>NC_141672.1:32924233-42924233 GCF_028749965.1 Puma concolor
AAATAAATAAAAACATTAAAAAGAATTGAAGAGGTACAAACTTCCAGTTACAAAATAAATAAGTCATGGCGATGAAAAGTACAACATAGGGAATGCAGTCAAGAAATAATATTGTAATAAGGTTGTTTGGTGACAGATGGGACTATACTTACTATGGGGAGCACTGAGTAATGCATAGGATTGTTGATTCATGTTGTACACCTGAAACTAATATAATAGTGCAGTTTAGTTATACTGCAATTTTAAAAATAAATAAGCAAACATGTTTTGTAAAAAAAAAAAAAAAAAAAAAGAAAGAAAGTGAACTTGAATTCGTTGCCAATGTATATTGCAAACTAAGGCAACTACTAAAAAAAAGTTAAAAAAAAAGAAGTATAATTGATAGGCTAAAAAATGAGTGAAAAAAGAATCACAGAAAATACTCAATTACAAGCACGAAGGTAGAAAAAGAGTGGAAGACAAAAATAGGAACCAAAAATAGGAAGAAGGAATAGAAAACTAAACAAATATAGTAGATACTGACCCAACTATACCAGTAATCACTTTAAATGTCAATGGTCCAAGTATATCAGTTTAAGCTATTTAGAAGGGAGGATCATCTGGGTGGCTTAGTCTGTTGAGCACGTGACTCTTGATTTCAGCTCAGGTCGTGATCCCACACTGAGTGTGGAGCCCACTTGAGATTCTTTCTCTCTCCCCCTATGCCCCTCTCCTCTACCCATGCACGCGCTCGCTCTCTCTCTTTCTCTAAAATAATATAAAAAAAAATAATTACATAAATTAAACTATTTAGAAGGGAGAAAAAGTGTATGCCAACGGCCTAAGCCACCTTATCTGGAACTATCCCTCCAGGAAGCCATGCTGACAGCCAGGAGTTTTCCTTTCTGAAATGCTGTTCTAAAAGCAGCCTGGGGGATCGGGTTTGGGCCCACCCACAGGCCCTGCTGGGATTGGCTTTCCAACTCAGGCCAAGGGAAAAGGCTGGCCCAGGAATAGAGGAAGAGGAGCTCCAGAGAAATCTGGCACCGCTCCTCTGGCTCCTGGGGGCAGTGTCTCGGGGACCCAATCTGGGAACATCTTGGGCAGTCACCAGCCTGACCCCTGAGCCCAGAAGGTACAAGAAGGGCACAGAGGCATGGCCCTCCAGTTGTCTCCTAACAGCAAGACTGCCTCCCACGGTCTTAGAGAAAATAGGAAAGGTGATCAGGCTCACTCAAGCTTCCTTCAGATGCTAAACCCAGGAAAACAACCTCCCATCCAGGGAAAGAGAAAATGAAGGAAGATTTTAGGAAGCAGAGTGTGTCTAGTTGCCAGCAGGAGAAGAAACGGTCACAGAGCAAATGGAGAAAGATCACACCAAAGAGCATCTCTCCCCCATTTGAGAGAGTCCTCCTGACCTGTGTCTGGTTGGGAAAGGAGAGGAATTTGATTTCTCTTTCTCTCTCTCTCTCTCTCTCTCTCTCTCTCTCTCTCTCTCTCTCACACACACACACACACACACACACACACACACACACACACGACTAGTTTCATTTTAAACAAAAGATAATAGAACCACAGAGTTGAAATCTTCCACATATTGATGGGCTTTATGGCTTTCATTCCAAGGAGGAAAGCTAAGGGAAACAAAACAATTTGGGGTCCTTCTATGAATCTCTCACACTTTCCCATTACAGCCATTATTTTTACAAATACTTAACATCTCCTGAGCATCCTGCCATTATTTCATTTAAGCTCCACAATGACCCAATGAGGCAGATAAAATCTTCAGTTTACAGCTGAGGGAGCTGAAGGTCGGAGCTTACTCTGCCCAAGCATACACGGCAAGAAAGCACTGGGCCTTGGACTTAATCCAGGTCTCTTTGGCCCCAAAGCACTGTACTATGCTGCCTTCTCGATGGGCAAGAAAGCTCCCAACAACTCATGGGATGGTCACGGCTCAGACTTCTCTCGCCACCTAGCAACGATATGGGCGATGCATTTCATTCTCAAGGTAGATGTAGCTCGAGGGAAAGAAAAGTTAGAAGCTGGGAATCAGCAGTACATGGAGCCCGGGCTGTGGGCCCCATCTTTCAGTAGGCCTCTATCTTGATGGAGAGAATTTATAACAACATACCAACACAAGTGAGGACGTGATCCTCAAAGCCAAAGAGAAGTCAAGTCAGGTAATGAAGCATCCGGTCTTCCATTCACCCCATACCTTCAGGTCGCCTGGGCCAGTGCAGCCCCAGATCTGCCCTAAGGTTTTCTGAAGTCACTGCCCAAGAGGCAAGGAGAACGTGTCCATCGAAGTGTCTAGGCACCTTCAAACCCTCTTCAACAAATACAAAGGATTTCCACTTCAACCCTCAAACTGGATATCGATTTTAAAAAGGCCTCCCAGGAAAATATTGTACCAACCATAAAACATGCTTCCTATACTCCAGACCATTTGCCCTTTGACTCCGTCCATGTCTTCACTGACTGCATTGCTATTAACAAGCATTAAGAGTCTTACACCAAGCTCAACCTTTACTTCTTCACATTATATCACTGGTTACTTGTTCTGTCTGCTCTGCTGCACATTCCTACCTAAAACTTTCGGCATTTGCTGAAACCAGGAATGCATCTCTTTCAGGGGCTGAGAACCCAGAGCCCTATGAACTGGAAGATATGATAATGCCAACAGTCAGATGGCAAGAATGGTGAAGTTGCCACCTGTCCTGAGTTTTGGGCCACATGTTAATCGGTGAGCTGGCCAAAGGCAACTCAGAAACACAATCCTCTACTGGCATTCAAACTATCTCCTCCCCTTGGCTGGACCTTTGCCACTTTCCCAAGTTCTCCAGGGCATCTTTAAATGCAAAAGTCACAGAGCAAGAAGGCAGGGATCTGGGTTCTGGCTCTGGTTCTGCCACACTGGTTGGCTGTGTGGGCTGAGGACAGGTCTCACCCCATGCATAAAAGCAAGGCGGACCTGACACTTCTTCCCACTGTAGGACTCAGCCATCAAGCTTACCTCATTTGGGGGGCCTTCTGGAATCCTCTTCATTTGGCCTATTTATCCTACCCTGGAAGTGTCCAAATTTTTCCTACGTTCCCTTTTTCCTATCAGCTCCTAATCTCAGAACATCTGTGCCCGTAGTCATTTAATCTCCCTATAATAGAGGAAGGAACTGATCCCACTGTAATAGGAGAGCTCCCCGTTTGCTGGGCTGTGACCATCAGTGCCCAGCACACTTCTCACCACACATCCTACCCCACCACTCTGCTGGTTCCAAATGCTACAAATCCCAAAGTGGACACTGTGCTTGCTGCCCTCACATCCCCCTCACTCCCCCACTTGTGCAGTCATGTGGTCAGGGGGACGGAAGAGGAAAAACCTGAACCCCAGCTCCAGAAATGGGTATACTGTCTCCTACCCTTCCACAGTAACCGCCCTAAGGAACCTAGACCTAAGTCATGCACAGCACGGCAATCTCCCGGCAGAAGGGACTGGTGAAAAGAATGGGCATTCGATCCAATTTAGATGGATAAGCTAACAGCAAAAATTTTCTAACATCATCTAGGAATGAAGGTTGTCCCTTTTGTGAAAGGGCTACTTGAAGTCAGTTCTCTCTTCTGTAGTCTAAAAAGTAGGAGGTTTAGATAAGAAGTGTAGAATCGTTGCAGCAATTCTGCCACCATGAAAATCTAGGCTTGAAATTAAACAGACAACACAAAAGGCAGAGGGGAGAAACAAAGACAACACAAAAGGCAGAGGGGAATGTCTGACAGCATTAATAAGCTGCTGAATCAAACCAATCCTGAAACCCACCTTGGACCTTCATTGGGTAAGCCAGTTCAAAACGTAGTTATCAGTTCTTTTAAACTCCTAACTGATGGGTACATACCGATGATCATACACAAAGCTGATCTACAATTACACTTTAAAGGCACTAGAGAGTAAAACCAGCTCATGGTCTTACTGCTTCTGCTAGAAACCAGGAAGATTCTCCTTCCTAGACCACCGACCAAGAACTCAGGGCAGAGTGTCCCTCTCAGGGCTCTGCAGTCACACACAGCCTCCCTGTCAGGTCAGTGCTGAAAAGAGAACATTGGCACCTAAGCCGCTTTCTCTGTAGGCAACACCAGACCCAAGAGAGATGGCAATGCCACACAAAACTTAGAAGCCTTTTTCAGCTTAACCTGTTATTTGTCTAAAAACCAGTGATAACTCAGGGCACCTGGGTGGCTAAGTCGGTTAAGCATCTGACTCTTGGATTTCGGCTCAGGTCATGATCTCAAGTTTGTGAGTTTGATCCCCATGTCGGGCTCTGGGCTGAGAGTGCAGAGCTTGCTTGGGATTCTCTTTCTCTCCCTCTCTCTCTGCCCCTCCCCCTCTCACTCTCTTTGTCTCTGTCTCAAAATAAGTAAATAAACATTTTTTAAAAATCAGTGGCAACTCGGGGCGACTGGGTGGCTCAGTCAGTTGAGCGTCCGACTTCGGCTCAGGTCATGGTCTCACAGTTTGTGAGTTGGGGCCCCATGTTGGGCTCTGTGCTGACAGCTCAGAGCCTGGAGCCTGTTTTGGATTCTGTGTCCCCCCCCTCTCTCTGCTCTTCCCCCACTCGTGCTCTGTCTCTCTCTCTCCTTCAAAAATAAACACTTAAAAATTTTTTTTAAAAATCAGTGACAACTCCTAATAAATTAATGGATCCCCCGAATGATACTAATATCACAGATGTTTATATGCCTCCTGATGGAAGTTCACACCAACTCCTATGAAGTATACTTGCCAAAAAATATATCAAATCTGTATCTGATCAAGTCTCTAGATCTACCTATCACAGGACAAGAAATATAAGGGATAGAGGAACACGTTACACAACACTATGGGAATGCAGTCAATAAAATCTAGTATAGGAAACCCTAGAACAACCTATTGATTCAAAACTAAATTACAAATTAAAAGGAGACGGAGGGGAAACTCACAGATTAAAAGAGATTTAAGATACAGATTATCCAATATGTGGACCTTCTTTGGATCTTGATCCAAACAAATACAAAACCGTATCTAAGAGATAATCAGGGAGATTTGAATGTTGATTGGATTATATTATACAGGTTTCCCCTGCTATCTCAAAGTAGAGCCTTCCTATGAAACATCTCATAAACAGAAAAGGCAAAAAGTGAAGAAGCAATTACTAGTAATTTATGTGGAAAAGTTCTTCAGCATTCCCAGACCCAAAAAATAACCTCTCAGGCTTTTCTGATACCTTAGGACACACCGTGCTAACGGATGCACAGAATAAACTGAGATAAAGCAAGATGCTCACAGACAGAGTTCAAAGCTCTGGTGGCTTGATGCCGAGATGCTGAGTGTGGTTCCCGGGGAAGGAGCTGCACCCTGCCTCTAGAAGGGTTGGCTGCAAAACAAACGCTAAACGCTGCTTTTGCTTTTTGCCTTCTTTTTGTGAGGATAAAAATCCTCCTGGGATTTCTGTCGGTTAGCAAAAACCGGTACCACTGCAAGTCTTTCAAAAAAGCAAAGTGGCCGAATGCCCACTGTCCAAATATGGGAAATACCTGTACTAAGCAATTAGTATTCTTTGGTTGTGATACGGTATTGTGGGTAGGTTTCTTTTAACATCTTTGTCTTTTACAGATAGATTTGAAAATATTTACAGATGATAAATATATAATGTCTGGACTTGCAAAACAATCTGAACAGGAGCCTGGGGGATGGGTGGAAGAAACAAGATTGGCCAGGAGTCGTGCATTATTGAATCCGTGTGTACATTCTATGGGATTCGTTATACTACTCTCTCTTCTTTGTGTATATTTGAAAGTCTTCATAATAAGGAAAAGTCTTTTTAAATGAATGGAACAAATCCAAAGATGAAGGAGAGTCCAAATTCTTTGCCAAAACCCTGCTGTCTTTTCCAGGATAGTCTGCTTACCCAAAGTAACACTTTTTACATAAATTTCCCCAAGTAATTACCTTGGATAAAATACTTTTAGGTGACACATCTTCTTTCCAAATATTATAGGGAATTTCTGAAATACGAGTGCTCTTTCCATAGGGTTACATAAAGAAGTTTAGTTCACAGAAAATACTATATAAAGCCCTATCAAATATTAAATCAATGACCAGTGTGATGGATTTCACACTGCTTGTGCATCTTTAGAAACTTATTCACCTTAATTTCTACAATCTTAGCAGGGAAAGACCTTTCTCATCCTGATCCCAAAGATGATAGAAACCATAAAGATGTAAAATTTAGTAGATTGAAACCACAGTCTTACCACAATGAAAGGCATTTGCCAGACATGACAGAAAAACAGATTAATATCCTTAGAATTAAAAAACAAACAAACAAAAAAATCTCTTCCAAGTCAGCCAGTGAGGCAGGGAAAAAAATTACCACTGTTGTTTTTAAAATGAGCAAAAGATCGGGACAGATGATCCCCAAAAGAAAAGAAGTTAACGTAGGATTGCCAGATACAATGCAAGGTACCCAATTAAATTTGAATTTCAGATGAACGACAAACAATTCCAGGGGCACCTGGGTGGCTTAGTCGGTTAAGCATCTGACTCTTGGTTTCGGCTCAGGTCATGATCTCATGGTTTGTGAGTTCAAGTCCCACATCAGGTTCTGTGGTGTTGGCATGGAGCTTGCTTGGAATTCTCTCTCTCTCTCTTTCTCTCTCTCCCTTTCTCTTTCTCCCTCTCTCTCTGCCCCTTGTGCACACATGTGTATGCTCTCTCTCTCTCTTTCAAAATAAATAAACATTTAAAAACAAACAATTCCAGGTAAATAATAAGTTTTTATTTGGGCCATACTTACACTAAAACATTATTTGTTATTTATCTGAATGCAAATTTCTATAATTTATATTATTTTACATTATATTATTCAATTCCATTATTCAAATTTATGCAATTTACAATTTAGGTAATCCTATATTAGTATTTTTATTTGTCAACTCTGGCAGCCCTAAGCTAATGACCAGTAAATTTGAGAAAATGATCAACCTCATTTCCAATCATCCAGGGACAGCAAGGACAACAGGCAGAACAGCAGAAAGCACCAGCAGGGGGAAGGAACCACACAGGCACCAGGCCCTGGGCTGTGGGGAGGCGTGGCCTCAGGGCCCCGGGAGGGCAGGAGGGAGGTGGCCAGCAACACAAGGAGGCAGGGGAGGCTGTATGCTTGGTTCAATGTCCCCGAACATGTTCTTCAGGGGAAAGGAAAAGTGTGATCAGCACCCTGGAACAGAGGACCCCTTAGAGAAGCATCACTTTTATCATTTGCTCTTAAAACTTTGTTGTGATGTATCCAAATACATTTTTATCTTTTCTGGAAAACGTTATTATGTATCATGTAATGCATACAAAACAGAATTTAAAAACCCATGTACTTCCCAACTACTTTAAAAATGGAAAACACTGGGGCACCTGGGTGGCTCAGCTGGTTAAACATCCAACTTCGGCTCAGGCCATGAACTCATGGGTTCGTGAGTTTGAGCCCTGCGTTGGGCTCTGGGCTGACAGCTCAGAGCTTGGAGCCTGCTTCGGATTCTTTGTCTCCCTCTCTCTCTGTTCCTCCCCCACTCGCACTCTGGTGCGCTCTCTCTCTCTCTCTCTCTCAAAATAAAGATTAAAAAAAAATTAAAAAAATAAAAAAAAAGGAAAACATTACCAATTCAACGGGCACCTTCCATGTCCCCTCCAATGTGTCACTCACCCTCCTGGCCTCACACCTAAGTAATCACTAACCTGAGCTTCAAAGTTATCATTGCCCTTAATTTTCTCATGCGTTTTTTACATAGGCATGCACTCCAAACAATGTATCATTTTTGCATGCTTTGTCCTTTATATAAATAGCATAATGCATGTGTTCTTGTACATTTTGCCTTTTTTCACTCAACATTTTGATGATGAAATCGATCCACAATAATGAGTATAGATCAGCCATTTTTGGTACTGTGTAGTATTCTACCCCTTGTATATACCATAATTCTAGTCTCCTGTTGAAGGGCATTTAGCTGGTTTCCAATTTTTTTATTGTTGCCAAACAATGCTACTATGAACGTCCTTACACATGGGTCTTGGTATATGTTTAAGCACATTTCTCTAGGTCATATATTAGAGTAAAATTAAAAGGTCAGTGCTGCGAAGTGATCGTGCAAATTTATATTCCCACCAGCAGCAATAAGTACATTTTATACCTATGTCCTGCTAACGTTAATTGGAAACTCTCCTTTATTTTTTATTTTTTTATTTTTTTTTATTTTTTTTTCAACATTTATTTATTTTTGGGACAGAGAGAGACAGAGCATGAACGGGGGAGGGGCAGAGAGAGAGAGGGAGACACAGAATCAGAAACAGGCTCCAGGCTCTGAGCCATCAGCCCAGAGCCTGACGCGGGGCTCGAACTCACGGACCGCAAGATCGTGACCTGGCTGAAGTCGGACGCTTAACCGACTGCGCCACCCAGGCGCCCCTGGAAACTCTCCTTTAAAGCAGATTGAGTTCAAAGCCTGCTGAAAATGAATAGGAGGCCTGGTCTTAGTAGTTACGAAACCTGAAAATCAGCCCCAAATGAGCACAGACTGTCAGTTGTATACTGAATCCAAGGGGATTTGGGCTGCATTGAGACAGGTTTGGAACTTTTTTAAAATCACGCATGTTTTCATCTTTATTATTGTCCTCTAAGATTAAAAAATGCTCATTATAAACAAAACTAGTTAAATAATTCCTAAAACACATCTCATAGAAATGTAACATCTCTATGATGGTCACCATGAGCCACATGACTTACAATCTATGTGATTTTTTTATACACAAACCAACTTTTTTTTTTTTTTTTTTTGCACAAACAGGATCAAATATTCTGATTTGCAGTTTACTTTTTCTACTGTTCAACATATCTTTTCAGGGAAAGAAACAATCTACATTTATTGAAAATTCTACTATTCAATGAACATTTACCAAGCACGTGTTCTTGGGCAGGATGCAGTCTATAAAGAAAATTAAACAACTCCACCATTAAGAGACTCCCACTCTAAAAGGAAAGAAACTAATACATGTGGATCGTTGTAATGGGACCCTGTTTATCAAGCACCTTGTGTAAGCCAGGCACTGTATTTGACCCTTAATGAATGTGGTAAGCAGAAAAATGGCCCCCCAAAGATGCCCATGTCCTAGGCTTAATAATGGTATGTTACATGGCAAAGAGCAATCAAGATTGCTAATCAGCTAACCTTAAGATAAGGAGAACATCTGGACTCTGGATTGCACCAGGGACCCAGTGCAAGCAATTGTAAGAGTCCTTGGGTGGGGAGGAGGGAAGCAGAAGAGTCACAACCAGAGAAATGGAAGCATGGAAAAGACTTGGTCATCTATTGCCGGATTTGAAGATAGAAGGGGCTATGAGCCAAGGAATGCAGGCACTTTCCAGAAGCTGGAAAAGGCAATAAAATGAATTCTCTCCCCTACAGCCTCCAGAAAGAACTCAGCTCTGCTGCTTTTTTAGCCCATTGAGGCCCACGTCAGACTTCCGAGCTCCAGAAATGAGTGTTACTTAAGCCAACGTCTGTGGTATTTGTGACATCCCACTAAGCATCCTCCCTGCCCCCCTGGACATAGATGCTATGGCCTCCACAGGACAAATCAGGAAACTGAGGACCCAGGAAGTTAAATTACTAGCTCGGGATCACAGTGGCAGAACCAGAGTCAAACTTGGGTCTGTCTACCTTCAAAGCCCGCCCTGAGGCTGCTGCACCACCTTCCTGCATGTGGCCGGCTGCAACACAAGGCAGATGGGGACACGCACTGCCCCTGGGGAAAGCAAAGTGCAGGGTGCATACAGAACTCTGCTTGGGGCCAGCGTGGGAGGGCTGTGTGGAGCCCTTTGAGCCTTTCAAATGACAGGCAGAATTTTGACAGACAGAGATGGGAAGGAAAGGAAAGGTTAGGAAATGCAATGGAGCTCGGTGAGGCCGCACTTTGGGACACGTGGTAGTATCCAGCAGGACGCGAGGCTGGGCACCATGGCTAGAGACCGATACGCTTCCTGCGGGATAGCCACTAGCCATCTGTGGCTAGGAACATTAAAATTTAAATTAACTGATACCAAGTTAATTAAAAGTTCAGTTCCTCAGTTGTGCTAACCACATTTAAAACTTCAACGGGGGCGCTTGGGTGGCTCAGTCGGTTAAGCGTCCGACTTCAGCTCAGGTCACGATCTTGCGGTCCGTGGGTTCGCGCCCCACGTCGGGCTCTGGGCTGATGGCTCAGAGCCTGGAGCCTGCTTCTGATTCTGTGTCTCCCTCTCTCTCTGCCCCTCCCCCACTCATGCTCTGTGTCTCTGTCTCAAGAATAAATAAATGTTAAAAAAAAAAATTTAAAACTTCAACAGCCACATGTGTCTAATATTGGACAGTATGGATACAGAACATTACCATCCTGGCAAAAAGGTCTACTGGGCAGGGCTGCTGACAGCGGGAAGTCCTTGTGTCCGAGCTGGTCAGTGGCACTGTCCCCTGAGGGAACGATTCGTGGGCTGCCACAACACTCTCCACCTCACCCCTCGACTTACTATCTATCTTATTTTGTGCCCTCTCCCCAGAAGCTCTGCAGACTTCTTCAAGAACACATACACAATAAACATCCACAAACCTACTTAAAACTCCCAGCACTGTCCTAGAGATGCTTATCCGGTCCTAAAAATAAACTATTCTGGGAAGTAGGTCCAGTTTTTCTCCACTGTCAATACTTGAAAAAAAAAAAAAAAAAACACTCAGCCCTTTTCTGAATCAGATCCACGCTGCCCTGTGAAATGGTTTTTAAGGAGGAGGGACAGAGACGCTCACATGTGTGGTGTATTTGTCAGGTTACAAAGCACCTGACACATTGCCTGCCCAACCCCCCCAACCTCATTCAGTACTGTCCTCCCCAATCAGGGGAGGGGCTGTACCGAAGCTCCAGCTTCCCCCCCCCCCCGGCCCCCACCCCAGGGGCCTTTCCTGTTCCGCAGAGGCTGCCCCATTCTGGTTCCCAAAAAAAGGAGGCTGAAATCTACGTCTGGGAGGTACGCAGGGCTCCACACCTAACAAGCTTAGATTTCTGCCAAAGGTAAGATTATTTTGTGATCTAGCAATTGAGTTTAGAATGATGTCAGATGCAAAGGGAAATCCAATTAATTGCCATAATGACCTATGTTGCTTTGGGGTCTTTATGGGGCTGTTGGGAGTGTTCTTGGAGATCCGATTTTCCTATCCCCTCAGCGACTCTGGATGCGTGCAGAGCATGTATGTACAATGCTAACCCTGTTTGGCAGGCCTCGCAAGCAGCTCTGATCGATTTCTCATCCGCAACTCAACCCTTGTCCTCTCCCAAACAGCCCCGCAGTGACAAACGAGGAAGGAGGGAGACTCCACACGGACATTCCCTCCCCTCCAACAACCACCACCCCCCCCCCCCACCCCGCCAGCAATGCCAGGAACTTGGCTGCTTAAACAATAGATCTCTATGTGGTCGGGAGAGAAAGGGTGCCCTGTACCTGCTAAGCAGGACCATGCCCCCCCTGCCCCAGCCTCTGCCAGGGGGGTGAGGGAGGAGGCCAGAATGCAGACAGGCATCAAACCAGAAACACGCCTCCCCAGCCCCCCACTGGCAAGTAAGGCTTCTGACCCAAGCATCAGCTAGTGAACTTTTCTCCTCTGCGGGGCTGAGGACTTAAGATGTACAGGGGTGATCCCCCCTGAGCAAGGGAGAGGGAAGACTGCCCACTGCCGACTCAGCCTTACAAATGAGCCCTTTGGCCAGCTGATGGAGATGTTGATGCCAGGGCCTGGGCCTGCTCTGGGTCTAACCGGCCAAAAATTGAAACGAAAGCCAATAATCACTCCCCAGTGTGGTATTTTAGGTAGGGTCATGCACATCTGGAGCGATGGGGGCGGGGGGGGGGGGGGGCGGTGCGGTGGAACAGGAGGCAAGATAGGAGTTCCTAGTCTGGGAACTTTTTGTCTGATCACAGGTGCCAAGAATTGAATGAATCATAAAGTTTGGTTCATGACACTCAGCACTGGTCTACACAGGGACCACTTTTCATCTTTCATTTAATCAGCCACTCCTCTTTACTAATGGACAAATATCTTCAAACCCATCCTTCCCTCCCCCTAAAGGTAGCCTACTGACACTAACTTACACTCACTGTGTGGTTTCCCCGGCCATACGGTTTCCAACCCCTTGCTCCCCCTAACTTCACCCGGAGCCCCATGTCCAGCATTGCCTTGCTTTTCTTTTCATAGAGCAGTATTGTAGCTCTAACTAAGTATTCTAAGAGATTTTTTTCCCTTGAATTCTAGCTCTTTTTGAGCTTATGAAACATAACATGTTCCATCTTTTGGTATATTTTACATTCATGTCATATTCCCAAGGTTCGTCCATAGTTTTGTACGTCACTGTTGCTCATTTGTTTTGCCTTAGCGTAATTCTCCACTGTGTGCGGGCATCAGTTCATCTGTCCTCCAACTCACGGGCATCTGGGCTTTTTCCAGGCTTATAGTGTTATGAAGAAGGTTGCAAATGTCCCCTTCTGGACACGAGTTTCTCTTGGGCATATGTACCTAGGAGTGGAATTGCTGGGCCCTAAGAAATGGGAATTTCAACCCTGGGAGATAATGAGATAATATCAAAGTGCTTTCCACTTGATAACATTTCCTATAGTTTCTAAGATGATTATTTCCTCTTCCTGTCCTTCTCAATTTGGTTTCTTTAAATTTCCCATGTCAGCTCTATCAAAATGTTTCTGTCGTGTTCTTTGCCTACCACATGAGTAGCATCTTGGATAAATCCTCCAGGTGGGAAAGAAAGGTTCCTGTCAGGCACACAAGTAATAAGAAGGGTGTCTACACAGACACAAGGACCCACCCGGTCCAGACACCAAGACAGACTAGTCAAATGGAAGGGAATGATCTAGAAGCTGCTTCACATTTGGCAAATGCAAGATAGAAAAGAGAATGAGGGTGCAGCCAAAGCCTGTCCCCCATCCAAGTTTGTTTGCTCAGTCTCTCCTCCCCCAAACCTCCCGTATCCACCACACTTACTAATTTTTAAACAAAGCACAAAAGCCTACAAATGGGGGGAAATCATTTGTGAAGTAACCAATTTCAGGTTTCAATGAGAGCAAGGCAAAAGTTGGTTCACCCAAGTGAACCAGATACAGGAGTCGGTCGAAGGTAAGAGTGACCAATTCTCACCAAAAGGCGGTCTGCGGTAAAGTGCCTGAAGAGTCACGCAGGAGTCAGGTTTTGAAGGTCAAAACAAGCCAGCGAGGGCAGAGAGAACAAATAATATACATAAAACAACTAAGAAACCAAATTCCTTGCTCAGGCTTCTTGACCTTCCCATTTTTTTTCCTATTTTCAAACTTCTTAAATCTACTTCCTGCCTCCGGTCATGCTAAGCGCTAAGAAAGTGGAACCCGTAGAATGCTGTTAAACATGCACTATCTGAATGTATTTGTTTTTTCCATCAATACCACCAGAGTCCATCCCCACCAGGCACTTGGCCCTGTGCTGAGCTCTGGGGATGCACTGGCAGAGAAGATGGGCCCAGTTCCCACCCTCACCCAGCTCCTGGTCTTCCAGGGCAGACAGAGGCTTAGACAAAGACAGGCAGTTGACTTGGCCTGACCATCAGCCAGACTCTCGCAGCCTGGGAGAGCCCCTCCCCCATCCCATCCTGCCCTGAAACATTTTCAGTAAATTGTACAGGATTAAGAAATGGCTGCCTCCTTGGTAATTAAAAGGATCCTGACCAGTGTCCCAGGTAGCCAAGGGGCTGCTCAGAAGTCAGAGACCAAAAAATCAGGTGCTTCCTACATAATAGCCTCCAATCTGATACTTGATAGCTGTCGGTTTCCAGAGTCAAACAAATGTCAGGAATTTTATGAAGGCAGGAAGCACATAAGGGAACAAGGATTGGGGTCTAGGCCTCAAGGGAGCTCAATTAGTGAGCCAGATAAAGTTAAACCCAAAGGGCATGCTCTCAGTTTCCTAGAAAGCCAGCTGGAAAAGATGCCAATCCTTAAGCCTCTGTCACTCAAAAGATTAACAGAAGAGACCCAGGGGTGCCCAAGGGAATACTGCAACAAGCCAGATGTTTCTGCTCCTCCTGTGATACTGCCACTAGCAACCAGAGCCACACCTCTCAGGCCACCGAGAAGCCACAGAGGGGAGCTGGCGACGTTGGGGCTAGGTTGAAACTCAAAGACATCACCCTTTAGCGATTCGGACACCAAGAAATGCTATCAGCATGTTCTTACAGACTTCCCTGCTGCCTCTGGGCTCAGTGTTGTCTCACTGAGCCACCTTCCTCTAACAGGAAGGGCACCACGAGCAGGAGAGCACTCCCTGAGCACTCCCTGCAGCTGCTCCGTGGCAGGGAAACCACACCACCTGTAAATCCATAAAAAACTGGGATTTGGTTTCCAGCACTACATATGCACCACGAGTGTTTCAAGCCAGCCATTGAGCTTCCCCGAGACTCACTTGCAAAAAGGGCACTAAAAAGACTCACCTTCTTGTTCTTACAAGCGTAAGCCATCATGGAAGGTGCCAGCCCCAGCGTTCCTAAATGACAGCTCTTATTGTTGCCCATAAATGCACCCAAGTAACCACACGATCAAAACAACAGCTTCCCCTTGGTACTTTCTAAACGTGTGTGTGTGTGTGTGTGTGTGTGTGTGTGTGTGTGTGTGTGTGTGAGAGAGAGAGAGAGAGAGAGAGAGAGAGAGGGAGGGAGGGAGAGAGAAAGAGACAGAGAATGCAGCTGGGATACACATAAGCCTATTTACAGTTCTTGCTTTGTTTCATCATGCCTATCAAATTCTTAAACTAAAGAAGCTGGAGGGAAACCTAACCAATGTCCCTATTTTCCCCTGAAGTCCCTAGCTTTCCCCTAAAAGTTGCTTCCTCCAATTTCAGAAGGCAGTTCTAGAAGGAAAGCCATATGGCTTGAGATGCTAGACATGCCCAGCAGCAAACCAGCCCCCCACCATTTGTCTCCGGGCCTCTCATGTGGGCGGGCATCCAGATTTCAGTCGGGGCGCTCTGCTCTGCGTCTCTGTCTTGACTGTTCCTAATTATTGAGGGAACGCTGTGGCTCTCCTGACCTCGGAGTTTAAGAGCTGCGAGCCCTAATATCAAACCAAGCAGCTTCGTTTAAAAGGCATCCTCATCTGCATCCATAAAAGTCCCTCCCGGAGCCCTTACTTGCCCCAGCTTCGGGAATGCCTGCTGTCGAGGATTTATGACACGCCCTGGATCTAATCTGCCGCACCTTAACTGCTGCTGTTGCACATCTGGTCATAAAAGCAAGGGCCGGCCCAACACGGGGACAAACACTTTTCTTTCCTAAGTGGCTGCAAATCTGATCTCACAGTGATAGCTGGGCTCCCCACCTCAGCAAGCCAGCATCTGGGCAGTCATTAAAGCTTGTCAACCTTTGCAAGGCTTTTTTTCCTCCACACACGACAGCTATAAAGATGATTCTCATACAGCAAGAGTTACGAATAAAGAACCTGCAATCTGAACAGGTGGGAAGGGGGCTAGGCCCGGAGATATCCAGGAAAGCACGCGCTGGTCAAGGAGCCAACCTTGTTTTCACAAAGATCCCGGCTACTTGCACACGGACACTCAGGCTACCCGTGGAGGCAAGCGGCTATCCCGAGAGACCGCCCTGACAGACACTGCTTTTTGGCCAGAGATCGCCTGGATTAAGTTTGATCAAATGAGCCGCCGGGTTTAATAGTACATTTTTTAAGGCAACGGAATCCATCATTAGACCAACTGGGGGGAGAGGGGGGCAATAATCGAGGCCAGCAATGAACACAATGCGGTCAGTTCCAGGAGATTCTACAATGCCCTGGGCAGCCTGTCCTGTGCACAGAATTGGCACGTTTCGTATCGTTCAGAGACTCCAATCAGACCAAGGTTCAACAAGTAGTTCAACCTCCCAGCCTCGCAGCCAGGGGAAGAGACTCGAACACTGCGCGGCTCCTCTCCACAGCCGCCCCCCCCCCCCCCCCGCGCCTCCACCCCTCCTCCCGGGCTGTGCCCAGCAGGAGGGAACATTAAAATTATCTGCTGTGGGTTTTACGAGCAGCGATCGCTTTTTAAAACAACAACAACACAAGGTCCTTGTGTGGCTCTCGGGTAACCTAAAACTCTGCAGGCAGAGCTGCCCCCCCCCCCCCCCCCCCCCCGCCGCCTGCCAAGAACGCCAGCGCTCTGGGACCCGGACCGGGCGCAGCATGAGACCACAGGGCAGCCGACTGGAGCGGAGAGCGAGCCTCTTTCGGACGCAGGAGGCACCCGCTCGGAGCAAAATGCCCTGGGAGAAGAGACCGGGAAAGAAAACCCACCAGTGACAGTTCGGGGGGAGGCGGGAGGCAGAGTCGGCGCTGCAAGAAAGGATGGGGGTGGGGGAGAACGGGAGAAATTTTTATTTCAGCAACTTCGCCCAGAAGCCCGCGATGACTAGGTGGTAGGTGCGGGGGGGGGGGGGGGGGCGGGGGCGATACCTCCTCCCCCCTCCCCCAGCCCCGAGGGTTGTGGGCCGGGGACCTCAGTCTCCCTCCGCAGGTGGGCGCGCGGCCGGGGGCGCACTTACCCTGGGGCCCGTGGTGCGGTGGCCGCGAGCCGGGGACAGCTGCACCAACACGAGCAGCAAGTGGGGCGTGAGCAGACGGGCGCAGCGCGCGGGCAGCATGGTGCCAGCCGGGCCGGGCAGCCGGCTGCGGGCGGGGGGCGCGGGCTCCGCGGGGCGCACGGCCGCGCCTGCCTTCCTGCCTTCCTTCCCTCGGGGGCCCTCGCGGCGGCGGGCGGCGGGGCGGCGGGGCGGCGGGGCTGGCGGGGCTGGCGGGGCTGCGCTCAGAGCGCGCGGTCATGAACCGCGCGGGAGGGGAGCTGGAGCGCGAGCGTGTGCCCTGCGCGCAGCGCTCGCTCGCTCGGCTCGGCCGGGCCGCGGCGGCAGCAGGTTGGACGCCAGAGCGCGGGCCATGGGAATTCCCGTTATAAACCCCCGGGAGGGGCGGGGCGGAGCCCGGCGGCCCTGATTGACGGGCCGAGGGGCCCGTAGCAGCCGTCCCTTTGGCAGGTGAAAGCCAATGAGAGAGCGGGAAAAGGGGCGGCTTGCGGTCAACCCCACTGAGGAGCGACACCCGCTTGCTGTGCCAGAGTCGGCTCCCGGAGAGGCTGGGAGGGAGAGGAACTTTCTCTCGGCCCTTCTGTCTGAGGCAGCCTCGGAGCTCCGGCAGCCCCAACTCCCAGAATGCCCACCCGGCTAAAAATCATGCCTTAAGCACGTGTAGTTTTCATCATAAGCCCACGAGTTGTCACAACAGGCCTGTAAAATAAGCAGGAAAAATACTCCTAGCCCCCTTTTTCTGATGAGGATACTAGGGCGCAGAGGAGCTGAGAAATCTGCTTCCCCACCGCATCAACACCAAGAACAACCAAGAAGGTGGCCCACGCAGGCCAGGCTGTGCCTTGCGTTGGGAGTGGGGAATGGGTGCATTCATTTGTTTCAGAGAAGCTTCGAGGGGGTGACATCCCAAGTCCTACAGCATTTTCCCCCAGAGAAGTGTCGAGGATATTAGGTGAAGTGGGTCCTAGGCATCTGCCCGCTGGGGAGGGCCCCAGTGGGTATGGGGTAATGCCCACCTGTGGCCCTGTGGTGGCTCCAGGCCTCCTGGCTCCCTGCCTTGGACTGGAGGGCCAAGGGGCAGCCACTCTATGGCCTAGGAGTCCTGAAGGAGGAAGTCAGAGGAGGGCTCTTCTGTGGGGGAGCAGAAGAAAAAAGTATTGACGGAGAGGGGTCTGTGGGTGCAAAGACCCCACGGCTGGGTCAGAGTGGGGAGAGGAGACCTCTCCTGGGTGCCCAGCCCACTTGGAGATAGTAGCACAACACAGGGTCCAGCGGATGTTGGAGGGCTCTCCCCAGGGTGGTCCCCAAAGGGCCATCTTGGGAACAGTCCCAGCTGCTTCACACCAGCTCCTCGAATGGAGCCTGATGATCTACTACCCTCAACCCAAGAGAACCCCGGTTTCTCTTTTTGTGTGGAGTACAACCCTTAGTGTTTACTTCCATTGGTATAGACCACTCCGTTCATGAGGAGGGAATCTTTTCTCTAACCAGACGGGAAGCGGCACCACCAGAGCTCAATTCCTCCTCCCTGTCTGCGCCTAGAGGTCCTAACAAGAGTCAGCTCTGCTCCCTTACACCTTCTCTCCCGGACTGTGTGAACATGCTTCCCGTCCAGCTCCTGCGTTCAGTTTTGCCCATTCCCCTTGCCTGCCCCCATCCAGCCTCCACCCTGCATCCTTCCAAAGAGCAAACCTGAATATACCACTCCCTACTTAATAGACTTACACTCTCCCCAGTGCCCTCAGATAAAACAGCCCAGACTGGATGCTGGAACTGTAACGGAGTGCTCGTGGTTCTCCAAACAAAAGTGAAGAACATCTCTAAGAGAATTGCCTGTCTTCCTCTGCTGAGAAATAACACAGTGGTCAGACAGGCTTTCCGACAGGATGGGTTCAAATCCTGGGTCTGCCACCTAGTGGCATAACCTTGCACAAGTCAGTTTCCTTGTCTGGGGTGCAGTCTTCCCCTCTGTAAAATGGGAATGAAAATAGTCCCTACTTCATGAGTTGTCAGGATCTAAGGATATGGTTAAGTGAGAAATAGCACATCTAGCGTAAGAAGAGGGCAAGACAAATGCCTCATCCCACTTTATCCTCAGAATGATCCTGTGAGATAGATCCAACTTTACAGGTGAGTAAATTGATATGCCACGAGATTGTGACTTTCTTCCCTCATTTGGCTGCTAAATTCCATCCACGATTCAAGGCCAGGTGTTCAGATTCTAATCCTGTCTCTGTCATGTGGTGACTACAGTGTCCAGTCTCAAATGCCATAGGGCTCGGTGTTCCCTGTGTGCACACTGGGAATTTCTTGAGCGATCTGCAAAGGACCTGACACTTGCGAGCTTCACTGAGCTTCTGGGGAAGAGCCTGGAAACAGCCTCTGTGACCTGGAATCCTGGGGATTGGCCCCAGCTGGACTTGTGACATTTGCCCAGTACTGCTGTGCCTCATGCAGCCCTTATATCAATTTCCGCGTGCCCCATGTATTTGCCTAGCAGGGGTCGGCAGGGTGGAAATGTTATCTTTGGGCTCAGCGGCCCGACAGGTTTGTTCTGACTCTACCACCTGGCCTTGTGCGCACCATCGAGCTGGTCAACTTCTTTCCGTCGCTGGAATTATTGAGAAATCTGTTGGAGTAAGTAAATACGCCTGCAATGGCCCCCAGTATCTGGCAGCACAATGCACCCAGGGAAAAGGCATTGCAATCGTCCTTTTCATCCATAACACCACATGCTGCTTTCCAGCCAGAAAGCCTATTTCCAAGCGGTTGCTGGTCCAAAAGTCTACATTTTCTGGATTTCAACCATGTAGCTCAGTTTAAAATATGAGCAACTGCTTTCCAGTTACTTTGCTCAGCAAGTATTTTCTTTCCCTCCGGTTGGCATGCAGGCCCTGTCGTAACCATGGCCATCATTCAAATGATGCATTTTCTTCTCCCGACTCCTCCCAACCCCAGAGAAGGTTAGAAATTCCAGAGAACTACTAGTCCCAAACAGCGTGTCTCTGCCAGGCTCAATCTTCTGATCCAAGCAAAAAGTGAAATTGACAAGTTCCTTCTTTCCCTGGAGGCCAGGCTTATGGTCCAAAAATAAATCTAGCTATTCTGGCATCTGGTTTGTCCAGTTTCAGCCATACCCCTTGCCCCTGGGACTTCTATTTGCAAGGGGATATTTCAGTAGAAGAAAAATAATACTTTATATCTCATATTGAAGCCCGAGGGCCTCAAATATTTAGTACTAGCTACGGATGCCTATCAAGTCTATCTGTGTTTCTGTATAATCCAGAGGAGTCTTGCCTTGCCTCATTTCCATTTACTTTAACAAGCAGTTTGGTGCCTCTCCTCCTGGGCCCCTGTACCATGCTCATTATTATGAGGAATCTTTGGACGCACGCCCTGCCCTCTGAGAAATTACAATCTAATTTAAAACACAAAGCAGACAGATACTTGGAAACAGATATTTAAAAGCAATGTGTTTGGGGGACCTAGCGGGCAGGGAAGGCCTCATGGAGAAGGTAGGTCTTGAACGGGGCTTTGGAGAAAAGTGCTTCTGTAATATAAATATACCTTGATTTGTATTTGCTTCCCTTGTGGCAACAGCTACCAACAGGAAAAGGTGAGTTGTGTCCGAGGTCTTGGGCTCTTTTCACATACACTGCTGCACCGAGAAACCTGGGACACCAAGAATCTTGGGTTTAAAGAAAGAAAGGTAAATACGTGAGGTGATGGATATGTTAATTAAGCTGATGGGAAAAAACCTTCACAATGTATACATATAACAAATCATCATGTCGTACCCTTCCAATAACTTATAATTTTATTTGCCAATTATACCTCAATGAAGCTGGAGAAACAGACATGTCAAAAAGAATTAGAGTGACTTAAACAATTTGGAAGCTTACCTCTCTCTTTCATACACAAACTCCCTTCAAAGTCGAGGGTAGCTCCCTCTAACCCAGGTTTCTTCTAGCATCCCTGTCATTCTTAATAAGCAGCTTCTGCCTCAAAGTCCAAGATGGCTGCATAAGCTCTAGCGATCACACCTCTTTTCCAGTCAGCGGGGAAGGAAAATGGTAAAAGAAGAGAATGCCCCTCTCCCATTTTATTGTATCCAAATGACCACATCTAGCTACCAAAAAAAAAAAAAAAAAAAAAAAAAAAAAAAGGTAATCTTAATTTGAGGTGGGCACAGCTGTCCAGCTAAAACTCAGGGTTTATGTGACCAAGGAAGAATCCAGGAGACAGTTAACAACAGGGGCTATCATCATTGTGCTACCTGGAGTTGCCAACCAAAAGAACCATGGAAAATGCAAGTGAGTTCAGAGTGTTCAGTTGGTGCCTTTCCTCTACCTCTGCATGTGCGACTCTGTCATGACGAAAAATATTAATAGGCTTAAGGTCAGACACATAGACTCTTTTAAAATATAGCTGACGAATAGTATTGTGCTAACACAATGATTTGATATATGTATGTATATAAAATGATTACCATAATAAGTTAACATCCATGTCCTCAAAGAGTTACCTTTCTTTTTTATGTTAAGAACTTTATTTCTTTTTTTAATTAAAATTTTAGTTAGTCAACGTACAGTGCAATTTTGGTTTCAGGAGTAGAATTCAGCGATTCATCACTTACATGTAACATCTGGGGGTCATCACAAGTGCCCTCCTTAATACCCATCACCCATCTAGCCCATCCCCCACCCCCTCCCTCTGTCAACGCATAGTTTGTTTTCTATCATTAAGAGTCTTTTGTGGTTTATTTCCGTCTCTTCTCTTTTTTCCCCCTTCCCATATGTTCATCTGTTTTGTTTCTTAAATTCCACACATATGAGTAAAATCATATGGTATTTGTCTTCCTCTGATTGACTTATTTCGCTTAGCATAATACATCCTGGTTGCATCAACGTCATTGCACACGACGTCATTCCTTTTGATGGCTGAGTAATATTCCATCGTGTGTATGTATACCACATCTTCTTTATCCATCAGTCGATGAATGTTTGGGCTCTCTCCATAGTTTGGCTATTGATAAGAACTTTTAGGATCTATTCTGTTATCAACTTTCAATACAGCATCATTGGGTCTCATTATGCAGATGAGGAGCTGAGGCTTAACCACAAAGGTTAACCTTACCAAAGATGGCCCTTACATTTTACATGCACATCAAAAGTTTTGGCATCCTCTTAAATCTGTTAGTCCTAAGAGTCGGAAGCACATGCTGTATTCACACATGCTATTTTGCGTATTAGTGAAGGTTATTTCCACATGTATGAGTTTTCCCCACTCACCTACTTTATCTTTCATTTGCCTGTTTTATTGGTCTGTATTTTTTACACTGGAACCCATGAGGCAAGGAGCCTTTGTAATGTCTTCAAACCCGTAACCGCCATGCTTCGGTACTCCAGAGAAAGCATTGTTACAAGGACCCTGTTTAGACTGGGGTTTAAGACTCCATTGCAAATCATCACCATTTAGTCCTAATCTATTGACAGAAACAATCCAGTCAACCAGACAAATGTTACTGCTTTCCTACAGTGTGCCAAACGCTGCACTGGGCTCTGGGTATACAGTGGGAACAAAGAGAGAGAATGACTGCTCTCACCGAGCTTACAGTTTAGTAGGAAGACAGACGTTAAGCAACTGATTATCAACAATCAATTCACGAATTCCAGTGTCCACAGTATGGCACAGATGTACAGGGTATTTGGGGAGTCATAAAAAGGAGTGTCTAAGTCATGCTGGAGGGTCAACTTTCCTGAGAAAAGTTGAGATCTAGAGAATGTCCAGTTTCAGCTGGACAAAGAGAAGGGGCAGAACATACCGGGCATAGTGAACAGCATGTGCAAAGGCACCAAGGCAGGAGAAAATGTGGAACTAAATTTACAACTAACTGGATCATTCTTTTTTTTTTAAAGTATGCTCTGCATCCAGTGTGGAGCCCAAAGAGGAGCTTGAATTCACAACCCTGAGATCGTGACCTGAGCTGATATCAAGAGTTGGACGCTTAACCGACTGAGCCACCCCTACGGGCGCAGGATCATTCTTACCTCTTTAATTCTCAGTAGCCCAGGAAAAATAGTTATCATCATTCACCATCTGGGGCTGATGGACTCATTTCATGTTTTTACATTTCTAAGTCATTTTACAAGTAATTTACAGAAGTATGAATAAAAGGCGAGTGTATTAGTTAACTAGTGCTACATGACAAATTACTCCCCAAACTTAGCTTCAACAACAAACATTATCTTAGAGTTGCTATGGGTCAGGAATCTGGGAGTGGCTTAGCTGGGTGGTTCTGGCTCAGGGTCTCTCAGGAGGTTGCAGTCAGGGTTAGCCAGCTTCATAGGCATCTGACCTGTACAATCATGAAAAGTCCCATGCTTCATAGTCTATCGCCATCTTGAAATTTTTAATAATTTTTGATCAGGGAGCCCCCCATTTTCATTTTGCACCGGCCCCATAAATTATGTAACCAGTTCTGGTTGTAGTCAACCTATTAGCCAGGACTATAATCATCTAGGGCTAGAAGACCCACTTTCTAGCTCACTCTCTGTTAGCAAGCTTCCGTTCCTCACTGGCTATAGGCCAGATATGTTCCTTCTTCTCCACATGGGTCCTCACAGTGGGATATCTGGCTTCCCCCGGAGCAAGTGATCACAACAAGAGCCCAAAATGGAAGCTACAGTCTTTTATAACCTAGTCTCAGTAGTGACATACCATCACTTCTGCCATATTCTATGGGTCACATGGATCAACCCTGGAACAACGTAGGAAGGAACGACACAGGGCTGTGAATACCAGCAGGCAGAGATCCATGGAAGCCATCTTGGAGGCTGGCTACCACAGGTAGCTAAAAACTTTGTTAGTTGTTGTTGTTTGTTTGTTTGTTAGTTTGTTAGTTGTTGTTTCTAACTTTGTTAGAAATGTTAGTAAGAACTTAAATATGACAAAATTTTATTTCGTATTCTCCTAGTTTTATTTATTTATTTTTTTTTAATTTTTTTTTCAACGTTTATTTATTTTTGGGACAGAGAGAGACAGAGCATGAACGGGGGAGGGGCAGAGAGAGAGAGGGAGACACAGAATCGGAAACAGGCTCCAGGCTCTGAGCCATCAGCCCAGAGCCCGACGCGGGGCTCGAACTCACGGACCGCGAGATCGTGACCTGGCTGAAGTCGGACGCTTAACCGACTGCGCCACCCAGGCGCCCCTCTCCTAGTTTTAAAAGTAACACACTGAAGTTACTAAAAACTTCCACACGTCAAACGTCATGAGCTTGGAACATATTCATCATGCAAACAGTGATTCCAGATTTCAAAAGTATCTCTGAATGACCTAGCTTATTATTCCTTATGGTCCTTCTTCACAAATGCAACCCTTTTGAAAGTGGTGCTGCTTTTGGTGGCTCATAATTTTGTTGAAGAGAGTATGGCCATCTTCTTTGGTCCACAATTGCAAAACATTTTCATTTCCAGCTTTACAAACATAATTTGAAATCTTCATGGGGCGCCTGGGTGGCTCAGTCATTTGGGCATCCGACTTTGGCTCAGGTCATGGTCTCGTGGTCTGTGAGCTCAAGCCGGACGTCGAGCTGTGTGCTGACGGCTCAGAGCCTGGAGCCTCCTTCAGACTCTGGGTCTCCCTCTCTCTCTGCCCCTCCCCTGCTCATGCTCTGTCTCTGTCTCTCAAAGATGAATAAACGTTCTTTTTTAAAAAAGGAAAAAATAAAGATAAAATCTTCAACCCAGTTAATATTTCCATTTCTTCACCGTCTATTTCCTCTTTGCACCTATACCTCTCTTCAAAGTCTATCCACTCACAAACCACCTCAAATATATGTTGGTGCGCAAAGAATCTAAATGTTTAAAGAATATTGTCAGCCTTTTTTTTTTTTTTTTAGCAAAACAGGAAGGTGCAGGCTCTTCTCGGTAAATATTGTATAATCAAGCCCATCTTGCTGAGTGATTAACTGAATGAAAATATATTTCCTCTTTGTCTTTAAAAAACATATTCTTAATTCATTGATAACTGAGTTGGAGAAAAATCCACCAAGATCTCATTGTCCAAAGATTCCTAGGCTAAGATTTCTCTTACATAATCAATTTCACCATCGTCATTTGCTTATATTCTGGAGTGCCAGCACCTCTTTTCATTCATGTTCTGATTTATGTAGGAACCGTGAAACCTCTTTATCAACTTACTTCTCTTTGCCACTAACGATGGAAAAACTAAAAATCCAGAATTTTCATTTATATGCAATGAAACTAAAAGCACATCACAAAGATGGTACCTCCTCCTGTATATCATCTTGGAAAATGATATAATACTTTAGGCAATGAATTAAGAAAACCAAAGGATGATAAAATACCAGTGATCAATGACACTGCTACCTTCTCCTTCCAGGTAATTCCGCCATTCTTCAGCTTTCTTATTTTAGTCTTTTTCAGCATAGTTGGGGATAAATGATGAGCAATGATGAGCAATGATGAAATAATTCCTAGGATGACAAAATAAATGTTTCAAGACATAGGAAAAACGGATCACTAAGAGCTCGTAATGTATCTTACATTTATAAGAGGGTTCCAGGGCACCCATATCATAATTGCAAGATAGAATGAGTTTTGGTCTCTATGGAAAAAAAGGTAAATTTTATCTTTGTGTTTTGGAAGACATCTGAAAAAAGACTAAAAACCAAGGAATGTCAACGCTTTGCAAAAGGTACAAGTGCTTTTTAAAATCAACTAAAATTGGGTCCTATTGATCCCAGGCGGGATTGACACAACTCATCTAGGGGATTTGGAAGAAGTAGCACCCCTGAAGTGACCCAAACAGTCACTCCTCATGCCCCACCCCCATCCTTCCAGCCTAGAAGTCTCCTTGCAGGTGCCTCTTCTCTCTGCCTGAGGACTTCCTCTGGCTGCAGGTGCCTGCTCATCCGATGCAGAGGGCAGCCAGAAGTGCCTTGGGAGGTAATCCCCCCAGGAGCAACCCTCACCCAATGGAGACCCAGAATTAGTGGGCACATTCCTCAACTTCCTTACCGCCCAGCAAGACAACTCTGAGGCGTGCTCCACAGTCTCTCAGTGGGTCCCCCACAGGATTAAGTCCCAGCTGCCCACAGCAGTAGCCCTCTCATTAATGAACCATTAGCTGGCATTTCTCCCTTCCCTGTTGCACGTCCACATTCCCTGATTGTGCTTCCTTGGATCACCTCCAAACAAACTACTCAACCAAAATTCCTTGTCTCAGACTCTGCCATTGAGAGAACCTAAGCCAGGACACGAGGTAAAACCACATCACTATAGAGCAGCCGCAGCTCCAAAACTCATTGGTAGCACTATCCTTCCTCTACCAGAACCCAGGTGCTATCTACACAGAACGAGAAAAGTGGGCTGATGCAAGCAAGCCAAACAGCGAGGAGAGTGGCTAATGATGGCAGATTGCAGTTTAGGAGAAATGCCTTTAGAGGTCATTAGAATAAGAAGCTGTCTAAAACCATCAGAAATGCTTTATCCGTTTGACAAAAAGTTGGAAGAGGCTCCCAGGGGTGGCAGATGGACAGTCTGATCTCATTTAAGAAACATCCTGGGGCAGTGGACCAGCCCTGGGCATGGAGACAGGAGACTTGGATTCCAATCCAGACCTCCGTAGCCATTCCCGCCACCACTGCCACGGAAGAGGAAAGAGGCATATGGACCCTTCACAGAGTTGCTGTGAGGAATGAATGAAACCATGAGTTGTAGTAGAATGCTCTGTGGTTTTCATCTTCTTTAGCAAGATAATTTGCCAGCTCCCTTCGGGTACAGGCTGGGGCAGACACTGGCCTCCAGCAGATGGCCTTATTTTGGAGAAGCCATGTGAGTCCCTTTAGTCATGTAAATGAAGGGTCAGTAGGCACCGGTGTCCTGGGAGAAAGAGTAAAACAAGCCCTTTCTTGTGCTGTGAGCTCTGCTCCTTTAAAGGAGTCTGGTCACCTGGGAGACAGAGGGATCGGTTCTACCTCTGGGCAGTGGGAGGCTGGAGTCCTCCTGGAGCTGCGGCACCCAGAGAGTGGCTGCAGGGGTGAGCTGGGACCCTGGGGCTCAGACCTGGGCGAGGCCCGCTCAGTCCTGTGGCTGGGGGGTGGGGGGCAGACACCATCCCTTGAGGCATTTCAGTACCTGCAACAGCCCCAAGATCAGAGGATTCGCCCACCCCCCCCCCCCCAACCCCACCCCGGCTCTGCCTCCCACCTTAGAGGATTCCTTCACCAGCTCAGCTACTGTGTCCCTTCTGAAAGGACGCAGGCATGTCCTGTCCACAAGCCACCTCACAGCAGTATGGGCAACCTCCCACGGTGGCGTTCTGGGGACTTGACCAATGTGGGCATCTAGAACTTACCCTCTTCACCGAGGTTGGTCCTAGCTGTCCTGGCAGCTTGGTCACTATCAGCCACGGAGAGACATAAAAGAGGCAGATGTGAGTCCTCCATGGAAAGGTCACAAGCACCAAGGGATGCCTGATGCACAATGAGGAGAAAGGGGGGCACCGGCCCTGGAGATTTGCATCCATTTCCAGCAGGTGCAGGCCTGTGCGGCACAGCCTCGAACATGCTCTCCACACACCAGGCTGTACTAAGATGTGCATGCCAGCTGTCTAGCAGAACCCGTGCACCATGCCTGGGCACCGTTCCGTACATTTGTCCCCTCCCCGGACCAGTTTCCTATTGCTGCTGTAACAAATCACCACAGTGCTTAAACACAACCCAGATTTACTGTCTGTCGAGTATGGAGCTCAGAAGTGCAAAAGCAGTCTCAAGGAGCTAAAACCAAAGTCTCCTCAGGGCTGCATTCCTTCTGGAGGCTCTGGGGAAGAGTCTGCTTCCTGGCCTTTTTCCGGTGGCCGCCTGCATTCCCTGGCCTGTGGCCCCACCCTCCGTCTGGAACGCCACACCGGCAGTATAGCATCTTCCCATCTCTCTCTGATCCGACGCTCCCACCTCCTCTCGTGAGGCCTCCTGCGATTCCATGCAGCCCACCGGATAATCCAGAACAATCTTTCTATCTCAAGACATGTATTTAATCCTATCTGCAAAGTCCCTCTTGCCATGGAAAGCAACATATTCACAGGTTTCGGGGATTCGGATGTGGACATCTTCAGGGGTCAGTAGCACTGAGCCTACCGCATTCCCACACACCTCATTTCCCCTCTGATCCCCTCCCACCTTTTCTTTAACTGAAGCGTCACTAACTCCGGGGCTTCTGTTCACCCACCTCGGGCCCACGCCCGGGCAGCTATCCACACTACCTCCAGACGCCCGGCCCTGCAGGCTCAAAATCCCACCACCCACCTCCAATCCCCGCCACTCTTCTTCAGCTCTGCAGTCACTGCATCCGCGGAATCTGTGTTGCCATTTGATTTTCCCAAGCTGTAGTGCCGTCACTCACTAGCCCCATCACACCATTCTCCTGCCCGCAGATGCCTAGTTATCTGTATTGCTATTTTTTCTATAATGAGCTTTGCATCCGTGGCAAGGGGAAAGTGCTGTTTCAAACAGAAAAAGGAAAGATCCGGGTACCTGGGTGGCTCGGTCATTAAGCATCAACTTCAGATCAGGTCATGATTTCACAGTTCATGAGTTTGAGCCACGCATCCCAGGAGCTTGAGTCCTGCTTTGGGTGAGCCCAACTTCTCTCTCTCTCTCTCTCTCTCTCTCTCCCTGCCTCACTCACTTGCACCCTCTCTCTCAAAAAAAAAAAAGAAAGAAAGAAAGAAAAGAAAAGGAAATGTCAAGAGCCAATCCAATCCCCTCTCCCTTCTCACCACACAGCTGTCCAATGTTTTCATGCCCCTCACTCCCATGGCCCCACATCAGGAACCCCCGGCCCAACTGAAATGTTCAGAATTCAGACCACATCCTCACCTAGACCACCTTCTTTCCAGCATGTCAGCTGACCACCTCCCGCAGAGGTCAACGGCGGTGATGTAACCAAACTGACAAAACTGGCCAACAAGAAGACATAAACATGAACCCAGTGGGGGTTTTTTTCCCACAAGCCCTACATATGTATGTATTTTCATGGCTAACATTTATTGAGCATTCACAACATACGAAACATTTTATAAACACAACTCATTTCGTCCTCGCGACAAACTTATTGTCCCCAATATTTTCCCCGTTTTTCAGATCAGGAAACTGAATGTGGAGAGGCTAAGGCACTACCCTGGGGTTAAACAGACCCCAGTGGCAAAGTTGTTTCCAAACCCAAAGGTGTCTAACCCCACAAGCCACGTTCTTCACCACTAGGCTATAAGAACTAGGCAACTAGTTGGAGCTGCTCCTGTGAGACAGTCTAAGGGCCCGGCTGGCACCCAAGGCAGGAGCCAGATGGGGTCCATGGGACCTAGGTTCAAGGTTAATGGTATGGCCCGAGGGCTCTAGCCTCTGGACAAAGCGGTCCTTGGGAATGATCTGGGTCTGAGAGGTAAGGCAACGGCAAACACAACCCCGTTCCCTCAGGGCACGGCACAGAGGCACACGGGGCTTCACATCCAGCCAAAGACACTCTCCACTGCCCACAGGGGCACTGCCATTGGCCTACCCCTTCTGAATTTTGTCCTCCCAACAACCCGCTGCTGCCTGGGGTCCTGTGTCTGTGCTGCTGGACAATGCCCCTCAGAAAGCCACAACTCTCTGACCATTTAGACCACAGACACTTTGAGGTCGGGGCCCTTAGCTTCTATTTATCTGGCTTCTCTACCCTCTCCCACCAGGTCAAAATTCATGCTCGATCACACTTGTTAGTTTGACCATTTAAATGGCCAGATGACATCGAGGTAAGCGACTACGGGTGAGCCAAATTGAATAAATCACTTTAAAATTAACTAGGATGAAATGCAAGTTAAGAGAAATTATTTTCTATTGCTATGTTCCCGTGGGAGAAGCGTATTTTTAATAAGGCCATGTAAAAGTCCTTGGACGTACTTCATTCCGATGTCTGTGCCTTTACCAGATGTCTTGCACCATTAGACATCTGTGCGAAGACAGAACAACTTGCATTTGGATGCATGGATTAGAGGCAGAAAATACAACATCCCAGTTAAGAGTTCCAGCCTGGGAGTTAGACAGACCTTGATTCAAATTCCATCTCTGTGACTTGCTGGCTGACCACGGACAAGCCACCCGCCCTCTCTGGGCCTCAGCTTTCTCACTTGCGAGAAGCTAATTCAACGTGCCTTCCTCCTTCACACCCATTGGGATGGCTGTTATTAAAAAACAACGACAACAAAAAATCCAAAAATAAGTGTCAACAAGCCTGTGGAGAAATTAAACCCTGGCGCATGCCTGGTGGGGATATAACATGGTGTGGCTGCTGTGGAAGAGAGGTTCTGACACATGCTGCCACATAGATAAAGCTTGAAGACGTGACGCTAGGCGAAATAGGCCCCACACAAAGGGCAGATATTACAAGATCCCACTTCTATGAGGTAACTGGAGTAGTCAAATTCACAGACACGGAAAGGAGAATGCTGGTTCCCAGGAGCTGGAGGGGGAGAGGAAGGGGGAGGCGGTGCTTGATGGTTTTGGAGTTTTTGCTTGGAAAGATAGAGTTTTGGAAATAAATGATGGTGATAGTTACACTATAGGGTGAACATACTTAATGCCAAACTGTATAACCTACAAAGAGTTAAAATGGTAATTTCTATGTTGTCTGTATTTTGCCACCCAAAAAAAGTGCCTTCCCGGTAGTCTCGTTGCGAGGGCTGAATGGATCCACATCGGCAGAGCCGCGGGCAGTGCCTGGCGAAGAGCAGCGTGTTACCATCGTTGATGTCGCTATCGTTGGCTTTAGTCCCCAGAACCAGTGGCTGAGTCTTGACAAACTCGGGACCTACAAGTAGGACTGAATGAGGGAGAGCAGATGAGGAACCTCCCAGTGAGATATGAGGGGATTCTAACCTGACAGAAAAGTAGAAGGACCACAGGGCCCAGGGAGACCTGAGTGCCCAAAGCATCCCAGGACAAAAAAGAGAAGGACCTAGAAGAAACCAACAGAGAAAAGAATCTTCAGGGGCTCGTATGAAAGAGGGCCACAGCAGGCTTGCCAGAAAAACCACAGAGTGCCCTGTTAAAATTGGAAGGTCAGATAAACGATGAATCATTTTTTTGTAGTAAGTGTGTCCCAAATACCACATAACCCTGATTTATTGCGTGGGACATACTTATGCTAAAAATTTATTCACTGTTGGTCTGAAATTCAAATTCAATTAGGTGTCCTGTATTTTCATCTGCCAAATCTAGCAACCCTATGCCAGAGGCATGGCTCAGCCTTCAGTCTTTATACTAAGTCGCTTTTAAGATGATTATAGATTCTAGAGTATCCTGGTAGCTAAAAATCTGGTCAGGACAACTGTTGGGGAGCAGAGGATGGGACAGGATTCTTTGCTTTGCAAATTTATTCTTTCACAGTTGAGGTCCTAGAAATAGCAAGCTCCCTTAACTGTCTTAACATAGAAATTAATTTTTAAAACTTACATTTGCAGGCCCACTTTTGAAGGAGCCCACCCAGCAAGCCACAGTCCCAAAAAGCTGTGGTTCTGGCTTCTGAGAGCCGGAGAGGGGGGTAAGCCATACTAAGGCCCACTGCAGACAGAGGTCCGGTTGATAAAAGCCAAATCACCATCCTGCACCCAGAGGGTCTGGTCTTTCCCCCAGGCCTGGCTGAGCCCCAGCACCTCCTGCCCAGGCTGCCGTGGCCATTTGCATAAAGCGCAGTCGAAGATTCCCCTGAAAGCAGAGACCTAAAAAGGGCTTTGTCTCTGGAAAAACCAAACACGATTCTCCCGCCTCAGCCCTAAACTGATTAAAAGCTGGAGTCATTCGTTTTGTTTTGAGAAGTGCCAGGGTTTTATGCTCGAGGTACCCCCTTCCCTCCTCAGTATTTCCAGCTGCTGAGGCATATCCGTGTGACAGACCACACACCAGCAGGCCCAGCGGTGCAGAGGCCTGGCGGAGATTAAACCCCAGGCTCAAGGGAGGGCCCCCTGTGCAGGAGGGGAGCTGAGCCCTGAGAGCGGAGTTCGAGGAGACAACCCTCCTTGCCCACCTGGATCCCCGTTCACCCCAGCCATGCCTCTGGTCCTTTCCGCAGTCACACAAGAGAGGGGTCAAAGGCAAGTCCACGGGAAAAGATCAGCACTGTACTGAACGTGGCCCAACATGCCTTCCGCCATCTTGACTTTCTCTTTGAACTTAACCAGATTTATTTACTCCACGTCGAACTTTACTGGGCAAGATGTCCAAGGGCAGAGGGGGAGGAGGAATCACAAGGAGACATAGTCTGGGTTTTCATCCCAGCTCCACCAGGTGATGGGGGACCCGGGGCCCTTTGCCAGAGCGTGGCCATGCTTTCCAGCCAGAGGCTGTAACCGGGACGAAAACCAGATAAAATGTGCGACCTGAAAGCATGTGTTTGCTCCCTTGTTTATTTTCTGTGTCACCCAGCAGAATTCATTAGCTCTGGGCTGGAGACACACTAGCTAGAACAGAGCCAGGCACCAAGCTGGGGCTCCATAAGTAGTTCTGTTCGAATGAATAAAGAACGGCAGGTGCACTGATCAAGGAAGGGAGTGCAGGGCATGAGAGCTGCCCTTCCCACCTGAGCAAACCTTATCTCTTCCCTGTGACGTTTTCTTGGGATCAGAAGGGGATCTTTCTGACTGCTCAGGGCTCCTGAGCAATATTTCTCACACCAAGTCCCGAAGCAAATGGCAGTCAAGTACGTGGTATTGGGTGCTCGTATCTTACCCCTCTCTCCTTTGCCTTTGGAGCCGTGTTGTCATCAGCAGCGTCAAGGCAGGGCGTGGGGGACACGGCAGGGGTGTCCTTTCTGAGACCCCAGCAGGGAGCCTTTGGTGACCACCCCCCTCCTTCTGACCCTAGCTGCCAAGTGCCCTACCCGGAGAATGGGGTTATGTGGGGTTAAAAGAAATGAAAACAGGGCAGAAGGTACTTGAGGGAGGAGGCCAGAGAAACAGGCCTGGGCCCTGAGTGTCCTGGGGACGGAAGAGGCTTCCCATCCCCGCCGTGGGGACTATTGGTGCTTTCCCTGCCCCTGCTTCTTCCTCCCCGCCTCCCCGTCCCCACCCCCACCCAACGCTGTAATGAAAAATTCATGTTCAAAGCTTCACATGTGATCTGATTTTCAACACTTTAATTGGATTTAATAGGAGCAGGGAGTGTAGTGCGCCCGTGGCCCTTTCTCCCCAGGGTGCTCCTCACCGCCCCTTCCACTCACCCCTTCTCCTTCTCCTTCGACTCTTCGGAGACTCGAGACTCACTTTGCCTCTCCTCTCCCTTTCTCTGTACTCTCTTCCCACCCGTTACTCCCCTTCTCCCTCCCTGCCAGCTCTTCCGCTCGGGGCCCAGCACTTTCGGAGCTCCAGTTACAATTAATTTTCTCTTCCTTCCCCAACTGCTGGAAGAGCAACCTCATCACTTACAACCCCGATGATCGGAATATTACCAAATACCTGGTGAACGAGACGTTTCTCAAGAAACTCCATTTTATCAGGTTCTAGAATATACACTACCTACTAAGAGACTTACAGGATTCACACCCACAATCTTTAATAGACGTGAATTAAGTATAATTAGTCTATTGGTTATTAGTGTGCAAGTGTTGCCATTTAAGGCCCTCCTTCTTGAGGTGACTGACATTTCCTGGACACAGTCTGGGCCTCGGCACTGCCACCCCATTTTTTTTTTCCACAGATACAGCTAAACTACAGAGGAAAAGAAAACAATCTAAGCTGTTTCCATGATGCATAGTAAATGGCTGGCAAGTGCCATATCTATATCTTAGCAACAACAACAAAATCCCATACAGCTAAAAAGTTCTGGACACCGGCTTCCCAGCACCTGTGCCTCAGGACTAGCTCCCAGGAAGACCCAGAAAACATGCCTTTAGTCCTCTGCCCTCCCTTGCTTCATCTACACAACCAGAAGAGCATGGGCGGGCTCTTAACTTTTTATATTGAATGCCTCTATCGGTAAAAACATTATAAGTATGCACCCCCACTATATATATTTACGTATCTAGTTATATGGCTTCAATTGATCACTCGCTAATACTTGAAGGCAAAATATTTACTTAGGACAAGACTCTCCCTGAGAGTTGCTAGCAATTCATATTTTAAGTAGACTCCAAGAGAATCTCCGTTTTCTTTTGTCACTGATTTCTTGCCAGATCATTGTTTTCACCTTGTAATGTGGCCGGCTGAAAAGTACAACCCATAAGAAAAGTGAGAGAAGTATCAGTTCGGCCACTGTTATTGCTTTTGCTTGAAAAACAATATTCGATTACTTTAGGGTATGTTATCAATACTATTGTGAAAACTCAGTTTTTTGCCGGAATCTTTCGGCTTCCTGATTACCTTGTGAGGGTAGGTATTAGTTACACAGCACGGTTTATAAATTATTGTGAACAGGCACAAACAGTGCAAGGCATCACAACCCATGTTTTGCTTAACCAGCCCCATTTCTCCTGCCGGGAGAGGTGAGGAGAGCTCCTGATGATTTGCAGAAGGTATTCACGCAGGTGGAGCAACACTGGGCTTTCCCCTAGGACCTTCTAACCAGCTATGCTTCTACAGAGAGTAAGTGACTTGACCTGGCTCACAATGCTACCACATGGCAAAACTAGACTTTGAAGGTGAGATCTAGATAATTCCAAAACCCACATTGTTTCCAACCCCCCAAAAGCGGGGGATGACTAGGGTTTCTATGTGTATCATGTGTTTCCATGTGCACATATAAATGTAATATAATCATACAATATAGTTGAGTACGGGGGGAATGGGCAGATAAATGCTGACATTTATCCCAGAAAAAGTCAGTATGGACTGACGGTTCGAGAGCCCCCAGAACAAGCAATCTCCTTCGTCCGCATCTATGAACAGCTCTTGGTGGCTGGTAAGAGAACGAGGGTGTGCCCATTTAACAACCTCCTGGGGAAACTGAAAACCAAGACTCAGATTTGTTCCTGACTCGTCTGTTTGGCCTCTTTGAAGGGATGGCATTTACTCTGGCCTCAGACAGAAACCTGTTCCCGTTTGAATACGAATCAGATTCCTTGCCAAGGTGATAATGACCCACATACCATTTGGGGACCTTCTGCGCCAGCTGTTCAAGCTCAAGAGAATGAACTCTGTGAGAAATCCGTGGTCCTGCATCTACATGACTATGCCATTGGCAACCAGTGCAAGTTTTAGGAGTAAGAGAGCAAAGGAATAAAGAGCGGCAACAGGGGGCTTGGCTTACCACCCTTGAGTGTGATTGGCTGGAGAGAGAATTTCAAAATAAAAGACCCCGTTCCCTTTTGTCCCTTCTGCCCACGGTATCGCCAGGCCTCCGGCAGCCCCACCCTCAGTGATGGGGGATCTCGGCCCCAAAATAATAAAGATGATGACGACCATGATGACAATGGTGCACCATTTGTCCTACATACACTTTGTGCCAAGAATTGTCCTAAACACGTCTCAAACATCTTAAATCACCCCACGGTCTTTGAGGTAGCACCCATTATTATCTTGGGATGAGGAAAGGGAGATTCAGAAGCCCTGAGCAATTATCCCAAGTTCACATCGCTATTGAGGGGTGGAGCCAAGATTTGAATCCAGAGTCATCTGGCTCCAAAGACCATGATTCTAACCTCTGCTCTAGGAACCCCAGGTCAGGACCCAAAGAGAGAAGGGCCACCCTCTTCCAGTGCATTTATTATGAAGTAACTCGACCCCACAAATATTTAGGGCCAGGTGTTCTCTTCCTGTGAGGTGATCAGTCACTACCTCATCCATTCACTCAGTAAATACTAACTGAGCATCTATTATATGTCAGGCGCTGTTCTAAGTGCTATGGATACAGCAGTGAACAAAACAAATGAGTTCCTATTCTCATAAAACTAAAGATGTGATAACAGAAGATAGGTAACACACAAATCAACTGATACGTTATATGTCAGGGACTGATAGCACCATAAGGAAGACAAAGCAGGTAAGGGACACAGAGAGTGGTGGGTGGGGGGTGTTGCTATTTTGGATAGGGCGCTGGAAGAAGACCACCCCAATGGGTGACGTTGGAGCAGGGATCTGAAGGAGGGAGGGACTGAGCCCTGCAGAGATCTGCCGAGAAGTGCATTCTAGGCAGAGGGAAGAACAAAGACCTGCAGGTGGGCGGTGAGCGCATGCCCATTTGGCCTGCTTTCGGGTTTGCTAATTTGCAGGACTACATTATCCTTATTTTGCAGAGGCCTGGATTCAAAAAGTCCTTCTCCTAACTGGTTGAGGAAGGAAAAGGAAGCAAGTCCTGTTGCTTATCCGAGCTTACTTATCCTTACAATGGCTCTGAAAAGTCAATGTATCCGAGTCGTGATCTGCTGGCTCCAAAGCCTACGTCCTTTCCACTGTACCACATAGAAGTGAACCACATGACTTCAGCCTGATATAATTCCTTCCTTATTGAGCACTCAGAGCACCTGGAAACCAGAACTTCAGGTCTTCATCCACCATCTGACATTAGCTGAGACCCTCCTGCGTGCCAGGCTCAGGCTGGGCGCTGAGGACACAGCCAGGAGCAAGATAGACATGGCCCCTCCTCCAAGGGTGGTTCTGACCAACCACTCAGCAGGGCCACTTCTAAGACAACAGCAGTGTGTGTGACACACTCTCACCCACCCCCCCCCAGCCCTAAGCCAGGACCCCAGAGGAATTCCCCCCATCCTAGCTCTGGCAGAGGGGAAATGAGTTCTGAGCCTCTGGTCCTCAGCCAACTTTGAGCTGGCACCTGGGACTCAGCCTCTTCTACCTGCCCCCACTCACCCTCCACCCTGCTCGGTGAAGTCCTTCTGGGTAACAGAGAGCCAGTTTTCAGGTAGAACTCCCCAAGTCTTGTCCACTGACCGAGGTAGACTGAAGGATATAACTAAGAACCTATTGCTTCCCGGGGAATGGAATCCGAAAGACTCCCTAGGGTGGGACAAGCCATTAGAAGAGTCCAAGATGGGTTTGCGGATTCAGACAAAAGTCTAGCCAGCTCTCATGTGATCCAAACAATATGCCTGACAATGAGCCCACCACACCCCCTGCCTCAAAGGGAATTAAACTCCATCAAGTGTCGCCAGGAACCCGTCTCTCAAGCTATCCCATAGTGGGACATAACTTCTAAACCCAGTGCTTCAACGAATGGATCCAGGGACAGCCAGCAGATGAGACACGAGTCCGATTGGGGGCTGTCAAAGCTTATTCAGAAATGGGCCTGTCAGCACACTGCTTTCCTCCATCCGGAAAAACTAAACGGGGCGGTTGGAAAATCAGCCTTGGAGGGATTGGCTGAGTGGAGGAGTGTTAAGTTGTAGCTGCAATCCACCTCCCCCAACCTCAAGGGCTTTGCCCTCGGTGTCAACAAATATGCAACCAATTAATGTAATTGCAGAGTTATTTATGGTGCCCAGCAAAGTGCAGCTGGGTCCTAAAAGACAAGGGTGGAAGCAGAGAAAAAAAAAAAAAAAACTCATTCTCAGTGTTTGGTGTGCGGTTTTGTTGGTTGGATTTTTTTTTTTTTTCCTTTTCTTTCAGATGTTTTAGTCGACTTGTGGTATCCATGTGTCTGGTGGTCATGGCCCCTTCCAGTCTGTTTGCAGGTGTTCCTGCCTGGGGGGAGGAAGAGGGGGGCAAACTGGGGGGAAAGCTAAAGGTCTTCAGATTTCAAACTGTGACCCTGACATAGAAAACTTTTTTCAAGGTTCCCCACTCTGACTGCACCCCCGTCTTAATCCTCCCCGTTGACCCTTTCCGTAACAACCACCACCAAAAATTGCACGTAGAGACCATTTTTTTTTTCTTTCTATAGCTCTGTTATGTGATTGTTTGGAATGACAGCTGTGTTGCCATTCAGCGCCCCACACAAGACAGGTTTTAATTAGAGTTATTGAGGGGGTTGAATTGGCACAATTAGGGCCAGCATTAATGGGGTCTCCATGTGTTCCTTTGAACACTTTGGCCCCATTTTTTGTCCCAGGGCGGGAGGGGGTTGCAGCTAACGAAGTTGGAGAGTGCAAATTATCTCAGCAAAAGGAGGGCAAGTGTGAGCCACCCAGGGGAAGGGGCGCACAGAGAAAAGAAGCGTTTACACATGGTAGAGATATACACACATGTTCACACATGCTTACTTTCATGTCTTCTATTTGTGACATGGTCCTTTCAGAAGAAAGTGGTGGCCACCAAATATGCGTCATTGGGGACATAAAAGGACGCAGAGGAGATGTGATTCCTATGCCAAACTAAACTAAGTCTGTGTGTGTGAGTGCGTGTGTTGCACGTACATGTTTTACACTCACCCCAAATGCTTGTGGGCATATTAGAGAAAGAACAAGATACAAAGACAAAATTCAATGATCAAAAGTCCTAACCCTTTATTATCTGAAATGTTGATCGCCCTTTACTATCCCCATTCCCCATTTCCTTTCTCTCCAGATGTTTATTCTTCTAACTCCTCCAAACCTTACCCTCTACGGTCTCTTGACAGGGCTCAGTCAAAAAGGAAAAGCCCCAACCCCAAGTCTCTGAGCCTCCCTCTTGTGAGCTGCAGCCCCAGGAGGGTGCTGGGGGCAAGCCTAAAGCCTGTAGGCCCTCATGTCTCTGACTTCCCTATAACCCTGACACTCTTCCCAGAGGGGCCTTTTATAAATGGCATTTCCAATAAAAAGTCAATGCAGCTGACTGGGTAGTAGGAAGGTCAGAATTAGGAAGACAAATATGATGCCATCCAGTCATTAATCAACTCCGTCTAATGAGAAGGAGGCAGTTGAACTGAAACAGGCCGCAGATCAGTGTGGCCCCTGAGCCTGGGGTTGGCTTTTGAGAGACCTGAGTAGCTCTGGGGACAGGGGAGTTGAGCCATTTGGTAAGTTAAAGCAGCTGCACGCCAGAGCCGGACACGGAGGGGGAGGAAGGATCACACACGCCATTCCCGGGTTGCAGCTAAAAAGGTTGTGAGGCACTTACGAAAATCAGGGTAAAGCCCCTTCCCATCACTGTGGGCCACCAGTGGCGCCAGTAGCTGCAACAAGGTCCCTTTATTTCACAAGGAGGCTCAGGCTCTATTCTGTATGGGTGACATCACCTTTTCTCATTCTGCCTTCACTGGGTGCGTTCCCTCATGCTTTAGCTCTTCTAGTGGCCAAGGCTACTCTTGCTCTCTGGCAGAGTGACTGGAAGGAAGAAGGTTGGCTCCCCCTCCGTGGGACAGTCTTGGCAGAAAGAAATGGGGGAGAACAGTTAAGGGGGCTGAGGACCACTCCGGACAAATACGCAATTCAAAATGCCTCCGGCACTCAGTGTGACTTTGGGCTCTGGGGTCCAGACAATGTGGTCTGATTAATCTGATCTGATTAATCCAACTCTTTTGCCTTCTGCCATACCCTCTACAAACCACAGGGCCAACCTTTATGAAAATCAGGATCCCACGTTGCTGACCAGATGGGTTTCCCCAATTTTCATCCTCAGATGAAATACTGAGCTGAAGGGAAACCACCCCGCCAGCACAGGAAGCATGTCAAGATGGCTTTGCTTTCAAATGGGTTCTCAACAGGGAGGAAGTGCCTCCCAGGGCGCATTTGGCAATGTCCGGAGATATGTTGGGTTGCCAAAACTGGAAGGGGGGTAATGCTGGCATCTAGAAGGTGAGGGTCATGGAGGCCGCCATTTTGCAACACACTGGACAGCACCCCCAGCAAGAGTTCTCAAGGCCACAATGTCAATAGTGTCCACGTTGGGAAACCCTGCTTTAAAGCCAAATAGACTTGGGCTCAAACTCCAGTTCTGCCTGTACCTAGCCGTGCAATTTAGCAAACCCATAACCTCTCTAAACCTTGGTTTCCACACCTGTAAAAACTCACTCCTAGACAGAGCATTGCAGGGGAGCAAGAAATACCATGCTCTCCTCCCCCCGCCCAACTTAGAAAGAATGTTCTAGGCTAACCACTAAAAGAATGTGGCATTTGGTAATCACTAACGGGGTCTTCCAGCCCTGAAACTTTTACACTTGCAGTGGTCACCTGCCCCCTTCCCGGAGTGTATTTCTCCCTCAGAAACTGAAGGCGGGGCGCCCCAGCCCTTTGGGACACACCTTCGGGACACCTTACATTCAGAGCCAACAGAGTCAACGCAACACCGGGGAGGGAGGGATTCTGCAGGCGCAGGCTGCGCTGTGGTCCCCAGCTGCGCCCCCAGAGACCGACCGACGTGGGGGGGGGGCTCATTTCCGGTGGAAGTGGACTTGAGGAGCTCAGCCTTTTCTTTTGAACCACACGGCGGCCCAACGTCAATTAGCCTAGGCCTGAAAAATGAGAGCCCTCTCCGCTTTCCGCGGGGAGGGGAGGGCGCCCCCGGCCCGGCCCGGCCCCGGGGTTGCTGCCCTGTTCCCCCTATTGTGCCGCCAACAAGAGCGTTTCATTGAAAAGAGCGGAGTGCATCTAATGCAGTTATCCGTGTCCGCCCCATCGGGCCGTGGGCTGGGGGTGAGGGCGCAGCTGCCGCAGCCTCACACGCCCGCAACAAAGGACAGCGCCCGTGGAGAATGGGCTCCCCTTTGAAAGGCTCATCTGGTTTCCATTTTTGAAAGGTCCCCAATCTTCGCTTCCACCCAACCCCCACCCACCTTTACCCCTCTCCTACCCCCCCCCCCCCCCCCCCGCTCCTCGGTGCTCTGGCTGGGCCCCTTGGAGGGGGCGCCCCACGCTCCCCCGCGCGGCAGCCCCCTGGAGGCGTGGGCTTCACCCCGCTTTGGGCAGCGCCTTCGGCCAGCCTGAACCACCTGGCCAGGCCTGAGCCTCAGTTTCCCCACGGTGAAAATGCCCTGGTTGGAGACCACCTCGTTGGCTTGCAGCTCCAGTGGTCCGTGAGTCACTGAACTGATTTGCAAATTATGCGGCAAGTACACAATAGTGTAATTAAGAAGTTTTGAATTGCCCTAAAATTTCACAGCCTGGAGACAACCACTACCCACGTTCCAGAGTGTATTCTTCTAGTCTTTTTCTATGTATATAAAACTGGTCATTGTTGGTCGGGATCATGTTGTGTCAACAGTTTTATCTCCTGCTTTGGCTTTATCTGGAGCACTTTCCTATGGAAGTCTGAAAATATTTTTAAGCATATACACACAGTTAAGGGCTTGTATCCTAATTGATTTCACTGGTTCCCCCAGTGTCAGACATGTGTGCTATCTTCCTGTTTGCTTGGGGTTTCTTGTTTTGGTTTGTTTTCACTCTTATAAATTACAAGGTGATTTTTTTTCTTTAATAGAATCCTCCAGTGGCTTCCCCAGTTGACCCCTGGGACTAAACTATAAATCAAAGGTGCGAGGCAGGCACTTCCACCTCTTCCTAGGGCTGGCACCGAGGGGAAAGGTCATCCCCGGCCTCCTCCTCCCCTCCCTGACACGTCCAGGCACCTGCAAGTTGGAAATTCACATGTGAATCATGGCCCCTGTAAATCATGGCCTCCGGCAACTTGTATAAACCTCACAGTCTTCCGTGCGGTGAAGATACAATCACATCCCCTCGGAGGGCTATTGTGAGCACTGAGTGAAACAAGATCTGCACGGTATTAGCCTGGCACTCAGCAGTCCCCCTGGTTAACTGAGGCCAAAGGCTTGGTGAATCTCAGGCCTGCCAGGCTGGTGGGGACTGGAAGGTGAGTGTGAGCAGAGCTCTCAAACCGGGCCCTCAGAGCAGAGTGTGTGGCTAGGGCACAGCTGCCTGGCTCTCCCATTTACTGTGTGACCTCAGGCAAGTTTCCTGACCCTTCCGTGGCTTAGTCTCCCCACCAAAAAGTGGGGAAGTGTGAGAATTAAATGAAGTAATACGGTAAACGTCCATGACACCTCACATCTATCAGAACGGCTATCATCAAAATGATGAGATCAGTGCTTGGCAAGGCTGTAGAGAAGAGGGAGCCATCAGGTTCTGTTGGTGGGTACATAAACCAGTGTAGCCACCATGGAAAACAATATCGAAAGGCTCCCCAAAAACTTAAAAATAGAACTACCATATGATCCACGTCTGGATATATATCCAAAGGAAACAGAATCACTATCTCAAAAAAAGCATCTGTGTCCCATGATCATTGCAGTATTATTTACACTAGCCAAGACTTGGAAACAACCTACGTGCCCACCAATGGATAAAGAAGGTAGATAGACAGACAGACAGATACACACACACACACACACACACACACACACACACACACACACACACTGGAACATTTTTCACCCAGAAAAAAGAAATTCTGACATCATGGATGGACTTTGAGGGCACCATGCTAAGTGAAATAAGTCAGAGAGGGGCGCCTGGGTGGCGCAGTCGGTTAAGCGTCCGACTTCAGCCAGGTCACGATCTCGCGGTCCGTGAGTTCGAGCCCCGCGTCGGGCTCTGGGCTGATGGCTCAGAGCCTGGAGCCTGTTTCCGATTCTGTGTCTCCCTCTCTCTCTGCCCCTCCCCCGTTCATGCTCTGTCTCTCTCTGTCCCAAAAATAAATAAACGTTGAAAAAAAAAAAAATTTAAAAAAAAAATAAATAAATAAAAAAGAAATAAGTCAGAGAAAGGCAAATACTGTATGAGTTCGCTTATATGTGGAATCTAAAAAACAAAACAAAACAAAACAAAACAAAACTCCAAACTCATAGATACAGAGAACAGACTGGGGGTTGCCAGGGCGCCTGGATGGCTCAGTCGGTAAAGCGTCCGACTTCAGCTCAGGTCACGATCTCGCGGTCCGTGAGTTCGAGCCCCACGCCGGGCTCTGGGCTGATGGCTCAGAGCCTGGAGCCTGCTTCCCATTCTGTGTCTCCCTCTCTCTCTCTGCCCCTCCCCTGTTCATGCTCTGTCTCTCTCTGTCTCAAAAATAAATAAACATTTAAAAAAAATTAAAAAAAAATACAAGCTGAAAGGTGGTCAAAAGCTGAGAACTTTCACTTACAAATAAGTTCTGGGAATGTTAGGTACAGCATGGTGACTATTGTTATTGGTGCTGTATTGTAGCTGTATTGAAACTTGTTAAGAGAGTAAATCTTAAAAGTTCTCAACACAGGGAAAAACTTGTCAGTATGTGGATTTGTGGTGATCATTTTGCAATCCGCACATATATCAAATCGTTACGTTGTATACCTCAGGCTACCACCGTGTTATATATCATTTATATCTCAAAACGAGTGGGAAGTACATAAAATCGTGTCTGGCACACAGTAAGTGTTCAATAAATGTAACTGTCATCATTTGGACCTACTTGCCCTCCTTGTGAAGAGTAAGGCCAGCCTCCCCCAAGGACTAGTTTTCTCTTTTGTCTCCCCAGATAGCCCCTTCTAGACTCTTATCAACACAGGCTCCTGCCTTCAACCTCAGGCCCAGCTCCGTCTTGAGGACCCCAAGACCCTAGAAAGCTGGGCCCCAATGAGATGCTGGTCCTCAACAAAGAGCCCAGGCCCACAGATATCCTCACAGAGTGCCCATGCCCCATCCACACCCTGGCCTCTACTTCTGGGATTTGGCCTTCCCGCCGGCTCAGAGAAGGGGACAGATTGGGAGTGAGGAGGGTGCCTTACCATGACCTTGAATCTCCTCTCTTGCCCTCTCAGGACTTTCTGTTCATCTGTCCAGATAAGAGTGACATCAGTAGCAACCACCGTTGACTGAGTGCCCGCTAGGTGTCAGACCCGTAGCTCATTTAATCCTCATAGAACCCTTGCAAAGTGTTATGATGGCATCCATGAACTATCAGCCCCCTGAACGATGAAGTATGGAAACAGGGCTCAGAATGGTTGAGCAACTTGCCCATAGTGGTGGAGCAGAGGTTTGACTCATGAGAGTCTGGCCACAAAATCCTACTCTTCCCCAAACACCACACGGCTCAAGTTCCCTCATCAGTGAGGCTGGAGCTAGAGTCCCTTGCCTGCAGTCCATGCCCTGAGGAACCTAAAAATGGGACGGCCTTTGGGATAGGGTTGCCAGATTTAGCAAATAAAGATACAGGACCTCCAGTTAGCTTTGAATTTCAGATAAACAATGATTTTTTTTTTTTTTTTTAGTGTAAGTATATCCCCATGCAGTACTTGGGATATACTTAGACAAAAGTCTTTCATTATTTATCTGAAGTTAGCTAGGTGTCCTATATTTTATCTGGCAGCCCTCCTTCTTATGAGCTTCCTTTACGCTCCCCAGCAGCTGGCTTAGCAGACGAGAGGCAGTCTTGGCCTCTGGATCAAATCACAATGGTGTGATGTTACTTAATCCCTTCTCATCTCTGTGCTACTTTTAGAACCCAGAGATGACATGACTTGTCTAAGACCACAAGGCTGGAACTTGAACCACACACAGCCCCAATCTGCTGAGCCTCCTGATATTATTACAACGTTCAGCGAACTGTTAGCCACAGCCCAAAGGAAGATCTGTGTTTTCCAGTGTAAAATTGTCACGTAAGCTGCACTGACATCAGAAACGTGTGAGATTTTCAACCAGTAATGCGACCCAAGGACTCTCTCTCTCCTCTTTTGAAATTTTTAAAGAATCTTTTGTTTACAAGTGACGGAAACCCTGATCTAAACTGACTAAGAAGGACTGGATGGCTCTTGTCACTGAAAAGTGCAGGTGACCGCAGTGATGGGAGCCAACTGACAGATCTCCCCCCGATACCCAAAGTTGGAATTTTTTGAGCAACAAAATACTGTTGGCTGATGTCCCAAGTATAAAAAAAAATACACAGGAGCCCATATTTATATACATAAATGATTGAATAAATAAATCAGGGAGAAGAGACAAATCTCCCACGTAGAAGAGTTCCAAATAATTTATGTACTACTCTATCCTCAAAGGGAAGAAACATAAATCCCCCCTCCTTAAGCATGAGCTACACATGCTGACTCCCTTCCAAAAAGTACAGTGTGGAAAGGGAGATTAAAAAGTAACATTATGAGGCGCCGGGGTGGCTCAGTCGGTTGAGCATCCGACTCTTGATGTCGGCTCAGGTCATGATCTCACGGTCGTGAGACAGAGCCCCACGCTGGGCTCCACACTGCGTGTGGAGCCTGCTTTAGATTCTCTTTCTCCCCTGCCCCTCTCCTGCTCATGCCCTCTCTTTCTCGCTCGCTCTAAAAAAAAAGAAAGTTAACTTTACAATGGACAAAGCTGACCAACCCTACCTCAGCTGGGTGATTAACAGCGGTAAGTCATGTCAACAGTGTGTACCTTTGATACACTGTGATGGGAAGGCGCTTTACTTCTGCGGTCTTCCGCTGAAACATATAACCGCAGTCTAATTATGAGAAAAACATTAGACAAACCCCGAGTGAGGGGCATTTTACAAAATACCTGACAAGTATTTAATAAGGGAAACTGGGTTTGGGGTCTATGGGAACTCTCTATACTATTTTCATAATTTTTCTATAAATCTAAAACTACTCTAAATGTAAAAGGTTTCCTGAAAGAAAGAAAGAAAGAAAGAAAGAAAGAAAGAAAGAAAGAAAGAAAGAAAGAAAGAAAGAAAGAAAAAGAAAGGAAAGAAGAGACTTCAGGCATGGCTGCACTTGGAATTCAAATAACAGCCTCATCTTCTGACTCTGCCTTCCTTCCTATTGGCTTCGCGCTCCGTGTGATAGCAAAATGGCGGCACCACCCCCACCATGATGTCCTCTCAGATTAGAGTTCAGCAAAAAGGAGCAGCCGCTCCTGTCCCAGAAGCCCGGTACATCTCTTTGTACCTTGCTGTGTCTGGCTGAGCCACAGAGTTCAATTACTGGGGCTGGAGGAAGGAGAAACCCTGACTGGCTTGGGCTGGGCTTCAGCTCTGAGTGGGGGGCTGATTGTGGAGGAGAGAGGTAGGCAGCAAAAACTTGGGAGCCGTTACCTACAGGAGGTGAATGGATGTTTGAAGGTCAAAAATCATCAACGTCCAGTGTCCCCTTCTGCTCAAATGTCCCTATATGAAACGATGATGATGACTCTTCCTTTAATATCCCCACTTGCCAAAATGGTTAACTACTCTGTCTCTGTCCGTCCATTTTTTCTATCCGATTCAAGAAATCCCAACATGGAAGAACCACTGTTCAAGTCTGACCTATAGAGTTAAAGCGTCTCAGGTGAAAGAGTGGGACAATGAATTTCTGGGCCATCCTGACCTCTTCTTTCTTAGGACTTCATCTTGAGGGCCTAAGGAACTGAGGTGACAGCCTGTACCAGGGCCAATGGAGCATAAAAGCCAGACAGCTCCCCCCAAAAGAGCCCTCCTTGGGCTGAAACAGGAAAGTGTGGGAAACCCCTGGTTGTCATAATAATATTTAGTGATGCTTACAATGAGCCAGCACGCCCCTAAGCAAGTACGTGCAGGGATTTCTGTGATCTTCCTAATAGTGCCGTGTGCGGGGGCGCCTGGGTGGCGCAGTCGGTTAAGTGTCCGACTTCAACTAGGTCACCATCTGGCGGTCCGTGAGTTCGAGCCCCGCGTCAGGCTCTGGGCTGATGGCTCAGAGCCTGGAGCCTGTTTCCGATTCTGTGTCTCCCTCTCTCTCTGCCCCTCCCCCGTTCATGCTCTGTCTCTCTCTGTCCCAAAAATAAATAAATGTTGAAAAAAAATTTTTTTTATAAAAAAAAAAAAAAAATAGTGCCGTGTGCGGCAGGTACTATTATCCCCCTCTTACAGGTGGGGAAACTAAGGCAGAGAGCACTTAAGTAAATTTGCCCAAAGTCACACAGCTGGCAGTTGATCTGATCCCAGGCTCTGGCTCCAGCACCACGCTACTAGAAACCATGATTTTAAAACTAAAATGGAAGAATGGACCCCCAATATAGATAGTTACCATTGTCCTTCCTTTGGTTGGAGAGTCACTGCCGTTTCTAACCTCATTTCTGTTGCCTGGCTTTGCAGGAGAAAAAATAATTTCTCTCTCTCTCTCTCTCTCTCTCTCTCTCTCTCTCTCTCTCTCTGTGTGTGTGTGTGTGTGTGTGTGTGTGTGTGTGTGTGTGTCTCAAAAAAAAAAAAGCAATAAAAACAAGCAGCAGGGAGATACTGAACAGGCTACCTGAAGAAAACATGGATTCAAGATTTTGAGTTCAATTCAAGTCTGTGCATTGTTTTCCTTGGCTTATACATGAGATACTTTAATGCCAACTTGATTTTTTTCCCCCTCTTCTGAGCCCAAAGCCAGTTCGCACAACCAGTTTACCCCGCCTGCTCCCCACCTCCAGGCCGGACACCCAGCAGGTGTTTAGAAGGAGCTTGGCACTCCTGGGCAGAGCCCTGCCTGCTGGGGACTCAGCCTGGCCCAGCGCCCTCAGCTGAGACTAGATGTGGGGACCCTGCGTGCTGACCCTCCTTCAGCAAATGCACACAGGACTCTTTGTTGGCTCTCAGTTCCTCACTATTACCAACCTTGAGCCCACGGTAACCATCAGAAGGAAAGCCATTCCAAATTCCACTCAGGCCGTCACACCCCGAAACCAACCAACCCTGAAGTCCTGGGAATTCATCTCCTCGAGGTCTCTCAATTCAGCCTTCCCCCAACTCCACTGCCTTGCCTGTCCCCACTCCTCACCTGGTTTTGTATGGCTCCTTCTTCAAACCTTCTACCAAGCCATTTCTCCACTCTCTAAGTGCTCACACTGTGGCCAGCACTGTCTAAAACCCAAAGCCCGTCAAGTACTAGGACAGGCATGGACCCCCACTGCCTACAGGATAAAGGCTGAACCCTTGGGATTTCTGAGGGCCCAAGTGAGTTCCAGGAATCATGGGAGAGACCAGAGAAATGGCGGACATTGCTTCTGTTCCCAGAGAGTCACAAAAAAACTAGGAAGACAGAGAAACACAGGAAGCTGTCTGTGAGGCACACCCACAGGTTTGTATAAGCCCAGTGTTGAGCAGAGTGCCTGGCACACAGTAAGCGCTCAACAAGTAGAATCTATAATAATAATAAGCAGCATTATCATTATCACAGGATGTTGTGTGCCAAACCCTAGCAGTGCTTGCTCTGAGTGGACCGGGCAGATGCTAGAAGCTGGCTGTGGCCCTGCAGAGAACTCACCCCTATCCTGTGCACTAGGGGCCTCCGTTTTTACATTTGCCAGGAAATGTACCTTTGCCATTTTACGTTGTTTTGGAAAAAAAGCTCTGGTATGCTCAGATGAAAGGTGTTGGAATGTCCGGGCTTCTCTGGGTCCGTCTCTCAGCATCTGTCCAATTCTTCACAACTACCGCCTTCCCACCCAAATCAGGCTGGACGCCCCACGCTGCTTCAGGGGACTCCTCAGGAACATCTCTGGGCCCTCAGACCCTAGGACCCAAAGACCACGAGGAGCGGTCTCCAGCAGCCTGGAGCAGTGGACCGAAGCCCCTAGCCCTGACCCAAGTCCAACACCCTAAGCTGTTATTGAAAGTCCAGCCTTGCTTTCCAGAGAGCCAGCGGCCTGTCTGGGGGTCGGCCAGATGCAGGTGGTGCACACACACACACACACACACACACGCACGCACGCGCGTGCACACCCTCCACAGTTCTCCCACGCCTTGGCCTCCCCCCGGTCCGTCTCCCGCTTCTTCCCCTCTGCGCCCGACCGCTCGCTCTGTGCCAAACTCCAACACCCTCAACGGTTTCCCAACCGCTGCCACCAATCTGGTTCTGGGGAGCAGGTCAGCAGTGAAGGAGCGGCAGCTCGTGTGAAAACAGCCCCAGCTGGCCCCAGCCGCTCACACCTGCACCCTCCATTCATCCCCACTGTTTACACATTGTCATCCGCAATTAATGCTTTCCCAGGAACTGCAGCAGGCTGATTGCCTCACCGCCACACAGGGACCCCATTCTGAGCCCTTGTGTCTGTTAAATTGAGCATGGGGCCCTGTGATTAAATTAAGGTTTGTGGCTCTGCCACTCTGGCCCCCACTCCACCCTCCTCCCCCTCATGCTCCCCCCCCCATCCTCCTGCTCCTCCTTCTCTTGTCTCCCTCCCTCTCCTTCCGCTTTCTCTTCCCATTCATCACGGGGGCCTCTTTGCAACCCGATGGGGGGAGGTGGGCCAGGGGGAAATGGCCTGACCCCTGGACAGGGAGGAAGAGTGGACGTCTTCCATTTAAAGCCAGGATAAAAGGGATGTACGACCCCTTGTGAGAGGGGGAGAGGAGACAGTGTGGAGCTAGAAAGAGGAGGGTGGTGTGGGGCCTTTGCTAAACTAATTAATCCACCCCTAGCACGACGGAGTGGTTAAGGGTACAGGCTCCAACGTAAGACAGACTGAATTTGGGTTCAGTTCTTGGCTCTGCCGCTTTCTACCTTTGGGGTCTGATCCCAGTGTGGTGAATCTTGGCTTCTCTGAGCTGGGCAGGGGCATCAGAATGAGCAAGGAACCAGAGGGAGCCTATACCCTTGATACGATGTGAGGAGAATAGCATTTTGCCTCTGTGGTCTTCCTCCCAAAAGCCCATAAATGCAGTCTACTTGTGAGAAAAAACATCAGGCAAATCCCAAGCGAGGGACATTCTACAAAAGAGCCGACCAGTTCTCAAAAACACGGGAAGTCTGAGACGCTGTCACAGCTAAGGGAAGCCTGAGGAGACTCACTGACTACAGGTAAGGTAGTATCCTAGATCCTCCTGGAACAGAAAAAGGACACAAGGGAAAAGCTGGGGGAAGTCTGAATACAATGTTGACTTTAATTAATAATAATGTATTGATGTTGGTTTAATGATTAAAACGAATGTACCATACAAATGTAGTAGGATGTTGATAACAGAGAAACCAGGATGCATAGTCTATGGGAACTCTCTGTACCGCCTTTGCAGTATTTCTGTAAACCTAAAACATTCTTAGAGGATAGTTTACGATTAAAAAGTGGGGGTGATGAGGCGCCTGGGTGGCTCAGTCAGTTGAGCGTCCGACTTCAGCTCAGGTCATGACCTCGCAGTTTGTGAGTTCAAGCCCTGCGTTGGGCTCTGTGCTGACAGCTCAGAGCCTGGAGCCTGCTTCGGATTCTGTGTCCCCCACTCTCTCTCTCTGCCCCTCCTCCACCTGTGCTCTCTCTCTCTCAAAAAATAAATTAAAAAAAATTTTTTTAAGTGGGGTAAGAGTGTAGCTTCTACGAAAATGGTGAGTGTAGCAGTTTTTAAACTTCTGTAAGTCCCCCCGAAACATATGGAATAACCAGCACAGCAAAGTCAAACACCCACAGAAAGCATTTAACAGGCTATCCCAAAACATCGCTAGGTAACCCCAAATTCCCCAAACTCACTGGAAATGCGGCAAGTCAATCTAAGGAAAGTAGCTAAAATGGAGAGGGGCTTTGGCGTGACCCGACTCATGTCGCGCCACAGTATGACAATGTCTGATGACGCTAGAGACGTCTGACTCCTATAAACTCTCAAAACTAACAAGCCACGGCCCCTTACCAGAGAAGGCCACACCCTGAAGGGAAAGTGCTGGAAATGTATGGACGTGGAACAGGGTTAGACAGTAATAAGAACACAGGACAGAAAATGTCAAAACAGGAGAGTGAGGCAGAGGAAACAGGCGTCAGAAAAATACCAGGCCATCTTTTTTTTTTTTTAATTTTTTCATCATTTTGCAAAAACAACCAAAGTTCTAGGGCCGAGAAGAAACTCTCCTGACTCAACCGTGTCTCCAAAAAATACTCCATTCACTTAAAAAAGTAGTAACAGAAAAGGATCATTTGAACATCTAAGCAGTAAGACCAAATAAATCAGTTACAAAGGAAAGAAAATGAGGTTGTCATCGGACCTTCCAAAAGGAATTCTTTTTTTGCCAAAATACGATGAAATAACATATCTAAGACACTCAGGAAAAGAAAATATGAGCCGTGGAGACTGTATCCAGCCAAACTGAACTTCAGGTACAAAGGCCACAGGTAAGCTTTCAGCAACATGCAAAAACTCGAGAATATTTTTTCTGTAATCCCTTCCTGAGGAATCTACAAAAAAATTAGTTTTAGAAAACAACAACAACAAAGTGACTGGAAAACATCTATATGAGCACTGGTGGTAAGTATCAAATATAAATTTACCTGCAAAATTAAGACCAGGTGCTGGTCATAAATGAGGCAACATAGGCTGTGATGCTTTATCTGCTCTGACAGGGTAAATAAATACAGTGTAACCACCACAAGTGAGGCAAGAAGGGAGAGTGTCTAGGGGAAGAAGAAGTATGCTGACTGCCTTGTAAGCGTTATCTGGGAATAAATATTTCGTCAAATACCGGCGGAAGAGGAGGGTATAGGGAGAGGAAGTTACCACCTAAGTTTAACATGGTTCATATTATGGGGGCACCTGGGTGGCTCAGTCGGTTAAGCGTCCGACTTTGGCTCAGGTCATGATCTCACCGATCCCGAGTTCAGGCCCCAAGCGGGGCTCTGTGCTGACAGCTCAGAGCCCGGAGCCTGTTTCAGATTCTGTGTCTCCCTCTCTCTCTCTCTCCGCCCCTCCCCTGCTAGCTTGCTCTCTCTCTCTCTCTCTCAAAAATAAATAAACATTAAAAACTTAAAAAACAAACAAACATGGTTCATATTATGTCATCAAAAGACAATCTGCCACCGCCAAAGTAGAGAGAGTGCTACATGCATGATATAAAGGTATGAAAATAAAGATAGCTGTTAGAACGAAAGTAAAACCTTCCTACGGCTTTTGCAAGGAAAAATATGAACATACCAACAGATCATGGCATTTTTATGAACCGGCCTCGGAAGTCACATAGCACCATTTCCACCATACTCTACGGGCCATGGTAATTACAAAGGCCCACGCAGTTTCAAGCAAAGAGACTTAGGCCTCATCTCTTGATGAAGGAGAAGGTTTTAGAAGAGCACGTGGGATGGGGAATAGTGTTGCAACCACCTTTGAAAATTGCTCTCCACCACAACCATTTACTGGATTGGGGAGGCTACCGGGAGAATGCTAGTGAGAATTTCATTTCAAAAGTTTAAAAACGAAGACAGGGGTGCCTGGGTGGCTCAGTTGGTTGAGCATCTGACTCTTGATTTCGGCTCAGATCATGAACTCACGGTTGGTGGGATAGAGCCCCCCTTCAGGCTCTGTGCTGATAGCGTGGGGCCTGCTTGAGATTCTCTCTTTCCTTCTCTCTCTCTGCCCGCCCTCCCCCCCCCCGCTCGCATATGCACTCTCTCTCTCTCTCCAAATAAATAAACATTTAAAATAATAGTAAAATAAATAATAAATAAATAAGTAGGAAGACAAATGGAGGGGAAGGACAGAACACTGGCCTGCCAAGATCTCTGACAACCATACGTCCATGATATGAGGTAGTTGTGAATCTATTCCAGTTAAAATCATGATCAAGGGGTGCTTGGGTGGCTCATTTAGTTGAGTGTCCCACTCTTGATCTCAGTTCAGGTCTTGTTCTCAGGGTCATGAGTTCAAGGCCCACGCAGCGCGTGGAGCCTACTTTAAAAATACAAAGTAAAATCATGCTCAAAAAGGTTCCCAGAATTTTCATTGACTTACGTGTAGGTGGCGCTCTAAGACATAACATCAAGATGAGGGTAATATGCATCAGCGAGACCTCAGCACCTGGGTCCTGGATTCCAGTCCTCACCCTGAGGGATCATCTTGCTGCCCCGCAGGTCCCTATTGCTCGATTCTACTTTAAACCTTGTTTCACTCTTATGTTCTATGACCTGCACTGTTGCGGTTGGTATTAATTTCCACACTATAGTAAGATCTTAGGCAAATTGTTGAATACTTAATCAACGCATTAAATCTTTCAGAAATTTTAATTTAAACGATCACTAAAGAACACACAATTGAGGAGCACCCGGGTGGCTCAGTCGGTTGAGCGTCTGACTTTGGCTAGGGTTATGATCTCACGGTTCATGAGTTCGAGCCCCACGTCAGGCTCTGTGCTGACAGCTCAGAGCCTGGAGCCTGCTGCAGACTCTGTGTCTCCCTCTCCCTCTGCCCCAACCCACTCACATTCCGTCTCTGTCTCTCTCAAAAATAAATAAACATTAAAAACAAAAACCAAAAAGAACACACAATTGAAAGGGAGAAAAATGAGGGGATGGGAGAGGTCAGGCGGGAATGTGAAACCAGCAGGTAGAAGAGCCTTCGGCATGGACTCTGAGGTTGCCTGGGGGGAGGCGGGGGCAGGACCAAAAGGAGAATGGAACGGGCCGTCCAGGCATCATCTAGAATGTCTTCTAGATCAGTTTCCTGCCCTCACCCACTGCTGTTTAGATGCAAGTCTATAGTGCCATGGTACTGGAACACCAGCATCAGCTACTATCTCAGTCCATTTGGGCTATTACAACAGAAATCGGTGGCTTATAAACAACAGAAGTTTATTTCTCACAGTTCTGGAGGCCGCAAGTCAAAGATCATGGCAGTTCTGGTGACGCACTCTTCCAGGGTGTGGAGTGCCACCAGTTCATTGTATCCTCACATGCGGGAGAGCAGAGATGGAAGCAGCCTCCCTTATGACTCTTAACATAAAGGTACTAATCCCATCCTAGGGGCTCCACCCTGATGACCTCATCTAATCCTAATCACTTCCCAAAGTGACATTGAAAGAAACAAAGAAGGGCATTTTCTATTGATAAAGCCTGTAGTTCACCATGGAGCTATAATGTCATTAATATACAGCAGCCACTTTCGTAAAGAAGAAACTACAGCAAGGACAAATATGAACACACCAACAGATCGTGGCATTTTTATGAACCTCTGAACACCATCACACTGGGGCATCGGGCTGCAACACTGCAATTTGGGGGGACACAAACATTCGGTCTGTAAAAGATCCCAAAGCCCAAGGCGAGGGCTCGGAGGCGCAGGGTTTCCACATACTCACCAGAAGTCACAAGTTTCCTGGCACCGGTGTGACCCACGGGGAGCTGACTCTTCATTTGTGAGCCCGCTTCACCCCACAGTTCACTCTGCCAGCGGTGACTAAACCAGTGCCTCAACCCCAGCTGTGGCTGCATGTAAGGAAAGAGAGAAGAATCCACATGACAGGGAGGTGAAGGAACAAGGGAGCTGGGTTTCTAACCCTCCCTAATGGGAGCTCATTGAAGACATAAAAGACGTTATCCTAGCGTCTTCAGTGTCGAGCACAAGTCATGACACCCAAATCAATACACGTACGTGCACACACACACACACACACACACACACACAGCAACCCCAGACCCAGAGATAAGCATGAGAAATAAAATAGAAAAGAAATTGACAATAACAGGAAAAACATCGCGAAGGCTCTCATGTGTTACTTGTGTTATTAATAGAATTTTTTTTAAAGAATGAAGGAAATTTGGGGCACCTGGGTGTCGGTTAACTATTGACTCTTGATTTCAACTGAGGTCATGATCTCACAGTTTGTGAGTTTCAGACCCGTGTCAGGCTTTGCGCTGACAATGTGGAGCCTGCTTGGGATTCTCTCTCTCTCTCTCTCTCTCTCTCTCTCTCTCTCTCTCTCTCCCCCTTCCCCCCAATACCACACTCTTACTCTCGCTCTCTCGCAAAGTAAATAAATAAGCTTAAAAAAAAAAAAAAGAATGAGGCAAGTTTAGCTACATTGAATTTGGAATAAATTTCAGTCTATACAAGCAATACACATATATCAGGTAAATGTCCCTGAGTGTTGACAATCACAAACCAAGCTGGCTTTCGGCACGGTCGCCCTCACTCCCACCCTCCACCTTCGCCGAGCCCCCGGGGCTTCTTGGCCGGCCCTGGCAGCACGTAGCTCGACTCCAGCCGTGCGGAAGCACCAGTTATCCTTGGCAGCAAGAACCAGGCTTGTGACTGGCCAAAGGAGGTCTGAGGGTCATTTCAGCATGAACCTCTCAAACTATTTTCAAGCAGGCCGAGAAGTGAGGTAGAGATGGGTCTAACACTGGGAGAAACCTTAGACCCATCTCATTTCCCTAGCTGGGTCATCCCAAAACACACATCCAGGGCTTGCCGTGCAACATGCAGGAAATTTGAGGAGTTAGTCCTAACGGGAGAAGAAGGAGGAAGCCTCTGCTTTATCGTGGAAGTGAGGAAGGCTAGCTGCAAAGAAGGAAGGTTGGAATCTGAGTGAGAATCTGGAAAATTCCCGTGTCTGTGGGGTTTCCCACAACACAGGAGACAAGAAGACCCATAGTCTGCATTGTCACAGCACTTTTGCAACCCCTTCCACCCAGTGGCAATGTCACATGACCCGAAGGTGTGCATGGGCTTCACAGCTCCAGGTTCTAAAATTCAATTAAAAAAAAAAAAAAAAAAGGCAGGTTCATGGGGAACAATAGCTTAATGGGCAAGAGGTTTTTTCCAGGGTGATTAAATGTTTTGGAACTAGGGGCACCTGGGTGGCTCAGTTGGTTAAACGTCTAACTTCTGCTCAAGGTCATGATCTCACAGTTCGTGGGTTTGAGCCCCGCATCTGGCTCTGCACTGATGGTGTGGAGCCTGCTTGGGATTCTCTCTCTCTCCCCCTCCCCCACTTGCGTTCTCTCCCAAAATAAATAAATAAATCTGGAAAAAGTTTTAGAACTAGACAGGGGTGGTGGGTGTACAACATTGTAAATGTACTAAATATCACTGAATTTGTTAACTTTTAAATGGCTAATTTCAGGTTATATGAATTTTACCTCAACTTAAAAACAAATTAGATGGTTTGATGCTGTGGCTAAATAAAAATTAACACCCAAGAACCAATTACCTTGACTTAGAACAGAAATATCCAGTTAGAAAAGGAAACTGGAAAGAAAGTCCATTTTAAAGTTGCAACCAGAACTAAAATTAAATTTAACAAGAAAGGTGTGAAATCCATGCGTTTAACATTAACACACTTAATTTAAGGGCAAGACAGAAATAACTTGAATATGTATGGAAAGATCTGCCGTATTCCTAGACAGGAATCCTGAAAATTATGTAGATGGTAATTCTGCCCCCAGCGTTCTATAAATTAAATGCCGTCTTGATCAAAATCACAAATTTTTTTCTGGAAGTTGACAAATTTACTATATAGTTGGTTTAAAATTTAGAGAGTAGAAAGACTAATCCCATAATCCTAAACAGCACAGATCACTTCCTCCTCGTATGTACACCTTTTTGGAAAAGCCATAGAGCACAATGACGGAGATCTCAGGCTCTGTAGTCAGAGTTGGTCCCAACTACACAACTCAAGGTCGTGTGTATGACTTAGCCATGTTCCTTAACCTTCCTACATCTCACTCATCTTTTGCATAATGGAGAAGCTAATACCTACCTCACAGATATAAGGGTTAAGTGAAGTTCTCATATATGAGTGCTTACTCTCGTTCTTCAGGTATGGTGAATCCCAGCATTCAGGAAATGTTCACTATTACATTTATATAAATACATAATAGCATATATGTGATTGTATATATGTGACTGTAAGCTGGCTTTTTAAGCTTGATGTTCTATAATGGACTTCTTTGGAAGTCAAAACGTGTATTTTTATTATCCAGTGCCTAACTCAGCACCAACATCAACTATGTGCTCAGAATGTATTTGTTACACAAATAAATAAGGAAATTGATCTTGGCTCATGTTGGGGGCGCCTGGGTGGCTCAGTTAAGTGTCCAACTCTTGGTTACGGCTCAGGTCATGATCTCACGGTTCGTGACTTCGAGCCCTGAATTGGGCTCTGTGCTGACGGTGTGGAGCCTGCTTGGGATTCTCTCTCTCCCTCTCTCTCTCTCTCTGCCCCATCCCTGCTCATGCTCCCTCTCTAAATAAATAAATCAATCAATAAATAAATAAATAAAGGTTTAAAAAAATAAATAAATCTTGGCTCATCTTTTTTTTTTTTTTTTTAAATTTTTTTTTCAACGTTTTTTATTTATTTTTGGGACAGAGAGAGACAGAGCATGAACGGGGGAGGGGCAGAGAGAGAGGGAGACACAGAATCGGAAACAGGCTCCAGGCTCCGAGCCATCAGCCCAGAGCCCGACGCGGGGCTCGAACTCACGGACCGCGAGATCGTGACCTGGCTGAAGTCGAACGCTTAACCGACTGCGCCACCCAGGCGCCCCTCTTGGCTCATCTTTATACACTTGCTACCCGTTGCACTGGTTGCTTTTTCTTTCTTTCTTTCTTTCTTTATTTATTTTTAGAGAGAGAGAGAGTGAGAGACCGTGCACATTCACACAAGCAGAGGAGAGGCAGAGGGAGAGGGAGAGAGAGAATCCCAAGCAGGCTCCTTACCATCAGTGCAGAGGCCAAAGCGGGGCTTAGTCCCACAAACCAGGAGACCATGACATGAGCCAAGATCAAAAGTCAGACCCCAACCAACCGAGCCACCCAGATGCCCCTCTAATGGTTGTTTTGGGTTCCAGCATGTGAATGCACCATAAATAAATAACCAGTCCCTCCACTGACAGACATGTATTACTTATAATGTACAAAAAAACTGAAAAGAACATTATATTCAACTGCTGTGTCAGAATGTGTGACCTGTACCCACATCTCCCATCAGCTCTGCCAGTAGCTGGGGTCTGGAGAGACTGCCCCGATATTTGCAAGCTGAGTCAAGTTAGAAATGGAACCCCCCGGCCCACAGCCCATCACCCTTCTCTTCCAACACCGTCTTCCACTGGAAGGTCCTTGTTCACCCATTTGTGTCCAAGCAACCCAGCTGGCATGGCCAGCTCCACCCACCTCCCTCCCACCTCAGTAGACACCCTGCACCACCTTTCAGGGGCCACCCACCCTTCCATCAGCAAGGAAAACTGGCAAAAAGCCCACTCAGGCCCTGAAATACGGAATATGGTTCTGAAAGTTGGGGTTGCCAAAGGTAGGCATGTTTTCTTGGCTCTGTGGATGGCTCACTCTTAGGGAGGACAGCAGCTGGAAGAAGGCAAAACAGGACTCTTGAAAAGCCCGTGCCTAGCAGAACCCCATCTTCCTGCTCTAAGGCAGCACTAGCCTGTAGCAAGCAAAGCCCAGCCAAAGCTTCTAATACATCAGTGGTTCTCAGAGGTGATGTATTTGCCTCTCAGGGGTCATTTGGCAATGTCCGCAGACATCTTCAGTTCTCACAAGTAGGGTAGAGGGGTGCTACCAGCATCTAGTGGGTAGAGGTCAGGGATGCCACTGAACAATGCCCCCCCCACGTCCCTGCCAACAAAGAATTATCTAGTCCAAAATGTCAATAGTGCCAACGTTGAGAAACCCTATGATCCATGCATGAGTGTGGAGACCAACAGATTTAGGGTTCAGACCCTTCGTCTGCCACTGAGTCATTAGGGAACCAATTATTTTCTCTCTCTGTATCTCTGTTTTCTCATCTGTAAAATGGGGTAAATGAAAACCCCATTTTCATAGTGTGAGAAATAAAAGGAACTTGCCGTGTAAAATGCTTGGTGCAAAGTAGGTCCCCCAATAAATGTCATAGGTATCCGTTCAGCGAGGAGGGAAGCCGACTTCATATTCTTAAATGCCTTTTGTGAACCTATTAGAAGCCTCTAACTTTGGAAGAGAAAAGTTGGGCCATAAAAGCAAAAGAAACTCATATTATTTCAGAACTACTGTGGATGAAAAGTCGAGAGGAAACAGGGATTTGTAGAAAGATATTCTCAAATTATGTTAATCAACAAGAAATCTGGGGGTGCCTGGCTAGCTCAGTTGTTAAGCGCCCGACTCCTGATTTCAGCCCACGTCTGATGTCACTGTTCCTGGGTGTAGGCCCCTCAATGGCTCTGTGCTGGCAGGACAGTGCCTGTTTGGGAGAGCGTGCAAGCTCTCTCTCTGTCCCTTTCTCTCTCTCAAAAATAATAATTTTTTAAAAAAATGAGTTGTATATACACAGTGCTTTATGAAGCTCTGAACTGTGAAAAACTGAATTATACTTTTGGCAGATTTTTCTCTTTTCTAACAAAGGATTCTCCATATCAAAAACCACCCCTACACTTTCCATGGCCTCTGCACACACCCAGATTTACTCCCCTCACTCCCAACCCAGCAGTGGCCCTAGGTGTAGGGCAATCCCATCAGAGGTGACTTACTGCCATCTGGTGGTAGAACTGGTAAGGGCGGCCAGGACTTTGTCCATTGGTTTGAATCTCCCAATGATACCAGGACGTGATTTTACCACGCGCAAAGCAATCATTTATCTAACAGCATTCTATGCTGAGAATGTAAAGACGGACAAATACGCACCTCTTCCCAGAATCAGATGAGAGATTTGGGTTCTTGGGCAGCTGCTGATAACTTGGGGCCCCTTCAAATCTGTTAGTTTAAATGCTAATAAAAACAGAAATTATATAATTCCTATACTCAAATAAGTAATTTCTTACATGTGCTCATATAAAGCTTTAATCATTCACACTTAACCAAGAGATCATGTATAAGCATATACATATAAAACAATGTCCAAAAGTACTGACAAATTCTTTTTCTGACCCCAGCAGCAAAATGTTTTCAACTTTCTAATATTTCTTCTTCTCTCCTCTGTTTTTTCTTTCACGATTGTCCTAGTTGGGCTACTTTTTGAAAAGCAAATTGAAGGATTTCAAATGTAGATAATAGATCACCCCTTCGCGATAACACTGCTATTGACTGGTTTCACAATTTCAGCTGACTTCAAATGGCTCTCGGGCTGGTAGTCTGACCTAACATTGCACAGAACAGAGTGCATTTCAGGGCACAAACGTACTCACTAGATCCAGTCTGGTGTTGCCAAGGACTGTTTTATTCCCACTCGAGAACACTGACTCAATGGAAGTGGGACCTGTTTACTTTTCCCCAGATATGAACAGAGTTGCGTGTGGAAACCTGAGTTAACTAGTACTCCATTTCCGATTCATTCCAGTCATTGTTTTGATGCTTATGGTTATCATGAAATATTTTCTACATCTAAATAATACATACATGCATATACATATACACATATATAAGTTACAAAGAATAAGAAAATATATACATAAGTACATATCACCCAGATCAAGAAAGAGCAATGATAGTGACTTCTGAGTCCCTGTATGCTATATCTCTCTCCCTCTACCAAGGGGACTCCAATCTGACAATGTTTTTGCATCTTGTGTGAGTCAGAGCGCCTGGTTGAAAACCACAGAAAGCAACTTCGACAGTCTTTTTTTTTTTTTTTTTAATGTTTATTTTTGAGAGAGAGACAGACAGAGCATGAGCAGGGGAGGGACAGCGACAGAGAGGGAGACACAAAATCCGAAGCAGGTTCCAGGCTACGAACTGTCAGCACAGAGCCTGACGCGGGGCTCATACCCATGAACCATGAGATCATGACCTGAGCTGAAGTCAGATACTTAACCCACTGAGCCACCCAGGCACCCCAACTTTGATGGTCTTAAACAAAAAAGGGGAATTGTTGGAAGAAGAGAGGGGTTCTCACAGAAGTCTTACGGGCCGAGGGATCAGATCAGACTGGAACTGGCAGGAACCATCTAGGCTGGGGGCTGTCGTGCCACCATAGACATTGAGTACCCCGCCCCCCTAGATAGGAACCCAGGCTTTGCATCCTTCACTCACAATAGAATTATTTTTTGAACCTGGGTCCTGTGCCCACAGTGGGCAGCAGGGTGGCTTCTGGTATAGTCAAAAACTAAAAACTGTCCGCTGCAGTTGAGGACCCCAGAGCTGGTCCACCCACCTGTCTCTGCTCTCATCCTCCAGAAACTTTCCATCTGGGAGGGAAGCTACACAGGGAAATGAGGAACTGAAGAGTGTAGGAAAAGTGTCCTGAGGGTTCCCAGAGACTTATTGAGCACCTTTGCTGAGTACTCACAGATGTGACAAACATTCCATGGAGGAAAAAAATATGTCCCTCCGATGAGAGCTGAGCCCCTACAGGATGGGGATACAGAGGAATCTGAAAATGCATCAAGTCATGGACAGCCTTGGACGCCTTGCTAACGATTTTGAATTTTTTTTAAGTTTATTTATTTTGAGAGACAGAAAGAGAGAGACAGAGACAGAGAATCCCAAGCAGGCCCTGTGCTGACAGCACAGATGTGGGGCTCAAACTCACAAACCATGAGATCATGACCTGAGCCAAAATCAAGAGTTAGATGCTTACCTGATGAGCCACCCGGCGCCCCTGAGATTAATTTTAGTAATATATATATTATGTAACCAAACATAGTCAAAGTAGTACCACTTCAACATGTAATAAATATTTTTTAATTATCAATGCGGTATTTTATTTTTGGAGTAAGTCTTCAGATTTCAGCATGTATTTTTACCCTTTTCCGGTACGCACATTTCCAGTACTCACATCCAATATGGAAGCCACTAGCCACATTTCCAGCACTCACAGCCAGCATGTGGCTAGCGGCTTCCATATTGGACACCCCAGTGAGAGTCTAAGCAACCTTTGGATCTAGTGTGGATTATTGCAATAGGCTTCCTGCTTCCACTCTTGGTCTCCTGAAGGCATTTTCCACAAATGCCTGTCAGATCACATCACTTCCCTTTTTAAAGCCCTCCATGATTTCCCACCATTCTAAGGATGAAGTCAAGGATTCTGTCCATGTCCAACAAGCACCAGCAGGGTCTAGCCACAGGTGCTCTCTCTCTCCTCATCAACTGCTCCTGGCTCCCTCCCTTGACTGCTTCTACTACCTGACTGTCCTTGCTGCTCTCCAACAACCCCCCAGCCCAGAGCCTCCCTACAGGTTATTCCCTCTGCTAAGGACACTCATCCCCATCACGATCTATCCATGTGCCCTATTTCCCAAACCCAGCTAGACACATGCCCTTTGGGCAGCCGAAGTCTCAGAGAGGAGGAGTTCACCAACTTTGGATCCTCTGTGCCCAGATGTGCCATCCTGCCACCAGCCACAGCAGGGGGCTCTAGATCTGTGGATTTCCCCAGGGAAATCCCCAGTACAAGTCCTCTCTGTCCTCAGAGCCCCCAGATTTATTCAGGTGACTGTCCCCAACCTGGAGTTGTGATCCTGAGTGAGATAGTGGGGCAGGGTGCCAGCCCTTCCCGAGGGAGTTTACTTCCCTCAGATTCTCTTCCCTTCCTTTGGTCGTAAAAGCGATCAAGACTCTTCTCTCTGTTTTGAGTTTCAGATGAAAAGCTGAGTATCCACATGCTCTGTTCTCTCTGCATTTCTGAAATCCTCCTGTAAAGGTGTAAGAACTCACCAGCCAGGCAGACAAGGGACCAGAGAATGGAGGACAGTTGGGTTTAGGGATGGGGAAGATTAACATTCAGCATTATCATCCTGCCACTTATTAAAAAGGTATTTCTATTGAAAGATATTTGCTGGGGCGCCTGTGTGGCTCAGTTGGTTAAGCGTCAGACTTCAGCTCAGGTCATGATCTCACCGTTTGTGAGTTCAAGCCCCGTGTCGGGCTCTGTGCTGGCAGCTTGGAGCCTGGAGCCTGCTTCAGATTCTGTGTCTCCTCCTCTCCCTCTGTCCTTCCCATGCTCATGCTCTGTCTCTGTCTCTCGATAATAAATAAACGTTAAAAAAAATTAAAAAAAAAAAAGATATTTGCCATACTGTGAGAAGTAAGCCCCCTGGCCCAAAGGAGGGACACGAACATCTGGAGCACAGTGAAGCGAGGCTTTGATCAACGTTCTTGCAAGAGTCGGTGTCTGATGGGCAGGCACACTCGGGGCAGTTACAGCAGACAATTTATCTCCTAGCGGGCAAGTCCCTCCCCTGCTTCCTCATTGGCTGAGTAATACAGAGGTCACAGCCTTACCAGGAAGTGCCTATGCCCATGTAAGGCAAAAAGTATTCTGACTGGAACAAATGTCCATTCCTTGAGGTGACTCAGAGACTTCAGTTCTTTGGTGCATGCTCATTGCAAAGCCTGTGAAAAATGAGCCCGTGAAATGGAGAGGGGAAGAAGAACCAGGAAGTGAAGTGTCTAAGGGTTTGGGACTCCACTGTAGTGGGGGGGGGGGGGGGGGGGAAGGGCTCAAACATATTTCCAATAGGTTGTAAACCTATTGGTAGCCAGACAGCACAGCTTTTAGTCGGTATTTCTGAAAGTGAATCATCTCCCTTACTTCTCACAATACCTCAATAACAAAAATAAAAGACCAGCGCTAAAATGATCCATAATATGATGTCACATGTGTTACAAATTCCCCTCTTGATGCACAGCCCATGATTGCCCTGTGAGGTGAATGTAAGGGCAGCCCCGGAGCCTTCTGGGCCTTTAATCCTGAACTGCACTTGGCGCTGACTTAGTGTGGGCTCCCGTAGGATTGCCCATGGGCACACCTGCGGGGCCACAGGGCTCCAGCCTGCCCACCAGCCACATGGACGACAGGCACAAATGGAGGCCCAGGGACAGCAGGAGGGGCTGGGCAGAGAGGCGCACATGTTCTTACACTGGCGGTCTCCACCAGGTTATTGGTCACCCAAGCTCACCTGTGCATTTGCTTCCTGCAGGTGTTATACGGGCGGAGTCTTGTAACCCCTCTTGATTAAATTCTAATTAGCATTTGTGGAGTCTTAGAAGCACCTCCACAGAGTCTTAGGTCCTCTACGAACCCAGATGCAAACCACTTTTAAAATATTAACCATGCTTGGGGCGCCTGGGTGGCGCAGTCGGTTAAGCATCCGACTTCAGCCAGGTCACGATCTCGCGGTCCATGAGTTCGAGCCCCGCGTCAGGCTCTGGGCTGATGGCTCAGAGCCTGGAGCCTGTTTCCGATTCTGTGTCTCCCTCTCTCTCTGCCCCTCCACCGTTCATGCTCTGTCTCTCTCTGTCCCAAAAAAATAAATAAATAAACGTTGAAAAAAAAAAATATTAACCATGCTTAAAGACACGAATAGACACTTCTCCAAAGAAGACATCCAGATGGCCAACCAACACATGAAAAAAATGCTCCACATCACTCATCGTCAGGGAACTACAAATCAAAACCACAATGAGATACCACCTCACACCTGTCAGAATGGCTCACATTAACAACTCAGACAACAACAGATGTTGGCAAGGATGCGGAGAAAGAGGATCTCTTTTGCACTGTTGCTGGGAATGCAGACTGGTGCAGCCACTCTGGAAAATAGTATGAAGGTTCCTCAAAAAACTAAAAATAGAACTACCCTACGACACAGCAATTGCACTACTAGGCATTTATCCATGGGATACAGGGGTACTGTTTCAAAGGGACACATGCACCCCCATGTTTATAGCAGCACTATCAACAATAGCCAAAGTATGGAAAGAACCCAAATGTCCATTGATGGATGAATGGATAAAGAAGATGTGGTAAATACATACAATGGAATATTACTCAGCAATCAAAAAGAATGAAATCTTGCCATTTGCAACTACGTGGATGGAACTGGAGGGTATTATGCTAAGTGAAATTAGCCAGTCAGAGAAAGACAAAAATCATATGGCTTCACTCATATGAGAGCTTTAAGAGAAAAAACAGATGAACATAAGGGAAGGGAAACAAAAATAATATAAAAACAGGGAGGGGGACAAAACAGAAGAGACTCATAAATATAGAGAACAAAGTGAGGGTTACTAGAGGGGTGATGGGAGGGGGGATGGGCTAAATGGGTAAGGGGCACTAAGGAATCTACTCCTGAAATCATTGTTTTACTATATGCTAACTAATTTGGGTGTAAATTAAAAAAAATTTTTTTTAATAAAATAAAATATTAACCATGCTTATCTCTAGGTGGTGAGATTTTTGTTTTCTTCTTTGTGCTTATCTTTATTTTCTGCCTACTCTAAAATACACCTGTGTGACTTGTGTAATTTTGTTGAAGCCAAAAAGAAATCGATGCTATAAAGGACTCCTGACCCTATGAGTCTTGCAGCTGTCTGCCCTCCGGGACTTTAGTCTCCCATGCACTTTGCTCTCTCCTGGCCATGGAATATTTGCTCACATTTACAAGCAGGTGAGAAATGCTTAAGGGGTGAGGCTTACCGCCCTCCCCTCCCCCCTCCAGCAGTCTCCTTATTTTCCAGGCTGAGTTGTAGAGAAACCATAAGGAGTGTGACAATAACCACCGCCTGAGTGATTCCGGAGGATAATTGAAGAACTTCTTCAGGAAAGGTTGGGAGACCCTGGGAGCTATCTCCCCAGCTCTGAGTGCTAGCTCACCATTATCAGGTCGGCCAATCATGGCCCGCCAAAGGCCCAATGCCCTCTGCCCACACCACATCCGCTCAGCATCTAGCTGACCTATCAGCTCTCAGAGACGGGCCAAGGTTTCTGTTATCAGTCTCACGGGGACCACCTGCAAACCTGCTGAGCCCTCCAGCTATGCACTATTCCATTCAGACATTGACAAATGTGTCCTATGGAACAGAAAGAGTCCAGAAGGACTCCTGGGGTGGGGTTACCGTCTCTGGCCCCAGGAAGCTCCAGCCAATGTGCCAATGCCCACTTGTTATCCTATGTTTTAGCACATTTTGTATTTATTGTGTATTTATTGTGAATTTATAGTGCATTTAGTGTGGGAAAGAGAGCGTTTGTCATCCTTGCTGATTTAGTAGCGAGAACATTGGATGGTCCCACTTTGCTTTAATCTCAACAAACACATAACAGACAATGCTTAGAATTGTGTGCGCTCCTTTCATTCATCCCCCCTTTGCTAACCTACATCCTTCCAAGTTGTCTTAACCCTAGAGTCTCAGGTTATGTTGATTATTGATGTTTGAGTCCCCTGAGAAAGTCATCTCTGCTTGAACCTCTTCCACCCACCCAGCCCCAGTGACAGGCACTTTCAAGATCCTTCATTTCCTTTTTATTTTTTTATTTATTTTTTAATTTTTTTAACGTTTTATTTATTTTTGAGACAGAGAGAGACAGAGCATGAACGGGGGAGGGGCGGAGAGAGAGGGAGACACAGAATCGGAAGCAGGCTCCAGGCTCTGAGCCATCAGCCCAGAGCCCGACGCGGGGCTCGAACTCACGGACCGAGAGATCGTGACCTGAGCTGAAGTCGGACGTTTAACCGACTGAGCCACCCAGGCGCCCCCTTCATTTCCTTTTTAGACAGTGAGAGGTTAAAAGTTTTCCCTGTGTGACATTAGATACAGATTCATTTTCCCAACTCTGCAGTCTCCAAACCCAAAATATTCTGCCATCTAAAGCTTGTTTTGTGGTTCCTTTCACAGCAAATTCTATTCTGAACTGGTGAAGCTATTTACGGTTTTTACTTGCCCCATTCTATGATCCACGGCAGAAACACCGGAAATATTGGGAATATCGATACCCCAACTGGGATATCACCCATCAACTGGGACGTCACCTAATCTGCAGTATATGCACTATATAACTTCGAAAAGTCATGGCAGGTTTTGGATAAGAAATTATGAACCCGAATCTGCTTCTCTAAATGCAACATTTGGTTCTCTATATCCCAATTTATTTTTTCTAGATGGTCTATAACTGACTGAGAGGCATGCATTCAAGTCTCCTACTACTTGCTGGCTTCTTTGTTTTTAACTTCTATCTCCTACAATTGTAGCTTCATGAATATCGGGCTTTGTTACTTGGGACATATGCATAATCATTGTCTTTGATGTGAATTGCATCTTTGAGCAAAGTACTTCTCTTTATCTTCACCTTATATGGTGCTAAGATTACAACCTGTGCTTTGTTTTCTTTGTATTTGCCTCCTGTATCTTTGTACTAGGCTCCTTGTCGACCTTTCAGGAAATGCTCGTCTTAGATGGGTCATTTGGCTACAGGATAAAGGCAGGTCTTGCCTAGGGGACAGTCTGAATCCTTTTTTATCATAGGAGAGTTAACTCTATTTCAACATTTATTGATACGTCATGCGTTAGCCTTACTTCTTTCATGTCAATATCATATAATACTTTATGGTTTTTAAAAAGCTTTCACCGGGGTCTGTTGTCTTCGTTGCCGTAATTCCTCTCAAATTTCAGGTTTTCATTTTTGCTCCAGTTTTTCCTTTTATAACAACAGGTTCAAATAATGCCTCCAGGTCTCTATTATTTAGTAATTACTATATAAACCATGAAAAAATAAGCACATTTCTCTTCTTCTTTTCCTCTCCTCTTCTGCCCCATTTTAGTCCCTCATATCCTTCTCAGAGGCGGTCTGGTTTGATTTGTTTTTTTGTTTTTGTCAGTTTTGAGGAATGTCTTTTGACTCTCCACTCTTGCAAATGTAGCAATCAGGAAACAGAGTCTACCTCTCACCTACTTTCCACCCCCGCAGGCATCATGACTCTTTGTCTGCAAAAACATCAGCCTGCATTTCCTAAAATGAGAACATTGTTTGACATAACCTCAATGCCAGTTTAACAATGATTCCGTAATATCATCTAACATCATGTAATATCGGTTACGTGATTTATATGTCAGAACACACCATTATTATCCTTTTCAGTCACTGTGAATGTGTAGGATAAGGTTAGCCTTCGTCCACAGGAAATATGTTCAAAGCGGGCTGCCAATCTTCCTTCCAGAATCTCCCCAATTATCCCTGAGCTGGCTGACATTCATCCCCAAGAAAGGTTCATAGAATCGGGGCACCTGCATGGCTCAGTTCATTGGGCGTTCAACTTCGGCTCAGGTCATGATCTCACGGTTCACGAGTTCAAGCCCCAGGTCGGGCTCTGTGCTGACAGTGCAGAGCCTGCTTGGGATTCTGTCTCTCCTCCTCTCTCTGCCCCACCCTGTTTGTGCTCTCTCTCTCTCTCAAATAAATAAACTTAAAAAAAAAAATTCATAGAATCAATATCTCTGAATTTTTTCATGTTCAAGACTATCTGTAGTCTTTATAGTTGAAGGGTAATTTGGTTGGATATAAAATCCTTTGGTAACACTTTTTTACCCCCTTGCGAGCATCCAGACTCTCCACAGAGATTCACTGGTTGTTATCATTGTGCCGTATCTGCTTTGGCTCTCTCTATATGTTATGCCCAGAATTTGTGATCCCCAAATACCGCCAGGGAGCCGAGTCCGATGTAAAAGCAAAAGAGCCTTTATTAGAGCTAGCTCGAGCTCAATCCCCTACCTGCACCGACGCAGCGGTGAGATACCAGGGAGAGAGAGCGAGTTTCAAAAGGACAAAGGTTTTATTGGGGCCTAGGGGCAGTTGGTGAGGTAATGGCTGTGGCCTCAGCCGATTGGCTGGGGAAGGGTCCGAGTCCTGTTAGGCAGGTGAGCGGGAGGTTACTCAAGGGGAGGAGGCGTGGTCAAGGTGAAGGACACAGAACAAGATGGAGTCGGCGGGCGTAGGCCCGCCTTTTCACTATACACACACACACACACACAATACGCACATTTTTCCAAACCACTTCGGAATAAGCCCGCAGGCATCATGACACTTTATCCGCAAAAACGTCAGCCTGCATTTCCTAAAATGAGGACATTCTTCTATATAACCACAATATGGGTTTAACAATAATTCCATTATATCACCTAATATATAGTCCATATTAAAATTTCCTCAATTGTCCCCTAAAAAGTTCTCACATATTTTTAAAGCAGTATCCAATCATACATTGCATTTGGTTGTTATGTCTCTTTATTCTCTTTTAATGTAGAACAGCCCCCCAACTTTTGTTGTACTTACTTTTTCAAAAACACATCCATATTCTAGTGCCCCATTGTCTAGATTTGTCTTGTTTGTTCTTTATATTTCATTTGTTTTGTAACACTTATATTTTCTTTTTTTTTTTTTTAATTTTTTTTTCAACGTTTATTTATTTTTTTGGGGACAGAGAGAGGTAGAGCATGAACGGGGGAGGGGAAGAGAGAGAGAGGGAGACACAGAATCGGAAACAGGCTCCAGGCTCTGAGCCATCAGCCCAGAGCCTGACGCGGGGCTCGAACTCACGGACCGCGAGATCGTGACCTGGCTGAAGTCGGACGCTTAACCGACTGCGCCACCCAGGCACCCCAACACTTATATTTTCAATAAACTACCAGCTAGGTCTAAAGATTTAACATTCATAATAAACGTATTTGGTTCTAATTATTTCATATTCATTTCATATTATATTCCATCAGGAGGCATATGATATCAGGTTGTCTCATTATTAGTAATCCAGTTTGATCACTTGGTTAAGGTGGGTAACTACCAAGCTTCCCCAAAGTAAAGGTACATATCTTCCCTCTATAATTACTAATTAATCTGTATGGTGATATTTTATCACCATATGAACATCTCGTTCCCCAATTACCTTTTCCTCAAAGGCTTCAGCATCTATCGAGAACTCTTACCTGAATCAACTGTTATGTTAAGGATTCCAGAATTGCGACTCAAAACAATTATTTGTGTTCTTGTGTTTCTATTTTGTGGTTTCTTTCATAGAAGCAATGACTAGATTCCCTTTTCAGAATTCAACAGCACAATGTTTGCAGGGGCGCCCGGGTGGCTCAGTCGGTTAAGCATCTGACTTCAGCTCAGGTCACGATCTTGTGGTTCATGAATTTGAGCCCTGTGTCAGGCTCTCTGCTGTCAGCATAGTACCCGCTTCTGATCCTCTGTCCGCCTCTCTCTCTGCCCCTCCCCTGCTCTCTCTCTCAAAAATAAGTAAACATTAAAAAGATTTTTTTTAAGCAAACAGCACAACGTTCGGATAGCTTTCATCTGCTCTATGGCAGGGTTTTCCTGATGAGTATTCTTCAGTTGTTGAAATTTTTGCTACTTTTTTCCTCTTTTCTTTTATAGTGGATTTAATTCGTTGCTGTGTATGACTCGTCATTGAACGGGCTCATTATCTGCGTGAGGCTCCTGCGGAGGAGGCCAGGGTAGCCTTCCAGATGGGCTGGCTTTCCCCACCACCAGCAGCTACAGACGCAGGCGGCTTTCTAGAATTGCTGTTCACCCATACGCTGCTTCGTATAGTCTTCTGTGATCCTGATTCCCCCTGTCCCTCGAATCTGAGACGTCTAGCAAGTTGCCTGCTAAATAGACTGTGGTGAAAATGACATCATGGGGCTTCCACACTGGGTCGTAAGACACCCTGTTGCTTGGACTCAGGCCACTCGAAGCAATTGCTCCGGCGGAAGGCAGCTCCCCTGTTAAGAAGGCAGGCTATGCTGAGACCACCAAGCTCTGAGGAGACCCGGCCTGGCCACATGGAAGGAGAGGGCCAAGGCAAACTGAGGCAGGGAGCATGTGAGTGAAGAAGGCTCAGGTGGCTCACCCTTGGCCACCCTCTGGTAACAGCTGTACATGGGACCCCAAGCAAACACTGCCATTTGAGACTGCCGTCCCAGAATTGTGAAAGACTGTAAGTTGGTGTGTTAAGGCATTAAGTTGGGAGGTGGTTGGTTACGCAGTAATGGAGAATGTGAACGCCTACTTCGACCAGTTAAAGGAACCTAACCGGGATCTAAAATGTCTTCTTGGGGCGCCTGGGTGGCGCAGTCGGTTAAGCGTCCGACTTCAGCCAGGTCACGATCTCGCGGTCCGTGAGTTCGAGCCCCGCGTCGGGCTCTGGGCTGATGGCTCAGAGCCTGGAGCCTGTTTCCGATTCTGTGTCTCCCTCTCTCTCTGCCCCTCCCCCGTTCATGCTCTGTCTCTCTCTGTCCCAAAAATAAATAAACATTGAAAAAAAATTAAAAAAAAAAATTAAATGTCTTCTGCGGTCACCCTGTTCACCCAATTCCCCTAACTGCTGTTACAAAGAAGGGATACCACTTTGGCACTGGAAATTGCCTTCTTCACGTTCAGGGGGCACAGATAGTTCTGGAACTTTCTCACATCTGTCTCCTTTGAGCCTCCCTGTTTGTCACTCTTTGTCCCTCTTCCCTTCACATTCTCCTCTGTGACTTCTGCCTGCTGTCGGGCACTTGGGTGGCCTTTTCATGTATTTTGGAGTCTGCAAATTGTATTTCTCCCCTACTTTCATTAAAAAATATTGTCTGGGGGGCGCCTGGGTGGCTTAGTCAGAAGTGCATGCAACTCTTGATCTCAAGCCCCAGGATGGGTGTAGAAATTACTTAAATAAATGAATAAATAAAAACTTAAGAAAACAAACAAAAATATCGTCTGTGGGGTTTTCCCTCCTTTTTTTTGTTGCTGCTTTTGAATGATTTCCAAGAAAAGAGAGGGAAATGCTGATTTCTAAAACCACTTTCATACCGTAAGTCACTACTATATTTTTAATGGCTACGCTCTTTCAAATGCATCATCACCAATCCCTTACTAAAAGACGGTAAGGTTGTTTCCAATATTTCACTGCTCCAAGCAATGCTGCAGTGAAAATCCTTTACCTATATCCTTTGTGCACTCAAACAAATGTTTCTGCAGGATAATTTTCTACAAGTCAGATTTTGGGGCCAAGGGCAATGGCTGATTGAAGGGTTTTGATGCCACATCAGAATATGGGGAAATGGCTCCATTTTGCTAAGAGCTGAGCTACAGTGCCCCTTAAGGAAATTCACTGGGCTCCCCTTACCCCTGTGAAATTGTTCTGATGCTGTGCTGCTTGCTGTATCCAGCCTGTGAAAGAACTGGTCCAGTCCCGTTTGGAAAATCTGTGCCATCACAAGAGCTTTTCCCTTCAAAGCTTTGAGACCTCAGAAAGCAAGGCAACAAAAAGCAGAGGTGCAACGAGGAACGTGACAGCACAACACAGCACAGCAGTTAGGGGCACAGAGCCAGACTGCCATTGCGAAAAACAAGCCCACTGACCCAAAGGAGGGACGTGGAGACTCAGAGCACAGTGAAGCGAGGCTTTAATCAACATTCTTGTCTGACGGACGGGCACACTCTGGGCAGTTACAGCAGACAATTTATCTCCTAGCAGGCAAGTCCCTCCCCTGCTTCCTCATTGGCTGAGTACTACAGAGGTTACAGCCTTACCCGGAAGTGCCTATGCCCATGTAAGGCAAAAACTAGTCTGATTAGAACAAAAAGTACTCTAAGGTGACACAGAGACTTTCAGTCCCTCCTTTGTTCTTTGGCGCATGCTTCTTGCAAAGCCCGTGAAAATAAGCCCACAAAAGGGAGAGGGGAAGATCCAGGAAGTGAAGTGTCTAAAGGTTTGGGACTCCATTGAGGGGCTGAGGGGTGTTCATACATATTTCCAGTAGGATGGAAACCTGCTGTTAACTAGACAGCACAGCTTTTACTGTAACAGCAAATACTTGGTGCCCAGAAAGAGACAAGTGACATGCACTTGAGGAATCAAGAACGACCGTTTATTTCGCACCAGTGCGGGCCCAGCAGAGTCACCTCCAAAGACTGAGCCCTGAGCCCTGGTGTCAGCCTCTTTCTATGGGTGGGATTGCAGGGGCTTGAGGGAAGGAAAAAGAAAGAAAGAAAAAGGTGGGGGCACTTATTGGTTGTGCTACGCGGGCAGCAGCGGATGCAGGAGGCAAACAAGATTACAGAAGACAAAAGCATGCAACGGGAGTATCTGGCCTGGGACCTCTGGCTGGCCCCTTTTATCTGCTTTTACCAGCTTTCCTTCTCGTTATTTGGTATTTCTGAAAAAGGAATCATCTCCCTTACCTCTCACGCTATGAACACTCAGACTCTCAAACCTGGGTGGGCACACGCATCCCACTCACAGCAATGCAAACTGGGCTGATTGCTTAACCTCTCTGAGCCTGACTTTCCTAATCCGTGAAAGGGTAGTGACAGTACCTCACATGCACAGTGACTTCTGGCTATCATTAACGTAACACAAAAAAATCCTTCTGTCCCCCAAATTTTATGGCATCAGAACAGGTTCAAAGAAGACATGGAGAAAAGGTTGTCAGCTTCCTAGATGAGATTTTTTTCCTTTTCCATGCAAAGGCACTTTGCTGGGGGCAAACAGACTGGATGAGAGGGGGTGGGTGAAGAGCGGGGAGGGAGGGCATAGCCAGGGCAAGAAAGTGTGTTTTCCCTAAGGGAAAAGTCCACAGTAGGAGGTAGAACCTCGGGTTTCTGAGAAGAGGTGAGGAGCTGGTGAATTAGTGTCCAGTTTACAGTGTTAAGGGGAGCTCTTGTTCTATGTGCACAACCTGATCAATAGATACATGTCCAGACTCTGGGTTGCTTTTAACAGATCTTTTAACAGATACTGATTGATTATGCCTCACCCCCCTTGGACATCAGATAACTGTGTAAAAAATAATATCTTTTTTTTTTGGGGGGGGGCTTCAGCGTCCCAAGTATGGTTGCACATGTTAAAAAAAAAACAAAAACAAAAACAAAGAATATTGGGCGCTTAGGTGGCTTAGTCAGTTAAGCGTCTGACTTCAGCTCAGGACATGATCTCCTGGTTTGTGAGTTTGATCCCCACGTTGGGCTCTACACGGACAGTGCAGAGCCTGCCTGGGATTCTTGCTCTGCCTCTCTCTCTCTGTCTCTCTCTCCCTCTCAAAATAAATAAACTTTAAAAATGTTCGAAAGATCTAATTGGGTTTATTAAGTGATTCTCTACTTGCTCCATGTAGCAAGCAGAGAACTTGTATAAAATGGAAGGTTTTTATTGGAAGGAGGTGAGACAGGAAAGTTATTAGCAAAAGAAAAGAAAGGATTGTTTCAGGCAAGATTACCTTTCCCTCAGGGAAAGGGCACTGGGATCTTATTATGCAGATCTCTTCCTTTTCCTTTAGGGGCTATGGGGAGATGTAGAAGGCCCATGTGACAGATTACCTCATTGATGCTTACCATAAAATTCCTGACTGATCATTTAAGACTACATTTCTGGGGGAGGTTGAAAACTGCAATTAGGTTAGGTAGGAAGTCCCGCTTTGGTGACTTGGCCTGGCCCAAGTGACATTTTGGGCCTGTGGTTTTCTTTTTATTACTCAGGATGTCTATGTGGGTGATAATCCTAGTCTTGGGCAGTGCACAACCTGCACAACTGCACATTGAACTCCTGCATGAACTCAACCTTCTAATGCTTCTCCTTTGCATTGTTACCACCCATGGTCCCATATGGACTATAAAGTCCCTGAGGAAAGGCACATAGAGTTTTTTTATACTCATACAGTACCTGGCATTTAGTTGATGATCAATCATTCTCCCCTAGTACTCTGTTAGGGGGCCTCTTCCGATCAGCTCCAGGGAGAGAAAGCAACCGTCTTTCGGGCTGCTCCTGACCCTCCAGGTACACCCAATCCAAGTTGCACACACACACCCCATCAGCCTCCAGTACCCAACATTATGCCTGCCCTCCCCTTGAGACCAGATTAACTCGAACACCAGGAAATCGTTACTATCAGAGACTCACAGAGGGAAAGGGGCTTTGTAGCTGGGGCGCAGGGGTGCAAAAGCACCTGGCTCCAGGGGTCCCACACAGGCCAGGTTTGGCCACTGGCCACTGACAAAACCCAAAGGCTTTACCACCACTATGAGTGGTGGTAAAACAAGAAAGGAATTTATTTCAGCGACGCCAGCGCTGGGAAGACAGTGCACTGGCATCTCAAAACTGTCTCCAAAGGGCCAAAAATACTTTCAGGTTTCTATAGGAAAATGTTGGGCAAGGCCCGATGGGTAGATGCAGGATAATCAGGTCAGTCATTGCCTTGGGGTCAGTTATACAGGGTCTTGCTGGCTCTAGGCAGCCCTTTATCGCTCTCAAGGGGGTTAGTTTCAAAGGGGGTGGTTTCAGTTCCCTTCAGGGGATGTTTCGCCCTCAGGGTCTTTTGTCTGAGTTAAGAGATAGCCTGGAAAGAAGAACTTGATCAGTTAGAAAGTTTGAGGTCAGAATGGAGGTAGTTGAAGTTCTCATTCAGCCTCACGGTTCTGTGGCCCAGGGTCGCGGTATTCAGCGCCTCTCAACCCCAGGAAGCAGCTTTCTCACGCAGGTGGTGGAAAAGGTGTGGATCTGGTCACCTAGCCTTTGTCTATGCAGGATTCCAGAGGCCCCAGGGGCCATTGTTGGAGAGAGCTCATTTTTAGGTGGTTCCTCATTCCAAACCCAAATCTGCCCCCCGCCCCCCAGCCTCCAGCCCTTCACACCCTGGTCCCTGGTCTGCCCTCTGCAGTCCCACACAAAAAGCCTAATCTCCTCTTTCAGCAAATAAGAAACTACGAGACCCCCTCCCCCACCCCCCCCCCCATGGGTTCCAACCCAGAAGAGGTGATGTTCTTCAGAGGACTGCTCCTTTGTCCCACACCTGCGCTAGGATGGGGGAGGAAGGCTCAGGAGGCGCCTGAGGTGTTGGCCTCAGGTGCTTGCCTCTTTCTACATCCGGGCCCAGAGCCTGGCTCCCAGCCTGAGACACACAGGCACAGAGCAAAAGTAGAGCGGTCCGGAAATCAAAAAGGAAAGCCTGTGCATTCCTGCTTCCTTCTCAGCAAGTTGCCCAAGCAACGAGGCCACTGAGGCTGCTGGCTGGGACATCGGAGCACAAACAAGTCTCCTCAGCCAGGATTCCCTGAGAGCTGCCTTTTAGGAAAAAAGCTCCCCAGGCTTCTTGAGAGCCCCTCACCATCCCAGCAGGCTCTACCCCCTCGCACCTGTTCTGTCCGGGTTTGGGAATAAGATAAGGGCTTCCGCAGGCACCTGTCAGCTTCCAGGAGAAGATCCAGGGACTTATCTCCTTCTGGAAGCCAGCAGCACACCTGCCCCTACCTTGTCCCACAGCGCCTTGAGATAGGCTACCTATGTCCGGGAAGGAAATGCAACACCCGACAGTCTCACTACATGGGTTCGGGGGCAGACAGAGGGGACCCGCTGGGCATGGGGAGGGCGTCTTCCCCGAATGAGAATCGAGGCATCAGAGACTGAACAGAGAACAAGAAGGGCCTGGCCTGGATCAGTGCTGGCCGTGGACGGGTCCCCAGAGACGGAATGCTTGTGGCACATGCTCTGTGGGCAGTAAAGGACAGAAATGGCCCTCTTGTCCCAGAGGCAGCCAAGTGTTAAGGGGGGGGGTGGGGGGAGGGAATGTAAGTGACATCCAGGAAGGGTGCAGAGGTACAGAAGCTGGAAGAAGCAGGGAAGTCCAGGCAGATAAGGCTCTGGGTTCTCTCCCCTTTGGGGCCACAGCCAGAGGACAGAACACCCAGTTGCATAATCCTTCTATTTGCCCAGAGCCACATTTTGTCCTGAAGCTTGCTGCCCTGGGAGGTGACGGAAGAAGGCACCCAGCAAAGACGGGGCAGGGAAGGGAGTCGGCAGCGAACGAGGGGTGTGCCGGGTGCCCCTGGCCTTCCGCCGCCACACAGGAGAATGGAGCCTCACAATGTGACTGCCACGCTCAACTTCACCCTCCCACCCAACTTCGGCAAGCGCCCCACCGACAAGGCACTGAGCGTCATCCTGGTGTTCCTGCTCCTTATCATCATGCTCTCACTGGGCTGCACCATGGAGATCAGCAAGATCAAGGCTCACTTCTGGAAGCCTAAGGGGCTGGCCATCGCCCTGATAGCACAGTACGGCATCATGCCCCTCACCGCCTTTGCACTGGGCAAGGTCTTCCAGCTCAACAACACTGAGGCGCTGGCCATCCTTGTCTGCGGCTGCTCACCCGGGGGGACCCTGTCCAACATCTTCAGTCTGGCCATGAAGGGGGACATGAACCTCAGGTAGGACTGGAGGTGAGGAGGGAGCAGGCTGGGCATGGGAGCTGCATTGGAGATGTCAGAGTCTAGGGGGAAAGCTGGGCTAAAGCCAGGATGGGGCGTGAGCGGGGGCCAGGTGGATGCTAGGGCAGGGGGTGGTGGGCATTGTCGTCCAGAGTCTATGCAGGGCTGGAGGTAGGATCTGGGGCCTAGTCAAAGTCAAAGGGGCCCACCTGGTCCAGGGGCCTCCTGAAGACTCCCTCACAAGTGGGCCACAAGGACTGTCTTGAAGGAGTAGTGATTTAAACCCGAGGGGCCTCTGGGAAACTCTGCCCACTTACCATGATGGGCAAGTCGTCTGCCTTGAGACCAGAGGTCCGAAAGGGAGTGCAGATGGTCCAAGCCACCCTGGAACCACAGAGCACTTCCAATCCCTGCAGAATAGGCAAGACGTTCCAAAGATCCTTCCAACTATCCAGGCAGTGAGGGGTTCTTTTAACTTTCCCTGTGGGCCCATCGGGCACAGGAACGCATCTGTGCAAACACACAACCAGGCAGATCCTCGAGTTTCCCAACACTGGCACAGGCCATGTTGGGCCACATCTCAGCCCAACTGGGAGGGAAAATACCAGCAGTGTCCTTTCACCCAAAGCCTCCGAGCAGAAGTCGGCAAAGGCTCATTTCCGCAGGGGCCGGCTGAACACCTGTCCTTCCAAACAGGTGGGAATCTGATCTAGAACACCTGCCAGAATGAGGCCATTTCAGTCCGGGGCTCCAGCCCCAGCAGTAGCCCACGCTGGCTGAGGGAAACTCATCAGCGAAAGCTCTTGCCTTTCTGTGAGGCTCAGTCCCCAGCCTGCCTCCTCTGGCGTTCAGTCCTCAGTGGAGACCTTCCATCCATGCCTGTGTTGGCCAGCACCCTACCAACTCCAGTAAGCAAACCAGACAACTAAGGAAACCCCGCCTGTGATGTAGAGTGAGACCACCGCTCTTTAAATGAAAAAAACAAGAGTGAGCTGGTCCTTCCTGGGACCCACCACCCGAGCTCTGGCCTCTCCACCCACGAGACTCAGCCCTCAGGAGGTAGCTGATGGGAAGAGAGGCACAAAGAGGGGACTTGGCTCGTACAGTCTTCCCTGGGAACACGTTCAACTACCTGTGAGGAAATTCTTCCCTCCGTCTGATCCGAGTCCTTCCTGCTGCACAGCAAACCGTCAGTCTTCGGTCTGCCCTATGGACGCAGCTCATTGCATGCAGCCTCTGTGTCCTGAGAAATCCAGACTGTATCTTAATTCCAGTGCAGAAGGGGTGCAGGAAGTCGGGGGTCAAGGAAGGGGTATTCTCAGGGCTCTGTGAACCTGCAGAAACGGCAGAGCAAGGAAGGACCATGTAAAGAACAAGGAGACATTTTTAAGTGTAAGTGACCAGATGTCCCAGCCTCATCAGCCAATGGGTGCCAGTGAGGTCTCTCCAGTTAGGCCTGCATTTCTGAGGTTCGAGACCCCCCCAGCCCAGCCTCAGTGACTCAGGAACGTGAGCCTTCATGCTCGCCTGCTCAGCCTCCCTGTCTGGGCCCGTGGGGACTCTCACTTCTACCCAGACTCTACAAAGACAATGTTGGGATGGCCACCTCCTGCCATATCGTTCCTGCAAACAGACAAACCTCCCACGCACATTAAACCATGCCTTAGAGCCCAGTGGTGCAATATGTATCTCATCATCTACCTTCACACGCTGCCAGACTTTAAATTACAATTGGAGTTCATCTGGGACAACATGTTACATGTATTATACTGAAATGATACTGATAATAAGAAACAGCCAGGCACTGCTCCAAGCACTTTCCATGAAATCCTCATACAGTATCCTGTGAGGAGGTGCTGTAAATAGTCCCATTTTAAAGATGAGGAAATTGAGGGGTGCCTGGGTGGCTCAGTCAGTTGAGCATCTGACTTTGGCTCAGGTCGTGATCTCACGGTTCACGGGTTCAAGCCCCACGTCGGGCTCTGTGCTGACAGCTCGGAGCCTGGAGCCTGCTTCGGATTCTGTGTCTCCCTCTCTTTCTGCCTCTCCCCCGCTCATGCTCTGTCTCTCTCTCTCTCTCTCTTTCTCAAAAATGAATAAACATTAAATAATAATAATAATAAATAAAGATGAGGAAACTGAGCCTAAGAAAGGTTAATACATTTGTCCAAGGTCTGGGAGACTCCAGATCCTGCACTTCTACTCAAATACCTTCATGGGGTGCCTGGGTGGCTCAGCCGGTTGTGTATCCAACTCTTGATTTCCACTCAGGTCATGATCAGGTGGTGGGATCGAGCCCTGTGTGGGGCTCCGTGTTGAGCATGGAGCCTACTTGGGATTCTCTGTTTCTCTCTCTCTCTCTCTCTCTGTCTCTCTCTCTCTCTCTCATCTCTCTCCCTCTGCCCCTCCCCCTGCTCAGACACTCTCTAAAATAAAATTTTTTTTATAAAAACAGAATTTTTTTTAAATCCTTTCAGGGCCCAGCATGTGTATAGATGAGCCAAGTGGCTGATGGGCCCCCTAAGCAAGGCAGATGCCGCATGTCTGCTGTGGGTGTTCTGTGGGAGCCACTGTGGCCGATTCAAGAGAAGGCATTTTTAAGTGAATCTCCATTTTTAAGTGAAATCTCCAAATTTTTCAATATTGGCAACTCATTAAAAAATTTTAAAACACCGTGCAAGCCAAAAAAACGTGTGTTCAGGAGCCAGCTGTAGCTCAAAGGCTGCCAGTACAAGACCTCTCTTTAAGTACAAAACGATAGGATTTGCCATTGAGAGTTGGGGTGGGGGCGGTTAAGACTCCCATTGCATTTTAAATTTTTTTTTTTCAACGTTTATTTATTTTTGGGACAGAGAGAGACAGAGCATGAACGGGGGAGGGTCAGAGAGAGAGGGAGACACAGAATCGGAAACAAGCTCCAGGCTCCGAGCCATCAGCCCAGAGCCCGACGCGGGTCTCGAACTCACGGACCGCGAGATCGTGACCTGGCTGAAGTCGGACGCTTAACCGACTGCGCCACCCAGGCGCCCCACCCCATTGCATTTTATAGACGACGAGCCGAAGTCCAGAGACCTGCCAGAGGTTTCCCAGAATTTGGGGGGAAAGTGTACAGATGTCCAAAAGCAGGGCGTGCGCAGTGCTCTGAGAACTTAAGCAGGAAGGAGTAAGGAACTCCACGTGCCCCTTTCCCTCTGGCCCTCTGTCCCCCGAGGGACAACCAGGTCCATGATGTTCCTACAGAACAGGCTCCAGTCTCCGAAATGGAGCCTGGTCAAGTCACCTCCCCTCCCTGTCTCTCAGGGTAAACTGAGGATCGCGACAGTCATAGACACCAGCAAGGTAGGAGGTGCACCCGGCACCTGCACAGCAGTCCCCCAGAGGTCTTGGGGCATGGTTTCCAAGGCACACCCCGAGGCACACCGCGTCCCAGAGCAAATTCCAGAACTCCTGACACACCAAGCCAAAGTAAGCATGACTCCTCTGCTCAAGGACATCAAAACAAGCACACTAGCTGTGTGTGGCTCTTCTCCTCAGAAGAGATCAATAGTAGCCCTGTAGCCCCTGTGCGCCCCTCCCCAATCCCGTGCCCCCTACCCACCCCGAGGGAGCACAGACCCTTTTATAATAATTGCTACAGGCAGTACTTGTATATATCCATAGGCAAGATACATTGTTGTGCTTGTACCTTCTTAAAATTTGTATAAACAGTACCACACTGCCCCTATCATTTGCCAGCTTGCTTTTTTGAGATATAGGCATATGAATAAAATAGCTACTTTGTGCCTCTGGACTGCAGTGTCCTTTGCTTGAATGTATCTGTTCTAGTCGCAGACGTTTCGGGGGGATTTCTCGTTCTGCTGCTGTGAACAGTCTTGTACCCTATGCCCCTGCGCTGCCACGTGAGAGTGTATATAATAAAAACAGCACTTCTAGGTCGTAGGGTTCACACATCCACAAATGAGTCTCCAGAGTAGTCATTCCGGGTCACACTTTCCCGAGCAGTGTAGATAGATCCTTCTTCCTCCTTGTTTTTGCTGTACTCGGAGTTGTCAGACTCTGATAGTTTTCGCCACCTGGTAAGAGTGAAATGGGTCACAGCAGTGTTAAATGTGATCTCAAGAGAGGCTTAGCACATTGTCATAGGTTTATTGACCATTTGGCGGAAGACTGGTTCACCATTGGTCTTCCAGAAATAAGTCTTTGCCTATTTTTCTAATGAACTGTTGTGTTTTTCTCTTTGATTTGTAGTTATTTGTTGTTTTCACGCGTTGCAGTGGTCTACTCACAGTTTGGGGCTGGCCTTTATATTTTGATAATGATGTCTCATAACACAGAGTGCTTATTTTAATTTAGTTGAATTTGCCAATATTTTTTCTTAGTTTGTGTTTGGTGGGGGGTCCTTTAGGAAATCATTTACTACACTCAAGGTCATGAAGATATTCCCCTACATTTTCTTTGACAAGTTTCAAAGTTATGCTTTTCACATGGAGATTTGCAATCAACCTAGCGCTTATTTTTACGGATGGTGTGATCTAATTTTATCTTTTCCATATGAATAGAGAAAATTCCCAGTACCACTGAGTGAATTTTTCTCCAGTAAGTTGTACTGCCATCTCTCACATAGATAACATTCACAAATGTGCATGGGTTTGTGTCTGGGATGTCCCCTCTATTGGTCTATGTGGCTCTTTGCACGAGCACCAAATTTTCTTAATTACAATGACTTTATAAGTCTCAATATTTGAAAGGCAAATCCCCACACCGTGTTCTTCCTGAAAATGTTAGCTATTGTTGGCCCTTAACTCTTCACTTGAATTTGGGGATTAGTTCTCAAGTCTACAAAAATATTTCTGGACTGTTGATTAAATTCATAGATAAATTTAGAGGCCATCTTTATAATATTGGGTCTTCCCATCCATGAAAATGATAGAGCTTTTCTTTTTATTTGGACTTTATTTTATACCTTTCTATGGAGTTTTATAATTTCTTCTATAAAGATCTTGCATATCTCTTTTAGATTTCTAAACATTTTATATTTGTTTCTTTTTTTTTCTTAATTTTATTTATTTATTTTGAGAAAGAGACAGAGAATGAGCAGGGGAGGGGCAGAGAAAGAGAGAGAGAGAATCCTAAGCAGCCTCTGCAGATCCCGACATGGGGCTTGAACTCACCAACAGTGAGATCATGACCTGAGCTGAAGCCCAAGAGTCGGATGCTTAACTGACTGAGCCACCCAGGTGCCTCCTTCATATTGTTAATGTTTTTAGAAACTCATGGATTCTCTTCCTTACTAGTTAGGAATTCACTTGGATTTCCTCTGTTGACAGTCCAATCATTGGCATGTAATGAAAGTCTGGTTTCTTTTTTTCCCATCCCATACAGTTTCTATTTCTTGTTTTGCTGTGCTAGCAAAGACATATATAGGATGATTTACAATAACTGTGATGGTAATAGATATCATTTGCTTTATCTTTCTTCTTAGAGGAAACTTTTTTTTAATGTTTAGTTTTGAGAGACCAAGAGAGTGTGAGCAGGGCAAATGCAGCGAGGAGAGGGGGACAGAGAATCCCAGGTTGGTTCCACCCTGACAGCAAAGAGCCCTATGTGGGGCTGGAACCCATGAATCAGGAGACCATGACTTGAGCCAAGGTCAGATGCTTAACCAACCGAGTCACCCAGGCGTGCCCTAAGAGGAAACTTTCTAATTTTTCACCATGAAGTTTACTGTTTGCTGTACTTTTTGATAGATACCCTTTTCAGGTTAAGGAATTCTATTCTGTTGCTAGTGTACTAATTTTTGTAATGCATGAGCATTGAATTTTGTTGAATGACAATTTTCTGTATCTATCAAATGATACCATTTTTACTTTAATGTGATAATACAGTGATATAGGTCAGTGGATTTAGTCTAATGTTAACCCACTCTTACATTGCTGGGACAAACCCATCTTATATTTTGTATTATTTTATAAAAGCATTGCTAATCTGCTAATAATGTATTTATGACTTCTCCTTCTTTGTTCACGAGAATGGCCCCTAACTTTCCTTCCTCATGATATCCTTTTGCAGCTTTGGTTCTAAAATTACACTATTCATATACAATAAATTGGGGCATACAATTTACAATACAAAAGGTTTCCCCCTTTTGTATTGTTTGTATAATAGTGAGACCATCTGTACTTTGAACGTCTGGCCGAGCTCTGCTATAAAACCATATACATCATGTGGGGTTTGGAGGGTAGGTTTTCACTTCCTTCATATCCTTCAGCAATACTAAGGTTTCAGCTTCATTTTGAATTGGTTTTTGTAGTTTATATTTCCCAGGAAATTGTCCATTCAATCTAAACTGAAAAATGAAAGTACAAAACTGGCCTCGGTTTCTTCTAGAACTCTCTAAAATCTTTAATGTATCTGCAGTTATGTTCCCTTTTTCATTCCTAATACAATCAATGGTGCCTTCTCCCTTTTTCCTGGGTTAGCATGCCAGAGGAGTCTTCTCTTGGACTTGGCAGAGAAACTACTCTTGGTTTAATTGACCCTCTCATTGTATGTAATTTTTGTACATCATTTCTTTCCTCTATTTTCATGAGTTTCCTTTGTTTTTTTCTAAGTTTCTGGGTAAGATATTTGGCTTGTTTTTACTCTTCTGCTTTCCCTATATAAACATTTAAGGCTCTAAACATTTTCCTCTAAGAATTATTTTAGCTGCTCCCCAGATTTAATTATTTTTTATTGAGCTATAATTCATATACTGCGAAGTTCACTCTCTTAGAGTGTATCATCCAATAGTTTTCCGTATGCTCGCAAGGTTGTACAACTGTCACCACTATCTACTTCCAGAACATTTAATCATCCCCAAAAGAAACCAGTTAGCAGTCACTACACATTCCTCTCTCACCTGAGCCCCTGGCAACCACTAATCTATTTCATGTCTATCAATTTTATATAAGTGGAATCACACACTATGTGGTCTTTTATGTTTCTCCTTCTTCCATGTAGCACACTGTTGTCAAGGTTCACCCATGTGGTAACACGTAGCAGGTACTTAACACATTGCTTTTTGTGGCTGAATAATATTCAGTTGTATGGATACACCATGTTTTGCTTATCCGTTCTTCAGTTGACATTTTTACTGTTTTCCACTTCTTGGCTATTATGAATAATGCTTCTATGAACATTAGTATACAAGTCTTTGTGTCAACATACGTAACAACGTATGTTTTGATTCTCTTGAGTATGTATCTAGTAGAATTGGTGGGTCGTTCTGTAACTGTCCCATCAACAACACAGGAAGATTCCTGCTTCGTCACATCCTCACCAAACTTATTATCCATCATTTTTATTGTAGCCATACTATTGGGTGTGGTGATCTCCTCATGTTTTGATTTATATTTCTCTAATGACTAATGATGTGGAGCATCTTTTCATGTGCTTATTTGCCATTGGTATATCTTCCTGGATAGTGTCCTTTGAAACACAAACATTTTTAATTCTGAAGAAGTTAAATATATCTATTTTTTTCTTTGGTTGTTTGTGCTTTAGGTGTCATTTAAAAAAATTTTTTTTAAGTTTATTGAAAGGGACAGGGACAGCACGAGTGTGATAGGGGCAGAGAGAGAGGGAGACCGAGAATCCCAAGCAGGCTCTGCACTGTCAGCACAGAGTCTGACGTGATCGAATTCACGAAACCGTGAGATCATGACCCGAGCCAAAATCAAGAGTCGGACACTTACGACTGAGCCAGCCATGTGCCCCTCATTTCTACGAATTATTGTGTAATCCAAGGTCAGCTCCCATGTGTTTTAAAACATGTGTGGCATCATTATGCTTTTCCAAATATTTTTTCCGTTATGATTTTATATTTGACATGTGAGATAATTAGATCTTTTCTTTTCCAACAGTTCTTTTATTATGGATATCTCGGTTTCAACTCTCCTTTATAAGCATAAGACCTCAGTTCTGGTCCCTCCCTTGGGCAATAAAACCTAAGCCTCCAGATTCCCAGACAAACACCCCCCTCTCTCCCCACTGCATGCGGTGCAGCTCCAGCCTGACTTCACCCACCAACTCCTTTGCGTTCTGTCTCTGGTACCTGGAAACTTCCCTAACTTTCCTACAAGCTCAAATATGTGTTCATAAGTGTTTTAGATGTTCACAGAGGAAGGATTTTCCCATTATTAAGTTCTCAGCATTTTTTGAGGGTCTCTCCTCACCTCTGATGTCTTTTTTTTTTTTAAGTTTTATTTAAGTAATCTCTACACCCCACATGGGGCTCCAATTCATGACCCCAAGATCTAGAGTCATATGCTTTTCTGACCGAACCAGCCACGTGCCTTGCTCTGACATCTTATTCCTAATGATGATACCTCTACCTGTTGCTGTTCTTGATGGCTACATTCTGGCCCCGTTGACCTAGGCCATGCTTGATGTTCAGTTAAGCTATAGTTCACCCTGTGGAAACAACAAATTAGTGCAGATAGTTAGGGCTGTGGGAGGGGAAACACACACTTAGTGGGGATTTCCTGGGTTCTTGCCAAGCCCTCATGACTAACATGCCTGTAAGAATGGAAACCAGAGTCGTATATTGTCACACGAATATCCGCAAATCCAACAATGTTCCCTAGCAGCTTCATTCTTTCGGGTGGCCTTTCTGGAAGGCCTCTCCCTGTACAGGGTCCTGTGACCAACATGTACTGGATTCCAAATAGAAATGGTAATAGTGCAATTAGGATACAAATTAGAGCTGAGAATATATATTATGACTCAGGCTTTGGAACTCACACTCTATCATAAATAAAGATAAAGCAGAAAGTAACAAACATGAGACTATCAACCTGTAGCCTGTATCTCTTAAGCCTACTGGGAAAAGGAAAGGAATTAATGTATGTAAAGTGCTTAGCACGGTGCCTGGCACGTAGCAGGCACTCAACAAATAGTCTATATTAACGGGCGCTGTCTCTCTGTACTCTCCCCTGCTTCTCCCACCCAGTATCGTGATGACCACCTGCTCCACCTTCTGTGCCCTGGGCATGATGCCCCTCCTCCTGTATGTCTACTCCAGGGGGATCTATGCCGGGGATCTGAAGGACAAGGTACCTTATGGAGGCATTGTGATATCACTAATCCTGGTTCTCATTCCCTGTGCCACTGGGATCTTCCTCAATGCCAAACGGCCACAATATGTACCCTATGTCAAGAAGGTAAGAACCTGGGGCCCTGTGCAGGGAACAAGAGCACCACCATCATCTCAATGTATGGCTTGAACAGAGTCATTTGGGCTTTTTCCGTGTCCGTTTCCTTCCTCGTTGGAGAATGCAAAGGGTCTAGTATTGGTACACTTACCTCGTGGGCTGGTAATGTATATGAGAATCCTTTGGAAAAGTTAGGAGGAAAATTGTCTTTGTAACACATTTCATAACACAATTATCAGCCATCATTATTTTAATAACCAAAAGGCTTGTGTGATGCACCGCCCAGATGCTAAGTTTTATGCTACACACTCTGAGGCTTCATTGCCATCAAGGAGTCGGGTACTAGCAGAAAGTGGAGGAACACACGGGGAAGATCACATACAGCACACGGGCAGGTGGGTGTGGTTGGATGTAAGAAGGTGGGGTGAGGAGCAGGGAGTCTAGAAAGGCTTCCTGGAGAGGACAGGCTTGGAAAGGGTAGGATGTGGGTCAGCTTGGGGAGAAGTCTGGATAGAGGACACTCGGGGGGAATGAGGGCAAACTTGGCTGACTTTACGAGAAGCCACAGAAGAGCCCAGGGCAACAGGTGGCGTATGTGCTCCTAGCATTTCAGGTATGGGGTGGGAGGGAGAGGGGTAGGGCCCCAGAGGGCTGGGGGTGGAGGGGCACTGTGGTCACACTCAGGACATCATGCCACTGCCTTGCCCTCGGAAGAATTACAGACTCTTGGAGCGTCGCCTTGGTCCCTCTACCAACTTTGTGACCCTGGAGCTCAGTCCCAGTCAGTCTCCCCTCCAGCTCACTGCTCACCCCCCAGAGCCCCAGCTCATGCTGGTACTCCTGACACTCCGAGAGCCTGCTTTTGTCTCTGCCCTGGGTCGATGCCTTGGGCCAACCTACAGGGCATGCTGCCTGGAAGCCCAAGGCTTGGCGGCAGTTTGGGGCTTGGAACAAAGAAGCTGCAAGTCAGGTTCTCAGGACTTTTCGGTTTTCACACTACCACCGTCCAGGGTAGTTCCGCCCTTGTCCTGGCACAGTCCCCATACAGTGGCCACAGCGCCCCTTCCCACCCTGTTGGAAGACCCGGAAAAGTCATTCCTCCTCCTTTCCGAGTTCGAACACCCCACCTCAGCTCTGGATGGCATCATCCATCCCCCCTACTCTCGCTTCTCAGAGATGTCCTTTCATCGATTATGGCCCCCAACCTCCAAAGCCTCCCCCAACTTCACTCTCGTTTCTTAAGTCTCCGCATGTTTTTTCACAATTGGTGTTGACACAGGTTCACTGCTCTCCAATCTTAAAAAAAACAAAACACACACACAAAAAAAACAATCCCTACAGGGCTCCAACATTTCCCTTTCCTCCCCTACCTACACTTCAGGAAACATCCCTCCAGCACACACCTTTCCCCCACCGCTCCCGCCAGGTCTGCTCTCACAGGTAGCAGGCTCTCAAGTTAGTCTCAGCTACTTGAATCCCTCTTCTCTCCTCCTTGGTCTCCCATCCATTCAGCGTCTCGATGACCACCTGTTCTTTCTTCACCAAATCCAACAGACATTTCTCATCCATCCTTAACGTTGTAGCAACTTTTGGCATGGTTGACCACCGCTTCCCTCTCAGAAGCCTCCTCCCTCAGCTGGGCGCTCCTGCTTTTCCTCTCATCTTTCTGGCACGTCTCTTTGTACTCCCTGATGAGTTCCTCTGGTAAAAGTTACTTCTCTGCCTTCGCCCAAGCTTTCTTTTCTGGCCAAATTTCCCAAAGCCCAGGGTCTCTCCACCATAGATCTGGTCCTTCTCAATGACCATCTACAAGCTGATGACTTCCAGAATACCATCTTCAGCCCTCAACCGTTTCCAACTGCAGGATCCACCCATCCATCCATCCGTCCATCATTTAAGCAGGCTTCACACCTAGCAGAGTGCAACATGGGGCTTGAACTCACAACACCGAGTTGGAGACCTGAGCTGAGATCAAGAGTTGCATGCTTAACCAACTGAGCCACCTACCCACGTGCCCCCAGGATCCATTTAACTGCCAAATCTTTCTACTTGAATGTCTCATGCATTTAAAACTCAGTATGTCTTTTTTGTTTCAAGTTCCTTAAATTCCACTTAGTTAACATATAGTGTGATATTAGCTTCAGGAGTAGAATTTAGTGATCCATCAGTTCCATATAATACCTGGTGCTCATCACAAGTGCCCTCCCTAATATGCATCACCTACTTAGCCCATACCCTGCCCACCTCCCCTCTAGCAACCCTCATCTTGTTCTCTATAGTTACGGTTTGCCTCTCTCTTTTCCCCTTATGTTCATCTGTTTTGTTTCTTAAATTCCACACGAGTGGAATCATGTCTTTTTTTTTTCTGACTTATTTTCTAATCACATTACACTGTAGCTCCATCCACACCATTGTAAATGGCAAGATTTCATTTTTTATGGCTGAGTAGTATTCCATTTGTGTGTGTGTGTGTGTGTGTGTGTGTGTGTGTGTGTATCAGAATTTCTTTACCCATTCATCAGTTGATGGACATTTGAGCTCTTTCCATAATTTGGCTATTATTTATCTTTATTTTTAAAAATTTGTAATTTATAATCTGGCTATTGTTGATAGTGCTGCTATAAACATCAGGTGCATGTGCCCCTTCAAATCAGTTTTGTATCCTTTGGGTAAATACCTAGTAGTGCAATCGGTGGGTCCTAGGGTAGCTCTATTTTGAGCTTTTTGAGGAACCTCTGTACTGTTTTCCAGAGTGGCTGCACCAGTTTGCATTCCTGACAACAGTGTAAGAGGGTTCCCTTTCTCCACATCTTTGCCAACATCCATTGTTTCCTGAGTTAATTTTAAGCCATTCTGACAGGTGTAAGGTGATATCTTATTGTAGTTTTGATTTGTATTTCCCTGATGAGTGATGAACATCTTTTCATGTGTCTGTTGGCCATCTGTGTATCTTCTTTGGAAAAATGTCTATTTGTGTCTTCTGCCCATTTCTTCACTGGATCATTTGGTTTTTGGGTGTGGAGTTTGAGAAGTTCTTTATAGATTTTGGATACTAACCCTTTATCAGTTATGTCATTTTGCAAATCTCTTCTTTTAGTTTTGTTGTTTCCTTCACTGTGCAAAAAAGGTTTTTAGCTTGTAGAAGTCATAATAAATGAAAGGTGGTTCAAGATGGTGGCACAGAAAATTCTTGCAGTCACTTCCCACAGACACACCAAACACTTATATATGGTCAGTATGTCTTAAAGCCATCTCCTCCCCGTTATTATCTCTAAGAATGGCATTCCATGTGCCCAGCTGACTAAGCCACAAAACCGTTTGGTCTTTTTCAATGTCCTCTCCATTCCCTGTCACATTCACCTGAAGAGGTGATCGGCTATTCTGCTGTCGCTCACTTGGATCCATCTATTCCTCTCCACCTGTGACAACACTACCGTCACTTGGGCCACTATCCTCTCTCACAACTGAAACGGCCTTCGAACCTGGCTCCTCGATCAGGTTCAACCTGAGGATGGAGATGGAAAGAACAAACTGTCATGTCTCTCCACTGCTTAAAACACCTCCCTGGTTCCATACTCTCTGCAGGATAAACTTTCAATCCCCTTATGTAGCCTCCCCGGCTCTTCTTGATTTGCTAAAGCCAACCACCCCCCCCCCCCTCAAGTGTTAGCTCTTTTCTCTTTGCACATGTCCTTCCCTCTGCCTGGACCACTCCCCACATTAGCAGGGGAAGAAAAACCCAGAAATGTTTGTGTCTATCACTTAATTTTATTCAAGATAGTTTGTGGAGGTACAGGAATACTAAAAAGAAAAAAAAATGTAAAAATGTGAAGTGACCTCTGATAATCATTTAATCCAACTCTGTTCTTCCTCATCTTATAGGTGAAGAAGCCAAGGACCATAGTTAGTCACAACTAATATAAGAATATATCTCCTTCTTAACTCAGAATTTAAAATATTTTTAATATTTATTTTTGAGAGAGGGAGATGGACAGAGAAACAGAGCATGAGCGGGGAGGGGCAGAGAGGGAGACACACACAGAATCCGGAGTAGGCTCCAGGCTCCAAGCTGTCAGCACAGAGCCCGATGCGGGGCTCAAACCACAAACTGCGAGATCCATGATCTGAGCCAAGTCAGACCGTTAACCAACTGAGCCACCCAGGCGCCCCCTAGAGACTTTCAAATCAAAATCACCCAATTTCTAACTGGCTCTGGCAAAAGGTATCTGCTCGTAAACACATTACCCAGTGGGAGGTCACACGTAGATAATGCCAAGATACAGTTTCTTGGATGCTCTATTTGGAACGGCAATTCAAGTAATACTTTAACTTACCTAGGCAAGGGCTTATTCGAGTCCGTGTGGTTAGGTCGATGAACCTCAGCATGACCTGGTCGACAAGCCACTTTTACCACAAGCCATCCACCTCCCTTAAATAAGGAAGTCACTCGCTGTTCGAGTGACTCAGCCAGTCCACCTATGCTTTTCCCGTACCTGCTGCTACTGGTGAACTGCCTCACCCGTCTCACGGCGTCTGCCAACCTATGGCTTACACTGCTGCCAGGGTGCTGGGTCTTTTAACACTTGCCTCTGCTCCGGCTTCCCTCGCTGTAGTTCCTCAAACTCCCTTAACGAGAGAATCTGATTTGTTCGGTCATTTCAGCAAGCTGTGGCCACCTTTGTGGGAAGCGCGAGCCAGGTCATCTCCTGGGTCACCGGCAAGCTGATTTGATTGGCTGCCCACGAAATGGACATTCAGCACATGGCTTCAGTGAAGTCAGGTGGTACAAAAAACGCAGTGACCTATGAAGAAGCAACTACCTACGGTCTCCGGTCTCAGCGGCAGGTTGTGGACAAATGGCAAGACTGAAGTTTTTCAACTCTGTACCTCTCTCTACAGGAGGGGCACACCAATAGGGAGGTATTAGCTCAGACAAGATGCTCTCCAAAGCCTTCCATCTTGACAATATATAGACCTCAGATGGGAAATGCCTCAGAGTTCTCCCTCACACCCTTCCTTGGTACTCATGTGGCCTCAACAGTTCCCAATCTAAGCACTTTCCAACGTGGGACAGGACAACCGGGAAAAACCCTTCCTGGCAGTGAGAGACAAAGCCACTTTAGTGAATACACAGACTCTTCATCAGCGATGTTTCTGAAGAAAGATCTTGATCGAAAGGGAACAACGTGGGGTGTCTGGGTGGCTCAGTCGGTTAAGCCTCTGACTCTGGCAGGTTATGATCTCACGGTTCGGGAGTTTGAGCCCCCCATCGTTGTCAGCAAGGAGCCTGCTTTGGATTCTCTCCCCCCCTTGCTCTGTGCCTTCCCCATGCACATGCTCACTCAAAATAAACTTAAAAAGGGGGGGACAAATGTGCAAAGAAAATCTCATATGAAACGGAGCCTGGAAGTCTTGAAGGGAAAGCTCTCATACACTACCACTGGCCTAATGGAAAGCTTACTTTACATACCCCAGCACGAGGAAGTATTTCTCCTTCCCAGCAATAGCCCAGCCAAGGAGAACTGCATGAAGCAGACCCTCCCGGCTTCTTTTCCTCTCTAAAAGCAAGTCCCTGTCCCGTGTACTCAGGACTTGCCTATGGTTCGCCATGGCTTGCTTGTCCCAAACTGAACTTCCTCTATTTCCAAATAAATTAATTTTGCTGGTAAACATCTGGCTCTTTTCTAAGTCAACAGTAACAAGAATGTTAATTATTAGGTCTCTGTCCTCCAAGAAGCTTCCTAGCTACTGATTAGGAATTCCAAATAGATGGGAGATAAAAGGGTTTTTTGCACTCCCTTGGTTTCCACCTCTGATACCCACCACGCATGCTCGTCACTCTGCCCCTCCCCATCCCCCACCACCCTAATTGCCTTTTCTTCCTGTTTTCATTTACAGGGAGGGACCATCACCATGCTTTTGTTAAGTGTGGCCATCATAGCGCTCTCGGTCATCAATGTGGGCAAGAGTATCATGTTTGTCATGACACCACACTTGCTGGCCACCTCCTCCCTGATGCCTTTCATCGGCTTCCTGCTGGGCTACATCCTCTCTGCTCTCTTCCACCTCAATGGACAGTAAGTATTGGTTTAGACCTCTGTGTTCCATCGGCCTCATTCTTGTCCTGGTCTCTCAGGAAAAGGAGACCCAAAACCTAGGAGAGGCATTTTCCTGGCAGTATGTGCAAATGCACCCACTGAACCAGGAACCCTAGACTCGGAGACATATTGGAGATAAGGTATCGAATGGCTTAGGAACAAGAGCATCTAATACCCCAAAGAGCTCATGACAAAGTGCTCCCTCCAGAGCCTAGGCTCCACCTCCTGCTGAAATCTGGTAGGTAACAACACTGGAGCAGTTCCATGCCATCGTGGTTAAGTGTTAATATTCCTCCTTCCCCACTCTTCCGCCCTTTCTGCCTAGGCTTCAGTCTTGACAAGGACACCACTGGGTGACAGCTCTGCTAAGTGGTCCTAAGAGCTTTAGTGGTTGTGGACCTCTGCTGAGTCTAATCCAATTTCAAACTCAGGGGCTACTTGCAGGGACAGTCAGCCTGACAATCTGGTGTGGGATAGAGACCCTGTCTAGAGTAGCACATTTCAGGAACTTTGCCTCTTATCAGCCCTAGACAAATGCTGCTGGAGTCTGAACATTAGTAGCACTCTAGTATCCCCCCCCCCCAAAAAAAAAACACTGCCTTAAAAATAAAACTTATAAAGTTACCCATTTTAAAAAAACACACTAATAAAAAATTACTGTAGAACATATGTAGCATGTGGTTATACAGTTGAGTCAAAAGGCTGTCAATGACTTACTGTACATTGTTTTAAGAGTGACAGGTAATAAATGGCCACACAATCAAGGGCCATCACGGTAGTCTCCCCCTAATAAACGTGTTTTCAGAATTTCTGGTAAGACACTGACCACAACTCCATGAATTAAATATGTATTCATTAGATGTAAACATCCCATCCCCCCTCCCCTTTTTAATGTTTGTTTTAAGAAAGTAAGAGGGACAGGAGGGGCCGGAGAGAGAATCCCAAGCAGGCTCCTCGCTGTGAGCACAGAGCCCATGCGGGGCTTGATCCCACGAACCGAGAGTTCATGACGTGAGCCAAAATCAAGAGTCAGATGCTTAACAGACTGAGCCACCCAGGTAACTGTTCTTTAAGTCCATAAAACGAGAGCAAAACCATGAATATGTTCCAAAGATATCGGGGCTGAACCAAGTTTGGTTTTTAATCATGAAGTGTTTTGGACTCAAAGATACCCAAACCATAAACTAGGGAACTGGACAAGGGGCCCAAGCATTTCAGATCATCTTCTGTATGTTCACACTGCAACTGCCCTGTGTGTAAACCCAACATACAAGCCAATGAAGGATAGTGGCTCACATCTTCCCTTCATCCCTCATCAGCCAGCCATTCTCCCAATTTTAATCTGGTAGTCCTGCAGAAGCAAATGGTGAAACCCCCAAGCTGCTCAAAAATTCTCACGAGAACTCCCGGCCACAAAACTACTAGTCACCACTGACTTCCACGTTCATTCAATGGGTCTTGGGTGATTTGGGAGGGAGAAGGGCCAGTGTCGTACCCTCCTGTCCCTTCTGAGGGCATATAGGGTTGCTTTGTTTTGAACCTAACACAGGTGCAGGCGCACTGTCAGCATGGAAACTGGATGCCAAAACGTTCAACTTTGTTCTACCATTCTCAATGTGACGTTCCCCCCTCAAGTCATTGGGCCACTTTTCTTCTTCCCTCTCCTCTACATGATTTTCCAGCTTGGAGAAGGGGTTCTTCTCATCTCCATCTTTCGTTGCTATGAGAAAATCAAGCCTTCCAAAGGTGAGTACTGAATCATTCTCCTTTGGGTTCTCCCATAACCGACCTGATCCTTTCCAGGAGGTGAGTCTCTGGCAGGGACCTTTGCAAGGGGCTTCAACTCCTATCAAGTCACTAGGAACCAGGTAGCACCAAGAAGTACAAAGGGACTTCAAAGAGCCAAGGCTCTTCTTATAACTCCACTCCATCTCTGCCTTCTAGCTAGGAGAATCAACTGTGGACAGACTTTGCACTTATGGGAGTAAGGCAAAGGGGAGGCCATGGAAGACTCAGGATGAAGAAATGGTCTTGGATATTAAATAGCTATGAGGTGTTAGTTGTGTGAAATGCCCCTATTCACAATCTGGAAAATGCAGTGTTTCCTAGGACTAGGTTCTCCGGTCCTAGAACCAGGTCAGACCACAGTACCACTGGTACTCCTTTATGAAGAAAAACATATTGAAGCAATGCAATCGAATTAGCCAAAATCAAAAAAAGACTCCCAACTCTGGTTACACAGTAAATAAAACTTAAATATAAGCTTATTAAATAGCTATCACAATAGTTTGATACTTTAAAACCTGATCACTATTGAATTACTTTCTAAACAGCACCTCCTCTAAGATGCTCAGAGCATTCTGCATTCTCTTTAAACTATAATAAACCTCCAGGCAACCCACTAAGTCCCTTCCTTTAAGTGGATCGTTAATGTCTTTTTTTTTTCAAGTCAGGAAACTTTATTTGGAATGACATTTTCAGTATTTTATAATTCTAAACGTATTATATTCATATTATAAAGTATATTCTTAACCACTCAAATCCTTCATTTCCCATGAACTTGAGGGCTCCTTCAAGATGTTTTCTACACCCTGGGGATGGACTTAGACCATAGGAGACAACTTCCCCTGGTGATTATCTTCTGGTAGTAAAAGCAAACAAACAATTAGCATATAACTGTATCAAGCAGCCAAAAAGAAACCAGTTAAGTAGCTGAGCATACTTCAGAACTTTGCGTTTGTTCAAAACTACAGTGTTGTGGAAAAGAACCTCCTCTAATGCTCACCTGAAAGTGACTCAAATCTGTTGCCCGTGTAGGCTGAAATCTCCACCCTCTTGCAAAAGCAGTGAGAAGTGGAATTTTCTAAACTAACCAACCACGTTCCCAAGTTTGCAGGGCTACAACACACTTAAGACCCTCTTCAGAGCCAGTGCACTGTAAGGGCTGATGCGGCTGTGCTGAGGGGGGAGATGCACAACTTTTCATGCTTCTGAGCCCTGTATCTTCTACAAAAATGGGGACAAGATAGGTGAATCCCGACTCCTATGACCACGACTCCTCACCACCTCCATACAGGCGGAAAAAGGGCTAGGCCAAATACAATGAGGGGGCCATGGAAACTCCACACTTAGAAGACCTCTTAAAGCTATCTTCTCCCTGCGCTTCCTTGCAGAACGCAAGTCCATTCGGCTGAACGTAAACTCTTCCACTGCACTGTCTGTACCAAGAAGTTGGAGAGGAAGTGATTTAAGAGTCAATAATTTATTAGATTGATTGGTAGTATTACCATTAGGAATGTTCAAGGGAAAGCAAAATTAAGTCATGGGAGGGAGCACCTGGGTGGCTCAGTCAGTTAAGTGTCCGATTTCTGATTTTGGCTCAGGTCATGGTCTCTAGATTTGTGAGTTTGAGGCCCCCATCAGGCTGCGTGTGGATAGTGCAGAGCCTGCTTGGAATCCTCTCTCTGCCCTTCCCATGCTCATGCTCTCAAAATAAACAAAACTTAAAAAAAAAAATTAAAGTAATGGAAGGATGCACGGTAAGAGATGGGGGTGGGGGGGGGGGAACCACACAAAAACATATAGAATACAACTTAACCCCTAGGATGTGCTGTCTTCCACTGAATAAGCTTTTTTATTAACAGTTACTCTCCTTCCCCACCCTTGACCCTCTTCAACTTTCCAGATAAAACAAAAATGACCTACACAGCTGCTCCAACTGAAGACACAATTCCAGGAGCTCTAGGAAATGGCACCCACAAAGGGGAGGAATGCTCCCCTTGCACAGCCTAGCTCCCCCAGGGGACTGGATTCTGGTCAGAATATATTTCAGAAAGCCAGTGTGATAGAGTAAAAAGATGAAAGCAACACCAGAAATGAGAGTCTTTCTCCAGCACTGCCAGCAGAAACTATCAGAACTGACAAACCTCGCCTGGTGGGAGGACACAGAGGGAGTCTACCTGAAGAGCCTCGCCTAGCCCCAGCTTAAAAGTTGATACCTGTTTAAAAAATAAAGACTTGTGGGGTGCCTGGGTGGCTCAGTCAGTTAAGTATCCAACTCTTAATGCTAGCTCAGGTCATGATCTCATGGTTTGGGAGTTCAAGTCTGGCATTAGGTGCCATGCTGTCAGTACAGAGCCTGCGTGGGATTCTCTCTGTGACACCCCCTCTCAAAAAAATAAAAAAACTGAAAAATAAATAAAAATTCTTCAATGACAGTCCTATGAAGGCAAAAACCAAAACTGCCTTTTGCCTCTGCATCTCCGAAGCGTTCCATAGGCATATGAAAGGCAATTTCTCAACTAGGCAACAAATAGGAACTTTTACCTAAAATCAAATATCCAAATCCTGTTCCAACTTTTGTGACAGAAGAGGGAAATAAATGCTCAGTGCTCCCAGATTTAAACTTCAGAAGTCCTTTCTAACCTTAAAATTTCTCATTCCTTCCCTTTTGAAATCCTATTTGGGGATGGATTAAAGCTCCTAAAAACACCAATGTGATACTACATGTACAAAAAACAGACATAGAATGCAAATGCAATTAAACAAGACTGGTTCAAAATCTCAGTCGTAATGAAATGAACGGACATTTCTGGAGAATACCATCGAAGTAGAGGGGGAAAGCCAGGAAACAAGAAAACACAACCAACAGAACTGCCCACTAATCTAAAAGTCTAGCCCATCAATTCATGAGCTATCAGTGGTTTTCCTATTATATCCCCTCAAAACTCAGAGAGCTGCAAGCTACTGCAAAAGGGGTCGTTTCTCCATTTAAATTAGATTTCTAAAATTTCAAATTTCCTATGAAATGCTTTACGTAATGCTGATATACAATCGTTAGATTCATGAACATCTCATCCTTGCAAATAGCAGACCGTGCCTAATTAAGATTTTCATGCCATTCAGTATGATTAAGTTCAACTGACTGTAAACCCAAGTTAATTTTAAGGCAGCGTCTGGCCAATGTCCAAGACCACCAGTACTCCCAATACCACAGTAAGTTTAAGAATCACCAGTTTGGGTCACTAACATGCTCTTAATCTGTGAAAAGGTCTATCCACCTACCACTTTTACATATTCTCTTAAACTTAACTGTTCAAATGATTTTGTCTACCACCCAGCCGACATCACCTTAAACTTGGTTAAGCAGAATAGTTTTTCCATGAAAGGAAGGCTGGACTTGGGACCTACTACCCTCAAATTGTCCTTTTAAAGGACTAGATAAAAGGAACATATAAAGAAAAAAGTTAACACATGTCCCACAAACTCTGGCCCTAAATTTGCTTAGAATAACACACTCCTCTATTTCTCAGGTCTTGGATCTGGGAATTCAGGTTTATTTGCTGGTTCAAATTAACTCCCAGTCACCTCCCATTTGCTCAAAGGGCCTTATATTTTATTGCTTCACCGTGTAACAAATGTTTGTTCATATTAAAATGGTAAGCCACGGCTATCATTTACTGAAAAACTATCAGATAGAGTCAACTGTTAAAATATCAAGAAGTATCTACACCATACTACCCAGTTACATCTATCATACCTAAGAACAAAAAAATTGTCTCTTTCCATTTGACATTAACTTCTGGCGGACTTGCAGCCTTCCGAAGCAACCCAATAAAAGAACCCGGGGCGCCTGGCTGGCTCAGCTGGTGGAACACACGACTTGACCTCGTTCAGAGTTCAAGCCCCACATTGGGTGCAAAGATTACTTATAAAATCTTTAAAAAAAAAAAAAAAAAAAAAAAAAAAAATCTAGGTTCCACTGATTTCCACATGCCTCCACCTCAGTAAACAAACGAGCTTACTAAACTCTCCCTAAAATCCATCTCATTCATGGTAGAAGGTTCGGCTTCCCATTTTCTGGCCTCAATTTCTAGTCTGGGGTATGAGAAGCAAATGTATACCAAAAACCTTTCAAACCTGTCCCCCCAAATGGAGTCCCACTACCCAATGCCCACACTTTTGGAAAGCCAATTGGTACTTCCAACTGTTTTCCTCAAAAAACCCCTGCAAGGCTAAGGCAGATTTGTCTACACTAAGAAAACGTGGTGCTTGGGTTCTGGGGAACTGGACTCCAATGCCCATACTAGTTCACCACTTACTTGCTCTTCTTTGGCCCCAATTTCGCTCCTAGAAGATGCGTTCTTGTATGTAGGAAGTAACTGAGATTCAAGAACACACAGGGATGACAACTGTCAGAGTATCTGGCTACTACGTGTCACTCACTGCTCCCATTTATCCAACTCAGCACTCCTGCATGGGACCAAGATAATCTTAGTCTCTAGAGAGTCCTAGAAGAGACTATTAACAGCGCTCATCATCTACACATATAGGCTCCCAGAACAAAAACGGGTGTAAAACCTTCAGCAGTCTTCTCTAGTAAACGGTCTTCCCCTTAACATACGGTCACACCCACGTCACAGCATTGAAAGCAAGAAACACGAAACCTCTTAAAGCACTCTTGTACGTGGAGTTAAAATAAGCTGTGATCACCTCTGACCTTCAAAATTACATACAACACATAAAAACAATTTTTATAATTTCCTTCCCAAATTATCGTTCTCTTGGCTACGGAAGCCTAAACAACCTGATGTCGATACAATACAGTTATAAAGAGAAAGAGCATGGAAGGTCACACACAGGAAACCAAAACAACAGTTACCATTATTTTGAACAGTTCACGGTCTTCTCTGCCCCAGTTTTGACTAGATTTGGCAAGATTTAAATTTTCAAAAAATTTAAAAAACCCACCACACAAAACTCCAGGATTCTCTATAAAGGCATTTTAAATGTGCTGAATGTAGATGGGGAGGGAGGAGTAAACCGCATTCGTCCTTCAGACAGACAGACAAAAGCAGTTTTATAATCTTTTATTATCAATAACAAACAGCTGCTTTAACGTGTCGTCAGGCAGCTGTTAAAGGGTGGGTGGGAGGACACCCTTGACCCTAACAAGGAAAACTCAAGCCTTTATGTACAAGCAAATTTAGAGCTCTTTTAAGTGTCCAAAGCTATTAATTAGTTTAATTGAGGCATTAAACTAATTCTGAATTAACATATTTGAATAACCAAGAACTAAAATGTTCAAATCTTTTCTAGTACAAAAAAATTAAATTTGCTTTAGTTATAAAAGAGCTCTCTCAATATACACAAACTATACACTTCAGACATTCACAAAAATGTGAGCAGAAGGCTTATCAAAAGACATTTAATACAATTAGTTTTCAACAACCCCTTGGTGGTCCACATCTACAAAGATATCCAGCCCAACCCAACCCCCCTCCAAATCCCACCCCCAACCCCCCCCACAGAAAAGCACATACTTACCAGAATTTTTAGCAAGTATGGTTTGGGAATTTTTGTGTGTGTGTTTTTAAAAAAGGCCCCCAGGGCAAGTTATTTACAGTTTAATTGCCACTGTCAACTGATCTGGACCTTGACCGGGATCGGGACCTGGACCTCTGGCGATCCACAGATGCTGGAGACTTAGATCTACTTGAAGAACCACGTTTCTGGCTCTTTTCAGGCACAGGAGACCTACTAACAGAACGGGACTTGCTCCGGCTCCGGCTCCGGCTCCGGCTCCTGGACCGGCTGTAAGACTTGCGACTCCGGGAACGAGATCGGCTACGAGACCTAGAGGAACTCCTGGTTCGGGAACGAGACCTGCTTCGTGACCTACTAGGAAGGGAGGAAAAATACAACATAAGAGGCAGTCCCTACAAACCTATTAACTAAAACTTTGTCTTAAAAATGTTAAAGAGATACCTGTGCCTTTTGCTGCCTTCGATTAATTTGATTTTTCTCCCATTTATTTCCTTTCCAGAAAGTTTTTCAATAGCATTCTTTAAATCACCATAAGAGGCAAACTCTACCACCCTACAATTAAAAAAAAAAAAAAAAGCCCTTTATAAAGGTACATACATGTTATAGCCTAGTCTCACACTACACACAGCAAACTACAATACCTTCTCCATGCACCTTTTGTTAATACTACATTGTCTTAGATCTTAATGGAGAACAGCATTGCAACAAGGTTTCTCAACCTTTCCAAACAACTGCAATTTTTAATTCTCAGTTGTGGAAGGATTTCCTATGCACCATCAGACGTTTAGCAGCATCCCTAGCCTCTACCCAGATGCCAGTAGTGACCTCAACCAGTTACAACCACCAAAACTGTTGTCCAGTGCTCCCTACTGAGCAAACTCCTCCTGGATTGAGAACCACTGCACTACAGCATGTCCAAATTTTATGTTCTCTAAAAAAATCCCCAGTAAAATTTTCAGTAGGTTTTAAAAGGCGGTTATGATCTCCAATACACACTCACCCTTCATTTAATTTAGGTCGATGTGCATCCGCAAAGGTTACTTCCCCAGCTTGTCTCATGAAATCTTTGAGATCCTTAACACAAGACAATCGTGTCAAGCAAAGAAAAGGCGATGTGACACACAAACAACCACATGGTATAAAAAACAAGACTACTGGAAGAGAAGATGTTAGATAAAGTACAAACATGGCATTTACCACACTTGTATTCTATCAGAATTGAAAAATTATCTAGGTCAGGGCACGAAATAAGCAAAAAAGCATATTGCTTTTAAGCAAAATGCTAGAGGAAATTCAGATCTTAACATTAAAGTAGTATTAGTCTATACTGAGCTCAATACATAAGAAAAAAAGCAAAACAAAAAACAAAACAAAAGAAACAAAAAGAAACAGTACATATTTTAAAAGTAAAGACTAAAGTAGAAATTTTATATTAAAAAAACAAAACAGAACATTTACAAGACACCAGTTATTTTGTGCCCCATATGTCATTAAAAAAGTTTACTTTACCTTTATTATTATTTCCCTAGGCTAGTCAAGCAGCAAACCGTTAATCGGTCGGAGAAACCTTCATGACATATGCCCGACTGGCTCTTCGCCACCCACTTGAAGGACACTACCCAATCGATGGAAGCCTTTAATCGCACAGCCCTCCCTATTAGCAGACTACAGGCGGATGCAGACATGTTCTACTCTTGTGCAGTTACCAAGGAACACTTTACTGCGATCAGGATTCCAACGACCACCTAATTTCGTATCTTTCAACTCTTTTCGACCAGGACCTCTTATTCGGAAGCGTTACAGGAAGACCGCTCTCAACTTAGGGATCAGATCACGTTATCAACGCTCTGGGATCGCTGCAACCTGGCACTTCAAGTTAAGTGCACCGATTACGTCTAGACCGGCAAACACAGATCTAGAGGTGGCCAATTGATCACTGTAGGAGCTGACTGGCAAAGTCAACCAGGCCCAACCAAGAGTGACCAAGACAACGATTAGGATAACCCACAGGCACTCCTCGTCATAAGGCCAACGACACAGATAGGCTGGCAAATAAAGGGTTTAATATTTGGTTAAAATTGATTTTAATAAACAAGAAAATATATCCTCAAAACATTAAACATTTGATCACTAATTATTAAAGTTTGAAATATCCCCCAATTACATTTAATTAAAATTTTAAAATTACAATTAAATCCACTTTAAAATTAATTAAAGATAAAATTACTTTTAATAAAACATAATAAAACATTAACTACCCATTAATTTTTAAAAAGCCACATTAAAATAGCTCAAAACTGTATTTCAACAAACCTGCCAGCTGACTCTTGAAGATAAATTTTCAACTATAAGCCGATTTTCTGTTCTTACAGGTGGAGCATTTCTGAGGAAGAAAATGAGTACTCACAATGGAAGAAATGCAGCAGTGTGCACCTACTGTGTTCGACTGTGGACAAGTTCAAGCAACGAGACGGAACAAGTCATTCAAAGGACTCCCATCAAGTTTCTACATTATTTTACAGGACTTACTACACGCACTAATCAGGAACAGTGGATTAACATATGAAAAGGAGAAACGATTACTCAGTAAGTACCAGAATCACTTATTGCTAATGGTTCTTAAACATTAAAAGCTCCTCCTGCGGTAAAGATTGTTCAAAGCAGCCATCCACCATCTATCACATACCGTCTATCATTTCGAGGTCTGCGACTACTAAAACGGTCAGAATAGCGTCCTCTACCTCTTCCACCTCGAGATCGAGCCCTAGCATGTTCAATAGTAACCCTACAGGAAGGGGGGAAAAAAGACTTTGTTATCTCCACACAAGCCACAAGAGATCGACTTTGAAAAATATCCCAGCTGATCTTGTCCATCTTACGGTGCTAACTGGTTACAAAACTAACGTTCTCACCTTTCACTGCAGAGTTCTTTTCCATCAAGTTCATATACAGCATCATCTGCATCCCTGGGATCCTCAAATTCCTAAAATGTAAACATGGGGGAAAAAAAACAAACAAACCGACCCCCTGCTTAATGTGGCTCTAAGATATATTCTACAACATAGTAAGAGCACTGCAAACGTGTGACAGAATGACTATTTTAAAGACAGCGATCAGGAGTGGTTTCCCTCCAACCAACAGCGAGGTTATCCCTCAAGAAAATTCACTGCTCTAAGAACATACAAAGTTTTCCAAAGATACCCTACCTGAACTCAGTAAAATCAAAACACACTGCTCATCAAAATCTTTAGCGACTTAACGGTAGTTCTAAAACACTTACCACAAAACCAAAGCCTCTTTTCAGATCAATATCTCTTATTCGTCCATACCCCTTGAAGAATCTTTCCACGTCCTTCTCCCTGGCCGCGGGATTTAGCCTCCCGATGAATACTCGACAGCCACTCATGATATCCGGCTAGTATTTCCTGTTAGAAAATGATTCGATTGAAACAATACCAGTGAATGTCAGAAGAATGCCTAGTTAAGGGGCCAAAAACATAAACGGCATAAAATAAAATGTTTACCCGGTGATGTTATAAACAAGATTGCCAAGAGTGCCTCTTATTAGGCCAGGTCCCTTGCAGACAAAATTAAAACTCGGCTCCCAACACGATCCTTCCCTGGGCCCAGACCGCAGCAACCGCAACGCCCACTGCCGCCTCTGGAACTGCGCAGCCGCACTCTCTCCCTGGCTCTTCTGGCCCCCTCCCATCTGCCGCAGTTAGGAAAGGCCGAGAAGTGCGGGCGGAGCCGACCCCGCCCTCCGCAAGGCCAGCCCAATGGTGATGGGCCGCGCGCGCGTCGCCGCCTCCCAGGAGCGTCACAGCGGGTGGAAGCCGGAATCTCGCGACGCCACCGCCGCGCCTGCGCAAACGGCGGCGGGCGGACGCCGGCAGCCACAAAATGGCGGCGGCGGCGGCGGAGACAGCGGTAGGGGAGAGCCGCGCGTGCCAAACGCCCTCCTCCCACCCCCTCCCACGACTCCATAGTTCCGGAGTCATCGTGCCCTCCCACAGAAAACCCTAGCCACACCCCCGAGCAAAGGTCTCCGCCCAAACTCGGGGGGTTCGGGTAGTGAAGAGGTAAGGAGGCAGGGAGGAGCATAGACCCCTGTGTAAAAATGACCATAACCACGACCGCCCTTCCACCTTCAGTTCCCCTCAAACAGTACCCAAAGGGAGACGTGCCCCAGCGCCCACCTCGAATAAACTGCGCTCATTGGACGCCGTCCTCCGCAAAGAGAGCAGCCCTGGCCACTCACGATCTGAGCGGCCATGAAGAAGCCTCGATCCGAGAAGCCTTTCCCTCAAAGTGAGTCACTCACCTACCGGACAGGATCTTTGGCAGCTGAGAGACCAGAGAGGTCCGTAGTCTGCGACGGAGCCGTCTGCCTCCCCGCAAACCAGGACTAAACTCGTCTACGTCTTTCCAAAACTGACGCACTTAGCTGCTCCTGCGTTCCACAAAATGGAGGGCGCGCCCCTGCGTCACTTCCGGTACCGCCCCGGGGACCTCCCCACTGAATCCAGGGATGACGTTTCCGCGGAGCCGGAAGTTTACGTGCAGTAGGGACCGCTGTACGGTGACCGCGCCGGCGACCCGCATCAGCGATGGGCGGGGCCGAGGGGCGGGAATCGGCGTGGGTGTGGTCGTCAGGTGCCAGAAGCTGCACGGGGCACGGATGAAGGTGTTTGCTCCTTGCGTGGGGTTCGTCAGTGTCTCTCCAGCATTGTCATTGCTAGAGCAAATGGCACTTCTTTTTTAGCTGAATTTTTTTTTTTAAGATACTCCGGAGAGTACTGGGTAAAAGAAACTCACGTTTTGCAAAAATATTTGGCCATCTCTGACTCCTTGCTTCCTGCAGTTTATGCTTGTACTTTGGAGGAGGCTGCTTAGTGCACAAGTGAATATCTTAACCATACCATACCACGGACGTGTGGTTTATAGTAAGAAGACTAAAGAACTGCAGTGTTTTCTAAATGGAAGTTTTTTGCATGATGAAATATTAAAATTGGGACTGCAGCTAGCAGGCCATCTTGAATTCAGGTCAGAATGCAGATTTCTGCACTAGAACTGAACGGTTGGGAGATGTTTCAAGCTACTTTTAAAGTCCAAATGGTATTTGGTTAACCCTCCCTGTTCAGGTTTCCGTAATGTAACACATAAAGTATACCATTACTCGGAAACAGAAAAGATTGTGTTTTCAAAATGAGGGTGAAATAGCCTTAGGCATCTTTAACTCCACATTTTCCCAGCGAAGTACTCAGGTTTAGAAATTGAGGCATAAATAGAATGATTGTAAAAGGTTACTTTCTTTTAATGGTTTTAGGTGGAAACGAAGGCATGCCATTTTTCAGAGTGTCCTGTATCTAGGGTTGCTGTTTGCAACTAAAGTTACACACAGATGAAGTTTGAGAAGGAGAAGAGCTACTGGCCCTTTTTCTGATCTCCCAGCCCTTAGAAACTGTAGGTTTGAATTTAGATAGTTTGTATGGAATGAGCTCCACCATTTAAACATTTGTTTATTTTAAAAAGAGCCTTGGGGGCGCCTGGGTGGCTCAGTCAGTTGTGTCTGACTTCAGCTCAGGTCGTAATCTTACAGCTTGTGAGTTCGAGCCCCACATCGGGCTCTGTGCTGACAGCTGGGAGCCTGGAGCCTACTTCTGATTCTGTGCCTCCCTCTCTCTCTGCCCCTCCCCCGCTCACAAACGCTCACACGCGCTCACGCGCACTCTCTCTCAAAAATAAACATTAGGAAAATAAATAAATAAACATTAGGGGTGCCTGGGTGGCCCAGTCGGTTAAGCGTCTGACTTCAGCTCAGGTCATGATCTCACAGCCGGTGGGTTGGAGCCCTGCATCAGGCTCTGTGCTGACAGCTCAGAGCCTGGAACCTTCTTCGGATTCTTTGTCTCCCCCTCTCTCTGCTCTTCCCCTCCTTGTGCTCTCTCTCTTTCTCTCAGTAATAAATAATCATTAAAAAAATTTTTTTTAATAAACATTAAAAATTTTTAATAAGTAAATAAATAAAAAGAGCCTCAGTCAGTATATAGCTAAATTGTGAACTTAGTTATCTATGGTATGGGTAATGAGGATGGATTTAAAAGAAAATAATGAGTTTGTTCAAAGGAAACACCTTTAGGGGTGCATGGGTGGTTCTTTGGGTTAAGCATCTGACCCTTGATCTCAGGGTGGTGAGTTCAAGCCCTATGTTGGGCTCTATGCTGGGCACTAAGCCTGATTAAAAGAAAATACCTTTAGCCGCTAGCCTAATAAACACTGGAATCCTGTAATGTACAAATTGTCCCAAACCAGCCCTTATTTAGTTACACTTGTTTACTTTCCGCAGAATTAAAAAAAAAAAGGTCTTCCAGTTATTTTCTATATTTTCAGTTGAGTATGGAAGCAATTGCTTGTGATTTCACTCACTAGATGCTATTTTTGCTGCAATAACAAAGTAATCTAGAAAAAGTTTTCTGGGAGTGAAAAACAAGAATGTTGGTGCTGTACACCATGAAAAAAGTTGCTGTCTTCAGCCCACAGCATTTGATTTTATTCAGGACTTTTTTTTTTTTTTTCAGTAGGCATCACACCCACCATGGAGCCCAACATGGGGCTTGAACTCATAACCCTGAGATCAAGACCTGAGCTGAGACCAAGAGTCAGTTGCTTAACCGACTGAGCCACCCCAGGACTAATTTTTTTTACAAAGCCTGTGAATCTTAAAAATAAGGGGCGCCTGGGTGGCTCAGTCAGTTAAGCATCAGACTTTAGCTCAAGTCATGATCTCACGGTTCATGGGTTCGAGCCCCATGTAGGGCTCTGTGCTGACATCTCAGAACCTGGAGCCTGCTTTGGATTCTGTGTCTCCCTTTCTCTCTGCTCCTCGCACACTCATGCTGTCTCTCTCTCTCTCTCTCTCTCTCTCTCTCTCAAAAATAAACATTAAAAAAATTTTTAATCTTAAAAATAAAACAGTAATTTGGCCATAAAAATGGGTTTATTCAGGAATAGTGGAGAGTTGTAATTTGGGACACAGAAGCTGCTGAAAAACCATAGGCACATCCAACAAAGAAGAGGAACAGCATGTTTTTTGAGAAGCAGGAAGAATTTGGAACGGATTGTTTTGAAGGCAAGTCTAAAGTTCGTTAGAGAAAAGCATGGTTTCTCAGCAGCTAAGTTGCAGGGGTAGTTGTTTTCTTATAGAAGACGCAGTGTGCGTCTTTTCTGTGTGAGGGACTGTGATGATTCTTTCTTCTCGAGGTTTCTTCTGTTGGGGTCTGTAACTGACACTTCTTCCGGTAATTGCAGAGGAATGCTTTGACTCCCACTGCCTCCCTCCAGACTCTAGTGAGGTTTCCCTTCATTAGTTTTCACAAGGCCTTTCTCGATTTGTTTAGTGCTTAAACGTTTGTCATCTCCACAAAGGTAATTTTTCATTAGTGCCTAGTGACTTAATCTACTGGTTTCTTTAAATGACTTTTTGCAATATTTGTTTTTTCCATGACACTCGCTTAATAAGTCTTCCTACCAGCTTGTTTCTTACCAGTTCCTCCAATAAACACAGTCGTCTTCCGTGAGCATGATTACTCTGCCTCCTGTGTGATCCTACAAAATTCTGCATGTGCCCCTATAATTCCTGCATAATGATACGCCTTATTTCTGCTTTTGTTTCCCAGAAATACCTAGCACAGCAAAGATTCAGTATCTGTAGACCTGGATTTTCATTACTATTTTTTTTTTCAGGTTGTCCTGCTCCTATATTCGTGTTTCAACCAAATGGCATCTTTTTCCTCAGACACCCAAGTAAGTACCAAATTCTTTAGTAAAGGAATAAGAGGATGCAGAGAAATCACAGGTTTAAATAAATACAATAAAATAAAGGAAAGGAAAGGAAATAGAGTTTATTGGCCACCTCTTTTGGGGGTCTTTCAGCCTAACTATAGGATGTTTCATTCATCACGTTCCTGATCTCTAACTCAGGAGTCAGCAAATTATGGCCTCTGGGGGGTAATTCAGCCTGCCACTTGTTTTTGTATGGTCTGAGGATGGTTTTACATTTTTAATGGTTGGGGTTGGGGGAAGGTGATCAAAAGAAGACTTCATGACACATGAAAATTAGATTAAATTCAAAGGTCAGTATCCATCAATCAAGTTTTTAAGAACACAGCCACTCCAGTTCATTTACTTAGCGTCTATATCTGTTGTCCTGCTACAAAAGCAGGGCTGAATAGTTGTAATACACACCATATGAACCACACTATCCGGGTAATATATTTACTATCCGGTTCCTTACAGAAAACATTTGCCACCCCCTGAGCTAACTGATTCCTAAACTTTAAACTGTTTTACGAATGCTCCATCCAGCTCCCTCCATCAGATAATAAAATTGTAAACAAGAACAGAGGATTCAATCTTTATTTTTAAATAGAATTTATGGTATTCCAATTATTAAAAAACACATACGCTTGGGACGCCTGGGTGGCTCAGTCAGTTGAGTGTCTGACATTGGCTCAGTCATGATCTCACAGTTTGTGGGTTCGAGCCCCACGTAGGGCTCTGTGCTGACCGCTGGGAGCCTGCATCCTGCTTCAGATTCCGTATCTCCCTCTCTCTCTGCCTCTCCTCTCCTCGTGCTCTATCTCTCAAAGATGAATAAATGTTCACAAGAAAGAGAGAAAAATACCTGTGCTTATTATCACAAAATGTACAACAGGAGAAATAATTGAAAGACGAGAAGAACACTCAGAATCCCATCTCACCAAATCAACCTTGGATTATGTTTTCCTGTATTTCCTTCTCGTGTTTTCTTTCCTGGGTGTTTAATATATGTTTTATTTTCCAATTCAAAAGTAATACATCGTCATTTAAAAAAAAAACCATAGAGGGGCGCCTGGGTGGTGCAGTCGGTTAAGCGTCCGACTTCAGCCAGGTCACGATCTCACGGTCCGTGAGTTCGAGCCCCGCGTCAGGCTCTGGGCTGATGGCTCAGAGCCTGGAGCCTGTTTCCGATTCTGTGTCTCCCTCTCTCTCTGCCCCTCCCCCATTCATGCTCTGTCTCTCTCTGTCCCAAAAAATAAATAAACGTAGAAAAAAAAATTTTTTTAAAAAACCATAGATATTTTTTAAAAGATGTCAAAAGGCTATCCTTGTTTTTCAAACCCCGAAGGATAATTACTTGGCTTTTTCAATAATTTCTCTGTAGTGTTCTTCTATATATACAAACGCGTTTTTAAAATATGAGTCATCTTCACATACAGAATTTGGTATCATTTGGTATGAAGATTTTTTATTCATAAAACATAATCATGGGCACTTTCCATGTCTCTTTAATATATTTATGATCAAAAGTGTATATTCAAACTTGTGGCCATTTTTCCACTTAACATGACCCAACCACGTGACTGGGGAAAATGCTCATTCTGACCAGTAACTCTGTTTTTCTGAAAATGTCCTAAAGATCACCAGATACTTTCCAACACAAAGAAAAAGTATTGCTTCCTTGTTCCTAGCTAATTCTAAATATTTTTTGAAAGGCTTTTCTTAAATCTCTCTTGGAAATGTATGGTTTTAAAAAATGCTCCATTTTCCACTGATTCACCCCTACATCCCTATCTGACTTCTTTCAGTTGCCACACTGTGATTTTTTTGTCGCTGTTTTCATTTTGTACATAATAATCAAAAGTCCTGTGAACCTTCTACTTTAACGTGAGTGCTTTAACCTCAACACCAGATGATCACTAAAATCACCTGGCAAGTGTTCATAATATTCCACTGCCTGGGTCCCTACTGGCAGAAATTCTAACGTAATTGGTCTGGACTAGAGTCCTAGTTAGTTAGTAAGGGCTGCAGGTGGTTCTAATACTCAACCAGGAGACCTAGAGGAATGCTGCCCTAGGTCTAGGAACTCACTTTTTGTTCTCCATAAAATCCACTTATCATCTAGTTCCATCTTTCCTCCTCCGAGGACCCATATCTCACTCGGGTTATGGCTGGAGCCCTGATTGGGACAGTCATGGGGAAGCAGATTTGGGACAGAAACGATCGTAACACCAAGATAAACTTACATTCAGAGCACCAGGCATAGCCTCCTCACTACACCTCTTAATATTGGCAGCTCCCATTTTCTGAGCCGCTATTGTGTGCCACGCATTGTGCTAGGGACACTGCACACATCACCTCAGTCACTCCTCACACAACCCTTCGTGTAGCCGTATAACATTCTAATTTTTTTTAATTTTTAATTTTTTTATAATTATTTATCTTAGAGAGAGAGAGTGCGAACAGCGGAGGGGCAGAGAGAGAGGGAGACACAGAATCCGAAGCAGGCTCCGGGCTCTGAGCTGTCGGCACAGAGCCCGACGTGGGGCTTAAACCCACAAACTGTGAGATCATGACCTGAGCAGAAGTTGGACGCTCAACTGATTGAGCCATCCAGGTGCCCTGGCATATAACATTTTTTAATTTTTTTTTTTTTTTTAATTTTTGGGACAGAGAGAGACAGAGCATGAACGGGGGAGGGGCAGAGAGAGAGGGAGACACAGAATCGGAAACAGGCTCCAGGCTCTGAGCCATCAGCCCAGAGCCTGACGCGGGGCTCGAACTCACGGACCGCGAGATCGTGACCTGGCTGAAGTCGGACGCTTAACCGACTGCGCCACCCAGGCGCCCCTAACATTTTTTAAATGAAGAAACTGAGGCTTACAGAATCCACTGATCTCTTCTGCCCAGAACATCCCACTTTCCGATTTTCCTGCCAAGGCCCTTCTCACAAAAGCTGCAGCATGACCCTCATGTGAGGCCTGTCTGTGCATTAGGGTGGCCCCAGAAACCCCAGAAACAGGAAGCACTTCTGTGCACTTCTAGCCTACTTTGCAGGACTTTGCAGAGTCCTGACCGCCAAGACCAGAGAGGGTTGGAGTGAGGTCGAAATCGGAATAGGGAGAGCTTCTTTCTCCACACAGGGTGAACTGAAGGAGAAATAGGGCAGTCTCTTTACAAAGAAAGGGAAGAGAAGGTTAGCATAAGGACTCCTGAGAATGTTTTCTTAGGGATACAAAGTAATCCCCACTAACTCAGAATTTGCTGAATTGTTGGCGAAACTTAGCAATTCTTTGTATGTCCACAGCGTAGTGCTTATGTGATGCCAGCCTGTGCTGTGAGTTACCCAGTTTAAATTCTAGCTTTTTGCCTCTGCTGGCAATTATTCTCGAACTCAATGGCTCTTTAAAAGAATCACTTGGGCACTTTTTCAAATGCAGATCGCCAGTGCCATTTTCCCAGGGAAAAGCCTGATTCAGGAACGCAAGGCTCAGGAATCTGAATATTTAACTGGTACCCAAGTCAGGTGGTTCTGAACTACAGTTTGCAACCACTAATCAGACCTGTATTGTGGGTCCACCGCTCCCTTTCTCGTGATCTCAGCGGCCATTCCGTGCTCTGTCTCCTCTTTGCAAGCAACCACGCCTCCTTCCTTGTTAGCAGGTATATCAAATATCACTGTGTAACAAATTACCCTAAAAGTGAATCGCTTAAACAACAAGCATTTATTCTCTCATAGTCCCTGTGATCTGAGAAATTCAGGAGTGGCTTGACTGGGTGGTTCCAGTTTAGAGTCTCTCTTGAAACTGTAGTCGAACGGTAGGCTGGGGCCACAGTCTTTTCTGAAGCCTCAACTGGAGGAGGGGGGGGGGTCGGGATTTCCTTCCAAGTTCACTCCCACAGCTCTTGACACACTGCGGACCCTTGCTGGCTGGAGACTTAGGTTCTTTCCCAGGTGGGCCTCTCCCTAGGCTGCCTGATAGTCCTCAGGACTCGGCAGCTGAGTATCCCAAGAGGGAGTGATCTGACAGCGTGCACCTCACGTGGAAGCTACAGTCTTTTTACCAACCCATCTTGGCAATGACACCGCGTAGTGTATTCGTTTGCTAGGGCTGCCGTTACAAAATACCGAGAACTGGGTGGTTTACAACAAGAGAAATGGATTCAGTCACAGTTCCGGAGGCTTCCCAAACCGAAGTGTCCCCAACTCGAACTGCTCTAGAGGAGGATCCTTCCTTGCCTCTTCCCAGTGACTGGTGTTTGCCAGTAATCCTTGGTGTTCTGGCTGGTGGCAGCAGCACTCCGTTGCCATGGAGTCACATGGCCGTCTTCTCCATCTTCCCCCTGTGCACATCTGTCTTTGTTTGAACTTGTGTCCAAGTTTCCCCCCGCCCTTTTTAATGTTTATTTTTGAGAGAGAGAGAGAAAGAGAGAGAGAGAACTTGAGCAGGTGAGGGGCAGAGAGAGAGGGGGACACAGAATCCGAAGCAGGCTCCAGGCTCCGAGCATCAGCACAGAGCCCGACGTGGGGCTCGAACTCACAAACAGTGAGATCATGACCCGAGCAAAGTCAGATGCTTAGCCAATTGAGTGACCCAGGTGCCCCACGTCCCCCGCCCTTAAAAAAAAAAAGTTTATTTACTTTGAGAAAGAGAGAGAAGTGGGGGAGGAGCAGAGAGGGAGAGAGAGAGAATCCCAAGCAGGCTCTGTGCTGTCAGCGCAGAGCTCGATTCGGGGCTCGATCTCATCCCATGAACAGTGAGATCAAGACCTGAGCCGAAATCAAGAGTTGGACACTCAGCTGACTGAGCCACCCAGGCGCCCCATAAATGTCTCCTTTTTATAAGGCCAGCAATCATATTGGATGAGGGCCTGCCCTAACGACCTATTTTAGCTTAATTACTTCTGGAAAGACCCGATTTCCAACTCAGGTCACATCCTGAGGTGCTGGCGGTTAGAACTTCAGCACGCCTTACTGCGGGACACAGTTCAACCCCTAACACATAGCTTCTGCTCTATGCTGTTGGTCACACAGCACATCCCTGGTACAGTGTGGACAGCGTGGGAGGCAGCTGCACAGACTGAGGACCAGGAGGAGGGATGGCGGGGTCATCGAAGGCGGGCTACCATAACGACCCCTACGTCACACAGAAAATAGACGTTATCTTCAATTATCTACGAATAAAGAAAAAAGAATTGATTTATCAAGCGGCCACTGTTTCCATCCTTCCCCATCTTTAGATCACCTGTATCTTTGCCCATCTTCTCCTTCTCTCTGTCTCAGAGAAACAACGGGTTTGATTTCTGCCCAAGCCTTTGGTTCTTTGTGCACCAGATTACACCCCTTGTTCCATTAAGTATTTTTCTTTTTTTCCTCTTTTTTTTTTAATTAAAAAAAAATTTTTTTTAACGTTTTACTTTTTTGAGACAGAGAGAGAGCATGAGCAGGGGAGAGGCAGAGAGAGAGGGAGACACAGAATCTGAAGCAGGTTCCAGGCTCTGAGCTGACAGCACAGAGCCCGACATGGGGCTTGAATTCATGAACCATGAGATCATGACCTGAGCTGAAGTCAGATGCTTAACCAACTGAGCCACCCAGGTGCACCATCTTTTTTTTAATTTTTAAGTTTATTTATTTATTTTGAGAGAGACAGAGATGGCATGAGTGGGGGAGGGGCAGCTAGAGAGGGAGACAGAGTGCTGTCCTGCCAGCACAGAGCCTGACGCAGGGCTCGAACCCACAAAGCCATGATATCATGAACTGAGCCGAAACCAATAGTCGGATGCTTAGCCAACTGAGCCAGCCAGGCGCCCCTTTTTTCTATCTTAAGTCTCACCCTGTCCACTACCTCTTTGATCCCTGTCAAACCTACTTTGTTTCTCCCATTAAAAGTTTTTTTTTTTTAGTTTTTTAATGTTTTTATTCAGTTTTTGAGAGAGAGAGAGAGACTGTGAGCGGGGGAGGGGCAGAGAGAGAGAGGGAGACCCAGAATCCGAAGCAGGCTCCAGGCTCTGAACTGTCAGCACAGAGCCGGACGCAGGGGCTCGAACTCACGAACCCCGAGATCATGACCCGAGCCGAAGTCGGACACTCAACTGACTGAGCCAACCAGGCACCCCTCCCCTTAAAACTGTTTTTCAAGAAACCATCCTCTGAACCTCTGTCACTTGTCAACCTGCCCCATCTCACCTTTCCTAAGCCAACATGTTTCTTTACAGAGCAGGTAGTCTTTATACACGAGGTGCCACTTTCTCAAGCTCTCACTCACCTGCAGTCAGACTCCCCCCCCCCCCCCGCCCGCCCCATTCCCCTCCCTACCACCCCCAAAACTGCCCTCGAGACATTCACCATTCACCCGATTGCAAAATCCAGTGGCCTGTTAGCAACTCTCATCCTCCGCAATGAAAGCTGTGTTCACCCTCCCCTCACTGTGCGCCAAGCATAGCACTCAGGACTTCGGATTAAGTAGCCAATTCCGTCCTCATGCAACTCTCTGAAATCAATTCACACCCTCGTTTAAAAAAAAAATATGTGGAACCCAAAGCTGAAAGTCACACAGCTGGAAGTGGTGGAACCCTGAACCGAACCTAGCACGCCTCTTCCAACTCTGTGGTTCCAAAGGATTTCCTTTCCAAAGTTTACCCAAAGGGGAAATCTATAACCTCATAGCATTATTAAATCAGGAGAGAACATTTCACATCACGGGTAAGTCACCCTGGCTGCATTTTGGTCTCTGTCTTACAAATGTGTGAGCTCGAATGTGCCAATGGTTGCAGCCCTTGCAAGTAAGGACCAAAGCATCTAGGCTGTGTCACACGGGACACCCGCAGGCCAAACATGCGGGCGAAGCCCTGAGCCAATCAGCTAAGCCTACAGGAGCTGCAATCGTGTGTGCTGGAATTTCGGTCCCAACGCCTACCCTGGCAGCTCCAGAGCTGAATTACGGCCTGGCGCATCCAACTGAGTGACTCTATGACTTTCAGCATGCTGCTGGACCTTTCTAAGCCGCAGTTTCCTCGTGTCCGAAATAGGTCAGTAATAGTACTTAATTCATAGGGTTGTCATGAGGATTCAGTGAGGCAGCGTGTGTAATGTATTCGATCCGGAGCCTGGTCCATTCAGCACATTTCAGCGGTAGTAAGTCATACGCTAAGCAATGTCTCCTCATTCAGAAAGGACAAAAATCGTAGAGGAGGTTAGGCTGCTCTAACAGAGAGAACCAACAAGACTGAGTTGAAGAACATGGACGTTTCTTTCTCATGTCCCCAAATCCTCTGTAGGTAGAAGATAAAAGATTGCAACGTCCCAAAGACCAAACCATTCAAGGGGTTTATGAAAACCAGAGAACTGGACAAGAGCCCACCAATGTTTGTTGACTCCTATACCCACTCTGTCCTCCACGCTGTCAGGAACTGGGACCAACCAATCGCCAAGCTCTTTCCATCTTTAACATCAAGGGGGAAGCCTCAAAAGTATTAACTCTCCATACCCATTTATAACAGAGCCATTGTGGCAGGGCACACAGGAGAGATCCCCCAGAGAGGGACACACCCCAACCCCCGCAAGATCAGCCCCAGTACTGGAAATTATGCCTTCTCTAATGCGACAATTAGGGTTGAGACACAGGGGGCCGATCCAGTGCTGCACAATTGACATCTACCTCTTTGACAAGTCAGCGTGCCTACTAGTGGCCAAGTTTAGCCAGAAGAAATGGTGCTTCGGCTACAGAGCTGTAGAGGGGAATGAGAAGCTCTACCGTGTGTTTCTTCCTGATCATTGTACCTCAAGTAAACAATCTCCTATTTTAGAAGCTTGGGTACTGAGTAAATTCAATGCCCGTGGCTTGGGTGTAATGTGTAATGAGCTTCCGTAGAGATCTGGTTGAATCCACAGTGAGACACTGCGAGGAACCCAGAGCTGCAGAGACTGGGGGCCTGATGGAAAACCAGAAGCCCAGCATCTCCAGGGTTAGCACAGGAGAACTAGTGCAGCTTCTGGTAGGTCTGGGGCTTCCAGGCTATCTTGGTGAGGCTGACCGTAGTTCTCTCCTATGTTTTTTACCACCCTAATTCCTGATGAAGGCTCATGTGCTCCCAGCCAAGGACCCTCTTCAGAACAGTAGGGCATATGGTAGAAATAGTTGAGGGTTCCTCAAAGCAGAAGCATGGTGGGGCACCTGGGTGGCTCAGTCGGTTAAGTGTCCGACTTTGGCTCAGGTCATGATCTCACAGTTCGTGGGTTCGAGCCCCGCATTGGGCTCTGTGCTGACAGCTCCGAGTCTGGAGCCTGCTTCAGATTCTGTGTCTCCCACTCTCTCTGCCCCTCCCCCACTCTCTCTCTCTTCTCTCTCTCTCTCTCTCTCAAAAAGTAAATAAACATTAATTTTTTTTTTTTAAGTGGAAGCATGGAAAGAGGCTGGAGGTGGATGGAGATAGACGGGATTACGGTAGGCTAGCTACCATGCTAACGAGCTCAGACTTTATCCAGTGAACACTGAGTAGATGTAAGGTTTTAAGTTGACGGGGACCCCCACAGACATGACATGGAAATTGATGAAGTCATCCAGGTTTTTGTTGAGGCCAAGATGTATTCTAAGAACAGATTAGGAATGTATTTGCCATAACATAAATCAGTCCTGCGGATGTCACGTACAGCATGGTCACTACAGTTAATAACACGGTATCGCATACTCGAAAGTTGCTAGGAGAGCAGATTTTAAAAGTTCTCATCACAAGGAGAAAAATGTCTAACTAGATGTGATGAGCAGAGTTGTGATCATTTAGCAATATATACATATGTTAAATCATTATGTTGTACATTTGACGCTAATATAATGTTAAATGTCAATTATATAGCAATAAAAATAATTTTTTTTTAAGAATGTATTTGCCTTGGAAGGATGCTTCCAGTGACCAGTGAGCCCTGGAGATTCCAAGCATGAACACTATGGGGACGAGAGTTCAGGGGAAACGGGCTGACCAGAGGCTTACAATCAGGGCTGGGTTTCAGGGATATGATCAACTTGCCTGGCAATTCTGGCAGGACCCTGGTGCAATCAGTGTGTCTTTTCTCTTCACTGGGTGCATTTGCAAACGTCAATGTGCCTCACGCACTCTGGATTTGTCCACCAAAGAACACGTTCTTACTCTATTGCACTGAACATTTTTTTAAGCTGTTAATTCATTTATTTTGAGAGAGAGAGGCCTGACTCGGGGCTCAATCTCAAGACCATGATATCGTGACCTGAGCCGAAATCGAGAGTGGGACGCTTAACCAACTGAGTCACCCAGGAGCCCCTCACATTTGATTTCAAATACATGCTTCTTCTGGTTATGATTATAAGGCATGTCAAGTGCATTTTTAGTGTTTTGTTCAGTAAGCCGTTGGCCAACCTTGACCTAGCCTGGAATCTGGGCTGTCGTCCCCACACTTCCAAGGCATCTTGCCTTTCGCTAAATTCCCGTGGCCGTCCATGCTCTCCGTCTCTTCTAGCAGTTGTCACAGGCTGCCCTGGAACAGGATTGTTAGCAGCTAGATTATAAATTCTTTGATGTTAGAGACCCTGTTTTATAAATCTTGTATCCCTCTCAGCACGAAGACAGTCCCCCATATACAGTAGGCAGCCACACAAACCAGCCCACAGGGAACACCACCTTGTTCTTGAGGAGCGTTATGTCCTGTCCTCCTGATCAGACCCTCTGGGCAGATATGTTGCTGCTGCCTGAAGCCATCCCGTAGCCATTAGCAACTGGCTCATCGTGGCTCAACGAGGTTCTCTCTACCTTAGGAACTTTGAGTTTGGAACTGAGAGACCCAACGCTGAGGCATCTTAATGGCAGCACGCCCGAAGGAAGCTGGCTTCCCAGTCTGTGGCCAAAGCACTCAGAAAGGCTTTGGTGCTGGCTCCTCCTTAAATGAACTTGTTCCAACCTCCTGGATCTCATGAGATCCCCAGCACTTTCCACTGATTTCCTCTTTATGCTTGAACTGGCTTCTGTAACTTGAGCACAAAATAGCCTAACACACATCTTCTGGTGCAAGCAACGAGAGGTGTGTTTATCATTAAGTACTCAGAAGCGTCGAACGAAATCCCGGGGCCAGGATGTGTCCGGGTCTAGGAAGGCATCTGGAAACAGGAAGTGGGAACTGTCAAGAACCCAGAAATACAGACTTTCTCTTTCCTTTCTCTCTCTCTCTCTCTCTCTCTCTTTCTGATTTCATTTGCTCTCTCCATGCCGCCTGGCTTTCCCTGCCTCACGATCCATATGGCAGAAGCTGGCCACACCATGTCCCCCAGTTTTTATATCTTCTCCATCCAAAAGCAGATCTCAGGACGAGGGCGGAATCTCTTAGTCCCAATTCCAAGTTCCAGGGAGAGGGAAATCTGATTAGTCCAGTTTGGGCATGGTGTCTATTCTCATCCTGGCAGAGGAGATAAGGTCACATGGTACAAGCAGAGCTATCAGAGAGCCCACCTCTTAGGTGCGGACGAAGTGCAAACAGGGTCATGGTGAACGAGGCTGGCCGCCTACATGTTGGACAAATGAGCCGCTCAACTTCAAAATGGCCCAGTCTGCCTTAGATCCAACTTACAACCACCCACCACCCTTCTACCAGAGCAGGCCCAACCGGCTTATCTGTCCTCCTACACCAGGCTCTGCTTTGGCAAAGACATGTGAAACCACCTTATTTGCCTGAGTCATGCGTATTTTTTTCACTATGTCTGCTGTAGGAAAATACCCTAGTAATTACCTACTGTACCTGGTGACATTCAGGAATTGTCGGAGGCCTGCTATGTGCCAAGTACCATGCAAGGATTTTTGGAGACTTAGCTCATTTGGCTTTCTCAATACCTAATGTGGGTATTGTTAACGCCATTTTAGGGAAGAGGAAATACGTTCCAAGAGCTCTGTTTCCCAAGTTCAATAACTATTAGCGGCAGTGCGAAGATCCAAACCCAAGTTTGTCTAAACTCAAAGCCCATTTGCTCTTTCCACTGGATCAAGGTCAATTTCAGTATGGAATGGAGAGGCCAGCAGAGTGGGGCCACATGTCTTAGAAAACAGAGGCTGAGGGGTGCCTGGGTGGCTCAGTCAGTTAAGTGTCCAACTTTGGCTCAGGTCACGATCTCACAGTTCACGAGTTCGAGCCCCGCGTCGGGCTCTGTGCTGACAGCTCGGAGCCTGGAGCCTCCTTCGGATTCTGTGTCTCCCTCTCTCTCTGCCTCTCCTGCACTCGTGCTCCATCTCTGTCTCTCTCTCTCAGAAATAAACAAACATTAAAAAAAATTTTTTTTTAAATAAAGGAAAGAAAACAGAGGCTGAGAGGGAAACAGAGCTCTGGCTGAGGGACTGTCCCATTGAGTCTGTTGTCCTGTTCTGCGGCTCGGGCACTGACTCCCCACAGCCCTCAACTCAGCGCACTGCCTCCCCAACCCAACCTCCTCTAGGAAAGTGGGGCTAACGAGGAACACAGTAATATGACACTAGCAACAAGGCCTGAGGTTCTGTGCGGTCATTTATCTTTCGAGTCTCCGAGCATTTTACAAGTATCACCTGTGCCAGGAAGGTTTGAAAGAGGCTGAATTTAGGGCAATGCCAATAATAATAATAACAGCTTACAGTTACTGAGCGTTTACTGTTCCTGACATCGTGCTGCCCAGACCTCGTGTGCATTCAATCACGTAAACCTGAAAACAAACCAAGTTTTCATCAGAGGTGACTGACACTGAGACTTCAAGAAAGTAACATCCAAGGGGGTCACACAACCGGCAAGTGTGGAGGGACCCACGCCAGTTCTCTCAAAGAGCTTGAACTGACTCTGCCGTGACAAAAAGTGCATACTGGATACCTCCCCAACGAAAACTTAGGGACACACCTAGAAATGTTTCAGAAAGCAATCTATCACACAAGAGGGAAGGCGAGGCCAAGGGAAGGCAGCCCTGGGTGTGATGGGTCCTGAAGAGCACCCCGAGAGGCCAACGGTCAAGGTTATCTTTTTTTTTAATTTTTTAAAGTCTATTTACTTATTTTTGAGGGAGAGAGAAAGAGAGAGCACACACAGGAGGGAAAGAGAGAGAGGGAGAGAGAGAATCCCAAGCAGGCTCCGTGCTGTTAGCACACCACCCCACACAGGGCTCCATCCCACGAACCATAAGAACATGACCTGAGCCGAAAGCAAGAGTCAGATGCCCAACCAACCGAGCCACCCAGGCAGCCCAAGGTTATCTTTACTTAGAGTTTGAAGCTGCATCAGCCGCTTGCCCCGCCTGCCTGTGCAGGACCACCTGGAGTATGTGAGCCCTTGGGAACACACCAAGACTTTCCAAGGGATAGCTGGGCATTAGATTCCGTTTAAGGGACCCACCTGTAATTCTAGATGCTTGTCTTAGCCAGTCTGAGCTGCGAGAACAGAATACCATAAACTGAGCGGCTCATAAACAATAAAATTTATTTCTCGCAGTTCTGGAGACGAAGTCTAAGATCGAGGCACCAAGAGATTCCTTGTCAGACGAGAGCCCACTTCCTGGTTCACAGATGAGCCAGCCATCTTCTTGCCGCGTCCTCACTTGGAGGAAGTCGTGAGGGCACTGTCTGGGGTCTCCTTAATAGAGGCACTAATCCCATTACCTGATCATCTCCTAGACGTTCGACCTCCAAACACCATCTCATTGGGGGTTAGGATCTCTGCATCTGAAGGAGTGGGGGGCAGGGGCAGATACAGACATTCAATCCACAACAGCTCTCCTTGCCAATCCTTTGCTTTTAACTGAATTGGAGGAGGTTATAACCAAGTTGCCAGCCAACAACTTACTAAGTACAATTTTAATCAGTCATAAAATCATTTTTGACATATTAACTCATAAGGAATTTTACAAATTGAGTGACATTACTTTAACAAAACTCCATCCATTCCCATCTGTATAAGCAAAATTCTTAGCACTTACACATATAAATGTCTCTTTCTTGCAATGACTATTATTCATCCAAGGTTATATGGGAAAAGCAGCCTGACCCACCTCATTAAAAGATGTCTTTCCAGTAAAATTACTTTTGAAATGGAATAACTGTCAAAAATTGTCATATATTTATTGTGGTGGGAGCTAGTGATGCGGGAGATGGAAGAATTCACCCAAGGCAGAACAAAAGAGATAGAAGTTTATTGAATACATTGCAACAGAGTAGTGGGCAGGACAACCACAGAGATTCTGTCTGCCAGGAGGTGGTGGTGAGGGACTATAGCAATAGGGTAGAGTGAGGGAATATGGGATGTATGGAATTTTCCCTTTTTTTGGTAATCTTAAGAACTGTGCCCGGTTGTAAGTAGCCCACTGATGGGTGAGGGCCTAGGGCTTAATGAATCTGGCTGCATCAGCTTGGTGGCCGGTGGTTACCATGGGCCCTTCTGCCTTGTTCAAATTTCCATCACTAAAAGCCTCTACAGGCTGGGTGGCTCAGTCGGTTAAGCCTCCGACTTCGGCTCAGGTCATGATCTCACAGTTTGTGGGTTCAGGACCTGCATTGGACTCTGTGCTGACAGCTCAGAGCCTGGAGCCTGCTTTGGATTCTGTGTCTCCCTCTCTCTCTGCCCCTCCCCTGCTTGCACTCTGTCTCTGTCTCTGTCTCTGTCTCTCTCTCTCAAAAATAAAACAAAACATTAAAAAAATTTTTTAAAAGGAAAGGAATGATACAAATTTCTGTCTTAGAAGAGCTGCTTTCCATGTTTTAAAATGATCAGGATAGGAGGGCTGCCTGACTGGCTCAGCCAGTGGAGCCTGCAACTCTTGATCTCAGGGTGTAGAAATTACTTAAGTAAATAAAGCTTTAAAACAAAATAAAATGATCAGGATGGGTAGCAAATTGCAATGGTATGCAGATCTCAATGGATCTATTTAAGAGTGATGTAATCATTTTGTTTTGGAATGTCAATATTGAAAATGCACTAGAAATTCTACCCTCTGTAACTATGTCAACTGATGATGTCAACTGATGATGAAAAGTTTCCACTGTCAACTTAAAAATGCAGGGACAAGTCCATCATTTTTCAAAGTTCTTTTTAAAAGCAAAGTGCACAGTGAGATTGGAAGGCCACAGGCGGGAGCCCCGTGACACTCAACACAGGCACGTGGGGAGGTAGATCCAAAAGAGTTAAGTGTAGTGGGAGTGACCTCACCTCAGGGAGAGACTGGAGCCTGGCCTCGTGCTGAATCTTGTCCCCTGCTTCCCCATCGGGTGGCATTCTGTGACGCAGATGGCTTCTCTAAAAGGCCATTTCCCCCTCCCTCTTATGGGGTTGCCAAGCCTATATAATCGCCTTCAGAGTCAACAGCTCTGAACCTCAGAATTAGACTCATCGAAGGGTCTGGTTAACAATGCGATTTCTGGGTCCTCCTCAGACCCATGGAATCATGTTTTCTGGAGCTGAGAAAGAAACTGTTCCCAACCCAAGCTGGCATGGCATGGTGTGGTCTGGTACGAACAGCTGTTTCCTCCCAGAAAAACTTGGCATTCCTGAGAAAACACTGAGCAATTGTCTGACGGACTTTAACTGGCTTAAGAACCTTTTCTGAGAACTTCACCTAGCCTACAACAGTCTTGGTAGAAGCCTACAGAGATTTAACCAGTGCTGGGAGGTTCTAATAACCTTCAACCAGACACTCTTCAAAACTCTTGCTGTCCACAGTCTAACAATGACCATCGAACCCAGCACAGTGTGACAGAAATATAATGCCAGTGACCAATGCTTTTAAAAAGTAAAATAAAAGTCCCTACAACCCAGCAATTGCACTACTAGGTATTTATCCATGGGATACAGGGGTGCTGTTTCGAAGGGACACATGCACCCCAACGTTTATAGCAGCACTATCAACAATAGCCAAAGTATGGAAAGAACCCAAATGTCCATCGATGGATGACTGGATAAAGAAGATGTGGTAAATACATACCATGGAATAGTACTTGGCGATCAAAAAAAAATGAAATCTTGCCATTTGCCACTACGTGGATGGAACTGGAGGGTATTATGCTAAGTGAAATTAGTCAGAGAAAGACAAATATCATATGACTTCACTCATATGAGGAGTTCAAGATACAAAACAGATGAACATAGGGAAGGGAAGCAAAAATAATATAAAAACAAGGAGGGGGACAAAACATAAGAGACTCTTTAATACAGAGAACAAACTGAGGGTTGCTGGAGGGGTTGGGGGTTGGGGGAAGGGCTAAATGAGCAAGAGGCATTAAGGAAGACACTTGTTGGGATGAGCATTGGGTGTTATACATAGGGGATGAACATTGGAATCTACTCCTGAAATCATTATTACACTATATGCTAACTAATGTAAATTTAAAAATTAATTCAAATAAAGCAAACTAAAATAAAAGAAGTGAAATTAATTTTCATAACACAGTTTAGCTCAAGAAATGCAAAATATTATCATTTCAATATGCAATCAATATAAAAATTATTAATGTGATATTTTACATATTTACTTCCTCAAAAGCTGGCATGTGTTTTATAGTTACAGCATGTCGCTATCAGACTGGTCACATTTCAAGTGCTCAATAATCACGTGTGGCTGTGACTCTCACATTGGACAGCAGAGATTTAATTAAAAAAATTAATTTCAGCATTTTACTTATCTTGGGGAGACAGAGGGCAAGCAGGGGAGGGGCAGAGAGAGAAGGAGACACAGAATCCAAAGCAGGCTCCAGGCTCTGAACTGTCAGCACAGAGCCCGATGCGGGGCTTGAACTCACAGACTGTGAGATCATGACCTGAGCCAAAGTCGGACGCTCAACCGACTGAGCCACCCAGGCACCCCTTCTCCTGAGTTATTGACCTCAACAAGGGGATACCAGACTCCTGACTCCAGGCCCTGCTGCCTGTCCCAGAGGTCTTGAGCATGTGCTTTATACGTGGAAAAGCTCAGTAAATGGTGGCTGCTATTTTTAGGTAGCCTGGATTTAGAACCAGGTTCTACCATTCAAAAGCCATGTGTTTCAGACACATGATGAACCTCAGGTTTTCATCTTCACTTTTTACTTTTTTTTTTTTTTTTTAAGTAGGCTTCATGCCCAGCGTGGAGCCCAAGTCGGGGCTTGAACTCACGACCCTGAGATCAAGACCTGAGCTGAGATCAAGAGTTGGATGCTTCACCTACTGAGCCACTCATCCTTTTTTTATTTTTTTAATTGTTTTAATCTTTATTTATTTTTGAGAGAGAGAGACAGAGTGTGAGCAGGCGAGGAGCAGAGAGAGAGGGAGACACAGAATCCGAAGCAGGCTCCAGGCCCTGAGCTGTCAGCACGGAGCCCGACGCGGGGCTGGAACTCACGAACCGTGAGAGCATGACCTGAGCGGAAGTTGGACGCTCAGCCGACTGAGCCACCCGGGCGTCCCAATGAGCCACTCATCCTTAAATATAGGGATAAAAATGCTCCTAGTTCATAGAGTTGGACCCATTAGGTCAAGTCCCCTGGACCATCCCTTTACCCCAAAAGGGCAGATGTTAAAAAAGCCCATATACCATGGCAAACCACGGGCATCTCAGCCAAAGAAAGTAGGAGGGGGTTTTCACAGAGTTTGGGGCATATGCTGAATGGTTCGGGGAACGAACGAGGGTAAGCAGGAGCAGGTCTGGACTGAGTGCCATCGTGAAGTAAGGACAGTTTGGTAGCTGAGTTTTGCAGGAATCTTTGTCCAGGAGGCAGGAGGAACAAGAGTGTTACTGGTAACAAAGTAGTAATGATTCAAAAGAGGGGTTATCGGGCCTTCGGAGCATTGGTTTAGGCTCTGTTAGAAACTTGAAGTTTGATGACCCTCGGGGCTAGGGAGTGAATTCAGAACTTTGTTTCCTCGCTATAAAATGAAGCTAGGGGCACCTGGGTGGCTCAGTCAGTAAAGTGCCTGACTTTGGCTCACGTCATGATCTCACAGTTTCTGAGTTCGAGCCCCGTGCCGGACTCTGTGCTGACAGCTCAGAGCCTGGAGCCTGTTTCAGATTCTGTGTCTCCCTCTCTCTCTGCTCCTCCCCCACTTGTGCTCTGTCTCTCAAAAATAAATAAATGTAAAAAAAAAAAAAAATTAAAAAAAAAATGAAGCTAACTGTGGAACATTGCATCCCGAAACCCTTCACTGGAAACTCTGCACTTAGGCTGGAGGTCAAAGCTGCCCTGTGTTCTGGTGACCTGCCTTGCTCAGAACCTTCAGGACCTTTTCTGGAAAGGATCCCAAGTAGCAACATTTCTCATAGTCTATGATTTTATTAAATTTTTTTTAACATGTATTTATTTTTGAGACAGAGAGAGACAGAACATGAACGGGGAGGGTCAGAGAGAGAGGGAGACACAGAATCCGAAGCAGGCTCCAGGCTCTAAGCTGTCAGCACAGAGCCCGATGCGGGGCTCGAACTCACGGACCACGAGATCATGACCTGAGCCGAAGTTGGACGCTCCACCGACTGAGCCACCCAGGCTCCCCAATAGTCTATGATTTTAGAGAATAAGATTTCTCAGCCCTGTGTCTTGATGTTAAATAATATCGCCATCAATTTTTATGGCTCATAGTCATAACAAGAGTTAAGTGAGATCATACATGCAAAGTGCCTGGTGCATAATAAGGGCCCAACAAATGTAGCTGCTGTTATTAGTATTAGGATCGGTGTTCGTATTAGCATTAGTGTTTGCATTAGCATTATTCTTCCACGTTTCCTGTGAGACCGTTCCTTTCCTTCTGCCACACAGGCTGCTGCCAATTTAAAGGGGGACAGTTTTTAACTGAAATCTTAGCCCACGCTGGATTGCTCCTTAAAGAAGCATCGCCAAGGCTCCTGGGGCAGGACTTGCCGTGTTCTAACACTGTCCACAGCAGAGGTTGTCTTTTTATGAGTGATCGCTGCTTTCTTTTTTTTTTTTCATTCATTTATTTGAGAGAGAGAGAGAGAGAGAGAGAGAGAGAGAGAGACAGTGCAAGTGGGGGAGGGGCAGAGAGAGAGAGGGAGAGAGAGAACCCCAAGCAGGCTCCAGCAGAGCTGGAGGCAGGGCTCCGTCCTCGCACTGCACCGTAAGATCACGACCAGAACCGAAATCCAGAGTTGGAAGCTTAACCGACTGAACCACCCGGGTGCCCCGGCTGCTTTCCTTTTCCGAGAATTCTGTCTTTGCCGTCAAGGTGTCACTTCTGGACCGTGTTTTGTTTTTCATGTACAATTTGCCTAAAGGCTCCTTGGGGGAAGAGAACCTTATTTTATCAGGAGCCAAGCACACGTGTCAACCCTGCCGCACTAGATCAGAGTCACTTGCCCAAACCACTTATGTGTGCACACACACGCGCACGTGCACACACACGCACACAGACTATCAAAGGCTCCCCAGGTTCTGTTGGCTCTTTTGTTTCCTCTACAACACCCCCACCTGGACCCCCCACCTCCACTCTCCTTCGCACCTGAGGAAACAAAGTCGTTTTCAGTGTCTTTGTCAGACGGGTTCTTCCAGCTCCATGACCTTCTTTCTCTGACGGGAGCACCTGGTTGCCCTTCTTGCTCTCAAGTGCAGTGATACTGGGGTTAATAACATAACATTTTATTTATTTTGAGTGTCTTAATTCATTTTAAACAAACTGCTTATTTTTCTACACGCATCTCGTCAGAAAAAAAAAAAAAACTCTACAAAGAAGAAGGATCCAAATATCTCCACAAGCAGACCCCGCATATGTCACCAACGTGTTGGCATTCTTTCTGGCTTTCTCCCTACGTGTGTGTTCTTTTGTCAAGTCAAAACTGGGGGCGGCCGGGTGGCTCAGTCGGCTGAGCGTCTGACTTCAGCTCAGGTCACGATCTCGCGGTCCGTGAGTCCGAGCCCCGCGTCGGGCTCTGTGCCGACAGCTCGGAGCCTGGAGCCTGTTTCAGATTCTGTGTCTCCCTCTCTCTCTGACCCTCCCCGTTCATGCTCTCTCTCTGTCTCAAAAAATAAATAAACATTAGAAAAAGCAAACAAACAAAAAACTAGAATCACTTTTTTTTTTTTTTTAACATTTTTAAAAAAGTTTATTCATCTTGGGAGAGAGAGCATGCACAAGTGGGGTAGGGGCAGAGAGAGAGAGAGGGAGAGAGAGGGAATCCCAAGCAGGATCCACACCATCAGCACAGAGCCCGACTCAGGGCTCACCCATGAACCTCAAGATTGTGACCTGAGCAGAAATCAAGAGTTGGACACTTAACTGACTAAGCCACCCAGGCACCCCAAAATTAGGATCACTCTGTTGGCAGGGTTATAACTTTTTTTTTTCACTTAGCAAGAATATACCACAAACATCATACTCAAATAGATTTTGGGGTTCTTAAACATTTTTCTTAATGTTTATTTTTGTGAGAGAGAGACAGAGTGTAAGGGTGCGGAGGGGCAGAGAAAGAGGGAGACAGAATTCGAAGCAGGCTCCAGGCTCTGAGCTGTCAGCACAGAGCCGGGTTCACGGCCTGAACTCACGAACCGTGAGATCACGACCTGAGCCAAAGACGGATGCTTAACCGACTGAGCCGCCCAGGCGCCCCTCAAATAGGTTTTGGCACCGTGATTTTAAGTGACTGCTTATCATTTATGAATTGGATTTGCAGTGTTCGAAGACCTGGTAGTTTTTTCTTCCTCCTTGGGATGTTTTCTTCAAAACCAGAAACACCACCCTGAGCAGGTGAACAGTAGGTTGCAAAAGGTTTTGAAGCATGGGACAGCTGTCTTCAGTTGAGACTGCACCCCAGGGCTGCGGAGATTGACGGATACTCAAGTTCATGTGAGGTGAGCGGCCAGCTTGGACAAGGAGACCGATAAGGAGATCTAGGGCAGGACTCACTCTAGAAAAGCTGCTGTAAGGTGACAGACCCGGAGGCAGAGGGCATTGCGGAGGGGAAGCAGAGGGGGAGCCCGCTGCTCTGTGCAAACGCCTGGTCCCTTTCCTGGAGAACCGCGTGGCTGGCTTCCTCCTGCCTCTCGCTCAGGCTTTGGATGCCCTGGCCTCTTTGTCATCAGCACCGGGCCCTCTGGGAGCAGCTGCCTACAGTGCACCTGCTGGAGGCAGGCCCTTGGTGTCCCCAGGGTGTTCCATGCTCTGCGATGGGGATGAGGTGGAGAATGTTTTCGCAGGGAGCGTTTTTGGTTAAGTTGTTAATTTGTTGTAGGACAGGCCGGCAAAGGCGAAAATGCACCAACAAACAACAACAGCAAAGAAAACAAGGATTGATCATCTACACACAGAACTAAAATTTCTGGCCCTACGGGCTTTTTTGCAAGTTTTTTGGTTTTGCTTCCTTCCGTTTTATTTTGCTTGTGCAGTATTTAAAAACCAAAGTAATAAATTCCTAATATTTTATCTAAAACCAAAGTTATTGGGGTACCTGGGTGGCTCAGTCAGTTGACTGTCTGATTCTTGATTTCAGCTCAGGTGGTGATCTTATGGTTTGTAAGATTGAGCCCTGAGTTGGGCTCTGTGTTGATAGTGTGGAGTCTGCTTGGGATTCTCTCTCTCTCTCTCTCTCTCTCTCTCTCTCTCTCTCTCCCTCCTTCTGCCACCTCCCCCCTCAAAGTAAGAAAATAAACTTTTTTAAAGTCTTTAAAAAAATAAAATAAAATAAAATAAAATAAAATAAAATAAAAGCGTCTGGAGATATGCCTTCCAACTGGTTGGCTGTGGGTACTGACCAAGTCACCACCCCCTCCAACCACTGATCATTCCTTCACCCCACTGCCTGGCCCCAGGGATTTGAGCTCAGGACCCTTGGTTATAGATCCACAGAATGTCAGGAGGCCATTTAGTCCAGAGGTTTCCAAACTGTGGGTCTCCACCTACTAGTGGCTCTTGAGATCACTTTATTTTTAATGAACTAGAATGGAAGAGTGAGCATGAGAGAAGATTCTAGGCTCTCAAAGGACACCGTAGGTACAGTGTAAGATGTATGATTACAGTGAAGGGCAGTCAAGAAGGCTCAAGAATGGCTGACCTGGCCTAGTCCTCTCATTGTACAGAGAAAGAAATTCAGGGCCAAAGAAGGTGAGTAACTGACCCAAAGTCACACAGCTGCTAGTCAGGGAGCTAGGAGGAGGAACTGTAGCTCCTGACCCCAGGCCACCAGCCTTGGGACCACTGGATCCAACTGTGGTCAAACGAGGCTCAAGACCATCCTCCTGACTTACTCGGGGAAAAAACCTCCCAGGTTCCCACCGCACCCTCCCTTAAGACAGTATTTGTCAAAGTGGGGGACCACCTATTCCATAATCAGCCCGGATGCTTGTGAAAGATGCAGTTCTGGCCTCGGCCCCTTACTAACCTTAGGTGAACCATCTGACCTCTCTAGACCCCAGCTGCCCACTTGTAGAAGGGAATCGTGAGAGCACCGCTTTGCAGGAATGCGCAGAAGTGCTCGCGTACAATTTCCGACATAATGGTGGTGACTGTTCCCTCTTAATTCCCAAGGATGACAAGCCAGCTACTGTTTTGAACCCTGGGGGGCAGAGATGAGCCAGCCGGTCCTCCTCCTTAGGGAGCTCACAGTCTAACCAGTGACATACTGAATCCTTCCTCTTCAAACCAAGGCTCCCGCTCCTAATGATTCAATGACTGTGCCGCTTGCGTTTTCCAGAACAAGAAACTATTTGTACCACAGAAAGGAACCTCTTCTGGTTGAGGGTGTTCCCTACGCGGTAGATAATAAAGCTGCCTCGGTTTCCTCATCTGTAAAACGGGCTTTCTCCATTCTCAGGGTGAGGAGAAGCACATATATGGGCCGTGTGCAGAGGGCAGGGAAGCTCTCCGTGAAGGTGGCACTGGTGGGGACCAGAAGTCCTGGGAGCAGAACCCCACACCGGCTTTCCCTCGGGAGAAGCCCGGTGAACCTGGCTGGATCTGGCAGAGGGAGGACACCATGGCCAATGAAACAACCGGGTGGGAAACCCGAAGGCCCCGCCCAGCCCACCTGGCCAACACCAACAGGCAACCCCCTGCCCAGACCCGTCTCTGTCCAGAAGGGAGACGCTTCCCTGAGCCATCCCTCCTCTGAAACCTGCACCTTTGTCCTTCCTTTCCAGCTTCGACTTCCAAGCTGTAGGACACAGGGAGTTAGTTCTCCTGGTGTTTCCAGGCCCCAGGTGGTGGACAACCCAGCCCCTTTGCTGGGACGGCTGCAGGGAGCGCGATGGGGGGGGGGGGGTCAGGAGGTGCCGCCCCCGCCACCCACCCGTGGCACCAGCGACAAAGCCGTCCTTGTTTCCACCCTCCCGCAGGTGGCTTCAGCTACAGGCTGCCATTCGGAGAAAGGTCTCTGACTCATGCTTTCAAACGGGAGATGCGCCCCTTGGCTTTGGCAGGCTTTCTTAATTTAATGCGTTTAAGTTTGAATAAATGTAAAGTGATTATTTCAACTAATGAATGCAAATCGCTAACTTAACCCTCACACAGTCCTGTCCTTCTTAGTCCCAGTTGGCAGAGGAGAAACCCAGGTGGCCCCCAGCAGCAGACCCAGGACATCTGACCATCAGAGCAGATCAGTGTTTAACAGCATCCTTCTCGCTACAACAAGTATTTTCCTCAAGAATCGTGGAAGGAAACAAATAAGAATGGCCAGAAGAGAAACATAGACAGTGAAGTTTTTCTTGTATTAAACTTTGTATATCAATTATATTGATACATAAAGTGTATTTATATATATATATTTGATTTCACCTTTTTACTCCGTATCAAATTATTATAGCAACAATGTATGATTTGTTTTTAATTTTTTTTAATGTTTATTTATTTTTGAGAGAGAGAGAGGCAGACTGCAAGCAGAGGGAGGGGCAGAGAGAGAGGAAGACACAGAATCCGAAGCAGGCTCCAGGCTCCGAGCTGTCAGCACAGAGCTCGACGTGGGGCTCGAACCCACAAACCGTGAGATCATGACCTGAGCTGAAGTCGGTCGCTTAACCGACTGAGCCACCCAGGCACGCCAAGAATGTATGATTTGTAACAGAGAAAAACCATGCACAGATCCAGTCTCCTAAGAAAACCACATGTTTATTTCTCCATCATCCACTGCCAGCCTCCAACCATATGTGCACATATCTCTACATGGCTCTAATGACAGGAAATCTTCTATTTTTATGCCTTCTTTTTGTTGCCTGCCATATTATAAGCATTTTCAACATGGCAATAAAATCTTTATAATGATGGTTCAAAGCGGCTGCATGCAACAAATTAGAAGTGTACCAAATGAACAACAGTGTGAGGGTGGTGGGGGTGATAACATAAACATAACGACTCAGTATTTTTCTGTTTCAACAACTAAAGCAATGCATCACATTGCTCAGTAGTAGAGATATAAAATCCTTTTTGTGAAATTTAAAATAAAACGTAAAAAACCATAAATATGACATTACAGAAGGAAACAATAGATGAAGTACTTTTTAATTTCTTCAACGTTTGGATACGTTTTTGCTTGTTTTGTTTTGTTTTACAAAATGGGAAAAAACATGAAGAAATATTTCCGATTGAATGAATAAATGAGCAAGCACATGAACCAATGAACCAGTCCATTTGTTGTATCCTCTGGATTATCTCTGCTAAAAAAAAAAAAAAAAAGTCTTATATTCTGTTACTGTAAGTTCCTGGTGCAGGCACACACACACACGCACACGCACACACACTGTTGGATTCAGACCTCTCATTTTCACGGACCCCTCCCCCCCCCTTACATTTATCACCGGATCTTTTCTTGCCCGAGGAGGACGAGTAGAAGGGAGCACCGAAGTATATGCTTAGTGCGCCACCCAGTGGTCGAGTTGCATTGCACGCAGTCTCTAGAGCTGTGACAGGTCACAGATGTCAGAAAGCTGTTAAATGCTCTGAAGCAGGTGTTGTCCCTCATTACCGAATCCATTTCTAAGCTTCTAACAAATGTATGAGCCCGGATCCATTTCTAACCTCTACCAACGTTTTTATTGTAATCTGAAAGAGGACTATGTATCTGAGCAACAAACTATCCACATGGAACCAGTGAGAACAGAGCTTGGCATTAACATTAAATAAACACACCAAGAAATCAATATAACATGTGTCTGTGATAGTGCAGGGGGGCATCTTGGCATAGGGCAAGCCGCAACTGACAAAACTTCAGGGAGAAATAGGTAGGCCGACAATTGTGGTTTGAAATATTATCACCCTCCTCCATGGTCAAGCAGCATAATTGATAAGACTGAGCTATTAGATGTCTATAACCCTCATACCTGGAACAAATAAATACACATTCTTTTTGAGAGATGCAACATTTAAAACAATATGGTAAGCTCATAAATCTACAGATTCCAAAGGATCCTTACCATTCAGACTATATTCTTTGATGACAAAGCAATAAAATTAGAAATGTATGACAAAAGAGACTTTAAAATCTAAAGAGAGGCAAAAGTCTAGGAAATATTTGGGGGGGGGTAGTGGAGATAATAACTTCAATTTTTTAAGAAAAAGTTTGGTGATTGGGGCACCTGGGTGGCTCAGTCGGTTAAGCGTTCCACTTGGGCTCAGGTCATGATCTCAAGGTCCATGAGTTCGAGCCCCGCGTCGGGCTCTGTGCTGACAGCTCAGAGCCTGGAGTCTCTTTCAGATTCTGTGTCTCCCTCTCTCTCTGACCCTCCCCCACTCATGCTCTGTCTCTCTCTGTCTCAAAAATAAATAAACGTTAAAAAAAATTTTTTTAAAGAAAAAGTTTGGTGACCTCTAAAAGAATGGAAATACAATCTCATGGTTTCCCAACTAGACAAGAAAAAAAAAATAGAGATTATAGAAAATTGGCAGCATTTTCAATCCAAATGAAAGTAGAATGAAATAAAGAGGAAGAACGTTAAAAAGATAATACAAAATGAGACAGTGGAAATAAACCCAAATGTATTAATAATTGTAAGAAAGATAAACATAATAAACTCAGATATTGAAAGAATTTATCGCATCAAAGTCCTAAAAATCCAATAAAATTCTACTTATGAAAGAGACCTACAACAAAACAAAGAAATTGGAAATAACCAAAACAAAGACCAAAAACTAAGAAATTGGAAATAAAGGGACGAAAGGGTGGCTTAGTAGCATAACAGAGACAAATAAACCATATGGTATTTTAAAAAACCTGAATAATAGATGAAGGGGAAGAGTACATAATAAAAGAATACGCCATTAAGAAAACAGGACATCATAAACCTTGGCAGATGGAATAACATAGCTGAGTCCCTTAAATATGCACATGGATTCTTTAACCCTCCTCCATTCAAAACATGGAGCCTCACTCCTCCGCCTTGAAAATGGGCTGAGCTTAGCAACTCACTTCTAATGACGAGCGTGTGGTGAAGTAACGGAATGTGGCCTCCGAAGCCGCATCAGAAACAACCTCGCAGCTTCTGCCCTGCACATAATCGCTCGCTCTGGGGAAAGCCCGCAGCCGTGCCATGTGGACACTCCAGCAGCCCAGGAGGGGTCTGGGCAGGGAGAGAGACCACACCAACCTGCTAACCACGGGAGTGAGCTTGGAACCAGCCCTCCAGCCCTGGGCCGCACCTGCAGAGGACAGCAGCCCCACAGAGAGACCCGAAACCGGAACCACCAAGCTAAGCCGTTTCTGAATCTCAGACTCAGAAGCTGTGAGATTATATTGTTGTTTTAAGCCATTCAGTTTGGGGCGGGGGGGGGGGGGGGGGGTTACTTGCTATGCAGGAACACACAACTGATAAAATGGCCTCAAGTTGTGGAAAGCAAAAACAGCCATCGTGACAAGGAGAAATAGACAAATCCCTAAGCCTCGTGGCAGATTCTAACAGCCTCTATCATATATGGATAGATCGTGCAGAAAAAAAGTGTAAGCATGTTGGAAGATAGTAGTACTGTTAGCTCATAGTTACTGAGAACTTAGGTGCTGAGCACCATTCAAAGTATTTTTGCTTGGATATAGAAACTTGCACCAAAAAATAGAGAGCATACATTATTTCAAATATCAAAGAGCACCACAAATATCAACCAGTTATGAGATCACAAAGAAAATCTCAATGTATTTCAAATAACCTGTTGTACTAATCACTGTCTCTACTAAATACAATGCAATTAAATTAAAAAGCAACAGGGGGCCTGGGTGGCTCTGTTGGTCAAGCGTCTGACTTCGGCTCAGGTCATGATCTTGAGGTTAGTGAGTTTGAGCCCCGTGTCGGGCTCTGTGCTGACAGCTCGGAGCCTGGAGCCTGCTTCAGATTCTGTGTCTCCCTCTCTCTGCCCCTCCCCCCTCACACTGTCTCTTTCTCTCTCAAAAATAAATAAATATTAAAAAATTTTTTAATTAAAAAAAGTAAGAAATTTTAATTAAAAAAATAAAATGGAGCAAATATGTGCAAAACGCACATCGACAAAAGACCTGTATCTACAATAGAAAATAACTCTGAAAACTTAATTAGAAAACAAAGAAAACAACCACATTTTTTAAAGGGGCAAAAACTTTGAACACTTTATCAGAGAAGATAACTGGATGGCAAAGAAGCACATGAAAAGATACTCAATGTCACTAGTCAACAATGGAAACAACCCAAAGGTCCTTCAACTAGCGAATGAATAAACAAACTGGAACAGCCATCTGATGGGATGCTATTTGGCAACAAAAAGGAAGGACTTATTGATACACATAATAATGTGGATAAAATCAAATGCATTATGCTAAACAGAAACCAGTCTCAAAAAGTAAGTCATATATGGTTCTATTTATATGACATTCTGAAAGTGCACTTTTTAGTTTTTGCTTTTTTTTTTTTTTTTTTTTTTGCAGAGCCCAACACAGAGCCCAACACTGGGCTTGAACTCACAAACCTGAGATCAAGAGTCCAATGCCCAACCAACTGAGCCCACCCAGGCACCCCTATATGACATTCTGTAAAAGGCAAAACTATAAAGACAGAAAACGGGTCAGTGGTTACTAGGAGCCGGGGCAGGGGTGGGGTTGGCTACAAAGAAAAACAGAGGAATTTTGGAGGAAGATGGAACATTTCTTGATCGTGGCAGTACTTACATGATTTTCTTTTTTTTGGCAGTTACGTGATCGTATGAGTGTCAAAACTAAAAACTAAAAAGGAGTGCATTTTACTGTATATAAATGATATGTTAATAAATCTGAGTAAAATAAACAAAACTAAGGAAATAGATCAACTTCTGGTGATACTGCTCAAGATAAAAGACAAAGTCACACAAGTTTAAACAAATTTTAGGAATTGAGAAATATAATTACAGACCTGATTACAGATAATAAAATTTTAAAAATCAAAACACTTTACACCAACAAATTCGAAAATATATATTAAAATAGTAGCTCACTTTCCAACCCGGGCCTGGCAGGGTGGCTCCCGCAAAGAAGGATGGAGACAAGAAGAAGGGCCGTTCTGCCATCAACGAGGTAGTAACCAGAGACTACACCATCAACATTCACAAGCGCATCCATGGAGTGGGTTTGAAGAAGATGCCCCTCAGGCACTCAAAGAGATCCGGAAATTTGCTATGAAGGAGACGGGAACCCCAGATGTGCGCATCGACACCAGGCTCAACAAAGCTGTCTGGGCCAAAGGAACAAGGAATGTTCCATACCGTATCCACATGCGGTTGACCAGAAAACGTAACAAGGATGAGGATTCACCAAACAAGCTCTGTACGCTGGTTACCTATGTACCTGTCACCACTTTCAAAAATCTACAGGCTGGTTTTTTTTTTTTAATTTTTTTTTTTTTACATTTATTTTTGAGAAACAGAGTGAGACAAAGCGTGAACGGGGGAGGGGCAGAGAGAGTAGGAGACACAGAATCTGAAGCAGGCCCCAGGCTCTGAGCAGGCAGTCGGCACAGAGCCTGATGCGGGGCTGGAACCCATGAACTGTGAGATCATGACCTGAGCCGAAGTCGGACACTCAACCGACTGAGCCACCCAGGCGCCCCAAAAATCTACAGACTGTTAATGTGGATGAGAACTAATTGCTGATTGTCAAATAAAGGTATAAAACTGCAAAAAAATAAAAAAGATAAATTAATTAAAAAAATAAAATGGTAACTTCATAGAAAAAAAAAACCCACCAAAATTAATAAAACAGAAAACCTAACTAAATCAACAATCATTCAGGAAATTAAACTGGTAATCAAAAGTATCTCCCATCAAAAAGACACCAGGCACATATGATTTTATATGTCAGCTTTATCCAACTGTTAAGAAACCAGTAAACTCCTGGGGCGCCTGGGTGGCTCAGTCGGTTAAGCATCCGACTTCAGCTCAGGTCATGATCTCGCGGTCCGTGAGTTTAAGCCCCACATCAGGCTCTGTGCTGACCGCTCAGAGCCTGGAGCCTATTTCGGATTCTGTGTCTCCCTCTCTCTCTGACCCTCTCCCATTCATGCTCTGTCTCTCTCTGTCTCAAAAATAAATAAACGTTAAAAAAAAGTTTTAAAGAAACCAATAAACTCTATATCCTACAAAGTGTTTCAGAAAATTTTAAAAAGGTGAGCAAGCTATTTTGTTTTATGGGGTTAGTATAGTTTTCTGATAGCAAATAAGTACAAGAAAAATTACAGATCATTTTCACTAAGGAATATAGATGCATAAAATTTTTTAAAAACTGCTCTATTTTATTTTTCTGTATACATTGTTTAAGTTATTTATTTATTTATTTATTTATTTATTTGATTTAAGTAATCTCTACATCCAACCCAGGTTCAAACTCATGACCCCGAGAGCAAGAGTTGCATGTTCTCCCAACTAAGCCAGCCAGGCTTCCCCAAAACTGCTGTATTTTAAGGGGTGCCTGGGTGGCTCAGTCGGTCAAGCGTGCAACTTTGGCTCAGGTCAGGATCTCATGGCTCCTGAGTTCAAGCCCTACGTCTGTGCTGACAGCTCCGAGGCTTGGGTCTGCTTTGGATTCTGTGCTTCTCTCTGTCTCTGCCCCTCCCCTGCTCTTGCTCTGTCTCGGTCTCAAAAATAAATAAACGTTTAAAAAAGTTAACACACACACACACACACACACGCACACACACACAAGCTCCCACATGCTCTTATCACAATGAAGTAGGGTTTAGCAAGGATACAATGTTAGTTTAACAGCAAATACTTCTATCAATATTCATCACAATGTATTATATTACCAAATTAAAGAAAAATGTGTTACCATCTTCATAGATGCAGAAGAGGCATTTGGTAAAATTAAACATTCATTCATTTTTAACAACACTCGGCACACTCGGGATTAGAGGCGTTGACTACGGTGATGCCCACAGCCAGACTGTGAGGGACACACGTAAACTAACACAGATCCAGTTTCTTGGTACTTGCTGCCATGGGGTGGCTTGCACACCTCAGTAAAGTACTGCCAGGGGCTTGTGTGAAGTATTTTGGGTAAGTTTCAAAACAACATGGTTTTATTTTGGACTAAGTGCTGCCAGAAAGTGGGGGCAGATTTACATTTCAATTTTTTTAAGTGTATTTGTTTTGAGAGAGAGAGAGAGAGAGAGAAAGCAGCAGATGGGCAGGCAGAGAGAATCCCAAGCAGGCTCTGTACTGTCAGCACAGAGCCCGCTGAGAGGTTCAGTCTCACGAACTGTGAGATCACGGCCTGAGCAGAAATCAGACACAAGCAACTGAGCCCCACTATATTTCAATTTTTATCGAGGAGGCCCTCTGGACCCCACCTGTCGTGACTCTCTGCCTGCTGCCGTCTCTACTGGTAATTATGACACCTAGAGCAGGCTTTAAAACCTCTAAGGTGAGGGCCACCTGACTGGCTCAGTTGGTCAAACATGTGACTCTTGACCTCAGGGTCGTGAGTTCAAGCCCACGTTAGGTGTAGAGATTATTTAAGTAAATAAATAAAATAAACTGAAAAAAAAAAAAAACCCTCCAAGGATAATATTTAAAGCCATGAGAATGGTCCTCTAAACTCTTCCCCATTGAGTCACCATCTTCTGGGCTACGGCCCTTGGGCAGCATACCCCCACCCACACACCCTCATTTGCAACCATACCAGACTCCCCCACACTCCCCGACATCACAGCCACTGTCACCCCTCGAGCCGTGGCTCACACTTTCAGCTCTGCCTAGAAGGCCCCTCACCCTTGCTTATCTCTTTCCTGCCTGGCAAACTTCTATTGCTTCTAGACCCAGCTCAAATGTCATGTGCTCTGCACCCCTTTACCCCTGTGTTGTCCCCCTCCTCATCATTCCTGCAGTCTTTCTTTCCTGTCTCTTGCCCTTCTTCGTCCTACATCAATGAAATACTGACTCTCTGGGTGCTAAGGAGTCCAGGGTGAATCAGGAGGCCACAGATCAGTGACAAGACTTATAGAACCACATGGGAAAACCTCAAGGTTGGAACAGGTCGGCTAGTCAGCTCAGCCAGCCCAGCTTCCGGCACTGGTGGGCACTTTGCAGATGCTCAGGGAACAGCTGTTGGTTGAAAGGAGTCTGTTCTGTGTTGAAATGTGTCCCCCCCCCCCCCCCCCCCGCCCCCGCAAATGATCCTTTCTAATCCTAACTCCCCAGTACCTGTGAACATAACCTTATCTGGAAATAGGGTCTTTGGAGATGAAATCAAGTTAAGATGAGGTCACGCTGGACTGGGTAGATTTTAATCTGAATACTGGTGTCCTCCTAAGTAGAGGGAAATTTGGACACAGGCATACAGGGAAGGCCTTGAAGGTGGAGGCAGAGACTGGAGCCATCTACAAACCAGCCAGCGACAAAGAAGCAGGAGGAGGCAGGGAAAGTTTCCCTCTCTGGAGCCTTCAGAGGGGGAATGGCCCACTGATACCTTGACTTTGAACTTGTAGCCTCCAGAACTGTGAGAGAATACATTTCTGTTGCTTTAAGCCACCCAATTGTGGTAACTTGTTTCCGCAGCCCTAGGAGACCAATACGGAGTCATAAACTCCTGAGTCACCTCCCCCCCATCCCCCGCCCCCCACTGCCCTAGAAGGCCGCAGCTGCCCCAAACTCTGCTGCAGGCTGGATCTCCCCCCACCCCGAGCCTGGCCGAGGCCTCCGCTCTGTGACCACCAGAGGACTACTTCCCTATAGACACTAGATGGCGCCAGCGGACTGAGCCCTTCCGGCTCTCCGGGCCCCCGGGGGCTGGTAAAGGGACTCCGTGCAAATCCAAGATGGGGATCAGACATCCAACTTTAAGTTCTTCCCAGAGAAAGTGGCTTTTGTTCTGTCAGTGAGGAAATTGGATCCTCTCCCTTGCAAACTCTCCTGCCAACTCCATCTCGCCCTTCCTCCTTCTCAGCCTCAGAATTTGAGTGGCCCGTTGAGGGCCGCTTTCCCTCTGGTCCTCTGCCACCAGAGGCTGGGGCACCCAGGGCTGGGACGAAGTGCAGGCCATGCCCATGAGGCCCTGAGCACAGGATTCGCAATCGTGATTTGGGGCAAGCCGGCCTGGGTGTCCCAGGTGTGGGGACTACCACCTCCGCAGACGGCGTGGATGTGGGAGGGAAGACAGGGTGTGTGCGTCCACTCTGGCTCTTGGGACTCTGTATTCGCCTCCCAACTTGACATCTCCCACGGCTAACGTCCATTAGACCCAGCTCCTTCTCCAGCCTTCCCATCGCAGAGAACCCACTCCACGATCTGAGAGCCATTTCTGATACTTTCTTCTCTTTCTCCCCGTGTCCTACCCAATGCTGCGCACTGAAGAGCCCGCCTCCAAAGCACGTCTGAGATTTGTCCGTTTCTCCCCACTGCCCCTGCCACCCCCTGGTCCAGGCCACCACATTGCTCACCTGGACTAGCCCCTTGCTACTCAGTGTGGTCTGTGGATCAGCAGCATGGGCACCACCTGGAAACTTGCTAGAGACGCAGGGTCCCAGGACCCACCCCAGACCTCCTGGACCCGAATCTACATTTCGGTAAGCTCCTCTCGGGTGACCAGGGAATTCTTGAGGCACGGTGCTGACTCGTCTTTCCGCACCTGCTCTTACCCTCCTCCACCCATTTGAACAGAGTAAGAACCTTTTGGAGACATACCAGATGATTCCACTCCCCTGCTAAAAGGCTTCCGTGGCTTCAGCGCTCTTAGATGGTGTTCAAGTCTTTATCATGGCCTATGAGACTTGCCTACTCCTGCAGCATGCTTTCACCCCACTCTCCTTCTGGCTCCCAGCCCTTCCTCCTTCTGAGTTCCCGGCAGGCTGGACCTCTAACTGGAACCTTCCTCACCTAGTTAACCCCTGTGCATTTTTGCACCTCAACCATCACTTCCTCAAGGAAGCTCTGGACCACACCAACGGGGTCCAGCTGACCAGACCAGTTCTCACAGGCAGAGACTGCGTGGATCTGTGCTCCTCTGTATTCCTAGTGCCTCTGTATTCCTAGTAGTAGGTGCTCAACACACTTGCTAATTACTGATGCGTCAGAGCAGGCCCATGAGGGTGTGAGTGCTTGTGTTTCCGGAGCTACTGTGACTCTCCATCCCAGGATTATGAGGACCAGGCCAGCATCAGATCTGGTAGAGCCATGGATGCTGTGCCCCCGAGATACCGGATCCCCTCTCTGCACATTGTCCTGCCAATCCCCACCTGCCCTCTGCAACCTCAGTGTTGCAGTTGCTGCGAGGAGAAGTAGGAGGGGGCGGAACACTCACTGCCTGGTTCTGCCCTCACTGGCAGGCTGTCCTCTGCTCCTCCCACTTCCTCTACAAGTTCCAGTGGGGGCCAAAGACTTCTATTTTCACCCCAAAAACAATCCCCTGGCTTTGTCCCCCACACCCAAACAAGGGCGAGGACCCTTCCCTGGGTCCTGGCCCCTCACTCCAAGACCTCTTGACCTTCTGCACTGGCCCCTGACTTGCTCTTTCCAATCAAAGCTTGCTTTCATTTCTCTGGTATTCCCCCTTCTTCCCGTAGAGATGTACAGTCTTTTTTGACCCTTTTGTCCGTTTCTCTTACTCTTCTTCACACGGTCAACCACAGAGCTCAGCTCTCTCGACCTGAACGATCTCCCCAAACACCTGAGCAATACTCTCATCTCTTCCAACTCGCTCAAGCCCCCCTGTGCTCTAATCCCCCAGAGGGCTGCCCTTCCCCCTCTCCCACCAGGACGCCTGCAGGGGTCTCCTGGTTGGCTCTCCACTCCGACCCCTTGTCCACCACCTTCTTTTCTAACATATTCTGTTCGGACCACATCATTCAGTCTTCAAATCCTTCAGTAGCTCCCACTTGCCTGGGGAATCCTGTCTGCATCCCTAGTGTGACAAAGTCCTGCTGGGTGTGGGCATACCCCCTGAGCTGCTTCCCTCACCGGCTCCCTCCACCCTGGACTCCTGTCCGTTGCCTGGATAGGTCACTGTTGTTGGGGGAGAGCCTTGGCCGGACACCCTATTGTGAGACTGGATGTATGAGTTTGCCAGGGCTGCTGTAACAAAGTACCACAGACCAGGTGGCTTAAACAACAGAGATTATTTTGTCATAGTTCTGGAGGCCAGAAGTCCTAGATCGGCGTGTCAGCAGGGACCCTTCGTTTGAAGACCATGAGGGGAGGATGTGTTCCAGGCCTGTCTCCTGTACTTGTGGATGGCCATCTTTTTCCTGTGTCTTCACATCCTCTTCCCTCTCAATGGGTCTGTGTCCAAATTCCCTCTTCCTATAAGGACGCTAGTCAGTTTGGATTAGGGTCCATCCAAAGACCTCATTTTAAATTTTTTTTTTTCAACGTGTTTTATTTATTTTTGGGACAGAGAGAGAGAGAGCATGAACGGGGGAGGGGCAGAGAGAGAGGGAGACACAGAATCGGAAACAGGCTCCAGGCTCTGAGCCATCAGCCCAGAGCCTGACGCGGGGCTTGAACTCCCGGTCCGCGAGATCGTGACCTGGCTGAAGCCGGACGCTTAACCGACTGTGCCACCCAGGCGCCCCTCAAAGACCTCATTTTAACTTAATTACTTCTTTTAAAAAAAAATTTTTTTTTAATGTTTTTATTTATTTTTGAGCCAGAGAGAGAGCATGAGCAGGGGAGGGGCAGAGAGAGGGGGAGACACAGAATCCGAAGCAGGCTCCAGGCCCTGAGCTGTCACACAGAGCCCGACATGGGGCTGGAACTCACAAACCGCTAGATCATGACCTGAGTCGAAGTCGGACTTTTAACCGACTGACCCTCCCAGGCGCCCCTAACTTAATTATCTCTTTAAAGACCTGATCTCCAAATAGGATTTCGACATATGCATTTTAGCGGGGAGGCAATCCAATTCATGACACCAAAGATCCCAGGAAATAATTATTTTCTCAGGGAAGAAGATGGAAATAACGGGCAATGAGCATGGTTTATTGTCCTTAAACAAGGCACTGCAGGGAGCTGTGTGTTCCTTCCCAGAAGGCAGATTACTAATTTGGAACAAGAGAAAAACATCAGATAAATTTGCAAAACTTCTTGTGAATATTCCTTCTGATCCTAGGTAATACACATTTTGCTTTTTTAAGAAATAATTTTTTGAACGGGTATTATAGTCACTTGCTTCAAAACCCAGAGTCACACAAGGGGTGAAAGATGATCCTTCCTCCCATGTCACTCTCCTTTCCCAGAGGCACTTCATGCTTCCTGTATCAGGAGTGGTCCTCTGTACATTGACACATTGACACATTTCTCATCATCTCTTTTTTGTACACAGATGACAGCATTCATGCATTTGTTCTGCACTTGGCTTTTCCCATATGACAGTGGATTCTGTAGATTGGTCCAGAGCTGGGACACCTGGGTGACTCAGTCAGTTAAGCATCTGACTCTTGGTTTCAGCTCAGGTCACGATCTCATGGTTCATAGGTTCCAGCCCCACATTGGGCTCTGCGCTGACAGTGCAGAGCCTTCTTGGAATTCTCTCTCTCTCTCCCTCTCTCTCTGCCCCTCCCCTGCTTGCACTCTCTGTCTCAAAAGTAAGTACATAAACTTAAAAAAAAAAAAAAAAGATTGGTTCAGGACTATTATATTTGCTTTTCCATATCCACTTTGTATTTGGATGCATCGTATGCTGCAACAAAATGTTCCAGGCCCATCTTGTGATCTTCCCTCCCCAGCTCTGAATCAGCCATTTCTCCAAGGACTCCTGGTTCCTTTTAGTGGCAAACAATATTTTAAAAGTCAAGATCTAGGGGAACCTGAGGGGCTCAGTTGGTTAAGCATCTGACTCTTGATTTCGGCTCAGGCCATGGTCTCATGGTTAGTGGGTTCGAGCCCCATATTGGGCTGTGAGCCGACAGCGTGGAGCCTGCTTAGGATTCTCTCCCCTCTCCCTGCCCCTCCCCCACTCTCAAAATAAACTTAAAAAAATAAATAAATAAAAGCCACGATCTGAACTCTAGGTATGCTCTCTGTAGTCGAGGCGTCACTGCTCCCAAGCCCTCTGGGGACAGCTAGGGAATATCTGTGTGTATGTGTACATGTGAACATGCACTGTGTGTATTTATTTCTGCAGCTATTTGAGTAGATGGTATATCATGGGTCCCCACCAATACCTCCAATTCCAATCTGACACAGCTGGGTTGGTTATTTTGTTTCCCTTTCTGATTTTGTAACTCTGCTCCCACTTACCGGCTTCAGAAAGGACTTGTTCAGTAATAGGAGGGACGAGGAACTGCATTATAATGTGATGGTTGTTGCCAAATTGCCCTGCAAAAAGAATGTACCCATTTACACCCCCACCAGATATTTTTAAGCTTTTTCTTTTGCCGGTATCATAGGTGGAAAATACTATTTTTGATGTTTTAACATGTATTACTTTTATATGATAGCTTGCTCATTTTTGAATGTTTCTTTTTTTTTTTTAATTAATTTATTTGAGAGGTTGGGGAGGGGCAGGAGAGAGGCAGAGAGAGAATCCCAAACAGGCTCTGTGCTGTCAGTACAGAGCATGATGCCGGGCTTGATCCCATGAAGCGTGGGATCGTGACCTGAGCCAAAATCAAGAGTCAGATGCTTAACCCTCTGAGCCACCCAGGTGTCCCCACTTTTGAATGTTTCTAAGGACAAATCAAGAAACTTGGCAAGAGTGTTGTAGTTGGATGTAACTACTGTCCTTCCACTTCTGCCCTAAAGAAAACAATAGAAGGGGTAAAAAGCCAAAAAACCAAAAAACACCTCTCGGCTTTGGAATTGATGCCTGGTCGTTGCTGGCAGAAACTTGGTTGCAAGCAGTGGGTGTCCCTTCTGTCGCCATCCCAAAGAGCAAGTGAATTGGCCCTGCGTTGGAAACTTGAATTGGTCCTGTCATTTCTGAAGACTCCCCTTGCTGGCAGGGGCCAGGAGCTGGTGGATTGTGACAGAAAATCTGCTATGCTCTGTTTTTGTTCAGGATAGACTCTGGGACAGACAGTCTCTAGATACTTGTCTCTGGGTGTGCTGAAATTTCTTTCTTGTGATTAAAATAATTAAAGTTTAGTCAATCCAAAGAAGAAAGGCATTTCTTATTTTGGTAGATCTTTTTTTTTTTTAACGTTTATTTATTTTTGAGAGAGAGAGAGAGACAGACCGAGCATGAGCAGGGGAAGGGCAGAGAGAGAGAGGGGGACACAGAATCTGAAGCAGGCTCCAGGCTCTGAGCTGTCAGCACAGCTTGAACGTGGGGCTCGAACCCGCGAACCATGAGATCATGACCTGAGCTGAAGTCAGACACTCAATCGACTGAGCCACCCAGGCACCCCTTATTTTGGCAGATCTTTGGTATTAGATTGAAATTGCCCATAGCTGACCTTTTGTATTAACCTGCAAAAACAACAACTTTGGATGATTCTAATTTTATATGCTGGTATTTTGATCTATGGCCTAACAAGTCCCCTTCCCACTTACTTCCTTACCTGTGTTGTCGAAACATAATCCATCCTTCATGATGTAAAGTGAATGGCACCTTCCCTGGGAATCTTCGCTCATCCCGAGAAATGAAGTCTTCCTCCCTTCTCACTACTCAGGCACTGTGCTGGTGCTCCATTAGACTTTTTAAATGAAGTTTTAGGTAGCTGTTTAGTCTCTTTCTCCCTATTAGTCTGCAAGCTATTTGAGGACAAAGGCTGAGTCTTGCTCATTTTTGTGCCCCTGGAATCTAGTACCAGGCTTTGTATTAAGTAGATCCTAAAAAAAAAAAAAAAAAAAAGTTTTTTAATTTTGTTTTTAATGTTTATTTAATTTTGAGAGAGAGAGAGAGAAAGAGAGAGAAAGCATGAGCGGGGGAGGGGCAGAGAGCAAGGGAGACCCAGAATCCCAAGCAGGCTCCGGGCTCTGAGCTGTCAGTACAGAGCCCCATGCGGGGCTCGAACCCATGAGCAGCGAGATCATGACCTGAGCCAAAGTTGGACGCTCAACCGAATGAGCCACCCAGGCGCCTGCCCCCCCGCCCAATTTTATTAAACAAATGAACAAATGATTGGAACATGAGTGAGGACAGTCTTCCATCCCACAGACAGGTTACACTAAAAGTCCCTACAAGTGTTTGGAACCCGGATGCTCAAGGGCTTTGGGGCCACCCCAGAAGCCACAGCAACCCTCATGCTTGGTAGTTGTGTTGAACCATAATCCTTCCATCACACACCCCAGATCACCCCCAGATGTTCAGCCCTGGCCCCCCAGGATTAACCTGCGAACAGGCTGCCTTTGCTGGAGGCCGGGTTACTTGCTCCTCCAGGGAGGCTGTGGGTGGGGAAGTCCATATTTGCCAAGCCCTCTGCAGTGCCCTGCCAAATGGAGAATCATCTACTACCCCGGGCTCAGGAATAGGTCAAGCTGCCCCACATGGGCTGCACAGGACATTCCTTTGTTGTGAAATTTTCTGGGTCCCCTGGGGCATCATGGGAAATCTGAAATGCCAAATAGCTGTTCACCTCTTGGCATGGGATGGGACGGTCCCTAAGCCCTGCCATGTTCCTCTACCACTAGGGAGCTTAGGGGAGTGACCTATGTATGTATATCTATCATCTATGTGTCTGTCTATCTATCATCTATCAATCATCTATCTATCATGCATTATTTAGAGGGGAAATCACAGTTTTGACTTCATCTCAAACATGGACATCTTGGACGCCAAATCTGCACAATTTTCAATGTCTTCTATGTCTTGTTATAAAGAGTAGGCAAACCATACTTTAACTTCAGGAATAATGACAAAAGTGTAAATCAAAACAATGCCATTTTCTTTCAATTGGCATATTTTTTAAAATGATAACCCCCCATGCTAGCAGGGCTGTGGGAAAACACACACTGCCAATGAGAGTATAATTTGGAATAACTTTCTTGGTGGGCAATTTGAGATATAGCAAAAGCCACTAAAATGTGGATTTCTTTTGATCTAGCATTCCATTTCCAGTAGTTTATCTCAAGGAAATAATTTAAAATACTATCAAACCCTTGGTTATTAGAATTTTTTAAAAGTTTTGGTAATCCAAATGTCTAAATTACCAATAGGATGGAAAACTGCAACCATTAAAAATTATGTAGATGGATGTTTTATGAGATTAAAGTAGACTGTGAAGATTAAAAAATCAAAATACTATTTAAAAATGATCTTCTTAGGGGTGCCTGGGGGGCTCAGTCGGTTAAGTGTCTGCCTTCAGCTCAGGTCATGATCTCACGGTTCGTGGGTTCAAACCCTGCACTGAGCTCTGCGCTCACAGTACAGAACCTGGAGCCTGCTTCCCCTCTCTCTCTGACCCTCCCCTAATTGTGCTCTCTCAGTCTGTCAAGGATAAATAAACTTAAAAAATAATTTTTTTAATGATCTTTTTAGGGGCGCCTGGGTGGCTCAGTCGGTTGAGCATCCAACTTCGGGTCAGGTCACCATCTGGCAGTTTGTGAGTTGGAGCCCCGCGTCAGGCTCTGTGCTAACAGCACAGAGCCTGCTTTGGATCCTCTGTGTCCGTCCCCCGCCTCCACTCTCTCTGCCCCTCCTCTGCCCCCACGATCTCAAAAATAAACATTAAACAAAACATAAAAGTGATCTTTTTAAAAGAGGAAACTATATTTAGGCATAGAAAAAAGAACCACATTACCAGGAGGTGGTAGGTTTTCTCAATTTTCTGAAGTGAGTATGTGTTACTTTCGCATATTTTAAAATACTTCTACGCGATCGATCGGAGAAAGACCTACCTGAGAGGTTACTACTTTTGTTGTTGTCCAGGGCTCTCCGCTTTCCAGACTGGGAGGTGGGGGGTTCAGCAGCAGGGCAGGAAATTCCTTTTCTCTCCTCCCACCACCTTTCCCCACCTGCGGCAACCACTTCAAAGCCAGCCCTCCCCCCAAACACCCCCCCCCCCCAGGCTCTGCGGGTTTTGTGGCTTTTTGCCTTTGTCCTCCCTCATCTGTCTTTTAAGAGAAAGGTAACGACTCCAGGTTGACCCCACGTTGGAAAGTCTCCCTTCCCCAGCATTCCTTACCTGATGGGACACGTTTCTGCCGGTTTTCCAGTGACAAAGAAGGCTTATCTATCAAGGAAATAAGCAGTCTTTCCTCTTCATATATGTTTTTTTTTTCTCGTGGAGGAACAATTCCTGCCGCTTTGTGAACGAATTTATCATGGTCTGCGGAGCTGAAATGCCCCCTCTCCCTACACTGCTGGGCACCTGCCATTCTTTGACCCTTAGGTCATCTGTTATCCTACTGAAGGGTGTGCCATTTCCCTGCCATGCCATGAAATTAGTTTTTCCTCTGCCTGAAGCTCACTGGTTGGAACAGAGACTGAAAGGCAGAAGGAGGGCAGTAAGGGCCTTGGGAGGCAGGCAGTGTCAGATGGGTTGGGAATGGGACAATGGGACAGGGAGGGGAACACTTCAGCAGAACTACCTGGGTTTGAATTCAATCCTGACCCCACCTTGGGCAAGTTAATCCACCTCTTTATGCCTCGGTTTCATTATATGTGGCCTGGAGCTCTGAGCTATAAGGGCACCTGCCTCGTAGAGCCGCTCTGTGGCCCTGGGGGTACACACACCGAGTGCGTAGAACTCTGCCAGGTACGCAGCGAGCGAGTATTAGCTGTTACCACCATTACTTTCAAAAACTGGCAAAGCGCTCTTCCCTTCACCTCCTTACAACTAATGGCAGTGATGTTTGTGCGGACCCTACTGAGGACTGGGGTGGAGACTTGGCACAGATGCTCCTAAAACGTTTTCCCGACACTTTTAAGTATTAGAGAAACACATCCTGACCGTTACCCCAGGACAACGTTGAGAGCAGCCTGATCTAAAAAAAAAAAAAAAAAAAAAAAAAAGTGGCCTGATTTTCTATCCCACAGTGCCCTGCTCTTCCCTCTTCTCACGCCCTTACCACCTTTTGTGATTGTTCACTGTTGGTCTCTCCTACCAGGCAATGACGTCTCCACCTCTGTGTGCTCTGCCTTCTGGTCTTGAGATCTCCATCATTCCCCGCCCCAGACCGTGTCTTCTGCTTCTCCACCTCAGGGAAGGGGATGGCTAGCTGCTCAAGGTGCCTTCCTCCCAAGACCGACTTCTTAAGTGGTCTCCAGGTAAAGTACATTTTATCCCCCTGAACAGTCTTAAGCGAGGGGGAGAGCGTCCTCCCAGAAAAGTGGAGCTTACTACATCATTCTGTTACTAAACACTGTCCAAGTGCTTCCGGCTACCCTGAAGATGAAGTCAAACTTCTCCACTCCTTGCTTGGAGGGCCTCCAGGACCCAGCCCCCGCTGCCCTCTCCTGCCCTGTGCTGAGCCACTGTCCCCCCAGCCCTGCGCCCCTTTTTTTTCCTTCCTCCACTGAATGTGCCTTCTGCTGCCTTGGCGTCCACGCATGCGTGGTGTCCCGCCCTTTAGCCTGGCGGTACGGCCCTTCCCATCACAGCTTCTTTGCCCTTCCATCCAAAAGATGCTTCCTGTGCCCCACCCAGCGTGGCTTCCCTGATCAGCACTGCACGCTGTGGGGACGGCCCGCCCTCCCAGGGCAGTAATTGTGCCCGGGTCCCAAACGCAGGGGCCTGCTCGCTGCTGAGTCCCAGTGCAGCACGGGGACTGGCACACTGAGAACGCCTAAGACCGGTAGTGTGTTTCCACTCCGGTTTGGGGCCTCTCCCCGATACCGTCCGCCTCTCCCTGTCCTGTCTCCTCTTGCTAGGCAGCCCCTCCCCAGAACTGGTGCTTCACCACTTCAGGAACTCCTGCCACCTAGGCTTTTCCTGCTCGAGGGTTTCTATGAAAACTTCCTGGAAGGATCACATCGCTCACAACTGCCTTCATAAGAACCTTTTTAATTATTATTTAGAAATGCAGTTATATACATAGAACAATTAAAATTAAATTAAACTTTGTACAAATATTAAAATACTATCTTCACACCCACCGCAATGTACAGGATACCAAAAAATATATAAAATAAAATAAAGCAAACCCAAACTGATTGAGGGACATCCTGCACAGAGTCAATGATGCATGTGTCGTTTGAAACCATCATCTAGGAGTACCATTCTACAAAGGATTCCACAGTGGTGTGAAAAGAAGCCAGGGCGGGGTGTGGTAGGCCGCCATGCAACCTGCGTCCATCTCTCCTCCGGCCTGGCAATCTGAGTGCTGTGCCCCTCCGTTCCCTCCAGCCAGCTCTGCTGCCAGACAGAGGGCTCAACCTCGGGGTTTCCATTCAAGATTCTTCTAGGTTTTCAACTGGAAATTAAGAGCGGCAGCTTCCCAGCAAAGCTGAGCCTGTTGCCGTTCCCTATTCAGGGAATCAGCTACTCTACCACTCAGTCTGTGCTTCGGCCAAGCAAAGTCTAGTTCAGCCCCTCCCCGGGCCCCAGCAAAGACTGGCCCTACGTTGAGAGCCGGGAGTCCCAGAAGCCCTCGGCCTCACTGTCCTCACAAGCACACGGGGACTTAAGCCTGTGTAGCACTTCTCTTCCGGGCCCTTTATTCTCTTTCAGGAGGAAAGAAAGGCAAGGATGTAGAAGTGTTTGCAGCATATCCCATTCTCTGTGTGAAGATATCCCTGTGAACGGAGGAGACACTGCCATGTGGCCAGAACTGGGAGGGAGGGGAAAGGCCGAATGCCTGTGGATCCCTGTGCCAGCACTAAAGAAGCAGGAAAAGTCTACCTTTGTCTGTCTTGCCATCAGGCTTCTCCACAGAACTTTAAAGCTGGCGGGGGGGGGGGGGGGGTAAGGGAGAGGAGGGGGAGGATGAATGGAGAAGACATTAGCTTAAGTTCTGTTTGCAAATGGAGTGTTAGTAGAATGCACACCGAAGTGCCTTATAAAGCCAAAAGAACTCACAAAGTGGCTGGGACTCAGTCCATTTCACAGTTCACACCAGTGAGATGGGAACACGGCACACAACATTCAGAAATGGCAAAAGAGAGAGCCTATCTGCTAAACTAAGGCATTGAAAGGGACGGAAACCTTAAGTGATTTTCACCACATACTGGCCCTTGAAAGTCGCTGGCAAGTCAGCAGGATAGAAAACCACTGAGTCAGCTCATGTGTGCAAAAAGACACTTTTAGTCCTTTGGTGCCGGCTACCCTCCTGGACAAGCCCTCTGCTGGACTCCCCTAGAGGTGAGCCCGGGAAAGCCAGGGCCGTGGTTTTCCCACCTGCTCTGGGATCCTTTGGCAGCCTCCTGCCCAACAGCCTGCCACCTGCCACTGCCCTGGTCTCTCAGCCAGGCCCCACTTCAAGGCAGCTGTGGAGTCCCTAATCCCTTGAAAGGGACAAACCCCAGAAGCTCTAGAAACAGCAGCACCTGGCTGATGGCTAAGAAACTGCTTCAGAGAAGAGAACTGCGAGAGAAGAAGCCAGCAAGGATGTCAGCTGCAATGGGAGGCCTGGATCCTCCCCCGACAGGCCCTGGGAGGTGGGAGGTGGGAGGTGGGAGCTGGGACTCAGCAAAGCCAGGGACAGAGGGGACGGGAGAGAGGTGGCAAGGGTGTGTATATGCTAGGTTCCCATTTATCCAGACTTTCTTTCCTACCAGGTAGGCAAGTCTGGGCTTGTGATCCGCAGGACAGTGTTAATGGTGAGCAAGGTGGAAGAAGGCTTCAGAAGAAAGGCTTTTCATTTTTCATTTTTTCCCCCAAGGGCTAAGTTCATCACCTACTCAGCTGAGTAAACCTTAAATAGCATAATCTCTTAGGGAGGGAAAGATCCAGAGTAATGATATAAAAAAGGGTAAGATCTTTCATTTTTAAAAATATTCTAGACTAGAATTCAGGCTGCAGGCTCAACAGTGAGACTTTGGATTCCGCCCCCAACCCCCGCCCCCCACCGCCATTTGTCCCTGCTGTCTTTTCTGGAGGAAGACAGGGCACCCCTGTGGGTAAAGGAGGCAACTAGGGTCTGTAGGGACCCTACCCTCCAGATGGGCCCCGTGCCAGCAACCGCTGACAGGCACATCTCCGGAAATGGCCTCTTTGGAGGCAAGGGCAGGCCCCCCCCTGGTCTGCAGCATGTCCCTCAGAGGCTTCTGTGTTCCAGCACCTTCACCAACCTGCTCTGTATGGAAACACGCCAGCCAGGGCTCTGCGCACAGCACATGAGGGCTCCTGGGTGGGGAAGGGGGGAGGTGTGGGGTTGCCCGCAGGCCCAGAAGGCACTGCCCTTACCCTGAGCGAAGGAAGACTACAGTGGCGCCAGGAGGCCAGGAGCGGGCAGGTGGTAAAGTGCGTGTTGAGAGTGGCGCGGGAGGCTGAGAGGAGGCCATTCCTCTTAATCTTCGCGGCCAACCACGCCTGGAGCTACCCTGTTAGGTCAGGTACTAAAAATAGACTGGGTTCTTTACTGTTTTCACCATCCCAAACAGAGCGGCTGGGGAGCAGCAGAGGTACAGGTGGGCTCAGCTACAAGTCTCCCAGCCCCAGCGCTTCAAAAACAAAACAGAAACAAGCATTCTTTAATGCCACGTCTTTTGAGGATGACAGTAGCCTGGCTGAACTCTGCCACCCCAGCCCTGGTCAGCATTCACACGTGGCAGAGCGAGAGCCCCCAGCAGGAGCATCTGGGAGCACCGAGCCCACCCGCTCCGACTCCAGGACCCAGAGCCAGGCTGCTTCGCAATCATTCACCCGCTGCAGACCAGCAAGGGGGATGTACAGGAGTGTCGGCCCCTCTCCCAGGTGTCAGGGACTCGCTGGTGGGCTGGCGTGTGGAAGGGTGGCAGGGGGGCCAAGGGAGAGAGCAGGGACTCGCTGGTGGGCTGGCGTGTGGAAGGGTGGCAGGGGAAACACAAGCAGGGAAAGCAGCAGTGCAGCAAGCAGCAGCACGCTTCCTGGGCACAGTTACTAAGGCACGTGACTGTGGTGACGAGGACCCTCAGGACCGGGGATGGAGCTGCCTGCAGCTGCCTGGGGACTCGGTCTGTGCCTCTCAGGCTCCCTTCCATCACCACGAACCCAGAACGGGGCAACGTGCCCCAAATGCCACTGGCCACACAGACCTTCCGTGGCACCTCAGCAACTCTCCCATCCCAGCGATGATTCACCTCGGGCCCCTGTGGGCAGCAAGGAAGCTGGGGCTGCCAAGGACCAAACCCAGGAGGCAGCAGGCCACTTCCCCTCACACTCCAGTGAAACAGAAAAGACCAAGGCCAGGAAGGCCGGTGCTAGAAGTAGGAAGTGAGAATTTGCATATTAGGAAGACAATCACCCATCAGCCACCTTCCTTCCCTCCCTCAGGATCTTCTCAACGCTTCTCAGAAACTCAACAGGGCCAGGGGCCAGAACCTCTGAGCTGGACACCTGGGTGCTGGGATAGCTTTGGCGTGATTTTCCACATCCTCCAACCTCAGCCAAAGAAATGTGCCACGGGTGTCAACCCAGGGCAGGCCCGGGCACCCACATCCTTGCCCTAATTAGAGCCACTTTTGGATCTGCTCCTGCTAAGGGCAGTGGTGCCAGCCCTCAAAGGTGACAGGCCAGACCCAGACCCAGGCCTGGCCCTCTGTGTGCCGGAGGGCAGCAGTGCAGCCACCAAGGCTTGTAGGACAGCAACAAGCCTGCATGACAGGGAAACCGAATGGGCTGGGTGGGGGAAGGCACGAGTAAACACAGCGGCTCTCAGGCCCACGCAGGCTGGTGGGGTCTGCCGCCAAAGAGCTGGCTGGAGGGGACCCGGAGGGCTCAGGGAAAGGAAGAGTTCAGTCCAGCACATTCAAATGTCTCCGACACAGATGGGAAGGCTGGAGTAGGCAAAATGCCAGCTCCTCCAGCTGTCCAGCGGGCAGATGGCGAGAATCATCTTGAGTTTCCAGCAAGGTGGGCCTGGAGGCCCTCAGAGATACAGAGATACACAGATACACAGGTGGCAGCTCAGGTATCCGGGTAGGGTGGCTGGAGTATGGCGTACTCAAACCCACAGGGAGAGGGAAGAGGGGCAGAGAGGACCGTCGCAGAGAGGAGAGGCCCGTGGCAGCACTCATGCTTCTTTCAACAGCGGGATATCTGCAGGAAGAGAAGGAAGGAAAGCACAGTGGTTACCCTGCTGGGTCTCTCTGCAGCATGTCTGATCCCACTGCATGCTTCCCATGCAGGCCCTGGTCTGAAGAAACAAAATGCTTCACTCATACCTTCTAGAGGAGTCTACACCCTTCGCCCCTTCTTTAGGCCTTCCTTGCTCATCTCTCCCCCTACCTGTGTGATAAACTCTGAATGTTTAGTACTCAAACCCCCTCTGGTCCCACCACCTTGAATCTCCTGTCTGCCTTGACTCTGCTGGTCTAGTTGCTTCTCTTTCTACCCTTAATCTCACCCTATGAGGCTGCTGAGCCCTGCTTAGGTCCTACCTCCTCCTTAGAGCCAATCACCAGCTGTGTGATACCGAATAACTCACTTCCTTCCCTGGGTCTCGGGTCTCCTTTTATGTCCATCGGGTTACATGGATGCCTCATGGTCCTGATTTCCTACGGTGCTGTCAGCCTCAGACAGCACAGGCAGTCTGCAATGACCGATGTATCTTGTTTTCTGTGCCCCTCACACTGACACAGACCCTACAACTCCTGGTTCCATATTTCTTGAATATAGGCCCGATCTTCCCAAGACAATCCATGCAGGCAGACAGCATGTTTCAAATTACTTTCTATCACCTCAGAAATCTAACTGGCACCAGACACAAGATAGGTTCTCAAAAATGTTTGTTCAATAAATGGAACAAAGCAAAGTACTGAGGAGAAGAAGGGAGAGGAGCAAGCACCATCAGGGCTCCTTAGCAAAGATAAGGGCTGAGAAGTACACTTGGGACCTGTGTCAATACATACAGACACACAGGGGCGCCTGGGTGGCTCAGTCGGTTAAGCGTCCGACTTCAGCTCAGGTCATGATCTTGTGGTTCATTGGTTCAAGTCCCAAGTCGGGCTCTGTTGACAGCTCAGAGCCTGGAGCCTGCTTCAGATTCTGTGTCTCCTCCTCTCTCTGCCCTTCCCTGCTCACGCTCTGTCTCTCACTATCTCAAAAATAAACATTAAAAAAAACTTTTTTAAAAATGTACAGACACATAACATGCATAGCTGGCTGTCCATTGGGTCACTGGCTTCCACCTTTAAATGCAGGTCAATTAGGTAATGGCCCCTTCCCAGCTCTATATCCCACCAAGAGGAAAGAAGGCATGCTGTTGATTCAGGAAACCCCTAAATATGATCTGCATTCAAGAATTTCCAACTTCTCTGCTTTCAGATACTCTCAAACTCAGACATTAATGGCACCCAGGACCTCCAGGGCACATACATCTTCCTCACTGGTTTTCAGAGGGGCTTGGTAAGTGCAGAAACCTACTGTCAAAAGGGAAACCTCTAGGTTTAGCCTGCATCCTGAAAAGCACTGGGGTTTCATATAAAGATATCTTTTAAAGTGACAGAGTCAATCCCGATAATTCAATTCTCCAGGCCCCAGAAGAGGCAGGTAGGTCAGGAGTTGGCAATTTCCTTCTATGGCTGGCTTGCCACCAAGAACCCAGAGTCACCTGAGAGGTAGCATGGCACTGTGGGGTTATAAACATGGGCTCTAATCCCAGCTCAGCTACTACCAATGGGCAAGTGACACCTTCTCTGGCCTTAGTATCCTGATCCGTAAAATAGGGATGGTAATAGTATCTACTTCTCAGGATCGCTGTGAGGTTTAACTGACATAGTGCAAGAAAACCAACTGGCACAGGACTTGCATAGTCCTGTTGAAAATGAAACTGCTGAATCCCGGGCAAGAAAGACTGGCTCCAGTTTTCTCTGTAACATGACCCCATACCTCTTTGTCACTCCTGTCCTTTCAGGAACATAAAAATTATCACAAGAGAACAGACCCTACTCCCGCCTCCAGGCAGCTGTCCTCTCTTTGATTTAGCACAGGCCTGTGACCACAAATAGTTTTGGAAACTCTAAACTACGAAGATTCACAGACAACAGTCAAAAGTCTCCTACACAGAGCCCAAAGCCCTGCCGGGAACTGAGGGTGAGGCCTTATTCTGCAGGCTAATCCCCCAGGTATTATCTTCCTTTGCCTCCAAATACCCAATTATGAGAGAGGCTCACAGTCCCTCCTCACTCCCAGCAAGGCCCCCGAGCAGCTCATAATTCACAATCAGTGCAGACCACCTACCATCTGTGTAGTCCTCCGATGTGAGGGATAAAAGGCTTTGTATGTCACTGTTCTCTGAATCTGGGGCTTCTTTGTATGCCACTCGGCTGTTCCCTGAGCCGGCCACCCAGGAAGAGGTGGTTGCCTGATGCACCATCACAGTCTCTGAGCCCTGAGAGCCCCAGGCTTCGCATAGTCCAGACTGGCCCGGGGCCTCCTCCTCTCCGCCTGCAGAGGAACAGGCCCCCTGGTCCTGCAACTGCTGCTCCCTTGGTCCGTTCCTCCCACCGGGCCCAGACCCTTCTGACAGCACGATCTGCACTCTGGGGTCAGCAGGAGGCACACAGTGACCGGAACTGCCGTATACAGCTTCCTCGTAGGACGGTAGCGCAACCTGGACTCCATCCACCATGATGGAAACCTGGTCGCCAGATACCCCCTGGTCGCGCCTGCATCCAGAAGAGAAAAAGACAAAGGAAGAATGAAAATACACAAAGAAATAGATACCAACAACGACACCAACAATGCCAACCAGTTTTGAGCACTTACAACGTGCCAGGCACAGCACTAAGCGCTTTATCCCACTGAACCCGCAGGTGAGCCCTTTCAGGTACAGATTCACCAAGAATGCAGATGAGGCTTAGACAAGTCAAGTACCCTGCCCAGTCACACAGCTGGTGCGGGAAGAAGCTGGGATGTGAATCCAGTTCCTGGGCTCTTACCCTCTGGGTACCCAGGCAGCCAGCCCTCTCATATGGTGTAAAAACTAGGAACCTAGAGACGTAGAAATAAAGCCAGTATGCAGCACAGGGAGGACAGGAAAGTAAGAAAGTAATGCTTGCACATATCTGTGAGTATAGTGTCTGAACGCTTTAAGTGGGCACACTGTGTGGTGTGTGAATTAAATTTCCATGCAGCAGTGGTTAAAAAAAGGAGAGGGAAAAGAAGCATTGTGGTCTTGGGACGCCGGAGTCAAAATGTGAAGAATTCTATTCCTGTGACTCAGCTACTGTACTTGCCCTTTATTTTATTCAATTTTTTTAAAGTGTATTTATTTTGAGAGAGACAGAGACAACATGGGGGGGGGAGGGGCAGAGAGAGGGAGAGAGAGAATCTCAAGCCGGCTCCACATCACCAGAGTGGAGCCCGATGTGGGGCTCGAACCCACGAACCGTGAGATTATGACCTGAGCTGAAACCAAGTGCTGGACGCTTAACGGACTGAGCCACCCAGGTGCCCCACTTGCCTTTTTACTTTTAACTTAAAAAAATTACATGTGAATTACAACATACACACACACACACACAAAACAGAAAAATATACAGCTGTTTTATCCCAAAGGTACTGCCCCTACCAAAGTCAAGAAAGAGCAAGCCGCCAGCACCCCACACACCCTTGCTTCCTGTCCCGATGACTCCCTACTTCCTCACACCGGAAGTAACCACTATCCTAACTTACATGACAATCAGGTTTTGCTTTCTATTTCAACAGTTTTACTGCCTAAAATGAACCCCTCAACACCACAGTTGAGTTTTGCGTACTTTTGATCTTTATATAAATGGGATATACAATGAATGTGTGTGTACATATGTGTATGTGTATCTGGCTTCTTTTACTGAATTTTGTGTGAGATTTATTTATGCAAACACCTTTTTGTTTTTTTAACACTTTTTGATATAAACACACTTTTTTCCTGAACCATTCTGAAAGTAAGTTATTTATGGCTAAACAGAACATTATTCAGCAGCACACCCCTCCGAAGAACCTCTTCTGCATACCTGCAACATTATTACCTCCTTGAAATTTAACAATGGTATAATACTGTCATTCAAATTTTCCTAAATACCCCAAAATATATCTGTTTCAGCTGCAGTCTCGTTTGTTTTCGAGGACCCAATTAGGGCTCATGCATTGCGGTTAGTCCTATTCTATCTCCTTTCCTCTAGAACAGTCCACGATAGCTTCTCCTTCATGACAAGGATACCTTTTGTTAGAATCCAGGCCAGTTGTCTCCTACGATGTCCCAGAGTCCACAGTCCGGACTTAATTGTTTCCTTGGGATTAAGATTCCAGTCAATTTTTGCCTGGAACACTGTATCATTTGTGATGCTGTGTTCTCCTCAGGGTATTACACCAGAACACACAGAAGCTCCATGACTGGACCACATTACTATTGCTAGACTGTTATTAGCTCTTAATTTCCTCATCTGTACTTGCAGATAAAATCTATGCTACCAATTCAAATGGCATAGACACTGTGAGGATGACAGAAGTGGTACTCAGAAGTGCCTGGAGGTTTCTGGAAGGAAGGGAAACTGATGGCAAGTTGACATAGAAAGCACTGTGCATTCTGGTACGTGCTTAGCTTCTGTTATTCAAAATGCGTTTTGTTGTTGTTGTTTAAAAAGTAATATAATACGTGGGGGCGCCTGGGTGGCTCAGTCAATTAAGTATCCGACTCTGGCTCAGGTCATGATCTCACAGTTTGTGAGCTCGAGCCCCATGTCGGGCTCTGTGCTGACAGCTCAAAGCCTGGAGCCTGCTTCAGATTCTGTGTCTCCCTCTCTCTCTACCCCTCCCTGCTCATGCTCTGTCTCTCTTTCTCTCAAAAATAAATAAACATTAAAAAAAAATTAAGGGGTGCCTTAATTTGGTGGCTCAGTGGGTAAGCATCTGACTTTGGCTCTGGTCATGATCTCATGGTTTGTGAGTTCCAACTAACAGCTTGGAGTCTGGAGCCTGCTTCAGATTCTGTCTCTCTCTCTCTCTCTCTCTGCCCCTCCCCTGCTCACTCTCTGTCTCTCTCTGTCTCTCTCTCTCTCTCTCTCAAGTAAATAAACATTAAAAAAAAAAAACCTTTAATTAAAAAAAAGTAATATGTGTAACACAGTACAAAATTTGAACAGGGCCCATAAAAAAACAAACAAACAAACAAACAAACAAACAAATAAATCTTTCTTCCACTCAAGTCAGGCAAAATCAGCCAATTACTTTTAACACACTTACCAGGTAACTACAAAGGGAAAATACTCCTAATTTGGATGAAGCAACAAACAGATCAGCTTGACTTTACATGGAAATAGCCAATTCTTTCAAGTAGTTCCTCTTCATTCTATGAACTGTGTAACAACCTTGAAAAAACAAATAGCTACTACCTGCCCCCCCCCACCCCGGCCCCTGAAAAAAACAAAATAGAAAGAAGAAAGAAAAATCACACAAGTACACAAAGATGAAACTTAGCCTGAGCCTGGTCTGTAAATTCCAGACCAGGAAGCGTTTGATTTAACACAACTTAGCTTGTTCCTCTATGCCTGTGGATGACGACAGTGACTGATAAAGGGCTGTGAGTGCACATCAACTATTCTCAGGGGAATGAGGAGCTGCCGGGGCAGCCCAAAAAACTGCAGGGGGCCGTGACAGCCCCGGGGCAGAGTTTCCCCTAAGGGATACCCTCAGGGCCAGTCCCCCACCACTGCCACCCCCTCCCCCATCTACCCAGTCTGGGATGACTTGTGGGCAGCGCACTCAACTGGAAAAAGGAAAGTGACAAAGGTGGGCAAAACCCCCCACTTCCTCTGTTTCTAGCACAGTATGGCACAGTGGTTGCCATCCTGGCCGCGCATTAAAACCACTGGGAGCTTTTTAAAAAACACTAATGCCACAGGGTGCCTGGATGGTTCAGTGGGTTAAACGTCCAACTTTGGCTCAGGTCGTGATCTCACGTTTCATGGGTTCAAGCCCCATATCTATGCTGACAGCAGAGAGCCCACTTTGGAGCCTCTGTCTCCCCCTCTCTCTGCCCCTCCCCCACTCGTTCTCTCCCTCTCTCTCTCTCTCTCAAAAATAAACAAAAACAAAACAGGGGTGCCTGGATGGGCGTCTGACTTCGACTCGGGTCATGATCTCATGGTCTGAAAGTCTGAGCCCCACATCAGGCTCTGTGCTGACAGCTCGGAGCCTGGAGCCTGCTTCGGATTCTGTGTCTCCCTCTCTCTCTGCCCCTCCCCTGCTCACGCTCCGTCTCCCTCAAAAATAAATGAACATTAAAAAAAAAAAAAAAAATTAAAAAAAAATAAAAAACAAAACAAAAAACACTAATGCTAGGCTCCCACTCCAAACCAAATTAATCAGAATGTCTGGGGATAGAGGCTTAGGTGTTGGTATTTGTGTTTAATTCCCTACAGATGCCTATATGTGCAGTCAGGATTGGGAACTAGGGGGCCAGGGCAGTGGCTCGCAAACAGAGCCTGCCTCAGAATCACCTGGAGGGTTTATGAAACTACGTGGATGGGTCTCGGCCCTAGAGTTTCTCATTCAGTTGGTCTGGGGTGGGGCCTGAAAATTCTCATTCCTAACAAGTCCCCAGGTGATGCTGATGCTGCTGGAACCACACTTTGAGAGCCACTGGTATAGGGCAAATGACAAGGCTTGGGGGTTGGACAAGTCTGGGTCCAAATCTCCAGGTGGTCATCATCTAGAGGAGTCACGACCTTGACTTAATCTCTCTGAGCCTCAGCTTCCTTATCTGCAGTGATCCAATGAGGATTAAGCTAATGATAAGCAAAATGATAAGCACAGTGCCAGGCATATCCAGGAGTTGAACACATGGCAGGGCCCTCCCCTTCCCCTGGGCACACACATCAGAAGAGGCTGCCAGGCCCACAAGCACCCCTCTGCAGTCAAAGGCCAGGCCTCATGGCGATGCCCGCTGCCCCCGACCACGGGCCTCACCTGCTGTGATGGAACGACTTCAGCTTCGGCTGCAGCAGCACAAACAGCACCACGAGGAGGAGAATGAGTGCCACGGAGCTGGCAGTGGAAGCAACTATGGACAGCGTGGGGACCCCAAGTGATGTGTGGGCATCTTTGTCTACAGAAATAAAATCATCATCAGAAGGGTGCTGTGCCCAGACCCATAACATGTGAGCCCCACAGCTGATCTCGTCAAAGGTCCCTTGCACGGTGCCATGGCCATGGCCATTTTGGAAGTCTAAGTGTGGAGCAGCTTTTACACATAAGGTAAGGGGTCATTTCCCCATCCTGTTCTCGAATCTAAAATTCTCTTCACTTCAGACCTTTGAGGACCATCTCACACCTAACCTCACATGCCCCTAGAGATCTGGCTTTTACTAACCACTTCTGATCCTGTCCTCAGTAGCAGGTTGGTAGGCATCAACCATGTGCATGGACACAGTCTTCCACCATCCTAGGTCCCACCCATGTTTCCCCACATGTGGCAGGAAAACTGCTAAGAACTGGGCTGTGATCCCCTGTTCTAAGACCCTGTAACTTCAGTTGCAAATCTCAGGCTGGTCCCCATCCATCTCTAGGGTGTCATGGTCTAGGAGCCCGAGTGTGAGGCACGAAGACAGCTGTAGGACACATACTTTCCTGCAGACAGTTGGATTTTCCTGTCATGGATGACAGGAGGAGGCAGGAGGGGTCTTCTGTCCAGCTGGACTGTAGCTCTATAACAAACAGTCCATTTCCATTCAAAGAAAAATAATATAAAAGAGACACTCCAGAAGGTGTTAGCAGAACATGGCCAAAGGTCACCAGCACTTGGCTGGGCAAACGAGAGATCCTAAGCATCAAAGAGACTTTACAAAGCAGAACAGATGCCTCGATAAAGCTACCAAGCCCCTCGGTGGCTCAGCTGAAATGCAGTGGGACACGCACCAGCAACCCCAAACGTCTTTTACAAAGACATGAAATCCCAAAGGAAGGGAGGCTGAGGGGCATCAAAGGAGCTACACCGCCCACAGCACAGGTGCTCTGGAGGAAGTGGGCGCCACTTCCCATCAGCTTAAAGGAAGCAGAACCCCAGCAGCCCCCCTTTCTCATCTGCCAGACTGACCCTCATTGAGACGGCAGCTAATCTCCATGGCTGGTTTCCATTCTCCATTCTTACACGTCAGGTACTTGTAATCACCCTTCAACATGTAGCCTTCAGCACACAGGTACTCAATGACGCTGCCCGCGTTCAGGGGGTCTCTGCAGGGCCGGGGGTGGCAGATATAGCCACCATTCTCTGGCTCCGGGGGTAGGGAACACACTGCAAAGACAGAGAGAGAGTGCGTGGGGATACAGCAGTGAGGTTTCCCAGTGGGATCCTGTCCGTGCTGTCGAGGAGGACAGGAAATGCAGGAGGATCTGAGAGCCATTCTCTTAGAAAGGCTGTTGGCCAAACTCTGGAAATTCAGGTTGCCAGTGACAAAAGGAAGCACACTGGCTGCAGGGAAAGTCTGGCTGCTTGCAACATTTCCCCTCTTGCTCTGTATGTGCCTTGGGAGAACCACACCCATGAGGGAGTGACAGACTCTGACAGTCGTGAACTCAGAGACCTAGCACATCATATGGTTTTGATAAAACCTACTGAAACACACAATGAATCAGAGTGAAAGGTGGTAAAACACTGTCAACCTGTGCAAGGGAAACGTTAGCCCTGTTTCTGATAACAATACCAGAAAAGACGCCATGGTGTGATAAAAATGTGCCTTCGTGGCCTGAGAGGGGATTTCTGATGGATTTCCTGGCCCTCCCAAGCCCCCATGTACTGCCCTCCTCCTGAATGGAGAAGCCCCCGCCAGCACTGGTCTCCATCCCACAGTAAAGCCCACAGCTTTTGCTCAGGCGAGACTATTTGGCTTTAAAAGCATCTTCACCTTCTATCCCTTTATTCTGACAGCTCCAAGACCTAGTTATCATTACTCCCCTTTGTCGATGAGGACACTGACCCACAGAAGTTAAATGACTTTAGCCAAGCGTAAGGCACTGTAAAGGGCAGACCCGAGAGCAGGGTCAAGTCTTCTGACTCTAAAACCTGTGCTCTTTCCACCAGCAGACACCGCTTCTACCCCAGGAGCTGAGTGGGCCTTTAAGAAGTATGCATGTCCTGGTCACCTCCTTTCAAACAGGTCAGTTAGGCAAATGGAGTCCAAGTGTGGTGAGAACCCTGGTGTAGATGAGTTGTAGCAGTAAGTCAGAGGAACAGGAAGGTCTAAGCGGCCTGATGAGAAGGGTGACCTCTGATTCCATGGCCTGCACCTCCAATCCTAGACTGACGCTGCAGAGTTAAAAGTCAGGCAATGGACTGTGGGTTGTGCTTAGCCCTAACAGGAGATACACAACAGGGGCACTAAAGGAAATTCTGTTTGGAAGGCTTGGCTGGGGGAGAAGACATGCTGGCAGGATGGCCAGGTACCATGAACTTCAACTTTCCAAAAGCCTTACTAATATAAAAGATAGAAAATTCCAACAGACATTTGATTCTGCTGACAAATATCCTGCCCCCATCCTGATTATCACAAGAACATCGGTATGAAAATAAGAACTGTTGTTTTTTTTTTCCACTTCCTCTAACGGACCTGGAGCGTGACTGAACCCTCTCCCACTCACAAGACTGCCCACCGCTCCCTTGCACAGAGATGCCCTTACAGCCTCTTATCAAATACCACTTCCCTTCAACCTAAAGACTGCCAGTAAGCAGGCAGACTGCCAGCCAGGCTGGGGGGTAGGTCATGTCGAAAAAGAGATGATGGCTCCCTGCCTTCAAGGTGTGTATTGCTGAGATGAGGAGAAAAGACTCATCTATAAAGATTTATCAGACAATAACGCCAGGATGGGTGCCACAGGGATGCACAAGAAGAGGTCTGGGCAGCTTCTCTGAAACTAGCAGATGAGCCCAAGTAAGTGCCCCAGTGCCCTCTAGAGACATGCCTTCTCCAGATTCTTCCCACGCCACCCACCTCACCCAAAGTCTTAAACAGGAGGAAGACAGACCCACCAGACTCCTGGTGCCTCTTGCAACTTTGGCCAACTAGTTCAAAAAGCTGTCCAGCTGGATTTCCAAAGGAACCTCTGTAAACTGCTTTACTCTTTACATTTTCCCTCTTTTGTTCAGGGCAACAAGGCTGCCACAGATCCCTTGGCTCTCCTAGCACTGTGTCTAATTGGGTCATTTCCTCAGCATAATTAATGCTGAGCACCCCAGGGCAGCTTCCGAAAGCAGGCAGGACCCACTCACAGGTCCAATGTGCTGGGAAAGATGGTCTCAGAGGAAAAGCTGCAGATTCTAAAGCCACTCCTGCTGCTGGTATTCCTGCCGGTAAAGCCCAAATCTAGAGAACCTTTGAGATCACCTAGCATAAGGAAAGTTTAGTGCAAAAAAAAAAGTGGCAAGCAATGAGACCATCTTGCAGACGGTCTTGACTGCAACAGGAGGTGTTTGTAACATGTTCAAAGGACAAGGGAAGCTTCTGAGGGGTCTTGAGAAGGGCAGAATTACAAGAAGAACTGAATCTGATCAAAGATGGACAAAGTTGGAGGGAGCCTTAAAGTTTGTCAACAGTACAGCAACCCTAGTACGGTCAAATACATGCACATAGGTTCTTTTACATTATCTGTGAAGGCTAAAGGAAACCAGTCAAATGCATAGGGCTCAGCATTGCAAAGAGGCTGCCCCCGGTCCAGGGAAGTAAGGAGGCTATGGAGGTTAAAAAAAAAAAGGGGGAGGGGGCAAGGTCATGTTAAGACACCAAGAACACAAGAAAAAAATATGGCCTTCTTGCCCAGGCAAACAGCAGAGTGGGAGAGTTGTGGCAAAGAGCAGGTTTTCGGGGCGCCAGGGTGGCTCAGTTGGTTAAGCGTCCGACTTCAGTTTGGGTCGTGATCTCGTGGTTTGTGGGTTCGAGCCCCACATCAGGCTCTGTGCTGACAGCTCAGAACATGGAGCCTGCTTCGGATTCTGTGTCTCCCTCTCTCTCTGCCCCTCCCCTGCTCGTGCTGTCTCTCTCAAAAATAAATAAACATAAAAAAATTTTTTTAAAATTCTTATAAAAGAGGTGTTCAAAAGGACCCTCTCAGTGATGCCTGGGTTAACAAGAAATGGAAGAACATCAGGAAGAGCAAACAATCATCCAGAGGCTTCTGGAAGCCACCATCCTGGGCAAGAGGCTACCTTAATCTTAATCTCAGCCTCTCTCTCTGACAACCCAAGGTTCTCAGAGGGAGTTTTAAGCTCGGTTCTAAACTGCAAGAAGACAATGAACTCATCTGATTTGGTCAAGCCGCGTAATTGTAAAAAGGGAGAAAGCCAGAAGATAGAAATTTTACAGGAAAAAAATCAATTAGTTCTCCTTAGCTTCCTTCTCTGCTTTCCATTATCTCCTACAACCATTTAGGCCTCCAGTAAGCACAGGAAGCAGCAAAGTAGTTCTTCAGGGGCCTCAGAGAAAGACGATTCAGCCAGCTGGGGAGGATGCAGACAGAGAAGATGCAAAATAAGCTGGCTGATCCTTCCACCTCCAAGTCACTGCAGCCTACAACCCTCAGTAGAAAACAAGAACCCTTGATTAGCCCTTCTAAATGGGCTTTGCTTTTGTGTCCTGAGGACCAGACTTTTAGAAGGAGGAGGCAAAAAACAAAACCAACTTTGTAAGATTCCATAACAAGCAAATCAAAATGAGCTCCAGGAGAGGGCCCCGGATCAAACTGTTCAGTGTAACACACTTGAACAAGCACTTGAGTCCCTTCAAAATGAGGTATGAGGAGTAGGGAGTGTGAAGGTCAGTGTGAGGAAGGCAAACAGACATTTAAATACCTGGTGCATTTAAAAAAAGACTCAACAAAAGAGATTTCTGGCTGACGTCAGTTATCAAGAAAACACCATACTCTAAAACACTGACTGAGGGCTTAAGAAACTGGTCAGTGTTCATGCACAAGTTTGAAATAATGTAGTTTTAGACTAAAATCAAAGCAGTAGCATTTAGAACATAACATTAAGCACAGAGAAGTAGGTGCTTAATCAAAGCATCCAAAGAAAGGATGGCTGGAGAAAAGCTTTCCTGGGAATTAAGGGGAGAAGAAAAAGGCTTCCCCAAACCCAGCACACCCACACAGCAGTCTTAATAATCAGGGACACCACGGAGGCAGAATTGTAATGTCTCTGGTTGTAACTCAGAGCCCCCATCTCTCCACAGTCTGCTCTAGGAGGCCATAAATGTAAATGTGACAAGACTGTGCCCTCAGAAAGCTTAGAGAGGACAGACTCACACACGGCCAACTCTAATGCAAAGCAAAGAAGGAAGTGTTAAAAGGCGAACTCTTCTATTAGCCTGGGCCGTCCTTGTCAGAGACCATCTAATTCAGGTAAGGAGCACTGCTGGCAACCAGAGGAAGGTAAGAACCAGTGGCAAAGAAGAGAAATAGGATCAGAAAAAATAAGGATGGGAGGAAGGAATGGATGGATATCACACATCCAGTGCAGCACTGTCCAACAGAAATATAATGCAGCCACATAGGTAATTTTATATATTTTTTTAATGTTTGTTTTTGAGAGAGACAGAGTGTGAGCAGGGGAGGGTCAGAGTTTGAGACAGAGTGTGAGCGGGGGAGGGGCAGAGAGAGTGGGAGACACAGAATCTGAAGCAGGTTCCAGGCTCTGAGCTGTCAGCACAGAGCCTGATGCGGGGCTCGAATCCACGAACCGCGAGATCGTGACCTAAGCTGAAGTCAGATACTTAACCGAGCCACCCAGGCACCCCAACATGGCTAATTTAAAATTTTCTAGTAGCCATGGTGAAAAAGTAAAAGGAAACACATGAAATTAATCTTAATAATCTGCTTTATTTAACCTAATTTATATAAAATATAAATTTTTCTATTTTAAAGAGATATCTAATTTTTTTTTTCCATAGTAAGTCAGCACATCTCAACTCAAACTAACCACACTTCAGGTTCTCAGTAGCCACATGGGGCTTGGATTCACTGTTCTGGACAGCACAGATCCAGGAGAAGAGTCCTTGTCTGAGAGTCAGAGGGGGAGTCTGGCGATCTGAAAGCAGTGGAAAGGTTCAGAAGCACGCCACAGGGGCAGGAGGCCCCCCCCCCCCCCAGGGGCCTAGCCGGTCGTTCTATTTTTTTTTTAATGTTTGTTTATTTTTGAGAATGATCAGGGGAGGGGCAGACAGAGAGGGAAACACAGAATCTGAAGCAGGCTCCAAGCTCTGAGCCTGTCAGCACGGAGCCCAACACGCGGCTCGAACTCATAAACTGTGAGATCATGACCTGGGCTGAAGTTGGAAGCTCAACCAACTGAGCCACCCAGGCGCCCCCCCAGAAGGTTGTTTTAAAAGGTACTGTTTATGTGCTTGCTCTCAAAATCCCTTCTTGATATGTGAAGGTCCAATTTCTACTTGTAGCCCTCAACGGTTTATTATAAGCGGAGCCAGAGAAAAAAGCAAGGTAAAAACAGACAAAAAGGGTATTCAAATGTGCAGTTTGGGGGGCGCCTGGGTGGCGCAGTCGGTTAAGCGTCCGACTTCAGCCAGGTCACGATCTTGCGGTCCGTGAGTTCGAGCCCCGCGTCGGGCTCTGGGCTGATGGCTCAGAGCCTGGAGCCTGTTTCAGATTCTGTGTCTCCCTCTCTCTCTGCCCCTCCCCCGTTCATGCTCTGTCTCTCTCTGTCCCAAAAATAAATAAACGTTGAAAAAAAAAAAAAATTAAAAAAAAAAAAAAACAAATGTGCAGTTTGGGGTTTTTGTTTTTTTGGACATAAAACAAGGAAAGTAATAATTACTGCAAATAGATTATTACATGTGCCAGGCACTCTTGTGAGTTCTCTCTTTACATGAAGCAGGGACTGTATTTTCTCCTAAGAACAATGAGGCTCAGCTGAGTTGAGTAATTTGCCCCAAAACACACATTTGTAAATAATGATGCTGGATTCAACAGGCACTCTACTCTGGTTCTTAGGCTGCAGGCTTGACCACTAAGCTGACCTGGGCCTGCAGGGGAGGGCAGGACACCAGGTTCCATTCTGTGGCTCATCCCCTGATAAACTAGGCCTGGAGCTTCTGGAACACCTAGCTACTCTATATGTGAAAGGAAAAGTCATACTATAGTGTGAAAAGGCTCAAAGAGAAGGTGATTCTCCTCATGAAAACCTCCCAAGAATGTTGGGACTGGGCATTCCAGACAAATGCAAAGAGGCAGGGGTGCAGGGTAATAATCACATCTGACTATAGTGAAAAGTTTTTTTTTCTGAAGCCTCCTTTAAAAATCTCAGTACTAACAGCTCATATTTATTAACCATCTACTATAAATGCCAAGTGTCATTCCAAGCACTTTACATGTGTAACTCATTTAAGCTTCACAAAGACCTTGTAAGACACATATTATTACAGTATTATACAGATGGGCAAATTGAGTGAGTGTGAGAGAAGTTCAGAAACTTGCTCAAGGCCACCTAGCAGGAAAGGGGCAGAGTCACGTGTGAACCCAAAAGGCTGACTTCCCTCTCCACGGCACTGGGCAGAAACAGAGGGTCTGCGGGCACAGGTTCTCCTCCCACATCCACATCCTGAAAAGTGAGGCCAGTGACAAAGGGTACTGCCTGTGGGCAGTGGCCTCTCCAAGCCTCAGTTCCGGTACATGATGGTACTGAACCAAATGACCTCTGAGGTCTCTTCTGACATTTGCAAATTTGTTTTGAGTTGGGTGAGTTGCTGGCCTCACCCACCTACTCAAGGTTCCTTCATCAAAGTCCTACATGTAGCCATGGAGGCTTTAAATTGAGCACAAGGCGTGAGAGGCTTGAGGAAAGCATCCTGTCTGCACAGAAGCTCCTGCATCCATCTGGGCAGATTCCTGCCTTGGGTGTGTAGTGGGAACAGGGAAACAGGCAGGAGGAGTTCACTTACTCAAGAGATACCCAAGGGCTGCTTCTGTCCATGGATTTCCCTGGCTTTCCACCTTCCTGACCCCCCACTCAAATAGTCAGAAGTCTAAAACAGGCGGCAGCGAGAGGGGAGAGACAATTTCTCATGCCATTTGCAACCTTCCTCTCCTCTAAGACAAACCCTCCCAGCAGTCAGACAGGAAGCCATTGTCCAGCCAGGATCCCTTTTCTCATGAGAACTTCCCACGCACTGGGGGAGGGCCAGACTGCCACAGCTCAGGCCTTTCCCAGGGTGTGGCCTTGGGGCTGGGGCGTTGGAGGAAAGGGGGAACCCGCCCATGGCTTAGGCTGCCCCCACTGCTCCTCCCAGGCCCCTCCTTCCTCCCCTACTGTATCCTCCACCCCCACTGCACCCTCCCACCCCAACCCCACAGAGACCTAGGGGAAGCCCTGCTCCAGAAGACTAGTAACTCACAAATGGGTCTGGCTTCAGAGCCTGTCAGTCTTATCTTGGGTCGGGGTCCCTCACTCTCTCCCTCCGCCTCACAGGAAAGGAGAAATGCCAGCCAGCGGCTTCAGAGCCAATGAGGGGGAATGTTTTCTTCACTGCAGCCCACTGCAGGTTACTCCCGTAACCTGGAAGCAGCCAGCAAACCCACAGTCATTTCGAAAGAAGTGCTGTTTCTCTCCTCTAAACCCTGACCTGAAAGCACATGGCTCAGCTGGAATGCCACCCATCACTCAAGATTCAGTTCGAAGGTCACCCACTCTAGAAAACCATTCCAAAGGGCACTGCCAGGGAGAACAAGGCAGCACAGGGTAGCACTATCAACATGGGCCTAGAGCGAGAGCACAGAGTCACGCTGCCGACGGCTACCCACCGTGTAGGGCGTGGGCACATCTGCCCATTCCTTAGTTTCCTTGCTTGTAAAATAGGGATACTAAAGTACAGGTGTATACCTCACAGGGTGGCTGAGCAGATTAATCACAATTACACAGGTGAAGTGCCTGGTACTGGGTCTGTCACACACTCAGTGTTCAATAAACAGTAGCTTTATTATTCCTCTTCTGTGTTCCCATAACATCTTCATTCTTCTCTATAAACTACCACCACATCGTTGTCTCTGCAACAATTACTTTCTCACAGGTCAGTCCTTCCCCCACCTCTCCACTATCCCCACCTACCCACTCACCCACCCAAGCTGTAGGGCAAGCATTTGTTCCGCTCATTTTTGTATCCCCAGATCTTGGCATAGAATCTGGCAGTTCGTAGATGCTTAGTAGAAAACTGCTTTGACTTGCAAAATTCTGCCCACATTTCAAGGCACTGTCATGTTTTTAATTGCAAAGGGCCATGTGGTTTCTGATTCGACATGAGGCAAGAACAGACAACAGCAAAGAGGAGCCCTCTGCATGGTGCCTCTCATGTTCTCTAAATCTGGTGTATGCCATGAAAATATACTCTCAGCCTGACAGGACCAGGGCCATGACAGGTCAGAGCATGGTCCTGGAGGTCAGCCAGATGAATCTACGTTTGACCCAGGGGCCCCATCTGCAACCCTGTCAAATGCCTAAACTGTTTCGAGCCTTAGTCCCTGAGAGGCATATGCACCTCCAAGTAGTGTTTTAGAGGCATGACAGAACTGCTCACCTACAAGATGCCTGCACGATGACTGGCACATGTGAGGTACACGCCTTCTCACATAGCTAACCAGACCCTTACCTCCGATTTTCAGAATGGGGTAGGGCAAAGCTTTAGCAAAGATAAGAAGGTTGTTTCAGGACCGTCTGGCCATTCGGAGAGAGCACAGGCAGAGAACAGAGCAGGACAAGTACTTTGGGGGGTCTTTGCTCTCCCCTTGCTGCAGCTCAGCAACACCAGCCTCTTTCCCCATGGGCTGCTCTTGACCGACAAATGGCCTCCATATGGCCTGTTACCCTTTTACCTCCTCCTGTTCTCGCAGCTCAAGGACACAGGGGAACAGGCTGCCAGCTGTGGCTGCACACCGCGCCCCCCCTCCCCCAATTCCTGTCATGGCTGCTAAAAAGAGGGCAGCCTGGAGGACCACTGGCCTTCATCCTACTCCCTCCAGGCCTGGGCCACTTGGTGTCTGAACTGCCCCACCCAGTGTGGTGACCTACAGAGCACAGCCCACAGGAGAGTGGGATGACAGCAGAGCTAGGAGCCAAGCCACTCCATGTGCAGGAACGAATGTGACTATGCACTCCTTGAGAGTGGCAGTGAAAGAGTTAAGGGAAAGTGGATGATGTTTATTTTTCTTTTTTTTCAGCACCCCACTACTTCCTGGTCTCACCTCCTTCATCCTATGACCTAACTAAACTGCACATATGTTTGCCCTCCCCCCCTCAGAATTCCCCACCTCCAAGAAGGATGCATGCTAGTCCTCTGCAGGAAGGCCCCAGTCTGCGGCCTAAGGCACTGTCCAACTCCAGAAGGGAAACCGATAAGCAGGCAGTAATTAGCAGTCTGGCTTGGACTCGGGCACAAAGATCCAAGTTGTGGTTTCATTTCAGACTCTACTGGTAACTCCTAATGCCAAGGCCAGTGCCAAGCACACACAGTAGGCCTCCAAGAAACGCAAATTTAAATTTAAAACAAATTTAATGATTTCTGTTGTTCAACAGGGTAGAAGAGAGGATGAGAATTAACATGTATCACTAGGCACCACCGTGGGCACTTTAAAGCTGCCAGCCTATTTAATTTTCTCACTCTACCAGGAAGGTGGTAAAATACTGGGTTTGCTCAGATGAAGAAACTGAAGCTTTGAAAATTGAGTAACGGGTCTGGGGTTACATGGCTACTAAGCATTAGGAGTCTGGATTCCAAACTCTGGTTTGTCCTTCCCCTCTTACAAAGCTCCTTGATTACCGAGGCCTGCTGAAAAACATTTACCCCAAGCCCTACAAAAGTATAACATGGGGGTGGGATACATCTGACAAAAGTTGCAGCGATTCCTGTCTGGAGAAGAGTGTGGACTGGTGAGTTTACCAGTGCCCAGAGGACTCAGCTCATATCTCAAGTGAGCCCACGTTTTCCCAGAGCAGTGGGGGGCGGGGGGGGGGGGGGAGGGAAGACAGACAGTTTCCTTCACTAATCTCTGAGTGCTAAGAGTAGTCAGAGGCATTTTCAGCTAAGACTGAAAATCTTCCTGGAGGAACATGTGAAAGGAAGGTTGTCACTAAATGCAGAATGGGGATGTGACCTAGAATTAGGCAGTGGGCTGACTTTCTGCCAGCTCCCAGAACACACAGGGTCACTGGGGTATCTTTGCCCAAGCCCCACATAATCAGCCTCTGCCATGTGCCACCCAACAGCAGTCAGGCAGCGTCCTTCTCCCAGGTGCTCGACGGGACACTGCTACCCACAGAGGCACTATCCAACTGCAATACCAAAAGGAAATAATTGGTGTCAACTTCTAGCTATGGATGGTGGCAGAGAGCAGCCGAGGTGATGGCCTAAACCCACCAAAACACCACAGTTCCTTGAAAAACACTCACCAGTAATTGAGGGGTAAAGATCTAAATGGTCTTTCTGAAGAAAGATGTGACTGGGTCTCCTTGTGACACACAAGGTGTAACTAACAGATTGTGAGTCTGAGGTGTGAAAATTAATTAAGAGAAGCCTCACTAAAGTACACTCAGGAGGCTAGAAGGGGCAGATGGAAGGGAGAGCCCTACCACTCCACGTCCGTTATAGGAGGAACGGTCAATCACAGACCCCTAACAGAACATCTCAGTGGAAAGAATCCTCAATGGCAGGCCCCAAAAGATGAACACTGCATCTCCTACAAGAAACTGATTACCCCTGTAACTCAGCCAATGAGAAATCATCATCACTCGGAACTTTTGCTTTTCTCCAATGTACTTTCATTCAAAACAACCACTCCCAGAGGTGCTTGGGTGGCTCAGTCAGTTAAGCAGGGACTTCAGCTCAGGTCCTGATCTCTCAGTTTGGTTTGTGAGTTCAAGCCCTGCATCAGGCTCTGTGCTGACAGAGCCTGGAGGCTGCTTTGGATCCTGTGTCTCCCTCTCTTTCTGCCCCTCCCCCACTCATGTTCTGTCTCTCTCTCTCTCTCATAAACAAAATAAACATTAAAAAAATTAAAAAAAAAAAAGCCCTCCCAACTTCCTCCTTCTTCTCCATAAAAATAAAAGTTCCTCTCCTTTGTTAGGCTTGTCTGCGGTTTTACCATAGTTTGCATGTCCCAAAATGCAATTCTGTTATTACTGAGTAAACCCATTTTTACTGGTAAAATAACTGACTTTTATTTTTAAGGTTAGCAAAGACATGCCATAAGGTGAGCCCTGTACATTCTGTGGGGGCTCAAGTCAGGCCTGACCCTACCATGACACAGGGATAGGAGATATAAAAGGAAAAAGAAAGGAGTTTGGTTTTTTTTAGGGGGAATGAAGCTCTTACAACCTCTGAACCAACAGTTATAAGGAACATGGTGACAAGTGGGCATAGGTAGAAGGGAGTCCACAGTTACAAAGTCCACTGATCTGATATTCTTCCTCCTCTGTCTTGTGGGGGATGGGACTCTCTTGAAACAATCTTAGACCACTCTCTCACATGGCCACCACAGGAAAAGCAGCTTGTCAAGCCTTCTTGATTTCCTTTGTACCTCCTAGAAAGGGAATTTATCACCCTGTGCTACCATCAGCTGATCAAGGATAATGAGGAGTCAAACTCGCCAAAGAAGTTTTTTTGGTTCTTCCCCACTTTTCAACATTTGGGTCTTTCTAAAGTTCTGGACCAGATGGAGCCACAGAGGTCAATCAAGAGGTTGTCTGTGACAGGGCACTTCCTTCCTCCTCCCAGGCAGAGGAGGTGAATCCCTCCCACTTGCTTTTCTCTGAGAAGGCCAAACTTAAACCTCTTTTAAGAAACTTTAAAAACAACAGGAATTCAGGGCCCTTAGGTGGCTCAGTCAGTTGAGCGTCCGACTTTGGCTCAGGTCATGATCTCGTGGTTTGAGGGTTTGAGCCCCGTGCCGGGCTCTATGCTGACAGCTCAGAGCCTGGAGCCTGCTTCAGATTCTGTGTCTCCTTCTCTCTCTCTCTCTGTCCTACTCCAGCTTGTGCTCTCTTTCTCAAAAAAAAAAAAAAAAAAAAAAAAGAATAAGTATACAAATAAATTAAAAACAAGAATCCACTAAAACCCAACTGTGAGGTCTAAAGCAGGGCACATGGCCCTCAAGGTGATTTTCCATAAGACTGGGACTTGCCTCCCCTCTGATTTAGCCTGTATATTTGCCAGTCTGGCTTTAGCACAGTGCTGAGACTCCTTGATCGTTAAACAGACCAACCTCACAACGGATTAGGGCAGTCTGGGCCCAGACCAGGTCAGAGTCAGGGGTAGAGTCTCAACTGTGCTTTTATTAATGATGTTGAGGCCTGTGCTCCTGTCGCTTCCCCTGCTTCTCCTGGTCTTTGGACCTGTGACCCTGCCAAGCCACTTTCTGACTGACCAGCCCAAGATTCCTGGTCAGAAGATACTGCCTGTTGCAGCCTCACCCATTCTATGTGTAGATAACTAAGTCCAGATGTCACACAGGTGAACAGAAAATACCCTTTAACTTTTTGTCTTCCAAAAAACAGGTTTAATAACTTTCACCCAGAAGAGAGTGAAAAACATTTGTGTTATTTTTTAAAAAATTCTTTAATGTTTATTTTTGAGAGAGAGAGAGAGAGAGGCAGACTGCAAGTGGGGGAGGGGCAGACAGAGAGGGGGAGAGACAGAATCGGAAGCAGACTCCAGGCTCTGAACTGTCAGCACAGAGCCCAATGTGGGGCACGAACCCACGAACTGCGAGATCATTCATGACCTGAGCCAAAGTCGGTTGCTTAACTGACTGAGCCACCCAGGCGCTCCTGTAAGTGTTGATTCTTAATCTCCCTGGGTTATACTTTCCTGGTAGGAATTACTTCATTAATTTAACAAATAACTATTAAACACCTACTTGCCAGTTGGTGCTAGAAATTTAAGAATAAATAGTACGTGGTTCTGTCCTTGAAGAGACTTCAGACTCTTTGGAGTTACAGAGGAGCCCCAACCAGGTTATAATAATGGTAATATTTACTGTCTATCTCCTAGAGTTCATGTTAAGGATTATGTATATCCATTTACTTTTTCAAGTTTTTACTAAGTTCTAAAAGCACTGTGGCAGGCAATGGGAGAAGTTGAAAAAGACACAGGCCCTACTCTCCTCTCTGGGAGCTTACTGCCTAGTAAGTAACCATAAAGGACACACATTAGAAATCAACATGGCCTACAACAGGAAGTTCTGAAGAAGGACTAATCCAATGAAGAAGAGATCAGAAAATATGGAAGAAATGGTATTAGAACTCTGACATTTTGGGGAAGCAGGACTGTGACCGTGGGATAAAGGAGAATGGGAAGAATATTCAAGGGGGAGATGAGGGCACCAGTAAAGGCAGAGAAGCGAGACGAGGTGGTGTGTGCATGGAAAGCAGCAAAGGATTTCGTGTTTAACAGGAGATAGATGGAAATTTAAAAAAAACCAGAGCTGGGGGCGCCTGGGTGGCGCAGTCGGTTGAGCGTCCGACTTCAGCCAGGTCACGATCTCGCAGTCCGTGAGTTCGAGCCCCACGTCAGGCTCTGGGCTGATGGCTCGGAGCCTGGAGCCTGTTTCCGATTCTGTGTCTCCCTCTCTCTCTGCCCCTCCCCCGTTCATGCTCTGTCTCTCTCTGTCCCAAAAATAAATAAACGTTGAAAAAAAAATTAAAAAAAAAAATAAATAAATAAATAAAAAACCAGAGCTGAGGAATGAAAAATATTGGGTTCCTCTTCAATAAAATGAGATTTTAAGAACTCTTCCAGTTCTAAAATGCAGTCATGTTGCTAATAATAAAACAAAAGTCTGCTCTCTAGAACTAATCCAGCGGAAGAAGGCAGTCATATAAATGTGCCTGCCTGTTCTGGAAACTATTTTTCAACAGAGCAGGGTATGCTGGTGTGGGACAGGGGAAGGACAGAAAGGAAAACCATGTGAGTTTTCCAGTGCAGATTCATCATGCTTCTTAAACTTGCCTAGGTGAGGGGGGCCGGGAAAGAACTGAAGGGATTGGAGCAGAAAAAAGGAACACAAAGATGTCCTGTGGTCAATTTCTTTCCCAGGGTTCACTCACATGGCAGCAGATGGCCTATCCCTTGAGGACTGGATCTCAGAAAGCAGCTGCTCCCAGGTCCTGGTTCTAACAGCTGGGGTTACGGGACCTCTTTGCACAAGCTGCATGCTAGAAATCAATGGGTTCCATTGTGCCTGCATGCATGAGCTCTCATGTTCAGGCTAATGCCCTACGCCTGCCTGGAACAGAGGACTGGGAAAACTAACACAACACATTTTGGAAGACAGCACTTGCAAATTAACTGAAAGATATATTATTATAAAGTTCAATTTTATTTAAATTACCTTGACTTTGCTAGGAAACTATTGAGATGTTAATTATTTGACAGATAAAGGACTTGCCCATAAAAGGGCCAGTGGGTCAATGAGGGGGCAGAAGGGTAGATCATAATCAGAGGAAAATCACAAACTGCCTCTGATCCCTCTCTTCTTCCTGCCCAATGCATGGAGGAATCTGGCTCCACCATACCAACCAAAAAGCAGGCAGGATGTTTCACGTATGAAAAAAGGGGATAAAAATCCATAAAACCATGTGTGTGTACACAGAGGAGTATAAGTGTACGATTACATAATTAGGCACATTAAAGTATTTATACTGCTGAGACTAAAAGCCCCTACTCAAAGGCATTCCACCAAAGTTGAAAGGGGAAGAAGAAAATAGAAAATAAAGCATCTAATTGCAATCTTCCACAAAGCCAGACATCCCCAGCTGGTGCCACAGCTGAATTCTCTTAATTAACATGTTGTAATGGCAAGTATGAAAGACACTGTATGCTTATCAACTCCATGCCGTGGCCAGCCAGCCACGGGAGAAGCCCGCAACACTGCTATAATTAAAGAGATTTTTCTCTTTCTATTATGGTACTCTGGGGTGGGATGCTGGTTATTTTTTCTTAAAAACTTAGTTGCTTCAAGCACACACATACAATTCTACACGCACAGAGGCTGAGACTGGAGAATATGAAAAAGTCCACAGCCTAGGAGCTAGCTGGTTTACTTTTGGTGGTGGTTTTCCTGTAACCTCCTGGAACTTGGGGCTTTACCAGTTAGAGAAGGCTAGCAGTGTTTCAGCAGCTCAGCCTTTTAAAATAGAAGCCTACCTGACAGCTTAAAATCACAATGTATCTAAGTGGAAATGGGATGGTAGAAATGAGCATATAAACGAGGTACAACGCAGGGGGTAAAGGCATTCATAGATCAGAGAGTAGGTCAACACAGTTTGGATTCCGAAGGACAGACTCTCACAGTTCTGGAAGGGCCGTGCGCACTTACAAAGAGGGTTTTATTTTTGCACGACTCTTACTTATACCAGAAGCTGGTTACAGGTAGTCCCCCATTTCCCTGAAAAGGCCCTCCAAAATCAAATAACAGGTGTACACGTATTATAAGAAAGTCATGCTCTCAGAGCCAAACAACGTCATAAAATGCCTAGTTATACTCTGTCTTTTAGATACAACCTCGGACAATATAATTTGGCAATTTTATACATTATTCTTTAACTCTGGTTCTTCCTCTTCACAACTGAGCAGGGCTGTTGACTTACAATCAGCAAGTGTTCAACTGACACTAATGATTTACCACTTCCAGCACGCTCACTGAATTTCAGAATCGTTTCCTCAATTTTATCAACTTTAGAAGAACCACCCTTCTTTGATCTACCATTAGCAATGTTTTTTTTCCATTTCCAACTCATCCTTACAAAATAAAGTTCCAAAAATCCAAGGTGCTGCTCCACACACACGGCGGCACAGACGGAGCGCTGGTAGGCAGCCACGGCTCACGGCCGCTCAAGAGTTCTTCCCCCAACTGCAGTACAAAAGTCCAAATTCATCACAGAGAGGCAACTGAGGCGTCCATTTACGACACACCAGGGTACAGGTTGTTCTGAAGACACATGTTTAAAAGCTGGCTCCTCAGCAGAACTTCAGAACCACCTCACAAGGTATCAGATTTGGACTCCTTGCCTCCTCACTCCCCTGGCCCCAGATCATTTTGGTAAATTCCAAGAAAGTAAATTCTTAGGTAGGCCCAGATACAAATGAGGAATGTGTCTAGGATCAAGGATCTTTGGCGCCTGGCAACAAACACACACCTGCATTTTACAAAGAAGCCAGGACTGCAGCCAGGGCTCAGAGGCTTGCGCAGCACCAAGGGAAGTCAAGCTCGTCAGCACCTGCCACGAGCCTGTTACTCAGGATGACAGCTCATTCTGGGTTTCCCCAGCCTCTCTGCCTTGTTGATAGAAATGGCTTGTCGCACGTGCAATCAGGGATGCTCAGTCAGAATCCTGGCAGATGCCTCCCACCAGACCCTGCAGTGGAGTAAGTTAGTAGAACAATGGTTCCTTCCCCAACAGGGAGCAACCTGGCCTACGGGAAATGGAATCAGTGTGCTTCACAATCTCCATGCCGGTGGGTAACATCCTCCGGGGTTGGCCCATTTGTACTTGCAGCCCTTCTGCAAAATCAAATGAAACCATATACCCCAAAACTACACAGAAGTTGCAGGGCAACTGATTTTGAACTCTGGGCCTGCTGCCTTCTCCTCCTCTCCGTCCCCCTCAATCTTCTCATCTAGCCTCATCTCTCAGAGGGACAGAGAAAAACAAATATAAAGACAACTAGGCCCTTTGCAAATGTGGGGCCAGGCCACTCAAAGTCAAGCCCTGTTTTAGGGGAGCATCCTCTTACTCAACTCTAATGAAGAGATTACTCAGAATGGTTTTAGCAGTTTATCTACCAGCAATCCTGAGCAGAGTATCTGGGGCGTCGCAGTTTTAGAGAACAGGAAGAAATCGCTGGTCTTTAAGGCAGTAATGTGAGGTGACAGCTGAAGACTCAAGGCTCCAGCTAAGTGTTCCCCCAGCACCTCTCCTGTACCAGGGGCCCAAACCCACTGGTGGAGAGAACCAAGGCTGGCAGTGGAGCCTCTCTAGCAACAAGCTGGGGTGATCCCCAAAGAGGAACCACTTGCTTCCCAGGGCTGCAAACACAATGTCTATGCTGGCCACGCTGTGGGTCTGTGCCAGGGAGCTCGGGGTGGGTCGGCTGGGAGTGTCGGGCCCAGCCCAGGCACAGCAGCTGGTATTGGAACTGTCATTCATTTTCTGACTTAAGAGAACTGGGCAGTACCTCCCTTGGCAACCATTTACTTGTCCCTCCTACTGGAAATTAACAGATCTTGTGATAAGCATACCACTGCTACAATCTCGCAAGAAAAATTTATTTTCCCCTGCTTTCCATTTTTCTCTAAGAGCAACTACTAGATAGATTAAGGACCACTTTTTGGTCCTCTTTGATTTTAACTTAAAATTCAAAGTTACCCAAATTCCTTATTTAAAATTGTTAAGGGGGTGCATGGCACAGAGGACAGTAATAGTACTCAGCACTGGCCAGGGTTTTGAAAACAGCACTTTTCTACTGCTGATTAGGCATGAGGTGACTGGTGTCGACTGAACCTGAGCAATAATCCCGGGCCCACCAGGGAACATCACTTCTACACTGAGCTTTACTCAGGGTGGCACCCAACAGGTGGTCTTACTTAGTCAGCAACAACCTGATGGCCTGAGTTGCTGTGCCCTGCTGGGGGAGGTGCAGAGGGCCACGGGCACAGGACCTGTGGGACTGTGTTCATGAAAGATAGAAGCTTTCTACCAGGCCATTCCTCCCTCCCAAAACCTAACAGCATGACTTTGTTCCAAGAACTATGGATGGGGTTGGGAATCCCTCCTACTGCCCACCTGGAGGCATACTCCAATTTACCCTATAGCAGGCTAATCTTCCAAAAAACTACATTTTTCCAATGAGCTCTCTTCTTAGAATCTTCCAAAGTCAAAAGCCTGCCAATTTCTTTCTACAAGTATAAATGTTTCTGCTGGACATGCAAGGCTTTCTGCAATCTAACTTGTCCCATTTCTCCAATACGGAGTCCCATTAGGGCACCAGCACTGGCCTTACTCACCCACAGCTGTAGCCTCAGATCAGCCCTCTGGCTCTTCTCAACTTCTTCCTCTCTCTTCACTCTCCTCCACTTTTCCCTCCATCAGCTCAAACCAACCCGATGTGCAAGACCTGATCTTAGTGCTCTCTTCTACAGGAATTGCCTTCCTCTGGGCTAAAGCGCTCATGGCTATCCAATGTAGGACACAGTTAACACACTATTTTGTTCAGTTGCTACATGTGAGTCGGTACTGCCCCTCCAAGTTATCACGAACATCTCAAAAGGGGAGAGTATCTGCCTTCACCAGCCTGGACACATTTAAGGCACCGTACAAACGCCTGATGGAGCCTGTGGCTGGAACGGCTGAGACCTCTTACAACATGGACAGATTAAATGCTTTAAAAGACCCCAGCTCTTGGGGCGCCTGGGTGGCGCAGTCGGTTAAGCGTCCGACTTCAGCCAGGTCACGATCTCGCGGTCCGTGAGTTCGAGCCCCGCGTCAGGCTCTGGGCTGATGGCTCGATGGCTCAGAGCCTGGAGCCTGTTTCCGATTCTGTGTCTCCCTCTCTCTCTGCCCCTCCCCCGTTCATGCTCTGTCTCTCTCTGTCCCAAAAATAAATAAACGTTGAAAAAAAAAAAATTAAAAAAAAAAAAAAAGACCCCAGCTCTTGCTTCCCTGGGAGTCTCTCCTGCCCGCATCCCACTCCTGGACCGAGTCCTGGTAAACTCTGAGACTTCTGCCTGCAACCAGCCAGTATTCTGGCTTGCAGCAAAGCTTCGAACAAAGGATTTCACAACACCCCCCTCCCCCTTCAGGCTCCAAAGCTCTTCAAGGGCACCCTGTTTAAACAAGAGGTGCGGTATATTTTTGGGAAACGATGAAGCAACTTCCCATAAGAGAAAAGAAAAAATTCCCCAAGTGCAAAAAGCCTTCTTGGAAAACAAACAGAACAGCATTCCTGCCAGGACAGAGAGAAAGGATCTGACATCCAGGCTCTTCATGCTTGGCAAGGGAGCCTGTCTTGCAGCGAACAGGAGAGACAAGAACTGCAGGGAGAAAAAGAAGGCAATTCCTCATGGCCAAATGTAGAACTCAGCACAGTGTTTAGAGCTGGAGGCCCAACCTAATGCTTCATTTGATCCTGCCCAAGGTGCCACTGGGAGCTCCTCTACCTTCTCTTTCTCTTAGATGCCTGAAACACCAAATGTGACCTTAAAAGTTGGGTGTGAATGCAATCATATTTACATACGCCACAAACACCTTCCTTTTAAACACAATTGCACAATGACAGCTTTGGTGGACAGCAAAATCTTCTTGCAAGAACTACACTTTTGCTGGGGGAGGTGACTTTGTATTTCATACATTTGGATTGATTATAAGGATTGTTTTCTTACATATTCCAGAGTGCCTGGGTTTCAAGACAAGGGGGCACAGGCAAACTAGGGTAGAAGGAAAAAATTTCTATCATTTTGCTTCATCTGCAAGGCTTATCTGCAATACTCCTTGTATTTCACTTTCAGAACTACTAGTACTCAAACACGACAGCAACATTAGCAGTACTCTTCAAGTAAGAAGAAAAGCATCCATTACCCACAAAGGGAATCTCTAAGGTCCACGTCCATATGAAGACCTAATGTTTCCACAGCTAGCAACGCAGGACTTATGAGTGTTCAGACCTCACTTCTGTGGCATAAGCTCCTTCTCCTGAACTCGAGAATTCCTATCCACCTAAATTGTGAATGTCTGCATAAATTAGAAGGCAGTGTACAATGGAGCAAACAAAGCCTAGCTTTGTCCTTATCAGCAACATAACCCAGAGAAAAACTCTTCCCCTTTTGCTATCTTACTTTCCTCACCTACCTAGTGACTGCTCTCAAGAACTAATGAAAGGGCTACAAACAAGCTGCCAAAGAAAGTCCGCTTCTTTTCAGATGCAGTGATGATACAAAGAAGGTTCCTGAGACTTTATAATCTCTGCCTTGAGTTCCCCCTGCAGGGCCTTCGTCTCAGGTCCCCACCCCAGCCCTCTTCTAGCAGACTACTCAGGCTTGCAGTCTCTCAAAGCAGAAGGAGCCCCTTTTCTTGGTACCCTTGTGGACTCCTGCCATAAAACTCTTTCAGAAAATAAAAGTTAATCTTCCTAATTTGCATCTCTAACAGATTTCTAGGGTTCATGAAATTTTATTTTTTAGGCTGTCGAAGGGGAGGTGGGAGGCTGGGTGTGGCTACATGGGAAAAATAGCATCATCCAGCACCATCCCTGAGGAGGCCCCTTCTGCCAGCAGCGTTAACACGTACATGCAACCCATGTACCACTTTTTAAATATGCCAGTCAATTTAAAATAAATGTCAATTTATATTTTTCAAGATAAGCAATAGCTGAATTGGTGGGAGGGAAAGTGAGGGACTAGGTGTTTCCATCCGTTTGTTCACTGCGTCCTCTTCATGCAGGCAAGATGTGCTGGAAAACAATTTATTAGGGTGTCTGCATCGGCTCCTTAACCACAAGAAGAAATCCCCTTCTCCTATAGCTATTAAACAACTGGGCTGCAAAACGACAGGGGCCAATCCTGCAAACAGAATTTATGGGGAAGGAACTTCTAGGGAAGGGATGAAGCATAGCAGCTGTGCCTTACTAACAAAGCCACAAGTGAAACAAAGACTTAACAGAAATTAACTTCCAGTCTTCATTTTAATTGGAAAGGCTGAGTCAGTGCGGAGACTACGATGAAAGAAAAAGCATCCTCTCAGAATTCATACTTGTTGAGTTTTCTGTGGTCTGAGAGTCAAACAGGCTTTCCTCCAACACACAAATCGGGAGTCACATTTGAGCTGGAGGGAGCAGCACAGGGCACCTGGGGCATATTCTACAGTGTATTATGGGAATGATAAAACACAGGACGGAGCACTGGACAGGGAGTGGCTAGAGAGAAAGCTGAAAGCACAGATGAGGGTGATGTTACTAAGGAGTATGAACCTTACTGTACATCTTTCCAGTGAGCCCTGAGTTTGTTTTCTTTTGTTTTAAGGACAGAAGGCTCATTTTAAGTCTGAAATTTTGGGTTACTCTGGCGGCAGGGCAGAAGACAGACTTGAGGAGAGGGAGGTGAAGAAGACACTGGAGACAGAGAAACCAGTAAGAGTCTGCAGAGAGATGGTGAGGCCTTGGATGTTAGCAGTGTTCTCTCTTGTAAGGGGCCATCATTTATACCTCAGACTACAGTTAACGTGCCAGCTGCCTGCCCGTGCACCCAGCACAGATACAACCCGGAAGAAAAGCTTGGTGCTTCATGCTAACCCAAACCCAAAGCGTCCAGTGGAAACCGGGAGGGTTGGAAAAAAGGTGTGCTTCCAGAATCTCTGTCACTGGTAAGTTCTGGTCCTCTGGGAGGCAAGCTGCAATGAAAAAATGAACACAAGGATCCAAACAAGAGTGTATACCATTCTCAGTGAAGGACTGCTATATTCTGCAAAATGCTAGGAGACTCTCTTGAATAACAGGGGTCTGCAAAAGGTGATTAAACCCTTGCCTATCGTTCTCCCATCCCCTCCTTCTCCCTCCTCTCACACACACAAAAAAATCTCAAAAAAAAAAAAAATTCCATTGTAAGGATTGATGTGGAAATGTTCTATCCAAGCTGTATAAAATGTTTCTTAAGAGGGTGTGAAATTTAAAAACTATTCCTAGTGGCTGAAGGGCCTGGGAAATGGCAGATGCCACCCACAAAAATACATTCCAAAACCTCTAGAAGAAAATATAAGAGCCCATCCTTAAGAAATTTGGAAAGAATTTCTTAAGTTAAAAAAAAAAAAAACTTCACATTCCAAAAGGGAAAAAATATTAATAAAGCTGACATTTTAAAGCAGCAGTGGTTCTCAAATTCTTTGTTTCCAGGTCCCTTTATACTATTACAAGTTATTGAGGACCCCCAAAGATTTGTCTGTGTTACATCTATCAATATATATCATAGTTGAAAATAAAACTAAAAAAGTTTATTGCGTATTCATAAATTCATTTAAAAAATAACAAAAGCATCTCAGCAGTCATGTCAACACGTCATGTAGCCTTTAGAAAGTCTACACACCTGTGAAAAAAATGCAAAAACAGCAAATAGCATCTTAGTATTAATATGAAAATAGTTTCAATCTTGTCAGCCTCCTGAAAGGATCTTAAGGACCCCTCAGAACCACTGATACAGAGAAAGTTCAAATAATCTATGGGGCACTTGGCCGGCTCAGTCTGTAGAGCATGCAACTCTTGATCATGGACTCCTGAGTTCAAGCTCCACACTAGGTGTAGAGATTACTTAAAAGTCTTAAAAAAAAAAATCTACAAATTGGGAAAAGATAATCAAGGAAATATAAAATAAAAGCCACATAGGGATTTCATTTTATGTCCATCAACTGGCAAAAACTAGTACCTAACAATACCAGCTGTTGCAAAGGACATGGAGAACTTAGAATTTTCCTACACATCACTAGTGTTGTAAACCCATACAACTACTTTGGAGAGTCATGTGGCAATATGCAGAAAGTTGAAGCTGTGGACCTCTAATAATCCAGTAGCTCTGCTGATGGATGTATATGCCTTGTATATGCATATACATATACAATGTATATGCCTTGTATACATGCTTAGGACACATGTACAAGAATGCTCTTTGCAGTACTGTTCCTAACGGTGAAAAACTGAAGTCACCTATATATCCATCAATGAGAGGATGGTTACACATATTTTGGTATATTAACACCACGCAATGGCATACTCCAGGTAAAACCAACGTATCGACATAGCTAAATCTCAAAAACAGTGTGAGTGAAAAGGTGGGCTATGGAAAATTACAAACATTTTAAAACAACGCTCTTTTTAAATGTTTTATTATTTTTGAGAGAGAGACAGAAAGCAGGGAATGGGGGGTGGAGGGTAGAGAGAGGTGGGGACAGAGGATCTGAAGCGGGCGGGCTCCGCACTGACAACACAGAGCTGGATGCAGGCTCTAACTCATGAGCCGTGAGATCATGACCTCAGTCAAAGTCGGATGTTCAACTGAGCCACCCAGGTGCCCCTAAAACAATGTTGCATATTGCTTAGCAATCCAAGTGTAAGTATGTAAAACCTGTGTATGTAACATAAATACACGTGTATGTAAAAACATACAAACATGGTTGGAAGGATACACATCAATTTAGAACACTGGTTATCTCTAGAGAAAAAGATCTAAAGCAAATACGGCAAAATAATAAATCTGGGCAGCAAGTACCCACATATGATATTAGTCTCTACTTTTTTAATGTTTGAAAATTTTCACTGAAAAACTGAAAATGGGATAATAGATTTAAAATGGCTAGTACCTGGAACATACTGCATGTTTAAGTGTTAATACTTTTTGCTATAGGGTACATATTTTTACAAATACCCCAAAACTAAGGTATATATATCATTTTGTAACAGGGTATTTGGTAACCAGGTAACTTTTGTAATCTTCCTAACTACCCTATGCCCCATTTGGTCCCCAAATACAGACAGCAATCCTAAGATTCACCAAGATTGCTAAGTCCTACAAAGACCTGGGGTTTTCTTTTCCTGAGCTCTCAACATACAGGGCCCTGAATCCCAGACCTGTTTCTACCCACTAACTGACTCCTGACCACCGCTCCCAACCCCAATACACTCATCTGAAAGTTAAGCTACCAAACAGCATCTGTAAAAATGTTTACTCAATAGAGGAACATGCAGGAACTCTGAGCATGGTCTTCGTTTTCAAGTTACTCAGCCTCAGCAACCCCACCACCTGCCTTCAAGTCAAGGGAGCAGTCAGACTACCCCAGCTGCTGCCAGAGTCAACTTAACATCATTTAATATCCACTCCCTCCCATTCTTTCTCAGTTTATCCTAAACATTTATTTAGTCCACAGGAGTGGGATACCTCCATGATGCCAAAACCCAGGTCCCTTCTGGTCAACATGGATGGCACGAGCATGCCCTGAGGTACAGTGTTTCTCAAAGTGTGGGCCACCCTCACCACCTGCTACAGAACTATGGGGGCAGCTGGTTAAACAGTTTCTACCTCTGGAAGGGAAATAAGAGAAACAAATGTACCCTTGGTTTCTTTTCTTCTGGGAGAATTGAAGGGCTGCAAGACTGTTTGTCTTGCGGAAAAACCAATTATTCTGACCAAATTATTCTTTGTGGGCATGGGGTGTGCAAATCAGATTTTAAAAGCACAGTACAGTTGGAAAAGCGGGACCAAAATCTCACCATTTTCTCCACATCCCAGAATCTCAGGCAGACAAATACCAACCCAACTTCCTTTCCCAACTCTCCCCACCAGGCCCAGTGGAAGTCTTGGCTCTTCTAGGAATCTTCCTGGATGATATCAGCATTATTTTCTTTCCAATAGCACTCAATACCTGAGCCACTCAAGGGGGATGAAGATGTATTCGGTCTTACCTTTTCCCCCAATTAGATGTGAGGCCCTCAGTTCCTGGCAGAGGGCCCAGGGTATATATAACAGCTGAAGTGGCTGAAATAATGCTAAAGACAATGGCATAGGGAAGTCATGTTAAAAACATACACTCACATAATCAGTACAAAAAGTATCTGCTTTACAAATGGGAGGACCTGGGTTCAGATCCCAGCTTTATCCTTTACTGGCTGTGGTAAATTTACTGTGAGAACACCAACAGGACGTGGTATACAATAAAGTGCTTTTCGTGTTGTCAACTGCCAACAGTGGTAAGCTGTTTTAGCCACTGCTCCCTGCTATTTCTCTAATCTTAAGTGATTTGTATTATTTATTCTTCTTTACAGCTAATCCACAAAAAGAGAGACTGCAACCGTTAAAAAAAGAGAGAGAGAGAGAGAGATAAAGCCTCAGAGACTACAGTTCCCAAGGTGTATGGGCAGCCAGCGACCTGCTACAACCTCACCTCCTTAGGCCTCTGCACTCCCACCAGGGCAGGAAGGAGGTGCCAGGGAAACACTCAGTAACTAGAACTGTGTCTGGCACACCACAGGTGGTCTACAAACACTGAGTGATAAAAAGTTTGCATAGACTGCCTGGGACAAGAGACCTTGGGGACTCCTTCCCATCTGTACACCAAGAACTAAGTAAAATTTTATAGGAGCAGGTGAGCAAGACTGAGGCTCCCAAGTGGGTGAGAACTTAAGTGCAGAAACAGTCTCAGCTTCTGCAAGTACTGTTGAAGCCTGTCATTAAAATCATCTTCAAACCACTCTTCTAGCAAATGAAAAAGCAGAGTGCAGCAGCCAGCTGTCTCAGATTAAAGCAGGGTAGTGGGGGGAAATGAGAAACAGGGAGAGGATTTCCAATTACTACTAACAGGAGGGTTTTCAGAAGGGAGGAAATTAATGGAATCATCAAAAGGCTGGTGATTTCACTTAAAATGAATGAAAGCAATCTCGATCTTTCCTTGTTTCAGTGAAAACCTTGGGCTGTTCAGTGCTTGAGCTTCCTGAAAGCCACCCGGGCAGGATCAGAGGGGCTAAGTGACAATTAGCCAAGGCTGAGAAATCTTCTGTTCGCCCCTTCAGACAGAGGCTGGAGAGACAGGGCCAGACAATGGTTTTGAGGCAGACGAGCTAATTCTTCCCAAGCCAGGAGTCCTTTAGTTTGCCAATACAAACAGCAGGAAATAAAGGCGGAAAACAGGGTCAAATTCGATCTGAAGAACAACAAATTCCCCTTGGGATGGTGAAAACATTCTGTAACTTATAGCTACCCTAGAAAAGTGGGCAAAGAGAAAAGGGAAAAGGCAAAGGCTGGGGCACTCTGGAAGTGCCCCTCATATAGATGGCTTCTGTAGGGCCTTCCGTGATCTCAGGCACACCCCAGTCCCTACCACACTCAACACACAAATATGGAAGGCTCGCTCTGCCAGAGTGCAGGGGAGGTAAAATGAGCACAGAGGAAGGAAAGGGGGAAGGGCAAAGGAAGACAATTTTGCCAGGCTGGAAGGAGGGGAGAAACGGAAGGAAAGAAATGAGGTACAGGGATACAACCCTCTATTCTGTCCACCCAGCAAATATTTACCCAGGCTGACCACGAGCACCGTGCCGGGCAGTGGAGGATATGGAATAGCAATCCTGATCACCCTGGAAATGGGAACTCAACAGAAAGCCTGTGAGACCTTGCAGTCGAGTGTGGCAATGTGGAATATAAGGATCAGGACTGGACGAGGATGCTAAGTCATTCCTCTCTGGACACAGGTCTTACGGAAGCAACACAGTAATGGCAGAGGCCCAGAGACTCTCTAGAAAGAAGTTACTCCAATTCCCAAACTCTTCTCTCGTTTCACTTTTGGTAAGCCAGTCTCTGGATAGGCATCTGATCAATACTGCTTATCAGCAGAAGTTCTCACGCACGTAAAACATAAAAAAAAAAACAAGTAACAAGCAGAAGTTCCTGACTGCGAGGGCAGAAGCTGTCAGAAGAGACATTAGAGAATCCCAGAGCTCAAAGGGCCCTGGAAAGCTAGTCCAACCCTCACGTCACTCCTGAGCAAAATATGCGCCTTTAGTTACTGTTCTTTATTTTTTATTTTTTTTTTTCCAACTTTTTTTTATTTTTATTTTTGGGACAGAGAGAGACAGAGCATGAACGGGGGAGGAGCAGAGAGAGAGGGAGACACAGAATCGGAAACAGGCTCCAAGCTCTGAGCCATCAGCCCAGAGCCCGATGCGGGGCTCGAACTCACGGACCGTGAGATCGTGACCTGGCTGAAGTCGGACGCTTAACCGACTGCGCCACCCAGGCGCCCCTAGTTACTGTTCTTTAGAAGCACTTATGGGCTGATGCCTGGCACCCCCAGCTTAGGGCCCTGCTCTTCATACCATGGAACTCAAGCTGTGGAGACTTCCTAAAATGCACACTTTGAGAGCTGCCTGCTGCCCAGGAGGGCAGAATAAGAAGTGGAGGGAGGATGCCCAAGGTGACCTAGCCAGAGGCTCACTACATCTGGCCCCCACTCTCTGCGGGACAGTCAGTAAGGACCAGGGCCAGGTCAGAGAAGGTAAGTGACAGCCCTGTGAGCTTCCTCCCTTACTCACTTAACTTTTTCCAGGTTCTAAATTATGTTGGTCTGCCTGCAACATTCTATTTCTGAACCACCACCTCGCGTCACAGTGGGTTCGAGACCTCTCTATCCCTCTGTTCCCACCTTACCAAATTTGCTCTGAAAAGGGTCAGATGGGCTTGTTCACCCCAAGTGTAAACTGGTTCCCAAAGTGTGGTCTCCAAATCACCAGCAGCAGCATTAAGAATTCAGCAGAAATACAAATTCTTGGGCCTGCTGAATCAGGCAAGCCCAGCAATCTGAGCTCTCCAGGAGATTCTAATGCACGCTCAAATCTGAGACCTAATGGTGCATATAACCCGTAAGGTTCAGCCTGCTGGTTCTCTCACAAGTATGTGACTTTTAACTGACATACCTGAATGACCTCTAGAATCTCAAGCCTAGGAGACCGTGCAGTTGCCACTAGAAGAAGGAGCTTCCCAACTCAGCACATTCTTCTCTTGCTTCCAGGGTTCAAGACCGTGTGCAAGAAAGTATACAAACTGTCTTTAAGCCTTCGCCAGAGGCGGGAAAGCATGGGCATGGGAAGAAAGGTGACCCTGCGGGACCATATTTAGCAATGTGAACAAAATGGGACCTGTCTTCACTAGCTCCTGACTAGTGAGACCTTTCAGAAGGGAGAAACGTGAGCCAGTGGGCCTAGGCTATTCCCTGACTGCAGCACTGACCTGAGGCTGATCTGCCCAGATGCCATGCCACCAAATGTAGGCCGTAGGCATTTGTTCTGCAGTAAAACTGGCCTGGCCCACACACTCAGGGAGGTTTCTGAACCCACCTCCCTGGGGTTTCCCCCTGAGACCTGCAAAATACAACAAGCACCTGCTATGGGTGCCCTGATGCCTCCCAGGACACGATGGAGTAGCGAGTGGGTTTGCACTGGTATGTGCCAGGAAGCTGGAACCGCTGTGCAGAGCCTGGCACTTCAAGGACTGCAAGCACAACCTGAACAGAACAAAATTAAGAACGCTGCCAGCTCCCTCTCTGTGTCCCTTGTCCCAAACCTACACTGACTAGCCTGCTGCTTCTCTAGCATATACCAAGGCCTAATTCTCAACGGGGACTCCATGGCTTCTCAGAGAAAAATGGATGTCAGATTTCCACGTCTCTCAAAATCCTGACTGTGGCAACCTGTCTGACCTGACTAGCTGTCTGTGAAAAGAAACATTAGATGTTTTTAATGATCTCTCCCTTTCTCCTTTCACCTTCTTTTATTCCCAGAAATGAGGCATTATCACATTCAGAGGCCCAAGCTTTAGATTCAGACTCCATAGATTTGGGCTTCAAACTTTGGGGCTCTGTTGGAAACTTCAGTTTGATCCTGTATACAAAGGGGGCTATTAAATACCACCCTCCCATCCAGGGATAAATGACGGATTAACCAGTTAGTGTCAACCAAGTGCTTTGAGCAATTCAGAGAAGAGATGCTGACTAAAAAAAGGAACATTAAAATAATCCCTTCCATTAGAACAGACTTTTATTGTTTACCCAGCACTTGTACACATATTACCTCATCTAATCCTATTATTCACATCTTCATTTTTCCTGCAAGGCCAGGGTCTGCCATTACCGCTAACAGAATTTCTGAACGCCAAGGCTGGGACCTCAAAGCGTCTGAACGCCTAACCAGAAGGTACAGAGAACAACGGCGTGGAGAAGGAGCTCCTCTACTGACAGCCACGCTGAAGAAACCTGAGACACTTCTCTGCTGGAAGTCACAACAGTTCTCTGCACCCCCAAACACATCAAATCACAGACAGCCTCACCCCGACGTCTCCAATTACCCCAGCTCTGATCCAAGCTGAAGAGGCCTGGAAAACATCCGCACGCCACAGATGCCAGCTGCTTGCTCCTCCCCTCCTCTCCCTTCCAAATCAATTAGGAGCCTCCCACAGTCCTCCCAGACTGGAGCTAGACCCCCAGGGGACCCTGCGCTGTGAGGCAGACTGGCTGAAATAAGGGGTCCTTGTCAGACACGCCTCCCACCCGCTGGCTGGGCTGAGGCAGAGCACGAGGGGCCTGTCCTGAGTGACCCCACCCCTCCAGCAGGCTGGAACAGGCCTTACTTAGCTGGTCACTTCCGGTTCCTATGGGCAAATAGGAACGTAAAGGCCATTCTTCTCATCCCCAATCTTCTCCACAATCTGTACCCAAACCAATACCCTCCTCCAGCCCTATTTCCCTGTTTAGACTCATTCAACCCTGAATCCATTCATTGGTGTTTGTTTTCTCTTTAACCCTTTGATCATGAAGACACTCCAGCACAGAGTTGTTGCCCTTCCTCCTACTCCCTCTCCTCCCGTCCTCAACTGGAACAACTCAGCAGGAAAGGCACCTGCTCCACCAGCAGCATCTCACTTCCCAGACGCTAACCCCCAAACTGCACTGCTGGTGAAGTTCAGCCCAATCTGAAGGCTAGACTAAGACTAAGACTAAGGCCCCTCAGACTAAGGCTAGACTTTATTTTCCTTCTGAAACCTCAGCTTCCAAACTTCCTTCACCAAGGCAGAGACCACTCCTTCATCCACCAGGGCAAGAGGCATGCCAGTCTGGAGGACAGAGTATACTGGACTTCCGAAGTTTCAACAGAAGTGTCACAGCAAGCTGCAAAGCAAAGGTCAGGGAAGCGAGCAGACGCGACACTTGACTCTCTCCCTGTCTTCCCTACACATGTCTCCAACATGCTGGCTGTCCCTGCCACTGGCGAGGTGCCACAGAACAGCAACGATAATGCTACACCACAGCCCTGTACAGTCAGTGTGCTCTCATCCCAGTGTCACACGGAGGGAAATTGAGGGACGTTCACTTTGAGAAACTTGCTCAAAGTTATACTACATGTTAGTGGCAGAGCTAGGATTCAAACCAGGCTTTCTGGCCCCAAAGACTACAATCTTAATTCTACTCTGCCATCTTGTCTTCCTTACCTGCTAGCTTCTACTTGCCTTCAGCTCTCTGTGTAGACTTCTCTCTCTCTCTCTCTCAGAAAAGGCTACCACGGCCCTCCTAATCCGAGCCAGAAACCCCTCTCATGTGCATCCCGTGTGGTACAGTGACTTCCCTGGCCGGGACACGCACCATGCAGAACTGCAGCTGGCATAGTCCTGGAGCTCGGCAGGAGCATCAACAAGTGCCTGTGAGCACAGCAGAGTGCCAAACCATCAGCTCCGGGCTCCTCCCAGTCTACAGCACTGCTCCTGGCTGCAGGTGCCCTCCTCACAGGCTTACCCTGAGAACCCAACTGCACGTGAGAACGTCCACCACGATCCAGTCCAGTACCTGGCCCCAGAAAGCCCTCCATGGCATTCTAGAATTCCCTGCCAACCTTATGTCAACCCATGCCTGCTAAATGAGGTAGTGTGCTTAGGAAAATACCAAAGCCAGCATGTGCCCCGGCAGCCCTGAGTCGGGAGGCCTTGCAGCAAGTCTATAGGGTATGTGCAACATGATGTGCAGAACAAAGGATTTGGGCTTCCCAAAGCTGCAATTCCCAGAAGTCTTAACAAACTGTCCAATTCCTTCAAATCAAAGATAGTCAAGGTTCTAGGAATTGGAATCCTGTCCATCACCAGAAAACCTTTCTGACATCCTCAAGAGAAAGGACTAGGAGTGCCTGCTAGTTCAAGAAACATACACAAAGCCTACTCTCCTTCCCCCAGACCCTATTAACCCTACTGGTAAGGGGATGAGCGGTGTCTCATAGAGGAGATGACTGAATTGGATTTTGAAGGATGATGAGAGGTTTGGGAGGGAGGGGAAGAGGCAGGATTCCAGCCACAGGAATGCAGCCACTGGAAGAAGAGTGAGAATAGGCCTGAAGGTGCTATTGTGCAGGTAAAGGGGAAAAAGGAGTCTCCTTAGCCTTGACTTGAGGTACAGAGTAGACGGAGTTATGGGTGGGAAGAGGGAGCCAAACCCATTCAAGCTGTTCCTCCCGGTCCCTCCCCAGTGTCAGGGAATGTTTCAGAGTCAGCACGCATTCCTCCTCCTGACCTTTCCTCCCCAGGAGAGAGCCAACCTTTCCTCCCTCCCATCACCTAAGGGGACCCACACCCACAGTGGGTTCAAAGTTCCTCACCCAAGTTGAAAGTCCACACTGCAATGAACTCTTCTAGGCAGCCTTCCCAGTCCCACCCTTTCTCCTCAGAAGAGCCTCACCACCTGCATCCCCTAAGGCACAGAGAGGCACTTTCACACCGTTCTTAACCCCCCAGAAAGCTAGGGATGGAATCTTATGGGGAACCATAAATCAGTGCAGAGGCCCACAGGGTACTGCAGCTCACAGGGCTGTGCACTTGGCTGCTTTCTCCTCATGTGCAGGACAAGCCATGATTCTGCACAGCCCTGCTGGGAGGGACCCTCACCCCATAGAGTACCTTTCCCAGGTTGGGTCCACCTGGGATGATCACTGGCCTGGTTACAGCAAAGAAGCAAATGTATAAAGGACTTTGTCCTTACCTTCAAGGAGCTTATGTGCAAACACTTACATACCAAGATCTGAGTTGGAGAGTCATGATAGGAGAAGACCTCAAAGATCAGAGGCCGAATGGGTCTACTGTCCAGGAGACATGAAGCTGAGAGCCACACAGCCTACTGAAGTCACCAGCTAACTTCACAGGCCATTAAGCAGCAATTCTGAGCAGCCACGCGTGGTCATCAGGAGGTTTAGTGGGGCTACACCGGCTCTAGACACCACAGGATCCTTTGCAAAGGCCTTCCCAAAGTATTAAGATCAACTGGGAAGCAGAAATAACCAAGGCTTCTCTCCCATCTGCTGCCACACCTCACTGTTCCCTGACCGGTGCTCAGTAAACATTATTGGGCTGCTCCTCAGGCCCACTCATTCCTCATCTGGTGGGTGACAATCCCAACAACATTCTCTTGTACCTCCCACCATTGCCAGAGTCAACAAGGCCCAACTGTCAGAACTCGAGCCAGTGACAACAGACACACAGGTCCTGTCCTCTCCCAAGGAGACATGTGTCTCCTACATGTGAAGAACTGATTGTCAGGCTCTTTCATATTTCATAAAGTGTTGCTTGTTACTCAGAATAACAAAGGCTACAGCACAGTTATTTTATAACCCTGTTTATACTTGGCCATAACTTCCTGAAACACATTTCCCCTCTTGGGTTGAAATGCCTAAAATACTTTTGTGAATTAAAAAAAAAAAAAAAAAAAAAAAAGGCTTTGCAAAGAAGAAATCTCGAAGAGAATCTGTTTATCTGCCCCGCACTACTTCCCAGAATTCTGAACGATTAAACAATTGTACTTTAGGAGACCTGCTACCGGCAGAGTTAACAAGTCAAAGAAGCTAAACATGGGGAAAATCCCCATCTCTGGGGAAGCAAATGAATCTAGGTAGAAAAGGGCTCTTAAAAGAAGAAATGCTGTCAAAATAGCTAAGAAAAGTAGGAGGGGGCAAAAGGATTACCATATGGGAGAGGAGACAAGAGAGTTCTTACTTAATTCTCATGTTGTATTCTCCCAGATGTGTTTAAGAATCTTTTAAAATACAATCCTCCCATCACATCATGGTGCTGATAAAAGGAAAAATGTCTTTAATTTGCAAAATGACTCCCAAGGTTCCTAACAAACAGCAGCTTTGAGGAACTCTGACTCTGAAATGCCAACAAGAGACCCTGTCCGAAGCAAATGGCTTACTGTGAGATTACCCAGCTGATCCCCCACCCCTACCCCAGCAACAACATTGCTAAGGGGTACTGCTGCCCTTTTCTCTTTGTCTTCATATGCGAGATGCCAACACGGAAGTATTTGAGAATTACGGACTTATGAATTATGAATAACTCAGGCAGTATGCAGCCAACTCTACTCAGTATGTACTGAATTGAATCAAACAGAATCTAAGACTACAGAAGAAACAAGGCGTACCTTCCAACCTTGAGTCTGTCTAAATTAACTAGCTGTGTGGCAGCAGAAGTGCAGACTGTAGCAACTGCTGCTAGAATCTGATCTTTCAACTTGGAAATTACGTCTTTGTATGCCAGGCCATGTCCTAAGTGCTTTATATATATACATTCTTATTTAATTCTTGCAACAGTCTTATGAAGTAGTCACTATTATCATGCCCATTTTAGGGAAACACTGGCAGCGAGGTCAGAAAAATTGTCCAGGGTAACACAGAGAGCTATGAGTAGGGGCCGTATTCAAAATATTCAAACCCAGGCAACTGGACTCCAAGGTCCACGCTTTTGATCAGACTACACTGTCTCTCTAAAAACAAGGAATCAATAAAAAAAGAATGAAATGCTGCCCTCTGCAACAACATGGATGGATCTACAGGATATAATGCTAAGTGAAATAAGTCTTCTGAGAAAGACAAATACCATTTCATCTCACTCGTAAGTGGAATTTAAGAAACAAAACAAGCAAAGAAAAAAAAGAGAACAACAACAAAACCCCAAAAAACCTCAAAACACAAAAACAAAAACCAGACTCTTAACTACACAGAACAAACATACGGTTAACAGAGGGGAGGCGAGTGGGGGGGACAGATGAAATATGTGAAAGGGGGGGGGCACCTGGGTGGCTGAGTCCATTAGCTGATCATGACTTCACCTCAGGTCATGATCTTGCAGTTCACAAATTCAAGCCCTGCATCGGGCTCTGTGCTGACAGCTCAGAGCCTGGAGCATGCTTCAGATTCTGTGTCTCCCTCTCTCTCTGCCCCTACCCTGCTCACGCTCTGTCTCTCTCTCTCTCTCTCAAAAATAAAAACATTTAAAAAAATTAAAAAGAAAGAGGTGAAGGGAATTACAAGTGCACTTACTGTGATGATCACAACGAATGTACAGAATTGTCAATCACTGTATTGTACACCTGAAACTAATATAACCCTGCATGTTTATTACACTGGAATTAAAAGCAACAAACAAGCAAGGGGTGGACCTGAAGGATAACAGATAGATGTTACCCTGAGCTGCATTAGTGACCTCAGTGCCACCACGAGAACTGCAGGTGGTATTTACTATTTTAAGGTGTTTATGAGTTGAATCCTATGCCACCTGACAAGAGACAGCTATGTGAACAAATGCTAGGGGACAATCCTTTTTTAATAGTTATAATCTAGGGCTCCTGGTTGGCTCAGTTGGAAGACCATGCATGCGACTCTCAATCTTGGGGTTGTGAGTTTGAGTCCTACATTGGGAGTAGAGATTACTTAAATAAACTTTTTAAATAAATAGTTATAATCTCACCCTTATCTTCTGGTACATTCAGATTTCATGCTTTACATTGGCTTCAGGTGAGGTGCACAAACAGGGCTAGGAGAGATCAGCAGCCAGCACCCCTCTCTTTCACCCAGCAGCATGAAAGGTTGTCTCTAAATGCTGCTGTCCCTCGGGGCCTCAACACTAAACACAAGGCCTGCCAAGGTCACTCCTGATCTGGCCACACTCCAGGGAACCAGTCATACTAGCACCAGCCACCTGGAATGGGAGTGAGGGCTGCTCATGCCCTCTGCAGGCTCACACTCCTGAGTGATGCAGAGGAAAGGAATCTCCCAGCGGGTAAGAGGTGATGAAAGGATTCATCTGCAAACCTACTAGAATAATTAAGAACTCTGGAAGCTGACCCTAGGTTGTTGTGTGTGTGTGTGTGTGTGTTTTTTTTAAGTGCCCTGTGGCCCCTTTTGCAGGAGTTGGGCAGGTAAGGATAAAATCCTAGCTCACAAATTAGGCCAGGGTAGTAGGGCACCTTTGCTTCAAAGGTGGGATCTGTGCTTACTGAGAGCTTTAGCCCGACTTGAGACCCACTTAGGTGTTCAGTTTGGTGGACTCCTGGTTTCTGTTCTTCAAAAGTTACAGTGCAAAGCTGATACCATGTGTTTGCAATGTTCTAAACATGGCACAACAATTAGCCTGAGGAGGGTAATTTCTCAATGTCTTTTTGAGACGCCAGGGTTCAGCAAGCCCTATAATGACCCATCCAGCCTCCTCCCACAATCCCCAAGTCTTTTTATAGTCACAGGTAATTACACCACGGAGAGATTACATCACTTCGTCAGCAGTGTTTACAACCGACAGGAAGATGCTCTGCGGATGTTTTGGGAACTACATCCTCATTTAGCAAACAATTTGCTGTGGTCCCTATTGTTCCTTTCCAAGAATAGAACCGCCCTGGTAAACCGTGTGCCTAAACTGGGAACCAAACAATCAAGGGTCCCAGTACATGAGAACAGAAACCACCACAGAGGCAAACACAGTAACCCAGAGATGACTCCTGCATCCTTTATCCAGGGGAGGAAACACAGATGGAGTCTGTCTTCCTCTGTCAAAAGAATCATCTGAAGGTTGCCCCGTGCTCCAACAGGGTGACACAAGAAATGGGTCTCAGAGAAGCCTGCTGCCACTCAGCACACGCAGTGTGGTTCTCAGCAGACCACAGGCAGCAAAGTTAGACAGACTCGGCACAAATCCCAGCCAGCTTCCCCACAGACAACTGCCTGTCTCTGAGCAGGTTATGTAACCTCTCTCTGCCTTAGTTTCTCATCTGTAAAATGGTTACATGACCACGCAGCTCACAGGCTTTCCTAAGGGCTTTAAATGGGATGACACACAGAGAGCCTGACACACAAATGATGCTCTGTACATGTCAACTTCCTGCCTATTCTCACCTCTCAGCTCAGTGTACATTATCTCTGACTCCAGGTCCCTTCAGAGATGCAAGATGAGCCAGGGCCACTTGTCAACATCTCTCCAGCACATCAACATGAAGAGCCAAAGTCGTATCATACCCCTGAGAGCCTTGTTCTCAACGTTTTCCCTCTTCAGTGAACACTAACTGCCATGCTTTCTCACTCTGCTGCACAGAAATACAGATGAGATTTTAAAATGGCTTTAGGTGCTTGTGTGATGTTTAACATGGCCTAAAGTGTCATGGAAACACTCTTGGGCGGGGGGTGGGGGGGTGGGGGGGGTAGAAATCAGAAACAAGTAAAATACTGAGTTTTTTCAGCAAATGCTCAGGAAAGGGAGAGAATGAAAATCAAAAGCTTTTTACATGAGTCAGGAAGCCAGCTGGGTTGAGACCATCAGACTATGGAAACATGAGCTTTCTGGAAGGCAAAGGGGTTTCCAGAAGTAACCCAAACTTCCTCAACTGGTCAAGTTTGACACCTCCTCCCAATTCCTTATCCCCAACACAATGACTTTGCATCTTCATTTTTTTTTTTTAAAGACAGCAAAGGATGTCATCTGCATAAAGTCTCCTGCCCAGCATGACTCAACAGTGGGTCACATACCAACCCTGTTGTTGTTATTATTTGGGAATTACACCACACATTTTATATGCCAGGTGCCCTCCAATCATTTTTATTAGTCTACACAACACCAACCTAACATCCTTAAGGATTCGATTTCTGTTTTAAAGGAGACACAAAGAGGTCAACTGATTTGCCTAAGGTCCTAAAGCAAGTTTCTTAAGATCCTGGGTAAAGGGAAGGAGTTGTGCGAGATCTGGGAAAGGCTGCTGCACAGCTGAGACCCTGATTCCTCTCTGGTTCAAGAAGAGAGGCAAGCTGTGTACTATGCATATAATTTTATTTTCAATTCTGGTCTCTTGCCTGCATGGTGTGACCACGTGTAAAGAGGTAAGATACTCTTCCTTCTGCTACTCCTCGAAAGGAAACTTCCAATGATTTTCCCCATATCTACTTAAGGAATGACCAAGGGGGAAGCTGGACCCACTGCCTCCCTAACACCTTCTCCATTATAACTCCAAATCCCAAACTGTAGATAAGAGAAACCAAGATGGAAAACTGAACTTGATCATGGCACAACTCTGCCCCAGAACTCTCAAGTGCCTGTTCCTACATGATTCTTTTCTTCTAGACCTGAGCAATTATGACCAAGACGAAGGGTGACTGTGGAATTTGTAACCAGAGACTCTACAGATGAACTGCCCCCCAGAAGACACCCACTTACGTATGTCCGGTGGGAGTCTCACAGTTACGAGTGTGTATGTACACACAAAGACTAGAACTCACTGGGTAATGAAGGCTGTGTATTTTATAAGCACCTCATTTTACAATGCCTCTGGAGTAAGTGTTCAAGTGCAGCCACAGGAGCAGGTAAGGTAGGCACGAAGAGGAAGAGGGGACTTTTTGTGAACTGGCATGCCTTTCCTCAACTTCAGGGTATCTGAGAGTTTTGGTTTCTTGGCAAGCTGCTTATGGCAGGCACAGCCATGCAGGTGTGCTACGGGTTTCAGGCCAAGGAGTGCGTGCCTTCTTCACCGAGAAGCCACTCCAGAGAGGGAAAAAACCAGCAGCAACTTGGTGCACTGGATCTAAGTAATGGTAAAACCCCTTCCACTGCCTGCATTCTGCTCTGTGCCAGTACACATGTTTTATGGGAAGGAGAAAAGACTTGGGGGGTTGGGGGTTGCAGGGAAGGGAGGATTCTTTGCAGATGGGGGAGGGGAAAAAAAGCTACAGAGCCAACTTTTCCATCCTGCTCTGAGCCCACACTACAGACATACATTTTTCCACACTGGAGAATAATAATCCCTTTATCCAGCCAGTATGAAACCATCAGTTCCTGATAATTGAATTCAGACCTTGGGTGGAAAGTTGGGAAGGTGTGGGTAGTTGGAAAATGCGGTGGGAAATGGGAGGAGGCAGGGGTGGAGCCCATAAAAAGGAGGGTGGCAGCAGGCGGAATGGCTTAATGAAGCTAAGGAAGTTAGAGGCCTCAGACACCAAAGGCAGACATTCTGCCCTAAAATTGCCAGGTCACATGACCAGACAGCTCCCCTAGTGGAGCCTTGGAAGAAGGTGGTCTTGGTAGCATACTAGGTACTAGGTCAGTTTCTGGAGCCTGGGCCCTAGGACCTTGGGCAAGTGCATGACCTCTAAAATCCTAGCTCTGACAGTTATTCCATTCATGCACATACTTATTGAGCACTATTTGTTTGCGTCTAGGGGTAGGGTGGCAAATCTCTTCTAGAAAGGGTCCAATATCTTAAAGTCTAGGCTTTGGGGTGAAACAGTCTATGTCACAACCATCCAACACTGCCACTGCAGCACAAACACAGCCATATTTATATTCATAAATATAAAGAATAAACATTGCTATGTTCCAATAAAACTTTATAGGCACTGAAATGTGAGCTCACAATTTTTATGTATCATGAAATATTATTCTTTTGATTTTTTTCCCCAATCATTTAAAAATATAAAAACCATTCTTGGCTCACAGGCCATACAAAAGCAGCAGGAAGGATTCAGTCCATGGACTGTCACTTGCCAACATCTGCTCTGGAGATACAGTGGTGAATAAGGCAGGATCTCTATATTCTATGGCTCTGTGACTACAGCTTCTAGAGGCCTCCTCTGGCTTTGGCTTATATGCCCTGCAAACGTAAGCCCTGCTTCATCTGGTTGCACAACTGGTGTAGTCTGGCCTTCTTTTCCTTTGAAATCTCATATATAGTCATGATGCCTACGTTGTGGGGTCTCAATCATTAGTAGTGGCCTCCTTAGTTGTGCCAGGGGCTCCTCACAGCCAAAGAGGTGTTATGCTTTGTGGGAAAGGTTTAAGTGTCAGAACAGAGTAAAGAAGAGGCAGAAGAGGAAATCTGTACGTGCGTGGTGGAAAAGACTATAATGCAACAACAAATGGGTAACTTTTTCTCAACAATTCAGAAGAAAAAGCTTAGATGAGACTGCACTATTACCTTCATGTGTCATGTAAGCGGGTGGCAGGGGTTGATAGAAAAAGAATGAGAGGGGGCGCCTGGGTGGCTCAGTCGATTAAGCACCTGACTCTTGATTTCTGTTCAGGTCATGATCTCATGGCGCATGGGCTCTGCACGGACAGCACAGAACCTGCTTGGGATTCTATCTGCCCCTGCCCTGCTCACGTTCTCTCTTTCAAAATAAATAAATAAACTTAGAAAAAATAATCAAGTGTTCAAAAGAAAGAATGAGAAAGAGCACTGTATGGGGACTCTATGTGCCACACTATACCACACTGCTCTCATCCTTCAAGTCCCCTTCCAGAATCTACCTGAGATCCCTCTCCAAGGAATGCTGTCCAAAGAAAACTGCCGTATTAATGTATCTAATGAAGACTGGTAGGGGCCCCACTACTGTTGAGTTCATTCATAATTAGTTGAGACCCCTACTGGTACTTGCAGATACAGAGGCAGGTTCTCTAGCATCACCCAGAGGCCTATGGTACACATCAAAATATGTGCTTTCTAAAAAGGACGCCAGGTCGAGAGGACCACATGAAGAGAACCTAAGAAGGGTCTTCAGAGCACAGCAGAAGCCAACAAGGATCAAGCTCATGGCTACATTTCTAGCCACTGCTACAGCTCTTGCAGCCCATCAGCTTCAACCAGAAAAGTCCGTAGAATTATGAAAGTATAAACTGAGAGAAGTGGATAGGACCTTAAAGGTATCCGGGTCAACCCCCCTCATTTGATAAATGGAGAAACTAAGCCACAGATGCCTAAGTGGCTTGTCCAGGATCACGAAGTTTATAGTGTCAGTGACCAGGTCCTGCTTTCATTAAGTTACAACACCTCAACTTTGTACTTATTCTGAGAAAAAAAAATAAAAAGACAAGAAATACACAATAAGCTAACAATCATTAAGTGCTTGCTGTGTTATCTCAGACAATCTTCACCCCCCTCCCCGCCCCCCCCCCCCCCCAGGGTAGGTACTACTTTTATCCGATTCTGTAGCTGAGAGGTAAGGAGATCTGCTCAGGTCGCAGAGCCAGCAATGGGACTGGACTCAGAACACAGGCAGTCTGATTCCAAAACCTGCACCCTGCTGAATATCGTGTTCTGAATCCCTCCATCCTGCCTGGTGACTCCAGCTGCGGGGGGGGGGGGGGGGGGGGGGGGGGGGAAGGGGCAACAATGTCAGCCCAGCAGTTTCCTACACACCCGTCTCCCAGGTGACTCAAGAGGCCCCTTAATGCCACACCCCCAGGCCTGCCCCCCCCCAGCTATACCACGGCACAAAAGCCCACCTCCACCCTCTTCTCTCCCTGCAACTTCCCGCTAGATGGACAGTGCCCTATCCCAGCCTTTGGGAGAAACAATGGTACTGAGTCTTTTCCCTCCCACACAGAGGCAGTCGGGGACCCACCTGAGGCAAGTCCGTCTCCAAGGAGGGTGCTAAGGATCACCAGTGGAAGGAACACTCCATGTCCCGCGGAGGCCACGGCCAACGCTGAGGTGCTCTTTGGTGTTATCCTGCCATGGCACATCTTTTATCCGTCCAAGTTATTTTAAAAAGAAAAAATTTAAAAGCCAGAAGAATTCTAAAGTCAGCCACGGGTAGATTTACCTATAAAAAACAAACAAACAGAAAACAAGGACATAAGTGAAAACTTTGGCCCTAAGTTAGCTGCAAGTAGGCACTGTAGCAAGGAAGCCATAATCACATACAAAATGCTAGTAACTGAATTCCTGCTGCCAGAAGGGACAGGCACATAAGTGGCTTTTCAACTTCTATGTGGGGAAATGCCGAGGCCTGCAGCAAGCTGCCATCAGTGTCAGCATCTAGGAGCCAGATCCTCGCTCTCAGGACGAGGAGACCAACACAAGCTCACCTGGAAATCTGTCAGGCATGGCAGAACTTTCAGCAACTGCCCAGGCTCTGCCCCCACAGCCTCCAACAGAGAAGAGGAGAGAGAGGCAGCTGTTGACACAGATGCTACACCCCTGAGTCAGGCTTTGCCTTTGCCATTTGGACTCAGAGCAAGTTCAACCGACTGAAAGGAAAAAAAAATAGAGAACACGTGTCTTAAAGGGAGAAATACACCGCCTAGAGAAGGAATGCAGCTGCAGGAGCCAAGGGCCCACGGCTAGGCTTGCTCAGCTGCCAGAGGCCGGATGAGCCCCTGAGGATCTGACGCTGACTCCACAGCCATGAATCTCAAAAATGGACCAATTACTCCAGGCTCACCTGACACACCTGTGACCCCAAGAGGCCACACTTGCTGGGTGTCCCTGACAAGGACTGGGAGAGGATGGGCTGTGACTGTTAATTAGCACCCCCACCCACTCTAGTTCAGACGATGACTTCAGAAGAGTAGGAACCAGGGTCTTTAAAAAATATATGTATCAGGGGTTAAGACTTTAAGGGATTACTTTCTACAAGCCTTCAGAGAAGCAGCTGAGTTGATGATGATACATTATGATATGGGCCCTATTACATTTTAGTTCAGTCATTTGATTTTATTTACCCTGGTTTATAACAAGTATTCCAAATAATAAGATTATACTCCCTTTTTAAATTCCATACACACCTCCTTCTCCATTAATAAGGCTTTATGTAAATAGAGAAGGGAGCCTGCCATCTACAACCCTAATAAAGGATGCCTCTGAGACTCTGCCAGGGATATTAAACAGACCTGCCTTTAATCCATGTCTGAAGCCTTGACTCAGGCCTACATCCCCTTCTAAAGAGAGTTACTGCAAACAGCAACAGGAGCTACCTCAGCATGAAGGAAAAGCAGCTAGCAGGGCCTTCAATGAGCATGAGCTAGCTACTGGGTCCTTACTACCCCTAAATAGCTGTGACTATAGCAGTCTTCTGTCCACAGCTTTTACCCAGACTCCAACTTGAGCCTTTAAAGCTGTAGAAAAGGGATGGTTCTTGAAGAGATCTAGGGGTGGAGTCTGTAAGTGACCCAAAACAGTACACAAAACCGTGTGTGTGTAAATGTGTGGAATGTGTATATATTTATGTGGCTAAGGACAGCAGAGTTAGAATGCCAGAATTCCAATCTGTGTCCTCTATTATGACCATGTGGCCAAATCACTCTCTTAGCCTCAGTTTCCTCATCTGTAAAATGGGAGCAGTAACCATACGTCTTCATTGGTTTGATGTAAGGATTAGGATCAGACAAAGCACTTGGCAGTTCCTGGCACTTTGCCAGTACTCAGTAAATACTGCCTGCTGTTGCTGTTGTAATTAGTAATAAGGCTGAGCTGCAGAGACTTAGAGGTCATCAGGCTTTACCTCCTCATTCAGCAGATGCCAAAACCCAAGGTCAGAAGAGGTTCAACAATATGTCCAGTTAGCAATGGGTGCTGTCATTTTTGATTCATCCACAGCAGGTATTTGTACCAGGCAGTCATCACCCCCTGAAGGCAACATTGAGAATAACACCTGGTTGGGCCACATTACAGCACGTGCACAACAAATATTTCTATAGTGAATGGATGGGGCTGGATCAGAGTGGTGCTTAGGTGTTCTGTGCACAAGTGAAGATAACCAAGAGAGACTCCCCAGAGGAGGTGATGCTGACTGCTAGTGCATATGTTTAGTGAAAAAGAAGGTACCAAATACAAGTGAACAGAACAATGGGAGCACGGCACGCTTGGCAGAGGCTAGAGTTAAGGGCTAGGCCAAGGAGGTTAAACTTTACCCTGAAAACCACGTACAGCTTAGAGGATCATAAACAGAGGAGTTATAAGACCAAATTCATTTAGGACGAGCACTGTGGCAAGGATTTTAGAGGAGGGGAAGTGGGGGGCATCAAGTGGTAAAGGATCTTGAATTTAGCATCATTAATGTGGAGCTCTTTCGAGGGCAATTTGACAATATCTGTCACATATTCTCTAACCTATCAGTTCTACTTCTAGAATCCGTCCTCAAAAATCGCATGAGCAATGATATAGATGCAAGATAGTCACTGAATTCTTTGTACTGGCAAAAGACTGAAGTGAGGCAAGTTAAACAAGTGGTCATACACACACCTAACAAAATACCATGTACTGGTCTAAAAAGAGTTAGGCAGGAGGTGCCTGAGTGGCTCAGTCGGTTAAGCATCCAACTCTTGATCTCAGCTCAGGTCTTGATCTCAGCGTCCTGGGTTCAAGCCCCGTGATGGGCTCCACGCTGGGTGTGGAGCCTACTAAAAAAATTAAAAAGAACTAGGCAGGTCCAGTCTGTCCTCATATATGAAATGACTTCCACAATCAGTACATGAAGAAAGCCACTTGCGAGGCTGCATGTATTTTTAAAGGGGATACACACACACACACTCTTGCATGCCATGAAAACCTCTGCCTGGAATGATGCACAAGAAATCGGTAGCTAATAATTGCCTTCAGGGTGGAGAAGTGAGCAATTAATAGGGAAATAACTCGTTTTTCGTCATATGTATTCCTTTTTAATGTCCTTGAGTATACTGTACCTTGTGCACGCATTACCTATTCAAACAGATAAAATGTAAAATAAAATTAATGTAGCCACGTGTTCCAGCAGACCACCTGTCTCCTCCCTCAACATACGGACTGATGTTCAAATAAACCTGATTGCTCCTCCTGCCAGGAATATAGTCACTCTTAGGGCTCAGCACAAGAGTCGCCTGGAGGAATTCTTTTCTGACACTTCACACCACACCCACCTCCAGTAGGACTAACCCCCTCTTATTCCCAAAGTGTCTTGAGCACCCTGCTAGGACTGTACCTCTAACAGGTTAATGCATCTACATGTTTATCTGTCTCACCTCACCAGACTCAAAGCTCCTTGAAGGCAGTGAACAAATGCCTGCCAAACTCACGAATACTGTGGGGAGGAGCCAATACAGAATTAGGAAAAAGATACACAAATAGGAGCTCCTGTTTTGTCTTATTTGAGAGAAACAATGGACTCCTCCCCCTGACTTAAGCAGCTCCCTGGGCCAAAGGACCAATTCCACCACGAAGCCTAACACCTGATCAAGTGCATGACAGATGGGGTAGTGACATGGGGGCTTTGCAAAGAAGAGAAAAGATGAATAGAGAATAGAGGGTAGTCAGTGGGAGTGTTTACTTGCAAGGCTAGGCCAAGAGTTAGTGCTTCAGAAACAATACAGAGAAAAGCGAAGCCCTGTGACCCCAGGGTATTGCTCAGAATGGGAGAACCTGGCTACTGTGGAGAAAAGGTCACACTATACATATCTAATCATTTTAAGAAGGCATCTGCTTTAAACACAGAATTAAAAAATAAAATAAAACCTGGACTTGAACTGTGGCTTTAGAGCAAGTGAAAAGAAAAACATTTCAGAAATAATTAACTAGATATTCATTATCCCTAGAGAAATACATGGAGGAGTAGGAGGAGGGGAAGGGGAAAGAGGAGGAAGAAGAGGAGGAAGAAGAGGAAGGAGGAGGAGGAAGAGGAAGTAGATCCTGGTTGTCTGGGCTGGGGGAGGAAGGAATGTGGAGTTAGTGTTTAACAAGTACAAAGTTCCGTTTTTGCCAGATGACAAGAGTTCTGGAGACGGACGGACGGACGGCGGTGATGGTTGCACAACAGTGGGAATGCGCTTAATGTCACTGACCTGCATACTTACAACTGGTTTAAGATGATTGATTTCATTTTATGTGTATTTTACCACAAAAAATATTGGAAAAAAGTTATGATTAAAGAGGAGCCTGGAACTAAGCCTCGTCTTTAAAGATGGCACTTATCCACCCTCACAAGGCATGTCACATTTAAACTTAGAGGTAAGAAGAGAGAAGAAAGAAAAGAGAAAACCTGAGGCTCCATGTCAGTCCCATCTCTGCCACTAAACAGCTGGCTGGTCATGAAGGCTCCCTGGCTTCCATTTGCACATCTAAGAAAGGCTCTACGGTCTCTCTCAGCCACAGAATTCTCCAAACATCCAAGCTTCTCTGTGTATCACACAACCCTTCCTCCAGCAGCCAGTTTCCCCTCTAAAATATGGGGTGTAGAGGAGTCATGGCAAGTCTGCATTCATCCTTTTCTGATAATCTTTCCTGGGACCACGGCTGCACCCCAACAGTGTGTGGTAGAAAGAGACCCCATGAGCTAGAATGTCAGCCCCTCAAGGTCAGTGTCTGGTCTTTCCCCCTCAGTGAACTCAGAACATTAAAAGCAGGGTGACTGTGCTCTGCTGAACGTCATGAACACTCATTTCCTGTTCAAAATGATCCTCTATGACGATCCATGGCTCTGATTTGGGGAAGCCACTTACCTCATTTTTGCCTCTGTTACCTCATCTCTGCCTTGTTTCCTCATCTATAAAACGGGGTTGTTGCTTGCTTTAAATATCTCCCTACTCTCTAATGAGGCTCAAAAAGGACAAAATACAAAGGACAGCTCTATAAACTGAAAAGACTCAGGTCCTTCTATCTACAGTTCTGGCCTAGAAGCCAACACAGCAGAGGTCTGAGAAACTGCTCATAAAAAATGACGATGAAAACAGGACAGGCTTCTGGAGTAAAGGACAACCTGTAACATGAACCCAAAGTTCACGTGGTTTGCGTATCGTTGCCATAGATGCTTCCAGGTTAACCAAAGAGCCTGAAAAGATTAAAGGTGTCCTGAGAGTCACCTTCAAAAATGGCTCACAGACTAGGGGAGCAGCAGCACCAGGTGGGGCCAGCCATGAAACCACCACAGCACCCTGTCCCCAAGACAGCTGAGGGCCCAGACCTCCTCAGCCCATGTGCCTGGTTGCCTTGGGGCCTACCCCTGGAGAATGTCACAGTCCTCCTGGAGTGGCAGGGTCATGTCACACTCTACTGATCTCTCCTTTGTGAGACAAGAGTCCTGACTGTGTCAAGGTTGGCTCCCAGGTGCTAAGTAGGTTTCTCTACAGTTCTAGGAGATCAGCCTCAGTCTCCATGTAATTGTCAGGATTGATTATTTCCTAAACTATGACCCATCTCTCCATTAGTTAAGAGAGGAAACTAGATGGGTAAAACCAACAAAATCCTTTTCTTGCCTCAGATCTAGTCGGGAAAGAAGATGGTGGTAGTAGACAGTCTGGAACAAGAAAGTCTGGTTTTTTTCCATGAACCAACTTCACCAACCCCAGTGCTGCTACGTGACGGTGGAAGACAAAGAATAGTTCGTGAAATGTGACCAGAATTTAACCAGTTAATTACCTTTCAGAGTGTAAAGATAGGAAGTCCTAACTCTGCAAAGTCCAAAGTCTCCCAGAGGGTTTGATAAGAGAAGTGGCTAACGTGCCAGGGAGGCCTCTCTTCCTGCTCCCTTTCTTCTCTTCCATGTCTCCCCCACTTCCCTCCCACTCACCCTGAAATAGCTAGGCCACGGCAGCAAAAGACATCTAAACGTTTATCAGATCCTAATGCTTCCCACTCTTGCTTCCAAAATGAAAAAATGAAGTTACTTCTAGATGTCTTTAGTTTACTTCCCCCCCCCCCCCGGGACTCCTTCCAATCTTGCTAACCCCTGTATCTTCCCCTTCCTTTTGTGCCACTAACATGTGAGGGCCTCAACAGGCACAAACTCTTCTACTGGACTCGAAGATCTGTGACAGCCAGAACGGTACCTTATCCATTTCCTTTTCATCTCCAGCTCCAAAGCCCAAAAGACACAGTCAAACTCATTAAAATTCACCTCCTAGAAATACCAAAATAACCCTCAGCTTTCCTCATAAGCCACCTAAACCAGAATAGGGTAGGTGTTAGCAGTTTTTCTTAATCACCTTGATATTCTTTGTATCCTTGTCTGGCTTCTCCAGAAGCTACATCCTCTTGTTGTCACACTTTCCCCCTACTGTATTCATCAGGCTGCAGACAGCAGGACATCAGCAGACACACTGCCCCCACCCCCATCCTAAGCCTTCTCTTTAACAGTCTCCAACCTAACAGCAGAAGGACTGCAGCAGGGACCTGAATGCATAAGAGAGCTCTAGGTCCCAGCTCCACCAACCAGTCATTCCTCCTGGTCTTCAGGGGGTGGGCCTGGATGATCCCCGAATGCCCTTTCAGTTCTAAGGAATCTGGAATGTCTTCTAGGGAATAGGAGGGGCCCGGGAATATTTCCTCCAAAAACATAAGTAAACAAAAGTACTAACTGGAAGGAGCAAATGTTAAATCCTTCCTCTATGTTCTGCATGAGGAGTCCTCTCCCCCTTCATCTTCCAAGACCCATCCTAGCATCTGTCTCCCTCTGCACTGCAGCAAACTCAGGAAACTCCACTTTCCCATTTAGAGCTTAATCAATCCATCAGCACATTTGTATAGGCCATTTGTACACAGTGTTCCTAAAGTGCTTTCCAAAAATAACAAATGTCTGACAACAACAACAAAAAAACCCAGCCTCCACGTGTACACGTGCACGCACACACATGCGCACATACACACACAAGCGTGCGCGCACATGAGACACAGCCTGCGTCACACACAGGGACCACTGCAGAGCTGTAGAGGACCAGAGAATAGAGAGAAGGACTGAAGAGAACAAAATAACACACACAGACTCAAGACAGGACAGAAAAAAAAGGAGAGTGAAGGCAGAGTGGTTGTGAGCAGGGACTTGGCTCAGTCAGTAAATTTCCGACCCTGAAGGCAGGAAACCGCTTCTTCTCTAGTCCCAGCTTCACCAATAACTGATGGGCTGAACTAGGACAAATCACACCACCTCCCTATGCCTCTGTCTCCTCATAAGTAAAATGAAACAGTTCAACTAAATATTTCTCAGGCAGACTGGGATGGTGGAAAGATTCTAGCAGACTGGGCCAGAATCTCTGCTCTGCTTGGATATTATTAGTGGGGTGATCTAGGGAAATCATTCAGTTCCCATCTATAAACTGGATACACAATACCCACTTCATTGGGTTGTTGTGAGATGGAAATGAGATAAATGTGAAGGATGCAGGATGGTGTATGGAACAGTGGGCACTCAAATCAGTGCTGGCTAAGGCCCCTTCCTGCTCTGACCAGCTCTGATTGAGCAGCCACTGGATTCCTAAAGGGCACTGTTTCAGCTGGGCTGGAAACATATGCCCTGAGACTATGCTCAAAACACAAATTAGTTTAGATGAAAGAACTGCCAACAGGTGAACCTCCAAGGTTCTCCTCCATGAAGTTCTACAAATCTATCTTTGGGGGTGCCTGGGTGGCTCAGTCGGTTAAGTGTCTGACTTCAGCTCAGGTCATGATCTTGCAGTTCACTGGCTCGAGCCCCACGTCGGGCTCTGTGCTGACAGCTCAGAGCTTGGAGCCTGCCTAAGATTCTGTGTCTCCCTCTCTCTCTGCTCCTCCCCCACTCACACTCTGTCTCACTCTTTCTCTCAAAAATAAACATTAAAATAAAATTTTTAATAAAAAAATAAAAAATGTATCTTTTAAGGAACTTAGCACTCCTTCCTGCAAAATTAAATAATTATGTATGTGATTATACTAAAGCAATATTTGTGTCCAGGGGGACACAGGAGTTTTCTAGTCTGAGCATGTAGTAGGGAAGGATGAGGCACCGAGCTTACATGTTTATTACATATATACACACACTCATTACCTCATTAAATAGGTGCCATTACCCCTCTTCTACAGATAAATGAAATCCAAGGGGCCAAAAGTCTATCCTTCTCTGCTTTCCTACTGCAAAGGGCTCCCTGTTTTTTTGTTGTCCAAATACAAGATAAAGTTTAGTTGCATCAATTGAGCCCATAAACATGGAAGGCCCTTCTGAACCCAAAGCATCACTGCCTGAGCGATGAACAGGACAACCAATCATATCCCTCCCCAAGGCCTGCTCAGTTACTTAACTGCTGTATGTTGCATACATACAGATAATTTATTATCTGCAGATAATAAATTCCTGCAGAGACCACCAACTCTGCCTCTTTCTGTGCCTCAAAGCACTCAACATTTACTTGTTCACTGAAGGAGGAAAAAAGATAAACCCAAAAGACATAATTTGTGTAGGAAATAAAAGATGGCAAAGTCTCAACAGACATAAAACAGGAGGGGAAAGGGGCATAAATCCTGAAGTTTGGGCCAGGTAGCAAAACAAATGCTTGGCAGAAGGGGCTGTAATTGGTTCACAGACCCCAGAGACATATCTATGTGTCATCATACCCCTCTGTTTGGTTCCTATCAGAGCTAAGTGGAGCAGGCTTCAATACCCACTGGACAAATAAAGTCTGAGAAGCTGATCTGCTAAATCTGACTTCTTACAGCTCGGTGTTTGCAGTGACTATACTGCAATTCAGCAAATATTTACTGGCTGTCTTCAGTGCAAGGCTTGGGTGATCACAGAAATGAAGTGCAGCACAGACATGAATTCCCCACTCTCAAGGAATTCACAATCTACGTGAGAGGAATTATAAGCTTATCTATATAACACCATGGAAGTGTTATAAGAGCCCAATAAAATGGCTATTTCTGGCTATTTAAAAAAAAAAAAGTGCTATGAGGGGGCGCCTGGGTGGCTCAGTCAGTTAAGCGTCTGACTTCAGCTCAGGTCATGATCTCACAGTTCATAGGTTCAAGCCCTGCATCGGGCCCTGTGCTGACAGCTTAGAACCTAGAGTCTGCTTCGGATTCTGTGTCTTCCTCTCCATCTGCCCCTCCTCAGCTTGTTCGTTCGTTCTCTCTCTCAAAAATAAACATTTAAAAAATGAACAAAATAAATAAAAATCAGAAGTGCTATGAGAATGCAGAGGAGGTAGGAACAGTGACTTCTGAGTGGGAACAGGGGGAGGGGGAAAAGAAAGGTTGAACTGGACCGTGAAGCTCATGCACATACCTAGTGAGCTCTCAGGACAGATTGCATGCACAGTGCTAATTATAAAGAAAGACAAAGAAATGGAAGAGCAATTCACCAAAAGGATGGCAGAGAGAGGAAGACCAAAAGAAAAAAAAAAGTGGTAATTTTGTCTGCCAGGCCCCACTGACTGCTGCCTGGTAATGAGAAATAAATACCTATGTATATACCTTCAATCAAGATATTTAGGCTCTAGGATTGCAGTTTCCAAAGTACTCATAGCTGTGCAGGAAACACCTCCTCCAGGTCAAAAATAGCAAACCCAAGAGAAATGCCTGATGCAGTTATATTTACTTTTTACCATCTCTGTGGATCACTTCCCAAAGGCCTCCAAATGGGATGGTATAAACAGGTCTGTGTCACTTCCTGGTTCTCAGGCCTTCTGCTACATTCCCAGTCAGTCTGGGAAGGCTGCCTATTTAAAAATAAACTTTAAAAAACTCACCAAAACCCTAACTCTAAACCATCCTTTCCTCTACTTCGTTCAATTTCACTAAAACTAAAAGGGACTGAATAAGAAATGAGACACAAATGACCACAAAGAATGAATTCTCAGCTCAAAACAAAAATATATGCTGAGTTCAGAGTCAGGAGATTTGCATTCTACTCATGTTCTGCCTGTAACTGGAAAATTTGACCTTCAGTAAGCAAGATGCTTCATCTTTCTGTACAATAGCTGCTTCAGCATACTTAACTCCAATGCAGCTATTCATTTGCTCTGGACCTCAGTTTCCTTATCTATAAAATAGCACTAATAACAGCTACCTCATGGGTAAGTATTACATGGGGAAATGCATGTAAAGCACTTAACATAATACCTGGAACTTAGTGAACTGTCAAACATGTTAGGTATTCTAATTATTACCAGCTATCATTATTACTATTGCTACTTTTTGAAAACATGTCAGGGTTGGGCTAGATGACTACTACCTGAAGAGCTTCTCTGGCTCCAAAATCTATGATTTCTTTTTTTTTTTTTTTTTTGAGAGAGAGAGAGAGAGAGAAAGAGAGGGTGCCCAAGTGGGGCAGAGGGAGAGAGAGAAAGATCTTATTAAGCAGGCTCCACGCTAACACAGGACCTGATCCCATGACTATGGGTTCCTGACCTGAGCCGAAATCAAGAGGCAGACACTCAACCAACTAAGCCCCATATGATTAAGTCATTGTCTCCATTTCTTTTTTCTTTTTTTTTTTTAAGAAAGTTTACTTATTTATTTTGAGAAAGACAGACAGTGCAAGTCGGGGAGAAGTGGAGAAAGGGGGACAGAGAATCTGAAGTGGGCTCTGTGCTGATGGCAGACAGCCAGATGCAGGGATCAAACTCATGAACTGTGAGATCATGACCTGAGCCAAAGTCAGACACTTCACTGACTGAGCCACTCAGGTGCCCCACCTTTTCTTTTCTTTTCTTTTCTTTTTTTTTAAGGGGCTAGATGAAAAAGAAAATAAACCTGGTAAAGCATTATAGTTACAAACATATCCTCAGCATTTATGTTACAAACACTAGGATACTATTAGGAAATCCATCAGTGAGTGCAAGGAGGCATACTACCCTCCCCAATGGAAAAGTCTTACCTATTCCTGCATTAAACCCATAGCATGTGGCAAGTCCACCCACAACACACTGCCTCTACTCCCATGAACACCAAGGACAATGCCCTCGTGAGCCAGTACAGTCTGACTTCACCCACCTCATCTTTAACTGATAGCAGCTCCTTAGAGCAGCCCTAAAAGATAGCACAGTGGCCAATCCACCCATTTCTAATAATGACTAACCCTTCCACAAAATGTTCCTGTTTTAAATTAAAAACTGCCTTCTCCTTAATAGAATTTGAATGTGGCCAAAAGTCAGATGCCCTTCCCAAAAGTTAGAGTGTAATCAGAGGTATTCAGCTTCATGAAGGCCAAAGTGCTAGCTAAATTATAATTAAATTCAGATGAAATTAATAAACTTTTTCTCTTATTTATTCATTCAATGTTCATAATGTGCCAAATGCTGTAGAAGATGCCAAAAATAGGATGGGGTGAGTGAAAACAACAATAAAGGATGACGCCAAGGTTTTTGGCCTAAGTGATGGGGTGACTGGTGAAAGCCACCAAAGGAGAAAAAGAACACAGGTGGAGGAGCAGATCTGGGGGACAAATGTAATGAACTGAGTTCAGGTAATTCTTGGATATGCTGAATTAGACACTTCAAGGATATCCACATAGAAAGGTCTAGCAGGCAAATTGGAAATAAGCATGGTGCTCGCTTTGGCAGCACATATATTAAAACTGGGGGGCGGCTAGGTGGCTCAGTTGGTTAGGCGTCTGACTTCAGCTCAGGTCATGATCTCAGTTCACAGGTTGAAGCCCCGCGTCAGGCTCTGTGCTGACAGCTCAGAGCCTGGAGCCTGCTTGGGATTCTGTGTCTCCCTCTCTTGGTGTCCCTTCCCTGCTCGCTCGTGCTCTCTCTCAAAAACAAACATTTTTAAAAAATAATTTAAAAAAACTGGAATGATACAGAGAAGATTAGAATGGCAGGAAACGAGCATGAAACTCTGCAGAGCACTTTGAGCTTGGAGTTAGCAGCCTATAAGTGATGGCTGAATATATGTACAATAGATGGACTCACCTAAGAGAGCTGAGTGGGAAGAGAAGAGAGTCAAGGACAGAATCCCGGGAAGAACACTAACTTTTTAAAGGAACATGTCAAGGAAGGACAGCCCATGAAAGACACTCCAAACGTACGAGAAAACCAGGGCCTATGCATCAAAATGTCAAGGGAGGGACAGAAAGATTCAAGGAGGATGTAGGGGGAGTTGGCAGTGAAGGTCCACTAAGATGAATACTGGTCTTGTCACAAGATGCTTGGTGACTTCATCAAGAGTAGTTTCATTAGAGTGGTGAGGGCAGATCATGCTGATCTTAACATGAATTCAAAGTGACAAAGTGGACACAATAAGGGCAAAAATATTTGAGCGAAGAGCTGGAAAAGAAGGGAGAAGAAAGACTGGAGGATGGCTAGAAGGAATTTATATCTTTTAAGCTGTACCTTCTCAGTTAGCCCAAGGATTTTAGTTAAAATTCCTGAACTGCCCAGACAGCTTGGAGAACCCCCACAGAGAGTGTCTCTGAACTAACACTCCCGCAAGCCATGATTGGCCAAAGCTAGGGAGACACTGGGGATGAATATTAAAGAGCTGCCTGCTTCCTTAATGTTCAACTGCAACAAAAGAGCCTCTCCACTTCTACCCCAAAACTGCTACATCTGTAAGATTCGTGAGAGAACCAGTCTACCTAGTAGCTGAGTCAGAAACAACCTTTCCTAGTGTCTCTCAGGCCTTAAGATTCTGCATAAATATGGTCCCACTTTCTGCCATTTTCCTCTTTTCTACTCACATGCCACCTGAGTATTTTCCCCTGAGGTTCTGGTGCAGGCTCAGGATTCTAGGAACATGTTCTTCACTTCCATCTACTAAAGCTTAACAGCCCCAATCAGGTACACACTTAAGCTGTACAAGACTACAAATGTTCTCCATCTTGCGTAAATTCCAAGAAGCCTCTGAATCTATAACCAAACCATGACTCTTCCTGTCCTCTCCCTCACAAATTACCCAAACTTCCTGTAAGCTGTCAAGGTTGGACTGTGAGGTTCCAAGCAAAAACGAGAAGCAGGAACCTGCCTACTGTTCCTTCCCCTTTGATTAGTCCCACACCCCTGCCCCCACCTAACCCTCCACCAAGGCCTACAAGCTCCAGTTCTAGCTCCAGCCATACTTCTGGTTCTCTACATGCGGAGCTCTAAATCACAGCCCGAGAAGAAAGGAATCTAATTCACAACAGATATTTCCTTAAATCTCCAAACACAGACTCCAAAAGTAATCTCAAATTAGTCAAAATTCAGGCAGAGGTACCAAACAAAGAACTTCATAAAGTCCAGGTTACATCCTGGAAGATGTTAAGAGGGATTATGATAAACACAGCAGACAGAAAGAAATATCATAAATTAATGAGGGAGGGAATCTGGTATTTCCCTCCAGACAGGCATCTGGACTCATTCCTAACAAATATCTTTCTTAAGGAACTTACTGACTTCATTCAACACCTATATTGGGTACCTACATATTCTAGACTCCATGAAAGGCACAAAGATGGGGAAAAGCATATGCCCTAAAAGAGATAACAGTCTACTGGGGGAGGTAAGACACACACAGAGGTAGAAAGTGAGAACACACAGGTGATATACAGCCCAAATGTCAAAAACAAAACACAGAAGTAAGCTGGAGCCCAGAAGAGGGAAATGAAACTGTTAGTTACAGGATCAATGTGGATTTTAGAGTTACACAAAAGTGAGTTCAAATCCTGATTCTGCCTCTTGCTTCTTACAGGTCCTAGGGGTACCACTTTACTGTTGTGAGTCTCTATTTTGTCATATATAAAATGGGGAAAACAACACCGAATGCTTCACAGAATTTCAAAGAGTCCATGATTCACACATATAGGATCTGGCACAGAGTAAGCCTAAGTAAGATGGAAGAGCCACTGAATACAGAGAGTTAAAACTCCTCCCTTCCCCACACAAGGCTCTCTGGAGATGGCTATCTGGCTAACTCACGCATACACAGCTGGGCACCTACTGTTTGTTCATGGATTGTGCCTATTAGTTCAACTAGCTGCCCAGGTTAAATGGGAGCATGGTCAGGAGGCACAGGAAGGAGGCTCAAAGTGTGTATAGATGTGCATGTTTGTGCCAGGATAACACCTAGAAGTGCACCCCCAGCTTTCTGCTAGAAAGTGCAGCACAGGTAAAATTACAGATTGTGCCATATATAGCCTAATACTGAACGAACCATGCTATTCTCTGGATGCAGGTGTTCAATAAATGTTTGGCAAACTAACATGATCTGAATCTGAGTAAAATTTGCCTTGATGGATCCATTTTTCAACAAGCAAACACAGGAGGTAAAAAATATCCAAGGCTGGAAATTAGTCTGAGGGACTTCTACCTCTAGTCATGATGGAATAACAGAGACTAGATTTACTCTCTTTCCTTAAACAACTAGAAAGCCAGATTTAATATATGAAATAATGGCTTTCAGACATTTAACAATAGGCAGCACAGGGCAGTGATCCTTGAAACGCAGTGAACCCTACTAGTGCCCTAGCTAACTCTCTCAGGAGTTTCCAGAACACAAAGCAGAAAGAAGAAACATGAAAGAGTTCAACAATCTCAGAGTTAGAGACAGAGTTGGGAGTGTGGGGAGACCAATGTGGCTAGAATTTGCAGGGCAAAGTAACTAAAAATAAGGAGCCATAAAGAGAAAAGGCCCCAGAGATCTGAAGAGAGAACCCCTTGAAACTTTGGCTGAGTACTCATCTGTGCATGTGTATGAGGAAATTAGCAATGCTGGGGAAAGAATGAACGGAAAGAAGTAGGTGGCATAACCCCCAGAGTTCACACAGAGCCAGAAATATTCATGTTCCTACTGGCCAAAGTGGAAAAATGTCCTAACAAACAGGGCATCAGATGGAATCTTCAGAAGGGTTTGGCCTTAGTAATGGGGCCATCCTGGCCCCAGACTAAAGGCTGTTCTGGACCCCATCTAACAAAGCTAAAAAGCAGGCCTTGAAATGAAAGGATCGAACAATTTCCAAGTAACTGAACTGTTTCTGAGAACAAAGCCCAAAAGCATTTAAAGGAATATAAATAGTTCCAGCACCCACAATAATAAAACTCACTCTGTCTAGCTTCAAATAAAAAAATTAACAGGAATGCAAAGAGGCAGAAAAATATGACCATAACTAGAAGAATAATGAAACAAAAGAAATAGGCATAAAATTGACCCAATGACAGTGGACAAGGATGTTAAAATCTCTATTATAAATATTCTCCATGTGTTCAAGAGAGAAGAGGAAGGCATGAGCATGATGGAAAAAAATGGAAGACATAAAAAAGACCCAAACTGAACTTCTAGAAGGAAAATATACAAATATCTGAAAGAAAAAGATATAGGATGGGATTAACAGATTAGATACTGTAGAAGAAAAATTAATGAACTCAAAAACACAGCAATAGAAACTATCCAAAATAATATATACAGAACACAGCAGTGGGACACTATCAAGCAGCCTAACATAAATATATATGTATCTGTATGTATACAGATTACATAATCACATAACGTGTGTGTGTGTGTGTGTGTGTGTGTGTGTGTGTGTGTGTGTATTTATTGGGGATGGGGTAGGTAGACACAAAAAAATTTTCAAGAAACGCCAGAAATTTTTCCAAATTTAATGAAAACTATAAACCCACAGATCCAAGAGCTCATCAAACACCAAGAAGAAGGACAAAAAGAAAACACAAGGCACAACATAATCAAAATGCTGAAACAAGTGATAAAGAGAAAGTGTTGGGGCCCCTGGGTGGCTCAGTCAGTTAGGCAACCGACTCTTGATTTTGGCTCAGGTCATTATCTCACAGTTTGTGGGTTTGAGCCCCACATCGGGCTCTGCACTGACAGAGCAGAGCCTGCTTGGGATTCTCCCCAACCCCTGCCTTTCTCCTGCTTGATGGCTGATTGATTGATAGAGAGATAGACAGATAAGAAAGTGTTAAAAGCAGCCATGGCAGGTAGGGGAATGAGAGACACACTGCGTTCAGAAGAACAAAGAATTTGGGATGCCTGGGTGGCTCAGTCAGTTAAGCATCCGACTTTGGCTCAGGTCACGATCTCAGGGTCCATGAGTTCAAGCCCCGTGTCGGGCTCTGTGCTGACAGCTCAGAGCCTGGAGCCTGCTTCAGATTCTGCGTCTCCCTCTCTCTCTGCCCCTCCCCTGTTCATGCTCTCTCTCTGCCTCAAAAATAAATAAACATTAAAAAAAATTTTAAAAAAAAAGAACAAAGAATTACAGCAGGTTTATTATTAGAAACAATGCAACCCAGGAGGCAATGGAGCATCCAAAAAAGTAATGGGAAAAAAGCAGTCTCGCACTGGTCAAGTTATATTGACTTCATTGAACTATGAGGTTCCCATCACCAATGCTTTTTGTGCCCTGGAGTAACATTTTTCAGGGAGGCCTGTGCTAAGCACAAGATGGGGAGGGGAGGTACTCAGTGGCCTTAAAAACATAAGTACAGTATCCTATGAAAAACGAAAAGAGGTAAAGACTCTTTCTTAGGTTCACAAAGGGGATTTAACCATGTTTTTTACCTATGTATTCAGAACATGACAGTTCTTACGTAGCCTTATGTCAATATTGCTTAACACAATGGTAAAGATGCAAGAAAGGTCTACCAGAGCATTCACCCCAAGCAAAAGAAAATCAAACTAGAAAGAAAAAGTAAATCTCACTAAGGAATGGGTTACCTTAACAGCATCAGGCCTGAGCAGGCCTCCCTCCCTTCAGGTATACCTATGTGCTGGTTAATGTGTCTGATCAGATGAAATGCTTTTATAGAATGGAAGAATGCTGCTTGAGCAGAAGTAGGTAAGGATAACTAAAGATATGAATGAGAACTACTAAATTCTTAGCTATGTAATCCTTCCCAGAGCAGCAAAATCCCCTCATTAAGTGCCCTGGGCTGGCACCACATTCTTCAGAGTCCAGCCTGCAGCTCTACATCTTGGAGGGACCACTACGATGGCAATTTATCTGGCCCATGCATTGGCTGGTCTGGTCTCCCCACTAAACTGTAAACTAAACTGTAAGTGCACAGGAAGGGTGGGTCCCCTTATATGCTTTCTTTGTAACACAGAGACCAACATACACTAAAAAAAACCCACTGTAGGTGCCCAAGGGGACCCTCCTCCCCAAAATACTTAGTGCCTGAACTAGAGGTTCTAAACTGGGGGCAATCTTACCCCCCTCCGAGGGTATGTGACAATGTCTAGAGGCATTTTTGACTGTTATAACTTGGGGGTGAGGGGATGCTACTGGCATCTAGTGGGTAGAAGCCAGGGATGCCACTTCAACATCCTATGATGTTTAACAAAGAATTAAAGAAAACAAAGAATTACTTGGCCCGAAATGTCAACAGTGCTGCAGCTGAGAAGCCTGGCCTAAGTGAGTGAATGCTGAGCTGTAGCAGATGCCAGCAGACCTGCCTTAGTTGTGCATGTAGTGTAAAATTCCCTCACACCACTACAAAGCCTCTTGTCTTAACACCTGTCCCCAGAACAACATTTTGATCCTCCCACAGTCCCTAACTTCGGCTTACAGTGCCTCAGAAAGAAGAGCTTAGGAGTTCAGACATCTGGCTTTTAACTCCAGCTCTGCCACTAGCTAATTCTGAACATGTCACAAAACTTTTCCTGGGCCCATTTCCTCCTCAGTAAAATAGAGGGACTGGAAAAGATAATTTAAGAATTCTTTCAGTCCTAAAATTCTATTTGAAATGCTAGGTTCAGCCTTACCTATTTATAATGAGCCAAAGAGAAAGGGGAAAGATCCAGTCTTATTGTGAGTATGCACACCCACCCTCGAAGGACAGAGGTTCTTATACTGTGGAAACCAAACTGGGCCAAGGGAAGCTCCAGAGAAGCCAAGAACTCAGGCATGAGGGAGGGAGGGATGTGGAAAAGGGCTCCGTCAACACTGGCTGTAAGGCCAGCTCAGGCCCTCAGGTTTAAAATTGAAAGTCCTTGCTAGCCTCCCTCCTGCCTTCCCCACATCAATCTTTTTAATCAGTGTTAAGAGGAGGAGGAGGAGGAGGCGGCTTACTATTCAAATTATGGGTCTTTGAACAGCAGCACTGGTGGAATCTCAGCCTCTATCCCTGATCTCCTGAATCATAATCTGCATTGTAATAAAGTTCCGCAGGTGATTCCTACACTTGTTAAAGTTTGAGAAGTCCTAGTTTAGGGTATATTGCCCTTCTGTTCTCTGCTCTGTCACCTCTTCACTTGGTAAAGACGACTTTAAAACTCTGTCCACATTCCCTGCTAATGCCTCCTCCTGGCACAGCTTGTGCACGTGTGCATACACACACACACACACAACCAGTTCTGAATGTCCAAACCCAGAGTCGTCAAGAGTGATGAGGATAGGTTACTTTCTCTTTGCCTCTTGCTTATGTCCACACAAGGCCAGAAAGAGGCAAGGCTTACAGCACAAGCAAAATTAGAGCTTTTGCAAGTGACTCAGCCCACCCCTGCTGTTCAAAGATTCCCTGGGAGGAGGGATGGAAAACAGGGTGGTGAATCCAAAGGTACAAACTCCAGGGGCACCTGGGAGGCTCAGTTAAGTTTCCAACTCTTGATTTCAGCTCAGGTCATGATCTCACGTGGAGCCTGCTTGGGATTTTCTCTCTCCCTCTCTTCTCTCTGCCCCTCCCCTGCTCATTCTCTCTCTCTCTCTCTCTCTCTCTCAAAAGTAATTTAAAAAACATTTGGAAAAAAGCAAAAACAAAGGTAAGAGTCTCCTCATTTACATCTGAACACTGGCCAACAGGAGTCCAAGGTTTCATTTCTAAAGTTTGTTTTTTGTTTTCTTTTTTTAAAAATTTTTAACATTTATTTATTTATTTTTTGAGAGAGAGAGAGAGAGAGAGAGAAAGAGAGAGCGAGCGAGCATGTGTCAGGGAAGGGCAGTGAAAGAAAGGGAGTCACAGAATCCGAAGTAGGCTCCAGGCTCTGACCTGTCAGCACAGAGCCCAACACAGGGCTCGAACACACGAACTGTGAGATCATGACCTGAGCCCAAGTCGGATGTTTAACTGACTGAGCCATCCAGGCCCCCCTTTTTTGCTTTTTTCTTTTTGCTGCTGCTGTCTCATATTACATAAAGATTCTTGGGGGCTCGGGCTAAAGGGCAAGGCACACACACAGAATAAACAGAAACACAGCAAGGGTTCTCCGAGCAGAGTGGTGGGGGCAGCAGCTGGAACAAAAGCAAGACCTCGATGAGGAGTAGTATAACAGAGCGCTTGAACAGAAGACAGAGTGTAGAGAGAAGGGGGGGCTGGACTCGGCCATGTAGTCAGTGCAGCGAAGGAGATTAGGTTGCTGCGCACCCCTCACCCCACCCCCTGTCACCGGCAGCAGATGGCCCAGCCCCAGGCAACTGGCAGAGACAGCAATCTGCACGTGCCTGCCTGCCCCTCCTTCAAGGCTGCAGATGGGGAAAAGCAGGACAAAGTCCAGAACCATCCCAGGTCAAAGCAACACCTAGAAAGAGCACCCCCAGGGTGGGGTGGAAACATCACTTAATGCTTTGCTACAGTGAGATGAAACTTCAACTCTCAGCATTATCCAAGGTTCTCCTGTATCCACATACAACATCAGAAAGAGGGCTTGGTGAGGTGGGGAAAAGCCCACCTGAGTGCACTGGGTGTGTTGGCCTAGGAGAGGTCATTTTATCATTCAACATTTGTTGGGTATATACCACATTCCAGGCACTGCACCAGCCAACTGAGGCATAGTGGTGAGAGTAGACAGTCTCTGCCCTCAGGAAGCACAAGGAAAAAGACATTAAGACAGTGGGGTTAAGTGCTGAGCACAGAGAGATATGGCAGCACAGAGGAGGGGCACCCCACCAGTATCGGGGCAAGCAGCGGTCTAACACCGACTGCAGGAAGGCGCATTCCAGGGAGAGGAGCAACATGTGCAAAAGCCTGGAGGCAAAAAGAGAATGGGGGGGCGGGGGCACCTGGGTGGTTCAATCAGTTAAGCGTCCCTTTCTTGCTTTCAGCTCAGATCATGATCTCACGGTTCATGGGATTGAGCCCCGCCAATGGGCTCTGTGCTGGCAGTGTAGAGCCTGCTGGGATTCTCTCTCCCCCCACCTTCTCTCTCTCAAAATAAATAAATAAACATGGGGGGAGAAAGAGAGAGAACTGAGAAGTGCAAGTTTTTCTGTCCCAGCCTTTTTTGGCCTCTTGTCACCCTCACCAGGAGCAGACTCATGGGTCCTGGGGATCCTAACACATTACTGTCTGAAGGAACTTGGGGTCCTCTTGTAAGTCCAATCTACCCATTTTAGGAGGGGAACTAAGGCCTAGAAAGGGGCCACGACTTGCCCAGGGAGATGGCTTGCTGGTGGCTGAACCAGAACTCAGTTCCCCTACCTCTTCACTAAACAGAGTTCTCTCAAATATCCCCCAGTCAGAATCCAACCACTGGGCTCCCACAGACCCAGTGCCAACCCAGCAATGTTCCCCACTGTGTGTGCTCTGTCCATTCAGAGCACTCGGGGCTCGGCTCACATCCTGGCCTCTGCCCAATGAGGAAGTTCAGCAGCATCAGCCTCCAGGAACTCCAATGTGGCAGGAGCACCTCAAGAGAAAACAAGAGTGGCTGCCTGCCTCTGCCGGAAAACAGGCAGAGAAGGCACACATAGTAACAATCAAGGTAAGTTGTAGTTTTTGGTGGGTTTTTTTTAGGGGGGTGGTTGTTAGCAAAAATGGGCCCCCCTTTGGAAATGAAGAAGAGTTGTTTGGAAAATTGGAGGAGACTATTGGCCAACACAGAAACAGGAGGTGAGTCTGAGTGACTGCCAAACCAGGCAAGCTTAACAAAGACTCTCCTACCCAGGGCTCTTGGATGAGTCAGTTGATTAAGCATCCAACTCTTGATTTCTGCTCAAGTCATGATCTCACAGTTTGTGGGTTCAAGACCCCAAAACTGGGCTCTGAAGTGGCAGTGCAGAGCCTGCTTGGGATTCTTTCTCTCCCTCTCTCTCTGCCCCTTCCCTGCTTGTGCATGTGCTCTTTCTCTCTCAAAGTAAATAAATAAACTTTAAAAAAAAAAAAAAAAAAAAAGGACTCTCCTACCCTTTCCCAGAGGAAGCCCATCCCTCTGGCTGGTCACACTAAATGAGCTGTGAGTAGTAGTCATTTCAGGGAAGCTGAAGGCCTCCCCGTTGGCCTAGCTGTGGTGGATAGGTCATCAGCCAGGAGGCCAAGCCACTGGAACTTCAGGGCACAGCTGCCCTCAGTGTCACCTCAGTATCTGCCTTCAATAACACTTGTTCTGTGAAGGTCCCCCAGCCTCCAGCCTGCCACCCACCCACGATGGATCAGTGGGTGCAGAGTGGAAGTACTTATTAGCTTTTCAAGTGTAACCCTCCATAGAATTTGAATAGAAGGCACAGTTATTCAACTGCAAAGTAGAATTCCTCCTCTTCTAACAAAACAAAGATGCATGCCAAGGACCAGCTAGCTGGTGAAAAGTGTGGAAAGAGGCTAAGCGGCACTAGAGTTATGCCCATTTACTAACCTCATCTAGACCCTGGCAAACCTCACCTCCAAGGCCTTGAAACATCAGTACAATGAAAACATCCTAATGATCAGATCTCTTTCCTGTCCCAAATGTCCTTGGATGCTGCCTCTGAACCCACACCCAAGTACGATCCTGGCCTTGAGTGGCAGTGCCAGCCCAGGACCCCAGACACGGATATTCAGGGCAAGGATGTGGGCTGCCAGAAAAACTGACTTTCTCAGGAGCTGAAAAGAAATGTTTGGTCTAGTACAACAAAGGGACCATAATGGGCACCTCATGTCCTAAACTCTTTCATATCTGCTACAAGGAACCTCTGGGTGGAGGGGGGCAGGGGGGCGTGTGTGTTTTGGGATGTCTGTAGCCAGACTTCCTTTTTGTCCACTCAAACAGCAACTCTTAAGAACTTGCCTTCCTGAAAGACAAATGCAGTTCGTTTCCAAACATCACTGAGAGAACTTCTTGTTTTCTCTCTCTGCTTTTTAAAACAGATGAATACTCCCCTAGGGAAAAAGCAGCTGTAAATACAGGAGAGGGTAGAAAAAGAATCCTGCTATGAGTTCCAGAGGAACCATTATACTATTGTAAAAAGCATTCTCAAAAGAAACAATACACCCAATCCAAACAGAAAACATACAACTTCATTCGAAGTACTTCTCTAAAATATAAACTTCGGGCAGATGATTTCTCTATACTCCAAGGCTGTTTCCTCCTCTACTCAACACCAAGACCTTCGCATATAAAGTAAGTTAGTGATTTTCTTCCCAGGAGACTTGGAAAGAACCAGTTCACAACACAATCAGTGTACCTGCTACTGAATGCCTATCACCACCACCACCACCACCACCACCATCAAAGGGCTAAATTTCATTACCAAACTGCTACAGAAATTTAAGCAAATTTAAGCCATTATGTTTTTACGCAGACTGAGACCACGTATTTACTAGCTGAGAACAGAATGGGAAGAAGGAATAAATCGGAGACAGGCAGCCCGGCTTCTGTACTTTTTACCTTCCAAAAAGAATAGCAGTTTTCAAAGGCTCAGAATTCTGGGAAATTGCCCACTGGCTTATTATACCCCTCCATCACAACAGTAATGAGGCTGCCACCTCGAAGCCCATTTGCCAAAAATAAAAGATCTAAAGAGGTGTTTCAGAGAAAGTTTGTGAGAAGAAAATTCAAGCTGGTTTTATTTTCATATAAGCTACAATTAAATGGCTTTGCCTTTGCAACCGCACTTCCTACCTAGAATTCCAGTAAGTTTAGATGTACCCTGTAGACTTAAACTGGATTACAGGGAATTCAGCTAGCTAAAACTGTTCCCAGTCCACAGATGTTATTTACTAACCTATTTCACAGTCCTGGGTGGGTCTGAGAAATAAACTGGGGATTGAGGAGGGGGTCAGCACTATGCTTACAATTCTGCCCAAATTGGAAAAGGAAGACACTGCTTTCAATTTCACACAAGATTTGAATATTAGCAGAAAAAATGCAACATAACCCTGTAAGCCCCATCAGTGACAAAATATGTATATTTGCAGAATGCATTCATATCCCCAAATTTCCCAGAGAAATCAATACAAATCCCGTTAACCACAAATAAATCAAACGCTGAGTCCAACAGGTTTGTTCATTGTTGCCCCTAATTATCTGTTTCCTTAAGCCATAAGCTTCCCTATGGCCCGGCATCTTTTACCCTCCTTTTGGGAAGATTCACCACACAGGCATCTGGCCTCAGAATTCCCCAAGAACCCTGGTGGCCTTCTAGTATGAACACATTTTCCAAGTGAACCAGGATTTCAAGAGAATCTCAGAATGAGACAAACTCTTGGGGGACACGCCTGACCCTTCTGCCTTTGCCATTTTCTCTCAGGTCTTAGAACCCTAGAACTACTCCTCGATGGTCTTTGGGCCTCCAGTCCCTGCTCTGCTCCAGGCCATCCAGAATTCTGCTAGGAACCACACTCTCAAAACATTGTGAGATCACCTCTCACTTCTAATGGGTCACCTCTGTCTACCCCATGTAGCATCATTTCCTGACAGTCCTCTATATTTTGCTTGTAACATGCACAGAAGGCACAGGCCCCAGCCCACTTGGAACCTTCAAGGGAGTTGGGGAGGCTACAAACTCAGACAGCAAACAATTAAGGTACACAACAAGGCAGGAGTATCTATTGCATTACTCTATGTGGGTGCAATAGAATACTAAATCGTGAGGCATGAATATTTAGAAAATAGGAAAGAACAAGCAGCCACTTCTGGTAAATTAAGGACAAAATAATGAAAGCAAACAAAAATCAGAAAGGATCTGAACCAAGACCATCAAAGAGGACCTTTAAAAGGAAAGAAGGGAGATCTGACCTGAAAACTTAGAAAGCTGAATAAATATAGAGAAAGAAAAAGGAAACTGCTGGGGCTGGAAGGCTGAAGTAACCATGATACACTGGGGGGTGGAGGAGGTGGGGAAAGGAGGGGGAGAGAGGCCAAGAATCAGGGAGAAACAGAAAAAAAAATTCCATCTGAGGTCCTCCAGGACATGGGACAATTCTTATGGTTTCTCTAGTATCTATCACCTCGCAGACTCTGGTTATTCCACAGTATTAAGCATTCAGTTGAATACTTACAGTGAAAACAGTCTGTACAGCCATGAAAAACAGAAACTTCTGCTTTGGATGAGTAGGTAGTGGGAGCCAATGAACGTTCTTGAGCAAGAAACATGACCTAAGCCAATTAAATGTTTACTAAAGGCCTACTATGTGAAAGGCATCAGAATACTTAATGCCAAAGGGCACTGCCACCATGGAAAAGGATGGTAATACTACCTCCCACACACATCAGGCTTCTTTCTCTTACCTAATCACACTTGAGGTGAGAACAACGTCCATGGGAGATGAACCTGGCAAGAGAGACTAAAGCAGCCTAAGAGGCTAGACCGGGTGATGTCTGGCCAGTGTGGTGGTGACAGAAACCTGCTGAAGAAAGAACTGGCAGGGCCTGTCTACTGACCAGAAAGGAGGGGCTCGGAGAGGGGAGTCATGATGACAAAGAAGTCAGAGAGCAGGAAGACTTGGGTTTCAATTCCCAGATGGTGACATTATTTCAGGCCATGCTTTCGCTCCCCTGACTGCCAAATGCTGAGGTCAATCAGCTCAGCCATTCTTCCTGTTTCTGGGAATGGGGGTTACACATTCCATCCTTCCCATCTGCCCACGGTCGTTTAAGCTGGTTGTGATTTCCTGTAATTCCCATTTGCAAGGAGTGAAGGGGATCGATAAGGAGAAGAGTTGACAATTCTTTTGACCATCACAACAGTGATAAATATATCTCGATAGTCCTGCACTAAAATTTTACTGGCAGCTTTTATTCTGGGCAGAGGAAAAAAAGGGGGAGGAAGCATTACATTTAAAAAGCCTTGAGACAGTGTTCTCCTCACCCCATGAGTTCTCCTCTGTGGCAGAACCCCCTAGGTGCATTTAGTGCAAAGGAGGGATGAGACAGAGAAGCATCAACCCTGAGAGCCAGTACCATGAGAAAAGACAGAAGAGGCCCAAGAACCCTCACCACCTGGCTATGTGGAAAATGAGCACAAAATCAGGAGAGCAGGATCAACATAAGCCAGGCCAAAAATGCTTGAACATGCAGCATCACTGGAAAGAAGTAGCTGGCCTTCAACATAACCTCTCTGAAGCGGAGAGGGCACTTGGGGACAAGGGTGTTGCCAAGTGTTTGTCCCAAAGTGGGACTGCCCACTGTAAGGCTGAGCCACAGGAGGGCCACCCTGGCTGCCAGAAATGTGGTCCTTCTCTCCAAGACCCTGCCAACCACTCTGCCATCCCTGACCATCCTAGACAGAAGGAAGGAGCACAGTAAGAGGTGAACAGTGGTGACGGCTGGAAGGGAAATCACAGGTGCTTTTCTCCTTCCGTGACTGCTAGTAACCTGTACATCCTGAACTTTCTTCAAGAAACAAGCATGACTTGAGATTTTTCAAATTTTGAGATGTGTACTTTATAAAGGAAAAGTACAACTTAGCCCTCTTTCCTAACTATTAAACAAGAAAAAAGAGTACAGACTGAAGAACATTTATCAGCCAAAGGAACTTGGTGGATTCTCTGACATTTTCTAAACAAGCACTTCCCTCCCACCAGTGATAGATTCTAACTGCTTGAGCATAGTCATGCTTCACACAGCGACCTCAAACAACTAAAATAAAACTGAGTGTGACCTGAGAATATCTGTTATGACAAAGCATTTCCCCAGTGCTCTGTTTAGGGTTCCTATAGGTGGCAAAAGGCCTTTTTATAAGCCTATAGCCTGGCTGTGTCAATGAAGAGAGGGATGTTTGTCATATGTCATACTCCCAGGGACACAGACCTTCAGGACAGTAATAATAGCATCATTAACTGGCACTTGACTGCTTAATCATTGTGCATGGATCCAAGCATTTTCTAATATTTGATATAATCCTCATAACAACCTTAAAAGGTAGGTATTATCTCCATTTTTAGACAAGGCACAGAGAAGTTAAATAACTTGCCCAAGGTCATAGAGTTAGCAATTCATGACACCAAGATTACAAACTAAGCAGTCTCACCTCACAGCACACAATCTTGATAAAGGTTCAAATTTATTCCATGTTAGGTGTGTGTGTGTGTGTGTGTGTGTGTGTGTGTGTGTGTGTGTTTGAGAGCGAGGGCGAGAGCAGTGGAGGCGGGGGATGGGGGAGTGGTGAAGAATCCCATCACCCTGAGAATCATGACCTGAGCCGAAATCAAGAGTCAGATGCTTAACTGATTGAGCCACCCACACACCCCTAGTGTAACTCATTTTAAATATTAAAATAGTCCTTGATATATTGTGGAATAGGAGGCAAAATTCTCATTCATTGTAAGAAGAAAACAGGAAGCCTTGAAGACTGTCCATACTGCTACTTGCAGCTGCATACCCTCTGGAGATGGGCTTGGACTTGGCTTGCAGCTCTGCTTCAGAACCCGAGCAGAGGGAAGCGTTTTCTGTGTGAACGCCAGGACCACACCCACAAGGGAACTGACCCCAAGGTATAAGGTATAAGCACACTTTGAGAAACATTCCTTTGGGGCATTCTAGAAACTTCTGAACCTGCTGGAAATTTGGGAACTAGGTCATTAGATGTTGATGGCTAATTCCCCTGAACTGCTAACGAGACAGGCACGGCATGTTAAAAGAGCTATTCAAAGAGTGGAGTGGACTGAAACAGGAATTTAGAGACATTAACTCCCAAAGCTCTCTTTACAGACATACATCTAACGGAGAGGTTGCCCTCCCCACGATGTGTATATGTTTGCTCCCCATCTTCCACATCTGAGATAACCTGGCTAGAGGGTGCCTCAAAAAATGAGCTGGACTTCTCTGGAAAATAACTGCTAAAGATGGATACACTGCATATTAGTGGTCAGACTCTGTTACCCTGAATAGAAACTTCAAAACAGAGAAAGGCTGAGGGGAAGAATTCTTTTTTTTTTTTTTTTTAAAGTGTGTTCTTTAGGGGGCGCCTGGGTGGCTCAGTCGGTTGGGTGGCCGACTTCGGCTCGGGTCATGATCTCGCGGTCCGTGAGTTCGAGCCCCGCGTCGGGCTCTGTGTTGACAGCTCAGAGCCTGGAGCCTGTTTCGGATTCTGTGTCTCCCTCTCTCTGACCCTCCCCCGTTCATGCTCTGTCTCTGTCTCAAAAATAAATAAACGTTAAAAAAAATATATTAAAAAAAATAATAAAAAAAATAATAAAGTGTGTTCTTTAGAAGTCCCAACGTAAAGCAGCAAACACGCTGCCTGAGTCTTTGCCCTCATTTGTAAATTGAATAAAGATGTATTCACTTTAAGGTTTGCCTCTCTGTGTTTTATTTAGTCTGTCAGTGCCCATGAGCATATGTAAACTCACTCACCAATTTTGTCCTTCCTCCTTGGCTTAAATTATCTTGAATATTGCATTACTATACAAGAAACATGGCTCCAAGTTCAGAAACAATTTCAGTAATTTAATTAAGTTGTGTAGAAATCCTAATGCTTTCTTGGGCACCAGGCTGACCTTTCCCTGCTCCTTTCTAGTCTCTGAGGGTAAGTCCTGGCTGCTGCCTCCCTTGGGGTGGGACTCCTCTCTTCCCAGATTTCCACAGGGTCTTAACAGAGGCCACACAGTGCAGTTTATAGTTCAGATTAACTGGCTCTGCCACTTACCAGCCATGCCATCCTAGAAACGTTGTTGTTGTATTTATCCAATTTGGCATTAATTCTTACAACTGTTAAATGGGTATAAGCAACCTACTTCAGAGCTGCTGTGAAGATTAGATAAGCTAATACAAATAAAGCACCTAGAACAGTGCCTGACATGTAGAAAGCACTTGACACGTGTTATCTTTTATTATGAGTCTACCTTATAATATTAAGAAGGTTTTACATGAATCTGGAGCTTTATACTTTCCAAGGCAGTCTCAATTCATTATTACTACAATCAGTCCTCACAATAATGACTTAAGTTAGACAAGACCGAAAATGTATGGGCATTTCCTGCAATAAGGAAGAGGAACTAGCCTGACCACGGGAGCTCGTTACTCACTATCCCCCTCATGACTGGAGACCTATCTCAGTCACCTTTGTATTCCACCCCATACATACTAGCAGGTATCAATAAATCAGTGTTGAATTGGACTGAATGTAGGGTTTGGCCATGGTATGTATAAACAGAGCAACCCTAGCCTTGGGGCAAGGAGCTGGGCAACAAATCAGAATCATTATTCTAGGGAATTCCTAGCTACCCTGAAGAGAGAGACAAGAGGGCCACCTTTCCCAGTCCTGACTCCAACTCATCTTCAAGAGGAATAGAAGCATCTGCAGAAGAGGGAGCAGCCAGAGGTCACTTAGAGGTAAATGACAGAAGTGTCCCTGCTCAGCCTCTGAGGAAGGAGGGAGCCAGGATAATATAAGGGGCATATCACCACGCCCCTCCTGCTGGGTCAAATGGGGATCCATAAATGCGGCATCTCAAAGGCAGATAATGCTGCCTTCCATAACTGAAATGGGAGTTGTCTTTCACTAGAGTACAGGCCAGTCTATAAATACCAGGGATTAAAAGGCTTCCTGTGCGGCCAAGTGCCACCTGCCTAAATACAGACACTATCTGGTCTTCCATACCCCAAACAGACCCCAGAGCTTCCCTGAGGGAAAAGCCACCATCATCCAACAGTATACCCCCCTCCAAGTGATACCCCAACTTTTATTTGTTCCACTTTGGGTTATTGTGGGTCTCCCTCCCAGACCGTCACCCAGGGCCATCCTCTCTTGCTAAGTCCCTGCGCTGCGGCTCCCACCTGGCCCCGACTAACCTCCTCTCTCCAGGTTTTTGTTCTGTCTCCCTCACCACCTTGTCCTCCCCTCCAGCTTCCTAACCCACATCTACTTTATCTGCCCTGAATAACACAGGCTCTGGAATCACCCCGCCTTTGGTTCTTGCTCCAACAGAGTAAGTTACAGTACTTAACTTTTTAGAGCTTGGTTTTTTGATCTAGAAAGTGAAGACAAACCCACAAAAATACAGAACCTAGCACGGTGCCTGGCACAGAGCACGCGCTCTCCACATTTTTCTGCCTTGTCCCACTCTCCACCTTTTTCTTCTTTCTTTTCCGAAAAAAAAAAAAAAGAAAAGAAAAACTTCTCTGGCTTCTGTGACTGACTGTCACTGTTCCTAGGTATCATGTGTGCTACATCCAAATGTCTTAACCCAAAGAAGTCACTCAAATTATGAATACTTTAGCCACCAATGTTATCTATGTAACAGGTACATTCTGGGCACAAGGTCCCATCAGCAACCTTCAAATTACACTAGAGAGGACTGGTTACCTTATTATCCGCCCCTCACCACCATCATCACAAATGGCCCATTTGGTGAAGAAAGTAACCAGAGGGGATAGGAAGACATAAAGCTGAGGGTCACTTCTGACCAGAAGCAAGGGATGAGTAAAGGCCTCTGTAAGGTAAAGGCAGCACTTCCACATGCGACTAAAACCCCAAAAGAAAGATTCCCATAATTCCACATTTACATATAAAAATGTTTAATTAATTCTGACAGCAAGAACAGCTGCCAGTTTTACTAGAAACACCATCTGGTTCATTTCTGATAAGGCCCAGGCACGACTTCACATAGGCCAGAGACTGCCTACAATATGGTTCCCAAAAGGTGGCATCTTCGATGACAGCTCCAAGGCAGTGTGCCATTCCTCTCTCCCCAGTGCTCGGAAGCTGCTCCTGCAGGTTCGTGATCAGGCCTGAGATAAACCCGGAGCTTGGCTCTCTTCTGTCTTGGAGAATGTCCTCCAAAGTTTCCAGGCACCACCCTGGCTAAGTCCATGTACAGCCCTAGGACAAGTCACCAGATCTCTCTGTGTCTCACTGCCTGTAACTCTGAAGGGACATTAGTCCCCCGCACCCCCATGCATCAACCAGAATTCATTTAAGCAGGTCTATCTCCAAAAACCAGATAAATACAACAGAAACATGATAAACAGCTGAACAACTTGTATTTTAGAGGAGCTTTCACAAAGCGGGTTGGCGCGTGGCTTCTCCACTGTAGAGTCTCATTTTGCGATTAGCGAAGAGTCAGAGGGTCCTTTCCACGAGGCCTTTAAGCTCCTCCAAGGATCTTCCTTTTGCCAAGCCAACAGGAAGCACTTTGATGTACTTCACTGAAGGCCTTTAGGCAGCCACAAATAAGGAAAAGAAACCAGTCTGGGAATCAGAGCAGACTTGTCTAGAGGTGCAGAGACCGGACTGGTGATAAGTGCTGAAAAGTGACTGCCCTTCAGATCCTGCTGTGGAATTATATGATGTGAACGCAATACCTACACAGCAAGTATATATTCCAAAGAAACACAGACTACAAGAGTTAGCCACCACTAAATGCAAATTTGGAAAAAGATGTATTTGAAACACACAAAAACAACATAAAAACTATAAAGTGCAAGAGTCTGTATAAATATGTATACTCCTTCCAGTCACTAGGCAAATTTAGATTGATAAAACTTTTGACATTGCATTGCTTGTATTTTTCACCAAATGGTAAGTATTTCATGACCTCTATGAAGAAGGGAGCAAGGCAAATGTTGCAAAGTCCGATGAAGAGAAAACCAAAGAAGGGTGAGAAGTGTACTGTACAAACCCAAGGTGAGAAACTGGTGGCCTCAGCTCTGACCCCCTAAGTCTGGGGATGAGGATCTCCCACTTTCTGCTAACAATTCTGGGCAGAAATCACTCAGGGTTTTGTTTTCTTTGTTTTGGGGGGAGGGGGGTTTCCTCAAAGTGTGAACACACAGAACAGGAGCCCACAGCAACAAAGCTCAAAAGCTATTTCCCACCAGGTCTAGTAACTTTAGCCCAATCAGTACCGCAAACAGGCAAGGCAGATCTTTACGGAGCAGGTGGGAAGTCACAGGCAGTATCAAAGTGGTATGGAGAGAGGCCTTCCTCTAGAGAGGCTGAGCCCGTCCTTGTGCAGGCCTTCCGGGATGAAGGAAGGAGATGAGCAGACTCAGGGCTGTGAGGCCGTCAGTGTGGACTCCGGCAGGAGGGCAGTTAACAGAGAAGGCCACTGCTGCTGCTAACTCAACATATGGCCTTAAGACAAGTCACCAAATGACTCCGCCTCACTTTCTGTAACTTTGAAGTGGGCATAACTCCCACCTCACTTCCAGCGTAGCTGTGAGGATAAAGCTGGTAACAGTTAATATTTACTGAGCACTAACTATACGCCTTTACTAGCACGAGGCTAACCTCTTGATAGGTCTCCTCCACCCCCTATATGTGGTAGATACTACTATAAACCCCCGTTTTCAGTTGAAGAAGCTGAGGCTTAACAAACAGACTTACCCAAAGCCACATAAGGCAGAAGGAAAATTTAACACTATAAAAGCAAGGGTCAACCACGAATTATTATCACTTCTTCCCCAAATAAACTGCCATTTGAGTATTTTTTAGTTATCAGGCACTGTACCTGGTATTTTAAATACCCCAATTTATTTGATTTTCTTAATAATCCCATGAGGGGATACTTTTAATTAAGTTCTATGTGCCAATAGTGAAAAATTCAAGTGATACAAAAAGAAACTTTAACAAGTTACAGTTTTCCTGTTATCCCAAGATTCACCACCCCAAAATTTCCACAGCAAGTAATTAATATTTTGGTAGCTACCCTTCTGGAGATAGTGTTAATAATATCATCTCCATTTTATAGATAATGAAAATGAGCACCAGAGAGGTTAAACTTGCTCAAGGTCATACAGCTGGAAAATGGCTGAGCTGACAGTGAAAGCAGGGTCATTCTGAGTCCAAGGCCTGCTATCCTCCTCTTGTCTCCCACTCAGTACCCACTTCTTCAAACAATCGTCCATTTTCATTCACCACAGGAAAGGGGGAAACCATGCCTGGCCCACAGCCAGTCTTACTCCTCCACTTTCCTAAACTAAATGGAAAATACAGGGCTGTCCAAGCACACCCTGCCTCAGGAACATCAGCACTGCTTTATGTCTGTCCGAATCTAAGCTGTCACGGGTGAAGCGGGACCTTCACTTCCAACCTCCTCACCACCCACACAGACTCATCTTTGCCTCTGGAAACAAGGGCAGGACAGTGGGGAAAAGGGGTTCAAGCCTCACCTATAGGAGACTGTCGATTCCCTTGTCTGCAGAAAAAGCAAAGATGTTCCTTCAGGAGCCCTCATGAGTTCTCAGGCACAGACAGTCCTCCTCTGGAAACAGTGTTTACAGAGCTGCTCAAAATCCCCATCACAGAGTCCTTAGAATCCAAAGAACTCAGCATTCATTCTCTGGCTTACCCCCAAACGCAACTTCTAATAACACCAAAACTGCATGGATTTCTATATACCAGGGTTTTAACTCTATGGCTTCTCCCCTACTCCAGAAAATAAAAATAAAGGTCCCTCGGCCAATATGGGAATGCTTTTCCTTAGTTAGGAGATGAAAGTTGCCTTTCAAATTTTATACACTTCCGCATTTTTGTCCCATCGGTACAGAAAAACATACTGACATACTGACCTTGAGAGTACCTATGCCGAGATTGAGTAGGGGAAAGGGAGAGGGGTTGTTATAACGTTTTCCATGAGAAAGTTAAAATTTATGAAGTCTGCATTCCAGGAGGTTTCCTTCTCCCTGCATGAGGTACCAACATTTGAGTCCGTTGAGCCCCTAGGTGACTTGGTGTCACTAATTACAAGTATAGCGGATGTTAAATGTCTACTGGTTACCGAAGGCCTTGGCTTTCCCATTTGTAAAATGGGACTAAAATCTTCCTCATAGTATTATATGACATCTTACATGAAAGCATTTTGTAAAATGAAGAAATTTTTATTGTTATTAATACAGATGCCCAGCCTGCAGAGTGAACACAGAGGACACTTAAACCAGCACTTCCATCTTCAAGGGGCTTAATATCTGTGTGTAAAAGACAAATCAAAATACTGAAGCAACAATACAAAACATTTGTTGGGCTATGTGCTGCAAAGAATCCCTATGAGGAGGGGGCACCTGGGTGGCTCAGTTGGTTAAGTATCCGACTTCGGCTCTGGCCATGATTGTACTGATCACTGTTTACCGCTCTCATGTGGGTGCGAGCCCCGGGCTCTGTGCTGACAGCTTAGAGCCTGGAGCCGGCTTTGGATTCTGTGTCTCCCTCTCTCTCTCTCTCTGCCCCTCCCCAGCTCGTGCTCTGTCTCTTCTCTCAAAATTATTAAACATTAAAAACACTAAACATTGTTAAGCATTAAAAAAAAAAAAAAAAAGAATCCCTGTGGGGAGATCATTAAATGGGAAAGAGCATTCAATAAATACTTGTTCACGTAATAAAGTCAGACGCACTGCTTGAAAAATACCTGCCTTGTTGCTATTCACAGAAAGTTCTAGGAACACCAAAGGCTCTGAAATCTGTTACTCTGTTGTTGCTCACATATATCCAAGAAAAGCAGTTAGCATTTGTAGAGAGCAACCCTTCTTTCAAAGACATGATTTTTCTTTTTATAGTCTCTTACACTTTTTAAAAAATGTTTATTTATTGAGAGACAGAGAATGAGAGATTGGGGGAGGAGCAGAGACAGAGGAGACAGAGGATCTGAAGCAGGCTCTGCACTAAGCAGAGAGCCAGATGTGGGTCTCCAACTCACAAACCACAGATCATGACCTGAGCCGAAGTCAGATGCTTAACTGACTGAGCCACCCAGGTGCCCCAAAGATGTGATTTTTCCAAAGCATGCACAGACCTTCAAAGGAGATGACCCATACAACTACATGTTATAATTCCAGAAGTAACAGGACCACCCCCAAAAGAGCTGGGTTCTGGAGAACAAACAGAAACAAGGTGTCCCACTACTAACTACTTCCTTGACTGTAACAGGATTCACAGTGGATGCTAAAAATACATTAAGTAAATAAGGCCAAACTGTAGATAAACACTTGTAGGTTGGATTTAGGGCATGACTAATGCCTCCCGAGGCTTTTAAAAGATGGACAGAGTTCTAGAAATAAAGACCTGTGCCTAAAAATTAGCAGGGTAATTCTGGTCTTGGATCCAAGTTCCTTTTTTTTTTTTCTTTAAAGCTTTAAATGTTTATTTATTTATTTTGAGGCAGGGAGGGGCAGAGGCAGAAAGAATCTTAAGCAGGCTCCCTTGTCAGCGCAGAGCCCAACTTGGGGCTTGATTTCAAGAACGATGAGATCATGACCTGAGCTGAAATCAAGACGCTCAACCAACTGAGCCCCCCGGATGCCCCTTGGGTCCAAATTCTTAAAGGATCCTGTAATTCGGTTCTCACTGGTCTTGCTAAAACATTTGGGAAAACCTCCAGTACCATCTCTTTCCTTCACCTCCTCCCACCTCCATGGTTTCTGAGCAGTCTTCTTTTCCTACCACCAGAGTAAAGCTGGTGAATGTTAACCGCTTTTTATCGTCTTGTTTATATCTGTTTTTCACTCAAATGAGGTCCCCCTCCAAATGTCTCTTTTTAGAATGTCATCAGTAATACCATTCTTTGACTCCCTGTCATCAGGGCTCTTGGCCTCAAAGTCACCTTGCCCTCTCACCCTTTTTTGACTTTAATCCTTTCTACCTGGTCAATCACTTATCAACCAAGTAATCCAGGAGCTGAGTACAAAGAAGTGGACAAGACCATCAATGACCTCCGGAGACTCCCAGTCTAAACCTGAAACCTGGGCCAACAGAGATGGCTACCGATAGAGGTAAAAAATATATACAGGATGTGTGCTTATTGGGAGCTTTATTTGTGCCAGTATTGTGTTAGGTCCTTTAATGCCCCAGCAGGTTATAAAGCCACAGAAAGATCAAGAAAAGAGGTATCACAAGTCAATATTTACATCTAAAATTGAGGCTTGTGGGAGATGGGAGAAAAAAAGATTCCCTAAAGAATTCACACTATTGATCTATTTCCCTTCCTCCAATTTCTCATTGTGGAATCCAGACCCGCTTTTCTCCCTTCATTTAAAAAAAGTGGGGGGGGGGTACCTGGATGGTTCAGTCAGTTGAGCACCCAGCTTCGGCTAAGGTCATGATCTCCCAGTTTTTGAGTATGAGCCCTGCATCAGGCTCGCTGCTCTCAGTGCAGAGCCCACTTTGGATCCTCTGTCCCCCTTCTCTCTCTGCACCTCCCCCACTCATGCTCTCCCTCAAAAATAAATAAACATTAAAAAAAAAAGTACTTAAAAAGAAGATATTTCAGGGTCAGAAAACATTTGCACAATAAAAAATGATTAGTTAAATAAAGCCTGTAAACAGGAATCCTCACAGCAGACCAAACTCCTAGACCTAACTTACTCTGCAGGGAAAGGCAATTTGCTTTCTTGCTTGGAATGCCAGGAGGATTCTCCAAGGATATTTTTCAAGCCTACCTCTCTTCCAGGATGACTGCTGGATGGGAGCACAGAGGTCACTGAAAAAGAGTGACTCTTTCAGAGTATCAAATTGAAAGTCTACTTTACACAATAGATTACTCCAATGGTATACTTCAAGTTAAATAACCAATGGGTATTCTCCAGGACTGTTAAGGCCACAAAGGCAAGAACTGTGTCCATTTTGTTCTTTGTTTACAACTGTATACCTAACACTAACCACAGGCATTCACTAAATACTTGTCAAGCAAATAACCAGACTTACTTCCTTTTGGTTTCTGCACCAACCACCTACCTAACTCCCACCAGCCTGACATCACAGCCCAACCAGATTATCAGTTGACAAATTATTATGACTTGAAGGTGCATGTAAAGGGAAAAAAAAGATGGACCAATGAACTCTTATGAAACCCAGAGCCTGTTTTTCTTGCCATCCCACTGTGTAATAAGCAAAATCCCCACAGGACTGAAACGAGGAGGTAGATCGCCTTCCCACAGCACAGTTTCTACCTAGCAGGTGGATGAGAATCAAGGACTGATAAAGGTGTGGACCAGCTAACATACCATTTGTCAATTCTCTAAAAATGTCTTGAGCGGGCCAACTGAAAAAGCTGTACCCACTGAGCATAAAACTGCTCACCGGCTTTCCAGAGTGGAGAAAGCTAGCATACATGACCTCAGCCCAAGAAGCCTGGTTCCTTCCAGACCGATTAGGGATACAGTTAGAGATGTGTGTTCACACTGCAATCAGAATCACAGTTATGAAGGGTTCTGGATTGCTAGTGGGGTGGGGGCAGGGAGCATCAGCCCTCCCAGACAGCATGTTCCCAACTACCACATCTAGGATGCCACCAGCACCTGCCACTGTCCCACCTGGTCAAGGGGGACCCAAAGGGGAAAATGACTCAGAGAACACATCCCATTGGTCTAAAGCAGGTGGTGTTTTATTAATTACAAGGAAGCACAGTACAGAGATAAATAGTTAAGCAGGGCCAACCTAAGCACAACAATGCCCAGTTTCTTCCTCGCAACTGAACTTAACGACTCATTCCTCTTTGTAATTTCACTATTAGATTAAAAACCACAATCACAAAAAGGAGATGAATTTGTTCCAAACAGTATGAGCCATACACTGTTCTGGGCTCCAATGCCCTTTCCTGAGACAAGCCCAGAGGAGAGAGAAGTTGATCATACAGGGGAAGAAACAGCACTAGACTCGGGATCAGGACGCCTGGGTTCTCCCCTGGCCCCGTCACCACTCAGGGAGGTCGGCGCTGAGCACCGCATTTCCCATTCTTCCTTTCCATAAAGTGAGGAGGTAGGAGGAGACTATCCCCAAAGTCCCATTCTTCCAACTCTAGCATCTAATGAACCTAGAGTCTCTCTCATCACATACTTGGTTTGCTGTTCAAGAAGTTTTGGTAATATCTGGATACTATACTCAAGAATTTTAATCTTCAGATAAGAATTTTGTATTACCTTACTCCCCCAGGACTTGGGAACAGAATTTGCATTACCAGGTAGAGAACACTCAAGAAATTCTAAAACTGTGGCAGGGAAGTTATGGCTGCATACATTTACATTTACACTTACACACATATACACACAGGAACTTTCTGGAAGGATTGATCCTTGGGCTTGGCTCCAGGTACAGGAAACTAATACAGGTCCAAGAGAAGATAATTCAAGTTCCTACTTTTTGTCTGGCTTATTGGACAAAAGGCACGTGCCCTGTGCCCCACATTTCTCTGGGGTGGAAGCATCTTGATCTTCTGATAAGAAAAAAAAATTAGGTGGCCTGTATACACATACTTTCAAGAGCTTTTGGTATGAACCAGGAGTCAGGAAAGCAAGAACAGCTATTGATCACGAATGCTAGTAGTTCCAATTAGGGCAAGGGCGAAAGGAGGCACTGCATTATTTCAGTCATATGGCTGGTATGGTGTGAAACCACCCAGGGGCAGGTCCTGCAGAGGAAACGACACTCCCAGCAGTACCATCTGTTCCTCTTTGTGTCTGGCATGAGCTATATTTTTAACCTCAGGTGCAACTGAGGTCCACCAGCAAGAGCCCTGTAAGAGCTGCTCTAAAGAGCAGTCTTTCTCAGACCTATATTTAAACCACACTCGCAGCCCCTCTCCCTCCCCTTTACCTTGATGGTTGGCTCTCCATTCCAGCCTACCAGAAGCCTCTAAGCAGGTGCACACAGCCCCCGCCATGGAATGTTTCATAAGAAAAGGAAAAGCTTCTGAGAACTATAAATTACATTTGATAAGGAATGCTCTGTGGGGTTCATGGTAAAGTTCACTCCATAAAACACAATGACGCAATTTAGAACGGAGACTTCAGGCTGAAAATCCTTTTTTTTTTTTTTAAGCAGCAGTACATGTGCACTGAATTTAGGCACTACTGCATCTGTGAACTCCCACTACTGTTTAAAGTTCTGCACGGAAGATTTGGAAACAGTGTTATATTTTTTTTAAACTTATTTATTTGACAGAGACAGACAGAGTGAGCAGGGAAGGGGCAGAGAGAGAGGGAGAGAGAGAATCCCAAGCAGGCTCCACACTGCCAGCGCAGAGCCCAATGTGGGGCTCAAACCCACGAACCGTGAGATCACGACCTGAGCCAAAACCAAGAGTCGAAGCTTAGCGGACTGAGCCACCCAGGCACCCCTAGAAACAATGCTATATTCTTACACATAATTCTTCCTTTCATTTTCTCAGTAGCATCTTTTCTGAATTCAGGGCAATATCCTCAACAACACAGGACCAAAAGGTTCTGCTATAACACTGTTCTTCCCCAAACAAACTGTATAACCAAGTAAAATGTTAACTCTAAAGTAGAAATATGGATGCAGCTTTTAAAATATCTCCCTAAGAGGGGTGCCTGGCTGGCTCAGTTGGTAGAGAATACAATTCTTGATCTCAGGGTTGTAAGTTTGAGTCCCACATTGGGTACAGAGATTTTAAAAATCAATCAATCAAATCTTTTAAAAAATAAAATAAAATACCTCCCTAAGAAATAAAAACATATGCCTACACAAAACTTTATACTAATCAGTGTTCACAGCAACATTTATAATAACCAGAAAAACAATTCAGATGTCCATTACATTGCCGATGAATGGACAAACAAAATGTGATATACCTATACAACAGATCATTTATCAATAAAGTACTGATATATGCTAAAATATGGATAAAACTCAACAACATTATGCTAAACGAAAGAAGCCAATTACACATTCTGTTTATGTGAAATGTCCAAACAGGTAAACTGTAGAGAGAAAGAGATCAGTGCTGGCCGTGGGCCACAGGGATTGTGAGGAACTGGGGCGTGACCACTAATGGAGTTTCTTTTTGGGGTGATAAAAGTGTTCTAAAATTAGAATATGGTGACAGTTGTACAACTCTGTAAATATGCTCAAGTCTACTGGATTGTAAACTTTAAATGAGTGAATATTATGATATATAAATTATGTCTCCGTAAAGCTGTTTTTAAAAATTATGACAAATGAAATGACCCCTCTGAAAAAAAATCGCCTTGAGCAAATCTTAGGAATAATCTAGACAGGGGCATCTGGGTGACTCAGGTGGTTAAGCATCTGACTCTGGATTTCAGCTCAGGTCATGATCTCCTGGTTCTTGAGATCAAGCCTGAGTCAGCTCTAAGCTGACAGCACGGAGCCTGCTTGGGATTTTCTCCTTCTCTCTCTGCGCCTGGTCCCACCCAACACCCCCCCATACGTGTGTGTGCACACATGAGCACGCTCTGTCTCAAATTATAAAAAAAGAAAGAAAGAAAAAAATAGTCTAGACATATGAGAGGCTATTTATTTTTTTCATGTTTCTTTATTTTTTCAATTTTATTTTTTTTAAGTTTATTTATTTTTGAGAGAGAACTCACACGTGCAAGCAGGGGAAGGGCCAAGAGAGAGGGGGACCGAGGATCTGCAGCAGACTCCACGCTGACAGCAGTGAGCCCAATGGGTGGCTCGAACTCGCGAATCGCTAAGATCATGACCTGAGCTGAAGTTGGACGCTTAACCAACTGAGCCACCCAGGTGCCCCTATTTATTTATTTTGAGAGAGAGGGAATGAGAGAATCCCAAGCAGACTAGACTCAAGCTCGATCTCATGAACCTGAGATCATGACCTGAGCTGAAATCAAGAGTAAGCCCCTTAACCAGTTGAGCCACCCCGGTGCCCCCAATGAGAGGCTATTTAAATCACAGCTGATCTATTTGATGGAATATTATAAAGCCATTAAAAATAAAAATTATAAAGCCTATATGTCATTACAGAAAAATATTTATGGTGTAACGCTAACTGGAAAAAACAGAATACAAAATTAAATGCACACCAGGATTCCCAACTGAAAGAAAAAGCAGAATAGATGGAAATGATGTTTGTGGTAGGATGGTAGAATCATGGTGATTTTTTCTCCCCCTCTATTTTCCAAGCTTTCGGTAATCTTATCCCAGTGTATTAACAATTTAAAAAAAAGTAGCCCCAGTCTTCTCCCTGACCGTTTGCCTAGGCTACGACTTAAAATGAATAAGCAAAATCACCTTGTTCTCTTTTTCAAGTTCCCTTTTTAAACTTCCACCCACTTAGTTTATTGAGATCTACTGAGAACAGCCCAAAGAAGGAAGAATGGGATAAACAGTCCTATCCCATTCCCAGAAGCCGCTTTCATTTTACTGGCTTTGTCAAAAGCCCAAGCCTAGTCTAGCCAAAAACCTAGCAAAGACAGTCTACACACAGGCCAACTCCATGCTCTGATCTTAAACTTCTGTGGGTGAAGGCAAGTCAACGCTGGCAGGAGGGTGGATTTGGAAAGATTAAACTTTCCCCCTCCTTCAGAAAGGATGGTAAGAAAGGGAAGGTTGGGAAAGAGCCCCTATTTATATCTCCTCTCTGAGGTTTTACGTCCAATCTCCAACACAGGAGAAAAGAATCCTGAGTCACTGAATTTTTCACCACAAAAGATCCTCCTCTTCTGAGTAACAAAGAATTGTCAGTCACCAACTCTGCTGTCTGCAAACCCCTGAGAACCTATTTCTGTCTTCAGGAACCCAGGCTAACTTTCCTCAAACCAAGCAATGGAGCTCTACCAAAAAACAAAAAACAAAAAACCAGTCTAACACTTGTACATGTGCGTGTGGGAGGGGGAGTATAAGACGGGAGAGTACATTTAAGGGCACACACAGCTATCAGGTAATTTTCAGGATCTACTAACACTGGCGACAGTAACAGGGAACTACATATGTTTCTGCTTGAGAAAAATGCTTCAATAATATCCTGTTTCTGGAGTATTGCATGAATTCTTGGCATGCAGCCTTCAGATGTTTCAAGGGTGCTATTTTCCTTTTCTGAGATGTAAGGGCCCAGGAAAGAGAATACATCACAGACAACAGCAGAGCCTGCCTGTGAAACCCGTCCAGTTCTCACTACAGTTGCTACATTTTCTACTGTTGCCATACCAGTACCTTCACAGAGACTCAAGTGTCCCCAAGCCCCGACAGAAGCACAGGTGGCCTTTCACAGCCAAAGTGACCCAGCTCAGCACCACTGGAGGTCTACCAGCAGAGTGGAGACTTCCACACTCAGGTAAGAATCAGAGGATGAGAGAGCAAATGGAGACACCCTGCTGGTTTCTAGGCCAAAGGACTAAAAGGGAAAGAAAAAGGACACCATCAGAGACACACATGAGCACACAAAAAAAGGAAACGTCCACAGGTGCCTGACAGGTTTTACTGCTAAAATCTAAGCCTTATAAGAGGTACCTCTTTCCCCCGCACCTCTACTTTTTCAAATAAAGGTTTTACACAAAGACACGAACTTATAAGCATTCAAGGGAACAATGGCTGTTGCCTTGAATCTGAGCCAGAGTGGGAGTGAACAGATCTTGATGCTCAAGGACAGTCACCCCAACGCTGTCCTGAAATTGCTTCACTGGTCTCAGATTCACAGCGGTTAGCAGCTTCAAATAAATACCATCACAAAACCCTCAGCCCCAACCTCAATTTGCATCCTTTACTTCTACCTGTATGAAAACAACCCTCCCACACTACAGGCATTTTTTTTCTCACTGATCTAGTTTCCAACTTTCCTGCAATGTGGCACCAAAACTTAAGAATGTTAATTTTTTAGGGGTGCCTGGGTGGCTCAGTCAGTTAAGCGTCTGACTTTTGTTTTCGGCTCAGGTCATGAGCTTGGATTCGTGAGATCGAGCCCCACATCAGGCTTCGTGCCAACAGCGTGGAGCCTGCTCCAGATTGTCTCTCTCTGCCCCTCCGCTCCCCACGCACTCTCTCCCTCAAAATAAATAAACTTTGGGGCGCCTGGGTGGCGCAGTCGGTTAAGCGTCCGACTTCAGCCAGGTCACGATCTCGCAGTCCGTGAGTTCGAGCCCCGCGTCAGGCTCTGGGCTGATGGCTCAGAGCCTGGAGCCTGTTTCCGATTCTGAGTCTCCCTCTCTCTCTGCCCCTCTCCCGTTCATGCTCTGTCTCTCTCTGTCCCAAAAATAAATAAACGTTGAAAAAAAAAATAATAAATAAATAAATAAACTTTAAAAATATATATTATTTTTTTAAAAACCATTCCACTCAATGAAATCTCACTATAGTGGAATATGTGGGTGGCCCCAAGACTGAAGCCTTCTTGAGGAGAAACCAGGAAAAAGAGTCTCTATTATCATATACGTATTTGTCCTAATGCTTACCCTTAACCCAACTGTCCTAATTCTCAACACTCAAGTCTGCTTTCAAATATGCGTTCTTTCTCCTCTATTTGTTCTTCCTCCTACTACTTAAAGGAATGCCTCTAAACAACAAGACTTTCCTACTGTCCAGGAAGACAGAAGGAGGAAAGTGAATCCCACTGATCAGCTTCAACTAGGAGACCACATGTCACGTCAGGAGCTCAGTAAAATGCTTCCTGCGTGGCAATTACACAACCAGTACCGGGGGGTCTGCTGACGTTCAGGCTTCCCAGTGGGCTTTACAGTCCCGGGCTGCCTCTCAGGGGAACTAGAGGGGAAAAAACGGCATATCTGCTCTCTGGTCTTCCTTCTCAGCCCACAAGCAGTTCTGCTAAAGACTTCACAGTTTCACTGGTTTTAGTACAGAAATGAGTTAGATTAAGTGACTCGGATTTTTTTTAAAGATATCATTCTCTGAGCCCAGAGACAGGCACCAGCACAGGTGACCCTTCAACAACACTGGTTTGAACTGTGTGGGTCCACTTCCACACAGATTTTTTGCGGTACAGTATTGTAAGTGTTATTTTCTCTTTCTTGTGATTTTCTTTGTAACTTTTTTCTCCAGCTTACTTTATTGTACTAATGCAGTATATAATACATGTAACATACAAAACAAGTGTTAATCAACAGCTTATGTTATCAGTAAGGCTTCCTGTCAACAGTAGGCTATGAGCAAAGTTTGAGAGGAGTCAAAGTTATACATAGATTTTCGACTGCATAGGGATCAGTGCCCCTAATCCCGTGTTCTTTAAGAGTCAACTGTAGCAAGCATAGTTATCTGGTTGTCAAAACAGCTAAGGATATGGGAAAAGAGCACGGGAAAAATTTAAAACATAAGGCAAGTTTTTATCAGGAGGACGGAAAAGTACAGAGGGAGTGAAATAATGCTTAGTAGCAATAAACCTGAAATAAGCTCTTACTTTTAAAAAGCCAGATGCCTTATTACCTTCAGAGAGTGCCTATGTGTGTATGGAATGGGAGGGTAGCTGTAGAAATTGCTGCCCTGGCAACAGCAAAGGAGGAAATCCCCTGCCAGGAGATGCACCATTACATAAGAGCACAAGTTCAGCCACCACACAACAGACACCTGCCAGGAAACCAAACAAAGTGCTGAGGTCTCTTCATCCGCCAGGCTGCATCTGTAACACCTCATTCTACCTTTCTTCTTCTTTCTGTTGCCTAAATTCTGGGCTTTGAGAAGGCAGGCCTCAGCAAATAAGTTGAACACTGCCATGTGACACTGGGTTTGGGGGTGGGGGGAGGGGGTCAGTCCTACTCTGAGCACCCAGGGACCTGATACCCCCCGATCTAGCTATAGGTGAGGATTTGTTTCATATGCCATGTCTACTACAGTATCCAAAAAGCCACTCTGTGGACAGGAAGTCCTATCTATCAGGCTTCATACCAGTAGTCTCCTCTAATTTAACTTACCGGACAGAAGTTCCTTAAACAGCAAATGGTTGCCAATGAAAGTTAACAACATAAATCAAAATACACTGACTTAAAGACCACGAACTCCATGAGGGCATGGCTGGATTCTTACTCACTGCGGTATCTTCAAAACCTAGCACAGTGCCAGGCATACATTCTGTATCACATAAATACTTGTGAATACTGAATGAAGGAATAAATAAGCAAATGATTATTGTGCACATACCATAAATGTGTACCTGGGAGAGTTATGGGTGCTCATGATATGAGAAAGCCTGAAGTAGTAGTGCTTTGAAAAAGTTCTAGAGGGGCGCCTGGGTGGCGCAGTCGGTTAAGCGTCCGACTTCAGCCAGGTCACGATCTCGCGGTCCGTGAGTTCGAGCCCCGCGTCAGGCTCTGGGCGGATGGCTCGGAGCCTGGAGCCTGTTTCCGATTCTGTGTCTCCCTCTCTCTCTGCCCCTCCCCCGTTCATGCTCTGTCTCTCTCTGTCTCAAAAATAAATAAACGTTAAAAAAATATTTAAAAAAAAAAAAAAAAAAAAAAAGAAAAAGTTCTAGAAATACTCCATTTTGAATTTTACCAAATGGCAAGCAAATTAGAAGCTAACAGTAGAATCTAGCAGTTAAAGTGTGGGCTCTACCATGGGCTACTTTTATGACTCTGGGCAAGTTATTTGTTTGGCTTTGGTTTCAACTGAAAAAAAAAGGAGGGGGGAACAGTAACAATACCTAGGGGCGCCTAAGTGGCTCAGTCTGTTAAGCGTCTGACTTGGGCTCAGGTCATGATCTCACAGCTCGCGAGTTCAAGGGCTACGTCGGGCTCTGTGCTGACAGCTCAGGGCCTGGAGCCTGTCTCAGATTCTGTGTCTCCCTCTCTGTCTGCCCCTCCCCTACTTGTGCTCTGCCTCTCTCTCTCAAAAATAAACATTAAAATTTTATATATATATATATATATATATATATATATATACACACCACAAAAGTCTGTTATTAAATGAGATCAAGAAAGTAGTTCTTGATACAAAGCTTGGTACACAGTCCTCAAGAACTCTTCCTATCATTGCTGTTATTGTTGTTTTATTAAACACCTCTTTTACGGAGGGGGAGGTAAACCTACTTCCGCTTCTCCACCCAACCAACTGAAAATTTTCATTTCAGGCTGAATCTGCATCTAGCTAAAAATGCAAAGCCCAGAAAATTCAAAACTCAATGCCACGAACATGTCTCTACTAGCCTCCACTAGATGGTGACAATTTGGGTGTGGAATTCCCCAAAGAGAAAAGGTGTGTGCATCCTTCAGACATATGTTTTAAACCAGAGGAATGAAAAAAGCAAGAAATGAATTCACCACTGCTGAGGATGGAAAGACACTTCGTACTCCTACCGCTGCAGATCTCGAAAGGGAGTAAATGCCTCCTCCAGTTAAGTGAACTGGGTAGTTTCACTGCACCTCTGCACAGAGCTGACACAAGCCCAGTTAGCAAGAGCAACAAAGCCCTGCGAGCCGCCTGCCACGGAGAGTACGTTCTGTGGGAACAGCAGTATCAGGCCTCTGGGCCAAGACATGAACTTCCCCCTAGCCAGCCAAAGACTTGATTGTGACTCCTCTTTCCTCCTGAGTCTTGTGGTCCCACCTCACCCCCACCCCATGCTAACCTCGTTACAGGTAACTTTCCAATTCAACAGCCCCACAGCCGGAAGACGCGGGAGAGTCAGACCTCCACCAATATCTGGAGTCCCCAAAAGCCAGGAGTAAGAAAGCAAGTCTACATATATAAAAAGGAAGTGGTTTCGGTGAGTCTCAGCCCGGATGATAAGTAAAGTTTTTGAGATTAAAGACCAGACGAGGCGCGGAGGCTCCAGAAAGCTCCGATGCTCCCACACACGGGCTCCAAGATTTCCTCAGGAAATCCACCGTCGCCAAGCCAACCCTGCCCGGCGCAGGACCGGCGGCTTTGGTCGGCCCGAGGGGAAAATAACAGCAATAAGAAAGAGGGCCTCCGCCTACCTTCTCTCCCGCGACCCGCAAAGTGTGGTCTCCGCCCTGACTCCCGGGCAGGGAGCACGACCCCCACGGCGGGCGAGGCCAGGCGGCGCGCCCCGGTCCCGGCCACCAGCTCGCAGCCGAAGACCGGCAGTCCGGTCCTCCTCCCGGCCTCGGCGCAGCCCACGCCGCCGCCGGGTCAGCCTCCCCGGTGGCCCTCCCGGCCCCTCGCGCGGCCGTCCGGGTGACAGCGGGGCCAGCGCACACAGCAGCAGACGCCGGGCGGCCGGCCGGGGCTCCCCGACGTCCCTCCAGAGCAGTGCGCACCAGCCCGGCGCCCCTGACAGCCCGCGGGGCGCGCCAGTGACACAATGCCTGGCCCCGCCGCCCCCGGGCCGCAGTGACAACTCACCCGGGGAACGGCACCGCGACCTCCGCGAGGGGGGCGCTCGAAGCTTCCGCAGCGCCGGGATCCGCTCTGCCGCCTGCGCGCGCCCGTAACCCTCTCGGGTCTAGGCGAGGCCCTGCGTGCCTGGTCTGGCTGGCGCTGGCCCGCGCTGCGGGAGAAGGCGGTGGGAGGCTGGGGGCGACGCTGTCGCCGGCTTAGGAGAATGGAACGCGGTGGCGACGGCAGTGGCGGCGGCGGTAGCTCCCGCGTCACTGGCCCAGCTGTACCGCGCGGGCGGGGGAGGACCGCGGAGTGCGGGGGGAGGGGAAGGGGCCGGCAAGGGGCGGGGTCAGGCGCGCACGCAACAAGCGCCGGCGTCGCGCCGCCGGGACCGCCCCGCTGGGAGGCCCTGCAGATCGACCGCTGCCAGCACGCACGCGCCGCCGGCGGGGCCGCACGCCCCGCGGGAGGCGAGCCTGGAGCCGTGACGGGGGGAGGCGGGCGCGGGGGACTGCTTAAAGGGACAGTCACGCCAACTGCGCTGGAGTGGCCGGGGCTGTGGTACCGACCTAGCCTGCGCCGCGTTTGCAGTGCGCTCTCCAGTTCTTTTACTATCATTATTTTGTGGATATTTGGGATGTTATTAGGATTATTGGATTACTATTATTTGCAAATAATTTGCTCTCAGGTTCACAGGGCACTTTCCACGCACGTTGGTTGCCTTGTTAGGTCTTGAATCGCTTGCCAGACCTAGGGCTGATGCAGATCATTATCTCCTTATTCAGAAGTGCTTCCCAGACTGTGTAGCGTAGATGAACAAGCTCCAAGTTGTCCCGGGGTTGGGGGGGGGGGGAGGCTGGGTCGGGGGGGGGGGGTGCTTGAAAAATGCAGATTCGGGATAGTCTCCAGCCATTCTGATTAAGTAAAGCTAGGATCAGATTCTGGGATCTATTTTAAGAAGCATTCCGAAGTGATTTCTCAGCATACTGAAAGCACTCAATGGATCTCAAGGTTGAGAAAACAGTAGTTAAAAGCAAGAATTGGCAGAGTCAGGGCTAGGACCCTGTCATACTCCTAACTTTGTTTCCCATCCCGAGCCTTGCCCCTTTGGGCTGTTTTCCAGCATATACTATGCCAACAGTTTGTGCACTGTATCACTACATCATTTGTTGGTGATCTCACTGCAACCCTGGGAGATAAGTCCTCTGTTTGGGTGTTTACAGGGCTTGTGGCCCGTTCATGGCCAAGATGGTGACTTACTGTCTTTGTGCCCCAGGGCCTCATGCAGTGCCTGTTCAGAGATGCTCGCTGGCTCAATAAATGTTGCAGCTCTCCTACCTGAGAATTCAGGCTCCAGCTGCAGATTGGGTCAGGCAAGCCCTTTCTCCCAGATGCCCTTTGGACAGGATACTCCCCCCGCAGGACCTCTCAGCAAACCTAGTTCTAGTAGGTGCTCTGAGAAGATGCTGTGAATTACCAGGGCAAGTCCTTGAGGTAGCTCAAACCAGACAAGCAGAGTGTTCCTCACCACCCCATGCACAGGCACCCATCCCCAAGGGAACCCTCCCCTTCTAGGCCCCGCAGAACCTGTGACTGTAGCTACCTTTTCCATTATGTCTGTCCTTGCTCTGCCTTCTTTCTCTCTTGCCTTCCTGCTGGGCATCCCTCCCTTCCTCCTCATTTTCCCTCTCTACTGGGGTTGCACTACCCAGACCACCAGGGGGTTGAAAAGCAAGTATTAGCTTGGCCTGGATCTGCAACAGAGCTCAGCAACCCTATGTGGGCTGCAAGTACACACCAGGCACACCCAAGGCCCAGGAAGGGGACAAGGGAAAGGGTGGAGGAAGAATTAGAGAAGACAAATGGAGAGGAAAAAAAAGGTGGGCAGATTACCTACAAAGGCAGCTTGGTGTAACGGAATATGGATTAGGCCAGCCATGAGATCCCCTGGCTTTTTGCCACTAACCAGCTCAGTGACTTCATGCAAGACTCACCACCTCTCACACTGTAAAATGGCTTCTAGACCCTCTGCAGATCGGTAACTCACTTCTTAAAAATCGTCCCCTGGGTGCCCCCAGTGTCCACAGAATGAAATCAAACTCCCAAGCAAGGACTGTGTCCAGGGCTCTCCACAATCTGTCCCAAGTCTTCTCCATCCTTCCATACACCCTACATACCCCCTCTGTACCTCAAACATGCTACCTACTTCACATCTCAGAACTTGTGCTCACACTATTCCCTGGGCCTGGAATGTCCTTCCCACTTACCCTTGCCACCTTTGCTCTCCTTCTTCCATTCTATGGCATCTTGGACAAGCCTCAGTTTAGCACATATTTCTTTCTGCTTTCTATTACAGGATGCGGGGTGAATCTCTTTTCTTCCTTTGTAAATGCTGGCTCCCCAGCCTCTCCTCTCCCACATTTCCCCTCCTGCCTGAGGCTCCACAGGCCTCCTACAGAACTGAGCAAAAGCCTCTTTACATTCTGCTGTGGGTCTTACTCATCTTACCTGCAACATTGGGGTGGTATTTCACAGCCTAGGTTAAACATTATTATGCCATTGAAAAGATAATTCTTAAAATGAGGGTTAAGAATAATTTAGATTTACAGGCTCTGTGCTGAGCATAAAGCGTGCTTAAGACTCTCTCTCTCTCTCTCTCTCTGTCTCCCCCTCTGCCCCGCTGCCCCGCTTGTGCACTCTCTCTCTCCAAAATTTAAAAAAAAAATTTTTTTTTTTTAAATAATACAGGCTTAGAAAAAAAAGAATAATTTAGACTTAGAGATTCTAATGTGGAAGAACCCTTTTTTTAAGTCAAAAATTGTCTTAGGGGCACCTAGGTGGCTCAGTCCGTTAAGTGTCAAACTCTTGATTTCGGCTCAGGTCATGACTGACCTTACCTTAATGAGAACCAGCCCTGTGTATCAGGTTCATTGCTGAGCATGGAGCCTGCTTGGGATTCTCTCACTCTCTCTCTCTCTCTCTCTCTCTGCCCCACCCCCGCTTGCTCTTTTTCTCTCTCTCAAAATAAATAAGCCCCCAAAAATATTGTTTTCAAATTTTGTGTTTTCTTAATTCAACAGCTTTATTGAGACACAGTTCACATACCATACAATTACAGTTTAAATGTATAATTATGTATTTAAAGTATATAATTCAATGGGTTTTAGTGCATTTACAGAGTTGTGCAACCCTTACCACAATCAACATTTTCATGATCCCAAAAAGAAACTCTATACCCATAAGCAGTCACTCCCCACCTCTACCCTGCAACCAATAAGCTATGTTCTTTACCCATAGATTTACCTCTTCCAGACATTTTATATAAATGGTATTATATAATACGTGGTCTTCAGAATTAATTTTTTGTATCTTACACCTACAATAATGACTTCTAGGACCAGAGCTAATTTTTTATTTTCATTTATTTATCTAGACCCTGTCTTGTTCTAAAAGGACTTAAAATGGCTCTTTGAGCTGGTCGTGTTCTTGGGTCCTTCCAGATTTCCAGTACAAATCCTAGTACTCTAAGCCTAGGTACTGGAAGATGGCTCGGAGTTGGACCCGAATTGGTGGTGAGTGGTCAATTGTCCCAGTTTGGCTGGGGCCCAGAGGGCCCGTGGGACTTGGGACCTCTGGGCTAAAACTAGGAGAGTCCTCCTGTCAAATCGAGAGGAGTTGGTCACTCCTGTGGTATGAGTCAGAAGGCATGGTTTTCTTCCTTTTCCAGGAATGTGACTAGGAGCTTGTGCTTTTACCACTTAAAGGGCAGGAAGTAAAGGAGAGGAAAAAGTTGGGAATTAGTACTTGGGATCTGTGTTGCTATCGTCATCTGTTTAACAGCAGGAATCACAGCTACTGTTAATTGAGCACTTACCGTGTGCTAGGTACTTAGAAGACTTTATTCATGTAGCCATTAATTTTGACAACAACCCTCCAAATTAACATTTCACACAGGAGGAAACAGCCTCAGAAGACATTTTTGTAACATCAAATACTACATAGGGGCGTCGGGGTGGCTCAGTCCGTTGGGCGTCCGACTTCAGCTCAGGCCATGATCTCACAGTCCGTGGGTTCAAGCTCCACGTTGGGCTCTGGGCTGACAGCTGGGAGCCTGGAGCCTGCTTCAGATTCTGTGTGTCCCCCTCTCTCTGCCCCTCCCCTGCTCATGCTCTGTCTCTCTGTCTCAAAAATAAATAAAAACATTTAAAAAAATTAAAAAAAAACTACATAGCATGTATGTTGCAAAACAAGAATTCATTTGTGTTTGTTCCTAAAGTTATACTTTTCCAAATACACTATATGGCCCCTTCTACCCTCAATAAAAATAGCAGATAATGACACAAATTGTCCTTACATATCTCTTGATCTTCTTGAAAATGCTTTCTTGCATACCAGCTCATTTTATCTACACAACATCCCCATAAAATGAGACATTATTAATGCCATACTTTCACCTATAAGGAAGTTGAGACACAGAGCAGATTACTGGTTTGTCTGACCTCACACAGGAGTTAGCATGGGGTTTCTTTTTTTTCTTTTTTTAAGTTTATTTAATTTTGAGAGAGAGAGACAGAGGGGCAGAGAGAGAAGGAGACAGAGGATCCAAAGAGGGATCCATAAGGACAGCAAAGAGCCCCATTCGAGGCTCAAACTCACAAACTGTGAGATGATGATCTGAGCCGAAATCGGACGCTTAACTAAGCCACCCAGGTGCCCTGAGGTTTTCTTGTTTTGATGCAAGATTCCTTGGGCAGATTTCAAAGCCCCATGACACTAAGTAAGAAAACCCACTTGACCCCAGAGCATGAGGATGTCTTCACAGAAAGTCAGAGTCCAGGATGGGTGGGCCAGGCAGTGCTGAGCCAGCAGAGTTGAGGGGCGGCTCCCAGCCTGAGGAGGAAGATCATCCGCTCAGGTGGTTGGTCTGAATACGCAGGCCTCTGCCAGTACCTTTCCTCTGTTGTGTTAGCAGCCTGTGACCCCTGACAAGTCAGGAAGCTTTGAGAGCCAGGCTCGGTGACCCAGGTCCTGTTGGCCTCCAGGCAGGGGGGCTTTGCAGAGGTCAGAGGTCAGAGCAGGGCTGCTCAGAACAGCAACTACGATTCCCTGCCTGCCCCAACCCTGAGCCCAGCCCTGGAAAATGTACACCTGAGGCAGCATGCACCTGATGCAGCCCAGTCCATGAGCGTGTGTGAGAGGGTGACCCAGCCCCTCCTGCTTTTCTGAAGCACTGACAAGTCTTTGACATTTTTATCTCTGACGCAAACCAGGTAAACTGGGGGAAAGTGTTAGCCCCGTTTTACATTCAAGGAAAAGCCCAGGTAGCAAAGAGAGTGTTTACCTGCTATGTCTTCAGAGGAGAACTGCCCCAATCCTCCCTCCACAGGTTCCAGTCGCCCTGTTTCCTGGTTTCTATTTTCTGCCCTTTGCCCAAGGGCTGGCAGTGACTCTGGGAGTCAGCCTGCTGGGAAGAAGGAAGGCACTAGGGGCAGCCCAAGGTCTGACGCTCTTGCAGACACAGACCCCACCCACATTGCTCCGGGTCACTTGACCCCGCATTCCCTTGATGGCTTTCTTCCTCAAAGCTGCCCTGGGCGTTCAGTTTCAGGTGACTTAATGGTGGATTGGCTCCGCTTAGCTCTGAGCTGCAGGTGGATGGAGGAATGGAGGGGCCCCCTCATTCAGACTGTCTGAAGAGGCAGAGACAGGGCTGCAGAAGCCCACTGCTAATTTACGTCCCAATGTCTGTCTGGCACTACGCTCACGGCTTTACATACGTGACGTCATTTAATCTTTGCGGTAACCTGATGAAGTCGATATTAATACTATTATCTCCATTTTACAGGTGAGGAAACTGAGGTACAGAGAGATTAAAGATAAGACCAAGGCCACAGTTACTAAGTATCGGGGCAAGGCCTACCTACCTCTTAGAGAATCCAACCGCAATTTGCACTGCAAAAAACAAATGTGATTTTTAAAGGGAAATCACTGTCGGTTACCTGCAGTGCTGAAGTCTGTTTGTACTGTGTTTCAAGAACCAACTGTAAAATTGCCAAGATTTTTGTGACTCAGCTGTTAAATATGGGTTTTAATAAAAATTAAATTATATATGGAAAATTAAATAAATTGTATTTCTTAAGTTTATTTATTTACTTTGAGGGAGAGAAAGCGTGAGTGGAGTAGGGGCGGAGAGAGGGAGACAGAACCCCAAGCAGGCTCCGCACTGTCAGCACAGAGCCCAATGCAAGGCTCGAACCCATAAACCGTGAGATCATGACCTGAGCTGAAACCAAGAGTCAGATGCTCAAATGATTGAGCCACCCCGGCACCCCGGTAAATTGTATTTTTAAGTAATAAGTACTCAAATCTTATCACTTCCCAACTATTTTACTATATTGTATCCTTATCAAATAATGTTTTTGAGTTTATTTACATCTATTATACATGATGGGAATGCTGTATATTATAGTACTTAACATCTCTTCCCAGCTCCACGTTCAATAACATTTCACTGATAGCTTGAAATCAGACATGGTGGAATTTTTTACATCACAGAAATTAGCAAACTCTACAAATTAGACCCCACTCACAGAACAAGTTGTTAAACATTTATCAACACCTGTGTCTGTAGAAGTCACCGTGTGGGAATAGAGAATCCAGCATTGGTGGCCCAGTGCTAGATAAACTCACCAACAAAGCCAGTAGGGTGAGGGTAGGGAGCCTGTGGGTACCTCTAGGAGACAGCCAGACCCCAGAGATTCTCCATTTAACAGGGAAGGTGGGTGAAAAATATTTAATACCCTAAAAGGGAGTCAGTTCCATCTGCCATCTGCCCCCTGTGAGGTGCACTATGAAGGTTTTTGTTTGTTTGTTTGTTTGTTTGTTTGTTTGTTTTAATTTCCCCAGGTAGAGCTGGATCTCCAGTTACCAAGGGAGAAGAAGGGGCAGGAGGACCCTGAGAGGAAGCCTGCCTGGAAGAAGGGGTGGGCCAGTCCCCAGTCCCTTGTGAATGCCTGACCTCTAGTGGTGGGAATGAGAATGCAAGCTTCTGCTTTGTAACCTTATGAGGAGGTTCTCCAATCTCTCCCTCGGCAAAGCACAGCCCTGGTGCTCCCCAGCACAGGGCACAGGACAGAGGAACAATCCCTGTGGAACAAACAAATTGACCATGGACAGAAGCACCTGCTTCAAACCAAAGGGTTTCAATTACTCCCTCAGAACCTGTGCCTCCTTTGGATAGCAAGTATTTTATATCACCCCCTTACTACCATGAAATGAAAATCACACATAACTTGCCTACATACGTAATTGTAAAAATTAAATGCATACATATCCCCCCAAAAGACATCAACACAAATGTTCACAGCACCATTATTCACAACAGCAAAAAGCTGGAAACAACCCCAAAGTCCACCTACAGTAGAATGGATAAATACATTATGGTATATCCATACAGTGGAATACTACTCAGCCACAGGAAAGAACAAACCTGCAGTTTACACAACACTGACTAATCTCACAAATATTATTTTTATTGAAAGAAACTAGACACAAAAAAAGTATACACCATATGATTCCATTTATATAAAGTTCAAAGATGGGCAAAATTAATGTATAGGGTATTAGAAGTCAATATGGTGGTTACCTTTAGGGAAAATTATGATAGGAAGGCAGGAGGATGGGACTCTCCGGATGCTGAGAATGTTCTGTTTCTTGATCCGAGTGCTGATTACACAGGTGTGTTCATTTTGCCAAAGTTCATAGAATGTATACTTATGATTGGTCAACTTTTTTTTTTTTTTTTTTTTTGGTGCGAAAAGATGAGTTTATTAAAGCATGGAGACAGGACCCATGGGCAGGAAGGGCTGCCTAGTTCACTTTTTTGAAGTATGTAGTTATTCGATAAAAAGTTTACCGAGCAAAATCAGTTAATGAATTCAGTGCATGCACCTAGAGTCTCCATGACTTTGGCAACTATAAATGCAGATGGATGTAGGTGCACAGTTTTAGAGACTCAAATACCCTGTGTAATGTATGCGCCCGCTGCGTGATTTTTCTGAAATGGTGAGCTCCTAGTAAAATGCTGAGAAATAAAACCCACTCTTTTTTGCAATTTACATGATAGTTGTATTTTTGATCATTATAAACAGGATTTTTTTTTCCCCTGCATAGACATCCAGCGGGGCACACAAGAGTCTTGTGGAGCTTGTGGATGGTTCCCTGTCCATTGCAGATGGACTAGTAGCGCCCCCACCTCTGTCTGTGGAACGGGGATGATGGCATGCACCTTGTAAGGCTGCTGTGAAAATTAAGTGAGTTCACGTCAATAAAGTGCTTGGAACAGAGTCTGGCAAACAGTGAGCACAAAATAAGTTCTTGATACTATTTTTATCACCCTGACTGCCACCCACTGAATGCCAATGGGTCTGTCAACCATTGTAGCAACCAAAAACACCCCCACACGTGTCCAAACAACCCCAAGGGGGTGACGCTGCCCACTGTAAACCATAGTTTAAAGCCTACTGCACCGGGGCGCCTGGGTGGCTCAGTCGGTTAAGCGTTCAACTTTGGCTCAGGTCATGATCTCACGGCTCAGGAGTTCGAGCCCCACGTCGGGCTGTGTGCTGACAGCTCAGAGCCTGGAGCCTGCTTTGGATTCTGTGTCTCCCCTTCTCTCTGCCCCTCCCCCGCTCACACTCTGTACCTCTCTCTCTCAAAAATAAATAAAAATTAAAAAAATAAAAATAAATAAGAAACCTACTGCACCACAGCTCTAACAAGGGGCAGGGTCATTCACTCACTCACTCCTTCATTTACTCACACCTTCACCGAGCACATGCCGAGGACCGCTGTGTTCCAGGCTCAACCTCCAGTCGCTGCCAGGCTGTGTGGGGAGACAAAGATGTCCACAAATAATGACAACACGCTGGGACAAGAGTCTACATAGCCCAGCAGCCGCAAATTGTCCACCTTTGGCCCTCGCCTTCTGCAGAGGGGTTTGGTCTGCCTTGTGGTTTGCTTTCATTTTTTTATTTAGTTGCCAGTATTTGAAGATCAGAAGATTTCACATAAAACACCCAGACTTTCCCTCCCTTGAAGACCCTGGAGCTTGGGGCCACTGTCACAGATCCATCTGCTGGTGGACGCTGGGGAAAACTTAAAAGCTTCCACAAGGGGCAGATGAGTGAGCCTTGAAGGCTCAGTGGGAGGCAGTCAAAGTGGGAAAGGGCATGGGGAGGACACAGCATGTTCAAAGGCCGGGCTCTGAAAACAGCATGTCTGAGGACGCGTCCCTAGTACACGGAGGCACACTGCAGCAGAGGGAGGCCTGGGACCATCCGGGAGCCAGGCCAGGGCTTTGAGCTTCTCAGGTCTGACACCAACCTGCCTTCTCTGCATATTGCTCGACAGAGGTACAAGTTCAACATAAAAATGAACGCCAAGGTTGAGGTGCTGTCAGACATTGTCCACAGCGTCCTTACACCTGAGCTTGCCTATTACATGCCTAGGGGGTTGGAGGACCTTGGGAGATGTGCGAGCAGTGGCGGGAACAGTGTGGTCTTTGGGGTCCCTGCAGGGCTGGCCTCACGTGGTATGACTGGAGGGCAGAGAAAGGCTTCTTCTCACTTGTCTGAAATATTCCGTTCACATGGCCTAACTCAGTGCTTCTCAATGTTATGTGCACACAGATCATTAACATGGGGATCTCATTAAAATGAAGATTCTGAATTAGCCGGTCTGGAATGGAGCCTGAGAGTCTGCATTTCAAACAACCCAGCAGGGATGCTGCTCTGTGAGTCCAAAATCACACTTGGAGATCCTAGTTTACGGTTTCTCAACTGTGGCACTACTGATATTTTGGACCGGACAATTCCTTGTTGTGGGGGGAATGCCCTATACATTGCAGCATGGTGAACAGCATCCCTGACCTCTACCCACTAGATGACAATAGCAGCCCCTCATCTTGACAACAAAAAATGCCTCCAGATATTGCCACATGTCCCCTGGGGCAGTGACAAAATTGGCCTCAGTTAAGATCCACTGCTCTAGAGTCTACATGGACTCTTAAAATGTAAGAGTTTATATGTTTATGGGTTTTACCTTTAAGGCACAGAGGCAGAGCAGACAACATAATTTGGGGGGCGCAGCGCAAAGTAAAACATGCAAGCTCTTGATCAAAGAGCAGGGAAATGGTGCCCCTAAAGGTACTCTCTCTGCCCCTCCCCCACTCACATTCTCTCCCTCAAAAATAAACTTTTTTTTTTTTACATCTAGTTTCTCTTTCTAGGCTTGTGAATATACGCTTTGCGAATTTTGCGGTTTTCCAAACCGTAGATTCTAAACTCCTTGAAGAATCCTAACAATTCCCTGATAAGCTCCATTGCAATGCCTCTGTATATGCTTTTATTTTGTAATGATTTACCGACAGAGTTCACAGCCTGGATGCCAGCAAAAACCCGAAAGTTAATGTTTGAACAAGATGCTGCAGGGAGGGACTCCAGGGATGCAAATGAGCCACCCACAAGGGGTCCCTGCCCTCCTATAGAGCCCCTCCTCTCTCCCACAGTTGCTGCTGTTGCCACTGTCACTGGCAGCAGTCTGGGCCCGGGTCTGGCCTGGCCCCCTCCGGGCCGGTGGTGCTCCAGACTGTCCCAGGAATGCGTGCGTGTGCAGACACATGAGGCCCATTGCTCCGTGTTTCGGCCACCCGCACTTATAAAACATTTACCTACTTCAAAGATAAAATTACTATGAATTTCAAGATCGAGACAGAAAAAAAGCATTATTTTTCTTAAATGTTTATTTTTGGGGTGCCTGGGTGGTGCAGTAGGTTGAGCATCTGACTTCAGCTCAGGTCATGATCTTGAGTTCGTGGGTTCAAGCCCCCCCCCCACCGGCGGACTCTGTGCTGACAGCTCGGAGCCTAGATCCTGCTTCAGGTTCTGTGTCTCCCTCTCTCTTTGCCCCTCCTCTGCTGGCACTCTGTCTTTCTCTCTCTCAAAAACAAATAAAACATTAAAATTAAAAAAAAAAAAAAAAACGGCCAACGTTTATAAACTGTTTATTTTTGAGAAAAGAGAGAAAGCACAGGGGAGGGGCGGAGAGAGAGGGAGACGGAGGATCCAAAGCGGGCTGTCTGCTGTCAAACTCAGGAACCATGAGATCATGACCTGAGCCCAAACCAAGAGTCAGACGCTTAACCAACGGAGCCACCTGGGTGCTCCCAGAAGAAAAGCATTAAATCGAGGCAGGGTCCTTCTGCACACGGAACCTTGTTCCGCTACACAGATGACACTCCGAGGAAGCCTGCCCTGCACTGGGTAGTGACAGGCAGTGCATGAGGTGGGGCTTGGTGACAGCATTTATCATGAGAACCCGTGGGCTTCTCACAGGCAGCAGGGGGCAAGTGGAAAGGGGAGCCGGGCTAAGAGACTGAGGGCAAAGGCAGTGTGGCACTGATTTTAGAATCAACTAGGCATCGCCAGCACGGCTCCGAGGGACAGGCTGCTCTGCACCGTGGAGGGGACTGGAGTGCCTGGAGAGAGCAAGCCCCCGCCCTGGGGCCGGCTGGTTCCCCCAGTTTCTTAGGGAGCGCACCTCCAACTTCAAGGCCCCCTCCTATCACTGCTGGCTGCACTTCCCCTACTTTCTCTCTTGGCTGCTCTCACACCAATTCCTTTTCCTGACCTCACTCCAACTTCTTCCCTCCTCTCATCCTCTGCCCTGCCCCCTCCCTTTGCAAATTTGTCCGGGGGCAGGCCCAGATCTTCCTCGGTGGTAAGAAACACTTCCAGTGCAAGATTAATTTCAGGGCAGCTAGAAAGACGAAACCTTCTCCCAAAGGCTGAGAACAAATGGAAAAAACATGACAAGGGGAAAACGGGCCTCAAAATGCAGATACCTTTTGAAGGCTTCGGTGAAATCCAAGCCTCCGGCCTCTCAACGGGCTTGCAAGAAATACAGCTGCAGCTTCTGAAGTAACCGCCCAAGAACAAGCCCGGGTCTTGGGCTGAGATGAGCTGTGCCAACAGAGAATTCGCTCGGCCAATGGAGCATCCTGGTCCCAGTCACCCATTGCCAGGGATGACCCTGGGGCTGTGGCTTCCAATAAATCACATGTGCGCACAAGGTCTCGGCAAAAGAGCACGTTCACACTCACAACAACCTTGTGAGGCAGGAATCATTAGCCAGCTTTAGTGATAGGAAATAGGGACTCAGAGGTGAATAGCTCAGAGCCACCCAGCCGGTAAGCGTCAGAGCCGGGATTCAAACCCCGGTCCACTTGACTCCAAATCCAGTGTTCTTTTCTTCCACAACGTGTCTTTGCCCCAACACCGCCCTGCCGCAAATGGACACAATCAGCAAAGGGTACCTTTCACCACGTCTTTTCAAGCCTCCTGATTTGCTCCCTTCTTTGCCCTGACTCAGCTACCCAATGCTTCATGCTGGCAGTGTGGCATTTCAGGCACAGGAACCTATCCATGAAGAGACCTGTCCTCTGGTTGGCATACCTCTCTGGTGCCTCAAATCACCAAATTCCAAAAGGGGGTAACATCAGCTCTGTCGCAGCAGCTGGACCTTGTGTGCAAAAACGTGGCTTACGGACTTAATGCCTACGTTATTTCTACCGTTTTGCAAAGCCTGACTCCTTTGCAAATTTCAGGCATTGAGTTGTTCCCATTTTTAAAACAGGGAGGTTGAGCGCAGAGCTGAGGGAGAGAGGAATATCCATCGAGCACCCTGTGGGCGAGGTGTTGGGGAAGTGTTCCCGGGAACACTTGTTCTGTGCCCTTTCTTTCCGCCTGAAATGACTCACTGCGATTTCAGTCTCTTGGGCAATGAGCAGGCTCCCCAGGGACCCCTGACAGCTGACCCTCGCCTGGCCTCTCCATCAGGGCAGTGTGTACATGTCTTTGTTCGACAGCTCTGTGAGCTATCCAAATCCCAGTCCAAGCCTGCTGCCTGCCCAGCTCTCTGAATGCTGGCAAGCCACAGGCAACATCTGCTCCAGAGGCTTAATCCAGCATTTGGAAGGGCTCCCTTCCGAAATCTCTGGCCTGGCACCATGCCCAGCCCCAGTCAGCAAAGAGCTGCAGCATTTATGTGGCTTTTCCAGCAATGGCTTTGTACGGTCTAGGGAGCGGCTTTGATGTCCATGGAGTGGGGAAGGGCTGAGGGTGGAGGGAGGAGGCGCAAAGCTGAGAAGACACGAAGGCCCGCACCCACTCGCTCAGGATCCAGACTTTCCACCCAGCACATAAAGACTCAGCACAAACCCCGAGGAGCCCACAGAGGTGGCTTACATGATTCGAATTCAACTTTGATACCAACCATCAGGCAGAAATAGTTGTCGGTCCTCACAGTATATTGTGGAATTTAGATTTCAGAGCAGTGTCTATGAATGTACCTTTTCATCTAGTTGCAGGGCATTTAAATATTTGGTGATCATATTCACAAAGACACTCTTTCTGCAGCACTGCTGTCTGGGTTCCCCAGCTTCTCAGATTATTCTAACGTGTTGTTCTATAATATGCCTTGGAAGAGGACAAGGCTCTTGCAACAAGTGATGACACAGAAGCTCAAAAACAATTAGTATTTTGATGGAGGCCACAGCAATTTTGCAGAGAAAAACACATAACAAATGATCTAATGAATTCCAGGACCCAACAAACAACTGAACCCAGGGCCCAAAGATCTCCATGGCCTCTCTGGCCCCTGAGCCCCTGCTGCAGATCCTCCAGATACCCCCTCCCCCATCCCAGCTCCCTGCCCTTTCCCAGTGGGCCCCTCTGTGGTCTTTCTAGAAGCAATGAGCATTCACTTTGTGAAACCATCCTAGGATCTCTCAAGTTTCTCTCCCCGCCCACCCCAAACACACTGCCCTCTTGCCCTGCCTCAGGCTCAGCCCTCTGACTCTAGCTCTCCTCCAGATGTCCAGTCCACCCCAGGGCCCCTCAGAGCAAGGTTCTCAGCAACCCCCCCCCCCCCATCCGAACCCTCGTAGGACTGGCTGTCTCAGGACATGTTGGGTTCAGGGACAGGAGTAAGTGAAAGCCCATCACCACTGACTGATCATTTTCTACCCACCTTCCGGGAGGCCAAAGGCCTTCCTGGGCTCTTACACCCACACCCTAGAGGCCTTTTCCCTTTCTCCCTGAAACTGACATCACTGGTTGGAGAACTGAACACCATTAAATCTCCTGAATGCTTCTCTCTGACGTCAGGGACTCAGGCTCTAAAGGAAGCTGAGGGATTGCCAGCTCACTCCTTCCTGTCGTGAGTGTCCTTAACATCATCAGAACACCTCCATGAGCATCACATCTCTTTTTGTAAACTTTTATCGACTTTTACAACACTTACTGGTTTTCAGGCATTTTACCGGGGCTTTGTTTCAGTTAGCATTACCTTTTTTTTTTTTTTTTAAGTTTATGTCTTTATTTTGAGAAAGAGAGAGAGAGAGAGAGCACCCATGAGCACGAGTGGGGGAGGGGCACAGGAGAGGGAGAGAGAGAATCCCAAGCAGGCTCTGCACTGTCAGCGCTCATTCCACGAACTGTGAGATCACGACCTGAACTGAAATCAAAAGTCGGTTGCTTACCAACTGAGCCACTCAAGTGTCCCAGTTAGTATTACCTTTAACAGAGATCTAACTACTGTGGCTTAAACACACTCAAGATAGCTGCCGTAGCTCCAGCCATCACATCTGCATTCCAGTAGTAAGAAGAGGAGCAGGGAGAAAAGGGGGTGCTTTCTTGGAAGCCCCACCCAACCACTTACATGTTACTGCAAGGAAGGCTGGGAAGTGGAATAGTTTAGCTGGGCATGCTTCTAATCTCAATAAAGTCACTCAGAGTTCTATATTAAGCAAGATGGTAAGAATGGATATTGGATAAGCAGTTAGTAATCTCTGTCCTTCCGCTTTCTAATACCTTATCTTTCTTGTCACTCTTGGGCTAGAGGTGTTTTGGAAGTCTGAATTCCTTGGATTTTATAAGAGTGATATGGAGCCTATTACTGCAAATTATATAACATCCCTCCTAGTGTCTGGTTACAGCACTAGGCAGCCCACACATTCACTTTTCTGCGGTGAAATGTTGACACAGTCACATGAAACACGATAAATAAAACTATATATGACCTCACATTAGTTCAGGTCAGATTGTGTTGCCTAACCAGTTTTTATGCCAAACTAAGGGGAGAAAAAACTCAGTTTTTAGAACTTCTGGGATTTCAGTTATGAATAAGAAATGGTAATCCTGTATCCTTATTTTATTGAGGAAGAAAGCAAGGCTCTTCTTCCTTGGAGAAGTAACTCACTCAAGGTCATACAGCTCCTAGTGGTGGAGCTAAAACTAGAATATGGGTTTTGTTTACTTTATTTTTTGAGAGAGACAGAGACAGAGTGTAAGCAGGGGAGGGGCAGAGAGAGAGGGAGACACAGAATCTGAAGTGGGCTCCAGGCTCTGAGCTGTCATCACGGAGCCTGACATGGGGCTCGAACCCACCAGCTGTGAGATCATCACCTGAGCCAAAGTCAGACGCTTAACCAACTGAGCCATCCAGGTGCCCCTACTCTATTTTAGAGGGAGAGAGAGGCTCCACGCTCAGTGCAGAACCTGACGCCGGGCTCCCTCCCACAACCCTGGCATCATGACCTAGGCCGAAATCAAGAGTGGGAGACTCAACCAACTGAGCCACCCAGGCGCCCTAACTCCAAAGCAAATACATGGGGAAAAGAGGCGTGTGGGAACACGGCTTCCTATGCTGATGCCCAGAGCCATGTTGAGAGAACACAAGAGTGCCTGCTTCAGGGTCTGTCTCAGGGAAATTCTATTTGTTTTTAAAACAGTTTTTTTAAGTTTATTTATTTTTAGAGAGCGAGTGCAAACAGGGGAGGGACAAAGAGAAAGTGAGAGAAAGAATCCCAAGCAGGCCCGGAAACAGGGCTTGAACTCATGAACCGTGAGATCATGAAAGCAAGAGTTGGAGGCCCAACCGATTGAGCCACCCAGGTGCCCCGGGAAGTTCTATCTAAAGCAAAGTTTTATAAATACATTTTAAATGCACTACGGATAAGCTTAACTGTAAAGAAACCGTAAGTTATATTCTCCAAGCAGTCCAGATAACTAGAGTATTAGCTTCTCGTATAGTCCAAAGAGCCTACTCCTTACCATTATTTACAGAAAATGATACATCTTTATATTTTTTTAATGTTTATTTTATTTTTGACAGAGAGACAGAGCATGAGCGGGGGAGGGGCAGAGAGAGAGGGAGACACAGAATCCGAAGCAGGCTCCAGGCTCCGAGCTGTCAGCAAAGAGCCAGACGGCGGGGCTCGAACTCACAGACGGTGAGATCGTGACCTGGGCCGAAGTTGGAAGCTCAACCGACTGAGCCACCCAGGCGCCCCAATGCATCTTTATATTACATGCACACGGCACAAAATTCAAAATGTACCAAAGTGAGAAGTAAAATTTGTCTCCCACCAATTCTTCCCAGAGACAACTGCAGTGACTTTTTGTGTATCGTTCCAGAGCTAGCTCCTCATTTAGAAATGACCAAATGTTATCTGTGGTTGCCTCTGGAAAGTAGGATTAAAAATGATTCCAGTGCGTCTGGGTGGCTCAGCCGGTTAGGCCTCCGACTCTTGATTGTAGCTCAGGTCATGATCTCACTGGTTTGTGAGTTTGAGCCCTGCGTGGGGCTCTGCGCTGACAGTGGGGAGCCTGCTTGGGGTTCTCTCTCTCCCTTTCTCTCTGCCCCTCTGCCCCATGAAAGAAAGAAAGAAAGAAAGAAAGAAAGAAAGAAAGAAAGAGAGAGAGAGAGAGAAAGAAAGGAAGGAAGGAAGAAAGAAAGAAAGAAAGAGAGAAACAAATAGGGAAAAGCTTTAAAAAAAGCCATCTGTTTAAAAAAATAAAAGATTCCTTTTCCTTCTGTGTTATATTTGCGGGGGGTGGTGTTGTACCAATTATTTAACACTCAGTTTCATCTTTGGTAAAATAGATAATATTTTTATAGATACATAGTGTCAAGACATATATATTGGTATATAATATTGTCATTGTAGCATGTGTAGATAATGTGCTTATGCCAAAGTCCAGCCCTGAGCAGACACCCAATCTCTTCCCCTCTGGATCATAGGTCAGGCTGAAACATAGCCGGGCCCCGGCTCTAAGGGCACCAGTATGAACTGGCTGCTGACTGGATGTTTTCCCCCGGGGACCCACCCTTGTGCAATGAGGAAGTATAGGTGACATGTCAGGACAGGCAGGCCTCAAAACCTTTCCAGAGTTCTCATCCCCTCCCCCTGCCCTCTTCTTCCTCCTCCTCTAGGCAAAGGACTCCGCTTCAGGACTAGAGGCCCAGGAGGTCTCCAGGCAAATCCAGGGTCTTGCTTTTGTAGCATTAAGGCAGCAAAAAAACAGTGTCACTGCTCTCCTGTAATCAACAGAGACAGGACTAGCTACATAATTTGCAGGACCCAGTGCAAAATGAAAATATGGGGCCCCTTGCTTAAAAATTAAGAATTCTAAGATGAGGGACGCCTGGCTGGTTCAGTCGGTAGAGCATGCAACTCTTGATCTCAGGGCTGTAAGTTTGAGCCCCACACTGAGTGTAGAGGTTACTTAAAAATAAAATCTTAAAAAAAAAAGAATTCCAAGATGAAAGCAGAGGAGCATTAAACTAAGGGCAGGGTTCTACTGAATTTGGGGCCCTGGGAGACTGTGCAGGTCTCTGCCCATGCAGCTGGCCCTGGATAGGGGGCCAAGATATGCCCTGTCCCCACAGGAAGGCCCTCTGTGGGTCACCTCCTCCCTGCCACTTAAGTAAGGCATTCAGGGTTGCCTCCTCTCCTTACCATACCTGAGGGCACTGGCCAGAAGAATCAGGCCTTAGAAGAGACTCGGGGCTCAGATGGAGGCCGCGTCCACCTACCCAGCCAGCCAGCCACATGAGCACAGGCTTAGCCCTTCCAGCAACCTCTGGGCGGCCTCAGAGGACTCCAACTGCTGTGTGCCCAGCACCATGTATAAAGGCGTTCGAACTGAGCGTCTTTAGGTGGAGTGTGTGGGTTCTCACACAGCCACGGTCCCTCTACTCAGAACTACCAGAACCAGCTGCAGAGGATACAACTATCTGACTGACGTCCGAGCAGCTCAAAAGCTAGGGTCTTCTATCTCATGAGTCAGCCCAGCTCATTTTCGATCAGGTCTTCTCTGAGAGGCACGGGGAGGGGATTCTTCAGCAACTAGCTGCCCTCCCCAGAGACAACCATGTTAATTAGTCTTTGAACATCTTTACAGAGATTTCATGGCTTGAGCTAATCTGGACTTTTTTTTAAGTGAGTGCTACACCCAATGTGGGATTTGAACTCAGGACCACAGGATCAAGAGTCACATGTTCTACCAACTGAGCCAGCCAGGCACCCCCATGCCAATCTGGATTTTAATCCTGGTTCCACTAATTAGCTGGGTGTTAACCAGAGCATACTTCTAAGCAATTCATTGATACACATCAAGTAACCTTAAAACGCCTGGATTTGGGGCGCCTGGGCCGCTCAGTCCGTTAAGCATCCGCCTCTTTTTTTTTTTTTTTTTTACATTTCTTTATTTTCAAGAGGCAGAGAGAGACAGAGCATGAGTGGGGGAGGGGCAGAGAGAGAGGGAGACCCAGAAGCAGGCTCCAGGCCCTGAACGGTCAGCCCAGAGCCCGAGGCAGGGCTCAAACCCACGAACGGTGAGATCGTGACCTGAGCCAAAGTCAGACACTCAACCGACTGAGCCACCCAGGCGCCCCAAGCGTCCGCCTCTTGATTTCAGCTCAGGTCATGATCTTGTGGTTCGTGAGTTCAAGCCCTGCATCAGGCTGTCCACTGACAGCGTGGAGCCTGCTTAGGATTCTCTCTCTCCTCTCCCTGTTCTTCCCCGACTTGTGCCCTCTCTCTCTCTCAAAATAAATAAATAAACTTAGAAGAAATGCAAGTCAGTGCCCAGAGTATGCTCAAGTCTCCAGGTGGAGGCTCCAGGGAGAGGGTCAATGCCCTACTCCACCCTGGACCCTACTTTTATCAGAGTAACTCTGGACTACGTTAACTGTGCCAGATCACAGAAGCTGAAGCGCCCGTCAGCCAGGCTGGTGCAGGCCAATCCACCATGTCCTGTGTTTAGGCAGTTGCCCTGAGCCCAAGTACAGGACATTTATCCCAATCAAGATCTTGAAAATCAGTCTAGGGGCACCTGGGTGGCTCAGTCGGTTGAGCTCTGACTCTTGATTTCAGCTCAGCACAGTATCTCACAGGTTCGTGGGGGTCGAGCCCTGAGTCGGGATTCTCTCTCTCTCTCTCTCTCTCTCTGCCCCTCCCCCTCTCAAAATAAACAAATAAACATGTAAAAAGAAAGTCAATCTAGAGTCACAGTTCCCTTAGAAACCATTAAAGTCCAGGGGCGCCTGGGTGGCGCAGTCGGTTAAGCGTCCGACTTCAGCCAGGTCACGATCTCGCGGTCCGGGAGTTCAAGCCCTGCGTCGGGCTCTGGGCTGATGGCTCAGAGCCTGGAGCCTGTTTCCGATTCTGTGTCTCCCTCTCTCTCTGCCCCTCCCCCGTTCATGCTCTGTCTCTCTCTGTCCCAAAAATAAATAAACGTTGAAAAAAAAAAATTTAAAAGAAACCATTAAAGTCCAGTACTCTGTTTCTCAAAGGGGACAAAGCCATTCCCCTGCCTTCCCTCAGAACATTCCCACCGCCGCTCCTTTTGACCCAGATGTCGCTTCTTCAGGGACATCTTCCCTGACCGTTCAGTCTACGTGGCTCTGTTACCCCACTTTATTTCGCGTGGCACTTCTGTGAAATTATCTTTTTAATTTTACTTCCTTATTCCCACTCTCCTCACTAGGATTTACCCCCACGAGAGCAGGGTTTGGTCCGCCTTACCTCAAACACTGCCTGGCACGTAGAAGGAGCTCAGGAAATTTCTACTGGATGGATGAATGAATGAACGAATGAATGACTAGAGTCTCTCAGTACTGGAGAAGGGCTTTCGATGGCTTTCCAAGCCCGTCCCGCCACACGCCAGCTGTGTGACCTTGGGCATTTTAATTCCTCTAAATATGTTCATGTTGTCTACTGTCAACTGGCTAATCCCCACATCTTAGGGTCACCAGGAGCATTCACTAAAAAGCAAAAAGTATGTGGCAAAGTGAAAAGTGCCTGGCATATGAATCTTAGCAACAACTATTTGTATTGTCTTTCTGCCCAGATTAGTGTCATCTTTGATAGCATGGTCTATATCCAAGCTGTGCATAAAACCCCCAAACAGCACAGCATTTGGGACAGCATATGGCTATAGTCTGACTAGGAACAGGCTTCTCCACCCCCTCCACAAAGGGCATCCGGGATCTCACCTTTGTTTGCCAGTGTTGCCCTCATCTGCCAGCTCAGTCAAGAAAAGGAAATGAAAACAGACTGGCTCCATTCTTGGTGAACTTTCATTTCCTTTTGAGGTTCACAGACTATCTGTGGGCTGACCTCACCCTGGGCTGCATCAAGTTCACTTTCTGCCCCGGGGGCTGGGTTCTGTTGCCAGGCAACAGAACACCTGCATGCCCTCCCAGATCCCCTGAGCTGCACCCCCCCCCCGCCCTGGCTTTGAGCTGTGCCCAGTCAGGAAGGGTGGGCTCTGGATATTGCCAGATTGCTCTGATGGGGAGAGGCTAAGGGGAGGAGTGACACCGAGAAAGAAGAAAGATTGCTCCGTGAGGCAGAAGGTTGTACTCAGGAGAGAGCCTACAGCCACCTGGATTCCCCAAAACACTGGCCAGAAAGTGCCTGAGAGTCTCAGTATTTGGAATTTGTTCTTTAAAGATAGTTCCTCTGTAAGCATCCTTGAGCACAAGGCAAGTGCTCCTTGAAGAAAACACATTTCTCAGCTACCATCTTACAGTGACTTCCTCGGTGAGAAGGAGACTCTAGCCCAGGAGGCTTGGGAGGGGGGCCCAGGTAGAGCTCTGGGTTGCATGTACACGCAGGGCACTGCATGAGGGGAAAGAGGACGACCCAAGGTGGGAGGAGGGAGGGGTTCTCTTCTCCCCACATGCTTGGCCTGGCTAACTCCCGTTTTTTTTTTTAAGTTTATTTATTTATTGAGAGAGAGAGAGAAATAGAGAGTGAGAGAGAATGAGTGGCGGAGGGGTGGAGAGAGAGGGGGGCAGAGGATCCGAAGCGGGCTCCTCTCTGACAGCAGGATGCGGGGCTCGAACTCAGAAACCTTGAGATCAAGACCTGAGCTGAAGTCCAGCGCTTAACCCACTGAGCCACCCAGGCGCCCCTCCCGTTTGTTCTTAATATTTTGGCTTCACTGTCACTTCCCCAAGGGGGCCCTCTTATTCTCCAGACGAGGTTAGATCCCCTTGTCATTCCCTATCATAGCCCACACTGCTTATTCCTTGCCCTTATCCCTTGTTGCAAGGTGCACCTGTCTCTACCTCCACCCCACCCACAGACAGCTCAGGTTCTGTGAGGGCACAGCCAAGTCCATCTGTTCACCACAGCCCTAGCACCTAGCCCCAGGTCTGCACACAGAAGGCACTCAAGACCATGGAGCGTCTGCTGAATGAATAAAGGAGGAAGAAAAGACAAATCGAACAGGGAGGGTGCAGTGCAGAGACCCTGCGGCCCCTTCTCATTTTGGCTTGGCCAGTCTGGCTTCCCTTGTCAGATACAGTGGGCGTGGACACATAGGGGGCTGACATTTCACTTCCTATGCCAGGCAGGGGAAGCCGGTGTTTCCCGAAGATACATGTTGTCATTGTTCCAGCTGCGTGATGAATAACAGCCATTCTCCCCCAAGGATGAAGTCATTTCCTTGGAACCAGCATAAAACCCACAGGAAAGGAAAGTAGCATTTACTGCATACCTACTATGTGCCAAGCAAGTGGGTATCTTATCTGATTCTCATAAGAGTGCTGCAAAGCAGGCATAATTCCTTCCTTCCTTCCTTCCTCCTTCCTTTTTCCTTCTTTTCTTTTCTTTCTTTTTTTTTTTTTTTTTTTTTTTACAAATAATGTAACGGAGGCTCAGAAACATTAACCACTTTGTCATGTTCACAAAAAAAGACAGAGTTGAAATGTGGTCACATGTGTATGCGGCAGCCCACAGCTGCCTCTCTGCTTGCCTCAAAGACCAAAGGCAGGATGGGAAGAGACTCCCCCAAAAAAGATAAAAACAGGGAACAGTGGAGTAGGGAAACAGGACCACGTGTACGTGCTTCCACTTATTCCTCAAATCTTTATTAAGTATTTATGTCAGGCACAGGGGCTGGGGACACATGCCATAAAATACAGTTCCTCTCCCCCCAGAGGCCACTGTCTAATGCACGAACCATGTAAGAAATTCAGAAATTACAGTTCGGCAAGACTGATGCTATTAGGTCACTTAATTCCATTTTGTTTAAATGTTTATTTATTTTTGAGAGAGAGAGAGAGCACGAGCAGGGGAGGGGCAGAGAGAGAGAGAGAGAGAGAGAGAGAGACAGAATCCGAAGCAGGTTCCAGGCTCCGAGCTGCCAGCACAGAGCCCGACATGGGGCCAGAACCCACGAACGGTGAGACCATGACCTGAGATGAAGTCAGACGCTTAGTCGACTGAGCCACCCAGGCTCCCCTATTTTTTGGTATTTGAAGTTCTCTATAACAAAATGTCTAAAAATATACATTGGGACGCCACCCAAATGCAATGCTCAGGGTGTGGTAAAAGCACAACCCAGAATGGAGATCTAATCAGGGAAGGCTCCACTGAGGAGGTGACATTTGAGCCAAGTTCTGTGAGGCAAGAGGGAGTTGGTGACACAGAGTAGCATGGATCAAGTACTGCAAAGAGTACATGCAGAGACACAGAAGCATCAAGCAGCAGGGCCTCCTTAGGGAATGGTGGGTACAAGTCCAAAGCCAAAACTGAAGAAGATACTGTCTTCAAGTTGCCTTGCGAAATTGTCTCTCAGGTGCACTCAGCACCTCTCTGGGTTTTAGGGATTACCTTTGGTGTTTTCAGGCCCGGTTTCTCACTTTAGAAGCTTGGCGCCAGAGCCAAGAGATAAGCGGCGGCGTGGCGCCACCTGGAGGTCAAAAGGTGAAGTGAGCCTCGAGGTCCCCTCTGGAAATTTTCCTTGGGCAACATAAAACAAACCCGCCTGCTACTCAGCTCTCTCAGAGCACCAGGCAAATCCTCTGATCCCCAGAAACAAAAGGCAAAATAAGTAGAGGGCAAGGTTTCCAAACGGAGCAGAGGAACTGAAGGCCAAGTTAGAGACACATTCTACACGTGCAAGGGAAATCAACCAAAAGAAAGCTTGGATTTGCTCATTTCATCCAAACAACTACTAACTATTGATGGCCTGTTTGTTGAGGCTTACTCTGCACCAGGTACATGGGCATATTGTGCTATGTGCTGAACATATTCATCTCCTTTAAGTCTCAGCAAAAACCTTATTAAAAAAAATTTTTTTTTTACCTTTAAGTAAGCCCCGCACCCAATGTGGGGCTTGAACAAGGACATGGAGAAAAGGGAACTGTCATATGCTATTGGCAGGAATGCAAAGTGGTGTGGCCACTGTGGAAAACAGCATGGAGGGTCCTCAAAATCGAACTACCCTACAATCCAATAATCGCACTACTGCGTATTTATCCAAAGAATACAAAAATACTAATTCAAAAGGATACACACGGGGTGGGGTGCCTGGGTGGCTCAGTCGGTTAAGCCTCTGACAATTGGTGTCAGCTCAGATCATGATCTCATGGTTTCGGGAGCTGGAGCCTGGCATCAGGCTCTGTGCTGACGGTGTGGAGCCTGCTTGGTATTCTCTCTCTCCCTCTCTCTCTCTCTCTGCCCCTCCCTTGCTGGTGCTGTCTCTGTCTCTCTCAAAAATAAATAAATAAAAACTTAAAAAAATTTTTTTTCAAAAAGATACATTATCAGATGTTCAGAGCAGCGTTATTTATAGTAGCCAAATTATGGAAACAGCCCAAGTGTCCAGTGACTGAAGAAGGGATAAAGACGTGGTATATACACACAATGGAATATTACTCAGCCATAAAAAAGAAGGAAATCTTGCCATTTCCAATGACTCGGATGGAGCTAGAGAGTATTATGCTAAGTGAAATAAGTCAGGCAGAGAAAGACAAATACTATATGACTGCACTCATAGGTGGAATTTAAGAAACAAAACAAATGCGCAAAGGGAAAGAAAAAAAGAAAGAGGGAGGCAAACCAAGAAACAGACTCTTAACTATAGAGAACTAATGGTTACCAGAGGGGAGGTAGGTGGAGGATGGGGGAAATAGGGGATGGGGATTAAAGAGTGTACTTACCATGATGATAGATAGATAAATAAATAAATAAATAAATAAATAAATAAATAAATAAATAACAGGTCTAAAGTGTAACTCATCATCTTTGCCAAAATTTCTTCCTCTTACTCTATTTTCCAACTCAGCAAATGCCACAACCCTCCCCCCACATCCAGTTGTCCAAGCCAGAAACCTAAGAATTTTGAGTCACACCTAATCGTGCAACAGGAAATATCTTTTAACATTTTTCTATTCCCTCTGTCCTCTGTCCTCACCACGGCTGCCCTGGTTCAGGCCGTGGCAGTCTTGTGCCTGACTCAATGAACTCCCAACAGTCCTCCTTCCCAGCACTGCTGGGACTGATCTATAACCATCTCCCCTTTTCTCTTAATAATAGGGCCCCACGAGAGTGATCTCAGGGCTTAGCAAACAATAGGCACTCGATCAAAATCTGAATGACTGCAGATAGCCAGGAACCATTATTTCCATTTTATCAGTATTATGGGCTGCATTGTGTCCCCTCAAAACTCAACGTTGCTGTCCTAAACCCCTGTGTACCTCAAATGTGACTGGGGATGGGGGCCTATAAAGAGGTTAAGTGGGGTCATCCTGGTGGGCTCGTGTCCTTATAAGAAGAGATTAGGCCAAAGAAAGATGTCCCAAAGAGAGAGATGTCAGAATGAAGCAACCCTTCTCACAACTTGATCTTGCACTTCCAGACTGTGAGACAACAAATTTCCATTGTTGAAGCCACCCAGTGTGTGAGATTGTTACAGCAGCCTTAGCAAACTAATACAATCCAGAAAGGAAATCAGACTCAGAGAGGTTGAAGAACTTACCTAACACTATATGGTAATTAGTGATGCGCTAGTTAGCAATGCATTAATGACATTCTGCCTTGTGGTTACACATGTAAGTTGTTTACCAACTCTTGTAACTGATTGAACCCTATTATCATTGAACTTCTTGAATATTTGGGTATTGTTACTTCAACTGGCACTCAAGGGGGAAGGTCAGTCTCAATCTTCTCGGTACCCCCCAGGCTTCCTGGCCAAGCTTGGGGTGCTTTTTAATAGCAAGTTTTCATTGCTTTTGTTGTTGTTGTTCTTGTGTGATTGATGGACACATCTGGATGGGTAAAATAGAGCCTGATGGCAGATTCCTGATTCCCAAGACGAACAGGCAAACAGGGGGCACAATCTCCAGTAATGGAATATGATTCATCTCTGAATCTCCAAGTATAAACATCAGGATGACTGGTTTAAGACATTATGAGAGTAACGGTGCACAACATTTGAAGTTAGGACTGTCCATTACATAAAAAAGGAATTAGTAAGAGTGTGTGTGCATGTGTGTCGCAGATAGTGGGGGAAGTGGCCTGTGGAGAACAGAAGCTGTAACTTCAGAGTAGCCACTTTCAAAATGGAAGGGCCCCGGGGCTCCTGGGCTGCTCAGTCAGTTAAGGGTCTGACTTGGGCTCAGGTCATGACCTCTAGGTTTGTGAGTTCAAGCCCCGTCGAGGCTCTGTGCTGTCAGCTCAGAGCCTGGAGCCTGCTTTGGATTCTGTGTCTCCCTCTCTCTCTCTCTGCCCCTCCCCAACTCACACTCTGACTCTCTCTCTCTCAAAAATAAATCTTAAAAAAAAAAAAAAAAGGAAGGCCCCTAAAGTGCTGATCACGCAGGCGGCTTCATGCCAGAGACAGACAACCCAGTGTGAGAGAAAGAGGGGCTGGAAACAAGGCCAGCTCCTGAAGAACAGCCCACTCTTTTGAGCAGATCCATTTTGTTCACAGACAAAACAGCCATGGGGCAGCACCTCCCTCCCCCCTCTCCCCCCAGTGCATGGTCATACTCAGGAACAAGGACACTTCTCCAATGTCATGGCAGGGGAGGGCGGTGGATGGAATGAGGTGTGGCCCTTCTTAAAGTGAGAGAAAACCCCATCAGATGAACTGTAAGACTCTTAGATTCCCTTGCTGAGGCACCTCCATGGTCTAGGGCAGGTTGGTCTCTCCTGTCCCTATGAGCATCACCTGCTTATCATACCGAACTCCCAAAGAGTCATCAAAGTGGCTTAACAACTCAAAAATACTTTGACAAAGGCCACTTGCCTTGTATATATGGTGAGCAAAGTAACACCAATTAGACGCGTTCACGCACTCTTGTTGACCCATTCAGCAGGAGGACCTACTATGGGCCAGGCCCTAAGCAGTTGTGAGAGAAAACAGACAGGAACGTGTCCTCCTGCAGCTTTACAAGTCCCCACTGCCTACACACCAAGTTGTAACCAAGCTGGTAGCCTTTGAGTGATTCTTTTCCTACAGTTTTTTTCCTTCCTGTATTTTCTCTTTTCCTACTGTCACAACCACATATTACTCCAACAAAATACGAAATAAACAATTTCTACTCATTTATTTATTTTGAGAGAGAGAGAGAGAGAGAGAGCAAGCCAGGGAGGGGCAGAGGGAGAGAGAGTGAATCCCAAGCAGGCTCTGTGCTGTCGGCACAGAGCCTGAGGCAGGGCTCAAACTCATGAACTGTGAGGTTATGACTTGAACCGAAACCACAAGTTGAATGCTTAACCGACTGAGCTGCCCAAGTGCCCCTAAACATTTTATTTTTAACTAATATTACCTTTTACGTGCTAGCTTGTGTCCTGAATTTCTTCTGAAGGCCTTAGTCCCAAGAACTGGCAATGGGTTACATTTTGCACTGTGCATTACACTGATCTAGTCAGGAGGCAGAAACCACACAGTAATCTACAGAGGAAGCACATATAAGGAGGCATTAAACTATAAAAGGAGAATAAATATAGATATACAGAGAACTCTCAAGGGTTCCCTAAGGCTGAGGGAGAGTACTCAGAAGGGACAACTTGGAAGGGGACCCCCCCCCCACCCACCCACTGGGGGTTGGGATTCAGAGCTCATTGGGAAAGGTGTGATTGCAGCCCCCTGGATGTCAGAGAAGTTTGTCCGGGGCAGGGCTGCTCCACAGGCAAACAGGAAATCATCTTTAGAGGTGGACGAGACTGGAGAAAGGGAGTCAGAGAACCAATATGGGGCATGCGGTTTAGCATCTGTGGTGTCTGCCTCAGGAAGGCCCAGGAAGGTGCTCACCAGACCTGGGCCGGGGCTGTGAGTCACTGACGGCTCTGGGGACACAGCTGGAGCAAAGCGTCACAGGATGTTCCCCCACGCCCACACCACTCATCAGGCAGCAGGAACAAGAAAAAGCAGAAATCACAGCACAAAGGAACCAGGAAGAGAAGCCCCTTTCTCCTGCAACGTCCCTCTGGCTCCCTCTACTGGCTAGCCTTAGCATTGTGCTTACTGTCAAGTAGAAAATGCACACAGTCCACTCTCCCAGAGCAGGAAGAGTGAATTTGGAGGTGCAAGTCAATAAACTGATAGCTGGGCAAAAGCTATCATCAGTCATTAGAACAGGGACTGGCAAACTTGTTCTTCGAAGAGCCCGACAGCAAACGTTTTAAACTTTGTGAGTCATACATACAGTCTCTTTCAAAACTACTCAATTCTGATACTGTTGCCAAAAGGTAGTACAGACAACATGCAAACAAATAAACATAGCTGTGTTTCAATAAAACTTTATTTACAAAAACAGTCAGTGAGTAGATTTGGCCCACAGATCATAGTTTACCAACTCTTGATTTAGAGCTTTAGATGGAATAATCTCCATTCTATGAATAGGATTATATTGAGAAGAGGGAATAAACACAAGTGCACGGAGCTGAGGTAGGTGGTGAGGACTGAGAAAAATGAATTTAAATGGAGATAATAATGTCTACATTGTAAGAGGGTATTTTGGTCCAGATTAAGTGAGTGTTATGGACTGAATGGTTGTGTCTCCCCCAAATTCAAATGTTGAAATCCTAACCCCCAGTGTGATGGTGTTTGGAGATGGAGGTAACTAGGTCATGGGGTTGGAGCCCTCCTGATGGGCTTTGTGTCCTTATAAGAAAAGACAGGACAGAACTTGCTCTCTCTCTGCTCTCTGCCAGGTGAGGCTACAAGAGGCTGGCTATCTGCAAACCAGGAAGTGGGGCCCTCACCAAACACCACACCTTGATCTTGGACGTCCCAGCCTCCAGAACTGTGAGAATGTGTGTTGTTTATGTTCATGGTAATTTGTTATAGCTCCCAGGCTGCCAGTGAGCTATTCTATTAAGGGATCTAACAAGGTACTTAGTAAATTATCATCTCTAAAGGCCTGTGCAACGCAAAATAACAGTCCATATTGTGGCTCCTCTTTTGAGGAAGCTGAGGCTCAGAGGAGCTAAGAAGCTTGCCTGAAATCATACAGCCTGGTTAGCGGGCATTTGAACTAGTCTGTATGACTCTTTAAGAGTCACCTTCCTCATCACCATGTCCGCAACCTCACTCACAAGGGGCAGATGCATGTTCCCAAACTGGGCTGCTTTCTTTACTGGCTGCCATAATAAAACTGGATTTAATACCTTTGATGTTTGGCAGGCTAGGACTCCCAACCTGAAGGAAGCCAGTACTTAACCTGTTTGAAACCCAGCTCCTGAAATGTCCAAGGCACCTAAAGATGAGAGGTGAGAGATCCAGGATAATTCAGTAGTACCCCCACTGTTTGCCAAGTCACTTCTGCTCAAGTGGCTGGCTAGAGATCAGTGTCCTATTTCAGGGACCCCTTTGCATGCCCTCTCCTTCCCTGACCTTTCCCGTAGGTGAATCATTCCTTAATTAAAGGTGGGACATTTGTTGGGCTTCCCCTTTAAAACTTACAGATACTACAGATGTTTCCTGATTGATTCTGACCATACCTGTAAGATGAGATGTATCCAAATGAATAGTAACTGTTTACTAGCCCACTATGGTCCACTAGGCCACTAACTATAACTAGTCCACTCATCTGAATCCATAGATCCTTTACTTTACTTCTAGATGCATTACAAGGCATGGGATCCACTTCAGAATCAGACAGAGCCAGGTCCGAATCCCAGCCCCAACTCTTACTAGCTAATCTGATCAATTGCTCCTTTTCTCTGTTGAGAGCAATTCTCCATGGCATTTCTGCATATCTTGTACAGGCTTTTATTCTGGACTATTTTCCAAGGATGTGTGTACAGCCAACATCCCTGGAAGACAGAGAGAGAAGGAGTCTCCCTCCAGATCAGAGAGAAGACTTGATCTCGGTCCCAGATAACGAAGATATTGCCTCCCTCTGGGGCAAAGGTTGAGCAGGTCTGCTAGCCCCGCCCCTGAAAAGATGAAGAGTTACTAAATTTAGTAGGGTCATTCACCTGTGACACAAACCCATTGTATGTAAAATAGCTATCTGGGCCCATCTCCCCATGGCTCCCAGGGAGTTAGGCACAGGGAGGCAACAAAAACACGGACCTCCTGCTGTCTGCTGTGCCAGAAGTAACAAAGTCCTTTGTTTCTGACCAAGGACATGCTTGTCCAGCATCTATGAAACTGGCAGGTTAATGTGTCCGCATGTCAGTGGGATGAGGTCTCAAGCCCTTTACAGCTCCAAACACTCTCATCCAAATGTCAAAGAGTCAGTGATACTTTCTCACCTCCCCCGAACCTCAACCTCCTGCAGTTTGGCATTGACCCCCAGGACGATACTGAAGCTGTTTTTGTTGATGTCACCAAAAACCCCGTCACTGCCAATTTCAGTGGGTATTTGATGCCAGGGGAAATCCTTCGAGAACTCTGTGGCCTCGACACTAGGGTACCCCCTCCTGTAGTGCTCTGTTGTTAGCTTCACAAGACCTTAAATTTCGTGCTAGTGCTGACTGGTCCCCTTCATGGACTCCTGTTCCTTTAGCAGCCTCATCATGCCCTGCCTGCCTCCCTTGTCACTCCTCCTGCCCTTGCTGGGTGATCTCACTCCCACTGCTGGTTTTAGGAACACCGTATATGGTGATGATGTCCTAAACTCTAGCTCCAGTCGAGACGTCTGACACAACTTCCCAGCCACCTGCTGGGCAGCTCCACCTTACATGCAAGTGGTCCAAGAAGAAACTCCTCTCTCCCAGGCTCTCCTCATCACCTACTCCTCCCTCCTGGCTCCGTACTCTCACTGGGTGCACCCAGCTACCTCACTGCTCCAGGAAGTCATCCCTGACCCTTCACTGCTTCTCACACCCCCAGGGCCAAGCTATCTTTGAACATTCTTTGTCTATTTCAGGAATCTGTACACCCCCCAGCTCAACCAGACCTACTTGTCCTGCTGCTGTTCCCCCTCCTGTCCCAACCTTTCCTGCCTTGGGCGATGGTACAGCTAACAGGGCTTCCAGCCTCCCGTTGACCTTCCCTAAAGCCCTCACTCCATTGCTGCTAGAGTTACGTTCTGAAAATATAAATCAACCCACGTCATTTTTCTGCTTTCAATCCTTCACTTGCTCCTCATTACCATCTGACAACATCAAGATTATTAACAACATAGTTTACCATGCTCTCTAATGTTATGTCCCACACACCCAGCAAGCTCCCTCCAGGCCTCCCTTCTGCTTCCTGTGGCCAAAACCACCCCAAATGGAAAAAAGGTGGGGAGGAGGTGTCTCAAAATAACACCCATTAAACAGCACTAACTGGTTCTAACGTGTATTATCTGGAACCAGGAAGTCCCCCAAATTTGCATTAAACACTGGTCACACATCTTCTGCTTGCCTCGAAACAATCTGAGTGCGCTTAGTTTTTCTTAAAAAGTAACATTAATAATTTGGATTAGGAACCATATTTCTACTCAATTAGTAACTATCAAGTTTGTATGTTCTCAGGGTTCCCTTGAGAAGCAAGCCAAGCTATTCCTTCATTCTACCCAGTGAAGGTGCTTAAAGATTAGTTTCTCAGTGGATATATGCTCCAAGTAAGTGTGTGTGTATTCACCTTCATATATATATATACACACACACATATATGTATGTGTATATATACATATACATATGTATATATACATATATGTACATATATGTATATATGTGTATACGTATATGTATATATACGTATACACATATATGTGTATATATACATATATGTATATATACATGTATATATGTGTATATATATGTATATATATTTGCAATGATGAATATATATTTGGGATATGAATATATATTTGGGAATATATTTATTTGGGGGACTATGTATTTGGGGGAATATATATTCCATATATATATATATATATATATATATATATATATATGTATATACATCCGTCTCTACCAAATATACATATATATTTATATTTCATATAGAAAATATATTTCATATATTTTTACATATGTATATATTTATATTTCATATATAAAAACATATTTCATATGTATATATAATTTCTCTTCGCCCTCAAACAAACCAATATTGAATGTCCACCAGGAGGCGCTGAGGGCGTCGCCAGACCTGCGGTACCTTCCCCGTTGGAGAGGCAGTGAGGGATGCAGCAGCGATGGAACCCGGCTTCCTTTTTTAAAAGAATCAGCGTGAGGGAAGGGAGCAGCGCTGCGTTATTTTAGGGAGGCCTTGTCGCACTCCCCCTCCCGCGTGTAGGTAGCGTCTGGGATGTGTGCGGGCCCCATGGAGAGACGCTGGCGGTGGCTGCGGTGGCAGCTGGGGCTCCTACCGCGGCTGCAGCCGTTAGTAACCCGACCCCGCCGGCGCGGGGATTGAAGACGCGCAGGGGAGAGCGGCGAGCTGCGAACAAAAGCCCTCCGCGCGGGGCCGGTGCCCGGAACGTGTGGTGAGTGAACCGGCCAGGAGACCCGGGAGCAGCGGGCACTGGCGTGGCTGGGCAGGCAGAGTCCCCGGAGCCCACCTCACTGAGATACGGTAGGGGGACCCGGAGGATATCCAGGGGCAGGTGTCCGAGCCTAGACTGGGGTGGATTGGTGCCTTTAGCACATTCAGACTTGGAGGGTATCGGGTGCATTTGAAAGGACCCAGGCGCCTTCCCCATCCCCAGCAAACACCCGCGAGGGGTGGGGGTGGGGGCGGGCACAGCTCCTAGCAAGCCCTGCCCAAAAGGCAGAGCCAGGATCGAACACCCCTCCCGGGGAGGCCTTTTGTAATTGAGGCATTTCGCTTTGCCCTTCCATCAGCTCCGGACCCGGGTCTCCTTTGGCAGGGGGAAATCGTATGGTATATCTCATGTAAATTTATCATACAAATCACAGGGCTTCTGGGCCTAATCCCAAATAAACTTCTTCCCTAGGCAAATGGGGTCCTCGCAGCAATGAGCTCTGAGGATGAACAGGCCTCTTCTTTTTTTTTTTTTTTTTTTTTTGTTCCTGCAAAGCTGCGTCCCCGGTCCCCGCCTAAGCTACAAACAAATACACTAATCCTCCCGGGAATCCTCCACTGCCTCCCTGGCCGGCCACTGCCTGCACCGCGATCTTTTCATTTTAACTTGCAGCAGGAAGGAGATGCATCCAGCGGGCCAGATGTCCTGGGGAGCCGGGCCCCAGGACCCTGCCCTGCACACCGGGGCTGACGGAGGTTGAGGCTTTTCTCCTTGCACCAGTACCCGCCCCCTCTCACCCCCCGCCTGGGTTTTCAGGACAGCGGTATTATGATTTACGTTCCCCGGGGCCTCTGAGCCTAATCCCAAAGCGGATTAAGTTGGGAGGGGGTGTATATGAATGGGGCAGACGGAACCGCTCTCATGTATTCCTCGGTGTCCCTACTTTGTCATCCGCAGAGACTCCACAAAAGGACAGGGCTCAGCCATGGTGGACCCTGTGCCGGAAGAGGAGAAGGAGGGAGCCGAGCCTGAAGGTTCGGGAGGGGACGGCGCCGCCGCGTCCGTGCCCCCTGACGCCCAGGGCGCCCAGCAGCCCGCCGCCTCCTCGGCCTCGGCCTCCGCGGCGGCGCCCCGCAAGGCTGAAGTCCCGAGCGTAGCGGAAGAAGGCGGGCGGCGGGAGCAGTCTCCACTGCTGCATCTCGACCTCTTCAACTTCGACTGTCCGGAGGCCGAGGGCAGCCGCTACGTGCTGACCAGCCCTCGCTCGCTGGAGGCCTGCGCTCGCTGCGCCGTCAAGCCAGTGGAGCTGCTGCCAAGGGCCCTGGCCGACCTGGTGCGCGAGGCCCCGGGCCGCTCCATGAGAGTGGCCACCGGCCTGTACGAGGCCTACGAAGCGGAGCGACGTGCCAAGCTGCAGCAGTGCCGGGCCGAGCGCGAGCGCATCGTGCGCGAGGAGAAACGGCGCCTCTTCACGCCACTGGGCCAGGCGGCCGCCGCCGCCTCGGGCGCCAGCGCGGGCGGCAGCAGCAGCAGCTGCAGCAGCGCCAGCCTCCCGGCCTCGCCCGCGCCGCGTGCCGCCCGCAAGGCCTCCTCCAGCCCGTCCCCTGCTCGGACGCAACCTCCACCCGCGGGTTCGCGGGCAGGTAGGAAGAGCCACTCGCTAGACTCGCTGTCCCGCCGGCGCGAGGGCGCCCTCAGCTCCGAGTCCGGCGCGTCGTCGTCGTCCTACAGCGGGGAGAGCCTGAGGGAGCTGCGCTGGCCCCCGCGGGCCTCGGCCAGGAACAGCTGCCCAGCGGGCTCCGCGTCCTCCGCCCCCAACCCTCTGGGCCGCCCATCTGCCCTGGCCCTGGTGCCGCTCACCGGCCGCAGCTTCAGCCTGGGCGACCTGAGCCACTCGCCGCAGACGGCTCAGCACGTGGAGCGCATAGTGCGCCAAGTGCGCGCCGAGCGGGGCCTGCGGGGAGTGCCGGAGCGCGACCGCAAGATCGCGGCGCTGATGCTGGCGCGCCACCAGGAGGAGCGCCTGCTGCTGGAGCAGCGCGCCGCGGCCCACGGCCAATGGGAGCAACAGCGCGTGCGCGCCGAGCAGCGGCGGGAACGCGAGGAGCGGGAGAAGCAGCGCGCGCTGGAGCAGGGCCGCCGGGCCTGGGCGGCGCAGGTGGAGGAGCGGCGCGGCCGCCGGGGGCGCGAGGAGCTCGAGGCGGCGCGACGACGTCAGCGGCAGTGCGAACGCAGCGAAGAGCGGCGGCGGGAGCTGGCGGAGCGCCAGGGCCTGCTGCGGCGGGAGCGGGCGGAGCGCGCGGCCCGGGAGGATAGGCTGCGCAAGCTGCAGCAGGAACAGAACCTGAAGCAGCGGGAGGAGGGCCTGCAGGAAGGGCGCGAGCGGGCCGAACAGGCCCGCCGGGAGCGCGCCCAGCGCGCGGCCCGCACCAAGCAGCGGCAGGAGGGCCAGCTGCAGCGGGAGAAGCGGGAGCTGAGCCGGGCCGAGCGGGCGCGCCACGAGGCGCTGCTGCAAGGCCGGGCCCGGCAGGAGCGCGCGGAGCGAGAGGGCCTGCGGAGCTCCCTGGAGGCCAGCTTGGGCCGCGCGCAGGAGAACTACGAGCAGCTGGTGGAGCAGCGCGCCCGCGAGCTGCGGGAGCGGGCCCGGCGGGAGGAGCTGCAGGGCCGGCGGGCTAAGGAGGCGGCCGAGCGCAAAGAGCGCGAGCACCAGGCGCACCTGGAGGCGCTGGCCCGGGCCGGAGAGCGGCGGCTGCAACACGCGGCGCAGGCGGCCGAGGAAGCGGTGCAGCAGAAGGCGCGGCGTGTGGGCCAGAGTCGGTTGGAAAAGGAGCGGGCCCAGCGCGCCAATAAGGAGAAGGTGGAGAGGGACGAAGACTGCCGCCGGCGGGAGCTACTGCAGGCCATCGGGCGCAAGCTGGAGCGCAGCGAGCAGCTGTCTCGCGAGCGGAGGAGCGCGCTGGAGAGCGCCCGCTCCACAGCCCGGGCCTCCTTCCACGTGCGGGAGAAGGTGCGCGAGGAAACCAACACGCGCTCCTTTGACCGCATGGTGCGGGAAGCCCAGCTGCACGCCAACCTGGACCGCAAATGACCGCTACCCCTGGCTGGCCAGCCTGCCACGCTCAGCCCTGGGCGGCCTCCATTGGCCTTTATGACCAGACCGTGGAAGTCCCCCGTCGGGGCTCAGCACAGTGGCCTCGCCAGGCTTCCGATTAGAGAGGCATTGAGAGGACAGATAGGAGACCTGACAGCCCCACCGCCTTTTTAAAAACGGACTTTGTTTGGAAATGACAGAGCACAATCTTTGACCACATCCACCCTTGGTGGCTCCCGCAGCTACCCTTGCCAAGCTTCCCCATGTGTCTTTGGGATTGGAATAGAAAAAGAGTTGGGGAGAAAGAGGCTGGGTCGGGCCTGCAGGGAGGGCCCCCCTGGGAGTGACCGCCCCTTCTGCAGCAGTGAGCCCAGGCACCTGTCGCACATTGGTGTCTGAGGTGACAGCGGAGGAGGCATCGCCTCGGCTCGCCTCCATCTTTTTAAATCTGGCAAGTTGCACAAAGCGTGGAGGCCACGCAGAAAAGCACAGCTCTTCCAGCGAGTTAGGCCACACCAAGTGACCCCAAAAGCGATGGGTTCTTTGTATGCTTGACTTTTAATCTGCCACTTGAGCAAATTCTGATCTTAGTTCTGGTAGTTTTTTGGTTGATTCCCCTTGGCTTTCTAGTTAGACAATCATCTGCAAATTTATGATTCATTTGTGTCTTCTTTTCTCTCTCTCTCTCTCTTCTTATTCTTCCAAGGGACACAAGAAATGTGTTGTTGGTTGGCTTGGTGACGCTGTTTTGGCTTTAGTGGAAGCCCCCAGCCCCGGGGGAGATGAGTTCCCTAGGCAGCAGTGTTCCACCAAATGATGCTTTCTTGCAGGGTAGTTTCAGGGGAGGCAGCGGTCTGACGCCCACCTCCCAACGTGGATGTGAGCCCATTCCTCGAAAGACAGCAGCCATGCCTTAAGAAGCAGAGCTACCTTATGTGCCTGCCCAGGCCAATCCTGCCTCAATCTCCAGCCCTGGATGCAGCCCCGAGGGTGGGCGCAGCGAGTCTGGAGCTAGGATTTCCTCTGTGGAGGAATCCTCACAGCTGCTCAGAGGGTGATCTCCTGAGGTGGCTGGGATCCTGCCGCTTTGCTGTTGAGAGTTTGTGTTTGCTATTGTTGGTGGTATGTTTCCCCCTCGTCCTCCCCCACAGAAGAAAAAGAGAATGTCCCCCTCACCCCCCCCCCCCAAGCTCCTGGTTCTCTCTCACTTGTGACTTAAAGTGTTTAATCAGTCTCTCCGTGCCTCACCTTTCCCATTGGCCAGATGGGGCCATCAGTACTCTTTTCCAGGTACCTCAAGGTCTTCCAGACCCAAAGCACCGCCTCAGTATTATTTGTTGGTCTTCTTTGTGCCTTTCTTGATCTGGAGTAGGGAGGCAGGAGGGCTGTTGTTGGCCTAGCTGGTTTCTGGGAATATGGATTCCTGGTGTTGGAGGGGGCCGGGCGCGTCAGGACAGATGATCATTTAGCTTCTGGGGGAAAATACTTGCAAGTCTAACAAATTCCCATTCAGTTGTCTTCAGGCTACTTTAACCCTTAGAGTGCTTCCTTTCCGTGAAGCCGAAATCAGCCACCGGCCATATCTACCCATTGACTCTTGCCTTCATCACAGAAAACATTAGTTTTTTCATTAAATCGGGACCAGGAAATAAAAGTTACCAAAAAACCAAAAACAAACAAAAGCAAGAAACAGGGTAGAGAATTACTATATTGGACATATTTCATGTATATTCTGCTGGGCAGAATTGTCCCTAAAATGTCTGATATTACACACACACATATACACACACTCCGTCTGTACCCCACCCCACCCCCAACTGCATGCCAGCAGATACAAAAGCATTGTGTAGAAGGGAGCAGTACTTGTGTGTTACACTTCAGGTGTAACACCAGGAAGAGAGCTGTGCCAAGGTTTATTTCTGGTAGGGGTGGATTTTTCCCTCAAATTTTCTTGTCGGTAACCAGGTTATCAGTAGCTAGCTATAACAATTGGCATTGTCTGTGAGTCAGGGGCATTTAACTAAAGGGTTAACTGGATACTTACTGGTTCTTACCTTGTGGCCCCTGATTTCCTAGAGAGCCTTTGCAACCTTAATAGAAAGTTCCACCTAAAACTCCTTTCTTCTCAAGTATGTACATTCACTCGAGAAGGACACAGTCTGGTTTTGTGGATGAGACACTGAAAGGTACACAGGCGATCTTACCTCGCCCTTTGTTCAGTTTGTTTTCCGACTTACTGAGTGACTTTGGGTAGATCATCTCTCTGTGCCTTGGTTTCCCCACCTGTGGAGAGGGGGTCGTGTCTTTGGCCCTCCTCAGCCCTGTGAAGATGAATCAGAGTCTCAGTTCTATGACTTTAGAAGTGCAGGTGCAATTGCCGTAAACAGAAAGGATCCTCTGACTGTACCGTGCCCAGAGAGTACAATGTACTGTTGCAATCTGGGGCAGAAAAGAATGGTCTCAAAAGCCCCATTACAGCTAACTGGAATTTAAATAAAAACTTTAAGAAAATAAAGAGTCCTTCAAGAAAAAAAAAAAAAAAAAGCACATTGCAGCTCATAGTGTCACATGTGATGCAAAGGCCCAGGTCTGAATGTCACCAAATTAGAGGTTTGCACTTAGAGAAAAACACTGTGTAAAGGAGAAAAAAACCCTTTGGATTAAAAAAAAAAATCCATAAAGCTAAATAAAATTAAATCAAAAACAGAAGCCAAACCTAGTAATGGTAAAGAATGGTTCTTCCAAATTTCAGACCACTCTGTCTGTAGAATATAGATCCATCTCTGTATTCTAGAATAAGTGGTCCTGTTGCCCTTTGAGGAGGAGTGATTTCCAGAATCCTTTGTTGGGCCCTTTATTTATATTCTTCTCTTTGAAGTGACACCAGAGAGAAGTGTCTTTTTTTCTGAAATACAGCAAGGGAAAATTGGAGGAGTGTGGGGCAGTGGGGCTGGTGGGTGAAGAAAGGCTTACTTCTCTTGATGTAAACATCCTAACAAGTGCCCGGAATTCGCCTCAGAGTGCCATGCTGGACGTTTTCCTACGATCTGGAAGATTGCAGCCCTGAAGTGGCCTCAGACCTTCACATTTGCCCTCTCGGAGCGTCCTCCGGCTCTGAAAAGAGAGAACGTGAAGTGGAGTAAGGAGGGATGAGAAGGGTTGGAAGAAACTTTGGTTTGGTCCATTACCAAGGAAGCAAGCAAGACGAAACTGTTTTGGATGGAATCATCAGTGAAGCTAGCCCAGTGTCCTGCTCAGGCAGTGACCAATGCCTTCACATCTGGACAGGAAGACGGAAGTTTCCCTTCAGAAGCTCACAGACTGAACCTTCAAGGGAGCAGTAACCAGGATTCGCCAAAGGTGAAGAGTGTATGGAGTAGGGCTGGCATATGAGAATGCGGTTTATGTTCAGGCCACTCTATGAAGTCCACCAGTTATCGTTCCCTCTCCTTTAAAAAGTCCATTGAAACAAAGGGGTGCCTGACTTTGTATCAGGGGCTGTATATTGTTTACTGTCAAATCCCCTATAGCTTACGGTTTAGTACTTCACGTATAGTAAGCACATAAATACTAGATGGAGAGAGGGATAGATAGTGGGTGGATGGTAGATCAATCAACACTTCACAGTTCTAAGGAAATCTATGAAGAATAGATCGGATGGGCAGGCCTCCATACTTTGGATGAATTTGTATCGAACATCTGCTGTGTGCCAGGCACTTCTTTTGATACTGGGAAGACAAAGTCTGGTCATTGACCTTGGGGACCATTTTTGCTTCATTGTCCTGAGCAGACATCTATATTTACCCATTGGGCTTACCTTCCTTCCCACCCTGATATCCATCCACAGGCAGGTCTTGCCTTGAAGCACTAACTTCAAGCCTTCCAGTTTCCTAGGGAGACACCATCTGCCAACCAATCATCATTCAGTCACTGTTGTTCTCTTTCCCTTGATTAATCAGGGGCCTTGATTAATCAGGTCAAATGCATAAGGTCATGTACTTAATCAGCTTTAAATTCCAGTAAAAAGACAGACTATACCTTCAAGGGTGTTGTTTGTCATGATGTTAACAGAGGCAGAATAAATAATGACCGTTGAAAAAATGGTCATTATCGTCAACCTAGAGAATGAGCCTCAGGCTATGCAGAGTCCCAGATCACTAAAACAGGGTACCACCTTCATCGTTCAACTGCGTGAAGACAAGAAACTCAACCTTTCAGAAGTGCTTCCAGTTTCAATGTTCCAACAAGATTTCTGATCAATACTAAATTGATGAGAAAGCTTAGTGAAGCAAATATCCTATTTCTTAAGACTTCCGGGTGATTGAGGTTCCCCACAGGTTGCTACGTGGACCTGAACGGCAGCTCCACTCTGCACGTCCCAGGGAAACATTTGGCAGGTGAGCATAAAGAAACCTGGCAGTTATTGACAGAACCTGGAACGCGGCTTTCAGGGACCCAGCGGATAACTCTCAGTTCTAGAAATGCTGTTGAGGTCTTATATGTGGTACATTTGGCTTCGGGTGTCTGGTGCGGCACCTGCAGGATTACGACCCATCACGTGCTTTAATTACATGACTCTGTAGAAGAGCACCTGGCCTGCTCACCTATGTACTCTGTTCCATGGAGCTCTGGTGCTCTATGTATACGCACCTCCTCCCAGCCCCGTACATCCCTTCACATGCCCCTTCATACTGGGCCCTGGTGCTTTGGCTTCCCCTAAGTCAGGGCTGGGACAGAGGGTGGAGTGGAGTTAGTATCACATGTTAGGGTATAGAAGGGGAGGGTGGTTTCCTTTTGAGGAACAGTAGTGATCATTGTTACTTCCTGACTCATCAAATACTGTCATGTCCCACATGAGCACAAACATACTGTGAAGTGATTTTTAAATTACCTGCCATTTTGAAGTGTTCATGCCTTTCTTCCTCTCCACTAGCACAGTATTGATGACATGTTTTTGTGTCAGACATTTGCACACTTCACAGGACTGTCAGAAAGACAGTAGGTCCATATCTGCTCCTGGGTTTGAGTGTGTGTATGCACACACACACACACACACACACACACACACACACACTCCTACAGATGTGGCTACCATACCTTCAAGGCAAAGAGTTTGGCAAAGAAGCAAGTATCTTGACTTTTTCCAGCTGTTACCTACTACTCCATGGGCCCCTCTTGTCATCTATAAAAGGAGGACAATGATTCCCACATGGTAGGCAGTTGTTAAATGAGTTGATGCTTGGAAAGCAGCACAGTCCCTGGGAAATAGCACTCAATTCGTGGATATTGTTATTCTGAACTTGGGAGGGTAGAGAAGGAAGGAATGAGGTAGACTGCACATCAGCCAGGTCGTTCTGGTGGACGCCAGGCTTTGATGGTAGGCCTTTGCAGTTGTCTGTATCCCTTGCTGTTCGGCAATCCCCCAAACGATCCAAAGGAAGGGGCTCTGGGATAATTGTTCCCCCGTAATGTGCTGTAGCCTGGGGTCGGGGTGGGAGGGATTACCTTGTTTACCAAACGTTTGGCAATAAAATTGACATCTGATGGTAATTCTCAAAATTTTATTTTAAGGCTTCCTAAATGATGGCTAAGATGACAGAATGTTTTAAAATGGGGGAAAAGGATTCCTGTCGTGATGCCAAATTCTACAGTCGTATCTTTAGCAGAACCACATGGAAGAGGTTGTGGGAGGCACACTGGTACTGGCAGAAATTCTGGGATACGCCACTGTCTCTGCTACGGTCACATGGGAATGAGAGACAGGGTCTGGGACAAGCCCAGCCTGGGGAAGTGCTGATGGGCTCATTGTAGGAACAGATGTGGGAGCAGAAGGAAAGAGCTGGGTGCCTTAGCATTGCATCATCCTCAACAAATGACTTTTCCTAAGAAGGCCCAGAAAACGCTATCCTTCCCTGCCCCACTGGCCCTGCAGACAGCCACCTGGAGGACAGCTGCAGGACTGGGCTTGTACAAGTTGAGTCCCTGTCCTGGACGTATATCAGGGCACTGACTGAGTGGCCCTTGCTGGCTCTCACTTGTGCATCAGGAACTGGGGTGCCCTCCTGCTTTGTCACCTTTCTTCTGCCCTTGGACACCCTAGAGGGAGACCCCTGTGGGCCTTAGAGTCCTCCTGAGCCCTCAGAAAAATAGTAGAGCAGGCACAGCGTGCCTCCCAGGAACATCTGCTTGTTTGACAAGTACTTGCAGGGTGAGCAAAATGCATAGCCGACGTGAACAATTTGCAAATGCCGGGATTACAGGTAGTGATAACTAAAGCATACCGAGCACTTACACTGTGCAACTGTTTTAAGCACCTAGTCCTCACCAGGTCTCTATGAGGTAGGTACTATTATTTTCCCCGTTTTACAGATGAGAAAACTGAGGTACCAAGTTTCAGTGACTTGCCCAAGGTCACACAGCTAGTATTGGGCATAATCGGACCTGGACTGAGTCTGACTTTATAGCAAATGCTCCTAACCAGTATGTTCTGTCACTTCTTGGGAATCAGTGGGAAAGATTTTTTAAAAATATTTTTATTTCATTTATTTTTTTAATAAAGTTTATTTATTTTGAGAGAGAGAGAACCAGTGGGGGAGGGACAGAGAGATAGGGAGACAGAGGATCCAAAGCAAGGTTCTGTGCTGACAGCAGACAGCCCAATATGGGGCTCAAACTCACGAACCAAGAGATCATGACCTGAGCCGAAGTTGGACACTTAAACCGACTGAGCCACCCAGGTGCCCAGGAAAGATTTTTTTTTTTAATTTTTAAAATTTATTTATTTTCCCAGCACAGAGCTTGACATGGTACTCAAACTCACAAATCGTGAGATCATGACCTGAGCCAAAATCAAGAGTCAGATGCTTAACTGAGCCACCCACATGCCCCGGAAAAGATATATTTAAAAAACTTTTTAAATGCTTATTTATTTTTGAGAGAGAGAGAGAGAGAGCATGAGCAGGGGAGGAGCAATGAGAGAGGGAGACACAGCATCTGAAACAGGTTCCAGGCTCTGAGGTGTCAGCACAGAGTCCGACGCGGGGCTTGAACTCACAAACACCTGAACTGAAATGAAGAGTCAGATGCTTAACTGAGCCACCCAGATGCCCCCGGAAAAGATATTTTTTAAAGGGGACCCTCCTGGGGGAGGAGGCTGCTTGGGATTCTCTCTCTTCCTCTCTCTCTCCCTAGCCCTTCTCCCTGCCTCTCAAAAATAAAATAAATACACATTAAAAAAGGCAGTGCCCTCCTGGAACCTTCCAATGCCAGCCATTTGAATCACCACCCACTTTGCCCAGATGTAAGGCCTGCAGGGAGAAAACTCAGACGTCATCCGGACTTGGTGGGTCGTGCTGGGACTGAGGGTGAGCCTGAGGCTCACTGCCTGGAGAAAAGACAAGGTTCTTATACAGATCCTAAAGCTACCACAGCTGGGTTGGTGCCTGTTCTAGAACAGAAGTTCTCCAAGGGCGGTCACAGGCCAGCAGGATCAGCATCAGCTATGCTAGGTGTGGGACCTGGCAATCTATGATTTAACGAGCCCTGCAGGTGATTCCAACGTGCCCCTAAGCATGAGGGCACTGCTCAAGACCTGTGCTTTCAGGAATCACTAACCACATAAGCCTGTTTCAATTTAAATTAGTCAAATTTAAAGGAAACTAAACATTCAAGCTCTTCCATCACACCAGCCACCTTTCAAATGTTCAGTCGCCACCCAATTGGACAGCATAGATCTAGAACATGGCCATCATCACAGAAAGTTCTATTGGGTTGCGATACTCTAGAACTTTGCTACTTCCTGTGGTCCACAGACATCAGCATTGGCATCACCTGGGAGTTGCTTAGAAATGCAGAACTCAGGCTCCATCCCAGAACTTCTGATTCAGAGTCTGTTTTTTTGCCAGAAACCCAGGTGATTTGTGCTGCTCTTTATTTTTTTTATTTTTTAACGTTTTTTATTTATTTTTGAGACAGAGAGAGACAGAGCATGAATGGGGGAGGGGCAGAGAGAGAGGGAGACACAGAATCAGAAGCAGGCTCCAGGCTCTGAGCCATCAGCCCAGAGCCCGACGCAGGGCTCGAACTCACGGACCACGAGATCTTGACCTGAGCTGAAGTCGGACGCTTAACCTACTGAGCCACCCAGGCGCCCCTGTGCTGCTCTTTAAAGTTAGAAAACCACTGCTCTGCAAGGCAAGCCTAAATGAAGTTCATTTTACGTGTGTGATTAACTCCCATTGGTAAATTCTCCCTACCACCTTATCTTCTTGTTTCTTGGCAACTCTTTCCTTCCTGACAAATGTGTATCATTTGGGGCTAGGCTGCCTCCTCCTAGGCCACCAGATCATATTTCAGAACTCAAAGGGAAATTAGACACCTCCCATCCCTCTCTCCATTTGAATGATATGAATAAGTGCCCTCCCCTGGCCAGACATTATCCTGGGGGTTCCCACACTCCACTCATTCTGATCTGATTGGGAGGTTGCAGGTGTCAAGGACTTGGCTTCCCAACTAACCCTAAGTATGTGGTTTTATGAAAGCGGTGGCGGGGGGGGGGGGGGGGGGGGGGGGAAGCTACCCGCTAGAGCAGTTTAACAAAAATCTCTCCTTTGCTCTTTCCATCTCTGGCCTGCCAGCTGCAAGTTTTATCTTCCAGGTATTGCCTATGCTTAGAATTCCCAGTTATAACTGGCTACTCCTTCATGCATAGACAAGTGCTTGTTTTCACTATCTTGTGAAGCCAGGGGATTGAGTCAGAAAGTCTGGTGGTTCACCTGCTTCTTTGCAAAGGGGAATCCAGTAGGTTGGGCTTAACCGCGCCTGATACACCCATATCATCCGCCACACCAGCCCTTCCTGCGTCTTGAGATTCACAACAGAAGTGTATTAGGAGTAAAGCAGTTTAATTATTTGGTACGGCCCCAGCCAAAAGCTCTGGCCTTAGTTTCCATAGCCTGCCTCTGTTGCCATAGGTGAGTCGAGAATTCTGTGTGGGCCCCCGTCCCCGGCAGCCACTAGAAGAAATGGAAACAAATGACAGGGAGGGAGAGAAGTGAGCTGCTTTGGGAAGAGAAAAGGCTGATTTATGAAGGATTATTAAGTAAAAGCATCGCTACGTTCAAGAAAGGAGAAAAGGCGGTGAGAGCCTATATATAAAAGACAAGGATAAAAAGAAGGGAGCAGAGGCCAGAGAACCGTAAAATGAAGCTGTAGGCAGAACAACTCAGGCACGATATATATCTTGTGAGTCTGGGCATGGCTAAATAAGTCAATGTTTCAGCGAAGGGAATAGAGGCCCCTCACTGGGACCATCTTAAAACAGCCGAAATGAGACCCAGGAGGAGAAAGGAGAGAGCAGGTGCTTTAGAAACTGATCGTTTACTATTGGGGTCCCGACTCAAAATGTGTTCATAGTCCACAGACGTCAGGTCTACATAGATGAGGGTAGGCAAGCTGACTCTACGGGATTTTCCACAAGTTGCCAAAACTTCTAGCAAAAAAGAATGTACAAGGAATGAAAACATTGTATAGTTTCTTCTGCCAGTGAGTACACCAGTTAACAAATCTTGGGAATCTGTTAGAAAGTACTTTTGAGATGTGTCTTCTCTGTGTGGGCACCACAAGTGATCTAGTTCCTACCTCAAATAGCAGAAGAAAAAGTGTACCAAGCTCAAGAGCAAGCCTTGAAGGGAAAGTATACTTGGGAACTTTGTGCACATGTCGGGTAGCAGGTACATCGTTTGGTAGGTGAAGTCTTGAGATGTACCCGAAGTGCTAGAGTTTAGAATGATTTAGAAAGTAACCGATTATATTTGTCGGGCAAGAGAAAGCTGCTACTGACTTTCCTTACTGTTCTTATTGTCTAATCCTGATGACAGGTGCCAGATTGCCCTGCAGCTTTCAGTTTGGCTCAACGATACAAAATTGTTGATAATTCAACTGTTTTTTGACCTATAAAGCCGCAAACAGCAAGGTGACTGGTGGCCTAAATGGGCTGTCCGAAGCCCCTCAGGAACTGGGCGTGGGGCGGGAGGAAGATGCCCAGATGGTTGGGGGTTCGGGTCTCATGCAAGAATAGATGTCCCTTAAGGAGCTGTCCCAGACAGTCAAGGGCAGCCTGCTGGTGTGCACAGGCAAAGGGCACTGTGCCTGCAGGAAGCATAAATTTATATCGGCGTATCTAAATGGGAGCTCAGGTGGCCCCCCTCACCACAGACTGGGCAGCACAGGCAGTTCATTTCCTTAGAATCTGCAAAGTTTTCTGCAGTCGGTGGCCTTCTGTCTGACGCGCGCTCCCAGGAGTCCTGTCGAAGCAAGCTGATCAGCATGCCGCTGCCTGTCCAGAATACCAAACAGCAATGCGGGCTCCCGTCCCTCCACCACAGCCCGCTATGCTGGCACCAGCTCTGCCCTCCAAGAGCCCTTTCCCTCCCTCCACCGTGGCTTTTCTACAAACCCACTTGTTTCCAGGTGGCAGAAATGCACCCCGCAATCCAACAATATGTTTCTAAAACCTTCTCCATGACAACGCAGGGCCATAAGCAGGCTGCCGGCTCAGAGTTAGCCAGAGAAGGGCCGTGGGGGGAGATCGCTGCGGGGGAGACGGCACAGAGACAGCACAGGGCAGCCGGGGATGCCCAAAGTCAGCCTGAGCAGTCTGGGGCTTAATGTCCCAAGCTCTGGGAAAGGGGTATGGGGAAGCCGTGAGCAAATGTCTCCAGATGCCTAGCAGTGATGGATCATTCACAAACCTTGACTTTAGTCCAGGACAGCGTGGACTTCCTCTCTTCCTGTTACAGGTGAACAAGAGGAGAGAAATCGTGAGAATCCAGCAGAGAAGGACCTGGTTTTTTAAATGGGCTGCCACTGCTTTGTGATTGGACAAATTCTTTTTTTTTTTTTTGATATAATTTATTGTTAAATTGGTTTCCATATGACACTCAGTGCTCATCCCAACCAGTGCCCTCCTCCCTGCCCATCACCCACTTTCCCCTCTCCCCGACACCCCCATCTACCCTTAGTTTGTTCTCAGTCCTCAAGAGTCTCTTATGGCTTGCCTCCCTCCCTCCATCCTTCTCTGTAACTTTTTTTTTTTTTTTGGACAAATTCTTTTTAAATCTCCAATGTTCTCCAAATGATGTGTCTCACAGAGGTCGCCTCCCCAGCCGGCCCATTTCATCCCCATTTCCAGCTGATGGCATGGTGGCCAGAGCCTAAGGACCAGGATCTCAGCTTCCTCTCTCGAATATTTAATGACAACATTGACCTGAGGGCAGGATGCTGGTCATTGCAGGGATGATGCCTCCTTGAGGCCCAGCATCCACAGAGCAGCTTTCTAGAAGACATCTTACTGTTGGCAGTTGGGGGGATCGGGGCATCAGGAAAAATTATAAACAAATGAGAAAGCCAAACGAGCAAGGCAGGGGTGTATCTGTGAGTTGGAACTGGGGGTGAAGACAGAAACGAAACCAGATGGCATCAGTTCTCCTTTGCAACTCTGCCCGTCAATTTTGGCCTCTCTATGGCTAAACCAGGGGCAGGACCTCCAGACCTCTTGGCAGCCTTTGGCGAGGAGCCAGGTGCTTCCCCTGCCGGTGTGTACTGTGCCCCGCCCCAGCCTCCCCCATCTGTTTAAGCAGAGCCTTTACAAAGGTTTAGCTTCAAAACACGCGGTACCAAAGGCTTCCAACTGCGACTTGAGATCAGAAGGACATACTCGTGTCAGAGGTATTGAAATCGGACCATTTGCCATCAATGAGGGCATCAGTCAAACCCAAACTCGGGGAACCCCGAGCCCTCTCTCCCCATTCTCCTGGGATTTTCAGATAGGATCAGGGCTCCCCCCCTTCTCAACTCCTCTCTACTCTTGTGAAGGCCCACCTGCTCTGCTGCTAACACCAGTTCTTGCTGCAGGGCAGGGGAGTGGACCTTTCCTTTGTGTGGCTTCCGGTGGTCACTTACTCTCCACACAAAGAGGGAGTTGACAAGGGAGTGCCCAAGGCATGTCAGCTCTGGCTCCCGGGTAGTTCATGGCTGCAGCTGCTCAATGTCAAAATGCATTACTTGCACCTCCTAAATTACCGGATGAGCTAGTAACTTGCCGTGCCCAGTGAAAAGTGAAAATGCATGGCCTCTCATTTACAAATTATTAACAATTTAGGGGCACCCGGGTGGCTCAGTCGGTTGAGTGTCAGACTTCAGTTCAGGTCATGATCTCACAGTTTGCGGGTTCAAGCCCCATGTTGGGCTCTGTGCTGACAGCTCAGAGCCTGGAGCCTGTTTCAGATTTTGTGTTTCCTCTCTCTCTGCCCCTCTCCTGCTTGTGCTCTGTCTGTCTCTCAGAAGCAAAAAGTAAACATTAAAAAAAATTAAAAATTATTAACAATTTCAAGACGGCCAAAGCAGAACATGGAACCATACATGGGCCTTTCTAAGCTCAGGGCCCTGTGTGACCCCATGAGTTGTTCCCCCATGAAGCCAGCTCTGCTGAATTCTTATACCTTATAGAAGACGCTGTAGCCAAACACTGGGAGATAAAGTTTCTGAAGTTTTTAAAAAAAATTTATTTACTTATTTTGATAAAGAGAAAGAGCGTGAGTGGGGGAGGGACAGAGAGAGGAAGAGAGAGAATCCCAAGCAGGCTCAATGCTGTCAGTGCAGAGCCTGATGTGGGCTCTAACTCAAGAACCATGAGATCATGACCTGAGCCAAAATCAAGAGTCAGACACTTAACTGACTGAGCCACCCAGGTGCCTCAAAATTTCTGAAGTTTTTAACATAGAGGATAATTAGGACTTTCAGAGCTGCCAAACCAGACTTGTATTAGACCAAAGAAAGAAATTCAGACATCCTATTTTGTTGTCTTTCTTTAATTCCCATTCAGATCCTTCCCAAAACAGGAGTAGAAGAAGTGGGAGTGTTTTTCTAGGACCATCAGATATGGGTGATAAGACTCAGCCTGATAAGGTGATAAGACGCCTGAACACCTTTCAGTAAGGTGAGCATGAACTTTGGAATGGTGACCTTACGCCAGGTACTGTGAAACCTTGAGGGTGTGCCCAGGGGATTAATGATGCCAGAGGACTCCCCTGATTGATGGCTTATTTGAAGGTGGCCTCCCCTCCCACCCACCTGACTCCAAGCTCCGCTAGGGAGGAAATGAAAGCATAGCCCCCCAGGGAGCTCAGCCCTTTATAGCCCTCCGCAAATGTGTGGGATTCTGGCTCAAACACTAGGGACAGTAAACCACTATAATCTCCTTGTCACAGTAGGGGACATGCCTGAGACAAATGTGGGGTCTGTTGCCCCACTCTGAGCTTCTCTCTTTCTTCTCAAAAGTACCATTCTTACTCCTCTTTGGCTCAAGGATACATTCCTCTGCTCTGGGAAGGAAGGAAGGAAGGAAGGAAGGAAGGAAGGAAGGAAGGAAGGGGAGGGGGACAGATATTCAGACATCCTATTTTGTCTGAATGAGACAAAAAGAGAGGGAGAAAGAAAGAAAGAAAGAAAGAAAGAAAGAGGGAAGGGGAGAGAGAAAGGGAGAAAGAAAAAAGAAAGAAAGAGGAAGGGAGGGAGGGAGGAAGGAAGAAAGAGAGAGAGGGATAGAGGGAGGGAGGAGGGAAGAAAGAAAGAAAGAAAGAAAGAAAGAAAGAAAGAAAGAAAGGGGGGAGGGGGAGAGAGAGGGAGAAAAAGAGAGAGGAAGGAAGAGAGAGAGAGGAAGGGAGAGAGGGAGGAAGGAAGAAAGAGGGAGAGAGGGAGGGAGGAAGAAAGAAAGAAAGAAAGGAAGGAAGAGAGAGAAAGGAAGGGAGGGAGGGAGGAAGGAAGGAAGGAAGGCAGAAGGAAGGAAGGAAGGAAGGAAGGAAGGAAGGAAGGAAGGAAGGAAAGAAAGAAAGAAAGAAAGAAAGAAAGAAAGAAAGAAAGAAAGGGAGGGGGAGAGAGAGAGGGAGAAAGAAAGAGAGAGGAAGGAAGAGAGAGAGAGAAAAAGAAAGAAAGAAAGAAAGAAAGAAAGAAAGAAAGAAAGAAAGAAAGAAAGAAAGAAAAAGAAAGAGAGAGAGAAAGGAAGGGAGGGAGGGAGGGAGGGAGGGAGGAAGGAAGGAAGGAAGGAAGGAAGAAAAGAAAGCACTAATAAAAGCAGCAGCTTCTAAGTCCTGCCAAGGCCAATGCTCTTGGGAAGTGTCTTCAAGGAAAGGCTGGCTGGAGGCCACAACCCCAGCTTTCAGAGCAGCTGCCGAAGCCTTCGTCTGTTGGACAGTGCATGCTTCCGTCTACACAGTGACCAGAGAAATCCACCAGGGCTGCCCCGCCCCCACCAGACTTGTAAACAGACCACCATAACTGTATGGAAATTGAAAATAAATTATAAAAGAATTTGCACACTTTTCCAATTAATTTCGATGTGTAGATTTCTACAACCCCCTACCCCTTTGCCCAGGTTTTCAAAGTAAAGGTAATCTAGGAAGGGTAACTCCTGCTATACCTCGCAGACCTACCCAAAACACCACCACATCTCATGTTTGGGTGAAGGTCACCTGACGACAGGGGCCACGGACTGGGATCTAGCACTGGGCTGCACTTTGGGAAGTACTTCTTCCTGGGGCCTGGCTTGGCTCACTGGACAAGGAAGAAAGTACTACTTGTGTTTGAAGATGGAGAGAATGGGGATTGTTCTTCAGTTTTGGTTGGGATGAAGCATGAAGACGAGCTTAAAATTCCTGTAGGTGAGAACCAGGGCAGAATGAAAGTGTATGACACCACCATTGATCTAGTCACCATTTACCAAGCGCCTACTGTATTTTAGATCCTGCAAAAAAGGAGCAGGTAAGATTGTGGTCCCTGCTTCAAAGCGCTCCTAGGCTGGACCGGGCGGGGTGTGTGTGTTGCAGGCAAGTCAACAAGTTTTCATAGGATTCTTGGATGTGGGCTCCAGTGAGAGCATGGGTGAAAGCTCACAGGAAGTGCTGGTCCAGGGAGAATCACAGACAGCGTCCTAGGGAAGTGATATCTAAGCCAAGGTCTTAAAGAGGAGCACAAGGCTGAGAAGAGGCTTATTTTCTTTCTCTTATGTAATAATGCCTAGGCAGCCAGGTGGTCCAGGCTGGGTAGATGGTCCCATGGCACAGGTTTTCCAGGGCCTAGCTGCCTTCTATCTTACCTTGCCATCTTCTAGGATGTTTTCATCACTTGCATGATCAAAGTTAACTCACGAGCACTACCTCCACATCCCGGGGAATAAGAAGACACAGAAGGCTGGGAATGCAAGCTGGTGCAGCCACGCTGGAAAACAGTGTGGAGGTTCCTCAAAAAACTAAAAATAGAACTACCCGATGACCCAGCAAGTGCACTATTAGGCATTTATCCACAGGATACAGGGGTGCTGTTTCGAAGGGACACATGCACCCCCATGTTTATAGCAGCACTATCGGCAATAGCCAAAGTACAGAAAGAGCCCAAATGTCCATCAATGGATGACTGGATAAAGAAGATATGGTATATCTATACCATGGAGTACTACTCAGCAATCAAAAAGAATGAAATCTTGCCATCTGCAACCACGTGGATGGAACTGGAGGGGATTATGCTAAGTGAAATTAGTCAGAGAAAGACAAAAATCCTACGACTTCACTCAGATGAGGACTTCAAGAGACAAAACAGATGAACCTAAGGGAAGGGAAGCAAAAATAATATAAAAACAAGGAGGGGGACAAAACAGGAGACTCATAAGTATGGAGAACAAACTGAGGGTTGCTGGAGGGGTTGTGGGAGGGGGGATGGACTAAAGGAATCTACTCCTGAAATCATTGTTGCGCTATATGCTAATTAATTTGGATGTAAATTTTAAAAAATTAAAAATTTAAAAAATGAAGGTTATTCACTTCCAAATTAAAAAAAAAAAAAAAGAAGACACAGAAGGCAATCAAATCCCTCTCGTAGACGTTGCATACATCACTTTTGCTTCCACCTTACTAGCACCTAGCACCACTAGCACTTAGTCATATGACCACTCCTAACTGTAAGGGAGCCTGGAGAATATAGTCTCTAAATTGCCATCTGTCAAGCTAAAACTAAGAGGAAAAAGAAGAGAATGGACACTAGTGGATAATTAGAAGCTCCTGTCACAGCGTAGAGAGAATGGTCTATGCATATACCACAGTCAAGGGCAAGAGGCAAAAGAGGGCACAATGGACTTGGGGAGGGATGTGCCATGCACTATAGTAAGTACCTTATCAACATTATTTCATTTAAACTTCACAGTCTTATTGAAAAGAGTGTTGCCATTTTTATTTTATGGAAGAGGAAAGCGAAGGTCGGAGTGGGTAGGGGATTTTCCTAGAGTCATGCAGCTGTAAGGGTGAAGCCAAGATGTTAATCTAAGTCCACCTAGCTCCAGACCTTCTGGTTTCTCCCTGAGGCTATATTTCCTCTCTGTAAAGCTACCTAGTAGGTAGCAGAGGCTATGGAATACTCCAGGAGTCACTGGCAGAATGTTGCCAACGGTGGGGCACTGTAGGGAGTGAATGAAGACCAGGGGGCAGGGAGGGGATTGACAACAGTTGGCAGGTGAATCCAAGAAGCAACATCTGATGAAGCCAACCATTTTTGAGTCTAAGGGAATCAGTGTTCAGATTCTGCTTTGAGATCAAATTATCCTGAGTAGTTGAACCCTAGAATCAGGAAGCTCAGATATGAGGATGATCTCAATCCCAACATTGGATGATAATCCACAGACATCTAGTCCAATTCCCCCAAAGCAGGATCCCTCCTACGGCATGCTTAATGGCTGTGCATCATTACCAACTCAAATATTTTGAGTTTGGTAGGGAGCTCACAACCTCCAGTCAGCACATCTGTCAGGAAAACCTGGTCCCCTTCTGAACGGTCCAGCCAATAGGAAGATGGATTCCACACAGATGCAGAGGTTGGGTGAGGCCCATCTAGCTGTTGGTATGTTTAATCCATCAATCCACAAAAGAACTCAGGGAGAACAGGGTTCCATCCACCCAAGGCCAAGGTTGTGTGAATTCCTACACAGAGCATTTCTGTTCACTGTCCTTTTCCTAGGGCCTCATGAGATAGAGACTGTGAACTGATGTCTGGTAGTGTTTCTAACCCCCAGGAAAGTTAGGCATGTTCATTAATCCTTTCACCCGTAGCCTCACAACCTCAACCTTGAATAAAAATCACTCTGAAATTTGCAATAGATTTGGTCTATGAATAATTCAGCAAGGCTCTCAACTCGGGAAGTATTCGGTTTCTGATGCTTTTTAACCTACAGGAGACAGTAGATAGCACGCCTTGGGGAAGCATCTGCTTAAATTTGAGTGAGTAGATGGGAGGAAGGAGGGAAGGAAGGAAGGATAAAAGGAAGGTGGACAGGGAGGGAAGGAGAGGAGGGGGACAGAAAGTTAAATATAGAACAGATTTCCTCCTTTGAGTAATCTTAGACCAAGGACTTGAGCTCATGCCAGGTATCAGGCTCTGGGGGAAAAGCTGTAGTCAGGTTGCGGGAGCTCTTGGGTGACAGGCACCCTGCCTCCCAGGGCAGCTGTAGGAGTATAATGCCTGAGTATGGAGTTTATCCATCATGGAGTGGTGACCCCAATCAGGAACCCAGAACCAATGTGCAAAACTCCTCCTGGAATGCCCAAGGCTACAGGACCATCTCCCCTTTTGGCTTGGCATTGTCCCAAGACTAGAAGGGATGGAAGGAAAGAGATGGGGACTTGGGTCCAAAGGCTGAGCTCCAGTCCCAGTTCTACCTTTCATGGCAGTAGGACCTTGGGTGATTCACTGGTGTGTGATATGAAAGGATAATGGGATCTGGCTAGAGATCTCATATCCTCCAACCCCAAACCATCAGAAGACAGACAAAATGCAAACTATTACTGAAGTGTACCTGCTCTGCTGGACCAGGCTGCCCCGTGTAAGGGGGCCCTTAATATAGGCTGAGGGCTCACTTAAGGAGCCGTTTTTCTTTTCTCCTAAATCCCAGAATGACTTAGCATTCCCATAGTAAAGAAAGGTGAGTTCCACAAAAAGCATGCCACAAAAAGGAAAAGTGAGCTAGAATTTCTGTCCAAGATTCATGCAAAGGAGGTTCCTTCTCCATCCTTCATGCTTACCCAAGGAGGAAAATCTCTGGGCATGAAGAGGAGTCCAAGGAGGAACCCCTCCCTGTCATGTAGGCCTAGAGCATTACCTCCTTCCCTGGATACCCAACCAGGCCTACCATCACCCTATTCCTTAGGGAAGGGAGAGGAGAGTAGACAGGGCTAGGCAGAATGGGGTTTCAAGTTTCTCTTGAAACCAGCATTCTCTGACCACTGTTTCTTCATCTTTAAAATGAAAATTGTAGGGTGCCTGGGTGGCTCAGTTGGTTAAGCATCTGACTTTGGCTCAGTCATGATCTCACGGTTGGTGAATTTGAGTCCCGCTTCGGGTGAGCCCCGCTTCTCTCTCTTTCTCTCTCTCTCACCTTCTCTCTCTGCCCCTCGCTCACGTGCACCTTTTCTCTCTCAAAAATAATAAATGAAATGAAATGAAATGAAATGAAATGAAATGAAATGAAATGAAATGAAATGAAATGAAATGAAATGAAAATTGTAAAGGCACCAGCCCTATTTCCTCATGGGGTGACGGGAGGGTAAGCTGAGCCAATGGAGGTAGACATCAATGGCAAGGAGTCTCATTAATAGGGGTTATCTTCGTTGAGGCAGCCAGTCTCCACTTCGGCAAGCCCTTGCTGGACTGGAGATGGACAGTGAGCCGATCCAGGGAGCAGCGGGCTCCCTGGAGGGGCACACTGTGTTTGAAATCAGTCCCTGTCTGCAAGCTGCCTAAATGCTTGCTGGGAACGAAACACCCTCTTGGGACCCCTTGAAGAGCAACACTCCATGATAGACAATCTGGTACAGGTTCCGGTAGGTGGTTGCAGGGAGGTGGTTGTATGTGTGTTTCAGAAGAGTCCCATAGCCTCCTCCTCCTCCTGGCCTCCTCCTCCATCTCGAGCGCGGAAACTCAAACTTGACCCCACCTGTACCTTTGCCAACCACTCCGCTGGGGCTGAAATGACCCAAAAAGCTGGGCTTTGTCTTTCTGTGGCTCTTGGCAAGAGAGGGCTCATTTATAGGCGAATATTCAAAACATTCCAGCCTCAGTGTTTTCCTTAAGAGCCTCCCGGCAGCCCGTTGCCATGACAACCGTTGCTGACCCGCCTTCAGGAAGCCAAAGGAGCCGGGAGCCGAGGAAGGATGTAGTCCTCCTGCCCCTGCTGCTCCTCGACATTGCTCACCCCATGATGCCACAGTCCTGGCAGGTAGCACTTCACACACACACACACACACACACACACACACACACACACACACAAGCAAAGACAAGCAGAGAGAGGACCAACATCCCGGTGGCAGGGTCTCCGGTTCTAAGCCCCAAGACCCGGTCCCTGTGGCTAATAACTCTGATTCAGAGTCTTTCCAGCCTCACGAGAGCCGATACGTTCTGTCATGGCAACAAGAAGTGTCCTGATGGGCCCTCCCTCTTTGCCGCTGAATTCTTCTCAGCTGCCTTCCGTCCTCTTTTCCAGCCCCATCTGAAGAAACGCCTTTCCCTCTCTATCTGGATCTGCAGAGCTCTAAAATGGAGAGGATGTACCTTGCTCCCAAATTCTGTTCATCTAGGAAACGTTAGAGAAGCAAGAGGAGACAGTGGGGGTTCAAGGCATACCAGGAAGTCAGGAATACCTCACAGAACTCCGACAGACATGGTTCACATGGAAGAGAGGTAGCGAGACAGAAAGGAGCCGGCCCACAAAGCTGGCCAGAGAGGGGAGACAAAGTGGGGTGCTGTGCCAAACTGGGCATCTGTGCTCCTCCCGGCACTCACAGCCACCCCCGGGGGCTGCTGCCAACAAAAAATGCATTCAGTTTCCCCTCAGGTGAGAGGCAGGCATGGACCTAGAGTCCCTCCCTTTCCTAAGGATTTCCCCCCAATATTAGGCCTCGGTTCCTTAGCCCTGACTTACAGGCTTTACCCTGAATACCAAATGGAACAAGCTGTGTGTGTGTGTGTGTGTGTGTGTGTGTGTGTGTGTGTGTGCGTGCGCGCACGTGTTTGGAAGGAGAGGGAGAGGCTTTCAAACAAGTGGCTTAGAAATGTCCCATCAGACGCAGTGAGCGTGAGCATGACCACTGTCACTCACTCAGGGAGCATTCACGCAGCGCAGACCCTGTGCCCTGTTCCTCAACACGATGTAGTGTTTGTACAAAGCTTTAGAGTTCACAGAGCTCTTCCTTACTTCTGCTCTCTGGATCCTCCCCACAACCTGTGAGGTCGCAAGGACAAGCATGATGGCTACGTTTACATTTGAGGCGTGTACATTTACAACGGAGAGATCCAATGCCCAGAAATGTTAAGTAATCTGCCCAAGTCACACAGCCTGTAATTTGGTAAAACCCAAACTCCTGCACGGGACATCAACTGCCCCCGCACCATTGCTCCGTTCTGTACCCTGGAGGCTGGAGCTGTGCATTCCTGGTCACTAGCATAGTCTACTGAGCCAACAAGCCCGTCCCCATCCCCCACCCCACCCCCGCCCCAGCAGGCAGAGAGGCAGAATCGGTAGTGCTGAGTGATCGGGCTTTACAGGCACTCCTGAAAAATCTCTTCTTCCCAAAAAGATCTCAAGTCGAAAGTCACGTTTTAGGATAAGCACCACAACTCCTTTAACCTTATTAGCACCCATGGGTCACTTGGTCTATCAAACACTGATTCCCAGCGGGGCTAATATTCTGAGTCATGAAGCATCTTCCTATCGGGTGATGGGCCTGATGTTCAGGTCAGCATCCCCAGAGACATGACGGCAGGACAGGCAGGTTGGTGTTTTTGTTTTCTTTGGGGAGGCTGTGGGCTGCCCCATTTCTACAGGGTTGCTCATCGTGTATAGCAGGACTACTGGTTGCTCCTTAGTGTTCATATTCACCTCTCACCCTGGGTGCTCAGCCAGAGGACATGTCCCTCCCCTGCAGGGGATGAGGCCATGTGACTGAGTTTCCACCAATTAAATGAGAACAGAGGTGCTCTGGGCTACTTCCAGGCACAATGGAAATTCGTATGGATTGCTGGAGACTGTAACCCCAGGGCAACCTTGGAAGCCTCCAGCTGGTAGCGAAAGGTGACTGTCATAGAGATCCCTGAATGACATCTAAAGGACTCTCCACAACGTAGCTGAACAACCAGGCTCTGGACTCTTATTCCCTGTCATCTCCCTGGCACAGGACAGAGCTGGGCACATAGTACATATTATCCAATTTACGACATCATGGAGTATAAGGCATACCATTATTTTATACACCACTAAGAAATCAAAAGGGCTGCCAATCAAACGATGACGCTATGCTTTCACTCAGACTTTTTATCTTACACTTATTGAAACAGTCCTTTTAGATTGGATGAGTCATAGATTTTCATCGTAAATCACTCTTGTGCATAAAAAATGAGAAATAGCAGTGAAAAAATGGGCTGAGGTATTTCTAGAGTTTCTTCTCATTCCAAATCTGACACCTCCTCGTTGACTGAAAATCACAATGACCATCTTTTCTCACATGCTGCTATCCTCTGAGGCTTCAAGAGTCTTGATGATGCAGCATTTCTCAAAAGAATCCATAAAAGAACTAAGTGTCGTGTGGACTGGGCCCTGCGGCCAGCTTTATAAATTCTGTGGATCCAGCTGTATCACAAGTGCCCCCAAACATGTCAGATTCACCACTTCCCTGACAACCATGTGACTCTTACTTACTAAAAGCACACTCTGCGGGGTGCCTGGGTGGCTCAGTCGGTTGAGCATCTGACTTCATTCAGCTCAGGTCGTGATCTCACGGTTCGTGAGTTTGAGCCCCGCATCGGGCTCTGTGCTCACTGCAGCTCAGAGCCCGGAGCCCTCTTCGGATTCTCTGTCTCCCTCTCTCTCTGCCCCTCCCCAGCTCATGGTCTGTCTCTCTCTGTCTCTCAAAAATGAATAAACGCTAACAAAAAAATGTTTTTTAAAAAAAGCATGCTCTGGGGCACCTGGGTGGCTCAGTCAGTTAAGCTGCCAAATGTTGATTTATGGTCTGGTCACGATCTCACGGTTTGTGAGATCTCTCTCTCTCTCAAAATAGATAAAATAAACATTTTTCTTTTAAAAAAGCATGCTCCATGAGTATTTGGGGATTTTTTTTTCCACCAAACTATTGGCATACAGTCTACACATTTTGATGATGGGATGTCTGATGTCTGCAAAGGCAATGACAACCTCACTGAGATTGTCTTGTGGTCAGCAGCAATCACGAGATGCTATCAATTTAAAATATATCCCAGGACGCCTGGGTGGCAAAGTCAGTTAAGTGTCTGACTTTGGCTCAGGCCGTGATCTCATGGTTGGTGGCTTCGAGCCCCGTATCAGGCTCTGTGCTCACAGCTCAGAGCCTGGAGCCTGCTTTGGAGGCTGTGTGTGTCTCTCTCTCTTTTTGCCCCTCCCCAGCTCACACTCTGTCTCTGTCTCTCAAAAATGAATAAACGTCAAAAAAAATTAAAAAATAAAATAAAATATATCCCAATTTCAGGGGCACCTGAGTGGCTCAGTCAGTTGAGCATCTGCCTCTTGATTTTGGCTCAGGTCATGATCCTGGGGTCGTGGGATCAAGCCCCACCTCAGGTTCCATGCTAAGCGTGGAGCCTGCTTAAGATTCTCTCCCTCTCTCCTTGTGTCCCCCTCCCCTACTCGTGATCTCTCTCTCTCAAATTAAAAAAAAAAAGTCCTAAATAATAATGTAACATAAGGTAAATTAGAACACATAATAAGTCCTGAAATAGGACAGATCTAGTATTGGTTAACTCAGTGACGACTCAGTAAGGACCAAGTCTCCCTGCCATCTTTCTAGAGGCACAGCTGCCATCATGGTCACAAATTGGCTGCCTTATTTCTCAATTTCATATCTAGACATCAAACGTCCAGTGGACAGAAAAGGATTACATCTTCTCTATGACTCTAGAGGTGGAAAAGCCTGTATCAGAAGTCCTCCAGCAAATTTCTCATCTCATCAGTCACCCTGGGTCACATGTCCATGCCTAACGCAATCCCCTGCAGAGAAGTGTGATCCCCAGAATTACAGAAGGGTTTTGAGAGCATCTAATTCCACGCCTCATTGTTCAAAGCTTGCCCCTCTATTAGGAAGAATCACTGTTTCTATAGCATCATCCTGGCCTCTAGAATCCCAGCCCAGGGGCTTCCCATTGGCTGCCTCTGCATCCCAGGGATGATGCTTCTGTTCCAGAGGACACTGTACTGGGGAGCGTGGGGGAGGGCAAAGGAGAATGAAGGGCAAGAGACTGCCGGCCTAGAAGCGGTTGGAGGCGGCAAGCAAAGGCCTGGTTACTTTTCAAAGTTCTTAGGATGAGAAGCTCCAACCCTCAGGCCCTGCTATCTTTGACTAGCCAGCCCTTCAGAATGGAAAAATTCTCGGGAAACTGTCCATTACCAAGCAGCTGAGTCAATCCCTTAAGAACCTATAAAAGAAAAGATCTGAGTGCAGACTCTGGGGTCTAGAACAGAGAGGAGCTCAATATATTTGCTGAAGAAAAGAAGGAAGAGGGGCGCCTGGGTGGCTCAGTCAGTTAAACATTCGACTCTTGGTTTTGGTTCAGGTCATGATCTCATGATTCATGGGTTCAAGCCCCACATCGGGTCCTCACTGACAGTGGAGAGCCTGCTTGGGTCTCTTTCTCTCCCTCTATCTTCCCCTGCCCCGCTCACTCTCTCTCTCAAAATAAATAAATAGACTAAAAAAAAAAAGAGAGAAAGAAATGGAAGGAAGGAGGGAGGGGGAAAAGAAGGAAGAAAGAAAGAAACCCACTACAAATAAGTTACATGTGATTATTTACATATTTACCTTTAATATTTTACATCTCCATATATGCTAGAAAGAACACTGGCCATGAACTCAAATGCCTAAACTTCCACTTAGAAGCTGTGTGACCTTGGGCAAAACTCCCTTAACCTCTGTGGGTTGCAAGGAGAGGGATGTTGTGAGGACAAAAAGGAGAAATCGGTGTGAAAGCACGTGATGTATTACAGGTTTAATAAATGACGGCTCAAGCGGAGACTTTTGTTTCCTATCTTAAAGGGGAGAACAACCAGGAGATTCATCACCAGTAATGCCCTCCCCCTTCTCAGGGAGGCTTAGCTCACTTTCCCACTAGATTTTGCAGGCCCAGCTCAGAGCATGCTGCCACCTGCTGGGAAGACGGAGGAAGTGAATTCCAAAGCATCTTTTCCTACCAGGCCATTCTGAGGAACAACCTGGAAACATAAAAAAGGGAAGCACAGGGACTCAACCTCCCCTCAGCTGCGAGTCTCTTATCCTTTACGACAGTCAGGGCCCTCATCGTTGGCCAACAGTTTCTCAGAAAAGTAAGATTTCAATCCATTTTTTTCTTTTTAAAAGTTGAGTGATAGGATATAATGCAGCCTTAAAAAGGAATGACATCTGATATATGTTACACTGTGAATGAATCTGGTGGACAGTTATGCTAAGTGAGATAAGATGGTCACAAAACGATAAATACTGTATGATTCCACTTTTATGAGGCATCTAAAGTAGTCAAATTCATAGAGACAAAGTAGAATGGTGGTCGCAGGGGCTGGGGGGGAGGAGGAAACAGGGAGTTGTTTAAGGCACAGAGTTTCAGCTTTGCAAGATGAAAAGTTCTGCAGATTGGTTGCACAGCTAAGCGAATACACTTAACACTTATGAACTCTACACTTAAAGATGGTCAAAATGGTTGGGGGGTGCGGCGCCTGGATGGCTCAGTTGGTTGAGTGACCGACTCTTGATTTCAGCTCAGGTCATGATCTCCTGGTTCGTGAGTTCAAGCCCCGCATCAGGCTCCTTGCCGTCAGTACAGAGCCTGCTGACAGTGCAGAGCCTGCCTGGGATTCTCTCTCTCTCCCTCTCTCTCTGCCCCTTCAGCATGCTCTCTTTCTCTGTCTCTCTCTCAAAATAAATAAACTTTTTTTTTTTAATGGTGAAAATAGTAACTTTTATGTTATGTATATTTTACCACAATGAAAAAAATAACAGTAAGTAACAGAGATAATAAGCGCACAGGTAAGTGCTTGACTTCACGCAACGGAACCACAACAAATATTTGTTGAATGAAGATGGAAAGAAGTGATGCTGACAGATGGTCTCAGACACCAGGATAAGCATGAGAATAGACATCTTTCCTTTCCCAGGGTGGCCTTCCCAGTGACTAATTAGTCACAATTGCCTTTTCTTTGGGATGATAAATTAGCTGTCTTTCCTGTTCTCATCTCAACACTAAAAGCTTCTGACAATGGCACCGCATCAAGTGCAACATGAGCCAGAACATCCTTCCTTCCTGCGAACTGTGTTTTTGTGATCAGTGCTGGTGGCGGCAGCAGCCATATTTCTGTTGATTCTGAGGCTGCAAGTTCCCAGTTCGTAGAGCTTGAGAACTGCAAGGGCTCTGAGCAGCCTCGTGAGATTTCTCTTCTACCTAATAAAAATATATACATATTAAAAAAGTTTTAAATAGTGACTTATTCAAAGCTACAGAGCTGAGACCTGACCTTTCACCATTGGAGACCCCCACCCCCACCCCCTGCATCAAGCAGCCTGCGGGACAAGTCCCTAGAGGAAAGTTTCTCCTGTGGTCAGTGACATTCCAAGGCCCATCAGCCACAGTTCTTGCCAGGATAACAGGACAGGTTGAGTCTGTTCATAGCAGGACCCTCAGCCTAGAGGCAAGGATTAGATCCTCCTTTCGGGGAAGTAAGACAGAGCGCAGAGAATGAGCCCCCAAATGCGCTATCAGCTGGCCCTGTGTGGCTCTGCATTCTCCTGGAACCTGAGGTGGAGCCTCCTGCCTTTTAATTTTTTTTTAATGTTTATTTAACATAAAATAAGTTTTGATGTTTATTTAACATTAAGACAGAGTGCGAGCAGGGGAGGGGCAGAGAGAGAGGGAGACCCAGAATCCGAAGCAGGCTCTGAGCTGTCAGCACAGAGCCCAACGCCCTCCTCACATACCCTGCGATCATGACCCTAGCCGAAGTCAGATACTTTACTGATTGAGCCACCCAGGCGCCTCGAGCCTCTTGCCTTTGAGCAACCTGTCTCAACTCACCTTCTCCGCCTGATCACAGAGTCTCACCCAGAAGCAAAGCCAGAACACCCCCTGCTCCTTGCTCTCCAGGGGTGAGGGAAGTAAAATAAGTCAGTAGCTTCCCCAAGAATCAAAGCCATAAGGTTTCTGAATTTGGGGAGCCCTTTGCAGCAGGGGTCTGAGCAGCCCCATCCTGGCTCACCACAGAAGCAGAAGATCCCCCAGGGCTGCTGGCCTTTATCTGAGGGCTCCAGAGCAGCCCCTTTGTCTGGTGGGTTTAATGACTATCTTCCAGTTAGACCAAATCTGACATAGGCTGGCTCTCTGAGACTTGAGCAAGTCAGTTCCACCATCATCATTTACTGTGTGCTCCAAATTTTACTCAGATGGTACCTGGATCACCCACAAGCTGCCCAGGTCATGGTGAGGTGGGTGGAATAGGATGGGGGGGGGGGGGGGGAGGCAACAGTTACATCTCTCCAGAGACAAATATAGGCAGTAGATCCTTCTCAGGAACTGGGAGCTGGGAGCTGGGAGCTGGGTAGTGGGTCAGGACCTGAGTATTTCACAGATCTCTTACCCCGCCCATTAACATACTGTTGGGGAACAGCATTACAACCAGGATGACCACAGAACTAGCACACAAACTGGGACATCAGGGACAACAGAAAGGGGAGTCATTAATAATTATGCTGGGAAACAATACAAACCAGGACACTCCTGGGCATGATGACAGATCAACCATCCCCAGTGAGGAAATATACCAAATAGGAGGAGAATCTTGTCATTACCATTTCTTGCTCTCTCTTACATGATTACAAAACAAAAACATAAACCTCTCCTCTTCAGAGGAGGCATGCTGTCAATTTCCAGTGGGGATACTGATACCAGCAAGTCATAAAACTAGGTGTGCTTTGTCTCCCTGAGGTCATTCCCATCCATGTGGTCTACTCCCTTTGGTCAGTGCTCAAAACAGAACCAAATCCAGCTGATAGTCCTTGTTACATGGGAACAGCCAGGACCTCGGGGTGGGAAGACAGATTTTTCAGTTAATTATTAAGAAGCCACTTCCAGGAGGTGCAGCAGTGGGGAGTATTTCCTTCTATGTAGGGGAAACGTGCTTGCTTATTAAGACTACACTCAGGGAATTGCACAATTCCACGTTTGGCCTGCAGGGGGCAACATCTCTCTAGCAATGACCAGACTACAAGCCCTACTGCAGGAAACACATTTAATTGGCCAAGGAGTAAGAGTTTTATTAAAAAAAAAAAAAAAAAATCAGATCAATACATTTCCAATAAGTAATTCCCACTGTGATATATTTTCATATAGAGATGTTTCTCTTTTTCTATTTACAGTGTTAGGTACAAATAAATACTTATGGACTGATCAGTTTGTTGACAATAACCCAGACTTGCCTGAGGCATGGAAAGTACAGGGTGAAATGGTAGGAAAGAAACTAGGGATTGGTAAATGTGCATGGAACAGCACTTGCCTTCCTGGTTAATAGCCTGCCTGGGAGCGAAAATGCATTTGAAAATTTCCAAAAGGTCTTTCTCCAAGAGCAAACCATTATTAAACTAATTCCTTTACAAACAAAAAATAAAATGGTAATCTGGACTTTATACATCTTCCTCATTTCAAAGTTCACCCTATATACATGTCAGATAAATGAGTTCCAAGTTTATGCAGGTTCCTACGTGTTTAAAGTTTTTTTTTTTTTTTTTAATTTTTAAACTCATCTTTTTCAGATGCATTGTTTCTAAGTGCCTCTGTCCCTGTCTCCACCCAGATTCCACAGACTGGCTGAAGCCATCACAGTCCACCCAGGACTTGAGTTGGGTCTCCCTTAGCTTCACCAGGCAGCCTTGAGCACAGAGCAGGGCACCCCGGGCCGGCCTGGGCTAGGTGGCCAGTAGACACGCATGTATTTTGAGGGGGAGGCCAGCACCTCTGCCGGGGTTTGCTCTGCAGCCATCTGTGCACCGCTCCAGACTGGGCACCTCGCTCTGTTTGCCAAGCAGCAGAGAATCAATGCCTTTAATACCACGAGCATCTATGAGCACCCTGATCCCAGGCAGACCTCCTTTTCTGGAGGGACGAATGGATTTAGGCAGCTTTGGAGGATGTGGCTAGGAGGAGAAGAGCAGAGCAGACTGTGGGTGAGGGACACACCCCACAGACAACCTACAGTGTGTTTCAGCTTCACCCTAGATGACACAGGGCCAACCAATGGCTACTGGCATTATTGCAGGGCCAGGCCCCCATCTTCCAGGGTCACATTGCTTCACTGGATGAAGCCTCTGCAGGGAGAGGAGGCAGCAAGGTGGCTAAAGCAGGGGCGGCTCAGAGGGAGACACGTGTGATCCCACGGACCAAGGGCCACGACAGCCCGAGGCATCTGTCTTCCTATCCAACCAGGAGTGGACAATGCAGGAGCCAGGGCCACCCTGTCCCACGCCCTGAGCTTACTCCTTGTCCTCCGAGGGAGCCCTCAAAATGGCTGCTGGCTGCAGATCCCAGCCAGGGCCCAGGGCCCTAGGCACACATGCAGGAGGGATATGGGAGTGAGTGGGTAGCCCGTCAGCCAGGGCCCAACCTCAGGAGAGGAGACACCATGGCAAATGCGGTATGCCACAAACCCAAAGGTCACTGTGTTAGGTCCCTCTCTTCCCTGCCCCGCGATGTGGTAAAAGTAAGGGGCCTTGGCTGAGGGATGTCTATGGGTCTCAGAAGCAAAGAAAGGGTTAGGAAACTCAGGGGGAAGCAGGTATCAAGGTGGGGAGGGGGGTCCTTTATACACAAAGACAGGGAGGCAGCATCACAGGGAGTTGGAGTGGGCACAAGTGACAGCTATGGGCCCTGCCCACCCCAGTCCACAACCAAAATGTCTCCACGTGCAGCCAGGCCAGGCCCCGCCTCGCCTCACCAGATAAGCACCAGGTGACAAGCAGGCAGCACCCAACTTGGGCCTGATTGGGCCTGATGTAAACCCAAGAGTAGGTTTCCGGGTGGGGGTGAGGGCGGTGCCATCCCTGTCCTATGAAGGTGAGGCCGGCCCCCAGGTGGGGGCGCAGAGGGGAGCAGAGAGGTGCCAGGTAGAGTCCGACCTCCCCCTGCCACCTCCTCCCACCCCTACCCACTGAGAAAAGACCTGGGAGGCAGGGGGGGAGCGCCCATCACTTTCCACCCCGGGGAACCACTGAGGGCGCTCCTGGCTGGTTTGCCATGATGTGATAGATGGATTCTCGGAAGCGCTGGTCCCGGCTGAGCCTCTTGGCCACCTCCTTTAGTTCCTCCATGTTGTTGGCATCCAGCTGGGAGGTCATGAAAGACTGGGACGGCTTCACTGGGGAGACGGTGGCCGTGAGGCTGGGCCCAGGCCCCAACCCCAGCCCGCCTCCCTCGCGCCCCAGGCCCCCGTCCGGCGGGCTGCTGCAGCCAGTTCCAGGCCGCACTGCCGGCCTCTGAGCTGGACCAGCCCTTCCCAGTGCCCACCTTCCTGCCTTGTCACCCTCGGCCTCTGACCACCCCCACCCCGGGAGGGCACGCGGACGGCCACACTCACTGTCATTCCAGGACGTGCTGGACCGGCGCCGGTGGAAGCGGCAGCTCTTGATGCGGCGAGTGGCCGCCTTGTGGATGTAGACGGAGTTCTTCATGATGACCGGCATCTTGGCCTCCAGCTCCGCGTTCCGGATGCACTCCTCGAAGAACCCTGTGCGCGCAGTCGGGCTGCGTCCTTCCCGCCCGCCGCGCGGCCCCGCCCCGCCCCCGCCCCCGCCCCCGCCCCCGTGGGAAATACGCCCACCCGGCACAGCCCCAGCCAAAGGGGCGGGACCTCGAGCCACGCCCCCACCGGAGGCTACAGCCCAGAGGGAGCCGCGCCGGGGACGTGCCGGCGGCGGGGGTCTGGGCAAGTAACTCCAACCCTATCTATGGGTCACCTAATGCACACCAGACCCCGTTCCGGGCTCCCCGGGGCCTGCACTCCCGCAGGGGACGAGCCCTAGGGCTGGGGGCTGGCACCCGGGGCCGGGGCTTACTTTTCAGATGGCTCACGTCAGCCCGCATCCTCTCCTCCTTCTCCTTGTTCCGCACCTTGGAGTTAAGCCCTTGTTCCAGACTCCGCAAGGCCCCCTCTGCCTCCCGCAGACGCCTCTCCAGGTCCATGCGGACCTTCACCTCAGCCTGAGGGGGGAGAGAAGAGAGAGAGAAGTGGGGTTCTGGGGGGCAGCTGCCGTCTCCCTGGAAGCCTTCCCTGATCACCCCTGGCTCAAGCGGGCTTTCTGGCCTGTGGACTCGGATGGAAGTTAAGCACATCCTGCCCCGTGTCTTGCGCCCTTGACCAGGTGGCCTGGACTCAGTCCCTGCACCTGGCAGGTGTGTACCAATGATGCCCCCCACCCAAGCAGCAGGATCACGGCTTCCCCAAATGGTGGCTCCATCGCCTGCCCCTGGCGGGTCAGGCTGGCAGAGATCATCCATGTAGCTGCCCGGTAAGGGATGTGAGGGAAGGTCCACCCGCACAGGCTGCTCCCAGCAGGCCCAGGCCAACCTTGAGCTCCCGCTCTGCCTGCTGCTTCTCTGCCGTCAGCTCCTGCAGCGAGTTCTGCAGCGCCTGGGACTGGCTCGAATAGAACTCGCGCTCCTCCTCCAGGGCCCGAGAGCGCTCTTCGTTCTCCTTCATCCTGCCCGGGGCAGAGGTGGTGCTCAGTGCTCACTCGCCAACGGGCCTTTCCAGTGGGAGAGCAGCCCCTCCTAGAGACTCGGTTGGAGAAACCCCGAGACCCAGAACTTTCTGGGGATGCGAGGGGTGGTGTGGTTAAGCGAGGAGAGCCCCTGCCTGAAGACTGGAGTCTTGGGTCCAGGTCTTGCTAGTTCTGTGACCTCAAGAAAGTCCTACAAATCCTCGGAGGCTCAGTTTCCTCATTTGTGCAAAGGGGCTTGGAGGACCTGCCCCGCCTGCCACAAAGCATTGTTAGACCGAACTAATGTCTGTCTGTATGGTTCATACCAGTCCAAGAGACCATGATCAGGTCGGCTCTAGGTAGTGAAAGTTTTCTTCCCATTTGCCTGGTGGGGAAACTGAGTCCTAGGCAAAAGGAAGTAAGTGACCTATCTGGTCAAAGCCAGCTAGAACCCAAGAGTCTGGATGTGCAGTTCAAGGGATGTTATCAAAACGGGACTCAGGGGTTGAAGGCCCCCTTACCGCTTCTCAGCCAGGAGCTTCTCCTCCAAAAGCTGCTGCATCTTTTCTTCTATCTGCCTCAGGTTGCTATGGAGACCCCCATTGGGAGGGGGCTGCTCACTCTGATTGGCCAGTGTCTGCAGCTGGTTCTCATTCTCCTCCAGCATAGCCAGGGTTTTCTTCTTCTCTATGGAGAGTTCCTGGTATGGATGGGGGGAGGGAAGAAGGGAAATAACCTAGTTTAGGTTTTCCAACATGGCTGCCCTCACCTGCCTTTCAGTTTCAGGGAGGGATGTCCTCATCACTCAATCTTCTATAAGAGACACCATTGGGGGTTGGGGGAAGGGGCACCTGGGTGGCTTAGTCAGTTGAGCATCCAGCTTCAGCTCAGGTCATGATCTCGCGGTCTGTGAGTTCGAACCCTGCGTCGGGCTCTGTGCTGACAGCTCAGAGCCTGGAGCCTGCTTTGGATTCTGTGTCTCCCTCTCTCTGCCCCTCCCCCACTCATGCTCTGTCTTTCTCTGTCTCAGAAATAAACATAAAAAAAAAAAAGAGAGAGAGAGAGAGACACCCGTGGAATGCAAGCAGGTGCAACAACTCTGGAAAACAGTATGGAGGGTCCTCAAAAAACTAAAAATAGAACTACCCTATGACCCAGGAATTGCACTACTAGGCATTTATCCAAGGGATACAAGGGTGCTGTTTCGAAGGGACACATGCACCCCCATGTTTATAGCAGCACTATCAACAATAGCCAAAGTATGGAAAGAGCCCAAATGTCCATGGATGGATGAATGGGTAAAGAAGATGTGGTATATCTATACAATGGAGTATTATCAGCAATCAAAAAGAATGAAATCTTGCCATTTGCAACTACATAGATGGAACTGGAGGGTATTAGGCTAAGTGAAATTTGTCAGAGAAAAATAAAAATCATATAACTACACTCATATGAGGAATTTAAGAGACAAAACAGATGAACATAAGGGAAGGGAAACAAAAATAATATAAAAACAGGGAGGGGGACAACACAGAAGAGACTCATAAACATGGAGAACAAACTGAGGGTTACGGGAAGGGTTGTGGGAGGGAGGATGGGCTAAATGGGTAAGGGACACTAAGGAATCTACTCCTGAAATCATTGTTGCACCATATGCTAACTAATTTGGATGTAAATTTAAAAAAATAAAAAATAAAACAAGTTAAAATAAAAAAAATAAAAATAAAATATCCACCAAAAAAAAAAAAAAAAAAAAAGACACCCCAAATATCTTCCTTCTTCCATGGAGGTAAAAGGCCAAAACCAAGATCTCCTTCCTCACAAAGAGGCAAGGTTACTCCTCCACAGAGGGACTCAGGGAGGAGCTCAATGCAGCTTCCAATGGAAGTGGCACCTACTAAAACCGGCGTCCAAGGGCACCATGACCTTCTGGGGTCTTTATTCCCCGAGGGCTGAGTGAGGGCATGTGTTGGGCTCATATGAAAAACGCTCAAAAGGAGCCAGCCCTAGAAGAGATTTAGATGTCCTCGTCATTTATCAGGCTGGGGTCTTGCACTACCCAGAAATTCTAGAGTTGAAACTCTCCATGAGAACCATCTCTCATGATGTGAACTGAAAAGAGAAACAAATAAAGGCACCACAGACTAAGCCTCTAGTCAGTGGAGAGAGAATAGAAACCCTTGCAGCCCTCAAGGCAATTCATGAATTCAGAGTAAACACTAGCGCTGTGCCAGGCTGCCGCTAGGTGCTGGGCTGGGAGACACCTTAAGACACAGTCTAGCGAAGTTCACCGTTTAGAAGACACAACCTAGTGTCCCATAACAAGACGTGCAAAGTGCTGCCGGAGCCTGGAGCTCACAGCAAAACCTTGCCTAGAAGAGTCAGGGAAGCTTGGCTACAGTTCTGTTGGAGTTGAGTCTTAGTAGGATGGATGAGTTCTCCAGGCAGAGAAGAGGTGAAAGAACATTCTATGTAGAAGGAATAGCATGGCGGGGCGCCTGGGTGGCTCAGTCGGTTAAGTGTCCAACTTTGGCTCAGGTCATGAACTCGCGGTTTGTGGGTTCGAGCCCTGCATCGGGCTCTGTGCTGACAGCTTGGAGCCTGCTTCGGATTCTGGGTCTCCCTCTCTCTCTGCCCCTCCCCTGCTCATGCTCTGTCTCTCAAAAATAAATAAATATTTTTAAAAAATTAAAAAAAAAAAAGAAGAAGGAATAGCATGGGCAAAAATGTTGAGTCTGAAAGGGGTTGGCCTCATCGGGACAGATGAGCTCAGTGGTTTGGAGTAGGGGTCAGGGTGTCTTTGTGCAAGGTGCAGAGGGGCAACTCAGGAGGAGCCGGGGAAGAGGGGCTGGGAACAGTCTGTACTTTGTCCTTGACACATGCCACTGCCTCTCTCCCCCTCACAGTTGCTGTGGTATCAGAGGCAGGTGACATACAGTTAATTTCCCTTCATGCTCAATTTCACCCAGTAGCAGCTAAGTGAATGAGCCACAAGAAGGAAGAGGTGGGTGGTCCCGCCGCCCACCCTAATCAACCCTCCATGTGGTATAAAGATATAAACTCTGAAGAAGATGGATTTCCCAAGGGCACAGTCACAGCAAGGCAAACTTGAATTTGCTTCCATGGGTCCTGCTTTAGGCCTCCCGTGCTCTCTGGTCCACAGAGAAGAGACCTTTTAGATCATCACTCCATCGGGCCCCGTTCCCCTTGCGGAGAACCCTCTGGGGGAAAAACAGTATCACGTGGCCCAACCAAGCAGCCTGCCTCCAGGCCCACCAGCCCACCAGTGGCCCCTCACCTCCAGCGTCTGCTGCAAGGACTCTGTGAGGTGCCTCAGCTCCTTCTTCTCTTGCTCCACACCCTTGAGGCATCTTGCGGTCAGTTCTAGCTCCCTGCAGGGACAGAAGGCTGGGTATGGCAGGGCCCACCCCTCCCAATCCCCTCTGCACACAGAAATGCTTCTGCTTCACCTCCCGACATGGCTCAGAGGGGGCGTTGGAAGGCCAGCCCCTCTCTGCATGGCGGGGTCCTGACAGCAGCTGTAGGAACCTGGGGCTGAAAGGAGGAGATCCCGGCCAAGTGGGGTTGACATCACTTGCTCCAGGGACACATGCATCTGTCAGGTGGGATAAACCCAGGACCACCCCACAGGCAGAGAGAAGCAGTGGAGAAACAAAGGGAGGGGGCCTGGCCCCACCTCCTTTCTTCCCTGGACAGACCCTGCCAGTATCCCTACTCACTCTCACATGGGTCATGGCTGAGGCCCTTCTCTGCGGTGACAACCCCTTTGCTGCTTTCTTAACCAGCCTGGGCCACCTCAGGCCTTTACCCCTGGTTTCCCTTCCTCCTGCTTGAAATGCCTTTCCCTTTTCTCCTGCCCAATTTCCTAATCCTACCCATCCTTCAAGGCCCCGCTCAATTGAACCCCTCTTCATGCCCACAAGGATCACATGTATACCTTAATTCCTAGGACACAGGGAGTCTGCACTGTGGTCCCTAGTACCTGACTATATATTATCGTGTGGATGTTTCCTGGGTGTTAGTCTGATTTTCCCAACAAGAGTGTAAGATCCTGCATGGTAAGATAAGGGGACTTATCCTCTATTCCAGTATCTGGCACAATTCTGGAGATAAGCAGGTGCTCGGCTATTTACTTGGTAAGATCCTCAGTATTTCTCCCTCCCCAAAGCGCTTGTCTAATTGACTTCCTTTTATAAGGCTGCTGCAAGAAAAACCTTTGTGGGCTAACACTGATTATCAGTAGTGATGAGGAGGAGGATGCCGACGACGAGGACAACCACCGCCATCAACAGCACCCAGAGCACTGGTCTCCAAATTCCTGGATCGGCTGAATCAGAATGACCCGAAGAGCTTTTGTAAAATATAGATCTCTGGGCCCTACTTTCCAGAGATTCTAATCCTGGTGTATGATTATAATGTGCAACTGGTTTGCAAAGCATACACAGGACTAAAGATCCTGAGGGACATCGTTAGCCAGAACGTGACGGGACTGTGCAGGCGACGCTGGGGGGTCTTGGCTAACAGCACCTCCAGGCCGGCTTGTTCCCCTCTGCCTCTGGGTAAGGAAGGCTTGACAGAGGCAAGAGGGGCTTGTTGCTTGGGGGGGACGCCTGTCGGCACCTGCCGGTGCCTCACCTCCAGTTCGTGTGGGGGCTACAGCTCCTCTGGGCTGCCCTGAGGCCTGGAGCACTGGGAAGATAGACCCAAACCAAGCCATCAAGTAAAGAGACTCTCCTGGGCGAGACCTCTCCAGGCCCGATGGGAAATGTGGGTCCTAATGCCCTGCCCCAGGCGCACCTTCCTCCCGCCCCCACCACCTTTTGATCTGCTCCTGCTCCATTTTCAGCTCCTGCACCACCTCCTCGAACTGCTGCTTCTCGGCCTCCAGCACCTGGTTCAGGCGCTCAAGCTCCTGAAGAGAACCAGAGGGGAAGAGAAGAGTCATGGGCAGCAAAGTGCCCCTGAGGTCAGGAAGCGTCCCTCTAGTCCAGGGGCCCCTATGTGATGCAGTACAGTCTGGGCCATATGCTGGCACAGACTTGGAGTTAAGTCCTAAGGAGCCCTGGTCCCACTAGTCGACACATAGTCTCAACAAATCCCCAGTCTGCGATGGGCGTGGCCTTCTCAAACACACTGAGCATGCTCAACACCGTGGCCTGTGCCTGAAGGTGATGATAATTCTAGGTGTCTACTCTGCTGGGCAACTCCAGTCACGAACCCCCTCAGGTAGGCTGGCTGGCTCTCAAGCCCTGGAGGAAAACGTGGTGGGTGTGTATTTCCATTAAAGATTCCTATGGGGCGCCTGGGTGGCTCAGTCGGTTAAGCAAGCGTCTGACTTCGGCCCGGGTCATGATCTCACGGTCCGTGAGCTCGAGCCCCGCATCAGGCTCTGTGCTGACAGCTTGGAGCCTGGAGCCTGTTTCAGATTCTGGGTCTTCCTCTCTCTCTGACCCTCCCCCGTTCATGCTCTGTCTCTCTCTGTCTCAAAAATAAACGTTAAAAAAAATTAAAAAACAAAAAGATCCCTAGAGTGACATCTGTCAAAGGTGTCAAAGAAAAGCCAGTCCCGATCCAAATAATCAGAAAACTTTATTCTCAAGGCTCTAGGAAGCAGCCAGCCTAGGTGCCTGCAGCTTCCCTTATACTCAGCCCTAAGGGAACAGGAGAGCCAGAAAGCCCAGGGCGGGGCCCCAGGGCCAGACTAGTCTTGTCAGGAGGGCTGGTAAGCACAGGTATGTGCCCTCCGAGGGTCCCGTTTTCCTGGGCTGCAATGGCAGCTGGGGTTGCAGGGCACCCTTCAGGCGAAGCTTAGCTGGCAGCATTTTTGTGACACCTGCTTTGCTCCTCCACATTACACACTGTGGGAGGATATTATTCCCAGCACCTCAGGTGCCAGCAGGCCCTTGCTATGCCTCCAAGAACCAGATAAGGAAACTGACGCTCCTAAAAATAACATGACAAAACAATCAATTGGCTTTTCCTCTCCTTCCTCCCCATGTGGGGCCCAGGTATGTGTGATGAAATGCTTTTCCCACCTAAGTCAATAACTGCATGTGTCTGGGCAACACATATGCTGTGTGGCAGTAAGAGAACAGACATCCATGAATCAGAGCCGTCTATGGTCAAAGGGGCCTGAAAGCACTTCAGTCTTCATCAGACACTTGAATCCTGGGATCAGTTTTCCTGCCAAGAGATGGCCTGGGCTCTGCCTGAATGGCTGTCATGACGGGGAATTCACCCTCTCTTAAGACAGCCCATTTCATTCCAGAACAACCTGAGCAAAACTCTTCCTTCCGGGTCCGACCTCAGATGAGCCCTCTCTGAAAGCTACAAAGACCAAAACATGGATGAAGGACCGCAGATTTTGCCGAAAGTTTTGTGGGGCTCAGATGAGAGGGCTGAATCTCATTTATGGAGCAAAACTTCCCTTCAAAACCCCTGTAGCCACCTCCGTCCTTTGCACAGACTCTCCCTTCGGCAGCTGCCTTCCTGCCTGGAACTTGCTGTCCTTGGTCATAGTGTCCCCTTAAGCTCTTCTCCTCAGCCACAAAAACTGAATACCCCTAGCCAGCAAAGTAAGAGCCAGTGAACATCTCTTAGCAAAACAGACGACTGGCAAAGCCATGGACACAACCAACCTCTGGACACCCTGATTGTCCCAGGTCCACCTAGGGGAGGGGGCGGCCCGTTTCATCCACCTGTTCCATCTGGGCCCAAATCTGCCTCCTTATAACTTCAGTGGGCTGACCTTCTGCCCTTGGAGCCACAGAACAAGACTGATCCTTTTTCCCTTCGTGTGTTGGGGACAGTTTTCTGTCCCCAAGTCTCCTCTCCTCCAAGCCAAATAATCCCTGTTCATCATGCTTCACTGCATTATTTCTAAGTTCCCAATAAAAGCAATTATGCTTTTGAAAAGAATGCAAGCTCCTGAATGATTGGGAAGACTAAATACAGTGGAGGTTCTTCCCAATTAATTTACAGGCTCATGTGATCCCAATAAAAACCCCAATGGGATTTTTAAAAAATAGTTTCATTCATTCACGCATGCCACACATAGTTATTGAGTGTTTAATAGGCACCAAGGACCTGCCAGGCTCTGCATTGAGGATGTGAGAATGAGCAAACCCAGACACGTCTCAGTTCTCATGGAGCTTACAGCTCAGTGCAAGAATCAAAAACTAATAAAATAATCACACACGAGAGTATCATTACAAACCAAGGTATGTGAAGTGCAGGATGGGAACATGGTTCTTTGTAAAGCTGTCTTGGACAAGAAGTAGGGAATGATTGGTGGTTGGCGGGGGGGTGGGGGGGTGGGGAGCAGATTTTTGAGCCAACATGTGAAGGTGCATAAATAGCAGGAAGAGGAAACAGCATTCCAGGAACAAGGATCAGTATGTGCAAAGGCCCTTCAGAAACCTGCAGAACCTGAAAGAACCAAGACATTCCCACACCGCTGGGCCCACAGTGAGGGTGAACAGCAGGAGGGAAGCTTGACCACACAGCGCCTTGGGCTATGCTGAGGATTTTGTGGTTTTCCGGAGTCAGAACAAACAATGAAGGTTTTGAGCAGAAAGTAGGGGAACGCAATCCGATTTCCATTTTAAACGATGACTCCAGCTGCAGTGAGGAGAAAAAGGATGAAAAGGGGCCAGGAGGGATACAGGGAATCTGGCAGGAGGTGGGGGGAAGCCACTGCATTAGTTCAGCAAGACCTAATAGTAGTGTGAACTTGAGCAAGGTGGTGAGATGGAGAGAAGTGGCCAGACAGCTTCTAGAGATTTGGGGGTAGCTAGCAGAACTTGGGGGTGGAGTGGGAAAGGGTGAGATGGGGAGGACAGGATGAGGCACAACTCTCAGGTTTCCAATCTGCACAAACAATGGGAGGAGGTGAATTCCCTGAGATAGGGAGCGTTAGACCATCAGCTCTGCTGGGGAAGATCATAAGTGGCCTTGGACGTGTTAAGTTTGCAGTACCTTTGAGACATTGGCTGGAGATGTGAAGCCAAGGGTTGGATAGAAGGGGCTGGAGCTCAGCAGAGAGAAGGGACTGCACCTGTCAAGGGGGAGACATTTGCACATACATAGTAAATGAAACTGGGGGTGTGGTCTAGATGGCCTCTGGATCCAATGCAGGAAGAAGAAGGGGTATGGGGGGGTACTCTCTGGGATGGGCAATACCACCTTGTAGGGTTCATGGGAGGGTAACCCGGGCTAATCCACGCAAACTGTCTGCCGCATAGTAAGTGCTTAGTAAACGATGGATAGTATTATAAATTGAAGCTGTGTAGTATCTATTCAAGAATAGACAGCAATTCAAAGGAATGGAAAAGAGAATTCTGAAACAGATTTGGTATATGATGATAATGACAATGATAGCACTCGCTGTGAGTTTCCCGTTCTAAGTACTTTACATGTATTAATTCATGTAATCCTTACAACAGCTCTGAAAGTGGATAATATTTTTGTCCTCATTTTATAGATGAGAAAAGCAGAGGTACATAAGGGTCAAGGAACTTGCTCGAAGTTACACATGTCTTCATCCCTCTTCCCCACGCTGTAGCTAGTCGGTGATGGAGGGACTGAAACACGGGCAGTGGGGTAGAGCGAGATGGAAATGTCCACGCACTGTGGCTGAGAGTGAAAACTGGTACAAAATTTCTGGAAAGAAATTTGTCAATATGCATCAGGAGTCTTAAAAGTTCTTGCCCAGACTCCGTGATTTTGCCCATAGGAAGGAACCTCTCCTAAACAATTAGATAGTAGGCCACGATTCATGTGTGCAGAGGTGCTCAATGTGGCATAATTTATAATAGTGAAGACAGCCTAGGGGCGCCTGGCTGGCTCAGTCAGTAAAGTATCTGACTTCAGCTGAGGTCATGATATAACGGTTTGTGGGTTTGAGCCCCACATCGGGCTCTATGCTGACAATGCAGAGTCTGCTTGGGATTCTCTCTCTCTCCCTCTCTCTCTGTACCTCCCCCACTTGTGCTTTCTCTCTCTCAAAATAAAGAAATAAACTTATAAAACTAAAATAATAATAATAAGAAGAAAATAAAACAGCCTAGATGTACAAAAACAGAAGGTGAGTTAAATGAAACATCACGTAGGATGTATCAGCACGTGGTCATCAAAACTGACGTTTTCAAAGAACGTTGAATGACATGAAAAATTGCTGAAGGTACAAATGTTAATGAAGGTATAATGAAAAAGCAGGCCATAAAATGGAATATCTGCTGTGATCCTATTTTGTTTAAAATATAGGGGCACCTGGGTGGCTCAGTCGGTTAAGCGGCCGACTTCGGCTCAGGTCATGATCTTGCGGTTTGTGAGTTCAAGCCCCGCATCGGGCTCTGTGCTGACAGCTCAGAGCCTGGAGCCTGCTTCGGATTCTGTCTGTCTGTCTGCTGTCTCTCTCTCTCCCTGTGCCCCTCCCCTGCTTGTGCTCTGTCTCTCTCTCTCAAAAATAAACACAAAAATAAAATATATATATATATATAAGAATATATATAGAGAAATATATATATATTTCTCTAAAGCCTGAAGAAAAACACCAAAATGTTGGCAGCAGTTGTGTCAATTGTGGGATTAAGAATAAAGTTTGTTTTCCAGGTGTTCTGCAAAGAGCATGATTTCTACCATTAACAATAATAAAAAAGCTACACATGGATGAGGACAAAGAAAGAGAACCTTCTTTCCAGTCGCTCACTTCTTTTCTACCTTTCGATTTCCCTGTGTGACTCTTAGCTAACACTGATGTCCAGGTGGAGCCTTAGAAGACTGATGATAGCCGGACCTGAAAACCTGAAGCGGCCAGAACCTTCTGTTCCTGCGGCCAAGACGGTACGAGAGCTTGCGGCAACCTTGTCATAGGTTGAGGTCAGCCAGGACCCGCTGCAGCTAAAGCCTCTTCCACCATCTAGTGCTTGTTCTTCTGACTCCTGGGCCTGACTTAAGTTGCAGGAGTACGGGGTTGGGAAGAGGTCACTAGAAGGCAGATTCCTGCTCAATGAAAGGAAGAGTCTTCAAGCCACAGAGCAACAAGGTGAAGAATCCCGCCAGAGGTCATGAGTTGCCCATCACAGAAGCAAGAAAACATCCATCAGGGAGGTGAGCAAAGAGCCTCCCCTTGAAGTGACAGGTTCTTCCCAACACCAAGAGTCTATGTTCTGACTGGGAGCAACCTGGGGGGCAAGATGCCTGCCTAATGGGCCCTGGGCATTTCGATTTCCTAGGTGCCTACCCACATACAAGGCTGAGCTCTCTGAGTTCAGCGAGAGAAGGAAAGGTAGTCGGGCTGCCCTCCTCCAGGGATGAGAGATGAGGTCACAAGAAGCCAGGGACACTTGACGAAGGGCTCAAGGAAGGGCATGGCCTTCTGGCCCCGGGGCAGATGAGCCCAGGCTGGCTCACCCCGTGCTCTCTGCTCGTGCCTCCAGAGTCTCAGGTCCTCCCTTCCACATGGAGGAGGTCGGGGCCGCATCACCGCACAGCGCACATCTGCATGGGCCCTGCCCGTCCACAAAGCACTCTGCTGCCTTTGATTTCATTGAGCCTCACAGCGACCCAGGAACTAGGCAGCCACAGCCATCAACTCTTATCAGAGCATCACAGATAGAGCAACTGAGGCTCAGAGAGGTTAACTTACCCAAGGCCACACAGTCAGTGATGGAGCTGAGACTCCAATATGAGTCTCCGGGGTCCAGACCCTGAGTCCTTCTTTAGGCCAGACTGCCTCTTAAAGATCAGAGAATCTTCATGTTATCACTGGGCTGTTGTACCCGAGGCCTTTCTAAGCGGCCCAACGCGCACCCAGACAACCTCTGAACCTTGCAGTGGAGATGGGAAAGATGCAGGGGACAAGAAAACCCATCATATGGATGAGCAAGTCAGGGAAGCAGTGATTTCTGTTCCTGATCTGCAGCGCGCAGCTGATGTGGGAATACGGACCTGGGCACAGCCCTCTCCCTTTCCGCCTGCTCACAGCAGCCTTCACGGGGGATCAGCTGGGCCCGAGTGAGTCTCGCTCCGGTCTTGTAGCACCAGACCAGGGAGCTCACAGCTGACAGGCCTCGCTCCTTCAACGTGCTACAGCTTTAAGTGAGGCCTGCGTGCGGTGGGTCTCCACTGGCCTCATTTCCCGGCTAAAGACCTAGATAGAGTGTCTAAATTTTCCTCCAGCTGACTGCTGCCCCAGATTTAGCCTCTCTGATGGATAAGTCTGTCTCTCTCCCTGCCGGTGGCAGTGTCTGTCACTCCATCCCACCTCCTGGCTTCCTCAATTACCTGTCTTCAGGTTGCTGACAAGCCACCAGAAGGCTCCCTTGTCAAAATGGCAGAACCGTGTGAAGAAAATGCCAAGACTCTAATGCAGGACCCAGATGAGAGCGTGGAGGCACGGACGCCCAGACGGCACGGCTGGGAGAAGGCTCAGTGCTGTCACCACGCCAAGCCTCAAATCCATGGAATCCTAACGCAAAGCCTCCATGGCTTTGGGGGTGTGTTTCTTGTTTGTTTGGGTTTGGTTTTTCCTGTTGGCGTCAAATGACGAAATGAGTCTGAAGTCCAGCTGGGAGAATACACGGGCAAGAAGATCTGGTAAAAGTCTGAAGAAGGAAAATGAGGCTGGATCGTCCTACTAGATTCAAATCAAGATGTAATGTGAAATGACAAGAATCAAAAATGTTCGCTCGGTGAATCATTCCACAAACATTTATCAAGCACTCATCCTGGGCCAGGTGCAGTCCTGGGCCCTGGGGATATTTGGGGTGCTGCAGGGACAGGATGCTTCTTGACAGTAGGGCCTGTCTCAGAGCCCAGTGAAGGGTGGTTGGGAAAGGTGGTTCGCAAGAGAAAAGTCACAGAGGGAGGCACTGAGCCCAGGCAGATGGGCCCAGCCCTACGGGCACAAGAAAAAACCGACTGGGCGAAGAGAAGTGGGCTGAATCAGGCTCTCCTATGGGAAAGGCACTTTGCAGCTTCAGGCCTCGGGTAGTTGACTCACAGAATGGGCCCATAATGAGTAATAACATGATTATGATGCTAACAAACACAGATACTCACTGAGCACATACTATGTGCCAAGTGCTTTATATATAACATCTCACTTAATCTTCACATCTTAATAAGACGGGTTCCATTGTCTCCACTTTTCATGTAAGAATATTGATGTTCAGGGGTGCTTGGGTGGCTCAGTCGGTTAAGCAGCCAACTCTTGGTTTTGGCTCAGGTCACGATCTCACAGTTCATGAGTTCAAGCCCTGCGTTGGGTTCTGTGCCGACAGCGTGGAGCCTGCTTGGGATTCTCTTTCTCCCTCTTTCTCTGCCCTGCCCCTGCTCTTGTTCTGTCTCTCTCAAAATAAATAAATAAATAAACTTAAAAAAAAAGAAAGACTATTGATGTCCGGAGAGGTTAGGTAACTTGTCCAAGGTCACACAGCTAGAAGCGTTGAAGGTCAAATACAAACATAGGCGGCCTGGCTCCAAGTCTGCCGTGCTATCCCCTACCTTACTGTGCCCTTTCAGGGGTGCTGATGACACTTCAGAAACAGGCAAGGCCCAATGCCGCTCGGAGATTCCAGATGAAGTGGACTTCAGCGGCTCCCCAGTGCAGGCTGCCTCCGGCTAATGCTTGGCTTTTTTGGAACTTACGTTGTGTAATTTAGAGGAAGAAGGAACCCCTGAGTTCATCCAACCCAATCACCCTCGTGGTGCAGAAGTCCCTCTGCGGAGGCCATCCCAGCCTCCTGTGAAGATCACTGATGATCGGCAGCTCACTACCTACCGATACAGCTTATACAATTTTGGGATGGCTTTCTTGAGAACGTGGTCACCTACCCTTTTTACTTTTGTCTCTGGCGACTGGCAAGAACAAATGCTCTCTGACAAGAAGCCACAGCAAGTCCCAAGCACGGTCACCTCACGGTGCCCCTGCTCTGCCCGTCTGACTTCCTGGAGAGTTCTCTGGGTGCCTTGCTCCCCTACATGCGTCCCTAATGCCAGGAACACAAGCCAGTACACCTTGGCTGTTAAGGGGCCCCCGGAGCAGGGGCCGCGGGGGAGGGGCAGCAATTCGGAGCGGCCTCGGCCTCCGTGTGCCTACCTCTCTCTGCTCCCTCTGAAGGCAGAGCTCTTCGGTCTCCTCCATCAGTTTGTCTGCAAAGCAAGTGCGCACGCTCTCACGGAAAGCTCAGTCCGGCTCCGGCCTGGAGGGGGCCAGGGCCTTCCAGTAACCTCCTTCACTTCCAGGATCTCCCAGGGAAACGGTTTGTCATGTCCAGGCCAGCCAGCGGGCAGAGCCAGCTCCTGGGGATAGAAGCTGACATGCTGGCCGCAGCCACTACCTTCCTCTCTGGTCCCCATCCCCGCACAGGGGCGGCTTCATCTTCAGAAGCTCGGGGGGGTGTCTGCACCCCTAGAAGTGTTGTTAATTGTGCTGCTCCCCTGCACTAGTGTCTGGCAGGTGGGGGGGCGCAGGTTCTGGGGCTATGGGGGGGTTCTGAAGCAGGCACAGGGGACCCAGCACCGAGGCCCTGGGTGTCTAAGGAGGTAGCAGGGGAGAAGATCCCAGGCAAAGGATCAAAGCCCCAGTCTCACCTTCTTCTTTCCCAAACAAAGCATACTTGTCAGCCAGTCAGGGGCACAGGGTCAGGTTGAAAGTGGGCCAAGGGGGTGGAAGTTTGGGGCAACTTCAGGACCTGGGAACCCAGGGCAGGATAACATCAACTCCATTCATGGGGCCCTTACTGTGTGCCTGAAACAAATGCTTACTGGCACATTCTCATTTCCCCTGATCCCCAGGCCCCACCTCCCAAACCTAGGGACTATTCTCGTGACCCTTTTCAGGATGAGGAAATTAAGGCTTACAGAGGCTACCCTGTCTGGAGACACGCAGCTGATAGACAAGTGACAAAGCTGGCCCAGAGGTCCTCCTGCCACGCTGGCCAAGAGGACACAGGTTACACCATACAAGCCTCTACCTACGGCTCCTGGTAGCCTGCTAAGCCCTGCCCCAGCTCCCCTCCTCCGTCCTCCACCGAGCCCCGGCTATAACCCCGGCCCTGAAGTGCTACCTAGGGAGCCTCAGCTTCCAGTCCATCCCTCCAGCCAACCTAAATACTCCTGCTTCTCCTTGGCCAACTGCAGCCCCTGGGCCTCCAGGCTTTTGATCATGGCTTCTCCCAGCTGGGCATTCTTCCAAGTCCTGGGGAGGGAGGGCAGATGGGACAGAGGAGAGAAGAAACACAAAATCGTTACAACAGAAGGGGAGAGGAGAGGGAGACCGTGCATGGCGTGTACTCGCCCATCCTGTCTCCTCCAGAATCGCAGCCCCGTTCACTCTGGCTCCCGTGGCTCTGGCCATGCCACCAGCATCGATCACTTACAGTCCCGGGAAGCCAGCCCAGGCCGAAAAGTGGGCCACCGAGGACTGGGCCAGCAGCTTTGGAGCAGGGAAGAGATTGCTTCCCAGGCTGCTTTCTCTACCACCACAGGCCACTACCTGGCACCAGGCCTCGTATGGGGCATGCGCAGTGTTATTTGTTGAGCTAAAAGCATGATCCAGCAGGTGCCGGGACAGGGGTTCACATGTAAATGGACCGTGTTGGGCTGGAGGTTTCTATGATCTGGACTCTGATTTACAAAGCACCCGCTCCAATCTATGCTAGGATTCACTGTGGACCTGGGGAGGTGAGATGGGTGTCAGGAGGCAGCCAAACCCTCCTAGCGGTGCTGGATTTGCTCCCAAGAGTCGGAGACAAGTGGTCTACGTCTGCCACCTGTGACTCCAGACAAGCAAAGGTCACTGGGCTCCAAGCCCACCTGGCAGACCTCTCATCCTGGCCTGTTCTTTCTTGCCCACTCTAACCAACTCCCACAGCCCTGTTTCCAAGACCACCCAGACAGTTTTCTCCCTCACCCTGCCCTTTTCTGGGGTCCTCAGTTCCCACTAGGTGATCAGGGTGGGCCCAGCCCATAACCATTCACTTCCTGGAAGTGCCCCCCCCGCCTATGAGTACTTACACCTTCCCGGACTCCTGTAGCATCTCCAGCCACTGGGTCTGCTCAAACTCGGACTCAGCAGCCAGCAAGATGTTCCCCTGCCAAGAAGAGGAACCACGGGCATACCTGAGAGGAGCCCACTCTTGGGATGCCAGAGGCTGCCCACAGCCTGCTCCTCCATCTCCTCCGTTCTGCTCCTCCATCCACCGTCCCACATCTCTATGACCCTGACACCCTCCCAGGCCAGGCCACCGGAGCGGTTGCCCCCAGGGAGCCTGGAGGTTCCCAGGGAAGCCGGTCTGCCCTGCTCAGTCCAGGCTGAGAGGAGAGCTTTACTCACATGGAAGTCCTGGTGGGAGATTTTCATGGCATAGGGCATGCTGGGCTCTTCCTTGGCCTCCACCAGGCAGCCTCCCAGGGGGATGACTCCCTGAGAAAGAACGAGAACAGGCAGCCCCCACCACCCCCCCCTCCCACATCACTTAAGGGCTCTGGGAGCCCTCAGCCAAAGCCAGGTCCTGCCAAGGGCCCCAGGCTGGGAGCCAGACCAGAACTGACTCCTAGAAGGAAGAGGAAGGACTGGGGCAGGCTCGGGGCCCAGCAAGAGTCGTAGGGGGCAGGAGTCCTGTGCCCCAAGAAGGATTCATTCTCCAGACTCTCTGCTAGACCACAGCAAGAAAAGAGACTATCTTCCACCCTTGCAGGACACCCTCCCTCATTGTCCCCATGGGGTCCTACCCACTGTGGCCCTGGGGAGAGGCTGCCTCACCTTAGGGTGTATATTGAAGTATTTATTGGTTTCAAAGTTCTTTTTCTCGCTCTCAGAGTAGTAAAGAAGAAAGCTCTCTTTGATGATGAAAAACCTACAGTGGGTGGTGGGGAAGAAGGGGCAATAAGGAGGAAAAGGGTGAGGTGTCTTGGGACAGCAAGGCCTCGGGGGGCCCAGCACTCACGTGGAGAGCCCGTGGGCTCACCAGCTCAGGCTCAGCCTCACCAGCTCGTGTTCCACATGTGCGCAGAGGCCCCTGCTGGCCAGTCACCCGCTGCCATCGGCATCCTGACCCTCACACCGGTGGGCAGCTGGACTGGGAAGCCCAAACTGCCTCTGTCCCGCTGCACCGCCACCCTTGGCACAGGAGGGCATCTGTAGTCCTTCCCCTCCGGTACCTTCATCCCCCGAGCCATCACCTCCAGTCCCTTAGGGTCCACCCCAGGAGAAGGGGGAGAAGGGAGAGAAGAAAGCTTTCCCACCATATCTGCCCTTCAGCCTCTCTGCCCTAGGAGAACAGAGCCTAGAAGCCGCCCCCATCCCCACCTCACTAAGAGATTGTGCATAATTCCAGGATGGGTCTTCTGACAAGGAATCGTGAAACTGACAATTGAACCCAACGTGCGGACCAGGCTGGCGAGGGCAGGCCTGCAGCCTCCATGTGACGCCAGCACTCCCTTTTGTCTGCGTGCTTCATGGCCTCCTTCTGGGACTCACGTCTAACTTAGGACTTCTGGGACCTGGTGCTTTCTGACTGTTGTGGAGGTGACCGCCTGATGCCAACGGGCAGAGCACTTGGACCCAGCCTGGAGGCTCTCCTAGGACCGATGATCGGAGCTGACCGTAATGAAACACCAAGTACAATTCCAGGAAAAGATCCAGCTGGGTCTCAAAACCCTGAGGCTCAGGGACAAGCACGGCGACTGGTCCCTTGCTCCCAGGGCCCCCGGGAACACTGCTGTTATCGCAGCAGGATCAGGGGAAGGGATGGGCGCCAGAGCCACTCAGAAGGGCTGACAGGAGCCGGCAGGGTGACTCTCTCCCCTGCCCCGCATTCAGTAACATCGCGTCGGTAGCTTGATATCAGTCACAGTGGGAGCAGTTACACCAGGAAAATCATCAAATGATACAAACAGGGCTCCCCACCACCCCCGAGAGAGCCAGTTGTCAGCCATTTACCGGCACACTACTGGTTGGAGGCCCCCTCTTGTCAGGGGCCAGAAAAATGGCCGGAGGTAACAGAAAGCCAGTTTATCTCCGGAAGTCCATCAGCCCCGGGATCTTTCCTGAGGCCACAGCTGCTGGGGGAGGGTCCCCGGGACAGCTGCCACCTCCCCTCCCCCAGGAAAGAGAAGCTCAGCTTTGTCCTTTGGTGCGAGCCTCAAGCCAACCCTTGTTCTTTATTTGCACCGACCCTCTCGGCCCAGCCGGATACCGGAGGGAGCTGCGGACTTCTGCTCACGCCAGCTCTTCCCCCAGGTCTCTCTGCCCCCCAGGGAGAAAGGACACGTAAATACCACCCTCTGCAGAGCTGCGGGGACAGTCTGGGCCGGCCAGCACCTGACCCCTGCCCATCCTCTCAGCTTTCCCACCACTTCTGCCCTTCAGCTTCTCTGTCCCAAGCCAATACCAAACTCACCATCCCCACCTCACTACTTTTTGCATTGCAGTTGTCCCTGGAAAGCCCTCCCTGTCGCTTTTCATCTGGCTGAGCCCTTCCATGGTGACCAGTCCAGCCTACAGTGCTGTCTGAGCTCTTCCTGAACTTGCTGACCGGTCGGTGCACTTGGCACCCAGCACCAATATACCCAGGTGTTCTTCTTGTCCTGAGGAGATGCTGGGTTCCCGGGGGACAGGGCCACGCCCCCTGTGACCCATGGGCCAAGGGAGATGCCCCCTGCCTGTTTCAAAGAACTTCACAAAGTAGTTAAGAGCATAGGCTTCGGCATCAGACAGACCTACCATTTCTTGGCTGAGGGGCATTAGGCAGGTAAGCTCACCTCTCCGAGTCTCAGTTTATTTACCTATGGAATGGGGATGAGAACACCTATCTCGTCTGTTATTTTGAGGACGAAATGAGGTTCTGCTCATCATTCTGCCAATTCCCAGAGGGCCCAGGACAGGGCTGAGTGATGCCTTCCCATGCTCTGAATATGCATCACCCTAGGGAAGTGTGAGACAGACCAGCACAGGGTTGCCTCCTGGGGCCCTCCTCCCCTCCTTTCAATGGCTTCTGAAATACTGTGATGGACTGAACCGTGTTCCTTGAAACACATATGTTGAAACCCTAACCCACAATGTGACTGTATCTGGAGATGAGATCTCCAGGAGGTAATTAAGGTTAAGTGAGGCCCAAAGAGTGGGGCCATAGTGCAATAGGACTGCGGCCTTGAAAGAAGAGGGGGCTTGCATTCGCTCTGCCACATGCGGACGTAGGGGGAAGGCAGCCGTCTGCAAGCCAGGAAGAGAGTCCTTACCAGAATCTGACTGTGCTGGCACCTTGATCTCCAGCCTCCAGAACAGTGAGAACACACATTTCTGTAGTTTAACAGAACAGTTGAACAGTTTAAGAGACTGTTTATCCCCATCTATGGTATTTTGTTATGGGAACCCAATAAAGACAAATACCTTCTTGCCTTCCTGACGCTTCTGGAGACCCCTCCCCACTGAGGGTAAAGCATTGTGCCAGGGACTTGGTTGGGGAAGGGAAGGATGTGATCAGTAGGTGATCACATGACTCACAGGCAGGGAGAGAACAGGGGCTCTGGAGTCAAACAATCCCCATCCTTCAAGCCATGGTCTCAGGCAAGCTCCCAGTCTTGCTGAGCCTCCCTTTCAAAGCTTCTCTATAAAATAAGGAATGCATGTATATGTCTCTTGGGGGCTGCTGTGAAGATTTATCGCTGAGTTCCTACTCTGTAGCAGGCAATGTCCTTGGTGCTAGGGATAGAATTGTGGGCAAGAGAGACACAAATCCCTGTCCCCATAGAGCTTATACTTGAGTATGTGTAGTGGGGAAGCAGGCAGTAAATAAATAAGAGAGAGAGGCCATTTACCAGATGCTAATAAATGCTATAGAGGAAAATAAAGCAGGGTTAAGTAAGTAATGGGGTGAGGGGTGGCGGGGTGGGGGGTAGGTTTCGGGTTTCAATATTAAACAGGGTGGTCAGGGAAAGCCTGATTAGGAAGGTGACATTTGAGGAGAAGAAAGATGTTCCAGGCAGAAGAGCCACAGGTGCAAAGGTCCTGGGGTGGGAAGTGTGTCGGGCCCTGGAAGGAACTGAGAGGCTATGGTGTGGCTGCAGCAGGAGCCAGGCAGAAGGCGGCAGGATCAGATCACTGGGAACACCAAGGGCCCACACACCATGCATGCCAGCCCAGCCTCGTTCCAGCTGTTCTCAGCTTGGTTTGGGTGGGGGTTAGGGTCAAGGGAGAGGAGCTGGCATGAACCTGGAGGAGGAGGGTGACTCCCCGGCTGGCAGGGATGAGTATCGCCCAACAAAGGGCACATTTGGCAGGCAGCCTTCCAGGTCCCAAAGAGCCACCTTTCCTCATAAACCTGTCTCAGTGACAGCTCACTGCTCCAGCCGATGATTCTCAGCTTCCTCTCAGCAGGTGGGGGCCCAGGACCCGAGTGCCCCTGCACAGAAGGGCACCTCGTCTTCCTGTCCCTTTCGTCAAAGTCCCCTTGCTCCCAGACAATCTCATTCTGACTGCAAGCCAGAAGCCATCTCCTTCTGTGCCCTACAAGTTGGCCGGCTGTGCAAGGGCTGCAGGTAATCCCCACTTATTCAGCTGTTCCCCTATGTTGGCTCCCCCGCTAAGTGTTCTACATGTACCGGAGTATTTGATCTATGTAACAATCCTGGAAGGCAGGACTCTTGTTCCCATTTTACAGATGAGGAAACTGAGGTGAAGTAATGTGTACAAGGTCACCCAACTAGGGCAGAGGTGGGGCTGGGATTGGAACCCACAGACCACAGTCCCTGCTCCTATTCTGCATGTGGAGCCGCTTCCCCGTTTGTTCGTGCCGGCACCCGGGCAGCAAACCGGTGGGCCAGGGGCAGTAGGTACCATGGCGGGGCTAGCCAAGAGTCAGAGCTCTGCCACATAGCAGCTGTGTGATCGGGGCAAGTCACCTGATCGCGACGCCTCAGGTCCAGGTATGACTGAGGATAATAATAGTAGCTGTATCTCTTAGGGTTGTTGGGATCATTAAATCAGTTTGGTCTCACAAAGACTTAGAATATTGTGTGACACGTGGTAAGTATTCAATGAACATTTACTTTTATTACTGCTATTATTTATTATTACGTTCGGTGTCTGCAGCCACCTCCCCTGGCCTCCTTTCCCATTTGCACTCACAAGGCTCCTACCGGCTGGCCTGCTCCTGTCCTGCAAGCACCAGGCACTTTCCTGCATCTGCTGCTCCCTCCTGTCTGAAGCCTTCCGTCCAGGGCCACCTTCAGTCCTGGGCGCAGCTTTGTCTCCAGCCCTAGGCCCCTCCTCGGCAGCCCCACGAGGCTGAAGTGCAGCCCAGAGAGTGTGAGCGTGGGCAGGGGTCTGCAGGGCCGGCTGCCTTCTCTCTCAGGCCCTAAAGAATAGTATTTTCACGTCCAGGTTAAGGGGCGTTTGCAAGGTGCCAAGACGCTCACTTTGCTAAGTGTTTCATTGTCATTTTTTTTTAAGTTAACTTATTTAAGAGAGAGTGTGAGTAGGGGAAGGGCAGAGAGAGAGGAGAGAGCGAGAATCCCAAGCGGGCTCCCTCCCCACCATCAGCGTGGAGCCCAAAGCGGGGCTTGAACTCGGGGACCGAACCTGAGCCGAAAGTCCAACCAACCGAGCCACCCAGGTGCTCCTGCGTTATCTTTTTAAATCTCTCACAGCCACTCTAAGAGATGGGGGTATTTGTGTTTCTGTAGCCTGAGGAAACGGAGGCACAGGGAGATTAAGCAGCTAGTAAGAGGCAGACTTGGAACTCAGTTCCGTCCACAGACGCAGCTCGTGTTCTCAACTGCGGTGCTCTGGACGCCGGGCCCTGCTCTCCACTCCATATGGCCCCTCCTGGTCACTCATCACCTGAAATTGTCGGTCCTCCTGGAGCCCTTCCCCGAGGAGAGACTGCAAGCCACTGGTCAGCTCAGTGGGGCGAACATTCACGAGTCACCTGGTAAGGCCAGGCGGGGCCCTGGGGCTGGATGACTCCCTGCCCTCGAGTTGCTTAAAGTCAAATGCAGGCGAGAGAGGATAGAAATCAATAATTAAAACGAACAGCTAATCGAGCTCCTCCTTTGTGCCAGGCACCGTTGTGTGTGTTAACTCATTCACCCCTCGCATCAGCTGGGTGAGGTAACTGTAGCCTAGAGATGTTAAGTAATATGTGCCCCGGATCACACAGCTGGTAAGTGGGGGAGCTGGGATAATTACAAAGTACCAGGATGCATTGCACCACTGTAAAGCACCGAGTACCCTGTGACACTGTAAAGCACCAGGATCCCTGGGACACTGTAAGCACCAGAGGAAACTACAGCATTGGAAAGCACTGGAATACCCTGAGACATTGTAAAGCACCAGGATACCCTGGGACACCATAAAGCACCAGGATACACAGTGACTTGCAAGTTTGTATGGGGTACAGGAAGGGGGCAGACCAGGGAGGAATGAAATGGTTTAGGTGTCCAGCCAAGGGCATTCTCAGAGAGGAGGTGACAGCTTGAGCAGGGTTTTGAAGAATGAATAGGAGTGTGTTAGGAATCTGGGAGGAAGCCAAAGGGGGAGGGGGGCATTCCAGGCAGAAGGAACAGCATATGTAAAGAACAGTGTGTTCAAGGTTATCAAAATATGTCTGGGATTGCCAGCAGATAAGTGCAAACAGAGTGGGCAGTGGTGTGGGGGGAGGGGCAGTAAGGGGACCAGAGCAGGGTGGGGCTGCTTCTTGCTAATGAGGGGAGCTGCCAGCTTAGGTGGACAAGGTGGAGACAGGTGCCACCCAACACAGACAAGGGGACCCTGGAGGGATTTCCTAAGCTTTGCCTCCACCTTTTACTCCCCTCCTCGGTGCTCTGAAAGCGACAAAGGCTCAGCCAGAGCTGGATGGTCAACACTGGCCTCGCGATCAATCCAGCTGAAAGTGAGAGAACATGCCGCTTAGGCCCACGGGTCCTTCCTGAGTTGGGCAGGTCCTGCTTAAGACAGAAAGGGATCTACTTTGCTGAACTTCTTCTTTGGGGATGCAGAAGCCAAGCATGGGAGTGGGGACTGGAAAGGGTCTTGGAGCACAGAGAGAAATTTGGAGTCAGGGGAAATCCTGGCGGGCTGTGGGGAGGAGGGCTTATGGGAGAGCGCAGAGGAGAGAGGACCCAGAGAAGATGTGGGAGTCTGGGTCCTACAGTGTCTAGAGACAGTGGTGAAAAATCCCATCTCCGCTGATGGCAAGAAGGGGTGCCTGGAAGGCTTGAGAAGACAGGGCGCCAGCACTCAATGAGACAGCGTTCACACTTCGGTGATTTAAATGCCTCTTCCGCCTTTCTCACTGCCAAACCTTCTCTTCAGCATAGTCTACCAGACTCACAGATACCTTGTGTGAGAGGCGGGTGTGGCCATGTGGCCACGGGGTAGGGTGGGGGAGAGAGAGGGATGAGCTGAGTTCGTGCAACAAGGACTGCCTACAGTGGATGGCGCATTCCTTCCATAAACAAGGAAACAAGAGTTTAGAGCCTCGTGAGGAACACAGAAGCCCGGGTGCTGGTTTGGAGTTCCTTGGGATAAAGTTAACTCACTCTCCAGATGGCGGCGCGAGTCCAGTAAACGTGGGAGCCACCCGTGGGTTACGTTTCTCAGGAAGGTGGCTATCTAGCGTGGCTGCCCCTTCTTCCCCAGATACAACCTTCCAGAAGAGGACCAGCACCCAGTCTCCCTTATCCCTCAGCCTTTCAGGCATTGAGAACGAGTGTGGGTTTGGAGCCAGGTGAATCCTGGAGCCGGGAAAGGACAGCTTATCAGAAGTCCTTTTCAGAATTGATAGAAGGATGGTAGAAATGACACAGCCCTCCCCCCTGCCCCCCCCCACCCCCACCGTGTGTGTCCCTTTTTGCTCATTCCGGGTGGCCTGGTATGCTCAGGGAGTGCTCATCCTGGCCTGGGCCACTTGTGTGGCATTAGGTCTGAGGCGGTAGAACAACAGGAATCCTACCTGTGAAGGGCACGAGTGATGACAAGTTAGGGTTTATGCAGAGCATCAAGCCCAAGGGACTTTTAAAAAATGTTAGTGCAATTCTTCAGACAATACAGTAAAGACAGGGTTAATCTATAAAGCAGATCGTAGTGCAGAGGCACTGGGTGAAATGGGTGGAGCCTTGGAGCCCCTCCCTGTGCTCCCCACCCCCTTGTGCTAAAGTCAAGGCATCTCTAGAGTCATCCATGGAACACAGTTGAGAAACCTCAGTGTGATCCACCCTCATTTTGTAGAAGATACACTGCTGGCCAGTGAGGGGAGATGCTCTCATGCCTCAGCCTGGCCCACGAAGCTGGTCACTGGCAGAGCTGGGACTGGAACTCAGAGCTCCTGCCGCCAAGCCTCGGTTTTCTTTCGGGCACAGCCCCATCCGCTCTCAAAGGAAATTGCTTTGTTATTTCCAAGTTCTTGACATAAGCTAGCTGAAGTGTCCTGCTTGAGGCCTGACCCCTATGCAGGTGGGACTCATTTTCAAACAGGACATCAACAGCCACTAGGGACTGGTCCTGGGGTTGGGGATGGGGGACGTATGACTTGTTTGTATGAACTCGCTTAACTTTGGGAGGCTTAGTCCCAGCGAATCATTAATTCAGTGAAGCCTGAATTAATATAGTTTCACTGTACAGCTGTGAGATTGTGCCCATCTCCTTAAGCTAAGGACTCAGTGGAACCTCGATGCCACCCCCTCAAAAGGGGCAAGCGTCATGGACAGAAGGATCTGGGGAGATCCCGCAGCTGCCAGCTTGCCCCCTCCCACCATGCTGTCTCACTGGAAGAAGTGTGGAGAACACAAACTGATTATAAAAAGAGGAGTCTGTGGGCACCTTCCAGCTGTGATAAAACAAGCAGAAATGCTACAGCTGTGTTCATGGGACACCTCCCACGGCTGTGCAGAATTCCACGTGTGCCAGAAAGCAAGAGCAAATCCCAGCGTCACTAGAGGCTGAGGCTGGTGTGTGGAGGTGACACGCAAGGCTCTTCCCCTCAGCCCTTGGGGACAGCTCGGTATTGCCACGTCACCTCTACGAAACAGTATCTCGGAACCACGGATGAAACTCCCAGATCCCAATTCCCGGTGGGAAGAAAGTCTCCCTGGATCGTTTTGGCATGATGACCACCATCTGCACAGATGATCTTTCTACACCCGGGCTGGTTATAACCTGAGATGTGGGAAATGTAGCACTTAGTGGACACTAAGTGAGTCTTAGCTCCCTGAGACACAGACCCACCAATGTTCCAGGAGCGTGAGCATTTGGTCCGGCAGGACAGCGTGCACGTGAGCTGCTGCTGGGCCGGGTTCGGGGCCCGTTGGCCACCTTACATGGGGGGAAGCAGGAACAGGGAGGAGCGCAGAAGCTGCAGGAATTGGCTGGGCCTTCCTCATCAGGGTCTCTGGCCCTGGCATTTGTTCAGGGGGCACTGCGGGGAGGGACAGAGGCCAGGGAGAGACTGCACCCTGGGAAGGTTGGCCTGCCTGAGGGACTGGCCCCACTGCAAGCTGATGCTGGCTGAGGCTGAGATGCCCTCCTCACCTTTCCTCCTTGTCTCTGAGCGGCCAGGCCTCTGCATCAACCCTGCTCACAAACTAGGGAGGACAGAGTCATCAATCAATCTTACCCTCTAGACACCTCTCCCAGCTCCTTATCTCTTCTAACTAATGTTTTGATTCCTTTCCCCTTTTGTTCCCCACGGTGTGTTGGGGGGGGGGGGGAGGGGGAAAGCTGATCCTTTAGCTCAAGGGCATCTTCCCATCCCAGGAAGGGCAAGGCTGCTCAGGCAGTAGGGTTTGGAGGCACAGGTCCCAAGATGGGCCCTGAGCCTGAGCGGAAGAGGTTTTACAGAACCCAGCTGGCCACGGCCGGTTCCATCTTGCCCATCCGTTATTTATGCAGCTCGGGAGACTTTCCAGGCCCCCTCCCCTTAGCTGCCCAGCTAGAGCATCGATCGCCCTAATGGCAAGGCTCTGCAGTGGCAGGGCTGGGCTGCCCCCTCCCCAAGCCTTCCTGTGGCTGCTAATTAGCTGAAGTCCAGAGACTCCATTTCACAAACGGGGAAGCAGGGCCCAGGGGGCCCTGCTGGAAAGGGGGAGGGGACTAAGCTTAGCATCATGCCTCCCCCACCCCAAATGACTGTTAGTTTTTTCCTGAGCCCCAGGGGAGGGGGAGCCTGTCCAGTGGCAGCTCCAGAATTCCAGAAGGGGGAAAGGTGACAGTCTCCTCAGAAGGAGGCTGGAGGACTTGACCTGCAGCTGGCTTTGCAGAGCATGTGCACTGTTCTGACTTAGACTGGATGGTTTTTGAGTGGCTTTGGGGGCTGCTGATGGAGAGTATGGAGTGGAGGTGGGGGGCGTGGGGCTAAAACCTCCCAAGCCTCCTTTGGCTCCATTACCCTGCTTTGAGCTGGGAGCCTTTGCCCCTGACTCCTCCCAGCCCTGGAATCAACTGTGGGTACAGGGCCTAGGTCCCCACCACTGTGGGTGAGGAGGGCTAGGAGACATATCCTGGAGTTCACAGGCCCCTAGCAAGTACTAGGGATGCGATCGGGTGCAATTGGCTGGCAAGAAGAATCCTGGAGGACAAGACCCAGCCTCAATGTAGCCACCAGACCCAATGGAGAAGGGGCAGTGGCTGCCTGGAGGCTGGAGAGGGAGCTTCGTGCTAATGGTACTTGAATTTACAAGCAGCCTTCCCACCCCACCCACCCTACTAGGCTGTGCGGGTAGAGACAAGGCTGCTCCTGGCACTCAGGAAGTGCGTCTTAGACAGCACAGCCCTGGAAGCCCCTCATAAGATGCCCTCCAAGCTCCCCCAGGCCTTCTTTTAGGGGAGGAGACATAAGTTTAACTTGGGAGGAATGCAAGTAACCTATATCCCATTAAATCCCAGAAAGAAACCTGGCAGAACCAACAAAGGTATGTGAAACTAGCTATGGAAAACGTGGAACACCCCCCCCCCCACACACACACACACCTCCTTTCGTTCTATGTATGGTCTTGTAGAAATATTAAATTATTAATCCAAATAGAACATCAGAACCAACCACATCTCTGTGATCTGTGATCTGTAGTTCTGGAAACATCTAAGGCTCTGCTTCAGGACAGACTCGTAGTGGGATGGGAAAGAGAATCTAGACACACTCCTAGTTTCCTGGAGGGGTCATGCCTTCAGGGAGAGGCTGGATCAGGATTTGAGTTCTACAAACCATTCTAATAGCAAGTCTCAGAACTCAGATTGATTGGCTTGAGGGTGGAGACAGTCCAGAAGGTAGCCCATTGCTCCTGCAACCAGCATTGGGAGCCTCCTGCAAGTTTAGGGCTGTGAGCCATTCCCTCAGTACCTTCCTCCAATAAGTAGCCCCTTCCTCCAGTACCTTCTAGGCCCATTTATAAGTGGAAAGTGGCTACTGACTGACATCTGGTGAGTCCCCTCTGAGTTGGGGACTGGGAAGCTGGTCTGAAAGACAGGGCTGGGGCTGCTCTGACCCTCTCCACCACCCCTTCCAACAGATCAATCCCCTCCCCTCCCCCCCTCAGTCTCTGTGCCTCTCTACCCCAGCTCAGTCCCTCCTTTCAGGCCCCTGTGTCTGAAGCACTGGGCACTCTTTTTCCTGGGTCCAGATTTTTAAAAATTAGCTCAAGGGACAGTCGGAGGGGTTGCCAAAATTATGCCATCACCAGTGCGTACAGACCCTTCCTGGCCCTTCCTCTCTCCCCTGGCCTGAGCCTTTCAGCAGGGCCATAGGTGGAGCTAGCAGTGTGCACAGGTGAAGTAGGGGAGAGGGGTAGGACACAGGAACCCCACCTCTAAGCCCGATGCTAGATGCCTGGGTCGGGGCGGGGGGGTGGGGTGGGGTGGGGGGAGGTTGTGGAGATGATGGAATTGTCAGTGGGGATCCCAAGAGGATATCTTTGGCTGGAGACAGGGCTTCTCCCTCCCCAGGAGAATCTAGCCCACCTTGACACAGATGGTCTCCTACCATGGCCATGATCTCTTCCGCCCACACCCTACGTCCCCACTGGGGCTTATATCCATTCCACGGAGAATTCCCCACCGCCCCCAGGCCAGCAGGCCCACGCCAGCTCGACCAGTAACCGACAGAATGACCCCAGCCCCGACCGAGTTCAGTATCTTCCAGGGAGAGCCAGGATTGAGTGAAATAGGGCGAGGCCAAGGTCACAAAGGAAGTCAGAAGCAGGATGGTAATGTAGAGGCCGGTACGGGGTCCTTAGGCCCTGGGCTCCCCTCCCCAGGCGGTCCTCACCGGGCGCGGAAGGCGCACTCACCGCCGGGACCACTTGGCCGACGGCCTCCCGAAGGGCCGCTTCCACAGCACTCCGTAGAGCTGCACTTTGGTGCTGATGTCCAGCGCGTCCGAGTCAGTCTGCTCCAGAGACGGCGAGGGCGACACCGAGTTGGACTTGGACGTGAACATCCTGCCTCGGCAGGACGGCCCCGGGCCCGGCCCACCCTCTCCCCCGGGCCGGCACAGACGCTGGGGCTCCGGGCGAGGGCGGGCGCGCGGCAGAAGGCTGCGGGGAGGCGGCGTCGGCCGGTGGCTCCGGGCTCCGGGCGCCGTCGGGGCGCGTCCCGGCCAGCGGAGACGCGGAGCTGCGGGGGCCGGGACCCGCCGCCGGAAAGCGCGCGGGGTGGGGAGCGCGGCGCGGAGGGGGCGCGGGGAGCGCAGCCTGCCGCTCGGCCTCGAGATTGGGGCGGGCCCGGCGGGAACCCGGCGGGGAGGGCCGCTCAGCCTCCAGCAGGCAGCATCTCCCCCGGCTCCCCGCGACAGCCCCAATTCTGGTGGCCCCGATTGGCTGGGAGGGGCAGGTGAGCTAGCTGGAGGCCGGCCGCGAGCGCCAATCAGGGCGGGCGCCGGCTGGAGGGCCGGGCTCCGCGCGTCCGGAAGGTCCCGGCGGGTTGTTCGGCCCGGGATGCGGCCGCAGCCTTTCCCCACCCCCACCCCTCTCGCCCGGCTCTCTCCCCCCCCCCCCCCATCTCCACCCCCGTTCTCTCTGGCGTGCAGACAGGGCCTACACAGAAACTGGGAACTCGTGTGCTTTGTGATGGGCTTGGAGTCTCTCCTGGAGACACCTACTCGGTGTCTGGGTAGAGGAGAGCAAAGAGCAAGGGTTTGGTGTCAGACAAGCGGGCTCCGAATCCCAACTCAGTCCTGCGGCCCCGAGAAGCTGCGGAGAGCCTTGCTTCCCGCACCTGTAAAGCAGGGATGCCAGTGCCTCCTCGGGCAGGGCGCTGGCCAGGAAAGACTTCAGTAAGTGCCCGAAGCGCCCGCCCGGAGAGCAGGCTCCCTGCCTTCCCCGCCCCATCAGGTGGGTTCCGCTCGGCACCGCCGCCGCCGCCTTGCCGGGATCAGATTTCTTTTCCCAGAACTTGGTCTTCTGCGTCGGCATTTGGAATTCAGTGCCAGTCCCGAGCGTCAGTGCAGTTTGTGTCCGTGATTAATCTGCGCGCCGGGCGGGTGTTCCCGGGCGCGGGCGCTCCAATCACATCCGCTCCTCTCTGTCTCCGCTCTGGGCCACCGGCTCGCCTTCACGCAGAGGCAGACGGCTGCCCAGCCCCTGGGGACCGCGGGCGGAAAGGCAGCGCTCGGAAGGGGGGGGAGTGAGTTTGCGCAGTCGGCCCACTGGACAGCCCTGCGGTCACCCTTCCCCAAGGCCGACGAGCCACCTCCGCGCCCTGGAGAAGACCACTCTCCCCCCTCAGGGGGCTCTGATTCCTCCTTTGTTAGAGAAAGAAGTCGGTTTGGAACGGAAGTTTGCGAATGGGTGGCCTCAGAGCCACGCTGGTTTATGGATATACTTTATTAATTTGCCCAAGTAAAAAATTATCTTTCGTCTTTATCTGAGGAAGTTTCCTTGTTAACTGTGTACGCAGAGTAACCAGCGCCCAAAGTAAGATGCAGAACATTTTCCTCACTCCAGAAGGATCCCTCCTGCACCTTGCCCAGGCAACTGCCATCTCTCGCCCCCTCCCAGGCAACTACTTTCTCTTGCCAACATTTCTACACCTTAAAAAAAAAAAATTTTTTTTTAATTTTACCGCCTAAAATGCTTTTCTCCACAGACCCACGGCTCCCTATTTTCCTTTGCTCAGCTCCCTGTGCTCATTCATTACCTGCCTGGCTCCTCCCTGTAACCATTTGACTTTGTGATCCTCAGTAGATGCTCCCCAAGGCCTTCCCAGGTCTAGCAGTCCATGAGTCCACTTAAGAAGGGGCCTCGCAAAGAGCACCCACACCCTCCCCCTAATGAACTCTGGAGTTCCCAAGCCAAGGCAGCACCCCCTGGTGCTGGCTGTCAGAAGGGGCCCATCCGGATTCCCTTGGGCCCCTCATGGCTCACATGCCCCTGCAGAACATCTCAGGTCCAGCCTTAATACAGGGCTCAGGGCCTGGGTCCACCAGGTGGGGTGGGACAGGACCAAGCAGATGACGGGAGCCCGTGGAGAGTGCAGAGTGGATATCTCGCACGCTTTGGGGCTCTTTGGGACACTTGTGCCATTGCACGAAAAATTTCTGACTTTGGGAGTCCTGCTTTTTCCCAGACGGAATCAAGAAAACTTGTGTTAGGAGCCCGTGGGGTGGAATTCATGGGTCAGGGGTACTAGGACAGGACTTCGAGAATGCAGGTGACAAGCAGGAAGAAAAAAGCTTGCGTAGGCATCGGTTTCTCAAGGGAAGGTGGTACCAAGGGCATGTGACTTTGGGGGCGAGCTGCGGCTGGGAGACTGCGTTTGCCATGCAGCTAGCAGTATCCACACTGGCTGCAGTGGCCGTGGCGGGAAGGGGGCACACAGACAGCAGCGGCAAGGGCTCTGCGGCCCCAGCTAGCTCTCTCATCAGCGTGCTTCCTCAGCATGGTTTTGGGCGGCATTCCTGGTGGCTTTACCTCCGGACAGGCCTAGTTCTCTAACCCTGCCAATATCCTTTTAATATATTAATTCCTTTTCTGCTTAATCAGGTCAGGACCAGCTTTGGCTGCTCATGAAGGACCAGTGATGAGCTCATGAGCCATAGGAGGGAGAAAGGCAGGGTACCTGGAATCATCCTTAAAGGAAACCCTTCCCCAGGAGAAGGGCAGCGTGAGCCCAGATGGTGTCCGGGAAAGATTTGTTTTTACTGGAAGAAAGAGAGCACAAGTGTCTTCAGTGGTGAAGAGAAGGCAGTCTTTGCCCATGCCCTCTACACACAGGACACCTGAACAGACCTTAGCTAATGGTGGTTGAGGTAGGGGCTTGAACTCGTGAACCATGATATTATGACCTGAGCTGAAATTGGACACTTAACTCACTGAGCCACCCAGGCGCCCCAACATGATTTTTATTATTTTTAATGTTTATTTATTTTTGAGAGAGAGAGACACACACACACAGAGAATCCGAAGCAGGATCCAGGCTCCGAGCTGTCAGCACAGAGCCCAGCTGACGCAGGACTCGAACTCACGAACCGCGAGATCATGACCTGAGCCGAAGTTGGACGCTTAAACAACTGAGCCACCCAGGCGCCCCAACATGTTTTTTTAAGGTGTACAACATGATTTAATACATGTATATATTGGAAAATGCTTACCATTTGGGGGGGGTGTGGCTGTGAGATTATGTTCCCCATGCAGTGTTATTAACTATAGTCATTATGCTGTACGTCAGATCTCCAGAACTTACTAATTTTATAAGTTAAAGTTTGTACCATTTGACCACTACCTCCCCATTTCCCCCACCCCCAGTCCCTGATAATCATCATTCTACTCTTCGGTTCTATGAATTTGACTTTTTTTTTTTAAGTTTATTTATTTTGAGAGAGGGAGAGTGGGGGAGGGGCAGAGAGAGAGGGAGAATCACAAGCAGGTCCGCACTGTCAGCGTAGAGCCCGATGCAGGGCTTGAACCCACAAAACTGCGAGATCGTGACCTGAGCTGAAACCAGGAGTCGGACACCCAACCGACTGAGCCACCCTACGAATTTGACTTTTTAAGACTCTACACATAAGTGAGATGGTAGAGTATTTGTCTTCCTGTGTCTGGTTTATTTCACTTATCATAGGGTCCTCCAAGTTCACCCATGTTGTTGCAAATGGCAGGATTTCCTTCTTTTTACGGTTGAATAATATTGTGTCTACGTGCACTGCATTGTCTTCATCCATTCATCCTCCTTCCACGGTCACTTGTGTTGTTTCCGTATCTTGGCTGTTGTGAATAATGCCATGTCTTCAAGATACTTATTTCCTTTGGATGTATATCCAGAAGTGCGGATTGGATTATACTTTTTGCTATCAAGTTTCATGTGTTCTTTGGATTTTAATCCCTCATCAGACCAACGATTTACAGATAGTCCTTTCCCATTCCACACGCTGCCTTTTCGTTTTGTGGATGGTTCGCTTGCCAGGGTTTTGGTTCGAGGTAGTCCCACGTGTTTATTTTTGCTTTCGTCGCCTTTGGTTTTGGGGTCTTTCGGTGAATCTTCATTTCGTAACGACACAGTGGTGGTTTGGTCCTCGCGAGACAATACCACTCCTGGCTTAGGTATCTTCCCTGAGGGATGATACCATATATTTTGCCCCTTAAAAATCACCAGAGGGTGGGGCGCCTGGGTGGCGCAGTCGGTTAAGCGTCCGACTTCAGCCAGGTCACGATCTCGCGGTCTGGGGGTTCGAGCCCCGCGTCAGGCTCTGGGCTGATGGCTCAGAGCCTGGAGCCTGTTTCCGATTCTGTGTCTCCCTCTCTCTCTGCCCCTCCCCGTTCATGCTCTGTCTCTGTCCCAAAAATAAATAAACGTTGAAAAAAAAAATTAAAAAAAAAAAATCACCAGAGGGTGTGTTTATATTGTACGTAAGCACCTCAGCTGGCACCTGGACTAACAGCCCTACCTCAGTACCGTTATGTCCATTTCAGTCCCTTGCCCATTTTCTGATCAGGTTATATTGAGTTATGTGAGTTCCTTATATATTTTGGATATTAACTTACCAGATATATGGTTTGCAAACATTTCCCCCCTTTCCTTAGGTTGCCTTTTCATTTTATTTCCTTTGCTGTATGAAAGAACATACATTATCATAATGCGTTGCTTTTATCCAGAGTCTGCGGGCTCATAGGATAGTCACCATTGTTCCACGAGACAGGTGTACCCATCACACATGGCTAGCCCATGGTAAGGAAATGTGTGAATGTTGACTGGGATCCAGCTCTCTGATCTTACACTTCAGCCAGAGCGAGCCAGACACAGTCTTCCTTGACCCACTCTAGTCAGGAATGGGCAGGCATTCTCACATGGGAAACGGCGACAGGGGCCTCCCTGGAATCACATCCTGATTGGGCCCCCAAAGCTCCCAGCAACCCGGACAAGAGCGAATCTTCCCATGGCGCCACCCCCTCAGTTCCCAGCCCTCTTTGTCCCCGACCCCACTCTCAGGCAGGCAGGCCAGGCAGGTGCCAGGGGAAGGACCCAGGAATGTTCCTATTTTAGGTTCCCTGAGCTGCCCTGACACCGGTGTCAGCCTGATGGCTGGACCCAGCACAAGTATCCCTAAGGGGCCAAGAGGCAGAGAGGCAGAAAGATCTGGGCTCCAGGCCAGGCCCTGCTGTAGCATCAAGTCTCTCTCATGGAATCTCTTTCCTTCCTCCAACCCTAATTCCATCCCTCGGGCTCCTGTCCTGGATTCCACAGGTTATGGCACTAATTCAGCCTAAACGACACCACCATCCCTCGGGTCATCTTGGCCTGACTCCTGTGGACCTTTGCCCCTCCTCCCGTTCTAGCGCTGTCTGCCTGCCTTGTTTGGAGTTGTCCTCTGTGTGTGTGTGTGTGTGTGTCCCTTCCGGACTGTGAGCTCCTTGAGGACAGAGTCCAGGGCATGTAGAAGGTGCTCAACAAATGCTTACTGAACCGATTTGTCTTCCCTCGGCCCCATTCAGGTGCCGTGATTTCTTGTTTGTTTGCAAACCAAATGGAGCCCCAACCCCTCAGGGCCTCAGTTTTCCCTCGTGAGAACAAAACAGAATCTGTGGTGTGGTTGACAACGTCTGAGAAAGCAATCTTTAGATGGCAGGCTTGTTGCCTGCTTTTAGTGTGAAGACGGGTTTAAATCCAGGCCCTGCCATCCGTTGTGTGAACTGAGGGCAATCACGGGGCATCTCTGGGCCTCGGTGTTCTCTCAGCCCCATTGGATGTCTATCCCTTCATCCCAACCTGCTGTCCGGGCTCCCGCTTCTCTTCCCCCCACACTCGGCCCCGGTGCCCTCACGCCCATTCTGATATTCTGAGAAGCCACCAAATTTTCACAGCTCCTTTTCACTTGCCGTTCCCTCAGTCCAGAATGCTTTTCTTCTCCTCTTCCCCCGACTCCTGCTTTAAGATTCAGCTCAGATGACTCATCTTTAGGGATGCCGCATGAATCGTGTTCCACTTGGACTGAATTTTCTAAGGCCAGGCATGAGTCCTAGGCTCCTTTACCTGCCTGGGGCTTGGCCACCCCTCCCCCCGCCCCCAGGGGAACCCAGGAAGGGGGAGGTGGGGTACAGGGCACCACACGCATGTTTGAAGCCAGTAGGCCAAAGGTCTAAGGGGGTGGGGAGCCAAAGGAGAGTCTGTGCGGGCGCAGACCAACCGCCCTGTGTCCAGGCACCCCGCACTTGAGATGCCTGAGCTGGGAGTTTCTTACATTGACCAGATAGTTCTGTTCTCATCAGCGGTTGTTAGGCTTTGGCTCTCTCTCTGCCTAACAACTGCTCACACCCAGGGCTGCCAACGTAGAAGTGTTTCTGGGGGTGGCCCAACGGCCTTGCTGCCCTGCCAGCCTGCCAGCTGCTTCACAGCACTAACAAGGTCCCCTGGCATCCAAAGGCATCGCACGCTGCTCAGGAACATTGAAGGTATTCAGTGCTCCCCCTCGTGGGTGCTGTGTGGATTAAAATGTATACATTAAGTTGGCTTCCAAGAGGAAGTTCATTTCATTGAGGGAGAGGGGATGTGTTCAGTCTGGCCAATAGGCCTAAGGCCATTTATTGTGAGAATCTCGCACACTCTCCCAGAACGTGTGAGCAAGAGCCAGGGTGCCGGCTTTTCATCTGGAAGAGAATTAGCAGTTCATTGGGTCAGAGGCTTGGGCCCCAGCATTAGCTCCATTTTACTTGATGAAAGCCCTTGGGCAAGTGACTTAGAAACCCCTGAGGCTTCGTATATCAAAAAGGGGCCCTGCCAACTCTCAGCATCGTGCTACCCTCGGAATGTTTTCTCCAGGTCCAAGAGCTTATGTTCTTTTCTGGTTTCTCCAAATACCAAGCGAGAGAAAAGGAGGGTCTACTCACATGCCTGCCCCTCCTGCTCCTACCTGCCCCCTCGGGACAGGGGAACACCTGATTCACACAGGGGCTGGAGAGCTGGAAGAGGTGGAGGGTGACGACAGAGGTTTCGTGTTCCGTGATATGTCCCCTTGAGTCAACCGGGGAGCAGAGGGGACAGGGCTTTGGGGGAGGGAGAACCACAGGGTAGAAGGAAGACTGAGCACTCACCTGGTCCTCTGTATGTAACTGTAACTAACACAGATGTGTGGAAATGGGGGGGGGGGGGGGTCTTTGAGCCCCAGCCAGGAAGTGGGGGAGACAAGCAGGCATGAGGGAGGAAAAGTCGCCAAGCCCCACCTTGAGATGCCAGAGGAACCTCTGGACCACCGCGCCTGTGAACCCTCCGCCTGGTGATAGGAAGTCAGAAGCCAGCCGGGACTGCACCTGGGAAGGCTGGAGGGGAGGCTGCAATCACAAAGACCCCGGCGAGGCCCTGTTATCTGTGGGATTTTAAATCTGGAAGCACAGATGTCAACTAGGGGACCAACAGGTCCCGCGCACCACCTGCGGCTGCCTCCCGTTTGTCAGCCAGCGGCACCGTCTGTGAAGAGTCCACGTTCTCTGTCGTGTGCCACCGGGCCTTTGCCACGAAGGTCCTCCTGCCCCGAGAACCGTTCCCAACGCTTCACGGCTCATTCTGCTCCACCTGTGAGTTCAGCGCAGGCCTCGTCTCCCCCTGGCTGTTGTCCCAAAGCCTCGCTCTGGGTTCCTCGCCCCCACCCCTGTTCTCTCAGCCTCCCAGTACCCACCTCATTCTTGGCAACCGTGTTTCCTTGTCTGAATCCCTCTCTGAATCACACGCTCTTTAAGGACTGGGAGCCATCCCTCCTCCCTTTTGAACACTCGGCACTCGTGAGGGCCCCGTCTGTAGGAAGGGTTCACTTGATGCTGCTGAATGAAGAGGTAAGGCTCAGCTTACATCCCGTTCCACCTTCTGGAGAATATAGGATCTATGCCCTCCTACACATGACAGCCCTTGAAGTCTGACAGTGGCTATCAAGTTCTGCCCCCGAGAACGTTCCAGATGAAGGCAAACATCCAGTTCCTTCGACACCTCCTCACATGCCCTGGCTTTCCATCCTGTCTCCACTGGGCTCCCTCCTCTCATGGCTCTTGTATTTGTCAGGATCCCTCTATAAATAAGGCAGTCAGAATGGGACACACGTTGTCCCTCATGTTCTGACCCAAATTTACAAACTGGGGAAGCAATGGCTAACATCGCAACAGAAATCAGTAGCTGAGCCAGAAGTGGGATCCAGATGTTCCGGTCCCCCATCCGTCACACAGTACCTTACTAACATTAGCTGGTCGTGGATTAGGAACCCAGACCCAGTTAACTTCCCACCTGTACACTCAGCCCCATGCACTGACTCCTCACCTCTTGGCTGACTCCCAAACCCTCACCTCGGTGTGGGCAAGGGCAGAGCTGCAAGTAAGGCCAGCAGCTGGTCCTGCCACCGATTAGGGAGACAGCTGGTACCAGGGAAGTGGGGGGCGGGGGGACCACAGATTAGAAAGAAAGTGCCTCCTTGGCACACCGATTCATTTAACAACACGTATCTATTGAGAACCTAGCTTCCTGGAGCTTGTATTTTGGCAGGGAAGGACACAGTAAGGATATATATTATAAAGCAGATTCAAAGAGGACCAGTGCTACAGGAAAGGAAATAATAGAATAGGGTAAAAAGTACTGGGACATGGTGGGCAGATTAGTTTTAAGCAGGGTGGTCACAAGAGGCCTAACTGAAGGAGGCTTTAGACCCAGACTGGAAGGACGCGAGGGAGCTAGGGGAAAGGGCATTTTAGACATAGGGACGGGACACAAGGTTGCTTATTTCTGACATTATAAAAACTACACTGTAGGATGCTGCCCTAGCTTGTGAAGAACTGGAAACGAATTTACAAATTGCACTTCCATTAAAATCTCTATTTCCAGGGCCAGTTGGTCTCAGCCTCTGTATTCTCATAGAGCAGCTCTGCCCTTTGAAATGAACCCACTGCGATTGAGATCTGTTGCCTGCTTCTCTTTTCTGGGAGCAGGCAGCTACCTTCCTAAGTAATATTTACTAGCAACCACGGCAAAGCAAAAATAAAAGTCAATGAATTAGTATGTCTGGGGCACCTGGTGTATTGAGTCCTTCATCTCCCCTCCCTCTTTCCTTAAGGATATCATATAGTGGGCACACCTTTCTTTGGCCTTCAAAGATTTTCATTACCTTTTCTGATGTTCAGATGTGGGTCAAGTCTAGCCATCAAACAGAGAAGCAAACTGCCAAGAGAGGAAGTAACGAGCCACTCACATAAGGTATGCACTAATAAAAATTTAATATCATAAAACAAATCAGAAAACAGCAAAAAAAAAATTTTTTTTTAACCATTCACAATTAACGTGGAAAGAGACAAAATTATAAGGCAGCCATCCATGGAATGATTTCATGTTTACAAAGAATCCAGAAAAGGGGACATTTAAAATCACTCTTCAGGCTACTGAACCAGGGGAAATGCAGTTTTATCCCATGAGACTTCCAACTTGCTAGAAGATGCTATCAGAAAAAAGACCAAAGCCAAGTTCCTTGTGTTTAGGCTGAGCATATCTAGAGAATTCCCAATGGTTGTCTCCTTTCCTACGAGTCACAAATTTCCCTCAAGTCTCCTGAGGCGATCGATCTAGATGTCTCAGCTACAAAGGGAGCTACATCGTTGGCTTTAAGTTCATGGCATCTCCCAACAGTGCTCTCGGGATCATTCTGTTTTGACCAGAAATCTTCGACGGTTCCCCTGTAGATCACTTTGCACTGCAGTGGTTTTAGAAGAATCTGGTCATTATTCTCAATCTCCCAAGGGGCCCAGGAGCCATGTAGGCAAGAACATTCTCTGGGGGCTTGTGCTGTTGGCAGACAGCTCCCGTGTTTAGTACCTGGCTACCATGTGTCTGAGGGGCATAATATACTCCGATGTGGGGGTGTCCTCCTAGCTCTAATCCTCCAACAAGAGAAACACCAGGAAGTGACCCTTAGAAGTAGGCTGGTAAGAAACACACTTACATGGTCTCCTCTTTACAAAGAACTGACCCCTCCAAATGACCACCTCTCTCCGTTTTCTAATAATTCATTATACAGGAACACGGCTGACTCGGCTGTTTTGAATAAGGAAATAAAAAGGTAATGGGGGGAAGAGAGAACACAGAGCCTCTGCAGGTGGTACCATTTCCAACTCGCTACACTCTGGTGCAGGAAAGCCACCAGACCTGGAACTTCGCCGCTTCGGGGACATGGGGACTGATATGCAATTCACTGGGAAACAAGTGAGGGGAATGGATCAGTAGTGTTTTTCAATTTAATTTGCCATTTAAGAGTGCATCTGGAATCTGAATAAATTCATCCCTACCAAGGAAATGGAGTCAAATTGCAATTAAGATTAGCTTTGGTTATGAGGAAGGAAGGACCATGCTTTTCATCAACTGCATCTCTCTGGTAGCCAATAATTCCATCTGTAATCATGGCAGCAGCTTAAGTATTGCCAATGTTTTCAAATGTGTGAGAGCGTTAAGGCATCTACATCTAAAGCGGGAGGCAGTTTTAAACAAGAGGAAAACAGAACTGAAATGTGCCAGTAAGCAACCACTGCTGTGGCCTCTTCTGGGACACTGCCCACCACGAGCAAGTTCTTCCCCCGGTGAAGAAGGCCTCTGCCATGCTGCTTGGTCCCCTGCTGCCTGAAGATGCATTTGAGCCCTGTAAGATTAGTATGGCTATTTCTGCATGCTGACCAGGAGACACAGGAGTAGTTCCCGAGGCAGCAGCTTTAAAATCTGGGGAGGCCCATAGCTTCTGAGAGCTGATAGGCCTTGAAAGGTTTGCTTGTTAATGTGAGGTCCAGAGGGGAAGGCAAATTTGGAAGTCTGATGGTTCGATCCTTGCCAGAGTTCAAGGCCCCACCTACCCAGCAAGCTATTCTAGCCACACTTTTAGTGATGGCAGGGCATTGCTGCAAGAGGCTTTGGCCAGCAGAACAAATTTCTCATCATTTCTCACACAACAGTATGGCAGAGAGTGCTGCCATCCAAACCAGGCCAGACACTAAAATGTACTATTTATTTAACAAAGTAAATGTCCAGGGAGAATCAAGGCAACCATGACATCTTGAAGGACCACATGAAGCCCCAACACTCTTCATAAGTCAGAGCTGCTATCAGGAAAAGTCACTCAGACTTTCCACGCTGTACCTTCTGCTGGTTTTAAAGCGCGTATGCAATGGCTGCAGCCACTATACGAAACCGCCTCCTATTTATGCTACTTTGGTCTACAGCCAGCAGGGGGCTCTCGAGGTCTATTTCCATAGCTGCTGACCCAGTGACAAATCTAGGACGGAAATAAAGAAATTACAGGCATGCTGGCATATATGTCATATAAAACATTTTACGGACTCCTAAACCCACTGCCCTGAAGAAAACGGTCTTGGTTCCCTCTTTCTATAATGTGTTTTTGAAATGGTACAGAAAATCAAAATAAATTAATAACACAGTATTATACACTGGGTCGATAACACAAAGTTTTACAGGGACTTTGGCAAACACGGAAAAATCATCCTAGTTTGTTAAACGCTTTTACTATCTCAATTGTTTAAATTACCAGAATATTAGTGACTGCATCATCTCACGTATGAGGAAGTGACATTTTAAGGGCTTAGCAGAGTTGCATTTGACACAAAAGTGACTTCATTGAAGGGAATAAAGTAAAGAGACAATGTCATCTTCATCATCACCGTTCAAGAAGTGGTTGTCCTGATGAGAGTTCAATTCACACAAATCCTAACGTCGCTGTCAGCAGTGAGCAGCACATTAGAGGGAGGGGGTGCTGGAGAGGAAAGTCAGGAGGAAAGCACGGAAAAGATGAAGAGACAAGAGACATGATTTCAATAAGCTTTAAATCAAGAGGCAAACACTTCCCGCTTGTGATACATCGTGACCATCTTCATTGCTGCAGGTGCTTATGTGACGCTGACCTAGCACTTCCCACGGGACACCGAGTATTCTGCCGGAGGGACTGCCGGTCTGCTAAGATAAATACTTAAAAAGAAAAAAAAAAAAAAGGGACAACATAGGTTTTGGTAATCTCCATTTTAAAAAGATTACTACAAAGATGTCAGTCACTATCCAAATTCACTTAAAATTAATACCCCTCAATTTCAAAAGGTACTTTGGGATCTGACTGCTCTTGAAGGAATGGCTGGGGGGAGGCCTGAACCTACCAGAACTTGGCTCCTCTGTATGAATGCATTGTAGGCAGGTACGCTGCAAAAGAGAACTTAAAAAGAAATACTAGTCACCTCCTCCGATGCTAGTCCATCTCTGTGGCTCCATTTGATGGAAGGGCGGGCCCTCTTTAAAGAGGCAGATGTGAAAGGAGGTGTTAAGTCTCTCCAGACACCCCCTGTTCAATGGACAGCTCTCGAGTAAGAAGTCAGCTTTTAATGTGTCTTGCCGTCATTTTCCTGACTCTTGCCCCAGGTAGATGACAATTCTCTTTAGCATCTAAGACAGTGGACATTATGACCTTGATCAAGGCATGTGGCAGAGATGCTAAAGCACCAGTCTTACACGGTGAGAACCATGTTAAAGATCAATGGATAAAGTAAGCGGCGGAGCCTCTAAACTAACAAAGAGATTTAGCTTAATTACAGAACACTGTACTTTCATAATTACTATTTCATCGTGAGTATGAAGTTCTCCACTTTTCCTTAAAATGAAATTCCATCTTCCCTGAGAATAGGGGTTAAGAGAAACATCAAAACTCAAAACGCCAAGGGCCCTTTAAAAAACAACACAACGGAATGTCCACATCCAGTCGCGGTGTGTCGTTTCTCGTCTAAAAGCTTTCCATGACTCCAGGTTTTAATCTCACCTCCCTCCGGACTCTAGGAACACAGGTGGAGATGGGCAAGGTGAGACAAGACACTGAGGAAGTGAGCAGCTGTCACGCGCTGGCTGTTCTCGCCGGATGCTGGACAGCCACGGACTGAGGCTGGAACCTGACGTTTAATGCTGGTGTCCTACTGACAGGATGAGTGGGATGAGGCAACCCAGAACCAGGGCTGCCACCTCCAGGCGGCTGAGGCCCCTCCCGCCAGTGGGGTCGGGTTTGTGACTGTGCCCCATTCCGCCCACCTCCGGGAGGACATGTACTGTGGCAACATAAAGAAATGTCCCGGCAGAGAAAAGCATGGCCACTCCAGTGGCATTGACCTCTGAAAGGGCTTCTTTACTGCTCTGTGAATTGAGAGAAACAGAGAGACAGACAGAGAGAGAGAGAGAGAGAGAGAGGAGAAGAAGGAGAAGAACAATTAAAATTCAGGGTCAGAAAGAAGTTCCAATTAAAAAAACACTCAGCATTCACAACTGGTGCACTATGGGACACTGGGGACATCTTGAGATCAGAGCAATCTTGTGATTGATGAGAAGCTTCCAAATAAGGGCTTAAGACTATTGATACTGTACACAATTGCTTCTTCAAGCAAACATCAAGTCTGGATGAACAGGTCTGGCACGTATTATTCTTACAATGGAATCAACGGCATTATTAATGCAGATGTTAAATTTCGTACATTCACTCATTTATTCTACTAATAGTTAACAAACATCCCCTATACACCAGGCTCCAGGCCAGCTGTTGAGATACAGTGGTAATCAACATCCAGCACCTGCCCTCAGAGGCTAGAAACATAAGCTAATCTTGACACAATTAATTTCAACTTTTTCTATTAAAAAAGTGGACCCATGGACTACAACAATTAAAAATTTAAGAAAGGAGCACGCCATAATGTAACATGTAACCCCAAGCCTCCAGAATTACACCTTTCTTTCTAAAGTTCTAAAGACTTTGATCGACGATCAATGAAGTGATATACAGGGTAATACTTAAAAGGAACTATATACTGACTGAAAGAAGAAAAGGCTCTTCAAACGATCAGAGAGGGTTTTTATGACACCTCATTTGTTAGCAATCCAGATCAACAAACTTGATTAACATGAACTTAACCATGTTTTGACCACCTCGTTTCTCATATGTTCCTTTTAATATAGTTTTGTTGGGGGGTGCCTGGGTGGCTCAGTCAGTTGAGCGTCCGGCTTTGGCTCAGGTCATGATCTTGCAGTCGGTGAGTTCGAGCCCATGTCAGGCTCTGTGCCGACAGCTCCAAAGCTGCTGTGGAGCCTGCTTCGGATTCTGTGTCTCCCTCTCTGTCTGCCCCTCCCCCACTCCTGCTCTCGCTCTCTCTCTGTCAACAATAAATAAACATTAAAAAAGAATTTAATATAAGTTTTGCAGTATCAGCTATGAACTGAGTGACACTCAGAAGAATCAGTGACCTTCAGACAGAGTATGGGAAAGCAGTTCCATGAACGAGCCCTAAGTCGGTCTGGTGCTAAGATTTTCCTCCTGTCACCTGCCAGCTGACACTGAAATACAACAGGTCAATGAGACCCGCAGCCCCAGTGGACAGAACTGGAAGACAGGGAAAGGTCCAACTTGAACAGCACGGGAAGGATACCCAGGCTCAGAACTGACAAGCGACAGACACGTTACTTCAAGTCTGACGTTATGTTCAGCGCAATGATAAAGAACTGGATATTTAGTATGCGGTGATATGAGAATACAGACATCTCTGCTCATCCCCTATTCTCCTCAAAGCTGCCATTCGCTTGTCCCTCACTCTTCACGTGCCTGCTTAAACATTAAATATGTACCGTGGCTTATTATACATCTGTCAAATAAAATTAGTGGGTCTGGTTAGGCTTAAGTTATGTTATTTGAAAGATCACGTATATGTGCAAATGTTTTCGGAATTGAAGGGGAAGACATTTTCAAATTAAATGAACAGGAAGATGTAACTTTATGAAGGGAATGCCTTGGAATTGAGATGTTTACCTTGTACTGGTTTTTACTCGTAATTTCATTTTTCTTTATCATTTTATTTTTGAGACAGAGAGCGAGCAGGGGAGGGGCAGAGAGAAGGGGAGAGAGAGAGAATCCCAAGCAGGCTCCGCATGGTTAGCGAGGAGTCTGATCTGGGGCTTGAACTCACTAACCGTGAGATCGTGACCTGAGCCGAAGTTGGATGCTTAACCAACTGAGCCACCCAGGAGCCCCAATTTCATTTTTAGTTTGAGAGAGTAACTTAACTGAGAAACTCAACATAAAAGACCCTAGATTCTGGTAGATCACAAAAAAATTGGATACTTGTCTAGATAAACTAGGAACGAATAAGACGTACCTTACTTAGTCCTAAGTATGTCACCATGGCCATAACTGGTGCTGCAAGCGCAAACACCAGTAAATGTTTTCTGATTCGATTCCGTTCTAGGCCAGCGTGCATTAAGAAGGAAACCAGCCCAAAAGCAGCTGGTGCCTGGAAAAAAAAAATTAGTCTTAAATACTCTTAAAGTATGGATTGCTTCTATATTATGAAGTATATGTCATTGGACTGAATTCTCACCGAAAAAAAGAGGCATGGTACCAAGACTGAGCTCTGCCTTTTAGGAACTAATGTTCTAAGCTAAGAAAATATCCTATGCGTGTGTGTGTGTGTGTGTGTGTGTGTGTGTGTGTGTGTGTGTGTTTTAGACAGTAGGAAGAGAGAAATAGTCAAGAAAAGATTATAAAAAAACAAGAATATTTACCAACAAAAATTATTATAAAATACAGAAATCTGTAGAGAATTTAATAATTTGTGTATAGGACCATAAAAAAATCCCTTCCATCTAGTCAACTGTCTCAAACCAAGGGCAATTATGAAAATAGCTAAAAATATTTCCCCATTCCAGGAAAATGTTAATGACCAAAGAGAAATTTTAATTGTGAATATATTCAATATCAAATCTTTCACGAGGATTCCCCTTACCTTATGTAGCATTATTGCCACAAACACAATCAATTGGACGCTAGTCTGGGAAGTAGAGGCTGCCGCTCCTAAGGCAACACCGTCGGCTAAATTTGGAAAAAACGAAACATAAAACATTATAAATACAACAACAGCAGCATCTATACTAGTGTCCTAGTCTTATATGAGTTTTAGAGTCAGGTAGACCTGCATTTGATTCTGGGAAGGTTCTTTAACCTTTCTCAACCTTAGTCTTCTCATCTCTAAAATGGGTTCAGTGAAGTATGTGTTCTTTGGGTTTTCATGAGGGTTAAATGAGATAACATTTGTAAGCTGCTTAGCACCTGGCCCCAAATATTCAATGTATCAGCTGTTATTAGAAAAGTATGATGCCAGAAAGTATATAAAGTATGTAAGTATATAAAGTCTATATAAAGTATTATAAGGTATAATCCACTGATTAATCAAACTGTAATAGCAGAAATAGCAAAGATTATAAAGAAAGCAACTCTGCATCTTGTAGATGGAAAAACACAACATAAGAACACTACAACTTTACAGAGATGATTTATACGTCAAAAGTAAACACTGGCTGGCTGGCTGGCTAAAGTTTTGTCAGATAGGCATGTTCTGTTAGAAAGGTCCAAGTAATAGCATGCCACATTTCACATGCCTTTGTCCTTCCCAGAATCCCACTACTGGGACTGGTCTTTGGTGATCATTCTAAGGCATGCCCAATTAGCAATGCTGAGCCTTCTGCATTCTACGGCCCACCTCTGCCTCAACTGGCACTTTAGGTATACACTGAGCAACAGGGCTATTCAGTATAAAAGTGTCAAAACTCTTTTCCAGATGAGGTTCTAGGGCAGAGGTCAGCAAATTTTTTTCTTCAAGGGCCAACGAGGAAATATTTCAGGTTTTGCAAGCCATTTGCTCTCTTGCAGCACTCTGCCATTACCGTGCGAAGAGCCACAGGTAAGATGTAAACAAGTGGGCATGGTTGTGTTCCCAAAAAGACTATTTACAGGCACTAAACTTTAAATTTCATGTAATTTTCAGGTGCCACAAAATATTTTCAACCATTAAACAATATAAAAACCATTCTTAGCTCGCAAAACCCTGACACTGAGTACGCCAGGGTTTATGCTTGGGTTGGAGAACTTCATCACGAAACCCTCTCCCTGAAGGCCAGCCCAAGAGCTTTCATGCTGGTGGTCCCTGGGATGTAAACACTAAACTCCCCATAGTGCACCAGAAGAGAAAGGGCTCTCTTTGCAGTCCCGCCCTACCTGCAGCATGGACGACCAGACCCAGCGTGGTGGTGATTTTGGAATTGCTGGGCCTTGCTGTTTCTGGATCTGAAGTAAAAATAAGCGAGTCAGTCATTAAGCAATGTGAAACAGAAACTGTTAGAACACTGTCCTGGAGGTGGAAGAATTCTTTCAAAGCTCTTAAAGTAGATTCTGTTTTCCTCCTGTCTTTCTTTACGACTGGCTTCAAACACTTAGAAGTTTCTCCTGTCCTGAAAGAAGTGGGCAGGAGGGAACCCTTCATCTGCCCCAGCCTTCCCTGAACAGGCAATACGTAAGCCCCAACTGCCTCAGCTGCCTTGCACCCTTGAGCGCTCTGGCTCTCCCTGGAAAGTGCTCTGTGGTCTCTCCTCACTTCTCTCCAGACCAACTGAATTGTCACTGCCTACCTGCTCCTCTCCCCGGCCTCCTGAAACTTTAGCTTTATTCCAAGACCAAAATGTCTATCATGCTTGCCCTTCTCCTCTTAATCGCCATCATCCTAAACCTAAACTTTCATCAACTTGAACCTGACTTAGCAACAGGCTCCCAGCTGGTCTCCCCTAGCTCTCATTTCTCCCTCGTCTGATTCATCTTACACATCCTTGTCGGAATGCTCATCTCTGAATCACCACCCTTCTGATGTGCCAGTTAACTAGCTAAGAATCTGCTGCTTATCAAACTCAGTCCAAACTGCTCCATTCATAGGTTCTTAAGCTCTTTATCAACTGGTGTCATCTTATTTCTCACTATTCAGTCCAGTTAAACCAGCTTCTTTAACACCTTCTAACAAAACATTCTCATTCTCCCTCAAATCTCTCGTCTTTAATTCTTGGCATGTGCATAACTTCTCAGCTCCTCAGTCCAAAACTTAGCCATTGTTCAAAGTCAATTCTAGGACTACTTCCCTTAAGAAAGAATTAAAGATCAATTCCAGCTCAAAAGGCTCCCCTTGCCTAGAAACCAAGAGCTCTAAGTGCACATACTACTTCAGTTTCTTCTATATCACCACCTGAGATACGTAAAACTGTTTTCACTCAGATAGGTCTGATGTCCCCAGACTGACTGTAAACTGCACAGAAGTGAATTTTCCACTTCTCTCCATTCCCTTTTCACATGTCTTACAGAATGTCGCACAGCAATGGAAACCCAATAGCTGCTTAATAAATCCTTATTAGAGAGGGGAGAAAAACATTTCTCTGTATGAATGTTACTGCTATAATAGAAAATATACCAGCAAGTCAATAATGTCCAAACAATGTAAAGTTAAAGATGAGGACATCAAAATGCCAGATGAAATGACAGATGGACATTGGTCAAATAAATTCCAAGGGATTTAATCTTCTGGGGGAACCCAGCACATAGGAAGAATGGTTTACAGTGGGAAAAAACACATACAAGTAAAGTAACATGTTATCTTTTTACTAAAAATAAAATTATCTTCTAATTAAAATACTACAAGGAAGGGAAGCTAAAGCCCCAGTTGGTCTGAGACAACAAATATTTCAGTATCGCCCCAAAATGTGAAGAATATCATATTATACTGTGTGACAAGTTTGCTTTGACTTTTCTAGTTATAAATAGCATCTTAAATAAAAATTAGAGGCTTTACAATTAAAACGCAGTTTTTATAAATCTATAGGAAAAGACTGCTTTAGCATAAATTTAATAAATGAATTTTTACTGAGATTTAACAATAGATAAAACCCTGCAGATAATTGGTAAAACCAGATTACTAGATACATGAAAGCCAGCAAAAACAGTGACTTCAAAGATAAAACAGGAAGAAGAATAAAGGAACACATGCTATTTTTAATTCTTTGTATAGTATCATAGGGCACTAGTGGGCCTTTAAGTGCATTTAAAATCGAAACTGACAAGAATCGCAAAAATGTCATCGAGGCCACTGTGGGCAACTATGTAACGTAGATAGAATCAGATCCCATCCAACCAGAGGGTGTTTCTCATTTGCTATTTGGTAAAAAAGCACACAAATAAAAGCATTTACTTCTAAATCAGCTTCCCAATACATGTAAGACCATTAAAAAAAAGTGCATGGAAAAATACTGAAAAGAAACAGTAAATGCAAGATTAACAAACGAAACAAAAAATAGCCTTGGACTAAAAAGGCTAAATTCAATTCCATGAATTTTGAAAAAAAACCTTTTATTTGGAAATAATTTCAAATCTTCAGAAAGTTCTGACAATGTTAAAAAAAAAACACTCACACACTCCTTTCTCAGAACGACCTACTGTCTAACACTTTGCCCCATTTGCTTCATTATTTGTGTTCATGTTCTTTTTCTATCCATACTACACACACACACACACACACACTTGTTTTCTGTACCATTTCAAAGTAAGTTGCATACATCATAACTCTTTATCCCTAGATATTTCAAAGTATATTTCCTTAAGAGGAAGGACATTTTCTCATATAATCACAGCACAGTTATCAACTTCAGTAAATCTAATATTGATACTTTTTTCTAATCTCTCTTGCATATTCTAATTTGTTAGCTGTCCAGGAAGGTCTTTCAGAGCATTTTTCCCTCCCAGGAAGGATCCAGTCTGGGATCATATATGCACTTACTTGTTTCTCTGTAGTTCCCTTTAATCTGAACCATTTTCTCTGCCTTTGACTTTTGCGACATTGGTATCTTTGAAGAATACACGTCCCTTCCCTCAGCCTTTCTTGTTTTTTAACAGACTGATCCTTCCTTTTTGGGTTTGTCTGATGTGTCCTTAGATTATGCATTCTGAATACAGGCTGAATATGCACGCTGAATACTCTACAGATGCTGCCTCTCAGGATGTCACATCTAGATGCACAGAATGTACATCTGCTGCTTACTAGTGGAGTGAATTTTGGATTATATCCTGGACACTGTGAACGTTATCTTGTGGACACTCTGAATTCTATTATATTCCTCCAAAGAGCGTTGCTTTTGTGTTGTGCTTTAAGTAACTTGGTTTAGCTCAAACTGCAAAGTCTGTCTTCTGGGCAGCTGCTCAAATCCTGGTTTAGTTCTCTCATCTTTACCTGAGTCTGCCCACAAAAGAATGGTTCAGGGCCTTGCCAGACTTGGGTAGAATTTATACATAAAATGTGGGGTTGTACCTTCCAGTGGCTGTAGTTACCCTGAACTCTGTCCTCTGGTTCCTTAGGCCTGAGAGACTGAGTTTTCTATCAGTTTTAGCTACCTCACTGGGCACGGACTGCTTAAAAGCAGTACAAATAGGAACTCACCCTGTTCCACGGGTTGACTCCCCTCCAGAATTTTCCTGCTTTGGGTCAGTCTCCAGTGTCTTTAGGTATTTTTAAAAAATATATGCCCAGAGTTTATAATTATCTGTAAGGAGGCTGGTCTGATGGGAACTTATTTGCCCACATTGAAAACAGATGCCAGTGACATTAGTTTTAATCATCTGGTCAAGGTATTATTGGATTTCTTCGTTTGGTTACTTCTTTTTCCTTTGCAACTAATAAGCAAATCAAAATTCATCTCCTAGATGCAATATTCATTGGTGATTCTGGCCTGAGCCAGTTTTTACTATGAGGATTGCAAAAATGATTTTCTAATGCCAGCACCCTTTCCACATTTACAAGTTGGCCTTTAGCAACCTACTGTAAACAAGCATCTTCCCTTTTCCTTCTCTCTCTCTCATGTGGATGTGCTCACTGATCCTCATTTTTTCAATGGTTTATACTTCGTTACTATTCTTAATTATATTGGAGCTCAAATTGTCCTATATCTGGCCAGTGGGAGCCCCTTCAAGCTGGCTCTATATTCCGTGACAAATTTCCATTTTCTTCCTTCCTATTTTTTTTTATTTTTATTTTTTTATGAGCACTAGATGTTCCAAGCTCATTTTGTACTTACCCTGCCCCTGTCCTGGAATCAGCCATTTCTCTGAAGAGCCCTGGTATGCTCATTGCTAGTGAGGTGTCTTTACTTCTAGGCCCTCTCTGCAGACAGAGCTAAGACATACATACATGTATACATAAACACACACGTATATATGTACACATATACACACATATACACATATACATTTTAGAAATCATGAGTCCAATAGCTCCAATTCCAGTCCATCCCTACAGAGGTTCTTTCTGGCCTTCCCCCATTTCAGATTTGTATGTCCCCTCTTCCACAGTGAGAGCTCTGGTTCCACCAACATCAACACACTTACTCATTTGCTCAATCCTATAATACACCTAAAATAGTTTCAGAATTGTTTTCACCTATGCCATTACAAAAAGCAAAGCCTAATAAAGACTTCAGTAATTGTTTAACGCTTCTTCCCCCAACTCCATCCAAAACTAAAAATATATAGTCAAACATTACATTCATAAGTCACTTAAATTCGTTTTTTTTTTAAACCCCTTCAGTGTGATTGTTATTCATCCGAATTACAGTTCATCTGCTTCAGTTAGCTTCCCCTATCCTTGTTGATTTCATTTTATTTTTTGAATATAGGAAATATCAACATGTTTCCAAAAGTCAAAGCTATATTAAACAGGCCTGCCCAGGGAAGTGTCATGCCCTCCTGAAACTCTGCTACCCTATCCTACCCTGCACCCACTTCTTACACGTAACTAACCGTTGTCTAACTGGTCTTGTTTTATTCCCCCTTCTTTCTTACACAAAATGTAGTATATGATGGAAACTAATTTACATTTCAGCTTTTTCCCCCCACTTAACAGTATCTCCTAGAAATCTCTCCCTATCAATTCACAGAGATCTGATTCCTCACTCTCTTTCACAGTTACCTAGAACTCCATTATATGCACACATCACACTTCATTCAACCAATTTCCGTGACTGGACATTTAAGTGGTATTACAGTGGTAAATAATGTTGTACTAAATAATCTTGTGCATGTGTATTTTCATAGTGGAGCTATATTATCAGGAGCAATTCCTACAAATAGGACTTTGGGGTTGAAGGGTAAAATACAAGTGCAGTTTTGTTACATATTGCCAAGCTCTCCTCTGCAGGGACTGTACAATTTTGCATTCCCACAGCAATAGATGAGAGTGTGTTTCACCGGAGCTCTGATAACAGAGTGTATTGTCAAGCTGTTGAAGTTTTGCCTGACAGGTAAGAAATGACATCTCGGCAGAGTTTTTGATTTGCATTCTTAAGTGAAATTGAACATCTTTTCATATATTTAAGGACCATTTTAATAACTTTTTATGAACTATCTGTTCATGTCTTTTGCCTGCTTTTCCACTGATTTTTTTTGTAGGCCAAGGATTCTTAACCTGGGGCCCACATAGAAGAACACAGGTAGAATGTAGGGGATGCCTGTGACCTTAACGTGGAAAAAACCTCGCATTTTAATTTTTACTAACCTCTAACTGAAATCTATTATTTCCTTTAATTGTGGACATAGACAATATGCTACAAGATCAGCACTACCTATACTCTATTGCCAATAGTAATCAGATAATTTCATATGATTTTACAGTTGTAAATATCTTCATATTCTTGCTTTCACTCATCACTATTTTAAATTTAAGGGCTTATAATGCCTCCACATTGCATGATTACAGTCTTCTTGTCTGTAGATGCTCATGTGGCAAAGCTGGGCCACTCTCCGGTAACTCTTCACCTACAGTCATTCAGGCAACTAAACAGCAAAAGCCATGGGATCTCTCACTGGGGACCAAGATATCTATGCTGCTCTCCAACAGTTCCTATCTGCAAAGTTCTCTGTCAGTGTATTTGAAAAGAGATATTTATAAATCCCTATATCACCAAACCCCAAGAGTTTGATGCAACTCTTCCAAATTTATTTTTGTCATGGATCAGAATTTTTTTTTATTTAATACAAACCATATCAAAGATGCTGACCTAGCCAAAGATGAATTCATTGATCTTAAGGCAAAAAAGTTACTTGGCTGGCTTGTTGGTAGAGCATGTGATTCTTGATCTTGGGGACGTGAGTTCGAGCTCCATGCTGGGGGTAGAGTTTACTTTAAAAAATAAATTAAAAAATTATTTTAAAAATTTCTTTAAAAAGTTACTGTATCTGGAGTTAAATTTAAAGTCTTAGAGAACTGTAGTTGAGAGAAGTTTAGCTTTCTTTGGAAAGCAAGCTATGAATGTGTTTAAGTATATCTGTAAGAAAATATCTTTGTGAATCAGGGTTCTCTATACTAGTAACCATTAAAACAGAAAACCAAATCAACTGAACGTTCAACATGACACTCTGTTGCCTTGTTAAAGCCCATCTCACAATTTAAGATTTTTAGCGAGCTAAGCAACAAAAGCTGTCATGCTGATGTCTTAAAAAATAAAATTTAACTCTACCTTGCATATGATTTAAATATATCTTGTTAATGCATCAATAAAGAAGATACACATTACTATATCATACATTTGTTTTTAACGTTTTAGAACTATATTTCAATATAACTGGGCTTTCTCTGCAATTATATGCATTATGCTTTACACATTTAAACACATTTAAAAGGTCCACAGGCTTCAGAATGCCTAAGGGCTCCACGGCACAAAAAAAGTTAAGAATTTCTGTGCTAGACTCTCAATGAGACAGTTTTAAGATTAATAACCCACTGAGCACTCCCTTGTGCCATGTCACAACTCACTAGCTCCCCCAACTGAATAAAATGTTCACCAGAACCCAAGAAAGACAAGAGTTTTCAGCACTAAATAAGCCCATTGATACATACTGAATTGTTTAATCATCTGTGACCTTCTAAACTGCAAATTTATTGCACTGCCCATAAAGCATTGGGGCCACTTACCATCAGTAGAATGCACATGGGAGCTGCCAATCTGGTCTACGAGCAACATGAAAACGAAGCCCAGAACGAGGGAAACGCCAATGTAGGCATGCAGCTGTGTATGGTCATGGCTGTGCTCATGTTCATGGACAACTGGTATTTCTGCTTTGTCTGATGCAATAACATTCTGTGTCTCACTCGCTTCGTGGTGCTTACCTAGAGTAGAATGAACCATAAAGAGAAAAGGTTGTCCCCCTTGAAACATTTTCACATAGAAGCTTCCATTCCTCTGCATTTCAAGCCCTACTTACTTTACTGCAAAGACATCTACTTCCTGTATCGTAATCCAGCCAATCATAAACTCCTTTTGGCATGTAGACCTTTTAACTGCCCATTATTCTCAAAACCTAGGAAGTGGAAGCAAATCACCAAGCAAGAAAGCAGTCATATTCCCAAGTGATATCGTCCTCTTTCCTGGCTGAGAAATTCCTGCCAATATCATCAGAAACTACAGTGAGTTTTACTCTGATGAAAACAGGTGAATGAAGAGCAGTAATAACGAAAATAATTTTAACCAAGTGGATCTGGTTTCACACCTAGGTTGATCTAGAAATTGCAAATGAAGAGTAAACTGAGTATAAAAATTGTGTAAGTTTTATGAAAATATATTTATAAGATATAAATATTTTATAAAATATAAAATAATATATTCATTAAAAAATATCAGGAGGCAATCACTAACTAGAAACCAAAAGGGCAGAGCAGTTTACGAGGCACATCCTTCAGTCTAAATTCAGTTCTAGAAATACAACTGCTGAGATATTCCATATTACAGGAAGTGGCACTTGGACAGGTAATACTTCCTAGTTTATATTCACATATGACACTCAAAGCATAAATGCTTCAAGGCCAGAATCCTGATCTTTGCTGTGTTTCATGTTAACACATTAGACATTCTTCATTCATACTTGGATTAAGCATTTTTACCTTTAATCAAAGAAATTACTCGTTGTAATTTTTAGATCCTTGTAATATTTTAGACTCTGCCTTCTTTTTTTTTTAAAGTTTATCTATTTGAAAGACAGTGAATGCGTGAGTGCGCACATGAGTGACGGAGGGGCAGAGACACAGGGAGAGAGAGAGAATCCCAAGCAGGCTCGGCACTGTAAACGCAGAGCCTGATGTGGGGCTTGAACTCACAAACCATGAGATCATGATATGAGTCAAAGTTGGATGCTTAACCGACTGAGCCACCCATGCGTCCCTGCCTTAATTCTTTATTAAAAAAAAAAAAATTTTTTTTTTAGTGTTATTTATTTTTGAGACAGAGAGAGACACAACATGAACACGGGAGGGGCAGAGAGACAGGGAGACACAGAATCTGAAGCAGGCTCCAGGCTCTGAGCTGTCAGCACAGAGCCCGACACGGGGCTCAAACTCACAGACTGTGAGATCACGACCCAAGCTGAAGTTGGATGCCCAACTGACTGAGCCACCCATGCATATCCCTGCCTTAATTCTTTAAAAGATATTTTTGAGGGGCACAAAGCACATGCTATCTTAAGATTAAAAACAAAAACAAAAAAACCCACCTATATATCCATCTAATTCCTGAAAGATTTTTTTTTTTGGTTTTCATAGCTGTTTTCTTTTTATAACCTTTTAAAAAATGTGATAAAATATACGTAATGTAAAATTTACTTACCATTTTAACCGTTTTTTAACGTTTATTTTGAGAGCGTGAGTGTGGGGGTGGGGCAGAGAGACACAGAGGGAGAGAGAATCTCAAGCAGGCTCCTTGCTGTCTGCACAGAGCCCAAGGCAGGGCTCGACCCCTTGAACTGTGAGATCATGACTTGAGCCAAAATCCAGGGTAGGACACTTAACCGCTTGAGCCACCCAGGAGCCCCTTAACCATTTTTAAGCCATTTGCAGCATTAAGTACATTCACACTGCTCTGCAACCATCACGATCATCTATCTCCAGAAATTTTCATCATCCCACGGTAATTTTTTAAGCTGGAGATTTTTTTCTAACACTGATTTTGTCCACTTGTTTTAAATATTTTTTCCACGTTTTTATTTATTTTTGAGACAGAGAGAGACACAGCATGAACGGGGAGGGGCAGAGAGAGAGGGAGACACAGAATCGGAAGCAGGCTCCAGGCTCCGAGCCATCAGCCCAGAGCCCGATGCAGGGCTCGAACTCGCGGACCGCGAGATCGTGACCTGAGCCGAAGTCGGATGCTTAACCGACTGAGCCACCCAGGCGCCCCAAAAATAAATTTTATTTATATGAAAAACTAACTACAAAGTTTCACAAAACAGTGAAGCTTCAACTGGTTAACAACGCACTCTTCCATTTCTTTGTCTTTCCCTCTTTCTTTGTCCCTCCACCAGGTTTTTATTTTATTTTTAAATTTATTTCTTTTGAGAGAGAGAGAATGAGCAGGGGAGGGGCAGAAAGAGATGTGGGCAGAGGATCCAAAGTGGGCTCTGTGCTGACAGCAGTGAGCCTGATACGGGTCTCAAACTCACGAACCAAACCGTGAGATCATGACCCAAGCAGAAGTCAGATGTTTAACCCACTGAGTTACCCAGGTGCCCCCAGGCTCTTTTTAAATCCTGGTTACAAGTCCAACTCGCTGAATGTATTTGAAGACTCACTTAGTTGCTACTTTTAGTTTGAAAGCACTACTGGAGGTGGAGAGACTCAGGGGAGAAATGGATGATTTTGGAATAAGGAGCATTTTCTAGAAATCAGAAGCCTGGGCCTGCAGTGGTCAACTAAAGAGAGCTGAACGTCAAACAGGCCTAGGAGAAAAAGGTGGGCAGGCTGTGTAAGAACCACTCAGTTCCTTACACAAACAAACTTGTTAGCAGTAAGGGTTTTAAGCCAAAGAAGTGACTGAAAATTCAGAGAGGAAAAATAATTAAGTTTGAGAAGCAGTCTAAGACTCTTGAATTAGTAATGGTGGACAATTAAAATGTAGCCTCATGGTACCATGACTGTATTAAGTTTGTGAAAATCATTGAGCCATACACTGCCCATATGTGTATAACATACTTTTTTGTAAGCGATATTTCAATAAAAACAAAAAAATTCAAAATGCAGTACTCTGAGGCCAATACTGAGATGGTTGCCCTCATCATTTTTCAAGTAGGTCTTCTTTGCAAGCTGAGCGACTAGTTTTGCATGGCCTCGAGAATATGAACTAAATCAATTAAAAAAAAAAAAGCTACGTAGCGACAATTTACAATACTATTTAGAAAGATGCTATTGGCGAGGATCTAAATGATTACACTTTCATAAGGTGCCCACTTAACACCTAACTGGGCTCTCCTCTCTGCCTCTGCCTGTACTCTGCACACATTAGTGAATCCAGGGGCTCTCCATTCTGCCTCTCTTGGATAATCCCTTGTCTTTGGAGACTCAGCTCATCATCTCCTCCTCCTTGAGATTTTATGTCCTCTTCTCTTCATTCATACATAGCACACTAGGCATCTCTCTACCACAGGTCCTACCTCACTATACCAGAATTCAGACATCAGCAAACTATAGTACAGGGCTGGTGCCTATTTTTGTAAATACAAATCGCACTGGAACATAGCCAGGCTCATCTGTTCACAGATTATCTGTGGCTGTTTTCATGCTATGACACCAGGGTTAAGTAACTGCAACAGAAATCATGTGGCCCACAAAGCCTGAAATATTTATTAGTTGGCCCTTTACAGAAAAAGTAAGCTAACCCTTGCTGTCATTGATTGTTATTCGTTTTCTATTGGCTGTGAATTCTTGAAGGCTGGGGCTAGATCTTAGATCTCTGAACTGCTAAAAATCAATAGAAGGCCAAAAATCTAGCAAATACTCAACAAACAAGTGCTGAAGGCAAAAAATGGCCTTCAATTCTATATTTTTTTAATGTGGCATTTCATTTCAAAAGTTATGGCAATTAGGGGAGCCTGGGTGGCTCAGTCGGTTGAGCATCCGGCTTCAGTTCAGGTCATGATCTCACAGTCTGTGAGTTCGAGCCCCGCATCAGGCTCTGTGCTCACAGCTCAGAGCCAGGAGCCTGCTTCGGATTGTGTCTCCCTCTCACTGACCCTCCTCCACTCATGCTCTGTCTCTCTCTGTCTCAGAAATAAATAAACATTAAAAAAAATAATAAAAAAAAACAAAAGTTATGGCAATTAATAACTTCTTAGATAAAAAGATTGAAAATTTTTTTTTAAGATTTATTCATTTTTTTTGAGAGACAAAGAAAGAGCACAAGCAGGGGAGGGGCAGAGAGGAAAACACAGAATCCGAAGCAGGCTCCAGGCTCCAGGCTCTGAGCTGTCAACACAGAGCCCGACCCGGGGTTTGAATTCATAGACCACAAGATCATGACCTGAGCCAAAGTCAGCCACTTAACCGACTAAACCACCCAGGCGCTCCTAGATAAAAATATTTTTTAATGGAAATAAAATATAATCTTCTAGTCTGAAGATAATTATGCACATGTGTCTTTATAAATTCAGCTGTAATAGGTAAGAGATAAACACACTAAATTAGGTTACAGGTTATGCCAAGAGTTTGGGTATAGTCATACTATTATTTGTGAACAGTTGCATAATAATTTTTAAAGGTAATTACTTTTGGGGTGTCCATAGCCCTGAAACGTCAAGCCTAATCACAACGTTCAAAGGATAGCCAACATCATTTTATTTTATGAGGTATAACTATATCAGAATTTTAAAACTTAGAGGTGAGTATAAGACCCTTCATTATCTTATTCCAACAATGTTTTAAAAAAAATGAAATATAATTAACATACAATGTTATATTAACTTAGTGTTCACCATGGTAAGACAGTTACCATCTGTCAATGTCATTACAATATTATTGACTAAATTCCCTATGCCATACTTTTCATCCCTGTGACTTATTTTATGACTGGAAACTTGTACCTCTAAATCCCCTTTACCTATTTCACCCATCACCCCAGTCACTTTCCGGCTGGCAACTACTAGTTTGTTCTTTGCATTTAAGAGTCTGTTTGGGTTCTTTCGGGGGTTGGGCGGGGGTGGGGGCAGCACCTGGGTGGCTTAGTTGGTTGAGCATTTGACTCAGGTTCAGCTTAGGTCACGATCCCAGGGTCATGGGATTGAGTCCCACCATCAGGCTCTGTGCTGAGTGTGGAGTGTGCTTAAGATTCTCTCTCCCTCTTTCCCTCTTCTCTGCTTGCACTCTCTCTAAAAATAAAAAAGAAGGTTTTTTTTGGTTTGTTTTTTAGATTCTACATATAAGTGAAATCATATTGTATTGTCTTTCTGTCTGATATAGTTCACTTAGTAGAATACCCTCCAGATCCATCCACATTGTTGTAAATGGCAAAAATCTTATTCTTTTGTATGGCTGAGTAATATTCCATCACACACACACACACACACACACACACACACAAAATCTTCTTTATCCATTCATCTATCAATAGACACTTGGGTTGTTTCCATATCTTGGCTATTGTAAATAATGCTGCAATAACCATAAGGGTGCATGTATCTTTTTGATTTAGTTTTCTTTAGGTCAATAACCAGTAGTGGAATTACTAGATCATATAGTATTCCTATTTTTAATTTTTCAAGTAACCTCCATACTGTTTTCCACAGTGGCTGCACCAATTTACATTCCTACCAACAGTATACGAGGGCTCCTTTTTCTCCACATCCTCACCAACATTGTCTTTTGATTATCTTTTTGATTCTAGCCATTTTGACAAGTGTAAGATGCCAACAATGCTTTCTTAAAATAATTTTGGAACTTTTGTTACTGCTTAAGAGTCAAGTTTATGAATCCTAATAAAACTGTCTTGATGGTTATCACCTGTTTTTGATATAAAATAGTATTGAATAAATTGATCAGCTATCTTATTGTGCAGATTGGCATTGAATACATTTTGTATTTCCCTAAACCAAAACAACTTTCAAGGGAAATCTTGCTGCCGCTGATGATACTCATCTAAACGTGCCACACACTCTGGAAGTAAATTAGAGAAAGATTTCCAACATTTTTTAAGAAATCACTTTTATAAGCACCTAATATCATGGTTATAATTTTGAAGGGGTTAACACTTATTTTGATGTAAAAATTTAGCAAATAAGTAAAATATCAGCAACATATAGTAAATATTGCTTGAAATAAATGTGCTATTGATTGAACTTCTCATAAAAGATCTGAATGCTTATCATTCACATGGAATTTAGCTTTATATAAAAACATGAAATACTTATTGGAATATATACAATGGTAGGCATTATTGGTCTTATTTGCAAACATTAACCAAAAAACAAACATAAACCCTTTTCAAAGTGAATGATAATCACCTTATTGGTACATACACAAATTAGCAATGGAATCCAGATACTGAATATTAATACACTCATTCTTCCTTCTACTCTGGACATGAAACTGAACCTAACAAAAACTGGGATCTCAAAATAGTTTAATTTTAACTTAATTAAAATATATTAAGTTGTATATATATGTTATTCATGAATGACTTTCAGGTTAGTATGTCTGATTACTCAGGACACCGGCTGGTAACTGATTAGCCTGAGACTTGTTCCACATCATACTCCTTGCTGCAAAGTACGCAAACCAGTGGTGTTATCCCTGCATATTGCACATCAGACACATATTTCTCACGCCACTAAGAAAGTGTTCTGAAAATCATTATGAGCTTCTTTCTCTAGATATTTATATAGGAATCTTTCCAGTAAGTTCCATTTGTATGATGTGTAGCCCGTAGCCGTCCTTTGTCACAGACATTCGTTGCATTAAAGGTAACAGAATCAATTCGCCCTTTAAGGAGATTCGTTGAAGCTCCTCCTTCAGATTAATATGTACTTCTATAAAAGAAACAAATTTTCAGGTAATCTGGCTTTTTTTTTTTTTGAAGTGATCTCCAGTTTTCATTTTGGCCTTTGTTGTTTTTAATTTCCTAACATTTACTCATGCCTTGCAATATTTATAGATCTCTATTATATAGTTTTTTATTTCTGGCAAAGACAAATAGTTATTACACCTGATGTGTTTTCAGTAATAAGGGCAGAATAGCTTCTGCTTATTGGTAACATGTTCTGTTTCTCATGTAAAAGAGAAAACTTGATCACAATCAAATGTATAAAGCTGACGCTTTATTTTTTTTTTTATTTTTATTTTTTAAAAAATTTTTTTTTTCAACGTTTATTTATTTTTGGGACAGAGAGAGACAGAGCATGAACGGGGGAGGAGCAGAGAGAGAGGGAGACACAGAATCGGAAACAGGCTCCAGGCTCTGAGCCATCAGCCCAGAGCCTGATGCGGGGCTCGAACTCACGGACCGCGAGATCGTGACCTGGCTGAAGTCGGACGCTTAACCGACTGCGCCACCCAGGCGCCCCTAAAGCGATGTTAGTTAACGTATCTTTGGTCAAAATATTACTGTGCTTTTAAAAGGAAAAAAATCTTTTTGTAAGAACTCTTCAGCAGATAAACACTGCAATGGTGATTTTAAATTCCTCGCGACGTACCCCATGTAGCACAGCAGCATCATTAAGAGGGTAGGCCTAATTTTTTTCCCGTGCTGATAGTGCTCTTGCAAACATGGTGAACATTCCCAAAACACGCTGGACTTGCTGCAAGAGGTGCGGCAGGCACTAACCCCACAAAGTGACACAGTACAAGAAAGGCAAAGGTTCTCTTTATGCCCAGGGCAAGTGGCATTATGACAGGAAGCAGAGTGGCTATGGTGGGCAGACTAAGCCGATTTTCTGGAAAAAGGGCAAAAGTACAAAGAAGCTTGTGCAGAGGCTTGGATGTGCTGAGTCCAACTGCAGATCTAACAAAATGCTGGCTGTTAAGAGAGGCAAGCATTCCGAACTGGGAGGCGATTCAAAGAGAAAGGGCCACGTGGTCCAGTTCTAAACTTCATATTTTGTTATATTATGAAGAGAATCAAATCATGAGGTTACATTCACTTCATTTGGTTGCAATTAGCCTTTTAAGAGGAAAGTAAACTAGTGCCATCAGTTAAATTCTCCCTGTGGGGAAATTTATGCTAAAAAAAAAAAAAGTGTAGGGTTCAGAGTAAAGACTGTCTGTGTTCAAATCCTGATCCTGACACTTACTGGCTGAGTACCCTGGACAAGTCGTTCAATTCCCTTGTGGCTTAATGTCCTCGTTTGCAAAACAGTATCTGTCTCAGAGGGTTGTTGTGATAATTAGACAATATATCTGAAGAGCTTCACATAACACCTGGCATATGCTAAGTGCTCAGTAAATATCCAGGAACATAGGTAGATATCAAATGGAATTTGGGAGATTCATTTTTAAACATCTTATGTTACATAGTTGACCTGAATATTGGTCAGAAACAATAGTGAGGAATAAAACAATGTGGGGGGCAGGGAGGGAGAAAAAGTAGAGATCAGACACTTTAGCAGACAAACTAAGAAGTAGAAGAGACAGATATCAGTCCACAATCATCCATGTTTCAGAATCCTGAGGATAAAGTTTAAGAGTTTTAAAGAGACAGAACAAGAGTTAATTAAATAGAACAGATTTACCTTCCTTTTATTTAAACGTAGAGCAAAATGACAAAACCATAAGATGACTGTATTTCTCTAAAAAATCTGATATGTGGCATTCACTGACAAATTAGTAAAATAATCTATATTGAGCCATTTCTGGTAACAGTTCCGATGACTATCCTAACAGTTGTGAATAATGTATCAGGTTTATATTTAGGTTTTTGACCCCATAACCTGCCTTCCTCAATGTACCAATTCTCATGTTCCAAAAAATTATGGTGGCTTCAAATCTAGCCCCACAGTAAGCAAGCACTGAAGTCCTCCATAAACCATCTTCTTAAAACTTGTTTCTGTAGAAAGACAGTCTTCTCATATGAATGCTGATCTAATTCCAGTAATTTTAGAGCTATAATTATAGAAAAATATGTGAGAGATTCCTTTTTACATTAATTAGTATTTAATAATGCTTATTAAAGTACCTGGCACTTGGTTAACACAGTACACTGAGCTCTGAAAAAATATCTGTTAATTATCATAATTATAAGGTCCACAGAAGAACTAAACTATAGGCTGTGGTAAACATGTACACAAACTCCTTTCTTGAAGTTGGGAGAAAAGTTGATTTGATCTACAAAAAGAAAAAGAGGAAAAGGGTGGGGGAAGAAAATGATAAAGTAGCAGAAAATAAAGCAATGTGAGCAAGCTCACCAGAGTGCAGAGAGATGTGGGAAATTTGGAGATTAAAAGTTTGAAGTTAGTATGATGGTTAAGCTACTTCAAGAAATGTTCACAGAATCGGGTATTAATATTTTACTTTTTAAAAAGAATGATGGGGGTGGCACCTGGGTGGCTCAGTCGGTTAAGCGTCTGACTTCGGCTCAGGTCATGATCTCACACTTCGTGAGTTCGAGTCCCGCATTGGGCTCTGTGCCGACACCTCGGAGCCTGGGGCCTGCTTGGGGATTCTGTGCCTCCTTCTCTCTCTGCCCCTCCCCCACTCATGCTCTGTCTCTGTCTCATAAATACACTAAAATAAAAATTTTTTAAAAATGACAGGGACTTCTGGAGCTGGCTAAGATGGAGTAAACCTATTATAGCCTCAGTTACACAATGATTACTACAAAAACGGAACAAAACACACAAAGAACAACTACCTAAGGACTAACAAATGTAAACAATAGCAAGAGGAGAGAGGGCAGCAAAAACTTCAAAAGAAACCTTGTCTTTCTGGCCAGAGGACCAGGGAAAGGGGCTGCTGAGAGGTGTTGGTACGGAGGGAAACGACCCCTCGTTTTTCTTTCCCAGCCCTACCTTGAAGGTGGTCCCAGTTGCAGAACGGCATGGCAGCAACCCAGGTAGTTATAAGCCCCAGAAAAACCACATCTTTCTGGCAGGAGTGGTCTGAAGAGCATGGGGGGAGGGGGGGGATTTGGCTATTCTGTTCTCTCTTTTCTCCTGCCACTTTGGCCTGAAGGTGTCCCAAGTTACACAGAAGTGTGCAGTGACAGCAGAGGCAGCTAAAACTCCTAGAAAAACTCCATCTTTCTGGCCAGAGAATGAAGTAAATGGGCCCCTGGAAGCCAGGGAGTGTGAGAGGAATCCAGGAGAGGAAAGAGCTAAGAAGGGTTCCCTTCACAGTGTGTATAAAGGCACAAGTCCCAGACTCACCCCTGAGCTCTGCAGGGATGGGACATACCCAAAGCAGCATTACAAAGGCTTTGAAAACTGAACTAAAATTAAAACCATCACCCAAAAAGGCACCACTGGTTTCACAGTCTGAAATCAACCAGGCTAAGTGACTGCTAAAACAAAAGAATTACATATTCTCTAGAGGATTTTGAAAGGACTCAAAGTCCCAAAATATATTATTAAAAATGTCTAGAATACAACCCAAACTTGTTTGACATACAAAGAAACAGAAAAATTTCACCAATTATGAAGGGAAAAAACAATCAACCCACCCCAAGACAACTCAGATACTGGAATACTTAAGACTTTAAAGCAGCTATTATAACTACGCTTTCATCGGTAAAGGTAAAAAAACACTTCAAATGAATGAATGTCATTTGAAGAAATAGAAACTATAAAAAGAAACCAAGTAGAAATCTTAAAACTGACAAATATATTATTTGAAACAGTACGTTCACTGGATGGCTCAGCAGAAGAGTGGTGATCACAAAGGAAAGAATCAGTACCCTTGATTACAATGGCAGAATTCAATAGTATCAATAGAGACCACATGACTCACAAAGTCTGAAATATTTACTGTCTGACCCATTACAGAAAAAGTTTGCTGACCCCTGGTCTAAATACACCAACTAGAAGACAGAGAAATTGTCAAATCAGATTTTAAAAAATATAATTCAACTATATGCTGTTTACAATAAATCCAATTTAAAAATAGTGAATGATAGGGGCGCCTGGGTGGCGCAGTCGGTTAAGCATCCGACTTCAGCCAGGTCACGATCTCGCGGTCCGGGAGTTCGAGCCCCGCGTCGGGCTCTGTGCTGATGGCTCAGAGCCTGGAGCCTGTTTCCAATTCTGTGTCTCCCTCTCTCTCTGCCCCTCCCCCGTTCATGCTCTGTCTCTCTCTGTCCCAAAAATAAACGTTGAAAAAAAAATTTTTTTTTAAAAATAAAAAAAAATTAAAAAAAAAAATAGTGAATGATATACGTTAAAAGTAAAAGGATGAAAAAAGGTATACCATGTAAACACTACTCAAAAGGAACGTGGCTGGAGTGGCTATGTTAATATCAAATAACGCAGACTTGAGAACAAGAAATATTTATCAGGAATAAATAGGGACATAATAATGAAAAAAGGTCAGCTCACCAATAAGACCTAGTAATCCTAAATGTGTAGTAGGTACCTGACCAAAAAGCTTTAATATGTATAAGGCAAAACAGAAATCAACAAAATATAAAGCAGAAAAAAAATGAAATCAAACATGGTTCTTTGGGGCAAAAAAATTTAATGAAGACATTAGAAAAAAAGGTTACTATGAACAACTATGAGTAATTTTTAAACATTTTTTTAATGTTTATTTATTTTTGACAGAGAGAGAGAGAGAGAGAGAGAGAGAGAGAGCATGACTGGGGGAGGGGCAGAGAGAGGGAGACACAGAATCCGAAGCAGGCTCCAGGCTCCAAGTTGTCAGCACAGAGCCCGATGAGGGGCTCAAACCCACAGACCGCGAGATCATGACCTGAGCCGAAGTCGGACGCTCAACCAACTGAGCCACCCAGGCGCCCCTGACTAATTCTTTAACTTAGAAAAAAATGGGTAATTTGAATGGTCTTATGTCTATTAAATAAACTGAATTCATAGCTAAAAACCTTCCAAAGTAGAAAACTCTAGGCCTAGATGGTATCACTGGTAAATTCTAGCAAACATTTAAGAAAGAAATATTTTTTGCTTTTTTACAGACTTCCAAAATGCAGAAGAGGCAACACTTTCCAACCCTAAGAGACCAGCGTTACTCTGACAACAAAACCATACAAAGACATTTTAAGAAAGAAAAACCACAGGCCAATAGTCCTCCTCAACAAAGATACAGATACCCTCAACAAGATATCAGCAGATTGAATCCAGTGATGATAATCTACTAACAATCAAGGGGGGTGGTATACACAAGTCTAGTTCAACACTTGAATACCACTGTAATTCACCACATAAAAAGACTAGATAAACACTTGCAACAAACTAGGAATAAAAGGAGAAACTTTCTTTTTTTTTTTTTTTTTTTAACATTTATTCATTTTTGAGAGACAGCACAAGTGGGAGAGGGGCAGAGAGAGAGGGAGACACAGAATCTGAAGCAGGCTCCAGGCTCTGAGCTGTTGCACAGAGCCCGACATGGGGCTCGAACTCATGAACTGTGAGATCATGACCTGACCCAAAGTGGGGCGCTCAACCGAGCCACCCAGGTGCCCCAAAAGGAGAAACTTTCTTAACTTGAAAAGGAAGTCTTTAAAAAAACCTATAGCTAACACTATACTTTTTTAAAAAAATTTTTTTAGTATTTTTTTATTTATTTTTGAGACAGAGAGAGAGAGAGCATAAGCAGGGGAGGGGCAGAGAGAGGGGGAGGCACAGAATCTGAAGTGGGCTCCAGGATCTGAGCTGTCAGCACAGAGCCTGATGCAGGGCTCAAACTCACGGAGTGTGAGATCATGGTCTGAGCTGAAGTCGGACGCTCAACTGACTGAGCCACCCAGGCGCCCCAAGCTATCACTATACTTAATGGTGAAAGACTGAATGAGAATAAGGCAAGGCTGACTACTTTCATTCCTAGTAAACCTCATACTAGATAGTCTAGCCAGTGCAATAAGAAAAGGAAAAAAAATTTTAAAAGACTATTGGAAAGATAAACATTAAAGTGTTTCTGGAAAGGAAAACAATAAACTGTCTCTATTCATAGACGATGCGATTGTTTAGCAAATCCCAAAGAATCTACAAAAAAACTCCTATAACAAGTTAGGTTTAGCAAATTTCTATATACTAGAATACTGGAAACCAAAATATTTTTACGGGACCATTTACAATCATACTAAAAACATGAATTACTGAGGTATAAATCTAACAAAATACCTGCAGATCTGTATGCTAAAAACCACAATCCTGGGGGTACCTGGCTGGCTCGTTTGTGGAGCATGCAACTCTTGATCTCAGGGCTTTGAGTTCGAGCTCCATGCTGGGTGTAGAGATTACTTAAAAAACAAACAACCCCCCCCCCAAAAAAAAACCCCAAAACAAAAACAAAAAAAAATACAAAACAGGGGCACCTGCGTGGCTCTGTTGGCTAAGTGTCCGACTTCAGCTCGGGTCGTGATCTCAGTTCGAGTCCCGCATCGGGCTCTGTGCTGACAACCTGGAGCCTGCTTTGAGTTCTGTGTCTCCCTCTCTCTCTGAACCTCCCCCACTCACACTCTGCTTCTCTCTCTCTCTCTCTCTCTCAAAAATAAACATTAAAAAACAAAAAAACAAAAACAAAAACGGGCACCTGGGCGGCTCAGTTGGTTAAGCGGCCGACTTCAGCTCAGGTCATGATCTTGCCGTTTGGGAATATGAGCCCCGCATCAGGCTCTGTGCTGACAACTTGGAGCCTGGAGTCTGTTTTGGATTCTGTGTCTCCCTCTCTCTCTGCCCCTACCCTGCTCACACTTTCTCTCTCTCTCTCTCTCAAAAATGAATAAAATGTTGGGGCGCCTGGGTGGCGCAGTCGGTTAAGCGTCCGACTTCAGCCAGGTCACGATCTCGCGGTCCATGAGTTCGAGCCCTGCGTCAGGATCTGGGCTGATGGCTCAGAGCCTGGAGCCTGTTTCCGATTCTGTGTCTCCCTCTCTCTCTGCCCCTCCCCTGTTCATGCTCTGTCTCTCTCTGTCCCAAAAATAAATAAACGTTGAAAAAAAAAATTAAAAAAAAAAAAAATGAATAAAATGTTAAAAAAAATAAAAAACAAAAACAAAAACAAAAAACTGTAACACTGATGAAAGAAATCAAAGGCCTAAAAAAATATGGAGATCTATACTGTATTCATGAATTGGAAAATACAGTATTTTTAAGATGTCAATTCTCCCCAAATTAAGCTTAGATTCAACTCAGAGTCTCACCATATTTTGTAGATACTGACAAGCTGATTCTAAAATTATTTAGAAAGGCAAAGGAACTAGTTTAACCAAAACAATTCTGAAAAATAAGAACAAAGTTAGAAGGACTCCACTATCTGATGTCAAGATTTGCTATAAAGTTAGTCATCAAGATAATGCTGTATTGGCAAAGGAAAGACATGTAGATCAATTGAACAGAATAGAGAGTACAAAAATAGACCAACACAAGTGCGGTCAATTGATTTTTCACAAAGCTGCAAAGACAATTCAACAGAGAAGGAATAATCTTTTCAACAAATGGTGTTGGAACTACTGGACATCCATCCATATCCAAAAAAATAAACCTTCACACCATATTCAAAATTAACTCAAAATGGATCATGGATCTAAGTGTAAAACCTAAAATTATAAAACTTCTAGAAGAAAACCAAAGAGAAAATCTTTGTGAACTTGGGTTTAGCAAAGGGATTTTAGATATGACTCCAAAGCATAATTCATGAAAGAAGGAATTGATAAATTGGACTTCATCAAAATTAGAAACTACTCTGTGAATGATACTGTTAACAGAATGAAAAAATAAGCCAATGAGTAGGAGAAAATATTTGCAGATCACCTATCTGATAAAAGACTTGTATCCAGGGAATGCCTGGTAGCTCAGTCAGTAGAACATGTGACTCTTTAATCTTGGGGTCGTGAGTTTGAGCCCCACATTGGGCCTAGGGCTTACTTAAAAAAGCAAAAAAACAAAAAAATAACAACTTGTGTCTAGAATATATAAAGAACTCTCAAAAATCAATAATAAGAAAATTAATTAATTAATTTGAGACAGAGACAGAGAGAGAGAGAGAGAGGGAGAGAAAGAGACAGTAGGAGCAGGTAGAGGGGCAGAGGGAGAGAGAAAAGAATCTTAAGCAGGCTCCAAGCTCAGTGCAGGGCCCAAAGCATGGCTCGATCCCATGACCCTGGGATCATGACCTGAGCCAAAATCAAGAGTCTTAGACACTCAACTGACTCAGCTACCCAGGCACCCCAGAAAACACAATTTAAAAAAATAGGCAAAAATTTGAATTATAAAGAACACATAATAAAGATAAACAAGCATATGAAAAAGTGTTTAACATCATTAGCCATTAGGGCATCCAATTCACAAACTGCTAAGGGTGTGTTCAATGTCAAAGATGTCAGAAGAGAAGTTTTAAGAATTCTTCTCAGGGTAGAATTGTATGGCAAATATGAACTATGTTCAGGAAAAAAACCCCCACCAGGCTTCTCCTTTCAACTCTCCACGTCAACAACATCTCTCAAAGAAGGCCCTCTTCTCTCTCTCTCACCCTCAAGAATATCTTCATAAAGTGCATGTACTCCTTCAGGCACGATGACCGCCAGCGCAGTTCCACAGAGAAGACCAGCACCCAGAACAGTCACCAGCTTTAGTCGCTCCTGGAAAAAAAACATAAGAAACTGTTGAAAAGAGGGGTGCCTGGGTGGCTCAGTCAGTTAAGCGTCTGACTTTGGGTCAGGTCGTGATCTCGTGGCTCATGGGTTCGAGCCCCCATCGGGCTCTGTGCTGACAGCTCAGAGCCTGGAGCCTGCTTCGGATTCTGTGTCTCCCTCTCTCTCTGCTCTTCTCCCACTTACGCTCTGTCTCTCTCTGTCTCTCAAAAATTAAATAAAAAAAAAACAACAAAATAAAAACCCCCACTATGATTCTATTCATGGATATAGAAACTCATGATGTACTGCCATGAGGAAAAAGCTGATGGCAGACAATATGCAACGATAATCTCATATTTGTAATGCAAGTATACATAAGTAGAGTTAAGTATAAATTAAACATTAACAAATTTTTGACTTTATACTTTATAAACATAATATGTAGCATACAATTTGTGAAACGTATTCATAATTGAGCTGCAATGAACACGAAGTACGATGAAAAAAATGTGCTTAATTAATTCGGTACTAAAATGTTCTCTGGATTTTCTTTCAAAACTGCTTCACTGAGATATGACTCAAATACCAAAAGCTGTAGATATTTAATGTATACAACTTGATGTGTATGGAGATACGCATATACCTGTGAAACCATCATCACAATCAATGCCATAAATGATCTACAGTTTTAATCCAACCTAATCTCGATTTTTTTCTTTCCACCCAATTTTCTTTGAGAGATTGCCTCCCAACATACAAGATATATAAGATTATATTTCAAAGTGTCTTGAAGCAGTGGTGTGCCCTATATGGCTTCCTGGAGTCTTAGCAGTATGAAAAATGATTTAAAAAACTAAAAGGGGGTAGTTATGTATGTTGTTCATGAAAATGTTTTAATAATTAGTGGTGTGTCATGTACATGCTTCACTTTTCTGTTTTAGTTTCCTTTATGAGGTGAAGAAAAGTAACCGTCTGCGTTATCTCTGTTCTCCTACTAAACCTGTGACTCTGAGGCTAGGGGGACATATGTACGTACAGACGTACACATACTGTGTCTGTGGGAAAATGGGTTCTTAGTTGAAAGGCTGGTTGAAGCATTAAGGCTCCTTCCTTGTTTGGGAGGAAGGAAGGAATCTAGATCTCGTTGTGTCTCCAGTGAAAACGGGGAAACTACAGTTGCAATGTCAGCACCAGCTAATACCTGCTATGTAGCAAGAGGGGAAACCCCCTGCTTCCCAGCACACAGGCCAGGTGGGTCCTTCCTACATTCAGGATGGCCGTTATTAGCTACTTATAGATACAGCATTCTGAATGCATCCAGTAGTAGGGGGCACTGGCTTGGGAGGTAGAAAATGGCTCTGTGTCCAAACTGGTTCATAATTCAGTACCTCAGCTTTTCTTCTGTAAAATAAGAACAGTTGTACATGTCTTATATAGGAGGCAACAGGAGAAAGTGACTGAAGCATTTTGGAAAAATGACACCAAACAACTGGTGTTACTATTTTAATATTTAATACTGAGCTATTCTAAGAGTTTTTGTCCTTTACAAGTTACTAAGCTCATCAAAGCACTGTTAATCACAGCATTCATTTGAGACAAACTGTCAGAGCACAGAGAACACAAGACAGAAAAACAGCTCTATTCTGTGTAGAAGGGGACATGGTATGTGAGTCAGTCTTCTCATGTTCTCCAACGAATTCTTAAAAGTCACCTTTGTTTTTAAAAAAACGTTCATGAATGTAAAGTTTTACTTCTAAGGAAGGACAAAAATAATGGTAAACTGAACTGCACTGAGCACACCATTTCATTTTAGGGACTTGCTTTCAGAACTCCACGATCAAACTAGCGAATACATTGCTTGGGGAAGAAAACTGTCCTGTCAGCATCTTGACGTTGACCATGGTGGACTCTGGGAAATGGAAATGAAAGACGCCCCTGTAGTGCAAATTAAGGGAAGATGAGAAGAAATGAAACTGATGTACTTAAAAGAAAAAGAGCTGATCGCCCTCAAGAATTACTTGGGTGGCAGCTCACATCATACATAAAAATTAATTCCTGATGGATTATACCTTAATATAAAATCTAGAACTCAAACTTTTAGAAGGAAGAATATCTGTGCAGTTTTGGTGTTGGCAAAATTTTCTTATCAAGGACACAAAAAAATTCCACATCAGAACTTAAGACATTTGCTGACCCACTAAGAAAATGAACAGACAAGCTATATACAGGAAGAAAATAGCTACAATACATACACCTGTAACATGCTGTGGGAACGCTGTCCACATCACCTCCTTCAGGTTGGAGACACCTGTTCCCCTAGCCACGGGGAGTGTTGCAGTCTGATGAGACAGCTGAGTCCCTGTGAGGACCTGACCTTGGGCCAAAGGGTACTGACGAACCTCTCCCAGGGCAGTCCATATCCCATGACGAGTCCACTGGGTTGTATGGAGGGAGGTACAAAGCCAGGTCTCCTTGTCTCCATTCAGGAAATCTCTGAAGGGCCATCCAGCTTCAGAGCCTGCTGCAAGGTGAGCTGAGGCCTCTAATATAACCAAATAACAGTTCAACTTCTCCATCTGCTTAACCCTGCTCGTTCTTCCCCAGGTGTTATTCCCCACAGTGTCCCCCAATAAACTTCCTGTGTGCAAATCTCCTCCTCAGAGTCTGTTTTCTGGGGAACCCAACTTAAGATACTGATAAAGAACTTCCACAACTCAGTAACAGGCAAAAGCAAACAAAAAACCCACACAACAAAAAATGGGTAAAACACTGAACAGCCACTTCACCAAAGATATACGGATGTCCAATAAGCCCATGAAAGAGTGCTCAACATCTTTAGTCACCAGGAAAACGCAAATCTAAATTACAAGATACCTCTTTACAGCCACTAAAATTGCTCAAATTAAAGGCTGACAAACCTAAGTAATGGCAAAGACACGGAGCAACTGGAAGACTCACGCGTTGCTGGTGGGTCCATAAAATGGTACAACCACTTTGGAAAACCGTTAGTCTCATATCAAGTTAAACCAACAATTTCACTTTGGGTATTTTCCAGGAGACATAACAATGTTCACAAAAAAACCTGTGCAAGAATGTTCGTAGACGCTTTCTCAATACTAGGCACAATCTGGATCAGATGTCCATCGATAAGGGAATGTATAAACTAACTGTGATATATTCATATGATGGAACTCAGTAACAAAAAGGAATAAACTACCGCTACATACAGGAACCTGAATGAATTTCAAAAACATGTCCTGATGTTTGAATGAAAGAAGCCTTACACAAGAGTTACTTACTGAGTCTATTTATATGAAATTCAAAAGCAGGCCAAACTAAGCCTTGGCAAAAGAAATCACAACAGTGGTTGCCCCTAGCAGATGGGGTTAGTGGGAAAACACAGTGGCAGGAGGGATTAACTAGAAAATGGCACCAGGTTATTTCTTTTTTAGGATGATGGAAAGGTTCTAAATCTTGACTGGAATGTTAGGTACATTTGTTTACCTTTGCCAAAATTCATCGAACTATTCAGATTGGTACCTTTTACTCTACAAAATTACAGATCTATAAAAATTACCTAGGTAGTAATTTACTCAGCCAGGATCCTTGAAAGGATTCATTTTAGAACCATTCAATTTTAACAAAGCTTCTTCATGGCAACTCTCTGAAACCAAACTCAGAGTCTATGTGGGATACTAAAAGGCATTTCCAAATTTTTTTCTTTTTCTTTTTTTTAAAATTTATTTATTTATTTTGAGACAGAGACAGCACAAGCAGGGGAGGGGCAGAGAGAGAGAGAGAGAGAGAGAGAGGGAGGGAGGGAGGGAGGGAGGGAGGGAGGGGGAGAGGGAGAGAATGAATCCCAAGCAGGCTCCTCACTGCCAGTGCAGAGCCAGACATGGGGCAGGGACTCACAAAACTGTGAGATCATGACCTAGGCCAAAACCAAGAGTTGGACACTCGACTGAGCCACCCAGGCACATCCCCAAAATTTTTTCTTAAACAATTCATCTGTCATTCAAACATTCCTTAAAAATCATTCATCACAATTTTATGTCAATGACTGCATGGAAAACCCAGGGGTATTCACAATTCTGGACCAATCCACAAATTTACTAGGCATTTACCAAGTGCTTTAAAATATTCTACATTGGCTCATATGAAGTACTACATTGAGACAAGTTATAAAAAGCAGGAGCAGAGGTGAGTTCTTGAGGCTCGCATACTACAAAATTAAGACGCAGGTGAAATTTAAGATAACTGAAGGATACATGCCATCCAGAAGAACTTAGATATCTATGGGCATGAAGAAAAAGACCTTCAAATCAATAAAGTAAACAAAGAATTCTCCTAAAATGTTGCCTTTTAAATTTTAACCTATTTAAAATAATCTAATGCGGGCCGCCTGGGTGGCTCAGTTGGTTAAGCCTCTGACTCTTGATTTTAGCTCTGGTCATGATCTCACATTTTCATGAGTTTGAGCCCATGTCTGGCTGTTTGCTGGCAGTTCAGAGCCTGCCTAAGATTCTCTCTCTTCCCTACTCTCTCTGCCCCTCCCCAACCTGTGCTTTCTCTGTCTCTCAAAATAAACAAACTTTAAAAAAATAAAATAATCTTGGGAATGCAAGCTGGTGCAGCCATTCTGGAAAACAGTATAGAGGTTCCTCAAAAAACTAAAAATAGAACTACCCTATGACCCGGCAATTGCACTACTAGGCATTTATCCATGGGATATAGGTATGCTGTTTCATAGGGACACATGCACCCCCATGTTTATAGCAGCACTATCAACAATGGCCAAAGTATGGAAAGAACCCAAATGTCCAATGATGGATGAATGGATAAAGAAGATGTGGTATGTACACACACACACACACACACACACACACACACACACACACACACACACAGTGGAGTATTACTCAGTAATCAAAAAGAATGAAATCTTGCCATTTGCAACTACATGGATGGAACTGGAGGGTATTATGCTAAGTGAAATTTGTCAGAGAAAGATAAAAATCATATGACTTCACTCATATGAGGACTTTAAGAGACAAAACAGGGCGCCTAGGTGGCGCAGTCGGTTAAGCGTCCGACTTCAGCCAGGTCACGATCTCGCGGTCCGGGAGTTCGAGCCCCGCGTCAGGCTCTGGGCTGATGGCTCAGAGCCTGGAGCCTGTTTCCGATTCTGTGTCTCCCTCTCTCTCTGCCCCTCCCCCGTTCATGCTCTGTCTCTCTCTGTCCCAAAAATAAATAAACGTTGAAAAAAAAAATTAAAAAAAAAAAAAAAGAGACAAAACAGATGAACATAAGGGAAGGGAGACAAAAATAATATAAAAGCATGGAGGGGGACAACACAGAAGAGACTCATAAATATGGAGAACAAACTGCGGGTTACTGGAGGGGTTGTGGGATGGGGGATGAGCTAAATGGGTAAGGGGCACTAAGGAATCTACTCCTGAAAACACTGTTGCACTATATGCTAACCCTAATTTGGATGTAAATTTTAAAAAATAAAAAATAAAAGTAAAAAATAAATAAAATAATCTAATATTTTTATTCTTCTCTCCAAGGTGAAATTACCCATAATTCCATTCACTTATTTCTATGGACAATATTTCTTTTTTTTGTTGTTGTTTATTTATTTTGAGAGAGAGAAGAAATGGGAAAGGGGGGGAGGGAGGGAGGGAAAGAGAGAGAGAAAGAGAGAGAATCTCAAGCAGACTCCACACTCCATGAGATCATGACCTGAGCCAATATCAAGAGTCACTTAACCAATTGAGCCATCCAGGTGCCCCTCTATGGACCATATTTCTAAATATATTGCAATAGATTTTGTAAGAATGTCCCAAAGGCCCTAGTAAGCTTGAAAACACTTGCATTTCCACGTGCAGCAAAATGTCATTACAAGAAATCATGGTAAGTCTTTAAAGCACATAGTCATGAAATTACATCTCTTTTTTAATCACGTATGAACAATTAAATGCTCTCAGCTGAAAGAATATGAAAAGGAACTTGATCCAAATCTTTACAAAGACACAACAAAAATTGTTTATTTTTATTTTATTAATCTTTAGGTGCATACTTTAAAAAGAGGGATACTAGCTACCAAAGTTATTGACATAGAATCCAAGTTTAAGAACTCAAAGAAAATGTAAAAAATGATCCTCTCTTGATACACAGATGAAGAACCAAAGGCCAAAGGTCAGAAATAATTTGCTCAAGATCACACGGCTAGGGCTAGTTAGTGGCAGGAGCATGATTAGATTTGACAATGCACACTGTTGCCCTGTACATTCGAAGACAATGTCCACCACATGGCACAACAGATACAGTCTGGGAGCGCCTGTGTGGCTCAGTCTGTTGAGCATCAGACTCTTGATTTGGGCTCAGGTCATGATCTCACGGTTCATGAGATTGAGCCCTGAGTTGAGCTCTGCGCTGACAGCACGGAGGCTCCCTGGGATTCTTTCTCTCCCTCTCTCTCTCTGCCCCTCCCATGTGTGTGCGTGTGTGTGTGCATTCTCTCTCTCCTTCAAAATAAATATGTAAAAAAAAAAAACCCATACAACCCATTATCTGAAAAAAGATAACATGCAATTGTACAACCTCTTTAAACAGTATGAGCCAGAAGAATCCCTCAGCAACATCAAGAGGAAAACCAAAATTATAGTTATATTTGTTCTCTATTGACAGTTTCTAAAGGTCCAGGGCAAAGTAAGAGGAGGACAACGTAGCAAGCTTTTCCTAAGGTTTTATTTCTTCAATGTAGAGGACGATTCTTTCTTCTGAGATTGTGCCCTACCTACTTTTTGGTCTTAAAATGTCCTTTCTTTTAAAAAATCATCCGGTGACAATAGTTTTTGTTTTTTAGTGTCTCCACTTGGCAAAATTAAAAACAAGCAATCTTGTGTCAATCTTCCCTAAATTCAAAAGTATTACCAGCCTGGGGCTCAATTAGTTCAGTGTCCAACTCTCGATTGTGGCTCAGGTCATGATCTCACAGTTTCATGAGATCAAGCCCTGCATCAGGCTCTGTGCCAAAATGGCGGAGCCTGATTGGGATTCTCCCTTTCTCTCTTTCCCTCAAAATAAATACATAAAAACTTAAAAAATATATATATTACTGGACCGTGAAACCCAAAAGCCTGGAAAACCCTGACTTGCAGTGTAAACATGAGATCTGTATTATAATACATAAACAAATTTAGAAGCAAAGAATTTGAGAAATTGTAAGAAGAGATCAAGGTAAACATGAGTAAATCAACTAGTTTTATAGTACTTTCTTGGAGGAAAGACCAAGCAAGCTAAAATAACTGCATTATGTTTTAGTTCCTTTTGAAATTAAGTAAAGCACATTTATTTACCAAATGAAGTTAAACATCCACTGAGTACTATGTTTGTCCTTCCCTCCCAAAATTCTAAGTTCTATGAGAGAAGGGATTTTTGTTTTTAATTTACTGCTCAACGTTCAGCAGTTTATAGGACAGAATCTGGCATATACCAGATTCTCCCTAAAAATTTATTGGAAGAATGAATTAAATGCCCGGCATCATGCAAAGCACTAGGGACTGGTACCCTCCATGTCACTGGCTCTAATATCAACAGATACACAAATGCAGTGAAGCTTCATCAGGCCTGGGAAATAGGCCTAACATATTCCTTACAAGTGTAACCATATCAAGAATTTTCAGTGGTTAGCTGCTTTAGAATTTATGCTTCGGCTCAAAGGGTATTCAAGTACACATAATAAAGAACCATAACAGGATTCCATTAAAGTGAATGTGAGGTAATGTTGTCATTTGTCTCATTAATACAACTACCTGAAATGACACTTATTTTTTTTTCCCAAGGAGCTCAAAACCTTGTTTAGTCACCATTTCAATCTTCAACCAGGCAATACAGAGATTATTTACCCTCCATAACTTTTATGAGCTTGATAAATGTCTGCTAACCTTCTCAGGGTGACTAATACTATAGAGGTAACACTTCTGATGAAAAAAAGAACCAGTAGTCAATCACTGCCACCGGTTATAGTTTCCAGTTTTATTTTTTACTAATTTCTTAACTACCTAAACTATTTTAGATGCAATCTGATTTATTTCAAGCACTAGAGACGTGGCTCCATGTTATCTGTATAGCTGTTATTTTTTCACAGAGCTTCACAACTTGAGATTCAATCTCAAAATTGTATATATGTCAAAGTTAAAATGCTGACAGATTCTCTCTTTTGCCTTTGGTAAATCACTGTTAGGATGTACTTAAATGAAGAACTACAAATTCCAAGTGTGGTTCAAGATGAAAAGAGAGTGCCCAAAGTAATAATTTCTGTCAGAGAAATGACGTATTTGCTCAAGAGAGGCAGGAACCATGCAATGCCATTGGCTTTATGTTATTTCATTTTACAGTTTCACAGCTGCAGCCTGACTGAGCCAAAGGACTGACCAGATGTATTAATTAAAACAGCTTGTATTCAATGCCATTAACTATCAGTGTAAAGCTTTGAAGTCAGTTTAATTTTCTCGGCAGACACCAACATAGTTAAATGGTTTTTCTTCACTGCTCATACAAACAGTCAAATTATTTGGTTTGATGAAATATAAGCCACTAATTTAAAGCTTTTAGCATTTAAAAGTTTATTTCAATGTCCCTTGTACCATGCTCATTTTAGTACTGACAGCATCAGCTATAGTCTCCGAAAAAATTCAAGATGCGTCACTTATTATAAGACTACTCCCTTCAAAGCTCTAGGCACTGCAGCAATGAAATATCCCAAGTGCAGAGTACTACTGTTCAAGCAACAAAGGCCATCTTTATATTCTTACACACAAACCTACTTCAAGGAGGGACTTCCTTTAACTTGACGATATTCACTTTAACTGCTATATTACCTGCTTTTAATTGTCAGTAACAGATGACGAAGAAAACTTAAATATGAACTTTGTCCTTCAAGTCCTTACAGCCGAGACTAGATGCCCAAAGGTTTCCTGCTTCTAAGTTGCCGCAGCGTGACCCTGAGCAAGTTCAGTGTCTTCCTCTGTTAGAAGGGCACGTGGCACTGCCAGTATCACCACGTAGGTGCATGACATCAGCTCACTCAGCACAGGGGACCGTGGGCACTTATCTCCAACATCATTAGCAGCACGCATAAAGGGCTCCTAGGCCCCTCCTTCGCAAGAATAAGAACTCAAAACCCAGATACTTGGATAAAAATTCAAGCAAACGAGGCTCCAAATCTGCCATTTTCCCAGTGGCATACAGGCTTCCCCTTTCCTAATTCATTTGACATAGAGGTAAGAACAAGCAATACTTTATTAATGCTGCTTCCTCCAACCTTGGAAGACAGGACTAATTTGTTTTTCTTTTTGAGCAGTCTTTTCAAACATAAAATAACTAAACATAAATGGAAATCCCGTAAGACTGTTCAGTGTGACTACAAAAACAAACACAAACCAAAACCTGTTGGGAAAGAACCTGGGAAAACATCAGAACCTGACGATATATGTATTATTAATAGATAAGAAGTTCAGTTGACCTGAGAAAATGTAAATAAAGATACATTTTTCTCTATTAAATTAGCAAAGTTTTAAAACTTAACAATAAAAGTATTCAATGTTTGTGAGAATACAGTGTCATTTGCATTTGTTGGAAAAAAATGCATTAAAAAACCTGGTAATACAGATTGAGAACCTTAAGAACATTTATGCCCTTTGATCCTATCATTCTACTTCTGAGGAAATAATCTGAACTACGTTCATAGCATTAGACACAAAAATGTTTATTCAACACTATTACCATGGCAAAATTTTGAGAACAAATTAAATATATAAGAATTTCTATGCAGGGGCGCCTGGGTGGCTTAGTCGGTTAAGCGTCCAACTTCGGCTTGGCTCATGATTTCATGGTTCGTGGATTTGAGCTCCGCATCGGGCTCTGTGCTGACAGCTCAGAGCCTGAAGCCTGTTTCAGATTCTGTGTCTCCCTCTCTCTCTGCCCCTCCACCACCTGTGCTCTGTCTCTCTCTGCCTCTCAAAAATGAATAAATGTTGAAAAAAATTAAAAAAAAATTCTATGCATAAAATAACTGAACGTAATGAAAACATTAAAAAATGCCTAGAACGCAATTTTAGTAACAGAGTGCTTATGTTATACTACCAGCTAAAAGAAGGGAGAATGCAAAATTATACATAAACCACATAATTAACCACGTTAAAAATGTAGACAAGTAGAAAAAAAGAATGGAAAGAAATAAAAAATGTTACTAGTGATTCTCATTGGACAACGTGATAATAGATGATTTTATTTTCCTTTTACAGATTATCATATTTTCTAAATTTTCACAGAGAGCCTATATTATATAGCCATTCTTTTCAAGGAAAGAATTTTTGTTCATTTATTTAGAGGCTATATAAATAGCCCCTTTGAACTTTGTAAAATCAGTATGAGCTTAGTTTCCTCATCTATAAAGAGGACAAAAATTCTTCCCTTTCAAGGTTACTATTAAAATCAACACAGAACTTAACACATAAACTTACACTGTAGCTATTATTACTATTATTGCACTGTGGTCAGATTAGAAAGCACAATGCCCTTAATGTAAACCGGGAGATGTTTTCTCCTTTATTAAATGGTTCCAAAGGACTGCACTTTGATGTTTTGTAGTTCCAAGTGTTTTCCAGTCTCCCCCTCTGGCTATTGTGTTACAATGTGTCTCCTCTCCTTGCTTCCCCCACACCTCCTAGTTTGCTACTTCTAGTTTTCCAAGAGCTTAGAAATCAGTCCAGCCCAGAAATTCTAGACTGGCAACTCACAAACATGGGCTGTTTGGCCCACACAGTGATGTAACAATATTTGATTCGGTAGCCAAAATGTAAAATTCAGAAAATTTCATGAAAAATCCTGACTTCCAGCTTCTCAAGAGGAGGAAGATTTGGTGACACCAAGGCAGACCTCGTCAAATGGCCCAAGTTCTTCAGATGACCACAGTTTCCACTACTCCCTAATGACTTCCAGGCACTGACACTGAAGGTCAGCTACCTCACATCATGGCACTTGAACTGCCTTATCTTCCTCCAGGCCTGATTCACTGTTCAGTCTTAGTAGTTATTCGATTTTTATGACCCATTACCCAGTTGTATTAGTCAGGGTCCAATCAAGAAAGAAAAATCATAATTTGAACAGAGAAAGCTTAAAACAGGGGATGGAACAATGAGAAATGAGCTAACAAACGAGACCTCTAAAGAATGTAAGAATAGCAGATAAAAGGAGGAGTGTCTACTCTAAGACTGAGGTAAGGGTGGTCAAAGAGGTCCCATGCGGACTGAAATCCAAACCCTGCTGGAAGGGGCATGGCTGGGGCTCAGTGAAGAGAGGTTAAAGATTCTGGGACCAATTTTGGTGTGTGTGTGTGTGTGTGTGTGTGTGTGTGTGTGTGTGTGTGTGTGTATTGGGGGGTGAAGGGTTCCCCTCATCAAGCAATGCTGGGGCACAGCTGGGTGTCCCACAATCCAACTTAGTTTTTTTTTGTTTTTTTTTTTTTAATTTTTTTGTCAACGTTTATTTATTTTTAGGACAGAGAGAGACAGAGCATGAACGGGGGAGGGTCAGAGAGAGAGGGAGACACAGAATCGGAAACAGGCTCCAGGCTCTGAGCCATCAGCCCAGAGCCCGACGCGGGGCTCGAACTCACGGACCGCGAGATCATGACCTGGCTGAAGTCGGACGCTGAACCGACTGCGCCACCCAGGCGCCCCCAATCCAAGTTAGTTCTAACATTATCTGCTGTAGACATCAGCGCCCACAGGTTAAGGGTTCAGTCCTACAAGACTGCCCCTCACCTTCATGAAAGAGGACTTCAATTACCTCCATTCTAACTAACTGATCAAGTTCTTCTTTCCAGGTTATCTCTTAACTCAGACAAAAGACCCACCCGGAGGGCCAAACATCCCCTGAAGGGAACTGAAAACACCCCCTTTGAAACTACCCCCCTGAGAGCGATAAAGGGCTGCCTAAAGCCAGCAAGACCCTGTATAACTGACCCCAAGGCAATGACTGACCTGATTATCCTGCATCTACCCATCGGGCCTTGGCCAACATTTTCCTATAGAAACCTGAAAGTATTTTTGGCCCTTTGGAGACAATGTTGAGATGCCAGTGCACTGTCTTCCCAGCGCTGGCCTCGCTGAAATAAATTCCTTTCTTGTTTTACCACCTCTCATCTCTCTGCCTTTGGGTTTTGTCAGTGGCCAGTGGCCAAACGGGGTGCTCTTGCACCCCTGCGCCCTAGCTACATTCAGACACTGGTGCAAGTCCAGGTTTGTCAGCTGTGTCTGACTGGCTATAAACTGGAGGTCCCAATGATCCCCTCTCCTTGGATTTGGTTAACCTGAGACAGAAGCTCACAGAACTCAAAGAAACATTTTACTTACTAGATTAACCAGTTACTTGTAAAAAGACAGAACTCAGACATAGCCAGATGGAAGAGATACACAGGGCAAGGTATGGGGAAAGGGCGATGAGCTTCCATGCCCTCCCCAGGCGTAAAACTCTTCCAGCACCTCCATGTGTCAATCGACCTAGAAGCTCTCTGAACCCTGTCTTTTTGGGGTTTTATGGAGGCTTCATTACCTAGGCAAGATTGATCAAATCATTGGCCACTGGCAGTTGATCTCACCTCCAGCCCCTCTCTCTTCCCAGCTGGGAATGAAGGTTCCAACCTTCCAATCCCTCAGTTGGTTGGTTCCCCTGGCAACCAGCCTCCAACCCTACGTTAACTATGGGCGTTCTAAAAATCATCTCATTCACAGCCAGAAGATACCTTTATGGCTCTCATCACTTGGGAAATTCCAAGGGTTTTAGGAGCTCTGTGCCAGAAACAGGAAGACCAAATATATACTGATTATAAGTCACAATATTACAGGCAGAGAAGTTTCTGTGGTGCCACACTGGTGGAACTTGCTGGAAATCTGCACTCTTGGCTGTTGGGGAAAGCTGTTTATGGGAAAGTGTCTTACTGGAGAGGCTCTCCTGCAAAACTGCCAAGGGGAAGTGCTGCCAGTGAGAACTGCTGGGTGCTGGGTGCCGGAGAAGTATGTGCTCAGCGGGAGGCTGGGGCTTGAAAACCTGCCTGCAGGAGCTGGGCCCTGGAGAAGCCTTCCAGAGGCCTGAGAAGTCAAACGTACGCGCTGCGAGGAACCTGCAGGGGAAGGTGGGCAGCCTGGCCTATAAGAATTGTTGCCAGAATAGTTGCCTAGGAGCCTGCTGGGCAAGCCTGGACCAAGAAGGAAAAGCCATTCCTCTTAAATTTCTCTCCAGTATCCCCTATTGACAAAGTGCGATGTTGTGCCAGCTGGCAAAGGAAAGATATTTAAAGGGCCCAGATCCATTTCTGCAGAGTGGTCAACGGAGAGTGAATTTGGAGCTGAGAGGCAGTAAATTGATAACTGGCATACTAACCCACTAGAATTACAAAAAATGATACACAGAAGTGACAGCCAGGGACAGTCAGTCTGCCTATTTAGCTAATCAGAGACTTTTCTGATCCTTTAGACTAATGAGGTTTCCGGATGGACAATTTCTATACAACAGAGGTGCTACCAATATTCTCCTTCATCTCTATTATAATAGCCAATATTTTTTAAGTACTATGTTAAGCATGTTCTACTATAATTGCTTTACATATACTAATTCATTTAGTCCTCACAACAATCCTATGAGATAGATACTCATCTTACAAAAGAGTCATAAAATGTCCAAGTAATTTGCCCAGGCTCACAACAGCCAGCAAATGGCAGAGCCACTATCTGAATCTAGTAATTTAGCTCCAGAATCTGTACTCTTAAACATTATGCTCAACTGCTTCACCACAAAACCTATTTCATTGTTTCTTTTTTCCTTTCTTTTTTTTTTTTTGCTTTTAGCATCCATCTTGATTCCCCAATTTGCCTTTGTCAAATGCATGAAGAATTGATGAAAGGAATATGTAAGGTGTTGAAACTAGGGTATATTTTTTGGTTACTAGAAAACTGACCCCTAGTGACATACAAGGCTTGCAACAGATACTTAGATGTAATTATCCAGTAGTTAACCCCAAGGCCTCATCACTTAAAAATCCATATAACTGGGGCAGAAGAATTTCCAGACCAACTGCTACCTAGTTCTATTTTATTTCAATAAAATTAGACATTCGATATTAGTATTTGAGGCAGACTGAGACTTCCACAATTCCATCAGGTTTTAAGAAATACCTGTACTACACTTAGCATTACTACTTATTACCTGGGATTTCAAACTGAACTACAGAGGATCTTAAACCTTGTTATCATTCAACAAAGTTGCACATCTAAATTCTTCAATTACAGGAAAGGTTAAGACTATCACATACAGAGGCATTCTGAACTCATTTTAGGTCTTCTTCCCTCAAAAACGATGCGAATTCTTTTTTTTTTTTTTTAACGTTTATTTCTTTTTGAGACAGAGAGAGACAGAGCATGAACGGGGGAGGGGCAGAGAGAGAGGGAGACACAGAATCGGAAGCAGGCTCCAGGCTCTGAGCCATCAGCCCAGAGCCCGACGCGGGGCTTGAACTCACGGACCGCGAGATCGTGACCTAAGCTGAAGTTGGACGCTTAACCGACTGAGCCACCCAGGCACCTCTGATGCGAATTCTCGAATATCACAATTTACAATTGACTTGATTATGAAGTATGAAATTAATTTTGGACAGTTCAAAATGGGAACTGCTTCAGATTCTAAGTTGGCAGGTGTCAATTTAAAGGGCATTTAGGATACATTCCACTCTTTCTTAAAGGTTTCAATGCTATTTGAAGGTGGTTTACCTCTGTAGTTTCAATTCTGCTATACTGACAAAGCACAAGGCAGGAGATGTACTGTGGAAGGTAGAATGTCCGTGATGTTAAAGATATTCCTAATTTGGGGAGCTAATGGAGATAAAGTCAGTGGTGTTAAGATGTTCCTAATTTGGGGAGTTAAGGTGCCAATCTAGACCCATGGTCTTTCATTCCTTCTTTACAGCGTTCATCAGAAAAGGAAATATCTAACGGTCAAGTGCTTTGGACTGGCAATCAAACTGACTTAGTTTCAAATCCCACCTCTACCAGTGTCTACCACACTCTCCAAGCCTTGAGTATGCACATTTGTAAAGTGAGGTATACCAGTACCTATCTGTCTCCTCTTGGAGATTAAATAAGATACCGCATATCGGTGCCTGGCACTTCACAGAAGGAGCTCAGTAAGCACTAACTATTATTAATATTATTAAACAGGTAAGTTTCAATAGCACTTATCCACATAATATCCTAGGGAAAAGAAAGCTTTTCAAGAAAATATTGGACCAGATTTTATCTAGTTTTTATTTGACCCAAACATTTTTTTTTTAATTTTTTTTTTTAACGTTTATTTATTTTTGAGACAGAGACACAGAGCATGAACGGGGGAGGAGCAGAGAGAGGGAGACACAGAATCTGAAACAGGCTCCAGGCTCTGAGCTGTCAGCACAGAGCCCGACGCGGGGCTCGAACTCACGGAGCACGAGATCATGACCTGAGCCGAAGTCGGCCGCTTAACCGACTGAGCCACCCAGGCGCCCCTGATCCAAACATTTTTATCAAGCAAAGACACTTATGAAACAATAATCTTCTAAGACATAAAGTTACTGATTGTTTTCCAGGTATGGGTAGAGAGAAAGCAAAGTGTAAACTGTTTGAATTTAGAAATGAAATTCCAAACAGGCATCACATTTATTGCATTACCTGAAGAGAAGAAAACGTTAATATACCAGACAATGCAAAAGCCCTTAAAAAATACCACTTTGTAGGGGCGCCTGGGTGGCGCAGTCGGTTAAGCGTCCGACTTCAGCCAGGTCACGATCTCGCGGTCCGTGGGTTTGAGCCCCGCGTCAGGCTCTGGGCTGATGGCTCAGAGCCTGGAGCCTGTTTCCGATTCTGTGTCTCCCTCTCTCTCTGCCCCTCCCCCGTTCATGCTCTGTCTCTCTCTGTCCCAAAAATAAATAAACGTTGAAAAAAAAAATTAAAAAAAAAATACCACTTTGTCACATCTATTTCAAAAAGAACCAATTGTCAGAAAAGCATGCTGAACAAATTTATTCCTTAGACACAAATGTCTGTTTTGTTGGTGACTCAAAGTCCCAAAGATACTTATCATGAATGAGTTATGATAATTAGACATAAAACTTTTAAACACATGAAAAATAAAACAAAGCTTAAAATGAGAACTAATGAAGAAAAAAAAAGGCAAATACTAAGAAAAATACTCTAAGGCAGGCAGACTAGAGAAGGCTTGGTCTCTCCAAATGGAGCATTCATGGTGAATAGGAATGCCAATCCCCAAACAAGACCTTTCAGATTCCAAACAAAAATGCTGAGAAGTTTCTGTAACTGGAGATGGGATGGAGGAATTCTATTAGGAGTCTGTTTCAAAATAAAGTCTTAAAAATTATAACTTAAGGGGCTCCTGGGTGGCTCAGTTGGTTAAGCATCCAACTCTTGGTTTCGGCTCAGGTCATGATCTCACAGTTCAGGAGTTCGAATCCTGTGCTGGGCCCTGCACTGACAGTGTGGAGCCTGCCTGGGATTCTCTCTCTCCCTCTCTCCTTGCCCCTCCCCTCCTCTCTCTTTCTCTCTCAAAATAAATAAACTTTAGAAAAAATTATAATTTAGAACAAAGTTCTAAAAATGAAAACCTTAAAGAAGTTTTCATAATTAGTAAGGAGTATAATCCTCAACATTTTCTAAAGTTCTTATTATGGCCTAGAATACAGCCTCGCCCTTATATTAATTCATTACCTCCTCACAACAGTCCTATAAGGTCATTTAAAAGGAAAGATCTGGCTGTTAAAAGAGCTTGTTCAAAAAGCAACACTGATTTTGAACTACACTACCTGTCCCAGACAGTTCCTGGGGCTTGAGTGCATTACTGGTCATCTTGAATCCCTTACTGAAGGGAGAGCAGCACTACTTTCATCTGCATACCTATGGGTTTATACGATTTTAACACAGGAAGAAGATGGTATTATAATCCAAACCGGTCTGCAACAAGAGAAGTGTGAAACTGAGACAAAGCCTTCAGAACATTGTATATGATAGAAACATTACAATTATATAAGAAATTGTATGCCTCTTCAATATGATTACACTGCATTTGGGCTTGTAGTTCATATGCCTTTTTTTCCATTTCTTTTTTTTAGGGTTTAATTTTTATAAATATATTGGTCTGCAATAGGATGGAAATTAAACAAGACCAAAAACTAGTCATCTACCAGATAGCTGGAGGAGCACTGCCCTAGAGCTCTGGTGCGAACAGCTTGCTCTCTGTTACCAGCTCTGTGGCAAAGAGGAGACGTGCTCAGGTAAGTAACAATCCTCAGATAACCCATCTAACATCTCACTTCGGTCATGGCTGTTAACTTCATTCATCAGTCAGAGCACTTGCTAAGCTGGGTTAATTCCAGGTAACGTTAAGTTGTAGGCTCTTCACCTACTTACATAGCATTTTCTTTCAGAGCCAAAGAAAACTGCTCGTTACCAACTGAATCTAACATCGTAAGATAGTACTAACCTAGTGGTTCCAACTCCTTTACCAGATGGGATTTCATTTGTGTAAGGCATGCTCTGGCCTTCTTTACAACTTTAGTTTTTCTCCTTCCCATATGCTGAAGAACAGAGCATCTTCAGCATCAGTTGCTCGTAAGTATTTTCAAGAATCAGAGATTTTGGGGCGCCTGGCTGGCTCAGTCAGTTGAGCATCCAACTTCCGCTCAGGTCATGAGAACATGACTTGTGGGTTCGAGCCCCACATCGGGCTCTGTGCTGACAGCTCAGAGTCTGGAGCCTGCTTCAGATTCTGTGTCTCCCTCTCTCTGCCCCTCCCCCGCTTGTGCTCTGTCTCTCTTTCTCTCTCTCAAAAATAAGTAAACATTAAAAAAAAAAAAGGAATCAGAGATTTTCCTTTCCTTCATTTTAGAAATCACTTAGGCATAAAGGAAGCAAGAAAGAAGTTACAAAAGCATCAAGAAAGTTGGTCTAGGGGCAAGGAATGCCGAAGACAGTGATGAGATCACGGTCACATAAAGCTGGATGGTCAGATACAACAGGTAGGCACCACTGCTGCAGCAATTTTCAGGTTACTTAATTTTAACTCATTTCTAAACACTAATTTTGCCATAATTAATGGGTTTTTGAACTTTTATTCCTGTCTGAGAAATTCTAAGGGGAAATACTGTATTGAATAAAAGCAGCAGCTAGATTAAGAACATGAATAAAAAGCATATGTTTCCATATAGATGAAAGTGAACTGTAAAATAAATTAGATTGGTCTTTTTATTTATAATAATGCTAGTCTCTAAAAAAAAGCCAGATTTCCTTAAAAAGTAAAGTTGTTCAGGGGCTCCTGGGTGGCTTAATTTGTTAAGTGTCTGACTCTTGATTTCGGCTCAGGTCATGATCTCACAGTTCGTGGGTTTGAGCCCCCACGTCCGACTCTGTGCTGGCATCACGGAACCAGGTTGGGATTCACTCTCTCTCTACCTCTCTCTCTGCCCCTCCCCCGCTCATGCTGTCTGTCTCTCTCAAAATAAATAAATTAACTTAAAAAAAATTTTTAAAGGAAAGTTGTTTAGCCAGTATAGAAGCTTAGGAACTATTTGCTAAAGGTAGAAACTGCTTTCCAGCCTCCATGAATGAAGTTTAGTTTTTACACATTTATCATCTCACTAGTTTCATGATACGTCAATACATAATAGTATAATCTGTCTAGAAAAAATGCTTAATTTCCAGAAGATAAAAAAAATCAGTTGAATTCTAACATGTCTAAGTTATATATAATTTTCATTTTTATTCTACGAGCTCAAAATGGACTGTGCCTGCTGTAATAATAAAAGAATATCATGAATGTTATTTATAGCATTTTAAGGCCTACAGCTGGAAAAGACCACTTGACCATCAATTCAGATAGCCATAAATGACATGTCATACTAATTATCTTTATTAATGGCTTGGTTAATTACACCACTCATGTACACATTTCCTTTCAGTGAAAAAGAAGATAGCAGATCGCATATTGCAAAAACCACTCAAGATGGTTCAAGAAGATACTGAAACTGGAAAAGTTCTCAGCACTTTATACAAATAAAGTTTCATTAATCTCTTATTTGAAGACATTATAATTTTTGATAAATGCTACCTCAGTTAAGTTTTTAAATATATACGCCAACTTAAATCTCACAAATATTAGCCCTGATAAGGCCAGTTCAATTCTAATGCAGTTAATAGAAAATATGGTTCAAGGCAGAATAAAGCAGGCTTACAAAGTACTGGACAGCAGGTGGCCCAAATGAGTGAAGCAGGCTTCACAGCCAAAGACCTTAACAATCTACCACTGCTCAGCTCTAGCCAACTACTGCCTTCAGGGAATACAGACAAAAAAAAAAAAAAAAAAGCAATAACAACCTTAAATACTGTGCTAACCTAACAAATTAAGTCTGTGGGTTAGGTTTGGTCTATCAGTTTGCTCTCTCACGAAGCTCTTTCAGGACTGGCGGTGAAACTGGGCCTATTTTACTGCTGAACCCCCAAATACTCATGAAATCCTGTTCCTTCCAAATGTAATGGGTTTTCTCCCCTAGATGTCTGAGCACTGTGCATGCTGTCAACTCTTTATGAGGAACTTATCCGCACTTTTAACTGAACAATGCTTCCACCTTTCTTCCCCACTCATTAATGTTTGTGCAAATGAGGACAAATGTACAAATTAACCAAAATGTCAAAACATATTAACAAAAATTTCATTTCTAAGTAAAGATCTGAAACAACTTCAAATATGCATTCCAATGCTCTCTTTCTTTAAAAGGAAATGTGAGTTAAGAACAATCTAGTTTTCTTATCTTCATTCGTTAGCATGAATTCATTTTTGTATTAACAAAAAACTAATTCAAAAAACCAGAAAATTTTGGATTCTAATCCAAAAAAATTACCTCTCCCCCCAAAAAACTATGCTTCATTTCCTCAAAAAGATAAAGTATATTGATTTCAATGCATACAGACAAATAATATTCCCCATTTATGTTCCTTGATAGCAATCTGGAAACTTGATTCCTTGGAACCTCTGGGAATCCAAAGAATGTTATGGTACCTCTTTCCAGGAAAATGTGCAGAGTCCTAAATTTTTGTATGCAATTTCACAAGGTTCAGAGTACCCCAGGATCTTCAGTGGCTCCACCCACCCCAAGTTAAGGGCTCTAGTGCCTAAAATGAGGTTTGTTCCTATTATGAAATGTTATGCATCTTTTTTTTTTTTTAATGTTTATTTTTGAGAGAGAGAGAGAGAGAGAGAGAGAGAGATAATGAGGAGGGGCAGAGAGGGAGACAGAATCTGAAGCAGGCTCCAGGCTCTGAGCTGTCAGCACAGAGCCCAACGCAGGGCTCCAACCCACCTAAAGTGAGACGATGACCTGAGTCCAAGTCGGACGCTTAAGCGACTGAGCCACCCAGGCGCCCCATGAAATGTTATGCATCTTTTAAAAAGATAGTTTTTCCTACGAAGATCTGTAGCTCTGAGCTTAATTAAGGAAACCGCTTCCCTTTACAACTGTCAGTACTTCCTAGCAGCCATCCTGACAACTGACAGAAAATTGAGAATTTCTTACCTCGGAGAAATTAACAGCCAAGGGCACGATTCCAGCCACGTAACATCCCACTAACATAGCCAGAGACAGCAAACTAATGGAGATGAAATCATCCATTCTGTCCTCCTTTATTTACCCACCGCCACCAGACTACAAATTTTCAGAGGCTTCAAAGGGTGCTTAGGTTCTTAAACGCGTGTGGTGATTCCAAGACAAGTGGACTTTCCAGTTTTTTCGTCCTCCTCACCAACAGATGTGTTCACGAAACCCTTCTCTGGAACGCACCTGAAAACAGTCCCTTTTTGCTGATATTAGCACCAGAGAACTTTCAGCAATCTCAGGTCCCAATCCCTGTTTTCAGACGCCAGTCACTGGATTCCCTAGGGTTAACAGTTAAAGGTATGCAATGGGCGATTTCTTCAATCGTCGGAATGGTGGCACAATGGACCCACTCCCTCCACAACGTCCCAGGTGGCAGCAGGAAAAGGAGGAAAACCCAAGCAAACTTGTTCGTCCTCCCGGCTCCCCTACCTCCTTTGGGGCGGTTCTCGCCAGCCTGGGACCAGCCCACCAGTCCCGGCAAACTCTCCTCCGAGTCTAGAATGGGGAAAGAGTCCTGCAGGTCTCTACCGATGGGCTTAGGGGTTCAGCAGCGAAGGTGATACAAAGCTGTCTCTGCCCTATACCCGATACTGCCCATGTTACTCCACTCCGCTGGGCCTTGACCCAGAGCCACCGATACTACAGCTGCCATGGCCGCCAAGTGGCACCTCTTCATTACATCCACTTCCGGATTGCTTCACCGCCCCCTCCTTTAGAAGAGTACTTCCGGGTTACAACCGACCTATAGCCCAAGAGGCTTATGCTACCGCCATTTTTGAATAGGGCCATTGAAAGATATCTGGAGTCACAGTCTATATCGGTGATCACTCTAGGCGCCTGTCCAATAACAAGAGTACGGAAGACCGCGTCTTGAAAAGAAATGATTATTTTTCAAGTTCTGCAGCAATTCCCTGCGCACCCCATCGCCCTTATCCAAGATGGCTGTGACAGAGTCAGTATCCACTCTAGCTGCCGGAAATGTGTGCGCCTCTATGGCCCAAAATGCTCTTTCGCGGTGCGTTTCTGACGACTTCCGGCGGCTCCTCTCGCGGGGATTGGCTGTTGGCGGCTTTGCGGCTAAGCTCGTGTGCGGCGGCAGTGTCGGCAGCGGCTGCAGCGAGAGAGTTTGGCGCGATGGTGAGAAAGGCCCCCGCGGCTCCCCGATCCCCCGGCCTCTGGGGCGATCCCAGCCCTGTACATCTTCTCCCCGTCTCATCCAGAGCGAGCGTGCAGCTCCACGGCCCTCCTGGTCGTGGTTCGACCTTTCCCCTTCCCGCCGCGGAGAGGCAGGGCCTGGCACTAGGCCCCGGAGCCCGGGTCCGCCCTGCGTTTGCGCGCCCGCCTGTAGGCTCCGGCGAGGCGTGCGGTGCGGAGGATGCACTTTCTCCCAATTGCTGCTTGGTAGAGGCAGGCGTAGACATGCTGCTCTGTCCCACCGGATTCTCTGGCCGAGTGCAGGAACAATGGCCGAGGGATGTATGACAAACCTGTTCCCAAAGCTGACAGATGCAGCGTTCTGCACCCAGCGTGTGGGCCGGGAGGGGTCGTCTTTGCTTTGTAGTGTGCTTCTCGGCTATTTCCTTTTGTTTTTCTGTGCTCTGTCTTTAAGTACACATAGAACGTTTTTTCTCTTTTCCAAGATTCCAGATGCCCGATTTGGCGTTTCTCCCAGCCCTCAATCCTGTTCTTACTCGTAATTTACTCATAATCTCTTGGGACTGAAGGCTGAAAAAGATAGGCTCAGCTGGGAGTCGAATCAGGGTGGTAGTGGAGTAAGTGGGTATTTTGATTGTGTTTTATATTTTATTCCACCAAAAAGATGCTCCTAGGGATTATGAGGAATCATGGTTACTTCCACACTTCAGCTTTCGTTTTCTGATTGCTGCAGTTACTGTTAACAAGTTATGCAGCCGTTAACAGCTTTTTAAGGTTGTACTTTTTAAAATTGAGATGTTTTAGTGTTTGGTTCCACATAGTTTCCCAGAGAGGACTAGGAATTAGAAGACTGGGTTTCCAGTTCCTGTTTTGTCATACTAGCGATGTGACCTTAGATCTTTTACTCTTGAGTTTTCATTCAGTGCTTTTTAAGTCACTACTTGGTATTGTGTTCAAATACTTAGATTAAAATCCGAGAAAGTAACAGCAGTTAATATCAACAACCCATTCTCTGTTGGGCAAATATCAGTGATAATTCCTTATCAGTCCAAGTAGCATTAAAAATTAGAATTTGTATATGAATCAAACAATTATTGGTTCAACAATCTTAAATACTTTTGCTTTATCAGGGATACAAGTTTCAGCTTTGGATTTTTGGGGGGGTTCGTTTGGGAGGAGCATTTGAAGCTAATGAGCAAGTCGTACATAATATTTCTGTAGCAGGAGAATGATTCTTAAGAGTTCATGTGTGTGAGACTTTAAAAAAGTTAGTAAGGCTGGGGGCGCCTGGGTGACTCAGTCGGTTAAGCATCCAATTTTGGCTCAGGTCATGATCTCACAGTTCATTAGTTCGAGACCCCACATTGGGCTCTCTGCTGTCAGCATAGATCTTGTTTTGGACCCTCTGTCCCCCCTTTCTCTCTGCCCTTCCCCTGCACACATTCTCTCTTTAAAATGAATAAACATTTAAACAGTTAATAAGGCCAGATTATTCATTAAAGTGATTCACCTGTGCTTGGCAATTAGAATAAGGATTTTATTAAGGTAATTCTGCATAACTTTTACTGATTTAGGTTTTATAATCTTATTTTTCTATTGTGGGAAGTTTGAATATATATATGTATATATATTTGTTTTTATGTGCTTATATTTTGCATATATATTTATCTTTGTTTTTTAATAACACAAAAGGGCTTCAAAAATAGCTCCAGTGAAAAGAATTGTGACTAAAACTGATTTGGGAAGTTTTATGATCTTGAACTGTTGACAGGAAGGCACTACCACTTAAAAATAATACCTATTTTTGCCTGTTTTATTAAGAGGGCATGAGCAGGGGAGAGGGGCAGAGGGAGAGAATCTTAAGCAGGCCCCACGCTCAACGCAGAGCCCACAACCCTAGGATCATGACCTGAGCTAAAATCAGAGGAGTTGGACACTCAACCAACTAAGCCACTCAGGGGCCCCAAATAATACCTGTTTTGACTACAGCTTTGTAAATGTAGTTTTTTGTTCTTAGTAGTTTTTAATCCTTGTCTTTGGGTAGTAAGTATTGAAAATAGTGAGATTTGTCAGAGGTTCATTTTAAGATGTAAGAAGTAACATACTGAGTAGTCGTTTCCATATTTTTATTCTCTTAAGTAAATTAGTCATTGAATTTGCATTAGGGTAAGAACAAAATTAATGTAGTAGCCATTAGTATGGCTAATGTACCGAGCAGGTGCTACTGCAGGAATGCTAATGTGGTTTCTATAAAATTATTTTCTTCTCAACATGTGGCCCATTGAAACTACTTTTTTTGAGTAGGTGGCTTACAAAAACTTCTATGTAACAAATAATCTAATAAACTGCTTTCTCTGGTTTATAATCCCTATTTAACAAAGGCCTTGACTGTTACGGTCATTATAGGTGAGAATTACCCTTCATTTCTTGTCACCAAGTTCTATTTTTATCTCAAATCCTCAAACTTTTCATAAGAATGAGTTCTTGATGGAGAGGGAGGATTATGAGCAATTCCTTTGCCTTTTTTTTTTAAGTTATTTATTTTAAGAGAGAGAACCAGCAAGGGAGGGGCAGAGAGAGAGAGGGGTACAGAGGATCCAAAGCAGGCTTTGCGCTATCAGCACAGAGCTGGATGTGGGGCTTAAACTCACGAATCATGAGATCATGACCTGAGTTGAAGTCGGATGCATAACCGACTGAGCTACCCAGTCACCCCCCTTTGCTTTTTTTTATTTTTTTTTTAAATTTTTTTTTTTTTTTCAACGTTTATTTATTTTTGGGACAGAGAGAGACAGAGCATGAACGGGGGAGGGGCAGAGAGAGAGGGAGACACAGAATCGGAAACAGGCTCCAGGCTCCGAGCCATCAGCCCAGAGCCCGACGCGGGGCTCGAACTCACGGACCGCGAGATCGTGACCTGGCTGAAGTCGGACGCCAACCGACTGCGCCACCCAGGCGCCCCGCTTTTTTTTATTTTTAATGATGTTTTTCTTTTCCTTTTTTTCAAATGTTTATTTATTTATTTTGAGAGAGTTCACGTGTATGCAAGTGCAAGGGGAGGGGCAGAGAGAATCCCCAGCAGGCTCTGCACTGTCAGCCCTAAGCTCCACCTGACTTGGGACTTGATCTCACCAACTATGAGATCTTGACCTAAGCCAAAATCAGAAGTCCAGTGTTAACCGACTGAGCCACCCAGGCACCCCCCTTTGCTGTGTATGTAGTGTTCAGAGTACTGGTTTTTGGGTTTGTTTTGTTTTGTTTTCTTTTGTTTTTTGGGGGGGTGCCTATCCGGAAACTCTAGGCTTTGTCTATTTCCGTGTTGATTGTTAAAAATTATCATTTCAAAACATTTTGGGGGGGCCTGTCATAAAGGATTTTTGCGACCCAAAAATAATAGTACAGCAGAGGAGAAGGTTGTCATAGTTTTGCCCAGGAGACAGGGGGTTCCAGTACTACTGGTATTTAGTGGGAATAGGCCAGGAATGCTGCTGAACATCCTGTGGTACACAGGACTACTTCCACAAGAAGGACCCTTCCACCCCAAGTTGTAATAGCACAGAAACTGAAATAGACCCACTAACGAAAACATGTCCCCTCAGTGAGCATGCGGTGGAAGATGTTAAGTCTATTTGCTATTCTTCAGGCATATTCACATTTGTCACAGTGTGATCATCTATTTTGTGTGATCCTAGTGGTTAAAAACATAGGATTTTGAGATAGCATAGGCTTTTAAGGTGAGTCACCTACTGGGTGAATAGTTCAATGGTTTCTCTAGGGTAACGTTAACTACATATATTAATTTTGTACTGCCAGTTTATCTTCTGCCTTCACGTTGGAGTCTAAGGCACGGATAAGATGTAACTCCACTGTTGTGCTGAGATTGGAAAAAGAACGTAGATCGATACAGTGCTTGCAATCACTAATAGTGTTTCACTTTTTCTCTCCTTTTATCAGCCCACATCTGATTTTTTATTAAGGAACTTAATAGGGCTAAAGATAGAAAGTGACCAGTGGAGACAGAAAACCTAAGTAGGTTTATGATCTAGTTGGGAAGAAAGATAGGAAAGAAAAAACAGTACAGGGTAGCTTATGCTGAATGCTTACAGGCAGTAAGTACAACAGGAGTTCAAGAAAGCAGCCATTAAGGACTGAGAGACTGAAGAGACCTTACAGAGAAGCCGTCCATCTTCTTTTTTTTTTTTTAATGTTTATTTCTGAGACAGAGACATAGCATGAGTGGGGGAGGGGCAGAGAGAGAGGGAGAATCAGAAGCAGGCTCCAGGCTCTGAGCTGTCAGCACAGAGCCCGACGCGGGGCTTGAAACTCACAAGCCGTGAGATCATGACCTGAGCCGAAGTCGGTCACTCCACCGCCTGAGCCACCCAGGCGCCCCAAAGCTGTCCATCTTCTGATGCTGCACTTGTATAAAGGCAGAAATGTAGGAAGAGCACCCTAATTAATAGTGGGTTTCTTTAAAACTTTTATTAATAGTGTTTTAATAACCATTTGTGTCATGACTGAGGGTTTTATATCATGCTATGAATTTCTCAAATATGAGTTAGAAACTTAACGTTGATATCACTTTTTCCCCTGTAGTCTCACACCATTTTGCTGGTACAGCCTACCAAGAGGCCAGAAGGCAGAACTTACGCTGACTATGAATCTGTGAATGAGTGCATGGAAGGTGAGTTGAAACACTAGTCAAGAGTTCGCTTGTTTTTTCCTGACATTCACTGTAGACCGTGTCTCATTTAGGAACTGGGCTTATTTTTCCTCCACATTTCTTGAGTTACTAATTTGAACGGGGAAGGAAGATATTAAGGACCATATTTGTTGAAAGTTGAAACACTGATTATACGTATTGTCTTTCTGCTGTAAATATTATTTTACCTTTTTTTTATCCAGCTCATCATTACAATGAATGACTTTCTGAAGCCTCCCATTTTTATGTTGATGTTCTTTGTTATGTTAGGTAAATATCTTACAGGTATTCTTTAAGTATTCTGGTTAAACTCCAGCACTATAGCGGTAAGGCAGGCTCTAGGGATGCCTTCAGAACCTATCAGTCTGCTCATTGAACAGATAAACATTAAAAGCTGTTGAGGTTTGGTTACAGTCCATCAGTGTGTTAGAAAATAAAAATTATCTCAGAGAATAAAGGCAAATGGAACCAAATAAGTATAATTTATTGTGCATTTGATAAATTGGCACCACCCTGAAGGGAATAGTGAGTGTGTCTTTACTCCATAAACCGTTAGGTGAGAGCCCATAGATCGGATCGTCACAAATTGGATTCATGCTTACATTTAATCATTACATCAAGTAAGCCAGGTGTGGACATTCCGAGCCCTTTTGCAAATTGTCCATTCTTCACTTCTTCCTGTAAAAATTTTATGGTCACTGTTTTTGCTGCTGGGCATGTCCCCGAATTTGTTGATTATCCAGAGCTAAGTGGATTAGACTTAAAATCTGTCCATTTAAAGCCAACAGTGGGTAGATCTGGGGGGAAAGCTACTGGTAATAATTAGAGACAGCTTCTAGATAGTTGGCACCAGGCCTTCCTGATTGCAGATTCTCTTAATTTTAAAAGAAGAGCAGGCTCTTGTTCTTCCCCCTCTTTAGGACCCTTCCTCTTCTGACCATGGTAGACTTTGTGCACATGCTGCCTTAGCACATTATTGCTTTACCTTATATTATCATGTTTGGTCTTTGATTCTGCAGTACTCTGCCAATCTTTGCTGATTTTAGTGAAGCCTGTTTTTTTAATTTAATACATTTTATTTATTTTTTTTTATTTAATTTTTTTAATGTATTTTTTTTTTTAATTTTTTTTTTTCAACGTTTTTATTTATTTTTGGGACAGAGAGAGACAGAGCATGAACGGGGGAGGGGCAGAGAGAGAGGGAGACACAGAATCGGAAACAGGCTCCAGACTCTGAGCCATCAGCCCAGAGCCTGACGCGGGGCTCGAACTCACGGACGGCGAGATCGTGACCTGGCTGAAGTCGGACGCTTAACCGACTGCGCCACCCAGGCGCCCCATTAATGTATTTTTTAATGTTTATTTTTGAGAGAGACAGAGACAGAGACAGAGTGCAAGCAGGGGAAGGGCAGAGAGAGAGGGAGACACAGAATCTGAAGCAGGCTCCAGGTTCCGAGCTGTCAGCACAGAGCCCAACACGGGGCTAGAACTCATGAACCAGAAGATTATAACCTGAACTGAAGTCGGACACGTAACCAACTGAGCCACTCAGGCGCCCCAATACACTTTATTTTTAGGAGCACTTTAAGGTTTACAGAAAAATTCAGTGGAAAATACAGAGTTCCTATGTACTCCTATAGGAGTTCCATGTACTCCTGTGTTCCTATGTACCCCTCACCTCCACAGTTTCCCCCATTAATAACACCTTGCATTTGGAGTTGTACGTTTGGTAAGGTTGGTGAACCCGTTATTGATACACTGGTACGTTATTGTTACTAACTAAAGTTGGCTATGAACTAAAGTCCATTATTAAAATTATTAACTGAAGCTTATATTAGGTTTGTTCTTGATGTCGTACAGTTCTGTGGCTTTTACTAAATGCATAGCATCATGTACCCATCGTTACAATATCATACAGAATCGTTTTCGCTTAACCCCAAAACCCCTGTGCTCCACCTGTTCATCCCTCCCCACTTCACCCTTTGCACTCTGGCAGCTGTTGGTCTTCCTGCTGCATCCATAGTTTTGTCTTTTCCAGAATGTCTTAGGGTTGGAATCATTACCGTACGTAGCCCTTTCAGACTGGTTTGTTTCACTTATGTGCATTTAAGGTTCTTCCATTTCTTTTTAAATTAATAGATTTAATTTTTTAAGAGTAGTTGTAGGTTTACAGGCAAACGGACTTGAAAGTACAGGAATTCTAGCACACCCCTTCTTCCCTTACCCCCTCCTCCTTGTTTCCTCTGTTACTTACATATCCTGTATTAATGTGATACGTTTGTTAAAATTGTGGAACCAATGCTGATACATTATTATTATTGAATAAAGGCCATATTTTCCATTCGTGTTGAGTCTTTGCTTTGGACATTTTTTGGGGTTTTGGCTTACATACAATGACATGTATCTACCATTTACTGTCCTAAAAATCTCTGGTGCTTTATCTTTTTCTCCCCCCAAAACCTCTGGCAACCACTCATCTTTTTAATGTCTCTGTAGTTTCACCTTTTCCAAGATGTCATCTAGTTGGAATTAAACAGTATATAGCTTTTTCAGACTGGCTCTTTCAAAAAAACAATGTGCTTTTAAGGTTCTTCCATGTCTTTTCATGGCCTGATAGCTCATTTCTTTTTATTGCTGAATAATCCATTGTTTGGATATACCACAGTTTGGTTATCCATTTGGCTAGGGAAGGGCATCTAATTGCTTCCAGGTATTGGCAGTTATGATAAAGCTGCTGCAAACACTCGTGCAGGTTTCTGTGTGGACTCGAGTTTTCAAGCCGTTTGGGTAAACAGTAAGGAATGTGATTATTGGATCATATGGTAAGACTGTGTTTCGCTTTGTGAGAAGCTGACAAACGTTCTTCAGATGTGGCTTTACCATTTCACATTCTCATCAGCAATGAATGAGGATTCCTGTTCCACGTCCTTCACAGCATTTGGTGTTGTCAGTGTTTTGGATTTTTGTCATTCTCATAGGTATATACCGACACGTCTTGTTTTAATTTGTAGTTTTCTAATGACATGATGTTGAGTATCTTGATAATGCTTATTTGCCATTTGTATATCTTCCTTGGTAAGGTATCTGTTCAGATCTCTTGCCCACGTTTTAATTGAGGTGTTTGGGTGTGTTTTTTGTTTTATTGTTGAGTTTTATTATTGACTTCTTTGCGTATTTTTTGGATGACGGTATTTTATCAGATCTGTGTTTTGCAAAGATTTTCTCCCTGCCTGTGGCTTGTCTTTTCACTTTCTTGATAGTGCCCTTTGAAGCACAAAAGATTTAAATTTTGATAAACTCTAATTTATATATGTTTTTCTTCTGTTGTTCTTGGTCTTGTCATATCTGAGAACTGATCGCTTTATTCAAAGTCATGAAGATTTGTGCCTATAATTTCTTCCAAGCGTGTTATAGTTTGGGCTCTTACATTTAGGTCTCTGGGCCATTTTGAATATTTGTATAGGGTGTGAAGTCTAAGCCCCACTTTATTCTTTTGCATGTGACTATCCAGTTGTGCTAGCACCATTTGTTGAAAAGACCATTCTTTCTTCATCAAGTTGTCTTTGTGGACCCTCTTTTCTATTCCATTGATCTGTATGCCTATACATAAGCAATACCACACTGTCTTTGTTACTATAGTTTCATAGTGAGTTTTGCAATTGGTAAATGTGAGTCTTCCAACTTTGTTATTTTTCAAGATTCTTTGGGTTATTCTGGGTCTCTTGCATTTCTGTGTCAAACGTTAGGATCAGCTTGCCAATTTCTGCAACAATAGGTTGGATTTTGATAGGGATTGCACTGAATTTATAGATTATTGTGGGAAGCATTACCATCTTAACGTTAAGTCTCCTGATCCATGAACACGAGATCTTCCATTTATTTAAGTCTTTACTTTCAGTGACATTTTGTAGTTTTCAGTGTAGGTCGTATGCTTTTAATTACATTTATTCCTAAGAATTTTACTTTTTGATGCTGTTTTCGTAAGTTCGTGGAGCTGTTTTCTTAATTTCATTTTCAGCTCATTTATTGTTAGGATGTAGAGATACAGTTGAATTTTATATATTAATCTTCTATCCTGCAATTTTGCTGCACTCATTTATTATTAGTTCTAATGGTTTTGTGTGTGTGTGTGGTTTCCTTAGGATATTCTGTATATAAGATCATGTCATCTGTGAAGAGACATAGTTGCACTTTTTTTTTTTTCCAGTCTGAGTTCCTGCTATTTCTGTTTCTTGTCAGATCACTTTGGCTAGAATCTCCAATACGATGTTGAATACCAATGACAAGAGTAGGTACTCTAGTGTTCCTAATCTGAGTGGGAAAGCATCCAGTCTTTCACCATTAAGTATGAAGGTGGAAGTGGGTCAGTGCCTTTTTAAGATAAATGGTGAATTTCTTTCCCTGGTTATTTCCTTTGCACTTTCATCTTTCTGTTCAGTAACTCGTGAGTGATATTCTTTGATCACAGTGTGTGTGCCAGAACCAATCAAAAGCCCTAATTCAGATATAATTTAGCTTCTTAATAGATACCGTATATGCACTTTAAAATACATATAGAAAGGGGCGCCCGGGTGGCTCCGTTGGTTAGTGTCTGACTTCGGCTCAGGTCATGATCTCGCGGTCTGTGGGTTCGAGCCCCGCATCAGGCTCTGTGCTGACAGTTTGGAGCCTACAGCCTACTTCCGATTCTGTGTCTCCCTCTCTCTCTGTCCCTCCCTGGTCGGTCTCTCTCTCTCTCTCAAAAATGGACATTAAAAAAATTTTTTTTAATTTTTTTTTTTAATGATTATTTAGTTTTGAGACAGAGAGAGACAGAGCATGAATGGGGGAGGGTCAGAGAGAGAGGGAGACACAGAATCTGAAGCAGGCTCCAGGCTCTGAGCAGTCAGCACAGAGCCTGACGTGGGGCTCAAACTCACTGACCGTGAGATTATGACCTGAGCCGAAGTCGGACGCTTAACCGACTGAGCCACCCAGGCGCCCAAGAAAAATTTTTTTTTAAAGGTGCTCTTACAATAATCTCTTCCTTGGTGCCAGTTTTGTTTTTGTTCTTGCATTGTATCAGAATTTGAAAGCAGACCCACAGTGTCATCACTTGTTTGAACTTTTCTGTGACGGGTCTTTAAAGTTCTTTTAGATCTAGTGGCTTGAAGTAATCATTTTATTGTTAAGGCATAATATACTTAACATTCTGGCAAATGTATGAAATTTAAAGAAATCCACTAGTGACAAAAAAGTGGTCAACTTACTGTCCTTTTCCCAGCCCAACTTTATAAAAATAAAATATTACGGTATTGCTATATATTTGCTACTCATACCTAAAGTTTATACAACTGTAAGATCTTGGTTTTCCTCTCTCTTAGGCGTTTGTAAAATGTATGAAGAACATCTGAAGAGAATGAATCCCAACAGCCCCTCTATCACATATGATATCAGTCAGTTGTTTGATTTTATCGATGATCTGGCAGACCTCAGCTGTCTTGTGTAAGTATCGGCCACCATATCTCTTAAGTTGTATCTTTCTGTTGTTTATCCATTTGTTTGATTTTGGTATTGGGAGCTCACTGTGTGCCTGACACTGATCTTTGCATTTTGACTACCGTGTAGTAATATTTCATCTACGTATGGCTTGTAAGTAAAGTTGGTAACATAGAGCTAATGGCACTGGAAAAGTTAATAGTTTTGCTAATTGGTGGCCATCAATATGCAGAGAGAATGCTAAAGAAGAAGTTCAAAGTCCTTCAAAGTGCTTCTTTGTTTCTTGAACCAAATAGTCTTTTTTTAGTTTGTTTGTTTGTTTGTTTTTTCCCTTAAAGTCTTTGTCCTAAAGCAGTTGGCTTTGGCTAAGATGATGCTGTTTTCATGACAAAGGAAAATGAGAGTACCTTATAATAAGATAATCTTCAGTCATCAGGTGCTTGAATATTTATTACATGCCAGATACTGTGCTAGAAGTAAATACGCTCTTGAAAAATACATAGGTCTTATTCACAGGGACTTCCTGGGATTCCTGGATTACCACTGGGGCCAGGCCAGGACTTGCTGTCTCACCAAAGATTCCTGTGGAAAATTCGCATTTCCTTGGAACATTTGAGTTTTATTTTGCTTCCTGAAAACAGTCCAGTGATTCAGGTCTGGTCTTTAGTGAAATGTATTAATAAGAAAGTTTTATTGTAACTATTTCAATATAAAAAGCTCATATAAGAGGCCAACAGGGCTGTAGGTATTCTTCTGTGTTGGCTTATATTATCTATAGTTAATTTGCTTATAGTAGGACATACAGAAAAAGCAACACATAATCATTTAACAAACGTTGGTTGAGTGCTGACTGTATACCGTGCTTGTTCTAGGCATTGGGAATTGAGCAGTAAATAGAGATGGAAAGGATGCCTGTGAAGCTACAGAGGAGTGAGGCGGAGAGCACAGGACATGAAATTGCAGGGGCAGGAGGGTGGTGATGTCCTAGGAGCCAACTTGAAAGTATTTCATATTACTAATAGGCCAAATTTATGAGGACTGAGAATTGACCCCTGGTTCAGCAGTGGGAGTCTTTGATGACTTCCAAAGCAGTTCTGGAAGAGAGACAGGAGTGAAATCTTCACAGGTTTCAGGGAGTTGAAGGTAATGGGAAGCATAAAAGGCAGCCAACACAAATAACTTTTTTGAAGAATTTAGCTTGATAAGAAAGCAGAGAAATGGGATTATAGCTGGAAGAAGAAGTTTTTTGTTTTTTTTTTTTTAATTTTGTTTTTTTAAAGGGGGGAGAAATAATGGTAAGTTTGCAGGCTGTTGGGATGATCTAGTAGAGGGGGAGAAATTGATGGCTTTAGATAGGATATCAGACATTCCACTAAATAGAGTAGGGAGGGCAGGCAGATATGGAAAGCTTGGGGACATTACTATGGTTGTTTTAGTTATCTCAGGAAAACAGGAAGGAATCATTTGAAATCAAGGATGAGGGGGAAGATGTTGGAGGTTTGTGAAAAGAGGTGCAAAATAATCTAGGAGGGTGAAGGGATTAGGGCAAGTTGTGATTTCTGAGGTACCTGATAATGAATTTAAGATGGAATTATTAGTCATTATGGTGTTCGGTTTTTTCCTAGTCACTCTTAGCCTGGGTGGATTACAGAGGAGGCTCTACAGGTAGAGAATCAGCAAAGATTTTGCTATAAGTTTAGGGTGTATGTAAGGAAGTATCATGCAAGAGACTGAATGACTGTGAAACATAAGTGGGGGTTGGGGTGGGGTGGAGACAGAGGTAGGATCTGTTATAGGTCCCAGTGGGGTCATGGAGTTGTTGAAGTTGGGGTATTGGGAAGTAGTGCAAGAATGAGATGCTTGAATTTGGGAGACTGAAGGTGCTGGAAAGCTATCTGGCCAAGGGAGGGTGGGAGATGAGCTCTGGGAAGAGAGGAGTTCAAGGAACTAAGAGGCCCCGATGTTGGCAGAATCATCTACTGGATGAAATCACCAATAATGTATACATTTACTTTGTAGACTTTGAGAGCAGGGAGGTTTGTTTTTGTTCACTGCTGTAGCCCCAGTGCCTTGAATAGTATTTGGCACATAGTTGGTACTGAGTAAATATCGGTTGTACAAATGCACGTCACCCTTATAATATGATTTGAGGTGTAGCTTTTTTAAATTATTGGTAATCTTCCTTTTTTCCCATTTACATTTACAGAGCTTCCCATTTACAGAGCTATCTTTGGAATTGATAGGATGGTCTCAATAAAAGTGAAAGAATCTAATGTGACTTCTCTCATGCTGAAGTTGTCTTACGTTTTGAGAAATCGTAAGGTTTTTATCTGATGAAAATATGGTGTTTTTAATACAGTTTTGTTCTAGGTGTGTTTGTTTTGGGACATTTTCACACTTGAGCTTGAACACTAGATGTTTCAGTTGGAACTTAAAGAATAGAGTTCACATGGGTGCCCTCACCTTGTTCTTCAAATGAACTACTGATTTTATTTTAAAAATGAATAGCTGTCTCATTTTATAACAACTACTTGTTGAGACATCAGGTACCTAATGCTGATGCTTTGGGATGTGGAACACATTCTCAGCAGATGGGGAGTTACTTGAAGCCAAGGATCATGTTTTACTCCCCTCAGGAGATTGTGGGTTAAGAGCTAGCTGGAGTTTTAGAACTAGACACAGCTGAGTTTGAACCCTGGCTCTGTCATTAGCTAGCCACACCCCCCCCCCCCCCCCCAGGCAGATGAGCTTAATATTGCTAACCCTCAGTTTGCTTGTTTGTAAAATTTAGAGAAATCTACCCACAAGACTACTTGAGGGGATCTAATACTTGCTTAGCACGGTGGTATTGAGTATATAGCAGAAACTCCATTTTTAACTAGCTTGACCAAGTCAGGGCAGGGTTTTATTTTATGTTACAATGAGTAGGTGAATTCTTTAAAATTAGCTAAGAGTAAAATGATATGAGCTTCAAATTCCACATGGGAGTTAAACTATACTGTTAACTTAAAGAGGTGTTATGTTGGTTTTTTTTACTGTAAACTGTAGCTATTTAGGATTCGATCTCTAATGAAACTTTTTTGGTCTCTGAAAACTTACAAAAAAAATTTTGTTTAATGTGTATTTATTTTTGAGAGACAAAGAGACAGAGTGTGAGCAGGGGAGGGGCAGAGAGAGGGAGATACAGAATCTGAAGCAGGCTCCAGGCTCCAACCTGTCACCACAGAGCCCGAGTTGGGCTCTCGAGCTCATGACCTGAGCCGAAGCCGCATGCTTAACGGACTGAACCACCCAGGCGCCCCTCTGAAAACTCTCAGAGTCAACTTTAGGTTTTAAAACCATTTTCCCCATATGACTTTGTTATTTGAATATTCAGGAGAAATAAGGTGTTTTTCCAAAGAGGTCACCTATTGCCATGGTGCTTCCGATGGTAGCACATCCTGCTCCTTTCCTTAATCAGGGTTGTGACTTGGGCTGTTACTCCTCAGACCAGGAATTGAGTCCATTTTTGTAAATTGTTATGAGCTTATTGCTTCTATCAAATTTACATCGCAGCGACATAGGACTTTCTCTGATTTTTCTTGTTTAAACCATATAGGAGGAAATGAGCAATAAATAAGTTTGTGACATAATTAAACCCTTGGACAAACGGACTGCATTAATAGTAGAATTTAGGCCTGGAGGCTTGGTACTTCATATATTTGAAATCAGAATACAAATTTCTTCACAGTTTGGAGAGTGGTTAGGATTTTTTTAAATAAGCTTTTTAAGTTTAAATAATGGCCTTTTCAATATGCAGGCTCTCCTTGTTTGCCTAAAGACAAAGGGACGTCTTTTCATCCTCAGTTGTTGGAATGAAGACGTACTACTCCTAATTAAGGAGACAGCCTGGTATCAGGACGCTGGCTAATTTCACTGCTCAGACCCACAGCTTCTGTTCTTGGATAAACCTGCATTCATAGAACATAACACAGAAGATTCATCTGTACCAAGAGCTAGGGATTTTATTAATGAATTTAACAGCTAATTGTCTGATTTCAAGTGCCAGTAAACAGCTGTCAACTCACAACTTGCCATAAAAAAAGGCATTATTATTTCTTCAGTTGAAAAATGGCATGCAAGTTGATGGATTCCTAAATGTTCACAAACCAAAGTCGTCTTGCTGGGGGAGATGGTTTAAATAAGTCCCACCTGGATATAGTTCTGAAAAATTCGATTCCTTTTTTAGTTCTTTCCCAGTGTTGATGTAAATATTGTAGTCTGTTGTACCATACCCGAATTAGACTAGATTAACCCTTATTTAATTAGGAAGCATGAATAAAGAATAATCAAAGAAAATTGTTTAATTTTTTTTGAATATTTCTCGTAACAAAAGGACATTAATAAAAATGAAAAATGTCCTTTTTTTTTTAAACGTTTTATTAAGGTAGAAGGTTTATGCATTTTTAATAAACCAGATTCTGACCTTACTATCCAGGGGAAGAATGTACTGGTATAAAACATTCTGACTTTGGAGTTTGTCTCTCTTGCTAAAATTTGGAGCATAGGTTTCTAACTTAGTGTTTTCATAGTGAGGAGGACTCCTGTCCAAGAGTGTTTTAAGCTTCTACTACTTGCCCAAGTCACTTAACTAATAAGTTGCTCATTCTTTGCTTTTTCCTTATTAAAAAAAGGAGGGGAGGTGATAGTATCTACTCACAGGGTTGTAATTAAAATTGAGTGAGTTGATTCAAATAAGTACTTAAAGTAATACCCAGCAATTGGTAACTTCTTAATCGTTATTATCACTTGTATTTGTATATAATTTTTTGCTGAGAAGTTAAAAAATGAAACTTCTGGCTCAAATAAAACAATAATTGGTAAATTAGATAGTTTGTTTTTCTAAAGTATCCCTAAGGTTTGTTTTGTTGTTGTTGTTGTTGGGTTTTTGTTGTCTTTTAGGCAAACTCCATCTTTGCCTCTCCGGAATCCCTTATAGTGTTTCTACCACGTGACGCACATGGCTTTGAAATGCTGAAGTGCTTTGTTTTTGTCCAATCTGTGGTTACTTCTTGTCTGCTTTTTTTATGCCCAGGCCTTAGTTTTTTAGCCCCAAAAATGATTGTATTGCTTACCCAGCTAGATTTCAGTGGTAGGTCACCTGGAATGTTTGTACTATTGGAGTCTTCTAAGGATACCTCTAGTGATTGTCTATTAAGCGATACCTTGGCCTCAGAAACCCTGGCGTCCCACTGGAGTTTCTTTGCTAATGCCGATCCTTGCACTCCTGGCTGATGAGAAGCTCATTCACCTTCTAATAATTCTCCACCAGCCTCTAGTGTGATTTATTTTAAGAAGCAAATCCTGAAATATAGGTTAAAAGATTTTCCTCTCTTAATCCTTTACAAAGATTTTCAAAGATTTTTTTAGTTAATGGTAACGTATATAGCAAATACCAAGTTTGTACCAGTGTTTGGTTTTTGTCTTATTTAATCACTAAAGAAACAATAAACCTTGTAACTCTATAGGAGAAAGAACACAGTTTCTGGTCATACTGTGTCAAGAAGTAGATGTGTAACACATCAAGCATTTAACTTAAGATTTCTAGACCTTGGTTTCTTTTTTCTGCTAGAAGATTGCACTAGGTGGTCTAACGTTCCTGTCGCTTAAAATTCAGCATAATGTAAGCAGCTCTTTTATGTTTTCATTAAGTTCATGTATGAACATATACATGAGCTTAAACATATACATGGCACACCTGTGCCATCATTGGGCAATTATAATTTGGGGTTTTAAAAACACGACGATAATTGACCATTGTAACTTTGCTTATTACTTTTCTGTTCCTCAGTTACCGAGCTGATACCCAGACATACCAGCCATATAACAAAGACTGGATTAAAGAGAAGATCTATGTGCTCCTTCGTCGGCAGGCCCAACAGGCCGGGAAATAGTTGAATTGGAAGCAGTAGGGGGGTAGGGGTGGGCTTGGAACACAGGTGTGTACAGCGTGCTGTAGTGGAAGTTTTGTATTATAGGAACCTGTTTCCATTTTGGTATACTCTAGCCAGGATTGAATGTATTAGATGAAATGTGAGGATCTTGTTCAATCTGAAACCCCCATTGCCCCCTTCCCCCCCCCCCTTTTTTTTTTACTTAAACATTTTTATGATAATTTAGATGGAAGTTGTTTGTCAGTTAATGTTGGTTCCAATCCTTCAAACTGTTCATATCTTCTTTATAACATTCACTATACTAACCCTTCTTCAGGTTGGGGTGGGGGGGGTGGTGACAGTTTAGTTAAATGTCCTACAGATAAAGTCTTAGTGAAAAATGAATAAATGTTCTTTAGCTATATTTTCCCCTTGAGTGATTGTTTTTTTGGCGGGGGTGGAGGGTCTCTGAACAATTGCATTTTCTTGCAAAGCATTATCAGTCTCAAAGCCAGTAGGCTGCCACGCAGAGCATTTGAAGAAAGCTGATGTGTGTGTTGAATACATTTCACTGTGGTTTATATGAAGCTAACAAGCTTTTACCTCATTTTTCCATTCTTGTAAGTGAACCTCAATTGCAACTCCAAGGTTTGTACTTGACATTGCTGCAAACATGATGAAAGATTTCCTGGTGACATAGCTTGTCTGAAGCAGCTGCCAGGTTAATTCCTTAGTTTTGGTCACGTACTCTCTGGGAGGATCTTGGAGAGACCACAGTAAAGGACAAGATAATTCTGTTTTTAATGAACCATGATCACATTGTGACTCAAACGTACGCTGTTCTGTACCTCCAGTCATCAAGTCCGTGTACATTCCCCGATTCTGCTATCTTCATACTTCACCGATAGCCAATATCTTGACACATTCTAAGATTGGCAGTCTTTTGGGAGGCTTGGTGACTGGCCTTCCCCATGTCCCCACTCCTACTTCTACATTAGAGCCTTAAATATTTTTCTTTATGCAGAACCAGATTCTGAATTAGTAGTTATATGTGCTCACTTTTTCTGTAGAATAATGATTCTATTAGTGAAGTATCATCACTGTATCAAAGGATTATTAAAATTAGGGTGCCTTACCAAGTTATGTATAGCTATGGTTAATGTTTTACTGTGAATCAGCCAGATATTAAAATGAAAATGTTCTCACTGAAAAAGGAATAGATCCAAAAGTGAGTCCAATTGTCCTATTTTTCATTTGGGCCTATCCTGCTGCTAGTATAGTTTTATTTTTGTAACAGGTGTGATCTTGGCTTCCTTTTTTGAAAAAATTCTCTAGAGCACGTTTGGGAGGAATGGGACCCCTTGCTACTCAAAGACAATACAGTTTCTGGTATTGGGCTTAAAGAGGAAAATACGATTTTCCTAAGGAATGTGGAAGACCTCCGGGTCCTAGATGTTGGATAATGAGAGCAAAGAGGAAGAGATCAGTATTTTGGATGATACTTTATAAGGCTTAAAGAAGAGTAGGACTGGAATAAATGTGGAGAAGTACACATTTAACTATGTCCAGCATTACACAGAAAAGGAACAGAGGGAGACTTTCATTGTTGAGGTGAAGTCTTCGATAAAACCTTCAGCGGTTTGGCCAAGCTACAGCCACTGTTCCCCTGTTGTTCAAGGGTTGGAGTATTGATTGTGTGGCCTTTCCCCAACCACAAGTAAAACAGGTTTGATTTCTGTTCATACAGCGATCGTTTATACTGCTACCTAAAAGTGAAACCTGCACCGGACCAATTACAAAGTTCCCGATTCTCTAATCTACCTTATTTTATATAGCTGAGCATTTCTAAAATATTTCTTGACAATGCTACTTCTCTCAGCATTCGATCTAAGAAGTTGTAGGGGTGTAAAAGGAAGATTTTAACTGTTTGACTTCACTTGTGCTTCTCTGGTTGAAAATATTTATAGCAACTCATTAAATGCCTTGGGCATTATTTGGACAAATACATATCTTACTCCTCTTGTTTGGGGTGGGAAAATACTACCTTTGTTCAGATACATTTAGAAGAAAGGCCATTAATTTATGTGTTAGTGTAAAGCTCCTAGCAATAGCACTTAGGCATAGCATTTACAGCGTAGGAAACATTTTTACATAGATCTTATTTAATCATCATGGCAGCCCTTTGAGGTTGGAGATCATTGTTCCTCTATTAATGGTGAAAAAATAGGTTCAGATTGTTCAAATCCTTCACCCAGGTCACACAGCATAACCACAAAGATTTTGCTAGGTGTAAAAGACATGGTCTTAACCTCAGATCTTGAGAGAAGTAGGAAGCCCCCACAAAATGAATAGCTGTGAGCTAAATAATGGATCTCTGACACTTTTCAAAGGGAGCTTTTGCGATTCGAATATTTAGATTCACAAGACCTGAATAAGGTCCCATTTGTCACCAGTTGAATCAAAAGCATACAGGACAGGGCGCCTGCGTGGCTCAGTTGGTTGCATGTCCGAGACTCTTGATTTTGGCTCAGGTCATGATCCCAGCTTTGTGGGTTCGAGCCCTGCGCCTGGCTCCACACTGAGTGTGGGGCCTGCTTAAGAATATGTCCACCATATTTTTCCTAACCCAAGGTCAAATTTGTCCTTGGAGCAGAAGTTTTGCTAATTCTTTATCCATAGGTATTTGAGAAGTGTGAGATGGCACACCTAGCTGGCTTTCATGCAGAAGCTAACACTTGAGCTGGGCCTCGAGGAACGGCTGAGCTTGGAAAATAGGACAACAGGACAGAAGTGATAACAAGGTAGTAAAGCACTGTAACGTTTGAAGAACAGCAAGGAAGCCATGGCCGGGGTAGGTAAAGTGCGTATTTAGGTGAACAGTGGTATAAAGGCCAGGAAAGCTAGTAGTGAAACCCCTTGAACATAAAGCTGCAGACTTTAACTTCATAGGCTTTTGTGAATAATCTTTAAAGATTTTTAAGGCAAACCTGTCAAAGCTGCATTAGGAGGATTAAATCCACTGCTCTGTGTAGACTAGATTGGAGAACTGGAGACTATAATGTCCCAGAAGCCAAGTCAAGAGAATTTTTCAGTGAGACAGGTAAGATGAGGAATTATAAAAAGGCTTGGGTTTGGAATTCAGGAAATTTTTTCAGGAGTGTAACGCGAAGACAAAAACCATTTGCAGATAAAAAGTACAGGAAATGACGAAGCATAGGCAAGAAAGGCAAAGTCCACTGGAAACTTGAAAGAAGAAAGTGGTAATACGGAATGAGGAGTTGGAAGGACACATTTTTTTTTTAAATACAGGTAATTTGTTCATGTATATAAGTAGAGGAAGAATCTAAGATTTAAAAAATTTATCATAATACATCCATAATCGTAGGTCACAAGCACAATATCAAAAGGCTAACCATGAAAATAATGTAACATTGTATGGCGATTATACTTGGAAAAAAAAAACAGCCAAGCTCAAGGCTACACAGAAAGGCAAGTGAGGGATGGGCCAAGAGATGAGGGGCTGAGAGACTGAAATCATGAAGACATTTGGGAGAGAAGTTACAAGAGGCTAGATGATAGTATGAGGGGAATTTCAATGATAGAAACTTGGAAGGGAATAATTTCTCAGTGATTCATTTTCCTGTCTCCTCCACTACTTAGTTCTACCTGGAAGCCTGATCTAAGAAAGATACTTGCCCTTTGAAGACAATAGTAGTCCTTTCAGCTACATTTAGAGATCCCGTGTCAACTTACCTGGCACACTCTTTTTACAATCACATGCTTTAACTAGGTATTCGATTTGAGGCATACTGTGCAGAGCTTGGTTTAAAAGCCTCTTCTGTGCCAAAGGTAATTTTCTTTATGCTTTCCAAGAGAGTGGGGAGAAGGCTAATGAGGACTGATTAGATCACTTAACTGAGACAGGCCCTCTGTCCTTGTCAACAGATGTTTGAATTTAAAGTCTCTAGACTGGAAGAGAAATGGGATAGAGCATGATTTTTCCCTTGGAAGCCTGAGGGAGGAGGGGTTGCCATGGTAACGCTAACTCACTCACTTACTGGCGTTGGTTGTGGACTATCTACTCAGTTCCAGGACCCCCCCAGGCCTGGCCAATTACAGTGGCTCTCTAGTCTGAGAAAAAGAGTACGTTTGAGTCTTGCTCAAGGGTGAACAATTTGAAGAGCATCTAACAATGCTGGGGCCCTTCTTCCCAGTGGCCCTGGCCCTTCCAGAGACTGCTTTGTCCTTGACACTGACAGCGGGCCCAGATGTGTGTTGGAAGCATGGTTACCCACTTTCTTCCACCCACCATGCAGCTCCGGGAAGGATTACCGTAATGCCCTTCCAGTTATTAAGCAAGTCCCAGTAGGAGGTTGCAGTTGTAGTGAGGGAGGGGGGTTAGCCTCATACTCCCTTCAGAGGAGTGTTAAAAAGGATTCAAAAGTACAGGTACGGAAAGGCCATTTGAGTGCATGTGCTCATTCGTATGAAGTCCCGACGCAGCTCTTCGGGATCTCCAAAGGTGGGAAGTCTTCATACTCCAGTGATTGGGTGGCATCTCCAGCCAGGTCCTCTCTGCCTCTGTTCAAGTACTTGGATGGAGAAATTACACTTTCCCTTCATTCAAAAGGCTAATGGTAACTACTTGCTAGAGTATTTGAATCCCGTGTGACCTGTTACGTGAACAGTGACCATCTCTAACATATCCCAGCAATCCCTGCAACTGAACAACCTAGATACTGGGATTGTATGGTTTGTATGAAGGATTCTGTATCACCCTTTCAGTGAACCACCCAACAGTAAGTCGGTGTCGGTGCTCAACATGGAGCACGCTGTCCTGAGAGTCCGTGGATAGGGAAGGATCACTCATTCCCCCCAAGGACAGCCTCCTCACGCCCCCCGGGTTCTGACAGCACCCCCCACCTGGCCACCTTCTGTATGGGCATCTCTCCCCATTTAGCCCAACTTCCCGCTCCATGCCACTCCCTCACGGGCCCTTCTCCTGCTTCTCCATAAAGATGGTTTCACATGGTAAACATTTACGTGGCCATATGATAGAAACGCTACCCTAATAGCAGTTGTGCTGTTCATCGCATTTCCAGTGTTTATCTTACTCCTTAGGACAAATGTAAAGCTTTGTAACTGTTACTACAAAACCATTAAACTCCTAAGAATATCGTGCATGTATATATGTGTGTATATGTGTATATAGGTGTGTGTATATGTATATATGTATACGTATATGTTACACTTTAATAAAGTTTATTCTAAAGACATATTTAATACTGTTATTAAAACAAACAACCAGAAAGACGTCTAAGAAAAGTCATGTTACCATAATCATCCCTGTACCTCTCTAGAGGCCTGGGACTCCATGGCAGTCCAGCCCCCGGCTGATCAGACAAAGATTCTTCCAACACCTGCTGGCTCTCTAACGGGCTGTCCTGTAACACTGGGAAATATCAGAAGACCTGATAAAAATGCAAGGGGTTGCTGTTTTCTTTCCCTTCTCTATTAAGCCTTTTCAAGAAATGTTTTAAAATTACTAACGTTGCAGGGCGCCTTGACTGGCTCAGTTGGTGGAGCATGGGACTCTTGATCTCGGGTCATGAGTTTGAGCCCCCATGTTGGATGTAGAGATTACTTTAAAAAAAATAAAATCTTTACAAACAAAAGATGAAATTACTAAAGTTGCCAAGCACATCAGTGGTGATCCAAGTGTGGGCGTAACCGTGTCTCACCTTGATCCCATGCCTTTTTCATTGTCTTGCATTTGACATGTTCCTGTTAGAAATCAGGGTTGAAAACGAAGGGCGTGCGGGAACCTCCCATCACCGGTGTAGATTCCATCAGCATTAAGGAATTATTATGAGGTTTTTTTGGTTATCTTTTAGAGCCTGTACTGAACTATTGTCAGATAAAATGACATCGTATCTGTGATTTGTTTCAGAATAATCCAGTACGAGTAATGGAGATGAAACAAACGAGATTGGTCATACATTGATAATTGTTGAAGCTGGGTGGTGGGTATTCATCTCCTTGCTTTTTTACATGCTTGAAATTTTCCACAATGAAAAATTAAAAAAAAAAAAAAAAAAAAGAAGATTGAGAGTGCAATGACAATCCTGTCTTGACGACTGCATAGCTATGGTGTTGCAGCCAGTCTGGTCGTCTCTGGGGCTGGCGACGAGCACCTGTCCCTTGCGCCCGTACCGCACTGTGCCTCGTGTTCTCTGCCCCATCCAGCCCGGAACCCTGCCCGGCTCCCACACATCATGAGCCCGGAAAAGGAAACACCACATTCTCAAGGCAGGACATATTTGGGTCACAAATGAAGCCTCGCTCTACAACCTGGCGACTCGGGCGGGAGGAAATTGCATGGAAACCGAGCTAGTGTGCTGTGTCAGGCTGGTATTCTGGGAGCCCGAGAGCAGCAGCGGATGTTTGGAGCCACTGAAGCTGCCTTTCTGACACATGCTAATGAGCTGCGTTCCGGGATGTAAACAGAGTCAGCACTTCAAACTGAATTCTGGTAGAATTTAACAACCTTTGCTTAACCATCTCCCTAGTCTGCTTCTGACCGGACACAGCGCGCCAGTCTGAAAGGAGGCATTCCCACCTCTGACAGCTTTACAACGACAGTTTTGAAAAAGCTGCCAACTCACACCCAGCCTCAGTGTGGGTAATTGCACTTGACACGTCGTTCCTGTTAGAGGAAAGTAAATGTGTTTTCTGAATACCCAATTTCAAGCTTCTCAGCCCCTCTCCGTAATCTTCCTCAGTCTGGTTGGGAGGTGAGCTGTCATACAGGGGGACCATGTGCTAGGAGTCAGAAGGACTCGTTAGGCTGACACTTGAGAGCTGATTTTGTCCTGCTAACTTCAGTCCCTTCCTAAGTGAGGACCACCAGTCCCCGAGGAGACTGTGATCATTGCTTGTTTGCAAAATTAGGTATTTCTCTATAGAGTAAATATGCTTCGAGTGCGGGTAATTGTATCAGTTGGTTACGTGGTCAGAGCTAAGGAGGCCCACACATGAATGTCCCTCCTGTAGATGGGTTAACTTTTCTGTTCCCTGAGAGCAGACACTCATCTTGAAAACACAGGCCAGTTCCAGAGGGAACTCGTCACCCCTCCCCACCGACCGCATCCAAAACAGCCCTTCTTAAACAGGGCTGCCAACCAGCCATTGCGAGGGCAGCAATAGAGGGGGTGTGGCTTATTGGGTCATATGTCAAACTCTGGCTTCTCTCTGGAGAAGCCAGAACACAGATGAATCTCCGGGTCAAACAAAACCAGAAACATGGGCAATCAGGAATGCCTACCAGTTCTGGTCTCTGTCCCCCTTTATGTGTCAGCTCCGTTTGTCCCAAAGATCAGCTTCTTCCACTTAGTGGGCAACACGGCTGTCTGCAGAGTCTTTAAACCAGTTTAGACTCATCTCTCTGGCTCTTTTTTTTTTTTTTTAATTTTTAAAGCTTATTTATTTGAGACAGAGAAAAGAATGAGTATAGCATACACAAGCGAAAAAAGGGCAGAGGGAGGGAAAGAGAATCCCAAGCAGGCTCCACACTGCCAACACAGAGCCCTACGTGGGGCTCAAACTTACAAACTGTGAGATCAAGAATCAAAGCCTAACCGACTGAGCCACCCACGCACCCCATAACCAGTAGTTTTTTAATGGTTATCGTGTGCCAGACCTAATGGCAAGTTCCAGGACAAAGCAGACATGTTTCTACCCAGAACCCTGACTCAGAACCAGCTTCATAGGCATACAACCTATGCACTTAAAAGTTGTACAGGGCCCAGGGCTTTGAGGGACCCACTCTGCCGTTGTCATTTTTGAAATTCTTAATAATTTATGAATTAGATGACCCATATTTTCATTTTACACTGAGCCCTGCAAATTACGTAGCCAGCCCTACCCTGGCGATGACTCCAGAAAGCTCCCCAGCTCTCTCAGCTGAAAACAGTTCAAGGACAAGCCAGTAACCCCTGCACACCGTCAATAATTTTAACAGAACTGTCTAATATATTTAAAGAGATGTAAAGAGTAAGTGATTTACAGAGATTGTTAGTTTAAGAATATAATTCTAGGAGGGGTGCTTCGGTGCCTCAGTGGGTTGAGCATCCGACTTCGGCTCAGGTCATGATCTCAACAGCTCGTGAGTTCAAGCCCTGGGTCGGGCTCAGAGCCTGGAGCCTGCTTCGGATTCTGTGTCTCCCTCTCTCTCTGCCCCATCCCTGCTTGTGCTCGCTCTCGCTCTCTCTCTCTCAAAAATAAATAAACATAAAAAAAAGAAAAAGAGGGGCGCCTGGGTGACGCAGTCGGTTAAGCGTCCGACTTCAGCCAGGTCACGATCTCGCGGTCCGTGAGTTCGAGCCCCGTGTCAGGCTCTGGGCTGATGGCTCAGCCTGGAGCCTGTTTCCGATTCTGTGTCTCCTCTCTCTCTGCCCCTCCCCCGTTCATGCTCTGTCTCTCTCTGTCCCAAAAATAAATAAAACGTTGAAAAAAAAATTAAAAAAAAAAAAAAGAAAGAAAACATAATTCTAGGAGCCAGACATCTTGTGAGTCCAGGCCCTGCCATTGGGATCCTGAGCAACTCATAACATTTCCTGACCTCGATTCCCTTGTTATAAATGGAGATGATAATAGTGACCAACCCCCAGAGTTGGCTTGAGGATTAAAATACTTAAAACCCTTAGGTCAAGTTTTGAGCATCCTGAAAGCGGGTCCAATTGCTCAACCACCTGTTCCCTTCTTCGTGCTCCCTTCCTTTGGCTCCCTCCACTCTCCCTCCACGCTCCTGGGGTGGAAGATCTGGGTCAATGTGAGTGGCTCTAAGTGAGGAGAATATTGAGGAGAAAAACCAAGGAATTATGGCCTTCAGGGAAGCAATAACATCTTACCTAAAAATTGAGCAAAGACTTTGTTGATGTTAGCAATTTGTATGCAAATAAACTAAAGACTCCTGCATCCTGAGCCAAGACCTGGCCCTGGACAAACGCTGCAAGGCCACAGCTTAGTACACAGAGAAGACTTCGTCCTTTCTGCTGCCAGTTTAAACTAAAACTTCAGATCATCCCAAAGCTGTAGTTGTCGCTGCCTTAGCCTTGGACACATTCATTAGTATGTAAGGCAGTTTTCCCACCAGGCAGGTGCCTCTCCCTCTGTATTTGCTGCATCATCTCTGCTGTCTCCCCTTGTTCTCACATGCATTGTTTAATCAGGCACTGATTTGGCATTAACTTGCAAATGCTGGGTCTCCTGGGCCTGATGAAAAGGAATTTTCCCTGGTCAGACCTCATCTGATTGCTTAAAAACCCAAATCAACAGCCAGGTTAGAAGAGAAAGCTGAGGGGCACCTGGGTGGTTCAGTCAGTTAAGCGCCCGACTCTTGATTTCTGCTCAGGTCGTGATCTCATGGTTTGTGGGTTCAAGCCCCACGTGGGGTGCTGTGCTGACAGTGTGCAGTCTGCTTAGGTTTCTCTCTCTCCCTCTGCGCCGCTCCCCGGCTCATGTTCTCTCTCTCTCTCTCTCTCTCTCAAAATAAATAAACATTAAAAAAGAAAAGAAAGCTGAGAACCCTGTGTTCCAAGACCAGACATTCTCAGAACTGAGGGAGAATAGCAGTTTTTTTATACTCCTTTATTCCCTTGACACACATCTTTGTGTATGTGCCAGGCATTGTCCGAGGTGCTGTGGACGTGTCTTTTTCTTCATGCAGTTTGCAATCTAGTGGGAGCATAGAAAAGTACAGGCAACTCCAATACAACCCTGATTCACAGTAGAAGGGGAAAGAATGGGCACTTGGGGAACCCCTAGGACTAGGGATGGAGGTGGAGAATCTCAGGGATGCTCTCGGGCATTCTTGCCCATAAATTACATCCATTCGTCCATCTCTCAGCTCCCTGCCTGCCAGTCTCCTCTGTCCACAAAGTTAATGAGCCTAACATGTATCTATCTTGAATACATGCCCCCCTTGGGAGTCCTGGGGACCCTGAGCTAGCGCTGGGGCTAAGGTTGGAGTCAAGGCCTTCCCAGGGAGACTCAGTTGCCCCACACAGAGCTCCATTCATTCATTCATTCACTCACTCATTCATTCACTCACAAACACTCTTGATCCCATTCCCTGTGTGAAGGTCTGATGGTCCAGCTGCGACAAGACAAACAGCCCCTCAAAGAGTTTGGGCCCTTCTCTGGCCAACCCCTCCACAAATGTCAGCCCGTACAGATTTTACAGCATCCGTAAAAAGTAGGCGGTATTATCCCCGCTTTGCCAGTGAGAGGACTGAGGTTTAGAGGGGTCAAGTAACTTGCCACATGTCGCCCAGGTACTAAGAGAAACAGCCAGGCTTCAGCTCTAGGTTTGGCTCCACAGCCCGTGTTCTTTGTGCCCTGCCAGGCAGAGTGAAGCCTGGGCCAAGAAGGGGCCGCCCAACCATGCCTTCCTCTGTGTCACTGATAAGTATCTCTGGGGACTTCTCAACAGTGTGGCTTGGGCATCGCCCCTCAGGCCTTCTGAGAGAGGCAAGGCCGCATCCTGTGTGTCCTCCACAGAGGATCCTGGCCTAGGACAGTCATCTCCTCTGCTCCATGGGGCAGGCCCAGTGAGCCCTACTCCATATCAGGGGCGGGGTGGAGGGATGCAGATGAGAGAGGGACCCCAGACGGAGCTACGCTTCCTGCCTCAGCCTCCCTCCCGGCTCCCGTCCTGGCTTGCCCCGGGAGTCTGAGGGTTTTCAAAGCCTTCTTGTAACATCAAGTCCCCTGCTGGATCTACTACTCTTGGCTCTCAAAGGGAAAAGCAAGTGCCACCAAAAAAGTTTTCATAGGCTTTTTTCATCAGCAGGAACAAGGTGGGACCCTGGACGCCGCACCCCTTCTTTCCTAGGCAGCTTCCCACCCCCTTGGGTCCACCTGACTGAGCTCTGATGGCTGGAGCATGTCCTTAGCATCTGGAAAATCCTCAGCCTGGGGGTCTAGTAGCTCTGGCCTGCCCCAGGGGCAGAGACACTCTCCCCGTTTCCAGGCTGCTGCACATGCTTTCCCATCTACAAGGCACATTTTCTCATCTGATCTTTCCCTATGTCACTCCCATTTCTCAGAGGAGGACACTGAGGCTCAGGAAGCCTAAGTGGCTTGCCAGAGGTCACCCAGTACAGAATGGTTGGGCCAGGGCTGGAGCAAGGCTCTAACTGCAAGGCTAGAGCTCTCCTCCTCCACCCCTGCCAGCACACAGTAAACCAGCCCGCAAATAACTGGCATGGACACATTTGGTTATGATACATTTAAAATAAGCCCAGCCATTTGATGAGCACGCAAAGACCCAGGCTTCTGGTTCACACTGAGAGTGAACCCCTGGGCTCCACGAAGCATCCTCAAATCCCCGCCGTAGGTGGACAAAGCCAGAGCGGCAGGTCTGCAGAAGATTCCACCCGAACAAGCACAAGGCGAGCTGTCGAGGAAAAATAATGTCTTTGGAAAACACTAGCCCTGGCCAGCATTTAGGGAGAAAGCAGACCACACAGCAAAGCAGCCCTCTGCCTGTGGGGCCAGATCATTCAGAGGGTCTCACCCTCCTGAGCTCCGGAGAAGACAGCTGGCACCAGGCAGAGCCATCGGCAAGTGCTTCTGTCACCGTGATGTGGACCGTCGTGTTCTCCGGTCTACTGAGTCCCGGTGCTCCCCATTTCCTGCCCCATGGCTTGGGGCTCGTGGCCTCTCAGCCTTTTCTACATCTGTAGATGATGAGTCAACCCCAGCCACCCCTCCCTCTCAGGCTTCTATGAATCGGCTATGAAGAGATGTTGGCTGGCGGGGGACAAGGTTGGGGCCCTGGACTGAGACTGAGAGCTTTGCATGGGGCCTCAGTTTCCTTATGTGCAAGATGGGAAAAGAACAATGCAAAAGAGTTGGCGTTGGGGGCGCCTGGGTGGCTGAGACTCTTGATTTGCGCTCAGGTCATGACCTCACAGTTTGTGAGATCAAGCCCCGTGTCGGGCTCTGCGCTGACAGCACAGAGCCTGCTTGGGATTCCGTCTCCCTCTCTCTCTGCCCCTCCCCCCATGTTCTCCTTCTCTCTCTCTCAACATAAATCGACATTATTTATTTGTGGTGTTGGTAGGAGGATATGAAGTCATATGTGAAGGGTGATAAAGGGCAGTGCAGAATATGGACCCTGGTTCAAACTTCATGATTTTCTTTTCTTTAAAAAAATTTTTTTAGTGTTTATTTTTGAGAGAGAGAGAGACAGACAGACAGAGCATGAGCAGGGGAGGGGCAGAGACAGAGAGAGACAGGGAATCCCAAGTAGGTTCTGTGCTCTCAGCGCAGAGCCTGACACGGGGCTCGATCTCACAAACTGTGAGGTCGTGACCCGAGCTGAAGTCGGCCGCCTAACCGGCTGAGCCGCCCAGGCCCTGCAGACTTTGTGATTTCTACATCCTGGCTCTGCCCCTAATGGCTGGGTGATCTTGGGCAAGCGTGTTAACCTCTCTGGGCCCCAGCTGCCTAGTCTGTAAATGGAGCGATAATGAAAACACCTACCTGACAGAGTTCCTGTGAGGATTTAAGAAGCTAAAATGTGGGAAGCTCGGTGACTGGCGACTAAGTGATAGGACTGGCTATGAATGTCATCAGTCAGATGATCCGTAGGAAGGACTTGGCCGCATAACTCATGGCGAAACGCAGGCCTGTCCCGCAGGCTGCGGGGTGCAGTACTGATTCCTTGATTAATGGGTCTTCTAGGCTGAGAGCGCTTCTATAACCATGTCAGCCATCTGTGGCTGGTGTTGGAAAAGAAACTCATCAATCACATAGAGCGAGGTTGGCATGCGGCATCTGGCTCAGCAGCAAACCTTGGCTCGGTCTCATACCCACCCAGCCTCTGCCCCAGAGAGACCTGTCACAGCCCAGGGCTCTGCGGGAGGCAGCCTGCGTAGCAGAGAGAGCACGGCCCACAGCCCAAGCATCGGCTCTCCGAGCCAACTGTGCCAGGCGGTGACTCATGCCCTCCAGTCAGGGGACCAGGACCTATCCCAGTCACCGAACCAGTGACTCTCAAACTTGAGTGAGCATCAGAACCCTCTGGGAGCCGGTTACACTCCGGGCAAGTGCGTGAGGGCAAGCGCTGAGCCCCGCTGCAGTAGGTCTGAGTGGGGCCCGAGAGTTTGCATTTCTAGTAGGTTCCCAGACGCGTCTGGTCCGTGGGACCACACAACTTACACTTCTCTGGGACTGAGTTTAAACCTCACTATGTGTCCTTGGGCGAGTTTCTTCTCCTGACTGAGCCACCCCTATCCCCCATCCATGAAGTGGGCAAACCAGAACCTACCTCACGAGAGGTGTTGGGGAGCAATGAAAGAATGCACATTTGGCATCTCAAGCTCAGGGTACCCAGGAAATGATCCATGTCAACCCTCGGCATTACCAACGCATTGCTGTTGAGGGCTTAGAGACAACGAAACATAAAAATGACAATTTGAAAACACAAGTAGGAAGGGTGGAGTTGTGAAGATATTGAGCTTTTAGGGACAAGTGAGAGGAAAAATGAACAAATATGGACTGAGTGCTTTCCATACGCAATGTCCTATTTCCTAAAAGTAGAAATGCCTTGTCACTAAAACAAAACAAAACAGAATGAAACAAAGCAAAGCAAAACAAAATAAAAAACAGCCCCGCTGGAATCTGTGAGCTCATTCATGGGGCAAGCCAGACTTTACTGTGATTCGGAGAGCCAGGCTCTGTGCTGCAGCTATGGGGAGCAGGCACGGGTCCTGTTATCCAAGAGCCACAGCCCACGGCAAAGAGGGGACAAAGAAGGACTAGAGAAGACAAGTCCTTATCACAGCACATGGAGGAAGGTGGCCAGCATGGCTGGAGAGGAACATTCAAGACATTGAAGAGACAGGTTGGAAAGGTGCCCTCAGACACATCGGTGACCCAGGGACGTTTGCTCGTGGAAGCAACATCTGTCTGGAAAAATGGGTAGCAGCGACCCATGGAGACAACAAGGTAGAGAGTGGAAGGAACAGCAAGCACAGTCAAGAGAGGGCAGAAAGAAACTTCAAGAAATGACATAGGTGAGTGTGGCTGGATCCCAGGGTGAACGACACGGGGTGGGAGCTGAGGTTGGGCTGGTGGTCTGGTGCCTGGCAAGGGACAGCCTTGACCATTGGTGGTTTGCAGGACTCTCTGAGCCCATTGTCTGTCCTCTGCGGTAGGTGCTCAGCACATCATGGGCTCGGTCATGTTCACGGTGAATACGCCGCAGGTGTGAGAGACTGCATGATCCATGAGAGGCATCCCCGAAGAGCTCAGGCTCGTCCTGAGTCTCCCCTGCATGGCCTCTCCTCCCTGAGCCTCCAGTTCTCCTTCCTGCTTCAGAGGGCTGCAGACTTCAGGTGCATTTGTATCACCTAGGCCACTGGGCACACACAGAAATTCGGAGTCCGCAGGTCTGGGTCAGAGCCCGGGAACCGACATGCTTACGAGGCACCTTGAGTGATTCCAGCAGGTGATCTGGGCCAAACTTTGAGAGACACTTATTTGAAAGGCAATCTGTTGAAAGACAGGCTTGGGTTTCAGGGGGTTTGGGTGGATCACAGATAACCTGAACCGAGGAGGAAGGAGAAAACAAGTCTTTCTGGAACACCTCCTGGTCATTTGTGTTCATTCTTGCCAGATGAGAGTCATTAAAATTTTCAGGCCATCTATTTCCCCGTCCTTTCTTCTGCCCTCACCAAATAAAGGAAAGTGAGCCCTGGAGGAATGGCCAGTAGCTTAAGAAGCAAAGGGTTTGTCTGTTGGAGTTAAACCGCTGCCATAGCTTCCTTCTATGATTACGGGCTGGTCTGCATCACTACGATGCTGTGCGCACTGGGGTAACAAGTCTGGGCCACTCACCACTTCCTGCCGAGCTACGGGCCAGGCTGGTGTGGCTAGGGTCTGTCAGGCCTCATCCAGCCCGTTGCCCAGCCGAGGCAGGCATGGTCCAGAGTGCATCGGGACTCCATGGCTCGAAGGCCACAGCGAGAGGCCCCTCCTTGCTGCTCCCATAGTTCCCTGGGGCTTTTATGATGGCCTGTGTGGCCATGTCCCCTGCTAGAATATTTCTGTTTTTTTTTATGTTTGTGTCCCCACCCCTGGTAAAGTGCCTGGCATGTAGCAGGCACCCCGAAAGGCACTGCTTATTAGTAGTAGCACTCACACACGTTTACTAAGCTTTTAGAAAGATGCTTTGCACTCGTGAAGTAGATCAGTCCTCGCAAAACCCCTCCAGTGTTATGAGTACCCCCAACTTCCACGTGAGGAAACCGAGGCTGAGAGATGAAGTAAGGGACTCAGGACCCCATGACCAGTAAGTGGCAGAGTGGGGACAGACTGACAGGGGCCTGAGGCCCACACTCCTATTTTCTTTGTAGTATAGAGGGATCGAGTCCCACGACAGAGGGCTGTCCTCAGATGGCTTTGGAGGCTCCTTCCTGCTTGGTGACCACATAGTCCGGCTGCGGGCCCAGGAGAGGGTGGCCCCGGCCTGCCACACCTGAGGTCTTTGCTAAGTGCCCACCAGTGAAGACTTTTTAAGATGAGAAGCTGCCTGTCCCGCCCCTCACCTTCTGGAGGAAATGGACTCAACCACTATAGGGGACATACAGCAATACCAGGGACACTGGGGACATAGTCGGGAATGAAGTTGTCGGTATCATGACCTGTAGCTTTTCCTTTCCTGTTCCCTCAAACCCCATTTGGTGCTGGAAGATTCTCCACAGGCGTGGGGCTGCCGGACCCCTTGGAAGACAGGTATTGCCCACGTTATTTCTCCCAACTGCAGATGGAGAGACCCCTCCTGAGGGACGCAGGACAGAGCCTCTGTGAAAACTGAAGCCAAGGGGTGCCTGGGTGGCTCAGGCGGTTAAGCTTCTGACTTCAGCTCAGGTCACGATCTCACAGTTTGGGAGTTCAAGCCCCACATTGGGCTCTGTGCTGACAGCTCAGAGCCTGGAGTCTGCTTCAGATTCTGTGTCTCCCTCTCTCTGCCCCTCCCCTGCTTGTGCTCTCTCTCTCAAAAATAAATAAACATTAAAAAAAAGAAAGAAAAGAAAAGAAGAGAAAACTGAAGCCAAGTCACAGAGGCTCAGGGATGGAGGAATCCCTCCTTGCTGAACAAATGGGAGGCTGGCCTCACAGCCACGTCCCTCCTGCCCTCCCCACTTGTGTGCTCTTTGAGACTCTTCTGCTGGGTTCTGTAAGGTCCGTTGTTGCTAAGGGCCAACCTGAGAGCTTTTGCTCACCCCTCCAAGAACTGACTAAAGGCTACCAGTCTTACTTTCCAGAAAAAAAAGAAAAAAAAAGGGTCAGAGAAACTGGGCCTCCAGAGAGGTAGGTTTGGAGGAGGGCAAGAAAGCACGACTCAGGAGAAGCAGCACTGGAGCCCTTTGAGGCTGGGAAGGAGAACAGACGGAAGGTGGAAAGTTGGCCCAGCCTGGCCAGGAGAGAGGCCGGAGAAGGCAGTGGGCAGTGGGATGCACTCCTTGAGAGGACGAACAGAGAGAGAGAGAGAGACTTCTGCAGTGAATTGTGCCCTGCGCCCAGTTAGCCCAAGCTGGGCTCTGCAGACACACTCACCAGCCAGGGCTTTGCTCGGGGCCCATCGGGCATGGCAGTCCGCAGTTCTGGGGGGCCCCGGACGAGCAGCCCCGAGGTGAAGTGGGGGTGGGAGCAGAAATGGCTGTGTCGGCACAGGTTTAGTTGCACGCTGGCCTGCCCACCACAGTTCATCTATGCACTGAAGCGGCGTTTCTTTTTACCTGGGTAGGTTTGGCTTCTGTGATCAGAAGCGGTGGGGGCTTTCTATTGTTTCCATGGAAACATTAGGCCGGAGCATCTGCCATCGGATCAACAAGGCTAGGCTATAGGGCTCTTTCTGGAATTCTTTTGCTGTGCCTACCTCGGGAGATGTCCCGCCTGCACTTTACCGCTGCCTTCTTATGTGGTAGGGGTGGGGAAGAGCAGTTCTGAGGGGCTGGGGCTATCACCCAGGGAAGGAGAGAGGGTTGGTAAAAGGCAAGAATTTGGAAAAAAAACCCTTGGTTACCACTCCAAAGCCCCACATAAGGCCCCAAGGAGGGTTCACGAGGTCACAGGAACCTGGCCTCTGGTGCCAGCCTGCTCCAGAAGCAGGGCCACCTGCCGGCTCCCCTGGAGCAGCCAGTCTGTCACCCAGGACTGCTTGGGGTACCAGGAGGCACGTAGGCCGAGAAGCAAGCTGTCAGGTGCAGGAGGGGGTTAGACCCCAGTGTGTTTCATCTTGGCAGAATGGACGCCTCAACTTCCCCTCCATGAGGCAGGGGAGGGCAGCTCTGGCATCAGAAAGGAAGGCACCGGTGCACGTGTATGTGTGAGAAGTGGTTTTATTCCAGATGTGTGGTTCATAAAGACAAGGCCCTCGGGGACAGCTAGTGGCACATGCTTTGGTCAAGAGGAGGAAAAGCAAAACCAGAACAGGGCTGAGTCCCACAAAGGACGGCTGACAAGTGCAGCCTGACCACAGGGAAGGGACGGCTTCTCAGGGGCTTCCCTGAGCGGCAGTCCTCTTACATTCAACGAGGGAAGCCGTGCCCCCCTCCCCAAAGGTTCGCGCTGCCTGTGGGGTGGACTCGCACGACAGAGATGGGGGTGGATGAAACATAGTGGCAGAGGACGGAAGATAGTGGCCCTGGGGGCCAAGGGCCCCTTGCTGGGGCACAGAAGCACTGCTTAAGAGGGCCCCGTGAGAGCCAGGAAGTGAGAGGAAGCCACTGAGAACCCCCCACCGTGGGGCTGCTGGCCGGAGGACAGCAAGGAAGAGGACACTAGCAGTTTAGGCACACCAGGGAGGGAGAAGGGACACGGCAGCTCAGCTGGATGGTCGTGCCAATCCAGAGCAGAAGTTCAGATCCTTTGGGGATCGGGTACCTCTGTAAGAAGCTGGGGAAATCCACAGACCCTCTCCCCAGGAAAATGCATATATGCACACACATGCACTATTTGGGGGACAATTTCAGAGGATTCCTAGGCCCTCTGGAATCCATGAATTCTCTAGGGGGCCCAGGCTGATTTGCTTTGGGAGGGGGGATTCCCAGGGGTCCTTGTACCGCTGGTCTTTTGCTGAAGATCACGCTGCCTGAGCCAGTGGGGTTGGGCAGGAGGAGATGGGGAATAGCAGAAGCCCTTCTGAGACTAGGCCGTGGGCCCAGTGGCTGTGAGAAGGGGGCTCTCTACACAGACAGGAGCTGCCAGCCGGCCTCCCCGCCCACTGCAGGGACTGACCTTCTCAGGCCTCCCTCTTGCAGTGGGGAGGGGCGGGGATGAGGCTTAGGCTGCACGACTCACTCCCTACTGTCTTAGGGAATGTTTAGCTCCAGAAGGGAGGTCCTGCTCACCCCAGCCACCTCAATGCCATGATACAGTATTTACAGAGGCAAAGGCTTTTGAGAAGGCAGGAGTCAAAAGGTCTGAATAAGGATGGGGCTGCTCAGCAGTGCGGGGCGGCCGCCTGTCCCTACAGGGTCATCACCATGGACCCAGGCAGAGGGGACAGGGCATCAGCCGGTCTTAAGGTCCAAGGAAGAGGTCTTGGCCTGGCGCACGGCCAACCAGGAGTGGGATCTGTTTAATAAACTGTGTCCCAAGGCTGCCCCTGAACAGCCCCCTGTAGCCTCTTGTGCAGAGCGTGAAGCCAGAGTGCAGGGCACGGCGCCCGGGGACTGGTACAGCATGGGAGGAAGGATGGGCTGTCGGGAGGAGAGTCACTCTTTTGGTGCTTCGCTGCTTTTCCATCCATGTCCTTCTGCAAATGACCCATCATCCTCTGCTCCAGATCCCATCCCTCCCGCACTCAACCCAGCACCTGCCTGGGACAGGCCACTGAGCTTCTCACCTCCTCCCTGTTCTCTCCCTGCCTTCAGGCTGCCCCCTCCCCACCCTCCCCATCCACGCCGCCCACATTCGCCTCTCACGCTGACCCCACAGGCGGGCCCTGTGACCCAGCAGGGGCCCTGCATGGGCTTCTGTCCTTGTTCTCCCCAGCCAACAGGCGAGGGCCCCCAAAACACGGTCCGGAACCCCAGGAGGGCAAAGGGAGGGAACAGAGGGCCAGGGGGCCTGCCCAGTCTCAGCCCAGCAGCAGTCCTGCATCCTGACCGTCTCCTCTTCCGGGGCGAGGCCGGGACGGCAGCCAGGGCGTCGGGGCCTGCTCCCCCGTGGCCCCCCCGGAACAAGCTTTGGAGAAACGTGTGTCGTGGCAGGGGGTGTTTGCTGATGATTCCGGCAGAAATGCGAGGAGATGGGAACGGCCTGCTTTACACTCCCCCACCCTAACCCGCTTCCAGTCCCAAAGTCTCATGCAAAAGGTACAGGAGGCCCCAGGCTACCGTCATGTGTGGGGCAACAGCTGCCACTGCTGGGCCGGGGCGTCGGCCTGGCACTTGCTGGTCACAAGCTGGGCAGGCTTGGCCTCCAGACAGAGGCCGCTGACCGAGTGCTGGATGAAAGAGGCTTTTCTCCTCCATCTCTGGGGGGGGAAGGAGGATGACGAAAACACAATGATTAAAAATAGTAACAATGCTCAGAAGTCCATTTCACATGTATGTAACTGGCCTGAATATACCTAGGACACACCCTCCTCATTTGAAGCGGACTGTCCCCTACCCAAGAGCTCCCTGACCCCGCACACCTCCTTAACCCCCTCCCCTTCTGATGCACTCTTGCCTCATTCAGCAGTCTAGATCAGAGGCCCACGGGCTGAATGAATCAAACCCAGGGATGTATTTTGTTTGGCCTGCATAGTGTTTAAGCTTTGGCTTGGTCGTCACATGAAACTCTGTGTTTCCAGCTTCCCTTTAGACGTGGGCCCAGTTTCTCATGTGGCATCAGGCGGTTGGGGCTGAGCGGCTGTCCCCTGCTGCAGCTGGGACTCTTGCTGTCCACTGACCAAGGTTCTGCCCGGTCCCTACATTCTCCTCCAGCACAGCCTGCCCCTCCCTGTTGGCGTTTGAGTCTGTGGGGCCTGGCCTGGTGCATCTTTTGCTTCTTCAAACAAGATTTCTTCTCCCTGCGGCTCTAAGGGTCTGACCTGGCCTGTAACTGTGCGGTGGGTGACCGACACCCTTGAGTGGGAACCGGCCGCCATTTCTGCAGTGATGACTCAGTGAGCCCAGCAGGATGGTAGGAGGCCTGGGGTCCCCATCCCAGTGCCCACCCTGTGCCTCCCTTTCCCCAGGCTTCACAAAGGGGAAAAGAGGTGTTCTTGTGGAACATCTGGAGGTGCCTGGGTGGAGGATGGTGTGTCCTTTGGAACCATCAGGAGAAGGGGAGAGAGGCTGGCCCAGGCTTCAAGGGGGTAGGGAATGCTCACCCACACATGGAGCCCCCAGGGCTCTAAAGGGTGAGGTCACACACTCAGCTGGAGTGCCAGCAGAAGGCCTGAGCCGTACCCAGCTACAGGGCCAGGTCTAGGGCTGCAGGGGCTGAGGTGGGCAGAGAAGGGAACTGACTTGGGAGGTGGACCGGGGGCGGGGTGGGGGGGGGAGTTGTGGGCTGCAGACTCCCCTTCGGAATGTAGGCCTGTGGGGTGCCCACGCGGCCCCAGCAGTGAGGGGTCCCTGGCCTGAAAGCTGGGGCAGTGGGTAGGACAAGGCCTTGGTCCCTCTGGAACTCCCAGCATCGGTTGCTTTGTACCCGTCTAGTCCCTGACCTCCTAGAAGGGGCTGGCCACACTCACCCCTACTGGGCAAAGGATATCCTTTGGCACAGGTAGGCACCTAGCACAGTGTTTACAAAGGATGAATGTGCGCATGAAGGAATGAATCACCCCATCACTGGAGGCGGTCCCCAAACTGCAGGATTCTCACTTCTTACCCATGCCGTCATTGGGCAGTTACAGGGCCTTTCCAACTCTCTTGGCCACTCAGCCCTGGACACTCTCCCATCTCTTCAGCCTCTGTTCTTACAGGTGCCTTGCAAGGCAGGCAGGGAGGAGACAGAGGCTCGGAGAGGTGAGGGGTGGTCGGGCTGGGGTCTGCCAATGCCATCATACTGGCTCCGATATATAGGGCCTCTTAGATACATGATACGCAAGTGGCCTTAGAGGCCAAAAGGGGACCAAGGAGGGAGGCCTAGCTTTGAGAAGGCACAGCAGTGGGAGACCTGCTCATCCTGTCCTCTTGGAGGAGAGGCCCCAGTGGCCCAGGGCGCTGCTGGGGGCCTGGCAAGACTTGTAGGAGCAGAGTGAATGGGGCCAAGAGAAATTCCCACAAGCCCCTGGGGCTGGGTCAGCATGGAGGGGAAAGGATGCTTCAGCTCCAGAGAAATATTCAGCCGCCCCGGGAGCTACTTCCTAGCTCGGCCTCAGCAAGGAGGAATGGGAGTGGGCTCAAAGCCTGGTCCTCAGAAAGGTCTGAGGCTCCCAGTGAAGGAGAGCCTGAGGGCCTCCCTCCCTGCAGGGCAGGGGCAGAGGGCAGGCAGCCTGAGGGGGCAGGACAAACTACATCTGCCAATCAGAAACTCCTCAGAAGTATCCCTCGGGCTCAGCAAGCAGATCTTGGCACACAATTCACACGCGTGTGCATGCACACACACACACACACACACACACACACACACACACGCATGCACTCACATACACCCAGAGGCTGGAGGAGAGGATCTGGCTGCTTTTCCAGAATGGAATAGCAAACTGCCAGTCATCCTTAAAGAAAGAGCTGACCCAGGCAAACAGGAAAAGGGTGGGAGGAAGCCCTGCAGGCCAAGTCAGAGAGCTAGGTGCTCTCCTCACCCCTGCACTGTGCCGCTGGCTGGCCAGGGTCAGGCACAGAGAGGGGGAGGGGAGGCGGTTGGTGGGCAGAGGAAGGGCCGGAGCAGGCCGCCATCCTTTGTGTCCCATTCCTCGGGCAGAGGGGCACCCTCCCAGCCAGGAAGGGAGCCGGCTGACTGTCACTGGCTGCTGTGTATTCTGAGCAAGTGATGTCATCTCTCTGAACATCGGTTTCTTCCTCAACAGGTGGGCCTGGCCTGTCTCCCAGGATTAATGGAAACAGGGTGGGTGAGTGTTTGACAAATGGAAAAAGCAGTGCTCCTGTGAGCCTGTCATGCCTGGAAATCAGTGTATCTGGATCTCAGTTTCCCAACAGCCACAATCAAGAAATATTTATTGAAGGGCACCTGGGTGACTCAGTCGGTTGAGTGACTCTTGATTTCGGCTCAGGTCATGATCTCGCTGTCATGAGATAGAGCCCAGCATGGGGCTCCATGCCGACAGCACAGAGCCTGCTTGGGATCCTCACTCCCTCTCTCTCTGCCCCTCCCCTGCTTGCACTCTCTTTTTCTCTGAAGAAGAAGAAGAAGAAGAAGAAGAAGAAGAAGAAGAAGAAGGAGAAGGAGAAGAAAAAGAAAGAGAAGAGAAGAAAAGAAAGGAAAAGAAAAGAAAAGAAAAGAAAAGACAGGAAAGGAAGTAGTTATCGAGCATCTACTGTGTTTTGGGTTAAGACTGTGGGCTTAGGGGTCACACTGACCTGGGTTTGAATCCTGGCTCCACCCCTTCCCAGCTGTGTTTCATCTGACACATGTCCCTTAAATTCAGTGAGCCTCAGTGTAACTCACCTATAAGATGTGGATAGTACTAGGGCCCAAGTCCCTGGGCTGCATGAGGATTAGATGAGATAATCTGTAAAACTCCTAGCATGGGCTCTTGGTAAAAGCCAACACGAGTTTGACTGTGGTGCTTGTCAGGGGCTAGGGATAGTGTTGTAGGGACACAAGACAGACAGTCCCTGCCCTCATGGAGCTCACAGGCTGGCAGGATTGGCATTTAACAGACATTTACTTGAAGAAGTGTTTCCCGGTGAGTGAAACAAGAGATTTGACCTAGATATTGACTTACAGTGACTCTTACTCTGGAGGGCTTACTTGAGTTTATCTGTTTCAACCCAGGGCTCCCCTGCTAGGAGCTGCCACCCCCTTGCGTGTCCCCTGGGGGCAAGGAGGCTTACCTGCCTGCCTTCTCTTGGGTTGCACACCTGCAGAACGACCAGGGACCCGGGGGTGATGGAGGTGGAGGTGGCAGTCAGGCACTTCCCCTGCTGCTGGATGAGATGGTCACTGAACAGCCACGCCTACAAGGCAGGGACATCAAAGGCCAAGTCAAAATCCTCAGTGATGGATGGATAGATGGGTAGATTGGTGATAAAACAAATATACTGTGTATTTTGATAGAATTTTCTATAAATAATAGGAGTGCATGGTATTCACCATATAATTCTTTCAACTTTTCTGTATGTTTAAAAAGTTTCATAATAAAGTATTAGGGGGAGCTTAGCTGGAATGGCCAGAATGGCAATCAAGGATGTACCAAGGGATGCTGGGGGGATAGGGAGAAAGACAGGACATGGGGCCAGGGCAGCCGGGGGGTTTCCATGACCTGCACTAGTCTTGACATAGGTGCACCCGCACTCGTAGGTGGCACATGCATGCACACACAGGAGTCCGGGATGCCCTGCTGCCCATCATACATGCTGGCCATGGCTGCATCCCGGGGGAGAACTGGGTGCTGCTGGGTAGCATTTCTCCCTCAGCAAGGAGAAAGTGGGTGGTTCACAGAGGGCAACTGTGCGAAGTGTAGGAAAGGGGACGGGAATGTGGCAGAAGCAGAGCCAAGGAGCCGTGTGAGGGGATAACGTGCATGGTCCCCTGTGGAGGGAGCAAGCAGAGAGAAAATGAGAAGGAGCAGAGGGAAGCCCCACACCCCACTCCTGGATGACGACCATGGCTCCTTTCCCTGTCCTGGTCTGGACCTCAAGGCCCTAAGCAGCTTACCTGCGGTGCTGGGGGGTTCTTCGCGGACCCTCTGCAGATCCCCATTCCAAGCAGGAAGTTCCCGGCTGAGTCTTGGCCCTGGGATTCTAAGCAATTAACCCCCTGCTTAATGATGCCAGGGAGCACTTCCTTCACTGGGACTCTGAGAGAAAAGCGAATGGTCAGGCTTGTCCTCTGCCCCCTCCAGGCTCACTCATCCTTCAACCAGAGGGCAGCGCTTGGTCAGCTCCCCAGGCACCAAGGTCTGGCCTCAGTCTCACGGGAAGGGGCCCTGGGGAGCAGCCCTCGCTAGCAGGGGCAGGAGGGCAGGGGACAGGGAAAGAGCAGGGATGCCTCTGGGAAGATTGAGCCTCGCCCACTGGGTCTGAGCAGCTCTGGGAGCCCCAGGGGCCACCCCAGAGGCCACGCCTTGGGAGGACCCTCTGGAGAGAGCTCAGATCAGAAACCCAGGGCTCCCCAGTCCAGAAAGAAGAAATTTGGGGAGAAGCTAGGGTCTAAATGTAGACTCAAAAGGCAATCTCAAAATGACAGGGAAGAAGTCACTTTGGAGAGGCAAATTTAACACCCACAAATATAAAAATGCATTCGATCTCACTAACGATCAAGGAAATACATATTCGAGAGTTACCAGTATTTGTTTACCATATATATGTGCATAAAATATAATGTGTGATAAATATGTATTATTTCAACATATCGATTTATATAAAACGTATTATATACCCACAATTATATCAACACCAATCAATATCAATCCCCAGTGTTGGCAATTGCTGCGGGATTGGATCTCCTCACACCCTGTGGGTGAGAGCATAAATTAGCCCAATGGTTCTGCAGGGCAATGCGGCATGATGTACCAAAAGCCTTAAAAATGTGCACACACACAGATAAAGGGGGTGGAGAGGTATGAACTACCAGTTGTAAAATAAGTCAGAGAGAAGAAAAGTACAGCATATAGAGAATATAGTCAATAATACAATAATCCTGTAATAACGTTGTATGGTGGCCGGTGTGCACACTCATGGGGAGCACAGCATAATGTACACAGAATTATCGACTCACTGTGTTGTACACCTGAAATGAATACAACATTGTATGCCACCTGTACTCCAATAATAAAAAACACCCCCAAAATAATGTGCATACCTTTGACCTAACGATCCCAATCCTCATCCTGGGAATTTATTACACTGCCTCAATAATTACGGATGTTTGCAGCGATTAAATTTAAAAGACATCCATCTCTGAGTGATTGCTTATACTGAAAACATAGATATCCCCCAGCAGGGACGGGCTAAATAAATTCTGATTCATCTGTAGTAATGAAAACCCGGTAGCCATTAAAAATGACTGAATGAGTATCTGATAACATGGAAAAATGTTTATAACGTACTGTTAAGTAAAACAGGCATAGTTCAAAATATTGTATTATTGAAATGTTGCTATGCCCAGGAAAATATGCTTATACACACATTATACACACACACACACACACACACACACACACACACAAATGACACATCGTCTTACTCTGTGGATAATAAACCCAAGGAGACTGCTGGCCCCAGCTGATTCAGGCTTATATTCCTGGGTTCGGAATGTCATACCCTCTTGGATTGTGGCCCCAGAGGGTTAGGGGAACCAGGAGGGCTTAGAGTCTGGCCTAATCTTAATCACCTCTTGTTACTTCTGTCCGAAGAGAACCCGGGTGGGCAGCGGAGGGGGGCATCATAACACTTCCGGCATTCTTTGTTGTGGACACTTGCAGGATCTTGACCAAACCAAGTCTCCCTTCCTCAGGGCTGGCCGGAAGCTCCCAGAACCCCCAAACTGTGATTTACTCCCTCGGTGCGTCAGGAAGACACCTTCGCTTTCTCTCGCACGCCCCTGGCAGGAGCATCCACCTCCTCGAGGCCCCTCTTGAGAGTTTGCATAATTCTAGACCACAGGTTGAAAACCACTGGCCCCCAAGCTGAATCTGGCCCCAAACATGTTCCGTCTGACCTGCATAGTATGGTTGTTGTTGCTGTTAATTAGTTGGCAATATTAAAACCCTGAGGGTTACACAAAGAAATCTGAATCCAGCTTCTCTTGAGAAAATAGGAAGATCAGGCCACACTGAGCTCGCCTTCCAGAGAGGTGCTACTTCACGGTGGTAGGTAGCAGCTGCCGCATGGCAGGGGGTGGGGTTGCATCCCAGTTTGCCACAGTCCCTACAACTCCCTAGTGTATCATTGCTGTCCACCTGATTGATTTGCATCACCCATAGAATCAGTGTAGGATTTGAACTTGCAACCCCTGCCAGGTGCAAGGGCGTTAAGATGCAAAGACCCCACTGGAGCTGTGCTAAGGAATGGGACATGTGCAGGGCGATCCACTTTCAGAGCTGAGGTGGGCACCACCGTGCATGGCAACGACCCCGGCACAAAGGAGGAAACCAGGGGCAGGGGCAACAATCTCCAAACCCGATGCGGCTCCTGTGTGTGTGTGTGTGTGTGTGTGTGTGTGTGTGGTAACAGCCCTGGAGCAGCTGGGATGGCCACCTTCACCATTCAGCACCCTTTCTCGGCTCCCTGGCCGAGCCAGGCTCAGCTACGTTAGCATCTGCTTCCCTCTCTGTGGGTCTCCTCCCAGCTGGGCTGCCATTAGCCCTTAAGATGCCCTTGCAGAAATAGCAAAAGGCGTCCCTTCCTCAAGACGTTTCCCTTCCATCTGTTAGAAAACTGTCATAATATACTGGTTTTGTTGGAAGACTTTTGACACCATCTGCCAGGAAGTGTTGTAATAAATGTACAATCTCTACTGTGTGACTGGCACCCTTGCAAACGCGGTGTGCACAGTTGTACAACTCTTCCTGACCATCCTAATAAGAGTCATAAATTAGCAATTGCTGAGGCCTGCTGCAGAGCTTGGATCCGAGAGGGGACAGGCAGGGCTGTGCTGGGACTACAGGCGGGCCTAGGAAAGCACAGGCCGCTGCCCTCGGCCTCCTCGGTCTCCTTGGTCTCCCCACTGACCATCTGCAAGTGTGGCCCAACCACGAGGGTCCCCTGCTTCGAGGAACGTTGGTATCCCTGGGCGTACACATGGCCTTCCAAACCAACCCGAGGCGCTCCTGGCCCCTCAGCCTGAGAACCGAGGCAGGACGCGAACAGCGGACCGAGGATGAGTAACCGGGACAGGAAGGAGGCGCGCAGTTTCTATCTGACCAACGAAACTACTTTTTAAAACGTCCCCGCAGTGCCAGAACAAACAGATGACTCATGCTCCTCATTTAACATGGCTGGTTTCAGCCTCTCTCCTGTCTTGTGATGGATCCAGCTTTCTGAGTGTTAGAAAATCCTTCTTCCTCCTGCTCCTCCGGGGATGACATGGGAGAATGTGTGTGGGGACCGGGCGTGGGGAGGAAAGGCAAGTTCCGGCTCCTCCCCGATGCATCCCATGGGCTTCCCAGCCCCTGCGCGAGGCCTAGAGCCCGTGGCTCCAGCCCAGTGTTGTCTGAACCCTGACAAGAGGTAAAGGGACGACTGTGCTTTTTCCCTCAGAAATGATACGTCTGGATGAAACTTTCCCCTTAAGAGTGGCCACTGGAAAAAGCGGTTCATTTATTATACTTTTATAAATTAATGTTCTTCCCTTCACAGCCATCGTCGGGAGAGCTGGGTTTTCTAGGCCGCTGACCCTTTGCAAGGATGCTGCTGTTGCTCAAATTGTTTTGAAATTCTTTTAAGTCTGCTCCCAGAATCAGTTCATTCTTTTTTTAACATTTTTTAATGTTTATTTATTTTTGAGAGAGAGAGACAGAGTGTGAGCTTGGGGGGGGGGGGGTTGGGCAGAGAGAGAGAGGGAGACACAGAATCTGAAGCAGGGTCCAGGCTCTGAGCTGTCAGCACAGAGCCCGACACGGGGCTCAAACTCATAAACCGCGAGATCATGACTGAAGCCAAAGTCGGACCTTAACCGACTGAGCCACCCAGGCGCCCCAGAATCAGTTCATTCTTGACACTTGATTCAGTCCTTGTCATGCTCTGTGTGGGACCCAGGACCCATTATCTGGGGTAATCGCCTTATTCACTGGACTTGGCGACACCTAATACAGCTGTTTTCCAAAAATCAAATCTGCACTCAAAGAACAACAACTTGCCTTTTTCAAGGACATGCAGGCTCTGAGGGGTGGAGTGTTCTGGAAAGCGAAGCAGCATCCTTGGGAGAAAGCTGGCAGTAATGGAATAACCCGTTCCCTAAGGTGACAGTTATATAGAAGGGAGAATGCTAATTTCCAAGTTATTACTATTGAGGCTTATTAACCATGCAATTTATTCAGTTAAAAATATTTATCGAGCTGAGTGTCAGTTTTGTGACAGACACTGCCTTAGGGGCTGGAGCTAAAGCAGTGAACAAGCAGATGCACACCTCTACCCTCATGGAGCTTACTGTCACGTGTAGGGAGGCGACGACAAAATTAACGGGCCACACAGGCACTGGATGGTGATGAGGGTGAACTAGGCAGAGGATGCTGGGGGGAGGGGCGGTCTTCAAACAGAGACTGTTCGGGGAGGTGTCCCTCAGAAGGGGACATTGGAGTCAAGACCTGAAGGAGGTGAGGACATGAGCCATATGGATGTAGTTAAGCTGCTGAAAAGGATTTTGCAATGAGAAAAAAGGAATCCTCACTGCCCCACCCCTGCCTTACAGCTTCACCCACAATCTGGGAGCTCAGCTCGTGCATACACACACACACACACACACACACACACACACACACACACACTCAGATGCCCTAGGGCTCGAGCGGGCACGCCATTTGCATTCTTCCTCGAGTCTATCAGAGCAAACATTTGCCAGTGTTTTGTCAGTCTTTATGGTTGTAGTCTTAATGGATGCATAGTATTAGTTTAGACCCAGGAATTGGGACTCAGTAAACCAATCCCCTATTATTAGCTGTCTCTCGATTTTTCACAGCAGCAGAGAAGCCTACAACCGAACATCTGCTTGTCAATAGTTTTTTTTTTTTTTTTTTTTTTTTTCCTTTGGTTGTTCTTATTTCCTTAGGATAAACTCCCAGAAGGGAGGGAACAGAGTCGAAGGGGATGCATCTTTATTTCTGTGGCTTTTGCTACGTAATGCAGAGTTGTTTTCCTATGGGGACAAAGCCCATCTCTGGCGCTATGACCCAGTCTGTTAAAAGTTTGGCTCCTACCACATCTCACTTTTAACTCCCAGCGGTGTCCTTCCTCTTCCCCCAGAGCCTTCGTGTGAAGATACACACTGAGAGCTAGAAAGAGCCAGACTGCCCGCGATGAGATCTCAGGGTGTGGGTCCCCCAAGCTAGCTGCTGGCCCCACCCAGGCTGGGTGTACCAGCTGAGGGCTACACTCACGTGAGCTCTGGGTAGACGTTATCCAGGTACCAGCGGAAGGACTTACAGTTCATCTTCTTCCTCTGCTCGATCCGCGTGGCTACACTGAAACAGTAAGAAAGGCTCAGGCCTTGGCAAGGGGGCCCAGGGAGGAAGCCCCAGGAGGCCAGCCCCCTCTGTCCGCCTACCCCCAGGCTGGGCAGGACCAGCGGCTGTCCAAGCCTGCCCTCCAGCCATAAATCATTCTGCAACCTGCAAGGTCACTCCAAGTATCCTGGCGATTCCTCATTTCTTTCCTCAAATTCCCACTCACTTTGCAGGATCAGGGCAGCCCACGGAGGGTCCTGCTTTACCCTGGCTTCTCACTCCTCGACACCTCAGCACTCCCTAGTCCTTTGGGTTTTTTTTTTAAGTTTATTAATGTATTTACTTTGAGAGAGTGCATGAGCAGGGAAGGGGCAGAGAGAGAGAGAAGGAGAGAGAATCCCGGCTCAGAGAGAGAATCTAACAGCTCTGAGCCTGATGCAGGACTCAATCTCATGAACTGTGAGATCATGACCCAAGCCGAGATCAAGAGTCAGATGCCTAAGTGACTGAGCCACCAGGTGCCCCCTCCCTAGTCCTTATTTTCACAGAGAGCAGAGCCTCAGTGAACTCCAAGCTTTCCTTTCCTGCATTCCAGTTTTAGCAGAAAGGGTCAAATAAGACAAGCACGCTTTAAACATCTTTGGGGAATTTTGGCAAATAAGAACCCTCCGATGTGCCCATGGATCCACAGTTTGATCTCCCCAGCTTCCTCAGCTTCACAGACCAGAATGGCCACTGACAGATGACCTTCACTGCCTCTCCGAGCCTCGGTTTCTTCCCTGGTAAACTGGGGACATGACTACCTATCTCGGAAAGTTTTCGGAGAATCAAATGAATTAAGAGGGCATAAGAGCCTACCACAGCGTAGTTAGTCAGTAAACGTCAGTTCGCCACTAACAGAAATAGTGACACAGCTTTTCTTTTTTAAAGGGCTAGGTATGCGTAAACAGAGGCAAGAAGATTCAGTGATGATTGCTGATGTTTTCAGCCTTCTGACCACAACCTTAAGTAAGAAATAAATACATCTTATACTGTGATCGAGTATTCCCATGTGCAAATACGGCTAAACACACACGCGCATATAACTGAAATAAATTTCGCCGAACAATACTTAGCCTTAACTGCAATCAAGTGCTATTTGCTAGTCTGCTCTGTACTAATCTATAGTGTTCTAGGTCTATCATTTTTTTTTAAATGACTGTCACGACCCACGAAATCGATTTTATAACCAATCTACATTTTGAAAATGCTTAACTAGACGGTAGTCACACGAGTCCAGGACAGGAAAACAGGCTAACGGCGGGGGGGTGGCGGCAAAACCCCAAGTGTTTTCCGCAGACAGTCGGGCAGGGCACTAAGTACTCCCACAGATGTCCTTTTTCCTGCAGGCAGCTTGTGAACGGGCAGCTCTTCGTAAGCGAGCCCTCTCTGCTTATTTCTCCCCAAGAGGCTGCATGCTCCTCAAGAACCCAGTCCTATCTCACATTGCATATCCTACCATATCCCCCGACTCCCAAGAGCCCAGTGGGGAGGGGCTCAGTTGCCGAGGAGACAGTGAGTTCTTCCCTGGCGTCCACGGTTTGTGTTTTGCTATGGCTGTGCTAACGTGGGCGGAGGGAGGCAAACGGGGCTGGTCGAGGGGGCCCACCTGCCAAAGGCCTTTCCGATGGCCGAGGGCCGGGCCTCATAGTAATACTGCTTGTATTCATCCATCCACACCTCTGCAGTGCGCTTGGTATTCCTAAAAGGGGAGGAAGGAGCAAAACGAAGTCACCAGGGTGGTCACAGAGTTAGGATCAAGATCAGCTCTGCGCAGCACAGGGTGTTGAGGATCTCAGGAGTGTGCATGAAATAATACTGATGGTATAAATGACTATGTAATCTGTCAACGTCCATCAGCTCGTGTCTGTATGCTCTCTGACACTCCACTTGAGGCATCTGTTCTGCCAAAATACCTACATGGGGGCAAAAGGACATGTACCAAATATTTGTTTAGTAAGACATGGGTGACAACCTAAATGCCCACCAATAGGAGCATAATGACCCCTACTTCTCCAGGATGGAGTACGTGCCATGGAAGGATGTCTAGAATTTAGTGTGAGCAGCAGGAAAGCACATTGCAGAAAGAACACACAACTTGACCCTATGTACGTAAAACACAAAGTTGTGGTATGTGTGCTTCCCTCCACCTAAAGTACGTGCATGAAAATGAGTCAAAGGGCCGAAATGAGAGACCAGAAATCTATACCCAGTAGTTACTTCGAGAGAGCCAAGGGGGATAGGAGTCAGACTGGGTAAAAGGGACTTTTGCTTTTTTCTCCACATGTGACGTAAAGAGTAAAAGCACATGTGTGGACAGATATGTATATATAATACCTTGCATTTTACGGTGAACACGTGTTACTTTTATCATTATAGAGACAACGCAAAAAGGGGTGGGGGAGAAGCAAACCGAAATATTAAGCCATTCGGTTAGCTAGACTGGGGAGCCACTGCTACAAACAAGGGAGCACGGGCCTGACAAGCCAAAAAACTGTCCTCAAAGGGGGTGCTCATGACACTCTTCCCCGCCTCCCCTTCCACCCCCTCCAGGAGAGCGGGCGATGGCTGGTCTCTAGGACCTTGCCCACTCCCCCTCAAGACCAAGTACATCCTGGGGCTGGGCACATGGGTGGGCAGATGCTGACCAAGTCAGGGTCAGGACATGGCATCCATGACCAGAACTTGGGGCCCAGTGAGTGGAGGGCAGCTCCCAGGTAGGCATTGGGCCAGTTTTCCAATATACTCCCGGGCAAAGAGAGTCAAGACAAGGGAGGCCTGGCGTCCACACTCGGTTTCATCCTTCCACCCTTGAAAGTACCTGGAATCCCAGAATTGGAGGGAACAGATGGGGAAACTGAGGCCCAGAGAGGTGGGGTGGCTGCCCAGAGTCACAGGAGTAACTGACTGGGCTGGGGTCTAGAAGCCAGGTGTCTTAGCTCCTAGCCTGGTGCCCTTTGCACTGTGACCTACCTGATGTAGGTGAGGGCATTGCCCTCAGGGAAGTTGTAGGGGTGCCGTTTCCTGAAGACGTGGCCCACCCGGCTGCAGGGCACGATCTCCAAGCTCCCACCGCACATCCACACCCTGAAGGAGAGCTCTGCAGGAAATGGCAGCCGTCAGGAGGGAAGAGCCCCTGGCAGGTCCCCACTGAGTGAAGGCCGGGAGGAGCTAGTCTCCCTTGCCTTTGGTGTCTCTTTGAAGGCATGTGCTGGGCTCAGGGTTCCTGGGGCCATGTACATGGGGTATGCCCAACCTTGAACATGTTCCTGACTGCTCGCTCCGTGCATGTACATACCCCCGCCCCCCCAGCACACACACGCCCCTCCACACACACCCCCTCTACCCACACCACACACACACATACCCTCCATATACACCCCTTTGACCCACATTCCCCCCTCCACACACACTGCAAACACACACCCTCCACACACGTCTCCTCCATACCTACCACACATACACACCCTCCCTACATGCTCCCCATACACACTGCCCGTATCTGAGCCCTAGGAGAGGAAAGGTTTTTTGTTTTGTTTTATTTTTTTTGAGACAGAGAGAGAGAGAGAGAGAGAGAGAGAGAGAGAGAGACAGAATCCTAAGCAGGCTCCACATTCAGGGCGAAGCCCAACGCAGGGCTCGATCCCATGACCCCGGGATCATGACCCAAGCTGAAATCAAGAGTTGGAGGCTCAACGGACTGAGCCACCCAGGTGCCCAGGTGGGAAAGCTTTGAAGGAACACCAAGACCATGAGCAGAAGGAAAACCGAATCAAATGCAGCATCATTTCCAGCCTCTGACTATAAAGCCCCATGCAGACATTGCTAAGGAAGAATGCATTTCTAGACACAGTCAGAAAGTCAGTCAGTCCTAGACACCCATGAAGCTGGGAAACCCACCACCAATCAGGCCACGGGCCACTCTTTCTGGCCCCGGACCTCCCTCTTGGCGCAGGTGGTCTCCATGCACAGGCTACCACTGGCCCTCTTGAGACACACTTCTGTTTGATAGTGGTTGGGATGCTGAATGAGCTTCTGCCGGTGACTGTGGTTCTTCTTAGTGCTGAGAGATGCAAGAAGGTGGCCATTCTGCTTCCCAGAAGGGAACAGCACAAGCTGCCTGCTCTATTCTCAATTTTTTTTTTTTTTAACATTTATTTTAGTTTCAAGAGACGCAGAGAGACAGAGTGTGAATGGGGGAGGGGCAGAGAGAGAGGGAGATACAGAACCGGAAGCAGGCTCCAGGCTCTGAGCTGTCAGCACAGAGCCTGACGCGGGGCTTGAACCCACCAACAATGAGATCATGACCTGAGCTGAAGTCGGACGCTTAACCGACTGAGCCACTGAGGCGCCCCTGCCTACTCTACTCTACACTCAACAGTCGTCACTTCTGGCAAGGACCCATCTTGGCAGCTTGCTGGACCTCACATCATCTCTTCTGATTACTCTTTCATATTAACCCTGCAGGTGGGCACCCTGTGACATTAAAACACCTCTTTCCTGTCCCAGAAAATACATAATCCTCTTTTGTTTGTTTGTTTTTAATTGAAAAAAAGGAAGACCGTTTTCTCATGAGCTCTAGCCTTGGTCCATCTCCCACTCCCCAGCTGGCCATACAGACACTGGTCCCTGGCCAGGTCTGGGTGTCCTCACCTGGCACAGATGGTCAGGGCCCAAGCCCCCTCGCTGCGACTAACACCCACCTCTGGCTAGACTGTGTGCAGCAGGCAGCTTCCAGACACAGGCCAGGGGCGAGGACTGGACATGTGGCATATCCGGACCCATGCTCATGGTCGGGTATGCTAATGGACTTCCTAGGTAGGCCTGCAGACTGCCGGGCTTGTGTCCCTTCTCCCGGGATGAGCTTTGCAACTGGTTCAACAACTGAGATTTAGAACTAGGGGCAGACCTGGGGGACAGAGGAGTTACTTTCTAGTTCCATTTCTGCCAGACTAGCTTGGTTATGCTAGTTAAGTCACTTCATCCCACCAGGCCATACTGTCCATGCTGTTATTGTCATTATCCACAATGGCGGTAACGAACAGTAAGCATCACCCATTTACTGAGCACTTGCTATGTGCCATGCCAGGTCTAATTCTCACAGCAAGCAGATGAAGCTAGTATTATTATCCCCATGGGCTTTTTGTTTGTTTTATTTTTGTAAATTTATTTATTCTTTTTAAGTAGGCTCCATACCTAACGTGGGGCTTGAACTCATGACCCTGAGATCCAGAGTCACATGCTCTACCAACTGAGCCATCCAGGCACCCCTATCCCCATGTTCCTAATCAGGACTGGGAAGTTCAAACATCTTTTTTTTTTTTTTTTTAATTTTTTTTTCAACGTTTTTATTTATTTATGGGACAGACAGAGACAGAGCATGAACGGGGGAGGGGCAGAGAGAGAGGGAGACACAGAATTGGAAACAGGCTCCAGGCTCCGAGCCATCAGCCCAGAGCCTGACGCGGGGCTCGAACTCACGGACCGTGAGATCGTGACCTGGCTGAAGTCGGACGCTTAACCGACTGCGCCACCCAGGCGCCCCAGAAGTTCAAACATCTTAACCTCTCCAAGATCACCCAAACACTCTGCTGCAGAATTACAATGTCAAGTTCACATTTTGTCCAGCAAGCTGCACTGTTTGAACCAGATTCTTTCGTTCATTCAGTAAAATTTTATCGGGAACCTGTTCATTATGTGTTGTATGCCGTTCTAGAATCCTTACACTGACGGGTAGGAGACAGGGACTCACTAAAATAAGAAAGAAAACGACAAGTAGACCAGAAAATGGATAAAATACGTAGTCTATCTGGCGGTACTAAGTACAATGGAGACAAAGGAAGCAGGTGGGGCTGAAGAAGGGGGAGCTGTTGGGGGGGGGGCTACAGTTTTAATTAGACTGACTGGGAAGTTATCACTCAGAAGGGGACATTTGAGCTAAGTCCTGAAGGAGGTGAGGAAGCCAGTCGTGTGGCTTTTAGGGGACAAGCATTCCAGGCAGAGGGACCAGCAAGGGAAAAGAAGTAGAGGCTAGAGTAGGCGGCAAGTCCCAGGCGTGGCAAGTTGCAGGTGGTGGCAAAGAGGCCTGGCGGGGCTAGCTGCTGGAGTGGAGTGAGGCCGGGTGAGAGAGGCAGGAGATGTGGGCAGAGCTGGTAGTGTGCTGTGGGGGAAGGACCCAAGGCACGAGGACTTTGGGTTTTGCTGTCAGTGTTGAGGGAGTCCTTGCAGGGTCACGAGCAGAGGAGCAGGGGACTGGCTTGATGGGACTGTCTTTTAAAAGGATCTCTGGGGGCGCCTAAAAGGATCTCTAGGTGGCTCATTCGGTTGGGAGACTGACTTTGGCTCAGGTCATGATCTCGCGGTCCGTGAGTTCGAGCCCCGCATCGGGCTCTGTGCTGAGAGCTCAGAGCCTGGAGCCTGTTTCAGATTCTGTGTCTCCCTCTCTCTCTGACCTTCCCTCATTCATGCTCTGTCTCTCTCTGTGTCTAAAATGAATAAACGTTAAAAAAAAATAAATAAAAAAAATAAAAGGATCTCTAACTGAGAATACACTGAGGGTTGATGGGGGGTGGGAGGGAGGGAGAGTGGGTGATGGGCATTGAGGAGGGCACCTGTTGGGATGAGCACTGGGTGTTGTATGGAAACCAGTTTGACAATAAATTTCATATTAAAAAAAAAATAAATAAATAATGAAAGGCTCTCTGATGGGAATCCCAAGGTTTTCATGTTTGTCGCCTGCCCTTACGGTGGCCTCTGGGCTCTGAGTTTGGCTCTCTGAGGGGACGCGGGAATGAGTCTCAGTTTGGACATTTCCCTTCCTTCAACAAAGGAATAAAACGAAAGGCCCAAACCCACCAGTGGCAGGCCTCTCCTGGCTCAAAACTGCTCCCAGCAGCTGAACATCTGAGCACCATGGCTAGCCTAGAAATTTCTTTGAATTTCTTCTAAGAAACAAAACCCTTCCCAGAAACACTCTGTGGTTCACCTTTCAAGTTCCCCAACCACTGAGCCCTTGCCTCAGGCAGAGTTTGAAGTTAGCTATTTGATCAGTCACTTGTTTCTCTGTCAATCACCAGCCTTAAAAAAAAAGAAAAAAAGACAAAAGAAAAAGGCTCCTGGATGCAGAAGAGACCATTAGTTTCCTAGTCCTCAGAGTCTTTGCAGGAAACTGGCTTTGCCAAAGCTCCCAGGAACACACAGGAGGCCACTTGAGCCAAAAACATGTGCAAAGGAGGTCAGAACGGAAGGGTCAACGCACCCTAGTTCCCAGAATTTACTCCTCTAAAGGCCTGTCTGGAAACGGTTTCCAAGAGTAAGTTACAAAGGGGAGAACATTCCACGCCTGTTTCCACTCCAGTTGGTTTTGAGTTGGGATCAGGCCTGTTGTAAGCCCCGCTGCTCATCCGTGTCCTGACCAGGGAGAGCGAAGAAAGACTCCCTCCTCACCTCTCAGAAACCCAGCATTTGCTTTGATCACACCTCACATTTAAAGGGCTCTGGTAGAGGCACTCCATACCCCCGTCAGACATGGAGCATCCTGACTAAAATCTGGAAGGCGGCGTCCACCTCAGTTTTCCCACCTGGCAAATGGGTGCAATACCACCAGCCAATATTTACTTTGCAAGAAACCCGGGCAGGATGAAGAAGGAAACAGAGGGCTCTGCAAAGGACTGGGTCACCACAGGAGCAAGAACTGGAAACCCCGGAGCACTCACTCCCCATCCTTCACCCCACTCCCTGCCGCGTGGGCCGCACCACCAGGCTCCCATCTTGTGGGCTGGCAGGGTCGGTCAGAGCGAGGAGAGGGGAGAGTGAGGGTGGGTGTTCATCCCCCCACACCCTCTACCTCGGTGCTGTGGGCTGGCTACAGGTGCCCAAGACCACAGCTCCTGTCAGAGGGCACTCCCTCCCTGACTTTCAGACCTAGGGTGGCTACACTTCATAGCAGCCACCAGCCCAGCCCAGTACTGTCCCTGCGGCTGTCTGTATCTTGCCTGCGCTGTGTGAACTGGCTTTTTAGTAACCCCCCTTGAATTACCCATGTTGGGTGTTCCATCTGTACCGGGCCTTTATCTAACTGAACCTCACGGGTGACCCTGGGGGTTTGCTGGGCTCCTGCCTTTCCTGCTGGAGCGAGAGGGCTCCCATGGCCCCAAAAGTAATGATAATGGCTGCCAACACCATGCCATATATTTTTTTAATCTTTTTTTTTTTTTTACATTTCTTTATTTTTGAGAGAGACAGAGTACGAGTGGGGGAGGGGCAGAGAGAGAAGGAGACACAGAATCCGAAGCAGGCTCCAGCCTCTGAGCTGTCAGCACCGAGCCCGATGCGGGGCTCGAACCCACGGACCGTGAGATCATGACCTGAGCCAAAGTCGGTCGCTCAACCGACTGAGCCACCCAGGCGCCCCCACACCAAACATTTTTAACTCATCTCTCATTTAGTATTCATACCGGCCTCTTGAGGAAAGAGACTTAGGGAGGCTTTAACTTGTCCAGGGACAAACAGCTCACAGGTAGTAGGGCCAGTATTTGTACCCAGGCCATCTGACCCCATTACTTACATTTGACCACCAAAGTCCACTCTGCCCCCGCCTGGCTCTTCTGGAAGAGAAGCTGCTGCGTGTTTAAGCTGCAGTCCAGGCTACAAGTCTGTATGTTCTTTCACACACGTCTAGCCATGCGGCCACAGTCTCCCCCTGACCACCTAAATCTCTCTGGCTGCTAGTTGTGTGGCTCTGGACAAATTACTTAACCTCTCTCTCAGTTTCTTTATCAGTAAAATGGAGATAAAATAGTACTTACCTCAGATTGTTGTGAGGTTGTGAGGATGAAACACATTAATACATGTTTAGAACAGGGCCTTGTGCATAGAAAGTGCTCGAGCGGGTTATCTATTGTTATTTTTGCTATTGTTATTTTCCAACTTACCAAAATTCTCTCCCCCCCAGATGTCCATCTGGGCATCATACTTTCCCAAATGGTTAAACCAGGACTTGTCGATCACGAAGATTCCCCCAGCTATGACGGGCGTCCTAGGAGCAAGGAGAGGAGAGAGGCAACGCATGAGCTGGAGAAGCTGGGAGCCCTTCTAGATGGTTCCAGAACCCCGGGCCATTTGCCCCACAATCACCTGCTTGCAGAGTCACAGGGGCAGGATATCTGGCCAGCTCCCTGGCCTCTGTCCTCTCTGTCCCTGGGACCCAGAACCAAGTCAGCACTTAGATCATGCACCCACAGGAGCACCAGCAACTAAACGGCCCCCCAGCAGCCTCCCAGGCCCTCAACCCAGGGAAGGATGGGGTCTCTGCAGAGCCCAAAGCTGCACTGACCTTATGGGCTTGGTGGGGTCGGTCCTGGCAATCTTCTGCTCAAGAGGGATCTGCTCCCACTTGAAATGCAGGCTCCAGTCAAATCCTAAGGGACAGAGCAGGGTGAGGACAGAGCTCTGGGCAGAGCCCGCTGGCGGTGGCTGCTCCCTTGCTCTGCCAGCCCTTGGTGTCTCCCTTGATCAGAGTCCAGCTCATAGAGGGCCTTGGGCAATTCATGCAGTCGTTCCTTCACTCAGAATGAGACAGGCCCCTGTCCTCATTGAGTTTGAATCTACTGGGAAAGACAGAGACTACAAAGATAAATCAATAAAAGGATAATCTGCTAGTCGAAGGGGGAAAGTGCTAAAAAGAAAAGTAAAAAAAAAAAAAAAAAAAAGAAAGGTATCTATGCTATTCTAGTAAGGGTAGTCAGGAAAGACTCCCTAATGAGGTCACATTTGACCTGAACAAAGGACTGATTCATGGAGATATCTGGGGAAAGGGAATTCTAGCTGGGGGAACAGCAAATGCAAAGGCCCTGAGGTGATTTTCCTGAAGGAGAAATGCCTGGCTCCCTTCAGACTTCCACTCAACTCCCAAGATCTAAAGAACTGCTGTATCCATTTTTTTGGAACTCTGGGCCCCAAATAGGAAAACCACTCTACCCACTAGCTCCTAGCAACAGATTGTCTAGTGCCGCCTGTCCGATAGAACTTTCTGCAATGATGGTCATGTTCTGAATCTGCACTGTTTAATATGGTAAGCCGTCGCCACACGTGGTTACCGCGCTCTGGAAATGTGGCTAGTGCAACTTAGGAAGTAAATTTGAATTTTACCTAACTTTAATTAATTTAAGTTTAGGTAGCCAAATATGGCTATTCTATTGAACAGCACCGCTCTGAAGTCTAGACCAGAGCTGTCCAAAGGAAATAAGATGCAAGCCAGAAATGCAAGCCACATACGTAATTTAAATTTTTCTAGTAGCCATATTCAAAAGTAAGAACATATGAAATTGATTTGGATAATATATTTAGTGCAATATATCCAATGTTTTCATTTCAACATGTAATCAACATACAAAATCACTGAGGAGATATTAAAATAATTTTTTAATGTTTATTTATTTTTGAGAGAGAGAGAGAGACAGACAGACAGCAAGGAGAGAAGGGGCAGAGAAAGAGGGAGACAGAATCTGAAGCAGGCTCCAGGCTCCAAGCTGTCAGCACAGAGCCCTATGTGGGGCTCGAACCCATGAACCGTGAGATCATGACCTGGGCGGGAGTTGGATCAGTCATTTAATGGACTGAGCCACCCAGGCGCCCCGTGAGGAGATGTTTTACATTCTTTCGTACTAAGACTTTGAAACTTGGTGTGTATTTTACACTTACAGCACATCTCAATTCAGACTGGTCACATTTGAAGAGCTCAATAGCCAAATGGAGCTAATAGCTACCGTATTAGACAGCCCGTGTCCACACCACCTCCAGCTATACGTATTAGAAGTCATGCAAGGTTGAGGACTCCCCTCCCCGCCCAAGACACTGTCATAATCATGCCTTCTGCCAGGACCTGTGGCCATGGTCCCAGGGCTGGCAGCATTGGGGAAGGATGTGTCAGTGTTTGCAGGGAGAGAAAGACAAAAGACTAGCTTGGAGCTATCACTGACTGTGCCAGAGGGCTTTGTCCCCAACCTCGGGGCTCTACACTATCCCTTTCCATTTTCTGGAGGTAAGGGGGTGGAGTGAGATGCTCCTGCACACCAGGAGGAAGAGCACCAAACCCAGGGCTTTAGGTTGCCCTCACCTGCCTCTTTCAAGCCTGCAGCTCCTCCCCCCAGGGGGCCAGACCCACCTCCGCGAAGATCCGCAGATGCAGCGAGGTAGGCAAAATTGTCCAGACTGATGACATCAATGATGGGGCTCACCACGCGGGTGTGGTCCTAGGCAAGGAACGAGAGATGGCGTGAGGCCTGGGACTCCGCGAAGAAAGGCCCAGCTGCCTGCTCTTCAAGGCGTGGGGCACCCAGCCCTTCCTGCAGGACATGTCAGGTTCCTGGAAGCCTGTCCTGCAGCACCACATCCAGGCTCCCGGAAGGTCCCACCTGGGTTCCCTGGGCACAGTGCTCTCCCAGCCTCTTCTTCTCACACCAGGTTGAGCCCTGCTGGGATCTCACCTCCTCAATGAAGCCCTGCCTGATTGCTGCAGGCTGGGGATTTCTTCCTCTGTTGAGCCGTTCTCACAATTACAGTCCAGACAATTCCTGGGGCACTGAGCCACTGACGTGGCTCTTCTGTTGCTGGTTTGAACTGTGGTTCTATTAACTGTCATCCACCTCTGTACACGTTTGTGTTGAGTCTTCCCAATCGGACCACCAGCAGCTTGAGGGCAGGGACTCCGCGGTCCTTGTGCAACCTGGGTGTCACTCTCTTATGCCACATCCACTTCAAGGATCCCATCATCCCCCAAGACACAAATCCACCTCCACTGGTGGGTAATGTTAATTTTATCCAAGTTTTTTTTTGGGGGGGGGTGGGTAATGGTGTTGGTGGATCATGTCATATACCCTGTGCAAAACTATCAGCTGCCATCAGCCTTCTCTTCTCTCTCCCTCCGTGGAGGGACACAGAACAGAGCCTCTTCTCTCCACGCATTCTGCGTGGACCCTCAAAATCCTCTTGTCCGCAACTTGGAACCCAGCTCTGCCCCTCAGTTCACATCCCATCTCAGGACCACAAAAGCCTGGGAGACGGCGGAGCAGGGGAGACCACTCATGGTTTCTCACAGAGCCCTGCGGGGGCCTCGCCGTCTCCTTTTTAGAGACCTTTTTGTCCTGAGATCTAATTCCCATTTTTATAACAATTTGATTAGCCATAATTGACATGTGATAAAATTCACCATTTTAAAGTATACAATTTGGTGGCTTATAGTATATTCACAACATTGTGCACCCACCGCCCCTATCTAATTCCAGAACATTTTCATCACCCCGACAAGAGCCCCTGTACCTGTTAGCGGTCACTTCCCAACCGCCTCTCCCCGCCCTGACAACCGCTAATCTCCTTTCTATTTCTGTGGCTTTGTTTCATTCTAGACACTTCGTATCAGTGGAATCATATAATACGTGGCCTTTTGTGACCTGCTTCCCTCACTTAGGGAAATGTTTTTATCCTTATTGTGGCATGTATCAGGACTTCATTCTTTTTTATGGCTAATATCTATTGTATGGGTGCCTCACATTTGTTTGCCCATTCATCAGTTGGCAGACTTTGGGCTGTTTCCACAGTTTGGCTACTCTGAATAATACTGCTCTGAACACTCCTGTACAAGTTTTTGTGTGGAGTATGTTTTCATCTCTCTTGGGTATACACCCAGCAGCTGCAAGGGTCATGTGGTAACTCCATGTTTAAACTTTTGAGGAACTGCCAGACTGTTTTCCAAAGTGGCTGCACCATTCTACGTCCTCACCAGCAATGAGTGAAAAGGCTCCTACTTCTCCACATCCTTGTCAGCACTTGTTACTGTCCATCTTTGGTTACAGCCATCCTGTACGTATCAAGTGGTATCTGACTGGGGTTTTGACTTGCATTTCCCTCAAGTCTTAATAATGTTGAGCATCTTTTCTTTTCTTTTCTTTTTAGCATCTTCTCATGTGCTTGTTGGCCATTTGCATCTGCCTTGAAGAAATGTCCATTCAAATCTTTTGCCCATTTTTAAGTTGGGTGGTCTTTTTATGGTTGATCTGTAATCACCTCATCCTATCCTCCATTTCTCCTACCCTTGCCCTTCTAGCATAAAACTGGAATGTAGTAAGGGCCCCCTGCCCTCATCTCTCCTTGAGGACACCATCCCCCTCTCCTTCCTTCTCAGGCTTCCCAGCCTTGACCCGAAAATACCCCCTGCCCCAGCACAGGACCCACCTCCCCCAGGAGGAAAACAACACCATTCGGAATAGGAGCTTTATAGCTCACCCAAGCTCTCATCCAAATGAATTCTCACAACAACCTCGTGAGACAAATATTATAATTACCCCCATTTTCAGAGGAGAAAGCTCCATAACATGGAGTCACTCCGGAGGGGGCAGACCCTTTAGGCCTGTACTCTGCCTGTCCAACTTCAAAGACTATTCACACACCCTCATGCCAAGAACATGGCGGGCACGTCCCAAGGGACAGAGATCCTGTAGGGACAGACAGACTCACCTCCTTTACCCGTTGCAGCATAGGCTGTAGCCACTCGGTATTCACTTCACAGTGGCTGTCCAGAAAGGTGAGGACAGCAGCTGTGGCCACATCTGCCCCACGGACTCGGGACCGGATCAGCCCTGCAATGGGAATGGACAGGGATTGGTAACTGGGACTGGGCCGATTTGCTTTCCCCCCGTCCCTCAAAAGTCTCAGGGCTCTGCATCCTTCAGGGGTCAAGGCTTCCTCTGAGTTACTGTGATTGAGGTTTACTTTGTATTTGTTTATTTCCTTCCTCACTCTCCTTTCTCTCATCTACCTGTCAACCATCGTTACTCAAGGTCATTCTCTGAGCACCCTTGATGTCTCAGACACTGTTTGGGACTCTGGGAACACAATGATACAGTCAGTTCAGTAAAGGCCAAGTGCAATAAAGTGCGTTTGAGTATCCAAAGAAAAACCAGAAACCAAAACCCTTTCCCCCCTAACCCGAGGGACCTCAGGGCAGTCCCCTTCAGTTGCACCATCATGTGTGACATGGCTAGAATCTTCTAGACTAAGACAGGCCAGAGTTGCTGTGGCAGCCCCTTCATTCACCTTAAGCATGTTATTTAACCTCCCTGAGCCTTGGTTGTCTTATCTAGAAGTTTCAGACAAATTGATCCCTGCCCGTCTGGAAGAGTGCTTGGTGCCTAGGATGCCTACACATGCTAGATTCTGCTCTGCTTCTATCCCGCCCCCGACAGTCTTGCCAATGGTTCACCAACTGTCAGAGAGTGGCCTTACTTCTGGCAGCTCCCTGGCCAGGGCTGGGGACTGACCTGGTCAGTAGAGAAAGGGCCCAGCTGGTCCTGCCGACAGAGCAGCCACTGGTGCCCTGTGAGCTGTGAAGACGGAAGGGCCTTACTCTAAGAGCTCCGATTGGAGAGGTTTCCCTGCCCACACCTCTGCCCTGTACTCTGCCCCTGTCCATCTGATTATCCATAATATGTGCAAATATCCATCTGTCCCTTCCTTCCATCCCACAGGAAGCTAGAAAGCGCTTAATCAAAAGTTGACACCTGTGTTGGGCAAATCCCTCAGGAAACAATATATTCCTAGGCCTAAAGGTACCTACAGCCCTGTGCTTGCTAGAAGTCTCTCTCTGGCCTCTTCCACGCCAGTTAGAAGGTCTCCTTAGACTGACAGTTCTTTCTTAATCACACCTCTCACCTCTCTCTCTCTAACCTTTAGTGGCTCCCTCCTACCTGCCTTATCAAGTCCAAATGCCTCTCTCTGGCTTCCAAGGTCCTCTGCCATCTATCCTCACCCCACCACTTCCCCTGCTGACCAGGCCCAGATTCTCCCTGGCAGGGAGGAGGTAAGGGAGGTTAAGGGTGGGGTCCCTCCTCCAGGTTGGAATTCTGGCTCCTCTACCCATTACCCTGGGCGCATTCCTAAACCTCCTTAAGCCCCATTTTCTTATGTGCAAAACAATGGGCTGTTATGCGGAGTGAATGCGAGAATGTGAGAACGCAGGCAGGCAACAACGTGGTTGTCTGCTGCGGGGAGGACTCAGGAAAAGGGCTGTTAGTATCCCATGTGTACCTGTGCCAGACCAACGTCGGTGCCTGCAGTGTCCTCGAGCCCGGACTCCCCTGCCCGTTCCCGCTCCCCTGTCTCACAACGTCCTCACCCAGTCAAGGCCCACTCCCCGGTCCCTCCCCTGTCCTGCGGGCTCCATTCTACCCCCACATAATCATGGCCAGCCTGTCCCTGTGGTAGATTCTGACTCCTTGGCCTTACAATAAGCTCTCCAAGGGCAGGGACCACATTTTATACTTCAGAAGAAGTATAAAGTGCCTCCTAGAGTGCCATGTACAATCCTGTGCTGTGGACGATGCTCCAAAACTCTTCTTGATTGGAAATGAGGTTACATCTGCTTGATAGTGCCCTTTGATTTTCTCAAAGCATTTCCACATGGCCTATCCCATTTAATCCTTACAGCAGCCATGCAAGGCAGAAAGGGTACAATTATTTTTTTTTTTTAATTTTTTTTTTCAACGTTTATTTATTTTTGGGATAGAGAGAGACAGAGCATGAACGGGGGAGGGGCAGAGAGAGAGGGAGACACAGAATCGGAAACAGGCTCCAGGCTCTGAGCCATCAGCCCAGAGCCTGACGCGGGGCTCGAACTCACGGACCGCGAGATCGTGACCTGGCTGAAGTCGGACGCTTAACCGACTGCGCCACCCAGGCGCCCCAAGGGTACAATTATTGACTCCATTTCTCAGAAGAGACAACCGAGGCAGCCAGAAGTAGGACAACTCGCCTACAGTCATGCCGTGGCTGTGGAAAGAAGCGTCTTTCCACAGACCTTGCTCCTGGCCACCCGGAATGCGGCAGGCGCATGCTGGCTTACCGTGACATGGATCCAAAAGGGAGTGGGGAGGGGCGGAGGTCTAGACCAAAACAGGTCTGTGGTGACACCTCGGGTTCAAGAACTTACCTTCCCGCCGATCGTTGCGTAGGCACTTGACCTTGGGGATCCTGGTCAGGAGCAGACAGTCTTCAGCTGAAGGTGAGGAGAAGGAAGCAAGCTCATTCAGACAGGGGCATCAGGCCCTAAGGGGTTCGGTCGCCCCTGGAACTGCCCAGAAGGTGTCCCATGGCGAGCCCAGGGAAGGGGCTGGGGCTGGGGAGGCACGCAGGAGCACAGTCATCTCTAATGGCCAAAGGATTGTCCTGTGCCCCACTCCCAGGCCAGACAGAGGAATGCCTGTACTAATGGGATTGCCCCCAGGGGGCGCCAGAGAGCACTAGTAGGGCGCGAGGCCAACACCAGCATAGCCACACTGAAGGGACAATCCTCAGCATATGGCAGTTGTAATAACAAAGGATGCTATACTGGTGTTGTTTCAGTTGTTAAAAAGGTCATCTCTGGGGTGTCCCATCCAAAAACACCACCACTCTGGGATGCCTGGCTGGCTCAGTTGGAAGAGCGTGGACCCTTCTTCTCGGGGTGGTGAGTTTGAGCCCCACTTTGGGTGTAGAGATGACTTAAATAAATAAACACAGAACAAAACAAAACACCACTCTTTCCCCTCCTTTGGCACCTGGGAGCAGAGTCAAGGAGGGCACCCAGAAAAGACTGAAGGTCTGGTCGGGGGCAGAGGTCTGCCTGTGAGGTCCAGGATGACCTCCGGAGAGCTGGCCTCCACATTCTGGGGGAAGGAGGGTTTGGAGGGATGCGAAAAACAGAAAGTGCAAACTTACGATCTGAACTGAAGTCATCCACTAAAATGATCTCCTGGATCAGGCTGGCTGGAGTTCGGTTCAGGACACTAGAAGGATGGGGACAGAGGATCCTGGATTCAGGGGCCACCTTCCATTTACCTCTCTTTGCCACAGAGCTCCCCCACCACCCAGCTCAGGGGCCAGCACACTGGCCACCGGCAGCTGCTTGCAAACCTTCTGGGCCCTGAGCAGCGGCTGAGGAACAATGTGTTCTCCGGGCTTTTCCGGAGACCCGGCCGCCCCTGCACCTGCGGGGACCTGTGCCGGACAGGTGATGGTAACTGCTCCAGTGTAGACAGGACCTGTAGCTGCCCTGGCTGCTTAGGCTTAACAAGCCCTGCCCGGGGGCAATACACAGCTGGACCCCGAACTGCCTGCCTAGAGTCTCCTGCCTAGAGTCTGCCTGCCTAGAGTCTCCTGGCCCGATGGGTTAGCAGGGATGTTCCCAGGGAAGCCCTTTCCCGCTTTCCTTCCCACCGTCCTTCTTCTTCCTCCACTCCCTGGTAAAAGAAACCCATGCTTCCTTAATCCCTGGAATACCACTGGGCATTCCTTTCCACATCCTGTTCTCATTAAAGAAATGGGGTGAGTAGGAGTTGTACTGGACCACAGGACCAAGTTTAGGAGGACAGAGGAGCACCTCCCTCTGAATCGTTGACAGACACCTACTGGCCTGCCACTCATCCACCTGAGGCTTCATGTCCATCCCTGCCTCCCTCGGCCCCTGACCCTAGAATTTTTGCCCTTGTCCTGGGGACCTGACATTGTGTTTGTGCATCCCGATATCAGTTGGATTTCTGGGGTCTCCCAGCCCCAGCCTCTCAGAAGGATTGGACTCCCCCTCCCAGTGGCCGCGGTCTTCATGCTGCCTGGCCCAGCACCTTGTCCCAGTGTGCCCCCCTGCCCCCGTGCCCCCCTGCCAGGGGCTTGGCAGCGCTCCCTGAGGCCTCAGGGAGCAGCACTACTGAGATGAGGGTCCCAAGGGGTGGCTTACCTCTTCACCGTGCGCAGGAGGGTGGAGCGGGCCTCATTGTGGAAGGTGATGATGACGCTGGTGGCTGGCAGGTCAGCGGAGTAGGCCACAGAGGGGCAACTGAGAATGGAGCACAGACGTCAGAGGGCACTGTGAGAGCCTCCTCAGGGCAGGCTTGAGGCTTCTCTCTGTCCAGCCTGCTGCCCCCTGGAATACCACTGCGGGATTGGGAAGGCCAGCCAAAACCAGGGTGCGAGCCTGCCCCTCCACGGAGTGCTCCTCCGTGCCCACGCAGCCCACCCTGGAGCCACAGGTTGGGGCACCTTCCCAGGCCCGGTCACCTTTGCCAAAGACCTAGGAGTGAAGCGTTTATGAGGGCTCTGACCCACCATGTGCAGGCACCGTTCCGGGCCCCAGCCTGGGGCCAGCAGACAGAACTCCCCGCCCGATAGAGACAGAGACATGGGGGACAGGAGGGAACAGCCTCTGTTTTGTGCCTGGCACCTGTCGCTTCTTTCTCCTGGCTCATGACATTTGTGGGATCTGGAGAGGAATCACCCCCATTCTGCCCGCATGTGACTCCCGCTACTTACTGCCCAATACTGACAGCAGGCCGGTGACACCCGGCAGGGGAGCAGCCTCCCTCCTCCCGAGCCCTGGACCTCTGGAGCAAACAGAAGCCTCTGAGAAGACACCATAAGCAGCTCCTGCCACCCCGCTCCCTCCCCACACAGCTCTGGGCTCGCCTTCTCCCACATTTTTAGGCATTGGCTTCCCCCTCCTCAGGAAAAGGAATTAAAACAATCCATTCCTGCCAGCCTTCAGCCCTGTTGCTACTGCGAATGCTTTTCTTCGTGTTCCTGGGGCCGGCGGGAAGGCAGTTGGTTTTCATGGCAATCTTCTTCTTTATTACAATTGCTCTCTGACTATTTCGGCAGTGACTGTTTTTTTATTCCAGCATTCATTCCACTGACAGCAGCTTATAGTTGAATTCCCAGGCCCATTTCCTGCCCTGCCGGAGCGGACTGGGTCAGGCAGGCAGGAGTTCCACCAGCCTGGGACCCCCCTGGGAGGAATCCTGTGAGGCTTTAAAATAATTCTCCTTGAGAAGCAATGCGGGGAGTAGGAGGGGTGGAGGGGTAGGGAGACTCACCCCTGCCCCCCTGAGAAGCCAGACTTTCCAAGTGCATCCTCCCAGAGGCATGTGGATTTGGGGTTGGGGGTGGGCTTGGCCTGCTGAGCTGGGGAGTGTTGGAAGAAGTAGCCACCTCCCAGGTGCCCAGCTTAGCCCACCCCCACCCACCCCCCCCCGCCCCGCCCCCTGCCCGCCCGGCACTGACCTCTAGGGGGCCAGGTCTCTCACTGTGAACACTAACTATCCTGTGCCCAGGAAGCAGAGACCCTGGAGAGTGATGCCCATTCTTCACCTGAAAGTGGCCAACCTCCCCGTACCCCATCTGGGGGGGTGAACTTGACCCCCTCCCGACCCACCCCCTCCAACCCTCTCCACTCTGCATTTCTCTGGGATTTATAACTATGAGGATGGGGATTAATCTGGCTCCCAGGAGCCAAGAGCCTCTGAAGAGGTTTGTTCCATGCCTACGTTTTGAGTTTGGGGCTGGTGGGGTTTTCTTTGTGATGCTAGTAGGTCTGCCCTGCCTGGTCTCTCTGCTCCCCTTGAGGGAGATCGAGGCTGGGCTAGGAACTAGCCTGACGGTTTGGAGTCCAGCAGAAGCTGCCGTCTGGAGGGCCAGGAGAAGAGCTTGGCTCACCCCAGTGTGCGAAAGCCAGCACCTTGGCTGCTCCCCCTACACACACGTGCGCTCATATGCACACACACCCAATCCACCTTGGGCTTCTGGGAGGGCGGGCAGCAGCCCTGGGGCAGGAGGGGAGGCTGACCTCACCAACCCACCCCTGCCTTGGATTTGAAGAGTCTCATTTTAAAACACGCGTCGTCCCAAGAGGAACTCCTCCTTTAAGTTCTTCCGTGAACACCTGAGAAGGTGGGGGTTGGGGGCTTGGTGGGAGGGAGGACAGAGGTGATCCAGGCTAACCCTGGGTCAGTTCAGAGATTCGGGTCTGCAGAACCTCTAGGCCTTGGCCACGGCCAGGGCTGCCAAGGAAGGTCTCCAAGTGGAGCCGTGTGGACATGGCCTCGTAGACCCCACAGTGCAGGTAGACTCTGCACCAGGACCAAGAAAGAGCTTCTGAGACCTGAGCTGGCCCCTGGACCTGGGTGGGGGTCTCCCCAAGTAGCAGGATTATTGTCCTATTTGGCAGCGTGAGTTTCTGGAGGCTGGCAGCACTGGGATTCCAGGACAGGGAGGACAGTTTGGGTCCCGCCCCCCAACTCAACATCCATCTCACTCTGACAGGCTGCAAGCCCACTGGATTTCAGGCGCATCTCCATGACCGACAAGGAAGGTGCTAGAAGCCTGTCCCCTTCTGCACCCTTACTTCATACACCTTTTGTGCTGTGGAGCAGCCGCTTCAGAAGGAAAAGCAACATTGGTCCGCGTCATCCTCACCTACCCTCAAATCAGGACCAGCCCGGCCCTAGGTACACAGCTAGGTCCAGCCCAGCCCATGATGGTCACTTAAAACTGCAGGCCCGTGAGTGGTCAGCTCCACCAGGCCCTTGCTGACCTGTCTGCACGGAGTACAGAGGAAGCCCCCAAACCAGCCTGGGTCGGCAAGGAGCCTTGCCCGGAGGAGAGGACACTGAGGGGTGTCGTGAAGGTGCAGGTGGTGGGGGCGGGGGTTCCGGTGGAGGAAACAGAGTGTGCATAGACAGGGAGAGGGGCAGGAGGGTATCAGACTGCAGGGGCCTTAAGTGCTAGGGGGAAAAGGAGCAGAGGCTCGGGGTCAGCAGGGGTGGCTTGCACTTCGGGCGGAGGGGCTCAGACTGTTCCCATAGGTGAGGGCAGGAAGAGGGCGCTGGAGGTGGTGACTATAATCTGGACAGGACACGTCAAGGACCTGAACCAAGGAGGGGGGCTTGATGACTTCCCCAAGGTCGGTCACTCACACCGGGTGGAATCAGAGCGAGAATCATCATGGAAGGCGTCCTTGGTCTGCTCTGGGGCCTCTCCCGCCTACCATACTGACAGAACCAAGAGCAAGGCTGGGAAGCTTTTCTGGGAAATGCTTCCACTGCTGTGGAAGCCGAGGCAGCAGGGCGGGCAGAGGAGAAGGGAAGGGCTGTCGATGGGGCAGTGCACAGAACTGCACTGTTTGCACAGTGTGGGCACGGTTGGTGGCACCTCTCCACCTCAGGCACCACCAGCAGGCTCGGCCACCCCCTCAGTCCTCCCTGAGGGTTTGAGTGTCTCAGTAACTAGACTGGGTTTCTGAGTCTCCTGAGTGTCTGAGGGAATCTTTCACATTCCTTTTTTTTTTTTTTTTAAATGCGTATTTATTTTTGCGAAAGAGAGACACAGAGTGCGAGTGGGGGAGGGGGAGAGAGAGGAGACACAGAATCTGAAGCAGGTTCCAGGCTCTGAGCTGTCAGCACAGAGCCTGATGTGGGGCTTGAACTCATGAGCCATGAGATCATGACCTGAGCTGAAGTGGGGCACTTAACTGACTGAACCACCCAGGCGCCCAAAATCTTTCTCATTTCTCAAATCCACGTGACCAAAAGGAAGCAAGCTAAGTGGTGTTGGCCCTTCCCTCCACCTTTCTTTCTCCATTGGCACAATGGAGGCCTTACCTGTAATGGCGGGTGTCCCGGATGGGCCGGTCGGGGCTCAGTTTGTCACTCTCTAGCTGGTTGAAGGCATGCTGCCTGTAAGGGTCCTCTCCAGCCTTCAGCTGTTTGGCTGCCAGGTACGCCTTCTCATCAAAGCCTCTGGAGGGTGTTCCTGTCACCTGAGACAAAGGTCAGCATCAGAGAGGTCCCGGGCAGGAGTAAAAAGCAGCCACTGTGTGCAAAGTACTTACTACTAGGCAGGAGCTAACTGCGTTGCCTCATTTGTGCCTTATCCCAACTCTGTGAGCAGGAGATGGTTATTTCCCCCATTGTACAGATAAGGAAACTGAGGCTCAAGAAGTTAAAAAACGGTACCCTCATGTATACAGGGAGCATACGGGAACTCTCTGTATTTTGCTCAATTTTGTGTACCTACAACTGCTCTAGGAAGAAAAAGAAATCTATTTTTTTTTTTCTAAACCCAAGGTCAGTGTTAGTAAATCACAGGTTCTGGATTCAAACTGGTTGTTCTGACCCTGAAGGTCATTCTCTGGACCAGTGCTCTTTGGGGGATTTGGAGAAGGCGACTCCTAAGATGAGGGGTCCTGAGGGGACCACCAAACAAGCTGGAGGTTGTCAAGCAGCCTGCGGCCTCCTATGGATGAACTTGGGCCTGACACTGGCTCGGCATGTAGGAAGTGCCTAATCAGTGAAACGCCCAGAGCTCGGACAAGCTGCTGCACAGAGAACTACCCGTGAGGACAAGCAGGCCCCTCCAGGCTCGTGCCAGAGCTGCTAAAAGGCAAATGCAGACAATGATGCATATTCTCGGGGACTTGTGCGGTGCTGCTGGAGTAGCCCTGTGTCAGAGCTGCTGGCTCACAGGTGCTAAGAGCTGGGGAGTGATGGATGACAGATGCCATGGCCCAGCCTCTCTCCTCTTAGCCACACCCCACTCTGTGGTCCCAAAGTCCCCCCACGAAAGACCTGGGGGAAGGACACATCTGAGATGAATGGATAGATAGATGGATCCTGACATCTCATTATTTGAACCAAGCTGCTGGCCGGATGTTTCCCAGCGTGCTTTGAAATATCACCAACCATGAGGCATCCCAACTACAACCCTTCTGCCTGACCGGCAGCCTGGGTGGGAGCTGTGGGCCCCCAGAGGCAGCAGGAAGCTGGGTGAGGATCGCCCATACATAGACCCTCTGCATGAGGACCCCGTCACAGGTCTAGCTCTAGAGGGATGGTCCCCGGAAGGCGGCCGGACCTGGGGAAGAGGAGAGCGAGGTGTTGGGTGATTCTGGAGCACATCCACAGTGGCCCGGGGCCTCCGTGTCCCCCTGGGAGCCTAGCCCCCAGCCTCATGACACAGGAGTGCAGAAGGCTCCAGGAGTATCTCCATCAAAGCTGCCGCCCTGTAGGGTTCCAGCCTCCAGCTGCATCCTGTCCTGGGAGCCAGTCCCTGAGCCCCCTAAGGGCAGAGCCAGTGAGGGAGGTTTCCTCGTGTCCACTGGGCCCAGCCCCACGCTACGCACACATGCTCAGGATGGTGACCACAGCTGCGCCACTGCGGTATTCGGAGTTGACGCCATGCCAGGGACTGGACAGATGTGGCACAGCCCCCCTGGACTGGAAATCCATTTCAGGAAAGACGGAAGGAGGGAGGGAGAGGGCAGGGGAGACTGTTCTGACTTGAGTCTCGGATTGCTAGAAGGATGTGCAACTTTGAGAGTGAACACAAGAGGTGCTCTGGGTCCTTCCCACCTGGGAGAAGGTGGGGTGCTAACTCTGCCTCCCCCCCACTCGTCCCCCGCATCCCTCCCAGCACAGGTCAGAGAAATGGCAAGCAGCCTCCAGTTGATGGCTGAGGCAAAATAAAAGAAGAAGTGCAGAAAGCTCCCGAAGGGAGAGGATGCCGCTTTATTATCCTGCAAGTCAACTGTGGGAAATAACCGTGTTTATTTATTTAGGACTTCTGGCCACTCTGCGGGCTCAGGAAACCTCTGAGCCCTCATCCCACACTCACCCATCGCCCAATAAACATTGATTAAGAGTGGCCCATCTACCAGGCACTGGGACACCCCTCTGCAAGTTCCAAGGCCCATCTGATCATTCATTCATTTAAGAATGCTTGAATTCACTCACTCCTTCATCCAGCCACCCATTCATTGAGCAGAGCGCCACTGAGCACTCCCGTGTGCCAGAAGGAAGAGGTGCTTCCCCCATCCCCAGCCAGCTGCCTTCCTGCCTTAAAGGGCTTAGTCCCTTCAGGGCCTCAAAACTAAGCTAGACACCCTCAAAGATGTCCAGAAATGCCTGCTGCTCCCTCAGCAGATCCATAGCCTCTGCTGCTCCAACTGTCCTCCATGGTTAGACCCTTCACTTGTGAGCCACCTTGTGAAGAGGGGTGCCGTGGAAACACAGTTCCTGCTCCCTCCCAGAGGTCTTAGCTCTGCTTTCACGTTGACCCAGCATCACTGGGGCTGGGAGCTGAAACATTAGTTGGCTCTGAGTCAGCCGAAGTGGAGGAGACACTGAGGAAGGGGAGGACGTGACCTCTGCGGGGCTTTAATTTGCTCTATCCAGCGCCTCCCTGGCCTTACCCGGCAGGCACCACCCAGAACTCTTCTACCTGGTATCTAACCCCCCGTTTACACGCCCACACCCACAGCTCATTTCCTGTGGCCCTGTTCTTTGATCTTGAGACTTGCAGACCTTTGAATGTCCCATGGGTACCTCTAACCCAACACCTCAAAACAAATTCCTCACTGATCACCAAAGCTGCTGCTTCTCTTGCGTTGCCTTTTGCAGAGGGGGCAGGGCGAACCCCTTGGTCCTCCAGGCAACACATCCAGGGGTCATCCCCGATGTGCCCCTCCCCTGGATGCTCCACAGCCTGACTGAGACCCCTGCCCTGCGCATCCACAGTGGTGTCCTATGGGCATACCGCTAGTGCTAAATCAACAAATATTTCCTGAAAGTCTAGTACGTGCAGACACTGTGGAAGAGGCTGGGAAGATAGAAATCAACAAAAAGCAGTATGGACCCCAGAAAAGAAATCTAGGAGTCCAGATCACCCCTCCTTGCTCCCCACCCCATGCCAGACATGGCCATGGAAGATCATGAAGAGATATCCCCACCCTCAATCAGATCATGGGTAGCTGGAGCATGGGCCAAGGAACTTCATCCCATCCCAAGCCTAGCTGGAACAGTCCAGAGATGGCACATGCATCATGGATTGGTGACCAGTGAACGCTATTCCCCTTCTCCCCTCTTCTAAAGGGGAAGTGTGCAGCTGTTCTCCTGTTTTCCCACCCACACTGCTTACTAAGCACGTTGGCGAGGGGTAAATGCATCCTTTGGCTCTAGGCTTCAGGACTATGAGGAGCTATATCTGGACCAGCCCGAGAGACCCAAGATCCTGGGCTTGGAGCCAGTTGGAGCCTCTGGATGGGAGGCGTACTGCTGCCCTTTCTGGAGGGGACTAAGGCACTTGGAGCTGTTTGTGCAATTCCTGCATCACGTGACACTGATGTCCGTGCTTTCCTTGTCTTTCCTTTCCACTAGATGGTGAGCTCCCCGCCTTTGGGCTCCCAGCACCTGGCACGTGGTAGGTACTGAGTGGATGTCTGCTGAATAAAGGAACGAATGAATGAGCAAAGGAATGAATACCTAAATATTGTCCCTGTCTCAAGTATAATCAACAGGGGAGAAAAACACAGAGAACAAATGGGATTCCTTGACGCATCCTGTGACCTCCAGTGGCTTTCACTCTCCCCCCAGGCACAGTGGCCCAGGACGCTCCGTGAGTGGGGGCCCAGTTAACACCGGACTCGGGTTCTGCCGTTGCTGCCTCCCGGACTCTGTTCTGGTCACACTAGCCTCATGTTCTTTGAGCCTGCCGGCACCCTTCCCCTCAGCCCTTCCGTTCCTTCTGGAAGGCTCTTCCAGGTCTCTGCGTGGCTCCCTCCTTCACCCTTCTGCAGGGCTCTGCTCAAACTTTGCTTCTCCGGTGAGCCTTCCCCAATCACTACCTGTGACCTCAGCCCCACGCTCACACTCCCTAACCTCCCTCCTTGTTCTATATTTCCTTATGGCACTTAGTGTCATCTGGTGTTCTACGTGTGTATTTTTTTTTTTTAATTTTTTTTTCAACGTTTTATTTATTTTTGGGACAGAGAGAGACAGAGCATGAACGGGGGAGGGGCAGAGAGAGAGGGAGACACAGAATCGGAAACAGGCTCCAGGCTCTGAGCCATCAGCCCAGAGCCCGACGCGGGGCTCAAACTCACGGACCGCGAGATCGTGACCTGGCTGAAGTCGGACGCTTAACCGACTGCGCCACCCAGGCGCCCCTCTACGTGTGTATTCTGTTTATTTTATCTTCTTGATGGCTTCTCCCCACAAGAATAGAAGCTTCACAAGGGCAGGGGCCATCTGTTTTGTTTAGTGCTGGACTCCAAAGCCCAGAACAGTGCCTGTGTGAAGGTAGGCTTTAAGATCAATGGCTAATGAATGCATGAGCAATGAGCTGTCATGACCTCACTCGTCCCCCTTCCCCCTCCCACACACATGTACTTGGCTAACACATTACTTGGAGCTGAGATGGACCAAAGTGGGTGGCAGGGTAGTTTCTGCTTGCCTTGGGGATTTCCTTCCCACTCCTATCTCCTGGCTGAGCTGTTAATCACTGTCCTCCTGCCCCACCAACACCTCAATCTCCACCACGGGGATGGGCACAAGGCCCAGGCGAGTGCACTCCCGGACACAGGGATGGATGAAGGAATTGTCACTCGACTCAATCTGGGCCAATCAGAATCCATCCTGGAACTTTTTTTTTTTTAAGTTTATTTATTTATTTAGAGAGGAAAAAAATGTACACACGCACACACATGCAAGTGCAGGGGAGGGGCAGAGAGAGAGAGAGAGAGAGAGAATCCCCAGCAGGTTCCGCACTGTCAGCACAGAGATGTATGCAGGGCTCCATCTCACCAACCGTGAGATCGTGACCTAAGCTGAAATCAAGAGTCAGAGTCTTAACTGACTGGCCACCCAGGTGCCCCCATTCTGAGAACTTTCTGTAAGATGAGCTCTTATGGTGCCTGGGTGGGTGGTCCAGTTGACTGGGTGTCCGACTTTTGATTTTGGCTCAGGTCATGGTCTTTCATGGGATAGAGCCCCACGTTGGGCTCTGCACTGGCAGCATGGAGCCTGGGATTCTTTCTCTCCCTCTTTCTCTGCCTCTCTCTTGCTTGCACGTGTGCATGTGTGCTCTCTTTCTCTCAAATAAATAAACATTAAAATACATACATACATACATACATACATTCATACAATAGGCAGGTTTAAAACAAAAAGATGAGCTCTTTTCATCATCACTGCTAAGCTTGGGAGGCAAAGTCTTCTTGCCTACCACATGAAGAAATTTTCTCTGGAGAAGGAAGCCAAGAAGAAACAATCAGAGCCAAGAGACAGAAAGAAAGCTCTATAGTGATGTTGTTTGGGGTTCCTCATGGGCTAGTCATATCTGATTCAAATTCATCTTGGGTTTTTGGGGTTTTTTTGGTATCTGTCTATATCTATCTGTCTATCTACCTTCCTACCTACCTACCTGTCTATCTACTACCTATCTGTCCCTTTGTATGTGTGTGTGTGTGTGTGTGTGTGCGTAGTTTGAGTTGACTGTCCTTCTCCAATAACCAAAAATCCAGAGATGTCAGTCCCTCAGTCATTTCGATGGATAGAAAACCATTCTCCAAAAGTAAGAAACAAATCAAAAACCAAAACCAAAAAACGAGCCACCAATGGCAATGACACAGTTTGGTGGCAGCCATCCATTCCAAGACATCAGGCTGGTCCCTGGAATCTGGCCGAGTGACTTGAGCCCAGAGCCGGGAGGGGTAAGCTCAGCCTTCCCCAGCAGGCAGGGCTGTGGTCAGGCTTTGGGGTGGGGGTGGGGGTTCCATCTGGACAATAACTTAAGAGCCCCCTGGAGTTGCCCAGGTGAGGAAGGAGGGTTGGGAGATGGTGAGTGACAGCCTCCTGGGCCTCCCACAGCCCTCCAGCCTCCTCCAACAGCTCTTGGCTGACGTTTAGACGGTGGCCGGTGGCCTCCTCCCCAGTCTGTCCTTTTGGGAAGTGCCCAACCCAGCACTTCCACGTCCAACAAGGTCAACCACATCTGAAATTGTTTAAGCTGAAATAATGAGTCTGCTCTATAAAATGGGAAGAATGATTTCTCATTTTGGAGAGTTTTATTTTCAGTCCATCACTTCAATTAAACTTTGAATCCTGCCTGACCTGCTTCAGGTTTTTTTCCAGCTAGATTTGCTTACTTCTTCTTGACTGCTAAATTTAGGAAACAAACAGCAAAGGGGGAGGTTGAAAATAAGAAAGGAAAATATTTTCCACATCATTTTTAGCAAAAAACAGTTCAACCCCAAATCCCCAAGCCTTGTAAACTTTCTTTTAAAACACACATGTACCCCTAAATTGAAGATTTGAACAACTCAAACTCCTTTTAAATAACTGCTGTCTAATTTCCTTTTACTGCCAGTAAAACAGGTACCTGCTGGGCTTGCCTTTCACTAAATTTCAGTGAAACTGCAAATAAAAAGCCTCTGGTTCTATATTATGGATGGCTCCTGACTTTTCGTCTGAGTCTGCTCTAAACCCAAAACACCTGGCAAACAAAATGTGCTCCCAACCACTCCCCACTCCCCTGGGAACAAAATCTCATCTGATGCTGTGTCCTAAGTTGAAAGACTGCCATTCATCAGGAGGGCTGGGAAACCAAGCACATGATTCACCAGCTCTGAGCGCAAGGTGTCAGGCTCCCAAATGAAAAGGCGGGTCCCACAGGGCCTCCCTCCCGGCAAGCCCAAGCCGCTGGGTTCTGGGGAAGCAGCCAACCCCCGCTTGGTCCTATCCAACCAGACAAGATGCTGGGGTGGCACAGGGCCGGGGACCTCAGCGTGGGCACAGGCAAACTCGCCTAGGGTATTCAGGGGCCCTCGGGGGCCTGCTCCAGACACGTCCCCATTTCTGTTTTCACATGACCTCGAAGGCAGTTACATAAGGGTTACCAGCCTGGCCTTGGAAATCTGAGGGCTCTGGGCTAGGATGCCAGTGTTGACTGCTGTCTGGCCTTGGGAAGTCATTTCCTGAGCCTACTTCTTCACCTGGAAAATGGGGATTATTGTGAGAATTAAAGGAGATGACGTAGACAATGTGCTTAGCACAGTCTCTGGCACATACATTGTAATTATTCATTATTATTAGCTCACCTGCCTTTTTACCAGTCGTTGTCGATCTTGGCTGCACATTAGAATCAGAAGAATCAGAAGATTTAAAAAGTCCCGATGCCCAGGCCCTACCCAAGACCAATTAAATCAGACACTCTGGAGGTGGGAGCCTGGCATCAGGAGTTCTTAAAGCTCTCCAGGTGTTCCAAGGTGCTAGCAAGGCTCAGACGCTGCTTTATATCGAAGCAGGATGGAACCAGTGCTAGTCATGGGCTGGTGAAATCACAGGACGGAGGACTAGGAGGGACTTGGAGGTCATCCCCCCGACCCTCTTTCCAAGGAGCCTCGTCATGAGTCTGGGCTTTGGCCTCCGTTTGTACTGTTTCACCATCAGCAGAGCCAACTGGAACTCAGCTGGAACCTTCACTGTTACTATAGAAACCACCACCTTGAAACACTTGCCCACATGCCCTGGAGGCTCTAGTTCAATTACATGCCAAGGAGCACAGGGTAAGGGCCTCCTGGGAAGCCCACCTTGGGCTTCCACTTAGATTTCCCGTCACAACCTGACTTTTCCAAGGGCGCTGATGACCGCGCAGTTTGACGGCACCCGCGGTCTCACCAAGAAAGAAGGGGAGTGCATTCCCCAGATGGTCTCTGTTCAGGTTCAGGGAGATTCCAGGTCCAACCAAGCTCCCTGGGTCCCCTTTCCCACACTCTGCTTGGCCCAAAGGTCATCTAGGGATGGAGGGACTCTGAGGGTGGGCAATACTAGGGACGCGTGGTGGGATAGCTCCGTTCCCAGCTGCTTACCCGTTTACTCGGCTTGAGTAGAGCATTCCTGGGTCTGTGAAGGGTCCCAGAACCCTGCCTTACTGTCCCCAACCCCTCCCCCTCCCCAGTCTGTTGCAGCTGCTGCACAGTGAGGAACAATTAGGTCTCCGCTGCAGTAATGAGCTGATGCCAACAGCTCCCTGAGGGCCTACTATGAGCTGGATGCTATACTAGGTGCTTATTTCCAGCTTCAAGTCGTCCTGCCGAGTGGGTGCTCCTCTGATCCTGATTTTACAGAAGTGGAAACCGAGGCCCAGAGAGATAAAATAACACGCCAGCGTCACACAGCTGCTGAGCGGCTGGGCTGGGACTGGAACTGAGGCTGTCTGGCTGCGGAGCCTAAGCACAAAGCTTTCTCTGTGTGTCTTCAGACTACTCCCGGGCGCAGATGTGCTTGGCGGCCCCTTCCAGTACTGAGTCCCTCAGCTCCCAAACAAGCTGGCCTCTGGTGCCCGGAACACAACCAGGCCCTGACAAGTGCAGGCTGGAGGCTGCCTCCCCGCTGGGCTCAGGGTTCAGAGCATCAGCTCATGGCTCAGATGGGGACTTGCCCAGTGCTGTCATCTGTTGGCCTGACACAGGCATGGAAACACTTCTCTGCTTTGGCTAGAAAGGACATGGAAAAAATGAAAAGTGTAAGAGTTTGTATTACTCAGACCAAAACAGCACATAACTAAATTTCCTTGGGCCAGTCCTGGCCCTCCTCGGTCTTTCCGGCCAGGCATGTCCTCAAAGCCCCAGTGAACTTCAGCAGCAGTCACAGCAAAGGGGGACAAAGCCGATTCCTGTTCAGGTTCTTGTCTGCTTGACCATACCAAGCCCCCAAACGACACAGCTCTGCGACTGAGAAAGGAAGGGAGCAGAACGAATGGCCAAGACAGGGCCACCTCAGGGCTCCCCGGGCCCCCACAAACACACTCCTGGCCAACATACGGTGCAGATCACACAAGTGTAATGTGTCAGTGTTTGTGAGTTACCATTGCACCTCTGGTGTTTCATATTCAGAAACCATTGAACTTGAACCTGTCAGATATTAACTGGAAAAATAAAAGCAATAATGGGCCATATAATACACAGAACACATCCAGTATGACTATTTCAAGAGGGTCAATGGCCTCCTGCCTCACCCACTGAGGCTCAAAGCGAGGCCAGGTTCAAGTCCAACCCATTAGAACTCAGCAAGGCCCTGATCATGGGCCGGTGCCTCAGTTTGCAACACTTTTTGGAACAAAAAACCAAATTAGAGTAGTGAACTGGCACAGTACATTATTGACACTGTAGATCAAGTTTAGAGGTACATTACCTGTGCTTCATATATACTCTAATTAATAGAATTAAATAACTAGGTTATACCCACCAATAGGAGAGAGCATTATAAAGGCAGACTTTTATTTATTTTTTTATATTTTAGTTTGTTGACCTACAGTGCATAATTGGTTTCAGAAGTAGAATTCGGTGACTCATCATTTGCACGCAACACCCAGTGCTCAGCACAGCAAGTGCCGTCTTTCATACCCATCCTCCATCTAGCCCATCCCCCACCCACCTTCCTCCATCAACCCTCGGTTTATTCTCTATCATTAAGAGTCTCTTGTGGTTTGTTTCCCTGTCTTCTCTCCACCCCCCTCTTCCTATATGTTCATCTGTTTTGTTTCTTAAATTCCACCTATGATGAAATCGTATGATATTCGTCTTTCTCTGACTGACTTATTTTGCTTAGCATAATACACTCTATCTCCGTCCAAGTGGTTGCAAATGGCAAGATTTCATTCTTTCCGATGGCTGAGTAATATTCCATGTATTCTACATCTTCTTTACACATTCGCCAGTCAATGAGTATTTGGGCCGTCTCCGTAGCTTGGCTATTGTTGGTAGAGCTGCTATAAACATGGGGGTGCATGCGTCCCTTCCGATCTGCATTTTTGTATCCTTTGGGTAAATACCTAATAGTGTAATTGCTGGATGGTAAGGTAGTTCTACACAAAGGCGGACTTTAAAAATCAAATTAGGGGCGCCTGGGTGGCGCAGTCGGTTAAGCGTCCGACTTCAGCCAGGTCACGATCTCGCGGTCCGTGAGTTCGAGCCCCGCGTCGGGCTCTGGGCTGATGGCTCAGAGCCTGGAGTCTGTTTCCGATTCTGTGTCTCCCTCTCTCTCTGCCCCTCCCCCGTTCATGCTCTGTCTCTCTCTGTCCCAAAAATAAATAAACGTTGAAAAAAAAAATTTTTTTTTAAAAATAAAAAAAAAATAAAAATCAAATTAAGCAAAAAGAAAAAGGAGGGGAAGGGGAACTGGGAAAAAAAAGCACATGTGACTTTCTTTAAGGGGCACTCCATTGCTGGGGCAAGTACATGTCTCCACAGCAGCACCGTGCCCCTAGATGGGCACCTCCCCCACAGCCCAGCATTCTACCCAGGTGCAATATACAACGTGGCCAAAAAATCTGGAAACGGGGATAATCCTAAAATTTTTTAATAGATAGAGCTCTTTTGATTAGTTCTGCTAGGATATGCTAAAGCTGCAGTGGTATTCAAGCAGAAATCAGAGACACAAATAACCTGATCATGGCTGAGATCAATAGAAATGTAGTGTTATGCACCTCATTCATTGCAGTTTCGCACAGTGCACCAAACCATACGTTGTTAATGAGCAACAACACAATGACCATGTCATGCGTTGTAATGTAATCTAAATAAACCACCTAGTATATATGTCCGTCCATGTTTTTCCTTGATGGCCACCCTGTGGTTAAACAGAACCCTAAAGGGAAGAATTGGCTCATTCTTGAAAAAGGCTCAGTGATACAGAAGTATAACTCCTCCCTGACTTAATCTATAAATTCAGTGAAATCCTGTGTGTTGGCAGCGGGGGGGTGGGGGGGTGGGGGGGGGTGGGGGGGGAGAGGAGGATTCAACCAGAAGAATTTAAACATGAGTGATCAGGAAAAATCTGAAGAAATGAAAAATGAAGATAGGGAAATAGACCTACCAGATATTAAGACATATGAAAGACTGCAGACTTTATATAGCAAGATACTATTGGTATAAAGCCAAACAAATCAATAAAAGAAAACAGAGAGGTTAAAAATAGAACCAAGTACATATGGAGGGTTGGCACAAGATACAGTTGCATTTCCAATGGGAGGGAGAAGGGAGAGATATGCTATTCTGTGAATGATGTTAGGAAAAGTGACCAGACGATATGGAAACAAATAACACTGACTTCATTTCTTAAACAAAAATAAATTCTAGGCGGCTCAAAATTTAAATTTAAATCTTTTTTTTTTAAGTTTATTTATCTATTTTGAGAGAGACAGAGACAGTGTGAGTGGGGGAGGGGCAGAGAATCCCAAGCAGGCTCTGCACTGTCAGCTCAGAGACGGACATGGGGCTCGAAATCACAAAATGGTGAGATCATGACCTGAGCTGAAACCAAGAGTCAGACGCTTAACCAACTGACCCACCCAGGAGTCCTAAAATTTAAATTTAAAAAGGAAATTAAAAAGTATGCAGAAAAATTTAGTTACTTTTTGTTCCCATTGTTCTTGTTTTTTGCAATCTTGGATATAAAATCCAAATGTCACCAAAAAAGACCAAAAACTACATAAAGACTTAGGATTCTTATAAGTCTAAAAATATCCCAAAGTCAAGATACAAACATTGTGCTGGGGAAAAAATATTAGCCAAATATAGGCCAAACAAATAACTAATTCCTTCAAAATGCTGGGCGCCTGGGCGGCTCAGTTGGTTAAGTGTCCGACTCTCGATTTCGGCTCAGGTCATGATCTCACGGCTTTGTGGGTTCGAGCCCCACATTGGGCTCTGTGCTGGCAGTGCGGAGCCTGCTTGGGAGTCTCTCTCTCTCCCTCTCTAGCTGCCCTTCCCCCACTTGTGCTGTCTCTGTCTCTCTCAAAATAAATAAGTAAACTTAAAAAAAAATTTTAAAAACCCAAAATGCAAAGAGCTCTTACAAATCAAGAAGAAAGAACGAATAATTCAACAGAAATGTAGACACAAAGGATACGAACAAGTAGTTCATAGAAATGTGAAATAAAATGACCAATAAGAAATGAAAGATGTTCAGCTTCATTGATTATTAAATAAATGCAGATTAAAGTAAGATACAATTTCTTACTGATTTGGCAAATTCAAGAATAATATGTATAATGCTCAGTATTTTGAAAGTTTGAAGAAATAAGAGGTCTTATATGTCAGTAGATTATAAATTGGTGTGACCAAGACTGTTCAACAACATCATTTTAATTTTTTTTAACACTTACTTATTTTTGAGAGAGAGAAAGAGACAGAGTGTGAGCAAGGGAGGGGCATAGAGAGAGGGAGACACAGAATCCCAAGCAGGCTCCAGGCTCCGAGCTGTCAGCACAGAGCTCGACGCAGGGCTGAAACCCACAAACTGTGAGGTCATGACCTGAGCTGAAGTTGGACACTTAACCGACTGAGGCACCCAGGCGCCCCACAATATCATTTTAAATACTACCTCTCAACTCAATAGAAGTTCCATTTGTTTGTTTGTTTGTTTGTTTTCAACGTTTATTTATTTTTGGGACAGAGAGAGACAGAGCATGAACGGGGGAGGGGCAGAGAGAGAGGGAGACACAGAATCGGAAACAGGCTCCAGGCTCTGAGCCATCAGCCCAGAGCCCGACGCGGGGCTCGAACTCACTGACCGCGAGATCGTGACCTGGCTGAAGTCAGACGCTTAACCGACTGCGCCACCCAGGCGCCCCCAATAGAAGTTCCATTTGTAGGTAAACATAAACCTGACTTTCCTGAGACAGTCGCAGTATATACCTGTGTTCTCAGGAACCCCTGTGAATTAGAATTTGTCTTTGTTTAGGTAAGAGATTATATGATCCCTAAATTATAGCTTATCATTACAGTAGAGTTCTAAATAAATGTTAGAAGGAATAAGTTATGTATGTCTATTATGATTCATTTCGTACAAACAGTTCATAATACATGCATATGTAAATGCACAGATATACCCGGAAAAATACACGGCAAGCCGGTAAACAGTGGTCACCTCCAGAAAGCGGCACAGGTGGGGCGCCTGGGTGGCTCAGTCGGTTAAGTGTCTGACTTCGGCTCAGGTCATGATCTCACGGTCCGTGGGTTCGAGCCCCGTGTCAGGCTCTGTGCTGACAGCTCAGAGCCTGGAGCCTGCTTCGGATTCTGTGTCTCCCTGTCTCTCTGCCCTCTCCCGCTCGTGCTCTGTCTCTGTCTCTCTCTCTCAAAATTAAATAAACATTAAAAAAAAAAAAAAGTGGCACAGGTGTAGGCTGGAAGACAGAAGAGTTTTACCTTTTCTTTTATACAAGCCTGTTTTCTTTTTTATAAATAAGTATTATTTTATAATAATATTCTTTAAAAGTTTTTTTCTTTAACATTTATTTATTATTGAGAGACAGAGAGACACAGAGTGTGAGCAGGGGAGGGGTAGAGAGAGGGGAAGACACAGAATCTGAAGTAGGCTCCAGGCTCTGAGCTGTCAGCACAGGGCCCGACGCGGGGCTCGAACTCACAAACTGCGAAATCATGACCTGAGCAGAAGTCGGTCGCTTCATCAACTGAGCCACCCAGGCGCCCCAACAATAAAATTCTTTTTAAAAACATGTACCTTAATACTTTTCTATCTAAGATAAAAGAATTGAGCTAAATGATTGTCATCCTCAACATCATCATCTCCCGGATGAATCTCAGATATGAATAAATAGATGAAAAGGTAAGCCCTTCCTCATCTGTAACATTTGGGGGCAGAAGTACCAGCCAGGAACGAGTTACTCCTGATGGAGAGGAGGGGAAGAGAAGTTATGAGAAAGAAAAATAATTTTCCCTCTACCTTTCTGAGTTCTTAGCTGAGACTCCTACACTAAAAGACAGATAAAGGGTCTGGGACCCAATTCCAATATGGCAGGGTTTCCCCCACACCACTAACAAGTGATTCTCAGACACCTACTGGGTGTCTTACAGTTCAACGCAATTCTGACATTGTCTACCTGGAGAGAGGCTCAGATTCCACAGGTCGGGGGCTCAGTCCCACAGACTGTCCACCACTTCAGATGCCAGCCACAAGCCCAGGGTTGTTACTTGTGCTTCTGACAAACTGGTTAAAAACCCATGACCCCCTCCTAGGGTTCAATTAATATGCAAGAGCCACTCAGAGCTTACTCCATGATGGGGTTATTACAGAGGCTACTGAAGGATATGAATCAACAATCAGATGAAGAGATTCAGTAGGCAAAATCCGGAACAAAGGAGCTTCTGTTCTAGTGGAACTTGGGTGGCACATGAAAGCATTCTGGTTCCCCAACCGGGCAGCTCTCCAGACCCCCTCCTTTTGGCTTTTCTGGAGGCCTCATATTACATAGGTATGATTGATTAAATCACTGGTCATTGGCAATTGATTCAAATTTAAGCCCCTTCTCCCCTGGAAATCAGGGGATGGGACTGAAAGGTCCACCCCTCCACCCCTCTATTCACAGGTCAAAATATTCATTCCCCTGGCAACCAGCGCCCCCCCCCCCCCCCCCCCCGTCCCAAAGTCACCTCATTAACATAACAGAGGACACGAGACCCAATATTATAATAAAAAATGCTCCAATTGCTCTTATCACTCCGGAAATCCCAAGGGTTTGTGGGCTATGAGCCAGGCACCATGGATTAAGACCAAAGCTGCATTTTTTATAAACAGCAACAGGTCAACAAGAGAAAAACAGTTTATTAACATGCATACATGGAAGATGCCCAAGGAAAAATGAGTAACTCCCCAAGGCGCTTAGAATTCAGGATTATACACCATCTTAATAGGGAAAGGGGGTGGGGACGTGGATCTCTTAGGGGAAAGCAAAGGGCTTTTAGGAAGATGAATGGTCCCTTAGAAGAACAGATGGGAGGTATGATGGTTTGTGACAGTTTGTCTGGATGTGGTATTGACTTCTAGTCTCCTCTCCCATGATAACAGTCCATCTTCCTTGGTTGTTGAAACTCACGGGAAGGGGATATATGACCAGTGAGTTCCTGAAACCATTACTATACTATACATTAACTGACTTGGATTTAAATAAAATTTAAATAAATAAATCATAAATAAGACCAACGAGTTCCTTTTTGGAGGATCTGTGTTTAGGCAGATGATGGGAGTTCAGAGAAAGCCTCTCCCTGCATTTGCTGGTTTTCAAATGCCCACAGCTCAAAATAATCAATATAGCAAAGTGGCATATTTTGAGGTGGCGCTTTGTGCTACCCTTCGAAGTGGAGGCGGAGGGGAGCAGTATAGGGCCGCTGAGTCCTGGAGTGTGTGGGTGGGTGTTGTGGCAGGTGAATTCAACATTCAGGGAATGCTGGGAGGCCCAGCTTGATGGCTCCCGATTCTTCCCCAAAGCACAAGCCTCGCAGTTGAAAATGCGGTATGGGGGGAGGGGGAGTAAGAAGCCAAGAAGCCAAGCGCTGGTCCAGGGCCATTAACCTCACCTGTACTCTAGGCACCGACCACAGAATACTCTGAGGGTTTGTACGGTACTCAGGTATTTCCTCTGCCATTTTATCCACTTTTCACTTTTTTAAAAAAACGTTTTGTAAAGTGCTTTGGATGGAGTGCTTAACTTAGTAACTTGGTTGAAAGGGGCGGGCAGGCCTAGGGGAGCCGAAAAGTGCTGTCAGTCAAGTCCCTCAGGCTAGCCCACAAGCCATTCTTGAGGCCTGAGGTAACCTCTGCAAACAGCAGTTTCCAAGGCTGCAGAAAGGAGGTAATGATGCTTACCGCCCAGGGGTTGTGAGTGCATTTAAATAATCATGGCAAGGCATCCACCGGAGGCCTTCTCTCCATGACTGCGATGACTGCATAAAAGGAGGGGGGTTGAAACAGGTGAGCAAAAGAGGGAGGAAAAAAAAAAGAGGCAAACCAAGAAATAAGCTCTTAGCTACAGAAAACGAACTGATGGTCGCCAGAGGGGAGGAGTGGGTATGGGTGAAATAGGTGACGGGGATGAAGGAGGGCACTTGTTGTGATGAGCAGCGGGTGTCGTCTGGAGGTGTTGAATCACTATGTTGTACACCTGAAACTAATATCACACTGTATGTTAGCTGGAATTTAAATAAAAACTTAAAAAGAAAAGGTTCAACGGTTTTCTTATGAAGGAGGGGGTTTTGAGCAAAAGGCTCTCTGAGGCTCCTTCCCTCTTGAACATTAAATGATCTGTAACATCCATCCACTCACCCCATCATTCTTCCCTATGTGTCTATTGCAGATCCTGGAGCATCTCTAAAGAGCCAAGAACTTCTTTGTATGCGACCTATAGCTGTTCTCAACACACAGTAGGTGCTCAGGAGATGTCTGTCACATCAAGAAGGGGTATACATGGTGCCCCAGAGCTGCAGGAGTGCTCAGCAGCTCTGAGTGGCACAAAAGTGTTTCCTCCTTGAGCTCTGCACAGGAGGTAAGAAGGCACAGGCTCCCCAGGATGGGGAAGCTGCGGGAAGAGGGTTAACCTGGAGCCCCACCAGTGGCTCCTGCCAAGTGCATGAGCTAGGCAGATGGGCATGCTAGCTCTGGGGCCAGGAGGGACAGAAATGTGTGTTTTATTGCAGTTGAAGAGTCCTCTGTGGGGAATGACATTGTTGTGGGTTAATGGTAGATAGTGCTTTTCTTCTTGACTAATATCTTTGAATATTACATTAAATTGTTTTTAAGCCACCAGAATGGTTATTAAATCGGTACCCTTTTGGAAAACAGTCTGGCGGTACATTTCTAGTGCTATATCCTTTGGCGCACAGCCTTTTCTGGTTTATTCTATCCATTATCTTCCCCGAGCCATGGCAGGGTGCCAGTTGGGCCCCAAATCTCCCATATATCCAGAAGGTTTAAATTTAACCTTTGGAAAGAGGGAATAACTTGTGTAAATATGCCTTCTCATCCAGGATTCCTATTTTAATCACTTAATTAGTCATAGACAAATTTTAGGCACAAAGATGTTCACAACAGTCTTATTTATGAGAATGAAAACTAGAAACAATCTAAATGTCAGCATCAACGAAAACAGTAAGTAAATTATGTCTCACCAATTGAAAAGAATATTTAGCAGCCATTTAGAATAATTGTTCGAGTCTGTGGGGAAATGAGTGTACTCTCATGCTTTATTAGAGGGAATATAAACTCGTATAAATCTTCTAGGGGTAAACTTACCAGTATGTATCAAGGGGCTGAAAATGATGTATACATATGATTCAATTTTAGGAATCTGTCCTAAGGAAATTATTAAAATAGGCTCCATTTATAATAGCAAAAGATTGTGGAGAAAAAAAAAACCACCCTAGACTTCCGGGAACAGAGAATTGGTTCGATAAGTCATGGTATAGTCCTTCCATAGAACACATTGCGATTATTTAAAAAGATGGTAGAAATGTATTTTCTCTAACCATACAAAGCTAAGTGAAAAAAAAGCAAGCTACAAATTAATATGTGCATTGTGACTCCATTTTTGTTTTTCTGGATGTTCTAATCTGTCTTGATGAATAATTATTACCTGTGAGATCAAGAAAAAATAGCGTCAACAGTCCTCGCTCTGAAAGCTCTGTAGCGGCACAGAAAAATGCTCGCATGGTAATGGGGAGGAAGGGGCAGGATATAAATCGTATACGCTGGGTGGCTGCAGCTTTGTGAAAAGTATGGAGCTTGACCAGAAAGGCCTACCTAAGAATAGACCCAGTGATCTATTAGGATGGGGAGATTATGGATGACTTTTCTATCCTTTCGGTTATTACTATGTTTATGTAATTTTTATTTGTTAAGTGGAAAAAACCCTCCTTTGAGAAGTTTTCCTCTGTAGCCTCTCCCCTCCTTGGAATGGCTGTCTTTATGGAATGCAAGCCTGCTTACTAAAAATAATGCCTTAAAACAGGCTTCGTTCATTACAGCTTACTTTTACTTCTCCTGGGTCAAGTCTGTCACGGTGACCCCTTCTCCTTTTATGGCCTGCACATCTCTACCCTATTTCTTATTGCACTTTTTAAAAACGTTTATTTATTTTTTCTGAGAGAGAGCCTGCACGCGCGCAAGTGGGGGAGGGGCAGAGAAGAGAGAAAGGCAGAGAGAGAGGGAGAAGAGAGCATCCCAAGCAAGCTCCCCACTGTCGACATGGAGCCCGATGTGGGGCTCAAACTTACGAACCACGAGATCACGACCTGAGCCAAAACCAAGAGCCGGATGCTTAATCGACTGAGCTACCCAGGCACCCCTACCTCATTTCTTATCAGCCCCGACTCCTGACCCCAAGCACCTAGATGCCGTTGGACTAACCAGGCCCTTCTGGCTATCCTGGACCCCAAGGATTAAACTTGCCCCCCTTGAAGCTTACTGCCTCAGGGTCTGGACAGGGCAGAACAACACCTAACACTAATCATCAATAATGGGTTGATGCATATTTAACTCCTCCAGAAACAGGTGCTTGCATGCAGGGCTCTTGAGAATATATTCCTTGGTGGAAAACAACAGGGCAAATGTGTCAAAAGCCTTTAGGGGCGCCTGGGTGGCTGAGTTGTCTGAGCATCTAACTCTTGACTTCGGCTCAAGTCATAATCCAGGTCGTGGGATCGAGCCCAGTGTTGAGATTCTGTCTATCTGTCTGTCTGTCTGTCTCTCTCTCTCTCTCTCTCTCTCTGCCCCTCTCCCCCACTTGCACTCTCTATAAAAAGATAAAAAATAAAATAAATAAAAAGCCTTTAGACTGTTTACCACTTTTGGTCTAGCAATTCTGATTCTAGGATGTTATAAAATAAGTCTATGAAGATGTGGGTACAAAGATACACTGCTCAGTAATTTTTAGTTAGCAAAACATTGGAAATGATCTAAATGTCCAACAATGGGAGCTTGGTCAGATAAACTAGGGCACATAAAGTTGCCATGTAAAATACAGGTGCGTAGTGAAATTAGAATTCCAGATAAACAATGAATAATCTGTTTAGTGTAAGTATGTCCCAAATATTACATGGGATATACTTATTCTAAAAAAGTATTCACTGTTTCTCTGATATTCAAATTGGAATATAATTACACTAAAAAGTTATTCCATGTTTAGGGGTGCTTCGTGGCTTTGTTGATTAAGTGTCTGACTTTGGCTCAGGTCATGATCTTGTGGTTGGTGATTTCGAGCCCCACACCGGGCTCTGTGCTGAGAGCTCAGAGCCTGAAGCCTGCTTCAGAGTCTGTGTCTCCCTCTCTCTCCCTCTCTCTCCCTCACTTGCTCTCTGTCTCTCTCTCTCTCTCAAAACATAAAATAAATATTAAAAAAAAATTTTAATTATTCAATGTTTATCTGCAATTCTAGTTTATCTGGATGTCTTGTATTTTTATTTGCTAAATCCAGCCATGGCCACACTGCACATACATATGATACAATACTAGGTAGCCATTAAAACTCATTTTAAAAGCAGTGGCTTTCAAATGGTTTCTTCTCTCCCTGTGTTTTAGCTAGAACTTCTCATCTTTTATTTCATATTTTGGACCTCTGCATAAGATTTGGTTTGAAAGTAAGTGTTCTATTATTAAGAGAAGTTTGAAAAACACTTTTAGAAAACTAACAACAGGTGACAGTGCTCATAAAATAAGTAGAAAGAATCATGTTAAAAATCGTTGTGATTCTAAGTTTGCATACACACACACATACATGGAGAGAGAGAATGAAAGACAGATAGATAGAGAGCAGACATTCTGGAAGAATCTTAAAAAAAAAGTGGCATTGGGATTATAAATGAATTTTAGAAGACTCCCTGAAGAGTTTTTCAGATGTTCTACGATGAATTAAATGCATTTACATTTTGAAAAAAATTTCTATTAGAAGTATCTATCTTCTCAGATAACATTAATGCTTTAAATGTCATTGAGCCTCTGTATCTGTGATTCTTAAATATGGGACTTATGAACCCTTTGGGGATGTAATGAAAGCTCTGTATCCTAGTCTCGGAAGGTATATTCACACAAAACTTTGCATACAAAGTTCCCCCTCCCATCCCTTCTTGTTAAGACCCTTCCCTCGATTTCTAGAATGCCATTCCTTTACTCTGCTTGCCTATAAAGCTACTTAACCCTGTCCTCCTGGCGGTGGTTCTTTTTGGGGAGGAGGGGAGTGGTCACACATCTGTTCTGAGACCCTGTTAAGAGCTAAGGACTCTCCTCAGAAAATAAAGCACACATAGACCCACGTGCTGCTGTGGGCAGCTTCAGACTTGCACAAACTCCCTGAGGTCCATTCTTGGACTCCAGGTTCAGAACTCCTAGTGCAATCCCAAGCCTTTGGCACTCACTGAAGGCATGACTTGGCTAATTCCCTTTAGGGACAAACTGGTTAAATATAGATTTTTTTAAAAAAAGAGACAAAGCCAGGGATCGAATCTAGCTCAGCACTCCCAGGGCACTGCCTCACAGCAAGCACTTCTAAAGCAATGGGGCAGGAGGGGGGTGGGGTGGGAGGGAGGAGGGTGGGAGGGTGGGGAGGGGGATGGAGGGGGATGTGATGCAGAGGAAGAATTGCTGAAATGTCTCATCTCATGTGATGCAGAGAAAGGAAGCATTAGAGCTGGCGGGGGTCCCGCGGACAGGGAGAAGAACTAGAAGGGAATCCAAAGTCGGTGCCTCTTACCTGTGTGATCTGGGCCTTTGGGATGGCTGAAGGGGCAGGGAGGAGGCAGCAGTATTGTGTCGGCTCTGGGTCTGCTGCCCACTCCCTTTAGTAGCTCTCCTAAGCAGCTGCACAGTGAACCAGCCCCAATTACGCGCTCCCCCAAGAACCAACCAGGGGCCAACGACAAGGTGGGGAGACAGATGGGAGCCCAGGAGGACAGCCCCAAGGGGGGGGGTGCCACGGGCAATCCGGATGGAGCTAGTGCCGCGTTAAATGAGCACGCCCTCCTTTCTAGCAACTCTGCCTCTTGGCATCTCTTAACAACGAACGAACAAAACTTACCTACATACCCCAAAACACTGGTCTTGGGTATTTTTGCAGCATGTCAGGCAGCACAAAGTTATCTCCGAGCCACTATTGGTGTTAAACCAAGACGGAATCACCAAACCCGATGAACATAATATGAATTTGCATCTCTTTTCCGAGGGAAAGCACAACAATATTCTGCAAAGGGGAAGTTCCAAGCTCAGGCTGAAGCTGCCTTTACCTTTTTCACTGCTCTCCTATGTGATCGAGGGATCACAAGGCTGGGAGGTGCCAACGACAGCCCCATACGGTGACAGGACCATGGGCTTCCAAACACATGTAGGGCCGACACAGATGCCGTTCCCAGTGGGGATACCAGTCACCTTTGCTTTCATCTTGACAACAAAATTGGAAAGTTCCTCTGGAAGAACAAACATCTGAAGAGGGCGCAGACCTCTCTCTCCCAGCCCCTCCCCCGCAAAAGAAAGCAAACAACAACAACAACAACAACAACGACAACAATAGAAGAGACTTGCCTCACCAGTTATTAAACCTAACCTAAAGCCTCTGTAATCACAAAAATATGGTGCTGGCTGAAGAAAAAACAAAAAGATCAGAGGAACAGGATATATTCCAGAAATAATATATACAAGAACTCAGTATATGACAAATCGGCATTCTAATTCAGTGACGAAAAGATAGTTTGGCATAATTAGTGTTGGCATAACTGGCTAATCATATGGAAGAAAACAAAATTAGTCCCTAGTTCACAACAGATACTGAAACAAATTCCAGATGAATTTAAAATATACATATGAAAAAAATATTGTAAGAAAATTCAGTAGAATAACCGAACATTAAGGAAGATCCTTTTAAAAAAAAAAAAATGTTTATTTTTGAGAGACAGAGTGTGTGCATGCATGTACTAGTCGGGGGAAAGCAGAGAAAAGGAGACAGAGGATCCAAACCGGGCTCAGGGCTGACAGCAGAGAGTCCGACGTGGGGCTCAAACCCATGACCCGTGAGATCATGACCCGAGCCGAAGTCGGACGTTCAACCGACTGAGCCACCCAGGCGCTCCAAGTGTGTTTAAATTTAAAACATACAGGGCACCTGGGTGGCTCAGTCGGTTGAGTGTCTGACTTCGGCTCAGGTCATGATCTCACAGTTTGTGGGTTCGAGCCCCATGTTGGGCTCCGGGCTGACAGCTCAGACCCTGGAGCCTGCTTTGGATTCTGTGTCTCCCTCTCTCTCTGCTCCTCCCCCACTTGCACTCTGTCTCTCTCTCAAAAATAAATAAATATTTTACAAATTTAAAAAAAGAAATAAAACATATAGAGCTTTGAGCAGTAATCCCAGTGTGGGAGCTTTACACAACAGAAAGAAAGCAGGAGTGTATAAAGTCGTACGTATGAGTGTCTCTTCTAGCATGCGTATTATGTTGGCAAAGCCTTGAAACGCCCTGAGTGTCCATTAATGGGGGCCCATTAAACTGTGGTAAGGCCATCCTCTAGAATGAGGTAGACCTAAGCACCCTGTCTTGGAGAGATGTCTCCAGTATTTTAAGGGGAAAGGGACACTGGATGGATCATTTATAAGGGTGAGAGTCCATTTTCTGTGTGTAAGGAGAGAGCCAGGGAGAGAGAGCTAGGTGTGTGTGTGTGTGTGTGTGTGTGTGTGTGTGTGTGTGTGTGCATTTCTGTGATCACAGGGAAAAGAAAATTGCACGGCAGGCTGTTAATGTTTAGCTCGGGTAGACGGTATTGGAGTGGGGTGGGGAGAAGGGGCAGAAGGACAGTGTTCACTTTTCCTTTAGATAGCTCTGTATTATTGCATTTGCTAAAACAGGCATGTGTAGCTTTTGTGATTTTTAAAAATCGAATCATCTTTTTTAAAGAAAGAACATGGGCTTTCCTTCTTGGTTCTGCCATTCATGAGCTGTCTGGCCTGATGTCTTCACTGTAAAATGGGGACAATGCCTGCCACGCAGCCCTTGTTCCCCTTCAGGGATCTGCCAAGCTCCAGTCCTTCCTGAGTTGTCTGGCTGGGCCAAGGCTAGGGGCACAGCCGCAGCCCTAACACTGAGCACTGCTAGCTGGCCTTCTCAGGTACTGACCACCCAATGTCCTTGGCCTCTGCCATTGGCCAGTCATTCCTTCCTTCCCCTGTCTGGGCAGGACCCCACCCCAGGGACTCCACCTTAGACCAGTGCCCCTCCTCCGCCTCCAACTCCCATCACCCATTAAGAGCCCCATCTTCAGCCCTCCTCCTGTGGGCCCCAAACTGATGCCCAGCACTTCAAAAGTCAGAGAAACCCAGGAGGTCACGTCTAAAACCAGCCTACTCTATTCTCCCTCCAGCCTCAGGGTGGATGCTGTGAAAATTCTGCAGATGCTTCAATGGCTGTCCCCCAAACCTACACTCGAAGCGTCTCCTGCACGCTTTAAACATCACCCTGGGCTCTGACTAGCAAAGGCAAGAATGGCTTTCCAAGAGACCACAGACTGTCACCCGGCCCCTGGGGAACAGCAACTCTGGAGGTGGCCCTGGCAGCCACGGCAGCAGCCAACAGCTGTGGCTCCAGCAACATCAAGGGTGAGAACGGTTTCATCCCAGTCCTGACCCCGTCAGGGTTTCCAGTTCTGGGTGTGGCTGCTTGCAGGAGTGTGTGGGTGCACTTGTGTGTGTGTGCACGGGCCCGCGTGTGGGTAGTGCCAATGTGCTTACATCTGCACACGGGTACAAGCTTTTGTGTGGACAGGGCCATGCTCGTGAGTATGGAGCACATATGCGTGTGTGTGACACACACACGTACACTTTACATATAAAAGTTCTTCAGAAAGGCAGAGGGGTTCATCCCCGAAGGTTAGAGATCTGCTTATTTGGTCACTGATTTTTTTTTTTTTTCTTCAAATTCCAGAACCATCTGTGCCGCGTGGCTCCCTGAGGTGCGCACGCTGTATGCTGAGAGGGGGCACTAGGGGACTTGGGAAAAGAGAGGTCTGGCTCTCTGGGTCCTCATCCCTTCATCTTGTCTCTGGGGATGCTTGAATTCTTTCACCAACAGAGAACAGCTCTGTCAGATCCTGAAACGCAGCAGCCTTGGTGTATTAGGAGCAGATAGGGACAGAATCCGAGGGGGGCCTCCCTAGCAGCACCTTCCACCACCCCCACCCCCAGCTTGACGGCTGCCAGCCCAGGGGGCTGTGAGTCATAGCACCTGGAGAAAATGCAGGAAAGGAAAGAAAGATGGAGGGGGTGTGCTCCGGGCCTAGGTGGTGGGAAAGCAGAATCTGTTCCTCTGTCCTCATTTTCAGTGCCCACATCTACCGGATAAAGGGGTCAAGGATATGAGGTAATCCATCCAGGGAAACACAAAGACATGAGGTAACCACAGTGCTTCTTCCTTTTGTTCAAATATTTGGGAGATCAGACATTATTTTTCTTGTTTTGGTTTTTAAGTTTATTTATTTATTTTTGAGAGAGAGAGAAAGAGAGAACACAAGTGGGGAAGGGGCAGAGAGAGAGAGGGAGACACAGAATCCGAAGCAGGCTCCAGGCTCTGAGCTGTCAGCACAGAAGCCAACGCGGGGCTCGGACTCAAGAACCATGAGATCATGACCGGAGCCAAAGTCAGAGGCTTAACTGACTGAGCCACCCAGGTGCACCTGGATATTACTTTTCTAATGATCAAGAAGCAGGTACAAATTTCTCATGCATCTTTGAGTGAAACAAGAGACTGCCACAGCTTTGTATGGCCTCCAGCCCTGGCCCCGACCTCCGGAGGGACACGTTTCCTCTCAGCAGGGTGAGGACAGGCCCAGGGAGCCCTGCAGTGGGCATTCCAGGGGGCCTCCGAGGGACCTGGCCCTGGAGTTTACCCAGCATGCTCTGTTGGAGCTCTATAGAGCAGCAGGAGGGTAGGGTGCCAGACTGAGTCGGATCCCAGCTCCTCATGGTGGGCAGGCTGGATAACTTCATCCAGCCTCCACCTCTGCACCTGCAGAATGGAGACGATGACACAACCTCCTCCGCGAGGGCTTTAGCGAGCTAATTCCTACACAGCACTGTGTCTGGCACTCCCCAGATCCCAGCACTGTGGGCTGAAGCCTTTCCTGCAACAGCATCACAGGTCACCTGGTGCCTCTGCGTTCTTACAGGTGTTCATCCCGAGGCAAATCTTCGGCTTAGAGCCTGTTTTCTGGGATCCTAGTCTAGGTGAGATCCCTCAGGGAGCAAGTGAAGACTGAACAAACCGGAGGACCAAGCCTTAAGCTCTTGGGCCCTCCAAGGTTCAAGGGTCAGGGAAGAGGAAGCCCCAGCACAGACAAGGAGAAGGAACAGCTGGTGAGTCTGGTCTCCCTGAAGCCAAGAGTGACAGGAGACCGGAGAGTGACTCACAGTGTCAAAAGCGGCTGATAGAAAAGAAAGATGAGGACCAGGAATTAAGGATGGCATCTAGTCACTTGGAGGTCACTGGTGACCTTGACAAGAGCATTTTAGAGGAACGGTAGGGACAAAATCTGGCTGGAGTGGCATCAAGGAGGAATGGAAGGAGAGAAGGCACGCAGCAAGCCTGGACAACTTTTGGCAGGAGTTTTGCTATTTTAACAGCAGCACAGGGCCACTGTGCCCACGCCAAAATGGGTCCCTGGGGAGGGGACATCTGCCCTATCCACCTCATTCGCAACCTCATGCAGACTTTTCAATGCTTTGTCCAGGTTTTCCGGCTGTTCTCAGCGGGAGGGCTGCTCTCATACATCATAGCTGGGAGCAGAAGGGCAAGGCCTTGGCCTTGGGTGATGTCTAGAGCTGGGTCTCCAGACACAGGATGCACCTCTGGGCTGGCACCTCCTCAGTCACAGCCCCTGCGTGCAGCCCAGTGCCACAGAAGGCACCCAATAAAGCCTCTAGCAGATGCCCACGGGGGCCCCAAATTTGGTTTATTACATCGTCTTCTGCCACAAGGACCACTTACTCACAACAGCTGTTGCCATGGCAACCAAGCAACCAGCCTGCTGTTCCGGTTAACAGCCATGGGCCTCCCGCTGGCTATTTGGCTTAGCAAACTCAGGTGCTGGAGATACCCCCAAAGTGCTGGAGAGGGTGGAACATGGTGGGGGGACGTGGGAAGTGAGAGAGGGGAACCGGAGGGTGTTCATGAAGGGCGGAGGTCAGTGCTTTTACCATTGTCCCGTGATTCTCCACCAACAGGTTGGGGCTGGGACAGTTATAAACTGACTGGTGCCAGAGGGGTCGCCGCATCTTTTTGTGATGTAGGCCACTCTTCTAGCAACAGGTGCCCCACTCCCTCTACTCCCTTTCTTCAGGCTAAAGGAGCAGAGAGGGACAGAGAGGGTCCACACGCAGCCAGAAAATCCTGCAAATGCAGAAGGGCGCTGACCCTGAGGCAGCCCTGCCCCCAAACACAGTGGGCCTTCTGGAGGTGGTGTTGGTGGGCCCCAAGCTTGCTCTCGAGGGGCGGTAACCCCCGGGCCCTCCTGAGAGAGCAGTGTCAAAAGCGGCTGATAGAAGAGAAAGATGAGGGGGCGCCTGGGTGGCGCAGTCGGTTAAGCGTCCGACTTCAGCCAGGTCACGATCTCGCGGTCCGTGAGTTCGAGCCCCGCGTCAGGCTCTGGGCTGATGGCTCAGAGCCTGGAGCCTGTTTCCCATTCTGTGTCTCCCTCTCTCTCTGCCCCTCCCCCGTTCATGCTCTGTCTCTCTCTGTCCCAAAAATAAATAAACGTTGAAAAAAAAATAAATAAATAAAATAAAAAAAGAAGAGAAAGATGAGGACCAGGAATTAAGGATGGCATCTGGTCACTTGGAGGCCTCTCTCTTCCTGAGAGAGGGGCTGGTTTCTTTGTGTTTTTTTTGTTTTTGTTTTTTTTAATTTTTTTTTTTAATGTTTTTATTTATTTTTGAGACAGAGAGAGACAGAGCATGAGTGGGGAAGGGGCAGAGAGAGAGGGAGACACAGAATCTGAAGCAGGCTCCAGGCTCTGAGCTGTCAGCACAGAGCCCGACGCGGGGCTCGAACTCACAGACTGTGAGATCGTGACCTGAGCTGAAGTCGGACGCTTAACCAACTGAGCCACCCAGGCGCCCCGGGGCTGGTTTCTTTGAACCAGGCCTGAGTGTCTTTCGTATGACGTATAGTTTAGTGGCCAGGACTTCTGAAGTCACACGGATGAGAATTCAAGCCTTAGCTCCTTTCGCTTGCTACCTGTTTAACATCAGGCAGCTTACTTAACCTCTCTGAGCCTCCGTTTCTTCAGCGGTAAAATGGGGTGAGCGCAGTACCAAGGTTGCTAAATGATTTCACGGGTTGGTTGAGATCGAGCGCACAAAGTGCGCAGTACACAGCCACTGGCCCCCAGCAAGCTCACCGTGAGCGGGGCGTATTCTCACCAGTGTTGCAATTGTTATCATCACGATGGTAATTATGCTGATTTGCAGCCCTAGAGGTTGAGGACCAGAGTGAGAGACATAAAGGAACTGAGAAAGACAAAAGCAAACCTCAGCAGAGCGTACACGTTAGGTCCCATTTTTGTTTAAAGTTTTTAAAACGTATTTATTTCGGGAGAGAGAGCGTGAGTGGGGGAGGGGCAGAGAGAGAGAGAATCCCAAGCAGGCTCCACACAGTCAGGGCAGAGCCGTCGTGAGCCCCACACCCACAAACCGTGAGATCCTGGGCCGCTTAACCGACTGAGCCACCCAGGCTCCCCATACCATTTTTGTTTAAAAAGAAATGTTAACAATGGATACCTTTGGGTGATGGCACTACGTTATTTTTCTTGGGGCTTTCTGTTTTTTCCAAGTTTTCTGAACTAAACAGGTATGGCTTCTGTATTAGAAAACACTGTTTTAAAATGTTAGAGATGAGCATTAAAAATGAGCTACAGACTAAACCATGGAAGGGTGTACTTTAAGCGGGTAAATTGGATGGTATGTGAATTACGTCGCCAAAGAGCTGTTCACAAAAATGCTTTAAAAAATGACTCAAGGTGGGCAGGGAATAACCCATTCAAAGACTCTGAACATAAAAATGTATAAACTAAAGCGAAATAAGAAGAGAAAGAAAGAAAGAGGGAGAGAAAATGAGGCGAGATCTGGACTATTATGCAAAAGTTAAAAAGTCCTAACTGTTGGCGAGAAAATGGAGACTCAAGTGCTTGCACATATTGCTGGTGTGGGTGTAACTTGGTACCGTTGCCAATGAGGGCAAATCAATGAAAATTACAAATGCTATGAATGCATATGTTCTGACCCGGCAACTCCTTCTTAGGAAATTTATCTTACAGACATGCTGGTATAAGTGAGAAATGATGTAGGTACAAGTTTAAGAACCATGGCATTGGCTGTAGACAATCGGAAACAGCCCAAATGTCCAGAGTGGGTGGCAGGCTGAATAAGTTAAGGTACCTCTACACCATGGAATAACAGAAGCTCTAAAAAAGAAAAAAAAAAAAAAAAAAAAAGAAAAAAAAAAAGGGGCGCCTGGGTGGCGCGCGCAGTCGTTAAGCGTCCGACTTCAGCTCAGGTCACGATCTCGCGATCCGTGAGTTCGAGCCCCGCGTTGGGCTCTGGGCTGATGGCTCAGAGCCTGGAGCCTGCTTCCGATTCTGTGTCTCCCTCTCTCTCTGCCCCTCCCCCGTTCATGCTCTGTCTCTCTCTGTCTCAAAAATAAATAAACGTTAAAAAAAATTTTTTTTTAAAAAAGGGTAAGGAAATTATCTTCTGATATGAAAAGACTTCTAAACTATATTATTAAGTGAACAAAATCGAGGTGCAAAACAGTATAATAATATATGCTACCTTTTGTGTGAAAAGTGGGCAAAGACTATATATTCATATCTTCTTATATATGCCTTCTGGTAAAATATATGAAAATAACAGTAGTTGGAAGGCACTGAGTGAAAACTGAGCAGATGGGGGATAGAAGTTTCCAGAGTGAAACTTTTCACTGTATATCTTTTATACTCTTCAAATCTTATGAATACATTACCTATTCAAAATTAAATAAAAACTCATTTGCCTAAAGGAAGAAGTCAAAGACTGACTGAGATGATAGGGTGTCTGAGAAGGGTCTAGATGAAAGAATAATGGCGGATGTTAATGCTCCTGTTGAAGCTGGTTGATGGGTCTGTGGTGGCTCACTGCATGGTTGACATTTTTCACAATAAATTATTAAACTTTAAAAGGTTTTTGTAATAGTTAAAAGGTAGAATTAATCTAAATGTCCATCAGCCAGAGAACGAATAAACAAAATATGGTCTATCCATACTATGAAATACTACTCATCAATAAAAAGAAACAAACTACTAATATCAACTGCTATGTGAAAGCACCTCAAAAGCATCCTGGGAAGTGAAAGAAGCCAGACACATGACCACCTGTTGGAGGATTCCATTTATATGCAATGCCCAAATGAGGCAAACCCATAGAGACAAAGAGTAGATTTGTGGTTGCCCCAGTCTGGGGTGGGGCTGGGACTGCAAATAGGCAGGAGGGATCTTTTGGGGGATCATACAAATGTACTAAACTTGATTATAGTGATGGCTGCACAACTCTATAAATTTAGTAAAAGTCATTGAAATATACTTTAAGTGAGTCAATTTTATGGTATGCAAATTATACCTCAGTAAAGTGGGTTTTGGAATTAAAAAGAATTTTTTTTGAATATTTTATTTTTAAGCAATCTCTACATCCAACATGGGACTCAAACTCTCAACCCCAAGATCAAGAGTTGTACACTCTAGGGGCGCCTGGGTGGCTCAGTCAGTTAAGCGTCCGACTTTGGCTCAGGTCTGATCTCACCGTTCATGAGTTCAAGCCCTGCTGATAGCTCAGAGCCTGGAGCTCACTTCGGATTCTGTGTCTCCCTCTCTCTGCCCCTCCCCTACTCACAGTCTGTCTGTCTGTCTCTCTCTCTCTCTCTCTCAAAAATAAATAAAACATTAAAAAACAAAAAACAGTTGCATGCTCTACTTACTGAGCTAACAAGGTGCCCCAGTAAAGTGTGTGTGTGTGTGTGTGTGTGTGTGTGTGTGTGTGTGTGTGTGTTTAAAGGAAAGGAATTGGGGCCACTAAGAGGTAGTAGTGGTTAAGTGTTTGGGTCTTGGCATCAGACTCATTGGATTAAAATGTCAGCTCTCCCAGTTTAGCTAGACAAACTACTTGCCTTCCAACATCCTCATCTGTAAAATGGTCTGCAGTAACCGAGGCTTACTAGAATGCCAGGCACTCTTCCAAGTGCTTTACATTGTTAACCCATTTAAACCTCACAACTCTGCTGTGGTGACCATTTTACAAATGAGGAAACTGGGGGCACCTGGGTGGCTCAGTCGGTTAAGCGTCAGACTTCAGCTCATGATCTCACGGTCTGTGAGTTCGAGTTCCATGTCGGGCTCTGTGCTGACAGCTCAGAGCCTGGAGCCTGCTTCAGATTCTGTGTCTCCCTCTCTCTCTGCCCCTCCCTCACTCACACTCTGTCTCTATGTCGAAAGTAAATAAATGATAAAAAAAAAAAAAAGATTAAAAAAAACAAACGAGGAAACTGGGCACAGAGAGGTTAAGTGACTTGCCCATGGTCACACAGGTCAAATGATTAGCAAGCAGCAGGGCAGGTAGCCTGATTTTAAGGGCAAGGTGCTTAACCACGTACTGAACTCACAACACCACCACCTAACTCAGGTTAGTATGAGAACTAAATAAAAATAATTAACACAGAATGCTTGATCTAAAGTAAGTACTCAATAAATGCTGGCCAAAGAAGAAACCACTGTCTAATTGATTCAAATGGCTTGGGGTTATCCAGTTGTATTTTGAAATGTTTATGCAGTAAACAGCCAAACCTGTTTAAGAAATAGTCTGTCTGAAAGGAAAGTGCTACACCCTACAGAGTAGCCATAAAGAAATCCTTTTTCTATCTGGTTTCAAAAAAATTTTTTTAACGTTTATTTATTTTTGAGACAGAGAGAGAGCATGAACAGGGGAGGGGCAGAGAGCGAGGGAGACACAGAATCTGAAACGGGTTCCAGGCTCTGAGCTGTCAGCACAGAGCCCGACGCAGGGCTCGAACTCATGGACTGTGAGATCATGACCTGAGCCGAAGTCGGACGCTTAACCGACTGAGCCACCCAGGCGCCCCTTTTTTCTATCTGGTTTAGACATTAAGGGGTGGAGACAGCAGAGAGGAGTCAGTGCAATCCCTCTTGTGTACCTCAGTGTCTGTTTCTCTGCAAGGCAGTAGAACAGTGTGCTGGCGAGTTTAGAGCGAAGACTTTGGGGCAAGACAGAACGGGGTTTGATCCTGGCTCCTCTACTGATTAGCCATCTGACCCGTGACAAGACACTTAACTTCTGTTGTCTCAGCTTCCTCATCTGTAGAACGGGTTAGGGAAAAAAAGTACCAGCTTGGGAGTTGTGAGGACTACAATACGTGTACAGGGATCAACAGAGGTTCGTAGCGTGTACTTAGTGCTTAACGAATGGACGGGATGTCTCCTAAATTTCTTGTCACCTGCAGGTACATTTCTCTTGCAGATTGTTAGGAAAGCATTGCTCTTCGTAAAGGAAGATTACCCACTTACGCCTCCCAGTGCTGGGATCCGACTCTCCACATTGGGTCAAGGCCGCCCAGTGGGCCAACCCTGTCCTCAGGCTGGAGGGGCCTAGGAACTGCAGCCGTTGTTGTCCCCAGGAGGCATCTGTCAGCCTCCCCACAGGGTGCCTGCCAACCAAACTGGTGAGGGGAAGCTGACGTCTAGACAGTAAGGACAAAGGATGAGAGGGATTGAAGTAGATCTGTGAGTTTGGAAAAAGAAGTCTTGTTATGGGTGGGATGGAGTAATTCTCCACCTCCCCAGAGAGCAGAGAGAGCGTGGCTGGGTCCAGGTGGGGGCAGGAGCCTGGGAGGGTTAGGCATAAAGGACATCTTGTGGGCCACAAGACCAGCGAAGGTGTGGAGGGGGCCCCGCCTTGGTGTCTTTAGGGGATGAACGAGGAGGAGTCAGATATGCTCCCCCGGGCTCGGGGATGGTGCTCCCACTCCCCACCCCGCATGCCTTGGCTTTCATCTCTTCTCCCAGGAGGAGCAGGGCCCAGCACCTGCAACACCATCAAGCAGCTGACCCACCTTTTCCCCTCCGTCCCAGGACAGAGGTCATCGTGGGAAATACAGAGGTAACCTGGCACACAGGCTAAGAGCACTAACTTAAGAAGGAGACAACCTGGTAGGGAGTCCCAGCTCTGTCCCTGACTAGTTGTGTAGCCTTGGGCAAGTTACTTAACTGCTCGGTGCCCCGCTACCTACCGCACAGGGATGTTGGGAGAAAAAAATGACATTGTGTGTGTAAAATGCTTAGCACGGTGCTGGGCACAGATTGAATGCTCCACAAACGGCAGCTGTTATGAAGCTAGTGTGGAGGCTGAGACAAAGCCACCAACAGGTCCCCTTCCACCACCACCCCCCCCCCCCGGGGTTGCTGCCTAAAAGAGGAACCCATCGGGACACCACCCGCTCTGTGCCTAGGAGGCATATCCAAACTGAACCTTCCCTAGGTAGCAGTGCCTGTGGCGTCATGCCCACTGCTGGCCTTGGGGAACCCACTACAGTAACGACTGTGGTTCCTTATGCTTTTATGGTACCGGCCAGTTTGTAAAGGAACTTTATGTGACTGTCTCATTTGATAAGCCTTTGTGTATTATCATAATAGTGATTTTACGGATTTAAAAATGGAGAGATTCAAGAGGAGCTCCACAGCTAGTGAAGAGAGCCCAAAACCCAGAGCATCAAGCTCCTGTCCCACACCATTCTGGGCCTTCTTGGCAGAGGTCAGGGTTTGGCCCCAGCAGTCAGCAAACACAGGCCTGGCAGGCTAGGGTCAAGGTCCAGGCTTGGTACATGCCTGTGGAAAGAGCGGTCCCTTCCACTGCCCTGGCCATAAAGAACAGGACAGGTGTGGGGCGCCTGGGTGGCTCAGTCAGTTAAGCATCTGACTTCGGCTCAGGTCATGATCTCACGGTTCATGAGTTTGAGCCCCGCTTCAGGCTCTGTGCTGACAACTCAGAGCCTGGAGCCTGTTTCGGATTCTGTGTCTCCGTCTTTCTCTGCCCTTCTCCCACTCACGCTCTGTCTCTCTCTGTCTCTCTGTCTCTGTCTCTCTCTCAAAAATAAATAAATAAACATTAAAAAACTAAAAATAAATAAACAAAAAGAACAGGACAGGTAGATCAGGCCCTGGTCCCACCAAGCTATATCTGCGCCAACCCAGCTGTCTGTGCGGCTGATCTATCTGGAGTCACCCGGTGTAGAGATGTGGGACAGTTAGAGTTGAGTCCCCCGTGAGTCTTTGGAGACAAACTTCAAACATTTCTATGTAAAATTAGAAAATATTAAGTGTAACGAAAAAACCAAAAGCCCGTCCTTCCAAAAAGAATCTCCCTTATCCCTTAACCCTAAGGGAAAGAGCATTGAAGTTGAGAATTTAAACATGAGAAGAGGGTCACCGAGCCCCAGTGGGCCTGGAAGACCTCCAACTGCCTCTCCTGCCCTGTGGGTTGTAGTCCCCACCTCCTCTGAGAATCATAGGTGGCCAGGGAGCTCCCTGTGTCCTGGGAAGGCTTTGGGAAGCCTTCCCACGTGACGCTTGCTTCCTCTGACCCCATTTAAGTGTCATCAATAATGGAACTGAGATGGGGGGTTTTGGCGTTTAATTCTTTCCAGACAGGGCTGAAATAGCATTTCCATTCCCCACCCTCATTTCCAAGGGCTGGTAATTTTCTGAGACCATTACCATTTGGGCTGCTGTTTTGTTCCCAGCCCAGAGGTGCAGTGCACAGGGAATTTTCCTCAGCAGGTCTGAGTGCTGGAAGGTGCTCTCAGGAACCACATTCTTGATGTGACTCTTTCAGTCACTTTCCACCATAGCATCTTGGGGTCAATGAGAACCTTACTCTTTTTGTAACCTTTTTATTCGCTTCTGTCAGTTTCAAATCATCCACAGTGAAACCAAAAGGAAAAAAGTCCACGCTCATGTTTTGTCTTAGCTCCTCTGGGGAGGCACCAAAGACAGATGATTGTGGAGTCCATCCCTGCCGAGCTGATCCCGGCACAGTCCGCCTGGGTTCCTTGCTGATGTCCTGGGACAGTTTCCTCTTCCCCCACCTTCCTGTTTGCCTGCAAGGCCATCCAAAATGTTGGTTTCCTGAGGCAAAGCGTCCTTCTCCTGGGAGGACTGGGTGCAATAAAACAGCTGCCTCCCAAGAACCTTGCAAAGATCGAGCGAGATGGGGTGGGTCAAAGTATGAACTTGAGAGCACCTGCAGCTGTGAGTTCTGACAATAAAGATGCACATATGTGCATGCAACAATAATTAGCACTGTGGCACGTCTCTCACTTTTAAGAATGCGACATATTACATCATTGACACTGGCCAACAAAGCATATGGTCAATTGAGTTAATTCACAAAAATAGCTCAGAACAATTTCTACACTGGGTGTGGAAGACAGTCTCTGTTTGGGGAGGCCAGTATCCACTTCCCCTTTTGAAGAGGTCTCTGGTTTCCTTGTAAGGAATTGCTTCTTGTCTCTGAGCGCAACCTCACCGGGAGGGTAAATCCAAGGGTCTTTTCCCCTCCCCTCTCCAACATCACCACGGAAGCCCAAGGGGTCCTTGCAGGCTCTTTTGGAGACATCCCACTTCTTCCTGCCAAAGGTTAACCACAGGACATAAGCCCCACAACGATATAATTGTAGTGTGTAGCTGCAGGGTGAAGCCTTCAGAGGTTTTGACCACCTGCTATGGCTGGTTCCCAGCCTTCCACGTATCCTAGCAATACATCCCCCATGACTTAAGTCTGTCACGCTTACCACCAGAGACTCCAAAACGGCGTTCCCATCAAAGCAATGACTTCCACACGGGCTCAGACACTCTCAGCCTCTCCAAGGCCTCCAGCACCTCAGCATCCCTCAGAGGCCCCAAAGGAAAAGTAATTAAAGACCCCTGTCCACTGGCCAAGAAGAAAGCCCCTGTCAACATCAGACCCAGCCACGAGCCTGGGTCATCCATGCATTCTTTCACTCTCTAGGTGTTGACTTTCCCAGACCCTGGGATGAGTTTTTAAGTTTCTGATGCTGTAGAGACTGACTGTCTTCCAATCCATAAGTTCTGTGTTGGTGGAAACCCACTGGAAACTTCTGGTCCTGGAAGATGTAGCCTGTGAAAGGCCTACGAATCCCATCATGTCTGGGTAACTCCTGGGGCCACACTCACTGGGCCAGGCTAGGAGTTCATTAAATGCAGAAGTAATGGAGGCAGTGCCGCTGGCCCTGCTGGGCCTTGGGGACACTCTGGTGCCAGGGTTACTGGCAGGATGCCGCGGTCTTGAGGGCCTGACATGTTAGTGTGGGTTGGGTTTGGTAGCATCTCTGCTGAATCCATTCACCAGCAATTGCCTCAGAGGTTTCTCTGCAGCTGGCTGTCAACCCGTTCCAACTGCCTTCTGGTTTGGTCTAATGCAGAGCAACTGGCCCGTGGCTTTCTAAAGAGGCAGCCTGGTGTAGTGGGAAGAGTTGTGGCCACAGGCTGGGAGGCCTGGATCCCAGCCCTCGTCTACCCAAACAAGCTGTGTGACTTTAAACAGGGGACCCTCTTCGTTTCCTCCCCTGTAAATCACATCACTAGGTGGCCTTCCAGGTCATTCCCTCAGATCCTCCTACTGACCCTTCTTCCAGTCCCTGCTGGAAAACAGGGTGCCAGGACTTGGGAGGGGCAGTGGCAGATACTTCGGCTAGTTTGCTTTGGACTCGCAGGGTCACTAATTCCAAGGAACATTTTGGTTTCTTAGCACCAGAGTCTTTCAGGACTCAGGAAGCTTCAGGGACAATTCAGAGCTCCGTGTACTATGGAGGGCTTTGTCTGAGTCCTCAGAATTATTTACTCAATACCCAGGCAAGGATTAAGTGGAGACTTTTCTACTGGATTTGGGCCCTACAGTTAGGAGATTTGGTTAGCACCTCTCGCTCAGAGGCAGTCGCATCATTTCCAAGCTGTGGCTTCGCCTCAGACCCGAGCACAAGAGGCAGGGTGGCCCAGGAGAAAGAACTGTGGAGGCAGGAGAAGGGGGTCTGTGTTGGCTGTGCTGCGCGGCAGATTGCTGTTTGCCTTCGGGCAAGTCACTTAACCTCTCTGCATCATTTTCCTCAACAGCAAAATGAAAGAACTGAACTTGATTTTATTCATTTATTACGTATTCCCTGCAGCATTTGACATAGGAACGCAAAAAATCCAGAGTCGCTGAGGGAGGGAGTGGGTAGCCCTCCCACTCCCAGTGAGGGACCCCAGGCCACCAGAACAGCTGTCATTGTATTGAATTTCTAGCCACACCAAAAGGGAAGCACTAGGAGCTGCTTAGTCGTCACTGTTTGCTAAAAGAAAGCTTACCCATCAGTCAGCAGAGAGACGCCTCTTTCCTGCACTGAATTCTACTATTTACCCATCCTTGCATGTAACCAGTAAACATTTACTGAGCAGCTGGGAGAGCTCACTGCGCTGGGCCTCCAAAAGTAACCAGACCAGAGTCCCTGGAGACAGGGAGGATTTTATCTCGGGGACTCTCACACAATGGAAATACGGCAATGATGTCAACAGTGATGGCACAAAAGATGCTCACCGTAAAACTGAGGGTGTGGCACAGAGCTGTAATGCCAACAGGGAGCAAGATCCCCAATCACCTCCAGGGATGTCCCTTTCCAGGGATTTGGCTTGATGTAGGGCTGGTCTGGGAAACCGGGAGTGGTGGGTGACTCACACATGTCCTAGGGACTCTCTCAATTAGCAACACCTCTCAGCTTCTGACAGGAGTGAGGTGCTGGTTAAGTGATGCTGAGCCTTCAGTAGCAGGCCTGGGGCACGAGTGCCCTGGAGGAGGAGCAAATTGTGTTGAGATGCCAGGCAGGGCCTGGTTGCTCATGCTCCTTTCCTTTCTCTATTAAAGCTTTTACATCTGGGGTGCCTGGGCCGCTCAGTCGGTTCAGTGTCTGACTCTTGATTTCAGGACACGATCCCAGCATCCCGGGATGGAGCCAGGCTCCACGTTGCTGAGTGTGGAGCCTGCTTAAAGATTCTCTCTTTCTCCCTCTCCCCCACTCATGCTCTCTCTCTCTCTCTCTCTCTCTCTCTAAAATAAATAAATAATGGGGTGCCTGGGTGACTCAGTCGGTTAAGCATCCGACTTCAGCTCAGGTCACGATCTCGCAGTCCGTGAGTTCGAGCCCCGCGTCGGGCTCTGGGCTGATGGCTCAGAGCCTGGAGCCTGCTTTGGATTCTGTGTCTCCCTCTCTCTCTGCCCCTCCCCTGTTCATGCTCTGTCTCTCTCTGTCTCAAAAATAAATAAACGTTTAATAAATAAATAAAATAAATAAGACTCTACAGTTCATCATAAAAATTTTTAGACGTGGGGCACCTGGGTGGTTCATTCAGTTAAGCGTCCAACTCTTGACTTCATTTCAGGCCATGATCTCATGGTTCGTGAGTTCCTGCCCTGGTTCAGTGAGTTCCTACACTGTCTGTGCTGACAGCGTAGAACCTGCTTGAGATTCTCTCTCTCTCTCTCTCTCTCTCTCTCTCTCTCTCTCTCCCTCTTCCCCTTCCCTGCTCGTGCTTTCTCTCTCTCTCAAAATAAATAAACATTAAAAAAATTTTTTTAAACGTCCTGAAAAGCTGAAAAAATTGTATAGTGAACATTCACACACCCACCAAGTGGTTTCCACCATCAGCATTTTGCTAGATTAGCTTCATCATATATCTGTCCTTCCATCCAGCCTTTCATCTGTCAATCAGTCCATCTTCATGGTTTGGTGAATTCAAAGGAAGCTGTACACTTCAGTATATTTCAGCCCTAAATACTTCCAGCACGCCTATCATTCGCTAGAGTTCACATTTGTGTAAGGTTGTGTGTGTGTGTGGATGTAAAATCTTAAGAGTAGCTTTAAGTGAATTTTGATAAATGCATACACCTGTGTAATCCACATCTTTACCAAGAAACAGAACATCAGTATCACTCCAGAGAGTTCCTTTGTCCACCCCCTTAAAAAAATTTTTTTTGACATTTATTCATTTTTCGAGAGACAGAGCATGAGTGGGGAAGGGGCAGAGAGAGAGCGAGACACAGAATCCGAAGCAGGCTCCAGGCTCTGAACTGAGAGCACAGAGCCCAACGCAGGGCTCGAACTCACGAACCGTGACATCATGACCTGAGCCGAAGCTGGATGCTTAACCAACTGAGCCACCCAGGCACCCCTGTCCAGCCCTTCCTAAAGGACTCTGTCTTCTCTCCACTCCATCCCCGTATCCCCTACTGCCTTAATCTGTGTGTTCTGTGCCCTGGGAATCTGAGCTCTTTGATGACGCCATTTGCCCAGGGTGGGCACCTGACTCAAATGCAGTCCATCTGGGTGTTACCTAGTGACCTTTAACCTCTGTGGCCAGGTTTAGCAGGACGACCTGGGCCCATCAGAGTCTCTCTCAGGAGGTGGGAAACTGAGGCTACCTTGGCTGGGCAAAGACACGGAGCTTAAGGTAGAGCTGGGGCTAGAGTCACAATGGTCATGAGCCACGTGCCAGCAGAAGTACAGAGAAGGCAGGGCTAGTGAGGAACACGGGGTGCGTACCCAGGAGACACAGACCCTCTGTGTAAAGGACAACATAGTCCCCAAGGGAGGGACCGGAGGGAAGGCCTCAGTTTCCTTCAGGTCTCCAGTGTCTGAGGAAACCTGGATGGGTCTCTCTGTGCAACTACAACAGAACCCCTGAAAGAGGAATGCAAATGATGATACATTAAAATGGTTTGTTTTGAAAATGAGGGATCTTGGGGTGCCCGGGTGGCTCAGTCCGTTGAGCATCCAACTTCAGCTCAGGTCACGATCTTGTGGTTCGTGAGTTCGAGGCTCGTGTCGGGTTCTGTGCTGACAGCTCAGAGCCTGGAGCCTGCTTCAGATTATGTGTCTCCCTCTCTCTCTGCCCCTCCCCTGCTCACACTCTGTCTCTGTCTCTCAAAAATGAATAAACGTTAAAAAAAAATTAAAAAAAATAAAAGAAATGAGGGATCTTTCTTACATGACAGCCATTCTATTTCTGTGTGGCATGGGCTGTAGGTATGACCTAAATGTCCCTAAAAATGATAACAACAATAGTAAATGACGGCAGGATAATAAGTGATAATAAAGCCAAGTCCAATAGGACAGGTTTTAATGTGTAATCCCATCTGATCGTCACATCAATCTTCTTCTTTTTTTTTTTTTTTTGAGAGAGAGGGAGACAGCACAAGTGGGAGAGGGGCAGAGGGAGACAGAGAGAGAGAGAGAGAGAGAGAGAGAGAGAGAGAGAGAATCCCAAGCAGGCTCCCTGCCTCAGCATAGAGCCTGATGCAGGGCTCCAACTCCCGAACCACGAGATCATGACCTGAGCCAAAGTCAGATGCTTAACCGACTGAGCCATCCAGGCGCCCCTCAAAGCAGTCTTCTTCAAGGAGAGGCACTCTGCTTTCACTGTCCCCATTTTGCGGTTGAGGAAACAGATACAGGACGGACACATAATTTGCCCAAGTTCGCTGTAAGCTGTGGAAGCAGAGCTCCCCACCGCCCAGGAGCCGACCCAGGGCTGGGCCTCCCTCGGTTATGCCCATCGTGTGTCACCGTGCCTGCCAGAACAGCACTGCCACTCCACCCCATCCCCGAGACAGCTGTGTTTATCTGTCCTTGCTGATGGTGACAGGCCCGGGGACCCCTTGACACTGGATGGTGACAGGACAGCGACACTGCTAGCATCAAGGAGGCCACTCTGCCCCCTGTTCCCTGTGGCTGAAGAGTAGGCACCCCTTCCTGGAGGAACCACAGCAGGTGTTTGGGGTGGAAGATAAGAAAGAGGTGCGGGGTCTCCTGGGCCCCTGCCAGCTCCGAGAAGTCAGGATGATTCTAGTCCCAGGAAAAGGCCACAGAGATCGTTCAGCAGGGCAAGGGTGAGCACCCCAAGGCAGGAACCCATTTTTCCAAAGCAGGAGCGGCAACACGGCTGAGCTGAATCCTTCTTAGTATGTCCTTCTCTGGCATTTCTCCAGGCCCCTGTCATCACCTATTCCCACGCCTGGAGGACAGAGGCCAGGATGTCTTGTTCACCTTTGATTCCTTGGCACCCTGCACAATTGGTGACACATAGTAGGTGCTTCATGAATATATCTTAAATGAACGAAGACATGACATGGGGAAGCCGAGAAAGCAAAGGGATAATAATAACAAAAGTAAGGTGGCATTCTAAGAGAACACTCACAGTGAGTAATCAAATCCTCATAACCACCCTGTGAGGCAGGTAGTGAGGCTCAGACAGGTTAAGTAACTTGCCCAAGATCACACAGCTTGTAAGCAGTGGAGCTAGATTTGAACCCTGGCAGAGTCTGTGGTCTTAGCTCCTGTGATTCCCATCACCCTATCTTTCCTCCCCTGGAAAAGCTTCCTGGCATATTAGGCCGAGTTCCTCACCTGCCTGAGGCCAAGTGTGAACCTAGCAAACACGCTGACGTCCTGGCAACCCAGACACAAGGTGCAGCCCACAAGGGCCATGTCGTGAGCAAAGAAACAGCAGCCATCCCCAAAATGGTCAGCCTCCCTCCAAGTCCGTCAACATTTGCTGCCTATCCATTAGGTGCCAGTCACCGGCACAACAAGGCAGACATATTCTTGGCTCTCCAGGAGCCCCGGAGGAATGACATTAGTGATCCGTCATTGGTGATGTGACTACTCTGTGCCACAAGCCATGTGTATGGTAGGGCTCTTTTAATGTGGCTTTCAGGACTAGTGATGCCCACTGCACAGACGAAGACACAGAGGCTCGAGAGGTCGGGTCACTTGTCCCGTGGTAACTATACATACTGAGAGCCATCTAGTGTAGGGAGGTGCACCCCACATTGTCCCTCCTCTCATGGGCTGCACGGGCCATGGGAGGAGGTGAGATGGAGAACAGCAAAGAGCAAGGTCATCTCCAGGACTGGCAACTGTGTGGAAGGCAATGACACAAGGTAAAGGGCTGGAGAGGGCTGGAGAGAGGAGCCGGCCGTGGTCAGCTTGGGAGCGGGGGGGCCCGGGGCAGAGGGACAGCCTGCAGGTCTGGGGCAGGACAGCTTGATGCGCCCACGGAAAGACAGGAGGGCAGTGTGGCTGGGGCACAGCGAACAGAGGGAACCAAAGAGATCAGTAAAGTGGGGGTCTCGAACCTGGCCCGATCGTGTGCTCCGATGCACAGCAGGCAGGGTGCAAGGGAACCTCGCAGAATTCATCTCTAGAGGACAAGGGTGGTCTGGGGTGCCAAGACCCTCTAGAGGGTATAAAACCTCACCCTGCAGCTTGAGCTGTCCACACGTGAAGAAAAAACAAATCGGCTAGGGCAGATCTTTGTCAATTCTGACACCTCTCAGAGGTCCTTTGGGGCAAATCCCAACACCTAACTTATGAAAAGTTATAGTCCAAACACTTGGTCTTTGAAGTGCTCGTTGTATGCAAGCAGTCACCGGCGGGAAGTAATTTCAGAATGAATATCATTTTTCCAATGACCATCGTAGCAGTGTGGGGTTTGGACAGGCTCAGCTCCTACCCAGGACCCCCACGCCTGGGCAGAGGACTGTATCTGGAGTGAAGGGAGACTATGTGGGTCCTCAGGCATGAAAAACACCAGGTGTCGTGAACGCCACAGGCCAGTGTCCTGGGAGAAGAGAGAGTGATGTCAGTGTTCCTAAGCAAGCCACGTCTCTGCCGGGTCCCATGAGCACGTGCAGCCCAGGGGGATGGAGGGCTGGGTTGCTGTCATGACCACACAGCCCCGTTGGCTGGCAACAAAGGAGAGGGATTTCCACCGCCAGAGCTCACAAAACGTTGAAAAACTGGGAGGGCAGACAAGCCGGGGGGGTGGGGGGGTGCTGAGGTCCACTGGCTTTGGAACTGCCCCGTTTCCTCTCACACGTCTCCTCCCTCCCACTCCAGGGAGCCAAGCAGGTGCCCTCAGGGCAGCCTCAAAAACCTGACCAGATCTGGACCTGAAACGGATTTCTGGATTTCCCTCTCCTTAGATGAGCCCAGCAGGCCTGCTTCTTATCCCAGCACTGTGACTGTTTGGCTGAAAACATCAATAAGTCACTCACTCTCAGAGCCTCAGTTTCTTCATCTGTCAAATGGAGATGTCAACAGTCCGTGGCTCACAGAGTTAAATCCAAGGTCTTCCAGGCCCTGTAGGCTCAATCATCACAGAGTCCCTGAGTGCTCACCGTGGAGCAGACACTGCAGAGGTCAGGTACAAATGATGACCCTGTCCCCTGGCGTGCAAGGAACAGCTAAAGAAAAGCAATCTAGAGCGCAGCTGGGCTGAGACACAGCAGCAGCTGTCCCCGCACTCAGGGAGTAGGGTTGGCCTGTGGCGAACACTCCCAGTTTTGTTTTGTTTTTTAACGTCTATTTATTTACTTTTGATTTTTTTATTTTTTGAGAGAGAGAGAGAGAGAGATGCACAGGGGAGGGGCAGAGGGACACGGAGAGAGAGAATCCGAAGCAGGCTCCGCACTGTCATAAGATCATGACCTGAGTGAGCTGAGATCAAGAGTTGGACGCTTAACTGATGGAGCCACCCAGGCGCCCCTAACACTCCCAGCTTTTTATTTGTCATGAGCTGCCCAAGCTGGTATTTCCTCCTGAACTTGGGTGACCGAAATTGGATCTGTCTGCCCCTTTCTTTTCTTAAGAGTCATGACTGTCACTGGCAACTTTTGCAACCGATTGTTGTGAAGCTGGGGGGTGGGGTGGGGCTCCCGAAGGGCCGTATCCTCAGCTTCTACCCCAAGAGGAGGGAAGGGAAGGGTAGGGATGGTGAGGCTTCTCCCAGGACTGATGGGAGCCAGGCCATCTCGGAGAGCACGTACAGCCCAGAGATCAAGTCTTTGGCCCCTGGGATTGGCGCCTGGGTTCGAATGCGTTCTACCTCCGCTCACCTCCCCTCCAGCTGTGGGATGTTGGGCAAGTTACTCAACCTCCAGGAGCCTCATCCAGGCAACCAGGGTTCACTAGGGGCAGGCACTGGCCCAGGTGCCTCGGTTAAGCCTCCGACTTGGGCTCGGGTCATGACCTCACGGGTCACGGGTTCAAGCCCTATAGTGGGCTCCGTGCTGACAGCTTGGAGCCCGGAGCCTGCTTGGGATTCTGTGTCTCCCTGTCTCTCTGCCCCTCCCCCACTCACGCTCTCTCAAAAATAAGTAAATAAACATTTAAAAAAAATAAAAAATAAATTAAAAAAATAAAAATAATAAGACTAGGAAAACAGTATGGTGGTTCCTCAAAATATTAAAAATGGAATGACCCTATGGCCCAGCAATTCTACTTCAGGGAATATACCCAAAAGAATTGAAAGCAGGGTCTCAAACAGATATTTGTACACCCGTGTTCATAGCTGCATTGTTCACAATAGCTAAACGTTGGAAGCAACCCAAGCGTCCGTCCATGAATGAACTGATAAACACAATGTGGTCTAGGCATACAATGGACTATTATCTAGCCTCAAAAGGGGAGGGAATTCTGACACCTGCTACCACACGGATGAACCTTGAGGCCATCAAGCTAAGCGAAGCAAGCCAGTCACAAAAAGACAAGTACTATATGATCCCGCTTCTGTGAGGCACCTAGAACAGATACATTCAGAGAGACAGGAAGTAGAATGGTGGGGATGAAAAGGTTCTGGAGATGGATGGTGGGGGTAAGTTGCACAACAGTATGAGGGTTAATGCTACTTAGTGACACTGTGTACCATTAAAATAGTTACTAAAGGGGTGCGTCGGTAGCTCAGTCGGTTGAGCATCCCACTCTTGATTTCGGGGGGGTCACGATCTCAGGGTTCGTGGGATCGAGCCCCGTGTCGGGCTCTGAGTTGACAGTGCAGAGCCTGCTTGGGATTCTCTCTTTCCCTCTCTTTCTGCCCCTCCCAATGCTCATGCACTCTCACACTCTCTCGAAATACATAAACTTAAAAAAAAAAAAAGCATTAGTAAAAAAATAGTTCATGCGGTAAAATTCGTGTTATGTATATTTTGCCATGATTAAAAATAAGACAACAAGAAGAAATCAACATTAGGCATCAACGTCACAATTGACGTTACACAGGAAGGTAGCACCCCTGGAAGTGTAAACGGACCGTCGCAGGCTGGCCTTCCTGCAATCAGCGTGGCTTGGGAACAAGCGGACATGGGGCTCAGGGCAGGATCCCCGTGTCTCCCCCGTTGCCACCCGTTCTTGGCCCAGCAGGATCCCCAGCTGCCACCCGTTCTTGGCCCAGTCCTCCTCCCATACTAACAGAAAGACTTGGAGCTGGGCCTCCCACACTGCATCTTGGCTCAGGCCACACCTCCTGCCTGATGTCCCTTTTGCTTCCTGTGTGACCAGCATGTGCTTGTATTAACGACTTCAGGCCACATTATCATCCCTCCAGTGCACAAGGCAAAGACTTCACCGTACCCAGGAAGGACGTGCCCTGCGACGGCACCCTCCACCTTCCCCGACGCTGGCGGGCTCCCTGACACGTCCAAGCAGCTCGAGCACAGGGACCGGGTCTTACTCACCCTGGCATTCCAGCTGTTAGCTTAGCACCTGTCACGTGCTGGACGACAAGTGTTTTCTGAGAGGAGATAAACATAATACTTATTGAGCACACTTATTCTGGACGCCGTTCTGAGTGGTTTACAGGCCTCACTCACCATGACAATTCCTTGAGGGAAACACTAGTGCTATCACGGGCCAGGAGCAGGGGGAACGACTGAGGCACTCATGTTGGGTGCAAAATGTAAGGGGGCACCAAACAAACTCAGGAATCGAGACAGATTTTTTTTTTTTTTTTTTTTAAGTAATGTCTACACCCAGTGTGGGGCGTGAACTCACAATCCCAAGATCGAGAGCTGCAGGCTGTACTGACTGAGCCAGTCAGTGCCCCAAAATAGGTATTTTAAAGACATATTCTGAAAAATCAAAGTTAATGCAAAGTATCCAGAATGAACAGAAACTAACATCTGAGATACAGACAGATCTGGCCCTGACTCACATCACTCACTCCACTCACCTCTCCCTAATCCCAGCCCTATCCGATTCTGTCTTTATTGGAATTTTTGATACTGTGTTCAACAATTCCATTGCCAGGATTTATCTAAGGAATTAATCAAGGCTATGTGTAAAGGTGCACCTACAAAGGGTTCATTGTTGTGTTGTTTATAAAAATGAAAAACTGGAAAACATATTTAGTTGAACCCTATGAAACTTCCAATAGTGACCATTTTTGACCCAAAAACAACCCAATTTCATATTATCCTATGCAATCTAATCTTCAGAGTCCATGAACTGTGATGGTATATATAATCTATGGAATATTCACCCATCGAAAATCTAGGCAGCCATTAAAAAATATTTGGAAGACGATGACATAGAAAGGTGTTCATGATACAGTGTTAAAAGAACCAGTTACAGGGGCGCCCGGGTGGCTCAGTCGGTGGAGCGTCCGACTTCGGCTCAGGTCATGATGTCACAGCTCATGAGTTGGAGCCCTGCGTCAGGCTCTGTGCCGACAGCTCGGAGCCTGGAGCCTGCTTCGGATTCTGTGTCTCCCTCTCTCTCTGCCCCTAACCCACTCACATTCTGTCTCTGTCTCTCTCAAAAATAAATAAACATTAAAAAAAAAAAAAAGAACCAGTTACAAAACAGCATAAAATGCATGATTTTATTTTCAAAAATCCACCTAAAAAGATCTGAATTGATTATTCACCAAGATGTTAATAATGGTACGATTTGGGGTGATTTTCATCTCCTTTTCAATTTCCTGTCTTTTGTATATTAACCATGTACTATGTCTAAAGGGAGAAAAAAGAATAATGAAGAAAAACCTCATACCTTTGGTCTCATACCTTTCTATCAAAAGACTTTTCCAACCCCTTCACCCCTGACAGAGGGTGAGAGACACCCATTTTACGAGTCATGTCCTTTCACAGATGGAACTTCCAGGCTCTGGCTCTCAGTCCTCCTGGCCTGGGCTCCCGGCACCTGACCCTTCTTTTCCTCCGGCCCTTGCACCCTCAACACTCGGGCTTTGTTGGAGAACGTGCTGTCTCCACCACCGCCGCCTTCACTGCCAGCCCCTCCTCGGCTGATCTTCGGGTACAGAAGACACGCCTGAGCACAGAGGATTGAGAATCACTTTGCTGTCCTCCAGGCAAGTGAAAACAGCGCTGCATGGGTGACAGGCTTTCTGGGGGCCTGGTGGGGGGGGGGGGCAGGAATCTTGCCTTCAGTCTTCCACTACCCTCCTCCATCTTTTTAAAAAAATGTTTATTGGGGTGCCTGGGTGGCTCAGTCGGTTAAGCGGCCGACTTCGGCTCAGGTCATGATCTCGCAGTCCGTGAGTTCGAGCCCCGCGTCGGGCTCCGTGCTGACAGCTCAGAGCCTGGAGCCTGCTTCCGATTCTGTGTCTCCCTCTCTCTCTGACCCTCCCCGTTCATGCTCTGTCTCTCTCTGTCTCAAAAATAAATAAACATTAAAAAAAAATTTAAAAAAAATAAATAAATGTTTATTTATTTATTTTGAGAGAGAGAGAGAGAGAGAGAGAGAGAGAGAGAGCACGTGTGGGAGGGCTGAGCCACCCAGGCAGCCCTCTTCTCCTTCTTCATGCAGCTGAGACTCATCGACTTTGGAGGACCAGCTGTTTCTTTCCTTTCCTTTTAAAATGTTGTTAGATTCAAGGTTTGTTTGGTTTTTTTTTTTTTTTTCAATTCCAGAAAGTACAAAGACTAGGAATCACCTGCCCTGCTACCAGAATTAACAACTTGTTAACATTTTGTCAGATTGGCTGCAAGCCTCTCTTTTCAAAAAACAACGGAAATAAAATGTTGCCAATAAAGTCAAACTCCCTGTTGGTCCCCTCCTCCGTCTCTCTCCAGGAACACTCACTGCTCTAAGTGTGCTGTGTATCCTCTTTGGTCGGTTGTTACACTTTGAGAGACACACGCACACATACACACATACATCCAGGAACAAGAGACACGACTATATTCTTCGAATTTGCACAACTGCATCCTACAGAATCCTCTGCAATCCCCCTCTAACATCATGGTTTTAAACACCATTTGTGCAGAGACACATTGATCTAGTTCATTTATTTTACTGCTTCCAGGTACTCCATTCCAGGTGGGTGGACCTGATCCCTCCGCATGGAACTCTCTAGGGCTCAGGTAACACGAAGGCTTCCCTTGACCTCAGAAGGTCTGTTAATTTGGAGATCCTGAGTCAAGTGCAGGGAATCTCCCCAGCCCATCCCTTTTGGTCCAGCCAATCCTCCAAACCTTGCCCCAGCCCTTTGATCGTCCCCCCCCCCAGCGCTGACAGGTGCTGAGAGGGCCCTGCTCCTCTCCCTTGTCTGACCTGTGAATGTTTCTTGGCTTTCTCGGGTTCCCCATCCTGACTTCGAGAAATACAGGAATTAAGATCCCTCACAAAGCCTGTTTTCCCTCGTAAGCCGTCCCATCGTGAGGTGGGCGTCCTGAGAGGTTGTGCGTCTCCCCAGGCTTTGGTGCCAGGCAACCCTGGGTGAATCCTGGCTCTGTTGGCAGATAACCTACCCTCTCTGAGTCAGGTTCCCTACCTGTAAAAGGGGGGTTGTAACACTCGGGCCACCAGCCTGCTGTGACGGATGAAGGGAAAAGTATATGAAACCCAACTGGCAGGTTTCTGGCACATGCCAGGCGGTCAAAAGTGCTTCCTCCCTTGCCGAAGCCTCCCGTTCAGAACTCCTGTCTCTTCTCAAACCAGCAGCCACAGCAGTCTCTCAAAATGTAAGTCAGACCACATCACTTCTTTGCTTGTGTGACTTCCCAGGTGAGGTCAGGAAGTCTCTGCCATATCCACCTTGGTCTCCTGGATTGCTTGGCACAGGGGGAGCCAGCCACCATACCGTGAAAACACTCAAGCAGACATGGGGAGACCCCCATACGGAGAAGAACCAAGGCCTCCTGCCCACGGCCAGCACCAGCCGGCCAGCCACAGGAGAGAGCCACCCTCGCTCCCCTGGATGACGGTGGCTGACATCTGGTTATAACCTCACCGAGAAACCCCGAGCCAGGCCACTTCCACATACCTGACCCACAGAAACAACGGGAGAGAACAAACGATTATTGTTGTTTTCGGCCAATAGGTTTTAGGGTGATTTGATATGCAGCATTAATTAGTAACATACAAATGAACAAATGATGAGAACTTACAGTGTCATTACTAACTCGTGTACTAACACTAGTATAGCACTTACTATGTGCAAGGCATGATTCTACACACTTTATGGGGATTAACTCATTTAACCTTCAGAGCAAGCAGCCATATGAATGGCTCCATTTTACATATGAGAAAACTGAGGCACGGCATGTTTCAATAACTTGCTGGTAAGGGGCAGAGCTGGAACATGAACGCTGGCACTCTGGCTCCAGTGGCTATGCCCCTGGCCTCTCTCCAGCTGCGTCCTGAGCAAAGCCACAACCAGGAATGTGGCACCAAGAAGCAGGAAAGGTTCCAAAGTTCACAGAGCCCACTGTGAAGGGAGGGAAGATGGAGAGGAAAAGGAAAAGAGCCAACCCTCTTCTCTTCCCTCAGACCCTCCAGGTTTCTACCCTGCTCCTTGGGTTTACAGCCCTGTCTCTTTGCTGCAAGTAGACTGGTCCCAGACCAGAGCCGACCCAGCTCTACCGAGTAAGTGAAAAAGTGCCACTGAACGTTTGCACAGTGGTTTAAAGCTCTTGTCCCATCCCCTTGGTTAGGGTTCTGCTCCACCGAGATGACCAGCTTCCCCTCCGTACATCTCCTGACACAGTGCAAGCCTCCTCCCTGCTTCTTCAAAGTGGCCAACTTCTTAAAACATATCAGGTCTTGAAAGTGGGGGTGGGGGGGGGGTGGAATTCTCAAAGAAGACAACTTCATCAGGGCAGGATCACTCTATACAAAGCCCGTGTTCTACGGTCCCAGCCCGTGCCCTTTACAGACGTGGCTAATCGATCGCCTCTTTCCCGCTCAGTCTGCACACAGCTTGGGAATCCTTCTCACCACAGTGCTGCAGGCTGCCACTTCCACAGGTTCTGGGCTGCCAGTAAAGCTGAGACCTATTTATCATTCTGGCTCTAACAGGATAAAGACGGAACACCAAAAGCAACAGACCGGAACTAATCCCTCTACTTTCCAAGGGAGTAAAAGGCTCCCTGCATCCAGGGCTCCTGCCCCTCCTACCCCAAAACCCATTTTCATCACAGCGAGAGCTTAGAAGGGATTTTGAAAAGAGAAGAGGCTGCAAGAAAACATTGACCTTGGTTTTAATGATGGTGTGAGGACAAAGGCCCACGCTGGGAGGTGTCCCGTGCCCGTAGACGATGGTGCGTTAGGAACCAACGCCTCAGCGGCAGCTGGACCGGAGAGGACTTACCCCAAAGTCAAGGTAAACTGGGAATGTAGCCATATTCTTTACTTTATATAAAACCTTCTGCCTACAACCTTGTAGCCCTTTGGAGAGGGGTCACGAACACACATAAGGACCAGCACAGCCCAAAGAAATGGAATGCAAGCCACATAAGGAATTTCCAAATTTCTAGTAGCCACATTCAAAAAGTAAAAAGAAACAGGCAAAATTAATTTCAGTAATGTATTTTATTTAGCCCAATACGTCCAAGTATTACCATTTCAAAACACAGTCAATATTTTCAAATATTTGTGAGATTTTTTTCATTGTTTTTCTCTTGTACTAAGTCTTTGAAATGCAGTGTGCATTTTACATTTACAGCACGCTTCAATTTAGACACGAAATTTTCACCAGAAATACCTGATTTGTATTGAGACTTCATAAAACTTACAGTTGAAAACGCAGATTCCACACATAGAGTGTTCTTTTAAACCCTCCCAACAGTTTACTGAGAGTTGCAATGAGTGTCTGCTTTTAAATTTCAATCAGTTAAATTGAAACTAAACGAAAAGCCCAGCTCTTCCTGTTGCACTGGCCACACTTCAAGCGCTCGTGGCACGTGTGGCTGGTGGCCACGTATCGGTCACCGCCCGTCTGGACCTTGCAGGGCTCTCCCTACCCGTGGGCAGGTGCCATCCTCCACCAGAGCCCCCGTGATGACGCTCAGGGTACCTGTTGGCCCGGCTCTTCAGAACTGTCACCTCACAACCAGTTTCTCTCTCTGACCAGGCCCAGGCGCTTTCTGACCCTCTCTGCATGGTTTGCCCCCCGACTTGGTCAAATCAGCCTTCAGCTTCCCTGGGCTCCGTGCTTTGCAGTTCTCGGGCCAGCCCACCCAGGCATGGTTCAGGGACCCTGCTGGACTGGAAGGGCTGAGTGGGTGATGCTTCATTCTCTGCTACGCAGACAAACCCCCCAAAAAAACCAAAAAACAAAAAAACAAGGGTTGGCAACATTGGGGAGCACCCAGGGGCAAGACATTTTCTCTCCGTGTTTTGGGAGAAGGCCCCTGCCATTTTCGTGCCCCCACAAGGTGGCACCAAGGCTATAATAACACATCACCATGGGCAGCTTCTGCTCTCTACCTGGCAAATGCCTTTCGGCTGATGCCTCCAAAAAGCCCTCCATCACCTTCCCTGATCCATGCAGTGTGTGTTCTCCGTCCCTTGATTCCCTTTCTCCCTCTCGCCTCGGGTTGGTGAACTATCTGGGGGCTGTGGCTCATTCCTATTAATTCACTCCTCCAAGGCACCCACACCACCGCAGACATCACTAACCGATCACTCGTTCTGTCTCTGGAGCCTCAGGCAGTGTTCTTCTACCTCAAGCCCTGGGATAATGCCCCCCACCTCCCCCACTCCCCTCAGCCTCTTCCAGTCCCACCCCCCAGTGAGGAATTTCACATGGAGGGGGAAAGATTTGGCTTCTAAGCCAAGAATCTGGTCACAGACTTGTGAGACGCCAGAAGCTACCCCCCCCACCCCCGCCCCCAAAACTGACTGCATTCTTGGCAACACGGGTCCCCTCTGGCTGTGGCCTCCCGGGGCCAGACCCCCGTGAAATGAAAGGCCTTGAAATGTCAGAAGTACTCCCCAACAGTTGGTTGAAAGAAGCTAAAAGCCAGGGCTGCTGTGAGAAGATAAAGGGATGAAAATGTGAACTCTGAAAAGCAGCATCTAAAAGGGCATGACCGACAGCGGTCTGGAATTGAGCGCGTGTGACCTGAACCACAAAGAGAGAGCAGCGGCAGCTTTCCGGGGACACACGAAGCCATGTGGTCCCTGTCACCGGGGCACGGGCAAGCCAGCTGAACAGCAGTGGGCACGGTCTCAGGCAGGCCCCGGCACAGCCATCTTGCTCCTGAAGGCAGCCCCTTTCATCCACTGCCTGCCTGAAAAAAAGCTGTGCAGGGTCCTCGATCCTGCCAGGCCTCCGGCGCCCACCTCCCACCTCCGTGCCCGGGGGGGGGGGGGGGGGGGGAAGGGCCTGGATGCTTCTGCCTTCGGGGCTCTGTTGTACAGAAGGGGAACCTGCCGACTGAGGGCAGAAGGGGAACCGCTTGCACAGAAGGACAAGACTTCCAAGTTCCTGCATTGCCAGAAGACTTCCTTTCCAGAGTCCCAAATGCACCTGAGGAGGACGCGATGAACCGGGCAACAACAAAGGGGGACTTGATCAGGGACCACCGTATGGAGGAATTCTTCCCACACAGAACTCTCTCTCTGGAGACAGAGCCCTCCCCCACTCTGCTTCCCTCCAGTATTTCAACAAGGGCCCCATTATCTTTTGTCTTTTAAATCTCTTCAGGCACCAGCACCCTCCATTCCCCCTCACATAAGACACACACACAGACACACACACACACACAAGTACCTCACTGATCTCACATTATAAAGAAATGAAGCATTCCAGCCGAAGAGTATCTTAGGTTTACCTCTTTAAGAATCAACACTTCCTATTACATTTGATCATATTTCTGGAAAATGTTCTGAACTGACTGACGGTCCGCTGACGTACCAAGCCCGTACACTGAATGTAATTTATCACTTCCTGATGACTCAGGGAACTCAGGGACATGTTTCTGAGCCCTCTTCACCACGGCCCACAGGCCTAACGATCTGGACTTTCACCTCGGGTCACTCTTACCCTTGCTGAGTCTGCCCCAGCCAAGCGCACCGAGCACACGCCCTGTGGACATTGTGCCCTGGGCCTTGGCTGTCTGGAACAGTCTCCCCCTAGATGCCTGTCTGGTTCACCCTTTCCATTCACACGGCAGCTCAAACGCCATTTAATCGGAGAGGCCTTTCCTGGCCCCCCTTCTCTCATCTTTCTGTCCCCTCTTGTGGCTTTATTTGATTTTCATGGGACTCGCCCCCACCTAATGCACTGTGTATTTATCTGTTTGTGGTCTGTCTCTCCCACTAGGATGCATGGTCCTCAAGAGCAGGGCTTTTAACCTGTTCTGTGATCTCCAGGGCCTGGAACAGTCCGGGCACATAGTAAGCGCTCAGGAAATAACTGTCAAGCGAAGGAACAAATGATGCCGTCAGCACTGAGGACCAGTGTGTGCTTGCTGGGGGAGGGGGTTGCTCCAATCTCCCACACCCCTTCCTGGTTGGTCCTTTGCTGCCAACTGTCACCTCTCAGTGCAGTGGCAGGCTCCTAGCAATTCTCTCATCCTGCTGCTTCTAATCTGCTGTATTTGTAACCCAGGAAAAGCGGAAGGTTGTGGGAGAAGACCAACCTCCCGAACCCCTTAAACTGATTTTTATCGCCAACAATGATCATTTCCAGGCTGCGGCCTCAGGGCAATTCCACACCTGTCTTCGGAGTCATGTCCAAGGGCGCTTGACTATTAATTCTCTGCTCAGGGCTCTCTGTGGCTTCCTTCTGATCTTCCCAGATTGTTGAGATGTCTGAAGTCCACCCACTGGACACTCCTACATAGGTGTCTGTGAGCATCCCCAGACACGCTCACAAATACCTCAGACTTCCGATTTAGCAGAAGGAGAGCTGCGTAGCTCCGTCCGACAGTGTTTTAAGGGGGGGGGGGGTAGGTCCGCTTTATTCCTTGTGAGAAGTTAAAGGTTTCACACTCTTTTGCACACAAGTGGTCTGGGTTTTTGCACACCTCAGCCCCCAGCCTTATTCTCCTTCATCTAAGCACCATCAGACATTGAGCCCTGGCTTGGGGCCACCTCACTGGTGCAGAAGTGGGTCAACAAAGTCAAAGATGGTTTCAGTTGGGAGGCACCTCGGAGATGCTATAGTTCAACCCTCATTCCACAGATGAGGAACTAAGGCTCGGAGAGCGGAAGTGACTCACCCGAGAAAACACAGCCCCTCGGGGGCAGGGCTAGATGCGGGTCGCTTGGTTTTCATTCTACATCCTCTCCCCATCCCCTCACACCTTGATCCCTGGCAGCCAACATCTGTCTCCATCCTGGGCCACTCTGTCCCGCTCGGTCCTGGCCCTGCTAGGGCCCATAATGGCAAGTCTCACACTCAGCATGTTAAGAGATGCCACCCACCTTTGAGCTCGGCGACCATGTTGTGCCTGATGTACCCTGAACCACACCTCGCTTCATGGAATGGCAGGAAAGAGGCACCCGTGCCCTTGAGCTACACTTGAAGCTCTTCCTGATGGGTCCAGGAAAGTAGAAAGGCTACATCTGAGGCACTCTTGCCCTAATGTCTCCCCAAAGGTGGCCTGAGCCTTATCCTGCCTAAGAAGTATAACCAAAAAGTTTCTTCCATTTGCTCCTCTGTTTCAAAATACCCCAGCCTGCCACGCCTACGTGTTCTGATATGTTCACAGAAGTCCTCCGGGGTGGCCTCACTGTCTCCAGGCAGATACTGTTACAGGGTGTAGCTGAAATTCAGGGTGTGGGGGACACAGGCAGGCCTGGGCTTCAGGCAGCCGGGAAACCTTGGTGGGGGCCTCGTTCTGAGGAGCAGAAAAGACACTACAGAGGAGCGTTTCCTACTCCGCAGCTTTGCCTCTGACCAGTCTTGGCGCCCTCTCCCTCCCTGCTTGGCGGCTTCAAAGGAACAGGGAGGGGACAACACAGCGGCAGTTATGGGTCCTTTAGTCATCCTCCTCCTTGGCCTCTGTGTGCTCAGCCAGCCCTGCTTCCCAGGGCGCCAGGTCTCTTGTGGCGCACTAATTGGAGCCTATTTCGAACCCAGTTACAGAACTGCCTGACATCTTAGGAGACAGGCTAGACAACAAGCCTTTTCTCACCCCCTCACAACTGCCTCGGGAAGGAAGCGCTGACCAGTTGAAGAGGGGTGTGGTCAGCCTTTGGACTATTCCAATGATGGACGGTTCAGTGACAAAGTCTTCCTTCTTCTCTCCCCCTGCAACTTCTACCCACTGGCCCCAGTTCTATTCCTCGATACGCTTGTGTCTCGTGCCTTTTCTGTTGCCTCAATGCTAAGCACTGATGGGAGATTCAGAAGTGCGAGACATGCTTAAGATGTTTACTTTCATTGAGGGGTCCACAGTGATTTTATTCAGCCCCTGAATACTTTTTAAAATAACTATCCGGATGGGCTTTGTTATTATAATGTTAATAGATGTTCATTATAAAAAATGTAGAAAAAGCCAAAAGACAGATGGGGGGATTACTCATATTCCTACTTGCCTACCGCTAACATTTTGTTCTATATGGTTCTTGCATTCTTCCCCCAACAAATATTTAAGGAGTAAACACAATGCATGGTGCTGACCTAGGTGCTCCTGGAAAGACACACCGATGGATGCATCAGACTTGAATCTTGCCCTAAAGATGCTTCAGGGGAAAGAAGATACAGCATGAGCCTCAGAGGCAGAAACACCTAGGGTTTGGTGGGGTTTTTTTTTTTGTTTTTTTTTTTTTAGATTTATGTTTATTTATTTATTTTTGAGAGAGCATGAGGGAGGGGCAGAGAGAGAGAGGGAGAGAGAGAATCCCAAGGAGGCTCCCCGCTGTCAGCACAGAGCCCGATGCGGGGCTTGAACTCATGAACTGTGAGATCATGACCTGAGCCGAAATCAAGACTCAGAAGCTTAACTGAATGAGCCACACAGGCACCCCTAGAAACACCTAGGTTTTTTTTTTTTTTAATTTTTACACATTTTTTATTTATTTTTGAGAGAGAGAGAGACAGCATGAGCAGGGGAGAGGCAGAGAGAGAGAGAGAGAGAGAAAGACACAGAATCTGAAGCAAGCTCCGGGCCCTGAAATGTCGGTACAGGGCCCAACACAGGGCTCGAACCCACGAACCATGAGATCATGACCTGAGCCGAAGTCAGATGCTTAATTAACCAACTGAGCCACCCAGGTGCCCCTAGAAACACCTAATTTTAAAGGCACTTCCTAGTTGCCTGATCATCGGTAAGTAAGCCTCAGTTTACTCATATGTTAAGTGGACCTGATAACAGCACCCACTTATTAGGTTGTTGAGGGGAGTCAGAAAAGTTAAAGTTTGGGAGACATCTAACACAGTGTCGAAGGGTCCAATGAATGGAGCGTCTATAAATATCATACGGAGGTAAGGGGCATTACAGAGGCCAGTTGGGTACAGATCGAAGACCACGAGTGTCCATTTAGAGGAGAGAGATCAAGCCCCTGGAAACTGTTTCCAGAGCTAGTCGCACACCATCTGCGAGTGTACCAAATTGTCTGATTCAGTGAATGGAACCGCTGCCCAAGTGTGATCATCATTGACATCATCTGCTCCCCGCTCCTTTCAGAAGCCCTCGGTTTCCTGTCTACTTAGCCTCCTTGTGTCTTTGCTCTCCGGTCACAGGGAAGGTTTCAGGTCTCCTCCAGAAGCCGACAGGGGATAAATCTTCAATCTTCTAACTGTAATGAACTGCTCGGATACAGGCTCACCTCTGACCCCAGGGCGGTTTCCTCCATTACTGCAAGACAGTTCCCTGGGCAATTCAGCCCCGCCTTGCCTATCAGTGCCCCTCCATGTCTACTTAAATGGCATTTCCAGACCTGAGGGCTTCGTCTGCTCACAGAGCTGATAAACCACCGGAGAAGGAAGCCAGGCCCGATGCCTGGAGCAGCCAGTGGGGGAATACTGATACCACACAGAAACATAGGGCCCACTAAGAGAGTGAGCAGCTCCCTACTACAAATCCTGGGACCTCAAGCCTCAGGCCTCCCAGGGAGGTGACCCTTGGGCTGTCAGGCCCTTACCAGTCTTGGTGCCTCTATGCTGTCCCCAAGTCCTATGAGCAGGTCTCAACATGACCCAGGATGGGACTCCAGGGGCAGGAAACCAGGCCCTTCCAATCTGAACATTTTGGCAAAGGGAATTGTGGGTATTTGTGCGCCTCCCTCCTCAACCTCTTCCTTGTGTGTGGCACCTAGATGAATGAAATATAAAATCCTTTTCTGTGATTTAGGCAAACCGTATTCCCAAAGTTCCAAAATGCACACATTATAAATAAAATATAAACTCCTCCAGATCTGACTGAAGCCTCTGCTCTCAGGGAACAGCACCAGAACGGCCATCATATGTGTCCCCTCCCGCTAGGTAAGCAGGGATCCCTGCGAGGCCTCAGGGTTACCGCAGGATCTCCTCGGGACAGGGGCATGTCCGTCCACAAGCAAGAAACCTCACAACACGCATCAGGAAAATTCCCTTAAAGCCATTCATCTGCTTCTAGAATGAGGCTCTCATCAGCTTATCCAAGGATCAACAAACCTTACGAATCATTTAACCCCAATTTAACATAAAATAATCAAGGTCCAGAGGTAGAAGGACTTTGTCCACGGTTATCAGCAGTATTCCAAGTGTAGGGTGAGAAACTCCAGTTTAAGAAAACTCTTGCCTAAAACTTCCAGGGTTCCAAACAGGACATGTCGCAAATGAGTACCCCTACCCTGAAAATATTCATAACGGACAGCCTTTAAAAAATATGTCTGTAAAGTGACATTCCGTGTAACACCTTAGCATCCTACCCAGGCTTCTTGGAGAACTGGCATATGGAACACCTAGGTGCCAAGTCAATCACAACCATTCTTCCTGACCGTGAGGTCTGAAGACTGAAGGCCAGCCGTGTCTGCTCCACCGCCTGCTTTTTAGCTGCCGCCCAATGCTAGCCTGCATCAATGCAGATTCGAGTGGATTTCCTCAAATCCACTGCCTTGCCCATAAAACACAGCATGAAGAAATCACAAACCCAGCCACATCGCAAGCAGCCACTGAGGGATGGAGTCAGTATCTCCCTATAGTTTTACACATTCCATTACCAATTTTTCACATCACAATTTGTGACACATGGGCTGACAGCAGGACAGAATATTAAAAATCAGGACCTCCTGGAGAAATCCGGGCCATACGGTTGCCATGCCGACACCCCACAATGCCAAACAGCGCCTCCAAGGTCCAGAAACAACTTGGCTGTCTTCGAATAGCCCAAGCGTTGTAAAGACAGAACTACCCCCTGGCCCAGGCTGTTATGCAGACCCTCCCTTTCCCAGCTCTGATCTCTGTTCCCCAGGGGAGTGATGATGACGTTTGTCTGAATTTTCTCAGCCTCTGTCGGCAGGGCTGACCACATCATCCGCTAAGAATTTGAAAATCCACATGCAGCGTCCTGGCCCAAGTACACAGAGACATGTTTTGGAATGGCAGGAAGACCTGTGAGAGGTTCACCACAGTGTTCGGTGGGGGGTGGGGGGGGGGGAGTAATCCTCAGCTGCACCTGCCCCTTTCAGGCTGGACATAGGGTTCATAGACGAACACGCATTCCCCCATCTCCTTAGGTATAGTCAGATTGGAGCTCGGGACAAAATATTGGCGGGGTGGGGGGGTGTGAGGCTTGGCTGCTCCCAGAGATGGGCAGAAATCCTACTTGATTTGCCCAACAAGTACTTAAATCTTGCTGTGTGCATCGATGCCGGGATGTAAGAAGCTTCCAGCATAGTCCCTGCATGATGGCATATATGACTAAGAACCCCCCTGGAGTGAAACAGCTCGGAAGGTAGGAAGAAAATGCAAGGCTGTGTCCAGGGAGGTGTGTGACTGGGGACCAAGGCCTACGAAACGGACACCCAGGGCTAAAATGTAAGAACAGAGAGGTAGCTGGCCATGCCTGTAGGTGGCCAGAGAACTGTCTGTGGCTCACTCCCGGGAAACCCCCATTCTCCCTCTCTTCTTGCACCCCTACTCCCTGGATCCCTGGGATCTACCTGATAACACTTCACACTTGAAACTTAGCTTCCAGTTCACTGCCCTTTCCTAATCTGCAGCAAAACAAACCCCAAGAGAACAAGGAGAGGGCCAGAGGGGATATTCACCGGAGTCCCCCATGACCTCCAATTTCCACCCCTCAAAACAAGTGCCATGTGCCCCCAGCAGAGCCCAGCACACCATTCCAGGGCTCTCAGTCTGAGCGGCCTTCCCGGCTGATCTCAGAAGGCAAGGAGGAGTGGGGAGAGGTCCAAGAGCAAGGTCAGGATTCTGAAGCGGAGACAAAGGTGAGAAGACCCAGCCTCAGGCTCTGCTCCAGCAGCAGTTTCTTCCCTTCGGTTCCCCCTCCTCTCCCTTCTCCCCTCCTCCTCCCCCTGCCAAGTCAGACCCTCCCCCTCCAGCTCAGACCCTCCTCCCAACACATCACCATAGCGAAGGACAGAACATCTGGCCAGCCTGCTTCTCCCCTGGTGCTCCAAGCCCACCTACCCTGAGACCAGGGCTGGCCCTCTCCGGGTGTGAGAACGGGGCAGCTTACGTGGGTCAGTGCTGTGCAAGCTCCCTGCAGGTCTGGGGCCACTACCGATTTGGTCACTTCCCACTCCAGCCTGTCAGTCTGCCCAGATCCCAACACTCTGGGGTCTTTACACTGGAGGCTTTATCCTCATCAGCCTTTCGGCCCAAACATCCTCAAGTCCTTCGGAAACAGTTCTTAGTGACAGGGACCCTCAGCCTAGAAGGGAACCCTCCACCTAATCAGACTCACCCCCAGAGAGTTCAAGCCGACAGGGATCTGGGAATTGAGGGCGGGGGCCGGAAAACCCATAAACCCCAAGGTCTCCTCAGGCAAAGCTGGGAAATATGGTTCCTTTGCAGGAGATTTTTACTTCTTCCCGGGTGGGTAACAAGACACGGCAACTGGGGCAGGATGGGAATATGAGAACACTTCCACACTAACACCCGCCTCCACCATATTCCTGGGGCTCAGCTGCCTTTGCACAAATATCCCAGATTCTAGTCCACGCAAGCCTTCGCCCTCCTGAACCTGCACCTCCCGGAGGAGTTCCACACCCCTCCCTCCCCAGGCCCAGATATTTCCCATCAGAAAGGCCACCCACCCTCAGCCCCGCACTTTGCTCTCCCTCCCCCCGCTCCTCTTCTGGCCAGGCTGCCCCAGCCCAGCCGCTCGTCCCGGGGGTCGTCCAAGTCTCTCGCCCGCCACCGGCCCGGTCGGAAGAACGCGGCCCGCCCGACGGAGCCTCTCCGCGGGTCCCAGAGCCTCCCGCCTCAACAGGTGCCCCTGCCACACCGAGCTGTCACCCGGGGCCCGGGCGGAGGCGGCGACAGGCACGCCCCCTGCAGGGCGGCGGGGGCTCCGCACGCCTTAGCCTAAGTCCCCCGAGCGCCTAGGGCCCCGGCAGCGCCGCGGAGGCCACCGCCGTGCTCCGCCACCTTTGTTTCCCTGCTCGCTCTGATGTCGCGGGGCTGACCTAGAGAGAGGGACTCTCCCAGACCTAGAGCACACGCTGCCAGCAAACGCATCGTGATGGACCCTCGTGTTGGGGTGAGGGGCGCGTACAGAGACCTTTCCCGGACCCTGAGAACGCCGCGGGTGTTAGTGGGGAGTCTTCCGTGCCAAAGAAGCAAGTTTCAAGTTGATCCGTTGTTGAAATGAGGGCGCAAAGCCCCCTGCGCCCCTAGACACCCTGCCTTACCCAGCGCCCCCACCCCACGTCCTTTGCCCCCAGGAGACTGGAGAGGGGGTGCGCACGGCCACCTACGCGCTCAGCCACACGAGGTTCCCGCTGCCGGCTCTCTGCGCTCACGGTCCAGCCGCCTTTCCGGGGCCGGCGAGGTGCGGACAGTCCCCGACCCCTGGCCCCCGGCTCCGGCGGCGCAGTGCCGAGAGAGCCACGTTCCCAGTCGCGCGCGCACACCGGGCCCACCAAACTTGCAGCACTTTCTCCCAGCCCCCACCCGCTGTCACCCTCCCTCCATCCGTGCGCCCTGGCCCCGCTGGCCCGACAGAGGTTGCCATAACAACGGGCAGGAATGCTCCAACAGATACAAAGCCGGCAGGGCGCGGCGGGCACGCCGCCCCCGGCCCCGCGCCCTCTGCAGCCGCGCGGGGCTAAGGACGCGCGCCGCGGCTCCCCGGCCGGTCGCCCGGCGCGCAGGGCGTACTCACAATGAGCGGGATGGTGCGGTCCTCGCGGAGCTGCTCTGGCCTCCCGCCGGCCCTCTGAGCGCCCCGGCCGCCGGAGGATGCTGCGTGGGCTCGGTTGTCCTGCCATAAGTAGTAGAAAGTGCCCAGGATCCAGGCTACGGTCAGGATGGCGATGGCATTGGCGCGGATCTTCCTCATGGTGGGCGGGCGGGCGCCCCGAGTGGGGGGCCCGGCCGGCTTGCTCTCGGGGCCGGGGTGAGGGCGCTCGCAGCCCCAGCTGTTTGTTTTCGCTCGCGCCTGGCTGCTCAGTCCTGCAGAGCAGAAAAGGGAGAGAGGTGGGGGGTGGGGGGTGATAGGGAGAGACAGGAGCGCGGAGCGATCCTCACGGTCCTAATGCCCTTCAGCCCCGAGCGCGCGCGTCCCCCGGGCGCCCATTCATTGGCGCGCAGAGCCCGCCCCGCGCTCCAGTCCCCTCCGGCTGCCCGGGCCGCGGCGCACCGGCAGGGGAGCGCGGCGGGTGCGAAGCGGCGCGAGAGCGAGGCCCGGCGAGCCAGACGCCCGCGGTGGAATGGCGACGGGCCAGAGACAGCCTCTGCTCCCACCGCTCAGCGCCCGAGCGCCCGGCGGCTGCCCCCGCGCGGCCCTGGTCGGTCCCGCCTACCTCCACCCACCCCCCGCCCGAGCGGCCCTGAGTCACCGGCTGGAGATGCGCGACCCCGGCCCGGGCCCGCGCCGCGAAGCTGCGGTTCTGGGCTGCACTCCGAACTGCGCTCTGGCGCGGGGCTTAAGGTGTGTTCGGCGGGGCCTTGGGAAGGGATGGCTGGGCGGGAGGAGAGTGGAGTTTGCACGGGAATCCTCCGCAGCCTGGGATTCCGAGCCGCGCGAGGGCCGGCCCCGAGGAGGGATTGGAAGCTGGTGCGCTTGACATTCGAGGAGAGCGAAGGGGACTCGACTCTGCTTCACAGCCAGCGAAAGAGGAATGGGGGTACAACCCCTCCACATCTTCCATTGGCCTGGGGCTCCCAGCTTTCATAAGGCTTCCCTCCAGACCCTTCCCCTGTCCCCTGGGCAACCGTGAGATATCATTACTATTTCACCAGGAAGAAAGGAGGCCAGAGAGGCTGGAAGATTGGCCAGAGGCCACGCGACTAATTAGTGGTCAGAGCCCAGTCTAGAAGCCGTCTCTCCGTTTGCACTTTCCACGAAGTGCAAACACCGTGGTGAGACAGGACACAGACATCACTGAGATTTTGCCCCAGGCCTGGAGGCATTGAGAATCCCGGGTGGAATGCTCTTGTCCAGAGCAGAAGGAAAGGTGGGCTAGGAGATCAGCACAGTGTCGGGCACAGAGCAGACTCGCAGTGAATAGATGTTGCCTAAACCAAGCAGGGATCACAGAGGAAGAAATATTGTATTCCAAGGGGGGTCTTAGAGAAGGCTTTTCATAGAAGTTGGATAAACTTTTGAATAAATTCTGAAGAGGGAGGGCAGGGGGAGGGCAGGGCGAGGTATTAGATTCATGAACAGCCAGAGCAAATGTCCAGAGGATGGCAGTCCTTGATGCGTTCAAGGCCAAGAGCTGCTTGGTATTGCTGGGGCCAGGATGCTGGAAAGGGCCTGGTGGGAGTCGACTTTGGGCAGGCTGGGCGCTTGAATGCCACGGTCAGAGTTAGCAGGGGGTTTAGTTCTTGCCGATGCTACTGGACGCTGGCTCCCACATAGGGTCCTGACCCACTTAAGGTCCTGGCCTCTAAATGAAGCTGCCTTAGGAAAGGGGAAGTCAGACAGCTCATGCCTTCCCGCAACCACCCCCCATCAGCACCACTCATTTTCCCGTTTCTCCAGTGTGCGGGACTGAACCCTGCATGTAATAGATGCTTAGTGCATTTCTGTTGGAATGAAGTAAAATGAAGAAAGAAAACCCTAATTAGTTTTTTGCTGCAGAAAGATCATCGTTGCAACTGCAGTGCCCGCCTCCTGACTCAGAAAACTAACCACGAGGACACATACACAAGTCCAAAAATGGCCCTACCAAGAATATGACCCTGGAAAGAGAATGTACAAAGAGAGTCCCACAAAGAGTAGCAGGGAGTCTAAGGCCCAAGCCAGGCAGCAGTCAGGGACAACAGGAGGTGGGTGTGAAGGGGCCACTGGCCCTGGAGCAGTGGGCCAGCCTTGCTGTCAGGTGTCTCGCCTGGGGAGTTTAATTAGGTTGCAGTAGGGGCCAGGATCCATTTCCACAGATAATACCATAGCATTATCCACTGCCAAGCCATAACCTGGTTTCCATGGGAGCCATGGGGTTGACCCGGTAGTCATGTCCTCTGTGGGAAGCCAAGGAAAGTTTGTTGCTTAAGGGTCAGGCCCACGGGCATCTCCAAACAACAAGAAAACATAAGGAAACTGCCCTTCTGGTGTCCCCACTTCCACACAGGCTCTCAGGTCAACCAGGTGGAAAGACTTGGGCAATGGCCCTCTGCTGCCATAGGCTGCCTCCCTCAGCCCAGCCTGGCCTGTGCATGTCTAGTTGCCTTTGGTCTTGAGAAAACCAGGTGAGAGGTTGTGGGATCCAAAGACATCGCACCAACCCCTAGTGAGAAGCTCCAAACTCACGCCTAGGCCTGGGGAATGAAGCTAGAACCCAGAATCAGGCGGATGGGGTTTCTGATGGCTCTAGAAGGAGGGCTGTATGAGGAGAGGGAGGCAAGGAGGATGCAGAATTTGGCAGGATTTCTACATGTCTCACCTCTTCCTCTCCAGGGGTCAGTGGTGAGGATGCTACACCTCTGAAGCAATTGTCACTTGTAGCTCTGTCCCAAAAAGAAGGCTGTTTCCCTGCCCCCCGCCCCCGCTCCACCCACCACCAGGAAAACCCCATAGAGACATCGCCTCTCTGGGTGATGTTAGACTTCAGAGCCAGCCCTTCCTTAGATGGACATAATAAACTTCCCACGGTGGTGGGGCGGGTGGGGTGGGGGATAGGGAGGCGGGTCACGACCATGCTCATTTGGCCAACAGAAATTTGACGTAGGCGGAGGCTAAGCGATGGGCCGGAAGCCACAGCACACTGGGAAGGGCCGGGAGCTAGCACCTGCCACCTCAGCTACAGCCCGTGGTCTTGCTTCCAGATCTGGATCCTAAATAGGTGCGGGCCGAGGCTCAGCCCTCCATGAGATGGATTTCAGTGTTCAGAGATAACAGTAAGCATTGTTTCCTCTCTGGTCCTAGGAATGGATTCCAACAGAACCCTAGAATCAAAGCAACACCTAAGAGACTTGGTGTTGCCCAACACGCACTGAACTTGGAAAACAAGAGTGATAATGATAGCTGCAGTTCACTGGGTACCCACCAGGTGCCGGCCCCTCACACACGTGATCTCTGGAGCACCCACAACCCGCATGCCGGGACTTGGTGACACTCTCGATTGCCAAAGGGCCATACAGCAGGTAAGAGGTGGGGCTGGGTTTGAGTCCATTCTCCATGCTACTGCCTGGGTCCCAGTACAGGGCTTCTGAGCACACTGGGGAGTCTGTAGGGTGGTCAGAAGTTCTGTACGCAGGGACCTTACTTCCCCGCTGGGGCCTCCATTTTCTCCTCTGGAAAAGGAGGCGTGCGGGGAGATGACCTCTGAGGTCCCTCTAACTGTGCCCTTTTTGGACTTCTGGTTCCTTGGACAGTTTCTCCCTTGTGGCATTACTCTCCGGCATGGTCCCCGTCTCTTTGAAAGCGGGCAAAGCCAGCACTCAGGTAAGCTGGGAAAGCCGTGTGCCCCTGGCGCTCCCAGAGGCCCCAGGGAACTCTGCCCGTGTACATTTGATGTCAGGGTGGATAACAGAGGGGGGAAAGGGAGTAGAGTTCAGGTGAGAGCCTAGCTCTGGAGTCGGACAACCTGCATTCAAATGCCGGTTCTGTCACATATTAGGAGAGTGGTTTGGGCAAACTCTTACCCCAGCCCCCACCCCCACCCCCACCCCAGGCCTTAGGCACTGCTGCTGGCTGCTGGGGCGAGGGGCTCGTGCAGGAGATTGCTCAGCAGGGCTACGAAGAACAGACCCCAGAGAGGCCGAACAACGATGACCCTCCTGCCCCACCAGCGCATGCCTGCCCACCTCTTCCGAGCCTGTGCTGAGCGGCCTGGAGAGGCCGCGTGCAGGGCCCCAGCTGCGTCCATTCTCGCCAGCATACCCAGTATCCTTGAGAGTCAGTGGGCTTAGAAGCCTCTTGCCCTGTCTGCAGCTGCAGCGGGGACTCAGACGGTGGGCGAGAGAGACTGGTTAGACCCCCGTGTCTGCTCTAAGCAGGAAAGGAGGCAGAGACAGGGGACAGAACGTGTGTGACCACGCAACAGGCACGGTGCCGAAGCCTGATCACAGAAAACTCACAATGACCCCACAAGGAAGGCAGGACCCTCTTTGGGCCGGTGCCTTCGGAGGTCACCCAGCGATCAGTGGCACATGTGCTGCCCACTGCCAGCTGGCCACACTCAAGGCACCGCTGTACCTGAGGGAATGTTATTTCTAAGTCTCCATAAACCATCAAGGAGAGGACCTGGCTGTTTGAGAGGAACTCCATCATCATTCTCCTGTTTGGCTTTTCACTGTGTTTTCTGCCCCTGGACCATAAGCTGCATGAGGGCAGGAGTCCTCGTCCTGTTCACCATGGTCTCCCCAGTCCTTAGAACAGCGCTTGGCACGTAGCCGCACGTACACGCTCATTAAGTACGGGTTGATGGGAGGGAGGGACGTAGTAGCTGAATGCAGCCTGCAGTTCTCTCTTGAGTCCGGCACCTGAGAGACGATGCAGGACTAGAGCCCAGAGAAAGGAAGCGACTTGGCTGGGGTCAGTGCGGGCCAGCGGAGTGAGTAACCTGGGCTGCCCAACAGGGCTTCCTCGGGAGTGCTGCCCCACCCTGCAATCACGGTGACGGGGGCCGAACGCTGCTGCGCCGGGATGGAGGGGTGAGAGGTCCTCTGTGGTTCCATCAGAAGCTGGGAGGAGTGACCCTGGTTCTGGGGGTTAACTGCAGGAACTCCGAATATTATTACTGATCATGGAATGAGCCAGCTGTTGCATTTGGGAATAATAAGATTGCAGAGGCTGAGGGCTAATTAGAAATGTGTCAGATGCTTTTTCTTAACAGCAAGGAATTTCTACAAAGGAGAGATGCATAAGTAAAGCCAGTTGGTCAGCAGAATCGGTCCCGGAGGCAGAGCCCTTTCCAAGGCTTCCCTGACCTTCCCCATCTCTTATCACGTTCTCCTTCAGTCCTTCTCTCTCTGCGCGGCTTCTAGGGAGATGAGTGGCAAAGGTCCTCAGAGCAGAACAGATGGCCCCAAATGCCAGGGCAGTCCTTGTCACATGCCCGTCTCTCACCCTTGAATGGGAATTCCTCTGAGCAGGGCCTGGCAGCCTTCTTTTGTGTCACCAGTTTCTAGCACAGTATTTGGGCATCACGGCAGCACTCCCTGAATATCTGTGCAGTGAGCGAAGGAGTGAATAAATACCTAGGGTGGCCGGCTGCTGCTACTCCCTCTTCTGTTGCACGAAAATGCAATAAGCCCGCTCCACGGTAAAGCCTGTTTACCCATTGCGGGGGGCGCGGGGGTGTTCCCAGTCCCTTCCTTTCCTGCTTGAGGGCTCACCATGCCAGGCAATTCTACGTTCCAGGGATACAAAAATGAACAAAAGCTGATCACAGCTTCCAAGGAGCCCAGTAACTGACCATGGGGAGATACACATAGATCGTCACAAGACGATATAATGGAACTCTATAGAAGCACAAAGGGGGGTTTCTTCAAGTAAGAAGTCATCTGAGAGCTGTGTTCAAGGACAAGCAGGTAGGCAAGAGGTGGAAGAGCATTCTGGGAAGAGGAAGAGGCAAACAAAGGGCGCTAAGATGTGCAAGTGAATGGCAGCACAGGAAACAGTGAGGGGGTTGGGTGTACGGGGGAGGGGGTGGTGATGGCAATGAGGTTAGAGGGGTAGGCGTTGACCAGTTAACAGACGTCTTCCAGGTCTTTATAGGAAATTTGAACTTACTCTGGTAAGCTGTGGGAAACCATCCAAGATTCTAAAACAGGGAGTGACATGATCAGGTATACATTTTAGTGAGGAGGCTGGAGACTAGTGGCACCGGATCACAATGATACTGCAATAGTCCAAGCAAGCAGTGCTGTGGGCCTGGACTAGGGCAGAAACCCTGGAGGAGAGACTCAAAGGATTTGGAGATCAGCTAGAAGTGGGGATAGAGAAAGAAATTAAGAACAGCATGTACATTTCTAGTGTAGGAGCCAAGTGCTTTGGTGTAAGGTAACCAACCATTAACTGAAATGGGCAGTGTGGGAGGAGCAGATTTGGGAGGTATGTTCAACTGAACTTGATTTCTCTGTGGTCTGTCCAGAAAGGCAGCCGTAAATCCAGGTCTGGTGCTTAGGAAGAAGAGTGAAAGAAGCTGGTCACGTAGAGAGGAGAAAACCAGAAACACAACTGGGGCATTGCTGGGTGGCTGCCCATGTGCCCGGCACCTAGGCATAGGAGAGGACCATGTGCGTGAGATTAGGACTTCTGGATCCCTCGGGTGAAAATGATGCCACGGAGAACTGACAGTTTTTTCTGCTTCCGTTGGATGCCCTGTTTCAAGACCCCGGGCCCAAGCTCTTGGGAATGCTCATTTCTTTTTCAAGAACCCCATCACCTGGTGGATATTAGGATGGACCCCCAGACTTAGGGCTGGAGCAAAATTTGGCTCAGAGATTACGCAGTAAGACCAGAGAGAATTTGAAGTGAAAAAGCCCTGCTCCTGCAGCTTCTTTAGTCTAATTGTGCCTGCTGTTGATACCTCCATTTTCCCTGGGAAACTGGGGGTGGGGGGGGAGTGGGGGGTGGAAATTAAGGGAATGTTCCTGGGATTGGTACATATTTTGAAGCTCTCAGCAAGGCTGAAAATATCCATCGATATATTTTGAAGTGTAATTTCCACTCCCTTACCAGCCAAAATAATTGAACAGGAAGAAAAAGCTGTTAATGCAGGAGGCGTGTAACATCAGATCCACATTGCCTGGAAATTTACCATTTCAAAGCAATTGAGGGTTTTTACTGCCAGTGTTTACAGTCATACATGTCCCCTCTCTCTGAAGCCATCAAAAGGCCCATCAATCTGGCTTGGACACTGAAATCGTTCACAATGTCTGGAGCGAATGTCAAAGCAGAGAGTATTTTTAAAAATTATGCTGCCCTTTTGTCAGCATATACATCTTGGGGCGTCTCTTCCTGGGAGGCGGGGTAAACAGTAGGACTGTCTGTGCTCATGGATCCAGTGGTGCCAGAGCGCCATAGTGGCATGGCCAGGCACACCTCCACACGCCCCTTGGCGTCTCTGACCTAGGGTCCGTGCACGGGCTGTCCTCTTATTTGACTCTGGGTGGGCAGGCCTCCCTCTTGCCCAACAAAAAGTGCCTGCCTCTGCCTCTGCCTCCAGCTCGATGACACAAGGTCTGAGGGATGCAGGTTCCTCAGTAGAGGAGCCAGCTGCCCCTCACAGCCTCTGCCCAGCTCAGCGGGACAGACAACAGACAGTAGACTTTGCAGACTTTTGTTTTCTGTCTGCTGCCAATGCCTGTGTGTGTGTGTGTGTGTGTGTGTGTGTGTACACGTGCATGCACATATGCGTGCTATTTTTCAGTGTGAAATTTGACTTTGGGGTTTTCCCGGAAATGACTGATTTCTTTCCCTATATTTGTGTCCAATACAGGAAATTGCTAAATCCGTGCCCCACCATTTGTCTTTCATTTCAGAATCCGTATCTTTCCAGAGGCCACTACCTAAAAAGTGCCATTAGCTCACTTGGTGACCCTGGAGAAGTCACTTTCTGGGCCTCTTCTCATGTTTGAAGTGAGGCTTTGGTACAAAGGGTCTTGGAAGGTCCTTTCTAGTGCTAGCATTTTAAGACTCTATTATTATTTTTTAATGTGTATGTACTTTTGAGAGAGACAGAGCATGAGTGGGGGAGGGGTAGAGAGAAAGGGAGACAGAGAATCTGAAGCAGGCTCCAGGCTCTGAGCGAGACCATGACCTGAGCCGATGTCAGATGCTTACCCGACTGAGCTACCCAGGCGCCCCAGTTATTTGAATATTTTAAACCATTCCTGCCCCAGCAAGAATTATTGGCCATAAACCGAGATACAATTTTCTTTATTATCGTTTAGTCCCTCCACACACATTACATACATATACATCCAGTTTCAAATGTTCCATTGGATCAAAAATCTAAAAACTACTAGATTAACAGCAGACCTAAAAAGGAGAAGTTAGAAGAATGTGCAAGAAATTGGAACATCCAGGATGCCCGAAGAGGGAACTTCAGAACAGAAGTGGGAGACTTTTCATCACACGTTCTTTTGTATCTTTTGCATTTTTTGCCACATGCATTTATTACCTCTTCAGTTTTAACATTTTTTTTAAAGCAAGAGTCTTCCTTTCTCTTTCTTCTACCACAGGCCTCTTTGCAGCTTAGTTCCTGGGCGTAGAGGAGACCATGACGGACCGGCGTCATGCCCTGGAAGAGCCACCCCTCAGCCCAGGCCCTGCCCAACACCAAGTCCCAGCCCTCCAGCTGGGTTGGCCGACAGCCCTGCCCCCCCCACCCCCCGGCTGCCCCATGCGCGTGGAAGGGTTCTGTGGGTGCGCACCACAGCTGGCTGCCCTTGCTGCCGCCACTCTGGCTGGGCTGTCCGGCTGGTATAGGGACTCCATTCAAGGGGTTCCAGTAAGGGGCTGGCTCTCATGGCTCCAGCAGCCTGATGCGCAAAGGGGCCCAAGAGTCCAGTAAATGGGGAAGTGCAAGAATCCAGCTTTAAATTCTCCAGCTCTTGCCATTCCCTTTCAAAGACAGACTGCTTTTTGTTTTGTTTTCTGCCAATATAACATGAGGGCAGGAACATGAAAGGAAAAAGAACAAAAGGACCAGAGATGCACGGGGAGAAGGGTCTTTAAGGCTCCCCTTTCTCCTGGCCCCACCCTCATGCTGCTGGCCTCTGCTTGGCAGAGCTGGCCTCTCTCACTGGTCTCGCTCCCCTGGTTTTCTCCCCTAGTGTAGCTCCTGCTCAGCTTTCCCTTGTGACGTCTAGCTACCACCTGGCCTTCTTCTTCTATCTCCTGTTCTTATCACCTTCGATGGGTGCAGGCCGTCACTCCTGTGTCCCCTACCTCCCCTCTTCTGACTTACCTATTTCACTGCCACGCTGCCCAGCAACGGCCACCATCTTTGAGGTCCACTACCCAGACTGGCGGTGTCACCTGCCCCGTAACTGGGATTGCTCAAGGTAGGCTCCTCCACCGTCCATTCAAAATCCCTGCACCCAACTTCTCTCCGGGGTCAACGAAGCCCTGGTGAGGGCAGGCTGTCAGCCAGCAGGCCACGGGAAGGTGCAGGCAAGGGGACAATGGAGAAGCCATGGCAGAGTCAGACAAGAGCAGCAGATGGAGACGTGCACTTGACAGAGTGGACACAAGAGATGAAAAGATACAGAGTATGAGGAAAAACAGCTTCAGGGAAGGAAAAAGCAGAGAGCGAAAACCAATAAAAGTGTAATGAATACCAAAACCAGACAGGCCTGAAAAGAAACCACCAGGAGAACTGTGAGAAGAATCAGGTCAGAGAGGAGCAGGAGGGCTGGGAGGGGGCAGTATGTGAGGGGCAGGAGGCAGGAGGAATGGTGCAACAGAAATCTCTCGGGAAGGCTCGTTCACCTCCCAAGCTGTTGGGCTTATTGGCTGCAGCGAGCAGAATCTATTTAAGACACAGCAGGCATTTTGCCTTGGTCTGTTTCCCTGTCCAGGAAAGGCTGGAGCCAAAGGCTCTGGGAACCATTCCGGCATTAGGACCCTGCATGACGACAGAGCTGAGACCATGAGATCCTTGCCCCCTCTGGGAATCAGCCCCCTCTCCCCTGACACAAGCTGCCAGGCCCCCTAAATGCACAGCATATTGATCCATGTCCCAAAGGCTGCTTGTGTGCTCCGCTTCCACTGGGAAAGTCTCAATGACTTCCTTCGTTCTGTCTTCAAGCTTGTCAGAAAGCAGATGCGCCTCAACTGTGACAGCTGCTCTAAAGGGCTGCTCCCAGGGAGCTCCCTGACCAGTGGGAACAGTCGCAACAGGGACTGAAGAGGCCTTGGGTGATTGGATAGCAGCAAGACAAAGAAGAGAGCACCAAAGGATGTCAAAGATAAAATGGCCCCAGGGAAACCATATGGGACTTGAATTGGAAAACACCAACAGCCTCGCTCCTTTCCCTGGACTGTGTATCTTTGGGAAGCTCTAATCCGGGGAAGACCTGACTTCTTATCCACCTGCCACAGAGGAATACAAAATAAGGCTGGGAGCTAAAACTGGCTAAGGAAAGCCATCCATCCATCAAGCTTTGGTTTCTCTCCAATTGAGAGGGTTGGGAACGAGCAGTCTTCCCTCCCTGGCTCTTGCGCCCGTAAATTGTGTAAAATACTGTTCCAGGCTGAATATAAGTTCTCTGCTCTGCATGACATTTATATTCTTGAAAAATTTAGTGTACAAATCAAGTCACATTTTGCCTGCCAGAGAAGCTGGCTTTTCAAAATAAATCTGAGGTCAATCCTATGTTTAAAGAGAAGAATGGCTTGTGAAGGTGAATAATTACCCCAGTTCATGTTTGTAACCTTAGAATTGTCAATGTCTGATTTGGGTGGCTGTGGGGTGGGGGTGACTGTCTAGAGATCCACCTATAGTCTGCTTGTAGGTTGTGATTAAACATTACTTTCAAACAAACAAAAAACACGTAGATAAACGTGTTGCAGGAGCCACTGCTAAAGAAATACAAATTAAAAAAAATTGATTATGGAAAATCTCAAATATGTATTTTAAAAGAAGCAAGCCTAATATTAAAAAACCCAGCTCCAACAATCATCAACTCATGGCCAATCCGGTGAGAAACTTGGACTTCTGAGCCAGATGGCAGATACAGAGAATGAACTTAACAGGACAGGACAAACAGGATTAGTCGTCCTGAAGCTGTAGGTCCAAGTTTCTGCATAAATGCCCTACATCAGAGCCTAGAGTATAAAGAGAAGGCAGAGAAACATATTCTTGGTTAACAACCAAAGAAGAGAGCTAGGACTTAAAAAAATACCCCCCCCCCCCCCTCCCGCTCCAGCCTCCACCCTCAGGCTGAACAGGTACAGTGGTTACCTTCACAGAGGGAAAGGATGATGGAGAGATTCCCTTTTCATTACACATTAAAAAAAAAAATGTTTTTTGTACTATGTGCACATATCACCTATTTTCAAAAGTAACTTGTAAAAAACAAGTATCGTGACGCTTTACAGTAACCACATCAAGTAGATGTGACAACAAACTGCCCAGACTCAGATGCCAAGTCTTTATCCCATTTTGACCTGGATTTGCTGTCTTACAGTAATTTGCTCAGGTAGATGAATGCACAACCTTCCAATCCCAGGCTGTACATCGTCAGAATAGATGTTCCATGTGATACAAGAAACCCCAGTCCTGAGAGCTGGAGTAACTGGACTTGGGGGAGGGGTTGGGTGGGGGCGACGGGAGTCACAGTCCGGGAGCCTCAGGGGCTGGCACCGGCACTGAGCCCAAAGCCCTGGGTGGGACCCTGGCCCAGACTTGCACCCCATGCCCCACCTGCTCATCAGCACCCCGATCCACATGGAGGTGGGCCCCACTATGGTGGGCAATGAGCACTGTGATCCAGAACCGATCTGGGGGCCTCAAAGAAAAGCATCTTGGGAAACAACTTTTGTGAGTACTTCATCAATGACCCTCCTCACACAGCCCTGGACAAGCTGGAATGCAAAGGCTCCCATGTGCTGAGCATGACAGAGGTGGGCCAGACACTGATGTGGTGTCTGCACACTAAGTGACTCACACTGAGGAGGAGATGGGGTTCTCCTTTTACGAGTGGTTTCCAATCCCGAGTCCCCCGTTCACTCATTGCCTGGCTCCTCTCTTCCCAACTCATCACTTTCCTTAGCCCAGCACCACTGAGCAGTGAACGGCCTTTTCTGAAACTTGCCTCAGCCAGCGGGAGAGGGCAGGGCCCTTGCCCTGGTGCTTCCAGCTGCCCCTCCAGCTTCAGGCCTGGCCAAGGGCCCTAGAGGAGATCATGTTCTGTGGGCAGGCTGAGGGGCCCACAAGAGCCAGGCTGTCCCTGGCCAGGAACAGGGAGTCCCCAAGCAACATGGCCCCAAGTCTGGGCAGGATGGTCCTGCTTAGCTAATTCAAGCCAGTAAAGGGCTGTGATGAGTGGTTGCTCAACAAAAGAAAAGGAGAAAGAAAGGAAGTTGGAAGGGAGGGGAAGAGAAAGAAGGGAATGGAAGGGATGGGACAGGGAGGGGAGGGAATAGAGGGGAGGCGAAGGGAAGGGAGGGGAGGGTTACATGGGTGCATACAATTTGTCATAATTCACGAGCTCTACTCCTAAGATTTGTATTTTATTGTATGTTCATCATGCTGCACTTCAATAAAGTATTATTAACAACAACAAAACCCCGTAGCCCTTGTGAACAAATGAGTCAAAGAATCACCATTTGGGGGTTTATTGGGTTGGTGGTTCAGAGAAAACTGTTGTTTTGAGAAGACAACATGATGTAGACCTTTTGTAAAAACTCATTCTTTGGAAACCATCACTACAGCATGTGCTTTTGGTTAAGCATTCCAGGGTTGAAACGCAACTCTATGCTAAAATGCCGAGAGGATGAGGCACAATCTTGGCCAAGGTCAAGCTCTGCTGATGGTTTGAGAGGGAGACGGCAGCCAACTGCTCTGCACTTGTATAACATTTAAAAAAGAAAAACGAACCCCAAGCCATCTCCTGCTCCTTTTCCAAGCCAACATTAGTCCTGCTCATTGTATCCAAGCACTCAGAGGAAGCTGTATGTGGCTACAGCTCAGGCCAACCGAACCCTAGGGCCAGACATACATACTTTGGTTAAAAAAAAGACTAAGAACTCTTAAATACAGAGAACAAACCGAGGGTTGCTGGAGGGGTGTTGGGTGGGGGTGGGCTGGGCAAGGGGCATTGAGGAGGGCACTTGTTGGGATGAGCACTGGGTGTTATATGTAGGTGATGAGACACTGGATTCTACTCCCGAAACCATTATTGCACTATATGCTAACTAACTTGGATGTAAATTTAAAAAATAAGTAAATAAAATATTGAAAGAAATAAAATAAAATAAAATAACATAAAATAACATAAAATAAAAGCAAACAAATGAAGCTGGCAGACTGGGACTCTAGTTGGCTCTGTGGGATATAACAAAAGATGTCAGAATTTTAGATAAAGTTAGGGCTCATCAGGGCAGAGAAATATACTTTTGCCTCCCATCTGGTTGCTTTTTCCAGAACTACAACAGCAAAATAACCCTAATTTGGTAGAAACATGGGGGTTCATGTCTATTATCTGGGTGATTATTGTAAAAAGAGCAAGTCTAGCATATTTGGTCCAAATCTGTGCTACACAAAGAAAAGCCAATATATCAACACCCTCTTTGGGACTGAAACTAAGCACTAAGGATGAACTGGGAAATATATTTTCTGCCAGGTCATAGGGAACGTATATATATAGAGAGAAATGTCTTCCAGAAGCTTATTAAATATAAACTTCACATTTTGCAGATGTCTGTCTTGCTGATGGCCAGGCAGAGGTAAGAGGGACAAAGTCCAAGGCAAGTCAGGGTTATACAAGATTCAGGCCCCAGAAACTTTGCAGTCTCCCCGTGAGTTGATCATGTCTTAGGACGTACAGAAGGATAACAATGTGTTAACATTTTGGATCCCTCAAATTTTCTTAGGCAGTCATGACAACATAAAAAAAGAGAGAATATTTTTAACTTATTGGTTTAATGTTTGCCTTTTAAAGTACTTAATTCTATTCAATCCTCTACAGTATAGCCTTAATTTCTTCTATCCTTAAAATGAGAAGCACTCACTCCTTTTTTCTCACTATCTTTCCATCTACGATACCTGATGAAGTTGCCTCGTTTCCATTCTGTGCTTATCTCTTATTAAACTTTACAGCACTAGCAATGCAACTGAAGATAAAGTTTCTCTTCTTTCTTTATTGTTAAATAGTGAACTAAGTAGAAATGTGAGTTCCCTAAGGCTGCACACAGCACATCTCTGGTGAGAAACGTATTTCAGCTCCAGGGGGGAGCACCAGATGGAGGAAGCGGGCTTCTCTCTAGTCAGTGAGGCCAGGAGGACACGGCGTAGCATCCTGCTTTCCTCATCCCGCCCCCCCGCCCCTTCCATGCACAGTCTCCATTTCCAGAGCTAGGGGCAAGATGAGGGTGTGCAACAAAGGAGAAGGTACACAGCTCCCAAGGGAAAGTACCACATAAGAAACGGGGGATGTGTTACAGGATGCTACAGTGAGGAGGGCCCTTACAGCACATGTAATTTCAATTTCTAACTTTATTGGCAAAGAAAGGAGTCCAGAAAAGTTCAGCGATTAGTCCAAAGATACATGGCTAATGGCCAGAACCCAACCCCAGGTCACCAGCCCACTCTTCTGATCCTGCCAACGCACGACAGAACTGAGTACAGGGAAAAGCAAAAGAGAAAGTTAAGTCCATGGGATACACCCCCATCAACCCACTAACCAAATAAACATACTTCTTTTAAATCTGGCCATGTCTTAATCTCCCATTTCTTTTCAGCTGTTAGCTTACTAAACTCAAATGTCTGGTTCTTATCCAGGACTTAATGGATACTCTGGTGGCCTGAATAGTCAGAATCACAACTCTGCCCCAGCATGTTGAAGCCTGAAAAGGAAGATCTTTGGGAAGCTAGAATAGAATATAACTAGCCTCTCTAACTCAGGAATATTCTGGACCACACATCATGCTTATAATAATGCTGACTTCAAACTCAGCAACTTTTGGAGCTTATGCAGGCAGAAAGGCAACAGACTAACCATTTCGCAAGAGGAAAATGGAAGAACGAGTAATGAATAAGGAAGTCAGAAGGAAGGCAAATGGTCTGAGTTCAGTCTGGAGGGTAGGAGATTAACTACTTCCATTCAGAGCAGAGAATGACCTTTTAAGGCAGCGTGCACTACATTAGAAGAGGATACAACCCAGGATAGGTGAACTAGGTCCTCTGACATTTCCTATTCCGATGCAAAGGAAGTCAGTTCTTGACTATCCCCCAAATGATTACTCACTTGGTCCAGTAACCCACCGTATCTAGGGTCCTCCAACAACAGTGGGCCACAGACAGAGCCAGTTAGATGGAAATAACAGTCTAATGTGCTTCTCACCCTCCCAAATAACATCCTGGCATTAAAGCAAGGGCCTTGGTGCCTCAAGCAAAGGGGGTGACTAACACATCTCCTAGCAGGCTGGCAGGATAGGTAATTTGAACAAGTAAGCTATCCGGCTGTATATAAGCCCTGCTCCATCACCTGATGTGAAACTGCTGCAGGACTGGGGACAAGCAGAAGGTATGAGGCTCCAGCACGAGGAGACAACTTGGTGAATACATACAGTGTATCACAGAATTCCAAAGCAAAAGTATTCAGGGGACTATGCATTATGTGTATGTTATTTGGACCAAGAGTTCAATCATAACAAGGTCATTCTTACATCCTCTTTCAGTTTATTTCATCCAAGAAAGACTGATTCTCACTGTATTCCCAAAGGATTAGGTACTCTAAAAATGGCCACTACTCAACAGAAAAGACAAAAGATCAGAAAGAAGGATCCTTTTAAAATATGTAATAATCAGTAAACTAGCAGACTGAGAAACTATCTTCTTTAAAAGTAAAGAGTGATACCTCTCATGAGGATGAGACATAATGAAGGGAAAAAAAAAAGAGGAAAGGATAAATGAATGAATGAAAAACTCAGAGAGGTAAAGTAAACCAAGAACTTGAATTACAGTCAGATGTTAGGGCTCCAAATGAACAGGTAGTAAAGAATGCTGAACAAAAGCTCTTTCTGCCTGCGGGTTCCTAAGAGTCTAAAATGAGGGATTAAAACGGCTTTATTTCAACAGAACACATTTTGTCATTGGATCTCTATCCGTGATGTGGATAGAATAAGTAACTTACGGCTGCACGCTTAAAAAGCAACAAATCCCTAAGTATTGGACCTTGTTCACTTTAGGAGAGCAAATCTCTGATTGCTTGTGTTTCACACACACAAAAAAAGAACTGTAACTTTTATTTTACCTTTTTTATTTTAAAACAAATAGCGTTTCCAAAAAATATTGACTGTAAGGGGAAATGAGTCAGTAAAGGACGGGAGACAAAGGGGAAGCAGAGAAAAGACTCTGAGCCTAGAAATACAACCATCACGGCACACTCACAGAGGCCCCTGCCATGACCCTGTCCTCTCACTACTGCTCTCATGGAAGCACAGCAAGTGCCCTGGGACACGAGCTAGAGGGTCAGAGAGAAGCAGTCCCTTGATATATACTCCTAAAAAGTGGTATCGATTGATCCTCACTCCAGCCATGTGAGCCCTTGCCTCCCCATCCAATTTCTAGGATTCCATCCTAAGGAAAGTATCAAAGGTATGGTCAAAGGTTTATCCAAAAGACAGCTCATCCCAGTATCTCTGCCATTAACAAAGGATCTCAAACAACCATAATTTTCAACAGTGAGGGAATGGACAACTAAAGTAAGGTAGAGCCACCAGGAATCTTTCACAGGAAATTAATTTCTTGTGATGCCATGTTAAGTGAGAGGGAAAAAACACGATGCCAAGCTGTATATACGTATAACTCTGAATTTTGCTTTTATCGTTTGCATTTTTAACTAGTGAAAGGAAAGTCACGGACATACCAGCAAAGGTCAGCTCTATTCTAGACGGAGGGAAGATGCGTGATTTTTATTCCTTCTTTAGACTCAGCTCTAACGAACATACACTACTTTTCTATCAGCAAAAACCAATAAATATTTGTTCTATAATATGTCTACCATAAGATATCTCATTTGAGATCACAACCATCTTAGGCAAAGTCTGCTGCAGTCCAAGGCTGACTCAGAGAACAAAGAGTCAGATCTACACTGTAACCTGTGAGAAGGAGCAGAAATCCCGTGTGCCGGGCTAGCTGCTCCCTCTAGGCTGGCTGCCCACGCAGGAAGGTCTGCTGGCAGGATTGATTCCTTCTTCCCACAGCAACTGCTGCACCTAAATGACCTCGTATGTGTTTCTCTCCTCTTGGCATGAGGATCCCAGGAAAAGAGAATGAAAGCGCCCTCCTCCCTGTTTCAGAAGAAGAAGTTTTTCTGGTAAACTTATCAAAATGACCCCAAATCAGCTACCACAAATTTGGAAACCTAAGTCATCAGTTATGTTCAGGAACTATGTATAAAAGCCCTATTTCTCAAGAATGAATATAAAACAAAATCTATGAGTGCCACCTGGTGGCAAGACTGCCTGCTCTGCTGACCACCCCTCAGTCTCTGTGGTTCTCCACCCACTGGGGCTCCCGAGCATGGGGTGCAGCCACTGCCACGCATGCCCCATAATAACCCATCATAACCGCACCGAACATCCCGTCCCCAAGGTACTGTTCATTTTCAAGGATTTCCAGTTGAGATCCCAGAAATGCCTGTCTGAGGACAAGGGGAATGCAGGGGCAGAGGAGCAAAACGCAAGATGTGCTCACTCGTTTGCAGACCGTTCGGGGATGGGCTGCGGCCGCACTGTATGGTGCGTCTGGGCACACACTGGGCACACCCTGCCCCCCCCCCCCCACGGCAGGGACCTGAAGGGCAAATATCCCCTCCCCCAAGAATAGTTACCAATTCTATAAAGCTGTGAAGAAAAAAGGTTTACATTTACCATCAGTGAGCTTTGTGCTTAGAAGAAGTTTTATTTATCAGTGTTAGAACAACCATCACCAACTCGGGCACGATTTCAAAACAGCTCCTGTTGGATTCTGGCCATAAAATTCTTTTTCAAATTTCTAAGATCTTATAAGGTAAAAAAGTTTTCCTAAAACTTTAGAAAAAATACTAATCACTACTAAAACTTTATTTCATGCTCAAAGTGGTGGCCTCACATAAAAAGATGAAACGCCACCGTTCTGAACATCTGAACGTATTAACTGAGTCCCAGGCATGAGGGGAGGTGGACAAATCCTCACAAGGCAACCTGACCAAAGGACTCCAGGAGAGAATTAAGTGCTTAAAAGAGGTCAGTGTTACAAGTCTGATGGAACACAGAACACGGAAGGGGCCTGACACTGCTTCTGACAGAAGATAATCTTCCTCTCAGAAAGGGATTAAGCTAAAAACCTTGCACTTCTGGACAAGAGGACTACAACAAACAGACAACAAACAGCATGAAAGGGAAAGCTGAGCAGGTATCAAAGTTCTCTTGCGAGGTGGTTGCTTATGCTTCTCTCTGCCCCAGCCAGCTTCAAGGCCTACTTCCAGAAAAGGATTTCCTCCAGTGTTCGGGTGGAAGCATATGGCAGGAAGTCGCTGCTGTGGTCCTGGACGTGGAAACGGGAGCATTCTCAAGTATGGAAATAAACCAAAGTGACCTAGATGGGATGGATCTCAACCAGGTGAGTCGTGGGAGAGCATGAAGCCAAGGAATTTATCACGAAGATGTGCTTGAACTGGGAAAAACAAATCTGACCCTCCAACCTCTGGAAGAACGTTTTCTCCCCTCCTAACCCGATGAGATTAAAATCCTCGACTGCCCCTGTTTCAGAAAAACCAACATACTGCACAGGGAAGAGATGTATTAAAAACCTGAGCAACTTGACAAGTCACTTCAGGGAAGAATCCTTCATTTGCTGTCCGTACAAGGAAAGCAAAAGAAAGAAAGTAAAATAAAGGCCAAGGTCCTTTGGTCCACAAAAATAAAATAAGAGGGAGGGAAAAAGAATTCTCACCCTGCCCGACTAAAATTCAAACCCGTAAGCTCCCCTGGAAGCAACAGCCTTGCTCCACCAGAAGCATCCTGGGATCAGCATGGGTTAGCATTCTGACTTGCGACACTAGGCTCTGACAATGAATGACATGGGAAGAGGTGACTTTCCCACCTTGGCTCAGCTTCCCAGCTGTCCTAACCTGGGAGGAAAGCGGCTATCACGACAGCTTGATGGGAAGGTCTTCCCCATATTTCCGGAGCAGCTTCTGATGGTTATGGTCCACTGACCACTGCTGGGGCAGGTGCTTGGGCTGCATGGAGTCCAGGAAATGCTGACGCCAGCGGCTCTCCAGCTGCATGAGGGAACGCAGCCCGCCCTGGCTGTGGCACTGCACCACCTTCAGCCCGTGAGGAATGTAGTTTTCATTGGAAATCCTGGCAAGACACAAAGTACAAGGGTCTGAGGAAAACAAGCACAGGATGGTCTCACAGACAGCTCCAAATGCTGCGGGCCAAGGGGCTTCAGCAAGGGCATGTGAGGAGGTTGCTGGACTTCTAAAGGGTTGGTTACTTTAATGTTTTTAAAAACATCTTCCCAGGGGCGCCTGGGTGGCGCAGTCGGTTAAGCGTCCGACTTCAGCCAGGTCACGATCTCGCGGTCCGTGAGTTCGAGCCCCGCATCAGGCTCTGGGCTGATGGCTCAGAGCCTGGAGCCTGTTTCCGATTCTGTGTCTCCCTCTCTCTCTGCTCCTCCCCCGTTCATGCTCTGTCTCTCTCTGTCCCAAAAATAAATAAAACGTTGAAAAAAAAAAATTAAAAAAAAAAAAAAAAAAAAACATCTTCCCTATACCTGCCTTTTTAAAGAAGTGGTTTGGACATATTGCACACAATCCAACACAAGGTATTTGGGATACTGAGCTACATTTGTGGGGAGGCCCCTCCCTGCACGAGGCTCAGCCCCCACTACAGGGCCCTAGTGTCTGACTGACAAGTAAAGAATGTTGGTCTTTTATTGACTCCACGGTTACTCGCCTTTCTTTTAAATGATTCATTCTGGGGGCGCCTGGGTGGCTCAGTCAGTTAAGCGTCCGACTTCAGCTCAGGTCACGAACTCTTGGTCTGTGAGTTGGAGCCCCGCGTCGGGCCCTGTGCTGACAGCTCAGAGCCTGGAGCCTGCTTTACATTCTGTGTCTCCCTCTCTCTCTGCCCTTCCCCTGCTCGTGCTCTGTCTCTTTCTCTCTCTCTCTCAAAAAATAAACATCAAAAAAAAAAAAAATCTTAATTATTCATTCTGAACCATACATCACCCCACATGTTCCAATTTTTCATAACACTGTAATACCTGAATGTAAAGTGCAAGGTGGTACATTTCTCTAGTGTCTTCTTTCTCACGGAAAGAATGCCAAACCATACGGCATAGGCAATACAGTCACTGGTGTTGTGATAGCGTTCTATGGTCACAGATGGTAGCTACCCTTGGGATGAGAACAGCATAACATATAAACTTGTTGAATCACTGTCGTATACCTGAAACGAATGTAATGTTGTGTGGCCCTGTGTCAACTACCCTTCAATTAAAAAAAAAAAAAAAAGATGGAGGTGTTTGGCTGCCTGAGTGGGTGGAACATGCAGCCCTTCATCTGGGAGTTATAAGTTTGAGCCCCACATTGGGTGTACAGATTACTTCAAAATCAAATCCTGGGGCACCTGGCTGGCTTAGTCGGTTGAGCATCCAACTTCGGCTCAGGTCGTGATCTCATGGTTTGTGAGTTCGAGCCCCGCGTCAGGCTTTCTGGTTTCAGTGCAGGGCCTGATTCGGATCCTTTGTCCCCCTCTCTCCGCACCTCCCCACTCACGCTCTCTCTCAAAAATAAATAAGCATGCATTCATGCATAAATAGATAAATAAATAAATAAATAAATAAATAAATAAATAAAACCTTAGGGGCATCTGGGTGGCTCAGTTGGTTAAACATTTTACTCTTAGGGAAGGGTAAAAAAAAAAGAGGTTAGAGTGGGAGAGAGCCAAAACATAAGAGACTGTTAAAAACTGAGAACAAACTGAGGCTTGATGGGGGGTGGGAGGGAGGGGAGGGTGGGTGATGGGTATTGAGGAGGGCACCTTTTGGGATGAGCACTGGGTGTTGTATGGAAACCAATTTGACAATAAATTTCATATATTAAAAAAAAAAAACAAACATTTTACTCTTGATTTCGGCTCAAATCATGATCTCACAGTTTATGGGACTGAGCCCCACGCCGGGCTCTGTGTGCGAATAGCATGGAGCGAGCCTGCCTGGGATTCCTTCTCCCTCTCCCTGGCTCATGCTGTTTTCTCTCTCAGAATAAACAAATTTTAAAAAAATAAAATAGAATCTTAAAAAAAAAAAAAAAAGAACGCCAAACCACATCCATGAGAGACCTGTTTCAGTCCCATGAAATATTCAGTTGTGCAGCTGGTGTTGTTTAATGGGAAAATGAATCCCTGCCTCCTTCCTAAGCACGGAGGCCTTAAAAACTGTTCTGTTGCCATGCGAACAGTGTGTTCACCTCCTGTGAGGAAAGGCTAATTTTCTCAAGGAAGCTGGTACCCCATGGACTCAGTTCCCCTCCACGCATCCACGCCCTACTCTCAAGACCCCCTCCCCATCCTAGCAGTGCTGGTGCCCTCCGGGGGTCTGCAGACACTATTGCTTAGCTCACCAGAGTGCCACTAACTAGCCTATCTTTCCCCAAACAGCTCTTCTTCCCAGTCCCAGACATCCAAGTCCAGCATCCTTCTATCCAAGTCAGCAGGTGATTTGTTAGAAAGGTCTGTGGTGAAAGGGGAAGTTTGCCTGTTTTAGCAAATACATCTGGGAACCGGTTAAAGGAACCCGTCCCCTTAATTTCTCATAGGACCCTGGCAAGTTATTTGACTTTACCTCAGGGTAGCTAACATAAAGCTTGGAAAATAACATCTACTTTACAGACTCACAAGGTAGCTATAAGAATAAAACTCAGTAATGTTTTATTAACTTTGAAAGATTTAAAAAAATGCAAGATACAATGTGAGCAGTTACCAGTAAGAAATCTAAATCCTATTTCATAGGTTTGTTATAAGAACTAATTAAGGCAACTTATAGAAAGTTTATTAGCTGGGTTAAATAGATGAAGATATCTAGAAATATTTGTTTGATAATTGCTGCTATATTTAAGATTTTTTGGTAACAAAACTCTATAGGCAAACAGCATCGCATTCTGTTTGGTGAACTTATCAGTTCGATTATTTCAATCCCTAGTACGACTGGAAAAGAGACAGTTGGTAAGCAAAACTACAGCAGGTGATGCAGAATTTTTTTCACCTCAGCCATGCACCCATTCATTTCTTAGGACCATAAGCTTCTCTTTTGGGAACACCGAGTTAAGTCCTGTAAGTTCAACCATATACTCGTGGGGAAGGAGGGAGCAAAGAAGGAAGGGAAAAGGAGAAGAGTAACTTAAATGGTTAGAGCCAATATTCCATTCAATGGGCCAGTACCCTGAGTCCAGGTGAGACAGCAAACATGAATCCCCTGGTCTCAGTTCCCACCGATCTGGATACGGTGAGAGACAAAAAAAACCCCACATACACCGTACTCGTGGGCAACTTCAGAGACTTGAGGATATTTTTTGAGTATGATTTTCATCTTCTGTGCTGACTTCAGGATTTCCTTCTGCATAGAATCTCTAAGGCACAACTCCACCGCACTTGAACTCACCTGCTAATCATGAAAATGACTGGACATATATGACCTTAAAAGGGTTAATGACAGAAGACAAGTCTCCTATGGAAAGGAAATTCTCAAACAGATTGTACTATCCCAGTCCCGTGGTATTTTAAGCCATTACACATGTAACGGGATGACACAGGCTATGCTCGCCCCCGACCTGGCAAGCAACCTCACCGAGTGGTCAGGGTCAGTGCTCTGGGTCACTCCTCCACCCTTTCTGTACCTGGTCTCCAGGCTGGCAGCCTCTTGAAGCATCTCATCCGTGATTGTGTCTGTGTCGTAAAACTCTCTGAGGGCTCGCAGCAGCTCCTCCTTCCGACGAGCAGGCAGGCTCTCCGCGTTGAGCAGGGCCCTGGCCCCAGAACGTACCTGCCGGCGCTCAGGGTCTTCTAGCAGCCGCAGACCCTCCTCAGAGCCAATGGGGGCCTGGAACTCCCTGGCCAGCTGCTGCTTCAGGTGGTTGTCGTAGTAGTTAGAGACGGCGTGGCAGGAGGTACAGAGCAGCAGCACATCGTGGGAGTTGTGGTCTTTCATCTCAATGGGGAAGTGCTTCCGGTACTCATGTGGAATCACGTTCTTCCTGCCAAGCCCACCCAGAAGGCAGCGCTCATTAGCAGATGACACGGAACACATGTGGAGCTAGCAGGCGGGCTACTGGAGTCTCATCTGGGCCTAAACATGACTGAGAAGCCTTGGGCACCACAGTCCAACAGAGATTACATACAGGCAGTACAACCTATTCCACTCTCGGCCTGCCTAGCTACCTGTGCCTTAGTTTCCTCTCTCCTAGAAGTAGGTTCATACCACCTGCCCTCAAGAGCCAGCAGAGGGCCAATGGCAGAGGGAGGCTAATAACCACCTTTGCCAAGATTGTATTCCCAGAAGGAAGAGTATCAGAGAAATGAAAAAAAAAAAATACTAATGGCCTTTAATATCTAGAAAATAACTCTCAAAGCATGTAGCAGGCAACCTCTACTTCTGAAATTCTGGAAGCCTGGTGACCTAAAAAAACCAATTTCCTCTATCTGAGAAATCCGTCACTCAGACTATTTCCATGGTTCATCAAGGCCCAGCAGTGTTTTCTAAGGAGAACTAAGCTCTCAGGAAAAACTCTTAAGAGCAACAATTATTTGTCTCACTTTGTAAGAAGAGAACGTAGGAAAGTGAATTATTCCACAGAAGCCAGGGAGAAAACCCAAAGTGTGCCTTCAGGTCATCCAAATACAGGCACACCTCATATCATTGTGTCCTGCAGATTTTACATTTTTTGCACATTGAAAGTTTGTGGCAACCCTGCATCAAGCAAGTCTACTGGCCCCATTTTTCCAACAGCATTTTTTCACTTCCTGTCTCTGTGTCATATTTTGGTAATTCTTGCAACATTTCGAACTGTTTCATTATTATTATATTCGTTATGCTAATCTGTGATAAGTGAGCACAGGTGTCACTACAGTAATTGTTTTGGGGACACCATGAACCATGCCCATATAAGACCGTGAAAACAATAAATAAATGTTATGTGTGTTCTGACTGCTCCACCAGCTGGCCATTGCACTGTCTCTCTCTCCCTTTCCTGGGGCCTCCCTATTTCTTGGGATGCAATGATATTGATATCAGGCCAGTTAATAACCCTACAATGGCCTATTAGTGTTCAAGTGAAAGAAAGAGTTGTACGTCTCCCACTTTAAATCAAAAGCTAGAAGTGATTACATTGAGTGAGGAAGGCATGTGGAAAGCCGACACAGGCCAAAAGCTATGCCTCTGGAACCAGTTAACCGACTTGTGAATGCCTAGGAAAAGTTCTTGAAGGAAATTAAAAGTGCTGCTCCAGTGAACACATAAATGCGATGCAAATGAAACAGCCTTACTGCTGACATAGAGAGAGGTTAGTGGTCTGGACAGAAGATCAAACTAACCTCAATGTTATCTTAAGCCAAAGCCTAATCCAGAGCAAGGTCCTAATGCTCTCCAATTCTGTGAAGGCTGAGAGGTAAGGAAGCTGCAGAAGAAAAGTCTGAAGCCAGCAGAGGTCGGTTCAGGAAGTTTAAGGAAAGAAGCCATCTCCACAACATGAAAGTGCAAGGCGAGACAGCAAGTGCATATGTAGAAGCTGCAGCAAGTTCTCCAGAAGATCCAGCTAAGATAATTCATGAAGGTGGCTCCAGTAACCAACAGATTTTCAGTGTGGATGAAATAGCCTTTTATTGGAAGAAGATGCCATCCAGGGCTTTCATAGCTAGAGAGAAGTCAGCGCCTGGTTACAAAGCCTCAAAAGAGGGGTGCCTGCGTGGCTCAGTCGGTCAAGCATCCAACTTCGGGTCGGGTCATGATCTCACAGTTCGTGGGTTCGAGCCCCGTGTCGGGCTCTGTGCTGACAGCTAGATCAGAGCCTAGAGCCTGTCTTTGGATTCTGTCTCCTCTCTCTCTGTCCCTCCCGTGCTTTCTCTCTCTCTCTCTCAAAAATAAATAAAAAACGTTAAAAAAAATTTTTTTTTAAGCTTCAAAAGACAGGCTGACTCTCTTGTTAAGGGCTAATGCAGCTGGTGACTTTCAGTCGAAGCCAAAGCTCATGGACCATTCTAAAAACCCTAGGGCCCTTCAGAATGATGCTAAATCTACTCTGCCTGTGCTCTCTAAATGGAAAAACAAAGTGTGGATGACAGCCTATCTGTTTACAACATGGTTTACTGACTATTTTAAGCCCACTGTTGAGACTACTGCTCAGAAAAAAAAATTTCCTTTCAACATTTTACTGTTCATTGACAGTATATCTGGCCACCCAAGAACTCTGATGGAGATACACAAGATTAATATTGTTTTCATGTCTGCTAGCACATCTATTCTGCAGCCCCTGGGCAAAAGAAGTCACTGCAGATGTGGTAGAAATAGCAACAGAACTAGAATCAGAAGTGGAGCCTGAAGATGGGACTGAATTGCTGTGATCTCAGGATAAAACTTTAACTGATGAGTTGCTTCTTATCGATGAGCAAGGAAAGTGGTTTCTTGAGATGGAATCTATTCCTGGTGAGGATGCTGTGAAGATTGTTGAAATGACAGCAAAGGATTTAGAATATTATGTCAACTTAGTTGATGAAACAGTGCAGGATTTGAAAGGACTGACTCCAATTTGGAAAGAAGTTCTACTGTGAGTAAAATGCTATCAAACACCATCACGTGCTACAGAGAAAATGTTTGTGAAAGAAGAACCCATCAGTGCAGCAAACTCCCTTGTCATTTTATTTTAAGAAACTGTCAGGGCGCCTGGGTGGCTCAGTCAGTTAAGCAACCAACTTCAGCTCAGGTCATGATCTTGTGGTCCATGGGTTTGAGCCCCGTGTCGGGCTCTTGCTAACTGCTCAGAGCCTGGAGCCTACTTCGGATTCTGTGTCTCCCTCTCTCTCTCTGCCCCCTCCCCCCACCACTCAAGCTCCGTCTCTCTCTCTCTCTCTCTCTCTCTCTCTCTCAAAATAATAAACATTAAAAAATTTTTAAATTTAACAAAAAAAAAGAAATTGCCACAGCCACCCTAACCTTCAGCAGCCACCACCCTGATTAGTCAGCAGCCATCAACATCGAGGCAAGACCCTCCTCCAGCAAAGAATTACAACTCACTGAGAGCTCAGAAGATGGTTAGCATTTTTTAGCAATAAAGTATTCTATGTATGTATGTATATAACCTCTATACCCAATGTGGGGCTCGAACTCATGACTCCAAGATCAAGAGTCAGATGCTCTACTTACTGAGCCAGTAAGGCACCCCAGCAATAAAGTATTTTTTTTAATATATTTTTTAATGTTTATTTCTTTATTTTGAGAGAGAGAGACAGAGACAGAGAGAGAAAGCATGCAAGTGGAGGAGGGACAGAGAGAGAGAGAGAGAGAGAGAGAGAGAGAGAGAGGGAATCCCAAGCAGGCTCCATACTGTCAGTGCAGAGCCCAGCGTGGGGCTCAAACTCACAAACCGTGAGATTATGGCCTGAGCTGAAATCAAGAGTCAGATACTTAACCGAATGAGCCACCCAAGTGCCTGTGAAGTATTTTTAAATTAAAATATATACACTGTTGTTTTAGACATAATGTTACTGCACTATAGTGCAATGTAAATGTAATTTTTACATGCACTGGAAATCAAAAATTCATTTGACTCATTCACTTTAAGATTTTTTAAAAATTTTTTTAATGTTTATTTTTTTAGAGAGAGACAGAGAGACAGAGCGTGAGTGGGGGAGAGGCAGAGAGAGAGGGAGACATAGAATCCGAAGCAGGCTCCAGGCTCTGAGCTGTCATGTCAGCACTGAGGCTCAATGTGGGGCTCAAACTCATGGACCGCGAGATCATGACCTGAGCTAGTCACTTAACTGACTGAGCCACTCAGGCACCCCTAAGATTTTATTTTAAAGTAATCTGTACACCCAGCGTTGGGGCTTGAGCTCACAACCCCGAGATCAAGAGTGGCATACTCCACTGACTGAGACAGCCAGGCGCTCCTGCCTCACTTTATTGTGGTGTTCGCTTTATTATGATGGTCTGGAGCTAGAGGTGCAATATATCTGAGGTATGCTTGTATTCCACGAATAGTACCAAGGTGCAGCTTGTGAGCCACTCAAGGAAGGATTATAAGAACACACAGAGAAAGGCATCTTCAGAAGGAAATGGTCTCTGATCTTTCTATAAGCAAAAGGGAATCACTCTCTTCATGGCAAACTGTCACTGAGAAAGAGTGTTACGTTCCGGAAACCAAGAACTGGTCTCAGGATAGGTGGGGGACACTATAGCAAGGCCACACAGAGTTCAGAAGCTCTCAGGAAAACTGGGATGACCGCCATGGACAAGTCTTTCAGCCAAAGTGGACAGATTCAACCAAGGCCCCCGAGGGTTCCATATGTGGCTACAAAGGCAAATTCCATCAGAGGCGGAGAATCTGGGTGGCCAGACCCCACACTCACCGAATGTATGAGTCCTTCTTGCCACATACTACACACAGGTTCTCTTTAACCATCAAGTAATAGTCTCCTGGAGATTCGGGTCTTCCCGCAGGTTCAAACTGTAGCTTGACCACAAAAGGCTCTTCGCTCACCAGCTCTTAAGAACAAGAAAAAGGGTGAGTGTTTGCCTACCTCTCCCTCAGGAAGGAAGCCCCACCTGAACTGTTCTCTGCTGTATCCACCAGAGATCACGATTATAACTGAAGACGTATAGGTCTAAGGTCATATTAGGATCAGTGACAAAGCTAGATTAACTTCTCCTTATGTTAGTTCTTCAACTGTCTAAAAATTATAAAGTGAAAGAAGGGAGACAGGAGAAAAAGACACACAAATAGATAAAAAGATAGCTCTGAACGTCCTTGAAGGAAAGGAAAAATAAAATACCCCTGGAGCACCTCTACTTTCCTACCATACAACCTTCTCTCCAGACCCAAGATGAGACCTCATGCCTTTTGCTGGAGGCTGGGCCTGAGTCTCTAAGCAGACAGAAATCACAACTGAACAGCCACATCTCACTTGTCTCAAGTTCTTTCTGCCTTCTTCTATCCCTCCCTGCCCCGTGTCCCTCTCCCCACTCCTGCCGGGACACACATGCACCTAAATGTAGATGAAATAGGACAGGTGAGTCTCAAACCTCCAATGCCTTTGTCCAGGTACCACTGAGCTTTCCTTCGGTCACAAGTGCAGAGGGGCTGTCCATCAGGAGCATGCAGGAAGCAGTTATCATAGAGGGGTGATTTTCTGCAGGGAAGGCAGAGGTTAATCTAAGACTGAAAGCTAACCATGGGTCAAGGTATCAGTTGCCTTCCCATGCTGTCTTCTGAGTGACCCCAGCTACTCTCGATACTAGGGTCAAACATTACGTTTATGGGAAAAAACAAGTAGGGCAAAAAATCATGTTTGTTCCTCCATCTGCATGGGGCTAGGAACTAAAAATGAGTTCATTTAGCTAGTCTTTATATTTATGGACAGGAAGTTGGGTAGTATTTACACAGCTCTGTTGTGAAAGTGAACAGGAGCAAGCACCAAGAAACTGCTCTACAGAGTAATCACTGGGTTAAACAAAGTAAATTAAAATTAAAGAATTTCAGGCTGAAGTAATGAGGGCCACAGGAGTTTATTTCTGGCTCAAACGCAATACTTGCTTCAATTTAATCATCCAGTTCCTAAAGGCACTCTGCTACAGGGACCAAGCTTCCACTCCAAAGTACTTATTAGTCATCTTTCTGCAATAGAGGCATAAGTCGTACAGAGAAACTCTCACTGGTTAGAGAATAATATTGGCTTAGAGCTGGATGCCATTCTAAATAATCAAATACCAAATGAACAGGAAATCAGATGATGCATTTCTTCTGAAATGTAGGAGGCAATTCATGTTATTCATTTTTGCAGCTATCCCGAGCAAGGAAGGAGTAATAATTATACCCTCATTTATAACTGGAGAAGTTACAAGTCTAAGGTCATATGAGGATCAGTGACAAAGCTCGGTTAAGTTCTCCCTCTTTCTACTCCAACTGTCTAAAAATTAAAAAGCAAAAGAAGGGGGAAAGGAGGAAAATACACAAATAGATCAAAAAACAGCTCCAAATGTCCTTGAAGGACATTAACCCCTACAGCACCTCTGCTATCCTAGCATAGAACCTTGTCCCCAGACCCAAGATGAGGCATCGTGCCCTTGGCTGCAGGCTGGGCCTCTGAGTCTCAGCAGACAGGGTACAGCTCAGTTACCTGGCCGAGTAGCCCACCCCCAGGGGCTTTCTTTTGTGCTTCCTGGGGTCTCTCCCCTGGTGGTTGCCTGGCATCACTCCATCCATCTTAGACTTCTTATTTTTGGGCTTCTGCTGGGCTTCTGCTGCTTCCCCATTAACTTCTTCCCCCAATCGGCTAACTCCTTTGCTTCGGAACGGGATGTCTACCACATCCCGGCATTTCTCCAAGACTTCCCTCCAGCTCATGTGGTCATCGTTCTCATCTAGAGTTGAATTCCTAGAGAAACGGTATCCAAGAAGATGGAGAAAGAGAGCCACTGAAATCTGGGCATCCCTGGCAGCATAAATTACCTGAAGAGAAAAGTCAGAGATCAGTGGAATCTGGAAGGCAAAGCAAAGAAAGCAATTTCCAACTCAATCACAAAGATGCAGACAATTTTTAGGATTCTAATTCAAGATGTACCATGTACTTCTCAACAACCTTTTATTATGAGACATTTCACACTATACAACAGTAAATCGAATAGTATAATGAATCTTCATGTTTCTTTCCTGTCTCTGTTTTTAACTAAAATAGCTAAAATAGTGCCTTACTCTAAATGCTCAATAATCCTATTCAATATATAAATTAGTGAAGTTTCTTTCTATCTGCTACCAAACCTGATGGACAGATTTTTGTCAAGTTTAGGTGAGGCCAGTTACCACAAGTTTGACAACCAGAACACGAAATTCACTTTGGAGGTGGTCATCCTCTAGAACACCTGAAAGCAAGATTCATTAAGAGGCCTGTGTGACTGTCAATCAGAAACAACCTGCCATTATTAATAAGATGTGGAAAACAAATTGGTTTCAAGCATGGGCCTCAAATCAAAAGTCAAAAGGGCCCATTTCTGGAATTTATTTATTTAAAAATGGTAAGTCATTCTCCCAAGCCACTGGTGACAGGAAGGCTGACCATAAATAAAAGTAGTCAAATCTATAATCAATAGCTTTTCCCAACAAAGGGTGTAAAGACTTTAAAATTCCTTTAATTTACCTTTAATAACCAAGCCTGGTAAACAATACTATTAGGAAGGATTTGTTATGCTTTTAGAATAAAACAATTTGGGTAAAATTTTCCACCTAGACTCAACAATCTACACATCTATCAGCAGGATCAGCAGGCTGTTTCTCAAAGGAAAGGAGTGTGCTTCAATGTGAAGAACTTAAAGTGCTTTTTAACACTTTTTTCAAATGATAAGAAAACGCAAGCACTTTCATCAAATGGTGTTAAGACAACTGGATGGCCACATGTAAAAGAATAAAGTTGGATCCAAACAAAAATTATAAGCCTAAATGTAAGAGCTAAAAACTAAGACTTTTAGAAGAAAACATAGGGGTAAATGTTCATGACCTTGGGTTAGGCAATGATTTCTTGGCTATGACACCAGAAGTATAAGTGATAAAAGAAAAAATAGATAACTGAACCTCATCAGTATTAAAACCTTTTGTGCTTCAAACAACTCCACCAAGTAAGTGAAAAGATGACCTGAAGAATGGAGGCAAATATTTACACATTACGTCTCTAATAAGGGACTAGTCTCCAAAATATATAAAGAACTCTTAAAACTCAATAATATAAAGACAACTCGATCAAAATACGAGCAAAGGATTTAAATAGATATTTCTGTAATATATATTCTACAATCTATAATTTCCATAACATATTTTTAAATAGCCAATAAGCACATGGAAAGATGCTCAGCCTCATTAGTCACTAGGGAAATGTAAATCAAAACCACAACGAAATACCATTTCATTCCTACTAGGATGGCTCTAACCAAAAAGATAGGCAATAACAAGCGTTGGTGAGGATGCAGAAAATTAGAACCTTCATACATTGCTAATTAGAATATAAAATGATGTAGTTACTCTGCAAAACAGTCTGGCAGTTCCTCAGTGACACATAAAGTTCATGACCCAGCAACTACACTTCTAGGTATATACCCAAAAGAAGTAAAAACATACGACATGTGTCCACACAAAATTTTACGCCCAAACATTCATAGTGGCATTTTTCATAATAGCCAAAAAATGAAAGCAATGCACCAATTGATGAATGTATAAACAAAATGTACTAGATATCCATACAATATCGTTTAGAATAAAAAGAAATGAAGTACCAATAAACGTTACAACGTGAATGACCCACGACAACATGGTAAATTAAGCCAATCACAAAAGATCATATATTAAATGATTCCATTGATATGAAATGTCCAAAACAGACAAATCTATAGAGACAAGAGGTAGATTAGTGGCTGCCTAGTGCTAGGGTGGGGGTGAGCATAGGGTGGGAAGTGACTTGCTAATGGATATGGAGTTTCTCTTTGGGGTGATAAAAATGTTCTTTTTTTTTTTAAGTATTTTTTTTAATGTTTTTTGTTTATTTGGAGAGAGAGGGTGCAAGATGAGGAGGGGCAGAGCGAGTGGGAGAGAAAGAGAATCCCAAGCAGGCTCCAGGCTGTCAGCACAGAACCCGACAAGGGTCTCAATCTCACAAACTGTGAGATCATGACCTGAGCCTAAATCAAGAGACAGACGCTCAACTGGCTGAGCCACTCAGGCACCCCAAAAATCTTCTAAAATTAGATTGTGGTGATGGTTGTACCACTCTGTAAAAATACTAAAGTCCATTGATTTGTATACTTTTTTTTTAAGTCGGCTCCATGCCCAATGTGGGGCTTGAACTCACATCTCTAAGATCAAGAGTTACATGCTCTACGGACTAAGCCAGCCAGGCGCCTCATTTTGTGTACTTTAAATGGCTGAATTTTGCTGTATGTTAGTTATACCTTAAAATTGTTAAGGAAGGAAGGAAGGAAGGAAGGAAAGAAGGAAGGAAGGAAGGAAGGAACCAAGGCACAAAGAAGTGACTTACTCAGGGTCACAGAAAGTCAGAAACAGCTGCAAAAAACAAATTCAGATAGTATGACTCCCAAAACTCTCTCTCAGGAAGGATGTTAACCTTAAGGTACCAGCTGTGCTAAAGCTTTTCTATAACAACATTTTGGAAGGGTGAACAAGCAGTGACTGACTCAGCAAACAAGAGAAGGCTAAAACCTAGGCCTAAAGGAAGCCAAAAATCCAAGAATTAAGTTAATTTGAGCCACAGAACATAAGCATAAGGAATGGGAAGCACCAGGTATCTGGGAAAGCAAGGGTACAAGCAGGGGTGAGAACAATAGGATAAGGTGAAAGTCTCCAAAAAGAACACTTAGAACCAGAAGCACCGGGGTGGCTCAGTTAGGCGTCCAACTCTTGATTTCATCTCAGGTCATGATCTCACAGTTGGTGAGTTCAAGCCCTGAACTGGGCTCTGCACTGATGGCACGGAACCCACTTGGGATTCTGTCTCCCTCTCTCTCTCTGCCCCTCCCCTGCTTGCTCTCTATCTCTTTCTCAAAATAAACAAAAATAAACTTGAAAAAAAAAAAACAAAACCCTAGATCTTCTCCTTTACACCACAGGGCTGGCAATTACTCCTTCTCTAACCCCCCAAAGAGTAAAAGTTTAAGTCATATAATGGGCTAACTCCCAGAGGATCTGGATCCAGTAACAACAGGTCTGGTGGAGGGTGGGGGCAAAGTGTCATCTGAAAAAGGGATTATGGGAAAGTTTACATAATGACTGGTAAAACTACCAGCACCTTTTCCCACTCAGCTACCAGAATATAAGCAGAGGGGCTTATACCCCTTTGGCAGAAGACTAGATGGTTCATTTCTGGAGACACTGAGTAGCCTGAGAAAAAAGAGTTCCAGTTACTGACATGTGACTATAATCTGTAGGTACTGATAATAAAGCCCACTGGCCCAAAAGCGCTGGCCATATTTGCTGTGTTCTCAATCCATTTTTTTTTTAATTCAAATTTAAGGGGCACCTGGGTGGCTCAGTCGGTTAAGAATCTGACTTTGGCTCAGGTCATGATCTCACAGTTTGTGGGCTCAAGCACAGCATCGGGCTCTGTGCTGACAGCTTGGAGCCTGGAGCCTGCTTCAGATTCTCTGTTCCCCTCTCTCTCTGCCCCTCCACCCCACTTGTGCTCTGTTTCTCTCTCAAAAATAAATAAACATTAAAAATTTTTTAAATTAAAATTTAAATATCATTTTCTGTATTTTCTAAAATCTCATTAAGCATTATGTTCATAATTAGAACAAAAAATAAACACTGTTTAAATAAAGCATGAATAAGAAACTTTGGAAATTCTGAATTCTCACAATAAGGATCACAAATCTGGTTTCAAATTTGATAGGAATTAACTTTTTCTCCACAACTTTTTATTTTTAAGATTTTCAAGCTCACAGAAAAGTTAAATAATAATGCCACCTGACATTCATAATTGTCAACATTTGCTTTATCTCTTTATGATATGGATACCACACACTTTTTTTTTTCTTTTTGGCTGAACACATTGCAACATTAAGTTGCAGCTATTATAGTCCTTCATCTCTAAATACATTAGTGTGTACTTCTTAAGAACAAGAACATTCTTCTACATAATCACACTATTAGCACACCCAAGAACTTTAACAGTGGCAAAATACAATAATATACAGTTCTAACATCTCCAATTGTTCCAAAAATGTCTTTTACAGATGGTGCAAGATTCAGGATTTTTAACAGACTTGCAGAATTGTGCAACCATTCACCATAATCAACGTTGGAACACTTTCATCACCTCAAAAAGAAACCTTTGACCCACTGGCAGTCATCCTCCACTTCTCCCAGCCCTAGGCAACCTATTAATTTATTTTCTGTCTCTATAGATTTGTATATTCTGAAATATTTCACAAAAATGGAGTCATGCAAAATGTGTTTGCAATTAGCTTCTTTCAGTAGCATAATGTTTTCAAGACTCATCCCTGTCATAGTATGTATCATTTTTAGTACTGAGTAATACTCCATTGTCAGGGTATGCCATATTTTATTTATGCATTCATCAGCTGATGTGCCCAATCAGCTTTTTAATGTGTCCTTAACTATGAATGGACAGCCAAGGACCTAAACATTTAAGAAAAATCTTTAGGGGCGCCTGGGTGGCGCAGTCGGTTAAGCGTCCGACTTCAGCCAGGTCACGATCTCGCGGTCCGGGAGTTCAAGCCCCGCGTCAGGCTCTGGGCTGATGGCTCAGAGCCTGGAGCCTGTTTCTGATTCTGTGTCTCCCTCTCTCTCTGCCCCTCCCCCGTTCATGCTCTGTCTCTCTCTGTCCCAAAAATAAATAAACGTTGAAAAAAAAATTTAAAAAAAAAAAAAAAAAAAAGAAAAATCTTTAATGCGAAATTCAAAGACCAAATCAAACATTTCAAATAAGGAACTCAGAGGAAAACAAAGCAATACAGAAAGCAGAAGAAAACCTCAGAAATCTTTAATATTCTAAGATAACAGAAGATACTACATCCATTAAACAAAAACAAAGTTATTTTAAACATGAATATTCAGAGGAGACCAAGAATCTCTTGTCACTTAACATTATGATAGGAATTATTAAAAATTCAATAGAAATGTTAGAAGACAAATTTGAGGAAATTTCCTAGAAGATAAAACAAAAAATACAGATAGAAAAATCAGAGAGAAAATATTTTTCTTAGGAAGTAGGCCGATCAATTCAAGGATCCAATATCCAAATAATATGAATTCTAGAAACAGAAGGGAGGGATGTTTTCAAAGAAATATTATGAAAATAATTCCCTGAACTAAAAGACACGAACTTCCAGATTGAAAGGATCCACTGAATTCTAATGCTATAATGAGAAATAGCCCACACTAATTAGTATCATCATGAATTTTAATAGCTAAGAATAAAGTAAAGATTTTCCAGAAAGAAAAACAAGTGACGTACTCAGTATCAATACTGGAAGCTATAAGACAGGGAAGAGTACCTTCAAATTTCTGAAGGAAAATGATTTTCACCCTAAATGCTGTACTCTGCCAAACTATCAGTTAATAGAGGGAAGCCAATATCTTTTCAGATACACAAGGTGTCATAAATTAACTTCCCATGCTCCCTTTCTTAAAGTACCCCAGATAAGAAAGGGAAAAGACATGGAGTTCGGAAGACAGAAGATCTACTACAGAAGAAAGCTGAAGGGAATCCCCAGCATGATGGTAAATGCAGATTCCAGGGTCAGAGCTAGGCAGCAGGGCTCCTGAAAGGAGCAGGGTGACAAAGGGCTCTAGAAGGGATGGCTCCAAGGGAAAGCGAGAGGAGTAAGTCACCTCCTGTGTCTGAACCACTGGAGAAAAGATGGACGGTCCCGTTAAAAGTCTGGGGCTGAAAGAGTTAACAGGTATATAGAAAACAAAGCAAACAGAAGTACAATTATTAGTCCTAGGAAAGCAAAAAGTTGTGTAAGGAAAAACTTAATTGCAGCTTACTATGTGGCTCAGCTATAAATAATGCCAATATAAGTAGATATGAATCTGATAAAAATGATGATTTACCTATATTGGGACAATGGAAAAGGGACTCAGTATTTGGGGACAGAGGAAACACATGAGTACCAAATCATGTCTTTCACAGTAAGAAGTCAAAGACAATATAAAAATAAGAAAGAATAATATATGTACATAATTTAAAAATATAATAGTAATTACCAGAAATAAATGAAATCAGTTGCCACTGAGGGGAGGAAGACGGGGAACTACTAATTCTTATATAATAAGTCTTATAACACTTTGTTTTTCTAATTATATTTGTATTCATCATTTTAAAAATTACATTTTCTAAAAGGCCTGCCATATAGTAAATGCTCAAAAAAATAAAACAGAATAGGCACTCTTATTCTGCTACTTAAGTACTATTTATATACTATAGAACAGTTACCTTCAATGAGTCTATTTTAAAGTGTTTCCACCCAATACTTATATTTGAAGATTACAATTTTAAAAACAACTATACGTCATAAGCAATGGCTCTTCCATTCTTCAACTACTCTGATAAGAAGTACCTGGTTGTCAGGGGACCTGGGTGGCTCAGTCACTTAAGCGTGCAGCTCTTGATCTTGGCTCAGGTCATGTTCTCACCATTCATGAGATCAAGCCCCACGTCAGGCTCTGTGCTGACAGCATGGAGCCTGCTTGGGATTCTCTCTCCCTCTCTCTGCCCCTCACCTGCTCATTCACTTGTGCTCTCTCTCTCAAAATAAATAAACTAAAAAACTTAAAACAAACAAACAAACAAAAGAAGTACCTGGTCCTCAGTAAGATTCTCGGCATCCCAGTTGCTGCAGCGAAGCAGGAGGGACTTGTCAAGTGGAAAGTTCAAAACTGTCTCGGCAAGTGATTTCAGGCTAAGCCCATTACAGAGCAAATTGTTTCTACAAGGAAATAAGTAAAGTCATGCATCAAAAACGGGCAAAAGAAGAACAGGCAAGTCAAAAAAGACATATAAATGGCCAAAAACAGACGGTAGATACTCAATCTTACTAGACATCAAACAAAATAAAAATTATATACAACTTGTTTATCATATTGCAAAGATTAAAAATCAATAAATATAACTACTATTGATGGAGTAGTCTGATCTAAAATTCATGAACTGTCCATTTTTACAATCTTTATGGAAAATAGTTTAGCAATAAATATCAAAGTTTTGACCATAAAAACCCTCTGATTCCAGAATTCCACTTCTAGGAATTTATCCTGAGAATAAATGTACATAAAATGATCTTCACTGCAGCACTATTTATAGTAGCAAATAATTGGAAAAAACCTAAATGCCCATCAACAAAAGATTAGTTAAATATCTATGGAATTAAATTCCATATAGCTATTTAAAAAAAGATTGTAGTGGGAGGCGCCTGGGTGGCTCAGTCGATTAAACGTCCAACTCTTGATTTCAGCTCAGGTCATGATCTCACTGTTTGGGAGTCTGAGCCCCACATTGGGCTCTGCACTGGCACTGCAGAGCCTGCTTGGGATTCTCTCTCTTTCTCTCTCTCTCTCTCTCTGCCCCTCCCCTGCTCATTTTCTCTCTCTCAAAATAAATAGACTTAAAAAAAAAAGGATGTGTATCTATTTTGATGTGAAAAGATGTCCATGACAGGGGCACCTGGGTGGCTTATTCGGTTGAGCCCTCATCAGGCTCACTGCTGTCAGCATGGAGCTTGCTTTGGATCCTCTGTTCCCTCTCTTTCTGTCTCTCCTCTGCTCATGCTCCCTCTCTCTCTCAAATATAAATAAACTAAATCGTTAAAAAAAAAAAAAAAAAAAAAAGAATGGGGCCCCTGGATGGCTCAGGAGGTTAAGCGTCCGACTTCAGCTCAGGTCATGATCTCACACTTCCTGAGTTTGAGCCCCACATTGGGCTCTATGCTGACAGCTCAGAGCCTGGAGCCTACTTTGGTTTCTGTGTCTCCCTCACTCCCTGCCCTTCCCCCACTCATGCTCTGTCTCTCTTTCTGTCTCTCAAAAATGAATAAACATTAAAAAAAAAAAAAGATGTCAATGACATATTAAGTAAAAAGAGACTGTGGGAGAAAATATGTTGTGGTTCATGTTAATATACATACCACATAACAGACGTGTGTGTGTGATTTTAGGTAAGACAGAGACAAGGCACAAAGGGGTAACTAGAAAGATATCAATCATATGTTAGTGATATTTTCTCTGGGTATGGGATTTATGGTGATTATATACCTTCTTTCTATTTTTCTGTATTTGAATTGGCTAGTGTTCACGTAATTACTTTTCAAAGTTGAAAAAATGATAATGCTATTTTCACTGAGCAGATGAAGGTACAAAAAAAACCAAATAACCTTTCAGTCCTTCAAACACTTTCTGATTAAAATAGCTGCAGGATGGTGGAAAAAATCAATTTGTTCAAGGATTGGAGATTCTAAACAAGAAATAAATGTGAAGTTAAGAACACACTGGTCTACACAAGCGGAGCTGACATCCTGGCTACCAAGTGAGAGACTAGAAGTTTTAGAGCAGGAAGCTTGGCGGTGGGGGTTCACGCTACGGTTACAGTTACGGTTACAACATGCAGGACTCCCTCAGGTACTGGAGGAAATGAAATCATTACGATGATGAAGAAAAGAAAGCCTTTCCCTACAAAAACAAGCAGTAATTGACAGATTTCATTACCCCCCAAAAGCAGAACTGATTAAAAAGCAAAAACAGGTCCAGACATACCGAGGGAAAATACATAATGTCTTCATTCAATTAGTGAAAATGAAGGATTTGGGGGTGACATGAACCTCTCTTTTGTTTTACTAGAAATTATAAAAGTAATGAATACTTATTATTAAAAGTTCAGAAAATAGAGAAGCCTAATGGGTGACAAGTGAAAGCCTACACCCCACACTTCCTCTCCTCAGGAATAATGGCCCTTCACAGTGTGCTGTGGCCCCTCCAGACTGTTTCTGTGCACAAATAGATAAACAGATGGTCAGGCGGAGGAGGAGATACAGTTTTTTGGTATTTGTTTTGGTTTTTGCTGTGAAACTTGCTCTATTAATGTATCAGAGACTTCCATCCACGATAATAAGTACAAATGTACTTATTTCATTCGTTTTGATAGCCGTGTAATTTTTCAAGCACGGATATTCCACAATTCTTGAGATCATTACCCTCACTGATGGACAGTACTTAATTTTTAAGCTACTTAATTCCACTTAGGTCATTAGTCTTTTTTAAATGTCCTGTTTGGAAAGGTTTCACATTTCTTGAAGATGAATTAGAAACAAGACGCTACCTTACCAATTCCAAATTTCACTACGAAAGATTCCCAAGTCTTTACATACAACACTTTATCTTTATAATAAATTATCTTTGGTTAACATAAAATACAAAATATAAAGAAGAGTGAAAAGAAGACAGCATTACCAAAAAAAAAAAAAAATGTGCTCCTCCCAAAGTCAACTGAAAATAACAACTACTTATGGCAAACATCAGGAGCAAACTAATAGTGCAAAGTAGAATCCTTGCACTATAATGTGAAATTTCCTAAACTATGATGTCAAAAACTTTTAATTTTACTACTAACATGTTTAATAATAAAATAATAATTTTTAAATTTTAATAAAATTCCATTAAAAACTGAAAGGCCTGATAAATACTTCATTCTTATCTCCATAGGAGTTCATGGTAATACTCAGTTTGAGCCAAGTTCGCATCTTGATGTGGCCATTCTGCACTGAGTCAAACAGAGAATTTGGTGCCCCTCTAATTTCTAAGTATCAGAGAAGACTGTAATCACACAGAAAAGATCTGGAAGGACAAGCCAATCGGATGATAGCACTGAAGATGGCAGCGATGATGATGGACAGTAATGGCTGAAATTTCCACAGCACTGTCTCTGTGTGAAACACTATTTCTAGATTCTTCACATAGTTTAACTCATGTAACCGTCACACCAATCCTGGGAGGAGGGAACATACGTAATCATTGCTGCAAAAGAGGGAAGTGAGGAACAGCAAGGCTCGATAACTTGCCCGAGGCCACACAGCTGCTAAGCGGCTAGCACACAGCCCGCTCCAGGGTCAACTCTTCGCTACTAGGGGCACCTGGGTGGTTCGGTTAAGTGTCAGACTTCCACTCAAGCCATGATCTCTTGGTTCGTGGGTTTGAGATCTGAGTCGGCCTCTGCATTGTCAGCATGGAGTCTGCTTCAGATCCTGACTCCCTCCCTCCCTCTCTCCCTCCCCCCTTCCCCTGCTTGTGTGCTCTTTCTCTCTCTCTCTCTCTCAAAAATAAACATTAACAAAAATTTTTTTAATACAAATTTATTTTTAAAAATTTATTTAAAAAACAACAACAACAAAAAAAAACTCTTAGCTACTATACCCACCGCGTCTCACAGCAGAGAGTAACAGTGGGCACCTCTGGGGAGGCAGTGCCCAGGGAGGAAGGCCAGGTGAATGGTGGCTTTTGCTGTTACACTCCAAATACTTCTACAGATTTACAATTTTTTACAGTAAATACTTTAATGTATTTCTTGAAAAAATCACAAGTCTTATTTACATAAGCCAAAATACTAAACTAAAATTTCATTTTACCCTGAAAAATTATGATAAAAAGAGATTTTAATCAGTCCTTCTCTTAGTTTATCAAATCCTCCAAACTTTAATGTCAGTGTCACCTGAGGCAAGGAGAGAGGCTGCTTCACTCCACATTACTGAAATGAGGACCTGTAATTATACATGAGGAGGTAATTCTGACTCCCTGAGAAAAAAGTTAGGATAGAATTTCTGTAAGAACAGAATTCCAAGGAAAAGGGAAATCTCTCCTCCTCCCAGTAAAGGATTAGGTCTACCAAATTTTTTGGCCTGAAGCAGGGTTTGCAAACTCAAATGCTTATTAGGATGAGTTGGGGTTACAAAGGGAGAGGTGGGACTCCTGCAAATTGAACAGAACATGCGCCTCTACAGAGGCCAACTGCTCCCCAGCAATTGTCACCATGTAGAACCATTTGACCTCCCATAGTCAAACCATCTGATTTTTCAAAAGCAGTCCAAAATACAGACTTTTACATTAAATCTTCTGGATTTACACAAAAAATCCCCAAATATATCATACGGGAAAAAAACAAAAACAAAACCTGCAGTCCTAATTTAGCTGGTGGGGCCATCAGTTTACAACCTGTAGCTTATGGTGGGCACCTCATCAATGTTTCATCTGAAAAAACCAACCGTGGATAACTGCAGTCTTCTCAGAAATTGGAATTCTTCCTCACAAATTTATATGCATCTCAGAAGCCTCTAGGCTTCTAAAAAATGTTAGATGCTTCATTCGCGTTTTCAGTAATCTACAAATCTTGCTAAAGTATTTGCCCCGCAGCTACAGGAATCGAAGCACTCATACAAACCATACCTCTGCCTCATGGCTAGGTACCGGAGGTCCAGGCACCCCTTAACAACGAGGCCATAGTCCTGCAGCAGCTTGCTGGCATCTTCTGAAGATCCTACTCCAACTTTTAAAATACTGCCATCTGCCAAAATATCCAATAATGTTTTTGGTAGTGTTTTTCCGCCACGGATCAACTTTGGCAAGCGAACTAAGACACAGAAGCCACTCGAGGAGGCCATTTGAAGGAGTGACAGGGGACTGGCTTTGCCTTCCAAATTCACCTGCAAGAGGAAAACAGGGCCACAGTTTATACCCTACCACAGCACCGAGTACAACATGAAACTGGCAAGAAAAAGTCTAAGAAGTAATTCCTTAACTTCCCAAGGGAAGTGGCTGGCCAAATTTTGGTTCAAATCGAAGGATGAGCCGATGCCAGCAAGCACAATGGACTTTGTGAAGCAGCAGCCTAAACAAAGGTTACTGAGGGCCCCAAACGTGAGCCTGAAATGTGAGCAGTCCATAAATGGTGACACAGAGGAGTGGGGGCTGAGTCACGTGAAACATACTGGTTTTAAAAGTCTAAGTGAAAAAAGTCTAAGAGGTAGAGCGCCAAATGATAAACACCCTTTTCGTTACCCAGACTCTCCAACACGCATGCTAGCAACTCTACTCATTTACCTTATCGTTACTGCCTCAAGATCCAATTTTTGAAAAGAGGTAGGAAATACAGTACCAGAAGTAAGCGGTACTGCCAATATAATAAATCCTGGTAGCCCAAGGTGCTTTCTCAGCATTTTATGATCACAAATGGTGTTCACTAAGAAAAAAAAAAAATGTATACTGAGCCTGAGCTAGGATCCTTATATCTTAAGAGATGGAAATAACTTTTTATATTAACTGATCTAGTTTTAATCTTTTTGAGGTAACAGATAGTTACTTCAAAGTTGGAGAAAAGAGCTGACAGCTAAGAAGTCATTCCTAGAAAAACTTACATGCAAAATTCACATTAATGAAAAGTCCTCTAAAGCTATCCACTGAACCCAGGTTAAACATCCAATAAATTCCAATCCTTCTCATTTTTCAGGACAGGAAATTTAGGACCTACAGGTGAAGCAGTTTGCCTGAACGAGGAGGGATAATGACAAAGTTAGGACTAGAACCCAAATTCCCAAATCTGGAAGAGCAGTTCTCAACCAAGATTCATTTGCACCCCCCTCCCACATCCCAGGGGCATCTGACAATGTCTGGAGAAATTTTGGGTTGTCACAACTTGGAGAGCCAGTGCACAAGTATCTAACAGGTAGAGGCCAGAATGCTACCAAATATCCTACAAGGTACCAGATAGCCTCTCACGACAACCAATCATCCGCCCAAAATATTCACAGCAGGGAACACTGCTCTGGGCAATGCAGTTCTCTCACTGCTATGTATCAGAGGGCTAGGCATTGTACTAGGGGCCACCGTGGATATGAAGTTATGTAACAGATGGAACCTGCCTTAGGGATTAGAGCCTTATTAGTAGGGTACAATCCACACAAATTGCATGGTAAATACCAAAGGAGTGACTCAAAGTGTTACAAGTAACCAGAGGTAGGATATTTCAGAGTTGAGGTTACCAAAACCACAGAAAGGAAATAGTTAAGATCACAGACGTTCTGTTAAAAACAAAATCCAGAGAGCCCTTGTCTTTGACTTCTACTTCACTAAGTAAAATCATGGCCCAACTCACAAAATCTTAGGATCTCCTTCCTCAGGCAGTGCTTTATCAATGAGGGTTATTTCCATATCCTCAAACAAAGCATGCCAGTTTGATTTCTAAGGTGTCTATTTCTTAGGGCTTAGCCAAGGTCAAAAAAGACCTACAAGAAACTTGACTACTGGTTCCTGTTCTATAACAATTCATCTAGATGTGGCTTTTTATCAGTGAAGAATTCCCTTCCTCCATATACCAGCTCTCCAAGAAAAAGCTATACATCTCTTCTTCTAATATTTAGCACTGTTAATGTGACATAATACTCACTGCAAATTCCTAAGGCTGGATCTCTGTACATCTTTTGAGTAGTGTTCCATTGTCTAAAATACTTTAAATAAATAAATACTTTAAATAAATAAATAAATAAATAAATAAATAAATAAATAAATAAATAAGTCTTTTTAATACTGTTTTGGGATTGTGCTTAAGATCCAATGGATCACATACAGTTTTTCCACTAGGAATTCAAATGTTTATGATTCAAATAGGTACCCAATTTATGTGGAATGTGTCATTGGAAGAATAATGCTTTTAGCAGAGTCAATTTGGCTTAAAGAATAAGACATCTAGGGGTGCCTGGGTGGCTTGGTCGGTTAAGCATCCGACTTCGGCTCAGGTCATGATCTCGCAGTCCGTGAGTTCGAGCCCCGCATCGGGCTCTGTGCTGACAGCTCAGAGCCTGGAGCCTGTTTCAGATTCTGTGTCTCCCTCTCTCTGTGACCCTCCCCCGTTCATGCTCTGTCTCTCTCTGTCTCAAAAATAAATAAACGTTTAAAAAAAATGTATTAAAAAAAAAGAAAAAAAGAATAAGACATCTAATCTAGTCTTTATTTCTCATATTCCCCCCCTTTGCTTCCTAGTATCTTTTTGCCTTGACATCACTGACTACTTATGGAAAACAATGGAATCCTTGGCTTACCAACATTATATTTAATAAAACAACAAAAAAAGACACATTTAAATTTCATTAGCATTATTTAATCCAGTGTTCTTTAGTCAACTCATAAAAATGTCTGTGACATAAATAACATATATATACATATGCATTTATACATTATAAACATGTAGTACTATACTAATATGTCACAGATAATATTAAACATACACAAAAGTAAAAACTTTTAATGAATGATGCCATGAAGCATCAAAGTTTGGACAAAATTTTTGTATGGAAACTTTTTCTCTATTCCAGTGATTCACTTAGAGAGCACTGGTTTAAAGAGTCTCTTTCCTGAGGGCCAGTGGATAATCTATTTGGGCTTCAGGATTCTTAAAAGTCCAGAGCTGTACAACTTTCTGGAAAAGCCCACAATTCTTCAAATGACCCCATGGTGGCAGCAGAGAGTAAAGAATGATCTGAGGCCATCTTCTGGGCTTGAACAGATTAATAAGCATTCTTAGTCTGTGGAGTTTATGTTTCAGTTAAATTTAGACCATGGCTTTGAGACATGAATGAGCTTATCCTGTTTAAGTGACACAATAAAGGCTTAATGAGGCTAGAAAGTAACAATAGGAGGATAAAAAAAAAAATAGGGTGGGAAGAGAATAGGAGACAAATCAGAGATGCTGAGAGAGGCCAAAGCATGTAAGTCCCTAAGTAAACGTAAGTAATTAAGATATCTCGGTTTTACTGAAAGCAATGAAATGGTTTTAACCAGAGGACTGACATGATCTGATTTTCATTTTTAAAAGTTCACTTTGGTTACCATACGGGGTGCGGGGACCGTAGATGCACAAGAGTCCAAGCTGGGAGGCAACTCAGGAGGGTACCACAAAGGTCTACAGAAGAGACCCTTGAAGCTTAGGCTAGGGAGGAAGCAGAGGAGAGGCAGAGAAGTACATGGATGCAACATCTATTCTGGAGACAGCACTAGGAAGTATTACCAGAAAAGGGTTAATAGTAAGGAAAAGGATGTAGACCTCCAGCAGGCTTGAAGCCTGGGCCTGTAGAACAATGCTCTTTGGAAAACGACCTTCACCTCATTCAATCTTTAGTGCACCGATTATTTGCATCCATCGAGCGAGGACATCTGTAGCTAGAGACTCTAGAAAACATCAGGCAGGAGCCAGGGGCCAGAAAGATATTTAACATGTCCATCCCCACCTTCCCAAGAGAAAGGCATCTTTTGGCTTCTCAAACATGGCAGAAACCTCATTTTGTACATGTGATTTACATATAATTATACATTACCATGAGTAATTCAGGGGGATCTGGAAACCCATACCTCTATCTGGTAGAATGCTATGTTATTTCCACAACCATTTCTATGAATTTCTACATATGTTACCACTGAAGAAACTCAGCATACCATAATTGCCTGTTTGTGTCTGATTTTCAATCTTATCACTTCTGTTGGTCAGCCCTTAGTGGGGAGAATGTCTCCCTGACTTTCATCTTAAAGGTAGAGAAGACTAAGGATAATACTGGTTTGGGAAGAAAACTCAAAGGTTCTGTTGGGAACATGGTAAGTTTGAGATGACTATTAGCCTTTGAAGGGAAGACGCCAAGTAGACAGGTGGACATAAAAGGCTAGAGTTCTAATTTTAAGAGTCATCAGCATGTCAATGGTATTTAAAGCTATAAGGCAGATGAGATCACTTAAGAAAAGAATGTTGATTAGAAGACATAAATTTGTGGTCCATGGACACATCTGTTGATCCCCAGACATGTCTAATATTACCATTATTTTGGTTTCCACATATTTAAAAACTTGTACCAAATTTTAAAAATTACTAAAATTCACACTATTAAAAAGTCTATTTTAAAAAAATCTCTTTAGGGGCGCCTGGCTAGTTCGGTGGGTTAAGCGTCTGACTTCAGCTCAGGTCATGATCTCATGGTTCATGGGTTCAAGCCCCAGGTTGGGCTCTGTGCTGACAGCTCAGAGCCTGGATGGAACCTGCTTCGGATTCTGTGTCTCCCTTTTTCTCTGCCCCTCCCCTGCTTGCACTCTCTCTCTCAAAAATAAATATACATTTGGCACAAAAACAGACACTCAGATCAATGAAACAGAATAGAGAATCCAGAAATGGACCCACAAGCATATGGCCAACTCATCTTTGACAAAGCAGGAAAGAATATCCAATGGAATAAAGACAGTCTCTTCAGCAAGTGGTGCTGGGAGAACTGGACGGCAACATGCAGAAAAATGAACCTGCACCACTTTCTTACACCATACACAAAAATAAACTCAAAATGGATCAAAGACCTAAACGTAAGACAGGAAGCCATCAAAATCCTCGAGGAGAAAGCAGGCAAAAACCTCTTTGACCTCAGCCGCAGCAACTTCTTACTCAACATGTCTCTGGAGGCAAGGGAAACAAAAGCAAAAATGAACTATTGGGATCTCATCAAAATAAAAAGCTTCTGCACAGCGAGGGAAACAATCAGCAAAACTAAAAGGCAACCGATGGAATGGGAGAAGATATCTGCAAACGACATATCAGATAAAGGGGTAGTATCCAACATCTATAAAGAACTTACCAAAATCAACACCCAAAAAACAAATAATCCAGTGAAGAAATGGGCAAAAGACATGAATAGGCACTTCTCCAAAGACATCCAGATGGCCAGCCAACATATGAAAAAATGCTCAACATCACTCATCATCAGGGAACTACAAATCAAAACCACAATGAGATACCACCTCACACCTGTCAGAATGACTAACATTAACAACTCAGGCAACAACAGATGTTGGCAAGGATGCAGAGAAAGAGAATCTCTTTTGCACTGCTGGTGGGAATGCAAGCTGGTACAGCCACTCTGGAAAACAGTATGGAGGTTCCTCAAAAAATTAAAAATAGAATTACCCCACGACCCAGGAACTGCACTACTAGGTATTTATCCAAAGGATATAGGTGTGCTGTTTCGAAGGAGCGCATACACCCCCATGTTTATAGCAGCACTATCAACAATAGCCAAAGCATGGAAAGAGCCCAAATGTCCATCGATGGATGAATGGATAAAGAAGATGTGGTACATATATATAAGGGAGTATTACTCGGCAATCAAAAAGAATGAAATCTTGCCACTTGCAACTACGTGGATGAACTAGAGGGTATTATGCTAAGCGAAATTAATCAGAGAAAGACAAATATTATATGACTTCACTCATATGAGGACTTTAAGACACAGAACAGATGAACATAAGAGAAGGGAAGCAAAAATAATATAAAAACAGGGAGGGGGACAAAATATAAGAGACTCTTAAATACGGAGAACAGAGGTTTACTGGAGGGGTTGTGGGACGGGGGATGCGCTAAATGGGTAAGGGGAATCAAGGAATCTACCCCTGAAATCACTGTTGCACTATATGCTAACTAACTTGGATGTAAATTTTTAAAAATAATAATAAATGAAAATAAATAAAATTTAAAAAAAAAGAAGGAAAAGAGGAAAGAATCATACTGATAGGAGACAGAAAAGTATGAAGACACGAAAGCCAAGAAGAATGTCTTATGCAGGAACTGTGCAGGTGCTTTTGACAGCTAGAATAACACTGGATTATTAAATAAGTGTCCACTGGATTCGAAAACAAGAAAGCCATCAACTTGATCAGTTTCAGTGGAGTAGTATAGTAGCAAGTCAGATTAAAGTAGTTTGAGGAATAAATGGAGCAAATTATACCCAAGCGAGTAGAAGAAAAAAATGAGAGAAAGAGCAGAAATCAATGAAATAAAACACAAACATACAATAAAGAAGATCAGGGGCGCCTGGGTGGCGCAGTCGGTTAAGCGTCCGACTTCAGCCAGGTCACGATCTCGCGGTCCGTGGGTTCGAGCCCCGCGTCAGGCTCTGGGCTGATGGCTCAGAGCCTGGAGCCTGTTTCCGATTCTGTGTCTCCCTCTCTCTCTGCCCCTCCCCCGTTCATGCTCTGTCTCTCTCTGTCCCAAAAATAAATAAACGTTGAAAAAATAAATAAATAAATAAAAAAAGAAGATCAACAAAGTGAGAAGTTGATTCTTTGAAAAGACTAATAAAATTGATAAGCTCATAGAAGAAGAAATCAAGAAAAAAGAAAGAAGCAAAATTAATGATGTCAAGAAGGAAAAAGGAGCCAACTCTACATATCCTTCTGATTGGGGAAAAAAACCTGAAGATATTATAAACATGTTTATGCTCATAATTTTAAAGTTTGAAAGAAGATTCTGATGAAAAATATAATTTATCAAAACAGACATGAATATGGGGCACGTGGCTGGCTCAGTTGGAAAAGTATGCCACTCTGGATCTCGGGGTTGCAAGTTCAAGTCCCGTGTTGGATGTGGAGACTACTTACTTAATAAATAAATAAACATTTTTTTTTTTAAAAAGACACGAAGAAATAGAAAATCTGAAGAGCCCCAAAACTATTAAAAAATGATATCCCTAATTCAAACACTTCCCTTAAAAAAAAAATAACTGCAGATGGCTTCACCAGTAGATCCTAATCAAATATTTAAGGAAAAAAGAATGACAATCTTTTTTTTTTTTTTTTTTGAAAGAAAGAGAGAGAGCATGCATGCAAGCAGGGGATGGGGAGAAGCAGAGAGAATTTTTATTTATTTATTTATTTTAATTTAAAAAAAATTTTTTTTAATGTTTATTTATTTTTGAGACAGAGAGAGACAGAGCATGAATGGGGGGAGGGTCAGAGAGAGAGGGAGACACAGAATCGGAAGCAGGCTCCAGGCTCTGAGCTGTCAGCACAGAGCCCGATGCGGGGCTCGAACTCGTGAACCACGAGATCATGACCTGAGCCGAAGTCGGACACTTTAACTGACTGAGCCACTCAGGCGCCCCGCAGAGACAATTTTTAGCAGGTTCCATGCTCATCATGGAACCCAACAAAGGGCTTGATCTCACCACTGTGAGATCACAACCTGAGCTGAAATCAAGTCAGACGCTTAACTGACTGAGCCACTCAGGTGCCCAAAAAAGAATGAAATCGTATAGAAACTCTTCCAGAGAACACAACATTAACTTGTTGTGTGAGGCCAATATAACTTTTACTCACAATCAGACAGGGTCATTTCTAGAAAAGAAAATTATAATCCAATATCACTCTCATGAACATAGTTTTAAAAAAATCCTCTAAAATGCATTAGCAAAATGAATTCAGCAATGTATAAAAAGAATAAAGACATCAGGACCAACTTGGATTTACTCCAGAAATTAAAACGCCAATGTCTTTCACCACAAAAACAGAATAAAGGAGAAAAACTACATAGTCATCTCAAGAAATACAGAAAAGTACTTGATAAAATTCAACAACTGTTCATAATGAAAAAAAAAAAAAAACAACTCTTAACAAACCAAGAATAGAATTCAATGTATTTAATCTGGTAAAGGGATCTACAAACAAACATCGGCATTGCCGAACATGGCACATATCGTATTCAACATGAAAATGTTGAAAGCTGTCATTTTTAAAAATTTATTTATTTAGTCTTTTAATTTTTTTTAATGTTTACTTATTTTTGAAAGAGAAAGAGCAAGCGTGGGGGACCGCCAGAGAGAGAGGGGGACAAAGGATTCGAAGCAGGTTCTGTGCAGACAACAGGGAGCCTGATGCAGGGCTCGAACTCACAAACCGTGAGATCATGACCTGGGCTGAAGTCGGATGCTTAACGGACTGAGCCACCTAGGCACCTCTGAAAGCTGTCATTTTGGGATAGGGAATGAGTCAGGGATGCCTACTGTCACCACTTCTACTGGGCACTTACACTGTAATCCTAGTCAGTACAGTAAGGTAAGAAAAGAAACAAAAGATGTACGGACTGGAAAGAAAGAAAATGGTCACTTCTCAAATGATATAAGAGTGTATACAAAAATCCAAAAGAATCTACAAGTAATTTGAATTAATGAGTTTAGTAAGGGTCCTTAATAGAAGAGATATATAAAAATCAACTGCATTTCCATATACCAGAAACACAAAAAAATTTTAAAGATTTCATTTATAAAGAATTTTTAAAATCACAGAAAACTACCGATTTTTAAAAGAAATTAGAGATCTAAATAAATATTCCTAGGTTATAAAACTCAATATTCTAAGCAGTTAATTCCTCACAGATTGATCTACTGATGCCAATACAATCTCAATCAAAATATCAAGAATTTTTTTTGTAGAACCTGAAAAGCAGGTTTTAAAAAGTATAAGGAAATGCAAAGGACTAAGATGAAGATATTCTGGAAAAAGAACAAGATAGCAAGTATCACTGTCCTAGGTATCAGGAGTCATGATAAAACAACAGGAACTAAGGGGCGCCTGGGTGGCGCAGTCGGTTAAGCGTCCGACTTCAGCCAGGTCACGATCTCACGGTCCGGGAGTTCGAGCCCCGCGTCAGGCTCTGGGCTGATGGCTCAGAGCCTGGAGCCTGTTTCCGATTCTGTGTCTCCCTCTCTCTCTGCCCCTCCTCCGTTCATGCTCTGTCTCTCTCTGTCCCCAAAATAAATAAACGTTGAAAAAAAAATTAAAAAAAAAAAAAAAAAAAAACAACAGGAACTAAGATAGTCTGTGATCACTGGTGCAAGAATAGCAAAACAGACTATTAGAGAGCCCATAAACAGATCTATTCATACAGATAATATGTTCTGAGGTAAAGAGGCATTGCTGAGCAGTGAGGAAAGGTTTATCTTTTCAATTCATGGTACTAGGTAGGACAAGTGGATATCCATATGAGGGAAAAATAAAACTTGACCCTACCTCGCAGCCCCACCCCCACACACAATGAATTTCAGGTGAATCATAAATCTAAATGTGCGAGATTAATGCCATAAAACTCCAAGAAAATAATACAGGAAATATCTTTATGCATAGGAATAGGATAAGACTTCTTAAATTGTACCATACAGATCTTCTGATCATCAAAAGATAATATTAAAAAGAATGTAAAGGCGGGGTGCTTGGCTGGCTCGGTTGGTAGAGCATGCAACTCTTGATCATGGGGTGATGAGTTCGAGCCCCATGCTGGGTGTAGAGATTACTTAAAAATACATTCTTAAGGGGTGCCTAGGTGGCTCAGTTGGTTGAGCTCCCGGCTTCGGCTCAGGTCACGATCTCACGGTTTGTGAGTTCGAGCCCCGCAGTAGGCTTCCTAAAGTCAGCGCAGAGTCCACTTCAGATCCTCTGTCCCCCTCTCTCTCTACCCCTCTCCCGCTCACAGTCTCTCTCAAAAATAAAAATTAAAAAAAAATTTTTTTTTTAAATACAATCTTAAGGGGCACCTGGGTGGCTCAGTCGGTTAAGCGGCCGACTTCGGCTCAGGTCATGATCTCACGGTCCGTGAGTTTGAGCCCCGCGTCGGGCTCTGTGCTGACAGCTCAGAGCCTGGAGCCTGTTTCAGATTCCATGTCTCCCTTTCTCTGACCCTCCCCTGTTCATGCTCTGTCTCTCCCTGTATCAAAAATAAATAAAATGTTTAAAAAAAAATACAATCTTAAAAAAATAATAATGTAAAGGCAATTTACAGAATGGGAGAAAACATTTGAGGTATACATTTAACTCACAAAGGATTCATACATTCATACCCAGAATGTAAAAAGAACTCCTATAATAGATCAGTAAGAAAAAGACAAATGAAAGAAAAAGGGCAAGAGACTTGCCACTTAGAGATATCTAAATGATCAATAAAATGTAAAAAGATGCTCAACCAAAAAATAAAATAAATAAATTAAAACTTTATAGTACAGCAAAGGCAATTATCAACAAAACTAAACGGCAACCTACTGAATGGGAAAAGATATTTGCAAATGACATATCTGATAAAGGGTTAGATTCCAAAATATATCAAGAACTTACAAACTCAGCACCCAAAACACAAATAATCCAATTTAAAAATGGGCAGAAGATACGAATAGACATTTTTTACACATAGTCAACAGACACATGAAAAGATGATCAATGTCACTCATCATTAGGGGAATGCAAACCAAAACTACAATGAGATACCATCTCACACCCATCAGAATGCTAAAATCAACAACACAAGAGACAACAGGCACGGTGGCTTGTGGAGAAAGGGGATGTGGAGAAAGGGGAACCCTCTTGCACTGTGGATGGGAATGCAAACCAATGCAGCCACTCTGGAAAACAGTATGGAGGTCCTCAAAAAAGTTAAAAATAGAACTACCCTATAATCCAGCAACTGCAGTACCCAAAGAATACAAAAATACTAATTCAAAGGGATATATGCACCCCAATGTTTATAGCAGCATTATCTACAATAACCAAATTATGAAATCAGCCCAAGTGCCCATCAACTGATGAATGGAAAAAGGAGATGTGGGGGTGCCTGGGTGGCACAGTCAGGTAAGTGTCAGACTCTTGATTTTGGCTCAGGTCATGATCTTACAGTTCGTGGGATGGAGCCCCATGTCAGGCTCTGGGCTAACAGCACAGAGCCTGCTTGCCATCTCTCTCTCCCTCTCTCTCTGCTCCTCCCTGACTTGTGCATGCATGCCCTCTCTCTAAAAATAAAGAGGCATTAAAAAATGGCTTAGTAAAAAAGTAAATAATCTGACAGTCCCAAATAAATAAAAATAAAAATCTGGCAGTACCAAAAAATAAACAAAAATTAAAAATAAAAATCTAACAGTACCAACTGTTGACGAGATACAGACAAAGACAGCCTTGGTGGGAGGTTAAATCAGTATAACCACTTCTGAAAACAGCCGAACAATGGCTACACTCATACAATACTGACCGGAGGGTATATTAGTTAAAACCTCCTTGGCAAACAGTTTGGTATTATCCATGTAAGTTAAACATACACACAATTCTATGATGTAGGACTCCACTCCTAAATACATACGCCCAATAATATTGTGTCCATAAATTTATTGCAACATCATTTGTAAGAGCTCCAAACCACAAACTCAAATGCCCATCAATATTAGAATGGATGAAGTGAATCATGATATATTTATACAAGGGATTACTATATGGCAAAGAATCACAGTCACATGCACCATAGATAAATCTCACAATGTTGAGCAAAAGAAGTCAGACACAAAAGAATACATACTCTACAATTTCACATATATTAAATTTAAAAAGCAGGCAAATCTAAATTACAGTGCTTAGGGATGCATGCATAAGTGGTAAAAGTATAAAGAAAAACAAGAATGTAAATACTATAAAATCAGGATAATGATAACTGTTGGGGGACAATGATTATAAGCAGAGCTTCTGGGGTACTAGCAATCTTCTATTTCCTGACCTAGCTTCTAGTTACACAGCTGTTCTCTTTAGATAAATCATTTAGCTATTTTCGGTTCAGGCACTTTTCTTGATGTGTTTTATTTCACAATAAAAAGGTTAAAAAAAAAAGACTTCAGGGGCAAGTAAAACAGATTAGACAAAACTAAATAAAGAAAAAGGGGACTGTAAAAGGGACCTAAAGAAACCGTGCAACGGGGCGCCTGGGTGGCTCGGTCGGTTAAGCGTCCGACTTCAGCTCAGGTCATGATCTCACGGTCCGTGAGTTCGAGCCCCGCGTCGGGCTCTGTGCTGACAGCTCAGAGCCTGGAGCCTGTTTCAGATTCTGTGTCTCCCTCTCTCTCTGCCCCTCCCCTGTTCATGCTCTGTCTCTCTCTGTCTCAAAAATAAATAAACGTTAAAAAAAATTAAAAAAAAAAAAAAAAGAAAGAAACCATGCAAAATGAATCCATAGAGACTACAATATGTTAAATATAAAAGAGATTACCAGATATGTAGGGTAACATAAAAAGTTGAGAATAGAGCTGATCAAATTACAGCAAGAAAAAAAGAAGAGGAGGGAGAAGATGAGAAAGAAAAGGGGGGGGGTGGTGGTGGTGGAGAGAAGAACAAACAGGGTAAAGACAATCTGCAAAGAGAATTCAAAAATTGATAAAAGAGGGGCGCCTGGGTGGCTCAGGCGGTTGAGTGTCCAACTCTCAATTTCAGAGGTGAATCTCACCGTTCGTGGGTTCGAACCTCGTGTCGGGCTACACACTGATGGCATGGAGCCTGCTTGGGATCCTCTCTCCCTCTCCTGCCCCTCCCCCACTCACACACATATTTCTGTCTTTCTCAAAAATAAATAAATAAGCTTTAAAAAAAAGAAAGAAAATGCAATGACTTCTTTAAAAAATACTACTAATAAAATAAAAATTGATAGAAGATGTCAATCCTCATTTCTACCTATCTCTCAGAATCCCATGTTGGTAATACAGAAAGAACACTTAGCCTCATCATACTGAATCTTCAGGACCACAAACTCAAAGTATAGATCTTAAAAGGAGCTACAGAAAGTTAGATTACCTACAAAGAATCAACACTTAGTCTGATAGTCATTTTAAACAGCAACAACAGAAGCCAGAAGACAATGGAATACTGTCTTGAAAATGATGATAAATTGCCATGCTAGAATTTTGTATCCAGTAAAATACCTTTCTTTCAAGCTTAAGAGCAAACTAAAGACACTTTCAAAACAAGAACAATGACAACTAGTTTAATGAGCTTTGAAGACATAAACTTCTAAGAATGACCTTAAAGAAAATGATCCTAAGGAAAAAATGAGCAAAGAAAAAGGTAAACATTTTGGTAAATCCAAACAAATACTCACTGTATTAGACAAGAACAAAAATGTCAACTATACAAGCACACACAAGTGAATAAAAGAGAAAGGGAGGGGCACCTGAGTGGCTCAGTCGGTTAAGCATCCAACTTTGGCTCACATCATGATCTCACAGCTGGTGAGTTTGAGTCCCGCATCGGGCTCTGTGCTGATGGCTCAGAGCCTGGAGCCTCCTTCAGATTCTGCGTCTCCCTCTCTCTCTGCCCCTCCCCCACTCATACTCTGTTTCCCTCTCTGTCAAAAATAAAGAAACATTTAAAACAAAAATTTTTTTAAAAAGAGAAAGGGAAATGGAAGAATGGCGACACCAAGGAAGAATAATTTTCTTCATAAAGCTTTTCTGTGGCAGCAAACAGGGAAATGCAATCACACCTGAAGATGTGGCATCCAGCATGAATTCAATACTTATCCAAAGCCAAAATGAAGTGGGTTTTGGGTTATTTGCCACTTTAACTTATCCACATCTCTGCTACAGTAATTAAACATTATTAAATCAACCGCTGTTACTAACCACTCACTTCAGACTACCCTGCGGCTGCAGTTATACTTCATTTAGTTAGAAAATCAAGGCGCTTGGCAAAAGTGAATGTTCCTAATCTACTACAGCTCACTGTTTAGTGATGTTTTCTTCTATTATTGTTGGACTATTTCTAAAATGATAGAATTTCGTATACAGAATCGACCAGAAGTGTCCAATGCTGTCCTGATGACCCATGCTCACTGGCAGAAACAACTATTGTTGCTGATACGATGAAATCCCTCGAGCGGGTGTAAGGTCTTGGGTGACTACTAAACCCTTCTGGACGCTGTCAAGTGTTCTCGTTCGTGGTCATCCCTGGCATCTGGTTGACCTCTTACCAAATCTGGGACCCGATTTGGTGGCAGCTATTCTGCTTAGGGCCTCTTCTGATTACACTTCCTGGCCGTAGGCCATATTCTACATATCCAAAAGACATATATCGGATAAGACATACATCAACAAGGAATGATAACTATGATTTATTTATAGTTATGTAATATCTTCTGTTTCAAGGAGATTAAAGTTCACTCCGTGAATCAGAATGACAGAGGAACAGATGCACCCTGTGATCCTCATCACAACTATGTAACGACTCTCCCCAAAGAAGACCTATTAGAAAAACGAACCAGATGGTTAGGAAAGCCCTGGGCTCAAACGGCGATTACCTTTTTATGCCTCCCATCTCCTATCTGTAAAGTGAAGGTAACAATAGAATCTTCCCACACGGGATTTACTGTGGAAATTAAATGAGATGCTGCAAACAAACAGCAAAGTACCTGGCTGACAGCAAACAGTATTTCAGATTTTAATGTTATCTCTTTAAATGCTACTTTGTGTAATAATTCCCATTTAAATAGACTTCCTTAACTAACTTCTCCATGGCATCCTTATGAAAATACTATTTAAAATATTAATAGTAGCTAATATTTAATGAGTACTTACTATATGTGAAAATCATGCTGAACCCTTTATAGGGCTTATCTATTTGACTCCTTTGAAAAGCCCTGGGAGGGAGCTACCATTACAGCCCTATGACAAACAAGTTCATGAGCCTCTGAGAAGGTAAGTAGCTTGTCTGAGTTCACAGAATAAGCGGTCAAAATGGGACTCGGACAGATCTGTCTCACTCCAGAACCCATGATTTTAAGCACTCTCCTCTCCTGACGAGAGAAGCAGCTTCTCCGTCTGCTAAATTCTATTTATGAGCTAGTTGAGAACAAGCTAATTCTCCTTTAGTCTTATCCTCTACTTGACTATTCAAGGTCCCTAGTTAGAAAAGCAGAAAAGATTTACATGGTTTATTTTTGCTTTTTAACTTACCCACTCACAGTCAATTCCAAGTACTGGGAGATCTTCTAACTCACTCCTAAGCAATGGCTCGATGTGGTCCCACTCTGCCTCGTGAGACACAGTCACCACCTTTGCTTCGAGAATCTTCTCCTCCCATGAGGCTCTGGGGGCACCGCAGTGCAGCTGGTCGTCTGCTGGAGGGGGCTGCTCCCTCCTGCCCGGGGCTTGCTGCTGCCTCCGCCGTTGCCAGGGGTCAAGGCTCGCTTTGCTCCTCCGGCACCGGATGCCCTTCCACAGGACAAACCCCCCCACAGCCACACCGACAAGGGTGGTTACTGTCAAAGCCGTTAAGTATTTAGACATCTTCAACTTTTTTGCGGCTTAGGAAAGCATATCAGTAATCCCACAATCTGCAAAACAAATGGCAACAATATATTTATATACAGAATTTAAACCTATATGGAAACATGTTTTCCCCTAAAAAGAGCTCCACTTATAATCCATGTGTCCACAAACTAAACAACAACAACAAAAAAAAAAAGAAAGAAAGAAAGAAAAAGCTACAAATTTCCACATGGAAAAAGTGATATTTTACTTTTTCACTTTTGTACTTTCTCGGTCTTCATTCTCAGCCAAGAAAATGCCCCTGCATTCTACCAGCTGCCCAGTGCTCCCTTAATCAGGCATTAACAGGGTGTCTGAACATATATATACGTGTATGGAATTTGAAAAATTAAAATTAATTATAATCCTCCTACCCTTAGGAAACCAGTTATCAGTGTGATGTTCAATTATTTCACACAATTAAATAAACAATAAGAATGGCAGATCATTTCAGTCAGGGAAACTCCACATAACAGTCTCTCTTCCATTTCTCCTATAGCACACGGTTTTCTCCATCTACCTTTTGTGTTCCTATTTTTGACAGAGAAATGGACATACAGCGCTGTTTCTGTACTACTTACATAACGACAGTAAATGTGTAACAATAAATGGTAAGTGGCTGTTAGCCTCAGTCACACAGGGCGATCATGAGGCAGACACCGTTCGGCACAAAGTAATTGATCCCATTTGGGAAGCAGGCCCAGTGTAGTCATATAACGCCATTATTCAAGGGAAGTCAGGTATCTAAATTTTATGTGAAATGTCACTATTTTTAAGTGTCAGCAACAAATTCACTGTGCCAGCCAAACAAAAACACTCTGGGCTCCGTGCCACCCACCTGTGGATTCTGGCCTACAATCTGTATTGCCCAAAGACACAGTGACCTGCTAGATGCTGCCTACACTTTTCTATGGCCGAGAGTTTCCCACTGAAGGTGTACTATTTTTATCATCTTTCAAAGCTTCAATAATAATTTTTTTAAGTTTATTTATTCGTCTTGGCAGGGGAGGAGCAGAGAGAGAGGGACAGGAAGAGAATCCCAAGCAGGTTCTGTGCTGTCAGCGCAGAACCCAACATGGGGCTCGAACACACGAACCACAAGATCATGCCAAGATCAAGAGTTGGATGCCTAACTGACTGAACCACCCAGGCACTCCAATAACAATTATTTTTTAAATAATTTAATAGTTACAACAACCCTGGGCTATAATCATGTAGGCATGGATTAACCGGGGGGGGGGGGGGGGGAAATGAAATCACACAATTATTACACTGCTAATGAAAACAAGAAAATAGCTGTGTTATTTTTAAAATACTTACTTTATTGCAGAAGTACTAAGTGCTAAGTACTCATGTACTTTCTCCAGTACTTTTACTGAAGGCTTAATGAGATTCAAGAATTTGCACAAATTTCTAGTTAAAATAATCTGAAAAGACGTTTAAAAAAAAAAAACTCTTCCCTTTCCCACTTTAAACAATACAAAATGCTGGAGAAAACATCAAAAATATAAATGTTTAATAAAGAGTTAAACTCAAAAGAAAGGGAAATCATCAGCTGCCAGAAATGGAAACAGGGAACCCTGGAACTCCTGGGTGGGAGATATGTGGGGGTGGGGGGAGGGCACAGACCAGAACTCCTAGCAGCCTCAGTGCTGGGCTTTATTGCCAGTCCATGGCCAGAAGTCTAGGCCACAGGCCCAGGGCACAGCTGGGACCCGGGAAGTGCTGCCTTGTCCATGAACAGGAAACTGAAAGGGTTCAACTACCATGGTCCAGGCAAGCACCCGCCCAAGGCTGAGAGTATGAACAGAACTCCTCATGAGAAGGCAGATTCCCAGGCCTGCACTGTGAGGCAGTAGAGGGCCCAAATTCACATTATCCTCACAAAAGGAAACTCTAAGTTTTAAAGAAACTAGCTTTAAAGAAACTAAAACTAAGGGGCGCCTAGGTGGCTCAGTCGGTTAAGTGTCCAACTTTGGCTGAGGTCATGATCTCACGGTTCGTGAGTTCAAGCCCCATGTCAGGCTCTGTGCTGACAGCTCAGGGCCTGGAGCCTGCTTCGGATTCCGTGTCTCCCTCTCGGCCCCTCTTCCACTCGCCCCGTGTCTCTCTCTCTGTCTCTCAAAAATAAACAAACGTTAAAAAAATTGAAAACCAAAGAAACTAAAGCGAAAATGGTTAGAATTTGTGAATTCGGTTGGAATGTGTGTGTGTGTGTGTGTGTGTGTGTGTGTGTGTGTGTGTGTCTACCACCCAGGAAACATGCAGTACTTCCAACAACACCAGTCCCTAGAAGAGTACTCACAAATGAATCAAAACAAAACAAAAATTTTAAAATACCCTACAGCCAATAAAAATATTTCACATAAGAATCAAACAAAAACATCCATATCTGAAATCTGAAAGGAACTTAAATAACACTCAGTGAAATGAAGGAAAATAAAATCTAAAACATGAACAGGAGACAACATAAAGTAGAAATTCTACATACAAAAAAATACTTGCTAAAATTGTTTAAAAGTTCAATACTCAATAGACAGGTTAAATAGTAGATCAGACAGAGAGAGTTAGTGAATTGAAGATAAATCTGAGGAACTCACCCAGAATGTAGCACAGAGAGAAAGATGTAGAAAACATAGCAGAGACATGGGGGACAGATTGAGAATCTCGACATCCATGTAATGAAGAGTTGAGATGGAGGTCATCAGATTTAGTACAGTCCTCTGAGTCCCAAGCTGGATAAATTAAATCTATCCACAGAAAGACTTGTATAAGTATGTTCATAACAGCTTCATTCATAATAGCCAAACCCTAGAAAAAGTCCAGTTGGTACACCCATACAATGGAATACTACTTGGCAATAACAAAAAGAAATGAATTACTGATAAATGCGTGAATCTCAACATTAGGCTGAGTGAAAGAAGCCAGATACAAAAGAGTTACTGTATGGTTCTATTTATACAAAGTTCCAGAACAACTAAAATTAATCTATGGTAGAAAAAGATCTGAACACTAGCTGCCTCTGGGAGGTAGGGTGAGTTACAGGGAAGGGACATTTAAGCTGAACACTGAGTATCAAAAAAAAAAAAAAAAAAAAGCCAGTCAGGAAAAATTCTAGGGAAGAGCATTTCAGGCAAGAGAGAACTTTCCAGAATTGTATAACATTCCATGTCTTGATGGGGGCTTGGGTTACCCAGGTGTACATATTTGTCAATTTTTTTTTTCCTGTTGGCCTGCCTGATAATTGTTGATTTATTCATTGTGTATCTTTCCCACCAGACTGTAAACCCCATGAAAACAGGGACCTTACCTGGCTTCTTCAATATTACATATATATGCACACCCACACCCATATATATATATATATATATATATATATATACTATATGTTTACTATATAGTATATACTATATGTTTACTATATAGTATATATATTATACTATATATAATACTACATATACATGCATATCCAACAATTGCCACAGAGAGGATAACAATAAATATTCATCGAATGAATACAACTCAATTCCAGGTATTGTATTTTATGATAAATGTCTCTATTTCAATCATCATATTACAAAAATCTGTTTATTCCAGTGAAAAAAGTATTTTTCCCCTTACTGAGTGAGCCTTGGTGCCACAGAGAAGCATTATGGTTCAATACTGGGCTAGAAGTGAGAAAAATCAAATCTTGTGTTATAAGCGGAATGTTTGCGCCCCTCTAAAATCCCTATTGAAACTCGCCCCCCCCCCCCCCAGTGTGGCAGTACTAGGAGATGGAGCCTCTGGAAGCTGATGAGAATGCGGTGAGGTCATGAGGCTGAAGCCCCCGTGGATGGTGTTAGTACCCTATGAAAGCTTGCTTCTCTCTGATCTCTGCCAGTGTGAGAAGTGGAGAGTCTGCCTGTTGGAGGAGGGCTCTTACCAGGACTGACCAGGCCGGCACCCTGATCCTGGACTTCCAGGCTCCAGAACTGTGAGAAATAAATTTTTGTTTTTTATAATTCACCCGGTCTGTGGTATTCTAGTTTTGCAGCCCAAACAGACTAAGATACCTCTCTAAGGGCACGTTCTGGTATCCAAAGCTTTCAGTGCCTCAACATTTCCCCTGACTGAAACAATCTGCTGCTTTTATTTTTTTAAAACTGGACACAGTAATTGAACATCAAATTAATGACAGTAGTTACCGAAGGGTAGTAGGCTTATGAATAACTTTGGTTTTTCAAATTCTATGCAAGTATGTATATTTATTCATAATGAGAAAAATACTTTTTTTAATTCATGATTTTCAGAGATAGGCCGTGTACATATCCCACTCAACACTTAAGACGTGATTATATTCCTGAAATAAATCACATTTTAATGAATGAAACAAATATGTTAACATATTCAGGGAGCAGCTTCAGGTAGAGGGTAAGGAGATGGGCCTTAGAGTCAAATACCTTGGGTTCAAACACAGCCCCTGCCACTTGCTAGCTATAGAACTTGGGCAATTCCCCGAACTTCTTCTCTAAGTGTCAGCTGAACTTCTCTAAGTCTCAGTTTCCTCACTGGCAAAATGGGAAAGACAGTCTCTACAACACAGGATTGGCTAGGACATTAGGGTTCAATAAATGCCAGTTCTTACTAGATACCACAGAACTCCTATTAAAGGAAATCAATGAATTATAGAGTTAAAATTTAGAAGGCAAATTAAGCTCTTGCACAAGTCAAGAATCCTTTCCGTGCTAGTCTTAACAGATCTTGACCTGGTCTCTACCTGAATCCTTCTAGGAACAGAGTTCAGTACCTTAAGGGAGTTTTTGTTGAAAGTCCTTGTATTTTGCAAAAGTTCCCTACTTAGAAATTGCTCTCTTTGATGTTCAGTCCAGCCTCTGCAGTGACGACAGTGTTTACTCCCTCCTCAGAGCTTGTGAAATATGTGAAGACAGCCCTTAGGACTCCCCTTTGAACATTCTTCTTAATCTAAGCAGCCTTCCAGTGACCTGGGAAGGTCATCGTTGTGGGCAGATACCTCTGAACACCTCCAAGTTTGTCAATGGATCTCTTTAAATGTGGCACCCAGGTCAGCACTCAGTACTTGAGATAGGGTCCAACTGGTGTGAATGACACTGGTACTATTACTTCCTAGGGTCTGGGCCCTATATTTTATGAGTGCTGTACCAAATGATTTGTTTTTGAGTACAAGAAACCCAATGGTGGGTCACATAAAGCTTGTGGTAAATTAAAATTCACAGATACCAAAACGAGTTCCCCACTTCATATATTTATGATTTATATTTTGCACTGAAATCCAAAACTTTACATTTCTTTCAAATTTCATCTTGTTTGTTTCAGCCAAATGTCCAAATGTTTCATCCTCTGAGACCAATCTGCATCCTGATTGTGCATTCCCTCTCAACTTAAACATCATTTTGCATAGATAAGTGAATTTTTGTTTTCAAAGAAAATAACATCTTCTCACGTGTTTTTTCTCATTTTTTTCATTTTCTTTTGCATTTCACACTATCTCCGTATTTCATGACATTAAAATAAGGTGACATTAAAGTAGAAAAAGCTTTACAAAATATTACTGATTTGCTTCCATTGAGAAGGACTCCCTCAGATATGAAGTTCCCAGGCATATGGTAAGATTCCCGACTTATTCTTTGTCATGTGTGGCCCACGTAAAAGAAAGGCCTCACAGGGAAATTGGAAGGAGCAAGCAGGAGGGAACTCTTGACAACATTCAAAAAACGTATAAACCCATTTTTACACGGAGAGGTTTTGTGCAGGTTTTTTCCCGGCCAAAGGATTCGTTCAGCAAACGTGTATGTAGCACTTTCAGGAAGCCACACATTGCGCCGGACTCTAGGTAAAAAGAGTTAAAAGGCACTGTCCGCTTCCAGAAATGCAGGATTCAGAAAAGGAGACATGCATGTGGTGAGCAAGTTGCCATGCAGTGAGAGAGCACCAACAACAGAAGCACACACAGCACGGGGATGGCCAAAAGGAAGGAGTGCAGGTATTATCAACAGAAACACCCGCTGGGAGAGAGGGCATCTGAGATTGGTGCTGGTGTTAAAAATGAGCACACACTGCCCAGGTGCACACGCACACAGCAGACAGGCACTCCGGGCAGGGGGCCCAGCGTGCGCGAGGACACGGAAGGCACAGAGCAGCGCAGTATAGGTGAAAAGGTTCAAGCAAATTTAACACGTACTGTTAGTGTAAAATACAGAATTGTGAAGGCTCAGTACAAAAAAAGTAAAAGTATGTTATTGACAATTTTCACACCGAGTTTTTAAGGTGGACCTTTTTTATTTTAGTAAAATATACTTAACACAAAATTTACCATTTTAACCATTTTTGAAGTGTATGACTCAGGGGCATTAACTACGTTTCAGTGTTGAGCAGCATCACTACTATTCATTTCTAGAACTTCTTCATCGTCCCAAACACAAACTCTGTACACATTAAACGACAACTTCCCATTCCATCTCTCCCACCCCTAGGCACTTCTATTATAATTTCTATTTATATGACTTCTACATTGCTTTTTCATATGTATGCTGAAATAACAGTTGGACGTACTAGGTTAAATAAAACATGTTATTAAATTAAGTTAGCTTTATTTCTTTTTACATTTTGAATGTGGCTACTAGAAAACTTTATTTATGGGGCTCATATTATATTTGGCCAGTGCTGTGCCAGAGCATAATGTACATATAAGGAAACAGAGACAGATGATGCTAGAATGAGTAGATACAGGTTGAGTCATGAGGGCCCTAAAATTACCTTACAAGATAAAACCTCATGGGTAATGGAGAGCCAGTAACAGACTTATAAGGGGAGTGTCAGCATCAGACTCATATTTCAAAGAACACCATGGTGGCTGTGTCGGTACTAGACTGGAAAAGAGTAAGGCAAGAGACAGGAAGACCTCTGGGAGACTCAACAGTGATCTGGGAAGGGAAGAAGATCCAAATCAGTGCAGAAGAAGGCAGAACGAAAAAGGGCCATGGTGGGGGTGGGGGGTGGCACCTGGCTGACCCAGTCACGTGAAGAGCATACGACTCTTGATCTCGGGGCCATGAGTTCAAGCCTCATACTGGAGGTAGAGCTTACATTAAAAAGAAAAACAAACAGAAAAAGAGAAAGAAAGAAAGAAAAAAAAAAGAACCATGTATCCTAACAGAATGGCTGCATTAGTATCACCTACATAAGGAGAAAAGTCATAAATTTTACAACTTATCATTTTGAAAGTTCGATGAATATAAAATCAATAGCTTTCCAAACCCACTATAAGAATATAAAGAAAAAATTCACTCATAATAGCAACATACACTTTTTAAAAACAACACACAAAACAACCATACACACACACACACACACACACACACACACACACACACACACACAACCCTAGGCATAAACTCAAAAGAAATGTGCAAGATTGATATGAAGAAAAATAGAAAACTTTACTGAAGATATAGAAGACTGGAGGAGCAGAGATATATTATAGTAGCTATCATATGCAGAGCATGTATCGTGTGCTAAGTACCACATATTATACACAATCAAGTATACATTGCTCATGTAATCCTTTCATCAACTTTCTGCAAAAAGTACTATAACTACTTTTTTTCATAAGGAGAAGATTGTTTCACAGAAATATCCAAAATAACATATAAATGCAATGCCAACCTAATTTTTGAAAACTCTTTAAAAAATGAATTGACCATCAAGAGAATGAAAAGACAACCCTAGGATGGGAGAAAATATTTGCAAAGCATATATCTGGCAAAAGCATGTATCTCAAATATATAAAGAACTCTTACAATTCAATAATAAAAAAAGACAAATCGGTTAAAAACAGGCAAGGATCTGAACAGACATTTCTTCAAAGAAGACATACATATGGACAATAAGCACTTGAAAAGCTATTGTGGAAATACAAATCAAAACCACAATGAGATACCACTTCACACCCACTAGAATGGCTCTAATCAAAAAGACAGATAATAAGTGCTAGCAATAATATGGAGAAATTAGAATGCTCGCACATTGCTGGTAGGAATATAAAATGGTGCAGCTGCTTTGAAAAACAGTCTGGCAGTTCCTCAAATGGTTAAACATAGGGATGCTTAGGGCACCTGGGTGGCTCAGTCAATTAAGCGTCCGACTTCAGCTCGGGTCATGATCTCACGGTTCGTGGGTTCGAGCCCCGTGTCAGGCTCTGTGCTGACAGCTCAGAGCCTGGAGCCTGCTTCGGATTCTGTGTCTCCCTCTCTCTGCTCCTCCCCCACTCATGCTCTGTGTCTCTCTCTCTCTCTCCTTCAAAAATAAATAACAATATTAAAAAAAAAAATAGGGATGCCATATGATCCAGCAATTCCACTGCTAGGTATATACCCAAGAAGAATGAAAACATACTTAAGGGCATTATTCATAATAGCCAAAAAGTGGAAACAGTGTATATGTCCTTCAGCTGATGTGGATAAATAAAATATACCATTTCCATAATGTTATGGGTTGAATTGTGCCCCTGAAAAAGATATGTTGACGTCCCAGGGGTACCTGTGAATGTGACTTTATTGAAAATTAGGTCTTTGCACACATAATCAAGTTAAAATGAGGTCATACTGGAGTAGTGTGGGCCTTTAATCCAATAGGACTGGTGTCCTTAAATGGAGAAGAGACACAGAAACAGGCTCCCACAGAGAGATTTAGCATGTAAAGACAGACACTCAGGGAAGAAGACCATGTGAAGACAGAAGCAGTCCAAGGAATGCCAAGGATTGCCAGCAACTACCAGAAGCTAAGAAGAGGCAAGAAAGGATTCTCCCCCTGAGCCTCAGAGACAGAGTAGCCTTCCTTACACCTTGGTTTTGGACTTTCTAGCCTCCAGAACTGTGAGAGAATACATTTGTGTTAGTTTAAGCTACCCAGTTTGTGTTACTTTGTTACTGTAGCCCTAGGAAACAAACACACCATAGGATGGAATTCTATTCAGGGGTAAAAAAAAAAATGATGAGTACTGATACATTCCACAACATGGATGAGACTTGAAAACATTATGCTGAGTGAAAAAAGCCTGTCACAAGATATCACAAATTGTATGATTCCATTTATACAAAATATTCAGATCTATAAAGGCAGAAAGATTAGTGGTTGCCTAGGGCTCAGGTACTGGGGAATTAATTGGGGAATGACTGCTAACTGGCACAGGTTTCTTTTTGGGGTGACGAAAATGTTCCAAAATTAGATTGTGGTGATGGCTGCACAACTGTGAATACACACACAAAAAAACCACTGAAGTGTATACTTTAAACAATGAGTTATATAAATTACATCTCAATAAAGCCATTTAAAAAAAAAACTTGACAAGCTAATTCTAAAAGTCAGGAAAAGAAATTCTAAGATTAGCCCCACAAATGTTTTTTAAATGAGTATGTGAGCTGAAAAAGTATATGAGTTTCAATAAAATGACAGTAATAATATAAGGGAGTATTTATCCCACTAGATATCAAAATATGTATTGAACATAGGATACTGTGGAATTGGTCCTGCAAAACAGAAAACCAGGTCACAAAGCAGAAGGGAGTCCAGAAACAGACTGTGGGTGTGAGAAAGTAGTAAATGATAAACGTGACATTTTAGATTAATGGGTCAAGGATAGATTTAATATTCAGAGTGATACTGTTGGGAAAATGGTAATTATGCACTCACCATTCACACACACACACACACATACACACTGGATGTGTGTGAGGAATTAAAGAAAAACTCAAACATACAAGAATTTATAGAAGAGAATATACTCATAAGAGGAAAACCTAGGGGCACCTGGGTGGCCTAGTCAGTTGAGCATCTGACTTCAGCTTAGGTCATGATCTCATGGTTCACGAGTTGAAGCTCCGCACTGGGTTCTGAGCTGACAGCTCAGAGCCTGGAACCTGCTTCGGATTCTGTGTCTCCCTCTCTCTCTGCCTCTCCCCCGCTTGCTCTATGTCTCTCACAAAAATAAACATTAAAAAAAAGAGAGACAGAAAGAGAGAGAGAAAACCCTGATGTGCCTTAGGGTAAAACAAGGCTCTTCAACCTCAATACCATTGACATTTTAGTCCAGAACAATTCTTTGTTATGGAGGGCTTTCCTGTGTATTGTAAGATGTTTAGCAGCATCTGTAGTTTCCGCTCAGTAGATGACCCCCGTTAGACAACCAAAAAAACGTCTCCTCACATTGCCAAATGGTCCCTGGAAGGCAAAATATCTCCCACTGGAGAACCACTCAGATAGGGAATGAGAGCCACAAAATACAAAATACACATAGTGAAAGACAGATACGTTCAAATGTCTATGGTTCGACAAAGTGCCATATAGTTAAAAGGCAAGAATAAACATTAAAAAAGCACTAAGTTAGGAATAAATACTTAAAACAGATATAAATGACAAAAGATTGATATCCAGAATACATAAAACTCTACCATATATTTAAAAAAAAAAAAAAACAATAAAAACGAGACATTTCTTGAAACAGGAAATGCAAATAGCCAACAATCATGAAAAGATTCCCAGTCTCACTGGTAACTAGGTAAGTACAAATTAAAACACCAATTAGAATCATTTTTCACCCACTAGATGGGCAAAAATGAAAAAGATTGATAACATCACATGTTTAAAAGAGCTAGGGAAACGGACATCATTATACACTGGTGGTGGGCAGTTTAGCCTTAGATGTCCACACCCTCCCACCCAGCAATTCAATCTGCAGGTTTGAAATGTTCACATGGGCACACAGACACATTTGGAAGGATGTTCTCTGCCTCACTGTGTCTAACAGTAAACAATCTATGGACCTTCTCATACTGTGAAATCTTTTTTTTTTCTTCTTCTTCTTCTTTTTCAACGTTTTATTTTTGGGACAGAGAGAGACAGAGCATGAACGGGGGAGGGGCAGAGAGAGAGGGAGACACCGAATCAGAAACAGGTTCCAGGCTCTGAGCCATCAGCCCAGAGCCTGACGCGGGGCTCGAACTCCCGGACCGCGAGATCGTGACCTGGCTGAAGTCGGACGCTTAACCGACTGCGCCACCCAGGCGCCCCTGTGAAATCTTAATATACCATGGAATTTACAGAGCAAGTAGAATAAGGTAGGTCTCTCTACATAGGGACAAATAAAAAGTTCCAAGGCCCATTTTTAAGTATAAAAAGTCAAGTTGCTGAATAGGTACAATATGCTGTATTTGTAAAGTATGTCAGTAAAAATTTAACATGAAATCTTACATGCATGTAACTTATATGAACAAACACTTGTCAATAAATGCAAAGAAAGAGAAAAAAACACACACACACATCCCAAACTGGTAACAGTTCTTACTTTAGGGCTAAGAAATTAAAGAAGATGGAGATGGAAAGAGATCAAATATCCATTTTAAATTTCTTACATGATTTTTTTTTTTTAGGACCGTATGCATGGACTGCAACTAAAATAAATATAAAAGAATAAATACATTTTTAAAAACTAACTGAACTTGACCAAAACCAATCATTACTTCCCCCAATAAACTGCTTGTCTCCCGCACTTCCTAATTCTGATAATTAACAAAATCTTCCCGGGAGGTTCCTTCTAACCATGTAATACAATTTTTAAAATACGGTAAAAGTAATGTAATGTTTCCAAGGCATGGGCACCTAAGAGAGTTTGCGTCCAATCAGTATATCAAAAGCTTAGAAAGGGCTGGGTTTGCTTTTCTTTTCATGAGCAAGGATCAATTGTGCACTAACCACTAGGGTTCTAGTTTTGATCCCAGGGATGCGAGAAAAGAGGTGGCTCCCAGCAAGGCCCAGAGCAGCGGGTGTGGTCTGGGAGGAAAGGGGTGGTAACAGCAGAGGCGGGGGCAGGTCCCCACGAACCTCGGGGAGAAACTGTCACTGTGGCCGCGTGGAACACGCAGCGGCGCCCAAGGAGTTGCCAGGTGCTGTGGGCGGTGCCTCCTTTTGAGCTGACTGGGTCTAGAAACCATGAAGGTTTGGTACGTGCTCCTAAAGAGTGACGAAGGGAGTTCGAGAGGGCGCGTGGGTGGCCGCGGCCCGGGACGAGAGCCCTCGTCGCACACCTGGGTGCTGAACCGTCGCGGGGCAGGGGAGCGAGGAGGCCGCGAAGGTTAGGGGAAGAAGGAAGGGCTGGGCCAAGTCGCTTGGGGACGGCGGGGTCCGCGCAATAAGTCGCCCCCGCAGACAGTGACATCGCCGGCTCCACAACCCTTCCCCTCAATCGGCACTGGAAACCCCCTCCTTCCCTCGCAGAGGCGGGTGAAAGGCCTCGCGGGTCCCTGATCCTCACTCACCTGCGACCGGGACCCAAACCGAACACCTGCGGCACCTCACGCTGAAGAGCTGGAACCCTCCACCGCCACCTGCGCGCACCCACCCGGATCCACTAGGGCCGAAGCCACTTCCGGTCCTGCGACGGGCTAGGAGGATGTAATCCCAGCCGTGTACAAATGGGCGACGCCATATTGTACGGTAGCTGCTAGGGCAGCTGTGCCCGCCCCAGTTTCTCCAGTGCTGAACAAAGGATCTGTTAAAATTGGAAAGGCTTATCGTCTCTTCAGAAAAGGGTATTTGTGTTTTTGTTTCTGGGGTGGTATTTTTGTTTGTTTTGATTTGGGTTTTGAAAGGAGTGGCCTCTGGAACCCTCTCAAATGCAATATGGAACATCTAATTGTTATTACTAATTAGCTCCAGTAATGCTACTCTACTGCTCTAATTTTCTTAACTGTTAAATGATAAAGGTAAATAAGACAGACACTTGTTTAAATAATGTATTCCTGAGAAGCAGTGCATTTTCTACCATTGCCATTACAGTAATTACGCCATCTTGTATAACAATAACCACAATACCTTGTGTTTATATTTAAAATCATTCATTCAACCGGTCTTTATCAGCAACTATTATATTTGAAGAAGCTAATGTGTGCTCTGTGTTGTTATTTTGTCATAGAATGTGTAACAGAAGGAGAAATGCGATGTGCATAAACAATGTAAAGTACAATAATAGATGCCATTGTTGACTGTGTACATGCACTGTGCTAGAAACTTTGCAAATTGTTTTATGTATTTTATCTCATTTGATCCTCACAACAACCTCCTGAAACAGTACTATTATCAGTGACATTTTACATAAAATGGAGAAAGGTTAAATAAATTTCTCAGGGTGGCAGCAAGTAAGCATTGGAGCTGTGAATCAAACCTCAGTATATCTTCTTACAAAGCATGTTGCCCTCATTCTCTAGATTATATTGCCTCCTGTAAAGGAAAAGAAGTTCTAAGTTCCTTTAGGTAAGTACCCATAAGGGGGAAATTTATGGCAGATGTAGAGGATTAACTCCCTGCATTTTAATCTGCTCCATCCAGAAACATCTAAAATAACAAACAAAAAAGTTAAAAGGAAATGCAAATTAAAACCACAATGAGAGACCATACCCACCAGAAAGACTAAAATGAAAAAGACACAAAACGCCAAGGATTGACAAGGTTGTGGAGCAACCAGAGCTCTCATATGCTTCTGAGGGTAAAATGGGTACCATCACTTTGTTAAACTGTTTGGCAGGATCAACTAAAGCTAAATATATGCATAGCCTCTGTCGCAACAGTTTCACTCCTAGGTATAAGCCCAACAAAAATGTGTACATATGTTCACTGAACAGACATATACAAAAAAACCCATACTCATGTTGGCAACAGCCCTAAACTGGAAACTACCCAAATATCCATGCTGTTAGAAGTCAACGTAGAGTAATGACTCTGGAAGAGAGCATGAGGAGGCTCATGAAGTGCTGATAACGTTCTGTTTCTTAATCTGAGTGCTGGTTTACGTGTGTGTTCACGTTACATATTTGTGGACACTTTCCTGGATGCATATACACTTCAATAAAAAGTTTTTTTTTTTTTTAAATGAAAGTAAAGGAGTGAAAAGTTTATAAACCCAAAGAAGAAAAAGAATAGGAATGGAGAGGGGCACCTGGGTGGCTCAGTTGGTTAAGCATCCGACTTCGGCTCAGGTCATGATCTCATAGCTCGTGAGTTCGAGCCCCACATCGGGCTCTGTGCTGACAGCTCGGAGCCTGGAGCCTCCTTCAGATTCTGTGTCTCCCTCTCTCTGCTCCAACCCACTTGCATTCTGTCTCTGTCTCTCTCAAAAATAAATAAACATTAAAAAAGAATTTAAAAATAAGAATAGGAATGGAGTTAATAGCAGACAAATCTCGGTGTAATTTTATAAGACATAAATTTGATTGGAATGACAGAATATTGACATTTGAGGAATCCCATTGAGGAGGAGCAGAATACATGACACCAACATATGCCATTTTGACATGTGGATTATTTTGAACTAAAGGCAATTAAGACCCAACAGGTTTAAGGAAAAGTTTTACCTGTCTTTTAACTACATAAAGAATTTAAAATGGGGGTCTGGCTCAGAAAGAGACTTATTACCAGAGATAACTTTTAATAACTTTTAATGTACGGCAGGGCAAATATCTAATTACCAAATACCTGCTCTTCTTATTGTCCTGGGAGTTCCCCTCCTCCCATTTGAATCCCCAGGCCTATTCTATTCTATTCTATTCTATTCTATTCTATTCTATTCTATTCTATTCTATTCTATTCTATTCTATTCTTTAACTTAAGATGGCATTTAAGCCTCAATTGCCTGACTTGTCCTTGGGTCTCATTCTTATAGGACTCTCAATTTGTTTTCTTCTGTTAATCTGTCTTATGTCAGTTTAATTAATAGACCAGCTAGAAGAATCTAGAAGGGTAGAGGAAACAAATTTTCCTCCCCTACACCATAATAAATTGTCTGGGTCCTACATTGAAGTTCCAACCCAACAAGCCCCATCTGTGCATAAAGGATTCCCAGTCAGCTTTTTAGTACCTCATTCTTTGTCTTAGTGTGTGTGGACTATTGTAACACAATGCCATTGACTAGGTGGCTTATAAACAATAGGAATTTAGGGGTGCCTGGGTGGCTTAGTCTGTTACGTGTCCAACTTCAGCTCAGGTCATGATCTCACCATTTGGGAGTTTGAGCCCTGTGTCAGGTTCTGTGCTGACAGCTCAGAGCCTGAAGCCTGCTTCGGATTCTCTGTCTTCCTTTCTCTCTGCCCCTCCCCTGCTCATGCTTTGTCTCTCAAAAATAAATAAACATTGAAAAAAAAAACCAGAAATTTATTTCTCATAGTTTTGGGGCAGGGAAGTCCATGATCAAGGTGCTGACAGCTTTTTTTTGTCTGGTGAGTGCCTGCCACCTAGTTTATAGACTGCTGTCTTTTCATTGTGCCCTCACTTGGCCAAGAGATAAGGAGCTCTTGTGGGCCTCTTTTATAAGTCGCTAATCTCATTCATGAGGTTCCACTCCCATGACCTAATCACCTCCCAAAGTCCCCACCTCCTGATATCATTATACTGGAAGTTAGTTTGCAGCATATGGATTTTGAGAAGACACAAAACATTCAGTCAATAACATCTACGTATGTAAATATATCCAAGAATCACCAGTCATTGCTGGAGTATCTCCAACACCATTAATTAACAGTTTCTAAGGAACACGTATAGAACCCTGCATCCAGCATTTTGAGAACACAAATACTTTTAAAACTTATCAGGAAGGGGATGGGCTAAATGGGTGATGCCATTAAGGAGGGCACTTGTTGGGATGAGCACTGGGTGTCATATGTAAGTGACAAATCACTGGGTTCTACTCCTGAAACTAATAGAACATTGTTAACTAACTTGAATTTAAATAAAGTAATTAAAAAAAAAATAAAGGACAATGAAGCAGCAACAAAAAAACAAACAAAACAAAACTTACAAAGAAGACTTAAGAAAATTAACTTTTATTTAGGCCATTGAGCAATTTACTACAAATTGCATAAAATTGCTATCATACAGATCTCATTCTCTGATCTTAGTACAATTAAGCTAGAAGTCAATAACAAAATTATTTTTAAAACTCTATATATTTGAAGATTTTAAAAAATCTTAATAACTGAAAGATCAAAAAAAAATCCCAGTGGAAATAAAGTTATAATAATAGATTTGAGAGGTAATAAAAATACTATATATGAAAATTTATAGGATGCAGGCAAATTAATAACCTTATATGCTTTTACACTCTAAAATAAGAAAAACTAAAAATTAAATATATAAGTGATCATCCTAATACAGTAGAAGAAACAAAAAACATAAATCCAAAATAGTAGGAAGGAAGAAGATAAAGATCAGAGAATAAATTAATAAAATAGAAAAAGATGTGATAGATGAACAAAAGAACTAAAGTTAGATATTTGAAAAGACTAATAAAACAAGTTCCTGTGAGATTGATCTAGATAAAAGAGAAGTAGCAACAAATAAATAATGTTTATTTAAGGGGGGATATAAAATAAGCAGAGATTTAAGAAACTGCAAAATATGATGAACAACTTTATGCCAAAAAAAATGATTAGACAAGAGAATGAAAAGATAGGCCACAGATTGAGAGGATACATCTGCAAACACTTATCTAATAAAAGACTATTACCCAGAATATACAAGGAAATTTTGAAACTCAACAACCCAATTAAAAAGTAACCAAAAGTGGGGCTCCTGGATGGCTCAGTTGGTTAAGTGTCCCACTTCAGCTCAGGTCATGGTCTCATAGTTTGTGAGTTTGAACCCCATATCAGGTGAGCTTGACCCCTTCAGGATTCTCTCTCTCCCTCTCTCTCTGCCCCTCACTCACCCTTGTGCTCTCTCTCTCTCTCTCAAAAATAAAAAATGAAAAAATTAAGTGATCAAAAGATTTGAATAGACACCTCACTGAATAAGATATAGGCTATCCAAATAAGCAGATGAAAAGATGTTCAACATTATATGTTACTAGGAAATTGTAAATTAAAACAACAATTAGAGGGGCGCCTGGGTGGATCAATCAGTTGAGCGTCAGACTCATGATTTCTGCTTAGGTCATCATCCCAAGGTCATGGGATCAAGTCCCACATCAGGCTCTGTGTTGAGATTAAGATTCTCTCTCTCTCCCTCTGCCCCTCTTCCTCTCTCTCCCTCTCCCTCTGCCCCTCTTCCTCTCTGTCTCTCTCTGTCTCTCTCAACAACAATTAGATAACATCATCTCATTGAATGGCTAAATCATTTTAGAATGGCTAAAATTCAAACACTGATAACACCAAATGGTGATGAGGATATGGAGCAACAGGAACTTTCATTCATTACTGGTGGGAAGGCAAAATGGTGCAGCCACTTCTAAAGATATTTTGTCAGTTTTTTTACAAAGCTAAATATAGTTTTACTATATGATCCAGAAATCATGCTCCTAGGTTTTTGCTCAAATGAGTGAAAACTTAAGTCCACACAGAAACCTACACACAAATGTTTATAGCAGCTTTAATCATAAATTGAAGGCAACCAAGACGTTCTTCGATAGGTGAATGTATAACCAAACTGTGGCACATCCATACAGTGGGATGTTATTCAGCAATAAAAAGAAATGAGCTATCAAGCCACAAAAAGACATAGAGGAATCTTAAGTGCATATTGCTAAGTGAATGAGGCCAGTCTGAGAAGGGTACCTACTGTATGTTTCCAACTATATGACATTATAAAAAAGGCAAAACTGTGGCAAAAGTAAAAAGATCAGTGCTTGCTAGGCGTTCCTGGGGAGGAAAGGAGGGGTGCATAGGTGGAGCACAGAAGATTTTTTAGGGCAGTGAAACTATTCTGTATGATACTGTAATGGGGGATACATGACATTATGCATGTATCAAAACCCATATAGAATTGTGCAACACAAAGGAAAAACACTAAAATAAACTCTATTCTTTAGTTGGTAATAATTTATCAATATTGGTTAGTCAGTTGAAACAAATGTACCACACCAGTGCAAAATTTAATAGTAGGGGGAACTGTATGTGTATGTGTGTATTGGGGTGGGGGGAGTCGTGTATGGGAACACTCTAGTTTCTGTTCAAATTTTCTGTAAACCTAAAACTGTCCTAGAAATAAAGTCAATCCATTTTAGAATATTGTGCCATGAGCTGCTTGATTTAGAATATTGTGCCATGAGCTGCATTTCTAAAAATGCTTTATTCGTTTATTCATTGATTTTGAGGACAACTTAATTCCAAACCCTGGGATGTCATAGACAGAAAATTCAAGAGGAACGATGGCAGGAAATGCCAGTGGCCTACCCAATATCTCCATTCTCCCCTCTGCCTAGTAGCAAAAGTCAGGGGGCATTTAAAAAATACATTTAAGCTTTCTGCCCGTGGACACTGCTGAGGAAGCATCATTAAAGCCTTCCCTCCCACCACTGTCATGTCTTAAGTCAGAGTCTCCCAAAGAGCCTGAACAGCTACCGAAGCTTTTCATCGGAGGTTTGAGCTTTGAAACAACCGGTTAGAGTCTGAGGAGCCATTTTGAGCAATGGGGAATGCTTACGGACTGTGTGGTTATGAGAGATCCAAACACCAAGCACTCCAGAGGTGTTTGGGTTCGTCATGTATGCCACTGTGGAAGAGGTGGATGCAGCCATGAGTGCAAGGCCACACAAGGTAGATGGAAGAGTTGTGGAACCAAAGAGGGCTGTCTCCAGAGAAGATTCTCAAAGACCTGGTGCCCACTTAACTGTGAAAAAGATTTTTGTTGGTGGCATTGAAGAAGACACTGAAGAACATCATCCAAGAGGGGCGCCTGGGTGGCTCAGTTGGTTGGGCGTCCGACTGCAGCTCAGGGCATGATCTCGCAGTTTGTGAGTCCGAGCCTTGTGTCGGGCTCTGTACTCACAGCTCAGAGCTTGAAGCCTGCTTCAGATTCTGTGTCTCCCTCTCTCTGTCCCTCCCCAACTCATGCCCTGTCTCTCTCTGTCTCTCAAAAATAAGTAAATGTTAAAAAAAAATTTAAGAACATCACCCAAGAGATTATTTTGAACAGTATGGGAAAATTGGAGTGACTGAAATCATGACTAACTGAGGCAGTGGCAAAAAGAGAGGTTTGCTTTTATAACATTTGATGACCATGACTCTATAGACAAGATTGTCATTCAAAAATACCATACTGTGAATGGTCACAATTGTGAAGTCAGGAGAACTCTATCTAAGAAAGAGATGGCTAGTGCTTCATCCAGCCAAAGAGGTCAGAGTGGCTCTGGAAACTTTGGTGGTGGTCATGGAGGTGGTTTTGGTGGGAATAACTTTGGTCATGGAGGAAGCTTCAGTGGGTGAGGTAGCTTTGGTGGCAGTCAAAGGGGTAGTGGATATGGTGGCAGTGGGGATGGCTATAACAGATCTGGTAACGATGGAAGCAACTTTGGAGGTGGTGAAAGCTATAATGATTTTGGCAATTACAACAATGAATCTTCAAATTTTGGACCATGAAAGGAGGACATTTTGGAGGCAGAAGCCCTGGCCCCTATGGTGGTGGAGGCCAGTACTTTGTCAAACCATGAAACCAAGGTGGCTACGGTGGTTCCAGCAGCAGTGGCTATGGCAGTGGCAGAAGGTTTTAATTACGGCCAGGAAACAAAGCTTAGCAGGAGAGGAGAGCCAGAGAAGTGACAGGGAAGCTACAGGTTACAACAGATTTGTGAACTCAGCCAAGCACAGTGGTGGCAGGGCCTAACTGCTACAAAGAAGACATGTTTTAGACAATACTCATGTGTATGGGCAAAAAACTCAAGACTGTATTTGTGACTAATTGTGTAACAGGTTATTTTAGTTTCTGTTCTATGGAAAGTGTAAAGAATTCCAACAAATGGTTTTAACGTAGATTGTTTTTTTGTGCCCATGCTATTGATTGCTAAATGTAATAGTCTGATCATGATGTTGAATAAATGTGTCTTAAAAAAATTTTTTTAATTGCATTTAAAAATGCACTTAAATTGCATTTCCCCAAAATTTCTTTTCTGTCTTCATTGGTAATGGATATGGCCATGTGATTAAGTTCTGGCCAGTAAGGTCTAAACAAAAGTTTTTGCACTAGACTCTCAGTAGTTTTTTTTTTTTTTTTTTTTTTAGTGTTTATTTATTGAGAGAGAGCGTGAGCAGGGTAGGTGGAGAGAAAGGGGGACAGAGGACTTGTAGCAGGCTCCCCGCCGACAACCTGTGTGGTGTGGTGCTCAAACCCACGAGCCACAAGATCATGACCTGAGCTGAGATCAGACACTCAATCGACTGAGCCACCCAGGTGCCCCTAGACTTTCAGTAGTTCTTAAAAAGGGGACAGACAACTGTCACAGGCCTTTTTGTTGTTAGCCTTCCACTTATTTCTTGCTAAGACTAGGACTTGATAGCTGGGGCTCCAACAGCTCTCTGCCACCACAGTGGCACTTTGAAGATGGAAGCCAGGTGCCTAGGAGGGTGGGGTGGAGAGAGAGAAGAAACCTGGATCCTTGATGCCTTCTATGGTTTCCATATTAACCCTGAACTACCTACCTCTAGACTTCTTTTACATTAGAAAATAAACTAATTTTTACAAAAGAAATTTTAATGTTTATTTTTTAAGAGAGAGAGAAAGAAAGAGAGCATGAGTGAGGGAGGGGCAGAGAGAGAGAGGGAGACACAGAATCCGAAGCAGGCTCCAGGCTCCGAGCTGTCAGCACAGAGCCGGACACAGGGCTGGAACTCATCAACTGTGAGATCATGACCTGAGCCCAAGTCAGACATTTAACCCACTGAGCCACCCAGGTGCCCCCAAAAATAAACTAATTTTTTAAGCCACTACAGTGAAGTCTTTGTTACCAGCAATGAAACCCGATCCCTAACTGATACATGAAATGAAAGGTATTAATACTGAATGCATACCACACAAGTTGACTAAAACTGGCTGGCTCAGTCAGTAGAACATGCAGCTCTTGATCTTGGGGTTGTGAGTTTGAGCCCCACATTGGATGTAGAGATTACTTAAAAATAACATCTTAAAAACAAACAAACAAACAAAAACCCTGTTGAATACAGGGCCCAGCCTTGAAGATACACAATAAAGGTGAAAACAAAACACCTTTATTGGATTTGTTTAGTGTGTTGGAGATAAAGGTCAAAGCTTAGAGGAACCACTAAAGAGGCTCTTTCTGAAAATCCTATTTCCTTCCATCAAAATTCTATCTATTCTTTCTGTCCACTGATCCCTTCTATAAACTTTTGTAATATTATTAGGTACTATACAGATTATAAAAATATGTAGCTATGCACTCAAGAAGCTTACAAGCTAGTTGGAAAGACAAAAAGACGATTTGTTATCAAATGAGAAAAGGTATCCTTTTTTTGGTGGTTTAGAGATATATGGAAATTTTTTCTCTCTTCTAAAGAGCTAGACTGAAACTACTTCTTGGAAAAAAAGAAATTCATGAAGACCCTTTAAAATAAGGGTAAGACTGGGGCACCTGGTGTATCAGTCAGTTAAGCATCCAACTCTTTTTTTATTATTATTATTTTAATGCTCATTTATTTTTGAGAGAGAGAGACAGAGTGCAAGTGGGAGAGGGGCAGAGAGAGAGGGAGACACAGAATCTGAAGCAGGCTCCAGACTCTGAGCCTGTCAGCACAGAGCCCGAAGCAGGGCTCGAACTCACGAACCATGAGATCAAACCATAAGATCCTGACCTGAGCTGAAGTCAGATGCTTAACTGACTGAGCCACCAAGGCATCCCTAAGTGTTCAACTCTTGATTTTGGCTCAGGTGATGATCTCACAATTTGTGTGATAGCACCCCAAGCTGTCACCACAGAGCCTGCTTGGGATTCTCTTCTCTCCCTCTCTCTGTCTGCGCCCCTCCTTGTGCTCGGGCTCTCTCTCTCTCAAAATAAATAAATATATTTTTGTAATGAAATAAAATGAAATGAGGGTGAGACTCTCACTGCCATGGGACAAGTTCACCTAACAATAGGGGTTGAAAGGCTGGTGAATCAGCATTCCTTTTGTTTTGTAGTGAGTGGTGCTCATGGAGGTTGAGCTGAACTGCTTCCTAGGGTAAAAGGGTGAGGAATTAGAAAATTCAGGGAGCAATCAGAGATAAAGGGAGGAGTCAGCAAGGCTCCCAGCTTCCTGGGAGAAAGAGAAAGACATCTTTGAGGGAGAAAGAAACGTTTAAAGCATTTGGGGAGTTGAGTTTAAGTTCTTTGGTGTGGGATGTGTACACATAATGTAACCTCATCCTCTGTCTCTCATAGGTAAGGCTCAGGAAAGTCAATTGTGTATCATCCTCTAATGTTTTAGTTCCAGTAGATTCTTTGGAGGACTTTGAATGGGTGTTGAATTTTGTATCCATGTTTGCAAGAAGAAAAGCAAATGTTATGTGTGGACCTTCTGAAGCTGGAGGGTAAAAGTGGATTCCTGACATCTAAGTCAGAAACGCAGACACAGACACACACACAGACACACACACACACACACACACACACACAAACACACACACACACACACACACAAAGAGAATGCCAGTTTAAGATGATGGAGTGAGCCACATGTAACTCTACTTCCTACTGAAATCTCTCTTTGAAAACAAGGGGCGCCCGGGTGGCTCAGTCGGTTAAGTGTCCAACTTCAGCTCAAGTCATGATCTCATGGTTCATGGGTTCAAGCCCTGCATCGGGCTCTGTGCTGACAGCTCAGAGCCTGGAGCCTGCTTCGGATTCTGTGTCTCCCTCTCTCTCTCTGCCCCTCCCCAGCTCGTGCTCTCTCTTTCTCTCAAAAATAAATAAATATTAAAAAATTTAAAAAAATAAAAAATAAGTAAAAACGGGGAAAAAACAAAACTTCAAGGTAAAAAAAATACAGAAAAAGCAGACGACCAAAATGAGAGTAAACCTAGCAGAGAGTCGGCCACCATCACTCGCAATTGGCAAAGACTCAAAGGCAGGCAGACAAGTGGGAAACTTTTATAATGAAAACAGGGGCAGCTTCAGATATGGTTGGTGGCCATTGTAATGGGGAAACTGGAGATGGGCTGACTAGAAGCCAGGCTTCTTATGTGATTGGTTTGGCTTTCTCTGGTTGGTCCTGTGTTGGAAGTAGGGGCAAAATATAAAGAAGCAGACCCATCAACAAGCTCTAACCATTCTGGGCTGTTTGACTCAGAAGCTGTGGTTTGGCTTCCCAGGCTGGTGGCTGCTGTAGAAGTCATGGGTCAGAGTTCTACTGTCATATGAGACCTGGCTATTTTCTGTTTGTATAGTCAGTCTCTTAGAGAACAGGAGATAAAATCACTAACATTTTGGAAGCTGGAAAGCAGACGGATAGTGGGAACTGACTTAGCAGACTCTTCTTCATCTATCAAAGGACAGGCCAAAAGCAAGCCTGGTTTGCCCTACAAAACCACCAAAAGCCTCAAGAATTGAAAGCACCAGGTACCTCAAGAAGCAGGGGTAAAGTTGGGACGAAAAGCAGAATAACTGGTTAAAAGTCTATTTCAGAAGCAGTTGGACCACCTGATTTCCTTCCTAGCTGCCAACCCTGCAGAAGGTTTAGGATTGATTCCCTGGAGACAATAAAGTAGAAGATACCTTGTCTAGTTAAGAATAAGGGTGCCATACTAGGGAACCTGGGAACTAGGGAACCTGGGTGGCACAGTCAGTTGAGCATCTGACTCTTGATTTGAGCTCAGGTCATGACCTCCTGGTTCATGAGATCGAGCCCCACATCAGGCTCTGCACTGACAGTGTGGAACCTGCTTGGGATTCTCTGTCTCCCTCTCTCTCTCTCTGCCCCTATCCTGCTTGCTCTTTTCCTCAAAATAAAAAGATAAACTTAAAAAAAAAATTAACAACAACAAAAAGAATGGGGTGTCATACTAAAAACATGAGGATTCAGTGAAAATTACTTACTTTCATACTTTCAAGATTCCTGCCTCACTTTCCCACATCAGCAACCAACATTAGAAGCCAAGTGTATACGAAAAATTTTCAGATAATTTTGTTATGAGCATACATTAAACTTTCTTTAGTATCTTACAACAACGAAGAAGGCCAATAGTAGGATACTTCTAAATGGGTGAAAAGATTATCGGGAAATAGAAAACTGCATTGTTCTAAGCATACCCTTCCCACTTATCAGATTCTATGGGGTTTCCGCCTTCTATAGTTTTTGAGCTGTTTTACACTGCTGAAGAGATATATGTTAATTTGTAGAAAGCTGATAATAATGCAAATAATTATTGTCTTTAGATGTGCAAATAAATGCTGTTAGGTGAAGCTTCTATTGACAACCCCACTCCCCCACACCTCTTAATAAGCCAGCTTTGTGTGTATTGAGAAAATGTATGTCAACGTTTTTGATAGGCTTAGATATTTGGTCTTTGGGTTTTCCTTTGAACTGATTGTAACATCTTTTCCAGATCCTTCATTAAATAATGAGTTAAGTCAAATCTTTGACATGTATTTATTTCATAACTGCATCTGATTCATAATTTTCTTTTGTTTTCTTTCTTTTTTTTTTTTTTTTTTTTACTATTATCCTTTAAGAAGTCCAATTCAGTGGGAATGCAAACTGATGCAGCCACTCTGGAAAACCATACGGAGGTTCCTCAAAAAATTAAAAATAGAACTACCCTACGACCCAGATATTGCACTACTAGGTATTTATCCAAAGGATACAGGTATGCTGTTTCGAAGGGGCACACCCCCCCCCCCCCAATGTTTACAGAAATGCTATCGACAATAGCCAAAGTATGAAAAGAGCCCAAATGTCCATTGGTGGATGAATGGATAAAGATGTGGTCTATATATACAATGGAATATTATTCGGCATTTAGAAAGAATGAAATCTTGCCATTTGCAACAACATGGATGGAACTAGAGTGTATTATGGAAATTAGTCACAGAATGACTTCACTCATATGTGGAATTTAAGATACAAAACAGATGAACAAAAGGGAAGAAAAGCAAAAATAATATAAAAACAGGGAGGGGACAAAACATAAGAGAACAAACTGAGGGTTGCTGGAGGGTTGTGGGTGGGGGATGGGCTAAATGGGCAAGGGGCATTGAGGAGGACACTTGTTGGGATGAGCACTGGGTTTTATATGTAGGGGATGAATCACTGGATTCTACTTCTGAAATCATTATTGCACTATATGCTAACTAACTTGGATGTAAATTTAAAAAAATAATAAAAATATAAATAAATATAGAAAGAAAGAAAGAAAGAAAGAAAGAAAGAAAGAAAGAAAGAAAGAAAAAGAAAAAAAAGAATCCAGTTCAGGGGTGCCTGGGTAGCTCAGTCAGTTAAGCGTCCAACTTCAGCTCAGGTCATGATCGCACGGTTTGTGAATTCGAGCTCTGCGTTGGGCTCTGTACTGACAGCTCAGAGCCTGGAGCCTGTTTCAGATTCTGAGTCTCCCTCTCTCTCTGCCCCTCCCCTGCTCACACTCTGTCTCTGTCAAAAAATAAATAAACATTAAAAAAAAAAGAGAAGTCCAATTCAAAGATTTATTTTTGGTAGGGATATTTGGGAGGAAAAGAGATTAGTTAGAAAAATCATTTTAGGGATGGCTGGCTGTTTCCAGTCCATGGAGCATGCAACTCTTGATCTCTGGGTTGTGAGTTCAAGCCCCACACTGGGTGTAGAGATTACTTAAAATCTTTCGAAAGAAAGAAAGAAAGAAAAGAATGAGGAAGAGAGAGAGAAGGAAGGAAAGAAAGAAAAAGAAGAAAAGAAAAAATCACTTTAGATTAGTTACAAGAAAAAAAAGAATATTTGGTGAAATTCACTACACTCTGAACTGAAAGGTGACTGGGTGCATAACTGGCTTCTTGGAAGTTTTAATCCCTTTAGTTTTATTAGGATTTTGTGTAGGCATTTTATCAGAAATTCTCATTTCTCCCTCGAAGGCAGATGTAAATTACAACATGAAAAAAATGCATTCTGGTTCTAGTTTGAATTTTTTTTTTCTTTTACACAATAATGATTTCTGAATCTCCAGTCAAAAGCTGTCGCTAAATACCTACTCCCAGTGCTACTCGAAGCAATGAAAAAGGGAGCTTGCTCCAAAATGTAAATCACCATACTGTTTCCTTCACTGAAAAATTCTTCCTACAAAACTGTGCTTGCTGACATAGATACTTCACATTCTGGAACAAACTTTTATCTTATTGAGGACTGATAAAAGCCAATTGCGGAGTACCTAGCTGGCTCAGTCATAGAGCATGTGACTCTTGATCTCAGAGTCATGAGTTCCAGCTCCACATTGGGAGTAGAGTCTACTTTAAAAATAAATAAAAATGCATTTAAAAAACCCCCCAAATTGCAGAAAGTGAACTGTTTTCCAGCTTTAAAAAGGAATTAAATTATAATACGTGCTACAACAGGAGTGAACCTTGAAGGTATTTATGCTGAGTGAAATAAGCCAGACACAAAAGGACAAATAATGCGTGATACCACTTACATGAGGTTGCTAGAAGAGTCAAATTCATAGAGACTAGAGTGGAATAGTGGTGACCAGGAGCTGGGGGGAGAGAGGAATGGGAAGTTACTGTTTATTGGGCATGGAGTTTCAGTTTGGGATGATGGAAAAAATCTGGAGATGGATGGTGGTAATAGTTACAAAACAATGTAAATATACTTAATGCCATGGAATTGTACATTAAAAAATGGTTAAAATGGTAAATTTTAAATTATATATGTATATGTATATATATATATATATATTTTTTTTTTTTACCACAGTTGTAAAATGATTAAAGTGATAGATTTTAAGTTATACATACTTTACTGCAATTTTTTTTTGTTTACATTACAGACCAGCTAGTCCAAAGACTACACTTTGAATTGTACTATATTAGACTCCAGGCTTCTCAAACTAAATTTATCAACCCCAGCAGATCTTTTCACATGCCACAAACTAGCTCCTTTCTAACTCTCAACTCCACATTTATTCTACCTTTCTCCACTATTCATTCAGTTACGAACACTAGAAATCGGTGAAATGTCCTAGACTCCTGCCTCCCCTTCATCTTTTTGTATATAATTTGAGCAATGATTGTCTAACTGTACTGGTAATAAAGAAGCTGTTCCTCAGCTTCAAGCCGTTTATGCTTAGTTTTGTGGTGCTGAGGCTGGCTGGGTCTTTGCGTTTCACACTTTTCCTTCACCAGACTGGCTCTCTGTTAACTCCTGCCAATAGTCAATAGCGGGAGATGAGAGGCAGGAAGAAGGGAGAAGGGACTGCTGCTCCTTCCTGTTCGCTTTTTGTTTCTATCCAGTCACATGCCAGCAGCAGTCCTGGACTCCTTTCCATACTCCCAGAACTAGCCTTATCACATTCCTCAGAGGGACCAGTACCAGCTAGGCAGCCACCCCCTCAGAGGTCTGAGTCACGAAGAGGCCCACCGCTGAGCTACTGAGCTACCAGTGTAAGTCAGGTAGCGTGTTTTTTTGTTTTTTTTTTTTTAATTTTTTTTTTTCAACGTTTATTTATTTTTGGGACAGAGAGAGACAGAGCATGAACGGGGGAGGGGCATAGAGAAAGGGAGACACAGAATCGGAAACAGGCTCCAGGCTCTGAGCCATCAGCCCAGAGCCTGACGCGGGGCTCGAACTCACGGACCGCGAGATCGTGACCTGGCTGAAGTCGGACGCTTAACCGACTGCGCCACCCAGGCGCCCCAGGTAGCGTGTTTTTAAGGTCTGGGTTCCAGCTCCCGAGGGCCCCTCCTTCAAGTGTTTAATCCCAACGATCCCAACCTTGACTCTTTATTTCCCCATCTCCTTCTTGCAGTTACTACTTCTTAGTCCCACTTTCTCTTTTCAATTCTCCAATGCCTATGATATCTCCAACAACTGTTTATATGAATTTTCTTAGTTAAGGTAACTGCTGTAGTTTGTTGAACACTGACTAATACAGAAAATGGTCCCAAGAATAGTTCTAGGAGGCTGACTTTCAGCTATAGGATTTGGGGTTGATTTGTTTATATCCTTAAATTCAAATGCAACGTTGAGCAAGTTGTCAGTGGGAAATGGGATGTAGTGGCATCATAAATGATCAACTTATCACCTTTAGTCATTTGTGTTGGAGTGCCCACTAAAGCAAACGCTTTGAAGTCACGTATGACTGTTTGATGGTAATGTAGACAGTAACAACTCTATGTTGGGAGTGGCTTCATTTGCTCCCCACAAAGAACTCATGTAAGAAATGGAAAAGGTCAAGTCATTAAACATTCAGTTCAAGAGACAGAGAAAGCTTCTTTGTCAGTCCTAAAGAATCTCTTATTTTTTATACTTACAAACTAATATTTCTGAAAATCATAGAATTTAATTGTGCAGATTTCAGAATTACAACATAAGTTGATTTCATAGCCATGCCAGAACTCTCTAGTGAAAGATAAGGCAAAGATGGGGAAGGGGATGACACTGAAACTGGAATGATGACATCTGGGTTGGTGCCCAAAGAGTGACTTTACACTGAAGAAATCTGACAAAACTACCTTAGCCACATTATCAAGGCTATAAGTCATATGTATGGACTGCCTAAAAAAACTAGGACTGCCATAACAAAATGCCATAGACTGGGTGGCTTCAAGAACAGAAATTTATTTCTCATAGTTCTAGAGGCTGAGAAATCCCAGACCAAGGTGATGGCTAATTCTGTTTCTGTTGAAAACTCTTTTCCTAGCTTGTAGATGGCCCATTTCTCACTATGTCCTCAGGTGATGGAGGGTGAGGGAGATCTCTGGTGTCTCTTGTATAAGGACACTAATCCTATTGGATCAAGGCCCCACCCTTACTACTTCATTTAATCTTAATTACAGCCTAAAGGCCCTATCTCCAAATAGGGTCAAATTGGGGCCTAGGGCTCAACATATGAATTTGTGGGGCTAAGGAAGGACACAATCCAGTCCATAGCAATATCCTTGATATAATTTGATGAAAATGGCACTCTGTGGCCTTCCTCCCAAAACACATAGCCCCAGGCTTTTTTGCTTCTGACCCTCATCTCTCTCTCTCTCTTTTTTAAGAATCTCTACACCTAACTGTGGGTCTTGAACTCATGACCTTGAGGTCAAGAGTCAGATGTCCTACCAACTAAGCCAGCCAGGCAACCCCAGTCTAATCATGAGATAAACATCAGACAAATCCCTATTGAGTGACAAAATACTTGATTAGTACTCTTCAAAACTGTCAAGGTCATCAAAGACAAGGAAAAGTCCCAGCCAAGAGGAACCTAAGGAGACATGTCAACTAAATGCAACGTGGTATCCCTGATAAGATCCTAGAACACAAAAAGGATTATCGGGTAAAAGTTAAAGTAATCTAAATGAAGTATGGACTTTAATTAATAACAATGTAATGATATGGGTTCATTAATTATGCAAAGGTACCATACTAAGATAAGATGTTAATAATAGGGGAAGTTGGGTGGGGGATATATGGGAACTCTTTATTCTATCTTCACAAGTTTTTTATAAATCTAAAATATTCTAAAATAAAAAGCTTATTTAACAGGTAAAAATAAAAAAAACCAATGTAGGCACAATTATCATAAGGAGTAGCAGAAATGAAATGGTGTTCAGAAAGTTTTGATATGTAAGAATCTTTGGCAGTGGGTGATTGATCCTGGTGTCCTAAGTTAAATGGATAGCTTAATAAAATGTTATTGGAATTACCCACTTATGGTATTTCTAGTAAGACCCTGTGCTGGACGAGACATAAACTCTGGACAAAACACACCATAAAAACGCCTCCCTGAAGGCACTGGAGAGTGAACAAAAGCAGGTAGATTCTGACAGGGAGTCAACACTTACAAGTAATGACATGAGGTGAATTTTCTTTTATAGTCTTTAACCTGACAATCCAACCAGGTAGAAAACCATCAAAGACATATAAGAACTGAACAACATGATTAACTACTTTGTCCTAATTGACATTAATAGAACTCAAAGACATATAAGAACTGAACAACACGATTAACTACTTTGTCCTAATTGACATTAATAGAACTCAATGCCCAACAACTATATACATTCTTTTCAAGGGCAAATGGCATATTCACCAGGATAGACTATATGTGAAGCCAAAGAACAAGTACTGATAAATTTTTAAACATTGACAATTTAAAAGACAGTTTCTCTGACACTGGGATTAGTTATAAATAACAAGATTCTAAGAAAACTAAAAATATTTGGAAATCAGTATACATACTTCTAAATAATCCACAAGTCAAAAAATCAAGAGAAATTAGAAGGTATTTTTAGGGGCGCCTGGGTGGCTTAGTCAGTTAAGCGCCTGACTTAGACTCAGGTCATGATCTCACAGTTGGTGAGTTTGAGCCCCATGTGGGGCTCTGTGCTGACAGCTCAGAGCCTGGAGCCTGCTTCAGATTCTGTGTCTCCTTCTCTCTCTGCCCCTCCCCCATGCATACTCTGTCTCTTTCTCTCTCTCAAAAATGAATTAACATTAAAAAATTTAAAAAAAATTTTTTAAAGATGATATTTTTAAATGGATGTTAATGAAAACATTTTGATATTTGTGGGATACAGATAAAGCAGTGCTTCCAGGGAAATTTATAGCTTTAAATGTTTATATATTAAAAGAAGATCTAAAATCAACAATCTACATTTTCACCTTAAGGAATTAGAAAATAAGAGCAAATTAAGCCCAATGGAAATAGAAGGAAATAATCAAGATAAAAGCAGAAATCAACAAAATAGAAAATAGACAAAAATAGCAATAAACAATGCAAACAAAAGCTTGTTTTTTGAATTAATAAAACCCACAAGCCTCCAGTCAGAATGATCAAGAAAAGATAAAAACTATTTGAGGAACTGAAAGTTGATTTAACATTTGAAAATCAACCAATGTAAGTTACCTGTGTCATGCCTGGTTTTCAGATACTTCTGCACCCAATAGGAGATACTGCTGTAGCATTACAACCCTCAACTGGAAAATCCTCGAAAGATAGTGGTGAAGCAAAATCCTCTCAGTGGGTAGATCTCCAAAAAATACATTTGGTTGTCCACTCTATCTGGATGGTGAACTGGCCAGAAGAACAGATATATACTGATTAATTAACTGGTAGTTGCTAATGATTTCATTGCATGCTTAGGAGACTTGGAGAGAATAGAGGCCTTTGAAGATAATTAGAAAGAAGGTGTGGGGAAGAGGTATGTGAATGGACCTTTCCAATGGGCAAACTGTAACGATATTTGAGTTCAATAAAAATGCTCACAAAAGGTCATCTATTGAAGGGGAGGCTCTCAATCAGACGGACAAGAGGACACATAGTATAAATGTCACTCTACCTTTTTCCAGACGTAGCAGTGTTTGTTCAAGGAGCTCGAGTACAACATGGCCATGTTACAGGGATAAAGACTATGCATGGATTCAACAACATCAGCTTCCCCTTAATAAGTCTGACCTGGCTAAGCCCCTAGGAAGCCTCACATACTTGCAATAAAGATTTAGGCTAGACCCTCAGTATGACATTCCCTGGGGCAGCAGTCAGCCAATTAGTAGCAAATTGATTACACTGGACTCCTTATATCACAGAGGTAACAGCAATCTGTCCTTACTGAAATAGATGTATATTATGGGTATGGATTGTATCTTCCCTGCTCATATGGTACTTTGGCCAGCACCACCATCATCCATGGATTTAAACAGAATGCATATTTACTATAATGGTGTTTTATATGGCATTGCTTCTAATCAGGAAACACATTTCACCAAAAAAGAAGCATGCTAATGGGCTCTTGTCTATGGAATTCATTGATCTTTCCACATACCCCATTATCCAGAAGCAGCTAGTCTGATGGAATGTCCGAACAACCTAGTGATGGCTTGGTTTCAATGCCAATATCAGTGCGGAGAGGACATCTTGAAAGATTGGGATTATCTTCCAAAATTAACACATCCTTCAATGTATAATGCTGTCTCTTCTATAGCCAGAATGAGCAGATCCACAAATCAAAGGTGGGAAATAGAAGTGGCTTTTCCCTTTCTTACACCTAATAATCTACTTCCAGAATTTTTACTTCCCATTTCTTCAACTTTGAGTTCTGTTGGTTTGGAAGCCTTAGTTCCAACAGGGAAATGCTTCTACCACAAACACAATAATAGTTCCATTGAATGGGAAGTTGAGATGTCATCTAGCCATTTTGGGCTCTTCATGCCATGGGACCAACAGCCAAAAATGGATTACTCACTGAGTGAGATGACTGATCCTAAATACCAAGGGGGAACTGGGTCTCTGCTAACATAATAGGGACAGTTTCCCAAGAGTTTCTCTGAAATCCAGGGGATTTTCTGAGCACTTCCACATCTAATAGGAAAGACTGATGGGAAATTAAAGCAGTCAGAAAAAAGTAGGACCCTGAGAGAGATTCAGGAATGAAAGTTTGGTTCACCCCACCAGATAAAAACCCAAAGGTTCTAGTGGAGGGCAAAGGAAATAATCAATGGATAGTGGAAGACAACAGTTATAAATGTCAACTAGGACCTGTGACCACTTACATAAATGAGCACAATAACAGCAATGCCTATTTTCTTGTAACTTTTTCTGTGTGTACATAAAAAGAATCTCTCTCCCGATTCCTCTTGTTTTATATAAGGATTGCTGGTTGCTGTTAACTTTACAATTTAGTCTTTTGGTTTAGTATATTCAGATAGGACCTTGACTGAATGTGAGTAGTACTTAACATCACTTATATATGGATACTGTTAACTATAACTGAATGGCAAGCATTCTCCTGACTCAGGACATTTGTAGATGCTATTTCCTCTTCTTTGAATGTTCTTCTCCTACATATTCATAAAGGCTTCTCTTTCACCTTCTTTTAATCTTTATTCAATGTCACTTTTCCCAGATATGCTTTCTCTGACCACTCTATTTAAAACTCGAAGTACTTGGGATGCCTGAGTGGCTCAGTTGGTTCAGTGTCCAACTTCGGCTCAGGTCATGATCTTACAGTTCATGAGTTTGAGCCCCAGGTCAGGCTCTGTGGTGACACCTTGGAGCCTGGAGCCTGGAGCCTGCTTCAGATTCTGTGTGTGTGTCTCTCTCTGCCATTCTCCCACTTGCGCTCTGTTTCTCTCTCTCTGTCTCAAAAATAAACAACAAAAAAAATTTAAATTCAAAGTACTTATCACCATCTAAAATATTATATATTTTACTTGTTTACCTCACTGACTTTCTGTTTCCCACTCCAGCTTGTTAACTGCTATATCTTTAGTGCATAGAACAGTGTAGACACTCAAGAAATATTTGTTGACTATGGAACATTGTTATGCAGTTTAAAATAGTGAAGTAGATCTATAAATACTAAATAAGCTAGTATTTATAGTGTCCTTTCAGAAATAAAGGAAGAACATAAATGTGGATTTTAGCTTATTACCTAAGTTAAAAAATTTTTTTTCCATTTTTTCAGTGTTGGGAGACACTTGGACATGGTTTCCAATTTAGGGGAAAAGGCCAGTAGCATTGGAATAGATTAATACATAGGAAAAAGCGGATAATTGATGGAACAAGGTCCATGAGGAGATAACATGAGATGGTTGCAGAGCACAGTGAAAGCACTGTGCTTGGATAAGAGGAGTTTTGTGATAAGGAGCCTTAAAATTAAAGGAGTTCTCAACTGACGGCCTCCATGATCCTCATAAATGGAGGATAGAGGTCAAGGCTAAGGGCAAGGGTTTGGGGAATGTGATTAATTTGTGAGGGTTTAAGAAAGGTATTATGGTTATATTAACAAAATTATTTTATTTAATCCTCACATCAACCCCCGTGAGGTATTATCTCCACTTTACAATATTATTCTATTTTATAAATGTAAAAACGGAAGGACTGCGATTATGTATTATGCACAGGACTGCATAGCTGATGAATGATGGAGCCATTTTAGTAAACTCTAACCCAGGCTTCTCTTGACTTCAGTTTACTGCCTGTCTAGGTCTCATGTTCCTCAGCAATAATGTGGAAATGGTCCCAAGCTACTCCATCCTCTAAAGTAATTGTCCCCCGAGTGGAGTAGGATGGGCACATCCAGGGTGTACATGATGGTCCATCAGAATGTTAAAAGAAAATGTTAGATTTCTATTCACATTTTATTTTATTTTATTTGTTTCAACGTTTTTAATCTATTTTTGGGACAGAGAGAGACAGAGCATGAACGGGGGAGGGGCAGAGAGAGAGGGAGACACAGCATCGGAAACAGGCTCCAGGCTCCGAGCCATCAGCCCAGAGCCTGACGCGGGGCTCGAACTCCTGGGCCGCGAGATCGTGACCTGGCTGAAGTCGGACGCTTAACCGACTGCGCCACCCAGGCGCCCCTCTATTCACATTTTAAATCTAAAAAAAAAATTTAAGAAATTCAGGTTTGCTACTATTCAATATACAGATGGACACTGGTATCCTTATTTGGTCTGGATGCCAGCTGGTTGTGAGTCATTTTGGAATCTTGAGGGAGAGATAGGAGTTCCACAGTGCAGATGGACTGATAGTGGTGCTCGCCCATCTTACATTTTTTGTGCTTATGAGATGACATCAGTGTGTTCATTTTTGTAGAAACAAGACTTAAATAGCGGAATCTTTATAATACAGTGGTCTATGATGGAATGGGGACTGATGACAAAGGTATTTGGCTTCACTCAGATTTGCTAGGCATTTCTGGTCAAAGTATTAAAATAGTTGTCAGAACCTATAAATACCTGACTTTTCTTTCACAAAAAGAAACATTCTGGGGCGCCTGGGTGGCTCAGTTGGTTGAGCGTCCGACTCTTGATTTTGGCTCAGGTTGTGATCCCAGGGTTGTGGGACTGAGCTCCGAGTGAGTCTCTGTGCTGAGCACGGAGCCTGCTTGGGATTCCCTCTCTCCATCTGTCCCCGTCCCCTGCCCCTGCTCTCTCTCTCTCTCTCTAGCTGAAAAAACCAACCAACCAACCAACCAAACAAACAAACAAACAAGACATTCAAATTTTGCTGACTTTTTCAACAAGGTGGCTGTGAATAGTATGCTATTTTATAAATACAAAAAAACCCCCATGTTTTGAAACTGTTCCTTCAAGCTAAAGTCCATAGTGTAATGAATGAGAAAACAATTGCTTTTTGAAAGCTACTATAAATATTTTGAAAAGTGATATTAAGAAGCGTTTTGGTGGGTTTTTTGCCAAAAAACATAGAAAAAAATTATTATTATTTTTAAGTAAGCTCTATGCCCAACATAGGGTGTAAACTCAGGACCCCAAGATCAAGAGTCACATGTTCTATGGACTGAGCCACCCAGGTGTCTTGTTGGAAGTATGTCACTTATAAAAATGCTCATATTTGCACACATAAATCTTTGGAAATACTTTTCTACTGTGTTTAAGAATCTTCCAAATAAAATAGAGATCCAGTGGATTTTAAATATATTTAGTAAAAATATAACATCTTCTGATCAATTTGCAAATGCAGCTGATTGATATCCTGGAAAATAAAAACTAATTAGCTGGACTTGAATAAAATTGAATAGGACTTAAAAATTAGTTTCATGTTTCAGGTACTTGGGTGGCTCAGTTGGTTAGGTGTCTGACTCTAGGTTTTGGTTCAGGTCATGATTTCAAGGTTCGTGGGTTCCAGCCCTGCATCAGGCTCTGTGTTGACTGTGCAGAGGCTGTTTGGCATTCTCTCTCTCTCTCTGTCTCTCTCTGCCCCTCCCCTACTCACCCTCTCTGTCTCTCAAAATAAATAAACATTAAAAAAATTTTTTTACTTTCATGTTTGAGTAAATCCAGCTAAATATTTTTCCCATGTTTGAGTAAGTCCAGCTAAATATTTTTCCATTTGGATCCTTTATATCTTTGTGAGTTTCATTTCCATTAAAACCAAGTAATAGATAATAGGTACACACTTTGAAAATATTATTATAGTATATTAAACCATCATTTCAAAAATGATTTAAAATCAAATTGAGTTTACTTTAAAAACAAGGTCGTGGAAGCAAAAAGGTAATAAACAGTTTTATATTTTAAAATATTATGTTTCTTTCATCTTCATCTTATCCTTTAATTTTTAAATTTTAAAACATTTTTATGATTTAAAAATGTCCACGACAAATTAGGGCATTATTACACACATACAATGTATTGATAATGTGGGTTCATGTTATAACATGTTGAGAGTTTGTGATAATAAAAAATTTGGAGATCATTTATTCAAGTACCAGGTTTTTCAAGCTGAGCACTACTGACAATTTGGGCTGGAAAATTCTTTTTGTGGGGACTTTCCTGTACATTGTAAGTTATTTAACAGCGTCCCTGGCTTCAACCTACTAAATACCAAATACCACTAGTACTCCCCGCACAATCGGTTGTGACAATCTAAAACTCCCCCAAACAGTGACAAGAGTCCCCTTAGGGTAGGGTTGTCAGATTTAGCAAAACAAAACAAAACAAAAGCAAAAACCAAAACAAAAGGAGGTGCTTATTTTTTTAATCCTATTCTCTATTTATTGGAAATCCAAATTTAACTGGGTTCCTGTGTTTTATGCAACAACCCCAAGGGAAGAGGGCAAACCCACTCTTGCATTGGGAACCACAGGTGGAAAGTCTTATTATGTTACTTATGTTATGTCTTATTACTTACTTATGTCTTATTATGTTACTTATTATGTTACTCTACATCCTTGCCTCTTTCCCAACCTCATCCTACCTTCCAAACCCTTCCACTATGCTCTCCGGAACTCATTATCCATAACCTGCAAAAGTCCTTGTGTTGTCAAGCTTTCTCTTCCATTTATCTTTATTAAAATCCGGCTGACTCTCAGTCAGTCAGATATTCCTGTTGCCCCACCCAAATGGTGCTGTTTATAGACAGAATTTGATATAAGCAAAAACTATAACCGGTGTTTCCAATGGAAAACTATGCATTCTTCAGGTTATCTGATTCTAGCCTTGTATTGCTTAAGATTTTAAAAATATGTTTATTTATTTCTGAGAAAGAAAGAGAGAGACAACACAAATTTGGGAGGGGCAGAGAGAGAGGGAGACAACAGAATCTAAAGCAGACTCCAGGCTCTGAGCTGTCAGCATAGAGTCCAACTTGGGGGTCGAACCCACGAACCGCAAGATCATGACCTGAGCTGAAGTCAGACACTTAACTGCCTGAGCCATCCAGGTGACCCTAGCTTTTTGTTGCTTTTGAGGTATTTTACAACTCTGTAAACTGTAGAGAACTAATAGTAATGCATAATAATTCTTGTCTATAGACATGAAATAAATTCTGTCCAGTGGAAATTTAGTGGACTAGCCTCCTCCAATATGGGTAGAAGTCAATTTTGCTTTCTTTTCAAGTTCAATTTTCCTGACCTATAAATGTGGATTCACCTTTGGACATCTCACTGGCTAACTTATTAATAGTGGTTAAAACCTTTAACACATTTCATTTTATATCTGTATAAGTCATGATTTTAATTTTTTTAAAGATTTCTTTTCTTTTGAGAGAGAGAGAGAGAGAGAGAGAGCGTGCGCGCACACACTTGAGCAGATGAGAGGGGCAGAGGGAGAAAGAGAGAATCCCAAGAAGGCTCTATCCTCAGGGCAGAACCCAGCTTGGGACTTGATCCCATGACTCTGGGTCACGACCTGAGCTGAAATCCAGAATCAGACACTCAACTGACTGAGCCACGCAGGTATCCCATGATTTTAATTTTTTTACAGTTTTTAAAAATTTTCCTTTAACAGAGGTGGGATTGTTGTTGTTTTGCTTCTTATTGCTATATTCTGGCTATTATTCTTACACTTTGCTTAAAAAGAAAAAGAACAGCCAGCTTCTCTGAGGCCCATCCCACTCACCTGCTTAATTCTTTTTCTCTTAACCTTATCTGCTGTATTCATGTAACTCCCCCTTCAGTCAAGCAAAGACTTTGGCCAATTATTTCCCTCTACCATAAGCCCTGTCATTATCCTGGGTGACTTCAACAATCGACAAGATGATCTGTCCACTAGGGTCCTGGCCACTCATTCCTTTGATCTCAATATCCTTTTCCTTGACTTCACAGGAGTCACCTACTCCTGCCATCACCCTTTGGACCCTGTCATCATAACTGTGTCAGTTTCAGAATCACTAATTCAAACATCTTCTTTACAATCTCTTCTCCTTCCAAATTGTCTGTTAACTACTCCTACAGCTTTTTTCAACCTCATCGGCACCTTCGTTCATTGACCCTCATCAGCTTTCTTTCAATTCCTTTCTTGTTCTCCCTCCTTCACTTTTTTTATTAAAAAAATTTTTTTAACGTTTATTTATTATTGAGAGACAGAGTGTGAACAGGGGAGGGGCAGAGAGAGAGGGAGACACAGAATCCGAAGCAGGCTCCAGGCTCTGAGCTGTCAGCACAGAGCCTGACATGGGGCTTGAACTCACAAACCTCAAGATCATGACCTGAGCCGAAGTCAGACGCTTAACCGACTGAGCCACCCAGGTGCCCCTCCCTCCTTCACTTTTAAAGTTTATTTATTTGAGAGAGAGACAGAGAGAGAGAGAGAGAGGGAGGCCTGTGGGGGCTGGGCTGGAACCCATGAACCGTGAGATCATGACCTGAACAGAAATCAAGAGTCGGATGCGCAATTGATTGAGCCACTCAAGCGCCCCTCTTATTCTCCCACCTGATCTAGGTTAGATTCCATGAACTATAATTTCACTGTTTTGTCAACCTAAACAACCCTAAACTCCATTGTTCCTCTTTTTTTTTTTCTTTTTTCAGTGCATCTACCTGGAAAATCCCAAACCTAAATGAACTGTTTTCTTTACGGCCCTGGTTATGGGCAGTTTGTATACTGCTTATTGGTTCCAGAGAATGTCCAAATGAGCCCTAAACATCATTCAGGTTGGGTTATCTTGCTCTCCTGTTTTCTGTTAATTCAGTCATTTCCTCTCTCATCAAACTTTGGTTCCCCCCTTCTTGCCCTATATTCTCAGTAGATGACCGTCTTCCTTGACAGAAAAAAGTAGAAACTATCACATGGGCACTCCCCATCTTCTTCCTATAATCTTATAATCCTACCTTCACCTGTACCCATCCTGTCTTCTCTCTCTCCTACATCAGTGAAGAAGCAGTCCTTCCTTCTAACTAGGGCCAAATTCTTTTCCTGTGCTTTGTATCTCTTCTGCCCTGCTTCCTCAGAACTCCTCCTTGTAGACTGCACAGTCTGGTTTCATCTGTGTATCTTTTTCAATTTTTCCCTCTGAACAGGGTCCTTCACAATGTTTTTGAAACATTCTCAACCTTTTTTTTTCCCCCATTAAAAAACAAAGGGGGCACCTGGGTGGCTCAGTTGGTTGGGCGTTGGACTTCAGCTCAGGTCATGATCTCACTGCTTCTGGGTAGAAGCCCTGCATTGAGCTCTGTGCTGACAGCTCAGAGCCTGGAGTCTGCTTCAGATTCTGTCTCTCCCTCTCTCTCTGCCTCTCCCCAACTTGCACTCTGTCTCTGTCAAAAATAAATAAACATTTAAAACAACGACGACGACGACAACAACAATAACAAAACCTTCCTGGATCCTAATTTCCTTTCTAGTTACTCATCTAACTGCCTCCATTTTCCTTCCTTCCACTCACTGTTCAGCCATTTGGGTCCCACATTATCATACCCCTGAAGGAGCTCTGATTGAGATCTTGGGTGTCTCACTAGTGAAGCATTGGTGTCAACAAATCCAACATTTTTCAGTCATCTTGTTGACTTTTCAACAACAATTGACACAATAGATCATTCTCTCCTTGAAATGCTGTTTTGTCCCAGGTTCCATAACAATACTTCTCCACTTTTTTTTTCATACTTCTGGCTAGTATATCCTCCTTGCAAGTATATCCTCCTCTACCCAGGCATTAAACCCAAACGTCTCTTCTTCTACTAAGCAGAAGCCTTCTCTCTTCTTCCCACTTAGTATCACTCCTGAATATTCTTGTCCATGCCTAAGACTTTACCACCACCTCACGTCAACAACTCCAGCCTTGATCGTGCGTCTGAGCTCAGGCTGCTATCAATTTTTATTGGAAGTCTCAGAGGTACCTCAAATTCAATATGTATGTAACTGAACTCATGGTTTCCCCCTCAAAACTTAGCTTTTTCCAGGGGTTCTATATACCTAGGCATTTCCCTAATGTCTTGCCTCTACTCTCTCGAATCCACCATCAGATTCTTTTTATATTAAATCCGTCTACTTCTCTCCAACTCCACTTTTAGTCGTCTTGTCTAAGCTACCATATTTTCTCCCCTGTATTACTGTAAAACTTCTTAATCATCTACTTCAATCCACTCCCAATCCTTTCTTCTTACAGCAAAATAATCTTATAAAATGCATGTTTGATCATATAAGCCCCCTGTTAAAGAGCCTTCAGTGACTTTTAAAGACTGAAGTCTTTAATAGGGCCAGGTCCTTGCAGAATCTAGCAGCTATCTAACTTCACCCTCACCTGATACCATGTCCCCATCCCACCTTCCGCCACACGGGCCTTCTAGGTTTCTCCCCACACATAGCCTTTGCATGTGCTGTAACCTTTGCTTGGAGCACCTCCCTCCCCCAACCATCCACTTGGTCTCATTCACACCTACCTGTCCTTTAGATTACAGCTCTCTTTAATGTCTCTGATAGGATTCCCTCTTTTAATCTCTCACTGCCATCATCATCATAGCTAATACTCAGTCAGGTTTAATACAAATTGGATACTGATCTAAGGGCTCTACCAATAAGAATTTATTTATCATAACAACTCCATTGAATGCACGTGGAAACTGAGGCATCACATACTTTCATGTACCACAACTGTTATTTTCCTTACATGCAAAATGGAACAATAGTACTTTCTTCCCAGGGTGGTTGAGAAAATTAAATGAGTCTATAAAAGACTCAGAACAGTGCCAGCCACATAATAAATGTCCAGTAGATGTTAGCAATTGTTATTGTTGTAATCTTACATTTACTGCCTGATTATCTGATTAGACTCTGTTTCTGTCCTGTAAGTACTTTGAACATTGGTTCTTCTTTTTTGCTATTATATCCTTTATGCCTACCCAGGGCAGTGGCACACAGTGAATGTTCAATGAACATTTCTCGAATGAATGAATAATTAATTCATGTCCAACTGCACAGGATTGTTAGAAGGCTAAAAGAAATGTGTGTTAGGTACTTTTAAAAACTACATAGGGACATAGAGATGTTAAACATTTAAAGGGTAAACTGTGATGCTAATGTAAGCATGACCAGAATCTTAGGAGGAAAAAAAAAAAAAACCAAACTAATATGGGTTAGATTTATCAGAGAAGGGATTCATAGATGTATAGAATTTGGATGGATGAAGTGGACCTCAAGATATGTAAAGGACTGTCGAGAGTACGTGGAGATATATAGGGAAGTAGTTGGTATGTGATGAACAGTAACAGGAAATCTAGTTACAGATTTGGCTGAGACATATCACAGAGGGACTTCACAGGCAGATAAAGGAGTCTGGACCTGGCATGAAAGAGAAAAGGGAGAGTCTTGAGCAGGAGCATTTCAGGAAGATTCCTTCATCCAACTACTAGTGAGCCAGGAACTCTTCTTCATGCTGTAGATTCAATGGTGACCCAAACAAACTTTGGATGGTGAAGGGATTTGACCAGATGATTTCTGAGATCCTATAAGTTTTATCATTTTGTGATTTGAATAATAATTATCTTCTAGCAAACTCATCACCAGCTCCACCTTAAATGGGATCTGTAGTTAAGAACATTAATTATGTTCATGTAGTTTATTCAGAAGGAAGGGGGAAACATTTCATAAACACACGCTGTGGTCAGTTCATTCTCCAGCAGCCTGTCTTTGATTACCACTGAATCCATAAAGGCAATTTAAATTTGACTTCTGTACCAGAGAATCTCCTTTTTTCTCCTTGGGCGTACTTTACTTTGGGGAAGGGGAATTGCCCAATTTTATTTTCCAAATGGTATTTGAACACTAAAAATGCTCAGTAAACATTATAAATCCATGGGACCATCTCTGGAAAAGAAATCTTGGCTGTATGACCACATACCTATTGCAATACACAATAACTATTTTTAACAGTTTCTCATACCACTCACTAGGGGCTATTCATATGGAAGCCTAAAATTAAAAATAATTAAAAATAAAAGTAAAAGCAGCTGGCTCATGATGATTTTGTCAAGGAAACTTCAAATATACAAAACGCAGATGGTTAGTATAGAATATCACAGAAAATGTCACTGAATAATCCTGGCCATTGAGAATTTCTGCGCACTTTCACTCCATAAAGTTTATTTCAAACTAGACTTCATTCACCATGAAGAATTATGCACGGCAAACTTGAACTAAACATCTGGAAAGTAAGTTGGAATATGATTTGAAAATTCTGGGGCGCCTGGGTGGCGCAGTCGGTTAAGCGTCCGACTTCCGCCAGGTCACGATCTCGCGGTCCGTGAGTTCGAGCCCCGCGTCAGGCTCTGGGCTGATGGCTCAGAGCCTGGAGCCTGTTTCCGTTTCTGTGCCTCCCTCTCTCTCTGCCCCTCCCCCGTTCATGCTCTGTCTCTCTCTGTCCCAAAAATAAATAAACGTTGAAAAAAAAAATTCTAATAACAAGTAATATTCTAACTTTACTGAATTCAATTACTACACAGCCTGGGAATTCATTTCAAGACCTGTGAAAAATGCCCCCTTTAAAAAAAGAATTAGAAATCAATGAACAGAAGGAAATTTGGGAAATTTGCAAATATGTGGAAAATAAACACTCTCAAATAACCAGTGTGTCATGGAAGAAATTATAAGGGAAATTAGCAAACACCTTAAGATGAATGAAAATAGACAACATACAAAAATGTACAGGATGCAGTTAAAATAGTGCTTAAAGAGAAATGAAAGAAATGGGGTGCCTGGGTGGCTCAGTCGGTTGAGCATCTGACTTCGGCTCAGGTCATGATCTCTGCATCAGACTCTGTGCTGACAGCTCAGAGCATGGAGCCTGCTTTGGATTCTGTGTCTCCCTCTCTCTCTGCCCCTCCCCTGCTCACACCCTGTCTGTCTCTCTGTCCCTCAAAAATAAATATTAAAAAAAAAGAGAAATGAAAAGCTGTAAACATCTATATCAAAAAGATCTCAAATATGTAACAGCCTTCCAACTTAAAAAATTAGAAAAAGACTAAACCCAAAGCAAGCAGAAGGAAGTAAATTATAAAGACCACAGAAAAAATAAGTGAAAAAGAGAAGAAAAACAATAAACAAAACCAAATGTTGCTTCTTTGAAAATATCAACAAAATTGACATGTCTTTATCTAGACCAAGAAAAAAAAAAAGAGATGGAAAATTCAAATTACTAGAATTAAGAATGAAAGAGCTGATATTACCACCAACAGAAAGAAAAAAATTATAAGGGAGTATTATCAAAATGCCAACAACTTGAATAACCTAGGTGAATTCCTTGAAGCACACAAACTACCAAAACTGAATCAAAAAGAAACAGAACATCTGAATAAAACTGTAACACGTGAAGACATTAAAGCAGTAATCAAAACCTTCCCACAAAGAAAAGCCTAGGCGAGGTGATGTCCCTAGTAAATTCTACCAAAAGTTTATTAAAAAAAAAAAAAAAAAAAAAAAAAAAGCTTTATCTTCTTTTTTTTTTTTTTAAAGTAAACTCTACCCCCCAACGTGGGCTTAAACTCATGACCCTGAGAGCAAGAGTCCCATGCTCTACTGACTAAGCCGGCCAGGTGCACCACTACCAAATGTTTCAAAAAGGTTAATGCTAATCCTTCACAGACTCTTCCCACAAATAGAGAATGGACTTCCTGGCTCCTTTTATGAGGCCCTGATCCCAAACCAGACAAAGATATCCTAAGAAAACCAAAGACCAGGGCTGCCTGGGTGGCTTTGTAGGTTAAGTGTTCGACTTTTGATTTTGGCTCAGGTCATGATGTCACAGTCGTGAGATCAAGCCCGCTGCTATCACTGTGGCTACTAAGGGCTCTGAGCTGCCTGGAACCAGCTTAAGATTCTTTTGGGGCGCCTGGGTGGTTCAGCTGACTCCGGCTCAGGTCATGATCCCATGGCTTGTGAGTTCGAGCCCCACATCAGGCTCTGTGCTGACAGCTCAGAGCCTGGAGCCTGCTTCAGATTCTATGTCTCCCTCTCTTTCTGCCCCTCCCCTGCTCCTGCACTCTCTCTCTCAAAAATAAATAAAAACATTAAAAACATTAAAAAAAAAAAAAAGATTCTCTCTCTCCTACTCCGTCTGCCCTTCCCCCAGCTTGCTAGCACACACACCCTTTATCTTAAAAAGAAAATACCAGCAAGGTGAATCCAGCAATGAATATAAAGGATTAAATTTGATGACCAAATAGGGAATGGAAGATTGGTTTAACAAAATCAATCAACATAATGTAGCAAAGGACAAAACCATATGATCATCTCAATGAACAAAGAAAAAGCATTTGACAAAATCTAACACCCTTTCATAATAAAAAAACATTCTACAATTTGGAATAAAAAGGAACTCCTGCAACCTGATAAGGGAATCACGTGACACCTACAGCTAACATAGTATTTGGGGGTGACTAAAAGATGAAATCTTTCGCCCTAATATCAGGAGTAAGACAAGATGTCCATTATTACTACTTCTATTCAACATTGTATAGAGGTTCTGGCCAAGTCAGTTGGGTAAGAAAAAGAAATAAAAGGCATCTGGATTTCTAGGAGTCTATAAGATGATCTTGTATATAAAAAATTTGAGAAACATACACAAAACTTCAGAGCTAATAAATTGGTTAAGCAGGTTTGAATGATACAAGGTCAATATATAAAAACCTATTGCATTTCTAATTTTTTTTTACATTTTTATTTATTTATGAGAGAGAGAGAGAGAGAGTGTGTGCACACATGTGGGGGAGGGGCAAAGAGAGAATGAGACACAGAATCCAAAACAGGCTCTAGGCTCTGAGCGGTCAGGACAGAGCCCCACCTGAGGCTCAGGCTCACAAACCATGAGATCATGACCTGAACCGAAGTCAGACGCTTAACCGACTGAGCCACCCAGGCATCCCTTGCATTTCTGTACACTAGCAATTTGATGAGGAAAGAACAGTCTTTTTAGAAAAATGGTGGTAGGACAGCTGGATGTTCGCATGCAAAAGAACAAACGTAGACCCTGACCTCACACTGTATGAACAAAAATGAACTTAAAATGGATCATAGACTTAAATGTAAGAACAAAAACTATAAAACAATATCCTCTGATTCTATATATCTTGTTGGAGGAATTTGTATTTAAATAGATTTTTTTTTTCAAAATGAAAATTGACTGCTGTCTATTTGAAACGGCCAATAAATAACATCCTTTAAAATTTGAAAGTCAAATTATATGTATAGTTAAGACGTTGATCTTTGTCTGAGTTAATATCTCTTATCTATGAGTAGCAGTTTATCTTACTTTAGAGTTGAAAATGTTTTTTAAATGATTACTTATTTAGAGAGAGCATGCATGTACATGCGTGTGAATGGCCAGGGGTGGGGGGGGGGGAGCTGAAGGAGAGAGAGAGCAAGAGAGAGTGAGAGAGAATACCAAGCAGGCTCCACTCTCAGTGCAGAGCCCAGCCCTGGGCTTGATCTCAGGAACCATGAGATCATGACCTGAGCCAAAATCAAGAGTTGGACGCTTAACCAACTGAGCCACCCTGATGCCCCTAGAATTAAAAATGTTTTAAGTGAAACATTTCTGATGATGGTAGATTCCATATGTAGCTCTTAATATGCTAAAATTTAGTAAATGTGTGAGAAGGGTCTTAGTATTTTCTTAGTTGTTTTTTTTTAACAATTTCTTTTTTTAAATTTTTTACATAATCTCTACACCCAATGTGGGGCTTGAACTTAACCCCAAGATCAAGAGTTGTATGCTCCATTCATTGAGCCATCCAGATTACCCCTAAACAATTTCTAATGTTTGAGCATTTCCTTAGCATCTAGTCAGTTTTTAAAGATTCTTTACTCCTCCTTCAGTGATAATCAGGACCAAACAAAATAGAAATCAAAGAACAAATGAATTTCTGGGAACTCTATGTTTGATCAATATTCAACCCATGGTGGAGCAAAGAGTAAGGGTTCCCATGTTAAATAATTCCCATATCTAGATTTTTTCAGAATGAATTTTCAAAACAGCATTTTTCTAGAATGAAATTCAAAACAGTGTCAATATACTGGCATTTCTGAGCCTAGGTAAGAAAAATAAGAATTTTTCACTCTTCTTCCTTTTTCTCTGCGCATTCTATGCAGTGGTTAGATTATTCAAGAGTCCAATTTCATTTGCTATTTTTGAGCTAAGTACACTGGACTTTTCACAATGAATGCCTATATCAGAAAGGCCAAGCTCATATGGTCACTGAAGTTGATTAAATGTTATATAGTTACGTACGATATTATTAGTTTGAAATAAATGACACAAGAGACTATGTTAAATTCTTAATAAAAGCAAATAGATATCGTGGGGCTTGATCTTTTGAAGCTGGGCTGTATTATAGGTAGAACTGCCAGATTTAACAAAAGATACAGGATGCTCCAATTCTATTTGAATTTCAGATAAACAATGAATAATTTAGTATAAGTGTATCCTAAAAATTGCATAGGAAAAACATATGCTAAGAAAATATTCATTGTTTATCTGAATTCATATTGAACTGGGCATCCTGCATTTTATCTGGCAACCCCAATTATGGGAAAAGAGGGAGAGAGATTTTATGCATTCTCCTTACAAAAGGCTGCCCAGACTAGCAGTAGGAAATAAACAGACTGAGTGGTCCTACATTTCTGTCCTGGTTGGTCACTGAACAGTTAAGGAAGTTTCTAGCAAAGTCCTAGAATTGGGCTGGCTTGTGATCAGATTCTGGTCTATTTTTAGGCTGTGGTAAATGGGACAGTTATTCCAGGGATTGGGGAAAAGCAAGTCACATTTAAAGTTGTGGAGAGGAGATATATGCCTAAGAGGGGAGAGGAGAGTGTGTCATATATCGCCACAGTAAAGGCCACTTCAACCACATCATTACTGTGTCCATCTTCTCCATCCCAAGCAAATAAGGTAGGTATAAGTGATGTCTCATTAATCTGGAAGGTGTCAGATGACTCCTGCTTTTGAAACTGTGGATTGAGTACGCCAGGCAAAGGAAAAGTGAGATGGGAAACTGGCCTTGAAATCATCTCCACTGCAATGAAGCATAGATATCTTAAACTCAATCCTTCCAAAACTGAAGTCATTACCTTCCCCTCCAGATTCTTCCTCACTCCCTAAGTTCATTCAAATATTCAACAAATATTCAAGTGGCCACTAAGTGCCAGCACGTGCTGGCTCTGGACACACATGGGTAAGCAGACAGGCATGGTTCCTGCTCTCAGCTTACAGCAGAGTTGGGGATGCTCTGCTAAAATCACACAAATACATGTTTAATTACGTTATGATATTGCTATGAAGAAAAGATATTGGGTGCTAAAAAATCATTAATCAAGCTGGTATACATACTGTTACTGATCTTTATGGGGCTATTATAATGCATAAACACCGTGAAGCATCCGGAGAACAAAACTTTTTAAAACAGAAAGCACTACACATTGTCCTGTTTAGGAAAATCATATTCCATTAGAACCATGATTTCTGAAATTTGGTGAATTTCTAAGTTCAGCAACATTTGTTAAAACATTGACCTTTAGGGGCGCCTGGGTGGCTCAGTCGGTTGAGCATCCGACTTCCGCTCAGGTCACGATCTCACGGTCTGTGAGTTCGAGCCCCGCGTCGGGCTCTGGGCTGATGGCTCACAGCCTGGAGCCTACTTCCGATTCTGTGTCTCCCTCTCTCTCTGACCCTCCCCCGTTCATGCTCTGTCTCTGTCTCAAAAATAAATAAACGTTAAAAAAAAAAAAACGTTGACCTTTAACTTACTCGCATATTTGTTATTGGTATAATTACTTATTGCAAAAAATAGAAGTAGGTGATTTTGCTTGATTGGGTGTCCTTTTCCATGTTCAGTCCACCTTTCATGGCTGCGTGCGCTCAACTGCCCATGCGCTATCTCTGATACAGAGGATGGAATTCCTGCTAAATTGGAAGGGCGAAAAGGACACCTGCCTATTTTAGTAGCTCACCATGGTTTATTTTAACGACAGGGGATAGGTTCTAGGAAAAGTACAATACACTGACAGGGGGATTTTACTGTATCTGGTAGAATTCCAAAGCACTTAACACTCAAGTCTCCTTACTGGGGTCAACACGCGGAGGGAGGCTCCCCGCCTGCTGAAGTGCAGCTACTTCTGGCCTGGAACGTAGCTGCTGGTTAACAGCTGTACAGCCTCAGAGCTCTACGCTCAAGACCTTGAAGAGGAGCTCACTGCACCCAACTAAATAACGGATGTTGCTATTTTCGAATAATGCTTCTTGCATCTTGCGAATGTACCTGGAACTCATGGACAGTACTTTGTGTCTCAGAGCTTCTCAACTCAGTTTGGGCAATTTTCGCCCCATGTATTAGGCCCCGCCCCCCTTTCCCATATACCACTCTATTATTATCTATTATTATCTACCAGACCGATAGCCTTTTTACTGAATGGCTGAAGGAAGGGAGAACTGCACTGGGGTGGAGGTGGGGGTGGGCAGTGTTAAAAATTTACTTGGTGGGGGAGGGACGGGTGCACTCACAAAACCCCCAAGCTGCCTTACCCAAAGTGTCCAGTCCTAACTCCTGGTTCCCTTCCCTTGGACAGGGTTCGGGCGGCCCCAGGATGAGACGAACCGAGGGAGGGCGACCAGAGCCTGTCCTCCACCCGTCTGCCACTCCGGGCTGCATTTTCCCCACCGGAAAAAAAGAGCGGGCAGCCGACCTCGTCCCGGAGCCGGGCCCGCCGGCGGCGAAGGAGTGCCGGCCACCGGGGGAGGAAGGCGAGCCCGCAGCCCCGCGGCCGCTCCGTTTGTTACGCGCCCTCAACTTCACAGAGTGCGGCCGCTCAGGGGGCGCAGCGCGGGGAGGAGCTGGGGCGGGAAAGCCGCGCCGCCGCCCGCGGTCTCCAGGCCAGCCGCCCGCGTTCTTCCGGCCAGCAGCCCGCGGCGGGGGAGGGGCAGCCGCCACCCGCGTTCTCCCGGCACCGGCCGCCGGCGGAAGGGCCGCGCGGCGCGGAAGCGCGGCCGCAGCTGAGGATCAGCTGCTGGAGGAGGCGGAGAAGGAGAGGGAGGAGCCTAGGGGGGGAAAGGGAGGGAGGGGACCCTCTGGAAGCCGCGAACGCCACCGAGTGTCTGCACACCTCGCTCCGTCTGCCATGGCTGGTTAAAGAACCATCCGGATCGCAGCGCGGGGGGAGGGCTGGGTGGGGGGAGAGCGGCGGCCGCGCGTGAGGCCGAGGGAGGGGCGGCGGCGCGAGCGGCGGCGGCGGCGGTTCCAGCATGAAGAGGAGAGCTGGCCTGGGGGGCAGCATGAGGTCAGTGGTGGGCTTCTTGTCCCAGCGGGGCTTGCATGGGGACCCCCTGCTCACTCAGGACTTTCAGAGGAGACGCCTGCGGGGCTGCAGAAACCTCTACAAGAAGGACCTCCTCGGCCACTTCGGCTGTGTCAATGCCATTGAATTCTCCAACAATGGAGGCCAGTGGCTGGTCTCAGGTAAATCAACCCCCTTCCCCGCCCCGCGCCTCCCGGCCCCTCTCCACCCTCCCCTTTCGCTCTCCCTCGCTACCCTCCTTCTGCCCTCCGTCCCCACCCCCTCCCTCCTCAACCCCCCTTCTGCGGTGGGAAGGTTTGGTGTCAAATTCAAACCCTTGCAGGGGGAGGGTGGGGAGGGAGAGGATGTCTTCTGTAAAAAAGACCTAAAATGGTTGACAGGTCCTTAATTCGCTTTATCCCAAGTGTAAAGTGGTCTCTCCTGATGACTGCCCTGGACGCGTGGGTCGGGGAGGGGGCGAGACTACCGCCTGACAAAGTTTGATGGGAAACTCTTCCTCGGTGTACTTTAAAAGGTGCGGGGGGCATTTTGGGGATTCGGAGGGGGAGGAGGCCGAGGCGCGCCGGAGGCCAGGGGGAGCTCGAGTCCCCGGCGCCGGCGTCCGGGAGAAGGGGCCTGGGGGCCAGGGGGCCGGGCGGTGACAGGGCTGGCCGCCCAGGGGTCGCGGGCCGCGACCCGGGGGCTGGCTGGGTGAGCGAGGAGAGGAGCCGGGCGGGCGGGTGGCTGTTGGCCGCCCCCTCGACGCCCTGAGGGGCCCGGCCCCATCTCCCTCCGCTGTGGTGGCCTCTTCCGCGTCGTGTTTTTCTTATGGTGTGGGCAGTGCCAAGGACTCTGGAGGCTGAGGGGCACCCGCCTGAACTTGAATGCGCAACTTGTGAGGCTGGGGGTGGTGGGTGGGCGACCCTGGGAGACTTGTTGGCTGCAGCCCCGCGCCCGCCCCTTTGCCCGCGGCTACCGTTGCAGGTGGTCTCCGCACCTCCTCCCTCCCGCCCAGCTGGGCTGGGCTGCCCCCGGGCTCCCCCTCCGGTGTGGGGAAAGTGGCGAAATCGAGGCCGGGGCTCCGGCCGGGCGGTGTAGGCCTCGCTCTCCCGGGGCTCCTAGCGACAGGCAGCTGAATCGATAGCCTATTGCTCCCGGGGAGGCCCGGGCCGGGCGGGCCGCGGCGACAGCTGCCCCGGGGGAGGTGCGCCTGCTGCCCGCGGGGGAGTTCGCCGCCGCCGCCCTCCTCCGGGGGGTCTCGGGGCCTAGGCGGGCGAGTGGGGATGGGTCCGCTGCGGGGGGAGGGGGGGGCCTCCCCGAAAGCGGGCGAAGACGGCGGATCTGGCGTTCCGCTCGCCTTCTCCCCTGCTCCGTCCCTTTTCCTGCATTGAGAGGGAGGAAGCGGGAGCCCCGCGCTGGACGTGGCGCTTCGCTTCACCCAGGCCGGTCCCCGAATGGTTTTCTAATTTACGTCAGTGGGCAGCTGGCCAGAAACTTCTGGGATCATAGCAAAGCATCCGTCGTCTTCGCGAGTAACAGTCGGAAGTGACACAGGCGTGCAGTCCAATTTAGGGGTAGCAGAGAGAAGACTCGTGTGATCATTTTCGCGATAAACCTTCTGGGGTTTCTCCAGAACTGACTTGACTTTTCCACCCCAGATCGTTTTCTCTTTGACTAGGTAGAGTTTAACCCTAGATCATCCCTTGAAGAAACCTGATACTCCACTTCAAGGCATACCCCAAACAAAAGCTTCCTTCCCCGATACTGCCAAAAATTCCAAGGGCAAAAGTGGGGAAGAGCTCTAAAGAGCTCACAGGGTTGTTTTTTTTTTCCTCCTGTATTCGTTATATTCTAGTCCCCTTTCCAGACTGATGTTTTCCAACAGATGTTCCCAGACACAAGTAAACTCTCCCTCCTGGGTGAGGGAATTTTGGGGGTACTCTTTTATAGGCCCAACTAATCATGGTAATTAAGTCATGAGTACAGTCCTACGTTGCCCAGCTTAACACTGTTAAAAAATAAGATTTATTAAGATATAATTCACATGCTACCAATTCACACATTTTAACACTTTTTTAAAAACACTAAAATGTTGCCTCCATTCTCAAGGAGTTATCCTTGTGCAGGACCTTCCCCTATGTCTTAAAAATGAACCCTATTTTCTCTAGTCTTGGCCAGTTTGTTTCCCTTATCTTAATTTTAGTATGTAGAAAAGGAGAGTCCTTCCCACAGAGCAGGCTATGGCAAACCTCCTGGTTTAGGCATTTATTTCCTTATTTTTCTAGGCCTGAGTTGCCCATCTCCATCAGTGCTTTCTGGGTTTCAGTCTTCTTTGCCCCTTACTCCTCCTCCTTCCCCTCACACTTCCTCTAGCTCAGTCCTTCCTGTTTCCTTTTTATCTACTCTTGTCCTCCTTCCTAGTCCTTGCAGCAGGCTCCCCGCTACCCACCCCCCCTCCAAGTTTAGCTCAGATACACTTAGCTTTCCTTATTTATTTCCTAAACGTAGAGTTTTGGTTAAAAGCCTTTTTAGCTATTCACCTTCCATTAACAGTACAATTTATGCTAACAGAAAATTCCTCCTGTTTGCTTCAGATTAGGAAGCCCCCCTCTGGGAGCCATAAATACACCTTAACTTGTTAAAGCTAATTAAATATTGTTCTGGGAAGTCCTTCAATAATCTCCGATTTAAAACTATTTAAAGTGTCATGTTTACATTTTCTCTTATCTATCATGTCCTTCAGTTAACACCTGAGAGGAGGGGCTCTTAGTGTTTTTGAGGCTAATGCTATCTATCCCTAATGTTTCACAATAATGTGGTAAGTAGGAGGCCAGACTTTGGGATGGTAATGAGATTACCTTTATGCATTTTGTCCTTGTTCTTGTATCTTGGATTGGTTAAAGCCTTTAGAAAGTGGTGATTAAAATGATAGTGTATTCATAGTTTGTTCACTGTTTTCATTTCCTAATTGTTTGGGCAGGCTCACGTTTCTTGTAACTGACACATACTGTTTGGTAGAATTAACTTAGATCTAGGGTAAAAATATTTGTATGATTCCTATGGCCTTATAAAATGCTATTTGTTAAGGATACGTTCATTGCTATTTTGTTCCTACAGCTAGCCCTTTTTCCAGGGCACAGTGATGCCAGCAGATATTAAGAGTAAACCAGAGAATATCAGGAAGGAGAAAAGATGGTCTGTTGGGAAGTGTGACTGTGACGGCAACAAGTGGGAGGATGGTTTTTTGCTGTTTTAAAACATTAAAGTACTTTTCACCTAAAAAGTAGTTTTCTTTGTTGTTGATCAGAGAAAGGCGTGAACTGTGATATCATGTAAGGCAGTGTAGTATAGCATACACATGGTTGAAATCACTGCTGTGTCACTTAATGTGTGACCTAAGCCTCTCTGAGTCTGTTTCCTGGTGTATGCAGTGGGAATACCAGCATTTACCTGAAGGGCTTTTGTGAGAACTATATTAGGTAAAGTTTAGTTGGGTGCTAAACAGAGTGCCAGGCCTCTCAGAGAAAATGTGAGTTTGTTTTCTTTCTGTTTTGGATTTAGGAACTTTTGGTATCGTTATTAGCTGACACTTTTTCTTAGACTATTGGTAATGGACATGTGCAAATGGGGCAGACGGGATAGCGTTGTGACTTTGGTATAGAATGAGAAGGCACAGTGTATGTTGAAGTGCTACTTCTAAGAGATCCTACCAACATCAAGGAAGTTACGCTGAAACACATATTTAGGGGGTATCCTGGGTTTACCCTTTAAGTCTTTGGTTGCATCTAAGAATATTATTTTCCCTGAATTGATATTTAAGGCATTGGAACCTTTAGAACTAGCAGATTAATAGCCCATTAGTATGAAGTTTTGAGTTTCAGTGAGAGGTTATGATCTCTTTCTTAATGCTTATGACTAAATACATGTAGGAAAAGCGCCTTCAGAAGCTTTTCAAATAGCATCAGCAACTGTACTGTTTCGAAGTGTTAAGTAGGAATTGTGAATGGAAAGGCATTTAATTATATTTACTTGGTCATAATATTTATAACTGAGATAACTGTTTAGTCCTATTTCATTTCATATAGGTCTCTGATTTTATTATCATAAGTTAGGTAGAGATGAATAGCATGAATTCTGGAATCAGGCTGCCTGGGGATGAATATCAATTCAACTACTTGCTAACCTTTGATAAGTCACTTAGTCTGTTTCCTCAGCTATACAGTAAGGGCAGTAATACCCCACAGGGTTGTGGTGAGGATTAAATGAAATAACACTTGTAAAGTTCTTAGCACAGAGGCCTGGCCCATGCTTTTGGTCTGGTTGCCACTGCTGCAACTCACAAAAAGCTTGAACCTCACAAAAAGCTTTTGGGAGATTGACACTTTCAATATCTAACATTTATTGCACAAAGCACTGTACAATGTGAAAAATTGAGAAAGATCTCAATGAGATGCAGTTAAAAATGCTATGTAAAGAAGCTTAACCCCAGTATTGTCATCAAAGCGTGTTTTTAAGCATCAAATAATAGCTGTGATAATAACCATATGCTTAATTTGAACCTATTAATTCGATCATTTCCTTATTCCCAGTCCCAGTTCCCTGTTATGCCAATTTTCTGGAATCAGTTTTTTGTAAATAAATTCATCTAAGAGCATGTTATCTACAGGTAAGGTGTTTGGCTTTAGCCAGTGGAATAAAGTCTAACTTCATTAGAACTTCTCAGGTGTTTAATTAGAATGAATTTGTTGGTCCAGTGGTTAGTTTATCAGGGGAAATACGACCAGTGATAGGCCTGAAAAAGCTTTCAGAGTACGTACACATTTTGATAAGATGAATAGGGAATCAATTCTTGGATGTTCTTCCAGGCTTTTCTGTTTACTGATAATCCATTGCTGTGAAGGAGTTATATTTTATTCTTTGGTCTATTAATTAGTTCAACAAATAGTTTTTGAGTGCATAGTTTATAACGCAGAAGCAATGAAAACAGAGATGATGAATTGGGTATAAACCATGCTCTCAAGCTTGCATTTTAGGAACATTTGCTTATTGTTTGTAACAGTGCATGGCTCTTTTAAAAAATCTTCTCTGCTTTATGATACTTTAATTGATACTTGATTTTTCTATGGTTTATAGTACTTACTGTAGCCAATAATTCTCTTGCTTATGAGCTTTAGTGGGAAAGAGAGAAGGATCATAGAGATGGCCTTGGAGGACATTGCAATGATAAATTATAGAGATTGTGTCATAAGGATAAAGTAACATGGATATTTATAGATGCACGTTATTTTTCCCACTTGTTCTTTAGTCTGCTAATTGATATCTATCAAAGATTGGCAGATTTAGAATTATGCCCAGGTTTGTCACTTCTGCTTGAAAATAACCTATTGGGGGGAGGGGGGGAGTCACGCCTGGGTGGCTCAGTTGGTTAAGCATCCAACTTTGGCTCGGGTCATGATCTCGTGGTTTGTGAGTTCAAGCCCCGCATCAGGCTCTGTGCTGACAGCTCAGAGCCTGGAGCCTGCTTCAGATTGTGTCTCCTTCTCTCTCTGCCCCTCCCCTACTTGTGCTCTGTCTCTCTCCCTCTCTCTCAAAAATAAATAAACATTAAAAAAATAAAGTAACCTCGTGAGGTCTAACTAATGACCACCAGTCTTATGAGACATTATCACAGCAGAAAGTTGTCTTTGTCTTCTGTATTGTTTGAAGGATCATCATTAACTTGACTTATGCCAACGTGTTTTTGATGACTAAGAGTTCCTAAAAAGAGCAGTAGCCCTCAGTTATGTGTCCTGGGAACCACAAGTTATATACTCATTCACTGATTATTGATAGCTTTCATTGTACAGTTGGAATCATTTAGATCAGGGAAACTTTATTGACCAGTAAAGCTTGAAACATGGATGGATGCTGCTTTCTGAATTACAAGTTAAAAAGTGCGTTTATCTTCTTATGCATTGAGACAGATGAAGAGCGCTTCCATTGTTAATAAACAGCACTTAATTTTAATCTTTTTTTTCATGGTTTCTCATGGTTCTCATGCTTTTCTTACTGTTTTAGTCTGAATTTAGATATCCAGGAGTAGAATTAAAGCCTTTTAAGGTTAAAGGAACTAAAATCCTAATTCAAATGAAGATTATGTAGGTTAAGAAGGAATTGATTCTGTTTTCAATTTTTGGTACCCCACATAAGTATTGTCTCTTAGAGATAAAGAACTGAATGTTAATCTGTTAGGATTAACCCTTAGATTATTGTGAGAATGTGAAATTACATTTCTTTTTTATTGGATTTTTTTCTTTAAAATTTTGATTTTAATTTATAAGGGTTAGGTTACTATTTGCCCCTGTGGGTATATAGGCTGATTTTAGGTGATCTTTGAATAAATATTTACATTTTAATGGTACATTTATTTTTATATATGGAAAAGTTAACCAGCATGTATAAAACATTTTTAACGAATTTATTGCTTAAAGTGAGGTTAAATTTTAAAAAGTCAATTTAAAGAAAAATAATGGTGAATGTGTTACATGGATATGGCAAAAATCAAAAGGTGATCAAGAGGGACTGAAGCTTGAGAAATATTGCATTAGGTAGTCTTTTTTGTATCTTCTTTCTTCCTCATTGAATCAGAGAGAAGGAAAGATCTTCATTTTATGGAAAAGGAAGTGGGGAAGTGGAAAGAGGACTTGCCCAGAACTGCCTTGTTAGTCTTGGGCAGTCAGCATGCCAAGTAGGGCTCATTGCTCCCAGGCATGTGCTATTTCTTTTTTTTTTTTTTTCATTTTTTTTTTTATTTAAAAAAAAAATTTTTTTTCAACGTTTATTTATTTTTGCGACAGAGAGAGACAGAGCATGAACGGGGGAGGGGCAGAGAGAGAGGGAGACACAGAATCGGAAACAGGCTCCAGGCTCTGAGCCATCAGCCCAGAGCCCAACGCGGGGCTCGAACTCCGGGACCGCGAGATCGTGACCTGGCTGAAGTCAGACGCTTAACAGACTGCGCCACCCAGGCACCCCGGCATGTGCTATTTCTAAGTTGCCTTTTTATATTTTTCTTTCCATTTTCTTCTTATAGGGTAGTTCACCTTTTCTGGATCTCTTCTAAAAATTGAAAACTGAAAAATTAGTAATTTCTGAGCACATGTGCAACCCTTGTTGCTCCTCTTAGGTGATAAATTTTATTTCTGTGTTTTGCTGTAAATAAAGTTAACTTGTTCCATACAGGCATCTTATGTTTATTCATTAAAAATATTTAATGTGGGGGCGCCTGGGTGGCGCAGTCGGTTAAGCGCCCGACTTCAGCCAGGTCACGATCTCGCGGTCCGTGAGTTCGAGCCCCGCGTCAGGCTCTGGGCTGATGGCTCAGAGCCTGGAGCCTGTTTCCGATTCTGTGTCTCCCTCTCTCCCTGCCCCTCCCCCGTTCATGCTCTGTCTCTCTCTGTCCCAAAAATAAATAAACGTTGAAAAAAAAAATTAAAAAAAAAATATTTAATGTGAACGTACTATATATGCCTCGTTAATCTTAATAACTACAGAATAATTTTTTTTAACCTTCATTTGGCTTATAATGTGTGCCAGGCCCTCTGTTAAGCACTTTATATGTCTTATTTTAAGCCACTTGGAAAATAGCCAGTGTTACCTATAGCCTAGAAAAGACACAGGCATTTGAAGGTTTTGTATTAATCATCATAACTAAGTGTTAAAGAATCAAAAAGGGACATTGATAAATGACTGCAGAGTGTTCTGTAATGCAGAGAACAGGTAGGGCATTAGTGGAAAAATAGATACTAGAATTCATTATTTCTGGTTAAAATGAAGTGAAATAGAATTCTAAGGATGAAAAAGATTTTTATTACGTTGGCCTATTACCTTGGTCTTTGTAGAAAATTTGGTTCCAATAGCTGCTTCCCAAGTTTTTGTTCTTTTTATCGTTAATACTTATTAGTCACCACTGCCAACGTAAGCTTCCTAAAACTTAACCCTCATTATCCCACATCTGCTGCTGATCCCTCAAAAATCTGCAGTGCTCCCCAGTGTCCACCAAATTAAATAGGATATCTCACCTGACATTCAACTGAGACTGCTGTTCATAAAGATACATGTTTAACAATAAGTAGCTAATTTTTGAGCATGTCATTCATTTATCAAATATTATTTGGGGGTGTTTCATATGTCAGGCACATTTATATACATGACCACATCTAATACTTAAAAGAATCTTTCCTAAGGTAGGGTTAGTGCTGTTATCCTTATTTTACATATGAAGAAATGGGCTTAGAGAAGTTAAGTAACCATGAAGGTTCCTATAGTTTGTGGTGGAGCTGGATTTCTAGCCTGAGTCTGCTGGAACGCTGGGACGTACTAACTGCCCTGAAATTTTTAGAATGTTTTGTACATTTTAAAAGGATCTGACTTCCCCAACATTTTCTTTCTCTTGGTGCTGTCGTTCGGATACTTTGCTAACTGCTTTCTTCCCCCTTTCTGTGTAAATGAAGGGAGGGGAGTATAGCTGTGGGGATGGATCAGTGGGCTTTGAGCCAATAAGCACAGTTCTGGTCACAGCTACAGTACTCACCCCTTAAGCAGATCTCTCTTGGTGCTGGAAATCACTTCACCTGGATTTTGGTCTTGGCAGTCATCTAAAATCTTCTTCCTCACACTTTGCGTGTTCTATGCTTGCTTACATAAACCATGTAACTTCACACTGGGTTAAACTCCCCTGCTTTAGTGAGGTAGAATTAGGAGTGGGTATACTCTGGTTACCAGTTTGGTTCCTCTTCTGCATAAGACCAACTAAAGGTACAGACAACATACATGTCTTTACTGAGCCTGTAATTTGAGTTTGATGTCTGCAGAAAGCATGTGGATTGGGTACATTTGCCTGATTTCAGCCAAAAGAAATAGGTGTCTCCTCACTAGGGAATAGATGAATAATGATAAAGTGCTTTTTGGAAGAAGGTTTAAACAACGTAATATGGGCTTAATTGCCCAGAGAGCACTGGTAAGTCATTTGGAAGTGCTTTTCCACAGACACATAATATCATAAAGGGAGATATGACTCCTAGAACAGATAATAAGCCTGTTTAATCCTAAATGAACTTGAATTATAGTGTTCTTGCAAGTAAAGTTGAATCTGTCACCAGCAACTTCATTCTGCTTCTGTGAAAAAGAAGGCATTTCATTTCCAAGGTTATCCTTGGGTTAGGTGAACAAGGAGGGTTAGATTCCACTTGCTTGCCACATCAGTTATCCTAAGTCAGGGATTTAGGGAAAGACTTGACAACAGCAGTTTGTCACTTTAGTTATCTGCTCTTCCCATGCCTTCAGGGTCACATTTTCATTGCCACCTTACTCATTCATTGTACTTTGCAGTATTGATATCCAAGATTCTATCACCTACCTCTCAGGATACAGAGTTGATATGCATTGGAGGTCAAGTCCATGTACTCTGAGTATTATTTTCTTACGGCCAATTTTTAAAATAAAGGTTATATTCCGGAGGACTGGGGCATGTAGGAATCAATGAGAAAATGGCATCTGAGGAAATTGACAGGGTTGTAACAAATCCAGTAGCAGAGATGTTGGTGGAAAGACTGATTCCCATCTTCCCTTTTGCCTCTACTTGGTTCCTACCCCTTGATACAGTGAGGTAAGATTACCTTATATGGTCGATAAGGTAACTCTGTAGGTGCCCTGCCTACCTGGCTGCCTGCTGGGGTCCTTTATAACTAAGGTGACCACATATCCTGGTTTACTTGGGACCATCCCAATGTCCCCATTGTCCCAGTACAATTATGAGCCCTCCTTTCATTCCTAAAAATGTCCTAGTTTGAATGATAAGTTATATGGCCACCTACTCATAATCATAAATTGTTGTGTACTCAAGTAAAACCAAAGCCCTACTCTCTTAGCTTTTCCCATTTACCATTGAATGCCTCTGGTGAGAACACCTCCAAGCCTCTATTCTGTCAGGTCTTTCAGGTGCCACTTTTAGGGTACTGGATTGAGCCTGAGAGGCAGAGTGGTTGATAGTCATTTGTCCCCTCCTTGTCTTCTTATTAGAAGTGGGTGGGGGCAAGCTAACATTAAGAACATGCTATGTCCAGAGGCTAGTAAGTTATCCCTTCCTTACTATATACCTCCTCTTAGAGTTCTTTTTCTGCTGTTCACTTGTATATTCTTCAAAGCCCCCTTTTAAGAAAGTCTTCCTATGGGTTGTTTTTTGCAGTTGATTTTGAGCAAAGGTGTTCTGAGGAATGATTCCCTGCTGAGTCGAGATTTTTTTTTTTTCCACTTTATCCAAAAGTGGGTGTGATACTGATATTAAACAATTAAACAGGCTTAGTTTTATGGAGTATCTGTCTAGCACCAGAATACATCTGGAGTAAAAGTTGGCCCCTCAAGTGTATAGATTGGCCCTGAGAAAAGCTTTCAGGAATTGTAGTTTCTCAGGTATATGGCCAGTTGGCTCTAGAATGTCTTTCATGTTGTGAAATGACCTCAATAGAGAAGTTTAAAAGATCTGGGTTAGAGTCCAGATTTCACCATTGTCACTGTGATCTTATGCTACTAATATATTATCTCTGTAGAATCATAGAATTTTATTGCTGGAAAAGACTAATGGTTATCTAAATGAAGCCGTTAATTTTACATATAGGGACACAGAGGAGCAAAGAGGTGAAGTGATTTGCCCAGTAGTTTACAACTAGTAAGTAGTACAGTCAGGATTAAAATCTGAATCTGGGTCTTCTGATCTGGTCTCTCAGTAGGGAAAGTCATGAGGTTCTGCATTTATGAAGGACTTTACTCAAGTAAAGTGTTAAACTCTTTAAGTGGCTTCTTCTGCCACTACATTCCATCTGCAGTTTCATTGTCCCTGAACATGGTTGGTCTGATTAAGTTGGAGTGCTCATTATTTTCAAGATGAGTCAGTAGAAATTTTCCAGGTTGGAGGCAGACTGTCACTCTGGCTGAATCTCCAGTTTTAATTCTTTTTTTTTTTTTTTTTTAATGTTTTATTTATTTATTTTTGAGAGAACGCAAGCAGAGAAGGGGGGGGGGGCGGGGAACATGATCCCAAGGGGGCTCTGTGCTGACAGCCTCCAGCCCAATGCAGTGCTGAAACTCATGAACCATGATATCATGACTTGAGCCGAAGTCCAACCCTCAACCAACTGAGCCACCCAAGCGCCCCTCTCCAGTTTCAATTCTTAGCCTGCCCATACTTTCTTACTTTGGAAAGTCTATTTCCTTCCAAGAACATTACTCAGGAGGAGGAATTTTCTGCAAATTCAGGTGCCTGTCAAAATCTTGTTACACAACTTCTCTCATTCTGAATTTCCATTCAAGTCTTATATCTAAATTTCAGTTGTACCTTTTGTGTTATTTCATAAAGCAAGTACTAATTGGAGCCTCTGAGGATTGTTGTTTTTCTTTCTTTTCTTTTTTTAATAGGTGTCTGACCCATGTTTGATGGTTTATTGCAGATATCACTAGCTGCCATAGATGGCTGAAGCATGTGTTTTTGCCTTAGACATACTGGCAAGAAGTAACTGAAATTTGCATATTTGGCAACCAGTTTCAAGCAGCCCTTGAGTCTCAGGGTTGATATCTGTTTATACCTGCTTGTGGGTGGGTATTGTGGGCCTTCCTAAAAGGACTAAAAAGCATTGCACCTGCATTGGTTCAACCTTTTTAGAATTGCCCAAAGAAGAGAAAAGACAGCTTTATTATGTTGATAATGTTGCTTGTGCAGGGAGTTTTGCAAAAGCCAAGCAGGCAGTGTTATTATTTAAAAAAACTAAAAAATCATAAACTACTCAGAATAAACGAGTGTGACACCATCCGGAGAGCATATTGTCCAGGTTAGTTCTGTATGGCAGAAGTGAGATTGGACATGATCTGTGGTCTGAGAGTACTTCACAGTGCATCATACTCATTTAATAGCTTCCTTGTAAAACCTTACTGTTGTTGAGACCCAGGAATCTGTTCTTAGTGTTCTCCTAGGTATTTGAGGAGCTTTTTATTCTTTGACATTTCACTAATTCCATACTTTACTATTGGGAACTTCCTGTTGAATCATGCAAGTCAACAGAATAGGGCACTTAGAAGACAGGCTGCCCGCTTATTCACAGGTTTGTAAAATATCATATATTAATTATAGGAAATTCAGAAAATAAAGAGATACTTAAAGGAAGTATACCACCTACTGAGGATGACCATTTTTGACACATGGGACATATTTTAGCCTTTTTTGTATGAATACATACATATTTATTTTAATTTTTTTATTTTAATGTTTTTTATTTTTGAGAGAGAGACAGAGAGCAAGCAGGGGAGGGGCAGAGAGAGAGGGAGACACAGAATCAGAAGCAGAAGCAGGCTCCAGGCTCTGAGCTGCCAGCACAGAGCCCGATGCGGGGCTTGAACTCACAGAACACAAGATCGTGACCTGAGCTGAAATCGGCTACTTAACCGACTGAGCCACCCAGGCGCTCCTGCATACGTACATATTTAAAAAATAAAATTGGGGGGCGCCTGGGTGGCTCAGTGGGTTAAGCGTCCGACTTCGGCTGGGGTCATGATCTCGCGGTCCGTGAATTCGAGCCCCGCGTCGGGCTCTGTGCTGACAGCTCAGAGCCTGGAGCCTGTTTCAGATTCTGTGTCTCCTCTTTCTGACCCTCCCCTGTTCATGCTCTGTCTCTCCCTGTCTCAAAAATAAATAAAACGTTAAAAAAAATTTTTTTTTAAACAAAAAAATAAAATTGGAATTAGGTCATCTCTGTTGTTTTGTAACTTTTTTCTTAATATTAACATGTTTGTGTATGTCATTGAATATTCAAAAGCAGGGTTTTTCAATCTCAGCAGTATTGACATTTTGGGCTGGGTAATTCTTTGTGATGGGGGCTGTCCTGTGCATTGTAGCTGTTTAGCAGCGTCCATAGCCTCTAGCCACTATATGCTAGTAGCAGCTCCCCAGTTATGATGACCAAAAATTTCTCCAGGCATTGCCAAATGCCCCAGGTGGAGGATCACCCTGGTTGAGAACCACTGTCTAAATGAAAAATTCTTAGACCCTTTGATCTCAGGACCTCTTTACGTTCTTAAAAATCATTGAAGACCTCAAAGAACTTCAGTTTATGTAGGCCATTTTTACCAATTTTTATTACATTAGAATTTAAAGCTGGTGAAGTTTAAAAACTCATTTCTTTGAGAATGGAAATAATAAACCTTATATTAACAATAATATTTCAATGAAAGATAATTATTTTCCAAAATAAATAGAAGAGTAGCATTATTACCTCTTTCTGACTCTTAAAAATGTTTCCAACTCTTTAATGTCATAATAGACATTATGAGGGCATTCATAGTTAATCTGCTATGAAATGTTGGTTTAGCTGACATATATGAAGAAAATTCAGCCTTACACAGATATGTAATTAGAAAAGGGGAAAGTATTTTAATGCCTTATCAGATAACAATATATTCTTCTTTGAGACTGTATCAAAACTTGACAAGTGGAAGTTTTTTTTTTTTTTTTAATGTTTATTCATTTTTGAGAGAGAGAGAGTGAGAGTGCATGTATGCTAGGAGAGGGGTAGTGGGAGACAGAATCCCAAGCAGGCTCTGCACTGACAGCAGAGAGCCCAACATGGGGCTCGAACTCACAAACCAGGAAATCATGACCTGAGCCGAAATTGGATACTTAACTGACTGAGCCACCCAGGCGCCCTGACAAGTGGAAGTTTCTTAAAGATTAGTTGCAGTGTAGAATCTGAAATCATGTCAGAGAGCTTTTCATAGTCTGTACATTAAAATCCATTAGTCTGTCTTTAAGGCCTTCCTGTGGCTTTTCTTGAAAAATTGGAAGATTGGGCAACCTTGAGCCTCCGTTTCTCTATGGCAGTAACTGGGTGGAGCTGAGTAGTGTCTTGTTCTTTAAAAAGGGTTGTAGGTCTCCAGTCTGCCTTTTATTCTGGCAGTTTCATTCATGTGCTTTGCTGCTTGGCCCCTGTTATACTTGAGAAGCTGAATTGTATCATGGTAAGGAGCTCCGTCTCTGGAGCCAGATTACCTGGATTCAGCTCCCAACTCCTACTCTTGATTGCTGTGTAACTTCAGGTTATGTAGCTTTTCTGCAGTGTTATCTGGATAACAAGGACAACAATACACCTACTTCATAAGATTGTTAAAAGGATTAGGAGAGCCCTACACATTGGTTTTTAACATCATGCATCAATCATTTGGGAAAATACTGGTTCACTGAGTTATGCAGATTTTCCAAATCTTGACGCATTTTATTATACATTTTAAGAAATCGTATTTGTTAATATTACCACCAACCTCATCAGAAAAGTCCTTTAAGTATTGAGAAGTAGTCAAGCTCACCGTGGTGAATACAAGTTTTTGTTTTTTAAATATGGAATGGTTCACGAATTTGCCTGTCATCCTTGCACAGGGGCCATGCTAATCTTCTCTGTATTGTTCCAGTTTTAGTGTATGTGCTGCTGAAGCGAGCACTGATTACAAGTTTTCCAAAAATCTTGTTTTCACTTGAGAGCTTGAACTTTATCATTGGCTACAAATACTGCCAGTTGTTTTCCTTGAAATGACAAACTCATCGTGTTCATTTTTGAGAAAATATGTGCCACATACCCAACTCTGAATAGCCAGAGTTTGTCAGTTGTTTCTCAAGTATATGGTGTTTAATGAAAAAAGCAGCCCGTTCAGCTCACAATGCAAACTGTCACATATGTGCTTTTCCACAAAATAATCATTGTTCTTTGGTGTGGAGTGGAAGTGTTTTGTGTGTGCTTTCCATTTCATCATACATAGTATTAAGATGTATACTCTGGTTGAAATTTGGTAACATTATTTTCACAGCTTTGGGCCACCTGGGTGGCTCAGTCGATTAAGTGTCTGACTCTTGAGCTCGGCTCAGGTCATGATCTCACAGTTCGTGGGGTCAAGCCTCACATTAGGCTTTGCGCTGACAGTGCAGAACCTGCTTGGGATTCTCTCTCTTCTCTTCTCTCTCTCTTCTCTCTCTCTGCTTCTCCGCCGGCTCGTGCACTCTTTCAAAATAAATAAACTTAAAAAATTATTTTTAGAGCTTTATCAAGGACATTCCTAAATGAAATTGACATTGGTCTTTTTTACTGCAAGTCTGTGGCAGTTAAGGATACACTGATGACTAGTAGTTTGCTGTACTGCCTTGATTATCACTGAGGCACCAGTAATTTTACAAAACACCATGCTTTTGCACATCACCATGAAGTACAATGTCAATACAGTGAAAAAGGCAAATAACATTTGACTGTTATTGTGAAAATAGTTTTGACTTTGTAGACTTCCTGGAATTCATGGAACACATTCATTCTATTTTTTTGCTTTTATTGCAATTCTTATAGTGCAACCTTTGAGATATTTTGTTTTTTTAAATTTTTTTTCTTAGAATAAAATCTTAGAAATGAGATTCTAGGTTAAAGGGTATGAACTTTTTTATACTTATAAAATACATTTAATGTATATTTGCCCTCCAAGATGGTTAAACTAACTTATTCATACTTATACCAGTTTATCATGAGACTGCATCATGGCTGTTGCTGGGCATCATTTAATTTTTGCCAATTAAGTCAGTATGTGAAGAATACTATCATTTTAAAAACTTATTACTACTTCAGTTCACATATAACTGGCCTTGATTATTAGTGAGGCTGAATATTTTTCTCTTAAGTTTGGGCCATTTTGTAGTCTTTCTGTAGGCTGATTACAGCGCAACTGATTAGGTTGCAACTTTCTTTGCTAATATAGTCACATTCTCCTAATACCTTTTGAGATTAATCTCTAGTTACCCTGTTTGCATTTGGGTTTGTTTCAAATCTCAGCCTCAGATTTAGTGCCCCTCTCATGGAGGCAGATAGTAAAGGTATCTGATAATTATTTTCTAAATTTCAGAAGTTTGAACCCTTTTTGACTTTTGTCATAATTTAAGGGGTATCACCTGTGCTATTACTTAACTTTTTTTTTAGTTGACTCTTAATACTTGGAACTATATTACTATAATGTCTATCAAATCATAGGATTTATGTGCTATTTTTTTCCTAGTAAACATTAATATACATACTTGTTAAAATCATTTTCTACTGTCTGAAGTTATTCAGTGGCCTCTGCTTGCCACACTTTAGGAAGAGCAGGAACTTTGGAATCAGACATCCTCAATTTGAATCCCACTATACCTCTAACCGGTGGTGTATTCAGTGATAGGTGAGTTTGCCTCTTTGTGCCTCAGTTTCTTTCCTGGCAAATTGGAGATGTTGGAGAATATGATCTCTTAGGTGTCATCCAACTCAATTCTGTGATTCTGGTGTAAAATATTTGTAGATTCCTCTCTCTGTTTCAACTCACGCATTAGAGGCATTGTCTAGGGATTAGTGTGCTAGTTTAGGATTTTAAAACCTTAGCTCTATTAAACTCTACTGCTGCTGGTCACTTGATTTTATAGAAACCATTTAATGGGATCCTAGCTGTCTAGTTAGGGTGTTACTGCTACTGTAATTCCTGCTCCCTGTTCAATGTGAAGTGCTTCATTCAAAGCTTCCATCATTGAGGCAAGTCAATGCCTCACTTTTCACATCTTTGAAATGGGGATAATGTTTCTGCCCTACTTACCTAATTGCAGATGTAGAAAAATGAGGTAATATGCAGATCAGTGGGCTCAGCTTTCAGGACAAGAGTACTAGGTAAGGGCAGGGTATCAGCAGAAGTTAATACCAACAGATGTTATCCCCCGCTGTGGCTACTTCTATAGTGAAGAGCGACACCCTTATCTCTCCATACTCACCTGCACCTGCCATTTGATTTTTTTTATCCCTGATTTTGGAAGTGCCACTGGACCCCAGTTTTGTGTACCTTGGGCAAATCACCCAATCTTAACTTATCCCTGGGCTAGATGAAGCCTGCACTGAGGCCTGCATTCAGCCTACAAAATCAGGTTGCTTGCTTTTGTTGAAAAATTGGAAGATCAGGCAACCTTGAGCTTACTTACATTTCTGTATGGCAATAGCTGGCTGGAGCTGAGTAGTGTCTTGGTTTTTATTTTATTAAAACATTTTTTTTAATGTTTATTTTTAACAGAGAGAGACAGACAGACAGATTCAGAGACAGAGCATGAGTGGGGGAAGGGGGAGAGAGAGAGGGAGACACAGAATCTGAAGCAGGTTCCAGGCTCCGAGCTGTCAGCACAGAGCCAGACGCAGGGCTCGAACTCACGGACCATGAGATCGTGACCTGAGCTGAAGTCGGACGCTTAATGACTGAGCCACCCAGGCGCCCCGTGTCTTGTTCTTTTAAAAGGATTGTATATTCTCCAGTCTGCCCTTTATTCTGGCAGGTTTTATTCATGTGCTTTGCTGCCTGGCCCCTGTTGTATTTGAGAGGCTGAATTGTATCATGATTAGGGGCTCCGTCTCTGGAGCCAGATTACCTGGATTCAGCTCCCAGCTCCTACTTTTGATTGCTGTATATCTTCAGGTTATTTAGCTTTTCTGTAGTTTTATCTGAATAATAAGGACAACAATACCTATTTTATAGGGCTGTTAAGAGCATTAGAAGAGATACTACAAACATGTAAAACTCTTAGGGTAGTCCCTGGCCTGGAGCAAATTTAGCTGAAGTTAGCTATTGTTGGAGTTTAAGCAGTATATAATGGGTAACATTTCTGTAGCTCATACTGTGTATCAGGCAATCATCCAAGCCTTCCACATAACTCTATCTCATTAATCCTACCATAATACTATAAAACAGGTGGAGTTATTTTCTCAGTTTTGCAGACGAGAGGATACAGTTGAGAGAGGGTAAGTACCCTGCCTGGAGGCACACAGCTAGTAAGTGGTAGCAACATTGAGAGTTGAACCTATGCACTTGTATTCTAAGGCTGTGGTCTTGAATGTTGTGCTGCCTCATGCTACATCTACCTTTAAAATAGGTCTAATTATACAAGTGGCAAGCGCGGGTAAATGGTGATTATTGCTTTTAATGTTTTTGTAAGTGATTTGAGGAGGGTATGCATATCAGTATCCCGAATTTGTATATGGCATTCATATATAAATGCCCTTCAGGTAAGTGAAATGCCAAACCAATAAGGCTAAACTGCAGGCAACTCTTTTTGTCTGCGTGGAGTGAGTGAGCAGAAGAGTGATAACTGACTTTCCTCAAAGTAGGTAAATATAAACTAGTACATGAAGGAAAATAACAGACTGCTTGATGTGCTTCAAGATATTCAGTAAGGACCTGAGAGTCATGTTAGTGTCTTATTTGAAGGTCAAAAAGGCCAGCAAACATGTCAAACCCATTAGCATAGCTCTTACTTAAAAACAAAATAAAAGAAAACAAAACAGAAAATAACAGGTGTTGGTGAGGATGTAGAAAAGTTGGAAGTCTTGCACATTGTTAGTGGGAATGTAAAATGGTACAGCCACTGTGGAAAACAGTATGGTAGTTTCTCAGAAAAGTAAACATGGAATTGACATATGATCCAGGAATTTCATTTATGGGTGTAGACCCCAAAGAATTGAAAGCAGGAAATTGAACAGATATTTGTACACTCATGTTCATAATAGCATTATTCACTAGAGCCAAAGGGTGGGAGCAAGCTATCACCCATATGTGGTGTATACATAAAATAGAACATTATTCAGCCTGAAAAAGGAAATTCCGACACATGCCACAGTATGGTGAACCTTGAAGACATTACGATGAAATAAGCCAGTCATAAACGGACAACTTTTGTATGAGTCCATTTATATGAGGTACCTAGAATAGTTGAATTCATAGACAGAAGTCATGTCTCTAGAGTTAGAATCGTGGTTGCCAGCAGGGAGGAGGGAGGCTGGAATGGAGAATTATTATTTAGTGGGTACAGAGTTTCAGTTTGGGAAGATGAAAAAGTTCTGGAGATGGGTGGTGGTGATGGTTGCCCAATAATGTAAAAGTGTGAATGTATTTAATGGCACAAAACTCTACACTTAAAAATGGCTTAAGAAAAATAAAAGCCAGCAAAATGCTAGGCACCTCTAGGCAAAAAAAACTGGAGACAAAATGGAAAATGCTTTTCTCCTGTGTAATGAATGCTGTAGGGCAGATTCACTTGAAATTCTAAGTAGTGGTCTGGCCTGTGCACTTTGGTAGGAGGGATACAACTTGGTTTTAGGCTCCAGGCCTAGCCATGTCTCTCTGATTCTCATCTGGAAAAAAGGGTTATGTAATCTTTACCTCACAAGCAAAGATGTGTGTGAATGAACGTCTATACAAATGCTAATTATTTTCAACTTTGGAAAAATAGCAAAGCAGACTTTATTTCCCACTCACTGATGTGGCTGGGCTGTGTGGCACACAGGCTCTGCCTCTGTGTCTTCACGCTGCCTCTTAGAGCGCAGGAGAGGGATGGTCCATACAAAAAGAGGTTTGGCGTCACAAAACAGTTACATTATGCGCACTGAAAAGAAGGAGTAAATAGGCTGAAAAGAAAGCCAGGCGGAATAATTTTCCTCTAGTCCTTGCAAGTTAAAAAGAAAAAAAAAACCCAAAAACAAAAACAAAAAAACAACTGCAGCAACATAAAAGGGTATTAAGTAAAATTGCTATTTCCAAGAAGTAACCTCTGTTAGCCATTTTGCATCTGTCCTTCCATGTACAAATTTGTGTATGTTTTTCTTTCATTAAAATGTATCGGGGTGCCTGGTTCAGTCAGTAGAGCATCCGACTCTTGATTTCGGGGTTGTGAGTTTGAGCCCCATGTTGGGTGTAGAGATTACTTAAAAATAAAATCTTTAAAAAAATGTATCATGCTATTCATACCCTTATGCTACCTAGAACAAGAGTTGGAAAGATAAGAACAAATTCATGAATGATATGTGTAAGAAACTAGAACATTTTGAGGGGTATATATACCTAACATATGGCACACTGGGTAAGTGTTTTTATATGTATTTTCTCAATACACACAGCAGCCCTGTGAGATAGTTGGTATTTTTTTCATTTTACAATCATAAAACTGAGGTTAGAGAAGTAGAATAACTCGCTCAAGGACACATGGATGGTGTGCTCAGACACTTTTATTCCAGAGCTTGTACTTCGTGTACCCTTCCGTAGCACCACCTTTGCTGCCTATCAGAGATGAGACCCTGGATCTAATCCCATTCTGGTTGGTTTTTTAAAGAAAATAGTGTTTTGAATAGTTAATACAGTCACTAACACTTTAAAAAAATTTTTTTTCATGTTTATTTATTTTTGAGAGAGAGAGAGAGACAGAGTGTGAGTGGTGGAGGGGGTGAGACAGGGAGACACAGAATCTGAAGGACGTTCCAGGCTCTGAGCTGACAGCACAGAGTCCAACACAAGGCTCGAACCCACAAACCGTGAGATCATGACCTGGGCAGAAGCCAGATGCTTAACCAACTGAGCCGCCCAGGTGCCCCTTACACTTTTTTAATCCATGATTATTCCATGTCAGTACAGACAGAACTGCCTCATGTTTTTTGTCTTTTTTTTTTTTTTGGCATCATAATACATGGTACATACATGAACAATAAGCTGGTTTTTGCATTTTTATTGTGGTAAAATATACATAACACAAAATTTACCATTTTAACCATTTTTTTAATTAAAAAATTTTTTTGACGTTCATTTATTTTTGAGACAGAGAGAGACAGAGCATGAACAGGGGAGAGGCAGAGAGAGAGGGAGACACAGAATCTGAAACAGGCTCCAGGCTCTGCACTGTCAGCACAGAGCCCGACGCGGGGCTCGAACTCACAGACTGTGAGATCATGACCTGAGCCGAAGTCGGATGCTTAACCGACTGAGCCACCCAGGTGCCCCTCATTTTAACCATTTTTAACTGTAATGTACAGTTCACTTGCATAAAGTACTTCACACTGTTATACAATCATCATTACTATCCATCTCCAGAACTTTTTCATTTTGCAAAATTGAAACTCTGTTCCTATTATATAACAACTCCGCATTGTCCTGCTACCCCCCACCCCAACCCCAGCCCCTGGCCCCTACCATCTACTTTATGTCACATTAAAACAATAATTTTAACCAGACTTCTATTGATGGATTTTTAAATGGTTTAGTCTCTTGCTCTTCAACAATGTGCTGCAGGAGTAATTGATCCTGAGTTTCAGAATGCTCTCTCAGTTCCTTCCTATGCTTGGCTGACTTTCTTTTTTTCAACGTTTATTTATTTTTTGGGACAGAGAGAGACAGAGCATGAACGGGGGAGGGGCAGAGAGAGAGGGAGACACAGAATCGGAAACAGGCTCCAGGCTCCGAGCCATCAGCCCAGAGCCTGACGTGGGGCTCGAACTCACGGACCGCGAGATCGTGACCTGGCTGAAGTCGGACGCTTAACCGACTGCGCCACCCAGGCGCCCCCGCTTGGCTGACTTTCTGAGGAAGCCCAAAGCAAATTCTTTTTCCTAGTGGGCCTTAGCTTTTCTGGGCTATAAAATAAGAAGAATGTTAAATAATTACTTTTGTTACAGTATGGTGTGAGGGCTTATATAGTTTCTGCTTATAGCTCAGGATCCGTTGAGAAAGAGTGCTTTTTAAGTATAGTTTTTCTGTAACTACAAAACTGCTGCCACAATGTGATTATAGTACATTTGGGGATGAGTTAGTGAGTTTAATGCAGAATTAAATCAACCCAATAAGACCAGCATCAGAGTAGCTATGTTCTTTTGGGGTTCTCAGATGGATTGAAGCTAGGCAAGCGTCTGTGAGGAAACCAGGCCTAGAAGCCCTGTCCTCTGCTTGTCCCTTGCCTGGTACTAGTGCCAAGCAGAAAGTCCTTGCCTTCCTAAGAGGTCCCTGTGCTCCTTCCACAGAAGCCCTAGAGAGACTGGGGCCAACCTCACAGAAGCACTTGACTGCCAGGCTCACAGAGCCAGCTTAAAGGATCGAACTCTTCACTTCGATTCTTTGCAGGTCCAACAGTCTCTGTGCATGGAACCATGTAATCTCTGCTTTCCCCCCCACCCCCCAATGTTTGTTTATTTTTGAGAGAGTACAAGTGGGGGAAGGGGCAGAGAGACGGGGTAGAGGATCCAAAGCAGGCTGTGAGCCCACGTAGGGCTTAAACTCACAAACTGCGAGACTGTGACCTCAAGTCGGATGCTCATCCGACTGAGCCATCCAGGTGCCCCATCTCTGCTCTTTTGAATTGATTAGATGATTCACAGAGAGAGAACTATAGAGTTTTTTCAGGTTCTGAACTGATTTATCCTTATTTTACCAGCCATCCTTTGCTTTGTGGGGGGTGGGCAGGGGCAGAGAATTGGCCACAGCTGTTGCTGTTATTCTTCCTCTACTGGCTTCAAAGCAGCCCAGCAATTTCAGGTGATACCTCAGTTTGCACCACTGTGGTTTTTGCCAACACATGGTTGAAAAGTATTGTGTTGGCACAGAGCTCTTAATACCTTGCCTAAGGAAATATGTGTGTGCGTGTATGTGTGTGTTGGCCGGGAAGAGGTGCACCTTACATCTTCTGACACTAACCTTGAGGGCAAAGTAGAAGCAGGCCTTGCCATAGCCATAATTTCTGCCTCAGTGATTCCAATCTCTTATGGACTTGGGCTGTCATCATCATGGCGAGTAGTAAGGACACATCGTTTTATTTTTTTTTTTAAATTTTTTTTTTCAACGTTTATTTATTTTTGGGACAGAGAGAGACAGAGCATGAATGGGCGAGGGGCAGAGAGAGAGGGAGACACAGAATCGGAAACAGGCTCCAGGCTCTGAGCCATCAGCCCAGAGCCCGACGCGGGGCTCGAACTCACAGACCGCGAGATCGTGACCTGGCTGAAGTCGGACGCTTAACCGACTGCGCCACCCAGGCGCCCCAAGGACACATCGTTTTAAATGGTCCCAAGGCATTCTACAAATAACCATGCATTTTAAATTACTAAGTATTTATTTGGCAAAAGTAAATCATTTTTTAAATGTCTAGAACGAACACTAAAGATAATGCTGTTTGGATAATGGGGGATGACCCTTAGCTGAGAATGGTTATGTCTGAGTGCATAGATGTAGATATTATTTTCTTGTTTATTGAACTTTTTTTTTAGAGCTACTCTAATTCAGGAGAGGCTGTGCTGCCTTGCATAGGTCTGAGTAAATAAATAGAAGTGCTAGCAGTTTTTCCTTTGCCGTGAGTATCCCAGCCCATCCTAGAGAGTTTTTTTTCTTTTTCTATCATGAAAATTTTAAAAATCCAAAATGTTTTCGGGCACCTGGGTGGCTCAGGCAGTTAAGTGTCTGACTCTTGATTTCGGCTCAGGGCATGATCTCACGGTATGAGTTCAAGTCCCACATCAGGCTCTGCTCTGGCAGTGTGAAGCCTCCTTGGGATTCTCTTTTTCTCTGCCTTTGTACTGTGCATGCTCTCCCTCTCTCTCAAAAATAAACATTAAAACCAAAACAAAATAAAAACTTTAAAAATCCAAAATGTTTTATTTTATGGAAATGTTCAAGCATTCACAAAAGTATAGTATACCCATCCATAATAAGTACCAACATTGGGTGCCTGGGTGCCTCAGTTGGTAAGCGTCTGACTTTGGCTCAGGTCAGGATGTCCTGTTTCATGAGTTTGAGTCCCACATCAGGTGAGCTCAAGCCCCACTTCCAGTGAGCACAAGCCCTGCTTCAGGTGAGTCCCTCTTCTCTCCCTCTTTCCCTCTCTCTCTTTTTCTGCACCTCACTCGTGCTCTTTCTCTCTCAAAAAAAGAAAAAAGAAAAAAATTACCAACATTTTATTAATTGCCTATCCTGCGGTGCTTGGCTGGCTCGGTGAGTAGAGCATGCGACTCTTGATCTCAGGGTTGTAAGTTTGAGTCTCATGTTGGGTGTAGAGATTACTTAAAAATAAAATCTTAAAAAAAGATCACCTATCTCCCCTACTTTTTTTTTTTAATGTTTATTTATTTTGAGAGGGAGAGAGAGAATCCCAAGCAGACTCTGTACTGTCAGTGTAGAGCCCAGTTCAGTTTGATCCTGAACTGTGAGATCATGACCTGAGCTGCAAACTCAACCTACTGAGCCACCAGGCACCCTCCCCCACCTTTTTTCTGTAATATTTTAAAGGAAATTCCAGACATACTATTTCACCTACCTTAGTATGTATGCATCCCTAACTGATAGGCACTTTTTTGTTTTTTAACAGCACCACAGTGTCATTGTTATACTTAAATTTTTTTTTTAACATTTATTTTTGAGAGACAGACACAGCACGTGAGCAGGGGAGGGGCAGAGAGAGAAGGAGACACAGAATCTGAAGCAATCTCCAGGCTCTGAGCAAGCTGTCGGCACAGAGCCCGACTCAGGGCTCGAACCCACAAACTGTGAGATCATGACCTGAGCCAAAGTCTGATGCTCAACCGACTGAGCCACCCAGGTTCCCCGATATGCTTTAGAGATGTAACAATATTGGGGCACCTGGCTGGCTCAGCTGATAGTGTGACTCTTGATCGCAGGATTATGAGTTCAAGCCCCACGTTGGGCATGGACCCCACTTAAAATTAAAAAAGAGATGTAACAATATTTCCTTGATACCATAAAGCATAAAGAAAAGTAGAGAAATGAACGGAGTAATGTATAGAATTGTTAAATAGCTATATTGTACACCTGAAACTAATATAATACTGTATGTTAATTATACTGGAACTTAAAAGAATTTTTTAAATAGATACCAATTGGATTTGACAAAATGTTTGCAATTTGTTAAATTTGCTTATAGTCTGTTTTTATTTTTTTTAAAGAAACAAAACTTTACAGGTACAGTTGAAGTCCTCTTTAGTATATGTGTGTTTATCAATAAACTGTATGGTATTATTTTGTATAGTTAAAAATATATATTTAATGTTATCTTTTACATATCCTTCTGAAACTTGCTTTATTACTTGCCATTAGGTTTTCAAGATTTATGTTGGTACACATATATCTAGTTCATTTTAACTGCTGTATGTTGTTCTGCTTGGTTTAGATTTAATTTGTATTTGTATTCCAATGGAATTTATTAGTTTATATATTGATGGATATTTGTATTATTTAGAATTTCGTTGTTTGCTATTGTAAACAGTGATGCAGTGTACATCCTTGTACATTTCCTTGTGTCACTTTGTAAGAACTTATTTAAATTATAATTTGCATTTTCCTGATTACTATAGAGGTTGAGATCCTCTGTAATATCTTTTGGCTATTTTGGTTGTCCTCTTCTGTGAGTTATCATATTTGCCTCTTTTCCTAATGGTTTTAAAAATTGATTTGTAGGAATTCTTTGTATAAGCCATTGTCCATTTTGTGTATTGCTAGAATCTTTCAATTCAGGGAGTCTTTTCCTGGTCCTTGTTTCTGGTCTCTCAGTTTACTATAGTTTGGTTGGCCTCTGTTTTTATTCCTATGCTCCCCTGTTTTATTCTAACTTGTACATTTTTCAGTTATGTTACCAAGGTAGAGAATCCCTTCAGTTGTCCATTAGGTGAACTGCTTTGTCATTTATGGTTAATTTTTTGTTCTATAAGGCAGGCAACCTAGAGTAGTGATTAAGAATGGAGGCTATAGAGTCTTAACTGCTTGCTTTTGAATCTCAGCTCAACCACTTTACTTACTGTGCGACCTTGGTAAGTTACTTAACCCTCTTGTATTTGACTTTATAATCTATAAAACCCACGAGGGCAGAGCTGTTATGATTCCAGTTTTTTTTTTTTTGATGAAACTCAGGCTCAGGGAGATTAGATTAGAAACGTGAGTAAGTAGAAGAAACATGTGGGCTTCTTTATCTTTTGAGTTTCCACTTTTGATAGAGACATGGGCACAGAGAAATATTTCTGTAACACAGGATACACAGGAGCAAGAGCTATGATAGGTCCCTGACCTGTGACTTCAGTGTTGGGAAAAAACAGTAAGAGTAGGAACTATGGAGAACTAAAGTGCCCACTGCCTGTATGAATCTATTATTAGGGTAAAAAACTCCTTTGTGTTACTATTCATTAAAACAAAACAACAAAAACCCAAACCTTTATTTTTTTTGACTTTAACTTATAAGAGATTTGAATTTTTTAAAAAGATTTTAAATCATCTCTACACCCAAAGTGGGGCTTGAATTCACAATCCTAAGATCAAGAGTCCTATGCTCCACTGACTGAGCCATCCATCCATCCTAAGATATAGAATTTAGATAACCATCCCAGGCCAGAGATTCATAGTTGAAATAGGCAAATCATAAACACAGAACACAAGGCCACACTTAAGGGATCAGTTTGGTAGACAATGAAACACTTTGGAGGATGACACAGAACTTGATTTTGACCAACAATGAAAGAAAGAAGGAACTCAAGCAGCAGAGGCAACTTCTTTCTAGGGGAGGGAGAATAAATTTGACTTGGCTACTGTATCTTCTATTGATTTTTAAAGTTACATTATAAAAGGAAACATGTTTCTGGCAAAAGGTCAAGTACTACAGGAAGGTGTAAAGTAAGAATTAAAATATAAGATATAAAATTTCTCGAGTCTACAAAACTAAAAGACAGTCTGTGTGGGAGAAGATATTTGCAGATGACATATTTGACAAGAGGTTAGTATCCTAAATCTATAAAGAACTTATCAAACTCAACACCCAACAACTAAATAATCCAGTTAAGAAATGGGCAGAAAACATGAACAGATATTTTTCCAAAGAAGACATCTAGATGGCTAATAGACACATGAAAAGATGCTTAACATCACTTTCATCAGGGAAATACAAATCAAAACCATGATTAGATACCACCTCACACAGGTCGGAATGGGCAAAATTAACAGCACAGGAAGCAACAGGTGTTGGCGATGGTGTGGAGAAAAAGGAACTCTCATGCACTGTTGGTAGAAATGCAAACTTGTGCAGCCACTCCGGAAAACAGTATAGAAGGCCCTCAAAAAGTTAAAAATAGAACTATCCTACGTTCCAGCAAGTGCACTACTAGGTATTTGCCCAAAGGATACAGAAACACTGATTGAAATGGTCACGTGCACCCCAATGTTTAGAGCAGAATTATCAACAATAGCCATATTATGGAAACAGCCCAAATTCATTGACTGATGAATGGATAAAGATGTGTATATATTTATATACAGTGGGATATTTACTCAGCCATCAAAAAGAATGAAATATTACATTTGCAACAAGATGTATGGAGCTAGAGTGTATTATGCTAAGCGAAATAAGTCAGTCAGAGAAAGACAAATACCATATGATTTCACTCATATGTGGAATTTAAGAAACGAAACAGATGAACATAGGGGAAGTGGGGGAAAAGAGAGGGAAGAAAACTATCAGAGACTCTTAACTGTAGAGAACAAACTGAGGGTTGGTTGATGGAGGGAGAAGGGTGAGGGATGGGCTAAATGGGTGATCCATATTAAGGAGTGCCCTTATTGTGATGAGCACTGAGTGTTGTATGTAAGTGATGAATCACGAAATTCTACACTTGAAACCAATTTTACCACACATGTTAACTAAAATTTATTTTTTTAAATTTTTTTTATAACAATTTTCTTTTTTTTTTTTTTTAATGTTTTTTATTTATTTTTGAGACAGAGAGAGACAGAGCATGAGCAGGGGAGGGTCAGAGAGAGAGGGAGACACAGAATCGGAAGCAGGCTCCAGGCTCTGAGCTGTCAGCACAGAGCCCGACGTGGGGCTTGAACTCACGAACTGTGAGATCATGACCTGAGCTGAAGTCGGATGCTTAACCGACTGAGCCACCCAGGCGCCCCCATGTTAACTAAAATTTAAATAAAAAGCTTGAAATAAAAAATAAAATATAAAAGGTTCCCAATAATATAAACCCAAAAGAATTAAAAACAGAGACTTGAACAGATATTTGCACATCCATGTTCTTAGCAACATTATTCACAATAGCCAACAGGTGAAAACAACCCAAATGTCCATCAGTGGATGAATGGATAAACACAGTATGGTGTGTGTGTATGTGTATAACAGAATATTAGCCTTAAAAAAGAATGGAATTCTGGTACATGCTACAGTATGGATGAACTTTGAAGATATTATGCAAAGTGAGCAGACACACAGAAAGACAACTATTGTATGGTTCCACTTACATGAGTTAGCTAGAACAGTTAAATTCACAGAGGCAGAAAGTAAAATGGTAGTTACTGAGGGCGGGGAAAGTTATTGTTTATTAGGTACAGAGTTTCAGTTTGGGATGATGTAAAGATTCTGGGGATGGATAGTGGTGATGGTTGCACAACAGTGCAAATACAAAGAATGTGCAAGTATACGGTGTAAGTATATAGAATTGTTACTTAACAATGGTTAGAATGGTAGATTTCATGTTTTATGTATTTTACCACAGTAAAAACGTCTCCCAACTCTAGTCTGGAGATGGTGTCCAGTATAAACAGTTTCTTTTTTTTTTTTTTTTTTTTTCAAAATTTTTTTTTCAACGTTTATTTATTTTTGGGACAGAGAGAGACAGAGCATGAACAGGGGAGGGGCAGAGAGAGAGGGAGACACAGAATCGGAAACAGGCTCCAGGCTCTGAGCCATCAGCCCAGAGCCTGACGCGGGGCTCGAACTCACGGACCGCGAGATCGTGACCTGGCTGAAGTCGGACGCTTAACCGACTGCGCCACCCAGGCGCCCCGACAGTTTCTTTTATAGATATATAGATAGGCAAATACAAACATAGATATGCAAGTATGAGCATATTAGTTCTGCTCTTTGGGGGCACTCATTTAGGTGCTTGGAGACTCCGCAGTAAATAAATTGACAAGGATCCTGCAGTCCTGGAGTTTTTAAAATTTTTGTTTTACACAGAATGCATTTTGGTACACATACTGTTTTACACCTTATTTTCCCCCTGCACAAAGACCTTTGGACATCTTTCCAAGTTCTAGATTTACTGATTTCATGGCTGCATGGTATGCCCTCGTATGGGTGTGCTATAATTTGTGGCTGTTGTATTGAATGGAGAAGGGGAAGAAGAGGAATAGAGATTGCTGTGGTTTGCTGCTCATGTTTGCCCCGTTGTAACTTAATTTTTATTAGGAGACTAATATAGGCTTGTTATAAAAAGTGAGGGGGTGCCAAATAAATAAAAGTAAGAACCCTCCAGTCTGTTCTTTTTATTTTAATCCTATTTCCTGGAAATAATAACCACTGTTAACCATTGTTAACACGTAACAGTTATTTATCCTTCCAGACATTTTTAATGCATCTGCAAAAATAAAAAATACATAGAACATAATTATTCTCTAGGAGCTGGCTCATGCAGTACGGTACTGCTCATTTAATTCAGACTATTGTAAGTTATGCAAAGGAAAAGAGCTGAACCTGGGCTTCATGAGAGCTAGGCTCTGTCTAGATCCTGCTGTGACAGTCAATTCCTTAGTTATCATTTGTATGCTGTCCCATATTCAATGAAATCACATCAAGGAGAGTGCTTTGAAAACTAGTATGCTAGAACTATTACCATGGAGTTCCTTGGTTGCAAGCATTAGAAACCAGCTCACCTTCTGTTAGATAAGAAAAGGTTGCCGGGAACATTAGTAGAAGGATTTTAGGTAGCAAGCAAAAATATATTTAAACAACTGAGTCTCTGGAAAGTCAGGAATAGAGTGCCTTTGAGGGTTTCAATATCAGTGTTTATCCCTTTCCATATGTCTGTTCAAGATTTAATTCCTGGGGAAAAGTGAGTGGCTTAGAGACCATGTATCTCCCGATGGTTAAGGCGGTAGAGTCCTGGGTTTATGTGCCCCATCAGAATCTCACAGAGTCGGGGAGTTGCAGTTTTGGAAGGGATAGAGTTCAAGGCTGGCAAAACTGAGTGTCAGCCTTGAAGTGTCAGCCATTTTAACCCTAGATTCTTATTCCCCTCTCAAGGAGGAGATGACCGTCGGGTTCTGCTATGGCACATGGAACAAGCTATCCACTCGAGAGTCAAGCCCATACAGCTGAAAGGAGAGCACCATTCCAACATTTTTTGCCTGGCTTTCAACAGTGGGAACACCAAAGTATTCTCTGGAGGTGAGAAGAAGGGAGACTTCCACCCTAGGAAATTCACTGTGGCTGAGATTTTAGATGAAAGAGTCCAAAAAGTAGCCTTGTTTTTCTTCCTTTATTTCACTGAGCTGTATAGAAATGGTTTCCCATAGCTTCTCTTCTCTGCATTACAGCAGTTTAGACATGTATGTGAGAGTAATGCCTCCTTCCTTCCCTCCTTTCTTCTGTTCTTTTGATCCTTTACTCTCATTCTTTGTCTTTTTTGATAGAAAATTTTTTACATTGCAATGTGGCATACAGAAACATGCACACATTTAAAATAGTACTTAACCGGGGCGCCTGGGTGGCGCAGTCGGTTAAGCGTCCGACTTCAGCCAGGTCACGATCTTGCCGTCCACGAGTTCGAGCCCCGCGTCAGGCGCTGGGCTGATGGCTCAGAGCCTGGAGCCTGTTTCCGATTCTGTGTCTCCCTCTCTCTCTGCCCCTCCCCCGTTCATGCTCTGTCTCTCTCTGTCGCAAAAATAAATAAACGTTGAAAAAAAAAATTTAAAAAAAAATAAAATAAAATAAAATAGTACTTAACCTTATTATGTGTGGTACATTCTGATTTTTTAAAAATTCTATTTCATTTTTAAAGATATTTTTTAAATGTTTATTTTGAGAGAGAGAGAGAGAGAGAGAGAGGATCCCAAGCAGGCTCCTCACTGTCAGCCTGGAGCCTGACACGGGGCTCGAACCCACAGCTGTGAGATCATGACCTGAACCGAAATCTAGAGCCAAAAGCTTAGCTGACTGGGCCACCCAGGCACCCCTCGTTTTTAAAGATCTTAAAGGTTGTAACTCAAATTGATGTTGTGATCCATGGGTGGCTCCAGTTTGAAAAACATTGTGTTAGGGTACAATTGGAATGGCCTGTGCTCAAGTCAGCCTCTTGGTGATGCCTTTCATCAACCACACTCCTTTCTGAGCACTGCATTTCTAACCCTGACCTCCCTTTTGCACTGCAGATTTTCGCATGGAATATCTACCTATGTGTTCTAAAAGCAATTTAAGTACAGCAAATCTAAAACCAAGATTATTAGTCTTCTTCTCCTGCACAAATACTTCCTCTTGTTCCCTGGATTCCCTTTCTCAGTTATTATCAGTGTTCACCTAATGATTCAAGCTATTAGGTTTAAACTTTAAGAAACTGCTTATATTGAAACACTTTCTTAAAAGGTTTTTTATTTTTATTTATTTGTGGGGAGGAGGGGCAGACAGAGGGGGAGAGAATTTCACGCAGGCTCCATACTGTCAGCACAGAGCCAGATGCAGGGTTCAAACTCACAAACCTTTGAGATTATGGCCTGAGCTGAAATCAAGAGTCAGGTACTTCACCAGCTGAGCCACCCAAGTGCCCCTGATATCAAGCAGTTATATGCTTGATGACAGTTTCACCAGGTTCAGTCTAATAGAAATCTTGAAGTCATCCTCAAACCTTCCTTTCTTTCATTTACCTATCTTGTGACTCACCAACCAGACTTAGAAGCTTCTCATATTCATCCTTTAAGTTTCTGCTCTCTTTCCTTACCCACTGCACTGGTTCAGGCCCTCATCTTTGACCCGGACTATTGCAGTGGCCTTTGTGATTTCTGCAACGTCTCTAGCCCTCCTAATTTGTCACTTATACAAGTTTTCTTTTAAAAATAAAGTTTAACCATGTGAACCTCTGACCCTACAGTGTCCACAGGATAAAGTCTAAACTTCAGTCTACCTCTCTAGCCTCACTTCCCTCCCCCGCATTATGTACTCTAGCCCACTACACCACTTGCCACCTTTGGTGCCCTTGTATTGTTTGCTCTTGCTGTTCTGTCACGGGTCATGATTAATTGTCCGGTCCCCCCAATTCCCCTGAGTCATCCATTGGTAATAGTTTTGGGTTATTAGAGTTTCTGTTCAAATGTCTCCTTCCCTATAAAAACATTGACGTCTTCTGCCATGTACTGTCAACCTGCTCCTGAAGGAAATAATTGCTCCTTTGTCTGTGTCCCCATTGTAGAGCATATCACTACAACAAGATAACCCATTTTGTCACTGTTTGTGTAGCTGGACTGGGAGTTCCTCAAGGGTCAGGCAGAATCTGCTCTTCCCGTATCCCTATCCCCTCAGCTATTCCTATTACCTAAAAAAAGGCATTAGTATGGTTTTGATTTACTTGGTATGCACCCACAACAGAGTTTGTAGCCAGGGCTTTAAGATGACCTGGGCCACACCTCTACCTCTGCTTTTACTTTCTGTTTAAGTGCCTGTTGGCTGTGCTTTCAGCGTGGAGTGGGAATTTTTTTACTTTTGTCTTTTCATAAGGTTTTTATGTTTGGTTATATAAACTACAGGACTACACATAATTGTGATGTAGTATTTTTAGATTCCTTGATGGAATAAAAGAAAAATGCAAGAGAAAAAAGTTGTGGATAAAAACTTTCCTATCATTTATAACCCTACAGTCATCACATTTTAATGGCTATAAAAATGATAAGGATATGAATAGTAGCAAACATTTATTGGGGGCTTACTAAGTGCTCAGCCCTATTCTGAGTGGTTTTACAAATCTCTTATCATTGCATGAACCCTATGAAGTATGTACAATTATCATCCCTATCTTATAGGTAAAAACCGAGGCATAGAATATCTGTATTCCACGTCTCACGGTTGAGTGTTTTGCTTAATTAAAAAAAAAAAAAAAAAAACTAGATTGGATGAATGAATTAATTTACCCATGATCATTTATTCATTTTCTTAATGGCCACAGTTTTGTTGTTGTTGTGATGGCTGTTTTATATATATATATATATATATATATATATATATATATATATATATATATATATATATATTTATATTTATATATAAAATATATAAAAATATATTTTTTCAATTGAATAATTCATTTTGGAAACTCATTATGTTATACCTAGTTGCTACAAGGCTTTCAAAAATTCTTTATAAGAATATCCTAGCCATGGGGCACCTGGGTGGCTCAGTTGGTTAAGCGTCTGACTCTTGATTTTGGCTCAGGTCATGATTTCTTGGTCATGAGATTGAGCCCTGTGTCCAGCGTGGAGTCTACTTAAGATTCTCTCTCTCGCTCTCTCTCTCTCTCTCTCTCTCTCTCTCTCTCTCTCCCCCCCCTCCCCCTCCCTCCCCCTCTCTCCCCCTCTCTCCCCCCACCCACCCCTCTTGCTTGCATGCATGCTCTCTTCTCTCTCTCAAAGAAAAAAAAAGAATATCCTATCCTTCTGAAATTAGTCTTATAAAGCTTTTTTTCATAATTAATATTCCTGCTTTGTATTAACATTGACTTTGTTCATATGTTTTCTGAAAACTTTAAAATTTTATGTTGTAATATGGACAGGGAGCACTTTGCAGGAATTTTCAAATGTCTGCTTTTCTCCCTTACAGGAAATGATGAGCAAGTTATCCTCCATGATGTTGAAAGGTAAATAGATTGTTGGTATGTGAAGGTGACTGGCTCTGTTTCTCATATGAAGAGAGGCAAATTCTCTTTACACCAATGTTGTTTTTTGAAAAACAATTTGGATTTTTTTTTTTTTTCAACGTTTATTTATTTTGGGGACAGAGAGAGACAGAGCATGAACGGGGGAGGGGCAGAGAGAGAGGGAGACACAGAATCGGAAACAGGCTCCAGGCTCTGAGCCATCAGCCCAGAGCCCGACGCGGGGCTCGAACTCACGGAGCGCGAGATCGTGACCTGGCTGAAGTCGGACGCTTAACCGACTGCGCCACCCAGGCGCCCCAACAATTTGGATTTTAAAAAAAGAAAAGGGTTTATAAATTTGGAATGAACTTATACTTTTTAGGTGAAAATTTAAAGGGAGAGATTGGAAGAGAAGGAAACAACATAATAATGACTAATCTTTATGTGCTAGGTACTATTCTAGGTGCTTTGTATGTATTAATCAGTTTAACCCTCAAAATAATTTTATGAAGCAATACTATTATGGTCTCATTGCAGATGAGGAAACTGAGGTGTAGGGATGTTAGATAACATAAGGTCAGGTGGTGGTGCTAGGATCTGAACTTAGACAGCTTGGCCCCAGAGCCATGCTCATGCTTACCATACCAGACTGCCGCATCAACCCTCTTCTACCCCTGCTGACATCAGACCTGGCTGCTTTAAAGTTTTCCCTTGTTTTTGGAAATCAACCACCACCTCCAAATCTGTACAGAAGCAGATGCATTCTGCAGTAAGTGAAAACACTCAACTCATCTCTTGAGTTACCTTCAAATATGCGTATTTAGTGCAAAAAGCAAACTTACCATGAAATCTATAAAAAGTTTTTCTAATAGAACTTTTATTTTAAAAAAATTTTTTTGGTGTTCATTTATTTTTGAGAGAGAGACAGAGCATGAGTGGGGGAGGGAGTCAGAGAGAGAGGGAGACACAGAATCTGAAGCAGGCTCTAGGCTCTGAGCTGTCAGCACATAGCCCGACGTGGGGCTCGAACTCACGAACTGTGAGATCATGACTTGAGTTGAAGTTGGACTCTTAACCGACTGAGCCATCCAGGGGCCCCAGAAGAGTTTTTGTTTTTTACCTGAAATTCAGTACCTACTTTCTAAGGAAATACAATCTCCTTTGGGTTTCACTAGATTGACTTTCTACTGGAAATGAGAGAGAACCCTACCTGAGGAACTCTGGGGCTGGGACTCTGCACTCTGCATGTGCATGTGTGTGCCTGTGTGCCTCTCTCTGCTCTCTGTCTCTCAGCAGCGAGACCTTGGATGTGTTTGCTCACGAAGATGCGGTATATGGCTTGTCGGTGAGCCCCGTGAATGACAACATTTTTGCCAGCTCCTCAGATGATGGCCGGGTTCTTATCTGGGACATCCGGGAGTCCCCCCATGGAGGTAGGGTCAAAGGGCTGTTGGACTGTGTTGAAGAATTTGATATCGAGTTCATTCAGATCCAGTTGACGACCTGAGTAACCTGAGTGGGAGAGATGGGAAGGGAGAGGAAACTCTTGGGCTGGGGCATAGATGTGTGTCTCTGGAGGTCCCATCCTACCCCTTAGCAGTCAGAAATGAGGCACCTTTGTCAGTCCTCCTTGAGCCACTTGTGAGTCTCCACAAACCCTTGGACAGTAAGCACCACAGCACCTTGGTACTTAATGGCCCCAAGGGATAGAGATGCAATTCTTCATTGTAGAGAGTAGCTACCAAAGGCCAGCTCTGTGTGTGGTGCTGACATGCACAGAGTCTTGGTTATTTACAGAGAACAGGTGTGTTATACACTTGCATCCTAATTTCAGATGTGTGTATAGAAACTGAAAGTGATGGCAAATACTCTCTGTGTAAGGGGGATTGTCCAGGTGAGCTCCTCGTCCAAATGTGCTCTTTGAGCTTCTGAAGTATAAGAATGAAGAATTGTTTTGTTGAATTTCTCTGATGTTTTTCAGGAAATGCATCATTTCCGCTCATTTCCTGAATAGAAAGTTCACTCTGTAACTCTGCCTGTCTTCAAAGACTCTTTCCTCCAGCTGTACCTCAGTGTCACCCCTGTGCCCACATTTAGTGCAGTTTTGTCAAGATCATAACCTGTGTACACAGAATTGCTTTCCTGCCTGTCTTGTCTGACAGGATCTGGATCTTTTTCGTATTCTATATTCAGAGCATTTTAACATGCTGAGCTGTGCCCCATTATTGAGATTCAGGCTATAAGAGAAGCTTGTTCTTAGGGTCAGGAAGATAAGGTAGCTCCAAGGAGCAACTGTGGCTGGGTCCCCATGTCCTAGGTAGGTGAAATTCTCCTTTCTCTGCACTGCCCGCTGGCTAAGATGACTGAGCGCCCCAGTCCAGAGGCTTGTGCAGTGTCCCATGTGATATCCGACACTGCGGAGTGCGGTCTGTTGCTTCTAAACAACTTCTACAGGAATATATCCTTCTGAGTAGCAGGGCGATTCATTCCTTCCTCACCTGGAGCCAGCTAGTCTATGCAGAGGGCTGCAGGGTTTCTAAGTGAAGTTGATTAGAAGCTGGCTGGATGCAAGAGTTCAAGTATTAGGTGCTTTTTAAAAATATTACAAGACTGGGAATGAAATCATAAAATTCTAGACTGAGGCTATTTTCCTCTCAATTTAGAGAGCAATTTAGAGAGAAGGGAAGACTGCTATTATGTTTCATCATCTTCATTTTTCTCATTGTTTTGCTTTGTCTTCATTAAATTTTTGCGTAGTTTAAAACTTTTAATTTCTAAAACTAATAAATTTGGATTAAGGTACAATAATCCTACCAGTAATTGGTTGTAAATTTTTTCAGCTCATGTGGAATTCAATTTTACTTACTGTTAAATAGCTTACCTTCCCAGTTCCTGTAACCATTTCTGTTTTGTCACAGGATCTGAAGAGGTACAGTGCTCAGTGTTTCTGAGTATTATAGCTTTAAGTTTGTTTGTATGTGCTAGAGTTGCTGTTTTCAGACTTTGCATGCAGAAAGTATGTGCTAGTCCTTGTTGGAGCCTGTGACTAGGGGTGACTGTTGGGGTGATGGCCTACTTTGGGGCTCTGGCTACTAGGACAGTTACTATAGGGTGTGATTCTCCTCAATCACATTCCTGCTTTGCCTGCCTCTGGCCCAGAGGTGCTGAATGAGCTATGGGGCTGATTGTCATTTCTCTATTCACAGAGCCCTTCTGCCTGGCAAACTATCCATCAGCCTTTCACAGTGTCATGTTTAACCCTGTGGAGCCCAGGTTATTGGCCACAGCCAATTCAAAGGAAGGAGTGGGACTCTGGGATATTCGAAAACCTCAGAGGTGAGCCCCATTTATTCATATGGTGTTAAAACTTCCCCCACCTCAGCTCTCAGGTAATGTGATCAACCAGCAAGGGTTGTGAGAACCTGTTTGGCTGTGATCTCAATTGGACATCTCTTAACATATACTGGTGCCTGTGAAGCCAGGGGAGCCCTGTCCCCAAGAGACAGGCAGTGTGAGAAATCCACACTCCTTGCTAAGGGAGTCGTAAATTGTAATTTACTCTAGACAAGTCAGTTAAAGGCAAATAGATGAACTAGTGAGAACCTCCCTTCAGTACTGCCTTATATCTTTAGGCCCAGTGTCCCCCAGATGCCTGGGAGCTCTTGTGGGGGCGGGGGGGGGGGGGAACGGAGGAGATGGAGGGGAAGAATGTGTCAAACTCATGGCCACCGAACCATGGACTCTTAATTCCAGGCTGCAGGGTTTTCCAAATGAGCTTCAGGAGAACAGTGAATCCCCCAAATTGTGTGGAAATTGTATTATGTACCCATCTAAGTGCATAGTTCTGTGACGGGAGTTTGCTTTTTTTCAGTTTCTCAACCGGACTAGTGGTTAAAACAATAAAGGTTAAGAGCTGCTGTAGTGTTAGGGACCTAATGTGTTTCCCCTTCTGTTTGCTTTATTAAAAGAGTACACTTAGGACGATCTTTAACTGATGGTACAAATCATTAATAGAAGCATTTCAGGCATCATTAAGGGAAATGTGTGGATGGGTTCAAATAGGAGGCTCTTTAATGTTCTTTAAATCCCATGGGTGAGGGACAACCTTTTATGGCACCTATACTTAAAGCTAGCTTTGCTCCTCTGGATATTGTGCATGGAGGTAACTTCCTACTTTGTAAAGCAATATTGCAGAAGAATATCATGGAAAGTAAGAGAGGTTATGATTTATTTCATACGCCTAAAATGAAAGGAGCAATTAAGTACAGAGGATTATCTCCCTTGGTGATTTTTAGTTCTAGCTCATTCTCTCCATGGGGCAGTCAGAGGGAGCTAGAACTATTGCAGCAGATCTATATAGCTCAGAGGGGTGCTCCTGGTGTGGAGCAGGGCTCCCTGAGTTTACTTAGAGTAGCAGACATTTCTCCTGCCCTCTCTGGTGCATACACACCCAGCCCTTGCTTTCTCACCCTACTGAAATGCATATAGTGGCAGGACCACTAGTGTGCCTTTGCACTGTGTGCGCTGTGTGCTCTCTGCCTGTGTTTCCCTGTGTTCAGCTGTAACAATCTCTCTGCTACTTAAGACTCTTTAGAATAATTGTTCTGGGGAAAAAAAAATAATTATTCTGCCTTAACCATATTAATAAGGGGCAGAATTTGGGCTGTGTCAGCCTTCTCCCAACCTACTACCCTCCATACTTACCATTGTAATGAATAGCTAGTAACTGGAATGAGGCCCTGAGCTGTTCATCCCCAGTGGAAAGCTTGAATAGTGCATGCTGTCCTGCCGTGTCTCAAAAGAAGAGGAAGAGTTAAGTGTTTTAATCCTCCTCCTGATTTTCTCCCAGCAGTTTCCTACTGTGCGTTGTAGTTGGGTTCTCTTCCCCTTTCTACTTGTCTTCTCACTAAACATGGCTTTAAAAAAAAAAAAAAAACAAATGTCTGGGGCACCTGGGTGGCTCAGTTGGTTAAGTGACCAACTCTCGATTTTGGCTCAAGTCACGGTCTTATAGTTCATAAGTTTGAGCACTGCATTGGGCTCCACACTGACAGCGCAAGCCTGCTTGGGATTCTCTCTCTCCTCCTCCCCCCACCCCCAAATAAATAAACTTTAAAATAGATAAAATCTAAGTGAAATTATTGTTTTATTTTAAAGTAACACTTATTAGATTTAAGGTTTATATCAAGAGAAGTGTAATGAAACAAAAAAAGAAAAAAAATCCTATCTCCAGATAATCTCTGTTACTTATAATTTCTACATGTTTGTACATCAGTACAGTTCTCCTTGGTCTCTAGTCCTCTCCAGAGGTAACTGTAGCAGTTTCTTATATCTTCCCAGAACATAATTTCTTTTTTAAGTGTATTTATTTAGAGAGAAAGTGAGAGTGTGTGTGCACGTGCATGCTTGAGTGGGGGAGGGGCAAAGAGAGTGAGAGAGACAATCCCAAGTAGGCTCTGAGCTGTCAGGGCAGAGCCCAATGCCGGGCTTGATCCCACGAACTGTGAGATCATGACCTGAGCCTAAACCACGAATTGGACACTTAACCAACTGAGCCACCCAGGCACCCCTGTTTTTATAATTTTAATAAAAATTGTTACATTGTCCTGCCAGCACCAAAGGCTGCACTGATTTACAAACCTACCAACTATGCATGCGACTACACATTTGTCCAGACCCTTACCAACACTTACACTGTCTTATGAGGGGAAAGATTATCTTCTTGTTTTGATTACTTCTTTAATTATGAATTAGGTTATATGGTTTCTTGGGGAACCTGTAGTTTTCAAAGCCCATATGGGAGAAAAGTCATCTAATAAGGCTAATTGGTGATCTTGACTGATTCTTTTCTTGGAATAAAAAGAGGAGCATAGTGGACTAGGATGTTTTTATTTGTTATTTTTCTATACTTCTAAGATTCTGTGTGGTTCTATGGGTGTGAGGTAGACAAAGGACATGAAATAATCTTGGGTTCCTGTTCTTCATCCGCTGGTGTTTTGGGATTGAATTACAGATCTTTTCTGTTTGAATTCTCTTAGTACGAATTGGTGTGGGAGAGGAAGAGAAGGGCCTTTGTCTTTTCCATGCAGGATTAGTTATGCTGAGTTGCAATACATGATCTGTCTCCTCAACACAGCTGCCTAGAAACCCCAACCTAGATCCTGGGGCAAATCTGAATCCCTGGGAGGACAACCCTAGAACTAAGTAGATCTATTCCAAGGGATACTTAAAGTCTACAGAGAGATTTTAGGGAATTTGAAACTCTCAAGATTGCAGTTTAAGTTGTGTGTGCTTGTGTATCTGACTGAGCACATATGGCAATTTTTCGAGGGGTTGGAAGAGAGCTTTTACTAGGTTCTCATAGAGACATTTGACCCCCAAGAGGATAAAAGTTGCTCAGTGTTCTAACGATTCTAGATTTAGAACCTACTGTGGTTCCTTAGCATGCTTGTAAGTAATTTTCAGCCTATTAAAGCTTGGGCTTGTGAGTGAATTCTGGGCCTCCTAGAAACAAATATAATCTTCATAGCTCAATAAGGGGGCCTCACACTGAACACTTTTTTCTTCCTGGCTTAACCTATGGATTATTCCGTGCTGGAGTGGTTTTCTCAGACCTACCCCAAGCCTAAGCTGTACCTCTTTACTTTAGTCTGTAGGCATGTGAGTGGGATCACATGTGTCCTGCTTCTGCCCTGAAATAAGCTGATCAAAGGGCTGGCTGGTCGAATAAAATGTTAGCTTTAGAGGGGACTTCAGTTATCATCGGATCTGACTTCTTCACATACATTGCAGCAAGGTAAGGCGAGGCAGAAGCTCTTTTGATGGTTTAGAGTGTACAATCTGAAGCCATCATACCGGTTACACATCCAGGCAGTATACCTTAGTAGCTATGTATTCTTGAAAGTTACTTCACCTCTCAGTGCCTCATAATAATAAATAATAGCTAACATTTATTAAGCATTTCTTACAAGGGCTAATGACAGACATGAATAGTTCTTTGTTTAGTCCTTATGACAGCCCTATGAGGTAGGTGCTATTCCTGTTTTAATGATAAGAAAATCAAGGCACAGAGTTGAAGTAGCCTGTGTGTGTATATTGGTGTATCATGTCCACCCCCTCCCTTTTGAAGCAAATAAGGTCCTTGTATATTCTAGTTTTCTTTCATCTGTGCCCCCTTGCGATAGACCTTTGTCAGGATTCCTCTCCCGATTTTTCCAGTACAGACATGTCTAACTCTAAAGTCTGAGTCTTTTAGATGTTCTGCCTCTAAAAGTTAAATCCTTTTTCACTGTCTCCTGGCCTAGCCTCTGTCTACATGCTAGCTTTCTAAGTTTCTTGTTATTTCTAATCCTGGAGACCTGTGCACGTTATTTATTTTGCTGCAGAGCTTGTCCATAGGTCAAATTCAACCCAGAGAGATATTTTGTTTGGCCTACATCATTAATAGTGTTTGGGAAATTACACCGAAAAATCATAATTTCTAACACCTCTTGAAAAAGTCAGAAGATTTGGTATCATTGGATCTTTATTCTCATATGGCAATAGTCAGCCAAAGCTGCAGTGAGTTCTTCAGACCTTCCAGATGTGTTCCACCACTCCTATATGTCTCAATCCAGGGATGCTCCCCTCATTTACATTACTTGCCTGGCCCTATAGACATGGGAGTTTGAAAGGTCTGCTTTAGGGATAATAGTGGTAATGAGTGGGCCATCCGGTAGACTGGGTGAGGGAGAAAACATCACACGCACACATATACATTGCACCTTAGGACCAGGCTTCATTCCTTTCATGTGGATTAGTTCTGCCGATGTCCTTTTACAGCCATCCTCTCCTTCGTCACTGCCAACATCCCAGTTATTTCTTGCTTGGACTGGTGTAGTGGCCTCTGAATAGGTTTCGGATCTGTGAGCTTCTAAATTTGAGAGAGTTCAGGAAAAGTGACGATTCCCTTCCTGTTACTCTGCTTGTTTCACCCTTTTAATTCCCTCTTTCAGCTGACTGCTCACTTACCACCTCTCTCCCTTCTCATATCTTTAATTTCTGTCACTTTCTGTCAGAAACTGTTAGTTCTGTGACAGGTAATCGTATCTTGCTTTGACAAGGATAATAAAGAGAGTGATTCTTTCCCACTCAATGATAAAACTAGGGCAAGCCAGGAATTCCTGGTAAAGACTTACCTTGTAAGATAGTGCTTTCACGTGGTGTGTAAATGACACATCTGAAAATGGGCAATGAGTGCAAATTCCTACCATCAAAAAAATTTCTCCTAGGACCTCAGCTGGCTTTGGGAGCCTCTAGGTTAAATGTCTGTTTTGTGGGGCCTGTGTCAGTCCTGCTTCTGGAGAGACCAAATTAAGTGTAACTCCTTGCCCTCTGAACAAACCAGACAGTCTCTGCCACGTTGCATTTTGAGGGTTGCTTGTACTATTATGGGAAAATAGAGCTCAGGGAACAACTTCAAAGGCTGGAAAAGGCGCTCATGGTCTGCTCTTTGTTGAAACTTTAAAGAACAAGGCTATCCAGACCAGAGTGCAAGGCCATTAGGGTAGACAAAGATTTCTTAAACACGACCCAAAAAGCGCTATACATGAAAGAAAAAAAATGGATAAATTGGATTTCATTCAAATTAAAAACTTTTGTTCATCAAAGACAGTGTTAAGTGAAAAGATGAGCCAAAGACAAGCCATGATCTAGGAAAAAATTATTCATAATACATGTATTGAACAAGAATTCCTATCTAGAATATAATAGAACTAAAAATCAGTAAGTAAAAGAAAACTCAGTTTTTAAAATGAGCAGAAATGTTGAATAGGTGCTTCACAAAAGAAGATACCAAAAAGCCAATAAGCATTTGAAAGGTATTCAACTTCATTACTCCTGAGGGCAGTGCAAATTAAAACCACAGTAAGGTATCACTATATATCCTGAATGGTTAAAATTAAAGAGACTAATAAATAGTACCAGGTGTTGACAAGGGCATGGAGCAACTGAAACTCTCAGACATTTTAAGTGAGGGTAACTTGGTACAACCACCTGGGAAAACTCTTTGTCAATGTCTACTAAACTAAACATGTGACTCCATGACCTAGCAACCTCACTCTTAGGTATAGCCTAAGAGAAATGAGTATGAACTTCCACCAAAGACATGTACAAGAATATTCACAGGTGCTTTATTCATAAGAGCCAAAAGCTGGAAACAACCCAAATGTCCATGGAAGAAGAATGGGTAAGGAAACTGCAGAATAGCCATGCGATAGAGTATCACACAGATATGAAAAGAGTGAATTATAGACACACACATTGACGTGGATGACTCAAACAGCCATAATATTGAATGAGAGAAGCCAGATAGATAGAAAAGAGTGTATGGTGTTCAAGAATAAGCAGGTTATAGAAGTCAGAATAGTGGTTACTGTGGGGTATTATGAGGAAAGCTTCTAGGATTTTATATCTGGGAGGTAGTTTCACAGGTATATACTTTAGTAAAAAAAATTTTTGAGCTATATAATTAGTGCTCTTTACTGTACAATTTAAAGTATGTTTAGGGGCACCTGGGTGGCTCAGTCAGTTAAGTGTCCGACTCTTGATTCGGCTCGGGTCATGATCTCGTAGTTCATGAGACTGAGCCCCATGTTGGACTCTGCACTGGCAGCAGCACAGAGCCTGCTGGGGATTCTCTCTCTGTCTCTCTGCCCCTCCCTCATGTGTTCGCTTGCTCTTTCTCTCAAAATAAATAAATAAACTTTTTTAAAAAAAACGTATTTAAGGTGTTTAAAGTACATTTTATTTTATTTTCAAAATTCAGTCTTTTTCTTTTTTTAATGTTTATTCATTTATTTTGAGAGAGAGAGAGAGCGCACACCAGCAGGGGAAGGGACAGAGAGAAGGAGAGAGAGAAATAAGCAGACTCCACACCATCAATGCAGAGCCCGATGCGGGGCTCAATCTCGTGAGACACCCAGATGCCCCTAAAGTACATTTTTAAAAATCCAAGATCACTATTGTCTCCCTGTAGGTATTTGCTTTCCCTGTGATTCCAGTGGTTGTAGCAATATCACCAGATCTCAGGGAATGGCTTTAAGGGACAGAAGAGGGAGGGAGGAGAGTCAGGAGGACCTAGCAGTTTGGATTATGTAGAGAATCACCAGAGAAGAGCTAGGGATTGTTGGAGTTTAATTGTCAGAATGATTAGGTCTAATCGGGGGACATGCTTTCAGGTTAGCCACTCCTTTCTTCCCCACTCTCCCATCTTTCTGTATGTACCTATGCAATACTCAGGCAAGTGGTCCATCCACCAAGACCTACACTGAAAGCTTGTTTTCTCCCTAGAACTGATTCCTTTCTTGTTTGTTTTTATCCTTGTCACCATTATTCCCACAGTCATCCCAGCTGAAACCCCAGAGTTCCATTTTCCTCTTCTGTCTCTCTCACCCTCTGCCATAACTAGCTTTGTTCTGCATTAGTGCCTGGCCACTGTTTTCAGTTCTGAAAGCCCCAGCTCCATCTCAAGCCCATAGCACTATTTCTGGAAGGGTCCAGCTGCCCTGCCTTCTTAACTGCCTCCTGCTTCTGCCATATAGCACACATCCTTCAATATCACTCTTGCCATTCCCCTACCCAGGAGCTGTAGTGAGTTCTTGTTATCTTTGTTCATGGGCACATCCTCAGAACCTATATGTGGGATGCTCTAAGAAAATGTCTTTTGGAATGAATGTATGACCTACTTTACTGGCTAAAACAACTCCTTCAGCAAGCAATCTGCTCCTTCTCTGGTGCCAGTGTCCCTCCTCTCTCCCCTTGTACTCTCTTCCACATACAAACACAAATGGAGGAGATAGTTTTTTCTTGTTTCTTTGGATCTTTTCAAGTTTTAGTACTTTTCAGGTCCCCTCAGGGACCTTTTAGTGCCCCTCAGGAAAAGCATCCTTGCTCCCTGTTACATACTCAAAGCTTCCTTTTACTCATTGTGTCCCCAGCACCTGGCAGAGTTTTGGCACAGACTGTGCTGCATGAATGAAGCTTTGTCTTCTACGGGAAGAGATCTCTTTATTCAGAGTCTCTGTAAAGTACTTATGGTTTGTGGCATGCATGTTGCTTGGCTTGGTTGCTGCTTTCGCCATCATTAGTTTTCTTTTAATAGGAGTGTTTATCTCCAGCTAGACCATTACTATATTTTTTATTTCCTTCCCAGTGTCCAGGAATTGCTTCTCAACAAAAAAGAAGTGCTTATCCTGATCTGTACTATCACCTCTCATGTTTTCCTATAGATTTTCTTTTTTGAGAGAGAAAGCGAACAGGGGAGAGGGGCACAGGGAGAGAAAGAATGAATCAGTCCCAAGCAAGCTAGCTCCACACTCAGCATGGAGACTGATACGGGGCTCAATCCCAAGACTCTGGGATCATGACCTGAGCTGAAATTAAGAATTGGACATTCGGGGCGCCTGGGTGGCTCAGTCGGTTAAGCGGCCGACTTCGGCTCAGGTCATGATCTCGCAGTCCGTGAGTTCGAGCCCCGTGTCGGGCTCCGTGCTGACAGCTCAGAGCCTGGAGCCTGCTTCAGATTCTGTGTCTCCCTCTCTCTGACCCTCCCCTGTTCATGTTCTGTCTCTCCCTGTCTCAAAATAAAAAATAAACGTTAAAAAAATAAATAAATAAAAAAAAAAAAAGAATTGGACATTCAACCAACTGAACTACCCAGGTGCCCCTCCTGTGGAGTTTTAAGGAAAGGGCCATGTTTTATTTATCTCTAGAGCCTAACACATCACTTAGAATATTGGTACCTTCAGTAAATATTGAATGAGTGCATAGTTTTATACTCATCCCCAAATAGTCTGTATTTTCAAAGCAGGGTTTTTGTAATGTTTTCTGGACCTATTAATTCCTTGAGTGTAATGGATCAAAATGTTGTCTCTAAGGAATAAATCCTTAAAGGAGGTTGTAAGGGTTCTTGCTGGGTTTTGACCATCTGTCAGAGTTATGTTGGGGAGTCAGATTCTGGTGAAGTTGCTGTCTGGTTTTTAGGCCACGAGGTGGAGCTCTAGAATCAGCTTTGTCCAATGGAAGACACCAGGCCCCTGGTATCCTAACCCAGTGGTTCTCAAACTTTAGAGGGCATTAGAATTACCAGGGGATCTTGTTGAAGTACAGCTTCCTGGAGCTCAGATCCAGAGATTGAATTGTGAGACCTGAGGCAGCACCTGTGAATCTGCCATTTTAAACAGATATCCCAGGGGATTTAGTAACTTGGTTTATCCTATAAGATGGAAGTTGTGGTTATTCAGACATCCACGTTGAATTTGTTTCTGTGTTCATTCTAACCCAGCGTCTTTGGGCTTTAGGCCAGAGCTTCCCCGTGTCCATACCAAGCACAAATGTGCTTTTTATAACAAGAGACTTAACTTCAGACCCAAACATCTAGGGAATACCCTTCCTTTAATATTCCTCAAGTATTGTTTATTCAGAAGGAGGTGATATTAAATCCCTAAACCAAGGGGACTTTATTATTGTAAAATCAAATCTTGACTTTTTGCTTTTTAAAAATATTTTTATGTTAAAACAATTTTAGGGGCACCTGGGTGGCTCAGTCATTTAAACATCTGACTCTTGATTTCGGCTCAGGCCTCATGATCCCATGAGGGTCTTGGGATCGAGCCCTGCATCAGGTTCTGCGTTGAGCATGGAACCTGCTTGGGATTGATTCTCTCTCTCCCTTTCTCTCCCTTTGCTCTTCTCCCCCTCTCACATGTTCTCTGTCTCTGTCTCTGTCTCTCTCTCTCTCTGGCTCTCAAATAAAACACACACCCAAAAACAAACAACAAAACAATTTTAGATATATATAAAAGTAGAATAGTAAAATGAATTCCAATATAACTATCACCCAGCTTCAGTATTTAATCCATGAACAGTCTTTCATTTATTCCTCATCTGTGACCTCCCTTCCCAATTATTTTGAATCAGTTTCCACATAACATTATATCATTTCTCTGTAAATGCTTTAATATGTATCTCTGAAAGATTATTTTTCAGTTGAGGTAAAATTCACATAACATACAATTAACCATTTTAAAGTGAAAAATTCATAGCATGTAGTACACTCACAGTGTTTTACAACCACCACCTCTATCTAGTTCCAAAATATTTCCATCATCCTAAAATAAAACTCCTACCCTTTACACAGTGACTTTCCAGGATATTTTTCTCTCGCTCCTAGCTACCATCGATCTACTTTCTGTCTCGATGGATTTACCTGTTCCAGATGTTTCATCATCATGTGACCTTTGATCTGGCTTCTTTTGCTTACCATCCTATTTTTTGAGGTTCATCCACATTGTAGCATGTATCAGTACTTCATTCCTTTTTTTGACAGGATAATATTCTGTTGTATGGATGCGCCACGTTTTATCTGTTCACCCATTGATGTACATTTGAATTGTTTCCACTTTTTGGTATGATGAATAGTACTATTAACATTTATGCATAAGTAAATTTGAGTACCTGTTTTCAGTTCTTTCGCATATACACCTGGGAGTGGAATTGCTGGGTCTTAGGGTAAATCCTGTGTTAAACTTTTTGAGGAACTGCCAAAATACTTTCCATAAAAAGATAATTCTTTTTAAAAATATAACCACAATATTGTCACACCTAAATACAATAACAATAACTCCTTAATATCACTGCATATATTTAATTAGTGTTTAAATTTCCTTAATTGTCTCATGAATGCTACAATTGTTTGTTTTTTGTTTTTTTTGAATCAGGATTAAAATAAGGTTTATACATAAAAATTAGTTAATATGGCTTCTGAGTCTCTTAATCTATAGGTATTCCTGCCTCTCACTTTTCCCCCTTGCAATCTATTTGTTAAAGACACTGGATAATTTGTCATATGGAATTTCTCACATTTTAGATTATGCTGATTGCATTTTTATACTGTCATTTAGCATGTTCCTTCTTACCCCAGTTTTTTCTACAAATTGGTTTTAGATCTTGGGGCTTAAATGTATTCAGGGTTTTGTGGGTGGTTTTGTTTTTTGTTTCCTGGGCTTTTTTTGGGTTACAGAGATATTTCATAGATGGTGTTAGGTATGTCCATAGAAAGCTAAGAATGTCTAGTTTTGTCTCTCCCTTTGTTTTAAAATACATTGACCGACTTCTTAGTTTAGCTTTTTAAAATATAAGTAATGTGGGGCGCCTGGGTGACTCAGTCGGTTAAGCATCCAATTCTTGATTTTGGCTCAGGTCATGATCTCATGGTTGGTAAGATCAAGCCCTGTGTCAGGCTCTGTGCTGACAGTGTGGAGCCTGCTTGGGGTTCTGTCTCTCTCTGTCCCTCTCTTACTTGCGCTGGCTCTCTCTCAAAATAAGTAAATACATTAAAAAAAAAAAAATACACCAGTAAAGCTGGTGAAGATGTGGAGAAACCGGATCACTCCTAAGTTGCTGGTGGGAATGTATAATAGTACAGCTACTCTGAAATATAGTTTTGTAGTTCCTTTATAAATTAAAAACGAACCATATGCTATGTGAAAAAGTCAGTCCCTAAGGACACATACTGCATGATTCCATGTATGTAACATACATGAACTAATATATGTGAAAAATGGAGAACAGTGTTTGCCAGGTGTTAGCAATAGGGATAGAGAGGGTGAACGTGGCTATAAACGGGTAGTAGTAAGGTGATGATGGTACACATTAAGTATCTTAATTGTGGTGGTTACACGGAGCTGTACGTGTGGTACAATTGCGTAGAGCTACAAATACACACACACACACACACACAAACACACACACACACACAAATGAGTGCCTATATAACTGACACAATCTGAATAAGCTCTGTAGATTGTACCAATGTAAATTTCCTGGTTTAGATATTATACTATAGTGAGGCAAGATGGTAACATTGGGGGAGGCTAGACAAAGGGTACAAAGGACTTTCTTGTATGTTTCTTTGCAATTTCCTCTGATTCTATAATTACTTCCAAATTAAAAGTTAAAAAATACAAATGCTAGGGTGACTGAGTGGCTTAGTGGGTCAGTGTCCAGCTCTTGATTTTGGCTCACTCAGGTCATAATCTCATGGTTCGTGAATTTGAGTCCTGTGTTGGGCTCCACACTGACAGTGCAGAACCTGCTTGGGATTCTCTTGTCTCTCCCTCTCTTTCTGCCCCTCCCCCCACTCACACACACATTCTCTCTCTCTCTCTCTCTCTCTCTTTCTCTCTCTCAAAATAAATAAACACTTTAAAAAAAAATATGAATACTTGTTAATAGCATTCTCCTTTTAAAACTTTCAGTGAAGCTGAAGTCCCTTCTGACTATCTGGTCCCCTGCCCCCTCCCCTGGATAATGAGTGTTAGGAGTTTGTAGTATATGCTTTTGTCTCTATATGCATGTGTGTTTTTACTGCTATACAATTATTCTACAACTTGACTTTTTCACTCATCAGTATGTGTTGGGAATTTACCCATATATTAGCATATCCAGATTTATCTCATTTCTTTTTCCAGTTAAGAATTTGAGTCAACTCTGTGACTCTTTCTGTTGAGTCAGCTTGGGTTTTTCTTCTAAGAAACCTTTTGTGACCACACTCATTCTTGTCTCCTCAGTGGAGGGTAGGTTCGTCCTGTGTCTCACAGCACATGTTCTCCTTTGTATAACACTATTCATGTTATAAAAGGAAACTGTTGGTTTTCTTGTCCCTCATGAGTTTTTGAGGGTCCCCCCTTTATCTTCATCTTTGAATCCATGGGCCTAGCACAATACCTAAAATAGTTAGCAGGTATTCAGTAAATGTTTATTTAGTAAATGCATGCATGAATAGATGAGTGTGATGTGAAAGGAAAGAGTGTGAAGTGAATGACTTAGATGAATCCTTTTGGCCCTGATGCTGATACTGTTCACTTTGCTGGGTAGAATAATCCATCTCTACCATGTATTCTGTGAAATCTTGGTGAGCCAAGAAGCAGAAAAAAACTTCTGGCCTACATCTGCTGCTTACCTATTGTGTACTCAGAACCAAATCATCTCGCTGCTCAGGACCTTAGTTTCCTCCAGTGTGAAATGAGAATAATGTTATCCCCACTGTAAAGATTAGATGATACAGTGTGTACATAAACATTTTGTAAATTAAATGAACTAGTTGCTTTTTTAAGGGTATCTATTGTGGTATATAATTCCATCAGTGAATTCTTTGTAGCTTGAACTTTTTATTTTGTAGTAACAGGTTTGACCACTTACATTTTATCTGTGGCAAGTCACATATTTTAGATAGGGACTTCTTGGTACACTCTCAATCATTTTGGCTTTATTTATTCATGAATTTCCCCACGTATAGAAGACTTTCCAAGAACAATGTTTCTCGATTCTGCATAAAATACTTTGTATTTTGAATCTGTTTTTTATTCCAGTAATATGACTTTACCATTTATTTATGGGTGCTTTGGAAGTGGGATTGGGGGAATCTGCAGAAAGAAATCAAACTGAGTGTAATTTCAGACCTAACCTGTTGACTGTGTTCAGTGCTAACCAAGATAGGCCTGTTTAGTACTTAGAAACCTATCAAAGGAAGGCTATTATTTGCCCTCATTGAGAAAGATAGTAAGGGACACTGAAATTTTCAGAGGACTCTGAAAATTTTTCTTTGACTATCATTATGTGAATTTAAAGTATGATTTAATTTCAAACTTAACATCTGCACCAGAATCCTATGGGGCAGCATATTATTTGAAGTTTCCATTAAGAAGGTCTTTAAATTTACTATTCTCATACTTTTCTCAAAGCTGTCTTCTGTGGTCCCCTAGTTAAAAAGGATCTGTGTATAAGATGATATATATTTTTTTAAGTTTATTTATTTTTGAGAGAAAGAGAGAGAGTGAGCTGAAGAGGGGCAGAGAGAGAGGGAGACACAGAATCCGAAACAGGCACCAGGCTCTGAGCTGTCAGCACAGAGTCTGATGTGGGACTCAAACCCACAGACCGTGAGATCATGACCTGAGTTGAAGTCGGCCGCTTAACTGACTGAGCCACCCAGTCGCCCCGAGATGATATTTTAAAATAACATATTTTCGGGGCGCCTGGGTGGTGCAGTCGGTTAAGCGGCCGACTTCAGCCAGGTCACGATCTCGCGGTCCGTGAGTTCGAGCCCCACGTCGGGCTCTGGGCTGATGGCTCGGAGCCTGGAGCTTGTTTCCGATTCTGTGTCTCCCTCTCTCTCTGCCCCTCCCCCGTTCATGCTCTGTCTCTCTCTGTCCCAAAAATAAATAAACGTTGAAAAAAAAATTTTTTTTTAAAAAAATAACGTATTTTCTTCTGATTACAGAAGAAATTCATGTTCATTGTAGAAAAACTTGGAAAAATAAAATGAAAGGCATAAAAAAAGAAATTACCTAAATCCTGTAGTCTAATTAATATATTAATTAATATATCTTCATACACCCATCAGTCTGAATGTTTATCACTATCTATTTGTGAACATAAATTGGATAGGGCATATATTCAAAACCTGTGGGATTCACCATTCACTTTCTAAACCCTGACGTGAATTTTCTTTCTTGAATTTGACTTCCCCAAATGTAATTATTAATTTTCCTTTTGAACTTTTATTCTGCAAATATCAGAAACTCACTGTAAAGTACAAGATATAATTAAGATACCTGCCTGCCTGCTAAACTCTTCCTTCTTATTGGCCACTTATTAGGTAGATGAATTTAACTTACTTGAAAGGTGTGTGTGGTGATACCCTATGAAGAGGGGGCGACCTGGATGGTCATTGGCAAATTGTGCCGGTTCTTTGTCAAAGAGGACTTTGATTCAGATGATCTCCAAGCCTCTTGCTATTTCTCCCAATTTTATGCTGCCTTGCTGCTTGCCTCTCAGATTAGGTTTCATGTGCAGACAAATGTCAGGACACATGTGAACTTTGGTGGAGCCTGTTTTTCTTTTTAATGTCCCAAAGACAGGGTTTTTCAAACTGCTGCTCGTGATCCATTAGATCATTCATTCAACAGCTATTTATTGAATGACTACTACGTGTTTGGCACTGTTTAAGCACTTGGGGTATGTGGGGGAAAGATATAAAAGCTAATAGTCTAATGGGAAAGGACAAATAATAAAATAAAGACATAAAAATATATGGTATGTAAGATGGTGATTCATGTAGTAGAGAAACGTAAAGCAGGCAAGGGAGCCAGGGAGTATGAGGGAGCTTGCATTTTTGCACAGGGTATCAGAAAGGGCCTGATTGAGGAGGATATTTGCATAAAGAAGTAAGTGACTGAACTGAGGACGTATCTGGAGAGGAACATTGTGGGCTGCAGGATCTGCAAGTGCAAAGACCCTGAAGTAGAAGCATAGTTGACTTGTTTTAGGATCGGTAAGGAGGCATCATGTGGTTGAAGTAGAGGAAAGTAAGAAAAATGCTGGGAGGCAGAGTCAAAGATTCAGAGATGGGAAAGCAGTTGTCTAGGGCTTTATTGACATTGAAAGGAATTTGGTTTTTACTTTGGTGTAAATGGGGAGCCACTGGAGGATCTTTAGCAAAGAAATGATGTGTTCTGATGCATGGTTCAGCATCCCTCTGGCTGTGCTATTCAGGATAAATGAAGCATGGGCCAAGAGTGGAAGCAAGGAGGTTAAGGTAGAAAGCTCTTTCAACGTTTCTGTGGGCCATGAAATCAATTTAGATAGTCATAGTATTTATTAAATAAAAAAATATAGAAATCAGAGTATTGTAGGTGGTAAGTATGGTTTAATGAATTTATGCTAAATGTGGGCGTGCTGGGATGCTGTATAAGATGTACTTTACAGGGGCACCTGGATGGCTCAGTCGGTTAAGCGTGCGACTTCGGCTCAGGTCATGGTCTCGCAGTTTGTGAGTTCCAGCCCCATGTCGGGCTCTGTGCTGACAGCTTGGAGACTGGAGCCTGCTTCAGATTCTGTGTCTCCCTCTCTCTCTGCCCCTTCCATGCTCATGCTCTGTCTCTCTCTGTCTCTCAATAATAAATAAAGTTAAAAAAAATTTTTTTTAATGTGCTTTACAAAGAGTTTCTATAAAAATAGTTTCAAAGCCATTATTCTAAATATTTCCTTTTTTTTTTGATGTTTATTTATTTTTGAGAGAGAGACAGTGTGAACGAGGGAGGGGCAGAGAGAGAGGGAGACACAGAATCCAAAGCAGGCTCCAGGCTCTGAGCTGACAGCACAGAGCCCAATGCGGGGCTCAAACTCATGAGCTGTGAGATCATAACCTGAGCCGAAGTCAGACACTTAACCAACTGAGCCACCAAGTCGCCCCTGAGATATTTCTTTTTTTTTTTTTTTTAAGTGTATTTATTTATCTTGAGAGAGAAAGAACGTGCGTGAGCAGGGAAGGGGCAGAGAGAAAGAAGGGGGAGAAGAGAATCCCAACCAGACTCTGCGCTAACAGTGCAGATGCGGGGCTCCATCTCATGAACTATGAGATCATGACCTAAGCCAAAATCAAGAATCAGACGTTTAACTGACTGAGCCACCACGTGCCCTGAGACATATCTATTACTGCCAACTAGAGGTGATCTTGGTTTTTGGATACATTCTCAGTGAATGGCTTCTGTAAGAAACAGACTGTCTTCCTATAGCTGTGTCTCATCAGTCAGCAGTTTGGCCTTCTACCCTTTCCTTTATATTCCTCTCTCCTCTTGTTTTCAACTGTTTGCGTAGGAGTTCTTAAAAAAAGGTAACAAATTGTGATTTTTGTTTTCAGACCCTCTTCTGCTTAGGGTTTTTTCCAGACTTTGCCTCTTTGCTCTTTAACATTCCTCCAACTTTATGGCTTTGCACCCCGACAGTCAGTGGACCCACACCAGCTTCCTGTCCTGCCATCAAGCACTGCCTATTTACCTGCATATATTCCAACCCACACCTTCAGCACTGTTACTGTTGCCATCCCAGTCACCCTCTTCCCTTGTTTTTTCTTGCCTCTTGCCAACCACTGTTCATTAAACTCTCCTTCCCCAGTTTAATATACTGTGAGGTCAGGGCTGATGCTAATGTCATGTCTGTCAGAAGCTAGGACCAAGAATTGTTTTAAGGTGAAGATTTAAATGGCTGCTTATGAAACGCCTCTGTATTTTCTGCAGCTTGGAGTGAAGGGGGATTTTGAATCAGCCAGGCCATCTGATGAACTGAGATGACTAAATGTGGTGTCCTTATCTATGGGAAATTCACAAGTGTCCAAGAACAAATCTGTTATGGTGGTGCCTCTTAGTTTATTTTGAGATCTCGTTTGGTTCTGTGTGGTTTTTGGGATCTCTGGGCCATACGCAAAAACTTAGGCTCAGGTCCCTTCAACTTTGGGTATGTCCCTGTACTGGAAGATGATGATTGGAAACACTGCAGTGCCTGCCATCCTTGTTTGCTTCATGGAGGACTGGATAGGCCATTTGATCATCTAAAGATCTCTCTCTTTTGGGGCACCTGGGTGGCTCAGTGGGTTGAGTGTCCAACTTTGGCTCAGGTCATGATCTCATGGTTCATGAGTTCCAGTCCCGCATCAGGCTCTGTGCTGACAGTTCAGAGCCTGGAGCCTGCTTCGGATTCTGTGTCTCCCTCTCTCTCTGCCCCTCCCCCACTCGCGCGCACGCACGCTCTCTCTCTTTCTCTCTCAAAAATAAACATTAAAAAATATATTTAAAGAAAAAATCTCTCCCTCTTTTTTTGTCTTTAAAGATTTTATTTTTAAGTAATCTCTACTCCCAATGTGGGGCACGAACCCACAGTGCCAAGAGCAAGAGTCACAAGCTGTACCGACTGAGCCAGCCAGGCGCCCTTATCTAAAGATCTCTTTATCAGAAATTTATCAGGCCCTTGTGCTAACTTCACTCAAACTTAAATTTCAGGACCTTCAAAAAGAAGGAAATTTTAGCAGGTACACTGAACCTATATCTATATTTCAGGCCAGAAAGGCTTGGCAGTGAGGAAAGTGAGTTTGTTTAGTCACATATCACAGTATCTCTTTCTCATACTGGTTATCCAGCAGTTCTGGTTCCCTCTAGAGAAGTCTCAATCTTGGAACTGAGGATTATGGTAGAAAAAACAAAAAAGAAAGCCCAAGTTCTCTTCCTACTAACTCACATAAAAGATAGGTTTAAGGGATTATTAGGACCCTGAACACACTTGAATAGGATTGGTGTGGGCTAATAGGATTGGTGACTCCCTGAACTTGTTCACTTTCTACATAATTCTACTGTCCTCTGGGATTTGTCATATTCTACAGGTTGTGTTATAGCAAGTACAACATTTTCCTTATTCCTTATAGGTCATCCTGCCCTAAAGCAGAACTGGAGGGGAGGGAGAGATTTCCTCCCACCAAAGGACCTTGATTTAGCCACTCTGGTTGTCCAGTACCAGCTCTGATGTCTGTGATTTGGAATAATAGTGCATTTCATGGGTGTTAATTGAAACTTTCACTTAGAAACTCATGCCAGTTGGCTTTGGAAAATAATGTTGGTACCATGAGATGAATTTACTTTGTTGTGGATTTATGGAAACCTAGGTTCATGAAGTCTAATCTTGGAAACTTTATCAATGCCCTGTCTTGTGTTGAACATGACACTCCTAGTCACTTTCCTTGGAAACAGCCTTAGCTTGTTTCTCTTCTATTCCAAGACCTTAGCCTTAGCCAAGTACTTTTTAAAAATGTTCTTTTTACCCTGCCAGAGCAATAAAGAAGTCCATTTCAATATGGGGGGGGGGGGGCAGGGGGCAGGGTGGGGAATCCAGGAGACCACACTAGTGAGAAATATTTTCCTGTTGTTCAAAGTTCTCTTGCTTTTTGTCCTGGATCTTTTACATGCTGACCCTTGGATTACCTCCTACCCCATTCTTGTTGTATTTTATGACAAATCCTTGGTTGAAGATAGGTTGGGAATAGATTTATTGCTTTTATTTTTCTAAATAGGGATATTATAGTTGAACTCATTTTAACTTGTTGCTAGTCCTTGCAAGATACTGCTCATCTTGGGGTGCCTGGATGGCTCAGTCGGTTAAGTGTTTGACTTGGCTCAGGTTATGATCTCACGGTTTGTGAGTTTGAGCCCTGTAGTGGGCTCTGTGCTGACAGCTCAGAGCCTGGAGCCTGCTTCAGATTCTGTGTCTCCCTCTCTCTCTGCTCCTCTACTACTCACACTTTGTCTCCCTCTCTCTCAAAAATAAGTAAGCATTAAAAAAAAAAAAAGATACTGCTCATCTTGTTTGGTACGAAATGGTGGCCATTTCTCTGAGGAGTGGAGACAGTTGGCATCTCCGTTACCAAGATCAGAGTTCAGAAAGCAAGTCAAGATTGAGGCTTTCCTCCCTCAGTTCTCCAAGAGGAAATGAGAAACTTCTCCTTTGGGGAATGTATTGATGACAGGAGAAAGGCATTTTAGGCATTGTTGTTAGAGGGGAACTCTGAATTTTAAAAGGAAATAGAGTCCTTTCTGCTAATAGACCAGGGGCTATAAAAAGTGCCATATTGTATGGTTCCCTTTTTGTTGAACCTCTGATAATCCACTTTCTTTCCACATTGTTTTCCCATTGACCTCACTCTCCCTTCTCTTCCTGATTCCTCTCCCCCCAAATTCCAAAATGGAGCCATGTTTCTCAAAAGGGTGGTTTTAAAGTCACACGCATCAGAATTAATTGGGGTTGTTAAATTCAGATTCCTGGGCCCACTTCCCAGATTGAATTAGAATATCTGGGGGTGGATCCTGAGAATCCACATTTTTTAAAAAGTCCCAGATGATTTCTCATGCATATTACGCTTGAAACTGTAAACTAGAGCATCTTTGACATTATCTTTTTATCTCGACTGTGCGGCAAACTGCTTCTAAGGTTTTTCTTCCTAATGAACTAGATCATGCATACTATTCAGGAGGAACCAGCTGTAGTACCCCTGCTGAGAAAGTATAGTGAACATAGCTCACTTTCTAGATTTCAGGTATCATTCCATCCTCTGGAAGGAATTTAATTTTATGCCCAAACATGAAGTATTCAGTTTCAGCAGCTGCTCTTTAGTACCCCCAAACACTCTAGGAGCAAGATTCCTACTTACCTGCCCTCTGTGTGAGAGATAGGAGTTCCCTGCCCAGAAGCATAGGCAGGAGAAATTAGTGACCCTCCTGGAACCCACAAACAGAACCCCTAGAGTGGCTAGATTGCACATGTAGGTCAAGGAGCTTGGGTGGGGCTGGGATGGGCCCGATGCCTGTCCTGGGCAGACTTCTGCAGGTCTGACTAGAATCAGCAGAGGAAGTTCCTGTTAACTGATGGAAAGGGCGTTTGCTTGGTGGCCCCAGCTTTCCTGTCATGGATGCCTGAGCTGATGCAAACCTCTGCTGCTGTTGCTGGTGGGGCTGGCCAAGTTTCTTTTTGTTGAGTCTTGTTTCCACGCCCCCGTTCCTCTTCAGTTCTACAGACGGTGGTTTATTTGTACACTCCATGCTGATCTTGGATTGAAAACCTCTCATTGTTTTTGAGCTCAGTGTTTAGATAACACCACATGCCTGTGGCAGCTAGGGCACCCTGTAAAGGAAATGCCTGGACTCTAACAGCCCCATCATTCATTCTCTATATGTGAGTGAGTGTGGCCTCTGTTTAGGACCGTTATAAGAACATTTGTCACATTTGTCTACAGAGATTATTACTTGGGGCCCGTAGGGGTGCCAGGCTCCTCCTTGATGTTTGGAGTTCTAGGGACTGTTTCCTAAGTCTTTTCTCTCTTTTCTTTCATTCCAGTGATAAGAGGATTAAAGCCTATTTTGCCCCAGGCCTTGTTTCTGTACCTAGAGCACGCCTCCCTCTAGTGAGAACACTGCTTTTGGGAGACATAAGACTTACTGACGCTATTTGGTGTAGACGGTTTTTGTGATCAGGCCAGGTTGGCAGCTATCTTTGCATGTGGTTTCAGGGGCTCCTTTTCCCATGGGGTATCTCTTTTCCTGTCCCCCTAATCTTCCCCATCACTGTCATGCCAAAGAAAAAACAAAATGTGTTTTCTTCATTCAATATTAAATCTATTCTGGTAGCATATAGCTCTTCAAGTTTTCACTTGGTAAACTGCCATTTTTTTTTTTCCCCTAAAAATGTTTCAGATAAATCTGCCAGGCTCTAATTTAGGCCTCTTGAGGCCTTTTCCAGCTCTGTGATTCCCTAGAATTTATAAACTTTTTCCCCCTAAAACTACTAGGATTATTTTCTTTCCAGGACAACAAAGTCTGTGTGAGGCAAAACAAGTTAGTAGGTTTGATGTTAACATGAATTTCTGCACCTCCCCCAATGTATATACTTAACTTCACTTTCCTACCAGTAATTCAGTACTCCAAGAATTGAACCCAAAATACAAAAGAAACGTTGGTTATGATGTGGTCAGTGAACAGTCCATCCCTTCATAATAAAATAGCCTAGCCAGTCAAGGATACTAACTACTGAAAAGATAAAAGCACACACACATATACACACCCTTTTTTATTTAGTACTGCATAATTGTTAATGTTCATGGCCATCCTAGTTCACTGTAAAATTGAAAGTATCTTCTGAATCATCAAAAGAAATTAATTGGAACCATACTGTGTGACTTTTTTTTTTTTTTTTAATTTTTTTTTTTCAACGTTTATTTATTTTTGGGACAGAGAGAGACAGAGCATGAACGGGGGAGGGGCAGAGAGAGAGGGAGACACAGAATCGGAAACAGGCTCCAGGCTCTGAGCCATCAGCCCAGAGCCTGACGCGGGGCTCGAACTCACGGACCGCGAGATCGTGACCTGGCTGAAGTCGGACGCTTAACCGGCTGCGCCACCCAGGCGCCCCTGTGTGACTTTTTTTTAATGTTAGGAATATTATGAGACTACAGAACGATATTAGGTGAACCAGAACATATCACTGTCCGTTGTGAAGCTATATAAATGTATTAATCAAAGTAAATATACACTCGTTGGGAACTGCAATGGAAAACAAGTCATCTTGGTTTTCTAATTGTTATATTACTTACTCTGCATTTAAATTAAAATTTTTTGTTTAAGGGCAACTGGGTGGCTCAGTCGGTTGAGTGTCCGACTTGATTTTGGCTCGGGTCATGATCCCAGGGTTGTGGGATCCAGCCCCACATTGGGCTCCACCCTGAACATGGAGCCTGCTTAGGATTCTCTCTCTCTCCCTCTGCCCACCTCCCCTGCTCATGCTTCCTCTCTCTCTCTAAAGTAAAAAATAAAATAAAATAAAAAAATAAATAATTTGTTTAGGGGCACCTAGGTGGGTCAGTTGGTTAAGTGTCTGACTCTTGATTTCCACTCAGGTCGTGAACTCGCAGTTTGTGAAATCAAGCCCCGCTTCGGGCTCTGTGCTGACAGCTCAGAGCCTGGAGCCTCCTTCAGATTCTGTGTCTCCCTCTCTCTCTGCCAGTAACCCACTTGCGTTCTGTCTCTGTCTCTCTCAAAAATAAATAAACATTAAAAAAAATTAAAAATTGGTTTAGTATTAAACAGATGAACATAAGGGAAGGGAAGCAAAAAGAACATAAAAACAGGGAGGGGAACAAAACATTAGAGACTCTTAAATATAAAGAACAAACAGAAGGTTGCTGGAGGGGTTGTAGGAGGGGGGATGGGCTAAATGGGTATGGGGCATTAAGGAATCTACTCCTGAAACTTTGTTGCATTATATGCTAACTAACTTGGATGTAAATTAAATAATAAATAAATTTTTAAAAACTTGTTTAGTATTTAGTCAAAATAACTGTTTAACTAATAAAATGATTATTATTTATTGAAAAAATATCCAGCATAAATAGTAAAGTATCTGTTTTTCTGCTGATGTGCTCTGTATTTCTAATACAAGGATAAATATGTCCCTTAAATGTCATCCATGATTAGCCAGTTAGAGTGGACACGACTCACCTCGCAGGGACTTGGTGAGTATCATCTATCTGATTACGTAGTTAGCTCAGGCAAATGAAATAACTAATCATTTTAATATGTCTGTTCTCTCATGATGCTTTGTTACTTATTTCCTGTAAATTTATTGGTAATTCACCTTTTGGAGATTGAAAAGAGGACACGACAGGTTAAATAACTTGGTTTGATGAAATCAAGGAGCCATTTTTATCCCATTGTTACCTTCTAGCCCGCTGCATAGAAATAACCTTTCTTATACATCTGCCAAAATTCAGATGTATAAGCCTGACAGGAGATTCTGGACATATTTTGGGAAGAAGTAAATGTGGTACATTTTGCAGAGTCTTGTCCCACCTACTTCATGGCCAACCCCTATGCTTTCTGCCTTTCAGTTCTCTCCTGCGCTATGGTGGCAACCTGTCCCTCCAGAGTGCCATGAGTGTGCGGTTCAACAGCAATGGGACCCAGCTCCTGGCCCTGAGGCGTCGCCTGCCCCCTGTGCTCTATGACATCCATTCCCGCCTGCCTGTGTTCCAGTTTGACAATCAGGGTTACTTCAACTCTTGCACCATGAAAAGTTGCTGCTTTGCAGGGGATCGTGACCAGGTAGGTGCCCTCTGTCTCCTGTGTCCCACGTTCGTGCTTTCTTCTCAGACTGCTTTTTCTGTTCTTGTCTTTATTTCTCTTTAGCATCATGTCAGGTAGAGACAATTGAGGCAAAACAGTGTCTGGGGACATTCTAGCACAGTAGTGAGTTTCTCCATCGGAGCTACCGCCAGTGGGTAATATGAGGTACACACCATGAACCAAGACTGGCCACAATATATTTCTGAGCAACCTAGCTTTGCCAGGTTTGTGAACAGATTTTAAGATTCTGAGAATGTGTCATTTCAAAAAAAAGGAGGGAGTCCATGGAAAATTAGCCAAAAAAAGAGAGACTGCCAAAAAAAGAGACTTTTTTGTGTATGTGTCAATAAAACACAATGATGAATGAAACACCCTAAGTACCATCCAAGAGACATATATCCTGAATGGCCCCTTGGGATGGCATCTTTTTCTTGGATAAGATGGGCTGAGCAGGTTTGTTTGAGAGGAAGCCAGATGCTGACTCTTTTTCTTTTTATTGCCAGCATCACAACTGGGAAGGAGAACCCAAGCTGTGTTTCCAGCCTTTTCACAGTCTCACTGGGAATTGAGACACTGATGTTGACTTAGAGCTGGCAGTCTAAAAACATGCTTGACATTCTTGCACCTGTCTGTGTTGGCCATAGAAGTTCTGAAGTGAGTGTCAGTGAGTGCACCAGTTGGACTGGTCTCAGTAATAAGCCGAGTAAAAACAAATATGGAGGCATTGGTCAAATAAACAAATAGATTTTTTTTTTTTCTTCTAAAACACAACAGATCTTATGCTATTTCCCATCTAGATTGGAAAAATAGAGTTCTTAGTCTCTTGCTAATGCTTAGTGTTCTCTTTGGGTTCATCAACCATGTAAAATTTTGACATATACTTCTCACGTGCTGTACTCACCTCTTTAGAGTTGACATAAAAGAAACCGTTCTTGGGGAACTTGTGAATACTCTGCCTTTTTTTTCTTTTTTCTTTTTTTTTTTTTTTTTGAGAGGGAGAGGGAGTGTGGAGCACAGAGGATCCAAGGTGAACTCTGTGCTGACAGCACTGAGCCCAGTGGCAGGGTTCAAACACATGAACTGTGAGATCATGACCTGAGCCATAGTCAGACACTTAACTAACTGAGCCACTCAGGTGCCCCCGAGTACCTTGCTTTTAGAAGGCAGAAGCTAAGATTTTTCTTCCTAGACTGAAGTTGCTACATGCTCCCCAACATCATAGCTTAAAGACTAGTATAGGTAGTAGGAGCACAATAAATGCTTGTTGAATTGAATTGAATATTAAAGAACCTGAAAGTATCTTTTTTTTTTTTTTTTTTTTTTTATTTTTTTTTTTTATTTTTGGGACAGAGAGAGACAGAGCATGAACGGGGGAGGGGCAGAGAGAGAGGGAGACACAGAATCGGAAACAGGCTCCAGGCTCCGAGCCATCAGCCCAGAGCCTGACGCGGGGCTCGAACTCACGGACCGCGAGATCGTGACCTGGCTGAAGTCGGACGCTTAACCGACTGCGCCACCCAGGCGCCCCCTGAAAGTATCTTTTAAGTTGTCTACACTAGGGATGTCCCTTTTATAAATAGGGAATATAGGGGCGCCTGGGTGGCTCAGTCGGTTGAGCGTCTGACTTTGGCTCAGGTCATGATCTTGCAGTCTGTGAGTTTGAGCCCCGCATCGGGCTCTGTGCTGACAGCTCAGAGCCTGGAGCCTGCTTTGGATTCTGTGTCTCCTTCTCTCTCTGCCCCTCCCCCACTCATGCTCTGTCTCTCTCTCTCTCTGTCGAAAATAAATAAACATTAAAAAAATTTAAAAAAAAGGGACTATATATCTAAATTCAGAATTTATATTGAAGGCAATCTTAGGGCCTACTTAGCTGTGACACACTGGAAACCACTAGGTGTCCTCAGTTATATAAACGAATGACTTACTTTCTACATGCTATTTGTTTCTGAGGTGGGAAGAAGCAGTTTCCAGACATGATCAGACTCACAACAGAACAGATCATTGTCTGCTCTTTAGATTGGTTGATTTAGTTTCATTTAGCTGTGGAAATGACAACCAAACCCCTCCCTCTCTTTCTTCCTTCCTTTCTTCCTCCTTGCCTTTCTTCCTTGCTTTTAAGTTGATTTTCCATCTTTGTCCATCTCTTATGTGTGTGATCCTTATTTCAATGATCAATAAAAAGCAGGCACTAAATGTAATGGTTTATTAGGCTTTATTACCAGAAACACAGAGGCTGAGGGAAAGGTGAAGAGGTAAAGGAGAATAGATGTTGTTTTCTTTTAGCTCCTATATTAGCAGCCAGAACCTGTCTGCGTGGAGCCCTTAAAAGACCCAGAACATAGGCCTCGAGCCAATATATAGAACACCCAGACCATGGTTTCTTGACCTCTGCACTATTGACATTTTGGTTGAGTAATTCTTTGTTTTGTGGGGCTCTACTGTGCATTATAGGATACTTAGTAGCATCCCTGGTCTGTCCCCACTAGATGCCAGTAATATCTCACCCAGCCATCCCCCAGACAACCAAAAATGTCTCCAGACGTTGCCAAATGTCCTCTGGGAAAAAAAATTGCCCCAACTGAGAACCTCTGACCTAGATTATAATTACCCATTTTGCCCAGACACACTGGGACAGGTATTGCCGTAGGCAGAACCAGAGAAGGTATTTTGTGATTTTCCTGGTTATGTACATTAACAAGATGTAGTTGTTGTTTTTTTAATTTTTTATTAGATTTATTTATTTTTGAGAGACAGAGTGAGACAGAATGTGAGCATGGGAGGGGCAGAGACAGAAGGAGACACAGAATCTTAAAGCAGGCTCCAGGCTCTGAGCAGGCATTCAGTACAGAGCCTGATGCCAGGCTCGGACCCACGAACCATGAGATCATGACCTGAATCAAAGTTGGACATTTAACTGATTGAACCACCCAGGCACCCCAAAATGTAGTTGTTTTTACCTTTAAGGTTATATATAATGATAGAAACATTGAATGGCTTTGATTTTTTTCTGTTCAGATTTGACTAATTTATTATGTGTAATTTAAAAAAAATACTCATTTAAGTAATCTCTGCACCCAACGTTGGACTGAGACTCACGACCCCAAGGTCAAGAGTCACATGCTCTTGTGACTGAGCTAGCCAGGCACCCCATATGTATGAATTTTTATCCTGTGGGGAAAGTTTATGCGTACTGTATCCACTCTGATAATCTAGATGCTTTTTGATTGGGATGTGTGGTTTTCTGTGAAGGAGGATGTGAAGTCATTGACTCTAACTTTGGATCCATTTCAGAGGTAAAGTCTTTCAAGTCTGCTCATAGTCCCCATATAGATTATCAGAAGTATGTAACCTAGGGAATAGGAAGTATAAAGATTTATGTTAGGCTATTTTGTTCACTCCTTGGAGACAAAGAAATGAAATGTGGCTAATTCATCATTGTCTTGTCTTCAGTACACGAAAGCAGTGAGAGCACAATAAATATTTGTTGAAGCAAATCTTGAATACTTTGGTCAATGTGTGGTTTTAGCTTTTGGTGGGCCTAAGGTTTTCCTAATTGTAAAGCAGAATTGATAAGTACCATTTTTCCTGCTTAACTTCCAGGGGCTTTATGAGGATGAATTAAATAATAGATTTTCAGTGAGGCTAATCTACTAAGCTTATACTTTCTAAGTGCTACACAGGAGGCCAAACTTACAGTCTCATTGCTGGAACATGTCTCTCAGAGGTGATTTATAAGCTCTGACTTTCCACACTCAGAACTAAAGCAGCAGCTGCTACAGTTATGGTATGATCCACAGGATTGACATGTATATTCTTTGACTAGTCCAGACAGGATCTTTTTTTGCTGCTTTCAAATTCCAAAGCCTACCCTTTCCTTATATTGGTCTTTATATTTGGGTATACTTCGAGAACGCCCACAGCTGGAAGCTCTGTGCTCTGGAACTCTTCATTTAGTCATAGACTGGGTAACCATCCCAGAGAGGAATCTGAGAATTTCCATAATAGGAATGAACACGGTCAAGAAAGTGATCTATCCATCTGAGACAGTCTTCTGGCTTTTAATTACGGTGAGATTAGTCTTTCCACACAGATACTGTGCCAAAGAGCCTATACTTTTTTTTAAGACCATCATAGGTTCACTAGGTAATTCTTTAGCCTCAAAATGAGATTAACATCTCAAGAAATTAGACTCCGGGAACAGCGTGTGAAATAGGCTGAGACTACTTTGTGTCTCCCCTATGCATATTGCCACCATTGTAGATGAATTCTAATTACAGAGCTTTAGAGATCATTTTGTATAGACCCTCTTCTTACAGATGAGAGAACTGAGGCTCAGAGAGGTTGGGTACATAAGTCAAGACATATATATGTGTGTAGCTGAGCCAGGACTAGAACCTAGATTTTTGAGTTCTCTTTTTAATATTTTATTTTTAATATTTTTATTATTTATTTAATATTTTAATATTTTATTTTAAAATAATCTCTAGACCCAATGTTGGGCTCGAACTTACAACTCCAAGGTCAGGAGTTGCATTACAGCCCTCTTCATTATACAAAAAAGTTACAACTTGATGCCAGCAGAAGCAAGGCACGCAGCAAAAATGAGTGAATTGGGTTAGAAGTAACAGTAGGGGGTGGTGGCGAGTGTGGCCAACTAGAGAGCCCACCCCTTCTAAATATAAATGAATATAAATGAATCCCATCCAGGGGTGCCTGGGTGGCTCAGTCGGTTAAGCGTCCAACTTTGGCTCAGGTCATGATCTCATAGTTCGTGGGTTCAAGCCCCACATTGGGCTCTGTGCTGACAGATCAGAGCCTGGAGCCTGCTTCTGATTCTGTTTCCCTCTCTTTCTGCTCTTCCCCCACTTGTGCTCTGTTTCTCTCTCTCTCAAAAAATGAATAAATGTTAAAAAAAAATAAAAAAAAATGAATCCCATCTAAATGAAGCTTTGACTTAGCTTCAGCCTATTGTTTCCATGAGGGCCTCTGGGTTTTTTTCAAAGGAAGCCAGAAATTAAGATTTTTAATGTGAAATCTCCTGATTTTTAGATGTTGTAACAAACTGCTACCTCATTGTATGGATAAGATAAATCTGTATACCATGCCTATTCTGCCTTAGAGCCACCAGTTTAAAACCTTTGTGCTTCAGCAGGATGTTTTTCCCTCAAGTTTAGTTTCTTGGTCTGTCACTAATTCATAGGTGAGTGGAGGCAATTCCTTTTTGCTATCTCCTACTGAGCCCTTCCTAACTTCATACCCCCTCCCCCCTCTTAAAAAATAAAAAAAAAACCCAGGTATTTATTGAGCATCTACTGTGTGCCAGATGCTGTAGTAGACACATGACTGACTGCCCATAATAACCTCTTTGATGTTTTCATTTTAGGGCCCTACATACAATCTCTCTTCTCTATTTTTGGCCAACAATACATAGTTTATTTCTAGTATAATTTTTTAATTATTCAAGTTTTATGACTTCTGTCATCAGATAAGGTGACATAAGTGACATCAGATTGGCTGGGCATCAACAAAAGCAATTAGGCTGGATATGGCCTTGAACTTTTTTTTTTTAAACCAGCCCACCTTCTAGTCTTAAGGTATAGTGAGGAATCGTGCAGTAAAACAGCACTCCTTCCTCTAGAGGCTGCCTGAACCCAAGGGCTCTCCTCCTTGCTATCACCATCATACTTGGATTTTTTTTTTTTTTTCCCTTTTCTCCCTAAAGCCTGACTGGGTGCATTCTGTCTCCCAAGCTTCACACTCCCCTCTGCATACTCAGTGAGCCAATCTCTTAACAGTGTTAAAAAAGAGGACCAATTTTCCACCTGCTAGCTCTTCTGGCACACGCTCATAAGACAGCACCAGGCTTTTGTTCCCTTTCTTTCACAATTCCTTAAATGGTTCTTGCCCTACATTGTGAAAGTCCAGCAGAGCTCAGGCTTCTGGGAAGTAAGTCTTTCAGCCTGACAGGTATATGTGGCCTGGAAGTGGACAGTGTGGCAATTTATTTTTATTTATTTTTCTTTTTTGAGAGAGTACAAGCGAGGGAGGGGCAGTGGGAGAGGGAAGGACAGAATCTTAAACAGGCTCCACTCAGCATAGAGCCCGACATGGGGCTTGATCCCACGACCCTGGAATCATGACCTGAGCTGAAATCAAGAGTCGGACGTTCAGCGGACTGAGCCACCTAGGTGCCCCCAGGGTGGTAATTTTTTAAGTCTTCTTTTGCTTTGGTCTCTCGCCTAATAGTTCCTACCTCTTGCTGAAAATGGGAGAGGGAAGGAAAGGGAAAGTATGATAAAGTTTTCTTAAAAGGGTTGAGCTTGGATTATCTGAGCACTGGGATCACTTACACAGGTCTTTCTTTTTAAGTTGCTAGATGGCAAAGCCCCCAAAATCATGAGAATGTTATCCTAACTCATCCCCTGGAGAAAAGAGCTGACTTGTGCCTTGGGAGTCCAACAAAATGGCCTTGAATGCATTGCTTGGCCTCAGACATTACATCATCACTAAACCTTTCTGTGCTGACATTATATGGGTACGGTACAGGTGTGGGAGTTCACCAGTAAGTGTGCTCCAGGCCAGTGAAGCACTCTATAGAGTTATAACTTTGCTCTTTTTATAACTCTGTGCAGCCCTGATTAAGCTTACTGGAGGCATGGCATGCCATATATTCTCCTTTATCTGAAATAAAGGCACACTCTTGGTTTCCATCCTTTGGCTTGCTTTGTGACTTGAGGCTCATATTTTCTTTTCCTTGTCTTTCTTTTATATCTTAAGTGTGTTTAGCCCTTTAGCTTCTGAAGCACTTTCATTTCATGTTGAATCCTCCCAGTGACAGGCTTCACCCCCATGAGAAGCTGAGGCCTAGAGTGTTTGAAACAGCAGATGTAATCGGTCACAGAACCAGAACTAGACTGGTTCTTTTTTTGTTCTTTTTTTTAAGTTTATTGATTTATTTTTGAGAGAAAGAGAGCAGGGGAGGGGCAGAGAGAGAGGGAGAGAGAGAGAGAATCCCAAGCAGGCTCTGCACTGTCAGGGTGGAGCCCAATGCAAGGCTTGAACCACAAACCGTGAGATCATGACCTGAGCTGAAACGAAGCGTCAGATGCTTAACTGCCTGAGCCACTCAGGGGCCCCAGGACTAGACTGGCTCTTGCTGTGATTGCACTCTCTTCCTTGTAGACATGCAGCCCCCTGGGCTCTACAAAGCAAGTGTTGGTAGTGTCTTCCATGGGCTAATGAGAAAGTGGAATTCTTTGTATATATTATTTAGAAGACTTTATTTTATAAAAAAAGATAGCATGAAAATAACTTGTTTATTAAATCAGCCATTTATAACTCTTTTGGAATCCTAAACCTCTTTAAATATCTAAAAGCTATGAATACTTATTTCAGGAAAATGTACATATGCACATCATTTTGCATAGAAAATTAGACTTTGTGGAATTCCTGAAACCTGGAGGTTCTAAGGTGTTAGCAATCCTGGAATAAGATTTTAGCCATGGATTAAGTCATCTTTTAGTCCATTTACTGATGCAGTTTTAGAGCTTAGAAAGCTTAAAAGATTTTGGAGTACATGCAGGCCTGGTAATATGGTCTGGTTTGTAATTGTTCATCTAAGAAGGAATACTAGGTGTGCTGATTTCTTAAGAACAGTTCTTAAGTATATGGAGAACAACAGAGGGTTACTGGAAGGGTTGTGGGAGGGGGATGGGCTAAATGGGTAAGGGGCATTAAGGAATCTACTCCTGAAATCATTGTTGCACTGTATGCTAAGTACCTTGGATGTAAATTAAAAACATAAATTAAATTAAAAAAAAAAAACAGTTCTTAAGAGATTGATGTGATCTGGTGACACAACATGACAGTTCTCCTTTATTTATTTATTTTTTTTAATGTTTATCTTTGAGAGAGAGAGAGGGAGTGAGCATGAGCAGGGGAGGGGCACAGAGAGGGGGAGACAGAGGATCCGAAGCACAGCTCTGTGCTGTGCTCAAATTCACTAACTGCGAGATCATTACCTGAGCTGACACTTAACTGATTGAGCCACCCTGGTGCCCCTAAAGAAATTCTTTAAAAATGTACTTTATTTTTTATTTTAGAGAGAGAGGGAGCACAAGAGGGGGAGGGGGGCAGAGGGAGAGAGAGAATCCTAAGCAGCCTCCACACTCAGCATGGAGCCCGAAGTGGGGCTCAATCCCACAACCCTGGGATCATGACCTGAGCCAAATTCAGACACTCAACTGACTAAGCCACTTAGGTACCCCAAAGTTCTCCTTTAATGTAGTTCCTGGCTCAGAGACTGGGCTCTATTAAGAAATTCCTGGTAGGGAACAGTATAACTTTTCCTGTTCTACCTGCCCCATCCTCCTTCGAGATTTTACTTCCAGTACTTTTGCCTCTTTTTGGGGTGTCTTCAAACTTTGGACAAAAAAGTGACATTTCTTCCTCTGAATAGTTGGAGACCCTTGCTCGAATGGAATATAAATACTCATATGCAGACTGAAATGAATGATGCCATCTCTCCACTTTCCAGACCCCACAGACAAAAACTGAGGCCCACAGAGGAGAGATTAGTTGCTGAAGGCCATTGGGTTGATTGCCCAGGTTTCCAAAAGACTTTTGCCAAATAAAAATTCTAAGTAATGCAGGCTACTTTGTTACAAGCAGCTGTTGGAGATTTAGAGCATTTTTAAATTTCTTCCCTACTGATTATTTGACTGTTATTGGCTGTCTTTATGGAACGTTTCTTTACTAATAGAATTTTTCCTACTTAGAACCCATAAAGGTTAGTTATTTTAATAAACCAAAGAATTCCAGGAGCCTAATGGAGCCAAAATGGCAAATGGTCCAAAGAAGCAAGAATCATGTAACTTTACATGCAAAAAATAGTGGTAATATGGGGCGCCTGGGTGGCCCAGTCGGTTAAGCATCCGATTTCTACTCAGGTCATAATCTCACGGTTTGTGGGTTCGAGCCCAAGTCAGGCTCTGTATTGACGGCTTGCAGTCAGGAGCCTGCTTCTGATTCTTTGTCTCCCTCTTTCTCTGTCCCTCCCCAGCTCATGCTCTGTCTCTCTCTCTCAAAAATAAACAAACATTAAAAAAAGATATATTCCAATTCAACAATGAAATTTTTTTTTTTTAATTTTTTTTTAACGTTTTATTTATTTTTGAGACAGAGACAGAGCATGAACGGGGGAGGGGCAGAGAGAGAGGGAGACACAGAATCGGAAGCAGGCTCCAGGCTCTGAGCCATTAGCTCAGAGCCCGACGCGGGGCTCGAACTCACGGACTGCGAGATCGTGACCTGAGCTGAAGTCAGACACTCAACCGACTGCGCCACCAGGCGCCCCAACAATGAAATTTTTAAAAAATAGTGGTAATCTTACGAGTATGTCTATTTGTATTCTTTTTTCTTTTTTTTTTTAATTTTTGTTTTTAATGTTTATTTATTTTTGAGAGAGATAGAGACAGAATGCGAGTGGGTTAGGGGCAGAGAGAGAGGGAGGCACAGAATCCGAAGCAGGCTCCAGGCTCTGAGCTGTCAGCACAGAGCCCAACGCAGGGCTCGAACCCACGAGCTGTGAGATCATAACCTGAGCTGAAGTTGGACGCTCAACTGACTGAGCCACCCAGGTGCCCCGATATATTTGTATTCTTTTGTGGGAGCCAATGGAATTCTATTTCTTCTACCATAAATCAGGTAAACCTATGACTTTGACCATTTCCAAAGCAAAATTTCCCTGATTGCTTTTTTAAAGGGAACTTTATTTTTTTAATTTTTTAAAATGTTTTTTTATTTTTGAGAGAGTGAGAGACCGTGTGAGTGGGGGAGGGGGAGAGGGAGAGGGAGACAGGGGATCCCAAGCTGGTTCTGTGCTCAAAGCAGAGAGAGTCCCACGGGGGGGCTTGAACCCATGAGCTGTGAGATCATGACCTGAGCTGAAGTTGGATGCTTAACCACTGAGCCACCCAGGTGCCCCTCCCTGATTGCTTTGGATGGCATTTGTGGCAGGTACTGAGTATAAATGATATGAGTATTATATACCAATGGCAAACCTTTTTCTGGAAATAGTCTTCTAGAGAGCACATCACAAAATTGGTCAATCGCATTTTTGTCCCTTTCTGACAAAAGGGCAGGAAGAAGTAAGAGTTTGTTTGATTTAAAGAGTAGTCTCTCCGCTGTTACTAATCTAGTCTAGAAAGCCATCTGGTTTTTCTATCCTAGTCAATACAGTTAATTAGACAGACATGCCATTTGTTGGAGTCTAATTAATCAATTACTATGGAAGGAGCCTTGGAGAACTATGTAAGTTGATCAGTACTCAATGAATAGTAATTGATCGATGTTCCCTTCTTTATCAACAGATGTTGAGGAATATCAAATGTTGTGCAAATATACAGGCACATACTTAGATATATATACACTTAGAGAGAAATTGAGCAGAAAGATTTCTTTTAGCAAAAGGCCTGTTAAGACATTTATTGGGTTATTCTTGGAGCATATCAGGTGATGGCCTATCCGTCCTGCCATCTAGAATTTCTTTTCAATGTGGATTTTGGGTGGGAAGAAGGGGGCAGTTTTTATTTATATCTATGTTTCTAAACCCACCGAGACCTTAGACTATTGATAGTAGGGAGTTATCTATGATGTGTTTAAATACAGGTGTTAGGGAGAGAAAAATAGTTGCTTTGCTTGAAGATGGCTAATAAATTTGCAGTTTTGTTTTGTTTTTTTTCCAAGAAGCTTCTATTTAATAAGCAGTTTTGCTGTGGCAGGCCAAGCCAGGTTTAGATCCCTCTTTGAATCTTCGGGTTACTAAAAATTTCTTACAACTTGGGTGACTCTACAAAGGTGGTCTCTATATTTAGAGGCATGGGTTTCTCTTGGTATTGAGCTAGCAAAATGCCTTTGCAAATAGAAAAAGGTCTTTCTCAGAGCTTGTGTAACTTGAGAATACTAGGAGATGAAAGGGGCAGGAATTCCTGGAGGGGATGCTGGGCATTGCGGCAGCCTACCAGGGTAGGGTGCTGGTGAATGGCTGTTTTCTGGGTTCATAGATTGACAAGGATATGTAGGCAAATGAGACAGTGACAGAGTTCCGAATGCAGTAATCTATTTTTCTTGTTGATGGTGGTGGCTCCTTCTTGAAATCTATTGAGAAGAACAGTTGTTGTATCCCTCTGCTTGAACAGGTTAATAGCTCCATACTGATACTGGGTTAGAGAAAATGCACTGGCCTCAGGTTAACTCTATTTAGAACTAGGCTACTTCAAGATCAGTAAACAGGCTGTCCTCTTGGACTACACAACAAATGAATAGTGAGAAGGGTCAGAGTGTGGCTAACCCTTAAACTTTGTGGCCAGCTGGGAAGGATTATGGAGGATGTGGATCCGTAATTTGTGTAATTTATGCTCGTTTTTGTATTGGTATCACCCATCTTACAAATTAAAATTAAGTACTTCTCCCATTCTCTGATCCGAAGAAACCTGTGGGTCTCCCACCTCCCCCTGCCTGCCAACCCCAATCTAGAGCATTTTGGGAAATGGGGCTTTAATTGCCTAGACTATCTAAAATATTTTTTCTCCTTCTTTGAAGCCCTGCCCTATTCATCTCAGTTAGGATATAGAGCAAAAGACCCATATAAAGTGAGTTTTTAATTTGTCATTTACCCCTCACTGTTTGGAGTAAAGTCAAAGAAAAGACCTAAGAGGAGGTAATGAATTCTTCATATTCATATCCTCCCTTGGCCACACACTTAATAGCACCTTATTTAGTTTTTGCTTTTCTAAAACTGAATAGTAATCTTTATGTTTTCTCATGGTGGTGTTTTAAATGTGAATTTTGCTTGTGAAGTCCTCCATTACAAAAGGGAATAAAAATGTTAAACGTAGGAATTTGGGCAACCATTTTTTCCCCGTGATGTTTCTTATCTATTTTATTTTTTATTTCTTTCTTTATTTTTTTTTATTTTTTTATTTATTTTTTTTTTTTTTTAAATTTTTTTTTTCAACGTTTTTTATTTATTTTTGGGACAGAGAGAGACACGGAGCATGAACGGGGGAGGGGCAGAGAGAGAGGGAGACACAGAATCGGAAACAGGCTCCAGGCTCTAAGCCATCCGCCCAGAGCCCGACGCGGGGCTCGAACTCACAGACCGTGAGATCGTGACCTGGCTGAAGTCGGACGCTTAACCGACTGCGCCACCCAGGCGCCCCTCTTTATTTTTTTTTAAAGTTTATTTCTGACAGAGAGAGAGACAGAGCATGAATGGGGGAGGGGCAGAGAGAGGGGGAGACACAAAATTGGAAATAGGCTCCAGGCTCTGAGCTGTCAGCACAGAGCCGGACGCGGGGCTCGAACTCACCGCGAGATCATGACCTGAGCTGAAGTCAGACGCTCAACCGACTGAGCCACCCAGGCGCCCCAATTTCTTTAAATGTTTATTTATTTTTGAGAGAGAAAGAGACAGAGCATGAGCAGGGGAGGGCAGAGAGAGAGGGAGACACAGAATCTGAAGCAGGTTCCAGGCTCCAGGCTGTTAGCACAAAGCCCGACGTGGGGTCAAACTCACAAACCATGAGATCATGACCCAAGCTGAAGTCAGACGCTTAACCGACTAAGCCACCCAGGTGCCCCTATAGCTTATCTTTTTTTAAGGGGTTATGTGCTGCTGAACCTTTCTGTTATCTAGGCCAGAAGCCTTTATTGCAGGTCAGCTTCAGATTCAACACCAGAATCCCTGGGTAAGAATGGCAGATACTATTTGAAATTAGATATCAAGGTAAAAAGGAAAAGAGAGAGAGAGAGAAACCCGTACCTTCAGTTTCACCACTTGAGGCGATATTCAATTTTCTGGTTAACTCAAATAATTATTATGTTTCTATGTTTGGGTATAAATTGTAAACTTTGGGTTTTTTGGTACTGATTGGTGTTGATACTATTTGGTCTTTGCTTTCTTGCTCATTTTCCCTTGCACCCCACAACAAATATTTAAATATTTGTGGGAGAAAGCCAATCAAGACCTACAGTGCCCATTTGTCCTCTTAAGGACTGTCTATTAACAGGGCCTTAGTTGGAGGCTCCAGTCCGACTCCAGGAGGAGGTGGGCCCTTCCAACACAGCCTTAGAAGAGGGGAACGTTTCCAACTTCCCTGATGATGTTAAACGTATCTCTGCACTCAGCCCACTTGAAATAATCTTGTATTCCTGCAAGGCTTTAAAAAAAAGAAGAAGAAGAAGAAGAGCTCTTTTGGCTACCATATGTTTTAAATTAGTTCAGAACTCCATCCCCTCTCCTGGAGTACTCTTCTCCCGATACTCCTATAACTTGCTCTCTCACTTCCTTCAGAGCTCTGCTTAAAATGCCATGTTATCAGAGAGGCCTTCTGTGACCACTGTATATAAAACAGAAATAACAAACTCCCAGTACTCCCTCCCTATATGTCCTAACCTCCTGTTTAATCTTTCTTTTTTTTTAATAACTTGATTTTTATTTATTAAAAAAAATTTTTTTTTAACTTTTTACTTACTTTTGAGAGAGCATGAGCAGGGGAGGCGAAGAGAGAGAGGGAGACAGAATCTGAAGCAGGCTCCAGGCTCTGAGTTGTCAGCACAGAGCCCAACATGGGGCTTGAACCCACAAACTATGAGATGAACTGAGCTGGAGTCGGTGCCACCCAGGCACCCCTAATTTTTCTTTATAACACTTACCACCATCAGATACATACATACATATGTGAATATATATGTATATATATTTTTAATATATTCTTATCTTTTTTTTCCTCTACCCATTGTCCTCTCACATGCATATAATTTTTTCTGTCCCCATCCAATAAAATGTAAGCTTCATGAGGGCAGGGACAGCATCTTTTTTGACCAATTCTGTATTTCTTTCCTTGGAACAGTGCCCAACACATAGTAGACATTGGGTAAATATTTGTTTAATGAATAAAGGATGAACTCATTTTTATTTCAGTCTCCCACAGTCAGCAGTATCCCAGGCAGCCAATTTTTAATGCTGGAAGGGGCCCAGCAGACAACCATGAAATGCCATAAATGAATTCCAGGGCAGTTTTGTGATTCCAGTGTGTGAACACTTAAACGGTCTGACTAGACGGCAGTGGGTCAAGACCCCTGCCTTGGAAATCATCCCAAGCTGTTCCCTTGTGATGGTTCCAAGAGGAAGAGAGGGTCAGGAGTTGCCCTTATCCCTGAGGGGAAGCCTGTACATTGTATGCATTTTCTACATATTTTAGGAGCTGTCATATTAAATCCAAGAGGCCTTAACTCTGTGGTAGTTTTCTTCCTTCTAAGGCAGTCTTCTGAGTCAGCATTCTGTCTGGGAGTCCCTTTTACCTGGTCATGACTTTCCCTGCTGAATAGCTGAACAAATAGGCAAGCACTGATCCTTCACTATGAAATAGTAAACCTCGGATAAGCCCGGCCTTGTCTCACTTTTTTTTCACCTTTTCTTAATATTTGTTGCTTGTTTAGTTTGAGAAAGGTTGGGAGGGGGGGCAAGGGAGCAGGAAGTCTATAAAGTCTTATAGCCTCTTTTAAACATAGAGCATGAAATGAGATGTTGAGTAATAAATAAGTTTCATGCCATATATATATGTATGTACATGCACACACACAAATAATTAGTGGACAGTTCTTTTATGTTCTGTCTCCGCATGTGTCTTATTTTGTGTTCCAGTTTTAGGTGCACATAATTTATTTGGAAATGTAGGAAATAGTAGAGGAATGGAGAAGGAAGATAGGGAAAGGACGAGTGGTTTAGCGAGCCAGCTACAACTGTGGGCAGTTGGAGTTTGATCCTGAGGGGAGAGTGTATTGAACATATATTTCAGAGTTATTTCACCTGGGAACAAGGAAGCTGGAATATTGATACACCAACTCCCATCCGTCATTGGTTGAGTGCTGCTTCTGAGAAGTGTTCATTCACCAGAACAGCCTGCAGCCTCCTAGGCTTTGGCTTAGATAACCGGTTGAGATCAGGTAGAGTACATGCAGCAATAAGGCCTGAGGGATATGAGCAGGGCATCAAGGATCGAGCTATGCCATACTTCCTGTTACTGCTGAAACAGCACCCATTACTTTACCTTTGCTCCTTCCTTTCACCTTTTCACATCTTTACCCAAGGCCAGCTCAGTGCTCAAATCTATCTTGCCTCTTGTGAATCACCAGTCATCTTATTTCTCATAATGGCACCTAGTGATTTCTACTTCATGGAATGGTAGTCGTGTACCTACATGTATGTTTTCTACCTCATTTAAGCTCCTTGGGAACCCAGGTATTACCTTACATATCTTTGTAAGCCCCAGAGTATCTGGCACAGAAATGCTTCGTTAGTATGTAATCAATGAATCTTTACCTCTAACTAGTAGGTGGTTTTGCAAACAGGCTTGAGAGGAAAGCCCTTGGGCTCCTGAATTCCCGCCTCTTAATTTTAACAAGGAAAATGTTATAAACTACAGGGAGTTAGTTACTGGATGAATCCTAGAGTCAGGGCAACAAGGATTCACTTTTTTCTTGTTTTAAGGAAACTTTTTTAAAAGTGTATACTTTAGTAGCATTAAGTATATTCACATCATTGTGTAACCATCTCCACCATCCATCTCCAGAAGTTTTTTATCTTCCCAAACTGAAATTCCATACCCATTTCACAGCAGCTCCCCACTCCTCCTTCCCTCCAGTCCTTGGAAACTACCATTCTACTTTCTGTCTCAATGAATCCGACTACCCTGGGCACCTCATAAGTGGAATCATACAGTATTTATGTTTTTGTGATTGGCTTATTTCACTTAGCAAGTTCAAGATTCATCCATGTTACAGCACAAGTCAGAATTTCCTTCCTTTTTGAGATTGAATAATGTTCCATTGTATGTATTAACCACATTTTTTATACATTGATGGACACTTGGGTTGCTTCCACCTCTTGGCTAATGTGATAATGCTGCTGTGAACACAGGTGTACAAATATCTCTTAGAGATCCTTTTTTGAATTCTTTGGATATTTTCCCAGAAGTGGAATTGCTGGATCGTGTAGTAATTTTAATCATGTTTGAATTTTTTGAGGAACTACTTGCTGTTTTTATTTTATTTTATTTTTATAATTTACATCCAAATTCGTTAGCATATAGTGCAACAATGATTTCAGGAGTAGATTCCCTATAATGCCCCCTACCCGTTTAGCCCATTCCCCCCTCCCACAACCACTCCAGTAACCCTCTGTTCTCCATATTTAAGAGTCTCTTATGTTTTGTCCCCCTCCCTGTTTTTATATTATTTTTGCTTCCCTTCCCTTATGTTCATCTGTTCTGTGTCTTAAAGTCCTCATATGAGTGAAGTCATATGATATTTGTCTTTCTCTAATTTTGCTTAGCTATTTTTTGTTTTTATATTAGCTATCCTAATGAGTGTAAGGCAGTATCTTATTTGGTTTCAATATGCATTTTCCCTAATGATTAGTGATGTTGAGTATCTTTTCATGTGTTTATTGGCCATTTGTATATGACCATTATATATTTTTTTCTTTTGGAGAAATGTCTATTCAAGTCCTTTGCCCATTTTTAAAATCAAGTTGTTTTTTGATGTTAAGGAAACTTTTTAATTGAAGTCTTATAAGATTAGTCTTTGAGTGTCCTTGTCTTGAGCATATTTCTGTAATGACTTGTCAAGTACCCATGAGCCAGCAGCTGAGGGACTTTTAGCTCTGATCTGATTTCTACCATTCCTTCCAGAGTAATAATAGAATCTTAGAATTAAATGAGCTTCAGAGAGTGTCTTAGTCTGTTATGGCTGCTATAAGAAAACAGCACAGACTGGGTGGCTTATAAAAGACAGGAATTTCTTTCTCACAGTTCTGGAAGCTCAAAGTCCAAGATCAGGGTCCAAGACCAGCAAGGGTTCTGGTGAAGGCCCTCTTCTGGGTTGCAGACTGTGGACTTCTCTGTGTGTCCTCACATAGTGGAAGGCAGCTTGAGACATATATTGGGTCTCTATTAAGAGTGCTAATTCTGTTCATGAAGGGTCTACCCTCATGATCTAATCACTTCCCAAAGGCCCTACCTCCTGATACCATTACATTGGGCATTAGGATTTCAACATGTGAATTTGGTGGGGGAACATTAACATTCAGACAATAACAGAGAGCAACCAGATGAGGAAACTGGACCCATTTCTTTTTCCACTGTGCCCTGGGCTACATGACCTAGCCCCTGTGGGTAGCATTTGTTTTATCTTTAAACATGCCTTTCTTTGCCTCCTTTCTCATATTCCTACAAGTATTTTGAAGACTGCTGAATTGATTTTTAATTATTGTAAAGTATTTACATTAGGCATGAGGTTGTGTGTAATTTGAACTTAACAGTTTTTGGAATTGTTCACACTGTCATTTTTAAGTAAGAAGTTTTCTTTAGAAAACTATAGGCCTTTCTTTTTCTGGGGAGATAAGGAGATGAGACCAAAAGGCAAGAAGTAATGCTGACTTCAACTTAAAGTAATATACTTTTGTTCATCTTTGCAAGTAAATGAGCAGTCAGATTTGCTGACTTGTTCCTGTTAGGCAATGTTAGACAATGCTTTTATAAGTCCTAATTAGAATCAATCTGGTTCAGTGTCCTATCTGAGATGAAGTAATTTGGAGCTGCCACATAAAAGGGGATTGCTTATGCCCCTGGCACTAATTCATGGCTGGGTTGGCAATGGCTTCCTGTTCAAAGATGTCAGTTGACAGCAGGGAAGTTTAGGATGCTTACCATTGCAAAAAAAGATCTCTGGGAAGCTCCTAATTTTTTTTCTGCATTAAAAGGTTTTTTTTTTTTTTTTAAATTCTGATAAAAATACATATAACATAGCAATCACTATGGAAATTATATGGAGGCTCTTTGAAAAATTAAAAATAGAATTACCATATGATACAGTAATTCCACTACTTAGTGTTTGCTCAAGGAAAATGAAAAGATATATGCACCCCTATGTTTATTGCAGCAATATTTACAATAGCCAAGCTACGGAAGCAACCCAAGTATACATTGATAGATGAATAGATTAAGAAAGTATGTGTGGGGGCGCCTGGGTGGCGCAGTCGGTTAAGCGTCCGACTTCAGCCAGGTCACGATCTCGCGGTCCGTGAGTTCGAGCCCCGCGTCGGGCTCTGGGCTGATGGCTCAGAGCCTGGAGCCTGTTTCCGATTCTGTGTCTCCCTCTCTCTCTGCCCCTCCCCCGTTCATGCTCTGTCTCTCTCTGTCCCAAAAATAAATAAACGTTGAAAAAAAATAATAATAATAAAAAAAAAGAAAGTGTGTGTGTGTGTGTGTGTGTGTAATGGAATATTAGTCATAAAAAAGATTGAGATCTTGCCACTTGCAACAATGTGGATAGTCTTAAAGGGTATTATGTTAAGTGAAATAAGTCAGAGGCAAATACCATATGATTTCACTTATATGTGTAATATAAAAACAAAAATAAAAACCAGAAACAGACCCATAAATACAGAAAACAAACTGGTGTTTCCAGGGAGAGGCACAAACTTCCAGTTTTAAAATAAGTTAAAGGGTGCCTGGGTGGCTCAGGCATCAGGTTAGGCGTCTGACTTCAGCTCAGGTCATGATCTCGCAGTTTGTGTGTTCAAGTCCCATGTCAGGCTCTGTGCTGACAGCTTGCTCAGAGCCTGTCTGCTCCGGATTCTCTCTCCCTTTCTCTCTGTCCTTCCCCCACACACACTCTGTCTCTGTATCTCTCAAAAATAAATAAACATTAAAAAAATAATTTAAAAAAATAAGTTCAGTCATGGAGATGAAAAGTATGGCATGGGGAATATAGTCAATAATATTTTGATGGCATATGCTGACAGATGGTAACTACACTTATCATGGTGAGCATTGAGTAATGTGTAGAATTGTGAAGTCACTATGTTGTACACCTGAAACTAATATAACATTGTATGTCAACTATGCTTCATAATAAAAATTTTAAATATATATATATATATATATATATATACACATATACATACACACACACATACATATGCACATAACATAAAACTTTCCATTGTAATCATTTTTAAGTGTGCAATTCTGTGGCATTAACTACATTCACATTGGTGTGTAACCATCACCACTGTCCATTTCTAGAACTTGTTCATTCCAAACTGAAACTCCATACCCGTTTAACAGTAGCTCCCCATTCCTCCCTTCCCCCCCATTCCTTGGCAGCTACCATTCTACATTCTGTCTCTTTGACTTTGACTACTCTAGGTACCTCATAAGTTGAACTATACAATATTTGTCTTTTTGTATCTGGCTTATTTCACTTAGCATAATGTCTTCAAGATTCATCCAGGTTGTAGCATGTATCAGGATTTTCTTTTCAAGGCTGAATAATAGTCCGTTGAATGTATATACCACATTTTATTTATCCATTCATCCATTGATGGACATTTAGATCTTTTCCACATTTTGACTATCATAAACATTCTTCTGTGAACATTGGTGTACAGATAGCTCAAGTTCCTGCTTTCAGTTCTTTGATATATACCTAGGAGTGGAACTGCTAAGTCATATGGCAGTTCTATGATTAACTTTTTGAGGAACCTCCATATGGTGTTCCATAGTGGCTGCACCATTTATTCCCACTAGCAGTGCATAGGTTTTCAATTTCACCACATCCTTGCCCAACACTTGTTTTCTGGGGGGTTTTGGTAATAGCCATCCCAATGACTGTGAAGTGGTATCTCACTGTGGTTTTGCTTTTCATTTCCCTAATGATTAGTGATGCTGAGCATCTTTTCATGTGCTTCTTAGGCATTTATATGTTTTCTTTGAAGAAATGTCTGTTCCAGTCCTTTGCCCATTTTTGAATTAGGTTGTTTGGTTGTGGCTGAATTTTATCCAATGAGTCTTTTAATTGGCAAATACTTTTTTTTAAATCTTTATTTATCTTTGAGAAAGAGAGCTAACGAGCAGGGGAGGAACAGAGAGGGAGACACAGAATCTGAAGCAAGCTCCAGGCTCTGAGCTGTCAGCACAGCTGACCTGACGCAGGGCACGAACCTATGAACAGGAAGTTCATGACCTGAGCCGAAGTTGGATGCTTAACTGGCTGAACCACCCAGGTGCCCCTTATTGGCAGACACTTTAAAGAGGGTATTTGTTGCATGATGCCTTATGAATATATGCCCATTTGTCTTATTTATTTAAAAAAATCTCACTTGGGCACCTGGGTGGCTCAGTCGGTTGAGCATCCAACTCTTGATCTCGGTTCAGGTCATAATCTCATGGTTTGTGATACCGAGCCCCACATTATCATGGAGCTGCTTGGGATTCTCTCTCTTCCTCTCTCTCTCTGCATCTCCCCGGCTCCTACCCTCTCTCTCTCAAAATAAATAAATAAACTTAAAAAATAAAGTAAAAAGAATCTTTGTACACATAGGTAGATAGATGTATATCAATATATAAATAATAAATATATATATTTTTTATCCCAACAGTATATCCTTTCAGGCTCTGATGACTTTAACCTGTATATGTGGAGAATTCCTGCAGATCCAGAAGCAGGTGAGTATATCCTTAGTATGAACCTACTTAGTGTTGGCTCTACTGACCTTTGGCATGCTGTACCCTGAAAGGACTGATCTGTAGCAATAGAGGATGATATTTCTCTTTTAAGAGAATAAGCTTATCAGAAAAGCAACCAAAGGAAACTAGCATAAAAATTAGAAGCCAGATTTCACTCTAACCTTCATACAGATCCTTACTGACATAGTGATGCCCAGGTTTTTTTCCTCCTAAGAACTTTTCTTTAGACTTCATAGATTTCCATTATGTCCATTTTCACACCTGTAATATTTTTATCTTTTACATGCTTTTTCTTTATTATCCATCTGCACATTCCTGTTTGTTATGTACAAAGAGTTGTTAGGGCCTCTTCCTTTCCTTTGGCCTCCCTGGTGATGTCAAGTAAAGGGAAACTTTGTTGATGGATAGGCTCACTCCCTAGATTTGGCTGACCCCAGATATCAAAGAAATTAGGAAGAAATATTTCTGCATTTTCTCTAGATGTATTCTGAAAAACACCTGCAGCTTTCCATAAATTTGGATCTAGGCCATCTGTGCTTTCAAACAGCATGGATTGTTCTTCATTCTTGATAATAGTGTCCTCGGCTCAGTTGAGTCTTACACTGGTTGCTTCCTACTGGTGGGAAAATGTCTATTTTTTATTCTCAAGGAGAGCTCAATATAGCCATCTGCTCCAGTGATACATGGCATCAAACTGGAAATGGCCATTAGGAAAGGAATAGGAGACTAAGCCAAGTGTAGTACATAAAATTTGTTTAGTGCTCAGCGTTTAGGGAAGTTGTTGGCTTGCCCATTACTAAATTAACAATATTGTTACCAAATATCTGCCTTTCAAAACTTGTTGAAGCCTACTTTTGATGTAACTATCCTGTTACTGTGGTCTGGTTACTAAACAAGTTGCAAAAGGCCTTTTTTCCCTTCTGGAATTTGGAAAGCATGAGGGAAGCAGCTTACCTGTGAAGCACGACCAGATGGGACAGCAGCAGTCTATCTGAACCAAAGCGGTATTCTAGCTCTAGAGGTAGTTCTGTAGTAGGTCTCCTACCCCCCTAATCTTCTAGATTGATTAGCTGAGAAATAATCTTTGGGCCTAATTTTATCTTTTACCTGATCTAAAAAAGCTCTTAATTATTAAGTCAATGTGACTTTTTTTTTTTTTTTCAACGTTTATTTATTTTTGGGACAGAGAGAGACAGAGCATGAACGGGGGAGGGGCAGAGAGAGAGGGAGACACAGAATCGGAAACAGGCTCCAGGCTCTGAGCCATCAGCCCAGAGCCCGACGCGGGGCTCGAACTCACGGACTCGAACTCACGGACCGCGAGATCGTGACCTGGCTGAAGTCGGACGCTTAACCGACTGCGCCACCCAGGCGCCCCTCAATGTGACTTTTAAAATAGAAAGTGGACAACCCCCTTCCTGTGGTACTGTTCTCTGGAATCTTTTTCATGTTTGTATAAAGAGAGAACAGAGAAGATTTAGCAATGGTAGTCTAGGTTTTTTTTCCTCTCCTAGCTAATTTTTGTACTGATTTAGGGTATGGGCCACAATTAGGCTGACTTTTGTTTTTTTAGAGGGAGAGAGAGAGAGTGTGTGAGCACACACGAGTAGGGGAGAGGCAGAAGGAGCAAGAGAGAATCCTAAGCAGGCTTTCACTTGGCGTGGAGTCTGACGTAGGGCTCAATCCCACGGTTCTGGGATCATGACTTGATCCAAAGTCAAGAGTCGGACACTCAACCGACCAAGCCACCCAGGCACCCCAAGCTGACTTTTTTTTTTTTTTTTAATTTTTTTTTTTCAACATTTATTTATTTTGGGGGGGGGACAGAGAGAGACAGAGCATGAACGGGGGAGGGGCAGAGAGAGAGGGAGACACAGAATCGGAAACAGGCTCCAGGCTCTGAGCCATCAGCCCAGAGCCTGACGCGGGGCTCGAACTCACGGACCGCGAGATCGTGACCTAGCTGAAGTTGGACGCTTAACCGACTGTGCCACCCAGGCGCCCCCCCAAGCTGACTTTTTAAGTATAGATACCTATGCAGTCTTGGAGTTGGCAGGGACCTGATAGCTGATTTAGGATTCCAGTATTAAAACCAGGATATGGATACCTAGACTTTCCAAGTATTTTTATAGGCACAGCTGCTTTAAAAGAATTCAGTTCTAAATTCTCAAATTCCATGTGTATTCTTTCGTAAAATCAGTATTCCTAAGAAAGTACCCATTCTCCTTCCCCACTTCCCCCTTTCCCTTCTACTTTAGAAAACAAAACAAAACACCCAGAAAACCTTTCAGAAATTTACTCCATAAATTTCTGACCATTGAACCCTAGAACATTGTGCATTGCTGTGAGGTATATAAACCTCCAAGTTGCAAAAATATGTTAGGTTGAAATTGGGGGGGGGGGTTGTAGGTAATGTGGCAATATTATTTCAAGGAGGAAAAAAGAATAATGTAAATTTTCTATTAAAAAAGGACTTATGGGACACCTGGGTGGCTCAGTCGGGTAAGCGTCCAACTTCGGCTCAGGTCATGATCTCTCATTTCGTGAATTGGAGCCCTGCATCAGGCTCTCTGCTGTCAGAGCCCACTTCGGATCATCTGTACCCCCAACCTCCCTGCCCCTCCCCTGCTCGCACATGCACGCACACTCTCTTTCTCTCTCTTAAAAATGAACAAACATTTGTTTTTAAAAAAGGATTTGTAGGACTAGATCCAGCAGAGGAAGCAGTAGGTAGCTCCTGCCATAAAGGTGTCAGAGAGCTGCAACAGCAAAGCGTGCTAGAAGAACTCAAATTCTGGAGAAGGAAGAGCCCTTCCTAGCCGAGCAGAAAGTGCTGACCTTTGTCTTTCCTAGGCGCATCTGGGCGGAGGCTGCAGATTGGGCTGCCTCAGGCAGGCTGCTGGGGGTCAGAAGAAATCAGAATTTGCAATGACCACATGGGTTGATATGACAGAGTACAATCTAGGAGTGCCTCAAACCCATGGCCATTCTTCCCCGTAGGACTTTTGCTGAGTGCTGGGGTTGTCCTGGGAGCTAGGGGGCTGGGTTGGAGAGGCAAAATTCAGTTCCCACCTTAACACAGCATTTTGGAGGCAAAAGATCCCTAGTGGGAGGGGCCTGCTCCACTGGGCATTTGCCAGATTGTGAACCTGCACAGGAAAGGAGGATAAAGAGCTAAGCTTAAAATCTCCAAAGGACAGAACATTCAGAACAGTGGACAACAGAGACTTGTCAGACTCCCCATTAAAAGCCCAGGAGGCTTACACTTGAGAATGAGCCTGGACCAGAAAGGCTGAATGAGATCGTGCAATCTTCTGGTGCTTAGGACACAGACTCCAATTAGAGGAAGGCACCTGCCACATATACCCTCCAGGTCTTGCCTTTGAGACCTCTGAAACCAGAAGTAGATTTATTTCTACTAAAGAAGCAACCAAGCCCTGACCTAGTTCCTCTTGATTAGATTGAGGATGATCAGCCCCTTACCTTATTTTCTATAGAGTGGAATGGGTATGGAGGAAATCAGCTTTAGTCTGTTAGTCTTCTTGGGCTGCTATAACAAAATCCCACAAAATGGGTGACTTTAAGAGCAGAAATGTATTTTCTCTCACAGTTCTAGAGGTTAGAAGTCCAAGGTCAAGATGCTGGCAAGTTTGATTTCTCCTGAGGCTTCTCTTCTTGGCTTGCAAATGACCACCTTCTCACTGTGTTCTCACATGGCCTTTTCTCTGTGCACACACATTACTGGTGTCCCTCCTTTTTATGAGGACACCAGTCCTATTGGAGTAGAGTCCTACCCTTATGACTCCATGTAACTTTAATGACTTCCTTAAAAGCCTTATATCCAGGGGCGCCTGGGTGGCGCAGTCGGTTAGGCGTCCGACTTCAGCCAGGTCACGATCTCGCGGTCCGGGAGTTCGAGCCCCGCATCAGGCTCTGGGCTGATGGCTCAGAGCCTGGAGCCTGTTTCCGATTCTGTGTCTCCCTCTCTCTCTGCCCCTCCCCCGTTCATGCTCTGTCTCTCTCTGTCCCAAAAATAAATAAACGTTGAAAAAAAAAATTAAAAAAAAAAAAAAAAGCCTTATATCCAGATACAGTCACATTGGGAATTAGGGCTTCAACATTTGTATCTGGGGGAGACATTTCAGTCCATAGCAGTCTCTATGGTTGTCTCTCCCTCCCCCCCCATACACACACACACACACACACACACACACACACACACACACACACAGTGTCCAGCATACAGTAAAAAATTATGAGGCATAAAAATGTGGCCACTAATAAAGAGGGAAAAAATAATAGGAGCCAACCCACAAAATTATCCATATGTTGAAGCTAACAGATAAAGACCTTAAATATTATAAATGTGATAAAGAAAATAGAAGAAACATGGAGAATCTCAATGGAGAATTGGAATCTATTTAGAAAACAATTATGTAGACATTCTAAAACTGAAAACTGTATCTAAAACTAAGAATGCACTGGGTGGATTTAACCTACAGTGGACAGGCTTGTGAATAGAAGGCAGGTCAATAAAAAATATCAAAGGTCAGTGAGAACGGAGAATGGAAAGAGCAGAACAGTGTAAGAGACAAGTGGAACACAGATGATCTAGCATATATGAAATTGAAGTCCCAGAAATATAAGAGAGAAAATGAAGCAGAAACAATATATGAAGAGGTAATAGCTAAAAGAATTTCCCCAAACAAATGAAATATACTAATTCTCAGATTCAAGAAACTCAGTAATCACAAACAGGATAAATACAACACACTTAGGCACATCATAAGTCAAACTCTTGAAAACAAAAGATAATGAGAAACCAAAAGCAGCCTAAGAAAATGTACAAATCACTTATAAATGAGCAACAATAAGAGTGATGGCCAAATTATGGAAGTCATAATATAATAGAATGACATCTCTAAAGTGCTTAGAGAATTAAAATCTGCCAACCCAGAATTCTATATCCAGGGAAAATATCTACGAAAAATGTAGGTTTAATAAAGACATGTTTGCAAAGAAATTATAGAATTTTAATGTAATCATTTACAGGCTTCAATGAATTAATGCATCCAAATACTGAGCATTGACAGGTGCCAACATCATAAAAAGAAAAGCAATTAGACATTGTGTGCCTCCTGATAAAAGAGTACAATACTACTAATAGGCTTGCCAAATAAAACAACGCTGAATAAAACCTCAGGATCCAGCTTTCAGTTTGCAGGAAGCACAGAGGGCAGAGGAGCAAATTGTGCTATGGTGTGAGGATACCATCCACAAAACCCAGACTGTCAGAAATGATAGGTCAAATGGCCTGTTTTCTCCAATAAATACATTCTAATGAGAAAAAGAGCGGATGGACAGGAGGAAACCTATTGTTTAAGAAATGTAAAAGACATATTAAATAAAACAAAAACCAGGCAAAACTGAAGTTTTAGAAATGTACACTTGGATGCATAAAATTATTAACAATGCAGAGAGGTGATTAATATAGCAATCAGGATAATAGTTGATTAAGGGGGTCGGGAAGGGTTATAATTGGAATGAGGCACATGGGGCATGAAAATGGCCAGAAAATATTCCAAGTTTTGACCTGGATGTTGGTTATAAGGGTGTTCAACTTTATGAATCTCCACTTTTTGCGCTATTTTCTAGATATTTTTTTAATTCCTCAAGAAAAAAAGAAAAATTAATAAATACTTATGAATCAAAGAATAAATCACAATAGAAATACAATTTTCTCAACTAAATAAAGATGAAAACATGAGATCCCAGCATTCATCCCATGAACACTGCATGGATATTTGGCCAGATCAGTGGTCTATAAAATTTTCTGTTCACATACCCAACCCCACAATCATTTTTTCTTGAGTTATAACTTGCATATATTTAAGTACACTTTTATTGAGGAATAACTTAAAACCTCTGCCAGGATATCCATCATGATAAAGTGCTTGTTCCCCCAGGGTAATGCCAGTGACTAGAAAGTTCTTCCATAAGTCTTACTCTGTTTCCCGGTAGTTTCTTGAGTGCTGGCTTAATGAGAATGGCCCTTCTTCCTCTTCATAGCTTTTTACTCATTTGAAGGTAGCACTCATGTCCTCTTCTAGATCTTCTCCAGAGATAGCACCCCCCATGTTTAGTTTAGCAGTTCTTCAAAGAGATGATGTTTGTTTTCTTTGCTATACTGATTTCTCGCCTCTGGATTTGTTCTACCTCTGTTTAAGGGTTCACTGAATAAGCTCAACAGATGAAGTCTGACCAGAGAAAATCTTGGCTCCTTGATATTTAGTGTGCTACCGGGTGTTTCAGGAAATACACTTGGGATCACTCAAGCTGTTTTTGGAGGCCCCAGAACCCGTGATCTGCTCATACTTAGAGTTGGCTAGGAACTCTGTGGTTTCCACATGGGCTGTGGTTGGCCCTGGATTCCCATCCTTTACTTGATGCTTGGGTTTCTTTGTACACAAGTGAAGAATAGGACGTTATGATTACCTTTCTTGTTGGATTCGCTAACTGGTAACGGAGGGGTTTGTTTTCTCTGTATTGCCCTTCAACATTAGTCTATCACAATAAGTCTGCCCCTTTGATCATTGTCTTGCTTTGTGTGTAAGCACCTTTGTGCATTATTTTTTGTGAACCTTGGCTCATTTAGCGAATGCAGCCTTCCTGCCACTCTTCTGACAACCCACCCACATTCTTTTCTTTTCCCTTGTTCATATATCTTTCCTTTTCCTTTCTATTCTTTTTATTCTTTCTTCATAACTTTCACTATTTTTATAAGTACTTCTTTTTATCAAAATAATACAGGTACATATTTTTAAGTCAAATAATATTACAAAACTTTTTTCTTTTTTTTTTTTAAACACAACAGTTCCTTTCTTTTCCTGTAACTCCTGATATCTTTGAATTTTCAATATTGGACATTCTCTATTGACTTTCTGCTCTTGAAACCAGCTACTTTCCCCAAATGGGAATCTTTGAGCTAGTGGTATTTGCTTGGTAGTTAAGCCATGATTCTAAGAGCCAAATAGGAGAATAGAGCTATGGCTCTCACAGATCTATACACAGATTTGTATTTAATCCCACCCCGAGGTCTCTGCCTGTGTGGGGAATGGGCAGTTTCCTGGCCATGTGTGCTCAGAGGGGAGCATAATGGTATAACTGCCTCTTTATACAGGCTCTCAACTCCTCCTGTTTTGAGCCCTACTCTTAAACCTGGCTTCAGGGATATTTAGAACCCCTCATTTTTATATGTAACCTCTCTATTTAAATGTTGGCAATGAATTTGTAACTTTAAAAACATTCAGCAGTGTTCGGCAAGCCAAGCATAGTATATGAGGTAGATGCAGCCTGTGGGTTCTAGCTTTGAATGCTCAGATGACAAAAAGTCTGAGGGGAAATTCCTACTTTAATCTATGGCCTCTTTGATTTAAACAAAATATGGATGAGGCCAAGCTCACTCACTCTATGCATGCCTGCCTGCCAGTTGAACAGAAGATACTAAGGCAGGCTAACATGGGGAAACTGCCTTGCTTATATGCCTTAATAAGACAAGCCATCAGCACTTAACGCATGCCTACTGTATGCTTTGCAGGGCATACCAAATGCTGAGAGAACTAGTGGAGAGCAGTCCTGAGTGTGAGCCAAAAGCAAGGGCATCCTTTTCTTCTCCACTCTCCTGTTCACAAAGACTGAAAATCACTGGGGGAACTCCAGTTCCAAACTCCAAAGAGCTGAAATGTATTTATTATATAAATGGTACTGATTTAACAAATTGGCTAAGTAATCTGCTTAGGGCTTCCCAGTAGGCTGAGGAAATCATTTGGAGATGTAAGACCTAATACCCACCATAAAACTAGCTACCTGGCAAGAGTAGGCTGTTTTTTACTTGATATCAAATAACTCATTTTCACTGAGAACAAACTGAGGGTTGAGGGGGGGTGGGAGGGAGGGTAGGGTGGGTGATGGGCATTGAGGAGGGCACCTTTTGGGATGAGCACTGGGTATGGTATGGAAACCAATTTGACAATTTCATATGAAAAAAAATAACTCATTTTCTAGAAATCTCTCTAAAAATTAGAGGAATGAGTAGAACTGGGAATTCTGCTGTGGCAAAGAACAGGCCCATCAGAATGTTTTGCTCTTCTGAAGTACATAGGAAGAGCATCTTTTTTATGTGGTCATTCTGAAGCTAAAATAAACAGACCAACAGTTATGTATAGAGCCGGTGTGGTGTATTGGAAAAAGCATTAGGCTTAAAATCATACCTGGATTCAAGTCCAGTGCTGCCACTAACTGGCTGATTGAGTTACCTTACAGCAATTGTCTGAGCGTTAGTTTCTTCTGTAAAAATCCTTCTCCTCCCATGAAATGATTTAACAGTTTTGGGAGCTCTCTGAAAACTATGCGTTTCAAATGTAAGACATTGTTACTGCTATGTATATTAAGATACTAGCTCCCTAGTAACTTAGGTATGGAAGTAATGAAGTTTGACAACATGTGGTGGAGGTGGGTGTCTCTGGAAAATCTTCATATTACTTTCTCCTTCCCTTTCCCCTAATTCTTGCTGTAAAGATCTTTAGGGTTTTCACAGATAGAGTTGCTTCCCTTGAGATATGCCTCTATGCTAAGATCTTACTATTTATGGAAAGAAACATAATGTAATAGAGTTGGTAGGCCTGTGTTTGAACACCTGATCCATTTGTCTTCTGGATTAGCCTTCGGAAAACTTGTTTAACCGTGCCAAACTTATTTCTTCATCTGTAAAGGAAGAATATTAACAATATAAACAGTACAACCATAGTAATAATATCTACCTTCTTAGGGATATTGTTGAGGGTTATTCAATAGCTACTCTTTAATGATATTTCTCGTGAAGAAAGCTTTCTCCCTTTTAACTTTTCTCTGAGAAACTCCTTAGAATCCAAGACATTGCCTTCCTCTGGTGCCCTTGTGAATGGCCATTTGAGTTGTTCTTGCATGTTCTTGAATCAAGAGGGTTGCTCTTGATTCATCAGTAGTTAAAGAGGGGGAAAGCTCTATGACAGATTTTTCCCTGAATAGAGGGGAAAAACATGCAGTTTCACTGCCCAGTTGCTGCAGCCACCCCCACGGCCAGCAGGCCAAGGATGTAGGCTGGAAACAGCTGTACGTGCATTTTCACAGGCCCTGCATATGTGTGCGTGCTCTGTCTCTCCTCCTTTTTCTAGACATGCGTTCACTCTCAGTGGGTTAGGCCTGGGCATCTGCTTCTTCCTCCCTTGTAGCTGGAAGACAACTGTTTTGATTGGTCACGAGTAGTTGGTTGCAAATGCATGTGAAGTACAGACGATGAAAGGGGAACTAGTATAAACTGACTTTTTGCGCAGTTAAGCGCTGCAGTCTGTGGGGTTCTTGGAGCTTTTCTGACAGCACTGGCTGTCCTCGTCTGGCTGTTTTTAAACTCCTAGGTGGTTAGGTGCCTCCCCACGAGGCAGCCACTGCTCTCTGTATTGTCAGGACCCTGATTGTATTTCTTATGGTTTGTTTGAAACTTAGAGACTCAGGGAGTGTTCACTCAGGCCTTTTGGAATTACTGAGGTTATTTGAACAACCCTTTTAGCTATAGCACGGAAAGAAGTAGTCCCTTGCCCCTCAGAGCAGTAACATCTTAATTCTACCAGTGGTGTCAGGAATGAAATAGATTAATTGCCTCAACAGATACTCCCCAAAATTATTATTTTGGTAATAATAGCTTTAGCTTCCCCCTCCAAGGCTTGTTCCAGAGAAGATGATGAGGGGATTTACTTCAATTTGTTCACTTCCTAAGTATCCGAACATAAGACATTATGCAAAGCACTACAGGTGATTGAAAGAATAAATACTTTCTTGGCTGCAAAGAACTTCCAGTCTGAGAAAGATGAGAAAAGGGTGTGTGTGTGAACACACTTAATTTAAAAGAGGGTTCCAAAGCCCATAGAAAAGATCATTAAGGGAGTCTTGAAGAGATGTGGAGGATCAGTAAAGTTTTCATGGAATTAGCATTTCAGAGGATTGTGAAGCATAAGGAGGAGTTAGCCCCTTTATTTCCCCATTCTTACTATTGTACAACTGCCATAAAAGAAACATCCAACACCGACAAAGGGAAGATGGAGAAACACTTGATAATCCACACATTGGGTGATGGAGCCCACTAACAAAGATTAGGTCTTGTCCAGTATACTTATATTCCACAGGCACATCTTTTCATTCATTTGACAAATGTTTATTGACAACCTACTCTACACGGGCACTGTTCTAAAGTGTTGGGATATACAGCAAAGGAACAAAAGATCCCTGCCATCATGGAGCTTATACTCTACCAAGAGAAGCAAACCATAAACAGTAGACACAGTAGGGGCACCTGGCTGGCTCCGTCAAAGGAACGTGCAACTCTTGATCTGGCGATCGTGGATAAGCCCCACACTGAGTGTAGAGATTACTTAAATAAATAAATAAACTTAAAAAAAAAACAGTAGACACAGTAAATTATGTCTAAAAAGTTAGAAGTGCTATGGAAAATAAATAGAGTGGAATAAGGAGGATAGGAAGTGGTATGGAGGGGGCAGGGAAATGTAATTTTTTTTAGATGGGATGTTCAGTATAGACCTCTTTGAGGAGATCCCGTTTGAGCAAAACTTCAAAGTGGTAAGGCAGTTAGCCATGCAGAAATCTGGGGGAAGAGTATTTTAGGTAGAACTAGTGCAAAGTTCTGAAGCGAAACTGTGCCTCGTGTGTTTGAGAAACAACAAGGAAATCAATGTGTTGAAGCAGAGTGAGGGAGGGGGGAATAGTAGGGGTTGAAGTCACAGAGGTAAGTGGGGCACAGGGAGTGTCCCTATAGGCTGTTACTGTGGGTGAAACGGGGGAGCCATTAGAGAATTCTGAGCAGAGGAGTGACACAATCCAGCTTATTTTAACGGCATCGCTCTAGCTGCTGAGTTGAGGATAGATGGTGGGAGTGGGGCTGCCAAAGATAGGAGTGAGGTTGGTAGGAGTCTCACATAACACAGGTGACTGGTGATGGTGGCTCGAGCCAAGGTAATAGAGGTTACAGTCTAGCTGTGTTTTGAAGGGAAATGCATCAGGATTTCCTGATAGATTTGCCAGGGGAAGAGGGGAAGCAGGTAGCATTTGAGATGTCTCTTAAACATCCAGGTAGAGATAGATATTGAACAGTTTGGATATAGAGGTATGAAATTCTAGAGTTTGAGAGAACGTTCTGGACTAGAGATAAACATTTGAGTTATGGTCATATGTAGGTTGTATTTAAAGCCATAAGACTGGATGAAATCACCAAACAGGTGAGCATACCTAGTCAAAAGAAGGAGAGCAAAGGCCGAGCCCTAAGGCATTCAAGTGTTAAGAAGTCAGGGAGAGGATGGGGCGCCTGGGTGGCTCAGTCAGCTAAGCATCCGACTTCAGCTCAGGTCTTGATCTCATGGTTCATGGGTTCGAGCCCTGTGCTGACAGCTCAGAGCCTGGAGCCTGCTTCAGATTCTGTGTTCCCCTGCCCCTTCCCCGCTCACGCTCTGTCTCCCTGTCTCTCTTTTTCAAAAATAAATAATAAACATTAAAAAAATAAACAGTGAAAAAAATAAACATTAAAAAAAAAAAAAAAAGCAAGAGAAGCCAAAAAGGAAACCAACAAGGAGTGACCAATGAAGTAGCAGGAAAACCAAGAGATGGTGATCCTAGGAAGGCAGTGAAGAAAGGAGAGGTAACTACGCCTGATCTTGCTGACAGGTCGAATACGCAGGATGAGGACTGAATGAAACCTTTGGATTCTCTGGTGACTATCACCAAGCCCAAGTCTTCTTGCTTAGGAAAGGACTAGGTAATTCCAGAGATTTGATTTCCATTATATCATTTGAATGATCACTTACCTGATTTTTCAACTTCTCTCCTCCCCCGCCTCCCCAAAATAGTACCATTCCTTTAAGTATTTGCTCATCGTCTTGCCCTATCAGTACATTCTGCGGGATTTTGTTTAATATTCCAACCTAGAGCCTACCAGATAAAGTTATCACATGAAATGCTACAAGCTTTTCATTTACTGTAATCTGTCATTTTTACCTGAATATTGAGGGTTTTTTTTATACCACTCTTAACAGTATTCTCAGGGCACCTGTGTGGCTCAGTTGGTTGAGGGTCCCACTCTTGATTTCGGCTCAGGTCATGATCTCACAGTTTGTGAGTTCAAGCCTCACTGCCAGTGCAGAGCCTGCTTGGGATTTTTTCCCCCTCTCTTTGCCCCTCCCCACTTGTGCTGTCTCTGCCTCTCAAAATAAATAAAGACCCTAAGAAAAAACTAAAAACAAACAAAAAACCCACAATATTTTCCTGGGGAACCTGGCTGGTTCAGTCAGAAGAGCATGCATGCAACTCTTGATCTCTGGATCATGAGTTGAAGCCCCAGGATGGGTATAGAGATTACTGAAAAAAAAAAATTAATTAAAACTTAAAAAAATTTTTTAAGCATTTATTTTTGAGAAGATAGAGACAGCGTGAACAGGGGAGGGGCGGAGAGACAGGGAGACACCAGATTCAAAGCAGGATCCAGGTTCTGAGCTGTCAGCACAGAGCCCCATGCAGGGTTCAAACTCACGAACTGTGAGATCATGACCTGAGCTGAAGTCAGATGCTTAACCTATTCTCTCTCTCTGCCCCTCCTCTGCCTGTGTTTTTTTGCTCTCTCTCAAAATAAATAAATAAACCTAAAAAATTTTTTTAAGCAAACAATATTCTCCACTAGTTTCAATTTAACCATTTGTTAAGTCCTTTTTTTTTTTAACGTTTTATTTATTTTTGAGAGACAGAGTGCAAGTGGGGGAGGGGCAGAGAAAGAGGGAAACACAGAATCTGAAGCAGGCTCCAGGCTCTGAGCTGTCAGCACAGAGCCTGACACAGGGCTCAAACCCACGAACCGTGAGATCATGACCTGAGCTGAAGTCGGAAGCTTAACCAACTGAGCCACCCAGGAGCCCCTGTTGAGCCCTTATCTGTCCAATCCTCTTATTACTGTGTTGGATATGTCAGCATAAATCTTGGAAGATCAAGGATATTTACTGTGTTCATGGGGGTCAATACTCTATTGCTTGGAAATGCAAATTTATCTCCTGCCATCTTAATTTCTTATCTTCCATCAGCCCCTTACAGTCATCTGGTCTTTGTTCCTGGTTCCTCACTACCACTTTCACACTTCACCGTCCCTAATCTCAGTGTTACCCATTGTTTCTCCTTCCCATTCTCACAAAAGTGTTTGTCCTACCCAGTAATTAATAGAAGGGGGAAAAAAATCCAAAAACTCTGACAAGAAAATTAATACTGGTATTTTATCCAGGTTGATTTGGGATTTATTTCATTACAAAATACTTAAGTGTCCTGTTCTATAGCCCCAAGTGCCACTGAAGACCTCTTCCCAATGTGATTGATAAATTGCTGTTAGACTAAATCATCAAGAAATCTTGACCAGGTTGCTTTTACCTTTTGAGTTGAAAGCATAGTCATTCTTAGAGGATTTTGTTGAAACAAATAAAATTGACAAACAGAAGTAACTGAAGTTGGCAAGAAATGGGAATGTTGTCCTGACCCTTGAAAGTCCTAAGAGGACAAATCTCTGGCTGAATGTTGTAGGAAGAGGAGCATAGGTAAGGAAGGGGGAATGAGGGCCTATACACTTAGCGCCTTGTCTTCTCTGGAGGGACACTGGTCTTGGCATTTTAGAAAGGTCTTTATCAGGGTTCTAAGTAAGGTATTTTCTCTGAGTCCCTTGTGTTTCTTGGAATCTTGCTAAGATAGTCAGTTACTGATACTGGAATCTTATGAGAGGCCCACTCCTTTTCTTTTCTAAACTCTTGCAGTAAAATAGGTAAAGCCTATTTATAGCCTTTTTCACCTCCCTGGCATCCCTTCTGAACCAAAGGAAAGATGGAGATATAGCAACTTTGGCCTTGACTTTAAAAAAAAAAAACAAAAAAAAAACCTACAAAATGATGCCAACATGTTTGGTTGGGCCAGACAGAGCAGATGGCCCAGCACAATGATCGTTGGTTTGTACAGAAGTGTATAAACAAATGACAGCTCAAAAATGAGTAAGGTGGCTCTTCCCAGGTATGTGCTTTTTCATTGGTATCCATTATTAGTGATTAGGTCTTGACTCAGCTCATGGGGTGAGGTTGACCCTCACCAGTCCCATCACCACAGTCTTAGAAATGATCCTGAAGGAAGAGTGTGTAGATTATGTAGTTCTTAGAAAAAAATATTCCCTGCCTGACTCCTGCCAACTTGATCCTGCTATTGACAGGCATGGTCTGGCTAGGTAATGGAGAGGGGAGACCCCAAGTTTTTACTGATAGTAGCATCTTGACCTTAGCCATTTCAGAATGAAGAAATCTTATTTATACATATCTCCAGGACTGATAAAAATTTATTCTCTAAAAATCATTGTATCTAACTATACACCATCAGCTATATTCAATCATTCAAACCTGGAAACCAGGAGGACTATCGAGAACCTCCCTGAAACCCATTCATTTTTCTGATTTTGTGTACACAGCCTTGGATACCTTAAACACATGGCAGCCATAATTCTTCCTGTATCTGTTTTTACCATCAGTCTCTTGGTTCTATGGATTTCCTCTTTTTCAGATTTCCTAGGTATCAGTTTGGGTGGGAAGAAGGAGAGAAGATCTGTATTAAAATTGCTGGTGTGCCTGGGTGGCTCAGTCGGTTAAGCATCTGACTCTTGGTTTCAGCTCAGGTCAGGATCTTACAGTTTTGTGAGTTTGAGCCCCCATGTCAGGAGTGTGGAGCCTGCTTGGGATTCTCTTTCTGCCTGTCTCTCTGCCCTTCCCCTACTTGCGATATATGTGTTTCTCTCAAAATAAATAAATAAACTTAAAAAAAATTGCTGCCAAGAAGAGAAATCAGATGAGGTCACATAGCATGGAAGAGCAATAGAAAGTTTTCCCATGGTCTCAATTTACAGATGTGGGTACCCTTTCACTTATTCTGCAAGTCCAAAAGTTACTGTAATTGTATTCCAAATAACCTTTAACAGATTAAGATCAGTTTGGTTGATAAAATTTAGTTCTGTGGTAGTTGATTCTTTAAGACATGAGATGCTCTATCTGTCCTCCTTTGGTGGTATTTATTCTAGAATTGCCCTCTCCTGAAACACTGTCCATTCAACAAGTGCTTACTAAGCAGGTACTTTTTGGTTCAGGCATTGCGCCCCCAGTTCTAGGTACTCAAGAGAGCCAGTTCTACTTTTCGTGAACTATTCAGTGTTGGTAATGTCTTGTGGTGATACTATGGAGCTTGTACTCAGGATGCCATTGGATAGAGTCTACCCCTTCCCCTTTCTTAAGTTGATGACTTATAAAAAAAAAAAAAACCAACCCATATGATAACTGCCAGAAAGATTTAGAAAGATTTTATGAGCTTCAGACTCCATCCCTATTCAAATCCTTTCATCTCTTAAAGGCCACTGTTACAGTGGAAAGGATATTGGGTGTTACAGCCAAACAGGCTCTGGTTCATATCCTGACTCTGCCATTTACTAGCTGTATGGTTAGGAAGAAATCACTCACATTCTCTGAGTCATTTAAATTACTTTTCTTGGAGGCAGTAGGATTAAATAAGAGATCAGTACTAGGTTTAACCCAAAGATTCTTTGCTAAGTGACTACCCCAGCACAGGTATGGGTAGAATTCAGAAGAAAACCATGAATGGGAATGCTACTTTTTGAATCAACCTTATATTAAGAAAAAAAAATCCAAGGGAAATCTTTGGGGGGTGGTAAGATCCCTTTGTTGAGACGACTGGTTTAGATTCCCATGGATCTCTTGTCCTTAATTTTCTCAAGTTTATTTTTATTTTGATTAGGCTCAAGTTACCTTCCCCTCCTCCCACTCCACTCTAGGAACCCAGTACACTCAGGCTGCCTAGGGATTCCCATCATGGCAGCCTACTTTAGTGCTTAACCTTTCCTGATCCATGAAAACACATTTATTCTATGGTCTAGTCACTCTCCAAGGTTTATTAGCAAACTTGATGATGTTGGGTTGAGATATGGATAACTTTAAGTATATTATACATCCTGGATAATTCAAACATTAATAATGTCAACTATGGTGGGAAAATTAGGCAAAGGATGTTTTTGTCACTTACCAAGTAGAATAAGCACCTAGTGCTAGTTAAGTGGGCACTACCAAGGAACAGATCAATGCAGTCTGAAAACTCTCACTGTCATAAAAAAGATACATATGTACATGGCAATAAAGAGGGATATCTTCCATGAGTCACAAGAGGAATTGTGTCAGGAGGCCAAAAGCAGAAGAAGACACCTTCTCCAGAACCAGATTATGTCTGGAGAAGGGATATTGTTCCTAGTCATTGTCCCTCTAGGACACTGAGATGAGAAATGTCTGGAATGAATGTTTAAACAAGGTGGAGTTGGGAGTGGGGTGGAAGTATGTGAAGCCAAGACTGCCTACTGATTGATACTTTGTGCCCTAGTGGTGCCAAGCTCCTGGTAGGGGCTACGATGGTATTCATTGCTTAGATAAACAGACACTTATTTGTTTGTGTCTGAACGCATCACATTTTGCCAGTTGGCTGGGGACACAGGTTGGCTTATGTGTACTAAGCTGTTGTTGCTCAGAAGCGACCTTGTTTAGAACATGGATGTGTATGTTGTGTGTGATGCCCTTACCAGTGAAGTTGAACCTTTGAGATTATTTCAAGTGTATAAATGATGACATCTTCATCTGTGTTATATGTTCCAGGCCTCTGGTGCTTTTCTCAGTCACTGAAGAAGAAAGCCTACAGGACGGTCCTTAAAATACAGCTTTCTATTAGTGGCCTCTTGATTTTAATCCATATGTGACGGTTTTAAGGCCCTTGCTCTAATTCACATTCTTAGTACCTGGGCCCTTCCTATTATGGAAGTGGCCCAGATCTCCTTTCTTTATCCCTAACTCTCCCCATTATCAGGGTAATAAAAGGATTTTTTCCATTATTTTCTCCGTGGTTTTCATATGTTTGTTTTGTTTGCTACCTTCATCATAGAAATTGAGGGCAAGTAGATGAGAGATTTTTCTGTGCATTTAAGTAATTATATGCTTCTGGTTCTGCATGTCCCTGGCTCAGCTGCCTAACTGTTCCCAAGTAGTTCAGTCTCATTTTGCTCATGACTGGCCTTTTCTAAGGTAACACTTGGGTTCTATCTTGGGGATCAAAAACTTGAGAAATGTTTTAAGTGCCTGTGGCTTCATTGACAATGGAATTGCAGGGGGTGGGCGTGGGCAATGCTTACAGGCTAAATAAAGGCTCTTGGTAAGAGCACATATGCTGAGAGAATATTTCATCTTCCCTCTTTCCATAGCAACTTTATCTGTAAGATTAAGCATTCTGCTGATGGCATAGTTAATAAAAAATCTTGGCTCCAGTTCAGAACTGTTTGTCTGCCATTACTGGAACCTCTTTACTTTGCTCCATTTCATCATTTGATTTTTGTTTCCTTCTGTCTTCCCAGGTGGCATTGGTAGGGTGGTCAACGGAGCCTTCATGGTGCTGAAAGGGCATCGGTCTATTGTTAACCAGGTCCGATTTAACCCTCACACCTACATGATCTGCTCTTCTGGCGTAGAAAAGATTATCAAGGTGAGGCATCTTTCCCTTCTAACTGTTTTAAACAAATTATTATAATTCATAATGGGAAGAAACTAGAACAATATATATAGGACCTCATATCTAAACATACTAAAGGTCTATCAAAATTCTCAATTATTTTGGGACACTTGGCTGGCTCAGTCAGTAGAGCATACGACTTTTGATCTTGGGGTTGTGAGTTCAAGCCCCACATTGGACACAGATTACTTTTAAAAACCTCTCGATTATTTTCACATGCTACAAAATACTGAAAAACTGATATTAAAAAGAGTGGTTTAAAACCCTCCTTTCAGGACCTCTTTTAAAAATAGTCACCAGGCTTTGAAACTAGATGCCATTTGTATGCCACTACATTGCCGATAGCTTTTGATCTGGAGTCTGATGAGTTCTGTTTTCCAAACCTCATCTGGAAGCCACCGTCCCCTCAGTTACTCGGGTGCACTTTGCATTAATTGCTATGCTAATATGGCACAGACATAACTAACTGACTGCCAGAAGCATAGCTAAATTGTCTCAGAACATATCAAAAACCACTGCATGTGGTTGTGATTGAAGCTAAACACTTGCATTAGTTGCACATCGACTCAATGAACTGAACCCAGCCAAGGAATGTATTTGGAACCTGCAACCAAGAGACCAAGCCTGGCCTGTGTCCACAGAAGGACATCACTCACATTCCAGTAGTTAGTAACCCTTTTCCACACCGGAGAAAATGAAGGTTTGGGGCAAATGATAAATTCTTCAGGATTCATTGATAACTTGATTTTTAAGTAAGGATGGATGATAATCCCCCAAAAGATAAAACTCCTCATATTTTATCCTAAGATGACATTGAAAACCAGTTTTCATTTTCTTCTCTTCTTTCCTCCTTCCTTCCTTTTTTCCTCCCTCCCTCCCTCTCTTTTTCCCTTTCCTTTTCTTTTTCTTTTTCTTTAACTATTCAAGTTATATCTGACCAAGGGAAGTTGTCAGAAATGTAATGTTGGAGTATGGGTCGTATTTTTATTTATCCTTAATCCAACTTCCTTTATTTAAGTTTTGTTGGTCCTATGGATCAGGACTGACTTTCATGATTGCACATATTTTTCCACAGACCTGGAGCAGGACTTCTGGATCATTTTTATGGACTTTTTCTTTTTATAGATGATGAGATTTAAATGATAAACTACCCATCTGGGGTTAATTACACAGCTGATTAGCGGTAGTTAGGATAGAGCCCTGTTTCTTGTTCTTCCCAATGTCCTGTCACACTCCCATGCTGGTGGAAGGCCGCAGGCAGCCAGAGGCCCCTGCTAGAGGTGGTCATCTTAAGAGTCCTTCACTGAGCAGTTGTGGAGTTGGCTCTGTCCCTTGAATTGCTTTCTCTTCTCCTTTGGCCGATGACTAATGGGTTGGCACAGTAGCATGTCCTCTCTCGGCCTGGTGACGTCATTCTCTTTCTCAGAGCCCAGCTTGGACATCTCCTTTAGAAGAGAGATTCCTGTTTGGCTATGTACTCTGGGATGCTTCTGTACTTAGTCTCCCCATTTATTGTTTAGTCAACTGGAGGCCTTACCCTAAAGGTCATGTTTGGAAACTAGCCAAGTTCTCAGAGGAGAAAGAGAAGAAAATGTTTTCTCTGGGAGGTTATCCAGACTTAACTATGGAACTCACTGCTTCCAGGTTCCCATGGGGTCTGAATGCTGCCCTACCAAGAGGCCTGATTAGCCATTTGAAACCTTAAGTCAACACAACTGGTGCCCTTGAACAGTTATTTGAGTCTGTTTCCCATCTGTCAAGTAAGGATGCTAACAGTGACTTGCCATCCAGGAGTGCCTTGTGAATTACCTGTGCCTGACAATTTCTGACTATTTTAATAAGTGTCACTTTCCTGCTTGCTATTTCTGAGAGGACCAATGGCCCCAAGAGCATAATGTTTTAGCCCTGTCTGAGCTCTTTTTTCCACTTCACCTTCTCCCTTGTCCTTTACTGCTGCCTTTTTAACTCAGAGTAGAATCCCTGCTGTCAGGGCCAACCTCTTCTCACCCATAACAGTTTTCTAATTCCCTGAATGTCCACACTGAGCAAATGAGGGGGTTTGTTTTGTATTTAAACACAGAGGGGCAAGATAGGACAAATGCTGACATTTTTTTCCCTCAAAGACCAGTATTCATTTATTCAATTATGATACTTGTGACATTTATGATATACCTGTGTATGCCATTTGTGCTAGGGCCTATGGGGGAACATAAAGGAAAAAAAAAGGTAACGCAGGTCCCCCAGGAATTGATGACCCAGTAGGAGAGACAAGAAGTAAAGATAATGAAAAAATGCAATATCTACATAAGAGATATAAACAAAATGCTCTGGGGGAAAGAGAGTTTTCCCGTCTGTGGTAACCTCAGGCAGGCAATATTTGAACTAGATTTTGAAGAATAAAGACTGTAAAAGGAAGAAGAATAAGATACCAGGAACATTCTAAGTAGAGGGAATGGGTAGTTAATTATTTCATTGAATCAGTAAATATTTATTGATCACTTACAGTGTTCCAGGCATTATACTAAGAAATAATACTCAGAAACAGTGAAGTGTAGGACCTGTTCAGAAAATGATCATGTTTGGCCAAAATGAAGTGCACAAGATGACAGATCTAAGATATAAGGCAGGAAGGCTAGCGAGAGATGGGCCCAGAAGGTCTTGGAAGCCAGATTAGAGAGTGTGGAGAACCCTTGAGTAGCAATTTTAGCTCTCTGTCTGTATAGATTTTCTTGGTAGATGGACAAATTTCTTTTTTTTAATTTTTTTAATGTTTATTATTTGTTTTTGAGAGAGAGAGAGACCAAGCATGAGCAGGAGAGAGGCAAAAAGAGAGGGAGACACAGAATCCGAAGCAAGCTCCAGGCTCTGAGCTATCAGCACAGAGCCTAACATGGGGCTCGAACCAATGAACCATGAGATCCTGATCTGAGCCGAAGTCGGACGCTTAACTGACTGAGCCACCTGGGCACCCCTGACAAATTTCTTAATTTAGTACAGTATCACAAAGAGAAGAAGGCTTAGAGCTGCTACATCAAGCTTGTCATGGTCACCTATGTAGATCAGAACACTTGCTACTTAATTGCTTTCCATTTTGATGATGTTTAAATAAGAATTGAACTGCATCTTTTTCCTCAGCAGCCTTTTTTTTTTAATGTTTATTTATTTTGAGGGAGAGAGAATGAGGAGGGGAAGGGCAGAGAGAGAGGGGGAGAAAGAATCCCAAGCAGGCTCCACACTGTCAGCACAGAACCTGATGTGGGGCTTGAATTCATGAACTGTGTGATCATGATCTGAGCCGAAATCAAGACTCAGATGCTTAATGGACTGAGCCACTGCAGGGCCCTACCCTCAGCAGTCTCTTGAACTAAACTTTTCACTGGGCTTGGAAAGGAACCTGCTCATCCCTCCTTTTCTCATGAACCTTGCCCCTAGAGGAGGCATATCTAGCCACATTTAACATGTTAGCAACAGGAAGTTGTGTTTTGGGGGCACCTGGGTGGCTTAGTCGGTTAAGCATCCGACCTCAGCTCAGGTCATGATCTCGTGGTCCTTCAGTTTGAGCCCCACATCGGGCTCTGTGTTGACAGCTCAGAGCCTGGAGCCTGCTTCAGATTCTGTGTCTCCCTCTCTGTCTCTGCCCCTCCCCTGCTCATGCTCTGTCTCTCTCTCACTCTCAAAAATAAAGATTAAAAAAAAATTTTAAAGGAAGTTGTGTTTTTGTTGCTTTACTTCTGAGTTGTTTCAGTGGAAAGAAATAACCACTTTCACAAATATTTGAAACTGACATTTTAAGGATGAGGACTAAGATAATAGCGACGGTCAGTCCTTCTGATGTTCAAAAGTCTCTCTGAGGATGGGTCTGAGACTTTCTAGTTAAGGTGTTCAGCTGCCAAGTGAAAGAGAAAGCACCATGTTTTGTTGTGCTGTGGTATAGGTTATGTCATTTCGTCATTTTCATTTCTACAGATGAGAAAAGAGGCTTTTGAGAGTGAAGTCATTTGCCCAGGGCTATGTGAGGCCACAGAGCTGGGGTTCCTACCCCTTCTGTCGGCCCCAGCAGCTCTGTGCTACAAGTCCCTTGAGGACTGAAAACTGGCTGTCTGGCATGATGGTTTTGTTTTGCTCTGAATCCTAGGATTGGATAAGACCCATCTAATTCACTGTTTAGATCAGGGGGTTGAGCTTTATCCAAGGTCAACCAGCTAACTAGGAATTGAGTGGGAACCCACACTCAAGTCTCCTGTCTCCTGATCCAGTGGTTTGTTCCATTACTCTAAGCTTCAGGAATGAAAGTCTACCTCAGCTTAATACATTCCAGAGCCCAAATAAAAGCTGACTTTCAGTGTTAATGATTTTCATTCCTGAAGGAAGAAATAGGCTGGGTAATAGATCAGAAAGAACCTAGAAACTAGTTTGTTGGATAGTTGGACCAGCATCCCACCTTCAATATTTTGTACTTCTGTTAACAAATTCTGTGTTTCTGTGATGCACATACAGATTCATCTTTATATTAGATAACATGGTTAGTAACATTTTACCATTTTTAAACTGAGAAAGTAAGAGATCTGGCCCAGAATATAGAATGAGGCCCCAAAAAGTCCTAAGGACTTTGCCTTTGGAATCCCTCCAGTTTCCTTCCTAAGCCACCAAACGTTTCCCTTGGACATTTGTTTGCAGAGATAGTCATTCGTAGCTTGAGCCTGTTGTTGAAGGCCATATCTTAATGTTTCCCAAACTTTGGGTCTCACAAAGAATTTGAGAATCTCAGAAAAATCCTTTATTTTCTGCTACTTAACTTTTTTTTTTTTTTTAAGTTTTTTTTGGGGGGTGCCTGCATGGCTCAGTCAGTTGAGCGTCGGACTTCAGCTCAAGTCATGATCTCACGGTTTGTGAGTTTGAGCCCACATCAGGCTCGCTGCTGTCAGCATGGAGCCTGCTTTGCATCCTCTGTCCCCCTCTCTCTGCCCCCCCCACTTGTGCTCTCTCAAAAATAAATTTTTTTTCTATATTTATTTTTGAGAGAGAGAGTGGGGGTGGCGCAGAGAGAGAGGGGGAGAGAGAATCCCAAGTAGGCTCTGCCCTGTCAGCAACAGAGCCCGATGTAGAGCTCAAACTCATGAACCATGAGATCATGACCTGAGCTGAAATCAAGAGTCAGATGCTTAACAGACTGAGCCACACATGTGCCCCTCCACTATTTTCTAACCGTATACTAGTGTTTCTTAAATGTTGGTCTCTCCTTGTTAAAAATGCAGAGCCCTGGTACCCAGTGGTGATGTAGTGAATCAGAATCTCTAAGGGGGGACTCAGGAGTCAACACTGTTATGACTCTTCAGGTGATTCTTGCGCACTTTGGGTTGTGAGAACCACTACTTAAAACCTCCCCTGGGTCACATAATGAAGATGGAGACGGGAGAACGCCTGAGGAGTTGTGGGCAGGGAACAAAGTCAAAAGAAGAATAAATCTAAAGTAAGAATTGGTGAAAAGAGCTAATTTAGGTTTTTCTAGCCCCTTTTGAACTGGGGATCCTCCAAAGAGATTCTGCCTCCCAGAAGTTACAAGTTTGCATGGGAAGGGTTGGGCCTCAGGAAAGTGCTCATAAGGAGGTAAATTTGTCCTTGGATAGCTTTGGGGAAGCAAAGGCATTGTCTTGATCCAGGTTAGAGAATGAAGAGCCCTGTTTTCTGGGTTGGGTGCCTAAAGATAGACACCAGCCTGTCAGGCAAGAAAATCGCCTGGAATTTCATCTGAGTTGCCATGGCTACCGGCTGATGTAACTGAGCTTCTGTGAGCTGCTCCATGGACCAGTCTGGCAGTCAGGTGAAGCTAAGCATTCTCATTTGCAGTGACAGCTTAATTACCTTGAACTGGATTTTTGCATAACTTATTCCACTTGTAAAGTTGGGCCTTTGCAGTCAGGCACACCTGAGTTTGAGTCCTACCTAGCTCTGCCTAGATCCTCTGGTTGTCAGCCTGTATCTCTGGTGATAGAGTGGAGGCTGTTAAAGGGTGGGGCTCCAGTCTTGGGGTGTATGTCCTACCCATTCCTGTAGCTAACAGAAGAGTTGGGGAACAGGCCAGCAGCAACCTGGTTAAGAGAACCCAGTTTCCTGGGTAACTGATGCCTGCATGTCCAAGAGGGAACTGCAGTGTAGGCAGTTGGCTATTCTTATCAAGCTCCACAAGCAATTCCCATTAGTTAAAAATAGAAATGTTGCAGTTGGGGAGAAGTGGAGTTATAGGCTGAAATACTAACTACCACGGAGGACTGACTGCTGGGTCTGTTTCCACTTTGGAAAAGTGGCACCTCCCTGTGCACAGCTTCAGTCTTCTGAGAGTTTTGAGAACGTTGGCCAATCTTCAAGTCTTCCCCTGCCCTTCAAGATTATGAAGGGGGTTGTTGTAATTTCCACGCTACTAACACAGGAAGCTAAAGGAGAGGGGGCGCTGTAGGGGAGATGGCGTGTCACTGTGCTGCGCTTAGAGACGGGACTTCGCTTTCCCAACACTAGGCTGATGCCGTGTCCTAGACAATGCTTTTTCCAACATCTGACTCTAGAAGCCTGGGTTTTCATGTGTGGCCCACATAATCCAGTCTGGTAAAGAATAAATTTTTAAAACTGGCTAGCAAATCCTGGCTAAATGGCAGGGGAGGGTCCGGAGAAACTCTGCCTTAGTGTTCTTTATCACTACCAGCTTTAGAGTACCTCCCAATCAGGCCTTGGTTTTGTTTTTGCCTTCTGTGCAGATCTGGAGCCCATACAAGCAGCCAGGATGTACAGGAGACCTAGACGGACGGATTGAGGATGATTCCCGCTGCCTCTATACCCACGAAGAATACATCAGCCTTGTGCTGAACAGCGGGAGTGGCCTGTCACACGACTATGCCAACCAGTCCGTGCAGGAAGACCCCCGGATGATGGCCTTCTTTGACTCGTTGGTGCGCCGAGAGATCGAGGGCTGGAGCTCTGACTCCGACAGCGACCTCAGTGAGAGCACTATACTCCAGCTGCACGCTGGGGTCAGCGAACGCTCAGGCTACACTGACTCAGAGTCCTCAGCCTCGCTGCCCCGTTCCCCTCCACCCACGGTGGACGAGAATGCCGACAGCGCCTTCCATCTGGGGCCCCTGCGGGTCACCACCACCAACGCGGTGGCCTCGCCTCCACCGCCGCCCACGTGCGAGGACGCAGCCTCTCGCCAGCAGCGCCTGTCTGCCCTGCGGCGCTACCAGGACAAACGCCTCCTGGCACTCTCCAACGAGTCCGACTCTGAGGAGAACGCCTGCGAGGTTGAGCTGGACACAGATCTCTTCCCCCGGCCGCGGTCTCCCAGCCCTGAAGACGAGTCCAGCAGCTCCAGCAGCTCCAGCAGCTCTGAGGACCAGGAGGAGCTGAACGAGCGCCGAACCTCCACGCGGCAGCGGAACGCCATGCGGCGCCGACAGAAGACACCCCGGGAAGAGAGGCCCACCCCTGCGAGCAAGCCCGCCAACACCTACATTGGAGAAGACAACTACGATTACCCCCAGATCAAAGTGGATGACCTCTCCTCCTCCCCGACGTCCTCCCCTGAGCGGGGCACTTCCACCCTGGAGATTCAGCCGAGCCGAGCATCGCCAACCTCTGACATAGAGTCGGTTGAACGAAAAATTTATAAGGCTTACAAGTGGCTCCGCTACTCATATATCTCCTACTCAAATAACAAAGATGGAGAGAGCTCCCTCGTGGCTGGGGAGGCCGACGAAGGGAGAGCCGGAACCAGCCACAAGGATAACCCAGCCCCTTCTTCCAGTAAGGAAGCCTGTCTAAGCATGACCATAGCCCAGCGGAACCAGGACCTGCCCCCTGAAGGTCGCAGCAAGGATGCTTTTAAAGAAGGGACTTCTGCTAGAAATCCCAGCAATGGCCCAGGCCATGAGCACAGCAGCCACCCTTGGGCAGAGGCGCCAGAAGATACCTCACAGGACACTAACAATGGTAGCTCTGTAGAACATTCTTTCGAAACCAAGAAGCTCAATGGAAAGGCCCTGAGCAAGGCCCTAAGCAGCCGGGCTGAGGAGCCGCCCTCTCCTCCTGTCCCCAAGGCATCTGGCTCCACTCTCAGCAGTGGGTCTGGCAGCTGTCCCAGGACCCAGTCTGATGACAGTGAGGAGCGGAGCCCCGAAACCATCTGTGCCAACCACAACAATGGACGCTTACACCCCCGCCCCCCTCATCCCCACAACAATGGGCAGAACTTCGGGGAGCTGGAGACAGTAGCCTGCTCTTCCCCAGGACATTCGGACACTGACCATGATAACTTGTCCCTGACAGGGACGCTCCTACACAAAGATTGTTGTGGGTCTGAAATGGCCTGTGAGACCCCCAGTGCTGGAACGAGAGAGGACCCCACTGACCCCCCAGACACAGACAGCAGTAGGGCTGTTCACGGCCACAGTGGCCTCAAAAGGCACCGAATCGAATTGGAAGATACAGATTCAGAGAATTCCTCCTCAGAGAAGAAATTAAAAACATGATAAATACAAAGGGAAAACAAAAAGCTATGAAAAGTAGCTTTACAAAGAAAATTTTTAATCCTGTTTAGTGAACGCAGAGAAAAGGAAAAAAAGTATTAAAGGCACATAAAACCAGGGCCTGAGATTTTGTGTCTGATGCTGCTCCCTTCTATTCAATAATGGGTCTGAATGTTTAGCTGGTCACTGGCTTGTGCTGTGTAAGGAGAGGTGGGGGGGAAATCCAAGTGACTCCTTTCTAGTAAGACTTGAGCATCGCGTACCTGTGCGTTTTGTTAAAGTAAATCCTTGTTGAGACATTTGACTTGTTCTTGTGTGTGTTCACCGGCACGTGTGAGCTCATTGTCTCCGAGGCTTTTCTTTTGGTTCTCCATCGGGAAGGATCAATGGATCTGTATCTTTTGCCATCTCACCTTGTTTACATGCTGTCAGTGTTCTGGTCTTAATGGTGAGTGCCTGCTGAATCCGACTGCCCTGCCAATGAGTTGTGGATTTATGCTGAAAAAATGAAGGGGAGAATGGAAACAAGCCTTCCATGATGGAAGGAACACATGGTTCCTTTCTGAAGGAAACTTTCCTTCCATGTTTTCTCTCAGTAGCACTTCTTCATTGAGCATTTAATGTGGACACACTAAAAGTGAAGTGTTTTTAATGCTAATGGGAGGTTAGCACTTGAGATCAGATTCCAGAGAACGTAGATTCCTGGTCAACTTCACCCATGGCAAATTGAGCAGTGCTGGGCCACACTCTGTATGGAGGCCATGAACTAGAACTAGTTATGGGGGACTGCTTTAACCAGTTAGGTACTACTTCCTAAGAGGAGCTCTTGAGGCCAGCGGGCACTTCCTTGGCCCTCTGTGATGAAGGGAGGGGGAAAAGGCAGCTCTGAAGAGCTTGGTGCTCAGACGATTTAAGCAGATGTCATAGGTATGTTAATGAAGAAGTGTAGTGAAGAACAGAGTGTGGTGCCATGTTCTTTTAATTCAACCCAAAATGCTTGGTCAGAATTGAAGGAAACTGGCATCTTCCCCCGGGCTTGCAACTAGCAGAGGCTGTGGTGTTCTGACTAGATCCTGCAGAGCAGTAAGCATCTCTAAATAACCGATTCCTGTTGAGTTGGTGTGTTAGGAGGCAGAGAAGAGTCTCTGGTTTAAGGCTCCTGGCTCCTGGCAGAGTCTGCATTTCACCGAGAGGGGGAAAGACCAAGAGATTTTCAGCATCACAGTGGTCCATCCTTACAGTCACTTGGTCATAGTTGCACAAAGCAGGAAGACCTAGGGATGACCAGATATCTCGTCAGCACAGATGTCATGAAAAAGCAGAATCGTGGCAAGAAATGAGGAAGAGAGGGAAAGAGGCACACTGTAACTTTTCTTGGGTGCAAATGTGCTAGACCACTTGGGGTGCGGCCAGCATTGGCGTAGAGAGGACCGAATGTGTGACTGATACAGTGTTCCTTTTAGAGGAGGGCCCGTCCTACTGGGACTGGGACCATGTGGAGGATGAAGACTTGGATGAATTTAGGCGCTGGGGGAAGAAAGATTATTTATAAAAGGAAGGTTGTTGATCTCAGCCAAAAGGAGATATCATCTGGCTAAGCTTTGTGAAAGGAAAGACGTGCCTGGTATGTGTGATGTGACTTGGGTATGAAAACACTGTCTTAGGAGAAGGAGATGAGGGACTATGAGTAGCAGTGGAGATGCTTACAATTTAACAACTGTAATCTCACGGGGGCAGTGGGTGGGGGGGAGTGGGAAAGTGATTCTGTAACTATTAGAATTACTTTGGATTTGTAATGAAAATGGTTCTATGATTTGTCTTTGACTATTCACAGATAATTGTAAATTCTGGTTTTATAAGCCCAAGTCATTTTACATTTGCTTTTCCAAAATTTATTAAATTGGAATTTTTTAATCCTTTATATACAAAAAAAAGATATCATCACTCAGTGTGTGTTTCTCTTCCCCTTCCTAGTCAGCCTCCCTAATCTTTTTGTTTTACCTAATCAAGTAGGTAGCCTCTTCTGATTGCTCTTAGGACAATCCACTGTTCCTAGAGGAAAAGAAGTTAAGTTCCCTTGGGAAACAGCCACTTGGTGGTTTTATTGTTTCCAAATGCAGAACTTGGTTTTTCATGTAAAAAGCCTTAATTTCATTTGAGTTCTCCAAAGAGAAGTCAAAGTTCATTCTGGTTCAGTTTTAGTGTTCAAGAAAGATCGTTTTTAGCAAGGATGTCTCCTATCCTTGGGAGAGACTCTTCCCAGCACCCCAGATTCCACTTGCTAGGAGATAAGCCCACAAGACACTCACTGGAACAGGCTGAGAAATGCTTATCTCCATAGCCACTCCACTCTCACTTCCAGAAATCTCCTGTCTTGTGATCGTAGGCCTGGAAACCTGGCAGGAACCACTTCCAGAATCCTTGTGAACTGAGGCCCCAACTTTGGAGGCACATTTGATCCCCAAAGTCTTTCATGATGGTATTTTTACTAGCAGGACAGACGGCACTGATTAGATTAAGAACTATTTGAAAGTGCCTCTTATGTTGTTTTGTTTTTTTTTTTTTCCTGTATCCTGTATATAAATTTTTTAAGTGGCTGGTCCAGAGAGGTAAAACCGTTTCTTTCCACTTTATTTTCTGCCTGGTTTTGTAAGTAATTCCTGTGTCTCTAGGACAGCAGTAAATGAGTTGGCTTGGGGCAAAAGAAGGTTGCAACTGTGCTTGATTTACTAAGCCAGGAATCCCTTGTTTGTCAAGGTGCCTTCCTCTGCTGAAGCCTTACCTCCTCACAAGCCCCTCCTCTTGTGACTCCCAGCAACGCTAGCTCTTCTCTTGTGTATATGCAAATAAACCTATTATTCACTTCTCACGGCTTCCTCTTCTCTTCCAGGGAAGACTTGGTTGCTTAGACACCCCCGATCCTTCATTTCTTTCCTGTTTTAATTCTCGCCTAGTTGAAACTCAATTCAAAGCCACTCTGAAGACTAGAAGAAAAACTGTGGTACTCTACATCCATGCCAATGGTCATTGCCACCTCTAGGTATGGGACAAAGGTCACATCTGGACAATAAAATGTAGGGTAGGAGGAGGTATCTACTTGGTCTCCTTTCGCAGGCTTGCGTGGACTCAGAATAGTGAGATCCTGGAATTAACCCTTTTATTGGCTGGAACGGAGGGAGTGATGCAGTGAAGTAACATTACGAACGGCCCCAAAAGAAAGTTTTTGATGTTTCCAAATAACAAGTTGCTTTTCCTGCCCTGTTTCAGGCATGCTTTGCAAGCGTTTTCCTTAAAAAAAAAAGAAGAAGAAGAAAAGACCTTCCATATCTTGCCTGTAAAGCTGCCGCTTTTAGTTAACTGAAAAATTCTTGCCAACCAAGACTCTTGTGAGGAAGATAGACACTTCTAAAGGAAGGCCATCCACCTCTTACGACCTAAGCAAGGCAGTGGGCCAGGGTTGAAACACTAAGGTGAAGTGAGGCTCCATGAGTCCAGACTTGCCTACAGCAGCAAGATAATGGCTTTGGACAACCTGTGCAGTTCTCTCAGGTGGGATATTTCAGTCTAAGTGCTCATTTGTGCTTGAGCGCTCATACCGGAATGAAAGAACATGAATTCAGGTGGCTTGGAAGTAATTTTGAATTATTTCACATGTAACAGAAGAAAACTGTAAAAAGAAATCTGAACCATGTGCACACTAATTGCAATTCACTCTTAGTGCAAAGGTGGTAAGATGGCTCTCAGAACTGGAGGCTGAGAGGGACACCTGGGTGGCTCAGTCTGTTAAGAGTCTGACTTCGGCTCAGGTCATGATGTGGCAGTTCAAGAGTTAGAGCCCCACGTCGGGCTCTATCTTAACAGCTCAGAGCCTGGAGCCTGCTTCGGATTCTGTGTCTCCCTCTCTCTACCCCTCCCCCACTCACACTCTTTCTGGCTCTCTCTAAATAAGCATTTAAAAAAAAAAAAAAAAAAGAACGGAGGCTCAGAGACAAAGATGAACTTCCCTGGGGCCAGCAATGACATGGCAAGAGACCAGCTGCAGGGTTGCTCCACTCCACCCCCTCAACGGGGTTACCTTGAGCTGTGCAGAAGGGTCCTTTGGGGCTTGTTGACAAGACAGTCCCATTGTAAGGAAATGGGATATCTAGTATTTCAAATTACTGAAGTTGGGAAACGAGCTCCTTTCTGGAACCCAAAGCCATGAGCTAATGGAATGTTCCAGTTGAAGTATAGAATGCTAGCTTCCAAGTCTCTTTCTAGCTGGCTTTGTTAGTACCCCCACCAAGGCTGGAGAAAGGCAGTAAACCACGAAGATATCTGGGTGCCAACCCAGGATCCTTAGGCATGAGAGACGTTTTTGTGGTCGAGGGAAGACTGCAAGGGAAGAAATGAATGCTAGGTGAGTTCAGCAGCTTTCCAGATCCACAGAACTAGCACTGAACATGTCACGGACTGGCCTCTAAAACACTTGGTTATCAAGATTCCCCAGAATCCCCAAGTAAATTGCTTCATTTCGAATGGAAGTCAAGGGGAGCCCTGCTGGCTCAGTTGGTGGACCGTGTGACTCCATATTAGGGTCATCAGTTTGGGCCCCACATAGGGCGTAAAAGATTAGTTAAAAATGTTAAAAAATAAATAAGAATATAATGGAAGTCCATAAACATGCAGGATTGGCTTGGGAGAAATTCTCTTTGCCAGAATGCATTCATTCCATGAAATAATGATCGTATAATGACCTGAACACCAACACACTTAAGCATGCCCAAACACCAGATGAGTGTGTGGCTACTGGAGATTGCATAGGTTTTTATAGGGTAACAAACATCCCCTTGACCACTTCTAGACTGGTTAGTGATGATATTTGAGGCCTACCCCCACCACCATTTCTTACTTTCTTTTCATGTCAATGTTTTCTAACATTTCTAGTCTCTCTGAGACCCTCCCTACCTTAAATTGTTAAACCTTACTTCTTTTCTTTTCCTCATAAGAGAGACCTGTGACTTGGCTGGAAATGGCATTGAACTAGCAAAATAAGTGGATTCTATACTAGTTCTTTTTTTTTTTTTAACGTTTATTTATTTTTGAGACAGAGAGACAGAGCATGAACAGGGGAGGGGCAGAGAGAGAGGGAGACACAGAATCTGAAACAGGCTCCAGGCTCTGACCTGTCAGCACAGAGCCCGACGCGAGGCTCAAACTCACGGACTGCGAGATCATGACCTGAGCCAAAGTCGGCCGCTTAACCAACTGAGCCACCCAGGCACCTCCTATACTAGTTCTTAAGTGGAGTAGCTGCATGAGGCTTAGGCAAGTCACACAAACTCTTGGAAACTGAAATATAGATCCCTCTCAGCTCTAAAATTGGGTTCCTTCAATTCCATGGGCCCTCTAGATCCCGTTCTGTGGAGTTCTCCTTCCTGAGGCATCCCTATAGTGTCTACCAGAACCAACTGGTGAGCAGGATCTTTGGCAAGTGTACAACTGCTCAGAGCCTGAAGCTCCTCATCCATAAAAGGGGAGAGAGTGGCTATTTCAGCACATTGTTAGAGGGTTAAATGAGCATAGATATAAATATAGCTTAGGGGGTGCCTGGGTGGTTCAGTCGGTTAACCGTCCAACTTCGGCTCAGGTCATGATCTCGCGGTTCGCAAGTTTGAGCCCCATGTTGAGCTCTGTGCTGACAGCTCAGAGCCTGGAGCCTGCTCTGGATTTTCTGTCTCCCTCTCTCTCTGCCCCTCGCCTGCTCACACTGTCTCTCTCTCTCAAAAATAAACACCAAAAAAAAAATATATATATATATATATACACACACACACACACACATACATATATATGTATATATGTGTGTGTGTGTGTGTGTGTGTGTGTGTGTGTGTGTGTGTGTGTGTATATATATATATATATATATATATGTGTGTGTGTGTGTATATAGCTTAGGACAGTGCCAGATATATACTAAGCACTAAAATGGTTGCTGTCATTAACACATCCTCTTTCATTGCTTATTGTTAATAACGTGTATGCCACCTAGAAGGCTTTTTTGAATGAGGTATGCCAAGGAATATGGAAAGTAAGTTCTCCCTCAGAGAAAGAATTTACTGTTTATTAGCAAACCTTAATCTGAAGCCATAGGAAAAGAATACATTATCCCCGTTATAGTGGACCTGCCTAAAGCAGAGTCTAGGGCCTTGGACATCACCTGCAATTTAGGAAGCCAGCTATCTAAAGGCTGTGAGCTGAGAGCTTAAGAAAAAGGGCAGGCCTGGCTGGGGCCTCACATTTCCTTGCTTAGGACAGCAAGTCTGCAGGAGGCAGGGAAGGAGTGGCAGATTTCATTAAACTGTAGTCTTAGTATGGTGGTGCTGGAGATGACCCAGACCTCAGGAGCTGGGACAGCAAACTTCTCTCTGGCCTTCAGAGCTGAAATTCCCCAATCTGGCTTTAGACCAGCCCCAGAAGATCAGGAAAGTGGCAAGCCATGGAAATGCTCCGTGTTTGTACCAAGGAAAAGTTTTGATCAGAGTTTTCCGCGCAAGATTGTTTCGTGTGTGTGTGTGTGTGTGTGTGTGTGTGTGTGTGTGTGTGTGTGTGTGTCTAATATTCTATAACATCTGATTCAAGAAAAAGCTAAGCCACAGCAAAACCAACAGTGGTCTGATTAGGCCAGGGGGCAAAAGGGTCAGAGTTCAGTCCCAGCCCACCCACCCCCTCAGGGCAGATCTGGAATAGAGATCTAAGAGCATGTGCATGGCACTTGGAGAGGACAGGCAGAGAAACATGAGACAGGAGGGTTTTGAATTGCTGGTGGAAAGAGGCAGTGGAATTATACTTGGGGGAAAAAGCTTTTCAAATGGAACATGTTTGCCGGGAAGAGAAGCCAGAGCAAGGGTTAGGGAGACTGGGAGGACATCAGAAGTGTTTGGGCCCAAATTAGCATTTTTGACCTGATCCTGAAAGAGGTAGGGGGTGGTCAGCTATATCATCCGTTTCAATCCCCTCATGTTAGGGGTAAAATGGCTTGGCCTGGTCTCTGAGGCTAGTACTCTCCTCACATCTTGCTGCTCCTAATGTGGGTTTTTGTTTGGGCGGAGGAGCTCACCTTGATCTCCTCACCCTCACCCAGCGTGACTCCAGGCTCCGATTATAGTATGCAGCAGCAGCAGGGATTGAAAATGGCTGGCAAGGAGGCAGGGCGAAGAGAGAAGAGGCTTGTGCAAAGGAAAAACCAGGTCAGCCTAGCTTGGACCACACTCACCACCCAGAAAATCGACACACGGTCCCTTAGACTAATGTGACCTGTCCCTGCACTGTTCAGCAACTCTGACCCCTCCTGTATTATGAATGCCTTCCTGATGTTTCAGCCCCTGGAGATGTCGATAAATCCCTTGGAAGACTTTCAGAGATGAGCAGCAAACAGGCTGGGTGACCGGAAAAAAAGATAAAAGGGACCAGAAGGTAGCAGCTGAGGTTTGAGGTATGCAGGGACTGAAGAATGGAACAGACAGTTTCCAGTTGTTAGCATGCCAGGACCAAAGAGGATGGAACAAATTTTAAATGGTATCTGCCCAGCTGCAGGCCCAGGAAGACGGGTTCAAATCACTGTGTTCTTCTTAGCTGTTGGGTTCTGGTGAGATTTTTTTCTTTGAAAACAAGCTGGGAGAAGCAGCTTACAGCTCTGATCCCTTTGTCTTTATTCCAGTTTTAAACTCTCCTGCCCAAAGGGAACTCCTGCATTTTGTTCCTCAAGCAGCTGCCTGGACTGGAATTTCCTGGGCAGGAGCTGTCAGGCTTGGCCTTCCTGGGGAAGGCCAGAACAGCTGCTGGAGACTCGGCCTCATCCCAAGTCTGTCCGACTGTGGGGCAAGGGGTGGCACGAGGGCAAGCGTGTCCTTCTGCTCAGGCCAGTGTCCAAATCCTGCAGCTCCCCTAGCTTGTGCTTCTGTGGGGAGACCCATGAGGATGTCCCAGGCATGGGCTCCTGTTGAATCAGGGTATTCCTTGTGAGGCCAGTTGAGTCCAGTCAGCAGCTCCATCCGACCCACTGACTTCTCTCTCCTCCCGATTTGAGGTCCAGTCAGCAACCTTCCTTCCTCCTCAGACCAGCAGGTGTGCTTGAGACGTCCCTGAGGCGTGGGGTTTGGATCCCCTGCCTGAACATCTACACTGCTTTTACCTCTTTTGGTAAAAAGCAAGTTCTTGGATTCCAGTTGGTAGAAAGGGAAGAGGAGGGTTGGCTGGGCTGATCCTGATGCTGGTGCACTGGACAACAGGGGCAAGGGGGAGCCAGGAGGAGGGACAGGAACATGAAAAGGCAGAGGACCAAGGTGAGGCCTGGGGGTCTCCTTTGGAAAGAAGTCACACTTCTGATACAGACTTGAGTGATTGGAGTAGCAGGCCTGTAAGGCCAAGCTCTGGCATCATTCAAGGTGATCAGCTTATTTGTGTACAGTGAGATCATTTAGATTTTGTTTTTAATTGAATTGAAATTGGCTCCTGTGATTGCTGATGCAGTGATAGATCAAAGACTGCCATATCAGCCTTTGGCACCTGTGGGGCGAGGGACAAGGCCTTGGCAGTCAGGAAGGGGATCTTTGGGGCACCTGCCTGGCTCCGTCTGTAGAGAAGGCAACTCTTGATCTCGGAGTTGTGAGTTTCTTTTATTTTTTTAATTTTTTTTTTAACGTTTATTTATTTTTGAGACAGAGAGAGACAGAGCATGAACAGGGGAGGGTCAGAGAGAGGGAGACACAGAATCTGAAACAGGCTCCAGGCTCTGAGCTGTCAGCACAGAGCCCGACGTGGGGCTCGAACTCACAGACCGCGAGATCATGACCTGAGCCGAAGTCGGCCGCTTAACCGACTGAGCCACCCAGGCACCCCAGAGTTGTGAGTTTCAAGCCCCACGCTGAGTGTAGAGATTACTTAAAATCAAAAAAAAAAAAAAAAAAAAAAAAAAGGAAGGCTGGCCAGGCCCTAGCCAGGATCACCTGACCTCACAATAGGCGATGGCCTCTTCAATTCCTGGACGGTGCTCAAGCTCCAAGGTTCCCACCTTTAAGATTTGGAATGATGGGAAGCCTCAAGATTACCTCCAGGCACCCGAGGGCAAGACTATCCCTAGGCTTCTGCAGCCTGTGGCGTGCCTATCCCTGAGGGCTGCCCTTCACTGTGGTCTGCATGGCTGGCACCTCCTGGAACTGTGGGACACACAGCCGTGTACCTGCTCAGCCATACACCACAGCCCCGCAAGCTCCAACAGGTGGAATGCCCAGTCCAGAAAGGGAGGCATTTGAGCTCCACGGCTCTCCTCCTCTATTCTCTCCCTGCCCCCATGCTGAGTATACCATGGGTTCTGTCCCCAGAGCTCTGCACGTTCCCCTACCCAGTCTTCCTTCCTTTCCCCTTTTCTGACAGGGCCACCAGCCCCATGACCAGCCAGGCTTGGGAGCCTGCATAGTGGGTGGGGGGAAGTAGGGGATGTGGAGGGAAAACCTGAGGCCAGCGCAAATCTGTCACACCTGCCAAGCCCCACAGTCACAGGGACTTTCTTCCTCTCAGTCCCTAGTGTGACTTTAAGCCCTCAGAGTGGCTTAGCTGCCCAGTTCCCCAGGCTGCTTCTGCTGTTCAATCTACCTCTCTCAAGGGCACACTGTGGGGCCCTCTTTGAGGGGCCGTGCGGTCAGAGAGCTGGACTGAGAAACAGCTTCTGCGTCGACCCTGCTTTCTCGTGCCCAGTCCCTCCTTTGCTCTTTCCTGCCCACTTCTGGGCATTTCTCTCCAGCTGCTGCTTCCCCTCAGTTCCAGCAGAGAGGGAACTAACAAGCTTATTCCATCTGTAAACCGTCTCCTGAGCCCTGTGTCCCCTCTCCTGGTGCCAAGAAACCTCCTTCCCTAATGCTCTGAGTCAGAGCCCAGTCACCTTAGAATAGCAGAAGTAGTGAGTCAGGGAGAAATGAGGGCCCCGGGTGGGGTGGAAAGTGGGGGTCCAAACTAGCCTGGGGAAGTACAAAGCAAGGCTAGAGAGACTTAGGTAAACTTTGCCTTGTGACATGGGCCAGGTCACCTAACGCTTTTGAACCTCAATTTCTTCATACACAAAGTTGAGCAGAGTCTTCCCTTGTGGTGCTATTTGTTGTGTGGGTTAGTGAAAGTACATGGAAAGCACCTCACACAACGTCCAGCATGCAGGAGGCTTTGGATAAGGAAGGAGGCCTGTCCTCCTAATCATGTCTTCTTTCAGGTCCGGTGACCTGCTGACCTTTTGGCCCCGTGTCCACAATGCTGGTGTTAAACAGAATGTTCAGGACGAGTGGAAGTAGGGAGTCCTGGTGACTTCTCCAAAGATGTCCTCTCCTCCTGTCTATTCCCTCTCAGCATTTGTGAGACGCGACACTGGAAATGAAGCTCGGCGTCGCGAAATGCTGGGTTCTCTTTTTGTCCTAAATACTTCCAAGTAAGGCCAGCCACAGAAGCTGCTCCACAGAGGTAGAATTTGAAAACCACCAGCTGGTGAGGCAAAAGAAGTAGCAGAGTGCCAGGCCGAGGAAGCAGGAAGTGCAGCCATTGGGTCCCCTCCCAGCTCCCTGCAGGGCCCTCCCAGGGGCTCGTGGGGACTGGCCAGAGACCTTCGGTCTGTCCAGCAGGAGTATGGCCTTCACTTTCAGAAAAGCCCGTTCACAAGAAATCCAAATGTAGGAAACCAAAATGAGGACAAAGGGATTCACATTACATACAAATGGATTCTTTGCAAAAGGCTTCTGATGACGCCCTTCTGCTGTGTAGAAAGAGGCACCCTTGGGTGTAGGCGCATAAGGTAGGCTCTGAGTGAATACTTTACCCACCACTCCTCTTCAGTAGACTGTCCGTGATCTGTTCATCCCGAGCTTTGTGGGGATGGCTGATCATCCTCAAATGTAGGCACTTGCCCGTGGAAGAAATTTCTCATGTTCTGCTATCCATAAGGATTTTAATCTCTCTCTCAGAAGTCACTGAAATCAGAACTAGAAATTCCCAGTGGGTCATCTGAACCCTCCCTTTCCTTGCCGTTCCTTGGCCCTCCTGAGTGCTGGCCAGGGTTTCAGGAGTCAGATACCTTCCCAGTTACAAAATGAGAAAATCATCTTTATACGGTCAAAGATCTTTGTACCCCAAGAACAATGCAAAGTTTTTAGAACAGTAGGTTTCCTTCGGAATTTTAATCCACAAGGGGTAAAGAACAACCCTACTTTATGAGACCAGAATATTTAAGTGGAGTTGGTGTTAAGTTAGAAACTTAGCGAAGTATGAGACAAGAAATAAAAAGATACGAGAAATAAAATTCTATCTCTATCCTTCAGCAGGCACGGTGCATCTCAGTACTGGTGTCCTGTGGCTTTGCGAGGCTGGATGGCAAATGTATGTCTTGGTTCTTATTTCTCTGTGGGAAAAGTGGATGAAAACAATTCCGTCTCCTCCTCGTGTCCCCAATCTTGTTGCCCGCCGGCACTACTCAAAGTAAGTATGTACATATTCTGTGTCCCAACAATCCGTTCCTGGACATATATTCTAGACATTCTCACCAAGCTCCTGAAGGCGACGTGTACCAGGATGTCCATTGTGGGTTTGTGTGTGGTGCCACGGAAGTATTTGTCCCTGTGGGAAGAGGTGTGCAAAATGTAGCAGCCCGCCCCTGAGGGCCACACAGAGTTGGCAGTAATGGATCAGATGTACTACTCGTGGCAACATAGATGGATCCTCAAAACACAATGCTGAGTGAGGAAAGGAAAACAGAAGAACCATAACACTATACCATGTAGGCAAATGAAAAATGCACGCACCCAAGAGGCACCTTTATCATAAACGCATAAAACAAAAGACACATATCACATACACTGGAACTATAACCTGTGGAGGAAGGAGAATGACATGAGTGCATAAATAAACCAAGAGAAGAGAGGGCCGCACAAAAACATGTTGGTGAATGTTCATAGAAGAATTATGCACAGCCCTCAGAAAGTGGAAACAACCCAAATGTCCACCAACTGGTGAATGGACGAATAAAATGTGGTATATCTGTACAATGCAGTATTATTTGGCCATAAACAGGAATGAAGTGCTGACACAGGCTACAACCTGGATGACTTTTGAGGACCGTCATGCTAAGGGGAAGAAGCCAGTCACAAAAGACCACACATCCTGCGTATTCCATTTCTATGAGATATCAGGAATAGACAAATCTAAAGAAACAAAGTAGATAAAGGTTACCTGGGGCCAGCGGTGATGAAAATGTTCTTTTTTTTTTTTTTAACATTTTTTAAGTTTATTTACTTATTTTGAGAGAGACAGAGCACAAGTGGGGAGGGCACAGAGAGAAGGAAAGAGAGAGAATCCCAAGCAGGCTCCGCACCATCAGCACAGAGCCCAGTGTGGGGCTGGAACTCACGAACTGTGAGATCATGACCTGAGCCATGATCAAGAGTTGGACCCTTCACTGACTGCTCCACACAGAGGCCCCCATAATGAAATGTTCTAAACTTAGATTGTAGTGATGGTACAACTCAGTAATATACTAAAAACCATTGTACACTTTAAATGGGTGTTTCATGGTATGTGAATTGTACCTCAATAAAGATATTTAAGAAGAGAGACAGAAGGGGGAGAGTATGCTCACATGGTTGCCCTTGGGCTCTTCCTCTTTGTGCTTCTGGTTTCTTACTGGAATTGGGTGAGGTTCACCTACCTTAACCCTGCCCATGGGCCACTGACCTCAAATGGTGTCTCTGGCCTTCCAGCTTGAAAACCCAGCACTGGCCAAGGGCTCGCTGGAACTGACTCAAAGCTGGTTCCAGGGAAGGATGGACTAGCTATACATAGACCCCTTCCTCCACTGCCTAACGTGGTTCGCAGCCAGACTGCAATGGAGGGTTTTCTCAGAATGGAAGTTGGAAGGGACGTATTCAGGACCTTATATGTTCTGTTAACCAACCATAAGTTTATCATTAGTCAACAGTGTGACTCTAAGAAGACATGTGTTTCCTTTTTGGCTTTGCCAGCATTAGTTGTGTGACTTTATTATTTTTTTTTAAGATTTTATTTTTTTAAAGTAATCTCTACATCCAATGTGGGGCCTGAAACTACAACCCCGAGATCAAGAGTCACACGTTCCACTGACTGAACCAGTCAGGCGCCCCAGTTGTGTGACCTTAAATACTACCTCTGTAAGCCTCAGTTTCTCTCTTTGGACCACCATTTCTAGGGCAATGCCTATGACAACTCCTAAGGCTGTGATGACAAGATGTGCTGGGCTGACGTGCTTTGATAAGTCAAAGTCCACCTAGAAAATCACAACTTGCCTCACAATGGGAGAGGGTAGAAGGACATGGAGAACATGAACACAGTGCTTACCACAGGGCCACATATTTCATTTATAGATGGGGAAATTGTGGCCAAAGTTTCTTTTTTTTTTTTTTTTTTTTCAACGTTTATTTATTTTTGGGACAGAGAGAGACAGAGCATGAACTGGGGAGGGGCAGAGAGAGAGAGGGAGACACAGAATTGGAAACAGGCTCCAGGCTCTGAGCCATCAGCCCAGAGCCCGACGCGGGGCTCGAACTCCCGGACCGCGAGATCGTGACCCGGCTGAAGTCGGACGCTTAACCGACTGCGCCACCCAGGCGCCCCCTTATTTTGTTTTTTGTTTTAATATTTATCCATCTTTCAGAGACAGAGAAAGACAGCGCACAAATGGGGGAGGGGCAGAGAGAGAGGGAGACACAGAATCTGAAGCAGGCTCCAGACTCTAGGCTGTCAGCACAGAGCCTGACACAGGACTCAAACCCACAAACCGTGAGATCATGACCTGAGCCAAAGTCGGACGCTTAACCGGCTGAGCCACCCAGGTGCCCCAATAGTAGGCTGCTTATGAATCAATAATGGAACAGAAGGGCTTGATGGGTAACAAATGCCCCATCACGAGGGAGATTCAAGCCAAGGCTAGATGACATTGCAGCTATAAAAGGAATTACTACACTGATCTCCAGGGGAAGACAGAGGCTTCTGTTATTGGCATTGCATGGGAACAGCATGGAGATGACACAACTAATCCCAGGACAGGATGGTGAAGACGGGGGCCCTGCAGCAGAAACAGGCTCATCCTGTCTACTTTCTTGAATTTGCAACTTCCTGAGAGAGGCTCTGCCTCTCCTCTGCTTTCCCCTCCTCCCTGCCCTATTCCCAGGCTGAAGTGGACAAGCCAGGGCTGGTAATTGTGTTAGTTCGGTTTCCTCCCTGGCCCTGCCCTCCTTATAATCTGATTTCCAAGGGACAAGGGATAGCAGGACCCAGGCTCAGGAAGAAATCCGCTCCTTCGTGTCTGTTGGGCCTGCTAATTTGATAGAACTACTTACTGAGCTTCCACAGAACCCCCCATTAGGAACAAATTTCATCTGGCTTCCATAGCCCGCTCTGGAGAGCACTCTGGGTCTCAGCTCAGAAGGAAATTTAACTTCTAATTCAATTTCTGCTCAAGGAAATTAAGTCTTTATTAAAATAAGAGCAACCAGAGATTGAGCACCTACTATGAGTCAGCCACAGCACCCTGTGCTTTATATTTATATTAAACAGCTCACTAAGTGTGCTGTTCTCCCTGTGAGTTCATGTGCTCCAAGGGAGGCCCTTGGCTAATGATTCCCTTTGTCACAGGATTCACCCTTCATTTGAATGGATCTGCCCTTGGGTCTGGGGCCTTGGGCCAGCTCTTGAGTGATCCTCGCAGTAGCAGGGTTTCTAGTGCAAGATGGCTGCCCACACATGAAGCAGGCTCTAACCCAAGTCCCCTCTCCTATCCCAGGGTTCCTGGTGTTTAACAGGAACCAACAGCCCCTCAGGACACCTATTGGAGCTCACTTTACCATCCCACCCCATTGCTATGACTAACACCAATGGCGGTGAAGCCCATTCTAAAGCTCAGCCTGCCAAGCATCCTGGTGGGCGAGCACAAGCATGGAGAGAAAGACCCTGGGGCCTGGAGAGAAGCAACTTTGCAACCTATTCGCTGTGTGACCTTGGGGAAGTTATCTAAGCTCTGAGCTGGGTCTTTCTTATGTGGGAAATGGGAATAGTATAGTCTCCCATACAGGGCAGTTGTGAGAATGAAATGAAAAAAGAATAGACCGTCTAGTCTCCAGTTTCACTGTGTGGGATGAGAGTTATGAATCACCTTCTACTCAAGTATTTTCCCAGAGCCTGAACCACCTGTGTGCCCAGGCATCTGGCCCTCCACTTTGATTTCCTCCCAGGAATACCCGGGTACTCACAGGGTAGGGGGTGGGGGGTGGTGGGGAAAGGGAAAGGGCTTGCCAGATTGCTCATAACATGGAAACTGGGGTCACCTGCTTGCTTTTTGAGGGTTTCTGTCCCCATGGAGCTCATGACACAGACAGAAGGCAAATAAATGAATGAATATATCAAGTATCATCATAGTGTGAAACAAGCTCTGTTCCAGTAGACATCAGGGAGGCTCCTGGGCCCCCAGCTAGGGTGCTGGTGTCATTGGCCACCCCAGGGAAGTGACAAGTGACTTTCTATGCACCACTCTACCCAAACAGTAAGCACTCGCTCCCCCAGGCAGTCAGCCTGCTACCAGAATCAGTCTAGTGGCCAGTCTAGAGGGTACAGCTTGCATTACCCTCCACCCTAAAGAAGGCCCTTCCCTGCAGACCTGAGCTCAGCCAACAACTTGTACTGCCACCACTGTTGTGAGTGCAGATTCTAGGCAGCCTTGGGAGACACCAAGTCCCCTCTCAGAGAGCTCCATGCCTGGCTCCCTCCAGCTTGCTTCCCTGCCCTTTTCAAATCTATTCAAATGTCACCTCTCCTGGGAGGGCTTCTCTGACCATGTGATCTAAATTAGGCAGCCCCACACATGACCCCCATCCCACTTTCTTCCCCGTGCTGCCTGCCCATCTCCTGAACCAAAACTAACAAGTGACTTTAGCAAGGTCATATGATACAAAGTCAATATACAAAAAAAATTGTATTTCTATGATTCATTTTGAGTTAACTATTGCATATGGTGTGAGGTAATAGTTGAAGTTAGTTTTCATATGAGTATCAAGTTGTTCAAGCACATTTGTTGAAAACATTATTGTTTTTCCATTAAATAGCTTTGGTACTTTTGTAAAAACATTGACTGACTATATATGTATTGGCCTATTTCTGAACTCTGTAATAGTCCATTCATCTATATGTCCATCAGTACATTAATTCCACATTGTCTTGATTATGTAGCTTTCTAATAAGTCTTGAAATCAGATAATATAAGTCCTCCAAATTTGTTCTTCTTTCATAAAATTGTTTTGAATATTCTACATAGTTTCTGTTTCCACATACATTTTAGTGTCAGCTTGTCAACTTCTCCAAACAACCAAACAAAGCCAACTGGCATTTTTATTGGGATTCCTTTGAACAAATAGCTTAATTTTTAAAAAATATTTTATATGTTTTTTTCAATGTTTTTTGAGTGGGTGGGGAGGAGGGCCAGAGAGAGAGAGAGAGAGAGAGAGAGAGAGAGAGAGAATTACAAGCAGGCTATGCTGTCAGTGCAGAGCCCAATGCAGGGCTCATGCCCATGAACCATGAGATCATGACCTGAGTCCAACTTGGACACTTAACCAACTGAGCCACCCAGGTGACCCCAAATAGCTTAATTTGAGGAGAATTGATATCTTTTTTTAAATTAAAAAAATTTTTTTAATGTGTATTTATTTTTGAGAGAGAGAGACAGAGCATGAGCGGGGGAGGGACAGAGAGGGAGACACAGAATCCCAAGCAGGCTCCAGTCTCTGAGCTGTCAGCACAGAGCCCAGTGTGGGGCTCGGACCCACAAACAGTGAGATCATGACCTGAGCTGAAGTTGGATGCCCAACTGACTGAGCTACCCAGGCACCCCTTAAAAAAATTTTTTTTAATGTTTATTTATCTATCTATCTATCTATTTATTTATTTATTTATTTATTTATTTATTTTTAAAAAATTTTTTAACATTTATTTATTTTTGAGACAGAGAGAGACAGAGCATGAACAGGGGAGGGTCAGAGAGAGGGAGACACAGAATCTGAAACAGGCTGCAGGCTCTGAGCTGTCAGCACAGAGCCCAACGCGGGGCTCAAACTCACGGACCGCGAGATCATGACCTGAGCCGAAGTCGGTGGCTTAACCGACTGAGCCACCCAGGCGCCCCAAATGTTTATTTATTTTTGAGAGAGAGACAGCGTGAGTAGAAGAGGGGCAGAGAAAGAGGGAGACACAGAATCCAAAGCAGGCTCCAGGCTCTGAGCTGTCAGCACAGAGCCCAAGATGGGGCTCAAACTCACAAACCATGAGATCGTGACCTGAGCTGAAGTCAGACACTTAAGCAACTGAGCCACACAGGCACCCCAGAGGAGAATTGATATTTTAACAATATTGAGTTTTTCAATCCATAAACATAGTGTACCTGTCCATTTAATTGTGTTTGTAAATTGTACATAGTAATATTTTATAGTTTCCTGTATAGAGTTCCTTACATATGTTTTGTAAAATTATCTGAAGAACCCATTAGTTTTGTTACTTGTTTCCATATTTTTATTTCTAATTATTTATTGCTAGTATATAGAAGTACAATGGATTTATATTGACTTTGTATCATGTGACCTTGCTGAACTCATTTATTAATTTTCAAAGCTTTTTGCAGGTACCTTAGGATCTCCAAAATAGGCAATCATGTCTTTGAATAAAGATCGTTTATTTTCCAATCTTATATATATACATATTTTCAATCTGTATATTATTAAAAAAATTTTTATTGTTTTATTTTATTTTATTTTATTTTATTTTATTTTATTTTATTTTATTTAGAGAGAGTGCAAGTGGTGGGAGGGGCAGAGGGAGAGGGAGAGAGAGAATTTTAAACACATTCCATGCATGGTATGGAGCCTGATGTATGACCTGAGCCAAAATCAAGAACCAGATGCTTGGGGCACCTGGGTGACTCAGTCAGTTAGGCGTCCAACTTCGGCTCAGGTCATGATCTTGCGGTTTGTGGGTTCGAGCCCCACATCGGGCTCTGTTCTGATGGCTCTGTGCTGACAGCCTGGAGCCTGCTTCTGATTCTGTGTCTCCCTTTCTCTCTGCCCCTCCCCCACTTGTGCTCTGTCTCTATCAAAAATAAATAAACGTAAAAAAAAAATTTTTTTTTAAATAAAAAAATAAAAAGAATCGGATGCTTAACCCACTGAGCCACCCAGGTGCTCCTCCAATCTGTATATTTTTATTTGTTTTACTTTCCTTATTGTATTGTCTAGGACCTCCAGTATAATGTTGAAAAGAAGTGGTGAAGCAGACATTTTTGCCCTTTACCCAATTTTTGGAGAAAAGCATTCAGTCTTTCACCATTAATTATTCTGTCAGCTGAAGATTTTTTTAAAGGTGTCTTTATCAAGTTAAGAAAATTCCCTTCTATTTCTTGTTTACTGAACGTCTTTTGAATTTTGTCAAATTTTTTATGACTCTAGTAAGATGGTCATGTAGGTTTTTTGTTTTTTTTTTAATTGTGCCGGTGTGGGGAATTACATTGATTAATTTTCTAATGGTAAACAAACCTTTTATTTCTGGGATAAACCTTATTTGGTCATGCCTCATTTCCCTTTCCATCTATTGTTAGATTTGATTTGCTAAAATTTTGTTAAGGATCTATGTTCATTAGGGATTCATTTCTTTTCTTACAATCTTCTAATCAAATCATTTGTTTGATTTGGATATCAGGGTAGTACTGACCTTAGCATATGAACTGGGAAGTGTCCCTTTTTTCTTCCATTTTCTGAATGATTTTGTGTAGAATTTATCTTATTTTTTCCTTAAGTGTTAGGTAGGACTTACTACTGAAGCCATATGGACCTGGAGTTTTCTTTGTGGGAAGATTTTTTTTTTTTTTTTTTCAGTTTACTTTAAAAAAAAGTTTTAGGGGAAACTGGGTTGCTCAGTAGGCTGAGGTCATGATCTCAGCTTACTGTGGATTCAAGCCCTGTGTTGGGCTATGCGCTGGCAGCACGGAGCCTGCTTGGGATTCTTTCTCTCTCTCCCCTTTTTCTGTCCCTCCCCTGCTTGTGCTCTCTCTCTCTCTCTCAAATGAATAAACATTAAAAAACAAATTTAGGGGCGCCTGGGTGGCGCAGTCGGTTAAACGTCCGACTTCAGCCAGGTCACGATCTCGCGGTCCGTGAGTTCGAGCCCCGCGTCAGGCTCTGGGCTGATGGCTCGGAGCCTGGAGCCTGTTTCCGATTCTGTGTCTCCCTCTCTCTCTGCCCCTCCCCGGTTCATGCTCTGTCTCTCTCTGTCCCAAAAATAAATAAAAACGTTGAAAAAAAATTAAAAAAAAAACCACAAATTTAAAAAATTCTTATATTAAGATAAATTCCATGTAACATAAAATTCACCATTTTAATCATTTTAAAGCATATAATTCAGTGGTTTTTACTGTATTCACATTGTGCAATCATCACCATTATCTAGTTCCAGAACATTTTTATTACCCTAAAAAGAAACTCCACACTTCCCAATTCCCTCTTTCCCCCATCCTCTGTTAATCACTTCTACTTTCTATTTGTATGTATTAGCCTATTCTGGATATTTTATAGAAATGAAATAATACAATACATGACCTTTTGTGTCTGGTTTCTTTCACTTAGCATAATATTTTCAAGGTTCATTCACGTGTATCATATAATAGTACTTCATTTTTATTGCTGGATAATATTCCATTGTATGTATATGCCACGTTTGTTTATCCATTCATTAGTTGATGGAAATTTGGATTACTTCTATTTTTTGGCTATTACAAATAATGCCACTATGAACGTTCATATACAAGTTTTATGTGAACATATATTTTCAGTTCTCTTGGGTATATACCTAGGAGTGGAATTGGTAATTCATATGTTTATGAACTGTTTCACTTTTTTAAAAAATTTTTTAATGTTTATTTATTTCTGAGAGATGGAGACAGAGTACAAGAGTGGGAGGGGCAGAGAGAGAGAGGGAGACACAGAATCAGAAGGAGGATCCAGGCTCCAAGCTGTCAGCCCAGAGTCTGATGCAGGGCTTGAACTCACAAACCACAAGATCATGACCTGAGCCGAAGTAGGACGCTTAACTGACTGAGCCACCTGGGTGTCCCTCTGTTTAACTTCTTGAGGAGCTGCCATACTCTTTTTCAAAATGGCTGCAGCATTTTACACTCCCAACAGCAATGTATGAGGCTTCTGAATTCTCCATATCCTTGCCAACACTTGTTATTTTCCATTTTCTTATGATAGTCATACTAGTGCGTGTGAAGTGGTATCTCATTGTGGTTTTGAGTTGTGTTTCCTTAATGATTAATGACATTAGCCATATTTATATATGTTCTTTATTTTTTTAATTTTTTAAAAAAATTTTTATTTTGTGTGAAAGAGCGAACTCAAGCAGGGGAGGGGCAGAGAGAGAAGGAAACAGAGAATCCCAAGCAGGCCCTGTGCTGGCAGTGCAGAGCCTGATGTGGGGCTCAAACCCACAAAATGTGAGATCATGATCCTAGCCGAAACCAAGAGTCCAGTGCTTAACCGACTGAGCTACCCAGGCGCTCCAATATATATTCTTTAGAGAAATGTCTATTCAAATCCTTTTCCCATTAAAAAAAATGTGTATTTATTCTGAGAGAGAGAAAAATGTGCAAGAGCAAGGGAGGGGGAGAGAGGAAGAGAGAAAATCTCAAGCAGGCTCTGCACTGTGAATGCAGGGCCCAACACAGGGCTCAATCTCACGAACCATGAGATCATGACATGAGCCAAAATCAAGAGATGCTTAACCAACTGAGCCACCCAGGTACCCCTCCTTTGCCCATTTTTAAATTGGGTTGTTTGCCTTTTTATTGTTGAATTGTGTTTCTTGTGTATTCTGGGTACTAGAGCTTTATCAGATACATGACTTGGAAAGATTTTATCCCATTCTGTGGGTTGTGATTTCACTTTTTTGATAGTGTCCTTTGATGATAATAATCTAATTTAATTTTTTCCCTTTGGTTGCTTGTGCTTTTAGTATCAAAATTCAGAAACTACTACAGGATCGCCTGGGTGACTCAGTCAGTTGGGTCAGTGTCCAACTCTTGATTTCAGTTCAGGTCATGGTTCCAGGGTTGTGGGATCAAGCCCTTAAGATTCTCTCTCTTTGGTAACCATCAGCTAAGAATCTGTTTTTTGGTTTGTCTCTTTTTTTTTTTCTTTGTTTTGTTTCTTAAATTCCACATGAGTGAAATCACATGACATTTGTCCTTCTCTGACTGACTTATTTCGCTTAGTATTACACTGCCTAGATCCATCCACATCATTGCAAATGGCCAGATTTCATTCTTTTTTATGGCTGAGTAATAATTCCATTGTCTGTGTGTGAGTATCACATGTCACATGTTCTTTATCCATTCATCTGTCAGTGGACACTTGGGCTGCTTCCATAGTTTGGATATTGTAAATAATGCTGTCATAAACATAGGGGTGCATATATCTTTTTGAATTAGTGTTATCATATGCTTTGGGTAAGTACCCAGTAGTGGAATTACTGGATTAAATGGTAGTTCTATTTTTATTTTTTTAAGGAACTTGTATACTGTTTTCTACAGTGACTGTACCAGTTTGCATTCTCACCAACAGCACACTAAGGTTTTTTTTTTTCTCCACATCATCACCAACACATGTTGTTTCTTGTGGGTTTTTTTTTTTTTTTTATGTTTTATTTATTTTTGAGAGAGAGGGTGGGGGAGAGAGAGAGAGAGAGAGGGCACACACGCGCGTGCGTGAGTGGGGGAGGGGCAGAGAGAAAGGGGGACAGAGGAACTGAAGCAGGCTCTGTGCTGACTGCAGTGAGCCTGATGTGGGGCTCAGACTCACAAACATGAGATCATGACCTGAGCTGAAGTCAACTGACTGAGCCACCCAGGTGCGCCTTTTGTTTTTTATTCTAGCCATTCTGATAAGTATGAAGTGGTATTGTGATTTTGATTTACATCTCTCTGATGGTGAGTGATATTGAGCATCTTTTCATGTCTGTTGGCCATCTATATGTCTTTTTTGGAGAAATGTCTGTTCATGTCTTTTGCCCATTTTTAGACTGGATTATTTGATTTTTTTGGTGTTGGGTTGTATCAGTTCTCTATATATTTTGGATACTAACCCTTTATTGGATATGTTATTTTCAGCAAGAATATTTTAAACCACAAATTAAATTTCTTTAGTAATATTGAGCTGTTCAAATTCTCTATTGTTTCCTAAATAAGCTTTGGTATTTTGTATCTTTCAGGGAGTTTATACAATGCATCTGACTTGTCAAACCTATTGACATAAAGTTGTTTGTAATAATCACTTATTCTCTTTTTAATGTTTAGGATCTGCACTGATGTCTTTATTCTAATAGAAATAATTTGTGTCTCCTTTCTTTTTTCATGCTCAATCTAGATGTTTATGAATTTATTCATTTTTTCAAAGATTCTGGGGGTGTCTGGGTCACTCAGTTGGTTGGGCATTGGACTCTTGTTTTTGGCTCAGGTCATGATCTCAGGGTTCCTGAGTTTGAGCCCCACATCAGCCTCCACACTAACCAAGTGGAGCCTGCTTGGGATTCTCTTGCTCTCCATCTCTCTGTGTCCCTCCTCTGCTCTTGCACATGTGAGTGCTCTCTCTCTCTTTCTCTCTCTCTCAAAATAAATTTAAAAAAATAAACTTAAAACAAAACAAAACAAAACAAAAAAACATTTTTAAAAAATCCAGCGCAGGGGCGCCTGGGTGGCGCAGTCGGTTAAGCGTCCGACTTCAGCCAGGTCACGATCTCGTGGTCCGGGAGTTCGAGCCCCGCGTCAGGCTCTGGGCTGATGGCTCGGAGCCTGGAGCCTGTTTCCGATTCTGTGTCTCCCTCTCTCTCTCTGCCCCTCCCCCGTTCATGCTCTGTCTCTCTCTGTCCCAAAAATAAATAAACGTTGAAAAAAAAATTTAAAAAAATAAAAAATAAAAAAAAATCCAGCGCAGAGCCTGACTCAGGGGCTCTAACTCATGAACTGTGAGATCATGACCTGAGCTGAAATCAAGAGTTGGATGCTTAACCATCTGAGCCACCCTGGTACCACTCGAAGATCCAGCTTTCAGTTTGTCCATTTTCGGATTCATTAATCTCAACCTTATTATTTTTCCTTCCTTTTACTTGGGCTAATCAATTTGCTCTTCTTTTTCTAGCTTCTTAAGGTAACAAACTTTATTGATTTGAGACCTTTACAAAAATTTTTTAATATAAACATTTGATGCTATGAGTTTTGTGGGTTTTTAAATCTTTGTTTTTAGTTTTTTTGAAATGTAATTGACATATCCAAATTTTTTTTTTTTTTTCCCAGGTAAACTCTATGCCCAGTGTGGGGCTGGAACTCATGACTCTGAGATCAAGAGTCATGTGTTCTATCAACTGAATCAGCCAGGCACCCTACTATGAGTTTTGTTTTAAGCATTTCATTAGCTATATGCCACAAATTCTGATATGTTACATTTCCACTCAGTTCACAATATTTCCTAATGTCCCTTGGATTTTTCGTGGGGTATTTTTTTGTTTTGACTTGTGCGTTATTTAAAAGTGTTTTTAAAATTTCCAAATATTTGAAAAATTTCCCAGAAATCTTTCTCATTGGTTTTTAGTTGAAATCTCTTGTGGTCAGAGAATATATTCTGAATGACTTCAGTCACTTTACCTTTATTCAAAGGTAAAGTGCTCTATTTTGTTGACTGTTTCATGTGCACTGTAAAGGAACTTATATAATGCTGCTCTCAAGTGGAGTGTATTATAAATACCAATTAGATCAAGTTATTCTATATTCTAATTTTTTTGTTTATTCTATTACTGATAAAAATATTGAAATTTTTAACTATAATTATGGATTTGCTGATTTCTCCTTTAATTTGTTTTATCTTTTGATATGTTTTAAAGCTCTAGTTTTAGGTATATATGTTTAGGATTGTTATATCTTCTTGATGAACTGATACTTTATCATTTTGAAATGTCCTGCTTTATCCCTGGTAATGTTATTCTAAAGTGTACTTTGTCTGATATTAAAATAATTGCTTCAGGGTGCCTGGCTGGCTCAGTCAGTCAGCGACTCTTGATCTTGAAGTTTCATGAGTTCAAGCCCCATGCTGGGCATAGAGCTTACTTTTTAAAAAATGCTGCAGTATTCATTCTTTTTGAAGTCTTACTTTAATTTAATGCTTTGTTGAGGTATAATTGACATATAGTAAATTGCAAATATTTAGAATATGCAATTTGGTTATAAGTTTTGACATATGTTTATACCCATAAAACCATCTTCATAATCCAGCTGTATTTTGATTGGTGTTTGCAAGGTATGTCTTTTCCCACTTTTCACTTTTTCTTAAAATTTTTTTTTAATGTTTATTTATTTTTGAGAGAGAGAGACAGAGCACAAGCAGGGAAGGGCTGAAAGGGAGGGAGACACAGAATCTGAAGCAGACTCCAGGCTCTGAGCTGTCAGCACAGAGCTCAACACGGGGCTTGAACCCACGAACCGTGAGATCATGACCTGAGCAAAGTTGGATGCTTAACTGACTGAGCCTCTCAAGTGCCCCCACTTTTTCATTTTTAATGTATGTATATCTTTATCTTTAAAGTAGATTTCTAGGGGTGCCTGCCTGGTTTAGCATCCAACTCTTGATCTTAGGGTTATATGTTCAAGCCCCACATTGGGTATAGAGATTACTAAAAAAAAAATAAGCTTAAAAAAAATAAAGTTGAGGGCTACCGGGGTGGCTCAGTTGGTTAAGTGTCCAACTCTTGGTTTTAGCTCAGGTCATCTTGTGGTTTGTAAGTTCAAGCTTCATGTTAGGCTCTGCACTAGTGGTGTGGAGCCTGCTTGGGATTCTCTCTCCCTTTCTCTCTCTCTCTCTGCCTTTCCCCTGCTCTCTCTCTCTCTCTCTCTAAAAATAAATAAACTAAAAATATAAAAATAAAAATAATAAAGTTGATTTCTTCCTCTTTTTCAGTAAAATGATAATCTCTGCATTTTAAGTGGAATATTTAGACTACTTACACTTAATGTAAATATCAATATGTTTAGGGTTAAGTGTACCATCTTATTACATGTTTTCTACTTTTCCTTTCTCTTTTTTTTTCTTTTAAAGATTTTATTTTTATGTAATCTCTACACTGAATATGGGGCTCAAACTTACACTCTAAGATCAAGAGTTACATGCACTACTGACTGAACCAGTCAGGCACCCTTGTTTTCTACCTTGTTTTGTTCATTTTCCTGCTTTATTTCTGACTGAATATTATTATGATTCAATACTATCTCCTCTATTGCCTCATTAGCTATATGTTTTTGCTTCATTTTGGGAGTCCCCACAGCTCTTAGCTTATCCATATGGTAGAAGTACAAAAAAAATTCAATAAGTTGAATTACAGTTTATAAGCGAATCTTTGCCAAGGTGTCGATGACTGAAGATAGGTTGATGATGAGCTATCCAGGTGACATATAGTTACCTCTTCCTGAAGGAATCAGTAGGGAAAAGTTTCGGATCCGACAAACCAAGTTCTTTGGGAATATTCAGCAAGTACATAGCCACTTAACCATGGGTTATGAGAGGTGACAGGATCTCCCTCTCCTGGTTGTTGTGAACAGTAAATGAGATGATTCATTAATTTAACATACATTATTGAGCACACATGATATAGCAGTCACTGTTTTAGATAATTAAGGTACATCAAAGACGAGAACAGGTAAAAAGCTCCATTTTCATAGATCTTATGTGATAGTAAAGGAAGACTTAGAATGAATACACAACAGAAGTCAAATATATGGTATGTTTCATGATTCTCTGTGCTTCATTAAGAAAATAAAGCAAGTAAAGAGATTTAGAATGTTGGCAGTTTCAATTTTCAAACAGGGTAGTTCTAGAAAGCCTCACTGAAAATATGATGCTTTAGTAAAGATTAAGGAGATGAGAGAGTGAGTCACACAGATCTCTAAGAGGTGTCCAGCCAGAGGGACCAGCAAGTGTAAAGACCCTGAGGCAGGAGTATGGCCAGTGTTCAAAGAGTAAGGAGGCCCATGTGGCTGTTGTTGAGTGTTGGAGGGGTGGTAGGAGATGAAGTCAGAGGAGTCAAACTAATTGTTCGGGGTCCTACAGGCTATAAGAAGGGTTTTGGCCTTTGCTCTGAGTGAGATGGAACCACTAGAGCATTTTGTGCAAAGGGATGACATGATCTGGCTGACATTTTAGCAACATCCCCTGTGTGTGCTGCTGCATGGAGAATGAACGAAGGGGCAAGGCCTGTAATAGGAAGACCAGCTGGGAGCCTGTGGCAATAATCCCAGCCAGAGAAGCATATCAAGTGTGAGAGCCAAGTGAATGACCCAGCAGGTGCCTAATGCAGGGACTCAGTCAGGACTGGGGTAGTTTCCAGGAGCAGAAACCCATTCACTCTGTCACAAGTTAAAATAGTAGGGTCCAGTGTGTGTGGGGGGGGGGGGGTCTGGCTGGCTCAGTTGATGCAGCACAGAGCTCTTGATCTTGGGGTTGTGAGTTTAGGCCCCACGCTGGGTGTAGACATTACTTAAGCAAATAAATCTTAAAAAAAAAAAAAAAAAAAGTCAGGTCCAGAGGGTGGTTAATTTAAGGACAGACGGGAATCTGGATTCAGAGACCAGCTAGTCAGTTGGTGAACCGCACCCTCGCCATAGATCTAAGTGGTCAGTTGTCTCTCACCCTCTCTTTCTGTGAGCTGGCTTTCTTTGTTTGGTCAGGACTGGGCTGAAGAGGAGCTGTCCTTTCCTGGTGTTCAAGGATGGTGTCCCCTCCCCTTTTAACTGGCCTAACTTCCCATCATTGATTAGACAACAGAAGCTCCTGACAGGCCCGAGTCTCAGCCTCTAACAAAGCCCTCTAACCAGCGCTAGTATTAATAATAATTAAAATGTTTTCCATTTATGTCTGTGTTTCATAGTTTTTTGATCTGGAAAAATAGCATATTCCAGGAGGGCAGAAAGCATTATGGTCAAGATGTGGTTCTGGAACCCAATATTTGGAGCTGGAATCCTGGTTCTACCACTTATTAACCCTGTAACCTTGGAAAAAATATTTGACCTAATTTAGAAAAGCCAATTAATGTGTTTGCCATGCACAGTATAAAACTGAAAAGGCACAAAAGTTATACATTAAAAATAATTTTCCTCCCACCCCCGCGCCCCCAGTCTCATAAGTCACCAGTCTCCACGCTGGAGTTTACGAACCACAAGGATCGATTTCTTACTTAAACTTTTGAAGCCTCCATTTCCTCTTCTGTAAAATGGGAACAGTGACACTGGCCCAGTTTCCCCCCACCCCCAAAAGCTTTTATAGAGATCAGATGAAATAATACGTGCAGAAGTGCTTCATCAGGAAGCTGCAGAGACTATACAAATGGAAGGACCCAATTCATGTCAGCCCGGCGCATGACTCTTGAACTCAGACAGGCTGGAACATGTCACACCTTTAAAGAGCCAGAGTCCATCAGGTTGTCCTCATTGATCCCAAGTCTGGGTTTTGTTGAGATGAAGCAAACTGATTCATGGAGTCTCTCATAGTTTTTGAATTGTCAAAATCCCATTTGTCTTTCAAATAGGTGTCACCTGTTCTGAGTGGCTTTCCCTGGTTCCTTGTGTGGACCCCTCACCCCAATTCAGATGTGCTTGCTGGCTCTTTGGGCCCAAGAATCTCCCTCCAGATCTTTCTCTGCTGTGGGAGACTTTCCCTTTTTTTGCTGACGTATCACGAAGCCTCCCTCTGTGGTGGGTGAGCAAAGCTTAAATTCTGGTGTTACTTTCCATGAGCTGTGTGTCCTCTAAACCTCAGTTCCCTCATCTGTAGATTTTGGTTAATAACTAACTCTAAGGCAGCAGTTAGACGTCTTGGTCTCAGGGCCCACAAAGAACTTTTATTTATTCAGGTTATAGCTGAGTGTTTATTTATCTGAAACTGTACTATATTATTTATAGCTATATATATATATATATATATATATATATATATATATATATCATATTACAATTAAAACTGAGAAGTTAAAACATATTTATTAATTCCTTTAAAAATAACAATAGCCAACCTATTGCATGTTAATATGCTTATTTTTAATTTTAAAAGTTCTGTATAACTTTCCAAAACAAAAACATTTATGAGAAGAATAATATTCTTTTACATTTTTGCAAATCTTTCTAATAGAAGATAGCTAGATTCTCATTATTTATTCTATATTCAATCTGCTGAGATATGTACTTTTGGTTGAAGTATATAAAGACAATCCAACCTCATGCAAATAAGTAGTTGGAAAAGGCAGGAGTATTTTAGTGGCCTTTTTAAGTTATTGTGGATATTCTTCTTTGACATTATACCAGAAATCAGTAATCAAGAATTTCTTAACATCAACTGCAATGTGAAACCTGAAACTATTCAAAAATCTTTTCATATTCTGTCATATTGAAATCCATGGGTCTACCTTGTACTTTAAGTGGAACATTTACCCATGCATGATTTTGTAACTTTGTGCATTAGTCATTTAGAAAGTATAGTTTTATTGAATATGCAAATCTCCTAAAAGTTGACACATTTGTTATCAATACACAAAAAATCGCTTGGCTAGTATCACCACCAATTTCATCAGAGAAGTCTTTAAGCATCAGGAAGCTGTCAAGTTCACAGTGGCAGATACAAGTTTTCCAAAATTCTTTCATACTGTTGTTTTCTTTGAAGTGGCAGGCTCATTTTGTTTATTTTTGAGAAAATGTCTGCCAAATATCCAAACATGAATACCGTGATTGTCTGTCAGGCTTTCTTTCAAGTAAAAATGATGTTCCATGAAAAAGGTGGCTAATTTAGCTTGTAACTCAAAAATACAAGTACTTTTCCTTGAGACAGCCATTGCACTTTGGAAGGCGATTGAAGTGCTTTCTGTGTACTTCCCATTTTGTCACACACAATAGTCAAAAGACAGTACTTAGGGGGAGATTTAATAAGATAATAATTCTTGCTGCTTCATCAAGTGAAACTTCATCCTTCAGTGAAACTGGAATCTGCAAATGTATGGTGGTGAGGAAAACAATGAGCATTAGTACAGTTTGGTGCCACTGTCTTGATTCATGCTAACACATCAACATCTTGGCCCACCATTGCTTTTGTGCATTGATGCAAATGTCAACATAGTGAAGAAGGCAAATAACATCTTAATATTATGAAAATAGTTCTAACCTTGAGGGATCTGCTGCAAGGGTCTTGGGGATCCCCAGGGGCCAGCAAACTACACTCAAGAACCACTGCTATAGGGTTGTTGTAAGGATTAGACAAAATAATATACATCAAGCAGTTGGCATGGTGCCTGGCACATTCTAAGTGCTTAATAAATGCAAGCAATTCTATTTATTATTCAAAATGATTTCACATATTTTATCTCACAATGACCTCTCTGTCCCCCAACCCGTATCTAGCCCAGACTGCTTCATAGTATGAGTTCACTGGATTATACTTATCTATGAGCTTCCCAAGGGCATGTATCTGTAAGCCAGAGGTTTGCCTAGTGTCCAGCTTATTTAAATGAATAAATTGGTTTGTTAAGGTCTATATGCCAGTTTGCGTTTTATAGATGAAAAGTGCTGAGTGTCTGAGATAGAGTGAGTTTTCAGCTAGTCACTGTACCGGTAAGGTCAATGCTGAGGAGCAGGGGAGAGTGTCAGGCAGCAAACCCACTGGAATCCACTGGGAGTTAGCAGTGGAGAAAGGGCAAGGAAAACCCTGCCTAGCATAAAGATTATAAACAGACTGCCCAAAGGCCAAGTTTGCCCACTGATCCCTGCATGGTGCTTTACATCTTAAATAGATCTCCAGGAAAATGATGAAAGAGTATAAATGAGGAATTTGCAAAAGAGGAAGTCCAAAGGCTAAAAAGCATCTGAAGAGATGTTCAAACTCATGAGTAATCAGAGAAATGCAAATGAGAACAATGATACCTCCCTTCACACCTAATAAACTGGCAATACTAAAAAGCTAGGTGGTGCCCAGCTTTGGTGTGGATGTGGGTAAACATCCCAGGAATTCCCATGAACATCTGGTGAACAGGTCAGCTGCTATTCTGAAGCATATTCAGACAGTGCCTAGGCAAATGAGGCATAGCCTTTATAGGACATAGTTCTGGGCAAGTATCCTAAATAAATTCTCAAACTAGTGCATAAGTTTATATAAAGCTGCATGAAACGGCTGAGTGTAGTAGTGTTTAAGGGTGGTGGAGAACCAGAGGCATCTGAGGGTCCATCTCAATGGAGTGAATAGGTGAAATGTGGTGGATGTACACCATGAATTATTGTACCAGTTGGGTCCCCGAAGGAAATAGATGCAGGCTCAAAAGGAGTGAATGAGGATAGTTTAAAGAAAAGACTGTTTACAAGGTATGGGCATGGTTCAGGGAAACCAATAAGGAATGGTAAAGCACCAAGATCTAACAAGAGGGACGAGTGGAGAAAGCCTCCTGAACCAACCAGACCTGTAGCTTTAAGGGAGGGTCATATGACAAAAGCTGTGACCTTAGGTAGAAGAACGCAGTTACTGACAAACTACTAGCAAGGTGGGAGCCAAGAGACTAATCCAACATCTCTCTTCCCGCCCTCTGACCTCTTGATCGTGCCCCCTGTTGGCCAATCCAATAGGAAGTCAGAGGGCAAGGGAGCCCAAGGCGTGGAGCAGGAAGGAGGAAGGTGGAGAGTAACTCTGGAGAGGCAAACGCAGAATTTCGGTCAGAAATGTAATGCAGTGGTTGCAAATAATGAGCTACCTGTAGACAGAGCAACATGGCTGGATCTTAAAATATAGGACTGAGAGTAAAATTAAGAAGCAGAATGAAATCCACAACACGATGCCATTTAATGTCATTTTAAATATGCATACAGTCTGGGGCACCTAGCTGGCTCAGTCCGTAGAGCATGTGACTCAAGATTTCAGGGTTGTGAATTCGAGCCCCACGTTGGGCACAGAGATTACTTAAAAAAATGCATCCATCTAATATATAGAATTATATATATTGTATGTTAATACAATTGTATATAATAACATAGAATACCTGGGAATAATTTAAATGAAAGACGTGCATGACCCGTACACTAGAAATGACAGCACATTTGCTGAGAGAAATTAAAGAACAAAATAAATAGAGTGATATGCCCCGTTCATGGGTTGAAAGAATCAATATTGTAAAGACATCAGTGTTCCTCAAATTCAACGCCATAGATTCAATGCAATCCTAAGCAAAGTCCCCTCAGGACAAGCTGATTCTAAAATTTTTCTAGAAATGCAATGGACCTATGATAGCCAAAATAATCTTGAAAAAGAAGAAAATAATTGTAGAACTCCACACTACCTGATGTGAGGACTTGGGATGAGAACGATGATGATCAAGACAGTGTGGTACTGGCAAAAGCGAAACAAATACGTCAGTGGAACGGAAGGGTCCAGAAACAGATCCATACAAAATACAGTTCATTGAGTTTGAAAAAGACATCAAGGCAATTCGGTGGGTGAAATGAAGTTATATCAGCAAACTGCTCTGGAACAACAAGTTATTCATATAGAGAAAAATGAACCTTGACCCCTATCTCATACCAAACACAAAAGTTAGTGGCATATGTATCACAGACCTAAACTTAAAAGCCAAAACTCTAAAGCTTCTGGATGAAAACATAGGAGACTGTCTTCACAAGCTTGGAGTAGGCAACTATTTTTTTTTAGAATGGGCACAGAAAGCAGTAACCATGAAAGAGAAAAGCTGATAAGTTTCCTTTTCCTTCTAGAAGAATCCCTGAGTCTCCCTCCATACCTGCCGTGCCTCTTCCGCACCTTGAGGGGCTAACACTCCCCACATGCTCTGTGCAGCGCCCCCGGCCCTCCACGGCCACTGCTACCGTGTTTTTCTAACTTTGCCCCAGTTTACTTAACATTTTCCTTTAAAGCAACTCATTCCCTTTTACTGAAATCTTGCCCTACCTTCTTCAGCTTTGTCATAAAGTCATTGCTGTGAAATCCCTAGGTTGATAGTCTTGTCATTTTTTTTTTCTATTACATATTAATATAAATCTCTATTAAAATTTTTTTTTTTTTTTAATTTTTTTTTTTTCAACGTTTATTTATTTTTGGGACAGAGAGAGACAGAGCATGAACGGGGGAGGGGCAGAGAGAGAGGGAGACACAGAATCGGAAACAGGCTCCAGGCTCTGAGCCATCAGCCCAGAGCCCGACGCGGGGCTCAAACTCACGGACCGCGAGATCGTGACCTGGCTGAAGTCGGACGCTTAACCGACTGCGCCACCCAGGCGCCCCTAAAATTTTTTGAAAATGTGTGAACAACCTCAAGTTATTTCATGTGCTGCATTTTTTACATGTTCTTGGGAGTACGTGAGCGGGTATGTATGTGTGCATCCAAAGGTGTGTGGGGGGGGGAGGGATGTACGTGTGAGTGCGTGTGAACATGCAAGTGTGTGTCTGAGTGTGTTGATGGGTTCCCGAGTGTGCCTGAAGGTGTGGTGTCTGTGAGTGTTAGATGGGATGGGCTGGAGAAGGACTAGACAGTCTACGTGATGATGAGTCTTTGTGGGGGGTGACCACCCCCCTGCCCCCCCCCCCCCAGCAATGAGCCCCCTCACCAGGAACCATGCAGGGCAGAGAAAAGGCATGTGGCCAGTGCCCCTCCAGTCACTTCCCTGCTTATAATCCACAGGCCCTCTGAGGAGGAGGGAAGTCCCTCCTCGGCCAAGGGAGCACCTGGTTACACCCAGCATCCTGGTAACCATCACCAGGGACTGAGAGTACTTCTGGGAACAGCAGGAGCCAGCAGGCGGGGGCAGATCCTCTGTTGCTATATTTATAGGTCTGGATTTAGCACAGGACCTTGAGACAAGGGACTGAGTTCCCAAGTTTTTCAATGTGCTCAGCCCCCTGGCAACCTTGTGCAAGGGATTATTTTTTAGGAGTTCAGAGAGGTGAGGTAAATTGCCTACGATCGCACAGCGAGGATATTCAGAACCAGAGCAGGACCCAAGTCTTCTGGCTCGAAGGTCAAGGATTTTTCCACAACAGCACAGGCAGCGTGACATACCCAAAAGCCCCGTGCAGCCACTCCCCGGATGGGAGAACCCCGGGCCAGAATGCCAAATGTCACCTGATGTCACTCTGCCTGTGAAATCATATAGGTCAGCCCCTGTGGTCTTAGCTAAATGGTCCCATTCAGGTACAGAAGTGTCACGAGTTGGCGGGGGGGGGGATACTCCACATAGCAGCTGGCACACAAGGGCAGTGACCAAACAGAACTAACTTCAGCTTGAGGGGCTGAGGCAGGGTTGAAGGTGAAGGTCTCCAGGGAAGGGCAGCAGCAGCCAGAGCGTTGGGGACACTGAAGGCGGGGGGTGACTCGGGGCTGTGACTAATAACCAACCAGAATGGAAGCGTGTCAGTGTTTAAATAATTCTGGCACATTCTGGCTGCATGTCAGCCTTGTGCAAAAGGATTTCTGTATTTTCACTGTTCTCGGAGGTAGAAGATGAGGACGTTCCTCTCTCTTTCCCTTCCTCCGTGCCCAGTCCCCTGCATCGTGGACTGAGCCCTTTAGTGCCAGGCGCTGTGCTAGAAACTAAAGATATTAAAATTTGCATCTCTGCTTGCAACCCAGGAACTCCTGCTCCACTTTTCTAAGAGACACTCTCTCAGAAATCCAGCCCCAATCCTAGACTGTAGAGATGCCAGGTTGGTATTGGGTGTCATGTGTCACCACCACATGGGTTCCAGGACAGATGTGTTATATACACAGGGCAGTCTGGCTGGCTCTAGAACTCAGTCCCCCATAGTCTACTTTAGACCTCATAGCAGCAAACATACCCATGAACTCTTTGGGCTAAGGTGGAGAGGCTTCATATTAAAAGGAGTGGAATGGGGAGCCTGGGTGGCTCAGATGGTTAAGCAACCGACTCTAGATTTCAGCTCAGGTCATGATCTCACGGTTCATGAGATTGAGCCCCATATTGGGCTCTGTGCTGACAGTGTCGAACCTGCTCGGATTCTCTCTCTCTCCCTCTCTCTGTCCCTCCCCCTGAGGGCAGTTGCACTCTCTCTCTCTCTCTCTCAAAATAAATAAACATTTTTTTTTAAAAGGGAGAGAGTGGAATAAATGCTGCAGCAAACAAGATCATGGCCAACTCAGGGTGGATGGCCCAGACTCCTGCATGGGCACCTGCCATACTCTCACTTCGTGGTTCTCAGATTTGAGTGAACACAGAATCGCTCTAGGGGGTTAATAGTTAGGGATTTATGTTAATATGAAATGGAGAGAAATGACACATTTATCGATCCAGAGATCTTTACAGTGGAAATTCAGGTAGGAGATATGTTGCAGTCCTGAGTCCAAAATCCACGGGGTAGCAGGTTGGGTTTCTGTGTTGTAGATTTGAGGCAGAATTCCTTCTTCTGAGACCTCAGCCTTTGCTCCTAAGGCCTTCAACTGACTGGATGAGAACCACCCACCTTGTGGAGGGTTGTCTGCTCCACTTAAAATCCGCTGATTGTAAATGTTAATCACATCTAAAAGAAATACCTTCAGGAGCGCCTGTCAGCTCAGTCAGTTAAGCGTCTGACTTCGGCTCGGGTCATGATGTCATGGCTCGTGAGTTCGAGCACCGTGTGGGGCTCTGTGCTGACAGCTCAGAGCCTGGAGCCTGCTCTGGATTTTGTGTCTCCCTCTCTCTCTGCCCCTCCCCCACTTGCACTCTGTCTCTCTCTCTCTCTCTCTCTCTCAAAAATAAATAACATTAAAAATAACTTAAAAAATAAAATAAAATAAATAAATAAATACCTGCAGAGGCGGCTGCCTGGGTGGCTCAGTCGAGTAAGCGTCCGACTTTGGCTTAGATGATGATCTCACGATTCATGGGTTTGAGCCCCAAGTCAGGCTCTGTGCTGACAGCTCAGAGCCTGGAGCCTGCTTCGGATTCTGTGTCTCCCTCTCTCTCTCTGCCCCTCTCTCGCTTGTGTGCTATCTCAAAAATAAATAAACTTAAAAAAATTTTTTTTAATAATAAATTAAAAATTAAAAATGACCTTCACAGCAATATAACTGGGTACCACAGCCTAGCCAAGTTGACATGTAAAATTAATCATCACATTTTCCTTGACCTCTAGGGAAGATGAGCACCCCCTTTCTCCCCCACTCTGTACTTACACGTTATTCTCAAACTGTGTACTTCTCCTTCATAGAACTACAACACTTCCGGATACTACCTGCTTGGCTTTGCTGTTCTCCAGATTTTCCACTCTGTGCCTAAGGTATGAATATGTGTTGTGTATTTTCTCCAGACTCTTGGGTGGTTTTCAATCTGAAGATTGAGATTTTTCTTCAATTTTGATCAATTGCTAACCATTTTCTCCATTCTTCTGGCTATGTTCACTAAGGTATGCTAGATCTTGTCATTTCTTTCTCTGTATCTCTTAGCCACGGTTGCTCCCATATTTTTCTTCTCTTCATTTTCTCGCTGTGTACCAGCAGAGTGATTTGTTTTCTAGAGGTACTTACTAACTTGCTAAACGTCCTATTCTGTTGTTCAAACTATCAGTTATAATCGATAATTTATTAAAACTATTTTTTCATTTCTACAACTTCTATTTGGCTTGTTTCCCATCAAGTTTTTCATATTATTCTATTCTTTATTACTGTGTCTTATCTTTCTTTCTTTTTTAAGATTTTATTTTTAAGCAATCTCTATACTTAATGTGGGGCTTGAACCCACAGCCCCAAGATCAAGAGTTGCACACTCTACCAACTGAGCTAGCCAGGCATCTTTTCTTTTAAAATGGCTGATGCCTGAGTGGTTCATTTAGTTAAGCATCCAACTTTGGCTCAGGTCATGATCTCCCAGTTCCTGAGTTCGAGCCCTGTGTTGGGCTCTGTGCTGACAGCTTGGAGCCTGGAGCCTGCTTCAAATTCTGTGTCTCCCTCTCTCTCTGCCCCTCCCCCACTCGTACTCTGTCTCTCTGTCTCTCAAAAAATGAATAAACATTAAAAAATTTTTTAATTCTTTATAATGGGGGCGCCTAGGTGGCTCAGTTGGTTAAGCATCCAGCTGTTGATTTTGGCTCACATCATGATCTCATGGTCTGTGAGTTTGAGCCCTGCATCTGGCTCTATGCTGACAGTGTAGAATCTGCTTGGGATTCACTCTCTCTCCCTCTCTCTCTCTCTCTGCCTTCCCGCTCTCTCTTTCTCTCTCTCTCTCCCAAAATAAATAAATTTTTAAAAAATTCTTTATAAGCACATGAAATGTTTATTTTATTTTCAGATATTTCTATAATTTCTACTTCTGCGAGGGTGAATCCTTCTGTATTTTGTCTTGTTGTGTTTTTGTGTTTACTGATTATCTCTTATGATAGTTTTTTTCCCTGTGTGGTTTGTAATTTTGATTGGGAACTCATCTTCATCAGGAGTTGTTTTCGCTGTGGGATGTTTGTGAGCCCTACGTTGCAAAATGTTCTTACGTAGGACTTTGGGGTTTGCTTCTGTCGGGGCCCTAAGTTCTGAACTAATTTTTATGTTAACTTTTTGGCACAAGAGTCCTGGGACCAGTGGCACAACAAGAGATAGGGATACAGCAGTCTACCTCTTTCTTCCATATGGTTCAGGCCTGGACCCGCCACCATCCCTGGCTCAGGATGGTGAGAAAGTTTTGCTGCGCCTTCTGCAGGCCTGGTTGGTAGAGTTTGCCCAGCCTTCTTTTTCCCTGACCAGGGCTCCTTTTAAGGCTTCAAGCCTTAAAAGGATAGGTTTGGAGGAATTCGTTCCAGCTCCCCTGCCTCAGACAGCCTGGGGCTACCTCCTGTCTTTGAAAGGGCCTTAGACTCCAGGCTCCAGGTCTTAGGGCCTTTGTCTAGTCAAAACTCCATGAATCATCGGCTGAGCTCCCCTTCCTTATCCTGGCTTTGAGTTCTTGCACTATCTCTGGAATCTGAGGATTTCTTTTCTTTCTTTTGAGCTCAACTGTGTATTTTCAAGCGTTTTCTTATGCCCTATGCAACATTTCTATATGGTAGCAAGAGAAAGGCTACCTGAAATAGCTCAATCTGACACGTTGCCAAAAGTATTCTGATACATCGATCTGTGTGTTATATAAGTAGTATCCATCTCCCTCACTAGACTGTGAACACCATGGGGCAGGGACTGCCATGGTGTTTGCTCCCCAAAAAGGCTGAGCATATGGTGAGAGCCCAATAAATATTTTTGAATGAATGAATGAAGGAAGAAACTCTCTCTGGGGCCATTAGTGTCTAATTCATGGGGTTGTTGGTAGAACTTAGCAAGAGAAGGTCAGATGTTTGATATGTAGTGGGAGCACAGAGATGTCATCTATTACACTAATCATGTCTATTAAGGCAAAGCCTCTACCATGATGGGTGCCCTGTAATTCAGCTCCCACCGCTCATCTCAGACATTAGATCTGGCCTACGATGGCAGTTCTATGGGTGTGGCCTCCTCACTCTTCCTCACTCTTCCTCAGAATACAAAGATGAGCCCTTCCTGCCAGAACAGCATCTTGTTTTAACCTGAGCCCCAAGGCAGGACTATGAAATGGCTAGAGTTGTCCCACCACTACATCCTGATTGCTCCTGTCCTGTCCAAGGGTCCCTGACCATGCCATTACCAATGATCCCTCCTTTGGCCAGGATTTTTTTCTAGAAATCTTCATATTTGAGAAGTTTGTGGAGGAAATATGCATTTAATGGGTAATCATTGATCTATTTTTATATTTTCCTTATTTTTTTAAGTTTATTTATTTATTTTGAAAAAGAGGACATGGGGCAGAGAGAGAGAGAGGGAGAGAGAGAGAATCCCAAGCAGGCTCCACACCATCAGTCCAGAGCCCAACACAGGACTCCAACCCATGAACAGGTGATGTCCTGATCCAAAACCCAGAGTCAGAAGCTCAATGAACTGAGCCACTAGGTGCCCCTATTTTTGCATTTTAATTAATCAAGGGCATCTAACTGCCAGGACTTCCAATCGGTATGAGGTAAGATACTTTTAGCCCAAAGCAAGGAAACAACATTTCAGTCAGGCTCTGCAGCTTTTCCTGGGTGAATGACTGCATGGGGGACCCTCTCCCCATTCCTAACTCAGGTATTTGAAGACTCCAAATGATTAAGTCCTGTCCCATGGAGACCCACTAGAAACAGCAGTGCCTTGCAGATCAGACCCAAGGAGGACACAAAGAAGCTTCTAAGATGGGACCCAGGAGCAATCTTATAAGCATTACAATAATCCCAAGAAATTAGTTGGCAATGGTGTGAGGCAAGAGTGGAACAGACAAGGCTTACAAGTGGATTCATGCGGCCTCAGGAGAAAGAATTTAAAATTTTTGGCGGGGGGCGGGGGGCAGGCTGTGGTTGGTATGAGAAGTGAAATGATTCATTTTCAGAAATACCAAATAAAAGCTGTGCTGTCTAGTTAACAATAGGTTTAAAACCTATTGGAAATATGTACAACCCTCCCCCCACCCACCCACACACACCCAACAGTAGACTCCCAAATCCTTAGACACTTCACTTCCTGGTTCTTCTTCTCCTTTCCATTTCGTGGGCTTAGTTTTTTGCATGCTTATTTTTTTCACAGGCTTTGCAATGAGCATGCACCAAAGAACTCAAGTCTCTGCATCACCTCAAGGAATGGACATTTGTTCCAGTCAGACTACTTTTTACCTCACGTGGGCATAGGCACTTCCGGGTAAGGCTGTGACCTCTGTAGTACTCAGCCAATGAGGAACCGGGGGAGGGGCTTGAATGCTAGGAGATAAATTGTCTGCTGTAACTGCCGGGAGTGTGCCTGTCCATCATATGCCCACTCGTGCAAGAACATTGATTAAAGCCTCACTTTACTGTGCTCAGGGTCTCCACGACCCTCCTTTGATTGGGTCGCTGGGCTTATTCCTCACAAGTGGATAATATCTTCTTGAGCATGTTAGAAGGTATACCCAACCATTGAGGGGAGCTTTGAGTTATGGACTAGAAATAATAACACATATTAAATTCCTGGGACACATGGGTGGTTCAGTTGGGTAAGCGTCAGACTCTTGATTTGGGCTCAGGTCATGATCTCACAGTTTGTGAATCTGAGCCCCACACTGGGCTCTGTGCTGACAGCGAGGAGCCTGCTTGGGGGTTTTCTGTCTCTCTCTCTCTTTGCCCCTTCCCTGCTTGCTCTCTAACTCTCTCTGAAAATAAATAAAAATAAACTTTAAAAAATACATGTTAAATTACTATTATGTATCAGGCACCCTATTTAACTTCAGGCTATGCCTCAAAACCCAACCGTGAGGTTGCTACGGCCTCCATTTTATCAATGAGGAAATTGAGTCAGAGGATTCTTAAGTAACTTGCCCAAGGTCATGTGGCTAGTAGGTCAAGAGCCACTTGTCTGACTCTCCAGCCAGTCTCTGGCCACCAGAGAACTGCCTCTCCCGTGCGTGAGAAATGAGCGTTAAGCACTAGATCTCAATGTTGGCTGCTGGTTGGAATCTCCTGGAGAGCTTTAAAAAATATTGATGCCTGGGTCTTACCACGAGAGATTTTTATTTTAATGGGGCATCAGGATTTTTAAAAGTTCCCCAGGTGATTCTAACATGCAGCCACAGCTGAGTGCCACTGGTCTTGTCCATACCAAGTCCACCAAGGTCATTGGCTCTAAATGTGACCTGGTCTGACCAGCCCCAGGATTAAGAAAAAGGCCAGAGAAGCCCATGGCAGTGGCCCAAGCTCAGAGTCCAAAATCTGTAACTGGGGCTGGCTCAGAGCCAAACCGGGAAATAGGCATCAACAATAATAATATGATATCAATAATAGCGACAGTTGGAACAATAATTTATTGTGCTGTACAGGTGCTCTCCATGCTTTCTCTCACACCAGCATTCCTCACAGCAATGCTGTGAATGTCTTCATTTTATAACTGAGGACACTGAGGTTAAGTCCACCGTCACTCAGCTGGGATGGTTTGGTTCTTGACCCCGGGCTTCTCTATGCCACCTCTCCAATCCAAGGCCCGCTGGGCCCACTCAGAACTCTTGTGCCCCTGATAGCCGCCTGGTACCTGATTTGCTGGGTGTCTGCTCTGCACCGGAGAGGTGGGGTGGGCAATAAGGGTGGGTAATGGGGAATCCTGTCCTCCACCCCTGGTGGGTCTCACAGTCCGGTAGGGGAGGTAAGACCAGAGTACCCAGGCTCTTAGAGCAAGCAGAGTGAGCCAGGGCCTTGGGTGGATGGGGTCATGTGGACACAGAGGACCTGAGGGGGTTGGGGCTCTTCTTGACCCCCAGCTGATGCAGGGATCCTAACCTCCGGGCGGCAAGCATCGAAGCACCCCTCCAACCCTCAGGGGCAAATGTCAGAGGCTGTCTCTCTGCGCTGTCTTTGTGCCCGCACATAGCATCTGGACAGAGACAGAAGCTGGGTTCTGGGCCAGTCCTTCAACTCTGTGGCCCTTGCTTCCTCTCCCATAACACGCCCTCCCTGCAGGTTTGCAGGGGAGGAAGGAGCCAGCTGGCAGATAGCCAGCACCAGAGCCAGCCTGGCACTGGTCACTGCCCCCTCCCCGGCAGCCATTTCCTCCCCTTACCCTGCACTTCATTGCCAGAGCCCAGCGTGGCTGTGGAGCCACTTCCTGAGCTCTGACTTTCCATGGTGAATGGAAACTCTGAGAGGGACCACATCTCTTAGCATTTCCCCAGCAACAGGCAGGGCCTGGCACCAGGCTTCTTCAGAAACGCTCGACAGGCTGAATTGTTCACGGCTGGCGGTGCGGCTGAGTGACTCAGCCCATCCAGAGAGATGCCCACGTATCCAGGGCCTTCGTTCCAGTCAACGCCTATTAGCCAGCCCAGAAAGTCAGCGGCCCTCAGCCCTGACTGCACAGGAGAGTCTGTGGGGGGTGGCAGGGGGGCGGGGGGCAGAGAGCATTCAAGTCCTGAGACCCAGGGTGCCCCAGACGAGGCAGATCAGGGTCCCTGGGGGCAGAGGCCCAGGCAGCAGCCTCTCTTACAGTGTCACCTGAGGGTCTCTGTGTAAGGAGACCAGAGTGTTTGCTTGGACTACAGCCTCCAAGCATAGGCTCCAAACCAGATGAATCTACACCTTTCATCCATTCCTGAGGGATCGCTCTTTTCTAATGATGGTATTTGCACAGTAAGGTATGGAAACTTCTGGAAGACATGTGAGGAATAAGCAGCCTGGGTCCCTGGGCCTACCTGGCCACCATGAAGAGGCCCAGGTGGTGAGGCCTGGGAGAGAGAGGAGGCACTTTTGCTGAGGGAGGGCTGGGGGGCGGGGCGGGGGGACAGCAGGGGTGTGGGCTGGGAGACTTCTTGCTGCATTCCTCTCATTTCTTGAGAATTTCTTTCTTGGGGCACCTGGGTGGCCAGTTGGTTGAGCGTCTGACTGTGGCTGAGGTCATGATCTTGCAGTTTGTGAGTTCAAGCCTTGTGTTGGGCTCTGTACTGACAGCTCAGAGCCTGAAGCATGCTTCAGATTCTGTGTCTCCCTCTCTCTCTGCCCCTTCCATGCTCATGCTCTGTCTCTCTCTGTCTCTCAACAATGAATAAACGTTAAAAAAAAAAAAAAAAAAGAATTTCTTTCTTTCTTTCTTTCTTTCTTTCTTTCTTTCTTTCTTTCTTTCTCTCTCCCTTCCTCCCTCCCTCCCTTCCTCCCTCCCTCCCTTCCTCCCTCCCTCCCTTCCTCCCTCCCTCCCTTCCTCCTTCCCTCTCTTTCTCTCTTTCTGTTTTTCTTTCTTTCTTTCTTTCTTTCTTTCTTTCTTTCTTTCTTTCTCTTCCTTCTTTTTTGGAACTAAAAGAGGAAGTTGTTTACTGAGGGAAGGAGGGTGCAGGCAGTATAAAAATCACAAGTTTGGCTTTCACTGACTTTTCTTCGTCTGCTTCTCAAATGGGGGTTGGATTTTATTGTACATTTTCTGAGGGCCCTGATCTGCTCACAGAATCCTTTATCCAGTGGGAAGCAGTGGGGCGGATTCCTTAGGCGACCCTCCGAGAGAGCTCTCACTGGGCACAGGGTTGCTCAGTGTTGCCTCCTGTTTCCCTTCTGCTTCGTGGGTACTACAAAGTAGTCATTCACTGCAGGAGATGGTGAGCCCAGTAGTTAGTGAACAGAAGTTCTGGAAGCCCGCTTTGCCATCTTGGCACGGGTCCATGTCCTTCACTATTTTGTCCACAGCCAGAGGGTCTTTCTCTTTTCTTTCCTTTTCTTTCTTTCTTTCTTTCTTTCTTTCTTTCTTTCTTTCTTTCTTTCTTCTTTTTCTTTCTTTCTATGTTTAGTTATTTATTTGAGAGAGAGAGAGAGAGAGAGAAAGCATACTTGTGTATGCATGCAAGCCAGGGAAGGGCAAAGAGAGAGAGGGAGGGAAAATCCCAAGCAGGTTCTGTGCTGACAGCACAGAGCCTGATTCGGGACTCGAACTCATGAGCTGTGAGATCATGACCTGAGCCAAAGTTGGATGCTTAACTGACTGAGCCACCCTAAGAATGAGTTTCTAAGGGTAGAATTTCAAGGATAGTAAATAGAGAGGCAAGAGGAGCTGTTATTTACCCATCCATCCATCCATCCATCCATTTATCTGTTTATTTCCTCTGAAGCACTTCTGGGACAGGGGCACCTGGTGGCTCAGTGGGTTGAGTGTCCGACGTCAGCTCAGGTCATGATCTTGAGGTTTGTGACTTCGAGCCCCACATCGGGCTCTGTGCTGACAGCTAAAAGCCTGGAGCCTGCTTCACATGCTATGTCTCTCTTTCTCTCTCTCTGCACCTTCCCCACTTGTGCTCTCTCTCTCTCTCAAAAATAAATGAGTATATATATATATATATATATATATATATATATATATATATATAAAATTCCTGGGGCTAATCAGTTCACCCTAGGGCAGCCTCCAAGGTAGTCTTCTCTAACCTGTCCACCTGGGCTGAAAGGACTCACGCTATCCTCCAGGGAAGCTAGATGCAGGACAGAGAGGGTGTGGGGGTGGCTTTCAGTCCCAGAAGAGCTCCTGCTCCTAGTCCACAGCTCTGATCTAGGCCTGTGGAGACCCAGGACTGGCAATGAAAGAAACCAGGGTCCAAATGGCCCCCAGGGCTGGCTGAGCGACCCCTGGGAGGCAGACACAGGGGTGGCGGCCATGGCTCTGGGGACCACAGGACATGGGAACAGTCCCGGCATCTTCTCTCGAAGCAGCTCTGAGGCAGACATGTGGTCTCTTAGGTGGATTAGCCTGAGCCAAGGCACCTTCCTCACAGCATGTGTCAAGTGCCCAAGGCAACACAGGCCCATTCATTCATTCATTCATTCCATACTTGCTACGTGCCAGGCACGGAGCTTGGCTCTGCAAGTTAGCTGTGAAGGAAGCAAACAACGCCCTGCTCTCATGGAGTTTACATACCAGAAGGGGAACAGACAACAGAACAATAAACAAACCAATATGGAACCTAGTCCAGTCGAATGGTGTCAGGAAGAAAGATGAATCGGGATAACGGGAGAGAGTGAGTGGAGTGGAAAGGTGAGCTATTTCTACTTGTGGGCTGGGGAGGCCTCTGAAGAGAAGACCCTGACCTGAGCAGAGGCCTGAGGGAAGGGAGTGGGACAAGGAGATTTGGGGGAAGGAACAGAGGTCCTGCTGTGAGAAGGAACTTGAGGCATGATGAGGAGGTCAACGCGGCTGCAGCTTTGGAAAGGAGAGTGTGGTGGCACCTGGGGGTGCAGAGGTAGGCAGGGCCGCAGCTCTGGGCCCATGGAACCCAGCTTTCTCTATGTGACCGACAGGAGGCCAGGGACTGGCTTCGGAGGCACCCAGAGCAAGGGATTCGAAAGCTGCTGACATACTATGGAAGTTGAGCTGACAGGATTTGATGATGGAATGGAGGCAGGTGTGAGGAATGAGGAGGCAAGGCAGATTCCTAGGCTTCCCTCATGAGCTTCCAGGTCAACGGTGCTGGTAAGGGGACGTTGAGAATTCCGCTCGGGACACGTGATGTTTGAGGTGCCCGTGGGCCACCCCCGTGGAGATATTAGTATGCAGCTGAAGCCGTGAGGCTCGTGTCTGGGGTTGGGCATGGCTTGCGGGTGGGGCTGACAGTTACGGGAGAGATGGGATCCCTGGAGAAACTTAGAAGGGAAGGGGAGGGAAGTGAGCACTGAACCCTGGGCCTCTACCAGGGAGAGGAGGTGGAACCAGCCCAGGAGACTGAAAGAGAGGAGGCAGAGAGGAAAGATGAGCTGTACTGACCAAAGGAAGGCACACCGGCAGGACAGGGGAGGCTCGACTGTGCCCAAAACCGCTGGCAGTCTGGACTGGCACGTTGGAGGTCACGGGTGAGCTGGACAAGAGAGCTTCAGCGGGGCGGTGGGGACCGAGGCCTCAGAAGAGTGAGCACAGGTTGAATAGGACAGCAGGGGACCGAGATGCTAGGGCAGACGAATCTCCTCGAGGGACGTTGCTACACAAGGGAACAGGGAAATGGAACCGTAGACGAGCCGTTTGGACCTGCGAGCAGAAGATGGAGAAGCTGGGTGGTCACTGATGACCTTGCCGAGGGACTTCAGAGCCGCAGAGGTGGACAGGGGACCACGGTGTTAGTTGGGAGGCTGGCACGTCCTCCCTGAGACTGGAAGGAAAGAGGGAAGGAAGGATAAATACTCAGGCAACCCTGAAGGGGTTGGAGGGCCTCGGCCGGTGCTCTTCCTCTCTGGCCTGAAATTTCACCTTGACTGTTTCTGGAAGGCTGACTGTTAGCAACCAAAGAGAAAGATGCTACCTTAAGCACCACCCACTCACTATCAGCCAAGAGCAGAGCCGAGATGGAGGCTGGAGGAGGAAGGCCCCAAAATGAAGGGTGAGCTCTAGTTAGAGCCCTTTTGGCCAAGACTGCTTATGCCTGGGTGGGTCTGGTCGGAAAAGCTGGCTTGGCAGGGGATGGGACATCAGCCGTCCACAGCCTTGCAGCCCAGGAGTTCGCTTGCTACTGGATGAGCATTCACTCAGGAGCCCATCAGCTCCGGCTGGGGGCCTGGTGACACAGAGGGGCTAACAGGCCTCTGGCAGGGTGAAGGCCCTCCTGCTGTCTCCCCCTTCCCAAAGGGCCGCCTCCTCCCACACCAGTGAAATGAGGATAACTTCGACATCTAGAAAAAGGATGTACCAGTTAGGATGCCTTAGGCCAATGGGACAGTGATGCTTGCTACTCAAAAGTATGGTCCCTGAACCAGCAACATCAACATCAACTAGGATCTTGCTAAGGCTATAGAAGCTAAGACCTACCAAATCAGTCTTAGTTTAGTGAAATTCCCGGATGATTCATAAGCACATTAAAGTCTGAGAAGCACTGGCTTATGCTACAGGTTCTCAAATTTGCTACACCTTGGAATCAGCAGATTTTTAAAAGTTCTGATGCCTGAGTACCACCTACCTTCCCCACTCCTCCCAGGGATGCTGACTTTACTGGTATGAGCTATGGCTTGGGAGCAGGAATTGTAAACCTTCCCAGGTGATCCTAACATGCTAACTTAGCCACAAACTTTGAGAACCCTAACTTAAACTGTAAAGATATTTATTTTGGGAGTTAGATTCCAGGGTAGGCTCAGCAACCCCCTGATGTAATTGAAGACAAATGATTATTAGAGTTTTTTGTTTTTTGTTTTTATCCTTAGGCTTGTCGCCTCATGGTTATAAGATGGCTGCCACAGCTCCTGGAATCATTCACCCACATGACAGCGTTCAGAGGTTGGGAATGAGGTGCAGGGCCAATGCACTAAGAGTTTGCTTTTTGACTTCTTTTGTCAAGCGGGGAAAAACCTTTCTTAGATCCTTGCAACAGATGTCCCCTTGGTTCTCATGGGGCAAAGATGGGTCACCCTTAGCTGCTGGGGAGACTCGGAAAGTGAGTTTTGGGGTTTTTCATTGTCCATGGGGGGAAGCAGAAAGTGGAGAAGAGGACTGAAAAGGGTTACTGGGCAGGTAGTCAGCGGTGTCTGCCCTAAAAGACACATCTGAAGTACAAATGCACATGTGGAAACTTAACACATAAAATAACTAAGTAATTAGTTAACTAATTATTTAACACAAGCAAACAGGAAAGGTCTGGGTCTTCTATTAGCTTTCTGTTTTTAATTTACTTGACCAATTAGTTAATCATTCTTTCTGTTTAATTGATTTGCTTTAGGTTTGCCTGGATCAGAAATCAAAAAGGTTTTCTTTAAAACACAAGCTCCTTGGAAGGCAGAAATTCCCATCTGAATGTAAACTGTGCTTTGTTCCTCGCTCGGTGTCACTACACTCAGTAAAAGTGTAGGTGGAGAAAACAAGTATTAAGGTAGCAGACCACACCAATCAATGCTCCTCAAACTAACAAATGTGCTGTCCACAGCAGGTGCATAGAAAAACCCTTAGAATTTCATGTACACAGAAATTCCACTTCTGGGAATTAGTCCTAGGGAAATAATCATATATGCATTTCAGAAATAGTCATTGATAAATTGCTTATAAAAGTCAGGAACAACTGGGGTGCCTGGGTGGCTCAGTTGATTAAGCATCTGGCTTCAGCTCAGGGCATGATCTCCTGGTTTGTGGGTTCAAGTCCCACATCAGGCTCTCTGCTGTCAGCGCGGAGCCCGCTTCGGGTCTTCTGTCTCCCTCTCTCTCTCTCTGCCTCTCCCGCACTCTCTGTCTGTCAAAAATAAGTAAACATTAAAAAAAAATCAGGAACTTACATTTTCAATGAGAGGGCATTGCTTATAGGACACAGCCATACAATGTGATACTATACAGCCATAAAAAAAAATGACAATGTTGGGTGGTATTTAATGGCATGGGAAAATGTTCACAATATGTTATTAAGTAAAAAAAAAGCACTTTATAGAGCAGTGTATAGTATAATCACATTAAAAAATTTAAAAGGAGTGCCTGGCTAACTTAGAGTGTGTGACACTTGATCTCAGGCTCTTGTGTTCAAGCCCTACATTGGGCCTAGAGCTTACTTAACAAAACAAAATTAAAATAAAATAAATAAATAAAATTATTTTTTTTTAATTTAAAGTATATGTGTGCTAAGAAAATAACCACTGTAAGAAGACATTACATAAATATTGCCTTTCTGAGTGGTAGGATTATGTGAGGTTTTGGTTTTTCTTTTGACTCCTCTGTAGTAAACATATTTTATTTTGCTATAAGGAGAAAAGTTAGAGTTCTTCAGCCCAGACAACTTAGCATGTGTTTGTGGAACTCTGATCCAGGCTTCCCTTTCTCCCATCTTCTCCCTAACCCCCACTCCCCATCCCCCTCCACCCCAAACCCCCCACCGTCCTCCCCCCCCATCCCTAAGCAAGAAACCTCTCCCCCACTCCCCCAACTGGGAATTTTCATGGAAACTTCTGGAGACCCCGCCCACTTGGCCCAGTTTATGTTTTGGTGGAAACTCTTAATGTTTCCATTGTCTGCCTTGAGAGTGTTGAAATTATTCATCTTAATTAAGTGTTGCCTAGGTGTTATTTTGACAGACTCTCACCCATTGAATTTTCTTTACCTCTTCTTTGTTTTAGAAGCCAAGAAGGAAAATGCTTTAGTGGGAGGGTAACTCTCCCGTTTGCAGTCACTGCATCTGAAAGATGGCTGGAAGAAACGACAGTCAGTTTGGCCCCAGGCTGGCCTGACTTCCCACTCAGCCGGTTTTTTGGAGTCTTGAAAGCCAGCAAGAACTCTTTCTTTGCAGAAGTACCTGCCAGGGTTCCAAGGTGAGTCAGATAACATCCCTTACCTAAGTAACCCAGGTGCTGTTTTCACGAGTGGATGTTTATCCTCTGAACTAAAATGTGCATTCCTACTGCGTGCCACAAGGTTCCATGGGGAGAGGGAGCAGGTCTAGACAGGTGACCATGGGCAGCCTCTCAGAGGTGGTGGCATTTGAGCTGAGACTTAAGTGGACATCCAACCATAAACAAATCTGGGGAAACAGAGTTCCAGAGGAAAACAACAAGGGCAAAGACTCGTTTGGGAATGAGCTTGGCCATTTCTAGGAAAAGACAGAAGCCTGCGGGGTCTTTTCCTGGGATAAATTCCCACACTAGGGTGACAGGACCAAAAGTTAGAGACATTTTTATGACTTTTGATTACCACCCCCCACATATATGACTGGCTTGTTTTCCAAAATGAACATATACAGGATCATGTGTCCAATTGTCAATGGTTGTTATTCCAGGGGCGTGGGATTCAGAGGTTGACACGATGAGAAAAGGGACTTTAAAGTTCCCATCGTCTGCATGATTTAACTTTTGGCTATATATATATTGGTATACATAATTTTATTTTACATTTAAATTGGTTTTAATGTTTATTTTTGAAAGGGAGAGAGAGCGTGCAAGGGGGAGAGGGGCAGAAGAAGAGGGAGACACAGAATCTGAAGCAGGCTCCAGGGTGCGAGCTGTCAGCACAGAGTCCCACGCGTGAATTGAACTCACCAGCCACGAGACCATGACCTGAGCCGAAGTCAGACGCTCAACTGACTGAACCACCCAGGTTCCCCAGTATATATCATTTCTTTTTTAAGTTTATTCATTTGTTCTGAGAGAGAGAACAGTGCAAGTCGGGGAAGGGCAGAGAGAGAGAAGGAAAGAGAGAGAATCCCAAGCAGGCTTTGTGCTGTCAGCATAGAGCTTGATGAGTGGCTGGAACCCAGGAACCATGAGAGATCATGACTTGAGCTGAAGTCAAACACTCAACCAACTGAGCCATCCAAGTGCCCCTGGTGTATATCATTTTTAAAATTTAAAGTGACCTAATGTTTTAGAACCCTAGTAATAAGAAGGTGGTAGATAATAGTGTTTTATTATTCTAAATATCATACATGCATTATATGAATTCCATTGTATCTCTGAAATATTTCATATCAAGCACTTGATTTTTGTAACATGTAGTAATCGAGGGGTCCCTGGGTGGCTCAGTTGGTTAGGTGGCTGACTCTGATTTTGGGTCAGGTTAGGATCTCATTTGTGAGTTCGAGCCCCATGTTGGGCTCTGCTCTGACAATGCAGAGCCTGCTTGGGATTGTGTCTCCATCTCTCTGCCCCTCCTCTGCTCTCTGTCTCTCAAAATAAATAAATAAACTTTAAAAAGTATTAATTTATACACACAAGGATTGCTGATTATTTCTTTTTAACATTTTTGCTTCTTTATTTGGTTTGCTTTGCTCTGATGTTAGATAAACCACTTTATACTATGTCAGTTTCAGTTTTTTGTCAAATGGGAAGAAATATCTGACTAACCTCTCAATTCCCTAACAGAATTGTTCGGAAAGTTAAATAGAATAGTAAATGGAAGGCACTCTACAAATTTTTAAATGCAGTAAAAATAGAACAGAGGAAAGAAAATTAGGAATGATTTTTCATCTGGAATGGATTTCTCCTTTTTCCACATCTCACCAAGGCCAGTGGCTTCTCAGTTCACCTTTCCTGGACTCTCCCATTCACCCTGATCTCTCCATCCTCTCAAGTGTTCTTTTTTCTTTCTTCTTTTTTTTTTTTTAAATTTTAATGTTTTTATTTTATTTTTGAGAGAGAGAGAGAGAGTCAGAGTCTGAGTTGGGGAGGGGCAGAGAGAGAGGGAGACACAGAATCCGAAGCAGCCTCCAGGCTCTGAGCTGTCAGCACGCGGGGCTAAACTCATGAATCACGAGATCGTGACCTGAGCCAAATTCGGATGCTCAACCGACTGAGCCACCCAGGTCCCCCTCCATTCTCTCAAGTGTTCTTAAAACTAAGGCTACACGATGTGGCACTTTAATGGTTTTGTATGCATTGATGATGACACAATATCCTGCTGGTGGGATTTGAGGCATTGGTGAGTAGGTAGAGGAGAGGAGATAATTTGGGGAAAAGGGTGCTCTTTCACGGAGAGTTGTGTGTGTCAGGAAGGGCTTCGAGTTTGGAAGAACCAAGTCCTGGTGTGAGTATTTCAGTGACTAGCTCTGAGCAGGTCAAGTCTTTTCACCTTCCTGGTTTCAGTTTCTTGAGTTGCGGAACACCTTCGCTCTGCCATTTACTACTTGGAGGCCGTTAAATGTCCTGTGGTCACTGTCCTCTACGCTCACCACTGTCCAGTCCTCGTCGCCCTCCCGGAACATGGGAGGCTCGGCGCTCTTGTGCTTGGGCAGGGTCGTGGGACTAGTTGCTGGCACATGAAATGACAGAGGAAGCACACTTCCAGGCGGTGAGAAAGGCACGCCTGCGTCTCTAGGCTCCCTCTTGCCCCGCCATGCTGTGGAGGAGGCCCGGTGGCGACATGCTGTGCCAGAAACTTGTGCTGACGCGGTGTGCCAAAAGGTCAAAGCAGCCGGGGTCCCCGAGTCACTGCACGGAAGGCTGCTGGTGAGTGGGAAATATTCTGTAACCGCATAAAACCGCTGACATTCTTGACACTATTACCACAGCACAGCTTAGCCTATCCTAGCTAACACACAAACTGAGTCTGAGTTTCCCCTCCTCTGGGAGAAAGACGCCTCATTCACATGGTTGTGGTGCAGATGTGATGAGAGGACGTATGGCAGGTTCTGAGCCCAATATGGTTCACGGAAAGAGCTCACTAAACGTTCGCTTCTTGCCCTCCCCTAACAAGATGGTCATTCTTGGCAAAGGCAGACAAGGCCATCGGACCAGACCTTCCCGTGGATCTCTGGGGCATAACAATGAGGTCAATAGCTCCCTATGGAAGTAGGCAGCAAGTATTATGAGTTCTGTCTCTCCACACTCCCCGGCTCCTTCCATGTAGATCCTGGGGCAGTAATTTGGGGTTGTTGAGAGATGTGGTACTGATGGCTTCTGGCATCCACCTTCCATTTGCCACAAGCTGTGGCAGCCACACTTTCTCCTCACCACTGCCACCAGCTGCCTCCATCTTGTGGTGGGGGGTGGGGGTGGGGAGGGTGCCTTCCTCATTTACCACGAATTGTCCCCCTTGGTGCCATGCGACAGGAAAGAAACATTTGGGAATATCGGCATCTGGTAGGGCCCCTCCCTTACTCTATGCCTTGACTCTAATACAAAATAATAAAAGTAAATAAGTAACGTGAAAACAAACCTCTGGGCTGTAAGTGCCTTTTTTTTTGAAAGAGGCAAGTTTAGTGAGGTGGTGGTGGTACGAGGAGGAGGACGCGAATATGGGAGTTCAATGGGGAGAAACAACCCCCCCCCAGGGAAAGCACCTGGCCCTTGTTAAAGATGGCTGCCTCCACTCTGGAAAACAGTGTGGAGGTTCCTCAAAAAATTAAAAATAGACCTACCCTATGACCCAGCAGTAGCACTGCTAGGAATTTACCCAAGGGATACAGGAGTACTGATGCATAGGGGCACTTGTACCCCAATGTTTATAGCAACACTCTCAACAATGGCCAAATTGTGGAAAAAGCCTAAATGTCCATCAACTGGTGAACGGATAAAGAAATTGTGGTTTATATACACAATGGAGTACTACATGGCAATGAGAAAGAATGAAATATGGCCCTTTGTAGCGATGTGGGTGGAACTGGAGTGTGTGATGCTAAGTGAAATAAGCCATACAGAGAAAGACAGATACCATATGGTTTCACTCTTATGTGGATCCTGAGAAACTTAACAGAAACCCATGGGGGAGGGGAAGGAAAAAAAAATTGAGGTTAGAGTGGGAGAGAGCCAAAGCGTAAGAGACTCTTAAAAACTGAGAACAAACCGAGGGTTGATGGGGGGGGTGGGAGGGAGGGAAGGGTAGGTGATGGGCATTGAAGAGGGCATCTTTTGGGATGAGCACTGGGTGTTGTATGGAAACCAATTTGACAATAAATTTCATATATTAAAAAAAAAAAAAAAAAAAAGATGGCTGCCTCTGTCTGAGGCATGGCTCTACACAGCACTTTCTGCAGCCAGGCTGATGCTTTCCGCGGCCCCAGGAGAGCAATTTCTTGAATCCCACAGTGAGGGACCCGAGAGGTTAAAGCCTTCTTAGGAATTTAAATCAGTGCTATGGCAGGATCTTCCAGGACCAGTGACTCAGGACTGTTCACCTGGATACCTTCCCCACCGACACCCCCCCCCCCCCCCCCAATCTAGCTACGGAGGAGAGGATGCGAGCCATTTGCAACTGCTTTTAGCAAAAACTTTAAAGACTCAAAAGAAATTCAAGTCCATTTGCAAAGTCTAGGCCTGGCTGTGGTGGGGCCCGGTCCTACTTCAGCCACTCTCCTGGCCCACAGGAGCTGTGGCCAGACTAGTAATGAGCTATCCTAGAGAGTTCAGAAAAATGGATTCTGCTGCCTGCACTCCATCTTATGAGAAACAGATGACTCCTTGCTCTGAAATGGCGAACGCCTCCAGAAATCCATCCTTGTCCCTTCTTTGTTCCAAAGCAAACACTTGCCTTGGCTTCTGTTCTCACGCCCAGGCGCGCTCTACGGGAGCGGAGCTCCTGAGCCAAGGACCTGAGACTTGATTTTGAATGGAAGTCAACAAACGTATCCATGAGCTGTAACCACAGAGTAGTGGGATGGCTTTCATAATGAACATTCCAGACTTACACATCCAAGGAAGTGTTGTCCCCTTCAACACGGTCACCTGGGTGGGCTTCAGATCGACATCCAAGGTGATAATAATAGTAAGGTGTCAACATTTATGGAGCATTTACAAATGTTAGGCTCTGTGCTAAGAGCCTTATGGGTATTTCTCATTTGACCCTCACAGTCCCATTAACAGATGAGAAAACTGAGGTTTAGAGAGATGAAGTCATGTGACTACTAGGTGATAAAGCTGGGATTCAAACCCTGGCCCAAAGCTCCCCACTCCAGAGTTAGAATGATGTTCAGAAGTTGGAATAAATGCTGTCCTTTCAGGTCCTCACTGATGGTATGAGGATTTGCTGTCATTCAGGTTCGGCCACAGGAATCAGAAACTTTCACATGCCTTCGTGATGCTCTTGAAATCTCCCCACAGCGAGGTGTGTGGACAACCATCCCAACCATCCTTGGGAGAAAGGCAGGGACACTCAGAGAGGCTAAGGAACTTGTAGTAAGTGGCCCTGCAATAACTCTTGGGAATGAACTTGATTTTTTGAAACAGCCAAAAGCTATTTGGAGCAAAGTCTACTAATCTGGGTAATTCATCCAACTTGGCAAAATGAGGCATGTTCAGCATAAATTTGCACAAGACTGATCATCTTGTGGGGTTCGTAGTCTGGTCGTGAAGGCAATTTCAGAAGAGGTTAGAAATTTCTTTCTTGTCTGGACTAAAATTTGCCTCCTTGTAATTTGCTTCTGTGGCTCCAGTGTGAATGCTGGAACCACAAAGACTCAGCCTCATCACCACCACTCTCCACACCCCACTACACCCTAACATACTTGGTTATCTGGTTGTAACCCAGGCAGATTAGAAAAGATGGACACAACACTTTAGAATCATCGGGGACATCTCTAACCTACAATGCCCAGAGAGTCTGGTTTTATCCATCAGTCCGATGGATAAAAGCATAGTTGGTTTTTTTTGAAGTTTCTCAAGTGACTTGTACACAGGGTTGAGAACCACTGTGAGAGGAGGAGGATTTAAACCCAGAGAAGCTCAGTAACTAGCCCAAGGGTGTCACATGTCCCGGAGCTGGACTTCAAGCCACTGCCCAACTGCTTCTTGCTTCCTCTGGACACGGCAACTCTCCTTGACTCACGAGGGTTCCTTGAGCTTGGGGTCCCAGCAGGGACAACAAGGGAGCAGCAGTCTTTGCAGCATGCCCCGTTTGGAAGGTGTTACCTGTCGCCCCCAACAATGCTGAATTCGTTGTGTCAAAGGTATCTGTGTGGGATGTGCTGTCTGCAATGCTGGAAAGCTGGGTGTGGACAATAGGTACTCCCGGGTTCTGACTCTGCTTAGCCCCCATGTGAGGATATGGCCCTGGTGACACAGATTGGTTCAGAACCAGGAGAGGCCCATATCTGTAAATATTCTCTCTTGATTGCCCTGGATTGTTAGAAGTGCATTCTTCTAGAACTGTGATGTAAGCTCTCTTGTAATAGGGTAAGAAATCCAACTTTCCAGTGAGATCTTACCTCCCAGGAGTTAAGGCAGGCATCCTCCTCACCTTTTCCAGAATTCCGGTGCCAAAGGAAGCTGGTGGAGCGATGCTGCCTCTGTTGCTACCTTTCTTCTTGTAAGATTTTGAATTCTTGTCTAATTTAATTTAACCTAGCCTTACAGGGATTGCGTGTAGCCTCAGCACCCATAGCCTTTAGCTGGGGACACGAGGAAGGGCTGGCCTCCTGGCCCTGGCCCTCAGCCGGAGAGGAATAACAGGCTGAAAGGAACCAAAAGCAGGAATGAGCTGGGATTGCCTCAACCACAGCTCCTCAGGGAGAGTCTGCCCTCTAGGTAGGCCTTACCTGCTTGGTCCCTCTCTGTTGGCTTTCTGCTGCTAACAGAGACCTTTTTCTGGCTTCTACTCCCCTTCCATTTCTCTTCCATGGCTGTCCCCACACCCTTCCCTCAAGTCAAGGGCATACTTGGAAACAACAGGAGGGAATGTCAGGCCAAGAACAAGGCACAGTTGTAGTGATGAACTGAACTGAGGACCATCTATTTACGTGAATACAAATGGTACTGCTTCCACAGTTGGTCTGCCATCAAAATAGCCTTGTGTGATATTTAATTTTATGGGTCTACTTGACTGAGCCACAGGTGCCCAGATATTTGGTCACATTTTATGCTGGGTGTTTCTATGAGACGTTTCTGGATGCGATTAACACTTAAATGAGTAGACCGAGTGAAGCAGATTGCTTTCCTTAATGTGGATGGGCCTCATCCAATCAGTTGAAGGTCTGAATAGAACAAAACGGCTGACCCTACCCAGAGTAAGGGAATATTCTTCTTGTCTGATGGCCTTTGAACTGGGATGTTGGCTTTTTCCCTGACTTTGACTTGAACTGAACTGAAACACTGGTTCTTCCTGGGTCTTGAGCCTGTTGGCCTTAGCACTGGCACTACAGTTATCAGCTCTCCTGATTCTCAGATATTCAGATTCAGACTAGAACTAACCATCAGGCTCTCCTGAGTCTCCAGCTTACCAACTTGCCCTGAGGATCTTGGGACTTGCCCGCCTCTACAATCAGGTGAGACAGTTCCTTATAATAAATCTCTTTCTCTCTGTATACATCCTATTGGTTCTCTTTCTCTGGAGACCCTGGCCAATGTCCTTGCCTTCCAGATACTACTAATATCCCCATTTCACAGACGGAGAAAAGTTTCAGAGTCACGACCACCAGCACCTAGTCAGGTGCCCTGCCCTCTCTAGCAGCACTGTCTGGATCCCACTCACTCCAGCTCTGCCCGCCTCCTTCCCTCCTCTCTCCACGTCTGTGCAGGCTTCAGCTCACCCCGCCTCCGTGGAAGCCCCGCCTCCATTTCCCTGCCCCATTTGGGCCAGCAAGTATCTGGAACTGGATCCAAGGATCTGCGTGGTATCTGCTTCTTTCACAGGCGAGTCGATATTCCTGGGGGAGTTAAAACACACTTGCTGGCCTTCGCTGTCACTTCCTTTTTAAACAGTTGGAAATATTTCAGAACCCACATGATCCCATTTGGTTGTCAAGCCACATCATTGTTTTGGAGAGAAGGCTGTATTTCCCGGAGACTGTGTCTTTCTAATCTCCATTTCTTTCCCCGCCTCTTTACACATTCCTTTCTCACTCCAGATAATCTCCTCGGGCCTGCAGGTTTATTTCCAAAACAACTGAGGGAAAGGTGTTTGATGGGGGCCCATCCATTTTGACCTGCTGTGTTTTCCCAAAGTCTAGGGGGTAGATTAACTTCTTCTTGGCCACAGGCTGGGTAATTCTTGTGCTACAGCAAATGCATTCTGACTTTTAGATGGTGGAAAGAAAGGAAGAACAAAGGAGAGGAAAGAAACCAATGGCAACACCCAACAGCCAAATTTATATGCACATTATGGTAATAATTCTGCAAGAACAGCTTGTGCTTGCAGATAACTTAGCCTCTGGCCAACCAGGAACAGGGGGTTACCAACAAGCACAGCAAAGCCGCATACCAACTACAAGATTGTATTTTTGGTTTTTTGGTTTTTTTCCCATCCCTATCCGAAAACACTTCGACACATGGATTTTTCTTCCTTCTGAGCAGACAGAGGAACAGGTCAGTGAAGGGGAATATGTCCAGGATGGTGCCCCGAGGTGGGCAACAAGAAGATCTTTGAGGCCTGGACTGTGTTCTCCACGAGGCTTCTCCTCAAGGCCGGAACCCGGGAGCAGGGGCATAAGCTGTACCGCAATGAAGTTAGGGAATGTGGAGGAAGGCTTTTCAGAGGTGGGAGCATGAAAGAGGGATTGAAGAAAAGGCTTGTGGGAGGCATGCCAAGAGGGCCATGAAGTAATGTTCCCAGAGCCCTCCAGCCCTCTGGTTAAAGGACCATTAACCACGAATTATTATCCTGGCTATTATTTCTGTCTACAATAACAGCCATGACAATGGATGCTGCAAAGGTCAACCCTGGGGCTCCTGTTGCCTAATCCATTTAGTGAGGGTTGGAGGCGGAAACGAGCTGATGAAGTTTGTTGTGGATCCAGACACGTTTCAGCTGGCTGGGCGGGCGGCGGGGGGCCTGTGAGAAACTCCAGATGGAGTTAATCTCCTCTGTGCGCCAGGCAAGGATGGCAGCTAAAATTTAACCTGAGCACATTCGAGGTAAGGCACACGGAGTGAAAGCTCATCTCTGCTTCTTTGGTGAGGACTCGGGGTAGAGTCCTGGCAGGGAGTGGGGTGCTTGCCCGGTTCAGGGCAGAGGCCCCCCCGTGGTCACTAGAACTAGGGCCCCCCCACCCCAGGGTTCCAGCCTCCTGAGGAGCTCCTGGATCCACAGGGGCCTGGGCTGCCCCTTTTATCTGGTGTCATCTCAAATGCTACCTGGCATTGCAGACCTGCCCAAGGTCATCCAGTTAGATGGAGGCTGAGCCAGGACCAGAAGCTGGGGCCCTTGGCTTCTGGTTGGAGTATTTCCACTCTACCTGCCTGCAGCTCCTTCCCTTGCTCCCAACCTGCAAGTAAACAGCAGCCTTGAAGCCTCCGGCCAGACACGGACACAGTGGGGGTTGGGGAAGCTGGGGCCACCCAGTTCTCATTCACTCCAGTCAGGCCTTCCAACATGCATACTGAGCACCTACCTAGTACATCTCAAGTACTGTCGCATGTAGGGGATGAGGGCATGGAGTCCGGCCTCAGACCTTGGTCCTTTAATCCTTCTGAGCCTTGATTTCCTCATCAAGGGCAACATTAATCACGCAACATGAATGCAGTGAGTGCTCCATGAAAGGTGGCTATACAAGATGAGGGCCAGGCCCCCAGGAAGTTCTTTATCTGTCAGGGGAGCCAGATTCATGGATAACTATACACAGTATACACGACCACAGTGTTTAGGAGCGGAAGAGGAAGGAATAACTAACTAACAGGGTGTGCCAACATGTGCTGTGTTGCTCACCGGCCCGATGCCTACAAGGAAGCTCCTCACCCTTTTTAGAGGACCCCAGATCTGTATACTGGGCCCTCATTTGTATATGGGGATAATATAAATAGCACATAAATTCAGGGTTATGGATTTGGACACAATAAATATGAAGGGCCTGAAGCTCAGTAGTATCATCAGTTTTGGGGTGAAGTCAGAGAAGTCTTCACAGAAGAGGTGACATATGAATCGGGTTTTGAGCAGAGCTTTACATGGAGAAGCTAAAACAGCATGGACAAGGGCACGGAGATGTGGAAATATGGCATATTCAGAGAAAAGCAAGCAGCTAGGAGGGTCTGAAGCAGGGAGGTTTTAGGAGGGTGGTAGGGAGGGCGCGGGGAGCAAGCTGTGGTGGCTATGTGCCCGATGTAAAGAAATTTGAACTTTATTTTTAAGATTTTTTTTTTTTAAGTAATCTCTACACCCAACATGGGGCTCGAACCCACAGCCCTGAGATTAAGAGTCTCATGCTCTACCGACTGAGCCAGTTGGACCCCCTCAAGAAATTTGAACTTTTGGACCACGACGACCATTGGAGGTTTTTGAGCTTACCTAGGACAGGATCGAATTGGCATTTATAAGATGTAGGTTGTTAGCACGTTATAGGCGGCTGGGTTTTTTTTGTTGTTGTTGCTTTTGCCAAGAGCCATGTTGTAACAGCCATAATACAATTGTGATAAACTCCTGAATAACTGTCAGAACTCTAGTGGTTGCGAGTGACAGAACATCAAGGTTAAGCCAGGTGTGGTGGTTTTCAGATATGTCCACAAATTCTTTGATCTTCCTCCCTTCAAGAGGAGGGGACTGCTTCCCTCCCCTTGAGCGTGGGCTTGAGGTAGTAACACTTCAGAGTTACTTCAGGGACGAGCTTATAAAGGGCACGCCTCACTTGCTCTCTTGGATGTCTCTCCCTCAGGGGACGTCAGCAGCCATGTTGTGAGGACACTCACCCAGCCTATGCAGAACCCACGTGACAGGGAACTGAGGGCTCCTGCCAACAGCCATGGGGTGAACCACTGTGAAAGCACATCCTTCAGGCCCAGCCAGGCCTTCAGAGTCCTTGCTACCACCCCGCCTGAAAGCCTACGAGAGACCCTGAACCAGGATCACGCAGCTTCGAGCACTCCCAAATCCCTGACCTAGAGAAACTGTGAGGTAATAGATGTTCTTTTCAGTGACCACGTCTTGCAGCAAATTACTGTGCAGCAATAGATAACTGACACACCAGCTTATGCAGCAAAACAGGGAATTAATTGGTGCACATAAACTGGGAAGTCCAGAAGTAGATACAGCTTGATACAGGGGATCAAAATATGTCTCCAGGATTCATCCCTGTGATCTTCCTCTGCACTGGCTTTTTTCTCAGGTTCCAAGTGGGTGGCTCCGGAAAGCTCCAGGCTCCTATCATCTTTACTGCTTGGATCTCCAGGGGGAAAAGACTGTGGCTCTCTCCCAAGGGTGCCCGCAATGCCATTGTGTGTTATTCATTCTGATTGGGTCCCACGCCGAGGCCTAAACCAATTGTTTTGTTCTGATTGGTCAGGCCCATCATTTGCCCAGCCCTGGTGGTTAGGGGTGGGGTCATCCTACCAGCAGGGGAGACCAGGGACAGGGGAGGTGCCTCCCCAGAGGAATATCACCGCAGAGTTGCCAGGAGGGGAAATGGTTGCTGGGCAGTGAAACAATGGTATCTACTATATATCCAGGTTTGCATTGTGCTTTTCCGTGTGTGTGTGCGTGCGCGCGTGCGCGCACACACACACACACACACTCGTGCTGCTGTGTGTTATTCCAAAATAGACACCTGACCTCCTGGCTGTTCCTCAAATGCTTTAGCTTCCTCCAACTCGCTTAGGTCTTAAATGTTACCTACTCTATGAAGCCTCCCCAGAACATGCCATTTTAAAAATGTAATCTCCCTCTACTTCTCCCCTGAGATATTGTGATTTATAAGAACAAATATATATTTGGTCTTTGTCGCCATTTCTGGCACAAAGCTCTTCATACCCTTGGAACTTCCTATGTGATAAGAGTAAGGAAGGTATCTTGATATTCACAACGAACCCTTTTCAATAACACCAGAGTTTGTGTTAGTGGGGTGCCTTTTATTTATTTATTTTTTATTTTTATTTTTTAACGTTTATTTATTTTTGAGACAGAGAGAGACAGAGCATGAACAGGGGAGGGTCAGAGAGAGAAGGAGACACAGAATCTGTAACAGGCTCCAGGCTCTGAGCTGTCAGCACAGAGCCCGACGCGGGGCTCGAACTCACGGACCGCGAGATCATGACCTGAGCTGAAGTCGGCTGTTTAACCGACTGAGCCACCCAGGCGCCCCATGGGGTGCCTTTTAGAAAGCACCTAGGAGTGGGGGCTGGTTGCCAGGAGAGCCAACCATGTGGTGGAAGGCTTAGAACCTTCAGTCCCACCTCCCTGACCTTCTGAGAGAGGAGAAGGGTTGGGGATTGGATCAATTGCCAGCAGGCAATGATTTAATCAGTCATGTAATGAATCCTCCATAAAAGACCCAAAAAAAGATGGTGTTTTGAAAGCTTCTGGGTTAGTGAACATGTGGAGAACCTAGGAGAGTGGCACCCTGTCCCCATGCCTTGCCCTAGGCATCTCTTCCATCTGGCTCTTCCTGGATTATATCCTTTTATAATAAGCCAGTCATCTAATAAGTAAAACATTTCTCTGAACTTTGTGAGCCACTCTGGCAAATCAGTCAACCCCATGGAGGGAGCTGTGGGAACCTGGGATCTATAGCCAGTCAGCCTGAAGCAGAGGTGCGATTGGCATCTGAAATCTTGCAGGCCTGGGCACTTAACCGGGGGACCTGATGCTGTCACCAGGTAGACATTGTCAGAATGGAGTTGAATTGCTGGGCACCCAGTTGGTATCAGAGAATTGCTTGGTGATGTCAGAAAACCCATATATTGGATCCCCATACTCTGTTCCCATCCCTGCTTAATTTTTTTCCTTAATATTATCCTATTATTTTCCTCATTTCTCCTATTATCAGTCTCTCCTATTGGAATGGCAGCTCCACAGGGAAGGAGCTTGTCCATTCTGGTCACTGCTACACCCTCTGTACTAGATAAATGATGATAGGATGAATGAATGAATGTTCACAGTCATCCTGTGAAGTAGGTAGAATCAAGGTGATTCTCCTTCTCTTGAAGGTAAGGACAGTGAGATTTTGTTTTAAAGATATTTTAATTTTTTTAAATGTTTACTTATTTTTGACAGAGAGAGAGAGAGAGAGAGAGAGAGAGCGCTAGAGCAGGGGAGGGGCAGAGAGAAGAGAGGGAGACACAGAATCTGAAGCAGGGTCCAGATTCGACACTGTCAGCCCAGAGCCCGATGTGGGGCTCAAACTCACGAGGTCATGAGATCATGACTTGAGCAGAAGTTGGATGCCTAACTGACTGAGCCACCCAGGCACCCTGAAACTTTTTAATTAAAAAAAAAATTTTTTTAAGTAAATTCTACCCCCAACGTGGGGCTCAAACTCATGACCCCTGAGATCAAGAGTCACATGCTTGGGGTGGGGAAAAAAAACAAAAACAAAAACAAGAAAACAAGAGTCACATGCCCTACTGACTGAGCCAGCCAGGTGCCCCAAAATTAAAAAAAAAAAATAATTGAAGTATAGTTTACATATAATATTATGCTCATTTCAGGTATACAACATAGCATTTCAACAATTATATATATTACTATATACTTAACCATAAGTGTAGTTACCGTCACCACACAAAGTTATTATAGTATTATTGACTATATTCCCTATGCTGTACTTTTCGTCCCTGTGATTTGTTTATTTTATAACTAGAAGCGTGTACTTCTTAATTCCTATTTTGCCCACCCCCCACCCCAGGACATTGAAACTTGAGAGAAGGATCCTGTTGGCAAAAAGATTAAAAAGAACTTAAAAAAAAAAAAAAAAAAGGAAACATCTTTAATTGTGGAATGCTAATGAGAACACAGGAGAAGGGAACTTAATGCATGATGGTGTGTTCCCTCCAAGGGTTAAGTGATGCCCTGTTGCAGCAGTTCAGAGACAGTAGAACAGAGTCACGGGAAGGCATGCGGGAAGACAGGCGTCCTGAAGGCAAAAGGGCCACCTACTCTGTCACCACCAGAACTTCAGTCATGCTGGGAGGAGCAGTTTCATTTGGACAAATAGCAACAGTCAAATTTAAATTAAAGCGGCTAAGGTGAGTCTTACTGCTTTTATAGTTTCTTTTAGATGGGAATTTGTAAGCTTGTTTTTATTCTATGTTAATTGTAAACCTAAAACCTTAACAAGTGTGTACCTAGTTTTCCGTTTGTATATATTTAAGGAACATTAAAACAAAAATTAAGTAACTTTGTGAGACGCTGTATCTTTTATAGAGGAACTTGCTTATTTTTTTGTCAATGTTTATTTATTTATTTTGAAAGAAAGAGAGAGAGGGAGAGTGAGCAGCAGAGGGGCAGAGGGAGAGGAAGAAGGAGAATCCCAAGCAGGCTCCACACTCAGTGCGCAGACCGACGCGGGGGCTTAGTGGATGGATCCCACAACCGTGAGACCATGACCTGAGCCAAAATCAAGAGTCAGACGCTTAACCAATTGAGCCACCCAGGCGCCCCTAGAGGAATTTGTTTATATTCAAGATTGGACTCAAACCCACTTGTCATCGCAATATAGAGAAGGAGCCTGAGAAAGATGTTCTTAGGGTAGGGCTCAGGGCTTAACCACCATCTGGTGAGTCCAGCCCTCTTACTTTGCAGGTGAATAAACCAAAGCCCGGGGGGCACAGGTCTCCTGGCCCCGAGTCTTCTTCTGAGGTTACCTTGCTGCCAGAAGATTTTTCTCTCATTTCTAGGAAGCGCCCTGGGCATGCCTCTGGGGCTCAGCTTCTGTGGGAGACCAGTGGGACCCAGTTGCTAAGAGAGGGAAGCTGAGGTTAATCAGACTTCCCTGCAACGCATTCCCCTGGCCTGGATTCTGCCTGCCAGCTCCTAAAACGGGGCAGGGGCGTGTGTTACTCAACAGGAATTTCCCAGCTGTGATTTGCTGGGAACTAGAGGTAGCTGGGGGAGCTCGCGGCCCTCCTCGGAGGACTCAGGTTTGGCAGCTAGCAGGCATGACTATCTCTTGCTCACAGAACCCATCTCAGGGTAATAATCGGAAGTGAAGACTTCTGAGGGTCCTGCCTGGATTTCCTCTGGAATTTGGGTAAAGATTTACACCAAAAGATGAAAAAGAGGGCACCAGAGAGGCCGGATGTTCCATCACCTGGCACCTAAGACCCGAGAACGAGGCAGAGCATGGAAACAAACTTCTGCGTGCTCTAGGCCTGTCCTTTACTAGAGATTCTGCTAGAGGGAAACTGTGTTCTCTCCTCCCCTGAGCCGCGTGTAGTGGGAGGGGCAGGAGCTGGCCTAGAGGCAAACAATCTTTCCGTGGTGGTGAAGAGGTAGGCCTGGTGAGGGCTAGGAGCTGCTGGCTGAGGCATGTGAGCTAGATGGCCACGTCCGTGTCTCCAGCACTGGCTCCTTGGGTGGTCAGAAGACTTAGGAAAGGCTTACATAGGTTATGGCAAAGGACTGGACTTCCAGGGCCTCCTACAGGTTGATGAGGGAAACTGAGGCACCGAGATGGAATTTACCTAACGCATTGTTTCATTCAGCAAAGATTGAACTGGAGCACCTATGGTGTTCTAGGCCCTGTGTGGGGGAAGGAAGAGGGATGAAACCACAGTGTGACAATAGGAAATAACATGGGGACAAAAAAGCACAATAGAGAATGCTATAATATATGATATATATTAGAGAGACAACCATAAATGGTGTCTATGGGAATTCAGTGACAAAGGCGTGCATAAATTAGACTGCTGTTGGGACCGGCAATGCAACTGAGATCTCTGACCTATGGAGCCAGGAACCCAAGAAACCATGGTGAGTTCCCTCCCTCCTTTTAGCCTTCTGCAAATACTACTGTCCTTAGTTCTCTTAGGAAGAGCCAATAAGGAACCCGTGATCATTAGGGTGTAAGGTCAGAGATTTGGGTCACGCTGAAGGAAATCCCCAGAACTCTGGGCTGGGAGGTCCACAGAGCTTTTACTTTCCAGAATCTTGCAGATGCTGCTTTTTTTGTGTTTCCTCATGGGGACTTGCACGGCCAATGAATGACACATAGTGGGGTAAGAAAAAGAAACTGCTGAGCATCTAGGTGGCCTGGTGCATGTCAGGCACCGGGCTGGTACTCTACATTGTTTATGTCACCTCACGTGGCAGTCCAATTCATTTCTATTCTCTCAGCCTGTCAGTAAGTATCTGATGGATTCTTGGATGATGAATTCTAGAGGCGGAAGCCCATTGTTTGGCCGCAGCTAGTCCAGAAGGTTTGGGAGGAATAGGGCTCTTCTGTGGGTCTCCTAGAATTCTGCCTGGCACAGAGTAGGTGCCTAATAAGTACTCCCAGAACTCATAGACATGATTTCTTCTTTCCAAGGAAATTGGGTCATCTACTCCAGACCTAGGTTCTTTCAATAGCAAAGCACTTATGGCTTTCTGGGTGACTCATTACCGACTAGATTGGGGCAGAAACAGTTGTCTGCAGTGCTGGTGGTGGATTCGGCTAGTCTCAGAGCCTGTTGCTGCTGAGTCAGGAGATCTCCCATCCAGGGAAAGGCCTGACTGGTGCCTGAAGGGACATCAATGTTGTCTGCCCTGCCATGACTTGAGCAAATTTCTTGAGCCTCAGTTCATGGCCACTGGCCATGGCAGTGAATGGCAAGAATGGCAAGAATTCTGGCCTCGATCTCGGTTCCTTTGTCATCGCACCTAGAGAAATGCAGAGAATGAATGGGAAAGGGGCAAAAGAGGCTGAGCCTCTGGAAAGAGAGGAGTCAGGACTGCTTCCCAGATAAATCCTCCAATTTTTCTTCATGATCTTACCTCACTCCATTTTGGCTGCCCACATGACCCCAGGGATTTTGTTTTGTTTTTAAAGAGCTGTTTGGGGGGCACCTGGGTGACTTAGTCGGTTAAGCGTCCAGCTTTTGATTTTGGCTCAGGTCATGATCTCACAGTTGGTGAGTTTGAGCCCCGAGTCAGGCTCTGGGCTGACAGCACGGAGCCTGCTTGGGATTCTTTCTCTCCCTTTGCCCCTCCCCTGCTCCCTCTCTCTCTCTCTCTCTCCCATTCTCTCTCTCTCTCTCTCAAAAAAAATCTGTTTTTTTTCTTAAACTTTTAATTGAAAAGTCACATGAAATGGCCATGGCTTCCCACCAAAACAAGTCCAAAACAAAACAGCTCCTACTAGGGGCTGAATAGCCTCGAAAAACAATTATTCATGGAATATTTATTAAGCATCTACTGTCTATTCTAAGAGGGACATGACCATTCTTGCATCTTTATTCTCCAGCACGGTGCAGGGCATAGAGCAATTGCTTGCTAAATATTTGTTGAATGAATTAAATTTGGTGAAATCAATACAATACACATGCCATTGTCTCCTTATCTCAAGGAGCTAATACATTAAGAATCAATTGCTATTAATGGCAGCAAGAATGGAAGTTTTTTATTCAAAAGGTTGATAAGCCTATGGCAAGATTAAACCCATAAAAAGAGACCACTCTTCACCCACCATAATGGCTAAAATTAAAACAAAAATTGACAATAGCTTGTAGTCAGAGGATGTGGAATGACTGAATTCCTCGGACCTTGCTGCTGGAAAGTCAACTGTTACCGTCAATTTGAAAAAGTGTTTTGGCAATAGCTACTACAATGAAATATAGACCCACCCTATGATCCAATCCATTCCTAGGTGTATACCCAAGAGAATGAATGCATATGGTCACCAAAAACACACATAGAAATGTTCATGGCACTTACGTATGGTAGCTCCAAACTATAAACGAGGCAAGTGCCCGTCAACAAGAGAGTGGATACATTACTTGGGATATACTTATACAGTGAAATACTACACAGCAAAACCAGAAAAAAACAAAAACAAATGAGCTATGGATACACTACACAACACACACACAAATCTCATAGACATGAAATCGCGTGAAAAATCCAGAAACCAAAGCATACACACTGTATGATTCCATGTATATGAAGTGCAAAAACGAGTGAGAACAATCACTGGGGGTAGGAAGTCAGAATAATGGCTTCCAACGTGGATCAGGAGTATAGATTGGGAAGGGGCATGAGAAAACCTGAGGTGCTGAGAATGTTTTATCTAGAGCTGGGTAGTAGTTTCATGGGTGTAGACCCAGGAGACATTTCACTGAGCTGTACGCTGAAGATTAGCACCCTTGGGGAATGCATTTTACTGTACATTATACCCTGACTGAAGGAAAAGAATGGATGTTAGAAACACACCTATACCTTAGTATCTGTAAAAAATCAGCATGTTTAGTAATTCTGTTTTCTCTGTGGGAGATGGCGTTATATGGAACTAGTATCACAGTGTGATGGCCACCAGTGAGTCCTGGATGCAAAGACCGGTCAATTCCACACCTTCAGTCCATCCTGCGGGGCCTCTTCCCTATTGAGAAGACCAAGATCATCAGTTATTGCTTCAACCCACTCCCGTACCCTCTTGAGATTCACTTCTGGACACCCTCGCCCATCCTCATCCCCCACCCCCCTACTCAGAGCACCAGGGCCTTTTCCTCTTTTTTTTTTTTTTTTTAAGATTTTATTTAAAAAAATTGTAATGTGTATTCATTTTTGAGAGAGAGAGAGAGAGAGAATGAGCAGGGGAGGGGCAGAGAGAGAGGGAGACACAGAATCCCAAGCAGGCTCCAGGCTCTGAGCCATCAGCACAGAGCCCAACGCGGGGCTCAAACTCACAAACTGCGAGATCATGACCTGAGCTGAAGTCGGGCGCTTAACCAACTGAGCCACCCAGGTGCCCCAAGATTTTAGTTTTAAGTAATCTGTCCTCCCAATGTGGGGCTTGAGCTCATAACCCCAAGATCAAGAGTCATATGGTCTACTGACTGAGCCAGACAGGCACACCCCCTTTGCCCTTTTTATGGGCCCATCTTTTCAGCCTGCACCCTTGAACCCACACGGTCTTGTCTCCTCAAAACTGTGCCACCTCTCACCTTTCACTTGCTTGCCTTTTCAGTTCTTTCCTCTCAACGGAATCCTTCCTCAAGTTTCTCCTATTCAAAGAAAAAAATTCCTCCTTTGGACCCCTGTCTGGGACTTCTATATTCACTGTTGTCCTTTATTCCTGGATAGTGTCTCTTAAAGTCACAGCTTTGGCCACATTATTGAAATTCCACAGGCAAAGGACACCAGTGAATTTTCAATGATCACATGCAAAGAATACTTCGTTAAGCCTTATTTTCCTGATATATCTGATGTTGCTGACTCCCCTCACTTTGAAACTTTGTACCTTTGACTTTTATGACACAGAGTGGGCCAGGCTCTCTGTATTCCTGCTGACCCCTTCCTCTCTGTCTCCATCAGGGGACCTTGTTCTTTATACTTCCTTCCAAGTGCTGCTTCTCCTGGTTCAGCCGTGGTCCCTTCCCAGTCCCGCTTAGGCATTCGTTATTCTTCATGGGTGGTCACATGGGGTCAATACCACCTGTACACAGATGACTCTCAGATCTGTTTCCTCTGAGGTCAGGGCCATGCGGTCACCTGCTTGCTGGACCACCGAATCTGAACATTCTCCGAGCCCTTCAAGCTCCGTGCGTTCAATCCAGGATTCCATTCCCAAATCTGAAATTCTTTGTCAGTTGGTCGTACTGCCACCATTCACCAGATCATCCAAACTAGAAACCAATAATTAAGGCAGGGGTTCTCAACCCTAGTACTGTTGATATTTCGGGCTGGATCATTCTTTGTTGTGGGGAGACTGTCCTGTCCTGCTTGTTAACAGATGTTTAGCTTCTGTCCACTGCATGCCAGTAGGGACCCGCCAGTTGTGACAACTAGAAAGTGTCTCCAGATATTGCCAAATATCCCCTGGGAAGGAGGGTGTCAAACTATCCTAGGGTTGAGAAACACTGGGGCCAAAGCATGGGTTTAGGTGTCACATGTATGTGTGTTACGTGTATATGGGGCTAGTTAGCTACCTCACTGAGCTTTGGTTGGTTTTCTCTGTAAGGCAGAGACAGCCCTCATCTCATAGTAGAACTTACCTAAGATAATATAGATAAATTGCATGGTCTATTCCATATGGGACATTGGTCAAGAGCAGCAAAGACTCCTCTGTTCTCACACTGAAACTCTGAGGCACTCAGTTTTATTTTCTAGGTATTTCTTGTCTATCCACTCTTCTCCATTTGCAAGAGACTGAAGTTCATGTCCCGCCCCAATTCACATGTTGAAATCCTGCCCCCCCACCCCCCAGAGCGACAGTATTAGGAGGATGAGTGGGTGTCATGAGGGCAGAGCTCCTACCACCACATGAGGACACAGAAGATGGCTGTCTAGGAGCCAGGATGTGGGCTCTCACCACACCGAATCTGACCTTGGACTTCCCAGCCTCCAGAACCCTGAGAAATAAACGTTTTTGTCGAAGCCACCCAGTCTACGGGATTCTGTTACAGCGGCCCAAATGGACTAAGGGGCCATTCCTACCCGGATTATTGCAATTGCTTTGCACCTGGTTCTCAAAGCTTCTGTACAGCCTCATTCCCCTCAGATCCACACTTCACACGGTGTACCGGGCCTACGTGGTCTGGCCGCTGCCCATCTCCACAGCCCCATCTCTTGCCCCTCCTGGCCTTGGATTTCTAGTCTAGCCGCAGTGAAATGTTAGGCATTCCTTTTATACCCTGCAGTTTCCTGCCCCCATGTACTAACTCACACCGCTCCTTCTGCCTGGAATAACCTCCCACACTCTTCATCTGGCTGACTCTTGTTTTCAAGGCTCCCTTGAATTTCACCTACTCCAAAAAGTTCCACCTGGAGCCTCCCTTCCCCTGCTGGGCTCAGTGGTCAGAGCTGTCTCCTTGCAGTATATTTTTGTTTCTGTACCTGTCTCGGCTGGGCTGCATGGGGAAGGAATTGTGTCTTTTTCATCTGTATATACATAACATCTAGCACATCCCCTGACACACAGACGGTGCTCAGCAAATATTTATTGAGTGAATGGATGGCTATAGCACGATATTATCCTCTATGTTAGGTTTAGAGCCATAGTTCAGAAGTGGTTATAAAATAGTCTATAAATCTACCCTCTCTGGCTCCGAGGCAGTGCTTCCTCAGCCAGGGGCTGGTGGCAGGCACAGTGCTGGCCGCTGACCGGTAACACTTGCAGAAACGTGAGGTTGACTAATGATACAGGGAGTGACAGCGCAACAGATAGCGGCTTACAGCAGCATCAGCTAGCTGTTCTGAGAGTCGGAGGCACTTCACCTTTTTCCTCTGTGGCCTCTCACGTATCCTAATTCATGGCCCTACCTGGCAATGCACTCTTCTAACTCCTTCACTCCCCTCTGGGGTGACACGCTGGAGTCCCTGAGTTGGCTCAGCTAATCAATATAAAAAAGCCCCACCATGCCCATGACCTGTCGGAGGTCTGCTTGCTCCTACTGTTTTTCGGTCTGGGATCCCTCAGAGGAACCCATCAGGAGGTCAGGGCTGCCTCTTCCCAGTATCTGTCACAGCTGGGGCAGTGTGTTTAGGCCCTCCTTACTAGGCCTGGGGAAGGAAGCCCAGGCAGACACCAAGAAGTGAGAGGTGTTTAGCCAAACCCGCCCTCTTTCTTCCTCCAATAACAATAAGGCTTTGTTTATCAGGCCTAAGGTTACAGGTCAGTCTGTGGAGTCCTGAAAACCTGCTAAATCCCTTTTCGAACCCAACTCTTTGAGCCTCGGTCTCCCCATTTGTCAGGTGTGTGTGTTGGGGGCGGGGCGTGGAGTGGGTAAACCACTCAGGGCCCTCCGTCCCAGTTTTCAGGGTGCTGCCCAGGTGTATACGAGGGTAGATCCGGCCCGTCCGCCCGCGGGGAACGACAGCGGATCCCAGAAAGTTGGGGGACGTAGGCGCTGCCCGGGAAGCCCCTAGGCAGAGCGGTCCCCTGAGACCGAGGTCGGGCCAGAAAGGAGCCGGTGGCGAGGCGGGAAAGCTCTGAGGCTCCCGAGTGCCATTCAGTGGCAAGATACGGGCTCTCTCTCGTAGGGCAGGGGTCTGCCCGGTCGCGACGGGCGGGGCCGGGCGGAGGCGGGAGGGATGGTCAAGAAATTCCCGGGAAATTCCTTTCCATTCCAGCATTCCCTGCCCCCTTTCCTTGGGTGCTGACCTCTCCGGACCCCGGGAAGGAGAAATGAAACGCTTTCCGGGTTTCCTTGCGTCCCTTCTCCAGCCGCGGGCCGCCTGGGGTTTGGAGCGCGTCGGGGGAGCAGTAAGGCCGGCGCGCCGGAGTTCGCCGCCTTCCCGCGGGCGGGGAGCGTGTCCAGTCCCAGGCGGCGACTGGGGCTCCGGGGCGCGCTGCCGCTTGGTCCCACAGCTCGGGGAGGCGTCCCCCGGCTTCGGTCCCGTTCGGCTTAAGCCGGTGTCACATGAGCGGCGGGGGAGTGGGAACCCGGGGAGTGGGCGGGGGCGTGCGCGCCGGGAGGGGGCCGCCCAGTCCACCTATATGCGCCGCGGCCCTGCTGACGGATGCCAGGAATTCCCAATGAAAGGCGATGGGGGGAAGTTTGGGCAACTCGGCCTGGCCAATGGAGAACCTCGGGAGGGCTCTGCCCCTTCCCCCCGCCCCCGCCCGCCTCTGCTCCCGCAGCGCGAGTGTGTCCGCCTAGCTCACTGTGCGTGGAGATTAGGTCCCAGGCAGGCAGTCCGCGAGCTCCAGCAGCCGGCCGCCGCCACCGCCACCAGCAGCAGCTACCGCTAGCAGCGCCGCGGCGGAACCGGGCGCAGGGGAGCGAGCCCGGCCCCGCCAGCCCAGCCCAGTCCGGCCCGACTCCCTCCCCACGCCGGGGCAGGAGCAGCAGCCGCCACCGCCGCCCCGAGAGAAGGTGGAGGAAGAAATCCAGCTTGTAGCACGCGCGCACCATCATGGACCATTATGATTCCCAGCAAACCAACGACTACATGCAGCCCGAAGAGGACTGGGATCGAGACCTGCTCCTGGACCCGGCCTGGGAGAAGCAGCAGAGAAAGGTCAGCAGCAGCCCCAGCACGCCGTAGCACCCCGGCCCGGCCGGCTCCGCTAGCCGCGCTCCCGGCTCGGAACGGATTCCAGGCTCGCACGAGCGGGGGCGGGGGATGCGCGGCCGCCGCGAGGTGGGGTGTTGGGTTACAGACGCGGGCGGAAGCGGGAGAGCCCCTTTCCCAGAGCCCGCGAACGCCGGAGCCCGAGCGCGGGGAGGTGGGGCCGCCGGCGGGCAGGTCGCCTTGGGGTCCGCGATTCAGGCCACCCGGCTGCAGCCGCACCGTCCCCGCGTGGGCAGGGGGTGGAGGGCGGTGCTTGGGAGGCTGGGGCTGAGCCGTGGCGCGGTGGCTGCTTGCTCCGGATCGATTTTCCCTTCCCTTCCCCGCCCCCTGGCCGCCTCTCCATCTGGCGTGCGGTGGCAGCGCGCTTCCTGGGCCACCCTGGGCTCCGTACCTGCAGGAGGAGAGCTGCACGCGACTCTGCACCTCCCAACCCCAGCCCGCAGGCCGAGGGGAAAGCGGGCGCCGCAGGGGTTGGCAGCCGCCTCCGGGTCTGCCTGGAGGTGGACCTGCTGGAGTGGGTTGGGGCTGAGGAAACTGGGGGGGCATAAGCGGGTTCTCCAGCTGGCCCTGTGGGGGCGGGGTCAGGACGACCAACCGTTTTATTGCTTAACTCAGCTGCCGGCGGAGATGGGGGTTTTGCGTCTGCGTCCTGCCAGTCCGACCCTCGCTTATTCTCGGGAGAAGGCGAATTTGGGCAACTTGATCTGAGTTGAAGGGCTCCAGGGCAAGAGGTTGTTTACTGAGATATTTGGGGTCAGTGAATGGGGAACCCCTGCTCAGCCACCTTCCCCAAGAGTCCCAGACGAGGTGTGCCGGGTGCGCACCCTCCACGGGGGCTGGGCTCAGAGCTGGCGATGGGACCTGGGCACAGTGGCCGGCGGCAGGAAGAGGTCAGAAACCACTCTTGTGGGGAGGGGGAGGAGGGTGCCCCAACCCTGCCTCTGCTTCCTGCCCGCGCTATGAGCTCTTGCCCCAGGCGGCCACGTACCCTGAACACCCTCCTCTCCCCCCTCCCCCGCTGTCCGCTCCCATCCGGTCCCTCCTCATTTCATCCCCCCCCCCCCCCCCCCCCCCGCAGATCTGGGAATGGGGGGGACAGGATGGCGCGTCCCTTTGGATAGTGCGGTTAGGGCTGGGCTTGAGGGAGAACGCTCATGTCCAAAAATGGTAACATTCATTCCCTTTTTTAAACTTAAAAGGGGGGGAGTTTAGGGAGCCGACTGAAGTTTTTTTTTTTTCAGCCAAAGGCATCCTGTATTAGCTCACTCAGGAATCCTAAGCCCTGAATCGGCGCCCTTTTTACTCACTTCATCAGACAAGCAGAGGTAATTTAAAACACACGCACAAAGGGCTTCCTCAAAGCCCGGCGACCTGAGACCCAGGCCGAGGCTTCTGCTGGGCCCAACCCTATAGGAAGGTCCCCGGCTTCCAGCTGACTTATTTGCAGTGTGGCAGTTGCTTAAACACCCCTCCCCCTCTTCCTGTTGGCCCCCCAGGGGGAGCTGCGGGGGAGAGGCTGTGACAGCCCCCCACTCTGGGGGCTTATTTCCTGGGGCATTCGGACTGTTGGTGGAGCTGAGAAATGGAGTGGTAATTTGGAGATTATCAAGAGGCCAAGGCAGGGGGCCCTTTTTAAATTTCAGGGTGAGGCCTTCATGAGACTAGATTTTAAATTGGACAGGAGGGGGAGGGAGTAGGGGGGTGGATGTCTTGGGATCTTCCATGGGAGTAGAAGAGACATTCCTGTTTACTGAGCACCTACTGTATGCCTAGTTGGGGCAGGAGTGACAGGACTGTGGGATGAAGTTCCTGGGGGGCAGAAATTCCTGTCTCCTCAGCGTTGCCACTGGACCTACTCACAGTATTCCCTGGTATCGAATGAATGAATACATTAGATATAGTTGGGGAGGAAAATTGTATTGTTTCTATTTGTCTGTGTGTATGTACACACATATAGACTCACAAACCCCTGATCAGGGTGGTGGGGGTGTGCACCAGGCCTCTGGGTAGCCAGGTGGGATCAGGGTCATCTGGGAAATGTGGTTATCTGGAGGGCAGACTCAACAGTTCTAAGAGCTGGCTCTGGCTGATGTGAGCCTGGCACACCTGAGGTTGAGGAAATGAGGGGCAGAGGGAGAAGTGACCAGCCCCGAGGCCCAAATGGTGCATGATGGGACTGGAATGCAGCCATGTCAGGGGCAGGAAGCTTCCCCTCACTTGTCCCTTGGTGGCGAGGAAGGCAGGAAAGCTGGGCTTGGCATCCAGAGCCTACAAGGATCTCTGGACCAAGGGGAGTCAACCCGTGCTTTGGTGGGTTGATGGGGTGGGGGTCGGGGGGGGCGTGGCACAAGCTCCGGGCCTCACTTTGAAAATCCAAGGGTTTTTTTTTGGCCTGCCATTGATTCTGTTACCGTGCATGGGCCTCGGTGAACTTGTCTGAAAATTTCACCTCGTTTTCAGCGGGGTGGTAGGTATATAAGGAAGTGGTATTAGGTGTGGGGGTTCGGATCTGAAGTAACTGGCTGCTTTTGACAGCCTCCCTGCTGATCGTGGGAGGTCAGAGTTGAGTGGGATCAGAGCAGACGGGTGGACAGAGGAGGGTGACCATTGCAGATGGAGGCAGCAGAGTGAGTGTATGTGGGTGGGTGGGTGGGAGGACCCAGTGCGGCAGGATACGAAGGCCTCTGGGTGGGAGGCAGAAGGCCCTGTTTTTAGCCCTGGTGTGTTCACAACAAGAGAGACTTTGGTCCAGTCGTTTCACTTCTCTGAGCTTTTATTAGACTATTCAACACATAACTTTGAGCAGCTACTCTGTCAGGCCCAGTTCCAAGGGCTGAGGATAGAGCGCTGAATGGTACAGACAGGTGCTTCCGATCTGTTTCCTGCTCGGTAAACGGGCCACATTCCCGTCCTGCCCTGCCCTGCCCTGCCCTGCCCTGCCGATCCCCAGGGCTCTTACGGGCATCAGATTAAGTGATGTGGTAGGAAGCGCTTCCTTGGTGAATGGTTAGGCCTGATGCAGATGCAGGTAGAAGTCTGTGCAGGCAGGAGGCATGACTCAAAAACCTGCATTGGTTGGCCGTGGCTTGTCCCTTCTTCAAAGAATGCTTTCTTGCAGCGTTCCTGGGGCTTGACTCCCTGCCTCCAGACATAAAATGCAGTGGATTAGGGAGTTTGCTGGCTTTCACAATCTTCCTGACCTTTGAGGCTGAGCTCTAAAGCCGCCTTTTAGAAGGTAGCAGGTCTGAACGCCCGTCTTTTCGAGATGACCGTAGCCCCCAGTTTTTTCCCTCACCAACCCCCTCATGCGAGGCCTGCTGGATGCCAGGCAAGCTGGAAAGAGCATGGACTTTGAGTAGCATCCTGGCTCTACACTCTCAGGCTTGTGACCTTGGGCAAGTTACTGTAACCTCTCAGCCTCCGATTCCTTATTCATAAAAAGGAGCTAATACCTCCACCTGCTGGGTTGACGAAGATTTGTAAAATGGCAGCTTTTGGTTGTTAAATTTTATTTTCTCTCTTAAATCTTGGAGGCTCTGGTTTAATGTGGATTTCCACAGGTGCCAGTCCTGGTTTTTTTTTTTTTTTTAACATATGTAACTTAATCAATATTTGTTGAGCTAATGGTGTTGAAACAGAGGCATTCACCTGGCAGGTAAATGAAGGTGGTTGTAAATAGTTCCTGCTCCGGAGTCTGTACCCACATCATTCCAGGTCACAGGAATATGTACCACCTTGTGTTTTGTTTTTTTTTTTAAATGTTTTTTCAATGTGTATTATTTTTGAGAAAGAGAGAATAAGCAGGAGCAGAATGAGAGGGAGACACAGAATTGGAAGCAGGCTCCAGGCTCTGAGCTGTCAGCACAGAGCGCAACGCAGGGCCCGAACTCACAGACCACGAGATCGTGACCTGAGCTGAAGTCGGCTGCCAAACTGACTGAGCCACCCAGGTGGCCCTGTACCACCTTGTTTGTACTCACTGCTGGTCTGCAGGACCATCACAGGAGCTAGCCAAGGCCACTGATGAAGGTGGAGGCCTGCAGAGAGGGGAGGCCTGTTTTGGAGGGGTTTACATGGGGAGGAACAGGACATCCACCTGCCTTCGAGGTTAGGACTGCAAAAACCAAACAGATGCCTGGTGGAAGTAAAATGTCCAGGAGGAGAGAATTGGCTCTTGTTCCCATCCTCCTACCCCTCGCTGTTGTGCTCTCCTGCCTGCTTCACTCCGTGCCCGTGGCCATGGGCCCAGCGCTCAGTCTGTCCTGTTCTCTGCTGAATCCCTAGTGCCTCCTGCAGGGTTAGGCCTGTAGGTGGTCAAGAAATAACACTGAATAAATAATTGGCATCATCCTGGGGCTGTATCTAGACATGCTCTGGGCACACTGGGTTCAAATCTCAGCCCGTCCACTGACTACCTATGTGATCCTTGGGGGATCACTTACCTGCTCTGTGCCTGATGATGCCATTGGGGAAATGAGTCTAATAATCGCTCCTGCCTGATTTAGTTGAGTGGAGGTTTAAACCAAGTAATGTGTGTAGGGAATTTAATACACCACCTGACAGCGCGTGCTCAATAAAATGCATGTTAACTATTTTGAGGAGCCAGAGTTTCTGTGGCCTTTACCCTGTATTCTTTGAGATAAGGTGTAGTATATAAACCCATCTTAGAAGGAGCCCACTCCTAGTTGGCTAGGAGTGTATGGAGTTGTGTTCTCCTTGACCTCGGACCCTGACGTCATCTCTGGCTCATTCGGTGTCACTTGACCTTTCTGATTGCTCAGTCCCTTCACTATAGAATGGTGTAGAATCCCTTGCTTACCCTTTGCCTACATTTTGGGTATCCAGGAGAAACAAATGAATGTGACGTGCTCAAAAGCTTTGTAAGTTGGTCACAGTACAGGTAAAATGACCTCAAAGTATGAGTGTCTTCTAAAGGAGACAGCCTGGGGGCCCCTGGGTGGCTCAGTCGGTTAAGCGACTGACTCTTGATTTCAGCTCAGGTGATGATCTCACGTTTCATGAGTTTGAGCCCGGAGTTGGGCTCTGTGCTGACAGCATGGGGCCTGCTTGGGGTTCTCTCTCTCCCTCTCTCTGCCCCTCCCCGGCTCACGCTTGCTGTCTCTCTCAAAATAAATAGGTAAACTTAAAAAATACACTAAACTAAAGTAAAGGAAATACACTAAACTAAACTAAAATAAAGCCTAGAGTGTTTTCAGGCCCTACAGTCAAATAGCTGAGGGCATTCTTTAGGCCCTGCTCAAACCTCCCAGTAGCCTACCAGCCCTGCTTTGCCCCAGGGAGCTGTCTCTGGCTGCCACCCAGCTTACCCTGGGACAGATGTGAGAAGGCCTGGAGCTTCCTGAGAACCAGCTTGTCCAGTTTTGAGGAATGATGAGATCTCCAGGAGCCGTTGGTCACTGGAGATGGGCTTGTAGGAGTGACAGGCTAGCAGGCTCCTGCAAGGTCCCTGGTCACCAGCCTTTTCAAACGAAAAAGGAGCAGACTTGTTTCCTGAAGCTCCTTTCTTGAGAAGGGGCTGCTAAGGCTGTGCTACGTGGAGTGGGGGTGGGGTGGGAGGAGGCCTGGGCCCCCGGGCCCTTCCTTGTGGGGCGGTTTTAAGTGTGAAGAGGTCAAACCAAAGGGGTGTCTTGTAGTTTGTTGTTTGTGGTTGGGATTTGGGTCTCCCCTTTCCTCCTCCAGGAAGGCCTGGGGCTGGGCGCCTGGCCAGTGGCCACAAACCGTAAGCCTGGCTTGAGGACTTGTCACACAAGACCCGGTGCCTCCTGTGGGTCTGGAACCAGGGCGGGGTGGCCCAAGTCTGAGACATGAGATCTGCTGCTGGGTATCTCTAGAGAAGAGCCAATGTCTCTGCTCGTCTACCTTCTGGTCCCTTCTTAGTGTGAGAACATCAGTAATTTCTCTTGGTAGACTCAGTCAGTGAGCATTGGTTGAATCCCTGTTGGGTATCCAATGCTCCACCCACCTGGGGTCGTGGAAAATCCATGGTTTAGATGGAGAGGGAACTGGAAAGGTAGAAATCACACCGGGCAGTGCCACAAATGGCCAGAGATGTGGTGTTGGTCTCTGTGGGGCAGGAACCAGCACTGCTGCCTGGGCTGATGGCATTTGAGTTGCATCTAGAAGGACAGGCAGGATTTGAAGGTGCTGCTGGGAAGCCTCCCCTTTCCCTGACATCTGGGCTGTGTGTGCGTGTGTGTGCATGCGTGCGCACGCGTGTGTGTGTGTGTGTGTGTAAAGGAGGGTAGGGCAGTAGGAGAAAGGAGAAGGCTAGAAGGGCAGACCAGAGGGCAATGATGTGTAAGCTGCTGCAGGCTAGGGAACACCCCCTCCCATTGTTCTCATCCTATGTCCCGGTCAGCTTTGTCCCTCCCAGAGCTGAACTCTCACCTTTCTGAGAGGTCAGTCTTTTTGTACAGCTCGAGAGCCCCACACCTGTGCAGGTGTTGTTGGGACTGTCCCAGCCAGTTAACCCCACCTGAGCTGCCCCAACGTGTAACCTACCCAAGCTTTTTCTAGGACGGGATGTGCAGCCAAGGGGCTGTGGTCTCAGGGCACCTTCCCCACCAGCCCTACTTTTCTCCCCTTTGTGTTTGCTCCTTGGGCACACAGCTCTGCAAGGGCCCAGGGAGCTGGGCTCAGTTACTCACCAATGACCCTGGAGAGGTCCTGGAACCCACCAGCTGGTTTAGACAGTTCAGTCTGTAGCTCCCCAAAGGGGTCATGGCTGAGTTCCTTAGTCCTGGCCACTCTGGGTCAGCCCGATTGGACTCCTTTTTTTTTTTTTCCTTAAAGATTTTATTTTCAAATAATCTCTGTACCCAATGTGGGGCTTGAACTCACAACCCTGAGATTAAGAGTCATATGCTCCACTGACTGAGCCAGCCAGGCGCCCCCCGATTGGACTCCTGATTCAGCCCAGGGTTTTGTCTCACTGCTGAGGCACTGGTATCCTGCTAAGCACCACTACCTGCCCAAACCTGGCCTTGATGGAGGCTCAGGGGACCTTGGGAGCAGTGGGGGCAGGAGACCCAGCAAACCAGGGCTCAGAGTCACCCTGGAAGCCCACCTTCCTTTTTTTTTTTTTAAATAGATTTTTTAAAAGTAATCTCTATACCCAGCATGGGGTTCGAACTCACAACCCTGAGATCAAGAGTTGCATGTTCCACCAGCTGAGCCAGCCACCTTCTTCTGAACCATCGAGTTTTCTCACTGGCTCCCAGGTTAGGCATCAAGTCCCAGCTCCCAGAAGCCTTCCTTCTCAGTGGGTTGGGGGTACATTTACAGAGAGGGCTAGTTAGATGCTGTCTTCTCTGCCTTGCCTACCCCCTGCTCCCATTTCCTGGCTGGGGATTATCCGGCAGATTCTCAACACAGTGGGCCCCTGTCTGGTGTAGTGATGCCCAGAGCCACCTAGGCAATAGTCATGACTCCAGCCTACCCACTCTGGGTGCCCCATTCAGCCCTCCCAGACAAATAAGCAAAACTGATGGCAGTCCCCAATAGCCTGGGTACAGTCATCTTCCCGGGGACCGGAGCTGGGAGCAGAGCTGTACTTACAAAGAAAAAAATTCTTTTTCTCATGATCTCCATAGTGGCTCACCTTTTCTGAGCACAGGCTAAGTATCGGGCACTGTGTCAGGGACTCTGTGTTGTGTTAGCACGTCTAGTCCTGTGAGGTGGGCACTTTATCCACATTTTACGAATGAGGGAGCTGGCTCAGAGCAGCTGCATAACTTCCAAGATCACAGAGCCCGTGAGAGGTGGGCAGTGTGGCTCCGGCATTTCCCTCCTCACCACTTTGCTGCTTATAAAAGAGAGAGATGCTTGCGTGTCTGGAACACTGACCAGAGAAGACATATACAAAAAACAAAACCCAGTGATGAAAACATTCTGGAATTAGATAGTGGTGATGGTGGCACAGCCTTGTGAATACACTAAAAACTATATACTAAGTAAACTAAAACTTCCTCTAAATATGTATACACTAAAATATATGTAAATATAATCTAAATGTATCTAAATATACTAAAACCCACTCAAACGGATGACTTTTATGGTATAATTCCATCTTAATTTAAAAATTTAATGTAAAAAGCCCCAGAAAATGCTAAGTAATACAGAGAAGAAAATGACAATTACCCGTCCTCCCACCTCCGAAGCTAAGGGACCTCACGGGAGCTTCTGGTGCTCTCTGCCTCCTTGTCCCTCTTCCTCATTCGTGTCTGTCCACCTGTTCTCTCCTGCTGACCGTTTACTCTAAGGTCGGGGATCCAGGTTCATGGTGCGTGAGTGGGAGAGCCGCCGAAGAGGTAGCTAATCAAGAGGGCAGCTTTCATAAAAAGCTTGATGTGACCCTGTGCTTGGAGACTGCTTAAGAATGGATCACAGATAAGCCCAGGCAAGTAGAAGGCTGGGGGGGGGGGAAGGAGGGGGTGGCTTTCCTCATTTCCCCCAGGTGGAGTCCCCACTGCACCTGCACCTACAGACCCTGTTGGTCTGGGAGTGCTTCTCACCTTCTGCCATTCCCAGGGTGAATGGGGTCCACGTGGGGCAGCTTTCCCCAGTCCCGAGAAGTGGGGGGGGGGGGGGGGCGCGGTCCTCCCCCAGGAGGCAGCTGCACTGTGCTCAGGGTTGCCTAGCAATAGTGGGAAGAGGTGACTTAGCCCACTACAGAGGCGGGAAGAGAATTAAAAGCAGCTGGGGATGGAAATCCGGAGTAGGTGCAGAGGATGCTGTTACCCTGGAAACTGCCTGCTTGGTCCTTGGCTGTAGCGGGCTACTTTTGGGCTGGTGTCTGCTCTTTATTGAGAGGTTTTGGGGTCGTGTCCAGGCCTGTCATCTCTCACAATGGGGGGGGGAACCATAGAGAAGCCCCCGTTGCACATGGCTTGTATGGTAGATGTGTTCTGTCGATGGGCCCCGTTTAACATTCACAACAGCCTTGTAAGGGATGTGGGATGCTCACACCTGATAGACGAAAATCCTGAGCTTGGAGACATAACATGCTCAATGACTGCAGAGCAAGAAGGGCCTGGGAATGAAGGTACCCTCGGTCCTTAAGGGGAACTTTACGTTTTGGTTCAAAGCATTGCCTGGGGCGCCTGGGTGGCTCAGTCGGTTGAGCAGCCGACTTCAGCTCAGGTCATGATCTCGAGGTCTGTGAGTTCGAGCCCCGCGTTGGGCTCTGTGCTGACAGCTCGGAGCCTGGAGCCTGCTTCGGATTCTATGTCTCCCTCTCTCTCTACTCATGCTCTGTCTCTCTCTGTCTCAAAAATAATAAAAACATTAAAAAAAATTAAAGCATTTCCCAAACCCATGATAGGAGATAATGTAAACACTGTCCACCTCCCAGAAAGGACAGAGAAGGTGAGAGAAGGACGACTAGAAAGGAGATTAACTGTTTTGTACCAACCAACCAGTATTTGGTAAGAATGTTCCCCAAATAATAATAGTTCATACTGTTTGAGGGTTGCATGGTTTGGATTACCTCCATCCGTCAACCCTTTGAGGAAGGTACTGTTACTTTCCTTTTTGCAGACAGGGAAACTGAGACTCAGTGAGGTCAAGTGTCTTGCCCAAGATCAAACAGCTAGTAAGCCAGGTTATGCATGAACCCAGGCACACTGATCTTGGAACTCGACCCTTCACTAGAAACCGACAAACCTTTTGCTATTCCGTAGTTTATGTTTTGAGGGACAAGGCTTATATAAATGAAATCGTAAGGAACGATTGAAGGTGCTATATAATCAAGTACTCATTACATGATTCATGATGTTTTAAAAATAAACTCCACCCCCAATGTGGGGCTTAAACTCACGACCCTAAGAACAAGAGTCATGCGCTGTACCCACTGAGCCAGGCGGGCGCCCCATGATTCATGATTTTTAATATTTATGCTTTCACACGTGGTTTTCTCTTCGTTAATCATGATGAGCAAACTTGTCAGGCCTTCTCCCCATTTTGTAGACAGGGCAAATAAGGCTCAGAAAGGTTCAGTGACTTTACCAGGGTCTCATCTGCAACCTGAATGGACGGGTAGAGTTGGTTTTGAATCCACGTCTTTGACTGGAGGGTCTGTAGTCTAAGCTAGGTGAGTAGGACCTTTCTGAAGTTACTTTTCTCGGTTGAAAAGGTAGGGGAGCGTTCTAGTCATATTTCTACACATCTAAAGAATAACTGATGGGAATACACTCAGGTCCCCTGAACCTGGAGGGCCCTAGGTGTCCCTGGTGGCCCCTGTAAGAGCTGACTCCAGCTTTTGGGGACTGGCTTCCCTGCTTTCAGATTCAACCATGTCCCTCCTCTGTTCCTTCAGCCTCACCTGTTCATCTTCCCTTTGTTTGGTCACCAGGGGAACAACAGGCTTTGAACCAGGTAGCTGAGGTGTTTGTTTTGCTTTTGAAAGCTTGTGCACATGGAACGTGAAGTTGGAGGTTCTTGTTTAAGCCTTGAGGCTGGTAAAAAGTTGGTGAGGGAAAGTTGGCGAGGCTTAGGTTGTTGGGAGTGAGCCGTTCTGGCTTTTCCGCGCTGTGGACCAGGCCAGAGGACGGCACGGAGGGTAGGACAGTGTCCTTCCTGGCCCCTGGGGTTGAACCTTTCGTCTCAGGGTCTAAATCAGAGGCCCCGGGGGGTTCAGCTGATGGTGGCAAAGCGATCCTTGGGGGAAGGGAGCTTTTGACAAGCTCCCTCCTCTGTACCTTGTTTTTCCTGTTTCTTGGTGGTTGATACTATGGGGTTGTTCCGAGCCCAGTCACAGGCCTGTGATTTGAGGCCAGGCCGGGGCTTGCAGGGGAGCATTTTTATGGGCCCAAAGATTTATTTTTTAAAAGCCATCTGTAAAGCTGATTATAAACGGATGGGAACAGAATGGAGTGATGCTGAGCTCTATTTTCAGATCGTCTGTAGGTGAACCGACAGGAGGTGGGGGGGCACGTCAAGGTGGGTGGCCTGCTTCAGACAGGTCTCCTCATGGAACTTGGCTTTGCATCTTGGAGGACAGGCCGCAAGCCTTGTGCTCGGGTGGGTGGGGGCTTGTTCCAGCCAGACTCTCTTTTCTCCTTGTGTCCAGCGTGGGAATGGCCACACAGCCTGTGGCTTGGGAATGGACGGAAGTGGGGCTTTTACTTCTTCTAAGTGCCAACACCAGGAAGTAGGGTCCCCGCCTGCCCCCCAGTGCAGCGTCTGCAGGGGGGCTGCAACTTTATGGAGGTTCTGTGGTCCTGACAGCAGTGTCCGGCTGTGTGAGCACGGCTGTGCATGTCGGTGTGAGTGCAGGCACACGTGTGTGCCTCTTTGGCTCTGAGAAGCCCCCCTGTTGATTTTGGCCACTGATTTGAGTTTGGCAGAGGAGTGGCTCCCTTTCAAACGCCGCAGACATCCTCCAGATAATACATAATGGCACTTTCCAGTAGAGCTCCCCGTTTTTCGGAAAGGCCTTTCTTTCCAGGAACCCGAAGTGCTTTTCCAGGCTTGGCTCTGGGAACCAGGAGGAGGCGGCTCATGAATCCTGCATTCCCGGAGCAGGGGAAGCGGGGCCAGACCCCCGGTTTCCTGCCCTTTATCCTGGATCCTGGCTGGGACTGTTGGGAGGTAGCTTTGCCTGCATGAAGCCCAGAGGCCTCTTTTTAATTTAGATGTTTCCCCAAACTTTCATCTCAGGTGAAAGCCACTTTGTTGTTGTGGTTGTTGTTTGTCTTAAGCTATAGTTAATTGAGAGGTTCATTCTATAATTAACTTTCAAAAAATTAAGGAGTGCCACTCTGGGGTTTCAGTTCAGTGGGCCTGTCTGGAGCTCCTCTACTAGGGGTGCTTGGCAAAAGCATTAAGGCCACAGCGGGCGCAGGGGGGTCAGGCTCGGGACCGGCCCCTGATTACCTTTTCATGGAAGCCCCTGGTTCGGAAGGCCCCAGCTTAGGCCCAGGCCCAGGCCCAGGGAAAGCGGAGCTGAGCACCCACCCCCAGCCTGCCCCCAGCACGTGCCAGCCCAGTTCTGTGCCGTGGGCCACACACACTCTAAGTGTTTCCCAGATATTAATTCATTTAGTCTTTGTAACACCTTATGCAATGGCTTAGCTGGAGGTAACGAAATTTAGAAAGGTTTGCAAAGGCTCAGTTGGTTACAGCTGTTTTTCTAGGTTTTCTGCTTTGGAGGCCAGTTCACAAAGGCCTGATAGGCAGAGGTAGGGTTCTGGTGTTCCTGTCCCCAATGCTGTTCCCTTCCTCACTGGAATTAACCGCTGTCCCTCATTTGGTGTTTTCTTTCCTCAACGTTGGTTTATACAGCTCCTGCCTGTGTAGTTGTCTGTATCTTTGTGCCTGTCGAAAACTACATAAATGGGGGTGCCTGGGTGGCTCAGTCGGTTGAGCGTCCGACTTCGGCTTAGGTCATGATCTCGCGGTCCGTGAGTTCGAGCCCCACGTCAGGCTCTGTGCTGACAGCTTGGAGCCTGGAGCCTGCTTCGGATTCTGTGTCTCCTTCTCTTTCTGCCCCTCCCCAGCTCATTCTCTCTCTCTCTCTCTCTCTCTCTCTCTCTTTCTCTTTCTCTCTCTTCCCCTCTCCCCCCTCAAAAATAAATAAACATTAAAATAAAAAAAAAAAAAACTACATAAATGGTGTCATACCCAACGTAGCAGCGTGCTCACATGCTGTTCTTTCTGCCCACACCGTTCCTGTGGCCTGGAGCTGTGGAGGTTGGCCTGGCTCTGCCCTGTTTTGTGGATGAGACAACGGTTGAGGCCCAGAGGGGCTGAGGGACTCGAGGGACTTGTCCGAGTTGCACAGTGGCTTACAGATGGCAGGTGGGACCGGAGGCTGCAGGTGGCTCTCTGTGTTATACCTGCTGCCATGAGCCCCCTCGGGGTTCGGAGACTCCCTGGTATTTGAGGAGGGAGGGCAGAAGCAGCCAGCCTCAGTTTCTTCTTTTCTTTCTTCCCACATGTGTTTTTGGCACCTGGCTCCCATTTCCTGGGTGGGGGGGGACCTACACCCTTGCCCGCTGCCCTCTTCCTGGGGCTCCAAGAGTCAGCGTCCTAGGGGCTCACTGCTTTGCCAGTTTTTCTCCTCCCAGGATAGCAGTTGTCCTTTTGTTGCTTCTTGATGAAGCAAATCTGTAATGACAGAAAGCTCCTGTGAATTTGGGAATGCTTCTAAATGAGTTTGCATTTTATGTCTCACAGTGGTATCTTGCAACATTTGGAAGTCAGTCGTTCTCTGCACATAGAGTTTTGGAAGAGGCAGAGGTGGGGAGCCACAGCTGAGCCCTTCTTGGCCGGGGCCGGGGGGCAGCCAGTGCGATTCCAGTTATGTCTCCCTGTCCATGCCTGGTTTCCTGGCTCTGGCCTTTTCTTCCTTCTCTGCTGGCTCTTGGCCGCTCAGCCCTTGCCTCGCTCACTTAGCGCCTGGGTAGAGGATGGGCAGGAGGGAGCTGGAAAGGACAGGCGAGTTGGCAGCCTCTTGGCAGTCCTCATCAGAGTCGCTTTGGGCATTGTTGTGAAACTCTTGGCCCTGAGGACATTTGGAGGGTTCTCAGGGGATATCACTGATCTGTGAATGACTTGGGGCTCCTTGGATGATTGGAGGTGGGTCTGGGGGTCTCGAGGGAGCCTCCCTAGTAGGGGGCTCCTGGAAGGCTGTGCCACCGGGATCCAGACACATTCAGGCCACCTCATCTCAGAGCCTTGAAGCCTAGAAGCGTGGTTCTCAAACTTGACCGTGCATCAGAATCACCCAGAAGGCTGCTTAAAATACAGATGCTGGACCCCATCCTCAGGGTTTATATAGGTCTGGGGTGGGGCCTGAGAATTTGTATTTTTAACAAGTGTGAGGGCACTGCAAAGCTACTCGCAAAGAAGATAGATACAGGCAAGGGAAAGCATTGGGGCTACTTTTGCAATCTGCCCTAGAGGTCTTTATGTAGATGGTGACTTTGCTGGTATTTAGTACCTAGTGCCTCCTCCCTCTTCCCCCCCAAATAAGGGGAAGTTGCGTTCTTTCTCTGTGGGGGGTGGGGGGGCCTGGACCTGGGGTGGGAGATGTGCTCCTGTACCCTGCGAGGGCGACTCCTCAGGAGCCTCCTGCTGGCACACAGTAGGTGCTCACCAAATATTAGATATGCTGAGCGGTGACCGTGGGTGCCTTAGAGGGGGTGGGGCAGCCACAGTCCAGCCGGAAATGTCTGGCGGATGCTGAGGTGTCGGGTGGCCATGGTCCAAGGCATCAAGGGCCGCTTTGGTGATGGGGCTGAATTGAGGTCCCAGAGGGAGCCCAGGCTGGCCTCGCAGCCTCAGAAGTGTGCCCCGGAGTCCAGAGGAGGCCGGGGAAGCTGGCCTTATGCTTGAGCTGGGGTCCGAGCTCAGGATGACCTCAGCCCTGCCATGCTGCTCGACACCCCCTCCCAGGTGTCTGACTGAAGCAGGGTGGCCGGGAGCCAGCGCACCCACCCCCCTCCCCGGCTCCCTGGCAGGCAGTCCAGCTGTGTGTTTTCTTCTTTTGGCCAGCGGCCCACTTCAGATTCCTCTCCTGAGGTACTGGCCATGCTGACACGTCCTTCTGTTCCCTGCCCTTGTTGGATTTGGCTACGGCCCCTACTTCAGAAAATCTTAGGGAGTTTCTGGTCCTCTTATGTGGGCTTGGGGGCCTCAAAGGAAATAAAACCTTCCAGCCCCAGCACTGAGGGTTCTCTCTTTGGCAGTGGACGTCAGCAGCCTGCTCTCTTTAGCCACAGCAGCCGGTTGGGGGGGGGGGGGGCGGGGCATGGAGCCAGACAGAACCTTCAGACCCCCCAGCTCCCCAGCATGTGGGGCCCAGCAGGACCCTGGTCCACCTGCCTCCTGCTCCCTTCCTGTTGGGACCCTGGTGGGTGGCATTTAGGAAAGGACTAGATATGGAAAAACTGTCCTCTTTGAGCTATCAGTCCAGAGAGCTGCCTGGGAGGACCCTGTTCTGTCCCTTCGGAACAAGGACAGCAGTTGTGCCTTGGGTACCAGGGCCACAGGAGACCCGAGGTCTGGTTTTAGAGCTGCTTATGGCTGCTGTGTGATGCTGGATAAGCCACACCTGATCCTTACCTATAAAATGAGAGGACTGGGTTGGGGGGAGTGCGGTGTTGGAAATGCCTTGCCTGGATTAGCACATGGAGATGATCTCTAAAGTCTGGGGCCAATGCCAGCTTTCTGTGTTTCTGTCCCCTTGATGGGGGTTGCTCAGTAGAGTCAAGGGCTTCTGGAGGTGATCTTGAGGTTGATTCCTGGGCTTCCCAGCCTGGCCCTGAAACTAACTATTCTGCTCATACACGGACTCTTATCTTTAGGAGTCTTCAGTGTCCTCAGCTGTCAGGAATTTGTTCCTACCCTCTAGAGAGGGTGTGGGTGGGGCCCGGTGAATGAGCTTCCCTTACGGGATCCGGTGGTGCTCTGTGTCTTGGGATCTGCATGCACTCTCTTATTCTGGAAATGCCTGCTTAGGGTGTGGCCATGTGGGAAGCCAGGTGCCTGTGGAGGGTAGGCAGCCTTATTTGGGATTGGTGAAGGGTCTCTTAGCTCTGCCTTCTAGCCTGGGTGCTCCAGGTGTGGTCCTGGGGTGGGGAGAATATCTGGGCCCACTGCAAGGTGGGCTGCTCATCATCGATCCGTCTTTGGTGTAGGCTTATCTGGGTCACAGGATCGGTGTGAGGTAGGAGAGACTGCAGGCTGAGCGGAGCCAGGGAGCAAGGATTTCAGCCTGGAATCTGCCCAAGGGACTGGTGTCAATAGGCAGCCTTGTCTTCCACTTTGTTTACTCCCAGGACCCAGCTCTAGCCCTTCTTTCTTCTGGAGCAGTTTGAAGAAATCAAGTCACAGAATGCCAGAGCCCGAAGGGAACTATACCGTCACCTGGTCCTCCCCACTTAGATGAAGAGACTGAGGTCCACGATGGTGATCTGACTTGTCCAAGGATGCTCTGCCATGAGTTCATTCCTTGTGGGGCTGGTTTTGGTAAGGACTGTTTATTCCAGGCACATATAAACCCTCTTCTGAGGTCATACTTGTGGGTGGGCTCCAAACACCTGGTGACAGACAGGCAGTGTGAGCCTCTGTGCTCTGAAGGCAGATGGATGGAGCCGCTGGGGTTCTGGCTAGTGTGTGGGTGGTCGAGTTCAGGTGAGTTTCACACATGACGGCAGCTGTCCTCTGCCAGGTTGGAGGTGGTGAATGACAGGTGGGTCCTTTGCATGGCTGCCCTTGTACCCAGATGTTCCCGGGACTGGCTCCTGAGATTACAGCTGAGGAGGGGAGTGAGAAACGAGCCAAAGGGACAGGTGCAGGTGGCGCTGGTGGCATGAGCGGTGCCGGTCCTCACATTAACAGCTAACGCTTACTACATGCCCAGCCCTGTGCTAATTCCGTAACGTGCATTATATCAGTCATCCTAACTGCACTGTCAAGTGCAAGTACTATTTCATTTTCATCTCCACTTTGCAGAAGAAACGGAGCTTTGGTGAGATTAAACCGTTTGCCCCAAGCCACACAGCTCTTGAGTGGTGTTCCAGACTTTGAACTCAGGGCTGCCTGGCCAGAGCGCACTGTCCTCGCCAACTGCTCTGGCTGTCCCCTCCCTGCCAGGTTCCCTCTGCTCGGCAGCGAGCACCAGCTGCCTTCCCTGACTGCAGACCGGAAGCTCCTCACTAGAGATAGAACTGGGTCTCCACCCTCCTTGGGCCCCAAATACCTCTCTTCTGACACACACATTCCTGCACTTGCCCGGAAGTGGTCCGTTCATAAGAGCTGTGCCTGTGGCTGCTGTGCGATGCTGGACAAGCCACACCTGATCCTCACCTGTAAGATGAGGGGACTGCGTTCCAGGATGGTGGGCACGCTCTGTTGTAAATGCTGCGGGTTCTGGTCCCTGACACCGCAAGCCCCGGTGCCATGCCAAGCAGTGGAGGTGGGGCAGCCCAGGGCTAGATGGGGGCTGCTCCTTCGCCTCTTCCTTTCTTCCCCGTGTCTCTTCTCTTTCCTTCTTGCCTTGCGTGGCACCCCAGGCACTGGCCACCCCCAAGGAGGGTCTTGGGAATGAGGCTGTACTGGGGAGGGGCAGATTTCCTCGCCCTCCTGGGAGCACGGGGGTGCTGGTCATGCCTTTGCTGGCTGCCCCCGAGTATGGCACCTTCTTGGCCATGGCAGGGTTGGGCCGGTTCTGTGGCTGTGGGGGTGTTCCAGGCTCCACCCCGTGACATAGTCACGGTGGTTGTAGGCCCTGTGCCAGCTGTTTGTTTGTTTTACATCACACTATTATTTCATCCTCAGAGCAAGGTAGGAGGCATTAGCTCTGTTTACAGGCGAGGGGCTCAAAACCCTGAGAAGTCAAATAACATGCTGAGGCTGGCATACTGCAGGCTGAGATCCGCACCCAGGTCTGTGGGGGCTCAAGTGCTCCTACCACCTAATGCCCAGGGTGAGCAGAAATTGACAGCTGGCTGAAAAAGACAAAAGCCCTGAACAGCAAGGACACAGTGCTCAGCCGGGCTACAGCACCCTGGGTGTGGGCAGGCTGGGGGTGATGAAGGGGCATTGCTGGCTTCCTCTGAGAGAAGAGGCCAGATGGAAAGCATTTGCAGGCTCGTGGGCACCATTCACCCATTAGGCTGTGGCTGCGGCATTGCTCGGAAAAGCTCAGGCAGACGAACATAATGGTGCAAAGACAATTGGAGCCAGTCTGTGCCTGTCTCTTGAATCTGGCCTTGCCTCTGTGATTCCTTCTTTGCATTTCAAGCTCCACTGTCACCTCTGCCTGTTAATAGGCCGTGGGGGCCTGGTGAATAATACTAATACAGGAGTCATACGAAGTAGCTCTTCTAATGCGTGCCTGGCACCGTGCTTAGCTTTTTGCATCTAAGCACCGGGATGAGAATTTCCCATGCACTGACCCATAAGATTCTCACAACAACCCTGTGAGGCGAGCAGTATGTCCCCACTTTACAGATGGGGAAACCGAGGCCCAGAGAGGTTTAGTAGTTTACCCAGCGTCCTGCAGCTGGTAAGTGGCAGGGCTAGGATCTGAATCCTGGGATTTCCAGTCACTAGAACCATGATTCCCTTAAGTCAGGGATGTCTGTGTGTCCTTTATTTCTATCTCCGAAGCTGGTCTCGCACCTGATACTGAGAGGGCTTTAGGAGAAGTTGTAATGACAGAATGAAGGGTGTTTGGATCCTGCCCTTTGAGGGGAAAGCTGTCTTTTGCAGGCTTCCTGGGGGCTTGTGAGATCTGCAGCAGCTCTGAGGCCCACCCTTGGTGCCCTGCGGCCATTTTCTGAATAGGGGGCTGCCCCGGTACAGGGGGAGACCCTGTAGGTGGAGGAGGCAGGGCTGGGGAGACAAGCCCAGGGGACACAGTTCCCAAAGCCCCTTATCGGTCTTCTTCCCTCCGGGGAGATCAGCATCGTCTTGTCACAAGTGTGGTTAGATGTTAATTTTCAGGGAGGATTAAGATAGTAAGTAATTTAGAATTTAAAAAAAAATGTTTATTGATTTTTGAGAGAAAGAGAGCCAGTGCAAGCAAGTGGGGGAGGGGCAGAGAGAGAGAGGGAGACAGAGGATCCCAAGTGGGCTCCACGCTGAGCGCCGAGAGCCCAATGTGGGGCTGGAACTCACGAACCATGAGATCATGACCCGAGCCGAAGTCGGACGCTTAACCAATTGAGCCACCCAGGCGCCCCAGTAATTTAGAATTTAATAAAGTTTCAATTCATGGCAGGGACGGGGGAGGGTTGTTTCTTATTTCTCTCTTTAGCCATGATGTCTGAAATGTGGGAGGCACTTAGGGGATATTAGTTGTGTGAATAAGTTAAAAAAACAAAACAAAACCTAATTATCATGGGGAATTCAAGTGCAGGAGTAGAGGATAGTATAACGAATCCCGATTTCCCCTTTCCCCAGCTTCAGCACTTAGCCACAAAACCTCCCTGTCCTGTTTAGCCATCTGGGCCAGCATGCAGTGAGATTAGCTGGGGTGAACTGTGTTCTCGCGAATGAAAAGGACGAGCGGAGGTGAAACGATACGCCAGTACCAACGCAACCTCGCCCGTGGGGTCACCACTGTGCCGAGCACCATGCAGACGTTCCAGAAGGTTTGAACGGACTACTTGGCAACTGGCCAAGTGACATTCCTCCAGCCCCAGGGTGGGGGGAAAAGTTTCTGAAGGATGAGTTCAGCCAGATATTTGAGGTGGGCACACATAACCCGCACCAAAGGCACGGCTGCCGACGATGGTCTACCCTCTCAATTCACATTTACTGTGGATCATTTTATTTTTTTAAATGACATTTGAAATATAAGAAAAAGTGTAGAGAACACCACAACAAAGACCTATGTGCTCACCACCCAGGTTTAATAAATATGAAGCACTTGCTCTTTCCAGGTCAGGGCAAGGTGCTCGAGAGGCCAGTGGGTGACAGACCTATGAACCGCATTTCCTTGTCACAAAGATGTGACGTGCAGTATGGTGAAGCGAGCCCAAGGAAGGCCCCATCCCACCTTGGAGGAGATAGGGAAGGCTTCCTGGAGGAGGTGATAAAAGTGAGCTAAAAATCAAATCTGGAGTATGTCTGGGTGAGTCAGGCAAGGGGGGTGGTGGCAAAGGGCGGGGGAGGTGGGCCAGGCAGAATGTGACCAAAGGCATGAACAGTGAGTATGAAGCTCTGGGAAGGGTGGGGCAGGGGATGAGTGAGAAGGAGTGGGCTGGGAGCAGCTGGAGAGAAAGAGGCCTGGGGGTGGGTGACAGCGGACCCGGTGAGTCAGCGGACGAGCTCGGCCGTCTTCGGGGCAGCGGCGGGCTCTAGACTTGTCCTGAGTCCTGCTCAGTGCTCGGCTGTCTGAACTGGACCCTGGACACTGGACACTGCCCGGTGGGGTGGGTGGGAGCCGTGTCAGGAGTAGTGGAAGGAGCCTGGCTGTGTAGACAAGGCTGCAGACCACGTTGGGAGGCCCAAGGGGGCAAAATAGTACTTGTGGGGGTTGTGTGGGAGATGGGAGTCTAGCTCAGAGCTTCTAACTGTCAAACTTTCCAAAGAAGGAATGAACTGTGGGGTCATGAGTTTCCTGGTCTCGAGTGTGTTGGGTGGACTTGTCGAAGCCGGTGGGGGCGGTGGAGGGGGGAGGGCTCTGCCGTGCCAGGCCCCCAGGGCCCCGGCTCGCTCTGTACTCTTGGGATTCAGGCGGCGGACGGCGGGCTAAGTGACCCTTGGCACAGGGCGCAGGCGCTCCAGGGAAGGCGGCTGTGGAGGAGGCGCTGGCCGGTTGCCATGGGAACCACCTCTGCTGTGGGTTTCTGGTTCGAGGATGCCCTGGAAGGGAATGAGCTCACTCCACCTGCAAGGTGGTGAGTCAGCCTCCGAAGACCTACTTGCTCTCCAGGGCTAGGCTCCCCTGCCCCACGTGGGCTGCTGTCACTAGAAAAGAGATGGGTGCAATAGAGACAGCGGCCAGCCACTCTGGCAGCCCCGGGGATCCTGAGTCCAGTGGAGGGAGGAGGAAGCCTCTAGTCCAGTCGCCCAAACCTTGGTCCTCAGCAGAGGCTGAGCCATCCTGTCTGCCGGCCATGTGGCTCATGTGGCCCAGGTGCCATCTGCAACTGCGCCGGCCTTGGGCTCGCAGTCCCCTGGGCTGGACACACCGAGGACGGGGTTTCAGGTGTGTCAAGGGTTTCGAAGGAGACGTGCAGGCTGTGTGTGAATACCCATCAGTCAGGTGCGAGGGCCGTTTCTGGGGATGCAGGAGGAAAGCTTCCCGGAGGGAGCGCGTTTGATCTGACACGGGAAGGCTGAGGGGTCACTAGTTTGCCCATCGAGTCCTAGGCATGTAGAGGTCAGAGGTCGTGGCTTATGGCTTCTGCGCCTCCCCACAACCACGTGTGCAGGTGTCTAGTTTGTTGTTCTTATGAGGGTGTGTTCGGAACATGCCCGCTGACGGGTAGTGAGGACAAGAATTTCAAACCGCTGTGATTTCAGGGCACTGGGCATCTTCTGCAAGACCCTAAGAAGTCCAGCCCACCACCTACTGGGTTCCAGTCTCTAAGGAGCCACCTGTGGGCTTGTAGCCTGTCTCCACCCCCAATGTGGCAGCCTTGGGGATGACATGGGAAAGGCCAGGGAACACTGGCTTTTGCTTGCCTTACTTGATACATCTACCTGGGCCTCTGTTGCCATTGGAGAAGAGAAAGCACTTCAGAGGGGGCAAAAAAAGATGACATTTTAACCCTCTCACCTACACACTACAATTTATCGTTTCAGAAACCTATTTTTGTTTTTGTCCTCATACGTGCTTTACTTTCATAGTGGTAACCATAGCGTGTATGCAGTTCAGTTCTGTTTTTTTATTTCTCCACGTGGCTTTTTATTAAAGATTTGTTTTTTCATATATAGCAACACAGCCTTTGCGTTCCTTCCCTGATGAAAGTGAGATCCACGGATAGAGTTTATTTCATGAATATTTTTTTATTTGTGCTTTTCTGCCTCTTTCCAAAAAGCATTTGAGGAGAGCACATCCAAAGGCTCATGTATGGCTAAGTTTTTTTTTTTTTTTTTTTTTTAATTTTTTTTTCAACGTTTATTTATTTTTGGGATAGAGAGAGACAGAGCATGAACGGGGGAGGGGCAGAGAGGGGGAGACACAGAATCGGAAGCAGGCTCCAGGCTCCGGGCCATCAGCCCAGAGCCCAACGCGGGGCTCGAACTCACGGACCGCGAGATCGTGACCTGGCTGAAGTCGGACGCTTAACCGACTGCGCCACCCAGGCGCCCCATGGCTAAGTTTTAAAGTTGGAAGATCTGAGCTTTGTCAGGGTGAGGATGAGGTAACTGTTCAAAGAGGTTAGTTTTTCTTAGTTTGCCCTGACCCTCTTTCCAAGCTTCCTGGTAGCCACAGCAAAAGGGGAAATTGGAATTATCATAACATTTATTTCCTAATGAAAGGAAGCATATCAGTTCATGGGAAAGAGACACTTATAGTAATTACTGACCACCAGGGACTTTTCCATTTTAGAGTCGTGTTGTGCTTAATGCTGTCGGTCGTAGTTTCACGGAACACACAGAGACCTTTTTTGCATATTGGTTCTTTCTTTCCTTTTTTTTTTTTTTAAGGTTTTTATTTTTAGGGACACCTGGGTGGCTCAGTCAGTTAAACATCCGACCTCGGCTCAGGTCATGATCTCACGGTTTGTGGGTTCGAGCCAGGTGTCGGGCTCTGTGCTGACAGCTCAGAATGTGGAGCTTGCTTTGGATTCTGTGTCTCCCCCCCCCCCCCCGCCCCTCCCCTGCTTGTGCTCTGTCTCTCTCTCTCCTTCAAAAATGAATAAACACTAAAAAATAAAAATTAAAAAAAAGATTTTTAGTTTTAAGTATCTTTACACCCAGCATGGGGCTCAAACTTACGACCCCGAGATCAAGAGTCGCATGCTCTGCTGACTGAGCCAGCCAGGCGCCCCTGCATATTGGTTATTAAATCAACCCTCAGTAGAGCCAAAGGCATGGTGTTAAATCACACTTGTGTGAAGGCATTTCTGTGAGAAGCTGAATAATGAAATCTTGTCCTACTGCTTCAAGAGGTCCAGCTGAGGCGAGGCCTCACCCCTTGCTTGTCACTGGAGACTCTCCCTCCCGGTTGTTTGCCCGGGGCTGGGCTCCTGGGCCCTGCGTCTGTTAGAGGTTTTCCGAGGCCTGCGCAGAGAAGAGAACTGTTTGAGGTACCAGGCATGTGAGGACCAAAGCTGCTATTTTGTTAGGAAAATGAGAGGTCGGGGCTGGGCCTGGCATCTACCTTTTCAGAACGAAGGTGGTGGAGGCCAAGGCTGTCTTCTGGAAGCACATTTGGATTTGCTCCAAGCCTCAGCAAGGTGCTTCTGGCCTCAGGCTCTTGGCCACAGAGCAGGGATGAGGTCCCCCCGGGAAGGAAATGGCTTACCTGTCGGGGCTGGGCCTGGCATGTCACCTTTACTGGCTGCCTCTCTCCTCAGTGAGGTGTTCCTCCTCTCCTCTTCATTCTCCCGGCATTGGACATCTCCATGGTTTCCAGTTTTTGGCTATCCTAGGTAATGCCTCTATAAGTAGTAGTCCTTTCCTGTGGACGTTTTCTTGCCTTTTAGGTTCATATCTGGGATCTGAGTTAATTGGTCAAGAGAGATGACCATTTTACGTATTCATCAGTTGCCTTTCTAAGACGGACTGACTTAATATGCCACCGGCAATACACAAACCTGTTTCTTTTTTTTTTTAAATTTTTTTTTTCAACGTTTTATTTATTTTTGGGACAGAGAGAGACAGAGCATGAACGGGGGAGGGGCAGAGAGAGAGGGAGACACAGAATCGGAAACAGGCTCCAGGCTCCGAGCCATCAGCCCAGAGCCTGACGCGGGGCTCGAACTCACGGACCGCGAGATCGTGACCTGGCTGAAGTCGGACGCTTAACCGACTGCGCCACCCAGGCGCCCCACAAACCTGTTTCTTTAATTAAGAAGGAACGTAATGTTTATTGTGAAAAATACAGCACCGTACAAGGAAGAAAATAGAGATTGCCTGGAATTCTCCCACGCTGAGAGCATGGAGGTGTCGGTTTGGGGTGCTGCTGTAGTGACCTCCTGCCTCTTGTCAGGCAGGAGTGGGAGCTGTGGCGGTCCCCCGTTAGTCCTATGTGCCCTCCTGCTTGGCAGGGAGGGTACCCGATTTTCCTCTGACCCAGAATAGCTTAGCCACTGGCCTGCCTGGCTGTGGGCTTAACATTTCTAACCTGAAGTCCCTGTTAATATTTCAACCTAGTGCTAGATATGTAGAAGGTGGTTCAGAAAACTGTCAGGACTTAAATATTTGGGAGGAAAATGTGAAATATGATCCTCCGCTGGCAACTTAGTAGATTCTTCAGTAGCTACCACCTGCCAGGCGCTACCTCAGGGGCAGGGCACAAGGCTCATGAGCCTCGTGTCTGGGAAAGTTCCCCCTCCCCCGGACCTGGCTGTTGACCACATTGTTGCAAGTTCCTGTCTGTCTGTGAGGCTTGTCAGAAGAGCCAGGGTTCTTGGTAAAGCTGAAGGGAAGTGGGAGAAGACCTAGAACAGAACCTAAACCTGCCGGCTCTGCGCCCGGCTCTCACTTCCCCCCTTCACTTCTCTGAACCAAACATTCCATGGCCCAGGCGACCTTCTCCCATACTTCCATCTGCAGGAGGAAGCCTCAGGGTGGAAGAGACCGCTTCCTGCTCCGGCTGGGCCCTTGATGAACTCTCGACTGGGGTTGCCGGCACTCCTCAACCCGGCAGGGTTACTTCTGTCCCCGGGCAGCTCCACCGTCCCCTGAGCAGTGACGTGTCTGATGAAATGCCCCTGATGCTGGGCTGGGAAGAGGAAGCTGGACTGTTCATGAAATGGCTTGACCTGAAGTAGGGAACGAGGCCTCAGTCCCTGGGAACTCTTAAGAGCCAGCTGAAGATTTCTCAGGTGGCTTCAAATGCCAACATGGGTGAATGCATAGGGGCACCTGGTGCTGTGCCCACACTAGTGACACACTTGGATGTTTGTGTCATTTTCAATATGGATGCGCAGAAGCTTCCTTTCTCCTGCAGCTGTGGCTCTCCCCTTGTTTCATTTTAACCTAGTGCTAGACGTATGGAGTCAGGTGCGCTTCGGTTGGGGATCATACCTGGAGGTCCACAGGTGTTTCTTGGGGAAAGACGAGATGGAGCTGCAATGGTGGCTTCTTCGAGCCACCCCAGCCCCCGTACCCACGTGTGGGACTCTCAGGCTGTCTTGGAGGTGCACCTAGAGCACGCTTGATGTCCCTAATGCTGAGTGTCCTACGTCCGGCCCCTCCGACACAGTGGCAGACTGTTTTCCAATGTCCAGGGGCTGTGGATGATCAGAACTTTGGAGCCGTGGGATTCACCGGAGGGATTCTCGGTGTTGGGGGCACCGAAGGGGGAAGCCACTGGAATGTCTCAGCTGCTGTTTGAGTTGGTTAGGTCAAGAGCTCCCTGTCAGGGCCTCATGGTACTCCAGCTTGTGGCCATGTGGACGGGCTGGGATTGATTTGTTCTGTCTGGTTTGTTAGACACTCTACCCTCTCTGTCTCTCCCTACCCAGAAACCACAATGAACTGTAAAGGCTGGTCCAATTAAGACTCATGGTCGTTGGGAGGGTGAGAGGGACTCCTGAGGAGACAACAACATGTACTTAACTTTGCTCTGTGAAGGAGAGGTTCCTTTGCTCTGAGGAGGGAAGGTGGGCAACAGCAAAGGGCGTCCTGCCCACACTGTATTAATTGAGCACCCGCTTCAGGTGACCACATCTTCCAGTTCTGGTTCCAGTGGGCATGTCCACTCTCTACCACCCAAGTGGAGAATTTCACTCCGATGCCATATTTACTAAAGGGTGGTCCACGGCCCACTGAGGCTTCATGTATGAACTGTAGCCTCCTGAGCCTTGCCCTGACCTGCCGAACCAAATGCTCTGGGCTCAGAGCCCAGGAATCTGCATTTCTAGCAAGCCCCCTACTTAATTTTTAGAGAACATCTAGGAAGGCTTACGTGGAGAGTATCGTTGCTCTAGTCTGAGTGGTAGGAGTATCCCCAAAATGTGAACCAAGTGTCTCTTCTGGACCCTGAACCCATATTATTACTTAGAGGGAAAGTGAATAAGGAAAGGAAAGAAGATCTGTTCTTGCTTCCCTGACCGTAAATTGTTTTTGGCTTTGGAGCAAGAGGGCCAATAAGGCTGCTTTAGAGCAATATTGCAGTGCTAATGGTGGAGGCCATGCTTTTCTCACCCTGGGCATTCTGAGGGGCCACTTCTATCAGACAGGTGGCCCTCCCTGCTCACCCAGCACAAACATCTGTGTCCTTTAGTGACTGTCCAGCTCTGTTTGGTTTCCTGTGGAGAGAGGGCTTTTCAGCACCCCATATGCTGCCTCGCCCTGTCCCACCTTAGTGACCTCTGACCCTGTAGTCTCAGTTGAGCCAAATTCTGACTGTGTACTGTTGTGTGGGTTCTAGCTTTCATCCAGACAGCGTGACAACAGGGGTTTGGGTTGGCTCTAGACTGTGGACGCCTCCTCATTGCCATGCTCCTGGGTCTTTTCAGTCCGGGGGTCTGCCAGCTGCAGTGTGTTTTGTTGGCATAGACTCCAACTGGCCCAGGGAGACAGGCCCAGGCAACAGGGAGCTGAGAAAGCACGTGAGACTCAGTTTAACAGGGCAGTTCCACATCCCTGGGTGTCATTTTGGGGGCTGTAGGTCAAGAACCACCCCCTCTGCCTCTCTGACTATCCGCAGTTTCTCAGGGGGGATGTGGTACCGTGGGAGGACGGGCACAGTGTAGAAGGGAACCACGACTCTCAGAAGTTGAGGGGGGAGATTGAGTTTGGTAGAGCAGGCCTCAGGGGGCCACAGCATGCCTCTGACATCAGAAAGGACTAGGGTTACAAGGGTTGGTATACAGAAGGTGGGCCTGAGAGCTAAGGTATAAGAAAAAGGACCCTCAGAGCACTTATTCTGGAGTCCCAGAGGTGATGAACTCTTCCAGGCAATACGTGTAACTGAGACACAGTTTTGCAAAGAGAAAAAAATCCAATCAAGGCAAGGTTTTAGATGAACAGGTAGATGGACTCCTTTCTGAAGGCTCTAGGGATTGTTGCAACTTGTGGGTTAGCATCGTGGCTCATTTATGTAGCAAAAGCTGTGAAAATGTTCATATCCTTTGGCCTGGTAATTCCACCGCCCCCCCCCCCCCGCCCCCTCCCCCGCTCCACTGGCCTCCAGGATTTTGTCTGAAGAAAACTGTCCAACTGAGACAGAAACGCCTAAGAATATGCTCTGTGCCATCTGGGGGAAAAAAAAAAGCTTCCGTGTCTAAGCAACATTAGGGGAGGAGTTTAACAAACCTTCCTGATACATGGTAGTGGTGGGACATTTTTTTTTCAGCCTTTAGAATGACATTTATACAGATTATACAGGAATAGAATATCCAATAGACTGTTGAATGTTAGAGTAACACTATATGCTATATGCATTATAATCAGTTGCAACCATAAAAACCAGTGTAAACAGGTAATACGCAGAAACGAAAAAGACTATGTTGAGGTTGTAGGATGAACTACTTTTTAAGAAAAAATAGTATTCAATTTAATAGCAAGTCAGGGAATTTCTATCTGAAGCACCATCTCTCTCCAAATTTTATTTATTTATTTATTTATTTATGTATGTATGTATGTATTTATTTATTTATTTATTTATTTATTTATTTATTGCTGTAACCTGTCCTTTGCTTGAGTAATGGCAGCTGCATGAGATTTAACCGTCTGTTCTGAGCACGCTCAGTGTGTGTTATGTGCTGCTAGGCGCTGTGGAGTGCATAGAAGGTGTAAGATGTGGTCCCCTGAGCTTAAGGGCAGGGGATGGATGTGTCCCCTTGCTGTGGAGACAGGATGTGCCTCTGTAGGGCCAACTGATTAGTGCTGGGTGCTGAGGCCTGGCCCTAGCATAGGGGGCATGGGCAGGTGGGGGGGGGCGGTTAGGTGGATGGTGGATGGGATGGTCTGGGACTTCGGCTGGGGTTGGAAGGATCTGTAGGACTCAGGTGAGCTTTTAGGACAGGGGAGCGACCAGCCTGGCAGCCCAGCAGAGTCCAGGTCTCTTGAGGTGGGCTCTGTCTGCACCGGCACAGTCTTGCATGAGATCAGAGATAAATCAGATACCTGTTATTCATCCCATTTCTAGAGACTGCAAACTCGAGTCCTAGAAATGGACTCTTCCAGGAATCTCCAGAGTCCCCTAGGACAGGAGTGATGCTCCCTGTGAGCTGAGTGCCCCTGCATGTGCAAACCCTCTCTGTGCCGTCCCCAGGGGCAAATCCCCAGGCGCGGGAACCACTCCTGGAAGGTACCTTTGGTACCTTCTGGGCCAGTGATAGAGGATCAGCATTTCTTCTCCAGTGACCTTTCCTTTTATATCTGTCCCTGGCCTGCATGCGTGCCAGGCACTCCTGGGGGGCCGCCCCATCCACACTTGCCATTTGGGTACTTTGACATTTTGTTTAAGCGGGGATGTGATTGAGAATGTGTGAGGGTGAGAACCGGAGGTGCTGGCTCTTTAAGGCTCGGCCTTCAAGTGAATTTTGGCAGAGGAGACACTGAATGTTTAATTTTAGGGCCAGGAGGGGGTGGGGGAAAGTCCCTACCACATCTGGTTTGTGTTAAGCCCTTCCCTTCAGAAAAGGGCTGTGTTTATGGTTCAAATCCGGCAGAGATGGGGCGGGAGGGGCGCCACTTTCCCCTACTAGGCAGTGCGGCACCGAGAATGCACGAAGCTTCCTTCTGGTCTTCTGACCCCGTCCTGAGCTAAACAGTTCCAACTCTGAGAAAGCCGAGACACCCATTTGATCCTAAAGTTACAGCAGACGTTTGCCTTCAGAAGGCCTCTGGCAGCTGGGCTTTTCAGGGCTGAGCCTCTGTCCCTGGTGCCGCATGACTCTCCGGAGCTGGCCGACCATCAGCTCTGCTTGTCTGGAGTCCACGGGGCCCAGATGGTCGGGGTCAGTGGTGCTGCTGGGATACCGGGATCCCAGAGACGCCCAGGCTGTCTGAGCTGGAAGGTCGTGAGGAGACCAGTCCCAGGCCTCTCTTGACAGATCAGGAAACTGAGTCCCAGCGGGCCGAAGAAGCTAGTCCAAGGTCACGCAGCAAATTGGCGGCCGGTGCGGGATTCAAACCACGCTTTCCCTGGCTCTCAGTTTGGTTTGGTGCACTTCTCAGGGCCCCGTATGGCTTCCCCTTCTGCCTACTGTTCAGATGACTGTTCCAGGCTCTGCTTCCTCAGAGGGCTGGCCTTGGGGACAGGGGGTGGGGTGGACACAGTCACGAGGCTGTGAGTGCCTCGAAGGCTGGGCTGTTCGCCACTGTTTCCCACTGCTGGCTCGGCCCCTGGCCCAGGGTGAGAGCTTAAAAAATACGAAATGAATGGCAGGGCGGTGTGGTCTGAGGGTGGGGGTGCTGGTGCTCCAGTTAGAAGCACTGCGTCCAGGAGGGAGACCAGGCATGGGTACCTGGAGGAGGCTCTCCTTGCTCCAAGGCCATGTCTTGTCTTCCCCAGCCCTTTCCTGGTTCGGGGACATCACCAAGCTCAGATGGAAGCCTTCAGTTTCAGAGCTGAAAGGAAGGAGCCACTGAAAACAAGCATTCCATCCGTTTCAAGTTACAGATGAGGAAACTGAGGCAAGGCCACATGGCCAGTCAGTGGGAACATCAGGACTGGAGCCTGAGTCTGCATCCCTCCTGGTGTCTTCATGGCAAGATTGAGGGTAGAAATTGGAAAGGCCCCTCTTGTCCTTTGTGCCTCCCCCATCCTGCGCCTTCCTCCATCAGGTGGACGTTTTCTCCGTCTCCCTCTTCGCTGCAGCTTCTTGTCCCCCTGCGGTGGAGGGTGGGAGGTGATTTCACCAGAGTCCCGTGGGGGAGAAGGCCGGGCATGTAGGGACTGGGCTCAGTCATTCCCTTGTGCCTTCCTCGAAGGGGAAATAGGGCAGGGTGGCTCATTTCCTTCCAAAGCCAGAGTCACCTTGGAGTCAGAGCCTAGGGAGGGGCACACCAGTTACCCATCATCTGTGGCCCTGGGGGCATTTCCCTACTCCTGTTTTCGTGAAGTGGGGAGGGCTGGCGAGGCCCTGTGCGTCATTGCTGGCCCCCACCCCAAGTCCTCCTTCACTGCTTTCAAGGGGGGTGATGCTCATCCCTGTCCCGCCCGGCAGGCTGTCGCTGGTGGCAGAGAGGAGTCAGGTGACGGCATTGCCTGCAACATTGTGTGGAGTTCTCAGACACCGAAATGGGTCACGATTCGAAACGGTTTTGTTGAGAAGTCTCCAGGGTCTCTTTTGGTTTTATTAAGAAAGTGTAACATGTTCACGGTAAAAACAAACAACCCCAAAAATGCTTCCCCACAGGTAATAGGGTTATTTTCCGATGCCCACATGCAAGTTTATGTTTAACCTGCATCTCTCTATATTTATATATATATATATAGAGAGAGAGAGAGAGAGAGAGAGGGACAGAAAGAGAGAGACAGAGAGAGAGAGGGAGAGAGAGGGAGGGAGAGAGAGGGGTAGTTTGTGGTAAAATATATATAACGTGAAATTTATCATTTTTGCCATTTTTAAGTGTGCAGGTCAGTGACATTAAGCGCATTCCCACTGTTGTGCAGCCATCACCACCGTCCATCTCCAGAACTCTTGGCATCTGGCCAAACTGAAACTCTGTACTCATTAAACACTCACTCCCAAGGGGCGCCTGGGTGGCTCAGTCGGTTAAGCGTCCGACTTCGGCTCAGGTCACGATCTCGCAGTCCGTGAGTTTGAGCCCCGCGTCGGGCTCTGGGCTGATGGCTCAGAGCCTGGAGCCTGCTTCCGATTCTGTGTCTCCCTCTCTCTCTGCCCCTCCCCCGTTCATGCTCTGTCTCTCTCTGTCTCAAAAATAAATAAAAACGTTAAAAAAAATAAATAAATAAACACTCACTCCCCATCCCTTCCTTCCCCAGCCCCGACAACCAGCATCTACCGTCTTTGAGAATTTGACAGCTTTAGGTACTCCATCAAAGGGGAGTCAGACAGTATTTGTCCTTTTGTGTCTGGCTCATTCTCTTAGCATAATGTCCTCAAGGTTCATCCATGTGATAGCATGTGTCAGAATTCCCTTCCTTTTTATGGCCGACTAATATTCCATTGTGTGTACACACCACGTTTTGTTTGTCCCCTCTTATTTATTTATTTATTTAGAGGGTGTGAGCGGGGGAGGGGCAGGAAGCGAGGAAGACAGGGAATCCCAAGCAGGCTCCGTATGGTCAGCGCACAGAGCCAGATGTGGGGCTCAAACTCATGACACCCTAAGATCATATAACCTGAGCCAAAAATCGAGTCGGACGCTTAACTGACTGAGCCATCCAGGCGCCCAGCTGTTCGCTTATTTTTGAGAGAGAGCGAGCGAGCAAGGGAGGGGCAGAGAGAAGGGGGACAGAAGATCTGAAGTGGGCTCTGCCCGACGGCAGCGAACCTGCCAGACCCTCGGGCAGCCCGAGCCCCTCACTTCTGTGCCAGGCATTCTGGCTCAGAACTCTCCCCCAGTTAAGTTGCTGTGTGACTGTGCCTTAGGTGGGTCCCCCTACCTTCCTAGTTTGCAGAGTCCAGGATCCCTGTCTCCCTCCTATTTGGGGACAGGAAATAGCAGCCTCCACGTCCAGGCAGTGGAGCCCCCCTTTCTCCTGCAGGATAGAGTGGTGGGGACCAGCCACGCACGGGTCATGTCCAGGCTTGGAGGAGGGGAGGGGGGCAGTCCTGCCTGCAGCTGTCTCCTTTCTAACCCCTCCTCCCCTGCCCCCCTTCCCCGCAGGAGAGTCCATCTTGTGGGGGCCACAGGGTGTTGAGCAGAGTCAGCTTCGGTGTTGGCACTTCTGGGGCGAAGAGAAGCCCTCTGCCGTCTTAGTCTTGTGACCTTGAGCAGGTCCTTACTCTGAGCCTTGGCTTCTTTTTCAATCTATCCTGTAGGGTCATTGCCAGGACTAAATGGGATGAGGGATGTAAACCACCCAGGTTAGTGTCCTGTGCCTGGTGGGCTCCCCAAGTGTGGGCAGGGTGGTGATTTTATGTGTGCACAAAGCCAAGAAGGGCTTTCCACAAACTCCTCTTGTCCTTCTCTACACGGGAGGGGAGGTGATAGAGACTTCCTCCATGTTTCTCCAGCCCAGAGTTGCCCAAACTTGCTCGATTATAGGATTCGCTTGGAGTGCTTGTTACTTGTTAAAATTCTGATTCATGGGTCCCACCCAGAACTTGGGAACCAGAGTGCCCGTTGTTGGGGTGGAATCTGCATTTTCAGCATGTTTTATAATTAGGTCAATTTGGGAAACTCACATTTGCTGCTCTCAGAGTCCTCTCCCAGTGGTGGTATCATCTGATTTAACAAGAGCCCATTAGGGCAGCTGGGAGGCAGGTATGGTCCCACATAAAGTGGGAGACTTTGAAGTGAGAGTGAGGCTTAAGGGGCAGACCCGAGGCCCTGCGCTCCCTTGTGGTGGAACAGAATTAGAACTCAGATCTTCCAGTGCCTGTGTCCATTGTGTCTGCAAACATTCTACTAAGGCGTGGAAAAGGTGGGGGATGAAGAGAGGTGGGGTGACAGGAAGGAGGTGAGTAACATGCCCCAGTGGTGGCAGAGGGGGAACAGGGGCATCCTTCTGCCCCTCGAGGGAGGCCTGCAGAGACCAGCCATGGTGCACAGGTGGTGGGGTGGGGGGGCACCCACCAGGACGCTTCCCTAGATGTGCCTTCTGAAAGCCAGGGCCCACATGAGCAGGGTGAGCCGTGGGCTTTGTCCCAGGGCCACTGGGACCCACAGATAGAAGGAGGGTGGGGAGGCGGCACGGGCCAGGTGGACTGGGCTCAAACACCTTCTCAGGGACATTGGGGGAATCCTGGAACTCCTGAGGGTAGGTAGTGACCACTTCTCCTGCCCTTCCCCCATTACGGTTCTGTCCAGAAAGACTTCTAGAAGCACAGGCAGGGCCGGCCCCCCAGCTCAGATGGTGGAAGCAAAGTGTGCAGGAAGTGAGGAGTGGTATTGCCGGGGTCAGCCAGCCACTCGAGGTACAAGGGCTACACGGCCTCTCCTGCTTCCTTATTCCCCAGGCTGGCTTGGTCCGTTAAAGGAAGACCAGTTTAGGTCCTTGGTGTTCCCCCCAGTTTCCAGTTTCCTCTTTAGAGGCTCTTAATGATTTCAGCCTGATTTTCTCTGGGTTTTGATGGAGAGGCTTCCAGGGGAGAGGGAGGCCCTGGACTCGTTCCCTTCGGGCTGTTCTAAGGCCAAGGTTGTCTGTCCTGACCACCTCTAGCTGGGAGCTTCAGGCACTGCCTGTGCTGGGCCCACTCCAGGAGGGTGATCTGCCTGGGTTGGGGTGAGGTGGGCTGGGGGTGGGGGGCAGTGAGAGGGGAGGAGCCTCACTCTGGGCTTGTGCATGTGGCCTGCTGCTGGGCCTGGGCTGGCAGGAGAGTCGAGGGAGCGGAGGTCCAGGCTGACTGAGCTTGTGGTTAGAAGCAGGGGCTCTGCAGCCTGAATTCTGGCTCCTCTGTGTACTGTTCGATGTGACCTTGAGTGACTTTGTGAGCTTTCTCATTTGTAAAATGGGATTAATGATGCTACCTACCTCATAGGGAGGTTGGGAGGATTGAATTGTGCTGCTACTGACAGAGCCCTCGACAGTGGGCTTGGGAGGGCGTTCTGCTCTCTCAGATCCTTCCATTCTGACCTTCAACTTAGACTGTCCGGCTGAGGGCTGTGGACCCTCTTTTGTAGCCGTGGTGAGCGGCTTGTGGTGTCTGGGTGGGCAGGGGAGTGTGGTGGAGAAATGGGCTTTAGTGGATGACATCTTCGCCCATCCATCCATCCTTCCACCCATCCATGCATCTTTTGGCTCAGGTGCAAAATCTGGGGGTGAGGTCCCTAACCCCCAAGTGTACTTGTCCGCCTGCTTCTCTGTCTTCACCCTCCCCTCGCCCCACCCCAAGTCACCTTTATCTCTTGCCTGGACATTCGTATGGTCTCCTGATTGGTGTCTGCTGACATTCTTGTCCGGCTCTGATCTGTTGTTCACGCCAAAACTAGGAGACTCTTTCCAAGGTGCGGGCGTAGTATTTGTAAACCAACACCTGATTCCTGGACCCGCCTCATTCTCACCCCCGACCCTTGGCTGAAATCAAACAGGGCTCTCCAGTGGCTTCCATTGTTCTCAGGAGAAACCGTCCTAACATCATGCACGAGCGTCAGGCCCCTGCGGCCTGCTGACCTCCAGCCTCTGGCCTCCCTCTCCCCTCCTCCTGCACCAGCCCCATGGCCATTTTCTAGTGGTTTGAGCCGGTGTCGTCCCTGAGGACTTTGCCCTTTGATTTCCTCTGCTTGGGCGGCATCACCCTCCCAACCATGCCCGACCCCACACATGGGGGTAGGGCCACCATATGTCTTGGTTTGCACCTGTTACCCTGATGTAATTATTAATAGCACCTCCTTTTGTTTTTAAGTGCCCTGGTTTGGATGATAAATTATATGGTCTCTCTTCACATTTACAGTCTTTTCTTCTAATTAAAATTCCTCGGCTTTAAAAATTCACTGACTTCCTCAGGGCAGCAGTCGGGTGTGGATACACACACCTGCTCACACACACATACGCATGACCGGGTTAGGGCCCTGTTTTAGCCTTACACCTTCTGAAACTTTTCCTGTATGCCTTTAAACTCAGTTTGCAAATATACAGTCATTGATACGATTTTTTTTTTTTTAATGTTTATTTTTGAGAGAGAGAGAGTGCACGAGCTGGGGAGGGGCAGAGAAAGAGGGAGTTAGAATCTGAAGCAGGTTCCAGGCTCTGAGCTGTCAGCACAGAGCCCGACCCGGGGCTTGAACTTGTGAACTGTGAGATCATGACCTGAGCCAAAGTCAGATGCTTAACCAACTGAGCCACCCAGGCGCCCCCATTGATACGACTTTTTGATTAACATTTGGCATCCCCGGCAGACTAAAGGCTCCTTGAATTAGGAGCTCATCGTGTGACCCCCATGTGAATCTGGCTCCCGGCTCACAGTCCGGGGGATCCTGGAGCCTGCGCGAGTCAGGAGCACCCACAGTGGACCGCTGTAGGGGAGGCTGCTGACATCAGGCCAGTCCAAGCCCCAACAAGCCAGTTGCCCACACTCTGGCATACACACCCCCGCCTTGGCTGTCCTTTTAATTATATTCCTGGTCTCTCTCAATGGGCTTTGTGTTCAGAAAGCCAAAAGAGACAGGAGTTCAAACCTCTTTCCACCTCCCTAAAACTGAGACTTAGAAGAAAAACTTGCCCAGCCCATTGTGCATCCCTTGGGAGCCACCAGGTCCACGACCTTCTCTCGTGGCTGGATGAGCACTGGGTGGGGGGGGGGGGGGTGATTCTTAGCCTGGTGTCCTGGGCTGCCCTTTAGCTACCTCCCTGATCCAGGCCCAGGGACTGCCTGAGGACAGCCGCACAGGTCCCCGCGTGGCTCTGAGCAGACCCGGGACTGGTGCAGGATGGTGGGCAAAGCTGGGTGGTGGGGGCAGGTGGTGCTGTCAGATCCCTCATTACTTGCCACTCTGAAGGTAGAAGGCTTGCCTGGAAGCCTCAGCACCAGCATAGTGGACAGGGCTCAGGCTTGGGTGTCCTATAGACCCCGGTTCAAATGTCAGTTCTGCCTCTGCCTAGCTGTGTGACAGGGAACGTTGTGTAACCCCTCTGACCGTCAGTCTCCTCCTCTAGCATAGGATTGTTGAGCAGATTTGCTGAGGTGGTAAATGCCTCTCTGAGTGATAATAATAGCCAACATCTTTGATCTCCTTCCCTCTCTCCTCCCCTCTGGACCAGAGGTCCACTTTGCCTCAGTGCCCCCAACATGAGGGCTGGACACTGTGTTTTTCTCTGGACCAAGGTTTGGGGGCGGCTGTGGTGCCCACTGGCTGTCCCTGCTCCCTGCAGCTTTTTTCTCCCGCTGCACAGTTTCTGAGGGTAAGTCCTGTGCTGGGGGATAGAGGGGTGTGGATCTCACAGCTTCAAGGAAGGCTCTGAATACATTCACTCAGAAGCCCCCCGTGTCCTGCCCTGTCCCAGCAGAGTTGGAGGGTCCTGGTCAGATCTACCTGCAGCGGCCCTTTCTCACCCTTCTGGAAATGTGGACTTCTCTGCAGACACATTCCTGTTCCCCAGCCTGCTGCTTCCTGCTTCCTGCTGCTGAACCCCTGGCTGCCCTGTCCCTCGAGCCAGGCTGGCCACGCTGACTTGTTGGCTGGCTACCTGGCCAACAGGCCTGCTGTGCTGGCTGCCGGTTCCCACACTTCTGACGGGTCTAGTGGACAGGCTGCGGGGACAGTGACGGCAGTAGGCCACATCGGTCTGGGCCTGGGTGGGGTTTTCCTTGGCTCACATGTTGTCTTTGGCCCCTTAATAAAGGGGTTTTGGGATTTCTGTGTTGCTTTATGATGTGCTGATCTGTGTTTGGGTTTGGGGAGAAGAAACTATTTTCTTGGACTTCAAGTGAAGAGAACGGACTTAATTAGGCCCTCGGCTCGTGGCCCACTGTCATTGCAGGCCTGTGCAAGGTCACATGAGTCACATTTTTACCCCACGGTCTTCCTACAATGAACACGGAAATCGTCCCCGACCCCTCCCCTGCCAGCACAGCTAATGGAATGATGAACATTCTCCTACATACCCAGCGTTCCCCACGGGAGGATTTCTTGGAGGGGGACGGATTTCCTGGCAGGAATTGTGGGTAGTGGGGTAGGTGCACATCCTATGTCACAATATAGTGCTGGACTGAGCTCTAGAATGGCTGCAGTGTGCCCTCCAGCAGGGCGTGAGGGCTCCTGGGTCCCTCCACCCCAGTGACATCCTAACTGCTTACCAGTCTGTTCAGTGTAGAGAGATAAATTATTGTTTTATATGCAACTCAGGAGGAACTCAAAGTGCCACGCCTCTTGTTCCCTTCCTCCATTCAGTGCTTCAGGAACCAGAAACTTCCTCTTAGGCAGAGGGTAATTGCTGTCATGGATGAGAATTATGGAGGTCTTCTGTCACAGGGAGTGGCAGGGTATAGACACGGTCTGTTGATGCCTCTTAGGAAGTCTGTGCTCCACCCCGCCTGCCAGGCCACCAGTCACTGGGGTGATTCCTTGTGGCTTGTCACACTTCCATACTTGTGGGGCTCTGAGCTTGTGCCCCCAAACCTGCTTTCTTCTCGGGGTGTCTCTGCCTTCCTGAGGGCTCTGGATTCCCCCGGAGCTTTGAGCTTTCCCTTGGGAGGCCATGTTTCTACCTGTGTTTGGTGTGAGGTCCTGTGGCTGCTGGGTGGCAGGTCCTGAGGAGGGAGGTGGGTAACACTGTGGCATTGGCTTAAGTCTGGGGTCCTATTGGTCATGTGCCCTTGACTGGGTCAAGGAGTCTGGGGCCGGGAGGAGCTGGGGCACAGTGCCTGCTAGATCCTGCTGGCCCAGACTCTAGGAACACTCCAGGCACCGAGGTGACCTTTTGGCCAGCTGACCATTTCGAAGACAGTTTGCTTCCTTCCTCTTGCAGGACCATTTCTGCTGAGCGTGCTTTCACAGATCGAGGCTCTGAGATATGAAGTCAAGGGGTCACCCCTCAGCTACGCAGAGGAGTCCAGTTAGGGTCTACTCAGTCAGACCACAGATCCCCATATTTTCTGAATGCCAGGCTGGGCCAAATCCTTTGTCATCTGGGAAGTTTTCTGTGGAACCGAGTGGCCCATAGCTGTCAACATCTGAGCCAGAAAAACCAAATGACCTCACTTTTGGGTGGCTTTTCCTTCTTTGGGAAAGGAATGCGTGGGCTACTTCTGTGAGCTATGGCCTGCCGAGGCCTGTGCGTTATCAGACCTGCAAGGGCTCCAGACGTTGGACTCCAGACATGGGGGAGGTGTTACAGGCGGGACCAAGCCCAGGGGCAGCGGTGGGGGCAGGTTAGGTTGTTCTCACGGTGGCCTCCAGAGCACCGTGTTGCCCTGCTGTGGACTGGTGTGAAGTGTGGCCCGAAGGAGGAGATGCCCCGGGCTGTGACCTGCCCTTCAGAGTAGTTCCTCCTTGGGGAGGCTTGGTCAAGGCCAGTGGTACCTCAGGCTCACAGTTCAGGCCTGGCTCAAGTGCTCCATGTGGCCAAAGATGAGAGCAGCCCCTCTCACCTTGGAATCTTCATCCTCGCTTGCTTTTGGGCCACTGTCAGTAGCTGGGTAGTCCCATCAGTGACCTCAGTGCCTGGAGAGGGGGATGGTCCAGGGCCTGCCTTTTTGGCTGGTTTCTTGCCAGTGGGACTAATGGGTAAAGAACAACAACAACATCTTGGTAAAAGGCTTAGTGGGGTCTGGATATTTTATTTTATTTATTTTTTATTTTTTTATTTTTTTATTTTTTTATTTTATTTTATTTATAATAACTTTTTTGAGATATAATTTACATACGGTTCACCCATTTGGAGGGTATGGTTGAATGGTTGTTAGCCTATTCATAGCTGTGCAACCAGGACCACTGTTCGTTTGAGAACATTTTCATCACCTCAAAAAGAGACCCCGTGCCCCTTAGCTGCGCCCCCTTTCTCCCCTGCTTCCAGCCCTAAGCGACCAGTACTCTGCTTTCTGTGGATTTCAACATTTAGTGAGCACTTCATCTGTGTCCAGCACTGGGCTAAGACCATTGCAGTAGCTCAGACAACACTCCCTCACAACAACCAAGTAGAAGAGACACTCAGATGTGTCTTTGTCTTACTGATGTGGAAACTGAGACTCCGTGAATCCGGCTTACAAAGGCCGTAGTTGACAGAGCCTGCTGATGGCTAGATGGTCGTCGTTTGGTTTCTGGAAGAAGCCAGGCCAGGCTGTGGAGGTGGTAGATTGGCGGGGGCAGCCGACTCTTACTGGCTACGAGCTAAGAGGACGGTCCTTGCTGCTTCACTGAGATCATGTGCCACCTGACTTTTTTTTTTTTTTTGAAATGTTTATTCATTTTTGAGAGAGAGACAGAACACAAGTGGGGGAGGGGCAGAGAGAGATGGAGACACAGAATTTGAAGCAGGCTTCAGGCTCTGGGCTGTCAGCACAGAGCCCAATGCGGGGCTCAAACCCACGAACCGCAAGATCATGACCTGAGCCGAAGTCGGACACTTAACCTACCGAGCCACCCAGGTGCCCCACCACCTGACTTTTAAAACGGCTCCAGATTATCTCAGGAGCCTGCAGGTTCCATCCACACTGGGGGAAAGGTGCTGAGCTATCCAGGCCACAATCTACTTTCTGGGGTCCTTGTTAGGAAGGGGGTGCCTGGGCTCTCTAACCGGGGCGTGTTCGTTAGGCCAAACCACTTTGCAGGATGAGCCATGTGGCCCCCTTACTCCGTGGTGACCCTTTTGTCTCCGGACATGGGCTGCAGGTGGACATAAACCAGGAAACAGACAGGTTCCTGCTCCCCTCTCTAGTCTCCCCACTCCGGCTGGGAGGCTGGTCTCGAGGTTTCCCCATCAGTGGTGAAATAAATAACAGGACCTCTTTCCTTCGGCCTGTGGAGCTCCGTGAATGATTAACCTTGATTAAACAGAAAGGGATGGGAAGTGAGAGCCGTGTGACCGTGGACATTTCTGGGCTCTGGCTCTGTTCTGTTTTGCTTCCATTGCCCTCATTTTGACAACAATCTGCAAAGTAGGGATATTATGTGTCCCCATTTGTCAGGTGAAGCGACTGAGGCCTCGACAGGTTAATTAAAGTCACGTTGCCAGCGAGTGACAGAGGCCAGCTGGATGAAGATTTTTTTTTAATTGTATTTAAATCCAAGTTAGTTAACATATAGGGTAATAATGGTTTCAGGAGTAGAATTTAGTGATTCATCACTTGCGTTTAACACCCAGGGCCCTAATCCTAACAAGTGCCCTCGTTAATGCCCATCCCCCGTCTAGCCCATTCCCCACCCCCTACGCCCCAGCAACCCTCAGTTTGTTCTCTGTATTTAAGAGTTTCTTATGGTTTGCCTCTAGATTAAAAAATTTTTTAAGTGCCTGCTGTGAACACAGCACCAGGATGTCTTTAATTAAGCATGTGAGATATAATTTGGTCCTTTCTGATGCTGGGCTGTGTAGGTCTTGTTATTCCCATTTTACAGGTGGGCATCCTGAGGCTGAGACTGAGAATCCTGTCCAAAGAAAGCTAGTGAGAGGTGAACCAGCTCCGCCCAGTTCCAAAGTCTAGCTAGCTCCCTTGGATGTCCCCGCCGCTCTGAGTTTCCAGGACCCCAGCACTTACATGACCTGGGGCGGGGGGTAGGGGGGCCAAGCTGTTAGAGGTACCCTTTCCAAACAGAGGAAACTGCCTGGTGGTTCTCAACTTCGTCAGCAACCACTCCCAAGTGGGGAGAAAGTAAATAGATCTGGGTGGAGATGTTCTTGAAGACTCTGCTTTTCATCTTTGAGCGAGCCAGCTGACAGCTTGCTTTGAAAGGCTGGCAGCATGCCCTTGATCAGTTAACCAGATACTCCTGTTTATGTTACCAGAACAGCGGGCATCTGAGATCACTTCCGGGCAGCTCTTCACCTAGAAACACCAACCAGTGCCCACGCCCTGGTGGCACTGGCAGCGTGTGGGGACCAGAGGGTCTCCAGGGTGGCCCGAGGGAGAGAAGGTACCCTGGCTGTGCCGGCAGCTGCTGCAGAAAACTGAGCCCTGTGCACACATGCTGGCCTGGCACTTTCAGGGGGGCCCTGGCCTGACGCTCTCCCACTGCGGCCAGCGGCGGCAGAGGAGGGGTGGACCCTGGCTGGCATCTGGGCACCTGCGGGGCAGGGGGGTGGGGGTCTCGGGGTTGAAGACCTGACGTTTTACTTAGAGCCTAGATCAGGTTCCTGGTCGTTCTACTGCAGGGAGGGGGATGGAGAAGGAGAAGCCATGTTCCGTTTTAAGACGCTTAGATCCTAGATGCGGGGTTTTCTGGGGCCACTTGGCCAGGGGCGTTTTGCCCTTCATCTTCCTCCGCAGTTAACGGGTACTGACTATCGGGGTGGATGGTTTATCCTCATCTTCGCCCCTGACGATGACTTTCTTGGTAATAGTGGACCCTGATGAAGCACTTGAAAGTTTTTCACATCCCTTTCTCTATGTAATATTTGATTGTCTTGCTCATTCTTTTTTTTTTTTTTAATTTTTTTTTCAACGTTTATTTATTTTTGGGACAGAGAGAGACAGAGCATGAACGGGGGAGGGGCAGAGAGAGAGGGAGACACCGAATCGGAAACAGGCTCCAGGCTCTGAGCCATCAGCCCAGAGCCTGACGCGGGGCTCGAACTCACGGACCGCGAGATCGTGACCTGGCTGAAGTCGGACGCTTAACCGACTGCGCCACCCAGGCGCCCCATCTTGCTCATTCTTTTAAGTAGATGGGATACTTTTTTCCTTTTTTTTATCTTTTTTATTATTCTTTTTTATTTTGGAAATTTCTGTGTTTCCCTCCCCCCCGCCCCCCCTGATAATACATGAGCACTGATCCCTCTCCCCGACAAAAAAAAAAAAAAATTCCCAGAGAAATGGGAAGTTCCCTATATCCTACCCCAGAGGTCTGACTTAGATAAATGTACATGTTTTCAGGCAGACTTTTTTTTTTAATTTTTTTTTTTAACGTTTATTTATTTTTGAGACAGAGAGAGACACAGAGCATGAACGGGGGAGGGTCAGAGAGAGGGAGACACAGAATCCGAAACAGGCTCCAGGCTCCGAGCTGTCAGCCCAGAGCCTGACGCGGGGCTCGAACTCACGGACTGAGAGATCATGACCCGAGCTGAAGTCGGCCGCTTAACCGACTGAGCCACCCAGGCGCCCCGCAGGCAGACTTTTAAAAAGTTTTTTTTTTTTTTTTTTTTTTTTTTTAGCATTTATTTATTTTTGAGAGACAGAGAGAGATAGAGCATGAGCAGGGGAGGGGCAGAGAGAGAGGGAGACACAGAATCCGAAGCAGGCTCCAGGCCCTGAGCTGTTAGCACGGAGCCTGACTCGGGGCTGGAACTCACGAACTGTTAAGATCATGACCTGAATTGAAGTCGGATGCTCAACCGGCTGAGCCACCCAGGTGCCACCTCCCCTAGGCACACTTTTCTAATATTTGCAGAGCTCTTTTTTTTTTTTTTTTTTAAATAGGTAATGACTGTGTATGGTATAAAATTCAAAAGAAACAAAAGGGTATTCTGTGAAAAGCAAATGTCCTTCCCTCCTCAGCCAGGAGGCCCCAGATCCCTTCCCTAGAGGGAGCCACTGTTGCAGGTCCTTGTGTGTCCTTCCAGGGATACTCTGGCATAAAGCCTTTGTGGATGATCCTGTAAACTACTGACAGTGTCTGCTTGTGAGGGTAGGAGCTCGCGGTCTTGAGACGGAAACACTGATCATACTTTGAGTCCTTTGAGATGAGACTATCCCTATGGAATTTATTGGCCTCTTTTGATAAGCAGTGGAGCCCGCCCATCAGAATCAGCCCTACACAGGAACAAAAGATTGTCCCTGGTGCTCTATTTGGCTGTGCTGTCTTTTATTGTTTAATTGAAGTCTAGTTGACACACAGCATTCCATTAGTTTCAGGTGCACAATAGCGATTCTTGATAATTCTATACATTATGCTGTCTATACATCATGGTGTAGCTCCCATTTGTGCTGCTTTTTATTTTTTTTATTTTTATTTTTAAATTAAAAAAAATTTTTTTAACGTTTATTTATTTTTGAGACAGAGAGAGACAGAGCATGAACGGGGGAGGGTCAGAGAGAGAGGGAGACACAGAATCTGAAACAGGCTCCTGGCTCTGAGCTGTCAGCACAGAGCCCGACGTGGGGCTCGAACTCACGGACCGCGAGATCATGACCTGATCCGAAGTCGGACGCTTAACCAACTGAGCCACCCAGGTGCCCCTATTTTTATTTTTAATTTTTAAAAATGTTTATATATATATAGAGAGAGAGAAAAGAGACAGAGCACAAGCTGGGGAAGGACAGAGAGAGAGAGAGAGACAGAGACAGAATCCAAAACAGGCTCCAGGCTCTGAGCTGTCAGCACAGAGCCCGACGCAGGGCTCGAACTCACAAGCCGTGAGATCATGACCCGAGCTGAAGTCGGACGCTTAACTGACCGAGCCACCCAGGTGCCCCTGTGCTTCTGTCTTTTAATTAGGCATGTTATGCTGGGGAAAGTTGCTGGATTCCAGCCTGCAAGGTGTGAGGGACTTATTTGGGGTCACATAAAGGGGTGGAGGTGACTTATCCGGGATGGCACGCACACCTGGCTGACCAGGTTTCCTGACCCCTGTCCTCTGAACAATAGCTCCCCCAGAATGATCCCAGGAGAGCAGGAGGATGTGCCTGGGAGAGGCGTGGTCAGCACGTGAGCCTGGGCCCTGGTGGCTCAGTGAGGCGGCGCTGCTCTCCCCCCACCGCCGCCACGCCAGCCTTATTTGGCTGCAGGTGGGTTATCTTGTTTACTCTGTTGCGCCACCAGTAGAAAAGGCACCTTTGTCAACGGAGGCTTCTCTGGTGAGGTCAGCCAAGAGTGGACGGCCTGGATTGTGCACAGAGGTGAGTAAACATCAGAAAGGAAAGTGCTAGCAGGGGGAAGCAGATCGTTAACAACCAGCGACGTTTGCGGACGCCTGGACAAGGGAAGCAGACAAAGTCACGGACATTAGTTACTTGAGTGCCAGCACTGTGCACGTTCGGATGTGTTTTGTTTCAGGTGCTTTTCCTGCTTGTGTGATCCCTCACGTAGTTTCAAACCCGCAGCACACACAGTTCTGTATCCCGCTTTTTGTTAATTATATCTAAGGTTTTTTTTTTTTTTTTTCTCATAATAGTCTATGATTTCAGAACCCCTCATTTTGGCTGTATAGTGTTCCACTGAGTGGATGAATCATAATGTACTTTACTGATACTTTATTAATATAATTTGGGGCCATTTCTGATCTCTTCCTCTCCAGTAATGCTGGCAAAAACATTTTCACATGCGTGGTCTTTTCTGTCTTCAGCGTCATTTGCCCAGAATAGTGCCTCCGCCCTGGGCATGAGCCCATTGTAGTTCTTTCCCCGGGGGTTGTATGTACCCAGTCGGCCCACTGTGACGTGTTGAGGCCTCGTCACTGTACCCACCCTGCGGTGGGAATTAGCAGAAACTGATTTTTGCAAATGTAGTAAATGAACATTGGTTCCTTTGTTTCAGTTCACAAAGTGTGGTGGTGTGCGTGGCACATCTAATTGTCATCCCTAGTGACAGGGATCAGTCCTTGATCAGGCCCAAATGAGGGGAACCCCTGCTACCTCTGACAGGAAGTCCCGTCAGCCTCTACTGCCAGATCCCTAGATGGCTGGTGTCAGCTGTGGTGTGAGAAGGGGACTGTGCTAATAAGCACTGCTGTGTTCTTATGGTCAACACACTGGATGTTCCTGCGTGTGCTGCTTCTTTTGTTAGGAGACTTACAGAGATTTCATGTTTTCCCACTGTGGAGCCAGAGTCCCTGAGTCTTTTCTTTTTCTTTTTTTTTATCAAAAAAAATTTTTTTAATGTTTATTTTTGAGAAAGAGAGACAGAGCACCAGCAGGGGAGGAGCAGAGAGAGAGGGAGACACAGAATCCGAAGCAGACTCAAGGCTCTGAGCTGTCAGTACAGAGCCCGATGCGGGGCTCAAACCCACGGACCGCAAGATCATGACCTGAGCTGACGTCGGACGTTTCACTGACTGAGCCACCCAGGTGCCCCCCCCCGCCTTTTAAAAAAACATTTTATTTTTAAGTAATCTCTACATCCAACATGGGTCTTGAACTCACAACCCCAAGGTCAAGAGTCGCATGCTCTATCGACTAAGCCAGCCAGATGCCGTGGGACCCTATGAGTCTGAATTCAGGCTTATCCTGGTGACAGCTTTTTGGGGGCTTGTGGGATGTCTTATTTTTAAACGGTATGAGCATTTAAAAACTAGGGGATTCATATAAAAGGGCCGGATTTCTAGCTCCCCTTCATTGGAGAGCTGGCAACCGAGGCCCATGTTCCCATGTGAAATGGGGCAGAGGCTGCTCCTGTCCCCTCGTCACCCCCACTCTCATACTGAAGCTGGGTTCCAGTTGTCACCTGCCGTCTTGTACCCTGGCAACCTCTTCTCTGTGCCCATGTTGCTGTCCCCAAGAGGGCCAGTGTTTTAAGAAAGATGCGTGAGCATACGTGGCGGTGAGGACTAGCCAGTCCTACTTTTCTTACATTTGCCCCTTTTGCTCATGCATTCAACCTCCTTGAGCCTTAGTTTCCTCATCTGTAAAATGGCAAAGAATAATAGCACCTGCTTCGCAGTGTTGCCGTGAAGATACAGGATTTAAAGGGGGTATAATACCCAGAAGTAAGTGCTTAGGCGACGTTAGCTGCTAATCTTATTATTTAGGGCGTATGTTTGTCTCCTGTAGGTTCTCAGCTAGGGGTGAGTTTTGGTTGTCACAACTTGACATGGGGAGCTGTTGCTGGAGTCTCACAGGAGGGGCTAGGGATGTTGCTGAACATCCTGTGATGCATAGAACAGGTCCCCCACCCCTAACAAAGAAGTCACCAGCCCCAAATGTCAATAGTACGGAGGCTGAGAAGCCCTGTTTAGACATTTAAGTGTGACTCTTGGTAACTGAACTCCTTAAACATATCTCTAAGGGAACAAGCACTGCCTTGGTCTCTCAAAGAATCAGAATTATAAGGGACCTTACTTAGTACGACCCCCAGGGGTACTTGGATCCTTTCCTAGCACCCTCACCAAGCACATGCCTTTGGCAGATAGCACACTGTACATCCAACATTAGGTCTGTTTATTACATTGAACTCCAGCCTTCCCGGAAGCTTCCTGTCCTCCACCTAGTAACGGTGGCCACCATTCATTGAACCTGATGTGTGCGTGGTTGTACTTAGCAGTTGCCATGTGTTGCTGTATTGATCCTCACTATCCTTCAAGGTGGGTTCTCTTCTTATACCCATTTTACAGATGTGGAGATTGAGGGTGGGAGAAGTGACGTCCCTTGTTCAGGATCACTCAGGGGCAGAGCTGGGACTAGATGCAGGTCAGGCTTGCTCTTTGCTTCTGCCTTGTCCCGCCTGGGGCTGCACCCAGCAAGCTGATTTGCTCATCCACAGGAAGGTCTTTCAGCTATTTGGGGTGGCCTCTGAGCCCTCTCTTCTGTCCTCCTGGTCAAAGAGCCCCAGTTCCCAGAGTTCCCTGCAAAGACGTGTTTCTGATCCGCTCACCATCCAGAACGCTCTCCCATGTCTTGGTGGTCACCTGCCTGTGTTGTGGCTCTGCTCCCCTCACCTCTCTCCACCACGCTGCCCCCGGCCCCCGGAGAGGCTGCCCACCCCACGGCAGCTCTGTTGACGTTTCATCAGCTCAGACTCTGTGCCAGTGCTGACCGGAGTCATCCAGATCCTGTCTAGTTGGTATTTTCACTTCATAGTGACCCATTTTCAATGATACTCCACAAGATTCAGCCCACCTGTACCTGAATCTGAAATCTACGATGTCCTGGTGGAACAGAAAGTGTGCGGGGTGGGGAGTCAGGAGGCTGGCTGGTTTGTGAACACACCCAACTTTGTGGCCTGGGAAAAGCCACTCGCCTTCTCTGGTCGTGTGTCCTCCATTGTGAAGTGAGGCTTTGACTTGGGTGATGTTAGCGTCTTTCCCAGCTCTAACATTCTTTGGTGAAATATGTTGGGCAGCAGGAGCTTGCAATAACTCTAATTAGCGTGGTAGCAGTAATGATAGGTAATTATTAAGCGGTCACTCTCTTCCAGGCTCTTTTCAATGTTTTGAACAGATCGTCTTACTGGCCCCTCCAACCCCATGCTTTTATTACCCCCATCATATTACCCCCCATTCTACAGATGAGTGCCTTGAGGCAGAGCCCTGTTGTGTCACTGGCCCAAGGTGCCCACCTGACCAGAAGTGGTTGCATTGTCTTCTTTAGAATGAACCCTTCCAGGCTCTTAGATGCTCACTCTGTAGAGTGACCTTCCTGTGCTTCAGCATCTCGTGTTTTGCACTCCCTTCTTCCACCAAGATCAAGGCTATGAACGCCGCTGGACTTTAAAGGTTCAGCCTCTGAGTCATGCCTATGGGGTAATCCAGATGGGATACGGGTAGATAATTCAAGGTCAGTGAGAGGTTGAACAGGGTCCAGGTTCTCCGCTAGCCCCCCCTCTCTCTGTCCAGCACCCTCAGAACTTGCCGCAGGGCTGGAGGAGGGTGAAATGGGAAAGGGAACCTGCGAGCACTTCCAGCATGGCGCCCCAAGCATGTTTCCCGAGCCCGTTTCTGCAACTGCGTGCATCCACAGAAAGCCCACTGGTTCCCTCTATCTCTTTAGGCTGTTAGCCAAAGATGGACCCAGTGATGATGCAGTTGGAGCAAGGGGAAGGTCCAATGGGGCCTGGCCTGGCGGGGACTAAGGCAATAAAATGGCCCTCTGCCCTTCGTTTGAATGGGACTGGACCATAGCCCTGCTGGGATAGCACTGCTCCCCGCACTGGGGGTCAAGGGGCCCTGGGTCTCTAGCCATGGATGTCCATTGTGGCTGCTGGTTTTTCCTCCTTGCTGGACCCCTGGGGCACTGCTAAGGGGCAGGTGTCCTCCTCGGTCATAATGTTGGAGCTTGAGCATCAAGACCAAGGTCTGTTCGTGCGTCTTCACCAGCAATTGAGACCCCTCCACCCTTCGTGTTTCTTGTGGAAATTACTTGAGCTCTGGGCTTTGAAACCACAGTTTAATAAATCCTTTACTAAGGAGCTCCTGAAGCGCTGCCCTGGCCAGGGAAGCGTGAATCTTCAGTGTCTCAGACACAACAGGTGGGGCCATATGCTGGAGGAAAGAATATCACTGCGTGATGTGCCTGGATGCCCACGTTGCTGGTGCTGTACTTCCCCCCCCCCCCCCCCCCGCGCTGCCCCCCACACACTCTTTACCCTATTAGTCTCTCCTCTGTTGAGGAGTCACAAGGCCACTGTCAAAGTCACATGCTTTCTGCACCCCACACAATGGTAGTCCTTTCCCGTAACACATCCGCGTTCTCAGACACACTAAGTGTCTTCTTGGGAACCCAGGGCCGCACTTTTGGGGTGGGCCCCAGGCAGAGTTTGGTGGGAAGGCTGCAGGCTGGGGACACAGAGTGGTGGGTCCACCGGGAGGTTCAGGGGAGCTACCCTTTCTCCTCCTTTACCATGGATTGTGCACTTTTCTAAGTGACAGGCACTTTCTAAGTGTTTTCTAGTGAATCCTCCTGACTTAAAGCATGCCGTCACTGTCTCTCTTTTACTGTTCAGGAAACTAAAGTTTAGGGAGGGTAGTCTGAAGGTCACGCAGCTTGAAGAGAGTAGATCTAAGCACTGAATCCAGATCTGGTGTATCTCGAAGGCACATTCTCGGTCACCAAGTTACCTCCTCCATTTCCTATGTAAGCCTGAGTTGCGTGATGGGTGCTGCTTGTTGGTGGAACTGTCTTATTTGGGAGGTGCTCAGACGCCCCTTCAAGGCATCATCAGTGGGGCCCGGGATGCAAGACTGAGGGTTTTAGCGAAGCGCAGTCCCAGAGGCCTCAGAAGCAGGGGTTTGTGTGGGAGACGTGAGCAAACACAGGTGCATTTCTGTCTCCCAGGGCTCTGAGCCTGGCTTCCCCAGGAAATGGGGCTGGCTGCTTTCAACAGCATTTTCCTCTTGCAAAAGCAGTGTCTTTTTTCAAAACCAGCCTCTTCCTCTCATCCCCAAACCCTCTCCACAACTGGGTGATAAACAGTGAGATTTCACAGGCCCCAGCTGTGCTGGTGATTCCCGCCAGGACTCTGGCCGCATTAGGACTGAAACTGTCCCCTGCTTGGGGGGGGGTGGGAGGGGTGTGGATCCACTTACCCTCCGGTCTGTAGAAAACTCCAGGCAGTGGCAGAGTGTGGGCCTGGAAGGGAGATGAGAACAAGGCGCTGTGGAAATCCAAGATGGTGGTAAATGAAGAAAGACTCCCCCCCCCCCCCCCCCCCACCGCTAACTACACAGTGTGGTGACATCCAGGCAGTAGTACATGGACAGGTGCAGCTGGGGGAGAATATGGAACCACAAAATAAATTATCTTCAAGATAAAAAATTTCTCTAACACTCTAATATTTTTTACAACAACCAAAATAGTCTTAACAAAATGAAGATAAAGGCTAAGTGCCCTCTCATTTCCTGCCAGGTTGTAGCACCAACACAAAGGAAGGGCACCCAGTAAATATTCCTTCTTGCCCTTTCCTCTGAGCTGTCGTCTCACACTTCCGGAGGGTCCCTGAGGGCACTGTGTGGCCCCCTGCTCTGATACCATCCGGCATCACCCACAGGCGCAGTGGGATCATCTAGGCCCCCTCACTTCACATCAGCTTCTCACTGGCTCCTTCCCCAGTTGCCCAATTTTCCACTAGAATGTCCGCTGCACGGGGCAGGGGTTTTGCTCTTTTGGTCACTGCTGTGTCCCTGACTCTGTGCCTGGGACTCTGGGGAGAGCATTGAGTCCACACCTTCAGGAGCTACCATTCTGGCAGGTGGCCAGGCAAGGAACATGCAGTGGGATATGGGCAATGATGGAGTGGGTGTAGGGTGCTTTCGGCTCTGTGCCCCAACCCAGATGTGGCAGTTGGCTGTCAGGAAGGCTTCCCGGAGGAGGTGATATCTTAGCCTGATCTTGGGAGATGAGCATGAGCTAGCTAAGCGTGACCTAGAGGATATTCCAGGCTGAGGATTCGTCTACGCCCCCTGCCCACCCTTAGCCTATGTGCCAACCTTCGCAAAGCTTTTGGAGAGCACATACGCGCCTCTTCTCTCTCACGGGAGCAGACTGGCCTACAGAGTGGAGGTGTGTTTGCAGGGACAGAGAAGTAGCCCATGTTGGTAAATTCCTAGTGAGGCATTGTTTAAAGGTAAGGTCAGAACTGGGGGTGTCATAATACTGCTTCTTCTCCCCACCTATGTGAACGGTTATCCCTTCTTCCGGCTCACAGGCTCTGTAATTCTTCCTTATAAACCTAAGCAACCATTTCTTTTCCCCTGATGGTCACCGGTGTGGCGATCTTCCCTTCTGCCAGTTCATTGCCACTTAACTGTTCCTCCGGGGCAAGAGGAAGTGTTGGGGTGGGGGGGTCATGAGTCTGGTGACCTTGCTGAGGAGGAGGGTAGTTCTGGGGCGGCTGCTGCTGCTGAGTAACACACTGCTCACTGTTGCAACTTCGCAGGGCAGGTGGGAAGAATGCTGACTGGCCCTGCTGTGGGGGGCTGGACGTTGGCTCTTGAGCCCCCATGTAGTTGAGTGCCGTTTGGTTGATGCATAGAAGTGTGGAGTTGCCAAAAGTGGATTGGATCTGAAGCAAGAGAGTTCCTCTGTCTGTTTCCCGTGGAATGTGGCAGCTGGGGAGAGACCCCTGCCCAGATTTTAGGCGGGCGTGGGAAATTGAAGCACACGCTTTTTTTTTTTTTTTCCTCTGCTTGTTGAGTCACCCTGTTCCTTGTTTGAGCCACAAGGTGGTGCTGTTGGCACAGGACTGCTTGGTTGCTACAGAAGAGGCTTCAGTGTTGCTGCTCTGTCCCCGCCGGCTAGAAAATTACAATATAGACGGTCTTTCATTTTCTCTCCTTAGATTCCCTTCCTGGAATTCTTCCTCACGCTCTTGCAGCTTGAGGTGGCTCCACATCCCTACCCCAAACATACACAACACGCGGGCATCGGGATGCTCACCGTTTTCTCCTTTATCCTGATCCCGGGCCTCTGAACTCTGATCCCGACAAGACTTACTAAGTCTTTCCCTTGTCCCTGCCAAGTGGACAAGGATTTAACGAACTGTTTTGCCCTAATTAATTAGTGAGGCTTAATGTGTTACCTCTGGGGTAATCTGCCTTGTAACTGTGAAGATCGAAACTAAGCCTTATACCCCAAGAGGTAAGTTGCTGGCCCTTCTGCTGTGGACGGGGTGGTGTTTTTGGAAGAAGGTTGGTTGGGGAGGCGTTAAAGGACGTGTTGTTTTGTCCATCCCACTGGTGCCAACACAGCAGCTGGAAAGGGCATGAGGCAGGTGGGTCCTGGGGACCCCCGGAGGCCCCTGTGAGGGCTTCAGAGACCATGGGGCCTGTGGGGAGCCTGACCGCCTGCTCGTCTTTCCTTTGCCCAGACGTTCACGGCATGGTGCAACTCCCACCTTCGCAAGGCGGGGACGCAGATCGAGAACATCGAGGAGGACTTCCGGGACGGACTAAAGCTCATGCTGCTGCTGGAGGTCATCTCAGGTGAGGTGGGCCGCCCTGGCCGAGACAGGGTGCTGCCTGCTGGGCTCAGCCACTTTGGGAGCATTGTCTGCCACCTGCTTCTGCTTTGCCATTGGTCGTGGTGAGCTGTGGGTCTCTTGCAAGAAGTCAGGGGCGACCTATGTGAATTAAGACGAGGAGACCGGGTTTGCTTCCGGCTCTGCTGCGGCCGGCCGTCCATGTGTCCTTGGACATGCCACTGCCTTTCTGCCTTAGCACCCTCATTTGCAAAATGAGGGAGTATGGAGGGTGGTCTCGGAGGTCCCTTCCCCCTCCAGAGTGCTTGGACTTTGGGGTCATTATGTAACCATCTCCAAACCTCAGCTCCACTAGAACCCATCTGCCTATATCCAGATGATCCCACTCACTTATCTGGCCCCCCGTGTAGACTTAGGATGTCCAGAAATCTGGAGGGGCAGCTCCCTTTGAATGCACATTTCCACTTTCTTATGAATACCTTTCCTCCACCATGCCTTAGCGGTCGGTGGTTCCAACATTCTCACCTTGGTTCATACACTGGGTAATCATAGCTACTCTCTTCACTTTACCTTCTACCTTGACCCTAGTGAGTCCCAGACCTGGTCTCAGTCCAGCCTTTTCTCTCAAACCCCATCTCTACCCACATGCCCCCCAGGGTCCCCTCAGCGTGTCCCAAACTGCGCTGACCAGCCCTGGCCCCGGCAGACCTCTTTCCTCTCGTCATCTCCATCTTGTCCTTTTGAACCTAATGTAGGAATCAAAGACCTCTCTTCCTCTGTCTCCAACTGGGCATTCGAGTTCTGTCCAATCTGTTATCCTTTCTTTTTTTCTTTTTTAATGTTTATTTATTTTTGAGAGAGAAAGAGCGGGGCAGGGGCAGAGAGTGAGGAGAACAGAGGATCCAAAGCGGGCTCCGTGCTGACAGGAGCAAGCCCAGTGTGGGGCTCGAACTCACGAATCGTGAGATCATGACCTGAGCTGAAGTCGGACGGTCAGCTGAGCCACCCAGGCGCCCCTTTCTGTTATCCTTTTAACCTCTGCTACCGTGGTATCAGTGTGGCCCTGGGTCAGCTCTCACCTAGGTGGTCCACAGAGGCCTGCAACCCCCACCTGGCTCCTTCCCCGCTGCTGCAGTCCATCACCCACAGCGCAGCCAGAGGGACCATCTGACGGCCCAAATATGGTCTCCCTGTTCCCTGCTCAGAGCCCTTCAGTGCCTCCGGGCTCGAAGCCTGCGGCCCCGCATTCCTTAGCATAGCTTGAGGGATCCTTTGTGAGCTGGCACCTGTTTTGTTTTCAACTAACTTCCCAAAAAGGTATCAGACCTCAGACCCTCTGCCACCCCAAGAGACATGCAGTCCTCACCAATGACATGCTTTCTGGAAACCCTCTGGGCTTTTGCATAAGCTCCAACTGACTTTTCCCCCCCAATACTTCTAAATAACCTCTTGCAGGTGAAATCTGTGCATTGGGGGTGGGGTGGGGAAGTGTGTGTGTGTGTGTGTGTGTGTGTGTGTGTGTGTGGTAAAATCTGCATAACATAAAATTTAGCATTTTGAACATTTTTAAAGTATTTATTTTGAGAGAGACAGAGACAGCATGAATGGGGGAGGGGTAGAGAGAACGGGAGAGAGAGAGGGGGGGAGAGAGAATCCCAAGCAGGCTCTACACCATCCGCATGGAGCCTGACGCAGGTCTCGAACTCACGAAACTGTGAGATGATGACCTGAGCTGAAAGCTTAACCAGCTGAGCCACCCATGCCCCCAACATTTTAAACATTTTTAATTGTACCCAGAAGTAGTCAGTACGTTCCCAATGTTGTGCTGCCATCACCACCATCCATCTCTAGACTTTTCCATCATCCCATGCAGACTCCAAGCCCATTAAACACTAACTCCTCCCCCATCCCTTCTCCCTCGAGCCCCTGGAAGCCACCATTCTTTTAGTCTCGGTGTGTTTGCCTGTTCTCAGCACCTCATAACAGTGGAATCATACAGGACACGTGTCCTTTTGCGGCTGTCTTATTTCATCGTGATGTCTTCTGTGCTCATCCGTGTTGTACCATGTGTCGGAATCTCCTTCCTTTGGCAGGCTAATATCCCACTGTATGTACATGCCACGTTTTGTTTATCCACTCCTCTGATGGGACATTTGGACGGACGGCTTCCACCCTGTGGCTATCGTGAAAGATGCCGCTGTGAACATGAGTGGATGCTGTCTGTTCGAGTCCCTGCTTTCAGTTCTTTGGGGGTATAAACCTAGAAGTAGAAATGCTGGATCATATGGTAATTCTATGTTTAACTTTTTGTAGGAACTGCCATACTGTTTTCCTTTAACTGCCTTTTAGAGCATCCTTCCCTGCCTCCTCTTCAGCATTTCTTTGTTTAAACAAACCTGGTGTTGTTCTTTTTCATTCTTTAAAACTCAGCTCGGGGTTTCCCTCCAGGAAGGCTTTCACCACGTGAGTGGCCGCCCTCCTTTGGGCTCCCGTCACACCCCATTAATTCTTCTACTGTGTTAGTTTCCCCGTGGCATGATCATTTTTGGCTCACTTGGTTTTTTTCCCCCCTTCTACCCTGAGCTGTTTGGGGACAGGGATGGTCTCATCTTTGTGTCTCAAGTGCTTCAGATTGTACTCGGCATGTAGGTGATGCTTGGCAAATAGTAGGGTGACCGGATGCCCTGAACTGGGCTTTTCTGTGTAGCTGCCAGTGTGTCCCCACTGAATGGGACCGGTGTGTGTCCATGAAGTGGGCTTGTCTCTTCCCATGGAGTGGGAGAAATGGAGTCACTGAGACGTTGCCTTTTCTTCCTTGAGTGTCTTGAGGTGGATAGAGTGACGGAAGGAAGGGGCTGCTGCCTGCACAGGTTCTCTGAGAAGCGTCCCTGGACCACCCACACCAGAGTCCACAGGACTGCTTGTCAGCCTGCAGATTCCCGGAACACACCCCAAACTTCCTAAATCAGAAACGTAGGTGGCAGGTGAAGGCTGGGTGTCTGAAGTTCGAGAACTGCTGGCCTGACGGCCTCCGCCGTCCTGTTCCAGCCGGTGTGCACAGCCGTCAGCTGGCTGGGGAGCCCGGGCTTGGTGGGACCTAACGGCTGGGTCTTTAGCGGGAGGGCCTTCGGGGCGGGGGGCGGGATGGGGTGCCGCTTCCATCCATCCTGTGGGAAGATGTGGCATGTCATCTGCCCGGGAGGACGGCGGGGTACCTTGCTGGAGAGGCTGAGCAGCGGCCGCGAGTGGAAAGTCCTGATTTAATCACAAAAGCCCAGCTGTGCTTCCCTGGGAACTGCCTCATCCCATCTGTAGCAGGAAGTCTGTTCCCTAGAAGCTGGGGGGCTGGGAGGCCCCCTGCAGAAGCGCTGCTCTGACCTTGTGGCCGCCCAGCCCCTTGAGCTCCCTCAGCCAGGCGGCTCACGTGCTTGGTGTGGCACGGAGGGGTGTGCAGCTGGCTGTGCTGGAGACCGTGGCAGGTGCAGGCGTGCTGAGTCTGGGGCTCAGCCCTTTGGTGCCCCTGGCCTCTTAGAGACTTTACTGCTCTGTGCCCTTCCCCCGGTATGGGCGCATGTGTTAGGCATATGAATTTTTCAAATAGTTTCGAGAAGGCCCCGAGTGCCTCTGTTCTGAGCCGAAAGTGCTCTTAGTGGGCTGTTGGGGGCACCATCCTTTCCCCACAGCTTCTGAGCCTGACACCTGAGTTGGAGGAGGGGGTGGAGTGAGGGTGGGAGGGTTGACTTGGAGCCAAGCCAATGATGTCCCTGCGGGAGGCAGCGGTTTCAAGTGAAAGAGGGAGGCTGTGGGCAGTTCCATTCAAACGCCAGGAACTTTTCCAGAATATTCGAGAGTGCCGACACACCTTCCCAGGCCGAACGTTCCAGACTAGAAGGGATTCAGGGCCTTTGCATGTGCTGTTCCTTTTCTGCCTTGAACATCACTCCCTGCTGTCCTGGCCTGGTTGCCCTCCCACTCACAGGCCTTCCCTGACTTCCCTAAGCCCTTTGTCCTCCTCCTGTGCTCCTCTGCATCCTTTTGTTAAGTATTTATCCTTCTTGGTGTTTGCTTATTTGCATATACTTGTGTGTTTCTCTGTTGAAGCTCCTCCTGGTCCGTAAGTGCACAAAGGCAGGAATCGGTTTCATTCACCCCTCTATTCCTAGCACCCAGCCAAGTCCCTGATTGGGGTGGGGGGTGCTTACTACAGATCTGCTGGGTGGAGGCAAGCAGTTCAGGTCTGAGAAGTGGCAGAAAAGAGGCAGGGTCGGCTCTCTCTGTTGTTTCCTGCCAGCGTGGCCCTCGCTCGCAGCCAGGCGAGGGGGTCGTGAGAGCAGCAGCCCGGGTCCCGGGAAACAGCATCTCACCCTTCCTGCCCTCCCTCTCGGTCTGTATTCAGGGGAGCGCTTGGCCAAGCCGGAGAGAGGCAAAATGAGAGTGCACAAGATCTCCAACGTCAACAAGGCCCTGGATTTCATCGCCAGCAAGGGAGTCAAGCTCGTGTCCATTGGAGCCGAAGGTGAGTGAGGCCTGCTGGTGGGCTGGCTCCTCTGAGGAGCCTGAGTTTCTGCTCTCTGCTCTCCTGGCCTTTTCTGCCCTGACTCCCGGAGTCCCGCATCGCTGGGGGCATTTGGAAGTGAGGCTGCCGGCACCTCCACCTGGTCGACCTGTGGATTCTACATGTAACAAATACGCTTTCCATCCAGTCTCTGTGCCCCCCACCCCCGGGTCTGCCTCCTGGAAAGCCAAGGGCCAGCTCCCTGGTCCTCACCCCAGTGCCAGCCCCTCCTCCACACGCCCAGCCTAATCCTGGTGCCGTGGGGTCCCGTGTGAGCAGAATGCTACTTCCCTCACCCGAAGGCCTGCCTGCACTTTGCTGCCCAGGGTGGGGAATCCTATTGCCTGGAGAGTGTCAGACATGGACTGGGTTGGCAGTGAGGGCTGCCCCAAGGCCCCACAGAGTCCCGGGAAGACTGATGTCCAAAAGCCTTCTGGGACATTCAGGGACATTCCGAATAGCATTCCTCTGCCTGTTAGCTTCTTAACTCTTTTTTTCTTCACTTGAGAAAAACAAAAAAACAAACTTTAAAGCTCAGTATAAATTGTTATTAGCTTGTTCTTAATGGTTTAGAAGAGGCAGTGCAAAAAAAAAAAAGGCAGTGCAGTTTCTTGTGTGCACTGGGGCGGCTCTGAAGGATTTGGGGAGGGTGGAGGTGATTAGAATAGGACACCCTAACCAGGCCGTGTCAGGACTGTGTCCCAAGGACTCAGCCAGGACTCAGCGGGCACCTGCCGTGCAGCACCAGAAATCTAGAGATGGAAAGAGTCTCCGTCCATTCATTCACGATTGAAGGTGTGTGCACGGCTGCGATCGCTGAGCACATATGCTGTGGAGGGGGTGTGCCAAAGCCCCGTGTACCAGTGATCTCATTTAACCCTCACAGCGGCCCTCTCTGGTGGCCCCAGTTATCCTCACTTGATGAGAAGGAAACGGATGCCCTGACGAGATGAAATAACTTACTTAAGGTCCCAAGGGCAGTAAATGGCAAAACCAGAACTCAGACCCGGTCTGCATGACCCCAGAGAGATGCCCCTGGAGAGCGGCCTTTTCTTAAAGAGGGTGGGGGACTTGCTCCAGTAAATCACAGGAGCAGATCTCTCTTCTGGTTGATGAATTTAAAGCCCCTGGCGCCCTTCTTTTCTAGAAATTGAGGGACTGAATATTGCTACATCAAACACAAACGTTAGCACGGTGTTGGCGAAGTGTAGCCCATGATGTCAAATGCGGCTGACACGGGTTTTTGTAAATACTGGAACGCAGCCACACCTGTCTGTTTGCATATTATCTGTGTCTGCTTTCCCGTTACAATTGGCAGAATAGTTGCGACAGAGACCATATGGCCTGCAAAGCTGAAACCATTTCCTGTCAGGCCTTTTACAGAAAAATGTTGCCATCCCCTGCCTTACTGGGGACTCAGGCTAATGCTTGAGCGGTCATGGGTAGGGCCTCGTGTGGCCCGGCACACCTTCAGCTGTGGAGCAAAGACTGCATCTTCCACATCCGTGTGGCGCCGGCTCCTCACAGTGTGATGCACATAGTAGGTACTCAGTAAATGTTTGAAGGACTTGCACACGGCAGGGTACTTGGTTTTCTGAGTGGGGACGTATTCTCTGCGTTTTAACAAGAAGAAAAGAAAAGAGTAGGTTGGTCTGTTAGGGAGGAATAAAGACGTGGCAGAAAAAGTTTCAACCGAGCAGGGCTGGGAAACCAAAGAAAATGGCACTCAGCTGGTCTGGAGCAACCACACATGTCCCCTGGGGCCGGGAAGTGAAGGATGGAGAAGGTGGGTCAGGGATGACTGTAGGGATGGGTGGGGATTGTGGAGAACTGGGAGAGCATGTCCTTCTAAGCGGGGCACCTGCCATGCATCTCTAATCGTTTGTTGCTCTCTGGGAATGTGGGTTCCAGCATCGCCACATCTTTCAGTGTTTTAAAAGAAGCCAGAAATCCAGATTTTTAGAAAGAAAAATTTAATAGCTATCTAACAACAACAAAAAAAGTTTGTTTTGTTTTTTTTTTAAACTCTGAAGTCCAAAGGGGAGGAGGGAAAGGGCAGATGGGAGGGAATAGCGCTTGGTTCTGGCTTTTTGCCTGGTTGGACAGGATGCTTTGCATGGGATATCCCCTTTGACCTGAGGGCAGGCCTGTAGGGTGGGTATCACTGGCCACATTTTACAGTCAAGGCAACAGAAGCTTACAAACGTTGCTAGGGTTTTGAACCCACGGGTTTGGGCTCCAGAGCTGAGGTCTGAACTTCTTCCTGTCACTCCGGACACCGTTGGAGTCCCATGCGGGGGCCAAGGATAGGACTGTCCCATCAGCGACCAAGTGGCGGGCCAGGTTGGCTGTGCTCCCCCCAGCAGGGGGTGAAGAGCAAAGACAGACACTGGCTCAAACTCCACCCAGCACCTCTGGCCTTCCCAGAAGTCTGTTAACCAAGCTGGCCACAGTTTCCAATTTTTTTCACATGGGCTCACTCCTCTAAAGATTTTTATTATTATTTTTTAAAGTTTATTTATTTGAGAGAGAGCACACCCGAGCAGGGGAGGGGCAGAGAGAGGGAGAGAGAGAATTTCAAGTAGGCTCCATGCCATCAGCCATCTGGAATAAGATGCTGGGCTCGAACCTGTGAACCATGAGATCATGACCCAGGCTGGAAGTTGGACACTTAACTGACTGAGCCACCCAGGCACCCCTCCTCTAAAGATTTTTAAAGGGTCCTTTAAAATGAGATCATCCTTACCTTCTCTCTGCCTGCAGGAGTCAGGGCTTCAGGCTGAGCCTTCCGCTTTGAAATCCTCTCTCCCGTTTCACGGTGAGCACTGAGATCATGCTGTGATGGCTGCCCTGCTGTGCCAGGACACTGGACGAGGCCACATGTGGGCTTTGTTTATTTTAATGAAATGAAGTTTACCGCTGTAGACTATATAACAAAACGCGGTGGAGCAGATCACCCAGAATGAGCTCTCCTGGGGGCTGGGCTGGGGTGGGGGGAGGTGTTGCTGGTTGCCCTGAGGAGCCATTCTGGGCCGAGGGGAGCAGGCCTGGCGTGGGCAAGACCTTTAAAGAACTATCATGTGGTGCAAGGACTAGACTCCGGCCAAGCCCTGAAGGGCAGAACCAGGCCCGGGAGCCCCCCTGGGCAGGCTGATTCTGCATGATGGGCAGAACCCACGGGAATGGAATGGGTGCTCCCCGGCGGGGGTGGGGGGCATATGGCCCCTGTCCCTGAAGGTGTTCAGATGGAGGCCGAAGGCAGGGAACTTCCGTACATCCCGGAGGGATTAGGATAGGTCCTCACGGTTTCCTTTACCAGACTTGGTTTAGTGTCCAGACTTCATAGAGTTGAGGCTTGTCCTAGGTGAGTGGTTGGGATTTAAGCAGGTGAGAGGACCCGGGAGGATTTATGTTAAGATCTTTGGGCAGGGAAAGCTTGATGGCTTTGGAGGCCAAGAGCTTGGCGGTGCTCGTGATGATTTCTCACGTGTCCTCGGGGTGGAGGGGGTAGTGGGTGCAATAACTAAAGCATCGGTCTGGGAGGTGGTGATATCCAGGTCTAGTTTCTGTCAGGTGGAACGTCTTCATTCTGCCCTCTGAATCGTGTGCAGGCGACCGCATCCCTGGAGTGGGGGCAGGGGTTAAATGCAGGAAGCGAGCAGCTCCTTGGCTGGCCGTAGACCAGAAATTCAGAAACATGCCGCTTCTTCCCACACCCGTGGCACACATTGTAGTCTGTCATTGTGGTTTTGTCCACAGGGCCCACTGGTGGCCTTGGGACCCTCCTTTTGGACCCAGCATGCGTGGTAGCCCCCTGATGTAAAGCTGCTGGTGAGATGGGGTGTCCCTGCTCCAAACATACAGATGCCTGGGAAAAGGGTTTGTTCTGGGGCTCCTCTGGGGAGGGCTGTTCTCTGGGGGTGGAACAGGGAGCCAGTGGGCCCTGAGGCTGGGGTGGTGCATGGGGTGTTAACACCCCTCCCCGCTTCTTGCCTGTACTTGGCTCTCCTCTTTCCCGGAGGATCAGGTATGAGTGAGAATTCAGGGAGCAAAACTCCCTGGGGGTTTCTAGGGGAAGGAGGGAGAGGAGTAAGCAGGCAAAACCCAAGAAAGAAGGCACTCTGTCTCCCTGAGCTTGTCTCCCTTAGTGCTGGGAGGGTGCTGAGCTCCGGGCCAGCAGGAGGCACGGGTGTTTGGCCTTCACGGTTGGGGCAGAGGCGGGAACCCATGTAGCGGCCTCTCCTCCGATGGGAAGGTCACGTGGCCCTGTTACCACCGGAGCCTCTTCTAGGCTTTAAAAAAATGCCCCCTGTGTTTGAAACACCGTCCCTGAAATTTCATACTTGCTTTTTCCACTTTCCATATTACAAAGATTTCTCCAAGTCATTAAAAAGTCATGAATGTAATATTTAGTGGCTGTGTTAATTGTTGAGCCCAGCTGTGCTCTGTCCCAGACCTGGGTCCTGCCCTGGAGGAGCTTGAGTGCGGTTATGTTCTCCCAACCCCAGGCCTGGGTGACTGCCACCCATTCACCCACATGTGTGTAGTGACTTCCAGTATTCATTCATTCATTCATTCATTCACTCATTCATTCATTCAGCAAATGTTGATGGAGGGCTTTCTCTGTGCCAGGCACCGTGCTGGGCTCTAAGCAGCGATGCAAAACAGAAAAATTGCTCCCCCCTTGGAGCTTATGTTCTGGAAGGGGAACAGAGAAAATACACACATACTTGCGTCAGAAGGGGAAAAACCAAGCAGGGAGTAAGGTGGGAGGTTTCTAGGAGAAGATGCAGTGGGGATGGGAGGGAGGTGAGGGACAAGTCACATGGGGGCCATGTGACTGGAGGAGATGGGGGGACCGTGAGGACCTCACTGGCCACTGGCTTTGACTCCGAGTAAGGTGGGAAGCTATGGAGGTTCTGAGCATGGGGGTGCCAGGGGCTGGGGATTTACTCAGTCACACCTCGAACTTGGTATATTCTTGAAGTTTCCAACTTGGGGCCATGATAAATGACCCTACGACAAACTCCTTTATGCAGTAACCTTACTCTGCATTTCAGATCATTGTCTAGGGACAGATTCCTAGAGGTGGATTTCACTGTGAAAAAGTCGAACAACTTCAAGGTGCTTGATCCTGTTGCCAAATTATTTCCCAGAAAGTGTTTTTTTCAACCAGTTTATACTTCTAGCCACAGTGTGGTAGCCTTGTTACCATCATGGTGTGTGTTCCTTGTTTTTTAACTTTGCTAATTTAGTAGCTGGGAAAATGTTATCTCTTTATTTACAGGGAGAAGGAACATGGTTATAAATTGGTTATATTTCATATTTTGTGAAGTATTTATTCATGTTTTTTGCCTATTGTGAATTTAGATTTTTTTTCTTGTCAATTTATATAAACTCTTTTATTTTTTAAATTAAAAAAATTTTTTAACTTATTTGTAATGTTTTATTTATTTTTGAGATAGCGCAAGCAGGGGATGGGCAGAGAGAGAGGGAGACAGAGGCTCCAAAGTGGGCTCCGTGCTGTCAGCAGAGAGCCTGATGTGGGGCTCGAACTCACAAACCGGGAGATCATGACCTGAGCCAAAGTCGGACGTTCAACTGACGGAGCCACCCAGGTGCTCTCCCTGTATAAACTCTTTAAACGTTACAGATACGAAACCATCGGAAGTCACTAGTGAAAAGGCATTTTTAAAAAACCAAATCTTTATGAACTGACTCCTGACTGATTAACTGCCTCTACTTCCCCCCAGCATGCTCTGCAAAGAGCTGGCTGGCTCTCTTACCTGTTAAAGAAGATGGTGGTCTCCTACTCAGTTGTCTGTCTCTAACGCAGGTCCTCTGACTCGGGTCTGTGTCCTGCGGGTATCTGGGGCTCTGGGAAGGGCATTTAAGGCCGTCGTTAGCAGGAAGGGTTACATCCTGTCCCCTGTCCGATGTGGACACTGTTCCTTCTAGACCCCACCCCCCATGCAGGCTCCACAGAGTTACCCCCCACCCCCCGCCCCCCGCCAGGAAGCAGCAACACTGCTCTGTACCTTCTTGGTCACATGGCAGCATGCAGTTTTGCCCTCACTTTGGAGGGGATAAGATGTTAGAATCTTAGAATGTCATCTCCTTAATGGAATCTACTCTTGTTTAAGGGGTTTGTGGGAAGCAGACCCTAGTGGACATGGGCTCAGGATATCAGGAGTTCCTGGAACTTACTCCTTCTCATGGTTCTGGTAGGTTTGTCCTACAGTTAGCTTTTCAGGTTGGAAAAAAAAAAAAAAAAAAGATATTCTTTGGATGCCAAACTCTTAGCTGAGAGTACCTTGCCGTGGGGCCGGGTTACTGTCTCCTGGTCTGGAAGCAGGTGAGGGTTAGGGATCTATGTTTGCTGGGTTGATTACCTTCTGATGTGGACACTGGCTTTTTGGGTGTGGGTGGCTATTTTGAGAGCTGTGATCACCCAGACTTCCCTGACTCACAGAATTGCCAGAACATTTGCGATGATTTAGAAACATCTCCTTTTTCTCTGCCAGGCTGGTGAAGACACCCCCTTCTCTCTTGCCTTCCCAAATGTACCCCATTGGAATTGATCACACCTGCCTTGTGCTCAGGGTCACCTCCAAATAGATTTCTCTCCTGTCACCTGTGGTACCTGGTTGTACTTTAAAAACCCATACCCTTTTCCCTAGAAGTGGAGCTGTGTGGTCCTTGATTTACTACATGGTACACCCATGGATGTGGGCACTCCGGGAATTTTAACTCTGTCCCTGCCAAGAGCCATCCTAACATGTCCTGATGCCATTTCTGTAGAAATCGTGGATGGGAACGTGAAAATGACCCTGGGCATGATCTGGACCATCATCCTCCGCTTCGCCATCCAGGACATCTCTGTGGAAGGTGGGTCTTCTGCTCTGTTCCATTAGTCCCTGAGCCCCCTCCACTCCCCTGCCCTTGCCATCACATCTTCTTTCCTGGACTCAGCCTGGAGAACTCCCTGACCCCTGACAATGGGGGCTTAATCATGGGCCACATCTTGGGCTTCTGACCCTTTGCTGTTATCTGCCCTCCCTCCTAGTCTGTAGAGAAGTAAGAACTGATTGGGGTTCTGGTTTCCACTGGTATGTTGGCCCCTGGGGAATCCCCCTGACGCTAAGCCTGCCTGAGGTTACTCTGGGGAACTGGAAACCCCACCTGGTTTGTGGGCTGTTAAATCCAAAAAGGTAGGGAGATAGCAGCCTGGAGGGAGTGTCTTGGGATTCTGAGTTGACCCCAGGTCCTCCACTTTGCTCCCACAGCACCCTCTGGTGGCCACTTCGCAGATCTTTAAGAGGCCACCATAGTTTGGGGCTGGGATCTCTGAACTTTTGGTTCCACACTCCAGCAGTTTCTGAGCTTTATATCTGATATGCGTGTATTCATTTTGTAATAAGTTATATTTGTGTATTGGAATTCATATTATGAAACCTATACCAAAACAAATTTCAAAAAGATGACACGGAGATAATATTTTTTAAATATTTTTTATTCATGGGGCGCCTGGCTGGCTCAGTCATTGGAACATGTGACTCTTATCAAACTCAAAACATGTGAGTTTGAGCCCCACATTGGGTGTAGAGATCACTAAAAAAATACACTTTAAAATTTATAATTTAAATTCATTTTATCAGCCAGGAATCTTTTTTTTTTTTAATCTTTATTTATTTTTGAGAGAGAGATCACAAGCAGGGGAAGAGTAGAGAGGGAGGGAGAGAGAGAGAGAATCCCAAGAAGGCTCCACACTCACAGCACAGAGCCCATTGTGGGGCTCAAACCCACGAACTGTGAGATCATGACCTGAGCCAAGACCACAAGTTGGATGCTTAACCAACTGAGCCACCCAGGTGCCTCTATGGCCCAGGAATCTTATAAAGACTTTTATTCAAAGTAATTTTTTTAATGAGAATAATGCAGATTAAATTGTTTGCTTATAGAAATCTTGGTTTGACACATGATGATACAGCCATGTGAAGGTCTAAGTTTTATTTATAGATACTTGGTATTTAGGGCTGAAGTGGTTAAAAATGTGTCCACAATAGTCACTTTGAACATGGTTCTTTTTAGTAATGATGGATATAAATCCATTTTCAAGTTGCCTTCTTGATAAGTTTGATTTTTTTTAAGTATTTATTTATTTTTGAGATAGAGACATAGCATGAGTAGGGGAGGGGCAGAGAGAGAGGAAGACACAGCATCTGAAGCAGGCTCCAGGCTCTGAGCTGTCAACAAAGACCCTGACGCGGGGCTCAAACTCATAAACCACGAGACCATGCATGACCTGAGCGAAAGTCGGATGCTTTACTGACTGAGCCATCCAGGCGCCCTGATTAGTTTAATTCTTTGGGGCTGACCTTGTCGGCTCTGGTTAAATTGTCGTTGTTTTAATCTTGTAATATAGCTGATGAAAAGCTGGAGCTGAGTAGAAGCATTAGCTTTGCTGATTTTTTAATTGTTTGCTTGTGCTTGAAATATTATCTTTGCAGGAGTCATTTAATGTCATTTTAAAGTCCATTTTGTGAATTGAAAGGAAAGGAGATCATCCATGAACCCTCTTTGCTGGGTGCCGTATCTGCAATTCACAGATGTGAACACGTGGGGGCAGTGTCGTTTGCAGCCCTTCTGTGTTGGGAGCTCCTGGGGTCCCCTCAGATACCTGCCTGCTTTATCTTACAGGCACCTGTCTGCTTCACACGTGCAACAGTGGTTCATTAAATACAAGGCAACTTAATGTTTTAGATGACCCTAATGCTTTTGCCCCGTATAGCTGTGTGCACTCTGCATGGCCTATGTACTATGTACCCCTGTCTGGAGATTCTGGGACTTCAGATTTCATAGACCAATCAAACATAGACCTGATACAGCTTGCTGATTGATTTTGTAATGCTCCCATGTCTTTGAATAACAGGGAGTGATGGGGGAGACCTGAAAGTTTGAAAGGTCATTGTCTCAGTGTTTAAATGTGTAAACATGGCCAGCCCTGAAAAGCTGCCTAGTTTGCTTCTTTGTTTCTCAAATAGCTACTCAGACTTTGTCAAGGAAATAGACTTGATGGCCTGGAAGCAGTAGGGTTGCCATCTAGGGGGTCTTTGTACGGACCCTGGGGTCATGGTGGGGCCTCCCCATGAACCAACACCCCTCCCTCCACCAAGCCAGCCCGCTGACCTCTCTGTCCTTCATCTCCCTCCTCACAGAGACTTCCGCGAAGGAGGGGCTGCTCTTGTGGTGTCAGAGAAAGACGGCCCCTTACAAAAACGTCAACATCCAGAACTTCCACATAAGGTGAGTGGCCAGGGGCGGAGGGGCTCTTGCAGAGCATCAGCTGCTCCCCCAGGCCCCTTTGGCTGGGTTAGCCTCAGCTGCAGAACAGAGCAGGGGTCCTTGGGGAAGAAGCTGCTATCTCAGGGTGTGCCGCAAACCCTTTGATGTGGCGGCTTCTACGCACTTTGGGTCGACGCCCCAGCTGCTGGAGAGCTCCCCAAGGAGCGTGTCCTGTAGGTTCCAGCCTAGGGCACTGGAACAGAGCAGGAGGGACAAAGATCTTGGCGGAGAGGATAGTTGGATATGACAGGTGTGCAAACGTCCTGTGCCCCATAGAATCTTGACCCCAGAGCCTGGGATTGTTGCCAGAAGGAGTGTGCCTTCCCATCCTGTCTTCTCACTCCTGCTCCGAAGCACTGTGGGTTCACCTCTGGTACAAAGGGGGGGACCCCCCGCCATCCTTGCTTAGAGCTTTACCCTTAGAGCCCGGCCCTATTCACCAGCTTGCCCCCCCACCCTTCTCTCTCCCTTGGGCAGCTGGAAGGACGGCCTCGGCTTCTGTGCCTTGATCCACCGACACCGGCCTGAGCTGATTGACTATGGGAAGCTGCGGAAGGTATGTGTGCTTCCCTGACTTCTCGCTGCCAGAGCCCTCTTGCTGGGTCCCTGACAGAAGGTGGGGGTGAAGTGCAGGACTGGGCCCTTATTCTGAGGGTCCATGGCCATGGTAAGGTGGAGGAGGGGGGGGTTGGTCTCCTTAGACTAGTCCAGGAGATAGCCTACAAGGGAAAGAGAAAAACACCTTCACTGTGAGGGCCGCTGGGGTACCCTCTGTGCACAGCACGCATGTACTTGCTGACCCGAACAGCTCACAGAATGTCCGAACCCCTGCAGCCTCTTGTTGGGGTATTGAAACACTAATCAGCATCTCCCCCTTCTATTTTCTGGGTTTTGTAAAGTGGATATAATATTTTAAATTTAATCTGTTTGCATATTCTTAGAGGCATTTACCCCCGTCTGTGTCCAAGAGTTGCTGTTGGACGGTCCCCGCAGGTTCCTGTCACTGTTGACGGTTGGCTGGGCGATTTTCTTTTTTCTTTCTTTTTAAACTCTATTTATTTTGAGAGAAAGAGAGAGAGCACGAGCAGGGGAAGGGCAGAGAAAGAGAGAGAGAGAGAGAATCCCTCTGCACTGACAGTGCAGAGCCTGACTCGGGACTTGAACCCACGAACTATGAGATCATGATCTGAGCCGAAACCAAGAGTTGGACACTCAACCGGCTGAGCCACCCAGGTGCCCCATGGGTGGGGGATTTTCTTTAGCTGCTTCTTGATTTCACTTAGGGTCTTGACATGAAGCTGGAGGATTTTCCTGAGCACACGTATGTGTTGTGGAGCAGACCAGGGCGTGGGAGCTGTGTTTCTAACCTCGAGGTGGTTCTGGTGTCTGGGCTGGCCAAGACCTTGGAGAGGCCTGTCTGGGACCACTCTGACCTCACTCACCAGCTTCCCTCTCAGCCCATCCCAGCACCAAGAGGCCACCCCTGGAGCCCTCCCCACACCCCCAGTTGATGATCTAGACCTTGGGTTGGAATGTCACCTGTCCATGTGTGTGAATGTCTTGACAAGGCAGCTGCTAGGAATGGCTCTTCTTGTATTTCTCCACTTGACCTTGACACTTGGAGAGCACAGTGTTCCGTGAAGACCCCCATCTGGCCTGTGCCCCCAGAAGTAAGGCTGGATGTTGCCGGTACGGGAGCTGCTCTGGGAACTCCAGGATGGTGTCAAGCCCTCCGTTTCCAGGGTGTCGGGGAGGAAAGGAGCAGACTCCCACCCCCTCCAGTTTCTCTAAGTCGGGCCAAAGCCTGAGGCTGGGCCCTTGGCCCACCCGCTGAAGGAGAGAAAGCCTCCCCGCTCTTGCACGTGGCTTTGGACAGCTACCCTCTTAATGGGTAGGAGGGTCCCTGCACTCTAAGTCAGCTGCCTTGCAAGGAAGAAAATCAGGTTGAGAACCCCCTAACTTACCTGAACGCTGTGTGGCCACATCAAATAGAGCTGAGGCGAGAAACCCTAGAAGCAGTGATTTTTTGCTTTAAGTGGCACGCTCACGTACTGGGGCGCCTGGGTGGTTCAGTCGGTTAAGCGTCCAACTTTGGCTCAGGTCATCATCTCACAGTTGGTGAGCTCGAGCTCCACATTGGGCTCTGTGCCTCTCTCTCTCTCTCTCTCTCTTTCTCTGCCCCACCCCCACTCGTGCTCTATCTCTGTCTCTTAGTGAATGAACGTTAAAAAAAATATTTTTAAGAGGCATCATCACATACCTCCTTACTGTTTGCCTGATGTGCTTTGGTGACAAGCGTGCATGTATCCCTATGGCGGTGTGTGGGGTGACAGCCACTTAATCCAGAGCTGTTGGCCACCCCATACAAAGTGGGGTCCTGCTGGCTGTGACTATAGTCCCTTCCCCCATTCCACAGACTCCAGGAGCCTCAGCCATTCCGGAGGTGAGGGTCTAGGGGCCTTGGTCTGATACCTAACCAGCCACCCACCCCCTTGTGTCTTTTCTTTTTTCCCCGTTTCACTGTGTCTCCCCTCTCCTTAATTCAGCAGCATCAGTAAAATCCAGCCCAAATCCTAGCACAGACCTGCTCCCACTGAAGTGTGGGTGCTTTCCAGAAAGCACAGGTTGCCAGAGCCAGCTGGCATTGGGACACAGGGGAGAGCCATGGGCTCTTGACTGGGAAGCTCTTCCTGCTGTGGCCTTAGGTGGGCACGGGGGCCTGGCGGTCCCTGGGAATCGAGTGGGGCAGGCGAGTGTGCAGGACTGCTTGAGGCCCTGGACGGAAGTGACTTTCACTGCTTGGCAGTGGTTTTTAAATCATTCTGGAAGCTGTCAGAAGCTTTCCCAGAAGGACTCCACCTTCTCTATTTTAAGCAGTTTCTTCCTGAAAGTATCCGGAGTGAATGTATTGATTTCTTTGTAACTTTGTGATTTTCATCGTAGCAAATGGGGAAACGGGGTCCCAGGCTGACAAAACCAGGGGGCACCGAGACATGGAGGGGGGAGGGTCAGCAAGGAGCTCCCATCACTGGGTTGTGTGTTTTCCCACGTCAAAAAAAAAAAATTATTTTAATTGTGGTAAAACGTATATAACATAAAACGTAACATACGTAAAAACGCAGAACACGTATAATCTAAAAGCTTTAACTGAGTCGAGGCGTATGGGGTGGTGACAGTGCATTCACCTGACTGTGCCACCATCACTCTCTGCCTCCAGGGCTCTCTCCATCTTGCACAACTCCAGCTCGGAACCCGCTAAACCATCACTCTCCCCTCCCCCTCCCCCAGCCTCTACCTTCTGACTCTATGAATCTGACTCTAGATGCCTCGTGTAAGTGGCATCGTACGATATTTGTGTCTGGCTCATTTCACTTCGCGCGATGTGTTCAAGGTTCACCCTGCTTGTGCCGTGTGTCAGAACTTCCTTCCTTCCTTTTTCAGGCGGAGTAATAGTCCATTGTATGGATCGCACAGTTGGTTTATCTCTTCATGTGCCAGTGGGCTTTTGTGTTATTTCCACTGTTTAGCTCTTATGAATAATGCTGCTGTGAATCCGGGGGCACGCACATCTGCTTGAGTCCCCGCTTTCAATTCTTCGGGAGATATGCCCAGAAGTGGGCCTGCTGGGTTACAAGGATCCCTGTGCTTCACTTCTGGAGGACACTGTGTTCCACAGGGGCCGCACCATTATATATTCCCACCAGCAGTGCCCACGGATTCTGATTTCTCCACGTCCTCGCCAGTCCCCAGTCAGTTTTCTGGATGTGGCGGCAGAAGCCAGAATAGTCAAAGGTTGTGGCTGTGCGAAGGTGCCCTCAGATTTTGTGGAATGTGAGCACCGGAGGGGCTTGAGGGAGCCTAGTCCAACTCTTGAAAAACAGCTGGGGAAGCTGAGGTCGGGTTACGTACCAGTCCCGCCAGCTGGTGGCAGAACTGAAGCCAGGAGCCAAGAAGGACGATGCCCAGGCCAGCACTCTGCTCGCAGCGTGTAGTTCCTAGCAGTTCTTTCTTGGGCTGTAGGCCAGTATTCTCCATCCCGTTTCTTTTTTTAAATTTTTTTTTTTAATGTTTATTTATTTTTGAGACAGAGAGAGACAGAGCATGAATGGGGGAGGGGCAGAGAGAGAGGGAGACACAGAATCGGAAGCAGGCTCCAGGCTCTGGGCCATCAGCCCAGAGCCTGACGCGGGGCTCGAACTCACGAACCGCGAGATCGTGACCTGAGCTGAAGTCGGACGCTCAACCGACTGAGCCACCCAGGCGCCCCTCTCCATCCCGTTTCTGGCAAACTGAGGCTTGACGGGGAAAGATGGCATTTTAACCGCCCACACAACAAGCCCTGGAGGTGAAGCGAGCCTTGTACACACAGAGCTGGACCTTGAGGACCACACCTTGGGGGAGAGAGGACTGCAGAAGTCCCCTCTGCCCCCCAGTCTTTGGTCACCTGCATGGGGGTGACCAGTGACTTCTTGGGCCTCTCACATGCCTTCGTCCTCGTCTCCCTCTAGGATGACCCACTCACAAATCTGAACACAGCCTTTGATGTGGCAGAGAAGTACCTAGACATCCCCAAGATGCTGGATGCTGAAGGTAAAATGCGTCTCTGTCTGTGCCTCTGGCCCTTTTCTCACCCGGGAAGGGTGGGGCCCGGCAGCCCGAGGTGGGGAGAGAAGAGGTCTGGTCTCTGGACCTCATCTGGGGAGCCTGGGGGTCACCTGCCGCCAGGGATTCCTCGGTTCCCTGGGGTTTGGAGGGGAGGCTAGCTGGTGCTGAGAAGGGCTTTGAGGCCGTTTCTGCATCAGCTGCCTAAAGATGGTTCTCATCTCTGTCTTGGAGTTGAGGTAGAGGGTGCTGGGGTGGGGCACCGCGTTCCTCTGTTGTTGTAGCCAAGGGAAAAAATCTCTCCCCTTACCCTCTTAGGCTGCCCAGCTGGGATCCTGCACATTAGACTGGCAAAAGACATATTAACAGGAGAAAAGCAAACAGAGGTCTCTTAACAAGTGCATCGTGTGTACACACATGAGAGCTCTCGGTGATGAGTCCTTCATGGGGTGGTTAGGAGTTTGGGGTCTATATCCATACCCAACTTATGGGGGAAATGGAGGGGACAACTGGCATTTATAGGAAAACAAGTGACTTTTTAGAAAGATGAATGGGCCCTTAGGAGAATGGGAGGGAGAGGTGATAGTTTGTGACAATGTGTGTCTGGGGCCATTTTCAAATATATGCAAAAGCAGGGGGATAGAGTAGGAACTTCCATTTACCCAGCATATAGATAAAACAATTAGATTTTGTCACTTTTTTTCCCTTTTGTTTTCTTCATTGGAATATTATCAAATAAATCCCAGACATCACAGCATTTCACCACCACATACCTTAAAAATATTCTTACGTAACCATAAAACAAATGTCATGCCTAGGAAGGCGACTGTAAATCCTTGCTATATTGACTGCCTAATTCAAAGTCAAATTTCCCCAATTGTTTCTTTTTAGAGTTTTATTATTTTGTTTTTTATTTTTATTTTTTTTAATTTTTGAGAGAGAGAGAGAGAGACACAGCACAAGCAGGGCAGCGAGAGAGGGAGACACAGAATCTGAAGCAGGCTCCAAGCTCTGAGCTATCAGCACAGAGCCCGACATGGGGCTCGAACTCCTGAACAGTGAGATCATGACCTGAGCTAAAGTCAGATGCTTAAGGTACTGAGCCACCCGGGCACCCCTTAGTTTTTTTTTTTGTTTTTTTTTTTTTAAGCAGCATTTAAAAAAAAAGATACTTTAGAATTCCCTTAAAAATCATATTTATGTAGGGCACCTGGGTGGCTCAGTTGGTTAAGTGTCCAACTCCTTTTTTTAATTTCAAGTTTATTTTATTTATTTTGAGAGAGAGAGAGTGCAAGAGGGACAGAGAGAGAGGGAGAGAGAGAGAATTCGAAGCAGGCTCCACACTGTCAGCACGGAGCCAGATGCAGGGCTCAAACTCACGGACCGTGAGATCATGACCTGAGCCAAAGTCGGACGCTTAACTGACTGAGCCACCCAGGTGCCCCTTGAGTTGGTTTGTTTTAACCAGGATCCAGATAAGGTCTGCACATGGCGTTTAGTTCTATTTCTTATGTCTTTTCCAATCTGTAGTACTTCCCTCCTTCCTTCATCCCTTTTTTATTCCTGCCGTGAAACTTGTTGCACAGACGGGACCAGCTGCTCATGGAATGTTCCTCATTCTGGGTTTGTTGTTTGCTTCCTTGGGTCACTGTTTCTCTCCTCCCTCTACCTCTCATGTTCCTGTAAGCGGAAAGAAGCTGAGCCCAGAAGCTGGTGAGATTCAGGCTCAGCCTGTGGCCCAGAAGACTTGGTGATTCTGCAAGCTTCTTTCCGCATCACATCAGGAAGTGCATCATGTGTTCGCCAGCTGGCTCTTAACTCCAGATTTTTCTTGACAGACATCGTCGGAACCGCCCGACCGGATGAGAAGGCCATCATGACTTACGTGTCCAGCTTCTACCATGCCTTCTCCGGAGCCCAGAAGGTACCCGCCCCCCCTTCCCCTCCTTCCTTGTGCAGCACACCTCGGGCCGGGACCCAAACCATGCGCCCCCGCCCCCGCCGCCTCTCCCTGGCAGCAGGGTCTGGATGGCGCGTCTCTCTGGTAGAGTTAGCTCCCGGTGCCAACGCGGCGTGCTGCTCTCGCTCGGCTCCTCTCCCGCCCTGCCCCTCTGTTCCTCTTCTCCTCTTCCCCTGCAGTCTCTGAGAGGACTGGGCTCGAGCTCGCCTTCTGGGGCCCAGAGGGCTGGCTTGAGCAGGAAGAGCTGCATGTGTGGAATCAGCCTGGGGGTTCTGGACTCCTGGAAGCTGCAGTAGGCAGCAGTCCCTCCGCGCCCACCTTTGTTGAAGCCACAGGCTTTTTAACACAGCAGCCGGGCTTCCCTTAGGGAGGCATCTCCTGTCCTCACTGACCTGTTTTGCAAAGGTGTCGTGAAGCCCCCACCTTTCTCCCACTCATGGGCATGATGTAGCAAATCTGTCCACAGCTTTTTTTTCGGGCCCTGATGCCTTCTGTATCCTGCCGGGGACCCACATGTGGGGTCACTCTGCATGCTGTATTTACAGACATAAGCACAGCCCCTTGGAGGGGGATGGGAGGAAGTGGGCCTCTGTGAGCCCCCTTCAAATGTCCCGGCCCAGTTTTGCTCAGGGAGGCCTGAGTTGAAAGTCCAGTTGTGCGGGTTGCACACTGCACAAGGGTACCACAACTAAAGAGCGCTGGATATTTTTGTTACCAGGCTTAGCTCAGGCAGCAGAAGCCTCTCTCCCAGACCCCACTCACAGGCAGGACCCTGGAAACACAACATGCAGGTTGACAGGACCACAGGCTGGGCCTTCACGGTGTCGAGCCGTGGACCTGTCACATCAGGTTGGATGTGCTCAGGCCAATTTCCCACCCTCCGCATGGAGTCTCAGTGACCTGTCTCCAAATGCATGATGGGGGTGCTCCCCCCTCCCACCTCTGCCCAGCCTTCCCCTCTGCTCTCTCTCTCCCTTTCCTGTCTCAGCCTGTGCCCTCCACCTCCTCACCCTTCTCTCCTCCCACCATCTCATTTCGTCTCTCTCTGCCCGTTCCCTCATCTGCTGTCTGTGCGTCTGTCTTGCATTCTCCCTGTCCGCCACGGCTGTTTGGGTTTATTCTGTGCTGCTGCTCCCTTTCTACTCTCAACCTCTTCTCCTTCTCTGTGCAGATGTGTAGGCACGCTAAGGATGGGAAGGCCATGTGACCTAATGTTTCATGTCACTGCCACGCCTTCTTGGGTGCGCAGAAGGTGAGCTCTCCCTCGGCCTCGCCCGCTCTCCCTGCCGCCCTCCGCCCACCTCTTCCTTCCTCCCTGGATGCTCCGGCAGCAGTCCGTGGGGCTGCAGCCCCTCCTCCTCTTGTAGGAGGGCAGGGTGCTCTCTGAACCTTGGCCGGTTGAAGACGCCAGAGAGCCCCAGCCTCTGGATGGCCCCTTGTGTCTCTGACCATGCACACTGGGCTTAGTGGAGGTCACAGATGGGAAAGAAGCTCGTGGTCTCAGCTCCTTCCCTGGACCCTGAGTCAAGAGCCCTTATCCCAAGCGATATGGCTCTGGGCTATGCTTCCTAACTATTCCCTTAAACATTCAGGACCCCTTCATTTTCTCTCCTTCCCGCTCAGTCACAACCATCCTTTCAAATTACCCAGCAGACAGGGCAGGGAGAAGCCTTCCTGCCTTCTCCCTGGTGTCCAGGCCAGAGGCTCAGAGCCCTTCCCAACCAGGCCTGCCGTGGACGTGGTTCAGGTTGCGCACTCCACAAGCCTGCCATGTGTGCACCATAGACCGTGGAGATTTGGATATTTGTTACCGAAGGAATCCTGCAGATGGCAGTAACAATATTCTCTAACAGATCAGTATGACAGTTTTCCAATAGGAATGCCTTGGGAAGAGGTGCCTTTAAAAAGTTACACAGAGGCACGTGGGCTTGTAGCAACCCTGTCCCCTGGCTGGACGGGCACCAGAACCCTCCTCGCCTTCCTTGCAGGCCTCACTGGCACTGAGACGGGAGAGCTGCCCCTCGTGGAGGCTTCCGTGACTCACAGGTGTCCTAGCCCTCCCAGGATCCCCAGCCCCCTCCAACCTCCTCTCTGGCCTGCCTCTTGCTTCCTCCTGTTTCCCTCTGTCCCACCTCTGCTGCTGCTCTCTCGTCAACTTCTTTTGGCCCCTCTGAGCCCCCACCTGTCAGCCAGGTTGTGAGCAGCATCTGTCCCCTTCCTTGGTGGGCCCCCCCCCCCAGCCCTGATAACCACAGAGGGCCTGCTTGCCCGCCTCTGTAGCTAGACTGCTCTCTGCTCTGGGGTTTTCCAGCTCCTCCTCTCTGTCCCCTGCCCCTCCAGGGGTCCTCTGCTGGGCTTCATGCCTGCCGACACTGGCCTTCCCTGTGTCCTGGCTGATGATAATGCTCGGACGGGAGTGTGTGCGTGCGTGTGCGAGAGTGTGTGCACGTGCGTGTGCATATGTGCGTGTGCATTAGCAGCCTGCTTTTCTCCCTCCCAGATCTCATACCACCTCTCCCCACGCCCCTCTTCCCTCCCTCTCATCCTTGTTGCAACCATTTCACACTCCTTTTGTCCACATTCGAGGACAAGGTCACCAGTGTGGGGCTGGGGGCGGGGGGGGCGGTGGCGTTCACCTCATGTCCTGGGTCGGGGGCCTCTCCTAGAGTTGCCCGTAACCACTTCTAAGGATTCAGGCAACTGCTTAGAGCCAAGGAGACCAGGGGGAGGGGAAGCTTCCTCCTCTCCTTGGAAGAAGGACGATTCATTCCGACTCACACACTCTTCGTGTCTTCACTGTCTCCGTGTCTGATGCCAGTGGAGGGCCATATTCTGAAACCCATGCTCAGTAATACATGCATGCACCATACGATGGTATACACATGCATGCACACGCGTGCACACGTGTACACGCGTGTGCATGCGTGTGCGCGCGCGTGTGGCCGTCCACGCACCCACACAGGGGCGCGTCGTTGGTTTTCCTTGTCAGGTGAGGACCGACTTCTGTTTGACATGTTGGTTTGGGTTCTGACTCTTTCTCAGTTTTCCTTTGCCCTCCTCGTCCCCCGCGTCGATTCAGAATCAACAGAAAGCACCAGATTTTTGTTTATGTAGTTTGTGCCTTAAAGTTCACGGTCTATTGGGAATGTTGGAGAAACAGCCATTTAAAGCACAGGCTAGATCTGCTGCAGGTGTTTCTGGATGCTTTCAGGAGTAGATGGTGACGTTTGCATCTCTTCGTTTGGCCCCTTGCTTGCTTTTGTCACATCGTGAATCTCCTAAGGGAAGGAAACAGCCATTTGTGCCCTTGAAGGATTATGGTCCATCTGGGGAAACCCTGAAACCTGGAAGCCAGCAATGGCTGCGGTCTAGTCAGTGCCTGCTGTGCTGTGGGCCTGAGCAGGGGACGGGCAGGGGGGGAGGGCCACGGGGCTGCACCACACGGAGGCTTTCTTGAACAGGAGGCACCTGGTCTTGGGGGTCTTAAGGGTGGAGTAGGGGTCCTCAAGTGAAAGTGCGGCAAAGATCAGGAAGGCGGTCACAGCTTGTGTGACAGCTTCGAGGTGTCACAGGTCAGCCTGTGAGGGGACAGCGAGTTAGCCCTGGTCCTCTGCCTGGGGTGAGGAGCACAGGGGGAGCCAGAGACGGGGAGCAGGCTTTGCCTGCGGGCCTGGCTGGCAGGGGTACTGGGGCTGGGTGCTGACTTAGGCACAGGGAGAGGCTAGGCTGTGGGAGGAAGGAAATGGGCAATTCTAGATAGATTTGGGAAATTCTCGACTAAAAAGGTCACAGATGACATTTTTGTGGCATTCATGTGAATCTGTGGCTTGTGGGTGGCAGAGCCATTGTGCGTCATTTGGCCACATTTGGGTGTTAGATGTTACCTTAATTAACTACCTTGTACCAGCGAGTTCGATGCTGCGTGTTAGCACAGCAGTGTGGCTCTGGGATAGCAGAGTTTCAGTTGGGATAGCTAAGTTATTAGTACTCCAGGAATAAGAGTCCATAACCTAAAAAAAAAAGCTACTAATATAAAGCCAAACAGATTGTTCTGTGTTAAGCTGTATAATAATATAACTTAAAGTAAGTCATGAAAATATAAACCAAGGGAAGGCAAATGCAGATTTCTAGAAGTCTCCCTTTTGTGTGTGTGTGTTTAGAAGTAATCCTTTTGCCTAGTGTTACAAAATATTTTCTCAGCCCATTTACGATATTTACGCTTACACCCCTTGTGCAAATTCTGCCAACATCAGAAAGGCCTGGGCACTCTGGTTTTGCTTCTTGGGTTCCGGAACAGCCCATCTCCTCTTGCAGGAACTGCCCGAGGTCAGGACTCTCCTACGGTTGTTTTTCTGATGGCGTTTCAATTTCTGTTTCTCTCAGAGAATGAATCTTTCCTCCCCTAGAACAAATCTCTCCTTTGGCAGTCTCTTTAGGAGCTGGTGGTGCTAAGTACCTCTCTCCTAAATCCCTCATGGTGATGGCGTTCATGTGGCCACGGAAGAAACAGTTTCTAGAAAACTAGAAAGTGGGATGCTAGGGTAAGCCTGGGTCCCATGCTCAAGAGTCCCGCTTGCCTTCCACCCCAGGGATTATGTCCTTCAGGCCTTACCACATTGGTCTTTCCTGCGTGGTCTCTGTGACCTCCTGGGCTGGTGGTGGTGGATGACTGAACCCTTCTTTGTAAAGGAACCTTGTAAAGGGTGAGACTGCCAGCCTGGGGGAGGGAGTTAAGCAGTGAGTGAAAGAGATGGGTCAAGGTCTTGAGGTTTCTACTTTTTTTTTTTTCCCCCTAACGTTAAATCTGGGTTCCAGGAGTCTGCTTCCTTCCTAAAGGTAACCGTGGAAGCTGGGCTGTCCCTCGAGGGCAGAGGCAATCCAGATGGAGTTTGCAGACAGCTCTCTTAAGGAAAGCTCTCTTGTTCCATGATGCCCGTGCTTTCTTTCCAAAAACAGATTTCCTGGTTATAATGAGTGGTTTTCTCAGTCTCTGCTGGTGAAGCCACCTAGGAGTGGGGCAGGCTGAGCCGCAAGCTTGGGAAAGAGGTGGGTCTCTGCAAAAAGTCCCCAGGTGGCCCACTTGGGAACGTCCCCCAGACGGCATCCAAAAGGAGCCTCTGTTGATCCTAGAACAGTCCGTCAACAGGCTCTGCGGATGGGCGAGGCTCCTGAGGCTCAATGGATTATCTCCTAAAATCCCATGAACGCAGGCCTCACTCAGTCTGCCAGTTTGACCGACTGACACACAAGTCAAAGCTTATGACCACTGAGCCCAGGATTTCAAGATGCGTCGGGGTAACGAGGCCAAGGAGGGCTTTATCCATGAGACATCACGGTGGCAGCTGCTTCTTGCCTATGATGCGTGGCCACCTCTGATTCTTACCCACTTGGTCAGCATGCTGGGCATAGCTTACTTATGTCAGCACAGAGACCACTGGCCCCTGTGTCCCCTTCCCCGGCCTTCACAGGAAGTGGCCCTGGTCGCTTCAGGCAGATTGCTACCCCCAGCCCTCTTCATGGGGCACATTGGCATGTTTCCCATGACCTTGCTCTTTCCAAGGGCCCCACGTCTTCTGGCACAGTCTCCAGGAAAGAATATCTCTCCTTGTCACCTTTTGGTATTCCCTGTGGTTACTTGTTGGTTCTTAAGAGGAAGGACAATCAATCAAGAGCTCCATGGAAGAAATGGTCGTGGCATCTCCAGGGCAGAGTTAGGTCAGAGGGCAGGGGGGTGAAGGTCTAAGGATGTGACTCCTTGCCTCAGTTTCTTGAGACCCAAGACTCAAAGTGCCCATCTTGGAGGCCCTCTAGCCATTCCCAGTTGCCTGGTGGAGGCCTACCTGCTCTAACACCTTGCCTGGGGCGGGGGGTGTGATCTCCTGACTTTGAGTTTGGAAAGACCTTTATGCTGACCTCATTCTGCACGCCCCCCCTATCCCAGCAGCCACTCCCAATCACGGGATTTGGTGGCTGTGTATCCTATTTGAAAAGTTTTGCAAAGAAAAAACATTTACATTTTAATTACTCCTTCTCAGTTCAAAGCACCCTCATTCTCAGGAAGTTCTTCTTCATGCCTAGCCTCAGTTTATCTTGCAGCAGTCAAAACCCATTTTGCCTTGTTCATCAACCAGTTGTGAGGTCCCATCTTTCTATCCCCTAAACCCTTGTCATCTGTAGGCTCACCCTTCTCTAATAGGCATTATCTGCTCCTACTCCCAGGCTGTCTTTCTATCCCAAGACCCCAAAAAGGCTTTGAGTTCCCCTCCCCTTGGAGTTGGGTTATGATGTACACAAGAAAACAGATGAATTTAAAGGTTACCTGAGCTCCTGGTGGTTTAGGACCACCTGGCCCTTGCTGGTGTTAAGTCCACGGTGCCTTCCATGGCCCAAGAAGGTGGTGTCCCTGGAGTTTCCGGGCCTTTGCATCTGATTTCCTTTCAGTCCTCTTGTTGCCAAAACCTGTGTCCTGTGTCTGTTTGCCCGGCACTCACTGAGCATGAGGCCTCCGCTTTCCCAGAGGTGCCAGTGCCCAGCTTTCTGGACATTCTGTGCATGCTGGCTTGATCCTGAAGTCTTGTCCTTCATGCAGTAGGGGTCCCTGAGTCTTCTCTAATGTTCTTTGGGCTTTGAGCCAGGAGCAGATTCTGTAGGCCCCTTTGTTTCTCAGTCAGCACCTTATTCTGGACTCCCAGGTTTGAATACCTGCATCTCCTAAGATCCTGGCAAATCCAACCTGAGAGCCTGAGCCTTGGGGACCCCAGGGCCTCCACTTGGGATTGTAGGCTTGGCATGAATTTTTCCGCCCTCTTTACCTGAGCTGACCGTTTTGACTGTATCAGTCATCACATTAGTTACTTCCCAACGTGCATGGTTGGCCTCAAACTCTGGTCCTTCTCCAAGGGCCCCGGTTCAGCCACCAAGATCTCTCTTCGGGCTCACTTGACCTGTGGGACCCGGCATGGGCTGGCAGAGGATGAGGAGGAGGATGTGGACTGAAAGCCTCAGGGGCTGACTTCCTGCCGGTAGAGCTGCAGGGCGGGAGCTCCTGCTGCCCAGGGCTGACCATGACACCCAACGCCCTTTCTTGTTGCCAGGCGGAGACAGCAGCCAATCGCATCTGCAAGGTGTTGGCCGTCAACCAGGAGAACGAGCAGCTTATGGAAGACTATGAGAAGCTGGCCAGCGATGTGGGTACCTCTTGAGTTCCCCCAGCTGGCTCCGGCAGGGCTCTGCTACCCCACCCCGGGAGAAGAGGGAGCCCCCAGAGCCTGTACCTCCAGACCCATCCCTGGGGTACAGTCCCAGGCTGGGCGTAGTCCTTGGTCCCGGCACAGCTGACCCAGGGCAGAGGTGGGGCTCATCTCTAGGCTCCAGAAAGCCGAGTCGTAGGCTGTGTTTCTTGCCAACAAACAGTGAGCCCGGGAAACTTTTCACCTCTCTGGGTCTTGGGTTTTTTTCCCCTTGCCGAGTGAGAGCTAAGCCAAGGGATCTCAAGGGCCTTTCTAGCCTGGTATACTGTTGTTCTGTGAGTCACTTGGCCTAGAAAAACAGTATGCCTGGTTCTGAGAGGATGTGATCTGGAGATGGGATCAGTGCTGCCTCAGGCTCGCTAAGCAGCTGGGCCCACCCAGGGGACAGGAGGAGACAGGGCTGGGTTTGCTGTTCTGCCGTTGACTATATTTGGGGTAGGGCTCCACTTGCTTAAAAGAATTCAGCCTTCTGAACAGCTCAGCCCAGCCTCTTGATGGATCTGCCATCCCAGCATAGTAAGAACGCAGGTGCCAGGTGTAAGCCCAGCTCTGCCATTCCAGCTTGGTCACCTTGGCAAGTCACATAACCTCACGGCGCCTCGGTTTACCTCTCTGTAACCTGGGGCAGGAGTCACAGCACAGAACCCCATGGGATCCCAATCCTCATTCCGATGAGTCCGTCTGGGGGACACGCTGGCACCTTGCAGGTGCTCGTTCTGTTTCCTGTCACCCATTCCACTCCTCCTCCACTTTCTCCACTGTCATCACCTCATCCAGGCTGTTCCCTGCCTGTGCCCCAGAAGCCAGCCTCTTCCTTTTTGAGTCAGAGGCCCACATTCCAGAATTCTAGATCCCGGGTGACAAGGGCCTCAGGAAGCGGCTGTTATGGTTGTTACCTCCCCGGGACAGAGGACACCGAGGCCCAGCCAGCTGGTGGGGCTGGACCCAGAGCTCGGGTCTCCTGGTCTGGCTGACTTCCTACCATGTCCATGGTTCTTCCTTGGGCAGAGCTTGAGTTAACTCCTTCCCCTGGCAGAGAAGAGGCTGGTGGCCAGGCTGCATGAAGCCTGTGACTCTCCTGGAGCCTGGCCTCTACTGCCGGGGAGTGGTAGCTGGGACAGGACATACTGTCAGGAGAGACATCCCCCGGCTCCCCCTGTCAGGGAAGGGGCCCAAAGGCCGTAGGAGGGAAGGGAGGCAGCCCCGGGCCCCCCTCCCAGCATCCTCACGCCCTCCGCGTGCCCCTCCCCCCAGCTGCTGGAGTGGATCCGCCGCACCATCCCATGGCTGGAGAACCGGGTGCCGGAGAACACCATGCACGCCATGCAGCAGAAGCTGGAGGACTTCCGGGACTACCGGCGTCTGCACAAGCCACCCAAGGTGCAGGAGAAGTGCCAGCTGGAGATCAACTTCAACACACTGCAGACCAAGCTGCGCCTCAGCAACCGGCCCGCCTTCATGCCCTCCGAGGGCAGGATGGTCTCGGTGAGCGCCGGGAAGCTGGAGCTGCTCCCGGCCGAATGCGGCACTGTGGGCGGGACAGGGCAGGACAGGGCAGGACAGGCTTCCTTCCACCTGCATACGCTGTTCCAGAAATCGTTTCTCCCTTCCAGATTGCCACCCAGACTCAAGCCCCCTGTCTCCTGACCATCCCAGGTCAGACCTGTCCTGCCAGACCCCTGAATATCCACCTGGGCCTCCCAGCACCCCCTCCCCCCACCTTAGAAAAGCATCTCTGCAAACTAAGTGCTTCTTGACATATTGAACCAAAGAGGGCATAATTCAGTAGCAATTAGGGTGATTTTTACTTTTTTAAACATTTTATTACTTTATTTATTTGAGAGAGAGAGAGAGGGGATGTGAGCATGAGCAGGGGAGGGGCAGAGAGAGAGACAAGGGGAGAAAGAATCATAAGCAGGCTCCACTCTTAAGTGCCAAGCTGACCCGGGGCTTGAGCCCACGACCTTGGGATCATGACCTGAGCCCAAACCAAGAGTCAGATTCTCAACCAACTGAGCCACCCAGGTGCCCCTCTGTAAAATCTTTTTTAAGCACTTAAAAAAAAATGTGTTACCTTAAACAAGTAATGAGTTGGTGGTTTTTTTTTTTTTTTTTTTGGTAGGATATTTCAAAGATACAAATCTGCTAAATACAGAAAATAGAAATTACTCATAATCGTAACTATCCAATATCAACTTAAAAATGTTTTTTGAAATAAAGTGTTTTTTGGAAAAGATTCTTTTAGTCTATGTAAATAGGATTTTTTTTTAAATGTATTTATTTTGAGAGATAAAGAGTACAAGTGGAGGGAGGGGCAGAGAAAGAGAGGAGGGAGAATCCCAAGCAGGCTCTGGGTCATCAGCACGGAGCGGATGTGGGGCTTAATCTCACAAATCCCTTGAGATCATGACCTGAGCCGAAGTCAGAAGACACTTGGGGCGCCTGGGTGGCTCAGTCAGTTAACTGTCCAGTTCTTGATTTCGGCTCAGGTCATGATCTCATGGTTTGCGAGCCCTGCATCTGGCTCCACACTGACAGTGTGGAGTCTGCTTGGGATTCTCTCTCTCTCCCTCTCCCTCTGTCCTTCTTGCACTGTCTCTGTCTCAAAAAGAAATAAAATAAACTTGGAAAAAAAAAAGGAGTTGGACACTTAACGAAGTGAGCCACCCAGGCGCCCTACGTAAATATGATTTTTAAGGGAATTCTAAAGCATGTTTTACTTAATAAGCTGCTTAAAAAAAAAAAAAAAAAAAAAACTAAGGGGTGCCTGGGTGGCTCAGTAGCTTAAGCATCCAACTTTAGCTCAGGTCATGATCTCACTGTTCACGAGTTCAAGCCCCATGTCGGGCTCTGTGCTGACAGCTCAGAGCCTGGAGCCTGCTTCAGATTGTGTGTGTGTGTCTCTTTCTCTGCCCCTCCCCACTTGTGTTCTCTCTCTCTCTCCCTCTCTCTCACAAAAGTAAATAAAACATTAAAAAATATTTTAAAAACCCAACTAAAATGATATTGTGAATGGCTTTCCAAGTTGTTAAATTATCTTCATTTATGTTACTTATGTTATTTCCCCTTCCTTCTTGCCCTCTCTCAGACTCAGGGAGAAATGTTATGAGACAGACAAACATGCAAAAGAAAATTTAAAAACCCACCAAGATAGAGCTTTTGGCCTTCAAAATGAGAAATCATGAGAAGGCATGGACATAAAAGGGAAGGTCAGGGAACGGCCAAGCCAGCAAACAGCATTGGAAGCCGGCAGGATCCCAGGGAATCTGGAGGAAAGAAATAGGCCCTTTCCATTGTGTATGCACTTTGGAAAAGTGCAGTCTTTTTATAGATTCCAGGCTGCATCTGCAGCTTTTAGGTGGCCAGAGCCTCAGCTGACCAGAGGGTGTTCTGTGCGAGTTAGAAGTGCCCCCTCTGGGTAGATGCGGCCTGTCCCCTGGGCCCCAGGTGGCGGGCAGGCTGGCTTCAGCCCACATGTGCCCAGCGGGCACGCTTGTACTAATTGTAGAGACGACCCGGTGGGTGGCTCCCTGCCTGAAGGGCTGTGGGTTGTACTCAGCAGCCGTCACTGTCCTCAGGTGCATGGCCAGCTCGCCCAGGCCAGGGTCCCTGCAGGCTCCAGGCTACTGCCCAGAGCCCATGAACAGATCCAGAAATGTGGGGAGGCCGTGAGGTTCCCATGCCTGCTTGCTTCATTCAGTTATTGTTCTTTTCCACTGGCTGGCCCTCCAGCCTCTTTGATTGGCCAGAATCCTGGGTCACAGAGGGCCTTGGGCTCTTCACAGGGCTGCACACCCACAGCCCAATAGCTGGGTGGCCCACGTGGACTTGGGCCTCACTCCCTGCCCGGGAGGCCTGGTATCCAAAAGCCCAGGTTAACACCAGTAGAGGGCTGGGTGGGTACAACTGAGATGGGAAAGGGGCTTCTTCCAGAAGGCTTGGGGCAGCTCTGCGGGTCTTGGGGGCCAGGTGGGGCTGACCCCATGCCTCTCATCCCTACAGGACATCAACAATGCCTGGGGCTGCCTAGAGCAGGCAGAGAAGGGCTATGAGGAGTGGCTGCTGAACGAGATCCGGAGGCTGGAGCGGCTCGACCACCTGGCAGAGAAATTCCGGCAGAAAGCCTCCATCCACGAGGCCTGGACGGACGGTAAGGCCAGCCTGACCTCCTGCCTCCTGGAGGGTTCTGACCCTCGTGCTCCGCTGACTGAACTGCCAGGCCACGACTCCTTTCTCTCCTGCTCTTTGGTTTGTTCTGCCTTGTGTCTCACTGGTTGCTCGATGTTAGACAAGTTCATCAGCCCTTTGGTTGCCTCAGTTTCCTCGTCTGCAAAGTGGGGATAATCAGAGTATCAACTTCATAGGTTTATGAGAATTTGATGGATTACTACATCTGAAGCATCGAGAAGAGTTCCTGGCATGGTACGATGCTGTGTATGTGTAATTTGTTGATGGTTCTTGTCACCGTGATGATTTCTTCTTCCCTGAGTCCGTTAGGTTGGGGTTCGAATCCCGACTCTACCACCTAGAAGCAGAGTACATTTGGACCAGCAACTTCTGTAACATGCAGATGATCGTGTGTCCTCTCCTGTGTTAGCTTCCTAGGGCCACCAGAACAAATGACCACACACTGGCTGGCTTAACAGAAACGTGTTCTCTCACAGGTCAGGAGGGGTTCTAAGGGAAAGCGTCGGCAGAATTGATGCCTTCTGGAGGCTCTGAGCCGGAGGCCATCTGTGCTGCTTCCTGGCGTCTGGGGTTGCTGGCCATCCTTGGTGTCACTGACTTAGTTCAGTCCCTGTCTCCGTCCCCACATGGCTGCTTCTACGTCTCAGTGACAGAATTTCTCTTTCCTTTGCTAATAAAGACACCAGTCATTGGATTTATTCGCCTCCCTAATCTCACATGACCTCATCTTAACTAATTGCATCTACAAAGACCCTGTTTTCTTTTTCCTTTTTTTTTTTTTCTAATGCTTATTTATTTATTTTTGAGGGGGGTGGGAAGGGACAGAGAGAGGAAGAGAGAGAATCCCAGGCAGGCTCTACACTCTCAGCACAGAGCCCGATGTGGGGCTCAAACTCACAAACATTGAGGTCATGACCTGAGCCGAAATCCAGAGTCAGACGCTTAACCCGACTGAGCCACCCAGGTGCCCTGAGACTTTATTTTCAAATAAGCCCAGATTCTGAGGTTCTGGGTTGACGTGAGTTTTGGGGGACACTGTTCAACTCAGCATACCACCTCGTAGGATCGTTGTAGGCATAAGTATCACAAGTACCTTTTATGCTTAGATTAGTGCATGGCACGTAGAATGTACTCAGTAAATGGCAGCCCTGGATATTCTTCCTCCACTGCCTTCTGGCCCCCAATTATAGTGACCTAGAGCCTTTTCCCTGTTAGCACAAGTGTGTTTCCATTACTCCAACTCAGAGGCATTTGGGGCCATGTCTGGTGTTTGCTTGTTGACGGCCGAAGTTAACTCCAAAGAGAGAGAATCACACGTGGAATCGTCTTTTCCTCAGAACCTGGGCCAGGGCTGGAGAAGAATCCACGCCACCCACCTCCTAGGGTTCTGCAGCCACTTCGGCTGGAGCCCCTGCGGCAGATCCTATTGGCTGCTGGGGCACAATGTCCCCAGACTCCCCCATTGGGCTCCATTGGGCTCCTCCGATCTCAGGCTGGAGACGATTAGGGACAGCCGTACGCTGTGGCCACTCAGGGGCCGCCCGGCTTGGTAGGAGACGGGAGTGTGCTTGACTCAGCCTGAGGAGGTTGGGTTTCGCTCCGTGTTGTAAGAACGCTAGGATGTGAGGTCGCTGCCCCCGCCCCCGCCCCCGCACACATGCACGAAGTTTTTTATGTAGGTACAGATGGTGCAGAATACTGGAGACTGTACCAGTTCACCCATGCGCTTCTATCGTGTCCTCTCCAGGGCCAAGGAACCGCTCACAGAAAGGTACAGAGCAGGGACCCCATCAGCTGGCCAGCCGCCAGCAAGGACATGAGAAGTGCCAGCACGCTGGCGGCAGACGCGGGCGCAGCCCCTGGGCAAAGCAGTCCGGTGACACACATCCCCACCTAACGGTGTTCTTGCCTGCTGACCTAGGAATTCTTGAGACTGTCTAAAGAATTAACCCTAAATGTGGGGAAATCACACGTCTGCGGATGGTTGCCATGAGACCCTCTATAATAGCACAAGCCGAGGGCCCTGAATGCCACACGGTAGGGCGGCAGGTGGTTACACCACTGGTGGTTCGGCCACGTGATGGAACGCTGGCCACCGGAGGGGGCACGTGGCAAAGCTGGCGCCAAGGCAGAGACTCTGATGGTGTACTGCTGAATGTTTGAAAAGCAGGAAACAGAATTTACATATACCCTATGGTCTTACCACAGCCTCCGTATAAGGAAAGACTGAAAAGGGGTAGATAGGTAGGCTCATCTGTAATTTTTTCCCCTAAACTTGTCATATTATTATTTGGACTTAAAGAAAAAGAAAGCGGAGGGGTGCCTGGCTAGCTCAGTCAGGGGAGCGTGCGACTCTTGATCTCACAATCTTGAATTCGAGCCCCACATTGGGTGCAGAGATGACTTAAAAATAAAATCTTAAAAAAAAAAAACAAAAAAAACAAAGGAAAGAGAAGTAGAGGGAAGGGAAGGAGGGCCACATGAGGCACAGTCTCCGGCCTCACGGCCCAGCTTTCGTTTGCTGAGCAGGGCAGAACATCCCTGGTGGACACAGACGTGGAAGGTGGGCGTGTGGGCAAGGCCAGGGCAGCCCCAGTCTGGTACTGGGTGTTTCACGAGACAGCTGGTGGACGTCATGTAGTGACAGCCCCAAGAGGTTCATTTCTCATCCCATTTCCTCCTGGAAAAGAGGGATCCAAGAAATGCAAGCCCTGCCCCACTCCTAAAGAGAGGGCAGTATCCCTGACAGGGAATATTCTGGCCAGTGGTGGATTATTTGCAGAGGGCACTAGACATGCTGAGAAACTGAGACTAATTCAGGGGAGGAGTCCCTGCAGGGCTGCTGGGGGCTAGCAACAATAGCTGGAGAAACTCTAAAGATGGGGTGCCCCTGAGGTGCCTGGCTCGTTTTTTCCTGGTTATACCATAGGGCATAGCCCTGCGCAGCCTTTGTACGTAACTGCTCCTCATGGCCATGGAACATGTACCATGTTCCATGGAAGGTAGTAACTTCCCTTACCTGGCCCCGTAGGGGATGTTCAGTTGCACATCTGCTTTCTCGAACTGCAGATGATCGATAGCTATCTGGTGGACATCTTCTGGGGATGTACTCCCGGAAATGGGGCTCCTGGGGTCCCAAGGGGTGGATGGTTGGGGCCAAGAAGATGGGGGCCCCTGGCTTCCGCTTAGCCTTGTGTCCCTCTCTTTGAACCCAGGCAAAGAGGCTATGCTACGGCAGAAGGATTACGAGACCGCCACTCTCTCGGAGATCAAGGCCCTGCTCAAGAAGCATGAGGCCTTTGAGAGTGACCTCGCCGCCCACCAGGACCGCGTGGAGCAAATTGCCGCCATCGCACAGGAACTCAAGTATGCGAGGCCCAGTGAGGGCTGGGGCTGCTGGGGGAAGTGGGGCGTGGCCGTGAAAAGTGAGGAGGCTGGGTACAGCCGGTGCCCCAGTGGGAAGGGCGTCAATACAGAGGACTCTGAGTATCCCCCAGGTGGAGAAGGAGCCTGTGACCCTTCCCGTGGAGGGCCTCTGGTCCTTCCCTGTAAGTAGTGCAGGACCAGAGGATGACCATGTGTACTCTAAGCTCTCGCTGGGCCTCAGTGACTCCCTGCCATTGGACATTGGGGTCAAGACTGTATCGCCTCCAGCTCAGGTGCAGGGGGGGCCTTAGAACGGGCCTTCATTCATCTCCCAGTGGTCCTCTGAAAGCCACGGAGTTGGGGGGGGAGGACACATGGAAGGTCTTGGTAAAGGGAGCGCACCCCAGCCCCAGGGAGAAGAGAGCAGGCCGTGGAGGTAACCTGGGTCACCTGACTCTTCCTGTCTCTTCCCTTCCAGTGAGCTGGACTATTACGACTCACCCAGTGTCAACGCCCGGTGCCAAAAGATCTGTGACCAGTGGGACAATCTGGGAGCCCTAACCCAGAAGCGGAGGGAAGCTTTGGAGGTGAGGGCCCCTGAGGGAGATGGCAGCTCTGTGTGCCTCTTTGCTTTGGGCCAGAAGGTTCCACTGCATTGCCTGGACCTGCCGTGTGGCCTGTTGAAGGTTCACCCTGGCGCTGGATTGGGCTTTGCCTTAATGGAGACGCCTCCTTTGTGGCCCTGACCATACCTCCCCCTCATCGTTCAGTGCACTTCACAGCCCAACCCCAGCCCTTGGAGAATTTTCCTATCTACAAACCAGACCGGGGGCCAGGCCGGGTGATTCCAATGTGGGATGGTCTGTAGACCCCACATTAAGAAGCAGTGTCCCAGAGAAAGTCTATTTTTTCGGTCTGACTTAGTCTGGTGCTTCCAGACTTGGACCCCTTGTGGCTGGCCAGGAGAACCTTGGGGGTTCAGGGGTGGGGGGAGCAGGGAGTGGTGATTCTGGATCTGACTCTGCTGCAACCCTTCTATCCACCCCCTCCCCTCAACTGCCATTCCTAGCGGACAGAGAAACTGCTGGAGACCATTGACCAGCTGTACCTGGAGTATGCCAAGCGGGCTGCACCCTTCAACAACTGGATGGAGGGGGCCATGGAGGATCTGCAGGACACCTTCATCGTGCACACCATCGAGGAGATCCAGGTGCGCTGCGGACCCCTCACCCCTGGAAGCTGCACCCCCACCAGACACCCGTGGAAACCTCACTCTGCAAACTTTACTCCTGCATGACTGCTCTCTAGGGAGAGGATGGGGGAATGGAGATAGCGAGCAAGGAGTTGATAGGTTTGGAAGAATTGCATTTTATTTATTTTGACTAGGTAATTTATGCAGGTCATGTAAAACCAAAAAGGTAAAAAGAATATACGATAAATTCTCCCTCCTACCTTTGTCCCCCAGCCCCGCAGTCTCTGCACATGCAGGCAAATAGATTTATTTATTAACACGTTCTTCCCCATACCCCTTTTTAACACAAAAGGTAGCTTTTGTTGGGTACTGTATTCTGAACCCTTTATCTTTAAATATTTTGGAGCTCATTGCATTGTAATAAACCACTTCCCCATTCTTTTATACAGCTGTGGTGTATTAGGTTTAAAAGATTTTGCAGAGGGAGAGCCTGGGTTGGGGGAGGTCACCTGGGGAGCAGACTTGTCCCCCACCTGACTGCGGGGGGGTGCGCACTCTAGGGTGGTCGCCCCTGACTTTACCAGCCACAGGCATGAAGCGGTTGCTTTAATGGCTCTGCCTTCACCTCCCCGTGGCCAGCCCTGCTCTCCTGGTTCTCAGCCATGAGCATCCTTGGTTGATGCTCCAGGTCTCCCTGCTGGTGTGGGGCCATGCCTTCAGTGGCCTTCCCACCCACCTCTACCCTGGGACCTGTAGGGCTCCCGTAGTTCATCTTGCCCACACGAGGCACCAGTCACTGTGTTTCTCTTGCATCCAGGGACTGACCACAGCCCATGAGCAGTTCAAGGCCACCCTCCCTGATGCCGACAAGGAACGCCTGGCCATCCTGGGTATCCACAACGAGGTGTCCAAGATTGTCCAGACCTACCACGTCAACATGGCGGGCACCAACCCCTACACAACCATCACTCCTCAGGAGATCAATAGCAAGTGGGACCACGTGAGTCCAAGGGCTGGTGGGACATTGTGGCCGAGCCATTGCAAGTTTTATGAGGGCAGGGATTTTACCTTTTTTGTTGTTGATTTTCATTGATTTTATTTATTTATTTATTTCATCATTACATGGCAAGCGTTCATCTGCCAAGTTAATGAATGGCTGAATTTCTGGAACAGGTCAACATGTTCACTCTTGTTCTATTTACTGACTGGCCCCTTCCCTTCATGGCTCCTCCATTCCCTGATCTGAAGAATGGGGCAGGTGGCTGGCTGGTCCATTCCCAAGGTTCTGTGATTGTTCCCACCCCAGGTGCGGCAGTTGGTGCCACGGAGGGACCAGGCCCTGACGGAGGAGCATGCCCGCCAGCAGCACAATGAGAGGCTACGCAAGCAGTTCGCAGCCCAGGCCAATGTCATCGGGCCCTGGATTCAGACCAAGATGGAGGTAAGTCCCATCATGGGAGGCAGGGATAGGGGTTTCCACCCCTTCCCAGCACCATCCCAGCCAGTCAGGCTTGCCCTGTCTCCTCCTTGGCGAGACTCGTGGAGGAATGCATTCCTAAATAGGTTCAAGATTGGTCTGCTGCCCTACAGAGGGTGTGGAGCCTGTCAGGGAAGGCCGGTGGGTTGGTCCCAATGTCTGGTTCGGGAGCGAAGACCTGCACATGGATGCCACTGAAGAGCCACCTGAGAAAGTCCCACGGAGGGATGAGTGCCTGGGGAACTGACTAGCTTACTTCAGCTTATTTGGCTAACCAGGCCTCCCTTCCTCTTGAGCAAAGAGCAGGATCTTTCCAGAGAGAGAACCGAGGCTCAGGCAGGCATAGAACTTTTTATTGAATCGTTGGGCCAGATATTGGGGTTCTGTAGATCAGGGAAGGGGGCACTGCTAGGGTTAGAGCATGGTGTCCCTCCGAGCTCCTTGAGGGCAAAGACCATCTCGAGGTCATGTTTGTGTCTCTCCTGTACCCCAGCCCTATCTGCTTAGCACATTGTGCATAGTAGGTGCTCAGGAAATATTTGCTGGGTCGAATTGAGCGCACAGAAAGGGCTTTTACAAATGTTTGTTTACATGGATGAAGGACAGACAGGAAGGGGGATTAGGCCTGGCCCATGGGGCAGGTGGGATTGAGGCAGGCCAAGGCAGGCATAGCCACTGAGGAGGTAAGTCCGGTGCTCTGAGGCTGTGAAGAATCTGGCTCCCTGGGCACAGAGAGAGTCCCTGAGATGGGTGACAGTTGGGAACAGGCTTGGGCTGGGAGTTTGAATGGCAAGCAGAGGAATGAGCATTTAGGTTAGCAACTGACCTTGCAGCCCCTTTCTGAGGTTGAGAGCTACTTGAGAGACAGGAAGTATTTCATCTGATGATGACAGTGTTTTTCATACCCCTTTATGATGCTATTTCCATGCCAAAGTGCATCCCTGCTGAATGTGTCTTGCTCTCGGCTTGCTAATTACCACTGACGGGTTCCCTGGTGCTGGAGTAGGAACCGAGGAATCATCTGAGGGGCTGACTGATGACCTAGGCACCCCAGTCCTTACCCTAGGGGTGCAGAGCGGGGTAGTCTGACCAGGGCTTCCTTCTGGGTGAGCAGGAGATTGGGCGGATCTCCATTGAGATGCACGGGACCCTGGAGGACCAGCTCAGCCACCTGCGGCAGTATGAGAAGAGCATCGTCAACTACAAGCCCAAGATCGACCAGCTGGAGGGCGACCACCAGCTCATCCAGGAGGCTCTCATCTTCGACAACAAGCACACTAACTACACCATGGAGGTGGGTGGCGCCGGCTTTGCTCCTCCAGGAAGGGAGCCCCGGATCCCATTCTGCTCCCTGCCCCCCTGGGCTGGGGCAGGGGACAGTTATTCATCTTCCAAGGAAGCTAGCTGGTCATACTAGGAGGACAGACTCTTTGGAGTGAGGGGATACACACTGCTTCTCACGCCTAGAGCTCGGGGTCTTCAGTCCTCAGGGCCTTCTGAATTTCCAGGGAGCTTGTTGAGTATGCAGACTTTCAGGCTCCATCTCCAGAATTTGATTCACGAGGTCTGGGGTGGGGTTGAGGAATCAAAATTTTTAACAAGCACCCTGGTGATTCAGATGCGGGTGGTCTCCAAACACTGGCTTAGGCACCTGCTTTCCAGGCGATGAATTGTTCGGGCCATGAAGGCACATACGTGAGGTCACAGAGCAGGATATACGGGGAATTACCCAGGCTTTGTTCTTTAATCCTTCCCTCTACCAAACCTGCCCTCCTTTCTGACCTGACCCCTGTCAGTTCTGGTCTCTGCTGTCCCAGGCAGAGGCCACCGCCCTGCCTGAACTTCCCTGCTCATCATCTGGGTTCTCTGTCCTAGAGAGTGTGTTGTCCTTGTCCTGGTGATGCTGTAAATCTGGACAGAAGGCTGGATTTGATTGCTTGGGCCATTTTGACAGTTGGGGGAAGGGAGTAGCCACGAGCGGCCTGGGTCCGGGCCTGGGCGGTGGGGGGGGGGGGGGGGGGGGGCCCTTTGATGACAGGCCCCTCATGCACCCCTAGCACATCCGTGTGGGCTGGGAGCAGCTCCTCACCACCATCGCCAGGACCATCAATGAGGTGGAGAATCAGATCCTGACCCGAGATGCCAAAGGCATCAGCCAGGAGCAGATGAACGAGTTCCGAGCTTCCTTCAACCACTTTGACCGGGTGAGAGCCCCTGCACTTAGAGCAGCCCCCAACCCTTGCCCCAGGGCCCTGGAGGGCACTGCCCAGGGGATGGGCGGCCATGCCGGGCCAGTTCCTGGGCAGGAAGTGCTGTCAACCTGTCCTGGTGTCCTGTGAATTTCCCTGCTTTTCTGAAGCAAGAGTTGATGTAGTGGGTAGAGACAGGCTGTTTGGCCCATGACGCTTGCTCTTCTGCCATGAGGGGTCAGCCCTTGGGAGCAAGGCTACCATGGCCTTAAGGGCAGGCCTGATGTCCCCTGGCTGTGGGGACTATCACTTGCCTCTGCCTCAGGACAGAGGAGCAGAGGCTTCCTCCCCACCGCACCCCCCATCCCCACCCCACAGCCTTCAGGAGACGCTATGGGAGTGTCAGTGATGTTAGGTCATGGGTTCTCATCCTAGCTCAGGGACAGGCTGGGTTCTGTGTGGGCTGCCCCTCCCAGTGCCCTGGGGCTCCGGGGCGGCCAGAGGGGTGGAAGCATGGGGCCAGGTGCTGCCCACCACCTCTGCCTGCTTCACTGTCCTCCAGCCTCCTGGGTGAGGTGGGTGAGGCCCTCTTAGAAAGCCGGGTCTGGGCATTGGGGCTGGGGTGGGCTGGGCACCCCCACGGCTCACCGTGCTCCCCTCTGGCCTGCTTCCCGGAGCAGGGCTGTGTGCGCCAGGGAGAGGGCACCCTCTGGACCTGGTCCGTGTGTCTAACCGTGTGCACTTTTATTTCCCCTCCTCCCCTGCCCCTTCCACCCTCCACCCTCTCCGTCCGCATGCCTTTGTCCCTGTGTCTCCCCACACACACCACCCTCCACCCGGGGCATGGCCCACCCCCCTCCCCTCACGGCCTCCACCTCCCTGGCACCGCATGGCTCGCTGCCTGGCGCACGGCGGCCCCAGGATCACTCCGGCACGCTGGGTCCCGAGGAGTTCAAAGCCTGCCTCATCAGCTTGGGTTATGATATTGGCAACGACCCCCAGGTACTCGCCTCCTGCATGGAGCACGCTCAGGGGTGGCATCCGGGGCGAGAAATAACGCGTTTCTCCTTTTTCTTTTCTCTCTCTGTCTGGATCTCCCTGTCTTCCCTTTCCTGTGGGCCTCGGGGCTCGTCTTCTCCTGCTGTCCCTGCCTGGCCTGCGTCGGGCTCCTACCTCTGACCTCTGCCCTTGGTCGTCTTTCGTGGGAACCTGCTCGGGGCCCACCTTCCTCTCTCCTCGTTGCCCTCCATCCTGTGGACCAACTTTTGTACCTCCCTATTCTTTCTCCTCCCTGTGGATGTGTCTCTTCCTGTGTTCCTTTTCCCCTCCAAACCTCCCAACCGTATACCTTGACCTTCCCTCTGGCCATCTGTTCCCTGTCTTCCTGGCCCCGGGCCGGCTCTTCCTCCTCCTGCCTCTGACCCTCGCTACTGCCCCACAGAAGAAGACAGGCATGATGGACACAGATGATTTCCGCGCCTGCCTTATCTCCATGGGTTACAACATGGTAATGTAAACCCCACCCTCTGTTCTGGCGAGGGCCAGCCAGTTGGCCAGAGAAGCCAAGTCCTGGCCAGGGCAGGCTGGAGGCCCCAGGCTAGGGGCTGCTCTCCCCAGAGGGCCCTCAAGATTCTGGTCGGTGGGGAAGATGGCGCCCTGAAGTCTGGGCCCGGCCTCGTGGCCTGTGCGTGTCCCCGAGGCCTGGCCTTCTCCCCTCCGTCTCGGTGCTGGCGTTGTCTTTTGGTACTTACTGTGGAGATGGGCTTTTTCACTCCCATGGCAGATGGCGGGGCTGACCCCAAGGCCAGCAGGAAGGACTGGTAGTTTGGCCTTTCTGGCCCCGAGTTGGCTCTACTTCGTCTTTTCGTGAAGCAAGAGATTTCTGTCTCTGCCCTGGTGGGGGCTCCAGCCACGCCTGCCGCCCCTTGACCTGCACAACTTTCTCAGTGGTCTGCTCCCACGCAGGCCTTCTGAGCAGAGCAGGGGCCTACCTGGGCGGCCGGGCAGCTCCTGAGCCATGGTGCAGAGCGCAGAGCTTGTGGGCTGCCCAGGGCAGAGCAAGGGCGCAGGCTGTCTATGTGGGGAGCCCAGGAGTAAATCCCAGCTCCAGCTTGGGGACCAGGGGAACCCTGCAGGCCTGTCGTCAGGGTTAAATGAAGGAACTTCCCTGAATGCTGGGCACACAAAGTCTGACACACAAAGTACGGGGTGGTGGGGAGAGCACAGGCTGTGGAGGCAGACCATCCAAGTTCAAGTCCCAACTCTACTACTTACTGGTTGTGTGACCTTGAGCAAGTCACCAAGCCCGTCCGGGCCTCGGGTTTCTCATGTGGAAGCCTGATGGAAATAATAAATGCCCGTGTCCTATGGTCGTGGTGAGGGTTAAGTGAGATGAAATGTGTGTGGTGGTTAGAGTAGCGCCTGGCGTGCACTGGTTGTGATTACAGCTGTGACCGGCATTATCAGCATTTGCTCCTCCGGGAACCTGCAGGGGGCGGGAAGCCTGAACCGGGTCTCCACTCCTAGATGTTGTGTCCCTGTCATGCCCTCAGGACAGCCCAGGTTAGGTCAGAGGGCCGCTGCGCCCCGCCTCGGACAGCCTCAGGCTACTCTGAGCCCCCTGGGGCTTCAGGACCATAGGAGAGATTCCCAGCGGGGTGAGGCAGAGAGGCTGACAGGCCTGGGGTTGGCTCTTCTCTCCAGGGAGAGGCAGAATTTGCGCGCATCATGAGCATTGTGGACCCCAACCGCCTGGGGGTAGTGACGTTCCAGGCCTTCATCGACTTTATGTCTCGGGAGACGGCCGACACGGACACAGCAGACCAAGTCATGGCCTCCTTCAAGATCCTGGCTGGGGACAAGGTGGGTCTGCTATGGCGTGGGCACCGTGCAGGGGCCACTCTGATCTGGAGGGGAGGCCACTTGCACCCCATAGCCTCTTCCTCCCGCTGGGGCCTCCCAGTGCTGTCCACTTCTACCCATTTCTGTAATGCCTGGGCATCTGCTAAGGTGTTAGGACACATATTAGCTTACAGGGGTCTCCTGCCAGGGCGTGGGACTCCTTCACACTTGGGATGGAGTGATGAGTGGCAGAGGTGGGTAGAGTGGGGGTCGGGGGGGTATGTGACTGAGTGATGTAAGGGTGATGTCACCCTTACGTCACTCTGGGCATAGGTGTGGAAGGTTGGAGGGGAGCAGGAGGGAAGCATGTCTCGCATTTGTCTACCCCAAGCAGCAATCCGTTTTGGTTTCCAAATTTCCCAAGTTCCCTGCCTGGCAGTGGGAAAGTGGGAGCACCAAGGGAAACTAGCAAAGCAGGGATTCTAGAGGCCAGATTTCCTTTAATCCTTAATGCCATCCTTTCCTTTCAGACGGGAGAGATTCAGTTATAAAAAACGAAAGCCAATAGGGATTTATGCCTCAATCCATAAGGGAAAAAAGACTGAACCTATAGAGGTTCCTAAAGGTCTGATTTAAGTTCAGGGACACCTTATCAGAGTCATACCTAGAGCTGGAATGACCCTCAGAAACCACCTTGTTGAAGTGACTCTGGGGCCTGGTCTCCTGACTTCTGGAGGGATCTGATCAACCCCACCCTCCTTGAAACTGGTTCCTAGGGGACTCTGGCAAGAAGTAGGGTATGGGGCTAGGAGCCCACCTTGTGGGTCAGATCCTGTGAGTGAGCCCTTCTGGAGCCTGAAGCTCCCGAGAGAAGCAGCTTCCAAGGAGGCCTGTCATGGGCAAGCAGATAACCTGGACTGGGAGCCAGGCTGGGCGGGGGCGGGGGCGGGGGCAGGCCCAAGACCTGCCAACGTAGTGGAGGAGACAGCAGCCGGTGTCAAACTTGGATGCTCACTGTATTTGCTGAAATGACACGACCTCCACAGAGCCCAGCTTGAGTGGGTGTGGGGTCCCCTGTCTTCCACCAGAGTACCTGCTGGTGTTGATCCTGCCCATGGTTCTTGCAGACTAGAGTGGTACATGAAATTACAGGTGCAGTTCCCACTTGGAATTAGCTTGGAAGCGGGCCAAAGTCGGTGTTGAAATGGCAAACAGGAGATTTTAAATGCCTGTGTATTTCGTGGTGTATATGTATGCCTGTGTATGCATAATAAACACACGTGTATACTTGGTGTACACGTGGATATGTGTGCACACACATGCCTGCGTATCCAGAAGCGGGAGGGCGGGGCACTTCCTGCCGCCCTGAGTGAGGGTCCCGGCCGCCCCGCCCGCTCTCTCTGCAGAACTACATCACGGTGGACGAGCTGCGCCGAGAGCTGCCGCCGGATCAGGCGGAGTACTGCATCGCCCGGATGGCCCCCTACACCGGCCCCGACGCCGTGCCCGGTGCTCTGGACTACATGTCCTTCTCCACGGCGCTGTACGGCGAGAGCGACCTCTAACCCGCCGGCCCCGGCCAGCGCCCTCGCCCTGTCCGCTGTGCGCCCCCGCCCTGCGCCCCCGCTGCTCCCCCCCCACCCCACCCTGCCACCCCAGCCCGGGTTTGGTCTCCTCGCGCAGCCTCGAGCCCTCGAACCAGGCGAGCCGGGACCCACGTGGCGTCGAGCCGCCCTGCCCGCAAAGTGACAGTTTACAAAATTATTTTCTGCAAAAAAAAAGAAAAAAAAAAGTTACATTAAAAAAAGTAAAAACAAAAAACAAAAAAAAAAACACCAAAAAACCACATATTTTATTATAGAAAAAGTATTTTTTTCTCCACCAGACTTCAATGGAAAAGAGGAAAAATTAACTGTTTGCACCGAAATGTTTTGTTTTGTTGTGACATAGGAAAATAACCAAGCACAATGTTATATTCCATACTTTTTATCGATTTTTTTTTCCTCTCTGTATCATCTGCTGTATTCATTTCGCCAATCTCATGTCCACCTTGATGTGGGAGTGGGGGTGGGGGTGGGGGGATCTTGTCAAAAGGCACATTGGTGCATGTGTGTTTGCTAGCTCACTTGTCCATGAAAATATTTTATGATATTAAAGAAAATCTTTTGAAATGGCTGTTTTCTAAGGAAGAGAATTTATGTGGCTTGTCTTCTCGTTTTTAAGTCCCGAAGTGTGGTTAGGTTCTTTATCAGCACACACTATTTTCCCTTTAATTTTAATATTGCCTATTAAAAATGGTCAGAACAAGATCGGAGAGTGTGGACAACTTTGGTATTGCTTGTCACACACCATATTAAAGCGACAGCGTTCCCATGACCGCTTTTTGCTTGCTCCTTGCTTACTGTTTTCCAGAAGTGTGTGTGTGGGGTCAAGGATGATGGGGGCCACCTGTACCCAACCTTAATATGTTTATGACCTTGGCATAGTCAATCCAAGAGTTGGACACTTTACTGAAAGAGCCACCCAGGCGACCCCCTTTATTTTAAAAGGTGGTTTCCTCGGAAGGCTCCTGTGAGTTGAGAATAAGGTCACAGATGTGACCCATTAAAGGAAGGGGCCGTTTAATGATAAGTCCTACCTTTGTTTTCTGTGGCATGAAACAGCTCTGTGACATCTCTATGCCCCCCTTCCTTGTATCTTTGCTACAAGGGAACGCACTGAGGTCTCAAAAACCCCTCCCACCCCTTGCTATTCAAAATGTTCCACAGACAACAGCTGTCCAGCATCACCTGGGAGCTTGCTGGAAATACAGAGTCCCAGGCCCCACCCCAGACTTTCAGACTCAGAATCTGCATTTTTTTTTAATGTTTATTTATTTTTGAAAGAGAGTACAAACAGGGGAGGGGCAGAGAGAGAGGGAGACACAGAATCCGAAGCAGGCTCCCGGCTCTGAGCTGTCAGCACAGATCCCAATGTGGGGCTCGAACCCACGAACTGTGAGATCCTGACCTGAGCCAAAGTTGGACGCTTAACTGACTGAGCCATGCAGGCACCCCATAATCTGCATTTTAACAAGATCCCCAGGGGATCTGTGTGCACTGCTCTGGCTTCTGTAGTTTTTTCTCCTTACCTGTCTCTCCTCCCTGAGGCTTTTACTTCAAGTACAGGGAATAAAGACAATTAGTGATCATACCAGTAATAGTGCAGTAGACTGCCATTTCCCAAATGGGTAAACTGCACTACAGTTCCCTTATCTGTTAAGTGGGAATAATAGTGCTTTTGGAAAGCCATCGCGGTAACACATAGAGCTCCAAGAATATTAGAACATTTTGGAATACTCACTTCCCAGGGAAGGAGGCAAGAAGGCCATTCAGAAGGAAGGACCTGGGGTAGAGGTTGGCATTTGCTTTGGGAAACATTCCTGTCAGTGTTACCACTGGCTGGTAAAAAGTCCAGAAAATGCTCAGCCGTCGGTCTGCTGTGGGTATAGCTGCACGGGGAGAGCCGTGGAACAAGGCCAGAGGCTGGTCTCGGAAGGTCAGAGTCCTTTGAGAGAGGCCAATACATAAGATGGCTTCTTTCAGCTATTTATACGCAAGTCTAACCAAGGGTACAGTGGGACAGGAGTTGAAGAGAAGGAGAAATTGTTCCAACCAGAAAGTTTCCTAAACCTGGGGTGCAAGCACTTTACCATACCACAGTTTCCAGAGGTACAATCAATCAACCTTTTCACTGCTTGCTTTAAAAAAGAAATTGTGTAAGAGTCCTTTCAATGCAAGTATGCTTACTGAGTTATTCCACATCCTTTAGAGAAATTCCCTTATTTGATTTTTTCAATATTCAAGCGTGCTTGTATATGGGCAAATGACTATAGTTACTTTAAATGTTCAATCTGTTAAAGAGATAAAAATTTTAAAACCTGTTTCTTAAGCTTTTTAGGTCACCACACTTGTCTTAATATATTGACAATATGATTTTTTCTGTAAAAGTAAAAACACTCTTGCTTGTCCTAATCATTCATACATCTTAAGTTAACCACCCACAAACAACCCCGTTTAAATTTCCCAAAATAATTAAGTTCCTTTAAATATTTTAAACATATTTACGAATTTTCATTCTTTCCAGTACATCAGACTCCCACCAAGGCAAATTCAAATTGAAGCAGCAAAGTCTTAGCACAAAGCAGTTGAAGTATTATAAATGTAAATCAAGTTCTCTGGAGCAGTGCAAAGCTGTTTACTAACAATTCTCTCACACCTCCAAAATTAAAATCATGCATCTAATTTCAGTTACACATTCCAGATGAAAATCCCAAAGCAGATAGGTGCTGGGCTCTCTTATGTGTTCAAACTCCTTAGATTAAGCCACAGGTTGTCACGAGTATAAAACTGTGTAACCCCCCTCCCCCCCCCCCCCCCCCCCAGAATCTTAATACTGAGAGTCTGACTTACTTCATCCATTTACTTATTTCTACATAGGTGATTTTAAGTTCCCCTGTGGCTCATTGCTGGGTTTTCGGGTCACAGGTTCAGAATTGTGACATCTGTCATGTGGCGATTCCAAACCAGGACACAAGATGAAGTGCTCACCCACTTCTAGATTTCACCCAAGGCACCGGTGAACTCATGGCCTTGACTCCAATAGTCAAGTGCTGTTTGCTGTGCCCCGAGCCCATGCCCCTCACCTGCTGGTCATCTCTTATGTTTCACCCTTTGCCAATTTTCATTGTAAACAATTCCAGCTTACTTGCAATGATAGGGTAGGTGGAATTTTCTGTCCTGATGCAGGTGGCAGTTGGTTGTTCCTGCATCCTTGGGATGAGCTCATTGACTCTCTTGCCTATGTAGAGCATGCGTTTCTCTTGTATTTTTATCTGCCTCTGTCCATACATTTGGAGGGACTTTGGTGACAGCCTGATGAAGGCCAGTCTACGAAAACAGCTCCTCTCTCTCTGGCCTGTCAAGCGTTTGGTTGAGATCCTGTGACCATTCCAAGTCCCAGGCCTGTCTCAGGAATCTGCTGTGTCCTCCATCACTGGACCAACTCAAAACTGTCCCCTGGACACAGGACTAATGCTCAAAGGGTACAGTCAGTGTGGTGAGTGAGTTACCACAACTGAGAACAGTTAAGATTTCCTTAGGTTGGAAGGGGATCAGAGGCTCTGCCAGTACCTTGGCCTGTGCCAGGTAGGGTTGCTCAGTATGGAGGGTGTCCAAGGGTGGCGTGTGTGGTGAGGGGTGCCTCTGAGTCGTCCCACCTAAACCCAGCCTTAGACTAGGGTCTGCCTTCCTGTCACTGAGGGAACGAATACAACCTCTTTTGACATCAGTGCCTTTCAAAGGAGACACGTGGGCTCAGGTGTGCCCTTCTACTCCCCAGCTAGGTAAATAACCTCCCCAAATGGCATCAATAATGCCACTTACCTTTTGTGCCTGGCACACGATAGGCATTTAATAGGTGACAATAAGTATTAATATAGTTTTTTTTAAAAAAAATTAGCTGTGCTTTGTTATGCTATTTTAAAAATTCTTGAGGCAAAAGGCCTGGTTCTAGAAAAATACCATTAAGGGGAGTCCTCTTCCGGTCTTTGAGCTCTGTGGTGGGCTTAATAATAGTCCCCAGGAGACGTCCCCGTCCTAATCCCTGGAACGTGTGATTACGCCACTGCACATGGCAGATGGCACTTTGCAGATGTATTGAAGGATCTTGAGATGGGGAGAATATTCTGGATTATCTGGGTGGGCCTTCATCAAGAGGTAGGGACGGTGGAGGTAGAGATTGGAGTGCTGTAGAGCCATAAACTGAGGGATGTGGATGGCTAGTAGAAGCTGGAACAGACAAGGAAATGGATTCTCCCCTAGAACCTCCAGAAGAAATGCAGCCCTGCTACTGACTTTGTATTTCTGATCTCCAGAACTATATATATAGGCTTACCTTGTTTTATGGCACCTCACAGATACCGTGTTTTGTACAGGTTGAAATTTTTTGGCAGCCGGGAGTCGAGCAAGTCTCTCGGCGCCATTTTTCCAACAGCATTTGCCAACTTCGTGTCTCTGTGTCAATAAAGTATTTTAAAATTAAGGCACACGCATCTTTTTTTTTTTTTTTTTGACATAATGCTGTCGCACGCTTAATAGGCTGCAGTATAGTGTAAACATACATTTATATGCAGTGGAGAACCAAAAAATTCACTTGATTTGCTTTATTGTGATATTTGCTTAATTGTGGTGGTCTGGAACCAAACCTGCAATATCTCTGAGGTAGATGCCTGTATAAGATAATAAACTCGTGTTGTTTGAAGCCACTATGTTTGTGGTAATTTGTTACAGCAGTAGTAGGAAACTCACACCTGCTCCATTGTTCAGGCCTCACGGGAGCCTGGTTGCCTCCCTGACGCCAGGGGCCCATGTTATAGGCTTGAGGCTCTGGAGAAACCACTCCTGCTTCAAAAGCTTGAGTTTGCAATGTTGGCCCCTGGGAGGCTGCCACAGCTGTTGGACCAGAGCCCCTCACCCTAAAAACACTAGTCCACAGAGGAGGGAGATAGAAGCTACAAAACCCTGAAACCCCAAAAGGGCCAGAATGGCCGGGCCTACAGGAGGTGGGTGGACTGGTTAGCGGCCCTGGGCTGAGGGGGTGAGGGCTGCAGGCAGGACACAGTCTAGGACACTGAGTTGTCTGGGAAAATTAGGAGCTGAAGTTTCATCTCAGTTTCGTTCTCTGAGGATCGGAATTAACGGAGATGTCCCCTTGTCCGTCCAGATTTTCCCAGGGAGCCCTCCCAGGCTCTACTCACTGCAAAATTCTTTTTAGTTCTAAATTTAGACCCAGTGGTGAAAGCAGCATTTCAGGAAGAAAGGGAGGAGCCACTCCTCTTCCAAGGTAATAGCAGGAGGGCTGGCTGAGAGACATCCAAGGAAGCTTCAGTGGGCCTCAGTGACGAGCTAAATGTGGGATGAAGGGCAAAGATGTCCATGGAATGTTAGTGTTAGAGAACTGAAGAGGTCACAAAGTCCAGCCTTTCCATTTGACAGAGGAGAAGATTACAGCCTGAGAGCATTGGCTTGCTCGAGGTCACAGGGGTAGGTTGAGGAAAAGCTAGGGTGAGAACCCAGGTCTCCTGACCCATAGCCCAGTGCCCTGTGCAGAACAGCCAAGTTTGGAGCCAAGGGGCGTGGGAGGAGAGAGAGGCAGGAAGAAAAAGAGAGAGAGGGCTCTTTTGTTTCCACACACAATCAGCATGAGATAATTAGATGTGATAACTTGTTACCCAACCTCGAATCATTTGTGGATGATAATCAGGAGCTGCTGGGTGATCTAACGATTAGGACACTTGCCTGCAAGAGTCACGAAACCCAACCTACGCTGGTAAAGCCAGAAGGGTCGTTTCACTGACTTGAATAAATGAAGTGTCCAGAGGTAATGCTGTCTTCCCAGGTGCCTGAGACAGGGGCTCACCAAGGCCAGCAGGACGTGGTTTCCCTGGATTGACTCCATTCTCAAACGGGCTCTCCTTCTGAGGTGGCAAAATGGCCAGGGGCTCCAGCCTCACCACCTTGCAACTTCAAGTCTAGCCAAGAGAAGAGACGAAGAGACGCCCTTGAGAAGAGAATGACATCCCCCGGAGGTATGTCACATGTTGGCCTCAGCCAGGGCAATGAGATTTGCTCACCGGCTTTGGCCTGGCCTGGGTGCTCAGCCTAGATTGGAGGGCGCAGCCCTACCCAGGCCACCTGGACTCAGAGTGGGCGTGTCAGGACTCTACGGCAAGCAACAGGAAAGGCTCTGCTTCCCCGCAAAACTCGCATAAGGAGTGGGTTCTCCCGGTGCTGATGCTGGCCAGCCAGCGTGACATCATCCACGGAAGTGGGAAGGAAGGGGTTCCCACCCCAGATCAGGGGCTGGAGGCAGGGGGCACTGGGGTCAACACGACGGCCAAAGGCAAAGGCAGCCTCTAGCAGCTGCTGGCACTGCCCCGCCAATATCCAGCAAACTTCCACCTATGGTTCTTGCATCTCTGTGCCTGGGGACTTTCCCCCCAGAACCACAGAAGGAGACTCGGCCTGAGGACGAGGCAGGCTACCGGGAAGTAGCTACCAGGAAGAGTGAATACCAGCTCCCTTACCCCTTGGATGGGTTGATTGTGACGCACGGGTTTTGCAACTGTTTCACAGCGTTTCTCCACTCAGTCCCGCTGCCCACGGAGCTCACAGCGCAAACAGCCATCTAGAGGCTGCTTTGGGAATAACCCAAATAAACACACAGCCCATTCTCAGGGAGTGCCTGGAGTGTGGCTTCACCTGGGAGCCCCGGTTTAGACCCGAGAGGAGCATCAAGGGGGTCCCACGCCCAGTCCGAATACGGTTCTAGAACGCTTGGACCTGCTTTGGAGAATCCGTCCCTGCTGCCACGTCGAGAAGGGAACACCAAGCATGCAGGGAGGGGCTGCCGCCTCCCCCAGGGCTGCCTGCGTGTTTCTTCATGTGCAGCCAGTGGCTGGCAGGGTGAGAAAGAGCCTTCTGTGTGCCTGCAGAGGGCTGGGGGATCCTGGTGGCCAGGCATGTGGACACTCAGAAAGCTATCACTGGGCACCTGTGGGAGACCCCAGGTTTAGGAGCAAAATTCCCCTTTTATAATTCAAGGCAATGGGAAAGCAGTTCTTTATGCCAAACTTGTCTCTCCAGGTTATATTTTAGGGCACACCTATGCACTAAGCGCTGCCTGGAGTAGAGTGGATGTTAAGTAATGCAAAGAACCCCGATTCCCCATTAAGGCTTCCACCCTCCCACACTACTATCTGAAGATGCTTTTTGAGAAAGCAGGTCTTAAAACGAGCTAGGTGGATGTTGCCCTCCAGTGGCCAAGTGTGTCTTTACAGCGTTTCACAGATGAGAGCCACTGAGGGCAATACCAAAGCTCTCACCCTGCCAGCCTCCCCTGTTTTTGTTTTTCCTGCTCCCAACATGTATCAACTCAGTAATTGCTGGGATGGCGAGGGGCCTTGATCTGTGCCACAGAGGGACAGCAGATGCAACCAGGAACACTTAGCAGGAAAAAAAAATGGCTAACATTTGTTTGGCCACTTATTTTGTGCTAGCCCAAGTCTTAAGCAATTTACATGCATATAATCTAATCTCCACACATACTATTCTTATCCCTTTAAAAACCAGGAAATCAAGGCATAGACATTTTAAGTTAGTTACAGAACTGGGATTTGAACCCAGGTCTCTCTAATCCCCAGAAGCAATGTTTCATTCGCCTTACTAGTGGTTCTCAAACTCGGCTGTGCTCAGGAATCATTTGGGAAGTTTGTCAAAGAGTCCAGGGCTCTGTCCCCTGAGGACATGATGGAGTAGGTCTAAGAGGAGCAAAGGGAACTGGGGATCTGTCCCTAGGATGTTCTAGGTAGAATCCAGTAATAATCCAAGCAGGTTCACGGGCCACACTTTGGGAAGCACCAACGTAAGACCTCATCATTGTCTGGAGAAGATTCTGTCTGGATATAAAAAAGAACTAATAGTCATAGATGTGGAGTCGATTAATGTCCACAGGCCAACCATTGTGACAGGTGGTTTTATATACACAGCCTCAGTTCCCTTCCTTGAGTAACTCTTGGAGATCAATGTCCCCAATGTGCAGATAAGGATGCCTCCAAGAGAGAACCGGCCCTCCTCTCCCTGCTCTCTTCTCCTTGGGGAATCCGTCCATTTGGCATTCCGCCACCGGTTGACGGTGCATCTCCCAGGACGCTGCTCCAGAATAGGCCATTTCTGCAGAGGGATTATTCTGAACTGAAGGCGACTGAGAAGCAAAAGCAGATACAAGAAAGGCTCCTGATCCTCCTCCTATCTGCCTGAGTGTGAGTGTCCCCTTCTTCCCTCTCTACTAGGAAAGACAGAAGTTAGTCACAGGAGAGAACTCTATATACCCCTATCTGGGGCGCCTGGGTGGCACAGTCAGTTAAGCGTCCGACTTCAGCCAGGTCGCGATCTCGCGGTCCGTGAGTTTGAGCCCCGCGTCGGGCTCTGGGCTGATGGCTCGGAGCCTGGAGCCTGTTTCCGATTCTGTGTCTCCCTCTCTCTCTGCCCCTCCCCCGTTCATGCTCTGTCTCTCTCTGTCCCAAAAATAAATAAAAACGTTGAAAAAAAAAATTTATATATACCCTTATCTTCCGGCACGTGGCACTAAAGAAACCTATATAACAAACCTGGCTGGGACCAGCCCTTGTTTAACATACTTCTCCTCATTTGCCTTCCCACAACTTGCTGCCCTAGAAACTGAAAGCTCTTTTTCTGTGTTTTGTTGCTTCTCTAAATATGTATTGTTCTTCAGTCAAGATGCTGTATAAGGTCAAGTTCTAACCACCTTCTTTTTTTTATGTTTATGTATTTATTTATTTATTTATTTATTTACTGAAAGAGAGAGACAGAGAGAGAGAGACAGAGACAGAGAGAGAATACCAGCAGGAAAAGGCAGAGAGAGGGAGAGAGAATCCCAAGCAGGCTCCACACTGTCATCACATTCCCATGTGAGGCTCAATCCCACAAACCTTGAGATCATGACCTGAGCTGAAACCATGAGTTGGACCCTCAAATGACTGAGCCACCCAGGCGCCCCTCTATCCTGAGTTATTCAACTCTGAGTGCTCCCATGTGTATGTGGGAGGACTATGTTAATAAACTTCTGTTTGTTTTCCCCTTGTTGATCTGTCTTTTTTCATCAGAACTCCAGCCTTTGTCATTAACTTCCATTTACTTGATTTGGTACTTCAAAGAGAAAGTATAACTTGGTATATTAAAAAGTTAATAAAGATTAAAAATGATCTCAATTTTCTTTATCTACTTTTTAAAGCATTAAGTGAATTTCTTCTGTGTTGAGGCCTTTTCTCTGAGGTACAACGATCGTTATTTCAGATTTGTGATTTTCACAGAGAAATATGGATTGAATCATTAATCATCCATCTGATTTAAGGAAGATCTACCATTTAAAACAGACAAATACCAGGGTGCCTGGGTGGCTCAGTCGGTTAAGCGTCCGACTTCAGCTCAGGTCATGATCTCATGGTTCGTGGGTTTGAGCCCTGCTTTGGGCTCTGTGCTGACAGCTCAGAGCCTGGAGCCTGCTTCGGATTCTGTGTCTCCCTCTCTCCACCCCTCCCCTGCTCGTGTGCTCTGTCTCTCAAAAATAAATAAACGTTTAAAAAAAAAATAAAATAGACAAACATCTGAATCATTCCAGAAGATCTATCATTTGTTAACTTTTTTTTTCCAACTTTGTGAAGTATATGTTAATTTTTTTTTTTTTTTTTTTTTTTTTTTAAGAATCTGAGTCCAAATACCCGTGGAAACAAAACCCAGAAGAAAATTTTTGTTCTAATATTACATTTGCTATTATAGGAGTAGTTCTACATAAAGCGGAAAATACTTCTGAAATCAGTCTTTTGTTAGTCTAATATGCAGAGCCATGAACCTGAGATGGGTAGAGGAAAAAAAGTTGTTGTTTTTTTCCCCTCCCCTACACCCCCATGGAAATTAGGCACCTTGATGTTGGTAGGGACTTTTGCATTGTCTGGCAAGGGGCCCAGAGTAAGGGCAGGTAGTATTGTTGAGCTGAAATGCCCCATCCCGCATCTGGAATAGTTAATCCCTGGGACAGGCCCCATGGTGGGGGGGAGGGGGTGCGGAGATGAGGCACTGTAACAGGCCACTTGGGAGCCAAATCCTGGTTGCTGGGGGGCTGCTTTTCATGAAGCCCTCAGAGTGCTCTGAAACCAGGACAAACCCCTGCAAGGAAGAGGTCCTGTGAGGTAAGCTGAGCAAGCACAGCGGCAGGCAAGGCTGGAAAGCAGAGGGGCGGGGAGGAGGGAGGCCAGCTTGTTCACAGTTCGGGCCCCACCACTGCTGCTCCTGGCCACCAGATTCCAAACAAACCCCTGTTCTTCAGTCCTTGACTCAGGGTCTGTTTTTGAGGGAGAACTCCAACCAAGCCAGTGGCCCTCCCCGGGTCCAGGGTCCCTGCTAGTACACGGTTACCATCTTGCCGTCTAGCAAACAAATAGAGCTCTGGTTTGCAGCATTTGCTGATCTCGGTGGCATAAGCACTCCCCCGCCGTGGCTGATTTCCATCTACTAAGTTGATGGCCCGGACCGCAAGGTGGAGAGGAGGTGCCCACTGCTGGCTCTCAGGGGTGGGGGGTGGGGGGCGTGAGCCTTCTCTGCACAGCACTGCCCCTGTAACACCTGCCATGCTCTACTGTGTCTGCTCCTGCTCCTTGCCCCCTCTGTGGTGTCCTGTCATCTCAGTACTTGACAGAGCGTCTGCTCATCCTGGGTACAAATATTTGTTGAGCCCATGGGAATAGCAAAGCGACAATGGTAGTAGAGGTGAGAACTGGTGCCAGGATGTGTGTCCAGGCAGAGGGAAGGGGACCCTTAGGCCTGGGAGAGCCAAAGACTCTTCTGGCCGAGACTTGAGTGTCCAAGCATAAGCTTTGAACCCACCAGGCCTGGCAGGGAGCAATTGAACACACAGGGGTCATCAGGAAATGAAGCCCAACTGGGGGGTAAGGGGCACGTGTGGGAGGTGCCAGGTCTTTGGGGTGCAGGTGGCTGCAGCATAGAGGAGGAGAAAGGAGAGGTGTCCTTCGGTCTCTGGGGGACAGCAACCCTGGTTTGATCTGCGATCCCACTGGCTCTTCCCAGCCCCCATGGCTGGAACCCAGACAGGCCTTGCCAGTGGCCCCTTCTGTCACCAGCCTTTTTGAACATGGAGCCCTGACCTGGCCATCCTACTAGTCAAGCCCAGTCTGACAAGAGAACTTGCAATTAGTGTCTTTCACCAAACTGCCACCTTTGGGATCTCCTTCAAGCTGCTTTCCCCAGGGCCTGCGGTGGGCAGAGAAGCAGGGAGTAAGCTTGGTCAGCAAAGACCCAGTGGGGCTGGGAAGGCAACAGGAAACCCACAATTAAAGCCTGGGAGGATGGGCGGTGGAGACAGGTCAAGGAGGCCAAGCTCACTGAGCTGTGGCAGAATCAGGTGAGCTGGGAGCCATGAAGCAGGGCTTCTGGAAACTTCTGAGCCTGGAGCTGACTACTAAGGATTGAAACAGAGCAGATGACAATGACCTACCTCTCCTGGAGAATTAACCAGGGCCTGAGGACAGAAATGACAAACTGGCTTTGGCCTTGTTCCTCTCACTTTATCTAGAAGGCAGGAGACTAGGACAACATAATGGGAAGCACAGGGGCCCAGCAAACGTGGGCCCTGAATCCTGTCTCTGCTGCTTACTGCCTTTGTGACCCGGGGAAAGTTATTTCACCTGAGTCTCGCTTCTCCTCTGTGATGGAAGGCTCCTGGGGTTGTGTGCTCCCGCACGCTAACTGACCAACATGTGCTGGCAATATAATTAGGGCTCAATAAATAATACTGGATTTCATTGACTCTAACATTCATCAATTTTTTTCAATTTTATTGAGACATTATTGAATGCCACCAATTGTAAGAGGCATCTTTTGGGGGAGAATCCTTTTACAACGTGTACGTGTATCTTACACACTTTTTAAATTTGTCAGTCATGCCACAATTAAAAATAAAGTCATATTTATTTATTTATGTTGCGAGTGGGGGAGGGGCAGAGGGAGAGGGAGAGAGAGAATTCCAAGCAGGCTCCGAGCTATCAGCACAGATCCTAACGTGGGGCTTGAACCCATGAGCTGTGAGATCATGGCCTGAGCTGAAATCAAGAGTCAGACGCTTAACCCAGGTGCCTCTACAGTCGTTTCCATCTTACGCTCTTCTAAGAAAGAAAACAAAGCTGCCAAATGAACTGACCTGCCATCAATTGTAGGTTTGAAACCGAGACTTCAAAGATAATAAAAAACGAAAAAACTGTGCATCTTAGCGTTGATGAAATGTTGTAGTTCTTTTTTTCTTCTCAGTTGTGGTTTTTATGCTTCTGGACTTTTTTGCCTCTGGAATATTGTAGGGTGCAGTAACCCCTCACCGAGCAACCCCCCCACCCCCGCCCCCGTCCCACCTGCCCCCAGCTGGGCTGAAGAAGTAGTTTCCAGTGCTTTGCCCTCTCATCCATTTGCATATGCTGCTGCTCTCCCACGGCTTGTGCTTGGGGCCTGGGGTCTGTGTGTGGTTTCCGGCTGCTGTGAATGTCCGTCTTGACATCTGTTTCAAGGGGCCCGGGAAGTCAAGGTCTGCAGTGGCTCACACTGTCCAGTGTTTTCTGTCCTCCTGGGGCTGTGGATGTTGGCCCACATGGGTCTCCCATCTTTTGGGAGGCTGACAGGCCTGTCTGATTTCTCCCAGCTACTGTATGCAGAAGTTTAGCATACATTGAGACAGGCCACAGGCTCCCTTGAGCCTCAGCCCTGATGGTTTGTGCCCCAGGGCTGATTAAGGCATGTGGTGCTCTCTGGGCCCGACTCCGCTCAGAAACATGCCATGATTTGGCTTTCCCTTCAGTTCTGTCCTGATATTTTCTTCTAATACCCAACTCATGACTTGACTTCCCTTTCGCTACACGCTTAAGGTAAGGCTGACGGCTATGAATCAAAACTCTGTTTCCGAAAATTTTTTGTGTTTTCGAGATATCTTGGCTAAATGGTTGGTGGTTTTGCTTTTTGTTTTTGTTTTTTTCCCTGTATGAAAGCTATGTCTGCATTTCAAAACCTATTGGCCAGTTCATGGAGCTCCTCAGTGCATTCTGAAGCCCTAACTGTGGCCCTGGATGCTCAGACACCTAGAGAAGTGGATTTCTTTGGAAAAAGTACGGTAGCTTTTTAAAAAAAAAAAAAAAAATGCTTATTTAATTTTGAGAGATTGAATGTGAGCAGGGGAAGGGCAGAAAGACAGGGGGCAGAGGATTTAGAGCAGACTCTGCCCTGAGGACCTAAAGAGGGGTCTGCTGACCTCAGTGAAATCCACGTGGGGCTCTAACTCATGGACCATGAGATCAGGACCTGAGTTGAAGTCCTGTGCTCGACCAAGTGAGCCACCCAGGTGCTCCAAGCTTTTTTTTTTTTTTTTAATTGAAGCGTGTGAGTGTCGGAATTAGATGGGTGCTTCCTGGTGTTTTGCTGTTATTAATGAGGCTGCCGAGGAAACCCCTGAACATTATCTTTGTACCCATGAATGTGGATGTGTCTGTAAGTTTCATTACCAGTAATGGGATTGCTGCATTGATGAGTATGTGCTTTTATAATTCGATAGACTGAAAATTACCTCTCATTTACGTTCCCACCTTAATGCTTGAGAGATCCCATTTGTTTAAAGACGAGCTTAAGATAATCTAATAGAATAAAAGCTGCATAACTAATTTGATATAAGAAGTGCTAGGGATTATCATCAATTAAATGTCAGTGTATTTGTGTGTGTGTGTATACACATACCTAGTCTTTTCATTGCCTAAGGTTTATAAATTGTGTGTCTGGTACTTTAAAAAAAAAAACAAAACTACTTGATTGAGGTCTGATTGATAAACAGAAAGCCGTGGATATTTAACGTATACAAATTGATGTGCTTGTGTCCGGTACATTTGAAGTCTCTCTGTCCCTGGAAATCATTCAATTAATGTATGTGGGGGCCAAAATATTAGACATCAATGTTGTCACGGCGCTTTTAAAATGAGAAAAATCAAGTCCGGCTGGGAGACTCTTGCCGCAATCCTTCTTTGGGCCAGCAGATGGCGCCTGTGCTCCCCAGTGGCCACCCCGCTTTGAGACTGGACTTTAATATAGTAACCAGATGTTGCCCCGAACATGTAATTTTCAAACCTCCTATCCCACCACAAGGAAAACCTCGGAGGATTTTCTTCTGGGAAGAGCAATTAGCCTAACCTCTTAGGAGGAGAAATTGCATCCCCGAGCTTGACTGGGAAAGTAAAATATCCTCCCTAAGCGGTCTTGGGGGGGGTGTGGAGAGAAACCGCCAAAGGCCTTTGGGATGGAGGGTGTGCCGGCGAGGGCTGGGAACTGCAGGACTGGGGTGAGGGCTCAGGGTGGGTAGTGCCTCGGGTCTGAGGACATCAGTCCCCAACCTGTCAGCCTCTGGGTTTAGGTTGGAGGGTGACGGAGACACTGAGGAGTGGCAGAATTACTTGGGGGTAGGTGAAGAAGGTGCCTCTCATCTGAGTCAGGTGCAGATCTATGGGGACCAGGCCAGCGCAGGAGACCTCATTATGCCACCCCCCACGCCACCCCCACCCCCCATCTATCTACAGTGAGCAAATGTCCCTGGGGATGCAACTACACAAGGCGGGTCTGGGCCTGCCTTCACAGAGCCTATAGTTTGGGGTGGGAGCAGAGCAGTCTTTCGTGGGGTCTCCTCCAGGTCAGCAGACCCCAGGTCAGCTGCTTTAGACTCTGGACACCCTGAGTTTGGAGAGAAGATTGCAGGGAGTGATCTGAACTGGAGGGGATGGCCTAGAAAGACCCACATAGCAGGCAGAGAGCTAGCTACAAGGGATCAGTGGGGGCGAGTGGGGAGCTTGGAGCTGGCGGTGGGGGGGTGGGTGCTTTTTACCACAAGGCTGTTCCATAATTAGAACCAAAGGAAGCATCCACACGGCCAAGATTGTGTGAACTTGGGCGCATACTTACCCTCTCTATACTTCAGTTTCCTCATCCATATGGGGTCGTACCAACCCCATAAGGCTACTAAAAGGGTTAAACCTAAAATAATGCTCATAAAGCACAGAGCACAGTCCCTGGCACCTAATAAGTTCTCAAAAGGTTGTTGTCGCTATCATTTATCATCATCATCATTATCAGTTGTTATCTGCTGGAAGAGGAAGGATGGATGGGAAAAGGTAGGACATGGATGGGCATGGAGAGGACAAGTCATGGCGTGGGGAGGGCAGAGCAAGCTGGAGAGTGAGGAAACAGTGGGAGCAAAGGCCAAGAGGTGGAAATGTCAAGTGACCAACGTAAACAATTTAGTGATGAGTTCGGTGTCTTTCTGTGGATGGGGGTGGGGGGAGAATAGTGCCGTGCAATCGTGGAGCAGTCTTCCTGAGGGATTTGGGGCAAGGGTTTTACGCGGAAACAGAGCATGATTGGCTTCACGGCCATGGATTCCCTTAAAGGCTAGCAGGCCGTATTTCCCTAGGGTCAGGTAAAAGAGCCACCGAGCGAGCGAGTGCAGAGTTGGAGGACTGTGACTGGTGTATATCCGGTTTCCTGATAGTGACGCATTTCCTGTTAATTGCAGCCTGACTTGGGTTTAGATCTGTGATGTGGGCCAGGCCACTGGGGTGGCCTCTATTTTGTGGGTCCCGATACATGAATTACCTTTATCAGAAGGTAATATTCTAAGTCCTTGCTTCTCAAAGTGGAGCCCGAGGACCAGCAGCGACACCTGGAGCTTGTTAGCAGTGCACACTCTTGGGCCCCAGCCCAGGCCTTCTGATTCCGAATGTTCTGCTTAGCAAGCCATGCAGATGATTTGTTTGCATGTTGGCATCTGCGAGGCACCCTCTCAGCCACCACTTGTGGGCGGAACCCGTTTGGTGGGGCAAGTCTCTGGAAAGACAGGTTGGGACCAATCAGTACACTTCCCCCTGAGTACCCCCACATGCAACTTGTTAATTAGGATTCAATATCTGTAGTGGTTTTTTCCCCCCTTTGAGGTAAAACTTATATACCATGAAATGTACACATTAACTGTCCCTTTGAGTTTTGACAAATGCATCTACTGATGAAACCAGACTCCAATCAAGACATAAAACATTACCAGCAACCAGTGAGTTCCCCCATGCCTCTTCCCAATCAATCCCAGCCCCGGCCCCCAAGAGGCAACTGCCCTTCTGATTTCTTTCGCACCACCGATTATTTTGCCAGCTTTAAAATATTTTTTTAAGTTTATTTCTTTGAGAGAGAGAGAAGAGGGGAGGGGCAGAGAGAAAGGGAGAGAGAGAATCCCAAGCAGGCTTCACACTGTTAGCGTGGAGCTCCATGCTGGGCTCGATCTCACAAATCGTGAGATCTGAGCCCAGATCAAGAATCGCACGCTTAATGGAATGAGCCACCCAGGTGCCCCTGTTTCCCCGGCTTTAGAACCACATATAAGTAGAATCACACGATAGGTCTCCTTGGCAGCCCTTTCTTTCATCAGCATAATGTTGTTGATACATTCATGATGCCATGTGTGTCTGTGATATGTCCCTTTTCATTGTGAAATCATATTCTGTTCGGTAGGGGTGCCACAGTCTGTTTTGGGGTTATTATCAGTACGGTTGCTAGGAACGTTCCTGTACAAGTCTTTTTGCGAACATATGGCTTCATTTCTCTTGGTTACATACCTAGGAAGTGGAATTGCTAGGTTATAGACGAGGTATATGTTTTGTTTTCAAAGAAACCACTAGACCTTTTCCAGAGTGGTTGTACCACTTTATACCTTTACCAACAATGTATGAATGTTCCAGTGAACATTCTCGTCAGCATTTGGCTCTGTCAGGCTTTTTGATTTTCACCATTGTGGTGAGCGTAGAAAGGTATCTCACTGTGGTTTTATTTTGCACTTCCTAATGATGACTAATAGTGATGACTAATAATGACTAATGATGTTGACTATCTCCTTTTATATGCTTATTGGCCATTCACATATCTTCTTTTGAAATCTTTTGTCTAAATCTTTTGCCTATTTGAAAATGGGGTTATTTGTCTTTTCATTACTGAGTTATTACTTCTATATCCTGGATACTAGTCCCTTGTCAGATGTGTTTTGCAAATATTTTCTGTGAGTAGATTTTTACAGGAATCCCAGGTACTGGCTTTGGCCCCAGGTGGGGGTTGTGTGGGTATGGGGCTGGAACTTGAGTGGACCGCTGACTTTGGGGGTGTATGTTGTATGGGGCTACGGGCCCCTCCCTCACAGGGCAAGTGTGAAGGGATAATGTGACAACAGCACAGGTAAAAGTCCTTTGTAAAGTATAACGAGATAAGCAAGGGCTTATCACTGACACTTTACAACCACAACAGAAGGAGGGACCGTTTTGCTGGGCCAGCAGCGCAGTCTCTCTTGGGAGCAGGAGACAGGAGAGAAAAAGCCACCCTTTGGCTGGAAATGGCCTCTCTTGTTAAGATCCGAGTGGTTATAGTGGAGTGCCTAGAACACAGTACAAGTTTGGTGTCACATCTAGGCTCAAATCCACGTTCTGCCAGATACTATCTGTGTGCTCTTGTGCAAGCCCTCATGTCATCAGGAAACTGGAAATAACACCTACCTCAGCCCGGTCGTTGTGAGGATTCAAAGAGCTTTTTCCTCTTGGTGTTATTATTTGTAGAACGTGGTGCGAAGAGGGCTGCGGATGTCGTGCAGTCCTCACAATGACTCTTTGATGTAGGCTGTATCACCTTAATCTTTGGTTTTAGGCAGTTGCTGGTTGCTCCGAAGATGCTCCTGGAGTCTGTGGGAGGCTGCCTTGAAGCTGTGCTCGCTTGAGTCCCGTCTGGGGCGTATAGCTCTATGCGCCTGTGCCACAGGAAGGCACCAGAGGGCGCTCGCGTCCCCACTCTGGGCCCATGCTGAGACAGGGATGGGAGGTCCCCAGCCCCAAACTCAGCTTCCCACTGCCGCCCTGCTCTGTGTTCAGACTGATCTCTGTGGCATTTTCTGGGATGGAGTGTAGTCTCCAGAAGGTCCCTATTTGGGGATATGGGGCTAACTAGCCCAAGGGGCCCTGCACCGGAAGGCCAAGGAGGGCAGTATTGGTCTCTGTCCCCTGAAAGGGTTCCTTGTGGCAGGGGGCTCATGCAAGGCCAGAGGGCACAGGGGAGGGAGCCAGGCTGTTTGAGCAGCTTTCTGTGTGCCCTACCCCCACCCTTCACACCCCCTGTTACCTCCCTGGACCACATGTCCCACACCCCCACATGCACCCATTGGAGGTAGGGATACAACTCATGGCTAGGCAGGGCTGTGCCTGACCAGGCATGACTCTGGGTTGAGGAGTATCTGGCACTTGTTCTCCAGAGATTCTTGGGCTCCCACCTGCCTCTTGCTTACTTCAGTCTCCCCCAGAGAGTTGACTGGGGGTGGGGAGTCCCTCTGTGTGCCCGTCAATGCACAGAATTGTCCTTGACTTTCCCTTTGGGTTTCATGGAAGGTGTTGGGAGGTAGGCTCATAGACCCCTAGGGGCCCCTCCCTCCAGCTCTAAGATACACAGCCTCTCATTAGAGCAACAGCCTTACCCTCGCCCCCTTTCTCACACATTATCTTTATTCCTGGCTCCATCTAGCCTCCCCCACCCCCAGTCCAGAGCCCAAGTGGGGCCTTCCTTACCCCAGAAGGAGGGGCCCTCGGCTCGCCTTGGCCATGGCAGTGAGCCACTTCCATGCCAGCTTGAACCCACCCCCTTAAGCAAACAGGCCAGGGCACTGACCCCAGGCCCAGCGGCCAGTGGACAGGGTGGCTATCCCGGCCAGGCCTACCTGCCTGTGCAGGGCATCGGTGAGGGCCTCTCGGCCACCCACCCCCACCTACACCTCAGGCAGGGCCAATGGGTCTCTTGCTCCTCTTTTCCTCCCAGAAGGGGTGGGCAGGTCGATACCTGGCCCAGGGTCCTCTTAAGCAATTGAGCTCCCAGTGGCCCGTTGATGATTGACCAGGCCAGCCGGATACTTGGTCATCGAATGTGCATGTGTCTGGCAGGCAGAGGCCCTGGGGCCTCCAGAGCCCCTTGTTCTGGAGACTTGCTGTCTAGGGAGGGAGATCTGGGGGGTATTCACGGTGAGCCAGCCTGCCACTGGGCCACCCAGTTTCTCAGAAGCCACATTCCTTCCTCTCTCAGAGGCCATGTGACAGCAGCAACTGCTTTTCCCTCCAGCTGGGCCGTTAACCATCCAGCTGCTGGTTTACTGGTTTACTCTCCACTTCTGATGCATTGGTCCCCTCCCTCCCTCATCCACTCATTCACCTGCCCACTTGCTCACCCACTGGGGGCTGTGGGACAAGTGGACCCACTTCTCCACTTACTCATCCCCATGCCTGTCCACTTGCTTATCCACTCCCTCCCTCATCCGGTGAATGAACACCTCAGGTGCCAGGCCAGTGCCGGGAACAGCCAGCAAGGAAGTGCTAAGTGGTCAAGGGCAGGGCCTTCGGGGCCAGAGGGACCAGATGTGAATCCTGATTGTATTGTTTCCTAGACGCGTGACTACGGGCACATTCTCAACATTTTTTTTTTTTTTTTTTTTTACTCTCAAACTTCTTTTCTTTTTTAAAAAATTTATATATAGAGAGAGCACATGCATGAGTGGAGGAAAGGGGCAAAAGGAGAGAGAGAGAAAGAGAGAGAAACAGAATCTTAAGTAGGCTCCATGCTCAGCAGAGAGCTGGAGGTGGAGCTCGATCCCATGACCCTGGAATCATGACTTGAGCTGAAATCGAGAGCCGGATGCTCACCCGACTGAGCCATCCAGGTGCCCATACACTCTCAAATTTCTGAGTGCCAGTCTTCTCATATAGAAAACAGAGACCCCATGCACCTTCCTCCTCCCAGAGTGGATGTAAAGACTGGCTTCAGGATGAATTAAAGTGCTTGAACCAGAGGCCAGGAAATGGGGCTGTGGTTACTGGGCCTCTTGGTGGCCATGTCTGGCTCTGGGGACTGCACTTGGCCTATTTCCCCACGGCTACCCCATCTCATCCCTGCCTTTCAGTCAGGCTATGCTCCTTGGGCAGGTGGCCCCCACGCCCAGCCTTGACATGGAAGGCGATAATCACTGCCTTCCCACGCACCCCTTCCCTCTGCCTTCTTGCCTGAGGGGCACTCTGGGGTTGTATCAGGTCAGCCAAGACACCTGGAAGATCTAGCTCCCTCCTTCCCTTTTTGCTGCCAAGTTCGCCATGACAGCTGTGGGGTGGGGACGGACCTAGAGCATCTGATCGCTCGAGGGGGTCATTTCAACTCCCGTCTGAGGCCCATACCTGGCCAGGACTCAGCCCCAACCCCAATCCCTTCCGCAGGCTTGGTGTGGACTGTTCCCTTCTGCTGCTCTGGGGGCTCCTTGGGGGCAGAAGGTGCTTTCTGGCTGCAGAAAAACTGGCTGAACTGGAAGGGTTAGCTGGGGCGGGAGAGGGGAGAGGGACAGGAGCAGGGTTGAAGTGGCCTCTGTCTGAGGGATTTCTTCCCCTCCCCCGCCCCACCCCCACCCTCACCCTCCGGCAGCCTGGCCAGGAGGCTTCAAGTACATGGGGGCCTGTGTTGTGCTAGCCTTGGCTGGGGAAAGCGAGTAGAACTGTGGGTGTGGACTCTGGAGTAGGTCAGACCAGAATGCAAATCCTCCGCCAGCCCTCTGACATCAAGCAAAGCACTGGTAAAAAATCTCAGGGGTTTAAGACATGCGCTGCGCGTGAAGTGCTGAGCATGAGCCTGGCACCTGGGAGGTGCTCTGTCATCAGGGGACGCCACAGGGGGCAGTGGCAGCGTACCTGCTTGGATGTCCCCTGGCCATTTGGCTCAGCCCAGCACCCCTACGACTGCCTCCTGGAGCCTGTGATGGGCTCAGCCCGTCCTCACTGGCACCTTTAGGGGAGCTTTCCTTGCTGGGAAAAGCCTTCTGCATCCTGAATGGGGGTGCCGGTGGGGGGTAGGGGGTTAAGGAGCCCACAGCCCACAGGCCCGTGTTTTCAGGCTAATTTACTGAATGGACCTGCCTTGGGGGATTGATTCCAGTCTAAAGATGGGCTCAGCTGCGGGATCCACGCAAACACACGTGCACCCACATTTCAGCTGCAGCTGCCCACACGGTTGGGGCCTGGCCTCTGGGCTCCTCGTCCCCGGCCATGGGGTCATTCCTAGTTTGCTTAGTTGGATTAGTTCACTCACTTTTAAGCTTCTAAAGGACAGGGACTATTTTTTCTTTAAACTTCTGTATCCTCGTTGTCCAGCAGTGTGACTGGCACTGACTGAATGGAATGAATGGCCACTAGGCAGGGTCAGAACGGGTTCAAGGGGGAGTGAGTACCATTTCTTGCTTGGGCGTTGAGTGAGCCAAGGTGGGCATCCCAGGCGGGTGTTCTAGACCCCTGTGCGCTGCCTGCCCTGGTGCCTCTGTGCTGAAGGGGGGGGACTCTGGCAGACCCAGCCTGTGTGCGGCCTTCTTGAGTGAGGTCAGGGATTTCCTAGGCCCTGTTCCTTGGTCTTAGCACCCGCTTTCGATTTGGGGGCTGGCACCCTCTTCAGAAAGGGGCTGCTTTAAAGGCCTGGCATAGATAGAGTAAATGCTTAATACACGCTCGTGCATTGAGGTACCCGCAGCTCTGCCCGGGGAGCTGGCTGGGGAAAATGCTCATGACGTGGCCTGCCCACCAGGCTAGCCCCAGGGCTGAGTCACCACCCAGCCTCATGACCCAGTTGAGAGGGAGGGCTTGAACCCCATGAGTGCCCTCGCCTGTGGTTGGCCAGGAGATGGAATTTCCCCTGAGGAGGTGGCCTCTTCAGCCATGCTCTGGCCTTGCCTGGAGCAGGGTGACTGGGAGGCCACCTTGCCCACGTCTGTGAGCCTGTACTGAGAAGAGGCCAGGTCACAACGGGGGGAGCCAGCATGTGCCAGCAGCAGCCCTCCTCTTGGGACAGTAGTGCCCGGGTGCCAGCCCTCTGGGGAGCAGGCCTGCTCGAATGCATGTTTCCACAGCGGGAACTCGGGCTGCTATCAAATCCCAGTTGGCCACAGATGGGCTGTGACCTTTGGGTGTTGATTATTTGCCCTGAGTCTGTTTCCTCATCTGTAAAATGGAGGTGCTTACATACAATGGAGCATTATTCAGCCATAAAAAGAAGCGGAATCCCAGCCCGTGCCTGAAAACACACTAAATGAAAGAAGCCGGGCCCCAAAGGTCTGGGTATTTGGAGTATCAGAAGAGGCAAATCCAGAGAGACAGAAAGTAGACTGGCAGTTTCCAAGGGCTGGGGGGGAGGGGGCAGGGGGAGCAGCTGCTTAATGGATAGGAGTCTCCTTCTGGGGTGAAGATGATTCACAACCAGATAGGGGTCCGGGCCGCACAACTTCGCGCACATGCTAAATGCCCCCGAATCGTTCACTTTAAAAGGTTCATTTTCTGTCATGGAAGTGTCACCTCAATGAAGATGATGGGGTTGCCACTGCCCCAGTAGGTGGCTGGGAGGATCCAGAGAGAAGGTGCGTGTGAGGCGCTGGCTGGGGGAGATGAGGGCAGGTGGCTGAGGCTGGCATAGCCCCTCTTCCAGGGGAAAGAGGGGACTTCAGTGGCTGCTTCAGCAGTTGTGGTCGTGGTTCCCGTGCTGCCGAGCCAGGCTCCAGCCTCCGATTTGCCGGACAGCTTTGGGCTGACCCTTCAACCCCGGTGCGTTTCTTAATCTGCTCATACCTGCTTCTACCCGCCTTGGAGAGTGTATGTGACCGCTGTGTTCGGCATGTCACCCCCGTCACATCCCTGTGTCCCATCTCTCGTCATCTTCACAGTGCACACCATTGCCGGGCAGTGTATCAGGAATCTCCCTGTTCTTGTGTTTCTTGTGTGTCTTCCATATAGAATGTGAGTTTCACAGGAAGAGATCCTTGATCTCTTTGGCTCACGACTGTATTTCCAGCACCCATTGCCTGGCACCTAGTAAGTGCTTGATAACTGTCTGTTGATTGAACAAATACACGAATCCTCATTCTTTACACAGTGGGTGCCAGGTGCTGCCTGTACTAAGTGTTGTCGGTGAATAGCTGTGAGGTCCAGGCTATCCTTATGCCCACTTCGCAGATGAGGAAGCTGAGGCTCGGGGACACGATGTAGCCACTGTGGAGGTGGAATCTCCACCCAGCAGCCTGGCATCCGAGTCCCCGCTGTGACCCACCCTACCCTAGGCTGTCCGCCTCCTGCCCTCTAAGCTCCTGGTCTAGAAGGCAGCCTGGAACCTGGAGCATTCTGCCCCCTCAGCCAACTGGCACCTCCCACTCCCAGGACCTGGGCGGCCCCACACCCACCAGCCGGGAGCCTTTTTCTCAGGCTCACAACCACCTCAGCCCAGCTACCTTCCCTGAGAATCTCTGTCATAAAGAAGGCGAGGCCCTGATCTGGCCTGTCTCTCCACCCCCGGGCCTACCTCACCCAAGGGAACCTGGGTTATAAATATGGGGGTCACGCCTTGCATTTGTATTAAGCACCTTTCATCTGGGGAGCTCCTGGCTGTGGGGAGGCTAATTAGCTGCTCTCTGGGAAGAGTGAGTAAGAGCTGACGTCCCAACACCGGCATTGGCTAACTAGACCCGGGGCTGGCCCTCCTGGGGAGAAGTGGGTGTGCCGTCTTGTCCGGCCACTCACCTCTCCGCAAGGGTCCCTTTTCTCTGGCTAAAAAACGAAGGCCACCATTTATTGAGTGCTTACCGGGTTCCCAGGGCTCACTAAGCTCCTTCTACTGAAGGTACCCACTTGTACAAAGCACTGGGGGCCGCTGTGAAATGGTAACAGTCAGGCTCCCATGATCAAACCTCACTCCTTGCAGCACCTCGTGTTATGGATGAGTAGCCCTTAGCGCAGGACTTTGCATGGAATAGGCACTTGGCAAACGGTAGTTAGTACTCTATCTTCAGAACGACCCCATGCGGTAGGTACTGTCCTGTCCTCATTTCTCAGATGAGGAAGCTGAGGCTCAGAGAGGTTAGGCCACTTGCTGGAGATCACACAGTGAGTTGGGAGCAGGGCGAGTATTTGAACTGGATTCGTTTGACTCTAAAGCTGCATGTATTTTTTCAGGTGTTCTTTCCTCCCTCCCCTTGAGGCTATTAATCCAAAGGCCTTCCTTCGCATAGTTGTAGGGTCACTGAGCAGGGGCTTCTATTCATCTATCCCTCTGACAGTGTGCTGGCAGGCTGGGCTTTGACCAAGACACCTGGGGGATCATCTAATGATGAGCAGACGGGGGAGGGCAGTGACTGTGCAAGCTCAGTATCTACCTTTTCTCCTCTTCTCTGAATGTTGACCCTTCTGAAGAGGCAGGTCTCTGGGACCAGTTGTGCTGATCTGGTGGGGGGGGGGGCTGCTGTGACCCTCTGCCTGCCCCCCAGCTCTGCCCCTCCAGTCTCTGCCCCTCCACAGCTTCTCCCTGCTCTGCCTGAAGCCACACCCCTCATCCGTTCCTCCCCAGATCTCTCCCCTCCTCCTTCTGGCCTCAGTTTAAGGGTTTCCTCAGGGCGGTCTTCTCCAATAGCCCATCCCAAATGGAAACCAGTCCCCCTCACCAAAAAAAAAAAAAAAAAAGAAAAAAGAAAAAAGAAACCAGTTTCCCATGTATATATGTTCTTCGAATGCTTTATTTTCTTCCTTCACGGGAATTTGAAAACTTTTTTCAAATGGAATCTTGTATCTGTTTATGAAATTATTTGTTTAAACAAGTCTATCTCCTTTGTTAGAGTAAGCCACACAAGGGTGGGAACTTGGTCATGGTCACTTCTTGTCCTCAGTGCCCAGCAGGTGCATTATATATTCAACGAGTGATGCCAGAATCCCCAGGAAAGGATGGGCAAACTGAGCTAGTTGGTCTGTAAATGTGGTCCCAGGACCAGTGGCAGCAGCAACCCCTGGGAACTTGTTAGAAATGCAAATTCTCTGACCCTGGGTGTGGGACCCAGCAACACGGGTTTGACCTAACTGGGGGGGGGGGGGGGGGGGGGTTCCTGGTGCATACTTAAGTTTGAGAACCACTGGAGCAAGCAAGTCCCCTGCTTTTCCATCAGTGTGCACTGTGGCAAGGGGCAGCTTGGGCCGCCTGTAAGGAGAACCGCGGGTGAGCAAGGCCCCGTGTTCAAACGTAGCAGAGGAGCAGCCCTTCTTTAAGGAGATAAGCCCGGAGAGGGGATCCACGCCGGCCCCCGCGCGCTGTTTGGCCGGCTGGCCACTGGAGGGCAGTGCGACCACGTTCATGGCGCCCCTGCGAAGGCGGCCGGCGGGAGCGGGAGCAGCCCTCGGAGGCCGGCCGGAGACCAGCTGGGGTGGCTTCAGCCCGGGGCGAGGAAATGCTGGGACAGCCGGTCCAGGCAGCGGCCTCGGCCCTTCGTCTCCAGGCTCCTGGTCCCCCGCGTTCCTAGGGGCCCAAGGGCGCAGCCACGCGCAGCCCTGGCCCTTGCCTCCCCGACGACGGACCTCCCTGCCTCGCCGTCCAAGGCCGGCCTGGAGGCGAGTCTGGCTCGCCTTGGGCCTGGAAGGTTCTGCGGGACTGCAGGACACGCAGGGGAGGAGATACCGTCAGGCCGCCTGGGGCATAGCGCCAGAGAGGGCGGCGGGACCTTGACAGCCTCCCCAAGGCAAAGGGCAGCCTCCCGCGTGACCCCTCCGAAGTGCAAAACAAGTCGGCCATCTTGGCGGCCGCTTAACCCCCTCATGGCCGGGGGTGGGGGGGGGGGGTGGCGGACTCAGGGCCGGAGCCCCGGTCGCCGCGGGAAGGAAAATTCTAAGAACTTCAGGAAAACCTGACGCCCTGGCATCTTCCCCAGGGATGTTTGGAAATCCCATCCCACTAGCCATTCCAAAAGCCAGAGCTTTTGTAAGTGAATTGGATTCTTTGCAGGGCACGCTCTTTTCTTCTTGCCCCGTGTTGAAAGAGCATGAAGTCAGAGGCAGTAAAGTGGCTCCTACTGGTCAGCAGGTGTTGGTCTGGCAACCCAGAGTCAGGATCTGAGAGGAGTGTGTATCCAAGTGCGGTATCCTGTTGCTCACAGCATGAAGTGCCACTCCTTCCCAGATCACACGGGTGTCCAAGCCAAGGGTCAAGGACTGGCAGCCTGGGGCTGAATCTGAGTGGCAGTTTCCTTTCAGCCCCTCTCCACCCTGGGGACTTCCAATGCCATTCTGAATGCCACTTGAGGAGCCACAGCCCCTACAGGCCACACTCCAGTTGTCTTATATCGGACCTGGTTCACACGTTGATATTGTCTGTCATTTGGTACTTCTCAGCATTTAGAATATTCCTTGTAATATTGTCAGCCCTGCAAGGTCAAGCTTAAATATCAGCTCCACCAAGAAGCCTTCCTCAGTTTTCCTCCCTCTGTTGCCAGCAGAATGTGGCCCTCCCCTCCTCTGCCCACCTATGGTACCATTCATTAGCCTTTGCCACCAGGACTCCCCTGTTTTTCCTCCCCCTGCATCTTCCCCCACTGAATTGTGGGCACCAGGACAGGAGGGACCATGTGGTAGTTGGTAGTGGTCTTTGTGTCCCCTGTGGCACCTCACACAACAACAGGAAAGGGTTGTTGCAAGAGAATCCCTGAAATTATTGAATGGGTTTTGATGTTGGAAACAAAGTTCCCAAGCGTTTTGAACCTTGGGCGAAGGAAGGTGGAATGGTGTTTTCTTAAGCCCTGTAATGGAATCCTTTTGTGTTTTTAATTGCTTTAAGTTATTTTTAGTGGAAATGTCAGGGTGCCATAGGAACAAACACCATGGGTCTAAGCTTGATCAAGAAGACTAACTACTGAGCCCTGTGATGTTGCTTCCTCTGTGTGGCCTTGGGGTGGGGAGCCTGGGACAAGGTTGCCAGGCTGCAGGTCAGGCCCCAGAGGCCAGCCAAGAAAGGTCTACGCTGGACTTGAGGTCATGATTTCAGGCTGAGATCTCCAGAGGAGGTAGAAAAGAAAGTCTTAGAGGAAGCTGAAGCCAAAAGAAGACTCCTTTTTCCTTCCAGAAGAATAAGCCTAAGTTACTTCATGAAGGACTCCAGAAAACCCCTTTCATGCCCCACCCACAGATGATTTGCTGAACGCTCATTAAGGGGAAAACAAAGAGGTGGTTTTGTTTATTTATTTAAGGGGAAAAATGAATGAGCTGTGACAAAACAATCTGAAACCAGGCCCCTCCGAGACCTGGGCTTTCACTTCCTTGATGGGAAGTAAAACAGAGAATCGAATCCCCCTCCAAATAAAAGTGAAGTTAATAATCAGACAGCTAGAGCCCTGGCCACATCCTGTGTCAGCTCCCTCCCTCCCTTGGCTCACTGTTTATAGCTGCAAAGCCTCCCTCCCAAAGCCCAGCTTCGGTTTAACTCTTTCCTTCCCATCCCAGAGAAGCCCAACCCTTGGGTGCAGGCCTGGCCTTGGCCAGACTGGCTCTCCCCGGGCCTGTCCCCCACCCCCCTCCGTGGGCCTGTCCCCCACAGGGCAATCAGCCTGCCTCGAGGCCTCTGGCTGATGAGTTTAATAGGCCCTGCTTTCCAACTGAGTGATGTTTTCTGTGTGTCCCACACAAAAACCAAAGTGGCCACAGGAGGGCTGCACCCAGTCAGTATCCCTTTCCGTCTCCACCCATCCAGGGAAACACTAGGTAACATTTCTACTCCAGACTCAGGGCCTCTGCCCCATGCAGCCTGCATAGCCTGGTGGTCTCCGGGGAGCTGCATTCTGATGGAAAACAGCACAGCTCTTTGGGGTTTCTGATTTCCGTGGAGAAGGGTACTCTGTGCATGTCCTTGAGCCACTTTCTATGAAGATTTTAGGCCTCCTTCCACTACCTTCCCACCTTGTAGCACAGGTATTTCTTCCAGGAAACGAGGGGTTGTTGGTAGTGTGTCCCACTGGGCTGAGGAGGAACCCTTGCTAATATTTACTGAGGGCTTCTTCTGTCCAGCCATCACTGTAAGCCCCAGCTCTGCCCTATAGAGCCATCTGTTATCCTCATTTTACAGAGAAGACTGAGGCCCAGAGGGCTGAGTACCTTGTGCTTTTGTACAGGGGGGGAAATAGCAGAGCTGGGCTTCAGGCTCAGGCCTTGTGGCTCCAAAGGCTGTGCTCTTAGCCTCTACACTCAAGGTCTCACGACAGAGAGTGCTCTCTTCTCTGGAGCCAGGGGACTTTCAGAGAGCTTAGAATAACCCCATGGATGCATTTCAAAGTTCCCAGAGCCCAAGGACTTTTTGAGAGTGTTAAAATTTTGTGTAGGGCACCCTCCCTCCCTCCGTTCTGTTTCTTCCTAGGGTAGAAGGTGCAAAGAGCACGCAGCCGCGTTGGGTGGACGGTGGTGTTAAGGAGAGACTGGGACACGGAGCAGGTTGGGATGGGGCAAATACTTTCATCGCTTGGCAGGAGGTTGTAGAGCCAGAATCTCAAGGCTTGGGGTGGCTGCTTTCTCAGTGACAGGACTACCTTCTGCTGTGTCCCCTGTCCCTTCCAGTCCTGTAGCCCTCACCTAAAGTCACAAACACCCACTCCTGGCTGGTACCTGTCTCTAGAAAGCCACTTATCAGTTGCCTGGGGACAAGTGGCAAAGACTTTCGAATTGGCTCTGTGGGCCACCTGCCTCTCCTGGGATCCCTTCCTCTGGACACCATGGCTACTTAGATTCATTCTTGGAAGGGTGTCGGTGGTCCAGTCACCTTGACCAACCACTTGGCACATCCCTCTGACCTGGGAGGGTGTGTTCTGCTGCCCTTTGGGGTCTGGAGGCCTCCATGCTGCTTGCCTATAACAAGCTGGGAAGGTTCCAGAAGCTCCCTGTAGCGGGGAGCTGGTGAGCGCAGGATCTGCTGTCCATCTGTACCCTGAGCTACCTGCCTCTGTGATTGGGAAGGAGATGATCGGCTGTATACCTGCCTGCTTAGGATGCGTTTTGCCATTCAAAGGCACGGCCTGGAGTGGGGGGTGCCCTATTCCTCATTTTCCAACTCATTCTTCAACCAGAAAGCGGTGAGGGCTCCATCCCAAGTGGCCTGTTCTTCCCAGAGCAGGGGTGGCCCCTCGGGGGACGGAGAGGACAGCAGGGGCTTCTGTGACACCCAGTAGGATTCTTGGCCCAAAGAGGGCTCAGAGTAGGAGTGCTTTGACTTTTATTTAATTCAGATGTTGAAGTGAAGCCTCTGCAGTTGCAACAGAACCCCTAAGGTGGTCGTGAGAGGCTAGAGGCTGGCATTTGTCGAAGACCCCTCAAATCAGACCCATCGTTTATCACTTAGGCACTTCACGCTCATGAATCTCATTTCGCCTCACACTCTAGCAAGCGGGGCATGCGTGACTCTCCCCATTTTCCATTCGAGGTTGGAGAGGTTGCCCACTCTTCGATAATAGCTCTCTACTGGCAAAAAAAAAAATTCATTGTGCTTTAAAACACATTGAAACCAACTGAAAGGTAATTTTCACTGAGTTTAAAAGCAGTGCAAAATGAACACCAGCCTCTTCGAATGTTTCTTCCCAGCCTGGGAGGCCCTGAGGGACGGGGCACCACTCTTGATTCTCACGTGTGTGTGTTGGGGGGGGATGGGTGGAGGGTTTGGGGTGCTTTTCTGCCCCATGGATGCTGCTCTCCCTGCCTGTTCTGTAGTCCTCCCCACTCCTGGCAGGTCTCCCACAGGCTCATCTCATGTCCAAGAGCACATGTCCTCAGGAAGTAGATATCATGTTACAAGACCCAATAAGACAAGAATCCCCGAGTTAAGGTTTTTTTCAGCTTTTATGAACTGAAGACCTTTTATTATGGAAAATTTCAAACATATATGGGAAGAGACAGAGTAGTGTGATGAATCCCCGTGTACCCACCACCCACATCACCAACTCTTGGCCAAGCTTGTCCATTTATACCACCGTCCGCCTCTCCACCTCCCATATAATATTGAAGTAAATGCTATATATCAGAGCATAGCATTTTACCTGCCAGTATTTCAGTATGTATCTCTAAATAAAAGGGCCTCATTAAATTTAGCCATATTGTCTTTATCTCACCTAGAAATTAGCAATAGTCCTTAAATGTTAACAAGATTCCATTTCGTGTTCACATTTCCAGCACATTTCTGAACTCTTTGCCTTTCCACTTAAAGAAAGAAAACTGGCCCTGAAATAAGAATGTCTCAGCATTTGGTCATGTCCTCGCAGTCTGGCTCCTGAAAGGGCAGATTTCTGAATTTGGGCAGAAATGCCTGGTCACGAAGTCTCGGAGGCCAGTGATCCCTTAGTAACCTTGCTCCCCCTACAGCCCTGGGCCTGGCCGGTGCTGTGCACCTAGTGGGAGCTAGTGCTGGGTTTCATGTAAGGGTGAACCCATGCAAGGGTGGGGATGCAAGGAGTTGAGCTAACACAGCAGGACTGGAGTGCAGCCCCCACGCTCCGAGTGGCTGTCCTTGGCTCTCCATGCAGTGCTCCACCCGCCAGCTGCCTGGGCTTCCTCTGGGACCCTCTTCTCTCTCTTGCTTGGGATACTTGACTGTGTTCCAGTGACTCCGTGGAACCCCACTTGGTGGGGCCTCCAGCCTTCTCCTTAGTCTTGCCAATTCACTGCTTAACATACAGCAACAGTTGACTGGGGGGGGGGGGGTTGCTGGGAGGGAGGGGGGCTGCTCACATGTGCCAAGCGCCTCGCTCATCTGTCCTCACAGCAGCAGCCCCGGGAGATCAGGATTGCTGTCATTGCCATTTCATAGTGGAGGAGACTAAAGGAGGCAGGTAAGTGCCTTGCTCGCCTAGGAAGTGGCAGTGAGGGGTTTGAAAGGGGTCGGCCCGCACACTGGGCACTCTTTGCCGCAACATCGGTTCCCAAATGTTAAGACTCATCTGGCAAACTGCTAGGCAGCTTGGCCTAGGACCAGGCACTTACCCTTTTGAGGACAAATCTCAACAAGTTAGGATCTGCAATCACCATGCGCTTTCCCCTGCAATGTTCACGTCTTCCAGAACAGATATAGCATGACTTATTATTATACACACCCTTATTAGGAGATTAGCTCAGTTGAATGGAATAAATTTTAGGTCATTCAGCCTCTAATTTCCTGGTTTGTCTTTTTTCATGGTTAAATAATAGTTTGAGTCACAGATTATACGACTGTGGCAGGTTTGAAGGTTAGGAGGGATGAGAAGAAACCGGCTTGAGTATCTAAGGCTACAACCTAGACATCCCTTCTCTCCATTGTGTCACATCCCTCAGTTTTTGAGAGAAGAAAAATATGACTTTTGGAACATACAGAACCAGGGTCAAGCACTTAAGAATTCTTGGGGAGAAGGGCTGGTGCAAGAACCGTTTTCTTTGTCCTTGTCAGTCAGAGTTCAGCCTGTGTGGCTTCCCCTCGGCTGAACTTTGGAGGAGCGGTTTCAGGGGGCCTGGGGAGGCTCAGACCCCCGTCCATCAGGAGCCTGCCACCGCCACTGCAGACGGCCGCTAAACCAAACTCACTTACTTCCTCTGCTGCTTGATTTTGCCTTGGTTTGTTTTTAGCCTATCTCCCTACTCCTGCTGCCCTAGAGAAATGGAAGAGTGGGCAGAGGGGGAGTGATAACCTAAGGGAAACGAACGACCTAAGCAGACACAGACGAGAGACACTGGCTGACTCCAGAAGAGAGAGAGGCAACACAAGGCTGAAAGGCCAAGCCAACAAAGGGAGAGGAACCAGAATCTTCTGCCGGTGCTCATGGAGTTTATGAATACAAGGCATTAAAGGTGAGCTTCAAGGAGCTGTTTGCCAACCCAGCAATGGGAAAACTGTAGCTATCTTTAGGTCCCCTTGGGAATGCCTGGAAACTAAATCATCCAAGTTGTTTCCAAAAGTTGCATTTGCTGGGACTCCTCTGGCTTTGCAGGGCCCCTCTGTTCCAGGTTAGCCCTGGTCCACAGAGAGGTGGCTGGGGTAAGCCCCTCCCTGGAGGATGAAAAGCTGACAGCACAGCTGTATCACAACCCGGTGCTTCTCCCACCACAGGGCTCCTGCTGCTCAGATCCTCCAGTGGGCCCTCCAGGGGGCACCATGATGGAAGCCACCAGAGTCTGGGGCGGACTGGAATGCTTTTCCGCCTTGCCCCAGGGAGATGAGCTCTACCCCTGAAAAAGAGCAACAGTGGAGGTGCACCGGGGGAATTGTAGGAAAAACACTGGGGAGGAAAGCTTGCTTTCCTAGGATTGTCCTTTGCTCTTGCTGGAAGGCTCTGAAATCAACAAGACTCAAGCACTAAGACTCAGAACATTAGGAGTGTGGCTGGTTGAGGGTCAAAGCAGTTTTAAACTCACTGCTGCCTCTGTCTCTCTCCTGGGTCTCTATTTTTTATTTTTTTCTGGTGTTGTTTGCTCTCCCATTCTTCTCTCTTTTCAGCATATTTATAACCGCCCCCCCCTTCTTCTTCATTCTCAATTCCCTTCCCCACCCCAACTTTGCCTTCTTAGCATAATTTTTCTTTCTTTTTTGGCTTCCCTTGTTTTACATCTGGATTCTCGGACGGTTTATTTTGTCTGTTTCCTGAATTCCCCTCCTCTCCTGTTTCTTAAGAGTCCTTCCCCTCCTTTTCCTTCAGCGTCAGTTCTTTCCCCTAAAGCTTTCCTTGAGCCACACAGGCTTTTATTCTTGCTCATCTGTTTAAGCAGTGCTGGCAAGAAGGAGGCCACAGCCGGCAGGCAGAGCCATGGCGGCAGAAGAGGACCTGAGCATCTGAAGATTCTCACCGCAGCCCTGGTGTCCCTGGAAGAGGAGCTCCCTTCTGGAGAGGGAGGGCTGGGGACAGGGCTGCTCTCCCCCTGTGAGGGTTGACATCGGCTGCCAGGCCCCGGGCTGAGGGTTGGGGCAGATGGTGTTTCCTCCACGGTGTGTGTGGGCCTGGGCCCCACTGCTCAGGGAGGCAGTGGAATCCGTCCCTCTCTGAGCAGACAGGTGGGGCATTCACCAGATTCCACCCTAAAGGCCAGAGCTCAGGGGAGGTGCGCGCACTGGGAATGTATTACTCGCAAAGGGATGTGCTGTGGGTGGGGGACTTGCCGCAGAGGGGGCTGCCTCTTGGAGGAGGCCGGGTGTCTTTAGATGTTCGCTCTCTGGCGGAAGACCGAGGCGGTTTTCCAGTAGAAGGCCCTTCCTTCCCGACACCCCCACTCCTGCCAGTGCGCGTTTTTGAAGGGGCACGGGGAATGCAAGTGGTGCCTGATCATTTCAGGTGTCTGAAAGGCTGTTGGCCGCTGAGGAGCAACACAAACCCCACCTGTGGGGGGCCTCAGGGTCAGCCCCATACTGATAGAAGCAGGTGGTGCTTCTCGATGGGCGCGGGCGCGGTGGCAGAGAAACCCAAGAAGTTGCAGCCGCGCCCCTCCTTGTCTGGAGTGATGGGGGAGGGAGGAGAGGCGCATCCTGGCTCTGCTCCCCAGCTGTCTGAGGCAGATCGACTGGAGTCCATCTGGCTGTCCCCCTCACCCCCCACCCCCGACCCAGGCTTGCCTCCCACCCTGGGACGTCAATGCCATTGGGTCCTGGCTGAGACCTTAGCTGCCTAGATGAGGGGCAGCTAAGTCAATGCACACCTGGGGCTGAGCTGCGTCCTGGGGTGCCGGGGCCCAAGAGCACCAGGTGGACGTCCGCGGGGCTGCACTGTCTTTTCCTAGGCCCCGTGTGATGGCGGCCACGTGCTGTTCTGGAAGTGCCATCAAGGGCTCCCCCACCTTCTCCACACCTTGCTCTCTTGCCAGGTCCCATCCATTCCTCGTCACCATCCGTGTACCATGTTACTGCTACTTTGGAAAGGTATTATTGATTATATAGAAGCTTGAGAGAAATCTTTGCCTATTTTATATTTTGCTTGTATTTTCTAAGCCTTCAGCCCTAGAGTCCAAGTCTTGGGGCCGAGCATCCTTAAAAACTCTAGAACCATGAGCCCCAGGGGCCCACAAATCCTTAGGCCTGGGCCCTGTGGAGCTGCTCTGTCTCTGGTTGAAGGCAGGGCCTCCTTCCTGGCAGAGAGGCCTATGCTAGCCAGGAGGAATGAACGGTTAGGGGACTTAGGAGAAGGATGGTGAACTTTCTTTTAAGTTCTCCTCTCAATTCTGGCAGGAGGGCTGGGGACAAAGACCAGCCTCTTTGATGTAGGGGTTTGGGGTGTTGAAGGGGGGGATTAGGATCCTAGCAGCCTCTTGCCCTTCCCACCTGAGCGCAAAGAGTAGGCTCCTACACTCTGCGGTCTCGGGGCCGCCTCGTTCCTGCCACCTCCCTCTGCCCACATAGCACGTTGTATAAATATTTACACCCCCAGGCTGGCAGGAATCTTTCTCTAGCCACTTCCCTGGTCTCTGGGAGAGCTCTTTCTCTCACTGAACAGCTGCAACAGATCTGGTTGCCTTTGGTCAGACAAGGGCAGGCCCTGGTTTGGGGGCCCGTGGTCCCCACAGGGTGGAGGGTGCATTTGGCAGGAGAAACTCATCTTGGGAGAAGTCACAGGGCTGTGGCAAAGGTCCATCCTCTCTCCCGCTGCCTATGGGCGACCCTCCAAGAGTTGTCTGATCCCTGTTCTGGCTGGGAAGGTTGAGTCCTGCTTCTCAAAGGAACAGCTCCCCAGGGCGGGGTTGGTCCCACTCCGGGCTGGAGGGATAATTCCAAAGCCAACTGGCCGGTGCTGGGACAAAAGAGAAACTTAGTTTCCTCGTGAGCACTTTACAGTTTGTGTCTATAACCTTTATTCTCCCCGAAGCAGCCACCTTCCCCTCCCATCAGTGCCTGTTCAGTCTTTTGAACTGGGGGCGGGGGAGCGGGGAGGATGAGGATATGTCTGCCATCTTCCCTGGTGAGCCAGGAAGCAGGAGTTTGCCAAAGAACGAGGCTGGCATTTGTTGGGTTCCCATGGGCCGAGCACTGTGTGAGGTACTTCCCCATATTCTCATGTAATTGTTTGAGTCATAAGCCTAGCAGCTTGTTCAGCTCGTGTGTCTCCTCTTCCTGCCCTTAGACAGCGGGCCGCACAACAGCAAGTTCCCAGACACGGGGCCCTATGTTTCTCTGGGCCTTTCGGTTCAGTGGGTACCTCTGAGAGCCAGCCGGCGGATACACATCTCACCTCCGCTTCCTGTGCCTCAGTTTCTCCCACATCCGTGGGAGGTGATTAACCTGTGTTCCATAAAGCATTCCAAATTCAGACGAGAACAGGTGTTTAGAGAGCAACATGATGGTTCCACATAACCCCTTTTTCTCGGTATGGGTGTGAGCGCGTGACAGGTATCAGGCACCGAGAAAAATGTGTGTTCAGTGCTTGGGGGGAGGCTGAGAAGGAAGACAGGATTCAAAAGACCTGGATTTCATATACAAGAACCGCCCCCCCAACCCCAATTGCAAATAGCAGAGCCACAGAGGATGGGGTAAGGGATTGGGTAGGGGGTTCTGATGGGGCCAGGGACAAAGGTGCCCCACACTTGTGCCAGAAAGCAAGCAAGCAAGCAGGTTCCATCTCTCACTCTCACTCTCTTGGAATGCTCAGACCCCTTCTGGAAATGGGAGAAGAGTAGATGTGAAAGGTACGTGGGTGAGACTGCTTGGTATTCAGTGGGTAGAGAGCTACCCTCAGGTGAGGCGGGAGGGGGCAGGGTGGGCCTGCTGGGAGTGCACAGGGAGAAAGGTGGAAAACCACAGCTCAGAAGCCGTGCAGCCGTGAGATGTTCCTGCTGCCTGCCTGTCTCCCCACCCCCAAAAGGTGAAACAAAACCCAAATAAAAGCCTGACCCGGCAGATATTAATACTCCAGAGCCAGGGCTGGTGTGCAAGCAGCCACCCCCCTCTTCCCCCTTGTGTTTCTATAAGCGGCTGAAATAAATTTAGCGAAACAACCCCACCCATCCGAGGGCCTAAGATTTCAGAGCAGTGTGACTCTTTACCCTGAAAGCCCCTGTTTTTCAGAGCCAAGAGCTTTTTGTTTAGATTCCCTTTGGGAATAGAATGCTCTCAGTCTGAAATAATTATTTTGTTGCAGTCATCTTTTCCTGATAGATCAATGCTTTGACACAGAATGGCTTGCTAGAAAGCTGCAGTTTCAAGTGGCCAGCTCCACGGAGCTAATGCCTGGTTGGATCCACTGGGGTATTTATCGTCCAGTTATTCTTCACAATGTCTGAATGTTCAGCCAAGTCCTTCTGCTGTCTGTCATAAGGGCAGTGGTTATGGCTGGATAAGTTACTAAAGTAGAGAATTGTTAACTGTGTGTTAGGTACCATTGCAGGCACTGAAGGTTGAGTTGAGAGCAGAGAGACTGCTCTCATGGCGTATACATCCTAGTGGGAAGGGAGATGTCAAAAATTTAAATGACCAGGGGCACCTGGGTGGCTCAGTCGGTTGAGCGTCTGACTTTGGCTCAGGTCATGCATGACCTCACGGTCTGTGAGTCTGAGCCCCGCGTCGGGCTCTGTGCTGACAGCCTGGAGCTTGGAGCCTGCTTTGGATTCTGTGTCACCCTCTCTCTCTGCCCCTCCCCCACTCATGCTCTGTCTCTCTCTCTCTCTCTCTCTGTCAAAAATAAATAAACAACAACAAAAAAGTTAAACGACTGTAAAATAACCTGAAACCAATGTTGTACTTAATAGTCAAAGACTGAATGCTTTCCCCTAAGATTGGGATCAGGTGAGGGTGTCCACTCATGAATGCCTGTTCAGTATCATACTGGAAGTCCTAGACAGGGCAATAAGGCAGGAAAAAGAAATGTAAGGCATGAGATTGGAAAGGAAGAAATTAAGCTGTTCCTATTTGCAGATAATTGTCTATGTTAAAAACACATACACACAAAACAAAACTTAAGGAATCTACCAAAAAAACCTTCTTACAACTAAGGTGACTTAGAACACAGGATACAAGGCCAATGCACAAAAGACTGTATTTCTATACACTAGCCATGAAAAATTAGGAACTGAAATTAAGAAAAAATATAATAGTTCCCCAAAGGAGGGAAATACTAGGTATAAATCTAACAAAACGTGTAGGATCTATAGGCTAAACACTACAAAGGGGTGTCTGGGTGGCTTGGTTGGTTAAGTATCCAACTTTTGATCTCAGCTCAGGTCTTGATCTCGGGGTCATGGGCTCCACGCTGGGCAAGGAGCGTACTTAAAAATACATATAAATAAAAACTATAAAACACTGATTCAAGAAACGAAAAGCTTACATAAATAGACATACCATGTACATGGATTAGAAGACTCAACATAGTAAAGATGTCACTTCTTCTTGAACTGATCTATAGGTTTAATGCAACTCTAATAAAATTCCTAGTACAATTTTTTTGGAAGATACAGACAAGATGATTCTGAAATTTATATGAAAAGGCAAACTAATGAGAATACTTTTGAAAAATAAGAATAAAGTTGGAGGAATTACACCACCTGATTTTAAGACTTCCCATGAAGCCACGATAACCGAGACAAGTGTAGCACTGGCAAAAGAATGGACACACAGACCAGTGAAACAGAATAAAGAGACCCATACAACTATGACCAACTGATTTTTGAATAGGCGCAAACAATTCAATGGACAAATGATAGTCTCTTTAATAAACAGTGCTGGGGGGGGGGGTGGGCCTGAGTTGCTCAGTTGGTAAGCATCTGGCTCTTGACCTCAGCTCAGGTCATGATCTCGGCTCAGGTCATGATCTCACAGTTCGTGGGTTCCAGCCCTGCATGGGGCTCTGCGCTAATAGTGCAGAGCCTGCTTGGGATTCTGTCTCTCTCCCTTTCTCTGCTCCTCCCCATCTCGTTCTCCCTCTCTCTTTCTCTCTCTCTCTCTCTCTCTCTCTCTCTCTCCCCTCTCTCTCTCTCTCAAAATAAATAAACTTAAAAAAAACCCAACAACAGTGTTAGGATTGAACACCCAAAGGCAAAAAAACAAACCTCAACCTAAATTTCCCATCGTATATAAAAACTAACTCAAGATGGATCACAGATCTAAGCGTAAAGCATAAAACTATTAAATTTTAAAAGAAAAAATCTTAATGCAGGGTCAGGTAAAGAGTGTGAGATGCAACATTAAAAGCATGATCCACAAAATAAAAACTGAAAAAAAGTCATCAAAACTGAAACCTTCTGCTCTGTGAAAAATATTTTGCTCAGAGAATGAAAAGCTAAGGTGCAGACTGAAGAAAATATTTGCACATCACATATCCAACAAAGCAACTGTATCTAGAATATATAAAGAACCCTCCGGGTGCCTGGGTGGCATCCTTCTCTGTGATGACAGCATGGAGCCTACTTAGGATTCTTGCTCTCTCCCTCTCTCCCAATAAACAAACAAACAAACAAACAAACATTTTAAAAATAAATAAAATAGCTTAAAAAAAAAAGAGGGGCACCTGGGTGGCTCAGTCGGTTAAGAGTCTGACTTCGGCTCAGGTCATGATCTGGCAGTTTGTGAGGTGGAGCCCTGCATCGGGCTCTGTGCAGATTTTGCTTCAGATTCTGTGTCTCCTTCTTTATGTGCCCCTCCCCCGCTCGCGCTCTGACTCTCTCTCAAAAATAAATAAACATTAAAAAAAAAAAAGAACTCTCAATACTCAAGAGTGGGAAAACAAATAACCCAGTTTAAAAAATGGGCAAGACCTGGACAGATATTTCACCAAAGAGGACATACACATATAGCAAATAAGTACATGAAAAGATGTTGAACATCATTAGCCATGAATGAAATGCAAATTAAAACCATAATGAGATACTACCACACACTATTGGAATGACTAAAATAAAAAATACGGACAATTGTAAGGCTTGGTGTCGGGGTGTGGAACAACTGTTGCTTACACGTAACTTACATATTGCTGTTGGAGATGCATAATGGTATATCCACTCTGGGAAACAGTTTGGCAGGTTTCTTTTTAAATGTTATTTATTTATTTTGAGAGAGAGCATGCGAGCAGGGGAGGGGCAGAGAGAGAAAAAGAGAAAGAGAAAGAGAGAGAGAGAGAGAGAGAGAGAGAGAGAGAGAGAGAGAATCCCAAGCAGGCTCCATGCTGTCAGTGCAGAGCCAGACTCAAGGATTGAACTCACTGTGAGATCATGACCTGAGTGGAAATCAAGTGTCGGAAGCTCAATGACTGAGCCACCCAGGCACCCCAGTTTGGCAGTTTTTAACATAAACTTCCACATACACTTACCATTTGACCCCGCAATCCCACTCCTACTTATTTACCCTAGAGAAATAGGCACCGTGTTCACAGAAAAATCCGTACACAAATGCTACTGCAGCTCTATTCATCAGGGCCCCCAACTAGAAATAATCCAATGTCTTTCAACAGGTGAATAAACAATGGTGCACCCATACAGTGAAATAGTATTCTTCAACAAAAAGGAATGAACTAGCGATACATGCAACAACATGGATAAATCTCAAAGGCATTACGTTGTGTGAAATCATACATCCTATATGATTCTATTTATATGGCATTCTGGAAAAGATGAAATTACAGTATAGGGACCAGATCGGTGGTTGCAGAGTGAAGGGAGGGGAAACACATGACTACAAGGGGGTAGCATGAGGGAAGTTTTTGGGGGTGATGGAGCTGTTCTGTTTCCTGGTCATGGTGGTGATTAATCTATTCACGTTAAAAGTCTGCATGCTGGGGGCGCCTGGGTGGCGCAGTCGGTTAAGCATCCGACTTCAGCCAGGTCACGATCTCGCGGTCCGTGAGTTCGAGCCCCGCGTCAGGCTCTGGGCTGATGGCTCAGAGCCTGGAGCCTGTTTCCGATTCTGTGTCTCCCTCTCTCTCTGCCCCTCCCCCGTTCATGCTCTGTCTCTCTCTGTCCCAAAAATAAATAAACGTTGAAAAAAAAAAAAATTAAAAAAAAAAAAAAAAGTCTGCATGCTAAGGGCGCCTGGGTGGCTCTGACTCTTGATTTCGGCTCAGATCACGATCCCAGGGTCCTGGGTGGAGCCCTGCATCAGGCTCTGCGCTGAGCGGGGAGCTTACTTAGGATTCACTCTCACTCCCTCTGCTCCTCTCCCTGGCTCCTGTGCTGTCCCTCTCCATCTCTAAAATTAAAAAAAAAAAAAAAAAAAAAAAAAATCTGTACACCAAAGATAGGTCAATTTTTCTGCATGTGAAATTAAAAAGAAAAAAAAAAGTGACAGGAATGAACATATACTTATAAACGGAAATAACTACTCTGAACGAAATGAATATTCCATGAGGACTTCAGAGAGGAGAGAGATACCTTGTCTTGGAGGGAGTGATGCTTGAGCTGGATTCTAAAGGATGATTTAGAATTTATTTGGGCCAAAGGAAGGTCAGTTCAGACAGGAGAAATAACAAGTGTCAAGGCCCTAGGGCAGAAGGAAGTATCCTTCATTGTCATCTGAAACTGACCAGAGCAAAGGGGGTGCCCTGGGGGGTGGGAGAAGTGGTGGGAGGGAGGGAGAGGTATGAAAGTCCAGACTGGAGCAGTAAGAGAGTCAGACTGTGCTGGACTAGGGGTATGGTTTTTATTCCAAGAAGGATGGGTAGCCAAGGTTTTTAGGCAAGTGTAACACAAGATCAGGTCTAGGTTTGGGGGGTGTTGTTGTTGTTGTTGTTGTTTAAAGATTTTATTTTTAAGTAATCTCTACACCCAATGTGGGCTGGAACTCACAACCCTGAGATCAAAAGCGGTATGCTCCACTGACTAAGACAGCCAGGCACCCTAGATCTAGGTTTTGGAAAAGATCACTTGGAGGGGCACCTGGGTGGCTCAATAGGTTAAGCGTCTGACTCTTGATTTCAGCTCAGGTCGTGATCTCATGGTTCAGAGGATTGAGCCCTGCGTCAGGCTCTGCATTGACAGCGAAGAGCTCTGTCTCTCAAAATAAATAAATAAGCGTGAAAAAAAAAAAAAAAAAAAAAAACAAGAAAAGAAAAGAAAAAGATCACTTGGGCTGCCCTAAGGAGAAGGGTTTCAGGGGGAGTGGGGATAGAGCCTAAGTATGCAGGGATCTTGGGAGTTGGAAACAACCTCTAAAACTGGGTTTTTCAGTTTGGGTACCATTGACATTTTGAGTCAGATAAATTTTGTTGTAGGGGCTACTGTGTGGATGTTTAGCAGCATATCAGGCCTCTATCTTCTAGATGCCAGTAGCACTGACCACCCTACCTCCCAATAGTGACAACCCAAAATGTATCTAGACATTGCCAAATGTTCATGGGGTGGGGGTGGGGGGCAAAATCATCCCTGGTTGAGAACTACTGATCTAACATAATCAAATCCAGTGCTTCTGGGTTCATAATAGATTCACAATAGAATTATCTGGACAGCTTAGAAGATACAAATGCTGGGCCTCACACCAGACCAACTGAAGTGGAATCTTTGGAGGAGGCTGGACTGGGATGGGGTGGCGCAGGGCATCTGTATAGCTTTAAAATCTCCCCAGGTAATTCTGCTCAGCGTGATATTCGAGTACCACCTGCCTAGTCTAATGCTCTCCATCTACAGAGCAGAATATGGAAGCCTGGAGTAGAGAATGACCTACTGAACTAGCGGCAGAGTAGCTCTAGAATCCAAGATTCCTGACTCCTCGACCAGTGCTCATTCCATTAGACTATGTCACCTCTTAACAGCTGCACAGAACTTGCCCTTGGCAAGCCGTGGAAGCCCAGCCTTCCTGAATTACCAGCTCTGGCCTTCTGAACCTGGTAAGGGTGCCATCTCCCCTGATGGCAGAGCCCAAGGCCTCCCCCCTTCCTGTCACTCCTGGAGCCTCGTCCATCCTTCTTCTATTCCCACTGCCGGGTTTAGGGTGACCAAAGTATCCTAATGGTTACAACAGCAGGTGCTGTAGTAGCTGGGGAAAAAAAATGAATTGCGTACCTACTCAGGACCTACTCCCGAGACCCAGGTAATAGAGCTGCCCTTGCCCTCCAGGAGTTGACAGGTCCAGTGGGAGTAAACAGATAATTCCCATAAAATGCAGTAGAATGCCGGAGTGCCGCAGGCTGCAGTGGGCCTGCTGCGAGAGAGGTATTTTGCCTGCTCTGGGAGCTGCGTGAAACCCCAGCAGAAGGAACCTCTTGAGCAAAGCCCCAGGGAGGGCTGTGCAGCAAACCACCAGCAACTGCTAGAGTTTGGAGTGACTGGAGGGCAAGTGGCTGTCGGAGCTAAGCACTGGCTGGAAGAGTTTAACCTTCCCGACCACCCCAGAGAATAAGTGACCTGCTTGAAGTTGTGCAACTGGTGACCAGCTGGCAGAGTTGGGCTTCCCCTCAACGTCTAGGTGGCTCAAAACTCCTGGGCTATCCTGTGTCTCTAGGCAGGCCCAGGCAAGGAAGGAGAAGGCGCAGAAGGGGTCAAAGTTGTTAGCCGACCATTTCAGGATGTTCATACTGAAGCATCCTTTTGCAAAGTGAATACTCCCCAAAATGTGTTTTGTGGTGTAATAAGGCCTCAAGAATGGTTTCGTTTACATACAATGGCTAGGCATATAAAAGGGTTCTGCTAGGGTTGAAACTAAGCACTTTAGCGGCCAATTTTAGGCCGTATTATCATCCATATTTTAGGGATGAGAAAACAGAGGCTTTGGTCACTGTCTTGAAAAGTCACACGGCTAGAAAATGGCAGGGCCAAGATTTGGATCCAGAATGGCCCAACTTCAACGTTTTGGACCACTGATTCTCAGACCTCAATATGTGAGTCACTAGCAGGAAATTACTAGAAATGCAGATTCCTGACCCCACCCCAGAGCATCTGAATCCCCACCCAGACCATCTGATTCACTGGGCCTGGGTCCAAGCTCAGGAATCTGCATTCCACAAGCACTACAGGTGAATCTAAACCACGTAACTCTCAGGCCGCACTTGGCCATACCTCCACCTCTCTCTAATCCAGAGACCTTACAGCTGTTCCAGGGTCTCAGGTGGCAGAGGTCCTGGGCGGGCGGGGCCCAATCCGAAGAATTTGGGGATTTGTGCAAACGACCTGAAGCCGTGGGACTCTGCGATGGCAGATCGCGTGCTGCAACCAGGACAGGATGGGATCCTGGGGAGGGGTGCCTTGGAGGTCGCTGTTGACGTGGCCAAGCCCGCTAGGGGCCTGGCACCCCACACGCTCACCTGCCGCGAGGTGCGCCCACGGTCCAGAATGACCCATGAATACATCCGTCGCGGTTCCCTAATTTCGAGGGACTTTCACCTTCCTCCTTGAACAAAACCTAACACCCCCATCCAAAAATACCTGCCCAGCCCCTCCTCGCGAGGGGACCGGCTCCAAGTGCGCCAGGAGGGCCCTGATAGTCGGGCCTGGGACGGAGGATCCGGCGGATCGCCTCCCGGTCGGAAGCTGCAGTGCAGGTGGAGGGACTGCCTCTCGCGGCCCCGCGCGGGTAAGGAACCGGAGCGCGGACTGCATTGCTTAGGGGGCGGGGAGCTCGGCGGATGGCTTTCGTCGGCCTCCCGTCCGGGTCGGAGCTCTCCGCCGTCCCCGCCGCCATCGGGCACCTGCAGAGCCGGTCCAGTCGGGGCGGGCCGGCTCCGGCCCCTGGACTCTCAGCCCTCCTCGGCCCTGCTGGACGCCACTCTGCGGCCCGCCGGGTCAGCGAAGGGTTAAGGAGGCTCGCTCCCTCCCCTCGTCTCCCTCACCCTTGGAAAGTCCCCGAAATGACGTTTCAACCCAACAATTAAAAAAGAGTTTAATTATAGAGGCAGGCTCTGGGAGCTGGAACAAACTCGGTGGGTCGGCGGGGCCGGTAAACAACTCCGGAGCGAGCGGGCCAGGCTGGCCGCCGCCCCGCGTTGCCCGCGCCCCGGGAGCGGGGGAGGGGAGAGGCGGCCGGGAGTTGGAAAAGCGGAGGAAATTCGAGGAATCGGAGTTCTCTTGGGGGGGGGGGGGTTGGGAAAAAAGACTTTTTAGCTAGCCTGCGGCTCCGGGGCCGCGTGATGGTGCTTCTAGCCAGTCCTGCAGCCGCGGGCGGGGGGGGGGGGGGGGGGGGGACAGCGGGCCAGGCCTGGGGCCGGGCAGGCGGCCCCACCCGCTCCGGGTCCCCCTTCTCCCTCGCTTTTCCACCCCTCCTCCATCCCCCCAGCAGAGCTTCGCGAACCCTCCAGAATTAAAGACCAATGGGTCTTTTGGGGTGGGGGGGGAAGGCAGATAAAAGGACGAAATAGCTTCACATCAGGACGCAGACTAACCTTGTGGTTTTAACGCGCAGCCTGCTCTGTCCTGAAATCTGGAACTCATTACCTCATCATCAAGAAACTGCACGACCCCCTCCCTTTCTTGGAGCTGGGTAAAGGAGCGAGCAAACACCCCTTTAAGAAAGAAACCTACACTTGAGTGATTTAAATTAAGGTGGATGGAAGTTATTTCCCTTTCTGGCGCTTGCCAGATTTCAAGAAAAGCTGAACTATGGGAGCAGGGGGAGGGAAGCAACAGGCGGCTGGACAGCAGCAGAAGGAAAGGCAAGGGGCAGCAGCCGGGTTAAAAATGGGGGCCATCAATTTAAGTCAGAGGGGCCAAATAAAAGCAGACCCGGCTGGGATCACGTAGGTTGGTGGTTGCAGCAAAAGTTCTGTGTTTCGCAAAGATGAAAAATAACCGGTTCCTAAAACAGTTGTGATTTGGAAGGTTTCCCTGGGTCTGCTCGGAGGTTGACGAATACACCAGAAATGCAATAAAAAATGCGTGAGTGTGTGTGTGTGGGTGGGTGGTGGTGGTGAGAGCGCGACTCGAGCGCTCTGCTCCGCCCGCCCTGTCCTTTCCAAAGAAACGTGCTCATAATGGGGTGACCTAATTACATCGCAATGGAACCCGCTCTTAGCCACTCAGCGCACGGGGTTTCATAACAGACCCGGCCGCCTTGAGTGCTGGGAAGAAACGTGCGAGGGCTGAGGAGGCGGCCGGGCACGCGGGGAAATAGGAAAGAAACACAGCCCCGCGATTTCCGCCTGGGTCTTCGCTCCAGCACCCGGGGGCCGTGGGCGACACGTTAACAACTTTTTATTTGGGTGGAAGGAGAGGCCTCTGAAGCTAACAGTAAATATATTACAGTCTTAAAAGGAGTAATAATCTATGGGGGGGGGGGTTGGAAGATCCCATGCCCCCTTCCCCCCATCCCGCCCAAACAGCGCAGCGTGACAAGCCATATGTTCCGTTCCCGTGGGGGCGGGGGAGAAGCAACAAGAAGTTAAAAGTGTCGCCTCCCCCATTTCTTTACCTTCATTCTTGCCAAAGTAACTTTTTTCATTGTTCAAGCGTCTAGGGGTGTGTGCGTGTGTCCCATAGTTCAGAGCGCTCGTGGAAAGTTGTGCGTTATTGGTGTTTGGGGGGGGGGGCGAGGAGGGCGGATTGGAAAGGACATTCATGAGGATTCATGTTTTCTTTTTGAAGAAGTTTAAGGGTTGAATGCGTGAAACAAATCCCACTCCCAAGCCTGTTAAACAAGCAAGCAATCCTTCCGGGCGGTGGTCTTTTTCGCTACTGCCCCTCCCGCCGTTCGGTTGCGAAGCACAGGAGAGTGTAGACGCGTGCGGCGCGCGAAACCGTGCTGCGCTCTCCCGGCCGGGCCCGGTCCCCCCCCCCCCCAGGGAAAAACTCTCCCTAGTTTCCCCCACCACTCTACCTCCCCCACGACCTGCTGAAAAAAAAAACAAAAACTAAACAAAAACTAAACTAAACTAAAAACCTTAGACCCGAATGCTTTCTGCGTCCCAAATTCCCGATGTTCTGGTCCTGCTTGGTTTGCGGAAGGCAGCCGAGTGCGGAAGAAAACTCGGGAAAAGAGTTAAGTTGTGGGGGGCACTTGGAGAAATTTCAGGGGAGATCTGCTCAAGATGGAAACCGCAGCCCGGGCGCTAAGGACGGGTTCTGCTCCCGCCTGCAAAAAGAGAAAGTCGAGCCCGCCTTCCTGCCCGACAAAAAAACAACAACACAACAACAAGAACCCCGAAGAGGGTGGAATGAATGATGTCACAGAGCCGCGCTCGCAGGCTGACAAAGGGGGGGGGGCGCCCCTCGCCCCTCCCCCTCGCGCCGCGCGGCCCCACAGAGGGGCGCCCCAAGCGCCGGGTAGCCAAGCGAGAGACTCGAAACTTTTCCTCTTTAAGAAAAAAAAGTTGTGCGCTGCTTGCAGTTGGTTTTTTTTTTTTTCTTAGCCTTCTTTCCTCGTTTCCCCTCCCCCTTCTTCCTTTTGAAAGTTTCTTTTTTTTTTTTCTTCCCGAGTTTGACCGCATGGCTGATTCAACTTCAGTGTCAATCACCTTTTTTTTCCTCCTCTTCCTCATTTAAATAAGTTTAAAGCTCCTCCTCCCCCGGTCCACCAAATCTGAACTTTATAAATTGGGCTTCGCGCGCCGCAGTCGGGGAGAGTCAGAAAGGCGAGGGGCGCCGGGAGCAGGCGTGTGGGACTCCAGACCGGAGAGCCGGAGGCTGCGCCTTCCCCGCACCGGGACCTTCGCGGCACACCAGATCCTCGTCCCTGCCCCGTGCGAGCGCCCAGGATGACCACCACCCTCGTGTCTGCCACCATCTTCGACTTGAGTGAAGTTTTATGCAAGGTAGAGTGGGGCGGAGGGTTCGCTTTTCAAAGTTTTCTTTTTCCTTTTGCCTAAAGAAAGAACCCTCAAAAGTTCAGGTCTTGGAAAGTAGGAAGGAGAGGAAGAGAGGCAAGATGGTTCTTTTTTCCGCCTTACTTTCCCCCCAGTTTAAAGGAATTTGGCTCTCTCCTTCCCACCCTTTGAGTTTCAACAGGTCCTGGCGGCTACTGCATGGGAATTTGGAGATCAGAGTTTTGGGGGGCGAAGTTTGCGTGGCGAGGCCGCCCGAGGGATGCGGGTCGTTTGCTGGGACCTTTTTTTTTTTTTTTTGGTGATTCCGTCGCCGGTAATGTGCTGCTTGAGCCCGGTTTCGCTGGTCTGCTCGGTTTGCCTGTGCGCGCTCTGGGTCTCGCTGTCGCCGGGAGGGGTTCGAGTCTCCAGCCACACCGCCAGCCAGTGGGGTCAGCAGGGGCTCCCCTTGGGGAAGTGAGTCTCCGGACGACATCTCTACTGGGATGTCTGATGTGGAAGGGCTGGGAACCTACGAGAAAAAGGCCAAGAGTTGTGATTCAAAAGGATGTTGCAGAACGGGTTTGCAGTAGGACTTCAGTTCGCCCCAGCTCGTCCAGGCTTCCTTCTGGGATCGCCTACAGTACTGCAAACTTTGGGGTGATAATGGTACTAGGCTTGACCCGTTTACCTGTTTTCCGAGGGGGTTGAGGGGGGCCTGGAGAACAAAATGCCGGCCTGAGCTCAAGGGGCTCTGCGAGGAAGGATTTAATGGGGCCTCCTTAAGTGGCGTAGCTTGCCAGCCTGTGTGAAAAAAAGCAGGTTTTAAACACAATTTTCCATGAATGCGGTTTAAGTGTACACAGCAAAAGCCTTTGGATGTTAGATTATGTTCATCCCCTCTCCCCACTTTGAAAGCGGGGAGCTGCTAGGCTACTTTTAATTGCTAAAGTGTTTTGCCTTCTTTTAAACACGTTGGGTCATGTCGCTCTCTTTTCCCAGCTTGCTTCTCCAGTCAGCCCAGCTGCCAGGGCCCCAGGGCTGCAGGGTTGGGGTGCAGGGACTCCGAGGAGCTGAAGAACAACATCAAAAAAAGTTTGAATTTCAGCTTCCTTCCCTCTCTGGGCTTTCCCAAACTCCAGTTGCCCTGGCAGCTAACCTGAGCTCTGTTGCACTCCTTCCTTCTCTTCCCAGCTTTCTCACTCTTTGATCTATTTCTCTTTCCCTCGCTCCCTACCCCCGCCCCCCCCCCCCCGGACTTTTTAAATGAACCTTATTGTTGGGAACCGGGCTCTCAACTTGGTTCCTGTAATCCGCTCTGTGGGGTGGTTGCTGTTACAGATTCCCGAGCCCCTGCAGCTGATCCTAAGGGACCAACTTTAGAATTTGCACAATGACACCCACATGGGCTGGGAGCCAACTCCCTGGTCCCCAGCTTGTGCCCTTTCCGAATCTTGGGTACAGATTGGGCAGGTGACCAGGGTATACCATTGGAACAGAAACCTGTCTGTGGTGGCTCTGCTTCCCTCCCCCCAAATCTACTATTGACTGGGAGGCGGGTGGGGGGATTTGGTGCTTTCCTTTTCCTTCCCACCTGCAGCTTTGCGTTAAAGATTAAACACTGGCGCTCTTATCCAAGCCTGCCCTTGCAGCCAGAACACTAACTGCAAAGGCATCTTCCCAGTGGAGGGGGTGGGGAGATCATTGTAGAAGGCACCTCTTTCCAGGGCATGGGGCAATGAACTTTATTTTAGAATCCCATCCTTCTCCTGCCCCCCACCCCCCACCCCAGATGGAGGATTTCTCCTGACCCTTCCTCTTCCCCTCCTCTTAGCAAGTAAAGCAAAGGCAGTCTGGAAACCTGTTGCCAAAGGAAGGGAACCTTTCTGAAGGAGGAAGTTGAGTCTTGGGAAGCCAGGCGTTTGTTTGTGTGGAGTGTCAATCAAGGAGGGACTGATTAAAAGGAGGGTACTCAGAGTCTCCTGAGGTTTACCTGTTCTTGTTTGGGGGAAAGGGAATCTAGAGAAGTCGGAGTTACGGGAGATCTTTTTAGCTGAGGAATCTACTGGGGAGGTAAAAAAGTTAGATTTTATGGATAAAAGTGGTAGCTTTGGAGACAGGATATGGGGGTGCATTCCAGGGGTCTGCATGGAGTAGGGTGCATGTATAACAATTTTTTATAGGTTAGGACTTTGTAGTTTCTTATGCATGGGGCCAAAGTAAAGCTAGGTGGCTGGTTTGTGGGAGGGGGCTTGCCAGGGCTGAGTTAGAGGTAGTTCCTTAGAGACACAAGGGGCATTTCCGATTGTGGAGGGGGCTGCACTTAGGGGTACTTTTCTTGGCCCTGGTACATGGCCTTTGTCACCAACCATCCTCTCTCTTCCCTCTCTTCCCTCCAGGGTAACAAGATGCTCAACTACAGTACTCCCAGTGCAGGGGGCTGCCTGCTGGACAGGAAGGCGGTGGGCACCCCTGCCGGTGGGGGCTTCCCCCGGAGGCACTCGGTCACCCTGCCCAGCTCCAAGTTCCACCAGAACCAGCTCCTCAGCAGCCTCAAGGGCGAGCCGGCCCCAGCTCTGAGCTCTCGGGACAGCCGCTTCCGAGACCGCTCTTTCTCAGAAGGGGGCGAGCGGCTGCTGCCCACCCAGAAGCAGCCAGGGAGCGGCCAGGTCAACTCCAGCCGCTACAAGACGGAGCTGTGCCGCCCCTTTGAGGAGAACGGCGCCTGTAAGTACGGGGACAAGTGCCAGTTCGCGCATGGCATCCACGAGCTCCGAAGCCTGACCCGTCACCCCAAGTACAAGACGGAGCTGTGCCGCACCTTCCACACCATCGGCTTTTGCCCGTATGGGCCCCGCTGCCACTTCATCCACAACGCTGAGGAGCGCCGCGCCCTGGCCGGGGCCCGGGACCTCTCCGCTGACCGTCCCCGCCTCCAGCATAGCTTTAGCTTTGCTGGGTTTCCCAGTGCCGCTGCCACCGCCGCTGCCACAGGGCTGCTGGACAGCCCCACGTCCATCACCCCACCCCCCATCCTGAGCGCCGATGACCTCCTGGGCTCACCCACCCTGCCAGATGGCACCAATAATCCCTTCGCCTTCTCCAGCCAGGAGCTGGCGAACCTCTTTGCCCCTAGCATGGGGCTGCCCGGGGGTGGCTCCCCGACCACCTTCCTCTTCCGGCCCATGTCCGAGTCCCCTCACATGTTTGACTCTCCCCCCAGCCCTCAGGATTCTCTCTCGGACCAGGAGGGCTATCTGAGCAGCTCCAGCAGCAGCCACAGTGGCTCAGATTCCCCCACCTTGGACAACTCAAGACGCCTGCCCATTTTCAGCAGACTTTCCATCTCAGATGACTAAACCCCGGGTAGGGAGGGACCCCCTGCCTACTCCACCTTCCATCCTTAACCCTCCCCTCCCTCTCTCCCTGATTCCTGACAACCCCTACATTAACAAGGTTAAGCTCAACCCCTTTCCCCCAGAACCTTGGAATGCCCCTTCCCTCTCCCCTCTCTTGACCACCCCCCCCCCCCCAACATAAGGACAAGTCAATTTGTCAGTAGCTTCCTCTGGCTTGAAACCCCCTCTCCTCGATTTTATAGCCCACTTACCATGCATAACAGACAAGTCCCATATTTGTCAGTAGATGCCTTTTTCCCCTCGGCTTACGCCTTAAGTGCCAAATCACAAAAGAAAAAGCAGTAACAGTTTACAGAAGCAATTTAGTGCCTTGTAATCTAACTTTGTCACTGTGACTACATTACCTCTTCAGCGCCAGAGGGCACCCGTGGGCCTCCCTGAGCCTCTGCCCATGGGGGAGGGGGAGGGGACCCAGAACCAGCAGCTCCCTCCGCTGGCGACCCAACTGCACCTTCCCTTATTTCAGCCTCCCACACCCTCCCCCTCCCCTCTCCCCATGACCCCCCCACACCCCTCTTGGGAGAGTTGTTGCCAGACTTGGGTTTTTGGGGAAACCTATCTTGACATTCAAAACCTTTTTCTTCCCGACCTGAACCTCTGTTGACTAATCTTGCCTGGGTTCGCGTAGGTCTACAGGAAGGAAGACAAAAAGTGGATGAAGATCGCGACATAAGTGGGACTTTGTGATTTAATTTTTTCTTTCTTTTTTTTTTTTTTTTTTTTTTTAAGTGGGGAGGATGGGGAAGCTAGATGGACTATGAGAGACTTGATTTTGGTGCTAAAGTTCCCCAGTTCATATGTGACATCTTTAAAAAAAAAAATAACAAAAAAATGAGAGAAAAGCTAAAAAAACATGTAAGGGGTGAGCAGTTAATGGTATTCATTCCACATACAATAGCTGTGTTAAAACGATTTCCTGTAGAAGTAGCTTCAATGGTTTTTGCTCTAGAATACCGTAGGTCTATCCTTAGAGCACTCACGCCATGCTTTTTTCCCTGGGTTTTAAACTTCATATAACTTTCAGAAATTGGAGAGCAAAAATTTTGCTTGTCACTGCACATCAATATAAAAAAGCTTATTTAACTTATCAAAACGTATTTATTGCCAAAACTATGCTTTTTTTTTGTTAATTTTGTTCATATTTATCGGGATGACAAATCCATAGAATATATTCTTTTATGTTAAATTATGATCTTCATATTAATCTTAAAATTTTGTGACGTGTCTTTTTCCTTTTTTTTCCACAGTTTTAATATATTATTCTTCAACGACATTTTTTGTAACTTTACACTTTTTTTGGTTATTTTATTTTAAAAAAATGAAAAATTAATTTAAAAAAATGCAAAAAACTGTTGGATTATTTATTTTAGAAATTTCCCCCCTTTGTGTTGGACTGCAAATTGAGTTTCTTCTTCTTTAGGCCTTTTCAGCTAGGACTGAGAATGTATGTAAAAGTTCTGTGACAGTACAGAAGGAAAACAACTTTTATGTATGGCTTCTAAAAGGGAAAAAACAAAAAAACAAAAGAAACCCTTTGACTTCCACGTGCCCATCTCAAGACATTCCGATTGCAGATTTGAGGTTCTGGATTCCAGGTTTGGAGTTTTCCAATGTTAATGCAAACAGAACTGGCACACACACATTAAGATGAATGTAATTATTATTCCTCTTGCTGGTCACTACCGTCGCTTTCTATTTCTCTTTCTTTGTGTGAATTTATTTAAAAGAAAAAAAAACTTTTTGTAACGACTATTTGCAGTTTAAAAATCAATAAACCCCGTTTTTTTCAAGAAACATGGATGGTGAAGCTGGTTTTACTTGGTTTGTGGTTTTCCTTTGCCTTTGTATAGGTTTGTCCTTTGTATAGGCTACAGGTGCTGGGGAAGAGGAGGAGTGCTTGTTGCTTTTTTCTCAGCCATAACAGCTATGGCTGTAGTTCCCTCCATTGATGCTGGGAGTCTCTGAGCTTAGAGGGGATGGGATGGGAGTTTATTGCAAAGGGAGCCCATACTTCTCTATTATCTTCCCAGCGTGTTGGTTATTGACCAGGGACCAGCCTTGGGTACCTGTGCAGCTTCGGAGGCCTTCAGCAAAAGCTGAAGCACAGTCTTCTCCACTTTATGGTCTTCATTCCTTTGGGTGGTGATTGGAGTGCCAAAATGGTAGAGGGGGAACCTGGCACATGGTACTCCAACCAAGTCTGGGTATGAGTGAGTTCTTTGTGGAGTGTTTGCAGGCTCATTTTTCCCACATGAAATTGACCTGAAACTCTATAGCCTCTCAACACCTGTCTGGGGTGGGCAGGATGAAGGATTGCAGGCTTGGAGAGGAGCATCTAAGATGGTCAGGGGCCCAAACAAGGGCACTGGAGTTGGGGGTGGGTCCACCTGGAGCTGACCTGCACTTCTGTATTTGGAGGGCTGTTAGGGGGAAGTGGCTATTAAGATGGCCAGTCCTAATGGGAAGTCCTCAGGAATTCCCACCACCTTAAGTCTTGTTACACATGCCAGGCAGGATAGGTAGGTTGTCATCTTGGGAAGAGTCAGGTCCCCCTAGCTAGAAGCACTGCAGCCAAGGCCAGATGACCGCTTTGAAGGGGATATTTTGCTTGCCAGAGGGGTTGGATCCTTCTGAAAACCCTAAGTCTGGTTCTTGGTTCTTGGGAGCCGTTCTTTTCGGGGAGGCAGGGATGGATATTGCTATTTGAGGCTGCCTTTGGTTCCTTGCACTAAGTTTTGGGGGGTGAGCTGAATTTCTACCTTCACTTGATCTCTCCCAAAGTTACGTCTGCAGCAGACATTGGCTGGGCTGCCCTTGAGGCTTGGGAAGACCTACCTTATGCACCCTGTCAACTCTTCCTTCCCTGCTGGGGGGGGGGGGGGGCAGATGCCCTTTCCTAGGGCAGCGACTGCTGGTGGAGGGAGGGGACAGCAACCCTTCCTGGGACTGGAGTGAACCCAGGCTGCCAGTGCGTGCAGAGGGAACAAGGGTGTGTGTGTGTGTGTGTGTGTGCGTGCGCGCGCGTGGTGGTGGTGGTGGTGGTGGTGGTGGTGGCATGTGATCTTCCTTGCTGACTAAAGGCAAAAAGACATTTAATTGTTTACCTTGAGCTCATTCCCTGCAGGCGTAGGTGAGCATATGGCAGACATCTAATTCTCTGGCTCATGGTGACACTGGCTGGGTTCTCAGAGGCTAAGCATACCCATCGGTCTGCTCAGAATTTCTTCAGTTGGAATCCATCACTCGAGTGATACCAAAATTAGAAACATAGACTCCAGGATGCCTTTGAGGGTGGGGGTTGCCTGAGGGTGGGGGGTGCCACAGGCAAGGAGATACTCGCTATGGCCTTGGGAAACTCTCTGTACCTAAGCCTTGACCCTTTTCCCCACCTAAGAGTCTCCATGGGAAACACAGGCTGGGATTTTGGCCACTCAGGCCCTGCATGGTTATCACCACAAAGTTGGATTTTCTGCCATCTACATCTTCAAGATAGAGGAGATCCGTCCAAAGCTATATGGGAAAAGAACTAGCAAAAACTTGGGCCTTTTCTTCCCAAATCCTGGAAGATGGAGGGGCCTTAGCAATGGGCCTGTGCTCTAAGCTGCAGATGAGGGAGGTGTGAGCCCAGAGTTGGCAGGAGACCTTCATCCCTAAGTTCCTCTGCAGCAGGGAAGACGGGAGACATGCAGAGAGAGCTGGAGGTAAGGCCTACACCAAGGGAAGTGGAGCAGGGAAGGTCAGGTCTGCCTTTGTCAGCAAGTTCCTTAGATGCAAGGACTGCTTCCCTACCTCCGGTACCAGACCTTGGGGCATCTCTGGTTTGGGGGCCTGCATGAGGTCTGTCCTGGTAGGGCAGGGCCTCCATGGCTGTTTGTCTGGCAACCCATGGTCTGGCCCTTGGCTACGGGTCTTCCCTTGGAGCAGCAAAAAGAAAAGAGTTACTTTGGCCACTGAGCAAGGACTTACCTCTCTGGGCCAGGAAGCTTCATTTTCAGGAGGAAGTTTGGGGGCCTACTGCAGCTCATTGACACTCTGGTGAAAGGAGGGCCTTTGAGAGAACAGGGAGGCAGACGCGAGATAGGTTTTATAGCCCATTGGATCATGAGACACTGGTTACCAAAGGAACAGATAGCGTCATGGCAGGAGGAAGCTTCCATGGCATGGAGGGAGAGGGCGATGGAACCCTTTGACCCGGGTTCAGATCCCAGCTCTCTTTGTGCCAGCTGTGCCTTGGGCAGATGACTCAACCTTGGAGTTTTCATCTGTATCTCAAGAGGTGGCTGAGGATCCAGTGAACAGTTAGCAAAGACAGCTCTTCACAAGTGGCAGGTAGTCTGAGAACTTCGTGTGTGTCAACTCATTACATGCTCATGTGACCTCATGGAGGCACTCCTATACTCTCATTTTATGTATGGAGAAATTGGGGCGCAGAGAAGCTCACTGATTGGTCACAAAGCTAGAAGTGTTGAGATTTGAACCCAGGCGGGCCAGCTCCCTCATTGCATTTTGCCACCAGGTTGCAGGCTGGCATACTGACTACATTTGGCACAGTCCCTGGCACATAGTAACTGCAAATCGACCGGTGTTAGTTCCCAACTCCCTTGGCCTGTGGAGACTTTGTAGGGACACAAGAAGCAGCCAGTTGGATTAGATGACTCTGCACACACCCCTCCAGTGTCATGATCTCATGTCCCACGAGGTCCTGGGTTGGCATGTTTGGAGGACGGTGCCTGGGAGGAGGGGGTAGGCCTCCCCCTTGGACTTTCCCCTTGTCTGCCTGCCATGGGGTGGCTTCTGTTAATGATCGACAGAGCAAAGGGTGCCCCAGGGCCACCTGGGGTGTTGGCCCTGTGCCCTTCTTCCCCTGGGATCTTACCCTCCTGCACGTAGCCAACCATTTAATCACGTCTGGCTGGACTGCCTGAAACAGTGCCTGGGTTCAGGGGGGGAGGGGGCCCAGGAGACTACCCAGGCTCCTCACCTCCTCCTGCTGTCTTGCGGATGACCCTTCTCTGACCGGCTTCTGGTCTGCTAGGCACAAGCAAGGACCCAGAGAGTTGGGGAGCAGTGCAAAACCTTGGCATTTTCTTGAGATCAGGCCAGCGCTAGGAGTCCCCATGGTGACCCACCTCTTCTTAGTGGGCAAAGCTTGGATTGCAGAAGATCTCCCGGCCTCAGAACCCTCAGTCACAGAGGGTTACATCTGAGCTACTGTTGTGGGAACTAATCTCTGAGGAGCCAGGGCAGGTGCTGTCCCCAAGCCAGGCCAGATTCCCTCCTCCTACCCATGAGAGCCAGCTGCTGCTCAGGGACGAGGATGCTTCCCCCACGTCTTGGCTGTTTGCAGTTATTTCAACATGTTGGCGAAGGCCAGGTCTCAAGGTACAAAGCTGGGAGTGACACCTGTGCCTGCACCATCAGCCTGGGACACAGTGAAAATAAATATTGGCAATGGCCAAACCTGAGGCAATTTTCTCACCTCCCGGGGCTAGTCAGGCAGCTGCCTCCTGACTCCCCACTGTGCCTCAGGGAGAAGGAGGTCATGACCACAAGGCACAGAGTTCATTTCTGCCCATCCCAGTGCTCCAGGGGCATGGGAGCCTCTGTTGTCCAGGGTGAGGGGCTGGATTTGGAGCCGGACGCAGCTGGGTTCAAATCCCTGCTCAGTGTCAACCTCACCATTGTGACCCCAGGCTGAACACTTAGCGAACAGCTTAGAGCCCCAGTTTCCCCATTTGTGAGATGGGATGACGACAAGATGATAACGACACCTCGGTCTGATGGATAAACCGCAGCGCACACAATGGAGTACTATACGGCTGTATAAAAAACCAGTGCAGGGAAACACAACAACATGGATGAATTATAGAAACGTAAAGTTAAGGGATAGAAGCCAGCCAAAAAGAGTGTATTGTGTGTAAGTCCACTTATATGAAGTTCATAAGCAGGCGAAATGATCTACAATGATAGAGATCCCATTAGAAGATAGACTACATACACACCAAAGTTCATTGAGCTGCATGCTGAAGATGCTAGTACTTTACTGTATGTAAGTTACATGTAAATACAAACACCTATCGCGTTGTTGTAAGTGTTCCTACATATAAGGGAAAAATGAAATTCATAAAAAAGAAAGAAAGAAAGAAAGAAAGAAAGAAAGAAAGAAAGAAAGAAAAGAAAAAAGTGAAACGAAACGAGTACCCGGCCCAGTATAGGCACTCAGCACCTTGTGGCTGGTTTTGGTAATAGCCACGACCTGAGGACATCAGTACCGCTCCTGTTCCCTTTTTATAGAAGGAGAGAATGGGTTCGGAGCAGCTGGGGGACTTGTGTACGTGAAGTGGGATTTGAATTCCAGCACGTCGGTTTCAAGCCTACACAGCTGCCCACTACCCTATATGCCCCTCAATGCACAGGTGGTGTTTCCTTAGAAAAACTCAACACACAGCCATCCAGACTCAAGCAAGCTAATTAGTAAACCAAAAGATCTCATTAGTAAATAGAAGCTTCCACATTAGAAAAGAGTTTCTTGCTCTGCAGATTCAAAATTAATCTGTGGCTAGTTGGTACCTCCCACACTTTGTGTGAGGTAGAGGGAAGCCAAGTTAGAGCCTTTCTGAGCTCTGAGGGGCTGGAGAGAAGAGAGCTTGGCTGGGCAGGCCAGCATTAGCGTCCTGGGATTCCTCCACATGGCCTGCCTGTCCAGGCCCATCTGCCCCTGAGGCTGATGGGGGCTGGGAGGCCTCTGAGGGGCCTGCCTGGCCCAGCCTGTCTTCCCCCGCCCTCAGGCTTAAGGGTGCATTGAAGCCTCACGTGGCCGTCACGGCACCACTTCTGACCCCTGTTCCATTCCACTTTTTTGGGACACGGTTCCAGTATTAAGCCTTTGGGAAACTTCTTGGATCCTGAGGGAGACACCCAGCTCAGCTGATGGGTCTGTCCACCCCCAGGCTGTGGGGACAGGCTCTTGCAGGGCTGGTCCACAAGGGCAGTATGTGGAGGCCGTAGCCTCAGTGCTCTGGGAAGGGCCTGAGGCTTAGTTGGGCTCAGACAGAATGGCGGAATTGAAGATGTTCCCTCTCAGTGTTGTACAAATGAGTGCCTCCCTAAATTTGGCACTCCTGCCATCTCACTTCCCTCCCTCTCACTCTAGCCCTGCCATGCTCGCCTGGATTTATAACCCTGCTCCGGCACTTACAAGCTGTGTGGCCTTGGGCAAGTCACTTAACCTCTCTGAGACTTGCTTTCCTCCTCTAAGCATGGGTACAGGAAACATACCCTGCTGTGGTGAGGATCAGAGGAGACGGAGAGGAAGGAGTTTTGGAAATGAAAGACCCTGGACAAAGGTGGTATTGAGAGCGTAGGAGTAGCTTGTTGCACTCCAGGGTGACAGAGCCCCCTCCCCAGGGATGTTTTAGTGTCATAACTTGAAGCGCTTTGTTGATGTGGCCCACCTTCTGGGTTCCCTGCCTTGAATTCACATGTGGTGTGTATGTTCTAGGTGAATCTTCAAAATTTGCATCATAAAAATAATGACACTCTTCAGTGTTTGTGGAGACCTACCAGGTGTTCCAGGTGCTGGTTTCAGTCTTCCATCACATGTTCTCATTTGATAGTAAGTACTATTATTAGACCCATTTTACAGATGGGGAAAGTCGGGCTCAGGAAGAGGTCAGTATTCCCAATCACACAGTTGTACATGACTGAGCTGTAACCCTGGTCCATCTGACCCCACCACCTAAGCTCTCAAGTCCCTACGCTCCAACTGGGAGGGAGACAGATGTTAGATGCACTGGGGTCACCAGCAGATTTGGGTTCCCAGGTTTACTCTCCCCTGGGGACCCACAGGAATGGAGGAGAATATGTCTCCCCTCAGCTTGTCCTTCCTTGGGATGTTGCCATCCCATCTGGTTACCATCTCCACAGCGCAGGGGGTCGGGGTGGTGAGCAGAGGGTAGGCTGATTTTCTGCCTCTTTTACAAATGGAGAAACTGAGGTACAATATGGTAGTGGCGAGTGCACCGGGATCACCCTCAGTTGCAGCAGCTGCATTGAAAACCAAGTCCCTGTCTCAGGTGTGTTGCTGCATGACTAGTGGTGGAGAGAATAATATTTTAGTGTCGTCCTGCCCGATGAGTGACGGAGCGACCCCGGATACTTCAGGAGCCTCCTAAGGGCTAAGGTGATTACTCCCTAACCAGCCTTCCTGTCCACCTGGAACCTGGGACCTTGGGGGTCTTCTCTGGCAGGCCCTGGACAGTTGCTGGAGTTGCTGTTCCTTCTTCTGGTGCTTCCTTTTCTGAGAGATGCTGCCTGTAATTATCTGACTGCATTCCAGCATTCCCCCTCCACTCAAGAAAGTCACTTATTCCTGCGAGTGCAGGGTCAGAGGGAGAAAAATGATAGGTTCTCAAGCTGCAGCCAGTACCCGATGAGGACAGTGCCCGGTGAGGACAAGGGAAGGAGGCACTGTCGATCAGCCACAGCTCCCACTCGAATCCTCCCCCAATTGCCTCAAGCTGGGGGAGGGTGGGCAGGGCTCAGTGATTGGCTCAAAAAGGCCTGTTTCCCCAGGTCTCTTTCTTCCCCTGTTGCTGACACTTTGACTGCCCCCGGCCTCGAGTGCCCTCAGGCAATCTGGGCAGCCAGGCGGTGGGTTCGGTCAGACTCTTGGACTCAGGTAAAAACCAAAATATTTTTGGTTTCTGTGTGTTGTCCTTGCCTCTGCTTCTCTCCTTGCATCCTGCAGCTTCTGGTTTGGTTTGGAGCTACAGCAGAGTGTTCCTGCACAGTGGATGACCCTGCAAGGCAAACAGAGCACATCAACGCCAGAGAGGGGGCCCGGCCCCTTCCGTGCAGAGTTGGATGTTCCGGAGGGTTTCTGGACTGCAGGTCTACATGCAAAGGGGGTTCGGGAGCTGGGCTTTCTCATCTTAGACGTACATTAAAAATCACTGGAGGATTGCAAGTTCATGCCAACATGAAGGTAAACCCGGGAGTTATACATTATTAGTACAGCTGCCCAGCTGTGCCCAGCCTGGTTTGGGGGCTCGAGAGGACAAGTCCCACCCTTGCCATAGCTTGCTGATGAACCTGAGTGGCCACTTCTAATTTCTAGCCTTTCATTTCCTTATCTGCGCCATAGGGGGGTTGGACCAGATGCGTTCTTGGTTCTAGGATTCCATGAATCTCTTAGAAAGCAAAATGCATGGAGCCAAACTTCCTCTTTCATGCCAACTGCTGGGGCAATGGAGCCAGCAGTGTCGATGCTCCAAAGCCCCACCTAGAGTTCTGGACAGTAGGGTGTTGAGGTGTCCTGTTAATGACGTCAGGTGACTCACACGGACGGGACTCTAGAAGTTGACTGTCTGAACCTCCTTTAAAGTGGTGGTTTGAAACACGTTTACGAACTGGAGGTTGAATGAGACCCTGTAAGTCACCTCCCTGGTATGTTGTACTTGCCAAACACACCATTTAACATCAAAACATTCAAACAACTGTCTTATTTTAGGATGGTGCTTTGCACTTGCACATGCTGCTTAACATCACTAGCTGACTGGTTTCTGTGACACTTGGAGAATGAGTTATTGAAATTTGAAGTCCCAGGGAGGGAGATTTCAGCTGAGTTCAGGAAAGAGCTTTTTAACAAGCTGGGTTGGCCTTTGGAGGTAGTGAATTTCCTGTCATGGGTGATATTCAAACCAAAGCTGGGGGCTTACCAACCTCCCTCCCAGGCCCCCACAATGCTCTCCAGCCCTACCCCACCCCCCGCTGTCATACGATCCTGGTATACTATTTTAGTACGGCTCACTCTCTGAAAGCGTCATATTTATTGATTTATTTATTTATTCTCAGTCATCATCGTGCCAAACTTGAAGGTCAAGGTGACAAAGCAGACACCTGGGCCCTTATTCACTGTTCTGTCTCCAGTGTTCCATCTCCTGGCACTCAGCAGACACCCGGCACATCCCGAATGGATAAAATTTTGCTATTGGAATAGGCTTTATAGCTTCCGATCCTACTAGCCCCTCGTCCCACGGGATTGGGCCCCTCAGTGGTTGCAGACGTTGGAAGGAACTGAGGGAGAGCAGAGTGAGCCCTGGGGAGTCAGGTGGGCAGAGTGTCTCTTGCTGGCCGTATCCGTGGGTGAGTCACCCAACCTTTTTGGGGGCTTGGCTGCTTCATCTGTAAGAGGACAGGGTTGGATTTGGTTATCTCAAGGCTCTTTCCAGCTGGACCACCTTGTGATTCAAGTACTCTGTGTTTTGTACTCACTCCTCTGTTCTCAAACTGTTTGTTCAACTCTCTTTTATTAGGGGTTCTGGGGCTATTAAAAGAGGAAAAAAACCCACAACTAAGTAGGCTTGGGAAGTGAAGAGTAAATACAAATGCAAATGGATTATTTTATTCCACATAACAAATTGCAAGAACCTCAGGTAGACACCAAGGAAACTAATTAAGTAATCACCAGGTTAAATATAGATAGTTCAACTCAGACACAAATTAACAACTGAGGATTGTTTTTTCCTGATATACTTTAGCCATCTAACAGTGCACTCGGCTGCAACATACCTAATTATCTCTATGCTTTAAAATATACTTTACAAACAGGTTTATACATTCTTCCTTCCTGGCTAGGAGATGCCTAGTAAGCTTGGATGAGTCCATTTCACTGGTGAGAAAAAATGAAAAATCAGCTACTCTTTTTTAAATTTTTAATGTGTATTTATTTTTGACAGAGCACAAGTGGGGGAGGGGCAGAGAGAGAGGGAGACACAGAATCCGAAGCAGGTTCCAGTCTCTGAGCTGTCAGCACAGAGCCCGACGCGGGGCTCGAACTCCCGAACTGTGAGATCATGACCTGAGCCGAAGTGGGACACTTAACCAACCCCAGGTGTCCCCAAAACAAGCTACTCTTAATGACAACATGAAATCAGCCCCTGCAGCTATTTATGGTTGCTGGTAAGTGTTGATGCACAGGGCATAGAGATGGCTAATTTTTTGTTGTTAGATAAATTTGGGTCTGGCCCTACATACTCCTCTTTCTTTGTGTTCCTGGAAGAGATTTCTTCTGTATCCTGATGTGTTAACCCAAATGGCATCCACCACAAATTCAGAATTCCCTCTGTGCTGAATCCGTCCACATGTAGACAGGTATTGGGTACTAGTACAACATGAAAGGTGCTATATGGTTCAAAAAGACAGAAAATGTGATCCTTGTTCATAAAAGAGTTTGCTTTTTGGCTGAGGAGGTAAGGCATAAATTAATGAAGCCATCCATTAATGAGATTGGATTTTGGACTTTGATGGCATTCTATACACATACAATAAAAGACTAGCTTGAGATAATTAGGGGCTAGTACAGCTTGTGACAGTCTGCAAATTGGGTGGTGCATTTAGTGCCAACAAGTCACAGGGGGGAGAGGCTGGAGAGTGCCTGCATCTGTCTGGAGAGAGGCTTGCTTGTGGTTGCCCACTGGCCTCGCTCTGGGGGGTACGGGACGGACCCGCTACAGCTCTAAGCCATCAGTCTCAAGGAGTTGATTGGGAATGGCATCCACTGGAGCGGCGACGTGTGGTGCCCCTGCGTCATGAAGAGCTCAGACCGCAGAGACCTGGAGATGATAAGGATGGAGAGGTCTCAAGGTCACTGTCCATGCGTTTGAATCAGCCAGCCCTTGGGCCCATTAAAATGTACTGTGCCTTACACAATATTTCTAAATATTTTGGGCCAACATTTAAAAACCAGCAGATTTAGAAAATAGTAATCTGGTTTTCTGGCATGTCTTGAACCATTGGTGTATCTGGCCACAGAAGACTCATATTCCCCTTGGACATCAACCGAGGTGTCAGTCATGTGGATCTGAGGAGTGTCTTTTAAGACCCGGCTTGTGCTCTCTGGCCTGCCTCAGTCCCCACCACTCCCTGTAGGTCCCCAGGCCCTCCTACACTTTTTTTTTTTTCTTTTTCCCCAATGGTAGAGACGTATTTCTCTGTACTCCTATCTCTATCAAGAGTAATGAAAATAAAAGCCCAAGTGCACTAAGGGTTTGGGGGGGAACAAAAAGGCAACAGGAAAAAGCCTAGTTCTTCAGAGAAGTGAAGACAATGCAAACAAAAGACAGTTATGTTGAAGGAATTTAGCCCACTAGCCACACTCACATGCATTCCTGCCGGGCCCCGCGCCAGCGGAGTTTGTGGGCAACACGGTGGATTATACAACACAGGTACCGCCTTAAGGGGAATCCTAATAGCTGAGGTTTATTAAGGGCTTATAGGTGTCAGAGGTTCCCTCACTTAACAACAAATTTTTTTTAATGTTTATTTATTTTTGAGAGAGAGAGACACGGAGTGTGAGCAGGGGAGGGGCAAAGAGCGAGGGAGACACAGAATCCGCAGCAGGCCTCAGGCTCTGAGCTGTCAGCATAGAGCCCGACGCAAGACCTGAACCAAACCCCGCCGTGGGGCCCGAATGCAAGAATCACACGACCTGAGCCGAAGTCGGACACTTAACCGACTGAGCCACCCAGGTGCCCCTGGGGTTCTCTCACTTAACCTTCCCAACAACCCTGCGAGATAGGTACTGCTACTATCCCTATCTCAGAGTGGGGAAACACACAGAGAGGTTAACCAACATGCCCAAGGTCACACAGCTACTTGAGGCTGGAGACAGGATTTAGATACAGGTCTACCTGACCCCAGAACCAATTCCTACTTCTGCTTCCTCTGTGCCGTGAGGCTCTAAGACAGAAACCCCTGGCCTGGGGTGAGAGATATATGTTGTGTGTGTGTGTGTGTGTGTGTGTGTGTGTGTGCGCGCGCGCGCGCGCGCACGTGTGCGTGCATGCACTGTATCTCAGCACCCAGAGCAGTCTTGGCAGCTGAGAGGCTCTCAGTAGATATCTTTGAATGTATGCACTGGGCAGATGGCTCCTGTGTCCCTGGGGCTGGGGAACTTGTTCCTCTGAGTACCACATCCTGCCAGGGGCTCAGGTTGGGCCTTCTGCCAGATCTGGGCCCGGTAAGAGAGACGGGCAGGGTAGCCCCGCCTACTCCACACCTTTCTGTTCCAAGTCTGGCTCTTCCTCTTTTCTCAGTCTTTCCTCCTCCACCCACCTTCACCCTCCAGACCATGAGGTGACACAGTTGGTGGATGGCAGAGTGAAGGACAAAGCCAGGTGGTGGAGGAAATGGTTCTTCAAGCCACTGAAGCCCCGTGAGGAGCTGTCCTGGGGTGTTTGCGCACAGAGGCGGTGCGGGTGGGTTAGAGGGCAGTGTCTATGCAGGTGGCTCCCTCACTGGAGTGGAGGAAGCAGTGGAAACAGAGGTGAGATGCTGACAGCAACAGTGGTTCTGAGTAGAAGCCCCAGCCTGGTGCCCCCTGGTCTTTAGTTGCTTAGAAGTAAACCCCAAGATAAGGATTTGAGTGCAGTGGTTAATTTGAGAGGTGACCCCAGCAAGCCCCAGTAGGAGAGTGGGGGAGTGAGTCAGAGAAGGGAAGGCAGCCAATAAACGGGTTTGTTTTCCAGTTAGTATCACTGGGGGCGGCTGGACCTTGATCTTGTGGGACGGTCTAGGAACCGTAAAGGACACGTGTCTCAGGGAAGCACACCCAAGGGGCAAGGAGCTGGGGTATGCATACGGCAGTCCCTCAGTCATGGGTTGAGGGCCACTTGGCCCTTCTACCCTGCTGTGAGGATGGGCAGGGCGGCTCTGATGGCCAGAGACAGGCCCCAGGCGGAGATACAGGTGCTACAATTGGCAGTTGGACAGGGATGCACTGAGATGGGAAGAAGACTCTGCTCCTTGGGCGAGGAGCTGCAAAGTCCCATCTAGAGGATAGGAACGTTTGTAGCCATTTTTACAAATGATCTATCCATGTTCCATGCCTTTAGGCAGCTTGTGGTCTGGTGGACAATCAAAACCAGTGTTTGTTCTACTCTTAGACATAGTAGGAGTCAGAGACTATCTGGGTCAAGTGTGGGAACGTCTCTGTCCTATAATATTCTCCTCCACTGATTACCGGGGTAGTGGATCTGGGTGCGGGGGGAAGCAGCAGAGAGCCGAGTGGCTTGGAGAACGTCACCCATGGTCGCTTTTCTTTCGGCTGGTGCCTGAACCTTTCCCCGTGTTTAGGGATTCCTGCCTTCCTAGTCCTAGTGGGTGGCATGAGAGCCTGCCTCTTTAGATGATGAAAATGCCATGTGTTCCCTTTCCCAGCCTCCCTTTGAGGCCAGGGCACGGACCTATGACCTGGGCTTTGGCAATCAGACATGCCTGCCCTCGTACTCAGAACAGGAACTAATGATGCGAAGAAGTGGAGACCAGTAAACTCTCTCTGGAGGTGGTGTGAGTTTGGGGGCAGTGGTGGCTGTGGGGCTAGGAGCTGGGTGCAGGGTCCAGGGATAGCGTGCTAGTGGCACAAGCCACCATGCCCAGTACCCCCGGCAGGTGGTGTTCTAACTAGGCAAGCCCTGGGCTGTGTTTTAAGGAAATTCCTCCAGCTGCAGAGTCCCAAACTTGTAGACAGAGTCAACATATAGACAGATTATGTGAGGTATATACTACCCTTTCAGTGAATTTCTATTTTGCTTCAATCAGCCAGATCACATTTCTGTTGCTTGCGGCCAAGAAGCTCTAACTTGTATCATGGGGGTGGAGAGGGAGGAATAAAGAAAGGGAGGGAGGAGGTGGATGGAACGGAGAAACTGATTCTATGTCACTGTGTTACCTGACGTGGCCCCACTGGGAATTGAAAATTCAAATTGGGAATTTGAAAGCATGTGTGAGTTTATTAGGTTTTTTTGTTGTTCATTTGTTTGTTTGTTTGTTTGTTTGTTTAAGAATTTCAGAAGGTAGAAGGTTTGCCCCTTTACGAAGCCAGTTGAAAAACTGAGGGCTAGCCTTCTGAGGGAGAGGGGCAGATAGGAGACAGAGGGATGTTGTGTGCTTCTGGTTTGGGGCCCTGGAACCAGACATGAAGGTCTGTGACTCAGGGGAAGGGCAGAGGTGGCTGTAGGGGAGAACGTGAAGCACAGCCGTGGATTCCAGAGAAAAAGGACCGAGTATGACATTCATTCATTTTTCTCTGAAGAGCATCCAGAGTTGGATGGGGACACATTGCCAACAGTGACGTTGAGTAAAGAATATGTACTTAGTGGTTTACTTTTTTAAGGCCCTGTACTCGCATAGCTAATAAGCAAAATTAGCTTAATAGAAACTTTGATAAAAGATGCCTTTCCTTAATAGAAGATACTTTTATAGAAAAAACATAGGTGAGTGGATCACACAGGATATTACTGCTTCTCTTGGTTTATCAGCCCTTAAAGAAAGTTTCCTTTTGAGCTTAGGGAAATTTGGCAGGTACTTCAAAGGTAGGTAGGATCACCAAGAGGTAGAAATTCACCTCCCTACATAAAATGCAAAAGAAATGCACTCACAAAAGGCAAGTCAAAGAGCATCCAGTGTACAATATGGCCCTGCTGTTTATCTTGAGTGGAATGATAATTCTTGTCAAGACATGGGTGGGGGAGGACAGGAGCCTCGCAGTAATCTGTTTCCTGGGCTGCCTGGGGCCATACCTCCACCTTTGGGTTACGCACCTCCTTGCCATCCCACAACTCACATTAAGGTGCCTCCCACAGGTCCCTGGCCGTTTCTCCTTCACCCCCCTGCTCTTTTTGTTACCTGAGCTGCTGTGTAGAACCCCACTGTGTTCCCTCAGCACCCCCAGGCTCAGAAGAGAACAAATTCAGGTGTTGTCCCAAGGGCTGGGGCTACAGAACCAGAGTGGGCATGGAGGAGAGACACCCCAGGCCAACTCACCTTCGGCGGGAGGAGAATCCAGCCTGGAGAGCTAGGCTTCTGTGTAAAGAAAGGCTGAGAGACTCGGGCCCATCCCCGTTCACTGGCAATGTGGGTTTGCTGAAGGAACACCTTCGATACTAAGACATCAATCTGCAGTGGTTAGAGTGGAGCCCCTCCTTCACCCCAGGAATCAGAAGTGTTCTTGTAACATCTCCACCTGAGACCAGCTGGGTGTGAACTGCGCATGCACAGTTCAAATATTCATGGGTCAGGATGAATCTGTGGGAACGGCACTCACCTGCAGTTCTCACTGTGCATTCCGGAAGCCACAGGGACCTTCTTCTTGGCTCTTGGTGCCATTGGCTGGGGATCTTCCAATGGCCAACCAACCCATAGCCTTTGTGAGCATTTGTGTAGAAACTCTCTGCGTTCAAGAGCCCTCCTTCCCTCTGTTCTTCACCTCAGTCCCTGTTTTACGGGGACTTTTTACAGAAACTGAGGCTTCTAGAGATCAAATGGTTTGCCCAAGTTTATGGAGGTAGTAAGGAGTGGGAATTGAGCCGTTTAATTCCAAATCCAATGCTTGTATCACAATCCTTCAGTATTAATCTGGAATTTGCATTGAAGACAAATGATTTAGTGTAGGGATTTGACACAGGTCTTCCTTCAAAATGTGATACACTTTAGGAATGTTCCAGCCACCTTTTTTATGGCGCCACCCCTGTGATGGTTAATTTTATATGTGAACTTGACTGAGCTAAGAGATGCCCAGATAGCTGGTAAAACATGATCTCTGAGTGTGTCTGAAGGTGTTTTCTAGAAGAGATCGGCATTTGAACTGGTAGACCCGGTAGAGAAGAGTGCCCTCACCAGGGTAGCAGCATATCATAGTATGCGAAGAGGGCCTGAATAGAACAAAAAGGCGGAGGGAAGGAGAATTTGCTCTTTGTCTGAGTTGGAATATCCGTCTTCTCCGGCCCTTCGACATTAGTGCTTCTGCTCTCAGGCCTTCAGACTAGGGCTGGGATTTATATCCTCGGCTTCCCCGTTCTCGGGACCTCTGGACTCAGACCAGGACTGGGACTCACACCATCGGCTCCCATCGGCTCCCCTGGTTCAGGCCTTTGGGTTTGGACTAGAACCATGGCACGGGCTTTTCTGGCCTTATGCTTTGTAGGTGGCAGATGGTAGGACTTCTCAGCCTTCATAATCCTGTGAGCCAATCCCTGATAATAAGTCTCTTTCTATATATCTCCATGTATCCTATTGATTCTGTTTCTCTGGAGACCCTAATGCAAACCCCAGGTCCCCTTCCCTCGTGCTTAGCAAATGCTCTCTTCTCACTGCCTCCAGCCCGCACTGGGATGGGTCTGGCCGGTGTCTCAGCACCTTCCCTGCCCCGAACCACCACCTTTGGGTAGGTGGTATACAAGGGGGTGTCAAAGAGCTTGGGAAACCACAGGTCCACAGGCCCATCTTCTACTGGTGCCGACTTTACTGGAAACATTTTTGCGGGAGGATAATACTACAATATATATCTACCTATGTGGGAGAACATATACTTTGAAGACTAGTGGCTTTTATCTTTCAAATTAATGCAAAGACATTCTTGCTTGCAGCAACTGTTTCCAGAGATAGCCCTGGATCTTCTAGTGACAGCCGAGTCTCCTCGGCAGGCCGTGGGGGTTATTTGCTGAAATATAACCCTCATTATCTGAAAGCCTTGTTGGGTATCTACCATATGCTCCGGGACAATGTACTGAGCTCTTGTGTTTCTCATGTGTTGTTAGATAACTTTTCTAGTCCAGCCTGTTAGGTTACACCCACTCTGAAGCTTTTGCAGTGGCAACAGAGCAGCAAGTACCTACTAAAGTACCTACTATGTGTCAGGAGTGGGGCTGGGACTAGGGTGAGGTGAGTAAGGCACCTAGTTTATAAATGTTAAGCAAGCATACAGTGCCAGCCTCTCACTAGCATGACCCGGAGAGAGTGCCTTATTGAATTTTGCGCGACTGTCTCCTTGCTTGGTCCCGCCCTGGCTGATTCCCTTTTTTTTTTTTTTAAAGTTCATTTATTTACTTTTGAGAGAGAGAGAGAGAGACTACAAGTGGAGGAGGGGGCAGAGAGAGAGGGAGACACAGAATCCAAAGCAGGCTCCAGGCTGTCAGCTCAGAGCCTGACGCGGGGCTCAAACCCACAAACCGTGAGATCATGACCTGAGCTGAAGTCGGACGCTTAACCAGCTGAGCCACCCAGGCATACCCCTGGCTGATTCTTTAAATACATTTTCTCACAACAGCATTTTACAGATGGGGAAAATCTGAAGCATGCGATGGTTAAGAAACTTGCCCGAGATCCCACAGCTGGTTCCAGCAGGCTGATGGTTGATACTGACATTACCTCCTTTCCTTTTACAACAGCCCTGAGACATAATTGGCCATGTATAGTATTGGTTCAGGAGGGCTGATTGCTAAATTTCCAGGAATTTTGTGAGTCAGCCGTTAAACACAGCCATTATTAACTAGTAAATTAGACACGCATAAATAATTAAATAAATTCTATCAGAAGCAAATGTAACAAATACCCCCAACTCATCACTTCCCAGTTCTGATTCCCCAGGGTCGGGGGTGGGGGTGGGGGTGGGGGCAGAGGGGAGTCCCGGCTCTGCCACTTAGCAGCTGTGTGACTTCACTGTTCTGTGAAGAGCTACGGAGTGAGGAACCCTTGGGAGAGTGGAAATGCTTGCAACCAGGCCCTCGGATTCAAGTGCCGGCTTCACTCCTGCGCTCCGTGTCAGGTTTCTCATCTGCAAATTGGGAGCAACTTACAGATGAGCAAATTGACCCTGGCGGCAGCGTCTGCCGTATCTGTCACATGCTTTTGAACACATAGCTTTTGAACATTTGCAAAACACTCATTATGTGCCAAGCATTGTTCTAAGCCCCTTGCTTATATTTTCTTACTGGTGTTCCAGCAACTCACTGAGATAAGGGTTGTTTTTCCCCCGCTTTCAGATGGGGAAAGAGCCTCAGCACAAAGAAGTACCTTTCCCAAGGTCACACAGCCAGTATGTGGCAAAGCCAGGGGTCCGCCTTGGTCTCCTACCTAGGAGATGCTCAGTTACTGTTTAATGGATCAGCTCCCACAGCCCTCCGTCTAGGAAATGTCTTGCGTCCCAGTGTCATTTTCCTTGAGAGCCTTCCAGGTCAAGTGTCAGAAAGGATAAAGTCCCTCCAACTTTTCAGATGGTGGGCCCTGAAGCTGGCCAGGCCCTGAACAGGCAGGGGGCAGAATCCAGACCCTGCACCCAGACCCTCTACTCCCTGTCCGAGGGCACCAAGGAGCAGCTGTGGCTGCTGTTTGCAGCGAAAATCCCTTCTCTGTAGGGCGGGAAGAGGTCAGCTCCTCCCTGAGCCAGCCGGATGCCACTTCTTCCGGTCATTCTCCAGGGCGGATACATTGTAGAAATCAGCCTTTCAGGCCGCAGGCAAGAAAAACACCCGTTTCCCTGCTCCCAGCGCTGGTGATGGAAAGCTCCAGGCTGGAGCTCCCTGAGACCTCTTCCCTGGGTGCCAGCAGAAACAGGCTCCCCACAGGGGTGATGTATCTCTATTGCCCACAGGCCTGGAAGGGTCTGATGACAAAAGGCTGTTATTGCCTTGAGACTGAGGAGGCAGTGGGCCTGAATGAAGGGGCTTGGCTTGGAATGCCAGAGAAGCCTGGGTTCGAATTTTGCCTCTGCCTCTTACCAGCTGGGTGTCCTCGGTTAACTTCTCTGAACTTCAGTTTTTCCCTCTGTAAAATAGGAGAATACCCAATTTTGGACTCTTACTGAGTTGTGGCTTAAAAATCAAAGAAATGTGGGTGGTTCAGTTGATTATGCATCCGACTGCAGCTCAGGTCATGATCTCATGGTTCATGGGTTTGAGCCCCACATGGAGCTCCGCGCTGACAGTTTGCTCAGAGTCTACTTCGGATTCTCTGTCTCCCTCTCTGTCTCTCTGCCCCTCCTGCTCGAGCTCTCTCTCTTTCTCAAAAATAAATAAATAAACATTTTGAAAAAAATCAAAGAATTGTGCACAAAGCGTGTAAGACATAAATGGTGGAAGGAATGGAATACATGTTAAGCAAATGAATATTCATAGCAGGTGTGTGCCGGGCAAGGGTGGACAAGAGTCCGGAACTCTGCAGAGGCAGAGAAACAAACCAAGAGAGAAGGTGCTGTGGGTGTGGTGCCATGGTAGAGGCGTAGGGAAAGAGCAGGGAACAGGGGGCTGGTCCTAACTTGCCCTGTACAAGTACTCACTGAGTTAGTACTGAGACTTGCTATGTGCCTGGGATGTAGCTCTGAGTACAATCCAGCCCTTCCTTCTCAAACACAACACTAACAGGCACAGGAAGTGACATGACAGTACAAGCAATAGAAGCCTTAGAGACCGAGGTGCATGAAATCATAGAGCAAGAAACGTGGCGCTTGACCGCTGGAGAGGGACGGGCAGCAGGAAAGCCTCTTGTTCAGACTTGCAGGAGAGGAGCTTCTGGGAAGGTCTGAGTTCTTCTCCGTCTTGTCTTAGCAAGGTGGAGGACAGAGGATGGGCCTGGCCAGAGTTTGCTTTTTTTCTGCCCCAGCAGTTTTTCCCCCAGTGCCCCCTCTCTGCCTCTGCTGCTTGGGCCCAGGGCTGAAGACCTGTCTCTACAGGAGCTCGAAGCCAACCTGGGACCCTGACTTGTAGCCTGTCTCCATTCACATCCTCCACGAGTGCCAGGGACGTGCATGGAGGAGGAGTGAAGAAACTCAGGAAACAAAGCCAGTTCTTTTTTTTTTTTTTTTAATGTTGATTTATTTATTTTGAGAGAGGGGGAGCACGCGCGAGCAGGGGAGGGGCGGAGAGAGAGAGGGAGAGAGAGAATCCCAGGCAGGCTCTGCACTGTCAGCACACAGCCCAATGCGGGGCTCGATCCCACAAACCATGATCCCACAACTTGTGACCTGAGTTGAAATCAAGAAATCAAGACGCTCGACCAACTGAACCACCCCGGGTGCCTCAAACAAAGCCAGTTCTTAAATGGGAGCTGGGGGGATTTGGATACGAGCCGGCCCTTTGTCCTGGATCTATTTCACCCTCTTTGGCTTCCTCTTGTACGACTTGGTCTCAGTTGAGGCAGGTGGGCCTTCCTGGGTTGAAGAAACAATTTCGGGAAGGGTATAGAGGTAGCGTGGGGGTGGCAAATCAGAAAATGAGGCCCTCCAGAAATTCCCCAGGCTGGGCCCTTGTAAGGCCCTAGGAGGTGTGGCCACCTTGCTTTCTCCGAGGTCCGAGTATGTTCCTGAAGCTCCCCTGCCTTCCCTTTGTGTGCAGTGAGTTTCTCTTAGAGCACATTGTCTGTTGTGACAGTGTGTTGGTGTCTGGGGACACAGCCTCTTGGTACATGTGTCCTTATGCTTTACCAAGAGGCTACTTTTCTCCCAACCCAGTATCAATTAACCCATAGTAAGCAATAAAAGTATGGTGGGGTGCCTTGGTGGCTCAGTTGGTTAAATGTCCGACTTCAGCTCAGGTCACGATCTTGCGGTTCGTGAGTTCGAGCCCCCACCTCGTCGGGCATGCTGCTGTCAGCACAGAGCCTGCTTCGGATCTTCTGTCCCCCTCTTTCTCTGCCCCTCACCTGCTCACATTCTCTCTTTCTTTCTCAAAAATAAAGAAACAAACAAAAGACAGCGTGGTGATATCTCACTCGATGTTCCATGCCTACATGACATTAAAAAGGGATCTTCTGTTGGTGTAGAAGGAGCAGATGGAATGTCAATCATGTGGGGTGAGGTGCTATCCTGTCTCTGGGTCTGCAGGAGCATTGTTTAATGGCTCATACAGGGGTGTGCTTTCCCCCAAGTTCATTTTCATATTACAGATCACAATACCCTCAGAGAAGGGGCCTCTTTCTGGAAAAAATAAGCTGTTTCTCTGCTCCTTATGTGGGAGATGGGAAGGGAGGCAGCAAGGACTGGTGATTACAAGTGTGGGCTCTTCTGAAGTTGGAAAGCTAGGGGTTCAATCCTGACCTTACTCCCTTGCTCCTTGCATAACCTTGGGGAAGGCCCTTGACCTCTTTGAGCCTCAGTGTCCTCACGTGTGAAATGCAGATCATAAAAGTGACTGTCCTCATGGAGAGCTTGTGTGGATTAGGGGAGGTCGTGTGGTAGTGATGGAGGAGGAGATCCATGTGGGGGCTTCTGGGCCACTTCTTGCTGTGTGACTCTAGGGAAATCACGGGCCTCCTGAGGTTTGCACACGTCTGTAGTGAGGGTTACATGTCTGACCCATTTTACAGAATTGTCATGGCTTAGGGGATGGTCGCGTGAAGTCTCTGCATGACGAGGAGCTTGGCTCTTTCTGTGTTTCTCTCAGGTCCTGGGGCGATGAGCAACCAGCCTCCCAGGGCCACCCTCCCTCTTGAATCAGCCTGGCCATCAGTCATGCTGGGTTGGCCCATGCCTGCCGGCCACGAAAGAACCACACTCATTTTGCAGCCTCCTCAGTTTGGAAGCTTCAACTCAATGGTTCTGGGACCGTGGGGGCCACCTCCTCCCATGACTTGGCCATGTTTTCATTCCTAACCATCCTCACTAACCCAGAACACTTGGGACTCTCTTGTCTCCAGCAGAACCCCAAACACCTCCCACCCCCTTGTTGGTGCAGTGGTTAATTGTCTGTCAGTCACAGAAACCAGAGGCAGATATCAGATGACCGTTCACTCAGCCCTTTCCCGAAAGGCCCATCTGGGCTGGTTTCCTCAGCTCAGCAGCCAATGCTCCTCCACCACCTGTCTTCTTGTCCACCAAGGGTGATGGCCCTGAGGCTGGTGACCAGCTGTTGTCCATCTCCTGGAGCCGAGCAGGGAACTTAGGTGGCAGCAGGCAGCCCTATCTGGTAGAGCCCAAAGAGCCCTATCTGGTTGTTGGGCTGCCGTGAAAACTTCAGCCCTGGAAGTCTTTCCCAAACAGAGGAGAGTTTCATCTCTCTGGAATGTGTTAGGGCAGCAAGGCCTACCCGTCCTCTCTGCCCAGATGGAATTCACCTTCCATGAAGGACTGGGCCCCACGTCTGAGCTCCATAGAGCTGCACAGACCTTCACGAATAGAACATAGGGCTCCACTCGTGGCCTCAGAGGCCTTGAATGACTCTCTTTCTCCAGGTAGGTGCTCATTTCTCGAACTCCCTTGAAGGTGAGAATTGCATTTCATTTGGGAGCCACACATCACTTAGCATGATGCTGGATACTTATGAAGCATCTACGGAGGCCCTGTGGTAGTTAGGTGTCTGCCCCGAGCAGGGGAGCCGAGCTTGAGAGGATGGATCACAGGACTGGCAGGTGATTTTTTGTTTTGTTTTAATGTTTATTTATTTTTGAGGGAGAGAGAGAGAGACAGAGAGAGAGAGAGAGAGAAACAGAGCACGAGTGGGGGAGGGGCAGAGAGAGACAGAGACACAGAATCCGAAGTAGGCTCCAGGCTCTGAACTATCAGAGCAGAACCTGACTTGGGGCTCGAACTCATGAACCTCATGAGATCATGACCTGAGCCAAAGTCGGACGTTTAACCAACTGAGCCACCCAGGCGCCCCAGGACTGGCAGGTTTTGAGGAATCCCATAAAGGGCTGGAGTTTGGGGTCCTGCCTGAGGAAAGTGGGCTCTACAGTGTGGGAGGGCAGCGGGGCTCAGTGCTGGGGACAGCCAGAGAAGATAGTAGCCTGGAGAGAAAGGGCTGGGGCCTAAAGAAGGGACGCTGGGACAAGGAGGACAGTTGACTGACTCCAGAGCTTTGTTGAGAACCATCCCTGGGATCCCTCGCACGGCCCCTCTCTTTATGTCCGTGTGGGGTTCAGACCTGGTGGGCCTCCACTGACCTCCAGCTGGATGGGACGGGGCACGGGAGAAGCATGGATGAGATGTGGCTTCAGGAGATGGGGACTTGGGTGGGCAGAACCAAAGGATGAACCTCCAGGCCGGGAGGGTACAGGGAGACAAGAACTCAGAATGCCACGGACTGCAGGGCTTCCTGCAAGCCTGGCGGTGTGGCCAAGCCCTGTGTCCTCAAGAAGAAGCTGAGCCCTGGGGCTGACAGAACATGGGCTGACCCCTGGGGTACGAGGGAGAGAGAATAATAATAAATAATGGCTGTGCAGGGCTTCACACTTTGTGGTGTTTCACAGTTTAGAAAGGGCTTTCACATCTATTAGTCAGGAACGGGGGGGGGGGGGCGGGAATGGAGGAGTTTCAGCTGCCTCAACCCCATATATTTCCAGGAGGGCCTTAACACTGACCTTCCCATTTCTCCTTCCTGTTTCTGGGACTGAGCACCTGTACTGGGATTTGGAGCAGGGTGAGAACAGGGGCAAGGATCTGGAGGGGTGCTCTTCTGAGCAGCCCTGCCTCCTCTCCCTTGGTCCTGCCCCCTGTCCTTCCCAGACGTCTGCCCTCACACCTGGCTTACCTGGGTTCCCAGGAAGGCAAGGAAGGGGGGGACCCCTCTTCCGTGTCTCCGTGAGGGAAGGAGCTCTGGGCTAGGAGGAGACCAGATCTTCTGGTACTTTGCTGGCATCGCAATAATCTATTTCTTTCCTCATCTGTCCTACCTACGAGGCACACCCATGGCTTTCCACCTTGCTCTGCCAGGGGCTCTGTGGGTCTGCCAGCCCCAAAGGTCAGTACCCGTCTCCTACACCGACTCAGGTCTCAGGCTCCTTCCTGACAAACTGCACAGGCGGCAGCCCCAATCCTGGCCTTGGTAAAGACTCTGATATTTGCCCACAAGCACAGCAATTTTTCCAGCTTGGGGGTTCTGGCTTCAGGAACTGCAACCGGCACCTGCAGCCTGTCCTGGGCTGGCCAGGGCAGTGACAGAGTCAGAGGAAAGGTATGCAGAAGCCCAGAAGACAAATGTTTCTGACCAGAAAACAGGAGCATGTTTCAAAGAACAAGAATGGTTGGCCACAGAGGAGAATTGCTTCTCATGCAGAAATGGGGCAAAGGGGCCAACATGAAATACTGTGAACTTTAGAGTATAGGGTGTGGAAGAGGAAAGTCGCCTGGGCACAGGTGTGTAGATCCGAGGCACAAATAAATCTGATGTATATGATTCTGGACTAACAAGACTGGCAGATCAGGACATGAATGTGTTTTTTATACATCCAGTGGACTCACCTAGAATTTTCAGGCTAGGACATAAAAGTGTGAGTTAGGGGCGCCCAGGTGGCTCAGTTGGTTAAGCAGCCAACTTCAGCTCAGGTCATGATCTAGCTGTTCACGAGTTCGAACCCTGCATTGGGTTCTGTGCTGACAGCTCAGAGCCTGGAGCCTGCTTCAGATTCTGTAAGGTCTCCCTCTCTCTCTGCCCCTGCCCCATGCATGCTCTCTCTCTCTCTCTCTCTCTCTCTCTCTCTCTCTCTCTCTCTCAAATAAATAAACATTAAATTAAAAAAAAAAACAACTGTGAGTTAGATGGCCCCACCTACTAAAAAAACTGTCACGGTACAACCCAGATCCACAAGACATTGTCCTCCAGAAGTCACAAAAAGAAGCATTGGATGTTGTTAGTGTAACAATCAAGCAAAATGAAAAGTCTTATGGGGAGGGCTCTGCAGTCTAGAGAATGTAATGTCATCATTCAGTGTCATCCACTGGAATCAGACGATCATTTCCCCAATGAGAGTCAGTGGAGAACTAGAGGAAAAACATGCAGTCAACTTTACTGGGACACATCTAGTGTGCAAGAATGAAGTCAGGGTTTGCGCGGTCATGCTGTGGTAATGACCACAAAATCTTGGTGGCTTGCAATAACAAAGGTTATTTTTCATTTGTACCACGTGTCTGTGGTGTGTTTCTGTAGGTCTGCTCAGTGTTTTTCACTCCTGGGCTGATGGACAGACGTTGGGACTTTTTGATCTGGGACTCTGACCATTTCATAGCAGAGGGAAGAGAGACTAATGTGATGAATCACTCACAGATCCTTAAAACTTCTTTCTGGAAGTGACACCTGTCACTTCTGCTCACATTTCATTGGCTGATGCAAGTCATATGGCCAAGCCTAAACTCCCCTGGGAGATCAAAGGATAATTGTCCTCTAATGACCAATAATCAAGTTTACTGCAAGAAAAAGGCCCAAAGAGTTCTGTTATAGGCCATATTAGGGTCCAACCTCACTAATACTTGTGAGTCGTAGAGACCTCAGAATCCGGTTGTGGACAATTGCCTTAGGATGGAGTTATAAGCTAGAAGCAGGAGTATAGGCTCCGGGAGACACGAGTCTATTTCATTCACTGGTATATCCCAAAGGCTAAGAACAGGTCCCTCAACATATCTTTATTGCCGAATGAATTATAAATGGGTTCGAGATGCAGTATGACCCTTCCTGCCTCAGTCAAGGAGGATCTGTGTCCCATGCTCTGATATCTTTGGGTGTGGAGATGGACATACTCAGAGAACTTGTGGCTCTCTGATGGAACCAGATGAGCTGGGACTTCACCTTCTGCTTTGGGATGCTGTGTTTCTAGCCCCAGAGTCAGCAAGCTTTTTCTGTAAAGGGCAGACATTAAATATTTTAGGCTTTACAGACCATATCATGTGGTCTCTGTCACAACTATTTGAGTCTGTTGTGGAGCAAAGCAGCCATAGACTATATGTAAATGGTTGAGTGTGGCTGTGTTTCAAGAAAACTTCATTTACAAAGACAGGCAGGGGACCAGACTTGGCTGGTGGGTGGTAGTTTGCCTACCCCTAATCCAGCCACAAAGCTGGCTTCTCAAACTCTTGCTTTCCTTGGGGTTTTTTAGGATTATTTTAGGGTCGTAGATTTATCACTCATCTCCGTAAAATGACGTGCCACCATATTGTAGTTTTGAAACCTCCTGATGTCTGGTTGGAGTGTTTAGGATTTTGGTTATTTTTGTCCAGGGAGCATGTTCATCCCCAAACACCCTGATCTGGCCAGGTTTTTGGCTTTCACTGTGCTGTTGTAAATCCCAGGTGCTCCACTCCAACCATATCCTCATCTGTCTTGCTTTTGGGGCATGCGTCCAGTCTCCCTGTTTGACTTGCTCCAAGGACCCCTTGGCTACCAGTGGGGGAAAGAAGGGCATGTGGCTGGGTGAGGAGGAGGGGCCTGCATCTCTCCTTACCATTCAGTTGGTCTGAGGAGTATAGAAATCTATTTTCTTAGAGATGTGGCTCGGATATTTTCATTTCATGGAACCTGATGCCTCAGACTCACAGATTTTTTTCAGGCTGGCATGCCTCTGGTGTAATGTGACAGTCTAGAGAGTATTAGCAGCCACCCTTTCTTTCTGGGTCAGTACCAGGCTTATGTAATTAGAAGTCCAAAGACGAAACAGGGAGACAGTCAGACTCACCCCAGCCAACAACCTCTCCCTGCAGGCTTCTAGCTGGTTGTCACAGACTTTTAGAGCAGAAAGAGAACTTATATCTAATGATCTCTCCTCCATCTGGTCCCAACTGGATTTTTATTTGAACATCACGAGGACCAAAATGCAACCCTCTTGTCCTAGGTGTCGAAGGCAGGGCACCATGGGCCCTCCATAGCCTATCCTTCAACTAACTTCCAGCCTGCTTCCCACCACCCCTTCCCGTCTCCTCCAACAAGATAAACACATCTGTGACCCCATCCTGAGGGGACCTGGGGGGAAGGAAGGAGGGAGGAGGGAGCCTCCCCAGTGCAGACAATCAGAGACTCGGCCTTGACTTGGGTTGTTATGATAGGACCGCCTCCCTTCTCCAGCTGGTGGGAGCACTGACCCCAGGGAGCTCAAGTCCTGGGGGAGGAGAAGCTAGCCAGGGAGAAAAGATAAGGAAGAGAAGGGGAGGAGTCTGGCCAACTCCCACCTCCTGGCTGCCGTTCCAGCCAAGTGGCTGAGCTGGAGAAAGAAAACTGATAACAGATAAGGATGCTTGCTTTCCTGTGGCCTTGTTTACCTAAGCTTGAGTTCTTGCTGGTCCCTGGGGGTGGGGTGAAGGAGCTATGTGGGTAGGTGGCAGTGTGGGGTTCCTGGCCCGAGACTTGCTTTCAGCTGGCCAAGGACGGATGGCTTACAGATCTCCCCCTTACCTCCCACCCCCCTCCCCCGTCCTCCCCCCCCCCCCCCCCCCCCCCCGCCTGTCCAGACTTCCTGCAAGAAGCCAGCTAGTCCTTGGCTTCAGCTGAAATACAAGGCTTTCTACATTTGGAGTGGGGCCTTTCACCCAAAAAGCAGTGGGCATGGGACTCTACATCTCACCTGGCCTCCTGGGTCTCTGGGGACCTGGGAAAAGATCTCCAGCCCCAGCAAGCCTTACAGTAATGTGCTTGAGCTAATCCAATGACCTGTCTTGCTTTTTCTGCACTGCATTCCTCAACCTCCCTGAAAGAAATTGAGTCGGAACTGTACTATTATGGAGCTAAAAGCCATCGAAGAGCAGTTGCTATGTGCTGGGGAATAGGCACAGAGTAATGAATAAAGTAGACCCAATCCATGCCCTCATGGAGATTCAAAGCAATTAAGTGATTCTATGAATCATGGGCCAAGGCAGGATGTGCTATGGAAGCACATAGAAAACACCTAACCTTCCTGAGGGTTGGGAAAGACTTTCTGAAGGGTGAGCAGGCTTGTCTAGACAACTGAGGGAGGTCTAGAGAAGGAGCATCCCGGGCAGAGGGACTACCACTGCAGATGGAAGCATTGACGAAGAGAAAGAGAGTAGGGGATTCAGGGGAAAAAGAAAGCAGTGGTATTCCCTGAGGCCTAGAGGGGGAAAGAAGCAGTAACGAGAGATGGGGCTGCAGAGTAGTCAGGCCTGGGTCTTGGTGGGCAGAGAAAAGGAAGAAGGGGGACCTGGAGTGAAGAAAAGAAACTCCCAGAGCTTTTCCTCTACAGAGAAATGAGAACCGCGGTCATTTCTGAGATACATTTAGATGCTAACTCCCGGGGCAGAGTCCTCTCCAGCCTTAGCCGGTTGCCTTCCAGCATCAATGCTCCCCAAATGACTGTGGGTTTGGGGCAGCCTCCTGTGGGTGTTCCTCTCGGCCTTTTGCCTCATCTATGGTAGGTATCTTTCTGGTCCCTCGGCCCAGCTCTGGGTGGTTTGAGATGATACCAGACTGGTGATGTTGTCCTGAGCGGTCAACATCGTGGAAACAGCTCACGTAGGTAGGGCCCAATTCCCTTGGAGCTGTCTGCACCCACCCACCTTCCCCATCTTGCCCTCACAGGGCAGCAGTTAGAAGGATCCAGTTGCTAATGGCCAACTCAACTCTTCCATGTGTGCGTTACCCTCAAGACCCACGAGACAATCATCCGTTTGCCCCTTATTCATCTCTTCCTTCTTTCCCTTCCCTTCAGTGGTTATTAAGTGCTTCTTGAGTCTCTGGTGCTAGCACATACTAGGTACCTTCATTGGCTCGTGCTTCCTTCTTGGTCCAAGAAGTCTCAGAGCTGATAACGTTAAGTTTAATGGGTCAGGGTACGGGCTCCAGTATCAGACCATAGGGGTTTTAGATTTTCTGACCACCTCAGCGACCTGGAGGACATCGCTTTTACACCTCAGTGTCCTCATCTGTAAAACAGGTAACAAGAGTACTTCTTGCATAGGCTGTTGGCGGATTAGATGAGCGATTCCTGTATAAGGCTTTGTGCACAGTAAGGGGTCGATGAATATTAGTTGCTACTGTTTATATGCATCAGCTGCTTACTTTGGGAACAGGAAATTGTTAGGAGGGAATCTTTTTGTGGTTTTTTACTGAGATGGTAACACAACAAAATTAAAGATATCTATGCTAACAGCAACTATTTTTACATTTACTTCCAGTATCCACCGTGAGATCATAATAAAAAAATCCAGAAGTCCGTAGAACTTTATGCTTTCCTTCTTTTCATCTACTCCAGTAAACCCGCTATATATAGACTCAGGAAGTGACCGTGGTGTCTGCAATCCACCCCCATATCCACGCCGAGATGTGAGAGCCCTGGATTTATATTCCGTTCCATCCCTTCCACTTTGTGTGATGATGGATAGCATCTTGGAACCTGTTTCTCCTCATCTGTTAAACGGAGATAATAACACCCTCTGTGGGGTATAGGAAGTAGTGCTGCCATGGGCAAAGTGCCTGGCACATAACAGAGAATTAGTAAATGTTAGTTCCTGCCCCTCCCTCTGGTTTAGCGTAGGGTTCAGAAAATGGGAGGTACCGAGGGATTGTTGCCCCCAGGCTGGCTCAAGCACGCCTCTAGCCTTCCCGCAGGAAGCCCCCAACCTACCTGAGAGGTCTGGAAACTCTGCTCTTTTTTTTTTTTTATTTAAAAAAAAAATTTTTTTTTTCAACGTTTATTTATTTTTGGGACAGAGAGAGACAGAGCATGAACGGGGGAGGGGCAGAGAGAGAGGGAGACACAGAATCGGAAACAGGCTCCAGGCTCTGAGCCATCCGCCCAGAGCCTGACGCGGGGCTCGAACTCACGGACCGCGAGATCGTGACCTGGCTGAAATCAGACGCTTAACCGACTGCGCCACCCAGGCGCCCCTGGAAACTCTGCTCTTAAAGAACTAGAGGGCATCAGCCACCTTCTAGTTCTCTCTCTGACACCAGCGCAGGGAAGGGCCAGACCACCCCAGCTTCCCCAGTTGGCCCAGTGGAGGGGACCTGGGAGAGGGAAAAAGCAAGGAGGAAACACTTGCTTTCCTCCTTGGAAAGTGTTTCCTCCAGGGAAGTGTTTCCTCCTTGGGAGCCCTTGGGGCTCTGTCCTCTGCAGTCAGGGTGGCCTGACAGTTGTTGGGGAGGGGAACTGTGGCATGTGCTGGTGAGACAGGGATCAAGGTGTTCAGAAAGAGGTGATGGACTGAGCCAGACACAACGACAGAAGCTTCGATGACTGGGGGTTTGGGGCTCATGAAATCAGGCTGCTGGGAGCAACCCGGCTGAGTTGCCTAAATCCCCCTCCACGTCCCCACAAAGGGCCTTCCTCAGACTCCAGGAGAATAGTATGTTAATAATGAATAATTTTTGTTGTTGTTTGTAGAACCTTTTACAAATCACAGCATTCTTTTACATCCATTTTCTAATTTCAATCTCTCAAAGAGGCAGGAAGGGGGATAATATTCCTATTTGACAGATGAGAAAATGGAGGCTCAAAGTGGCTAAGAAACTTGACCAGGTTCACACACTTATGGAGCTGGGATGTAAAGCCAGGCTTACCAGTGCCAAGGTACCCACAGCTGAACAATGAGCAGAATTCTCCAGGCAACTAGGGATTGGGCCATTTAAATAATTTAGAATTTTCTTGGGGCGCCTGGGTGGCTCAGTCGATTAAGCATCCGACTTCGGCTCAGGTCATGATCTAATAGTTCATGACTTCGAGACCTGCTGACAGCTCAGAGCCTGAAGCCTGCTTCAGATTCTGTGTCTCCCTCTCTCTCTGCACCCCTCCCCTCTTATGCTCACACTCTTTCTCTCTCTCTCAAAAATAAATAAAAACATTACAAAATTAAAAAAAAAAAAGAACTTTCTTCACTAAAGTTTTTAAAAGATGAAAGTACTGTCTGGCCCCTATTCCTTCTCAGAAACGTCAGCTTCCTTTCTGACTTGGGAGCTGAGTCCCCACGTGAGCAGCTCTCTGGGGACAGAGGGTACCACATAGCGGGAGGGATTTGTGGCAGCCAGGCAGAAGGATTTTCAGAGCTGCTTGTTAATAGGTGACTCTAATTGAGGTTACAAAATCGTGCTGTCTGGACATCAGCTGTCACCAATAGGATTAGGGGCCTCTTATCCATTTGGTCTGTATCTAAGAGATGACACTAACAAACAGTGTGAACGTGGGGCCTCGGAAAGCCTCATTTTCCTCTCTGGGCCTCAGTTTCCTCATCAGTAAATGGATAAACCTTGTTCTCCATTCACCCCCACCTGCCATCCCAATTACTTTAATTTGATTTTCTGTGTGCAGGTTGGTGGAACACACATTTCTTGAACTTCTGGAAAACAGTCTGGCTCTGTTATCACCAAAAGATGGCCCTGGACCTGTCACTTTGACTCTCTTGGTCACAGTTTCCTCACATAGAAAAGGCTGACGGTGGCTCTTTAGGGTCCTTATAGCTCCAGTGTTCGCTACAGAAGCCATTTACCAGCGGTGGGCCTAAAAGCCTGGTAGGAAAGGGGGGCCTAGGGCTTGCCTGAATGGGTCCAAATGAGGGGACCAAGTGGGTGGGCCGTGGTGTCATTAGAGGCCAGCTGAGGGGAAGGAGTCGGGGGAGAGGGCCTGGAAGAGCAGAGTTAGGAGCTGGGGCCGTGAGGAGGGAATCCAAATCCCCAGGTACCCCCTCAGGCCTTGCTTGTCCTGTGGGGTATCTCAAGGGAGATCCTAAGGCCCAGGTACAGCCTAGGGAGATCCTCTAAGGAGGCTGGAGCCAGCTACGTGACCTCCACTCAGTGACACAGGCCTCTCTGTTTCACAGGCCTGTCTGGCAACCAGCTCTCTGCTGAGCGGCTCTGTCTGAGGCAGGCGAGGAGGAGAGAAATCCCCCAGCTGGAGTTTGCCAGCACCGCCAGGCTAGCACGGGGTTAAAACTAAGCTCTCTAGGCAAACAGTATTTTTGCTATCTGGTGTTTGGATCCCAGCAGGGAGGAAAGGCGGAGTCCACAGGAGGCCACTGTTGTTATCTCGGGGCAGGGCAGTTAAGGGGGGGGGGGGGGGAGGCGGGCCAGCTTGCAGATAATGGCCGAACTGTTCACTTCGCCCCTACTGTCGTCTAGGCTGTTTCTCATTAGGGCCACTGCCTTTCTTTAAACAAGCGCCCTGGAGCCACACCTCTAGTCCAGCTGCCTTGAGACACCTAGCAACTCATTCAGTTTTTCTTGGACCGGGGTGCAGAGTGGAGGGGTCTTGTGCCTGTGGCCTCTTCACAGATAACGGGACCTGAGTTTCAGTTCTTGTGGCTCACTGCTGGCAAGCTCAGTCTCCCCTCTGTGACTTGGTGTCTCCATCTTTTTTTAACACTTTTTTATTTAATTTTTTTTTTTTTTTTTACATTTATTTAGTTTTGGTAGACAGAGACAGAGCACAAGTGGGGGAGGAGCAGAGAGAGAGCGAGACACAGAATCCGAAGCAGCCTCCAGGCTCTGACCTGTCAGCACAGAGCCCGACGAGGGGCTCGAACTCACACACCGTGAGATCATGACCGGAGCTGAAGTCGGACGCTTAACTGAGCCACCCAGGCACCCCACGGCGTCTCCATCTTTTAAAAAGAAGGGTCCCGGGGCGCCTGGGTGGCGCAGTCGGTTAAGCGTCCGACTTCAGCCAGGTCACGATCTCGCGGTCTGTGAGTTCGAGCCCCGCGTCCGGCTCTGGGCTGATGGCTCAGAGCCTGGAGCCTGTTTCCGATTCTGTGTCTCCCTCTCTCTCTGCCCCTCCCCCGTTCATGCTCTGTCTCTCTCTGTCCCAAAAATAAATAAACATTGAAAAAAAAAAATTAAAAAGAAGGGTCCCTTTGGTCACCCCTGTCCCTCTGGCTCATGAGGGTATCATGAGGATACAGGAAGTCCCATTTGTCAGAGAGTTGTGGTCCTTTATGAGGCCCGAGGAAAATATGGAGGTTTGAGGTTCAAGAAGAGCCCGATGGTATGATTACTCATTAGGTCTTGGCCGCCATGCTGGGCCCAGGTGGGACGCGGTTAGCCAGGCTCAGACTGAGCAGGAAGCCAAGTGCACTTCCTTTTTTTCTTAGTATAACCTCAGAAACCTGGGGCTCTCAGCCCTTGGAGTGAGCAGATTCCCCTTGCCTGGCAGCCAGGAGAGAGTGAGGGTGTTGGTTTCTGCACAGGAGCCCCTGGGTCTTTTTGGAAAATGACACATGTCTATAAGCAGCCTCACAGGCTGTCAGCAGCTGAAAAATGTGACCGTGGGACCATTGGCCCTGAGAGGTCAGCACCCTCTGTGATGACAGGGTAAGAGATGGGGGCTTGTGTAAGGTGCCTATCATCCGGAGACAAGTTTCTTGAAACCCAGAGTCCGAAGGCAGATCCTTGTGATCTACACGCCAGCCATGTGACCTTTGTCACGCAAAGAAGCTCTGTGCCTCAGTTTTCACATCCATAAAACCAGTCCTACAATGATACATGCCTTGTCAGATTGTTGCAAGAACTAAACATGATCTAGAATGTCAGTGGTCCTAGTGGAACATTTGGCACATTGAAAATGCTCAGTAACTGCTACCGAAGGGAGAGAAGACAGAGCTTGAGGGCAAGAGGAGTGGGCAGATGCCCTTCCTTTCTTTTTTTAAATTTTTTTTTTCTAACGTTTATTTATTTTTGAGACAGAGAGAGACAGAGCATGAATGGGGGAGGGTCAGAGAGAGAGGGAGACAGAATCTGAAACAGGCTCCAGGCTCTGAGCTGTCAGCACTGAGCCCGACGCGGGGCTCGAACTCATGGACCGCGAGATCATGACCTGGGCCGAAGTCAGACGCTTAAACAACTGAGCCACCCAGGCGCCCCGGCAGCTGCCCTTTCTTAACCTCGCGGTGCCGTGAACTTGGGGCAGAAGTCCAATATAGACCCAAAGACGTGGTTGTAGACATCTGGGGGTTTCTGGCCCAGGCAACAGTATTCTCTGGATATTATTTGGATTAAGGGAACAAAGGTTGTAGAGGAGGAGCAGGTTCCCACAGGGTAATCCTCCTTCCTTCCTTCAGGGCCCGCAAACAGTTCATCACTTAAATGCTCAGAACCCAAAGGCCTTTGGAGGCAAGTATGGGGAGAGAGGGAGGGTTCTGTGGTCAGAGCTCAAGGCCAGGAGTGGGGACTTCTGTTCTCCCGGAAGCTGCTTATTACATCAGCTGGAACAAATTTCTTAACCAATCATCCCCGGGCAAAGGGAGAGGCTGTAGACAATAGGTCTTGCTGCTTCTGAGCCGGGTGACCTTGAGCATGTCATTTGACCTCTCAGCCAGGGTTGCTCAGCTGTGACGGGGATCGTGACCAAGCCTCCTTAGGAGCGTTTGTGAGGATGGAAATGAGATCACCTAGTGCATGGTGCTGCCTGGTGAATGGGAGGAGTGGTTGTGAGCCACAGCCTACACTCATGTCAAGGGGCAGGGCTGGCCACCACCTGGAGTGAGCAGGAGGAGAGTCTAGGATCTTCTCCATCTCAAACACGGCCTCTGGGGAGCTTAAGGTAAAGGTACACAAAGCCACCGGTTCGGAGGGCAAGGCTGAACGGGGAGGAAGGTTCTCGGTTAACCTTTCCAATAACTTTTTGGTGCCACCTTAAGAGAAATGGGTTTGGAGCTTCAGTTCTGCTGTAAATTGGGCAAGTCCTCTCCCCTTCCTACCAGAAGGAACGAATGAGAATTAACTAGTAAACGTGGCTGTCAAACGTGGTCTGTGTTGTTATTAACTTAATGTGTTTGTTTAAAAGGGGAGGCAGGCTTGCTCTACCCAGGCCTGTGAGCTGCCAGCCGCCAGGTTTGATGGGAAATCCTGTGGATTGTTTCCACATGCGCGTTTACAGCACAAATAATTAGTTGCAGTGGTGGAAGGCCTTGGAGGCAAGGACTGAGGGGTTCTGACGATGGATTTTGCAGTCCTTCATATAAAATGCAAAGGCGGCCCCCCAAGGGGAGAAGTTTTGTACTAGGGAGAGGGCGCCCCGGTCTGGGCACCGCGGTCTGAGGTCAGCAGGCAGGGTGACCAAAGATGTGGGGCTGGTGGGGGAGGAGAAGACTGGTGATAGGCTCGTTGGTAATGACCAACCCGAGTTTTCTAGAACGTGCTGGCATGTGAGGGTCAGCAGACAGCATCTGTGTTCTGAATGCCACTTAGTTGACTGTGGTTTGGGCTCCGTTCACTGTTCTTTCTTTCTGTATGCTGGGTTCCCCATCATCTTAGTCCTTTCTTCCAAGGTAGTGTAGAGTCGTGGCCCAAAGCATGGACTCGAGAACCAGACCGCTTGGAATTAAACACTGGCTCCATTATGTACTAGCTGTGTGACTTTAGGCAAGTTACTTAACCTCTGTGTGTCCCAGTTTCCTCATCTGTAGAATGCGGGTGATGATATTTAAAGACTTGCTTGTGGGGATTGAATAAGTTGGCATTCATAAAACTTTTAGACCAATGCCTACCTAGCACATGGCAAATGCTGTGTAAAGTCTAGTTAAACAAATGCATGAGTTCTCCTTGCCCTGATCCGGTGGCAGAGGGGGCTGCTTTAGGTTGCCCATATCTTTGTATTATTTCCCCTCCCCCCAGCCATTTCAACACGTAGTCTAAAAACAGTACGTTTTCCATGCTTTTGACATTCCATTGGGTGGCTGTTTCTGACCCCTTGGCAGCTTTTAAGCTGCCTCACTCTGAGCCCACCGTGGCCCTGTGAGCCAATTTTCCTCACCAGGATCCCTAAACCTTGCCAGCTGCTGCGCTGACTCCTCCTCAGCAGGGAGGGTGAGCCGGTCCCTACCTATACTCACTCTCACTGTGCATTTTCCTTCCAGTGTCGGTCATTACCTTGAATCCAGGAGAGCGCTGTTCTTGCGGCATGTGAGACACGGGTGCATTGGGGCACTGCGGTGTCTGTTTTGAGTTCTGGTTAGTGTCTGGAATCCTCAGAGTGCCCGTGGATATCTGTTGCCCTGGTTTGCCGTGGGGTTAGGCCAGAGTCTTGTATGCATCGATAAAGGACATTTTATTAACCACGTGCTCAGTTTTCACCTACTTTGGTGCGACCCAGCTCAGTATTTTCTGTAGTAAAGATAGAACACTATCGGGGGAAAAAGGTGGAAAATAAAAGTTAGTATAAACCAAAAATATGGCAACTATTTCTCCCTGAGACCTGAGCAGACTGTGTGGATAAATGCGTGTACAGGTGTGTCGTGTGTCTATTGAGAACCTTTAAAATGTTCCCATCTTTCAAAATAAGATCACCGCTGGGAAACTATCCTAAGGCAATGCAATGAGATTTACAAAATGCTTCATGCACAGAGATGTTCTTCATATCGTTATTTATAAAAGGAAAAATTGCAAACAACCAAAAGTTCCAGCATTTGGGGTAAGGGGATATAAAACTATGGTTACAACGGATTCATTGGTTTTCAAATTTTTGTAGCTTTATGAATTGCTTGAGAAACTTATTAGGATGAGGATTCCCAGCCTCCACCCCCAGAGATGGATTTAATTCGTCTGGGATAAGATCCAGAAATCTGCATTTTTAACATGCCCTGTATAATTCCAATGCAGATGTTTTGCAGTTCACATCTGAGAAGGCCGATCAACGTAATGGGATATTTTGCAGTCCTTTAAAATGATGTTTATAGACAGATTGTAATAACATGGAGGAATGCTTTAAAATAAAAAAATATGCAAGATTGCATATAGAACTCTGCATCCAATTATGAAATAAAACTATGTAAAACAAAGCAAAACTGTATAGAAATGTAAACAGAGGCGGTCTCAGAGTGGCAGGGTTATGGTGATTTTCTTCTTTTTTCATTTTTTATATTTTCTAAAATTTCTAAAGCCGAGTATTATTTTCATTATATACCCCCTAGACCCATAGTTTTCAAATGGAAACACTGGTTTTTTTGGAACAAATTAAAGGGCTCCCCATTTGGGGAGATTCATATGCTGAGGGGTTTCATTTTGTCTGTTAACAGACTAAGGACCCTGACGCAGAGCAATGCTGGGTTCTTCACCTTCCGAGGGGACCAGACCCTTCTTGAAAGCACTTACTACCACTCTTCACCTAGGCAGTTGATGAACTTCTAGAGTTATCCAGCACACATTTGTCCCCCTCCGTCATCGTTAAGAGGGTCCACCTAGGGACACCTGGGTGGCTTGGTCGGTTAAAGGTCAGACTCTTGATTTTGCTCAGGTCAAGATCTCACGGTCCATGAGATCGAGCCCCACATTCCTGCTTGGGATTCTCTCTCCTCTCAAAAGAGAGTATTCTCCTCTCCTCTCTTTGCCCCCACCCCCACTCATGCTCTCTCTCTCTCTCTCTCTCTCTCTCTCAAAATAAATACATAAACTTAAAAAAAAAAAAAGAGTTTTCACCTAAAGAATTCTTAGCCTGGGATGATACAGCTGATTATTTTGCAGAGCTGGACCATTTTGACGCAGGTCTCTTGAGAGGTTTTTCGATGATATTACGATTTGTACGGGATGGTGAGGTTCTCTCTCAGGGAGCTGGAGATCCGGAAAACAGCTGTTTTCTGAAAGAGGCATGCATCGGTGTGCTAGCACTGCCGTAGGAAAGTACCACAGACCAGGTGGCTTAAACAATAGAAATTTATTGTCTCGATTCTGGGGGTTAGAAATCTGAGATCAAGGGTCGACAGGATTGCTTCCTTCTGAGGGCAGTGAGCGAAGGATCCGTTCTGGGCCTTTCTCCTGGGCATTACAGACGCCTGTCTTCTCCCTGCGTCTCCATGTTACCTTCTTTCTGTACCTGTTTGTGTTCAAATTCCCTCTTCTTATAAGGACACCAATCATATTGGATTAGAACCTACCCTAATGACCTAATTTTCACTTAAGTACCTTTTTAAAGACCCTATCTCCAAATACGGTCACATTCTGAGATGGGGGGCTGGGGCGGGCTTGTCAGAACTTCGATATATGCATTTAGGGCTGAGGAGACACACAATTCTGCCCATAGAAAAGCATTTCTGAACAGCAGATGGTGGAGAACCCAAATGGATCCCTGACACGTCAGATTTAACTGCTGGAATGTGTCAGATGGCTTGACAATGAAAAATTAGAGGCAATGTGAGCTGTTTTTCCTGAGCCCCGGCTGGAGACAGCCAGCCCTGGCCTGGGCTTGCCACAGGTCCGGGCGATTGCTTGCTTCTAACCCAGGCCAGTTGTTGGACGTTCCAATCCTGTGACCGGGGGCTGGTTCACTAACCTGGCCAAGCCTCCCCTGTAGAAATGGAAATAAAAATTCCTGTCCTGTCTCTCTCACAGGCTGTTGTGAGATAAGGTAGTGAAGGCACTGTGTAAACTGCAAAGCTCTTTCTGTCCCCACCAAGCAGACAGCAGTGAACATCCTCTCTCCCTGGCAGCAGGTGAACATGAATCTCTTTCTGAAAGCTTCAGGTTCAATCATGCTCAGAAACAGCGTTCAAGAAGGTAAGGTGGCCTTGACTTTGATCATGGCATATGTTTGTTGATAAAACACCATCAAAAGGCCCATTGTCAAAGGCCTCTGTACATTGTTAAAAAAATAAATAAATAAATAAAACATTATTATGAAAGTCACATATGTTCCTTATATCAAAATTTATACATTTGACATAGAAAAACAACAAATAAAAGTTTCCCGTTCCCCTACCATTCTACCCCTTCTATCATCTGGAGACACCCTTTGGCCCCTACCCCCATGACTTAATGTCTTCCTTTGTTTCCTATGCCTATACAAATATGTATATGCATACTTTTTTTAAAAAAATGATCATTTGGGGGCCCCTGGGTGGCTCAGTCGGTTGAGTGTCCCACTCTTGGTTTGGGCTCGTGTCATGACCTTGCGGTTCGTGAATTCGAGCCTTGCGTCGAGCCTTGTGTTGTGCTCTGAGCTGGCAGTGTGGAGCCTGCTTGGGATTCTCTGTCTCTCTCTTTCTCTCTCTGTGCACCCCCCCCCCAAATAAATAAACTTTTAAAAAATGATAGTTTGGTTCATACTGTTTGAAAACTTGTGTTTCTAACTTAATGAGTGATTGTGGCCTTCTTTCCGTGTCATTTCATGTCGATGGATCTTAACGTTATTTTTTTAAACTGCTGCATAGTCTGCCATAAAACAGATATACTATGTGTCACTTAACTACTTCCATTGATGGACATTTATTTCCAGTTTTTAAAAAAACATGATAAAAATGACTGCAGTGAATGTCTTTGCTCGTATATCTTTGAGCAGTTGTGTGAATGGATCTCTGTAGGATAAAATCCTAGACATGAAATAACTGAGTCGAAGGGGATATTTACACATTTAACATTTCGATAGGTTTTGTAAATTGCTCTCCAAAAAAGAAAAAAAAGATTGTATCAACTTATACTTTCTCCAACAGTTTATGAGAATTTGTATGTCCCCATGTCCTTGCCAACAATGGACGGTATGCTTTTTTTGCCATGCATTCTCTACAATGTCGAAGCTGGGTTTTTTTGTTTTGTTTTGTTTTGTTTTTTTGAGGCTGCATATTTTTTTGAGACTGTGTTCTTTCAATATCTTCCTAGAGGTTCTCAAAACCATGGTCACAAAGCCTATTGGAGAGAAGCAGCAGGATGCATGGCTCTCTGAGCACTGGTAGCTTCTTCAAGGGGGACCGGGGATTTCTACCTGAACCTAGATATTGCACGGAACCACAGAGAAACTCATGTCTCTTTTCATGTGAGAGAGGAAAAAAGAAATGAAGGCGACTTTGAGCATCCAACAAACCCACTGACCTTGAAACGGTTCTCTAGTTATCTCTCTATCTCGTTATCTCGTGGGCCTCATTGGTTTTTCTGCTTCTGTAAATAGTGCTTATAAGGGGGTGCCCCTATGAAACGCTTAGAGTCAATCAACTCCTTATCAGCAGGGAAGGCTGGCCTTCCTAAGCTCATTCACCCCTGATCTTGTGAGGACACAGCAGATGCTGGCGGTTGCCCAACCCAATAGGCAGACCAAGTGCCTCATTAGGATGCCAGTAAGTCAGGGGCCCCAAAGCAATGAGGTAAAAAAAAAAAAAAAAAAAAAAAAAAAAGCAGCTCCTATAAAGTTATCCAGAATATTGTGTTTGGAAGCATCTAGAAAGAAATGATTTTGACATCTGAATACATGCAAGTTTTTCATTTTGTCAGTTCATAGTGTTTTTATCTTGAATCACACCGCAGATGGTGCCATATGTTTAGGGCTTAGGAATCGGTCTGAATCGGCTCCTCTGGTATTTTCTCCCACCCCCAAGTCATGGCAGATTAAGTGTGCTCTGAGGCTCTGGGATTTTCCAGTCTTTCACGGAGGCCCTGCCTGCTGGGATTCTTGAGATGGGGCTTCGTTTCAGTGATGTGTTCAGAAAAACAACATCACAGGGTGGTGGCTGCGATTTCACTAAAAAGCATGTGAAGGCACCTGACAGTGTTGGAACTCAAGCAGTATTAATTTTCTCCCCTCGTTAGAAGCTTGTTCCATCTGAATCGAGCGATTGACAGGGCAAGATTTTAAAGACTTTAAGAAATCATTGCTTTATACACAAAGTTCTAAAAGAACAAAAAGAGAGAGGTATGAAATTGGAATTTTGCTACCTTCCCTTTAGGGTGTAGCATTTATCCATGCACATAGTAGGGGCCTTGTAAGTAGGTTTTCTTTGAGTTGAGTTGAATTGAATCGAATCAAGCTGGTCTTCATTCTACCGAACGTTCAATATCTGTGATTCATGGAGCAGAAGCTTTCCCCCTCTCTAGAGCGTCTTAGCTTTCGTAATCGCTTCTAGAGCTGCTTAATTTTCATTACCTTTGGAAAACTTGTATTCCATGCCAGAGGAAGGGAAGTAAAAATGTGCATTTCCACAATGGGCTAAGTAAGCACAGTGCCTCATTTTACCTTCCCAACGGCACTGGGAATGTTGCTATTTTGTAATTGAAGAGCCAGAGTTCCAAGCATTTTCTCCCAGGGTCACACAGGTGATCAGGGGCAGAGCCGGGACTCAACCGCAGGTCCGCCTGACCACATTTCGCTCACCACTTCCATGGCGTCAGGCTGGCCAGAGTGAGTCCTCTCAGGAATGTCAGCCCATTATTGAGTTTTAGGTCCAAGTATAAAGAGAACCCCTAGCTCCCACACCTGTCAGGTTAGCTCGAATGTCAGGTGGTTCATAAGCACCAACCACTGCTGTGAGATAAAGCTGTGTCATCCAGGGCACAAGAGCCAGGTACAGAGGGACCAAGAGGGCTCCGTAGCAGTCACAGTGAGCTGAGTCTGCAGCCTTCTCTAAGGCCCTGGTCTTTCACTGTGTGCTGATCAAGACCTTTCCGCAGCCCCTTTCTTAGGACAGGCCCACCCCTTTATTAAGCCCCAAGGGGCCAGAGTGCCACTTAGAACCCATCCATTCATGTGTTCTGTCATTCATTCATTCATTCATTCATCCAGTGACTTTCACTGAAGCTCCCGGCCACCCCCCCATCACTCTGGGTGCTGGGGATAAAGCACTGCTGAAGGAAGGCACTGTCCTTGCTCTCCAGAGGCTAACCGGGCAGCAGTGAGATAGCTAAAGTCAACAGTCACAGAGGAAACGCGTGGATCACACTTTTATAAGGGTAACAAGAAGAAGAAGGTGCACAGAAATCTGGAAGTAACAGTTCCGCTAAGACCTAAAGGGTGAGTGGAGTTTGGCCAGGCCAAAGGGGTGGAAAGAGCATTTACATAAACCCACCAGGCATGTTTTAGTGCTTTACAAATACTAACTCACTTAATCCTCGTAACAACCCTGTGAATGGGTGCTGTTATTGTCCTCATTTTACAGGTGGAGAGCCTCAGGCACAGAGAGGTTAAAGGACTTGTCCGAGGTCACCCAGCTAGGAAAGGTCAGAGCCAGGATGGACACTCATCAGCATATGGATGGTTCTCAAAACAGAGATGGGATGGGGGGGGAGTATCTCCCTGGGAGTGAGCACAGCCCCAGAAAAAGTGAAGCTTTAGGATGGAGCCTGGAGTTAAGGAAGATTTGGTCAAGTGGACCGAAAACTGTAGTCAGGAAGGTAGAATCAGAGGCAGGCAGGTGAGGGGGGAAGAGGGGGGCAAGGGAGATGGAAGGAAATATTTCTAGAAGGAGGGAGCAGTCACCTGGCCAAATGCTGTTGACAGGTGGGGTGGATGAGAACTGAGAAGTAACTGTAGTTAGCGTTGTATCCCATGGCAAGAGGAGAATGGTGGCAGCAAAACCCAATGGTAAAGGGTTCAAGAAAAAAGGGGAGGAGAGGAGGAAGTGACCATGACAATCAGTAATTATTTTGAGGACTTTTACTTGTAAAAGGGAGAAGACAAATAGGGTGGTACCTGAAGAGTGACCTGGTCCCAAGGGATCGTTTTTATTTTTGTAAGATGGCAGGTAGTGAAATATGGGTGCTCAAGGGGCAGGGATAGCACCCCCAGGGCAGAGTGACGCCGCTGGCGAAGTGAGGGGCTGGAGTCCAGATGGAGTGCAGGGCTGGCCTCTGCCCGGCTGTTCTGCGGGGACCGCTGCAGGTAAGCTGACCTCCCCTGCCCTGTGCAGCCTTCCAGAGAGTCTTCAACAGCAGGTCCCAGACCAGCCTCCTATCTGGAGCAGCAGGGTTCTGTCCGCAGGGTGCCCCCAGCTTCTGTGGATGGTGCCAAGGGGAGAGGAGCTGACAGTGGGGGTGGGGGTCAGCCTGGGTTGTGTTCCTTGCAGAACTGGGAGCTGAGTGACTAGGAGAGGGTTAGCTGCACCAACTAAGGGGAGTTTTCTCAAAGACTTGTGTGGCCCTTGTTTTTCAGGGGCCCTGGGGATCCCTGCTGTCACATAATAGACTTGGGGGACACATACCATCAGTCATTGGACACACCAGGTAGCCATGAACCCAATTCCAGCACGTTTACGTAAACTTACTGTAGAGTTTCCAATACATAAAATTGGTCCTCTGGGGTGATTGACCCTTCTACTAACTGTTCATTCCAGCACCCCAAAGTGTACTCACTCAGCCTGACTGTGCTTGACGGAGAAATACATGAGACAAAAAAGAGGGGGAGGAACCACATTTGGAAAGCTTTGAATACAAAATCAGGGGATTCCCCATTAGGGAAAAATTCCTCTGGTTAAAAAAGAAAAAAAAAAAAAAAAGAATTGGGTAAATGAGGCAGAAACATGGGGCTATAAGACACCCGGTATGCCACAGGCCTGCTTACTTCATTAACTACTTTCTAATTTAGAAAAAAAAAAAAAAAAAAAAAAAAAAAGAGTCTTAAGAATAATACATAGGTAGATATTCCCCACCCTCCGCCCAGGAGAACTTGTGTCAATTTCTCTTTTCCCCAATTTATTGTAGGTTGTATTGTAAATCGTCTTCCTACAAAGTAATAAAATGTAAATGTGGGTTTTAGGTATGCTAATGTTTCCGGTTGGCTGAGCCTGAATTCCCAGCCAGTTATGGGGCGAGGGGCCTACCAGGAAGCTGTGGGAACCGAGTGGGGGGTGGAGAGAAGAAGGGAAAACAGAAGTTCCCCTTTGTTTCAGTTTGAGAAAACCGGGATTTAGGAAACCGTGTGATCTGATGTGAGCTGGAGACGTCAGGGGACATCAGAAGGGAATGTATACATTAACCATCCAGAGGCAAGTTGCCTTACAAAGGGCTGAAAGCGGTGAGCAGCCCCTTCAGAAAATCTCTCCAGCCGCACAGTAGGAGAAGAAGAGGAAGGTTGGCCTCACTTCCAGGCTGGGGCTGGCTCTCCGCCTCTGGGACCCTCCAGGTCACTGGGATAAGGTCCTATAGTTGCCCCAGCAGAATGTTGGGAGGCCTTCTCGTTTTGCTTTTCTAAGTTTTTATTTTTTTTTAAGTTTATTTATTTATTTTGAGAGAGAGAGCAAGAGCGAGCAGGGGAGAGGCAGAGAGAGAGAGAGAGAGAGAGAGAGAATCCCAAGCAGGTTCCACGCTGTCAGCCTAGAACTTGTGGGGCTCAAGAACTGAGATCAAGACCTGAGCCGAGGGGTGCCTGGGTGGCGCAGTCGGTTAAGCGTCCGACTTCAGCCAGGTCACGATCTCGCGGTCCGTGAGTTCGAGCCCCGCGTCGGGCTCTGGGCTGATGGCTCAGAGCCTGGAGCCTGTTTCCGATTCTGTGTCTCCCTCTCTCTCTGCCCCTCCCCCGTTCATGCTCTGTCTCTCTGTCCCAAAAATAAATAAACGTTGAAGACCTGAGCCGAAATCAAGAGTCAGAAGCCCAACAGACTGAGCCACCCGGGCGCTCCTAAGTTTTTATCTTAGTTCCAGTTAGTTAACATACAGTGTTTTATTTGTTCCAGGTGTCCGATGCTGTGATAATGAGCTCATTTTCTTTCAAATCAATCTTCCAGTTTATAATGGAAATGGGTGGTGAGAGAGGGTTCACGTACAGAAATTTGTTAAATCCAAATTGATTTGGTAAAATTAGCAAGATTCTGTAGATCCCGAGTGGGATCCATCTGGAAAGACTTCACAGAAGAAGGCGACTTGGGTTTCTCATTTCTGGTTGGAAAATCCAACTCTTGCTATCCTTTGAAGGCAGGCTGGGCCCCACAGGGACTCCAGGATAAACTGGGGAGATGCCAGGATGGAGGCATGGAGGGCCCGTGAGGGGTATGTGACAATGCTTGGGGAGTGTGTAGGGGGCAGACAGTAAAGAGAGGTTGGAAATCTACAACTGGGAAGTCAGAGTTTAATAATAGCTAAGAGTTCCCACAAACTTCAGGGAAAGTGATTTGATTCAAAGAGGCCTTACGGCAGGTAGAGAGGCCTGAAAAGGGGGACTCTGAGAAGGAGGTTCCTTCCGTTGCAGAGATGATGGGAAAGAGGGACTGATGCTGGGGAAGGATCATCCAATTGGTGGAGAGCCGCAGAGGGGACAAGGAGGAGTTATCAGGTGAGGGGAGTTAAGTGGGGGACGCAAACTGGAGGCAAAGTGTGCATTTATAAATGTTGCCAGTACCTAAGGGCCTACTATGTGCTGCCTGTCTGCGGCCTCCCTGTGTAACCCCAGAACCTAGCATTGTGCCTACACCTAGACGCCACTCATTCACTACTTGTCTGGTGAATGAATAGATGAAGAGATAATAACAACTAAAATGGATTGAAGCCACCATGGAAAACAGTGCGGTGGTTCTTCAAAAAACTAACATAAAAGTACCATTCCACTCCTGGGTATTTACGCCAAAGATTTGAAGTGGCGATTTGCAGGGATCTTGGTTCCCTTACACCGTGTCCTCTCTTCTAGTGCCAAGCAAGACAAGACTAGAAGGAGAATCAGAGTGGTCAGCTGAATTCATGCAGGGCACATATGTTAAGCACCAGCTGTATACTCAACTCTGTACTCGTTATTAAGAAGATCAGATAAGTAGAAAACACTGTTCCTGCCCTCAAAGAGTTGACTTAGGTATGTGGGGCTATGCAGCAGATATCAATCTCAAAGGATCTCAAATTCTACAACACCAACCCCTTGGGCTATGAGATACTGAAGGAGCAGCTCAGGGTCAGGGTGAGATAGTGGAAGACTTCTGGAGCCAGGGCTTCCTGGGCAAGAGTCATCAAGCACATATTATGTTATGACAGAAAACCCAAACGTGTAAATTATAAACAGTATTAGTACAAAGTCACGATCCCTTAACTACAAAGCTAAAATCCAAAGACCTAATAAAAAAGAAGGTTTTATTTTGTATTTTTTGTTATTATTTTGGGGGTTTTCAATAAATTTGTTTTAAGTTTATTTATTGTGTGAGAGAGAGAGAGAGAGAGCGAGCACGAGTTGGGGAGAGCCAGAGAGAGAATATCCCAAGCAGGCTCTACACTGCCAGGGCAGAACCTGACGTGGAGCTCCAATTCATAAACCGTGAGATCATGACCTGAGCCGAAGTCAAGAGTCAGAAGCCCAACCAACTGAGCCACCCAGGGGCCCCTGTTGTTGTTATTTTGGACCGAATCTTACCTGGCAGCAAAACTTGACCCGAACTGGAGAGGCTCTTCATTATTTCTACTTAAACTCCTCCAAGTGAATGTTGATGTGGTTACTTGTAGAATCATGAGTGTGTCTGACTGTGGGGCATGGCCCCAGTGCCCACTGAGGGAGGTATCTTTATTTTATTTCTAAAATAAGACAAAAATAAATGAAATAAGTCAAATACTGTATGATCTTACTTTTATGTGAAATCTAAAAAAACAAAACACCTAAAAACACCCCAAACTCATAGATGCAGAGAACAGATTTGTGGTTGCCAGAGGTGGGGGTTCAGGGACAGGCAAAATGGGGGAAGGTGGTCAAAAGATACAAACTTCCAGGTATAAGATAAATAAATCCTGGGGATGTAAGGTACAGCATGGTAACGATAGTTAGCATTGCTATACTGTATATTTGAAAGTTGCTTAGAGAGAAGATCTTAAAAGCTCTCATCAAAAGAAAAAAAATTGTAACTATGTATGGAGACAGATGTTAACTGAACTTGCTGTAGTAATCATTTCACAATATATACGTATATCAAAGGATTAAATTGTACACCTAAAATGAATACAGTGTTATACGTCAATTATTTCTCGGTTAAAAAAAAAATGAAAAATGATCTTTGGACCCAAGGGTTTGGATGAAGGATTGCTATATTCATCACATGATAGACCATGTGACTCAGGCATTTTGCCAAGCGCTTAACTCACATCACCTCACTTCATCTTCACAGCAGCCCTGTGAGACAGGTCCTATTATTATCCCCATTTTGCGGATGAGAAAACTGACCAGAGAAAAGAAACAGCTTGCTGAAGGTCACAAACGTGTAAGTGATGGGCCTGGTTTGAAGCTAAGATTCTTAGTTTCCACTAGCATCTTGGTATGGCCTTGGTGGGAACAGTTTCAGGATCTAGATCAAGATGGAACTCAGATTATGAAGGCCCAAGGAGGAAAAAACTGGAGGGGAGAGGGGACCCCAGAACTGAGTTATCCATCTGAGTGTTGATAAGGAGGACAGTGCAGCTGAAGGTCTAAAGTGACATCCAGATCAGGGAGGCCCAGGTGGACAGACAGGGTTGGGGCCTACAGAGTGGTTTGGCTTCCAGGGGAGTCTGGGCTCCCTGTGGCTGAGGATAGAGTTTGGAGAGCACAGGGCCCCAGAAAGCTTGAGTCCCCAACCTTGGCCTTTAACGTGTCGCCTACTCCCAGACGCAAGTGGCCACCCTTAGGCTTGTAGCCATTCCACTTTCTGTTGAAAGAGGAAGCAGCCCCAGAAGATCCCCTTTACCCATTCTCTGTGGTGTGAAGAAGAGGAACCTGGATCCGATTTGGATTTTTTGAAGAAATCTTGCTTTAATGTGGTCCAATCCAACTTCTTCATTTGCTGGCCTAACAGGGGCCGTGGTATCTGTGTCTCCTCAGGGACCGGCCAAGGGGACTCTCTCAGCCAGGGACCCATGAGAGTGGACTTTCCCAGTCCTCACTCCGTGACTCCTCAGTGTGCCTCCAGTTATCTCCAGGGCTACCGGGACCTTCTTAAGTCAAAATTTAAATATTAAAATAAACTTAGTGCAAAAACAGGCCTATGGAAAGAAATAAACCTATACTAACCAGTATTTCTCTAGAGAGGGGAGCGGGGAGAAATGCAGGGGAGCACATGGGTACTCAGTGAACCCACATGGACTCTGCCATGGTTTCCTCATCTCTCAAGTGGGAGGTTTGGACTACAGGACCTCAGAGCAGCCACGACCCCGCTCTGGCCTTCTGGGATTGTGTGAGCCAGACCCCGGAAGCTGATGACCTATGGCAGGTGTTCCTGCCCTGGGCCACTGCACACAAGCTTCCACAGAAAAACTGTACTGTATAGCACCCTTCAAAAAATCAACTTCACTTTCCTCACTGTCTCCCAGATCCAGCTCGGAGCCATTTCCCCTCTGCTGCTCCTCCATGAAGTCCCAGATACTCCCGCCTCTGGGGTAAAAAGGCTTTCAGGTGACCCCACATCAGTGTACATGTTCTGCTTTCTGAGAGAAATGGGGCTTTGCCTTGAAGCAGAACATGGATGAAGAGCTGACAGCTACACTGCTGGCAGGCTGGGACCCCCTGGAAGCCCTGGCCCTGGCATCCCACCTTCCCTCTAGCATCTCTCGAGGGACTTAGGAATAATTTTAAACACCTCCTCTCTTTGCTTTCTCCTATTCCCTTCTTGATCTGCGTACTTCCCACTCCCTGTCCCAGTCTAGTGGGATCTGCACTGCTCCCAGCCGAGATGATTAAAGATGGTCTATGTGCATTCAAAAGGCACGGTGAGGGGTCCCCGGCCGTCTCAAGAGTTAGTGGGGCATGCGGCTCTTTATTTTGGAGTTGTGAGTTCGAGCCCCACGTTGGGTGTAGAGATTACTTACAAAATAAAATCTTTAAAAGGCATGGTGATCACTAGAAGCGTGCATGGGTTCACCGGGAACAAGCTTTGGTCCCCTTCCTTTTTTGATACAATGTCCAAATTGTCAGACAGGAGTAAGCCATAGATATATTTGTACGTATTCACATAGGCATTTCATAGACTCTCATGCCCTCTCAGGAGGGGGACTGAAGATGCTCAGCTAAACCCGTGTGATAGCATCATGTCACATGCCACTGCTCTGACACTCGGCACGTCCCAGTTGTGATAACTGGGATTCTGTCTTTTCCTGGAGACTCAGTATCCACCTTGAATCTCTGTTCTAATAGAGGGTTCTTATCATGGTAGCCTGGCCTATATTCCTCTTGGCAGGAATGTCAGACATTTTGGAATATTGCTTCTCCTCGATTACTTATCACCATTGAGTAGCCTGCCGGCTAGAACGTGTGCCCCGACTTAGTCAGAGAGTACTGACTCTAAGTACTTCTGCAGCTAGACGTAGGCTTCCAGGGCTGCTGTAAAATTCCTAGACGTTGCTTCCTTCCAGACATGGGATCCGTGTTCCTCCCCCCGAGCCAATAGTCTTATGACTGCTTTGATCAGTAGAGTATGGAAGAAGAGGTGCTCTGTGACTTCCAAGGCTTCCTTCATGAGAGGCCCCACAGCTGCTGCCTGCTTCTCCTATAATACTTGCTCTTAGAGGGCTGCCTGGGTGGCTCAGTCAGCTGAGCGTCCGACTTTGGATTTCAGCTCAGGTCTTGATCCCAGGGTCGTGGGATCAAGCCTTGCATCGGGCTCCACATTGAACACGGAGCCTGCTTAAGATTCTCTCTCTGTCTCCCTTTCTCTCCCCCACAGGCACTCTCTCTCTCTCTAAAGATAATTAAGTTTAGAATATTTGCTCCAGCCTTTGGGTCATCCCAATGCCGTATAAAACATGTGAACAAAGAAGCCTGCCTGTCTTCCTTCTTTCCTTGGTATATAAATCGCTTTCTTTTATTTATTTATTTATTTATTTATTTATTTATAAAAAACATATTGTGATCTTTTTTTTTTAAGTTTGTTCATTTATTTTAAGAGAGAGAGAGCAGGGGAGGGGCAGAGAGAGAGAGAGGAAGAGAGAGAGAATCCCAGGTAGCCTTCTCACCGTCAGTGCAGAGCCTGACGTGGGGCTCGAGCTCATGAACCATGAGATTATGACCTAAGCCACAGTCGGACACTTAACCAACTGAGCCACCCGGGTGCCCCAAATTTCCTTTTATTTTTTATTGATTGTTTATTTTAATTTCTTAAAAACATTAAAAATTTTGATTTAAACATAGTTGCCATCTTAGATATTAGTTTCAGGTTTACGGCACAGTGATTTGACAATTGGATACATTACAAAATGCTGCCCGTGATAAGTGTAGTCACCATCTGTCACCATACAAAGTCATTACAGTATTACTGACCTTATTTTCTATGCTGTATCTTCTTCTGCATGACTTACTTATTTGATAACTGGGAGTTTGCAACTTTTAATCCCCTTCACCTATTTCACTTATCTCCCTGCCCTCCCAAAGAAGCCTTTGGATAACTCCAGCCCCCAACTGTTCAGGTCACCCTCCCTCCCCCTGTGGTCTACTTTTCCCAGCTGGAACCCTAGACATGGGGCAGAGAAAAGCCATCTCTGCTATGTATGCTCTGTCCAAATTCCTGACTTACAGAATCTGTGAGCATAATAAAATGGTTGGTATTTTACATCATCAAGTTAGAGGTGATTTGCTCCAGAGCAAACTGGAAAACCACCGCTGCCATTACATGAAGACGAGCGGATCAATGTCAGCTTCTAGGAGGGCAGTCCCTAGCCGTGGCCTGCAGGCCCCATTCCTATCCAACTTCTTTATTGATGACTTACAGAGAGCCACAAGAGCAAGAAACAACAAGAAAAGGTAAGAAGGATCCCTTGAAAATTATTGGTATCGCACACTGAGATAGATAGGCAGGACACCGGGGGCTGGGGCCAGCATCCTGAAAGATCTTGCCTGGCTAAAATGAACATAAACCCTGCACTTAGACTTTAAAATCCAAGCGGAGACATACAGGGTGGATTAGGGGTGAGCCAGGGGGAGGGAGGGTTGGCTAGTTAGGTAAGTGGGAACACCGGGAGTAACTGAGGGAGGATCCTGGGGGTGGAGTAAAGGAGGGTAGTGACTCAAGTTGAAGCTGCTCAGTGGGCAGGGTCGTGTCAGACATGGTCTCAAGGGCCATCGTAGGAAAGTTGTAAAAGGTGCTGGATCCTGGGGTGGCTTTACTCTGCATCTTGGCCCTTGGGCGCTCAGGAATCGAACAAATCTGGCCAGTTAGCATCTTGGTTGCCAATGCTCCTTGCAGATCCTAAAATAGTACAGACCTAGTTGAGCTAACTTCTAAATATAAATGCAGAGACCCAAGGACAAACAAAAATGGCTGCGTTTCACAGGCATTTATTCTGTTCAGATTCTGCTGGGGCCTCCCTACCATCCGGTCCACGTACAGCACTGGACACACAGCGTGTTGGAGTGACCCCACGGGGAGATGGCTGGACCGGGGGATCCTCCTGACTCCTTCCCTTGGAAAACCCGGGCAGTGCTCACGCATTGTGTTGTTGTGGGTCCCCGTCTCACTTTAAGAAGTTGCTGAAAAGGCTGGGGTGCGGAGGGCCCTGGATGGGGATGAATTCCTGGGGCCACCATGTCTAAGTGTGGTGGGATATGTGCACCATGGACGCTTATGCAGGGGCTGGTCTGGGTGCAGGGCCTGGGAAGGGTGAGGACCCTACCAGCACATGACCTCTGGGTGGCTCAACGGAGGGGGGTATCATGGTGCCCGTGGAACATGGCACAGCCCCAGCCTGGCCTCTTGCTCCCTCTCCGAGTTTATGAAGAGGTCATGGCACAGCCAGGCTCGATCCTCCTCCAGGCCCGCATGCCAGGGCTGAAGGAAAAACTCACCAGCTAAGCAGGCAGTGGCTGTTTACGGAAGGAGAGGCTGTCACTAAATTGCCTTCTGGGCCCCATGGGTTTGAGCAGTAAAGATGCTTTTGGAGACGCCAAGAAAGGAGCAGAAGGGCCTTTTCTGTCCCTTTGGAGACGCCGAGAAAGGAGCAGAAGGGCCCATACTGAGACTGCTAACCTAACTGGCCACCCGATGCTCTCCCTCACCTGCAGATGCTACCTGTGTGACACTCTTTGAAGCCAGCCTGTGCTCATGGCCAGGGGTCCACTTGTCACCAGTGCTCAGATGCTAGTTCTCTCTTTGCAACATCATTTTCTTCTCTGTCAAACAGACTGTTTTACGTTTTACAGGGACCTTGCTGGATATGGTGCCTGAGTGCAAAATCCTCTGGGGTGGACAGAAGGGTTTAAGAAGGCTTGAGGCAAGTGGGGAATTTGAAATAGCTCTGGGTTTGGGTGAAAATTTTAGGTATGGAGTTGGATGGGAGAGAGACACGGAAGCTGACTGGGAAGAAACTCTGAGGTATTCCAGTCAGAAACACCTCAGGGCTCGCTCTCTCTGTGCAGAAAGGCATCAGAAAACTACCTACTGATAGGGTAAGAATTCTCGAATACTTTGTTGGGTGAAAAAGCCTGGGGCACAATACCATGTATATGTGGTGTTATGCTACCTTAGAGCAAAAAAAGAATGTAAAAAGCAATTATCTGTAATCATATTTGCTTGTAACGACACAAGCAAAATATGTAAGAAATGAATAAAGATAGGGATGTGGGTACAGAACTAGACAGAGGGGGGACAAGGCGGGAGTGAGACATGACCTATTACCTTCTATGTTTTTATTTTTGACCATGTGAGTGTATTACCTATCCATAAAATAAAATAAAATAAAATAAAATAAAATAAAATAAAATAAAGTCCTCTTTCACTTTTGACCAAAAAAACCCCCAACCAACCAAAAACCAAATATCAACACCCAAATAAACTCTCTAACTCTTAGGGTCATTGCCTTGCAACACCCCCCCCCCCCCCCCGCCTCCCCTTATGCTCCACTCCATTTTTGCTAATGCTCTCAATGCTTCTTTTGCCTGATTTTTTTTTTTTTTTTACCTGAGCCAAATTCCAGGCTTCTTTGTTTAAAACAGAACAAACGAAGCTTTCCATGCCCCAAATCTCTGTGGAATTGTCCTTGACTAGATGTAAACGTTGACAGTGGTTTGTGCTCTTCATCCCGTCAGGACCCAGGCTCTGAAATCTGATCGTCCAACTCTCCCGGGGAAGGTGAGGCCAGCCCCGGCCTTGACAACCTGCTCCACACTCCAGTCATCTTCAGCATGTTCTTGAACGTTCCATGTCAACGCTCCCATCCTGGCGTGTCCACCTGCGGTCAGCAGCTGTAGAAACGTGCCCCTACCGTTGTCTGTCAGACAACCAGGGCTGGCCAACTTCATACTTCTTCGGTTATCTCTAGGTTCTTTCCTGGCCAGGCTAAATAACCTCAATCCCCATAACTAATTTTACAACCCAGTCATCACTGCCTCTTTTGAAATCCCTCTGAGCATCTCTCAATTTCTAGAGCCTCTGTTTTATAACAAGAGGCTAAGCCCTAAGCACATAGAGACCAATGAAAAGATCACTGTGTGGTTCCTCCGCCTCCTTGCTTGGATCCCTGTTGAATGATCACGCAGGTCTCTTAGATGTTGTTGTGGTTTTGTTTTTTTTTTTTGCAGTTTACGGAACACCAACATCTCTCTATCTCAGTCCATCAGACCTTCTCAGTGTCTTATTATTTCCATTGATTCAGGTTAAGCTTGGCCCACTGTGGTCTTTATTTAGATCGTCTTTATTATACCTGCGGGTAGATCGTGTAAGCAGGCCTTGGCACGGGCTTATTTGTGGGTTTCCTTTCAAAAGGTCACTGTGAAACAGGAAATGTGACTAAGAAAATCTTCTTCTTCCATGAAACCTTCTTCATTAACTGGAAAAAGGCACCCATCCCCTCTCCCTCAATACTTACTCATGACCCAAACAGACACATTTCAAAAGAACACATAGTTCCCCAAACACTGAGAAGTGCACTATAAGGCTCACGAGTGGGGCGAGTGGTTATTTGTCAGGTTTGCGCTGTCTGGGGCCATCCTCACATCAACACATGCTGCCTGTCACCGTTCTTCACAGAATCCGAGGCCGGGCGGGAACCTGGGGGCTGGGAGGCGCTGGGAGGCCTCGCGGCTGACCCAGGAGGAGCGGCAGCTTAGGAGCCAGAAGAATTGGCAGTGTTACCATGGATAAAGGCTGATGGGAACCCGGGTCTCCTGCCTCTCCAGCCGCATTTGCCCAGTTAAACTTACACTCCCACCTCCTTAAGCTTCTGGAGGGGTCCCCTGCATCTTTTTTCCCGTAGTACAGAAGCCAGGTGAAGCCACAGCGAGGACACGGGGCTGTCGGGAGAGACTCTGGGCAAACAGCGCAGGCTTCCTGATGGGGCTTCCTTGGGGACACAGTAGTTGCCACACTTGGGACCATGTGGTTCGCCACCTTGCTTCACTTTCCTCATCCACACAATAGAAAAACAACAGTCTTTCACTTAAAGGGTTATCAGGGGATGAAAATCAATTAAAACACAGAAAGCCTCCAGAACACTCTTGGTGTGTGACCAGTCTGCAAACGTTAGTTATTATCATTCTGATGGGTCGGTTAGCTTTCTGCCTTTCTATTCAATTCAAGAATGTGGCACCAACCGGAGGCTTTGTTGTGAAAATGGCCACATCGAGGTGCCCTCTCGTCCCTGCCTAGTCCCTCAATGGCCCATAGTTTGTCTTAAGAAAAGCTGAGAACAAAAATACAGATGGTCCAAGCGCATAGTCGGTACTGATGGGGGCTAGGGTCTCTCCAGACAGGGTGTGTGGCCGGGAGCCCCGGTCTGAGATGGCCTGGTTCAGGAGTGCCCACTGCTCAAAGACGTTGAGTGACTGGTGTAGCGGGCCCTGGGGCGATCCTGGTTTGGCCATCCATAGTGTTACTGAGAATACAGATCGAGGCGCAGGATCTTGGGGCTCCGTGTACCGGGACCAGACGCAGACAGGGAGTGTGGGATGATGTGAGGGGAGTCTCGGCCAGGCTTCCGGGTGCAGAGTCCCAGCTTGACTCACCCTCCCATCTCTGTGCTCACTCCCAAGGCCTTTGTCTGTATGCTGGGAAATTCCCGCGGGATGGTTCAAACCCCAGCACCGTGAGGGCACCAGACTCTTTTCCTGCGCTGTAAGTTGCCTCATCCTGCCTAACAGCTTCCTGAAAACGTAGTCTTGCTCCACAAGAGGAAGGGTTGGTCGGTCGGCTGCAGTGCGGGACGCTGAGTCAGCAAGATTCACTGGTGGGAGAGCCAGCGCCACAGCTGCGTGTGTGAAGTTCACAGGGCTGACGTTGTAAGAAAATGGTTTTTTCTATTGCCTGTGTCTTAGGTCCCAATCGGCATTCTTCCAGCGTCAGCACGAACCTTTCGGCTCTGTCAGCCCACATCATCCTCTTGCCCCACTGCCGACACACTGGGGTCGGGGGCGCTGTGTCAGGGAGTGGAGCCCGTGTGCCCTGGGACAGAGACACTCTTTGCAGACCGTGCATGGCGTCTAGCCCGCACTGAGGCCTGGCCTCCTCTTTTCTCAACCACTCTTGGGGGATAGATGAACTGTCCTTACCTGAATGCACCTGGATGCACTTGCTGGAAGTGGAGGGGGGTTGATGCTTTCTTAGAAATTTGCTCTGATGTCAATTATACCTTGAGACAACTGGAAGAAAAAAAAAACCCACACATGGCACAAAGGTGGCACTCAGCAAATAAAAGATAATTATGACACCCCCTCCAAAAAAAGAAAAAAATGTGCTCTGTTTCTAAATGGGATCAAAGTAATCCTTAAATTCTTTTACGGATCCCTCCTTGGGATCCATTCGATTTTAAAACAAAATGACGATAGGCTAACTTTTTATTGATTTTGAGCTGATTTGCAATGGAACTAAATTCCTGAGTGAAAAGAAGTTTCGATAAACTTAAAAGTGGGATTGCTAGGTGGTTCCCATTTAATAACCTAGTGTTTAAAAGCATTATGTCCTGGTTTTCCCTTTTTTTCCCCCACTTTATCCGAGGTCCCTCTCTTTCCTCAGAGAGTTCCTTATGCATATTTGGACGGAAAGAGCAGGGGGGGGAAAAGTGAGGGTTGGTCTAGGGGTTTGAACTGGGAAAGAGTAGACATTTCCAGTCCCCAACATCCCTCTATCCTGCGTGTCTTCTGAGTTCGAAAACATGGCTGCTTTCATGGCCTTGAAGTTGTGCTTGCTTCTGCCCTAGTCCCTGGGCCTCGGTTGCAGCACCCCCTCTCCCAGCCTCCTGGGTGTGGGCCGGGGGGATGATGTGTGTGCAGGGGTGGGAGCCTCACACCCTAATGGGGCTGAGCTGGCCCTAACGCCTGTCTCTCCCAATTAGTTCCCCAAAGGGAACAAAGCCTTATTTCTTTCCTCTCTCTGTTCCCAGGCGCTGACTGGGGAAAAACAATCCTTGGCAGCTCAGGGGTTAAAAATAAAACACAGCAAGGGGGAAAACAAGCCAGGCAGCTGCATCGGCTCCTCAGAGCCCACTCCAGGCTAAACAGAGGCCCCAGCAACTCCTTGGAGACTTGAACCCTGGGCGATGGAATTTTCCCTTGCATGGAGGCTATTGTCCTCTGGAAAGGGCCAGGGCCAGAGGAGGGCCTGGGGAGCACTGATCTCCCTGAGCTCGCAGCCAGGAAGCTCCTGAGAGCCCAAGGGCTCTGTCCCACCCAGCTGGGGTTGGGTGAAAAGGCACTGGGGGTGAAGCCCACCACTCCCCCTTTGAGAAAAGGGGGGTCCGTTGGGGGGCTTCCAAAGGCCTGGGCACCAGTTGTTACCCCACTCCTCAGCCCCAACCAGCCAGTCACTGGGATGGAATAAAAGGCTTGGTTCCCTTGGCAACCACAGGGTCTACGGTCTTTCACAGAGTACAAGATGGGCTTGGGGGTGGGGGTTGGGGGGCAGCATGGGGGAAGTGAGGGGGGGGATGGGCAGTCTGTTTACCAGCGTTGTTTGAGGGAAGCTTTTGTAGGTTCTGGCCTGGGAAATGCAGGATACCTTAAGTGTGGGGGATGCTCTTTCTTAACTGCTTCCCAGTTTCAAGCCACAGTTGGCGGTCCATGGTGGGAACAAGGCTGCGTAGGCCTCACGTTGACTTCCTGGACGGCTCAGGAGAGTCAAATAGAGCCTACCTTTATAGGTACCAAGGCCTGGCCCTGTTGTATAACCAGAGACTCCTAGAAGTGCTGATAGATGCTTGAGCCCATAGAGAGCTATTTGTGAAGCTGAGATTAGAGTAGCAGGCGCCTGTCTCCTGAGTCTGATCTCGATGGAGTAGACAAAGCTATTTTTAATATCAAGCAAGAGAGTTGCTGAAATAATGAGAAAGGGCAGAACCTGGGCTGACTTTGTCTCAAGCACTAGACTTTGTGAAAGGAGTTAAAAAAAATCTGTCCACATACCAAACAGATGCGTTTAGCCTCAGTGAAAACAAGTGATAAGGGACAGGAGACCTTGACCCAGGGTTTTGGGATTAGAGGTCCCAGGGTGTCGTCACTAGCACAGAGGTATGTGGGACTCTTGGTGTAACCTTCTCTGGGGTTTTAGATTGGGAGGGCTTGAAACCTGGCATTGACAGAAAGCACCTTTTATGATACCTTTACAAGTGTGGTATCCACCAGATAGAACAAGCAGGGTCAATAAGTTGATACGGTGGCTTAAGAAGAGAGATAAATGGTATAAATCAGCACACTGTTCGGGAGTCTCAAAATGATTTTTGTTTTTTAAATGAAAAACAAAAAAACCCCCTCCCAGACTCCTATCTGGTGTAGCCAGGCAGGTCTTAGAGACATTGAAAACTAGGTTAATGGCTGTTTCTCGTGGAAGGCTCGCTACATTCCTCTGCTTTTGCCTGAGGATTTGGGCGGGAGGAAGAGTCAGGGGCGAGGTGACCGAGTTTTCCTGAAAGAGTGGCCGGGGCCGTGATCAGTGAAGTACTTCCCTACGCACACCAGGGTCAGTTCCCTCCAAACTCAACTCCGGTGGGTGGGTCTCATCTGGAAGACACAATTTGAGGAAACCTAGAGGGTGGGTCTTGAGATGAGGAAACACCTGGGTGGCAGGTCCTCGATAAGGAAACAATCCTGGGATACCACTGCAGCTGCTTTGTGTGCATGACCCGTGGCCAGTCAGACCAGCCACCTGCTTTAATCATCATCATCAGAATAATAATAATAATAATAAAAGGAATCGCTTATCACCTAATTAATTTACTTGCCAACTGGTGGATTGGCAGAGAGAAAGTCTAGGCAATGCATAATAATAACTCATTTAGAAAATACACGGAGAATGGGAACCCAAAGAAGAGAAGCTGGCGTGAGCTTACCATGTATGTGTAATCATGCATGTATACACAATCTCATTTAGGCGTAGTGACAGTTCAATGAAGTCGGTGTGGTTATGATTCCCATTTTGTAGATGGGAAAACTGAGGCCTGAGTAGGTTAATTAACTTGAGCAAGATCCCATAGCTGAAGGTAGAGAGAACCTGGTTTTGAATCCTATCTGATAATCTTAGATCCATCTAACAGCCACTTTCAGATACGAAGTCTCACTTGATTTTCAAAACCACCCATTAAGGCAGCAGATTATTTCTGTTTATAGCCTCAGAAGCTAAAGGTCATGGAGTTTAAGTGACTTGACCTAATCACAAGACTAGTATGTGGTAAAGCTAGGACTGCTCTCGGGCTTTTCCCACAGTGGCATGAGGCCTGGTCTCGAGTTCCAATCTTCACGCATCTAGGAAGATTTTAACGTCCGTCATTCACTCATTCACTTCTTCATTTAGTTGTTCAACGAATATTTGCTAAGTACCTGTCACAAACAAGGTATCAAGGGGAACAGAAAACGAATGAGATTTTTGAAGTCCCTGTGAGTAAAAGGATTTTGTAATCTCACTGTCCTGTGTCTGTGGTCGTGGCTGTCAGTGGAAATCTTCCAACATCAATGTGCTAACTGATGTGTCTCATTCAATAAGCTGATACGTTTATAATGGAGAAGGAAGACATTGGGAACCACTGAGTCACGAACAATCCCGGGACACCTCGCTCTTTAAAATGGACAGAGTAATTCAGCAAGCTTTGGCTGGACTCACAGTGACACCCGAGTGGAGGTAGAGGGAAATGAATTCTGGCCGAGGCTCCCTGGGCCCACGTGCATTCACACAGCCCCCCAGCCTAGCAAGCATTCCGGTCTCCCCTGGTCCGTGGCTCCGTCGTGAGGGGCCCCTCCCAGGGACAAACTTCCTCTCCATATCTGATTTCATGGGCCAGCTACTTCCTGGACAGAACCAAATACTTATCAGATGCCTAAACTTACATCTGCCCGAGTCAGGCTGTATGCTGGTCATATTCCCTACTCACCCATCTGAACAGGATTACTTTTTAAAGAGGGTTTCTCATGCACAACTACCAGGGGGGAAACCTTGCTCCCCAAGTGACAGAAGTAAAGGCAGATCAGAAGCACTTAAAGACAAGTGGTGACGTGTCCGCTGCCTATGAAGAGCATGCAGGTTCAGAAGGGCCCCTGAGCAAAATTTCATCCTGTCCATGTGGCCCGATATTTATCAATTCATCTGGGGCAAGGTGCAGGTATTTATTAGAGCACAAGGTGGAGGGAAGCTGAGGAGTTTTTACAAGGGAAATGGAGATGGTGAAGGAATGGGGCAGGGAAGGGGGGGCAGGTCTTTGAAGAGAAAGGGTTGATTCAGGTATTCATTCAACAACTACAGAGCTCCAGCTCTTTCCCTGGGGACCTGGTAGTGCTCATGTTTACCTGGTGCCCGATGCTTAGTAGGATCTCGTGAACTGCGGAGGAATGGGGACCGTGCTGCACGGGCTCTCTCAGAAATGGGGTGGCCTCTGAGAGGGCAGAGCCTGGCGGGAGGAACATGAAAAATATCAGCCTTCTAATCCTGACCTCAATCCCCATCTGCATGGCCCAGGTTTTGTTGCATGAGCGACACCGGGGAGACCCTGATAGGGAGACACCGTTGCCCTCTGTGACAGGAAACATTCTAAATTTTGGAGGCTCAATTAGGAAACCCTTCATGGTTTTTTCTAATAAATGTTGATGACTCTGTCATTCATAAATGAGACCCAAACTTTTTAATTTTTTTTTTTTAATCTTTCACATTTTGCTATCACTTTACTTAATTTTATTGCTTGGAATCTCTGCCTTTTCCCCCTGTTGCCTAGCTTCCCCTTCTCCAGTAGGAGTGCTGGATTTTGCAAATTGAAATACAGGACACGCAGTTAAGTTCTAATTTCAGATAAACAGCAAATACATTTTTAGTGTAAGTATGTCCCACAGAATGCATGGGATATACTTACACTAAAGAATGCTTTGCTGTTTTTCTGAAATTAAAATTTAACTAGGTGTCCTGCGTTTTATCTGATGACACCACCCTCCTGCCTTCCACACCTGAACCTCTTGGGATTTATTTTTATTTCCTGTCAGTGTGCAGCATGTATCATGGCAGAGTTTCCAGGTTTGTTATCTTCTGTGCGAAGCAGCGTTGTGACTTGTCTTCGCCGTTCTTCACTGACTGTCCCCTTCCCAGATATTTCAGAAAATACTGTGTTTCCGTGGAGTTTATTTTCTCTTTAATTCTATAGGGGTCCACGTTCACATTTGGTTTTCCAAACGGGGAAGTGCTAGGCGCATCAGATGTTTTTCCACGGCCAGCTTATGTATTCCTCCCATTTTGGGGGGGATCACCTTTCCTCAGGTCTTTGGTAGAACTTCAGAATAGATAACATTTAATAGCACCACGAATCCAGATGGGAAGACCCAGGGGGATTAAATATCAGCAGGGTAAGATTCAAGAGTCTCCTCGGTTTCCCAGTTTCTTTCCTGATAATGCCCACATTAGCCAAAAGCCAATGTTTCTTGAGCACATGTAAGGTTGACAAGGGCCATTAAGGAAGCCTGGGTCCATTTGATAGAATCCTTGAAGTCTATATATTTTGCCTTTTTCTGCTGTGTGTGTTATGTGTGTTATATGTGTGTATATTGTGTGTGTGTGTGTGAACCTGATAGCAATACAATGGAGACGGTGACTGTGTTAGGAAGGTTAAATTATGATTCTTCTCTCTCTTCTGCTTTCCAAACTATGCAATATAGCTCTCTAATTTTTTTTAAGGATTTTATTTTTAAGCAATCTCTACACCCAGTGTGGGGCTTGAACTCATAACCCTGAGACCAAGAGTCGCGCGCTCCACCGACAGAGCCAGCCAGGCGCCCCTCTAGTTCCCTAATTTAAAAATAAGAGAAAAAACTTGAAAGAGTGCTTAAGTTTTTCATTTTTTAAAAATGCAAGATCTTGCTATTAAAGTGCCATTGACTATAAAAAGAAAACATGGCATTATAAAATTATCAAAACACGTAAATGCTTTATAAACTTTACATATTATTTTCTGAGTAATTTTCCATAGTTACCCGGCAAAAGGGTTGTGGTGTTAGGACGGGAGCTCAGGTCTGCCTGGCTGAAAACCCAGGCCCTTGTACGAGTACATGGCAGAAATGTACTAGTTGGATCTTTGTTACTAAATGATTTCTCTGCACTCTGGAATCTTACGTCGTAGCCTGGAATGATTTCTCTGCACTCTGAAATCTTAGGTCGTCGCCTACCTACACAATTATTGATTTCCATTAATGATTCTTCTGCACAAAATGTATAGAGCTCAAGAATGAATCAGCAATGAAAAGTCAATTCTAATAATAGCTACTGTTTCCTGGAGGCCATGTACCAGGTGCTGAGATGACATTTGAATCCATTTCACTAATTTAATCCTTGCAACAATTCCGAGGTCAGTTCTCACCCCATTTTACAGGTGAGGAAATGGAGATTCAGAACTTCAGGTCTTAACAAGCAGTCCGGAGGCTGAGATTCAGAATGAAAAGCCTGGTTAGGTGCCATGTGTTTCATTGTATCCTAATCCTTTAAAAATTCCGTCACCCCTACCGAGGGTAGTAACTCCATGCATCAGAAAAGCAGAGTACTTTCCTCCCACCATCCTTCTCTAAGCTGTGGGTAAACAGTTCTCATCTTAATAAGATCCTTGAAAGAAGAGAATGAGAGAGAACAGCTCTCTCAGGAATCACAGTCCACCAAGTCGACTTAACCCTTTGGATGCCTACAATTAAGCTCAGGGGCACTCACTTTCTGAAGGAGCCACAAATCAGACATCTTTCTTATGCACCCTGTTAAACTGCCCCCCTTCCCTTGGAGTTTGTATTGTGAAGGTTGCAGAGGAAATCTGCCTCTTCATTTCTTCCCGGGCCTCAGGAGGATCATTTTCCATATTAAACAAAGCATCACACATTCCTGAGAATGCCTCTCCCACAGACGTGTTTTGACAACCAGGAGGGAAGATGGGAGGCCCGTAGAATGGGCTGCACAAGAACCCAAGAGGATCCAGGAGAGCCCTTTCCAAAACCCTGGTTGATTATTTCCAGCTTCCTGTCAAGCTAGGCTTCTCAGAGACCAGCATTTATCAAAGGGGAGACACCCGGTTCTCTAATTACCTTCCCCTGTGTCAGAGATGTGTTCGGCACCTTTATCACCCTAATGGTGACCTGTTAACGTCCATGCTTCTGGCCAAAGGTTTGTTTATGTGTTTCAGTGAATAGGGTGAGCATTTATCAACCATCATTGGTATTTCATAACTATTCCTTTTGGTGTTGTAATTCGAATTCTTTTGCATCCTTGAATTTTGACATACGATTGTTTTTGTATGGGGTACTTTGCTTTCCAAACCATGCGGTTTTCCCCTGTGTCTTTGTACGGGCATGTAAAAAGCAACTGGGGAGAGAGGGTTCTCCTAGGACTTTTAATCACAATGCCTTCTTTCCAGAAAATCCCATTTAGCACTATTTTGGCACTGGATTTTATCGTAAGTTTTGGATTTCCCTGCCTTTATATCTCCGTGGCAGGCATTACTTCCCATTTTATAGGCAAGGAAAGATTATTGCCTAAAATATTAGTGAATAGCACTTTTATCGTTATGTAGCAAGAATATCTACACAGATTTATTTGGTAAAGATTCTATTCAAAGGTCTGGGTACTGATTAACGCTGCTTGGCCCACCGAACAATTGGTGTAACCTGGGCTTGATAAACCAAATAAGACCTTTGTCTTGTTTTCCTGGCTGGCAAAATTGCCTGTACCATAAAATCCTTCAGCTTCCAAGGAGAGGCCAGGATTCTTCTTGTAAAGACTTGGTTTGTATTTCTTGTCCCTGATGGATAGTTGAATCCAAAGGAAGCGGGTGCTGGTAGGAAAGGCCTCGAGGACATGTGTATGTGCCCTTGTGAATGTATATGTGTCTCTAACACACTTGTACACATGCTCACAAACATACTAGCGACGGGGACCCAGGTTGTGGGGGATGGGACGGTGAAGCAGCTAGTCAAACATGGGTTTTTGTGCCCAACTCTTGCTCCGAAGTATCTACATCCTCTTCTTCACCTGCGCTGCTCTGGGTCACTTTGCTCAGGTGGAGGAAACAAAGGACTAAGGAAATTCCAGCCCCAGTAGTTTCCTGAAAAAGCTACTCTGGTATCCTCATTGATGTCTGGAGGATAGTGAGCTTGAGACTAAACTAGCACGAACACCACCACCACCCCTCCGCCTCGCCCCCGGGAAAACTGCTTGGGCTTGTTCCAGAATGGGGTCAGCAGGGTCACACTTATTTCCTAAAAATACCCCAACTTGCTGAAAACTTAAAAAAAAAAAAAAAAAAAAAAGAAAGAAATCCTACCAAAGCATGTGCCTTACAGCTCTCAGATTTGTTCCTTGTACCTTTGGGTGAATACCCGAGAATGGATTCCTTGCCCCAACTGCTCACATAGATCTGGTTTTTAAGATGAGAGAAAGAAGCATTAGGGAGACCCCCACTCCAGTGAATTTGATGCCTATCTATGGCTATGTTTTAGAATGCATCATTTGGAGAAACTGAGGATGCTTGGCCCGGAGGGGAAAACTCTCAAAAGGGATCAGGCTTATAGCTTTAAAATACTCAAAAGGCTGCCACAGAGAAGAGGAAACAGACTTATTTAAACTCTGACTGAAGGGTGGAAGTTTCTGGAAGGAGTATTTTTGGATCAATATAAGAACAATTGTCTAACAATCACGCAGCAATGAGTGGAAAGCTTCCTTGAAGGTGCAGAGAAAGGACCCCGTCTCAGGACCCTGCAGGCAGAGGACAGCAAGGGTGTTGTAATGTGAATTCCAGAAGTACGTGAGGTTCAGCTGATGACCTCCAACGTTCCTTCCAGCTCTAAGATTATATGGTTCTATATCTGTAATTTTCCATTTCCCTATTAAGAAGAAATTTTCCACATTCAAAATTGTTTTAGTATTTGATAAAGGTTGTAGGATGATTTTTGCTCTGTTTACTTTAACATGGGGCTTACTCCCTTGCCCCATGGCTTAATAAGACATAAACACATCAGTGTTATTTGTTGGACAGAGGAGATGGGAGTTCACTGCTGGGTAGGAAGGTGCTGGTTACAGCTGGTTATAGCATGAAGAAGTTGGAAACTCCATATCTTTCTCCTACCCAGTCTCTGAAATACTCCCACCCAAAGGATATCTTACCCAATGTTAGATGGTGGGTGCAGCAGAAGTGGTCTGGAGCCTGATTGCTCCTTAGACCTATGACCTTGGTGGTTGCTCTAACACCCTCCCAAGCCCTCACAATTCCATATCCTTCTCATGGACTCTGTATAATACAGATATCTTCAGGCATCTTCAGAAACTCTTACGTAACTTGAGGACAGCGTGAACTTTCCGTGAAAACTAACGGACTCTCTTTCAAGTGCTCCTTTCCTTGAGCTATCATAAAGAATAAAAACCTTTATTTAAAAACAACAACACAAAGAGAAACATTAGCCTAAACAACCATTAAATACTAGATTATAACTGTCTGATTTTAATTTTAAGTTGCATGTTCCTCTGTTCAAGCATAGTTAAATCTTTGCCTTGAAGTTTGGCTGATTCTTTTTTTTCTTCTTACCGTTACTTTAAGAACACCCTTTCTCTCGCTCTTGAGTTAAGGATATGTTGCAAGGAGAGTTCTAGGGGTTAGACGTAAACTCTGATACTTCAAAAAATGAATAAACTCATACTAACTGATCTTACATCAGTGTTCACTTCAATTAGTGGCATGTCAAGGATCTGAGATCTAAAGACCTCACCTTTGATGGAACCCCCTGACAGACCCATCCTCAGCTCTCCCGGCCGTCAGCAAGGAGCAGTAAGTATTAGCTCTTAGATACCTTTAGCTAAATTTCAGACTAAAGGCAACGAACAAAGGTGTTCAACATAGTCACCAGAGGAATATGAATGAAAGAGACTCTGGGATACCATCACACATCTATCAGAATGGATAAAACTTAAAAAAAAAAAAAAAGAGAGAGAGAGAGAGAGATTCAAGTGCTGGGGAGCAACTCGGAAATTCTCATGCACTGCCGGTGGGGGTGCAAATTGGCACAACCTGTCTGGGACCCTTGTGGGCAACATCTAGTAATGCAAGCATGCCTGTGATCCAGCAATCCCACTCCTAGGTATATACCCAAGAGAAAGGAGTTCGTATGTCTTCCAAAAGAAAAATACCAGGTCGTTTTTACACTTCTATTCCTGATATCCCCAAATGGGAACCGAGCGTCCAGCGTACCGCTGGATGGATAAATGGATCCCTGCGCAGCCACGCGGCAGAATACAACATGGAAATCAAAGAGGACGAGCGGTAGAAACAACTGAGGCCACGATTTTTGAATGAAGAAACCAGACCCCAAAGGGCATATACGCCATGATTTCATTTACAGAAAGTTTGAGAGGGGATCTGGGGGGCTCAGTGGGTGAAGCGTCCAACTGCAGCTCAGGGCATGATCTCACGGTTCATGAGTTCGAGCCCCGAGTCAGGCTCTCTGCTGTCGGCACAGAGCCTGCTTTGAATCCTCTGTCCGAACTCCCCCCCCCCCCCCGCCCTTCCCCTGCTCATGCGCTCGCTCTGTCAGTCTCTCTCTTTCTCAAAAATAAACATTAAAAAAGTTTTTTTTTCAAAGAGAGAGAGTGAGAGCAGTAAAGATGAATTCTTCAACTGAAAACAACAGGGAAAGAAATGTGGGTGAAGGAAAGCGACGAGAACTGATTGGCTTGAGCATCTTCCCCAAGTGCCAAGTGCTTTCTGTATTATAGCATTTTATTTAATTGTCAAAGAAGTCCTATTACATATGTATTTCCAAATGAAAGGTGAGGAAAACAGTCTTCTTCAGTTACTTGCAAAGGTTTCCAAGGCCAGGAGGTGGGTTGTCCATAGCTGTTTCTCCTCCCCGCCTCTGCCCCCCCCCCCCCCCCCAGGTGCATTCCCTGAAGGGCTAGCAATGGCCTGGGAGCTGACTTTGTCCGGAACACTCGTTTGGCAGAAGATCCTGAGACCGAGTCACGCGATGTGGCTTGTATGAGATCCCACGGCCAGCCTGTGGGAGAGCTGGGTTAAACCCTGATGTACCAGTGTAGAATTCTTTTGCTAATAGCTGGTGAAGTTAGTAATGGCACCGTACTAAGCCCCTAATTAAATAGCTCAGTTTGGTCCAGTCATCTCAGACGGCAATCTGGAAGGGCTCGGTGTAGTGAAGTTGCATCTACCTGGCACCCAGAACCCCCTCCTGGGATTCTCACTTGCATCATTTCTAGTACAGGCCATCAGGGTATTCGCCTCAGCCTTGCTTGTGGCAGGTTAGTGATCCATCACCGAGGGAATGAGCAAGTTAACTGTGGAGGGCAAACACGATGGAATACTCCTAGCTCTTAGAAAGAGGGAACTACAGGCACATACCATAATATGACAATTTTATTATAGCTGGAAAAAAAAAAGCAGGCAACCAATTGCTATTTAATTTTTTTTTAACATTTATTTATTTTTGAGAGGCAGAGAGAGAGCACGAGCAGGGGAGGGGCAGAGAGAGAGGAGACACAGAATCTGAGGTAGGTTCCAGGCTCTGAGCTGTCAGCACAGAGCCCGACACAGGGCTCGAACTCACGAATCTTGATATCATGACCTAGGCCAAAGTCGGGCGCTTAACTGACTGAGCCACACAGGCGCCCCAAAAAATTGCTATTTAGAGCATAGCATTCAAAAATTAAAAACACAACTGCCCACAAAATAATACCATATATTTTATAAGGAGATATATATATAACAAAGGTCATCTAGAAACACATTTGTGTAGTGACCTTTGGGGTGAGGGAAACACAGTGGGCATGGTGATGCCCTGAGTAGAATAGCATGATTAACTCAATTCTTTACCCGTGAGGCCTAGAAAATATTTAAAAAAACAAACAAAAAACCAGCATCAGGGGCATCTGGGTGGCTCAGTCAGTTAAGTGTCCAACTTCTGCTCAGGTCATGATCTCGCGGTTTGTGAGGTCAAGCCCTGTGTTGGGCTCTGTGCTGACAGCTCAGAGCCTTGAGCCTGCTTTGGATTCCGCGTTTCCCTTTCTCTCTGCCCCTGCCCTGCTCTCTCCCTCTCTCTCTCTCTCTTTCTCAAAGAATAAATAAACATCACAATTTTTTTTTAAATGCCAGCATCAGATATTTTATGGAGACAGAAATGTGTCTCCTTTATTTAACTGACAGACGGCTGAGTTCACCTGGAAGTGTCTGAATCAAAATCTATAAACAACACCTTTGGAAGTCAGGAGACATTCCAAAGAGAGAATGGTTCCTGGCTGGGCATCAGATGCTGCTGGCTTTTCAAGGACACCTCACAAGAGGTTTTTTACTCCTTTCCGCTCTGTTCTTGACATTCATTATACAGATCTTCCTGAAGAAAGATCTGTCTTCCTCAGAAAGCCGCTGGCCTGGAAATGGGTTCAAGGTGAGGAAAATGAAGACACAGAATGGGAACATGATTTGGCTAAGGCAGATATTGAGGGCTGAATTATATCCAAAATTTGTATGTCGAAGTCCTAATCTCTCCGTTCATTGGAATGTGTCTCTATTTGGAGATAGGGCCTTTAAAGAGGTAATTAAGTTAAAACGAGGCCATTAGGGAGGGCCCTAATCCAATCTGACTGGTATCTTTATAGGAAAAGGAAATTTGGACATACAGACCCAGGGGGTGGGGGTGAGGAACATGCACAGAGAAAAGGCCATGTGAGGACACAGCGAAAAGACGGCCATTTGCAAGCCAAGGAGAGAGTGCTCAGAAGAGACAAAACCTACTGGTACCTTCATCTTGGACTTTTAGCCCTCAGAACTGTGAGAAAACGAATTTCTGTTGTTTATGCCACTCAGATTATTGTCAACAGCCAATAATTTCTTTACAAGTGCCACAGGCCAGAGTAAATATGTAAATATGTTTAATTCTGTGAGATTTTATTATGGCAGCCCTAGCAAATGAATACAGTGGGAATCGGCAGAGCTGAGATGTAGCCTCACAAGGGTAAAAACAAGTCTGGGTCCTCCGTGCCCTGAGTAGTGATGTTGCTCTGTATGTCTCGTCTGAGGGAGCAAAGCTCTAGAGAAATTTTTCTCATAAAGACACCCCCATCTCTTGGGGGTTGGAAGAGCTGCCTGAAGTGGATCTCTGGAAAGAACAAGAGGAATTCGATGAGCTCACACAGTCTCAGCACCCTACAGTCAGGGAAGCCTTGAGCAGTTGGCCGACTGACAGGGCACCTGGCAGTTATGGGGCCCCAGGTGAGGGGGGAGTCACCGGACCTTGGGAGAGACATTCAGCTGGAGTGCCTCTCAACTGCCAATAATCCCTTTACAAGCGCCACAGGCCTGAGTAAATGTGTACCTCTCCTCATGAGCTGTTTTTAAAGGCTGCTCACTCAAACAGCCCATTGTAGGTTTTTAAAAGCCCAAGTTCCTTGTGATATCAGACCAGAGATTATTGTTCCTATATCAAAGGACTAACGAAGGTCAACAAAACTTAGGAATGGTGGGGCTGAATGTGGGTCAATCCACTGGGCTGGGGAGGGAGGCCAGTGTGGTACACCCTAGGAAAATGTCCCCCCAGGGAGTGGAAAATAAAGGTTACTAACTCACCTCTTGGGTTTTAGTGATGTTGGGGCAAAGAAACACCCTGTGTTCCTGGGTATTCTTGATTGGGTTCATAGTGTCTACAGCCTTGCTTGTCAGGGTCACCGGTCTTCCAGGAGCCAAGGAGTTCTACTGGGAAAGGAGAATAGACATGGTGTATCTGTGTGTTTGGGGGGATACTTTGTAGCAGAGATTTGGGGTGTATGTATGTGATGGGAAGGTAGGAGTAAAAATAGGCAGAGAAAAAAGGGAGGAGGGACAGCTCAAGTTCAACTGGGTCCCCTGAGATGGTTGAAGACCTCCTGAAACTTGGGCTCTTTTTTAACAAGCAGCAGGCAACCTTGGGGCAGAAGCCTTGTTAATGCTCACAGGCAGCACCTTTCCCACGCTGTTGCCCTACTGGTGCATGACAGACCAAGTCAAGTCCTATAGGATTGAGGGCAGCCCAAGCCTGTCTGGGCCAAATGTATTTGTTTGCTTGGCTGGTCCAGTGGAAATACCTGTTGAAGAAGGTGTCTCAGTTTATCTTGTTTCAAAGAGGTTGCCTACCTCCCATACCCATATTCAAGGCACTGTGACTGGAACCCAGCTAGACAGTCCTGGGGCTTCAAATTCTACATCTATCCCTTCCGTAATGTGAGACCTCGGCAAGCTACTTAATGCTTGAGCCTCAGTTAGCCCAACCATAAAATGGGAGAATCATTTTGTTTCCATATGGCTGCTGAGAGGAATAAGTGGAAAAAAAAAAAAAAAATATATATATATATATATATATATATATAATGTTCTTGGCACAGGGTGGACGTTAAAATAAGTTAATTTCCTTCCTTTCACTCAAATATCAGCTGTGCAGTTTGTGCCATTCACTTGTTGAACCAAGGTTTATTGAGTGCCATCTAAAAACTAGCAAATGGTGCCCCCTGTACTAGGGCAACATGGTGGCCCAGAGGTCCCCGCCTTTATGAAACGTTGAGTCTAGTGGGTAAATAGCAAAGTGGAATCAGGTGCCAGGGAAATTGTGGCATCATGTTTTCTCAGCCTTGTTCTTCCAGGTCTTGTCCCTTGGCCATGGAGCTAGCCATGAACATGATGCTCAGGGGAAATTCTGTGAACGACCTTGAGAACAAGACAGTGGTGACTCACAACAGGTTAGTTTCCGTCAGCAGCAAATGAAGGGCTGGGGACAAGGTAAGGGAGCCGGGCAGCTGTCACAACAATCATCGTCATCTCCGATTTATGTGGGACTCTTCCCCCCCTCGCAAGCTAAGTGCTTTAGGGCGTTACTCAGTGAATTCTCACAGCTTCCTCATGTGTCAGGGCGGAGATTGTTATAGATGAGGAAACAGGCACGGCCAAAAGAGAACTATCTTGCCTGAAGTCACACAGCAGGCAGAAGCACTTGATCTGGAATTGGGTTGCTCAGCTTTGAGCCCATTGGCTCATACTCTGACCATCAATCAGGGCCATGAGGTCAGGATGCTGTGTGGCTGTGGGAGGCGGGGCTTGCCGGTGGTAGGACGGCTTTTCTGGCTTGTTCTCAGAGTCCTCAAGTAGAGGTTCTAATTCTCCACTGTATTCTGTTCAGGTGGCCCTGAGCATTCCATTTAGAGATATTCCGGTGTCAGTCTCTTCCTTGTCCCATGATACCGGCCTTAGGATGTTAATGCAACGGGAACCCTAGAGGCAATCCAGTGCAATCCCCTTGTGTTCCATATGAGGAAACAGGCACAGAGAGATGAAATGACTTGCCCACAGTCACCCAGATGGGAAGCAGCTGGGCTGGGCTAGATCTAGAAGTCAGCTCTCTCAGCCACCGCCAGCCCAGAAATCTTTCTTTTCCCCTGGAGAGGCTCCCAACCGTGGCCTTACCTTACATCCCAACCCTCTCAATCCTCACCCGCCACTCCTGACATCCCACATTGGAGTTCCAGACCTCTGTGCTCCCGGCAGCTAGCATGCCTCTTTGGGATTTCTCTTGGAGCCCTGTCTCCCTGGAGAGCTGAGTTGGGTACCAGCCACAGGATGGATGCCTGGAACCCACAGCCAATCCTGGAGAGTCAAGGAGGGGACCCACGAGCTGCTCTCATACTTGATTTTGTCCACAGCACCAGCCTTCTGAATCACCTTTCCCGCTTGAGTGCCGAATGTGCTTAGCACATGTGGGAATATTTTCCGATGACAGTAACTGCCTCTCCGCCAGAGATAACATCTGTGTTAGTAAACTCTTTTACCTACCCAGCTTGCCGTTTTCTTCCACCACACGGCCACACACCTCAGAGGCCTCCACTGCTTCAGTCAGGGGCCGGCATCTTGGGCAAACTTCAGTCTCTGGCCTCTGTCTGCTGACTGTCCTGTCTCTCCCATCACCAGCCTTCTGGAGCCTCGTGGACCAGCCAGACAAACTGTGCTCTGGTTCACCCTATGTGGTCCCCACGCTTGAAGCCTTCTGACACAAATGTGGGTAGATGGCCGTAGATGGGAAGGATCTAATTTTTATGCTTGTATTTTGATGTCAACTTATTGGTTTTTTTGTGTTTTTCAATCATCTCTCTCTCTCTCTCTCAGGTCCTTGGGGGCCTCACACTTTGTAGATCTCTGTGGTCAATGTACTCGGTACCTTCACATGGACCTCACAGTCCCTGTTGCTGCTGGGGACTGCTGCCCATGGACCTTCCTGTCTCCCCATCTCTTCCAGTGCACGGCTGGCCTGGTCCCCGCCATCCCTTAGGAGCTTGCTGTGGAGGCCGCACAGCCCTGGCCCACAGAAAGGCAGGAAGGGAGAGAGGAGAGGTCCAGGCACAGTGAGGGCAAGAAATCACTGACTGTGTTGAGTCCCCCGTGGCCCGAAGCGACACAACTGTAGGATCCTACAAGCACTGATGGGAGACCTTTCCATGGAGCTTTCACAGAGCTGATAGGGTGGTGGGAAGGTCCTGGCATCGGAAGGACCTCATTTTTTTTTTTTTTTTAACGTTTATTTATTTTTGAGACAGAGAGAGACAGAGCATGAACAGGGGAGGGGCAGAGAGAGAGGGAGACACAGAATCGGAAGCAGGCTCCAGGTTCCGAGCCATCAGCCCAGAGCCCGACACGGGGCTCGAACCCATGGACCGCGAGATCGTGACCTGGCTGATGTCGGACGCTCAACCGACTGAGCCACCCAGGCGCCCCAAGGACCTCATTTTTTAATGAGGTGCTTTTCCATCAGAAAGTGGGTGCACTCAACACATCTTTCTCCATCGTGAGCAGTCTGCTCTGGATGCCGGCTGCGTGTCCTACCTGCCCACTTGGGGTTATTTAGTGCCTCTCTTCCTTGCTGCAAGCATTTTGCATCTATCGTTTTTATCTGCACACTCCGAGAAGTAGGGAAGAGACAGGTATTATTACCGCCGTCTGACAGATAGGGAAATTGGGGCACAGAGCAGGTGTGGCACACGAGTGGAGTGAGGCTGGGAACACAGGTGTGACCCCGGCTTGCAGGACATACTGTGTCCTGTCCCGTCCACATTCACACGTGAACCCAAGTAGCAGGAGAAAATGGCTTCAGAAGGAAAATAATGTTAATCTTTTTTTTTTTTTTTTTTACCTAAGTGTACACTCTTTTTCTTTTTAAAGTCTATTCATTTATTTTGAGAGACAGAACGAGAGCACAAGTGAGGAAAGGCAGAGAGAAGGAGAGAGGCAGAATCCCAAACACGGGGATTGATCTCACGGACCCCGAGATCATGACCTGAGCTGAAATCAAGAGTCAGATGCGTAACTGACTGAGCCACCGAGAAGCCCCAGAAATAGTGTCAATCTTTTATCTGATGGCAAACGTGATATATATTGACTGTGAAAAATTCTGATGGTCACCAAATTTGGGATATAGATGCTTCCTCAGGAGGGGAGGAAGGGGGAGGGGTGAATGGCATCAGGATTGTCTGGGGGCTTCGGTTGTAAGTAAGGCTTTCTGGTTTGGGGTTTTTTGTTGGTGTTGGTGTTGGTGGTGGTATTGAGTACATGGGTGTTATATTTTTCTTTATTTCCCTTTTGTATATTTTGAATATTGCACACTAAACTAAAATCACTCAGCCAGTCCCCAAGGCACAAGATTATTGTTGAAAATGAAGGAATTTAAACTATTATTTCTAAGACCTGGGGCATTAAGGATTGGAAAGATTGTTTAAGGAACCAGAAAGGGGGTGTACCTCCAGTGAGAATGGGAAAAGTGGTTTGGCAGAGAAACAATCATGGAATTCATTATAACGAAGTCAGAAATTACACAGGGCATTCCACAAATAGTTAGTAGGGGTCTGTAGGTGCCCACGCTGGGCTAGGCTCTAAAAAATAAACACGTTCCTATTCACCTGGAGCTTTCATTCCGATGAGAAACAAAGGTAGACATAGGTCAGGAGTCAGCAAAATCATTGTACAAACTGGACTGAAGACAAGAGGAAGGGGTTTAAGTAGAGCTAACACGGCAGGGGAGCAGGGCCCTTGGAGGAGAGGAGCCCCCAGGGGATCCATCTCTTCGTCCCACAGGGTTTCTCTGTCATCTCCCACCACACAGATTTGGGGAGCAACAGCTTGCTCGGGGAACGAGGTGAGGGTGGAGACAGAGCCAGTATGCGGAGCACCAAGGACGCCCAGAAGCCCCAAACCCGACTAGTCTGGTGCTGGTTCCACCCTGGGTGTGCCCAGTGCCTGTGCATTATACTCTAATGAGGGGTTGGGCCAATGGTGATGTGTTTCTTTCTTTCTTTCTTCTTTCTTTTTTTTTTAATGAGGTGCTGTTTTGCATAGATAAATACTATGATTGTGATGTGGGAACCAAATGGCAGATCATTATGCAAAAAGCACTGGCAGAGGTGAGATTATGAAACCTGTTCTGCTTGAGGCCTGCTGCCTGAGCGTGGGAACTAGGAGGTGTCTGTCTGGGCCCCAACCTCAGCCAACTGGATGGAGGCCGCCCTCTCCAGCTATCTCATGACAGCTGGGCTGGGACAGGAAGCACGCCTCTCCACTGTGTACCGCAGATTCAGAAGCCCCGCAGAGGGAAACAGAAAGGGGAACGCAGGTGGCTTCCTCACGGTCCTCCCGCTGTTGCAATTGGTGGGACCAAAGCTCCGCCTTTACCTGATTCCTGACTGTGGTGAAACAAGAGTGGGGGCTTGAGGTGTCCCACGCGAGCCTCCAAGAAATCCTATGGCTGGGAGGAGGCAGAGAACCAGGGAAGGAAGAGTGACCTTGGCTCTGAGTTTACAAGCTGCCTTCCCAGCTGGGGTAGCTAGGTCTCAGAAGAGACGTTGAAAACCTGCAGAGAGATGCTGCTTGGGCGGCCAGGGAGGAAAACTCCAGCAGGCTGGAGAGAGGCAGAGAAGACAGCCAAGGAGGGAGAACCAGGGCTCCAGGTTCCAGGCAGAGGGATGCTCCCGTGATGCCTCACGAAAGGGGGACTCCGTAGCTGCTAGAGTGGTCAACCAGCTAATAAACAGGGCACACAGTTTGTGCTTTGATGCGCCCATCCGTCTGCCTTTTGTCAGGCTCAGAAAACCTGCTGAGAGTGAGCATTGTCGACAGCTTCCAAGAGGTCAGATCCAGGAGATATATAAAGCCAAGGTCAGCACTGCCAGGGAGGAAGACGCAGCTGCCTGCTTCCCAGGTGTTTGCTGCAGTGAAGGCTGCAGTGAGAGCGCCCCCTACAGAACACATCGAGGCAGCCTGGGGGAGCAGGGAGCCTGAGGGTTTATGAGGCTAGGCAAAAGCCGTCAATTCATTTACTCAATCAACAACTATTTGTTGAGCAACTCATGTCTTCATGGAAGTGAAATCAGAATGACCTCCTTATGTTGCACATCTGGAGAGCAACCAGAGTTCTCCTCCTGCTTTTCCGTGGTTCCTCAGCACACTGTCACCACATCAGCTTTAAATAGGAAGTGAGACTGGCTAATGGTCTTCATTACATCCAGATCCCCCTTCCATTTTCTACTGGCAGAGCAGCTGGAGAGAGGGTAGCATGGGAGCTGGGGGAGGTGGCTCCACCTTTCCCAAGGTCTTGGGACTCAGTGGGACGCCTCTGGATATTACCTAGACATGTTGGGTGATGTGGCAAGGAGTGTTAATGATGCAATTCACTTATGCCAGGCTGTTAATGAGCTAAGTGCTATATCTTTATTATGCATCAAAAGTGGAAGACATTAAGTACCTACAGTGTCCTTCCCAATACAAAAGATCATGATTCTGGAGGAAGCTCAGAATCCCTACTTGTCCAACTTCTTCAATGACCCAATCTTAAATTGATCCATAAAACTAACCGTGAGTCTCATTCCTCGGGCTCCAAGAGTATGAATTGATGGAGGGTTACAATATTCATGTTTCATGTCATCCCAGGAATGGTCTTTGGATCTTGTACTCCGTTCTAAATTGTTGATTCCCACCACACCACGGATTCCAGTCCTGGGAATGGATTCTAAGGAAATCATTCAACGGAAGCTGCATGTTCGAAGAAACAAACTGCATGTTCGAAGACGCTTGCTGCTGTTAAAAAATGGGCCACAACTTAGTACCTAGGAGATAGAAGATGTTAGAAAACTAGTTGAATAGATTATAGCAAATCTGTACACGGTACATTATACAACCATTAGAAATGGTAATGATAATGCTTTTGCAGAATGGTGGAAAATATTTCTTATGTGGTAGTAAATGGAAAAGGTAGAATATAAAAAAGTATGTACATTTTGTCAATCCGTAAGGTATGTACTGATGTTTTAAAGCTGTTTGCAAAAAAGATAGTTGTGTTAGAATGGCGGAATACAGGTGGTTTTATTATTTTATAAAATTAGTGTTAATGTTATATAATCTAAAAGCACTCTAAAAGAAGAAAAACATTGCTACCTTTACATATGACAGTAACCCTTAATGATTAGCCATTTTCCCTATGACCCTGAAATTGATTCTGAAAGTGAGGTGTGGGGTTTACTCACATCTGAGTGACCTTATATTAAACATACTGATTGCTGGGCCCTGAGGGAGAAATTGATTTTCTCTCCTGAGAAGCAGGCTTTCTCTGGAAGCTAATGTGCTCAGGAATCAGTTCATCAATTCTTTGAATTTATCAAATTTGTCAATTTAGCAAACTTATCTTAAACTCGTTTCAAACAGTAATCTTCTGAAACATATTCAATGAATATATTCTCCAAGAACATCTGATTACATTCTGCCTATGTCAGTAAATACGCATAAAGAATATATTCCTACTCAATTCAATACTTTCTTCATGAATACTTTTCTTGCATATATCTTTATAAGAAAAAGAAAATATTTTCATTATTAACATGTAAAAGAAAATCTGTTCGTAGAAGAATATATTTATATGAAAATTAAATCATCCTAGGTCTCTGAACTTTTGACAAATTGACTATTCCTTAAATTGCTGTTAAGAAAAACATATTCATTGAGGAGATTCAAGTGGTTGTTGTGAAATTAGTGAATTTAGTGGATTCAGATTGTCATTCAGCAACTTGATCCTTTGGGAGACTCAGCTTTTGTTGGACTGACCTAGAGTCTTCTCAAAAAGCCCAAGGGACTCTGGCTATGTTGAGGTTCAGGAGCAGATAGAGGTCCAGGAGGCTGAGGTTGGGTCAGAAGGCTGAGTGAGGATCTGGGTGTGGGAGGTGTCTCCTAAGAGGTCCTGATACTCACCCCGAGAGTCCTGAGGAGGCCACTGGTAGCCCTTCCTCTTTCCACATCCAGTGAGTGCTGGAGTCTGCTAGCTTTTTCATCACAGGGAGAAAGCAACCCTTACCACTTCTAGAGATGTAAGACCCAGTCTATGGAGTTTCGAATGGGAAGGTAATGGTTTGCAACTGAATTAGAGAAGTGGAGACAGATTGCACTCTTAGAGGGAGCCACTGTATATCTTATTCCCCTCACCTACAGTGGGACTTCCCCTTTGAAACCTCCTTTCTCCCCTGGGTGACCGTCCTCTGTGACTCTGCCATAGCTTTGTCGCTTATGCAAATTCACACATGACCACCATTTTGGGCCTCACCCTGACAGCTCAGCAGCTATCGAAACAGTCCTCAACAGGAGAGCCTGCTGGGGTGCCTGGGTGGTGCAGTCGGTTAAGCTTCCGACTTCAGCCAGGTCACGATCTCGCGGTCCGTGAGTTTGAGCCCCGCGTCAGGCTCTGGGCTGATGGCTCAGAGCCTGGAGCCTGCTTCCGATTCTGTGTCTCCCTCTCTCTCTGCCCCTCCCCCGTTCATGCTCTGTTTCTCTCTGTCCCCAAAATAAATAAACGTTGAAAAAAAAAATTTTTAAAAAAAAGGAGAGCCTGCTGATGCCAACTGCCACGGACAAGTCTTCTATATAATCGCTGACAATGTCAGCTCACATTTGTGGAGTGCTTTCCATAGAAGAGTCAGGGTACTAGCCAGCTTCCATGCATGGCCTCATTTAATCCTTACTACAACCCTATAAGGTAGGTATTATTATTATCTCTGATTTACAGATGGGCAAATTGAGACCTTCAGATACCAACTCGTTGCTGGAGGCCTCACAGTCCCTGTGTGCTTGACCTGAGCTTTGACACCAGGTAGGTTGCCTCAGATCTTCTGGTCTCCTTTGGTTGGAGAGCAACACTCAGTTTCATTACCTGAAACCTGTCTGTTGCCAGTGCAGTCACGAGGACAAATATTTAAAGAGAAAATGAGGAAGTGAAGGAAGAGGTGTTCCCATAGGCGGCCTGCCGTGAGCTTGTCACAGATTTTCAGACTGGACTGAATGGACTCTGGGTCTTGGGACCAACAGATGAATGCTGGTGATCCTCTACTGGGTGAAAAAGGAATCAATCAACAATACAGGTTCTGAGGAAGTCCCCTGAGTGTCATATCCCAAGGGAGATGCAAAGCACCTGACAAGGGTTTATGCTTGCTCTTCTGGGTTGCTCGAGAAAATACAGGCTGTCCAGTGAAATTTGAATTTTATTTATTTATTTATTTATTAAAAAAATATTTTTTCTTAATGTTTATTTATTATTGAGAGACAGAGACAGAGCATGAGCATGGGAGGGGAAGAGAGAGGAGAAGACACAGAATCTGAAGCAGGCTCCAGGCTCTGAGCTGTCAGCACAGAGCCTGATGTGGGGCTTGAACTCACAAACCGTGAGATCATGACCTGAGTCAAAGTCGGACGCTTAACCGACTGAGACACCCAGGCTCCCTAAATTAGAATTTTAGATAAATTCAACAAATAAATTTTTAGTATATTTGTATTTAGTATATTTGCATTTAGTATATTTCCAAATATTACAGGGGATATACAGATATATTTATACTGATGAATTTTGTTGTTAATTTAAAATTCAAATTTCACTGGGAGTCTTGTATTTTTTTTTTTTTAATATTTTTTTTTCCACGTTTTTATTTATTTTTGGGACAGAGAGAGACAGAGCATGAACGGGGGAGGGACAGAGAGAGAGGGAGACACAGAATCGGAAACAGGCTCCAGGCTCTGAGCCATCAGCCCAGAGCCCGACGCGGGGCTCGAACTCACGGACCGCGAGATCGTGACCTGGCTGAAGTCGGACACTCAACCGACTGCGCCACCCAGGCGCCCCTAAAATTCAAATTTCACTGGGAGTCTTGTATTTTTATTTGCTAAATCTGACATCCAAGTTTCTTTGGGGAGATAGCTCACAACCCAGGCAGTCTGTTAATAAAGACAGGCTGGGTAGTACAGATAGTGGGGCCTTTGAAGAAGGGAGAGTTCTGGATGTAAATCCAAGAAGGTAACACAATCTCCTGGGTAACAGACTCAGTGGAAGAGTCCTTTTTTTCTTTTTAATGTTTATTTATTATTTTTGAGAGAGAGAGATAGAGAACATGAGCAGGGAGGAGCAGAGAGAGGGGGACAGAGGATCCAAAGTGGACTCTGTGCTGACAGCAGTGAACCCAATGCAGGGCTCGAACTCACAAACCGTGAGATCATGACCTGGGCCGAAGTCAGATGCTCAACCGACTCATCCCAGTGGGAGAGTCTTTGTGATGGGAAGGCTTCCTGGCACAGCTGATTCTTAATGATAGGAGGGAAGGATCCAGAAGGGTAGAGAGAGGGGAAGGCTCAAGGCAATGTGGGGACAGCGAGCCAACAAGGAGATGTCTAGAGGACCTTCAGGTTGGGGAGGACCAGAGGTGAAGGATAGGTCTGTGGAGGGTGCTGAGTATCCTGCTGGGGATTTTGGACAATGTCTTTTGGACAAGGATGGGTGACCAGCTGAAGTAGTATTTTAGGAAGGTTAATCTGGTGATGGCACCTAAGATTGGTGGGAACGGTGAAGGGGATGGTAGCTGAGCACGAGGTGGTGAGGGTCTGTGGGAAACGGTGACCAGAAGGACATTCCAAAGCAATGGCCTCATCTTTCAGGTAAAATATCCAGGTGCCCATCATGAAGATAGGTGGCCTGATGTGGCTGTCTCCTATCAAGTGGGAGATCTGGGCCCTCCTGGGTACAGAGGAGGAGAAGACACCCATGGATGCAGGATCTCACAGGGAAGATTTTCATGTTGGAGGCACCCTCCAACAGAAATCTGTCACCACAGACTTGTTCTATTCTACCCTCATCTCTGCAACACGCACATGCACACACACACACATACACACACACACCACTGTTGCATATTCAGCTTGTATAGGTTTCCACAGAGAGCGAACTCCTGTTTTAACCTCAGATAATATTTACTAGGGACGCAATTTCAGCCTTGCAATCTATTGTTTTGCTTCCCTTGGAGCCAGTCTTTTAAAGATTCATTCCACTGCCAAAGCTGTCACCAGCTTGGCATATGACCCTTCTTCTGTGGGTCCTCCCACAGCCAATACAACTATTTCTTGTAAAAGGTTTTGAGATCCTCTAAAGAAAAGTACTGGGGCAGCACGTAAGATTACTGCTACATGGCCAGCTTATCCCTTGCTTTGGTGTTCGCACCAAGCCAATCCTGAAAAGCCCACTCAGCTGTTCTAGGTTTTCCCAGAAGAGCCACCTGGGCAAGAAAGGAGAGGCCCAGACTTGTTGGACATGGAAACTGTTCCAGCCCTTTCCTGGGACTGGGTGGGACAGGACAGGCCCACAGGGGCAGGGCAGGAGGGAGGAGGCTCCTCCAGCAGGGGCCAGGCCCTGGGTACCCTGGCTCTATCTGATCTTCTCCCTATCCTGGGGCAATCGAGGGCTGGGCTTACAGCAAGTGTGACTTTCCAGAATGGCCTGGAGGAAGGGTGTGGCCCCAGTGAAGAAGGAGGGAGAACATTACCCCCACCCCCCACCCCTGCCCCCCCAGCAGGTCTTCAGTTCTCGGTGAAAGTCAGGTGTTCAAACCCTAACTCAAACCCACCATTTCCTGCCTCCTGCCTACAGGTCTTAGGTCAGGTGATGGCCATCTCTTTCTCCCACTGGGCAGAATGGGTGTGCGTGTGTCTCAGTGTCCCTGGACTGACCAAGGCCAAGGTGGTCTTTTTTTTTTTTTTTTAATTTTTTTTTCAACGTTTATTTATTTTTGGGACAGAGAGAGACAGAGCATGAACGGGGGAGGGGCAGAAAGAGAGGGAGACACAGAATCGGAAACAGGCTCCAGGCTCTGAGCCATCAGCCCAGAGCCTGACGCGGGGCTCGAACTCACGGACCGCGAGATCGTGACCTGGCTGAAGTCGGACGCTTAACCGACTGCGCCACCCAGGTGCCCCTAAGGTGGTCTTGAGGGAACAACGGCTAGCTTGTTCACACCAGGACAGCTTGACCTTGGCATCAAGGCGACCTCAACTTCAGTGGTGAGAATGGGAGGGGGGAAAGCAGTGCGCAAACTGCCCATTTATCCTCACAGTGTCAGCCACTTTCCCACGGGAAACACTCACGGGCTCACCCTGCCCTCACACCCCAGTGCCCAAGAGCTAAACCGTGCTGCCCGTCAGGGGTCCTATCCCAGCCCCACAGCCCCGCAGCCTTTCCCTATTCTTTCGGCAGCCCTGGCCTAGGCACGGACTGTGTACCCTTTCCCCGAATGCCCTTCCTCCATCGACTTCTCTGCCTGGAGAACTCCTTAGCGGACAACACCTGTCCCGAAGTCATCTCTTCCCTGAAGCCTGCCAATTTCCTCCTTTGACACCTTCTTCTTAGGGCTCTCTTCTGTCCTCTGGGGAGAGAGCACGTGCAAAGCCGGTTGCCTGGGAAGCTCTGAGCCCCCAGCTTCCAGCCCCGTGCAAGTCTTCACCATTGCTCCCTGCCACTTCCCTGATCCAGCCTGAGTGCCCTGAATGTGTGGGGCCTAGCCTGACTGGACTTTTAGGGTCTCCGGGAGACGATGTCTAGCAACTGGGGCTTTCGGTTCCCTCTCGAGTTCCAGTGGCCTCCCCAGAGGTGGGCTGCTGACCAAGCAGGAAGTACCCAGGTCAGTGCCGGTGCACACCATCTGTGGCTTGTCTCAGCCTCACACCCGCCTTCTCTGGCTCATCTCTGAGGCACCGGGTTCCTCCTTTATCCCCCAGACTCCTCCAATGACCGCTCCCTGGCCTTTCTTGCTGAGTCAGCCCTCCGCTAATTGCCACCAGCTGGCCAGGCTGCCTTCCCGAGATGCAGCGGGCTGCCTGCACTTGGAAGCTGACTCTGGGTGGCCCAATGCTGGGGGAATTGGCATTGCTTCCCCCAGGGAAGGTTGGGGAGACATCCCAGGCAGGCCTGGGGGTAAGGTGAGGTGGGGAGAAAGGCCTAGGAGACTAGGGGAAGGGCCTGGGGGACACCAAAGGTTCCCCTTCTATTCTCCATAGGCCTTTCTTTATAGTTGTCGTTCTCGATGAGGTGGGGTGATTCCCTCTCCCCACCCTCACCTGCCCGGGGCATCTGGCAAGGTCTGGAGATATTTCTGGTTGTCACAGCCGGCAAGCGGAGGGGAGAGGCACTCAGAGCGTGGAGGCTGCAGATGCTGCTAAACATCCTGCAAGGCACAGGACAGCCTCCACGACAAAGGATTATTTGGTCCACAGTGTCAACAGCGCCGAGGTTGAAAGACCCCACTTTAGAGAAAAGAGGCTGGGGCTGGCTGGGACGGTGGGCTCGAGTGGGTTTTCGTTCGTTTGGGGGGTGACTTGTTCTGAGGGCACCCGGGCAGCCTTCTCTGCCCCTTTTGGGTCCTCACGGGGAGCTCCTGGCACTCTCCACTGGCTCCCATCCCGACCTCCACAGTCCAGGCTGGGGACAATTTCCACAGCCAGCAGATATTATATGCTGAGAAACACTCTTACCTTCCTTCATGTTGCTCCATATCAGCCCATAGTCTCAGGAGGGCAAGGAAGCAAGGACTTTCTTCCCATTTTTCCAAAAACGTTGGACATAAAGGAGCCATTTTTTCTTGTATCGCCTGTATGATAATTGTACTCACCACCACACAGCGATTGCTTATTTTGCACCTGGAACTTCCACACACATGATGTGATATCGTTGTCACAACAATGCTATGAAATGGTCACTATTACTCCTTGGCAAAAAAAAACCTAGCTGAGGTCCAGACCGGTTATGTAACTTGCCCCAGTCATGTAGGTAGAAGGGGTGCTGCTGAGATTGGGACCAAGTCTCTGGCCCCCAAATCATTAATGGGACACCCCCAAAGATTTCTCCTGCAGGAGTCAGCATCATAGAGGAACTTTCTGTGTGAAAAGGACCACAGGGCCTCTTGTATCTGCCAGAACTGTATGGCTATGGGTAGGGGCGACCAGGAGAGAGGCTTTGGGCCCCTAGGAAAGAGGAGGCTACCAGAGGACACGACTGATTCCCGGAAGGGGTGACTAATGCTGCCATGAGTCAGCCTGGGCCTGGAAAGGGTCCTCTTCCTTCTCGGGGGCCTATGCTCTCTAGCCCTGGGGTGGATCAGGTGAAGGACCAGATGCCCCTCCCAGAGAGCAGTGGCCTGGCCCTCGTCTATCCAGGCATCATCCGGGGAGCTCTTGCTGGGCTGCTGACTGCTGCTGGAGCTCGGAGGCTGCAGGAGGCAGGCGGTAAACAGGAAATGGTTAAGTAAGAGCAGGTGGAACATGCCGGGTGCTGGAGCAGGGCAGGAAATAGCTAAGCGGCTGAATGGACTCAAAAGAATGCTCTGCCCTCCTCCCTGAGGCTTTGGCCAAGGGCTGTCCACCCACCCCTCCCTGCCCTGCACTGAGAGGCGCTTAGCCCAGCAGCCGCCTGACCCCCCACCGACCTCCTCCGTGCTGCTGGGGCTGGGAAGTGCTGGGAGGAGAGGGTCCAGGGTACCAGAAAGCCCAGCGGGGACTGATAGGGCGAGAAGGAGGGGGTTCCTTCCCTTCAGGGCTGTGAGCCGGTCCCATCTCCAGGGGCCCGGGTGTGAGGGGTTGGGGGTGGGCAGGCTCTCCAGGCCCCAGAGGTTGTTTTCCTCCTCCTGGTTCTTTGTTCCCTAGGAGGCCCTTTGTATTGACTGGGGCTCCTACCCTGGGCTGCACCACAACAGCAACAGTGGCCTGGGATCTGGACAGAAAAGGCTGGGCGCCCCAGGGTGCTCTCCTGCTCTCCCCTTTGCTCCTTATAGCGGTGGGTGCCCCGGAAGAGGGGTGACGCTCTCCTCCAAGGTGAGATGAGGAGCCTGGGGTCAAGAAGTTGAGTGGCTCATGCAAGGAAAGGGAGCTGGGGCTTGAACCCCCCTTCTGCCTCCATGCCCTTCCCCTGCCCCCCTCTGCACTTCGGTGCCTCTCCTGTCGAGAGAATTGTCTTCTCTCTGCCCTGGAGTAAAATCAGTGGTGCTCTGGGTATTCTCTTGACCCCTTTCTCGGGGGACCTACCCTCATGGGCAAACAGGGCTCTGCTTCCCAAGGGTCCTCTTGCAAGTGGGCTTCTCCACCCAGCAAATGGTCCCAATGCTCTGGTGTTGAAGTGTCACTGACACATCACTGAGGACTCCGGGGCATCCAGGTATGAATGCCAAGCCCAGGCCTCAGCAGGAAGGATTCCCTGGGTACCTGACGGATACACAGGGACACTGAGGCAGGTGTAGCCTGTTCCCAGTGCTGGTTGTTCCTTTTCCCCACCACATGGCTCCTGGGTCCAGCAGTCTTGCAATGGGGAGTTGAAGGACTTAGCTCCTTCCTGAGGGTTGGGGGAGCTGTTTTTCAGACAGCGGTGGATGTCAAGGGTATCTCAATCCCCAAATAATGGTAACGACCCAAGTTTCTATTTATTTACAGCCAGTATATATTTAAGCATGTACATGTATTTATTGATACATGGATTGACTCATATAATGCCTACAGCAACCCAAAGAAGAGGCACTTTGTTATTCCCATTTTACAGATGAAGACACTGAGGCATAGAGAAGGGAAGTAGCCTGCCCTAGTGGTAGGGCAGCAGTGGGTTCAGGTACTTTGAATTCAGACCTGGGCAGCTGGGTCTGGCCCACACTCTGGCCGCTATGCTGTATTGCTTGTGTGGGAGCCTTTGGAGGAAGCCATGTCTGTTCTCCTCGATGTCCCTCGTAAGATCCCTACTCTTTTTTTTTTATTAAAAAAAAATTTTTTTTAATGTTTTATTTATTTTTGAGACAGGGAGAGACAGAGCATGAACAGGGGAGGGTCAGAGAGAGGGAGACACAGAATCTGAAACAGGCTCCAGGCTCTGAGCTGTCAGCACAGAGCCCGACACGGGGCTCGAACTCACGGACCGTGAGATCATGACCTGAGCCAAAGTCGGCCTCTTAACCGACTGAGCCACCCAGGTGCCCCAAGATCCCTATTCTTTAGGAAAAATTCCTTGTCTCTCAGGAGCCAGAATTTCCTGAGCATCCTTCAATATATCTGAGGCTCTCTAGGTCTCTGATTAAGAACACAAGAAAAGAGAAGGAGAAAATAGCCGAAGAGCTCGTCACCTCTCCAGGCTGGGCCATGAGCATGGCATCTTCCACCCGCCACTGTTTTGGGGCACGGGGGAAATTCTGCCATCAATTCTGTTCATTCAAGAGCCGTGTGTTGGCACCAACTTTGTGCCAGGCCCTGGGCTGGGCACCGGGAGGAGCCAGCTAAGGTAGACACACTGTGTGCCCTGGGGTGTTGGCGGTAGCAGAAGACTCATTTCGTGTGTCTATTGATTGAATGTGGTAGATGCTCAGATAGAGGGAAGGGTGCGGGTGGGGAGCGTGGAAGCAGAGAATTGGCACTCGGCCAGCCTGGGAAGTCAGAGAAGTTGTCCTGCAGGTGAACAGGCTTAGCTGAACCTTGAAGGATGATCCAGGTTAACCTGGAGGAAGAAGAGGGGTGGGTGTGGGTGGCAGGGGTGAGGCCCTCCAGGCAGAGGTGACAGTGCAGGCAAAGGCTTGGAGGCCTGACATGCTGATGAAAGCAGAGCACAGAAGCACTTCAGCACTGCTGGAGGCAGAGCGACAGGAGAGGAGTCGGTGGCATTGGTATCACAGGGCCAGCGAGGCCACATCAGGGCCCTGGAACTTTGTCAGCCTCTGCCTCCTGGCCTGGAAGACCCCTGCAAAGAGAGGGGACTTGGGGGGAAAATAGTGGCAAGAAGAGGACTCACACTGTTTCAAGAGTTACTATGAAGCTACAGTAATCAAACAGTAATCAAACAAGGAGAATTCAATGGGGGAAAGGATAGTCTTTTTAAACGAAAACGGTGCTAGAAAACTTGGACATCCATAATGGAAAAAAAAAGGCCTTGGCTTATAACTCAAAAAGTATGAAAGACAAAAACATAGAAGGTATGAAAGAAACAGCCTAAAAGTACAAAAGAAGAAAACACAGGAGAAAAATCTCTGTGACTTGGGGTAGATAAAGATTCTTGGTTATGACACCAGAGGCACAATCTAGGAAGGAAAAAGTGGACCAATTAGACTTAACCCAAATTAAAAACTTTTGGTTTTCGAAAGACACTGTTAGGAAAATGAAAAGACAAACCACAGACTGGGAAAAAATGTTTGCAAAATCTGTATCTGACAGAAAGGACCTATATTTAGTATATATAAAAAAAATTCCCCAAACTCAGTAGTAAGAAAACAGTTCGATTTTTGAAATGGGCAGAATATTTGGACACAAATTTCACCACAGAAAAAATACGGATGGCAAATAAACACATGAAAAGATGTTTAACATCATTAATCGCTAAATTAAAATCATAATGAGAATCCACCATATACCTTTTAGAAGGTATATAGTGGCTAAGATTAGGGGTGCCTGGGTGGCTCATTTTGGTGTGTGGGACCCTTGGTTTGGGCTCAGGTCATGATCTCATGGTTCATGAGTTTGAGCCCTGCATCGGGCTATGTGCTGACAGGGTGGAGCCTGCTTGGGTTTCTCTCTCTCTCTGCCCCCTCCCCTGCTTGTTCTCTCTCTTTCAAAATAAATAAATAAACTTAAAATAAAATAGATGGTTTTACCATATGTAAATTATATCTTAATAAACCTGACTTAAAAAAAACCACAGTGCATTAGGTTATAGAACTTCATCTGATAACTCAGTTCTAGGTCTGGGAGTTGGGGAGACTTACCTCAGGACCAGTTCCTGATGGCCATTCTGCCTCCTCAGACCCCACTCCAACCCTGAGAGCCTCAGCAAGCTCTGACAGAAGTCTTGCTCTTTGTGATTTCAGAGGGCTGGTAGGGGAACCATTAATGAACCCCTCCTCTGGAGTGTTGTGGTCCTTGTTTTTACTAAATGCAAATGCCCCGGGGAGGGTGAATAGCTTAAGTTGAGGGAGGCTCTGGCAGAATGAGAGAGGGGGATGGCAGGATGGAAAGGGAGACAGTTTCCAAGAGGTTGGAGAAGGGTGGGGGTGAGGGTGGGGGTGGAGGTAGGGGTAGGAATTAAGTGTTCAGCTTGGTTGGTGGCACTGGGCTGTACCCATGCATTGTGAGCATGGCGGGGGTGAGGGACTAGAAGCTACATGGAGGCTAGACCCCCCCCCTCATTGTTTTGGCTTAGTATGCAAAATTCTCTTTCCCCACCTGGCAACCACAGCCCCTGCCTGGGGTTCCTTCCCCGGCACCTTCTTCCTCCACTTCCTAACCATCCAATCCCAAGTACTGGTTACCCAGGCAGGTTGGGGGGATGATTTCCTTATAGCATCCAAACACAAAAGACCTCAGCATCCTCTCACCCGCATATTTCCGCTCCTTTGGGTCCTTCAGGGTTCAGCTCACCTTAGGCATTTCTGTCTTGTTGGAAATTTCCTTGCTGAGAGGAACAGAAGGTCTGAGCAGGCATCGGGGCCCCAGGCCTCAGTGGTCTTGTGATGCAAAGTATGGGGTGGGAGGATTGGTTGGGGCATCTGCTTGGCTTGTATTTGTTTCTACAGCATTCTCTGCAAGTGTGCCATTGACTTTCCCACCACAGGGCCTTTGCACACGCTGTTCTCTCTCTCTAGGGCTTCACACTTTCTGAAGTTTAACTCCCCCTAACTACCATTTACTATGTCTTACTGTGTGCCTTGTATGGAGAATGCAGAAAGAAATAAGACTAGTCTTTTTATGGTAAGAAAGACCTTGGCCTCTGGAGGTGGTGGTAGTAACAACAGCAGAGGCAACAAGAAAGGCAGGACCACTGAAGGAGGGGGTCACCCTGTGTCAGGCATTTATACATACAGTGTCATTCAAAACTTACAACAGTCCTGAACGCCTGTCATTACTGTTATTCCCATTTTCTGAGGACACTGAGGTTCATAGAGGTGAAGTCGTTTGTTGAGCTGGCACTTGGCAGGGTTGGAACTCGGGGCCAGGCCTCTGGCTCTTCAAAGCCATGTTTCTGACCATAGCAGCTTCTCACCCTCTGCCCCATGTGGAGAAAAGTCACCATTCAAGTCCAACTCCACCCTGGCAGGTCTTCAAGTTGATCTGCATTGGAAGCAGTAAAAAATGAAGAGAATGCTGGTCTATCCCATGGGGTGCAGGCCGTAGCTGGAGGTGCCAGCCCAAGACTGGACAAAGTGGGGGCTGGGCACGGATGCTGCACACCCTGGCCAGCCGGCCCCCACCAGCCCTGCAGAACCCTTCCCACTCAGCGTATTCACAGGGGACATTTTCCCAAGGTGTGAAATACAGGACTGCCTGTTCAGGGGGACCAGAGGCTTTGGGAAGGCATTCCGAGGATGAGCCTCCCTGACTTGGTGCTCTTGCATTGCATAGTTTGGACAGAGGGAAGGCTTATACTTGATGTTGAGCCCATAACAGGCCGATAAGTCATGCTTGGGCTCCCAAAGTCCTGGTTGGGCTCTGCTGTCTAGGAAACCAAAGCTGATCATTCATGAATAATGTGGGCGTGACATTGTGTAACAGGGCTGGTTGATGGGCTGGGGGGGGTGACTCATTTCTGGAGGCCTTGAATCAGACCACTGTTATTTCCTTTGGCTTCCAGTGAACCTAACCCAGACTCCCCTAAACACCTACCTGCCTCAGTCACTGAATCAGAGATGTGGGCTCTGGTAGGCTGTGGAGAGCTGTGGCCTTAATGCGGACCAAGGCCCGTTAGAGAAAGATGCTGTCTAGGAGGTGACGTTACAGGCTTCACAGAGGGGCTGGTGGGACAACCCAGGAAGAGGGGGCTTGATTCAGGTGAGGGTATAGATATTAAGACCCCACAGGGCAGAAGGGAGTGCAGGGTTTTGGTTGGAGCCAAGAGAGCTCAGAGGGAAAAGAGACAAAATGTGATCCTTGAGAAAGATTAGACTCTCTTTTCTCTCCTCCTCTACCCTCCTCTCATGAGCCGGAGGGAGGGGAAGCAGAACTAGGAAGAGTCTCCGGATAAAGGCAGCCTTTGGAGAGGACAGGGCTTCATGCCTGCATTGCAGCTGTCTTGAAAATGTCCCTGAGTGAGACCTGAGCAGGCGGAGCCCGGAGCTGGTGAACTGAATGCCTGTGTGGGGCCGTCAGGCCATCTGCAAGCAGGGGCTCCCACAGGAGCAAAGCAGGGTGACCCTTGTCCTGGGGTAGCTCCCTGAGGGCAGGGTGGAGTCTTCTCTTCTCAGTGCCTTCCTCCCTCCCTCTCTCCCTCCCTGCACACCATCAGTGCATCCCGAGCTTTGGACCCAGTAAGCAAAAGCTCATCAAGAAGAGGCCCAGAAGAGGGCAATGGAGGAAGATACTGGAAGGGTGACTCTGCAGCAGTCACCAGGCTGAAGATGCCCTTGGAGCCAAGTGCAGAGGCCAAGAGGGACAGTGGACAAACTGTGCAAGTCCAAGCGGAAGGTGCCAGGCCACGCACAGTCAGTGTCCCGTTATGGTCAGGAATGGTGCCCGGCTTTCAGGTCAGGATCTCTCGGTTCGTTGGATCGAGGCCAGCGTTGGGCTCTGCGCTGACATCATGGAGCCTGCTTGCGATTCTCTCTCCCTCTCTCCCTCTGCCCCTCTGCTGCTTGAGTGCACTCTCTCTCTCTCAATAAACAAACAAGCAAACAAACTGAAAAAAAAAAAAAAAAAAAAGGAACGGTGCCCGGCTTTAAGCAAACTCGGGATGCGTGGTAATTTTCCAAATTATCTAGATTGTATGAAAAACACTGTACAAAGATGGACCCCTCCTGAGACATCTAAAATTATTACTTGAATTGTGCCATTTTAGCACCCAGACAGCTTTGGGGGAACATATCTAATGCATGAAGCCTGTTGTGGTCACAGGAAATGGACGAATGACAGGTTATTTAACTCCTGGGTCTTTGTTTCGCTACCCATCTCATTCTGGGACCTCAGAAGCCTCACGCCCAGGACAGTTTGCTCCACAGAGAGCCTGGACCCCCTCTAGATGACACAGGCTGCAGAAATGGGGGTTGTGGGCATATGGTCCACAGGCTGGACCTGGGCTGGGAGGTCTATACGCGCTGCAGCAGGAAGCTGAAACGCTGACAGGGTAGGTAGGCTTCCTTGCTTTGGGGCACCAGCCCAGGCTGGAAGGGACTTGGGGAGCCTTGTGCCACCCCTTCTGGAGAGTTCCTCCTCCTGTAAGATTCTAAAAGCTGCTCTGTGGCTGTGTGGCCTTGGGCAGCATGGTCTGCTCCTGCTCCTTCCCACCCCCTGTCTATATACACTGCCAAGCCCTGTGTAGTTTACCTGTCTCCCTCACCTCTTTTCTGGGAGAGAGGTGGTTCCATTCATGGGTTGTACTGATGATCGAATCCAAGGGGTTGGAGAGAGGAGTACTTTCTGAGAGAGGCCTCTGGGAGAACAGCCCATCTGACTCAGTGTTTCCTGGTGGAGCGGGGTAAACAAAGCAGGGTCTGAGCACAGGTCGTCATACAAAGAAGCCAGAGGTGAGGGTCAACAGGACGGTGTGGGTTAGAACACAGCATTCTACTCTCTTTCCCTACATTGTTCCCTACCTTCCTTGGCCCCTCTTGGCTGTATCCTCTGAAGCTTGGCCACAACTCCCAGGTTCCTTGGTGTGGTATGCACAGCCTTGCCCCCTGCCCTCGCAGGCTGATCTCCCAATGCCTCCCTCCACACTCTCATGTGCTGGCCATCCCCATCCACCTCATCTGGGCACCAGTGGTGGGCTTGGGCGCCTCCAGGCCTTTGCACCTGCTGTTCCCTCAGCCTGAAACACACTTGTTTCTCTGACAAGCCATTCGTCTTTCAGACCCAAATCAAATCTCCCTATCTGGAGTCTTCCCTGGATCCCCACAGACAGGGCTAGGCAGCCTCAGGGAGAGTTGCCAGCCTCACTGAGAGATGGTTGACCTTGCTGCACTGTAATTAATCGTTGGCCCTACAGTCTGATGCCCCCATCAGAGTCATTCTCCCCTCAGGAGCGCCTGCTGCATCTGGCAGTAGTAAGCCCTCAATAAACGGTCCTGTGAATGAATGAATAAATGAATGAACAAACTAGTGGCAGCTTGAGAAAAGGAAACAGAGATGTCGCCTTCATGGGGAAACCTGCTTCTGGGAACCTTATTTGGGGTGTCCTCTCCAGCGGTGGGCTGCTTCAGGCACCGCTTCTCCTCCTCCTGCCCTCAGGGCAGAGAAGTTTCTCAAGATGCTGTGCCACCTGCCCCACCTCCTCCAGGGACTTCTTCCTCGCTGCTTGCTTGTGGCTCTACTGGTCAGTCCAAGGCAGCACTTGTACATTTGTTGGGGACTTACTGCCTAAGAAAGCCTGGGAATCTGGTGTGGGTTAGATAGGAGGAAGGACCTTACTCTCTGCAGTGAGACTGGAGAGGAATGCCCAGACAGATGTTGCAGCAAGCAGACAGGAAGGGGAGGTTGGGGGGGGGGGCGGTGTTGGTGGGGGGAAATTGGGAAATCTTAAGGACAATTGATTGAGCTGAGGTTGGGCAGGAGGGGACTTGGGGGGTGGTGGCAGGGCTGGGGAGGAAGGGAGTGAATGTGTGGGGCTGGAAGTGGGAAGGGAAGGTGTTGGTGAGGTTTCACTGGGAGGGAAGAAGGGAAGCAGAATGCAGGTGGCTCAGAGGCCCAGCTCTGCAGCAGCTGAATATTCAATGCCCGCAAAGATTCGGAGGGAGAGCTGGAAAGAGGAAATGAATCAGGGAAGCACAGGGGCCGGGATCTTAGTGGAGGGCAGCGTAGTTTGGAAGTGCTAACTGCCCGAGAGGTTGCAGGGCCCATTGGCAGAGGAGCCAGAAATAGACTTTAGGACACTGCGGGGCCAGTAATGGTTCTGGACATTCCCCCTTTTCCTCACAACAGGGCCTTCTGGGAACCTGAGGGATTTGGGTCTAGCCCCCCTGAGGGATTGCGGCCCCACACTGCTGAGGAGTGCCAGCGGCCTGTTTCCTCACCTGCCCTCCTCCCCGCCCCGCACTCCCCCCCCCCCACCCCCCCACCCCCGCAGCAGTTTATATACTAATAGCCCACAGCACCCCAGGAGGGGGCGAACGGGGGTCCATTTGTTTTTCCAGAGTTTGACCTCTGGGTAAAACTCTTCCCCCAAAATGTGCCGGTTTAAGTGAAAGCGATAAATCAGCCCCTTTGAAATGCAGAAGCAGCTTGGGGAAGCCCCCTTTGATATGCAGCTTGGAAACGGGGCACTTAAAACCTGGGTTAATTCTCCAGCTTTATTGGAGGCCGAGAAAGGGAAGAGGAGGAAACCCAGGGCCAGTCATTAAGTCTGGGGCACTTGAAAGGCCCGGGGCAGGGGCCGAGCGGCCGCAAAGAGATCACGAAGGCGCAGCGGCCCTGGGAAAAGCATCTCTGTCCGCGACAAACTCTAATCCCGGTTCCCACCCAGACAGATGAGACGCGGGGGGCGGAGGGGGGGGGGGAAGCGGTGGAGAGGAGGGGCGGGCAGGCCCGAGAGAGGCTCCCGAGGATGGGGAGGCGGTTGCTATGGAAACCGAGCCGGGGCGCCACAGAGGAGAAAGCCAAGGGCCAACTTGGCAATTTCCTGAAAGAAGCTGAAAATTTGAGGGACTCTGTGTCTCAGTCCCTGGGCTCTCAGAGGCCGGGGGGCTGAAGCCCCACCACAGGAGCCAGGCGGGTGGCTTCCCTGCTGCTGCCTCTGGGGGCCCTGGTCTGGGCCCTTCATTAGAAACATCTGCTCCTGGTGGCAATCCCAGGGCGGCCTGAGGGCTCCGTGAAGTTTTCAGGCAGGGCTGGGGCGGTGGGGACACACGACATCCACATGGCACTTCCAGAGTGGGGAGAGGCTGAGTGAGGAGACACGAGAGGCCCTGAGACCACTCGGTGCCAGTGAGGTGACCCTGCCTCCTGGCTTTCAGGATGGTTCCCACTGCTGTCCCCACCAGTGATGAGCCCATGTCTTGTTCGTGTCAGGCAGAACACTCCAATGTGAGGCTGGGGAAAGCAGTCTGGTGACTCCGTAGCGGCATTCCCTAGGGCTTCTGAAACGTAGTGCCCATGGCTGGTGGCCAGTCCTGCCTCCTCCAAATGGCCGCGGCCACTGCTGTGGCCTGTGGCCTGTGGGTGGGAAGAGTGGGAGACAATTTGGTTGTTGCCTTTTCACCCCTGCTCTGCTTGGTAATTTTTTGTTGTGTGTTGTTTTTGAAGGGGGAGGTAGGTGGGGTGGTGCAGGATGAGAGCCAAAAAAGTAAAATCCTGACCCTTCAGAGCTTGGTCCTCCCATTTCAGACAGGCCAGGGTGGACGTCGGCTGATAGGCTTTTGTTAACACGCTTTCGCCCTCTGACCTTGGGGTGCTGAGTTCTGAGGAATGAATGCACTTATCCAGCATTGCCCCACACAGGTCCTGGCTCAGTGGGCTCGGGGTGTGCATACAGAGATGCTCGGCCAGTGGCAGAGGTCTTTTCTGAGCCCCCAACACATCTCCCCCATTCCTCCCTCATTGCAGGAATCCAGAACCCATGTCTATTTGGAGGAGTTTCACCCCTAAGTGCGCCTCCCACTCAGATACCAGCCCACCTTGGGCCAAGCAGGGCCTGGTGGGGTGGGGGTGGGGGGTGTGTGTGTGCTAGGATCTCCCGAAGCCTTTTCCTGTGTTTGAACAACATGCTTACGATTGTAGGCCTATCGCAGGTCTCAGGCAAGGAGTCGACTAAATCCATCGCAGAAATGACTCACTTTAAACTCTTAACAGGGCAGGCTGAGAGCCCCTGGAAGGGAAGAGCAAAGCAGGGATTTTTCTGTCTGCCACTCCCCACCGCTGAAGGACATGAGGGAGAAGGGGCAAAGGACCGGGCCCAGCTCTCATAGAGCTTCTGCCCACCTCCAAGTTCCTGTCCTGCCCTTGGCGTGGCCAAGAGGAGGGAGGCTTCCCGGTGCCATTTTATCGTGCCTCTCTCTGGACTAATCACCTTTAGTCTCCAGATTAAATAAAATTAAGCAACTCTGGAGCGTTTCACCAGGGTTACAGCAGCAGGAGCTGGAATACACAAGCCAGCTCCATGGCTTTCTAGAACTCCAGGGGAGAGGCCCCATTTTGTTCTCTCTTCCTCCTCAACTGCAGGGAAGGAGGGGCTGGGGAAAGGGGGGTGGGGAGTCACGCTCACAGAATGCCTGCTTGGAAGCAGAGCCAAGGGGGGTTAAAAAATTCGGGGAGGACTACTGTAGATACAGTCCACTGAAGGCCCCACAGACAAAGGGAAAGACGATGGAAAAAGAGGAGGTACGTGGGTCCAGAAAAAAGGAAGGCAGGAGAGAAAAGGCAGACCACAGTGGCTGGGGGAATGTCAGAGCCAACCCCTGGTCAAAGGCCAAATTCATTTTGTCTGAGGTGTTGCTGGGAAAAAGGCCGGTGGTGGTGATGGTGGTGTGTGTGTGTGTGCCTGCCTTTGTGTGTGCATGAGACAGGAGCCTGTGTACCTACACACACACACACACACACACACACACACACAGCTATTGGGTAGGTCTGTGCCAGAAGCTGCTGCATTCCTCTTAACCCCAAAGCCAGCCCTCTTTCCAAAACGCTTTCTCATTATTCGCAGGCACATTTCCCCCCACCACACTCGGCTCTTGTTTCTATATTTCTATGTGCTTGCTGCACTCCAGACTCTTCCCTGCTCTGTAATGCAACTGTAGAAACACCTGCATTTTATTAATGCTGCCTGGAGCCGGGTAGGGCTGGGCCCCTCTGCTCTCACCCCCTGCTCTCCTTCCCCACCACGCTCAGTGAAGCAAAGCACCAGCGTTAACCCTGTGTGGCTGGGTCTCTGTCCCGGAGCCCTGGGTACCCTGAGGGGTGCAGACTGTGCGAAGAGGGGGTGACCTGCAACGTCCCTGAGCTGACTTGGCATGCGTTCGGGAACCGCCCCGACTCCCTGCTTTCCTTGTCCTAAACTTCTGATCTATTTCTCTTATCACTGCTCCTCAGTTTCTCTCTCCAGAATATGAGGACACCATTTTGTCTTGAAAGGAATCCTGGCAAACTTCTAAGAGAAACTCCTTAAGAAGCCTGGCCCTTTAAGTATCTACTCCATCCTCTTGAGGAGCCATTGAGACTAAACCATTCCAGAAAAATAGCTGCTTTCCTCTTTAAAATATTTTAAATAAGGAAAGCATAAAGAATAAAAATGGCCCATAATCCTATCACCCCGAGAGTCCTGTTAACATTTTTTTTTTTAATGCAATACACGCACGTGGCTAAAACAGAAAAGCTACGAGGTATAACATGAAACTTACGTTTTTCTTCCCTCAGACCACAGTTGTTCCTCCCAAAGGTAATAATCATTAACAGTTTCTTGTGGATCCTTCCAGGGAAAGAATTTGGGTATACATTGACATCTTGGTTTTTTTTTTTTTTTAATTAAAAAAAAAGTCTGGAATTCTTGCCATATCAGCACATGGAGAACCCCTTTGTTCTTTTTAATGGTTACATGTTAATTTGTAGTGTGGCTGCACCATAACTTATTAACCAGTCTCCTAGTAATGGGCTCGGAGGCTGCTTCCAGTTTATAAACTTACAAACATTGCCGTAGTGAGGATCTTTGGACACATGCCTTGGGTATACGTGAATGAGTATATAAGCAGGGAGATTCCTACCAGGGCAGTTGCTGAATCAAAGGATGTGTTTATTTAGCATTTGTCTACTCTTTTTTAAAAAGAGGTTTTTTTTTTTCCCCTGCCCTTCTCCATTTTTTTTTTCTTTCTGTCAGGCAAACTCCTGGTCCTCAGAATCTGGCCCAAATTTCATCTCCCATGTGAGGCCCTCCCTGATTGATCTGGGAGCCCGCTGGCATCCTCTTCCACGCTTCCTTAACTCCCTTACCTAAGCCTTATTGTAACTCAATTTTTTAAAGTGTTTGCTCTCCACACAGGATTGCAATATGAGCGCATTGACATCTTTCCTCTTGGAGCACAATGCTTTTGTTTCTTGAAAATTTTTCTTGGGGGGCACCTGGGTGGCTCATTTGGTTAAGTGTCTGACTTTTGATTTTGGTTCAGGTCATGATCTCATAGTTTGTGAGTTTGAGCCCCGCATTGGGCTCTGCCCTGACAGTGCAGAGCCTGCTTAGGATTCTCTCTCTCTCTGTCTCTCTCTCTCTCTCTGCACCTCCCCTGATCATGCTCTGAATCTCTCTCTCTCTCTCAAAATAAATAAATACACATTAAAAAAAAATTGGAGGCACTTGGGTGGCACAGTTGATTGGGCATCTGACTCTTGATTTTGGCTCAGGTCATGATCTAACAGTTCGATCCCCTGTCGGGCTCTGTGCTCACAGCACAGAGCCTACTTAGGATTCTCTGTCTCCCTCTCTCTCTGCCCCTCCCCTGCTCACAAGCTCACTCTCTCTCTCGAAAAATAAGTAAATGAACATTTAAAACATTTTTTTCTTTGTGCGATTGCATTCTTGGGTATATACCCAAAAGACCTGAAAGCAGGGACTTGAACAGATGTTTGTACACCCATGTCCATAGTAGCACTATTCACAATAGCCAAAAAGTAGAAACAACCCAAGTGCCCATCGACAGGTGAAGGGATGAAATGTACAGTAGTCTCCCTTGGCTGCTGTTTTGTTTTCCATGGTTTCAGTTGTCTGTGGCCAGTTGTCTAGAAACAGATGATACTCCTGATGTATCTTCAGGGGGTTGGTAGTAGCCTAACACTGCGTCACAAGGCCTAGGTCATTCTCCTCACTTCATCTCATCACACGGGCATTTTTATCATCTCACATCATCACAAGAAGAAGGGTGAGTCCTGGGCAGTAAGAGATTTTTGAGGGTCACCGTAGCCACATAAATTTTATTGCAGTCTATTGTTGCAATTGTTCTATTTTAATTTTAGCTGTTACTAATCTTTTACGATCTCTGATTTACAAATTAAACCTCATCGTAGGTATGTATGTGTCAGAAAAACCTTATCTATCTATTCTTGAGGGAGAGGGGGAGAAGGGCAGAAGGAGAGGGAGAGGTAGAATCTTAAGCAGTCTCCACACCCATTGGGAGATCATGACCTGAGCCAAAATCAAGAGTTGGACGCTTAACTGACTGAGCCACCCAGGCACCCCTAGGGAAAAATGTAATACATACATATACATATACATATACATATACATATACATATACATATATTATCCATGGTTTCAGGCATTCACTGGGGGCCTTGGAATGTATCTCTGTGGATAAGGCGGGGGGGACTCGTGTGTGTGTGTATATATGTGTGTGTGTGTGTGTGCAGATATATACATGTATGTGTGCATATATATATACATATATGGTTCAACCTTAAAAAGGAATCGTGACACATGCTACCACATGGATGAACCTTGAAGATATTATGCTAAGTGAAATAAGCCAGTCACACAAAAAAGGGAAATTTTGTGTGATTCCACCGATAGGAGGTACACAGCATAGTCAAATTCATAGAGACACAAAGTAGGATGTGGCTGCCAGAGGCCGGGGAGAGGGAATGGGGACTTAGTGTTTAATGAGCACAGAGCTTCAGTTTGAGAAGATGAAAAGTTCTGCAGATGGACAGCGGTGATGGCTGCACGACACTGTAAATGTGCCTGATGCCACTGAATTGCACACTCAAAAGTGGCTAAAATGAGTAAACTTAATGTTATGCATATTTTACCACAATAAACAATTTTTTTCTTCATGTGGAAATGTACCATCTCATAGACTCAGTTCCCTGCAAGCTCTCTCCGTGGGTCGGTGTAACCATCCCCTTACTTCAGGGCAACGCTGACCTACCCAGGACTGGAGAGTACTTATCCTATTTGCAGATATTTCCAGGGAAGGGAGCCCATTACATTATTAGGCAATCTTTTCCAGTGTCTCAAAACCCCAGACATTCTTGGTACCAGACCTTTCCTGCTGCACCTGAAGTTAATTTTTTCTTGGTCAGTAAGTGCTTTGTCAGCCCACTGACTCTTCACACACTCAGAGGCTCTTGTTACATCACCTCCCTGCGTCCGAGCTGAGGGCACCAAGAACGGGCTCGTGGGTGGACTTCGAGGGCCTCGTGAGACTTCCTCTCGTGCTTGCGTCTCCCTGGCCTGATGGAAGGAGCCCAGCCACCTCTCACCTCATTTGAGATGCAGCTGGTTGGGTACTAGAGTTTTCTCTTGCTTCTCCCCTCTGTACCCTTGTGTCGAAGGCCTTTTGCTGCCAGAGGGTGGAGGTCCCCAAAGGACAGGGGCAGACCCGATGGCTCATTTCAGCAAGCCCCTTGGCCACCCCTTTGACCACAGACTGCATGGCACCTTAATCAGCTGCTTGGAAGGTATACTTGGCGGGTATGTTCTCCACGGCCTGGAAGATGCTGACCTTGTCAGCTTAGAAACATCAAAGGGCTAATGAGGGAAAACAGGGGTTGAGAAAGACACCATCACCTGGGTGCCTGTTGACCGCAGGCTTGCAAGACTGACACAGCTGAGAAATGTTGTCAGGAACTCGGAGGAAGTGGAGCCTTCTCTGTTGTGAGGACCTGCTCCCAACCCCCTTCTGGGGCACAGGAAGGGGAGGGGGCGAAGCTAAATGGTGGCCCATGCTCAGTGACTCAGATGTCACTGCCACCGCAAAGGGAAATCCGTGTGGGGGTGGGCATCTCCAGAGACCTCCCTCACCTGTGATTCAGGGGATAATAACATCACTCCTGTCAGCCTCGGAACATTTGTCAATGGGCTTGTGTTGATGTTGACATTTTTCATTTCAACTCATGGCTTATATGAAGGACTTGGCCTTGAGTAAAGGCTGAGCCCTGAGGAAGAAACAGCCCTCATATGTCCTGCAACTAGAGTGGAAATGAGGAAGGAGAGTCCCTGCGAGTCAATCCAGTAACTGGGGCTTCCTACGAGCCGGGTGATGGACACTGACATTAATGCAGTTTGTGCATCATAAGGTGGTCTTGGTCCTTTGTGTTTCCCAGAGAACTGGAATATGTAACAGAGCGAATCCCAGATGCCCTGGGAGAATTTTCATTATGTTCAGGGGGCTGAGGGGCTGTCCTCCATCATTTTGGGAATGCTAGTATTAGTATTTGGTTGTTTTTGTTTCTTTTAAAAAATCACCATGTGTGGGTTTTCTTGTCGTATTTGCTCCTATCACATCCTCCAACCCCCAGACTCACCCGCCTGAGGAGCTGGCTTCAGGAAACACAAATCATGTGCCGCAGAAGGTATGAGAGCGGTTGCCCAGGTTTCGTGTGAAGAAAGGGACAGTATCTGTGTTATTCGCCTGTGAAGTCCCAGGACCTTGCACGTTGCAGGCATACAGAGACTCCAATTCATAGTTGATACATCTTACAGAGAGGAGACAATAGTCACAGAGAGTTCCCTCGAGTTGCCTGATATTCCGCAGCAAATCAGCAACGAGGCGGGGAGGTGAACTTCCCCTTCCAACTCACAGGCCAGTTCTCTGCAGGAAGTCATGCCGGTTTCTTTTTAAGCATCCTGTGGATGGCTTTGGGTGTCAAGTAGCTCTCCCGGAGGGGAAGCAGTGGACAGGGCTGAGTCTTGAAGCTCAGCACTGGCTTTGAGACTGTGCCTCTGACAGGATGGGCAGGGCTCAAAGGCCTTGAAGAGGCGGGAAGGCCCTTCCTGAAGCAATCGGCAGGGGGATCGACTTGGTCCTTGGGGCTGGGGTTCCCTTGGTCTAGAACCGCCAAACGGCCAAATATTGGGACTCCGGTTACTGGAGGTGCTCCTGGAAAGGGTCTTCTCGCAGCCTGGCCCTTGGAGCTGAGGCAGGGCTGGGCCCTCTCCTCTAGGACAGGCTCCAGGGAGCCCAGAGCAAAAGGGACAGTGCATCTGCCTTGTTCCTTGGGGCTCTGTTCTCTTTCTCAAGGAGAAGGCTTCTTGCTTATGCGTTTGTCAACTGGGTCGGGAAAGTCTCCTTCCCCATGGACTGGATCAGAACTTGAATAGGAGGGATATCGTCTTTCCAAGAGTGCTCTGTACTTGGATTGACCATCCTTTGTGTCCTGGTCCTGAGATCATGGGACAGAAGCGGGAACTGAACCGGGCTTTAGGACACCTTTGTTTGCCGGGCCTCGCTTCTGGAAAGCTAATCTAGGACAACACCGGGGACTGTAGGCAGCTCCGGTCCTGCCCCAGCCCCGGTTCTTCAGACCTCCCCAGACTCAGACATCCTTCCACACAAACTCTTGTTGTTCCATCTGTGGCCCAAACAGCCCGAGGCCTGGGACAAGGGTGGTTTCGCTGAGGCCATCAGAAAAGCTTACGAAGCGTGATCGGTCACTGGCTGGGCCCATGCCGCCTCAACTGCCCTGGTGTGGCTGCCCCAGGTTCCCTATGGGACAATTAGCTCACCCACTTAAAGTCCATCAAAGGACTTGTTCAATATTCCGGTCCCCTTTCTGTTCATTTGCCTGTCCTCCTGCCACCCTCTCCCACTGCCCCTCCTCTTTTCCAGCTCTCCGCTCCATGTACGACAAGGACCCTGAGGCCTGGAACAGCTCACAGAGCTAGCTTTTCTCCAGTCAGGCTCCGTGGCTGCTAGGAGTGTGAAGGCGTTTTAGGGATAAGTTGAGAGACGGTCAGAGAGTGCTGAGAAGTTACGCCTGTTTCTTCTTTCTTGTCCTTTCCCCCTCTGGGGCTGACAGACCAGATTTTTTTTTTTGTCTTTTTTTACAGTACATTTTGGCAAGCCCCATTTTTTTCTGACAGAAAAAAATAACAGGCATATTTTGGGCGATTACTCAACTGGGGTCCTTTGTGACAGGATATGCAGCTGCGTGACTAATGGAGCTGGCTTTCTCCTGGCTTCCTTCCCCTTTCAGAGCTCTTGTTTACTGCCCTATACCAAAAAAAAAAAAAAAAAAAAAAAGCCATAAGCTACAGATTTTTATATAAAAAAATGCCTTGTGAGATACTCAAAGGCAATAAATCCTTTGGATATTCCATTTCTAGGGCTGCAAACTCCCCGCCCTCTCCCACTTTTTCTTTTCAAATGCTTAAGCTCTTGACTCACGACATGTGAATCTTCTTCTCCCCCCCCACGTCCCTGCTTTCTTCTGAACATATGTCCAGCAGATCGTGTCTGTGTGTGTGTGTGTGTGTGTGTGTGTGTGTGTTTGGAGAGGAGAGCAAGATGGGAACCATATTTTTGGTGCTTAACTCAGCAATTGCTAAAGGAAGGAATAATGACTTCCAGGGGCCTCGGGATCTTTTTTTCCAAGGCCTGTGTGTTTCCATAATCTATGACAATTTTGTGGTGTAAGCAAAAGTTATTACAAAACATAGAACTATCCTAATGAGGAAGGGTATGTTCTACACAGGGAAGGACTGTCTCTTTATAGAGGAAATCCAAATTTTGGCTGGCTTTGGAATTGAGCATCCTTGGGCTACCCATAGAACTTTTGGAAGAGACTCCCTTCAGCCTCTAGTGTTCGGCAACTGGGACTGACTTTTTAGTTTTTCTAGAGATCAAAACAGCTTTTCATTTCAGAAAGTGTCAGGCCTGTGGACGGGAAAAACGAACTAGCTAGTCAGATTTGATGGAGACAGATTGGTGTAGATGAGGTGTATGATTTGTGGCCAAATGATGAGTTTGAGCCTCAGTTGGGATCTGGAATAAGTCATTTAACACCTATAGGTCTCTGTTGCTCTCATGTGAAAATTGGGATAGTGTCCCCTCCCCATAGGTGGCTGACAACAAAAGTGAGATGACAGAAGTCCATGACACGGGAGGGAAGTGTGAAGAAGTATGCACAGTGACGCTTCTTCATCCAAAGGACCACGCAAGCTTTAAACAGAGGAGAGAGGCTTGTTTCATGACAACTGCCCACCATGGGGACAGAGGCTCTTTATATAGCGGCCCAGGACACAGTCTTCCGGGATGTTTCTGAGGCCGGTATCGCCTCCAAGTTTGCCAAGTCCCTAGTCATCTTCCACATGGGTCTCAGAATCCTAACTTTGATCACAGGCCTTTCCTCATCAGGAAACTCTCATCAAAACCAGACAAAGGCACCACTAACCTCATCTTGCCTGCCTTTTCTTCTGTAGCTAGCTCATCCTTTGCCCACACACTGCCCCAGAGATGTGAACGCCGGATGCGGTTTATTCTAGCCCTTGGCCCAACATTTTCCCTAACGTTGCTTGGAGGCCCCCTCCTCCTTGACCCTCCTTCCAATCCTCTTCCTGCTCCTCTCTGTTCAACCTTGCTCATTTGTCATTTCCTAGAAAAGGTCATCGAAAACTTAGCTTTTCTTAGAGTCTACACTGACTAAAGACACCTCAAGTGGACACCCCAAACCTTCCAGCAAACCCCAGCAACTATCTTTCTCACGCCCCATAGCTCAAGTCTAATGTCCTTGGCAAAGGCAGTTGACTTGATTTTGCCACAGGGGAAACTGAGGCACCAGTCAGAGAGCCAACTGGCCAGGGATAACATTGTTAAGTCTTTGACACAGACAGGAATAGAAACCCCACATCCTGATTCCAGTTTGCCTGGAGCTTAAAGAGGCACCTTAGCTTGGATATCCCAGAATAGTTTCTCCCAGGCTGACCAGCTGTGCCGTGATGTGTTGCAAGGGTTATTTTTTGTCTTGGCTTAGCTCTTAAAAAAACACACCAAGCTTCCTAAAATCGGCCTAAGAAAATCCATTTCTCACAAAGTCATTTTCTTGCCAAGTATAAACCTAGTATATTACATCATGGATGCCTTTGGGCCTCACTCTCAGCTTACAACGACACTCAGGTATCTGAATTAAATTCAGAAATCACAGTTTATTGAAGGAAACAGATCATTAAGTCACTCCACTGGACCGAAGCCGTCGACATTACTTATTTGGAGAAGCTGAACGTTGAATCATGTTCTCTTGGTTCAGGCGGACCTGGACCTAGCCGGGCGCTATTTAACGCTCAGGTGTGGCCATCAGATGGCAGATGCCCATGGGGGCTAATGGGAAGAGGCAGAGGTGTGCAGGAGCTGGCTGGCATTGGCTGGTTGTTAAATTTTCAGGAATTTTGTGGGCCGGTTGTTAAACACAGCCGTTATGAAAATTAAATTATATAAACTTACAATCGAATACATCATATTCAAAACAAAAGTAATAAATATTAAAAACAGATCACATCCTAATTATTTTTGCTTCAACTTACTATTGTCCGTGCTTTTGATTTACATGTGTCTTACATCCATACAGCGGGAATATCGTACAATGGTATGTAGCCATTCATCTCTCCCCAACTCCACGTCCGGCCACCTCACAGTGGGACATTTGGAGTCAGCCACGGTGAGAATATTTATGCCACAGAAATTGGCAAACTCTACAAATCAGGGCTTGCTTTATGTTTCGTTGATCGTCTAGATTTAAGAAAGTGATACAGAAAACACTAACAAGGTAGGTAACCTGTAGAAGCGTGTCATATCTGTAGCAGTGATGTTGTGAGTCACACAAGGAACTGAGGTAATGTTCTTCCAGTATCCAAAAGTAACCATCCACTTCAACAGTTGCTCCGTTGTTGACCAAAGAGTGAAGTTCTGAAATACGTCTTCGTTGTTTTACTGTTGTCTTACTTATTATTGTCAATGAGATGACCAACCAACATTCATGTCAGCTCTACTCTTGGAAAGCTGGCTGTTACACGCTTACCATCGCCTCCTGGAAAGGAGTGTATATGGGCTGCTCTCTTGGGGGTCCCAGAGGGAAGACCACCATAGAATACCTGCAACTCAGCAGTCAGGAGCATGTCTGAGGGGCAGCTGGGGAAGAGGAAGGACTTAGTGCTGTGAAGGGACCAACACAGATGATCCAGTGTAGAACCAGCAGTCCGAGATGAGCGCATCTGAGCAGGAGTGTGGAAAATATAGTAAGATAGGCTGGGTTGAAATGTACCACTGGACACCAACGAGGTTAGACAGTAGAAAAGCCATCGTGACTTCTACATTCAAGGTGAGGATCGATACTGTATATTCACAGCGCTTTAAAGTTCTCAACGCCTTGTTTGTCCACGAGCTCATGTGACCACCGGAACAGAACCAGGAGGTCGATGGGTAAATTAGCTCTCAGCATCATACCCATTTTACAGATGGGAAACTGAGGCAATTGGTGGCTAAGTAGTTCACCCAAGGTTACTCTCTCCATATCAAGGGCTAAGCTGGCGCTTGATGGAGAAACAGGAATAGTTCTTTGGGGTCAGACACATCTGGGTTAAAAATCCAACCTTGTTATTTATGTAACTTTGGTAAAGTTACTTCGCCCTTTAAAATCTCTTTTTTTGGGGCGCCTGGGTGGCGCAGTCAGTTAAGCGTCCAACTTCAGCCAGGTCACGATCTCGCGGTCCGTGAGTTCGAGCCCCGCGTCAGGCTCTGGGCTCATGGCTCAGAGCCTGGAGCCTGTTTCCGATTCTGTGTCTCCCTCTCTCTCTGCCCCTCCCCCGTTCATGCTCTGTCTCTCTCTATCCCAAAAATAAATAAACGTTGAAAAAAAAATTAAAAAAAAAATCTCTTTTTTTAACTTACAAAATAGGGACAACAATGTCTAGGTCACAAATTTGCAGTGAGGGTTGGTTTAAATGAGATAATAGGTATGGGGAACTGGTACTCAGGACACCGTTGATAAATGTTCATTTCCTTCTCCCTCCTACCACAATGTTTTAGAATTATTTATATTTGATTTTGAAATGAAGTATATGACTCTTTTGGCTAATGTATCTTTCTAAATATAATTTTTAGGTTTAAGTGGAATTATTCTGCATAGTTTTAGGCAAAACAAATTAGAGGAGGTAGGGGCAGGGGCAGGGGCAGGGAGGGGGGGGTAGGCCTGAAGAGAGCTAGCCCAGGATTCAGATTTGGTAAAAGGCTCCCTCACTCACTGGTAATGGGAGAGAATCCATACACGCTGTCATGTTCAGCAAGGCGTCTCTGTGCACCAGGACCTAGAGCTCCAGGTGGCCTGCCCCTTTCTTGACCTAGGCTTCCACATCACCACCGGCAGAAGTGGGGAGGTGTGGCCTCTTAGTCCTCTGTCCCCTGAAACACTCACAGCCTCACCACCATGCTTTGCCCTGGGACAAGGCCGACCCCACAGGAAGCAGAGGCCTCAGGCCATTCCTCATCCAGTAGAGAGGCAGCCTTCTCACCCACCAAGGACACCTGCTCCTTCTGCCCAGATTTACTTTTCTTCTTAGCACCTGTCTGTCTATGCCATGCTATGTGATTTATAAAGCTGTACGCTCCACGAGGGCAGGGCTTTGTGTTGATTTCATTTGGGACCTAGAACAGTGACAGAGAATGTGGAAAGCTCTCACTTAAATAGTTACTCAAAGAGTAAAATGGGTCATCACCTCACTGCCTGCCTCACCTCACTTCTCTGTTTCAAATGATAGTCCATTCTTTGATGGAGGTCGGTGGACTCAGATTTGGCTCAGGCCTCACAAGCATGAACGGTGGTGGTGGAGGGTAGTCTCAGAGATCTAAGGGGAACTCCATGAAGAGTCAGGGGTCCCTGAGGTCGGGCAGCTGACTGACCCACAGGGACTGAATGAGGCAATAGAGCTCTGTGGTTAAGAACGTGTGGGTTAAAATCCAGCCCCTACCACTGTAGCTATGTAATCTTGAGCAAGTTATCTTCTCCCTCTCTGAGTCTCATTTTTCTTATCTGTAGAATGTGGATAAAAATATCCGTGAGGTTATGGCATGGATTAATGGGATAAAACATGGTGTGCCCTTAGCACAGAGCCAGGCATGGAGAAAGAGAGCCAGTATCCCTCACCTCACAAAGGAGGTGGAAGACGGGGCAGAGGAGCACGGCCCAGGGAGCTAGGACAAGCCAAGCATGCTCACAGCCTCGGCTTCTGCAGACACAGCCAAAGCCTGACCAGCCTGGCATGGGGCACTGCAAAGGGGCTTTGGAACAATGACACTGGCCCAGGAGGATCTGGCTGAGACATGGAGCTGTCACCATCACAGCCTCGCCGGACCCAGAGGCTGCTGGCATGACTCCAGTGACTTTGCGTACGTATGGTGGCTAACACAGATTGATCTCCTTGGGCAAAAGAAGCACAAAGGCACCTCAGCCCGTAGGAGAGGCTGCGTGCATCCGCGTGCATGTGGGAGGATACCACAGCTGAAGCTATACCCATGGTTAAAGGACACAGAGATTCATGCAATGCACAGAGTTGAAGACAGCAGAGTTTAGAGCACAAGAGAGGAGAAATAGGGCAAGTGGGGAGGGGAGGCCTCGTTTTCCTTGCACAAGACAGTCATGGTTTCCTTCTGAGGGGTGGGTATACAGGGGGCATTGAGGGCAGCGGGCGTGGTGAAAGGGCAGGAGAAGAGACATCAAGGACAGGCGGTGACGTGTGAAAAGGTCAAGCCCACGTGAAGAGGACTGGGCAGGGGGAACAGGGCAATTGGGGAGTGCACAAGGAAGCTACAAGCCTGTGCAGGGCCTAATACACCAATCACTAGGCGAACAGTCCGCCCCTGACTGAGTTCCCTGGGACCAGCCCGTTTTAGCCCAAGAGTCCCTCTTCTGCTTGGTATTTTAAATGCGGTGGGTGCTCAAGACTGTATGATATATGGGAAGGTGGAACTAGAATAGGGACCAGGAGATTTAGTTTGAGGTTGCTGAAATGTCATCTTCTAGCTTCGACCTTGTGCCTCAGCTTCATCTTCTGTGACACCTGGAGGACCATGCCTGGCTCCCCCACCTGGTACTCACTGTCACGGTGAATGGTAAGTACTGAAAGTATGTAGTCAGTCTCACAGGCCTGTCTATTAACCCCTGGGGCCTTTGATTCCGGGCGCTCCTCAGACCACTCACTTCAGCAAGCCCACCCGACTAGTTTGGCCCCACGAGAAGAGGGGGAGCTGCCCTGGTTGGTTCTGACCTCCGGCTGGCCTGCCCGCAAGTGGAGACAAAGTCCCTGGATCCTAGGGCGCTGAGGCTTATCGATCAGTCGATGCAGCTCAGAACTAGGTGTGTGAACAGACGCCTGCGAAGCAGTCTGGACTCTTTGCTTGAAAGCCATCCGAGTGAGCCAAAGGATGCCTGCCCTCTCTGCATTCCTCAGCAAGCACCGCCACCCCGCCTCCCCACGCCTGCCTCGCCCTGGAAGCGCCTGTGCAGGTGTCGACACGTACACTTTTCTGGACGCTGGCTCTCCCCTGACAGTATGCAGTGCAGGTGCACATTCCACTCTCCTGCAGTTACCTTTGCAACTGTGGGCACGCCACATTTCCTTAATCTCCCGGGTCTTAGTTTCCAGAGCTACAGAGTAGGAGCCACTGACACTCTAAACCTCCTGCCTACTGGGAAATCTTCCAAAAGCTATTGTGGAAGTTGTAGATGCTCTGGGACCGCTATGGGCCAGCCTGAATTCCCGCACCAAAGGCGGCCACTTCCCTTGTTCTGGTTCAGGGCCTTTGGGGTCCCCAACTGTCACCTACTGCGAGGGTCTAGAGCCAGCCTGCCAAGATGGGGTTCTAGCTTCTACTTACTAGCTGTGTGAGCTGGGCAAGTCACTTTAACCTCTCGGTGCCTCTGTTTTCTCATCTCTAAAAGAAAGAATCGTGGCGGCATTTACCTCATAGGTTGTTACATACATAGCATGAGCTCATACCCTTAAGTTACGACTTAACACAAATGTGTGAGTTCATTCGTAAGTGTAAAGTGCTTAAACCCGTGCCTGGCACACAGTAAGACTAAATAAATGATACATAATAATAACAGTTACTATTATCCATTTTCCACCCCCAGTTATTGCTCTGGTCCCATTTTCCTGACTTGCTCACCATAGCCTTAGGGCCCGGCCCTGTTTACCCTAGGCTTGCTACTACCGTGAACACCCCAAGACCTACGGAAGCAGTGGGTGGAAAGAAGGTTGCATAAAGTAGGATGGGATAGGGGGTTGAGAAGAGAATGTGGCTGCGCTCAGGGAGGGCCGGGGAGATGAGAATGGCCTAGAAAATGGGATAGGAGGAACAACGCCTAGGCCGGCCTCCCGGGGGCCTGATAGCCCGATGCAGTAGCAGACTGTCTGTGGACTTGTTCTCATATCTGGGGTCCACCTGCACCTCTGTTTTAGGGGAGTGAAGCCTTATCTTTGTGTTTCTCTCCCAGGGTGGGAAATCAGTAAATGACTCTTCAATTGAACCACATGCGAGAGTTAGCGTGCTAACCAGCGACTGTGGTCTGTGCATCCCAACCCGAGGCCTCTTCTGAGTACTTCTGTCGCAAGCTGGCCCATGAGGGAATCAGGAATCCCCTAGACACCCAAGCAAGCTCGGAGAATAGGAGTGCTGTCTCATGCCCGTTGGCCTAGACTCTGGGCCACTTCCCTCTGTCATTTCTCACCTACCCCGTGACACCGTGTTAGGTCTGAACCAGATAAACCCCAAAAACTTGAAATCTCCTCAAACTATACCTCCCCAGATGTTTTTAGACCCTCCTCAAGCTCCCTCTAGATGTTAATAACACCCCAATCCTGAAGATACGGTCTTAAGGAAGGGGGCAGGAAAGGCTTGCCGTGTCTACCTGCTGCCTCTCTTCTCTCTCCCCTCTGCTTGTCCTCCTGGCCTGGAAGAGCTTTCTACTGTCCCTTCCTATCTGGAGGAAACTTCCTCAGGCTACCTGCTGTCTTTTCGGCACTATGACTTACAGTAAAGTTCCGTTAGTAGGTTTCCTGGCTTTGCTCTTGTTATGTAAAAGGAAGATTTTAAAATTTAGGAATCCTCTTTCCACAAAGCCTCCAGCAGCACATGAAAGTCAGTGTGGACCTTCCAGGCTGAGCAGTGGCCCTCGTCCCAGATGGTGTCCTCTCTGCAAGAGGAAGCAGTAACAAGACATGACTCACAAAGGAAAGCAAAATACAATGGTTTAGGATGTTCATTGGTTTTATCCCCGCATACTGAGGAAATAAAACATGTATCATGATGCTATTTCTGTATAATTTGACACATTTGATACTTACGCAAACATATTTAAAGTAAATAGGAAGGGCACACACTAAGTGAAAGTGATCTTTCCTGAATGGTGGATATAGATCTGATTTTCACCTCTGTTTTTTGGCTCAAATGTATTTTCTACAATTAATATGTTACCTTAAAGTAAAAATAAAAGGACAAAATGGATGACTTTTGACATTTTATGTGAAATGTTTTTTAAGATTTTTTTTTTAGTAATGTTTATTTCTGAGAGAGAGAGAGAGAGAGAGAGAGCACGTGCACGAGCAGGGAAGGGTCAGAGAGAGAGGGAGACGCAGAATCAGAAGCAGGCTCCAGGCTCCAGGCTCCAGGCTCCAAGCTGTCAGCACAGAGGCCGATGTGGGGTTCGAACTCACAAACTGTGAGATCATGACCTGAGGCTGAAGTTGAACACTTAACTGACTGAGCCACCCAGGCGCCCCTTACGTGAAATTTTATATGAAACATATAAATGTATATTTCATAAATAAATATGTAGGAATATATGTGAATGAACATTTTATATGTAAAAAATTCTATGTACCTCTTCATTTATATAATTAAATATTATACAATAGATAACATAATACATATAATATACAATATAATATATACTATGCATTGGTATATAGGTGACTATTGATAGAGAAATACTGGAAGGGATTACAACAAAAACTATCAACTGCTTCCCAGTTGTGTTTTTCTGTATTTCCCACGTTTTTTTGCACTGAGCATTTATTACTTTTGTAATTTGAAGAAAAAAAAAAAAAGCTGTGTGTGTAGGCGGTTCACTTTGGTGACAACAAAACTTGTCAAGCTATTTTCAGATCATCATTTATGCTTGTTCTCCTGGTAAGGTTATCTGCTTTTCTTAGCATGAAAACAGGCACCACTTCTTTCCTGTTCAACAGCTTCTATAAGATGGGCTCAGACCCTGAAGTCACTACAGGATTTGATGTTTCAGTCTGGCCAGATCGGGCTTGTTCAGAGAACCGGTCAGCATGGTCTGGTGGCCTGCAGACTAGCATCTAGGTTTGTTTACAAACAGCAAAAAACCCACATGGTAGAGCACGTTCTGGGCTTCGTTTCCATGCACGAGGAACTCTGTCTTGTCCGTGTTGCCTGTCTGGAGGGGATGTACAGAGGATTGATCAGAAACACTGTTCATAGGCCAAAGCGAGAGAAAGGTGAAAGACGGTCTGAAGGGGGTTGTTGAGGCTGCATCCCAACTGTCCAGGCCCCTGGGGAGATCAACATGATGGTCTCTTGGTGGTTTTCTATCCCTTCTGATCTCCCAGACTTTCCTGATGCTTGCGTCACTGTTTGCAATTTGTCTTTTGCTTTCTAGATTGTTCTGAGAGAAAACACTGATTTCTCCAGTTGCATTCTGGAGTGTATAAATAGCAAAGTTTCGGGTTTCCACCCTCTGTTTATGGATGTGCCCCAGGAACTTTTACTCAGTATATAAATGGGCTCCAGAGAAAGAAAGGTCTTAAAGAGGCAGATCTAGACTGTCTGGAACCTCTGGGCCCAGATGGGTCCATTCACCAACAAGGACTTACTGTATCTCCTCCTAGTCCTGTTGCCCTTGGAATTCTCTGAGGGAACTTCCTCTCTGCCTAGAATTTTTAAATTCTCCGATGGAAGTTTGATGTAATGGCAAATGTACTTTTGAGGCCTCAGAATGTTTTCCACTCTTCACCAATCAACCTTCCACAAAGCAGTTTTTAAATCCTTCCTTAGCACTAATAAGGATTGAGAAACAATAGAGGTTTCATGCTCTTGTCCAAATTGCATGGAAAGTTCCAGGGGCTCCAGGAGGGAAGGATGGGGAGGAGAATAAAAACAGAACATCACGGTCTCAGGATGTCCAGCTTAAAATATTAGCCTCTGAAACTCACTGCTTCAAACATGTCACTGAGTCTGTAAATACCATTCTCATCACCTGGGGTTGTAAAGCTAACATTGTTTAGCTTTCTGGCTTTGCATTTATGGTTTTGTTCGATTGCAGGACACTGTTCACCCAACTGCCACCTTCCATGGGCCTTTGTGGGATTCTAGGACTATCAGGGACTGTCTGGGAAGGAAAACTCATTCTGCCACTGCCCCCAAGAAGGGACCACCTGGGCTCACAGTCACCGCTCACCGAACATTCCTATAGTTCTTCCAGGTTATGCATTTTTGTGATCACTTAACTATCTTTTCGGATAACCAATCAAATCCATAAGTATTGCCTTAGGGTCTACAGTGTTCAGAGCACTGGGGAGGCATCCTTGGAGCACACATTCTGAGATAAGGTTGGGGGACACTCAGGCTCGGGGAGACAAAGGCCAATACATCTGAAACAGAGAACGTGTGTGATAGTTTTCAATAAGAAGGTAAGTTCTATTTGTGGGTGGAGTAGACAAAAGAGCCATGAGTGGAGAAGGAGAGGGCATGGAGACTCCAGGTTTCCCAGAGGTTTGGTCAAGAGTGGGGGAAGGGGAGAGGGTAGGACTGGAGCTGGATCTCAGCCGATGGGTAGCATCTAGATAGATACTGTAAGCAGAGGGAATGGAAGGAGCAAGGACAAAGAGCAGAGATGGAGCAGGATACAGGGCGAGTTTGTAGGTTTGGCCAAGGTGGAGTTCATGGGGGAAGGCATGGCAGAGCAGACTGGAACAGCGGTAGCGTAGGGCCACATCACGGAAGGCTTTCAAAGCTTCCTTTTCACTATAAGTTCCCGTGTGCTCTTTTCCAGATAAAGACATGTTACCAGCAAGGACTTGTCCCAAAATCTGACATTTGCTCCAGACCTCTTCCTCCTGCCTCGTCCCTCATACTGACCCATTAGTAACGCCCCCCAAAGCACTGACCAACCCAGGACAGGTGGTTTGCCCAGTTATCATGGGTGCCTCGTGGACAGTCCAGCCAGCTTTCCCTCAGCAGGGAGCTTCATTTTGCCAACAGAGCTGGACTGGGAAGAGCCTGGATCATGGGTTTGGGCTGTGTCCCCGCCGGCTACCATCTTGAGAGGGCCGGTGGCAGACGCCAGGAGCTGGCCGGCATCAGGGTACAATCTGGTAGCCACCGAAAAGACCCTCATCCTCGGAGGGTCTGTGAGCCCACAGACACCTGCTTGCTTTGGCTCGCCTTGGCTGGGTGCATTTCCGGCAGAGAAGAGTGGGAAACGGACCGGTGGTTGAGAGCTGATAGAGGGAGGAAAGGGTCTTTGGTGCTGGAATGAGATATTTGTGAGCCCCTGTCTACAAACAGACAAATGCTGGCCTTGTGAACAACATTGCTGGAGAACACGACTCAAGTGTCACCGTTGCCTGAAGCATTCCAGTGGGAGATGATGGTGGAATGGGCCTGCCAGTGCTGCACTGCACGTAAAAGGGAAGATTAAAAGGAGCAAATGGCCAGGAAGGCAAAGTGGACCGTGTAATGAGGCAGAAGATGTGAGGGGTCAGGATGTGAGAGGGAAAGCCATTGATGGGGATTGCTGAGGACGGGGCACTCCCGGGGATGAGAGCTATGGTAGCGGTTCTTGGACCCTTTCCATGTCTGTGCTCTTGGCCTACTGCCTTCTATATGGATTCGTGAGACCAAGAAGCAAAAGGAAGGAAGAAGGGCTTCTCAGCAGAAATGCCCCCAAAACAAAGACTTTCTGCCACCAGCAGAGCTGCAGCTGGGGCTGGGGGACACTTGCCACTCCTCCCTGCCTCATAATCACGACTTTCTCACTCAAAGACTGTCCATCTGTCCATCCATTCCGCCAAGGCCCAGAGCCCCATGCTGATTTCCTTTGGAAGAGCCCCAGCTCCCGGAGCGGCCTCGGCAACAGCAGGGCCCACAGACGGCTCCAAGCCCAAGCTTCCCATCACAGGCAAGGGTCGGCCTGGTCCGTGGAAGTTAAAATAACACACTGGCTGTTTATGAGCAAGAGCCCTCAATAAAGTCATCGGTTGGTTCTCTAGGCAGCGTGTCTAATCTTCTCTGGCTGCCTTTCTGGGCCCGTGGCTCCTGATCTATTTTGGTCTTTCTCTTCTTTGACTCATTCTGGGGCTTCCGTGCCATAAATCTGAGCCCCCTCCAGTGCCTGGTCCCACCAGCAGGCAGACAATTCAGAATTAGCGGCGGTCATGGTTGTCCAAACTGACAGGCAGGGAAACTGAGGCACAGCAGGCTACAGGGCCTTGTCTTCTCTCCCACAGCGACCCAGCGGTGCAGCTGCCAGCAAGGCCCAGGGTTCTGGCTGGGACTTTAACACTGGAGCTTGTAGGCAAGGCTGGGGGCTATGTGAACCGCTATAAAGCTCTTACTGGGCCACACTTGGTACAAATCCCAGGGCTGAGTGGCAAATGGGATTGCAGTGGGGGTTGTTTGTGTGTGTGTGTGTGTGTGTCCTGCAGGCTTGATGGTAGTGTTCGAAACCTTCCCCATTCCAAGCACAGAATAGAGAAGGACCAGAAAACCCAAAATAGTGGGGTGAGAGAACAAAGAACCTTCCCAAAGCCACGGTTCAAGCTGTGGACAAATAGTCTTCCTGTTTCTCATGCAAAGCCCCTGCCTCTGGGCCCAAGGGGCTGGATGGGCTGGTTTGGCCAGTCCAAAGCCAAGGCTGAACTCCTGACTCCAATCCCTCCCTCTGCCCCAGGCCTCCCTGGGTGCAGGCTTACGTGCTCTAGAGAGGGGAGTGGGGGGTGGGGGAGGTGGGCAGGCTGTTAGGGTTTCAGACACTTTCTAGGTGCCTCAGGGGACCTACATATTTCCTATGTAAAGTTCAGTCTGTTTGCAATTAGGCCTCTCTTCTTTGCTTATTTCCGGAGAGATTAAAAATAGCGAAATCAGCTTAATCTGGGACTCTCTGAGATCAACAAGGCCACTGTTTCCAACAGCATGAAAATACCAAACGGTCCCACCCACATTCATGGGTCACGCCGCGTGGCAAGGCCTGGTAGGCTTTCTGTAATGAAGGAGCCTTAAGTTGCTTGCATTCTCAACAGATAAGACTCTGTTTTTGGACCCCAGCAAGGATATTTTCAACTACAATGGAAGGTATTCCACACTGTTTAGGGCCTGAAATCCTCTCGTTCCTTCTAAACGAGCTCAAAGCTACAGACGCCTTTTCAGGAAAACCCACCTTGGTTCAATTATTTAACGAGTTTTGGCCCTTCCTTGGGAATGTGGGCACAGAGTGGATCCTGGGCAGCTTAAGGTATGAGGATCCCACTCCTGACGGTCACCATCAGCACAACAAACAGGTTGTTTCATGGAGGTGGGGAGTGGTGTCATTGATCCTCAGCAAGCCTGGGGAGGAGCAGCCCCGATCTGCCCTGGGAGCTGGCTCTTTGGGCTGAGGAGGGCCGTGAGTCAGACGAACGCTTCCTTTTGTGCCCTACGTGTGTCAGAAGGGAAAAGCTGAGCTGCCATGGCACAGAACCCCACATCTCAGTGGTCATGCCATCTGAGACTGTGACGTCAAGATCGCTGTAGTCGGGGGAGACAGGACTGGATGGTTCCTGAGACACTTGTAAGGTCCAGCCCTGTAAATGCCTGACATCGCTTTTGTCTACATCCCTTTGGCCAGAATCCTGTCACATGCAAGGGAGGCTGGGAAATGGAGGATTTGGGGTGAGCAGGCGTCATCAGAGGCTTTGACCCAGCATCATCAGCCATAAGGAAGCCTAACGAACACCCTCTGAGAAACCTCTCACGAGGCTGCCGGCAGAGCTGTCCTGTGGACCGATAGGGCCTGCCGACTGCCCATCCATTTCCTCTTGGCATAGATGCCCACAGGAATGTGGCTGTCATGGGGAGGCATCCTGGAGCCCAGCCCCAGGCTGGATGCCGAGATGAAGCCTATAGTAGGTAACTGGAGTGAATAAAATTAAGTATCTGCATTATTAGTGTAAGTAGATGTCTTCCAGACCATCAGAAGGCTGGTTGACAGCATAGGGATTTGTAAAAACTTGTCCTTCTTGGGGCCACAGGTTTACTGGAAGACGGACCAGGTGAGAGGCCTTCATGCTTGCTTACGACGAGGGCCTCCCACAGGCAGCACTCACAGGGTGAATGCTTCCTCCTGCTGCAGGTGCCTGACTCACGTGGCTGGTCTGCCTTCAGCGAGGACACGGGGGCTATGTCCTCAGCCGCCGGGGGCCCATGGGACAGGGCTCAAGTGCTTTTTCTGGGATGGTGCTGGGAGGGGAATTCTGCAAATAGTGAACAGTCAGCAAAGGGAGATTTAATAAATAAGAGTTGATTCACATATTTTAACATCAACAAAATTAATAAAGCATTTCATCCAGATTGAATTAAATGATTATCATGGATTTTCTTCTATGCTGGGGACTGATAGAGTTTTGTCAAGGGGATGTCCTTTGTAGTGCCCATCTTGGCATTCATTGGCTTGAGATTCTAAAACTGAACCCTCACTAATATGAGGATGAGCAGGTGGGAATATTGGTTCAAACTGGGTGTAATGGTTAATTTTATGTGTCAACTTGGCTAGGCTATGGTGCTGGTTATCTGGTCAAACACTAGTTTCTGTGAAGGTATTTTTTATTATTTTTTATTTTTTTATTTTTATTTTTTTTAAAAGAATACTTTTTTAAAAATTTTTTTACATGTTTATTTATTTTTGAGAGAGACAGAGACAGAATGCGAGTGGGTTAGGGGCAGAGAGAGAGGGAGACACAGAATCCGAAGCAAGCTCCAGGCTCCGAGCTGTCAGCACAGAGCCCGATGCAGGGCTCGAACTCACGAGCTGTGAGATCATGACCTGAGCCGAGGACGCTCAACCGACTGAGCCACCCAGGCGCCTCTGAAGGTATTTTTTAGATGTGATTAGTAGTCACGATTACTTGATTTTAAGTAAAGGAAATGACCTTCCATAATGTCAGTGGGCCTCATTCAATCAGTTGAAGGACTTAAGAACAAAGGCTGAGGATTCTGCCTCCAGACTGCAGCATAGACAATCTGCCTGAGCCTCCAGTCTTTGGACTCAAGATGGAAACGTCAACTCTGATCCAAATCCAGCCTGCCTGCTGCCTTGCCTCCCATGAGCCAATTACTTTAACTCTCTCTCAATCTCTCAGATATATGTGTGTGTATATATATATATATATATATATATATATATATATATATCTCCTATTGATTCTGCTTTTCTGGAGAACTCTAACTCTGCACAGCTATGGGGAAAGCAGGTTAAATTACAAGTCATTTCAATAAGAGGTTTCACTATAGCAGTAATATTTACTATTTCATTAAACATAACAAAGACTAAACTTGATGGAAATGGTTTGATTACGCAATTTCAATTCTAAAGAGGTGGTGTTTGCTGGGGGAGCTTCCTGTGTGGGGCTCTCCTCTTCCTGTCTGGGTACCTCCTCATGCCGCTGTCTCACATTAGAGTGTGAAAAGCCTCTGTCGGTGCACCTGAGCCACAGCCTGTGCTTGCAAACTACACTCCTATGGCTGGCCCCGCCTGCTTTCTTTTCATTCCATTTCAATTATGTTTGTACCTTGAAACTGCAACTGTCAACTAGGGCTCTTTGGTTGCCAGACACAGGAAATCTGTCTTAATGTGCTTCGGCAACAGAAAAATCTAATGGTCCGTGTAACTGCAAGATCCAGAATCAGGGTCAGCATCAGACACAACTGGATTCAGGGCTAAAATAGTGTGTTATCAGGACTTGATGACTTTTAATCTCTAAGCTTGGCTGTCTGCTATGTTGGCTTAAGATTCAGCTTTCATGTGACCAGAGAACAATAGCAGATCCAGGCCCTGTCCCTCTCAAATTTGAGGTTCAAGGGAAAAGAGTCTTTTTCCCCAAAGTTCTAGGGAAAACCTCCAGGTATTTCATTGGCTCTGACTGAGCAGATGCCTCTTCATACACCAATCACTGTGCCCAGGAGGATGGGCTGCACTGATTGGCTTAGACCTGGGCCGTGTGCTTCACCCTGAGTTAGCAGTGGTATTGGCTGTGCTAGAATCTCATGGAGGGAGGACGGAAGACAGCGTAGGATTCACCAGGAAGAAAATGGAGCACGGGTACCAGAAGAGAGTGGACGAATGCCCAACAGCTAAAATAGCGAATGAGAAAGCTTAGATATGCATAACCTATTTATTTACAGAAAAGCACCTCTGGGGGCAATGTCAGTGTGAAGTGGGTTCACTCTTTTTTTTTCTTTTTTTTTGACGGCCCTAGAATCCCTTCCCATATGTGCTTGGTACCATTGTGACTGCCAAGGTCACAGGTTCCAGCAGTAAAGTGTTCTTCCCTTAAGTCCCTTTCCCAACACCCAGCTCCATTTCCAGAACCTGATATAGACACAGTTGGGGAGGAAGTGGGGGGGGGGGGGGGGGACTATATTTCTGACAAAGCAATGTTTCCATTTCACACATATGACTAATAAGGAACTTGGCCAGGAATAGCTCTTTTGCAGTTTTGGAAACCCTGGCCTAGACCATAAATCACTGAATGAAGCTTTAGCCACAGCCCTTAACTTAAAACTCAGTTTCCAACTGCCCAGGATCTTGCTTGAGGAATGGAGCAACAGAAGAGCTGAGATTGAGTATCTAATGGTGTCATCCCATTGGGACAGTCCCTACGCCTGTGGGGAGGTCACCTTCCCATGGCATTGCCCTCAGCAGCAATCTAGGGTCAGGCAGAAATTCTGAGCTTGGTCCCTCACTCCCTTCTCCTGCTGCCTTGCCAATACAAGCCTTAAAAGTCATGGAAACATCTCTGGTTTTCTAACTCAAGGGATTCCAGCAGCAAAGGTCAGAGAGTGGGAGGTCATATGGGAGTATGTGGAAGGGCAGATATCTCTGGGCAGAAAGATGCTTGCCCTTGGTGCATCTGTGTGAGTAAGGGGAGACAGGGACTGAGAACACAGAACAACATGGCTTGGGGCTCTCAGGAGAGAGAAATCAGAAATGAGGGACATTGGCAGCCAAAAGAAGCATGTCTACGCTGACAATCCAGGATGCTTAGTTGAGCATTTCCATTAGGATAGACATCCAGAAAACCTCGAAGCTTCTAACGCAGGAGATAGAGGATAACATGGCACGAGATGGCCCACAGGCGTGGGCATGTGGATAGCTCACTAGGAAAGTTTCAGAACTAAAGATTGGATTGGAATGGCAAATAAGCAGACCAACTCAGTGTGATCAAGTACAAAGAAGATAGAGTCGGTGGAAGATTCAGTGGCGACGAATAGATAGCTTGGGAATTGTTGCCTCTCTTCTAACGGGGAGAGCTGTATTCCTCCATGTTGGTGCAATCTCCAACTTTCACAGAGCCCAGATCTGGGGGGAACCTTGTGTTGCCCTACACCAGCTAAAAATAGTAGGGTGAAATGTGACTGACCAGAGAACCTTTGACCTCTTTTGGGTTTAGCTTTTGGACAGAGTTAAGAGACTCTCTTCTGAGCCTTATTTTTAGTAAGAACATCATTGGGGGAAGGATGGGGTGGGAAGAAGCTCTGTAAGGGCAGGCTGAAGGGCATCGCGTTTCTTCAGCTTAAACACGTAGGGATCATACTTTGTGTCGGGGAATTTTAAGATCAGGTCAAAAAGGGATAGGAAGGGGCTATCAGCTAGAATGTAAAAAATAGCCTTATGGATTATTTTTTGCTTAAAATTTCTCTTGAACATCAGTAATAGAGGGGACACATCGGTGGCTCAGTCAGTTAAGCATCTGTCTCTCGATTTCGGCTCAGGTCATGATCTCGTGGTTGGTGAGTTGGAGCCCCGCATCGCACTAAGCACTAACAGCTTGGAGCCTGCTTAGGATTCTCTCTCCCTCTCCCCCCCCCCCCTCTCCCTCTCTCTTACTCTCTCTTCCTTTCTCTCATTCTCTCTCTGCCCCTCCCTGACTCAGGTACTCTCTCGCTTTCAAAATAAATAAACATTAAAAAAAAGAAAATAAGTGCTAGAATTGAAAGATTCTCCAGCTACTAACACAACAACAACCACAGTACTTGTAATTTCTTTCTTTTATAAGTGTGTGGGCAGATAACCTGCCATCTAAATTCCCTGATAGCCATAAAGAATAAAACCTTGCAGCGCATTGCCAGCTTATCCTGGCACCAACGCAACACACTCAAAGGTGAGAGTTTCTCTTAATAATAATCTGTGCTAATTCTCATTTATTAGGTGCTTGCAATCTGTCTTAGTGTTTTACAAACATAATCTCATCAAGTCCTTGCAATGAATTTGTTAGGAGGGATTACTGCTCCCATTTTATGGAAGACAGAGCAGAAGCTAGTGAAGTTAAGTAGCTATAAAACTAGAAAATGATACAGATGTAATTCAATCTTGGTCAGTTAGACCATAGGTTCTGTGACTTAACCATGTTGATGCTGTTGTCATCAACACCTGGGCCCTCTGCCCCCCACGCTTGAGCGCTGTTATCCTAACTCTTCCGGCAACACGATTCAAAATAGGAGTGCATCGGTCAGCACTGGCAGGGGAAAGATGGCATGCTCCAATGGGGTAATTGAGGAGGACTTAGACATGGGGCTACTTACAAATCAATGAGCAAGGTTAAAGAAAACTAACAAGGTATGGTGAAAGCCTCCAGGGCCAGCAGGAGTGGGGGTCTGAAGGACAAAGTGGGAGAGGGATGAGAGAAGGTGCTCAGGAAAGAGACACCCCACAGGAGCCATGGCCTCAGGTAGAGGGACAGAGAGACACAGGGGAGCAGGGGCCAGTAGGGTGATTTTGCCCCACTGACCTCTCTTTTCTTGATGCGTCCTATTGACTGAATCCAACGGAAGCCAGAGAGCCAGGGCCCCCGGTGATGCAGTCCTCAAGGTCAGCCTCCTGGGGCACAGAGCAGGGGGAGAAGGATGGAGAGGGGATCCGGAGGAGCACAATGGACATGAGCAGCATAATGAGTTAACAAGTCAAGGTGTCTGAGGGAAGCTTCTGCTTTAGGGTTCAGGGATAATCTCTATTTTACATACAGGCAAAGGGATGGCTTCTGAAGACTTAAGAAAGAAAATGCTGACTATTAGGAATCAGCATGGGCTCACCAAAAAAAGAGATGGTCTACCAGTTGCACTTTTTTTTGTAGGGGGCGTGGGATTCCTAAGTTTGCTGGTGGCATCGCATTCCAGCAGAGCAGGAATCTTATGGCACTCGTGAGGACAATGAGGGCTGGGAAGACCACAGAAATGCAATGGCTGGGGATGTGCTAAGTGACTGATCTGACAGTGCTGGTAAGCAGACGAATGTCAGCCTGGATGGGTAGTCTCATCCTGCATCCCAGAGCACTCCTGTCTCCTTATACTTCAGTGGTTCCACTGGAGACTGGTAAGAACTTTCAGAGGGCAAGCTTCTCTACCTGCAGCTCGAGGGAGTAGTTCATACCTTGGGCAACAGAATTGGATTCCGCAAAGACGACAACAGTTTGGATTAATTCTGGCTAAATACAACAGATGAAATACAATAGGGTTAGATGTACCTCTGGAACCTTGGGGGCAAAGCAAATGGAACTATACATGACTAGGATGGGGGAAGATGTGAAAAACTTGGGGGTTTGTGTTGATGGTAAACTTGACATGAGTCAACATGCATGATTACCAAGAAAATTGGTGTGATCTTAGGTGACGTTAACTGAAGAAGAGGGCTGAGGATTAGGGAGGTATTTCTCTGGCTGGATTCTTTATTGATCTATCCCATCTGGGATGCCACAGCAGGTGTCACTTTTAAAAGAGAAGCACAGGGGCGCCTGGGTGGCTCAGTCGGTTAAGCGTCCGACTTCAGCTCGGGTCACGATCTCGCGGTCCGTGAGTTCGAGCCCCGCGTCGGGCTCTGGGCTGATGGCTCAGAGCTTGGAGCCTGCTTCCCATTCTGTGTCTCCCTCTCTCTCTGTCCCTCCCCCATTCATATTCTGTCTCAAAAATAAATAAACGTTAAAAAAAATTAAAAAAATAAAATAAAATAAAAGAGAAGCACAAAGAAACTGTACTGCATTTGGGAAGAGGCATAGGAACGGGCCCTGAAAGAGTGTCACAGGAGGAACACGTGGAGGGGACAAATGACAGAAAGGGCAAACAAGAGAGCGGTCTTCGAGGTGGTCGTACTCAACAGCTGTGTCCGTATCGTGCAGAGAGCAAGCACCATGAGCTGTGGGTGAAGGCTAAAAGAAGCAGACGGAAGCTCCAGCTGCTGGCAGTCCCATGGGATGTAGGGTAGTGAGTCTGCTCTCCCTAGAGGTGTTCCAGCCAAGGGCTGTTGGAGAGGCATTGAACAAAAAGGACAGTCGCATTGTTTCAAAGGATCTCTGTTGAATCTGAGTGCCCAGCTAGCCACATGAGTAGTGTTTGCACTGCACTTCCTGCACATTGACAATCCATCAGCCGTGGTGACTGATAAGCACACCCTGTGACTATTTGAGAACATTCGTGAATGTAGGCTTCCCCAGCGTAGTGGAAAAAAACCCGGGCTCTCGTGTCAGGCAGACCTGGGTTCGACCACTTCCGGCTATGAGACCTCGGACAAGTCACCTGGCAGGCGGCTTCACTCAGCCCCAAGGTGCAGGCCCTGTGGGGGAGCAAGGCTTCCATGGTGAGCAGGGAGCTGATGACATTCCTGTCCTGGGGAGCTTGCTGTGCTGTGTCTGTTGCCTCCTCTGTAAAATGGAAGTTATTACTGCTGCTCTACAGTGTATTGTGAGGAACTGGGGACTAATACGTGAGGAGCCTGGGGTCAACCAACTTTTCATTCTCTCCTCTGCAAGTAGCTCAAAGCTGTGAACATCGGCAGGAAGTCATGGGCGCCCGGAAATGCTCGTGAGCACTTGTGTGAAATCTGTCTCCCTCTTTCCTTCCAAAGGTTGCTGAGCGTCAGGCCTGCCCACGGCCCCCTCCTTCACAGCGGCCCTTCCTCCACAGCCTGCCCTCAGTCCATGCTCCCCCACCCTCCAACTCGTCCTTGGGGATCCTACCCACAGTTTGGTGGTAGTAGGGGTGGACAGGTGGAGTGGGGAGGTTGGGGGCTTTTTAGAGTGGTCACCCCTTCCTTAGCGGGGGGGGGGGGGGGGGGGGCGGCCTGTTTCTGTGGTCCTGGGTCCCAACTGTAGGGTTCCACAACGTCCTGCGTGGGGCGAGAGGCCTTCCAGTTTCAGGATTCTCGCTCAGCTCAGCAAGTGGGGGTTCTACCCATTTTTCAAGATTCAGCCCCAACACTGCCTCCTCCAGGAAGCATTGTCTGTTTTTTTCTCATCCTTGAACGTTCTAGGCCACGTAACCAGGCACTGTCAGGGGCTGGTCGCCTTTCCTGCATCACTATGTCTCCCCAGCCACAGTGTAACCCTCCAGGGTTGGGACCAAGTGTTCTGGTTTTCTGAGCCCATAATAACATTGAGCACCGTTTTGAAGATACCGTAGGCTCCCAATAAATACTGCTGTTTGATTCTTTCTCAGCCTTCCTTTCACAAATCCCTTTGTGAAGTGGAGAGCAGGAGGCGTAAACGGTAAGTTAGTATCCATTCATCCAGCCAACATTTAAAAGTGTCTCAAACCCGTGATTCGCAAACTAAAACCTGCCCACAGGCACGCCTCGTGAGGCTGACATGGTTGTGTGTGTGTGTGTTTAATTATTGCAAAAGTTTAAAAAAACCCCAACCCTAGAGATTTTATTCAAAACTGAGTTTCTAGGCTAATATTCAGCTGAAACTGAGTTGTGGCCGGCCCCCTTAGATAGGCCTTTTCTGGGTCATGGCAGTCGCCACCCAGCTTCACTCCTTTGGGGTACTTTCAGCCCCCTTGGGCATCTGACTTTAGTTTGAGAGCGAGTGACATCAACAGGAATCCCATGAGATTTTGAGCTTAGTGATATCTGACTTCCCGGGTTTGCTTCTTGACCCACCAGAGGATGTGTTCCTCCAACCAAATCCAGGGCAAGATTCTTTCTCCCCTTGGTGCAACCGAATCCTAATCCCCCTGTGGTTGCGGGCACCTCCCTTCGGTCTTGCTGGCCTGGGACCCCGCCCAGCTTTTGGGAAACGCTAGGTGGGCAGGTGTGTGCCCCAGCACCCAGGGCACGGCTCCAGGTTGAGCCCAGGGGGCCTCTGCAGCTGCTCTCTATGTCAGTTCCCAGGCAGAGGAAGGCTGTTTGGGGAGACCACCCACTCAAAGGCTGGGCCACTTCTCTAGAACTTCCTTTCAAAGACACCCCGGGAAGCGACCCTCCGACTGGCCTGGTGCAGTGACCTGAGGTTGCCCACGCTCTCAGGGCAGGAGGGACCCTGCTGAGGTCCCGCTTCCTGCCCTCTGCAGGCCCGGATTTCAAAGCTGTTCATTTACTCTTCCTTCTCCTCCCACCCTCTTCTCCTCCCCAACATTCTTTGCTTCTTGTTTATATTGCAGAAAACATCTGTGAGAGTAAATGACTGAGATGAAAGATCTTGGCAAAGGGCTATTTTTCTTTGCTTGGCTTAAAGGGGACAGATGAAGACTTCAGCCTCACCCTCGCCTTCCCCAGCGGCTCTCCCTCCCCCACCTCCCGGAGAAGAGAGAAATGGGATCTGAATGAAGACAGACCAGAAGGTGGCCCAGCCGGCCCCAAGTCCCCAGGCAGGGGAGATTGTTTTTCCAGTGGAACAGGCTGGCCCGGAGGAAAAGGCTACACGGAGGGTAGAGGGAAAGAAGATACAGTGTCTGCCTGCCGGCTCTCCGCTCTTTGCCCGTACTCCAGGCGGCACGGCCACCCACCGCCGCCTGCAGCGGACTCCTCTTTCTGGGTGACTTGTCATGTGATGGAGGAGAGACCGGCCCACCGGCTCTCCTCCCCCCTTGCTCTTCTGTCCTGAGTGCTCGTGCAGTTTTACGGGGAGTGACGGCTTGGGGCATCACATCCTCTCTCTCATCCCAAAGGAGGTTTTGGATAAGTTAGTAACTTCTCTCACCCTCAGTTTCTCCATCGGCTCTCCTGCCTGGCCATTGTCACTACTGGAAGGAGGCCAGTGGCCTTTGTTGTTTAGAGGAACCCCTGGTGCATGTACCTGAAGACAGACCTGTCAGTGCTGGCTGGGGCCGAGGGTCCTGGACCTCCCTTCCTTCCTACATTGCTCCTCTTGGAGTCCTACAACGACCATGGGCTTTCTTGAGAAGGCAGGGCCGGATCTTCGGAGGACATCGGCATGGCAAGACAGTTGTCATTTGGGAAAATCACGAGCAGGTTCTTCCCTGGATGGGATGTGGGTTAAGTTTGGCCTCAGGTATAGGAGAAAGAAAATTTGGCACAGGGGCACGGCTTAGGAAGAAAGCAGTTGGTGTTTGAGGACAAGGGCAGGAAACTTTCTCCTGGCCACTGCATGGTTCAGGCTGGGTCTACCAGGCTCCCCAACGGAATCCAGGGACATTTGTTCATGGATGATGAAGCCGGTGGGCACAGAGCGGCGGGCCCGAGCCTGGCGACCTGGACCTGCCCTGTCTCTTAGCTCCATAGAGAGGTAACTTTTCCTGTGCACAGGCCTCCCTCAGGGGAGGAGTGCACTTTCCTAGGAAGGGAAAGGCTGGTCAGAAGCATGAAGTACCCCAGATTGGTCTCTGCTAGGGGAAGGGAAGGGGATTCACCTTGGCCACCTTGGCCAGGATGCATCTCTGCTCCTGTAAGCTGGACCCTTGGTGCCAGTGTATACAGAAGCCCGGCTCCCAGCAGGCTCACTTAGCAGTGTTATTCAACCATGTCTTTTGAAATGGGGAAACTGAGTTCCGAGAAGTCAAGCAACACAGGCTGGTCACACCGTGATAAGTGTAAGTTATAGCCAGGATGTGAACTTGGGTCTATGTGGCTTCAAAGCCTCAGTGTCTCCTCTCCTGTCCAGTAGGAATAGCCATAGCCCCGGGTAGCGTCTACAGGCAATTTAATTAAGAAAAGTTCAGTTTCTCAGTCACACCAGCTACATTTCAGTGCTCATAGCCACACGTGGCTAGTGGCTGTCGTGTGGACAGTGCCGATATGGAAACTTCCATCTTGAAGAACGTTCTGTCAGTGTGGTGACCAGGCTGAACTGACTTTCTATCCTTTTTAAGCCAGGCTGTTTAAACCATTTTATTCAGTTACAAATTCATCTCTTCTAACACCTATGCTCACCTCCCCTACCCAGTCTGTCCCCAAGGAGAGGGTAATTATTCAGCCCCTCTGGGGATGAATGGGAGCACTGCTGAGCAGAGGGGCTCCGTGACGGCCAGGGCCAGGAAGTCGGCCCTGTCCTCTCTGCCACGCTGAACCTTCCTTGCTGTGTCTGTGTAGAACTAGGGCCTGGTGGGTCCTCTCAGAGCTGGGGGCCGTGGGGCCTCACTCCCTCACCCACTGAGGCAGCCCAAAGGTCACATTGCCGGCCTGCAGTCACCCTTTCAATCACCCAGCCCTCTGAATGGGACCCTGTGAGCGAGCTTTGTGCGAGCACAGGAGAAAGGGGCTCTGTTTGGGAGTCTGGGAGCAGCTCTGAGCCCCGCACAGAGGCCAGCCCTGTGCAGCACCACCCAGAGAGGTCGGGCCTGGGAGGGGCAGTTCCAGCATCACACATGGGCCTGCCTGTTCCCATACTGGTTTGCCTGTGGACCCAAAGCCTCAGTTACCCTAAGGGGAAAGGGGCAGGTGAAGAATGTTAGAATGAGACAAAGGTTCTATACTTGCTGAAGGGTTTGTGCACAGTCTTCCTGGAGGCCCCAGCCTCCTACCATCCTCCCCTTCGGCTGATGGAGATGACTGAGGCACACAGAGAAACTTGCCCAGGTCACCCAGCTAGATGGTGGCAGGCGAGGAGGCTACCTGAAACCAGTCCAGCTGGTCACCGGGTCTCCTGGAGGAACGGGGCGGGGGTGGTATTTAGATCTGGATTTGCCCTGCCTGCACCCCTTTCACCTGTGCTATGAATGCAGTTCAATTTGTTTGGCTTCTCCATTAGCTCCCAGAAGGCAGGGACCTTGTTGTGGTCCTTGCTAAGAGCCAACATCTGGACCAAGTCTGACACTCAGAAGGCCCTGAACAGACATCAGATGAACAGACAAGTGGCTGGGGTCGAATACTTGGGACAGCAGAGTCCTCTGGCTCATGTCTGCTGGGAGGCAGTTACCTGTCTGGGAGAAAGAGCTGAAGCCAGAGCCCAGGAAAGTACCCTCTATTACCTCCTAAACCAGGCACCGGGACAGAGAGAAGGGATGCCAGGAATTTGTAAAGCCAGGCCTTCTGGAACACTCGGTGCTCCCCCAGACCCCCGGATCTTAGAGACAGCCTCTGGCTCCCCTCTCCTGCTTGGCCCTGGCTGTTGGAAGCCCAAGGCTCCCCCAGGGCTGGCTTCCAGCGTGTGCTAGAGCCGTGTGCTCCCCGGCAGGCCCCCGGGCTGGGTGGAGACCGTGTAACCGAGCAGGAGTTGCGTGTCAGAGGGGACAGGGCTGCACAAGAAGGCCTCAGCCAGGATGAAATAAATCTGCCCATCTCCCCCCACTCTCCTGCCCTCTCCCCCGACCTGCACAGGTTTGCAATTCATCCGCCGTCCTCAGATGCTGTTCCTGCTATCAGATGATGAAAATGGAGATTCGTCTTGAAGAAAGAAAGAAGTAGCTCGCTCCCCGCCTTTCTGAGTCTATTTGAGCCCCCTCGCTCCCCCCACCCCCACCATGTGTTCCCGAAACCTGGGGCGGTTCCAAGTCCTAAATGTGCTGGAAAGTATATCCCTGAGCAGCTGCAAACCTGCTCAGGCTGCAGTGGCCTGGGGTGAATCAGAAACCAAGAGATAGGCAGGCTAACAATGCAGTCCCTTGTTCCCGCGTGGAGAGATCACCATCGGCGCTGGGGCTCCCGGGAGCTCACACACACACACACACACACACACACACACTCAAATGCACACATACTCACACCCACCATTGCCTTCGGACGCCATCCACCCACCCTGGCCCCCAGAGCAACGCTGAGGAGAGGGGTTCCATAGCAGGCCCAAGACCATCACGACTGGCCAGCTGGGCCAGCCTCTGTCTAAGCTGCCTCTAACTCAGCCTCTGCTCTTTGCTTTCACTCCTACGGAATTGGGAAGGCTGAGTGGGGAGCTGGAGGAGAGGGTTTGCATGAAGCCAAATGGAGCAGTACTGTCTCACGGTCTCCCACTGAGCTGGGGCACCATGGAGGAGAGTGGGATGAAGGATAGAAGGGGCTTCTTGGAGCCTGAGAAGGTTTGGAGAGGCCTGTTTGCAGGAACCAGACACCCTGAAAAAAAAGAATTTGCAGGCAAGTCTCAAAACCCGGTCACAGGGTTGGCAGCTGCTCAAGGCCGCGGTGGAGTCGGGGGGCCCCTCCATCAGGCCTGATTACAACCACTCACGATCCGGGCCAACTGCAGGCATTAAGTGCCAAGTACCTACGGGGGTCTGAACCACCCACAGAAACCGCCCTATTCATACTCACCATATCCTGGGGCGGGGAGGGGGGTAGGGGCGTTCTCCTCCGATCGCAAATGGACAAGATGAGGCCCGGAGGCCTGGTGCCACTGCCAGGCCTGGTGGTGACCAAACTAGATGCTCAGTTCTTTGACCCAATTCCTAATGGTGGGGTTCTTGCCACTAGATGCCTCCATGAACCTGGTGTAAAGGCAGGTGAGGAAGAAGGATTAATGTCAACACTCCCCAGTGTAAATGTACCCCCAAAAGCCCCAGCTTCCCATGAGAGGCGGGCACAGTGCAAACTTGGGAGTGTTTCCAGGACAGAAAAAGGCTCACTTCCAAGACTGATAGCTAAGGATCCCATCCACTCTGAAGCACCGGGGTCACCTCCAACTTTATTCCCTCTCTTTTTTCCTTGTCTACTTGTTCTGAGTCCTTCCTATTCTGTCTCAGAATGAGTTCTCAAATCCTGCTCTTCCTTCCCTTCCCAGTCACCACTGCCTTAGCCCAAGCTCACATCACCTCCTCCTGAGTAACTGTCGTAATCTCTCCCCTATCATGCATCTCATGCCTTCGTCATGCTCCCTAGCTTAAAAATCTCATTTCCCCCTTTCCTCAGGATCAAGTGCAAGCATCTTAGTCACACAAGGCCCATTATAAACTGGGACCAAACCCCAATTTGTCCTCATCTCCTGTTGTTCTTCCCCAGACAGCCGCCACGCCAGGTACATTAACTGTTCAGTGATACCCCCGGGCCTTTGCACACACTATTCCATCTGCCTACAATATTCTTTCTCTAACATTGTCTCTGCCTGGAAAATTTGTGTCCATCCTTCAGAACACAGCTCAAATGGCCTCTAACTCTGTGCACAGCCCTGCATTCACACCTTCTTGAACTATAACCATCTTTGAACTATAACCATCATTTATATATTTGTCCAACCCATCAGACCAGTGGTTCTCAACCCTGGGGTGACTCTGCCTCCAACAAAGACTTTCTTGTCCCAGATGTTAACAGGTTGAGGCACTGCACACTAGAATGTGTATCGCTTGAGGTGACTTCTTATCTGTATCTTTTTATCTCCAGGCCTTGGCCTAAAGAGGTGTCCAATGGCTGTTTTGAGAATAGATAAGTAAATAGACAGGCTAGTTGTTTCATATACCCTCTATCTGTGGCATGTGGGTCGCCTTGAAACCACTAACTCAGAACTTAAGAAAGTTGACGAATAGTGACCAAGTGTATTGAAAAGGACAGGATAAAATATGTTCTTGAATCAAAATTTGCTTCCAGGGCAGAAGAGGACTGGCATTCTACCATCAGAGTGGATCTCCAGACAGGCACGGACACACATCTTCACCGTGGCATGCCATTTTTCATTAGCCAGCGGCCTGTGATTGTGAAGTGTCAGCTGAATCCCTCCAGCGCACTCACGCAGCAAGAGTCAAACCTTATTAAGGCAGAGAACTCAAGGCCCAGCTCCACATCTTACATGAGTTATGGCCAACTGGGAGACAGTACAGAAGTAATCCATGAAAATGATTAAAGCTCTGGGCACTTAGTCCTGATGAAGAAAGGCAGAAGGAATTGATATTTAACCTCAAAGGAGTGACGGCTGAGGTGTGTCCCAGTGGGCATTTTCCAATAGCACAGGAGGTTGCTAAATGGAGAGAGTGACCAGCCACTCTTCGGCACCCCAGGGCACAAGGTGAAGAAGGCAATGCGAGGTGGGTGGAGATAGGATGGAGAGTAAATGGCTTCTGGACAAAGCAAGTACGTGAAGGGGTGACAGGAACTCATGGGAGCTCATTGTTGAGAATCCTGGAGGACCCTCTTCCTTAGATAATATCCCTATTCCACCACTAGTTCTGATGGAGAGCTGGGGACAGGGCTGTCCAGGCTTCAGGTCTTGCTTCTAGAATTTTCCTTTGAACTGGGAAGGCGGGAAAGACAAGAGGAGCCTGGGAGGCAGAGGGAGGAACATCAGGGAGAGGGAAAAAAAAAGGTGAGAAAGCAGGAAAAAGGAGAGCAAGAGCAAAGAGGCAGCTGGAGAGACATCAGGAAAATGTCGAGGCCTCCGCATCTGGAAAACAGACCGGGGGCTATATTTAGACTGCCATGACTTGCAATAATTTGTGTGAGGGGGAAAAAAGGAAAATGTGAAGTTGGCGTCGTTTGGGGGAGGGAATGAGTTATAAGAAAAGAACGGCTTGATAGAGGAGAGCCTCAGCCCTTGGCCCTTAGAAAAGGGCATCTGAACAGTGCAGGCCGTCAAGAGTGAGCGATGGTGTTTACTGGGCCTCGTCTGGCTCATGCCTCCATCCCCAGCCGGGCCCTGTGCTCCCCACCAGGAACTTGGGTGCATTCCTGGGCGTGCCAGGCAGCCTGTCTGCCACGGCACCAAGATGTGTCCTTGATGATGCAGGGTGCTTTCTGGAGAAGCGAGGCCGGAGGCGGGGGCTCTGCAAGGGGGCTCGGGAATACGTGAGCAGCACTCCGTAAACCCTAGGAATTTGTATATACTGCTGAGCCCTTTCTCCAGCTGGATTATAAATAGAGGATTAGTTCAAAGGCAGGCAGCCTTTTAAAGAGATGGTACCAAGCAAAGCCTGCAGACCAAATACAGTAAAACCTTCTTAAGCCCGTATTGGTTTATTCCAAATAGCATGTAAGTCAAAGTAACAGCGTTTCCCCAGCTGCCTAGGTGCCCTAATGTCCTTTAAGGAAAAGTCCAGAGGGTTCAAATGGAGCTATAGTGAGACGTCAGTTAACCAAAAAGAAAATCGTCACTGTGGGCAGTGGAGCTTTCCAGCTAGCTAACAGCTTGCCCTTTGAAACATCACATTTAAAAATTTAATCCTTTTTGGGGTGCCTGGGTGGCTCAGTCGGTTAGGCATCGGACTTCGGCTCAGGTCATGATCCCACGGTTCGTGGGTTCAAACCATGCGTCGGACTCTGTGCTGACAGCTCGGAGCCCAGAGCCTGTTTTGGATTTTGTGTCTCCCTCTCTCTCTGCCCCTCCCCCACTCGCTCTCTGTCTCTCTCGCACTCAAAAATAAATAAACACACACATGGGGCACCTGGGTGGCTCAGTCGGTTAAGCGTCCGACTTCGGCTCAGGTCATGATCTCACAGTCTGTGGGTTCGAGCCCCACATCGGGCTCTGTGCTGACAGCTCAGAGCCTGGAGCCTGCTTCCGATTCTGTGTCTCCCTCTGTCTCTGCCCCTCCCCTGCTCATGCTCTGTCTCTCTCTGTCGCAAAAATAAATAAAAACATTATAAAAATAATAATAAAAATAAATAAACACACACAAAAAATTCATCATTTTGGATGGAAATCTTTCTTGAAAAACAAGTTACATACTTCCCAGTTTTTAAACTAGAATATTCCGATTTGAATTTAACATTTTTGTTCTGCCTAGGGTCATTTTTATAAGCTTTCGTCACTGTGCTGTTATTCCAGTAGTGCCCAAACCTTTGAGATATGTGTGGTCAGTGGTCATTTGTTTCTATTCCAAGTGGGTTTCTATTGCTGGGCTTTTGGGGTTCCTTGGTCTCCTTTTTATCAGGGAGCATGCCACGTTAGCTTTAGTGACCTCATGACCCAACTTCTTTTAGTCTGTTCTGGGTTAAGACACCAGATATGCAAACTCATTAAAATTCTGTGTAAAGAAAAAATTAAATATATTATCAGTGAGGAACTAGCCTTTTCTCTTCCAGTTGGATTCATGCAGTCTCTTGTAGGGGCTAACAGTTCATCGAGCTCTCTGGGGACAGTTGCTTTGAATTATATGCTACTTTAAATAAACCAATATGAAGCTATGAAGATAATTTTGGCTGCTTAGACGTCACTTGGCTTATCTCCAGGTTCTGGGATGATTTTAGACAGTGAGGTGTTTGGGGAGTTGTATTGTGGGTAGATGAAGTCTAACTCTGATTTGCAGTCTATGTTCTCAAGGCCCTTGAGTTTGAGGTAAGTGGGTTTTTTCCTGCCTATATTTGAGGTTGGTAGAGTGAGGTTGGTAGAGTGATTAAATCCAGTGCAAGAAAGAGACTCTAAACAATGACCCTGGCCACTTATTCATTAATGTCTCATTTTCTATGTCCTGGAAGACGATGGGGACTTCTGAGCAGGGTGCTGAGTGGAAAAGCCACATACAGCATTAAAGTATGGGATCATGACTCAAAGGTATTGGGTTGTGTGTTGGTTCAGGGAAACAAGAAGAAACTGCATATTCAAAATGGGTGAAAACTGACCAAGCCAGCCTGGGAGGGCCTAAAGATCCTTGGGCTGTTTCTGGCATCTTCTGGTTAAGCAGTAGAACTCTTTCTGTGGTTAATTAGATTTGGTGCTTTGTAAAGTCCTCAAATAGCTGACTTCTCATCAGCGAAGATGGGACATTCTTGAGAGACATTAGGCCCCGGCAAGGAAAGTGGCTTTATAGTCTCATAGGCCGACAGGCCAAGAGGTGACTCTCAGAGGTCCTGCAGCCAGGCTACCGCCTCCAGGCAGCACTGTCAGCAGGCTTCAAGGAGGGGGAGTCTTACATTCTTTCAGTGAGTGGCCTGAGAAGTGCTATTGCTGACTCCTGCATAGGAGCTCAGGATCCGCCTTATTTTGCTCTTATAGCAGTATTCAGATTAACGTTTATTTTTATTTTTGAGACAGAGAGAGACAGAGCATGAACGGGGGAGGGTCAGAGAGAGAGGCAGACACAGAATCTGAAACTGGCTCCAGGCTCTGAGCAGTCAGCACAGAGCCCGACGCGGGGCTCGAACTCACGGACCGCGAGATCGTGACCTGAGCCGAAGTCGAACGCTTAACCGACTGAGCCACCCAGGCGCCCCATCAGTATTCAGATTAAAAGACAGTTGGTCTTTTTGCTGAAGACGTTCATCATGGCCAGTCTTCCCACATGCAGATCTGAGGAAATCTGCCGTAAACAACCATGTTCTGGAGCGCATGCCTCATCACCCCTCCTGGCGTGATTGGACCAGGGGTGGGCACCTGGCCCAGGGGTGACCACTTACTGGTGACTCACTAATGATGACTGATGACTGGGGTGGCCTGGCTCAAAAAGATGAGCTGGGATAAATAAGTCCTTTCAGGAGCATCTCGGATTGAAAATGGAAAGACTGGGCCAATGGGCAATGGACACTGGAGCTGAAAATGTAGCTGTGGAGTGGGGGCCATGATGTTCATCTGGGAGCTGGCCTTACTATGGTGGGGTAGAAAGTGGGTGTAAGAATGGGAAGCACAGTTTCTGAGAACACGCAGAACACAAAGCCACTAAGAGAGAGAGGTGTGAGTTCCTCGAAGCCTGTCTGTTCCCATGAATCTGGTTACACTTGTGTTTCCGGCTGTGGATTTCTATGATCTAGCTCAAGGTGGTCTCAGCAACAAAAAGATCTTCGTCTAAGACTCTTGCAGTCTCTTGAAATACTTGCTTGAATGCCAGGAGCTTGACGCTAGACCCATCTTAATGTACGTGCTTCTCAAACCAGAATTCCACCTTTAACTTTTCCCCAGAGGACCCATTTTCCAAGTCTTTAATCCTTATGTTGTCTTTCTCTCATCTCTCCTAAAGATTTCCAAGTCTTTCATATTCCACTGCTTTGACTGGTGTCACAGTTGTTCTGAGGATGGCCTGAATCGATTTTAGCGTACCCTGTGCTCCTGGCCATCCGCCCTGGGACTCACTCTGCTTGACTTCCTAATGACAGAGCTGCCCTGCTGGCTGAAACACAGATCTGCTTCTCCCTAACCCAATACTCCCCCAGGGTCATCACTGTTACAAAATGTCAGTGCAGGAAGGGACTTGGCAGTCATCTAGACCAACCCTGTCATTTTAGTAATGAGGAAACTGAGTCCCAAAGAGGCAATGCAATTTGCCCAAGGTCAGACAGAGTTGAATAACTTGCTTTTCCCTCATTGTGTGTGTGTGTGTGTGTGTGTGTGTGTGTATTCATCCATGTGTGGTTTTGCCATTTTTGAGCTTGATCCCAATAGTTTAAAAATTCTTCTTTAAGCTTCAGAGGACATTTTGAAGTGTGTATATTCTAATTGATATACATTATTTGTAAGTCTTGGTGACTGATAGAAATGAATGTGCAGATGTTTCACAGAACTCTGTATATGCCCAGGCTAGAATGAACCCACAAGTATCTTGCTAATACTCATCTTTTATATGACTGGTCTCCAGAGTAGGGTATGTGCAAGCTGATTTATTAGGGTAAGTGAAAAAGATTAGAATGTTAAAAAAAATTTTTTTTTTACTATAATACATACATTGTAAAACACAACACACATATATTCAGGGGTCTGCAAATTTTTTTGTTAATAGGCACGTGCAATCAGACGTTAATATACAGTTCGAGTTCAGAGTTGCTGTTCACAAAAATACTATATAATATAATGTGATGGGGATTGTGTAAATTCACTCTAATTCTGCTTCATGCAATCCCACTGGATGAGGAGTACTTGTACTTCAAAATGGAAAACTCATAAAGAAAAAAATGGTACAAAAACCTTATTGGTGTTACGAAATATGTTCATTCATTCATTCATTCATTCATTCAAGTAATCTCTACACTCCGCACGGGGCTCGAACCTACAACCCTGAGATCAAGAATCACACGTTCTACCAACTGAGCCAGCCAGGTACCCTTATAAAATACATTTAATAAAATTAATTAATCACTCCTGATTTTCCCTTTTTGAAAAATGTCTTAGAAAAATAAGAAGAGACAATTCCTTTGTTATCATGAAAATACTTTTTTATCTCAAACAAAAAGCCAAAGTTATTCTTAATGGCACATTAAATGTTTTCTCATTAAATGTAGAGAGACAATAAGGATGTCAGCTATAACTTTTACTACATAGTTTTATTCTATAACAAACATTTTGAAGTTTCTTTTGATGCAGTGACACACGGTATGGCAATAAGAGGTAAAAGTCTTAGAAGGGAGATGAATAAAATTAAGCTACAGTAAAATAGATGACTGTAAGACACATAAGTAAATTCCTATAAATAAAGTTATTGACATATTAAGGAAAGCAAGTTATTGACATATTATGACATATTATAACATATTATAATTGACATATAATAACATATGACATATAACATTATGTCATAATATGTCAATAACTTGCTTTACTTATAATCCTCCAATGATCTGAGGATAGATAGAATTTCCTTTATAGTTAGAATTTTAACATCAGAAGAAATCTTAAAAACACATCTGACCTACAGAAGATGCTTACGAAATACTTGTTGGATGCGTGAATGATTAAATGACATAAATAAGGTCACTTTTAAGAAAAATGGAATTTGCTTTATGTATGAAACTAAGAGGTACCACAAATCACTGGGAAGGGAAGGATTTTATTCAGCAAATAGAACTGAAACAAAGATTTGAGAGAAAAGTTAATTTAGAAGCTCAGTGTATATCGTTTCCAAATAAGCTCCAGATGATTTAAATTTTTTTTTTTTCAACGTTTATTTATTTTTGGGACAGAGAGAGACAGAGCATGAACGGGGGAGGGGCAGAGAGAGAGGGAGACACAGAATCGGAAACAGGCTCCAGGCTCTGAGCCATCAGCCCAGAGCCCGACGCGGGGCTCGAACTCACGGACCGCGAGATCGTGACCTGGCTGAAGTCGGACGCTTAACCGACTGCGCCACCCAGGCGCCCCAAGATGATTTAAAGAGTTAAATGTAAAAACCAATAAAAAGAGCCCATACAGATTTCTCGAAGGAAATATACTTGCATACACCTAGTCTCTAGATGAGGAGGGACTGTGGACCGAGAGCAAGAAAGCAGCTAGAAATTTGTCTATATAGAATGTTTACATGCCTTTATTTTGGAAAATAATAGAAACTTAATTAAAAGGCAAACAAGCTAAGAGAAATATTTGCGGCAAAATAACACAGAAGGTTATCTTCCTTGAAGAGTTCATGTAATTTGACAAGAAAAACAAAAAGATAAGCGAAGTCAGGAGCACATAGTTAACATAAGGGAAATGTTAAAGACCGGCCCTTGGCACTGAAGGGTCAGTTTCATTGATAATCGAAACTTTTGGAATGGTTATTTTCTACCTATCAAAGAAGTGAAGTATTGTTTATTTTTTAGTGAAAGAACTCAAAGCTGCCACTTTTGTAAGGAAACCAGCATTTTCATTTACTCTGGGGGGAGAGGAAACTGGCAGTGTTTTTCTGAAAAGACCTTTGACCATAGGAATTCAGAATCTTGAAAATGTTCATCAACTTTGCTCTATTTGCTCTATTAATCCAACTGCTGGGAATTCTTTCTATGGTAAGGTTGCTAGATTTAGCAAATAAAAAAAACATAAGAAACCCAGTTAAATGTGAATTTCAGGCATACAACAAATACTTTTTAAGGAAAGTTTGTTCCCAGCAATATTTTGGGCAACTTGTACTATAAAATTATTCATTGTTTATCTGAAATTCAGATTTCACTGGGCATCCTGTACTTTACCTGTTAATCCTTGCTTATGGAAATAATATATAGTGCAGCAAGAATTTATGCGCACACTTTTGTTGCAATTTTATTTGTAACAGCAAAAATACTGAAAGAAAAAAAATCCCAAATTTCTAATAGTAAGAGAATGAGAGAGGGGTCTGTGTCTGAAGTTTTTAGTGATAATACTTACAACAGAAGGTAAGCTTAAAAAACAAGCAGGGGCCTCACACCCATTAGGATGCTACTCTCAGAAAAGCCCAGGGGCACCTGGATGGCTCAGTCAGTTGAGCGTCCAACTCTTGGTTTTGGTCAGGTCATAATCTCAGGGGTCATGTGACTGAGGGCCATGTCAGGCTCTGTGCTAAGTGTAGAGCCTGCTTAGATTATTTCTGTCTCTCCCCCACTTGCTCCCTCACTCGCGCTGTCTAAAATAAAATATCCATCTGTTTGTGATAAATAAAAACTATAGAATATATTATTTAAAAAAAAAAACAGAAAATAACAAATGTTGGGGAGGATCTGGAGAAGGAATTGAACTCTTGTGCATGGTTGGAGGGAATGTGAATCAGTACATCCAACGTAGGAAACAGTATAGCAGCTCCTCAAAAAATTAAAAATAGAATTACCGTGTGATCCAGCCATTTTACTTCTGGGTATATACCCCCAAGAATTTGAAGCAGGGTCTCAGAGAGATTATTTGTACACCCATGTTTACAGCAGCATTATTCATTATAGCTAAAACATGAGAGCAACTCAAGTGACTACTGATGGATGAATAGATAAGCGAAATGCAGCTCTACCTACAGTGGAATATTATTCAGGCTTAAACAGGAAGGAAGTTCTGACAGATGCTACAACATGAGAACCGTGAGAACATTATGAAATAAGCCAGTCACAAAAATACAAGTATATGAGACCACTTACATGAGACACTGAGAGTAGATAAAGTCATAGAGACGGAAAGCGGAATGGTGGCTGCCAGGGGCTGGTGGGGGGCTGGGGGCTGGGGAGTTAGTGTTTAAAGGGTACAGAGTTTCAGTCTGGCCAGATGACAAGAGTTCGGGAGATGGACAGTGGTGATGGCTGCACAACAGTAGGAATGTGCTTAATGTCACTGACCTGCACACTTAAAAATGGTTTAGATGGTGGGGCTTCTGGGTGGCTCAGTTGGTTAAGTGTCAGACTTCCACTCAGGTCATGATCTCGCAGTCTGTGAGTTTGAGCCCCGCGTCGGGGTCTGTGCTGACAGCTCAGAGCCTGGAGCTTGCTTTGGATTCTGTGTCTCCCCCTCTCTTTGTCTCTCCCCTGCTCATGCACGCTCTCTCTCTCTCCCTCTCTCTCTTTCTCAAAAATAAACGTTAAAACATTTTTTTAAATGGTTTAAATGGTAAATTTTAGTGTATTTTACCACAATAAAAAAATTAACAACAAAACATATGAGGCCAAAGCTATGATCTCAAGTACATAAAACAATATGCTCAGGAGAGTAATGCAAAATGTCAACAGTGGCTCTCCCTAAGCACTGACATTATGGGTTATTTTTATTCTCTTCTCTGTATAGTTCTGTTTTCCCTAAACTTCCCAGCATAAGAACATAAACCTTTTTTTTTCTTCCATTAAGAAAATAAAATAAAACAAAACAAAAACAACTCAGGGTCTGATCAAAACCTACACTACTGATGTTTAATGCCACACGTAGGAGGGTCTGAAGGAATGATCCCTGAGGTGAGATGGAAAATGTCCTGGAGGTGACACTTCTAACCTATCCCTCCTCTTTGGACAGTGATTCTGGAAGGAGGACAACTTTCCAAGTGGTCTGTAGACTTCAAAAGGTCGTGGGGAAACCTGGGCCCTGCTTCCAGGGCAGGCCTCAGGAGTGGGGTCTGTAGATGGCCCTTAGGCGTTCTCACAGAGAAGGATTCCAGACGTCCCTCAGGGGGCAGAGAAGTGGCAAAAAGAGGCAGGTCCTGTAGCCACGTGCCCTACAGCAAGGGTCCTGGGCCATGGCCTGGCACCAGAAGGGGGCAGACACATGACCCTGCAAAACCCTCTCCTGTCCCGAAGACCTTAGGGGCAACCTTCATGTCTGAGCATCCAATAGGTGCTCATTGCATGAATTACACGAACAGGTAAATGCCGCTGCGTGAATCAGGATGCCCTGGCACCCGGGACAAGCCCACGGCAAGACCGAGGAAAAGGAAGGGAGAAGGGGGACCATGGGACGGAGGAGGGAACAGATAGGGGCAGTATGGTGGGAGCCGGAGGCAGACAGGTGGCAGAGCGTCACCATAACAAAGAGTAGGCAGCCCTGAGGAAAGGCTGGGGACCAAATCTGGGAGAGGCAATGTCCAAAATGGAAGCTGAGAGACGCTGGCTTACAGATTCCACTACCTTCTCTCATCCAGAGAGGCCCTGCCCACCCTCCACCTAAGTTCCTCTCCTCTGGGAACTGTGTCTCTGCAGGGGGTGGGGCTGGGGGCTGTGTGTTTGAGGCAGGGCCTTTGAGGAGGGGCGGGTGACCCTCCCAGACCTTCCAGAAAAGAGGAAGACACAAGGGCTGGTCCGGTTTTATTCCTGGCATGTGTTTGGTCTTAGCAGTATTTTACGTGAGTCATGTGTTCAGAGCACGTCTGCCCAATTCCTCAGAGGGGTAGGATAAAAGGAAGTGACACAGGCATACCTCATTTTATTGCGCTTCACTTTATTGGGCTTTGCAGAAACTGCGTTTTCTGCAAACTGAAGTTGCAAGACTTCAGTGGAGGAAGTCACCGCAGATGCGGTGGAAATAGCAGGAGAGCGAGAGTTAGAAGCAGAGCCTGAAGATGGGACTGAATTGTTGCCCATCTCAGGATAAAATTTGAACAGGTGGGAGTTGCTGCCAACAGATGAGCAAAGAAAATGGTGAAGATGTCGTGATGCTTGTTGCACTGACCACAGAGGATTTAGAATATGACATAAATTTAGTTGATAAGGCAGTTGCAGATTTTGCGAAGATTGCCTCCAATTTTGGAAGGAGTGAAACGCCATCAGACAGCATCGCATGCCACAGAGAAATCATTCGTGAGAGGAAGAACCAACTGACGTGGCAAACCTCATTGCCGTCTTATTTTAAGAAACTGCCACAGCCACCCCAACAGTTGGCAGCCATCAGCATAGAGGCAAGACCCTCCACCAGCAAGGACTCACTGGAAGCTCAGATGATGGTTAGCATTTTTTAGCAATAAAGTATTTTTTTAATGTGTATTTGTTTATTTTTGAGAGAGAGAGAGAGCACAAACAGGGGAGTGGCAGAGAGAGAGAGAGAGAGAGAGAGAGAGAGAATCCCAAGCAGGCTCTGCACTGTCGGTGCAGAGCCTGACGTGGGGCTTGACCCCAAGAACCATGAGATCATGACCTGAGATGAAGTTGGACGCTTCACCAACTGAGCCACCCAGGCACCCCAGCAATTAAGTATTTTTTAGTTCAGGTATATACTTTTTTGAAGACATAATTCTATTGCACATCTAATAGGCTACAGTGTAGTATAGCGTAAGTTTTATATGCACTGGGAAACCAAAAAAAAACCTGACTTGCGTTATTGAGATATTCGCTTTATTGCAGTGGTCTGGAACTGAACTGGCAGTGTCTCTGAGGTGTGCCTCTGAAGGGCAGGGAAGGAGAATGATTCTACTGTCCATCTGTGACCATTTCTTTTTTTCCCCCTCTTCGAATGAGAAAATAGACTGGCTTGACTAAAGTACTTACTTATTTTACAGGGATCTGGCTTACTCTTTATTCTCTTGCTGCTCTGATCCTTCTTTGGACTCCCCTTCTCTCTGTAGCACCCGAAGCAGAGTTGACAATGAAAGTGGCTGTCTTTCATGGCCATGGGGGCCATAGACATCCAGCTGACCTCTGCTGGATGCTTCCATCCGGTGGCTTCTGAGGAGCCTCAGACTCGCCATTTCCCAAACTGAACTCCTTGTCTTCCACCCAGACATGCACTCTTCTGGCCTCAGTGGCCCATCCCAGGGGAGGGAGGCAGGAATCATCCCCTCGATATTTCTCAGTTGGTGAAATGGTTAAGGCCTCTAGCTTAGTGTTAGAATCCTGGCTCTACCCCTTCCTAGGTGTGTGGCCTTTGGCCAATTACTCAGTCTCAATTCCCTCATTTATTAGATGGGTATAAACGATAAAGACAGTGCACATAAAGCCTTTAGCCCAGGGCTGCCGCATAGCACACGCGTAATACGTGGTAGGTGTGAGAAGTAAGGGAGATGATTCATTTTCAGAAATACCATATTTGTGCTATCCAGTTAATAGTAGGTTTACAACCTCCTGGAAATATGTATGATTCCCCACCCCCACCCCAGTGGAGTCCCAAATCCTTAGACACTTCACTTCTTGGTTCTTCTTCTCCTCTCTGTTCCACACACTTATTTTTGTGGGCTTTGCAATGAGCATGTGCCAAAGGACAAAGGGAGGAGGCACTGAAGGTCTCTGCATCACCTCAGGGATTGCACATTTGTTCCAATCAGACTACTTTTTGGCCTTACATGGGCATAGGCAACTTCCGGGTAAGGCTGTAACCTCTGTAGTACTCAGCCAATGAGGAACCAGGGGAGGGACTTGCACGCTAGGAAATAAATTGTCTGCTGTAACTGCCCCAATTACAGCAGATGTCTGCCTGTCTGTCAGACACCTGCTCTTGCAAGAACTTTGATTAAAGCCTCGCTTCACTGTGCTCTGAGTCTCGGAGTCCTGCCTTTGATTGGGCTGGTAGGCTTATTTCTCACAGTAGGCATGATAACATGCCTGCTTTTTTTTGTTTTAAACATTTATTTATTTTGAGAGACAGAGACAGAGTTTGAGCAGGTGAGGGGTGGAGAGAGAGAGAAATACAGAATCTGAAGCAGGCTCCAGGCTCTGAGCACAGAGCCTGACGTGGGGCTTGAACCCACGAACTGTGGGATCATGACCTGAGGCAGAGTTGGGCGTTTACCCCACTGAGCCACCCAGGTGCCCCCACATTGCCCCCAACTCTTCAATGGCTCCCCCTTATCTACAGACTCAAGAATGAACTTCTTGAAGAGGCATAGAGACTCGGGCCACTTGCTCCCTGTCACATTCTCACATTCTTGTGAAATCTGAATGCCCAGAGCTGCCAAATATATCCTGCCCACTCTCATGTTTTCTCTCCATCTTTGTCAAAATCCCTCATTTAGAATTCTTCTTTCTCCAAGATGGGTTGTCCAGCCATATGGAATGAGGAACGCCCACTGCCCTCTGCTTGTCACCCGGGGCCCTCAGTCGCTACACTGCTCTACAGGCCTGTGTGCTCCCTCCCACTGGACTGTGGGCTCCCTGAGCACAAGGCTGGGTTGGCCAGTCAGAGCCCCTCCCCCTCCTCCAAGAAGCCTCCATCTTTCTTCTTTGGGGGTGAGGCGGGGGTAGCAGAGTGTACACAGCCAGCTCATCCATCTTCCTCTTCCCAACACGCTCACAGACTAGCTGTGTGACCTTTGGCATCTGTGGATTCCCCCCACGCTCTCTTTTTTTCTTTTTAAACACAGCGTCTTGGAGCTCACTCGGAGGCCTGGCCCGGCCAGGAAGAAGTCGGCTGCTCAGTTATATTTAGGCTAGCAGAGACATCAATCTAAGGCTCTTTAAAAATAAAGTCCTGTTTCAGCTGGATCCCCAAGCACGTCCTTACCCTCTCCTAACGAGAAGCCGTTCGCCTCCTCTGGGCCCCCGTCTCAAATTCAGACTCTTCACGTGGCCCACACATGTGTGGACGTGTGGTAGATGTCAGGGAACAGTTGCCCTCCCCGGCCATGTTCAAAGGAGGATTTCTCTCCTCTTCCAGGCCTTCTTTTGCTGGAGCTTTTCTCTCCTTTCTCTCCTGGGGATCTTTTGACCTTCTTCAAGCCCTCTTCCCTCCCAAATTAGCCAGAAGGAAACCTTGTTAACGGAGGAGATACTGCCTCCTCCAGAGTTTCACGGCCCTGCCCTTCTCCTTGCCCACAGCGCTGCTGCCTTTGTGGCCATAGGAAGAAGCGAACAGAAGACAAAGACCAGAGACTGAAGCAGAAAGGGGGGTTTGCAGTTAGCTAGAATGTGTGAGGGGGGCCTCCGAATGGATGCTCCTGGCGGGCAGCCTGGGCGCGTGTGAGCACACGTGTGTAGCATGCTCAGGGTGCCTGGGAGGCAGCACACGGGAACACTGGGGCCGACCCTTCCCACTCCTTGACTTGGCTACCGCAGCCCTGGTTCTTTTCCATCCCCACTGATGAAACACTTCTTTATGTCTTATTCACATCCTGTCTTGACTACCACAATTGTCTCCTTGCCGGGCCCACATGTCTCTCATCACCAATGGGATCCAAATGTTGCTGACAAAATAATCTTGCTGCCTTTGTGCTGCAATCACATTCCTCCACTTTTCCAAATTTTTCCCTGTCTCCCATTACTGGGGGGATCGCACACACAGACCGCCACCTCTCTCCACTTCTTCGTTTCCCCCTTGGCCCCCACCCCCATTTCTCTCGCTGCCTTTCCTACAGGCTCGTTCCCAGCCTCTTGCCATTCCTGAGATCACCGCTCTCTCGGGCCTGCCCAGTTTTCCTGGCACAAGCTCCTTGTCCTGTGTATTCAGTCAACAAATGTTCATTAAGAGTGACAGGTACTCTTCTAGGCACTGGAGTGAAGCAAGAAGCAAAACTGAGGACAGCAGTCGGCAAAGAAAAATAGAGCAGCATGTCAAGAACTGTAAGTACTGGGAAGAAAACTAAAGCAGAGAGGGGGCCAGAGAGCAAATCTGACACAGGGTGGTTGGGAAGGGTCTCCCCGAAGAGGTCTGGGACCTGCTCCCCACCTTTCTTCCATTTGGGGCTCAGGGCTGGCCTCTCTAACATCCTCTGCTTTGCCAGAGGCTCGCCTCCCATCCTTCTCTTTGTTTGGATCATGTTTACCTTGATCGTAAGCGCAGAGGAGGCACTGGACATAACTCTGCTGCAGCAGGAGACCTGCCGCATTATTGACTCATTGAAGACTCACTGTGGGCAGTAGGAGCCAAGCACACACACACCAATCACTAGACACAGGCCCAGTCCTCTTGCGTTGCCCTGTCCAGAACACACACGGTCATCTGAATATGGTGTCTGAATGACAAGTGGGAGCTCTGCCCGAGTGAGCGTCCCGCCGACATCCGAATCGTGTCTCCCCTTTCCTGGAATCAGGGAGCATCCACTGGCATCGGTGACCCAAATCTGGCTCTGTCTACTCCTGCCAGGCCTCCCCCACTTCAAAGGGCGGCAGAGCCAATCAGCACCATCTTCATTTTGAAACAGCCTGTAGGAAAAGCACCCGGTAACGGAGGCTTCAATAAATGATTTTATTAACAAGTGAAATGACTCACGTTCAATTAGCATCAATCACGTTTTTAGCAAAATTGTCGTCTATATGTGTGTTTTCCTTCCTGGGAGTGGGAAGGCTGGGAGGGGTAGGAAGATGAAGTCTGGGTCTCCATTGAGACTGGGAACAAAGTTATGGATGGCTCATCTTTTCACAGAGGCTCTTTGGGCAGCCAGCTCACTAGTGACAGTCATGCTGCCCATAACAACTGTCCTTGCCCCAGGTTTCCTAGCATGGTCTAGCTAGAGCCTCCCCATGTAATACGTCAGCCGCAGCCTCAGTAGCCTACACACAACTGGGATGTGGCTGGTTTGAACTGACGTACGCTGCAAGTGTAAGACACACACCAGATTTTAAAGACTAAGTACAAAAAAAACCATCATGAGAAACCTCACAAATAGGTTTTTTTACATTTATTTTTAACGTTTACTTTTATTTTTGAGAGACAGAGAGACAGAGTGTGAGGGGAAGAGGGCCAGAGAGAGAGGGAGACACAGGATCTGAAGCAGGCTCCAGGCTCTGAGCTGTCAGCACAGAGCCCAACTCAGGGCTTGAACCCACAAACCACGAGATCATGACCTGAGCGGAAGTCTGACATTTAACTGAGCAACCCAGGTGCCCACTTCACAAATAATTTATATATATACACGTGTGTGTGTGTGTGTGTATGTATATATATACACACACATATATTTAAAAAAATTTTTTAATGTTTATTATTTTTGAGAGACAGAGAGAGACAGAGAGCAAGCAGGGGAGGGGCAGAGAGAGAGGGAGACACAGAATCTGAAGTAGGCTCCAGGCTCTGAGCTGCCAGCACAGAGCCCAACGCGGGGCTCAAACTCACACACTGTGAGATCATGACCTGAGATGAAGTGGGCTGCTTAACCGACTGAGCCACTCAAGCACCCCACAAATAATTTTTATATTGATTACATGTTGAAAAGATATTTTGGGGCCAAATAAAATGTATCATTATATAATACTAGCTAAATATTGTATAAGTAATAATACTTACAAATGAAATGTATGTTTAAAATTAATTTCACCTGTTTAACCTTTTTTTTTTTTTTTTAAAGGATTTTATTGTTAAGTCATCTCTACACCCACCGTGGGGCTCAGACTTACAACCGAGATCAAGAGTCGCATGCTCCACTGACTGAGCCAGCCAGGCGCCCCCATTTTTACCTTTTTAATGTGGCTATGACAAAATATAAAATTGCGTATGGGCTCGCCTTTGTGGTCTGTATTACCCTTGTATTGAAAAGCGCTGGTCTAGTATCAGATCTCTGCTTTTTAGAACACCGTTTATGGCAATAACACTTTTTCGACGGGAATCACACACACAGCTCGTTGCCTAGAGCAGGTAACCTGGAGCTGCTCAGGAGGAAGAGGGGGATGTTTGCAGGCGGAGGTTGGGGTTGCCCAGACGTGGCTGAGAGTGTGGGACGGGCCGCATCCATTCTCAGAACCTGGTCTGGAGCGTTTATTATTGGATTGGGTCATCCATTCATTTAAAAATGTGGGGGAAAATACCCGGAGGAGGCCCCCATTCAATCACCCTAAGTGGAATCTGATCCTTATCTTGGGATAAACATTCCAAATGGAAGGTGAGTGCTGGGAGATTAGGAAGATAAGGAAACCATATGGCTCTGTCAGGAGGCTCCCAGGGCCTTATTCTTGAAAGGATTAATGAATCCAAAAGTGGTGTGTAGGGAGGGGGTCATCTCGGTGGTGTTTTTTGAGGGGGCAGAAGTCCCAGAGCTCCAAACAGGGATGTGGACGGTCTGGAGGAGGAGGACTGGAACTCAGGACCCTCTTATGCCTTTCCTGGCTTCTCTGCCCCTCCACGCTCCATCCACCCGCTTCACGACAAAGCCTTTCTAAAGTGCACTTAGCACTCAGGCCTGCCGAGCTTGGTGTTTGGGATCTGAATCCCTCACCCCCTTGTCTAACAGAGTTTCCAGAGGTTCTACCTCTGTTCCTCCTGCCGCCCCCACTGGCCATTGGTGGAGCCGAGTTGGGTACACAGGGGAGAGGGGCTTTCCTGGCAGCGCTGGGGGTTGCTGGGACTCAGGGCCACATGGTGGGGCAGAGAATCGCCAGCTGTGGGGGAGGGCAGGTAATATGAGCCCTAGAGAAAGGGATCTGGGGCTGAGAGGAGGAGGAGGGGGAGGCTACGGGCTTTTGAGCACGTTCTCTCCTCCCCTATGTCACAAGGCACTTCATCCTTCATTCCTCTGGCACTGCCTGTCTTGCACAGCTGTTCTCAGACCCACAACTGGAGACTGTCAAAGGTTTAGGTGCAGACTGGGTGCTCAAAGGAGAGAGGGTGGCTTCAGAACGGTGTGATAGAGATCACTGATGAATAAGAATAGTACCAAAAATAACCAATACTTACCGAGGGCTCATTTTGTGCCAGTGCCTACCCCTGATGACCTTGTGAAATTCACAACAGCTCTACAAGGGAGGTGTCGTTTTGAGAAGGAAACCTTGGCTCAGAGAGGCTGAGTCACTTGCCCAAGGTTGCGCGGCTCTTCAGAGCCGGAGCCAGGAGTCGAATGCGAGAGGCTGAACCTTAGGGCCCAAGTTCTTGAGGCAGACAGGGGCCCAGTACATGATTATTCCCATCAGACCCCATCAGCCTTGGTCAGTGACAAGCATCAGGGGACAGCCTCCTGCCCAGATTTTGGACAGCCCCAACGCAATGAGCCTGGGCAGCAGTGCCCGGCTGCCACCAAGTGAGCCCGGGTTGTCACACCTTGCTTGGGGGTGCCACCCAAGCCCACTGTTGTCCAAATAGCGCTGGCCGGGAAAAGGTCACCCTGTCACCTCCTACCCCCTACATCTTAGGGAGAGGTGGGAACAGCACGGGCAGCAGGGGTCCCACAGGGTTCCAGGCATAGGCTTTCCTGCTTCAGGCTGGCCCTGGCCGATGGCCTGGTTTTGGGCTTTTCTGTGCTCTGAGCACATCTAAACATTTGGAGAAAAACAAGAAAGCGAACAATAGACGCTTGTGGGTTAGAGGAATGGGCCCACTTCCCCCTGGGAGTCAGCACTGTTCATAAGCCGCCCCAGCTGCACTCTCACGGTGGGGATGTCACTGGAGGCTCGTTGAATCACAGCCTTGTCCTCCTTGGGGGCCGGCTACTGGCTCCTTTTATGTATCGTCGGGGATGCAAATGCTGGTGGGGCGGACGGGTGCGCAGGGGGAAGGCATGTTTTGCTGCCTGAATTTTGGGAAGTCACACAGCAAAGATGCATCCGAGCCTGGCATTGTCGCTCTGCCAAGGCACCCCTTGACGGACGTGTTCCGATCAGAGCTGTCTGCCCCACGGGAAAAGAATCAGCTTTCTATCAAGTGGACTCTGGGCATCGCCCCAGAGAGCTGCAGCTCCAAAGGACCCGGAGAGTAAGTGGAGCTCGCTGATGCTGAGAGCTGTTTGGCGGCGGTGGTGGTGACTCCCTCAGGAAGGGGCCTGTGGGGCATCGTGCTGGATAGGAGTAGGAGGAGGGCCCGTGGTGGGCTTCTCTGAGCCGGGCCCCCTCAGGCTGTTCAGATCCTGGCTTCGCATCGTCACAGCCAAGGGCAGCACAGCAGGGTGTGTTAGGCCGAGGAAAAGTCGGCGGGTGGAGGGGTGCAAACGGGAGCTCGGACCCCCTTCTCCTTCACAGCCGACCCAGGGATAACAGTCAAGGCCCCATCAGGCTAAGTCCCCTGATTGCTCCCGCATCTACCCCCAGGACCCCCAGACGACCGAGAGGGGCTGACGTGGAGTGTCCCCCGCCTGGATGGCATCCCTGGAAAAGGCTGGAGTGTTTCTACAGAGGCTGTTCAGACATCACATCACAGTCCCAGACGGCCGAGAGGTTCTTGCACTCACTTGGCTGCCCTCCCTGGGAAATGCTTTGGATCAGACAGCACTTCTGGGTTGTTTTTGCCTGAGGAAAGTGGTAAGAATTCAACAAGAATCCCATGGTTGAAGGAAAAGTCGGTGGATTTACTTAGCAAAAGTATTTGTATAGAACGGTCCGGGGGGTGAGCAGGGTGGCGCTGCAGGCCGAGGACAGAGGACACTAATGTGGGCAAGCAGGCCTCCAGATGAGGGCACCTTGGGAGCAGACGAAGAAGATTCTAGAGACAAATGCTTGGCTCCTGGAGAATAAAGGTCTTTTTGTGTGTCTAAGAAGTTCAAAATGGCCATGCTAGGTCACGCCCGCAAGCTCTGAGAGACAGTCTTGTGCTGCAGAGTTCTTCCTGAGGGTCTCCCACTCCCTGCGTCCCTTAGTCACTTAGCAGTCACTGAGGGCCGCCGAGCATGCACGCCTAAGATGTGAAGACACACAAGAAACCTCCTTGCCCTCAAAGGTCTTGCAGGCAAGCCAGTGGTGGTTCCATGATATGGAAAGAGCAAGGCTAGAGGGTGGCCAGAGAATGCACAGTGGCGGTACGGAAGCGTGAGCCTGGCGATGCAGAAGCCGGAGCTGAGTCTTCAAGAACGAGCCAGAAGCTGGCCAGGCAGTCTGAGAGGAAGGACAGCTAATCCAGACAGAGGGCACAGACTATGCAGAGGCCGAGAGGGAAAGCGTGCCCTCTCCCCACCCCCAGAGACAGCTGGAACAGTGGCTATGAAGGGAGCTGGTGCCCAAAGAAGACAAGGCCCCACATTCTTTGCTTTGACGCTCATGGTTTTCTGTCAGCTTGGCACACGTGGACTGTGAAAACCTCCTGGCACGAGGGCCTTGTCAAGTTAAGTTCCGTCCCTTTCGGCACCTTGATTAAAGGCCTTGTCCTTGGCTTTGGTGCTGGGGTGACCCCCATGGATATGCGTCTATGGGACACCCTCTCCTTTCTTACCTAACGCTTTCCTGAAAATCCGCTGGTCTGACACGCAAGAGGCAAAGAGCGGACTTGAAAGTTATAAGGGAGGGTTCTGTTCCCAGGAGGCTGAACAATATTATCACTGTTATTTTCTTGATTTCTTGATTTCTAGGCTCACAGCATCATCCTCACCCTTGCTCTGAGAAACCGTCATGAAATCAATGCAGCTTTGGAAAGGAAGGAACGTGGCAAATCCCTAATCACACCTCACCTTTAAATACGGCCTTTGACCATATTAGAACCAGAATTTCATATATGCTCCCTAATTTATTCTTTTCCTTCACAACTGAACACACAGGCGACTGGCTTGAATCCAGGGCGCGTTTGATCGAGGCTACATATTCCCCCACTTTCGGCACGCCTAATGATTTCCATCTTTGTCTCAATTGTGTTTACGAGACCTGCCCTTATCGCCGGCATCGGCGCTTCATTTTTCCATTTTCCACTCATTCTTATAAAATAACAAGGTCAAAATGCAATACAATATTCAAATACTTGTGCAAACACTGCTGAACAGCTAAAAGGGGATGCTGCTGAGACCAAACTGGGCCACCAGGCAGCATTTCCATGTGATGGCTTCAAATGTCAGCTCACCTGCCAACCTGGGAGAGCTCAAAACCCGCGGGTGGAGCCAGGGGTCGGGGTGGTGGTGGTGGCGGTGTAGACCAACGTAGAGCGTATAAAAAAGCGTGCGCCAAAGTGAAAGGTACAAGGTGAAGGTCCCCCTCTGAAGCTCAGCGGAGTATAAATCCTGCCACCTCCAGCCAAGAGGCCCAGGCGCTACCATGCAAAGGGGCTGTCGGTGACGGCTTTTCTCCAGGCGGGTTGTGTTGTCTCACAGACCTGCGCCAGTACACCTTCCAACGTCTCTGAGTCTGCAGGTGTGTGCGTGAAGGGAAGGGGGTTTAGGGACCACCATCCTGTTTTCCTAATCTGCACACTCATCACAGAGGGAAGTCAATTCTGGGTAACACTTTCCCAAACAACTCGGCTGCAGGCCGATCTGCAGGCAGGGGGCCTGGGGGCTGTTATCATCTCCAGAGATAGGGGGCTTACCGGCCGACAGAGTGGTGAAAGGACACTTAGTGTTGCTTGAAGACATTCCTAAGAAGACAGAGGAGCGCCTGGAAACAGACACCCAGGATTTCGCTGCCGCTTAGCAACCCTGGCAGCCGGACGTGACTCGTGTCTCTAAGCTTGCGGCTCGTGTAGCCCCAGCACACTCAGCAGTTCTGAGGGATAAACTGAGAAGAGATTCATCGTCTCTCCTCAGCTGTGGAAATACCAAGAAACTTTCCTCAAAGTTTCTTGCTCTTGGATCAGAATCCTTTATGTGGGAAGGATTTGTGAGGAAGCGGTAGGTGAAAACTTTGTCTTTATTCCATGCCCAACGAGCTCTGTTAGAAGGGAAAGACTCCAGTCGTGGGCACAGGAGACCTGGCCTCCAGGCCCACCTCAGCCCTGCCTTCCTGAGTGGTTCTGGACAGGTTCCTTCACCTGCAAAACAAGAAGATGGGGTCTATAGGAGCTCTCAGCTGGAATACTCACAGTATTGGTGAATTGAGACAACACGTGAAATGTGAATCAAAGCAGGAGTTAAAAAAATACACCTCAGGAAATATTTATGGTCTTCACAGCTAGAAACGTGACCAAAGCAATGTAAGTCAACCCTGAGATTTATAACAAACCATGAGGTCAGATCTGGGGGCTCCCAGTCAGGCCTAGAACAACCACAACAAGACTGCAAAATCCTTTGCTTCTGAATCAAATCCTCCCAAGCCATTTCCTCCTCTTTCAAGTGCCCTGGATGGAAGGGTCGCTCACCACCTCCCTTCAAGATTCTGAGGGGGATGGGGGCTTTGGTCACAAGTTCAAATAAGAAAACCTCCTTTTGATTAAGCTGAAGTCCAAACACACTTTCCAGAGTGGCTAAGGCCCACGTTCTGTGTTTTGCTTGAAGTTTCCAAGCCCTCGTCTGAAAGGCAGTGTTCCTTTACCCTTAAAGAAGAAAATGGGAAAGGGGGTGGGGGGGTGGGGTGTTGTGATTTTTACTTTGCAAACCTTCCCAGTGCAGGAACTCCTGTTCTGCAGTGCAGGTAAACAACACCTTAGCTGGGAAGGAAAACTACCTGGTAGTCTGCAGGGGACGCCAGCAGGACAAAGGGAGGGAGGGCACGGGGGGGGGGGGGGGGGGGGGGGGGGCAGGGCCAGCTCTCTGGCGAGCTGAGCTGAAAGTCTACTTTTGTTTGAACCTCATCCCAGTCCTCACCTACCTACCCTTGAGAGGGAGCGGCCAAACCAGGGAAGGTGTGATTTCCCCGAGGGCCCGTTCCTAAAACCTGGCACCCAGAAATCTGTGGGTGCAGAAAGCCCGGGGTGATGTCCTTTCTGCAGCGCCCCTTGGGGCCACAAACTTGTGGGAAGGAAGGACTCCACACCCCTCTCTCCTCCCTCTTGTTCGGGTTGGTTTGCACTGGAATGCCACCCTTTTCAAAGTGTCTGAGCGACAGGCACTTTCTGAAAGCACCGAGACTGAAACCAAGCTTCTGAGTTCACAGGTTCGAGCCCCGCTGGCGGCCAGTGGGACTGGTGCTCCGCTGAAGCCTCAGCTTTGGAAACGCCTCTGTTCACTCCCAGGGCCCCCATTTTCCGATTTTTACTGCTGAGACCGCTCCCCCCCCACCCCACCCCGCCCCATCCTCCGCCCCCGCCCCCAAGACCCAGCTCCGGTGACCCGAATGGCTGAGTCAACTTGGCGAAACAAGAGCGTCCCCAACGGGCCGGCCGCCCCCAGCCCCCTTCGCCCCTCGCTCGGCCCCACAATGCGCCCTTGTGCCGCTCCTGCAGCCAGGCCGAGGGATTTGGCGCAGGGAATGGGGGGCGGGGGGGGGGGTGGAGAACAGTCGTCAGATATTTAAAACAGAGCCGAGGGAACAAAGCAGGCCTTTGTGCACCGAGGCGGCCTCGAGCAGGGAGCCGGCGGCTGCAGCGCTAGGGCTGCTCGGCGCATGCGCGCGGCGGAGCGGCAGCGCTCGGGTTACCGAGAGTTTTCCACCCCGGTTCGCCGGCCCGCGTTAACCCCTTGCCGGCCCACTACCCGGGGCAGGGGACGGAGACGCTGTCTTTCATCTGCTGGCCGCTACAAGTTTAATTGAAAAAAGAAATAGTCATTTTCCATGTTTCTATAGGAAGCACAGATCATTAAAATAAAATGATATACCAATTGGGAACAAAGATTTTAAATGAGCGGGATTGAATGGGACACTTGGGCCATGTAAAAATCGAGGCATTTCCAAAAGACGCCTTCTTTGGACGCCAGTGAAAGCTTTTTAAAGGACTAGCGTCTTTGGTCTTGTGTATGCTGGGCGACGGGTTGCTTCGTTTTCCTGTTTACAGTCACTGGGGATTTGGAAGATAACGTTGGTTATTGTCAAGGTTCTGACTTTTGTTTGGGGTGGTGGGCTGGACGGTGTTTATTTATTTATTAAAAATAAATAGAGCTAGAGTGTGCATGGTACAAAGATGAGACTGGGTCATGAACCAAAGAATATAATTAATCTAATCTACGCACTAGAGTTTCTTATACAAAGAGGGAAAGGAAGGAAGAGAGGAAGGAAGGGAGGAAGGAAGGAGTTATTGAGCACATTTTGTTGTGTTGGGGGAGAAGATTGAAGAGGTGTCTCCAGTAGTGTAGACTGGGAGTGACTTGGGGATAGGATGTGCAAAGTACTCCGTCCTGCTTTATACCAGTAATGATCACCTCCCCCTGGTATGCAATGAGGAGTGACAGGCAGAGGCTGGGGGGAGTTAACTGCAGACTTAGAAGTGAGTTATTATGCTTGAATTATCCAGATGAATGGGAAGGGCAGTCTCAAACCACCAGGTGATTCTACAGCCTTCCAAACAAAGCTCCTGGGCTCAAGTCCAGCAAGGTTAGATGGATAGCCCTAACAAAGCAAGTTAGGGGGAGTGGACGGGATCAAAGGGACATCTCATCACTTGTGCTAGGACTCTGAGTCAGCTTACTCTGCTCTGCCTGTGTACCTGCATGTGAGGAATTTATGGCTCTTTCTCTTTCCTCCATAGCACCATTACCAGGTGGTCACAAGACAGCAAAGAGATTTCTGTCTTGGCAAAGAGGTCATCTTGGCAAGCAGTTCCCTTACCATCCTTGACTTCCAGGTCTCCATGGCAACCCCAGCTGGGGTGTCATAGGCACCAGAGCCTATCCCTTAATGTCCCTACTGCAGCAAGGGCAGATAAGCAATTTTTCAGCGACTGTCACGTAGCAAACTCATTCTCAAATGAGAACGATTTATGTGGGTTTTTTCCACTCTCTTCTACATTCTGGCCCAGAATTCTGGGCCTAGGACATAGTCTAAGGATGTACCTTGGGATGTAAATTAAAAAGAGAATAGTGTGAGGGGGACTTGGAGAAAGAAGTCCCTTCTTCTAGACACAGGGACAAAGTAGCTTTCCTTTTTGGCTTCCCCAGCCCATAGCTCATTTCCTCTCCGTCTCCAAGCTCGAATAAAGGAAGTTGTGGTAGACAGTCTCCAAATCGGTAGTCCCCAGTCTTTCCCTCCTGATATCTGTGTGCTGCTTCTCACCTCTTGAATCTGGGATAGCCACGGTGACTTGGCTTGACCAAGAGAACATGGTGGGTGCGTGACATTCTGGAACTTCCAAGGCTTGGTTATGAGAAGCTTTGTGATATCTGTCTGGCATATTAGTCCTGGGACACTTGCTGTAAAAACCAGCCGCCATCCAGTAAGAAGCCTAAGTCACACAAAGAAGCTACCAATAGGTGCTCTCATCCATAATGCAGGCTGAGCTCTCTGCCAAGATTCACATCACTGCCGGCCTTAGGAATGAGTGATATCCACTTGTCCGTGCAGCTCAGAAGAACCTTGGGATGACTCCAGCCCTAGCTACCTATTTGACTGGAACTTCAAGAGATCCTGAGTGAGCACCAGCTAGCTGAGCCCAGTCAGCGGAGGTGTAAGAGATCACAGTAAATTGTTTTAAGGCACTATGTTTCAAGGCGTTCCCTTATGTAGCAGTAGGTAGTTGAACAGGAATGAGATGCTGGGTGGGGAGTGAAAAGAGTGGAGAGGAACTCCTGATAGGGAGGTCGCTTCGAAGGGTTCTATTTCTCTTTCTGTCTCCCCAGGTCTCCCCAATACCACCTGCTCTTTCTGAGCCATGCTGGGCACACCGCACACAAAACACGTGCTGCTGCTCATTGTCACGTGATCTGGGTACTCGGCTCCTCCATGTGATGGTGGACACCCTGAGGGGAGGGCCTGCCTTATCTGATTCCTACCCTCCCTGGTACTGACAGATTCATCAAGCTCTAGTGGATAAACGTGGTGAATAACTGCTGGAATAGTATCTCAAGGTGCTTAAGTGGCCTGGTTTCTGATCTTTGACATTTAATACCTGACATCTTCTGCCCATGCCGCCTGGGCCCACCTAGGAGCCAGCCCTAGGCTTGGGGGGGGGGTGGTCTGAACCCCACCAATACTGTGACCACCCAACGGAAGGAGATCAGGGCCAAGGGGGACGTTGCAAATCTCCTGATTGGATTTGTGCCCCTGGAGACTTTGGAATCAGGGAGAGGACCCACATGACAGCGCTGGGAACAAGAGGGGTTTTGTAACGGTGTGGATGGGGGAAGACCCCCCCAGAGTGCGAGCCCCCAGGACAGCTGAGAGCCCATCGTACGGAGGACGCTTCCACATGTTCAAGGCCTCCCCCAACTGTCTGTCATTGGACACGTGTATTTAAGCCACGCCGAGGTCAGTGGCGGAGTTGCAGCTCGGCTCGTGTAGAACCTAGTATCTGCTCAGGGGTCCTGCTAAACCCAGAGCACACTCAGAGCCTATTTCCTTCATCCCTTCCAGAAACATTCACCTGTGAGCCAAGCTTGGTTCCAGGCACCCGGCATGCGGTAGGAGGCAGTCCCTGCTTCCAGGTAAAACATCTTCTGGGGGAGGCGTGTCTCAGATACAGGCCACCTGTGTGGGTAGAGCTTGGCTGGCAGTGAGAATCAGGGCAGCTGTGGTCTTCCTTCCTCGTGCTAGCTTAGCCTTCTGACTTCATTTAAAGACCCGGAAATCAGGGCACCTGGGTGGCTCAGTCAGTTGAGTGTCCAACTTCGGCTCGGGTCACGATCTCACGGTTCGTGAGTTTGAGCTCCGCATCGGGCTTGTTGCTGTCAGTGCAGAGCCCGCTTCAGATCCTCTGTCCCTTCCCAACTTGTGCCCACGCTGTCTCCCCAAAATAAGAAAAAACATTAAGGAAAAAAAAAGAAGACCCGGAAATCTCTGTGCTGCAAGGTAGTAGTGGGTGTGGGCACTAAAAGCACATGATCTGGGTTCAAGTTCTGACTTCACCAGGATTTATTGTTTGTGTGATCTTGGGCAAGTTGCTTAACCTCTTGGCACCCCTTCAGCATCAGTATAAATAAGAATAGTAACAGTGACGGGGTGCCTGGGTGGCTCGGTTGGTTAAGTGCCGTACTCTTGGTTTCAGCTCAAGTCGTGATCTTATGGTTTCATGGGTTCAAGCACCACATGGGGCTCTGCACTGGCAACATGGAGCCTGCTTGGGATTCTCTCTCTCCCTCTCTCTCTCTGCCCCTCCCTCCTCGCGCCATCTCTTTCTCAAAATAAATAAGTACGCTTAAAAATAAAAAGAACAGTAACAGTGCTTCTTCTTAAGGTTGTACGGGGATTTGGTGAGATACTGCTGGCAGGGCAAGGACTTAGATCCATGCCCACAGCTTGTTTCCTGACCTCCAGGAGGACTGGCCAGATGGGCAGATACCACAGGGTATTGTGCTGGGAAAGCATTTCTGAGACAGGGCAGCTGTCCCTGCCCACAGGTATGAGGTACCTTTGCCACATGTTCATGCGATGGAAAGAAATCCATGAGGGACCATGGCCCGTTCTTCTGCACCCACCAAGCATTTGCTTGAACCCCAGTTGTTTTCCCAGGCAGCACACCCGTGTTATGCCACCATTCAGACAACACTGTCAGCTAATCATTCTGAGTAAGGAGTATGTTCTCTGACAAGAAGCCAGGCCCTCCTGGGGGAGGGTCGTTTTTCTGAAAAATGCCCACTTTACCTCATCTTTCGGGGCCTGCTTCCTGACCAACAGGCTCACAGTAAGTGAAGCTAGAGCCCAGTGTCTGGGAAAGATTCCAAAACCCCTGGCATTTCCAACACAGAGGGGATATACTTACTGTAAATCTTTATTCTCCTTAAAGTAGTTTAGCAGAAATAAGTCATTTGATCCTTCCTTAGTACATCTCAATAGGTCAATTTTCAGTGTCATCTGAACTCAGGACATAGAAAAATAAAACATAAAGCCTTACTGGGCCTACTGGTTTATCCATCATATTCCATTACCTTCTAAGAAGTCTGTCCAATTAGCATATCTGATCACTTGAGGAACACCTGGCTGGACTATTTAGGTGGTGGCAAGGGAAGGCTAGACTGTTTTCTTCCTCAGATGTAATTCTTTGGGCTCTCCACCCAGGGTCACTGCTAGCTCACATGGCATGTATGTGCAAATAAGAAAAAGGCACCCCTTCCTCTGTGTGGATGCAGCCATGCCAGGGGGCACAGCATGGAAAAAAGAGTGAGGGCTGGATCTTAGCCCTCCCTCACTCACCCTCTTGTGCAGTGCACAGCCTACATGACTGCACATGGTGGCCCTGCCTCCACCCATACGAGCACGGTTACTAGCTCCAGTTTCTCTTCACGGAGAGGTGTTTGCTGGAGGGGGACGGGACGGGGTGCTCATTGCTGTATGTTAGAGACAGGTTCCTGGAGGCCCAAGAGCGACACCTTAACGTGGGCATGTTTTGAAGTCTGGGAGACTTTCAGGGCATTTGTAGCAGGGGCACTTTGCCAGGGACAGAGAACCCAGTCTTTGAAGTTAAGACACTTTTGGGGGATGGAACAGCTGGTCAGTCTGCCCATAATCCTGCTGGGAAACCCGACAGCAAAAGGCCTTGGATTTGCTCATTTGGATGCTTTATGGTAATTTCCAAGAACCCTTTACCCTCTTCTGAGAAAGAGTGAATAGGGTCATGGCTCTAGTCTCCCCCTGCTTCTCTTGAGCTTTGGTCTGTGGTTAGGACATCTGGGCACAGGAGGTTAGCCCATCTCTGCTTTCATATCTAAATCCAATCACCTGTCAAGAGGCTGGCCTTCCCTGCTTTAATGAGTCCATTTATGGAGTTCTCCATGGTGTGATCTGCAGGGGAGGGGGTAAGTCCGGAAGACTCCCTGTGGGCTCTCAGGGGTATCATCTTCCCTAGTTGTGACCCAGCAAACTCACCTCTAAAATGGAATGAAGAGCACGCAGCACATCCATAACATGAATAGACTCACGAGGACTCATGACTTTTAGTTCGATTTTTTGTAAATGGATACATTCATAGACCCAGCGCCAAATCCTGTTAGTAATCAAGGGCTCTCAGGAAATGTGGAGATATTTGTTCCTTTCCTAGTTTATTTATCCAACAAACATTGATTGCATGTCTACCAAGTGCCAGCTCTGTGCACCTCTGGGTGAAGAGGCAAATGAGAAAAAATACTCTCTTGCTTTCTCTTTAAATGCCATTTCCTTGGGAAGTCTTCCCTGACTACACGCTCCCTAGGCTTGGGACCCCTATGTATATTCCTTTTTGGTAAAGAGCATTGTACTTTAATTACTTGACCCATTTCTATTTTCACCACTAGACAGCTTCAGGAGCAAAGGGACCATATCTACATTAATCAAAACACGTCTGTACCAAATTCTGGCGCAATGCAGCCCCCCAAAATATGGGTTGACTGAGTCCATTTGTTCCCCACCTTGTGTGTACTGGATCAGAATGTCTCCCTCTCCTGTGATACTCCTGTGTTTAGGAAACCCAGCTCCTGTGGAGGGTTGAATCCCAAGCAGGAATTCCCCTGCTCCTGAGAGGGTCAGGACCAGATGATTACCAACGTCCCTCTAGCTTCAAGCCAGCAGTTCTAGGGTAGATGGGGCTCTAGAGGCCTGGACAGTACACCAGAGCACAGAGGTGTGGGCCAAGTTAGAAGCATGCTTGCAGAAAATATTGCAGGTGCCCAGGCTCCAGACCTGATCCTTGTTCAGGAAAGAAATACTGATGTGAGCTGAGAATGCAGCTCTGAAGAGGAGCCCCCTGTGGGCCTGATACTGACCACCCTCCACTCCTAGCACAGGTACTCCAGATGGGGAAACTGATCCCCCAGTGGGTCTGTCAGAGGCAAGAGGAAACAGGGGAGAAGGGAGTGGTGCCCTGGCTGTTGGCCTGCCCCCTACACCTGAGAGCTCTGTGTCTGGTTACACTCATTGTCACTGTGCACAGACCCAAGGTCAGCGCTGGAAGGAGATTGGCTGGGCTCTGGTTGCTGATAGTACTGTTTTAGTCTTGCCTGGCCATTAAATCCTGGTTCTGTTGTTCTGTAGTCAATAGCAACAGGAGGCAAGGCAGTTTTTTCCATGTTGGGAGCTTATTTTTTCTCCCTTAGGATGGGCTATAATCAGCTCAGGTCCCTTTGCATGAAGGCTGGGTGCCCTGGGCTCCCCACCAAGGCCTTAAAATCCTCACCCTGGTGGCTAGGGAGGAAAAGGTCAGCTTAGCTCTGCCCAGGCACACTGGGGGTAGCTGGGTGAAGTGGGACCTGTAAGTAGGGAGTTACCAATGCTTCTAAAATTGGGCTCAGCTGCCCCTCTTTAGTTTTAATGGCTACAAAATATCCATGGTGACTGCATTGGGTAGGCTTAAAGCATGGGGAGTAGAGGACAAAAAAGGAGAGGAAAGAAGGAGAGAAAGCATAAAAGGAATTTAAGAGGGAGGGAATGAGGAGAAAGGTGTCTGTGAGTGCAGTGACCCCATTGGCAGCCTCTGGTATCACTTGGGATTTGAAGCCAAAGTGGGGTGAGCCCAAAGGCCTTGATGAAAAAAATAGGGCCTCTCTCTGGAAGGGGCTTTTGCTTCCCATTGGGAAGGAGCTTCCATCATGGATGGGTAGACGGACAGATGGAGGAATGAATGAAAAGGGCAAAGACCAGGGGGATAGGATTTGTCAGGGATTGAGTGAAAGGGAAGAAATAAAACAAGAAGTGAGAAAATACAGTGATGGGATGGACCATTTTACACAGGGACCCTCAAGTATGATATTGATGCCAAGTGGTCATAGAGGGGGGCCTTCTCTCTGCCCCATCTCTGTCTTAAATCAACATTGACCTAAGAGAAAGATAGTGTTTACTATGCAAATAGTCTCTGTATCACCCGGTTTTCCATCTCTGGGTCCTACTTTATGGAAACTCCAGAGCTGTCACTGGTCAACGGCAAGGCATCATGTCTACTTTTGCTAAATCCCTTCTAAGACCAAGTGAATTTGGCTGTGGATGGACAGGCAGAGGCCAAAAGTGGGGAATATAAACTTCAGATTAATTTGAGAATAGGAAGAGTTAAAGAGCCTCAAAGTTTTCAGTCACTCCTACCCAGGGCTTTGGAGTATTAATTACTCTAACAATAGCAAATCATTGAGTACATTGTTTCTTCTTTCCCTTCAGTAAAAGTGTTAAGTATAGGCCTACTCCCAGGGAAAGCCCAGTGGGAATGAGAGTCAGGGTCAAGGGTTAGGGGTCAAAGGGTTATACCCTCCAAGCCTTGAACCAATGGTGTGGGTGGCTGGCACAGAGGTGAGCAAAGCTTTTTCCATGGAAGGTCCTTATCAGAAACCAGAGCTGCACAAAGGGATACTGTGAGTCAGGTTATAACAGCTAGCAGTTGTGGGGGCAGGTCAGAAGGGCATCAAGTAAAGGCTGTAGGGTAAGGGTTCCATTCTTAGGGTTCTGCTATTGTAGGGACCTGCTGATTCACTTGGGAATGTCAGAACTCCTGAGTAGATCCAGCCTAACAACCTGCCTGGGTGCATTCTCAGGTAAATCTGGGTTGCTTTTAATGTCAGCAAAATAACAGGAAAACACTGGCCTTTTCTCTAAAGAAGATGCAGTGTTATGTTCAAGCCTCTGTAAGAGCTTAAGAGTGAGGAGGTCTGGTTCCCAGAGAAGTGTAAACCTTATTTGAAATCTTGGAAGGAGCCCTAGAGAGAGAGAGAAAGAGAGGAGCTGACCCAGGAGTAGTGGCCTCAGAGGCTTTGGCACTGAGTTCCAACGTGGGCAGAGGAAACGTACATTATATTTAGGGCAAGGGTCAAGTGAAACTCTAGGAAAAGCATCAACCGTGGAGAGTGAATAGGCTTGTCATGTTAGAAGTCTCAAAGGGACCTGAAGTGTTCCTTTGATCAAGGGGGAGACACAAAAGGTGGACTATGCAGAAATAACCTCCCCAGGAAGGCAAGTAGGTTTAATGGGTTTTCACAGAGAGGTGGAAGACCATTTCATCTTCCCTCTCTCAGGACAGGGAGATGGGGATGCTGGACCCAAAGGTTATATGTTCACTTTTATGGTCTTCACTATGGCCTGATGTCCATCAGGATAGATAGCCACCAACTCTTTGGTTCTTGTTGCTTGTGAGTTCCTTCCACCATTCTTTGGCTTCCATTTCTAAATCTTCTTCAGCCTGGGGGGAATTTGTAGTGACCAGCTCTATCTAACTTGGTTTCTTGACCTCAGGGATACCTTTATATAATACTAACTTTTTAAAACTCATGACTTTTCCCTCTTTATTCTTTTAATTCCTGATTTTAAAAAGGCATTTTTCTTTACTCGTGCTATATGTCTGTCTTTCTAGTTAATAAATAAACATGACTTCATCAGGGAGCACACATCAGGAGAGGAAATTTTTTTTTCTTGTGTCTTGAGCCCTACTGGCCAGGGCCAAATGCTGAATAGCTTGTATGAACTTGGTCTTGATCCCAAAATGATGGTCGTCCCCCTGTAAGTTGTCTTCATTTGGTCTACTGCTTCCTTAATTCTCAGCAAGTTGTATCTGTTGCTAAGATCTGGAGGGACGGACCCTATGAAGCTGAGCAGCTGAACCAAGAATTCAGTGTGGGAGTAGGAGATAACAACAACAACAACAACAACAAGTAAGGCGTGGGGAGGGGGCACTAGTTACCCTAGGGTTGCTGCTGTGGGGTAGTCTGCTGAATTTGAATTTCTGATTTTTAAGTCCCCAAATAGTCAAGGGTAGGCCAAGGACAAACTGAGGTTAGAGTCAGAAACTGGTCTGCCTAAGGTCATACAATTAGTGGGCAGTACATTATTTAGTTAGGGACAGCGTCAATAATTCTGTAGTATCAGGGTCCTGGTGGGAAAAACACAGAGAAGAATTTAATGAAAAGATTATTTAGCAAAGTTTGGTCAGGGCTTAAGGGAACTAAAAAAGATATTGTGAGACTCAAGGTTTAATAACATTGAGGAGGCATTGTCATCTCTAAGTCTGAAGAGTCAAGAGAAATGGATAGCTACTAGAACCTATAAGAGGGCTGCCTGACAGAACCTATGATCTCTGGTGGAGTGACAAAACCAATCCACAGTGATTTGGCAGGGAAGGAATTAGGGGAACAAATAATCTTCCTGCCCTCCAGTTTCCTGCTGGTAACTCTCTTTGCCTGAGCACAACTAGAAACCAGAGATCAAAGGAGCCCTATTGATGTAATATAGACAGGTTAATCCTCGAAGGTACAGGGCAGGGTTAACAGTGGTGAGTAGATCTGGAGGAGCAAATGGAAGCTATCCAGCCACCTGGGAACACAAATGAGATTTTTTTTAAAGGCTCCACATTTTTTCCCTTTCTTTATTGTCATACTTGTTCCTGCATGCCTTGTAGATGGTAGGGTCTTCCTGCATTCCCTGGGATGCCCAGCCAATTCATCAGTGTCTAACTGATGGGACTGCCCTCTCTCACCACTGTTTCTTTATCAAAATTAGTTCTTAGGATTTCTGCTTTTGGCCATGACAGCACAACAGGATCCAGATTTACTTTCCCACCATCAACAACTAGTAAAGTAAACAAAGTAGATACATTGATGACTTTAGATACTGTACAACAGGCAGTCCAAGGCTGTGATCCCTGAAATGAAGGAAATAAATGATATGAGCCCAGTGATCACCTTAGGTTCTGATTGGAAACACATTCTGGACTATAGAGCAGGAGAAGGAATTCCAAGCAGAGAATGGTGGTCTTGCTGCATTAAAAGACAGAACTTGAAGGTCAGTGAGACTTTGGATGGAAGATGGAAGATGCGGGGTAGAGTTCTAAAAAAAGGGGGCCTATGTGGAAAAAAAACCCAGATATCTGCATAAGGGTCCTTTTGAGTATTTGCTTAATACTAAGATGTACACCCAGAGTGAAGCTCCATAATATTGGGCAAAGAATGATCAGGAGATATCAGCTGTATAATTCAGAGTTCACATGGGACTAATAAATGTTCAAATATCAACCAGTTTGACCAGTCAGGGCATTTAGTAGACACCTTGTAAGAGTCATGACAACTGGTAGGTCTAAACTGTCCTTAGAGAAAAAGAAACTTCGGACCCACCCTAAAAAACTTAAAATATGTCTCTAAAGGATTGATCTTATCCATAAACAACCTAACTGCCTTCCAGATTAAAGCCCAACATTCTTTACAGAATGATAACAAAACAAGACTATCAATAATGTAACTTTTAAAATATCCAACATTCCATCAAAAATCACTAGGCTCACCAGGTAGCAGGAAAATGTGACCCATAATTAAGAAAAACATCAGGTCAATAGAAACAGATTTTAAAATGACAGAATTGATAGACTGAACAGACAGTAACACTAAAAGAGCTCTTATAAATATATAAAATATGCTTAAGGATTTAAAGAAAATCATGAATGGAATGAGGAAAGAATGAAAGATATATATATATATATATATATATATATATATATATATATATATATACACACATATATATATATATGTATATGTATATCAAATGGAACTTCCAGCAATGAAAAAATATAATATCTGAAATGAAAAGTCAGTGGATGGAATTTAAAGCAAACTGGACACTACAGACGAAAAATAAGTGAATTGAAAACAGCAATAGAAACTAGCCAGAATGAAGCACAGAGAGGAAAAAGACAATACAAAAACAAAACAGAAAAATGACAAGAGTCTCAGTAACCTGTAGGGCAATATCAAGTGGTCTAACACATGTGTAATTCAAAGGGAGAAAAGGGAGAGAACACATTTTTGATAAAACAATGGCCAAAAATTTTTCAAGTTTGATAAAAATTATAAGCACTTATATTCCCCAGAATCACAATAAGCCCAAGCAGGATAAACAAAGGATAATGACAAAGAAAATCAAATTGCTAAAACTTATTGATAAAGAGAAAATCTTAAAAGCAGGCTGAGATAGATATATTTTATGGAGGAACAAAGATGAAAAAAAAAAAACCTGCAGACTTCTGATCCAAACTATGCAAGCCAGAAGACAATGGCATGATATCTTTAATGTGCTAAAAAAAAAAACAAAAACCAATCAATCTGGAATTCGGTATCCAGTGAAAATATCCTTTAAAAATGAAGGCAAGGGGCACCTGGGTGGCTCAGTCGGTTGAGTGTCCAACTTCGCTCAGGTCATGATCTTACAGCTCATGAGTTTGAGCCCCATGTCAGGCTCTGTGCTGACAGCTCAGAGCCTGGAGCCTGCTCTGGATTCTGTGTCTCCCTCTCTCTGCCCCTTCCCCAGCTTACACTCTGTCTCTCTCTGTCTCTCTCTTTCTCTCAAAAATAAAATAAAACATTAAAAAAATAAAAACACATGAAGGCAAGATACTTTTTGAGACACATAACACCTTAGAGAAATGTTAAAGGAAGTTCTTTGGACAGGAGGAAAATAAAACTTGGGTCTACACAAAAGAATGAAGAATGCTAGAGATGGTAAACAAGAGGGTAAATATAAAACACTTATTTTCCATTAAAAGCATCTCTTTAACATATTGGAGCAAAAATGATAACAGAGTACTGTGGAGTATTTGCCATATGTAGAAATAAAATGTATAACAACAATAGCACATAGGGCATGAGATTGTAGCTAATAAGTCATTGTAGAAAAAATGAAATCATAAGAACCCTTAAACCAAAAGAAGGCAGTGAAAGGTAAGAAAGAGAACAAAGAACAGATGGAACAAATAGAAAACAAATATTAAAATGCTATACCTAAGCCAAACATATTGTAAATACATTGCATGTACTTGTCATTAAATGCAAATGGCCCAAATACCCCAAATTAAAAGGCAGAGATCATGAAACTGGATAAAAAACATTGAAAAAAATTTTTTTGTTCAACGTTTATTTATTTTTGGGACAGAGAGAGACAGAGCATGAACGGGGGAGGGGCAGAGAGAGAGGGAGACACAGAATCGGAAACAGGCTCCAGGCTCTGAGCCATCAACCCAGAGCCTGACGCGGGGCTCGAACTCACGGACCGCGAGATCGTGACCGGGCTGAAGTCGGACGCTTAACCGACTGCGCCACCCAGGCGCCCCGGATAAAAAAACATTTTAAATGAAACTTATTTTAAATGTGAAAACATAAATAGTTTAAAAGAAAAAGAATGAAAAAAAGATATATCATGCAATACATAAGAAAGCTAGGCTATACTAGTAGAGAAAGAAGACTTGAGGACAAGGAATGCTATCAGAGATAAAGGGGGATAATTTCATAATGATAAAAAGTTTTTTTAGGAAGATATAACAATCTTAAATGTGTGTTTATCCACAAAGCTTCATAATACATGAAGCAAAAACTGACCAAATTGACAGAAGAAATAGACAAATCCACAATTACACTTAGATACTTCATCACTCCTCTTTCAGGAACTGATGGAATAGGCAAAAAAGCAAGAAAAGAAGACATGAACACTACTATTCACTAACATGATCTGATATTTTTAGAACACTCCACTCCACAATAGCAGAATACATATTTCTTTTCAAATCCCGCGGAATATTCATCAAAACAGACTACAGTTTGGATACATACATGCACACACACACACACACACACACACACACACACACAAATGACTAAACTAACTTTTAAAATATAAAACTTAATACAAAATAAATAAATTAGAATAAAAACCATCGGAAGATGTTTAGAAAAGGCCTACATATTTAGAAGTTTAATATCACATTTCAAATAGTCCGTGGGTCAAAGAAGACAATGCAAAAATAATTTTAAAAGATTTTACATTGAATAAAAATGAAGGCACAATATATCAAAATTTATACGATTTAGCTAAGGCAGAATTTGAATGAAGTTTTTAAAGATTTTATTAAAAACATATTTATTGAAGTGTAAATTCCATATTATAAAATTCACCTGTTTTAAGTGTACAATTCAATGATTGTAAGAGAATTTATAGGGTCATGCAACCATTACCATAATTTGGATTATCTTCTTATGGTCCCTCAGAAACTACTGTTAAATTGCAATTGCAATAAAGTAATAGTTGTTAACTTTGCTTCTTACCCATGCAGCCTGCTTAACATTTTAAAAATTGAAATATAATTCAGATAACATATAATTCATCATTTTAAAGTGTGCAGTTTAGTGTTTTATACTATATTCACTATGTAATACAATAACAATCACTCCTATCTAATTTCAGAACATTACTATCACCCCCCAAAGAAGCCCCATACCTATTAGCAGTCAGTCCTAACCCCTTCCTCCCCCTATCCCCTGGAAATCATTAATCTACATTCTGTTTCTATGGGTTTGCCTATTCCGGACATTTTGTACGAGTAATCTTACACCATGTGGCCTTTTGTGTCTGGTTCCTTTCACTTAGCTTTTGGATGGAATTTTAAAGCTTTAAATGCTTATATTAGAAAAGAAGAAAGATCTGTTTTTGACATAGCTATCAAGACAATTCAATAGGAATAGAATAGTCTTTTCAACTTATGGTGCTGAGACAAATGGATATTTGCATGCAAAAGAATAAAGTTGGATCTCTACCTCACACCATATACAAAAATTAACTCAAAATGGATCAAAGAGCTAAATATATAAAATTCTTAGAAGAAAATCCAGGTATAAATCTTTATGACCTTGGACTAGGTAATGGTTTCTTGGATATAATACCCAAAACACAAGCAACAAAATTAAAAATAAATTGGATTTCATAAAAATTAAACACATTTGTGCCAAAAGATGCTATCAAGAAAGTGAAAAGACATCCTATGGAATGGGAAAAATATTTATAAATCACATATATGATAAGAGATTTATACCTAGAATATATAAAGAACTCTTACAATGCAATAATAAAAAAGGCAAACATTATAAATTTGGAACGTAAGGAAAGGATAGAGCACCTGGGTGGCTTAGTCAGCCGTGCAACTCTTGATTTCAGCTCAGGTCATGATCTCACTGTTCGTGGGTTGGAGCCCTGAGTCAGGGCCATGCGATCAGCAGAGCCTGCTTAAGATTCTCTCTCCCTTTCTTTTTGCCCCCCACCAGCTCATGCACATGCTCTCTCTCTCTCTCTCTCTCTCTCAAACAAACTTTAAAAAAATAATAAAAAAATAAAAATAGGCAAAGGACTTGAATAGACATATCATCAAAGAAGATATACAAATAGCCAATAAGCACATGAAGAGATGCACAACATTTTTAGTCAGTAGGAAAATGCAAATCAAAATCACAATGAGATACCACTCCACACCTACTAGAATGGCTGTAATAAAAAAGACAGACGATAACAAGTATTGCAAGAACGTGAAGAGATTGGAACCCTTGCATATTACCAGTGGGAAGGTAAAATGGTACAACTGCTTTGGAAAACAATTAGCCAATTCCTCAAAAAGTTAAATATAGAGTTACCATGTGACCCAGCAATCCCACTTTCAGATAAGGACCCAAGAGAATTGAAAATACATGTTCACTACACATACATGAATGTTTATATCAGCATTATTTGTATTAGCCAAAAAGAGGAAATAACCAAAATGTGCAACCAATGAATGGATAAACAAACTGTGGTATCTCTGTGCAATGGAACATTATCCAGTCATAAAAAGGAAGGAAATTTTGATACATGCTACAACATAGATGAACCCTGCAAACATTATACTAAGTGAAAGAAACCAGGCACAAAAGGTCACATATTGCATCATTCCAGTTACACGAAATGTCCAGGCAGACAGTAGATTAGTGGTTGTTTGGGGCTGGGAGGAGGGAGAAACAAGGAGTGACTGATCATGGCATTTCTTTCTGGGGTGATAAAAAGTATTCTGAATTAGATAGTAATTGATGGTTACATGACCTTGTGAACACACTAAAAAACCCGCACTGAGTTAGGCACTTTATTTGTTTATTTTTAATAAATCTTTAACGTTTATTTATTTTTGAGACAGAGAATGAACGGGTGAGGGGCAGAGAGAAAGGGAGACACAGAATCAGAAGCAGGTTCCAGGCTCTGAGCCATCAGCCCGGAGCCTGACGCGGGGCTCGAACTCATGGACCGCGAGATCGTGACCTGGGCTGAAGTCGGACGTCTAACCGACGGAGCCACCCAGGCGCCCCAAGTTACGCACTTTAAATGGTGTATTTTTTAGTACGCGAATTAAAAAAATAAGGATCTGCTGGAAATGGCTTTATGCCTTGGTGTTGGTAACTGATAAAGGCTTAATACGCCATTTTCACAGCAATATCTGGTTTAACTTGGGCCAGCCCCTTCTGCCAAAGGCTACAGAATTTATTTTCTCAGAAAGTCTGGCCCCTAGGATTTTTTATTTTATTCACAGCTGTGATTGCTACTGGGCTGCCTCCAAAGCCTGAAGAATCCTATAACAGGTCATGCGGGTTGAATTTGTTATTTTAGGATCTATGCTAACTTTCCTGCCACATGAATTCTTTAAAAATCCATTGTTATCTTGGATATGTTATGTTTCCATAGCCAGGCTCAATTGCAAGGATAAAAGACGACTGTGAGGCACTTGACAGTTTACAGAGAGTATTTTCCCTTTCCCCACTCTTTGGATCTTAGGCATTTAAATTTAAACGTGCATCATGACTGACCACACAGTGGCAGGCCCTGAGCTCTAGCCCTAATTTCTCGGACTCCAAAACATCTAGTCTTTCTTGGAAAAAGCCAGATGCGTTTTTGAACAAGTCATGGAGAAAAGGCCTCCCATCCAGCCCTCCAAGGATATTACACAGGCCCTTTGGCATTTAAACAACAGTTTCCACTGAGAATCTTTGATTGGTCTGCATTATGAAGAACGACCCCCAAATTAGTCGCAAAGAGCACCCAGAGATGAAATGGCTTGGTCTAAGATGTTCACCTCCCTCACCATGCCATTTGTGGATCCATTTTCACTCCCGTAGGGTCACAGACACCCACAGCATGTGTGCACGCACATGTGTGTGCACACACACACACAGACACACACACACACACACCCTTCTCTTTAGGGCTGAGAACTGAATCACCTGGCTGTCTTTTCCCAGCAGTGTTATGATCTGGGCTCAGTCCCCACTTGTGTTTTTTTCCCTTTTTTAAATTGTGGTAAAATATATATAACAAAAAAATGTACTATTTCAACCAGTTTTAAGTGTCCAGTCCTGTGACATTAAATACATTCACAGTGTTCACCATTTGTCTCCAGAACTGGTTCATCTTTCCAAACTGAAACATGTCCGTTAAACACAAGCTCCCTGTCGCTCCCCACCCTGCCCCTGTCAACCACGGCTCTACTTTCTGGGTCTTTGAATTTGATTACACTAGGTTCTTCATATAAGCAGAATCATACCATATTTGACCTTTTGCCATTTTCTCGATGGTAATAGGTCATCTGATTCCAGAGCTGGCCCACGGGACTGGGTGTTGATGGGGTGACCAGCTCAGGAGGAGTGACAGGAGAGTCCAGAGCCCAGAAACAGCCCTGGTCAGAATCAGGGGGGCTCTCACCCCGACGACAGCTGGAAATTCTTTCTGCTCTCCTGCAAGCTGGGTGTTACAAACCGGAGACTTTTCAAGCCCAGTCCCAAACACAGGAATTCTCCCCTCGTCAGTCTGTCTCCTGGGCCCCAACGAGACAGCTGTACTTCCCACGCAAGCAAAAGCATTCAACTGTGAGAGCCCTTGCCTGGGTCAGCTTGCTCAGCTTATCCTTGAAAGAGAACATAAGCTCCTCCCAAGGAATGACCATTTTTCTGCTCCAGGTCGTATAGAATGCGGGGTAGAGGACTTTCAAAATGTCCCTTGCTGCTATTAGCAGCAACAGCACAATCTATGCCATCCCGGGTCGGCATGGCAATTGTATTTGCTCAGCCAGTTCTTTGAAATTTACCAAAAGGATCTGAGTCACACGCATGATCCTTCCACTGGCTTTTGTGAAGGTAAGTGAACCAATTCCTTCTGAAACTGAAAAAGAGAATCCTTCACTGGATTTCAGGGAAGGCCACAACTAGACTGGAAGCAAGGAGAGCTGAAAATGAATCTGATAGGCGCTAGGATGTCCCAGGACAAATCTGGTGGTAGAGGCTGAGTGCATTCTGTGCCGTGGGTGCTCAAGCACAAAGACCTACGTAAGCATTTGCTAAGTGAAAAAGCTTGTCTTTCTCCAAATTCTCACAGAATGACCTATGTGACCACCCAGCGTGGACAGTCATACAGAGGGGTGGTGTCCTATTTGACTTTTGCAGAACACACTGATTTGTTTACTTGTATGTGGTGCATTTCCTTATAGGAGTTACAAGCCCTAGCAAACTTCTGAAATCTTCCTGCAATAACAATAGTGCTGTAGGGAGTGCGGGAGAAGCCCTTCCCACCTCTGCAGAAGACGCGGCCGAGAAAAAGGAGATTTGTCGTGGGCGTTGAGAGTTGGAGGGGTGGGAGAAACATTTAGAGAAGAGCAAAGAGAGACAGTTTTCACTGGAGACGTTGGGAATGATGGCGTCCTCTGCTAAAAATGGCGAGGAAGCAATTTCCCTGGAGGCTCAGAAAACAGGACTGGACTCACTGCTGGCTATTCAGTGAGGGCCTGGGGATGGTGGTGGGAAAATGGGCTGGGTGTGACCCCTGGCTGCTCATCTAAGGTCTCTCTGTTCTGATTTCAGCCCAGCCAGTCTGGGAGGAAGAGAAGAGTTGAGGATAGTTGAGTTCATCCGTGGAGGGCATGTGCTGTCAGACGATGGGGGACGGAGCCTGGCTTTCTGGATCTCCCTAGAACTGCTCCAGGAACCAGGAGGCCGGGGCTGGGATGTGATGCTGTCGTCAACCGGCATCAAAGACCCAGGACCACTCTGGCCACAGTTTTATCCTCTGTGAAGTCCAAACGTGTAGTTTCAAGTTGCGCGAGGGCTGTTCTTGGCCTGCAGGACCACGCGACCAGGGAGACGACTGCACCCCCCCCAACACACACACACTGGGATGCAGTTGTAATAAGAAACAAACACTATCCTAAGGGCGAATGGGGAAGGGCAGAAATCGATTCTACCTTTGGAATCTTACAAGTTTCTTGGAGAAGTGAGTTACTAGGCCTTGAGTATGTTTAGATGAGGTGCTGACAGGTGGGTACGGGAGCAGATAAAGCAAGTGAACAAAAAGAGGAAAACCGGGTGAGTGCAGGTGGCAAGTTTTGGGAGTGGAAAATAAGGGACTACGATCCGGGCACAGGAACACATCAGACACAGCAGGTTCTCAGTCGATATCTGTGACTGATGATGGCAGTAACAAGGACTGGGCTAGAACAGGAGGGCGTCTCCCTGGCTGAAGGGCCAGGAGCAGCACCAAGTCCACATGGGCTCTTGAGAGGGAGACAGGCCACTCTGATGGGCTCTGTGTCCACTGGCAGGTAGACACGAGAGAGGAGGCCCGAGGGCAGAGGAGAAAGGTCCTGGGGGAGAGGTGACAAGGGTTTGAATTTAGACAGCAACACTGGGATGGGGAGGGATGTAAAAAATAGTGCAAAAGAAGATTCTGCAGGTTTCTGGAGGCTGATGAGATGTGCAAAGAGAGGAAGGAGAGATGAAAACAATTCTGAGGATTTTGAACCTGGGCAATGGGGAGGGTGGAGATTCATAAACAGAGATGGGCAAGCTGAGGAAGAGAGAGGGAAACCTGGAAGAGAAATGGAAACCTGGAAGAAGGTTGTCAGGAGAGCCCAGGAAGAGAATCTGAGTAGTCAGTGGGGGCTGAGCCATGTGAGGAGGGGGTCATGGAGGTGGTTCCCGGGGCCATGTTTGGGAGCAAGGCCTATGAAAATGGCCTCAAGCAGCGGCCAGCTGCCAAAACCCGAGGAGAGAAAATAGAAGCAGAAGGTGTCAGGGACCCCATAAAGAAGTTTGTAATACATGGAACAAAAGAAAATGATGGTGAACTTAAAGACAGTGGGCCCAGGGGAAGCCATTTTAGGATAAGGAAGATGTGGCCATGCTTTGGTGCCATGCTTCTCAAATGTGGGAATCCCATTAATGCAACTTCTGATCTAGGAACGAGGACAGAGGATGGCATGGCATGGAAGAGACAGGAGCCCATGAGGCTGCTTTGGGCCTGGTAAGTAAGTTAGTTTTGCAGAGGAAGATGGGGTGTCAGCTGCACACAGACCGAGGGAAGGGACGATGAGAGGGTGATGTGAAGGAACCGTGAGGTGGGGGAAAGAGGTGCAAGGAAGCCCCTGAAGAGATGCCTGGATCTTCTTGGTCTGGTGAGCAGTGAGAGACTCTGTGGGTGGCAGGTGGAGGTGGGGTCTGGGGAGTCCAAGGAGGGGGAAAGGCCTCAGGGACAGTGGTTTGGCTGACTTGGCCAGAGAGGAGAGTGGTGCAGATGAAAGCTTGGGTGGAAAAGGAAGCTCTTAAAGGGACATGGGCAGGGGGTGGGCACAAGAAAGGGCAGGAGAGGACAGTGGCAGAAAGGAAGAGGTGAGAGGAGAAGCTGATGTTCCAGAGCCACTGGTGGCGAGGTCTGGGAAGTGAGTGTGGGAGGTGGCTAAGGGGGCCAGGCAGATGAGAGACTGAGATGAAACAGGCTGGAGGCTGGAAAGATGAGGGCGTGCATGCAAAGGGCAGAGGCCTGAGGAGAGGGAGGCTGGTCTTGTGGCAGAGTGATGAGTGACAGGAAGCACCAGGGCCCAACAGCTCCAGGAGGGTGGAAGCCAGGCCTGGCTGTGGAAGGTCCTTCCATTCGTTCCATGGGTTAGCAACAGCACCTGTTTCAGGAAGCCAGAACGGCTCCTCAAGGCAGAGGGGGCCTGGCCTGTTCTCATTCACTCAACCCCCACTTCCTGAGGCTCCTTGAATGTGGCTCCGGGCCGGACTGCTGAGGGCTGAGTCTCATGCCTTTGGACCATGACATGGAGGGGTGATGGGAAAAGTGAGTCCTTCAGTGAGGACTTGAGGGCACCCTGTGGTCATCCCAGCTACCTGCCGCTGCTGCCCCAGGTCAGGGGAGGTTAAAACCCAACTCTGGGTCAAGTCACTGGGAGCTGAGATTCCAGCAGTCCCACTTTGCTGGCCCCTGGGACCACCTCTCACCTCTCCCACACTGCAACACAGGGCTTGAAGCCAGTGAGTGCTCCTGGCACAAGCCGGAGTGGGGTGGGGTGGGGGCTCCAGCCGGGAAGGAGGACCAGCCAACAGCATGGCTAGACACCCCGCTATCAGTTTGTTCGGCTCGGTTTGATTCTCTTTCTCTCCCTGGTGGGCTTCAGCTTGTAGTTGTTTGCTCTTCATCAGTGGTTTATGGGGACCATGGTGTTTGGGGAGGAAAGAGAGGGGACGGGAACTCTCAGATGCTGTGCTGGTGCCCAGCCGTGTCCTGGGCCTTCCCCGCCGGCCCTGCCATGCCTGGGGTGGGCCTCGATGGGCCTAACCCTCAGACCCGTAGCCCTTGTCACACAGCTCCTCGTGGTGTCCTTTTTAGGCCCCTTGGGACTCGGACCAACACCTGCCAGAAACCACGTGGGCTCCTTCCCTCCAAATCAGAACTTCCTTTCTTTATTCCCTCCACTGAGGCCTGGGGTTTCTTTGCCTTTCAGCCCGGTTCTTCCTCCCTGTGGAGGTCTTTGCAGCAAGGGGGCAGGACGTTGGGTGGCTGGCCTTCCTTTGGCTTTGTCCTCCCTGGGTGACCTATGGCTGCTTCTGCATTGCCAGACGCACTCCGTCCCCCTGAGGCACCGGGGGACAGCCTCTGGCCCTTCCTGGTGTGCCTCCTCTGCGTCTGTCTGTCGTTCTACCCACCCATCCCTGTGTTCCTTGCCCCTTCCCGGGCCTCTGGTTATTTGTCCACAGAGGAGGAGGGAAGCTCTCAAGGATTTGTGCAGAGACCCTGGACAGAAGAAGATACATGGAATTTGCAAAAAATCCAGGAGCAAAGTTGTAACTTGACTTGAAAACAAACAAAAGGGCCAGAACTGCACTTAAGCTCCGCAGAAGCTCCTCTCCCAGTGTAAACAGAAAAGGGCAGGCTTGGGCCGAGCAGACTGGGACAGCCAGGGAGGGGTCCGGAGCAGGCTGGCCGCCCACTTCCTCCCGAGGAGACAGGTTGTGGGGAAAGGTCTCTGCGGCCTCGTGAGAGGAGAAAGAAGAGGCTGGCAGTGCTGTTGTTTGCCACTTAGTTTTCCATGACTTACTTACCCTTTTGAAATGACATTCTCAGGATTGGGACAAGAAGGTTGTTTTGGGGGGGAAATGCCTTCTTTGGCCTGTTACCCTGGCTGGGGCCGGGCAGATAAGAGCTTGGAGCAGGGGAGAGCAAACTGAGGTGAGGGGCATAAGCTCCCAAGGACCCCGCCTTCCCTGGACTGGAACGTTAGGGAGCTCACCTGGACCTCTCAGCTCAAAGGGGCAGAGTGCACCGCACTGCTCTTCCCTCAGACAGTGGCCTGTCAGCATGACCCTGCAGCGGCCCCTCCTGGGGGCGTCACCGTGCCTCCCCTAGAAGTGTTAGGCTGTAACCACCACGATTACAGCGCCTTGCCTTTCCATACAATTTTTAAGTGCTTCCACACACATCCTCTGAGTTGGAACAGATATCATCAGCATTTTATGGGCAGGAAAACCGACACAGAGAGGTAAAGACCCCTATCCAAGGTCACACAGCAAATCTGCAGTTGACCTAAGTCGGTGCAGCGGCAAAGTTGGATCTTGAGATACAGTTCCCACTGATGACAAACTGTGTGATCTTGGGTGAGTTACCTAATCTCTCTGGGCACAGGCTGCCCTCCGTAAGATGCAATTTGTTCCAAAGTTTGAGCAGCTTGATTGCTCCCTCTCACACTCTGTCTGGGCTTATCAAAGTCGGGAACCTCAGGGGGACCTGATAAGGTGTTGAAGAGTCTACAAAGCCACAGCTTAAACATGGCACATCTTTCTGGAGCCTCATGTCTACACTTGGATATTTTGGGAGAAAAAAAAAATCTCTTTTTTTTAAATTGTAAAAGAAGATGGCTATATTATAGAAGGGAAAGCAAAATTCCAACTTTCAAAGTAAAACAGGAAACGTAAGGACATTTTGTGCTTGCTGCTGTCTGTTTCAGGTCCTCCAAGTATGCGTTTGTTCTCTCGTGCAGCCTGTGATGTAGGTGGGGGAATTTTCTAATAGGTATTCAGGGTCCAGCAGGCAGTGAACTGCAGAAGCTCATATTCCTGCTGTGTGTGTGTGTGTGTGTGTGTGTGTGTGTGTGTGTGAGTGTGGCTGCATCCCCTCTCCTAAAGAGAGAGCTGTTTCCACAGCATCTGACACAGTTGTTCTTATCCGGGCTTCACATTAGAGTCACCTGATGAGCTTTCAAAAAATAGGCATGTCAGGTGCCACTCTGACCAAGTGAACTGGCATCCTGGGAGTGCTCCGTGTGTGTGAAGAGCTTCCCGGGTGACGCTATTATGCGGTGTGGACTGGGTATACTGACTTATAGTTCAGACTTGGCAGTTCAGGGAACCCCAGGGTGTCCACGTCCATGGAGGGAAACAGTGACAGACAGCTCCCTACCCTTGGCCTCCCAACTGCTGCTTAGACTAGTGAGCAGGTGAAACCACATTCCCGAAGCCCACACCCCCAACTAAAGGAAGGGGCAGTGATGGAGGTGGAGAATCAGATAGAACTTTGTCGGGGTGGGAGCAGGAAGGCTGTTCTGGGTTGGATGGTAGCCCCCTAAAATCCATGTCCTTCCTGGAGCTCAGAACGTGTCCTGTTAAAGTAGGGTCGTGGCAGATGTAATTTGTGAAGATGAGGTCATACTGGAGTAGGGTAAACCCTTAATTCCTTCCAAAGTTTAAGCAGGAAAACTGCACAGAGAAGTAAAGACACCTCTCCAAGGTGACACAGCAGATTGGCAGTTGGCCCAGGCCAGTGCAGTGGAGAGGCTGAGTCTTGAGATACAGTTCCTGACAAGAAGAGAAGAGACACAGGGAGAGTGGCGCATGAAGAGGGAGACAGGGATCGGAGCGATCACGCAGCCAGATGTCAGGGAGTGCTAAGGATAGCAGGCAAACACCAGAAGCTGGAGAGAGGCCTGGAACAGATTCTCCCTCAGAGCCCTCAGCAAGAGACAACCTTGCCAACGCATTGATTTCAGACTTCCAGCCTCCAGAACTGTGGGGGAATACACTCCTGTTGTAAGCCAAGCTTCACCAAGTTTGTGGTCCTGTTACAGCAGCCCTGGGAAACAGATACGAAGGCTGAGGTTGGTAATCCTTTCTGTGGGTGCTCCTCCTTTCTGTGGGTGCTCCTCCTGAGACACTCACCAGAAGGCCGTGGCGGGCTTGGCTCTGGGGATTCTGTGAGCTGGGAGGGGAACCGACAGCAGTGGGCTCATTCTACCAAAAAGCCGAAGGGACAGAGGAAAATGTGACCTGTCCAAAGTGTCACTCTGTGCAGGTAAGACAACAAGAAAAGAGTTGGTTCGTTCATTCGCCCACTCATTCACCTCCTACTGGGGGAGCCCTACTCAATGCCAGGCTCTGGGAACACAAAGGTACGAAGACCAGAGCCAGCCCCGCTCTGCCCTCAGGGAGCTGGTGTCTGAGGGGGTACCTGCTAGTCAGTGAGGAGGTTGGGTGGATGAGCACAAAGATTTCCTCCAGCTCTGGCATTCGGTGGCTGAAAGGGAGCAAGGAGGGCAGCCTGGCTGGGGCCCACTGTGCTGCCACCAGGGCATTTGGGGGGGCTGCTGCTATCTCTTTGCCTGCAGGGGATGCTGCCTGTGAGGACGTGGAACCGGAGCCCTGCTTTCCTCCACAGGCCCAGATGGCAGGGCACGCCCCACGGGAGGGCCAAAGCGGTCAGGCACAAATGCCAGCCCTTGCCTGGCCACCGCAGCCACTGGCGGGACACTGCAGGCGGTGAGACGGCCTTCGGCAGCCACCACTAACTGTACAAAGCCCAAAAATCTTGGGAATATTTTCAGCCCATTGGCACTTATCAAATATCACACTGGAAACCCCAGAAATTTGTGTGGGATCCTTTCCAGGACGAGAGGATTTCACAAATTTGGCCTTGCGCAGAGCGAGTTTCTTGGAATTTCAGCCTCCGAGTGGGCGTGGCCTCCTTGTTCTCGTTCGCCCCACCTTCCTGCAAGCGGCCCCTGTCACTCCCCGGGCCCACCTGCCACATGTCCGGGTGACCCTGGAGACAGACTCTCGGGGCCACGCGATGTCTGCGTTCCTCCAGCTCTTTGGTTTCCCCTTCATGGTTTTGGGAGTTCCGTGGCACTCAGCAGCTGGTGGCTCTGGCAGTCTGAGAAATACAAAGCTCGGGGCCTCTGTTGAGGCTTTTCTGAAGCTCCATTTCATTTGGGCTAGAGGTGAACACTTCCTCCGGAGACCCCGGCAGGCGGGACTGAAGCAAAGTTCAAGGAACAGTCGCTTCCATCATGGCTGGGTGTTGTTCGTCTGGCTGGGACGCAGCCTGACAGCAGGCTGACAGGCGACAGGCGGCCCAGGAGCGGTGGCAGGGCCGGGCGCTGGAGGAGTGGCTGGAGGCAAGACGCTGTGCCCAGCTTCCCGGCACCGGCTCTCCGTCTTAACAACAGTTTAACAACAACCGTAATCATTAACTCCCTGAACGCTTTCCTTGAAAGTTCCATGTTACCCGACACTTGGACATAATTAAAACAGAACAACCGTTTGCAGTTAACTTTACCTTTATGACCTCACAGATTTTTACAAGGGTGTCCCAGAACGCCTTCTCTTCAAAGGAAAGCCAAGGGGTATGCCAAGGGCCTCAAGAAAGCGCACAGAGCGGGACCCTGAATCTCTGCATACTCATAAATGAAAAGATGAAAGAAAAAAACACGCAGTTTTTTTATGGTTATAAAAATAACACATGGTCACAGAGGACAATGGGGAAGACACAGAAAAGTATAAAAAATCAAATAGAAGCCACCCACAAGCCCACCCCTAGAGACCACTGTCAATGTTCTGTGGTATATATATCCTTCCTGAGTATGAAAATACCTCTTCACATCTGCATCTTAAAAATAAAGGTAGAAACGGGCTTGGACGCTATGAATCATACTTTTAAAAATGGGGCCCTACAATGTATTCTATTTCAGGTAAATTTGATACAGGGATCAATAAAAAGAATCAAGTTAATTTATCCACAGCTGAGGGCCTGCTTTGTATAAAGGACTCCGTTGCGCACTGTGACAGGATTAGAGACATCAGCAGCACGCCTCCCGGCCTCAAGAAGGCAGACGGAAAAGACAAGGAGTGTGTAGAGTGGCTTTTGATATTTGCATCCTCAGCTCCTAGCAGAGCTCACTGTTGGGCCCTCAAAACAGTCTCCTGTGTTGAGCTGTGTGTAGAGCCTGTCACAAAGGCTATTCGTTATTTAATTACTGAACAAATATTTACCGCGTGCCTACTCTGATCCAGGAGTGAAGATGTTTAAGTTTTAGAGCAGGGAGCCATTGTGATAAGGGTGACATTTTGGGAGACTTACATGAGCACTGGCTTGCCGCCAGGTGGTGGCTAACTTTGTGTGTCAACTTGGTTAGGCCACGGTACCAGATACTTGATGAAGTATCAGTCTAGGTGTTGCTCTGAAGATTTTCTTTATTTTTTTGTTTTAGATAAGATTAACATTGCAATCAGTACACTTTGCGTAGAGCAGATGACCCTCCATAATGTGATGGCCCTCATCCAATCCATTGGAGGCCTTGAGAGAAAAGATTGGAGTCCCCTGAGGCAAAGGGAATTCTGCCTCCAGACTGCCTTCAGACTCAAGCTGCAGATTTCAGACTTACCAGCCAATTGCATGAGCCAGTTTGTTAAAATTTCTGTGTGTGTGTGTGTGTGTAGAAAGAGAGACAGACAGACATATATATATTCTATTGGTTCTGTTTCTCTGGAGAACCCTGACTAATACAGATGAGAATGAAGAAGGGCAGGAGTAAGAATTGGCTACTCAGCAGGGGTGAGGGAGATCAGTTCAGCCTGTCAGGATGCTGGGAGGGCAGCAAAAATCCATGTGTGTGTCTCTGTGTGTGTATGCTTGTGACTTTGTGTATTAACGTGCATGCCTATGTGAGTATGTGTGTCTATGTATACATCTGTGTGGGTGCTTCTGGCAGTCAGTATGTGTTTGTATGTCTATGTGAGTATTTGTGTCTGTGTCTATATCTGAGTATTTGTGTATGTCTATATGAGTATGTATGTATCTGTATATATGAGCCTCTATGTCTGTGTGTGCTTGTGTGTGTGCCTGTGTGTGTGTCTGGGTGTGCCTGTGCGTGTACCTGCATCTCTTTGCACATCTGTGTATATCAGCGTTTGTGTGTCTATGGAAGTGTTGACGTGTGTCTATTTGGCTGGGTCCACCGGGGGCTGTTGGAGGGGACAAGTCTGTCATGGTGCCCCTAGAAGAAGGGCTGCTAGATTTTCAGTCAGTTCAGATGGCTTGCTGGGAGCAAGAGTGCCTGCTGGTCTGGGAAGCAGGCAGGAAGGTGGGTGACCAGGAGAGCGGGTCCTACGGTGTCTGGATCTGGAGCAGCTCACCCACCGGCAGGGAGCAGGAGACTGAGGTGGGCTTGGGAAAAGAACAGCCAGAGGCCTAGGTGGTGCAGAGAGGCCTGTGGAACAGTTCACAGACATACATGTGTCACACCTGCCTCGAGTGTAGAGGGCAGGGATAGGTTTTTTTAAGAACCGGGCAGGCTAGGACAGTAAGGGCCTGCACTGGGGGGTTGTCCGTGGAGAGGGAGGTTTGGAGGGCAGGGCAGGGAATTGATTTGAAGACAATGGTGACATCAGTTTGGACCTGCCGGGGTTGAGGAAACCACAGAATAAGACTTTCGAGGGTGAGGAGCAGGTAGTGACCAGTGTCATGCTCAGAAAGGACAAGGAGAATGAAGAATGAGAAAAAGCCAATGAGCTTGACAATCAGGTGGTCTTGGTAACCTCAGGGGAGGTGTCAGAAGCTGGGGTGAGGGAAGGAGGCAGTGGGTAAGCATGGTATGAGGGGAACAGCTGTTGTACTATTATATATGGAAATGAGAAAATAAAACAGGATAATAGCATGAGTGGACGGCAGAATTGAGTGATGGGAGCCCTGTGCATATTTGAATAAAGAATGAAACTCAATCATCAAGATATTTAGCCCTGATCCCATTAAGTACTTCCTCTGAGAGTTAGCAAACTGACATCCTTTAATCATGCCTTATATTTATAAAGGCCACTCTCCAAAGAAATCCCGGTGCTCAATAAACATTAATGAATTCACTCTTGCAGCCTCCTACAGGGGAAAAGTTGGTGGCAGGATCATCATCATGTTCATGGGCATGGATACTACGGCAGAGATGAGAACCAAGATCACACAGCTGGTCAGGGTGGAAGGTGTCATACCTGGCTCTCCCCCTTCTGTTGTTAGGCCATTCCTAAGTCACCCACATCTTGCCAGGACATGCAGGTTCCTGGTGAGATTTGGCTATGAGACAGACCAACTATGGGGTTCATGCTTTCGGGGGTAGCCTCAGGATAATCCTGGGGATCCCTGAGACAGCTAGCTTTGGGGCTCGAGGAATGAATATTGTTTGCTCTGTCCTGAGCCATATGGAGACCTAAGCAGCTTACTCTGTCTTCTGAGTCCTTAAGGGTCACAAGCAAATGCTGAGTCGAAGCAACAACAAAATCGCCAGACTCAAGAAAGGATGCAGTTGCTCCTCCAAGAAAGGATGCAGTTGCTTCATTTGTGTTTCATGGGTACCCTCACATGAGAAATTCTCCAGTGCCCTCCAGTAGGTGAACATGGCCAATCTTTATGCTTTGGGCTGTGCAAGATCCGACCATTTGTTCAGAAGCAAAATGATCGCTAAATGCCAATAATAATCAGGGACAGCACACTAAGATGATTTAGTTGCCTCTGGTGGAGAGCTTGGGCTTTACTGGGCCAAGAAAGGATGGGAATCCCAAAGATCCCAATGGTGAAGTTGGTCTACAAAGCCCCCCAGCTGTAGCTCCAGAGAGTGCAGATGTAGGGACAATTAACCTAAAGTCAGGCTGTCCTTCCAGGATCGGGCATGCTGATGCCTGTTGAACCCTGTGAGCTGGTGATACTAAGACTCCTAGCTAATGAGCAGTGACTCTTGTGGGATCAGCTAAGCGGTTCATATTCTTACTCTGGTGTTTATGCCACTTGGGTGGACCTGGGAAAATCAAGGGGCCACCAGCATGTTGGCCCAAAGCCAGGGTTTAATCAAGCCCTAAATCTCCAGTGATTCCATCAGGGGCCTGATCCTCGTGAGGCCAGTCAAAGGGAGAAGCATCCCAGAGAGACTGGGTCGGCTTCTTTTGAGTCGTCCTCTCAACCCATTGTTTGTGGAGGCCTTGCTTGTTAGCGCAAGTAATCCCCTCAAAGTCACAGAGCAGTGTACAGAAAAGCAGAGGACCAACCCTGCATCGGAGCAGCTTAATTATGGCACCTCTACCACGGCAAGTAAGTGGCTTCCCACACCCGTCTGCGGCATTTGGTGGAATGTGGTTATCCATGAGCAAAGAGAGGACAGATTAGCACAATAACACTTTCATCCGGGGGTTTCTGTTGAGGAATTCTTGGTGTTTGAACATAAATTACCTAAAATAAGTCTTGTTCAGGAAATGGAATGATTAGGGTTGACTATTTGAATTGGAAGGCCCAGAAAGTCTTATCATCCTGCAGGGCAGAGGTCTGGGACCCTAGTCTCTGAGGGACAGGAACGTCCCTGGGAAGAAAGAGAGTGATATGAAACACTTATGATGGAGGAGGGACCTGGAACTTTCAGGGGATTTTTATCTTCTCCTTCATGTCCCCATCTGTCTTTCACAGCTTTGGAGCTGAGAAATTCCAGCTTTTTACAATTAAGGGGAGGAGGAACCAAAACTAGAATGGGCAGTCATGGTACGGACCTGCCTCATGTCCGGGGGGCCAGAGGTGAGAATAATATTTTCAAAGAACTAGCAGATAAAGGACATGGATGCAAGCGTACCACAGGTGTGGCTGATTGGTCGGCAGAGAACTGTAGAGTCTTGTCTTTCTCCAGCTTGTTGTTGTTGTTGTTGTTGTTTTAATTTGAAGAGTGCAAGGGTGTAAGTCCTTGCATCTTGGGTTCGGATGGTCTGAGTTTGCACTCCGGAAGATGCCACTTGGAAACCTGGTCCCACCCCACCTGAAGCCCACCAGCCCCGTGGTTCCTGTACCTGCACTGACGCCAATGGGTTTCCCAAAGAGTACACGACCAGATTTCTGCCTTTTAGCATCTCCTGCGGCAGCTGGGGAGGTAGCATGGTAGCCTCCTGGGGGTTTTTGAAGTGCGTTGTGATACATAACGTTAGGATGGTGCCTGGCACTTAGTAGGTTTTTTACGTTAATATCACCACTGACATCACCATCCTCCTCCTCCTCCCCAGACTCGAGTTGGTTGAATATGGAGATTTGCCCGTAATGCCATAGCTCCTGACAACCTCCTCATGTTCGAAGAGTGTGGGAACAGGGCACTGGTCTGTGTCTGATGGCTAGCACTGCAGTGGGTCACAAAGCAACAGCAAGGGGAGCGGCCAGCTCAGATAGGGCGCTGGAGATGAAAGTCACCGTGTTTGCCTTTCCAAAGTGCCGCTGTGTTCCTGAAGGCCTGCAGCTTCCTCTGCCCTGCTGGGTTTTTTTTTTTTTTTCTTCCCAGTTCCTCTCAGTGATATCTCAAGAGGCAAACTTCCAGCACTAACAGGAGGTCTTTTGTTCTCCTTTTCTTTAAGTGGACTTTAACCCAGTTACGACAGATGAGTCACTGTAAAAACAAACAAATAATACTACTCCATTTTCTTAAAGCCTCTTCCATGCCTGCTGACAGAAAAGGGGGAACCTGATACTGCGCCGGGCCTTTGCGGCTTCTCCCTGTCCCGACCTTCTGGAAGCACAGTTCAGAAGAACCTTCCAGAACACAGTGGAGCCCAGCACTGTGGAGCTGTTCGGTGAGGCTCTGGCTTGTTTAGAATTGCATCCGACTTGGGGTGGCCCAGGGGCTCCAAGGAATTTTGGTCTCAGGACAGTCTTGGTTGGGATTTACACTCCTGGATTCAAGTACATTCTGGACTTGCCTCCCTTTACACATTAGTTTCTTTATATGTGAAACAGGGTTATTAGACACTATGATTTTATCAAGAAGCACTTTGCAATAGAGTATCTTCTGCTCTGTTAGAAGACTCCAGGGCATGCTAAGCATATAAGTGCAGCCTGTATCCGTTCAATAAAAGTTCACCAGGCACTTGGGAACTGGGGTTACATAGATGAGAAAGACTCACCTCCTGCCCCCAGGTAGTAGACATGTAAATAAATGAATACAGTGACTTCTGATACAGGTAAGATGTAACATGTACCAAGGTGGGGTAAGAAAGGCAATGGCCATTCAATCCAGAAATTTTGGGAAAGTCTTCTTAAAGAAGATGGCATTTGAGCTGAGTCTTAAACCATGAGTAGATATCATCAGACACTCTGGGAAGAGGGAGGCCCATATGGAAGGGAGAGGGAGCAAGGGGCATAACCAAAGGACTGAAACCCATGACAAGTTTGACCCCACAAAGTGCAAACCCTCTCCAATCTTTGTCCAGGCATTTTTGCATACATGCTTAAGTACAGCTGGACACTCAGTTTCCTAATAAAGAGCCATCTCTGGATGAACATGCTCAGGACTCTGTTCTGAGATGTCTTCTGGTTGTATCAAATGTTAAGGCCTATGTTGGGCCACTAGTCCCCAGATTCATTGCTGAAGAAAGCACAGCTATGGCTCCTGATGGGTGATGTGGCACATGTTCTACAGAAGATTGTCACCCACTGTGTCCTGACTTTCTGGAGGTCAGATGCATAGTGAGGTACACTCATGTCCACAATGAAAACATCAGTCTAATCTCCTGGAAAACTCCTACTCATTGTTAACCCCAACTTACAAATCTTTTTCTTCTTTTTTAAAAAATTTTTATTTATTTATTTTGAGAAGGTGGGACCGAAAGGGAGGGAGGGAGAGAGAGAATCCCAAGCAGGCTCCACTCTGTCAGCGCAGAGCCTGACATGGGGCTTGATCCCATGAATTGTGAGATCATGACCTGAGCCAAAACCAAGAGTTGGATGCTTAACTGACTGAGCCACCCAGGTAACCCCCAACTTACATTTCTTCTATACTGTGAAGAGCTTCCAGAAGCTGTGAGTAGAACTTCCAACACTTTTCTTTGTGCACCCATGGTTCATTTTTCTTACCTTGCTTTAGGCTTTAATTATAACCTATTATAATTTCTCAGTTTCCCTGAGTGCCCTTTTCTAGGGCTATGAACTCCTGGAGGGGATGGTAGATAATGTATAGTATTCGGTTCATGTATATATAAGGTGTGTTCAATAGATATTTGTTAAATGGACATGTGAATGAATGAATGAATGAATGAAGTTTGAGTTGGTGTGTTTTGCATAGTCTGACAATGGTATCAACAGAAAGCTTCAACCTCATCATTTTTTCACAGAGCCTGATGTGGGGCTTGAGCTCATGACCCTGAAATCAAGACTGAGCTGAGATAAAGAGTCGGACATTTAACCGACTCAGGCATCCAGGCACCCCATCATTTTTTATAATAACATGGTAGGGCCTAAGGATTTCCTACTGAAAGCATCACTTTGTGCATTAGTAGATTTCTCATCCCTGTAGCTACTTTCACTTGAAAACTTAGATTTAGAGTCAGATGGAGCCCACCATGGGGTTTGAGGGCAAAGGGGACCCTAGTCTATTTTTTCAAGCTTTACTGCTTTAGTCAATCCTGGGAACTGAAACAGTAGGATCTTTAGTTTAATCTGTTGAGTTTTCATCCCCTGAAATAGAATTCTTTACATTTCTGCATCAGTCATGTGAAAAGCGAACATCTCCCCATCTTGTGATCTGGCAAGGATAGAGTAGCATAGATTTCCTTCCAGGGGGGTCAGGCTATCCCTTTTCCTTTCTTTTCTTTTCTTTTCTTTTTTCTTTTCTTTTCTTTTCTTTTCTTTTTTCTTTCTTTTCTTTTCTTTCCTTTTTCTTTTCCTCTCCTCTCCTTTCCTCCTCTCCTCTCCTCTTTTCTTTCTGTCCCTCTCTCTCTCCTTCTCCTCCTCCTCATGCTTCTTCTTCTTCTTCTTCTTCTTCTTCTTCTTCTTCTTCTTCCTCTTTTTCTTCTTCAGAGTCTTGGCAAGGGCTGGAGTGGTGGGAGCCTTACTTCACAGGGTAAGTGCTCCTCAGCTGGCTCTTCATTATTCTACCATCCTAAGATGTCCCCAGGCAATCAAGAGTAAAGGACACAAAATGAAATCAAGGTGGGGCTGAGGTGATCATAGGTACCGGATGTGCACCTTACACTCAGTGCACAGCCCAGCCCAGCCTCTGCTTGTTTCTCTGCTTTGGGCCCTGCTTCAGAACTCAGGGCCCTGCTTCAGACCTTCTCTCCTGGGACTGGATTATGGCTTTCAAAGGATGAGTAAAAAAATTCCAGGAACAAGCTTGGTCTCAGACAGTAGCTAGTTAATTACTTCTGAGAAATGGAAACCTTGGTCTTCTGATATGTGCAATGACAGGCACAAGAGGAATTTTCCAATACAAGAGAGGAATGAATTTTCCAAGGACAGGCTGACTGAGAAAAGCCGCCATCTGACCATACACCGGAATTAGGTAACGTGCTCCCCCCTCACCGAGGTGGCAGGGATGACCAGCTGGAACAGCGGACCAGGAGCACAGTGGCGCTTCCTGCTACCTTCTAGGTATGTTACCAAGATCTGCCACTGACAGGAATGGTGACCTCGGGACAGCTGGCACACTCGTACTGCCATATCCTGTGAGGAGAAGGGGACAGTCTTGACTATTTTGCTCGGAAAGGAGGTAGTGATAAGGCACAGCTACAACTGCATAGGTTTTTAAAAGTCTGTGGCAGACATGGTGTGCACCAAGGCCTGTCTCTATTCGGCAGCAGATTTTACAGTGGTCTGTTTCTTTCCATGACATCAGTTATCGCTCCCTTTGTCCACCTCAGTCACCCCTCTATGCGTGACACTGTCCTGTGAGCCAGGCAAACAACACCCAGCTGTGTCAGTCCCATAGTTTTGTTCTCTCCAACTCCTTTCCCCGTCCTTCCATATAGGGACAAGGGTCACGGTTCTCTCCGGGCCTCCCCTTCTCATGGTGGCAGATTTTCAAAATTCTAAGGGATAAGGTACTGTAAAAAGGCCCAGGAGAAGGGATGAATCACCCTCATGTTTGAAAATCCACGGAGCAGCTGCTGAGGTTTGTAATCGTCCTCTGTGAGCCCCCATACACTTATTTCAGATCTCTTGGAGACGTTTGTTCCTGATTAGAAACAAAAAATGGTTTTTGTGCCATTAATTCCCAGTGTCTGGTGGAAACAAGGCCTTTCTAAAGCTGTTATGGTCAGTGAGTAATTCACCTTGGTGATGTTGCTTAGGACATCAGCTACTCTGTGTGTTTTGCTTCATAAGTATCTGTTGTGGGAAGGGCTGAGAAATTTGAATCTCCAAAATAAAATGGAGAACGGACATGGGATAAGAAACTGGAAACTCATTTTCTGGCCCCTCGGATAATCTTTTTTTTTAAATATTTTTTCCCCATATTTTGGAATAATATTTGTTCATAGAAGAAAATTTGAAAAAAATAGAGAAAAAAAAAAGTCAAGCCAAATCTTATTATCCAGAGACAACACAGCTAACATTAAAAAAAAAAAAAAAAGTTTGTTTTTGACACAGAAAGAGAGCAAGCAGGGAAAGGGAAGGGGGAGAGTGAAAGGGGTCAGAGGATCTGAAGTGGGCTCTGAGGGGCTTGAATTCACGAACCTCGGGATCATGACCTGAGCTGGAGTCGACGTCTAACTGACTGAGCCACCCAGGCGCCCCACAGTTGACATTTTTATATATATTCTTCCAGTTAAGAAATATACCCAATACTTTTTTCTTACAAGACTGCTATGTTCTGTCCATGCTGCTTTATAATTTGCTTTTTCCCCTTTAATGATATGTTGTGAATATTTTCCCATGAGATTAAGCTTTCTTCTAGGACATAATTCTAAAGACTGCCTACTATTCCATTATACAGATGTTTGTGTAACTAATACGCTACTGGTGAACATTTAGGTTGTGTCTATTTTTTGCTATTTTAGGTAATTTAATGTACATGCTGGGACACTAACTCAGGCTGCTCCACTGTCCTGGTCATAACTCACGTAGTCTTTCCCAAAAGCCATTGGTCATTTTGTGGGCCAAAGAAACTATATCATAGTTGACTTCATGACCCTTGCCCAGAACACATGGACAAACTTGATTTACTCAAACAGATTAAGCCCTGGAAGTTCTCTTAATTCCACAGAAACACGCACCAATGTAAAAAGACAGTTGTGTTCAACTCATTTATTCATAAGTGCATTATTCCAGACAAAACACGGTCCCTTGTTTGGCTCCCCTTTGACTCTGGTCATCTTTTGACAAGGAAGACAAGCTTCGTGTAATGGCAGAGGAAGCTTGTAATGAGCAAGCTTGTAAATCAGGAGAGGCAGCTGGGAGCATGCATTCTGGGGTGAATCACACATCATTCTGAATCATACTCCATGTTTAGTTATTTCCGGTGTCGCTGTTCTGCTTCATTAAAGCAGGTAGTCGTGAGGGGAATAGCATAAAGGCACAAGACAAGGCTCCCAGCAAGCCAAGGGGTTAACCGAAACACTGTGGTTGGCTTGGGTAGAGGAGGAAAGACTTGGCCACTAAAGCAAACTCCCAGTTGAGTATTTGGGGCAAAATCTAGGCCACTGGTTCTCAGTTCAGGAAACTCAAGCTGCCACCTGGGGTGTGTGCCTTAGATGCCTCCTGTTTCCATATGACTGGCACTTCAGCCCTGCAGGAAGCCCCAGAGGAAATAGGCTGCAAGGTGGAAAGGACAGGTGCTTCGTGTCTGGGAGATTGGTCTCGGTGAGGCAGATCAGCAGAATCACCTCCCATGCCATCACTATTTCTCATTTTAAAGCAAAGTCTAGACCCTCTTGCCATCTCTGAGGCCTGAGGCTTCCAGAAGAGGCTGGTAGAGGGAGAGAAGGAGTTGAAGGGGAATGGCATGAGAACACACATGATGGCTGAAATGTGCAAAGTGTGAGAAATTAAAAATCGGTAGGGACGAAATTGCAGTACACGTGCTCACACTCACTCGCACATTCACTCAGTTTAATGGTGTTTCTGGGAGAGGAAACTGGTCTTCAATGTCTGCAAAAAGTCTTGGAGTGAGCTTTCAAAAGAGAGTGGGGGTGGGGAGCTGGGAGATCACAAGATTCCCATCAGGCGAACATGTTTGTCTTACCTCCCTTCTCAGCTTCTCTAATACATCACCAGACACCCCTGCCCAGTCTGACAGTCCCATGGCCACAAACAGCACCCCAGTAAGCCATCCCTTTCCCAAGCTGAGGGGTCTTCTGGAGGTTGGAAAGGATTCTTTCTGGGCTGCTCCAGCTCTGGCTGATGAGCTCAGCCATCTCCTCTTCTAGGAAAGCAGGATGAACTTCTAGGAAAGATTTCTTGCAACAGAACATGGTTGCCTTCCACTACCTCCCTCAGCCACCCTGGTCTTCCTTCTAGGCTGCACACTGATGTGGGGGGGGAAGTTTATAGAGGGGATGCTGGGAATAGACCAATATTCCTGGCCTGGGTCATTGAGGGGCCAGGAAAAGGCAGCAGAAGCCTGTCTTCCTGCTGATGATTGGACACCATGGCACCATATAAATGCCAGCCCAGAGAATTCTCCACCTCCAACCAGCTGAGGTACCAGGCACCTGCATCTTGGCCTTTGGTAATTAAGGAGATAGAGCCCAATGACCATTTGCCAAACTTTTATACCACGGATGCGATTCTCTCTGTCTCATCAAATTTCATCTCTCCCTCTCCTAGAAGCCTATACAGGGACAGGCCCCTCACTGGTTCCTTCTACAGTTTTCTTCTCCCTACCAATCGGACAACTTGGTCCTACCTGCAACCTCTGTCCACCTCAGCTTCAAGGATCCCCATGTGATCCTAAGCTGATGAGAGTTTGAGAGCCAACCCAGAGAGCTGACTATGGGGAGGCCCTGCTCTAAGGGCGTCTCATATAGTTATTCATAACAGTAGTTATGAGGAGTTCTCATAATAGTTCTGTGGGGTGGGCACTGTTATCCCCATTTTCCAGATGGGGATACTGAGCCCAGAACGGTTCATCAACTTGCCCAAGGTCACACAGATCAAGAGTGGCAGAGTGAGGATATGAACCTGGCAGCTTGGTTTTGGAGCTCTGCTCTTAAGGCCACATTGCAGATGGAAATAAAATAGCTCTGTTTCTATCTGTCCTGCTGCTGTCCTAGATCTGACCGTGGGCCTCAGTCTGACAACAGGATTCTGTCTTGCTCCTGTGCTTGTACTCTTGATGTAGAAGCTTCTTGGTATGCTCATTTCTCTAAGATATCTTAAGATACCCTATTCTTACCATGCCTCATTGTCAAGTTCTGGAATCCCACCCTAAGCCCACGCTGATGGTCATTGCTAGACAATGAGATTGATGTCTTTCTCAACTCTGGGTCCCACACAGAGCTCCTAGCACAGTGCCTAACACACAAAAGGTGTTCCATTTACATTTGCTAAGAGAAATCAATGTGAAATGCTCTGTGCCTCAGTTTCCTCATCTATACAATGACAGCATCATAAATAGAGTTTTGTGAGAATGAATTCGGTGAATCTAAGTAAAGCACTTAGAACAACGTCTGGCATGTGGCAAGTGCACTATAAGTGTGGGCAGTCGTTATTGTCCTTACTATATGCAGGTGGAGACCATTCTGGTGCAGACTTTGGGCTCTGGGTCAGAAGCTGGGATTCAAATCCTATATTTGCCACTTATGAGACCTATGATCTTCGGCATTTGACCTAATTTTTCAATGCTTGTGTTCACACTTAAAAATTACATGACAATACTTGTACCTTACAGGTTTTTTTTAAGAATTAAATGAGATAATATACGCTAAGTGCTTGGCACAGAAAAGATATCACTAAATGGTAGTCAAAAAATGATTAATTATACTATTGTGATATTTTACAACTCAGATGCATATGTTTAAAGCATTTTGGGTCTCTCAGTCTTCTTATGACATATTCCTCTCTTTTTATAAAAAAATATGATTCCATAATTCTATACATCACTCAGTGCTCATCAAGATAAATATAGTCTTAATTCTCTTCACTTGTTTCACTCATACCCCTCTCTCCTTACCTCTGGTAACCACCAGTTTGTTAAGAGGCTGTTTCTTGGTTTGTCTCTTTTTCCCGTTGTTCATTTGTTTTGTTTCTTAAATTTCGCATATGACTGAAATCATGTGGTATTTGTCTTTGACTATTTCACTTAGCATTATACCCTCTGTCTCCACCCATGTTGCTACAAATGGCAAGATTTCATTCTTTTTTGTGGCTGAGTAATGTTCTATTGTGTGTATATACCACACCTTTTTTTTATCCGTTCATATGTTGATGGACATGTGGGCTGTTTCCACAATTTAACAATTGTAAATAATACTGCAATAAACATAGAAGTGCATTTATCTTTTCAAATTAGTGTTTTTGTATTCTTTGGATAAATACCCAGAAGTGGAATTATAGGATCATGTGATAATTCTATTTTTAATTTTTTGAGGAAAGTCCATACTGTTTTCCAGAATGTCTGCACCAGTTTGCATTCCCACCAACAGTGCATGAGGGTTCCTATTGTTCCACTTGCCAATACTTGTTGTTTTTGTGTTTTTGATTTTAGCCATTCTGATGAGTGATATCAGATTGTAGTTTTGATTTGCATTTCCGTGATGATGAGTAATGTTGGGCATCTATTCATGTGTCTGTTGACCATCTGTATGTCTTCTTTGGAGAAATATCTATTCATATCTTCTGCCCATTTTTAATTGGATTATTTGTGGGTTTTTTGGTGTTGAGTTGTATAGGTTCTTTATATATTTTGGATACTAACCCATTATCAGGTATGTCACTTGCAAATATCTTTTCACATTCTGTTAGGTTGCTATATAATTTTGTTGATTATTTCTTTTGCTGTGTAGAAGCTTTTTATTTTGATGCAGTCCCAAAAGTTTATTTTTGCTTTTCCCCCCTTGCCTCAGGAGACATATCCAAAAAGAAGCTGCTACAGCCAATGTCAGAGACATTGCTGCTTGTGCCCTCTTCTAGGAGGATTTGTTTGTTCGTTTGTTTGATTGGTTGGTTTCAGTTCTCACATTTAGGTCTTCAATGCATTTTGAATATATTTTTGTGTATGGTGTAAGAAAGTTGTCTATTTTCATTCTTTTGCATGTAGCTGTCCAGTTTTCCCAGCACTATTTGTTGAAGGGACTGACATTTCCCAATTGCATATTCTTGCCTCCTTTGTGGAAGATTAATTGACCATATAATCATGAGTTTATTTCCGAGCTATCTCCTCTATTCCATTAGTTTATATTCTATTTTTGTGCTGGTACCATTCTGTTTTAATTACTACAGCTTTGTATGTAGTATATCTAAAATTTGGGCGTTGTGATACTACCAGTTTTGTTCTTCTTTCTCAAGATTGTTTTGGCTACTTGGAGTCTTTTGTGGTTTCATACACATTTTAGGATTGTTCGTACTAGTTCTGCGAAAAATGCTGTTGGTATTTTGATGGGGATTGCATTAAATCTGTGGATTGCTTAAGATAGTATAGACACTTCAACAATATTTGTTCTTCTGATCTATGAGCATAGAATATCTTTCTTTGTGTTGTCTTCAATTTCTTTCATCAATGGTTTATAGTTTTGAGAGTATAAGTCTTTTACTTCCTTGGTTAAATAGATTCCTCCCTTTGATATTCAAGAAACACCTCTTCACTTCTCTCTCCCTTTCCTTGAACACACCACACACACACACACACACACACACACACACGTGCGCGCACGCATGGACACACACCCCACTACACCTTGCCCTCGCAATTACGGTGCCATTAAGGCCTCTAGGATTTTGCCATTCCCCTGTCAGCCCAGGAAAGCAGGGCTATGTCTTTATTGCATTTCAATGTTCTTGCATGATGGATATTTAGTCACATAAACTTAGTCTTCATGTTAAATGTAAATTAAGCAAACACAAAAAACTATAAACAGATCATCAAAACTGCTGAAAAACCCCTGCAAGTCATGACTCTTTTTAAAAGTGTGCACTGGGACAATAAAACTATCTTATCTCACTGGTTTTTGGTTGGTTCTTGAAGTCGTGGAAAGCATCTGTTTCCTCACTCCTGGTACTGAGGGGACACAACATCCCAGCCATTTGGAAGGAAGGGCTTGGCCAGGTCTCTCAGGAAATGAGACCTTCGGAAGACAGGGAGAGTAAGCTTCCCTTGGACCATCTGCAAGTCACTTGCTGCCTGTGTCTGTGCCCAGCTCCACATAGTCAGTCCTAGGGAGGCAGGCAGTTTCCCAGGGCACCATTTCTCCAGGGGGATCCACTAGTGACAGGAGAACTGTGTTGGGCATCTGAGTGGCTGGCCAATTACTTCCACATCCCCAGGGTCAGGGTTGAGAGACTCAGCTAGAGGAGTGTGGCCGCTGTTCAGTACACACAGCTTCCCCAGCAGACCTTGGTGTGCAGGAATGTCATTGTCCCCCTCCTACTTTCATGTCTTCTTCTTACCTCCATTCCCCACCACCCTCTCATGTGTCATCCTGCTATTGGAGCCTAAGTTGATTCCATCGTTGACTCTCCAGGCAGCCTCCCCTAACCCACTGAAAGGATAGTGCTGTGACTCAACTTCTAAACACAAGAACCAGAGTTTAACTTGTCTTAATAGGAAAGAGGAAGAAGGGTCACAGATGAGATGTATATGGCAACACTACTATGATGGGTAGAGGTGGGGGCAGTGGCTGCCCGGCCCTTCTCAGGTGGGGGCAGTCATGTAATAAGGACTTGATGGGGTTTAGCTCAGCCATCCTCCTACTGTTCCTCTGGAAAAGCCCCTCTGTGTTGAGAATGTTGGACGTGGGACATTCTGAAGCCTCCACCTTCCCCCATGGTCAGTATCAGAATGGCTCACAGTAGTCTGTAGTAGTCGATGGTTAGCTCAGTTATGACCATACCCTGAGAGGTGAGTGTATGAGTGTATCACTAACCTCTTAGGTAGAAATGTTGCAGAGACACGGAGAAATTAAGATTGGATGGCCCATCAAAGGCTGATGTCAGGTGGTGCTAACATTGAGGACTCCAGGTGGGTCTGTCTATATACCCAGTGGGACCACAGAGGAGAAATCTAGGCCCATTTCTCAGTCTTGGGAGGCAATAAGGGGACCTGGACCCCAGGTGCCTTTGACATTGATAGGCCCTGAAATGAGGACCTGAGGTCTCCGGGCTTTCTTTGCTGTGGGAACCAGACTCTGAGACAGGTGATCCCAAACCCTGAAGGCAGATGAACGTGAATACCCCGCTATTCAGGCCGGCTGGGTGGGATTACAGGTCTTGATGTGAGGAGTGGCCAGGCTGGTTTCAAGCTTGTGACCTACCCGTGGAAGACTGGTTTCGTTTCGTAATAACTGTCAACTTGGCCCCACCTGGGTCTTCATGGACTGGCTGGCCAAGGGAGTTTGAAGAGATACATAGCCATGGGAGCCTTAACTCTCACTCTATCACCTAGCCCAAACCTTCCCCAGCCCACAGAGCCTGACACACACAGCGAGGCCCACTGGAGAAATGGGCCCGAGACCGAGGCTGGCATGAGCTTTCAGAATCAGCATCTGGGAGGACACACCAATCAGTTGTCCTGGGGTGACCTGTGTGGGGACAAGCAGGGGATGAACGTGAGGTGAGGGAGGAAGCAGGGAAGGAGGCTTTGAAATGGGACGAAGTGAAATAACTGTTAGTGCCATTAACAAATATACACCATGAGCACAGATCTGAATGCATCTGGAGTGAGTGTGTGTGTGTGTGTGTGTGTGTGATTTGAAGAGCTAAAGAAAAAGGGGGAAAAAAAGTCCTTTCTATCCCTGTAACCATTAGAAAGAAAATGAAGTCCAAATTGCGTTCAGGGCTGCTGGGACAGAGGAAGAGAAGCAAGAATGGAAAAAACAGGCCATAAAGATGCCAGGGCTGCTTAAGCAGAAACATCTGTTGAAGTCATAAGACTCGGGCCTGGTCAGGCTTCTAACAAACCCAGGAAGAGGAGAGTCTGTGCTGGCTCCGGACGATCCTCGTCCGCCCCACGCTGGGCCCCTGGGACCAGCATACTCGCAGAGGAGATACCTTCTCCAGGGCTCTGCCTGGGCCTGGCTTCCACCAGGAGAGGAAGAAAGAGGGAGGGGAGAGAGAGGCATACCCAGGTCAGGAGCAGTTTTGAGCATGTATTTATTTAAAGCTTTAAACTCACTGGGGTAGCCTAGTGAGCTACATGTGTCAACTCCCACAGCTAAAAAAGAAAAAATGAAGGTGGGGGAGGAGAGGAGCAGTTGCTGACCTGCACAGGAACGGGGAGGCTGTGCTTGCTGTTTGCAAATGAGGAGGCCACTTTCTTATTTGTGATTTTCCGCCTAGGCCAGCTGTCTAAGTCTCACCTCTTCCAACAACTACAAGAACGACAGCTAACATGTAGTGACCATATAGCTCTCTCTGTACCACGTTCCCTATAAGCATCATCTCACTTAATCCTCTAGCCACCCCGTCATCCCTGGGTCCCTGGGATGGGTACAGACTTGCATGGTGTCTTCAGAATTGCCATCCTAGGAGGAAACTGAGGCTTAGCGAGGTTAGACGAGTCGCCCAGCCGACCAGGTAACCAGTGAGCACATTTCAAGGAACACCCTCTCACAGTCCACCAAAACAAATTTGAAAAGTAGCATCGGCCAAGTACAGCTGGGAAAGGAGCTGTGCAAAATAAGCCCAGGCTTGGTGGAGACCTCACGGCCCCAACAGGCCCCTGTGGCTTGTGCGTCCCAGCGCTCTGTCACCTTAGCCCGGCGAAGCAGAGGGAGCTGTGGCCGAGAACACATCAACACAGAACAAAGGGAAGTCGGTCAGGGCTCCTCCCCCACAAGGACAGAGCCCCATCGTCTCTCAAGGAAATGCAGAGATGGTAAAAGAAATGAAATCCAGACTCTCTTCTACTTGCTTGTGGGAAACAGTCAAAGTGCCATGTGTAAGATGCCATTCCCGAAGTCAGATGCTGTGTGCGTCTCCTCTGCCTCCAAGTCCCTCCTGACGACCTGGCCCTGCCTGTCTGCATTTGCTCAGTTCCTTCACCCACCTCATCCCACGGCCGAGGGCAGCTCACCATCCTCCTTTCACATGGGGTGGGGGGAAGTGGGAGGAACTGGAGATGAAAGGCTACAGCTGTTGGTTTGGGGGTTCACAGTCAGGGGTCCATAAGTCCTCCCGGAAGATACATAAGTGAAATAGCAAGACGGCCGGCTGAAGCCTCATCTCTGGGGTAGCTGATTTGGGGAAGCAAATGATATTAATGTCCCCTGAGCAATCAACCCTGTGCTAACATTTCCTAGGTCGGAGCCTACTGGTGCCTCTGCTTTACAGGTGAGGAAACCAAAGCTCAGAGAGGGTGCTCAGTGTGCCCAGCGTCACACTCTTACTGAGTGACAGAGCTGGAATTAAAATCCATGAGGTCAGAGACACAAGCACGGGGATATTCTTCCCTCCAGTGTGCCTCTCGCCCTCCTGTGTGCCTCCAGTTACCTGGTTGTCTTGTTCAAACGTATTCCCTGCTAAAGAAGAGGTCTGAGGTCAGCGTCCGCATGGTGATGGCCATGTGCAGGCCTCAGGACCGCGTTTGAGGAACAAGGATCTATGCCCCGCGGCCTTTCTCAACCCATGCTATCCATGCCATTGGGGCGGCCACTTCTCTGCCTCGATGGGGCTTCGCCACTAGAGCAGATGGAAAAACCACCCGTGCAACCCAGTCAGCTAAAGCTATGCACCTAATTACTGTTAATCATTTCACTCGTCCCCATTACCGGGCCGAGCAGAAGAACCTCACCCCAGCTGCGGGGAAGGAAGGCTGCCTGCACTGCCTCAGTGAGGCACAGGAGCGGATGTCGGGACGGGGCTCCCAAGGGGGCTGGGATAAGACTTTGATACGATTCTGTATCTCAGGGTGGGGGTGGGGAGGGGAGAATCTATGTGATGAAATCTCCCCTTGGTTGGCCTCTCCCACGAGCTGACAGGAATTTCCTGTTCAAACCAGTGGAGGAACTCAGGTTTGCTCCTCCAGGGCCAATCATGGTGGGAAAAGGCAGAAAAACCAAGAAGGCAGAAGCTGTTTTTGTCTGAGCCCAGATGACTGGGGATCCTGGTTCTGCTCCATTTATAGTTGGGGGAGGGTCTTCTCTGGCTTTTTTTGTTGCAGCTACCTCCGGGCTGGCTCAAGGGTTCTGAGTACAGATCTTTCAGGAAGGCTGGGGTGACCTGCATTCCACAGAAAGGAGGGGCTGGGAGAGGCTCTGGCTCAGGTTTGCTCCAGAGCACAAAGACAGGCTCGAAAGATAACCCAGGAAACCCAGCCCCTTTGGCCGCCCCCGACAACACTCCTTCTTTCTGGTCTTTCAACAGACATTACTGAGGGCCTCCCAGGGCAGGTGCCCAGCTGACGCTACAGGGAACGGAGACCCAGATTCCCTAGCTGTGGCCCCATGGAGCTCACAGCCAGAGGGAGCCGATTTTTAAACAGATCACTGGAGTTCCGTGTAGTCAGTGAAGAGGAGAGGTGTGTCTGCAGCAGTGGGGTTATAGGCTCTGGGTGCATATTCTCTACCTGGTCACCCAGGCACGCAACCTGGCTTTCCTTTCTCCAAGGGAAAGCTGTCACCTCTTCCAGTCCACTTGCCCACTCTCACAGCCTTGCAAACATGGGTCTTCTTGTCTCCTCTGGCCAGCTTCCACCTCCCCTGACACCACCCTTTTAGAATCCACTGGACACCTTGGTGAAAACCAAAGACACATATGGGCTTGTGCACCAGCAGGCATCTGGAACTTTTCAGCATGATGACTGGTGAGGTTGTTCCTTGAGAACTCTGCAAATGTTTGTGTTGGTCAAGAATAAAGGTGTGTGTGGAGGGGAAAGGTCGGGTCAGCCGGGGCAAGCAGAGGAGGGGCTGGAAGTGGCTGCTGCAGCGGTCTGGTTACCAGGGGCTTGTTACCACCCAAACTCCAACTGTCCTATGCAAATGGCAGCCCTTGGAATGGGACAACTATGGCTCTGTCCCTCCACACCAGCCTTAGAGAGTGGGGATCATAGCTTTTCTCCCTCTTAATTATCTTCTCTTCCCCGGGCTAGGAGGTGATGGGGCTGAGGGATGGGGGTTGGGAGGAGGACTGATTGCAGCAGATTCACCATTAAAGGAAACGCCTAATGTGCTGTGGATGCCTTGCAAGGCGTGATGGGGTCTGCAGCGGACGAGCAGTTGCCTTGGCAACGCTAATGAAAAGCAGGCCTGGGAGAGGTCCAAGAACCCCCATGGGTTGAGTTATCTACCCCCTCTGCTGCTCCCCTCGCCTCCCTACCACCAGCCTCAGATCAAACTCCCAGAATATTTATAAAATCTCAACCAGAAACAGAGAAAGTCAGCCGCCCAGCCAGGCGTCTGCCCACGTCCTTCCGGAGCTGCTCGGGTGACAGTCTCCAACGTGGCTCATTATTCTAGTTTTCTTCCTTGCAGGGAGCAGGGCAACCAGAGCGGGAGGGAGAAAAGAAAAATGTTTACTCTGCCCTATTCTGGCGGATTTTGACTCGGGGAATTTACTTGGAGTTTAGCGGCCTTGTTTTGGGCAGGTCACCCTGTCCCTAGCCACTCCCTGCTCTCTTCTGTCCCCGATCTGTTTTCTGCTTGCTCCCACCCTCTGTGAAAGTGGGGCTCCAACCTAGACCCTCCACTCAGTTACTGCCTGGCTGCTTACTCAGCCCCTGGGAAGGTCAGAAGATGTGAAGCTGGGCTTCCAAAAATGAAAATGCAAGGGATTATGGGGATTGGTAGCAGGAGGAGCTGGCCCCGGCCATGGTGGAGCAGGAATTAGGCTGGTTCTGTCTGGAGAAAAGGGGAGACAGCAGGGAATTGGGGCTGGCCTGAGAGAATCTGGGTGACTTCTGACAATCACTCCTTTCCAGGTGGTTAGTAAAGTGGATAGCAAAGAACTTGAAAAACATAAGGTATACAGAGGTGGGCTGGAGCTCTGGACTCTGTCCTGCCAGTCAAGAGGGAGGCACCATTTGTCAGTAGATGAGTATATCCTGTGATTGTCTTTCGTGACTGCCCCATCCTGTGGGTGACACAGACTTCCATGTAGAGAGGCAGCAGGGAATTGTGGGCAAGTCCCAGATTGGTTCGAGAGGGTCGAGTGTAATTCCAGCAGATTCAGCCTGGCTATGTTATAAAACCTTTCTCTCCCTTGGTTTTAACTTAAAATACAAAACACAAAACACAAAACACAAAACAAAACAAAACAAAACAAAACAAAACAAAAGTTGGACTAGGTGGTCTTTAAGACATTTTCTAGTCCTATGATCTTTATATAACAAGGAAAGGATAACAATGTCATATGATATAAAGTACTACCATGAATATAATTCATTTCACCAAATGTGGGGTCCAGGTGATAACTAATACAAGTAAGAAAGCAAGGGAACGATGAACAGAAGGTATTGGGAAACTTTCATGGGGGTGGAGCCTCAAGTATATTTTGAGGATGAAAAGGATTTGGACAGAAATAAGCAGAGAGTTGAATGGGAGGGGAGGCGGTGGTAGATGAGCAGATGTTGGGAGCAGGGGAGGAGCCCAGGGGAGGAGGTGAGCTGGTTGGAGTCAAGGTAGGTGTCGGGAAACACGGGGAGGTAAGGGTCAGCAGAGAAGGCTGGGCCAGAACATGGAGGAGGAGCTGAGTGGAGGGAGACAGAGGCTTGCTGGAGGCAGTGGGATGGCGCCTGCTTCTCTGGAGATCAGTGGACCTGCTTTGAGTGACTCCCATCAACACCCAGCAGTGAGAGGTGGGAGGAAACCAGGTCAGTTAACCGGAGGTCAGAACCCTAGGCCACCAGCTCCTATGGCCTCAAGGAAGCTTCAAGGTCTGGCTGAGGGCTCTGACTCCCCAGAGACAGTCCTTTTGTCACCTTTCTGCCAAGGAAGCCAGCCAAGTGGCACAGGCTGGCAGGGATTAGAGTCGGGGAGTGTGAGAGGAGGAACACAAGCTCCCACTGTGTCAGGAGTGTGAGACAGTGATACCTGAATGACACCGAGGCACGAGGTGTCGGGCAGAGGCCTAGCTGGGGACAGGGAGGCGCCTGGGCATCCTAAGGGCTCTTCTAGGAAACCTCTGGTGCTCCTCCTTCTAGTTTTCACTGGCCTCCCTCACTCCCACTAGGCACTTGCCTCAGCCCAGTGACAAGAGTGGCTAACACAGTAAGTGTCTGCTCTGGCTCTCCTCTAACTACGGCCCAACAGCTATGGGCCAGGTGTTCACAGGTTGCAGGGCCATTTCCCCAAGAGCCACAATGCCCTGCTGCTGGACCTTGTTTTAGGCACTGGGCTCCTGGAGTCCCCTCCCCAGTTCCCTGAGCTTTACCTCAATGCCAGTGCAGGGCTTGAACCTAAGTCTGTCCTGCCAGCCAGGGTGGAGTGTGCCACTGCTGTGCATACTTGTGGACCTCATGGGGTGACCAAGGGGTGGCTTTTGGGAGGTATGTAGATGTGGAGCTTGGATATGTGTGCTGGGGGTCACACATGTGTGCTCAAGGTGCTTCCTAGTGCCAGATGGAGCTGGGGTATGAAGCCAGCCCAGAGCTGGCTCTCCACAGGCCATCACATTCTAGTGTGAAACTCCAAGGAGTCCACCAATTCTAAATTCAAATTTCACCTTCAGGATGTCATGAAGGCGTATTTATCACCTTGAGAGATGGCAGCATATTATATTTAATAGTTTGTTAGCTTAATTTGCAACTTTCAAATATTTAGACATATAGAAGCTGGCCTCCACTGTACTCTTACCTGGACCCCCAAATGCTAGGGGGGGTGGGTATCTACATGTCCTAACCTGTTTTACAGCCTGTCCTCTGACTTAAATGACACTAAGAGTCACTTGGTCCCTGAAGAGCTCATGCCCTCCTGGCAGGCCTACAGGTGTCCTAAGCAAGCTTGATGGGAAAACCCAATGGACCCAAGACCTTGGCAAATCACCCCCTGCCCTGCAGCCAGTTCCAGGAGCACAGCGACACAGAGTCTAGACCTGCAGAGAGCCCTACGCTCTCCCAAGTGTGTTTTGTTGGCCTTTATCCATGAGGCTAGGGCAGGGCCTGCCTCACAGGAAAGCAGAGTGGGCCCCCATGTGATTTTGAGGGAACCCGCAAGACCTCCTCGGCCACCCAAAATGCCTGCTCCCCACCTACATCCTTTGCCACCATCAGTGAGCCCTGAAATTTCTTTATAGGTGCCAAAGCCTCCCAGTCACTTCTGGGTCTCTACTCCGTGCCTCTGTCAGACTGATGGTAATACTAAGAATATGTTCCCCACCCCATCTTAAAGTTAGACTGCTTGACAAAGAAGGGCCTGAGGATCTGGTGAGAAGTGACCCATACCTTCTCCTTCAAAACCACATTGTCATTGCAATTACTAGTATAGAAATAATTAATGCTCATGGGAAAGATCACACGCCCTACAAAAGGGTAGAAAATGAAAAGCAGAAGCTTCTGAGCCCCAGCTGCCCTTTTCCAGAGGTGACCACTTAGATACACTCGCTTGTGTCCCTCATAGACATAGTCTGAGTATATCCAAGTCTAGACCCTCATGGCCTTCCTGTCTGTTACCTGAGATTTCCAAGGGAAAAGGCTACAGAGTGGAGAACAGAGCCATGCCTAGAAAGAACCTTTAAGAAATGGGCCTAGTTGGAAGGCACCAAGAGACGGGAATGATTGTGAGAAGGAAGCAGCGATGTCAAAGAGGGGAGGGGAGAAGAAATGTGGAAGAGCATAGCATCATGGAAACCATGAGAAGGCATGGCCTCATGAATGCTGTGAGGGAAGGCAGTGGAAGGCATGTGTCTGGGATGGCAGAGGGCTCAAGAGGATGAGAACTAAGTCACTGAGGTGACTGATGGGGCTGTCCAGTGGAGCTGCAGGGGCAGGAAACAACCCACACATATAGCAGGGTTTTCTCCATGCTGGTCACTGTTTTAAGTGCTTCCCATGTATTAACTCATTTCGTCCTGACAAGAGTCTCCATTTGCCGATGAGGAAACCGTGGGGCAGAGTGCTAAGTATTCCAAAGTCTCACAGCTAAAACAAGGCAGGGATGGGGTTTGAATCCTATAAGACTAACATGCGCTAATAACTACACCCCAGCCAGACCATAGCTGGTCTTTGAGTAGGAGGTGAAGACATGGTGCCAAGTCATGAGGCCTCCCTGACATGGCCTCCATCATGTCCAGGGCTGCCCATAAGATGTCCGTGTCCACTGTCTTCCAGAAGACTGAAACTGAGGAAGAAGAGGGGATATATCAAAAGGGGAAATGAGAGGATCCTGGAGACCAGGCCCTGTTTTGTCTTGGGACAGTGGGAGCCAGCAGAGGCCTCAGAAGGGTAGCTTAAGTGGCTGCTGTGGAGGAAATCAGTGCCTCCTGGGATGGTACATATCAAAAGCCCCCTTTAAAGCTCCATGCTATGAGGTACCTGGGTGGCTCAGTTGGTTAAGTGTCTGACTTCGGCTCAGATCACGATCTCACGGTTCGTGAGTTTGAGCCCTGCATCAGGCTCTCTGCTGTCAGTGCAGAGCCCACTTTGGATCCTCTGTCTCCCCCTAGCCCCTCCCCCCACCACACACTCAAAAATAAACAATTTTTTTTTAATTAAAAAAAAATAAATCTCCATGCTTGCCCTGCTGGGCCCTTTCCTTCTCCCCAGTCTCCAATCCCTGTTGCTACCACTCCCAGACCTCTTCTGCCCTCTCTTCCTGGGCAGATGGTCTTGAAAAGGCTCTTTGCAGATCTCTGTGCCCTTGACTGTGGAGGCATGTGCCACCTGTAGCAGCCATGAGCATTTGCTCCCTTGAGTTTTCTTTTCTGGGGTGCTCTGGCAGTGGGCTTGACCAGCCCATATGGAAAGGACATCTGTGGGGAACAGGAATTTGTGCCCCACACAGCAAGCCCAGTTCTATCTAGGGTGATTTGGGAGTTGCTGATGTATTTAGAAATCATGCAAATAGCATTGCTGGATAAAATACATAAAACCCAATGCAACTGGGATTTCAGACAAACAAGGAATAATTTCTCAGCATAAGTGTGTCCCAAATATTTTATGGAACATACTTACACTAAAAAAAAATTCACGGTTTATCTGAAATTCAAACATGAATTGTGCTCTCTATTTGCAAAATCTGGCAATGCTACCCCCAAACACAAAGCTGCACTGTATCTCCCAGAACTCTATCAAAATGAAGGCCAGGATGGCGCTATGCCTTTGATCTAGTGGACCTGCTTAAGTCTTTGTCCTCCAGGAATGAAAGACCTCTGAGCTGCTTTGGTTCACTGTCTGAGAAGCTCAAGTGCCAAGTTAAGAGGTCCCTCCTCCAGCCTCTTCTGGTGGGAGCCTACATCTCTGTGAGTGGTAACCAGCAAGGGGCAACAAGGGAGCTTGGCGATTTGGAGGTAGCTGGACAAAGAACAGGGGCTAGTTCTTCACATGAGAGGCTCCAAAGTGACTTGTTTTCAGACCCTTGAACTTTCAAGGTTGAGGAAGGCCATGTGTGCAAAGGGAAATGGTGGTGATCTCACTGGAGGGAAGCAACCTTACAACCCAGATCACTGAATACCTCACTACTTCCAAAAGCTAGGAAGGGCAGAACACAAACCTATTAGATGTCCCTCAAGTGCACTCGCCTCTCCTTTCTCTTATCTCCCCTGGATCTGCCATGTGTTGGAAGGCACATGGTTTGGGGCACGATGTGTAAATCCAGACCACCTTTCCTAAACTCCTTTCTGAATTTTGGTTGTCGTGATCCTGTGATCCACACCTTCCAACTCAGTCCTGGAAGGAGTCACTTCAAGGCCTTTTCCCTATGGAATTGATATTCTTTTTTTTTTTTTTTTTTTTTTGGAAAGAGGTTCAGGACCTGGGGCTCAGATATGAAGCTTTGTTTGTTTATTTTTAACTAGTTGTGTAGCAGGTTGTGCATGAGGTTGAACTTGTAGATTCTGCAAATCTCTGTGAACACTGCCATGTCACACTATCCATGGAGAGAAATTATTCATTTTTGCTTTCTTTGCTTTCACTGTGATTAACAGTGAGTTCTAACAGTGATAGCCACATTATGTTGTGTGGGGAGCAACGTGTTTGATGCCAAACACACATCACAGAATCAGGAAGGTCAGTGTGTTTTTCAGGAGTTTGCCTGATGGAAATGAGCCAGCTTGAAGTCCTACAAAGCAGCAGGCACACCCAACATTCCCTCTGAGTTGCAATAATCTAGGCAAGAGATAATGGTAACTTTGACCAGTGAAACAGCAATAGTGGTGGTAAGAGGTTGTTGGATTCTGGATTTACTCTGAAGAAATTGCCAACAGGATTTGCTAATGGGATAGATGTGGGGAGCGAAATCCCCAGAGGAGGCAAGGATGACTTCAAGACTTTTGACCTGAGCAGTTGGAAGGATGGAATTACCCTTTCCAGATATGGGGGGGATGGAGAGAGATGCATGTTGGGGGAGGAGAATCAAGGGTTTGAATCTGGATATGTTAATCTGCACATGCCCAGTAGATAGCCCAGTGGAGGTGTCAATTGGGCGCTTAGCTGTGCAGTTCTGGAATTTAGGGGAGAGGTTCAGGCCAGAGATTCCATTTGGAAGCTGCTAGCAGATGGATGTCATAGAAAGCTGTGAAACAGCACGAAATCATGGAGAGTGAATGAAGATAGAGAGGAGAGGAGGTCTGAGGATGGAGCCCTGAGGTCCTTCTCTGCCATTCACCAACAATACTGAAGAGCTATGTTCAGTGTTCAGTGAACAATCAGGTCACTCAGAGCAAGGACTGGTTCCTTTTGGATGCAGGTTTTCTAACTCAAGAATAGAGTGATGGCTGTAAGGTGGATTGCATACCTGTTCTATTGGACCTGGAGGAGGTATTCAGGGAGATGGACAGAGCTTAGTGTCTCTACAACCAAGTTTCCACCTAGTGAAGCAGGCCAGGAGACTTATGGTGTGCACAGTGGGAGCCCCTCCAAAGGCATGGAGGCTGGGCTATGTAAGTAGGAGATCTTGAGTGGAGACAGTGGTGTTCTGAGGCTCTGTGAACCAGAGGTAGGACCAGACAATGTCTCATGAAGGGTGTCCCAAGAGGCTGGCTATGCTTGGACAGTTGGTTGCTATAGGGAAGGGTCTAGGTAGATGAAATTAGAGAAGGCAGAGAGGAACCGTCTAGGGCAGTGCATCAGAGAGTGGACTCTGCACTCAGGCTGATGTGGGCTCAGCTTGGGCAAGCTGCTAAGCCATGCAATCAATAAGGAGCTTAGTTAGCATCATGCCTGCAAATGACCAGTGACCCATAAACGGTAACTGCCAGTATTGTCATGATCACTCATGATTTTAGGACACTGTGTCTATGTCCAGGCCTATTCAGACAGAGATTGGAGGGTAGATTTCAGAAAAAGCAAAGACAACACACCGTCCCTCTAAGACATGAGTCCAGTTTTTAGAAAGAGTTATATTGAAGTTTTACCTTCCATGCAAGGAGATTTATTTTTATGAATCTAGGAGCAGCTTCCTTACTGAGAGAAACATGTCTTGGAAGAACTTGACTGTCATTAAGAACACTTCCTTTGTCTCCAAGTGTGACAAGAAAGGGAGAAAAGCAAAGCGAGACACTCCAAAGCACAGAACCGGAAAGGTGGGGCAGATGGACTGAGTTGGTCACTGTATTAGCAAAGAGGCTGACCTCAGCTGCAAGACACTAGGGAGGTACTGTCCGACACATTCTTTTTAGAGGGAGGATTGGAAGTGCATCTTGGGACCAGCCTCACCCTTTCATTTTGAGAGGAAACAGATGCCTGGAGCAGGGAAAGGTCTAATGGTTGGTGGGCAGAGGGCTAAGACCAGGTTGAGGAAGGCAAGAAGCTGCAGAGTAGGATCCAGGTGAAGTGGGAGGAAGGTGTGAAGGGTGGAAGGTAGGAACTCTGGCTTATGGTCTGGGATTTAGAACCCCATGGCAAGGACCAGCCAAGGATTTGATTTTTTATTATTTTTATTTTTTATTCTAAAATTCAGAGGAACGATGAGTAAAATCACAAGAATAACACTTTTGCATTTCACTGTGGAAGCCTCTAGACTAAAGGAGTGAGGATTTGTCTTTGGTTATTCCTTTTTGATGCTGGGTCTTCACTTTTAAAATGATTAAAATCATGGGTGATTGGGATTAAGGACAGCACTTGTGATGCGCACTGGGCGTCGTATGTAAGTGATGAATCACTAAATTCACCTGAAACTGTTAACTAACAGGAATTTAAATAAAAACTTGAAAAAGAAAAAAATAAATGAAATTATTAAAATCATAGACAGGGCCACAGGACAAGAAAGGCCCAGTAGCTTTGGAGGGACAGCCAGTTTCTTCTGTTCCCACAAGCCTGGACCATGCAAATCTGTTTCCTTCTCTCCTTGTATTATGGTGTCTCTTCTTGAGTTACAGTCATCATGGAGATGAGTTTGGTTCTCTGGCTTTTAGGGTAAGGGTCAAGGCCTGAAAAAACTTGGGAGCCAAACTGGAAAATCTACTTCCCTCTTCAGAACTCCCTGTCAGCTTTTAAGTTCTTTCTGTTTATGCAAGTCTTGGAGAGGGCATTGGTCTCTCGTGTTTTGACATAGGCGCTGGCCTCTCAAGCTTGCTTTTCAGTGAATCTCAGCAAACCACAAACAGAATGGCCTGTTTATTCCTCCTTTATCCAGAACTTTTTTCTAAATAAAAGAAAATTAAATGCTTTCTCTTGCTTTTGAAATATACGCACACTGAGATCTGTTGTACCAAGGCAGTGGTGAGCTTGGCAAAGAAGCATGTATTCTGAGCCAAGAGAGAGCTCACCCAGCCCAGGCCCACCTCTGACCCCTTGCTGGCCCTACATTGTGCCCCTGCCCCAAATCAAGGTCCAAACCAGATCTTGCTTGCAACACAGGCAATCCAACAATAGAGTTCGGAGGAGTAATACTGATCTAATTGTTAAGTGGCAAGGATGTCTCCTACCCAGCAGCTCTAAAGTACTGATACCCAGATGCTTCCCTAAGAATGTCTTCCTGAATCTCTCAGGGCTAGTGATGCCCACTGCTTTAGTGTCTCTATATGGTAAGACTTGTTCCTCATCACTAGCTGCCATGAAGTGATGCCAAGAGACTTGCTTTAGAACAAGGGTTTTAAGCTTCACGCATCCTCAACCTTCCTGCGAGGGTCTTGATATCTCATTCCCCAAAGCCTGGAGATCCACAGAGGATCAAATTGGCTCCCTGGTGGGCAAACCACCCGGTTACAGGGGTAGCTGCTGGTTTCTAGAATGAGCAGGGCAGAGGGCTTTGGCAGTTGCCTAGCCATCCTCTTTGGGATAATCCCAGCTCAGCAAGAGGGTGTGTATGTGGTGGGGAAAGTAATAGGATAAGAGACATAACATGTTCTGAAATTTAGCAGGCAGGGTTTTGAGATCTGGTAATCAATTTCAACTTACTAAGTGGGGTCCCAAACCCAAAGAAGCACCCACTGAGCTTATTTCACTCCAAATTAGCTAGACCCCAAACCTAGACCCTCAGTCTGGGGGAAAAAATGGAGTCCAGGGAGCTCCAGAGAGACATCGGAGGGGACTTGTATAAGTTTTGGAGTTAGATAGACCCAAGTTCAGATTCTGGCCACACTATTTAGAAGCTACATGAACTTGGGCAAATCATCAAACTTCTCAGAGACTCAATTCCTCATTTTCCAACTAGAGATAAAAAAAACATCCTCACAGAGTTCCTGATTCAGTAATTTTGACAGAATGCTCCTGGCTGAGAAGCTCTCACTAAGGAAACACATCGAAAGTCCTTACCACATGCCTGGCACAAAGCAGATGCTCAATAAATGGTATCACTTGTTATCTAAGCCCAGTCCTATGACTTCCCATTAAGGAAATAGTCATTCTTGAGGAGCTTCTTGGAAGCTAAGGTCTTTTTAGTTCAAGACTTTAAGGCAATTAGAAAACCAGTCAAAGACACATTTTCCTTTTCTCTAACCTCAGAGTGGGTTTGGACGAAAAGACTTCCCTTGCCCTCCTGCCCCTTTGACCCCTTGGCCTGTTTCCCCAGACCCCCCACATTCAGCAGCTTGAGACAAAAATCCCTGACTAAACTGGCAGGCTTTCACCACTCTTCGAAGACTTCTGGAATTGACTAATGAGGTCATCATAGGTGTTATTTTGCCATTAGCAATGAAAAAAAATTGACAGGGGAAACATGTCCAGAACCTGGTACTGTGGGGGTCTCAGACCACAGGGCTGTTTCAGTAACACACTCCTGTTCACTAGCCCAAGGTCCACTGACCATTAGGCAGCCTGGTGTACTCAACATGGAGGTCTGCACTCACTCCAGCAGCCCTCTGGGTGCTACCCACACAGGCTGCTAAAGTACTGGATGGAAGGATAGGAGCTCTCTTTTGGGGGGAAATTAACAATGATTTCTCAGTTCTATTATTTTAAAAAATGTCCAGTGGGTGGGACATCGTTTTGAGGGCTGAGCATTTGACCTGTGTGGCCAGTAATGTTGTTAGTAAAGATGTAGCTGCTTATCATCCCTGGCTTTCTAGAGAGGGTGAGGGTAGAGGAAAAGCTGTGGATTCCCTTCAACAGGTGAGTGAGCATAGTAAATAAACAGATGATAGATAGATAGATAGATAGATAGATAGACAGATAGTAGAGCAGTCAATGAGAATGCAATATTGACCTTAGCCCAGAAATATGTGCTCCATGATCTTGTTTGCCAGACTACATGGAAGGAACTAAGCACCAGAGTGAAGCTAAATCTTTATCTGTGAGTTGAATGGAAGGTCTTCCACCTGGTGACCTGGCAGCAGGCAAAGGTTGGGACCTGGGATCTGGACAGTGTGTGGAGGCTCCTTAGAACATCAGGTTTCTGAGGGGAATTTGGGGGATTCATAGATTCATTCAACAGGTACATGCTACAGCTTTGTTCCCAGTGAGAATGCCAGATAATAAACAATAGGGATCTATCTCATGTGTTATTTGGTGATAATTTTATGGAGAAAAATCAGCCAGGTAAGGGGGAGAGGGAATCTTTGGGTAGGGGTGGCAGCAAAGGTAGGGTGTTTTGTTTCTTTATGTAGAATGTCAGAAAAGACCTCCTTGAGAAGGGGATAAGCTAAGATACAGGGTTGGGGGAGGGCAATCAGGGAGAAGGACTGTCAAGTACACAGACACTGAGGCAGACAGGAGCCTGGCTTGCCTGAAGAACAGCAAGGAGTCCAGCGTGGCTGGAGAGGAGGAGAGAAGGAGGACAGAAGGAGGTGAGGGCTGAGAAGGAGCAAGATCACATGGGGTTGTAGGCCACTCTAAGCCTCTGGTAAGATGGGAGCCACTGGAAGACTCTGAGCAGAGGAGGGTCATGGACTGATATACACGGATCACCCTGGCTGCTGGTGCCGCACGGCCTACGTTTGAATCCTGACTCCACATATGACCTATAGCATCTTGGGTGAGCTTTTTAATCTCTCTGTGCTTCTGTGTGTCCACCTGTAGAATGGACTTGTACTCATCATCACAGGGTCCTTCCAAAGGTCATTGAGAGTGTAAAATTAGGTAATGTGCACAGTGCCTGGTGTGCAGTTAAGAGCTCAAACATTAGGCTTTATTATGCCGCTGATGGTGCTGTTGGTGGAACACAGGCAGCTTGGACATAAGAAGGCAAGTTCTACAGGAACAAGGGGGTACTGAGATCAAAGAGACCAACATGAAGGTCAGTCATGTAAGCCAGGACCCACTGGGAGGTCAGGATAAGCAGCTGTCAAGAATGACTGGACAGTCCAGCTCCAGAGGCCAGGTGACAGTCTGCAGGTAGGTACCCCAGGAATTATCTGGGTGACTAACTGGGATCAGGAGCATCAGGCAAAGAAACCAGGAAATAAGGAGCTAGGTCCCCAGCAGGGCATAAAGAAGGGGCTCTCTAAGATATCCAACCAAAGAACTGCCCAGTTGCAGGGACAGCTCAAGAACAAGTGACCAATGCCTACGTTTTATTTTGAAAGTCTTGACGGAATTCCTGAAGAGCAAGCATTAGCTCCCAACAGGGTAGAAAGCAAGGCAGCTGCTGACAGTCCAGCTTGCAAAGATATGAAATCTGGGAGGTAGTTGGGTAGGATTCATGAGGCAGAGATAAGGCTGATGCGTGGGAGAGAGACTTAAACCCACTGCAGGGTTGAGAGACTCCAGGGGCCTACTAGACACTTAGCAGAACCCACTGGAGTATTTGAGTTAGAAATAATATCTCAAAAGTTTGACCAGACATTTCAAAATGGATTACAAACATTCCTGCTTTGAAGCCAGAGGCTTAGACATAGGACATGGGACAAAAACCAAGGTCTTGAAGCCAAGTTTCTATATAGAGTATGAACTAATTGTGAACCAGGGTCTGAGGGGGTATGTGGGCTAACAAACTACCGCAGAACAGCAAGTTTACTAGCTCTTGGGATTGTGCTTGATAGGTTTATTCTGCTAGGCACTGAGAGAAAATCAGTGTTCACTTCCTGTGCCCACCTCCAGCAGCCCCTTCTACCCCTTAGAGACTGTTCACTTTTATTTTTCTCTTCTTCTAACAGTCTTGATTATCTGGCTCTTGAGTGAAGACCTGAGCTGGGGAGGCATCTCTCAAAAACAGCAAACCAACAACCACCCAACAAAACAATTAATAACTGACCAACAACAATGAACCTAATCACCAAATTCAGTAGGCAAGAACAATCACCTCTTAAAGATGTCCTTTCTTAATTCCTGGAACCTGGGAGTATGTTACCTTATAAAGCAAAGAGGAATTAGGTTGCTGATTGGCTGGCTTTAAAATGGACCTATTGTCCCGGGTTATCTGTGAGGGCCCAGTGTAATCACAGGGGTCCTTAAAAATAGAGAGAGGCAGAAGAGGAGGTCAGGGTGATGAGATGTGAGAAAGACTCAACCCACCACTGCTGGCTTTGCAGATGGAAGAAGGGATGAGCCAAGGAATGTGGGTGGCCCCCAGAAGCAGGAAAAGGCAAGGCAGGTGGGTTTTCCCCTAGAGCCTCCAGAGAGGAATGCTGCCCTGCCAATGCCCCGGATCTCAGCCCAGTGACACCATGTCAGGCTTCTGACCTCCATCAGTGTCAGATAATGAATTTGTAAGTTTGTGGCAATGTGCTCCAGCAGCCATAGATAAAGAACACAGTAACCATCTGAACTGTCTATCCCACTCAGTCAAGCCCAGTGCTACAGCATGTGTGGGTTCAGCCTGGTTCTCTAGCCTTAATTCACAATGTTGCCAGTCTTGTGCTTATCATTCGTTGACTGTCCCTGCCTCTCTCACCTCTGCCAGTGTTTAAGACTCCTCCTGAAAGGGTCCTTATGTCTTATATTTGCATGGAGCTGCTTTCAGGCTTAAAAAGCACGTTCAGTGGTTGGAGTGAAGTTGAGAAGAAACGACATCCATGTGAGTGCTTTGCAAACTGGAAAGCTAACACAAACATGAAGTAGTGAGAGATTGTGTGTGTGTGACTCTCTAGGCATCCACCCCAAGGCCTCGGGATGCCCACAGGGCTTCTCCCTTTAGGGCATTGGCCACAGTGCCAATGAAATGATAGTCCTGTATATACAATAGTTACCCTCTCACCAGATTGGAAGCCTCTTTGAGGGCACGGTTCTGGACTTATGTATTGCTCTTGGCAACCCTCATAGGGAGAAGCTTAGCTGTGGCACAAGTGGGCATGGGGGTGAAAGAAAGAGCCAGAAGATCACAACAGGTTGCCAAGGACATGGGCCCCACCTCTCTGCTTAGCCACAGCACCCAGATGCAGACACCCTGATGACAGGGCCAGGCTTTTGCCCCTTTAGAGTAGAGTGTTTGGTAAACAGTCACTGGAAACATATTTCTCCCAGTATACTGCCCTGGTTTCTCTTGGGTCCTACCATGAATTCCTCCAGATGCCTCTGGCCTTTGTCTGATCCCAGACTTTCTTTCCTACAGTCAAAGGGCCCCGTGAAGAGTAACTTGATTCTGGGCCCTCTCTTAATCTCAGACTCCCCCATGGGTCTTGCCCTGGGCTCTGCTCTAGGCCGGACAGCCCTCTGGCTTCTCCCTGTTTCCACAGGTTGGAGGAATGGATTGCAAAACAAGGAGCCAACAAGGCAGAGGGACCTGGGTAGGGGGACCCAGGGGCCACCAGGGGCAGGCTCGCTCTTCCTGCTCGTTGGCACAGCCTGTCCTGTTACTCTGGGCCACTTTAGGTAAACGGGAACAAAACAATGTCCGTCAGCTACAAAATGAACCCATCAGGAAAGGAATGTTATTGCCAAGTGTTCTCAGAGGGCATGACAAACAAAGAAGGTGAAAACCTGTCTTTAACATCAGGCTCCAGTTCCTGACCATAGCCCCTGGGGGCCCTTCTATAAGCAGAGGTCTGGGGCCTCTTAAAGAGAACCCCTGTCTACCTGCCTCTCTTTACTCTTCCAGGCTTACTTAGCCAGTTGCCTCAGCTCCTGGGTGAGGGGTTCCCAACTGAACAGCCTGTGGGGGCAGAGGCTGCTGGGATTCAGGCCGCTGTCAGGCTAGGCTCTGTGGCAAACCCGGGAGCCCATGGCAGTGTCGCAGTGCAGTGTTGGCTGCTGGCTGTGCCCTTTCAATAGTGGCATTTCCATCTCCAAGGAGGCAGCCACGTCAATACAGGACGTTCAGCGTCTTGCCCTCTGGGCGGGCAGGGGTGTCCCCTAGCAACTGGAGCTGTGATCTGCATATGACAGCACATTGCATCTATTCAGGACTTTCTTTCCCTGCTTTCTTTGAAACAAGCTTGCCCTATACCCAAGTTCCCTGTGAACCCCATACAATGAAAACAGCAGTTGACAGGTTCCCTGTAACTCGTGAAATCTGAGTGCATCCAAGGGGAGAAAGAGAGTGCTCATTACTGAAACACAAAACGAGCCCCTTTCAAGGCACAGCTAGTCGGCCCTTCAGTTTGCTGCCGCTGACCCCACTGCCCTTCCGAACACAATAAGCAGAGGGAGGAGAGGGAGAGAAAGGTCTTTACTCCTTAAGTTGCCAATTGATCATCCTCCTAACCCCTATGGGGGCTTCTTCGTCCAAACAATTCAGGTGACAGAGGTCAGGGCTCCAGCCCATTCCTCGGGAGATCTTAGCTCTCCCTGCAGGGACTTTCCCAGGTGAAACAAAGACAAGCTCTAGAAGCCTTAAACAAACTCCTGCTGATGACGCAGAGCAGAAACAGAGCAAGGGGAAATTAGAGGTGCCCAGAATCACAACACTGGGCCTCAGCCCTTTCATCCAGCCAGACCTCAACACCCTCTCCTCAGTCTGGGACTAGGCCATGCATTGTGGAAGCCCAGTCATGTCCAAGCTCCAACATGGCAGCTAATGACAACCACGTAGTAAGTGGGTTGGGGAGAGAAGCCAGGTATGGGGTGGAAACTGCTCTATTCTTGCCCACACTAGCTTTTAGCTGATTAACCAGACTTCCAATATGCAAAATATCAGGAGATGGGGAAGAAGAAGAAGAGGCAGAGAAGGAAAAAGAACGAAGAAGGAGGAGGAGGTGGAGAAGGAGAAAGAAGAAAGAAGAAGTAATCTATGAGGTAGGTCTAAGTGGTGCAAGCTTTCAAAGAAGGCCTATGAAGAACTACTGCCCATTCCTGAGGCCATCCAGTGAGGACTCTGGAGGATCCAGCTCAACTGCTTGGATGGTAAACTCTATCGTGCACAAAGCAACACAAGGTAGTGTAAATGAAAAAATACACTGGGGCTCTGGAGCTTATCCCTACCAGTCCTCAGAAGAGCAAGAGATGGCTAAGCAGGATAGGGCTTTGTTCTTTTATTCCTGATTCCAGAAGCAGTAACTGAGAGTGAGCACACAGCTGTGTTGTGCCAGTGATTTCTATAGGTTTACTTGGGGATCGCGGCCACTTAACCACTGGACTTCTGAGTTTATCATCTAGAAATGAACTGTACCACTTTCAAGTCACTAAATATGTCATGTGCTTTCATTTTTCCACTGTTGTCCCTTCATGCTGAGTGTCCTGCATGTTCTTCATCCTGAGAATCCTGGCAAATTCCTGCTGATTCTTCAGACATATCAAGAGCTATGTTCTTTATACACATTCATATCTTAGCAGTGTTCACATTGTATTATGGTGATCCACTTACTTTTCTGTCACTAGACTATAATTCCTTTGAGTGCAGGATTACGGTTTTTTCTTTTTTCATTTGGGTATTTGTGGTTAGCACATAGTAGATACTCAATAATCACCTAAAGAACTTAACTAAATAATGATAAGGATCATCGTTTCTTTTTCAGGTCCGAGATTGGGTTTTATTCAGTCACCAAGAACTTGTGAACAGGGCGATGGCATTGCATAACTCCAGGAATATAATGTGAATGGAGCCCCTAAGTCATGGCCATGCTTATGGAACTCCTGTCATAGGTCAGGCTAATGGGGGAATCTAAGTACCAGGTACTTACACTCCAGTTACAGAGACAGAGCTAATATGGAAAGATGCAATAAAGACATAGTCAAAGTAGCCCTGCTTGTGGATGCAGCAGGAGTCCTGGGAAAGAAGAGATTGGTGTGGATTACACTCATTGGGAAAGGCTTTTTGAAGAAATTGCACTATCCATGACAACTGGGATAGAAAATAGAATAATAAAAAGAAAGTATGCAGACCACAGATAATTTTTAGGGCAATAAAGCTATTCTGTATAATATTATTATAATGGTGGATACATGTCATTATACATCCGTCCAAACTCATAGAACATACAACGCCAAAAGCGAACCCTAATGTAAACTATGGACTTCAGGCAATAATGATGTGTCAATGTTGGTTCATTGATTGTAACAAATGTACCACTGTGGCAGGGGATGTAGACAGTGGAGGAGATTGTGCATATGTGGGGTCAGGGGGTGTATAGGAAATCTCTTTACTTCTGTCAATTTTGCTGTGACCAAAAAACTTTTCTAAAAAATGAAGTCTACTAAATAATAAAAAAGAAAATATGAGTCTATTTAGGATATTAACAAGAACAAGTATATTGACAAAGGAGCAAGCAAAGCACACAGGAAGATAATAAACAACATGGCCTGACCATAGATGGTGGGAGGGAGTACACATTGAAGAGTAATGCAAAATTAGGTTGGAGAAGCAAGGTGGGACAGATGATGAAGAATCTTGAAAGCCAAGCAGAGAAGTTTGGACTTGATTTTGCAGAACACAAGAGGGCTTTATAGGTTGTAGAGCTGAGAAGTGATACAAGAAAAACAGTAGATGCAGAAGCAGAGTTTGATGGGTATTTTGAGAGAAGAGTGACTAGAACATTCTCCTAGTCATCAAGGCACTGGGGATTTCTCCAAGCTCAGTAGGTATATGCTATGAACTCATGACTGTCTATGGACAGAGCTATGGAAAAGTGTGGTTGATCTGGCAGCATTGGGAAAGATCTTGCAGTGCCCCATGAGTACGAGCTTTCTACAAGTGGGTCAAGGTCACATGATGTATGACGCAGACATAACGGCATGTGAGGCAAGGAGTGTTCAAGCTTAAGGGGCTGGCCTGGCTTTGTGCTTACTTACTTTGCTGCCTTTTGAAATTTGGCCTTGGTGTTGTTTTCCTAATATCTAACAAGGATGATAAATGTGGACAATGGGACTTGTTGTTTATTGTTCACCGTCTTGTTTATTCTCTGGATTTTTAGTACAGAGTATAAGAGATGAAAATGGGCTTTTCTGTGTCTTGGGAACCAGTCATTCAACAAAAAGTTATCAACTCTTTGAAACAAAATCCCTGCCTTTTCAGGGCTAGTATTCTAGTAAGAAGCCACATAAATTAGTTTCTCATCAGTAGCACGGAAGGGTGAGTCCTGGTGGTACAGCCTGAAGAAGCCAGGAGAGAAGGGTGACAAAACCCAGGGAATGTGGGGGGTTGGCCCCAAGAAGAGGGAGCAAGCTTACCTTGCTCTAGAAAAGTAGTCCCCCAATTTTCCACCCAGCATATCCACGGGATGAAAGTAGATATACCTCCCTCAGCAAGAGTGGCTTGTGGCCACGGTGATACTAGGGGAGGATGGGAGTAGCAAAACACCCCAAGAAAGAAGAGATCTGGGTCACACTCCTCAGATGCATTGGGATAACCTGATGGAGAAAGACACACAGGGGAGCCATTGCTTCCTCTGAGCACATTCTCCTGAAAAAAAAAAAAAAAAAAAAAAAAAGCATCTTTTTAGCAATGTCTTGAAGCCCATCATGATGATACACTAGGGAGAAAGCAAGAGTCAGTCTGTCCAGTTTCTAGTAAAAATATTAATGGTCAGGCATGCGATGTAGAGAGAAGCAGGGGCAGGGGGCAAAGAGGTCAGATTTCTTTATGTGTCTGGATATTGGAACCTGGGGACATTGCTGCCCAGCCCTTGAGAATATTGTAAAACTGGGTCAATGGATCAAAGTCACAGAGTGCCAGATTCTATCTCAGTATAAGAAAGAACTTTTTGAGGATGAACATTTTCCAACAACGGCTCAGATATCTTCACAAGGTAGTGTGTATCCCATCCTGGAAGAATTCAAACCCCTGATGGTCATCTGTCAGAGCATCCTGTATTGGGATGACCAATCATGGCCCCTAATGCTCAAATCTCAGATTCCGGTAATGGAAGGTAGAGGTCTGAAGAATGGGAGAAATCTGAGGACTAGTCTTACCCAGAATCCTTCTAGTAACAATCACAGGAGCCCAGAGGCTGGTTCTTAAAACTGAATGGCAACAGAATCCATTCCATGCCAGCTCTTCATCACCAAGGGCTTGGCAGTCATTCCTATGTGTCGTTGTTTGATGCTTAGAGGCATTTGAAAGATGGCCAAAATGGAAAAGTGAGAAAGTGAAGTGCCTAGTTCAAGAAGCAGACTTGCTTGGGACAAGGACACAGTGAGGTTTTCTCTCAAGGGGTTGTGCAGAAACTTCTAAATAGAAAGACCTGGCTCTGACAGAGTCCGATTTTAACCGCCCGGGGCCCTCCTCAGCCTCTTAGAATGGTTGAACAAACGGCTCTAAATCACCTTTTGCTGGAGGAAGCCTGGTTCTCACAGGAGGGCTGAGATTGGCCCCTGATAAGGCAGCATGTCCTGTCTGGCTCCCCGTCCACACCTTCCCAGCTGGGCCTGCTGTGGATGCCACAGAGTTCAAAGGCACTGCTTCCCTTGGACCCACATCAAGGACTGGAATGAGGAAAGGGTCCTCTGACCTTCCCATAGTGAAGGATAGGACCACCTTTGTGTTGCATGTGTTGAGAGGGGGAGTGGATTTTTCCTGCCGCTATTGTGTTTTCATGCACTGGATGTAGAATATGTGAAAACAATCATCGGAAATGGTCTTTCACCTACGGCCGAGGCTGGATCCTGGCCCATTGTGGGGAGACGCTGTGTTCACTCAGTGGGAACCTGGTGGCCCATGTGAAGGACACTCACTAGGGGGCATGGCTGGGCTTTCCTAGCCCCTGCCCTGAACACTGGTGCTCTGAGAGTCCCTCCCAACTAGGGTGTGGGCAAGTGCCTTCTGCTCACCAGCTCTCTCAACAGGACACGTCCACCTGGAGGCCAAACCTTATCCTAAGACCCACAACCCACCTCGATCTCAAAGTTTCCCACTTCCCTTTCAACCTGATTTGATAGTGAAGACTATGCCAGGCCTGAAGTTCAGCCCTCTCCTGGTCTCTTGGGAAGGTGCCATGCAGTTGTGGCAAGCCATGCAGGGAGACAGTAGGATTTCCACCCATCCTGAGGTTAAGGCTGCCGGGTGCTGTTGGTGGGAAGCTGATGAACCCTGCGGCGGTAAGTAAGGGGTGGGAAGTCTCCTCCATCCAGAGCTCCCCCGCTCAGGCCTGCACAGGTCTCCTGTCTCGGAAAGGACCACGTCACCTTCTTTCTCACAGGCCTGTCCTACACTGGGAAAGACCGCCAAGCTCCAGAGGCCTCCTGGTATCAGAAAGTGCAACAGCAATGCTAACAGGGGCTGTGCAGGCCTCTGTGGTGTGACCTCTTCTGAAAGGAGCCTGGACAAGCCATGGGCCAACACCCACAGGCTGAAAAGGAGACCGGGAACATTAAGGAGGGAAAAAATGAGAAGCATGAAGATTTGTACCAGAGGGATAACTGGCCACAGCAAGCCTCTCTGCAGGCTTTTTTCACCCTCCTCTGCCGGCCCTGAGGTTTCAAAAACCCAGTAAATAAAAACTGAGCCCCAGACTGATTATGACCCCATTCCCCCCTGAAAAGACGTAGATCACCCCTTTTCTGCCCCAAACACGGGGCAGAGCAAAATGCTATTAATAACCCTGGTTCCTCCCCAGTCCACTCAGGGTATGCAGGGCTGGAGCCTGCTTCTCGATCACAGGCAGCTGTTCTGAAACAGGTTTGGGAAAGTGATCTTTGGCACATAATGAAAAGGGTGTGTATGTGTGTGTGGGGGGTGGGGGTACCCAAGAGTTCTCTATCAGGGCCAATGATATTTTTAAGTGCCGAGAATCGGCCTGTGACTGTTGCTCAAGGCTACAGCGCATAGCCTTGCCAGGGATCGGAAACTAATTTCAGAGGAGGCAAGAAAGCACGTCCCAAGAACTGTTCATTACCGAGCTGTCATTTCTTATGGAAAATCAGGTGACGCCTCAGAGTTTATACAATCCTCTCCCCACCACCTCTCCGTCTTTCGCTCCCATCTAGAAAGGGAGCAGTGAATTTGAGCAATCTGGGAATTTTGGTTTCTGCCCTCCCCCTGAAGCATGACCGATGGCCCATTTTTCAAGCCAAATCTCACCCCTTTGCAGGCAGCTGTCAGGAAACCACAGAAGGTGCCTGCAGGAGCACAAGAAATGGCTGGTTCTAATCTGGAGAAGAAAATGAATTAACAAGGCAGCTACTTATGGAAGAATGTTTTCTTTCCTTCAGCCTCAGCCTGCATATTTTCACAACATGTGTACTCTGTTACCTTGTCACTTCCCTGTTTTCTTTGGGTAAATAACTGGGCTCTGGACTGAGGGGAAAAAAAGAAAGGAAAAAAAAAAAAGCCAGCTCGGGAATATCACTGGGAAGGCTTGCCTGGCTGGGCTGGAAGGGAAGAACGAGCACGCTCTGGGCACGAAACGGGTGCATTGCAAACCCAGCCTGGCCCGTCCTGGATGGGGCTTTTCACTGACCTCTGCAGGTCATGATGTGGGAGTCAGAGAAGGAAGGGTAAACTGCTCCCTCAGCCTTGCGGCTGGCAGGCTCCATGGCTGGGGGAAATAAAGAACTTTTCTCCTTCGCCAAGTCAAATGGAAAGCCCTCTCTGAACTCGACAGAGTCAACAAGGCATACTATGGCTCTACTCCCAGCCTCTGCCTTCCCACTGGCCAGGGAGCCTCCAGGGTGAGGGAAGCTGGCCCCCCTGCACCCCATTGTGAACCCTGGCAGGACCCAGGTCCTTCGGTAGAACATACGAGTAGGGTGTTGCTTTGTGGGGACACATGGCCAGTGTTTGCGTGTGTCGGCGACATTCTCCATCCAGGAAACGCCCGAAGGTTTTCGCGTCTCTGTCTCACAGAGATGTTGCTCCATCCTTCCTCACTTCTCTGGGCTAGGAATGTTCACCTTGGGGTGTCTGTGCCACACATTGGATGAGCACAAAACCACACCGGTTTCACCGGCAGGATACTTTTTGGATACACACTGTTGATGAAGGCACCAGGGAATGACTAGTTTGTGAAGAACAGCGAGTTACTCTGCTACATTAGGGTCTTTTCTTCATGAAGCCATAGCAACACTTATTCACGTAGGTCCTCACAGCTAGTCATGAGAACAGAGAGCCAATACTGATATTGCTTCCAATATTGCACGGCACATAAAAGGAGTTCGTTTACCATGTGCCACAACACACCTGTGGGTGCTGGCTCCAACCTGCAGGGGGAAACTGAGGCAAAGAGTGCTCAGAGGCCCCCACAGCCAACTTGGCAAAGGCACCGGGGGATTAATTGGGTGCTGTCTGGGCTTCGGCATATGTGCGTTTCCTTTCTCCATCTGCTCTGGAGCCTTTGATTCCAACCTTGAACTCCCTATCTCACTTTGTAGATCACACAGCCTTCGTCAGGGAGAGGTTTGGAATTCAAAACCAGAGTTTTTGGTTGCAAAGGTCTGGCCCCCATCTGTCGAGTGGTTCCTTCAGTATGACTGGAAGGGGCTGACAGTGTCCCGCAAGGTGAGGTCACTTGGAGAGGAAGGGGGATGCTGTTGTTGCCTCTTCCAAAATGGTACTGGAAGGGTGTCGAGGGCTTTCAGAGGGAGAAAAAGGGAAACCCCAGAGCTTTCTGGGAACAGAGAGACAAGGACACTCATGGGTTATCCAAAGTATTCATGTGGTCTAATTCTACACCAGGCAGCTTCAGAGATGTGCTGCCAGGCAGATGGGAGGGAGCAGCTATGAGAACAAAGACGGCAGCTCACGTTCCCTGAGCCCTTGCTGCTCCCAGGACTGCTGGGCACTTTGCATGTGTTCCCTCATCTGGTCCCCCAGTGACCCCTCTGAGGTGGGTACTATTGTCCTCCTCTTCCCAATGAGGCACAGGGAGAGTAAGTAGCGTAAGTGTTTAAATTCACCCTGAGAGGTCAGGCAGGTGACAGTCACCGAGGCAGGGCGGTTTCAAAGCCAGCATTTGTACTCACCATGCTATGCTGTCTCTGAGGAGAAGCTGAAGGAGCTCCCTCCTTGGGATTATGGCATTCAGGAGCAGCTCCTCCATCTGGCTTGAGGGCCAGATCAGGGAGAAGGCTCTACAGGCACCAACATTGGTGGTGGAAGACTGCAGTGTCTCTCCAGTCATTGTTCCAGCAGTGTTTCCACGTGGAACCCCACAGTGACGGTCCCTGAGCAATCGCACGTGGAACTAGACAACTCCCCAGGTGCAACCCCACGCCTACCTGGTTTACATCAGTGCTTCAGTCTGTACCCTTGCACTTCTGTCTTTACTTCCTCCTAGTCACCTTCGCTAAGTGCCCAGGGCAAGCTTGGCAGAGTTGAGGCCCAGGTGAGCATGCCTGACCAAGAATTAAGCCACATTTCTTCCAGGGTGTCCCCTAGGCTACCAGCACCAGAATCTTCCTAGCTGCTCCAAAAATACAGATTCTCTGTCTCTGTCAGAGACCTCATTAAGATTTTCAGCATTGGGACTGGAAATCTACATTCTTTTTTTTTTTTTTTTTAATTTTTTTTTTCAACGTTTATTTATTTTGGGGACAGAGAGAGACAGAGCATGAACGGGGGAGGGGCAGAGAGAGAGGGAGACACAGAATCGGAAACAGGCTCCAGGCTCCGAGCCATCAGCCCAGAGCCTGACGCGGGGCTCGAACTCACGGACCGCGAGATCGTGACCTGGCTGAAGTCGGACGCTTAACCGACTGCGCCACCCAGGCGCCCCTGGAAATCTGCATTCTTAACAAGCTTCCCGAGGGATTCTAATGCTCCCTAACGTTCGAGGCCCATAATAGTAAGGCTTTCTCTGAATTAGGATGTGTTGAGTACAAGCCAGATGTGGCCAAACAGAACCCTGGCAGAGTCACGCTGCACTCTTCCTCCTGTCCCTCAGAGGCTACGGGGTGGGCACTATGCAAAGAGCTCAGAATTTATTTGGGTACAGAATTTATTTGGGTACAGATTTAAATGGGGAGGCTGGCGGGAAAGGAAGTGGAGAGTGGCAGAGAAAGGTGTAGGAGGCTGTGTGCTATCTCTGACAGTCCATTTGGAAATCCTAGATGGGCAAAGGCCCTGGCAAAAAGTCTCCAGCAAAGAGTCCAAGCAGAGTGCCTCCACAACCCCATTTAAAAAGGCATTCCTGAATCTGGCCCATTTCCTGCGGGATGATCCCCGCAAGCAGGACAGAGAATGAATTGGGCCTTTGGGCTTTCAGAAGGGAAGTCAGGCCACCTTGCAAAGTGGAGAATGCAGGGGGCGGGGGAGCCCCAGGTAGGCCACTTGGGGAGGACGAGTGTGTGAGGGTGAGAGCCGTTTCAAGACTTCTGAAGGTCACTTTCAAAGAGGCTTGGGAGAGAGGGAGCCCCTGAGAGACCCTGAGTCCCAACCTCATTAAAGACATCCCAGGCAGGCCACTGTGTCCAGAAAATGAGATTAAGCTTTCAGTCAGTCAGTTTGGAGTTGGAGAAAAAAATTTTTTTTCTAATCCTTAATAAAATTGAAAAAGGAAGGGGGTTTCCCCCCATCTTGCCAATAACCCAGGACAACTGAACACAAAGGACTTGAAACTTGGCATGTAGTAAGACCTCCACGAAAATAATTTCCCAGCTCATTTGAAGGGAAAATAGTGCTATTTTTGTGACCATCTTTAGCATCTGGGCATGCTCCGTGGAAGTAAGTCAAGTGAAAAATCTTAGTCGGGAAAGTGGGGTGCGGAGGAGCTAGAGAAGGAAGTGGGGTGAGTTGGGGAGCCTTGGGTGTGTGCAGTCATGACTTCTACTTGTAGAATCGTTTGCGCCCATATGGACCTGGACGAGCCACATTGCATCTCTGGGGCTGGGTCTTCTCTGACACAAGGTAGGGAGAATGCCGCACGGCCCGCACAGCTACTGACTGGCTTGTGGCACTGGGACACTTGGGCAGACACACAGCGTCTCTGTCTGTCTTAAGTGCTCATGTCCTCGTCAGAATTCAGCCTGGGTAAAGACAGACCTTTCGCATCATTTCTTTAGTGGGAAAACCACAGGAAATAGGTTAACAGCAGCTCTGTGGTCTTTAGATTAATAAAATCAGGGCATTACTCAGAATTGCTCCTATGATTGGTATTTATATAGTGTCATATATGTATTTATTAGTGCCATATATATTTATATTATGTCAGACATCACATATACAAATCATAGGTACCTGCCACTTGTATTTATATAATGTCATATATGCAGTGTCATATATATTTACATAGTATTACATATATGATATCATATATAACAAATAACTTATTATATTATAGGTATATATAGGTAAATACACATTATAGGTATTTTTTTATACATGTGCACACACGCATATGTGTGTATAAGTATTTGTGTGTGTGTATATATGACACTGTATAAATACTAATCACAGATACACACACATACATGCACAAGCACACATAGTCACTGGTTGAGTAACCTAAGGCTTCCCAGTGAGGTCATGGACAATAAACACTTGAATTCTATTGTGGGTTGACCTGCATCCCAAGAAGATACATTGAAGTCCTTATCTGTGAATATGACCTCATTTGGAAATAGGGTCTTTGCAGATGTAACTAAGATGTAAGTTATGAGGAGGCCATACCAGAGTATGGTGGGCCCTTATTCCAGTATGACTGGTGTCTTTATAAAAAGAGAAGAGACACAGACTCAGATACACATCAGACACACAGGAAAGCCAGCAGGATGGAGGCAGAGATTGGTGTGATGCATCTATAAGCCAAGTATCAACACGGATGACCGGCAACCCCCAGAAGCTGGAAGACGCAAAGAGAGACACTCCCCTAGAGCCTTCTGGTAGCAGGGCCCTGCTGACACCTTGATTTAAACTTCTAGCCTCCAGGACTGGGCAAGAATACACTGCTGTCATTTTAAGCTACCCAGTTAAGCACCAGTGTGTGGTACTTTGTCAGGGCAGCTCTAGGAAACGAACACGACTCCCACTGCAGAGTGGTAGGGAAGCATCAGTCAGGCTTTTGCATCTGCTGAGCCCCCAGTTCTTGGCTGCTTTCCCTGGCTCTCTCTCTCTCTCTCTCTCTCTCATGGGGAAGGGGTGGGGTGCTGCTACTTAACTGTTTCTAACTGAAACCAACACGTGAAAGGGTAGGAAGGCCCCCAGACCCCTTGCTCCTCTGTGGCGAAAGCTGATGGCTAAGGCCACACACACCTCTACCACCCTAAGCCCAGGCTGGATCATCCGGAAATGGGGAGCCAAGAGAGGAGGACACTTCGAAGCCTTAGTCTCCCAGCACCAGCACACGTGGCTTTGCGCCCTCAAAGGGTGGTGGGAATTTATGGGTAGTCTGCTTCTGGACCAGAGTTCCTGCTGTGAGAGGTTTTCTTTGTTCACTTTAATGGTACACAGGAATTCTCCCCACGCCCCCTCAAAACAGCCACACATCTTTTTAAAATTTGCACCTTTTTTTTCAGGCTGGTTTCCTATGGTGAAGGAGAGGCTAGGAAATGCCCAATAAATCATCTGTCTGTCCTCACTCAATTGAAAGGCAGGAAATGCAGAGAACAGTCCCTTACCTTTTCCACTTTGCATATAACAAGAGCTATCAGGACCCTTAGAAGGGCAGCTGCTCTGACAGGAATATTAATTCTTCAAGGCCACTGGAGTTGTTTCCAGGGACTAGACCCAAGGGGGGAGGCACATTTGGGATGTCGATTGCCTTTGCTACCAGCCCGTTCCATGAGCAACCTTTCTGGGACTTGCTCTGGGAAGTTGGTTCAAGGAGTGTGCAATGTAGGTGGTACAACAGCTAAGTCATGTTCAGGAAGATAATGACCAAGTACAAGGGAATGTCCGAGGAGAGGTTGAAGGTGTGGAGGGGGGGGAAGGAACAGAGAATGCTTCCTGGTGGCCAGCTAAGAGTTCTTGGAAGGATCGTAGGAAGGAGAAGTAGCACTGCTGGAGATGCTGGGGACTCCTGAGAATGGCCCTGAATGGTGGCTGAGAGAGGCAGGAAATCGTGTGACTTACTTGGGGAACAGTGGAAACCCACAGTGTGCGGAAACAGTCAGGGAACAGGCTGGCCATCCCTGCAGCACAGCCTCCACTTGGACTCACCATCAGAGAAACACAGCTACTCCTACAGCTTTCAGGACTAATGTGATCTCCACAGCCGGTTTTCTCCAGAGGTCTTGCAGGGGGTACCCGCTGGGTATTTCACAGCAAAGCTTCCCCAAACCTCTTGTGACAGTTCCCCTCTTGTTTCACACACTAAAACTACTCCTCGATCTCTCCTTTTCTCTCATTCTCTCTCTAGCCATCCCCGCTTAGCCTGCCTCGCCTCTGCCCTGGGGGTCCCCCTGTTGCTCTGGGCTCCTCCTCTTCTGACCTGCCCTGCTCCCCCAAAGCTCTGGCACCTGCCATTCAGGACAGGCGAGCCTCTCCTTAGGGAATTAGAGGCCCTTTTCTCCCCCTGACTAGCCCGCTGGCTAGCTTGGGGCTACAATCCTCCATCTGGCTCTTGCTTCTGGAACAATCTGGGGCAGGGTGGGGGACGGGGAATGAGGGCCTGCTCTGCAAGGAGGGAGGGTGCAGAGGTAGGAGGCCACTGGTTCCTGGAGCAGCCTGAGCAAGGCTCTGGGAAGAAAAAACTCCAAAGGAAGATAGGAAAGTCAAACCAAAAGGTGGCGCAGGGTCTGGAAAGACTTTCAAGTTTGAGGTCTGTCCGCCTTACAGACTGGGAGCCATGAGCCTGAGTCCGTTCTGTTTACACAGCTCCCCTAGGCCCTAGCACGGCACTAAACACATGCTGATACTCGGTATACACCTCCTGAATAAATGAACGTGAGCATGAAAGGATGAGTGTGTGAGTGAGGAACCCAGCAATGCCCCAGCCAAAGTCATGGGACCCTCTGCAACACCACGGCAGGTGAGGGGGTTCAGAGTATGCTACCCCAAAATATGGCACCTTGGCATATTGAATACTTTAAGCTGAAGGAGACTGAGAAAATGGCAGAAGCAGGAATATCACTGTGTTCTCTTACCCCTCACCCTGCCCCTCACCAACACTGTTCCCATGAAATGGGTCATAAGACCCTCATTTAAAGGGTGCCCTTCCTATACCTGGAGGTATCTTATCTCCAAAGACAAAGGGACAAGAGGAACCTTAATAAAGAGGCTTTGCTAAGCTCCCCCAGGTTACTACACTTGCCTCATATTCCTTAAGCTATCACATTCCTCCACGACTGCCCACTCCTGATCAAACAGAGCCTACAAATACTCAGATCCGACAGTTTCTCCAGGCCTCCATTTCCTTGGGAAGGTTCCCACATCACATACAACCTACCTTAAACAAATATGTATGCTTTTCTCATACTAAACTGTCTTTATCAGTTTAATTTTCAGACCTAGCCAGGGACCCCAAGAGGGTTGAGGAAAACTTTCACCTTCCATATACGGGTCAATGAACAGATGTGCCAGGATTCACCTGCACAGCTGTCTGTGAAGGTGGCAATTCTAGCAGGTGAAAAGGAGGGAGCCTCACTCCACCACGGTCCCCCATGCTTGTCTCCCATCTGCCCTGCACTGGTTCACACTTGGGTGGAATCACAGACAGTGTGGGAAATGCCCAGGGAGACCTTGAGTCCCCCTCCCACTAGATGGACCAGGAGACCCTGGCTACTTCAGGGTGTGACTCACCCACTTCCCTAGAGGACCAGTGTCAGGGGGGCTTTCCCTGCAATATCTGCTTCGTGGACTAGATGTCAAGTCTTAATGTGTTATCCTTCCAGAAATACTTTAATTGTAAAAAAAGACCGTGCTGAGTGGATAACATTTAACACAGGAGAAGGGAAGGAGAGAAAGGGAACCAACACGCATTGATTCTCCATCGTGAGCTAGTCACTGTGCTAATGTTCTTAAGAATTTTTTTAATTTTTTTTTTTTAATTTATTTTTGAGACAGAGAGAGACAGAGCATGAGCAGGGAAGGAGCGGAGAGAGAAGGAGACACAGAATCTGAAGCAGGCTCAAGGTTCTGAGCTGTCGGCACAGAGCCCCACGTGGGGCTCGAATTCGTCAACTGCAAGATCATGACCGGAGCCGAAGTCGGATGCTCAGCCGACTGAGCCACCCAGGCGCCCCTTGCGAATATTTTTTAAAATTTGTTCTAATACCTCTACTGCTATTCATTCAGCAATTGCTTCTTGAGCACCTACTATGTTCCAGACATGTTCTAGGCATGGGGAAAAAGCAGGGAATGAAACAGACAAAAATCCTGTCCTTATCACACATGCTAGTAGAGAAAGGAGAAAATGAAAAGAATGCATAGTATATTAGAAGGTGATTGATGCTATGGGGAAAAATAAAGCAGGGAAGGAAGGCAGGAAATGCCAGCGATGGGTAGGGTGGTGGGAGGGTTGCAATTTAAAAATAAGGTGGTCAGGGAAGGCACCACGGAGAAAGTGACATTTAAGCATAGACTTGAAGAGGGTAGGGAAAGAGCGTGTCCACATCTGGAGGGGAACATTCCAGGTGTAGGAACCACCTGACAGGGAATGGTCCTGCAGCAAGAATGTGCATGGTCTATTCCAGGCACAGCAAGATCAGTCTGCTAGGTAAAACACTAAGCCCACTCTCTAAACATGGAGAGAACTGGCTCTTCTTGGTGGCTCACAAGGTTAATTCATCTTGCTGAGGAGGTCAAGGTCACAGGCACGGGATATATTTGTTTCCTAACAAAAGTCATTTTGCAAAAACAGAAGAGTAGGTCACAAGAGAGTATATTAATTATCACAACTCTGCCCTTCATCCTCATCTGGAGCCCAATACCGCTGCTGTTTGCACTTAGACAAATCACACTATTTGAGTTTCAATTTTCCTTTCTGCAAAGTAGGGGATAACATTTAATAACACCCACTCCAAGAGATTGGGTTAATATATTGTATAAAGCATTTTGTAAACTGTGACGTGCTGTAGCAATTGTTTGTTGTTGTTATTTTTATACCATAACAGCAACTCAGGGTCTATGCCCAACTGAGGTTGGGTCTGTAAAGCCATTTTCATAGGCAAAGATAACTTCTTAGTTCTATTTCCTGGGTTGCAAAAGTATTTTTACTTAGGTATTACAGTAATCTTTCCATTTGGGGGTGGGAAAAGATTTCTTGAGGCTCTCACCATCCCCTCTGAACTTTGGCTGGATCTGTTAGACCATTTCCCAAACCTGAGTTAATCCTACGATCCCCACCCTTACCCCCTCACCACTTTGGCTTCGGTCTCCTAGCTTTGTGGAGACTTGTGTGTCTGTGCCTATGGTCTCTATCACTAAATCCCACGGTGTGACCGCGACTGGGCTCTCAGTGTTGCCAAACCATTTTCATCCTTCGGTTAAGCCCTTGTTTGCTTCCTGCGGTGAGAGTTTAGAATCCTAGTCCCCAACCCCACGGCCCCTCCCCTCACTCTGGGCAGATGGCCGGCCTGCAGCTGCAGGATGAGGTTCAAGTTCAATAACACGGGCTCCTCCCTGCCTGGGCATTCCTTACCAGACCTCAGTCTCCCCTTTACTCCACCCATCTTCTCTAGATCCAGAGCCAACACCATCTTCCTGTAGAGGGGATGATTTCTTCTTGTGCTGATGGCTCTATCACAGTTTCTATAGAAATAATTAGAACTTAGGAACAAGGAAGCTGATTGCTATATTATTTACTATAAAAACTGAGAAGCAACTCTTTGTCCAACAAATGGGGATTGATTAAACTGATAATGGGTACAGCCATGAGATGGCAAGGAAAACTGTAAACGGTATGTCTCAATTTTGCTAAAAGCCAAATAAAACTGGCAACAATAAACACAAATTACACGTGCATATGGAAAAAAAAAAGACTGGAGGGAAATATACAAAAATATAAACAATGATTATCTTCAGGCAATGAAATTATGAGTGATTTTTACTTTTAGTATTTTACTATATTCTGAAATGTCTACTGTAAGCACGCAGTATTTTTATAATTAGAACGGAAAGCAAAAATATTATTAACACCTCTCTGTAAAAGCTGTGGGTGATTTAGTTCTTTTCCCTTTAAATGGAGACTTTCCCGGGTGGGGTCTGGTTGACAGCTGTACAGTAACTCTCGTTACATGTAAGGCCTAGAAGAAAACCATAACCAATTAACATTACAGCGGGAGCTGAGGCATGCAGAATGGAAATGCCTCAATGGAAATGTGTTATTACTAATTTTTTTCCCCATTGTTGGACAGGTGTTTAGAGGAATGTGTTAAATTATCTTCAGATAATTTATTTTTTAAATGCTATGGTTATTCCGTTTTTCTGCCTCTGTTGTCATGGGAACCTTTGATATGGGGAAGGATTCAGTGTGGATATTTCATTGTAAGTCTGTTTAATCTATTTACCTGAGGCCCTACTGTGTGCCGTCACTGGTGATACAAGGGGTGATCTGCAAGTGCCTTACACCAGGGGCTTTGGAAACATTTGGGGGTGATTAGGATCATCCAGATGATTGGAGGAAAGTGCTACTGATTTAGTGGGTGAGGGCCAGGATTGCTAAACATTCTACACTATCTGGGACAGTTGTACGTAACCAAGAATGGACCTTCGTCTCATGCCACCACCCTGGGGGAGAAACACTGAACTGAAAAGTTGAGGCAGGCAATGCCTGGAAGGGCCAGAGAGAAAGGAGGGCATGGCTGATTCTCAGCCTTGTCATGCTAGTATTCAGGGTGACCAGATCTCCCAGGTTTTCCAGTGGAGCCAGAAATGTAGATGATGATGTAAAATCTCCCGATTTTTAAAAAACACTGCATGGGCCAAACAAAACACATCTGTGGGCCAGATTTGGTCCTCTGGTTGCCAATTTGCAACCATGTCTTAGGGGGAAAGACACAGTCCCTGTCTTCGTGAGAGTATAAGGGAGCCTGTAGAAGATCAAGTTCAAGTTCTAGAATGGACCAACCTAGGTTCAAATCACAGCTCTGTCATTCACTGCATAGACGATGATTTCAGGCAAGTGAACATCCTCTGAACCTTACTGTCTTCCATGAAATGGAACTAATGGGAACACTCACTGGTTTGTTACGAAGATGAATCCAGGTGGGAGAAGTCCCCAGTAACCTACACATTCGCTTAATAAAGTAGAGCCATTATCATTGTTAAGGCCATCACAGTCTAGTATAAGAACTTACTGTGTACGCTACACTGTGCTAGGTGCTGAGGGCTTATAAATAAGTGTGAGAGAAAGCCCTTGACCTGGACGTGTTTTCCTTCTGGGAAAAGAGATAAACCTGGGACATAAATATTGTTAAGCGCATCTGGTATATGAATGTGGCTCACATCAGACCATTACAGGAGACCAGAGGCAGGTACGTCTTATGAAGGTGGTGGCGGCTGGGGGCGTTGGAGTCCACCCAGAATGAGAGGGAGGGGAGAAGTGGCCTAGGCAAAAGACAGATTATAGAATCATAGTAAGAACTGAGTGCTTACCACATGCCCAGTACTCTCTAAGCACTCTGCCAGGTGGTAAGTGTGCTCCTTTGGCCTCATACGTATGAGGGATAAGGCATGTGCCTGGGAAGGTCCCCCGGAGCCAGGGCATGGGGGTGCTGACTACCGGGCCAGAGCCTGGCAGAGTATTTAATTTGTTGGCAGGGGAGCAGAAGCAGAGAAGTGACAGGCAGGACCAGTAATCTGGGGTGGAGCACAGGATGGCATGGAAGTGGAGGTGAGATAGCAGACTTGTGCCGAGGCCACGCGTGGGGGACTTCTCCCACCTGGATTCATCTTCGTAACAAACCAGTGAGTGTTCCCATTAGTTCCATTTCATGGAGGACAGTAAGGTTCAGAGGATGTTCACTTGCCTGAAATCATCGTCTATGTAGTGAATGACAGAGCTGTGATTTGAACCCAGGGGATGGGTGGGGAGCCCTGTGAAGGTTTCTTTACCAGGTCTGGCGGGTGGTGGGGGATGCTGTCAAAAATGATTGCCTGGGAGATAACGGGAATTTTATAAAGACAATTTTAAACTCCGGTCTTGAGCCACCTCCATGCTCTCCTGCCTCTCTTTCCTCACCCTCCACCAGCTTGTCAGTGTTCTCTACTGGCCAGTCCTCATGGTTATAAATACTTTCTCCTTAACTATTTTTGAAAATTTTGGAAGCAACTCCTTCCCTCACCAATGTGCTGTTATTTTCAAATCTCCCCAGAAAGCCTGTACCGACCCCCACCCTCCCACCCTTGCCTCTCTAGAAAACAGATCACTGCTGGGGTTGATGGATTGGGTACAGCAAAGCTTTCAGACTTCTGACCCACCAGGGATGGCTGATATAAAATCCCATGCTGCATGTGAAGGAAGAGTGTGTTTAGTAAATTCTGTAGAACAGTTGTTTTTTTTTTTTTCTTTTTTTTTTTTCAGGGGGGAATTGTGAATCCACTAAAAAACAAACGGTTTCCAAGTACTCCAACCATTTGCATTTCAACAGGCAAAATGGTGTTTAAACTCAAGGCCCATCTTTTTTTCAAAGTAGACCAAGCCATACCTCTCTAGGGAAGACTATTTTAGCTGTGATTCTGATTTGTTCTATAGGATGGAGAGCAGTAAGATCATTTTGTTGGGGATGTTTGATGCCTGAGCTTCTTTAAACCATAACCAAAATCAGTCCAAAACGGTGCAGTTTGGCTACAAGGCATTTTTAGCACAAACAGCTTGCACCAGTAAAGAACTATGACACAACAGAGCGGACCAGTGTTTTCATAGACTGACTTATAGAGGCAAGTTTCCTGTCTCTGGAGGTGACCAAACATCATGCGATAGCACTAGGATTGTGCCATGGTGTCCCCCCAGGAATCAGTAACAAAGAAATACCTAGCAGACTTTTTTCTTTCTTTCTTCTAGAGCCTTCTATACAAGTATATCCAGCGCCTGGCCTAAGCACCAGATGTGAGCTAACAATCCTGTGGTTACCTGGCCCTGTGATTTGGCACAAATCACTTCTCATCAGGTTAGACTCAAAGAAATCTGAGCAGGCTCCTGGGTTCAAACATTCTATGACTTATAGACAGAGACACAAAAACCAAGACCTTTCCAAGTCCAACTCAGAGCCTTGGAATTAGGATTGTCCTGCTGAGGAGTGCGAACAGACAGCTGGAAGCATATCTAGTGGCTTTTGCAGAACCTGACATGGCCCTGGGCTCAAGACTCTCAGCTCCCACTGATTCGTGGTGCTGGAAATTGTCAGCCTCAAGTCTCGCCCTAGGGATTTGAATCTCCAACCCAGTTCAGGGGTCCTGTAATCAAATGCAAATTATGCCTTTAAGCCCCGAAGGGATGGGAGGAGGGATTAGCTGACAACCCTGGGAGCTGCTGCCTAAGGCCCTTGGGAGTGACAGCCCCCCACAGGGGGAGGTCAGGAGGGAAAGAACGGAAAAGGGAGAGAGCTCAGGAGGGGTCAGGGGCCTCTGGCAGCCCCCACTTCATCCTCAGTGTGCCCCCGAACACACGGCCCTGGGTGGGGGTCTAATCTCCAGGCAGCCCGCCCTCGGCATTGTCTTGCCAGGGTCAGGACCCCCACCCCATGAGTCACTGGCCTCACTCTGGCCCCTCAGCCTCCATGCTCTCAGTGCTAACCCGCAATTCTCCAGGCCAAGGGCCCAGATACATCCGATCTATCCTACTCCTCTCTAGGCTCAGAGAAATCGGGACTGAACACAAAGAGGGGGGGGGGCGCCCTGATGGGGCCACAGCTTGGTGAAGAGGGGTGCACAGAGAGTGGCAGAGCCAGCTTGGAACCAGCTCTCCAAGAGTAAACCAAATTGCTCTCCTCCCTGACCCACAACGCTTTCCAATCAGGGAGTCTAAAATTACCATATTTACAGCATCTGCAGCCAAGCCGAGCACTAAACAAGATGAATAGCTGTGACGCACGATCTGAGTGGAAGTATGCAGCAGGGCTGGGCTGGGCTGGGTTGGGCAGCAGGGTGCGTGCCCCAGAGGGGAGAACAGGCGGTCCCTGGCTGGGGGACAGGATTCACCCAGCACCAAACCCAAAAGAAGGTGGGAGATAGAGCGATTGACAGAGAGACAGAGAGAATTTGAGGACATGATGCTGACTTTACAAATCTCCTTTTCCTCCTTCTGCCTCTCAAAGACAGGATCGCTGGGGTCTTGCTTACAGTGGGACAGCCATGTCTGTGAGTCCTCTTCCCAAGCAGCCTTTTCCAGGGAATCTGTGGTCAACCCACATAGATTAAATGACTCCATTCATAGAGAAGGCCCAAGAACCTGGGCCATGCAGCTCTGGTAGAGACCAAGGTGGGAACGGTGGGAACATGTTCTGTGTAGTGGTGTTCCAACACTCTGCACCAGCCTGGCCTGTTCTTTCCCTGGAAGGGAAAATGCCCAGGAAAAGAGAGTGACTCATGACCTGCAGACGCTCTCTCCAGACCCAAATACAACAGAGACCTGGGAAGACATGGGAAGACAACAGAGACCTGGGAAGACTTTCAGATCAGTGTGGATTCTCCTGCATCAGAGACTCACCGCAGATCCCCTGGAATGCTGGGACTCTGAGTGACAGGATTGCTAGACCCCTACATTCTTCCCTTTAGCTAGAGCATATCCTCTTTGGTCTGTTTTGTGTCCTGGGCTTCTCTTTACATTCTCATTTCATTTCTGCAACATTTTCAGAGCCTAAAATAAGTGTGGAAATCACTGGTTTGTGCTAGAGGGCAGGAAGTAGAAGGTAGTAGTACATAGGTGGCATGAAAAAAGGGAAAATGAGGTGTCTGTAGAAACAGTTTTGGATGTGTCAGGGAATGCTAAGAAAAAGAGGTTAGGATTGAGGGAAGGTTAAGATCAGCACTAACATGTGAACCAGCTCCCAGAGGAAAGCCTCTTCCTTGAGAAATCTGGAACCAGCTGCCATTTGCAATAACCCTGCTGGAACCTGAACCCAGACCCACAGTGGGGGCCATTTGTTAAGCAACTGCCTAGTCCTTATGAGCCATTTTTGGTAGGAGGTGATAAGAGGAAGGGTTTGCCAGTGTTTGAGTTGTGGCTGCCCACTCAAAAAATGTTTCCAAGCTGATAACATTCTCAAATAGGCACACCACTCAGCACATGACTAAATCTGGCCCCACCCCCAGGGTCTCTTAGATGGTGAAAATCCTGGTAAACTGCACAGATGTGTTTCTGTTCTCAGTGGCCCAGAATTTCTAAGAGCTTCCCTTTACCACTGACATGGTAAGGAAGGGGCAATATTAGTCACCCAGGATGGCAGCTCCCATTTTCATTGCTCTGACCTAGATGGGGCTGGTCTTTCTCAACAGTGGCCAGAAGTCCCCCTCTCTTCTCCTCCTACTTCTTGGACCTCCCCTTCTGTCTTTCCCATGGCTTCTTTTTCATATTCTCCCATTAAATTGTGTTTCCTCCAGGTTTGGACTTCTGTTGTCTCTTCGAACTCTGTTCTCCTTGAGTGACCTTACTCTTTGCTGACTTCATTTATTACCAAAAACCTGTGACCTCAGCCCCAGCCATCTCCTGAATTGCTCACATATATTTCTGACTGCAACATCTCCAGTTGGACATTCTACAGTTGTCTCAAATCGCACATGTCCAAAACTGATCTCATTATCTACGCCCTCCTGCTTCCCATGACAAGCCCCTCCTCGGGTTCCTCCCCTATCCTTTCTCTCTCAATGGTATCACCAGCCACTCAGACATCCCAATGGAAACCTTAGAGGCCCCTCTGACCCTTCCCTCTCCCTCATCCAGGTCTGTCAGTGTTAACTCTGATGAGTCCTTTAAATCTTTCCCCCTTCCATCTATGCCATCAGTGCCCCAGATTAGGTTCCCAGCATCTCTTTGTCACTACAATCCTTACAGGATCACCTGGCCTCAGATGCCCTCCACTCTACAAATAGGAGACAATCCTCTGAATACAGATCTGATTTGGTAAATATTTCTGATATTTGGTAAATTGTGCCCAGGACCGGGCATACAACGGTAAGTATGACCAGTAGGATCTCTGTCCTCATGGGACACATGTCCCAGTTGGGGAGCCAGACAGGAAACAAGCAGAAACCAGACAAGTGAATAAAATACTTCTAAATTGTAGTAAGTGCTATGAGACAAACAAATCAGGGCCTGAGGTTGGAAATAATGGGGTGGGGTGGAAATCTGTGCCACCACCCACACAAAGACCTTCAAAGGCTCCTCATTGCGTACAGAACAAGGTTCAGACTCAGCGTGGCACGCAAGGCCCTTGCCAATCTGGCCCAATCTGTTTTTCAGCTCCACTTTTATTCCCCCTCCCCTCTAACCCATGCCTCGTGTCCTATTCATCTTTGAATTCCCAGCCCCTTGTTCCTGGCAGATAATAAGCAGGTAATAAATGGGGAATCAATGTGTGGAAGAATGAGTGATGGACAGAGTTCCCTTCATAGTCATGCCCTCTCCCCTTTCTCACGTCCGCTCTTTGGTGAAGCTGCTTTACAAGGGTTCCTTCCCCTGAGTCTCCATCGTGTTTCTCAGCCTATTTCTGCCCCAGGTACCTAGACTACTTGATGGTCTCTCCGGGTAGACTGTTAAGGCAAGAGGGCAAGGACAATCTTGTTCCATTCTGAAAAAAAGGCCTGGCACACAGCAGATGCCTGAAACATGCCAGGTGAGTTGATATGAAGAACATGAAGAAAAGGGAAGTGACTGGTGTCCTTCTTAGACTGTTTTCTGCTAAAATAACTCCAGTGGCCAAAATAGTTGGGTGGAAAGAAGTAGTATGAAGATATCATTGCCAAGTGGACAGCCAAAGGTACACACTTCCTCTTGCTCAAGGAACAGCCTCAAAGAGCCCAACTTTGTCACTATGCCTTTGCTTTGAAAATATTTTTGCACAATCAAAGCAGGGAACAATGAAGCAAATGCATGCCCATGGCACTCAGAAGATCTGCCTGTATCCATGAGAACAGAAACTCCCCTGATTGAGAGTTGGTTCTAGGGCTCAGCTTATCCTTTCACAGGATCTGTTAAGAACTAGCTCCATTTCTATCTTAGCAACCTAGGGTACTTGCTTCTTTCCAAGGACCTTAAATGAAACCTAACTTCTCTGCTGTTCCCACATCCTGTTCTTGGAACTCCTTAAACATTATTCCCTAAGGCCAGAATAATTGAACATAGGGGTCTGTTGGTCTTTGGCAAATACATTTGGCAGGATAGGGAGAAAGTGGACAGGGAACCAACCATAAAAATTTTCAATAAAAAAATCTAAATAAAGGTAAGAATAAAAATGAGAGGTAGATTTTGTGAATTATTTTAGGCTTAGTGCCTGCTCTCAGAAAGGTACTGGGCATGTGCCAATCTGCCTGGCTTTCTCAAATCACCGTTGATTCGTTTGAATTTCACACATGGTCACCTTGTCCTCCTTTCTTTTTTTTTTTTTTTTTCAATCTCTCCAGAAAGCACCTCACTCCTGACCTGAGCATTTCATTAGTCCTATCTCCTTAGAGACCATTTCAGATTTTTCTTCACAGCCTTATTTTATTCACTCTGGCTCAATGTCACCAACCCAACTGTCCTCAGCCAAGCCTCCAAAGGAAATATGATCCACTTGCTGCGTCAGATCATTTGGAAATAGATACGATTGGCTTGGAGTCATTCCATGCAGGGCTGTAAAATTGCTCTCTCTCCCTCTAAGTGGGTTGGGTCAAGCCCAAACTGAGGCAAGAAGTTTCCAAGGAATACAGAGCAGAGGACTATAGTAAGTGGTGGTGATTCAGTCAGTGGTCCTCTTGCTTCTGAGTCAGTATTAACCTTCCACTAGTGGCAAGTATGTACAGACTACCTTCACAGTCAAACAAAATAGTAAGGTCTTTACACTGGGGTTCGTGAAACACTTTACAAGAGCAGCAGAATTGCAAGCTTGGTGTGAATCTCTTCATTCAAGCCAAGTTATAGTCTAAATTTTTGTGTTTCCAAGATAAATGAAGGTAGTTAAATTGATTGTGAGATTTATGTATCTTGTGCAAAGTTGGCAAGACGTCTATATTTTTATTGGGCCAACTCTACAAACTACCATTGAAATTCTCACATACAATGTCCCAAGTTCTCTTTGGGATTTCAGATGGGATCAGTTTCTTCTTTGAACTAATTTTGCACGGTGCTATTTTGTTGTAACTACTTAAGGAGCTGCCTGGTATAATGAAAGAGTCTAGGTTGGAATCAGAACACCAGGGTCAAAGTCCCAGCTATATCATTCTTTGGGTAAGTTATTTAACATGCCCCAGTTTCCTCATCTACAAAATGGGAATTATGCCACTTGTTTTGTAAACCATAAAACAACATATAAATACACGGAGGTTTTGGCCTTACCAGTGGCTGTGTGGTTGAAAATATAGTGATCCTCCAGATTCTATTGAAGCTGTGGGCAAAAACAATGTGATAAGAACATGAACGTGGGTGGTCAGGTGAGCAGGACACTGATTGCCCTGATAGAAAGCCTAGTTTTAATGCAAGCCAAATCCTTTAATCTCATTAATTAGGATTTTTATATAATCTTTTACTTAAGATAAGACATAGAAGTAAGCCATTCAATCTTGTATCCAATGGAAGAATTTTTCTCCATTTTTCCACCAAGAATATCATGATAATTCTTGATAATCAATAATATGCCTTTACTGGTGGTTTCTAGGTCTCAGACTTCTAGCTTCTAGGGAATAGGAATAAGTCTTTGACTTGCAAGGGATTTAGTCCTTTGAGGGAGATGTGCTTTTAAAACAGACAATCATGGGGAAAAAAGCTACAAGTAGGACAAGCTTTTGAGGGCAGGGGTTGGTAAACTACAGCTCTAGGGCCAAATGCAGTCCACCACCTATTTTTATAAAGACAGTTTTGTTGGAACACAGCCACATTCGTTTCCATATGTATTGTCTATGGCTACTTTTGTACTACAATAGCAAAATTGAGTAGCTGTGACAGAAACAGTATGGCCTGCAAAACTTAAAGTATTTTCTATCTGGCCTTTTATAGAAAAAATTTGCTGACCTCTGGTCTAAGGGTATCAGGTCTTTTAAAGATTTAACTTGGGTCCTCAAAGTTGAGGAGGAGTTAGCCAAGCAGAGAACAGGAGAAAGGCATTTGGTTGGCTATAAAAGTAAGTACAAAGGAATGGAGTTATGAAAGTATATTTCATGTTTAAGAAGCAAGGAAAGTCTCAATAGTACATGACAGAGAACAATGGGAGATGAGGCTGGGAAGATGGACTGAGGTTAGACCGAGAAAGGCCCTTTCCATCAATGCTATTGTGTTTGAAATTAATCCTGTAGACTTTTGGTTTCCAAATGGGATGCACACCCCAGAGTTACACAAGACAATCCATTAGGATTCAGGCAGAAATTATCAGAATTTTAACTTTATTTTTATCTAAGAAATAAGAAATTCGGCTTTATAACATTTAATATATACGTTGACATTCCATCCATGGCTATGGCTACTGGTCACGGATGGTTCATGAGATAAAGCATCCTATGGTAAGATTAGGCTTTGCACAGTACAGAGAGCTCAACAGTGGTGTCCTCAGTCCTCATTCTTCTCCAGGCTTTTAACAAAATATAAGCCACTACAGTTTATATGTTATGATTTATGGATATTATCTAGTTCATCCTAATATATGCAAAATGGACAAGGGGACTAAAAATATTCCTGCAAAGAAACAACAGATCAAAGATAGTATAAGCATAGGTAAATAATAAGAGTAGCATTTATACTTCCCTTCGAACGAGTTGTCTTCAGTCATATTCTAGCTGAAAAGAATGACCAAATGTTCAGATGCAACAAGAAAGAGAGCCAACCTCAATTAGAAAATTCCAAGAGAACTATCAGACGTATGGATTTACATCCTCTATCACTTATGATAAACTTTGCCTGACACATTGATCACGTTTTGTGGTACTGGCTAATGACAGTACAATGAAGCCATCATGATTAGCAAGATATTTTAGGCTATTGCTTATTTCAACTTTATTTCAGCCTTCTAAAATTTAATTGTGTGCATGTTTTATAATACATGATGTATTAGTAAAGAAATACATGTGTATAATGTAAAAATAAATATACATTGGGTGTACATATTCAAGATTCATTTAATTTTAGAGGGTTCAATCAAAAAAGTGTGGGGACTATTTCTGTAGACAATAGAGAACCAATGGAGGTCTCAGTAAAGGAAGAGTCAGGATTTGGTATGTTTTCGAAAAAGATGCTACAGGCTGCCAAGAGGAAAACAGATTGGAAAAGAAAAGACATGTTGGAGAGTGGCCACTTCAAATCATTTTTAAGTGCCTGAAGATCTCAGACAAAATGTATAAATACTAAGAGCTTTTATTACAAATTCCACTCTTCCAGCTCTCTCTTTCTGAAATGAATGGTGTTAGGTCCAAGCAAGGCCGCAAAGGTTTGCGCTGACAATATAGCCTTGTGATGAGCAAAGTTAGTTGGATGACATAAAAGCACAAGAATAGGTTCCAGAGATGCGAAAACATACCCTACAAACACTGCATGCCACTCGGACTCCACTTTCCCCTCTGACCTACATGGGTTTCCAAGGCAAAGGATTCTTCAAGCATGAGGGTCGTAGCCACTGTTTCAGCCAGAGAGGCCATTCCCAGTGTTGACAGGCATGATTAATTGATTCTGACGGGAAGATATGTTCTATCAAGGCTGTGCATATAGGATGTGGCTTCTGGGAAGGACTATGGCATTTCTCCTGGGAAAGGGGCCAGGTAGGCCATTAACCTATCACAGCCAGTCCCCCTTAGCCATTTATTCCTTGGTACAAAGAACCTAGTTGCCAGATTTGAAGAACTGAACTCAGGTCCTTTCAAAGTCTGCAAGAAAAGAAGAGGCTACACTAAATTGGGAAGGGTGAGGGTCTGTGGGAGGAGGTGGCCTGGGCAGTCCTTGAGAAGGAGCCGGCAAAGGTCTCAAACCTAAACCTAAAAGCCCTGAAAAAAAAAAACCAAAGGGAGTTTCCTTCTCTGCGCTCCAAGAAGAAGGGCAGGCCCTCTGCCTTTCTGTCTTTTCTCTTTAAAGTGCTGGGCAGGAGGGAGCAGGGGGCAGGGATAAGAGTAAAAACAAAATGAAAGTGACAACAAGCACTTTTTATGGACAAAGATGGACTTAGGAAGAAAAAACGCACGCTCTGGCTTTCGCAGCTCTGCACCATCTGGCCATACTCCTCACGTGGATTCTTCATTTCAGTAACGTCTGTCTGTTTCCTCCTCTCAAACACACCGTCCAGTTCCACTCTTTGCTCTGGTTGAAACTGTATTCAAACTTGGAGCCCTTGCAAGCTTCCATTGGCTTCATCAATCTTCCCTCACCGCTCCAAAATGCAAACTCCAAATCTCTCTTTCGTCTTCTGGTTAGCCAGTTTTGCCTTCAGTTAGGGCCCCCTTGTGCATTTCTCTAATCGTTCTGGGTCTCCCCAGCTGACTTTCTTGCAGGGGGATGTGTCCTTATGTATTTCCACAGCACCTAGATCTTGAGCTTCAAAATGAGTGCTAGGAACTCAGAATTCTTTGTCTATGTTTGACCTGAGCAGATTGTTTTAATTCACTAGGTCTTGTATTTAAAACAAAACAAAAGAAGGAACAAGATGGGATTCACTCATGACCTGGAAGCACTTGGAAGGGGCTGGGAACAGATAGATCTGTCCGGTGGATTCTCTCCGTCCTTGTTAGTTTGAGACAGCTGCTGGGGACAGATGCCAGCACAGACATGCTCCTAGGAAGACACATCCTGCCAGGATTACAGGGCCTAAAGGAAACACGGACACAGAACACAAGCCTAACACCCTTTCTTACTGCATCCATAGAAAACAGCAAACCCGGGAGGCTTAGCCAACAGCAGCCTGGAGGATGTGGGGCCTTGGTGAAGGCCATAGTTTAGCATCCTTTCACCCAGATGAGGGAAAAAGTCCCTTCTTTTCTCACCCCTTCCCCAAAATTAAAACAATGAAAATCAGTTCTCATTATCCCAATAATTAAGTCCCATTCAGCCAGCTGACAGCAGCCAAAGAATGATTTTTCTGTGCTGCGCTGTGTGGCTGCCCTCCATGGCCCCATTCATGGGCCACTGTGTGCATTTAATCACCCTGAGCGGGCTGAGCTAATGAAATGCTGGGGCCTTGCCCTGCCCTGACCCCGCTGCTATTTCTATCTGAGCTCAGCACGTCCTTTGCTTGACAGTTGCAACCGAACAAGCAGATTTTTCTCTCCCATCTATGGAGTGTAAAGAGCCTATTTTGGCAGCCTGTGGGGCTGGGGACCCCGCTGGAAAACCAGTGAATGCCCCTGGAGGTTAACTTGCAAAGCTGTTTTCCAGACTGAGAGGCGGGGTGGAGGAGAGGCAGCGTGCTGGAGACCCGAAGGCACCCAGGCCTGTGGCCCTGGTGCACGGGACAGGAAGGGCAGGGGCCCTTCTGGGGCAGAAAGGGAAGACGAACCTGGAAAAAGTAAGGGGCCACGAAATGGGGCAAGCTGATTTATCCAACGCAAACCTGAACAAAAGCTCTTTGTCAGTTATCAGAAATCTCCCTCCCTCGCCAGGGTCCAAGTGAGAAAATCCATTCCGTTTGGTTTCCAGTTCGCAGGGCTTGCTGAAAGGGGGATCCCTGCCGAGAGATTGCTCTCTTAACATTCCTAGCTGTTGTTTTAACGATTCCCTAAGATTCAGAAGTCAGGGAATAAGATGCCAAAATTATATGCATTTATCCATACAGAAGTTTAGGGAATTACACTTAGCTCATGAAAAAGTAAAACCGTTCTCTCTGAGGGAAGTTGGAGAGAAGAGGCCAAAAATGCATTAAATGTGTCAGCATGGTGGCTTTCCGTAGAAAAGACATATCTAATGAAGGACTTAAATCAGAGGTGACAAACTCAAATGCCCCCAGGGGCCAGAGAGGTCACCAGGCTGATGGAAGGGAGGTAGGTGGGAACTGTAGCAAATGCCAAGAGCTCTGCCCCATCTAGAGCAGGCAGTTGCTACACAGGCTCCGGCCCCTTTCTGCCATATAGGTAGGCGGGCCTGGAATGACATGATTTTCTGTGTTTTGTTCAAAAGAGAAACCTTAAATCTCTATTCTTATATGAAATCTCCCAAATGTTAATGTTGGAAACTAATTCAAGATGTAAAAAAAAAAAAAAAAAAAAAAGTCCCAAAACACAGCATTTCTAGCCAAACAAAATATGTTGGCATACTATAAGCCCACTACTCATATTTGCAGGGCCTGGGGCAAGGGTACAAATGGAGGCCACGTATCAGATGTCTAAATATTGAAAAGGTATAAATCAAGCTCACTAACTGTGAAAGAAAATATGCTCTGTCTGCCTACAGAGAAAAAATATGCTTTCCTAAGGCCCTGGTAGCCAGGTGTGAATTCAGAATTCTGGGACCCTGTGGATATCCTCACAGAAATTGGGCAACATGGGAGAGCTGGCTTTTGGCTCCCAGTCCTTCTTTCCCACCCCCATCTCCATCCTGCATTACTAGGGTCTTGGACACTCATGTGGACACTCCAGCCCATAAGCCCAAGCTCTGGCTATCCCCTTACACCCCAAATGGCTGCCCCTTGGCTGCCACTCTGGCTTAGCGGTGCCTCTATCAAAGGCATAGTCTGCCCTTGGGATGGCAGACCCAAATGAGCTTGGGGAGATGTGACAGTGAACTCCAGAGTTCTGGGATTCAGGGTGTGGTCTAGGAGGAGGAGGAACATCTGAGCGGTCACATCTCTCTGGCCAGAGTAAGGCCCTTTAAAGAGTGGGGTCTAAGGCCCCAAGTGAAGTACTGGCATCCATTTTCTTTCTTTATTTTTTTTTAACATTTATTTATTTATTTTGAGAGAGAGAGAGTGTGTGTGTGAAGGGGTGGGGGCAGGCAGAGAGAGGGAGAAGAGAGAGAGAATCCCAACCAGGCTCCGCACCATAAGTGATGAACCCAATGTGGGGCTTGAACTTACGAAACTGTGAGATCATGACCTGACCTAAAATCAAGAGTTGGAGGTTTAACTGACTGAGCCACCCAGGCACCCCTGGCATCAATCCTAGATCCCTGACTTAAATAATTATATGCCCAGAAGTGAAGACATCCTGATTCTTGGCCTGATTTTATGATTAACTAGCTATGTGACCTTGAGTAGATCATAATCTTTTGATGAATCAGTTTCTACGTGAATCAAATGGGGACAAAATAACTCTTGCAACCAACTCACTTGGGAAATAAAATGAGATTATTCAGTGAAAATACAAGTGATAATTAAATAGAATTTTTTTTTACAGATTAAGAAAATAGTAGCTGCAATAGACACAAATTTTATCAAACAGAACATATCTGAAAGGTCTCACTCAAACGATCTCATTAAAAACATATTTTATGCCAATATGTGGGCTAAGTCTAGAAGAACTGAAATGATAGTACTTTTCATTGAGAGTCTTCTCTCTTTTCCAACAATCCCTCAAGATGGGTGTCCCATCATGCTGATCTTAAAGGATATTGCAGAGATAAACAAAACAAAAACGAAATAGATTTGCAGTGATTTATGACTCCTTTCCAAAAACATAGCAACCCCATTTAATCCATATTAGAGCAAGATCTCTCTTTAGGGACACATGTGCTGTTATTGTGATAGCCATTATCATAGGGGCAGAGAGAGAAGGAGACACAGAATCTGAAGCAGGCTCCAGGCTCTGAGCTGTCAGCACAGAGCCCAATGAGGGGCTCAAACTGGCAAACCGTGAGACAGTGACCTGAGCCAAAGTTGGACACCTAAATGACTGAGCCACCCAAGTGCCCGTGGGTCCCAGTTTTTAATGAAAGAAAACCAATGGGGAAAGTGGCAAAATAAAAAAAGGAAGAAAATATTAAAAATTTCCATTACAATTTAAATCAATAAGAATTCAAGAATTTTATTTTTAATGATAAGAAAAAAGAACTTCAAACCACAGAGGGAGACAAGTTGTACACAAGGCAACTTGGTATACCAGGAAATATTCATGTGACAGTAAATTAAAGAGTTCCTTCCAAATAAATATTGTTTGATACTGATAATAATGTTTAAGCATGCCTGGTTTGCTTTTAAAAGATACCTTTCTCTTCAGACCAAGTCAAGACGGACTCTGAAAATACAGCAGAGAGTAGCTAAGGTTATGTGTCTTCCTAAACATCCATGGAAGAGCTAGGAATTGTGAGCATTTGTTGTGTTAGAATGCCTCACACCCATTTCCTCTTATTAACACCACCCTGTTTTCCTTTTGGGAGATAATCTCTTCCCCTTAGGACGGGTCTGTGGACAGAGCTGGATAGGAGGTTTGTGACCCAAGTTAGGCCAATCAGATGTTCCCCCATGGAATGTGGGTTTTGAGCAGAGGGACAAAGAGAACGGAAACATCAGGAAAGTCATAGCATCCAACTTGAGTATCTTGACCAGACTTTTGGAACCCTTACTGAGGTTCTTACTTCGTAGCTTCTGGAGCTTGATTGCTTCTTGCCCATTTCTGAGACTGGTTCCCCAGTCTGTCCTGAATCCTATAGGCTCCCTATATCCTTCTTCTACACCCTCTTTTGTTTATGTAAGCCAGAGGTGCTTCCATTTCATGCAGCTAAAGAACTTTAATGGATAAAATAGCACCAATGCACTGTGGGTACTAACCTTCAGTCTGATTTACCAAGTGCTTATGGAGACTTTCCATGTGCCCTGACCCCAGGGAGCATATGTCTCACTGTGGGATATGATGCAGGGGCCCTAATGCAGAAACAGTGGCACTATCCCGAGCTTCTTCTATCCAGTTACCCAGCTACACATACTCATTTTCTTTCTTGGTTTCCCTGAAGTGTTGGAATGTTCATTTCGTTTTTTACTTTATAGTGTGCGCTGTTCATAAAATGGCCAGCAGAATCTCAGCACTTCAAAGGGTGCTTCCAGAATGAGTAGGTAGCTGGAATCAGTATGACAGTGAGTCAGCCTGGTGATCCTCAGGCCTGCAGTAAGATCGATGTGTCAATATCACATGCTCAGAGATTAGGTTCCAATGTGCCTGACTGTCCTTGAAAAAAGTTCGTGGAAAAGGCTGAGGGTTTGCCAGGGGAAACTAAAAATAACAAATAAGGGAGATACACAGTGGGTAAAGATATGGAGGAAAGAACTGGAAACTGAGAGCAGAAAGTGACTGGTTCACAGTGACAGATGACCAAGAGTATGTGACATTAGGGGCAGCAAATGCCCTATACTAGTTTTGAGACTAGCTTTTGAAATCAGTAATAATAGTTATCATTTAATATTTAACCTCATTGCTCTTTGGTCATTTACCATCACCTGGGTTCTTAGCTTGACATTGCTCTGTGTGTTCACCAACCATAAGGAGATGGGGTAATCTGGAGGTTCAGTATATAGGGGCTCCAGAGCCAACCTACAACTCGAGTGCGTTTGAACTTCAAGTCTATCACTTGCTAGTTCCATGGCCTAAGGCGAATTATTTAGCTTCTCTGTGCTTCAATGGTGCTATCTATAAAATGGGGTGGTAATAATAATACATATAAAACACTTAGCAGCATCCTGGCACATTAGTGTTCAGTAAATATTAGCTACTGTTATTTATTCAACAATGGGGCATCTGGGTGGCTCAGTCAGTTAAGCCTCCAGCTTCAGCTCAGGTCATGATCTCGAGTTTCTTTCGTTTCAGCCCCACATACATCTCTGTGCTGACAGCTCCAAGTCAGGAGCCTGCTTCAGATTCTGTCTCTCTCTCTGCCCCTCCCCTGCTTGTGCTCACTCTCTCTTTCTCTCAAAAATAAATAATAAACTTAAAAAAAACCCCACATATATTTACTGAGCATCTAGGATTTCCAGGCACTTTTCTAGTCCTTGAGATATATCTGTGAACAAAATAGACAAAGATGCCTACCCTCATGGAGTTTACATGCTAGTGGGGGAGGAGGTGGGGAAGAGACAATAAACAATGCCGGTGCTGTTATTAATATCTGACCCAATTATTATTATCTGACTCAATATCCACCGTCTCCCCCAAACTTTCTGGAACTCCTTTAAATCCTTATCCTCTTCTTTAAACATTCTGTTCATCTTGGTGCCTTCACTGAAACCTGGTTGGCCCTAATATGTGATTTTCACCATTGCACTCAAAAGTGGGGTCTGCTTTTTTTTCTCACTGTCCACATATCCCAGAGGCTGACAACGGGGAAGTTGGCTTCCTTGCTTCCCATTGCTACTTCTATGCCTTTTCTCCTCATTATCCTATAAAACCCACAGGTCTTGGGGTACTCATTTCTTCAGACCGTATAACCTATCTCCATTTTTTTTTTTCTGTCATCAATAACCTCTCCATTGCTCATTTATTTATTTAGCACTGGAGAACCTGGTTCACCCTCCTCCCATTCAGCCCTGTTTCTGTCATCATCCTTGGTGACTTTAACATGGTTTCTGAGTTCCTTGACCTCCTCACTTCCAATGATCTGTTGTTTCACCTTCCTCAGATACTTTTACATGGTCATAGCCTAGACCTTGCCATCACCCCTTTCAAGTCTAGATTTTAATTGTCATATGATCCAACCACCAGTTTTATCTTTCCAGCCAACTTTCTCTAGTGTGCCTCCTCCTATCAAGTAAGCTCACCTGCATGTTTATTTTTGTTTTGTTTTGTTTTGCTCTGTTTTGTTCTATCTAGGCCAAACTTGCCTAGTACAACCCCAAGCTGGTCAAACCCAACTATTGGCTTAGGCCGTAATAGCTCGGAGGCAATTGAAGATGAATGGAGAAAATAATACCTCGAGTTGAATGATCACATTTTAAATCCATGACTACTGCCGTTCTCAAATGAGTACTCAATATTGTCCAGAAGTCCTGCATTATTTCTCTAGCAAGTTCATTTCACAAGATCACTATTTGTGTGTCTTCTCCCCCTCAAACCTCTAACCATCACCCCCTTTCAGCTGATGATATCAAATCACATCTCACTGAGAAACAGAAATAATCAGACCGAAACGCTCTCATTTCCCCATCACGACAGCTGCAAAAGTACTGGTGTAGTATCTGTTTTCACTCCCATCACAACAGAAGTGTCCCTCTTCCTATTAAAGCCAAGCCCCTCTACTTGTGTTTTGGATTCCACCTTCTCTGTATGTCTCAGGGACTTTGTTTCTGAGGTCAGCCCCATCCCTCTTCTGCACAATCAGCTTCTTCTACTCTACTGAATCACTCTATCAGCATCAGCAACAAAATGCCCAGCTAGCTTTCATCTTTCAAAATCCTCTCTTGAGGGGTGCCCGGGTGACTTAGCCGGCTATGTGTCTGACTCTTGATTTCGGCTCAGGTCATGATCTCATTGTTTGTGAGTTGAGCCCCATGTCAGGCTCTGCCCTGACAGAGTGGAGTGTGCTTGGGATTCTCTCTCTCCCTCTCTCTCTGTCCCTCCCCTGCTCTCTCTCTCTCTCTCTCTCTCTTTCAAAATAAATAAACTTAAAAAAAAATCCTCCCTTGATACCACATTCTCCTCCAGCTACCTTCCTATTCTCTGTCTCCCTTCGAATTGGTTTTATGTAGTATATAGGGAATGCTGTTGACCATTTTAAAAAATAGATTATTTTTTAGAGCAGTTTTAGGTTCACAGCAAAATTGATCCGAAGGTGCAGACAGACTCCCCCGCCTCCACACATGCACAGCCTCTCCCATTATCAACATCCCCCACCCGTGCTGTTCATTGTTACAACTTAGGAGCCCACATCCACCCATTACCCAAGTCCATAGTTTGCTCTTGGTGTTGTGCATTCTATGGGTTTGGACAAATGTATAACAACATATATGCATCATTATAGTATCATACAGAATAGTTTCACTGCTTTAAAAATCCTGTGCTCTGCCTATTCATCTTTCTTTTCCCTCATCCTCTGGCAATTTCTATATTGATGTTATATTCAGCAAACTCTCTGAACTCCCTTTTTTTTTCTAACCATTTTCCTACAGTATGGATTTTCTTTAAACAATCTTACTGTCTTTAAAGGAAGATGGCTTGTCTTTTCTCTTTCCAATTCTTTAATTTTACTGTCTTTCCTCATTGCACTGATGGGCTGATAATAGGTATTATCATATCCTTCCCCCCCCCCGATTTTAATAAGAATACAGCTAACGTTTTACCTTTGAGTGTAATGTTTACAAAGATATTTGTTATTGTATACATTCCTTATGAAATGAAAGAAGTTCACTCCTATTCTTAGTTTGCTGAGTTTATATAATGAAGAACTTTGGATTCTATCAAATGACTTTTCTGCATCTATAAGAGAATCATAAACCTTTACTATTTTAATCTGTTATAAGTGGTATATTATATTAGCATCATCTGATGTTGGGTCATCCTTGCATTTCTTAGATAAATTCCTCCAGAAGGTTTTTTTTTTTTTTTTTTTAAATACATGCATACACCCATCATCATCTCTGGTAATATTTTATTTAGGAATTTTTCATCTATGTTTGTAACAACTAGTCTATCATTGTATAGTCTTGGATTTTATATCAAGTTTATACCAGCCTCATAAATTGAGTAGTTTTCCTTCTTTTTCTACACTCAAAACCAGTTTGTATAACACAGAGGTTAGCTGTTCCTTGATGGGTTGGTAAAACATTCCTGTAAGATCACCTAGGCCCAACATCATTTGAATGGAAGATTTTGGATAGTGATTCAGTTCCTTCATGGGCTATTGGTTGATTTAAAGTTTCCGATTAATCATCCTTGATTCAATTTTGAAAAATTATCAATTTCATCCATTGACATTAAGTTATTCATAGAGTTGTTCATAAAGTTGTTCATCCTAGTTTATGATTTTCTTCATCCCAACTTTATCTGTAGTTATGAGTCATTGTCTCTTTTTTTCTTAATATTACTACCTACTGGGTTTTTTTTTTTTTTTTTTTTTGTTTCTTGAGCAGTCTTTTTTTTTTAACATTTATTTATTTTGGGGAGAGTGCAAGTGGGGGAGGGGCAGACAGAGTGGACAGAGGCTGAAGCAGGCTTTGCACTGACAACCTGACAGCAGCCAGCCCCACGTGGGACTTGAACTCACAAACCATGAGATGACCTGAGCTGAAGTCAGAGGGTCAACTGACTGAGCCACCCAGGTGCCCCTCTTGAGCAGTCTTGAAGAAATTTTTGTATTTTACCAGTCAGTTCAATAATAACTTCTGGATTTGTTGATTACAAGTTTTGTTATTGTTGTTTCTTTGTTTGTTGTCCATGAAGTTCTGATCTTTATTATTCTGTTATCTGCTTTTTTTGGACTTAATCTGTTATTTTTCTTGGTTGTAGATTTAAACACATAACTCCTCATATTCACTTAATTTTATTTAATTAAAAAATTATTTATTTATTTACTTAATGCTTACCTATTTATTTATTTAATGTTTACTTATTTTTGAGAGAGAGAGTGAGCGAGCGAGCAAGAGACAGCCCAAGAAGGGGAGGGGCAGAGAGAGACACACACAGAATCTGAAGCAGGCTCCAGGCTCTGAGCTGTCAGCACAGAACCCACAGATCTCATCAACTGTGAGATCAAGACCTGAGTGGAAGTGGGACACAACCCACTGAGCCACCCAGGCGCGTCCACCTAATTTTCTTTAATGAATTTTAAGATTGTGAGTTTCTCTCTTAAGTACTTTGGCTGTGTCTTCAAGCTTTGATATATAGCTACATTTTTTTTCTTTTTTAAATACAAATTACTTATGAGATTAGTTTTTCTTATTTAGTTTCACTGTGGCCAGAGAATATGTCTTTATGGTATCAATTCTTAAAAATTCATTGAGACCCCTTTTGTGGCCTGTAATGTCAATTTATGTAAATGTTCAATGTGTTCTTAGGAAAGAATATGTGTCCTTTATTGTTGAATTTTGAGTAAAGTGTATAATAGTTTGTGGTTGGGGCGCCTGGGTGGCGCAGTCGGTTAAGCGTCTGACTTCAGCCAGGTCACGATCTCGCGGTCTGTGAGTTCGAGCCCCGCATCGGGCTCTGGGCTGATGGCTCAGAGCCTGGAGCCTGTTTCCGATTCTGTGTCTCCCTCTCTCTCTGCCCCTCGCCCGTTCATGCTCTGTCTCTCTCTGTCCCAAAAATAAATAAACGTTGAAAAAAAAAATTAAAAAAAAAAATAGTTTGTGGTTATATCTTTTAAGTTCTTAATAAGTGCCTTTGTAAAAATGAGTTTAAGTCTGCTACCATAATTGTACATTTGTATTTCTCTCAGTTTTTATTTTTATATATTTCAAGGTTTCAAGATTGTGTTTTTAGAGGCATACAGATTCATGATTGTTATGTCTTCTTGATGGAGGGTTCCTTTATAATAATGTTTTTCTCTTTATCCGTATTAATATATATTGCTCTAAATTCTATTTGACTGCTATTTATACTCTGACACCACCTTTCTTTGGGTATTTCCTAGTATTGCTTTTGCCATCTCTTTATTCCTAAAGTTCTGTGTGGATTGGCCTAGGTATGTGCTTTGAAAATAGCCAAAGCAGGATACTTTAAAAAATTCTAATCTGATAATCTCTGGTTTTTAGTAGGTACATTTAATCCACTTATTGTAGTTACTGTTATTTTTTACTTACTTCTTCCATTTTACTTAGGCTTTTCTATTTATCTTCTTTGCTTCTTCATTTCTTTATTTTTTCTTGCCTACTATTAGATTGATAAGGTGTTCTATGTTCTATATTTTTCTCTTTGTTGATTTGGAAGCTACAGATTGAAGTTCTTTTCAGCTCATGATCACCCTAAAGTTTTATCATACACATTTAATTGTGAATATTTCAAGGAATAAAGATTTTTAATATCTTATCCTCTTGACCAGGAAGGAGTGTTAGCACATTTTAACTATCTAATTAACACTCCCTCTCCCATCAGATTGTCCCAATATTTTGACTTAAACTTTATTTTAAACTCCAGATTTAGTTATTTTTATAATCAGTTGAAGTGCAGTTTAATCAATTTATTTCTATGCCCACTATAGTTTCATGATTCAGATAGTTTACTCAGTTTTTTTTTCCCCTGTTATAATACATCCTTTAATGGTACTTTTAGTGAAGATCCAAGACTGACAAACTTCATTCCTTTTTATTTCTAAAAATTCTTTTATTTGTAACTCTTTTAAGGCTAGTTCAACTAAATATAAAACTTTAGATTAACAGTTCTTTTTTTTTCCTCCTCAGATCTTTGAAGATACCCCACCACTGTCTTCTGGAATATCTTGTTGCTACTGAGATGTCTATTATCAATGCAAACGTTATTTCTTTTTTTTTTTTTTTATTTTTTTTATTTAAAAAAAATTTTTTTTTTCAACGTTTATTTATTTTTGGGACAGAGAGAGACAGAGCATGAACGGGCGAGGGGCAGAGAGAAGGAGACACAGAATCGGAAACAGGCTCCAGGCTCTGAGCCATCAGCCCAGAGCCCGACGCGGGGCCGAAACTCACGGACCATGAGATCGTGACCTGGTTGAAGTCGGACGCTTAACCGACTGCACCACCCAGGCGCCCCGCAAACGTTATTTCTGTATAAGTAACCTCTCTTTCCTTTCTGATAATTTCCAATATTGTCTTTTTTTTATCCTTGAAGTTCTATAGTTTCACTACAAAGTTTTAAATGTGGATTTACTTTTATTTATCCTACTCAGTATTCAAAGTGCTTTTTTCAATTAAAATCTTTCCAACTGTGGATTCTTTACTATTCCCTCAATGCTTTCTTGCAGAACTCCTAATAGACATAAATTGGAACTTTTCGATCTGCCTTCCACTCTCTTAACTTTGACTCTGGGCTGCATTTTGAGTGACTTCTTCCATACTCCCTTCCCATTCACTGATCCCTCTTCAACTATGTCTTTTTTTTTTTTTTTTTTAATTTTTTTTTTCAACATTTATTTATTTTTGGGACAGAGAGAGACAGAGCATGAACGGGGGAGGGGCAGAGAGAGAGGGAGACACAGAATCGGAAACAGGCTCCAGGCTCTGAGCCATCAGCCCAGAGCCTGACGCGGGGCTCGAACTCACGGACCGCGAGATCGTGACCTGGCTGAAGTTGGACGCTTAACCGACTGCGTCACCCAGGCGCCCCCAACTATGTCTTATCTAGAGTTTATCCTATCTACAGATTTTACCTTTCTAATTGGTTCTTTTTCATGTTTACCAATTCTTATTTCATTTATGCCTGCTTTATTTTACAATTTCCTTTTAAAAATAGGTGTTATTCCTCTTTATTTAAATACACTTAGAGTCTTTGCCAGATGATTCTTTTAATTTCTTTTGTACAAACTAACATCTAACAAATGTTAATTTTGTTTTTCTTAGTGTTGGCTATCTTTGTTTGGATGCTAATTGGAGTGTGTATATGTGTGGGTGTCTTGTCTTTTCTCTTTTCTTTTCTTTCTCCTTATCGATCATGCATAACCATGGAATTAGTGATATCTCCCGGAGTAGGTGAAACATCCTGGTTTCTGTTGCTGGGCTCTGACTACTTCCTCCTGCCTCCAAAGGCCTATAGTTTCATAGAAGCAGTCCCATGTAGTGTCATTAGTGTCTTTTTTTTCAACATGCTTTCCCTAGTAAGAAAGTTCCATCTCAGTGTTTTAGTTCCAGCAGTGAGCCTCACTCTAGTCAGCTACCATGCTTAGAGCAATTTAGTCCCTGTTACTCCATGGGACCCTCTTGTCCAGCTTTTGGATTTGGAACTCAGATAACTGTAGTTTGAGCCATGTTCACTGTTTCAACATTAATCCACCTAGAAAAAGGAAATCAACTGCATTTCCTGAAGCACAATAGAGGTGGGACTTATTTAGAGTTGGACAGACCAGAGTGTCAACCAGAGGCTCATCACTTACTAGCTGGGAGGTTGAGGGAAATTTATCTAACTTTCTTGAGCCACAGTTTTCCCATTAGCCAATTAGAAATGATACAATCTATGTCACAAGATTGATGGAATAAAGTTTAAAACAGCATCTGGCACCCAGTAGCTGCTCACAGCACATATTAGAATGCTTATTAAATAATCATTTTAAAAGGTAAATATTTTGTTTCAACCAAATCCATATTTGCAGTCAGAATTTTTTTTCTCATTAAATATGGGACCTTGACTCATCATGCTCTTCATCCCTCCTTCTTGGAACTTACTGGTCAAGATGTTTAGCAATATGAATTTTAACAGACTGATAATGGGTTCTTACAAGAGAATAGGTAAAGTTTCATTTGTTTTTTGTACTTTATGATTTATATCCAACTCTCAAAGTATTCTTAAGATAGTTTACAAGAAAAGACATGTGTACAATAAATTGGATGAATAAGAGAAAGAAATTTAAACCATGGATGAGGAAGAGAAAATAATTATGCCAAAAACCTGAGCTAACCATTACTGTAATTGAGCATTAAATTTGTTCAAGGCTTCTTGGCAGCTAAAGGCAAGAAAGAGGAAATGTGATGGGTGACATGATTCTCAATGGCTAAAGTTTTTCTCTTAAGTAGTTTAGCAAGGCTATGGTGGGGTAGAAACCATTTGGTGGTTAAACTCCATTGGGGCCACATAATGTGGAAGAAGGTATTCTTTACAGTGGATGGTAGAGTCTATCCCCAGCTCTTTAGCAACAGATTGGACAACTCTGGCTTTGGATGGCTTAGTGCAAATCTGACTAGAGCCAGGAAACTGAGATTGATGAGTTTTTAAAAGTAAAATTTCAGATAATAAAAAATACAAATCATAGTGATAACAATGGTGCTTGGCCAGGACAGTGGTGAGAGTTTTCAGATGGTCATCAGGAAAATGTGGAGGTGACCATTGTGATTTTCAATGCCCAGATCATGGGACCTGGGGATGTTGTCATCTTTTGCATTGCAGCTATCTACCAGGGTCTGAATCAGTTTTCTATTGCTGCTGTAACAAATTACCACCAATGTAGTGGCTTAAGGCAATACAAATTTATGAGAGTATTAGCAGGCAAGGAGCAGAGAAAGAGAGGGACAGAGGATCCAGAACTGGCTCCACACTGACAGCAGCAAGCCTGATGTGGGGCTCAAACTCATGAACCACAAGATCATGACCTGATCCGAAGTCAGACGCTCAGCTGACTGAGCCACCCAGATGCCCCTGTATCCAGAATATTTTTAAGTCATGTGTTCCAGATTTGTTAGGCACACTTAATATAAAATCAGCCTGACATGTGGGCATACTTAACCTATCTATCTACCAGGGAAGTTAAGTGTAGTACTTGTAATGTACTTATATTTCTTGGTCTTGAAACACCTCCTTCAGGAATGTACAGGAGTCAGGCCTGTAATTCCAACACTCTAGTGAGCCACACACTGAGGGAATCTATACACTATCTGTATCCATACACTTTTAGTCTGTCCAGCCTGAAAAAGTTGGATTTTTAAATTTTAAGCATCTTGTTATGTAGATTTCAAACTTTTCGGTGCTTCTGAACCACTCTGGGATCATGACAGTGGCTTTCTCTGTTGGTCCGTTATAAGTAGTGCTGATTCTGTGTGTGTTCTTGGGCAGCTTATGTGGCCACTCCTTATCCCAGTTACCTCATATGCAACCTGGAGGGCTGGAGTCAGGTGTAAATGAGGGAACCATGCAAAGCCTTTAGAGCATTGCATGGAACTTGGTAAAGCTGTGATACATTTGTGTCTTATAATTATTAAAAGATAATAACACATGAACCTGTTCTCTTACAGTCACAGAACTGGCCATTTTGTTGTCTCCAGACATTGATATTCACCCCATCTTGAGGGCAGCAGACACATTGCTAAGCAAAGTGTCCTTCTGCTTTGCTCTATAGGAATAATATTCCCATAAAGGCTGTTGCTTATAGTTAAGGCGAGACATCAAGGCCCACTATCAAGGCAGTGGAGACAGGCAGACAGAGCTGAGAGTACTTATCCCATGGCCAAGAGAAATGCTCCTCTTCTCAGCTTGGGGGAAGGGCATGAAGAATCTGGCAGAGTGAATTCTCCTGGGGCTCTTTGGTGCCACATTTTACTCTCATCTAAACTCAAAAGGGAGCCTCCTAGGTTCGTGTCATGTTGTCCTAATAGTCAACCCAGGCATATTAATTCAAAAGGCCACATAAACAATCCTTGTCGTGAACGGGTCTCCGCCAAGACAATTCTACCCTGGCGTCACACCTCCATACCACAGCTCTACTTCCATCCCTGTACTTTATGGCACAATGCCGAATGTCGCAAAACCGTCCTTGGGTTCTGTAAAGAAGCATGAGCCCTAAGGCTTCCACCCCACCCTGGGGCTGCTTGCTGACCTCTGACCTCTTGCTTGGTATTCTGCTTTCCACTCTCACAGCAGTGGTTAACCAGCCTGCCTCCAAATGGCCAGATGCCACCACTAAGCCCAGAAGAGTTTCAGGGCTGGAGAAGCTTAACTCCAAGTGGCACACAGGCCACATAAATTCCTCAAATATGCACCCCAAAAAAAGGGTCCCTGGGGATTCAGTTTATCTTACCAAGTTTCAGCTGAGGGAAAAACATTCTAATGGCATGTAAGGAAAGCTGTCAGAGAACTGTTTTGCTCAACATCAAATGCATTCCAGGCCTTATCTAATCAGGGAGTCTTCTTCACAGCTGATGCAGAGGCTGTTCCTGAGCCAGGAGAGAGGCCTTGATTTTAAGTACAAAATGATGGTTCTTTTGGCATAGGCAAAATTGGTCGGCAGCTGGAGGTTTGGAGTGACCCCTGACCCTCTCCCACAGTTCCTCCTGAGTCCTGCTGCACAAAACTAAGCCATGCTCAAATCCCAGGCTCTAATTGGCTCTGGTTTGTTTTGCTTTTCTATTCTATCCAGAGCTTCAAAAGGCGTTTCCATAATTGTTTGAGGCATGAAAAAGGCAGGTTTCAGCTTTCCTAACTGGAATTGGAGGTAATTACTGTCTTGCACACACGAGCCGGTACATGCTTCAAATCAGATGGCTCTGAGTTGTTTTATAAAGTGTAGCTGGGCCTCTGAGCCAGGAGAGGAAGGATTATGGAACCTTCCAAAGGCTTTGTTCCAAAGAAAGAAAAACTCGGACATCTCAGGGAGGCATCCATATTCTTCTGTGATTACTTTAAGCTCTGCCCAAGAGGTTTGGCCTGAAAAGATTGTGTCTTCCACCTCATCTTTTATAGGATAAGGAGGCATTTTTTTGGTCCTCTCTTTCAAGAGACAGAACATGACACCCCACATAACTCTCATCTTGTTTGTAATCAGCAACTGTGGGCTTGCCCTGGGCAACCTCAGACTAGGGCAAACGGAGTCAGGCAGTTAAGAGTCACCTCAGAGCACCAGATCAGGCATTTACTTCTGTATTCTGAGAAGAATAAACACAAACATGGGCAGTCTCCAGTTTATAGCCCACTCCACCATCCTGAGTGTGGACTGGGAAGCAAGACGCTCTTTTAAATCTCAGCCTACTAGCTGTGTATCCATAGTCAGCTGATTCACATTACTATCCTCCATGGCCTCACCTACAGAACAAGAATAGTGACTGGTCCAACTCATAGGGTTGCTGTGACATCCAAATGAGGTCAACCTGTGTCAAATGCTTAGTATAGCATCTGCACATAGTGAATGCCCAATAATAGCATGGTCATGAGGGCCAAGGGTCCACTCTGAAAATGGTGGAGGTTTTCAAGACTCTGGAGACTCAGAAGTAGAGGAAGAAAAGCTGGGGATTATAGAAGGAAGGTGGAGGAGGAGCAGAGTGACAGTCCCTACCTCAAAGTGTCTTCCCTCCCAAGGGCATCACCTTAAGCATATTAGGTAGCCCGAAATTCCACAGATTAGAGATTTAGTTCTGCCTTTTTTCAATAATATATCTCAGTGAGAAATAGCTGGTTAAACTGCATTCACACATCAGCGTAAACTGGCTTATTTGCTTTCTTTCTAATACCTACACACTCAGCAGCTTGGGGGTTAAGGAGGTTGGGGCCAAGGAAGGAAGAAATAGTAATAATTTAGCATCATGAGGCACTGCCTGGGACAAGACCAATCCAAATCCTGAAAGCTCCAGTTCACTTCATTCACTGGCCCACAAAGAGCCTGCCTGGCACATGGGAAAAGAGGAGGTGGGGGTCAGATGTGTGTGGGGGGCCCTGAATTGCCTTTCTGGTTTTTGTACTTGCATATGGACAGTCCCCAAACACACTCTTCCAATGGTTTCCAGGACTGTCTCCTCTCTGGGAGCTCCTCCTCCTCTGCCAGAGACAGAGCTCGCATATGGCAGCCCAGGGTGCAGGGCTCAGACCTTGGTTCTCCTTTCACTCATCACCCCTAAATGATCTCATCCAGGCCCTCTCATAAGAGCTTGAGTCTGCCTCTGTGTTGCTCACTCCCAAACCAACTTCTCTCTTAATATGGATATTTAGTTGCCTCTCGACATCTCCCTTTCAAGTGTCCCAAACTCCCAACAACCCCTTACCCCCATCCTACGCCACCAGAAATGATAAAAACAAACACACAAAAAACCCATCAATAAGGTCTCCATATAAATGTTCTCATTGCAGATGATCTTTCAACACTGTTGACCTTCCTCTTTGTACCATGTACTTCCCTTTCTCAGCACTTAAGACAATGTACAATCACATATTTATTTTTTATAATTATTTGTATAATATCTGTCTCCCAGTAGACTATAAACTTCATGAAGACAAGATGAGGTCTATCTGCCTCCTGTTCTTCACCTAGCCCAGTGTGTGACACAGAGTCAGTCCCCACTATACATTTGCTGAATGAATGAATGATTTCAAAGCAGACATGGGTCCTCTGATAAGAAAGAGAGTTTCTAGATACAAAAAAGGCTATGAAACCTGGCAAAAAATACTTGAGATCACATCTTGTTTTCCCAGAGTGGGGCTCTTTTCTGCTTCCCCCTCCCATTTGACAAAGTCTTATGTTTAATAAAAGCCCTGAATAGTTACAGCAAGCATACAGGACTGGATCATGAACTTGATGAACTGCCGCAAGCCTAAATGTCTGATATGGGGAATACCTACATTATGTTCACAAACATGGCCGGCTTTCAATTATCCATTCCAGTGGATAATCTAATAGCCAATAATCTAATAGTTTATAATTCAATAGCTTATAATTTTAAAAGTTTTACATGTGGCTTTTGTGAATTTGCATCAATATATAAGGAGATCTGATGGTTTAGGAATTCAAAATATTTTGGGCTCAGGTGTCTAATGTCACTATCGCCAGTTGCCTATTAAGGACTTCCTTGGCTCCAACCTCATGTGGAAAAAATACTGCATTGTGTTTGGGAGGAAAGCACATTAGGGTTTTTTGTTTGTTTGTTTGTTTAATTTGTTTGTTTGTTTTTTTTGTCATAAGAATTGGGGTCCAAACTCCAGCTCTGCCACTTACCAGCTCTGTTTTCATGTTACCTGGCCTGGTCTTTGTTTTCTCATCAATACCTACCTCCCAGGACTATGATAAAAATTTTTAGGAAGAATTAATGTGAACCACTTGTTCAGGTAAATGCAAAACAAATCAAAAGTAGGGTTGGGCCTCTACAAACTTTCTGTTTCACAGCTGAGGAAAGAAAGATTTCTCTTTTTTCTTTCTGCCTTAAAGGACTTTCTTTTCCAGGCTCAGTAGGATAAAGTAAACAGGGTCCTTGCTTTACAAATCACATTTGATTGTGAAAGCTTCTGCTAATGCCTGTACAAATCTGAAAGAAAAATGCTGTCTTGAGCAATCTAATATGAAAAACTGACCATGGGTCCTCCCTAGGCTCCACCAACCCTATCAACAATACAAATGACGGTGCATATGTCTGGGTCTTTGCCCATGTCATCTCGGGTCCAAGTCTCAGGGTTTGAAAGTAGAAATATCCTAAGATCCAAGGCAGAACCAATTGTCTGTTGGGGGTGGGGGCTAGAACCCCAGAGTTCCCACCTCCTTTTCCTGTCATGAAGTTTATATCTCCAGGGAAAACAGCTGTCCGTTCTCAGGCCAACTGGGACTGAAGCCAGCTGTTGCTTCCAGATGCCAAGAGCCAGATGTACACCCACTTTTCCCTCCCACTCCTTACGCCTAAAGTCTTAAACTTTACTGAATTTATTAATAACCTTCACAACTTGCTAAAAATGCATTTCCTCAGGATCCCCCTCCAAAGAATCTGATCCAGTTAGTTCAGGTTGGCCAAGAAATCTACATCTTCAACAACAACACTTCCACCCCCATCTTCTCTTTTCCCTAGGAAATTCCAATATAGTTGATCTGAAAATCGTACTTTGAGCAACAGTCTCTATAGTAGAGGCACTGACATGCTGGTAAAAGCTTAACAACCAGTTTTGGGGAAGAGAAAGCCTGGTTTGTAGTTTGCTGATTTCTGTGATATAAATATTCCCACCATGGTCAGTTCAAGCTACCAACATGACATCATGATTTCGAAGTTGGGAAAAGGAACATGCAATCAATCCTCACAAGCTCAGAGGATCTGGCTCTGGCCCACCACTGAGTAGAAGCCTCTGGATGCCTTCAAATGGTATTTCCTGGGCTTTGGCACAGAAGGGCCACTGTTCAGCCCATGATGTCACATCCCTGAGTATTTTTTTCCCCTAAATCCTTAGCTCTTTGAATGGTTTGTTTTGGTGACTGGTTCCCAGAGACCTCTAGGGGTTCCAAACCAGAAAGAGAGGAAAGAGAGAAAGAGTTCCAGGAAAGAAAATGCAATTAGTGTGGGATGTTGGCCTCAGCCATACTGTCAACCTTGTTCGACCCAGCTTTCAGCAGGGAGGAGCTTTGCAAACACCTGCTTCTGCCTTCATTTGATAAGCTTTCTGGTCAACTCACATAAACCTGATCCTGCTGACTTGGAGAATGATGAAAAGGCTGAGTCTTGGGGACCTGAGGGGATGAAAGGGGATGGGAGAGGACCATGGGGTGGTCATATGACCTGGGGTCGCTCAGCGGCTTATGGCTTCCCCTTTGTCTCCCTGCTCTGGCCCCATGTTGGAAGGTTTTGGTGATTTCCTCCCGCCCCCGACCAGGCCAACAGATGTGGAAAGGTCTCCAGTTCCCAGGGCTCCGGACACAACTGCCTGTTGTTTCCCACTAACAGACGGGGTCTGTGATCACAGACAGAACAGCTATACAATCACTCACCAAAGAGCTGAGCCTGGTCAGGTGTGGGGTTCAAACCTACTCAGATTTTTCTGCAGCAAAAAAGAAATGTGTAAGCAAAACTGAATGAGTGTGAAAAATAACCATTCCTCTTTCTGTGTTCTCTAAGTGTGCTTTGTGGGGATGCTGAGGGCTCCAGGAGAGGCATTGTCTTTAGCTACTTCCACAGCGGTAAAATTCTTGTGGATGCCACGATCATTTGAAGATATGCTGCCTTTGGGGCCTGCTGCTTATCTCGTGGATGTGAGTTAGACCTCTGCCCACTTTAAGCTTGAAGCTTGAAGGACCCTGTTCCCCCGAAAAGGATGTCTTCTGCAGTCCACTGAGCTTTCACTGCTTATCGGGTGAAAAGGAAGGGGCGCAGGTGTTAACCTCCTCATGCACCTTAATTTTTCAATGCAGACAGTCTGAGAAATTTCTCAGTGAAATTTCTCAGTGCCAAGTTTCCTACCGCCATCCATACACCTTTGACAAGTGGGGCAAACAGAAGCATGAAAACACACTAACCTCCCTTAAATAAACAAATAGTCTCATATCAAGCCCATCCACAAGAATAAGCTGATGTCTAGTGATATATTTTCTCGCTTATGACACAACGGTGGCCATTACAATTTGACACAAAGACCTGGCGCACGTACGTCTTAGCATGTAGCTCATTCACCTATAAATGCCGCAAGGGATCGAATGGCAGGCACCCTTTTCGCTAAAGAAATGGTTCTCAGGAGTAAGATCTGTGGACCTCTGTGGTCCCTGAGACCCTGAGACCCTATGAGGGTGTCTGCAAGGTCAAAATTATTTTTATTTTAATACCAAGATGTCATTTGCCTTCTTCACTGTGTTGGCATCTGGGTAAAATTGCTGGCACCAGATACCGTACTGGCCGTCGTGATACTCTACATTGCCCAAATGTCACAGGACAAAACGAGCAAACAAACGAAAATAAAAGAGAGAAAGAAACCAGTTTTGACCTAAGATGTCTGAGATGAAGCAGTAAAAATTATTAATTTTATGAACTCTTGACCAAAGTGCACATCTTTTTACTATTCTGTGTGGCAAACGGGAAGGTAAGCGTCCTGAAGCGCAGAGCTTGTTTGGAGGAAAGGCACATGTGAGAGGAGGGAGTGAGGACCGGCACTAGCCCTTCCACGAAACACCGTGTTTGCTCAAGAGGACCAAATAACCATGGCTATTCAGACTTGGTTCTTGGACGGACACTTTCTCCCAAACGAACAGAGTTTGTCACTTCAAGAAAGATTATTGACAGCATTTGTGGCCAAAGGAAAAGCTTTCAAGCAAAAGTCAGAATTTTTGACAACTTGTATTTGCCCCAGTGAGCTGAACACCCTCCCAATACTTAAGGAAGTTTCTGCTAAGACAAAGTGCTATTATTAGCAAATGTGAATTTTTAGTTTTCATCATGAAATAGATCCAATTCTGAAGATCTGCATAACTTAGTAAAGTAATATTTTCCAAATGACCCACGCATAGGATTATAAAATCATGCATGGGCAAAAGATCCACGCAAAGTGCAAGGCAGACCAAATGGTTTTTAATATAATTGAGCACATAAAGTTCATTGATATAGTTTCTTTTTAAAAATGTTTTAAAATGTTTATTATTTATTTTTTGAGACAGAGAGAGAGAAAGACAGAGTTCGAATGTGGGAGGGCAGAGAGAGAGGGAGACACAGAATCCGAAGCAGGCTCTAGGCTCCAACCTGTCAGCACAGAGCCCGTCGAGGGGCTCGAACTCACAAACCATGAGATCATGACCTGAGCCAAAGTCAGATGCTTCACCAACTGAGCGACCCAGGTGCCCCCATTGATATAGTTTCTGATGCTATACTGCAACTAACAAAAACTACCATTTGTTGAGTTTTGGTAGAGTGTCAAAGAAGAATACAGGCTACCCCCACTATCCAAAAGTAGAGTGTTCCTATGAAATCTTTTGCAGGCTAAAAAGGTGTAAAGAGGCAATTACCTTTAATGTCCATGGAAACATTTTCGAGCGTTCTCAGACCCCAAAATCCTTCTCTTAGGCTTTTCTCATACCTTAGGACACATCTTGCTAATGAAGGCACCTCAGAGACACAGTTCAAAGCTACGGCAGCTTGATGCTAAGTAGTTCCCAGGGAACTAGTTCCCAGAGTGGTGCCCTTCTCATTGGTTGGGGTGCATGCTGCCTCGGTAAGTTCTCCCTGCAAAGCAAATGTTGAGTGAACAGTATTTTCACTTTTTGCCTTTTCTCAAAAAAGTGAAAATCCTCTTAGGATTTCTTTTGATTAATGAAAACAGGCACTAATGTAGGTCTTTCATAGAAGCAAAATGGTGTATCTCAGACTTTTGAAAAGCATGGATACCCGTAACCACAATTATCTGAAAAAAGCTATTAAAATAGTCGTCCCTTTTCCAGCTACATATCTGTGTGAGGCTGGGTTTCCTTCATATACTTCAATCAAAACAACATTATCACAGCTGATTGAATGCAGAAGTAGATCTGAGCATCCAGCTGTCTTCCATTAAGCTAGACATTAAAGAGATTTGCAAAAAATGTAAAATACTGTCACTCTTCTCACTGTTTTGTTCTGTTTTGTTTTGGAAAACACAATTATTTTTACAATAACATTATGTTATTTTTGACTTTTTAACAAATAAGAAAATTTACGAATTTTAATGAAGTAATAAATATGACTTAATAATAAATATGACTACAGTATTCATAAATGAATACTATATGGATTAACAAATAAATATTAAATAGTCTTCTGTTTTAATTTTTAATATGGTAGATGATTTAATTATCTGTTACTGCACAGCAAGATACTCCAGAACCAAATGGCTTAAAACAACAATCATCATTTGTTAGCCCTCATGGTTGCTGTGGATCAGGAATCAGAAGTGCCTTGACTGAAATTCTGGCTCAGAGGTTTCTTATGACATTATAGTCATCTGAAAGTTTGACTGGGGCTGGAGGATCTGCTTTCAAAGTGGCTCACTCACAAGCCTGGCCAGTTGTTACTGACTGTTAAGAGGGAACCTCAGTTCCTTTTCATGTAGGTCTTTCCCAGGGTACTCAAAACGTGGCGACTGGCTTTCTTCAGGGCAAACAACAGAAGAGACCAGGTAGAAACCTGGAGTCCCTCTTATGATCTAGCTTCTTAAGTCATACACTCTCACTTCTGCCATTTTCTATCGGTCTCATAGCCCAAGCCTGATTCGCTATGGAGGAGAATACACGCGGCATAATTGCTAGAAGATAAGGATCATTGGGTCTATCATTTGGGGGCCTTCAACAGATTTAGAGTATTAAGGAGTCCTTAAGAACAAAACATTTGAGAGCTGCTAGCCTAAGGGAATTGATCTACATCTTAAAAAGGTCTTTACCTCTTCTCCTCCTCCTTTGTCTTTTTCTTCTTGCTTTTTATTTATTTATTTATTTTTGGTCTTGTGGCTTATAGTTAAACCATCACTTAGGCAGTTTCTTGCTCCACAAGCTTCAGAATAGTTCCTTCTAGCTCTGTCTTCTGAACTTCAACTTACTGAGGACTCCCTTATGAGTTTAATACTTCCTGTAACCCTGGCTTATTGGGTCTTTTGCCTGGCAATGCTTGGGGGGTCACTTTAGCTCTATTCATTCTCAGATCAGGCTCCCTGAACAGCCATTGTCTCCAAGAGGGGGTCAACGGCAGGCAAACCTGGGTCACTATGGGCAGAGACAAGCAGCTCTGAGCCAAGGGCCAGAGGGCAGTGGAGAGAGCTGTGAGCTAAACAGACCAGAGCCCCTGCTCTCTCATTCACTGTTCCGGAGTTTTCTGTAAAACCCCAGTTGCATTTACTCTCCCGGGTCTCAGACACACCTCCCTAGGAGCAGAGGTTCTGATGGCTTGTACAGACCTTCTACTAGCTATTTTGTAGAAGACAGTAAAGAAAATAACTCGCTGTGTGCAATTTTATTTAAAAGAGTGCAAGAATGTTCTTGAGCTTCTCAGTCCTTTTTTTCCCCGTAGCCTTTCTTATCATCGGAAATGAAAGAAAACAGCCAGAGGAGATAGGATCTCAGGTCGAGAAATCCTAGCAGGTAATTTTGGAGTTGAAAACAAATCTCCCTTGAAATGAATTAAGCAGGTGAAGGGGATTCCAGCTCCTACTCTTAAACCACACCTTATCCTGGCCTGGCAAATGACTTCCTTCCAGCCCCAGGCAAATCCCAACTTCCACCCACTAAATGCCTGCAGTTAATAAACGTTCAACAACAAAACCCCAAAGTGGAAAAAGGAGGACTGATTGGAAGCCAAGATACCAGAAAGACTGTTTGAGAACCTTCCCTGTGAGCTGCATCCACGAAGAAATATTTAGGCAAGGAAGCAAGGCCTGGGCAGGGGGACCCAAGACATAAGCTAGGTAAATATCTGACTTGATTTAAAATGACTATTTTTCTTGATCAGACTTGCCCACTTGTTTTCATTGGAACTTTGTACCACGACCCACATTCAAACCCTTCAAGATGGCTAAAATCTCCAGAATCTATTACTGAGCCACGATGTAAGTCATGCCTCCTGCTAAGTATGCCAGGACTAGAAATCCCAAACTCAGGTCTAGATAAGTCTTCTGAGGGTTGGTGAGGAGGTTCTCATAGATCCAGGGAGAACTGAGAAAAATAAAGTTATGCTCTGAGGAATTCACTCAGCATTACTTATTATTCCCATTTTACAGACGAGAAAATGGAGGCTTGGAGAAGTTGAGTGCCTGGCCCCATAGCTAGGCAGCAGCAGAGCCAGGACAGAGATTCATATGATAAATCATAATGGCTATCATTTTCTGAGCACATTTCATGAGACAGGCAAAGCATCTTGTGCTTTGTGCATGTTAACTTTTTAATTTCTCATGGATTGTTTCCTTTTTAAAGGAGTAAAACTGTCCAATAGCACTTCCTGCCATGTTGGAAATGCTCTATACTTGCACTCTCCAGTACCATGATAGTCACTGGCCCCCATGTGGCTATTGAGCACCTGAAGTGTGCCAAGTGGGACTGAGGAACTGAATTTTTTATTTTATTTTATTTTAGTTGATTTAGAATTTAAACAGCCACACATGGCTAGTGGCTACTGCATTGGACAATGCAGTTCTAGGAGGTTCAGTAGCTTTTCAAAAAGCTTTTGAAAGCTTGTTAAGTGGTAAGGCAAGAGTTACATCCCAGGCTGAGTGAACCCAAAGCCTATGCCTTTCCCTTCTCCCCTCTGCTCTCCAGTGAGGTAGCCTGCATTTTGCAAAATGAAAGGACCTGAGAAGGAAACTGACAAGAGAGTCAGCCAAAAATACATCCAGACCACCTAAAGGCCAGGTCTGTATTTGAGTTTGATTTTTCTGAGTATGTCTAGAGGCCCCAACAAGAGTCCAAATACCCCAGTCAGAAGCTTGAGTCCCTGCACCAGCACCTTCCCAGAGCTTACCAATAGTGGCCCAGTTGATTGAAGGTTCTATGACTCACAGGTCCCAAACCTGCTATTTAAACATCAGCATTTCCTTTTTTTGGGCTTAAGACTAATTGGTATAGAGGTAGTGAGCTCCCAGGCCTAGCCCCACCCTGTTGAAACATGTAGCCCTCAAAGGTTTCCACTTCAGGCACCACCCGTGAGGTACAGCTACCATCTGCCACATGTCTGAGTGCAAACATTTAACCCATGCTGGGCCATCATGCTTTCCTCAGCTTCTTGACAGCCTTCCAGTGTGCATCTCTGCCACATCACTCCCCTGCCCCAAGGCCTCCAAAGACACCCCATGATGCTCGGAACAAAAGCCAAAGTCTTCCTTCCCTGAGCTGCCCCCCTCTCCCCAATTTCTCTTTCTATTCCATGTCATCCCCATCATTCACTCTGCTCTGGTCCCTGATCTTCTAGCTGTTCTCCAACACATCAAACTTGTCCCTGTCCCAGGCCTTTGCACTTAGGGTTCCTTCTACCTGAAATGCTCTTTGCCGGGATCAAATATGGCTTACTCTTTCTTCATTCAACCTCTTCCCTAATGTCACCTTTCCAGAAAAGTCTTCCTGACTCCACTGTGTGTAAAATAGTGCACCCCTCACCCCTATCTCTCTACCCTGCGTTACTTTTTTTCAAGGCTCTTATCACCGGTTGATATATGTAGATGTATACATATATGTATACATATGCATATATATATTTGTTGTTGGTGGTGGATGGTTAGTTTGCTGCTTATTGTCTGTCACCCCCACTAAGATGTAAACAGGGTAAGGAGGGACATTGTCTTTTTTTACTCTGTATCTCCAGTGTCTAGAATAGAGTCTGGCACATAGGTGCTTATTGAATATTTGTTGAATGAATGAATGCATGCATGACTTCTTACTGTGAGTGCAAGGAGGTGGGGAGGGGTGGGGAGGCTCAGGCTTGGCTCACTCTACACAGATCAGTGCTTCCATGACTTGGATACTGAACCATGAGAAACAAAGAGATTTGTTGGTTTAATTTCTTTTGCCCTGGGAAAATTAAAGATCACAGATAATCCAAAACTCAGTGCCAAGTTCTCTATTTATAATCGAGGAATTATTCACACAGAGGTAAACAAGAGCAAAGGACTGACAAGTGAACTGGAGGAGGAGAATGATGGGAAACAGACTGAGGGACCCGTACATCTGCATGCCTTCAACAGGCCTGGGTTCTCACCAGCACTCACTCAACCTTGGATCCAGAGAACCCTTGATGTTTTCCAGTCCCAGAATCCTCTGGGACAGGCTGCCCAGATGGCTGTTGGGAGTGAGCTGGCGATCTTAAGCAGAGGCAGCCTAGGTAAGTCCCATCTCTATGTGACAATGATATCATTTGGCCATCTGAAAGGTATACTCAGGACAACAGGTGTTTCTTTAGTATGCCCAGGCTCAACATTTTCCTAAAACCTGGATTGGGGTGGGGGGGGGGGGGGGTGGGGCGGGATTTCCTTTCCTTCTTTAATGTATTTCACAGAATTGTATCTCTTTCATTTCATCTCTAAAAACTTCAAAGAAACAAAATTAGCAGTGTCTGGAAGTGTCTGACACATAAGAGGTAATCAGTAAGTACTGAATGAGTGAATGAAAACGTTAAGGCAAAGTGGAATGTAGCCTGGTGAAGAGTGGTGTAGTTGAGCAAACCCGGATTGCTGGAAACCATAGGCTGGACCCTGTACTCCAGCTCTAAGGCCTCGGTTTCCCTGTCTGTAACACTGGCCTGGGGGAACTGGACTTGAATTGCCCTCCCAGTTCTGACACTCTCTAAACCTCTGAAAAACTGCATTACAGCTTTATTGTGGATTAGGTCTAACTGGTGTCCTACTGAGAGCAAGGCCTGCTGCTCTGGAGACCATCCATTGTTTTTAAGCACCAGAGGTTATTTAATAGCAACTCTCCCAAAATATTTTTCATGTCCTTCATGAAAGAAGGTTCTGGAAGGTAGCCATCATCAAAATAGGAAATAAAGCCAGGCTGGCGTTCCACTGATCAGATAACACAGACTCAAAGTTCCTGTCACCCCATATGGTGATTCTGGGAGCTTGACCAGATTTCAGAAGTTTTATTCAGAGCAGTAAGAAATCATCTTTGTGGCTTGCGGGATTTAGTACCTATTTCCCTCCTTTCTGCAGCTCAGGGCCCTGGGTGCCAAGATAGTCTCCAGAGACTCTTCTCCCCTCAGGGCCTCAGTCTAGAGTCTGAGGAGAGCTCCCCCCATTGACACCATCAGGACCTCCAGCACTGGCTTAAGTGGCTTCCCTGTCCACTGCAGCATTTGATTTCAAGCTACATGTAAGTTTGCCATTTCCTTCTACTCTTAGAAGTGTCCTAAAGCACCAGTCCGGTGGAATTCAGACTCCTTCACTAGCTTTCTGACTCTGTTCACTGCCTTGATGCACCAGGAGGATAAGGAACACCCGATCGAGTCTGAGAGAAGAGACCTGACTGGCTTCAGCTGGGGCATCTCCCCAAGCCTCAGTTTCCTCAGATGTGGGGTCAGAACTGGATGCTGGCTGGTTGCCTGGTCTCTTCCAGCCTCGTGATATGCCCCACCTCCAATTCCCCCAGGCCCAGAGGCAGAGCTGGCCCGTCCCATGAGGGAGTCATAGCTTGTATGTTATGTAACTTCCATAAAGGCAGGGGCTCTTCTTTTTCTTTTCTTTTTAATGTTTTTAGGTACTCTAGGAAGAGAGAAACATTTTTATGATCCCAGTAACCAAACAACATAATGAAAATCATGGCAACCATCAGCCTAATAAAACCCATGGCAAAAGCCTCCACATTCTCAAACAAGACCCTGGGAATTCAAAGCTCTCTGAAGCCGTAAGTGGCCAGGGCCTTGCTGAAGGCCTTGGGACGCAGGCTGATGGTTGATGAAAGGATTTTAACGCGCCACTGAAATTCTCTTTTCCAAAATAACCACTTTGAAACCTGTTAATTACAGACACACAACCAGCCCCAGCCCCCCAACAGGACCTGGGGCTTTCACCAGGGAGAGCCCAGCTCCAAGGCTGGCTGCTTCCATGACGCTACACATGCTTTGTATTGGGTGAATTAGCTTCAGGAAGAGAATCCAAATTAATTAAAACCACATGGCCACTCCCCTCACCCCCAGCCTCCTACCCCACCTCCCTCCCCTGGAGACAGAGTCCAGTTCAGTCTAATTTGGTCCAGTGTTTTTGTTTCCTAAAATCTGTCTTGGGCTCTGGGCCATTAATAGGTTGCAGCTGATTTTAATCTACATGAATCAGAGACCTTGCTTCTTTGGTTTTAAGGAGATTACAAATTGTGTGTCCCACAAACTGGATGGAGGGGAAAGGCCCTGGGGAGGGCGGGGGAAGGGGACAGATCCTGGAAGTCACAAAAACTCTGCTCTCCATTAAGTGGGTGGGTTTGCACGAGCCTGTGATCTCTCAGAGCTGGAGGAGGGGAGTGAAGTAAGAGGTGAGGGCTTTGTGGCTGTGACCCCATGGTGGGAACACAGAATCTGGGCCTGTGTAAACAGAATTAGAATCAAGGATCTGGATGAGCACAGAGGTCTCTACTCACCTATCGACAACACACCAATTTCCCAAGTTTATCCTGAGCACCTATCCCGAGCTAGAATAGGGGTTGGGAAACCATGGCCCATGGGCCAAATTTTGTAAATAAAAGTTTTATTGCAACTCAGTCATGTCCATTCGTTTATATATGGTCTATGACTGCTTTAGTAGTTGTGACAGAGACCCTATGGCCCACAAAGCTGACAATATATACTCTGTGTCCCTTGCTGCAAAAGTTTGATGACCCCTTTGCTGGAGAAGTACTGGGGAGGTGTACTGTCATGACAACAAAGGACAGACTTAGGATCTGTTCCCACATCCCACATCCCACATTTGAGGTCTAGTTCCTTCTAAACATAGCTCTTCAGGAAAGTGGCTCTATGTCATTTAAACAATGGCCGTAAAGAACAATACCAACAATCATGCCACTCAGTTAAGTGTCCAAAGTATTTGTCCTGACAATTCTGTACTTCCATTTCACAGGTGAAAAAACAGAGTCATTGAGAGAAAGCAACTCACTGAAGGTCACGTGGGAAACAGCACAGATAGGAAGAACCAGGCCTCCGAGTCACAGAAAGATCTTCCATTCATCAGATGATGGTAATGAAGGGAGCTGGGGGGCTTTAATATAACACCACTCCTTATATATGTTGTACTGGTCATTTTATAAAGTTTTTTCATGTATGGCTCTACAAATGATCCATTGAGAGGCTCAGAGAACTACAATTTCATATTTTAGATTAAAGGAATGTAGCATTGAGTATCAGTGGATGGGGAGGAGACTCAGGCCAGACCCCTTGAAAAGCACCTTTATCTAAAGCCCAATGGCTAGTGAGTGTTGGGGTACTCAGTGCAGGCCTTCTGGGCCCTAGATGACCCTCATTCAATAAGGACCCCAGGCTGCCCGCCACTCACCAGTGTGCCTAGAAGACAGCCCTCAGGGTCATCCAGGCTAGCAGGGGAAGACACAAGGAAGGGGTGGATTATGATCCTATTACAGGCACAGTGATGGAGGGGTATGAGGGGTTCCTGGGGAGGACAGAGGAGAGGAACCCCACCCTTCCCTGAAAGCAAACCCCTCTGTAAGGAAACCTGAGTGAAGAGCTCCTGATGCAAATGCTGCTGTCTGGAAATGCAATCAGGCCCCCTTCCAAGGCTGTTAGGGGGGCAAGTAATTGCTGGGGTTATTGCGGGGACAGGCAGGGAAACCTGAAAAATCAGCATCCCCCCCAGGGACTAGTCTTGGCAGGCAAACGGATGACACCCAGAAAGCTGCTGCCTTGGAGCAGGAGGGGCAAGTGCAGATCTCTTCCCACAGGAGCCTGTTTCCTTCAGGGCCAGGCCCGGCTCCAGGTGGAGGCACTTCCAGCCAAGAAAGGACATCTCCTAGGCTGCGACCACAGTTGCCTGAAACACTCTGGAAGGGGGCTGTGTTGGGCCTTAAATGGAATCACAGATCAACAGAGTGCTACACTAGCTTGCATAGAGTGTTAACTCTATGTAAAGTTCCCCAGCCGAGAGGTCCTATGAAGGATAATGCTCTGTACCTTACTGTCTCCATCTCCACTGCTGTCTCAAGGCCTTTTTCCTTGGCAAGCTTCTCCCTGAACTTTAGGCATGGCTTCAAAAGAGATTCAGAACTCACTGAGGAGTCATGGGTCCCAATCTCTAGAGTCCTGCTATTGTTCGGAGGTTTCTTAGTGATGAGATATTGTGAATTGCCTGAAGGTGATGAAGGATGCCAACAGAGCAGGGATGGAGTAAAAAGCAAACTCTATCACCGTAAACAACTGAAGTCCTGCATTGGACCAGGGAAAAGCCTGGGAAATGACCCCATTAGCATCTTTGGGTCCCCCCACCATAGGAGCTCTGTGCTCAGAAACAGCCTCAAGCAGGGCTTAGACCTTGGCCTGAGAGAGGACAAGGTATGGCTCCTCTGGCTTCTGCCTCCCAATAAGGCTCCCTAACATAACCCCTGATTGGCACTCTTTGCTTCCACCAGCAAAGAGTGGGTGTGATCTTCGAAGCTCTGTTTTGTCTAGACTTGGTTTCCTGATAGGATCGGGCTTTCTGCCTTACAGAACCCCAAACCCAGATTTTAACACTCCTTCCTTGAGTCTAGACTGGAGCAAGAGCGGAGAGAGGCTCATGACTCTCACACGGGTGCATCAGAGTCCCACGTGTGTTCAGGACACTTGATCCAACAAAGTCCTGCTCTGTGCTGAAGAGCAATGTTGGCTCTGTTGACCCTGATAATGGCTTCATGGCCCTTGATTAGAATAGAATGCACCATGGTTAATTAGCAGACCCTGAGCATTTATTATGAGCTGAGTGTCACATGGATGAATATACTGGCAAGATAACTCTGAGCAGGTCGCATGCCAAGGAGTTTGTTTGTAGAATGCGGTTTCTCCCCATATTGAGGTGTTCAAAAATGTCTGCTCATATGCTTGCCATGGTGGTGTTGGGTCAAACTGTCCAACTTCACTGTGGATGCCAGCCTGAGGACCCCATATGATCTGGGGCCCTCAAACAAAGAACAGAGTGCTTAAGTCAAGCTTTACCCTTCTGTGCCATCAAACCAAAGCAAGTCAGAGGAAAGCACAGTGAAAAAACTCATAAACACTTCCTGGGGCCAGGCTCACAAACTAAAGCTCAGAGTGGAACAAGCCAGACAAGTTTAAAAACACATAAACACACAAGAATGTCCAGCTGCTATTGGATGAGCAGACTGGGCGCTAAAATGGCTTCAGAGCAATGAAGGACAGAATTTTAAAATTAGATCTCTACCTTCTCTCTCTCTCCAAAGCATATAAGGGTGGGAATTATGGATTGATATTGAAAATTGGTTTCATTGGTCCTTCAAAAGACACAGGGCAGTGACCGCCCCCCTTCCACTCTGCTTCCCCACCCTCTTGAAACACACTGTCCCTCAATTCACCTCTGATACCTGGAGTTTTTTGTTCTAAATCGTATTTTGTGTCCTGTATAAACAAGGCCTGGTAACTAGTACAGGAAATAAACTTCACAAGCACTGAATGTGTACCAACCTGTGGTATGGGGAGTTGCCAGATATTCTTCTAACTGAGAATTTTTACAGACTCTCGAAACTTTCTTTCAGCTTCCCCTTTGCACACTTGAATGCATGCACACATGCCATGCATATGTATACACCCAAACACAAAATTTCCCCTGTTTCCCCCAACGCACATGAGCAGAGGTCTGTGCTCATACACAGACACTCTCCCAATCTGAAAACTTTCCCTTAGTTCCCCACTAGCCCCCTCTATAAATTTGAGCATCTAGGTGTGTGGGTGCTCCCTGAAACCCTCTGACACACACATAACTTTTTGCCCCCTCAGCCTACCCCAGCACACAGGAACTCAGAGCCATATTTATAGTCTGAAATGTGCACATGTGCATGTGCATACACACACACACACACACACACACACACACACACACACACATTCCAATTGTCTCAGTCATAGCCATGACAGGCCCGGGTCTGCTTGCCATTGTTTCTCTTGTGTCTCTGACGGGGTGTTCATAAAAGAGAGTTCTGCCATCCCTTTTGTAGCATTTACCCCAAGTCTGCGTGTTCGGAAGGCAGCTTTTACAGGTATGTGTGGACAGCAGAGTGAAAAGCAGGGACAAAGGCATCCCTTCCAGGCTCCTGCCTGAGTCTCACATGCTAATGAGCACTGTTCTAGAATGCTTGGGGCATTTCTTTATTTTTTGCTCTGAAACCAGGCTAAGAAGATAGAGGCTCAGTTGAAGAATTTCCAGAAGTCCTCTCTCAGGGTTCTGCTTTGCCACCTCTTATTGGCCCAAGGTACCTGAGGGCAAGCCATGTGGTCCAAAGGCCTGGGTGGGAGGCACGAGCCTAATGAACAAGAATTCAGGGATGAAAATAGGCCCAAGTGACCACTACCCCACTGGGAACTTTGACACACAAGAAGAGCTGGTATGTAGGGGGTTTCCCTTCCCTCCCTGGACAGTGGTAAATGGCACATTACATGAGGAAAAGGGACACTTTTTGCATTGGCAATAGGACTGGCTAAAGTGCAACTTCATCTTTTATGTCCAAGAGTCAGATGGACTTAATGCATCTAACAAACTAACCAACCTGAGGCGCTTCCTCGGTGGGTCTGGACAGAGGGAATGGCTTCCCTTGCACCATTTACACACCACAATTTACTCATGGTAGGCCCATGCAGGGCTGTGACAGAGTTCTCACTGCTCCCCTGGACACTAGCAAGTGGCAAGCTAGAGGTACATGTATTTTGTCCTCAGCCACTGCCTGTAAACTCCACCCCACTGTATTCCCCAGCAGAGTCCTTTTTTCAAATAAAATCTTACCAGAAAGGCCAGTGTGCAAAAGTTATAAAAGCAGAGATGCTCTGGTTGCAAGGGGAGGGGATGAGTTAGTTGTGTGTTGGAGGGTGGGGTGGGGGTGGTCCCATCTGCTCAGGCTCCATCCTGATCCTTCCCCCAGCTCTATTTCAGGGACTCTCTGAGGGGATCCTTGGACCCCAGTTTGAACACCATTACCATAACGCAGGCCCTTTCTTATAATAATTGTTGAACTTTAGTACCCAAGAATACACATAATGACAAAGAGCTGCTAGACATTGACAACTCTTTCAAATTAGGTTTTTACATACTATTGATTTGGGATGCAGCCCATATTTGGCATGGTGCACAGAGTTACACGTTCCTGAAACTCCATGCCCCTGCCCATAGGTCTACAGCCCAGAAATTGAGAATCACTGCACAGAGGTTAGAAGAGGAACAGGAAGTAAGATTGGGGTCCCAGATGGAGTCATACTATGAAAGGGCTTCAGGGTCTAGTGAAGAAATTTGTTTAGCGGTGGTGAGCCATTAAAAAGCCATGTGCAATTATTATTATTATATTATTAAAGCCAAGAAATGAGATGGCCCAGGCCTCTGTGACTGTTAGCACCCATTGACGAACACAATGAACACGTGCCTAAATTGAAGAATGAGCATGTGGGTGAACAAAGGGGGAATCTATACTGTATGCAGGCCAAAGTGAGCTCTAATTCCTCAGCTCTGCCCCCCTTATTCCTAGACCGTTGAGCCACTCAAACCTCCCCAAAAAACTTGGTTTTATTTGCTGAGTCAGGAAACAGCTGGAGGTAGCATCCGACACAGGTTTGAAGAATGCGGCCATGTTCTGTTTGCCTCGGGGAGAAGTGCTAAAGCTTTCGGTACCCAAATCCATCCATGCCTAAAATGAGGGGTACTGTTAACATGCATGTGCCTACCAACTTCAGAAAGGGCCATGGGGACAAAGATGTAATTAGAGCCTGTGAATGCTTTGTGCTTCCTGGATGAAAGACAACACTCTGAAGTTTTATAATCTACCTACTCTGCTTTTTTATTGTTCCAGTTCCCTTCTGTTTTTCCTTTTGGGGGTCTGTGTAAACTTTATTAGGTATTAATTTCACAAAAGACCTCCTTGCACCTCAGAGCAGGATTTTATTTGGTGCCTCAGAGAATTTCTTTCCATAACCCGGACCCTCAAAAGGATTCCTCTCAGTCAGGTCGAAAGAGGCCAGCGAGTGTTCGGCTGCTCAGTTCCATTCAACCTAACGAAGAGTTGCCTGAGCCTCTGCTCAGGCAGGCCTGGGAAGAGCAGGGAAAGGTTATGAACTCTGGAGCCAGGCCACCTGAGGACTGAGTTCCAGCCTGGCAGTTCCATGTGCCCTTCGGAAAGCCTTGGTTAATTCTTCGAATCTCTGTTTTGTCACCTGTAAAATGGAGATGATCCCATCTATCGCTCGGGGCAAAGTAATACAAAGATATAAATCTCACAGTGAGTAGTGGGTGGCCGGTCAGCCATTCCTGGCTGCCCACCCCCCTCTTTAGGATCTGGCCTCTCGAGGAGGGGGAGAGGAAATGCCTCTCCCCTCATTTCTGTTTTTCTCCTCCCTGAGGCCCTCTGTCTAGTCCTTGCTCACCCATATCTTGGAAAGAATGCCAGCTGGTTAAACCAGCAGTTCTGGAACTTTCTCATCTCGGTTTCCCCCAGTGCTCCTGGGCAACCCATTTCCTCCATACATTCCCTCTCTACATAAATACCTCTCAGGCCTCCACATTAGTATCCCCCTCCACCCTCCCTTCAAATCCTTTCCCAGGAAGGAGAAGAAAAGAACTTTCCCATCCTTTTGAGAAGGAGAGCACAGTGGAAATGGCTTTGCTTTGTTGCAGCCTCTTCGTGGGCTCCATGAAGTGCCCGTCCACAGAAGGTGAGCTCCAGGCAGGAGGGAAGGGGCACGAGGCCAGCAGGGTGGGCTGAGGCTGTCCAGTCCAGGCAGGACCAACACCGCATTCAAGGCAGAGCCTTTTCATCAATTCCCTCATGCCCCGGGTCCAGGGTGGAAGATGACACTAGAATGTTCCCTGGCAGATAGCACTGTCCAGTCTGAGAGAAGTGCACTAAGGGCATCCCCACAGGACCCTGTTGTGCCCTGAATGAGGCTTCTTGTTGTTTCTCAGGTTGCCAGGGAGGAGAGTGGATGTTAGGAGACCCTGAATAGCACCGAGAGGCCAACACACTTCAAATTAAGCTTCCGATGCTTATGAGGGGCCGGGCGTCCCACAAATCCCTCTGTGCACAGAGCTTTGAGGCAGCCTGTTCAGTCTGTTTGTTCTTTCAGAAGTGCGCCTGGGAAGCCAGGAGTTATTGTTTCCCCAAAAGGTAGGCGCTCATCAGGTGGGTGGTCTTAGCATTTTCCATGTGCTTTGATTCCCTCCCTCTTCTTTTCAGGACCACTGAGGGGGTTATTTCCCCTGTCCCAGCAGCTCTGGGGGGGTTGGCTACAGTGCATCTGTGCCGGGTTTTCCCACAGGCCCCCCGAAAGGGCCGCCCGGTTGCCTTCAGAAAGCCTTGGGCGGCCCGTGGGGGGAGCAGGGCTGCAGCTGCGGGCCCCTCCCTCTGCAGCAGGCTTTGATCAGTTTTTGTGGGGGCTGGGTGCAGCCTGACCTCCCACCTCCAGCGCCTCTCAGGTGGAAAGTTCTGTTCAGCCTGTCTGTGGCTTCAAAGGCTCTCCCTCCTTCAGGCTGGGACGAGACTGATAATGGTTCTCATTTTGTTGTCGTGTGATCTCCCAGCAGCCCCCATCTTTCAATTGACAGGCTTCTGCTTGTTTGCTTGGGCTGCTTCGGCCGAACTCAAACCACCTTTCTGGTTGAGGAAGCACATTGACATCCTCCCCCATTGAGGTGCCTTTGATGGCTCAGACGTGGCCTCCAGCCCAGACAAAGGTGACCAGGCACCTGGTGAATCAGACTCAGGGCGTCATTGGGGAGAAGCAAAGGGCTCCCCGAGCCTGCAGTCTTCGGGAGGAACCCTCAGCTCCACCCTTCCCGCCTCAAGGAAGCTGGTGCTTTCTGCTCCAGTTCCCTGCAGGAATCCAGCCTTGGGGGCTGAGGTGCGTACCACCTGTGCCCAAGCCCAGACTTGGCTCCGGGTAGGAAAGGCTATGAGTCCTGAAGATACCACCTTCCCAAGAACCTGAGCTATTCGCTGTCTTGAGCCATAGGCACCAGGCCAGCCAGATTCGGGAATTCCTTTTCTGGCCTGTGATTTCCAACGGCTGTGGCCTAATGGCCTCAGTTCTCAGCCCAAGGGGTAAACAACAGCTGAGCAGCCACTCCAGGGCCCACTTCCAGCGCCCTCCCCACACTGCCGCTGACCCTGAGCCAGGGCCTCCCGGCCCCCTGCCCAGGGCGAAAGGACAAGGCCAGGGTAACCCAGGTGGCTGTCAGCAAGTATGGACAGGATTGCTGCCTCACCAGAGGTCCAGGGGGCCTCGGAGTGGCTGGCTGAGCCTCACATGCGGCTGGGGTTAGGCTGCAATTTGCCCTTCGGTTTCCTCATATTTAAAACGAGGGTGGCCAAGGGCAACAGGAGCGGTCAGGAGAGCATCCTTCTTCCCCAGCCTGATAGCACAGTGCTCTTCCTTCCTTTTGATCATACTCAAAACAACTGCTGCAATAGAACAATGAGCCCTGGAGGAGGCCGGAGGGGATTTATTATGCTGTTGTCCTGTGGCACAGCCTCTCCTGACTTTATCTTGCGCAGAGGTCTGCGTGGGAGGAAATCTGGCAGGCCCTCGGGTCGCCTCCCTGCTCCTGCACTCACTCCGACTCAGAATGCTGGAAGGACAGGGAAGCTGCCCCATTAGCCACACCCCAGCCTAAGCGGCTGCAAGAAGGAGGTCAATTCAGATCTCTCCCAAACTCTGTGACTCTGTGAAAGGCACAGGGACTCCAGGTGTAGGGCCTGCCTGAGACCATCCTGACGAAGAGAGGGCCCCAGTGTCAGTCCGCCCAGGACAGGGCTTTATCAGAACCTTTCTCTCCAGCCAGCTTCCTCCCTTCTCCTGGCTGGGGAAGAGAGTTATACCTGATGGATTCTGTTTGTGGACTGTCCAGGTTCTCACATGGGAGAGACCACTTGATTAGGGGTTTCATCTCTTCCCCCCACCCCCCCCCCCCCCCACAGCATGGCTGAGGGGGGAGGAAGGCTCAGAGCCGTGGGGCCAAGAGGATCTTGATCAGTATCAATTATGTCTAGATTTTCCTGGACTGTGGATGTTTTGCCATCCAGCTGCTGTTGGCAGGGTCTAACCAGATCCTCGCCCAAACTGTAGTGTCATTGGTGCTAATATTTAGAAAATAAACAGACCTTTCTCATCAGCCAGCAGGGCACTATGGGATGCTGTGGGGGTGCTGCATCAACTGTCTTTGTGAGGCTTGAATCTTCTGTAATGCTATGGATTCAGCACAGGTCTGGTGCCACCATCATTCCCCGAATGGCCTTGAACAGGCTATGTCACCTCTCAGAGCCTCGGTTTATGCATCTGTAAGATGGGGATGAGAATACTACCCTCGTAGAATTGTTCTGAGGACCAAATGAGATAATGTATGTAAATTACGTACCATGTGTTAAATGTTCTATAGAATGTGGTCATTACTATTACCGCCATTTTGAACTTGTGTGAGGGTCTGACCCAACCTCTTCCAATCCTGAGTAGCACCCTCAAGTAAGTTATGGGTCCTCCTCTCAGCCATGAAAAGCAAACACAGGAGGAAACACAGGAGGAAACTTACCTGTAACACAAAGTTGACAAAATTTGCCTCGGATATGAGCAGCAAATCCAGGCACTGAACTTGGTTTTCTAGATTCTCTCTCTCCCTTGTCATATCGTCTTTCTATACAACCCCATTGTATTAGTTTCCTAAGGTGGCTGCAACAAACTGTCACAAATGTGGTGTCTTAAAACAACAGAAATTTATGCCACCTCAGTTCTGGAAGCCAGAAGCCCAAATCAAGATGTCGGCAGGGCCATGATCCCCCTGAAGTCTTTTGAGGAGAACACGTCCCTGCTTCTTCCTGCTTCTGGAGGCTCCAGGCATTCCTTGACTTGGGGCTGCGTAACTCCAGACTCTGCCTCTGTGCTCAAACGGCCTCCTCTTTTTCACGTGTCTCTCCTTTGCATGTGTCTTATAAGGATACTTGTCACTGGATTAGAGGCCACCTGGGTAACCCAGAGGATCTTATCTCAAGATCCTTAACTTAATTACATCTGCAAAGACCCTATTCCAAAGAAGGTTGCATTCACAGGTTCCAGGGGTTAGGATGTGGACATATCTTCTGGGGAGCCACCATTTAGCCCACTACATCCATTTGCCCTACAAAATGTCCTGTTGGATTATGATTAAAAAGTCAAGACAAAAGCTCTCACTTGTGGCTGGTGAGGACAATCACTCATTTCCATGTTGACATCACTGGTTCTCCACTTGTCCCCAAGAAAGGGGCATGGTCCATTTTCAAGAGATAATCTGGTTGTTCATTCTCTTATTTATTGGAAGAATGTGAAGACAACCTCCTCTTACCCTGTGAAAAACTGAGATGTCCTTGTGTTCAATGGCAGGGCTCAAATCAGAATTACATCTCAAGGCTTCCTATTCTCAGCCAGATACATTGGTATTTCAAAGCCCCTTGTGCCCCCAAAGGCTTATGAGTGAGCTGCAAAGACCTACTTCCAAATGGTGTGTTGATCCTCCTTCCTGCCAAGCCCACTGGAAGCATTAATTCTCCCAGTGCTCACGCCCTTCCCCTTCTCTTCTCCTTGTTATCCTCCCAAAGCTTCACATTCACAGAAAATGACCAGGAGACCCTACTCTCTTTTCTTAAAAGCCTTCTCTGGTCGTGCTCCCTTCTCAGGGCCATGCTCCCACTCCCCGAGCACCCCCTTCTCGACTTCCTCTTTTAGCCCATGTTCAGCCATAAAGATCCATGGTTAACAGAAAGGACATTGTCCTAGGGATTCGTAGGCCTCTCTCTCGGGGAAGGCCTTCCTTCCAAATTGCTGATGCTTTCAGCCACCAGACTGTGAGGGAAGAAAGCCCTAACTCAGTGGGGTTCTGTTGATGATCTTGTCTTTCTCCTGCACAGTTACGATGAATAACTTTGCTTTTGCAGCTTTCTCTTTAAAGGTGTTCCTCCCATTTCTGGCTCCCAGATGGTAATGGGTGGCATGTGTCAAGTTCAACTTTCACAAAAATGGGAGCTCTAAACACTGGATCACGTACTAAGAGAATCCCACATGGTTACTGAAATCTGGCTAAAGGTGGACAGTCAGTATGACCCTAAGGCTTGAGAACAGGGTAGTTGTGAAAACTAACTGGAAGGAAGTGAAGAGATGATAGACAGTAAATAGCCCGTTCCTTGCTTAGCTAAGGATAGCATGGCAAGGAGACAGGTAAAGTCCACTGTTTCTCTCAACATCCCTCAACTTGTCTACTGAGGGCTCCACCTTCTCCTTTACCCCTGTGCAAAATTTCTATCTCCACTTATAGAGTATGTGTGCACACAACACAGCCATTGAGCTCTTGAGGCTACTTTAGAATGTAACTCCCATAAGGATAAACTCTTACCTGTGCTTGTACATAGCTGGTGGGAATGTAAAATGATTTAGCTACTGAGGAAAACAGTATGGTAAGTCCTAAAGAGTTAAACCTAGATTTACTCTATGATCCAGCAATTCTACCCCTATGTATATACCCGAAAGAACAGAAAACAGTTACTCAAATAAATACATGTACACACAAGTTCATAGCAACACTATTCACAGTAGCCAAAAGGTGCAAACAGCCCAAATAGCCACCGTTGGTGATTGGATAAGCAAAATGCAATATATTCGTACAACAGAATAGTACTCAGCCAGTGAAAGGGTGAAGTACTGAACTGTGCTACACTATGGGCGAACCACGTAAATACACTAGTGAAAGAAGCCAGACTCAAAAGGTCACATACTGTATGATTTTACTTACGTGAAATATCCAGAATAGGTAAATCCATAGAGGCAGAGCACAGACTGGTAGTTTCTAAGAGCTGAGGGGAGGGGGGATTGGGGAGTATTGACTAATGGGTATAGGGTTTCCTTTAGGGGTGGTAAAAATGTTAGATATCAGTGGTGGTTGCACAATACCGTGAATGTACTCATTGCCTCTGAATTATTTACTTTTTTTTTTAATCACATTTAAAAAAATTTTTTATGTTTATTTTTTTTTGAGAGAGAGAGAGCAAGCCAGGGAGGGGCAGAGAGAGAATCCCAAGCAGGCTCTATGTTGTCAGCCCAGAGCCCAGCGTGGGGCTCAAACTCACCAACTGTGAAATCATGACCTGAGTTGAAACCAAGAGTCAGACGCTTAACTGACTGAGCTACCCAGGCTCCCATGCATTGTTTACTTCAATATGTTTTATGTTATGTGAATTTCACCTTGATAAAAATTACACATGTAAAAACAAACAAACAAACAAACAAACATAAAAGAAAATTTGACCTTTGTGCTGCATGCACACAACCCAGCCCTTGGCCTCGCTCTCACTTCTCATGTCCTTCCTGGGCAGACTTGGGTGCCCATTCTCAGTGCCAGGGCACCAAATGGGCTTACGGTGCAGATTACTGTCAAGCTTGCTCTTGATCCCACTTCTGAGGCACATCCTCTAAAATTCCATGACTAAAGCTGAGTCTACACAGCAACAACCAAATGTTTTAGCAGAGAACAATGGGTGTGGGTGAGAACACCTTAATAGCCAGACTGTTGTTTCCCAATATTTTGTTTCTGTGGCGGTAAAGTGGATTTTCTAAGCAAGATTAATAGGTTTGTACATTTTCCTGTCTTTAAGGATTTCTACAGGCTGCAAGAAGACAAAGAACACAAGTGACAAGACACCTAGAAAAAGATGTTCAAGACCTACATGAAGCCCACCCAGGGTTCTCTTTGAAACTATTGTTTGTTGAAGTTATGGGGAATAAAGTTTACACTCCCATTATATTTGTTCCAACTTCATTTGAGGAATGTGAAGAAGAGACCTTTCAGTGTTGTGCTTCCAGAAGAGAGAAGATTTGGAGCTTAGAGGAGGAAAATGCCCCTATAAAAGGCACTGGGGCCATGGGGACTTCCCCATTTAACTTGGAAAGAAAGTTGGAAGTCTGATAGCTGAGTTGTCATTCATTTGGGCACCCACTCATTCACTCACTCAACTGGCAACTCCATTGCCAGTAGGCAATGGGCCAGGTCACTGGCTGGAGGAGCCACAGGGGACCAGTGTTTGTCCCTATAGCATCTGCAGCCCCGTGTGGAAGTGGGGTGGGCACACTGCAGGCGTCATGGCAATAGTGCAAGTGCTCAGATGAGGGCTGAGGGCCGTGGAGCTCCAGGAATCAGTGCCTCAGGCGATAGGAAGAGCCCCCCAGGTTAGTGACATCTGAGCCCAGAGTGGAAGGAAGAGTGAGACAGGGGACTAGCATCGCAGGCCAGTAAAGCACAGCAGCCACATTGGGCTAAAGGCATGAAAAAGGAGTGGTGTATCTGGGGAATGTGGCACGTGATTATCACAAAGAGGGCTGCACACATACCCCTGGAACATGTAGGAAAGGCTTGGAGTGACTGAGAGGTTGTTGCTGGAGAGGTGGGGTAGAGGAGGGTTCAGGGAGGACCCCCGAGGCTTTAACGTCATTGGTAACATTTCTCTCTCTCTCTCTCAAATTAATCTTTTTTTAAATTTTAGAGAGGGAGCAGAGAGGGGCAGAGGAAGAGGGGAGAGAGAGAGAGAGAGAGAGAGAGAGAGAGAGAGAATTAAGTAGGCTCCACGCTGAGCTCCGAGACTAAATTGGGTCTTGATCTCACAACGCTAGGATCATGACCTGAGCTGAAATCAAGAGTCAGATGTGCTCAACCAACTGAGCCACCCAGGCACCTCTGCATTGGTAACATCTCATTTCTTAAGCTGGGTGCTGGTGCAAGGGTGCTCTTTATGCCTTTTGTACGTGTGGAATTTTCCTAATGACTTTTCAATCTCTGTGGGAAAGCTCATGGTGCGTGGAGGCTGAGGAGCTTCTTAGCTTCCTTCCCATTGTCATGGCTTGTAAGTTGCTTTTTTTTTTATTCCCTTTGCCAAGGTCTCAGAGGCAACACCTCTACAGAAAAAGCAGGACAGAGAGCTTGACTCTCCCAGCCCTTGGGCGTGTGGTTACTGGAACCGAATGCTTCCCAACCAGGGAGGTGTGAGGAAAGAGGAATGAGTCTAAGCCCCATTTTGTGTCCTCAGGGACAGCTTACATGCCCCCTGATGGACACTGCCCCAAGTTCTTTTTCAAGTGAATTTCCCTTCAGCTACACTGTTTGCTTTTCCTGCCAGAGCATCCTGCCCCCTCCAGTGCAGCCCTGAGGAGACCCAGCCCCTGCCTTCCTGGTGTGCAGAGCTTAAAACAAGAGCCCTCTGCCCATCGGACATCCTTACCATTTCCAGCTATTGAGTGTAATCAGGTGTGCCAGGATCTGATTTCAAAGCCCAAATCCAAGGGGCTCAGAGGAATCCTTTCTCCCTGTTGCTCCAGTGGGAGACAAAGGGGATTGAACAAACAGGATATGCTGAGAGCTGCATGGACACAGCCCCGGCAAGACAGGCAGGCGGGCGGGCCGTAGGAACAGGCAGCCCGTGAGCTGGGGCGTTGGCATGTGTGGTTAATCATGCCCAAGAGAAATAAGAAGCAGGACAAAAAGAACAGACACAGCCATCTATCTGACTGCCTTTCTGGATGATGGTTCCTTATAGATAGTCACACTCTTGCAGGGTCTGGAGAGTTATAGAATCCCTACTCTACTAGAAGGTCCTGACTCTGGCCATTTACCTTGCAGTTTTTCTAGAAATTGTGGGGCAGGAGAGAAGTAGAACTCAGGGATCTACAAGCAAGTCAGGACTGATGTGGGGTGCAGTTGAGAGAAGACACCCTGGCTGCAGCCCAATGTTTGGGTCCTGGTGATTCTATTTGTTTCTGTCCCTGTTTCTATCTCTTTTATCCCAGACTCTAATTGCTGGGCTTGGGAACTTCCATCAAGTAAACTCTCTCAATCATTAACTTGAAAAAGAGTCCAAAGTCATTCCAGAGAACAGAACCCTCCTTACGAGGATATTTCCTCCTCTCCTTCCTGCCCAGTTTTATATGGAAGAAATCAGAGATTAAAATAATATTTAGCAAGACCAGATTTGAAAGCAAACATAGGTCATTGAAGGCAACAAGAGTAGGAAGCAATGTGCACTGGAACCGGAGAAGCCCTGGGGATGGGCACACCCCCTCATCAGTGGCAGAACTTAATGGTATCTGCTCCCAGTTCACCATCTTTGCGAGATACTGTCACTGGTGCTTCCAATTAGAGGTACTTGGAATATTGCCTACAGGCACTTCTGGTTCTTACAGGCACCTCACATTCTGTGAATGAGGCAGGAAGCACAAATGTCCTCCAGTACACAGGGAAGTCCCACACAACTGGAGAACGATGCCAGCCTTTTACTAATAGAGCATTGGTGGAATTGGTCATTTCAGATATTCAACTCAACCTTGAGCTTCTCCGACCCAGAGTCTTTGAACATAAAACCTACGGAAAGAGGATCTGAGAGGGAGTAGCAGATTCTAAAGGACACTGTTGGTTCTAGATGAAATAAAAAGCACCTGGAAAATGAAAACCTGCATGACATCTATAGTTAATCATTGTCTCCACAGGCAACTCTGAAACGAACTCAAAAGCTTCCAAGAGAGATTTTAATCTGGCATTACACATCAGATTTATGGAGATGCTTTCTCCTGGGGCTAAAGTTCTGGGTGCTGGAGACTCAGAGGCTGCTTCTCAGATAAAATAGTTCTGGGGATATACAAAGTTGCTTTGCCCCTATATGGTATAAGTAGCTGGCATGCTAAGAATGGCTAAGAAAGAAAATCAGAGCTAAGAGTGGATATGTGGAAGGCTCAATGAACATGCTGGTTATAAATGATTTCTGTTTATGTAATGAGACAACATGATTAGAGCTTTTCCTTAGTTAAGTGACCAGAGTGGAAACTGAGTGGGGGTCCTTGGGGGGAATTCTAGCTACATTAAATGAACTAACTAGGGCCAGTTTGGGAAGGGGCAGGGGGACACCAGAAGACACCATCCAGATGTCTCTTAAAGGGAGAGAGTTGATGAATCCATCATTCTACTCATAAGCAAATGACCTTCACAAAGAATTTGAATTCTAGGGAGATTGTAAGCAGAAAATTGCAATGTCTTTCAGAACTCCATTTGTAATTCAAGATGAACCACTGTTAACTCTGAGGTTACCCAGCCAGGGAGGGTGGGAAAGGCAGGCCCATTAATCAAAAGGTGGCAGGAGACCCCTCCAGGTGAGCTAACTGAAAGAAGGGAGGAGATGTGCCCAGGTGGAGGAGAGAAAGCCACAAAGAAAACAAATGCCCCTTCCCTCATTTTCTGGTGTGGCCAGGAGACAGATCTGCTTGAGGGAAGCAGATGGTCTAACCCGAATTCCCTCTCAGAACCAGAGTGATTGGAGCTTGTCTGAGTAGAACTGAAATCCTTGCTCTGACATGCACTAGTCTAATGCACATGTCTAATGTTTTATGACATTAAACAAGCTAGTTAAACCTGAAATTTGGTCCCTCACTTATAAGATGGTGTTAATGGTACCTGCCTCAGAGGGTTGTTGAGGAAATAACTGATCATTTATGGATCATCCTTATTTGTGCCAGGCCTGGGATCAGAGGCTGGAGAGACAAGGGTGAAAGGGCAGACAGTTTCAGGAGATGGCTTATGGAGTGAACTGAGTACAGACACTGCCTAACATATAGTAGCTGCTCAACAAAGTCCTTACAAATTATTTCCAGCCCCGGGGTGCCTGGGTGGCTCAGTCAGTTAAGTGTCTGATTCTTGATTTTGACTCAGGTCATGATCTCATGGTTTGTGGGATGGAGCCCCACGTCAGACTCGGTGCTGACAGGGCACACAGCCTGCTTGGGATTTTCCCTCTCCTCTCTCTGCCCCCCACCCCCTTTCAAAATAAATAAATAACTAAACATTAAATTTTTTTTTCCAGCCTAAAATTACTAGTCATGCTGTGCAGAATGAAGAGAGGGTAGATGGGCAAGGCTTTGCTGAGTGGTGATGGTGCAGCTGAGACCTGAGTAACAGCAAGGATCCAGTCCTGGGGTCTGTACCCTGCCCCCTACCAACAGGGCACCTGCTGTGCACAAAGAGTTTGAGCCTGACATTACACCGCACTTTCTAGCTTCAAAAGTGACTCTACGTATTAGAACAAATGTCAGCAGTTTTCAAATTTGTTCATTGGAGCAAGAGCTATTCCATGGAGAGCCTGCAGGGATGTGAGGAGAGATTTTGAGCTCATATTCTCTTCAACTAGAGTAGTCCTTCTTTAGTTGGTTTTATATCCTGGACCTCTAAGAAAGATCCAACCTATTTATTGAGTGTCCTTAATGTGCTTGACACTACTCTGGTGCCTGGGGCATTCGGTGAACAAATCAAAGATGCCTGGCCTCCAGAGCTCATCTTGTAGCAGAGAAGACACACCGTGAATGGTAAAAAAAAAAAAAAAAAGAGTTATTTATTATGTTGCATGGTGATGAGTGCTTTGGGAAAGGAAAAGTGGAACAGGATGGGGGTAAGGAGAGTAGGCTGCAATTTACACAGATTAGGTCTCATGGACAGGTGACATTTTGGCAAAAAGTTAGAGAGGTAAGGGAGGTATGCCAATATCCGGGAAAGGAGATGAGGACATCAGCTATGGGACTGTCTGGGGAATATGATTCTCTCAAAGAGTTCAAAGTCCAAAGTCAGTGAGGTAAAGAGTGCTTGGTGACAGGAGGAATAACATGGAGAATGGGGTGGCCATAGCAGGTGAGCAGGGGAAGTAACAAGAGATAACATGGCAGGTGCTGGTGGGCACACTGAGCTCTAAGGGACAGGGGATAGACTTTGCTTTCAGTCCGAGTGAAAAGGGAGTCACTTCAGAGTTTTGAATGGAGGAATAGCATGATCTAATTTAGGTCTTATAACTGGAGAATGGGTCATTGCATTAACCCAAGATCAGACCCCTGGTGAAGGTTGGAAAACCATCCACATGCATCACATGGTCATCCCCATGGCCCCCTGGGGTGAAAACTGGGCAGATTACTTCTATGCCCATTTTACACATTGGGAAATTATGACTCAGGGAGGTCACTGGGGTTCTTTGAGGGCACACACTAGAATGTGGTGGGCTGGGGAATGAAGACCTACAGCCTCCCATGACTTGGTCTCTGATGGGTTGCTGGACATCAGGGGCTGGCTGTCCACTCCACAGTGTCCAGCTGAGTTCCTTGTGTCCTTGAGAACTGTTTTAGTGCAGACAAAAGACCACCTGGGTTTATTTGGTTTTTCAAAATTAGTATTTTATTTATTTTTTTTTTTTATTTATTTTTTTTTTTAATTTTTTTTTTTTTTCAACATTTATTTATTTTTGGACAGAGAGAGACAGAGCATGAACGGGGGAGGGGCAGAGAGAGAGGGAGACACAGAATCGGAAACAGGCTCCAGGCTCCGAGCCATCAGCCCAGAGCCTGACGCGGGGCTCGAACTCCCGGACCGCGAGATCGTGACCTGGCTGAAGTCGGACGCTTAACCGACTGCGCCACCCAGGCGCCCCAGTATTTTATTTATTAAAGTTACACATTTAAAAAGCTCAGTTGTCCCTTAGGCCCTAAAGTTCACCTTACAAATTTTATTCTACTCTGTTTATAAATCATGGATTCTCAAGAAAAGCTTGTAATGTCCTCACATTTCAAAAGCTCCTTCCTTGCCCTATGCCTTAACAATGAACCCAATACATTCTACTTGGTACATCCCACATCATGTATTCCACAGTAAATCATGCCAGAAAGGAAGACAGAGCACTGCTGGGGGGCTGGGGTGCAGGAGGAACTGGGCCAGACATGACTAGACCCCAGGCCTGCAGGGTGGGGCAGACTTCCTGCCAGGCACCCTGTTGCTGGGCAGGACACTAGCGCAGAAGATTCAAGAGGCACCTGGATGAAGGAAGAAAAGGAAATGCTTTCTCTTCTTCCGTTCCCTGTCTCCTTTTTTACCTTTCCTCTGGAGAAAACTTTGTGAAGGCAAAGTTGCAGGTTGATGAGCAGAGGCTCAAGGGACAGATTTGCAGCATAGACCCTCCAAGCCCATCTCCCCTTCCCTCCACTATCCACCCCCCAAGTCCACCACCCACCCACCCCCACCCCTGTCCCCCGCCCCAGTGTATCTCTGCTTTTCTAACTCCTCTGCCCTCCCTTTGCTTCTCAGGACTCCAGTCTTTCCCTATCACTCTCCCTCCCGCTGTCTTCCTCCTCTCCCCTCCCTTCTTTGGGCCTTGGGAGCTCTCTGCCCTCCCCCATCCTAACGCGTCCTTCCAAACCCACACTCTTTGTTGCTGAATTCAAGGTTCTCAATACAATAAAGCTTTGATGATTGGCCCCGATTGAGAAGGAATGTCAGCTTAAATTAATGAAGGGTCTGAATAATAGAATTTTAAAGCAAAGTTTAGTTGCTTTCACATAGTAAGACATCCTTTCCAGGGAGAAAACTGTGCATTCAAATGCAGTAAAAGCTAATGCTGAGCAATGGGGCAATATGTCTTAGATTCTTTTAAATGCTTTAACAGAAAGGGCCGTCTATAATTGGCATATACTTTCTTTGTATCTGAGTGTTTTTGCTCCTAAAACCTTTCATTTTTAGCGACCAACATTTATTTTTATCACTGAGATTTTACCGGGTTTCTCACCGATCTACCAGTTTCAACTCCTGAATTCTTTATGACAGGAGACATTTCCACATGGAAACTCTCTAAAATTTTTTGCTTTTCAATTTCGTGAGCAATACATGAACACATTCTTGTTTACAAAAAAAAATAAAACCTTAGAAATAATAATAATAAATGAAAGTCTTATAAATAATAAAAGGATTTGTGTCCCAGTTTACATCACTTTAAGGCGGTAACAGTGTGTGATCTATAAGAAATTATCCTGCACAAAAATCCCTTTTCAGGGGTCCTATCCAAAAGGGAACCATCTATATCTAACTGGGTCTTGCTTTCTTGCAACAATATGGCATCCATCCCTGAGGCGGGGAAAGCCCTGAGCTCTCCCATTTGGTACCACTATGCCTCATTCCATTCCCTTTCGGTACTGCCACATCCCACCCCTGAAAGGAACACTCACCAAGATGAAACGAACACAGCAAATGTTAACAATGATTGAATCTAGATAAGGGTACTTGAGTGTTTATTATGCTATTTTCTCTGCTTTTATGAATGTTTAAAAATTCACAATAAAAAAAAAAAAAGAAAGAAAAACTCACCAAATGCTAAGAATAGCAAAATAGCCAAATAATCCTTGGAAGAAAAAAAAAAAAAAAGGACTGGTTCTAGTTAATGCTATCCTCTTCTTTATAGGGATCCCAGCCTGGCATTGAGCAAGACTGAGCCTCACTTATAGGTACAGTTACAAAAGAAGTACATGGTGAATTTCTTAGCAACGTGCACACGTTTGTAAGCCCATCATACATATTCTCTTTTCCCCTGGGGGATAGGTTGTCCCCATTTTACAAATGAGGAAACCAAAAGGTTTGGTGTCACTACCTAATAATGCTGGCTCAGTTTCTGTTTTCTTACGAGGCAGCAGGAATTGTTCTAGGCACCTATATGTATTAACTAATTTTATTGTTATGACAACTCGGAGTTACGTGTGTAACTTGCTCAAGATTGTAAAGCTAGTAAGAAGTGGGCTGAAATTTGAACCCAAGCAGTGTACTCATGAGCCCGAGCTCTTAAATACCTACATCCTCATGTGATGACATTACAGATGTCTTTCCAGTAGTCCGAGAGTGGAAATCTGGCAGCCTCCAGGGTTCACTCAGACTGCAAATGTGCCGATTTGGCCCACACAGCATTTTACAATTTTTGAATTAATTGCCATAATTTAAAGATTTATTTAAAGAAAGACTTCATCTGAAAATCCAGATTTCTTGTTCCCTTGAAAAATCAGGCATGCTGGCAACTTTAGGCTGGCATCCCACGAGGTAATACTTGGCTGGATGGAACTGAGTATATACTGCCCCTTTAGGTAGGGCACACTCTTTCCAGTTTGTCACATTCCCCACTACTCCCTGTTATTGCACCTGGCCTCTTTTTGCAGCTCTGTTACCTGTCTAACATGAGCATTTGAGTTTGTAACCACTGCGCTGTAAAAATCTACAACCCCAAGGAAGTAGAATGCAATGTCCACCCTGGTGGCATCAACATACTACCTAAGTCATATATTCACCCATCTGTCTATCCACCCAGCCATCTCTTAATGTTTCCAAATGTCCATCTTTTGGCTCTGCCTGTCTTAGACACCCTCCCTACCTAGCTTAGCCATTCTCAAACTCACTGTACAGAGTCACATCTGCCATTTCTTGGTCAATATCTACTCTTCTCCCACTCAGAAGGGCAGCGTCAGAGGATGGGAGATGATCTGCTGAGGAAAAGTTATGGCGGCTGTAATGGACTGAACTGTGTCCAACCCCCCACCCCATACCACCAAATTCGTATGTTCAAGTCCTAACTCCCAATATGAATGTGCCTGGAGATGGGCCTTTAAAGGGAGGTAATTAGGGTTAAATGAGGTCATAAGAACAGAATCCTAATCCAAGAAAGCTGGTGTCATAAGAAGAGGAAGAGACACTAGGAGTGCACACATATGAAGGACCACGTGAAGACAAAGTGAGAAAGGGCCTCTGCAAATCCAAGAGAGAGAGGTCTCAGGAGAAACCAAACTGACTGTCACCTTGATCTTAGACTTCCAGTCTCCAGAACTATGAGAAAATACATTTCTGTTCTTTAAACTATTCTGTGGTATTCTGTGATGGCAGCCTTAGGAGACAAATACAGCAGGAAACTATTTTTCACGTGTCCTCCGCTTACCCTTCCACCTACCAAGCCCCCATCTTTTTTTCCCCCTACATAATTACCTGACACCCAAAGCCATTTGGGTTAGTTACTAAGAGAAGTTGTCAGCAATCCCAGTTAAGAAGGTCTATTATTCCTCCACTGGTGTAAACACAACCATCAGAATGGGCTGGGAGCATGGGGAAAGTGCTGGGAAGATGCCACTAAAGAATTCTGTCAGTGAGATGCAGTCAGGACATTTCACTAAATCTCATGTACCTGAAATAGGGAGATATTGCCTGAAGTGCAAGCATAAGGAGACTCTGGAGCGGTGATGTAGACATGGAAAGTACTAGTAAAACCTAAAGTGGCTTAAGGAACATTGAGAGCTAGTTGGCTGGTTTTAGCAAGCTGGTTTTTTTTCTGGACAGTCTGAGTCCAGTTTAAACAGTGATGGTCAGAACAATTACTGTAAAATTGGCTTCATCTTAAGCCTTCCTATGGGTTTCCTCCAGGTGTTCTAGTTAGAGAGACTTCTGTTATTAACACAAAGATAGGTGGTTGCTGATTAACCCCAGAAGGGCCCAGAGGACTGGGAGAAAGCCAAACTGGCTTATGCTCCACATTTGCATCAGCTTTCAAGCTGTTGGACTGGTAATGACTGTGCAGTTGGACGGTGGTATTGGAGAGAGAGGCTGGACAAACCCCAGATGGGTTTTCAGATCCCAGGGGACAGACAATGGCAATAGATTTCAACCTCAGATTCTAAATGGAATGAACAGAGATCTGGAAGTAATCCAGAGGAACTGGCTCTAGAATCCGACAGCAGCAGGTTTAGAAACATCATCAGAACTACCTTCCTCACCAGCATAGGCTCCTAGAAACACTGCAATTTTAGTCAGTAGATAAGAATTTGAACAAGGTTTGATGAATGATTTGATCCAAACTGGCATACCCAGAGCTCAGTAAAGGGCAGGGAAATACAGGGTTGTTTAGACTTGCCTCTAATTCACTTCTAGCCTCACTTCCACTGAAAAGAATACAGAGATACTGAAATTTGAATGTAGATGTTTGGGGTTGGCCTTTTAACCCTCTGATGAAGCATAAAGGCAATGGTCTCTAAGGAATAAAAGGCATAATTCAATTTTCCTCCTAGTCCTGTCCTTGATGTGTGAATTCAGACAAAGCATAATTGCTCTGACTCACTTAAACCAGGGCAACACCACACAAGACCAAGCCTCTAAAAATATCACGTAGGTTTGTGAAAAATGCCACCACTGAAGAGCTTTGGAGATCTTGGGAGAACACAATCGGCAAAGACCTTATCTACACAGACTCCACCCCTTGTGTTCTAAAACTTAGTTTGAAAGTAAATTGCTTGGGACTTGAGATTCAAGAATCTGGGACCAGGGCTCCATGAAGCCTGAGGGCGGGGGCCTAGGGAAATGCACGCGTCTGGGATGGGAACTAAGGATGCTTGCAGGGGTCAGAAAAAAGCTCTTCAAGATTAGCACGGCTAGACTGTCTTCCTGCTCTGCTCCATCGGGGTCCCTCCATGGAAGTTTCTCATGTTTCTACTGATGTTTGATTTTGGGAAAAGGGAAATTGTTCCAAAGATCAGAAGAAAGTTACTTTGGTTCCACGATGGGAACAGGTTTTTCTTTAGCTAAGTAAGAAAGGGTTTTATTTTCATTCCTCCTTCCACACCTTCCACAGTCTTCCATATATTCTCAAATACATTTTAAGAGATCTTTCTTCCCACTCACTAGTCCTACACCTCTGTGATTGGGCACTTCAACAGGCTGAGAAGCTGGATACTGGATCAGGTGTTGGGGGATGAGAAGCAATGGGGGCTTAGGCTGTGACTGGAGATTAGGTCTACAGTGATGAAACCAGGGACCGGGGGGCAGGGTGGGGGGAAGGAAGAAGCGAGAGAGAATGAGTATCCTTGCAGCACTCCTGTTAAGGGCTCAACAAGCACACTAGGGCCCATCCAGTCCTCGCCCCCTCACAGATCCTCTAAAGGAAGCTGCCATGCCCCCACCTTCTGCTATTAGGTAGCTATATTTATAGCTCTTCCCTCAGCCCACAGCTGACTGGCTGGCTAACAACCAATGATGTTATCTGGGACAGAACAGTAAGGCAAGCCTGAGCCAATGAGATTGTCTCTTAGGAATTTCAACTAGAAATACCAAGGTAAAAAGCCAATGGGAACTGAAGTTGAAAGGCTGAGGTATATATGGGGGAGCTTAAGAGCCCAGGATGAGCCACATGCAAGTTGAAGTCTTTCCTAAGCAGAACTACAGTCTGTAGAGTATGTCTGCTGAGAGAGGGTACCTCAGGCAGAAATACAGAGGGAAGCAGAGACTCTGAGCTAATAAGTCGCCAGGGCTGCTTCTGCTCCTAAAGGCTTTCCAATCCCAGGCCATCTATACCCTTAAAAATACCTTTTCCTTTTTAACTGAGGTAACTGAGACTCTTCGCAATGAAGAGAGCCCAACTATAACAGTTTGTATGAGTTCCATGTAGGTAAGCTGAAACTGAATTACCTGAAGACTTTTGCTTTGGGGAGAATGAGTAGTCTGGTTCCCTTAGCAAACATGGCTACTGCCATTCCTTATTTGGAAGCATCTTGTGTACTTGAGATGAGGTTTTAGGCAGGCAGGAAATAGTATGTCCTAAATTCTCCCTTTGTTCTTATGATGTCGGGGTAGGCCAAGACTATGTTTGAATCCTGAAGAAAGGAGGTCTTGCCATCTACAAAAAGTGGGCTTGTCTGGGAAAGTTAAGTCCTTGTAAAGTTACTAAGATCCAAGCCTACAAATCTCTTAGAAGGAAGCTTTAAAACCATGACTTTTTACCTACTTAAAAGGAGCAAAGAGGTGTCCAGCCATGTTGGTTCACTAGTGAGATCTCGTGAATCATTTCTCATCTCCAATTTCAGGGCTTAGGAGGGCTAAACTGGAAGGAAAGCTGAGAGCAGCCCTTGTCAATATGAAACCCCATCTATTATGTCCACAGCCTGTTGGAAATGTCCCCCGGCAAGGCTGCCATCAGCACTTGACTGAAAACACATGGAAACAGCCCACTCAGAGCAGGAATTCATTATTGGAAGAATAATAAGGGAAAGTTTTTTTTTTTCTTCTCCTCTCTCTCTCTCTCTCTGCTGGGAGAGCTGCTTTCTGGAAAAGTCACAGGGCTTAGAGGGAATTTGAATCATGTCTGGTAATAAGAGGAGGAATGGAAGAGAAAGGGCACATTTCCAGAAGGTTCTTTCATATGAAGCATGATGGTTCTGGGCAACTCAAAATTAGTTGTTCCATCTTAGATGTATTACTGAAATCAGGCCATGACTCTCTTTAACCCCTTAGCCTTTCCTGGAGTTATTAGTGTCTGATAGCTCCATGGGGAAAGTACCTAGAGTTAACTGGTTTTCTGTGGCTACACCTCTTTCAAAAGGGTTGCCTGTAGACAAAAATGCCTGTAGACTAGAAAACTATTTGGTTTTCTTTCCTCAACACTAACCCATAAGTCTTCAATATGTGCTGGGTGATCTAAAGGAAAGGTATATACAAGGCATGAGTGTGAAAGAAGGAGATAAGTGCCAGCTCGCTGGCTATAGCATTATGTGGCAGGCATTATAAGTGTTCACTAATATCTAGTCCTCCTTCTCTTCCAAATACAGAGGAGTTCTGTACTTCCCACCTTCTTGCAGCTGGGCTTGGATGCATGACTGCTTGGCCATGAGAGCAGAAGTGATGGGTGCCATTTCTTGGGGGAAACACTTAATTGCTAGGGCACAACCCTTCTCTCTCTTCCCCTACTGTGGCAATTGTGGAAGTACATGTTGACACTGAGATGGGATACTGAGTCATCACATGGAGGACAGCGTCCTGGGAGAGTCTCTCAGACATGCAGACTTTAAGTCACTAAGATTTCGGGGTGTTGTTTGTTTAGGCAGCAAAACCAAGTCTGTCCTGATTTATGCCCACTATTTACTGGTCTACTCCCTTCCCAGATCTGTTTGGAGCTCTGGAGAACCTGTGCTCCTTCTGAACACTGTCCTCACCAAAATTCAGAGAGGTAGGCAATGTACTTTCTCTCACACTTAGGATATTCTTTTGGGGAATGTGATGGGATCCTTCCCTCCATTTGAGCAAAAGAGGCCTCTGTTGAATTCTGTAATAGAACAAAGAAAGTCTTTTCATAGCCAAAGGACAAAAGTGATGGCGACAATATTGAAACCAAAGGAAAAATGAAAAATTTCAGAAAAAATTTCAGAAAAAAATGACACTCTCAAGTGGCTCTAAGACCACACTTTTAAGGTCTGAATCTGATCTTTTGTACTTCCTCTTGCCTTCATTCCCCTTTTACCCATTACCTAATCCTCATTCCCCATCTCCAGAATTCTCATTTGGCAATCCAGGTTTTGCCAGATAATCTTTTAAATCCTATCCCTGAGTGGCAACTTTGCTCACAACATATAACATAGAAGCCCTATGCGTAGAGTTCAGAACTTCTGGGCTAATCCAGAAATGTTCACTCTGTGGGCTGATAGGGACCATTTCACTGGGACTGCTGCCCATTAACAGAGTACCTAGGAGGCTAGCACAATTATGGGAACAAAGTTGACCTTTGACATATAAATGCATATGTACACACACACATAGAAAAGAAATCAGTGAGTAGGTTCAATACAAGTTACCTCACTAGCACTCATGGGAGGTACCAGGTTTGGCAGCTTCTCAGCTCATGAATACCACCTGTGTCTTCTTTCTTGCAAACATTTCCTGGGGCAACTTTCCTGAGCCTGTCTCCTAATCTTTCATCATGGTCGAAAGAAAAGGAGGTAGCTATGGAGCCTCTACTAAACTCTCAGCACCGCTGCCCAGGCTTTCTGCAGTCACTCCTCCTGGTGGAAGATCAAACCACTATTATTGCTCCTGGTGATTCTTTTATTTGGAAAATATTCATGGAGTTCTTACTATGTGCATAGTATTGTGCTGAGTATTTTAGTGAATTGAGGATGACTGGAAGAAGCCGTAACACACATGAACAGAAATACTAGACAGGTGAGGGGTGAGAGAGGAAGAAGCAGGACCAAGTGGGTTCAAATCCACATTCCATCACTTTTTAGCAAGAGACTGAACTTTTCTTGCCTCATTGCTCATCTGCACAGGAGGAATGATGCAAAGTCCTACTTTGTGAGACTGTTAGGATTAGGTAAGCTTTTGCATGTATAGTGTGTGTCAGACCTGCAGCAACACTTAATAAATATTGGCACAATGCAAAAATGGCACATAGGTCTGTCCTGGCAATGTGGTTTGCGGTGAAAAGCTCTGTTGGAACTTGGACCAGGAGAGTGTGGGGATTGATTTGTCAGTCACTGGGTGTAGAGCCCTGTCTTAGGGATTCCTGGTGTCGAAAAAATAGGCTCAAGGAGGAAGACGTTTATTCCTTGACATTTGGAATTGGGAGGTGTCTGCCTTGTACCTTTCTCAGACACTTTTGAGTGCCCTGTTTTAATGTGTGAACTATCCAGCTTTTCTTTCTTGGCGGGCAATAAAAGTGCAAAGAAACCAAATTAATAGTTACAGAGAATAAAATATCTTTCCCAACTTCTCAAATAGTCCTTTGATGTTTGAAATTAGCCAATTCACATAATAGGAACTCACAGGAAATGTACATTTAATCAGCTGCAAAAACTCAGCTTGCTTTTCACAAATGTTCTATTGAAGACCACAAGTTCTCAAAATGCATCTCACTCAAAGGGAGACAAATGACCACAGTCTGGAAAATCTGCCTCCATGACCTCTTCCAGGTCTACCCAAATCCTTATTGCCTTCCTATGCCCAGCACATTGTTTGCTCTCCAGGAACACCTTCCCTGACTCACTCCAGCTGGATCAAACGTTCCCACTCTTGCCCTTGTAGCATGTGGCTTGGATATACATCTATCATGTCATTTCATTTTATTCTGTTTTATAGTATATGAGTTAGTAGGATATGAGTCTTTTCCATACCTTACAATATAGTTCTCGAGGACGAGACACACATCCTGCTCTTGTGAGCTTCACCCTAGCACTTGGTATGTACTCAACAAATACTAAGTTGTTCAAAGACAGTCATTCAGTTATCCTTCACTGATCTCTACCTACTTGGTGCACAGCATTCTGGTGGGCACTGACAGGAAACATGAGATAGGATGACTTGACTGTAGACTCCAAAGCATTTAAAAACCTCTGGAGGGGGAGCAGGTACAAAATGATTCTATAGAGGACAGCTTGGGGGGTCACTAACAACTTGGGTAAGAGAGGTCCCTATGCTGGGGCACGTGGGTGGCTCAGTCAGTTAAGTGTCTGACTTCGGCTGAGGTCATGAGTTAGTGGTTCGTGAGTTCGAGCCCCGTGTTGGGCTCTGTGCTGACAGCTCAGAGCCTGGAGACTGCTTCAGATTCTGTGTCTCCCTCTCTCTCTGTCCCTCCCTGGCTCATGCTGTCTCTTTCTCTCTCTCTCTCTCAAAAATAAATAAACAATAATAAAAAGAGAGAGAGAGAGAGAGAGAGAGAGAGAGAGAGAGATACCCATGCCAAAGGCGGGAAGATTTGATGCCTGTCTTTGAAGGAGTCGTAGCCTCAAGGCCTTGTACTGAACCTAGCCTTGAAGCTTTGGTTGGAAACTTCATGACAGTAGGAGGGCTTAGGCTGGGTGTTCTGCTGGAAACAACTAAATTATCCTATGGGTCACCAATTGGTTTATTTGCTAATTGACTGGCCCAGCTTTGGGCTTTAAATCCAAAGAACTCATTTCATCCTTTATTAAATACTGCATGAATCTCACTCTTTGTTCTGCAAGGCTATACACAATATACTAGTGAAACGTGAATTTACACCACAATGGTTGTGCCACTAATGACCTTCCAAATGCCACTAATACCATACATGTTCCGCTTCTCAGTTGGATCCGAACCTGTCAGTGAATTCTGAGCCCATTGACCTCCCTCTGACACAAGAGCAGACCCCCACCCCCATGCCCGCCCCCAGCCTCCCCATCTTTCCATGATTTCACTTCTGAATCAGTTACTCTTTGGAGACCCCAATTCCTTTACACCCACTCTTTTTACATGGTGGACAATACTTTATTCGGAAATGTTCCCTCCTGTAATTACAAATCCTGTTAGTCATCCTCCTCCTCTCCCCAGGGGGATTGTGGGCTTTAATTAATTAACGTGGCTAAACCGCTTTGAGGTGCCTGGTTGAAAGGTGCTATATAAGTGCAAATTATTATTATTACGGCTGTTGACATCCCATGGCGCAAAGCCTTCAGCCCTATGCATCTAGAGACCTGAACAAAGGCTTCTTCATCCTCACCTTCCCTGCTAGGTCTGAGATGGCTGGCTCAAGGGTATGGGGGCAAATCTGTTACCGTATCAACATCAATCAACTAATTAATCCCCATTATGCTGGCTTCCTGTCCTTCTTCCAAGCAGCACCATCCTGTTTCATTTCACAAATCGTGCCCCCATCAGCTCTAGACAAAGGTCATAGTGTCCCTTATGGCCTCTGTTGGCCTATAGGAGAAAAAAAAAAAAAAAAAAAGAGAGAGGGAGAGAAAGTCAGTTTGAAAAAAACAAAACAAAACAAAACTGTGTTGTCATGAAATGCGCTAACTTCTCACTAGTAGTCTAAACAAAACTTTCCTTCCAGCTGTATTCCTCTTACATACATACCTGTCTATTACCTAGAGAGCCAACAGCCTCACAAACCAGGGATACCCAGAAACACAGCATCGGTGTGGGGTAAGGTCCCGCAGCCCTGGCTTGACTGCTGATGGCTACAGACAAAAGCCCTCTCTGGGCTGGGTGGAAAGAGGTCATCCAGAGAAGTGGGAGCCCCTCTTCAGCTTCTTCCACTCACTCTCAAGTTTCCCCTGAGAAAGCCAGTTGCCATCAGTAGCCAGGAAGCCCTCACAAAGACAGGGGACCATGATTTAGATGTTTTGTGCTGCACCTAGCAAACCTCAGCCCTTAACAAATGCCCAGTGCTTCCACTGTGATGGTAGCCATTGAAAGCAGCCCTGTGGGGGAGATGTGGCCTCTCGAAGGGACGCTGCTGACCAAAATGCTCCTTACAAGGTTGTGCCTCAGACCCTTTGTTAGCGTGGACGTGGGTGCGCCTCAGGGGGTCATGTCTTCATCTGCCTCCATTTATCCTCCCTATTGAAGGGCTCCTTCAGGACATCGGTCAGTCTCTGTGGGAAGTGATTTGGAGGGCAACAAAAGAACTTGGGCCCTTTGGGGGGCCTTCAGAATTCAGTAAACATCTGGACACGGAAGGCCACGTTCTCAAGCAGTCTAGCTGGGGAGATGTCAAAAGAGAGAAAAAGCTGTGTGTGCAAGGCAAGCTCTTAGTTCTGTGGTGACATTTGTTGTAGAAAAATACAGCCGCCCCAGTAGGTAGATGGGAAGATTTTTCAAAAGCTCCTCTATTTGTCAGTTTTTGTGAGTGCAATGTACTGTTTGTCAGTTCTTGTGGCATGTGTGAGGAAGTAGAAGTTTCGCATGGCTGGGGAGCGGCATGTGATGGATGTTCCGATTCTGTATGGGCGATGAATAACCCACGATTGCACAAGCCTGTCCTGGGAGTTGTTGTTAAGCATTTCTGTTCTCCTTGAGGTTTGTAAAGTACTTTCTAGTCAAGGTGACTTGTTAGATTCTCATCATGAGCACATTTTAATTGACCAAAAAATGAAGTACTGAAGCTAAGGGAGTTACATTTCATCACATGGTGAAATTCAGGATCTGAACTCTTGACTCTCAACATTCCCTTTATTATTGAATCAATCCATTTAGAGCACATTAGTCAGCATGATTCAACATTAGTCACATGGCACTAATCAGCATTCCCCAGGGTCCCCAGATCTATCCTCAAACAGCAAAAGAAACTGGCCTCTATTAAAAGACAATGGAAAGCCATTTTCATCAGTATTCACAGGATGATGTCCAGTTCAACTCTCAGGAACCCTACTCTCCTACCCTCAGGAACCTTCCTCAGTCATCCTATTTGAAATGATTCTATCTCCTTTTTTTTTTTTTAATGTCTATGTTTTTTTTTTTGAGAGAGAGATAGTGCAAGTAGGGGCAGGGCAGAGAGAGAGGAGGACAGGGGATCTGAAGCAGGCTCTGTGCTGACATCAGAGAGTCCTATGTGGGGCTTGAACTCACAAACCGTGAGATTATGACCTGAGCCCAAGTTGGATGCTTAACTGACTGAGCCATGCAGCAGGCACCCCAATTCTATTTCTTTTAAACATATCACATTGTTAGAACCTCGATAATAGGTGCCACAGTTTGCCTTTGATTAAACTTACTTTGTTTTTGAGCTAACTAGATTTTGAGCTACTAAAAGAGAGGGAGCATTTTCCCCCTAGTCTTAATCCTCTGAGCACCATGGTTTACAAACAATAGATACCTCAACAAATACCTGCTGAACTGAACTCACTAAAATGGAGCTTAAGTCATATTCCAGAAAGAACACCAAGTCCTTTTGGAAGAAGTTTTCAAAGAAAATCAACAACCTGAATTGATTTAACATCTTTTGGTATTATTACCTGGGCATTTTCACAAATGCAAATTGTTAGCTATGCAAAGATAGCCAAATAGCTTCCAGGTTCTAAAAGAGGAGTGTGGATCCAGGCTAACTATAGTCCAGGCCTTGAAATAAAGTTTTTTAATATAACCTTATTCCAACTGACATTTTGTTCCATGTTTTAAAAAATGTGGAGACAGGAAAAAACATTTTTGGGGAAAAAATGTGTTTAGTCTATGACTTTGGACCCAAATTCATACCCTGCTTTGTGCTATAAGCACAAGTAGCTCTTGTTCAAGTATCTTTCTTGCAGAGTGCATACTAGCACATACTAAAGTTTCTGCTTGAGAGAGATTTTGTTTTGGGTGGAGGACCAAAATTTTTGGTGCTGATCCTTGGTGGCATTACTAATTGTGATACCCTACTTCTCTGTTCTAGACTCTACCAAAGAGGGTACTATTAGTATTTTTAATATATAACATTTACAATACAATATTTATGCTGCATTTCAACATTATGCTACAAGCCCAGCTCTAGGGTCTGTACTATTGTACCCTGTGGTCTAATCTCTGCAACTGGGCTCCTCTGAAAAGGATGTGTCACTGAATATTCATCTCCCCTTCTCTCTCAAGGTAAAAGAACTCCCAAAATTTAGCTAGGCACATGGTCCGCAGATAAACAACTATAATTTTCCAGTCTTTCTTCTCATATATTTACAGATTGGCCAACATGATATAAGCAGGAATAATGTGTGTAACTTCTGGTTAATATCCTTAAAAGAAGGAGGATACCCTTTCCTTTCATCATCATTTTCTACCTCATACAAATTCTGCTACCTGGTTGGAGGTAATGATGCTGAGCCATTGTAGACCATGACAACCATGAAGGCAACATCCTAGGTGTGATGGGGCAACAAGCTAAGAGCCTGGGTCCCTGCACAAATACATGGAATGAGCTGCTATACTAGTTCTGGACTGTTTTCCTCTGCAATGCTATGTGAGAAAGCAGTAAACCTCTACTTTTGATTTATATTAAGTGGACACTGTTAATTTGTATTATGATTCCACCCAGCCAAACTTATAACCCAACTCAGGAACTTTCTTGAGGGATTGCTTACAATACAGTGACTGATCCATCTTAGCTTAGGATTTCAAGATTCAAGGTTCAGGACAGGAGTGGAATATTCCAACAGAGGCTCATGAAGCCTGAAAGATAAGTTGCCAGAAGGGCTGCCATGATGGAAGATGAGAGGCTCCACCCCATTTCTGATTTTATAAAATCTTAGGAGCTCTGAGTACTTGTGAAGGGCTACAAACCCAATTCTGAGGTAGTGAACCCTACTTTGCCTTTCTGGAACTCAGTCTGCTGTCCTGAAAATAAGGGCAGTGGATGAGACTAAAATCTCTCATTCTTGAAAGCGTATATTATAGTTATAGCTTTGGGAGGAATTAAAGTAATTTTTGTCAACTAATCATCTAAGTATATGCATAAAGCACATATGTTGTGCAGAAGATACCTCTAGAGACTATGGAAAGATAATACCCCAATGGCAGAGATAAAAGAGGTATCCACAGAGAATACATGAGAAGACTGCCCATGCAAACATGACAACCAACTTATAATTACACACAGCTGTGTAGCAATTGGTTCGCTACCTCCAGAGGAAGTTTAAATTGGTAAATGTCCTTGGAAAGCAACTTGGGAATATATAGTAAAGATTAAAGTGTGCATACCCTCTGACCAGTCGTTTCACTTTTTATGTATACCTAGAGAAACCCTCACACCAGCACACAAAGAAGCACATGTAACCGAATTCACTTAGTTAACAAATAATTGAGATTTCCATCAATAGGGGAATGGATAATGTGGCATATTCAGACAATGAATACGGATACCTCATTAAAGTAAAAGAACATGATCCATGTGTATCAATGTGGAAAAATTGTAAAAACAAGACATTAAGTGACAAAAGCAAATTGTGGAATGATGTGTCCAGTAAACCATTTATGCAGACTTGGAATGCACTCAAGACAAATCATCGTATCATATTTGGATTCACATACATGTAGAAAAGTTCTTCAGAACAAGGGAAAGGATATGTATCAAACCCTGGAGAGTTTCTACTTCTGTGAAAGAGTGTGAGGGAGGGATAGGAACAAGGGGTTTTTAATTTTGTCAAGTTTTATCCCTATAATTAAAAAAAAAACTGGAACAAATATGACAAAATTTTAACATTTGCTAAGTCTGGGTGTTAAAGTCATGGGTTTTATTATTTTCTGTCCTGTTCCATATTTAAAATATTTTATTTTGGAAATATTTTCCAAAAAAATATTTTTTTGGAAAATAAAATCTCTCTTTGAAGCTAATAGCCAGAGTTAAAAAAGTAAACAAAGCAGAGGGTTGGTGGGAGAAGTTGCCATGGAAGCAGGGAATGTGAAGTAAATGTTGAAAAAGAGGAGAGAACTGGCAGAGGGTCATGCTTCCTCATTTTCCCCGGGGACGTTCCTCCCTGAGAGGCAAGTGGGAGTCATGAAGGACAATGCCTTGGCCTGCACAAGCTTTTTGAGGCTGCAGTGGCACCTGGCAGCCCAGAGACAATGTGACAGACCTGCTCTGCCCTCTTCTCTGTGACCTCTGAGAGAGAAGTTCACTCTCTCTGCTCCATTGAATCCCAGGGCTCTCTGCCCAGGCTCCCACAAGAATGCCAGGCTGTGCCAGGTGTGTGGGTTCTATTTACCAAGCAGACACCTCCATACCTGGATGGAAATAGATTGAGAATCTTCTGGGTCACTTTGAGTCCACTAGGCAGAAAACATTTAGATGTGTTACTAATTCAAACTGAAATCTGATGAATGTAGATGGTGGTATTTGGGGGAAAAGAATTTTTTAATAAATCACCCAGTTGGCCCAGGGTCTAAGAAAATGGGGTGGAAGAATCCAACCCAATTTTGTGACAAGGGAACAAATAGGGGAGATTAATGCCTCTCCCAATAAGCTTCAAAAGGCGATCAAACAAACATTCTTGATTTTACAAGAAAGATGAGGTACATAGCTATCCAGCCCTTAAGAAAAATCATTGTTTCATTGTTTTCTGATTTCTTCTGAGTCCCTAAGTAGGTGGTTGGAAAAACAGGAAACTAGCTTCATTTGCAGAATTGTCTCTGGACCCATCTCAGGGTGCCCTGGGCTCCCCTAAGATTCCTTAGCCCCATCCCAAGGTTTATGCTGCTCATTCAGAACTAAACTAGCAGAAGATAGCACCAGAATCCAAATTCAACCTGTCATACCTCATTTTAATTTTTTAAAAAACAACATAAAAACCACAATTCTGCCCTACTGAGAAACTAAGGCATTATTTTCTGTCCCTAACAACTTGGCACTTGATTTTCAAATGCTCGCTAGATTCCTGAGGAAATGGAGAGAGTAGGGCAAAGGAAGAGTGAATAAGGAGCCCCTCTTCATTCTCCCAGGCCAGCCCGGCTTCCTTACTAAGTCGGCAGGCCTCCACTGCCCTGAGCCTCACAAAGGCCAAGGAGGCTCTGGGAGAGACCAGCCTTGGGTTTTTCCTAGGCCTCCCACAGCATCAGCAACACAGTCTGGCTGTTTTCAATTACAGGATCTTAATCTTTAGTCCTGGCCTGACACAGAGGCCCAGGGGTCCCAGCTGTGATCTGCAGGGCACAACATTTGGGGCTTGTTGGGGAAACAAAGAACATGACCAGAGCAGAATATGGGTCAGGTTGGAGTTCACTGCAAATGCCCCTTTCCCTTCAGCAGCCAGGCGGTTCTGTGGGTCCACTCCATTAAGGCTGATTTCCAAAGCCAGCTCCTGCTTTCCTTTCTCCATTAGGCCCTGGCACCCTTAGCCTTACTCTGAGCCAGCCAAAACTCTAAGCTCTTCCCCCCAGTGGGTGCTGGGCATTTCATGTTGAACTCAGGGCAAGAGGAGAAAAGCATTAATGGGAGTCACCCCCACACCCTCCACCTTTCCCACTTAAGTTGCACAAAAGGGCTGACTCTCCCTCTGCTGGGACCTGCCCCTCTCAGAGTCTGAACCATCAGGAAGCTGGTGGCTGCGAGCTCCCTCTCCTTTGAAGCCAACTATTTCCAGGGTCTTGAGCCCAACCATGAGGCCAGGATCTCCACAAGTGCAGGACAGACAAAGAAGATGCAAACAGCTCAGTATTACCATGGTAATGGCCTGAGCCAGGCAGCCTCCTGAAGATGCTGGGAGGGTGGGTTTTCTTTTACTTTTTCTTTTCTTTCTTTTTTTTTCTTTTTCTTTTCTTTCTTTCTTTTTTTCTTTTTGCAAAAGGAGAATAGTTCCGCTTTGTATTTTACTACAACAATAGCACAGACTGGCTCCTTCAAGTATTTCAAAAAGCAGCCTGAGAAATCTCTAACCAGGCCCCTCAGTCTCTCCAGCCTGCCGATTTATTGTTCCTCCCATCCCAGGGAACAAAAAGGCAGGAAGGGTATAAGGCCCCCAGTTGCCGGCTGTTCTTAGCATCCTAATCCTTGGGAACTGGTAAGGGGAATGGCCTGTGGAGCCAGTAAATCGAATTCTGGCCTCACCTTTTATTCCCTCCCTCTGCTCATGCACACAGGAGCTCTCCAGGTATTATAAAACCTCCTGGTTAGCAGGCTGGTAGGAATCTTGGACTTGCTAATGGGTTAAAAGGCAGTGAGGGATCATTCCCACATTCACTGACAGCCCCCTCCACCTGAAAAAGGGCAGCCTGTATGGACTGTTCCTTCCCACCACTCCAGGCTGCCTCTGTATAACAAATACTGAACGTCCAGCCCCAAGTGCCTTTTTTAGTTGGTACCATAGGAGCTGCCCTCACTCTTCCAGCCTTTCCCCCTCTCCGTCTCTGTGTCTCTCAGACATGGATTGTATTGCCCCTCAAATCCCCTGCACTAGGTACCAACCAACCTCCATGCCAACCTGGGGCTAGCATGCCAGAGCAACCTCTCACACGAGGAAAGCTTCTCGACCTTGGCTGCAGGTATCTTTCCAAGGTTACCACCCAGGAATCAAAAGTTGCTTTGCCTTAAACCTGGGGAATTATGGAGGTGCCTTTTTTTTTTTTTTTTTTTAGTTCAGTCATCTGGTAAGAGTAGGGGGAAAAATAAGCTTTCATGTTCTGGTGTATGGAGATCTCAAGGTACAACTCTACTGAGCTAAGGGATGATAGGTACACCATCACCGAGGAGAATCAGATAAGCTGAAGGGTTAAGGCCTGTGGAGATCACCCAGGCCGATGACTACAGTCCAAGGAAGAAAAATATTTTGCACTGCAACCTCCATACACAAACTCATTATGCACACACACAGTCACCCAAGAAATATGCCATGAAACAATGCAATATGTGTGATATAATCTGTGATTTTTAAAATTCTCCTCTATTTCATTTTTAAAAATTCTGGTTGTGACTCATTAATTTCATTTCACGACCCACCAATGGGTTGCAACACAGTTTGCAAAGTGCTGAATCAAGGTCAACATTGTCATTTTTAAGCGGACAAAACTGGGGTGCCAGAGATTTTCTCAAGATTACACCAGAGATAGAACAGAAATCCAAGGGGGTCTCTCCACTAGAGGAGGGATCTGCATTCTTTTCTCAGGACCAGAGCTCTTTCTTGTGTTCCCAAAGCCTTGGGAGCACATAGCTATTGGGGAGGGAGACCCCAGAGGTCTGTATTCAGTGGCATTACTGCTAAGGGCAGAAGGGTTCTGCTGCCTCAGAAAAGCTCAGAGAGGGAGACATAGCTGGGGCAGGGGATGGAGAAAAATCTTTAAAAGCAACCAGTGGAGGCACTGAAGTCTCCCAGACATTTGTATTTATTGGTTGGGGTTCCTACATCATCGTACTCTTCCCTTAATTTTTCTCTCTCTGGGACACATAGCTATAGGTCAGCCTCCTTTCTCCTTTGTTTTCCAACTTTTTCTAATAGTCTTTTTTTGCCAATTTTCAACCTCTACCAATTCATTTCTAGCCTCTCTCTGAACAACTTTCTATTTCCTGTCAAAATCATGATCTTAGCAATGAGGCTCAGAAGCAACTCTGTGAATCTTGTTCTCACAAATATTATCCTAAAAATTATCCAAATTAGGTCAGGCTTAGAGATGCTGTTTACCAAACTGCCCAGTGATCAAGATATAGGCACGATATCAAGGCTCTGAATACAAGCCATCTGGGCAACACTGCCTCTTTTCCTCCTGACATTGCCTTGTAATCTTCCATAGAACGTCTTAAAATCTTCATTTAAATTTGCTATTTAGTTGATTTCTAATCTTTTAAGAAAGCCTCTAAAAACGAAGAGCCAAAAGCCACACTGTGTACTGGGTAAATAAGAGTTCAGCTTTCTGATTGCTTATTAGTTATACACCCTTAGAGAGTACGTAACAAAGGGGCCTGCTGTTTGCTTTGCTTAATCTGGTCTTAAAATCTCTGCTTCTTTGTCAGAAAACAATATTTGCAATTGTAAAAAAAATATTTACCAAGGAACTTGGATACCATAAGTCAAAGGCTAAGAGCCAAAGGTCAATAGTTCTTACCCCAAATTTCCCTGGACCCGAGTCCCTGCTGTGGAGCTCAGCTGCACCAAACAAACAAGCTGCTTTCCGGGTCCATTAAGAAGCGGACGTTTTAGAAGGGGAAGGAAAGGGGAGGCTGCAGCCTGCTCCTTGGTCCAAAAGCATGAGCCCTCCAGCCCGCCCCACAAAATTCCTGCTAGATCTTTGCTATGCAATGTGTCTCCATGGGAATATTCTAAGGACTCACCCTGTTTCATCAACCTGGGGAAAGTACTCGACTTACAAAATCCTAAAGGGTGGATATTCCTCCTACAGACAGCAATGACAGTATGTTCCACTGGGCTTTGGCATAGATGTTCACCTATGCATTCTGTGGACCTGCCTCCTGCCTGGCAGTGGGGGGCAGATGTGTGTCCTCAGTCTTCGGTGGAGACCGTTCTCAATCTACAAAGCAGCTTTGGACAACTGGCCCTGTGGGCTAAGTTCAACAGTGTTTGAGTTTGCCTCTCATGTTCATTATTTTCTGGACAGACCTGCAATCACCAGAAGACCCAGCGTCTGGGAACCACCACTGTACATCAGTGAGCTCCAGGCTGTGGCCTTGGGGCGCTCCATTGTGAGCCAGAACTCAGCTCCTTCTAAGTCCTAGGCCCGGGTCACATGGTACAGGTCAGCAAGGCCTGGTCCCCAGTCGGGACTTGAGTAAAGGGAACAGAAATGGAGTAACCAGAAAGGGGCCGAGAAAGTAGTGGCCAAGGAGCCATGACAAAGTGTCTCCCAGGCTGCCAGACCAGACGGTTTTTCAGTTTGGTAAGCAAGAGGGCTCTGAGGCAATGCTGGGTCCTCCACACTCTCATCAGAGGCTTATTGTCTGGTTCCTCACTCCACAGGGTCTGCAAAGAGCACCAGCTTTTGGCAGTTCCTAGATTAGTGCTTTAACTCTCATTCTTTGCCTCACTCTATTAGGAAATTCTCTAGTTTTCCCTCAGCCTCACCTCCACCTTCTGTTATGTTCTTGCCACAATTATCAATCTCTTTTGATCTCATCAGGATAAATATCATTGGTGAATTCATCTTGGCCTTTGATTCTGCCCTGAAGCAGCTTCTATCAGGAGCATGGCAGTAATTATCACCAGTGGTAGGCAGCAGTGAGCATAATCAGCTTAAAGAAACGGCTTAATCAAGGATCTTACCTTGAAGAACCAGGCCTTCCTTCTGGATGGTATAAGCAAATGAGGTGAAGGGAGCCAGAGGGGACTTGGCAATGAGAATCTGCACATAAAGCATATTTTCCCAGAGTTAGTCAAAGGGGTATCATATCAGAGATGAACCTCTGTTCACTCCCCTTCCCACTTTGAGACAAAGCGGTAACATGTGACTACAAGCCATAAAGTTTATTTAAAAAAATTATTTTAGAACCAAATCAGTGTTATTCCTTCAATGAGCTGATCACTTTGGAAGGCTGTACATTTATCCCAACTATTCTGCCCCTGAATGCCATATTCTTGACCAGTTCCTTTAGAAATGTTTCCTTATTTTATGCCTCATGCTTTAACAGCTACCTTTTTGCCCAAAGATAAACCTAGACTGATTCTCTAATCTTATTCATAAATTTAGCTATTTTTCTAAAAAGAAATTCAAAGCTACCCTTAAAAGATAAAGATTTACTATCATTATAAATATTCACAATAACTTGGTAAAAGCAAAGCCATGATAATTTGCTTTATTGGCCCCAGCTCTTTACCAATTCTGTATTCATGCCATTTGCCCTGTAACTACATTTCCTCTTGCTTAAGGTGTAGGTATTTCCCTGGACTGAGGATTTGCCCATATGACTTGCTTTGGCTAACAGGTTTTTTGCCTAGGCTTCGAGAAGCCTCACATATCTCCCCTTGCTCTCTTATGCTTCTGCTACTGTGAGAGAAAAATACGTCCAAGCTAACCGGCTATCTCAGAAGGAGGTTGAGAGACACCTGGTGCAGTGCTGGCCAGCCACACCCAGTCCACATTGCTGACCCCCAAGAGAACCACATACACATTAGTTAAGTGCTTATTACTCTATGCCTCTGAGATTTTGGTGGTGTTGTCATGAAGCATCACTGCAGCAAGAGTTGAATGATATACCAGCCAACACAAAATATCAACAAATATTTTGAGCAATGGCTTTCTCCTAACAAAATACCTACTTTAAAAGGGATAGTCATGGGGTGCCTGTGTGGCTCAGTGAGTCAAGTGTCTCAGATCATGATCTCGGCTCAGGTCATGATCTCATCATTTGTGGGATCGAGCTCTATGTCAGGCCCTGTGCTGACATGTAGAGCCTCCTTGGGATTCTGTCTCCCTCTCTCTTGGCCCCCTCCCCTGCTTGCACACTCTTTCTCTCTCAAAATAAATAAATAAAGTTAAAAAAAATAAAAATAATAAAAAATAAAAGGGATAGTCATTTGGTCATTAAAAAAGTATTATCATTAACACCTATTCTCATACTTCATAGGGTTCCACTGAACTTCTATGACATTTCTCTTGAAGGAAGATGAAGACCAGTTTCCTGCTTTACAAATTAACATCATCAAAGATAGGGATAGTGTGACACAGAGCCACTTAGGTAATCAGGGAGGCAAGAGAGAAGGAAGAAGTAATTTCAAATCACCAAAAGGCTTAAATGTAATATCTCAATTTATCTCAATACAGCAAACATTTACTGATTGTCAACTCTGGTGGTATAATGTGGTGGAAAGATCATAGGTTGTAGTCATAGAGTTTGAATCTAGGCTCTTCCCCTAATCAGCATGGTGCCTATTATAAGACCTCCAATTTTCCCCTAATAGCCACCCCCTCTTCTTCTGTTTAGTTAACAACTCCCCAGGTTTCAACACTTCTCTGCCACTTTTGCAACTGGGGGGTGACCATGTGATCAAGCTTTGACTAACAGTCTGTGAGTACAAGTGACAGGTAACACTTCCAATGTTTTGAAAACTAATGTTTTCATTAAATCATTGTGTGCTCTCCACTTTCCCTTTCCCTGTTCCCAAGGGCAGGAACTGGCTTCAACTACATGGAGGTGGACATCCTGGGAGATGATGAAGCAACTTGGGAGCAGGAAGCTGAGTGACCTCACAAAGCATCAGTGCTTCCCACCTGGGATCACCTGTCCATCTCAGGACAGAGCCACTTGTCTGAACCACTGAGTTTCCAAATGTCTTTGTTACTATGGTGTTTGTAGCCTGAATTCTAACCAATACCGTGGTTCTGCAACACCTAACCTTTTTGATTCTCAGTTTCCTCACATGTAAAATGGGGATAATAACACCCACCTAAGTGGGATTATTGTGAAGATCAAATTAAGTATATTAAAATTCCTGTCACTGAGCCAAACTAAGAAAAACATTTCCAATCAACCTGTCCCATATGCTTCCCAAGTACTCCTTACTTTTCACTCATCAAAAATCAAAATACTTTACTTTTTTTTTTAAATGTTTATTCATTTTTGAGAGACAAGGAGAGACAGAGCATGAGAGGGAAGGGGCAGAGAGATAGGGAGACACAGAATCTGAAGCAGGCTCTAGGCTCTGAGCTGTCAGCACAGAGCCCGACGCGGAGCTCAAACTCACGAACTGCAAGATCATGACCTGAGCCGAAGTTGGACGCTCAACCGACTGAGCCACCCAGACACTCCTAAAATACTTTACTTTTACCAGAAGGATTCAACTCAAGTTAAATCTCAGTAATTTACTACTGCTTTATTACTGCTCTAGAGTTATGTAAATAAATTTGCTCATCATTCTTAGACCCAATGAGTAGGTCGTATAGGTGGGCATTAGCATCTTCATGTCAACACACCTCACCTGAAAATTAGGTGGAACCTTTCTGACAGAGTTAGTTTAGGGATGGTTCAATGTGAAGTTTATGGATGCCCAATGGCAGGAGAAGGGCATGACAGAAAAGAAGATAGTACTTCTCAAACTTCAATGTACGTATGAGTCACCTACAGGTTTTGTTGACATGCAATTTCTCATTCAGTAGGGCCTGATAATCTGCATTTCTAGCAAGCTCCTAGGAGATGCTGATGCTGTGGTCCATAGACCGCATTTTGAACAGCTGGGTTCCAGGAAATTAGCCCGACTGAAGAATCTAAGATGAAGAAGCAAGAGACAGGAGTCCTGGAGCCAATTAGAAAGCTATTGTGATAATTCAGGGCTGAGATGACAAGGCCCTCAACCACAGTTGTGTCAGAAAGAATGGGAAAAAAAGGAAATGGAGAGAAGAAATATAAATCCTTTAGATCAAAGAGCAATAGAAATAAATTAAACATATCCCAAACCTCAGATCTTTCTTGTCTGCATAATTGCACATGAAACCAAAAGGGTATAAATAAATAGTAATCAATAAAGTATCATACTATATTTTTGAAAATCATATTAACCATTTTTACTTTATAGACTAAAAATCTGACACTAAGGGAAAAAAAATAAGATATTCCAATGCAGCACAACAAACAGGATCTAAAGCTATGGGTCAGTGGGTCAGTGGTGTCACCTCCATCATTTGAACACTTCCACTCCTAGGGAGCACATGCCCACTGTGAATAAGCCAAGAGACATTCGCCTGGAGGGACCTCACACCTGGAAAGACCTCCCTTCCAGGGAATCATGGACTTTGGACAGGTCATTGATAAACGCCCTGTCCTTCCTGAGCAGGGTTTAAAATCGGTCATCAAAAGGGTGATTTGTATGCAGTTAGAAAGAGGAAGCGATCAGTTGTGTCAGATGAATCGCACTTCCTTTTTTTTGGAAAGAACTTCCAGATTGATAGATCTGAGGGCTACCACCAACATGAAATATCTGATTTTCTGCAAAAAAATGTAACAAATTCTCAATATCCTTCTGGGATAGAGTAAAGACAAGTTGGGCTGGATGCCAATACCATTAAGTGGGTTTGTAAGTGACACGAAGATCAATAGCAACCTCTAGTAGAATGCATTGGATTCTAGCCTTGGTCTTGTCCATGTTCAGCATTCTCACTGACCTGGACAAGGACACTGATGTCCTCAACCCCATCCATACAACAAATATGGGATCCACCATGGAACAGAACTGCCCCAAATTGCCACCCCAATGGAGTTTATATTCTAAAGGACGAAAAAGATAATAAATAAAATGAGTAGAATATATGGTATATTAAATGATTATGCATGCAATGGAGGGAAAAAAGGCAGAGAAAGAGTATAGGAAGTGTATTGGAACTGAGGAGAGGGTCAATTTTAAATAGAGTATTAAGAGAAGACCTTACTAAAAAGGTGACATTTGGACTTGTGGATCATGTAATTAAACCTATTGATGGGATGCTGAGTGTGGTAACAGAAGACAAAAAATGCAAAGAGTCGTTATATTGGATTAGACAATCATAATAACAAAACAAATCTCAGTTTGACTAGAAGGTTGGGACAAATCCTACAAATCTTTCAGAATGAAATTTTATTAAAATGTATGTAAGGCCCTGTCCTTGAATACAACGGACCAACTACTGGTTACAGAATGGCTTACAGAATAGCATTCAGAAAATGGATTAGGAGTGTTAGTTAACTATAGTTCAATACAAGTTGGTTGTGAAATGTGGTTCACAAAAATCTAGCATGGTCTCAGGTTGTATTAGTAGAGACACAGTATCTGGAACAAGAGAAGTGATGGTCTTCTTCTCATTCAACAAATCATACTGGGTGCGATGTGTTTGGATTGGAGCCTAAATTCCAAAAGAGAAACTGACAAACAGAAGAACAACTGGAAGTGAAGGGTGAAGTGGGGTGAAGGTGTGTTTGCTTTTAATAGTTTTCTTTCTTCTTTTCCTTCCTTTCATTCTTCCTTTTTTCTTTTCTTTCTTTCCCTCTCTCTTCCTTCCTTCCTCCATACTTCTCTCCCTCTCTTCTTCCCTCCCTCCTTTCTTTCTTTCTTTTTCTTTCTTTCTTTCTTTCTTTCTTTCTTTCTTTCTTTCTTTCTTTCTTTCTTTCTTTCTTTCTTTCTTTCTTTCTTTCAATATGAGTTTTCTGATCTGAAGATTCTTTAGTGTTACATATTAGAGAGGAGAAGAGTAAATTCATTTTCTAGCCCAACAGATTTCAGGAAAAAAGTGATGCTTGCCATGTATCTTTGTGAATACATAGAGAGTCTTCCCTTTTTAAGACTTGAGTGAATACCCCACGTTCTTGTGCCTTTCTACCTTTCAAACTAGAAATTATCCTTTTCTAATGCAAACAAACCTCCCTAGTAGATGATTTGGGCTATTTTGTTTCAGATGTTCAGTCACCTCCTACATTTGGTGTGTTCTAATCGTTGTCTGACTTGTGCTGTTGTCAAATGTCATTCTACCTTCTGCAATACATCATGACCTGCAGGGAGGGCCTGGCTGCTTAATAAAATTCCAAGATGCTAGATGAACATTTTTTTTAAATCATACTTAACCTTGCATGCAATGTGTGAGGTTGGCTTTGGAATCCTCTGAGGGTTCACAGATATGTAGGTGGGCAAGAATGAGTGCAGACACTTTGGCTCAGAAAGCCAAAGTGTCTTAGGCCAAAGCCTAAGGCCACACAGGGCAGGTGTGTGGTGTTGTGAGCTGTTATCCCACCTGCAAATAGCTAGGTTGTTGTTGTTGTTTTTTTTTTTTAATGTTTCCTTTATATCAGACTAGCTTGACTTAATACTCTAATGAATATACTTTTTCCTCTCTTCACCTATTCTTGCAAGGAAAGTGATCATCAATATATTAAAATTCTTTTGAAGAACATTTAAGGTATAGATGTGTTGGGTTCCAAATCCCACTACTATCTGGACATAATTTCCATTACTTGTACCCCCTACCCACTATCCACGTACTTATCCACATACTTATTCAATCCACAAATACTATCCAAGTACTTATTCAAGTACTACAAATAGTATCCAAGTACTATCCATGTACTCATTCAATCCACAAATATTTACTGGGCACTTTCCTTTGTGCTAGGCACTGTTCTGGATGCAGGGGAGATAGCAGGGGATGAGACAGACAAGGTCCTTGCTTTCATGGAGCTGACATTCTGGTGGCAGAAGACAGACAATACAGGGAGGTCTTTAGGCCTTTGGGTTTTTTTTCCCATTGACATTCTACTATGCGTTTCTTTTTCCTGGGCACTCACTCATTCATTCATTCAATCCATTCATCAACAAACATTTATTGAATACCTACTGTGGACCAGGCAGATGAATCTGCACTGTGTGAATTCGCACTTTTTAAAGGACTGCTATCTATTTCTACCTCAATTTATTTCTTATGTGTATGTCCTGAATTTTCGATGGGATTGCAAAGATCAGAGCACTTTCTTTGATCCCACATCCATCCCTTTTATAGGGCCCAACCCAGTGCTTTGCACAAAGTGGGCTCTGAAAATGACCAGTGAGTATTTTCCTCACTGTTCTTCACTTTATCCCTATTTTTCACACTTTATGTGTGAAGTTTTCTCCCAATTTACAAGTGAACACACAGAGGCCTAGGTATTCTAAATAAAATGTGGAAAGAGAAGTCAGCCTTTGGGGCTCACTGGCCTCCCCTTACAGACCCTATTCTCCTTCTTTTGTGTCCCCTCAGGTGCCTATTTGGCTTTGAGCAAATACATTGTCAGCTGATTCTCTTTAGCTTTAAAGTGGCAGCTGATTTAAACCTTCTAGGGTTACCCTTTCTGGTGTTTGCATTTTAAATATAAGACTCTCAAAGGAGATTAATGGATCTAAAATAGTGGAAAGTCCTACAGGATCAGGATGGGTGAGGGAGCCTTCCGGGGTTCCCACAGTGATGACGATAATGATGAAGGAGAAAACAACAACACTTTGAGGTAGGTGGCTTATAAGTGCTGAAGTCGGGATTCCAGCCCAAGCCAGATGGTTCTATAGTCTGTTTTTGAACCACCATGATGGTAGCCCCCAATGTGTCATGCACAGATGAATCTACTTTTCTGGGATAATACATCAAATGAGGCAAGATGTATAACAGACAATAAGGGCATTTTTTTTCTGCAGCCTGGATATTGCACAAGTCAAGACAAAGAAGGGAGTTGGATAAGACATCCATGCAAGCTGCCTTGGAGGTTGGAAGTTCACAAGCATCCACACTGGCAGTCTTGTTTCTGCCCTTCATTTCTGAATGTCCAAATCTTACCTACTCCTTGAATCCCATACAACTGCCACCTCTCCCAGAAAGCCCATGCCATTGCTCCAGCCTGAGGTAATCTTTCTCTAATCCCCTCACACTCCATCTATACCTCTCTAATGGTGCCTACTGCTTTCTCCACTGTTTCACAGTGAATGTTACCTGGACCTACTACCACGTATTTGAAGGTAGAGACCATCATTGCTGCTTCTCCTAGTCCCACCAACCTCCAGTATGGTGCCAAATACATAACAGAAGGTGAATTATAAAACCAAAAAAATGAAGCAGTGAATAAATGCACAAATTGTTGACCATCAGAAGCCCTGACTCATACCCACTTTGAAGACTTAGCTGGCACCCCTCCCCAAAGTTGGGAGACTTAGAAGATGCCATAGAAAAGAGCAGCTTGCCCAGTCAATCACTGCCAAGATTCTCAGCTTGGGCAGGTCCAAAGTCAAGTCTTTGGTTTCAGCTTGCTATAGCATCACATGTTTTTCCTGGCCTGATCCCACTTCTAAGAGGCTCAGAAAGTGGAAAAGGAGCCATAGAACAGAAAGTGCTGGCCATAGGAACCTCAGGCCTTCTCCAGTATGGTGACACCTTCTAGGGATAGTGCCTGTGTCATTCTAAAGTGTAGGTGTGACCCTCATCTGGAGCAACCCAGACCAGGCCTTCTCCTCCATGGGTGGTCAGAAAAGCCAGTGTGGAGCAGACACACAAAGATGTCAGGAACCTTGGGTATAGGCCTTCCTGGAGGCTGCTTTTATAGAGTTCTGGTCCTGGCAGTTTACCTGAGTTTCTGCAATACAGCCTCAAATTTAGGAAAAAGTGAGTTTTGCCTTTATGGCCCAGGAAAGGAGACATGAATAAGCAGCCATGTGCTGAGGGTAATCTGGCACCAATTCTTCCACTTTTTCTTCTCTAATTCTTGTGCCAGGAAGGCTTCCCTTAACACTGCTAATGAATCCTTCCTCTCTTCTATTTCCTTCTCCTTCGCAATCACTACCCCAAATCTCACATTGGTTGGGGGCGAAAGGCAGAGTAAAACCAGCTGGCAGAGGAAAAGAATAAGCAGAAGAATTTCTTTTTGTAAGGGGCAGGTGGTAAACCTGGCTTTCTTTCTATCTCTGCTCTCTGCTACAAAATTTAGAGTCCAAAGACAATGTAACATGTTCAGCCAAGAAAACTGGGGTGGGAAGCAATTGAGACAGCTGAGAAATGTGACTTCATATCCATCCACAATTATTTAATTAACCCTGCTTCAGCCTCCTCTGTGATCGACAAATTATGTGGTGGTTGATGAATTCGGCAGTGATGTCCTTGTTGAATACATCTAATACTTTCATCTGCATGCAGAGGTCCTTCTGAGAAGCAAGGGAGGAAACCTACTGACTCTGAAATGTCCTTCAACAGGGACCCTATTTTCTCACTTCAACTGGATGTCTAGGCTAATAAAACCCATTGCTAAGCTAAACAAACCTTTCCTCTAGCTGTACCAAGTGTCTGTGACAGAAATTCTTCATGCCAGGGATTTTCCTCCTTGTCCAAGACTTAGAAAAAGGTTGTTTTCTCAGCTGCTTTGAAGCCCAGGAAGACAGCCAGGGAGGCAAACAAGGCAGTCAGTCTTGCATCAGATAATTCAACAGGCTTTTGATAACCTCAAGTCTTCTGTCTCTTCCCCAGGTTGAGCTGAATTCTCCAAGCCTAGGGACAGAAAGCCGGAAACGCTCCAGACAGGAAGATCTCTGTGGCTGGAAAGAGGCCACAGGACCTGGGGGGGTGGGCAGGGGGGCTTGAAGTGTACCCAGTGATCCTCAAAGGAATTCCCTAGTCATTGTGTTAAGAGAGCTGGAGGGAAAGGTGGCAGAGGTCCAGCTCCCAGTCCTTATCTGGATCGTATACTGATTGGAATCTGCTTCATCACTTGGAAAATCACTCTCTGTGAAACACTGAAGTGTCAGTACCGACAGCTTTGCAAGATTATGAGAGGAGAGTGGAGAATGAATTTAATGGCATCTAAACTGCCTTCTCCAAATAGGGGAGTAAGATCTGCAGAAGTCATAAAGTACTGGAAAATGACAGGGTGGAAAAATGAACCATATTTGAGCAGGCATGAACTTATTAATTTATCTACATGTGGTCTACTTTACAACTTTCCCTACAGAAATTAGGGGCAGAAATTAAGTTGATTTGAATTCCAAATGAAATATAATTCTAGACTCAGAAGATTCTTTTACAAAGTTTGGTCCTGAGGTTACAAGACCTTATTCCCCCATAGAGTATCACTATACTCTTTTATAACATCTCTCTGGTGATTATTTAAAAATGTTTATCTATAATATACCGGGTTCCCAAAGCATATAAACTAAAAGAGCTAGCTCCCTAAAGAAAACGTTAAGTTCCTCAGACCAATAAGATATTAACTTTGTAAATTATGATAGTAATAGTTCAGGGTCAGAGTGGCATTTTGAGTTTATTTTTTCCCCAACATTTTATTATGAAAATTCTCAAACATACAGCAAAGTTGAAAGAATTTTTTAGTGGGTACCCATAAACTTATCAAGTAGATTATACCTTAGCATTTTATTATACTTGTTTTTAGCATATATCTACCCATCCATCAACCCATGTTATATTCTGTTGTCGTTGCATTTCAAAGTCAATTGCAAACATCAGTGCACTTTCCCCTAAATACTTTAGCATGCTTATAGTTATCTATAAGCTTAGTATTTGTCCATATATTTTTAAAACCATGTTCGGGTTTTTTTTTTCAGTGAATTTTACATGAAGTTTGAAAGGGTTAGTGATTTTCCCCAAATTATACTAACAACAGAGAGAATTTAGTGACTACACATATATAGATAGCCTATAAATGTATATAGTCAAAGAATATGGGTCATTCTTTCTATATTAAATGTCAATTTTACTGAAGTATTACTTCTATGCAATAAAATTCTTTTTTAATATAGGCAGTTAAGCTATAAATTTCCCTTTAAGCACTGATTTAGCTGCATCATATAAGTTTTGGTGTGTTGTAGTTTTGTTTCTGCTTTCTCAAAGTATTTTCTAATTTTCCTTGTTATCTTTTCTTTGATTTATTGCTTATTTAGGAGTGAGTGTGTGTTCAACTTGCACACATTTGAGAATTTCCCAAATTTTCTTCTATTATTGACTACTAATTTTATTCTATGTGACTAGAGATGTTTACATGATTTCCTTCTTCATTTATTGAGACTCATTTTGTGGTTTAACATATGGTCTGTTCAGGAGAATGTTCCATGTACGCTTGAGAAAAATGTGTATCTGCTATTGTCAAGTGGAATGTGCTACAAATGCTTATCAGATTGGTTTATAGTGTTGCTCAGGTCTTCTATTTCCTTGCTGACCTTCTGCCTAGTTGTTCTATTATTGAAAGTGGGTATTAAATCTCCAAGTATTATTATTGATTTGTCTATTACTCCCCTTCAATTTTCAGCTTTTGCTTCATGTATTTTGGGGTTCATTTGTTGGGTGCATATAAGTTTATTCTTCTTATGTCTTCCTGATGGACTCACCTTTTTATTCTTTTAATCTTTTTTGTTTCTAGTAATAATTTTTGTCTTAAAGTCTGTTTTGTCTGATATTAGTAACCAGCTCTCATTTGGTCACTGTAAAGGGGTTACTGAACCCAATTGCAGTGTGTGTGTATGTGGAGGCTTTCCCACACCACAATGTTATTCTTGGATACCAACAGGGCATCCAAGAATTCAACTTAACTCTGACACTATCTACTTGGAGCTAGAATCAGATTCTATAGGCAAAGTGCTTAGTCCCACAAGACTGCCTCCACTTCAGATGCCAGTAACAAGCTCATGTTGTTACCTGTGCTTCTGACAAACTGGCCACATTTTGGAGGTTCCAATGGCCCTCTCCACCTCAGGATGCCAATCACAAGACCAGGTTGCTACCTGTACTTCTGACTGACTGGCTATAAGTCAGAGATTCCCATGCCCCCTCCTTGGGTTCCATTAATTTGCTAGGAAGGCTCGCAGAAAAACCCACTTACTGATTACAAAGTATATTAAAGAATAGTAATCAACATCCAAATGAAGAGATGTATAGGGTAAGTTCCTGAACAATGGAGCTTCTGTCCTTATGGAGCTTGGGGCTCAGGATGGTGGCATGTGGAAGCATTCAGGATCCCCAACGTGGGCCTATCCAAACCGCCTCCTTTTGGATTTTGTGGAGGCTTCATTAACTCATTACCCATTAATGATCCACTTAAACTTTAGTCCCTTTCCCTTCCCTGGAAATCAGGGTGTGAAATTAAAAGTTCAAACCCCTTATTTATGGTTGGTTTTCCTGGTAACCAGATCACATCCTTAGGTGCTTTGCAAAAATCACCTTCATTGCCATAAATCCATTCATTTGTGGTGGAAAGGGCTTGTCATGAATAATAAAACAACCATTTCACAATGCTCTGAAGCATTTTCAGGAACTGAAAACAAAAGACTAAATATTATAACAAAAGATGCTCTGTTGCTCTTATTGCTCCGAAATCTAAAAGTTTTGGAATCTGTGAGCTAGGAACTGTAGAAAATATGTTTGGGTCATCTAAATCACAATATTGCTATTTGCATGGTATGTATTTGTCCATTCTTTTACTTTCAACCAATTGTGTCTTTGACTCTAAAGTGTATCTCTTGTAGACAGGATTTGGTTGGATCATATTATATTTTTGTTTGTTTGTTTGTTTGTTTGTTTTACCTATTCTGCCAATCTCTGCTTTTGATTGGAGTATTTAGTTCATTTACTTTTAATATAATTATTGACTAGGTAGGATATGTCTGCCATTTTGCTATTTGTTTTTCTGTGTATCTTACAGTTTTTTTTCCTATATTTTTCCATTACTGACTTCTTTATGTTAGATATTTTTCTAGAATACCATTTTAATTCTCTTATTTCTCTTACTACATATTTTTGAGCTATTTTCTTATAGGTTTCCCTGGGAATTGTTATTAAAATTTTAAATTTAAAAAAATTATTTCAGATCAACACTTTAATTTCCATTAATTATAAAAATTTTGCTCCAATATGGCTCCATTATCCTATTTTCCTTTGTACTACTGTTATATAAATTACATCTTTATACATTTCAGGTCCATCAACAGTTTTATATTTATTGCTTTATGCAGTTGTTTTTTAAATCAGATAGGGGAAGAAAAAAAATTATCAAAAAAATACATTCATCCTGTCTTTTGTATTTACCTATGTATTTATCTTTACCAATTCTCTTTGTTTTCACATGTGGATTTGACTTACCTTCTAGTGTCTTTTCACTTTAGCCTGAAGAACTCCTTTTAGTATTTCTTATAGGTCAGGTATATTAGTGACAAAATCTCAGATTTTCTATTTCTCAGAATGTCTTAATTTATCCTTCATTCTTGAAAGATAGTTTTGCTATATATACAATCCTTGGTTGACAGTCTTTGTTTCAGCAATTTGAATATGTCATTCCACTGTCTTCTGGCCTCTATGGTTTCTGATGAGATGTCAGCCAACTATTTTTATTGAGGATCCTTTGTACATGAAATCACCTAGTGACTAATAACTAAATAGCTAATGATCGAAAATATTCCCTAAATGCCTTGAGCCAGTAAGTCTCCCTACCTTTGCCAAGGGTCTCTGTGTGTGTTGGGGCATGCCTTCAGCACTCCAGCAAGTAGTTTAAAACTCTGTCTTAACCTTTATTTCCTACTTACACAGAGCCTTAAGGTCAGCCAGAAGTGAGAGCTTAGGGTCTTCTTAGGTCCTTCCTGGGCATGAGCAAAGCCCTGTGCATGTGTATAGACTTCTAGGTTCCCTGGTATATGTGGGACATTTACAAAGGTCCCTGAGGACATCTCATCCCCCAGTTATTTTCTTTACAATTTTTTTTTTTGGAGGGGGTCAGCCTCTTGTTATCCCTACTTGGTAATGGGGCAGTCATAATGGTAAGTAATTGCCACTGACTGTTTTCAACAAATTCCCTGTTGAGTAGGGCTGTTCACATAGACCAAGCTCGAGGCAGGGCAAAAGAGACAAGCCCTGAGAATAGAGTTTTCAGTGAGCTGCCAAACAGGTCACATGTTGACAATTCTCTTGGATCGGGCTTTTGGGGAGCTCGAAACCTGTTCTGCTTCCTCCAGCGGCTGCTAGGCTGCTGGTTTACAATGTTACTGTAATTGAAAGATGGTTGGCTTTCAAGATTACTGCAGAGCTGGGGAGGAGGAGGATGGGATTAGGGAAAGTTAAAATGCCACAAATGTTGCTGTTCTTACCAAGATTCTTCTGCTTTTCTTGAGTAAACACTCTTCAAATTGTTGCAAGCCTGTCGTTAATTTCCAGAGTTCTGAAAGGTTGATTTTTGGCAGTTTTTGTCAATGTTCCTCTTGCTTTGTGGAAGCACTGACTTTCTGAGGGCCATACTCTACCATTGTCTACATCGAGTCTCCCAAGCCAAATTCTGATTCAATACACATCTTTATTATCTCCCCCATTCAACCCTGCCACCTTCTTTTTCTGTTTTAAATCTGTTTGTGGTTTTAGATGATTGTTCTTATTTTGTTTTTAATGAACTTAATGCTTACACATAATTTGAAATAGCAAATAATATCACTTGGTATTATCTCCCATCCTTTTAACTGAAGGTATGTTGGCTAGCATAAAGTTTTTAATTTCCAGGATCTCTTTCTTGTCTTCTATTTCTAATTCAGCACATCCTATTCTTGTCCTTATATCATCTTTAATTCTCTGAGATTATTCTTTTTTCTAAATTTTGCATTAGCTCTAACTCCTCATGGCTCTTTTTTTCTGTTTGTTTTATTTCCTCTTTGATGTGGGAGGCATCTTCCAAAGTCTGGTGATCCTTGTCTGTTCAGTCATATTTAAATTATATAACACAAAATATATTTTATTCTAAAAATAAAATTAGAAATACTATGTATATGGACAACATTTGTAAACTGGTGGGGTTCACTGGAAAGTGACCAATGTCAAAACACAGAGATAACTTCTTAGAGGTGGATTGGTATTTACAGAAATGAGTTCTCCAATCTCTTGTCTAGTTTCCACGTTCTAAGAGCAGGGCAGAGAAAGATCACCATTTGGCAGGTGTAATCCCTTGTTTTAGCCACAGGATTCCCCGTATCTTCTGCTTTGTTTGGAGTCCTAAGCCTAAAATTTTTCTAATTCATTGTCTCCAAAGCTAATTAAAAAAATTTTTTTTAATGTTTATTTTTGAGAGAGAGAGAGAGAGAGAGAGAGAGAGAGAGAGAGCTAGCAGGGGAGGGGCAGAGAGAGAGGGAGACACAGAATCTGAAACAGGCTCCAGGCTCTGAGCTGTCAACACAGAGCCCAACGCAGGGCTCGAACTCACAAACCGTGAGACCATGACCTGAGCTGAAGTCAGTCACCTAACGGACTGAGCCACCCAGGTGCCCCTCCAAAGCTAATTTTTGCCTTCAGTCTGGGCTGTAGATTTATCAGCTGGCTGTCCAGCGTGACAAAGGGGGTCCAAATATTTCATATACAATTTTCAACAAATCTGTTGTCATCTCCTCTACCTTCTGTGATATCTAGTGCTTCTGAGTCCTGAGAAAACCTGTGCTCTACTGTTACACTACATTGAAGGCACTTTGATTTGCAGTTTCCTCTGTCATGCCCTGTCAATCTTCTATCACTTCCTGTCTTCTAATACTTGGTTGAAATCTGCCGATGTCTCAAAGTGATTCGCAATGTCTTAGCCCTTTTGGATTAATATTTTATTATTATTATTAAACTGAAACCATTTCAGATGGGTCATGAGAAAGAGTGGAGATAAACATAAGCAATTGAACCTCCACATTAAAGAGGAGGCATCTTTTCCAGCTTTAGTTCTATCTCCAATCAGGTAGTGATTTGGTGTCATTATCATAACAATAGCTTTGAGGGTCAGCTACACACACACACACACACACACACACACACACACACACCATACACATAAGTATTATATAAACCAAAAAGCTCCTTTCAAGGGTGCTCAATATAATTTGTGACTATCCTCCAATTATTCTTATAGGGGGCTAAAAAAATATGGCCAAGTATGATCATCATTACAAAATGTAAAATGCTTTCAATTTAGTCAATCATGGCTTCACATCGTGGCTGTATGATTTTGGGCACCCCAACTTCTCCAAGCCTCGCTTTCCACATCTCTAAAGGAGCACAATAATACCACCCTCATGGGTTTATTGCAGAGATTAATGAGATGAAGGAAATTAATGAAAAATGTGGTACTTCATAGGTACCTAAGAAATGTTAGCTTTTTTCCACTATGGTGGAGGAGGGGGTGAAAAATATGCAGGAAAGTCAGTGACTTCCCCTGTTCTGAACGATAGATAGTCAGTTCAGTGATCTATTTGCCTTTGCCGCTCATGTGAGAATGTCTCTGTGTGTAAGGCTAATGTAAAATTTCACATCCTGCTCATTAAGGCTTCAAATGAGATTTCTTACCATTACTGAAACTGTTAATGTTACCATTAGTATTACCATTGGGTTTTGCTAAAGGAAGAAGTAAGAACTGTTTGTATCACTAGCAAGTTCACGGACATCAAATACCATATTTAAACTTTATTTTTAACTTAAAAAAAATGGAAAGTTAGGGGAGTCTGGGTGGGTCAGTCAGTTAAGCGTTGGACTTCGGCTCAGGTCGTGATATCCCAGTTTGTGAGTTCCTGAGTCCCGGCTGACAGCTCAGACAGAGCCTGGAGCCTGCTTCAGATTCTGTGCCTCCCCCTCTCTCTCTGCCTCACTCTCTCAAGAGTAAATAAACATTAAAAAAAATCAAAAGTTAATGGAAGTGTCATGTCACTCATACTTAGGTAGCAATGAGCTGGTTTCATTGTTATCTGGATTCGGACGTTTCAATCTAGCTCCTACTGAAGCAACTAAATACTCTTAAAAAAAAATTTTTTTTTTAATGTTTAAATTTTGAGACAGAGAGAGACAGAGTGCGAGTGGGGGAGGGCAGTGAGAGAGAGGGAGACACAGAATCTGAAGCAGGCTCCAAGCTCTGAGCTGTCAGCACAGACCCGATGCAGAGCTTGAACTCATAACCGTGAGATTATGAGTTGGACACTTAACTGCCTGAGCCACTCACCCTGTGCCCCCAACCAAATAGTCTTATAGGCAATTTCAAGTGACAAAGACCTGTTGCCTTTCTGTACACTAAATCAGAAGTATAAAAATGACCAGGAAAAAAAAAATGCACAAGAAGCCTGCCCTGATCTAAATGCTAAGCTCTCTGAACATGCAGCAAGGCAGGCCTGACTTCCCAGCCCCGTCCACAGGACCGTAGGAAGCAGAGCTGGATCTTCCTGTCCAGGCCCGCTCAGAAATACAGCCAAGGTAAGGCAGCTCTGGCCTGCAAAGGTCACAGAAGCAAGACTGTGGCTGTGTGATTATTATGGTAAAAAGATGCCAGGAACTGCGAGGGTGTGTCGAATTCTGAAGCACACATCCCTGTTACATCATGCTTGGGCCACACGGGATTTTCTCTCGTCTCACAGGAATTGATTCGAGGAAGGCAACATGTTTCTATGTAAAGAGGCCGAACTCTGGGCTTGACATATCCAAAAACAGCTGGTCAAGTGGGACTGGTTTGTGTAATGTACCACATCCCTGGCTCTGCTCTGATGGGTGGAGAGACTATTGCTAGTGGGAAATCAACACACTCTTTCTTCAGAGCACGGTCAAATTAATTCCCTCTGTTACTGCAGCATTCTTACTATTTCCCTAAAGCCCTCCTCCAGTGAAAAAAAGGGCAGGGGACAAGGAGGAAACACAAGACAGGATTGCCAATGAGTTTAAGAGTGTAACAGAGAGACAGTGGAATATCATTCCCATCCTTTCCTTTAGGGCTTTGACTAAATCTAGTTTGAACTGGTTCTTGCAACGAGCTCATTAAGATGGAAGAGAGCTGGAACTTTATTCACTAACTCTCTTTGGTGTTGTCAGGGCAGAACTGGGGAACAGTCAGTTTAGTCTTTGCATTTTCATTATTTTTACTGTGACTGTGTCTAAATTTTACACTATCTATAAATAGAGTGACTCAGTTTTTGAGTATTGTTGAAGAATTAAGGTATCTTTAGCTCACAGAAATAGGCTCATAGACTGAAATAATTCAAAAAATAGGGATTTGCAGGAGAAGAACTTGAGAAAGAGCTTGGTAAGAAGGGCTTGATAGAAACCAGATTGTTTGTAAGTTAGAGTTTAAAAACTGCCCTATTTCTTTGGGAACCCACCAGGTTTCCATTTGGGGCTTACTTCAAACATCAGAACTCGTGGTGGGCTTGGAGTTATAACAGTGATAAGAGTTAACAATTATTAATTAAGCTCTTGCTATGTGCCGGGCACTGTTGTAAGACATGCAATTCTCATACTAACCTTATGAGGTAAATACTACTATTATGCCCATTTAACCAATGAGAAAACTGAGGTATAGGTCAAGCATTAATTTGATTAATATAGGGGAGTGTCTGGCTGCCCATACCTAGAACTTTTATGTATAGAAGCCCAAGAACAAGGGAGCCACCAGGCAGCCATATATGGGGCCTGATTAGAGGGTGACAGAAGGTCCCTAGTCAAAATCTTCCTCCCTTCATTGACTTGTTAGGATCTGAAATTCTTTTTTTTTCTTCTTAGTTTCTTTCTTTCTTTCTTTTAGTTTTTTTTTTAACTTTATTTATTTATTTATTTATTTATTTTTTTTTAAATTTTTTTTTTCAACGTTTATTTATTTTTGGGACAGAGAGAGACAGAGCATGAACGGGGGAGGGGCAGAGAGAGAGGGAGACACAGAATCGGAAACAGGCTCCAGGCTCCGAGCCATCAGCCCAGAGCCCGACGCGGGGCTCGAACTCACGGACCGCGAGATCGTGACCTGGCTGAAGTCGGACGCTTAACCGACTGCGCCACCCAGGCGCCCCTAACTTTATTTATTTTTGAGAGAGAGACAGAGAAAGTGAGCAGGGGAGGGGCAGAGAGAGAGAGAGAGAGAGAGAGAGAGAGAGGGAGAATGTCAAGCAGGCTCCATGCTGTCAGCACAGATCCCAATGCAGAGCTCAAACTCACAAACCATGAGATCATGACCTGAGCAGAAACCAAGAGTCAGACACTTAATCAACTGAGCCACCCAGGCACCCCAAGTTCCTTTATTTCTTTTGAAAGAGCCAGAGAGAGTGCAAGTGGGAGAAGGACAGAGAAAGAGGGAGAATCTCAAGCAGGTTCCACGCTGTCAGCACAGAGCCCATGTGGGGCTCCAACTCAGAAAAGTGAGAGATCATGACCTGAGCCAAAATCAAGAGTTAGACGCTTAACCGAATGAGCCACCCAAGTGCCCCTCAGGTCTGAAATTCTTAATAGAACCATATACTTGGACTAAATTGTATCTCCAGAAAGCCTCCCCAGTTAATGCACAAATGTACTATCAGGCAGACCACATTCTCTAGAATGAGTCAGAAGATAATCTTACCTCAAAGGCCAGACCTTGAAGCTGGGAATACAGAAGAATATTTACCTGGAAAGAGGTCAGAAAGCTGTCCAACATAAGATGTTCACTGGGGTGGGAAGTCTGGACAAGGCCCTTTGTAGGGTCCAGTATGGTCTGACACTGAGCCCCCAAAGGAAGGAGGTGGGGGGGGGGCTTGTTAAAGTCTTCCCTTTTTTTGTCACCATACTAAGGATTAGTCCTGCTCAGAATTTTTAGGGGCCTTTTAAAGTATCATAATCCCACTAGCGCTTTTTATTCTTAATGTTGACCTTACTGCACTATGGGACCATTTGCCAGTTCCACTAAACAACTGACTTTCTCTTTCTTTACCCCTGCCCACACTATGAATATAGTTTTATTTTTTCCGATTATATAAATAACACATGTTCCCTATAAATAATTCAAGCAATATAGAGTTATGTGGAATAAAGCAAACCAGCCCCTTCCCAGTAATTCTGGGTGAGGGAAACTCTTTATGTCGGGAACTACAGAGCGGAGTGTGGGGGTCTAAGCTCTCTTCCTCCTCCAGGGCCCTTTAGAGGTGGGACAGAAGGCAAGTTCAGAAGATCTGGCCTTAAAAAGTCCTGAATTCTGGTCCCATGCCTTCCAACGTCAGCTTCAATCTGTCACCCCTGTGCTCCTGTCCTCCCACCAGGCAGGGAACTGCTTTCTGGAATGACACACAGCAACCTTGGCTTGGCCCAATTAGGAGACACAACAATGTGAAAAGCCTCTCCTTTGTTCCCTCAGGGTACCCATCTTAAATAACAGCCCTCTATTTTTCCCCCTCCTTCCCAAGGATTTAATCATGTTTTAGAAGTAAACTAGAGCTCTGCCTAATGATTACAGGACAAAAGCTTTTTTCACAGAGACAAGAGCCCACACACTGAAGAGTTTTCTTAGCGCTCAGGGCAGAGTTCTAACACAGCAAAGAAGAACCAATTAGAGGTAACCACTCTAATGACACTGCAGATTCCTGAACACACTGGCAGGCAGATCCATCCTTAGGAGGAAGCCAGCCAAGACTCTACAAAAACTGGAAGAAAGGTGGCAAAAGAGAATGAAAGCAAAAAACGGAAACAAAAGCCAGGTTCAGCAACACAAGAGCCAGGAGACCTCAGTCCTCTGGTGCACAGCTACAGAATCTCAGACTCAGAAGTCCCATGATGAGAGAGTGTGATCTCAGGGATGGCTTGGGGGATGGGCCTGAAGGAATCTCACTGTTCTGAGCTTAGATTATTTGGTGAGACCCGAGAGGTTTTCTGGGCCATCTTCCCCTTTAAAATCAGGATCAAGAGAGAAGACCAATTAAGGTGGGCCCTAATAAAAGACATTTTAAAACAACATATATTTAAAGATCCATTAAGTCCAGACCAGTACAGAACAACTTTTATGGAGTATTTGTACAATGTTTACTATGCTCTTTGGGATTCCCAGGTAGAAGGGGTTAGACGAGGTTAAAATGAAGCAAAGCATGCCTACAATAATAATGGACTTAAATCAATTATTTCTGAAGTGAAGCTGCAGATTGCTATTTTTTTAGTTTAGATCAGTTATTTGTTTCTTTAAATAATTAAAAACAAAAATACATAAAGTATGTGGAGTTTAAGAAACATAGTATTTCATTCGTTTTAGTGTCATCATCCTCTTGACTGCATTTCTGTTATATCCACACCATAGAATACTATGCTGCTAGGAAAAAAAAGATCAGTAACTATACTTACATGGCAAGATTATCCATGAGGTAAGGATGGTTTAGAAAGCAGATTAGAGAACATTAGGTATTGTGAGCACACACATATTTTCATATGCATAGAGACAGTCTAGAAGATTATACACCTCTGGAAGATTTTCCCTCCTCCTCTGTATTACTCTATATTGCTTGGTTATTTTTCCACAAATATGTATTACTTGTATGTTTCCTGTTTCAGAATTAAAAAACAACATACAGGTAGGAAACATACAGGTAGGATCAATCAAGTTAAAGAGAGGGTGAATGTTGTGTCACACTCAGGAGCAATCGAGCCAGGATATGCAATTCACTGTCGCCAAAAGCTTTCTGTTGAGCAGGCACAGACTTTAGCTGAATGCCACTGAAAGCAGATCATGCCAGAATGAAAATACAGGACCTAAAAAGGGCAGACACACTGTGTAATTACATAAAGCCAGTGTATTTACAATAAGTATAAGCAATGGTTACTTAGAGCTGAATGAATTATTTAATGTTATACTAATTCAACAAATATTTACTGAGAACCTCCTATGTCCCAGGTACTGAGTTAGACAGTAGGGAAAACAAAGATGTATATGATGAGGGCCCTGCTCCTAAGAAACTAAATGGACAGCTTTGAAGTAACCCAGAAGGCCTCAGGAATCCAGAAGAGGACATATGCTGAAAAATACTTGCTTCCCAGCTCCTTGCTTTAGGGTGAACAACGGCCCAAGGCTTTTGTGGTTTAAATGCCTGTGCTTCTAGCTTTCCCAGATCAGTGGTATCCTGGTAGAGTATATAGCTCATATAGCTCCATAATCTTAAACTGAATTTTCTCTCTCCATCAGACAAGCAAGACTCCTGTATATAACCCAAAAGTCCTACCACATTCATAACCTCCTGAAATCCATGCTTAGCTCCCTAGTGTCTATTTTTCAAACGCTTTTGTGGCTCCTTCCCAACCTGGGCCAACTCACTGCTCCAGTCTCTCCTCTCCCCTCTCCCTCCTGATCATTCAACCTGATTCTGCTGATTAAAACATGGCAGGCACACCTTAACATTTTAGGGACTGTTCTCTCTTCCCTGAATGAACTCTGTTAAAGCCCACCTCAAATGTCAACTCCTCTATGTAAAGTCACCCCTCTCTTTGCCTCCATTATGAGGCCTTGATTATCAAATGACTCCAGGCTTACTCAACCCATTCCAGTTGTTAAAATACTGAAATACTGCCATACCATTTGCCAAATAGCTGCTGTTCCTAAGGTCCCCAAGGGCCCCCTTGCTTCGCCAGTGTAGGACCCTCCTACAGCATCCAGAAACTAAGGCTTTAACTGCTTGGCACAGGGGGAGGGGGTAGTTCCAGAACCCACTTCCCCCAAACCTGGCATCTGTTCTGCCTAGTTCCTTCCTACGTAGAACTAGTTGTGAAATGTTTTTACTATCTTCCTGCCCATCACACTACATTATGGTCAGTGGTTCCTAGGCCTGCCGGTCCAGCTAGATTTTGAAAACTATGTTTTATTCTCCTTTGCTTTTTCCAGAGCCTAGTCCAGTACATGGTACATGTTCAGTAAATGCCAGCTTGCTAAATGACCACACTTCCAAAATTATTACTAATGTCATCTTAGTTACTTATTTGATGCCACTTTTGAACTGGAAAGAATATTTTATAGCCCATCATTAATGATTAAGTGAGACTAAACCAGAAAAGGTTGTACTTTTGCCATGGAAGAAATGACATCAAGGACTTTCATAAAGCTTAATATGTGGCAAATAAGACACAGCTAACTAAAACCCAAAAATGATTTTTTAATTGCTTTTAAGTCACTTTTTATCTGAAACTTTTCAAAGAGCCTTATAAACCAGTAAAGCTGTTTAATACAAGTTTCATGCTTTTTTTCTCTCTACAGTAGTGGAGGTGAATAATGAAAAGGCCATAAGAAAATGAAGGAGGAAAAGAGCAAACATAAAGGGAGGAAGAGAAAAAGCCAAGGATGGAATCACTGAGAAAGGAGGAAGATGAACCTGAATAATCATAACTGGTCTTGGGGTACCTGGGTGGCTCAGTCATTTGAGCATCCAACTCTTGATTTCAGCTCAGGTCATGATTTTGAGGTTCATGATATCGAACCCAGTGTTGGGCTCCTCACTTACAGCACAGAGCCTGCTTGGGATTCTCTCTCCCTACCTCTTTCTCTGCCCCTCCCCTGCTCATATGCACGTGTTTTCCCTCTCTCTCTCAAAATAAATAAACATTAAAAAACTTAATCATAACTGGTCTCTACCTAATAGGAGGATATAAACACCAATTTAATAATAAAGTTTCTCATCATTAAAATTTTCTGGCTTCACATTTGTACATAACTATGAGCATCCAATGTGTATGCTATTCGGTGCTCTTTCTGTTGTAAGGCACAGCAATGCAACTGAGACTAAACAAAAAAGGAAACTTACTGGCTTACGTAATTGGAATGTTCAGGGGTAATTGACCTGAGGCACAGTTGGATCCAGGGCCTCAAATGATGACTTCAGAACTTACCCTTCTTCCCCATGGAACATTTTCTCAATCTCTTGGTTTTGTTTCCCTCTGGGTTGACTTCACTGACATTCTCAAGTGTGTTCCCTTTGTACAGTATCCAAAATGGCCACCAGGAGCTCCAGGCTTATATTCTACCAATTTAGCAACTCCATCTGTTCCAGCAAAGTCCTGGGTTTACTCTAATCGACTTAGCTTGAGTTAACTGATTACTGCAAACCAATCTCCATAGAAATGGTATGTGATTCTTCCTTTGGTCAGACCTCTAGACAGTGAGTACAATCAGTCCTATCTAGATAATCCAGGCTTAAAATTGAAGAGGTGCATTTTCTTATAAGAAAATCAGGGTGCAGGTATTAAAAGAAGGGGTAAGAGATCAAGGGCAAACAAAAATACCAGATGTCTACCATGACCTTTATGAAGCTAAACAATCTAGCGGTTAAAAGTCACTTTAGAGTTGAACAGACCTGAGTTTGACTTCTTTTTCTATCATTTATTAAGTGTTTTAAGCTTCAGAACATTTTTTAACTTCTCTGAGCCTATTTTCCTATCTGTAAGATCAGGGTAATCATGCCCACTTCATGGTGTTATTGTAAAAACCCACCTCCAAGTATATTGTAAAGAAAATCTTTGTGTAGCTCTCTTCATGTGCTGGTCACAAAAAATGGCAGCTGTTAATGTTACTACCAGCATTCCCTGGGGCAGTTGTAGAAAGAGCAAAGGCTCTTTCCTACAGAAATAGGTAGAAAAGAGGGTGCATAGCCATAGCCTAGATGCAAACCATGGTGCTGAGTCTTGTCTCAGGCTCTCTGGAGTCCATTGGCTTGATCTTGATGGCTTGATCCCCACCTCCAATTTCTTACCCCCCCCCCCCCCCGCCTCCAATTTCTTATATTCTTCTCAACCCAATACCACATGGCTTTCTCTCTACTGTGCAAATTTAGTAGGATGGGTGATCACTTGTTGACCAAATTTATCACTTTCTTTATACCTATTCATGACTTTGGAAAAGTCTTAATTATAGATTTTCCAATATAAGAATAATATGACTTGAAAATGGCCAAAACCTAGTTACAATTTAAGGTGAGTCCACAATTAAGAATGCTAAGTATACTAAAGCCAGTAATTTTATGATCTGTGGCCCAGTGATACAGACGGAGGAAGTAAGGATTCAGGAAAGCCAGTTGATTTTAAGATATATCTGCAGAGGTATACCTTAACCTTGTGAATAATAATTAGGAACAACAACAACTAACAATTACTTAACCTCTTTGTGCCTTAGTTCCCTCACCTGTAAAATGGGAATAATAGTAGCTGCCTTACAGAAGTGTGATAATTAAATGGATAATTGCATATATAATGGTAAATGTTTAAGCACTTGATAGATGTGCTTAGAGCCGTGTGAAGCTCAGAACCTTATGAAGCTGGGAAGACAAGTCAGCAGTCTCTTTCCCTGACTTGTCCCTTTGTTGTAAGCCTGTGGGCCAGCTCTGTAGCCTACAAGCAGAGTGTGAATGTGGGAGGACATCCTGTAGTTCTAGTTTGCTGTTGGCTTTAGGCTCCATAATGAGGGTCTCTGCCTACCTCTGGACCTCATAAACACAGACTTGAGAGGAAAAATTTGCCAAAGTTCAATTGCATATCAAAGAAAACCACAGAGCCAGAGAGAGCTCCCTGAGGACCCACACAGCCGCTTTGTCTACTGCCAAGCCATGGCCCCAATGCATGGATACGCCTGTAAGCCAAGAGCCAAAGCCACAAAGTTCCACCAGTTCATTTAGCCTTGGCATTTCAACGTACTGAGGGATCTGTTATTTGGGTTGTTGTCTCATTGTTAAGGGGTAAAAACAGAAACATCCCCGTCATCGGAAAACTGGTTTACTAAATTCACCACCACTACCCCAACCCCACCCCAAACCCTACCGTGAGAATAGTTCCACTGCCTTATGTGACGAAATGGAGCAAATGCCAGCTTTTCCCCACTGGTGAACCCTGATCTCCCTGTGGTGATTCTTTCCCACGGGCTGACTTGGATGGGCCAGTTTCTGATCTTAGGGTAGGTGCAACCCTGTAGCCAATGCCACCAATGCTCAATATGGGCATGGGGTCTATCCATCTCAATCCCTGCCTCTCTAAAATGAAACACTCTTGATAGTTTAATTTCTATTCCAATAGCTTTTCAAATCTTCCCTAACATTTCCCTCCACTAAAATGTACAAACAAAAAGATTCATAACTCCTTCCACGCCTGGAATTTGCTTGTTTCTTCAAACAATGCCCCAAAATGCAGTGACTATAACTTTTCTCCTTGGCTGCTATGATGCTTTGACTTCCAAAACATGTCTCCAGATGGAAAGCTACATAGAGGACTTATACAGGAGAATTCTGAAGTCACAAATAGTAGCTTGTCTTTGGAGACGTTTCTTTCCTTTAGGTTGACAAATACATGTTGGGCATCTGCTCTCTGCTGGGATTTTTAGGAGTGAGTCAGCCCTGCCTTCTAATTCAGCTGAACACCTAACATAGAGGGAAATGGCAGCAGGTAATTGCACTTACAATCCTGTACAAAGGAAACCCAGAGAGCCACTTTTTCATGGTGGTTGAGAAGAATGTAAAAAAAAAAAAAAAAAAAAAATGATATCATCAAGGCCAGGCCACGCAGAAAAAGTAGGGTTTCTTCAAGTGAAGGATATTCCAGGCAGGTATAGCATGAACAAAGGAAGTCAGGCTGGAAGGTTCTAGGCATTACCACACAGTACAAAATCTTACTGGAAACATCTCAATGATAAGTAAATACTAAATTATGAGTAAAGAAAAGGTACTTAGCACTAGGAATACTTATCTGTGCATTCTATTTGAATGTTCAAAATTCATCTTTTACTAGAAGAGCTTTTATTATTTGAAGGACACAGCTTTTTTTTTTTTTTTAAATAACTTTGCATTTTTGGAAAATGTGGTCCTTGAGAAAAGACTTATGTAAGGCGGGCAAAGGTCAGTGTCTTAAATTCTGCAGTGGCCAGGATGGAGGCAGACTTCAGAATTCCCATTTTCTGAATTACCATCAGACCACCCCATCATCTAATCAAACTAGCCCCATGTCTTAGTTTTGAACATTTGAAGATGGAAAGAAACGTGACAGAGCAAAATCTCAGATTCCTTGGCTTTCTCATTCCTTGCAAAATCTACACAAGGCTCACATATCACTCTCCTCTCATTTGGTCAGCATCTGAATTTGTTTGGTTGTCGTGTGAGTGATGAAAACGTAAAAGCTATGTTGATATGTACAGCATGTGGACAACCACTCCCAGGTTCTCTCTGCCCTGAGAATGCCAGAGGTACATGTACACATTCTTATACACCCAAACAGACTCTCGGTCCACTTGTGCTCCACTCAACATCACTAGACACTCGTTTAAAAAATGCAGCATACTGTGCACCGACTTGATGGGAAGCCACAGGCTGAGTTCTCAGACACTGGCCAAGAAGAGATGGGATCCAACCCATCCCCAGACCACAGGAAAAATACTTTCAACCGCAGAGCTGGCTGCAAAATATTCTTTTTGTAGGAAACAAAATGTTTCCAGCCCTAGGAGTTTTTTTCTTTTTTTTGGTCCTTTCACTGTTATTGAATAGGAAAAGCAAATGCTTAAGCAAGAGGCCAAGTAAACATCTAAGGAAACCAAAACCAGCCTCCTCTGCTGGGAGAGTGGAACATAGGGTGAATGAGCGGCATGCCGGACAAGCCCTGGGCCTTTAGAAGCTTTGGGGCAAAGGAACCCAGGCGATTCTTCACATGTTTATGACCTCAGTTTAATCCCACTCCACTACAGCTCCACTTATTAACTAAATAGTCTTGGACAAGTTACTTCACTTTTCCAAGCCTCAGTTCCTTAAGTGTCAAGTATGAATGATAGTATGGATATCATAGGTTACAGAATAAATGAAACACATGTAGAAGTTAAACAATGCCCAGCACATAGTAGGCTTTCAAGAGATAGGATTTGGTGGGGCACCTAGGTGGCTCAGTCGGTTAAGTCTCTCTCTGACTTTGGCTCAGGTCATGATCTCACAGCTCGAGCTGTTAGCTCAGACCCTGGAGCCTGCTTCAGATTCTGCATCTCCCTCTCTCTCTGCCCCTCCCTCAAGCATGCTCACTTGCTCTCTCTCTCTCAAAATAAATAAACATTAAAAACTTTTTTTTTAAAAAAAAGGAATAGTATTTGGTAAGGTAGGTTCAGTAACTCTTACAGGTCACTGTTTATTTATTTTGAGAGAGAGAGAGAGATAGAGTGCAAGTGGGGGAGGGGCAGAGAGAAAGGGAGACAGAGAATCCCAAGCAGGTTCTGAGCCATCAGCACAGAACCCGACTCAGGGCTCAAACTCACAAAACTGTGAGATCATGACCCGAGCTGAAATCAAGAGCTGGAGACTCAACTGACTGAGCCACCCAGGTACCCTCAAACTATTTTCATGGATTGTTAGAACTCAAGAATTCTAGCTCCCACATTTTATAAATAAGGAAACAGTCCTAGAGAGATGAAAAGGTGTAACCAAATTAGCCAGTAGTAGGCCCAGAGCTAAGACCCAGACTGCAAACTAAATGCAGACGGCAAGCAGAGTTAAGGCAACCCACATCACAGAGTACACATATGTTGTTGGTTGGCAGTGGATCTCAGACTCTAGTGTTGCCCAAGAATCACCTGGAAAATGTGTAAAGATGCAGATTCCTAGGTCTACCCCTGGCACTACCAATTTAGTCTGGGAAGGCCAAGGAATCTGAGTTTTTAACAAGCTCTGCAGGAGAATTCCAAGAGGTATTCCTCTGTCCTCTGGTCAGAAAGCATTACAGGAGGAAGTCATTGGCCAAATAAATACCTGAGCCAAGTGCTAGGGTTGCATCCTATAGTTAGCACAAACAAATGATGTGGCAAGCCCTACCATAAACAGTGAAGAATATTTTCATTGTACAAAATAGTAAATGAAGTATAACATGACGTTGTTTCTTCTTCTGGATCATTAACTATTTTGTAGAAGAGACACCTACAACTCATAGTTGTTTGCCTAAGATCACATATCTAATTAGAGACAAAGTTAGAACTTAATTCTAAAATATCATTATCTTTTTTCACAGTGGAGAATCTCTTCTTTCTAGCTACTTGGAGGTGAATACTGTAGGCTTATGTATGTATGATATGTATGTTATATGCCAGAATCCATGAGTTAATTTTAATCTCTGACATGATAAAAAAATCATCTTAGCTTTTTGAGGTGTTCAGATGAACAAGTCCTCTCATATTATTTCTGGGGCTATAATTTATTCCATCGGCTCCCTTGTAGGCTAATGGAAGAAACTTAGTTAGGAGGAAGAGTAACAATGCCATACAATGCTGGACATTTCAGAAACACCAGAAACTATTCACACTGGTGCACACCACCTGCTCCCCTTTCATTACATTCCTACTCTTCTACATAAAACATGTATCTGACCCCAAGGTATATGAAGTTTTGTGCATCATCAGATAACCACATAAGTGTCCTTGTTACTGGTTCCTGTGCTAAAAAAAATTGGGGTGACTTCCTAGACACAGCCCAAATAAATCAATATGTGATTAGATTCGGAGTCATTCTCCAAAGGATGGAGTTTCTGTTGTTCCCTGGAGTGATGGAGCATGTAAGAGTCTCTTAGCAATTTCTGGGGTTTTGCCCCCAAAGACTAGAAATGATGGTTACTTTTTTTACTTCTTGGTTCAATACTGAAGGATCTGACAAGGTACACAAGTACAGCCCCTTCACTTCTACTTTTCTCTGATGAATGCTTTAAGACAACAATTATCTTCATTTCTCAAGAGACCCTTCCGAAAGTTGTTATGAAATGCGGTCAATATAGCAAAGTGAAGCCACGGCCTGTTTGAAGAAAATCAGTAATGTACTCTGCAGTTGGATAATGCCTATTGTCTCAGAATCTCAGAATGCTCAAACTGGAACATTACTTAATTGGTAATAGTGGCCTTAGAAAAGATTTATTATGATTTAGACCAATCTTACAACTATTGTTGGCCAAAGAATTCTCCTCATAGAATCTGAGGTGAATTGGAATTGGAATCCAAATACACAGCTAACCATTGAGCATCCTTGCCCTCCTGGAGAGAATTCTGGCCTTTGGAGCTACTCCTCTGCTCCATGTCATCATTGCATTCAGAAGTTGCCAAATTCTCTGCTACCATGTGAACTCATTAAAGGATGGGAGTCTGCCATACTTTCAACAAGGGAGGCCCAGGGTCTTGATGTGTATGTACAGACCCCGGAACATTTCAACACACCTCTTATAGAGGAGATTCTGTTGATTTCAAACCCCCCCCCCCTTCCAAGCATATTTCCAGCCATTAAAATGTTTCCTGAGCTTAGATACAAGTGGAAAGTTTTGGAAAATCCCACAGGAAGGAGACTGGGCCAAGAGAGCTCCTTTTCTCATGCCATTCAGGAAGCACTGAACAAAATGTTTGCCCTCCAAGACAACTCGGCCCAGGAACCCGACTCTCGGGGCTGGAGAATCATGGTAGGCAGAAGAGCTCTTTGGGGAACAGGAGCAATAGAAAGTATTTGGGTTCTTATATTAACCATGTGCCAACCACAGAGCTTACATAGAGTGTACCAAAGTCCATCAGACAAACAGGACTCATCCCATGTAGTTTAAGAGAGAGAATTTAATGTTGGAAACTAGTTACAAATGTGTTGGAAGAGCCGAAAGGAAAACAGGGGCAGTGAGGCAACCCAGACACTAGCAGCAGTAGGAAGCCACCACCATCTTTAGAGCTGGAGGAGCAAGGGAAGAGGTGCTGTTACTAGAGCTCAGAGAATGAAGCTGCCCAACTCCAGCTCTTTGTGGAGCTGGAACCACACAAAGATAACTAGTGTTACTGCCTGAGACACCGCTGGAAGCAGAGAGAGGGAGGCAGAAATACATGGCTTCTCCCATACTTCTGCCCTCTACCCTCTCTCCAGGGCCCCAAACTAAGCAAAATCAATAGAAAGGGAGCCTGGGAAATACAGATTGCAGGATCAGTTCCCTGTGGTACCAAGCAGAGCAGGGGAAAGGCAGGGAGGGGATCTGAGCAAAGAAGCAATTGACTGGCATGGCCCACTAAGGAATAGATTCCTGATTCCCAATTTGTAAATGGGGATTTTTTTAGAAAACCTTGAAGCGTAAACTGGTGGTCCTCCAAATTAGTTAGTGGTTCCACATGCTTGGACTTTAAATTTTCCAGAATTCACTGGAGACGAAGACACAGTTATCCATAGGGCCTTCTCCTCTCTGAGCTCAGGGGCTTCATGCAAATAGTTTATACCTTTCTCTTTCCCCTGCAGGTGTTTCCAAACTTCATTTTTCACACATTCTGATGACCATTGTCTTTTTGTAGAAGTCAGGTTCTAAAAGAAGGAAATAGTGCTGAGGGTGGAGAAGAGAATGATGGGCTGGAAGCAATGGTGGGGGCGTGTATAGGGAAGGAGAAAATTTTGACTCAAGATTCTGCACAATTATAAGAAATCTCTTCTGATCTCCAAGCTAATCGCTGATAGCACTCATCGAGGTCTAGGAGGAAGAGTGGAAGCAGCCACACTATCACATAAAGCAAGGCCAGCTCTTCTCTCCCTCCCAGGCCTGCTCATTCTCCTGCACTAGCCCATTCAGTGGGTGATAACCTCATCTACTCACATCAGAAACAACCCCACCTTCCAGATCCTCTCTCTCTGTGCTTAAGTGCTACTGACCCTGTCTCCTGACCATCTCATATCTCTTCCTTCTTCTCCATCTCAGTGGCCACTGCTTTGGTTCAGGTCCTCATTTCCTTGCATCCTATTTCAAACCCATATGGTAAACTTCTGCCTGAGAGAGCATTGTAACACACAGACCTGATGTCATAGCTCGGCTGAGAGTCTCTCAATGGGACTTCTGAGAGCCTTCAGGGTCAAGTCTAATTTCTCCTACCTTTCTTTGCTTTGCCTTTATATACAGACTCCATTTCTCCACACCTACCCATTGTACAGACACTCATAACCCTCCTCAGTAGCACTAAAGAAGGACCATTTACAGTTCCCACCCCAAAGCCTTTGTTCATATTGTTTTATCAGCCTCCTTACCCATCTTCTGGTAAATACTGATACACTGTCCAAGTGTTACTTCAAACATTATAATCTCCTCTGAATCCTTCCCTGATCAGGCTTTCCCTGCTAAGAATGCTGACCATCCTAACTAATAGTGATGCCCACACTATACTCTGTCACAATTCCCTCAAAACCTTCCTGTATGTATTTATATGTCTTTCTCTCTCAAATATGTATTCTCCTTCTGCTATGGTTCTTCAAAGCAGGAAACTGGGCTTTGTCCTCATATTCCCAGAATTTGGCACACCTATCTACCCAGAAAAGATTTGAAGGTAGAAAAAGAGGAGGGAAGGATGGAAGGAAAAGGGAGTGGCCAATACAAAGAAAACTTAATGCTCTAGTCTAGATGAAAATACAAGAGTTAAAAGAGGATCTATGTCTATGGTTAGAGCATACACAAAGGACTATTACTATAATTACAGTTCTTAGAAGATTTATTGCTAAAGATTTTAAGCTGTAACATATACCATCTCTTAATTGAGGAAAAATATTAGATTTTTTGAAGATGAAAAAAGTGACCAAGACTTCACAGATGCTGTAGCAGTCACTTAGCCAACTTATTTCAGTGGGTTTTCTTTGAAAATACTTGGCCTTTGGACAAAATTACACAACATGTAATGAGACCCCCTATGCACGGGGGTCCCAGAGACAACAAAAGATTTTGGTAGAAATGCCTGCTGTTTAATTTAAACTGAGATTAGTGGTGGTTCCTGAGCCAGACTGGCCTTCTCAAGCCAACAGGATCAAATGCTAATAGATTCTGAGCAAAGCCAATCACAGGGATCTTGGAGCAAAGTCTAAATGAGAAAAGGGAAGAGGGAGGTATAAAAAGGTAAGGCTAGTGCCAGGATGGGGTCATAAGTAGGAAATGGAGATCAGTCACAAAGAAGAGCCTAATACTCCAGTGCATGGTCAGTATAGCAGAGTATGTCTGGAGAGAATACTCTATAAATAGCTACAAATAAGGGAGAGCAGCTTGATATATGGAGGCTATTGAAAGGTTAGATGCTTACAACCCTGTTAGAGAACATAGAACTGCCAGAGTTTCCCATTCCAAGGGACACTGACTGAATCTTCATTAGGGTGCTGGGATAATACTCTCAAAGAAGAACACAAAACTTTGAAAAAAATTTAAAGGTAAACCATGAAATTGATTACTACGTGGGGAAAGGGACTTTGCAAGGAGAGAATAAAGGTATAAATATCATTTATATGTCATTCTGCATCATCCATGAGGAAGAGATATCTCTACAGGGTGCACCATGGTACCTCCAGGGCCCTGCAGGTTCTCACTCGAGGAGACCAGGAATGGGTAGGCACAGGTCTGTCCCCACTGTGGGCAAGACTCCACAGAGACCTTTTCTTTCTGCTTTGATAATAAATATCAGACATTGAAGCCAAACCCAGAACATGGAAAAGATGCTGGCTGGAAAGGCCAGAACTTGGAACTTGAGAGAGGAAGGACCAATATTTCCCCTGACTAAATGGGAAGATTCAGAGGACCATGTCCCATGTAGCTCATTCTTCCTCAGGGGTGTTCTGTTGTCACACAGAACAACGTTGTTACAGGAAATAACTGACGATTACTTAACAGAGATAGAAAAAGCTCTCTCAAGGCAATGACTCATTGCACTCTTTGAGAGAAGCATTCCACCTAGTGCAACCACTGAAGGTGGCCACACCACAGTGGTTAAATGGAGAAAATTTCTGCAAGTAATTCCAAGCAGCAGGCATTAATAACCTTACTTTAACGTGGGACTCAGTATATGGTAAGAGTTAAGAACCCAGGAATGCAGGGGAGGGAGTGTATGTATGTTCATAGGGGATAGGGGATCCTTAGAAGTCATGTGATTCAGAGCAATTTTTTTGAAGTTTATAAACTTCAATGTACTCATCTATGAAGGATGCCTAGAAATATATGGCTCATAGGGTAGTTGTGAGGCTTGAACAAGAAAATGCCCAGAATGCACTTAGCAGAGTAGTCGGCACAAAGGAAACTCTCAGTAAATGGTTAGGTAGACAGAGCAGAGAAATGAGAAATCCAGGGCTATAGGGGCTTTGGGTGATATGTTCTTAATCCTTCCCAGATATACCAGGTGCCTCTGTTCTAACTTTTTAAGGTTGATAACAATGAACCTCGTTCTAGAGGTTTGACATTCAGAGAATTCTGTTACTTAGAGTCACGGATCATAATCCCAGCTCAATCTCTCCTTGCCAATTCTGAGTTAAGGATTCAGCAAGTAGGCGGTGGGGTACAGCCACTGTAGCTTGGCTCTCTAAAGGTGTTCTCAAAATCATAGTCCCTTTGGTAACAATAAAACAAGGGTCCAAGACTCAAGCACACATGCTCTTTGTCCTAGATGCCAGAATTCTTAAGCTCTGCCAAGTCAAGAAGGGAAACTTTCAGAAAGATACCTCTGTGGAAAATGTCTGCTTCAAACATTTGAACTCAAAGGCAGTTGCCAGGGGCCATTGATTTAAAAATCCATGGAAGGTTATGGGGTGGGAGGCAGGGAGAAAGTGTGGAGGGAAGAGCAACAGGGCAAGAGGAAGGTTGAGGGAAGGAAAGACTGAATACGTCAGTCAATTCTATGGTAACTGAAAATTCCAAATTATTTACAGCAGCAGAAATTAGGAAAGCTCAATCATTTATATGGCAGTTGACAACCAATCATGCATTAGATAATGTTTAACATATCATAAAATGTTATGATAACATAATCAGACTTACCAAAATTCAAACAATTCTAGAGGTATATTTGATTTGTTTTTCCTCACACCTCCATCGTGTAAATCCTTTGTCTGCTTCCCATCCCCCTACACCTAATTTTGTAAGCCATTACAATTTTGGAAGGATCTGAAGCCCCACCGCACCTACTGCCCCAATCAGGTTGAAACACAAACCAGCATTGTACCATGTTATGACCCTCTTAGCCACAGCGGACCCTGGGGAGAAGCAGAGACCACAGGCCCGGGCAGTGCACCGCTTGAGCGAGCATACTCCCCTGGCAACAGCAACCACATGACGAATTCTCCAAGCTGGATCTGCTTCAGCCACATGTGTGACAAGCTGTGCTATTCAAATCACACACACAGACAGGGCAAGGAGCAGTTCTGAATCACAGTCACATGCCAGGAGGATTTCTCAGCCAAATAATGGCAAGAGCAAGAGGAAAGAAAGCAAGAAGCAGCTCATCATCGCCTTCCTAATGTCCCTGGCCCCAGGGTGGGAGGTGCTGTTCTAGTATGTAATTCAGTAAGCTTTGGAGGTAAGCTAAATGACATTCTAGATCCAGTCATCCTTGGGGAAAAATTGGCGAGGAAGATAATAAGGACCATTCATTGCAAGCCAGAAGAATCATCACTAAGGCAAGGCCTCACTTTCCAGCACTTCATTTGATTCCTAAATTAAAAAAAAGAAAAAGTGCCTACATCTCAGAGGACATGGTATAGCAAAAAGACTTAGGCCTGGAAGTTAAACAGACTTGGTTTCAAATCTTGATACTACCACTGAATACAAGTTATTTATCCTCTTTGCTCAGTTTCTCTATTTGTAAAAAGGAGACTATACCATCTATGTTAAAGGCTTGTTGGGTCAGCGCAAATAATGCATGTAAAAAGATCAAACATGATGCCTGCAACCATCAGTAAGCAATAAAGACTAACCCCCTTCCCTTCTGAGACAATGAAAAGGGCTTTACATTAGTGTTGCCTGGAGCACTGGGTCTGAGCAAGGATGCTCTTCACTACCAAACTGCGGGACCCTGAGATGGCAGGAAACAGGTCTCCACATGGCTGCCTCCTTCCCTCTGTTCCACTTTGACTTTTGTAAAATAAAGATGAAAAGGTTAAAAAATATGATAATCACAAAGCTTCTCTCATGCCAAGAAGACCAGGCAAACAAAAGACCAGAAAACTCCAAGCTTCCCAAGCCATCATATGCCTTTAGCCGATGAGATAGGCAACATGAAGCTCAAGACTAAGGGTGACCCTCCATGAGCACAAGTGACCATTTGTGGGAGAGGGGCAGAGAAGACAGCCTTGTTTGCAGGATGTTGTCTATAGTCATTCAGCTGGGAAGTCCACACTCACTGTGAAGTCCAACTCAGAAAAAGTCAAGTATTCACATGTCTGGACCAAAGAGCTTAAAATGCTGACTTTCATCTGGTAATTCATCGCAATGTGGGGTGGGATGATGCCATATATATATATATATATATATATATATATATATATATATATATATAATTTTTTTTTTTTTTTGCAGAATTCTGTAGGACCTCTTTATAAGCCACTGAAAGTTTTAGAGGATATAAATACCACTTTGCCTGCAAACCCAGTCATTTGATTGGGCTAGGGGACATTTTTGCCCAAAGTTTTCCTATTAAAAGTCAGCACAGTAAAGTGAAAATAGCAACAGATTAGGAATTAGGAGAATTTAATTCCAGTTCCATTTCTGCCACTTATTACTTGTGTAACCCTGAATAAATCACTTAACCTCAAATTGCTTACCCCCATCTGTAAAATGAAATGGCCAGAATACAGTGTGGTTCTGAGGACCACCCTTGTGAGAATCACCGGAAGTGCTTGCTCTTGCTGAAGGGTCACTGGGGCAGGGCCTAGGAAGCATCATTAACAAACACCTGTGATTCTTAAGCTTGCTGTAGTTGAACATCACTGGATAAGATCATCTCTAGGAGGCAATCTCAGATGGAACATTGTTGTATCCTAAATGCCTTTGTTCTAAGTGAAAGCACTGGTTCATTTGTAAATCAGTTCATAGTTTATGTAGCTCTTAAATTCTTCTCTCCCCTTTGCTTTTCCTAACCAAAGATGTTGCCCCATTTTCTTCTCAGTCATAGCTAACCAAAGCCAAAATACAACATCCTGTCCAACCTTCATTCTCAAATGAGCCAAATGCATTTCAGTGTCCTTGACTCCCAGGTCACTGCCTTGTCCAAGAGATCTCATAGCTATTTCCTATGTTGTTTCCCAACTGAAAACACTTCTCTTCCCTAGCCGACAACAAGGTCTTCAGTTTGGTTCCAAAGCCCTGTGTCTCTTTCACTTCCTGCAACAGCTGAGATTTCTCTGGAAATCTCTCATTCACATATTTGCCCTGGTTTACTTACTTAGGGAGTTAGAGCTGGAAGGGTCACTGCATAAGGGGATTTGGTACCAGACAGTGTGTAAAAATAAAACTAGTCAGAGCTAGAGGAGAATGACAGAGGTGATAAAATACTGGTAAGATGAGTGGCTCAGTAAAGGGAAAGACGCCTAAACACTCTGCGAGTGGATCAGTCACTCAGCCCCTGATGGTCAGAGATGGTGATCCTCAAAGAGAAGGACATGTGGTAATTCCTCCATGAAAGCAAATATATTTGATTTACAGTACTATTCTTTATTCATAGATAATGTCTTTTCTATTTTTTTGGTGTGCAAGTAGCTTTTCCTTTTTGAAATGATGATAACACTTAATTTTGTAACTCCACTTGCTAAAAAATGACATTAAAAACCCCATGATGGTCTCCCTCCTTGTTTTGTTTTGATTTTGATTTTAATTTTTCTTGACTCCATGTGGCTCAAAATCTCCTAGGAAAAACTGACTTTGCCCCTCAGCAAAGGTACATTGTCTATCATGGCCAAGGGAAACCCCCATCAGAAACATGGCAGCAACTGTATTAATGAATTTTTAACTGTCAATTTCCAATGGAACCCCTTCAAGGGAAAGTTTTATCTACTTGAGCCCATTCAGAGGTAGTGTTATTTTTGAGTACGTTGAGTTTTTCCAGAGGGAGTCCAATGAAGTTTGGTTTCTTTTGTAGGTGGTGGGAGAGGCATTGATATTCCTATCTTAAATGTGGAGACAGAACCAGGAAGTGTCCCCTTGGGTGTCTATGTTGTCCTTTCTCAGATGGAGCTTGTCTTTATGCTCTGAGTCTTAGCTCACTGCATTCATTTGCTGTTACTGCATAATTTCAGGTAGGATTTCCTCAGATTTTAATATATTTGCCCGGTGACCTGAAAAAAAAGAGTCCTTTTAAAAGTCACCATTTTGGGTTCTGCTTTTGTATATTTTCCCAATCTGTTCAATACCTGTTAGAGCACTTCTGATGGAAGAGTGTGGGCAGGGGTTAGATTTCACACTTGAGCAGCTCTGAAAAGGGATGTAACATTTATACCCAAGGCAATGTACCTGGCTGGGATTCTATGTTCCTTTTGCTATTTCTGCAGACATTTATGCTTAAAAAGAAATTTCTCCCATCCTTGCAGCCAAACCTCTCCTCTGGTTGGATACACACACACACACACACACACACACACACACACACACACACACGTCTCCTGCCCTCCATGTCCTCCTTGCCTAAAAACAGCAGACAGGCTGAGATAGAAATAGAACAAACACAATGACCTGGAACCATTTTACAAAGAGAAATGAATAACCATTTCACTCATTTTTGAGTGAGGGCAACTAAGCCTGAGTTCCTCTGGAGGAATCTGCAAGTAGTGAGACATAAAACTGATTCCATGAGGTAAAACAGCCTCTTCAATGTCTTTCTTTGGGTGAATATGATTGTATGCGTGACATTCTTGCCCCAAACCTACACTTCAGCTTATCTGGGAGAAAAGATTTCTCATCTCTTTAGTTAGTCAGCGCTCCAATAAGCCTATCCAAGCACAGATAGCAGAACTCATGACTTGTGGAAGATGGCAACAAAGATTTCTTATCCTTTCCCTCAGCCAAAGACCCCTTGCTGCCTGTTCCCTTAAAGCAGCTGTGGAGCCCCTCTCCCTCACTCAGTCTGGGTCCGTGTTTAGGGCTCTGGTTTGCTTACACAGTGGAATATTCCAACTAGGATTTCAAAGGAAGCCTGGCTACCACTCTCCCAGAGCCCCCAGCAGGCTGGTTCCACAAAAAGATATTCCTATATTCAGTCTTTGTACAGCACTTCTTTATAAGTATCTGCTATAATCGTCAAGGTCTAATGCCAACCTTTTTAACTGACAATCACTGGCACTTTAAGGGAACTATTAAGCTGCGTAATTCAATTCTTATGGGGAAGAGTGATTCCAAATAAGCTATATGGCTTTCTTCCTTAAGACCGGGTTCATGCATAGATAGGAGTTTCTCTCTCTTTCTGATTTTCAAAATAAATGTATTGAATGTATAAGTGTCAAGCATTGTTCTGCCTCTGAGGGTACACAAATAAGATTCAGTCACAGTGCTCAAGGGGTTGGCAATCTGGGTTTCACTCACGCAAGAACAGAGACAAGTACTAAGTGCATCTGTGGGCAAAACTGAGGGAAAGGGGGCTGATTAAGTCTGGGTGTCAGGAAGTCTTCACAGTGATGGTGTTTGAGTCTTTTAAAACACAAAATGGATACTGAGAGAAGAATTATATCACCAGGAAGGGGACACTAAATACTTCCAAAATGCAAAACAACCTGGGACCTTGAGGAAAACCTAAGGATTCCAGTAGGGATCAGGAGCCTGAGTAGTATTATTGGTCTTGTCAACAATTTACTGGGTACTTTAGGCTCTTCCCCCAAGTGTTCTTCTTTATTTTTTTTTTAAGTTTACTTATTTTGAGAGAGAGAAAGCATGAGCAGAGGAAGGGCAGAGAGAGAGAGAGAGAGAGAGAGAGAGAGAGAGAGAGAGAATCCCAAGCAGGCTCCACACTGTCAGTATAGAGGGCTCCAACTCATGAAACCATGAGATCATGACCTGAGGGGAAACTGAGAGTCGGACATTTAACTGACTGAGCCATCCAGGTGCCCCTTCCTCAAGTGTTCTTTAACTTCCAGGTGACTGCTATATAAAGGATGAAAATATTATTATAAAATCCTTTTAAATAAGCCTCCTATATGAATAAGTCACCTCTTCCCCGTTCGTTGAAATGAGAGAGTCATAATATTTCATCAAGAGGATGTGAGGCTGTAGTTGGGATTAATTTACTTCATTACTTCTTCCAGGGCACTGAAAAATTTGTATAATCCCCATATGTGGTTTGTAGGAATGGACTTCATGAAGATTTGATGAGAAATAGTATGAATATTTCATCAAATTTTTCATCTTCTTTTCAAGTATTAGCACCCTTACTTCAGCTTTTCCAGCCCCTCATGGCAGCCCGTATGGTCACTGCAAGTGCCTCCTGAAGGAAGGTCTCAGCCCATCCGTTGTGCATGCTGTGGCCTCAACAACCCCCACAGAACCTTCTCTGCAGTGGGGTCTGCCCTCTCCTCCAAGCTCACTGAACTCATCATGCCCTGCGGCATGTACCATTCACACGGTCACCTCTTTCCCCAGTAGACTGTGAACAACTTCAGGGCATCAACTTACTCCTATTTTGAATCTCTGGCATCTTACATGGTGACTAGTGAATGAGGTGTCAAGTGAATGAGGGCACAGACCCTCTGCTCTTGTGACAGGGCCAAACCCAACCTGTGCCTTCTGAATGTGTGATTTGCCTTCTTTTGCTGTTCCTCTTTACCCCAAATCTTCCCTTTCTTTTCTCTGTAACAGACATTTATCTATTTAAGGCACCGGTTTTCAGCCTTGGCTGCACAGTAGAATCCACTTGAGAGAGCTTTACAAATAAATAGTTGTGCCCAGCCTCATCGGCACAGATTTTGATTTAATTGGTCAGGGTGGGGTTCTGGTGTTGGTATTTTGTAAATGCTCCTGTGATGAGTCTAAAGTGCAGCCAGGCTTGAGAAATACTGATTTAAAGTGATACTCAAGCCCCACCACCTTCTAAAAAGACTAATGTGCCTCTGATGAGTTTACCTTGCTCTGGATTCAAAGCAGGTACCATTTTCACCACTTATTAGGTAACAAATCAAACACTGCCTTGTGACAGTACTTCGATATTAGTTTGTTCTTGAACTCCTGCACTTCGTTTTGATTGTTTATGAGTGTGCACACATGTATCAGCTCTCATACGAGACCAGAAGGACCTTGAAGGCAGGAACTGTGTCTTCTCCTTCTTTGCATCCCCATGCCATGTACATGGTGGACCAGAAACATATTTTTGATTATTAAAAAAAAACCAAAACAACTCAAAATACTAAAAGAGAAAAAAAACCTAGTAGAAGCCACTTTAATTCTACTTTAAAAATATGTCTTTGGAAAGAATAAAAATGTTGCAAAAAGGGTGGGGCAGGATTGAAGCAGACTCGAAAAAGAATAAATAAAAGTCAAATGGAAAAAAAACTAAATTAGTCCAAAAGAAAATGTTTCCCAGTTTCTTAAGAGGGTTTTTGCAAACACTGAAGCAGAATAAACAAGAGAATTAACTCGGCTTGTGCCCTGATAAGGAGATTTCTTTTTTGGTTATATAATTTTACAAAGTTTCCAGGGTGTAAAGAAAATAATCAGCCAGGGAGGACTCCTTCCCTTGGACTTTACAATTCAGCTCTTGGTTTAATCGGCTCGAAGAGCTGCTCAGTTTGACCTGACCTCCTTCCAGCCCTGTGATCTCAGACTAAGCCTCACATTCAAGAGCCCTGGTGTAGAGCTCAATGTCATAGAAATGGGATAAAACATAATCCTCATTCCGTGTCCTTGATCCCTTGGTGTAGTGGCCTCTGTGCATTGGTGGGGGTTGGGAGAGCTATGCCTGGTATCTTCTCCTAGTGGTTGGTGTTCCATAGATCTGCCAACGCTAGAATGATCTAAGCATGTTCCCCTACTAAGTAGTGTTTTAAGGAAGTACTATTTGGAACAATTGCCTTAAAGACTAGTTTAAGCCACTGTTTTGTGCACAGATCCCAGAAAAGGTTTATCTTCATATGGCTTCTCTACTTTGTCATGAAGTAAGACTACAGGAAAGGCTCAGTGTCTCATAATGCACACCTTCTACTAATGCAATATAAGTTCATCAGAGAGAGAGATGTTTTCTATATCAAATTTTATCCTAGTTATTAGGCCACAAATTGAAGGACTGGTCCCCAAAGGCATGCACATTTCTAGAGATTGATTAAGTATAAGTTCTCTTGCCTGGGTTGGCCATTTTAATGCTGGTCATATTTTACTTTGCTACAGCATTTTATTATATTTTACTGTTTTATGTACATATTTTACTAATTTGTGTGTGAAAACATCATTCAAAAGCATTTAACTCTGCTCTTGATTGATTAGCAATGAAAGTAACATGTTGTTCTTTGTAGATTAAGATAACACCACTGACTCATTTGATAGGATATGAGTTGATAGACTGTCACTGATCCATCCATGCTGTGCTCCTCGTTCTTGTGACTAGTAGCTTGTATTTGACCTCAAGAGCCAAGAACCGAGGGCCACCAAAACCCTGCAGTTACTAAAGAGACATAAAATAATAGCATTTGTCCTACCAGCCACTTCCTGTTGACATTAAAAACATGGAAATGACTGGTTAATTTATTAAAACAAAAGGAAAAGAAAAATATGGATCTAGCTTCTTTATTTACTAATAAATGCTAGCTAGAATTGGTAAAAACAGGATCTGGGAGCCTGGAATCCATGATTCCACATACAATAGACTACATCACAAAATCAATGTATGCCATCTAAAACCTAAAAGAGAGATAAACTACACATTGTCAAGGAGAGGAGTTAAAGATCCATGAAAATGAATGGATTTAACACTGATTCACAAGGACTTTTGCTTCCTCAAATAAGAATGCAGGTAGTAGTGCTTGACAATCTTTAATGATATCCCTGATAGCTGCAAACGGGGTCTATTTAACATAATTTATAACATAGGGTACAAACCAAAGGTCATTAGGTTCCACAGGAACATCCTTGGATATGTTCCACTGAAAAGAGAAGTAATGGATTCAGAACCCAGGATACTTGAATCATCGGGGAAAAGGTATCACTGAGGTAATGAGCACGCCAGGGCCTGAAAACTTAAGAATGTTTCCCTAAATGAAAACAAGCAGCTCCATCTTCTCAGAACATGGCTGACTCAATCATCAAGCTGGAATGTTATTTACACAGTCCCAAGCAAACCAAGAAGAATCCTCTGGTCTGTAACCGAGGGCACTTGGAAAGTTAGGTCTGGAACAGGCAAAGGCTCAGGTCTGTTTCTGATGATTCCTGACTCCTTGAAAGACAGCCAATTTACCTAATGCAGGTAAAGGGCAACAACTCCCTGCCACCTCCCCCAGAAAGGACGACCAGCGTGATATTTCATGTCTCTTTAGTTAATAACTTGGGTTGTAATATAATCAGCAAGATGGGCAAATCTGGGTTCTGAATTTTGCCCCATCCAGCAAATCATAACAATCACCCTGTCTTCTTCCTCCTCCTGCTTGTGGGAGAGGTCATGCTAGAACCTGGTCTACACAATAGAGTAAAGCTGCTGTTAGACACTGGGAAAAATAAGTTCCCTAATTATGAAATATTTGAGCAAAGGGGTCAGACTGTGGTGTCACTTCCTTCAGAGTAAAAGAGAAGATTAAGAACCGAGTAGAAAGTAACCTTTCTGGATGGAAGGTGGGGAAATCTTACTTGAGGCCAGGATAGAAACCCTACATAGGGAGCTCTGAGAGAGCTATCATCCTTTTGGGGGTCTCTCTAGCATCCTTCAGTACTGGAACCTACTGGTTTAGGAGTTAATGCACAAACAACCAGGGTCTGGGGAATGGTTTAATCATGTGGCAGAATCTGTCTGGCCTACAGTTTTCAAACATACTAACCTCAAGAAAAAGCACCATCACTATTTAATTTGTACACAAATTATCTAGTCCTCAACAAACACCAGCTAAGTAAAATGATCATTCACCTTTTAGAGATGGAGAGTTTGAGACCCCTAGAGGGGTGGACCTTGGTCACTTACAAGCCACTGGCAAATATCAGGAGGCATGTTAACTCAATGGGCCCTGTTTTTAGACATGGTTTCCTGTGAGTGGCTTCTTTCCCACTTCATTGTAACTGCTATCTTTACCTACCCCTCACAGTGTTGGCCCAGGACAGACAACGTGGCCAGTGCTTTCAGAAGATGAACACTCATATTGCTAAGTACATCTTGTTGTCTGACCTTGACAGTCAGAATACATTGCCAAAGCACTCACCTGTCTTCTCTCTGAACCAAGGTACTGGAAAATCAGCCGGGTGTTCACACTGTGACTCCAGGTGTTTCCTAGGGCAGCCGTCACACAGCTGGATCCAGAAGGGCCTGAAATGAAACAGGGCAAAGCCATGACTATGAATGCCCTTTCTTGTAATGGTGTTTCACATAAACAAAAGTCCAGTCATTGCTCATTGCTTAGAGACGACTGGGGGGCTCAGTTCATTACCACAAAAGTTGACAAATTAGAGAAGGAGAGGGGTTAAGGGACATGAGACTAAAAATAAAAACCAGCATGAATTTCCTTCAGCCTCAGTGAAAGCGACCACCACTGGGCTAAAAGATAACAGAGTTATATATCAGTAAGAGATTGCATGCAAGGCAGCTTGGAGCCATTGCTAGTAATAAATCGAGCCACTCAACATCCACAGTAAAAAGGCATAATGCTACTACATAGAATAAGAGCCAGTTATGAAATAGTCTTAGTTTAACAGAGTTGTAAGACTTTTTTAGCTTGACAAGAGTCTTAACTCAATTTTCCTAATCAATGTAGAAATGGTGGAATATATGTATAAAATTCCTTTGCCCTTCCAACCCCTGCACACACACACACCCAGAAGAGAACTCTGGAAGATCTAACCATTTCATGTCTCATCTGTTTTAGACATCCTTATCCCCAGAGAAACATTTTTTCACCTTCTAAGACTTTCCTATAAAGGAGAGGAGCTGAAGTATTCATCTGAGTTTCTAGTCTACTCCAGGTTGAGCTTCAGCTACCTTACATCTCCAGAGCTTTGTGGATCTCTCTTGATGTCACCAGAAACTATTCCTGCTCTCCTCCTCTTGTTCCTCCTTAGAGGCAGGCTCATGAGTCCCACCACTTAGAAGCCAGGCCCCCATCATATCTGGCACATCTTGAGGTCTCCTCTGAATTCCTGTGCCCACTTTGGCCCTGGGCCATGGGAGGAATCTTAGCCCTAGGGGGGCAAAGTGAGACATTCAGTTTGCCTTATATCCACAAGATGCCATATCTTTTAAATGAGGAGACTAAGAACAAAGAGGCTGAAGTCCACTGAATTAGCTAAATCCACACGAAGTCTTGACCTTCTCATTCATTGCCTGCTTATTGTATCATTTGATTTTCACCTCTCAGTCTGGAGTAGGAATTGGTCTTCTTTTCTGGACCAGTCATCTTTCAGGGTGGTTTTATCAACTTTGCATGGCCTAACACTCCTGAGCCCAAATATTATGGCAGATGAAGGTGGGTCTGTGGTTCTAGGCTGGAGGTGATTTTGTTGGCAATATCTAAGTGGAAGAGCTACTGGCATCTAGAGGGCAGAGGCTGGCGATGTTGCCAAACACCCTGTAAGACAGAGGACAGGCCCCCATAACAGAGAGTTATCCATCCCCAAACATAATAGTGCTGAGATTGAAAGCCCCTGGGTTAGATAACACCAACCATACATTTTCTCTGGTTCAAGCAGGCACAGGAATGAATTAGATAGAAATCAACGACTGGGACCTCAACAAGCCTGGGAGTTTCAGAATGAAGAATTTAGCATAGGAAAGAACAAAGTTCAGGGTGACCTTGCTTCATTATGCACATAATTTAAAACATATACAAATTTACTTGGAAAACACACGATCTAGACTGTGCTCATGTGATCACATCACTCCCTTACCTAAACTCCAGCAGCAGCCCGCTGTACTGAGGAGAAATACTAACTCCTGAACAATGCATCCAGGGCACTTTGTCATCTGCGTCTGTGTCTCTCTCTGGCCCCATTTCTCTAAGCATTCTCACTGGGTGGTCTCCTGTAACCTCCTGACTTCTCTGTCCCCATTATCCTTGACCTCTTGTCAGCAGTTGATAAAGCTTCCCCCTCCTTTGGCATACTGCTTCTACTGGACCAAGTGGAGTATTCTTTTCCTTCTCTGCTACTCTTCTCTCTCTCTTCCTAGTTGTGGGTGGACCTCAGGGGATGGGCCATGACAAATTTTTCTCCTACCACCTAAGTGCCTTCAGTGGCTAGGAAGGTAATGTCTATTAATAAAGAGGCCAGGTGTTTGCATCTTAAAATACAGGAATTCTTTACTACCACAAAGTGATACACTCTCTCTTCCATTCTTCTTGAAATACACAATCCTCTCGTGTTTCATTTTCCCCAGTTTGACAGAGGCGTATTAACAGAGAAATACTTTCTCTTATAAGAAAACCAACCCTGCAAAGGCAATAGCAACTGATTGTTCTTTTCTTTTTTGCATTTTTGTAAAACAGCTTTTTTGAGATAATTCACACATCATGCAATCCACCCAAAGTGTACAGTTCAATGATTTTTACTATATTCGCAGTTGTTCAAGCATCACTACAACCCACTTTAGAACACTTCATTGCCTCAAAAAGAAACCCCATACCCCTTAACTATATAAGCCTCAAGCCCCTGTTTGCTGTCCCTCAGCCCTAGGTGACCATTACTCTGCTTTGTGCTTAATATTAAGTATCAGGAGATGATGGGGAGTAGAGGAGACTGTGGTGAATGAGACAATCCATCCATGACCTCAAGGCTGCAGACCCTGTCTCGCTCTAGCTATTATTATCATGTGACAATATGAGTTCATAGTCAGCCACATCTTTTGACTTTTAAAAGAGAAGCCAGAAGTCCATGTTTTAAGTATAATCTACAGATTTTAAAATGTTAGTTTAATTAAAAAAATTTTTAAACATACAAATGAACATAATTATGAGCCATATAGGACTCATTCCCACCAAGCTTGCAATGTCTGCTCCATATGGATGTCCTCACTGTTGACAAGGATGTGACCCCAATGTGATGATTTTGTAGCCTTTGTCTCAATCTGTGACCGGCTTCAGCACCTGTCCTCCATTTTTAACAAGAACTACAAGCCTGACATAATGAATAGCAGCACTATTAATTCAGCATCTTCAAATCAAGCTCACTTTTTCCATTATAACTTATTCTTCCCTCTTTCTTTGGCCTTCTAGTTAATCTGGTTCAGAACCTCAGTTCCATTTTTAAATTTCTCCTTCTCCCATGCTTCTCAGTTCCAATAAATTGTGATGTCCTATTGATTTAGCTGTAAAATCTCACCTATATCCATTCCCTATCCTCCATTCCTCCTACTCCAACCTTAGATCAGGTCCACATTAGCTCTCACCTGAGGGTGGCTCCTAGAGCTTTCTAACTGATGTCCATACTGCTGTCAGTTCCTCAAAGCCCATCCTCTCTTCTGCCTGATTAACCTCCCCAAGTCACATCTAAGCACACTTCCCTGCTGCTTCTCAGCATGCTCAAAAACTTTCAATGGCTCCCAAGTGCCTCCAAAGAGTTCTACATTCCCCAGATTGGCATTCAAAGCTCTTCCAGCCTGTGCCTGATCTGTCTTTCCACACCACTTCCCTCCATTCCACTTCAAAGAGACTTTGTTCCAATTCAATCACTTCTTCCCCACATCCCCTCCACACCTGAAATGCCTCTGAGTCCACATGTTGTCTTTGATACTACTTCCTGCGTGCCACTTCCTTGGTCATCACAGACGTAACGTCTTCCTCCTCTAAACTCCTGTAATACTTTATTTCACTCTCTCACGCTATGCCATCTCTTTCTATCCTGTGGTATATTACTTGTGGTGTGCTTCTCTTATCACTCCTAATACATACTTTAAGAGGCCCAAATCCATGTCTGATTCATGCTAGCATGCCTGAATCACTTAACTTATGCCTCATTCTGTGTCACTGACACATGGAAGATAATAAATACTGATTCAATAGTCAATAAGTTATTCCTACCAAACTTGGAACCATGTTACTATATATTCAGTTTAGCAGCAGATTTACATTCTTAATTTTATCTTGCTTAAGCTAAACTTAATGGCATTTTTGCATTTTTCAAGCAAATTGTAGAAGCTTGTTGCGTACGTGCCTGCTAAGTGATAGGATGAAGTAAGGCTGAACTTCCAAGTTTGCCACGAGAAAGCTACATGTGAAAAATTAGGAGTTGTTAATTAGTTAAGCACTCAAAAAAAATTTTTTTTCAGCAATAAAATGATCGGCACTTCCCAGGTTCTGGAAGATGTTTTCAGGGGTCAGAGCCACATTTGGCCAGTGGTGACTATTTAAAGAATGCCATGGGGGCACCTGGGTGGCTCAGTTAAGCATCCGACTTCAGCTCAGGTCATGATCTCGCGGTCCGTGAGTTCGAGCTCCGCACTGGGCTCTGTGCTGACAGCTCAAGCCTGGAGCCTGCTTTGGATTCTGTGCCTCCCTCTCTCTCTCCATTCCTCCCCTGCTCATGCTCTGTCTCTATCTGTCTCTCAAAAATAAATAAATGTTAAAAACATAAAATAAAGAATGCCATGCCCCGAAGCTAATGAAAACAGTATAAGAAAGTATCGATATACTTTCCATACACTGGCTGCTTTCTGGACAGGTAAGCTCAAGTCCCAACTAAAGGCAACAAGTGCAAATGACCACGGAAAAGTTCCTAATGGAAACCCTGACTGAGTGGCTTGAAAAGATCTAAAAGATTCAGGAGTGCGTACAAACATTACGCCACCACAAGAGCAATCACAGAAGGCCTTGAAAGTTAATAATAAGAAAAGACAATATTTTTAAAGTACTATAAGGGAGCACTAGGTGAGCCCTATATGTGAGGAGAGCTTACATCTTGTTTGAGCTTCATATCTTAGTTACATCTCTCTTGATCCCACAACCACCTATGAGGTAAGTAATATCATCACCCCTATTGACCAACGAAGGCTGTGAGAGATTAAGTAATGCTCCCAAGGTCACGTGGTTGGTTAATGACAGAGCTGGGGCACAAACCAGGCAGACTATCTTCACTGCTACCCTAATCGGCCTTCTCCAGGATTATGTCAATTAGCCTGCAACTCTGCCAGCCCGGTGGGCCTTGGGAAGGGCTTGGAGAGCCTGAAGGCCCATCTCTAGGAAGACACTGATGGAGGCGTAGTGTGAGCATTCCATCACTCATCTGACTCTGTGTGTCACTCAGACTCCACAATCAGCTTCCTCTGTTCTGATGTTCAGTGATAACCCAGGGCAAGGGGTTTCCAGAAAGATCATGCATGCCCTGGCTTGGCAAGTTATTTGACCTCCATCAACTGGCCCAGCACCTGATTCATGTAAATCAGGTAGTCTGAAACTGACCCTTTCTGGTTGGAGGCTTAAAAATCTGGTCGGCGTTGTAAAGTTATTTCACTTAATAGGACCTCAAATATGGGAAAACGACTGAAGGGTGGTTACAGGTGCTAGGATTATTTGAGACAGAAGTGGGAGAAAAGGAGGTGGGACACTGTCAGTTACTATAAATTTGTAACTTTATTTTCATCTAGAAAATTCAGTGGCCTCATGTCTTTGGACTTTCAAACATTTCTATGAGAGGGCTGGCATAAATAATCATTAATGCTGTTTATGGGAAATTAAAGGTAGAAGGCATCTGCTTACTGGCCTTTCAAAAAAGGTGATTTCCTGCCCAATGACCTAATTGGTCAGGAAATAGATAAGTGAATCTTTTCTATGCTCACTTTAAGCGGAAGTTCTAAAAATTAGGGCGCTCTTTCCCTCTCTCCTTTTTGATGACTCTGACATTTAGACCTGCCAAGGCAGTATGATTTCATTGTACTGGAATTTGGTTGGTTTCAATACAAATAGAAAACTCAAATAAGTGAACTAGGTTTTGAAAATATTTTCATTATTGGGGATTTTTTCAGCATCACAGGATTGAGCTTGTAGAAGTATTCGAGTAAGCTACATGGAGAAAATCTGTTTACAGTGAAGTCAGGTCTCTCTAAAACAGACTGTGGGAACATTTGTTATCCACTCTCTGAGACTCTTTTAGGTAAGTCAAAGCATGTTTTCTTTCTCTGTGACTGCCTACCCATCTGCAAAATGTGAATAATAATTCCTGCCTCCAGGCAACCAAAGGTTCTTGGTGACTCTTAGATGAAGATATTTGATATGTATAAATGACAGGAACAATGATGATCAAACCCTGATGATGAAATTCTAGGGAGAAAGAAAGCTTAATTATCATCTTATACATTTTTTAATTTTTCTAATAATGAGGCAAGCTAGGAAAGCTCAGGAATGAAATGGTTAAAACGGCAGGACTTGGATTCTGGAATATCCTTCATGAACACTATCTTTTGGATCCAGTTCCCCACTCCTTTGGAGGGGGAGTTGGTTATGAAGATACATTTCTCACAAGGCCAGGGGCTGTCTCTGTTCTGCACACAGGGCATAGTCCTTGTGCAATCAGCCTGGAGGAGGATAATCAGGTTGCTATGTAGCCTTGATTTCCAAAAAGGTAATGGGCCTCTGGTACCAACCGGTGTCAGTATGTAGAAGAGGCCTGTTGGGGGCCTTCAATGAGGAAGCTCCTTCTCTGAAAACATTTCAATTTATGACTCCTGTGCTAAGCATTTCTGGGAGGTCAACTGAATCTCCAGTACATATCATAAAAGTGTCTGTCCTGTAGCAAAAGGATCAACTTTAAAAGAATAGACTTTTCCATGTTAAAAATATTACAAGTATAAACAAAGCACTGATTCCAGAACAGGGGGAAGGAAAAATTCAGGGCGTAAGAGGGCTGGATATTCTGAACATTGGTCCCTCCTGTCCCTTTAGATAAAAGGCAACTTATTGAGACTAGAAAGAGGAGGAAAGAAAGAAAGAAAGAAAGAAAGAAAGAAAGAAAGAAAGAAAGAAAGAAAGAGAAAGGAAGAAAGAAAGAAAGAAAGAAAGAAAGAAAGAAAGAAAGAAAGAGAAACAAACAAACATAAATCTTTTCAGAACTGAAATGAGTTCAGGAAAGAGATGGCATGTTAGCATCGGAATTAACAGTCTCTTTCTTATCTTTGTCCTCACATCCTAAAGCATGTTCTGTATAATGCATGACAACATATGGTCAGCTGCTGGCTACAAGGCAGGACCCTGGAGTTCTATTTCTGAATTAGCTGTGGGCTTTTAATGAGACCAGGTGGGAGCAGGAGAGTGATGTAACAAAGAACATCAGGGTAGACCTTGGTAATGAGCAGTCACTTCAACTCTCTGAGCCTCAGTTTTCTCACCCATAACAAGGGGTTGTTGGAAATTATCTCAAAAGTTCCTGCCTATACTAAGAACTTTGAATCTATGGCATTTTGATGACAAGAAATTAGTTCCTCATTCTGGACTTCACTTTTTCCAGAAAGTTTGAAAATGTTCTACTCCATGGGCTATCTTTGAATGGCTGTACCCTACCTAGTACCTATTTAAGCCTGAAGAGAGTTTTACAGACATGTGGTCCTTTTTCTAAGAGTAGATTTCCCTCCAGACTAGGGGTTTTCTTAGTCTATCTTACCTTCTAAAACCTTATGATGGGTAAACATGTGATGGCCAGTGGCCAAGTCCCAGCAAACACGACTTTATAATAACAAAGCTTAAAGATGGGAGTCTGAGTGAGAGAGTAGGGATTAAAAGGGGATTATCATCCATTAAATTCAGTTTCTCCTGTTTAAAACCAAGCCCATGGAAGTTGCTGAACTACAGCATATATTTTTCTGTTGGGTCATTCATTTGAACTGGGGAAGTGACTGAGAATCTTGGTTAGCCCCAATAGAAAGATGAAGTAGGGAAATATTTAGATCTGCTTTTTCCTAAATTTCTCAGAGTAGCCTAAGTTACCTCTGTTGGTGGATCATCAGCTCCTGTTTTATTTGATGCAGAAAGCCATAATTTCAGCAAGCAATGTTGAAGAGGATGAATGGGGTATAAAAGGGAAGAAGACTGCCTAGGATAGGCTATTTCTGAAATAAGGATTCAAGATGACCTACGAGCTCCAGGAGGCCACAGTGCAAAGGTATCATATAAAAGAGATTGGGACAGGCTCAGACATCTATCCTCCAGCAAAATTAATTTCCTTGGGGGTTTGTGGTTCATTAACTGAACCTGTGAACCAGCTGTATTTAGTGTGCACTCTACTTCCTCAGGTCTTTAAAATTGACAATGGTCTGTAGGTCAAGTTCCAACGGAAGTGATATTTCTGACCTAACTCTATAAATAGAGCACTGGAAAAAACCCATCAGCTGCAAATGGCCCAGGGAACACACGCTATCTATTAAGTAAGTAACCGCAGTATCTGTGCTGCCATTTTAGATGAGAAAAAAATATCTTTTGTTATTTATAATCTTCTGAGCTTTGAGATTCTCAAAATACTTTAAAGCTATTAGTCTTCTTTCAGATTTACAAATAAAGGATCTGAGGCATAAAACCACACAATAACTGCCTCAATATCATCTGTGCACTGAGGAAGGCATTTGGCGTGGTATAAAATAAGGCTGCTTCACTTCAGTAAAGCAGAATATGTCATCTCCGATGTCCCTTGGCTAGATGTGAATGCAGTCCAGAGTCTTTACTTGCACAATACACTTAGGATCCACTTTCTGATAAAACTCGTTAGTAAGGAAGGTTAGAAATGTGAAGAAGACCAGAAAAGGTGGGGCAATCAGAACCTTTGGAATGCAAGGGTTAGGGATGGGTTAATCCTCCATTGCAGAAGGAAGAAACAGAGTTAGCTAATCACCAGGATAAAGACTGGTATGCACTAGCACAAACCACTCAAACAACTCCATTGGCTTTGTGTGGGGAGAACAAACTTGGAGTTTCCCAGAGTCTTAGTATGGTTATGTAAGTTATCATCCAAACAGGACACTTCTGAAAGTGAAATGGGGACATTTTAATAACTATATGGGGATAACAAAGTCAGGACTGTTCTGGGCAAACCAGGATGCGTGTAGGAAATCTCTAGAACAGGCTGAGGGTACTCACCCTTCAAGAAAATGGTCAGTCTAGAACTCATCTAATTTACCAACCAAAAGTTCTATAGGGATATTGCACAGGATTTTTCTGCTATGTTTGCGGTGGCAATCATGAAAGTCCTCAAAGACAGCTATGACAACAATAACAGGCACGAGAAGAACAGAACGAGGGTGTCTGCATAGAAAGAATTAATCTCCTCTGACCCAGCTCAGGTTCCAACATACCCCAGGAGGCCATGCCCCTGAACCCTTTCTCCAATATAGCTTTCTTCCTGCTACCTCCTATTTAAGTGTATGTGTTGGGGGCGGAGGGAATCCTGAATGGGGACCTGTAGCTAGGTCTCCTGACCCTTTGAAAAGAACTCTTTATTTTTTTTTATTAATTTTTTAAAAAATATTTATTTCTTTTTTGAGAGACAGACAGAGAGAGTGACAGAGCATGAGCAGGGGAGGGACAGAGAAAGACACAGAATCTGAAGCAAGCTCCAGGCTCCGAGCTGTCAGCACAGAGCCCAACGTGGGGCTTGAACCCATAAACCATGAGATCATAACCTGAGCTGAAGTCGGATGCTTAACCAACTGAGCCACGCAGGCACCCCTGAAAAGAACTCTTTAATTAAAAATAAACTCATTCACTAAAGAAAAATTCATACTATTCTTAAGTGAATACTAGCAAATAAAACAAAGAAAGCAAAAACCCAGCCATACATGAAAATCTGAGGCATTTTCTTTCTGAATTTAGGCTTAACTGAACATCCACCAGGAAGATGCTTAGGTGAAATGGGTTTTCTTCCATAGCAATGTTCTCTAGATGCTTACTGTAGATAAGAGAATTCTTCAAATCATGTGAATCAGCCATCTTAGTAGGACCTTTGCTTTTCTATTCATCATAGAATCTGAGCCAGCAGGAAGGTGCCAGAGCTGGATTCTAGTAAGTCTTGGTATCATGCATGGTCATTCATTTTTTCACTGTTTGATATTTTTTTCAGGTCACTTTTTTTTCTGGCTGCAACAGAACTATAGTCACTTATTCTGATTTCAAATTATTTATAGTACTGGCTGCTGGGAGGGGGTAGGGAATTACCCTCAGAGGTATGCATTCAGCCAACTGCCTTTGGAGAAATCTAGGAAGGGCAAAAAGTGTCATATCCTTTATCAGTCACTCTTCCTGGGGAGATTAAACTATGGTGAAGTAATATATGGTCACTTTACAAATCCAGGGAACTAGTCTGGACTACGAGTAAGCCAGGTGACAACGTACCTGACTGAAGAGCGAAGGGGACACACTAATAGTCATGGGGTTTGCCTTTGGGAAATCAGCTCACAAGGCAAACCCAGGACCAGGAGATAGGGTCCTTTCCCAAGGCCTTAACTGATACAGAATTGGGCCCAGGTAAGTCTGCTGTTGCTCAGGCTGGCACTGTATCACTGGCTTTTTGCAATCAATAAGGACAAAGGGAAAAAGAAATGCTGTTGTTTATCAGAAAATAGGTTCTTGAAGAAAAATATTTCTGTGAAAACATCAGTGGCTTAAAAAATCATTAACACAAAAAGACATTTCAACTTAACGTCTAATCCTGGACTGGATCTTGGATCAGAAAAAAAAAATGCCATAAAGGCCATAATTGGGACACCTCACAAAGTCTGACTATGACTGGTATATTAGATAATAGTATTATATTAGTGCTAATTTCCTGGGTGAGATCATTGTAGTGTGGTTATGTAAGAGAAGCTCTTCTTCTTCCGAGATAAATGCTGTAGTATTTGGAGATGAAGGGTCATGATATCTACAGTTATTCTCAAAGGGTTTTGCAAAGCTAACAACAATAAATTCGTATCATAAGAAATAAATTACTAATAATAATATGAGAAAGATTTAAAAAACCAGGCAAAATGTTAGAAGTCTAGGTGAAGCATCTATGGGAGTTTATTGTACTTTCCTTGGAACTTTTCTGTAGGTTTGAACTCTTACACTTAAAAAAAAATACAACTGGGTGCCTGGGTGGTTCAGTCAGTTAAGCGTCTGACTTCGGCTCAGGTTATGATCTTGCGGTTCACAAGTTCACACTTGATCTTAGCCAAAAGGCTGAGAAGTGATTGCAGTTCACGAGTTCAAGCCACACGTCGGGCTCTGTGCTGGTGGCTCAGAGTGTGGGACCTGCTTGGGATTCTGTGTCTCCCTCTCTCTTTCTACCCCCCCACCAACTCATATTTGGTTTCTCTCTCTCAAAAATAAATAAAACATTAAAAACTTAAAAAAAATACAACTGTTTGGGGTATCTGGGTGGCTTAGTCGGTTAAGCATCCAACTTTAGCTCAGGTCATGATCTTGCGGTCTGTGGGTTCGAGCCCCCTGTCAGGCTCTATGCTGACAGCTCAGAGCCTGGAGCCTGCTTTGGAGTCTCCTTCTCTTTCTGCCCCTCCCCTGCTTACACTCTATTTCTCTCTCTCTCTCTCTCTCTCTCTCTCTCTCTCTCAAAAATAAATAAACATTAATTTTTTTAAATAAATAAATAAATAAATAAATAAATAAATAAAATACAACTGTGAAAACGTAGGTTGGCCTACCCTAAGAGTTAGTTGACTTGGGTCACTGATATAAAATCAGGACATACGGAGCGCCTGGGTGGCGCAGTCGGTTAAGCGTCCGACTTCAGCCAGGTCACGATCTCGCGGTCCGTGAGTTCGAGCCCCGCGTCAGGCTCTGGGCTGATGGCTCGGAGCCTGGAGCCTGTTTCCGATTCTGTGTCTCCCTCTCTCTCTGCCCGTCCCCCGTTCAAGCTCTGTCTCTCTCTGTCCCAAAAATAAATAAAAAACGTTGAAAAAAAATTAAAAAAAAAAAATCAGGACATAGGACTGGATTTCTGGAGAAACTTTAGGGCATTGTTCCATATGCACGTTTATACATCAGAATAACCTAAACCAGGTAAACCACTTTTTAAAATGTAGAAGCCCTGTCCCCATCCCAAACCTAAGGAAACAGAATTTCTGAGTGGTGATTCCCAAGAGTCTGCATTTTCAAAAGTCTCTCCCAGATGATCTTATTTATGTTAAAGTTTGAAAAAATCACGTATCAGGCATTTGCTATTTTGCTTGCAATGATATAGGCTTCTCAGACCCCACGGACATTCCATGTACTGTTACAGATGCATTTGCATTAAAAAAAATCCCCACCTCATATCTTGTCATGTAGCCCTACATCCTTTTCATCAACGGAAGACACCGGTCTGGTGAATGCCCTTTGGCCCAGTTTTTAAGACTCCTATCTGCTGACTTTATTCCCCACCCTACTTCCCAAGGGGGAATGGAGAAGAGATGTAAACTGTTTAGAAATGCCATAACTCATCTGGTTGGAGTTGTTGTCAGGGGAGCAACCCAAAACCCTAACTCAGAAAGTGGAGGAGGGGCAGCTGACGGGCCCGTGGCATGAAACAGGACGGGGCTAGTGATGGGGCCCAGGTCCCCACTCAGGCAGGGCCCCTCCTTAAAGTCCCCTGTCAGGCTCCTTGACCTGCATTTCTTCCAGACACCAAACACAGCTCAGCTTTCAGAGTTTGAGCTTCCCTTTGTTTCTTCAGTGAGAACAGGAGCAGAGTGCAAGCAAGTGAGGGAGTGAGAGAACCAAGTGGGGCAGGAGCTAGGAGCCCTGAGGTGCTCTGAAAACTCTAGAGTACATTAATGCATCTGACAAATTCAACTTCAGGTACATTAATACGCTGCTTCCCTCGATCCCACAACTTCAGTAGAATCACCATTCTCCTTTCATAGACTAAGAAGTGATTTTACTGAAACCCACCTAGTCTGAGGCAGAGCTGGAGCCCGAGCCCAGGCATGCTAGGACTTTCTGCTGACCAGCTGCCTCCCTTTCGGCATTAGAGAGAGCACATTGCTGTGGAGAATGCTTTTAATTATCACCTTGCCTGGAGTGCGAAGATTTATTGTTATGCTTTCTTCCCGCCCCATCTCAAGCACCCCTTTGGGAAGTAGCATGATCATGATAGGAATCAGTATATTTTCATGCATGGGAGGGAATGGAATGGCGTCACACATGTTTGTTGCCCCTGAAGGCTGTGAGAAGGGGGTGGGAGGTAAGAAACAGAATGGTGAGTAGTTTGATGAGGCAATCCCTGGGTCTTCAGCACCCTGAGTTTTAGACAAGAACCTAAAGGGACTTTCGGTGTCTTTTCCCACAATGGTAAATTCAGCTGGGCTGTCAGGTTCCTTTAGTTCAGCTCGTGTTTCCTTGACATCTGGAGTTGGGCTTCCTGTGTCAAGGCTAGGAGAAACTGCTGCACTTCTCCCTTTCTGGGGTGTGCACACAGACACACGCCCTCCTCCATGCCAGTCATGCCAAACATAAGGCTCACAACAAATTGGGGCCATGAAGAGGGGGAAATTCCGTTTTTGACTGGAATCCACAGTGGCCTCTGGATCACAAGCTGCAAGGTCCCCACCATGTGTGGATTGCCGAGGTGTGGGGGAATTTTAGGCAATGGAGACGACATTGCTTTAACTGCCTCAAGTATTCCCTCACAAGACTGCCCCAATCCCTGGCAGTCCAGTCAAGTATTTTTAGGCAAGAGCCTCATAGCAGGAGAGGGAACTGATGAACAAAATGTGCTGATGCTATTTTAATTGGGGGGAACTGGTTTTGGTGGCAGCAGGCGGTCAGCACACATCTGTGAAATCTGAGTTCTTAAGCAAAGCAATTTCCTTTTCCCTTGAAGGCCACTGTTTATCTAGAAAGTGGACAGAACTATGGGTTTGCTGAAAATGACCAGATTCAACAAGGTGATCAAGACCACCAACTTGGTATAACGTGTCCCATATCTCAGACATCGCTTGTTATGAGACGTTACAGTAAAGAATTATAAGGTAACATTTTGGAATAATTAGTATGTTCCAGACATGAGGCTCAATTACCATACACACATTATCTCTATGAGGGAGATGTCATTACCATCCCAATTTTCTAAGGAAGGAAGCTGAGCTGCAGAGAGAGTAAGTGCCCAAGGTCACCCTGCAAGTGGCAGAGCAAGGATTTGAACCCAGCAGCTTGACCAGTCACTTGTTTCAGTGTTTCTTTCGGCCATTTAGAAAGTATTTAAAGAATAACCATTCACCTCCCTCTCTGGAGGAGAAAACTCACCCCATTTTCCAGATATCCCACTCATTTTCCTTTCCTCATTAAGTTGTAATATTCAATTTCTTATCCAGAGTCATCTGTGCCTGTCTAGAAAAGCATAAATTAATAATGTTCTCTCCCTATTGTTGGGAAACTTTGTCATATGATAGGTTTCTAGAAATCGATACCAAAGAAAAACAAATCTCCAGGTTCTGTAGATTTCCAACTGAAAATATGTAAAATAACTTTAGTTGCCAAAATCATGATTGGCTTTCCTTCCATGACTATAATCTCCACATCTGGTTCACCTTCTTTGCCAGAAGGACATGATTATACATCTTTTTTATATCTTAGGATGTTTCTGTATTTTATGACATTTCTAAGTAGAATTGCTGTGTTAATCATCATCGCAATCCCATTGATAATTACATTATGTCTTTTATCAATGTTAACTCTGCAATGAAAAATAAAGCAGAAGGTAAATGTGATAGAATCAGAAAAGCCCCACAGGAAGCCAATTAGCCCATTTTCTCATCTGTAATATGGTTGTGGGATGGAAAGGGGTCAATAATCACAGTTAACATTTTCAGAAACAGTTTCCAGTGCTTTACATGATAAAATCTTTGAGTCATCCCAATAACATAAGCTGGATCCTATTATTGCCCTTATTTTACAGATGACAAAAATTTACCCACATTTGTGTAGCTAGTAAGTGGTGGGCAGAGGATTCAAACACTGATAGTCAGGCTCTTGAGCCTGTGTTCCAGGCTTGCCCATGACTCTGACGAGCAGCTAGGGCTGGGAGTCCTTGCTCTCCCTGACTTCTCACATCAGCAGCTGAGTATGACCCCAGTGGTGGATTATTATGGCATCCTTAGCCAAGGATGGCCCATAATGTTTCCATGACATTACCATAGACTCATTGTGTTTATGAAACAGAGTGAGAGTACACACAGAAAAGTCACACAGTAAGCATTTTTTTAGTAGGAGATTTTATCATCCTTGTTCTTAGGGAAAGTGACATGCCTAAGGTCACATACTTAGTCACGGGTCAGTACTGGTACAAACGCCCCTCCTCGGACACTCCTTGAACTTCAGGATCTATTGCCTCACTTAGAGGACACCATGGCCTCCCCGCCTGATCACTCTTCTCCAACCTCATACAGCTCAGTGCAAGACCAAGGGGATCACGTACCCACTTTCTAGCAGCCCCAGCTCTAAATGAAAAACAGCACAACAGCAACAGTATAGTAGCAACAGCAAAATAATAATAAACTGCATGGCAGAAAGACCTTTCGGGTGCAACAATTTCCTTAAACCGATCATCTAGGGAAGGAAAGGGAGGATTCCTTCTTTTAAGACGCAAGTGCTGGCCAGCAGGAACCTAAAATGCATTATTATTCTGCATTTTCTTTTTGCACGACTGAAAAGTTTTTCTATCCTCCCCCTCCCATCCTTACCAAAAGAATACCCCCAAGACAATCACAAACTTTAAAAGTAGCAAACCCTCCCTTCAGAAAAATTTAAAAATAAAAACTCAAAAACCCCACAGTGGTTGCAAAACAGCTTTGTGTGGAAGAAGGGCAAGTTTTCTCTTAAGAGAGGCTAATTTCATAGGGTTGGGAAAGAGAGAGATGAGGGGGAATGGGAGGGAGCACAGAAGAAGAGGAGGCGGGAGAGGAGGGGATAAAGGAGGAAGAATCGCTGGCTTTAAAAAGCAACATTGTCCAGAGAGGTGAAAGGGAACAGATGGCCGTGGAGAATGTGGCCCTCAAAGCCCAGAAGAAAGGGGCGATGCTGACAGATCTTGCTGTTTCCCATTGACGCCTGAATGTTCTAGTGTGGGGAGCCGAGGCCAGTGCAGGGGACAGACCTCTGTTCCCAGCGGCTCACTGGGGCACTGGCGCTGAGGCTCACTGAGAAAAAGAGCAGGGGAGGGGAGTGGGGAGGGCAAGCAGCTGTGGCCACAGAGGGAGGGACAGTGGGGGGCGTGCGGGCTTCCACAGCCTTCTCTTCTGGCCTGCCTGGGAAGGTCAGCCCAGCGCCGGTCTGTGCCCTGGCAGAGGTGAAGGAAAGGGCAGCAGCTGGGGCCCAAAGACTCGGTGTCCTTCCCCAAAAACACACTGGGGGAGGCATGTCTGGGACAAAATAGATACCTTGAGAGAGGGAAATGAAGAAAATATTCCAAATGCTTTTGGAGGATTGAGACATTCAAACTACAATAAACAAGAAACTTGGGTCTTTGAAGGAGGTCAGAGAATCCTGCCAAGTAAATCCCGTATTATTTCATGGAGTCTCAGGGCAGAGAAGGGATTTGGAGAGGAAACACAAAAGTGAGTCGGTGGCTGACCCGGGAAGGAAGGAATCCAGGAGTTGGTTTAGAGGTCTGAGTCAGCCCCCAAAGAGGTACAGGGTTCACAGTGGGGCTGTGCAGGACACAGCAGGATGACAGGAGGGGCAGAGGGGGCTCCAGTGTCCAGGGTGTGCTCACGTGTATACACGTGTGTGTGTGTGGGACCGGCATCTGGAGGGACTGCTTATGTACCCGTCGCTTGTAGTTGCACCACTGGAAGATGTTACTGGAAACTCACAAGTCACCGCAGAGTGACACTAGTGCAGGCACTTCTAGCCTCCTGGGAAGGGAAAGCCTGACAGGCAGCCCCTGCAGACGGAGGCCTGGAGAATGGGTGAAGCGTGGCGGCGGGGGAGGGAGAAGGGTTTGCGAAGCAACCATCACAAAGAGGCCCATAAACTTCAGGGGACAAAGATGCAATTGGTATAAGTTCTAAGTTCCTTAATATAACTTTGATCAGGAAAATTATTGTTCCAAACGACCTCTTGACCTCTCCCTACACCCTCCAGAATATGATGATAAAATTTAGCCCCTGCTCCTGCCCACTAAGGAGGGAGACACATTCTTCCTGGCCCATTGTCCAGTCGGCCCACAGAGAGCTGCCCGACCTCAAAACGCTTCTCTGGTTTTGATTTTCTTCTATCTGTTTCCCCGACCCTGAAAATGAAAGAGACCTGAATTCGGGGCTGAGGGTCTTCAAACAGTGAAGTATGAGTGTGGAGAAACAGATCCTTCATCAGAATGATCATTTGGAAATTTTCCCAACATGTCTCAGGTCCCCATAAACATCTTTCATCAAACCTTTGGTGGCGGAGGGGAAATTAAAAGGTGGCTCTAATTAGATACAGTGACCTGCCCAGTTCACTTTTACTTGGGCTAGATCTCTATTTTCATGAGCAAGAGGACGCCACAATGGCCATCAAGCCCTGCGTTTTGCACTGTACGTTCAACTGAGTTCCTGAGAAAATTCCCACGGAGCAGAGTAGTAAAAAAAAGATCAACCCCATGATGAAGACCTTGCCTTTTATTTCTCTGCTTCATCCAAATTGCTCCCCAGGCACTTTTAGATTTAGAAGCTCCACTAATCAACCTTATAAACAGCAGTCCAGCCACTGCATAGAAATTACTTTGTATAGCTTCTAAATGAAATTACCCCGGGGGATAGAAGATGCCCAGGGCTTTAACAATCACAACATAACACAGCCTCAGTATGAGAATAGAAGACAAGTACACTTTGACATCCCAATTGAAACTCCAGGCTGAATCCGACATAGAAGAATGTAATTACCTTTCCTAGTCTGACGGTACGCTAAAGAAATTGGAGAAGTGGAATACCTATTAGGTCCCCACTAATCCTCCTCCTAAATTCAAAGCAAGGCTAGTCCCTGGAATTCATTTCTGAGTATTCTTACTCTCCACTATTGTTAAACAGCTCAATTGATAAGTGCTTGCAGCTAATAATGCTTTCTACTGAACTCACCCTCCTCTTTCCCAGAGGCTCAAAGCACTTTACAAATATCACCTCATTATTCTTTATAACACTCAAGTGAGCCTGATAGGTGGAAAGGTTCATTATCTTCTCTTTACCAATAGGGGAAATAGACAAAGGAAGAAGTGACTCGTTTAAGCCAACAAAGCAGAGGCAGAACTGGAACGAAAACTCAAGCCGTCCTCCTGACTCCGAATGTGCACATGTCCTATGTCAGCTGGTAAAGATATTCTGCTGACAGGGCAAGACTTTCTAGCTGTGGGCTGTGTTGGAATCAACAGGTTTGCAGAACTGGGGCACTGGCTGGAGGAGAAAGGGCAGAAGTTGAGATGGAGAAGCCCCTCTTGAACAGTCTTAACTAGTTTGGGCAAGTCACTTCACCTCTGATCTCAATGTCCTCCTTAGGAGAACGAGGGGTTTTGATTAGAGGAACTTGAAGGTCCTTTTCAGTTCTTAGATAACTAGTAAAGTGAGGGTTTCAAAAGAGGGGTTCTAGTTTTCACCAGCCCCTTGTGATGTCGGGGCTTCATTCGTCTTGTAAGCCTGAAATACGGTCCTTGTCTCTTCACATAGTGCTCTCTGTAATCCATTGTTCACACAAATGAGAGTGGGGATCGAATCAGTTGGTGCAAGGTGGGAAATGGAAAAGGTAGTCCTGGGGGATCAAAGCCAAGGGCTAAAGAGAGATGGAGACAGGCAGGGTGCAGTACCAAGACTGGAAGGGGTGTAAAAAGAATCCCAAACATTTTGAACTGTGCCTGGGGCCTACCTAGGGGCACTCCCTACATTCCAGGGGACCTATGACAAGTCCTCCAAAGCTAAGAAGGCCCCAAAATGAGGGAGGTTTGCTTTGCTTTTTCTAAATACAAGATTCACTTGACAACCCCCAAACCCATGTGAACAATGCCCCAATGTACCGTCTTGGTAGTTTTCCATTTAAACACAATTTCATTTTAATGAAAAACACCAATGTGCCTTCAAGTTAATTAAAACTGGATTTCACAAGTGGCTTCATGGTTCATAATCTGTGTTGTTTGAGGCAGATATGCCTGAGCCTTTAGAAGACCTGCAGTATTTTATCTCTCTGATCTTTTATACTTTTTTTCCTAAGTGATGCTTTGATACTCTTCATTTGCCCCAAAGAAAGTTGGACAGAGATGACATTTAGTAAAACCAACATTTGTTTGCAGGAGAAGCAGCCCCCGCAACCAGAATAATGACCCTGGAAAGAGTTTGGGTGACGAGCCGATTATAGTGACTGGGTAGAAAGGACTGACTGAGCCGCCGCCAGAAAGAAACACATTTTTGTAATATCTCAGTTGTTTCTATTGGCTGGGCCTCCCTTGCATTCACCATGGGAACTGAGTCAACACATTTTCTTGCTTTTTTTTCAGTGATTGCAATGTGTTCTCCCTGCCCCACCCTCCCCCCATATACAGGGAAAAAGAAGTAAGGAACAGGTATCTCCTGAGAAGCAAAAGCTTGATGATTCCCCAAAATGGGTATAGTTCTATTGATCCCCACGTCCTGCTGTAGAAGTGACTAGCTGCAAGCTCTATTCCATCTGCTGTCTCTGAGGACCTCAGCTTGACCTTGTGGAACCTTCTTTCTGGGAAGTTAAGGAATTTCCAGGATTAGCTCAAGTCCTGAGGCTGCCAACTGTGACAATCTACAAAGCTCTCTTAGGTAATGATTCAGACCCCACTTCTGCTCAAGGCCAAGATAGTCCCCAAAGAGTTGGAAATATTCTCATTGCCTGGACTCAGATTATAAGGGGAGTTGACCTCGGAAGAATTTCAGAAGGGCAAGCTCTGCATTTGCACATACTGAAGACTCAGCAACTGATATACCTATGACCACAGAAATGTAATTGAACTTGAAAAGTGAAGATTAAGAGGTTGTCAGAAACAAGTTTTAAAAAGAATACCATAGAAAGGGAAGGAAGCGGGAAAGGAAGGAGGAAGGAAGGAAAGAGGGAAGGAAAGAGGGAAGGAAAGGAAAGGAAGGAAAGAAGGAAGGAAGGAAAGAGGTTTCTAATGCCAATCAGGTAAAATGCCAAATTTCTCGGGGCGCCTGGGTGGCGCAGTCGGTTAAGTGCCCGACTCCAGCCAGGTCACGATCTCGCAGCCCGTGAGTTCGAGCCCCGCGTCAGGCTCTGGGCTGATGGCTCAGAGCCTGGAGCCTGTTTCCGATTCTGTGTCTCCCTCTCTCTCTGCCCCTCCCCCGTTCATGCTCTGTCTCTCTCTGTCCCAAAAATAAATAAACGTTGAAAAAAAAATTAAAAAAAAAAAAAGCCAAATTTCTCTCACAATCTCAAGATGAGGAGAGAGGAAAGATGAATCAATAGTCTTCTGTGGGGTGACCCAGAGAAGAGTAAGGCTTTACATGTTACCAGAGATTGCACTAGTTTAATGGAATCTAGATATCCCTAATTGCTCCTTAGACACTGTTTTCCTTATACATCATAAAGAGTAAGTACAGACATCTGACTACGTGATGGAATATCAAAGTAAGCTTCCAACTCCATTCTGTGACCTCCTTAAGCCTCAGTTTCCCCATCTGAAAAATTAGCGAGTAGGAGCAGAGGTCTCTAATGCCTCTCCCATCTCCAAGACACCCTACTGCTATTGTATCTCTGCATACACTGGCTCCAGCCAATGTATGTATAGCCAATGTATGTACTAGTACAGCCATAGTACATTTTCTCTTTTAAGCTTCATCCAGTGGTGGTCCCAGGGTGTCCCTGACAATGTCTGAAGAGTGTCAGGTCAAGAATTTTTTACTGGCCAACAGGGATATTTATTTGTCTTCACTCCTGCAGGGGAAAGTTAATGTCAGAATACTAGTGTTCCAGCAGACCTCACTCAGGAAAACCCACTGGCATATGCCAATAGATACAATCCAAAATAAGAAGGATAAAACCCAAGTGGGAAGATTTAGTGTGGAAACCAAAACTACAACAGGCTAAGCTCTTAGTGTTAACATCTAGGAAATAAATGGGTAGCTTTTAAAATAAATGACTGGAACCTCAAGGCATCGATGTTTCCACTACTCAAGCTTTGCAGTCTAGTTGTGACCCTGTTCAACAACTATATCCATGACAATGGATTTCCACAATGTCAGTTGAGGAAATTTTACGAACAGTCAGCAACTCAAAGGAACTTTTCATTTAAGGACTCCAAAATGTTATATAAGTATTACTTCTTATGATCTCAAACAGATGTGGTGATGAGACTCTCCATTTGAGAAATAAGGAACATATTACAAACTTATCTCAAGTTAAAGAATAAGCTAGGACTTGAACAGAGACTCCAACAAGGCATTCAGAAAATTATCCATGTTCCTAATGTGTTACATATTATCAGAATACCTGGGTTTAAAACAGTAGAGAGAAATTCAAAAGATTCATTAAGAAACCAGAAGCCCAGGGGCGCCAGGGTGGCTCAGTCAGTTAAGTGTCCAACTTGGGCTCAGGTTCATGGGTTCAAGCCCCACATTGGGCTCTGTGCTGACAGCTCCGAGCCTAGAGCCTGCTTTGGATTCTGTGTCTCCCTCTCTCTCTGCCCCTTTCCTGCTCACACTCTGTCTCTGTTCGTCACTCAAAGATAAATAAACAATGGGGCCCCTGGGTGGCTCAGTCGGTTGAGCATCCGACTTCAGCTCAGGTCATGATCTCACGGTTCATGAGTTTGAACCCTGCCTGCTTCGGATTCTGCATCTTCCTCCCTCTCTGCCCCTTCCCTGCTCATGCTCTGTCTCTATATAGTCAATAATAAATAAATGTTAAAAAAATAAACAAATAAACATAAAAAAAAACCGAGAAGCCCAACTCTATCTTGAGTATCTCAGTGGTCAACCTGGCAACTTGGTGGTCCACTTGCTTATTACCTTTATTCAGAAGTCTCCTGGAAACCCACTCAGGATGGACCAAATCTAGAGATATCAAATGACTAATGTAGATGCTAATGTATGTTCTTGTTTTTTTTTTTTAATTTTTTTTTAACGTTTATTTATTTTTGAGACAGAGAGAGACAGAGCATGAATGGGGGAGGGGCAGAGAGAGAGGGAGACACAGAATCGGAAGCAGGCTCCAGGCTCTGAGCCATCAGCCCAGAGCCCGACGCGGGACCGTGAGATCGTGACCTGAGCTGAAGTCGGACGCTTAACCGACTGCGCCACCCAGGTGCCCCCTGTTTTTTTTTAAATAAATTTCCACTTTAAAAAAAATTTGTTTTTCTTTAAAGATTTCATTCTTAAGAAATCTGCACACCCAACGTGGGGCTCAAACTTACAACCCCGAGATCAAGAGTCGCATACTCTACTGACTGAGCCAGCCAGGTGCCTCTGTTTTATTTTATTTTTTAAAGATTTTATTTGTAAGTAATCTGCACACTCAACATGGGACTCGAACTTACAACACTGAGATCAAGAGTCACACACTCCACCAACTGAACCAGCCAGGTGCTCCAAGTTTCTACTTTTTAAGTTATATTCAGGTATATGTTTTTGCCAGAGGCTTCCTTACACATATTGTCAGGAAGTCAAAAGAAACAACTATTTTTTGGGTGGGGAGAAATATCTCAAATTGTACTTTTCATTTGTACAATTGTTTCCCCTTTTGTGTGGTGGTGATCACAAGGAGGAAACGACAAGATCTCCATAGCTCCATCCCTGAGAAAGGGGTTCTGGAACCTGGCTCCACAAAAGCAGGACAAGAAACACAAATTTACGTCATTGAAAGGTTCTGACTCATTACGGTCAGCACCCTTCACCGCTCCCTTGACAACACTGAATTAATGGGGACTCTGAAAACCCACGTTCCCATCTTGCTTAGGCTTTCAGTCTGAGGGTTGATCAGCCGGGATCAGATGCAGACACACTGGGTGGTGCACTTCCTGAACTGAGCTTACATTCGCTAAAAAAAACTAAAAATGCTCAGTCCTCTAGAAGAAATGCTCTGGGAAGGCTGAGAATGTTTATCTCCGGTGCCTAATCAAGACCTGGCATAGGGTGCCTGGATGGCTCAGTCAGCTAAGCATCAGACTCTTGATTTCGGCTCAGGTCACTATCTCTTGCAATTCCTGAGTTTGAAACCTGCATCGGGCTCTGTGCTGACACTATGGAGTCTGCTTGGGACTCTCTCTTTCTCTGCTCCTCCCCTGCTTGCGCGCGCGCGCGCGCGCGCGCGCGCGCGCGCACACACACACACACACACACACACACACACACACACAGTCTCTCTCTCTCTCTCTCTCTCACAAAATAACTAACTAACTAACTAACTAACTAACTAACTAACTAACTAACTACCCTGGCATAGAATAGTATATAAATCCATTTTCAAAAAGAAGATGCTGTTACAGCTCAAGCAGGAGTCACCATGAATGGTAAAGGGAAGGAAAAAGGACAGAGTAAGATGACACATACTTGATTGGTGGTACAGGTTTCTCCTGCCATCTGAAAGTAGACTGTTCCTATGAAATGGTTTATAAACTGAAATGACCTGAAGTGAAGAAGCAAATACCATTAATTTAAGTGGAAAGAGTTCTGAGCATTCCCAGACCCCCCAGAATAACCTCTCTTGGGCTTTTTCTGATTCCCGAGGACACATCTTGCTAATGGATACCAAAAAGAAATCACGATAAGGCACAGATGCTCACAGCCACAGTTCAAAGCTCTGGTGACTTGATGCTGAGACGTTGCGTGCAGTTCCCGGGGAAGGAGCTGGGGGGCGCCACGCTCACTGTTTGGGGTGTGCTGCCTCTGAGGGCTCGCTGCAGAAGCAACACTGAATCAACCTTATTTTCACTTTTTGCCTTTTTTCATAAAAACGAAAATCCTTTGGATTTCTCTCGGGTAGTGAGAACAGGTATTGATGTAGGTACGTCTTTCACAAAAGCAAGGTGGCATAAAACAAACTTTGGGAAAGTGGGGGATACCCATAGATCTCTGATCGCCCTTTCAGTAATCCTCAAGCAAGCAACGTCAGGCTAACTAAGGCACGGAGAGGTTTGTGTTGTTCTAGATATTTGGTAAAACCATTCAGAACAGCACTGTCCAATGGAAATATAGCCCACAAATGCAATTTAAAATTTTTTAGTAGCCACATGAAAAAAAATTAAAAAGGTGAAATAAATATTAATTATATATTGCATTTAGCACAACATATCTGACACATTGTCACTCAACATGTAATCAATATGAAAATTAGGATGCTTCACATTATTTTTATTGATACTGTCTTTATAGCCCCTGTGTGTTTTACACCTACAGCACATTTCAAGTGTTTAACAGCCACATGTATCTAGTGGCTACTGTATCAACAGTGCAGATCTAGGACATCCATTTGGCGGAAATTCTTTCAGAAAAGATGAACAGGGTGTGTGTGTGTGTGTGTGTGTAAGAAAGCTTGGCGGGGAGGGGGGGAACAAAGAGACTAACTTGATGTATTTAATACTAGTCTCATCTATCCCTGAAGTCAGCTTCATCCCACTCCTTAGTTCCTATAGATACACCAGTATCCTTATGATAATTTCCACTTTTGCTGACACTACTTTGAGTACGGTTTCCGTCACCTGCAAGAAAAAGAGTCCTAACTAACAGAGATAAATATAGAGAAAACATGTCCTGTAGGTGCATCCTGCTTTAGGGGCACAATGCCTGTTAAATAGTTGACACTAAATCAGCATTATTGAATTTATAAATCAAGAAATAAAGTTATTAACAGAAATTCTATTCTGAAGGTTTTTCTGTCACTGGCTAGAGGCTGCACAATAAATTTGTACATCACTTTTGAGAACCAATGAACCAAAGTCTAGTTCCAACTTGAAATATTCCAGGTGCATTTTGGCAGTAAATTCTGAATCAAAACAGGAGTTTAATAAGGTGCAGGCGCTACAAGTTACCTGGATACTATCCATCCAAGACTTCTGCAATGTAAAAGAAATGAAAATAACAGCCTTTCTATCAGCCAACATACATCCTGCTTCATCTCAGGGTTTGTCTTCCTGACAACACATTTCCGTGTGTCTTCAGTTAAACAAGGAACTGGAGTTTGAAGAGAATGGGTCAGTGGTTTAACTTTGCTCAGAAAAAAGCGGCAAGCAACCCTCCCTGATACTGTGGCCCAAATGGTTTTATCACTGAAATGCCATAAATAAGTTTGGTATTTCAGTATTGCTTTTCATTCTACTCTGTTAGGTCCAGACCTGCATGATAGAGGTGAATGAACATACAAGTTTCATCTCGATTCTGATTTTCCCACGTCACAAACCAGTCTTTGGGCATCCTAAGTTTTATATGCTTTCCCCGTTCCTAGAATATCAATGCAGGCAACTTAGTGCCAGTAAGATAGAAAGGCAAGACTAAATGAGAGGCAGAAACAATCGCCTTGTCACTGCTCCATGAGAAACCCCTCCTGAGACAGGCAAGAGAGAGAATTCTGTAAAGAGGAGTTCTGGATCAGCTTTCAAAACCACAATGGTAAAGACACATGCCATCCAGGGAGACTGGAGGAGTTAGGAAGGGTCAGTGGGTCCTGGGCAGTATCGAGGCAGAGATAGTCAGAAAGGACCAAAAAGAGCAAGCTCTCCGTCATCTCCTGCTGATAAAATCCCTGGACAAATTCCACATGAATTGATTGTGGGAGGAAATTTGCAGAATTAGCTGTGACTCCTGCCATCCAGAAAGGTAAGATATTTAGTGGGTGCCTTACAGCAAGGAGAGGAATGGGAAGTGGTATGTTATTGCTACATCTGTATGAGTCACAGGCTTGTAAATGCTTTATATCCTGCATAGATTATTCAACGTTTAAGTTGGGAACTTAACCCAATTGTCTATGGAGCTGTTCTTGATTTGCTCTGGTTGCAAGGGTTAAGCAGGTCACAGAATACTTAACCTCTAATATTTGAATTTTCTGCTCATCATAATTATGAGTGGGAGAGACGCTTAACAGATGGAGTCCCCAGCAGGAAAGCAGGATGCCTGGGTTCTGCCACTAGCTTGTGTGTGGCCTTATGTAAGTCCCTGCTTTTATCTCAAAATTTCTATTTGTACAAAGGGGGCAACAATAACTTCCAAAGGAGAAGTTGGCCTAAATGTTGATGAGATCACATCTAAAGAACCTGAAAACTTTGGAAATAGTGCTGAGGAAATAGAGCAGATGGAGCGATTAAGGGACCACCTTAAGTGACCACAGTAAGTGGCTAAAAGCAGACTCTGGAGCCAAGCTCTGGGTTTCAATTCTGGCTTTGTAACTTACTGGCTGTTTGCCTTTGAATACACTGCTTAACCTCTCAGTGCCTCAGTTTCCTCATCTATAAATCAGGGCTAGTAATAGTACCTACATCATATGAACTCAAGTGAGCTCAAACATGTTAACTGCTTAGAGTGGTGGCTGGCATATACGTACATACATATAAGCAAATTTTGCTATTAATAAGTGCAGCATAATTTCCTTTTATAGCTGGAAAAGATTTCACAAAACATCTAGTCCTTCTCAGAAAACACCCTTTCACAGGTGAGAAAATCAAGGGCCAGAGAGGTCAAAATAAGTCCACAAAAATGATTTCCATATTTTAGCCAGCTCGTCAGCAGAGACAGTGACATTCCTGAACAAGTACTCCCAGAAAGTACCGTAAGTGTCATTGTTGGATACTCTTAATGCTACACTAGGACCAGTAGTAAGACATGTCCTCCTGGGGGAGACAGTCCTGGGGGACAAATTAGGCCTCGTTTTCTTAACTGCCCAATGGGTTCTTCTGAGAGACACAGAAAGCACAGAGGAGCGTTTGGTTGGTTGTACAGTGACCTCCAACTTCCAAGATAGTCAGTCTGTGAAACTGCCTATTGCCTGGAGGGGGTGGTAGGAGGGGAGGGGGTGCTAGGGACGAAAGGCCAAAACCTATCACATTGACTAGAAGAGTCTTTGGAAGAGTGAGCTAAGTCTGGAGGCTTACATTTCTGTTGTGGGGGCTGGGAAGCCTCAGCTCCGTGTGATGTAACTGGGAAGGGTGGCAGACCTGGCACGCTGCCTGATGTAGAGTGGCCGTGGCCCAGCTGACAGGAGAGTCAGGCTGAGCCGTCCTACTGTTCCCTTGAGATCTGGATCAAGCCCATAGCCAGGGGAAGTGGGGATTAACACAATGTGGCGTCCGAGCTAATGAGTTAGCAAAACAGAGACAGATGGCAATTGTAGTAACTTAACTCGCCCGTCTCTGTTTGCAGTGCACTCCCACAAGCTTCTCCTCTGTCTTCATGCTGTCTAACCCTGCCCAGTCCTCTCCATCCATCCCAGAAGGCCAAGGTAACAGGGAAATCATCCCACATGAAGAGGGGCTGTATGCTACTTTCTAGACACAACTGACACTCACAATCGGGGTGTAGTAGTGATGAGATCTTTCAGACAGCTTTGGAGAGATACCGACCCCTGGTTCCAAAGGAAATGCAAAGTTACTTTTATTGAGTTCTCGTTATTTTATGCTTATGATATAATTCTTCAGAACAATTGCTTAAAAGGTAAACAGTTGCATATAAGAATGCTAAAAAGGGGTATGACTTGCAACCTAAGGACGAAAATAAGGAGAGAACTTTTATTCTGACCCCAAAACAAGTTTCCTTTAGTCAGATCAATAGACTGGGGAACAGTTTCCTTCATAGGTGTTTACAGCATGTGATAAGTGATGTTAATGCACACTTAGACCAGACATGCCCACCTTGCCATGTTGGGAGACAAACAACTGCTTTACATGTTATATAGCAACCTGTTCCTCTTTTAAGGTCCCTCCACTTCTTTCACAGTGGTTATTGTTTGCAGGTGTCACTAGGGTGCCAGTGGCTTGGAGACTCCCTTGGTATGAAGACTACCTGAGGGGCACCTGGGTGGCTCAGTTGGTTAAGAGTCCAACTGCAGCTCAGGTCATGACCTCACAGTTCGTGAGTTGGAGCCCCGCATAGGGCTTTGTGCGGACAGCTCAGAGACTGGAGCCTGCCTTAGATTCTGTGTCTCCCTCTCTCTCTGTTCCTCCCCTGCTCGCACTCTGTCTCTCTCTCAAAAATAATAAATAAACATTAAAAAAAAAAAAAAAAAAGAAAAAGACCACCCGGGACAGAATCATACTGGACAATCCTGCCTCCTAACTTTGAGAATTGGTTCATTTTTTATACTAACATCTTTAATAATAAAATTCCACCATGTAAAAAACAGAAGACTTTCAGGAAGAAAAATAAGTTTAAAAAATCCTTGATTTTATAGGGGTACCTGGGTGGCTCAGTTGGTTAAGCGTTCAACTTTGGCTCAGGTCATGATTTCACAGCTTGTGGGTTCGAGTCCTGCATCAGGCTCTGTGCTGACAGCTCAGAGCCTGGAGCCTGCTTCAGATTCTGTGTCTCCGTCTCTTTCTGCCCCATCCCCATTCACACTCTGTTTCTCTCTCTCTCTCTCAAAAATAAATAAACATTTAAAAAAATCCTTGGGGTGCCTGGGTGGCAGTCAGTTAAGTGTGCGACTTCAGCTCAGGTCATGATCTCAACTTCCCGTGGGTTCGAGCCCCGCATTGGGCTCTGTGTTGACAGCATGGAGTCTGGAGCCTGCCTCAGAGTCTGTCTCTGTCTCTCTGCCCCTTCCCTGCTCTCTCTCTCTCTCTCTCTCTCTCTCTGTTGCAAATATAAAATATAACAAATTTTAAAAAATCCTTGATTTATGCATTTTGGTAAAATTTTTTCCTCCCTATTCTTAGTTACTTCATTCAATAAGGTAATAAGACACTTAAAAAAAAAAAAAAGCTAAATTTCATTGACAGAAATGAGTTTTACTTTTGCAAAATGAAAAGCTAACTCATGAGAAGAAATTTAAGTGGTCAATGAATAGACTATATACCTAAATAGGGATATTGCAAAAGAAGCTTGTAAGCAGAAAGTACTCCTACCCACAATCCCAAACTTCCCACCCAGTGACCCTCTCAGGGGCTACCTCCCCACCTCTGCCATCTTAGAACGGACCTTAGGACTTAACAGAGAGTACAAGTGATCATTTGTAAGAATCTGCAGCTTACCAGCTGGTAGGGTCAACTTTAGATGAAACGATGTCTGGGGAAATACTGATATTCTATCCCCAATCATATGCCTGATAATAAGGGCAGCAAAATATACTGGTGGAGACCTTAAACAGTGGGTGCAGAGAGTAACATTCTGAGGAAACTAACTATGACCTTCTTGGAAGTAGAATTTCACTGTGGAACACACTTTCCAAACCTAAGGGTCAGCTGTCTTCCATGGGAAGTAACGAGGCACAACCTCCTTGTTAAAAGAGGAGAATATCCTGAAGAAGTGAAACTGATAAATGATCAGCATCTAGTTCAGTTACATTTACTCTGTGTATATCTGTATTATACACCACAGGGTTTTTTCGGCCTAGGCACTGTTGACATTTTGGGTTGGATAAGTCTCGATTGTGGGAATTGTCTTGTGCATCGTAGGATGTTTAGCAGTATCCCTGGGTGGACCCATTAGGATTTCCTTCCAGTTGTGACAGCCAAAATGACTTCAGAAGTTGCCAGATGTCCCCTGGGGGGCAATATCATCCTGGGTTGAGAACAACTGGTATACTAGTCCACATGGTTAGACTAAAAATTCTGAAAAAGCATGAATGAGAATGTTATAGTCTTATGGTTGATACTTTGAAAAGTTAAATAATTAGCTCAGAAAATGTATTTTTATCTTGTTTAATAAGACTCCAACTCACAAGTATCCAGAGAGATTAAAATGCTGAAGGTGAATTACTACCAAATGACAAGAGGCATTGGTTGCCTCCAGTGACAGGAAATTTAAGAGCAAATTAAAAATCAATTGATTTTTTCCAGTTGTGGTTTCTTATCTAAAAAGAGGAATCAGAGAAAACTAAAAGAATAAATAAATATAAAGAAGGCCATCTGGTATCAGAAAATACAGTGGTGTGAGTCTAGAGACCAACAGAGCTGGGCCCAGTTGGGCCAAAAAAGAAGCCATGTGACACTGTGCTAATGATTTAACAAGAGGGTTGTTTTTTTTCACTTGTCTCCAGGAGTCCTTTCAGCTTTTAACATGCTACCTTCATATCCCAGGAAGCTATCAGCATACTGTCACTAGAATATGTTGTTGAAGTGTGTGTGTGTGCATGTTTTTTTTTTTAACGTTTATTTATTTTTGAGACAGAGAGAGACAGAGCATGAACAGGGGAGGGGCAGAGAGAGAGGGAGACACAGAATCTGAAACAGTCTCCAAGCTGTCAGCACAGAGCCCGACGCAGGACTCGAACTCACGAACTGTGAGATCATGACCTGAGCTGAAGTCGGACGCTTCACCGACTGAGCCACCCAGGCGCCCCATGCGTGTTTTAATTAAAGTATGGTTGACGTACAACACTACAGTAGTTTCAGGTGTACAGCATGGTGATTCAACTGCTCTACACCAACTCTACACATTATGGTCTGCTCACAAGTGTGGCTACCATCTGTCACCATGAAATACTATTACAATACCATTGATAATACCATGTTCCCTATGCTGTACCTTTCATCTCTCTGACCTATTCAGTCCATGACTGGAAGCTCATACTCCCAATCCCCTTCACCCATTTTGCCCATCTGCCAACCTCTCCCCTCTGGTAACTCTCAGTTTGTTCTCTGTACTTATAGGTGTGTTTCTGCTTTTTTTGTTCATTTGTTTGGTTTTGTGGTTTAGATTTCACATATAAGTGAAATCATATGATAATTCTCTTTCTCTGTCTGACTTATTTCACTTAGCATAACACCCTTTAGGTCCATCCATGATGTCACACATGACAAGACCTTATTCTTTTTTTTTTAATGTTTATTTATTTTTGAGAGAGAGAGAGAGAGAGAGAGAGAGAAGACGAGAGGTGGGGGCAGAGAGAGAAGGAGACACAGAATCTGAAAGAGGCTCCATGCTCTGAGCTGTCAGCACAGAGCCCAACATGGGGCTTGAACTCACAGACTGCGAGATCATGACCTGAGCCGAAGTCAGGCACTCAACTGACTGAGCCACCCAGGTGCCCCAGATCTCATTCTTTTTTATGGCCAAATAATATTCCATTGTAAACATATACTGCATCCTCTTTATCCCTTCATCTATTAATGGATTGTTAGGTTGCTTCCATATCTCGGCTATTGTAAATAATGCTGCAATAAACATAGGGGTGCATGTATCGTCTTGAATTAGTGTTTTCATTTTCTTTGGATAAATGCCCAGAAATGGAATTAATGGATTGTATGGTATTTATATTTTTAATTTTTTGAGGAACTCTAGTGGTTTTTAGAGTAACCAGGATATTTTTGCACGGGTCCAATCAGTGAGACGGCTGGTCCAAGTTAAAGTGAGATAAGGGAATATAACCTCAAAATCTTAATTTCACTAGCATTTGGTGAGTAAGTCAATTATACTGAGTAGAACTTAATACTCTTTAAGTATTCTCTGTGGGAAGGTTCTGTGCTTTCATCCAGAATTAGCAGGTGCCTGACGTAGTGTCCTCTGCAATAGCTATTCTTTCAGTGAATGGATGAAGAATGGTTTTAGAACCTAATTAGAGGAAAATTCTACTATATGGCTCTTAAACAGAAATTTATCAGATCAATGTAGGGGAATTAGGAAAGAAATCAGTCTTGCTTTCGAGTGAGGCTCACATTAGTAAAATTCTTCTAAGAAAAGGGTAAAAATCTATTTCCCAAAGATGACTACCTGGTAAAGTGGAAGGACTGGAATTCTGGTGATCCTGATTCCAACTAGCTAACTAGCTGTGCAATTCTGAAAAGTCACTTGCTGTCAGTGCCACTTGGTTTCTTCATCTAAAGTAAGAGATCGATGCTAGCAGCTAAATCTGGCAACTGATGGGATGAAGAAAAGAGAATATATAGGGAAATTGGGAAAAGTGAGGATTTCAGAATAAACAAAACAATGATTTCATCGTTTAGATTCTGCTCCTTTAGTTTAGAAGCCTATCAATAAGTGCCAATTAAACTCCCCCTAGTGATCAGCTCTAACTTAAAGTGATGGAAATGCTCAGCTCATTTATTTGACAAGACTGAAGCCACTACTCTTTCAACCTGAAGGTTGCCTTACGTGGGTTTACACAAAGCACGGCCTTGATGGAGGGAGAATTAGAACAGTTTTCTTCCTGCAATTTAAGTATTGTAACCCAGAGCTGAGAAGCCTCAGATGGCAACAAAAGATCTGGGATAACATTTTCACTGAAGTGACCCTGGAGTGGGAGGGGGTGCCAGCCTGACTCCTGACTGAGTTATGGCACAGACACAGCTCAGAGACATGGCTTTTCTCTGTTGGTTTTTCAACGGCTGACTCTCACTGAGACTGTAAAAGCCAATGATCCTTGCTCCATACCCCACCCCATCTCTCCATGGGGAATTATAATATGATTAAATACTCTTAATTACACACACACACTGACATCCTGAGGAAACTGATGAAAACTACCTGGCAGAAAGCATAGGTGTATGTTAACTCCAACCATCTGGGTTCTGCGGGGCACTAACCACAATCCCTGGCTTTTGCTCCCCAAGTGAGATGTCATTCTGAGACCATGTGTGTGGTCAGTTAATCATGTGTGTTTCAGTTTGGCTGAGTGAATGTGCGCTGCAATTTCACTTTGGTCCCCTCACATTCTCAGCTTTTCGAGATGACTGAAAACCCCTGTCAGAGAGGAATAATTGAGAGGGAAGGTAGCTTCCTCGTTGGCCAAGTGGAGCCAGACAATGCTCCATGGTTTCCAGAGGCTGCTTAGAAGCCCACTTTAAGCAAAGAATGTCTCCAGAACCCTGGGGCTTTGAGAAAAGAGGCAATTTAAGAGAATGACAGCAAAATAAAAGCCTGGAATTTCAGGAAGTGGTTCCAGGGACAACGAGTGTATAAAAATGAAGTGGAATCACTTTTTCCAGGCAATCCACTTTCGTAGACAATGCAATCATACGACAATAACTAGCATTTATGAGTATGTGAGTACACACTATATGTTTATAGATACCACAGCAGTGACCAAGAGCGGAAAGGGGTGAGTGGATCCCTTTGTGACCAGCAGCCTCTCTCTTCACTGGTATAACTTCACCACACCCGTGGGAGCCCAGCTCACCAGCCCAGCAAGAGTGGTCTTGATTAAAAATGTGATGTCCCTGGTCACTAATAGTTCTCTTGGGACATAAAGGAAAAGTAGCCAAACCACACTATGGGAGAAGCAGGCAAAACATCTCTTCCCTTCCCATTTAGACATATCCTCACCACAGAAACGGTCCTCCCACCAGCTCTTCTGCCCTCCATTCTAACCTTCCGGCTTGGTTACATTTATCTGCCTTTCCACTTATGTTTCACACACCTTCCGCATTTCTCTCCTCTCCCTATGGTGATGGTGAGTATTTCAGTTACCTCCGGGCAGACCAAGTGACACCATCTCCCATTTCTGAGGCCTAGGAAATGGATCAGAGACAGGATGGTAAATAAAGCCAGAAAGGGGATTTTCTCTGCTGGCCTCCCTGTTCTCCCTTAAAGTACTTAGCAGGTTTGGAGCAAATCCTGTTGACTTCAAGCTTGAAAAAATGTTGGCAAAAATGTGTGCAGCAAAAACTATCTCTGATGTATAAATTTTTATCAGAAGAAAAATTTTTTTTTAGATTTATTCATTCAGTCACTCTCATCCAATAAATATTTATTGAGTAACTTCTGTGTACCAGGAACTGAGCTGGGTGAGACTGGCTTTAGGTCTTTTGGTAAACAATGGCATGTGACTGCTGTCAGGCTGAGCAAGCCTGGCAATGTCAGTCTGTCCTTGAGTGAGAAGCTCCACTTATGATTTCCTAGAACAAATAACAGTGGAACAACACAAGATGGCAAGTAGCTACCCAATATATATTTGTTGCGTTATTGGATGAAGACGCATTGTTGGAAAGAACACATAAACCGAGTCAGGAGACACAAGGCACCCCTCTGAGTCTGAGTGTCCTCATCTGTGAAATGGGCATCAAGCTACCTGCTTCACTGATCCCACAAGACCACAGTGAGAATCACAAGAGATAATGGATATGAAAGTGGAATGCAGACATACACTACTGTGGTGACTCCTCAGTCTTGAGGTTACTGACAAGAGTAGCTCAGCCCTTAATTTCAACCAACACAGAAGAAGCCTTTGTAGAGGAAGGTGGGTTCAATGAGATCAGTCACCAGTAAATTAAACCATCCTGGTCTTAAAGCAGAAGATAAGTAGCTATTGGCAGAAATGTGCTCTGTATAAATTCATACATAGTGATTGAAAACAGGGAATATTTCCATTATGGAAACAAAAGAAGTCCATACGCTAACAGACGTCAACATATTGGGGTGGTCCCAAACGAATTAGGGTCAAGCAGGATGAGGATAAGAAAGTTAAAGTGAATATTTTGTCCCATCTTTATATCCAGTTTATGAGCATATGGCAACACTCCAGTGTTTCTCAAACTAGAGTGATATATGGACTCCTCTGGAAGGGGAAAAATTATTTGAGACATCCAAAACACATTTAAAAACCTCCAGGAGAACTTAGCACCTAGGCAACCTTAGACCAGGTTTCAGAATCAACTTAAGAAACTTAAGATTCACTTTTTGAAAATGTCTTTTAATCGGTAAGTACTGTCTTTATGGTATCTTTCAAGTAAAAACATAAAGAATGTAAAATCCCATAGAATATGCAGACCCCAAATACCCACAGCCCCTACTTTGAGAAATATTGACTTTTGTCTCACCCTCTCTTTTTATGGATGAAGGAACTCAGGGCCTCTGAAGACAAAGTGACTCTCCTAAGCCACTCGTACGGCTATTAGCAAAAGCGAGCTATAAGCCCAGGTCGTCTGATTTCTACAGCAGAGCTCTTTCCATCTTTAGACAAGGCCTCCTCTGTTTGTGGCAGAGCTCACCCTATCTGCTCCAGACAGATACTGGTATTGTGTTAGCCCGGAGACAGGGAAGCAGATGGAGGTGAAGGTTTGAAGGGGAGGTGATGTGGGTGTGGCCAATGTAGGACATCACTGCAGCTGGGTGAGACAGTTTGTAAGAGAGGTATTTCCACGGCTGGATTCTTTTGCTCACCATTAAAACAAAGAAACTCTGGGTGGAAAACACAAGCAGTTTTAATAGTGGTAGAATTTCTGCCTAACAAGTTCGGGCAAAAAAATAGGAAGAATATCGTCTCAAGCTAAAAACCGGAGAGGAACTGCAGAAGGTATGAGGTTATAATTCAGGGTGGCCAATTTAATCAGCTCATATTCATTAAACACCCACATACACATGATGCTTTACAACAAACCCCTTTCCTCACTCTGAAGCATCCACAGGCCTGTTTTAAACGGGCCACCCTGTACATGTTGGGAATCTGGCCAAGGTGTTAAGGCAACTGCTTCCCTTCCTAAGAAAAATAGGGTAGATTTTTAGACAACCACAAGTAAAGGTTACAGCCTCTAGTTTTGCATCCTATCTGAAAGCTGGGAAAGACTTGGGGTATCTGTTTTCCAGGAATCTGTTTTTAGAACTCGATAATATATTAAACCCTCCCATTTTAGACCAGTAATATCTATACTATCTACCTTCTCAGACTTTACCCTGCAATTTCCCTGGATGCCTTCTCTCTCCTAATTGGAGCTGGACTCTTATGCTTTATTAATGTTGCCACATAATGACTCTTATGAAGCGTTATGGCCCTTGGGTTATGTCTAATCAGCCAATCAATGATTTTGGTCACTTCTGGCCTTTGGATAATGAACTCATTGAAACTACAGAAGGCATGTTCTTACCTCTGCCTATTTAAACTGCCAAGAATATCTTCAGCTTTACTGATTTATCAAGCAACTCTTGATTACAATCTGATGAGAGGGCTGACTGGGCCTGCTCCCTTGACATTCCTCTGGAGTTGGGCCTAGCAAGCTCCCGGTATCAGGTGGTCTCTGAACGCCAAGTAGCGATACGGCACAAGTCACCCCAGTTGGGCCCCTGCCCAACTGTATTGGCAAGTGCTGTGACTTTTCCAAGGTATCTCTGATACTTCCAAAGATTGTGAGCCACACAGGAGGGTACCAGATCATTAGGAGAGAATAAAAATTTGCCCTGACATCAGATCATTCTCTGATCAATTTCTCATCCCTACGTGACCATAGCCACTAGAAGTCCCCAGGGAGCTCAGGACCAGACTCAAGACCTTCTAATTACAGCTTATAACACAAAGCACACAGAGGGTGGGTATTCAAGTAACCATTGCTGAGTGATTGGCTGTTTTTGTTTATTTGTTTTTAATATGAGTTAGTTTCAACAGGTGGTTTAGGAAAGTGAAATGGGTTCAAGAAATAGTAGATACAAAAGGAGGGACAAGATAGCTTGTTTTCAGTGGCTCTGCATGTCTTCAAAGAGGCAAACAGGAAAAAATAGGTATCTTTCAAGGCAGTTAGGCAAACAGCCATAGAACTATATCATCATAAGGCCACCTCAATAACACCATCACTTTTTATAAAATCCTTACATGGCCCTTTGGCCTTTGCCTTGGGTATGGATGGAATAAACAGCAGGTGACTTATTTGGCACGTCCCTCTAGTTCATGAGTAGGTTTGGGGCCCCTGGATCCCTAGGAATCCTCTGGCTTAAGAAAAAGAACATTGTCAATATTCTGAAAGCCCCTTGTATAATCCCTCCCCGCTGGCATTATCTTTTCTCCCAACAAGTGTTAACCTTCGTTCTAAACTTGGTGATTTTCATTCAAGCTATTGTCAACAGTTCAAAAATCACATCAAATTTACACAGGATAGGGCTTTCCAAGCTAATACAAGGGATATTTTTTAAAACATTTTTTCACTGGAATTAAATCAACTGATTCATTAATTCATTCAGCAAATGTTTCTCAAGTACCCACCGTGTGTCAAGCAAAGACTTAGTCACTGGAGAGATAGTCGTGTAGAAGGCATGCTCTGAACAAGATGGGTGTGGTCCCTGTCCTCACAGAGTTCACAGCCCAGACAAGCGAACAGTTACACAAATCCATTAGTTGTAATTGTGCAAAGAGCTCTGTGGGTAAGCTCAAGGGTACTCTGTGAGGTATATCTGGAGTGGTCACCAGGTAGGGGAAGGCGTCCCTGAGAGAGCACCATAGGTGGAGATCAGAGGCAGAAGATCCAGCAATAGTGACACTAGGTGTCAACAAGAACACTGAATACTTACTGAACCATTACAGTGTGTTTACTAGGCCCAAACCTTCAAAATGTGGGCCCGTAAAGAGAAATACAGTAAACAGTGAAGGGTTTGGAAGCCACTGCTCCAGAGTGACCCACTAGCCACAGAAGTGGGATGGGAGAAAGAGCGTGTTAGGAAAATTCAACTTTACCACCACATACAAGAAGATTAAAGAAAACCCTTCTCACCACGGCTCCTGAAGTGCCGTTTCCTGAGATCAAGCAGCAGAGTGGTCCCAGGTCTAAGTAGGGTGGTGCCGTTTCGGTCGTGGAAGCAGTTCCTTCTCCACTAACCTTTACAAACCATGACTGTGTCAGTTTTTCCAGGCAGGAGAAATGGGTGGAAAGCCAGGCCGCATCTTAATAGGGCCCGGGTGAGCTAATGGCTGTGATTATTTCATTGTCTCGGATTCACGCCAGCCCAGGCTCATCAGATACAGGCACAATCCAGGAGAAACATGACCTCACTTTCGACATGGGACTGTGCACTCAGATGCCAATAGGAATTTAGCGATCCCTCAGTGCAGGTAAAACTGAGCTCTTTACGGTTCCAGCTAATGAGAAGCATACCAAAGTTACCTAAAACAGTAAAGCTAATATTGACATTAACATACTAGATACTGTTAGGGTAGGGGAGGCCAGGAAAAACTTCTGAGACCATCTGTGTTAAGTGTGTCACATCCATAATAAGGTGCGTATTTAAGATAAATTGCCATCCCTTTAAATGATTAAGTACCAGATTTATAGAAAGCTATAACCCCACCGGGACTGCAGGGTTGTTAAGTAGTTAGGGCAATAAAGGTGAGAATCTCAAGACTTCAGTTGTGTCACAAATTGTCCACTGACTTGCAAAAGTCTTTGCCAAAGTAACTTTTGTGCCTCGGTTTTCCCAAAAATATAAAAGCAATTCCATTGCTGAGATTGCACAGCTGTGAGAAGAGCAGGGGTTCTGAAATCAGAAACATACATGCTTTCACCAATTCATTTCCAGAACCTTCTCACTGCATCATGCCAACAGCCATTAGAATACTCTAGGAAGCACAGCACAAGGCTCGGTGCATTTTAATTGCAGCTTACAGCATGTTCAATCCTTATCCATGCATTAAATTTTTCTTGGGCACCTACTATGTGCCACAGTCAGATGTTCTACCAGACATTAGGGATAATAGTGATTAAAAACAGACTCTCTCCCTGCTCCAATAGAGCTTAGATTTGCTAAGGGAAGCACTGGGATTGACTCTTAACTCCTTTGCGAGCTGTGACACTGGGCAACTCAATTTCTCTGTTAAGTTTCATTTTCTCACGTGTAAAATGAGGACAACATAACATGTCTGGTATGTGAGTGTGACTAAGATTATATCTGACATATATAAGGTGTCCAATAAATGTTGGTTCTTTCCTTCCTTTCTCCAAAACACAAAGAAGATAGTAATATTTATAGGTTCAATAAATGATGTTTTGCAAATACAAATAACCAAGCCATTATTATCACTGTCTATATGATGGGCAATGTGGTGTAGTGGAAAGCTCTCTGGGTTTGGAAACAGAGAGACCAGAGTTAAATTCTTCACTCTCCCACTCACTGGGTATGTGGCTTTGAATAGGCTATTTAAACCTTTCTGGGCCTCTAACCTCATCTGTGAAACGGCAATGAGAAAGCAGTTCTGAGGATTGAATAAGATGATAAATACAACGTACCTAGGGTAATCAATAAGCAGTGGCAAGTAACTAGGTGATTTGTCAGTAATGAGGAAACATATACACAGAACTCATCCCAAAGAAACTGGTTTGATTTAAATACTATTAAATAATAGTACTAAATAGTTCTTTTTGTACATACTTTTTTTTCATTTACTTTATTTATTAAGAGACATAAAAATACATATCAAAAGAAAGTATCATTGCCCTAAGAATGGTGTACATCACAGCAGCATCCCTGGGGAGAAAGAGTGAAAAGGGCCATGAAAATGTAATGTCACCACCTTAAAGAGGGAAGAAAGGTCTGTTTGGTTCTCATGTTGTCATTCTTTCAGGGCTACAGAAGTAAAAGAGATATCTCCTTTAATTTCACTATTTCTTCTTAATCATCCACAAGCCCAGCTTTTTTACTTTCTAGTTATCAGAACACCAAGCAAGGATCTTTGAATATTAGGATTCCAATTAACCCCTGTGTACAGATAGCATTTAAACAGAATTCAAATATCTTCCAGGGAGCATAATAAATACCATCTGGGAAGTCCTCTAGTCAATATACTCTTTCCCTAAGCACCTACTGTTGGGTCTGTAGTACATGCAGATATGAGACTCGAGAGTTCTTTCACAAATATGAAAGAGGCATAACATCAATGTAGAGTGAGGATTTACTTAGTTTGTTAGGTAAACATCTCTAAGCAACTTAGTGAGGGACAGAATGAGTTGGGTCAGCCCCGGACAGCTGGAGAATATGCCTCAAGCCTCATGACTTTAGCCAAGTGGGGCATCTTGGATGGAGGCAAGGGCTCTGATGATAGCCTCCCCCTCCACTGAGAGTCCTCAGAGGAGGTTCATTTGACATAGCCACCAATATTTTATCCCTTTTTATATAGCCCACTTCCCCTAGCTCACAGAGTTGGCAGCCACCTAGGGGTCCTATTTCTTCTGAACTCTCTCTCTCTGTTGAATAAATTACCAAGTCTAGATTTGGGATCTATTTTCTCATGAAATCACGAAGGAATCAAAGGCAATGGTGGCAAAGTAAAAAGATTGTCTGACTATTCCATCAAATATTCTCCAGTTTCCAACATTTCCTTTTCCTTTCTTCACTTTCCACTGACCATCTCATGTCTTATTTCACTGAGAAAAGTGAGACCATCAGAAGAAAACGACCTCAACCTCACATCACCAAGTCTATTAACCTGCTTGCATTTATACTCATGTAGTCTTCCTTCTTTTCCGCTCCAATGGATAAGCAGTCATGCTTCAACCTAAGGCCAGTCCATCCACTTGGACTTGGAACCCATCCCTTCCTATATCCTTCAGGTCTTTGTAGTAGTGGTAACCTTTTTTCTCTCCAGCATTATCACATTTTCCCCTTCGACTAATTATGTTCATCACTACAAAAATATAAAATAAAAACACCTTTGACTTCTCCAGCTACCTCTCCATTTCCCTGTTTCTACTCATAGTAAAACACCTTTAAAAAGATGTCCATGCCCTCTGTTTTCACTTCCTCACCTCTGATTCTTTCTTCAGCCTACTCCAGTCATGCTCATATCCCCAACACTTCACTAGCACCACTCTTTCAAGGTCATCATTGACTATATCCTGCCAGATCCAAGGCTCAACTCTCAGTCCTCACCTTATTTGACCTCTCAGTAGCATTAGGTCTGGCTCCTTTCTTTTCTTTCTTTTTTTTTTTAATGTTTATTTATTTTTGAAGCAGAGACAGAGACAGAGCGTGAAAAGGGGAGGGGCAGAGAGAGAGGGAAACACAGAATCTGAAACAGGCTCCAGGCTCTGAGCTGTCAGCACAGAGCCCAACGCGGGGCTCGAACCCACGAACTGTGAGATCATGACCTGAGCCAAAGTCAGACACTTAACCGACTGAACTACCCCGGCGCCCCTGGCTCCTTTCTTTTTGAAAGACTTGCTTCATTTGGCTTCCAGAAAAATCATAGGCTCATGATTTCCTCCCACTTCACCATCTCTTCCTTCCCAGTCTCCTTAAAGATTTCCCCTCTTTTCTGCTTCTAAGTGTTGCTGTACCCTCAAGAACTGTCCCTAGCCCTTTCCCCAGCTTCAGTTCAGTCCACTCCCCTGGGCTCCAGACTCATATAGTCTGCCTACATCTCTACTTGCATGTTTAACAGACATTTCAAATTCAGTTTTTCTAAGATAGAAATCTCTCCCCACTCTCTTCCATCCATTCTGCTCTTCTCCTCAATGTGGCTAGGTTTTTGGGTTTTTTGTTTGTTTGTTTTTTGTTTTTTCCTAAATAGCTCCATGGAACTTCATAGAAAAAAAAAATACAACTATTCCCAGAGTCATCTAGGTTCCGAAATCTAGAGACAATTCTTGATTTTTAAAAAATATTTACACCTTATATTCAATCTATATGTAGGTCTTCTAAGCAGTTTCTTCAAAATTGATCAGAATCTAAAGCACTTCTCACCCCTGCCACCACAGTCTAAGCCACCATCATCTCTCAACTGGATTAGTGTTGTATTTCCTGACTGGTCCCCTGCTTCCACTCTGGTCCCTGTATAGTCTATATTCCCATACAGCAAGATGAATGATCTTTCTAAAATGTATATCATGTCATGTCCATCCTTTAAAACTTTGAAGCAGCTTAAAACTTTACATCAAGCTTAGAATAAAGTCTAAACTCCTTCCTTTGCTTCACATTCCGTAGCCCATGCTTACCACCTAGCTCCATCCAACTCACCAACTTCCTCAGGTTGTTCTGAGTATAAAACTAGATATAAAAAGGAACTTAAAAATTATTAGGTGCCATAAGCAAATGATGTTGCCATGGTTATTATTGGATTGGTTGCCCTGTGGTAAAGAGCTTAAATATGTCTTCTAAACATAAACTCTAATTCCTGCCAATAGCTGTATATTATTACAAGTGGGTTGTGTAACAGGCAAATCCTTTCTTCCTCATTAATAGGTTCAGACATTACCCTCTTGCTATATATTTAACTTTGTCTTTTTCCCCTTCTGGATGTGGGATGTCCCTTGCAGGAAACAGCAGCTGTGTCATTAACCCTGGATATGGTCCAAGGCCATTTCCATATCCTGTGGGAGAAGCATCCCCTCAAAGTTTGTTTTTGCAGCACAAAGTAGAAGAAAGATCATTTTTAAAAATATACATTGTATACAGCAGTTTTTGTCCAGAAGTGACTTCTGTATGACCCAGAGAGATGACTAGGTCTCCAATTTTGCAACTTGTACCGAGCTAGTCATTACAATTATAATTACTCCATCCATTACCTGGATAAAATAGGCTCTGGAATGGACTCTCGCAGTCAGAAATAATGTATAATGACTTGGGAGGGAAAATGAAGGATGTGCCACCCATTTTAAAGAACAGGAGTTCTGAGGTTCCTGGGTGGCTCAGTTGGTTAAGCGTCCAACTTCAACTCAGGTCATGGTCTCATGGATCATGGGTTCGAGCCCCACATTGGGCTCTGTGCTGACAGCTCAGAGCCTTGAGCCTGCTTTGGATTCTCTGTCTCCCTCTCTCTCTGCTCCTCCCCCTGCTCATGTTCCCCCCACCTCAAAATAAGCATTAAAATTTTTTTAAAAAAGAAAGAAAGAACAGGAGTTTAAAGGGTAAAGTCATTGCCTGAGTTCCCCAAAGCTCCAAAGCCAAGCAGCTAACACTTTTTCCTTGAAAAGGGTAGCATGCCAGTTTCACATCTTACCCAAGAAGGAACAGCGGTATGACCAGAAGAGACCCTTAGAAAATATAGTAGTACTTTGTGGATCACCAATACTACTTCCTGAGTTCTGACTTTCTTGGGGAGGTTTTCCATAATTCAACTCAGGGGCCTCAATCTGTGCAAGAGCTCGTGTGCTGAAGCGTAACATGCTGAATCTGATACAATGCCAAGAAAATCCTGATGGTGGTTTTCTAAATGAGTTTCTAAATTTCACAAATAGCCAAAACCATTGGCACTACGCTATTTGCCTTAAGTGACTTTTATTTTTAGACGAAAAGTCAACAAACACACCAACAATCTGGGGATTCAAGCAATGAGCCCAATGGGTGATATCAATATGGAGCCATGTCTCAGGTCCCAAGAGGGATGAATCACCGGCCTCCTCAGGACAAGTCAGGGCCGACTGCAGGGAGGAGAGCTGGGTACTGGCTAAACTGTACAGCCAAGGGATGCAGGAGGCTGTTGCTTTTTGTGGTTACCATCTCCTTGCACATAGAGGGGAAAAAAATACAATAAAACTAAAAAAAGAAAAGAACAGATTCCAGCAGCTACCCTGAAAATGAGCCACAAAATCACAACGTGATTCTGCAGTCCCACTTCAGATGTTTGTAATCTATTTCATTTAGCCTCCTCCTTAAGGTTTTCCCTTCTAATTCGTAGACTGCAAATCTCTCTTATAAATTCACTGCTCTTTTTTCTTTCTTTACTTAGCGGCAGAATGCTCCCTACTTTGGGAAAGAGGCATGGCCTTCTTGTCTTAGGACTTCAAATGATTTATCTCACTCACCAGTTTGGGGGTGAAGCAAGGTAGCAGTCTTGATGACAGATACGCAGCACACGTACCACCACCCCGTCACCACAGAGCCCAGGGGAGCTGCTGCCAGGCAGTTACAATTCAGCAGGCCCAGGGGCCACTACAGATCACTTGGAGTTGAATAGAAGGTGGAACGTATTTGCCACTTCTGGCGAGAGGCACCCAGGTATTGCAGGAAGAAGGCAGAGGAGGAGAAGGAGGAGAATGAAACATATCTTCTTTATAGGGAGAAAACATGATCAGTGACAAAACCAAAACAAATACGAGAGAACTCAAATGTCTGTCTTTTCTCTTGTAGGTGGACATAAGCCTGAATACTTAGCTATGATGGGCAAGGGTTTGCATGACAGGGAGGACATGGGCTTTGCCTTGTGCTGGCTGCACTAGAATTCTGAGGAATTGATTTAACTTCTCTGAGGCTGTTTACTCACTTGTGACTATGCAGGTAAAACAGCGGCCTTGAAGGTTTCTATAAACATTGTAAGAAAAAAAATGAAAATAAATACTTGGGTCACGATGAAAGTTAGCTCCTTTTCTGATATAGCTTTCTGGTGGTCTAGTTCTTAGAAGCAACTCTACCCAGCTTTAGTAATGTTTCCTTAGTCAAAAAATAGCACCTTTATATTGATTTGGCAATTAATAAATAGCAAAATCTTACAAACTCTTTTTGGTATCAAGATAGATCTACAACCATTAAGATAGGAATCAATTCTAGAATGTTCCCCTATGAGCTCTTCTTTTCTATGTGGTTGCCAGAGGTCTTGGAATGTTCATACCCTTAAAGATACATTTCAAAACCATGTATTTTTCAGAAATTTTCCTTTGTTTCCCCTTTTCTACTCACGTTGTGAGCCCAAGTTGCCTCCACCACGAAAAATCCCACTTCCTCAGGACCCAACAGAAACACCTGTTGATCCCTCTCCTCCAAGAGAAGATGACAGTTTTAGCCTGCATCTTTTTACCTGGGCCAAACTGATCACAAACTTAGTCTTTGTGAATAACCTTTTTCAATCCTGAATCCTCTGCCTGGAATACTCTTCTCTGTTTTTCTGCCTTGTAGATTCACCTCTTGTCACCTCCATTAGCCTCCTTTCTACCTCCATGTTCCTAAGAACTGATGGCTCCTTTCTCATGCATTCCTTCAATCCTTATGAGCCTGTATTTCAAATACCTGTTCATGGGTCTTACTCTATGCTTTTCTTTATTCTCAAGTCCGGTATTATAATAGGTATTAAATAAATATTGAGTAAACAAATTAATGAATAAACTAATTCGTAAAATTTCCCAGCTTTTCATCTGGCCCCTTACAACTGAGTAACATGCATATACATCTGTGGTGAGTCTTGGGGTCCTCCCCAACAACTGTAGGGAATAGGAAGGTGGTGAGCTTCCCAGTTTGTCGATACATCTAATCTAGTCTAGATAATAAAATCATGACTAAGGAAATGAATATCAAGTGATTTGAAAAATATTATTGGCACCATCGTTTGGCTCCAACAATACATCCCACGAGTGGTTTTCTTAAGTGGACATTTTGTAAAGGCTTCTAGGTTGCTCATCACACCGGACCATACACAATTACAAGGATTCCATAGCAGTCTACAGTCCATTCCTGCGTTTTATGAAAAGCCCTTCAAAATGCTCTGGAAAAAAATCAGTTTTTAGGTCCGCAAGCTCCTGAGAGTGAAATGTTACAGTTGGAAGCTGCCTGAAGCTCATTTATACACTGAAGTTATTAATCCCCTTCTTATATGTTTGATATAAGCCCTAGGGCACTTGAGTGATCCAATTACCCAATTCAGAGAATTGCCCTTTTCTTTCAACCAAGTTCAGAGCCCTGAAATTTTGTTCCACCAATGACTTTTTGTTTCAGTCAAAGAAGGTCACAGAAGAGGCCAATATCTGCCAAGGCCAACAGGGGTTTCATTTACATGCCCACTAATGCGAGCAACATAAGAACCTCTTGAGAACATTCAACTAGGGTGTGGGACAACAGCCTGTTATTTACTCACTAGCTCCCAAGGCTACCACAGGCAGTTGCTTGCTATTCAACATTTTTGGTTACCATTTTGGACTTAATCAAGCTCATCTTCCATGCCTCTGCAAGATGCAGTGGAATTTGCCAGTAGGCAGGAAACCCTTAGGGAGACCTTCAGATGAGCCCTGAGGGAAGGCTGCTTAACCAGGCTCAATCTGCATTTCCTTAGAGTAGAACATTTCCAAAGATGGCCCGTCCATGACTATAGATCAGCAGTTTTCTTTTGCCATTCGTCACCTGTCACAGACCTATATTAATGATTTTTATTTGTTTATTGTTGTTGTTTTCTTTACACTAAATATTAAAACATGGGTCAGTCGACTTTAGCTAAGATTGGAACACTTCCATCATGGCCACAGAGAAGATGGTCTGGCCAATGTCCTATCACTGTCAGAGACACAGGCTATCTGTTGGAATTGGCTGTGGTGTGTTTGTTATTGGAAGCTAATGAACAGTTGAGAATAAGCATTTAAGAGATGGTCCAGAGAAAAAAGACAATATGTCAATCCATTACCAAAACTTCCAGGACTCCCACCTTAGAATTTGTGAACAATTAAAATGACACTAAGGTTGTTAGGAGAAAAGTTAATCTTAGGAATGTTTATTCAATTCAAGGATAACTAGTTATCAAAACAATATGTTTCTTCAATTTACCAAACAGTGATACCAGTCTTTGAACTGTTCTGTGTTTGCAATAGAGCAATCAACAGAAACATCTGGAAAACTCTCCTTCCTGCCTGAATATTTCACAAATGTATTAAAATTATCACTGGAAAAAAGTCAGGAAATGAAAAAGGGAAGGGAAAAAATATTATCTTCTTCCCAGTGATCCAATCATAAAGCCAATGGTTTTTGCATCTGATAGGTCAAAGAGGTGCAAAATTTCATAAACAGTTGGATATGACTTATAAAAAGCAAGGGAAGAAAAGATGGCTTACAAACAGAATTTAGACAGCCATACAGTTTCTGATACATACTGCTCAGATAAGAGAATATCTTGTTTTTGTTTTTGTTTTTGGAACAAGAGGAAAGAATTCATACATCACACTTATAAGCTAATGATCTGGTGGATGAAAGGCCCTGGGTTTTAATCTCAAGCCTTGAAATGCATTACGTGGTTTGGGAAAGGCTTATCACTCTGTCACCTAACCTCAGTTTCTCCAGATGAAATATCTACATTGTATGATACAGCGTGATTCACCAAATAGAAAGCCTTTGTAAAGAATAATGCCTGCCCATACAAGCACTGAGGTCACCCTCCCTTCAGCAGCCCGAAGACCTAAAATCCTGGACAGCCTAAGACAAATAGGCCAGTTCTGTGCTTTCCAGCAGTGCCGTCAGGGTGTACGTAGACATAATCTCACATCTCTCCTCGTCAAACAGCGAAATTGGGCACAGAACCTGACTCTCTTTATTCCATATTTCGTACACAGGCCTTCTCCTTTCCTCATAGTCCTCTGAAGCTCTGGCATTAAAGCCCGTGGTCTGTTCTGAGGCAACCCACAATGTACTCTTTCCTCCCACCTCACTTTCACTTGGCTGTGAATTTCAGCCCTGGATATCCAGTCTCAAGCACGTTCTTTGGGCCTAGGATAGGATGAGAAATGTGCCGGACTTCTAAATCCCTGGAGCGCTCACGCCACAGCTGAGGGAAGTCAGATGCCAGCATGGAGACACAGGCATCTCTCTGCCCCAACACCTGCCAATTCCTGCCTAAAACTATCCAAAGAACGCTGGGGTCTAGGGAGCGTGAGTGGGAAAAGGGTAACTGGCAGAAGGGAAAACATGATCCTGGTCTCAAAACAGCAATAAAAATAAAATTAAACCCTCCCCCACACACATAAGATTCTTTATGTCTTCAATTGAAGTTGCCTGAGCACTTCACACTGGAACTACGCGCAAAAGGATTTTCTGCAAAAACAAACCACACACACAACAGACCTTACTGCTCCCTTGAAGGGGCTTATTTAAGGCAAAACAAGGCCTCCCATCATTCCTGGGAGAGATCATTGTCCCCCTTGTTGCCACAGCGCCCTGTGAGGCTGTGGGAAACAAATGACCTCAGAGGCACTGCAGTGTGTGTCACTGCAGAAGAAAAGAGAAGCGAGGGGGCCGGGGGAGGGAGGGGGGGCCGCTGGTGAGCGGAGCCCTCCATGGTGCGGCTGTCCTCCAATGGTCTCCCTCCAGGCACAGCAGGAATGAGGCTTGCAGGCCCCAGGAGTCTCCATCCAGCCAGTGACGGGATTAAGCTCCCATTCCCCAGAAGCAAAGCGTCTTTCGGGATGTCCTGCTGCTCGTCCTGATCAATCTGGCCTCTAATTGGCCTCCCTCACAAAGTGCCCGATGACTGCTAGTGTCTCACTTTGTTTAATGGGTGTCTTGAGTCAAGACAGGACTCTTTGGAGGCCCGTGCGGAGTGAGTGGTGGCAGAGGGAGGGGAGAGGAGGGAGCAATGCGGGGGAGTGGGCTAGCTGGGGAGGGGGCAAGGGACAAACAAACGGGAGCAGTCCAGAGAGAGGGCAGATGGGAGGAGAAAGAGCCGGGAGCACGGGATGGTGACGCAGAGCTGGAACAAACACCCAGCGGACATTTACTCTGCCATTTACTCGGCACGTTTACTGTGCCGGCTCTGGGGAAGGAAGCCCACTGTATCCTTGCTCTCACTCAGGGCATGTGCATAAAAAAAGCAGGCAGCCCTGGCACAGTGGGCCTTTCCACAGCAGATCTCACCCTAACACATCATCGATTTTACCTCTTCTTCGAGGATCTCTGTCAGTGGATGTGATTTCCATCTTACAGGCATGCAGAAGCATGACAGTGAAGGGTACGCACTGAGTCTTCCTCAGGTAGCACCTCTACCTTCTACACCCACAGAGACAACACCCACCACCACCACCACCCGTCTCCCTTTCCAGTGCTCCCTGGTAGGTTACAAGGATACTCGAAACATTGAGGTACAGCATCACATTTGACATTCAGGGAGGACACTGGCTCTGGCCCTCTGCTCCTAACCCTCCCACTTGAACCACAGGGCCATGTTAACCACAAGGTGATGGGCCGAGAGCGGGTGCAGGTGAGCAGAGCACAGCATGCTGGAGTGGGGAGGCGGGCCCGATTCAGAGCCTGCACACCTGAAGGTGCTCCATCTTCACGTAGAGATGTAGAAAATGCAGAGACGCAGAAAGAATTAAAATATTATATGTATTATATGCTGAGGTGCCTGGGAGGCTCAGTTGGTTAAGCATCCGACTTCAGCTCAGGTCATGATCTCACGGTTTGTGGGTTCGAGCCCCGTGTTGGGCTCTTCACTGACAGCTCAAAGCCTGGAGCCTGCTTCGGGTTCTGCATCTCCCTCTCTCTCTGCCCCTCCCCTGCTCACACTCTGTATGTCTCTCTCTCTCAAAAAATAAACATTAAAAAAATAAATAAAATAAAATAAAAATTATATATTAACACATATACACATATAACTGCACCATGAAGTTTACATACGAAATTTCTTGTATATATGCATGCATTTCCTATGCAAATACGTAGAGTATGGCTGTATACATTTCTTTTTACTGACTATTTAATCACCTATGTTCATTCACCAAATATTTACTTGGTGCACAGTACCATTTTTTTTAAAGTTTATTCATCTATTTTGAGAGAGACAGAGACAGCGCGAGTTGGGGAGAGGTAGAGGCAGAGAGAGAATTCTAAGCAGGCACCATACTGCCAGCTCAGAGCCCAACATGGGGCTTGAACTCATGAAACCATGAGATCATGGTTTCCATGAGTGGAAACCAAGAGTCGTATGCTTAACCAACTGAGCCAGCCAGGCAACCCCACAGTACCCATTTTTGAAAAAGAACTGCAAATATTGTGTTCATCTCTAGGATTTGTTTTGGCCTTTATAAAGAGGGAGGCATGCATGGTGTTTTGCAGTCTCAAGGGGAACAAGAGTGGTAAGTTAGCTGAATACGAGAAACAATTTTGTGCCGAAAACCTTTCCTTACCAAACAGCCTCAGCTGTGGTAATACGGGTTGTTGCAGCAGGCTGGCAACTGGGAAATACTGGTTTGGAAGAACTGGGTTTGATGCACAGAGGTCCTGCCCATGTTGAGCTGCTTCCCAGGAATGCCGGCTTCCCTGGGTTGCCCTCCCTCCTCTCGGTGGTGTCTGGGACTGTACAAGGACACAGCAACAGGGCCTTTCACAGACACACTCGAGTCCCGGGAAAATAAAAATTAGAGATAAGAATGAGAAGGATTTGGTGTATTCCTTTACTATTAGGCTTCCAGTAGGCCTTGGGCTTACTATGTTTCAGTGTGGGGATGATTTATGAAAGAGTACAGGCCAGGACCAGAAACTGGACCCCAAGCTCCCCAAATTAACCTCCCTGTTGTCTCCACCTCCCTACCTGTGAGACGAGGCTGGGGTGGTACCCACATCATCAGATTGTTGTGAGAATTATAATTATGTTATGAGAATATGAGTCAATACATGAACAATCCTTATCACAGTGCTTGCCATATAGTAATTAAATATTAGCTGTACTAATTTTAATATTAATGAATGTATTTCCCCTAGTCTCACCCTCTTTTAGGAATTTTAGTATCCCATTCAAGGATTAATAAAAATAATGACAAGAGCTAATATTTACCTTTTTGGGAATTTACTACATACCAGGCACTAGTGGTCATTTTTATGTATTATACGTATTTAATTCTTACAACAATTCCATGAGGGAAGTTTGCAGGCTTCTCCTTCAGGCCTCTGACAGAGGTGCTCTATTAGCTTGACCCATATGATAGGACTGATCTTCAACTGTTCTGGATCTATAAAAACAGTGACTTCATTTAATTTAGCCTAATTATCTTTGGGGTGCCTAAATGAGATCAGGGAAATAAGGGCTAGTTCAAGGAAAAGTAGGTATGTGAGACAAGGAGGCTATACTTTGTTCCATCCCCAGCCCTAGAGCTAAAACATGATGAGAGGGTATGATTCTTAGACAGAAAACAGGAGACAGGATGATATCAGGAATAGAAGAAGAAAAACTAAGGGCCTAGGGAACCCAGTTAAAGGACCAGGTGTAAAAGCCATGGCCTTGACATTCCCAGAAAGATTTCCCCAGGCTCAGAAAACAATCTCTGGACCTTTCATTCATCAACAGATATTTACTGAGCATCTAATAAGAGGCCATGAGATAGAGTGGAAATGAGTAAGATCTGGATTCCAACTTTGGTCCAGTCATTTGTCAACTAGAGGATGATCTTGGCAGAGTTTCTTAACTCCTAAGCCTCAATTTCCTCATCTATAAACTGGAGATGATACCATCTATGATGTAGGGTAATTGGGAGGATTAGGGATGATACATGTGAGAAACACATGGGGCAGTGTCTAGCATGTGGCGCATGCCCAAAACGTATCACTATTATTCCCATCACTACTGCTGCTATTAATACCAATACCACTGCTGCCACCAGTGACACAGGCTTTGTGTTAGACATTCCAGGTTGCTCCCTGCTTTCAAGGATGTCAGCCATGGAAGGAAGGCTCAGTGCATTTAGGGCAGCCTTATAAGACAGAAGACTCCCCCCGGCCACCCCACCCCTAGCCAAGGGTGGAGAGGAAGCATTCCAGGAAAGGCGAAGTAGAGAAGCCCAAAAGGCCACTCTGCGGCCCTGCTGCCCTGCGGCCCTGCGAGCTGGGAAGCAGCAGAGTTGAGGAGTGGGTTTGGGGGAGGAGTGAAGAACAGTAAGACAAGGCCTGGAAGGGTGGCTGGGCCACTGGATGGAGGAGAAGGAGGAAAAGCATTTTCTCCTCCACCTTCATCAAGAGTTGAAGAACACGTAGGCTAGACAAGTTTTAGGAGGTTCTTCTTTTAACTGCCAGAGAATTTGGGGAGGGGGGATTGTTTGAGTGTTTGTTGTTCGAGACGGAGGAGTCCAGGCCAGGCTGACCAGGGTTCTCCTACAGCCTGCAAACACAGAGAAAGGTCAAAAGTAAACAAGTAAAAAGTATCCAGAGAGTTGTGTTTTTTTCCCTCCTTTTTCCTTCTCCCAGTCTCTGAAAGGACTGGTCTCTAAAGTCTATTTCAAACAAAAAGAACAGACAGTTCCAGCTTCTAAATACTGGCAGAGATGAACAACCACTCTTTTTAGAGAAATAAAAAACACACCACCCACCACCCACAACTTTCAGCAACATTTTTGCCAGCAGCATTCAAAATGATTCCTTTGAGTTAGCCAAGAGGAGCCCTCAAAAGGTGAAAAAACGCACAGATATGCATGGCTTCCGAGGGAGGTAATTGCTGGGCCCTGCTGAAAGGCGGCTGCCCGCCGCTGCCCAGCCCCCATGTGTTTTCAGGCAGCAGCTGTTGTGTTTACCACTCACCACCTTGAAGCCAGGAGAGAGGGGGCTTCGTTTTCATTCACCCCCAGTGATTGCCATTCTCCTCCCCCACCCCACCCCCAGCTCCCTCGGAGCCCTTTCCCAAAACAACAAAACATGCTGCCTTCCCATGAGCTAAAGGAATCCAATCACCCAGAAAGGGAGACTTTATGAGCTTTCTGGGGACTCTGGGCGGATGGAAGGGATTAAAGCGAGGTGTGCTTTATGTCTTTTCTAGTTTACTCTCCCACTGCCCCACGGGGTAACCGGTTCCCCACTCTCGGACAGATCTGCTTGTTCCTGTTGGTGGGTTCTGTTTTTCTTTTCTACCCCTATGGTCTTTCGTGGGTTGGAGAGAGGATGCAGTAAAACTTCATTTCAGATGCATCATAAAACTCAAGAGAGGCTGGCCTATGCAGCTTCAGGCAGGTGGGGTACTCTTGGCTGCTGCAGCGGTTCCTCTACCGAGAGCTTTCCAAGAATGCTAGGGCCGCAGCAGAGGGGCACAGCCCAGGGACACCTTCTCCAGAATTGGTGTCTATCCCTCTTTTGTGAAGGATTCTCAAATGTCATGGTATAGTAAATCATAGAATATTCTTAAAATAGCTTTCTAATGGCTTTACAAAATTTCTTTACCATAGGCTTTCATATCATGCAATCTAACTGAAGAATAATTTATGGTCCAGATCCTGCATCCCACGGACCAACCAGACCATGATACTCCCCGAGCTTTCAAACTGCACTAAACAAGTAAGTCACAATAGGCAAAATACAAACAGGCAATATACATACAAAAGATGCTCAACCTCTCTAGCAATCAAAGGAAAACAAATGCAATCAACTATAAGATATCATTTTCATATAAGAGGTTCACAAAGATTGAAAACACATGTAACCCCCAGGGTAGGCATGCAAATTGATACCTTCCTGACAGGTAGTTTGGCAATACATATAGAAACAGAAACATGCATATGACCCATCAATATCACCTCAGGAATGTATCCTAAGGAGACAGACATGTTTGGAAATCTGCATGTAAAAAGATACTCATTACAATGTTTTTTTATGATAGTAAAGACAGAAAAAACCCCAAATAACCAACAATTGGGAAATACACAGCTGTTTAATGGAAAATCATAGGTGGCCACTCTAATTGATAAGGGTATTCTTTATATGAACACTCAGCTGACTTTGGAGATTAGTAAGAATTGTTCTAACATTTTCTTTATGTAGTACAAAGAGGCAAACAAAAAAAGCTGTGTTTCCAAAAAACAGGCAAAATAAGAAGTGGGATGTAAAAACATATTTGCACTGGTATCACCAAAACAGGAGTGCGTCTCCGCTTTTCCAGAGCAGGGTCCATTCAGTGGCTGCCTGCACCCTTCCAGTGATGAGAGAGTCCTCTTCGCCGTGCATCACAGGCCCCCCCCCCCCCCCCCCCCCGCAACAGATGGAGAGCTCACACCCTTCACCGGAATTTTTCCCAAATGCTGAAAGCTATTCAGCTACTACTCTCATACTGGGATCACGTTCTCCTTATACAGAAAAGGAAACTGGGTCACTCTGAGACCAAGAGGCTTACGCAAAGGCATTTCAGACCTCAGAGCCTGAAATGGGGCTTTGAATTCAAAATTCAGTCCTGAGTTCACCACTGAGTGAGGTTAGCCTGCAGCTTCCCAAGGATTGATACACAACATTCCCCACCAGACAGCATAAGGTCTGGGGCTGTTAAGCTTCTGAGTACCCAGGAGCAACAACTTCATTTTTCTAGTTTAAACCATTATTAGAATATGCAAAAGACCTAATAATAGGCACACTACCCACATGGTACCAAAATAGTAGTGACTATGGCTCCTTTTTCTAAGTTCTTCACTACAAGTAATCTCTTTGTTAAGAAAACATTACCATTATAGTCAACGCTTCTAAGTAGTTTTTTTGTTTCATGGACGTGGTGATGAGAAAGGATCATATATTTGTTAGTTTGTATAACATCACAGGTGGTTCTCATACTGTGTACACATGATTTGAGTACATCCCTTAGAGACCTGTGGGCTTGGGTTACCCCACATGGTTATGCCAGTGGGGTGGCCCGAGGTTCCCAGAAACCTATTATTAGAAACACAGTTATGTGGACACAGGGAAAGTCTTCCTGAACCATTCTCCCAAAGTGGCAACTTCTCACACAAATTTTCAGTGAAATGTTGACAGTTCTGCACTCTGCTCCCCTTGCTGCCACAACCAGACAACAGTGGCCCAGGGCCATGGCCTTCAACACACCATTCTTTGTTCTGTTATAACCTGGCTCCACCTCTGCTTCCAAATTTTTATCCTCTGCTGTTGGCCCTATGGCTGCCTGGAAACCCACCCTTCTCTTCCCTGCTCTTTGATCTCATCTTGCCCAAGTGCCAAGGAAGCCCCTGAGGTTCACGTGATTGCACTAGAATGGGATCCTTCCAATCTTTTGTGACTCCACCACTACCATCAATGTATCACTTTATCTTTCTCCCTGGTAAGGGAGACCATAATTGATCTCCTATATTTGTAAAGAAAGGAGGTGCTCCTGGCAATTATGCCAAGACACTAGCCATAAACCAGGGCAGGCCTCAGAAATTGGGATATGTGTTCATCCTAGGCCTCAAGAAAACAATTCAAAATAAGGAGAGGCTAGGGAAGAGGCCAGAGGGAATTCTGCTCTCCACCTGCTTTCTGATATTGCTAGTAATAAAAAACCTTAGAAACTTCCAAAGAGTTGTGTGTGCTTGCTTTAGGAACTAGAAAGATGAGAAAAGTTTTATGACAATAATTTGTAGGCTAAGCATGGGGAAAGACACAGCGCCATCTCCACCCTCCCCTTTATATCTCTCCTCCTGACCCCATCAGATTCCTACCTGCTGACAGTACAAGCAAGGCACACAGAAGCAGGACAATTCTTGGAGTCCTCAGAAAGGATACAAAGGGGTGAATGGGTTCAAATGCAGATCTAGAACCTAGAAGAGTCTTCGAGAGCTTGCACTGGTAGGGGTTCTCAGAAACCCCTGGAACTCCCTCTCTGAAGCCAGCAGGCCCCTCCCAATGACAACAAGGTAGGCAATCCTGTCTCTCATGTCTGGTGAGGGGGATGGGCGGAGAATGGAGAAGGGTTCCCAGGCCCACGCCCAAGGCAGCAGTGAGGGGAAGCTGTGCTGGTAACCCAATGTATTATTGAACATAATGTCTCTTAGAAAGGGCCCTGATCAGTTGGGGTCAATCAGGGACTCTGGTGGCATCAGCCTAGGAACCTACGTGCTTCTTTGGGGAACAGTGTTTTATAATCCAAATGACCATCTTCAGTGTGAACTCTTAGAGCCCACCCACCTGTAAGTTATAAGGTTTTAGGAGAGGTGTTTCCATGTGGACAAGGGAATGATCTGATCACTTCCCAAGTATTTGTTAGCTTTCAAAATATGTCCATATGAGGCATGAGAAATAGCTGTGGGACAAATAATTTGCTTTGGCGTCCTCACAACAATAATGAATAGTTACAGAAATACAGCATCATACTGCTCTCTTCTTATTCTATGTTCTTTCCTCACCCAGTCTCATCCACTGACTTATTCTATCACTCATTCGTTCACCTGACATTTATTCATCCACACTCATGGTTGGATTACCATCTACAGGGAGATAACTCTCAAATGTGTATCTCCAGCCAACCCCTATATCTTCCTGGTATATCTTTTTAGTGTCAAAATCACTGTGTCCAATGCCATGCTCATAATCAGCCCTCAAATTCATTCCCTTCACTTCATCCCCACCACCATTACCCCAGTGCATACAACCAGAATATATGCCACCTGGAAGATCTCATCTGCCTCCCAGTGGGACTTCCTGCCCCTCTCTCTATGCCTCTAATTCTTTACATTGCAGAGTGACCTTTCCAAAAAGCAAATCTTATCACTTCAACCCACTCCTTGCTTGAAACAAGTCAATGGCTTCCCTTTGCTCCTAGAATAAGGACAAATTCCCCACCCTGGTGTGCTCCCTGACTCTCCAGGCAGCCTCACCTAAGACAGCACATAGCCTCACCCTCATGGTGTCTTAGACAGGTGGTGTGCACTCTGACCTGTTTTCATGCAATGCTCTGTAACCAATGCCTACTCGCCCTTCTCGCTGCAGGATATCTCCCTGAAAACTATGTAGAATTCTCCTGTAATGTTCTCTCTTAGCCAATGCACACTGTCGTTTGAGGTAAGGATCACAACTGTCACCTGTCGTGTACATTGGGCTGTCTCCTCCTTTAGACTGTCAGCTTCGTATGGGCAGTGGCCGTGTCTATTTGGTTTACCACAGGCGATCATTAAATAATTATTGAATAAAGAAAAGAGGGAAGGAAGCAAGCAGGGGGAGGGTGGATTTCAATGCTCCTTGAACACAATTCTGAACTTTTCTACTTTGGGAATTTCATTTATGCTATTATCACAGTCTAGCAGATTCTTCTTCCTCCTGTTGGTCAAATCCCTAATTCTCACTCAAAGCCTAGTTTAAATGTCACTGTTCAGTTCCTTCCCTTCATTTCTGGCATTCTTTGAGTCTGGACTTGATTAGGGTGATTTATATACACAGTCACCTTTTGAGATGGTCCATGTTTTCTTTGTCTAAATCAGGGTTAGACAATCCCACCTCCACCCTCTCCCACCACCACCACCAACTTCTGGGCTTAAGACAGTGCCTTCCTTCCACAGGTTTACTGGAAAGAACTGAATTCAGCTAAGGCTGAATGAGGCTGTTAATAAGCTTTGAGCCATGGAGGGAAGATTTCTTTTCTAAAACTGGGAGGTGCCACAGTGTACAGGCACACCACTGCCCAGTGCCATCCTACTTAAGACTTTCTTGAAATTATGCGGGCAGTTCTACTAGATTTTTTTTTAAATAAGTCGAATGGGTGCAATTTCAATCTTCTAGTATCCCACTCTCTAAAATGGAGGATCATAATAAGCCAAATTCTTAAATGTCAGCAGTAGAGTAAGTGTGTTTAGCAGGTTTGATGAATGGAGGCAGAGGGAGTTAGATACCCTGGGGCAACCATCACCTCCCCTTCACTCCATCAGGGAAACTGTCTATCTTCACTTAATTCTATTTACTTAACATGAGCCTAAAGAAAACTTGTTTTACTCTACCCATCTGTCTCATGGTTGCCACAATATAATTTTCAAATGAAATTTCTAAATGCAGACCACACACGCTATTTCAGTGGACCTAACCCTGATTTATGCTAAGACTGGGGGAAGGGAGACACTCTGAAGAAAGATGCTTCGCCAGCAGTTCTGACTGCCAGCCGTTGCTTGCTCCGCTATAGCAGCATGCAGATGTCGTTTAGTGTCTCAGTTACTTCTGGATTTGGCCCATCCAAGAGTTCTATCATCTACGCTGTCCCAAGTAGGCATGAGAATCAAATCTGTGATTCCTAAGACAACCATGGTGATAGAAAATAAATTAAAAGGCCCTTGCTTGCTCAGCCTTCATCTGAAAACATCAGAATGCAATTTGTTGGACAGATTCTATAATCTGCAGATGAAGGCAGTTATAGGGCTCAAGTTTATCCAGCGTTAACAAGCCCTAATAGTCTAGTTCAGCTCAGACATAACAAACGGAAATGGCTTTAAATTATCCTTCCCTAGAGACATGATTTCATAAGAGAACAAACTCTATATGCGCACAGAGAGATTTCCAATGTAAACATGTGGTGGAAGCTAAAAGCTGCAGCAGGGTTTCAAGCCTGGATATGCCAATGGGAGGGTATTTGATTTCAAAGACACCGATTTCCTCCCAGTGCAATAGCATGCATGCTCTTTTTTTTTTTTTTTTTTTTTTTTTGCTGACTACACTTTGAACTGCAGAATACACACAAGCTTGCATATATGTGTAATTTTATAGTTTTCTTTCTAGCTAGGATATTAATAGATTTTAGCCTTTTCCATGCATAAGTATAGCTGGGATACAGATGCTTAGGGATAGAGTTCCTCATGGAAAACACAAGGCTCACTCATCACCTGGGCTGTCTGAAATGTAGACTGGCCTCTGAGGCTTTGGGAAATGCAAGGTGAGCAACTGGGCACTACTTGCATGTTCAAGCAAGACATCCACCCAGCCCCCTCTGAATATGAAAAAGTGAGGAAAGGAGAATTCCCTTGCACTCTACAGAGGGCAGAACACCCTAGCTTGTTCCCTTCAGGCTAGTCAGGTCTAAAAAGCCCAAGACCAAGATTTTGTAGTGACAATCATCCAATGTCCTGCCTGTGGGCCAAACGAAGCCTGTCTCCTGTTTTTGAAATGGCCCATGAGCTAAGAAGTTTTCACAGTTTTAAATAATAGTTGGGGGGAAAAAGAGACCAAAAAAAAATTGTGACATGAAAATTATATGAAATTCAACTTTCATGTTCATAAAGTTTTATTGGACACAGCCATGCTTATTTGTTCTTCTGTTGTCTATGGCTGCTTTCACACTACAATGGCAGACGAGCTGCAGCCAATACCACATGACCTGCAATGTGAAACCTAAAATATTTATTATCTGGCCCTTTACAGAAAGGTTTGTCGATCCCAGATCTAATCCATGAAACAAAGGCAAGATTAATCTTCATTTTTCTTGGTCTGTTTTTAAAAAAACCTCTGCTTTATGCCTAGGAACTCACAAATTAGTTAAATATTCTTTGTGTTTATATGAGAATCCACTTATCCAAAGTTGAAAGCCTTTGTACAGTTTTCCCCAAACCACTAAGTCATGTGTGAATCATTTAGACCTGAGATCACAAAGTCAAATGGATTTAAGAGCCAGGCAGAAACCACAAGTAAGAAATCTTAATTCTTATTAAAAATTTCCTGAATTCGAAAATGTTGTATGACTGTGATCCAGTGGGCACTGAGCTGCAATCCCGGATTTAGACCATGAGCATAGCTTGGACTCTTCATTTTTCAGCCATTATAAACTGTAAGAAAATGGTGCTTTGCAGACTATTTCATACTTTTCATGTAATTAAAAAAATAAAAGCAGTCTACATTTGTCATCAGAACCTATCATCTAAGGCATATTTGTTCCAGTGACATTAATAACTATGGACTGTAAACTCTCCAAGGAATGTCCTTTTCTCTGCTCTTCTGCAGCATGGGCCATGCAATAGTCACTTAGTAAATACTTGCTGACTCTGTCAACAATTATTGCTTTTTAACATCTCTCTTGCCCTGTTGGTTTTCAAAGCCTGGATGGAATATTGAGCTAATTCAGTGATTTTGTCTCTTCCCCGGGGAGATGAATAGTTAAACTACTCCAGAAAGATGAGGCTCTCTAAAGCTTTAAAATCCTCTCTCAATACACACAGATATCCTCTGCTTGGGCTCCCATGCAATCCTTCTGTGTGGGTGTTTATAAGATAAAGACCAATAGTGACCAACAGCCCTCTCAACTCTACAAGGAACAGAGGCTGCTAACATCAGCAGCTGAAATTACTATAAAGCAGAGCCTGCTCCTGTTCACAAGTCTGCGTCTTAAAGCTGCATCTTTGCAATGCAAGGCTCCCTAACCATTGTATGGGAGTAGTTAATTTTGTATCCTCAAAGTTGTAGGAAACAAGGCAATACTGCTAACAAAAATTCCCACACTGCTATTCGCTCACACATGTAAACATGTATTTAGTCAAGAAACATCTATGGGATGTTGCTCAAGGGTCAGGCAAAATGTTATGTGTCAGAGACAACCGAAGAGGCATGATTTGGACTTAGTGCCCGGGACCTTTCGGTCTACTGGAGGCAAGAATAGTGTCATCAACAATTCATGGAAAAAAAGAAATGTGTTCAGGACAACAAGGCACAGAAGTAGACACAAAGAAGAGACAGCTTGATTCTTCCTAAGGGTGAGCTGTCAAAAAGGCTTCAGAGATGAGATGCACTTTGGTTGAGTCTTGAAAGCAGAGTCAGTTTTGGGGGCAAGGGGAGGCTGGAACAGGCAAATTATAGGCAGAAGAGCAGCAATGGAACCCAAAAATGCGAAGTAGCCTGGCCCCTAAGAGGTACTCTGAGTACTTCACAATAGCTCCAGTGTATGTGTTTTGTGGGGGGGGGGGGGGGGGTGGTAGAGAAATGAGGCCAAGAGAAAAACCATTCAGAGAGATGCCTGGAGAACTCGGCAGCTGCCAGACCCTTGAGGTCCCTGTATGTATGCTAAGGAGTTTGGACTAACTCCTAGAGGCAGTAAAAAGACACAGAGGGATTTCAAACACAACAGTAACACAATCATGCTGTTGCACTGGAAAGAACACTTTGGCCACAGTACAGAATAGGGAATGAAAACTACAAAGCTGGGGGGCTGGATTGGTCCAGGCAAGAGCAACTTCAAGGCGTGAACTTAGACACTGGATGTATGGCAGGATATGAGAGGTACTGAGGAGGGAAATCTTGATCATGGAATAGATGTTGGGGCAGAAGAGGCAGCAGAGAGGAAAGGAAATCTACGTTGATTCCTAGGATTGGGGTTTGGTAATGGGGTAACCAATGAAGCTGTTTACCATAAGAAGGGATAGAGGATGAGGAATCAGATATTTTTTTTGCTTAAAAACAACAATAAAAGGAATCAGTTACTTCCTGATTATAATCTAGGCTAAGAAACCATATCAAATGAAGTTGTGCTTCAGGGTGTCTTGAAAAATTCTTTTTCTGTCTTTGTGGCTTTTGAATGTCATGGATTAGATTACCATGTTGAACATGAAGCCATCTTAAATCTCTTTTGGAAAAAGATGGAATATAAATAAATAATATATAAAATCCCAAGAGATTTAGTTTTTATATCCATTCTCTGCACATATTCAAAGACAAACAATAGGATCTTTCTAAACATTTTTATGAAGATTGAGGGGAACATTAAATTCTATACCTTTCCCACCTGGATTCTGAACCCATCGAAAGAAATAGAGGAAGTAGAGGATGTGGCTTCGGGGCATAGCAACAGTAGGCTTCTCCCAAACTATATTGGGCAGTGGTCCAATCTAGGCCCTCTGTGGCTGGTAGAACACAATACCTGAATGTGAAAAGTTCTTTCCTTACCCCAGACTTACCAGTCAGATGCACCATTCCACATTCCCTGAGAAGGAATGAGGAGGAGGCAGAAAAGCCAAGAGTTGCTCAGGGAAAACCCTTCCTCATGGAGAATAAGGACTTTCCCTCTAATGTTCTTGTCTAGTGAACTTTTACAAATTATTCTTTTCCTACTGTAAGCAGTGCATATGATAGAATCCAATTCCATTCAATAAGCATCAACTGGCTTCTGTGTCCCAGGCAGCAGACTAGGCACTGGAGATAGAGATAAAAGACAAAGTTCTGCCTTCAAATGCTCACACCCTATTTCAGGAAGCTAGATCTGTAGAAGGAGGATAACCAAGTGACACAGCAGAGAGGTAAGCAAAATGTTTGAAAGCAAAGAGGAAGTAACAATTAGTTGTATTTCTGGGGACTAGAGAGAATATTTAAAAACACTTTGAATTTTTTTTCTTACACTATTTGAAGCTGTCATTTCTTTTCCATTAGTGAAGGTTTGGGGTTGTTTGTTTGTTTGTTTGTTTGTTTTTGCCAAGGATGTGAAAGTACCTGGCATGCACTTGTGTAATGTATGGGTGGACAGCTGTTCTTTCTACCAACACAACACCCCATCCCTCTTTTCTGGTAACGAAAGCCTTCCCTTCCTTTGGAGAACTGCCCCAGCCCCATCTTTGGCACTCTTGTCTTTCTGCCACAGGGGTAGGCAAGTAATCCAGTGGGTCAGTTGGAAAGGACCCCATGTCTTTTGAGACCCTAAGTGATGAGGGCCAGGGAAGCCCCTTTGTCACCATGTGACAAAACCTGCTGAGATTAAAATCAACAGGAGGAAAGCAGAGCAGAGACATGGAAATAGCACTAGAAACAATGATACATTGTTGGAAGCCCAGTTACAGCCACCCCTTAGACTTCTCAATTACCTTAGTCAATAAATTCCCCTGGATCTGTTACCTGCACTGAAGACCCCAGATAATATAATATTTATCATGAGCTTACAAACTACTTGAAAACATTACTTTTAGATTGCTTATATTGTACCTTTGACCTAAAACATTCAATTTGAGACTTCCATAAAACTATGAAGACGTTTCCTGCTTTAATGCTCTAAGATATGTCCTAGGAATTGACAAATTAGTCTATAAATGATAGGGTCATTTATTGAAGCTACTCTGATACAGTATCATTTATCAAATAACACTTCTAGTCTTTACTTTTCCAATGATATCATAGCTCAACCTTCACTAATACATGTTTCTATGATTAATTTTAATCCATCATGCTGGGGTTTTGTTTGTTGTTGTTGTTGTTGTTGTTGTTGTTGTTGTTTTGCATTACAGCTTACCGAAATATAGTCACCGTGGTTCTTGTTGCCCTTTAAAGAGACAAAATTCATTTTCAATTCTACTTTAGTCATTAAGAGTGTGCTTTACATTAACATTCTCTCTGCCCAGTTCATCTTACTAGCATCTGTAAGATTAAGACACCACCCATAAGTGGAAATTGTTGTTTTTCCACCTTCCCTGAAGGTGAAAATACCAGCAAATTTAGAATTTTAAATTGCAGGAATGACTGGCCCTCTAACTGTTTACGAAGTGGTAAAATAAAGACAGTGAACCCTATTTTCCTTTTCTTACCCTATAAAAATGAAATGGGACAAGTTAGAACACGTAGAGACCTCTGAACACCAAAAGTGGCAGTGTTACCCACTGCTTTTGTATTTTACTTCCCCTACCAAATTCTGATCTCTTAGAGAGTCAAGTATCATGGATGTCTTTGGCTAGGCCAGATATGCAAGATGGTGGCAAGGTGATATAGAGAACAAAGAATAAAAGCTTATCTACTTTCCTTGGTAACTCATTCTAATGTTTCAAACCACCTGAAAGTTATTTCTAATAAATACTTCTACGTAAACACTATTGGGAAAATACCATTAAATACTAACCTTGTGCCAGCCACTGTTATATTTCTCCTAAAGCATTTCCTCTTTTTTTAACCCTTATGTAGACAAAGATAAAGCAGAAGACTTTTTTGTAAAAATCATTATAAAGTCACATCTCAGCATTGTCTGTGATAAACCACCTCAATTCCTTTAAACATTCTTTATATTGACAATTAAAATTACATGCATCTTAGATTATGTGTAATTCAGCTGCTATCTTACTCTACCACTTTTCAAGTTTTACTACTTGGGAGAAGCAGATTTGCCAAGGCTCTAATTTTCTCAACATTTAAACTTATGTATATTTATAAGAGGGAGAACTAGACACAGAGTACAGTATATTTGGTGTTTGGCTTAGTGGCAAGGTTAAATCATCCTAATATATGTAAATTGTTGCTTCTTGCTTTCCTTAAATGTGAAAATTTAGGGAATGAGGCTAAAATCAGAAATAAAGTTATTTGGTATAGATGTCAGGGTAGGATAGAGAATGAGACTATAGCAAGTATAGAGAAATACTTTGAGACATTTGAACATCCTCCAATCTGAACTCACTCACACATGGGTGGGCCCTTGGCAGCCATGTTTGAACAATGCTATCTGATTGGTGTAAGGGCAGACAGACGCATCACCTATGCTAAGCCAACCAGATTTTCTTGCAGAAGAAGAAGATTGAGAGACGCCAGTCAGCCTGGACTGGCCAACTGAACTGAGGGTCCATGAACTTGGGTACTGAGAAGGTACCATGTTTGGCCAAGTGCTCACTAAGCAGTAAAAATGATCAGTAGAGAAAGTAGATATATGGAGAGAGGCAGAAGTCTGAGTCCACAAGGTTCTGAAAGGAGATAGGCAGACAGAGGGATATATATGTGGAGAATGGGGACTGGCTGCCTGAGTCCTGGTCAGTGCTCCATTTCCAAGCTTGGGTCTCTTATGAAGTCCAGATGGATTTCATGCCCTTTGGTTTTACAAGATTCTCTTGCTTCTTTATGGTAAATTTCTCTCTTTTGTTATGACAATTTGAGTGGGTTTCAATCATTTACAAACAAAAGATTTCCAACTTAGGTAATAAAACAGTGCTTCTCAATTGTGGGTGAGCATCAGAATGCCTCCTGAGGTTTTCAAAAGCACAAACCCCTGTCCTGCCTTGAGGGATTCTGACTCAGCAGGATTGGGACAAAACCTAGGCAGGTTAAATTTTTAAAAACTCAACCTGAGATCTATGGCTCAAGGAATGACAACTATGGAATAACTGCAGAAAGCTAGGCATCAAAAGAAAAAGGACATGATGAGCCAAGATAACAATGGCATAAAGGGAAGAAATAACCATAGGATGTAAGAGTACATACCACTTCCACAAAGCTGAATACCGTAAATCACTAATCTTAGCATTTGCTACCACACTGAACAAACTGTGGTCAATTTCAGTAATCTGTCATGAAAAAGCCTTAAATTTCCAAGGGTTCAAAGTATTTCAGGTTTGATTTACATATCAATAAACTATCCACTGCAACTTTAAATCTGAATCATTTCGGTACCTGAAAGCAACAAATCTTAAAAACAAAAAAAACAAAAAACAAACACCCTTTAGCTGTACAATTATAGGTTTGCAATGGGCTAGGCTAGGCACAAATGAAAATAAGATGTGGGTGTGTACAAGAGAGGCAATTAAGTGGGAATTTGGTATAGAAATTCTTTCCTGAACAGGAAGAAATTGAGTCCAAAAGTTGATTGTATTCATCTGACAGCAAGATTAACACCTAAATTATGGAATAAATTAGTAAGTAAAACTGCAAGTGAAATCACCCTCTTATTACTTTGACAAAGGCATTTATCTCAGGTTTAGACAGTAGATCTTTTCTAGGGTAGATGAAAAAGTTTAATGTAATATTTATAAAAAAATTTTTTTCAACAACCATGAAAAGGAAATTTATAATATTCTACTGTATAGAAATCCATCTTTTAGAACTACCTTATTTGGGTAGAAGGTACTGGGAACAAATAAAGATATGGTTACCTCTCTTGCAAACCCTGGGAATGAATTCTCTACCAGTGGGTGGGTTGATGTCTGAAAGTCACATCAGGATTAATACACAGCAGCAGAAGTTTCAATAAATTGATACAGGGAAAGAGAATCTAATTTATGAGTTAGAAACCTCCTCCATATAATAGATATAAATTTGGCATCAAGTAGAACTTTGTCATCATCTTTCGGGGCACTTCTATCAGAATGACTACAGGAGTTCGGGGGTATTTCCTACTTGAAAAACTTAAAGAACTTGCTAGAAGTTGATTGATGTCATGATATCCATTGACATCATGGTAACAATCTGGGTATTGGACAGTAAGACCCCTGACTGGAAGAGTTGCCTACTATGGTCAACTTCATTGCTTAGAGCCCTAAGTGTAGCCCCATGTGTCCCAAGAGGGAAAAATAAATGTTGGATGAAATATAATGAAAGGAAACTATAACCACCATCACACATTTACAGCAGCATTCTGGACAAATAAATAATCTTACTTTTTAAAATTCTGCTTTCTTAACTGCAAAACTGAGACTTATTCAAGTCAAATACAAAGGAAGATACTAATGACAGCTTTGAGAGATAGGTATGTGGTTTACGGCAAAAGATGGCAGAACCATAATTAAATATTCAGTTTCCTCAATAGTCTGTTCTACAAACCATGTAATAATAATAGCTAACATTTGTTGAACACATATACCAGACTCCATAAGCACTATGTAAGCATAGTACGTTATTAACTCTTTTAACTCTCATTATGGCCCCTGAAATAGGTTATCTTATCTTGTTTTTTAATTTTTTTAATGTCTATTCATTTTTTGAGAGAGAGACACACAGCACGTGAGCAGGGGAGGGGCAGAGAGAGAGGGAGACACAGAAGCAGGCTCCAGGCTCTGAGCTGTCAGCACAGCTCACAAACTCACAAACCAGGAGATCATGACCTGAGCCGAAGTCGGACGCTTAACCAACTGAGCCACCCAGGTGCCCCAAATAGATTATATTATTATTCTCACATTTAGAGTGGCACAGAGAGGTTAATATCAGCCAAGGTAAAATAGCTGGAAGTGGAAGAGCCAGGATACACACCAGGAAAGTGTGACTTCTGATAAACCGCTTAACCTCAATATCATACTGCTTCACAGAATGCAGTGACCACACAGACTTCTCACTTCCCTCCTACTCTCTCAAAGTATTACAGGTCCTCATGGCCATTTCCATACTACAAGCCTGTGGTCAGTGCCTGGTTGTCCACAGTGAAGGCTCTGTAGAATTTTCATTAATTCCCGTAAGTCAATGCTTTTGTTACTGGAAAATCAGCAGTCACACATTCTGGTCCCTACTCTAGTTAGCAGGTGAATTTAAGCAAGCCTCTCAAGGCCCCGGTTTCCTCATTTAAATAAAATAATTCTATTAGATGAAGGCATTGAGGCCTGATGAGGCCTCAGGCAATTGAGATGAATTGCCTGAGGCAATTTTCCTGCTCTCTGAAACGCTAGGGAAAAAAGGGAAGGATTCCAGGCCTCTTCTATAATTCCCTGCATTGTTGGGTCTTATCGACACCACCTTCCCTGAGCTTGTAACCAGCTCCAGGCAGGTAAACGAGTGGTAGTGAAACCTGCTGGTATCATAAAGGAAAGCCCATGTGCTTTGGGACTGGAAAGATGCAAATCAGAAAGTGACCGCAGGACTAAAGTATGCTGACTGTACCAGTCAGAGGCATGGATGACCATCTTCTTTTTTAACTTAGGAAAAAATGTTAAATACAGAGAAAACTATATCAAACCCTATTTCTACATTTTCTTCAGTTTTGTTTACCTTTTGTCTTGTACGTTAAAAAATATATCCAGTTGAAATACCACAAACGCATTCCCTTCTCCTGGTGACAACCATTGTCAAGAATCTGGTATTCATCCTTCTAAGTCTTTTTTAAATTTTTTTTTTTTTCAACGTTTATTTATTTTTGGGACAGAGAGAGACAGAGCCTGAACGGGGGAGGGGCAGAGAGAGAGGGAGACACAGAATCGGAAACAGGCTCCAGGCTCTGAGCCATCAGCCCAGAGCCCGACGCGGGGCTTGAACTCACAGACCACGAGATCGTGACCTGGCTGAAGTCGGACGCTTAACCGACTGCGCCACCCAGGCGCCCCAAGTCTTTTTTAATAAATTTAAATATGAGATTTTTTTTGTACATAATCTTATCTTTGAAGCATAGAGTACCTCTAAGGCACGCAGCTAGAACTGTGTTTACTGGATTGCAATGTTTGTGTATTTTTATGTCTAACTAGATGCTACCAGATTATTTTTCAAAGTGACTATACCAATGTACTCTTTCATTAGCGAGATGAGTTCTTGTTTCCTCACATGTTTACTGACATTTAGGAGTTTTTAATTTGGTTTTGGTTTTGGTTTCGGTTTTGGTATGTATTTGTTCATCTTGGTCAAATTGATGGGTAAGAGAGGTATCTCATTTTGTATTAATATTTCCTTAATGACTTGTAAAGTTGAAGACTCAAGTTTCTTCTAAAAACTAACAGTTCATAGCCTTTGCCCAATTTTCTATTGGGTTGTCATTTTCTTATTTATTCATAAAATATGAATATGCCTAACTTCTTGAGACTAGAGGGTCAGAGGTTACAGACTAGTTTGGGAGACCCTGGTTGGCCCTGATTGGGTCAAGGGGCTACCTAATTGGCTGGCAGGCTTGTAACAGAGCCTATATTCAACAGTAGAAAGAGTAAGGCCATTCTTACTCACTCACTGGGTGGGCAGGTTGTGGACAGGGCTCTTGAGTTCTTTTTCATTTGCCCAGCCACTTTGTCCTCGCCACTCTGCTACCCTATATGTCTATGACCTAGTCATTTGGAAGGAGGCATGCACCCCAGTCTTTCATGGGATTATCTCTCATGGGATGAAGCTCTCTTGAGCTTTCTAAAGAAAGTTTTCACATAGATAAGATGAATTGAAAATGTTTCTTCTCAGCTTACAAAGCATTTAAGAAAAGAGCAGATGAAACTAACTGTGGTGGAATAGGAAAAAGGTATTTAGCTGCATTTCTCTGCACCTGAGTTTTTTCTTCCAAGAAATGGGGGGAAATAATTGTTTTCTTTGCCCTGGGGCTAACTACAGACACTCTTTTTACATCTGCTGTATTCAACAGTTGTTCGGAATACAACAGACTAAAATCTTCTCTTTCTGTGAGGTGAGAGAATATGTGGCATGAGCTTTCTCCCCAAAAGAACTTGGGTCTTTTAACTTGGAGGCCACGAGGCTGCTCCATGGCACTGTCCCTAACTTTCTCAGTGGAGAAGAGCCATGCACCCTACGGAGGTTTAGAAAGAAAACAATACTATGAAAGGAAGCTTAGTCTCTTTAGGTTTTCATGAAATAATGATCTCGTGTCAAGCCCTGACCGTTAAAATGAATTGTATTTTGATTAATGACCTTTATTCTGTTAAAATAATAAATGACCAAAGTGTGTGTTTATATATGCAGAGATGTATATTATACATATGTGTGTGTGTGTGTATCTCCTTTGTGTCTGTGTGTGTATACCAGGAGTGAAAGAGCCAGCTGTTCTAGCCATTTATGTTTGGGGGATGGGTGGGTAATACAGTAAGTTCTGTTGAAAGGAAATTATGGGAGAGAATCTGATACCCTGAAACTTTCAACGAGACAGAGGTCGGAGGGCAAGTGTGGAAATAAACTTAGAAACTACCTTCTTGTGTCTAAATCAGTTTTTACAAAGTAAACATATAACGTGCACTCTTTTTGGAGGCTAGATTCTTGTTGTTTAGAGGTTTGCTTTGTTTGCTTATTTGGTATTGTTTCTCAAGTTGATTTTTCTTGCACAATTCAATTGGGACAGGAGTTTCAGTGGGGTATTGCCAAGGTCCCTTTGTATCAAAATCACTATCTTCAGCAAACTCTTCTCCTAATACTTTCAACAACTGGTTTGCAGACCTGCTATTCTTCCCTTTTCCCAGTCACTCCCTGTATCTTGAAAAGGACAGCTCTAGAAATTATCCTTTGAATTTATTTAGGATAACTGATCGAGAAGTCAGCCAACCTCAGCTTATTAGCAGATTCACTTAAAGGTCGGAAAGCCTCCTGGGTAAATTACTTGTAAGTGACCATGTGGGCTCCATGAAGGGGAAACGACTGCTGGCGTGTAATGTATGGAAACTGCAGCATCTAAGCAATGTGGCCAAGGAAATTGCAGAACCCAATTGTGGAGCTAATTAGTAGATGTGGGGATGCATGAAAACTACAGCCAGAGGAGCTCATGCTTGTACAAAGCAGCCTGTGTCACCACATAGTAGAACTTGATATAATGGCCCAAGTAATATAGAAGAAAGTAGAGCAACATGTGGTCTTTAATTTTTTTTAAACCTTAACTTTTAAACCAGTCTGGATCCATCAAAGCAGTAATAATGCCAAAGCTATTGTTCTTTAGAATAGCTTTTCCATGTATAAAACTAGAATTGTTTCCCTAAGTAAAATCCATTTTCCTGAGTCTTGGTTTGAAGTCTCTGGATCCCAAATTAGTCTGGTCAAATTAGAGTAGGCAATAAGCCAGATACTTACCAGAGTCAACATTAAATGCTCTTGACTCAATGGAACCCATAAACTTAATTCTACCTCTCCAAAAATACTGACACGAATGCCAGTATTCGTGCAGTTTATTAACTATCACATTATTTGTCTCATTTATATAGTTAATGCAGAAACTAACTATGATTTTCTGCCTAACAGTAGCAAACGAAGGAGCAGAAAATAGAAGTCCTAGGTTTTATCATTACTTTACTAATACATTTTTTGTTTCTCTGATGCTGTGGTCCGTACACAATATTTGCTTCTTCACAGGCACATTATGAGTGTTGGAAGTAACTTCTGGGCAGAACCATACCTAAACCAAACCAGTTAGTGTTTGTTCATCTTACAGCTTAAAATATGTAGCAGGTGGTTTCAAAATTCTTTTGATAAGCAAATCCACAATCTAATAAACAGAATCTTAGTGAAGAGGAATCTTAAAGGTCACCTAGCCCAACCCTCACCCAGTACAAGAATCCTGTGTGTTTGAAAAAAAAAAAAAGAAGAAGAAAGAAAGAAAAGAAAATCCTTCTTTTGCTCAAATGAAATGTCTAGGGCAATTTTTTCTCAATATACTCAGTGGAGGAGGAAAACATCTGCCACCTTTTTCTTTATAAGAACTCTTCCTCTACTTAAATACCATTTATTTTCTCCCTTCAATCTTCTTTTCTTTAGGTTAAATAGCCCACTTTCATCGTTCTTCAGAGATCTGATTTTCCTTGCTTTTAATCATTTGAATTGCTTTCCACATCCTCTCCAAGAACAGAAGCCCAAGCTGGGCATAATGGCTGAATGAGAGCTTTGCTACTAATGTCTCATTAATGCTAAATATGATGATTCAGTTTTTCATGCCAGGCTCCTGTTACCATAGCCTATGTTAGATTTTAAAGTGTGCTTGAAACACACACACACACACACACACACACACACACACACACACACACACACACTTCTTTGACCTCTTTATGTTATCAAAAAATATTTTAAACATTAATTTGTTTAAAATTGAAAAATCCTCAAATCATTTAGAATGTTTTCCCCCGCAAAGGTAAAACCCAGACGGCACAGGGTTTTAACATATTTAATCACAGATGTCACACATAGCTGGTAATACACCTTGTTACCAGTCCCAAGTCTCCTGGAATTCCCAAATTCCGTATGTGTGGTGTGTCAGCATGCTTTCTAGAACCAAAGACAAGGAAAAATACTCTGTAGTTCTCTATGATTTGTGGCTCAAGCTGACCATAGTATCTTTGCAGTAGTTTGTGGCCTCCATGGGGCTGCAGGTTCCAGAGAGAGGGTTGGATTCTCAGATGTGTAGATACTTTACTCAAGAGTCCAGGTTATAAGTGACAGAGTGCCAGTTCAAGTTGGTGAAATAAAAGTAGGACCTATTAAGAGGGCACATTACCAAGGTGGCTGGACCCAAGTGTTCAAATGATGATGGTATCTATCACATTACAGTTCAGCTCTACTTTCAGTGTGTTGGCAATCTTATGCAGGCTCCCCCCAAGTAGTGACAACAGGCTTACATTCTACCAGTTTAGTGACCCTAGCAAACAGAGGGGGTTCCTCTTTCCTGGTAGTTCCAGCCAAACTCTTGAGGTGGATTCTCACGTCCTTAGCTTGGTTCATATATTTATTCCTACACCAATCACTGAAACTCTGCTTGGTCTGATTCAGGTTCAGAGCCAACCTCTAGAGCTAGACAGGGGGAAACATAGCAGTCCTCTACTCCTAGGCCCTCAGTGTCTCCTCACAGCTTTCAGGGAGTCCACAAATGGCATGGCCTATACACACAGTATGGGATCAATAAAGGCTTAACAAATGAATCCACTCACTAGCAGCCCAACCCATCATCAGCACAAGACCTCAAACACTTAAGGACAACAGAAGCATTGCCTAGCAATGTACAAAAGAAAAAGTTGCTGGGTTGGGATGGGGGTGGGGAGTAAAGGGAAATGGTCTGAGAAGATACAGTCCTTTCTGTATAATTTCAGAAAGGACAACCCAAGAATTAGAGAAATCTCTCCCATGGATCTAAGAAGCAGCATATACTTAAAGCCTATAATGAGAATTCCCTTCATATTTCCTAGATCCCCAATTCAGTGAAGTTCTGATCAACATTTTGCAGCGACATTAGGGCAGCTCAGTAAACTAGGATGACCACAGATATAAGGCTTGATTAAGATATATGAGGTGGGGGGCGCCTGGGTGGCTCAGTCGGTTATGTGACCGACTTGGTTTCTATTCAGGTCATGATCTTATGGTTCGTAAGTTTGAGCCCCATGTCAGGCTCTGCATTGACAGTGTGGAGCTTGTTTGGGATTATCTGTCTCCCCCTCCTTCTGCCTCTCCCCTGCTCTCTCTCTCTCTCTCTCTCAAAATAAAAAAATAAACATTAAAAAAAAGTCCATACACTGTATGTTAGCTAACTTGAGAATAAAAAAAAAGGGGGGGGGTGGAGGCACTTAGGGTGAAATTGTCCTTTTGACCATTAAAACAAACAAACAAACAAACAAACTTAAAAGAAAAAAAAAAGGAGTCTGTTTCCTGGTTTACCTCTCTTTAAAAAAAAAAAAAGATATATATGAGGTGTATGGAAGAGAGGAGGGGACAAAGGGCTCCATAGAGAAGTGGGACACTTCTCTGGGGAACTGGGCAGAGGTAGGATAGCTATTCTAGGGAATTACCTACCTTTTGAAAATGATTTAAGGCGTTTTGTGCTGAATATCACAGTAAGATGAATGCACATTTTGAATAACGAGAAGAGCCTGCACTGTGACTTCCAGACACTGTGATGAAAGAGGCCATAATCGTGTTTCCTATGGCGTGGTGATTAACTTTTCAATTCCAGTTTATTTGGCCTTTCTGTAGTCACCGATCTTCCTTGGCAATTATGACTCGATATTTAATTTATGACTATTTTGTACTGTGTTTTAATCATACCTCCTCAAAGATTAATATCCACTCATAGTGGTTAGAACTTGAAAGAATTAGAACCTGTTTACCTTTGGTTCCTTGTTGAGTCTTAAGTTAATTATAAAAATATTTGTAAGTAATAAAAATAGCCTTGTTGGGTAATATGGGCCTTGGTATGAAAAGCTAAAGGGAACCAGGAAGTTTCACTGGGTTCCCAAAGGAGTCTTTGGCTAAGAACGGTCTGGGAAGCACCATGCTAGAAGTCTCCAAATGTAATACACTCTTGGCCTAAGCACAGAAGGAGAAAGCAGTGAAGAGGAAAAGAGGAAGGGAAGTGAAACAACTCTCTTTGTAAAAAGAAGACTATCTGAAGAATAGCATTTTTATTCTCTGTGCACTCTGGAAGAAAACAGGCTAATTTATACACAACTCTCCTCCCACAACCCCCATCCCCCATGGGCTAAACTAATAAGACACCAAGAAAAATAACTGAGATCATCAAATTGATGGTGTAGTAACTACAGCAGAAATATATCATAACCTATTAAAAACTTAGCTTGCCAAAACAGATAAAATTGAAATACACACCCTCACCTCTACCATCAAACATGAAACCATGTTTGTTGGGTAAATGCGGGTCACTCCAGATTTACTCTCCATCCTTCTCCACCCTGCTGTCTGCTTTGGAACCTGACCTGCATGGACCACATCAACAGGGTTTCCTGGGTTTGGCCACTGGGGAGTGCCAGCGGGGGGCTGGAGGGGGTACAGTGGCCTTGGGCTGTGGGTGCCCTGTGCCTCTTGGTGGAAGGTCTCAGATCCTGCCTATCAATCCTCCCTGTTTTCAGAGCCTAGCCCATCCTCATGCCCTTTCAGTCTTGGGGTACTAATGGAGCCAATGATTATTAGCCCCAGAATACTGCACAAGTCCTTGTGGTCCCCCGCACCCCATCCACTCCACTACAAGTACTCCCTTTATTATTCAGGTCTTCTGAATGATGCTAATTAAAGTGCCATCTCTTTCCTGATGGAATCCTGGCTGATACAATATGTAATGTACTCAGTTGAAGAAAAAGTTGTAGAAAAAGTTCTAATGAGTAACCTGTATCTCCTTTTATTTCTAGTCCTAATATTTACTATTATTTTTATTAGAGTTGAATACAGGCCAAGCCTAGGCATAAGGAGGTTTATGACCAGAAAAGCCTTCCGTCCTGTACTCATGATCTAGACATAGATACAGAACGGGCTGGAACGAGGGTTGCTTGGCTTTCATCACATTGACACAAACCTGCTGCTTCCTCCCCACTGTCCTCAAAAATCCTGATCTCATTCTGATAACCTGGCACCCTTTCTTTCTCTTGGGTAGTGGTCAGGCAAAGAGCACTGTGGTGATAGTGTCCAGGACAGGACTAATACACAGTAAGTATAATTGGGGAGCTAAACCTTACTTATTAATGAGTAATAAAATTACTCAATTAGTGATTAATAAAAGATGACAAGAAATTGCTTTAACCCTGAGCACCTCAACAGCAGGAGCCGTGTCTTAGTCACGTTTCTGGTCGCAGAGCTAACACAGCACCTGGCACATGTAGGGGCCCATGAAAACAAGGGATGAGACAGAGTGTTGAATTCTGAGGGGCAGTGGGATGGGAAGTGGTGTGGGTGGTCACACTTGTGTATCCGGGGTGTACATTTCTACCACGCACACAGCTCCTCTCAGCCACCCTAACATAATATCATCAATGGCTCCCTCAGTGGTGCTTAACCTATTGTGGGCAATGGATGTCCCCCTTTGAGAATCTGACACACCCAACAGACATAGGTCAAAGACAAAAAGTAAAATGAATAAATAAATAAGATAAAAATACATAAATACAAAATACTCTTAGTAAAGATGCTCTACATAGTCCTGAAGCAGATATATTCCTTTTGTAGGAAAAGGGCAAGACACAAGGTACTCCATGAGGAATCCGAGATACGTTTTTCACAAGACTTGACAAGACTGTAACCCAGAGCAACTTTCTTTACCCAGACTCCAACTTCTGATAATGCATATCTATAATTGGTGGTGACGACAGCTGTCCCTATGGGCCCCGGTGCTGTGCAAAGTGTTGCACACATCTTAACTCATTGGGCCTCACAGCACGTTTATTATGTGGTTGCTACTATTATCCTCATCTTAAAGATGAAGAAGTTGAGACACAGGGAGGTTTAGGCAGATCAAAGCCATAAAAGTGGTTAGTGAGGACGCCAGGATTAGAACCCAGGTAGTCCCACCAAATGCTTGAACATTTGCTCATGTCTGCTATTGCTCCCTAATGAGATGATACCTGCTCCCAGCTACATCACCTCCTAACTAACCGCAACTAATGGGATGTTATTAGTACATGTTTGTTGAGCATCTACTGAAGGGTAACTTACTGCACCAGTTGCTGTGGGGGAGGAGTGATGTGTGTAACAGTTTCACCTGGAGAAGGCGGAAATGCTAGGCAAGGGGGCAGGTTTAACATCCTCTTTACATTAATAATGCGGTATGGCACAGGGGCTAACTGGGACAGGGCATAAGCACAAGTGAGGTGAAGCACCGAGTAGACAGGTCGAAAGCAGCGTAAAAGGTGATATAAACTTTAAGGGAAAAGGAAACGTGGACAATTTGAAAAAATTATTGGTAGGAATGACAATGTGAAACTGGTAAAAAAGAGTCACACCCTAGAAGGAGAGAGTATGTCCAACATTAATCTATAACATGAGGGCACCTGGGTGGTTCAGTCCTTAACTATCTGACTTCAGCTCAGGTCATGATCTCACAGTTTGTGAGTTCAAGTCCCACATTGGGTGAGCTCATGCCCTGCTTTGGGTAAAACGTGAGTCCCCAGTGAGCCCTGCTTCTCACTCTCTCTCCCTCTCTTTCTCTCTCTCTGCCCCTCATGGGATTCTCCCTCTTTCTGTCTGCCCCTTGCTCACTTGCACCCTCTCTCTCTCTCTCAAAAAATCTATAGCATGAAACACAGAAGTCTGTATCTTAAATATATTATTTACACGATACACAAGGAAAAAAGTTTAAAGAGTCTTTTACATCATTAGGAGATACCACTTCCAAGCAGGAAAGTGCAGAAGGGAGCGTGTGCAAAGTGAGCCCAGGGTCAGCTTGGGAATGTGGGAGACCAGCACCTCCAAAACGGACAGTCCTGGTTCTGGGGCTTGCTGTGTGCTAGGCTCTGTGCCAAGCACTAGAGATGAACAGAGTAGGATACCTACCCTGAAGAAGCACATAATATATTGGGAAAGACAAACTGCTTTGCAATTTACTACAAAAACTCTGTGATGCCCCTGATAACAGGGGATGAACAGAGAGTCTGGAAGATGAGGCCTGAAAATTTCATCAAGAGTATTCCCTGCCCAGATATGTAGATTGGGAGCAGATAGTTTATTCCATCTACCTGGGTTCAGAGGGTCCATTCTACCACTCTCTGAGTAGACTTTAGAACATAAAACGAGATTATTTGAGACCCACCAAAATGGCACTGTAAGTAAACTACATACAATTTGCTGATATGTTGGGCACTTATAAAATGAGTTCTCCTATGCACAATAGTGGGTGTGGTTTTATTTATGATCCTCTAGGAGGTTGGTAAACTCTTCTGGCCACTGGTGATTGCAGGTGCCTGTGCTAGCTCCTTCTCTCAGCTTCTTTTCCTACCGCTCCTGACTGTCTCTGCAGGTTCTGAGGCCTCGCTATGGCAAGTCCCGGTCAGCACAGTCTAAACTCCTGCATGTTCTCCCAGTATCTGAATGTCATGGTTGAAGAGGTCAAGCTCGGACTCTTAGAAAAACGTCTCTTCTCCTGCTTCCTCTCTCTGAGTGCATGGCATTTGTGCATCACTTCCTCTGATGCAGGGCTAGCTTTCTCCAGGGATTTTTGCTTTTCTTCTCTCTCGCAGGCCTCCCAGTACTCTAAGGAACGCCACCCTTGGCTGCCAAGGCCTCAGACTCCAGGCCCAGTGAGGTCACAAGTCGGGGCTTAGCCCAGTATCTGGCACATAATAACACTCAGTAAAGGGTTGCTGCAGAATGAAGACACAAATGAATGAGTGTCCACCTCTTCGGGCCTCTAGGGGACCCTGCCCTTGGCTGCACAGGCAGTAACGCTCAGCCATCACAGACTGACTGACTGACTGACTGACTGACTGGCCAACCCCTCAGAAAGTGCCAGTCTCACTGAACATTTCACCCTCCCGTCTGCTCCCACTCCCAGATCCTATGGTATCCCTGGGTATTCCAGTCTTTGGGTCAGGAAGGCTGACTCATCTTGTCCCTGGGCTCTCCTTGGAGGAAGAACAGCCTCTGGGCAGAGCGATGCTAGGAACACTAACCCTGAGACACAAGAGATGGTCTTCCTCTCTGTGTTCTTACTTCCCCTTCTGAAATCCACACAGTCAAGGTTACTGGTCAAGGTTACTAAAACCATATATCTCCAAACATCAAACACTACCCATGAGCGGGGGAAAAAAACACTTAGTAAAGACAGTAATTCACTATCTTTGCCAACTGTATCTCTAACATGTGAGAGTGACATGGGCACGTGGGTTTGTGTAAATAGATTAATAAAAGTTATGTGTGCACATACATACCACTGTGCGGGAGGGGCAGAATTTACTTTTCAAAACAGTTTTTCCCACATAATTTTATTTATCCACCCATCAAAAATTGCCTAGGATATGAATAACAGCACACCCCTGCCTCATTTTAAAGAGTGCCACTAATGGATATGCCAGTTGCTCTGTCTTGCTTCACCCTGTGCCCCTTTCTGTGGTGCTCCTCTGCTTTTTCCGACTCTGTGTTTAGTCTTTTACTCACCAGGCCTGCAAAGTTGGAACATTTTCAGGGGCAGCCCTTTGTATAATAAAAAGTATATTTTAACTGTCCCTTTTTAACCCTTCCTCAAGGTGCTAGTTAAAAGAGTTCTTGGGGACGCCTGGGTGGCTAAGTCAGTTAAGCGTCCAGCTCTTGATTTTGGCTCAGGTCACGATCTCACTGTTCGTGGGTTTGAGCCCTGTGTCAGGCTATGTACTGACAGCATGGAGCCTGCTTGGGGTTCTCTCTCTCCCTCTCTCTCTGCCCCTCCCCTGCTCATGCTCTCTCTCTCTCTTTCAAAATAAATAAAAAATAAACATTAAAAAAAATAAAAATTTAATAAAAGTGTTCCTGGTAATTGTGCAAAGCTGATGGCTTCAGCCTTCTGCCTGCAGCCTTCTACCTCCTTTCAGCCACATTGGAATCCCAACACAGGACTAACCCCCCCAACCCACACACACCCTAAATTTCACAGTGGCTTTGTGTGCCCAGGCCTGTACTAGCGGTTGCCATCAACCTAACACAAAGCAGAGAGACATTGGGCTTTCAAAAGAACACATACATGAGGCCTAGAGACAAGATTCTATTAGGGTCCGCTTTGCTCTAGGCCAACAATTTCCCAGTTTGCAAAAGCTCAAGTGACCCAATCAAAACACATTGATAGAGTTTCAGTTATGCATAAGACATGAAGAATAATACACAACTGTCATAAATGTGCCCCTCACCCTCCAAAAGAAGCTTATGACTGAGGAGAGAAAAAAGGCTTTGCACCTAAGTGGATACCCAGTAACACTTGGGCCATACACACTGACAGCCAATATGAGGTGAAGGTAGCAAGGTGAGGTGAAGGTAGCAAGGGCAAGTGTATGCAGGGGAGGGGAGGAGAGGGAAAGGAAATCTGAATGAGTTGGAATGGGAAATAAACAGTCTGGCCAAAACACAGGTGAGAAGAAGCGTACTAAGACCAGACTGTCAAAGTCCTTGAGTGAAACTATGGAATGTGCTATCATGCAGTCCTTGTAAACTGCCACTTGGATTTATTCTGGAACTTTAAGGTGTCATACAGAAGTTGAATATAGTTATTTAAGCATGGATTAAAAGAAGGACATTATGATTTTTTTTGCTTCATTATATTTACTTATTTAATATAATGTTTACTATATGCTAAGGACTATTCTAAGTGATTTATAAATTTTAACTCATTGAATCCTCAAAGCAATGCTATAAAGTCAGAATGATTATTCTGCCCTTTTCACAGATGGAGAAACACAAATACAGAGTTTAAGTGATGTGTTCAAGGTCTACACCTGTGCTGCCTCTCTTGCTCCCAAGAAAGAACAGATTATGGACCAAATGCTTCTGTTTGCTGAGGTTCTCAGAGGCAATGAAATACCAAGGGCAGAGACTAATCAATAATGTCTTCCCAGGGTCTCTTCTGAGATCTTCTAAGACTATCACTTACTGAATTGTTCCTGAAAGTCCTGTTGGCACCAGCATTTATATCACCCAAAAGGAGGGAGATAAAAAATTTACAAGTTTACCAAGTATATGTATTGACTAAGTTAGACAAGAAGTGGGGAGAGGGATTCCAAAAGGGCAGAGGAATGTGACAAGGGGGTTGTGGCTGGGGCTATCATCCTCTCGGAGAAGAGAACAAGATTATTTTTCTTGACGTGTAGGGCTGAGGAAGATTCTAACATTATGCCCCCACCTCCACCGTTTTCCTAGTTTACCATTTTTTAATTTTAAATTTCCTTTTAGAACTAGAATGACTTGATTTTCAAAACTTTGAGGAGTGGGTGGTGAAAGGAAACAAGAATTAGGAGAAACATAGCATGATGGGGACGTGGAGCCAGATGAAGAGAGAGCAGAGGACAAGAAAGGAGAAGACCTATTATACAATGACAGGGGGAAGGAAGAGAAGAGGCGTGTTGGAAGTCAGAAAAGAGAGGGTGGGATAACATTTCACCAGAGGCAGTGTTCTGGTGTGACCCTATGAAAGAAATTCTTCCAGACCCTTGGGTCCAACACACACAATTTGAGAAATGCCATTGGGATGTTTGGTAGACCACACCCATGGAGATATTTTACACTGAACAACTGTGGCCACAGCAGATGATGGGAAGGGAATGGCTAACTTCATGAACTTTCACAGCTGGAACAAGTAAAACTTTTTACTTGATGAGCACAAAACGCTGACAAATCATTTTGTATAAGGAGTGGACCAGCAGGAGCAAGTGTTGGTTCAAAAGGAAAATGGTGACAGGTAGTATATTTTTGCTACTACTTTACCAAGAGGAAACTCGGGAGGGGTGGATCTGGTGGGGAAAAAGGGTCTCTGCCTTTGTCACAACAGTTGGCTGGGTGCTACAGCAGCACTGCAGAATTTAGACAGATGACCATTTTGGAGCAATCATGTGATTCCTATGTAAGCTCATCTTGGAGCTGTTAGCTATTTCCAGTCTAATGCTTGAAAGTCTCTTCAGGCTCTTTAAAGATATTAAAATGATGACACATTTTTAAATGTTGTAATAAAGTTCATGGGCTTTTTTCCCCCCATTGGTTTAATCATTTTCATATAAAATAGGAAACATCCAGAGTTAACATCTCCCTGTGCCCAAATTTCTGTTGTCTATTGCAATGCTGCATGACACACATGAACAAAGATTACTTAGGGCCAATTTCAGATGGAAAGTTCTCTATCAGTTCCAGCTCATAAGGAATAAGCAGAGAAAGGGATGACCAAAACCAAGTCAAACTGGGGGGTTGGGAGGGAGTGGAAGAGTGGGGATCGAAGGGTATCACATGTGGTAGCACAGAGATGTAGCAAAGGAGTCAGAGAGAATTGAATGCCAACCCCAAGCCCTTTCCATGGCTCTGTGAACTGTAGCATGTTACCTAATCTCTTTGGGCCTTCATTTCTTCATTTGTAACAGTACCTGTCTCATAGGGTTGTTAGGCAACATGAACTCCTATAGGTAATGAAGGCAAAGCAGTGTATGTATTAGGCACTCAGTAAATGATGGCTATTCTTATTCTCGGACACATGCCAAGTCAGAGCCCACTTCACTAGGCCAGATAGTAATTTTAGAGAAGCAAGAATTCAAGAGGGTCCAAAGCTACCCTGAGGAGGTCAAGTATTTCACATTTAAAAGGGAGCCCCAGTTCTGACCTAATCATCTGAATTAGAGCCAGAACAAAGAAGTCATCCAGGTGGTTTACAAAGTATGCCTTTGAACTACAGTAGAGCTAGGAGGGTCACTCCCAACAGAAAGGGATCCTTAGGGCTAGCCACACATAGACAAAGAAATGGGAAAAGACCCCCTTCACCTTTGTCTGACTGATCTGATTCTATTTTCAGTTTTATCTCATAGATTGTTCTGTTTGGGTTCAAAACTGATAGTGACCTTCAATCATCCTAAAAACTCCCAGGCTTCTTGGTTAGTCTTTTTTATTATAGAAGTAAGTTAGAGTCGTCGGGCAGCCTTTTTTATTTAGAAGTAAGTTAGGGTCCCCAGATTTGGTAACTAAAACTACAGGATGCCCAGTTAAATTTAAATTTCTGATAAATAATGAATCTTTTTTTAGTGTAAATTGGTCCCAGTACAATATGCACAATATACTTATACTAAAAAATTATTTGTTGTTTATTCAAAATGCAAATTTAACTGACCATCCTACATTTTATCTGGCAACCTTCATCAGCGGCCAAGAAGCTACCCTTTCTAACCTGCAGAGTAGCAAAGCAAAGTCATCTCCCATTCGTAATTAGTACTGCACTGGAAAATACCAGAAAAGAAAAAAAAGTCCCACAGTTTATAGGGCTTTTTACTTCTCAGCAAATACAGTATTACATTTATAGTATATATATGTATAATATATAATACAGCATATATATATATATATATATATATATATATATATATATATATATAAAATATCATTTCCCCACTCAGGGATTTTTTTTTTAAATATCTCAGTCTAGAGCAAAACAATAACAATGGGAGGGGACTTCCCCTCTGATGGCATGTAAGCAATTGTTGGTAGACAGACGTTTGAGACATGACGCTTGTAAGAACACTGACCTCTTGCTTTTTAAGCTTGTCTAGCAAGGCCAATAAGATTACGTGATGTCCTTCCAAAAATCTCTCCTCTTTATTCTTTATGAAAAAAAAATACACGTACAGAAATTATATTTCCCCAAATGAAGCAGCTTTTGTGGCAGGTTCAATGCCACAAACTACTATGAAATTAACCTTTGGGGCCTAAAGGGCAAAGCCCAGCAGTGCTGGCCATTGTCTCTAGCCACAGCTGCAGACTGGCTATTCACAGTGACCTCAGAGAGAGAGAGGTTGGCCATGTTGTGAACAAGGCCACACAGTAGGTGGACCGCCCATGCAAACAAACAAATGCAAAACTCCCTCTTCCTTGGTTATATCAAAACCAAGTGAGTTCTTTCCTTCCTGATTGAACGCCAACAATATTCCTTACTTTCCAAAATATCCCCAAACAACCCCAGGTTCAAGGTCCTTAGCAACCTAAATTTAGAGATAGGTTTACCCTGTGGAGTCCTGGGAATTTTAAGCAAATGGTACCACTCTTTTTCTTCTCAAACCTCCAATCCACTTCCTGAGTCTACTCAGGTACAGCAATTACCCCTTCAAAGGTTAGCAGCCAATGTTTCAAGGAGTTGTTTTTTTAATCATCTTGAAAGTATTATATTAAACTTCTGAGCCAGGGTACAACAGGCCTTTGGCCAGGTTGACCTGGTCAAATAAATGAAACTGTTTCCAGCTCAACAACCTGGCACAAAAAATGTGCTGGTCAAGGAAGTACTTTTTAAGTCATAGGGAACCAGTAGTGAAAATCCATTGGTGCTTTGATGGCGGCCCAGTGGGTGGTGGCTTCATGGTGAATCATAAAAGAAGAAACTGAAGAAGGAAACTAATCATATCATCTTGGCATAACGTGCACATAAGGGACAGAGTGAAATGAACTGCTTCTCTGGGAAGCCTTCCTTGATACCGTCAAGGGAAGTCAGAGTTTGTGATTCACTTGATCTCCCGGTTTTGACATAGACACACAGAAATAGTTTATACCATGTGACATGTGTATCAATCCATCTTGGATTACTCACTGTTCTCAGAACACATCCCAAGCTTTCCCGTCCCTGAGCCTTTCTTTGCTCACATCTTTCTTCTGAACCACTTCCCAAAGGTTGGCCTTGACTGCTGAAATCCTGCCTATTTGTCAAAGTTCAGCTTTTGAGCTTTTTGAGCTTTGGAAGTAGACTGGGGGCTACTTCTTCTAAAAAGACTCCTTGAAATGGGTCTCTCTTTTGCTTCCAAAGTCCTGGTGTATTTTTCTTTTTCTTCTTGTATGCAGTTACTACATATAATTGGAAGTAACGAAGACTAGATACCCCCACCAATTTCAAAAGCCCGTTGCAGGCAGGGACCAGATCTCATAGAATCTCGTTCAAATGGAGCAAAGGACAGGTACTCAATCTGTGTCAGCAGGATTGACGCAATTATTAACCATGTCTTTGATTTCTTAGTAACATCTAGAGACAGAAAATCTTTGCTTTGATGACCTTTCTTATACTACACAGTACTTCTATCACAGAACTTATGACATCATATTGAAACTATCATATTACCTGGGAGCCACTGGACTCTAAACTCTCAAGGCAGGGCCCTTGTTTCACTCATCTGTGTGTCTGCAGTGCCTAATATAATATCTGAAAATGAGAGGCCATGTAAATAAATCTTTGATGAGATGTTCAAAGCGGGCTATAAGCTCTTTGAGGGAAGGATCCACACATTCCCATCTTCTGCACCTTCTCTTTATAATCAAGAAGGACTCATTGATGTTGATATAAGGTAGGTTCTAGAGCAAACAGTTTCTCTGTTCATTCAAATAAGTCATACTATTCGATGAGCAAAAATATGGAAAATCTTCCTAAATACAAATGCTATTCTCAAGTCTTCATGTACTTTGAGAAACTCAAGACTTCATTGTTTCAAAGGACTTGTTGGGTGGCCCTCTTCCCTAGCCAAAGAGAGCCTCAAAAATTTATTTTGCACTTGAGCATGACCTGCATTCCAATTATGATTATTTTGTATTTTCAAACTAAGTCCAGCTAAAGTTGTAAAAACTGGAATATGGTGATGGTGATCTAGCTCTCTAAATTGACTAAAAATCATCAACTGAATTCACAGTAAGTGGATGTATATTATGTAAATCACACCCCAACACATCTGTAAAAAAATTAACTTCAATGACTCAACAACAGGGAAAACATCTTATTTTTCATTTTGCCCTCCAGGGTCTACCCTACTAACAGCGTGGCTGTTCTTTGTTAGCCAGGAGGTGCATCCACACTGGCCGAAGTGGCCAGTCAGGTCACCAAATGTAAACAGCTCTGCAGAGGTCACCACAAAGGCGCTGTTGTTCTATCTCATAGCCGAGAAGGAAAGGAGAGTCGCCATGGAATATCTACTCTCTCTTGCATCCCTAATTAGAAACATGTGGAAGAGGGCCCACCCACGGGTCAAATCAGCTAGAAAGGCCTCCTTTTCTTCTGCCTAATGTTGCATGTTGGCTGAAGTCAGACCTCTCCAAGGGCCTGCCATAGGAATGGTTTCAAATTATAGACGTATCTACAAAGGCCACCATCAAAGCACCAATGGATTTTCACTAGTGGCTCCCCATGATCTGAAAAACACTTTCTTGACCAGCACATAATTAGTGCCAGGTTGGTACATATGACATATGGTAATTTGTCCAGTCCAACCTGACCATGGGCTTGTTGCATCCTGGCCCGAATCATACACCGCTCAGACCCCCATGGGTAGGTGAAATGCAGAACTCACAAAACACACAAGCTCTAGGCAGCACCTTGGCAATAAAGATCAAACAAATGTCTGCATTCTTTCTTGTAAGGCATTTATATTTTGGTTCTTTTCATTTTACAATTGCACCAGTATCTAAGCTGTCTCAGTGAGATAGAAAGAAAGTGAATGAGAAATTATATAAACTCTATTCATTAATGCCCTAAAGAAAATGTCCTATTAGTTGAAGATGTTATTTATTGTAGTGTTCTCCAAAGAGCAATGCTGCTGTTCTCATTCAGAAAAGTCCCAGTAAATATTCACTTTTCTTCAAACTCCAGGAGACAGTGACTTGTTTTAGTAGGAGAAAATTGATATAAAGTCTGTATAAATAAAACCAAAGTTTTACTTTGGGTCTAAAGAGCTATAAAAGCAGACAGACCAAATTATTTAAACACACTAAAATGGTCTTTAAAACACACACACACACACACACACACACACACACACACACACACACACACACGGGGCGCCTGGGTAGCTCAGTCGGTTGAGCGACTGACTTCGGCTCAGGTCATGATCTCATGGTTTGTGGGTTCGAGCCCCGTGTCGGGCTCTGTGCTGACAGCTCAGAGCCTGGAGCTTGCTTCAGATTCTGTGTCTCCCTCTCTCTCTGAACCACCCCCCCCCGCCACACACACACACTCTGTCTCTCTCTCCTTCAAAAATAAACATTAAAACACACACACACACACACACACACACACACACACACACACACACGAAGCAATGCTTGTAGAGACTGTGGTGCTGGCCCAACTTGGGGCCTTTTGCAAAGATCAGATAGTCTAAGAGGCTCGCTTTGATCTGACCAAAGATGGGTATTTAATCTCCTATGTGGAAGATAGCTATAGTTTTTAGATTAATTACCTGACCACAGATCTGCTGCCAAGCTGCTCCAAGTTTCTCTTCCTAATGTGAAATAAAATGGCCATGTACTTTACACCACGTGGTAGAGCCAGCTTGTGTCATAGAATATGCATTTCTTCTGCACTCATTTACCAAGACATAAAAGGTCAGCGCATCATTCACGTGCATTGAGAGCAATGATCGGTCTATACTCCATTGTCTCTTCTGAGTTTTGCCAGACAGAGGACAATTCATGGGAAGAAAGTGTGAAAACCAGAGACAGTTAATTTTGCATATCAAGAGTTATCTTCTTGGTTGAGATGCACACCTAAAATGAGACAAAGATTAAAAGGCCTTCTGGGGCAACACAAAGTGTCTTTAGCTGGTGTTCTACAGAAAACCAAGTGGGTCTGGCAGCTGGATGGTGGTGCTAATAGGTGGGGAAAGGGAGCCATATTTAGAACCTATGGTTCCAGTTACAATGGTTGTGTGCTCTACAGGAAAGCGATCACCATCGCCTGTCATAGAGACCAAAAGATCAAAACTGGGACACACTGGCTGATCCTGAATGAATTTTCAACCCTTCCTGTGTCTCTGCTGCCTCAACCATTAAAACATAAATAAATATACCCACCCACTTTGGTGTGAAGTGAGGTTGCATCACCTTTTTGGCTCCATAATCAAGACATGTCTTGTTAATATTACACTGCTCTGTAGAATCAAGCATGTGGAAGCTTTGGGCTTCCAATATATGAATGAATGCCAGTAACCATGTGGTCAGCAGCCAAATGTGAAATCAGATTCTCTGAAAAGAGGCAAGCATTTTAGGTCTGCCTTTCAAGAAGCTGCAGCCACACCCAACTACTAAGGTCTAAACGGAAGTGACTTAACACCATTTGGCCGCATTTTCTTTGGCTGGCCAGTGCCTCTATGACCACCTCCAAGAGAGGTCTGAACAGGGCGAGGGGTCTGAAGGAGTACACAGGGGTCAGAGGGCTGGGGTGGGGATAAGAGAGGACACAGTGGAGTAGCAGTAAATGGGGCAGTGAAATGTCCTTTGAGCAAATGTTTCTTTTTTTCTAGGCTGAATGATTACAGGGAACTTGCTGTCAGCACTCTTGGACTAATCTTTCCAGACACTTCTCTGAAGAGTGAATGACTCCGATCAAACCCTCCCCAAATCAGCAGTTGAGGATGTGGAGGAGGAATTTTAGAAGCTTGTGATTCACTCCTCTGGCACACAGCACTTGTTAGCCCCTAAGCTTAAGCTGCCTGGCATGGAGAGGCTACAGTAATCAGAGACCACAAGGGTCTTTATGCTTCTTGCTCCCTGACTTCAAAATAGCCAACAGAAAAAGGAGGAAGCCAGTAGCTATGAATCCTGGTCCTAAACAGTCCTAGCTATTGTCACATGTATGCCTTCTATCAGCAAAACCATTTACATCACTCCAGACCTATCCCCACCTGACAATCTCCTTGACTGTCACTCAACCTATGATGGTTCTAGGGGAATTGTAGGCCAAAAGTGAAGGATTCCTTTGTTCCCATCTCTATGATAGGACGACATGTGGTCCTGAGTGCCAAGGTACTAAGATAAGAGGGGTGCTCAAAATGCCCAGATGGCTGGAGAATAAAAACCCGGAGAACAGAGCCAAGTTTGCACAGCAGACAAGGGCCACTGTGGCCAGGGCTGGAAGCACAGTGCTTGTCGTCCACAGGCAGCAGCGGAACTAAAGGGAAGCAATCCCCCAACTCAGCTGGTGGGAGTTGGGCAACTTCCCAGCTGGAAGGAACTCTCAAACACATCCCTGTAAGCTACCCACGAAAGACAGAGATGCTGTTAAAAACAACAAACAAAAGGAGCCGCTAATCAAGAGGAACTTCAGACTTAAGAATGGGATTCAGTCATCCTTCCAGAAAGATGCATGTCTGGACCAAGGCCCAAGAGCATGACATTCAGCTGCTGTACCCCTCTTTGGGGCCCAAGTTTGGAGGCACTGAAAGAAGAAGACACTCACAAAGGAGGCAGATGGGAAAGCCCCATACACATGCAGTGTGGTTCCCATACAGAAGATTAGAATTCACCAGGTATAAGCAATCACAATTGTAATAGGCTGCTTAGAGCTGAAGTCATGTTTTGAATAAGAAACCAGCAAAGACCTCAAAACTTCTATCATTCCCTTTCCCTCTAAACTTTGAAACAGAGCCGTTTGGCGACTGATACACACCACCGGAAATCAGCAACACTGAGTTGGAACCACCCCAGGTTCTGACTCCTCAAGACACCCCAAGCAAGGACTTTTTTCTGTGGTTAGCAAAACAAAGGTATTTTGCATAGATAACCCAAATGGCTTAATCCTTCTCTTCCAAGCTTAATATTTATAACTAGGCTGATTTGTTAATAATGGCCCCTGCCTCCATTTCTTTCCTAATATTTTCACTACTATCCAAATTCTTCTTAGCAATATTTTATCTTCCACTGATTCTTCAGATAGAAAAGCTCTGACATTGCCAAGTGAATCAAACAGAGTAAGACAGTGAAAGAAACCGTAAAAGCTTGAGGATTCTGCTGGCAAAATCTTTACATCATGGAAAGAACTGGAAGGAATGGATAGCCACGCTGTTAGTAGGGTAGACCCAAGAGGGCAAAATGAAAAAGATAAGATGTTTTCCCTGTTGTTGAGTCATCGACGTTAATTTTTTTTTATAGACGTACTGGGGTATAACTTACATAATATAAATTCACTCACTGTAAGTATCTGACTCAATGATTTTTAGTCCACTGAGAGAGCTATTGAGCTTTGAGAACTATTGAAGTGGTTTCTAGGGTTGAGCTGTTTCTTCCTTTTTTTTTTTTTTTTTTTTCCTGAAAGTCCAACTCCTTAGTTCAGGAGAAAAAGAGGTGTACCTGTTAACCCAGCCACTGTCAGATGACAACAGGTTTAAGACTGAAGGGTCTGCATTGTCTCTGAAAACTTAACTTTCCCATCAACTTTGCCTTGATGGCTGGATGGGACAAAGGTAAAGCAAGAGTCTTCATTAGACTTTAGTTTGCAATGTGTTTTAAACTGGAAGACAGCAGAAAAGCAGAATGATGGATTGGTTCTACATTCTGCTTTAAACTTGCGGGGCTACCAAGCAACTTAGAAGCTCCAGGGAACTGCATTCTGCCCTTCCCACTCATTTCGGTAGTGCCAGTACCGACTAAGTGACTCAGTCTTCCTGATCAGAAGGAGCTGCTCTGTGTATACCTTACCCTTGGGTACAACACCGTTCACCAGCGCTTGTGTTTTTTTAAACACATTTCTCCTCTATGGGGCTACTGTCTATATGGAGTGGGGCTTTTGTGGATGAACAGCACTCAGTTAACCCCACAAATGGACAAAATAATATTTGATTGACACAACACAAGTTAAAATAACAGCTGAGTTTCAATGGGTTGCTTTGCTGAATTCTGATATGTTTGGGGCCAATATCTATTTCCTTCTTTTTTCATCCTACCCTTGCACCCCTGTCCCCATGACATCAGCGACTATGTGTAGAGTCTTCTAAACAGCCCTGGTGCTATTTTAAGTATGGTTACAGAGGGGGGTAAGATGATCTTGAGCTCTGAGATAGCATGAGGATTGCAATAGGAACAGGATACCCTTTGAAAAGAGAATGCAAGCTCTTCATCAGAGCAAAAATTCAGGATGTCCTAGGTCACTGTTGGTGGCATTGTCATTTATTACTGGCTACAGAACACAGTGGCCAGATTTCCTGGAAATAAAAAAGGCTTTTTTTCCTGAATTTTCTCTGGACGTAAACAATTATCTATTTGCAAGAGATGAGGGGGAAAAGGCATACACATGTATCAGAACTTTGAGCCTTTAAAAACAGTCATTAGGGCGCCTGGGTGGCTCAGTCGGTTGAGCATCTGACTCTTGATTTCGGCTCAGGTCACAATCTCACAGTTCATGAGACTGAGCCTCTTGTAGGGCTCCCGCACTGATAGCACAGAGCTTGCTTGGGATTCTCTCTTTCCCTCTCTTTCTGCCCCTCCCTCACTCATGCTCTCTTGCTCTTTCTCTCTCAAAATAAATAAACTTTATAAATAAATAAACAAACAAACAAACAAATAAATAGGGGCACCTGGGTGGCTCAGTCAGTTGGGCATCCAACTTCAACTCAGGTCATGATCTCGTGGTCCATGAGTTCGAGCCCCGCATTGGGCTCTGTGCTGACAGCTCGAAGCCTGGAGTCTGCTTCAGATTCTGTGTCTCCCTCTCTCTCTCTGCCCCTCCCCTGCTCATGCTCTGTCTCTCTCTCTCTCTCTCTCTCTCTCTCTCTCTCAAAAATAAACAAACATTTTAAAAATGAAAAAAATAATAATTAATTAAATTAAACAGTCATTGTCTGCTTCCCAAATGTCCTACTTAAGTCTCATTTTTTTGGTAATTATTTCCTCTTCAGACAAAGCTGCCTAGGGGTAGTCTGTTAAAATTGGTTTTGTTGACCTTGTCATGTCTTTCCTTTTCTACTAGATTATGTCTTGGGCTGCAGTTAACAAAGTGGACATGTCACCACACTCCCCGCTGCGTTCCTCCACACACAGAAGCCTTCTGGAGGGAATGAGTGTCATGCATACCAAGATGAGGTGTACAGGGCTGGACAAATGGGAGATGAGGAGGCACAAGGGACTGGAAGAAATGTACCACTAGTGGGGTACATCTCCAATACAGTGATGATAGACAGGAGCTCCCAGCTGGGGGAACAACATGGCCCAAACTTTCTCCACAGAAGAGGCTGCACCATGACTGCAATGTCTTGGAAAAGTCTGTGAGAGGAAAGTGAAATGGCTCACAAAGGTGTTAGATGGGAAAAGGCAAAAGAAAAGGCTGAACCTGGTTCACAGAAGCAAGGCTGCTTACCACTTTACAGTTTCTTTTGTTCTAGCCAAAGTAGCTTTCCTTAGAGAGGAAAGCCATCATCTACTTGCTCATTTAAATTTTTTTTTTTTCAACGTTTATTTATTTTTGGGACAGAGAGAGACAGAGCATGAACGGGGGAGGGGCAGAGAGAGAGGGAGACACAGAATCGGAAACAGGCTCCAGGCTCTGAGCCATCAGCCCAGAGCCTGACGCGGGGCTCGAACTCACGCACCGCGAGATCGTGACCTGGCTGAAGTCGGACGCTTAACCGACTGCGCCACCCAGGCGCCCCTCTACTTGCTCATTTAAAAGACTGCCCTCTTCCCCCTCACATTCAGCCCGACTGGGCTTACCTCAAGCACTCAGACCTGTAATAGTTCTGACAATAGCGTGGAGTTGTCCAATATGTTGTGTTCTGATGTTTTATGTAATTTACAGGCTTTGTGACTTCATAAAAAGCACAAGCACAGAGGATGAAAATGTAAAACATGTAAAAATTCATCAGGTGATAAGAGGAAATCATTTTTGGATGCCCGAGGGGAAAACAGCCCACAATGTTATGATGTAATCCTTTCCATCCTAGAGTGATCAGGATGTCTGATCTTCCTTGTGCCCAACTGAAGATGCCAGAGGAAGAAGACATTTACACAGGACAGATGTGGGCAACCTCATGAGGTTCACAAATCTCCCCAGCGCCTCTGTGAGGCAACCAGCTGATTCAAAACTAATTAAGTTTTAAAGCCTTGAATTCTAGAAAACAGGAATATAAATGAGAGATGTCCATGCCTGACAATGGTGTCAAACTAACACAAAATATAGCAGAATAAAATAACACCTGACAGGAGCACCTGAGTAGCTCAGTCGGCTGAGTGTCTGACTCTTGGTTTCGGGTCATGGTTCATGGGATCAAGCCCCGTGTCAGCCTCTGCATTGACAGCACAGAGCCTGCTTGGGATTCTCTCTCTCTCTCTCTCTCTCTCTCTCTCTCTCTGCCCCTCTTCGGCTCGTGCTCTTTCTCTCTCTCTCAAAACAAACAAACAAATAAATAAAATAAATAAAATAACACCTTACCAAAAAAAATAATATTAATCCAATTATGTTTCCCATGATAGCCAGTCCAGTTGATTTCATACAATATCCTGGCATGTCTAAGAATATTCCTTATATAATGTCATCACATTCTATTCAATTTCCCTGAGCATCACATCTAGAATAACCATTTCCCATGATTATTCCTTTCTTTGGTTAGAGCAACTGTTTAGTGCCCAACACCAGAGGCTCTGTGTCAGTTCCCTCACAAAAACTTGGGCAGGGATCCTGACTCTACCACAAGTTGCAACATTTTACATTGCATTCTTTAGGGAGATTTAATAAAAGTCATTACAATCTTTATTATTATTATTGTTAGGAAAATACTGTGGAAGATTCTAAGTGCAGACATAGAAATCCACGCCCCTAGCATGGAGTGCCCTGCAGTGCTATTCTCCAGGTACCTTCCTCTACCCTCTGATTTTCATCTCCAAATACAATGAAAGCTAAATCTAGCAGGCACTATTTGGCTCCTGGAAGATGCAGTGTTGTTTAGTGTCTGGCTTGCTTGGTCTTTGCCTTTTACCTCTTTCTACCTCTCTGTGATTCTCCTTTCTCCTGACTAAAAAACAATGGCTCTTTCCCCTTGGGCCTGCTATTTTCTAATGCATGGCCCTCTGCATCATGAAGCCGGTGATGAGTGATGACCTCACTGTGCTCATTTCTCTGCCAGGCCAGTGCCACTGAGTCGGCTTCTACTTTAATAACTGGAAAGTGGGCAGCAGAAACCCACATGTGATGAGGCTGCTCTGTCTCAAACGCTCCCCATCAGACAGATGAAACAGAGCTGTCTTTCTTGGTGGAGAACACGAGCTATCTTTTATGTCCTCTTAGTTAATGAAGGGTCTTGCTGTAAGAATAGCTTTCCCAGTCCATTAGCAAGATAATTCTCTAAAGAATCTGTGAACACTTCCAAGAACTAAATATGGAACACCAATCTTCAAGTGGCAGGAACGAAATAAAATCGAACGATGCAGCATCAGAGATATGTTCAGAGGCCTGGGAGGGAGATAACTGGGGTTATGATACAACAGCAAGGATTTTTCCCTCTGTTTTATAAGCACCCTCTCAGGATTGTCTATGAGCTGAGATCAATAGCAGCTTTTCCAATAGAAAGTGCATTTGGTTTCAATTCACTTTCATAACAACAGAGACTAATGCTTAGCAAGATGGAGAACATTAAACCCTATTGTTCAGGCTGAGGAATGACTGGCTTGGGTGGCAGGAAGCAGAACAGCCTCTTCTCTGGACAAGAAAATGCCTGTGGGTAACAAACCTCATTCCCAAACAGTCTTCTTCTTCTTCTTTAATGACAGTGAAAGAAAATCAAAGAATCATCTCAAATCATAGAAGTGGAAGGGATCTCAAAAAAAAAAAAAAAAAATCATCATCTAGAGGAGGACTTAGCCTCCTCTAGAATGTTTTTGTTTCTCAAATAATTATATAAACCCCAAGGCATTGTGATTTAATAAGGTCTAAGGGTCTAGCAAAGTATTTTATAAATTATTTTCCTAAGCCCCTTGTGGAGCCTTTTATTATCTTAAATAACGAGAAAATGAATGGGATTCTTTAAGATTTGCAGCTTTAAGATTTTAGAGGTTGTGAAGTGGAAAAGGTGGGAATTGGATCCAAGTTGTATTCTTTTGGCAAAAGAAAAGACCCACGCCATTGGTTCATGTCTCACATGACCAGCAACTCATTCTCTATCACTGTAATTATTCAAAAATATCCCGCAAGTTACATTCCCTTTTCTCTCACTGATGGAAAGAAAGGCATATTGGATAAGCTAATACAATGGAAGAATGCTGACGTACAAAATGTCCTAATGAAGGGTTCTTCAGGAAAAACAAAAACAAAAACAAAAACAAAAACAAAAACACCCCAAAAAACCAACCACCCAAATGGGGAATTATGTAATTTTATCCTTGTATTATTCAGAAAATGGCAAGGGGAAAAATGCCATCCACTGTGTGTTCCTTGAGAACTTCCAATCAAGGGCTCTAGCCATTTAAAAACATGTTTCCTGGCCTCAGACTGGCTATAAATAAATTTAATAAGGATGAAAAAAAAATCATCGCATCATTTACAGTTCTCTCTCAACTCCAGCTGACAAAAATCCACTCCAGATGTTTGTTTTGCAAGAACAACAGCAAGAGGGTGAACTTCAATCGTGAGGATGAAAGTCCCAGAAGAAGGGGGTGTGTTTGAAGAGAAAGGGACAGCCAGGTTGGCAGAGAGGGTGTGGACAAACCTGGTTTGATACTGATTTAACAGAAACACGGTAATTAATTTATTTTGTGTGTAAGAAATCCAGTTTATTAGCCTTTCCCCTGTCTCATCACCCCTTTCAAAGCCACAGGGGCTTGGCTGGTGAAGCCTGAAATGGTTGTTTCATAACCTTTGCTTTTAAATTAAACAAATGACCTCAGATTTTGGAGCAGTTGTTGACTCAGGGGAAAGTATGCCATTAAAAGTGTGCCAGAAACAGATTTAATTGGTACAAGTCCCAAAAAGTGCTCGAAAGAGAACAGGCTTCCCGCATATAGATTTCAGGGAAATTACTCAAAGGCCGCACAGCTTTGTCAGAATTTGAGATGTGAAACAAGGCAGCTGTAAGACTCCATATCAAAAGGGTAAATTCAATTCAGGAGATATTAATCTGATTACCTAAGCAAGGCCGCGAATCGGATATGCTCCATTGTGCGCTCTTGTTCAACCTGGACAGCTGGAGGAGCCAATAGCTTCCTTTTCCCTGACATATAATTAAGTTTTAAGAGATGATCGAGTTACGGATACAAAGTTTTAAGAAATATTTCATTCAGGAGTGGTATTTACAGTGCTAGCCTGTTGCAAGAGACATTGTTCACTTTATTTCCTTGAGCCACACTGGAGAGTGTGTGGATCAGGGCCTAGGGGCTTGGTGTTTGTGTTTCAGGCTACAATAAACGCCCTCTGTGCACCTGCCTGGAGGAAAAACCAGTCCAGCCGCCTCCCAAGACAAAAGGCCCCTGTATTAAGTGCTGAAAACCCAGACGTGAACTGACCCTGTCAAATTCCAGCTAGAAAAAAAAATCAATATTTTTTTCCAACCCCAAAGAAGTTGTCATGTAGGTTTTTGGCTTTCCTTTCTCATCCTCATGGAGTCTGAACAACAGTGATCTGTCAGCAGAAGTCACTTTCTTTCTCACGAGTCTCCTCACCTTTCTAGATTCCTTTCCTGATGGCGCAATCCATTGCCTGGCATACTGTAAGCTGTCCTCCAGTGATCAACATATACTCCCACTCTTTCTCCACCAGGCCCTTCCCCTGGAACTTCACCTCTAAGGATGTATGTCTTTCCAAAGAGATAGCGTTACTAACTTACATGTTTTCAAAGATTTCACAAACACCTGCTCATCACCAATTGCATATACACTTAGAACTGCAGGAGTGTTTATCAGTAGGGCAGAATATCAAGATGACACTGAGCCATGCCCATCGTGGTTCCCAATGCTAGTTGGGCAAAGACCTTAGTGGGTCATGCATACTAATTGCAGAGGACTCCTCCAGAGAGCTGTTCGGCTTGGACTCGTTCTAGAATTAGTCATGCTAGTCTCGGCTGATCTGTGCACTCTCATGAAGAAAAGGGATTTCTCATGAACTTGGGAACCCAACTACATGAGGTTTCATTTGTGAAATTTCACTGGTGGCATGGGTACCTTTACCCCCATACACAGATGAATAAACTAAGAAGTGCAAGGTGGTTCCCTCAACTTGAGAATGCAACTTGGTTACAAAACCAGAAAAGGATCCATTAATTGCAATCTCCTACTTCTCTAAGCCAGCCCTGAATAGAGGACAAAATTAATGAAATCATGATTTTGATAATTATTGAAAACTGCCATACATGGTAAGGCTTTGGCTGCAAACCGTTTTTGAATATATTTGCTGATGAACAGCTAAACCCCCTTTAAGGGTTAACAGCTTTCTCAAGGTTGCCTCAACAGCATCTCCAAACTCTGACCCTGAGGGACAGGAAAACCAGATGATCAGCACAGGAAAGCCAGGTTCCCTAACATGACTATTCCAGCAGGATGTGCTTAATTGTTTGTGTCTGGAGTGAGCATAGGAACCAAGTGCAGTTTATCTGATGTGGTGCTCATGAAACAGCTGGCCAAAAAAAACAGTCACCCACCACAGGTGCTAAGCTGCACAGAGCTACCTTGGCCATCCGGGCCAGTTCTCAGTGAAACATGGGGCTGATTTACAGCCTGTAGTTTTATGAGTGATGGAGGCTGTCTGTTGGCTGATATAGGGCCCTGCATACCTTGTGACTCAGGACAGAATGGTCAGGGAGTCCATCTTCATGGTGTCCTAATACCCTAAGATGGTGGCCCAAGACACCCAAAGGTCCTGATGGTCTCTCCTCTCCATGAGTGCCCCACACATCTACAATCTGCCTCTCACATCCTGGTACCTCACCAAGTGCTATGCTCAGTGTGATTTTCACTGTGTGTGGACCTCTTTGCTGGGCTTTCCTATCTTTTCCTGTCCTAGCCATTGTAGCACAATACATACAACCTGTTTAGATGTAAGGTTTGGCTCCATTACTGTATGCAGGAATTCTAGGATTCCAAGATAAGGCTGACAAAAATTAGAATTAACCTTTATGTTCTAGAGGGTAGAGGCCAACCCTGATCTTATTCTTGTTATCCCCTGAACACCTAGCAAGTTTTTATATTATAGATGCTTCATATGTGAATGAATGAACAACTGAAAGAATGGAGCCAATGCTCAAGTTTTAGGTTGATTCTCATTCTTTTGGGGACAGTAAGGAGCTTTGCAATGAAAAGGAGGGGATACATTTGAACTGTCCCCATGACATCAGTGGCAGGCATATAGATGATAACTCATTGCGATGTGGGAAGAAAATGTTTGAATCTATTTCATTTTTTAAAACCTCTATTTCTGGTGTGTTTTATATAATAGTATAGTAGTTCTACATTTTAGAGATAGCAGTTTTACATATTTTGGGGTCGTGTGCCTAAAAACCATGAGTTGTGGACTCAAAAAAAAATGTGAAGATTGCTGTTCTACATAACCAATATAATAGTGATAGTGACAAAGAGATGTGCTAAAATGCTCATAGAGGGTTTGGTCCAGCCTGGGGTTTGCTTTGTTCATCTTTATTTTTTTTTTTTAATTTTTTTTGTTTTTTTTTTTTAATATAATTTATTGTCAAATTGGTTTCCATACTACACCCAGTGCTCATCCCAACAAATGCCCTCCTCAATGCCCATCACCCACTTTCCCCTCTCCCCCAGCCCCCATCAACCCTCAGTCCATTCTGCTTTGTTCATCTTTAAAGGAGAAACAGAGAAGTTTGTCTGAAACTTGAAAAAGAAGTATCAATTTGCCCCTCAAAGAAGGAAACTTCACAAAGGCATCACCTAATGCAATATGTGGCCGAGGGAACAGAGGCCCAGAGAAGTTAAGTGACTTGCTCAAAATAACACAGGTGGTTTGTGGCAGAGCTGGTTGCTGAACACAGGTCTCCTAATTTGAAATGCAGTGCCTTATCTACTGTTAAAAACACCTCTGCTCTAAGGTCTGTCTGTAAACAGATTTCAGGGAGCCTACAAAGAAGTGGCCACAATTATCATATCACTTAGCATGGGACACTCAACTCTGACAATGGCAGGCAGAAATACATGATCATACACTCAGCAGGGTAGTTGTATTAGCATCTTGTAGAACTGAGTATAATATACTGGTCAAGAGAACAGACTCTGGAGCCAGACTCTTGGGTTTGAATCCATGCTAATCACTAGTTAGCTAACCATCAGCAGCTTATGTAAATGCTCCAAGCTTCAGTGTCTTTGTTGCTAAAATGGAGGCAATAATGGAACCCCACAAATTGGCTGAGATTTCTCATGCTTAGTTTGGTACATATTAAACACTCAATATTATTATCACTAGCAAAAAGAGCAGAAAACATTGATTAATTCCCACAGTGCCATTTAAATAATTTACTATTTTCTCTTACCACCTAACAAAGAATTACAGATAAGCCATTTCTTTTTTTTTTTTTTTTTTCAACGTTTATTTATTTTTGGGACAGAGAGAGACAGAGCATGAACGGGCGAGGGGCAGACAGAGAGGGAGACACAGAATCGGAAACAGGCTCCAGGCTCTGAGCCATCAGCCCAGAGCCCGACGCGGGGCTCGAACTCACGGACCGCAACATTGTGACCTGGCTGAAGTCGGACGCTTAACCGACTGTGCCACCCAGGCGCCCCCAGATAAGCCATTTCTAATTATAAAATGCCTCGATAAATGGAAGACTCACCTGATGCTACTCAGAAGCCTGATGCACCAAAGAAATCTCTCCCAGGTTGATGAGGTGAGAAATCAAAACCAGATCTGGCCACCCAGACTTTAGAATGGTTAAAGTTAATTGCAAAGTTTCCATTCCCACCCAAAAGTGATTCCCCTCAAAGAGATCAAAATCCAAGCTCTCTAGTTTCATCCCCATTCCCTGTAACCTGTACATTGCTCCCTGAGAAATCTCTTTGAACCACAAAATAATCCTGCCTCTTCCTTGTTTCAATGGCTCCCCATCACCCTCAGGAAAGAATGCAAAGTGACTAGTGTGATGGGTAACACTTTTCACAACCTGGCCACTGCCAATCGCGACAGACAGACCTCATGCCACTCTCTTCTGTGCCAGTCACAGCACCCCTCCCATAGGTCCCCTATGGCACCTGCCTCTAGTCCATTACATGGGCTTTTCTCTAGGCCAGGAGCCCCCTTCCCAACCTCTTTCTCCTCTTGGGAACTGCTACTGATCCTTCAAGATCCATCTCAAGTGTCTCCTCACTGGAAAGCTCTCCCAGAGAGCTTCCATCCCCAAACCAGGACTCATGCATGCTTTCCACAGTGATATCCTACACCTACAGCCATCATAGCACACTTCACTTACTCATCCATCACACTTGCCCCCTCCTGACTATGAGCTTTGTAAAGAGCTTTTGTCTCTGTAAAGAGCTCTTTAGCCCTTAGCATCTGCCTAGCACAGGACCTAGTAGACAGTAGGTCCCTAATAAACATCCTTTTTGTATATCAGACTAAACTACTTCAGTCCACTCTGATGTCAATGTGGGAGAGTTCCCCTTCAAAAACAGAGTTATTAAGCTCCCATTCTTTCCCTTCTGACACTTTCCCTGCATTGCCTAATGTTATTTATCACACATATTCAGTGCAGGTACATAAAGTTGAACACACTTTAGAGGAATTTTAAAGCATATATGTATGTCCAGTGAGAAAAATCACAATAGCAGTTTCATGCTTCTTTAAGGTAAGTACACATCTAAAGCTTCAGCTAATTCTTTGATTGCCCCTACTTTGCAGCCGTAGGTGCCTCATTGATTCATCAAATATTTATTGAGGAACTACTATTACCAGGCACTATCGTAGGCTGTGATGATCCAGTAGCGAACAAAAGAGGCAAAGATTCCCACCTTCAAGGAGTTTACCTTCTAAAAAAGATTTTTTAACATTTACTATTGAGAGACAGAGAGAGACAGAGCATGAGCATGGGAGGGGCAGAGAGAGGAGGAGACACAGAATCTGAAGCAGGCTCCAGGCTCTGAGCTGTCAGCACAGAGATTGATGCGGGGCTCAAACTCACAAACTGCGAGATCATGACCTGAGCCGAAGTCCAATGCTTAACTGACTGAGCCACCCAAGGGTCCCAAAGAGTTTACCTTCTAATGACCACAAGACAAGATTTTTTTCTTTTTCTTTTTTCTGATTACCTGAGTTTTGTATCATCTTGTGAAAGTACAAGCTATTTTCCTTGGTTGCAGTTTGATCCCTGAAAGGTCAAGGTGGGTCTTTCTGGTTGGGCCTTGGATCTACCCCTTAAGCTCCATCAACCACTTATTCACTGAGGTTTGTTTCCTGGGCTCTACTTTTAAATATTTCAATTATTCTATCTCGGGGGGGCATGTTCTTTTGTCACTTAGAAGCACTTAAGTTATTTTGCTTCTAGCCTCATTCATCTATATATTGTATTTAAAAACAAAACGAAATTTGTCCCCTTAATCCCTAGCCCGCTGGGCTATCATCCATCCTCTATGGCTGAAAGTAATACTTCCAAAAAAAACTTAGATTCTCTTAGATGTTTGTGTGGGTCTATTAGTTTAGAAAACATGGTTAAGAAAATCAACATCACAATCTAGAAAGACCTCACTGTCTTCCATTGAAACACAGAATCCCCTCCCTAGCACATGCACACATACACACACGCACACATCTGCATTTAACCCATCAAACTCAGACCGTCTCCTGAAGGTAGGGAGTAATTTTGTTCCAGCATATCATAAATTGTGGAAAGGACTGAACTTACAGAATTCTCCAGTACACATATTTCAGTTATCTAGCTGCCGTCTTGGCTTCTCTGGTTTATCTTGTCTTAAGCAGTGGTAAATGATGGCTGACCATGGGCTATAGCTTGTGCTAAGTGCTGGTCACATGTCCCTGAATAGGAGGTGACTTAAATATAAGTAAGCTTAGGCCTCACGTCTCACTGGATTATAATTATTTAGAATAGGTAGTAGATTCCAGATAAATAGAAGAGATCTATCGCATCCCTGAAGAGAAACTCTAGGGTTGACTGTAGATATAAAAAAAATTTAAGAGGAATCAGATGGTTATTTGAGACTGGAAAAAAATGTTTTTAAATGTTGTTGTTGTTGTTTTTTAAACAATGTATTGGCTCAAAAGCACAGACTAGCAATAGGTAAGTAATAGCAATGAGTTGATAAAGAAGAAGGAGAAGATGCTGAGAATGGATGTGACTGATGGGATTGACAGAGGTACACACACCTGTTTTTAGAAGCAAACTTATAATGATATCTGCTCAGTCAGACAAAGTTCTTTAACTAGTCTCCTTGGGAGCTCAGATGGAGACACATTCATCTTGGTATTCTTGGTGCCTAACACAGATAAGAAACTCACTGAATAAAGAATTGTTCTCAAAGTATGGTCCCTAGACCAGCAGTATCAACAACGCATGAGAATCTGTTAGAAATGCAAATTATCTGGCCCCTCTCCTGACTGAATGAAGCCCTGGGAGTGGGGGCCCAGCAATGTATACATTAATACCCACCCCACCCTCACCCCTGGTGATTCTAATGCATGCTGAAGTTTGAGAACCACTGGAATAGAGGTTCTGGTATGGAAACACAACCACTCTATATCCTTGACTAAAGAACAGCACTACTCTATCTGGAAAGATCGTCCATCTTCTTTGATTGAGCATGTGGCTTTGGAAGGGATGCACATGGAACTGTAAGGGAGGAAAGAGAAACATTCTCAGCCACTCAAATAAGCCTCATCAATCATGTTGATCGAGGAAATGACGTGTTGCCAATGGATTATCTTCACATTCTTCTCACAGGGGCTTTGGGAAAAGTCACAAACTCCCTAATGTGGCATGCCAGATGTCCACGATCCACACTGCCTACTTCTCAAGTCTCATCCCTTGCATTTCTCCTACATCCACCCCCCTCCCCCATACTCCCAGTCATAAGGAATTATTTCACCTCTTCACATGACCATGCTCTTCCCATCATATCTTTGGTAATGATATGCCCTCTATCTAGAATGTCATTTTTCCATCTCTGTATTCTCAGCACTAAGTATAGTTGCTGGTACACAATGGATGCTCCACTTCCCTAGATATTCAATGAGTTCATTGTCTCCCTACTTCCAATCTCCCTATCCCTAACCATCCTACACATCTCATCCAGATAACCTTGAGAGTGCATAGTTATGATCATTTTAGCATAAAATCTAAATTCAGTCTGGCATTCAAAGTCTGGCCCCAACCCATTTCTAGATTTATTACAAATGACCACCACAGGCAAATGAGGCTCCTTTGCCCTCTTCCCAGCATATCCTGCATTTTCTTACAACACAGATCCCAGATTTACTGAGTACTCTCCAGGAACTACAGAATACAGGAGTGATCAAGACAAAGTCCTGCCCTTGAGGCGATTATATGAAAGCAAAGGAGGCAGGCAGTAAACCCATAGGTTAATTTATAATATGAGGTCAGGTAGTGATAAGGACAATGAAGAAAATTAAAGCAGGCTTGGAAGAAAGAAGAAGATGGGATGGGGCTAGGGGCTCCATCTTAGATAGAGAGGTGAAGAAAAACTTCTCTGAGAAGAGGACCCTTGAGCAACACTGAATGTAGTGAAAAAGGAGGCCAAGGAGGGGATATGGACAAGTGCTCCAGTCGGTGGGAATAGCAAATGCAAAAGCGCAGAGGCAGAAACACTTTGGTGAATGTGAGAAACAAGAGTGTGGGCTATGAGGCTAGAATGGATAGGGGGGAGAGTAACAGGAGATACGGGCAGGACATGGCCCATTTTGAACTTAATGCCTTAGTTCATAGCATTTCCTGATCTTTACTCGTCTTTGCCTGTTGAAATCCTTTCTATCCCTCAAGTGCTATCTCCTATATTTTCCTCCCTGGACCCTTCAGATTCCCCTCTGCTGAAAGAGATGTGTTCTTCTTCCTAAATCCTGGAAGCTTTGGTGCACACCGTCTTGTCTGAAAGCACCACACACATTCTACCTAATAATGTTCTCCTTTAGAACTATTCTCAAACTACACTGTAAATATCTTGTGGGCAAGGACCATATCTTGCTCATTTCTGAATTTCCTATAACATTAACATAGTGCATATAGCAGGGGCTCTACAACTCACAAAATCATCAGGTTGGAAGGCACTTGAAAGTCTCTTCATTGAGCCAAAAAAGTTGTTTTTGGAGGGGCCATAGCTCTAAAACTATGCTAATATATGCAGGAATTCAGCTATTGCATAGGAAATGTCAGTATGACCAAATGAAATGCAGCTTAATCCAACCAGTATTTATTGAGTGGCTTATCTGAAAAATGGAGAAAAGCAAAGCCCTCAGAGAGAACTGAACCTAGGTCAGAGATCAGCTGGACCATCCTTGGGCTAGACCACCTTGCTAGACCCTGTTATAATCCTCCCCACATCCTAGCAAAGATCACAAATGCATTCTGGGTTTTTCATGCCACATTACGATGCAAACTAAGTTATCCTCTGGGCACCACTCCTAGAAACCAGCCATTCTTCCCTTCTTTATGATCTCTGACCTAGAGGCTTCTCATATTTGGTATAGAATTCTCTTTGATGATGGTAAACACAAATCTGACCTCAGAAAATCCTTCCAATTTGAACCCCTCTGGGATCACACCCCCCCAACTCCCCAGCATCTCATTCTTGGGCTTTTGGCCCCATCATCTCTGTAGTTGAAGCAATTGACAAGACTGGCTTTGGTGTTCTTGTCCCTTCTGCCTTCATGACACTGAGATGGTAACAGGAACATGTGCAGATCTGGGAAATTAGCCAGTAAATCCTAAGTAGTGAAGAAGTCTGTGGATAAGAGTAAAATATTTTCAAAATATCTAGCTCAGCCTTCCCATGAACCACCTCAAAGACCGTCCCCCAAGAAAGCTCTCTGACGTTCATCTAATTTGATCGTAACGTACCTCATGCTTCCAATGTGTCTCTCTTTGGCAAACTATTGCTAGCAAAACAGAGCTCCTGACCAAGAAGCACTTCCTGGTGACTCACTTCAGTGTTCCCTTCCTCCTACTGATCCCTCTTCCTTGGTCCTGTCACTCCCTGGTCTCCCTGCTGCACATCTTTAACAAGCTCCTGTCCCTTTTGAGATTTACAGCTGGTCAGACCTTTGCATGCTGTGTCCATCCTCTCTCAACTCTAGCTGCCCCTACCTCACATAATAATAAGTAGGCTTTCTTTAGCTAAACACCACAGGGTTTTAGTGCTTTTAATCTTTTTCTATAAATTAGGCCTTTCGTGGCATCTGAACAGCTGTTGGAAGTAATATACATTCAGCTAAGTGCCATGGATACCAGGGAGGATGGGACATGGGTAGGTGTGGTGTGTCCCTTGTGAATGGAAGTATGTGAGGTTGTATGTGTTGATATATGTCCTGTGGCTTGGGGATAAAAGGTCAAAAGGTCACTAGGACCCTTAACCATTTTTATCCAAAACGCACTCCTAAGAGGCAACAGTATCCAAATCCAGGCTTTCATGGGAGGGGCTCTAACTTCTGTTCCTGGCACCAGCACCACCACCACTTGCTTATTGTGTGGCCTTTGAGTAATTCCCTTCTCTCCTTCATGCTTCAGTTGCTTGAGGTGGTTTAAGTGATTCATCATTTTAGGACATTTTAAAATGCTACATAGATATGTTAATGTTAACAATGCTGATCACAGTTGTTAATGTTAACCTCATAGGCACACGGTGACACTTTACGTTTTCAAAGCAATAATTACAGCCAACCTGCACCATACCCCTGAGAAGTGGATTTTTAAGGCTGCTCCACTCAGACTCATTTGTACATGGTCCTACCCCAACCAGTGCACATTCTTAGTCTGGGATTGGGCTGTGGAGGGCCTTGGAGCTAAAGTATGGAGAGAGTTCTGCTAACTTGACCAACCAACCCCAAAGTCTGTGGTTAATGGATTACAAATTTGGGTAATGCTGGACAATAAATTACAACTATAATAATAAAGCTGAAAGTACACACAATTTAAGCAGAAACACCAGTGTTTTTTATCGGAAATGAAAGAAACCATTGATCATAGCAACTGTCTGAGATTAGCAGGGAGCCACATTTTCAAACATCCTGCAGTAAATCCAGAGCAGATCCAGCTGGAAAGCAAGAGTGGAAATAAAACTTGAAAATTCATACCATGCTTTGAAGTTTGCTTCTTTCACAACCATAAGTCCCTGATTCGCCCCAACCATTCTGAGCTGCTCTTGCTTGTTGAATTTATTTTAAAAGAGACACAAGCCATGCACTTGCATATAATCTTTCAAAGGGACTCCAGCTTTTTGCAGGGATGGTTGCTTGAGGAGTATGAATCCCAAAATACTTTCTCTTGCACATGAAATCAGCCATCAATTCAACTGGAATAGAAAGGCTTCCAATACTAAAACTAGAAACCACTCTTGGTTGTAGTAAGTACCACTTTTTCTCTTAAGTTCTTTCCTTTACCCATCCATGCACTTTTAATTTTTAGTTTTCGAGTGCTATTATCTGTCAAAAACTATTAATGCTGATAAGAGGATACTAACATGCCAGACGCTGGAAATGCCAGGATGGCAGCCTAATCATGTCTTCCTTTCCATGAAGCTGTCTGGGACTCCTGAAATGGGCTGTGTCACCACACTGAAGTTACTGCTATCCCATTAAGTCCTCAGAGGAGAGAAAGCCAATGGTGCAGGTTGAACAGAGCTTCAATCTTGCACAGGAGCCACTGTCACCATACGTCAACCTCACCTACCAACTGTGCTTGTGTGGCAGGAGCCCAGTCCTTCTGCCCAAATCCCAGATGACTTTAGAATAGCGCATGGAGTCTTGGGCCAGCTGGACGGTTAGATCCTTTCTCTGCTGATCAGTATGGGGAAAAGGGATATTCCCTATGACTGAGATCCAGTCACTCTTATTATTTTCGATGACCACCAGGAAGAATTGGCAAGGGCATCTAAGAAACATGTCCTTGGCCACAGAACAGTCACAATAACCTAGTCAATAACCAGTCACTCGACTTCGTAATAATCTAGTTGCCTGAGTTTCTGTCAACAAAACAAAAAACTAAAATGGAAAATACTTTGATTCACAGAGCCTGGTTGAGAACAATGTAGATTATAAAACCAGAAATCTGGATTTCCACCCTTAGGTTCATAGGGCGGTGATTTTTGGTCAATTTGCATAAGTCTTGAAGGTTCCATTCTCCCCACAGAATGAAATAATGCTTGTGAAAGGCAGGCTGAAAATTGACAAGCACACTGTACCTATGAGAAGTTATTCTAAAAAAATAGGGAAAATTCAATTTGTCCTCTCTTTCCTTCTCCAGGCACAATGCTATGGGGCAGGAGCAATGCAGAGAAAGTCCTTGACCTCTGGGGTCCACTTCTCTCTTCTTGGGCTCTCCCACCTGGGAACTGGATAATTCAAGAGTGGAAGAAACCCCAATGAAGGGAATCATACCATGGACCCAAGCAGTGAACATGGTTCCATCAACATGATCCAAGCAACAAGCCAGCCACAAACTTAGTAAGGGGGGGGAAAAAAGCTAGCAACACAAAAACAAAGAACTCTCAACTTTACAAACACTGGGAGGGCAACAGCTGGTCAGCTGAGATTAAAGGAGCGTGAGAGAGCACCTCCCCATCTCCTGACTTCTCCTCCCCCATAGAGGTCCTTGCAGCCAGTCAGGGCTTGCTTTTACAGCTCTGTGAAGATGACCTTGTTCCAGCTAAGATAGGGGCTCTTTTGATCTCAGCAGGGGGATGCTCTGGGCCTGCAGCTGGCAGATATTAATAGTACAGGATCCGCTGGGGTGGAAGAGATCTCTCAGTTGGGCCAGGTCACTTATATTCATTCCCTGCTCTGCATCAGAGCAGAAGGGACTTCATTTCCCTGAATTGGCCCCTGCTGGGTATTTCCCTTAGGTCAACTCAGATCATTTTATCGCTGGCTGCTCTTGGCCGCTTGTTCTCACCCTACAACCGTTTTCAAGGGAGCACTGTTTAAGCCGTGCCCTCTGCTCTGCAGCTGAAATCTATTACAGGGCAGGGTGGACCCTGAGCTCACCCCATTGGTGTGTTTCTCACTCTCACAAGTTTGCACACACATCTTCTTGTGTATAGGTCTGTGTGGGGGAGAGGCAGAGAGGGCAAGAGACAGACAAGACAGGAATTGTTTAGAGTCAGGAGAGAGCAATGTGGGGAGAGGAGGCTCTTACAAGTATGCCAAAGTATCAATGCTAAGATTCCTGAAGATCCTTTCTATTATGCTTAATCTAGGAAAATACAAGGCCATTCTTCCCACACCATAAATCAGAATTTTAAAACCCCATCAACAAGTGAATACTCCTGATCTTCAGACCCACATCATGATCTCACAACGGTAGAGCTAGAAAAGACTTCAGCAATGTTGTATTTATCCAGCCTGTCCTTTAATAGAAAAAAACCCAAGTTATCAAAAGACCTGCCCAAGATCACAGAGCTAATAACACAATGTCAAAGCTGATACACGGCATGCTGGAGACAACAAAATAATTTATACCTATTAATCATAGTGGCATTAACAACCATTGCAATGTATTTGAATAGGTAGGTATAAATGTTCTAGGAAAATGTTCTAGGAAAATTGTCCATTTTAGTTTACTGGTAAGGAACTTCATTATAGACTTCAGGAAAAAATATTTCTATAGCCTCTTTACCTGCTCAGCTATACAAAGGAAAGCTCTAGAAAAATCAATTATTTCCATTGCCCCTAGGATTTCGTAATTTTAAAAAGTTGTCAAAGGATGAGCGGGTAAGTCTCCCCTTGCCCTGAACACACCTTTACCATTTTCTGGAAGCAGTTACACCGGAGCCCCAAAACAATTTCCGTTGTATCTGTTTTGTTCCTCTTCTTCTTTTTTTTTTTTTTTTTAATTTTTTTTTTCAACGTTTATTTATTTTTGGGACAGAGAGAGACAGAGCATGAACGGGGGAGGGGCAGAGAGAGAGGGAGACACAGAATCGGAAACAGGCTCCAGGCTCTGAACCATCAGCCCAGAGCCCGACGCGGGGCTCGAACTCACGGACCGCGAGATCGTGACCTGGCTGAAGTCGGACGCTTAACCGACTGCGCCACCCAGGCGCCCCATCCTCTTCTTTGCTTAAGATAAGAAAGCCAAGACAAAGCAAAGTACTATTACTTATTGTTTTTTTTAAGTTTATTTCTTTTGAGAGAGAGAAAGAGAGAGAGAGAGAATCCCAAGCCTACTCTGCACCATCAGTATGGAGCCTGAAATGGGGCTCAAACTCATGAACTGTGAGATCACAACCTGAGCCAAAATCAAGAGTCCAACACTTAACTGACAGAGCCACCTAGCCCCGCCACCCCACCCCCCACTGCTGGTTTTTAAATAAGGAAACAAAAATTTTTTTTTCTCCTCAAGGCTGACTAAATGAGTGTGTGTGTGTGTGTGTGTGTGTGTGTGTGTGTGTGTGTGTGTGAAATAAATCACAATTTTTAATCAGGTGCTTTGTGTGAGTCTCATGGTTACTGTTTACAAAGTATTTACTTTGGTATCCATTCAGCATTTATTTACTGCCTACTATAAGCCTAGAACTTTTCTAGTCACTTAGGCACAACCATAGATGCAAAAAGAATACAAGATAGCCGGTGCCCTTAAAAAAATCTTCCAATCTAGGGGCACCTGGGTGGTTCAATCAGTTGAGCATCAGACTTCAGCTCAGGTCATGAGATCACAGTTAGTGGGTTTGAGCCCCGTGTCGGGCTCTGTGCTGACAGCTCGGAGCCTGGAACCTGCTTCGGATTCTCTATCTCCTTCTCTCTCTGCCCCTCCCCTGCTCTGTGCTGGGTCTCTCTCTCTCTCTCTCTCTCTCTCTCAAAACTAAACATTAAAAAAAAGTCTTTTTTTTTTTTAATCTTCCAATCTAGTCAGGAAAACATGAAAAGTTAAATTAGTTTTCCTAGACCTTTTCTTTAGAAAGCAGAACAGGTAGAAGGGTCACAGAGGAGGAAGAAGGAGTGAGACCAGTGCAGACTGGAACAAACAAGGGGATTTTGTGAAAGTGGTGGCCTTTAAATAAATCTTGAAGGGGTCAGGGAATTTGGGAAGAAAGGAAGCAGTAGAAGTGAAAAAGGGAAATGCTATTCTAGATGGAACATGCTGTCTCTGCAGTGGCATGGAGACAGGAGTGGGGAGTGGTGGGCAGAAAGTCAACATGGTTGGCATAGGAGTTCACCCAGGACACTGGCAAGAACCAAGGGGAACAGGAAGAAAAGGGCAGACTGTGAGGGGTAAGGAAGCATTAACTGTCTCTAGTGGTATTTTGGAAACTGATCCACACAAAAGAGAAGAAAAGCAAAAAAATCCTGATTTTTAGCATGTGCTGATTCCCATGGTGTAAATCCTTCCACCCTGGCTGATTTCAAGCTAACAAACCACAAATTCCTGAATATTTTAAAAGTGACTTCTTGATTTAAGCCCATTCTCAGGAAATGAGCTAAAACAACTCCAAGATTTCTGAGTAGGAAAGTGACACAGTAAAAGGAAGCCAGATTCGGAGAGTTTAATTTGGTGGTGGCAGAATGGAAATGGCAGTGAGGCTAGAGTTGGGAGGCCGTTTTGGGATCTATAAAAATAATCTAACTGTGAGTTTAATAAGTCAGCTGATCACAATACAAATTACAAAGAAGAGGTGACTGGCTGGCTCAGTCAGTAGAGCATGCAACTCTTGATCTCAGGGTCATGAGTTCAAGCCCCACACTGGGCATGGAGCCTACTTAAAAAAAATGTATACTATCCATAAACATTTTTTAAAAAATTTACAAAGAACAGGGGACAGAGGAAAAAATATTATCTGGAAAGAAGAGCCAAGAAGACTGGATGACAGGAGTGCAGGGAGGGAAAAAGAGTAAACGATTCGGGTTTTCGGTCCAGGTGATGGGGGAGAGATGAAACATCACTGAATGTGGAAATAGGGGATGCAGGGCATTTTACAACTTTAAAAAATAAGTAATTAGGGTTTTTTTTTTAAATGTTTATTTATTTATTTTGAGAGAGAGAGAGAGTGTGTGTGTGTGAGTGGAGGGAGGGAGAGAGAGAGAGTAAGACAGAGAATCCCAAGCAGGCTCCTCACAGACGAGCCCCACTCGGAGCTTGATCTCATGAACCATGATATCATGACCTGAGCCGAGATCAAGAGTCAGACGCTTAACTGACTGAGCCACCCAGCTGCCCCCAAGTAATTAGTTTTCACTCTGAAAAACACCGAGAAGCAAGGGCTGTGGTCCTTCCAATTCTTGAGATGGTAAACTGCGGCCAATCCATGCAAGACCACCTGGCAGTCAGGAGCCTCACCAGGCCTGCAAGTCCCATCTGCTCCCTCATGAAGACTTCGCAGAAAATGGAAGAGCAAAGGGATCTGTCACAGCTAATGCACATTTATCCAGCCCACAACCAGCAGAGCTCCGAAATGTCACATAAGAACTTTCAATAAAACTAGAAACCACCCACTGGCTCAGTGGTGTAATTCCCCTTGCTACGTAAACCATAGCCAGCCTGACCTTTGCTAGCATGGGAGGGTGGAGAAAAGTTTGCAGATTTACCGACGTGGAGAGTTTTTCTTAATCTTTATGTAAAGCTGGTTGGGAATGCCCCATCTCTAGCACATGATGCCGGTATACACTTTCAGCCAGTCCCAAAGCACCCAGCACCAGCAAAAGGCTACATTGCCATGGGACCACCAGGAAAGCCAACCTGTGAGCATCAATCTCAAGAACCAAGCCACTCAGCAGTTTGCCAGCCCTCGTACTAAGGACCCAAAGCAACCTACGGAGCTGTGACAAGGCTCAAGGTAGAGGTGATGGATGTCTATGAGGGTGCTTCACTCAGATGAAAAGGGGAGCTCGCCTCTGGAGACAGGGCAAGAGACTCTCCAAATAGAAGGGATTGGATGCCAGGAAAGTTGGCTAAGCTAAACCTCCAGGCTCTGGCTGGGTTCACTGGTCAGGGCCTGTTAGCCCAATCTCCCCGCGCAACATGGGGCAGAGAGGAGAGGCCGTGGGACTGTACGTCAGTGTCAGATTTCAGCCCCTCTAGGACAGATCCCTTACCTTCAGACAGGGACAAATCATCAGCTGGAGACACCAGGTCTGCCTGGGAAGCTAGGGCTCCACTTAGATGCGTTGTAATTTGATTCGTCAAGATAACCTGTGAACAGACAGGGAGAAGGTGGGGGAAGAGAGAAGAAAGAGAGCAAATTAATTATTAGAGCTCTCAAAAGACAGACTGGTTCAGGGGAGGACTGATAAGCACACAGGTAGGAAAACCCCAGCTCCGACTTTCATCAGTTTTATCTTTAGGCCAGAATATCTAGCAAAACCTATAGGTCACTGAAAACACAGAAAACGGGAAACACGCTTCTTTTAGAGCTTAAACCACCAATCAGTTCTTTCTCAATGCTGAGTAAATTGGGACTGAGAGGTGCTGTCATATTAGCTAAGTAACAGAAGTCTACCCAGAGAGAATTAAGATGCATAGGAACACATTTTGTCAAACTTCAATTTTTAGGATTATATCCACAACCCAAGACATTGCTAGTGCTAAATAAAAGCGGTAATTTAAAATTTGAATGCCTACAGCGTCTTCCTTATTAACTCAAGGTCAGAGTTTTAGTTCCAAATTTGTGAAACTGTAATAAGATTCATCTGTAAAGGAACAACACTGTTCTTCTAAATTCGTTGAACGCCAACAAAAAACTTCCAATCTCACTATGTATTTAAAACACAAATTAATATAATCCTACCTATGCAAAATAAGGCTCATGACATTTCAAATCCATATGATCCACTGCCACACAGTGGCACTTGATTCAGCCAAGAAACCATTCTTTTCCTGAAAAATCTTCACTTATAAAGTTTACTATATTGTTTAGAACCCTGAAGGAAGAATACACTACAGATTCTCTCCTGGAACATTACAACATGACTCACGCCACAATCATTTCTCAAGATTTTGTTCCCATGATGCATAAACACTGTGAGCATCTTGGTCACTCAGAGGAAACCTCCCTTCTGAAAAGGGTACTAGGCATTTAGTATCTGGAATAAGCATCTCGTTGGACTGTCTTGGTCTGTCCCGAGGGTCAGCTATGATTTTGCTGCCACCCTAATTTGAACAGAAATGGAAACTGTCTCTATTCTTTATTGTCCAGCTTCTCAGCCACACCTCTGTCACTGTCTCTTGAAGGAACCAGGGCCACATTATAAATCCTATACCAATGGCAGTTTAATTGAGGGCTGAGAGGTGGAGCATGATGGCAAGGTCAGGCAAAGAAACGAAGTACTCTATTAGCAAAGATGACCTTTCCAAGGTCTTTGTTGTGTCAGCTAGGCTTGTGGGTCTCTAGCTATGCTGTAGTGATGATCAGACAGTGCAGCCTTCTGCTGAGTATTTGCTAACCTTGCCTTCATATTCTTCTGTATTGCCTCTTTTCATCTGGACTGGTGAGAATCACATACTATATGCCTTCAATTACAATGGCTTTATACAGTCAAATCACAGCCTGCTCTTTCAAGAACAAATGTTCATTTTTAGGAGTATGAATAAAAATGAAGTCCATTTCTCTCTTTATAATATAAGGCATATGCTCTGGAGTTTAATAAAACTGGGTTCAAATTCTGACTCTGACACTGTGCATCTTGGGAAAGTTACTTAAACTTTTGAGCTTCATTTATTCATAGGTAAAAATCACACCTATCTTATAGAATTTTTACCAGAATTAAGTGAGATAATCAATGTGAGGTACCTAACATAATGTCTGGCACATAGTAAATATTCAATAAATGGAAGCCATATATTGTTACCATATATAGGTTAATAAGTTAGTAAATGCCACGTGCTTCAGACGACTGGATCTAATGTGAGAACACTGAATTACAATTTTTCTACATTAGGATATACTTCAGTACTTGATCATTTCTACCAATCCTTAGTCCTTCTTAAGTTTTATTCAACTGCTAAGAATTTATGTTAAAATACCAGTAAGAAAAATAACAGTTATTTAAAGGCAGGTCAATAAGATACTGAAAATACCATGTGTTTTATTTACCAATAAGCAAAACACTGTTATCTGTCTGCCCTAGTTTTTTAAAATGTGAAGCTTCTGAGAGATCAAAATAGGTAAGCTCTACTTTTTTAGAGGATTCTTCTATAAGATGGCTTGGTGAAAATGAAATAACTCTAATGATATGGCAATAGTAATATGAAAAAATATATATATTGAATACTTACCTTCCAAGGCAGGTTACCATATACACAGGAGAAAATAAAGAGGTAAAGGCACCATATGTCTTCTCTAGAAACTTGTAAGTTAAAAGACAAGCCATTTACCAAAATATTCAGTTCGTTTTTCCCCTCAATTTCATTACCATTCCACTATAATGGAAACTTGTCCTGAGATGATGGTTTTGTTATACCCAACTATTAAGTTCTATTCTGCGGAACCAAAAACCAAACTGCAGACGTCCCTCAGAAGGCACTCACTCCAATTTACACTCCCAATGGAAGACTAGATGGAAGAGAAAACATTTCACTCTCCAATGGCAAGAGAATCAGCTCCTAGGGGGTTTTGCTAATAATCCTCTTTTTTTTTTTTTTTTAATTGTGCATCAGAAAGCGAAATCACTGAAAGGATACATAGCAACCAAACTCAGGGGTTTGCTAATCACACCATCTTACTAAATTGTTGTGGTTTTCTAAACCCGTGTTCAGTAAAATGATAGAATGGAAACATTTTCAAATAGCATCAATTACAAATAATCACGATTTGGGCAGAAGCCTATAGACATGCTGTCCTCTGAGGCAATCTGGAGACTTGAAAACTACACTCTTAAAATAACTTATAAAATACTACTACAGTTTATAAACAGAGTCTTAACACTATCTGGTTTCTGAAAATTTGTTCTGACACTTCAGAAGGGCTTTCCTGCTGCTTTGCTCCATTGGAAAGCTTGGGGCTTCTGATGCTTGGTACTATATTTGTGTGGCTGCAGTTTGCACAGTAGTAGGGTTAGCACTTGAGAGTCAGACCGGAGTTCAGACCCTGGGTTCTACCACTTACTAGCCGTATGACATTGGACAAGTCTCATAACCTCTCTGGTATGATAATTCTGAACTCACAGGGTTTCATTACACTGGATAATGCATATAAGGTCCCCAGCATTAGTGCCTGACCAAAGGTAAATGGTTAAATGTTAGTCCTCATGATTGTCTTTAGTTATCTTTTAATAACTGGTACCTTCCTTTTTATTTATATTTTTAATGTTTTATTTCATCCTTACACCCTCCTCACACCCCCTGCTCCTGGTCCAGAATACATTCTACCTTAGGGGCCACTGTGTGTCTAGTCTGATCCACCTGACAGTGAACTATTAGAAGTATTTCTGCTGGGGACTCCAGGAGTCGCCATTTAGTATATTCTAGCCCATGGTGAGTACTGGAAAATGGGGGACAGAAGAGAAAATAAGACAGCCCTGGAAAAATCAGGGTGAAGAACTGTCAGATCCAAAGGCCAAAAGAAGCTCCTTTTATTTGACTCTCGGAAGGTGACGAAAAATGGATTTATGGTCAGTTGGGGATAGAATAGCAGAAGAAAGGCTCATTTTCAACAAAACAGTAACTCAGTATTTACAAGTCAGATTCTTTTAAAGAGCTAAGTATATGGCACATGCCCTCATTCAACTTTCTGTGGGGGCAGGTGAGAGGCAAAATTTGTAATCCCCACTTTCTACAAGGTGAACTAGAGTCACCTGCCTGAGATCAATAGCATAGGTAAGAGGGGTGTGCAGGCCTCCTGCCACTCTCCCTCCTAAGGCAGCAGCATGCAGAGGAGAGGAGAGAGAACGCTCAGCTCAGACCCGAGGACAGGTGACTTCTTCAGACCTTAGGTTCCTTTGTTCATTATTTTTAGTGTCCAGAAATTACAAGATTATCAGTCCTACACTGTAACAAGCCCAATCTTGTGACAAGAGTCCTTTTGGATTCGAATGCTATGAAATAACCCTAAGTGAAGTAGGTAAATAACTTCAGCTTCTACCAAAGTGTCAAGCATTTGAGGTGATCTGAGCGGAATTCTGCCTCTCTTCTTCATGATTTTCAGTGGCCCCAGATGCATGTGGCTGTCATTTCTGAGGCCCACAGAAGGCCTGGAATCTAAAGCTCTTCATGAAACCCAGGTCTGTGTGCAGGAGTTTAAGGGGGAGACTGGTCTGGAGGAATCATGAGGCACCTCTGGGGCATTTCTATGCCCATAAAAACACCCACTTCTTCCTCCCACCCACTCTCTGGCAGAAACCTGCTACAATCTAACACAGAGATTCAGACAAGTTTCAAAATCACTTTAATTGGGCCTGTGGGGCTAGGTGCAGTGATTGTCCTGATATTCCTGTTTCTCTAGGCAAACAGGCAGTGCACCAGATACCCTGGCCAGCCAGAGAAAGGGCATCATCCAAGCAACAGACAGAGGCCGTGGGCTGGCTGTGCTCACAAACTGCCTACCTGTCGCCAAACCTAGCACTCTCAAAATGACAGAGCTCTGCTTTTCAGAGGTTCTGAAGGCATGGTTTAAGTTTTTCTTCTGTTTGCATTGAAAATGGTCTATCTGCCCAAGGTACACTTTCTTAAACTGTTATTTTTGGTATCTAAAATGATCCTAATTGCCAGATAGGACAGTGCTCGAGCCTTTCTACCTAAACTATAGGTCTTGGATAAGTCAGAAAAATTCTGGGTTTTAATCCTGGCTCTGTTTAAGGGTCGCTGAATGTCCTGCTTTTAAGAAGACAGAGGCCGGAATTTTCCTGTGAGAAATTGTTAAGGTTCATTGAGTCCTTTCATCACCAAGGCTTGAGAGAAAGGCCCCTGGAGTGGTTTTCACCAAACTCTCCTCTTGCTTCCCAACCATGACAGTGTCTGCCCCAACCCATCTGCTGCCTAGAAGCAGGGAGTGAGAGGGAAATGGGGTGGGGGTAGGAAAGTGGGGGAGGACAGGAGGGGTGGTGGGGAGCTCTGGGTGCAGTGCAGGGACAGGGTAAGCGCCCACAAGGGCACGCCTAGAGGCCCACACTCACAGACTCATGCTTCTTCCCTGACAGCTCCCCATCCCAACTCCTTCCTGTCGCTTCCAGCATTGAAAAGAGATACCCGTATTTGTTGTGAGGAAAAGTCAGACCAAATACCGTTGGAGTTTGAGCATCACAGATCTGGTTTTACTATTCCCTGGCTTAATTTTGCCAAGCTCTGGGAAATTAGCAATCATTCCACTATGAAAAAATAATCATTTTTTTCTTTAGCTTCAGCCCAGAAAATAAATATCAACTGTCAGTTCTAGAATAAAGAACTGATAAGGTTTTAGTATTCCAGCCTGCTTGAAGGTCTGCATGACAACTGTTTTCTGGGAAAATCTGAAAGGCTGTGGGGGATTTTCCTTTCAAAATATTTGTGGCAAAAGGACCAAACTTCAATTTGACTTGAAGAAAACACTGTTGTGGGAGTCAGGCAGCCTGCCTTTTATTTCTGGCTGTGTCACTAGTCTGCTGTGCAATTCTGGAAAATGCTCCTAACCTCTCTATACCTAAAAAGAGTTGGGTCCATAATAGATGTCAAGAAAAAAATGTATAATGAATAGCTTTAAATGTAGCAGGCTGCTATGAAAAATGTCATACATTTCTTAAATTTATTTTTTTAAGTTTTATTTATTTATTTATTTTGGGGGGGGGAGAGAGAGAGAACACACATGAGTAAGGGAGGAGCAGAGAGAGAGGGAGAGAAAGAGAATACCAGGTAGGCTCTGTGCCATCAGCACAGAGACCTACAAGCTCAAATTCATGAACCGCAAGATCGTGACCTGAACCGAAATCCAGAGTCAGACGCTTAACCAACTGAGCCATCCGGTGCCCCCAAAATGTTATACATTTCAATTTGCGTTAGGATGAGTGTTATACTTAAAATTCCACCTTATCATTGTTTCTCATCATCTACCCTTAAGAAATCTGTTTTACACAGAACCAATTGGCAGTGGCTGAGGAAGAGAGGAGGAAAAAAAAAAATGAGGGACATAACTTCAAATAATTTTGCATTTATGGTGAGAATACTTTCAAATCTCGATAAAAATTCAAACCTCTTACTATGGACTTGGAGGAAAATCTGTTGTAGGTTTCACTGTGGAATTCACAGGCGATGCTCAAGAAACACTGTTTAGTAGGAGAGTCCCTGATGAAGATATTGGCTCAGTATGAGGCCACATAGATGAAGAGAAATGAATCTCCACAGCTTTGCACAAACACACACTCAATCATACAGAGATTGATAATAATACTGTTTCTGTCTCATGTTAGCCATCGTCTAGACCACTGAGTTCAGAGGAAACGCACTGAAGTAAAACTGTGCCTGCCATTTGGTCAAAATAAACATCCAAGAAAACTGTAGCACTGTAGGGTGGCTTTCTCTTTGGCCTACTTCTCCAGGGGTACACATGTGAGGGGATGCAGTGGAAACTGAGCTGGTGGCTACTGTGTAGGCGTGAAAAGCTATGGTTCCACTGTCAACATGCTGTTCCACTGGCTCTGATGGGGCTGAGGTTAACACATGCTGGTTCCGGGTCTCAAATGGGGTGACAGTTGTAATGAGGCCACAAACAGCAGCCTGGTGTGCTGTTTCCACCTGCAGCCCAACCTTGGCGACATCCTGTCAGTGATCTCAGGGTTGTTGCAGGAAATAACATGCACCATTGGTGAACTGCGACAGTGTGTGGCAGTTCTAAAGGTGCACTCGCCAACTGTATGCAATTTTGCCATTAGCATGGGACCAAATAGGCCTCTGGCCAGCTGGGGTTTGGAAATGGACAAGACCAATTGCTGGATGACTCTGAGGTTCACAGATGTGGAAGAAACCTTCCTACCAGCCTTCACTGCACCATGTATTTCTTGTGGCCAAGTCGCTTTTGCGTGGTTTGTTTGGTTGTCCTCGCCCACTCCATTACTGCCCACTGAGCACCACAGAAAGGCAGGGGAGGTGAATTTCCAACAGCCCCCTGAGTTTCTGCTGACCTTTTTAGGTGTTTTTGTTACTTGATGGTGCTTTCTATTCACGTGTACGCCTGGGCTCTGGGGATTCCCCTCTTTTTATTTGCAAGGAGGGTTAGAAAGACACAGCTTCATGATCAGTCCATCACAGGCGGCTGCTATTGACTGATTTCCCCTCCTGAGACTCATTTGAGATCAAGAAAATAGTTGTGTTGAGTCACTTGCTCCCAGGGGTCTGAAAATACAGCTCTTGGGGGAGTCCAGTCTGATAAACACCAACTCTGCTATACTCCAGCCCCAGCCATTCTTATAGTGGCTTAAGTAGGGAGGAGCTGAAGCCCAGAGGGGCCACTGACTTCCACTCCACCTCTGAGAAGCCTCCAAAGGAGGATGAGCCAACACTAATCTGACTTCTGTATTTCTAGGCCACTAAGGCAAATGGCATTCCAAGAGCTCTCCAAACTCAGTAACTGGGTGCATTGCATTCAGGTATTGGAGATGTATTCTATCTCCAAAGTGAATCTGTAGCATAAAATGAGAGCAAAGGTCATTCACAACCTGTTCAAAAGGAGGTCAAAACATCTGCCTAGGAACAAATATCCAAGATAGCAGCCTCATCAGATACGCCTTTGAACAAAAACTATTTGATATCCTCATAGAAGGGATATTGTGTAAGGCGTGTTTTTTATAAGGGGGGCAGGGAGTTGGGAGCTGAAGCTATCCGTTTGTGTCCATACTTAAATAAATGACATCAACATACACAAACAATAATAACCTACAATTAAACAGAGTCAACATAAGAGAGACAGAAGAAGAATGGCCAGAACAAATACATTAAAATGGCTAAATATTTACATAATGAATGAGGACGGGCCTCCCTCCATGGCAATGCCCTTGGAGTGGAGATCTTTGATCACAGTCACTAACAAGCCAGCTCCCAATCATGTGCTACAGGCCCATAAAATGATGTCCTGGCCAAGGGCAAATCATACTCAAGGCACAAGCCCCAATGCCAGATGACAAATAGCCTTTTAGAATCTCCAGTGTGTACCCTGGTGGCTTGGGAATGGCCCCCCAGAGTGCTGTCCTAAGAGGAAGTGTGAGGTTTTGTCAGGCCTCTGAGTTGCTAGAGGGGATGGTGAGGGACATGAGCTGCTAAATATAACTGCAGAGAAGTGCTATCCTATAATTTTTTCCTTCCTCATTTTGCGTTGCCTATCTTGATGTTCACTTCTCATCTAATGTCATTAACAAGAATAATGACAGCATTTCATGTGTGTGTGATGCTTTATTTCTCTTAGATTTTTAAAAAACTGTTTATTTGGAGAGAGAGAGAGAGAGAGAGAGAGAGAGAGCAGAGGAGGGGCAGAGAGAGAGAGAGAGAGAGAGAGAGAGAATCTCAAGCAGGCTCCACACTGCCAGTGAACAGCCCAATGTGGGGTGTGAACTCAGGAACCGCAAGATCATGACCTGAGCTGAAATCAAGAGTGTGACGCTTAACCTACTGAGCCATGCTGGCACCCCTGATGCTTTATATTTTTCAGAGGATGTTCACAGAATGGTCTCAGTTGATCCTCACTACCTCATGAGGGAAGCTGGGCAGTAACTGAAGCTGCTGTTGTATGTTAGGAGGGTGGGCTCTTGAACCAGACCTCCTGGGGCCTCTGTCTCAACTCCACCACCACCCAGCTGTATCATTTCAGGTAGATAACTTCATCTCTCTGTGCCTCACTTTCTTCAACGGTGTAATGAGAGGACAATTGTACCTGTTGTGAGAATAAATGAGTTAGCACAGAAAGCACTTAAGACAGTGCCTAATACCTAGCAGGTGCCTAACAACTATTAGCTTTTTACTTATTATATCTACCCACGCCAGTTTTTCCAGTGGGAACACTGAGGTTTATGACATCCTCACTCTATCTCTCTGTTTCTCGTGGTTCACTCACTCCAGCTCTCATCCCCATGCCAAGTGCCCCAGGCTGAAATGTCCTTCTTCACTCTTCTTCACGCTTCCATCTTTGCAGAGCCAGTTCAAATCCCACCTCTTCCATGAAGTCTTTCCCAACCATGCTCTCTGCAACTAACTGATCTCTCAGTTCCTAATGCTCCCATTTTAGAATCGGTACCAAGTAATTCGGTACAAGGATTTTTTTCTCTATGTCACATGTTATTCTTACCTCTCTACCTACAGTGTAAATGCTCTGAGATTTCACGTGTTTTTGCCTTCCTGTCCCCATTCTAAAAGCGGGAAGGGAGAAGGGAGGAAACTAATGTCTACTTCCTGTGGATACAACCCTGTACCAAGTGCTTTACATACATTAGCTCATTTCATCCTCACACCTCAATGAGGCAAACATTATTATCATAATTTTGAAGACGAGGAAACTGAGGTTCAGAGACATTGAGCAATTTTCTGAGACTACGTAGCTAGCACACAGAAGAGCCAGATTCACACTAGGTCTGTCTGGACCTCTAGTGCATGCTGGTTCTTCCACACAAAATGTTCTTGACAGGAAAATTCACAGCCTCATGGACATTTGTTGATCCATTTCTTCAGTGCATGGCATTTGCTGGTATCAGACTGACCAAGTGCCATGTTATTTAATGCAAAATCACATTAAAGGAAAACTGTACCAAATGTTTAAGAGTAAGACAAACTTTCAGCAGCCAGCTGTTAGAATGCCGTTTGGTAGAGCTGGAAACACTGAGTCTTCAGTCCAGGGAGGAACCATGCTCCAGCAGGTATGGCAAAAGAAAAGACACAGGCTCCTGGATTCTATTTCTGTCTTGGCCATGAACCTTCTGCTAATATTTTCACTTCTGCTAAAATGTGATGACAAGAGTTTCAGAAGAAAGGTTGCCACATGAGAGCAGAACGAGAACAGGCAGCTAGCTGGTTAAATGAGGTAGAGCCACAAACAACACTGGGATCTGGGCAAGGAGCTCACAGCTGGGACAAATTCCATTCGGGCAGTTATCTTTTCAGCTCCGCTTCAACTCACAGAGAACAGCACTGGGTATGCTGCAATCCTTAAATATTAATGATAATGGTATCTGTGTTTTTAAATACCCTAAAAGGGCTATCTTTAGTTTACTTAGGATCCATGCGACCACTCAAAAAGTGTGTTCTTGCTTTCCAACTTGCAGTGTTTGCATTTCTTTGCAGACTGGCTACACCACACGATGGTGAATCAATTGCTTCTTCACATGGTTGGTAATTGATTCACAAAAGGTATTAGTGCTGGTGCACTGTGGTGGAGGCCCTGGTCTTACGGTGAAGACCCAGCAGGGATGGAGGTAGTTGGGGCAGAGGTTTATTCTTGGTTCTTGACATCATCCAGCCAAGAGGCCAGGCCTGGAAGGACTGGTGACCCGGGTAGGTTTGCAGCCATGCCTGCAGTCATTTAAGGGGCATCACCATGATCCCCTTTGAAAAAAAGGAACGTGGGACCTGTGGGTGGTGGCTTTCCATTTCTGCATATCTGAAGTCCCACTGAATTCAGAATCCTGGAGCTGTGGACAAGTCTTGTGGAAGACTTCTTGATCCCATCCAGGCCTGGAAAGGGATAGCCACTGCAAAACGAATGCCCAGCTGCTTTGGAACAGGAGAACAAGGAAGCTCTTCTCTGTCTGGTTATTTACAGCACAGCCTTCCTGCTCATGGACTCCTCCTGCCCTCCCCAGGACCACACTGAAATGACTAAATCTGCCTGTTACTCCAGTGAATCCAGTCAAATAAATAAGTCAATTCTCTTTAAGTTTGTGGTCTCAACTCCTTGTTGGTTTATTGCAAAATTAAAGGGCACACAGAGTAGAACCATCAATCAGTAACCAGCAGAGGAATAAGCTCTTTGTGGAATGTACTGAGAAGCAGGAAAGAAGAAGAAAAAAAAAATGAAAGGAAACCTCATGAAATGGTCATTTGTTAGGAGAACAGAGAGGGAAAAAAAATCCACATTTCACATGCAGCATCATTTAGGAAAAGTCTTATTAAAGGTTTCCTATCTCACCAGGGGACCAAGCATAGGAACGCAAACAAAAATCCCTCAAAATGATCTGCCATTTATTAGTGCTGGTTTCTTGTGGGCTTTGCTGTATTCCATGGCACAGCCAGAGATCATGGGGCTAAGGGGCTGCAACAGTGACTCAGCAGGCTCAGAACCAGGGCAAGGAGGTGAGATACCACTATTGTTAGTTTAGAAACAAACATAACTGTCTCCCTCTGCCCTTCATCCCAACCTGACGGTCCCTTAGCACCCTAAGATTAAAGTACCTATGTAGTACCATGCCTTATTTGGAACTTTTAATAAATGTGATTTGATCAAGTTAAAATCTGTAGAGCCAAATGTAGCCCAAGGGAAGAAAACTAATACTTACTGAGTACCCAGCGGGTGCCAAACAGTATGCCCAATGCCTTATTTACATAGCCTCCTTTCATCCTTATTGCAACCTTAGGCAGTAGGTGACATTATTCTTCTACTTTCGGGATAAAGTTATTCTGTAACTTGCATAGCTTGCAGCTAGCAGCCACATCTATGTGATTCCAAAATCACTTCTTTCAACCAGACACACCACGTTCAAGCACAGCATCTGGAAAACTACTGTGGTATTCTAAATGCTGCTGGAAGAAATGAAGTAGGTAGTAGTGGAGACAGCGTCATGGTAACTCACCAGTCCTATAGAGTCTGCCTTGCACATTTTCTACCTCAAATAACTTCCTTCTCTGGACATCTGATATTCTTGACCATTTCACAAGAGACAAAAGCAAGGTGCCAAGAGGTGGAGGGAACTGCTCACACTAGTAAGCAGAAGAGCCATTAGACCACAACATGGCTCCGATTCTCACCCATAGCAAGATGTAGCTTTTGAAATAACTTGGTAATAGGGAAGCATTCCCTATGTTGCTTCAGAAAAATGAAGGGGCTATATACACACACATATACAAATACAAAATCTCATCTGAACCTCCTTATCATCTAGTGGAAAGGTAGGTATTACACCTCTTTCCACATCAGAGAGGAAAAGTGAGTAGCCTAAAGTTTACTATGGCACATAAATGGACCCAAACTCAGGTCTACTGACTCCAGATCCCATGCTCTTTATAGTCTTAGATCCTGAAGGAGAGTGCACCTCCCACAGGGAGGCAGACTGATGGTAAAGGAATAACTTCCATGAGAAAGCTGGGTCTCAATGTCTTTCTGAATCAAGGAGAAGACGCTTGCGAAGCTGTGATGCCCAAAACAGTGGGATCTTGGTTTTATTTCCTCTCTCTACAGAGGTAACTATCAGTAGTGTTAGAATCTCTATGCTCTCCCTGAAGGTGGTCCTCTGTCACTAATGTGAAGCTATTCAAGTGCTGGTTGTGTTTATTAGAAGTTAAGTAGAAGTCCCCATTTATTATTTCAGCCAAGTAGTTCCTAAGAGAGGACAGTGGAAGCAAGAAGTGAGAAAAAGCTGTATCTGGGACTGGTAGGTTTGGGCAAGACTGCAAGGGATTAAAGAGTAAAGTGTATATTTATGGCTTCCCTCCCCAACCCTCACCATCTTCTTTCTAATGAGCACCCCCATGAGTTTTGTACACTCATCCTTCCCAACACAGCTATAGAGTGGAATCCCTCCTGGACCTCTTTTCCCCAGCCAGCACCATGATGAAGGGCTGTGAGAGCCCAAGACTCCATCCCTGTACCATCCACTGCTACTCATAAATCCACACAGTCTTTTCTCCCCTTCCTTCTTTCTAATGAGCTAGATCTTAAATTGTCTTACCTGACTTTTGCTACAGATCTTCAGACTACCAGGGAGGGCACCCGGTAACATAGCAACTACTCTAAAGCAGTGACTCTGGAGTGATTGAGATGGGTGTTGAATCTAGTCTTCTGACTCCAAATTCCAGGTTAATTCCTCTACGCATTTTTTTCCTCCCTCTTCTGAAATAGAATATCTGGCCCTACATCTGACTGACAGAGTCCCCTGTAGATATTTGAAGCATAACTGAAATAGAAGCTGGATATCTGACAAAATAAAATACTCAAGTCATTTTATTCAATTTTTACAATTTAAAATGCTGATAAAATATTTATTACATACTAGTCATGGTCAAAACAAAACAAAGACAAGACTGATATTTTTCTGTTAAAAGGGAGAAGCAACATGAGTATGGAAACAAACTATAATGAAAGGGAGCAAACAATCCTTGTCATAGGATGAAAAGAGGGAGCCACTGGAGTCTAGAAGATGGGAAGAGATGGCTTCTCACTGGGGGACCCAGGGAAAGTGTCATTTGATCTGGGCCTTGAAAGAAGGGTGCAATTTAGTCATTGAAAGTTATGTGGAAGGTTTTTATAAATGGCAGAAGAGGCCCCGATATTATGAGAATTTGAACTACAGAGTATTTTAGAGGAGGACTTAAATTCTGGAATACTGGAAGGCACTACAAAGGTAACCAACCTGTATCAATAACAGACCAGGCATTTACACCAGGAATTCATTTTAATCCAAACAGGTCTTTAAAAAGCAAGGAAAAATGCTCCCCAGCCAAGAGACACTAGGGCCTTGCAAGAAGGAGATGGAAGGTGCCTCCATAGTTCCATCCTGCCACTGAATTTGGCTCCTACAGGGCAGGTCCTTGCAGGAAAAAAAAAAAAAAAAAAAATAAATAAATAAATAAATAAATAAATAAATAAATAATAATAATGTCAATTGAGAGAATCGTGAGTGTGTGCATGCATGTATGTATGTTTCAAATTGTATTTAGAAGCTAAATTCTGCTAAAATGCATCAAAGGGCACCAGTCCCGATACAGAGGAAAGGAAAAGCCCTAATTCATATGCAGCAGGGTTTAGGGAAAATCTTTATGAAAGACTTCTTAGCAATTAGGGGAGTGAAAACTAAAACACAGCAGCAACCAAAAAGTCCTCAAATGACTGTGTGTTCTATGTCCATTCTGGTAGCTTCCCTCCAATTCTTTCACAGGCAAAGAAGACCCCTTTAGACTGCACAGTTTTCCCACCCTGGAGAAAGAAGGCATTAGAAACTAAAGCAGAATTTTCTAATTTGTTCCACTTCTTAAAAAAATTTTTTTCTCTGCCAGTTACTTTTCAACATGACTGACAAGAAAGCTTTCCACTTTTCTGTTTCTGTTTTCTAAGCCAAAAGCAAAGCTCAACTAGAGGTTCACATAAAAACATTAATCAATATAACACACCAGCATATTACTTTCATGTAAATTCAGTCAGCTATTTGGTAGTACTTAGAGTTAAACTGGAGTCAAACTAGGTAATCAGCACTTACTGGCTCAGAACTGAATTGCACAATGAAAGGACAGAATATGTACCCCATAAAATGATGGATCTGGGTAATGAGCATCAATGGATTAGGTGAAAAGTTGACAAGGAACTTGGCAACAGAATGATCAGATGCCATCATCTGAACCCACTAATCAATTTAATCACCATTAAAGGTGGTACAACAGACATTGTCTTGTGACATGATAAAATAGGAAGTAAACAGCACCACCTATAGAATATTTTTACTTAAAAAATCTAAGCCCTAATCCAATAACCACTCATTTATAGGATACAGAAGAACAATTTAAACAACACTATGAGGAAACCATCTACCAAATCTAGAATGTGTAGCACTCTACATCCAATTTCTCCAACAAATCAATGTCACAAACAAAAGAGGGGTAGAGGGGGTGCTATTATAGAACAAAAGAATATTAGGGAATATAACAACCAAGTATAATTTGTGAGCTTTATTTAGGTCCTTATTCAAATTAACCAACTGTAAAAGGACATCTTTGAGACAATCAGGGAAATTTGAATAGAGGCTAGGTATTGGATGATATCAATCACTTGTTAATTTTGTTAGGTGTGGTGAAGGTACGGCAGTTAAGGTTTCAAATGCCCTTATTAATTTAAAGATGGAGAATAGGCGGAGAAGTATGTCCCAAAGGGAAATTAAAAAATAGAAGGAAGGAAGAAAGGAAAGGTGGGGGGGGGGGGGGATGAAGGAAGGAGAAAGAAAGGAGGTAACATAATCATGGTACATTTTGTAGCTCTCCATGAATACTTACATTGGCACAACATAAACGTTAAATATGGTTTTAACTAAATATTAAGATAAGACCACACTGGAAAGAAGCGAAAAGTGAAACTGAAAGGGAGGATGGGGATTCAATGGTCATCTTTCATAGAATCATCTTCAATAAAAACATCAAGAAATAGCAATTCAAGCACATCATTTAGAAATAGGGAGGTAGGGGTGCCTGGGTGGCTCAGTCAGTTAAGCACCTGACTTTGGCTCAGGTCATGATCTCCCAGCTCATGGGTTTGAGCCCTGCGTCAGACTCTGTGCTGACAGCTTGGAGCCTGCTTCAGATTCTGCGTCTCCCTTTCTCTCTGCCCCTTCCCTGCTCACACGCTGTCTCTTTCTCTCTCAAAAGTAAAATAAAACATTAAAAAAAAAAGAAAGAAATGGGGAGGTAACTAGCAGAATCAACAACTCAGCAATTTGAAAATGGCTGCTCCCAGAGAGTAGGAATCAAAGGGTTCGAGAAGCAGATTTGGGGCAGGGAAATGCTGTTTTTTGGTTTAAGTATCATTAGATTATATAACAATATACATGCCTTACTTTGATGAAAAATAAAATTTACATTAAGAAAACGCACCAGAAACATGTGAGGAGGAAGTTAGCCAAAAAACTAATATATATAAAGGATACCCAGAGAGGCAAATGATGGCTGTGTGGATTCAAAACCTGACTAGGTCTGTCAGGGGGCCCTGTGTGACTCAGGTGAGCACATGAACCACCTGGCAGGTAGATCTGGGCCACGGAGATAGAGGCAGCAGGCTAATGGACACCCACCGTCAACATCCAAATCACGTAGCTCCCATATTATTGACTCCATACTTACCCAAGTAACCTCCCGATAATTTGCTTCCACATGTAACTTGCTTTGAAAGGGAAATGTGCTAGTTAGACCAGCGTGCCTACCCAGTGCACAGAACAGCTTTCTCATTGTCAAATTAACAATTTATAGCTCAGTCTGCTCTGGGAGCTTTGGGACCATGAACAGGGGCAGGTCCACCTGAATGTGATAAGCTCTGGGCTGAAATTTGGCTCAGGCCAGATCACCAGTTAAAATTCACCTTGTGAGACCTTCCTGACTGGGTGGCAGCTCCCTCCCAAGGGGCTGCCCTGACCTCAGGGTCTTCCCCACGCTGCTCTGAGCACCTCACAACAACCCTGTTGATCCCTATCATCTCCCTCCTTGCACGAACTGAGAGGCACTGCATTTGATCACCTCTTTAAGACACAGTGGACACCTGGTGGCTCTTTTCAAGCAAAGATATTCTTCACCACATGCTTTCGAGACCCCAACAGAAGCTGGAGTTCCTGAGCTTTCAAAATATAGAAAGTGTTCATAAACTTAAAATATTACAGTACCGGATTATTTTATTTTTTTAGTAAATGACATAATAATAAACATCACTGAGTACTTTTAAAGTACTCTTTACATGTAATAGCTCATTCAATCCTCACAAAACCCTGTAGTGTAGGACCATTCCTTTTTTTATTTGTCTGTCTATCTACCTACCTACCTACCTACCTACCTACCTACCTACCTATTTACAAAGGTGGAGAATAAGGTACAGTGAAGTTGAGTAACTTGGCCAGGGCACAACAAGACAGAACATGGATTCATACCTGGGCCATACAGTTAGAAGGTCTGATTGAGGTGAAATGTCTTGCTGAGACTCACACAGCAAATGAGCAGAAGGGGGAAGAAGCATCTCTCACAGAAGGAAGTGGAAGCCAATGGAAACCCTGAGATATCACAATCTCCCCAAACCACAGCTTCTAGAGCCAACTTCATTAGTTCTGAACAAGCTGACTAAACACCCAAGTTACATAAAGTCCTCCTAATGATCACCTGGTGGGACAGAGCCCCTGTGGCAACTCAGTCCTCCAAAATTCAAAAATAACCCCTGAAATCATAACAGAACTGTCTTATTTTGGAACAAAGGAAGGAGTATGGCACATAAACATTGTTCATCATTCCATTTTCAAGGTGAAACAAATATCTCACAGAGATAACAGGTATTTGCTTTACCTCCCCTGGAGAAGAGAGAATTCGAGAAAAACGGTGACATTAATTTAGGAGGTTCCCAAAGTCCTAATATTGTTCTTTTTTCAAACATACCATTTATTAAGCAGTTACTCTGTATGAGCAATGAGTCTAACTTCAAAATTATCATCACTGTTCCCAGAAGAGTCCAAATTAATTGACCCCTTACTACGAGCTGGTTCGTCTGCTAAGCCCTACTTGTGGATTACCTCTCTTTAATTCTGACCACTGTCCTATTTTTCAGGGCATAGTATTATACCCATTTTACAGGCAAAGAAAGTGAGTTTACAGAGTTCACAAACACAGCAAAAGGTCATGGAAGAACCAGAACTTGAAGCTAAAGCCCAGACCCCAGATTTACTGGAATGCAAAGTCTTGCCTCTTGGTCACCATGCTATGCTATCTCTTTTGATAGCATACAACACACCAGCAAGATCAGTGCTATAATCCCTATTTTACAGATGAGAAAACTGAGGCTCAGAGAGGTTAATTCACTTTCTTAAAAAAATTTTAATGTTTATTTTTGAGAGAGAGAGAAAGACAGAGTGTAAGTGGGGGAGGGGTAGAGAAAGAGGGAAACAGAATCTGAAGTAGGCTCCAGGCTCTGAGCTGTCAGCACAGAGCCTGACACGGGGCTTCAACTCACAAACCATGAGATCATGACCTGAGCTGAAGTCCAATCCTCAACTGACTGAGCCAACCAGGTGCCCCGAGGTTAATTCACTTTCTAAAGACATACAGCTGCTAAGTGGCAAAGCTGAGATTTAAATCCAGGATCATTTGACTCCAAAGCCCAAGTTTTTTATCACCACACTATATTAGTTCTCCTGTCACTGGGATGTTGGCTCATTTATTCAAGGAATATTTACCAAAGGTTTAATTATGCACCAGGCACTGTTCTAGGCACTTAGGCATACAATGCAAATAAAAGAGCAAGAAATCCTCGCCCTGTGGAGTCTGTATTCTACCAGGGGAAGGCAATGAATACAAAATGTGGTAAGTTACATGGTATGTCAAAAGTGATCATTTCTACAGGAAACAGAGTAAAGGGATTTGGTATAATGTGTGGGAACAGGTTGCCATTTTAAAATTTTTTTTTTTTTCAACGTTTATTTATTTTTGGGACAGAGAGAAACAGAGCATGAATGGGGGAGGGGGCAGAGAGAGAGGGAGACACAGAATCGGAAACAGGCTCCAGGCTCTGAGCCATCAGCCCAGAGCCTGACGCGGGGCTCGAACTCACAGACCGCGAGATCGTGACCTGGCTGAAGTCGGACGCTTAACCGACTGCGCCACCCAGGCGCCCCACAGGTTGCCATTTTAAACAGAGTGGGCAAGAGAGGCGTCATGGAAAAGGAGAAATAGGAATATAGACTTGAAACTGAGGACAGCAGGCATGTGGCTATCAGTCAGTCTGTATCTCCTCATCAGAAATCTTGAAAGAGAAATCCTCTAACCTTTTAATATTCTATCTCATGTGGAAATACCAAGAAAGCAGAAAAGTTAAAAAGCCAAGGGCCTTTGCTTTGCTCTTTAATTTGCCAAAAATGTATACTGCAAGGTGATAAGAAAATATGCACATAGCTCATCCACCAATACAGATGGAAATGGTAGATGGAATGGTGCCTGTGCCCAGGCAAGGGTGGGGGAAGTGCTGAATATTTTATTTACCAAGAATTAGCTCCCAAGATACACGGTCTTTCCCAGCAGTCAAGCTCTCAGTCTACAGATGTTAGCATTATACAACTATTCCCATAAAACTGCTCTGCGTGACAACCAAAGACTGGCTGAACCCCTGTAACCCAAATGTGATATCTCCAGAAAAACCAACAAGGCAAGCTATGTTGCACTTTCCATGAGTACACAAGGCCTAGGCCATCCTGCTCATTATACTGCGAGGGTCATCCAGGAGTTCAGCCTCTGACTGTGGGAAGTTACAGAGATAATCTCTCAAAATCCAAATAAAAATAGAATTCCTTTCTCAGGAAAATCCTGAGAACTCATCTTTCTAGTCCAGACTTTCTGATAAGAAATGGCTAAAGCTACGCACTTGATTTTGGTACTCGGCCTCCTCCATAAATGGTCCCTGGGTGAACCATCTTCCTCTTTCTCTTCACAAGCACATTTCTCTGGCCATATCTGAAGGCTCAGCAATATATAGAGCTTACATGGCTTCTCTCATATTGAGCTAGATTGCAGGGTGCCTCACAGGGTAAAGGAACTGAGGAAGCCATTCAGTAATGGAAGGCTGAAAGGGTTGAAAGGTATTAGCAGAGTGAATGTTAGAAAAGCATTACAGATTATTTGAAATTTCTCTGATTTACTTACTGACCAACAGGAAGAGAGAGTGGTTCTATAACAGCTGTTTCAAACTGGCAGTTATGTGAGACCGGAAGCTTTGGATCAATTGATGCAAAAAAAAAAAACCTTCCATGCTGTTCTGCCATCTTGGCCCCTCCCTCAGCTCTGGATCAAGTGAACAGGTAAAAGACAGGGCTCTGACCCAAGGCCTGTGGTCCAGCATTAGGTCACCCTGCTTTTCATGATGCAGGTTCTGCAAAATAAATGAGAGAGAAACAGAGACAGAGAGAAGGAAAAGCTGAGAGAGGTAAATAATGTCAGATTCCATCCCTCACCGAGTCCACATGTTATGTTTATTGAGCAGCCACTGGGTGACAGGCACTGCTCTAAGTTCCGGAATAACAAAGAACAGGACAAATAAAGCCTGTGTGTGCACTGTGGAGTGAGTGTACACGCTACTCAGAGTCCAATGCTATACAAGGAAACCAGGAGATGAGCCAGCCAATTTCAGATTATGATGAGTAACATGAGGAAATAAAATATTGTGTGTGGGGTTACTGATAGGATGGTCAGGGAAGTCTTGTCTGAGAGAGGACATCTGGGCTGAGATCTGAGCAACAACTCTAGGGTAACACAGAGTTCAGGGCACACACTGAGGCAGAAGAGTCTAGTTTTAAGGTCCTGAGGGAGAAACAAGCTTTAAGAACCCAAAGAAGACCAGGCTGGCTGGAGGTTAGTGAGTGAGGAGAGGGGTCAGAGAGGTGGGCCAGGCTGAGTCAGGCAGCATCTTGGAGGCCCAGCACAAAGGCTTTGGGTTTGGTTCTAAGCATGGTGGGAGACCCCTGGTGATCCTCAAGTAGGAGACTAACGTGGTCTGGTTTGTTTTAAAATCTGCTTATTCTGAGGAATTAAAACTCCAACATTTAGTCCCCCTTGTGAAGGTAAAGATTTTGTGTTCTGTGAAACACTTAAAATATTCATGAGAGTTAGGAGCACTCGGGTGGCTCAGTGGGTTGAGCAGTTGAGCATGTGACTTCGGCTCAGGTCATGATCCCATAGCTCGTAGGTTCAAGCCCCACATCGGGCTCTGTATTGGCAGCTCAGAATCTAGAGCCTACTCCAGATTCTGTCTCCATCTCTCTCTCTCTCTGCCCCTCCCCTGCTAGCAGACTCTCTCTCTCATATAAATTTTAAAAACATTCATGAGAGTTCAGTCTGTCTTGGCAAAAGAAGGGTGGAGAAAACAGAGGGAGGGAGAGGGGGAAGGTCAGACAGAGAGAAAGGGGCAGAGAGAGAAACAGGAAGGAAGGAAGGGAGAGAAAAAGAAAGAGAGGAAGAAAGGGAGGGAATATCTACTAAGGCTCTACTTCACCAGACTGCTAAGAGTTGGAAGCAATGTAGACACTAAAACACAAGGCCCCAGAAACACTGCTCAGTAGAAGGCTACCCATGAAAGGTCTAGACTGGAGCCAGGGAGTGTGCTCACAGCTCCATTTTCTAGGGGACCAGAGGGTGAGACCCAAGGGAAGAAGGTATCTGATGACACCGCTCCAGCTGAATCTTAACAATAGCGACAGTACTGAAGAAGAGTATTTCTGAGTGGAAATACTCTGAAATAGAATTCCAGTTCATCCAAAGCAGGATGTGGGCCCACTGCATCCATCAGCAAGTACTTATTACATCTCTACTGAATGCAGAGTAGGAACAGAAAAGAGGACAAAGTGAATACTGTGTAAATTACAGATGCAGTGTGTCTTTGAGGATTTGAGAGTCTCATAGGGAAGCTAGGAGAGAGGAGGAAAATTCTCTGTAGTGGTAGACAGAGCTGTCTTTACACATATGTAGATATTTAGAGGTAGAGCTCAAACCCAGGTCTTTGGATTCCTCATTCATCACCGTCTTAGGCAAACGAACTCACAAAGCCAACAGTTTATGATTCTAATTCTGATTCTAATGTCTGATGGGATCAGACATTCCGCCTGCTATTACCCCCAAGAAGACAAAGGTCATCCGTAAACAGCCACTTGGCTGAATCCACTTCAGCAAATTCAATCTCTTCCAACCCACCATCAGTTTCGCTTCCCTATGGGGAAGCTCCAAAATGTACATGGGAGGAAGTGAGAGTGACCAGCTGGTGATCATTTGTGTTTTTTGAAAATGTGCAATTTACACATGACATGTATGCATACACAGAGACAAATGGCAGCTTGGGATGTGTGTATGTGCACGCGCACATTGGCATATATATATATGAACTCTAACAGTTCATCTAAGAAAAATACACACAACCTGAATGTGTCAGGCATGTCTATAGAGTATCTAAAGTGGTATCTCCCAGAGAGGGAAGATAAAATTGGCCTGGTTTTTCTGACTAGCAGGGAATGCAATTCTCTTCTTGCTGCCCAGAGAAAAATGTTAGCTTGATCAGAGGACTTGTTTTATACATTAGTCTCTGCTCTCCACTCAAAACAATTTTCAATAAACATGGCATTTAGTTCACTGGTTTAAAGCAACAGTGATTTATAACAGTAGTTGATAGACCGCATGGAAGCCTCTGGCATATTACGTGACATCTGAAAAGTTTGTTTTTATCTGTGTAAAATGGGAACCATAAAGCTGACGTAGCTCAGAGTCAAGGCGGTAGGAGCTTGAGCGTGGAATAAATTGTTTGATTTGTTATGATAAAGCACTGTGTAAGCTGCAGCCACTGTGAACACTTTTATTATATTATATTCATACCCAAAGTGATATATATGATTAATCTGATGTTAACTCAGCTATATCAGCTGGAGAAACAGGAGTCTGACTTTTGGGTCCATACGTCAACTATTTCAAAGATAACTTCCTTTATAACCATGGGGGGACTCTCCTTCAAGGTCTGTCGAGGGCACCAAGGAAGTGCTGGCATGAAACTGCTCTGTGAAATGGCTCCTATCTCGGTGTGCCTTCCTTTTGATTAACATTAATATTTGCCAAACAATCCATCAAATTCTAAACACCTAATGTTCATCTATTATCTCTTTGGATTTTTATAGGAACCTTCTGAGGTGTATAGAAAAGTTGTTATCATCCTCATTAATATTATAAAACCAAAGCCCAGAGAAAATGCTAAAACTGCACTTTCTACGGGCACCTGTCTGGCTAGGTCAGTTAAGCGTCCAACTTCTCAGATCATGATCTCATCGTTAGTGGGATCGAGCCCCGCCTCAGGCTCTGTGCTGACAGTGTGGAGCCTGCTTCGGATTCTCTGTCTCCCTCTTTCTCTGCCCCTTCCCCACTTGCACTGTCTCTCTCTCAAAAGTAAATTTTTTTAAAATTAAAAAAATAAAATTGCACTTTCTAAAGGTATAAGGTTTCTAATCCTAAATTTTGATGATGTCCAACTATCATTATTTCTGTTAATAAGTAAATTAAAATTACACTTTAGCAAAACTACAGCAAATCAGAAAGCAAATCAGTGTTTTCCTGGAGCTAGAGGAGGGGAGGGATTGACTGCAAGGGAACATTCAGGAACTTTTTGGGGTGATGAAAATAGGGTTATTAGTACACACATTTGCCAAAACTCCTCAAACTATATACTTTATGTAAATTTAAAAATTGTAATTTTGATGTTAATGGAACCTCCCGATTTTGCTTTACATAAGAGAAATTATTGATTTTCATGACTCTCCTTCTACTGCCTTTGTACAGAAGACTAATCATTTCACTGAAATCTTTTAGTGGCAAACACGTCCTCTTTGTCGTCATCTCTTTGATGTTGAATGCAATGACCTTAAATTATGTTTCTAGGGTTGCATAAGGGAATTTTTTTCTTATGATACCATACGTATTTCCCTTACCTTGGTTGCCTAAATTGAGGTATGTTTTTAATATTTGTGCTTGTCACAGTGTTTCTATTATTAGGGTTATTCTGGGGATCAGAATCAGCTGGATCCTTCACATTCATAGCTCAAAACCAAAAGAGCAAATATTTCCAAAGAGGAAAAAAGAGTAATGTCCTTCCTGAAAGCCCAGTATTCTACCCCTTTTTCAAATGTCCTCTTACCTAGCAGAAGAGTATACCAGGTCCATGGAGGCAATGGAGTAGACCCACAAGTCTACTTTTCAGGTTAAGAGCACCTGGTGAGAACTTAAGGCTTCATTCTCCTACTATGGAGCTGATACAGAATCCAGATTCTGTTTTCCTAGAAGATGGGTCCTCTCTCTCTATGACTCTACATATTACATAGAACTATATAAATAAATGGTTTGCTGAAGTTTTTGATAGAATAATAACATTTACATATTTTCACAGCACTTGACACAGTGCCTTCACATTCATTAGTGCCCTTGACGCAACAATCTTGTGAGGTTGGCACTGTTAATTCTATTTCATAGATGTATCAAAATCACCATGAATATATGCAACTTGTCAAAAGACACTCGCCTTTTAGGTGGTAGAAATAAGAACCTTGTCTCATACCCTATCCTTTCCTCATTCATACCACACTGCCTCTAACAACTCCATGTAGATCAAAATGCCATCCTCCTTCCAGAGGTGGATGTATCTAAAGCCTATTTCCAATAATGCAAACACTATTGCTAGACAAGGACTTCCTTACAAGTAGGGAAAGAAAGAACAAACATGTTGAGATCATCCATCTACCACCTATAAGCCCAATACACATACTTTATCCAATTTGGTGGCCCTACATCTTACTAACTACATTTCCAACTATATTTAAAATTCATATTTTGTTGATAATATTCATCCCTCAAAACACTAGCCATCTACTCCCTCATCTATGAGATCTTTCAGAGCAAACTGTTTTCTTCCTCTGTGCTACTTGATTCATACCAATACAATAGCACTTGCTATCTTATATAGCAAAGCGAATTATTTTCATACCAGTATGTCCCACTGATCTGGGAGCACCTTATAAACAAGGCCCATGTGGGGCAGTGACTGGCTTGGTCGGTGGAACCTATGACTCTTGATCTTGGGGTTGTGAGTTCAAGCCTCATGTTGGGTGTAGAGCTTACTTTAAAAAATAAATACAATGTTTCTTTAAGAACTAAACAAAAAACAAGGTCCATGTGTCATTCACCTTTGTGCCATTGGCACAGCACCTGATACATAGCAGATCCCAAGGAAATTATTGCTAAAAACTCACTATGGAACCTAAGAAGTATGTGTGACATTCTTAGCCATAAATAAGTGATAAATCTTAAGAGACCAAACTTTACTATGGTCTAATCACTGTCCCAAAGACATAGTAATTCTGCTATTAAAATCCTACCTCCAAATCTAGTTTAAGAATTGTATTTTGGGATGCCTAGGTGGCTTGGTTGGTTAAGCATCTGACTTCGGCTCAGGTTATGATATCACAATTGGTGAGTTAGAGCCTCACATCAGGCTTTGTGCTGACAGCTCAGAGCTTGGAGCCTGCTTTAGATTCTGTGTCTCCCTCCCTTCTCTCTCTGTCCCTCTCCCACCTGATTCTGTCTCTCTCTGTCTCTCAAAAATAAAGAAACATTAAAAAAAAGTTTTTAAAGGGGTGCCTGGGTGGCTCAGTTGGTTAAATGTCCTACTTCATCTCAGGTCATGAACTCACGGTTCATGAGTTCAAACCCTGCGTCAGGCTCTGTGCTGACAGCTCAGATCCTGGAGCCTAATTTGGATTCTGTGTCCCCCTCTCTTCTCTTTGCCCCTCCCCTACTCACACTCTGTCTCTGTCTCTCTCTCTCTCTCAAAAATAAGTAAACATTAAAATTTTTTTTAATTAAAAAAAGAATTGTGTTTTAGCCACTGATGAAAATTATTACAGATCTCTAGGTCATTAAGCGTCCATGCACTCCAGATATCAGGGTAATAGGAGGTCCTATCAGTTAAGTGAACTGGATACAGGATAGGATGCTGAAATCCAAGACTATCCCACTCATTTGGCCAGTATTCCAAATCCACTGGGCCTAGATTATCCCATTTATTTCACACCAAACCTTGTGGTAAGCATTATATGCCATTGCAGAAGTACAGTTCAGAGAGATAAAGTTCTTCAGACACTATATCCCATGTTATTCCTACTACTGTGCAGCCTCTCTCTATACATATACCTTCAACTTGAGTTTAGTAATATCCAGACAAGGCAGATGAGAAGGTTAAAGGTTGAAGGAGGTTAAAACAATGCAAATCCCTCTCTCTCTCTCACTTCCTGCCATCCATGTTCCTTGGATCCCGGAAGCTTCTGACATCCTATTCAGTACTCTTCAATCCCCCTAAACTAGTCTAACCTCTTTTCTGATTGAACTAATTCCCAGCCTCAACCTCTTGTGTTGTAACTATGTCAGGACTCTGTAAAAGTTCCAAAAACTAACTTGTGTAGTTTTCCCTTTCTTCTCTTTCTTAGCCTCTTAAAAGGTAAATACCCTGTAAGATGCCTCCTGCACCTCTATGGTTAAGTTCTCTGATACTCCACACTATCTCTTACTGATTCATCTAAAATCTTCTCACAAATCCCTGGCCATCCAAAATACTGCTATCTACTCAGAAAACTTTCTCTTCTTTTCCACTCTGGTAAATTCCACCACTAAGCTTATAAACCCCGGATAATATGGCAGAAGTCTGGTTCCATCCTTGCCTGGAAATCATCCTCAGTCACAGAATTCCTAGAAAACTAAGAGCTTTTAAGGCATTCAGATTTCCCTTAAGATATTCCCAAATGGACTCTGCATGTTGACCAATATGGCAACCCCACCTCTGATTACCAGAAGACAGCTAGTCTAAATTGTCCTACTAATTTAAGAGCCATATCTTGGATGGACACAATCCTCACCCCAACTCTAAGCAACATACCCTAAGCTCTACCTGTTGTTTTCAGTGAATTCTGATGCAGTGGCAAGAAAGGTCATGAATTGGAAGGTATGTTTGCTGAGCCATCATCTCAAAGGCTTGACAAAATGGGACAAGTGCCTACCCCTGTGTTTTGGAGGACTTGGCTGTTCCCAGAAGAGAAGTGTAGGTCAATTAGAAGACAAGCACCCAAAACATGAAATTTACGTGTGAAATAAATTTGCTGCTGACTTCTCTTTGCACATTGCTTTTTGGCAACCCTTTTACCTACTATATACGTTGTTTATGATTTTTGTGTTCTGGTTTCTGATGATCAAGGCTGCCATTAATGCTCATTTAAACCAGATGTTTTCCACAAGAAAATGTCAGATGAGGGGAAGGGCTAGGCCTGTTATGAAAGAACGTAGGTCTTACAACTTTCCTCCTCCAGAAGACTTTGCAGATTTGACTCAGGTTTCCGAATTGAAAGCCTGACATACTGTTTTGCTTACAGTAAAATGTAGTTTTGTGTGTTCAAATAAGAACTAGTGTCAAAAGAAAAAAAAAGCACTGTGAAATACATTAATCTTTACTGTATACGTAACCAATATTAAATAAATCTACAAAGTAAAATTAGATTAAGTATTCATAATGAATGTTGTTATAAAATAAGATTGAAGTTCAAACACCTTACTTAAATTTTGGCTGGAAATATGTCATTAACATAACTGGACTGTCTGCCCTGTGAGTCCCCATTCTGCCCCAACCCTTCTACATGGCTATTTGCATCTTAGCTTCCTTCCCACTTAGGTATTTCCTGGCTTCTGTGAAACCCGAAATTCTGCTTTGTGTGTAAGCTGGTTAGATTTGGGTTTTTATCACTTGCAACAAGGAATCTTGACTTAAATGTCGTATTTATGCATTAGAATGTTTTGTGCTCAAACTCTTGGTAGGGCAGTTTGTTTGATAAGCAATCTGCAAACACTGGGGAGAGTGCTTGAAGATATCCTGTTACCTTCAACCCTCCCAACACACCAACGAGGTAGGTACCACCTCCTGGATGCAGATGAGAAAATCAAGGTTCAGAGACTAGCTTAAAAACGAATGGCTAGGACAGCACCGAGGCCAGGCGGAGGACACTCCAAATTCCATCAGCCTTCTCATGGAGCTCGGTGAGGGAGCAGGTAAAACTCACACAGCAGCAGTCTGTGAATACAAATTCAACTGCACTTAATAAAAAGCCTAACTGGTGTGCGCAGATAGGTTGTTCACATTTCTTCCTTATGAGATCTAAAAGTTTTCTGCATTTGATTAAACAGATTCTGTCTTGGGAGTGGGGCTGGGGTGGGAAAGGGGGCAGGGAGGGCAGCCAGGGAGGGGGCTGCCAGGTGCACACGAGTTTGACCTTTACTCTGCTCCACCCCCAGTGTCTCAGGTTCCCCCCCACGCCGCCCCATCTAATACCACAGCCACAGAATAAAAGGCAGAATTTGCTCCTAAAATTGCAGACCCTAGATCCTCATGCCTCCCTGGCTCTTCTTTCCTGCACCATTGCTTCTCCCTCCTACTCAGTCTACACTGTCACAAACACACACACACACACACACACACACACACACACACACACACACACACGCACGCATGCAGCATTCACAGGGAACAATGCACAAGTAAGCATTATCACAAGGTGAAGGGATTCTAGGGAAAAGAGGTACTATCCACCCAGCAGGGGTTACTCCCCTTGGCCAGGATGGCTGGAGCCCTGCACTCACTGGAGGAAAACTTCTCATGGGCAGAACTATCCATCAGCCCCCTTCCCTGCCTGGTCTGGGAATCCCCAGCCTCAGATTGCCTCATTCCTCTCTCTTTTCTGTGGAATATCACAAGTTTCTTTGGCTTCATCCCTTTCCCACACATAAAGCCCATTACCAACCCTATACCTGTTTCTGGTGTTGAAGGTATGACTCCCAGGGATGCCCACTCCTATGCTCTGGTATAACCAGCAATTTAAAAATATTTAACACAGAGGGTCACATTTTACATCAGGATTGCATTCTAAAGCTGGCCTGTTAGGCAAAATTTACATATTCAAAATCACCCTGGAAAATCCCTTAAGCCTCCCAGTAAAAAATGTATGGTTTTGTAGTTACAACACTGCACAGTAATATGTGTATACGGTAATATGCATAGCATATAATTAAAATTAGAAGCGCAAGAGGCAATTCTGCAGTATCTTTAATTATAAACAAGAAAGAGCACGCGTAGCTGAACTCGAATAAATTAAATGGGGCGCGGATGCTACTCCTCGGTGTCTTTTCCCCAACCCCCACGGGCTCTCGCACACATCTAAATAGGCTTAAGGGCTCTATTTACATGAAAAGACAGACAGCTCCGAGAACCTCTGAGGCCTTCTCTTAAGATACACAATCACCACAAAAGGAAAAGGGAGAGCATTCTTTCACACAGATCTCTTTTCCTGTTTTTGCCTTGTGGTGGGAACAAAAGATTTCTGAAAGAGAAAGCCCATAAGAACTGCAGGCAATCACTTCTACACTATGCTGTGAAAGATGCCCAGGTTCAGGCTTCCTTGAGCTGCAACAGCCCTGAGATGCAAGTCTGCCCCATGGATTGACTTAAGGCCTCTGAAGGATGAGGAAATCAGTGCTAAGGAACCATGCAGAACTGAATTAGAAAGGCGCATCCTGGCCGAAGTCTGGGGTAAAATGAAGATTTCATTAGGCTTAATGGAAGATTAATAATTTTTGCAAATGTGCTTGCCATTTTTTAAGAACTCATTCTCCAAGTATATCTTTTTTTTAAGTTTATTTATTTATTTTGAGAGAGAGAGAATGGGGAGGGAGGGAAGAAGGGACAGAGAGAGAGAGAGAGAGAGAGAGAGAGAGAGAGAGAGAGAAAATATCCCTGGCTAAAGTCTGGGGTAAAACAAAAGTTTCGTTAGGCACTTAAGGATTAATGGAAGATTAATAATTTTTGCAAAAGTGCTTGCTGTTTTTTAAGAAAGCATTCTCCAAGTATATCTTTTTTTTTTAAGTTTATTTATTTATTTTGAGAGAGAAAGAATGGGGGAGGGACAGAGAGAGAGAGAGAGAGAGAGGAAAGAGAGAGAGTCCCAAGCAGGCTCCCTGCTGTCAGTGCAGAGCCCCATGCAGGACTCGAACCCATGAACCTGAGATAGTGACCGGAGCTGAAACCAAGAGTTGGCTGTTTAACTGACTGAGCCCAGGTGCCCCCAAGTATGTCTTCAAATACAATATCAGGGATTGTTTATGTTAGCAGTTGAATGTTCTTGTGAATGTAAGGAAAAAAGTTTCTGTCACTACCCCACTATCCTTCCCTCCTCCCAGCTTCACCACCTCCCCACTACACACACACACACACACACACACACACACACACACACACACAATTTCAGTCATGCTGGCCACCTTTCAGTTGGAGAATTCTCCAAGGTGGCTTCCTATCCCAGGTCCTCAGCACCACCTATTTCCATCTATCTCAAATGTTCTCCTTGCTTCTCCCCCTGACTGGATCCTTCTCATTCTTTAAGTCTTAGCTCAAACCATCTCCTCAGGGAGGCCTTCTCTAACCAACCATTTCCTAGTCTCTCCACCATTACCCACCCATCTCCCTGTTATCACCTGCCTTGGTTTTAATTCCCTTGTCACATTTATCACCATCTAAAAATACCACAAATGTTTGGTTTTTTGCTTCTTGTCTGATTCCCTCCACTAGAATGTGAGCTCCTTGAAGACAGGACCTCTGTTTTGTTCACCACTCTCTCCTCAATGTCTAGTATGCAACTGGCTCAGAGGTAGGTGCCCAATAAATATCTGATAAGAGACTAGATAATAGGCTAAATAGTCATAAAGCTGTGGGCCATATAGCCTTAGCCCTCCTGCTTGAATCACAGCATCACGACCAAGGCACCACGCCTAACTGGTGCCTGCTACCTTAAGCACTAGGTAGAGGTCAGGAAGGAAAATGAAGCTTTAAGACATCAACTTGCAAGCCTCAAGTTATAGAGAGCCAAGAATTATCACAGAATTGATTGGTTTGACATTTCTAAATATACCATTTTCCCTTTCTGACTACTGAAAAGAGGAGACAGATATCAGAGACGCAGAACTATATCAGCCATCAGGAATAACAGGTACATCACCATCTAAGATCTCCAACAGAACCAGCTCCCCATGCCATTAATGAAAACCTAAGCTCCTTCTATCTGCCCCAGCCAGACTCAGTAAGAACACAGGGTTCTAATCTTGGGTATTACGGGGGGGAAGCAAGCATGGTTATGGCATAACCATTAGACCCACGGTGCTTTCTTACTTCGCTAAAAAAATACACCCTCCTTCTTCTCGGGTACCTATTGAAATTCAATTCAACAGAACTTTACTAAGTGTATCGTAGATCAGACACTACACAAAGTGCTACAGAGGACACTGAGATGAGGAAGAATCAGCGGGCTCAGCACCAATGACTTAACTGGGGGAGGCATAACACAAAACATATAAATACACAAGGCTAACAGAAGTACCAGAAGAGGCCCAGAGGGTGCTCACTTCAGGAATCACTTATGACTATAATGAATAATCTACTCAGAACCTAATATACAGAAGGCTGATAGATGCAATAATAAATTTATGTGTCCCTATAATCTGAGCTATGAAAGACACTGGAACAGCCAGAGAATCAAGGCTACAGTAGCATGATAGTAACATGCCATGATGAACAGGGGAACAAACAAATATTTCCCCAAGTACCTTCCAATGTGTCAGGTATCATCCTTGTTACCTCCACAAGGATTATTTAATTTTTATAATAACCATGTAAGGTAGAAATTCTTTTTTTGTCCTTGTGTTTACACATAAGAAACGCAGAGCTCAGAAAGCTGTGATAAAGGACATGAAGGGGACATATCAGGATCAGACCCAACCTTGACACTCAGTATCCAGTCCCCTTTTCATTTCCCTACAACCATTTCCTTCATCAAGATATCACATAACCCATCTGTGTGAGACAGAAAACCACACATCAAATGAATTTTCCAAATCCAGCTTTTTTGCTGATAACTACATAAACTTCCAAATTAGAAACAAACAACAACAACAAAAAAGAAGGCAATTTCTACTCCAGACAGCATAGAAATAATGATACTAATTTTGAGCTATATCATTTGTTTTTTCAGAAAAATTTTTGGTACAGAAAAATTTTTGGTACAAATATCCACTGGAAAATATCTAATTGGAAACAAAAAAAGACTAAAATAAATGTAATCACTGGCCGCTTACCAAAATTTTCTAGGATGACTAAGAGAATTTATTTTATAAAATGTGTTGCCAGCTTCTTCTTTGAATTGACCTGAGAGCTAATGTAAAAAACAAATACATTGGTGCCCTGTGCGTGTATCCACCACAGACCTGTGCTAATCCCTGGGTCTGCTATCCATCGTACTTGGAATCATATGAAAATATGGCCATTTATAACCATATTGTCAGATTACAATTGGAGTTGCATTCTTAACTTTGTCTGATTCTTCAGTCCCTAAAATAAGGCAAGTGCCTTCTTGCTAAATCACATGTGCTGAGCCTAGCAAAGGCCTTTTAAGCATTCTATTTGTGCTCTGAGTTTTTACATCATCCTCCTTTTCTTTGCATTTTGTTTAGTTTTTTGTTTTTTGTTTTTTGTTTTTTTTTCAAATGAGAAAAAGAGCAGATAGGCCTCATGGAATAAAGGTTGAGTGGGGAAAGACCAACATGCTGAAGGCACTGTATTTCCACAACTTCCTGAAATCCCCACGCTTCCACTAACTGTGTTTTCCAACATTTAAAAATTCATTCATATGCGTCTAAAAATTAACATTTAGATTTCCTTAAGAAAATCAAGAATTTTGGGAGGGCATCATAATCATACAATTTCTAGGAGTGGCAGATATAAAAGAGAAGGAAAAATCCCAAACTTTGAAAGAATGACTTGTCTTCATTGATTACAGCTCAAGAGGATGCCTGTTTAGCACTCCCTCCCCTTTCTTTGAAAAGAGACTCTCCTGTGATTCAATTCATGTCATTCAACCAATATTTATAATGCACCTTCTATGTGACAGGCTCTGTTTTAGGGGTTGAGATTATAGCAGTCAAAACACAGTCCCTGCCCTCGTGGAGCTTCTATCATAGCAGGGCACACTGTGTTGGTGTGTTGGCTGGAGGAATGACAAGTAGTCAAGTACAGCTATAATCAAGAGAGAAATCCTACGAGAAAGATGGGAGATCACGTAAAATCCTGGAGGCCATGGTGAGGATTTTGGATTGTATTCTGAGAAAGATGAGAAGCCACTAGAGGGCTTTCAGCAGAGGAGTGATAGGACATGATTAATATTTTAGAAAGACCACACTTGCTGCTATACAAGGAATAGATTTAAGAGGACAAAAGTAGAAACAGGAAAGCCAAGCTATTATAATTGTTTCAATTACAAATGATGGTGACTTGGGTTAGAGTGGTGGAGGGGGTGAGGCTATAGTTTAGAAATTGACATTTCAATCCAATGGATACAAAAATGGTGATTCGAATGGTACACACATCCCAATGTTTATAGCAGCACTATCAACAAGAGCCAAATTATGGAAAGAGCCCAAATGTACATCGACTGATGAAAAGATAATATTATATACATAATATGAAATCTTGCCATTTGCAACAACATGGTTGGAACTAAAGTGTATTATGCTAAGTGAAATAAGTCAGAGAAAAATATACAATTTTACTCATATGTGGAATTTAAGAAATAAAATGAATGGAGGGGAAGAGAAGGAAAAATAAATTAAGAAAAACAGAGAGGGAGGTGAACCATAAGAGACTCCTAAATACAGACAACAAACTGAAGGTTGCCAGAGGGGAGGTGGGTGGGGGGATGGACTAAATGGGTGATGGTCATTAAGGAGGGCACTTGTTATATGTAAGTGATGAAATCACTAAATTCTACTCCTGAATCCAATACTACACTATCTGTTAACTAACTTGAATTTAGATTAAAAATAATAATAAAAAAAATTTTTTAATAAAGAAATTGCCATTTCATTGGTCTGATTTCCTCTAGTTTAGGTTTTATATTTTTTTCTACCTCTAATGGGAACCTCTTACCTCTGAGTGACTCAGAGTCTAAACATGGGTCTAAGTATCTGTACTTTATTAAAAACAAATCTAAAATGCCTGAATAAGTAACAATAATGTTTCATGTTTCTATACTAGACACTTTGATCTTGGCCTGCCACAAGCATGTCTCCTTAGGGAGACCACTTATCTATAGTCCCTTCTACCAGTGTTGGTTCAAGGCCCAACTTCCCTCTCTCTCACATTCTTTGATATAGACAAATAAAATTTTCTGTAAATGTTTCTGAAAATACAGCATCAAGAGGCATCCTTCTTCCCTCCCACCATTGCTGTTGCTGCTTCCATGCCCCACTATGGAAAATTCTAGAGCGTCTATTGTCAGTGGCTTTGGGTAGTCTTTTTTCAGACCATGGTTACCCATTCCTAGTCAAAGTTGACTAGACCAGTGTTAAGCAACCGAGTCAAGGGCAAGAAGTGAGGGGAAAATTTGACAGTGGGTGGGGTCCAGGAGAAACTGCTCAGACTCTAATGGAGACATGTCAGTGAATGAGGCTCCCTTGTTCCTGCTGCTAAAGTCAACATTCCGGTATGAACCTCCCTGATGCTCCACCTATCATGGCTTCTGTTCTTGACTTTCCAGGAGACTCTTCCTCCTTTGCAGTCAGTAAACCTTCTTTTCATTTGAGCTAGTTTCAGTGGGTCTTTATTCCTCACAACCACAAAAGTCTAATTCAAACAGTATCTGTGTGTGAAAGACAAAACAATACTCTCCAGTAAGTAAACTGTCTCATGGGGATGGTCATGAACTGCCCTCAAACAGGCAACCTGTGGGAAAGCCTTGAGTTGGAATACGGTGGGAAAGGTACATTCACTGTTTGACATCACACAAACACACACACATACACAATCTAACAGGACGGTCTACATTGTGGATGACTTAGTTTTATAAAATAAATTATATTTTGAAGGGACTATAGAAATCATCATTGGTAATAAACACACATATACCCACACATTATTTTATTAGTCAGTGAACCAAAAGACTAAATTTTATTAAGATGTAAAGTCCATGGGAACTTTCCAGGGTCACAGTAATTTTATTACTGACTAAAGAAATATGCTTCTGGAGTAAGAAAAAAACAAAGAACCAAACCAACAACTGGTTTCAAATCTTACTAACCATGTGTTATCCCACAACTCCTATTTCTGAATCTCAGACACCTCATCGTTAAAACGTAGGTAGTAATAACTTTTTGGGTTTTACAAATATTTATATGAAACAAACTACTAAATATTTAGCATCATGTCTTGCACATGTAAGTATTCAAAATGCATCCTTTAGTTTGAATGTCTTTACTTTCCTTATAATTAATACATCTATCCATTAATCAAAAGCATTAACTATCTACTGTGCAATTCTCCACCATTTTGTGTTTGTATTTTTTTACAGACTGATTATAAACCTCCAGACTCCCAGTGAGGACTCTTGATGCATATTAAGTGTTCACCTTATAAATCAAGAGATTATTTAATTGCTCTTTGATATTCTGCTTTTCCAGGTGACAGAGAAGACATGACTTTTTAAAAACATATGTACCCCCAAAATAATGCATATATTCTTAGAGAAGAACAAATCTTTCTTTCTCCCAAAGTTAAACTGCATTACATTTGTTGGTAATTCTTGATTACTAAATATTTCTTTGGAGAGATAATATCTGTTCTTTTTTTACTATCGATTACCTTTTTTTTAAACCTTTATTCATTTTTGAGAGACAGAGCATGAGAAGGGGAGGAGCACAGAGAGAGAAGGAGACACAGGATCTAAAGCAGGCTCCCGTCTCTGAGCTGTCAGCACAGAGCCCGACCAGGGCTCTAACTCAGGAACTATAAGATCATGACCTGAGCTGAAGTCAAATGCTTAACCGACTGAGCAACCCAGGCACCCCATTATTTATTACTTTTTTAAAGGAGGTTTTTTTTCTTTTCTCTTCTTCACTTTTTGATCCCATTACCCCACCCACCTCTGGCAACCACCAAACTGTTGTTCTCTGGATCTACGAGTTTGTTGATGTGTTACTGCTGTTGTTGTTTAATTCCATATATAAGAGAGATCATATGGTATTTGTCTTTCTCTGTCTGGCTTATTTAACTTAGCATAATACCCTCAAGGTCCATTCATGTTGTTGTAATTAGCAAGATTTCATGTGTTTTTATGTATACATATATACATATAATGGAATATTACTGATATATATTTATTATGCATATAATACAGTATAATGTAATATTATATATACATTATAGTTACACATAATGTAATATATATACATTATATATTACAGTATATATATAATATACATATATATAATATACATATATACATATAATATATATACTATATATATATATATATATATATATATATATATATATAAAATAATATACCTCATCTTTATTTATCCATCGATGGACACTTGGGTTATTTCCATGTCTTAGCTATTGTAAATAATGCTGCAGTGAACATGGTGTTACAGGTGTCTCTTCAAAATCACGATTTCATTTCTTTGGACAAATGTCCAGAAGTAGAATTGCTGGATCATGTGATGGTTCTATTTTTAATTTTTTGAGGAGCCTCCAAACTGTTTTCTATAGTGGCTGCAGCAATTTACTCTCTTAAAAACATGGGGTATGGAAGAAATAAAAAACACAGACTATTTTCACAGTGCTTGACAATTAAGTTAGGAGACCAAAAATCATTACAGAAAACATATTAAGCTCTTTATATATGTATGTGTATATATATATATATACACACACACACATACATACATACATAAAATTTAGGGTTTATAATATCTATAACAGAAATATTTCAAAAAATTTACCAATCCCATAACCTTAACAATCAACTGTTAACATTTATCCATGTTCCCTTCTCATCTTGATTCAAATATACACATTTTTATGATTTTGTATTCTGCTTGTATAGCTTACTACTCTACAAAAATTCTTATCAATGCATAGTCTTCAAAAGTTATCACTTAATTTTGTTTTATTTTTTTAATGTTTTTTAAATTTATTTTTTGAAGGAGAGAGAGAGACAGAGCATGAGTAGGGGAGGAACAGAGAGAGAGCGAGACACAGAATTCGAAGCACCTCCAGGCTCTATGCTCTCAGCACAGAGCCGATGTGGGGCTCGAACCCACAAACCGTGAGATCATGACCTGAGCCGAAGTCAGATGCTCGACTGACTGAGCCACCCAGGCGCCCCCATCACTTAATTTTAAATTGTTATCAATAAATGCATAGTGTATTCAGTGTGTATATTATAGTCAAACCTAGTCACTTTGCCATTGTTAGACACTGAAGGCATTTTTCCCTTTGTAATTAACACTACAATTAATTTGATTAGTGCATTGATCATTTTATAATTTCTTTCAGATTTTACTTTCCCCTGAATCCTATATCCCAAGCAATGAAATGTTATGTATAAACTTTGTCCTGAGAAATATCAATTACTTACAATCTCTGTAATATGTAGCTTACGTGAGGAAAACCAGAATTTACATTGATAACTTTAGTATTTATTGTAATCTATTAGATTGCTTCCCACGCTAAAGTTTATCTTTCTGTACCAACTGTTAGATCTGTGGAAGTGTAGTGGCAAGAGGGATTGGTGAAAGATTAAGACAATAGGAAAGGCTCATGAAGGAGGTGGGATTTAACCCATGCCTTGGAAATACAGTAGGGTGATGAACTGACCACAGAGAAAAGGGACACTACAGATAAGGAAAAGAGCTTGGGAGAAATATCAATGTATAATGACTGAGCAGTGTGCTTCACAGGGCTATTTCCCTGGAAGCGGTAGAGGTATCTGGGGAACAGCTACAACAAGCCTGACTCAGAGGAGAAGAAACAGATCATGCGAGGACCTGAAAGGCAGACGTAAAAAACTGAGATGTCTTCAAGTGAAGTAAATCCAGAGTCACAGTCATCAAATCAGATGAAACATTTCATGGACCGTTCGAAAATGTGACTTCAGATACCCAAATCTATCTGGCAGAATGTAGAGAGACCCCTTACTCCTCCCCACAGAGAACACTTAGCAGACATCAGATGTTGAAGGGCATGACAGAAATGGCCAGGGAAATGGCCACCAACATTGGCCAGGACAGTTTACAAAGATGGTGTGACTTCAGTTATAAGGGCTACAATTCCACGTACCAGCCCACAAATTCAATGCCCAAATAGGGTAAATCTGTAGCCATTTGTCAAATTCAGTGTATCACATGACCAAATCTAGTCAGAGATAGGGTGCAGCACATATTTTTTTGGTTGACCACAGTATAATGTCCTGGATCCAGATGAACTTTCTTTGCACAGTATTTATTATTCTAATAAACCAAATGGAATGTTTAGAGATGACTGGAGCAATCTGATTGGCAAACTTACAGGCATTAATTCTTCCAAGGTGACTGGTGCATAAAAAGTGAAACTATAGCACTCATGTAAACAATCCACCTGCCTCATTTCCCTCCCCCAGGCACCTCTAATTTTCAGCTTATGTTAGCTGTAAGACGAGCTAATGTTTTTAGTGTAGAAAAAATGGCATTATCCCAGACCTAGAACTTACTTTAAGAAAAAGAAGACAGATTCTATAGCAGATTCTATACAGATTGTATCAGTAGGTATCCATGACCAATGACTAAGATGAACTGCTATTACATTTCAGCAGATAGGTGAAACCACAGCATGAGCATTTCAGAAACTAAAGCCTAACTTATTCAGGCATCAGAAGTTCCACTTTCGGTGAAAAAACCTGTGATAACTTTTGCCCATAAATATGTATACTTTGGAACCAATTCCAAAGAAATGACTGCAACTCAATAAGACAGTCTAATTGTCTAATTCTTTTAAAACAGGTCCTTCCATGTGGGTACTGTGAAAATTAAGAGTGAATGGTTGTCTTATGAGGCAAGCAGTTTATAAAAGGAGCTGGGTAAGTCAGATATGGAAGCAGGCCTTGAAACAATGGGGCCAGGCCGAGGTACACATGCTCTTTCCTGGGGCCAGACAAGTAACAAGGTAGGTGCCCTCTAAGGTCAATTCTTAATTACCTCCAGGTAATTACCTTACATTTATCTTTGACAGATCTTGCTTTCAACTTTTGGTTGATATTATTAACCCTTTTTATCAATCCTTTTGTTTACCCCTGGTCCTAAATTCATTCTTAGACCCCAAAGAGGAAACATTGTTTGAAAATAGCTGAAACACAAACTCCTTGATATATTAATGTTTTCAGAGAGTGTACAGCAAGAAAAGGAGAGGGGTCCCTGGGTGGCTCACTGGGTTAAGTGCCCGACCTTGGCTCAGGTCATGATCTCACAGTTGGTGGGTTTGAGCCCCGCAAAGAGCTCTGAGCTGTAAGCTCAGCATGCTTCAGATTCTGTGTCTCCCTCTCTCTCTGCCCCTCCCCTGTTCATGCTCTCTCGCTCTCTTTCTCAAAAATAAATAAACATTAGGGGTGCCTGGGTGGCTCAGTCGGTTAAGCGGCTGACTTTGGCACAGGTCATGATCTCGCGGTCCGTGAGTTCGAGCCCCACGTCAGGCTCTGTGCTGACAGCTCAGAGCCTGGAGCCTGTTTCAGATTCTGTGTCTCCCTCTCTCTATCCCTCCCCCGTTCATGCTTTGTCTCTCTCTGTCTCAAAAATAAATAAACGTTAAAAAAATTTTTTTAAATAATAAATAAACATTAAAAAAAAAAAGAAAAGGAGAAAAAGCAAAGTGAAAGAGGAAGAGGATGAGAGAGAAACGAACAAGACAGTAGGAAGAAAGAGAGGTACTAAGTGAAAGTGGGGGGGGGGGGAGTAGGAAAGGGGAAGGAGAAAGAAGAGAATAAGCAGTTCTATTTAGGATGATAAAGAGAACTCTTCCAGACATGAAAGGATGAAGGCAAGAGAGAGGGATATGCTGGACTGTTTTCAGCCCTTCCCAAATCACCTCTTGATCACTCAGTACCTAATGAGTATTTATAAAGCCCAATGGGATACCTTGCATTCAAATAGAGAAAGGCTCTTCATACTGTTTATGCCATGAATCCCTTTGGTGGACTGATGAAGCCTGTGGACCTCTTCTCAAAAAGTGTGTTTCTAAGTGCATAAAATACATAGGACTACAAAGAAAATCAGTTTTATAGAAACCCAGTTTTGAAAATAATTTTTGAATATGTAAAATGTTAGTAAATACACTTCTTAATCCATTACACAGCAAAATCCAATAGTGGGTCTAATACGAATACTATAATGTCAAAGTAGTGATAAGCATAAAAATATTTCAAAAGATCTCAAACAACTAAAATGTAATATTAAATATCTGTAGTTTAAAATCATGGGTACTGCTAATACTACCATAGTTTGTTGTCTACATTTAAAACCCAAGGAAATGGTCAATTTCAGTTACAAAGGTTAGTGAAAATGGAGATATAATTGTTTTCTTATCTAAGTTCATGGATATCCTGAATTCAGAAGTGGGAAGAGCAAGTTCATTGAGCCTAGGATAAGAGTCGCTTATCCTATTCTTTCTTTTATCCTAATCTTTCTTGTTTTGTGAACCTTTTAATCTCAGACAACATGAGATTCCACAAAATTATGCAGACCAAAGTTGCTGGAGAAACCAAGAGCTCTGAAGAAATGTAACTGAAGAAACAACTGAGATGAAATGGCACTAATTATAAAGACTTCTTAGAAAAGGTGAGTCCTTTCCAAATTCCTAAAGAGGTGCTAACATATTGGTGACACTGACTAACTGAAAAAATTTAATCTGAGCCCCACCTCATACCACACATCAAGGTGAGAGCCAGAAAAATTAGGATGAAGTATAATTAAAACTACTTAAAACACTAGGAGGAGATCTGGGTATTTTACTTCTTCTTTGTTTTTAGTGATTGTTGAGACAGAGTAGGATTTAGTACAGTATTGAGGCTTAACAAATGTACCAGTAAAACACAGGGCAATAAAAGAAGTGAGGAAGAGTGTGGGTTCACCAACCAGACTGCTTGGGTTTATGCCACTTCTATTTATATGACTCTCTCTGCCTTAATTTCCTTATCAGTGAAACAGAGATAACATTACCTACCTCACAGATACGTTATAAACTGTAAATATATATAAATTTACATCGATAAGAGTTGACATGGTAGCTAAGTTCCCAAAAATGTGTCTATTATTATTATTATTACTACTACTACCTCTTTTAAAATCCTTTTAAGCCTAAACAAAAGAAACTATAAAGGAAAATACTAACATATTTGATTATATAAAAATTTAAGATTTGTATATATCAATGTTTCCATAAACAAAATTAAAAGACAAAGGAAAACTAAGGAAAATAATTGAAACAAATAAGAGAGACAAAAGGTTAATAGTCTCACTATATGAAGAGTTCTTATAAATCAATATAAAAACACACATTAACATTCCAGTAGGAAAATGAACAAAGGACATAAACAGACAACTCACAGCAGACAAAACATAACATGTAGACAAGTTGTTCAAAAAAAGATTTAAGGATGTGAGAAAATACCTAAAGTAAAATGTTAAATAGAAAAATATAGGACCAAAACTAAATACGGTGTATTAGTTTTGTAAATACTTGCACAAATACGTTGAAAAAAGCATGGAAGGAAACTCATGAGAATGTTAAAGATATCTCTAGTTACAGAATTATGAGTAAGTGATTTTTATTTTCTTCTTCATATTTTTCTACCTTTGTGAATGGAGAATTTGACCAAATTTACAATGAGGAATGTTCCTTTTCAATTAAAAAAAAAAAAAGAACATAACACGCAGCACTGCTTGAAATAGTGAAAGATTAGGCATCATCAAACTGCCCATCAATAACAAATGGGTTAAAAATACACATAATATGTATGTATGTATTCAATATGACTTCATAGGAAGCTGTTAAAAAAGAATACAGTATCGGGGGCGCCTGGGTGGCGCAGTCGGTTGAGCGTCCGACTTCAGCCAGGTCACGATCTCGCACTCTGTGAGTTCGAGCCCCGCGTCGGGCTCTGGGCTGATGGCTCAGAGCCTGGAGCCTGTTTCAGATTCTGTGTCTCCCTCTCTCTCTGCCCCTCCCCCGTTCATGCTCTGTCTCTCTCTGTCCCAAAAATAAATAAACGTTGAAAAAAAAAATTAAAAAAAAAAAAAAAAGAATACAGTATATTTCTTTCTGCAATGTTTTTACATAAAAAGAAACAACTTGCAAAACAGTTTATTTAAGCATGACCCAATTAACAATACTGTGTCTATTTGTCCATTATTCGGCAAAAATATGTGTGTGTGCAACACACGTACATGCATGCACGCAGGGAAGAATGGGTAGTGAAGGAGAAGTAGGAAAATAGATTAGGGCCTGGGGGAGTGTATTGAATTTCCAGAATCTAAGACAGGACCATATTCACATGTAAATTCAAAAATACATTCCAAGGTAGATTTATATTATTTTTAGATGGCTCCTATTTCTCCATCCCTGCATTCAATTTCTCAAGACCTACATTTGAGACCTGTATTTCCTACAAAGACGATTTCCAGGAAAACCAGAACCTAATCATGCTCTAAGCTCAAAATGTCCACAGCTGAAATACAATTAAATGTGTGTGTGCGTGCGTGTGTGTGTGTGTGTGTGTGTGTGTGTGTGTGTGTGTTTAAATTGTTTTGCTATTTTTAAGTTTTAGCTGCCTGGCTATAGGTATACTCAATTCCTTCAGGCTGTAGGATTAAAAGAGGAATTTGAGCTCTTTCTCTTTTGTAGAAGCTGCAAAAGACCCTTTAGAATTAAGGGACTCAAAAATGAAAGGCTATTGGCTGTGAAAGACACTCCTTTTAAATTCTCAATAAAAATCAGTTCCTTCCTGTGCCTCACAGGTTACAAAGCCTTCCCCAAATGGCAGACAGGTCAATCTTTATGTGCATGGCTGAGTGAGAACTGTGTTCAGGCATAACAGACACTGGTGTTTTCAATAGTGAGAAAGAACAGTGTTATTTAAAGATGTTATGCTAACACATTTATGTAAAAATTCTTTCAGATGTTATGGGAAACACACCAGTGTCTGTTATGACTGAACCAGGGCTGTGGGATCGAGCCTCCCATCAGGCTCTGTGCTACGTGTGGAGACTGCTTGAGATTCTCTCTCTCTCTCTCTCTCTCTCTCTCTCTCTCTCTCTCTCTCTCTCTCTTTCCCTCTCCCTCTTCTCTCTCTCTCTTCCTCTGCCCCTCTCCCCTGCTCACACACACTCTCCCTCTAAAAAATAATTTAAAAAAAGTGATCCTCAAATCTTTAAAAAGAAAAAAAAAAGAAAACCACAACAGCATTTCACATTTTCATAAGGGTTGAGCTGGAAAGGACAGCACTAAAGTCTGAAAACAATCATCATGGCAATGAGCAAAGATGCTGGGCCCAGCAGACACCGAGGCCACTTCAGGTGGCTTGTGCACACAGAGGAATAGATGGGATGTTTGTAGAACACTTCAGAGAACAGAAGCCCATCATGGGAAAGTCTCTTTTCTTAAAATTATTTCCTTTATTCTGTTCTCCTAAACATGAGAGTCAAGTGACTACTCCTCCACATTCCTTCAAAAAGTTTCCACAGGCTTCAAGCTATTTACCGGCATTTAAAAGAGAAAAGGATTGGGACCTCTTCCCTTCTGTGGCTACACTCCCCTCTAAAAAAACAACACATGCCTGGCTCTTTCACCTTATGCTTTTAAGAAGGAATTTTAATGGGATGGCGCTCCTCGAGGTGCACACACTTAGTGGGGGAGGAGCACAATAGTAAATTATAGAGAGTCTGAACCCACTGGCCACGGCCAGTGACGTTAAGTCCATAAACAAAATCTGTCTGAAAGAAAAAAAAAATTCCTCCTTGAAAGGTGCAAGAGAAGAAGATGAATCACTTCTTTTTCTTTGGGTCTGTCATACAAGAGCCAAGGACTTGTCAGTGACTCCAAACAGCAGGACCTTAACAACTGGTCAAAGACGAAGTTGTTTTGTCCAGCATCTCTTTTCTCTGGAAGCATTTTCCTCCCAATTAATGTAAGTTATGAGGCTGCACTGGAGAGCTCAATAAACTGCGACTCGGGAACACTAGCTGGCTCTTTAACGCTGAAAACCATAGTAAACGGGTGTCTATAGCTTGTGTCCATGAGGGTGCAGGAACCAGAACTTTTGGTCACACTGTGCTCACAACTCTGCCACTGCACTGCGGCTGAGCATCCAGTTTACCTCTGTCATCCTGTTTTGCCAACATTCTCTCCTCTCCTAGGGATGCCCACTATCCCTCACCTCTACTCTCCTATTTTCTTAGAGTTAGACCCCAGCCCCTCAGGTCTCTGGTTTTGAGATGTCATTTAGATGTAGGTATAAGGCCCTCAGTGAATTAATGCTGATTATCCTAAGGCTATGTGCAGGTCTGGGTAACACCTAAAGAGCCTAGTCTCAGAGAATGTTGCCCATTTTGGATGTTTTTTCCCCCTACAGATAAAAATAATAAAACCACTACCACCGTGTTGTTCATTTTGGAAATACAAACCCAGAGAATGCTGCAATATATGAAAAGTATCTATTTAAAGAAGTTGTTTAAATTTGAGTTCCCTTAAAAGTAAACTACACAGCTCTATACCTTGAAAACTATAATGAGAAAATTAAGCTTCTTGACTCAGAAACAAATATAGAAGCAAGCCGTGACTCATTTTTGCCATTGTTCTATTCCAGAAACTTAAAAGCATGGCCTGCATAGTGAAGATCCACATAAAAATGCACAGACACATTTGCTGTGGTCCTAAGAGCAGAAGATACCAATTAATTGGAGGGTGTGAAAATAAAGACAGAACAAATGGTGGGGGGGGGGGGGGCGGTGGCAGTGAGGAGGAAGGAGTGACAAACAACAGCAAAAATATCATAAGTAATTCAGAATGGATGCTAAACACAAAAGTGGGAACAAAGCCAGGCTATAGTTCAGAGACTGCATCTAGGGTATTTTGTGCAACACATTGATTCACTAAAGCACCAAAGCAGCTATTAGAGGAAACAATAAAGAGGTCCCCTCCCCCTGGAAATTTGAACCCTGCTCTGGAATTTTTATGACATTTCATTCTTAACAAACAAGAAAGTCTCACAATCTTCTAGCTTCAAAGCATCACTATGGTGGTGGCCTGTGATTGATATGCTTGGTCTGATTTATAGGTGTTGTTTCAGGTATTCTCAAGAGTCATACAGTTTATTCTTTATGAAAGAGTAGCAGCCTTGGCAGGCAAACTAATAAACAAAGCCCCCCCTCCCCCAATCAACAGGCTAATCCTGATCCCCGGACACTCACCTGCATCACCTCAGCAAGCCCTTCAAGTCACCAGTGCCTTCTCTGCAAAAGTAGGGTAATCCCAGCACCCCCAACTACAAACTAAAGCTACCCTGAGATTCCCAGTTGGAAAGTAGCAGAGAGTGTGGGATGAGTACGTCTGTAAAACTACAGTCCAGTTAGTCTTTGTTTTATGCGACAAGCGGGTCCTGAAAAGTCAAGGTTTAAATACTTATTTTTTTCATGTTTGTAAATGGAACCATTTACAATTCACATCAGGAACTTGCTATTTAATGAAACCCAATTGTGGTTCCAGTTGTAAAGTACAGAATGCTTCCATAATTAAAATAAAATCCTTATGATCAATTTTATACATTCAGACTTGATTTCACTGGAGTTCCTTTATGTAGTGTCTACTTGGTGTTATCATGAGTTGTACGTATGTAGTTTTGTTTTAATGCTACTCTTTTCTTTTTCAGCAAAAACTCAAGGAAGTATTTCTGTGCCCCAAGTTCCTGTGCTTCCCAACACGGCAGGACAAAACTGGTGCCTCAGCTTGATGTAGCCTTGTGCTCCCTGTGGCATGTGAAGTGCCCAGGGTAACAGACCCTCGGAGTGTGCTGAGACACCAGCGCATGGTTAGAAAACAAAAACTGGGGGCAGTGTTCCCCAGACCATGCAGCCCTATTTCCACAGGAGAAAAGAGCCGAACCACCATCAGGCTGTTCTCTAAAAACGAAAACCTGCTTTGTACACCTGAGTTGGTGAAGGCAGCATCTTCAAGCTGACCCAGCCGGGCCACTGCTGCCCCTCAGCCAGAGCGACGGACACCACTCAGGGCAAGGGCTCAGGCGCCTCTCCCCCAGACCCTCGATGAGCCACTGGCACACAGGGCTGGAGTGCCAGCGCCACTGGGTGCATCCACCCCAATCTGCCATTTCAAAGCAGCTGCCTGCAGGCCCTGTCTGCCCTCTGCTACATGAATGCAATGGGGCAGAAAAATTTAAAATGCTGGGGAGCTGGGGGAAAAAAGAAAGAAAGAGGGAAACCTTAAAGGCAGTATCTTGGAAGCATATGTTTTAGAATCACTGCAGCCAGTTCCCTGTCAAGAAAATATTGGCCAGGTTGTCTGGTCAGATCTCATGCGGCCACAGATGGTTTATGCCTCACTATTCAGGTCCCAGCACCTAGAGTAGCAAGAAACAAAAGATACCCTACTTTCTGGTGTAGTCATTCTGCCACCTAGTGTTGTACGCGAAACAAGCAAATGACCGCTTGTGTTAAAAGTGGCGGTGGGGGGGTGGGATTAAGAACATTGCTAATTGCATTTTTTTTCCTTTTTAAAAAAGAACCTCCTTCATTTATGCTGGCACCCTGAGGAGGCATCACCAACAATTACAATAGTCCTTTTCTCGTTTGAATGGAAAGCCAGAAAGCATTAGGTCTGCAGTTAGGATGTGAGGGAGAAAGGGGTAGAACCTCAAAAACCCATTTTAAGGATTTTTAAAAGACCTACTCCTCCATGCAAGGAGGAATATAAGGTAAGGCAAATACTTCCATGAAGGTAAATACCATGGGTACAATAATACAAACCAGGAAGTGAAATCACCTAGGACTGGGCGTGGACAGTGTAGCCACTTACACTTTCTGCCCTGAAGAAGAGAGGAAAAAAAAGAGAAAACAAGGATTTCTATATAAGGTTGTTACCCTTCTATAGCGAAGGTCTAAGGAGGTAATGAAATTAGTTGTAGCCTGGAGAGAAAGCCTGGGTTTGAGTCCCCAGTCGGTAGCTTCCCAGCTAGGCTGTGTACGTGGCTCAGTGTCTCTGAGCTGTGATCTGGTTTACTAGAAAACAGCACCTAGGTCTGTTCTTCCAACTTTCACAAAACTGTCCTAGAGGGTCGCTTAGATAATGTGTGTGAAGGCATTCTGTCAACTATAAAGTACCATGAGGACCATCTCCTCACACTATTATTCCCTTCTCTGGTTTATGGCTCTCACTGATGTGTATGTGGCCCCCTGTGTAAAGGGCTTGTGCAACCAGCTTGTCTTAGAGTGCTAGTGTTCATTCTCAAATAAAGTGCTTTTATGGTTAAAAGAAAATGTTCAAATATTCACGCAACATGAAAAGATCCCCCTGCTAGACTAGTGAAGGTTAGCATTGCAGTCTAAAATCAGGTTACTCCAAGTGTTTCTCCTTAAAATTGTGTTCCCTTGAGAATGATAAGGTTATCTTGATTAGCTGTTTCTACTAAGGTTGATATATTCCTCCAAGTTCTTAAAGTTACAGAGAACCTGAACTGAACTTTCCTTCTCATGGGCATAGCCCACAGGGTGATGATAAACCAGGCATCAGGAAACTGGAGTTTTTTGTTTCTGTTCCCATATGAACCAAGTCGGGTAACTGCAGGCAAGTCACTTAACTGCTCTCAATTTCAGTTTCCAAATGTGCAAAAAGTAAGGGGTAAACTAACCTCTCCTTCCAGTTCTATATTGAAAAGTTGTTCTTCCACTTTTGATAGTGAAATTCAAAGAAAATTCAAAGCTCGAGGTAGACTAGCTATACCATAATTCTTCAGAAAAGTCCTAAAAGTTTATATAAATTTCCAGTCACAGGAGGAAAGGACAGCCTCAAGAGAGATGGCCGTCGCAGTAGTGGTGTTTTTGTGTCCTCTATCAGAGAATCTCTTAAAACTCCTCAGAAACCACCGTGGGCTAAAACAAACAGGCTGCAGGAAAGTGCTTACCCAGCCACCTACCTAGGCTTTCAAAATTCCAAAGAAAGATTTTGCTTCCATTTAGCCCTGAAAACACTTTTTGCTCTTTTTAGTAATATTTCTAACAATGCCAAGAAAAGAGTTGTATTTATCCAGATTTACTCCCTCCCCACAAATGTCAACATTACTTGGGAGTACAGCGCAAATAGTCTGGAGTTTTCATGATGTGAACGTCAGACCAAAGTCACACTGCAGAGGGATCAAACTTGGAACATGATTGCCAATAAAAGATACCACTCAGCCCTAGAAAAAGCCAGCCATTGAGTTCTCTTTCAGAAATCACAACCACACTGGGTTTACAAGCTCTTCTTGCCATATGGAAGCCGCCTTATTTTAAATGTCCCAGATTCGCTCTCCCTTAGGGTGATGGCGGTGCCTAGCCTTGTAAAAAATGCTCAGCTCATTCACCCGGCTGCTATGTTTGTATACATCATGGCACATTTGGGCCAGGAAGATTTAGTCCCTTCCCTTCCCCCCATCTACTGGAACTCCCCCCACCCATATCAAAAGGATTTTTTCAGGCCTTGCCAATAATCTGCTGGAGGCCATGGAAACAAACTTAATCAGGGTTCTCATCAATCTTTCTCTGCTGGCCAAACAGAGCCAGCAGGCTAAATGGAAAGGTGGGGCCGGATTCTTTCTTCTCCCTTAGGACACACTTCCGTCCGTGGAGTTAGGCCCACTGTGGGTTCCTGGGAGCTAACACTTTTCTGAGGAAAGTTCTGGGATTTCACATTTGCCCCAAACCAAATACACATGAAACTTTAAGTCTAAATTCCATACAGCCTTTTAAAAGGAGGGGCCTTGCCTCTCCTTGGCTTACAAAAACCCTGAAGGCTTGTTGTAGCTCATCCATTTTGGCAGTTTTCCAGGACAGCTGACAAACTAAAGTAAGCACGCTGCACTCCCCTCCTCTACTATCCATACCACCTTCCCCCGTTCCCTGAAAACCCACACTCCTCTCTTGCACACATGCACCCAACAAGTCAGGTGCACTCTCAAAATAATGTGTAGGTGAACACCACCTCTGCCTCACTGCTTAGAGTTTAATAGTGATCTTGAACGTCCCTGGTTTGAGATCACAAATGTAAGCCATCATTGGTTTAAATCAGACTGTGGGATTAATATCCTGCTCAGTATGTGAGAGCAGGAATTCACCTTCTGGGGATAGGTGCCTGAGGTCAAAAAACCTTCTTGGAGACAGGCCTACCTCCCAAATGCCTCTGTGTTTCTGTCCTTTTTGATAAAGCAACAGGAAAAGATATACAGGATAACTTTTGTTGTGCAATTTGAAACAAATATTTGAGGCAGGCCACCCCATGCTTGGGAACCCCTGCTGGAAAGCTGATTTGGGGGAAGGACGTAAGCCTCATCACACACTAGCAAATCCCACCAATGCCATACAATCTGAATGATGGGCTCCAAGGAGGCAACAGCCACGTACTAGTGACACATTATGAATCTGATCAACCGTAGCTGGAAGTCTACTTGACTCAAACTTAGCAGCAGGGCTAGTTCCCCAAATCAGAGGAGGGAGACAGGCATCCAGTTTGTAAAGCCTTCCAGAAAGAACCACTCTCTTAGAAGTATTAAATTCATAGCCACCCCAGTTTGCTGGACCTCAGCCTGACTGGGGGTCCTCTAAATCACAATATAAGTGGAATTAAGACCCCTAGGATCAGGACAAGGCCTGACTGGCCTAGAGAGGCTGGAGGAGACAGTGAAGATGCAAGACATAGTTTTGTCTAGGTGTTTTCACCTTGGTATCAGTCAACACATCTCAACTCTTTTGTGTCAGGATATTCTCTGACACCTCCTTCGAAGGGAAAGATCATAAGCCTTTCATACCACCCTCATTCAACTACCCAAATGTTAGGAGATTATTTTCTTTATGAAGTATGCTGATTAATTGCCAAGGCAACACCTGTGCATCCCACCCCCCCCCCCCTTTTTTTTTTTTGCTATGGGAAGCATTCTAGGAAATTCATGTACAAGACTGTCCAGAGATCACCCACCCATTGGCTTGGAATGCAGTGTGACCAAAGGCATTTCCAGAGAGCTCACAGGGCACAATGGCCATGCATGGGTGGATTTGCTGGATGGATTAGACAAACCAACCGCAACCTCTCCATCTTTTGTTTCGATTCCTTCCAGTAGATTGGCCTTGTTACCAATACTGATGCCAAGACTAGCAATTTCTTGCAACAAAGAATTGTTGTTAACCCCTACCCCCTGCTTCATTCACCCTAATTATTCTCCAACAATACAATGGCTTCAAAAAGCCTCCAACTGTCCAGCCAACACTATGGGCCAGAGGAATCACTGAACACAAGCAGCCTATCAATAAAAGACAATACTGAAGCAGCTTCTGTCTGGGTATTTGCCCCATCTTCCCTGAGACAATGGGAGAGAGAGCTCAGGGAATAAAAAGGAAGTCCTACCCTACAGATCTTTTGTTTGTCTGCCAATACCGTATCTGTTCCAAGTTCTTGGGCATATCTTTTACCACTCCCAAATACAGGAAAAAGCCTCAATTTCCTAGGAAATGCAGCTTCTATGTTTTTGATGAATTCTTATTATAGCCAAATCAGACTTCAGTGAGGATTCTGGTTAAGATTTTTTTTTCCCCTTCAGGTCAAGTCCATCTTATATAGCAGAGATTTATGGGCCATTGAGATAATTCATAGCGAGCAGTAACAACATAAATAGTTCGTTCCATAACATTTCAGATGACAGCACAGAGCCCACCAACATATCAGCATTTTTGTCTTGTTTTTTTTGCTTTTTGAAACAAATAACATGGGTGGACAGAGTAGATGAATACATAAATAATGGACTGGAAGCAGGCCAATGTGAAAGGAAACCTGTTTAAGAAATTGAAATTGATATAATAATTCTGGAGGTTTCCAAACAGGGAGAAAATTAAGTCAGCAGAAAATTAAATGAGAGGAAGCTTCTGTTGATTACAAATCAACACATAATTAGATTGTGATGCACCCATGGTGATGAAATGCCAGTAGAAATAAAAGGTCAGTTGTTTCCAATAGTCTATGCTGTCAGTCCCATGTTTAAGGAGAACAGACCAACACAATGAGCCAGAATCTCAAAGATATCCCAGAAGAAAGGGGATTCATTATAGTCTATGTGAGTCATCAAGTGGTGTATGTCCACATGTAAATGGAACATGGGACCTGGAATGTGTATAGTATGTCAATTACTATAGAGCAATTGAAGCAATAAAAACCAAGTCTCCAAACCATGCCCACAGTAAAACTATAAATAAGTTAACAAAGGGAAACTGAATTCCCCAAGGAAGGAAAAGCCTGGATCCAAAAAAAAAAAATCAGCAAGCTCTAGACCTCAGAAAATACAAATAACACCAACTATGACAACTTATAGTTATGTTACTCATTAATTTTTACATGCCAATGACCTAACCAAAAAGATAAACTATTAAAAATATGAAATCATATGCAGAAGGTTGCTTTCAGACTAAAAAATTGTATAAGTAAATTTACAACAGAAAAAAATTGAACAATACTTTATACAAGAAAAAAAAGAAACTTCTATTTACTGGAACTTGTAAAGGCTAAAAACAAGTAATCATCTTGAGGCACCTGGGTGGCTCAGTCAGTTAAGTGTCCAATTCTTGATCTCGGCTCAGGTCATGATCTCATGGTTCGTGAGATCGAGTCCTGTGCTGGGGTCCAGACTGACAACACAGAGCCTGCTTGGGATTCTCTCTCTCCCTTTCTCTATGCCCCTCCCTGTTCTTGCTCTCTTTCTCTTGCTCTCTCTCCCTCTCTCTCAAAATAAATAAATAAACCAACATTTTTTCTTAAATGCAATCACCTTGAAGATATGTCACTAGGCATGATAATTCTAGGTAAGTTTTTGGTGCATTTCCAAAAATTATAATACCAGATCTTATGGCTACAAAAAAAAAAAAGCTGAAAGAAATGTCATTGATTATCATATGTGAATCAAAGCAATGATTGTTAAAGGTAACAAATTTGCTTTAAAATTTCTGGTATCTAGTCCCAGATTTTAGATATAAATTAATTCTGAAGACCACATCTTAAAAACAGTGATAATGATGCTTAACGTACATACAACTTATGGTGTCATTAACTGGCAGAAATTAAAGTGCACTGCCCAAAGGCCCCTTCAAGGAAAGACTTGCCATACAGCCATGGGGCCAATGTCAGCAGACAGCCTCAATATCAGCTCCTTTACTGCCAGCCTCAGTTTTAGAGGACCACCTTGCCCAAGGTCATACCCTTGTAGGAGTAGATCACATCCTTTAACTGAGAGGCACAGTGGGGGAGGGCGTGGGTATAAAGGCCACAGCAAGTTCTAGAGTAAACCTGATTTTAAACTATAATGCTAGCTTTTTATTAGTCTAGTGGGTGGGGGGGAGTACTTTATTTTTAGGCACTATAGAACTTGCCACAGGATTGGCTGAAACTCTGTTGGATCTGTATCACAGCTTAGTTCCTCCTTCTGGCTCAATCCTGCTCCTTTCCCTTCCTTTCACAAGTGTTGATCCCTGCAACATCTTGCACCCAAAGTCTACCCCATATCCTCTTTTTGCAGAACGCAACCTGAAACAGTTATCTGCTCCAAACTTCATTCATTCACTCAACATATGACTAATATTTATTAAACACCTATTATGTGCCAGGCCCTGTTCTCAATACTGGGAATTCAGTGCTGAGTAAATCCCTGCCACCGCTGGGCTTCAATTCCAGCAGGGAAAACAGACAGTACATGTACAAGCAAGTATATGTGCTCAATTCACACAGTGATAAATCGCCAGAAAAAAATAAAACAGGGCAATCAGGGTAGAGAGTGTATGGGAGAGGTGGGAAAGAAGAGTGCTACTTTAGCTGGGAAGTTCAGGGAAATCTCTAGAAGATGACTTTCTAGTCAAGGTGACGAGACATGCCAGCTGTGAAGATCAGGGTTGAGAACATTCCAGGTAAGAATGGACTACTGCAATGCCAGGGTCCTGAGGCAGGAATGAGTCTGGCATGCTGAAGGGACAGTGGGAAGGCCAGGTGACTGAAGTACGGTGTTCCAAGATGAAGTCAGAGAAGATGTAGACCAGCTCGCATATCTTCACTACTGGACACCCCATAACTCAAAAGCCAGAACTATATCTTATTTATCTGGTTAAGAGCACAAATTTGTGGGGCAGACAACCTGGGTTCAAATCCTGGCTCTCCCACTGACTAGAGCTGGGCGAACGTGAACAAGTTACTGACTTCTCTGACCTATTGCTTACATGACAATACACTGACAATATCTTCCTCATAAGGTTGTCGTGAGTATTCAGTAAGAAATTGTGAAACTTACTTAGCATGGTGTCTAGCACCTAGAAAGCCCTCAGTAAATAGTAGCTATAATTCTTATTTTTAATGCCAGCAATTAGCACCGTTTCTAACATTTAGGAGGTACTCAGAAAGTGTGTGTTGATGAATGGTGACAAAGAGAGCTTTATTATTTATCTGTTCAATATTCATTAAACACTGACATGTAAGAAAAAGTAGATTTCCCGTTTTCATGGGGCTTACAGTCTAGAAGGGGAAATGAGGTGTGTTATTATCTTCATTTTCCAGGAGACAAGTACCATCTAGCACACTATCCAGGAGTTCAGAGACTGGAGGTCACTTCTGTTCTCTAAGCTAGTGATGGGCGATGTGATTTTTGATGAGCAAATATGAGAAAAGAAAGTCACCCAGGGCAAACGGGATGGACTAAGCCAAGTGTAATGTGTAGAAGGCAAATTCATCTTTAGGGAATGATGACTAGGCCAGGCCAGCTGGAGGATGGGCGTTTATGCTGGGGAGTAGTGAGAGGCAGGTTTGGAAGAGTATGGCAGACTGGCCTGGAAGGACCTCAGAGCCAAGGCACAGGAGGTAGGACCCGAGGAGCTTCAGAGGCAAGGCACGGCCAGGCTGAGACAAACTGATCTGTTAGCTGTGCAGGGTAGACCCAAGCAGGGGGAATCGGGAGATGGGACTGACACTACCAGGTCATTTAATCCTGATAATAGCCCAACGAGTGTTCTTCAGTAGGGAAACTGAGGCAGTGTGTGCCCAAGATTCACACAGTGCAGAAGTGATGGGGGTGGAATATGAATTCTGAACCCAGAATTCATGAAGAGAGAGACAAGATGGGGTAGGGGAACCATGTGACAGTCTTTGACCAGTGAGGAAATACACATGGGCTTGGCTGCCTCAGGTCGGGTGGGAAGGAGGTGGGCAGAAACAAATTTTTAAAAAATAAGAGACTCAAAAGAATTTAAATTTACATAGAACCTATATTTATTAGACTTAGTCAAAATGGTGAAACTGAATATTTTCTTTATGACATTATGATTGACAATTTTAAAAGAGCAAAAATATGTTTTTGTCATAACAAAGGAAGAATAAAAAGAGAGAGAAAGAAACGAAGAGAGGAAAAGAAAGTCCATGCTGGGTCCCAACACCAAATAGCAGCTTACAAGAGGCAAGAACATGCCGTTTGGGTTTGTCAATGTACTTGAGCCCCATTTATTTATTTATTTTCCCCCCAAGTTTATTTATTTATTTTTTTCAATATATGTAATTTATTGTCAAATTGGTTTCCATACAACATCCAGTGCTCATCCCAAAAGGTGCCCTCCTCAATACCCATCACCCACCCTTCCCTCCCTCCCACCCCCCATCAACCCTCAGTTTGTTCTCAGTTTTTAAGAGTCTCTTATGCTTTACTTGAGCCCCATTTAAAGGGAAAGACACAAAGATGTCATAGAAAGGGCCCTGGTGGATCTCTGAGGTTAAAACCATGATCCCATATGAACAGCTACAGGTTAACAGAACACATGATAAACGTGCAAAGATGGCAAGCTCACTGGAATCGCTTTTCTTAGCAGACATGGTACCTAGGAATTAGGTTTCATTTTAGTTTAACATGTAAAGTGACCAACACAGTGCCTGAGACAAAGCAAATGCTAGTTCCTTTGCTTTTCCTTCTCAGCTTCTTACCATCCTATCCAACACAAAGGTAAGATCAATAAGCTTTCTCTGATAGTTTCAGTTAGAAAAACATAAAACAGTTCTAGGAATCTACAGAAAGAAAAACATCAAGGCAAGTGTTCATGGGGTAAAGTCCTTGAGTTCTGGCATTACCTATGAGTGAGTTGGGATAACTATGAGAATACAGTCTGTTTCCTTGAGAAGTAAATGAACACAGGGATGTGAGAAAATATTAGGCCACATGAAAACAAGAGGCCTTTTGTACTCTGGACACTTTGTCTTTATTCTATTAGTGACTCACCATAAAGAGCAAGTTCCCGTGCCAGTTGAAACCTCTAATTTCTTCTGTATTTAGAGAAATAATCATCCTTTATGACCATTTTACCTTCTAGCAGTTGATGAGTAAAGCACTTGCAATGAGGTATTAGGTAAGCATATGTATTGATCATACATATGTATTGATTATACATATGTTGTAGAAAAAGGACACTAGACCCTCACATGAGTTTGAAGTCATAGTGGCCTGAGAGAAAAAGGCTTATCCTGCTAGTGCACACCATCTTCTTTTTCTCTCCATTCTCCCTGAGCAGACAGTCACCAGAAGGTCCTGTTTATTGTCTGTCCATCCTTAAGTGGTTGTGTAAGAAGTGTGGAGTTGAAGCTGTTAAAGGTTTCCAGATCCTGGGGTGAAAGGTGCTGTTTTAAGTCATCCCACTCATTACAGACAGAATAGGCATGGGCTGTGGCTCTAAATATATACAACAAGGCCTGTTCTGAGATGAAGGAAACTAAAGATCCGAGGCAGTCTTTATTATCGCAGATATAACACCCAGGGTATGAAGGGTGCCCTATAAAAACCACTGCTGCTGATAAAGAGGGGCTGGGGGTTCCTGCACAATTTCAGTGTCACACTTAGCCAAAAGGTCTTTCTGCTCCAGATGCCTCCATGGATGCTCTCATGGTCAGACTGTGGCCTGGCAGACTGCGTAAAAATAAGAAGTATAGCGGGCCAGAACAATGTGGCGAATGTAGCTTTTGCACATGCAACCTGAGACCTTCTGTTTTTTTTTTTTATTCAGATATTGAATTATACTTGGGGAGGCCAAAATTTCTCAACTACAAACCTTGTCAGTAAAGTATATTTAAGGGGAACATGGAACTGAACATTTGAAATGAGATCGTTGAAATATCTGAGGATTATATCAGATTCTGCTGAACAAAGGGGCCACAGGGGATTCTTCTGTCTGGTGATGATATCAAAGAAATCTCCAGAAGGGCACCTGGGTGGCTCAGTCAGTTAACCATCTGACTTTGGCTCAGGTCATGATCTCGCGGTTCATGAGTTCGAGTCCTACATCAGTCTCTGTGCTGACAGCTCAGAGCCTGGAGCCTACTTCAGATTCTGTGTCTCCCTCTCTCTCTCCCCTCCCTCACTCATGCTCTGTCTCTCTGTCTGTCTGTCTCTCTCTAAAAAATAAAAATAAACATTAAAAAAAGAAAAGAGATCTCCAGAGTCTCAGACCTGAATCAGTTCTCCTGGGTGGGGCTGCCGGGATAGGTAGGCAGAAATGAGAAAGAGTGGAAGAAGACAGAGAGCAGTGGACAAAAGAAGAGAGTAGTGAGATGAAGAAAATATATCAACATTGGATATGAGAGTGGGGTCCTGGAGCTCAGTGAAAGAAAAAGGAAAAAAAGGACTATGGAGAACTACGGTTTTTTGGGCAGAAGTAGAACCTAAGTCTGGAGCAGGACAACTGCCTCGTTCCTTGGAGGTCAGTGTCTTGGTCTGCCCGGACTGCTGTCACAAAGTACAGTTAACTGGGTAGCTTATGAACAATAGAAATGTATTTCTCACAGTTCTGGATGCTGGGAAGTCCAAGACCAGGGTTCTAGCATGGGTGAGTTCTGATTCTTTTCCAGGCTTCAGACTGCCTTCTTCTCATTGTAACCTCACATGGCAGAGAGAGCCACAGAGCTCCCTGGGGGCTCCTTTATAAGGGCACTAATCCCATTCATGAGGGCTCCATAGACCACAGCCCAGGGTATACTGCATCACTTGATGTGGTCTGACTATAAGAGTTGAGACCAGGGGCGCCTGGGTGGCTCAATCGGTTAAGCATCCGACTCTTGGTTTCGGCTCAGGTCATGATCTCATGATTTCGTGAGTTCAAGACCCACATCGGGCTCTGTGCTGGCAGCACAGAGCCTGTTTGGGATTCTCTCTCTCTCTCCCTTTCTCTCTGCCCCTCCCCTACTCAGGCTGTCTCTGTCTCTCTCAAAATAAATAAATAAACTTAAAAAAAAAAAGAGTTGAAACCAAGCTGAAAGTTCCAGTGATAAGTAAGGTTAGCATAATCTATCAGCAACATTTCCTTCTAAAAAGTAAAGAATTTTATTTTATTAAACACACACACACATACACTTAAATCAAATCCACAATGAAATGTAATTCACAACAACTATCACAGCTACAACACTGACAATAAAAAGTGCTGGTGAGGATGTGGAAAAACTGGAACCCTCATACATTGATGATGGAAATGTTAAAATGGTACAGCCACTTTGGAAAGCAATTTGGCCGTTCCTCAAAATGCTAAAAGATAGAGTTAACATAAGACCCAACATTGCCACTTTTCCCAAGGGAAATGAAAACATATGTCTTTGCAAAAACTTGAATAAAAATGTTGATAGCAGCATATTTATAATAAATAAAAAGTAGAAACAACCCAGCTCCATCGATAGAGAAATTGTATCAGTCTTTGCCTAGGGGTAGGGTAGAGGGTGGGGGTGGGGGAAAAGGAAATAACTGCTAATGGGTACTGGATTTCTTTTTGGGGTGAAAATTTTTAAAAATGCAATAGTGGCAATAGTTTCACAACTTTGAATAAATAAAAAAATAATGAATTTTACACTTCACCTGGGTGACTTTTACGGTATACAAATTATTATCTCAATTATATCTCAATGAAGACAGTAAATTTTAAAAACATCATCCTAATTTTTAAGAGTTCTAAATAATTTTGCTAGTAGAGCCTACAAAGAAAAGTCTACAGAGGCAAGACATGAAACATAAGCGAGGTGGGTCAAGTGTAAGAAAAGTAGGGAGTGGTGAGGGCTTTGGCAAATGGGGAGGCATGCCCACTCTAAAGGGCAACATAGCCCAATGTTGTAGGTCTTCCGATTTTCAGAAATCAAAAACCTGGATTTTTATATAAGTCTCCATTTTTTAATACTGACACTGAATTCATATATTATTTTTTCTAACATTTATTAATTTTTGATAGAGACAGAGTGCAAGTGGGGGGAGATAGAGAGGAAGACACAGAATCCGAAGCAGGCTCGAGGCTCTGAGCTGTCAGCACAGAGCCTGACACAGGGCCTGAACCCATGAACCGTGAGATCATGTCCTGAGCCGAAGTTGGACGCTTAACCAACTGAGCCACCCACGTGCCCCTGAATTCATATTTTGTTAAAGACATCATCGAGACATCAAAGTAAAATATGTCTGTGGGCCAGTGGATGCCATGATTGCCAGCTTGTGACCTTGAATCAATACATGCACCTTTTCTTTGCCGTTAGTAAAGTTGATCACATTCAAGGAGCTCAGAGGCCTTCATATTCTAACAACTTGGAAAATCTAACCAGTTGACAAATATTTATCATCAGCCTCTTAGGTGTAAGGCACTAGAAGTTAGGGGCAATGCGAAACAAGAGAAAAAGTCATGGTAAGTCAATTATCATTGCAAATGGGAAGTATGGCACTTGGGAGGGAGGTGGATCCAGCAGCCTGCATTAAGACAGTGATACATATGGCATCACAACCGGGCTCCTAAGTTCCAGCACACTGCTGGGCCCCCTCTTATGATACTTAAGACGGGCTGTGGACTATCTGAATTCACTTATTTTGCATTGCTGCAGTGAACAGCAGGAGGAAATAGGCCCATAGTTCCTAAATGTGCTTATGAGCTTCAGTTCAAGATGCAACTCATTCTTCCCGAGTCAAGAGGGAACAGACACTTGACTCCAGGTGCTCTGCAGGCTGGAAGAGATTTAAATCCCTGAGTTGGCTCAAAAACAGAAATACTTTTTTCAATAATTCTCTTCTGAAGAAATTACCCAGAACAGGGAGTTTTTGCAGCAGATACATCACTGCTCACATAATTGAAATAGCAGGTGAATAAAGTGGGGAGGGGACAGCTGATTTGACGAAGGGTCATACAGGTGTCCTTGAAAAAGAACAAGTACTGTAGAACCAATTTGTGTGCTTTCTCAGAGACTTCAGGAACAGGCTGTTACAATTAGTTAAGGGGCTGCATACAAATGACACTCCTTTTGTGTAGACGCCTGCAAATCTCCAGAGGGCCCGCAGTTGTTTGGAATCCAGGTCAGCCAGGGAAAGCGGAGTGGGAACATGTGTTTCTGGGTCCCTAAGAACAATTCTCCAACCCCTCCCCAAAACAGCACATACAGAGAACAGCCTACAGGGGGTCGGTATCCTGCTAGCCTTTGACTGAGTCTGCCAACCTCATTAAAAAAGTTATTAGTCATGTGTAAAAAATAACAGAAACCAAAGTGTGTCTTGCAATAGGAACAACAAACCTGGTTGTGAAACACCCAATTAGTGATTCCTAAAACTCTGTACACAGCATGAATAGGTTCCTGACCCACAATCTGAACAGAATATACTCTCTACTGGCCCCCTTTCTCTTCTGCTTCATTGACCTAATCAGCTTTCCACACTTCAGGTGCCTTTCAGCTGTTCTCTTTCTTGACCCATGCTATGATAGCCCAATGGACCTCTCTATGTCAAGGTCTCATCTCATTAGCACCTGAATTTCAACTCTACATGTCACAAAGTGACCTCATCACTCCCCAAGGCTGCTTTACCTCCAAATTTCTCAATGAAAGTGACATGATCCATCCAGAGACGTCAAATCCCTTGCCTGGGTCATCATCTAAACCTCAAGCCCTGTATCTAACCAGTCATTCATTACAGTCTGCCCTTTTGACTTTTGAGATGCATCTCAATTCCATCCCCTTACTTTTGCTCCTCCAACTCCCACTGCCCCTTCTAGACTATGCAACAGCTTTCTAGCCAGTCCCTTGCTTACCCTCTTCTCCCACTCCACACTGCTATCAGAATTTCCTTCCTGAAAACATAATCAAATCAAGTGACTCTTTCTTTAAAGCCTCCACTAGCCCCTCCAGGGCTTATAGGATACGCCTTGGTATGCTATACAAGGTGCATCACAAGCATACCCTAACTTGCCCTGTTTCATCTTTTTTTTTTTTTTGGCCACAGCCCCATCTTTAAAAAAATGCCTTATTCTATCCTAAACATGCTATGCTCTTCATAGCTCTTTGCATTTACACACGCTGTTCCCTCAGTTGAGGATATTCCTCTCCCCTTTGTCCATCTGGACAATTTCTATATATTCTTGAAGCTCTCAAGTGTTTCCTTTGTATAAATATTTGTTGCTTCCTCTGTGCTTTCCCAAGTATTTTGCTCATACCAATCACAAAGCACTAACACAATGTATAACTTCACGTCAGGGTGATGTCTCAGTGACCAGAACACTTGGGTACTTAATACATGTCTGTGAATTGAACAAATAAACCAGGAAATTAAAACACTACAAAAGCAAGAGAAGTGGACTTTCCAATATAATTTAAAAATATAATCGTGAATTTAAAAATAAACATTTCAGGGTGAATGGGTGGCTCAGTTGGTTACGTATCTGACTTCGGCTCAGGTCACAGTCTCACCATTGGTGAGTTGGAGCCCAGTGTCAGGCTCTGTGCTGACAGCTCAGAGCCTGGAGCCCACTTCAGATTCCATCTCCTTCTCTCTCTGCCCCTCTCCTGCTCACACTCTGTGTGTGTGTCTCTCTCTCTAAAATAAACAAACATTAAAATTTTTTTAATAAAAATAAAATAAATGAAATAAACATTTCTTCTAAAATAAATTTCATGATGAGGAATATTAGCCAGGTGAAATAATGTAATCAATATATATGGTCTTGGCTTAGACAACAAGAACTGACCTTTCAGTCCTGTGACTATAGTCTCTTAAGGAAAACAATTAGTAAAGTACCTGACAAATAATAAGCACTACATGTTTGCTGTTATTAATATTAGGGGGTTCTGATCTGACCCATAGTTCATCTAAGTAAATATAAAAATAAGCTGCCATAATGGAATTTTCCTGGCTGAGTGGCCCACGATACTTAACCTTACATTAAGAACTACAATACCCACACATACCCAGGTTTACCAGCATACATGAAACCATCCTGCTTCAAACACATGATTAAGCCAATGGCCTTCGGCCTTAGCCCACATACTAGCATCTGAGGACAGTTAAATGTTTTGCTTAAATGTTCTGGCAATATCTTCTAGGTTTTTCTATAGACTAACAAGCCAATTTATCTGACCTCCTTGATCTACACAGCCCATCCAGTACCTACAGCTATGTTCTAGAGGCCTGAATGAGTCAGAAGAAAAAAATGATTAATCAACTTGGAGAGATTTGAAAGCTGGAAGAGAGCCATCCTGTGAGTAAAACTTCAGAACTATGGGATCACAGCCATTGGAAAGTTAGGGGATTTCCATGGTTGAAAACATGTGGCCAGCGTGCTGGAGTCCTCTGACCTTGCAATAAAGACAAAACAATCTGGGCTGGGTGATTTACCTCTGACAATATCCTATGTCTGCTGCCTTTGGCTTTTCACTCTGACTTGACAAAACCAAGTTATTCCCCCTTGGTGTTATGACTTTGGAACTGGCTCAGAAAATTCCCTCTGCTTTTTTCCTCCCAATGGATATCATTCTCCGTCTTTGGCTTCACTTTTATGTATAGTGAGGCTTAAATTAGAAGTGCATATAAAGCACCTAGCACAGTTCTTGGCAAACAGCAGGTAGGTCTGCTCTTTTTTAGGCCAGGTTGATCCGCCAACACTCAAAGTATATAGTACCATCTTGCTTTCCTTTTTTGACGATTGTTAAACTGGTAGTACCATTTAAAATCTGCTCAAGATTTGTACCACTTACCACTGTTCTTCATTTCATCTATTAGAATTCTTCCATTTCCTTTTATCAATGACTTGATCTTTGAAATTAGCTTTTTTAAAAATACTACTCTAATATTGTCTGGCTTTTACTTTTCCAAAGTATTATAGACACTGCATCTGAGGAGTATAATTGCATATTCCCTGTTTCATGTTTAACATGTAATGTTGTATTAATGCAAGGACAGCTTCTGAAATTTCTGATTGATTTGTTTCCACCAGCATATCTCCATTTCCATCTTTTTGCTCTTTCACATATGTACACAGCACTCTTTCTCCTTTCTTTCACTTAAACATATGAATCACTTGGATTTTATTACCATTTATTGCCATCTCTTTCCTGGTTCTGCTTTCTGTTATATCACTGCATCCATAATACATTCTTTGTGTCTGCTGTCAATAATGTGTCAGCAGGAAATACTAATGCCTAATTGTTTACTGGTCTCCAGTCCTAGTTTCTCTCTTTAATATAATCTATTTTCCTTATGCAACTTCTTAGGATCTTGTCCATTAACTTAGTACAGAAATAAATTCAGGGAAAGGTTTTCTGCTTAACTCTCTTCCTTGCCAGAAAAAAAATCCAAGTATCTCTCCATTGAGCAAACTGGTTGCTCGAATGCTGTCACACATCTCATATATACATACAAAACATATCTATGTAAACTTTCACCAGCAGGATTCTTACCCATTGATTCATGGATCACAGGGCACTTGTTGAGCAATGAGAGCTGCTGGTTTGCACAGCACTGGCCTGGAGACAAGACCCTTGGGGATTGTGCCTTTTGGGCCACAGGTCAATAAAAACACCTTGGAGATTAACAGTGAAGAGATAAAAACTTGGGAGTAGGGCACTAGGATGTTGATTTGGATGAGGAGAAAAAAAAGGAATTTCAGGAAAAGGAACAGAAGTTATGGACTACAAGACCAAATAAGGAAAAGAAAGGGAGAGATGAAATAGGGTTAGAGACAAGAAGATTTAGAGAGAAAACACAAGATTAGAGTAGAGTAGAGCGGTTCAGGAAAAGAAAGAAATCAGGAACAGAAGCAAAGAGACAAGAAAAAGGTGGCGGCAGCTGGTCGTCCACTTGAGAAAGAAAGCATGAAGGAATATATTTAGGAATAAGTAAATACAGATGAGAAAACATTCCAACTCAATGTGTCATCCTTATTTTAAAATCCCCTTTGTTATTATAATCTACTACCCACAATATGGCTTCTTGTTATAAATCCCTTGGCCTATAGAAGCAGAAATATCTGTCTTGCTGATTTGTTTGAAGTCAGTCACTCTCATCAAAGCCAAGGGGTAGGCTTATAACCCAAGCCAGCCAATCAGACACTCTCCTGGGGATCTGAATAATTAGCTAAACAATAAAGATCAGAAAATGTCTGGAGTGGATTCATCCCAGAAGTGGTACTATGATGTGACTGTCTATTAGTTTCTGTTTCTTGTATTTCTAGAGCTGTCCTAGTTGAAATTTGTTTGCTTTACGTTTCCTTCAATTCTATGACCTACTCCATATCTACTCAAACATTGCTGTTTTTTTTCCTTTAAGTTAGCCAGAGTTAGTTTCTGTTGCTTGTAATCAAAAAGTCTCAGTAAATACAATCCACATTATGCTGAATCAAAAAGTCACCTGTGTAAGACTGTCCCACAATTCAATGCCTTTTGTAAAAACCTCTCAACTGGATACAGGCCCATTCTTTATGCCTTCTTAGCCCTGGTATCCAGTTGAAAAAGCTTAACCTATTCTGAAGAGCAGGGGTAGAATGCAGTGCTGCGCTAGAAATGATATGTGTTGTTTCAACCTAGTCAAAGTTGAAATTTTAGTGCAAGATGAGGATGTGGTCTGGCCTGTGATGGCACCAGAAAGCGGTCACAACCATTCTATCAAATCCTAAGCCATTAATCTATCGGTGAGGCAATCTAAAGAGCTGGTTGGGACACACAGATACAACTGATCTACAACACAGATCTGATCCTGGCCCTGAATTAAAGGAAAGGCATATTGCAAGCCCTGCACTGGAACTGGGATACTTGCCCTATTGGTTACAGTTTTCAGGGTCAGTCTCTCTGTCTGGAGACGGGGTGACTGACCAACTACACAGGAAACACTGTTCAGCATATGCCAATGGCCTTGCCGGAAGATAGCTGAGCCTAGGACTAGAGACTGGGGCCTAGTTACTCCCAACAATCCGGAGAGGGCTCTACTCTGAAATGAACTGTGAGCAGATTAACCCAGATTTTATTGTAGATACCTATTCCATGGGGTCACTTCTTTCTCATCCCACAGCATAGGAGACCTTGAAAATGACAATTCCTGTCACTGTGGAGATGAGTAAGCCAGAGGCATCTTATACAATGCTACTTCTTACCTACACTGAGAAATATCCAGAAGTCTCAAATATTATTTCATCACCTTGGTTCTTATCATATACCATTCTAAAGTGCAATGTATTGCACATCTTATCCATAAAGCCCCTCCCAGAAAGTTTTAGAAGAATGCCTAACGGCCAAGAATCCCATAGGTAAGCCAAGAATACAACAATTAGGCCAATAGTGACTAGCTTCTCCAGCTCCTGGCCATTAAAACATGTTAGCTTGGCCAGCATGATAACCATAAGTCAATATAAAAGATTTAAATATAACAACTCAATGTAAGAAAGAATAATTACTTCTCAGCTGTCCATAGATGTTTGTGTACACTTTCGATTTATAAATTTTCAAAAATATAAAGCTATGTCTCCATCAACTTAGCCCATCAGCAAAAGATGATATTAGCTGTGGCAGGGATAGTACCCTTTTGGGCTTAGAAGCAAGTAGTCTTTTGGAACCTATCTGTAAGTTTAGAATTTCTGTAGTATTTTTAGAATACATTAAGGCTTCCCAAATTTGTAAGTTTCTAGGGTTCGGATAAGTCACTGAGCTAATCATACTTTATGCCCACATTCATAGTCTATAGAAAGCTACAAAAGTTGACACCTGGAAGGGAACTTAGCAATCACTTAGATTAAATTCCATCATCTTGCAAAGGTCAAACTGCATGTGAGGGCCAATCAAGAAATAGTTACTTGATATAAGTCACACAGCAGCCAGACTAAATCTAGAGCACAGATTATCTGACTCATCTCCAGACCTTATTTTATTATATCAAGTGCTTTGAAAGAAAGCTACTTAAATCTCATTGATTCATTCCATTACACACAAATTTATGAAACATGTCTGATATGCTAGGAGCTGCTACAGGGAGACACAAAATGATAAACAGAAATAATTTCCTTTAAAAAAAAAATCAAAGAGAGTTGGTTTCTAAAAATAACACCTCTCAGTGCTTTAATGCATTTTCACACTGTGGCAAAGGCAAGAGAATTGAGACAAAACAGGAAGTAAAGTTGTACATTCCTAGTAAGAAAAATGGTTCAATATCAGTTAAGCAGTAGGTTAATTGTTTTGCCAGCAATAAGGAACATTTCTAGATAAGGCCTAGAAACCATTCCCAGTAAAGTCAAGAAGCCATTACGACCTAACCTATTCCTAGCCCAGAGGTAAGACCTCTAGTCTTACCACAGATGGTAAAAAGGGAGCTAAGGTAAAAAAAAAAAAAAAAAAAAGATCACAGGCATTGGACTTTCGAACTAGAGAGACCTGGATTTAAATTTTGATTCTGCCATTTCCTAGCTCACGACCTTGGACAAGTTACTTTCCCTCCCTTGGTCTCCACTTTTTGCATCTCTAAAATGGGATGAGACCATTTCCTTTACATGGTTATTATAAAAATTAGATATAATACATGCAAATCATTTAGCTCAGCTGACACAGAGGAGGCTCCTAATACATATCTACCATTACTGTCACCAATAATAATTAATGGCATAATCATACAACCTGAACAATTCTATAGGAACAGAACTAAATACATAATTCCCAGCAGACATGTTACAAAGCCTTTACCTAAAGGTGTCTACCATACTTAAAAGAAAGTTTTTCCAAATAAACATTAGAGATTTGAACTTAGGTTGGTCAGACTATAGAATCTGAACACATAAGCAATCTGTTTACCATCCCCAAACAAATACACCCTAGTAGACTAACCTTCAGGAAGAAAAGCACAGGTTAAATGACAGGACCTACGAGGTGTCTGGTCTCCTCAGAACTAGGTTGAAGAGACCATTGCTAAGGAGATGAGAGTAGTGTTGCTGTCTGGGAAATGAAAAGTGCTAAAACTAATTGAGTGGTAACACTTACTGCTTTCTTGGTAATAATCATAGTCTCACTGGAATTGTTTCACTTAATCCTTACAACACCTTCTGAGGTAGATATCGGTATTTTTATCTCCATTTCACAGAAGTTTTAAATAACTTATCTGAGGTCAACAGTTGGTGATTGGCAGAGTAGGGATTCAAATCCATGGAGACTAAAAGATTGTCTACAGACTTGGGCCCCAGGGCAGGGAGGGGGTACAGTCCTGGGGCTCCAGAATCTGGTCTTAGGAGTTGGGAAAGTTCCACTTATGTCTCAGTCACATTGGGGTCCATATCAGAGGTCTGGGAGGAGAGAGAAAAAGGAGAAGGGGCTGTCTGGAGAAAGGAAGGAAAAATTTATGAAGCCTTGGAGGACATACACCCTTTCCTCTTGTTACTCTGCCTCTGACCACAGACTTGGGACAAGAGAGGCATTATTACACCATTAAAGGTATCTACATGCCTGGAAAAATCCAAAAGGCTCTTTCACTATCTGAAACACTTTTTCTTTGAATTAAAAATCCTTGAAGACTCCAACAAAGTTCCTTTTTTAAAAGTTTATTTATTTGTTTTGAGAGAGAGAGAGAAAGCGTGTGCACAAGTAGAAGAGGGGCAAGGAGAGAAGGAGAGGAAGAATCCCAAGCAGGCTCCATGCTGTCAGTGCAGAGCCTGATGTGGGGCTCCATCTCATGTGAGATCATGACCTGAGCCAAAATCAAGAGTTGGACATTTAACCAACTGAGCCACCCAGGCACTCCCAAAGTTCCACTTTTTTGAGAAGCACCCAGCACAGTGCCATATTAATAGGGCACAATAAACATTTCTGCAAAGAAGAAAAGGGAAGTGAAGGTTAAAAAAAAAACGTAGTAAAGAATCTCAAATACTATATCAGAACATGATTATCAAAGGCCCAGGTCAGTGAAAGAGTACTGACCTGGCAGTCAAAAGATTTAGGGTCTACCCAGCTCTGAGAGCAGCTGTATAAACTGGTAAGTCACTTAGTTTCTCTGGCCTTCTGTGCGATCATCTGTAAAATGGGTTGGATAGGATGATCTAGAAATGAGATAATTTGTAAAGGGGTTTTGCTCAATGGCTGGCCCAGAGAAGGCTCTTAACCTATGTTTACTAAATGTGATGTTTCCCATCTTTTAAACTCCATTCTAAGTCATTTAGCTGGGTTCCCTCATTTTACAGATGAGAAAACTCAAGCACAGAGGAGTTAAGTGATAAACACAAAATCACCCAATTAATTACCACACACCCAAGACAACAATGAAGCTCCCTGAATTCTCAGCCTGGTGCTCTTTCTTCTATCACTTCCTGACTTGACTGGTCTACTTGCTTCTCTCCTGCGGCCCATAAGGAGCTCTTAAAAATAAAAACACCACATGACTGATGGGATTCTGGGAAGCCATCAAATCAATGCCATTGTCATCGAGCAAGACTCATCTCAAAACACCCACAGAGAATAGAGTATATAGTTTTTAATCCTCAGAGATGGAAATTCTATATTGCTCAGTAGTCTACTCTAGTTTTGCTTGCTACTAGATACTTCCTTATGTCCCAAATCCTTCAAGCTATAGTTTAAGCCTCTTGTGTTGTCCTCAGGTGAGATGGAAAACACTATGTTCTGCTAAGGATCTTCATGTATGCAAAGATTGCTATTAAATTGTCTTTTATCCTCCCTTCCTCCCAAGCTGACTAATCCCAGTTTCTCTAAATTCCCTCCTAGTTCTTCATTCCCAATGCTTTAATCACCTTTGTGGCTAAACTCTCAGCCACCTCTCAACTCAACCCCTCCCTGTTGATTACAAGTCACAGAACCAAGCATGATTTCCAACTACGGTCCTGAATGTTGACCAGTGAATGAATTGTGTCACGGTTCCTATGGGATGGTTACCTCAGTTAGCATTCCATGACCATGCTTTGGTTTGTAAAACTATAGGCCACCCAATTTAGGCTGGAAGTAGATGTTTTGCAGCTTTTCTGCAGCAAACTTAAATGTGAACTGGCTATCTCCTACCTCCTGGCATATTTCTAACTACTAACTTTAATGAGGAGTTATTAATAAGGGAGAACGAACTGCAATAAGAACCCAGGTAAAACGTAAGAAAAATAAATTAGCTGAAAAGGAATCCTAAAATGTGTATTAAATATGAACACAGGTAGGGTTAGGTTTTGTGCATCCTTCTTCCTGCATTTGTATAGGTAAGTCAGTGGTATCTAGAAGCAATGAATTGCCAAAGCACAATTTAGTTACCGTGTATCATCACTATATTGTTTTCTATTTCTTTGTACAGTCCTTCTAAATGTACAATATTTTAGGAAAAAAATTTTTTTTCTAAATTGCACAACAGTGTGTCTAAATTTTTTTTCTTTAACAAATGTACCTTTCTCCTGTGTTTTCTGCATATGCTATTAAGGCTTTTAAAACTATCGCTTTTTAAAACGTTTTTATTGTTTACATAAAAAACCAAGATTGTGATAGTATAAAATTAGCAATCTCCTGAGCCATATATTAACATCAACTTAATGAATATGCATTAAGTGTATGCACCTTCTATGCATACACTACGTACCCAGAAGACAGGACAGAATATGAAAAAAGCATAGTATGAACCTGAAAGACTTTTCACAGTAGGTGACATTTAAGTTGGACATTGAAGAAGGAGTAGGATTTTGGCAGACACTCAAGCTGAAGGAACATATACCAGGCAGAAGCAGTGTTGAGCCAAGAAAGGCAGAACAGCATCAATTACACAGCTAATGAGACATTGGCCTAGAGAGTGATTGGGAAAGAACAAAACTGGATTCTGGAGAGATGCTATTTTTGCAATAGTTTTTCCAACTAAAAGCTGTCCTTGAGAAGTCATCTAAGTACTGTTAACAGAGTCACGCCATTTCAGTACAATCTCAGGATAAGAAAATAACTAATTAACACAACAGGCTTCGTGCAGGATGGAGACTGCATCAAAGGAGGCACTTAAAAGGCCAAGCAATCCAGGGAAACAGAGTCATTTGCTTTTTATGGTTTAAATCATTTCACCCACTACAGTTCCACAAGTTTTTTTCATTCCACACAAGGACAGTTTGGTCCCACTTGGCAAACATGGGACTTCTTTGCCTGTGCATGTGTGTTTCTCAGCAAGAAGAAGAACAACAACAAAAAATGTGTCCAAGGTTGATTAGTAATTTTTCACTGTGGCTTTGAATCACGTATGGTGTCAACACAGCTACAGAAATTGGGTTTGTCAGCTAAGCCTCCTTCCCTGCCAGCCAAGCAGCAGAGCATGAAACATAAACCATAAAGAAACAATGGCAGGACTTGGGGGCTATTCATTATTGTTCTCCAAATACATCCTAGTGACAGAATGGAAAATGGTCAACTGGGAGTCCAAACTATATTCTCATCAAGGCCAGAATAATTTCTTAGGGTAGAGTTTTTTCTCTTTTTCCATTATTATTATTATTAATTATCATTATTATTATTTTTAGTTTTTGAAAATTTGTTAACAAAGGAGAAGGAAAATGGTTGAGCAATGTCTGCGAATGGTTTGGCAGCATGGAGTATGTGGCTTAACTGGCCAGAAGGAATTTTGAGTTATCATGGCAGAATTCTCAATCCACATGCCCAGAACAATGACATATGCCTGCAGGCCTGCATAACCTAAGACTCTCACCCATCAAATGAGGGAGTTGGGGAACTGGACAGGAGGTGGTGAACTTGAAGGATTAGTGTGAACACTACACGTATGTACTCACACACATACACATTTGTGAGTGTGTGTCCTTTCAATAAAAAATGAAAAGCTATAGAAAAAAATGCCTATTCATTAGACATTCATTGAAAACATGGGTATCTTGGAGTACCTGGGTGGCTCAGTCAGTTAAGCATCTGACTCAGGTCATGATCTCATGGCTTGTGAGATCGAGGCCTACATCAGGCTCTGCACTGACAGCATGGAGCCTGCTTGGGATTCTCTCCCTCTCCCTCTTTCTTTGCTCCTCCCCAGCTCACATGCGTACTCTCTCTCTCAAAATAAATAAATAAACTTTAAAAACATTAAAACAAAAACAAAAACATAAAACATGGGTATCTTGGATCAGGCCTTGGGCTAGGCAAGGATAATCAGCAATGAGAAAGGAACTCCATCTTGGAGGGGATCCTGAACCAGAAGGAAAAAAAGGAATGTAAACATCCTTGGTTGGATGTGAGTGGGAAGGTCCCAAATTGTGATGTAGGCAACTACGTAGATAATTTTTCCCACTGACCAAGAGAGGAAAAATGCGAGTGATGGTAATTTTGGAAAGAAAGGCTAACAGTTCAGATTTGGGCATTGGAGCTGCTGTCAGCAACACAACATGTAGTGAGTAAGACATCTGCAGCAAACACTTGGACACATGGGCCTGGAGCTTCAGAGAGAAATCTGGGCCGGCGGCAGAGATGTGAGACTGGTCAGGGTAAGACTGGATTCCACAGACATAAATAGGAGATCACCCAGGGAGAATGGACAGTGAGAAAAGAACCGAGGATGGTTCTAGAATGCTGTGATAGACAGCAATTCAGCAAACACCTCTTGGATAGCCACTCTGTGGAGTCATTTTATGAGGTAGTTCCAGGCATAGTGAGGTGCAAAGAATGGAGTTCTAGCCTTCACAGATATGACAACTCATATGGGTATTTGAGAAAGACAAACATTTCTTTCTTGATATCAGTGGTACTTTCTCTAAACTTAGCCCCCAAATTTACTAAAATGACATAGAAAATATTGTTTTATATTTTCTATGCCTTCTCAGTACGTTTTCCTAAGTTTTTGATTTTGTTCTTAAAATTTAGGATTATTGATTTTCATTTTTGTCTCTGCTATTAGAATACTAAGCTCCTTGAGGTCAAGGGCCACTATAATATCAAGACTCTACATGAGAATAATACCTATCACTTACTGAGCACATAACATATGCCAGGCATTCTTTCTAAGTGCTTTACAAAAGTTATTCCATTTAAACACCATGAAAACCCTACAAGGTTGGTATTACTCCTCCATTTCACAGATGCAACAGTCAGGGTACAACTGCTGGCAGATGGCACAGCCAAGCCACAGACTCAAATTTGTCTTGTGATCATAGGGGTAAATCAAGCTCTTTTAAATGATTCTGTGTGTCTGCTCCTCATGAAGACAGAACAAATGATCACCATCAGTGACAGGAAGGAGGTTTTGTAATAACTGAGGATCTGCCATCAAACACCCTTGCCCACCCCCACCCGGGACCACTGTAGGAAGCCAGCTAGCATGCTTTGACAAGTATTGTTCTCTAAGACTATTAGTGAATGTCCAAACTTGGGAGGAATGAAACCCTGATGAATGAAAGGGGGTTGTCATATTCATCACATAATGAAACATATCTATTCAAAAAAATGGAACAAGTCATGTTCTAGGCAGATTTGCAAGCTGGCTTTGGATCTTTTCTTCCATGTATAACTAATACTGCATTAGGCAGTACAAGTGGGGACTCAACAGGATCTTAATAAACTAAAAAATCAAAAATTAAAAAGTTAAATGAGGTTCAAAAACTCAAATTTGACAGAATGTCCCTGAAGGAGGAACAGAATGGATTATTTGGCCCTAATGTACTAAGTTTAACAAGCAAGCAAGAATAAACAAAATATGGTCGTCCATACAATGGAATATTATTCAGCCATAAAAAGGAATGAAGTCCCGACTTATGCTACAACATGAATGAATCTTGAAAACATTAAAAGGAAAAAAGCCAGACTCAAAAGAAACATGTACTGCCTGATTCCATTTACATGAAGTGTCCAGAATTTGCAAATCAATAGACACAGGAAATAGATCAGTGGTTGCCAGAAATTGGGAGGGGAGAGTGATTGTTAACAGGCACCAAGTTTCCTTTCTGGGGCAATGAAAACATTCTAAAATTAGATCATAGCAATGGTTATACACCTAGTGAATATACTAAAAAAAAACCCCACCAAATTGTGCACTTTAAATGGGTTTATGAATCACAGCTCAATTAAAAATTACAAGTTAAAAAAATCAAGCAAGACAATGAGATTCATAAGAAAAAGTACTTAGGAATCACAAAACAATCTTCTTTTTATTAAAGAATTAGTCAGACCCTATGGACGACAGCCTCAAGCTCTGGGATACAGATGGCTTCTAGGAGAGGCGCAAAGCTGATTAGACTTGGAAAATAAGACATATAGAATACTAAAGAGATAGCAATGATTCTATCTAAAAACCCAAAGTCAGAGGGGGTGATTTAATCAGTTTCTTCAAGTATACAAGGATTCTTAAGCAAAGAATAGCAACCAGCTCCTTTCCATCCCTTGTGAAGATAGAGCAGAAAGAAGAGGGCCCAAAAGATAATACAAAGGATTTAAGACAGACACAAAAAAAGTATATCTTTACAGTCAGACAGAGTTTAACTAAGGGCAAGGTTACTAAAGGAGGCCGTGGGCTCTCCACCACCTCTGAAGATCTACAAAAAAAGGGCAGAGGCTTTGGGACTTTTGAGAATGTTTTCAAAGCCCCATTTGTGAATGTGTCACCACGCTCCTCTAGAGGACACCCTTTCTATCATAAGGTAACTGAGTGGGATAAAGGGAAAGACATCCTGTGGACCAGATGAAGTCTAATCGGGTTTAGGTTAGAGCAAATTTCTTTAGAATAATTCCAGTTTCCTACAATTCTCCTTCATAAAGCATTCTCATGGGTAAAAAAAAAAACAAAAACAAAAACAAAAAAACAAATTCTTCTGCTCCCAAATGAACTTAGAAGATTTGATACAGAAGATTCGGGGGCTCTGTCAAAACAACACTCCCATGCTAGGTGCTTTAGCTACTCAGAAGTTCCTTTTCTCCTTACTAATCTTTTCAGAATTTTGTAGTTTTTCTCTAATTCTGAAAGTATCTCTGCTGTCGGCCTCGCATCCACCTACCTAGTCTGTCAGAACGTAGGGATTTCCCACCGCCCTGTCACCAGACTTTGCGCTTTATTGAACCACGAGTGCTCCCCTGCCACTGGCCACAACAACATCTACATTCGACTGCGTAATCCCCCCGTGTCTAGCAGTGCCAAGTGGGAATACCATACCTTGATTCTATCCATACACCCTACTGTCTAACACATTGTATCTTTACGCTGAAAATTCTACAAATCCAAGCTTTTAGCTATGCCTATTTTTTCAATATAGAAATATGAATTTTCTGATTTAAATAGGGACATTTTTCACAGTTCTGATGTGTTTGTCCTCTCTAAACAAAGACCAGTATACTGATGTCACAATTATACATTTGAAATTTCTGCCTCTTAATTAAATAGACATAAGTCAATGTCAATGCCATACCACCAGCACTCTTGTCCATAAAAAAATTAAGTCATCACTTACAAACTGGCATGCTTTCTAACGAGCACATATTTGTCGGGTGCCCATCCTCAGAGTGTCACAAATATTACCGGCAGCCACATAAACTGCTATGAAATGCACTGCCAACTGCCAAGAATACTTAACAAAAAATAGACATCTTACCTTACCGAAGCCAGAATCAAAGAGCAGAAATGAATCAGGCAAAATTACAATCTTTTTCCTAACCCCTCGTACTAATTTGGAAGCGAGACGGTGGTGGAGGAACAACATCAAATACCCTTTACAAGTCAGAACAGAACAGGTCTTAAAATTGTTTTTGGCTCCACTGCCCCTGGGTCAGCTCCTGAAACAGAAGTCAAGCTGTGACTTATAGGCTTATATTAATTTTCCTTATGCTGCTTAATTTTAGTAGCATAGTTTCCACATACTCTAATTTCTTGTTTTTGGTGTTGTATGACATGTCTTGTAAATAGTGTGAAGTTGGTTTAACTATACAACATTAAAGTTATATCCCCATTAGGTCTATAATCTAAAGACCTGCTACTTCTAGATAAGGAACAGTTCTGACCTCTGGGAACTACTGAGAATTATGGAGAAATCCAACAAGGCCCTCTTACTTGCTTGAGACTAACCTTAAACAAGAGGGCCCTGCTAATTTATACAAAGTTGTCCTTTCAAAATTAGGTAGACAAACACTTCATATTCCAGACCCTGAGTCTTCCATGACTTCCACAGTTTTAGAAAAATATTCTTCTACATGAGTGTCCCACTCTCTGCACCACATTGTTCAGGTCCCACTCCTCCCCAAAGACTATGAAAATGAGGTTGATGTATTTGGCTTGGCCCATACTGCATAGTCCCACCAAGTAAAAAATCTTGTGACTATCAGGGTAGGGCAAGGATTGTATATGTTCAATGTTTGGAGCAGATCTTAGTAGCACGCTTCAGACGAGGTGTCCATCTACTAACACAGCAGTCCTTGTACTCTGAGTGGACTAAGGTTCCAACTGCCAGTCAGCCCAATGGAAGAACCTACTTCCCCTGTCCTACACACCCTCGTCATAGAACACTGACTGAATGAGAAAGCAGTTATGTTCTTGATCAAGGGACCTTTGCAAAGGATCTTAATCAACCACCAATGACACATCTTTATATTGTGCAGGATTAAGCTCTCTGATATCTCCATATTACTGACAGCGTGAGATTCAAAGCTAGGAATGAGGGATGAAGAACGATCTGAAAGCAGCAACTAGGAAAAGGATGACACCCACCCAGCATCCCAGCCTAGTGGCAGGAGATGGTAGAAAACAAAACTGCCACCACCATGGGGACAATATGCTCAGGAGAGAGACATATTTCTGTTGGAGTTAGAACATGAAAGGAATGTTCCAAGACGAGGTTGGGAATATAGAAGATTCTGCTGATGCTGCATTCTGAATTCTAGGGGACACGGGACTTGGGAAGGAGTGGCAAAGAGGTAGAAGAGAAAAATCAGAGTTTGGGAGATAAAGGGTTTCCTATGAGCTGGGTTTCTTGTGGTGACATCTAAATAGTGGTCAAGAATATGGAGATCAGAGCTTTATTATTGGAGGCAGATATTGGGGATGAGGCTGAGAGTGGGGTCAGAGAGGGATGACTGTCTGGCCCCCTTTTGACCCTGTTGGTGGAGGAGAGGAAGGCCAGGGAAATGGGATCTTATCCCTCTCTTAATCCCTGATGATGGAGGAGGTAATCCAAACAACAGAGGAATATCATACATTAAATTTCTATGAAATTCTAGATTTAATTTTATAACAACAAATAAAAAGGTGAAGGAACAGCCAGAATAATGGAACTTAGATGGGATTCTTTACGCTTCAACAGCTTTATCTGGGAAAACTTTTAGGGAAAGTTAGGGATATTTCATGGCTTCTGGGAAACTGAAATAGGAATGTTTGACTTGATGCCCTCTTAAACATTTACAAGGCACTAAAGTGGAGTTTACATTGGGAAAGTTATAAAATCTTGAGATTCAGTTTCCTTATCTGTCAAGTGGTTCAAAGTGGGATAATACCTAATAATACCTACCTCCTAAGGCTTTCACGAAGATTAATGCTGTAATTAATGATGTAAATGCATACACACCACCTACTATATACTACAGGCCCAGTAAACATATTTTTTTTAAATTGGAGTATAGTTGACACATAATGTTACATTGGTTTCAGGTGTACCCAAAGCAATCAACAGATTCAATGCAATCCCTAACAAAATACTAACAGCATTTTTCATAAAAACTAGAAAAAATAACACTAAAATTTGTATGGCACCACAAAAGATACTGAATAGCCAAAGCAATCTTGAGAAAGAAGAACAAAGCTGGAAGTATCACAATTCCAGATTTCAAGATATACTACAAAGCCATAGTCATCAAAACAGTATGGCACTGGCACAAAAATAGACACAGAGATCAACAGAACAGGATAGAGAGCCCAGAAACAAATCCACAATTATATGGTCAATTAATCTATTGCAAAGGAAGCAAGATTATACAATGGGGAAAACAATCATTTCAATAAATGGTGCTGGGAAAACTGACCAGCTATATGTAAAAGAATGAAGCCAGACTACCTTTAAACACCATACACAAAAATAAACTCAAAATGAATTAAAGACCTAAATGTGAGACCTGAAACCACAGAAGTCCTTAGAAGAGAGCAAAGGCAGTAATTGCTCTGACATCAGCCATAGCAACATTTTTCTAGATATGTCTCCTAACGTAAGGGAAACAAAAGCAAAAATAAACTATTGGATTATATCAAAATAAACGCTTTTGCACAGCAACGGAAACCAACAACAAAATAAAAAGACAACCTACTGAATGGGAGAAGATATTTGCAAATGATAAATCCAATAAGGGGTTAATATCCAAAATACATAAAGAACGTATATAACCCAATACCAAAAAACAAACAATCTGATTAAAAAATAGGCAGAGGACCTGAATAGACATTTTTGCAAAGAAGATATACAAATGGCCAACAGACATATGAAAAGATGTTCAACATCACTAAATGTCAGGGAAATGCAATCAAAACCACAATGAAATTTCACTTTACACCTGTTAGAATGGCTAAAAAACCCAATCAACATTAAATTACCCTTTCCATTTGTTCTTTATAACAAACCCATGAGTCAAATGTTATTTCCATTTTAAAATGCAGACACAGATTTTTAGTGAGATTCAGTAACTTATTTAAGCTACCTCCTTTAGGAAGAGGCTGAGCTGGGATTTTTAACTCTGCTTGGACTGATGCCAAAGGTTGGTCTGAGCTCTTTCTGCTGAACCTCATTGCCTCTCCTGTTTGTTTTTCTGCTACAGTTAATACCGGAACTTACTTCCCAAAAACGGACTAAGAAACATACTGCCTCTATAAATTCCAAGCACAGTAAAATAGGCGTACCTGGCACAGGCTCGCATGTGAATCACTATCAGCCAAGAACCACCTGCATTAACTAATAGCAGTGGTGGTGAAGAATAAACAGAATATGAAGAGAACATTAGGCACTTAAAAATCTCACAATCGCCTAGGATTCTTTAAGGTTCTGAGTGAGTTCCTCTGGGTTATAAGGGTATGGTTTGGCTCTGTTTTCATTTGTTTCCTCTTTATGTACTGAAAAGAACCAATTGTTAATGAAAACCAGTGAAACAGCTGCAGTGTACAGTAGAAAATGTGCTAAACAGTCTAAAGACACAGATTCTGACCCTGTCTAGGCCACTGGGCAGCCAGATGGCCCTGGCAGGTTCATAACCTCGCTGGTAGTAATAATGTATTGATGGAGAACATGGATTTCAAAATCAAAAAGTTCTGGCTTTGATTCTGGTTCTTCTACTTCTACTTCTACACTACTGTGTGACCTTGGTCAAGTTATGCTCTTGAGCCACAGCTTCCCCATCCCCAAATGAAGAAATTAACACCTAACTCCAGAACTATTATTACAAGGATTAAATAAACTATTGTAGATAGTTGGCACAGATTTGGTGTTCAAAAACCATCTGTTATAATTGTTACCACCACCACTCTCTGAGTTTCGTATTCTTGGTTTCTCACAATATTACCTGTCTACTCTGTTCTATCTTCCAAACAGGATTACTTGAGATGATTATTGTGTGTAAAATAGGATTTTGTAAAATTTAAAACACCACAGAAGAATAAAGAGTTATTATGAGAATAACTCAGAAAAGAGTTGAATGCACTATCGCTGCCATTTGAGGTGACAGGAATGATTAATCTTGAAATTTGGGGAAAATGATAACCCAGTCCTAAAGGTCCTAAATATCTAGCTGAGGAAAACAAAATGTCCTTCAGGTTCTCAGAACTCCCAAGTTCTTTTTTTCCATAACATAATTGGAACCCCTAAGGGTCCATTTAATTCACAGTATAAACGTAAAACAACAACAACAACAAAGTTGAAATAAAGGAAAAGATGGTTTCACAGATTGCCCACAAAACTGGGAAATTGTTTACTACAGCACAATGCAATAAAGAGGCTTACAAATTGAGTCCTGGGGGAAGAACACAAGCTATATTTGTTGCATGTGGATATCAGAGGCCAGAAGTTGGCTTCTTCTATTCTGTGAAGTGCCTTGTGCATAAATTTGTAGACTGTCATTCCCTTTAACTCAAAACACTGGTGAACAAACAGCTGGAGCAAAGCCACCTCCAGAATATGACCAGCCATAATTCTCAGAACACTGACCATCTCTCGTTGCTCAAACTCAGGCCTTAAATCATTGACTTGCTTAACTCAGAGTTGTTGTTCATCAATGCAAGTCTTCACTGATCTCAGAGAATCCTAGGGAGGGGGACTTTGTAAGTCATCTGGACTCCCCAGAGCCCTCAATGCTAGAAGAGTCTTTTTCACACAATTCCCTACAGAGGCAGGGCATTTCAGAGACAAGAGTGCCCCACTGGCTTGGTTGCCCCCACTGGAGTTACAGTTGACAAGTACCAGGGCTAACACAATTCCCCTGCCCTAAGGCTTCCATGAGGGGCCTCCTGCTACAGAACATTCTAGTCATGGGGCGCCTGGGTGGCTCAGTCAATTAAGTGTCCAACTTCAGCTCAGGCCATGATCTCACAGTTCATGAGTTCAAACCCCATGTCAGGCTCTGTGCTGACAGCTCAGAGCCTGGAGCCTGTTTGGGATTCTCTCTGTCCCTCCCCCTCCCCTGCTCACATTCTGTCTCTCTCTGTCTCTCAAAAATAAATAAATGTGAAGGAGGAGGAGGAGGAGGAGGAGGAGGAGGAGGAGGAGGAGAGCATTCTGGCCCTTTTTGCAGTCCTCACCAAGAATTCCAAGAAGAACTTCTGTGCAGACATGAATTAGGCTCCATTCTCTCTCACTCAGAGTACAGAACTCATTGCTGTTTTCTTGAAGCAAGTGCATGACAATATTGGCCCATGTTGTATTTCCCATCAACAAACATCCCTAAAACTTTCCCCCATTACTTGATATCAAACCGAACTCCCACCTGCCTTTTTTGGACTTAATGTAGTATTTTCTTAGCCTAAGTGTAGGACTTTACATTGACCTCTGTAAAATTCTGACTCACGGGCTCTGGTAGCATAGTATAGTGGTTAAGAACATGGGCTCCAGGGGCGCCTGGGTGGCTCAGTCGGTTGAGTGCCTGACTTCGGCTCAGGTCATGATCTTGCAGTCTGTGAGTTCGAGCCCCGAGTCAGGGTCTGTGCTGACAGCTCAGAGCCTGGAGCCTGCTTCGGATTCTGTGTCTCCCTCTCTCTCTGCCCCTCCCCCACTCATGCGCGCTCTCTCTCTCTCTCTCTCTCTCTCTCTCTCTCTGTCAAAAATAAACATTAAAAAAATTAAAAAAAAAAAAAAAGAACATGGGCTCCAGTGTTAAACAACTGGTTTCTGTCCCAGCTATGCCTCTTATTGACTGTAGGACTTGGGCAAGTAACTTAACATCTCTGTGCCTCCATATATCTACCTATCAAATAGAATATTAATAGTATAGACCTCAGAGGGTCATAGGAGGAGTCAACGAGGGAATCTACACAATACATTTGGCATTCTACCCGAACACAGTAAGCCTTCAATAAGTGTTATCTGTGGTTGTTATTAGCAAACCCATCCCATCAAACTACACATATCTTTTTTAAATCTTGTGTCTCTTATTAGATGTGTTAGCCATCTCTTCCAACTTTGAGTGACCTATATGTAACACAGTCATATCTTCAGTGCTTTCATCAAAATTTTTGAGTAAACTGGACTGGACAGAACAGCATCAGCAAACGGACTCCTGAGTCTGTCCAGATGGACATCAATCCATCAATCAGCTCAAAACCATTTGGTTACATTTGTTAAACCAGTATGAAATTAAGTATGAATCTACTTAATTAATCACAACTAGACAACAAGAATAAAAATCACTGCCAGATTCCTCCCAGAAATAAAAATCTACTCTATGACACTCTATAACCAATCAGATGAACTGTGGAAGGATAAAAGGATTTAGAAATAGGAATGTTTTACTTTTTCTTTTTCTTTTTTTAGCTCATATTGGCTCTCAGTAATGATCACAAGGTGTCATTTGCCTTGGTGGTGGTGGTGATGATGGTAGCAGCTATGTGTAAGGCACTGAGTCAAGCACTTTACATGGATTATCTAATTTAATCCTTAAAACAACCCTTTAAGATTGGTGTTGTGATCATCCCTCTCCTTTTTACAAAGAAGGAAACAGGCTTAGGTCATACAGTTTGAAAAGGGCAGACCTAGCATTCAAACCCACATCGATTAATTTCTGGAGCCCAAACTTCTATCCAAGTGTTATATTACTTCCCTTTTGTACAAATGCCACCTAATGGCTATATGAACTATACAGCTAGGTTACAGTTCCAGCCTTGAAGACCCCAAACCTTGACACTGTCAGTATCCCAGAGTTGACTAGACATAGTCATGTTGCCTCACCCTGACAAAACTCACAATGAAGTGGTGTAGCAAACCAGAATGTCAATTTATTGATTGACAACAGTAATGTATCTCTCACACAGACCCTAACGGTCATTGTCTGACCACAGCATTTCCCTCTTCAGACAGTTCTATTTACAGAGGCAAATTGTAGTCACAAGGTGTCAGAAGGAGAAGTTTCTGTAGGACTGAAATGTAAAAATTGAATCTCTTGCAAAGGAGGACTTATATGTTGAACTGAAACTTTGAAGGTTGCTGACAATCCCATTCCTGAGGATAGTTACCGGGAGCCTGGGGCACAGTGTTCACTTTTAGGTGTTCCCATTCAGACACATTTGTGCTTCACTTATGTTTACGCCAGTCTTTGGCTTAGAGATAATCACTGTCTTTAGGTGACTGTCCACAACTCTGCTCTGATCCATTCTCTGATGGCTATATATATTAATTTACTTCCCAACCAAGTTCTAGAATAACCCCATATCTTAGTCTATCCTCTATATTATACTTAGCTCTTCCCTAAGGCCTTTGACTCACTTAAGACAGCTAGGAGCTCTCCTACTATCTTTTCTATTTTTCTTTTAAACCTCTTAAAAATATATCTACCATATTCAGTTTGGTGAACATAGTACAAAAATAGGATTAGATACATTTCTGTTAACATTTTTTATCTTCACCAAACACTGGTTTCAATGGGGAAAGGGGGTAGAGGGTGGGTAATGTGGTCAGAGAGATGAAAAAGACAAAGGATTAACTTATTCTTCATATAGTTCTGCATTATTTTATGATAAAATACGTGTGTCACTTTTATGGCTAAAAATTCTAATAAAGTTGAAAAAAAATAAAAGTTACCTAGTCCAATAATATAAATCCTCTCTACAGTATACCTTCACTGGTTGTCCCGTTTACTCTTAAACACCTCTAGAAATGGAAACTCGGGCTCTGGAGGCAGTTCATTACATTTCTTAACAACTCTTTTAGAATAATCTTCGTATTATTAAGTCAAAGTTTGTTTCTGTGTACCTCCTACCCATGGCCTTAATTCTACCCCTTGGAACTCCCCCCTCAGACATTTAGAGAGTAAATGCAGCATAAACCTACTACTTGGCTTTTCTTCTAGGCTAAATATTTTCTAGGGTTTTTGAGAAGGATGCTGAAAGATGACAGAAATATATGCTATGCATCTTTTCAAGATTATGATTCCTGAGACTGAGCTAGAACACCTTGGCTCCTTATGAGTCTGCTTTGGAAGGGCTCACCACTTTGTTACAGCTCTCACTTATAGAAGGAAGCAGGTAGCCAGACACTAATAAGGGTGCCAAACTACAGTACATGGAAAGTGGGGCTCTGGGCATGGGGAGTCAGGCTCTTGACCTAGAAGTGGAAGTAGCCCTATACACAAACAAATCAGAGCCACTAGGCAATGGGCGGGGAGGGCAGGGGCACAGGTCCTAGAGAATGTTCTGGGCTGGGCCACTTGTTGATTTTAGACATTCCTACCTAGGAAATGCACCATGAGCAATGCTCTTATTCTGACCACAGTGCATTAGTCAGATAAACAGACTTCTGAGAGAAAAAATCAAGGAAGACAATGCAAATGTTTAAGTGTGGGAATGTCATGGACACCGAACCAAAGCTTGAGAAAGTGAAAGTGACTGGAAATGAAGTGAAACGGTTTTGCTGGTCAAGGATGGAATGTGAAAGAGAACCAAAGATCTTAAATGGAGCACACTTCTCATGACCCCTCACTTTGCTCAGTGACTCAGACTGGGAGTTTCTGCAACACATACAAAATTCTGCTTGGTAAAGTGACCTCCCGACTCTTTTCTGACAACCTTATCATGACTATCTGGGGAATAACTCACTCCGCGTCATTGTGATAATGATCACAAGCACATTTCCCTGCTCTTGCTGGGCGCTACAGAGATTATGAAGCACTTTTCCAAGTATTTTCTCATTTGACCCTCACACAAAGTCCGTGAGGCTGAGACTGCTGTCTGTCTGTTACAGGTAAGGCAACTGCTTTAAGTTCAAGGAGTTTTTCTTTTTCCATGATACCACAGCAGTGGGGTCTGCAACTCCTTCCCTGAAGGCAACCAAAACACACACAATGATCCCTCTCCCACCCTTAATTAGCCTGGAGCCTAGTCATCCAGACAAGCCCAGCTTCGATTTGTGCACACTTACACCACACCACGCCGCTTTATCAGCTCTAACATCTTGAGAATAAAACACACATGCACAAGAATGTTTTCAAGGTGGGCCTACATATCTGGCCCTGCTATATTTGAATAGTGCCACGGAAATACTGACTGCCTTAATGGGCTTCCCGCATGGCATGTAAAACCTGGTTCCATCGTTACCTGGTCTCAATTTTTCCAACTACAGAACTATTCTAAAGATATTCCTAGAGTGTGTTTCACTCAGATTAACACAGCCTGGTGAAATTTCAGTGCCAAATAAGGGAAAAGATCATGTGCTACGTTCCCTGGAGGTCTATTACAGCCTGGCAAGCAGCTTCCTGCAATACCCATTTAAAAAGATTAGCAGGAGGAAGAAAACCAAGGTTACAATCAAAGAATTATCACTAAAAGTTCTCAGTATAATTCCTTTCTTTGAAGCCTAAACACAGTGTCTTCTCACGTGACGGTAGCCAAGGTATGCGAATCGAAGGGGCAGTGGATCCCTGAGAGTACAGAATATTTTAAAAATCATCTTCTCAAAAGTAGATGTAAAGGGGACTTTTTTTTTACATTTTCCAGGCCTAAATATTCTTCTTCCTTGTCCTCGCTTCAGCTCTTTCAAATGTTGCCGAAAACCGAAGTAAATAAGACAACAAAGAAAATCTTAAAATTCTCTTGGAAAAACCTCATCTTTTTGAAGGGAATATTAGTAGGAGGGACAACTTGTTCTAAGGAAGAATCAGGGAATCTGTGAAAACACAAGGCCCTGGGAGCCAGAGAGGTCACCCAGCAAAGGCCACAGCAGGGATGGTCAGCAATGGTGGCTATGCACACTGTCACTGCCCTGAACCTAGGAGGGAGGGCAGTGGTCCTCAATGCTCTTGCTATTCCTAGCATGGCATCTGTCTCACACAGAGTTCTGTAAATATTTGCTGACTGAAATGAGATGAAATGGAAACAGCCTCCCAAACGTCCCTAAGTGTGCGTTAGACACTAGCATACTAGAGTAGAATTATTCATTACTGGCAGAAAGGAGAAAGAAATACGATTTTGAATCTAATGTCTTTAAGTCTTGCCATGTGAAGGATGAGAAAAATCCTGATGCATCAGAGTCTCCAAACTGGATCACCTATCATGACAAAGGAAAGGGCTTCCATAATGTGCTACAGCCTGCAGCATATGTTCAACCACTCAACAAAACGTCCTCTCAGGACGAGCCTCTCCCAGATCTCCACAGATCCCATTCAACTCAGAAAAGACTTTACTTTCAGGTCACCCACGGGATTTGCTTGTGGCTGCTGGTTACCCAACTGCCGCTTAACATGGTACAGCTCTCTGATGGCACTGCCTGTCATCACACAGATTTGGCACACACAGTCTAGAGTGTAACGTATCGACCCAAAGAGGTTTTGCTCTTGAGAAGAGATGCTATAATGTATGATACCCAGCTGCAGACCTGGGTGGAGGGTCAGTTGGCCTGAGTTCAAGCTCTAGTATTTTCTAGCTGTGGGAAGATGGACACATTATTTCACCTGTCTGAGCCTTGGTATTTTCATCTGGAATGTGAGAGGCTTAAAGTGGTTCACTTTGAAGATCCTTTCTAGCTTCTAGCACTTCTAACACTCCATGACCCTGGGAAGAAAAGCAACTAAAGTTAAACCCTTTGTTGCTTACATGCTGCACAGGAAACAGGTTGATGCATCCACAGGTCACAGAGACATGGATCCTATTAGCAAAAGCTCGGCCTGTTCTGTGGCTGCAAGGAATGAGAAGAATATTTTGGCTTTTGGAGTGGGCAAAGATTTGGTTTGGACTTCTCTCTAAAAAGACAGCATGTCTCAGCACTTACAAATGATGCCAGTAGCCACAGGCTGGGTCACTGCTTTAAGTGAGGGAGGCCCAGCATACACAACACAAATTCCTTAATTACCATTACTATAACCTTTACCACACCTTGTTTTTCTTGGGGGCTCTCCTGGTCAGGTAATCTGAGTTAGATTCAACCCAATTTATAAAATTTGAAACTTTTCCCACTGTAGGTAAGATTACATGCTATTTTAAGAAATCTCTTGGGGGATGAGGAAATATGTTGTTTTTCTTTTAAATATTATACTGTATATCGATTCCAAATGCTAACCGAGCTTTTAAAGAAAAACATGAGTTCCCTAAAAATAGCCTGTCTACAATGCCTCTTAGATTTGGGCACTTTATACACAAAGCATAACTTGGCTTAGCATGTAATGAGAAACAAAATAATATTTGGTGAACATATCTAAAAAGTTTTAAAAAAAACACCTAAATATAAGTGTCAAATATTAATTAACGGGCGCTGCATTGCTACTTCAAAGTTGTACTCTCCAAAACTCACAAGTGAGCCCCTACATCCAGTTTTTAAAATATCTGGTAACCAAATGTCAAATCCAAAGGCCTACTCTGGGTCTACAGTTTTCTCTGACTACCTGCAGTATTTGCTAAAAACCTTTCTAGTCTTGACCTTCATGACTCTACATAGTACTGGCTCTCCTCCTACTTTTTTGATTTCATTCTCTACATCTCCTTCCTGAGCTATTCTTATTTGTCTCCTCTGTGTCCTACGATAACTTCTTCATGTATCTCAAAATTCAGTGGCCATACTATCTCCTTTCTCTGTTAGCTTATTGCTCTTATAGTCTTGCCTTTGGATTTGGCAAACTCTAGTTGTGTTCACCTCTAACTCTGTGTGAATAACACCCTAACCTGAATCATTAAATTTGACCATCTTTGTGAGTTTCAATTTTCTATCTCCCCTACTGCATGCTACATCTTTTACTATTTTGCTTATCATTATTCCAAATGTGGAAGCTATATAAAACTGGGTTGAGCAAGAAAGAACCCTGTGGGAATGGACTGAAACTGGAGGTTATCAGAGTGATTTCACAATTTCTAAAATATGTATGTGCGTATGTGTATACATATGTACACATAAACATTTGTTTGTTTCTTTGTTTATTTGTTTCCCAGCTCTGTCAGTTGAAAAGGCCAAGAAGCACAGAGCACACCTCCTCCCAGAACTTGGTCCCTGCTACCATTTCCGCTAAGAAAGAAGTGGGGATTCTTGGAGAAATGGGTGATTTAAGGACTGGGGAAGGATAGGCACAAGATGAACCTGGGAAGTGCTGAAGAAAAGAAAAAAGAAAAGAAAGAGAAGAGAAGGCAAGAAAAGAGAGTAAAGAAAAAAAGAAAAGGAAAAAAAGCAAGGCAAGAAAAAAGAAGAAAAGAGAAGAGAAGAGAAGAGAAGAGAAGAGAAGAGAAGAAAAGAAAAGAAAAGAAAGGAAAGGAAAGGAAAGGAAAGGAAAGGAAAGGAAAGGAAAGGAAAAGAAAAAATAGGGTCACTTGGGTGGCTCAGTTGGTTAAGCACTGACTTCAGCTCACGACATGATCTCCCGGTTCATGAGTTCAAGCCCTGCATCAGGCTCTGTGCTGACAGTTTAGAGCCTGGAGCCCGTTTCAGTCTGTGCCACCACCACCCCCCACCCCCGCTCCTTCCCCATTCGTGATCTGTCTCTCTCTTTCTCTCTCTTAAAAATAAAATAAACATTAAAAAAAATGTTTTAGAAAAGAGAAAAATAATGGGGGGGGGGGGGGGTGGATATGACACCAGAACACATTGACTAAATCTGGGACAATTTGAGCATCAAAATAATTCAGTACAATATTAACCACTAAAAAGAATAGGAATTCAGCAGTTCAAAACTGGTAAGGGATGGATGGATGGATGGATGGATGAGGAAAAAAGAGAGCTCTCTTGCTTATAGGAAAATGTTTGGTGATAACCGGTAAATGCAGAAGGAATGCTAGAGTTGGAAACTTTTGCAGCTATCTTCTGCAGCTTGGATTATACAAGAACTACCAAGGAATACTAAATCTGAGTGGATGATGAAAATCAAGAGATTTACTTCTCAGTGAATGCTTAGTGCTTACAAGGGAAAAAGAGTAGATAACATATAGAGAGTAAATAATATATATTTTTCCTATATAGAGGAAAAATTAGATTATATCCTGACCTAGTGATCAAAATTTACATCACCAATGAAGGGCAGATGGATATTACATTATACTTCCAGGTAACCTGAGAAGGGGAAAACATCACCTGGCTGACAAGGTGAATCTAATTATAAGGAAACATCAGACAAATTCAAAAAAAGCATGTAATAGAGGAAACTGTGATCTTCAATAATGTCAGTCATAAAAAATAAAGGCTGTGAATACGTTCCAGATTAAAGGAGACTAAAGAGGGGTGCCTGGGTGGCTCAGTCAGTTAAGCCTCTGACTTCGGCTCAGGTCATGATCTCACAGTTGGTGATTTCGAGCCCCGCATAGGGTTCTGTGCTGACAGCTCAGAGCCTGGAGTCTGCTTCGGATTCTGTGTCTCACTCGCTCTCTGCTTTTCCCCAACTCATGCTCTGTCTCTCTCTGTCTCTCAAAAATAAATTAAAATGTTAAAAAATAAAAAAAATAAAAATAAAGGAGACTAAAGAGACATGACAACTAATTGCAATACCTAATCTAGACAGGATCCTACGCTAAAGGAGGAAAAAATGTCATCAAGGACACCACTGCATCACCAGGTCAATTGACAAAACTGGAATATGAATGATAGATTAGATGGAAGTATTTAATCAAATTTACTGAAGGGGATAACTCTCTAAAGGTTATAAGAGAATATCCTGTTTCTTGGAAATAAAAAAATGAAGTATTCAGGAGGAAAAGGATTAAGATGAATGTAATTTACCCTCAAAAAAATCAGAAAACTGTTATGTATATGTATATGCATATGTAGTTATTTAGTGGGTAGGTAGGTAGGTAGACAGAATAAATTATGAAGCAAATGTAAAATATTAGCAACAGATGATTTTAGTAAATTCATCGCCAAGGGTAGCTACCATCTGTCCTGTGACATCACTATGACAGTATCATTGACCGTATTCTTTAGGCTATGTCTTTTGAGTGTGTTATTTAAAAAAAATTTTTTTTATGTTTATTTATTTTTGAGAGCTAGAGAGACAGAGCATTAGCAGGGGAGGGGCACAGGGCCCGACGCAGGACTCAAACTCATGGACCTCGAGATCATAACCTGAGCCAAAGTCGGCTGCTTAACCGACTGAGCCACCCGGGTGCCCTTTGAATGTGCTATTTTTATTCTTGTAACTTTTCTATACTTCCAAATAAAAAAAAAAAACCCAGAAAACAAAAAACAGCAAACAAAAACTAAACCTGGATTGAAGCAATTTATCCCAGCTTCCAAGCAAGCTGTCTCTACCTCCTATTGATTTTATTCTTCCAGGCAAGCGAGAAATATTACACTTGTCCCCAGGACTCTCCCCTCTCTCACTTTTCAGAGTCATTCCACAATATATTGTCTATTCACCCTTCATAATGTTTCACACCTTGCCTTTCTTTTGAATGCCTACAAACACCACACTATTTCAAATGTCTATCGTTTTACAATAAACTATTGCTATGACCTGTAGATTCATCTCTCCAATATGAGGCTCTCTCTGCCCTAAAACATCTTACATTTATTTACACATTTGTCTTGCAACAGTATTATTTTCATCCTGTCACTTTTCTTCTCTGATTTTCACATTGGACTCTGCATTGCCTAAAATAAATGAATAAGTCAATCAACAAATAAGTGCCTAACTTCTTACCCTCATGTAAAAAAAAAAATTTAATTGCAAAATAGCGCATTCTCATGACAGAAGAAAGTTGAAAATATCAGCACTTAAAGAAGAAAATCGATATAACTCATGCTCTCAAAAACTATATATAACCACTGCTAACAGCTTGTCCTTTGTCCTCCCTGATTTTTTTTCTCATAATAAATATATTTTACAAAATTGGTATTATACTGTACATTCTATTTTATAACCTATATTTTTCACTCCTCCCCATACCATGAGTATTTCCCCACTTGAATAAAGATTTTTATACAACACGATTTTTAATAGCTAGAGAGCATTCCACTGTATACATGTAATCTAACTTAATCAGTTCACAGAGTTTGAGGGTCTTTTCTGTCAATTTTTCATTCAAAAACATTTGTACATACATAGTTTTACTCATCTCTTAATGATTTCCTTAGAATAAATGGTAGTTTTTCATGAATAGACACTTCTCTAAAGAAGGCATTGGATGGCCAACAGGCACATGAAAAGATGCTCAACGTTGCTCCTCATCAGGGAAATACAAATCAAAACCACACTCAGATATCACCTCACGCCAGTCAGAGTGGCCAAAATGAACAAATCAGGAGACTATAGATGCTGGAGAGGATGTGGAGAAACGGGAACCCTCTTGCACTGTTGGTGGGAACGCAAATTGGTGCAGCCACTCTGGAAAACAGTGTGGAGGTTCCTCAGAAAATTAAAAATAGACCCACCCTATGACCCAGCAATAGCACTGCTAGGAATTTACCTAAGGGATACAGGAGTACTGATGCATAGGGGCACTTGTACCCCAATGTTTATAGCAGCACTCTCAACAATAGGCAAATTATGGAAAGAGCCGAAATGTCCATCAACTGATGAATGGATAAAGAAATTGTGGTTTATATACACAATGGAGTACTACGTGGCAATGAGAAAGAATGAAATAATATGGCCCTTTGTAGCAACGTGGATGGAACTGGAGAGTGTGATGCTAAGTGAAATAAGCCATACAGAGAAAGACAGATACCATATGTTTTCACTCTTATGTGGATCCTGAGAAACTTAACAGAAACCCATGGGGGAGGGGAAGGAAAAAAAAAAAAAGAGGTTAGAGTGGGAGAGAGCCAAAGCATAAGAGACTGTTAAAAACTGAGAACAAACTGAGGGTTGATGGGGGGTGGGAGGGAGGGGAGGGTGGGTGATGGGTATTGAGGAGGGCACCTTTTGGGATGAGCACTGGGTGTTGTATGGAAACCAATTTGACAATAAATTTCATATATTAAAAAAAAAAGAATAAATGGCAGTTTTTAAAAATCTTAAACTGAATCCCATCTTCTACAAATCAATCTTCTATTATTTAATGTATACAAAACACACCATGACTTTTTCACTCCTGTGCTTTTATTGCCTTTCTCATGTTGCCTTCATGCCTCCTCTATGTCAATCCAAACCAGAAGCAGGCAACATATCTTAAATGTCTTTGTATCACAAGTCCTCAAAAAATGGTCTTTGAGTGATTAGCATCTTCTGCGTTCTTCCAGGCCTCACCCAAGTCTCCCTCCTTTCATATAGACTTCCCTATAAACCTCTACAGGCCACAGTTATCCCTCCTTTCTGCTTACCACTGACATAAGAGACTGAAATATTTTCTCTCATTGACAAGGAGGTGAAAAGTACCTATGTGTCCTCCACTTGGCAGGCGGGAGAAACATGACATGGAAAGGTGACTTACTCGCTGATGTTCTGGTTCTGAGTCTCTGAGTAGGTGTTAGAGCCTGTGCCCAAAGAGAAGCCACAAGAAGTGTGTTCCCTGGGAAATTTTTTGTGATACTCGACTTGTCTCTGTTAGGCCCTCTATGTCTGATGTAAGCGCATTTGACCAGGTTAGCTTAACGCTAAAACCAGATGGTTTTAAAATTAATTACATGCCTAAGTACTTCAGGTTAATGAATTCTCTTTCCAAAAATATCAGTAAGATTCAGGTAGATATGTTTATCAAGAGCAATGCTAAAACACCTAACTTAGAAGGGGATTTACAGAGCTGCTTTAATAAATAGATGCAAATAATTTATATTTATAAGCTCGATAAGTAATATATGAAAGTGCTTGAGAAGATTTTTCAATATGAGACTTCCTAATATGCTTGCACTGAGGAATCAGAATTGCAATGGAGCTCCAGTATTTCAGCAAAGCAGTCAGGACTACTTTGGACTTTGGGGGAGAAATCTTACTACCACAGCCTCTGGGGGATCCAGCTGCTGCCTCAATACATTTATGGAGAAAAAGCACTATTTTATTTTACCGAGTTCCTCTAAGTCAAATTTTAAGCATGAATTAACTAAGTCATGGGCAAAGCCATCACTGAAGCTACCTCTGAGGTTCATGAAAGGAAGGGTCTCTGTGGATTAAGTTAGAAAACACATTTGCAGAAGTTCATTCCTCAGCAATTTTTGCTCTATTTGGGAATTTTCTGTAGTAGAGTTTTCTGCCCATTTTTTACAATTTTAATGCAAAATTTTAATGAGAAGCACTTTAGATAAAAGCAATGACATGGCACTGTGCACTGCCCTTTCCAAGATGGACAAGTTCCATCTTGTCAAAGGGCATTTCGAAGGGGCAGCTAATATCGCTGTAGTAATCCCCAAATCAAAGCCTCCTTGAGGATGGCCTATGTTCTCAGGCTCCCTCATGCCGGACACTGAGATTGGTTTCAGGGACAAGGAAGGTGCCACAAAAGAAATGATTAAAAACAACTAGAGGACGATTACTCCTTTGTGACTCCTGCTTGAGAGCCTGAAATCTGAGCAGAATTCATCTCAGTTTCTCTAATGAATTCCTCTGCTGCTGTCATGCGGTTAATTCTCCACATTTTCTACTACTCTGATTATTAAAAAAAGAAGTAAAAAGGAAAAGGAGCCAGCCAATATAAACATCAAAGGGTACTCCCACTTCTGTGGCCTTCAGATATTTTCCAGAGCTGGATTGTGGGGACAAAAGAGATTGGGGAGGGGGTGGGGGGAGGGGGAGGCTTGATTTCTGTTTCCTCTGGGAGACACTGGGAAAATCTGCCCCACAAGGCTACAGTGCAAGTAGGTGGCATGTTTCGTATCACTAGGCAGCAAGGGTTTTCTCAGTGGAGCTAGATGTTCCCTTGGCTTAGCCAGAGAGCCCCCAGCTATTACTGAATGGCGGCATGTGGAGGATGAGAGCTGGGCCCTCCCTCCAGACAGTCTAGCTGCAGACACCCTCCACGGGGCCTCAGACCAAAACACTGAAGGGAGCTGGGGGACGAAGTGGAGGAGGGAGGCGGGAGGCAACTTGAGAAATTTAAAACCAGCATAACTTTTCATTTCCTGAACTTAAAGCAAATAACTGTTTGTGGTATTCACTGGAGTTTGAGTTTTTTTTCTTTTGCCAAGCCTGTAGACTCCACAAAACATCGGTCTGAAGTTAACAAGAGGAGACTGAATGGGAATAAATGTAAAAACCTATTACATGGATATAAGAAAGTTCGGGATGGGAGAGTGACCAGGCTGAACAAGAGTTCATGTGAAAAAGATCTAGGGGTTTTAGTTGACTCTGAACAGGATATGAGCCCAACAGTGAGACTTGGCTGCTGAAAAATCCAATGCAATTAATTTAAGGCCAGATTAGCAGAAGTATGGTGCTCAGAATAAGGGGGGAAAATAGCCCCCTATGCTCCACAATGGTCCAGACACAGTTGGAGTCCTGCCTCCATTCTTGGTGCCAAGTTTTAAAGAATACACAGAAAAACTGGAGCGTGTCAAGAGTGTCGCGGGAAGAAAAAGGGGGTGGAAAGCATGTCACATGAGGAATAACTGGAGAAACTAGGATTGCTTCAACTGGGAAAAAAGAACTTCTTGGGTGGGTTAACTATCTGCAAATAGCTGGGGAGTCATTCTGTGGGAGACAGAGCAAACTTCTCTCTGTATCTCCAAAGTGCAGACAAATGGGCAGAAAAATAACCCAAATTAAAAAAAAATTTTTCTAACAATTCAAATTGCTCCAAAATGGAATCGGCTGTTCTGTGTAATAGTTCCTTTTCCAGCATTGGAAGAGTTCAAAGTCTAAACCTGCCAGGGATGTTATGAGTATTCCAGCATTAAGTGGGAGGCTGGGCTCAATGGCTCCTTAGATTCTGAACCTGAGAACTACACAATGAAACAGCAATAACATTAAAAATGAAAGGCACCTACCTAGCATTTGCTTACCTCCTTCTCTATATGTAAGTGGGAAATGTACTCAATCATTCAACAATACCACTATGTTCTTTCAGTTTGTATTAAGAGTAAACAAGGAAAGTCTTCCTTCCTTCCAAAACAAAGGAAGCATTGTTTGTAGGAAATCCAGCATTCTAACACCCTTTCTACTATATTTATTAACCTGTTATGCTTTTTAGATATCTTTTTTTTTAAGTTTATTTATTTATTTTGAGAGAGGGAGAGGGAGAGAGAGAGAGAGAGAGAGAGAGAGAGAGAGGGAGAGAGAGAGTCCTAAGCAGACTCCGTGCTATCTGCAGGGACCCCAAGGTGTGGCTCAATCTCATGTACTGTGAGATCATGACCTGAACCAAAATCAAGAGTTGGATACTTAACAGAGCCACCCAAGCGCCCCTAGACATCAGATCTTCAGAAACACTACATGCCAAAAAAGTTGAACTTGTTTTTCAAGCACAGAGCTTGACACAAAGTAGGTGCTCAAAGAGATTTGCTAACTGTGCTAGGATTGTGCTAGATGCTGTGAATACAGCAAAAACAAAACAGACCTGGTCTTACCTATCTTGGAACTTACAATCTAGTGGGAGCCATCAGTCTTCAACAAAAAGTCATAAAAAGAAACACATAAATATAAAATTATAATAAATACAAAGAATAAAAGTAAAGAGAAGAATGAGGGGTTCTAAGGGAAATCTAACTTTGTTAAGGGAGTAATCTTTACAGAGTCAAGAAGGAAAATGGGAGTTGGCCAGGTGAAAGCTGGAGAAAGGAAGACTAGTCCATGGAGAAGAAAGAATCTGTCTACAGGTGTTGAGAGGTGGAATAAAGTGAAGTGGAAACAGAGGTAGGACCACGCAGGACCTCGCAGGCCAAGCTATCATTCCCAGATTTAATCCTAAATGCAACTGGAAGCCAAAGAAAGATTTTAAGCAGGGAAATGATAGAAACCATCCCTCTGACAGCTGCACTGAAAAAGACTGGAACAAACAACAAGCGCTGGCAGGGACGTGGAGAAAAAGGAACTCTCATGCACTGTCAATGGGAATGCAAACCGGTGCAGCCCCTGTGGAAAACAGTATGGAAGTACCTTAAAAATTAAAAATAGAACTACCACATACAAATCCAGTAATTCCACTACTGGATATTTACCCAAAGAATATAAAAACACTAATTTGCAAAGGTATATACACCCTATGTTTATTGCAGCATTATTTATAATAGCTAAGATATGGAAGCAACTCAAGTGTTCATCAATAGATGAATAGATAAAGAAGATGGGGTATGTATGTGTATATATATATATATATACACACACACACACACACACACACACACACATACATACACACACCCACACACACACATACACACACACACATACATACACACCCAGTGGAATATTACTCATAAAAAAAAAAAGAATGACACCTTGCCTTTTGCAACAACATGGGTACATCCAGAGGGTATAATGCTAAGTGAAACAACTCAGTGCAAGAAAGACAAATACCATATGATCTCACTCATATGTGGAATTTAAGAAACAAAACAAAGAAAACAGAGAGACAAACAAAAAAACAAACTCTCAGCTGTAGAGAATAAACTGGCGGTTGCCAGAGGGGAGGCTGGGGGGAGGGGAGGATGGAGGAAATAGGTGAAGGGGATTAAGAGTACACTAATCATGAGCACTGAGTAAGGTATAGTATTGTTGAATCGCTACATTGTACACCTAAAACTAATATAATACAGTATGCTAATTATATTGGAATGAATGGAAGGAGGGAAGGAAGGAAGGAAGGAAGGAAGGAAGGAAGGAAGGAAGGAAGGAAGGAAGGAAAGGAAGGAAAGGATTGGAACAGTGTATTTCAGTGCAGTAGTGTGTCACAAAATAAATTTAGTTGATCATGCCGAGGATGAAAAAATTAGAGTTTTTAAAAATACCAAACTGCATCCTACAGAGTAAAGGTAGGTATTACTTCATGAACCTTTTGTTTCAGATTTACTTAGAGATACATGTATGTATGTATACTGGGGGTATCATGAATGTATTTTTATTGTGAGTCACAGTGAAAAAAGTTTGAAAGCCACTAATTAGAGGGAATCAGGAGTGAAAACTGGGAGACCGGTTAAGAGGTGAATGGAATAATCAGGATGATAAATGTGTTGAGAAGTGGATGGATCCAACACATAACCTGGAGACGGACATTTGAAAGGACCTGATGAATGTTTGTATTTCGAGGTTTCTGGCACCTTTACTAGAAAAATGAATGGATGTATGAACAAATGAGAAAATGATGATGGCACAGTAAATCTAGCTAAAATTGTAATTTTCTTCATATTTAACTATAAAACATAATCTAGCTTATTTAAAACAGTAAAAACTGCTTCTCCCTCCTTGGTTTCTTCAGTGCTCACAAGAGCTTTTTAGATACGGTCCATATCTTCTTCAACCAGAGAGTCCCAGGCACAGTCACAGCAACTGCCATGTAGTACGTGCTCAGGAATTACGTGTTCAATGGGTTAATGAGTGGAGTAAAATAAAAGTGAAAAAGTAGTTAGTCTTAACAAGAACATGACATGTCCTAGATTTCTTACAGTCAAGGAAGAGCAAATCAACTTGGGATAGATTTGCATTATAAAGCTCCACTTATTAATTAAAAGTCTCAGCTAGTTAAGTGACTGACTCTTGATTTCGGCTCAGGTCATGATCTCGCGGTTTGTGAGATGGAGCTCGGTGTGGGGCTCTGCGCTGACAGCATGGAGCCTGCTTGGGATTCTCTTTCTACCTGCTTCTTCTCTCTGCCCCTCCCCCACGTGCACATGCTCTCTCTCTCTCTCTCTCTCTTTCTCTCAAAATAATAGTTCCTGGCCTTCCAGTTTGTTGGCAGCCCTGTGGCACTTTGGTGACACTCTCCCTAACATCATTCTTTGTTGACCCTGGTATATATGAGCCTTCTTCTATTAAACTTCCACTCCCTCAGGGGCAGACACTGTGTCTTCTACTTTTACTGTACTGTCCATGATGCTTAGCAGTCCTGAGCACACTAGACCTTAATATTTCTTGACTGGACTGCCAGTAAGAATAACATGGAGATTTGCTGATTTAGAGGCTGTTGAACTAGACTCTGCTCCCTTCGTCAAGCTGTGTTGGTCTTGCATGCAAGTTTTATCTCCAGCCGTCTCCGTCTTCCATTACAAAATAGCAACTGCCTCTTTCCAAAATGAAAAACATTTTCCATTGTAAATTATACTTGCAGCTGTGATGTTGAAATGTTCCTCAAGCAAAGATTTTTATCTGTGCTGCAAAGGGGAAAGTGTAGCTCATAAGCTTAATTCTTTAAACAAATCCAGTAACTCTGTTCCTTTGGTCCCAGACAGGCCTCTTAGCTTGTTTGTTTGTTTTCATGTCCCATGCTGTTCACTGCACCCCCCTCCCCCTGCCCCACCCGAGGTTCCTGGTAATAAATTATTCACTGCGTGTGATCACACTAAGACAGACTATCACTGGTGTGATGCGTATGATCTCTACTATCTCTTACAGCCAACACGCCATCCCACACAAAAAGAACACTGAAAGGGTAGGTGTAAGCAGAGAGGAGGCCCAGGGTTAAGAACTTTGAAGGAGGCCTGAACAAACACATTCAGTCAGAAATGCACTTGGTCAAACAGACTAGAGGCAGAGATCACCTTTTATTCTGGCCAACTATCTCTCTTGAGTTCTGGGTATCAGAAAAATGCAAATGATGGGTTACATCACCCATGTGTCACTGAAAACTTGAGGTATTCATTTGGCAGACAGTATTGACTATTTTAAAGAGCACATTTTGAGTTTTACCAAGTGTTTTGCTATCAGTCTCTTAGCTGTTGTCTCGCATCAGTTCTGAGAACACTAAATAGCCCCATTTCCAGATATTGCTGAGAAAACAGCAAATGCATGCAACTTTGCACCGGCCGATCATCTGGATGCTGCTTACAGATATGCTCCTAGTTCTCAAAGTTTGCCTCTCATAAAGGAGGGAAATGTACCAAAATCAATTAAAACATAAGGTAGAGTGAACCAAGTGCTCCAATTATAGGTCAAAGAGAGCAGTACAAGGGAGCAGCCTTCAAGTCCAACTGGAAAGCAGGGGCAAAATTCAATGATGGCAGAAGCGTCTGAGCCTTGCCTTGAGAGATGCCAAGCGTTGCAGGAAATGAGAGAAGAACACCAAGCTGAGGTAAGAGCATAGTTCAAGCCACACAGATGTGTAAAAGCATGCTGTATTCAGGGAGCCACATGAAATCTAAATGGTTGGAGCAAAAGACTCGCCAAGAGATCATCAAATGAAGAGTAAAAGTTCACCTGAGTGAAATCCACGAAAAAGCTATCAGTAAAAAGGAAATGCAATTTGAAAGTCTGGAAACATTTTTGAGTGCCTCAAAGAAAAGCAGCTGTCCCAGTTTTAGTGTTACAAACCCAGGGCAGGATGAAACTGACGAATCAACAAATCTGAACACATAACTTATTACTATATTCTTAGGTTTAAAAAAATCCATTTGGGGGCGCCTGGGTGGCGCAGTCGGTTAGGCGTCCGACTTCAGCCAGGTCACGATCTCGCGGTCCGTGAGTTCGAGCCCCGCGTCAGGCTCTGGGCTGATGGCTCAGAGCCTGGAGCCTGTTTCCGATTCTGTGTCTCCCTCTCTCTCTGCCCCTCCCCTGTTCATGCTCTGTCTCTCTCTGTTCCAAAAATAGATAAACGTTGAAAAAAAAAAATTAAAAAAAATAAAAATAAAATAAAAATAAAAAAATCCATTTGTATAAGCAATCTATTCCAAAATTAGTTCATAAAATGATTCTATCCAAATTCCTGGATCTGACTCCCCCTTCCAACAAGGGTAAATCACAAGATGTATTCTCACAAAATAAGGTAAGGATATAAATAAAAGCAAACAAAAAGAGAGAAAGACAGAGACTGACGTTTAAAGTCGCATCCATCAGGTTGGTGGAGGGCAGGAAAAAGAGCTCTCTGGTGACATCTAGGCTGTTTACATTACCAATAGTGGAAACATATGGTTAAAAACAGACACTCTGAATTCTGGATAGCAAAATCTGTTTTCAGAGAGACAATATATAACATTTGGTGGCTGACATTTAAGAACTAATCATGTTTGGGGCCAACTGAAAGAAATTGTCTGGAGAGCACTGGCCTACTGTTTCTGTTGTCATTAGCTGAAACATAAAGATTACAATTTGATCATTTCAATTTGGAATAGAAATATCTGTTTTCAGAGAGGTCAATATATAATATTCAATAACTTTTGCAAGTCAACACGAAGTCCTCTTCTTTTCACAATGAAAGGGGGAGAGCATCCAAAAGGAAGACCTCATGAAAGGCTCCTTTCAAACAGTGGCCCTTGCTGTGTCCTCTTGATTAAGGGCTCATAAATAAAAGGACACAACAGCTGCAACTTATGATTAACCATGGTATAGTATTTCAAATAGTGAATAACATTATAGTTATTGCAACTAACAAAACTCCTTACATTGGTTCAACACATGACCTTGGTTTTGTCTGGCCTGTAGGTGACCTGAATTGAAGAGAGATGTCTGGGTTGAAATTTAACTCGGTGTCTGAAAAGCTATGTCACATGGCTGGAAAGTCAGTAATGTTGCAGTTTTGGGAACCCTTGCTCCTCTCAATGCAATTGGATGGTATAAAGATAAATCTGAGAAGAGCAGTGAAAAATAAACCTAATTGGTCAGTCTAGGGCAGCTCTTGAATAATGTCCAAACATTTGCAAACCCTCTGAGTAAACCACTCAGGTTATTCTTAAACAACTAAGGTAACTTTACTGCCTGCCATGGGCAAGGGCCCTTTAGATTAACATGGTAAACAATTCTCGAGTGATTAATGACATACACTATTTCTCTGCCCTCTACTGAGGGCAGAACTCTCTTAAGGAGAGCAGGAAAAGGCTTTACCTCTTGATTTATAGGCTCAGACCAAAGCAATCTGAGTTTTCTCTGAGTATGGGAAGCTATTCCTGAGGAAGATATGGGCTCTCAAAAGAGAGACCACTGAAGACAAGGAAGAAAGGATCTTCCATTATCCCTTTGCTCCGTTAACTATCCTCTGAGAAGCTGCCAGTGTCCCTCCAGTCTTAGTTAATTAGATGGGTTCAGGACCTAATTCTAAAAACTACTTTCCCCATGACCATAATAGATGAAAACCAAAGGAAGAGCCTGACTTTTCTCACTTCAATTGGTAAGTAATCATATCACTTAATACCCAGTTTCTTACGATAGAACCTCCCATACCTTTTATTGGGTTGTCCTATTAACTGGCCTGATCAGGTAATGGTTTCAAGCTGTTACACAAAAACTCAAGTTTCCATAAAGCAGATCCATGACCAAAGCACATATGATTAATTTTTCTCTGTTTGTCGCTAGTCCATATCTTAACACAATGTAAGATGTAAGCAATCACATTTCTAGTCCCAACTCTGCCAACAAACCACTCAATTCCTCCAAAAATGAACAATAACATTTAACATAAATACATTCTTTGTGAATTTACAATAACAATTTGAAAAAGGATATTGTTTCTTTAAAAGCCCTGCAGTGATACAGCATTAACTATAAGTATTTAGACAATTAATATTGGGAACTAGGAAGATACATGTTTCCCAGGAAAAAGGAGTTTCCTTAGATCTTCCATTTCATTATTACTAATGAAACGTATAACATTAACCACACAAAGAACTGAAAATTCATTAGTCACTATTTAAATCAATGGGATGAATTGCTAGCTTCTAGAGAGATTTTGATTACGATCTTGAACAGTACTGAGCACAGAATAAATCCTAAATGGGTACTCATTAACTTGAGCCAATGAACCACAGAGAATAAAAAATAATTTCTTAAGAACAGAGAGCAGAGATAAAATTTTAATCTGAACTTGTCATCCTTGTATCCCCAGAGTATGGAGTGCCTTGTACATAATTGGCATCAACAATGACTGATTATGTGAATGAATGAGCTGATTAATTAATTAATAGAATAAGGGCAGTAGTATAAGAATACTAAGACAGGCAGAGAAAGGATAAGGCCATCTAGGTCACTAAGGATAGTGAAAAAAGCAGGTCCATTTGGTGCTATATATTGCCTATTTCTTTTTTTTTTTTTTTTTCAACGTTTATTTATTTTTGGGACAGAGAGAGACAGAGCATGAACGGGGGAGGGGCAGAGAGAGGGAGACACAGAATCGGAAACAGGCTCCAGGCTCTGAGCCATCAGCCCAGAGCCTGACGCGGGGCTCGAACTCACGGACCGCGAGATCGTGACCTGGCTGAAGTCGGACGCCCAACCGACTGCGCCACCCAGGCGCCCCATATATATTGCCTATTTCTATATATACCTTTCAAAAAAAGAGTTAATCTGTTTTCCCATCTGCAACAGAGTTAATGTTTTTCTCATAGAAAAATTATGAAATCTGAATGAGCTTAGGTAAAAATGTAAATAAAAGTATAAAATAAACTGTTATATAAATTTACAAAAAAAAAAGTTTAAAATCTGAATTAGAGCAAGGTACTGATATTTCAGCCTGGATTTTCTAGCACAGAGAAGGTAACTAGACCAGCCTCATTTTAAATAGGGAAGTTTGTTTATTTCCTTGGAGAGCCTAATGTAAATTAAAGGGATTGATTTCAGGATCATCTTTCAAGGAAGACTACTAAACCCTTTTGTTAAATCAAATTACTCTAAGTTTTCTGATATCTAGCTTTAAAAAAATGCATAAATACCATTTCCTTTAGTATGTCAGCAACTCTTAATGGGAGAAGTAATTTTGAAATTAAATGTCATTCCAATTCTTAAGCAACTTAAACCTAGATTTAGGAATTTAAGGGAGGGATTTGTTGCTTTTTTTTTCTATTAGGAACAAATTGTAAGAAAAAGGCAGTTTGATCTTAACTACATCTCTTTTCTGTCTACTTCAAGTCTTAAGATTTATAGTTTCTTTTTTTTTTTAAGATTTATAGTTTCTCATATAACTTTATCAAATGGGTAGAAAAATGGATGAAACTTGTTTTTATTCATAGATCCATAATCGCCCCTGAGGAAATCAATAATAATTCAGGCTGTATCTCTTTTAGGGTTAATAGCAAGGAGGTGAACAAATACAACTGGTTCCACACTCCTACAAGAAACAAACTTTAATGCCCCTTTCCCATAAAGGAATCGACACTAGACAGACTGAGGAAATTATTGTGGTCGCTCATTCATTCAGGCACTACTAAGTATCTCTGGAGCCATAAGAATGAATAAAATATGATTCCAAAACTCTGAAAGCTCACAGTCCAGGTACAAATTCAGACATGGCAAATTCATCAACTGTATACTTAAGATTTGTGCACTTTATTGTGTATAAATTATGCCACGATAAAAAAAATTAAAAGGGTGAAGACACATAAGACAAATTATACTATAGCATCTGAACCATCATAATAGAGAAGCAGAGAAGAGGAAAAGGCGGTTCCTTTCTTTGTCTAGGGAGTCTAGCAAAACCGGACCAAAGAGCTAATGAACATGAAAGCCTCACCTAGCAAAGAGGCTAGCAAACAGTAACCCAGTAGAGGGTAAATCAATGCAAAAACACAAAGGTGAGGAACAGCAAGAAATACAACGTGTCTGAAGCACATGTACATGGGATGGGATGCTGGGAGTTGAGGCTAGAGAGATGGACCAAGAAAATCCCACATACCAAGATAATGAATTTAAATTCTCTCTCTAGTGACTAGATTAGGTTTGTTTCTAGGTAAATAACTCACTCATTCCTTCTTTCCAGAGCAAAGCAACATCACCTCTAAATTCAGTTAGTTTTCACAAGCTCATTGCTGGAAAGAATGACAGGGTGGAAAAAAAATTGCTTTCCTGAAATCATTACTTCAGGATTCACACTATTAATACAACGATCACAAGTAATAGATTGGCCAATATGGCCAAACCTAAAAATCTCTTGCTTAAAGGAAAACAACAACAAAAGTCGCCCTCCAGCTCCCTTCTTTATTAACTTTGTAAGGTATTTACCATCCAAATCAGGGTCTAAGGGGTTCTGAAGGAATCTAAGAAAAGAAAACTGGTATCAAAATCCTCCTGTAAAATATGTCCAAGATGTAATATGAGAAAATTGTGCGAAACTGTATATGGCATAGAAACACATTTTTGTTAGGACAATGAATAGTAAACATGTTCATATATGTATGGAAAAATTTTGAAGAAATATAAAAAAAGAACCATGCTATCAGTAGTTAAGTCTAAGATTATGGGAGGCTTTTTCTTTTTCTCCATAACATATCTCTTAAAGGTCTAAATTTTATAAGTATGTATTACTTTTACAGACAGAAAAATGCATGAAAGATCAATTTAATTTAAATAAAACCTTTCGGTGGTGGCCTATAATCACAAAAGTTGAGGGAAGCCTGATAAGTGAACTAAGAGTTTCCATGTGAGATTCACCACCAACAAGCAGGTTCATCACATTTCTATGTGGTCAGCATGACATACCAATAGGAGAGTCTTCAGGTTAGCGGGCAGGCAATTGTCATCTATCTGCCTTCTTCTATTCTGTCTCCTCAGGTTATTCAAGAACATGGTGTAATTCCTTGCTAACATAATTTTTTCTCTGTGGACTTTAAAATGATGATGTGAGGGGCACCTGGGTGGCTTAGTCAGTCAAGTGTCTGACTTCAGCTCAGGTCATGATCTCATGGTTCATGGGTGTGAGCCCCACATCAGGCTCTGTGCTGATAGCTCAGAGCCTGGAGCCTGCTTGGGATTCTGTGTCTCCTTCTCTCTCTGTCCCTCCCCCATTCGTGCTCTGTCTGTGTCTCTCTCTCTCTCTCTCTCTCAAAAATAAACAAACACTTAAAAAACTTTTTTTAATTAAATGATGATCTGAAGGCTGATTAATTTATGGTCAGTCTATACCAGCCACAAATAATCTTCCATTTTTGTCTTTGTGAGAACAAATATGCATTTTGGGCCTGTGGAATTTCCTCCTCTTGGAGGAGCAGCAAACCCAAATGGTGAATTCAAGAGATTCAGGATTTCTGCGTGCATTTCTACTGCCCCTACACAGAAACTCTAAATTTTTTAAGGCTAAATCTACCCTGCTGGCAATAACCTGCCAGCATTACCTTATTAGTTATTATTCATTTTTCAAAGTACACTCTTCTACATTGTTTCATGTGATTCTCATAATAACTTTGTGAGGTAGTTGGGGCTGGTAACAATCTCCATCTTTTTTGCTCTTCATGAGTTTTACATCTTAAGAGATACTGGGCTTGGGAGGGGAAGTAAATACAAAATGAACACATTGCCACTGCATAAAATTTGGAGGAAAATAAAAAACAGAAAAAATAGAAAACCAAACCAAGCCAAAAAATATTCATAATCTCACCACCAGAGATAACATTGCTCTTTGGTTGTATAAGTTTCCAATATTTCTTCTCTGTATTCCATTAAGCCCATTAGAAGATGAGAAAATTTTCAGGGTGCCTGTGTGGCTCAGTCAGTTGAGTCTCCAACTTCAGCTCAGGATCTCACCGTTTGTGAGTTTGAGCCCCGTGTCAGGCTCTGTGCTGACAGCTCAGAGCCTGGAGCCTGCTTCGGATTCTTTGTCTCACTCTCTCTCTGCATCTCCCCCACTCACATTCTGTTTCTCACAAATAAATAAGCATTAAAAAAATAAAGAATAAAAAATTAAAAAAAAGAAAATTTTCACATGGCTAATGAGAGTCAAAGCAAGGGCTAACATCCATGAACACTTTTCATCATACCTTCCTTCTTACTAACCTCTTCCTCTTTCAAAATGTCCAAGCATTATATCGGGGCGCCTGGGTGGCGCAATCGGTTAAGCGTCCGACTTCAGCCAGGTCACGATCTCGCGGTCCGTGAGTTCGAGCCCCACGTCGGGCTCTGGGCTGATGGCTCAGAGCCTGGAGCCTGTTTCCGATTCTGTGTCTCCCTCTCTCTCTGCCCCTCGCCCGTTCATGCTCTGTCTCTCTCTGTCCCAAAAATAAATAAACGTTGAAAAAAAAAATTTTCAAAATGTCCAAGCATTATAAAGAAGAAAGCCTTAGAAACACAGATTTTGATATATTCATGTTTTGTTTAGATGTACTAAGTGAGCTTACCAATGGTCTTTGGAAATTAGTACCTCTAGTATAAAAACCACTGTCAAACTCAGTGATCTCTAAAATGTTCTAACTCCAATCTTCTCTGAATGAAAAATGGCCAGAAGACAGGGTCAAGAATCTGAGTCAAAAGGCTATCAGATGAGGGCAAGTTAAGTAAATCAAAATCTCATAAAAAAGGAGTTAGCCAAACTAGAATTAAAATCACAAATCAATATGTCATACATTGGAACAAGGGTCAGTCAAAGAAAGAAAAGAAATGTAAGTCTGGAAGGATGACATTTGTCAGAGATTGCTGGCTGATCACTAAACCTATTTCCTCTTCTTCTTGGACACACAGCTAGCTATTTTCTAGCTATCCCTGCAGTTCAGTATGGCCATGTAAGTCCTAGTCAATGGAATATCAATGAGAATGATCTGAGACACTTTCAGACTTGGCCCCTAAAAACCTCCCGATTCATAATCCCTCACGCTTTCTTCTTACAGGGTGACTCTGGAAGTCATGAATCTGTTGAAAATGGTAAAGCCACAAGATAGAAGGAACCACATGATGGAAAACAATTCTGCTTGCAGAAGAGCTTCTGATCAATCAAGAACATCTGATTAAACTTGATGTAAGGAAAAAATAAATTTGTACTTATTACATCATTGAAATTTGGGGGTTTATGTATTACAGTAATTAGTGTTACAGTCTTCCTGACAGGTGATGAATCAACCAGGCCATGTGGGCAAGGCCAGACTCCAACATAGTCATGGATTGCCTATCTTCCTCAGTCTAGGGCCATACCTGCTGACCAGGCTTTGATATGCAAATTCAGCATGCTGAATTACTTTCTGTCAGTGAACTCTTATTCTGAATTTCACATAGGCTAAGAAAATCAAATGACAGATGGAATCATACATGTGTTAAAGGCAAATCATGAAAAGATTCAACAAAATCCAAACGTCCATTCAAGTTTTGAGAACACTTTGATAATGTTTTATAGAGAAAAAAACACAAAACAAATTAGAGCATATAGATTTTCCAAATCAGATATGCAAAAGGGAGAGGCATGTTATGAATTAAATGTGTTATCCCCCAAATTCACAATTTGAAGCCCTAATCCCCAATGTAATGGTATTCAAAGATGGGGCCTTTGCAAGGTAATTAAGTCATGAGGGTGGAGCGTTCGTGATTTGATTAGTACCTTATAGGGAGAGACACAAAAGAGCTTTCTTCTTTCCCTACTCTTAGCCAAGTGAGGATACAATCAGGTGACTCTAGATGCTGAAGAGGATGTGGATAAACAGGAACCCTCTTGCACTGTTGGTGGGAATGCAAACTGGTACAGCCACCTTGGGAAACAGTGTGGAGATTCCTCAAAAAATTAAAAATAGATCTACCCTGGGGTGCCTGGGTGGCTCAGTCAGTTGGGCGTCCAACTTCAGCTCAGGTCATGATCTCACGATTTGTGAGTTCAAGCCCCACGTCGGGCTCTTTGCTGACAGCTCAGAGCCTGGAGCCTGCTTCAGATTCTGTGTCTCCTCCTCTCTCTGCCCCTCCCATGATTGTGCTCTGTCTCTCAATAACAAATAAATGTTAAAAAAAATAAATAAAAAAAAATAGATCTCCCCTATGACCCAGGAATAGCACTGCTAGGAATTTACCAAAGGGATACAGGAGTGCTGATGCATAGGGGCACTTGTACCCCAATGTTTATAGCAGCACTTTCAACAATAGCCAAATTATGGAAAGAGCCTAAATGTCCATCAACTGACAAATGGATAAAGAAGATGTGGTTTATATATACAATGGGATACTACTTGGCAATGAGAAAGAATGAAATCTGGCCATTTGTAGCAATGTGGATGGAACTGGAGGGTATTATGCTAAGTGAAATAAGTCAGGCAGAGAAAAAAAGATACCATATGTTTTCACTCATATATGGATCCTGAGAAACTTAACAGAAGACCATGGGGGAAGGAAAGGGGGAGGGGAAGTTACAGAGAGGGAGGGAGGCAAACCATAAGAGACTCTTAAATACTGAGAACAAACAGAGTTGATGGGGGGTGGGGGAGAGGGAAAAGTGGGTGACGGGCATTGAGGAGAGCACCTGATGGGATGAGCACTGGGTAATGTATGCAAACCAATTTGACAATAAATTATGCTTAATATAAAAAAAAAAAAACCAATCAGGTGGTTAAGACAGAGGGAAAGTAAAACTAATATTTATTCAAAGTCTATATCCTAGAAACTTCATATATATATTCTTAGTTAGTCCTCACGACAAATCCATGTGATAGTTATTACTATCCTCATTTTTTCTTTTTTTTAATGTTTATTTTTGAGAGAGACAGAGACAGAATGCGAGTGGGTTGGGGCAGAGAGAGGGAGACACAGAACCTGAAGCAGGCTCCAGGCTCCAAGGTGTCAGCACAGAGCCTGACACGGGGCTCGAACTCACGAGCTGTGAGATCATAGCCTGAGCCGAAGTCAGATGCTCAACCAACTGAGCCACCCAGGCACCCCAATCCTCACTTTTTCAAAGGAGAAAACTGAGGGTCATGCCAATTAAGTCATCAATCTAAGCTTACACATCTAGAAAGTGGTGGGGCCAACATTAAGCCCTAGTTTGTCTTACTGCAAAGCTCATGTTCATTTCACTACAGCCTTGTTATTGATATTTACACACATTTCAAAAGATTTGCAAAAGCTTCCTTGACCGTAATATACTTATTGGATGGCCCCAAAGGTGACTGTCCTGTATCTCACCTCTCTAGGTAACAGTCCCAGAGAGTCAATGCCCCTTAATTTTCTAAGAAGTGAAGAGACAGATGCCTCAAATTTTTCCCTGGGAGGTGACTTCTTAGAACATGCTTAGGGAAGGTGCCTTAGAACTCCTCTCTGCAGTGGATGTTTGTTCCAGCTTCTGGCAGGTGGTGAGAAGATTGACAACTCTGACTCTCCTTTACTATATGAACACCATGTGCATGTGCACATGTGCACACACACACACAATTTAACCATCTGAATTTCAAGTCATCTGACCTTCAAGTCAGGTCACCCATGATCAGAAACTGGCATATATCAAGAGGACATATGAAAAGGAATCTAGGGATGCCCGGGTGTCTCAGTTGGTTAAGCGACCAACTTAGGCTCAGGTCATGATCCCACCATTCATGGATTCAAGCTCCACATCGAGCTCTGGGCTGACATCTCAGAGCCTGGAGACTGCTTTAGAGTGTATGTCTCCCTCGCTCTCTACTCCCCTACTTGTGCATTCTCTCTCTCTCTCTCTCTCTCTCTCTCTCCTCTCTCTCTCTCTCAGAAATAAACATTAAAAAATAAGAAGAAAAGAAAAAGAGCCCAAATTGAAGGGAACATTAAAACATTTACAGAACTTACATATTTCCTGTTCAAGCAAATTCTACTGCCCTCAACCCTGCAAACACATTAGTCTATATTATGTTAAATCATTACATTGGAGATAAAGTTAAAACCAGTATGTTGATCTGAACTAGTGGGCAACAGACTGAAATGCTTACAGCAGTCAAATTGGAAAAAAGTAAATCACAGACTTACCCAGTGCACCTCATAGCTGTTAATTTAGCTTTGGAAAAATCTCTCTTAAAGGAGAACTTTTAAATGGAAGCCACAAGACGGCCTGAATAATGGCAGTGGTTTTTTAAGGGAGGCCGATATGCCTTGGAAGCATAGGGACCACACAACAGACATGAGGGCTTCTCAGGCACCTTTTCACCTCACCCACTTTATCATCAGGGCAAAATAGCTCATAATGCTCTAGAGCTTGAAAATCTTAATCTATAATGCACACATAATTATATTCTTTAAGATAGTATTGGATCTAAACAAAAAAAAATAAATGCACTATTTAAAGCCAATTGTACTTATTAGCCATGTAAGATTGGAGAACAGGATGCCTGACTTTTACTCAGAGTTTTTCCAGTGACTCACTGTGTAATTCTGAGGACACAGTGCTTTGATCTTTAGTTCCTTAGCCCATAACCAGAGAGTTTTAAATTGTGCACCCCCCTCAATCTTTTTGGAGGGCACCCTCTCTAGCTTCTTTTGCCCTCAGATGAAAGGATCTATAGATGTGGAAAATTGTCGTTTGGTGATTTCCTACATCCCCCTTTCTAGTATTTCAGCCATTCTCCTTTTACATCTGAGGGACACTGCAGAGAAATCACTGCTGTGCACAATTGAAGCCACAGGCTTAAAATTTCACTGTTGGAGGGGCAGGCTGAGAAGGAACAAGTCTGGCTTTAACACCACAAATATCTCCAATTACCAAATGTGGGCAGAAAGAATACAAAAAACAAGAAAAGATAGAAAGATCCTTGGTATTCTTCAAAGCTTCCCTTTTGGGATGAAAGTTCTTTTTTGAGGCTTCCAAGGCAGAAAGCCTGGGCAGCCTGCACACCTGGAGTGCATTAGTGGGCCCTGGACTCAAGGTGAAACAGGCTGAATTTCATCTAGATGCTTCCCACAATCCATTCTCATAAAAGCTCACAGTAATTTACCAGCTTAAGAACACGGCATGGTATTCATGGAGCACTGAACCCTGGGATTACCTTCCAGAGTCACTGGATAAATCCCACTGCTCATCTATGTAAACACACTTTCATCTCCATTACCTTTAGCTCAAGGAGAGTTTCATTTTGTTTACTGTGGCATAGGGTCAAGACCAAAACCCACCCTCAAATCACTCCTATAGCTCTGTCAAAGAGCATCCAAACGTTGATGTAACTAATGAGTGACTTTTCGCATTAGGCCATGTCCTCATCTAACCACAAAATACCAATGCCTCTACTGTATGTTTCCCTTTCTTCACCTGCCTCAAGTAGGTGATGCCAGCCTGTCTTTCCAGTTCCCGGTTTTAGTGCCCCCAACCTGTAAAGAAGGAAGTCTTGCTGCAGTTGCCAGGCAGGCTCCAACATGGCTTGCCATGGCAGCCAGTATGGCTGCTTCCACCCACAGAAACTGTTTTCACACATTCCCCCATCTCTTTTCTGTACCTCTTCAAGTATAATTCAGAATAGGGCTCACCCAGCCACTAGGACCACTGTATTCCATGAATCTGCTCCCTAAGGTGCTTTTCCCCATCCCTACTTAGAGGAGAAGTAAAGCAAGGCCACAGGCTCTGGAGCCAGACATTCTAGCTTTGCATTCTGGCTCTGCAATGTATTACTCATATCACCTTGGAAAAGTTACTGAGCCTCTTTGCCTCAGTTTCCTTATTCATAAAATGGGGATAATGATAGTAGTCACCTCATACATAGAGATGTTGTAAGGATTCACTATATGATCTTGGAATAGTGCCTGAAATGTTGGAAAGCATAATCATCATCATGCTGATATCTTCCATATCAAGGTCAAGTACTTTCTTTACAAAGAATACTCCTCCAGCTGGCCCTTGCTCACAGTACAACTCTCTCCTGCTGCAGGATAAACAAGTCTGGGCAAAATACCACACAAGGCCAAAAGAAAGATGAAGAAGATGGAGCTCTCAAACATTCAGTACTCCATCAAACTAAATGTTCTAAAACTGTAGGCTATGCTCCCGAATCCACCCAAAGTTGGGGTATCTCAAGGTGGCAAGTAATAAAACTTCTCTCCTTGACTGTTGGGATGAGTACTTGAGTTAGGCAATGCTCTGGCCCACAGATGTTCTTCAGAACTGAGAAGCTGTTGTTGCCACAGACCAACTCTAGTCACAGAGTACCAGGTAGGAATAAGGGTGGAGTATAAAGCACACCCCACCCTCAGCATATGCATACATGTACCTTGTACCATTTGTACAAGAACCAATTGTCTGGAAATACTTTAAGATGTGAACTGGCTGGAATCCTAGTGTTTGTGTCTCCTTCTAAGCCATTCGAATCTCCAGCATCATAGTAGGCATGATACTCCTACACTGTCTGTTTACTAGCACAGACTAGCAGTCGAACCCATGAGCTCTGTGGCAGCATTACTCTCAACAGATACATTGTAGCATAACATTTTTCAAGATTTACAACTTTCTACATTATGTTATTACTAGAGATGTTCCTCAAAAAGACCTATTCCGTGTGCCATATAAGTAGTATCAATTTCTAGCGTCCTATAACATAAGAAAAATTGTAAAGCATTGCTCTAGACTACTATCAGAAAGAAACTTACTGTTCAATACATTCCAAACGTTTACTGAGAACCTAATAAGTATAAATCATGTGATACTATGCCTTTAATAATCTGTACTTTGATTTCTTATCTGTAGGTCAAAAATAAATAAATTTGTCTCAGAGGATTGACCTGAGAGCAATAATGGCCATAAGTGCTTTGAACTTTTTAGATAAAGGGAAAAAAATGAATTTAAATATTTATTTTTAATTTGCCTCATGAAATGTGTCTTATCCCCTAACAGGTTCTTGCCAAAAAAGAAAAAAGAAAAGATAATAGAGCTTCATCCTAAAAACAAAGCCTGAAATCCAGGGCTTATATATGAAGAGTATCTACCACATTCTAGTGTAACAAAGAAATCACATACCACTAAACAGTAATTTAACTGTGAAAGGAATGCTAACACATACTAAAGGCAGCTCCTTTATCTTCAAAGGAAAAATATTAATGAAGGAAGAAGGGGTTTTAGAGTACTTTGCAGAAAGGTGGCATTGATCTCACCTGCCTCTGTGTCAAAATGCCAATAGAGAAACACACTCCCACACTCCAACTTCTACAAGCAAGCATCTGGTGATTCAGACCACAGCAACACTTTTATCTACACATCTCCTCCAAAGTGGTTCTTATTTCAGCTTCTTCAACAAAACCAAATACTTTGCTCTAGTTCTGACCTCAATCCTGTCTTCAGTCTGCCCAAAAAAGTGGGGCAAAATGATTTTTTTTTACAACCCAAACATCATCAGTTGCCAGCCATACAAAATTGGGGCAATGAAATGGGTATGCTGGGGAGGGGGGGAGTGGAATTTTTGTGGTGCTTTACTGAGATCTCCCTCCTCTCCTGACCGTACATTCTGCCAATTTCCAATATGCCGGCTATGGGCCAGAACTAGGAAGAAGTCACAACTCTCCAGATGCAGCCTGAAAACTCCTTTGTTGACTTGAAGAAGATAAAATTAAAACTTCAAACTTTTAACAAGAAGGATTTGTGCAGGATTGGGATTAAACAGGCCCAATTACTTGGATGATGGAAATCTTAATCCACTCTCCACTGCCAACTCCTCATGTGGTTACGGTCAAGTAGCTAACCCCATTTCTTCATAAGACTAGAAAGTAGAGGCAGAGGGGACAGTGACAAAAAAGAAAAAAGAAAATATGCTAAGCTCAGCACACTGCAAAATGGAAAGTGATATACAACTAAAATGAGAAAGCATATAAAACAATACCAGCCTTTCTCTTTTGGCTTCAGAAAAAAAAATATTTCAATTAATTGGGTCACCAGGAAACACACTCATATAGAATTTTGATAAATGGGTCCAAAGGTTTAAAAAGCTACTTATCAATGAATTCATTCCAGTCTTTGTTCTGCAAAGAAATACAGGTTTCAATTTATACTTACTATTGTCAAAAGAGCCTCAGGGCAGGAAACAAGGGTGAGAAAGGAAGAAGACCCTGATTATTACAAAATAAAAAAGGCAGCATGGTCACAGGCTTGGCTCGGTGTTAGAAAAAGAACATTATGAATGAGGGCAGTGCTGAGATGACCTGGTATTCTACCTGCTTGAACGAGCTGCCTCCTTTTGGGTCATGCCAAGGTCACGTACTCAGCTATTAAAGATACCTGAGTAGGGAAATATTTTCCAGCAAAGTAACTTTCTTTAAAGTGTGCTCAGCACCTGGTCATCTGTTCATCTCAGAGTGCTCAATGATCAATAGACAAGATAGGGTAAAAGGTCAGAAGGTTTGAACCTCTTAGCTGGAGAAAAAAATTCTTTTAACCCTTGAAAGACTTTCTTAAAGTAAATTTATTTATATATGTTGCCAGAGCTTCATCTGGCTTGTTTTTTAAGCTTAATTGCTTTTTATTTCCATTTCTTCATTCTTTTCTCTCCTCTTCCTCCCCTTTCTCCCCTTCCCACTTCTTCCTCCTCCTCCTTTTATTCTCTTTCTCTCTCTCTCTCACATCAATCTAGAAGTTTTTGGAGAAGTTTTAGCGATAATGGATAATGTTTCCAAAATGGAAACATTTTTATATATTTTCTCCTTATGAATGGAATTGAGTTCTATCCTAGTGAGAGGAAAGATAACCATAGGTGATTGAGTGTGTGTTTTTAAGGAAAAGTCCATTGAGAAAACCTAGTTAAACTTGAAAATGGATTTTGGTACATGAGAATCAGTAAAGCACACATAATTAGATCATTCTGGTACTGGCCAGCAAAAGGATCATTCTAAAACAAAACAAAACAAACAAACAAACAAAAAAACAACTACAACAAAACACCTTGGTGCTTTTATGTGCATGTGTACACACACACACACACACACACACACACACACACACACACACACACTTGCAGAGGCACCTCCTGGTAGGCTGATTGTCTTTCTGGCACCCAGGAAAAGGCAGTACTTCTAAAAGTTCCCAGGAGAGACATCACTAAGTATATTTGTGTACAGAATTGCATGCTGTTTGCCCTGGGGAGTAGGTGTGGCAATGTACACTCAGTAGTAGTCTGGAGTCTGGAAGGAAAACCTTTCCCAGAAACATGTCTTAATCCTCAATGTTATCTTTCTTGGCTTATTCTGGGAGTTATACTCTGGGACAAAAGCTTCTTTGCTCCTTTTGTACGTGTCCCATTTGCGGATGGCACACTTGATGACAATATTATGAACAAAGTGATTTAGAACAGATCTCTAGTAAAAAACAGAACTCAATCTTGGCATAGTGCAGTTGATTAATATGCTCTGGGCCCACAAAATACATACTCTTGCTGCTAACTGAAACAATCCAGAAGCCTTCTCTGGGAGTCAGCTAGGTGATATTGTTCCATTACTCTACCCTCTTTTGGCACTGCTATAACTATTTCAAGATCGGTTACCGTTTAATTCCCAGAATCAGGATATTCATGGTCCAAAGTTTACCTTTTTTTGCATTTAAAATGAATGTGCTCAGAAGTCTTCAACATGAAATATTAACACTAGAAATTCATGCAATGCTCATCCTCTCTGGAGACCAAAGGGCTTTACTGATGCTATTATGTTTTATTTTTTAATGCTTATTCTACCCCTGAGCGACAGACATCATGATCCTCATTTTCTTCATGGAGAAATCATCCAAGGATGATTGAGTTGCCTGAGGTGAAGTCAGTAGTGAAGCTCAAAAGTGAAATCTGAATTTCCTGATTCAACATTGCAGCACTAGATTTTATTATCTTATTTTTAGATATGATGAAGGATTTGAGAGCTAACTCTTTGAGATCAGCCTATCAATTAAGAATCTAGGCTTTGGAATTACGTGGACCTTGCTTTGAATACTAGTTTCACTATTTACTGTTGTGGATCCTGAATAAGTGACTTAACCTCTTGTGCTTCACTTTCTACCCAGCCATGCAAAGCCCCAGAAAAGTAGATAGGTGTGAGGTGGTATGTTTCCCAAGATGTATACCTAAGGGAGAAAATCTGCCTCCTCCTCAACTCCTAAAGATGTTTTAAGGATTAGATAATTGGCAAATCATCCCATACTCTGAGATCCCAGCTAATAGAACACAGTACCCAAACTGAGTCTGGGCTCAGTGGGAGGACCCAGCCTATCAGAACACACACCTGGAGATTTTGTAATGCTTGCCGTAGGTAGGCTGCTGTATCAGTTACCATGATACAAGAGCAAGGAGGAAGGGGGTAGGGGGACAGGAAATACTTGGATGACAGATATTGCAAATTCTTTGCAACTATTCTAAAAAATGAACATGTAATTAAGAAATGTGAAGCCATTGTCTTGAAACTATCCAATTTTACAAAGAAGTGGAGGTCCAGAGAGTTTCATTCAACAGAATTCACACAATAAGGTAGTAGAAAGATTCGAATCCAGATCAGACTGACCCATACATTTTCTACCAATACTCTTAATTTACTAGGAGATGATAATCCAATGTGTAAATGTTAACTGAGACTTTATCTCAGCCACTTGGAATTTAAACAGACACCATAATTCCAAAATTGGAATTTGGTTTGAGAACCATAGAAAAGCCTTGGTCCTTCTGGTGAGGCACTGCACAGTTAATCACATCCCAGCACTGATTTAGACAGAAAAGAATCACAGACTGAGTCAGTAGTAGTTCACCTTATACAACCCCAAATAGGTGTTTCTTAGTCGACATAGAGACCATCTCCTGTCAGCTATGTTTGTGAAGTATGATGAGCTCATCCCAAACACGGGTGGGAGGGCCATAGGCAAGTACACCTACCAAGTCTTTATAAGCCATGCCTACAATGAATAAAGTGGAAATAATCAGCCTGACGCATTTAATACTTAAATTACCCTGCATTACTGATGAAACTCAACTACTATGCCTCTCTGGTATGCTTTATTTCTATTTAAACACACCAAGTATCTTTAAGTTCAGCAAATGTACCCTGCTTCTTTCCTTCCTCACTGACATCAAAAAGATGGAAAAAGCGATCTGAAGTTGCAAATTTCCATTGAGAAAAAAAAAGTAACCATGGGGAAGAAACAAATGGAATGACAAAATGTGCTATATCAGTATAAACAAAGATCATGTATGCCAACTCTATCAATATCACTCTATTTAACTTTTAATCTTTCAGGGAAATCCTGAAGACAAGAATTCAGAGTATAGCTAGAAAAAGGAGAACATTCTGTTCCTTTCTCGTGAGTAAATATTATTAATATTTACACTAACCGAATACCATTATTTGCAAGGAGCATTAAAATAAAAACCAAGATGTGGAACACCACTGAGCTCACCATCTATTGCATTACATTTTCTTGTGTTATGCAGGAATAATCAACATGAAGTTTCAATTAACTCATTCAAATCATTGCAAGTTTAAATAGGTGGGTCAGCATAGATTTGTAGGTCTCATTGAGAAGATGACATTTAAGCGAAGACTTGAAGGGAGTGAGGAAGTTAGTTATGTGTATATCAGGGAGAGGAGCATTTTAGTCCACCCAATGCCCCTGGTCTTGGCCCCCTGGATAGTCTCGCCACATGCTCTTGGCTTTACTCCAGCATTGTTCTGTATTCTCAGTGTATCCTGCCCTATGTCCATATGCTTTATTTTAAAACAGCTTTCATTAAAGGGTTCAAAACACTAAGTCTAAGCTGCTCTTGTCTTAGCCTGGGGTCACTGAGGCCCATCAAGATTATATCCTCGTCTTAGTCAAACTGATGTTCTCTTTCTCTGTTCTTTATTCCTTGACTACCCTGGACTCTAAAATCTACACGCAGAACTTACTAGTGCCTCCATCAGTGTCTAAACATGCAAAGTAAAAACTAGTGTTATGTGTAGAGAGTAAGAACATACAGCAATATATGCTAGGGTCATCAGAATGATAAGGGGGAGAGGCACCTGGGTGGCTGAGTAGGCTAAGCACCCGACTTCAGTTCAGGTCATGATCTCACAGTTTGTGAGTACAAGCCCTGCATCAGGCTCTGTGCTGACAGCTAAGAGCCTGCAGCCTACTTCAAGTTCTGTGTCTCCCTCTTTCTCTGTCCCTCACTCTCTCTCTCAAAAATAAATAAACATCAAAAAAAGAATGATAAGGGGAAGGGAGTATGAATTAATAGGAAGCTGCTAATCACTGATATAGTCAATGCTATACTGAAAATATCATGATGAAATAACCTAAGACTTGGGCTAGTCAGTGCCATAATTACAAAGATGGCCTAAAGAGTAAGTTGCTAGTGGCTGAGGTTTCAGTGGCTAGAACTTTTCCCTTCATGGACCAATATGTGGCCACAGATGTCAATATAATGACTTATGTAGGAGTATTTTGTGTATCTTACCCATCTTAAGACTTCACTCTTTCAATGCTAAGCATTCTTCCTTGAGTAAATATTTATCTATGAAGTCTAGTGGTTACAGCCCAAGGAAAGAAGCCAAGAAACATGGATGTTACCCCATACTCTGCCTCTGCTCTTCAATATGACCATGCAAAAGTCATTTCTTTTCTAAGTTCCCACTACTGAGAAACTGAGACAGTCGATGCCCCAGCACCAAGTCCTAGAGACCTTTATACAAAATCACGCATATTCCATGGGATTCATATTTCACAGAAGGTGCCCAGACCCTGGAATCTAAATCAATGAGTAATCACTCTATTCCTGTCACCTCTAAGATCCTGATGAGGACTTCCTGTTCACAGAAGAAAAATCTGTAGCCCAAAGGTGATCTCCTGGTTAGGTCTCACTGAACCTACTGACTGCTGTGTTTCTGAGGTTAGGTTTCTCCAGCTCTTTCCAGAGAATATAATACTGATAAGTCTGAGCTAGGCTTCAGTGGCAACAGATCAAACACAAAAATTTATTAACTACAAATGACTCAAGTCAGTCCTACCTGGATTTATAAGTAAAAAACAAAAATATGCCTCAATGAGTTAGACACCGAACTAAGTATATAAGAGTGTACACCCATTTGAATTCTGCCACTGACTTGTTGTGGAGCTTTTGGCAAGTCAAAACTTCCCTAAGTTCAACAGCCTCATTTGGTAAAAAAAAAAAAAAAAGAAAGAAAGAAAGAAAGAAAGAAAAAAAAATTAATGATATTTTACTAACTAGGTTTTCACAAGCAATAAACTTTAAAAATGCCTTTGAAACATGCAAATGCCTGGAGCTGTATAATCAGTCACGTCATCGTCAGAATAAAACAAAGGCCCAACTCCCTGTGATCCAGGTGTCCCTACACTCAATAATAAGAGACCTTGGAGACTTGGCTCAGAAGTGAGTAAACAGACTACATACAGGAAGGGCAAGCTACTGGGAAAGGAGGCCAATGCAGGTTAATGATTCACAGGATTAAGTGTCTTATTTCTCTTTCATAACATAGGCTTGACTAGCATACCCAGCCAAGCACAAAAAGCCATCAGTGGTTAAAAGGAAATAATTGAATGGGAAAGGAACCATGGTTCAGGTCACATAATTTTAATTCTGTTAAGTTCTTCCTCTAAGGGTCTTTCTTCGCTTGAAATTTGGAAGATACCAGTGCAACTTGGATACATGGAGATTAAATTATTTTTCTTAACCTATGCAACCACTTATATACTGTAAAACTGAGCCTGGAAGCTTATGAATTCTTGTGGAATAGTTTGGCAGGGGTTCTTACTCTTGTTCTTAGCTTCTTGCTATGTGACTTAGAAAAGTCTCTAAATCTAGCTAAACTTCTTTTTCTCCAAGTTAGAAAACAGAAATTATGAACTGGGCTTTGGCTAATGAAAAAAGACCATTAGTGCCTGGCTCTCCTTTCCTTAAGTAATATGTTTGTACTTTGCAATATGATCAGGTCAAGTCAGTTAGGACCACACAAATGTACATGTAATAGGTTAAGAATGCAATGATTGGAAAATATACAGGATCCACATCCTCTTCTCTACAACAGATGAAGCACTTCCTTACACCTTCCAAATGAGAACTGGACAGTATTAAGGAAAAGGGAAGGTATAAAGTGAAATTGGGGGAGATACTGTTCAACCGAAGACCAAACAGAATACAACATTAAGAAGTACATTAAAATCGGGGCTAGGATACAGAGGTGTTAAAGTTCTAAATATTTTCATCAGCCTCAAATAAGAATATAAAATATGATGAACCAGATGAAAGGTAATCACTGTCTAAAACTACATTTAATTTTTTTCTCTCAAAAAAAATAAAGGGGTGCCTGGGTGGCTCCGTTGGCCAAGCCTCTGACTCTTGATTTCAGCTCAGGTCATGATGTTACAGTTTGTGGTATCGAGCCCCACACTGGGCTCTGCGCCAACAGCATGGAGCCTGCTTGGAATTCTCATATTCCCTCCCTCCCCCCCCCAAAATAAATAAATAAACATTTAAAAATAATATTAATAAATATTTCTAGTGAAAAGACTGCAGCCTTTAATCCTTTTCTCCAGAGAAGATGCTTCAAGAAAAAGAGAACTTCTTATATAATAAATGCACAAACTCAGTCAGGCTGAGACCCTGTCCACGTGTTCACACAGAAGAGTGGGAGACTGCTCCACTTGCTGGGCTGCTGAGGTGGGGCTAATCTGCATTTTGACCTCAAAATTCTCCCTGAGAAGGTGGGTCTTGCCCTTTTAGTGACTCCTGATGAAAATTTACTTTGCTCCACCCAAAGGCTAAATAAAACCAAGACACAAAGCTTTTATTTTCGGAAACTTTGGTCTAAAACTCAATGAAGGCATTACTCTCTGCATGTTTCTTTCTCTTAACATAAAACTTTTATGCTCAGAAATGACAATAAAAGGTCTCACAGCCTTTCTAAAATGCAACTTGCTATTCACAATTGTGAAAAATAGACACAAGCTAAAATGTCCAACACTAGAAGAATGGCTATGGAAATTATGTTATAATCATGAGGTAAGTTATTATGCTGCCATTAGAACTGTGTTTACAAAAATGTTCTTAATGGGATGAGAAAATGTTCACGATAAAAAGGTAAATGAAAAACACTATATAGAAACTGTACACAAAGTATGAGCCAAACTATGAAACATTTTAGATTTATGTAAAGTGAGACTAGAAGGAAATACAGGAAATATAACAAAATGCCATTAATTAGTAGACATTTCAGGATTGAGTTTTAGATGATTAACTTTTTGTATAACAGCTTTCTTGAGATATAGTTCACATACCATCCAAATTCACCCATTAAAAAACTTCAGTGGTTCTTAATCTATCCACTGAGTTGTATGACCATTACACCACAGTCAATTTTAGAACATTTTTATCACTTCCAAAAAAAATCCTGTACCCTTTAGCTACTACCCACAAGTCCCCTATCCCCACCCCTAAGCAAACACTAATATAATTTCTGTCTCTATAGATTTCCCTGCTCTGGACATTTTATATGAATGAATCATATAATGTGTGGTGTTTTGTGAATGGCTTCTTTCACTTAGCACAATGTTTTCAAGATTCATCTACATTGTAATATGTGTCAGTACTTCATTTCTTTTTATTGTCAAATAATATTCCATTGTATGGACATGCCATGTTTTATTCATTCATTCATTCATTGATGAATATTTGTTTCTACTTTTAGATATTATGAATAATGCTATGAACATTCGTGTAACAACCTATTTTCAGTTATCTTAAGCATATAGCCAGGAGCAGCTGGGTGATTTTTAAAACATTGCTGGGCTCCCAAATTTTCCACAAGCCATATATAATACTTTTATTATTTAAGAAAAAAAGTAACATAAACAGATATCCTTTTGATTTTAATTCTCTTGTGTGCCAGTGCTTTCCCTGCCCAATCTCTTATTCTCTCCTAAACCAAAGCCAGACGTTTTGTAGTTAATTAACTAAAATGTTTTTAATGAATACTTGCTCTGAATTGGACCTTATACTAGGCAAATTAGAGGATATGAAATAGGAAATGAGGGTTTTGCTTTCAAGAAAGAGATGCTGCTTAACTCTAGAGAAAATGCTTGGGAGGGAAAACCACCAACATTAACCTAGCCATTAGGAGGAAACAAGCATATTCAAGTGGGGTGGGTTCCATGCACTGGAGAGTGAACCATTCCGTTACTCAACATAAAACCAAAGAGTTCTCTCATATGCCTATGCTCTCACAAGAAGTCAGAAAACTGAACTTCATAAGCATTATAACCTTCTGTAAGAAAGTCATGTTCCTAATGAAGATCCCATTGCTGAGGGATGGTTATAAGGTTCTTTCTAACATAGCGACAGGCCTATAGACTAGTTTGATCTGTTATTTTCTTTGTGCATGCACACATACATGCAAACAAAACTTGTTTCCATTTAAGGCTGTGTTGTCAGGGCAGTATAAGCAAGTGGGAAAATGGTGACATTTCTGGAAGGTGAGTGAGGAGTCCATTGAGGACCTCTGGTTCAAAATGAACCTTTCAGGTCAATGCACACATCATGACTAACTTGCAAGAACAACCCGCCTTCCTATGAATGTGTACTGCTAACTGCCTCTCAGACCACCTGGGCCAAGGACAATTCAAGCCATGAGGGACTCAGCAATGTCCACAGACACAGTTGTTTGTGGTACAAGAAATTGCATGGAGGAGGGGAATTAACTTTTTAAAATGTAACTTACTATTTAAGCTATATTTAAAAGCTCTGAAGAGGGGCGCCTGGGTGGCTCAGTCGGTTAAGCGTCTGACTTCAGCTCAGGTCACGATCTTGCGGTCTGTGAGTTCGAGCCCCACGTCGGGTTCTGAGCTGATGGCTCAGAGCCTGGAGCCTGCTTCCGATTCTGTGTCTCCCTCTCTCTCTGCCCCTCCCCCGTTCATGCTCTGTCTCTCTCTGTGTCAAAAATAAATGTTAAAAAAATTTTTTTTAAATAAAAAAATAAAAGTTCTGAAGAATAATGTAATACTCACATGCTCAACTTATGATATAAAACATCAGTGAGGTATATTGTAAGGAACAGATGAATGGAAAAATCAAATTATGCAAAGTTAGTGATCAATAATAGAATTAAAAGGTTATAACCATCAGCAAGAGGTCTAAGACTAGGATAAAATGCTTTGGGAGCAGAAAATTTGAATCAGGCACTACACAACAACAAAAAATAAATAAAACCAGACTGCTTTAGGATAATGTAACTTGTCCCAAATAGGACTCTTGCCTGGGCACTCCCTTGCCCTCCTACACTGCAGTCTCCTTTGAAATCATGCTTCTCCCGGGATACCAGATGAATCATTTGTTAGAAAAATGGAGAAAACAGCCTCAGTTTAAAAAGAAGAGAGACTGAGATTCATTGAGGTTCCTATGCATGCTGAAGTCTTTAGGGAACAGGGCCTACATAGACTGCTGTTTTAGTGATTGGGAAAACAACAACAGCTAGAATAAACCACCCCCACGCACTGCAAACTGAAATAGGAGAGTGCTGGGAGTGAAATGCTTTAGTGGAGGTATGCCCACATCCCAGCACTGGAATAAAAGCGGGTTTTAAAGGGCAAGTCTGAAATGTACTCACTGCACATGACCTGCCTTGCTAAGCCTGGTTCTTGTCATGGCTATTATGCCCTCAATTTCATGAACATCGTGTTCACTTGGAAAGAAAAAAAAAACAAAAACTTGTTTTAGTAGTAATTGCACATCAATACGAGAGTCCTATTATTTCTATTAAGTTAATTAACCTATTTTTGAAAAGTATACAAAATAGGTCACTTAAGTGGGTGTGACCTTACCCAGTGAACTATGCTTTTAAACTGTCTCCAACTATTAAGATTTATAGATGCCTTTATCAACATCTTAGTTTGAAAAGGCTGGCTGAGGGAAAGGCATGCAGCACCAGGCAAAAACAGCTTTGGTCCCTATCAATCAGCCTATTAGAACTTAATGATATTTAGATGATGTGATTAGATTTTCGAATTGAATGCTGCTTAATCTAAATTCCAGAGTGCTTGTGTAATCATGCCGTATTTTTAAGGCTTGGGCAAACAGTCTGAGGGAGAGAACTTGTATCTGAGGCCTATAAAAAAGAACGTTCTTCCTAGGCTGCTCAGAAAGAAAACCGTCTTACTATAGTACACATACGTGGGCAAAACATGTTTCTAAATTATCACTACCATCATCATCAAAAGCATAAAAGGCCTTTGCAGAACGGAGCAAGGTACTAGGCAACAAACATTTCGTCTCTCATTTTGCTCCCGATTAAATGGCATAAAAATCCTAGGAGTCCATTTCTATGACATTTAGTAAAACTGCATTTACAAAGTTTTAAGGTCCTTTCAAGCCTCTTCTCATCTGAGGGTCTCTGGCTCCATGGCCATGCGGCCCACCTGCAGGAGTGCTGTAACTGATAACATCTAGAAGATGGGAGACGTCTGTGAGCTCTCACATTAGAACAAGACGGTTTCACTATCAGAGAGGTGCAGATCACAAAAAAGAACATCAAGGCTCCCAAGCATGATAACCCTCTGAGGATCTGTAAGCTCCAGCATTATGCATATGAAATACTTTGGGTGTGGAGACCCCAACAGAAACACAGTCAATTGTGTCAAAGTCACAGAGAAGCATCCCAACTCAATTCATGCGTGACCCCCTGCTAGTAATCTACCATGCACTCAGAAGCTGTCTTCATAATTTAATGAACTAGTATGAGGAAGCTGGCTCCTTGGCACCTCCAGAAGAAAGTCCAGGCTTCTTAGTCTTCTCTTTGAAGCTGCAGTCTCTGTTACCACCTTTATTTTGCTCCTAACTCAGTTCTTCATGTGTGCTTCACTCTAGGTAAGGTGAATTATTGGTTATTTCCCATTCACTCTGGTTTGCCTCCAACTTCATGTCTTTGGTTGTATTATTCTTGCACAGAAAGGTTTCCTCACCCTCCACAGTGTTCGAATCTTACCCACACTCTTAGTTTGGTTGTGTGTCCTGCACATGTTTCAGAGGATTTATTCTCTGGAAAAGTGTACCTAAACAGATTTTGGACTCAAAGAAAAAAAGCAGAGCTGGGAATGTACTGAACCAAACTGAACCAAACTGGGAGGTTAATAAAAGTCTATGTATGGGGAGAGCAAGATCCCAATCTATAGCCTCTTTCCTTCCCTCAGCCCCCTAAACTCGGATGACCATCTGCTTCACCCCCAAAAAGAAAATTGGAAGGTTCCTCTCTACACATAGAGATGAGCTATAAAGAAAAGACATACAGATGAGGGTATGTGGAGCTCCACCTACAAAATACTGGGATCCGTGCCCACAACCCTCTAATGAAGACACCAATCAACATAACTGCCCATATACCTAGAATTACCAGTGTGTTTGTTTGTGTGTGTGTATGTGTGTGTGTGTGTGTGTGTGTGTGTGTGTGTGTGTGTCTGCATGTGCTTGTACCTCTTGTTCTCCAATATGAATGGATTGCCAAAGATCAGCAGACTTTTAAAGAAAGCCTCCCACATGAAAGACAAAGAACAGATCTTAACCCCACCAGTGTTACCTGTGTCATAAAAATAGCTTGTGTTTCCCAATGAAACAATTATATTAAAGATTTTTAAAGAACTCTTATGGGATATCAAGTATATGATTCTAATATTCAGCATCTTGTACTTTGATAAGATCTAGATGATTATCAATATAATGATGATAGAAACTTTCTACACACCTTTTATTAAGGTTAAGTTAAAATGTAGTTTTTGCCAGATGAATACAGGGGAAGGGGGAAAAAAAGGGAGGGAAGCAAAACATAAGAGACTCTTAACCATAGAGAACAAACTGAGGGTTAATGGAGGGAGGTGGGCTAAATGGGTGATGGGTATTAAGGAAGGCACTTGTGTTGAGCACAAGGTTTTATATGTGACAAATCACTAAATTCTATCCTGAAACCAATATTACACTACATGTTAACCAACTAGAATTCAAATAAAAATTTGAAGAACAAAATGTAGTTTTCACAAAGAAGTGGTGAATGAAGAAATATGAATTTTGTACATTTATATTAAGATAGTGTCCATCCTAGGCCCATTGTCACATCTCACCAAAGTCTAACTTCCCTAGGCTTGCCCCAGCCTCCAAAACTATGCTCCATCTTCTCTCTGTAATCGGTTTCTCTTTTCTAATATAGAATTTACAACTCTCATTTCCTCAGAATTCTCCTCTTGGTGAGTGGCATGGAGCAAGTGATTTGTGTGACTAAAATACACTAAGGTATTTAACTGTTAATACATTTGTGTCTCCTTCTAAGGTAAGAGCCTGAGGAAAAGAGGATGCTGGAATCAATGAACCTAGGCTCAAGCCGTAGCTCCACCATGTCAATGGAATGACCTTAGATTGGTGAATTACCTTGAAGTTGTATTTCTTTATCTCTAATGCATATATGATAAAAATCTTCATAAGGTTGTTTTCAAAATTAAATAAGATAACATTTGTTCATGGAAGTACTTTGTAACTATAAAGTTATAAGAGGGCAAGAAATATAAATGGAATATCAGAACCTTAACAAATGAGTCTTCATGGTGAAATTTCAGACTATCCATAAAATCTTTGGGTAGGTGGAGGGGCTACAAGGACATTCTTGTTGCCCCCTCAATCATATGAATAGTAAATAAAAACCTAGTACTCCTATCAAATCTTAATCTGGGTACTTCAAAAAAAATTTTTTTAATGTTTATTTTTGAGAGAGAGACAGAGTGTGAGCAGGAGAGGGACAGAGAGAGAGGGAGGGACAGAGAGAGAGGGAGACACAGAATCCGAAGCAGGCTCCAGGCTCCGAGCTGTCAGCACAGAGCCCGACACAGGACTCGAACCCACAAACAGTGAGCTCATGACCTGAGCCAAAGTCGGATGCTTAAACAACTAAGCCACCCTGGTGCCCCCTTAATCTGGGTACTTTTTAAGGCCATTTCTATTCAATACTGAAAAGGGAGTGGGATTTGAACAGGTAGATATGGTCATAAGGTTTTACTTCATCCATCCATTCAATCTATCAACTGAGTCCTACCTCTGTGCCAACTACTGAACTAAACATGGAAATACAAAGATGAACAAGATACAGTCCTTCAAGTAGTCAAGTAGGCAGAGGAGAACAAAATAAGTGCCGTAGGTTTCACAGGAGCCATGTAAGTAATATGCTCAGGATATGATGGGATACCAGGAAGGAGTAACCAATTCCATTGGAGTCACAAGAGATGTCATGCTTGAATCGGGATTTAAAAATAAATAGGTATTTGCCAGTCAAAGAAGTGGATGGGAAGAGTGTAGAGTGTTCAACAATGTGGATGTTTAGGAACCCATAAACTGTCAATGTGGCTGAGGCATAGGTTACAAGAGGATTCGAAGCCAGAAACGAGGCAAAGATCACTAAGACCTCAATAATCAATATAAGTTTAGATCTTGTCCTATAGGACACAAGAAACCACTAACCTTTTTTAAGTGACAAAGTAACACTTTATGATTTGCATTTGGGGAAGGTTAATCTGGAAATGGTATGAGAATAGACAGCAATCGGATAAATCTAGTTGCAGGAAGACAACTGCAGCCAACCAGTGACAGACAGCAAGAGTTCAATTAAGGTAGTAACAGGGCGATGGAGAGAAGGGGCATAAAATACTGAGAGCCAAATCCATAGACTTTGAGGGGAAGGGATGAGAGTTTTGTGGCTTGAGAGAAGGGTGCTTCCATTAACAGAGTGAGGAAATTCAGGAACATTATATTAACTTAAGTTTTGTATGTACTGAGCTAGAAATTATCATAGGCCATCCAGATAGAGAGGTTGTATACTTACTTGAAATTTATGGGTCTAGAACTTTTTCTTATTCAGGAAAAAGATCTACGGAAGAAATACAGATTTGAGAATCATTAACAGATTGGGGCTAACTGGAATTACGAATTCGGCAACACTTTCCAAACACTTTCTTTGCTGCTACTTTACTTAGCCTGTGCCACCAGATAAGTATTCCCAGATCATTTAAAACCAAGGACACGTTGAAGACGTGACTTAGTTTATAGCTAAAAATATAATATTTAATTGAAGTGTTGGTACAGATAACAAAACAATTTCTAAAAGTCATGCCATGGATTTTACTATACTCAGGGTCTAATTAAAAGAGAAAAAAAAACCATTAAATATGGCAAATGATTGTTACATGCAAGACTAGTAAATATTAACACAGAAAAATTTTACTCCAAAGGCTTACTCTTCTGAACTGGATAAATATTTTCTACCCCTTGGTTATAGCACTTTTTATCCATTTAGGCTATAAGAACTTTATACTTTCTCTCCTCAGTTTTAACAACTTGCCTGTCAGGTGGGGAAATGGACAAAGACTTGTATCTTCATGGCATGGCTGGAGAAACTAAAACCAAAAGAGTAGAAGTAATGTGCCTGTGCTCTCCCAGCAGGTCATTAAAGTGAAGCTGGAAACTGAATACAGATATCCAGACTCTTGGTTTTCACTCAACACTGTCACCATCATCAGTCACCTTTAGGATGGTACTGCCAGGAACCTGGCACTATATTCATGGCACCATGCCAGCCATTCTCATAGAATAAGATATTAATACAAAGATCATTGGAGGGGCAGGGCTGGAGGTGCAGGGTGGGAATTTTCTCTAAGGCCTTTCAGCTATTTCTTTTATGTACTATCTTTACCAAATTAAGTGGATTACTACATATTATGCAAAACTAAAAAGAATTTTATAAAGTACTTGCAACTTCAAGTATAATGCCAATGCAAAAGATACTCTATCTTGGTAAAGAGAGTTGTTTTGATCATTACTAAAAAAAGAAAGTTTAATGAGGTGGACAAGATGATACTGAGAGCTGGCATGAGACTTGGAGCCCTATATCATACCACCTGGTCATCGTGCACATCTAGTTGAGCCTTGGTATAACTGGAAGTTACTTTGAGATAATAGTGTCTTTCTGGCTAGTGTGAAATAACTGATCCGTTTCATGCCACTTCTCACAAGTCAAGAATCTACATCACAAAATAAATAGTACTTGTGACCTTAATAGGACTCTCTGCCCAAGGGAAAAAATCTGGATGAATAAAGTCTGAATTTCCACCTAACTACTCCTCTCTCCACTGTAAAAGCTGACCTTTTTCTCACTGCTCCATCCAAATCAATAACCTCTGAATGGCTGTTATCTCTGTCTGGCAAGGCTTGCACGCCACTGTGCAGTCTTACTTTCCTTCTGAGATGAATCACAGAGGTTTCCAGGTTTATATACAATGTTAACTGGTGCAAAGTTCCCAATGTGTTATTAATGGGACAAAAGAAATTTCATTTTAGAGTGATTTTCAAATCTCCCTACAGAAGGACATCTGAAAGTACTTAAGAAACACACTGTATTCCTAGTGGTTGAGAGGGAGGAAAAAAAACCCTGTCTTGCTCCATAAAGGTTATTGAAAATACCATGCGATTAATGCTATTTATATGGCGTTGAGCTAAACTCGAAAGGTAACACTTAACCACTCTGTTTACCAAGTTAATCTACCAGATTTGTTTACTTTGTCTGATTTACGAAGACAAATACGTTGAGTGTCTGAAATGTTTTATCTGGCCCTGGGAAAGGAAAACTGAAGGAGTGTTGTGCTTTTATTAATAGATAAGTGCAAACAGGCCCTATCCTATCAAATGAACAGCTAGGACCTTTGGCCACTGTTTACTGAAAATAAAATTAGCCTTGGCTGGCAGGTACTTATCAGATCTGAGAATAATTAACTACTCACATCTGGTACATGTTACTGAAAATGCTAGTGGGAGCCATTAACTTTGGTAAGGGTTATTTTTCCTGAACAGCTAACATCCCCCTAACATTCCATCGGAATGCACTCTTTCTTCCCAAACACACTCATGGCAGCACCAAAAGCAGTTCCACAAGCTCTTTCTCCACTTCAACCCAACAGAAAAACAGTTCTAGAAATCCAAAAGAAATTACTGTGACACGGCTGGTTCCCACCACACTCCACAATGCTCCCTAATGGGAGCACCTGTCCCAGAAAGCACTGGGAGCTTTGCAAACAAACAAGGGTCATTTAAGTTAATCAATAATAACAGTTTGCACTTCAAGTTCCCCCCCCCCCCCACCTCAAAGAGCTTCAAGGAACATCACCAAGACAGAATAAAATGAGTACAGTTTTCACAATTCAAAAGGAGAGCCTAGGAAACAACATCCCCCATTACCAGTCAGTTGAAAAGGCAGTAATCAAATGCAGGTACATTGTGCCTAGTTCATTTCTTTTCTATTCTAACAATTTCTTTACTAGGTAATAATTTTCATGATTTTATTAAAGGAAAGGAAATGCTCCAAGGCATTCATATCAATAAGCAATGCAAAATAAATAATTTTATATTTATGTCACGGGAGCTAAGATACAGGAAACTCAAGGGCTCTGCAATTAGCTTGCTGTGAAATTCTAAACAGGTCAAATGACTTGTTTAGTCAAGTGACTTCTCATCTCTCTGCTCTATAAAACAGGGAATACCAACTTACATAACAAAGCTATGGGGAGGAGTAAACTTCAGACAGCACCAGGAAAATGCTCATAAATAGAAAAGAAATTCCAAATCTCTAAGAACATTTCTTCTCAAGAAAAATAGTAGGCCTGCATAATAATAAATTATAACATTTTACCCAGCACCATTTATCAAAGTATTTTTCTGACATTTTTTTGCAGACAAATATTATTGCCTATCTTAATGTGACAAAAGACTTTGCATTTTAGTGGTTAGGACCTTGGGTGGTTTGAAGATCAGAAGCTGCCTGCCTTATTTCCAAGGAAACTACAAACTAGTTTATTAACAACAAATAGATGGCCTCCAAGTACACACATACCTTACTAGAATATGTGTAGTGGGTAGACAACAGACACCTTAGGAGATGAGGTCATGAACTAAGAAACGCTAAGTCTCAGGACAGGGAGCCAGTAAATAAAGTTTGGGAAACAGAAGGAAGCAGGAGTAACACATGAGGGAAAAAAGATAATACAGGGGAGGGAAGAGAGGCCCCAAGAGAGGGCAGAAGAACAGAAGAAATAGAAAACCAGTGCGTATTTCCTGGATTAGGCAGCTCGGTCAGGTGAGGGAGTGAAGCCAAGCCAGTGGGGATGGGCGTGAGCTGAAGGAACCTCAAGTGATTAAGAGAGATGATGGGAGGAGGGTTTTCCATGTGAGATATCAAAGCAAATAGGAATTATCTGGTTGAAATCAGAGAAAATGTTGTTGATCTGGGTTGGGTCTGATTAGGTTGAAAAGAACCTGAGAGAGGAATGGATTCCATGGATGTAGTCATGAGGTTTTTGGAACATAACACTGAAAAACTATTTGTGGAAAACTGGCAAAATCGGAAAATGCTAAACCCCCAATCTTCCAACTCCAATAATAAATTTGATTTTGATGAACTGCGGAAGATTTCTTATGTGAATGCAATGTGTAGGATCCCCCTAAACATTGGGTTATTCTACTGGAACACTGTCTGTGGTGAACTATAGAAACATAACTTTCCTAGGATAATTCAGATTTGCACCATTCAGAACTCCCTTGTAGTCTCAAGGAAGTGGACAGTTCGATCCATTTTAATATCATTAAACATGAAGGTTGATTTCTCTGAAGTGTCAAACCCTCAAACTAGCAGCTATAACACATTACATGCACTCTTCTGCCTTCGTTATTCTTTTACAAAGCACTTGCTCATAGAAAGAAATTAAATCTCTTATTAAATTAAACCTCTTATTTAATCATTAAATTTCTTATTATCATCAGCAATTTAAAAAATGCTTTGCCTGAAAGTTCTAAAAATATGTCCCCTGGTATAGAATCTTCTATTTGAAATCTTTAAAAGGCTTCCAAGACAAACTTATAGATTTGTTTTAAAAGTATTCAGTATTTGATTTAAAATATCCCTAGATCTATATTTTGAGGAAAATTTATATGGCTTTGGAATGAAAAAAATTATGCCTGTGAAGTTAGCTAAAGCCTGCATAAAACGGTTTTTTTAAAGGCACATATGTGCTATTTCAATTTACCCATTAAGTAAGAGAATGCAGTATTCTAAAATTGGCTGCTATGAAAATAAAGCAGTTTCCCTTAATTGAGAAGTTACTTAATTGTACCTAGATATTTGAATTATTTCAGTCTTGCTCTTCATTACATCTTTCTTTCAAAAGTTATGTTAATAGTAATAGCCTAGAAATGAAAACTGTAAAGCAGATTCAAATTTCAGCTCTGTTGACATTCTAGACTGGGTAACTCTGTTGTGGGGGTTGTCTTGTGACTGCAGGATGGTCTCTACTCACAACACCCCTCAAACCACCCTGCACTGTTCTGACAACCAAAAATGTCTCCAGACTTTGTCAAATTTCCTCTGGCAGCAAAATCACACCCTGATGGAAAAGTGCTATAGAAAAATGGCAACCATCACAGTTTCCTGGAGAAACGTAAGGAGAAGGAGTGTGGTATTCCAGGGAGACAACAAGGTGTGGGGAAAAGAGGATAGAAATTAGAGTTAGGCAGATCTGGGTCAAAATTAGGACTTAATCACTCAGCTGTGTAGCCTTGTGGAAATTTAGTTAATTAAGCCTCAACTTCCTCATTTACAAAAATATTTTTTAAATGTTTATTTATTTTTGAGAGAGAGAACAAACGAGCACAAGCAATGGAGGGGCAGAGAAAGAGGGAGACACAGAATCCAAAGCAGGCTCCAAGCTGTCAGCACAGAGCCCAATGTGGGGTTCAAACCCACAGATAGTGGGATCATGCCCTGAGCCGAAGTCAGACACTCAACCGACTAAGCCACCCAGGCGTCTCAAGCCTCAACTTCCTCATTAGTGAAATGCGAATAAGATCCTAATAGACATTTGTCTTTGCCATCCAGCATCCCTTTTGGGGGTAAGCCGTTAAGAAGTTCCCTCTTCCTGTAAGGGAAAGGGCTTTGCTGCTCTCAAACCACTACTCTGAGATTGAGCATTGAACCAGACTTAGCCAATGAAATACCTGCATCCCCCGAGCTTTAATTAGTGATTCAGGGATAGGCATGTGATCCATGCTGGGCCAATTATAACCAATTCTGAGGCTTTTGCTGGAGCAATGAGGAAAAATTTATTCCCTTTCTGAAGTTACTAAACTTGTAGAGAGTAAGCCTGAGGCTTCTGTGTGTGGAAAAGCCAACTCTTCAGAGAAAAGATTGGAAAGATGTAGAGACCAAACCCTTATGAAATGTGTTAATATGTGAAGTCAGATCTACCCATTAGATTTTCATTTGTTGGCTGCAAATTCCCTTTTATTTTAACTTAAGTCAATATGAGTTCTGTTTTATCATCTGGAACCAAAATAGTCCTATCCAATAAGTTACCTATCTTAAACAGCTGTTGAGAAGACCAAGTAAAATAATGAACACAATAGGCCTATAAAGAGCTTCCTTCCCTGATTCTTAATTTATAGAAATCAAAACAAACATAATTACATAAGGGCTCAAAACACAATACAGAGAAGGATCAGAAAATTGAACCCATGACTTGGTTTTGAGCTCTTTTCAATAACCTAGGAGACATTCTAAGACAGCTTAAACTCATAGAGCCAAAAATTACTATGTTTTAAGTTACCTTCAATCAAGTCAATGAATAGCACATGCAAATTCTGGTTTGTCTTCTTTGTTACCATCATTTTTAGGTGGCTAACAGAAAGGGCTTGCTTTGAGTATAAATGTTCCATAGCTTGATTTTTTTTTCTTTTTTTATTGCCAGAAGGCTGAAAGAAGGGATTTATAGAGTTAAGGGGTTAAATAAAAATAGCAGGGCTGGGGCTAGGGTGAATCAAGTGAGGCACCAACCTCAGCTGCAAAATTTTAGAGGTTGGTAAAACCCAGTAATCAAGATAAAATAGTATTTTAATGCAATTTTTTAGAAATCAAAATTAATGCCAAAAACCCATAATGCAGAAAATATCAGAATTTTAGACAGGATCAGTATCACTGAATTTTCATCTTGCCTTAAGCTTCAATATGGTTCAGCATGGTGTTGCCAAGTAGAGTAAAATTTCTAAACTGTAAGAAGCAGAGACATTTCTGGTGTTCACAAATAACATCAAGGATCTAAACACATTTGAGAGGCAACCCAGCTGAGAACTCTGAATTGAAAGCTAAGAGACTCAAGTTCAAGTTCTAGTTCTGCCAATACTAAGGTATGTAACTGAGCAAGTTATCTGGCCTTTTCAAATCTTTAGTTCTTTCAAACATAAACTGAAAGGGCTATACCAGATGATCATTAAGATCTTTCTTAACTCTAAAGTTCTATGATTACATTCTAAATTTGATTTCCTTGGATGCCTAAAAACAAATGATACCAAATATGTTGTATTTTGAATTCAGCATTTGTGTTATCTAGGAACTTATGAAATGACAAGCGTTAACCATTCAAGTCTACCAGTGAAAGTAACCCAGGTTGAGGGTGATTTTGTTTGCTCAATATGAGTGCTTTCACATATTTCAAATGCTATTCGACTATAAGATCCTGCAATGGGGAGGTCAGCAGCTTTCTGTCATGAGTATAGGGCAGCATGGTTGATCTGTGTCTCTAAAAGTTGACATAATTCACAGGCCACCCACTGACAAGTCCACTGAAGCATAAAATAATCGAGTTAATAAGTGACTGCTTATAATTCCCAACAATTTCCAGAAATAGGAAAATGAAAATCTAAAATCGATGATGACAAAGAGGTGACAAGTGTCTAGAACAGGCATAAGAAAAAAAATCTATTAATTCTTTTAAAATAGCATATTAAGTTAAAAGTTCCAAAAGCAGCGAGTGGTTTAGAAAGCACTGTAAATAGAATGTAAAAATTGAATATGAAAAACTAAAATGTCAATGCTCACAGGTTCATACATATATTTTTCAATTTTTTTTTCCTTTTTGCTGAACCTAAGAAATAAAGAATTCTCCATGCCTCAGAGACAGAGGGGCTCAGTAGCTTTTTAAAAGGCCTTTGTAAGAAAAGGGAGATGACCCAAATAGATAAAATCATGAATGAAAATGGAATGATTACAACCAATCCCTCAGAGATACAAACAATTATCAGGGAATACTATGAAAAATTATATGCCAACAAATTGGACAACCTGGAAGAAATGGACAAATTCCTGAACACCCACACTCTTCCAAAACTCAATCAGGAGGAAATAGAAAGCTTGAACAGACCCATAACCAGCGAAGAAATTGAATCGGTTATCAAAAATCTCCCAACAAATAAGAGTCCAGGACCAGATGGCTTCCCAGGGGAGTTCTACCAGACATTTAAAGCAGAGATAATACCTATCCTTCTCAAGCTATTCCAAGAAATAGAAAGGGAAGGAAAACTTCCAGACTCATTCTATGAAGCCAGTATTACTTTGATTCCTAAACCAGACAGAGACCCAGTAAAAAAAGAGAACTACAGGCCAATATCCCTGATGAATATGGATGCCAAAATTCTCAATAAGATACTAGCAAATCGAATTCAACGGCATATAAAAAGAATTATTCACCATGATCAAGTGGGATTCATTCCTGGGATGCAGGGCTGGTTCAACATTCGCAAATCAATCAACGTGATACATCACATTAACAAAAAAAAAGAGAAGAACCATATGATCCTGTCAATCGATGCAGAAAAGGCCTTTGACAAAATCCAGCACCCTTTCTTAATAAAAACTCTTGAGAAAGTCGGGATAGAAGGAACATACTTAAAGATCATAAAAGCCATTTATGAAAAGCCCACAGCTAACATCATCCTCAACGGGGAAAAACTGAGAGCTTTTTCCCTGAGATCAGGAACACGACAGGGATGCCCACTCTCACCGCTGTTGTTTAACATAGTGCTGGAAGTTCTAGCATCAGCAATCAGACAACAGAAGGAAATCAAAGGCGTCAAAATTGGCAAAGATGAAGTCAAGCTTTCGCTCTTTGCAGATGACATGATATTATACATGGAAAATCCGATAGACTCCACCAAAAGTCTGCTAGAACTGATCCATGAATTCAGCAAAGTTGCAGGATACAAAATCAATGTACAGAAATCAGTTGCATTCTTATACACTAACAATGAAGCAACAGAAAGACAAATAAAGAAACTGATCCCATTCACAATTGCACCAAGAAGCATAAAATACCTAGGAATCAATCTAACCAAAGATGTAAAGGATCTGTATGCTGAAAACTATAGAAAGCTTATGAAGGTAATTGAAGAAGATTTAAAGAAATGGAAAGACATTCCCTGCTCATGGATTGGAAGAATAAATATTGTCAAAATGTCAATACTACCCAAAGCTATCTACACATTCAATGCAATCCCAATCAAAATTGCACCAGCATTCTTCTCGAAACTAGAACAAGCAATCCTAAAATTCATATGGAACCACAAAAGGCCCCGAATAGCCAAAGTAATTTTGAAGAAGAAGACCAAAGCAGGAGGCATCACAATCCCAGACTTTAGCCTCTACTACAAAGCTGTCATCATCAAGACAGCATGGTATTGGCACCAAAACAGACACATAGACCAATGGAATAGAATAGAAACCCCAGAACTAGACCCACAAACGTACGGCCAACTCATCTTTGACAAAGCAGGAAAGAACATCCAATGGAAAAAAGACAGTCTCTTTAACAAATGGTGCTGGGAGAACTGGACAGCAACATGCAGAAGGTTGAAACTAGACCACTTTCTCACACCATTCACAAAAATAAACTCAAAATGGATAAAGGACCTGAATGTGAGACAGGAAACCATCAAAACCTTAGAGGAGAAAGCAGGAAAAGACCTCTCTGACCTCAGCCGTAGCAATCTCTTACTCGACACATCCCCAAAGGCAAGGGAATTAAAAGCAAAAGTGAATTCCTGGGACCTTATGAAGATAAAAAGCTTCTGCACAGCAAAGGAAACAACCAACAAAACTAAAAGGCAACCAACGGAATGGGAAAAGATATTTGCAAATGACATATCGGACAAAGGGCTAGTATCCAAAATCTATAAAGAGCTCACCAAACTCCACACCCGAAAAGCAAATAACCCAGTGAAGAAATGGGCAGAAAACATGAATAGACACTTCTCTAAAGAAGACATCCGGATGGCCAACAGGCACATGAAAAGATGTTCAGCGTCGCTCCTTATCAGGGAAATACAAATCAAAACCACACTCAGATATCACCTCACGCCAGTCAGAGTGGCCAAAATGAACAAATCAGGAGACTATAGATGCTGGAGAGGATGTGGAGAAACGGGAACCCTCTTGCACTGTTGGTGGGAATGCAAATTGGTGCAGCCGCTCTGGAAAGCAGTGTGGAGGTTCCTCAGAAAATTAAAAATAGACCTACCCTATGACCCAGCAATAGCACTGCTAGGAATTTATCCAAGGGACACAGGAGTACTGATGCATAGGGGCACTTGTACCCCAATGTTCATAGCAGCACTCTCAACAATAGCCAAATTATGGAAAGAGCCTAAATGTCCATCAACTGATGAATGGATAAAGAAATTGTGGTTTATATACACAATGGAGTACTACGTGGCAATGAGAAAAAATGAAATATGGCCTTTTGTAGCAACGTGGATGGAACTGGAGAGTGTGATGCTAAGTGAAATAAGCCATACAGAGAAAGACAGATACCATATGGTTTCACTCTTATGTGGATCCTGAGAAACTTAAGAGAAACCCATGGGGGAGGGGAACAAAAAAAAAAAAAAAAAAAAAAGAGGTTAGAGTGGGAGAGAGCCAAAGCATAAGAGACTGTTGAGAACTGAGAACAAACTAAGGGTTGATGGGGGGTGGGAGGGAGGAGAGGGTGGGTGATGGGTACTGAGGAGGGCACCTTTTGGGATGAGCACTGGGTGTTGTATGGAAACCAATTTGACAATAAATTTCATATATAAATAAAAAAAAAAAAAAAAAAAAAAAAATAAAAGGCCTTTGTAAATAAAAACAGGTACTATTATCTTTTTTAGACTTTTTATTATGTAAGATTTGAAACATATACAAGGTATACAAGATAGTATAATGATCCCCCATATACTCATTAACTGCTTCAATAATTATCAACTCATGGCCAATGTTACTACATCTATAATCCCACTAATTTCCCCCAATTCTCATAAAGGGTTTTCACTTTAGGCCCAAAAGTAAACAAATCTTTCGGGGCTTTAATTTCCTTGTTTGTAAAATACAGGGAATTATAACAAATCTCCTTACCTACAAATAAGAGTTATGAGGGGCGCCTGGGTGGCTCAGTTGGTTGAGCGACCGACTTCGGCTTAGGTCATGATCTCGCAGTTTGTGAGTTCGAGCCCCGCATCAGGCTCTGTGCTGACTGCTCAGAGCCTGGAGCCTACTTCAGATTCTATGTCTCCCCCTCTCTCTACCCCTCCCCGCTCACGCTCTGTGTCTCTCAATAATAAATAAACGTTTAAAAAAATTTTTTAAATAAAAATTTTAAAAAAAGGGTTATGAAAAATAGCCAAACCTTTCAAGCCTCTTCTAACACTTACTGTGGTATCTGAACATAAGAAATAACAAGATAGCAAAAGAAACTTTTATTTTTAAAGTTTTTCTTTTAAGCAGTTCAAAGTGCTTTGGAGAATTTATCTTTCATTCTCCCAGCACCTCTATGTGGTGAATGGAAGTATTATTATTCACCTTTAGCAGATACAAAAATTAGAGAAAAAGGAAATGATTCAAGCCAGATCAAATGAAAAATTAATAGGGCAAAAATCCATATTTTCTGACCCCCCATGCTCTGTCATTACCATATGCCACTTCTATCATTATTATAACATATGTGAGTGAAAATGATTTTCTCTAAATAAAATGGACTTTCACTCTATTAAGGAGTTTGTACTTTTAAAAGTGCTCTATAATATGTAGGCATTCAAATATATTGACTGACTTTAAAGCTCACCTTGTAGATTCATACAAGAGCACAATCTTTATTTAGTTGGTTCAGCCTACCTAAAAAAGACAGCGAGAAGTAAAGGAAGGAAATTAAATACACCTGTGGTTCACTGGAATTGAACAATTATAGCTTGCCATTTCACAGGTTTGAAATTTAAACTATTTACTTGGCAGATGCAAAAATTACTTCAGTATTACACTGGAGAATTACACCGTTTGGGCCCAGTCCATAGTGCCACAGGCATGGATGATGCAATTTCTAACTCAGTTGCAGAATATTTTTATAGCACTTACCAAGTCATTATAACTTCATATATTTAAGACACTTTCCTTCCGATTCATACAATGGTTCCTGTTCATTGCATTTAGTCAAGGCGAGTTTAAATGGTGTGGGGGAAGGAGAAAAAGGGCCATGGAAAGAGTGTGGTGAGAATAGTCTCCATCAACTAGGTTTCCCTAAATGTTGCCTGTTATTCATTTCATGGGATACATCAGGGCAAAGCCTCTTTCCCTTTCTATGGCCTCAAAAATAATAAGCTGTGGCCTGAGCAATGTCTTCTAGGACCATCATAGCAGAGAGTACAACTACCTACACATTTAAATGCATAGTTTAAAAGCTTATCTAAGGGGATTCTTTTAGAATTACTTTTCTCCAATTTTGAAAATAATAGGTGAGGCCATGACCTATCTAATACCTGGCTTCCTAAGGCCCTTTGACAAACCAAACAGAAACCAACCAACAATCAACCAAGAGGTGTAAACTATATTTTTAAACATAATAGTTTGTTATTGCTAGTATTATTGTTCGTATTCAGGATGTAAAGCTCGTGTGGATTGCTGCTTCTAAAGTAAGGCAGGAAACAGAATTAGGATACAGTAGAAAGAGTGAACTGGCAGTTAAACAACCTAGGTTCTCTTCTGTCTGCATTAATGGGCTCTCTTGGGCAAGGCTGATATGCTTCAGGGCAACAGTTTTCTCGACTGCCAGATGAAATTAATGGTCCAAGTGGTTTTGAAAATTATTTTTAGTTCTAAAATTCTTAGACTACTTAATCCTTTACCTTTTATTGTATTACTCTATGTAATGTCCCCACGTTTCATGCCACTCCTTTCATATAACATGCTTAAGAATGTTGTGTATTGATTAGCTTATAGAAAAAGAGTTTAAATCTAAAGCAGAGGAAGAAAAAGAAGCACTCACGTTAAATGAGTTTTTAATAGCACTCTTTTATAAGTATAGGTTAAAAAAAATATATTTTCTAGTTCTTCTCTAAATCCCACCTAATCATGAGGGCCATTTTCATAGATTCAGAAATGGCAGTTTATAAAAGGATAACATACAGATGTCTAGCCTAGCCCCTGGCACATAATAGAAGCTAGATAAATATTTGGGTACTTCATACTCCCTCCTCCCCCGATTCCCACCTCCCCAACACCACCACCTCCACCTACCACAAATAAGTCCTTTATAAACTGCAACAACTTCTTTCAACCAGAGGTGCTATGGAGACAGGTTAAGGACTTAATTCTGAACAAGAGTTCATACTTTACATAAAAGAGTTCAAAAATCTTACCAGGAAAAAAAAAAGTATCAACGTTTCTGTTTTCAAACTGTCAAAAGCAGCCTTGGGTGACTTACTAATAAAAGGAAATTTGTTAATAAATGTAAATCACCATAATTCATTATAGCTCAACTATATTTTATATTTTCCTCAATACTTCCTGAATGTCACCTGGTATGCAATGACCCTATTATAGTGAAATTAAATATGAATAAATATAGAACATATACCACTACTACTAATAATAATAACCCTAAGCCTTCTGGGCATACTGCATCTACTATTTAGCAGAGCAAGATATGCTATTGCAAGTTTCATAAATGCCAAGAGGAATGGTTTTTCTAACGTGTTTTCTTGACTTACAAGAGGGACCCACCTAAAGGCTGAAAATTAGATACAGGGGAGACCAGTCTTCCCCCACAAAGGGGCATAAAAAAACTAAGAATACCAATATAATAGAAAAATATTCTGGAATTTTTAAACTTGAAATACAAAGCTTTTGTCTGGGGAGATGAACTCCTTCCATTCTCCAGGGCTCTGTCAACATCACCAACCTCAAACACTTGGCTCAAAAAAAAATGTGATGACGCAGGAAATTGTCTGGAAACAAACAAACAAACAAAAAGGCATTCTGTCTCCCTGGAACCAGAGCTGCCCCAACAGAGCAGGCAAGCAGCCAGCATGTCAGGGCTTCATTTTAAAGTCTGTTTTAATTGTTCCCTTCCAATTCAATAGTCCAAGCCCCTCTTCCAAGAAGTACAAGACAGAAAAAAAAAAAAAAGATCTTATAAGAGATTATCTAGCTTTTTCTTCACTGGCTCCTATTGAGGAAACTCTAAGTGCTAATTAACCACATAAACTGGGCAGATGAACTCCAGGTCTTTGTGTGTTGCTAGTCAAACTTAGAAGGGCCTCTATCTACTCTGAGGACTTAGTCAATTTGAAACTCACACTTCTACTAGATTCACAGTTGCATTCTACTAACGCTGTTTTTCACTGAACTTTTCTACTTTTTAAACTATCTATAAAAGGAGAAAGCAGTTGCAACAACTACCTTATCACATTCCAGCTGGATTTTTGCAAGCATTTATTGACTTGGCTGACATTATAGGGGCTGTAAGAACAGGAAGGAGATAATCACATTTCTTTAACTTTCTGATATTTTTTCCCTGCTTCTTTTCTTGCCAAAGATCACTTGGGCTTCCCAGTGAAGCACAAAAAAAGAAAAAAAAAAAAAAGCAAAACAAGCAAAAACAAAAATATCACAACTATTTACTGGTATCAAGAAACTGGGGTCCCGGGGTGGCTCAGTCAGTTGAGTGTCCAACTTCAGCTCAGGTCATGATCTCACGGTTTGTGGGTTTGAGCTCCGTGTCAGGCTTTGTGCTGACAGCTCAGAGGCTGCTTTGGATTCTCTGTCTCCCTCTCTGCCCTTCCTGGCTTCCCCCTCTCTCTCTCCTCAAAAATGAATATTTTAAAAAATGTTTAAAAAGAAATTAAAATACTGTACAATGATACCAACTTGGTTCCCTTTGCACCATTTCCTTTTTACATAATAGATTCTATGAAACTTAAAACTCTAGTGACTTTTGTACATCTTTTCCTTCCAGATTCAATAATCTACCCATCAATGTGGTCAATAATGTATGAAAGGAATTTCATTAGGGAGGTATCTGTGAAGGATCTGAGTAGAAGGAAGAATAGATAAAGGGTAATTCTGAGATTAATTCTCCTTCCAAACTTTCAATTTATGATGAAACATCATGGATATTTCACTTAGAGACTCCCTGTTTTGCTATCGGTCATTGCTAAAACCACCTTTGAAAACTTAAAAGAAGCCCTTTTGTTTCTGACCAAGATGGAGTAAAAGAGACCAAATTTACCCTATCACCGAAAACAACCAAAAAGCTTTTTAAAAGACAAAACATATGAGACAAACTTTTTTTTAAAAAACACTGAACATCAAGCACTAAAGGACAGTGATCCCTGAGAGATGGAAAACAAACAAGGAGAGCTCTCCACCGACTGCCCCAGTTTGCTGCCTTGAAAGAATTTCCAGGGCATGGTGCAGGGAGAGGGAACCCAAGTAAAGTCCAGACTCCCTGAAGTAAGGAGATGAAGCTGAGGATCTGGAAAAAACAAGGCACCAGAGTTCACAAGAGAGGTTGTGGAGAGTCTCCCTCAAATATTCAGCAGAGTGCTGATTAGTGCAGACATGTGAGGAAACCACTTGAGGCAAGGGAGAGAATGATCTCAAAGGAGTATAGAGAAGAGTATCTGGCATTCACACAGGGCTATTCCCATGAACCAGCTGAGAAAACTTTATAATTCAGGAAGCACTGGGAACAGTACCCACAAGGGTCTTGCCTTAACAGTGGAGAATAATTAGTTTCAAACTAAATGGTTCTGGTGTTACCAAAACAGTTCTTAAAAGCAAGATTCAAAAGGATCAAACTGTTTCCAACTGATTTAACTGCATCTCAAAACAAAGCTCAAGATTTGTAGGAAGACAAAAATATATAGCACCCAAGAAGGTAAAATTCACAATGTCTGGTATCCAATCAGATAACCGGGCACGCAAAGAAGCAGGAAAGTAAGACCGTAATGAGGAGAAAAGTCCATAGAAATGGACTCAGAACTGACAAAGATGCTAGAATGGGCAGACAGGGACATTAAAATAATTATTATAACTATACACCATGTGTTTTAAAAGTTAAGTACAGATACTAAAACAAAACAAAACAAAATCAAACTTCTAGAGATAAAAAAATACAATGTATGACATAACAAATACACTGGATGGAATTTGATTATACAATGAAGAACGAGAAAACACAATAGGAACTAGGAGCAACAGATATAAATAATAACTATTAGTGAATTTGAAGGAATAACAATAGAGAATATCCAAAATGAAACACAGAAAAAAAATTTAACAAAAACGAAAAGAGCATCAGTGAGCTATAGGACAACTTCAAGTGACTTAATATATATATAACAGGAGTCCCCAAGGAAGAGGGGGTAAAGAGAGAAGAAAAAAATATTTGAAAAAATAACAGCCAGGATTTTTACAAATTTGATGAAAACTATAAATCCACCTACCAAAAAAGCTCAACAAACCCCAAGCATAAAAAAACATGAAAAAAATCACATGAAGGTACATGATAATTAAGCTGTTCAAAACCAATGAAAAGAGAAAAAACTGAAAGGAACATGAGAAAGGAAAACGTGTTATGTACAGAGAAACACAAATAAAGAAGAGTGCAGTTTCTAGTTGGAAACAACAAAAGAAAAATTTAGTGGAGCAACAACTTTAAAAAACTGAAAAAGAAAACTGTCAACCCAGAATTCTATTCTCAGAAAAACTATCTTCCAAAAACAGAAGTAAAATAAAAACCTCTTCAGACACTCAAAGCTGAAATAATTTATCACCAGAAATCATTCTCAGAAAAACTATCTTTCAAAAACAAAAGTAAAATAAAAACCTCTTCACACACTCAAAGCTGACCTAACGCACAATAAAAGATAAAATAAGTCTTTCAGGCAAAAGTTAAATAACACCAGATGGAAATTGTAGATGGCATCTACACAAAGGAATAAAGAACAATGGAAATGGTAGTTACTGGTAAATATATACATGATATCTTTCTTATTATTTAAATATATTGTAAGATAATTGATTAAACAAAACTGTATTGTAGGATTTATAATTAATGTGTAACTTATATGTAAGTAAAATGTATGACAACTACAGTAAGGCCACTCTAAGTTTCACACAGACTGTGGTAAGTTAAAGATAAGTCCTAAAGAAATCAGAAAAGTAACTAAACAAAGAATTATAGCTAATGAGGCAACAAAGGAGGTAAAATGAAATTATAAAAAAATAGTCAATCCAAAAGAAGACAGGCTATAAAGTTAATGTACAAAAGTCCATTGTTTCCTTACATACCAGTGATGAACAACTGGAATCTGAAATTTAAAATGCAACATTTTAGGGTGCTTGGGTGGCTCAGTCAGTTAAGCATCCGACTTCAGCTCAGGTCATGACCTCATGGTCCATGGGTTCAAACCCCACCTTGGGCTCTGTGCTGACAGCTCAGAGCCTGGAGCTTGCTTTGGATTCTGTGTCTCCCACTCTCTTTGCCTCTCCCCTGCTTGTGCTATGTCTCTCACTCTCAAAAATAAATACAACACTAAAAAAATTTTTTTAATAAAATGCAACATTTTACACTGGCATCAAAAGAAGTGAGGGGGGTGGGGGCACCTGGGTGGCTCAGTCAGTTAAGTATCCAGCTTTTGATTTTGGCTCAGGTCATGATTTCACTGTTGGTGAAATCGCTGCTTGGGATTCTCTCTCTCTCTCTCTCTCTCTCTCTCTCTCTCTCTCCCTCTCTCTCTCTCACTCTCTCCCTCTCTCTCTCAAAATAAATAAATAAGCTTATAAAAGAGAGAGAGAGAAACACTTAGGTAATGAACAAGATCACTGTACAGAGTGTATACAAGATCTATATGAGGAAACTCTGATGAAAAAATTCAAAGGAGATCTAAATAAATGGAGAGATATTCCATGGCAACAGATAGGAAGACTCACTATTGTCAAGATGTTGATTCTTCACAATTTGATCTAGATCCAATCAAATTCCCAGCAAGTTACTTTATGAATATACACAAATCGATTCTAAAGTTTAGGGGCGCCTGGGTGGCGCAGTCGGTTAAGCGTCCGACTTCAGCCAGGTCACGATCTCGCGGTCCGTGAGTTCGAGCCCCGCGTCGGGCTCTGGGCTGATGGCTCAGAACCTGGAGCCTGTTTCCGATTCTGTGTCTCCCTCTCTCTCTGCCCCTCCCCCATTCATGCTCTGTCTCTCTCTGTCCCAAAAATAAATAAATGTTGAAAAAAAATTTAAAAAAAAATAAAGTTTATATGGAAAGGCAGAAAGACCCATAATGCCAACATAATATTGAATAAGAAAAACAAAGCTGGAGGACTGAAACTATCAGGCTTCAAGACAATATAAAGCTACAGTAATACGACAGTGTGGTATCAGTGACAGAATAGATAATTTCACCAGTGAAACAGAATAGAGAGCCCAGAAATAGACTCACATAAATATAGTTAACTGGATTTTGACAAAAGAGCACAGGCAATTTCATGTAGGATAGACTTTTCAACAAATGGTACTGGAACAAACTAGACATTCACATGAAAAAAAAAATGAATCTAGACACAGACTTTACACCCTTCACAATATTAACTCAAGATGAATGATAGACTAAATATAAAACACAAAACTATAAAACTTCTAAAATATAACATAGGAGAAGATCTAGGTGACTTTGGGCTTGGCAATGAGTTTTTTGATATAACACCAAAAGCACTATCCATGAAAGAAAAAATTGTTATCATTATAGTTAAAAACTTCTCTGCAAAAGACACTTATTAAAAGAAAGAAAAGACACACCACAATCTGGGAAAGAATATCTGCGAAACACATATTGGATAAAGGACTTGTATCTAAAATAGTCAAGGGACTCTTAAAACTCAACAGTATGAAAACAATATGATTTAAAAATAGGTAAAAGATCTGAATAGACACCTCACAAAAGCAGATATACAGAGGACAGATAAATATATGAAAAGATGTTTAACTTCATGTCATTAGGGAACTGCAAATTAAACAATGAGATACCACTATACAGTGGGAATGCAAAATGATACGGTCACTTTGGAAGACAGTTTGGCAGTTTCTTACAAAGCTAAACACACACTATCCTATGATCTAGCCATTCTACTTCCGGTTATTTACTCATAAGAAAAGAAAGCATACCTACATTCAACTATTTGTAGTCAAATGTTCATAGTGACTTTATTTGTAATTGCCATAAACTGGAAAGATCCCAAAATGTCCATCAATAGGTGAGCAGATAAGCAAATTGTGGTATATGCATACAGTGGAATACTATTTAACAATAAAAAGGAATGAAGTATTGATACATGTAACACCATGGATGAATCTCAAAATAATTACACTAAGTGAAAAAGCCAGATCCAAAAGAGTTTATACCATATGATTTCATTTGTGTATGACTCTAGAAAATGCAAACAAATCTTGATTGACAAAACAGATCAGTGCAAGAGGAGATAAAGGTGGAGAGGGCTGGGAGAAATGGATTACAATAGCCATGTGGCAACTTTTGGGGATAATGGATATGTTCATTATCTTGATTGTGCTGATGATTTCCTGTGTGTATACATATATTAAAACTTATCAAATTGTGCTAAATATGCACTGTTTATTGGATGTTAATTATGACTCAACAAAGCTATTAAAAATATTTTTAAAGCTCCCAATTTTGGTCTCATGTTTGACTCTTCAGTCACAGTTCCTTCCTGCTGTGTTGTAAGTCTCTCTCCATAATATTTAAAATATAAAGAACTGGGGTGCCTGGGTGGCTCAGTCAGTTGGGCATCTGACTCTTGATTTTGGCTCAGGTAATGTCTCATGGTTTATGAAATTGAGCCCTGCACTGAGCTCTGGTGAGAGCATGGAGCCTGCTTGGGATTCTCTCCCTCTCCCTCTCTCTCTGCCCCTTCCCCACTCGTGTGCATTCTCTCTCTCTGTCTCTGTCTCTCTCTGTCTCTCTCTCTCTCAGAATAAATAATAAAAATAAACATTTAAAAAAATATAAAGAACACTTTTTCATTCTCATTAAGTACAAAATACTTAATGAAAACCTAATGTGTGTAAGTCAGTGGACTGGGCAAGCACTTGAAGGGGATACGACTGGATGATACAGGGATAGACATCAGATTACAAGGAATAAGAAAGACTGAGGATGATAAGGTGTACTGGCAGGTGTAATTCACTTTACTAGAGTATAAAAAGGCTCAGAGAATGATTAAACAGGAAGGCAAATGTCAGGCCATGGAGAAGCCTTGCCAGAAAGCTTTAAAAAATGGCAAGGTTGGGGGAGCCTGGGTGGCGCAGTCGGTTAAGCGTCAGACTTCAGCCAGGTCACGATCTCGTGGGCCGTGAGTTCGAGCCCCGCGTCAGGCTCTGGGCTGATGGCTCGGAGCCTGGAGCCTGTTTCCCATTCTGTGTCTCCCTCTCTCTCTGCCCCTCCCCCGTTCATGCTCTGTCTCTCTCTGTCCCAAAAATAAATAAAAAAACGTTGAAAAAAAAAATTAAAAAAAAAAATGGCAAGGTTGAATGAGGTTCAAAGCACCCCAAAACAATTCTAATAGTAGTATCAAAGATCATTGATCACAGATCACTGTAACAAAGATAATAATGAGAAAGTTTAAAATATTGTGAGAATTACCAAAATATGAGAGTCACAAAGTGAGAAAATGCTGCTGGGAAAATGGTGCCAATAGACTTGCTTGACGTGGGGTTGTTACAAACCTTCCAATTTGTAAAACATGTAATATCTGCAAAGCACAATAAAACAAGTTATTCCTATAAAAGTGGCATATATAATGTCAGAATTTCCTATAAAAATGGCATACATAATATGTCAGAATATCAAGAAGAACAGAGAAGATGCCAAACACAAGCTATTAGTGTAATATTCTTTTATAATCTTATTTATTAAACTGTAGTATGTTAAATCTCGATGGGTGGACATGAGATTAGGGAAGAGCAAATTATGAAGACACATTTACTCACAGTATTTCTTCTGTCTGAAAACTATGGGAATACATAGCCCCGGTGTCATCTAATTGAACTATTTCTCCTGAATTTATAGACTTCAGTTGATCGTTCTAAAATTTATCAACTTTGGCACTCTCCCCTCAAGAGCCAGGAATCTTTGGCTGTTATGCCTCAAGTGGAATAAGACTCCTGGAGAAATTCTTTTGCTACCACAACTATTCCAGTGTGGTTCTAAGTGGTGAGTCCCAATGCTTGCCAAATTCCTCTGGTTTGATCCCATCTGGATGAACCCATAATATAGCAAAATAGCACCTTCTACTTCCTGGCCATACTTGATTGTCCAATATCCTTTCAAAATCATGCATACTTTTTATCTGTAAGAAACTACTGGACCAAGGCTCTTAATCTAATGCAGGACATTAGGTACGAACAGGCACAAGGAACAAACGTTTGATCCTTAACCACTGCTACATTCTCTTTCACTTTCATCTTACTGAAAAAGTAATCAAGGAAACTCTAAGAGTGTGTACACCTTTTGCATGTCTAATCATAGTTATGGACCAAATTATATGAGTTTGAAAGTCCCTTGGCAATCAAGGGTTCCAGAAGGAGGACCCCACCATGTGCAAAGCACATAGTGTTTCTTTCTAGTTGCACTTAATATCTGTCTAAAATTGAAGCCAAAACTCCTTCTCCGGAGCCCTCTCTTTATTAGGGAGGTAAAATTCATTCTATCTAGTTTCTTAAAACCCTTCCATACACTTCAGTCTTAAGTGAATTCCAGTCAGCCAACGACATTTATGCAATCTGAGAAGCCCTCAACTGAAATTCTCCTGAATCACTAATTCTGAAGCTTCCAAACATTCTTTTGCTGCTTCTGGCCTTTGCTAATTCAATCTTAGGTTTTGTTTTCTAACTCGCTCCTTGTCTCCATACTACTGGGTTCGGACAGCGTAGTTCTGCTTCCTTCTAACAAAGCAATCTTGGGCCCCTTTGTGTTGAGCGTGATAACTTCTACCTATACTCCAAACAGGTACATATAATTTTATATTGAAGCCATTCATTACATAATTCAATGAGTTTCAGAATAACACTAAAGACCTCAAACTTCTCAAAAATATGAATATAACCTTCTATATAAATTATATTTTAGATTTATATCCTAGTGTTTAGCTAAAAAAAAAAAAAAGCAGGGGATAAACCCAAGTACACTCCAGATGTCTTCTTTGGGTGAGTTCAAACTTGTACAAAAATTTTTGGACAAGATACACTGCAGCCAAGTACAGATGAAAGCCATAGAGAAAAGGGAAATGCATGAATCACAGTCATGGTATAAATAACTTGCAGGAATTCATTTCCAGACAACTCATTTCATTCATACTTCAATGCTGAGTTTAGGGGAATACTATTGAATAAGAGAGGGTCAGAGTAGCCAGTTATAAAATACCTATTTTAAATTATTTCTGCATATAACATTTCCCTATGATCAGCTTTTTGTAACTAATTTATTAAACATATGTATGATGGGTACTTTATACAGATTATACAATCCAATACTTACAATAACCTGAATGTATTATTGTTATTATTCCCATATTAAGAAGGATGAAAGAATCCCCACAAGTTTTAGTTACTTGCCCAATTTACCCTGCCAGTAGAGGGTAGCACAAGATATCCAAACCCAAATGTGGCTCCAAAACCTGTGCCCTTTCCAGTAGCATGCACTCACTAGCTGTTGAAGTAGTTATTACTAGTCTAGTGCTTTGGAAAATTCCTGACATGTGGAGCCTGAGGTAGTATAGTAAAAAAACACTTGTGAGCCTAGGCTCTAGCAGGTATATGACCTTGGCCTAAAAATGTCCCTTTTGCAGGCTTACTTTTTGTCATCTATAAAATGAAGAGCTTGGATGGTCAAAATCTGAGGGCCCTTCCAGTCACAATGCAAAAATACATGGACTGGGGGGAAAGGATGAGTGACAGAGGATCACTTGGGTATTAGGAACAACACAGGCAAACAAGTCCACGACTGAGGAAAATAGGCAGAAATGAAAGATAAATGTAGTAGTATTGTATCCCCAATATAAATAAACAGACTTTATATGGTATGTACAAAGTTAAACAAGATCCTATCACCAAAAATTTTGACAAGACTCACCTGTTTGAATTTAATACCAATTAACATGTAAATTATACGAAATAAAATACACACAGACATGAGAAACCATCAGACAAACCCACATACAGGGCACACTTTGAGTTTTGTTTTTTTCACAAGGCTCTGAAGACTATGTGGGGTTCCTCTTACATAAAAAGAGGTATGGGGGCGCCTGGGTGGCTCAGTCGGTTGAGCGTCCGTCTTTGGCTTAGGTCACGATCTCACAGCTCATAAGCTCGAGGCCCGATTCAGGCTCTGAGCTGTCAGCACAGCTGATAGGGAGCCTGCTTCGGATTCTGTGTCTCCCTCTCTCTCTGCCCCTAACCCACTTGCATTCTGTCTCTGTCTCTCTCAAAAATAAGCATTAAAAAAAAAAAAAAGAGGTATGAACTGGCACAACCAGGCATAGGGCAAGAGAGTTGATGGAGTTTCTAGAAAGAGTGGCAGAGAAGAACAACCCATTGTGTCTAAAAGAGCTCTATTCATGAACAAAAGGGAAATGCTCAAAAGATAATGACTGTGTAGGATTTTTGTTTTGTTTTCCTTCTAACATTCAGGCCAGCAAAGTCAGTCTGTGCACAGTGCGACAATTTAAAACCTTCCTAATACATGGCTTCTCCTTATATTCAGACAAGATTCTTCAATAAGATTCACTGATTCTTCCTGGTTTTCTAAAAGGATGAGAACCAAGGGCCTCTTTGCTCAGCTGCCATCACAGAAGCCAACAGGAGGTGTATGCAAGAAATCTCCGTGGGAACGTGGCACAGGCCAGAGGTGAAAGGGTTCTAGAGCCAGCTCTCCACCAGCTGTGGCCTGACAGGCAGCGAATGGCCAAGAGCTCTCTGGGCCTTGGAAGACCTAATGGTTTGGGATACACTGTCAGAGACGAGAAGGGATCCAACTTCTAGTCTTGTGAGAGAGTACAGAGGCTCTGGTTGTCCATCTTTAGCTCTCTCAATAGATAAATATGTTTTATGTGGAAAAAAGAAAAAAAATAAATAAAAGACGATGAGCAGTCTGGCAAAAGAACCTAAGACAAACCAAATCTTCCACAGGATGTTCGCAGACAAAAAGGCTGAGGAATGTGGAAGGGGGATAAACCTCCCCAAAGAGCAAGGGAAGGGGAAAAAAATTAAAGCCATCAGTTCTGACATTTGCCAAGGAAGGAGAGTGAGAACACTGTTGGAAATGTCCATAAACCAGGTAAAAGTGACTTAGTTCTGACTGACTACACACCCTAACGACACCCCCCCACCAAGGCCACCACCCCTGTGCCCCCACTGAAGACTGCAGCTGCTTCTCAAGCCCCGGAGAGCAACAGGCTGAATATAGTGACAGCTGGAAGGAAGGGGATTAGGCAAGAACTTGGCATACATTGAAGTATAGCCAAAAGGCACAAATATGAAGAGAGAGAGAGAGAGAGACAATTTTCCTGTGTGGTTTGTGTATGTGGTATGGTGGGGGGGGGAGGGGGTGGCGCTCAAAATAAGAGCTAGCCAAAGTTCTGGCCTTGATTGCCTGAAGGATTTGGCAGGCTCAGCCTTTCTCATGGCAGGCGGGCCAGGATATGAAGCTTTCAGCTGTCTGCTTCAATGTTTTCCTCACTGTCACCATTTTCATGTTTGGCCCCTGGCTCGTTTGTATTTTCTTCTTCTTTGGGGATTAGCACATAAGTGCAGACAAAATCCATTTTGGTTATTCAAAACTGTGTCATTTCCTCCCACACCGTATTTGTCAACTAGGGACTTCAAGAACATGAAATTCTGACAGAGTACAAAACAAATCGTAGAATTAGATGATCTGAAAGGGACCTTAGAGGCCATCTAATCCAGCCTCATTTTACAGCTAGGAAACTAATAGCAGCTAAGAGAAGTAAGGTGATCTGCTGAAATCACACTGATATTTAGAGTAGTGAAGTCAAAAGAAACATCCAGCTCTCCCATTCCCATCCTGCCAGTGCCTTGTTCACAAAAAGCAGTATTCCTTTAGGAGTCCATCTCACACAACATGCTAATCTCCCCTTGCCAATCCCTTTTTTAATGGGGACTTAATAAGAATTGTGATGCTTTTTCCCCTCCCTCTCTCTCCCTTGCCCTCTCTGTTTTCTGATCAAAAATTCGAACATGGGTTTGGTAAGTCATTATCCAAGATGTTAGGTCTCAAGAAAAAGAAACTTGGAGATTTATATAATTAATAGTACTCTGAGAAGATGCTACCTAAAACCAAGCAGAATGCAGGTCATTAAAAACTAGCTTCATAAACTTAGATCTTAACTTTCACATGTCCTATATAATGGCCATTATTATTAAATCATAAAAATAATGCTGCTACCCAAATAAACTGTGGCCTCAGTATATCCTGCTATGTTCATTTACAAAGTAGCAGATTAATTTCAGGTCTTGGAGATGAAGCAAATTAAGCAGATATTTTAAAAAGCAGTATTTCTAGCTCAAGAAAAAAATCTTAAAATCAGAAGATAATATTTTCACTTGAAAGAAAAAACTATAAAAAAATCATGAAATTAAAAAAAAAATTTTTTTTAATGTTTATTTATTTTTGAGACAGAGAGAGACAAAGCATGAACAGGGGAGGGTCAGAGAGAGAGGGAGACACAGAATCTGAAGCAGGCTCCAGGCTCCGAGCTGTCAGCACAGAGTCCGACGCGGGGCTCGAACTCACGGACTGTGAGGTCATGACCTGAGCCGAAGTCGGACGCTTAACAGACTGAGCCACCTAGGCGCCCCATGCAATGTTTTTTTATGACACAGTTGAACCTATATACAAAAATTATTTCATAATTTTTCCCTTTTTGCTAATGGAATTAATTTCTAATATTGAGAAAAATCACATTCTCAGAAATGGGTGAAAATTTTAAATTCCAGTATAGTTGACAGTATTATATTAGTTTTAGCTGTATAATATAGTAATTCAACAATTCTCTCCATTGCTCAGACCTCATCTTGGTAAGTGTACTCTTAATCCTGTTCAAGAAATAGGTGACCTTTAAAGACTTAAAAGATTTGGACTCTACAAAGAAGTTTGTAAGTGTGGAGAGGCAGGTGGATATATATTGGTTTACATGTAAGGTCATAAGTAAGGATTCGATCTTGTATCAAATTATGGCTTCTACTAAAAGTGTTTTTCAGTACTACGGAAACCATGGTCTATGACGTTTTTTAAAAAGCTTCACCTCTCTTTGCTGCATCTGCTGCGAGAATGGACACTATTCTCAACAATCAGACTGTCGACATATTCCAGAAAATGGCAACATCACTCTGAAGAGACACACAGTTATTGTGAAGGGCCCCAGGGGAACCCTATGGGGGACCTGCAGTCACATCAATATAGAACTCATTCTCCTTGGAAAGAAGAAACACCTGCAGGGTATCTTAAATCCAGAAAGATGAGTTAATTCTTGAAGGAAACAACAGTCAGCTGCTTTGATACAGCAAGCCATGATAGTTAAAAAAGAGTATCAAAAAATTGGGGGATGCTAACTATGTCTTTGAAAAAGAAATAGCATCAACAGGCTGATGAATAAGATCTAAAAGTTGTACGCTACAGAAACAAGATGCTGGGTAATGAAAAATGGCATCATAATTGTGTCAAAATAAGATTATTTAATAAAGAGTACTAGAACACATTACATAGCAAAAGACAAAGACTTAAAACAAACCAAACAATAATGTTAATGTAACACCCAGATATAAGAGAATCTGGTAAATTTCAGAGTTCTGGGAGCTTTGTCTTCATGTTTACACAGAGCACTAACAACATGCAAGGCATCTTGCTAGGTGTTGTAGTAGATGCAACAATGAATAAACTGGTCTCTCTCATCAGGAAATTTATCATCTCACTGTATCTGCATGTTCCTTCCAGGGAATGAGAAAGGTCTAGGGCAGCATTTCTAAAACCTTTTTGCTCTTGGGACCTATTCACACTCTTAAATACCATTAAAGATTCACAGTTTTTATTTATAGGGGATATGTTTACCATCTTAGAAATGAAAACTGATGAATTTTTAAAGCATTTATTTGTTAATTCATTTAAAAATAACACTAATAAACCCATGACATCTTAGCATAAATAATGATTTAATGAAGAATAACTATTTTCTAAAACAATATAATTTGGTGAGAAGAATGGCATTGTACATTCTTACAAATCCCTTTAATGTCTGGCTTCGTAGATGACAGCTGGAGTCTGATATCTGGTTCTTCATTCAAGTTGTTATAATATCATACTTTAGAGGCCCTCTAGACAACTCCACTGTATGCTTGTGAGAAAATGAGAATGAAAAAGGTAAATATAATGTGTTAATATTATGATGAAAACAGTTGACCCCACAGATTCCTTGAAAGATCTCCTGGGATCTCAGACTTCATTCTAAGAGCCACTAGTCAATAGTAATAAAAAGTATGTTCAAAACTGTTCAAAACTGGGTAAATTAAGAGTGAATTCAAGCTTACTTTACTTGAGGTTTTAACTTAGGGACATCTTACAGTAACAGAGTTCATTACTTAGCCTACTAATTCTAAGACTAGACTTGTTTTCTTGTGAGACAGTCCACACTGCATGACGAGTCTTCTTTCTCTGGCATTGTCAAGATTGCCTCCTCAAAAGGCTTGGGCTACGTGTGCATTGGCACAATGATGAGGGGACCATGTGCCCCCTTTGCCTGAGGCAGTCCCAGTCTAGTTCTATTGCTCCAGAGTAATCATTAGTACAATCCTTCACTCTCAAAAGTATTCTAGTTTGGATGATAATTATATAGTCACCCTGACAATGCCTCGCAAAAGGAATACAAGCATTCTGCTTCTTCCCACTGTGTGGACAGGTCTAAAAGAAGCCATGCTGCGTTTGTTACATGGTAATATCCCACCAGCCTCTTCTCTTAAAAGACAGCCAATTGAGGGAGAAAATTCCTTATGATCTTTTGGTTCTGTGTCTTCTTTGCTTTCTTATACTGTTGACAGTAACCATTCTGGACAGTTCTGTATGACAGCATGTGCCGTTTGTTCTTTTGCCATGCACCTCGTTCAGAGTTTGAACTATAGGATGTCACTCTTGCCCAACTGCTTCAAATTGGTTGGAATATAACCTATAGATTAAGGGCTACAAATTAACCAGACTAGGTTAACCACTAGGCTAATAAAACACTGGGCAAAACCTAGCACATAGATTCACCCCATAACCAGAAATTCAGGCAACTCAGTAAGACAAGAGACTTCTTTGAAAAAGTATTAAATTTACCAGGCCAAACTCCATGAGCATGGCAGGGGGGATGAAGAGGACTGGAAAAGAAGTGCTGTAAATTTTGATTAGTGAACCTTGAAACTGACACAAATTTGGCTTTGTGTCCTCAAGTGGCAGAGAAACTTCAGCAGTTATCCAGTGCTTTTAGAGAGTAGGGTAAAATTATAAGAACATTTTTATGAGTTGTGGCTGGCAAGCCCTGGCCTGTTAAAACTCTTTAAAAACCAATGCCTTGGTGGAGGTAACATTTACTATTTACTGTAGCTCTGGTTGTTAGGGGTTATTGCTAAGGTCCCTGTTTTCCATGACATCAGCAGCATTCCAAGGGAAGTGTGTGTCAGTGACTTTCAGTAATGACTCCTTTTTCCAAATGTTCACAGCTTCTGCCAAGCTGCCCTACACCTGCACACCAGCTGAGTTGGAGGAAAAGGAAAAGCACGATGGATTAAGTGGGATTTTTGTCTGGGTTCCTTAATGAGACTAAAGGCTTTTCTTCCTTCAGTGTTTGGTTTTGTGTAATAAATTGATGCCGATCCGTTTAGGAGTGACATGACTCATCCTTAACATTTCATAAACCAATCTGATTATCTGTCATGACCTCCAGCTGTCACATTCTGGACTAGCCTTTCGGGAGTTTTCTTCTGGGTTTACCAAGATGATCAGCATGGCATGCCAAACACTGGGAGAGGGTTTTGAGGGAGGCATCTGCTGTGCCCCCCCCCCACACCCAATTAGCAGGAAACAGCAGCAATGAGGAGATGTTCCTGTGTAGCTGCTGTAAGGATCACCTGGCCTTCAACATTTCAAACCAGACATATACTTTCGAGGCAGCAGTGGACTCACTCCAGAATCTGTCCTCACCACAATAGAGATATGGTTCATCTCATCCAAGAGTGCCTACTGACCAGTCAAGAAATCTGTCACTGGTAGTGGGACCAATACTAACCACGTGCTTACAAAAGACCTTTTTTTTTTAATTTTTTAAAATTTATTTTATTTTTTTATTTAAAAAAAATTTTTTTAAGTTTATTTATTTTTGACACAGAGAGAGAGCAAGCATGAGCTAGGCAGGGGCAGAGAGAGAGGGAGACACAGAATCCGAAGCAGGCTCCAGGCTCTGAGCTGTCAGCACAGAGCCTGACGCAGGGCTTGAACTCAGGAACTGCGAGATCATGACCTGGGCCGACGTCGGACGCCTAACCAACTGAGCCACCCAGGCGCCCCTTTTCTTTTATTTTTTAAGACCTCGCCTCCAAAAGGCTACAAGCACTTTATCAACATTAAACTCATGAGTATTCATGATAATCCTCTGGGAGGTGGCAAATATTAGTTCAAGTGGTAGAAACTGGGAGATGACATGAAGGAGAATGAAGTCCTTTTGCAGGAGTGAGGCAGGAGAGCACATGGAGCCCCAACCCCACACCTTCACCTGTTAGATAACTGACCCCTATCCAGTTCTGCCTAGGCTAGACTAACCTGCTCTCCTGTCCCAATCAAATGATTGTAAAAAACAAGCACTGTTGTTAATGAGGCAAAGTACGAAGCTATCAAAGGAAAACAAGAACAACTTTACGTAAAGGTGCAGAGAAATGTCCTCTTAAAGATTTTGACAAGAATGATTTATGCTTCCAATATCTGGTTCTATGCACAGCATAAGGCTGGAGATGTCATGTTTCTGTATCTTAGTTTCCTCATCTATTAAAGCTAAAAAAATGTTAATATCTCCAAGATGTTTTGAAATTTTAATTTTTTGAACTGCATAGATAACTTTGAGTGAGGATCTCGGAAGTGCTAAAAAGTATCCTTTTTTACAGTAGATAACACAGTTCTAGAGGAAATTCTTGTAATTACTGATATATTTGTTCTTTGGAAACAGGAATAAATTCATGTGCTTTCCAGTGATTTTTAAAATAAAAAAGCCTCTATAATGATAAAAAAATAATCATCTTCATCTTGAAGAAATTACAAGGAATCTTTTTAAAAAACCATAGGAGTGGTATCATCTGCAGTTTATGATAGCCACGGATAATATACTAACAAAAATGGCTCTGTTTCCCAATTTCTCTTAGACTTCATCAAAAAAGATTCAAACATGAAAAAGTACGAAAGGAATCATTCACATTCAACCACAGATTGCCTATGAAGACTGGAAAACACAGCTCTTGAGTTCAATTCCTGAATTAAACTACAAAAGCCTGTCCAGTATAATCTCACATTAAATCCTGAGCCTCCGTTTCCCTGAATAATTTTTAAAGGGGGAGTTTTACAATTATGGGTTGATAGCAAAAAATTGAGCAGTTACTACCAATTATAAAACAAGATCTCAATAAAATTTCTGGTACACTGAATTAACAAAGTTATCTGAGACTAACTTTCACAAATCATTTTCATAAATAAATAAATATATAAATTAGGAAGCAGGGGAGGGAGGAGTGGTTTATCCAAAGTGCTTCAATCCTAAGAAAAAAGAATTGGAAAAAAAAAAATTCTTTTCTTCTTGAAGATAAAAGATTTAATGAGTTACTAATCCCCTCAGTAAAGTTCCTTTGGTAATTGCCCCTATTCTAAGCCACACTAATTTTGCTAGGAGCTTTTGCTGTTAAAAGATGTTGTTTTATTATGTTAAACTACACACAAAAGCAATGTAACAAAACAGCAAAATATGCTTCTGATTTTGTTATGCTACCAACCTATACTTATCCAGAAATTTTAACTGCCAAGTGTCTTTTATCTAATGCAGACTTCATCTTTCACCACCCACCCTTCACCACATAAAGTAACAACGTCATTAGGAGTGGAAAACTCTGTGGGAATAAAAACCTGAGCCCTGGAAAAAAATACTAAATGGGAATCTGCCTCCAGCTCTGCAGATTTTCAAGCTTATCCTGGCCTCTTGGGTCTGGAAGCTAGACTTTTGTGCCCAGAATATGGCTGGATGAGGAAGGCAGTCTCAAATTGTACCCTGAGGGCTAGGAACAGAACACACAGCCTATAGTCCTCCAAAGAGGTTTCAGGGCTCCCGCTACAGAGGATCCTTTCTCATTGGCCATTGGTGATGTCATGCCCATATCTCCAGGGCCCAGGAAATGCACCATGACTAATGGAGTGCCTCGTTTGTGAATACACATTCCATCTCCGAGGAGCAGCAACAGGCAGAGTTTCAAGGCAAGGAAGGCCCAGAGACTGCCAGTCAGCCAAGCACAGAGGGCCTTCAGTAGTCCTGAAATAGACTGCTCTTGTTCACCTCCTCAGAAAACCCTTCAGCAACTGCCTGTATGCCTGTGGCCTGTACTGCTGGAGGACAATAACCCTAACACTGGTTTGTTTTAAAAATTCGCCTCTTTAAGGAAAGAAAAGTGGTCACTGTAATAAGGCACACATCCTTCCAGATTTCTAACATATTAAGGCAGGGGTTAGCAAACTTTTTCTGTAAAGGACAAGATAACACAAATTTTAGGCTTTGTGAGCCATATGGTCTCTATTAAAACTATTCATTTCTGCCTTGCTGTGTAAAAGCAGCAATAGGCAAGACCTAAATGAGTAAGGATGGCTGCGTTACAGTAACACTTGACTGACAAAAACAGGCAGCAGGCCGGCTTTGGCCCATGGGCTGGAGTCTGCTGACTTCTGTATTAAAGGGTGAGTCACCCCTTCCTCTGCCACATACCCAGGCCAAAGGACTCTCAAGTAGGAGTGCAGTGACAGGAAAGGATGTGAAGAAGTTTTCACGCTATACCTGTGATGGTTAGCCCATGTAGAGAGTTCACAGAGGCAGTCTAACCCATGGTTTCAGACTGTGGTAGCTGAAGTCAATTGGCTAGGTATAAATTCTGACTCTGCCGCCTCTGAATTGAAGGATTTGGACAAGTTACTTTAGTCTTCTGATCCTTGGTTCCTTCATCTGCAAAAGGAGGTCCCAGATTATTCTTACTTGGGTTCATATGAAACTTCAGGGAGATAATATCTGAACAAAGCCTATTAGTATAATGTGTAGTACTCAGTAATTACTGAGTAGATTCAAAATCTACTCAGATGACCACACATCACAGATGACCACAAAATCACAGATGACCACAAATGTAGGACACTGTGACTTTCTTTCCAATTCTATTAATATCTATTGATACTATCATCATCTTTAGTAGCTGCATAGAATTCCACATGGAATGCACCAAAATTCCTAGCGTTCAACATTTGTTTACTATCTCTAGACATTATAAACAATAGTATGATAAATATCCTTAAACATACACACTTGAACACCTATTCAATTTTGTTCCTTGGGGCAAAAGGGTATGCACATTTTAAAGAACCTGTAACTATTCTGCCAATGGGCTCACCAGAAAGGTTGTACCAGTTTCTATTTGAACCAGCACTGAGAGGATCTGTTTTCTAACATTCCTGGCAATACTGCAAATACTTTGTTTTAGCATTGGAAAAACTAAGACCCAGAGAGGTTAAATCACTTGCTCAATTTTAATAAGAAATGCTTCCTCTCTCCTTTGGCCTACAAATTTATATAAAACATTTTACAATTATTTTGATAACACCAATCTTTCCAGAACCCATGATTGGCAATTATTATTAATAATTCCATTGGATGATTAAGAAAACTGGAGCCCAGAAGTTTACTTAAGATAGCCAAAGTTCTTCAGATAAGGCAACGAATACAGAGGAACATGAATCAAGCTAGAAATAAATTTCTTACTAATATTGGGCCATGCAAGGTTCACCATAATTTAATTTTAAAACAGCAGAGAAATATACTAACTTCTCAGGAACTGGTTTAAATTTTCTTTCTTTTGGCAATTAGCTAATCCAAACACAGTCCTTTTTTTTTTTTTTTCTGTGAACTAAGTAAGCCTATAAACCAAATGTCCTCTCCCAGCAGAAAAAACTCAAAACCCTGAGCTTTTGACAAGAAAGTCACAGATCTAGCCATTTGTTAAAATTTACTTCATTCACTCTATCCTGTTCTCTTGCCTTATTTTCTTCTCAAGGTTTATCACAATTTGAAATATATTACTTATTTCTTTGTAACAACAAAGTTCTATGAGGACAGGGGCTTAGTCTTGTTTACTATCTTTTCAGTACCTAGAACAGTACCTGGCACAGAGCATGTGGTTTATAAATATTTATTAAATGGATGGATCCTCCCAGATACCATCTATGTATTTCCCTAGCTGTACAATCTCCAAGACAGGCAGTTTTTGGCAGGCATTTTCTATTAATAAGGGTTGCCATTCCCTATTTACAACATTGCATAACACACCAGCTTCCTAATGGAGAAGAGCAGACTGTTTCTCTCCATTAGAGTTCCTAGCCCAAACCTCCATTATAAGTTGAACCATAGCATATGCTGGCACATGATGGCATATCATGATTTCCCACCTTACCCCTTCAACTAGAATATTCTGCCACCGTTAGCCCTTGTAAGCATGTGTACTGGTTTTATGTATTTGGTTTGTTGGACTCCAAAAGAACCTCCCAAGTGGGTCAGTAATTGAATTGAGGTTCCAAAGACAAATACATCACCTGTTCACTGTTTTATAAAAGATATTTTATTAAAGATGTAATGAACACGGTAGTTAGTCAACTACCTAGCATTCATTGTGCTCAAATGACTGATCTGGTTGTATGTGGCCAAATGTGGTATCCACTGGCCATATATGATCATTTAAATTTAAATTAATTCCAAAAACTCAGCTCTGTAATTGCACTAGGCACATTTCAAGTGCTCAAGAATTGCCACATGTGGCTAACAGCTACTGTATTGGAAGCACAGATACAGAACTTTTCCATCACTAAAGAAAGTCCTATTGGACGCTATGGGATCTAGTTAAACATGGTAGGTTATCTGACTCACTTTGCCTTCAACTGATTTTTAAATGGGCATGTAACAGAATTCTGTCAATAAAACCAGGAAGTCTGTCAAATGGCTTTTGGGAAAGGCTTCCTTATTCCTAAAAAACAAAGCCTCACAAGAGATGGTCTTTCTTCTGTCTTTCCATAATATTGGTTTAGAATGTGACGGAAATACTGCAGCCCTCTTGTGAACCTGAGGGAGCCAGTCTAAGAGCAAAGATGGCACAGGAGAGCAATGAAAGGAATATGAGTTCTTAATGAAATCACTAACCTAGTATTAAACTGTTACTGACTTAGTATCCTCATTATGTGAAATAACCAGATAACAAATGTCCTTACTGTTAAAGTCATTTGAAGTTCTTTAAGTTTTTGTAACTTACATCCAGATGCAACCTAACTTACATCCAGAGCTTTATTTATATTTTAGTATTGCTCTTCAATAAAAAGGTTCTAGTCATTCAATGTATTGCTAAAAATCTGCAAGGACTGTAGGTCTCAAATTTGGCTACAACAATGTAGCCTCTCATAGATCTGAACATCTTAAAAATAACAAAGGGAGAAAGAAACTTTTTACCATATCACTTTTTCAACTGAAAACTCTTAGTTTAAAATGCAATATGAAAAATATGAAATAATGCAATATGAAAATATGAAAAAAATGCAATATGAAAAATATGAAAAATATTTTACATTTGCAAAAAAAATTTCAACAGTGAAACCTCTATTTCTGATAGATAGCACTCAGAATTTTAGGGTAGGATTAGAAAATTCAGAGTTCTCAGAATTGGAAGATCCTCAAAGATTGTTTAGTTCAGCTCTTTCATTTAAAACTGAAGAAACTGAGGTCCACAGAAATAAAGTAACTGTGGTAGACAGAACGGTGGCCCTCCAGAGATGCCCATGTCCTAATCCTTAGGACCTATGCATATGTTATCTTACATGGCAAAAGGGATTTTGCATATGTGTTTAAATTAAGGATTTTGAGATGGGGAAACTATCTTGAATTATCTGGTGAGCCCACTGTAGTTACAAGGACCTTATAAAAGAGCACCAAGGATAAAAGAAAGGAAAAGAAGATGTAACAAAGGAACCAGTGATTAGAGTGATGTACTTTGAAGGTGCTAGAAGGGACAATGAGCCAATGAATGCAGGCGACCTCCAGAAGGTGGAAAAGGCAAAGAAACGGATTCTCCCCTGAAGCTTCCAGAAGGCAGCCCTGCCAACACCTAGACTTTAAACTTCTCACCTCCAAAAATGTAAGAGAATAAATTGGTGTTTTATGCCACTAAATTTGTGGTAATTTCTGATAGTAGCAATAGGAAATATAGTTACCTCCCCAAAGTTACCAAGCTTATACTGGCAATGCCAGAACTCAAATCTTCTGACTCAAGGTCCAATTTTCCTCCTACCAAAAACTTCCATATAGTATTTCCTTTTCCATGCTGCTTTCTCAATTATGGGAAGATCTCAGTTCAATGCCTTTGTAGTGTTTTGTGGAAAAGCACTTGATTAACCACAATATGGGACCATTGTGTAGTGGTTAAGAGCATAGCCTCAAAGAGCCAGATAGACTGATTTTTTAATCCTGCCTGGCTCTGCTACTTATCAACTAACTTTGGGGCTTTGGGGTGTAATAGCCATTCTGTGCCTCAGTTCTACCATCTATATACAATGAGGCTAATAATATTATCTATTTTTTAGGTTTATTATGATAAGTTAGTTAATATTTGTGAAGAACATAAGACATGCCCAGTACAGAGAAAATAGTATGTGTTTGTTACATTATAAACTTTTAGAAATCCTGCTGACCTGTCTGCAAACTATCACACGCAAACCTATTCACAACAACAACAAAAATTTAAAGTCTATTAGATAACAAAGAATTTAACTCAAAATTAAATTTTCACCTCAGGATGTTTCTTAACTAACTTTGATTTCTAACTAACATAGTTTAGATTGTATTTTAGAATTTTCCGTATGTTTGGGCAAGTTACATTTCAGCCCGACTACAAATAGTTCAGCCAATTTACAGATAGGGAAAGTGCCTAATTTATACCATAAAACCAACATGGAATCAGTTTTTATAAATAATATAAGACCAATATTTTGAAAAACATGGACTATGCATATGGTATTTGATTAACTAGTTAATTCAAATGGCTGGGCTTCATTCTATAGAATAAGGTGAATGGAAGCCTTTGAGATCTCATATTTAGAAGACTCAATCACTCTTAAGGTAACTTACGGCTCTGCCAAAAATTTCCCCAGTTGGCAAGAAAGTAGCTAAATATGAGGATTTTCCTCCTCATAACATATTCTCATGTGCATGCTTGTAAGTATTACTTGTTTGGCTTGGTTTTCATTTTAATGGAATGCAGCCACTCCCAAAGCATTAAAACCATTCACTGAGATTTGGACACGCTGCATTTTGGACGAATGAGAAAGATTCTTTAACAGGAGATAGGAAATGAGGATATTTAATTGAATCAGTGAAATATTCACAGGCAGCATAAGTCTATAATGATAAGACAAGAATGAAAATGTAAACTCCATGAAGCCAGCACCTATGCCTATCCTGTCCCCATTATAACCCCGAACTTATTATCCTGTTACACTGGTAGGTGTGCAGTATTTGTGCAACGAACAAATGGACTGCCAAAGGAGAAGCAAAAGGCTAAATGTGTATAAACAAAGCAACATGGAATGTTCCTGCACTTTCTGGGATGTGCAGGATTGTGCAGAGACGAAAATGTTAGTAATATTAGTGTTGTAAGGTATCTTTATCTGCAAGAGTCCATGGTACAAGTAGAACCTGTAATGAAATCTTGCTGAATCTCAGAATGAAGCTACCTCCTTAAAAGAGCTGAATTTTTCTTCATTAATTAAAACACTGCTGAAGAGGAGAATTGGTACTAGAATAGAGCCAAACACACAGGCATTCCACTATTCTTCAACACTGCATACCGCATGATTTTATTCATTTTAAATGTAACCAAGTCTGAGCTGAGGAGGAAGAGGTAATTTGGCAATTTAAAATTCTTTAGATCAATCATAAATATATAAAAAGAGAATCATCTTCATCACAATTTCAAACTTGTGCTCTGCAAAAAAACATGGTTTTTTGTTTGTTTGTTTTTTGCAGATTTAAAAAACCAATTGACAATCTGGGAGAAAATATTTGTAAACCACATACCCAACAATGGATTCATATCTAGGCTATGAAGAGAACTCTCAAAACTCAACATTAAAAAAATGAAAAATCCAATTAGAAAATGAACACAAAGATATGCATGGACACTTCACCAAAGGAGACACACAGACAGCAAGCAAGCACATCAAAAGATGTTCGCTATCATTAGCCATTAGAGAAATGTAAATTAAAATAAAAATGAAATATCACTACACAGCTATCAAAAAGGGTAAAATGAAAATTAGTGTAACACCAAATACTAGAGAATGCAAAAATTAGATCACTCATACACTACTGGTGGAAATGTACAATGGAATAGCCACTATGAAAACAGTTTGACAGTACCTTTTAAAACCAAAAAAAATCCATCACACAAGCCAGAATTGCACTCTTAGACACATATACGATAGAAATGAAAACTTATTTTCATTTAGAAACTTGTACAGGAATGTCACAGCAGCTTTTTCATAATAGCCCCAAACTGGAAACCACCAAATATCCTTAAAAGGGTATGGTAGGTACATCCATACCACAGAATAATACTCAGCATTAAAAAGGATGAATTCTATATCCACACAACAATTTGGATGAACCTTAAGGAAATTATGCTGAATAATTTGAATAATACTCCCTAGACATTTCTTTGTACCTTCCTGTGAATCTATAATTATTTCAAACTAAAAGTTTTTTTTAATCCTCTTAAAACAAATCATTCAGATTTGAGTGTTCTATCCTTTTGAAGGTAATCTATGTGATTTTAAGTCCTTAGTTCCTTTTTTTTTTTTTTTTTAAAGTATGTATGACCTCTCCCACAGTGGACATTTTTTTTTTTTTAACTTTATTTATTTTTTGAGAGGGGAGTGGGGAAGGAGCATGAGCAGGGGAGGGGCAGAGAGAGAGGGAGAGAGAAAATCCCAAGCAGCCTCCATGCCGTCAATGCAGATCATGACCTGAGCTGATATCAAGAGTTGGACGCTTAACCCACCAAGCCAACCAGATGCCCCTGGACATTGACTTTTAAATAAAAAAATATTTTCTTCCTTTCTCAAACTCAAAAATATATGTGTGTAAATATCCCCTGGTTTCCAACCGGAGTAATCCGTGAGCTGAAATACACAGGAAAAAGAAAATGTCAAATATAACTGAAAACCAGTATGTGACTGCCTTACCTAGAAGGCAGGTAGAATCTTTGCATCTCCAAGTTGGGAAGAACTTAGGGGTCTTCCAGTTGAAATTCCCACCAACATGAAAATCCTTTCTGTAATATCTCTGACTAATCTAACCTTTGAACACATATAGTGACAAAGTAATGGACATTAATTGTTTTGCCCATCCACCACATTCCCCTCTGACAAACACATCCCTCTTTTTCTGTGAACTGCTTTTCTCAACTGTGGTTCTACCAAGAGCCAACTTTTCCCCATACCCTAGTTTAGTTCAGAGAAGGCACCTGAGTCAAACAGTGTCCTGACCCATAGCCTTGGTTGGTTTGTCCAGAGTTGGACACCTGATCCAAACTGGACCAGAGCCTTTCCCAAGATTTTTCTCACTAAATGTGATAAAGAGAGTTTCTCTGCAGTGTTGTGAGATAAGAAAAGCAGGCACTCTTAGCAAACATGTTTCATGTCATGTACATGACAAAGAGTCTACAGAGAGAGAAAATAAAGCCAATATACAGAAGAGGAGTTGAGAGAAAGAGAAATAGGGCCAGCTGCGTTTAGGTCTCTGGTTCTAATTGTTTCTGGGGCCCGGTGGGATGTCTGCCCTTCCCACAGTTTAGCTGGTCAATCCTTTCTTTGTTCACATGAAATACTCCTAGTATTTTTCTAATCATTTTCTCTTTTTACCAAGCTAGTGCAAGTCAAATTTCTGCCACATGCAACCAAAAGAATTCTCATAAAAATGGGAGGTCCATAACCTCACAATGAAGCTGGTTCACAGCTCTAATTGTTTACAATGTTCTTCCTCAAGTTGAAAGACAGTAAGCTCCCCTTTGCATTCTACCCACTGCCATACATCCATATCAAGTCTCACCTCTTTTCCAAAGATGAAAAGATCGTGATCACATAACCTGTTGTAAACATCCACTACTTTTTGGCTGTACAACATGCATTCCCCTACTATTTTAAAACCACCACCCCAATTCTGTGGGGAAAATCACCTTAACCCTATTGAACATAGCCTGGCAGGACTGTGAGGCAAGGTGTCTTACCTTCCACTAACCAAAGAGTGAGCATATGGTCCAAGTCAGACTCTCTAGTCTTGAATCTTGACAAAAATGCTGGAAGTTGCTGAAGCATGATCACTCTGGCAGTGAAGCCATGAAGAATATGACCACCAGGGTTACTGAAACCTCTTGAGCTGCTCTGGCCCCTATCCTTCCTAAGCTTGATTCTTCAACCTTCTCTTGATGACTCTTTAAGCTGCTTTGATACTCTTCTAATCAGATATGTTATTTGTTTCACTAGTTTATGCAGAGGGTCCTAAATTAAACATACCCCAAAAGTTCTTTTTCAGACTAATTCCAGTTTGTTGAACTGTACTAATTCATGTGACTTGACTTGCAGTCTCTAATCTGATTGATCCCTCCTAAGTAATTTCATTTATCAAAATCTTTCTGAATAGTCAAACAAAAGGTGGTCTGAGCAGAACAGAGATAAAAATAATATGGGCATGTGCTTATGTTAACACAGCTACAAAGCCCATATCACAGTGTATGAAAATGAGGGCCAATTTTGAGTTTGTAGGCAACTACAATTCGAAGTCTTCTTCATGTTAACTTCTATAAAATTAAATATTTCCTGCCCTACAATATATAGATGACTTTTCAAAATCTACATAACATTTCAGTGTGTTGGATTTATGTTGTTCATTTCAGTTTAGTCTACAAAGATTTACTATAAAATAACTAGTGTTCTGATTATGGCTGTCACTGACTTTAGGAATGAACTGAAATAGAGACTGAGTTTTATTCTCTGACGATGTGAGACTATCCTGATCTGACAAAGGAATGAACTAAGAATAATCCTGATTACCAATCTTTATTAAAGGAATTTAAGAATTCTATATTTGGATATTTGGGTTATATAAAAAAAAATCATCTAATTAAATTTGTATAAAAGGACCTCCAGGCCATTGATACGCAAACAAATAAAGCCAGACCTTTCTTAGGGGATGAAGAAACAAAATTAGGTAAATAGAAGTAAAACACACACATACACAATCAGGCATACAGACCAGTTATTGAAGACCAATAGATCACAAAGCCTTATTTGTTAACCCTTAACCATTTGTAACTGCAATGCACTCCTCCTTGATGACCACAGGAATTCCTTTAGGAAGAGAAGTGTAGCTGCCACTGTGTCACCCTTTCTATCCACTTCAGGTCAGAAACTCATCTCAAGGCTTTAGTAAGAGAATCAATTCCCACACAAAGAGAGTTTGGGGAGATATTGGCTAAGGAAAAATCATTGGACATTTTGTTTGAATTTCTGGGAACTTTTCTATTTTAATTCTAATTGTGGTTGTTAATCTGGGATATGCTCATAAGGAGAAGTTTGAGGAACAAGTACTGCTGTAAAGTAATAGAGGGGATGATGCCTAGGAGGGCAGGCTGGCTGCCAGTCTGTCCCCAACAGTGGTTTTCATTTTGGTGAGTTTTTCTTCACCCATAATCTGAATCACAGCAAATCAATCTCAAAACTGGATCTATTAAAGTCAGCAAGACTGGGACCATATACTAAAAGGAGATCCACATTAACCAAGGTCACAGGAGCTGAGGTATATAATCAAAATACTGATCTACTAATCTTCCAAGAGAAATTCAATTACCACATAGACCAGGAACACTTGGGTCAGCCAGACTACCATGTTTTCTCCCTTCAAGGCAGTCACTATGGACCTGAGGGTGACCTCCAGGAGCTAAGAGCAGTCCCCAACTCTTGCTAGCATTAATAGCAAGAGAACAGGATTTCAGTCCTATAGCTGCAAGGGAATGAATTCTGCCAATAACAGGAATGAAAAAAGACCCTGAGCTCCAGATGAGAATTTTGCCAGCCAACACCTTCATTTCAGTTTAAACAGAGAACTCAGCCAGGCTGTCGTGGATTTCTGGCCTACAGAACTGTGAGCTAATAGACATGTTATTTTAGGCTGCCAAATTTGTTAACAGTTCATTAATTTGTTATACAGCAATAGAAAACAAATATACCGATAGACCAGTGATTCTCAAAATGTAGTTCCCCAACCAGCATCAGTATTATCCAAGAACTTGTTAGAAATGTAATTTCTTGGGCCACAAGACTTTGGAGGGGTAGAGCCTACCAATCTGTATTTTAACAAGCCTTCCAGTGGAAGCACACTACAATTTGAGAATTACTGAAGTACAGGATGCTTAAGTAGGCACAGGCAACTTTCACCTTGTGATTTGACCTTGTCTATGCTTCATTAGCTTACCAGCATATTTTCTAACTGATATACTCTTTCTTTGGGATGGAATTCATGCTGTCTAGTTCTCCAGTCATCTTTTTTGCTTTGGCATTATACTCTAAGACAATTGTGTAAATACCCACAGTGATCCAGTACTTGATTCCTAGTTTAACACTCTAAGGAAAAGCCTTACTTCCCTCACTAAATAAGGCATCTCATTATTGTTCCCCTATGGTGTCTACACTGTACCTAATGTCTAACTCTCTAGTAAAGAATAATGTAATGTACTTAAGCCTTTAATGTTGCCTGTGTGTTGCTACCCAAAACGCTCAATTCATACAAGTCTGATAGTCATTTTCAGACTAGAAGTAAGCATCTTTGCTCACTGGATAAAGAAAATGCATAAGGCATAGTAGAAAGAATCTTGGGCAAGCTGTCAAAAGACTGAGATTCCAGTTTAGGCTCTACCATGGAGCAGCTGTATAATCTTAAGCAAGTCAGCTAAAATCTCAAAGCCTCTTTCCTCATCTGTAAAATGAAGAACTTAAAATGAATGATCTGTAACGTCTCCAGCAGCTAAATCATTGTGTGGCTGTCTCATTCATAGTGCGCTCCTTCTAGATTCAAGACTAATGCCCTGGATGATAAAAGAAAAGATATAAAGTAGCAAATGACGTTGCAAGTGGCCTGGTTTATAGAGTATCTCAGAAGAAGTAGAAAATATTAGATACATTTCCATCTTTAGGAAGTTATCTTTGGGATTAAAGAAAAATTAATTTCAATGACATATTAATTTTCAAAATTAGAGGGTAACCAAAACTAAGTTGAAGGTTTAAATTAAAATTACTCAATGCCACTTTATGAGTAAGGGAACAGGGGTGCCTGGGTGGCTCAGCTGGTTAAGCATCCAGCTCTTGATTTCGGCTCAGGTCATGATGTCATCGTTCATGAGATCGGGCCCCATGTCAGGCTCTGTGCAGACAGAGTAGAGCCTGCTTGGGATTCTCTCTCTGCCCCTCCCCTGCTCACACTCTCTCTTTCTCTCTCAAAATAAATAAACATTTTTAGATCAAAAAAATTCTTTTTTTTTTTTTTTAATTTTTTTTTTCAACGTTTATTTATTTTTGGGACAGAGAGAGACAGAGCATGAACGGGGGAGGGGCAGAGAGAGAGGGAGACACAGAATCGGAAACAGGCTCCAGGCTCTGAGCCATCAGCCAAGAGCCTGACGCGGGGCTCGAACTCACAGACCGCGAGATCGTGACCTGGCTGAAGTCGGACGCTTAACCGACTGCGCCACCCAGGCGCCCCAAAAAAATTCTTTTAAAGAGTAAGGGAATAACTTACTAAGAGCTGTATATTTAATATCAGGTTCATTTCATGTGAGAATAGAGATATAGAGCAGGATCTATAAGCCCTTTATTAACGAAACCTGTACGTCTGCCATATTCAATCTGGAAATTACAGAAAATTTGATTTCTGAAAAACTTGACTCTTGTGATCTAATTATATTTCCTCAGATTACCTTTTCTAAAAGTTTATTTCTCTGAGTAAGAATCTAAAACAGAGAGAGGGAAACAAATAGGATTAAACTTCTAATAGAATTACGTTTAATCTTCTAAAGGAAGAATCTGGGAACAACCAATACCAGGCCCATATTCTAACCTGCAAATAAAACCATTTTTGCAAGGTTTCAACATTTCTCTTAATAGTCTTTGGTCCTAGTGATTCTAACAAGTGATTTACCAGCAGTAAAAAGAATTTTCACTTTAAAGTTAAGATAAAGAATTTGTTTAGGTTTTTTTTTTAATTGAGTCATACATTCATTTTTACATTCAGTTCAATAGATATTCGTTGATCATCTACCATACTCTCCAAGCTTTATGCTAGCAACCTGGGAATAAGCAGCCTGGTACCTACACTCAAGGAGCTTATATGCCTGGGATAGCCAGACTAATTAATAGGCAATTCTATCAATAGATACAATGAAAGCTCAAAAATTCAAATCTAAATATGATTATAGATCAAAGGAAAGGACAACAATCAGTTCTATTTAACCTTGTAACAGATGATAAATCACCATCTCTAGGTGTTAAAGTAATAGTTGAAAGCAATGTATTCTTCCTGTCATGATGATATGAACGTAAGCAGAATACTTCTTTGGTACTTATGGTTCTCCAAGGATGAAAAGCACTAAGGCATGTATATGTGTTGTAATGTGCAATTGTCATTTATGCCTCCTATTATTATGCAGTGCAACTAACCTTAGAAAACGGGCCCCCTTTTTTTCTCCTGTTCATACAACTCAAGGCCACCGTTCCCTGTATAAGTTCAATATTCATTCAGTAGAAATGTATGAATACTCTCTGTGTCCCAGAATTATGGTAGGCCCTGAGGAAATACAGATGGAGGGCAAGTCATGTCTCCATGGAATCTGCATGGAGAAATCTGCATCTAATAGTAGAAACAACTATAACAACAAGTCATTGGGATAATGTGTAAATAATCCTAGCAGAGATGAGGAAGTGAAAAGACCTTCTTATTGGAAGAAAGTAGGTGGACTGAGGTATGTGCTTGATCTATGGCTACATTCAAGGGAGAGGGTGCAAAAAGGAATAAGACAAAATCTCTACCTTAACTTCAGAGGTAGATGTGGAGAGAAGTGAACAAATATTTCAGAGGCAGATTGAGATTTATGATAAGTGCTTTTATGGAAGTGGAAAGTGCTTTGAAAGAGCAGAGCAGGGAAGACTTTTCTTTGCACAAGGCATTGAAGAAGGCTTCACAAAGAAGGTGGTATTTGAGGTGGCTCATTGGCTTATACTCTGGAAGGTTCTATTTATACCAGCAGACATAAATGATTTCAGTTCTGAAGAGGTGCTTTTAGACTTTCTCTTCCTTTAAAGCCTTGATAGAGAAACTGCAATAAGCAAATATATTTGAATCCACCCAAACACCTTGACATTCTCATTCCACACATTTCACACATGGTATCTTTTATGTCTGGGAAAGTAGACTAGGAAATGGTTCAAATACCCCAGGGCCTCAAAACATATACGTTGGAAAGTGTACCTAATTTCCAAAAAAGGTCGAGTTGCAAAAGAATCCATTTTGATTGGAAAACAAGCTGTTCACTTCTGGGTATGGAGCAGCTGCTGCAGCAGAGGCACAAGGGAAGTAAAAGGCACCTCTGCTGTCAGGAAAGGCCTTGTGCAGCCTCTTGTTCAGACCAGCAGCAATCTCATACTGACCAGAGTGGCACATGTAAAACCCATTTGTGGGGTGGAGAGGTAGGTCGAGTTTGATACAGTTGTTCAAAGGAGTGGAACACTCCTGACTGCTGCTTCTAATCTTTGCTGACAGTGATTTGGGACTGGAAGACTTGAATACAGAATAATCCATAAAGAAGGAAAGGAATTTTGCAACTGCTCAGTGTGAGTTGCTTTCTGGCACACATAAGATTTAAATGGCTGCCCCAGAAAAATTATATGCACAACAATAGAACCAAAGTAGTGAAAGTGGTCAAGAAATTAGGCCATGCTAACTAAAAGCTAAGTATGAATATTTAAAAGCTGATAGAAAGAATGATGATCTGGGGGCTACTACAGGAAAATAACAGTATTATCATCAGCCCAAAGAAACTGCATCACTCAAAGACATAGATGTATGAATTCAATCTCCATTACAGTTATGCAGCCAAGTTATTTACATCAGATCTAGCACCTGAGAAGCCACGGGGGAACACCACGTTGAATGAGATAGAGTGTGCGTCAACATAAATACTGATAGTCATTATGAAGATCAGATATGGGCGTGTCTTGCTTTGACTTCACAGGTATTATTTCAGTAACTTTTATAGACTCTTTACATATGATCCTAGAGTATCATGGTGGCTTATTCTATTTATTACACTTGTAAATGACACCAAAGAATGGGCTTTGATGGAACCACAGTTCTAAGAACAGAGACTACCATCAAATTTCATGGCAGATTATGTGATATTTAAGATCGACTGTCTCATCATCCAAAAAGAGGTTAACCTTTAAAAATAAATCCCTCAAATATCTAAATGGTTCCAACCTCTCCAGAAGTGAGGCATTTTTTACTTTCCCCAGGCATATCCGATCCTCTTAGTAATCAAGTTGACTAAATCCAAACTGTACAGATTATCCCTACAGACCTGGGTGTGTGCCCTTTAACCAAAGTGCACCGCCACTGCTCACATTTTTGCTCAGCCTGCATGCCCTGTGACTTGTATTCATGAAGGCCCAGTTCTAAGAGTTATCAGACTCAGTCCACATTTAGCGGAACAGAGGGCACTGAGAATCACACAGTCAGCTACCGACCAACGACTGCATGTGCTTTTTCCATTGCATCTTTTCTTCCAGCTCTCATGGAAACAAGCATTGCCACAGCCTCTGGATGAGCCAGCAGAGCCCAGTCATCTGGCAACCATGACTGGTCTCTGGCATCTGAGAAGAACATCAACGAAAGAAAACGAGAGGATAAAAAAAAGAAGTGAACACAGACAGTTCATTTCTCCCCTTCTTAAATTCTGCAGTTCCACTTGCCTGACTCGACATTAATTTTGTTTTGAATGCTATATAAATTAATGTTGGAGCCCTATCCAGTTTTCAGACCTCTTTGCTGTATGCCTAGAATAGGGCTCAGTAATGTTACTGCTGGCATGAGGGCTCCATAAGCTGACAGCTCACTGACATAATATTTTAAATAAGGATATAATTCTCATCCAAAATGACATTCTGTGGGAAAATTTTGCTTTGTCGCCTGTTTGTCATGAGAACTTGAGAAAGTTACATAATCTCTTTCAATTGTACCTTTATCTCAGCATTAAAATGAGAGCAAGAAAACCTGTCTTCTTTTTTATTAACTGCAAGGGCTATTGATTATTTAAGATGAACAAAAACTATTTGCAAACTAATGGACATCAAGGAGCTAGTCCACTGTTTTACCTTAGGAAACACTCTTATAAGGCCTCAAAGAACAGAAATGTCACAGTTGTGTGACCTCTGAGTTCTCTGCTAGTTGTCTTAATGACCTTATGGCAATGCATTTGGTGTTCCCTATTAAGCAAGATGTTGGTCTTATATATATACGTGTGTGTGTGTGTGTGTGTGTGTGTGTGTGTGTGTGTGTGTAAAAGTATCCTTACATGAAAAACAATACAGTGTAGTAGGTAAAAGCACAGGCTGGAATGAAATTCTTCTACAGACAAACTGTGTTGTCTTGATTAAATAAATTACTTAACCTCCTTGCTTTGGAAGACAATGTTATTGCCTCATAAGGCTTTGGGAAGAATTACACCCAATTAGAACTCACAAAGTGCTTAGAACAGTGCCTAGAATATAGTTAGCATTCACAGTACAGGTGCTTGTGAATACTGCCAGTCCAGGGACCTCACCAAACCAGTACTTGTTCACATCAATTTTTAATTGACAGGTTTTTAGGCCATATAAATGGTTTAAATGTCTAGCCCTAAACCCACATTGGGCAAGTTTTGTATAGAAATTCTCACGAGGGCAGAGATTTTTGTTGCCCAGTGTCTAGAATGGTGCCTAGTAAAGAATAGGCACTCGATAAATATTTGTTGAATGAATGTATGAATGGGAGACCCCCCTCCACACCCACACCCACACCCACACACCTCTTCCCCCAATCCATCCAGAGCCATAGCTAAGAAGAGCAGGTCTCCTACTTAAGGGGCACTTTTCCCTAGTTTGCCCATTTTGGTCATCGCCCTTTGGAGTCTCAGCTATAAGCAGGAGGCTCCCATTTACTCTTTTATCCTGCTCACACTCCAGCTTTATCTTCTATCCCCTTAACTCGGAGTGTGCCATGGGCCCATCAGAACCCTGACTCCAGTTCACCAAGGACCGGAAGCTGCTCTCAGGGGAAAATCCTTCCAAATATTTTTCTTCTGAGAAATGTTGTTTTTTCAGTGATTTCTGGCCAACACTTACTTTTCTTACTTTATCTCCAGATGAACCATGCTTCAAAAAGACAGATTTTACATTTTAACCAGAATTTTTAGGTATAATGTACTCATCTTCTATCAGATTGCTAGAAGTAGAATTCTCTATAACCATTTCTTTAAAATGGAAAGAATAGGTTATAAGAAAGTTAAGGCCTCTGAGTTTTGACATTATGTCTTTAACCCTTGGAAGTTAGAGAGTTTTTTCTTTTGTGTTCCAGATTAGAACACATTATTATCTCATAGATTAACAACACTAGCTATAAGTTATTTATTGAGTACTCCTGTGCACCAGGTATTACACATATATTATCTCTAGTCATTACAGTAACTTTGCAGGTACTCTTTATTAGCTTTATTTTAAAAGTGAAGAAACTGAAAGCCAGAGCATTTATGAAACTTTTCTAATAATTCAAAGTAGTAAGAAGTTGTAGCAGACAAGTATTATGGCACATGCCTACCCATATTCCTCTAAGAGATGTTATTTTACCCTGTTAAGGGGTAGCAGCCATGGTTTATATCATATGATCCTACCACCATGTCCCTATCAACTGGATGAAAGGTACTGAATCGACCTAAGAATACACAATTTATAGGTTAGGTAGTGCCCTCTGACAAACCTCAACATTGATCTGGGCCAATCCCCCTTTTTCATAAGAACTTTGCTAGTGGTGGATTATCTCAGTCAAAATTTCCTTTAAAAAGTTAAGTGTTAGGAAAAACAAAAAGTTACAAAGTTCTAAATGGTCAGAGTCTTGAGAACAAGTGACAAAGGGCTTTTTTTTTCAGCCTTCTGACACATTTATCTTTGTAAATTCTGTGTTTCCTATTTAAATAAGAAAAATGGGGCACCTGGGTGTCTCAGTCAGTTAAGCACAGGACTTCAGCTCAGGTCATGATCTTGCGGTCTGTGGGTTCAAGCCCTGCTTCAGGCTCTGTGCTGATAGTTCAGAGCCTGGAATCTGCTTCAGATTCTGTGTCTCCCTCTCTCTCTCTCTGCCCCTTTCCCACTCACTCACTCACTCTCTCTGTCTCTCTCTCAAAATGAATAAACATTAAAAAAAATTTTTTTTAATAAGAGGGGCACCTGGGTGGCTCAGTCAGTTGGGCATCCAACTTCGGCTCAGGTCATGACCTCGTGGTTCGTGGGTTCGAGCCCCACATCGGGCTCTGTGCTGACAGCTCGGAGCCTGGAGCCTGCTTTGGATTCTGTGTCTCCCTCTCTCTGTGTGTTCCTCCCCTGCTCGTGATCTGCCTCTCTCCCTCAAAAATAAATAAACATTAAAAAAAATTTTAATAAGAAAAATAACCTAATTGGAAGTGCTGTAAGGAACAACACAATAACTTCTATTATAAAATTATTCCACTTCTTTCTTAAATCTCAAGTATTTATGAGGGAAGGGGAAAAAAGAGCCACAATTTTTAAAAATTTCCTTCCCTGTTTGGAACTGGTTAACTTTAAAGCACTTGTAGTTTTGACACAGTCCCTTATTGTACTAGAAGGAGCTCAAGTCAATTGTAGCACTGAAAAAAATGTGTTCATTGCTTTAATAATACTAATCCATCCACTTATATACATTTGGTGAGCACCTATTGTGCTCTTAGAATTGTGCTGGGAGCTAGGAAATACAATGGTGAACAAAGCAGACTTGGTTCTTGCCTTCATAGTATTTATGTTCTAACAGGGAAAAGACATCAAACAAATTGCAGAAATAATTACAGTAGCAAACAGTGCTAAAAAAAAAGGGAAATAAGATATCTAATAGAAGGACTAGATAATGAAGAACTAGCACAAAAATATGAATATTACAGATATATCTCACTCATTATAGATACAAAATTTTAGGGGCGCCTGGGTGGCTCAGTCGGTTAAGCATCCGACTTCAGCTCAGGTCATGATCTCGCGGTCCGTGAGTTTGAGCCCCGCGTCGGGCTCTGGGCTGACGGCTCAGAGCCTGGAGCCTGCTTCCGATTCTGTGTCTCCCTTTCTCTCTGCCCCACCCCCGTTCATGCTCTGTCTCTCTCTGTCTCAAAAATAAATAAACGTTAAAAAAAAAATTTTTTTTTAATTTTAAATAAAATTAGGAAAAAGAATCCACCTTGTAGCACCTTGAAAGAATAATCACCATGACCAAATGGGGTTCATATAGGAATATAAGGATAATTCAATATTAAGAAATCTGATAATTCAAAATTAAGAAATCATATTAGAACATCAAAAGAGGCAAATTATATATATATAAAAGAGGTAATCTATATTACATATATCACGTATAATAGACATGATAGAAGGCATTTTATAAAATTCACCAAATTCTTGACTAAAATTCTTAATTCAATAAGAGTATGTATTTTTATTAACTGCTTACTACATTCCAGGCAGTTTTCTAAGCACTTTAATGAGTTTTAACTCATCTAATACTTCCAAAAACCCTACAGGCAATATTATGGCCAAATCATACAAGGCCTCAGAGGCCTTGCTGAAGATTTTGGATGGTTTCATAAGGACAATGGGAAGCCACTGAAAGGGTGAAGCAGAAGAAGGATGTAATCAGATTTGCATTTTACAAAAGATCACACTACCTACAATAGAGAGTACAAGAGCAGATATGCAGCAACCAAGTAGAAAGCTATTAGAGTAGTCCTACTGATTAACAGAAACATTGGACCTGCCAAGTTAAAAACCTGGGAAACTATTAAAAATTTAACTGGGGAGAGCTACTAAGAGTTATTGAACAGTGAGATAATACATGTACAGATGTAATTTAGGTGAGTTGGAAGGGGGAAGAGAGAAGTAATGAGAACAGTTAGGAAATGACTGCAATGTAGATAAGGCAGTCATTCTGGGTAATGAGACTCTGAACTAAGGTGATGGCAGAACAAATGGAAGGTAGATAGAGATACAAGAGACTGTCAGCACCGGGAAAAAACTCCCTGAGCTCCATATACACCTGCACCATGCTTATGGATAGTTTTGTTGTTTTCATGCACTTTGAGCTCCTTTGTGCCTAAGCATATCTTACTCTTCTTTTTATTGCAGCAATCAGCACAAATTAGGCACATGGTAGGGTCACAACAAGTCAAATAAATGAAAGAATAAACAAGACAGAATAAAAAAGATAAGAAATAACAAATGTTGGTGAGGACACAGAGAAAAGAAGTGCCCTCTTGCACTACTGGTGGGAATGTAAATTGGTGCATGCACTGTGGAAAACAGGGAGGAAGTTCCTCAAAAAATTAAAAATAGAAATACTATATGATCCAGTAATTCCACTACTGGGTATTTACCTAAAGAATACAAAAGCACTAATTCTAAAAGATATATGCATCCCCATGTTTACTGCAGCATTATTTACAATAACCAACCCAGTGGAAGCAACCCAGTGTCCATCCACAAATGAATGGATAAAAAAGATGTGGTATGTATGTGTGTGTGTGCGCGCACGCACACACACACACACACACACACACACACACACACACACACACAATGGAATATTACTCAGCCATAAAAGGAGTGGGATCTTGCCATTTGCAACAACATGGATGAATTTAAAGGGTAAAATGCTAAGGGAAATAAGTCAGACAAATATCTTATGATTTTACTTATATGTGGAACCTTTTAAAAACCAAACGAAAACAAAGGAAATGAACAAAGAAACAAAACAAACAGACTCATAAATACAGAGAACTGGTGGATGTCAGAGGGGAAGTGGGGGGGGAGGATGGGAAAAATAGATAAAGGAAATTAAGGGGTACAAATGTCCAGTATTCAAATAAAGTCATGGAGATAAGAAGTACAGCATAGGGACAACAATATTTTAATAATGTTGTATGGGGAAAGGTGGTGACTACACAACTCAGTGAGAACTGAGTAGTGTATAGACTTGCTGCATCAATATGTTGTATACCTGAAACTAATATAAAGCTATATGTTAATTATACTCCAATTAAAAAAACCCTCAAATACAGGAAAAAAAACAAACCCCAAATACATAGACAAGTAATTTGAACAAAGTGGTGTTCCGTCAACTCTTCTACTGTATTATAGACTATAAAATAAAGCTAGGGGGAAAAAAAAGAATGGGCAAGACAATGACAACATGGATATTTTGGGAATCACATTCAGAGTCTATTGCTCTTTCCTTTTTTTTTTTTTTGCAAGGGTGGGGAGGGAGTTGGGATGTGGTCCTTTTTTTTTAAATGTCCTCATTGGGAACTGTCACAAATTGGGAGAGACCAAGGACACACGACAACTAAATGAAGTAGTGTGGGATCCTGGATTGCATCCTAAAGCACAAAAAATATTAGTAGGGAAAACTAGAAAAATTTAAATAATGTCCGTAGGTTAACAAATATTGATGTTGATATTGATCTTGATAACTGTACTGTGTATCTAACTGTACTAACTTTAGATGTTTGCATTAAGAGAAGCTGGGTGAAGGATATACAGTAACTCTCTGTACTATTTTTACCACTCTTTTTTTAAGTGTAAATTATTTCAAAATAAGAAGTTAAAAAATAAATACCTTTGTTGGTGGCAAATCTTTCTTTTCTTTTTTTTTTTTTAAAGTATAGAACGGATCGACAACAAAAGAAAAATTTAGTGCAGAACAAAGGCTGGTGAAAAGGTCAGTAATCTTTCTGGGTAATAAGTTTCTTTGCAAGAGGAGGAGCTGATTAAAAAAACATGGTATGACTTTAAGTAAATATGAGACTGTTTTCCCTTACAGTTCATAAATGGCCTCTAAAGGCAATTCAAAAGGACAAATCCTAAAAATATTTTTTGCAATGACAGCATTGTTGGATTAGTATAAAGAATGGCTACATTGAAGAACAGCAGTTTGGTATATTTATTTTCAAAAAATCACTCTTCATTACCTTCTGGTCACACCTCAGGGTGTTTTAGCAGTTTCTGTGCACTCAGTAAGTAAAAGTTAATTGAATGCAATAATTTATCATGTCTCCTTCTGCTTTCTAATGTAGTAGCCACATCATTTTTTAAACCTCTTCTGTTATGGAAGATCTTGTTTTACCTTTTTGAGGTTGTGAGCAAATTTATTACTCTTTAGCAGAAATTTGCTATTCTTTGCTGGGGGGGGGGTGGTGGTGAGGAAAGTACAAAGAGAAACAGAGTGACCGAGAGAGCAGCCAACAGGCAGTGTGTAGCCAACAAGGTCAGCTCTCCCAGTCACACCTCTATTGGTCTCATTGTGTATTCTCTCTCCATCAATGCTGAGCATCCACTGGAAATATTCACCAATCTGTTGGTCGTGACTTATGCAGTATTTTATGAAGAATTTAAAACTCCGGACCTATCCATGCGTTAATAAGCTCAGATATTCATTCATTAGAATTTGTGTTGGAAGGTCTTTAAGCCACATAACCAAAAAATAAAAGAAAATCATATATAAAATTACATAAACAATTATGCAAACAGGCACTATATCAAGTCTGTAACAAAACAGAAGCATTTTATTTATTTCCCTGATGAACCAATGTGGTAGAGGCTATAGGCCCACACCTTAGAATCAACGTCTTAATTTTTGTCACTCTTCTTTTGCCACTTAATTTGCCTACATTTTGCCCGTCTTGCTTATAAAACAGATGTAATAACATTGTTACCTTCCAGGGAACTTATGTAAATCAATGAATATGGCTATAAAACATTTTGCAAACATGAAGTGCTACGTACTTACTAATTCCTTGACTGTGCTCATTATATTGCCCACTTTGAACCTTAATATTTGCTTATAACTCTACACTTCAGATTTCCCCAAGGAAGAAATTCCAACTTTACTTGCCTGTGGCTTTATAGACATTTCTTTATATAAGCAAAGTCCCAATTCAATAGGACGCAGAACCATGAACAAACACTACTAACCGAAAACCAAGCGGTATTCACAGATGCTCTCAGCCTGTGAATGTACAAAATGCACCTTAGTAATAGTTAAGCACATTCATTCAACATTTCCAGTTGGGGATTGTAACAGAAATGTAATGACTTACAGAGTTAGATAGTAAAAATTAAAAGTTCACAACATAATCTAATGAATCTCAAATTCTCTGCTTAAACAGAAGACCATATTTTCTCACTATTCAAAGGGCAGAATCCTATGAAGACCAGAAGAAAATTTTACATCTGAACAAGATTTGAGTAATTTAGCCTGTTGCTCTAGTTTTACACATTTCCTCAATGAATCACTTTACTGCTACTCATGCTCTGTCTTAACCCATCTGATACTATCAACTTGAAAACACAGTGTCATACTAAAATTACTAAGAGACAGTACATGAAATATCCTGCCCGGTATGTTATATACAGTAAGCACTCAATACATAGTACTTATAAAAAAATTACATGTAAATAATAATTAACTCTGACAAATCAGTTGATGTCCAATGAAAATAAGAATTATGGAAGACTTCAAGGAACACCAATATTTTTACTTGTACTTTAAATCCATGACAAAGAAACACAGTTTGATAAATACATAGCCTATATTTTGATAATAAAAAACTCATCACAAAATGAAAGATGGTAGCTATAGTTGTGGTGAATCCCTATGTTGTATACCTGATGCTGTGTGTCAACTATGCTCCAAAAAAGAATTGTTTAAAAACCTCATCACATTGAGAGTAACAAGATTAAGAAAACAAATACCTTTGATGTAATAATTTTTATATGTTGATACATTATAAACTATAAGACAGAAACCATCATATATTACTACATAAATTTAATGGCAAAATGCTGTGTATAGCCCACAAAAGCTTCAATTGAAAGAGTGACTCTCACACTAAGATGGAAAATAAGAAAAGTAACTGTTTTGTGATTGTAATTACACTCAGATTGCATAAATGAAGAATGAATATTATAGTAAGTCAGTATGCAATCTGTATATGTGGGTCAATGTGAAACAAATGGTTTTCTAATATTGTAACTTGGAACAATTCCTATTATTAACAGAAAATAGTTCAATTCCACCTTAACAGATTCAGATAGAAGACAAAATTATTTTGTCTTCTATATGAATATATATATATATATATATATATATATATATATATATATGATTCAGTGCAACACATGTTGTTCAGTGAGGCTAAAGGGTTTACTAGGACTTGAGATTGGACAGCTGTCACTAATAATGATCACAAGTATGTAGGATAAAATAGGAAACAACCATAAGTGCCACAACTCCTAGGGCATCAATGAGTTCACACAAAATAAAAACTGTACATGTGCTGAATGTGGAAAAACTCACGGAAAGTTTAAGACTCCTTTCATATCAGAAAATTCATACTGGAGAGAAATTATGTCTGTACTCAATGTTGGCAGGCCTTCAGAAGTCAGAGTTGATTACTCATCAGAAGAATTAATATTGCAGAGAAACCTCACGGAAATAGTATCCTTGGGAAATCTTTTGCTATGGAATCACATCTTCAAGTGCATCAGTTAATTTATGCAGCAGAAAAACCTCTATATGAACTAATTATCGGGAGGTCTTCACTAACAGGTCAAATATGAAAAAACCTCTGAATACTCATATTTAGAAGTCTATCAATGTAGTGACTGTGCTAAGGGCTCCATCCAGTCACATCGACAGCCAGATATCAGTCCTAGTGTAATCAATGAGAGAAAACCATTTGCTTTTTGAAAGTGATAAAGCTTTCTCACAGGAACCAGATCTAATTTTAAAATCCATGCTGCAGAGATCCACATGAATGTGTTAGATGCAAGCAGTTGTTCATATGTACGAGTGTGCACTCACTTCCAAGAGAAACTCCAACAATACCCAGCTGAAGGAACCTTTTCTTATTTATACTAGTCTCAGTATCAATCACACCTTTCTATTAACAGCTTAATGCATTAGGAAGAGCCTTCCTGTAGAATGTACTAAAATTTGCATTTCTTTAAGTAGTATCAAGGTTATCACTGGCAAACTGTAGTTCTTCATCTATGAACTACTTGTTCAAAAACACACACCTATTTTTCTTACGGGTTTTAATTGATTTGTACAATTCTTAAATGTTTCTTAATGATTTGTACAGTTCCTAACATGTAATGGATAGTACTCACCCATTGTTATGCACTGCATACATTTGATTCCAGCTTTCATTATGGTATCATTTACAATAGGGACAATGTTGATTAATTTAACTTACAAATAATAGATTTCCTCCAACAACATTAAAAGTAGCTAATGCAAATTCTAGTGAAATTAAACCAGCTGACTATATTTTAAACATAAGTATGCTATTCTACCCAATAGAATCTATAAAATATTTTCAAGCAAAACTTAGATATCATAGATCAAAAATCTTATGAGAATTTAGAGAACTTTAAAACAACCAAATTTAAAAGCATGTCTTTGTAATTTAGGTAAAATACTGCCTAATTATATAAGGTAAATATGCTTTCTGTGCAGTGGGCTTACTGAATTTGTAAAGGGAAAGCGGTGATGACATACCCACTAAACATGAACTATATTCTTAATACCTTCCTACTGAAGTCTCACTTCCTGAGTGTTAATTGAACTGGCTTCAAAAGCATCTGGCAGGTATTGCTGTGGACGACCAAAGAAGACCATCTCCTGGAGCGGGGAAGCCCAGAGAGCTGCCACCACTTTTCCCTCTGCACACAGCTCAACAGACCCAGCCGGGACACAGCTGCAGCCCAGCTGTCAGCTTTGATTTCCTGTGGCTACACTAAAAACAATCACCCCAGCTTGACCACCTGAAAATTAGATCTGAATTACTATAGCTAAGATTCACAATGTTAAAAATTAAAACTTGCCAGCAATTCAGAAAGACTATCTAAAGAAAGAATTTTATTTGTGGCTGTCCATCATGTACCGCTATGTACATTTCATTATCTCATCTGGGATCAGGTGGACAAAAGAGCTGATCATAGTTTGTGCAGGAGATAAATATTACGTTTTATTTGGCCAAATGAAGAAGGAGAGAAATAGATTATTAAGGCCATTATTGACATAAATGACATTAACAGTGAGTAATCATATCAACACTCAGAAAAACACTTCTTCAGCACAGCTCACCGGACCATAAGTTCTCAAGAGCAGAGAGTAGAGACGACCAATTTTTCTAACATCAGCCCTAGCACAGTGCCTAACACGCAACAGGTACTCAATAAATGTGTTCTGAACGAATGAGAAAGGAAGCTGGGGCAGAATATGTAAGGTAAGTTATACAATAGTTAAATTTCCTCTAGGTGACAATTCGACAAGTCTGACAATTTAATTCTTTATGTGATGCAGAGAAAATAAGAGGTAGAATATTCCTGATTTCCATAGACTCTGTCCCTTCTGGCCATGACTCTCACAGAATGAGTGCACAACAACTTCCTGATTATAAAGAGGAATACTGTTGGTATCTACCCTGGAGCATAACCAGGAGGAAAAGGAAGGAAACATTCAGAGTTAACCAGAAGTACTTCTAGGACTTGGAAGCAAATATTCTCACCAGCAAAAATCCCTGGTAAGTTCAGGCCTACTTTTAACAATGACATGTGCTTCAGTAAATGTCTTTCGAAAGAGGGGAAACTTGCTGGGTTCCTCTGACCTGGGGCATGCCCCACTTACTTTGTTGAAGTTGTACTGAGTGTAGGAATTGTAACATGATTACTGGAAGGCCAGAAACTCATTTATATAGATTATATATAAATTATATCAGAGAAGTAGGGAAAATAATCAAGACACACTTACTTTGCCAGCACTTTTTTCCTGATCAGAGAAAATGCTGGGTCTAAATTAGGGAGGATTGGCACTTTAACCTTTTATTATTATTCCCAAACGTGATTTTATAGATGGGGAACTATAGGATCCCTAGGATGTTCCTGTGATTCAGTTTGAAAATATGTCCATGTGCTTGGCTGGAGACACTGGAGATGATGCCATATACTAGTCTCTTGGAGAGTTGGGTACAGAACTCAGGAATACTGATAGGATCTACCCTGCGACAAGGTAGGTAGACAAGGAGGGTGGGCTACAGATGAGCACACTATGAATCATGTGATTCCTTAATCTTAGCCAAAGGAGAGGATGTGGATCTATATTCTGCATTAGAGAAAAAGAAAGAAGGTACTGAGAAGATAGCAAGTGAGATCTCAAAGGAAAGCAGTTGAGATTGGGCCTCAGTGAGTTATGGAAGACCACTAGTAAGCGGGGCTGAAAATGTAAAAATTCAATGGAAGGGGAGGCTCCAGAGACTAAGACTTTATGAGTACAACATTATACTAGGATTCCTAACTTCGAATGCTAACTGAATTTCCTGTATGGGGTTATGCTGTGGATAGGTTACACTTCCAGAGTAAAACCCCAAAAGGCTTAGAAAAAAAATTCCTTGAAAGGCAATTCCACATGCAATACTGTATCTGCCACTGGAGACCAACAGAGATCCTACTATGTGCTGGCAGAAAGGTTGAAGATAACAGAGTGAAGCTAGCAGTTCAGCAGTAGCAGGGCTTGGGGGTAACATACAAAAACACATGCCCAAACAATGAGCAATGGGGTCTTGGGAGCAAGGAAGAGGATCACACAGGTAACATAACTTGAGTGCCTGGAAGGCAGAGTCACAAATACAGTCACAAATCCAAGACTTAATAACGTCCTGATACCGATCACCACAGGTGACCATCTGCCTGCAGTCTGTTGTGGGATGTAATTGCTCCCTTCTTGCTAGCAGCCATTTCAGAAGACCCCAGTGGCACCTCTGGGAACCTGCCCAAGGTGGTCCTTCCTCTTTCGCATTCTGGCAGGAACAGGGAGATAGTGGGGCAAAGGAAGTGGTTTGGTGAACATGACTGGATTTGTAGTTTAACCAAAACCAAAGTACTTAGAATGGCATTGTAGTGGGATTGTGCTGTATTTATTTCTCAGAAAAGAATGAACTGCCATACATTTGATATGGGAAAAGAAGCCCTGAAAGCAGACACCTACACACCGAGAGCAAATAACAATTTAAGATGGATGAACTAAAAAGACATGCAACAGCACAACCACATGAGAGCCTTTGTGTATGTAAATTTGCTTGCTTTTTAAACCACTGATATCCTGTTTCTGAAAACTTATTCCTAGCCCCTATTCTCCTCTAATAGAACCCAGTTTCTGACAGCTCTTTCCCAAACAGCTGTCTTTCATTTAATTTCATTTAGTGTGCAAACCGTTTCAAGTTGCACGCACAAGCACACTGTGAAGAATTCATTTTCTCTAGTTTCCTGGCGACAATAAAAGAATTTAATAATAAAAAAAAAAGTTGAACTTTGGCCTGAAATGTTGCTGTCCTGCCGAAATGGTGAATTATACAAGTGGAAGTGATCCAAAGGTTATTTGGTCTACCCCCTACCATGCAAAAGAGCCTAAACAGATCCTTTCATGTAATTATCTTACTTGTCCTTTTAAAATCTTGTAAGAAAAATTCTACATTCTCACTAAATAAATTTGGTCCAGACCTTGATAATTTGAAGAATGAACTTCCCCAGGGATAAGTGCAGGAGGGGAAAAGGGATATACGATTCACAAACTAGAATAAGTCAAAACATAGAATTAAACAAAAACAAGTATGATCCTAGATTACGTTTACAGGAAAATATCAGGGAGGATTTTTGTTTAAAAAGCCAAGTTCCTGAAGGAGAGAAACGCAATAGCGCACAATAGGTTAGAGCACAGACTTCAGTTTCATGCCCACAGATTCAAATTCTACAAATGCTACTCTAAGACCCAGTTCTCTTGTCTCCAAAATGGGGGTTAACCACAACATTTATTGAGCTCCTACTACCTTTTGGGCAGTATTCTAAGTTTTATGTGTATTATTTACAAAGAAATGCTATTACAGTATTGTATAGATTAAATAAAACAATATAGAGTGCTTACTTAGTACAATTCTTGTGTTCAGTAAATGGGAACAATCATTATTAAAACTTTTGTCCATGAAAACCTAAACTGTCCATCAACGAGACTTTGGCATTCAAAGACCTAAAAAAAGAACTCAAACAAGTAATAGCACTTTGCTCCCTCCTTACTTCCCTTCTAGCCAGTGTAGGAACAATTTGAGATAGGTGTGAGAAAAGGAAGGAAATTCAGTTTTGTCCTTATACCTAAGTAATTATGGTAAGAAGAAGTGATTGTGGAAACCTTCCAATTTCTTCCCACCCAGTTAAAAATCTCCTCAGCCTTGGTGCACCTGGGTGACTCAGTCGGTTAAGCATCTGACTCTTGATTTCAGTTTAGGTCATGATCTCATGGTTTGTGAGTTCAAGCCCTGCATCGGGCTCTGTGCTGATAGCATGGAGCCTGCTTGGGATTCTCTCTCCCTCTCTCTCTGCCCCTCCCCTGCTCACTCGCTCTCTCTCTTTCTCTCTCTTTCTCTCTCTCTCTCAAAATAAATAAATAAGTAAATAAATAAATAAATAAACATTTTTAAAAATTAAAAAAAAAAAAAGAATCTCCTCATCCTCCACTTTTCACCCCATTCATGCATGCTCCTTGTAACATTCTTGAGTTCCTAACCCACCAGGATCTTTAATGCCACAGGGTACTCCAAAGTACCTTTCACAGAAGACATGCTAAGCTTAACTTTTCCAGTTTCTCAGTAGTTCCTGAATGTAACAGCCCTTGGAAATGGCAGACATGTAGTTACGGACTTCGGCAGAATTTGGTAATCTATTAATAGTACCTCAATCTCAGCATCTCTCCAGGTAATAAAATCAGACTCCTCTGTTCAGTTTAAGCACAACCTGAATTCAAGGGAGATACAATTCAAGGGTGACTATGAAGTCACTTGTCCAAGAGACTTTTCTGTATTTGAGAGAGAAATATTTAGTGGAGAGAAGAATGACTTGCCTCTGATTGAGAATGAATATATATAACATCTACCTAAAGAAAAGGGAGAAATAAATGGGAAAACTGAATTAACCGTGCTTAAGGAAATAATTTTTTAAAATGTAAAGCATAATTGGGGCGCCTGGGTGGCTCAGTGAATTGAGCGCCCGACTTCAGCTCAGGTCATGATCTCACGGTCTGTGAGTTCGAGCTCCACGTCGGGCTCTGTGCTGACAACTCAGAGCCTGGAGCCTGCTTCAGATTCTGGGTCTCCCTCTCTCTCTGCCCCTCCTCTGCTCATGCTCTGTCTCTCTTTCTCTCTCTCTCTCTCAAAAATAAATAAACATTAAAAAAATTAAAATGTAAAGCATAATTTCAATGACAGTGAAAACTGGTAAACTTTGGTGTGAACTAAGAAGTTTTTAAAATTACTTAAGATTGTTATTTTCTTAGGATGTTTTTAGCTAAAGTATTATGTTAGAGGAAGAAGGTGGATGATATCTCAAGATTCCATTTAATTTCAAGATGCTGTGATAATTCAAATGTTTTTCTAGCATAAAACTATTTTTTTTTTTAGAAATTCAAGTGAACAAATGGGTATTATTTAATGTACCCACTCCTGCTACCTTTAAAAGCTGAATAATCCATTCTATCTTAAGTAAAATATATAGATAGATATAGATATAGATATAGATATAGATATAGATATGCCATCTCCCCAGGGAGATGCTGAAAGCAACAACTGTAAGGTTAGGCAGGGATTAAAAGGAGCTAATTTTAGAGCTTCTATCACTTGAATTTGGCAGAAAGACTAAGAGGCAAAGAAGGAAGGTTGCCAGTGAGTAGGACCAATGCATAAAAGAGGTGATTAAAATGAACAATTCAAATGTGGCTAGAACTGAAGCCATGTTATAGAATTCTCTCCATGTATGCCAATACGTGGCAGGCAACAGCTACAGGGAGACTTAACATTCAATTTGACAAGAGGCTAAAACATAACCGATTTTAAAAGGGAAGACCAGCAATGAAATTGGGGACGCCAATGTCTTGTGTTATTGAGCACCGCCACCCACTCTTTTCTGTCCAGCCCAGAGTACCATCACTAGCAAGTACGCCTGGGCCAGACACCACACTCAGAACCATGGCTCCTTGCTGTCTACACTCCAGGCCCCAAATAACTGGTTTCTTTATCCAATCACCCTGAATAAGAGGGAATATTGTCTAGCAACTACAGCAGAGGATCCCCAGGCACTCCCTGGGGAAATGCAGTGGGACTATCAGTGGAAAAGAACTGTCCCCCAGCAAAGACTATCTACTCATTCTCCCAAGCTCATTATTTCTCTCAGGAAACTTTGCTCCCTCTTATATAATGCTGTGGGTAGGACAGTCAACTTCTCTCTAGCACCATGCCAGAACATTCAAGAAATAAAACCTACTTCAATTCCATGTTTACAAAAAAGAGGATATGTATGAATTCATACCATAAGCTGGGCTCACAACCACATTTTAAAAATCATATTCAACCTGCCTGCATTTTATCAAACCATGAATCATTTCTACACTGCCCCCCCCCCCCCCAAGATTCTTATGCTCTGGCCAGGGAGCATTTCAAGTGTGTGGCCATCAAGTGCCATGAATAACAAAGAATGCAGGAAAAGCAGTTTCTAAATCAAATCCGTACTCTTGAAAATAAACACATTTCCAAATGATGTAATTGCAACAATATGCCACTTTTGGTTTGAAAATTAATATAACATTAAGGTTTTTTTTTAAAGACCCAAGAAAGACGTGTAAACAAAAATGACATCATATTGTTCTCTATCAATTTTTGCCTGTATGTATGTAATAAGACTAGCTGGTGGAAAGTAACGCAATAGAGAGATATATAAAAATAAAGATTAAAGGTCCTCATGGGTAATAAAAGGCTACATGACATTGTACTCATATTGAAATAACTCGAACACAAACAGATAAACCAAGTTGAATCTAGACCCTCCAAAGCCAAAGTAACAGATTTTTAAATAGATGTAACAGTTTGAGATATAACTCACATACCATAAAATTTGCCCTGTTAAAGTAAAAAATTCAGTATTTTCTAGTACACTCATAGAGTTATATAAACCATTATCAGTACCTAAGTCCAGAAGATTTTTATTACCCCAGAAAGAAACTGTGTACTCATTAGAAGTCACTCCCCATTCTTTCTCTCCAGACCCGGACAACACTAATCTATTTTGTGTCTCCGTAGAGTTTCCTATTCTGCACATTTCACACAAGTGGAATAATACAATATGCAGCTATCTGTGCCTCTTTCACTTAACATAATGTTCGTCTATGTTACCACATGTATCACTACCTTATTCTTTTTCAACATTCTTTTTAAAAAAAATTTTTTTTAAACGTTTATTTATTTTTGAGACAAAGAGAGACAGAGCATGAACGGGGGAGGGTCACAGAGAGAGGGAGACACAGAATCTGAAACAGGCTCCAGGCTCTGAGCTGTCAGCACAGAGCCCGACGCGGGGCTCGAACTCACGGACTGCGAGATCATGACCTGAGCCGAAGTCGGATGCTCAACTGACCAAGCCACCCAGGCGCCCCTTTTTCAACGTTCTTAATACAACTATTCTGTTGTATTAATATACCTCATTTATTTATGTATTCATCAGTTGATAGATAACATTAGTTGATAAGACATTTGGGCTGTTTCCATTTTTTGGTTATCATGAATAAGGCTGCTATGACTATTCATGTGCAAGTTTTTGTGTGAACAGGTTTCCAATTACTTGGGCATATACCTAGGTGCAGAATTGCTGGGTCATATAGTAACTCTACATTTAACTTTTTGAGGAATGCCAAACTGTTTTCCAAAGTAGTTACAACATTTTACATTCCTGCTAGCAATGTGTGAAGGGTCTGATGTCCCCACATCTAACCAGCACTTGCTATTGTCTGTCTTTTTTTGTTATAGCCATCCTAGTGGTGTGACGTGGTACCTCATCCTTGTCTGGATGTGTATTTCACAAATGACTGTCGAGCATCTTTTCACGTGCTTACTGTTCATCAGTATACCTCCTTGGAAAAATGTCTATTCAAATCTTTCATCTGTTTTTAATTGGGCTGTTTATCTTTTTATTGTTGTGTTTCAAGGGTTTTTTGTATTTTCTGGAAACTAGACCTTTATCAGATACAAGATTTGCAATTACATTCTTCCATTCTTTAGGATGTCATTTTACTTTCTCAATGATATACTTTGAAGCACAAAAGTTTTTAATTTTGACAAAGTCCAATTTATTTTTACTTTGGCTTTTTGTGCTTTTGGTGTCCTACCTAAGAAACCAGTGCCTAATCCAAGTTGTACAGCTTTACAGCTTAATTTAGGTGTCTGATCCATTTGATACATGGTATGAAGTAGGGGTTCAATTTTATTCTTTTGCATGTGGCTGTCCAGTTGCCAGAGCCATTTATCGAAGAGATTATTCTTTCCTCCGTTGAATTATCTTAGAATCCTTATATAAATTCAATTGACCATAGGTGAAGAGTTTATTCTTATACTCTCAATTCTAATCCAGTGATGTGTATTTCTAGCCTACAACAGCACCACACTATCTGGATTACTGTAGCTTTGTCATAAATTTTGAAATTGGAAAGTCTGAGTCCTCCAATTTTGTTGTTCTTTTTAAGATTGTTTTGGCTGTTTTGGGTTCCAGTGAACTTTAGGGTCAGCTGGGATTTTGATAGGGATTGTGCTGAAACTGTGCATCAATTTGGGGAGTATTTCCATCTTAACAATATCGAGTCTTCTGATCCATGAACATGAGATATCTTTGCATTTATTCAGTCTTCTTTAATTTCAACAATGCTTTGTAGTTTTCAAATCCTACCTGGTTGTTTTTTTTTTAATTTGGTTAAACTATTCCTAAATATTATATTCTTTTTGATGCTCAAAGTATTAGGTTTTAGTGTCACTTCTAGCTTTCTTGAAGCATCAAGGTAAAAAATAATTCTATCTGTAGTCAAGCATGTTCAGACCAATCCTGGATGTTTATAAACATCTTTAATGAAGAAGGAAATAGTATTGATCTATCCTGAGGCAGTAGAATGGAGTAGAATAGAGACTGGAATCAAGTTAAGATAGGTTGAAACTAAAACTTGGGTCACTTATAGGTGATAGAATACTGGAAAATTTGTTTTCCTTCTCTAGCCTCAGCTGACTCATTTATAAAATTAAGACAATATCTACCTTGTATTTTATGTAGATTAGAAACAATATATCAAACGTCTTAAGGGCTTTGTCTTATTCACTCACCATTATATCTTTAGACCCTAGATCAATGCCTGGGGTATAGAAAGTACTCAAATATTTGCTAAATTAATTAACAAAATGTCTGACCTGACGTAGCATCTAGCAAAAATAAGAACTTAATAAATGACAGCAATAACTATTATCATCACTTAATAAATGACAGCAATAACTATTATAATCACTGATATCAACATTAGCATAAATAACCTAACACTCCAATGAAATAAGTAAACCAAATTATACCAGTACCATAACCTGAATAAAGTGGAAGGACAAATAAATTTAGCCAGAGGTAATGCAAATCTGATAATAACAAAGGAAACTTTAACAATGCCAAAGTGGCAGATCATCTTTAAATTAACTTTTTGCTTACTTCCTATTCTTGAATATGGGAAAGGCTAGAAAGCACTGTTCCAGTTAGGGGAAAAATATGTCAGAGTAACTGAAAATAAAAATACATACCATGTCTATATTACACTGATTATAATAATAAAAATACACTAGCAGTGCTATGAAGATACTGATTTTTCTGTTAAGGTACTCTGATATTCTGTAAAGTTCGTTGTTTCAAAAAGAAAGAAGGAAAAGTAGAAAAGTTAAAAAGATGAAGAAGCCTACAAATATGCAAACTAGAAAACTCTAGTTTGGGGGTTCTTATAGTTTCTCAAAACTTCATAAAAACATCTGTAAAAATAGGACAAAGAACAAAAATTAATGAACGCTTAAACCAAAATTCAAGTCCAGGTGCCATATGCAGCCTTTAAAAAATGCCTTCTGAAAGAGGATCTCTTTTGCATTGTTGGTGGGAATGCAAGCTGGTGCAGCCACTCTGGAAAACAGTATAGAGCTTCCTCAAAAAACTAAAAATAGAACTACCCTATGACCCAGCAATCGTACTACTAGGTATTTATCCAAGGGATACAGGTGTGCTGTTTCAAAGGGACACATGCACCCTAATGTTTATAGCAGCACTATCAACAATAACCAAAATACGGAAAGAGTCCAAATGTCCATCGATGGATGAATGGATAAAGAAGATGTGGTATGTATATATAATGGGGGTATTACTCGGCAATCAAAAAGAATGAAATCTTGCCATTTGCAACTACGTGGATGGAACTGGAGGGTATCATGCTAAGCAAAATTAGTCAGAGAAAGACAAATATCATATGACTTCACTCATATGAGGACTTTAAGAGACAAAACAGATGAACATAAGGGAAGGGAAATAAAAATAATATAAAAACAGGGAGGGGGGACAAAACAGAAGAGACTCATAAATACAGAGAACAAACAGAGGGTTACTGAAGGAAGCTAACTAATTTGAATGTAAATTCAAAAAAATAAAACTAAAAAAATAATGAAAATAAATAAATAAATAAATAAGCCTTCTGATGTTTCAACAGACTGCTTTTTCATTCTTGTAGTTCCATCTTCTAAGAAGAGAGAACTATTGTTCTGTATTTAAGACATGGCATTAAGACTCTACACTCTAACCTTGGCACTAGTTGGTTTGAAACCAATTTTTTCCACTTCTGTTTCATTCCCATAGCCGCAAATCGAAGGAAGATGATTCTACAAACAATCACACAGATAGGTTAAAGAAATAAGATCTTTTACAGTGTCAAATACATAAAAACTATATAATCTTGTCATTAGCATTGCTAAACCTTGCTTCTACGCTTTTATTTTATTTTTTTTTAACATTTATTTATTTTTGAGAGATAGAAAGTGAGCAGGGGAGGGGCAGAGAGAGAGGGAGATACGGAATCTGAAGCAGGCTTCAGGTTCTGAGCTGTCAGCACAGAGCCCAGCCCAACGCAGGGCTCCAACCAATGAACCGCGAGCTCATGACCTGAGCCACAGTCGTACACCCAACCAATTGAGCCACCCATAGAAGCCCAGCTTCTACGCTTTTAAAGGCTGCTTGTTTCATCAAACAAAAGTAGCTGCGTTCACTAATTGACAGGATTTAAAAGACCTTGCTTACTATAATAAGAGCAAAAACCTACTTATAATTTCAAACAATATGTTAAAGCTACACAAAATATTTGGAAACTGAAATTAAATTCCAAATATTGTTATCCTGGTACACATTCTATAATGATTTCAAAGTCTTCCTTTTGCCCTTTAAAAAAAAACAATAAAGCCGATTTATTTTTTTTAATTTTTTTAACGTTTATTTATTTTTGAGACAGAGAGAGACAGAGCGAGACAGAGCATGAACAGGGGAGGGTCAGAGAGAGAGGGAGACATGGAATCCAAAACAGGCTCCAGGCTCTCTGAGCTGTCAGCACAGAGCCCGATGTGGGGCTCAAACTCACAGACCGTGACATCATGACCCGAGCCAAGGTTGGACGTTCAACCGACTGAGCTACCGAGGCACCCCAATTTTTTTTTAATTTTTAAATAATGCATGGACTTAGTAAAAAAAAAAAATTAGCAAATAAAAGTATAAGATGAATGTAAAATTCTCCCTCTCCATAGACCCATAGTCCTACTCCCCCAAAGAAACCACCATTAACTGTTTCTTATTAACAACCTGACATTTTCCATGCATAGGCAAATAAAACCAATCATACATACAAGAAAGAAATTTCATTTCTATTATCAATGACCATAGACCTCCTTTAATACAAAATAAAATCATGCACATATCTAAATATTTTATTATCAGTGTATGACTATAATACAGTAATTAGAGAACTTAAGCGCTTGAACCAACTTTGGTGAGCATTCACCAATCTCCCTGTTTTATAGTTCAGGAAATTGAAACTCAGTTAATTAAGTAACTTGTCCAAAGTTAGTTACTACCAGAGCTATTCCTAACTGACCACTCAGAAGTTCTGGTATTTTGTTCACTGCATGATTTTAAAGATACTACTATCCCCTAATAGACCTTAGAACATCCTTCTTGAATGGAAAAAAAAAAAAAAAGTCCTGAAGTTTAGTTTAAAGTGAAGAAGGTACAAACTTAGTCTCTCCCTCAGTTTGAATCTCTCACTCTGCCGCCAGGGGGGATTTCACTTAGTTTCATCCAAAACAACAGTTCTGCCTCCTGGACAGACTCAACAGCCCTATTCACATCTGTAGTCTTAAGTAAACAAGTAAAAATTAAGGGTAAACCTTATGAATTTAGCTAACTCCTGTGCAAGCGAAGTAAAATGATGGATTTTGTGTTCTCGGGTGAATGCTGAAGTATTCAGAGACCTAACAGTCTCTAACCTGCATCCCATATAAAAAAAAAAAACAAAGCTATCTCATTAAAAAGCTCAAGAGGGAAAGTTCTGGGTTTCATCAGAAGTGAATCAGATATATGATGGATTCCTTGTAACCCACTTAGAAAAAAGCTTGTGGGCCCATATTCACCCAATTGGTATATGAGCAGAGACAAAATGTCAATGATGAGGTTTTGGAGTGGCGCAGGGGGAGGTTCAGAGCTGATGGCCAAGAAAGAATTCTTGACGATGTCTTTGGTGCAAAAAGGTGATTTTATTAAAGCACAGGGACAGGACCCGTGGAAGAAAGAGCTGCCCTAGGATCATGAGGAGAAATTGATTATATACTTGGAGTTGGGGGAGAAAAGTCAAGGGGAAGGTTCCAAAGGGATTTTCACATGCTAAAGCAGACTCCCAGGATACTGGAGGCCTATGCTATCGTCAAGCTAAGGTTGTTTTCCCTCTAGCAAAGCATGAAGACAGTAGGGAGTTCCTGGAGAAACATTTTATTCTGCCAGCCTCAAGTATTTGTCAATGGACTGCAGGTAATAAAGAAATTTCATTTTACTTGCCATTTCCTTCTTGCCTTTGTTCCCCACATCACTATGAAAGGGAGGGTGATGTTGGGGCCCTAGGAAACTGAATCTATAGGTTTCTGGAGATTAGATAAGATTACCTTTTTCTTATAATTTACAAAGATATTTGTAAACTGATGGAGACTCATGTCCTACATGACTGTGATCTCTATCAGTTAACCATTTGTTTTCTTTCCTTCCCTTTATTCTTGGGCAGCTAGGGGTGCCTGAGGAATATCACATATATCCCACCTGGGAGGGGAGTTGGGGGGTAAGGGGGATGGAGTGGAGGGCAAGGAGGGGGAAGGAGGGGTACTAGCTTGTACTTTGCCTTCAGCTTGCCTTATGCTCCCTCATCATCAACAGAGTATAGAGATTACCTTGTTCCAAAGCCACTGTGTTTATAGCAAAAGACTCTGCAGTGAGTGATGAAAAGTACTTTAACCGAATGACTGCAAGCTGAATAGCAATAAAGTGGATAGATTAGATAATTGTGTTTTGGTCACACTATGTGACCACAGACCTATCTTCAAAGTGCTTTGTTTCTCAGTTTATCTGCTTTTTTCATTGGTCACAAAAGTATTTAGTACGGGTTTGGGGAGATGGGTGGGTTTCAGAGACTTTGGGCAAACAAAGGTCTTGCTCAATGAACCATAGAACTTACTGTGCTTTTTGACTTCTTTTAATGAAAAAACAACACCCAAAAAGTCTAGAAGCGGATGTTGCCCTCCCTCACGTCTTTGCAAGTTTCTACAGAAGACAGATCTCTGTCCTCTATTATATAATATTCTTGCTGACTTTTTAAACCCTTCAGAATCACACCAAAATAGAAACTGCCCCTTAAGCCTGACCTGGCACTAAATACTAAAACTTCTGTATCTTGTTAGCAATAAAACTGCCAAAGAAAAAGCTCCCGGATATACTCTCTCATTCTGTGTACGTTGTTACCTTGAGTTTCTGGGATTTGTCTCCAACATAAACAGTCCTATTGTCATACTGAAGGAGGTTACCTCAGCCCTTCTGAAAACTGTGACTGGATGAGTTCTATTCCCTAAAACAAAGACAAAAGGAGGATGGGCCAGACAAGCCACAACGAGTACCCACAACTAGCACTGCCACCTAGTACTGACAACCAATACCAACAAATGCCAACTATCACTTCTAATAGGGTACAAAATGTACTGAACCTGCGAAATTCCCTATATTTTTACAGGAGTAATTCACTCCATTTTTCAACCACAAAGCACCTTTCTTTTGAGGAGTTATTTGATACTAATGCCTTTATTTAATTGATTTAAAAAAAAAAAAAGATGTGTTTGCTCCCTGTCTGAAGTGGTTTGTCAGAAGAAGTCAATAACATATTTTCCTCTCCTTTATCCTAGTTGGGGCAAGAACACTTCCTTATTCAGTGTAACCTCTAAGGACACCTAGAAAAGCTTCCCTTCCTCAACTGGTAGTAATATTTTAAAAGGCGAAAGATTTATGCGATCTGAAGAGAAACCAGAGCATTGGTAGTAATATTTTAAATTAACTTTGCACACGGAGGAAAGTAGAATTACTACAGGTTGGGGATGCAGACATAAAACATTGTAATAGTAGTCACAGAAACCACACTATATTCATAAGAGGAATAATTTAGAATCAGCGATTGGCATCTGATAACCAAATACCTTTGCTTTTGTTTTTCACCTCCTACTGCCAAACTTGGGGCTACTTCATTTTATTTTTTTAATACCATCTTCTCCACAGCAGGAAGAAAAACACTACAAATTGAAACCCAATGTGGTAGTTTACTTCCTAGTTGCTTTCATAAAAAGTTTGATGGGAAAAAGAAATTGAAACTATCATGGGGGCTCATATGAGGTTCTGAATTATACAGGAATTCATTTAATTACTTTACTAATTATTCTTCATAAGTCAATAAAATAAGATGCTGTAGTTCTCTCCATTGCATATAATACTGAACCCTAAGCAGCTCAAAAAACATGCATTAATATAGGAAGAAAGAATGCTGACCATCAGGATTTGGGTGGAGTCCCTGTGCATCTATTTACTAGATGAATGCCCCTAAGCAAGCCACTGATCATTTCTGCCACTCCTTGCAAAGTGGCAGGGGTGGGCCAAATGATCTCTAAAGCTCTGTAGAAGTTTATAAAAAATAATAAATTATTTTTGGCTAACTAAATATCCATAGTCCCTTTGAGGTAGCTCATGCTCACATTAAAATTATTACTAAGTAAGGCACACTGGAGGGGTGAGAGGCCAGGGTCTACACTCAGTAAATAGAAGAGCTAAGTACCACAGTAGTTTACCAATCTTGGAACAGGGGCCATAAATTTGTCATGAAGAAACTATAGACTTCCAACTGTAAACCTTTTGTATAACAAGCCAGAGTTTTCACATGTCCCGGAGGCAAATAAGCACCCAATACGATTTGTAAGATAGTTTTTAAAGCCATTTTTTTCTAATAAGAAACCCTGAATTTGATAATTTTCCCTCTGCAGTTGAGATCGTTGGAAAACACTTCTATCTCCTTCCTTTCCTATCAAACTCACACATGTTTACAAGGGCCGGCTCTAATCCAAGCATGAATGAGGTCATGAGACAAGAGTCTGATCAGGAAGAAAGTCGGCGAGAACTTCCCCCGCCATTTGAAATTTTAACTCCTGTCCAGGCACTCCCTTTCACCCCATACTCCTCTCATAAAACATGGTATTTATTTATCTTTGATTCTCCTCAAAGGTGCCTAGAGAAGCCTGTAGAGTGAACTGCCACCTTCCAGATTTAATCGGTTTCCCTGAGTTGTTGGGCGGCTCTAAAGGCAGAAACCAAAAACTCTTCCGCCTGATCAGGTTTTCTCAATACAAGAGCTGGCATAGCCTCACACAAATTTCATCTAAGCGGAACAATAACAATATTAAGTTCCCTCCTATCACAATGGCCCTAGTGTTATTTGGTTGGGTTGTCACTCCACCTGTCAGCTGCCACCCAGAGGACAACAAATTTGCAAATTGACACAGTTTTCTTAGGAAAGTTCTTTCTCTTTTTTTCTCGTTGGACCCCACATTTCTGTAGCTCCTATTCTTCAAGGGCATGGGACTTTTTTAAACATAGATTTTTACAACTTAACTGGAAGGGTGCCCTGCTTACAAATGGGAAACTGTCGCAGAGCATACTCAATTTATGCAGTAAGCAGGTGACAGAGCAAGAAACAGCAGCCAAAGTTATGATTTCTCATTGTACTGAGGCAAAAGGGTCTAAGAAGGTTTATGCAGGGTTGCAGGCTGGATTAGGGGTCTGGAAAAAGAAAACAGTAGTATCTATATCCAGTTACTGTAAGGGACTTTTATATACATCCACAACTTGGGTCAACTCAAAGACATGAAAACCTAAGGCACTTTCATACATCCCTGACGACCATGACTAAATATGGAGAGGATGGAGATTTGTCCCCTAATCAGTATCGTACTGTGTTCGGAGCCTCTAAACAATAAAAATCTATGGGTTCTTGTCTCAGAGAAAAGAGTAGGAAGTTAGGGAGAACAAAGGGACTCTCCCATGTTGGGATGTTTCAATTTCAGAAAATCAAACAATTAAAGAAAGGTATGATATAAAATATTGAAACAGAACAGACTTCACAGTTAATAAACAATGCTAATGTTTAACAGTCTTGTTCATTGCTGGCTTCTAAACAGGGCCTGGTACATAACAGGTGTTCAGGAATGTTATTCTCTCTGCCCAGAACCACCTGAGCCCCCGACACCACCACCATGGTCACATCACATCATTCAGGTCTCTGCTCAAAATTTCCCTCTTTAGACACACCTAGCTTGACCATATACTCTAGGATCTCCTTATCCTTGTCCATTTTCCTTATTACACAACACTGAATATCTATGTGCTTGCTTTTTAATTGTCTGGTAGGTACTGCTTTTGTTCACTGCAGTATCCCTAGCCTTCTAAACAGTATCTGGCATATAGTAAGTACTCAATAAATAGTTATTGAATGAATAAATGATCAGACTGGAATACAACCTATAGACTTATTCCATTCCATATTCAGTGAGCCAGCCAATAAATAATTATTGGCTATTCACTAAATATTGGACACTATCTAGGAGAACCAGTATTAAGAGAGGCTCCCTATATAAGGAAGTCATGGTAACAGTTTAATAGGGGACATGTCATGACACTGTGCATAAAGGGACATGAGAGCAAGGAAAAAATGCATCTAACTCAGACTGACAGAGTCGATCAAGTTCTCGCAGTGGTGCTTCAGTTAGGATCTGCAAAATGAATACCATGTGGGAGGAAATGGAGTATGCAGCCACAAGATGAAACTACATGGTCAGTAGAGAGAAACAACAGGAGGGAAACCAGTAAGATGCAGGGGACTTAGTATGAAGTGCCTAAACTAAACTTAATCCTGAAAGCTAGAAGGAGACATCGAAGGTTTTAAGCAGAGGAGTGACAGGATCTAACTTGCATTTTAGGAATATCATTCTGACAACATTAGAAGGAGCCAGAAGAGAGGCAGGAAGTCCAGACAGAAGTAATGAAACTAAGAATATCCACCCCTACATTCATCATTTAGTTCTTCAAGAATTTGAGTATCTGCTTAGGCAAGGCTATGTGCAAGGCTCTCAGAAAAGGAAATAACAATGGGAATGGAAAACACCCAGCTTTAAAGCAGTGAAGTAGGGGGGTGCCTGGGTGGCTCTATCAGCTGAGTGACCAACTCTTGATTTTGGCTGAAGTCATGATCCCAGGGAGCCCTGTGTCAGGCTCCATGCTGAGTGTAGGGCTTGCTTGGGATTCTCTCTCTCTCTCTCTCTCTGTCTCTGCCTTTCTCCTCTGCTCATGTGAGTGCTCTCTCTCTCTCTCTCTCTCTCTCAAATAAAAATTGGGGGGGGGGGCGCCTGGGTGGATCAGTCGGTTAAGCATCTGACTTCAGCTCAGGTCATGGTCTCACAGCTCATGAGTTCAAGCCCTGTGTCAGGCTCTGTGCTAAAGCTCAGAGCCTGGAGCCTGCTTCAGATTCTGCGTCTCCCTCTCTCTCTGCACACACCCCCTCTCGCCCTGTTTTTGCTCTGTCTCTCTCCCAAAAATAAATAAACATTTTTAAAAAAATTTTTAATAAAATAAAATTTAAAAAATTTTAAATACTTTTTAAAAAGCTGTGAAGTAGGTAAAACATAAAGAACTGTGTGACATATTAGAGGCATCTAATATGATGGACATGTATGTGGTTCAGGTGAGTAGGTGCAGAGCAGTACCATTCATCAAAATAAGAAATGGAGTGAGAAACGGGATAAGGAAAGGGTACAGATAACTTTATGGGGGGGGGGGCAATTATATGTGAAGTTTCAGACAATTTGAAGTGCCATCCAAAGTACCATTTGAACATCCAATTAGAGATGGCCATGAGGCAACAGATAGGGAATTCATTAATTTTATGAGAACAAGCTGAAAATATCATTCTATTCTATATAAATACTCAAAAACTTCTATAATGGCACCCTTCTAAGACTACAAATTTCCCTACTCTTATCCTCATGAAAGCAATCAAGTTAGTGAAAATTCAATGTTTTCATAAAAATTAAATTTACACCTTTACTAAAAATTGAACCTGGAGAAATATACATGAAAAGACTAATTTTTCAGAAAAATAACTCTTTATGTTCATACTCAACAATAAAAAGGACCACTGAAATTCTACTAATCTGTTCTTTGAGAGAGAAATCAATAATAAACAACAGAAAATTAGGAGAAGATGAAAGAAAGGAGGAAAGCAAATGAAGAAGATGGATGTGTGTACATGGAACTCCTAGCAGGAAGGTGAATTAACCATCAAGTCAGGAAAGCTTCAGTTGACCTTACACATGTTATTTGTACATTTATATTCATCACCAGTGAAGGGATATGTCACAGTTTATGAAAATGCATTCAATGCAAAAAAATTTTAATTAAAAAACATGAGATCAAAGAGGAACCCAGACAGGAAAATAATGCTAGGATTAAGATCAGCACACAAATATATATTGCTTATTCCTCCACGGGTATTAGAGATGGTCTGCAAATTTGGCTCTAACCTTCCTAGTAACCGAAATAAAGAAGAAAGTACAATCAAGTATAAGATTCATAATAGCCACGAGATTTTTTAGAAAACGAGTCAGGGTTTCCAAATCCTGAGATCTGAAAAGAATGCCATTCCAGGTCCTCCCAAAGATGATGTGGTATAGTACAGTAAGTGGCCTTCTCATTAAAAACTCACAGACAGAATAGTGAATTTCATCCAGCTATTTGCTATAACATCCATCATTGAAGCCAGTGACTTAACACCACTATTCTATAAATAACATTTCTCAGAAGTAGGCTTTTGAGCAACTGGACAACACAGAGTTCAAAAATCTCATCTCAAAAAGGAACCTGAACACGGATATTTTGTGTGCTTAAAAGCACCACATCCTTTAAGCAATAGCTGGAGCAGAGAGTAGGAATAAAGTCCCCTTAAAAAATTAAGGAGTCTAATGAAGACATCACACTCTACACAAATATGGCTTTTGTAGAATGTAGCCCGTGAAAAACACAGTGTAGTCAGAAAGGGAAAAAGATGAGCTTTGGAGTTAGGTTTGGCTTCTAATCCTGGGGCTGTATGACCATAGAAAAATCACTTAACCTTTTGGAGTCTGTTTCCTTTATCTATAATGTGCAGGTTGTAGGGGCACCGAGGTGGCTCAATTGGTTAAGTGCCGACTTCGGCTCAAGTCATGATCTCGTGGTTCGAGAGTTCGAGCCCCACATCAGTTTCAGAGCCTGCTTCGGATTCTGTGTCTCCCTCTCTCTCTGCCCCTCCCCCACTCATTCGTGTATGTGCGCACACTCTCTCTCACTCTCAAAAATGAATAGACATTTAAAAAATGTATAATGGGGCGCCTGGGTGGCGCAGTCGGTTAAGCGTCCGACTTCAGCCAGGTCACGATCTCGCGGTCCGTGAGTTCGAGCCCCGCGTCAGGCTCTGGGCTGATGGCTCAGAGCCTGGAGCCTGTTTCCGATTCTGTGTCTCCCTCTCTCTCTGCCCCTCCCCTGTTCATGCTCTGTCTCTCTCTGTCCCAAAAATAAATAAACGTTGAAAAAAAAAATGTATAATATACAGGTTGTAATAAGGAATGAATGAAATTATAAAGTGTTGAGCATGTGGACATAAGATAAGTGAACGGGCGTGAGGCAGAATACCAACAGAACTAATATAGCAAAAAACAGTGTACATGAAAGTGAGGGGAAGGAAATCTGTATCTGGCACAGGAAGACTCCTTTACCCTGTAAGTAATTGAGTTTGCAGCCCAGAGAGTGCCACTTCTACTAATGGGAGTGTATCATCTCCTCAAGAGTGTTGGTAGGTTGACAGTAAGTTGAGAACACAGTTCTAGACCAAGATCTTTTTTGCTCCCTTCAGTTGCATATAATGAGTCAATGTTCAATGTCTGTTATAAACAGGAAGAACCTACCATCAAATGACAGAGGCCAGTAAAATAACTCATCCATCTAATTTCTAAGTAACCACCCACATATCACTTTTGTTTATCATCAAGTTTAAGATGTAGCCTAAAGAACATATGATAAATGACTTAATTACAAACCTATACTTGCCGGGAAGAGAATTTTAATTTAACAAGCAACATAAAAGATAACCAGAGCCTGTTCTCAGTAGTAGCTACTCTTTTTGTCTTATGGCAGGTGTACACATGCACTTGAAAAGAAACATCTGCTTTCCTTATTTAGACATCTTCACCTAAGGGAAAAAAAGAGAAATTACTATTTTTCCCACAAAAGCTTCAAAAACCAAAAGGGCACAACCAGATGTAGTATTTAGGGGCATTTTTCTTCCTTACAGGCCTCTTGCTTATGAATCATAACACTTAAAATATTTTATTTCTGTTTTCCTTCATTTGACCATTTTTTTGGCTGTCGCCGAACCTATTTTCCGGTCACCTCTCCCAAATTATATGCACCTCATGTCCAGACTACTGGGTTAAACACACTTCCCAGCCCAGAGTATACTATTACTATCAGTCTGTGGAAGGCCCTTCTCCTGGGTTTATGTGTTTTTATTGATTTTCCCCTTTATGTCCAATCCCCATAGTCTCCTATTCCTACATAAGCAATCACTTAATTATCTGACATCTGTCTTATTTATTTGAAAAATGAAGTACTGTTTTATGCATATATATGTTTTAAACTTTTCATAAATGGCAATGTACTGTACATAGCCTTCTTTCATTTTCATTAAGTCCTCTTTTCAAACAGCATCCATGATACAGCATGGCCTTTTAGTCCATACTAAACTCTTACATTGTACTCCAAATAATGAATCTGTTACCTCAAACAACACTAATATATCCAAAGGCAACCTCTAGGTAAACTGAAACATTTGTTTTAGGTTTGTTTATTTATTTTGAGAGAGAGAGAGAGAGAGAGAGAGAGCACACGCGAGTTGGCGAGAGGGGCAGATGCAGATGGGTGGGGGGCGGGGAGAGAGAGAGAGAGAGAGAGAGAGAGAATCTTAAGCACATTCCATGCTCAGCATGGAGCCTGACATGAGCCTTGATGTGGGGCTCAATTCCAAAACCCTGGGATCATGACCTAAGCTGAAATCAAGAGTCAGTCACTCAACCAACTGAGCCACCCAGGCACTCCAAATGCTTTAAAGGAAGGTTTGATAGACATTGTTTATGTTAGTGTCACGCTCAATTCCTGAATTCATACACACATGTGGATCCGGAGTCAGAGACAGTTCTCCAGATGTCTGGGCTTTAAATATGAAAATAATTTGATCACTTGGGAAAATTAGGAAAAACAACTTGAATTATAAATATGCAACTCAGTTGTTTTTTTTATAGCATCTCTACTTTTCATGGACTTTCCCAAATATTAGATATAAATCTGAAATGATACCACTTGGGGCATAAAAGCCCACAAATATCTGCTGCCTACATCTCTCATAAGAAACTACTGTCCTGAAGTGTGCTTTAAATACATTGGTTCTGGGATGTCTGGGTGGTTCAGTCGATTAAGCATCTGACTTCACCTTGGGTCTTATCTGGAGGTTTGTGAGTTCAAGCCCCACTTTGGGTGAGTTTGATGCCCGCATCAGGCTCCGTCCAACAGTGCAGAGCCTGCCTGGGATTCTTTCTCTCTCCCTCTCTCTCTACTTTTCCCACATACTCTCTCTCAAAATAAACAAATAAAAACTGAAAAATAAATAAATAAATATAATGGCCCTTGCCCAAAGCTTGCTTTTTCACACACACAGAAACATTTACCTGATACAAAGGATACCAAAAGAACTACATTCAGAGAAGGGAAAAAAGCTGGTTCTTGGCAAGGATGGCAACTTGAGAGGCTCAAACAGATTGGAATGTATGGCTTTGTTCCATCCAGAGGTTGTTTGAAGCACAGTATTTTTATGGTAAGGTATTGAGTTCTGAGATCTCTGATATACCTCAGGGAACCAGCAAAAGCTACTCTCGCACTGTGCCAGCCCCCTGTCAGCTCACTAATGAAGGTGAAGGGCTGTGAGTGCACCCAAATAAAACACAGGAAAAAGTGAAAAAGGACGCTGAGATGGGTCCATTCTTTTTATTCCAGAAGCAACCTTTTCTGCACTTAGGGACTAATGAGTCATGAACAGGCAGTGGGAACAAATCCCACGGTGCGTTACCAGGAGGGACAACACCGCCAGCCTTTGTGTTCAGAAGCTGGTTCAGTCTTCAGAGCATTTCCCAGCAAAGACCAAAAGCAACTAGAACAAAGGAAATGGAGCAGATACTTGAACTGTCTCCATTAATACTCCAGGGAATCGGGTGCTTCAGTGTTGAAATGATGGTACAGGTGGGGAGGAGGATATAGGTAAAGGGGCTCAGGGAATAAAATAAAGATGACTTAACCTGAAAAGTTCATAAAACCTTTTTTTTCTTCTGAGTTGTTATTTTGAATAGTTAGGCCCATAGAGTACCTAAACCAGAGACAAACAGGTCTCTGAAGATACTTGGAAAAACACCAGCACAATTATCCTAGACACCACCCTTCCTCTTCTGCCCCCACTCTTTCCCCAGCTCTTCCCCTCTCTTTCTCTCTCTCTCACACACACATCCCACAGCATTTCTGGTGTGTAAGAAGCTTTCCTGGCGTGACTGACAGCACCAAATGCTGCAACAATGAGAAAGTTTCCAATAATCTGAAGCAAAGGAAGAAGGGGGAAAAGAAGTTATTAAACAGAAGAAAAAAGGATTGAAGAGGCTAACTCTGTAAAACCATAACATGTTCTAGCTAAGATACACTAATGGAAAATAACAGGGATCCAATAAAATTTGTTTCCATATACTTTAAAAATTGAGAATTTTACCTCTTTATTTACTATAATGATATGTAGGCCAATAAAAGTTGTTTTTAGTTGGCCCAGGATTATTGCAAAATTTCTGAGACTACCAAAATTTATACCAAGGACATCACCATTAATCTCTCTTAGACCCATGATAAAAAAGAAAAGTTTACTTATTCATTTTGAGAGAGAGAGAGAGAGAGAGAGAGAGAGAGAGAATGTGTTTGCACACGCAGGGGAAGGGCACAGAGAGAGGGAGAAAGAGAATCCCAAGCAGGCTCCATGCTGGGAGTGCAGAGCCTGACATGGGGCTCGAGCCTATGAGCCATAAGATTATGACCTGAGCCGAAATCAAAGGTCAGATGCTCAACCAACTGAGCCACCCAGGTGCCCCTTGATTTGGTACTCTAACAATTAATTCAGAGTATGCTCACTAAGGGTCTTCTAATAGTAAATAATAAATTATTTTTATATAATTAAAAATAATATCAGCTCCTATTTATTAGTATCAACAATGTGCTGGCATATATGCAAGACCTCTAATCTTTGTGACTGTGATGCAAATTAGACATTACCAGGTATTCCCATGACGATATTAAAGAATAAATGACATGCTCAAGGCCACAGAGGGTCAGTCTGTAATGGAGTGATGGAATCAGGATTTGAATCTAGTTTTTTTCTGGCTCCAAAGACTATCCTCTATCAAGCCACAGAAGAACTTGAACTATAATCAACCTTTTAACATTTGAACGGTAAAATTTAAGCTTAACAGTATGATAACACAGAGTTTTCTACAATCAACAATCCATCATATAGATTAGTAATAATGAAGAGTCATAATGAGAATGGCATATTTGCTCATTAAAATATGGGATCTAGGTGATCTCCAGGTTGTACTTCAACACCTGGCTAAGTTTCCTGAGGGTCTCAAAATACCCTGCTGCTCTGATTATTTAGACAAGAATTGGACCCCAAATCCTAACCTAATCCATAGGTTCAGAATCCAATTCTAGTATATGCCTGCTACTGAAAATAAAGACAAATAATCAAATGGATCCAACCTCTGGGGATCAATGGACCCCAGGGAATTCAGAAATGGTATGGATTTTGCCAGAGGTCTCTTAATGTTTCTGTCACTCTGAACCATTAGGAAGCCCCAGAAGTATAATTCCTGAAAGACTCCCAAGACTGGAAGCTAATCCCAGTAGAATATGGACCTTCTCTATCACTAACAATATCCCTCCAGTTTGAAGGGTACCCTACCCCTATCTAAGAGCAGTCCTTCTCCCTGTGTTCTGGACTCATCCCATCTCAAGTTGCTCCTATCTACATGTTCTCCTCTCCTATACCAACCTCTCTGTCTCCACTGTCTCCTTCCTACCAGCATTTAAACATGTTCAAACCCTCGTGCCCTCCCGCAGCCCATACCTCCGTCAATACTATTTTCAGTCTCTTTTCTTCTTTATAGCCAAAATACATCAAAGCATGACCTGCACCTGTCATTCCATCCACTCAACTCCCACTTAGTATTTAACCAAATTTACTGAACTCTTTCAATCATCAGTCTACTGAAAAAGGTTCTCAAAAAGTCATGAACACGTTTTAGTTGCAAAATCCAATGTCATTTTATCAGTCTTCATCTTACTTGACTTTTTAATTGAATTCAAAACCAGTAAACACTCCCTTCTTTTTAAAATTCTCTCTTCCCTTGTCTTCAAACACTCCTGATTTTCCTCAGACTTCTGCAGCCCCTCCTCTTCAGTTCCTTGAATATACCTCCCAAAATGTTGCAATGCTAGGTTTTCTTCTTTCTATAGGAACTCTCCCTAGACACTTTGATGTGCTTCCTTCGTTTCAATCAAACCAACTATTCCCTGAAAAATACCAAATCTATACATCCAGTCTAAACCTGTTTCCATCCCTAGAAAGGTAGACACCATCTGAAGAATGGGATACAACAAGGAACAAAACAGATAGGATCCTTGCAATTCCCAAGTTCATTGTCTAGCTCATCCTCTTGGATATCTCAAAGGCTACCTCCAAAGAAAAGTGTTAAAAACGGAAATCAGTATCTGCTCCCCCTTCAAAAAGAATCCTGTTCTTCCCACTCTGCTCGTCTTCATGAATGCTACCACTCTTCACTCTTTTAACTAAGCCAGAAACTTGGGAATTAGTCTTGACTTCTCTCTTGCTCCAATCAGTTACCAAATCCTAATGTTTTTAGCTCCTAAATATCAAGGAAATCTCTTCTCATCATGCCACTGTCACTACCTAAATCCAGGCAACCATCATTTTTCACCTATATTACACCCAACAGCTTCTTCACAGGTCTACCTACGGGCTTACTTCCCGCCAACCCACTACATACAGCCACATGAACCACACAGCAACACACGTGTCCCAACACTAAGACTGGCCTATAGCAAGAGCTCAATATATTTTTATTAAATGAATGAATCTATCAATTGATTAATCAACCAACCAATTAAGAGTTCAATGATTCTTCAAGAATCTTCCCCAAATTGAGTGGTGGCCTTTTAAAAAAATACTGCCCCCTCAAAAATAAAGAAAAAAATTGCCCCCAAATTTGTACCTTTGTGTTGCTCTGCTGTTCCAGATCACAAATACTGGTGGAGTGCATCAGACTGTTGAATACTGTGTGAGATCCACACTGAAACCTGCTGTGGGGAATCACCGCCTATGTCTATAGTAGTGATTTTCAGTTGAGAGCATTTTTGTGCCTCTGAAGGTATTGCTACTGGCATCTAAGGGGGTAGAAGCCAGGGATGCTGTTAAATACACTAGAATGGCAGAATAGCCCCTCACAACCAGGAATTATCCAGTCGAAAATGTTAATAGTGCGTAGGTCTACGGTTACAAAATCAAAGTACTACCACAGTAACATTAACACTATTTCCAAATGCCACAAGATCAGGAAGTCACAAGATGATAAACCTGAGTATTTCCTCTATAAAATGAGATATGACACATTCTAGAGTAAAAGTTAACGGGTTTGTCCAATTTTTTAAAAAAGGAGGGGGGCGCCTGGGTGGCTCAGTCGGTTCAGCGTCTGACTTCGGTTCAGGTCATGATCCTGCAGTTGTGAGTTCGAGCCAGCATCAGGCTCTGTGCTGACAGCTCAGAGCCTGGAGCCTGCTTTGGATTCTGTGTCTCCCTTGCTCTCTGTGCCCCTCCCCCACTCATGCTCTGTCTCTCTTTCCCTCAAAATAAATAAACATTTTAAAAAATGGAGACAGGGGCGCCTGGGTGGCTCGGTCGGTTGAGTGTCTGGCTTCGGCTCAGGTCATGATCTCGTGGTTTGTGAATTCAAGCCCTGCGTCGGGCTCTGTGCTGACAGCTCAGAACCTGGAGCCTGCTTCGAATTCTGTGTCTCCCCCTCTCTTTGCTCCTCCCCTGCTCATGCTCTCTCTCTCTCTCTCCTTCAAAAATAAAAACACTAAAAAAAAATTTTTTTTTAATAAAAAAATAAAAAATAAATGGAGACAAAATTTAAATAATGAAAAAAATTAAATAATGATTTAGCATTCCCACTCTGAGAATAAAAATATATATATTTGAAACAAGTTCTAATAAGATTTATTCATTTCTTAACAGTATGGAGATTCCTCAAAAAGCTAAAAATAGACCTACCCTATGATCCAATGATACCTTGCACTACTAGGTATTTACTCAAAGAATACAAAAGTACAAATCCAAAGGGATACGTGCACCCTGATGTTTACAGCAGCATTAGCAACAATAGCCAAATTATGGAAGCAGCCAAATGTCCATCTGTTGATGAATGGATAAAGAAGATGTAGTGTATATATATAATGGAATATTACTCAGCCATAAAAGGAATGAAATCTTGCCATTTGCAATGACATGGATGGAGCTAGAGAGTATTATGCTAAGATAAACACCACAGGATTTCACTCTATGTGGAATTTAAGAAACAAAACAAACTTGGAGTGGCGGTGGGGGGTAAAAAGAGAGGAAAACCAAGAAACAGACCCTTAACTATAGAGAACAAACTGATGACTACCAGAGGGGAGGTGGGTAGGGGAATGGATTAAACAGGTGATGGGGATTAAGGAGGGCACTTGTTATCATGAGCACTGGTGTTGTATGTAAGTGTTGAATTACTAACATTATACTGTAGTTAGTACTACTAATGTTACACTGTATGTTGACTAACTGGAATTTAAATAAAAACTTAAAAAAAGATTTATTCATTTCTTTATGAAGAGTCCTTTCTCTACTCAGAATAAAAATGAACACAATAACAAAACACCCCCGTATGCATACAATGTTTTATTATTCCTGCTCATGGCTTTGAGAAACAAAAAGATTATTTCTCTCTCATTCTCACCTCTGTCTTCTCCACTTATGTAACCATCTGTTGTACTAGTTGATATGCTTCCTATTCCTAAGATAAAAAATAAATAAGTAGAATTCTTTATATTTCTCTCAGAGAACAAAGACAACAACAAAAATCTAAATCAGGATGCTTCATTTACATGAATGGAAACATATTTTTTGACAATCCAGAAATAAGAAATATTCTCCATTTCTATCTTAATCAAATAGCCATCGAACCAATGTCAATATAAAACAATTCTAATGGCTTTTTTTCCCTATTAACTGTCTTTCATAGGTACGACATTTTCTTTAAATTTTTTTTAAGGTTTATTCATTTTTGAGAGACAGAGAGCGAGTGGGGGAGGGGCAGAGAGAGAGGGAGACGCAGAATCTGAAGCAGGTTCAAGGCTCCGAGCTGTTAGCATAGAGCTCGGTGCAGGGCTCAAACTCACTGATGATGAGATCATGACCTGAGCCGAAGTCAGACACTTAACCAACTGAGCCACCCAGGTGCCCCTTATATACTACACATCTAAGTAATGGTGTTTTCTACACAAAATCAGAGTAAGCTAAGAGACCAGGAGTTATAATTCATTGAGTGAAAACTTTAAGGGAAATGAATACTCCAGTGATTGAATATGAAAACTTCCCCATTGTTTGCTATGACAATATTCTTTTTTGTGTGCTTCATATGACTCAATAAAGATCTAGCATAACCTACCACAGGTCAACAAACATGCTCAATAATTTTGTTTTATAATTACTATATCTGATTACTATCTTAAAAGTTTTTGATCATCAAATGTACAGCTATGACCTGAAGAGAGTTATATGATGTAGGCTGAAATTATATATGGAGACCTTGAAAGCAAAGAGTAAATTTGGTTTGATTATCTATACTCATCTTACCCTAAGAGCTTAGATGTTCTTAACCCTACTTTAACAATGATGCAGTTCTCATTAACCATAACCAACTATGACTATCTCTTCTAACTGAAACATAGTATATATCATAGTAATCAAAGTCACAGGTTAGTAATTGTAACTCTTTAGTTTGCCAATAGGAGCTATGACCCAGCACTTATACAACATAAGGATCCCAACAAATAAATTTTACTTTAGCTGAGTATCCTGAGGAAAGAGACTAGAATTAGGTTAGCAGTGGGTACATGATGTCTATATACAAACACCTCAGATGTGTCAGAATATATAGCTCTCCATTCATAGTACTAATATCCAGGCCCTGACAAAAGCAGGAAATGAATTTGAAAATGAAAAATAAGCAGTAAGCAACATTAATCATCATTAATGAAAATAAAAGATTGGCAACAACCTAAATGTTCATTAGTAAGGATCTAGTTAAAAAAAAAAAAAAAATGGTGATCCACCATATGACCCAGACAATATACACCATAAGACCACAATAACAAGGAAGTTTGTTATGTACCAACATAGCATGATTTTCAAGTTACATTGTTAAATGAAAATAAGATATACAATACTAATTAAGTGGTAGTAACTTAGCATTTGTGTGAAAAGGAAAATTATTGTTTATATATGTTTATATTATATATACACACATACGTGTGCATATATCATCTATATGCATAATATGTTGATGGAAAGAAACAAAAGAAGCTAGTAGCAGGAACTGGGTTTCAAGGAGGCTAATGTGGTGGTTTGGGGAAAAAGTGAGGGAAAGACTTCTTTCTACATACTGCTCTGTGCCTCTGGAATTTTGAACCAGGTGAATGTATTTCCTCTTGAAAAATAAATGAAATTGAAAATAAAAAAAATATTCTCATTTGTCAAAATATTCCATAATGGTTCTTTAGGGGGAAAAATTACTTATCACTCTAAATCAGTAACTTCTGTTAATGTGTAGGTCAAGCTGTGTGTGCCTCAATGTCCCATTAGCATGGCCCTGGTAAGAGCTCCTAACAAAACAGTAATTAACTTAAAAAACAAAACAAGGGGCGCCTGGGTGGCGCAGTCGGTTAAGCGTCCGACTTCAGCCAGGTCACGATCTCGCGGTCCGTGAGTTCGAGCCCCGCGTCGGGCTCTGGGCTGATGGCTCAGAGCCTGGAGCCTGTTTCCGATTCTGTGTCTCCCTCTCTCTCTGTGTCTCCCTCTCTCTCTCTGCCCCTCCCCTGTTCATGCTCTGTCTCTCTCTGTCCCAAAAATAAAAAAAAAAAAAAAAGTTGAAAAAATTAAAAAAAAAAAAACAAAAAAAATCATAGTGTTTTGCCATAAAGGCAAATTTCTCCTCATTAACTTTCTCTGCAAATTAGTATGGTACTTGCAATAAAAAAGAGGCAGCATTAACGTTTAACGAATGATTCTTGCTAAGACGTATTTTCCTTAATTCTGAATTAAGGGGGAAAATTAGGTGCTGTGTCTAATTTATTTGTCTACCATGAGGAAATACATATAAATACAGAACTAAGTTTTGAGACAGGTGGTTCCAACTTTAAATGCCAGAAAATAAGATTCTGCCCTAGCTCCTCTCTTTTTCTAAATAACACCTGTATCATTTAATGATGTGGCTGTGTGACCTGAACACACGTCCTGAGGCCACAGCTAAAAAGAAACTTAAGGATGCTCTTCCAAGCTAGGACCACAGCTCTGCCCACACATTCTAGGAGCAGGCTCAAGACGCATTTGAATCTTTGGCCACCTTCTGACGGAACAGAAAAAATAAAATAAAAAGCCTCAAAACCAGTTATGCCAACTCAAACCTATGATCTCTGGAACACCCTCTTTAGAACTCAAACAGTACTAAACAATGACATCCTTTAACATCTCATTATAGGACAAAAATTTCTAAGTTCTCCAAGAGCCATGTTAAAGTAACAGAGACTTCAACTGTTAATTCCTGACTTGAAAAGCTACCAGGACAAGGTAAATTTTTAAGGTCATGTTAATACTAAAGACCTTTGGGCTTCCACTAAGTATTTATTCTCACTGAAGTTCATAAAGCAGATCAGGTCCAGGTTTTTTGCACAGCCTTAAAAGTGGTTAAGCATTACTATGGCTCTGACCTTCAGCAAAATTCTATCAATGAATAGTTTGTGTCTAAGTTTCAATGTCTTTTTTTCTTAAGTTGACATTTAAATATTAATAGCTTATCTGTAATTAATGATGACACCAGATATTGACTACTGAACTATATTACTTTTCTCAGTCAGTATCAGACAGACGAGGCAGATATATGTCAGGTATTAGGGCAAAACATCTAATCTTCAGCTGAGAAATTAGACTTTTCAGTTAATGCACTTAAAGAGACCACCAAATTCAACATTTAGTGATGGCATTATTTCACAAATGATCATTTAGATTAAAAGAAAAGAAGGTATCTGAGCAGACCAGAGACAGCATTTAAAAAAAAAAAAAAAAAAAAAAAAAAAAAGGCTAGAACACTCACCTTGAAACTACCTGCACTTCAGATTGGGGACACCCCTCTTGGTATACCCTTCAATGGTCTGGGGCCTAGGTTTTGATAGACACTCAAAAACAAATGCAGCTATTCAAACATTTGTCCATATCTGATAAGTATCTTGAGTATTCAAGTGCATTATGGAATGTGATTAACATGCTTTGATTTTGAAAAATCCCAGGAAAGGAAAAGAATGTAAATAAAAGAGGGGCACCTGGGTCGCTCAGTGGGTTAAGTGGCCAACTTGAGCTCAGGTCATGATCTCAAGGTTCGTGAGTTCAAACCCTGCATCTGGCTCTGTGCTGACAACTCAGAGCCTGGAGCCTGCTTCAGATTCTGTGTCTCCCTCTCTCTCTGCCCCTCCCCTGTTCATGCTCTGTCTCTCTCTTGCAAAAATAAACATTAAAAAAAGAATTAAAAAAAAAAGAATGTAAATAAAAGAATGGAATACATACACACAAAATTGGACATTATGGAATCAGAACTATGGAAAGAAAATATACAAATAAGATTGAGTTAATACATCTGGGGAAGGAAACGCTAACCTACTCATAAATTCTCTATGAAGTATATGGGAAGCAACAATTTCTATTCTCATTTTGCAAATAGGAAAATCAAAGCATGAAGCAGGAAAATAACAGTGGGGGGTGGGGAAGATTACAGGTTTACAAAAGTATGATTAAGAACACTAAGGCTAATCTCCTGATGTCAGAGTCAAATGTTCTAATCTTTTCTTATCACAGAAGGACCTCATTTGTTCTTCCTACCTGTTCTTCAGGAAATTTGTGAACTACCTAATAACCACCATAATATATAATTATCATTTTCACGCATACAGAATATAATTTTATTTTTTTTTTCAACGTTTATTTATTTTTGGGACAGAGAGAGACAGAGCATGAACGGGGGAGGGGCAGAGAGAGAGGGAGACACAGAATCGGAAACAGGCTCCAGGCTCTGAGCCATCAGCCCAGAGCCTGACGCGGGGCTCGAACTCACGGACCGCGAGATCGTGACCTGGCTGAAGTCGGACGCTTAACCGACTGCGCCACCCAGGCGCCCCCAGAATATAATTTTAGACAGGTGTGAAGGAAGGGGGCGAAAAGGGAAAAAGACATGGTCTTTGATTTGTAAGAGATGTGTGTGTGTCTGTGTGTGTGTGTGTGTGTGTGTGTGTGTGTGTGAGAGAGAGAGAGAGAGAGAGAGAGAGAGAGAGAGAGAGAGAGGAGAGGGTATGAGGGAGGGAACATACTAGAAATCTTTTTGGAAACAGATAGGAATGGATAAAATTTGTTTTAAAACAGTTGGCATAGAGGCAGCCAATGTCTTATAGAGTGAGGAAAAAAAAATACAATACACACTTTTAAAAATGTTTGTCTTTTGCCTTTTATGTTTCTTAATGCACTTTGACTAATATTCACATGACACGGGGCGCAGCAGCAATGAAATAAAAATCAACTAAAATATTTGGATTTCTTTGAGATAGGCAGGTTCATTCTAATTCTAAAATATTAGCTTCCACTGCTAGTAATATCATATGCTATAACTAACAATGTAGAGAAACTAATAGTATGATATCCTCTGCTTGCTCAAACATACCAGTTTAGGCAGAAGAAAATGCTCTTAGGCAGAAGAATATTGCTCTTAAGTAGAGCTTAAGATCTCTGTGGGATTGATGTACATTTTTTAAAGGCCATAAATATTATGAAAAATCAATGGAACCATAAGTTTCTAAGCAGACTGTGACTACAATTTAAGCATAATTTGTGAAGACAACTTGAAACTTCAAAAGTTGGGTGAGTAATAATTTGCCTGCAGAAGTTTTGATTGAACATACACCTTAAATACTGAAATCATACTGGCAAAGTGGAAAGTTAATATGTGAACAATGGAAAATAACTGAACACTAGACTCTAAAAAAGAAAATTATTATTTTGGAAAAAATAAGCTCTGAGAAATATCCATAGCAAAGTCAGTTAGGTTCTAAGACCACAGAAGCGCCAAAAACAAGAAGGTATATAGCATGTTAACTCCTTTCTAGCATTAAAACTTAGATAGCCATTTAAAACAAACCCAGGGGGCACCTGGGTGGCTCAATCAGTTAAGTGGCACACTCTTGATTTTGGCTCAGGTCATGATCTCACAGTTTGTGAGACTGAGCTTCATGTCACACTCTACGCTGACAGCACGGAGCCTGTTTGGGATTCTCTCTCTCCCTCACTCTCTACCCCTCCCTCGTGTGTTCTCTCTCTCTCTCTCAAAAAAATAAATAAGCTTTAAAAATTCAGGATTTTCAACAGACCAAGTTATAGTTAAATATACCAATGACCGATTCAAATGGAAATCAAGTATCTCTATATCATAGCTAAAGTTGGTCTCTTAGAAAACATCCAAACAATATGCTAAGTCAGCTACTAATTATCTTTATAAGGTTTTAATATGACATTCCACTTAGACAAACACAGACAGAAAATAATAAAATATTCTTAGCTATTCAGTTAATGTGTGTGTGTGTGTATATATATGTGTGTGGGGGTGTGTACATATATATATATATATATATTTCGAATAATGAAAGATTAGAATATACATATTACTTAATATAAGATCTGCACATCATGTGTATGTTATATATGTGACATACCTAGCATACTGGGTAGCTCACAGACACTTAAAACATTTGTTATCTTCAGGGATCCTGGGTGGCTGAGTCGGTTTAGTGTCTGACTTCAGCTTAGGTTATAATCTCACAGTTTGTGGGTTTGAGCCCCACATCGGGGTCTGCGCTGACAGCTCAGAGCCTGGAGACTGTTTCAGATTCTGTGTCTCCCTCTCTCTCTCTGCCCCTTCCCTGCTCGAGCTCTGTCTCTCTCTCTCTCTCTCAAAAATAAACATTAAAAAAAATTTAATGTTATATTCCACCTTATGTACATATAAAAATAAGCACACATTTTAATGTGATATATTCCCAGCAATGTAAGACATACAACTCATTATCTTTGTTTGGGGAGGAAGGATTGGGCATTTTGCTTGTTTGGGGAACTTGAGCTTATGACAGTCTTTTAGCATTGACCTGTACAAATATTACATGTGTGGACATTTAGAAAAAGCAAATGTCTTTAATATACAACTGAGAAATGTTCTCAAGTTTATATGGAGCCTCTACATAATTAGTAGGTTAGTCCTCCCAAAGTGAAATTCACACAAGATAACCAATTAAACAATGAACAGTCTAATGGACAAAGTGATTGTAAGTACCCAGAGGTCAGGGACCATATATTATATTTTACATTCTGCCTATCATCTATCATGGCACCTTGCATATAATAGTTACATAATAAATATCGGTTGTCCAAAACAGACTCAAACAGCCGAAATCCTGGCTGACATTTTTGAAAATGTAATATTTTGGGGGGTGTCTAGCTAGTCTGTGACTTACTCTATCTCCCCTCTTAGAGCTATGGACCACTATCCAGAGGAGAAAGCCTAGGCCTGCCACCATTTTAATCTTACTTCTATTATATGACCCTTTCTTCTTGTCTATAGCTGATTGGATCAAGGGTAGACTCATGACTCAAAACAAGGCAATCAGAGCATCTCATATGAAAATTCCAAATTAAAGGCACATAAGCTGGTATTTGGAAACTAACCATGTCAGTGAGGCAGAGTATTAAAACAAAGGTGCAGTTGAGTTCCTCACAGCTATCTTAGTTCTTTTTCCTGAGCCTAGCTGTACAACTATGCCTTGAATTCTGAGAGGTCCCTTATATTCTTAAAGGAAAATTTCACGTTTGGGTAGGAACTAATAGAAATGAACTAAGGTTTGTTTAAGCAAGAGTCTGAGGCAAGCCACTTCTCTTCATAGGCATTATGACACATGAAAAATATTAGATGTAGTCTTCAAATAAGCAAGGCCCCCTTAGTTCAGACTTTCTCTCAATCAGGAATTCCTTTGACAATCCCTAAGAAGTAGCTGGTGCTAACTACTTTTGAACAGAAGAAACCAGCTCTTATTGCCAGGTCTCTTTTTAGAAGACCTAAAAATCCACCTTCCTACAACTTTGATCCATTGGTCCTAGTACTGTCTTCTACAGAAATTGACATAAGTTTATTCTGCTTTCCACGTGCCTTTCACCTTTTTGAAGAGAGATGCCCTATTAACCCCTTATATTCACTCTCCTCCAGGTTAAACTTCCCCAGGTCTTTCAATTCTTACCTGTACTTGATAAGACACCTGATAACATACTTATCAAGATAAGATACTTGATTTCTGTCCCTGGCTACTGAGATGTGACTAATAAAGGAACTGTGCATTCAGCTCCCCCACCTGTAAAGAAAAGGCATGGGGAAAGTGCCTCTACGCCCAGAGAATACCTCTTGTATGGAGAAGTAATATTATCCCAGCTAAAAACAAGAAAATGATACACAGCAGCCCAATCTCAAACAGGCAGTAGCAAAGTTTGATATTCTCTTCAACATTCCCTTCCACATCCCCAGGTCTACCCAGTGTGTCATGCATGCTGTCATGCTTTCCCCAAAGAGTTATTTTTTTTAATTTATTTTTTATTCCATTTTTTTTTCAATATATGAAGTTTATTGCCAAATTGGTTTCCATACAACACCCAGTGCTCATCCCAAAAGGTGCCCTCCTCAATACCCATCACCCACCCTCCTCTCCCTCCCACCCCCCATCAACCCTCAGTTTGTTCTCAGTTTTTAAGAGTCTCTTATGCTTTGGCTCTCCACAGAGTTATTTTTATTGGCCTGTGGAAAGTGCCCCTAAATGCACTGAGGCATTTGTATGTTCTGTTCCAGTTTCGAAGGCATAGACAGCTCTATGACCAAGGAATAACAGGTTGCACTCCTGCTCAGAAGCATTTAAAAAAATGGTCTTAAAAAGGCACACCAGCATCTGGCACCAACCCACCTCATGGCACACAAACAGAGTATTCAGGAGAAGCAATTCCAGAATGGCAGTGCAAGGATCTTTAAAAAGATCTTAGAAAAAAATCTTGTTGCTCATTCATAAAAGCAACAAGAATACTGGCAAATGTGAAGAATCAAGTCTTCCAGAACTTTGGAAATTAACCAAAGGCTTGCAACAATTGAGAACTTACTATATGATCCAGCTCTTCCACACCTAGGTTAAACCCGAGAGAACTGAAAACATGCCTATATAAAAACTTGCACACATATTCATAGCACCATTATTCACAACAGCTAAATGGTGGAAACAACCCAAATGCCTATCAGCTGATGAATGAATAAATAAAATGTGGTATATCCATACAGGATAATGTTTGGCAATGAAAAGAAATAAAGTAGTGATGAATACTAAAACGTGGATGAACGTCATGCTAAGTGAAAGAGGCTACTCAGAAAAGGTCACATGTTATAGGATTCCATTTATATGAAATGTCCAGAATAAGCAAATCCATACAGACAGAAAATAGATTCATGGTTGCCAGAATCTGGAGAGGAAGAAAAATGGGGACTGACTACTAATAGGTAACAGGGTTTCTTTTGGGGGTGATGAAAATGTTCTAAAATGTTCCAAAATTAGATTATTGGTGGCAGTTATACAACTCTGTAAATATATTAAAACCACTAGACTATAAAGTGTTATAAAAAGTTGTTATTTTAAAAAGTTTTCATTGATCTAGAAGCTGCTCCCATATTTTCTCATCCCATGTTTGTTTGACTATGTCTTTCCTCTGCCTGGAATGCATTCCCTTGTACTTCTAAAGACTGAAATCAGACTCACTCTCTAAGAGCCCATCTGAATGTCACCCTTTCCACAATCTTTTCTCATCCTCCCAGAGTGACTTTTTACCTCCAGACTTCCAGAATACTTTATCATGCTTTACATCATCTTAAATGCATTAACTTAACAATTCTTTATGAACATCTTTTATCTTCCCTACTAAATACGAAGATCCCTGGTGTCAAGGATCATGCCTTCTTTGTGCAGATATAACGTGAGTGTACAGTAGTTTGCTCCTAACCTAGAAGGTATTCTCACAATGTCCGGTGAATGAGTATGCTTTGCTACATGAGTAAACAAAATATACCTTTACACAAAAAATACTTTTTCCATTTTTTCTTATTTCTTTTTAGGAATATGCAATACACTGCTTGAAGAAGTAATCATCCAAAAATTCTACTGTCATGTTTCACAGCAAATGTGATCTCTACTATGTTTGTTTTTCAATGTTTTTCCCTTCATTAAAATACGATATAGGGGCGCCTGGGTGGCTCAGTTGGTTAAGTGTCCAAATCTTGGTTTCAGTTCAGGTCATGATCTCACTGTTTGTGAGTTTGAGCCCCATGTTAAGCTCTGCACTGACAGTGCGGAGCCTACTTGGGATTCTCTCTCTCCCACTCATGCTCTTATGCTCTCCTTCCTCGCTCTCTCTCTCTTTCTGAAAATAAACTTAAAAAAAATCACTCACAATTTCTTTCTTAAAAAGAAAAATCACTCACAATTTGTATATGTCTTTTGAATCTTCTCTTTTCTCCCAAATACATGAAGTCATGTTTTATGCAGGTTATCTTCCTGTCTTAATTACCATTATAACATAAGCATTTAAAACTTTATTAAAATTTTTGCAAACATTTTAATGACTTCATAATACTATACTGTATAAGTACACAATTTTATATTTAATCACCGAGGAATATTTGGATTGTTTTCTATTTTTTATTTTATTTTTATTTTTATTGATTTTGAATAATACTGCAGGAAATATCTTTACATATAAATATTTATATACATGTACAATTATTTAAGATAGATTTTTTAAAATTTATTTTGACAGAGAGTGAATGCAAGCAGGAGAGGGGCAGAGGGAGAGGGAGAGAGAGAATCCCAAGCAAGGTCCTCACTGTCAGTGCAAAGCCCAACACAGGGCTTCAAGTCACCAACTGTGAGATCATGACCTGAGCTGAAATCAAGAGTCTGACGCTTAACCAACTGAGCCACCCAGGCACCCGTTTTGTTTCTTTAAAAAATGTTTATTTAGAGAGAGAGCGCACACGCAAGAGCAAGCACAAGTGGGGAAGCTGCAGAGAGAGAATCTGAGGGCTGACTCCAAGATCAACCGACTGAGCCACCCAAGCACCCCTAAAATAGATTTTCTTATAACAGAATCCTGAGGTCCAAAAAAATGCTGTGGGTAATTTCAATATTCCTGATATTATGATACCAAGTTACATTCCAGGAAAGTTGTAACATTTATACTCCCAGAGATTTATGAACATGATCATATCATACACAGCATGAGGCATTATCTTTAAACAAAACTAAAGAACTAAAAATTTTTAGTGTGCCATTTAAATCTATGATTTTATTATTTTTGTATTTAAATATATTGTGTATATTAACTTATTAACACATAAATCTATTAATCTTTTATTTTTTCCATTGTCCTTTTTTTTTTTGGAAGTTCTTCTCTATTGAGGATCACATCAATACTTACTGATATTTTCTCCTAGACTTTTTTAAGCACTGTGTTACTTGGGAAATACCCAATTGAAATATAGTATCTATTTCTTTTTAAGTTTTTATTTAAATTCCAATTAGTTAACATATAGTGTAATATTAGTTTCAGGTGTACAATTCAGTGATTCAACACTTCCATATGACACCCAGTGCTCATCACAAGTGCCTTGCATAATCACCATCACCTGTTTAACACATCCTCCCCACCCACCTCCCTTCTGGTAACCATCAGTCTATTCTCTATACTTAAGAGTCTGTTTCTTGGTTTGCTCCTATTTTTCCCTTTGCTTGTTTGTTTTGTTTCTTAAATTCTACATATAAGTGAAATCATATGGTATTTGTCTTTCTCTGACTGACTTATTTCACTTAGCATAATACTCTCTAGCTCCATCCACATTGCAAATGGCAAGATCTCCTTTTTGATGGCTGAGTAATATTTCATTATGTGCGTGCGTGTGTGTGTGTGTGTGTGTGTGTACACACACCACAACTTCTTTATCCATTCATCAGATGATGCACACTTAGGCTGTTTCCATAATTTGGTTATTGTAGATAATGTTGCTATAAACATCAGGGTGCATGTATCCCTTTGAATTAGTATTTTTGTATTCTTTGGGTAAATACATACCTAGTTAGTGCAATTGCTGGATCAGAGGTGATTCCATTTTTAACTTTTTGAGAAACCTCCACACTGTTTTCCAGAGAAGCTACACCAGTTTGCATTCCCACCAACAGTGCAAAAGGGTTCCCCTTTCTCCACATCCTCACCAACACTTGTTTCTTGTATTGTTGATTTTAGCCATTCTAACAGGTGTGAGGTGATACCTCATTGTGGTTTTGATTTGTATTTCCCTGATAATCAGTGATATTGAGCCTCTTTTCACATGTCTATTGGACATCGGTATATTCTCTTTGGAAAAATGTTCATATCATCTGCCCATTTTTAATTGGACTATTCATTTCCTGGGTGTTGAGTTTTATAAGGAAAAAATACAATGTCTATTTCAAAAAAAAATGTATGTGCTCAGAAATAACAAAATTAGAGCCAAAGTTGGAAAGAAATTTGAAGAAATTTCATATGCTTCTGCTGCTGCCATATCAAACTAAAGCAAAATCAAGTGTCACTTTACTTGCAATACTGTAGACAAAGAGAAATTTCATTGAAGAGGGAAAATGCAAACTCTGAAGATTAAAAAGGAAAGGAGAAAAGAAAGAGGAATAAAGGAAAAGCTTTTATAATGTTAAAATGTTCAAGATAATTAAAATGACCTTCATTTTCAACAAACTTGAAACACAGACTTTCAATTTTATAAAACAGACAATAAAGGAAACTAATTTTTAAAAAGTATTTGAGGTCTAGAATGTAAGGAATATAATATCCTGGTTGTTGAGAGGATATCATATCAGATAGTGTTATCTACTGGCAAAGGATAATACAGTAACCCAATTCAAGTAGACATTAAAAATATCCAGAAAGTATCTGTGTGATATTTTACCTTATTCTTTTATAACAATGTAAGATAAAGATCTTCTATTTGTAAATATTCAGTATGATTTCTACATCTAGCATTGCTTATTGATCCTTTGCTACCATTACCACATGATTGGTCTCCACCTCACATGGTAGGATTTACCATGAAGTCATCTAGTCTTGGACTCATTTTTGTTGGGAGATTTTTGGTTACAGAATCAACCTCCTTACTAGGAATCAGTATGTTCAGATTTTCTATTTTCTCATGATTCAATCTTGGTAGGTTGTATGTTTCTAGGAATTAATCCATTTCTTCTAGTTTCCAATATATTGATGTTTTAATCTTTTTTCAGAACAACTATTGGGGGTAATTTTTGCCTCTGATGACATAGAATTTCTCTTAATATACATAGTAAAAAATATAAACTAATATTTCTTATCTGCAGATCATCAGAGTTCTTGGATACTCATATTATATATAACTACATTAGTAAATTGTAACCATTCATCCCCCAAGGAACTTATTAAGGGGGTGGGGAGATCACTTCCAAAATCATCTTATGAGACTAGCTTTACCTTGTTACCAAAATAAGAGAAGGACACTACAAGAGTAACATTGCAGGACAATATCCTTAATGAACTAGATGTAAAAATCCTCAATGAAATACTAGCAAACCAAATTAAGCAATACATTAAAAGGATCATTATCCCATGATCAAGTGAGATTTACTCTAGGAATGCCAGGATGATTCAACATCTGTGTATCCATCAATGTGATAAACCACATTAACAAAATGAAGGATAAAAATCATATGATCCCATCTCATTCCTATGATGCAGAAAAAGCATTTGACAAAATTCAACATCCATTCATGATAAAAACTCTCAACAAAGTAGATATAGAGGGAATGTACCTCTACATAATAAAGGCCATATAAGACAAGTCCACAGCTAATAGCATACTCAGTAGTGAAAAACTGAATTAGCTGTATTGGGTTTTTCTTTTTGTTTTTAATACTCAAGGTGTAAAGGACGTTAGACATCACCTAGACTAATGCTTTCATTTTTATAGAGAAGGAAACTAAGACCTCAAATCATTAAATATCTACATAAGCATTTTTCACTTGTTAAAAATGTTAATTTATTACCAAACTATGGAGTTTGGGGAGATGATTACAATATACGATTACCACCAAGACCCAACTGGCTCTCCAAACTAATTACAACTGAAAGAGAAAAAAGTTTACTCAGTACAATTAAACATTGGTTCAAAATGTCATCTTATGATATACTGACATACATAATTAATTGAGTATCCTGCAGTTGAAAAAAGAATGAAGAAAATCTTAATGAACTTATACAGAATGGTTTATGAATATAGTATTAAGAAAAAAAAGTACAGAAGAGTATCTATAGTATGCTACATTTGTGTAAGAGAGAGGAAAAAATTTTTAAATATGTGTATCTGTTCAAATAAGAAATATATATATCTGCAAAAAGAAAAACAGCAAGAATGAGTAGGAAATGAGAAAGATTATTAGACGGTTATAGGAAGTGGGTGAAAAAGGGAGATGGGTATGACATAGAAGGAATAGGAGGTGATTCTGTTCTGAGCATATTTTTTGGTACAGCACCGACTTTTGGAAACACTGCATGTTTTACACACACACACACACACACACACACACTCTCTGTCTCTCTCTCAGTAAGAATGAGAGAAAACTCTAAAGTGAAATATAAACAGAAACAAATGAACTGGACTCATATTTCAAATGAGTAACACAACCACGCTGGATGGAGGGGTGCAAGGGGATGAAGAATGGAAACTAACCCAAGTAACTTGCAAACATAGTATTTGCAGTATCGTAAGTGCAACCATATTTATTAGGCTAAAAACAAAACAACACTCTAAACAAATATTGAATACTAGCTAGTAGGGTTTCTTTTTACAGATGAATGGGCTAGCAATTCTCAAAATACTTTCTTTGCATCCTAGAATTAAGTAAATAAGTAAGTATATTGGAGCTGGTTTCTCACTGTCAAAGACGGGAGCTAAAAATATGGGAAGGAAGCAAAATAGAATGAACCCTATGTGCTGAACTGGGATTGGAGTTATCGGTATGAACTCATAGTTTCTCACAGGAATAGATAAAGACAAAATATCACTTCTGTGGAATTACTGCTCAAAATGCACAACTTGAATCTAATCATAAGGAATCATTAGACAACCCAAAATGTACCTCTTTTTATAAAACATGCCCATACTCATCAAATGGGTCAATGCTGTAAAAGACAAAGAATGACTAATCAACTGTTCCAGAGTAAAGGAGATTGAGAGGCATGGCAACTGAACGCAACATATAATCAGGGATTTAAATTTGCTATAATGCCTATTATTGAAACAACTGGAAGAATCATCAATGTTAACTCCTTGATTTTAATAATTGCATCATGGGTAATAAGAGATTGTCCTTGTTTTTAGGAAACATACATGGAAGCATGTAAGGGTAAAAGGACATCATGTCTTCAGTTCCAAAATTGTTCAGGAAAAAAGTGTGTGCATCTGTGTACACGTGTGTGTAAACCAACTGTGGTGAAAACTAACATCTGGAGAATTTAAGTGAAGGATATTATACTAGAATTCTTTGTACTATTTTTCCAACTTTACTGTAGTATGTCAAAATAAAAGGTTTAAAAGCTGGTCCTGCTCACTGCCACATCCTCAATGCCTAGACCCTGGCAGAGTGCTGGCAATCAATTAATATTTACTCAACAGATAAAACCTCACTATTAAGTTATAAAACTCTAAATTCAAGTTAGAAAGAAGGAACAGAGCTTGGAACCTCATTAGGAATCAAATTTCCACCTCCTTTCCCCATGATTGCAGATACATCAGATAGCCAAAAGAGTGGACCACTAAGAAGGAGAAATATAGTTTCCACTCTACAAAAACCACTTTTCTCCCCTTTGGTATGTGTATTTGTGAACAGTCTATCAGCCTAAATGCTGATATTACCCACTGCACATATACATCAGCCTGATCGCAGAGTAAAGTGAAATCAACACTTAACAAGAGAATTTTTTTTTAATTTATTCTCAAGTTAGTTAACATACAGTGTAGTCTTGACTTCAGGAGTAGAATCCAGTGATATAACATCCAGTGCTCAACCCAGCAAGTGTTCTCCTTAATGCCCATCACCCATTTTCCCTATTCCCATGAGTCCTCAGTTTGTTCTCTGTATTTGAGTCTCTTGTGGTTTGCCCCTCCCTCTGTTTTTATCTTATTTTTCCTTCCCTTCCCCTATGATCATGTTAAGTATCTCAAATTCCATATATGAGTGAAATCATGTGGTATCTGTCTTTCTCTGACTTATTTTGCTTAGAATAATACCCTCCAGTTCCATTCATGTTGTTATGAATGGCAAAATTTTATTCGTTTTCATCACCAAGTAGTATTCCACTGTATATATATACACCACATCTTCTTAATCCATTCATCAGTTAATGGGCATTACCAAGAGAATTATATTAGGGTATTTGTCAGATACAGTTAACTCTTGAAGGAGACTACGCATTTAAAATAATCTGAGAGATCCAAGGACCCTAATTTCAGTTATTCAAGATAATACATTCAGGTATTCTTAGGAAAATTAGGAATAAAAGGTGCTTTATCAAGAATCCACAAGGTTCCTTCTTCTTGACCAGAAGCATCTGACTTCAACATACAAGGACTACTGATGGAACAGCTGCAGATTAAATAATCCTTAGCTGGAGGGGAGCAATCACTTCTAGAAAAACCATTTTATCTTCTCATTCTCTATAATTAATAATTCATTCATTCATTCATTCATTCATTCAATTATTTACCTAGGCAATTTATATTTATTGAGCACTTACCATATGCTAGGTCCTAGTGACCCAAAAACATAGAAGTCAGCGATACGTATAAGAGATACCTCAAAAAGACAGGTTCTGCTTGATTCATACATTCTTTTGTCCCAAAGAATAAAGCTAGGGCAGGTGGATAGCTTATTCAAATCGAAGACTGGCCTGGGCATTCCTAATAAATTGTTCCATACTTCTAAGTTTCCAAAATAAATTTCAAGAGTCCAACACAATCTTTCAGAACCGTGCAGGGGGAAACAGACTTTTTTTTCCCAAAAAAACTATACTATGAAAGTAAAAGCAGTCCTCCAGCTTCCCAGTTCTGAAAGGACTGTTCTAATGGAGAATGAATCAGTATTTAAATGGCAGAGCCCACAGCTTAAACATCAAAATAAATAAACATTCTTTCCAACTGAAAGGGCAATAGATCTACTCCCTTTTTCTATGGATGAAGATCAATCCTAGGTAGGTTAAATATAAATATGGCTACCTGTAAAACTAATGAGTGATAAGACAGAATGGAAAGGGCAGAAAAAAGCACAGTTTGGTGTCCATATGACAGGGACACATGGAAGACAATGAAAGGAAGACACCAAAATGATAAGGACAAAAGGGATCTAGAAATGACTATAGATGATGAAGCAGGAGTTAGGAGTAAGGAAAGAAAAGGCTGAATGGAAGGAGTGTTTATAGTTAGTGGCAATAAGGCCAACTGCAGGGGTCTGTCCTCTTACTCAATGGCAAGTTAGTTCACTGCACCTAAGGGTAAAAAAAAAAAAAAAAACTTCTTATATTGGTAAAAAAAAAAAAAAAAAAAAACTATTTAAATTCCACCTCAGATACACTGCACAGTATTTGGCACATAGTATATTTTGGATAGATTAAATGTCAATTATCACTGTTATTGCTAATTAATTAGTCACAGCAGCTGAAGAAGTAGGCCTTGATGATGTTACCCAAGCTGGACTTAAGAAGAAAATTAAGTGATTTCTGGTATAGAATTCTCTAGATTTCACAGTGCTGCTTTGAAATTATTTCTCCAACACAGCAGTCAATGTCCTAGTTGCCCTAGGGGCTGAAGACGACTGAAATGCAGAGAAACCAGATCTTTCTGTCGTGTTCAACAAAGTAGTTTGTTCACTGTAATTTGCCTACCTGTTTGTGCACCATTTACAATTTACAATTCAAAATGCCTTAAACCTCAAGAGAGTTTTCTTATTACTTTCAAAAGCTAGTGAGTTGACCCTGTCATGCTTCTCCTAAAAACTGAGTCATCGAAACAAAAATATATGTGCCAAATAGAAATGTTGAATAAATGTGAAAAAAATGTTCAGTCTTTTTAGTAAACAAAGATTCCCCTGGGAATGAGATTAGCAGTCTATTGTTAAGAGCACAATCATGTACATTCTTGTGACAAAGGCCTTAAAAATGTGAAAATTCACCTAGTGATTTCACTGCTAGGTTTTATTTTATAGAAATAGCCAAGGTTGTACACAAGAATTTATCCATAAGGATGTTTCCTATGGCATATTTATAATAGCAAAAAAATATTGGAAACAAGGAACAACCTTACATTTCAAAAAATAGGCTAGTTAAGACAATATAGCTATTAAAATCATGTTCTAGAACAGCAGAGAAAACACATTCAACATTTTTTTAATTTAAAATTTAAAAAGTAGCTCATATTTTTAATAAACTTATTGGTTATTTCCAAACACTAGTTTTTCTCTCTCTTTTTTTTTTAATGTTTATTTATTTTTGAAAGGGAGAGAGAAAAAGAGAGACAGAGCAGGGGCAGAGAGAGAGGGAGACACAGAATCTGAAGCAGGCTCCAGGCTCTGAGCTGTCAGCACAGAGCCTGATATGGGGCGCAACCCATGAATTGTGAGATCATGACCTGAGCTGAAGTTGGAGGCTTAACCGACTGAGTCATCCAGGCGTCCCAAACACTAGTTTTTTATGTATAAACTTGAACATTATTTTATCCATTTTTTAAGAAAATCAGGATTCTAGGGGCGCCTGGGTGGCTCAGTCAGTTAAGCGGCGGACTTCGGCTCAGGTCACGATCTCTCGGTCCGTGAGTTCAAGCCCCGCATTGGGCTCTGTGCTGACTGCTCAGAGTCTGGAGCCTGTTTCAGATTCTGTGTCTCCCTCTCTCTGTGACCCTCCCCTGTTCATGCTCTGTCTCTCTCTGTCTCAAAAATAAATAAACGTTAAAAAAAAAAAAAAAAAGAAAATCAGGATTCTAGAAATCTGGTAACTTTTGCTTTTAATTTATCCTTAAGGATTTTAAAGACTGTTAACGCTGCTGTAAATGGAACAATTATTCTTTTTTTTTAAGCTAGTTATTTAACAGTACAGAGAAAAGCTATTGAAATAAATATATATATAGTATCTGATCAGATTTTGTTCCCTTATTAATTTAAATCACTTGTTAATTTTTCTTCTCAACTTAAATGTAAAGCAATTAATGTAAAGCAATTAATTTAAATCACTTGTTAATATTTCTTCTCGACTTGAATGTAAAGCAACTAATTCTCATGGAAGTATTTTCTTAATGTTTAGTAAAGGAAAAAGATTCAAATAACTGTATGTAATATGATCCCTTTTTGGCAACACATACAAATGTCATTATATATGATGTATTTGCATATTATTAAATGAACCTTCCTTCTCTTTTGTAGAAGATAAACTTTCTTCTACAAAAAAATCACTCATTTTTAAAAAGATATTCATGAAAAGCAGCATGACACTTGTGTTCATGTGTGTACGAATAGAGATGCCTAACAAGACAGTAACCAAAATGTTCACTTCATATGGGGACAAAATTTCAAGTACTTTTTATTTCTTTATTTTTTATGTAGGCTTCACAAATGCTTTACATGAAAATATACGATATTATATAAGAAAAAATAAGTTCTTTTCAATATGTATACCAAAATATGGTACATACTTGAGCATGCTGATACATGGATAAAGCTTTCAAAAGGAATAGAAGAGGAATTTGATGCAAGAGAGTGAAGATCATTCATAAGGTCCAGTGCTTTTGGACAGGAAACTATCAAGGACAGGAAATGGGGACAAAGCTGGAGAAGGGAAAAAAGAATATTAAGTTTTTGAAGGGTACCTGCTATATGATTATAATGAAGAAAAAGGAAGAAGACAAAATTCACTCAATCTTCATCATGGTTTCATTGATGAATAAGTTATATTATAATCTAGTTGGGGAAAAAATAATTTCTATAATGACATTAATTCCATCTACATGATATGGTGTATAAGAGAAGTAGAGAGAAAGGAAAGCCCTAGAGAACTCAATTAGGAAACACATAATAGAAGAAATAGAACTTGAGGATATGAATACATTAAAAATAGAAGAAAGGATTTTCTAGGCCTGTGAAAAAATATGATCAATGGTATACAGGTTGAAATGCACACCAGTGGACTACAAAGGAAGCTTCATGTGGGAATAGGAAATAAAAGTATGCAGGTGGGGATGGCCTGATGAGAGAAAGCCTCAAAGGATAAACTGAGAAATTCAGGGTTGATGCTCAAGGCATTCTTGAGCAGAGGAATGACAGGAGAGGTATGTTTTAGAAAGATAAATCCAGAGATGGTATGTAAGAGGGTGAGCCGTCAGGGAAGAATCAAGGTAGGAGGCTGTTGGGAGTAATGAAGACCTGAATTCCTATCTTGACTATGGTGATAGATACACAGGGCAAACCCAAGAGATACTCTGAAAGTCTATTTAGAAATTTCTGCTATAAAAACTCAAAGTCTTAAGAATAATTCCAAGGAGACCTTGAGCTCTGTGAGACACAGATCATCAGCACCTGGGAAATCTGGAGTTGTTTATAATCTAGAAGGTAAAGGAAAGGTCAAGGAATGACTCTAAGAAGGGAAAATGAAGAAGCCTTGTTAGCAGAGGAGCAAGGGCACTGAGTTGGATAGGTTTTCTGGGACAAGCATGAGTGCCATCTGTGTCCTCTGAGGTGTCCTGGCACCTTACAGGAAGTGCTGGCTTGCCTTACGCTGCAAGTAGCATCTCTAACAGCTAACAAAAAGTCCAGATTACTGATTCCTTGATTCAGTTCTATCATATAAGCTCTACCTAGGAAGATCCTATTCTCCTATTAAATGCATAAAGAATGTTTTGATTACTATGTAGTTATCTAAATACTGTAAAATTCAGTTACTCCCTTGTACATTTTATCTGGGTATTAGAAGAGTGAACACCCAACAAATATGTCCATATCATTTTCAAAGAAGTCTTTCTTCTGATAAGACTTCTTCACAGTTTAGAACTTGTTGACATACTAAATACCACAGATAAGGTTTCGGTTAAAAATATTTCATTCTTTAAAGAGGACAGGTTCTTTTTCCTTCCCTCTCAAATAAAACCTCAGGGTGAGTGAGTGAGTGAGTGAGTGAGAGAGCAAGCAAGAGAAAGAGTGAATGAGAGAAAGAGCAAGAGAAAGAGAAAGCAAAAGAGAAAACAAAAGAAAAAGAAAGAAGAGAGAGAAAAGAGAATGAGAAAGATTGAAAAAGAAAGAGAATGAGAAAAATTGAAAGAGAAAGGGAGACACAAGGAACAAAAGAAAAGCACAGTGTGAAAAATGTCTAGCTTTCCTTCCTGTCGTATGCATTTCCTCTACACAGTGGAGCCCACTTAAAGAAACAGACTCATTTATATACATTCGCTGAATCATAAGCTCAAGGGACAATAATATCTACCCTCATGGTATCAATAAGAGGAGATAATATTTGTAAAATGCTTAACATAGTGCCTGGCACACTAATTACTCAGAATGAGAACACAAAATCATGATCAACAAAAACAATAGCAAGTCAAGACACTGTTTTATACAGCATAATTTTAATTACATGAAATTACATGGAAAAACATCAGAAATACCTTAAAAAGTTAAGAGTTCTCAGCAAAACAAATGATGAACAAAATGCAAAGGCATCTACCAAATGGAAGAAAATATTTGCAAACCACATAGCTGATAAGGGGTTAATATCCAAAATATATAAAGAACTCATACACTCAATAGCAAAAAACCCCAAATAATCCAATTAAAAATGGGCAAAAGACCTGCACAGACATTTTTCCAAAGAAGATATTCAAATGCCAACAGGTACATGAAAAGGTGCTCAACATCACTGACCATCAGGGAAGTGCAAATTAAAACAACAATGAAATATCACCTTACACCTATTACAATGGATATCCTCAAAAAGACAAGAGATAACAAGTGCTAGCGAGGATGTGGGAAAAAGGGAACCCGTGTGCACTATGGGAGGGATTGTAAATTGATACAGCTACTATGGAAAACAGTATGGAGTTTCCTTAAAAACAGAACATCAAAATAGAACTATCATATAATCCAGCAATTCCACCTCTGGGTATATATCTGAGGGACATAAAATCACTATCTCAAACAGATAGCTGCACTCCCATTTTCAGTGCAGCATTATTCACAAGAGCTAAGACCTAAGCATCCGTCAATGGATGGATGAATGTGATATCTGTCTGTCTATCTATCCATCCATCCATCCATAGGAATATTACTCAGCTATAAAAAAAGAAGGAAATCCATCCATCCATCCATCCATCCATCCATCCATCCATCCATCTATATGAATATTACTCAGCTATAAAAAAAAAGAAGGAAATCCTGACATTTGCTACAGCACAGATGGACCCTGAGGTCCATCCACTTATGCTAAGTGAAATAAAAACAAATATTATGTGAGCTCACTTATATGTGGAATCTATAAAAAGCTGAACTCATAGAAATAGAGAGCTGGCTGGTGGCTGCCAAGGGCTTAGGGAGTGAGGAAGTAAACATAGTTAAAGGTACCAGCTTGTAGTTTTAAGATGAGTAAGTTCTGGGGATCTAATGTACAGCATGGTGACTATAGGTTATACTGTATTATATATTTGAAAGCTGCTAAGAGAATAGATCTTATAAGTTCTCACCACACATACACACACACATACACACAAAACACTTATAATAATATTATATATTATATATTGTTAAATATAATATATAATAAATGTTATATATTTATTATATATAATGTTATATGTTATATATTATATAATAACTTATAATAATAAGGTTATAATAAACATGTAGGCATATGATGTGATGTGACTTTTTAATATGGTAGAAACATTGGAAATGTTACAATTTTTTAAATCCTGAAGAATTCCCTTATCCTATTTTAACTTTTTAAAAACGACACATTGGGGCACCAGGGGTGGCTCAGTCAGTTGAGCATCCAACTTCAGCTCAGGTCATGATCTCGCAGTGGTGAGTTCAAGCCCCATACCAGGCTCTCTGCTGTCAGTGCAAAGCCCGCTTCAGATCCTCTGTCCCCTTCTCTCTGCCCCTCGCCCCGCTTGCACTCTCTCAAAAATAAAAATAAACATTAAAAAAATAAAAACAAATAAAAACAACAGATTATAAACACTATACTAGAATGGAAGATCTTTCATCCAATGAGCTTAAACTGGACCATAACATAATTCTATCTGATTTGTAGAGAAATATCAATTATTAATAACTGAAAAGCACAAAGTTTGTAGATGGCTCTAAAGTTTTTTAGAAGCAATGTTTCCAAAGGCTACAAGATCAGCAAGCTATTCCACAGAGCCTTTTTCTCTACAATGAGATACCATGTTCTACTATTTCCATAGGAGAAAGCCAGGGTTTCTGGTGATGCTGCTGTTAAATCTAAGGGGGAAAGGGGTGGTGGTGGAAACTGAGAAGTGTTGAGGAAAGCCTCTGTGTCCAGAATCGAAGAAAGAATTAAAATATTTATACTTCTAAACACTAATTATTCCAAGCCCTTAAATCTATTAGACTTTTCTTTTAAAGCAGTTTAACCCTCATCCATGAGGGCTTGCCTATCTTGCTATTATGGGCTGAATGTACCCCCCGAAAAGTCATATAGCCCTAACCCCCAATGTGATTGTATAGGGAAGTGGGACCTTTGGGAGGTAATTATTCATGGATTAGGTCACAAAGGTGGGATCCTCATGATGGGATTAGTGCCCTTATAACAAGAGGAACACAGAGATCTTGCTTTCTCCATGCAATGTGAATACAGACCATGAACAGCATATCTATAAGACAGGAAAAGAGCTAACTAACACCTACTAGAGGACAGTAATAAACAAAGATCTAATTGTTTTTTACAATTGTTTCACAAATGTACTCATGAAAATACTTTGCTCCTTGATGTTAATTTCAAATGCTGAACATTTTATGCTTCTCAAAAAAAAAAAAAAAAAAAAAAAAAAAAAACTTAATAAAAACTAAACTATCCTCATTGATTTTTGTTTACTGTAAGACAAATGGATTTTGGGCACAAAATGTTGTTCACCATTCCTGGATTACATATTAAAGTACAGAATTAAATATCGTCCCTCATACACAAAAATTAGCTGAATTAGAATCAGTGACAATTTTTCACTCAGCCTCTACTGTGTAAAAGCACTATGGGAGATAAAAAGTATGAAACAAGAGCTTCCCTCAAAATGTTTACCTATATTTGCTATTATCCAAACCTAAGGTATACCCTCAACAATCCAATAAATCACTTCAATTTTCTTAAAAGTAATACTATCAGATTCATGAGATCCATCCTTTCCTATTAACTTCACACAAATCATGCCTGCTGGAACAGACTACAGTGGCAAAAAGTAAAATGTCACAATGTTCCTAGTGGTCATTGATAAGCACTCACTAATTAGTTTATTACCAGTAAGAAAGGGAAGGAGGGAAGGAAAAAGCAAAGAAGAAGGGCAGAGAAACAGAAAAGGAAAAAAAAAGGTTATGCTAACGAAGTTGTCTGTTTTAAGATAACCAGGACCAAGGTTTAAGAAGATAAACATGACTTTTTTTCTTACTCTGAAAGAAACACTTAGAATTACTTTAAGAAATACATGGAAATTGGCCTAAATAAAACACTTTAGACCTACACTAGTGTGGATCTCTATAGGTCACCTAATACTCTCACCAGCTTAACCAGTGCCAGGACTCAGAACAGCTCTTCATGCTTCTTTAGCATTTTAAACGGTTTAAATAACATGAGGATTAAGGGAATAAAGAAAACCACCAACACTAGCCCAATGATATGCTTATAACCTCCTGGGCCCACCATTTGAAGTGAAGAAGAGTCTACTACATTACTCTGTCTTCACACTGGTTTGCAGAATTCAGGATTAGAATTTCCCAGCAGTTCCTACCAGTTGGTTTCAAAATAATTTGAATGTGAAGACATCCATGTCAGTTTGTTTAAAATGTGTTTTCCTTCTGCTGAATGCTTATTTCACTGTTGTTTTCTCAAGGAGACAGTGAGAAGTCATTCAAGTGCTCATTCACTGCTTTCTCCAGGCCAATTACAAAAGATAAGAAGCTGACAGTACACAAGAAGAAACCTGCTTTTATCTTCATGCTTTGTTGCAACCCGATGAGCAATAAGAAGTTCAGGGCAATATTTAGCCATATCCTTTCCCTGTTCTGTAAAAAAATTATAGCTTAGTCCTCATTTGTATAGTCTCAGCATGCTTCCTTCTTTTACAACCTTTTCTACAGACTGTAATGGAAAAGCTACCTCATGGCACCTTATATAACATAAGTCGTCTCTGGGGTTTTGCCATGGCTGGTAATTTGTCTTTGGAACCAAAAATCTGCCCTATGCCTCCTTGGGCTGTTTTTTGTATTTTTTTTTTTTTTTAATTCCAACTTATTTCTCCAGAAGAGGGTTGTTCTCTCTACTTACTTGTTGAAAACCTTTTTTCTAACATTAATTTTCAAATTAACTGTTGGCCCAAGGTTGCAGATCAGCTCTGCAACTTTTCTAAAGATTTGCATATCAAGCCAGAGAAGTAGGGTCTGGTTTGCTTTTGTGGAAAAAGTGATACAGACAGAATTGGAAACTACCACTTAAAAATTCCAAGTTCCAAATCTCACTGAAAATATTTGGGGCTTGAATTCCATTTTTATCCCCATCTAAGAAAAATCTGGTACCAGAAAACTGTTTGTAAAGTTCCTAATATTCCTCAGTCATCAAATATCTTTTCCAAAACAGCATTCTGATCGGTATAATTCAAATGAATCACCAATAACACAATTAAATTCCACCCAAAATATTCCTGTACTAAAATTCAAAGGAAAGTGCTTGGCAAAATGCATCTTAGACCTGCCAAACCCCAAAAATTTGAAAACAAATAATAACTCCAGGATGCTTTGCCAAGCCCCCAAAAGCCAATGGCTGCCACTCTTTGAGAATGCATGTTTCTGAACATCCTCTACTTAAACTTCATAGTCTAAGCTCTTAAGTGTCAAAGGTCAAGAACCACCAACCAAAGAACTAATAAGACTGAAGCTCTAGGTAAATAAACTTAAAACTCCAAAGCTCTAGCAGGTAAATTCTCACACAGTTCATCTGTTGATTTTTTTTTTTTTTTTCATTCAAGGAGCATTTTAGCCTTGGGATTACCTTTCACTCAACAAGGATCACCTACATTCTAACTCTTGTGGTTATTACAGCAAATCATGGGGTGTTGAGAACTTGGCTTCCTCCATCTTAATAAAACAGTTGAAGTCCTAGAGGCAGTTAATCCCTGGAAGGCTTTGTGATCCCATCCCCTGACATGTTTGATAAATATGGAAATTGTAAAATGTTCAGACTTGTTAAAATTTTTTCAGCCTGCTTAACGTGCTCTTTGGCCTTAACATGCACAAAATGCTGACTTGGCATGCCCAGGGGCTCCCATCACCTCCTCTGTTGTGTATACACTGACAACCCCTAAAGCATAAATAAGTCACACATCACAAAGAAATGTTTATTCTATACTCTAAGAGGGACTCTCCTTTTCTCAAGGAAACAAAAGTATGGCAAAGGGGAGGGAAGAAGGGTGTGTACAAAAAAATGTGGCAGAAAGGAGCGGGGGAGGGAGGACCTCAATTCTAAATTATTTGAAAGCTGGAGACCATTAAAAAAATCTGGGTTGGGACAGGTGTGTCTACAGTTGGCTGAAAGACTCTAAACAAATCTTTCAGAGTCTGAAATTACTATGGTAAGAAACAACTATTCCTCTTTGTTTTTCACTTTACAGAATGTAATGAATAATATCGTTTTCTTCCAGGACCTTTTGTAATTCTAATGAGTCAACTCCCCTTTAGCACTATTCAAAGTCAAGAAAATGAAATACTATTATGGCCTGTGTATCTGGCCATCAGTGAGCAAGAAGGCAAGCTCTATTGTTATAAGTAGGCCCAACTTCTACTCATCTCAAATAACTAGTCATCTTGGAGATCGAATAAACAACTACATAAATACCAGAAAGAGGGCCTGTGACAATACAACCTGGGTGTGGTGTCTAGAAATCCTGCAGACTCCTCCAGGCATAGTATTCACAGAGAAATTCTATGAAGAAACCACAAAAACAATATGCTGATGAAATGCCCATGATGCATTGGAATACTTCAGAATTTATAGCCAGCCATACTGACCAGTCACAGCAATTCCTGATACTCCCAGATTTAACCAACAAATTCCCAACACTTTGACCATTTCCAGAAGATTGTCTTTATGATGTCTCCTGAGCTGTTGCTTGTGTCAAACTTAGAACTGTGAGAGCAAGACACATGGCAGAATGGAAACAGGCCTCACCGATGCGGGGGTAGGCACACGGTAGTGCAGAGAAAAGGAAGCAATAAAGAGCTGAGTAGCAGAAAGCCAGAGGGAGAAGGAAAGAAGCTAGGAGTCAGGATGGTATACATACTATTAAAACCATTCAAAAATAATTGAAAATTAGTTGTAGCTCTGCAGACAGTTCTGAGGGCCTACGTAGGTTTATGGTAGGTGGCAAACAGGCCACCAGATCATTCCAAAGGGCAAGAACTTGGCCAGGGAAGGAAACAAGAGTGAAAATGTTGGTATTTCAGCCAAGTCTTGTTACCCCAATTAAAGAAAGAAGGAAAGCGGACAAAAGCTGGCTTTAGGAGAGAAAATAACCAAAATGATGGAGAATATTATCTCCTGCCTTCCCATCAATACCATGTTTCTTAAAAATAGCTGTACCTCAAAGTAGCAGGACATGTACCCAGGCACCTGGGTGGCTCAGTCAGTTAAGCATCTGACTTCGGCTCAGGTCATGATCTCACGGTCTGTGAGTTCGATCCCCACATCAGGTTCTGTGCTGACAGCTGGGAGCCTGGAGCCTGCTTTGGATTCTGTGTCTCCCTTTCTCTCTGTGCCCCTCCCCCACTCGTGCTCTGTCTCTCAAAAAAAAAAAATGAATAACGTTAAAAAAAAATAAAAAAAAAAAAAGCAGCAGGAGGACATGAAGAAAATAACGCTGCAGAGAGAAAAGGAGACCAGCCAAATCAATGACTGAGTCATCCAGCTCTGAGAGGCAGAATGCTCTGGAGTCTAGGTCAAGACTTCTCAAACCTTAAGGTGCATGAGAATCACCTGGAACTTGTTAAAATGCAGAGTTTGATTACTTAGGTCTAAAGTAGGGCCAGAGCTTTTGCAGTTCCAACAAGCTCCCAGGTGATGCTAATACTGCTGGTCCACAAACCACGCTGTGAGTAGCAAAGGTTAGTATGGATCTTGGTCAGGTAAATTCTGGCTTGCCCATGACCCTGGGCAAGTTACTTCCTAATTTCTCAGTTTCCTCATTTATTAAACGAAGATAGCAATGCCTACTTCATAAAACTGACATGAGAAATAAATAAAACTATTTAGCCTAATGCCTACCTATTACCACTACTAACATATTTCCCAAAGTGTACACATACCATTGGTATTACAAGGGCAAAATTTTAAAAGTTGTAATTTGTAGGCAATATTTTCATAAGCATCAAAGAAAAAAATTACTGTTACCTTAAACTCAAGACTTCATGGGTATTATCACTTAAGATGAAGCTAAGTTTAAAAGAAAAAGTCACTCTAAAAAATTACTAAGTAAATTAAGGTACAAGAGGTACATGGATATGACAAAAATGATGAGGGTGATACTCAACTGACTGAAGTTTGGAAAACATCAATGAACACAGTTACAAAGTTTCTGAAGGTAGGGGCTTGACCCGATTATCCCATTATAAGGAGCATGTATTTCAGAATCCCGAATCCCGAATGTATTTCAAAACCTTCTGGTCACTCAGGGCTTAGAAACCACACTTTAACCAAATGAGAGCCTCACCCACACTTACTTGTGTATATTGTATACCTATGCTATCCTAAAGGCTAGGGAAAACAATTCCATGGAATAAAGCCATTTTCCCCTTAGATATGTAAATTAACCAATCTAAATTACCTCCCAAAAGTGGGCTAAATAATAGAATTATGCCTCCAAGGAAGGAAAGCTATGATTTCATAAATCCAGTATTATGATGTTTCCTCTTTTCCCACAAACATTTTGTAACACCATCCTAAGGTAATTTGTGGTCAAAGAGATGGATGTGGATGACTGAACACTTTGCAAACGAATTTGTCATACCCTTTAACAACAACCTTTAGAGCTAAGACAGGAAGTCTGAAGTCATATATGAGTTGGAAAAGAGGCAGCATGTTTGCGAGTAGTGTGGTTTTCAAAAGAGAACTATAAAAGGATTACTGATGTATTTCGCATCTGATGTCTGGTATACTCAGAGTAATTTACCATTCTTACAATTGTGCTGTAGCTAGTTGGTGGTTCTATTCAAGTTAATGAGTAAAAAGAAAGTGAACACAGACATGTCAGAACTTCACTCATTCATTTGTCCATGATGCAAACCACTTCTTTGCTGAACTGGATAAGAGTTTCAAATATTGGAAGAGTATTTTCTCAAGTTTTCTATGCCATGCATAATACTAATGGCGGTCGAGTTGACACACTTCAAGTTTAATCTGGATTACTAAAAGTTTCTCCATCACTTTCTTAAGTCTAGACAATTAACAAAACAACAAATCAAGTCCTGATTTGGGTTTGCCGATTTCCACAGTCTACTGTGGCTGATTTCAAGTTGCCCACAGGACCTCAGTAAACATGGAGTTGGAAGAGATGTGCGGTAATATCACACCACTACATAGTTATTTTCAATACAGATGCAAGAGACACAAATAATTTCAAATATATAAATAATAGTAAAATGTAGTAAAAAGAATTATGAGGTAATAAGTTTTGAGCATTTTTTTTTCTTTTGGGGGCATTTTTTTCAATATCATTTAATTATAAGTTTATATCATTTAATTTGTAATGATAACCAACTGACAAAATTTCTGAAAATGTAATAATTGGCTCTTGGGAGCTTGCAGGGGCTGGATCTAGCACATCACTCACCAAGAACCTCGTCCTACACATTGCTGCTAATACCACCAGATTTACTACAAATTTTGAGTTTTCTAAGTTAAAAACCTCTTAGAAAATATGGTAAACCTTGTGTATTAGAGACAACAACAATAAAAATAAACCTACAAATATTACAGTTCGAATTTTTTATGTAACCAAGTTTGCAGTTAACAATAGAAAACTAATGGCGGGGGGGGAGGGGGGGGGCGGCGCCTGGATGGCTCAGTCGGTTAAGCGTCTGAGTTCGGCTCAGGTCTGGATCTCATGGTTCGTGAGTTCAAGCCCCACGTCGGGCTGTCTGACATCTCAGAGCCTGGAGCCTGCTTTGGGTTCTGTGTCTACCTGTCTCTGCCCCTTCCTGACTCACACTCTGTCTCTATTTCTCTCTCTCTCAAAAATAAACACAACATTAAAAAAAAAAAAAAGAGGGCCGCCTAGGTGGCTCCATTGGTTAAGCATTCGACTCTTGATTTTGGCTCAGGTCATGATCTCATTCATGGTTCATAATTTCAAGCCCCGCATGATAGTGCAGAGACTACCTGGAATTCTCTCTCTCTGCCCCTCCTCTGCTCATGCACACACTCTCTCTCTCTCTCTCTCTCTCTCTCTCAGAATAAACTTAAAAAGGAAAAGAATAAAGAAAACTTATGAAATAGGCCCCAAAGCGTTTAGAAAAGCAACTGATAAAAGCACCTTTGCCTCTTGGGGGAAAGAAATGGAGGCAACAGATATTTATTTGGGTAAAAAAGGACATCAAGCTAAGAATAAAGATATTTGCGTCAACTTTTGCAAATAAAACTGGTCAGAAAGACTTGATTTCCTAGGCGAACCAAAAATAAAATAAATAACTGCTTATGAATGAATCATAAATATTCTTTCTATAGACAACCACCAAATATGAATACTTTACATATCATTACATGATAATGTCAACTTTTTAATTTGTAAATAATAAAAGAGGAAATTATTAGGAAATCCAAAGCTATTTCATTAATCCCTCTAGCCAAAATAAACTGCTCAGGGAATGAGAGAACTTACTCCACAAAATGGTCATTTATGATGTTAACTAGTACTTTTAAAGACTTTCAAAAGCAGGTCTGCATTGTTTTGGTAAATCTTTGAAAAACTAAAAGCAGTTAAGTTGCTCTCAGTCCCTTAGAAAAAAGTTCAATTAACCAGCTAATATTAAAAGGGTGAAAATTCAGCTACCTTCCCTTTCATGGAGGACATGCTTGTGTGAATGACTTTCCAAAACCGACTATAATATCCTATGGAATTGTTTCTTTCAAAAGTAAGCCTTCAAAGCTGAGGGAAATGTACAGCACACACGTTGTTTATCTCTACAAGATGGAGCATATGGGAAAATTTATAACTGTCAAGTCTTATTATGCTGCAAAACAAACATGTGGACGTATACAACAGGGATAAATATAGTGAGATTCGTTCACAAATTGGAGATGCTGGAAGCACATGGAAAAGTTTACAAAAATTGCAATGTTTAAGAGATCAGGAGGACAGTGGTGCTGGCCTGGCTTTACAAAAGATCGTATGCAATAGATTCCACTGCTCCTTCTGAATTATAACACAGGTTTGGGCATGCAGGTTAATTTGAGAAGCAGCCCTTACAGAAAAGGAAAGAAGAAAAACAACTCCTGTCTTGTGTTAAAAATTCCAAAACAACATTATGGATACTCAAAAAACAAAACAAAACAAAACAAAAAAACAAAACTAAAACAGGAGTAAAACAATTAAAATCATAAACTGAAAACCACTGAGTGATAAATATTCTAAAGAAAATAGACTTGAAAAATTATTTTAACAGAATATTTGTTATAAAGCAAACAATTTAGTTTTCTTAAGAACTTTAATGAGTAGCAATATGTACTGCTGAATCAGGCAATTTTAAAATATAAGTCATTTTTGCCATGACTTTCAGGTAAAAAAGAAAAAAGGAAAAAAAGGCACCAAATCTACATTTTAAAATGTAGAATTTTTCAGTCTCTCCCTAGTTATTTCAGTGTGGTCTAATATTGTAATATACATTATCTCATAAGTCTAATTTTCACATATAAAGCTTTAATGAAAAAAACAAACCCTCCCCCCAAATTTCTCAAGATCAGCCATGCCCTGAAGAAAAACTCTTCCTAAGTGGAGTATAACAACAGAGAAGTACTCCCAAGGAAATAAAAGTATTCTCTGTCTGAAGCGCCCATTTACTAAGTGCACAGTCTGGAATAAGGCTTGGTTGTTCTATTTTCTTCAGTTCTCAAGTTATTACTTTAACAGGCAAAGAATAACTACACAGCAAAACTCTTTGACGGAAGCACATACTTTCCACACACTCTAAGTGTCACAGGCCTGTTTAGAGAAAGGCCAAACAATCTATGGTATCTTAGTCAGAGGGCCAGAATTAGATGTTTCTGACTAACGAGACTATTTCTGCCTCTACCAGGGCCCGATTTTGTAAGGTTACTGAAGAGATTTATCTGTTCCTCACTTGGCTTTAAAAATAAAGATTGAGCCACGTAACCTCTGCTTCGCTTCCTAGAATATTGTGGGGCTACAATAAATAATGCCCATAAAAGCTTTGATCTCTTCAGGGGGAAAAAATGAATTCTGACAGAAGCAAGAAAGGTTTTAGAGGTTCCTGAGAGACTAATGCTAGGTCAAGGTGGAACACAAGGAACAGATAAACCACTGATCGTTGGAAAATGTCTGTTAACCTTTCTTATTTATTTTCCAGGTAAAAATGGTCTTTGAAACTAAGCCCATAAACTGTCATCTAGATCATATCCAATTTCTAGTTCTATTGTATCCACTTATGCCATCACTACAAATTATAACATCAGAGCAGGTAAGAGACAACTAGAGTAAGTAGACTCACGATTGGAAAACCAGAGGAAAATTTAGGGTGCTTGGTTTCTAGGCCTGGTTTCTCCCGACATGAAAAAAAAAATGAGGAATTAGAAAGTATTTTTAAAAAATAGATCTCAGGATCCTTTATAGTCCCATCTGCCTCTCTCATGAGAAGTCATAGATATGGCTGCCAAGATTTCTTGGTGGGAAAATTATTTTGTAAGATGAAACAATTGCACTTAATTGAACCTTAGTTTCTGGATATGTGCCAGAATTTGCATTTAAGTTATTAAGGACTGGGGTACAATGGTTTCAATTGAATCTTCTCTCTAAAGGCTCTCATGTCTGTAATCCACATAATTTATATATTTTCAACTATTGTGTATATAATGACGGCACCAGTTTACTTTTTTTTCTCTAGAAGTTTGATTTACAATAGCCACACATTTCAAATACCATATACTTACTAACATACTATATGACAACAGAGCATCATTTAGAGATTTAAAATGTGACATGAAATCACACAGAGCAAAAAAAGGAGAAAATAATAGAGTATATAAACAATCTTAGCAAAATTTCTACATCTTGACATAATCTGTGTTTGTTCCATTGACCACAATCTTAATCCTTAGGGTTTGAAATCTACCATACAACCAATCTTTAATCATTACCATCTTCTAGGAAAGAATCCTATGTCACTTGTAATTTCCAGCTTTAACTAATCCTGATATTTTTTTTGTTTTGCAAAGATACCTGAATGTGGTATTGTTATAAATCTTAGTCTATATCATTAATAAGTTGGTATCAAGGTCAATAACAAGAAGGTAATAATAATAATAGACCTCTGATGACTGTGCCCACCTTTTTATACTCCAAAATAAGGAGGCACAGCTCTCCCAGAGGGATGAGATCATGAACATAAAATACCACATTTTTTCTAACTTTCACTTTCAAATTCATTTAATCTCTCTGAGCATATCCATTATACCCTGGGGCCTCTCATCAGGGTATAGTATTTTCCATTCTCCCAGAGGAAGACATGGCCCTCTCAGTGTCCACAATATCAGTGGCAGCTCTTGCTGCCCCAACCATTCCTAATACAGTCAAGCAAAAGGAAGTGGGGAGATAAGGAAGCTGCTCTGATTGTTTTTTCCTATCCAACTCTAGAAGTACTTTTTCCTTTAGAAATAGAGTTAATTTTTTAAATGGCAACTGGAATCCACCTTCTGAGGTGTTGGGAGTTGTAAAATAGTAACAAGGTAAGATTTCCTTGTATATTAGTACTCAACAAGGGGAAGTTAATGTTATATTTTCTTCCTTACATATCCCACCCAAGAATATAACTCAGAATCGTAAGTTGGTGAGAAAGTAAGTCTTCACTTTTTAGAGATGTTTTCCTTGTATTAGTTCATGTTTTTACAGAGTATCTGAGCATGTGTATAAAGCAAAAACAGCTCATTCTGAATACTTTAAAACTGACATCCTGCCAACCTTCCTAATAAACAAATACCTTAAGTTTTTATCTTTAAAAATAAGAGGGAAAAAAAAGAAAACAAAAGTCAGACCCTGGAAATAAAAGATAAAAGGATGAAATCCATGAATATAAACTCCCAAGCAGTTTTATTTATGTGAGAGGAAATAGGTAAATTAAATTATCAGAATCCAAAAGAATCAGAAATCTTATTGCAACTGGGAAGCAAACCTATCCCCACCACAAATTTAGGATGTATTTAACTTTGGAAGCCTAAATTCTTACTTCTGCTTGAAATCCAAGGTACATGATGGTAAATTTACCTAATTTGCAACATTAGTAACACCAGGCTCTTCAGATGAGCTCCCCACCACCCCACCCCCCCCAATTCTCTGGGTAAACTGCCAGAGAAAAACTTGAAAAAAAATTATATGGCTACTCTTGTTCCCCAAAGGGCTTTTGTGTAACTGTCTAGCATAGCCTTTACTCTGGGGGACTTTAAAATGACAGATTTACCTTTTTGGCCGCAAGTGGTATGTGGGTCTGCCTGCATATGTGCACAAGGGACATCCATTATTTAACTAACTCTAGATGATGATAATTTTGCATCACATGGAATTATATAAATAATTATCTTCCTGACTTCTTGTTATAGACCTGAGGAGGCAAATAACCTTTCACCTGGGTGGTTCAGCAGATGAAGCGTCTGGCTCTTGATTTCAGTTCAGTTCATGATTTCACAGTTCATGAGATTAAGCCCCACATAGGGCTCTGTGCTGACAGGGTGGAGCCTGCTTGGGATTCTCCCTCTCCCTCACTCTCTGGCCCTCCCTTGCTCACTCTCTCTTTCTCAAAGTAAATAAACGTTTTTTAAATAAAATAAAAATAAAAACAAAAGTCTAATCTGTTCTGGGTCAAAAAGAGTTCTGACAAATTCTATCTTCCAGTGGTATATAAAAGGGTCAGTAATTGCAAGATTAGGAATAGTTCCCTGTAAAATTTTTCTAATTATGTTTTTGACTCAAGCAAGATGCACTAAAAAAATAAACAAAAGCTCCCTCAAACTACACTATCAAATAGTCAAAACAGTGGTCATATCGGTAAGTCAAGGAAAATTAATGTATACGATCCAATTTTATCTCAGATTTAGAAAGAAAGAAAGAAAGAAAGAAAGAAAGAAAGAAAGAAAGAAAGAAAGAAAGAAAGAAAGGAAAGAGGTCTTTCTTAGGAACAACAGGATCAAACACAATCTTTATCAACTACTTTCCATAATGAAGCTTTCATAAATAAACTTGATGAAAATGCTTCATAGCTAGCAGGTTACATTCAGCCAGAATATGAATGCTTTCCGGAGCATTCATTTTTCCCCGTCAGGGATGATTCAGCTCCATTGCCTCCTTCAGCCTAGCAGAGACTGAAAAGGAGAGGATCATTAATCCATCAACAGGCTCCCTGAAGCAATCTTCCTATGTGCAGTTGCCTGTGGGGAGGGCTATGAAGGGACCAAAAAAGTCTAAACCATAGCCTTCTGCCCTCCTGGTGCTTTCTATTTAGCCTGAAGAACAAGACAATTCAATGGGCTTTGTTATCTTTTAGGATACACCAAATTGAAGACTGCATGATTTAAATACAACTTCTACTTGAAAAACTTCACAAAATTATCCGTGGAAATGTCATCCAAATAAAGCTGGAAGACTGAATGAAAGTTGGCAGAAGTGCTGATGTTAAGTGGCATTTTACACTCAAAAGCATCCAAATGGGGGGGAAAATGTGGTGTTTGTAGTACAGAATGAAAACAAACATTAAGAGATTTTAAAATAAGGAAATGTGTGAGGAGAGAAAAATAAGAGCATGTGTTGAAAAGCAGTCTTACTCTTTCTACATTTACTTATGTTTAAAGAAATATTCAAAGCTAAATACAGGAATACCATATGTAGCTCTAAACCCTCACAAATGTTCTGGTAAAGGATGGTTTTTCTCCTCCTGTTGTTAATTAACAACAACATTTCACAAAATGTTACTGAGTGTCTACTATAGACCAGGCACTACACTAGGGAATACATTGATGAACAAAAAGAACATGGCTCCTGCCTTCAGGGATCTTGAGAAGAGACAAGGAACACTGCGTTGATAGAGTAATATGGGACAGAACAGAGGACACCAACCCTACAGGAAGGCCCATTTGAGGAAGTAAAGTTTTGGTTGAGACCAAAGACTAAGCAAGAATTAGACAAGGAGGGATGATGAAAGAGGGAGAGAAACAGAATGTGAAATAGCCCAGAGGCAAGAGGGAGAAAAACAAAATGGAAAGAAATTAAATTCAATAGGGAGAGGGACTTAGATAAGGAGAACAATGCTGCAAGATAATGCTGAAGAGAAACAAGTAGGTCCTTGTTCAAGAAGGCTCCTAAGGGCAATAAGAAGTCACTGGAATGTTTAGAAAATGTTTAAAAAATAACATTATCAGGTTTGCATTTTTTAGAAGATCATTCTAGAGGCGCCTGGGTGGCTCAGTCAGTTGAGCATCCAACTCTTGATTTCAGCTGAGGTCATGATCCTAGGGTCATGGGATTGAGTCCAATGTTGGGCTCTGCACTGAGCATGGAGTCTGCTTAAGATTCTCTCTCTCTCCCTCTGCTCCTCTCCCCTGTTCGTGTGTGCACTCTCTTTCTCCCTCCCTAAAAAATAATTTTTAAGAAAGATCATTCCATTTACAGTGTGGATATGGAATAGTGTGGTGAGGGGTGAATGGTACAAGGCTACTGGCACAATTCTGTGAGAGATGATAGTTCCTTGGACTGGAATGGTGACATCCAAAAGAGAGAGAGAGAGAGAGAGAGAGAAAGAAAGAGAGGGAGATGTGGATTAAAAAAAAAGGGAGAGAGAGAGATGTGGAAAACTTCAGGAAATAATTAGGAGATAGTATTATCAGAATTCTACTTGGTGATGGAATGTAGAGAGAAAAGAACAAAGAAACAAGGGTATTTTCCATGTCTCTGACTTGAACCACTGGAAGATGAAGTCACTGAAAGTAGGTCAGATGGGAAAGGAATGAGATTAGGATTGGAAATAAAACGTAAAATGCTTGGGAAGCCAGAAACTAAATTAAGTTGCAAAATGAGTAGAAGGTAAAAAGTTGAGAATATGATAGGGAAGGGACAGATACAGTGCTAAATGTGGTTGAAGTAGAACAATTTTTAAAGATAAATTTAATAAACTTAGGAGCCAGGAGAAAGGGAGGTCATAATAATACAAAGACCTTTGTTCTGAGTGCTTACTTTGTACCAGCCACAGAGCTTAGCATTTTAAGAATATTCTCTCTTTTAATCTTCACAACCACCCTAAGACATAGGTATTATTATTCCCAACTAACACATGAGGAAACCAAGGCTGAGAGATATTATATAATTTGCCTAAAACTTCATAACAGTAGACCCCAAATTGGAGTCCAAGTATGTCTGATTACAAGGCCCATGCTCATAACCACTAGGCTACAAACAGAATTTGGGAGATGGGATTTGAGAAAAATCAAGATCCCTCTAAGGTGGAAAAGAATGGAATCCAGACTTTAGGAAATAAAGGAAAACTTTTTTTCCTAATGGAAGGGACAGAGGAAAATAACCACATGAGAAGGTTTATACATTAGACAGCAGTTGAGGAAGGAGTTTTCCATTTGAAGGTTCTATCTTTCCTACTGACTTGGAAGTAGTCATTTGCTGTGTACCAAGACAGAATTAATGAGTAAGATGTTTGAGAAGAGTAGAAAATGACTAAAATTGTCATTCATTCACAGAACAAAGTTTTTTGAGTGCCTACTCTGTATTGGGTACTATCGTAGGCCCTGGGGTTACAGTAGTGAAAAAAAAAAAAAGGATAATGTTCCCTGTGCATATGATCTTTACATTCTTGTAGGGAACACATCAAATAAACGAGTAAATAAATATGGTAATTTCACACTGTGATATGATAATGAAGGAAATTAAGCCAGGTAATGGGACTGAGAGTGTTTAGGCAGAGCTGTTTACATGAGATGCTCAGGGGAAGGTCTGTGTGAGGCAGTGGACAGGAGATGAGACTGGAAGGAGAAGCCCCAGCTGAAGCATATTGTCCTGGCAAATGAAGGAAAGAGTTCTTTAGGAAATAAAACAAGATCTCTGGGTAATGCTGAAAGGACAAATGAGGTGGATGCCCATGTGTTTATAGTTACATGAAGCTGCCTCGCTCTATATTCTTCTCCAAATAAACTCAGCAACTCAGGAGAAAGTGTAGAAAAAGCTCCAGAGTCACCCACATTTGGGAATTTACCAGGCAGATCTGACTGATAATGGGGCATAGGAGTTTAGTAAGTTGACAAGAGACAAGTTAGATTTAAGGTCCACGGAACCTGAAGTGAAGAGAAAGGATGGTGAGGAACTTGTCCAATATAAGCGCAAGTCCCCACAAGGCTGAAGATTTGGTGATAAGCTGGAAAGATAAAGAAATTATGGCCAGAGGGGAAAACACTTGAATTTTATAAAAGAGGTGAAAGGTGGGTAGAAAAGTGGCATGGAAGAAAAGGGTATCAAAGATGCATTTTTTAAAAGAAATGGGGAGAAAAGAGCATTGGAAGAAGAATAACAGCCAAAATGGAGGTACACATACAAGACTTACAAGATGACAGGTGAAGTGGAGGGGAGGGGGGACAATGACAGCTAAACCAACTATTTCTTTTCTGTGTTAAGTAGCAAAGGCATCCTCAGTGAAGCAGAGTATTTTATAGCAGGTGAAGAATGGTGGCCTACAAGTAGTAGGGGGGACTTTAAAGGACAGTGGCTGGGCATACAACAGTGGAGGTGTGGGAAAATGTAAGCATCCTCTCAGAAGGGCTGGAGGGGAAATAGTACTTCAGGGGAGAGCCAGACCTCAAGTAAGGAGACCTACCTAAGAGTGGCTTACCAATGCTGAAATTTCAGACATGCCTGTCATCATTGGCATCCGATCCTTGTGTGAAGGAACCATTTCTCAGGGTGTGATGTTCTCCATCTACAATTCTCTTTTGCCCCGATTCCTCTAATATGACATTAACATAGTAAGGAAGAAATCCAAGAGAACCACGAGTCTGGAATAAACATCCTTTTAGACAAATAAAAAAAAAAATATGCTTTGGAAAATAAAGAAAAACCCAGAGCTGCCATGTTGACATCAGAACAGTAAAGCAGTTTATTTAGAGAGTCATTTGAACAAGGCAGACACAGTTTAAGTACCCAGGGGGGTTTTCAGTTTCCACCATCTGGTTATTTCCCCAAGTCTTCTGCCATGCATCACAAAGCTCTCTGTGAATCCACTTAAAAAGGAAAGAGCTAACATTCCTCTTTATTTGCTTTAACACTGCCCTCAATAAAAAGTGGTACATCCAAAGGATAAATATTCAGCCACAAAAATCACATTGCAAAAATATATTTATTTATGTGGGAAGGTGTTCTCTTTTTATTGTTAAGAATTAATAGCAAGTTATAAATTAAGATGTTGAATATGATCTCATTTTTGTAACTAATGTTTTTTATTGTGATAAAGTATACATAAAGCTTACCATTTTGACTATTTTCAAGTATACAGTTCAGTGACATTAAATGTATTCACACTGTTATGCAACTATCACCACCATCCCTCTTCAGAAATTTTTTATCTTCTCAAACTTAAACTTTGTACCCATTACACACACACAAAAATGAATGTTTACATAGGAGCATAGAAAAAGTCTAAACAAATATATACCAAAATGTTAATGGCAGATAATGCAATTATAAGTGGTTTTTCTTTTCTACCTTTTAGTCCTCAATATTTTCTGATTTTTTTCTAAAAGAACTGCATTTCTAGTATAATTTTTTAAAGTAAATTTAAGTAATTTTTTAAAAAGACATTGACAAAAGAAAAGTTCAAAAGAAAAGAAAAACAAGATTAGGGGCCATGTTCATCACTTTCTTTAAATATGGACTAGTTACTAAAATATATTCAAAAAAATAAATAAAATAAAATATATTCCATAAATGATCTAAACCAACTCAAATTTTCTATGTATTTTTTAGAGTATATATAAAAGCCAATTAATTATCAATTGTCTAATAAACACTGTAATGCTTGAAAATAAAAATGATTACTATAGCATAGATAGCTAATTGTCCCCCATTGCCCATTTCCCCCTTTTTCCTAGTAATAAGAACCCCAATTCTTGGCTGGGTACACTGATGCCCAACCCAAAGACAATTATTTCCTAGTTTTCCCTCTTATAGTTAGTTGTGGCCACATGACTAAATTTTAGCCAAAGAGAAACTGCTATGTGCAACTTCCCAAAAGTGCCCTTAAAGGAAAGGAGCACACTCTTGTTCTCTCCTCACTAGCTGTATCACTGATGTAATGGCTCAAGCTCTAGCAGCCATCTTGGGCCACAAGGCAATGCTAGGGATAAGGAAGCAGTAAGACATCTTTTTGTCATATGTGGTCAACCTAATCTTAACTGAAACAATTACTTTCTTTTTTTTTTTTAATTTTTTTTTTCAACGTTTATTTATTTTTGGGACAGAGAGAGACAGAGCATGAACAGGGGAGGGGCAGAGAGAGAGGGAGACACAGAATCGGAAACAGGCTCCAGGCTCTGAGCCATCAGCCCAGAGCCTGACGCGAGGCTCGAACTCACGGACCGTGAGATCGTGACCTGGCTGAAGTCGGACGCTTAACCGACGGCGCCACCTAGGCGCCCCTTTAATTTTTTTTTTTAATGTTCATTTATTTTTGAGAGAGAGAGAGAGACAGAGCATGAACGGGGGAGGGTCTGAGAGAGAGGGAGACACAGAATCTGAAGCAGGCTCCAGACTCTGAGCTGTCTGCACAGAGCCCTACGCGGGGCTCGAACTCACAGACCATGAGATCATGACCTGAGCCGAAGTCGGACACTTAACCAACTGAGCCACCCAGGCGCCCTGAAACAATTACTTTCTAAATTGTTTTCCTTCCAGCATATCTGATATTCAGTCCTATACCTTTGTCAACCATAATCATAAAAGGAATACTGGTAAATAATAAAGATGACCAATTCTTAACCTTCTTTCTACTTGAATTCTATATAGAATCCACCACTGTCAACCAGGCCAACTTTCTGAAACTTTTCTTCAATGAAATAATACTTTGTAGATTTTGGTTCCATCTCTTTAATTTATTCTTCTTCTGTTCCCTTACAGGGCTCCTTTACAATCTGGCTCAATTTCTCTAAACTGTTTGGACTCTGATTAATTTTTTCATATGTGTTTAATCGCTGTTACAGTGATCAAAATGTCCCTGAAGCAGTCTGCTATGGAGGGACTTCATCGTGTCCCTTCAAAACTTCTATGTTGAAGCCCTAAATCTCAGTGAGATGGTATTTGGAGATGGGGCCTTTGAGAGGTAATCAGATTTAGTGAAGTCATGAGGGTGTGGCCCTCAGGATGAAATTAGTGCTTATATGAGAAGAAACACCAAAGAACTTGCTGCTTTTTCTTTCTCTCCCTCCAGCCATTTGAGGACACAGTGAAAAGGTAAGCCAGGAAAAGTCACCGAGTTGACTGGCATTTAATCTTGGACTTCCAAGCCTCCAAAACTGTGAGAAAATAAACTTCTCTTGTTTAAGTACCCAGTCTATAGTATTTAATTAAAACAGCCTAGGCAAACTAATATATAGTCATTCATTCAATTATTAGTGAATACCTAATAACTAATCAGTTATTGAATGCTTACTATATGCCAAGAACATTACATGTTTTATCTCTAACCCTCTCAGTAACCCTGAAAGCTCTAGGTAATTATATTCATTTCAGAAATAAGAGGCCTGAGGCCCAAAGAACAATTACCCGAGTTCCCGTAGCTGGCAAGTAGAAGAGTCAGACTTTGAGTTCAGGCTTACTTACTCTAAAGTTCACTAAACATTATACCCCATGGGTATAATGAACAGAACACAAGTTTCTGCCTCAAAGAGTTTACGGTATTTTAGAGAGGCAATCCAGAGAAATACAAAGCTGAATAATTCAAAAGGTTAATAACAGTACATGTCAAAAACAAAAAATAGTAAGAAATACTAGGAGTTCCTAGAGGGAGAGATCACTGAGTTTAAGAGATCATGAAATGCTTCCATTTCTCCCCCATATAGAGAATTATTTTTAAACCAAATCCTTGTTAAAGCTCATCCAAACCAAGTAAATAAAGTGATGAGACATTTCAACATTGGAATAAAGGTAAGACCTTAGTAGAACTTGCTTTGACATTTAAATTAGTACCTTTAAAAGTCACCAAAAAGGCACTTGCTTCTACAAGGTATGCCACAGGTGATTTGTTTCATTATATCTTAGTCTTTATAAGAAAAAAATTACAAAGAAACTTGGCTTTTTTAAATTGTCCACTAAAATGAACCAGTTATTAAGTAAAAAGGGACAGGAAAAGTAGTTGAAACTATTTTCTGAAAGGTTGTGAAATTATATTGTCTGCTTGTTTTTGAAGATACAGGTATCTCCTGCTTTTCAAAAGTTTACATTATTACCCCCACTTCAATTTTATAGAAGACCTTCATTAGTACGTGTGCTCTCTCACCGGGGAAAACAAACAAACAAACAAACAAAGCTCAAGAGAATTTTTGCTTTTACAAAAAGACAAAAAGCAAAACCAGCATTTAGCATTTGTTTTGTAGGGAGTACCCCAGCAGAGAGAGGCCCTGCCCAGCTCCTTGGGAGGGAACCACACTCAGCAGCATCTCAGCATCAAGCCCCCAAAGCTTTGAACTTTGTCTGTTGAACATCTGTGCTTTATCTCAATTTATTTTGTGTATCCGTTAGCAAGATGTGTCCTAAGGTATGAGAAAAGCCTACAAGAGGTTTATTTGGAAATCTAGGAATCCTCACATTTTTTTCTTTTTTTTTTTTTCTGATCTTAAGAGATTTACTTATTATTTTTTTCAATATATGAAATTTATTGTCAAATTGGTTTCCATACAACACCCAGTGTTCATCCCAAAAGGTGCCCTCCTCAATACCCATCCTCACATTTTTTCAATATAAATTAATGGTAATTGCTTCTTCACTTTATACCAGCTCTGCCTACAAAAGATTTCATAGGAATGCTCTACTTTTGGATAGTGGGGGAAACCTGTAATCTTAAAATATCTGAGAAATTCCTTTATTAAAGTAAGAAGTGCTATATACGGTCAAGTAAAATTTTAACAAGTCATAGATTAGACAGGAATGTGAGACACACAGGACCCGCCTCAATTTTGGAACAATATATCTTAAATTTTCTTTATGTAGCTGATTAGCTACCAAGCAGTTTTTCAATAGATAATTCTGGGGGCACTTGGGTGGCTCAGTCGGTTAAGCGTCTGACTCCTAATTTCAGCTCAGGTCATGATCTCAGGGTCACGGGATAGAGTCCCACTTTGGGCTCCATGGTGAGCATAGAGGCTGCTTAAGATTCTTTCCCCTGCCCCTCTCCCCTGCTCACTCTCTCTCTCATAGATAGATAGATAGATAGATAGATAGATAGATAGATAGATAGATACATTGATTCCGGAGTTAAAAGAAAATTGTAATGTGGGATACTTTTATAAAAATTTAAAATTTCCCATGGAAATCTATGATAATCTGCACATAAAATCTAGGAGAAAAAACAAATGCAGTATTGATCTATAAGAAGCAAATTCAATTTCTATGTTCTATTGGTTGTGAGAATAAAATCATTTCTAACACAAAAATGATCTACTTTGATAATGCCTTTTAATTCAACAAAAAATTAGAGTTATTAATTAGAATCTGGTTTTGTGACAAAATATTATACTTTCATTATAAATATAAAATCTCCTCCTGACTGGAAACTTGGAAAATAAAGAAAAGGATACAGAAAAGAACACAGCCACGTCCTTACCAACTCCAAACACTAACATTTCCTTCTACTTAGGATATTTTTATATTTGTTAAACATTTTGATCATTCTATATAAATTAAATAGCATTCTTTCCTGCTTTCTTGCTTTTTTGATTCACTTAAACATATGGTATTTTTCCCATGTTGTTATAAAACCTTCAGAGAAGTCACTTTTAATTCCAGGAAACATTCCAGTGAAATTTACTTAACTACAATTCACTTTAAACAACTAGGCTGCTTTTTGTTATGTTAATAATGTGCTGAACTGTATTCTGCTTTTTCCAATTCACAGATTAATTTCCTTAGCATAGATTCTAGCGGTGAAATTACTAGCCAGAGTCATACAATCACTAAATGGCAAGACCTGGGTAAAGAGACATGGTAGAGTCAACTTGTACTGATTCATGAGTGCTGACTGTTAGATTTTCAGAAATTTTCTAAACCAGTTGTTAAATATAGATAGCAATATAAATTAAATTTTGTAAATGTACAATTAAATAGATTTTATTAAAGCAAATATGGTAGACACTTAAACTCACCATTTATTAATTCTGTTGCTACAGTTTACCATTATCTGTGCTGGAAGTTATTTACATCTACTGTATCTATATGGTGAGAATACTACTATATAATCCTATCTATTGAGCATCTCTCCCAATGCCACATTCAGTGATGTCATATTGGTAACATGAAATTGGCCATAGTGGGAGCATTCATATCATGGAAATTGGAAAATGCTACAAATTAGGGCTTTTACTCCCCTAAAGAATCCACAAAATTAACCTGATTATTCAATGGTGAGCTATCCATGTATCTTGTTTTATCCTGAAACCGCCTATTTTTCTACCTATCAGCGCCTTTAAAAAGCCCTCAAAAAGGTGGGAGCAGACACTGACAACTAAGTACGTTAATCAGTTTTCCTACTTGAGTCATTCAGTAAATGTTTAGAAAGTATTTCTGAAGAGTACTATGTTGACTGGCTGTAATACAGAAATGCTTAAGTCTTCAAGTAAGGAAGATAAGATCTGCACAAATAATGATTTAACAAGATAAAAAAAATGATAAATACCATAAGATAAAATGATACAGGAATGCAAAGAAAAAAAAGAGATTATGTCCTGCTGAAGAATTTTAAAAGGTCCACTGAAGATACAGCATTTTTAGATGAATAAATAATGTCAGAGAAAAGTGAAATGGTTGCTTAAGACTACCAAAACCTGCTTCTTTTCAGAGCACTTTTACATACCTGCTTTATAACCTATCACTCCCCCATCCTATGCTGCAATGACTATTACTCTTTATACCTCTGCCCCACCACACTACTCATACCTTCCAGAGCAAAGCTTTATCTTTATATCCCCACCATAACAGATGTTCAATAAATGTGTCTTTCATGAATGAGGACCTTGCCACTCTCCATCAAAAAGTGGAGTCTAGGGGTGCCTGGCTGGCTCAGTCGGTAGAACATGTGACTCTTTTTTTTTTTTTTTTAATTTTTTTTTCAACGTTTATTTATTTTTGGGACAGAGAGAGACAGAGCATGAACGGGGGAGGGGCAGAGAGAGAGGGAGACACAGAATCGGAAGCAGGCTCCAGGCTCTGGCCATCAGCCCAGAGCCTGACGCGGGGCTCGAACTCACGGACCGCGAGATCGTGACCTGAGCTGAAGTCGGACGCTTAACCGACTGCGCCACCCAGGCGCCCCGAGCGTGTGACTCTTGATCCAGGGCTGTGAGTTCAAGCCCCGCACTGAGTGAGGAGCCTACTTTAAAAAAATAATATAAATAAAAAATATATATAGCTTAAAGTGGAGTCTATTTTTCTCCCCTTGAACTTAGATGGACTTGTGACTGTTCTGAGCAACAGAGCAGGAAAGAAATGATGTTCTATGATTTCCAAGACTGTGTCATAGAGAGGATACAGCTTCTGCCTGGCTCTCTCACTTTTTGGAATGCATGCTCTGGGGAACCCAGACAGCCCACTTAAGGAAACCCAAACTCATCCATTTGGAGAGATCACAAGGAGAGATACACGTGGAAAGGAACGGGAGCCTTCCCAGCCAACAGCCAACAACCACTGCCAGACATATGAATGAATGAGCCTTCAGATGATTCCAGTTCCCAGCGTCTGAGTTTTCCAGCTTCAGACCTTGTGGAACAAAGAGAAGTCATCCCTGCTGTGCCCTGTCCAGACTCCTGATCCACAGAATCTGTGAGCATAATAACTGATTGTTCTACATCACTAAATTTGGGGTAATTTGTTACACAACCTTGGGAACAGGAACAATACAACTGCCACACTTAAGATCTGCATTTCAACTAAATTGAAAAAGATTTTCAACTGGCTTACAAAATTAAATATAATGCAAATAGGGCAAAGATAAAACAGAAGTAGAAACTCATAAAACAAAGTAGAAACAAATGTCATGCATACAATATATTATTATAACAATAACAACAGCTAATAGCTAATGCTTCCATGCATAAGACACTACAAAGAGCATTGATTTAACCCTCCTAACAGCCCCACAAGGATACTGGTGCTATCTCTATTTTATATATCACACACAAATCAGAAATAAAATACCTCAAGGCTAAAACTATGAAAAACATATTTTTATCTTGCTTTATTGATTCAGATGGCACGTTTTGGATTCTTGTAATGGATCATCATCGTAACTATTCCTAATATAGACCAGAGGTTGGCAAATATTTTCTTTAAGGGCCAGATAACAAAAACTTCAGTCTTTGAAGGCTACATACAGTCTTCGTTGCATACCCTTCCTTGTTATCAATTTGTTTGTTTGTTTGTTACAACCCTCTAAAAGTGTAAAACCATTCTTAGCTTATGGGCACTACAAAAATGTGTTGTGGGCTGGACACTGGGTCATAGTTTGCCCAAAAGACTACTACAGGGAAATGCTGCATACTACAAGAATAATAAACCCACTTTTATTATAATACTTATAATAGCCTTTACAGTTATGCTAAATTAAGAAAGCATCATTTCTGGCTTCAGCCTATTATTCCCACTAAAACCACAAGCTTCCCTGAACTGTTGATAAATGAAAATGTAGACCTAAACATCCATACTTTCTATTACAATAAACGTCTATTCATAATTGACATCTACATACTTTGAAAAGGTCTAGAAGACTGTCTGAAAGAAATTATCTCTCTAGGGTCCAACCGCTTCTCTAGGCATCTACATAGATAACTCTATGTTTGTTTATTGAGATTCGTGACAGCCCAGTGTGACTGATAAAACACTTCTAACCTTTAGTGTTGCTCCTTTGCAAGAAAATGTTTATTATTCTTGGCAGGGAATGATGGAAACTGGTAAGAAATAGCCAGACTACCTTCATATGTAAGTGAACTGGAATTTTTAGGGAACAGTTCCCCCTAGTAAATTTGTCTACATACTGCTTAATCAACCAAATTTACAGCTGTTAACAGGTTGTGCCTCTGTATTCCCGAATATATAAATATACTTAATCAGAAAGAAAACGGGTTTGGAGTCCAGTTGTTTAAACTGGAATTGGTTCAGCCAGTACCTAACTGTAGTTAAAGCGACTCTCAAGGAGAATCACTATCTTAGTAGAAAAGTTGTTTTCCAGTTTTCTCAAAGCTATGGATATGCTGCTCGGCAAACACTTCTGTGATCATCTATAGCCACGATTACACAATCTCATTTAAAACACAATGCCCAATCTAATGCCAAATCAAACACACAAGTTTTCAAATTGAAGATCCAAATTAGGAAGAAGCTAATTACTTAAATTCAGTTGGAGGAGGAAAGATTTTTGAGAGCCTATAAATCAGAAGGCCCTTAGAAATTGGAATTTGGAAACTGGAGTACTAAAGTGAGGAAATGAAGTCATAGGTATTAAAAATGTTTTTCATTTTGCTTAGAAATGCAAAAGTAAATAAAGTTTAAGTAAAAAATAATAAGTATGTTTATAGACAGCTCTCTTTACAGACTAAGAATAGATAGGAGTTGATTACTAGTAGCTAAGGTGTTGGCCATGTCATGTTCATAGAAATGATTTGCCTTGCTGAATTAGTTAAAATAATCATGGAGAAAAATAACCAATCCAATCACTAAAAAGACACAGCTAGCCAATTTACATCCTCCATTTTTAAAAATCCCTGGAAAATTTGAAGTATTATTTCAAGACATCTGATATTTTTATTATGTATGTATGATTCGCTACATTTCTTTCATCCAAAAAATCATGCAAAAGACAAAGAAATAAAAATGTATTTGTGATCGGTACAAAATAGAGCAGCTAACAATACAGAAAAATCTAACATTGTAAAAATAGCAATTTTGAACCTATATTACTACATATTTGACAAACTCTATTTATTACAAGTTGAGCTTAAACAATGCCATACCCTGTATGAAACCTAAATCTTTATGATACTCAAATGGCATAATATCTGCCAAATTCTCCTTTCCTCAAATTACTCCAGCATGACTTCAAACTAAGTGTCCACAGTAAAAGCTGTTCAGAAGAAACAGCTCAGGTATATAAATTTTCTAAGTACTGGGAAGGGATCCAATAACATTTAAAATAATGACATTTAAGCAAAAGTATCTATTTATAAGCATCTGAATTTTTCTGACACAGGAAATATTTTTATATTGGCAAAACAGAGCCCACTACTCTAAAACCTTATATATTTGTAGTAGAAAGACAGAGGAAGATTTGGGCTGAAAAAATAAAAATGAATAAATCATATAGGACACCAAACAACTATCAGTTTCTCCAATGAAGCTATACATCTGATTACCCAAGATTTAAATGATTTTTTTTCTCTCAACTTATGTAGCATCTGTGGACTAATCACATGGTCAAGCAGTTGATTATATATCTGTATTGTTTTCAAGTGACTTCTTATGTTACTTTACGTCTTTAAAATCTTTTGACTCTCATAGTCATCTAAACACATCAATAAGCAATTCTTATGAACTACTCACTTCTTTAAAACTCTCCTTAGTGCTGTGGAAAGATAGGTTCCGGTTTACATATAAAGAGCTTTGAATATCACTTAAGGATTTGCACTTAATTTAGTGGGTCATGGCAAGCCACTGAAAAGGAGTGAAATGGTAATAGGAATATTTGAAGAGAGTATTCTAGACATCTTATGCAGGTTGGATTAGGAGACTGGAGGAAAAACAAAACAAACTTAAGAAACTATTCAATTGTCCACAAATAGGTGGCCAGTGCCTGAACTAGAGTGGTAGGAGGGGAAGGAGAAATGCGCATTAAAGCAAATCAATAGATTGAGGGAGGCGAAAATCAATAGGGAGAAAGTGGTAATTTATTAAGTATGAGAATAAGAGAATGGTCAAAGATGATTAATTTCAGTTCAGCAAACATTTATGAAAACTCTACTTTGTGTAAGGCACTCAAAAATACAAAAATAGATCATCTCTCAAGGTGCTCAAAAACAAGGCAGACAGACAATATCTTCAAAAATGATAAAGTTTGACCTTAATGCATATAATAATATAGTTGAAAACAACATGTTACTGTAGTCCAGAGGATGACACAATCAATCCTGAGTAGAATTGGGAAGACTAACGTTTTAAGCCTGAGCGACTACTGGAATAATGGTACTCTTGCCAAATAATGTGTGTTCTTTCTTCAAAATCCATCTCCCTTAAATCTCTTTCTACAAACAAAGTCCAAGCACAGGTCCTAAGTAGAGCAAATCAAGTTAATTAACAAAGTATTAGTCAACTGCTTTCATCATGCTACTACTCTCTTACTATTCTGAGGGGCAGGAGAGGACTTTGGTGACTTCCAGTGAGTTTGAGGACCAACCTGTTGTTTTCAAAAAGGTCACTTCTCTCACGCCTTTCATCCTACCTTCCATCTGAGTTCTTATTTTAGTCAGAAGACTTTTACATTCCTTTTTATCCTGGTGAAAGAAATATATCCTTTCTGTAAAGGTGATTTAAGGAGCACTTGACTCATGAGTCAGAAATCTGAGACTGCACAGTGGCTCTGCCACCTCCTGGTTATGTGATATTGAGCAAGTTGGTCTGTGCTCTTACTTCTGTATCTGAGGAAATAAAGTCAACCTGTGGAGATATTTTGAGGGTTTGTGTGAAATTTTTATAAAGTAGGAAGAGTCAGGATATAAACTTCTGTAAATATGAAGATGATTAGAGATCCATATCAGCTAAAATCAATTCTTTACCTAATGAGTGATCAGTCTACATAGTTCAGGGCCTAGATCAAGGACTGGCCATCCCAAGTTTCTTAGTCCATTTGTTTTGGCATGCCAGGCTAATGGGGGTGGTTTTTAATCTATATCATTGGAGTGATTTCCCAAGACCCCAGAAGCTTTTGGCTTTGTATCCCTATCCAAGACAAATAAACTGAAGTTTTCATCTATAAAGAAAAACAAAACCCTAACTGGCCTTTTTGAAAAGCTTAATTAGATTAGAATTTCCAATAACTGCTCCCAGTCTGTTTTTTAAAGCATTTGTAGTTTGGGAAACTTAAAACTCTTTTTAATTCACTATTCTCCTCCTCTATGAAAATGTTTTGCTAGAATCCTCTATCTAGTCACGTGTTAACATTCTGCAATAAATGCTGTCCAACAGAACTTTCTGAAATGATGGTTATGTTCCATATCACTGGCGGCTTCTAGCGATTGAGCATCTAATAATGCAGCTAGTGCATCTAAAGAAATATTTTTTTACTTTAATCTTAATTAAATTTAAATGGTCACAGGTATCTATTGGCTACCATTTTGGACAGCTCAGGTCTATTCCATGTGTGCCAAAGACATACCCACTAAAATATAAAATCTACTGACAAGGTTGGCAGCCAGAGTGTCCATACCACCCTAGTTATAAAAATTCTGCTAGGTAACCGGCAGAATAGGAGAAGATATTTGCAAATGACATATCGGGCAAAGGGTCAGCATCCAAAATCTATAAAGAACTTATAAAACTCAACACCCAAAGAATAAATAATCCAGTGAAGAAACGGACAAAAGACATGAACAGACACTTTTCCAAAGAAGACATCCAGATGGCTAACGGACACAAAAACTGTTCAACATCACTCATCATCAGAGAAATACAAATCAAAATCACAATGAGATACCACCTCACACCAGTCAGAATGGCTAAAATTAACAACTCAGACAACAACAGATGTTGGTGCGGATGCGGAGAAAGAGGAACCTGTTTGCACTTCAGAAATGCAAACTGGTGCAGCCATTCTGGAAAAAAGTATGGAGGTTCCTCAGAAAATTAAAAATAGAACTACCTTACGACCCAGAAATTGCACTACTAAGTATTTATCCAAAGGATACAGGTGGGCTGTTTCAAAGGGGCACATTCACCCCAATGTTTATAGCGGCACTACTGACAGTAACCAAAGTATGGAAAGAGCCCAAATATCCACCAACAGATGAATGAATAATATACATTATGAATGAATATATATACATACACAAACACAGACAGTGGAGTATTACTCGGTGATCAAAAAGAATGAAATCTTGCCATTTGCAACAATGTGGATGGAACTAGAGTGTATTATGCTAAGTGAAATTAGTCATAGAAAGACAAATACCATATAACTTCACTCATATGAGGAATTTAAGATACAAAACAGATGAACATAAGGAAAGGGAAGCGAAAATGATATAAAAACAGGGAGGGGGACAAAACATGAAAGACTTAAATATAGAGAACAAGCTGAGGGTTGCTGGAAGGTTTGTGGGTGGGGAGTGGCCTAAATGGGCAAGGGGCATTAAGGAGGACACTGGTTGGGATGAGCACTGGGTGTTACATGTAGGGATGAATCACTGGATTCTACTACTGAAATCATTATTGCAGTATATGCTAACTAACTTGGATGTAAATTAAAAAGTAAAAATTCCACTGAAGCTCTTCAGAGTTGGGAGCTAGCTCCCACAAGTGCACCGGCACAACCATGACTCATGTCATTCTTCATAGTGTTCCCTATGCTCTGTGTGCCCTTCCCCCTATTGTGTGTCAAGAAAACTCCTATTCATCTTTCAAGGTCAATTCAAATGTCACTTTACCCCTACCTATGATCCTCCTTTGAGATTTTTTAAAGCAGCACAGTAGAGTGAAAAGAGCTGTATTTAAGAATAAGGCAGATTAAAGTTTAAATCCTGGAAATAGTCCCTACTAGCCAGAATTTACTAAATCTTGAACAGATGTTGAGCCTCAATTTTCTCACTTGTAAAATAATATTTAAAAAAATACCAATTTTGCAAATTTGTTGTAAGATTAAAAATTCTGAGCCATATCATAGTATATGGCTAACATTTATTAGGTATCTACTTGTATCAGTCATTGTGGAAGTAAAACACATGAATTTGTTCATTTCATTTTCACAGCAACCTCAAAAGTAATATTCCTTTACCTATTTACCCATATATTCAACAGTTTTACTCATTTATTCATTCAACAAACATTTGACAGCCTAATGTGCCTCATAAGAAACTGAGGATAAGAGAGTGAACAAACAAAAAAAATTAAAAAAAAAAAAAGAGAGTGAACAAAGTCCTGGCACTGATAGATCTTAGACTCTAGTGAAAAAGACAGGAGTAAGCAAGAAAACAGATAGATACATAATATAATATCAGTACTGTTAAGTGTTATGGAGAAAAATAAAGCAGGATAAAATAGAGAAAAATAAAGAATGCTATTTAATAGAAGAGGTTGCCTAGCAAGGCCTCTCTATTGAGATGATAATTGAGAAGTGAACTAAATAAAGTTGGAGGATGAGTTCTGTACAAATACATAGGAAAAATGCTCCAGAAGAAACACATTGGGAACTATTATGTAGCAGACCCTATTCTACATGCTAGAAATATATGAGTAAGCCAGAGAGAGTGATTGTCTGCTAGGATTTTACATTATTGTGAATAAATGAATAAAACCATTTAATCTCAGAAGCAAAAAGTTCAATGAAGAAAAGGGAAAAATATAAGGAAATAGAGAGTGATGGAAGAAAGCACTATTATTTCTACTCACAGATGAGAATACTGTGGTTATACTGTTAAAAAACAAGTAAGTTGTAGAATAGCTCATTCTTTTAATTACTATGCCATTGTCTCCATCACCACTACTACCACCGCCACCCTACCCCTCACCCACACTATAAAATCTCCACTGGGAATCAGAGAAAGGCAAGGATCATAGTCTATTCTTTGTTACACCCCTACTATCAGTGCAATGGCACACAGGAGATGCAAAATGAGGTCGAATTACCTCAGATTTCCACTCTAGACATAACATGAAAACTCCACTATAATTAAAGAGACCATGAACCTAAGACTAGGAAGATGGCTCTGCTTATTAAGGAAATCCTATTTAAAAACTTACAACAAGAAATAAAATATAACATTTAAAGGAAAAAGTGATAGGTTTTGGAAGGGGGTCAGAGTGAGAGTGAGCTACTCAAATGGCCCTAGTGCATATTACATTACTCTAACACTGAACTAATTACATGAGCTTGGTGAAGGGCGGCATGGGAGACTAACAAATGGGGGAGGAATAACAAAGTTATCATTACACAAATGTTAACCCAACTGGTGACAAGTCAGCAGTACATATCAGGACTTATTGACACTATTTGCCCAAGTATTTTCTTCATTGTAAATCCTTAAGATTTAAATACTTCAAGTTTCAAAGCTGCTTCCTATCACTTAGCAAACTAGTTTACAACTGTCAGCACTCATAAACCAAAGGAAGAAAACCCCAAGGCCATATGGAAAAAATTCTCACCATGCCATAATAATCTCTTTAATCTGTGTGAAAACATCTTACTCATAAATATTGTACTTTTTTTCCTAATTAAAAGGCAACACATTTATTTGTGGAAATCTGGAAAATTCAGAACTATATAAAGGAGAAAATATAAACTTTAATTCAATCACCTAAAGACAAAACACTGTCAATATGACGATGTATTTCTTTTTCTATATGTATGTTTGTGCATGTTTGTTGGTTGTTGTGTGAATGATCGTTGTTTTTTATAGAACCGTTATCAACTTTTTACATAGCTTTGTATCTTGCAATTTTTCATTAACATTAATTAACATTAACATTATATGAAGAGAAACTTTTCCAAATTTTAAAATATGAATTTTAATAATGGTAAAATATTCTACTGTATGCAACTAACCATCTCTGTATTGTTGATTCCAAATTTATGCCTTTATGCCATTAAAAATGCTGAAATGAACATATTGTACTTAATCCATATTAAAAACAATGATCTTCTCAGAATAAATTCCAAAAAGTAAAACTACTGGTTTAAATTACATAAACATAATTTTATAAGTGCTGTCAAATGTAATGCCAGTTTACACTTCCCCTATTGAGTTATCTTAGGAGTTTCACTCCATACTCACCCACAAAAGGCATCATATTTTTCTAAAGTATGCAAGGCAAAAAAATAACATGACTCTATTTTAATTTGCATTTATTTCATTAATGAAGGTAAATATTTTTCTTTTCTCTATTAGCCACTTGTACTTCTGTGAATTTTTTTAAGTTTATTTTATTTAGAGAAAGGGAGAGTGTGCGCAAGCGTGCATGCAAGCAGGGAAGGGGCAAAGAGAGAGGGAGCGCGTGAATCCCAAGCAGGCTCTGTGCTATCAGGGCAAAGCCCAACACAGGGCTTGATCCCATGAACCATGAGATCACGACTAGAGCCAATATCATGCCCTGAGTCAAGATCAAGAGTTGGACACTTAACTCACTGAGCCACTCAGGTGCCCCTCTTCGGTGAATTCTTATTTTATTATTTGGCCATTTTTCTATTATAGGTTACCATTTTCCCCTTCTCATTGATTTAAAAGAATACTTCACATAGAAAGATATTTGCCCTTAAAAAAAAAATAAATAAATAATTGCACTTTACCAACATATATTTAGGAGTATTTCTACCTCTTTATTGTTGGCTTTTAAAGTTCTTCTAATGTAAAGACATTTAAAATTTTCATTTAGTCATATTTATCAGCACTTTGTTATTAATTTGCTCCGTTGCATTTATACCTTTGCTTAATACCTTTCTCCTATAATTGGGTTGAAGCTACCAAAAACTATTTATAGTTAGAAAATCTACTGGTGAATTTCCAGTAATTTGGGGAAATGATCTAACCTAGATCTCTCTAACCATACACATATACAGTCACTTCTCTTCTTTCTAAACATATAGAAATATTAGATAAGATATACATAGATTTTTATTTTGTAAACATAGATGAGCTTCAAATTAATTTTAAAAATCCCCAAATACCAGGGGTGAGAAATAGAAATCAGAAGAGAACAGTATCTCACTTCTTTGTTTAAATTTATTCCTATTTTATTGGTTTTTTCTATTGTAAATGGAATTATTTTCTTAATTTCATTTTCACATTTTCATTGATGGCATATAGAAATACAAGTCATTTGGTTTATTCATCTTGAATCTTTCAAACTTGCAGAACTCATTTATTTTCTCTAATTATTTTTTTTTCTTTTTGGGAATTCTTTTGGGGTTTCCATATATAAAAGATCAGGTAAGGGGCTCCTGGGTGGCGCAGTCGGTTAAGCGTCAGACTTCAGCCAGGTCACGATCTCGCGGTCCGTGAGTTCGAGCCCCGCGTCAGGCTCTGGGCTGATGGCTCAGAGCCTGGAGCCTGTTTCCGATTCTGTGTCTCCCTCTCTCTCTGCCCCTCCCCCATTCATGCTCTGTCTCTCTCTGTCCCAAAAATAAATAAACGTTGAAAAAAAAAAAAAAAAGATCAGGTAATCTGCAAACAAAGACAATTTTACCTTTTCCTTTCCAAACTATTGCCTTTTATTTCTTTTTCTTACCTAAGTGCCCTGGCTAGAACCTCTGCACAATGTTTAATAAAAGTGACAAAAGCCATTATTAAAATAATTTTTAAAAGACCTTAAAAAAAAAAAAAGGAAAGACATCCCATGTTTCATGGATTTGAATGCTTAATATGGTTAAGATGGCAATACTCCTCATTTGGTCTAAGATTAACACAAATTCTTATCAGAATTCCAGTTGCCTTTTTTTTTTTATAGAAATGGACAAACTAATTCTAAAAACCACATGAAAATGCAAAGGAGTCAGAATAGCCAACAATCTTGGAAAAGAACAAAAGTGGAGGACTCGCTTCCCAATTTCAAAAGTTACTAAAAAGTTACAATTATCAAGACAGTGTAGTAGTGACATAAGGACAGGTAGATCAATGGAATAGATTTATGAGTTCAGAAATAAACCCATACATACATCTACAGCCAGCTGATTTTCAACAAGCATGCCAAGATCATTCAATGAGGAAAAAATAGTCTTTTCAAAAAAATTCTGAGACAAGTGGATATTCACATGCAAAAGAATGAAGTTGCACCCTTACCTGATACTATATGCAAAAATTATCTCAAAAGGGAATAAAGACCTACATGTAAAAGCTACAACCATAAACATAGAGTGTATCTTTGTGACTTCAGGTACATTTGGAAATAAACTCTTAAATATGATACCAGAAGCACAAGCAACAAAAAAAAACACAAATAAATTGGAATTCATTAAAATGTTTTAAATTTTGCTTCAAAAGACCCTATCAAGAAAGTGAAAAGACAACACACAGAATGAAAGAAAATAACCAAATCATGTACCTGATAGGGGTCTAATATCCAGACTATGTAAAGAACTCATACAACTCAATAATATAAAGATAAATTACCTATTAAAATAAGGAAGCAAAAACTCTGAATAGACCTTTCACTAAAGAAGACATATAAATAGCCAATAAGCACATGAAAAGATGTTCAATATTATTAGTCATTAGGAAAATGCAATTCAAAACCATGAGATACATCTTCATAATCATTTTGGACAGCAGCCATAAATTTAAAAAAAAAATAAAAGAGTAAGTGTTAACAAAGATGTGGAGAAATTGGAACCCTTACATATTGCTGGTGGGAATGTAAAATGGTGCAGCTGATAACAGTTTGATAGTTCCTCAAATAGTTAAACATGGAATTACTGTATAACCCAGAAATTCCACTCCTGGGTATAGACTGAAGAAAACTGAAACCATATGTCCACACAAAAATCTGCACACAAACATTCATAGGAGGATTATTCATAATAGCCAACAAGTAGGAACAAGCCAAATGTCCATCAACTAAAATATGGTATACCCATACAATGGAATATTATTTAGCCATAAAAGGAATTAAGCACTAACACATTGCTACAATATGGATGAAATTTTAATAAAACATTATACTAAGGAAAAGAAGCCAGACACAAAAGACCACATTTTGTGTGATTTCATTTATATAAAATGTCCACAGTGGGCAAATATAGACAGAAAGTAGATTTGTGGTTGCCAGGGGCCAGTGGAAGGCAGAAGACTGCTAATAGGTACAGTGTTTCATTTTGGGATGATGAAAACGTTCTGGAATTAGATAGTGGTAATGGTTGCACAACTCTGAATATGCTAAAAAAAAAAAAAAAAAACCACTGAATTGAACCCCTAATAATGGTGAATTTTATTGTATATAAATTGTATCTCAATATTTTAAAGATTTTAAAAATTAAAAGCAGAACAATAAACATAAAAGTTAATATTGTACCAGCCCAGGTATTTATGAGACCAGAAATTCCACTTTATAAATTTATTATCATTGTAGCTAGGTTTGTTATAGCAAAAGACTGAAAATGATTTAAATGCCCATTAATATGGGACTGGGTAATAACTTACCACATAACATTATTAGATACTCTGAAGCTATTTTTAAAAATTAGCAGCTCTCTATATATTGAAAAGCAAAAATTTCCAAGAAATATCGTTAAGAAAACAAAGTACAAAACAGTATATAAAGCATGCTACCAGTTATGTTAAAAATACACACACATACTCATCTATGGTTGTATATGCTATATTTATTTCTATTTATTTTTAATGTTTATTTATTTTCGACAAAGAGAGAGACAGAGCATGAGCGGGGGAGGGTCAGAGAGAGAGGGAGACACAGAATCCGAAGCAGGCTCCAGACTCTGAGCTGTCGGCACAGAGCCTGATGTGGGACTCAAACTCACGAACCATGAGATCATGACCTGAGCTGAAGTACGATGCCCAACTAAGCCACCCAGGCACCCCTATGCAATATTTAAAGAGATAGTGACTAATAATTTTCTAGAATAATTGAAACAACTTTATATCAACAGATTTAAAAACAGATAAATCAACCTGCCATAAAAATTAAAATGGTCTCAAAAAGAAACAGAAAACTTGAATAACTATTAGAAAATTTAAAAGCTAATATAAAATCTACCCATAAAAGAAACTGTTTGCAGTACATATATCCAACAAACGATTGGTATCTGTAATGTATAAAGAACTTCTACATGTCAATGAGAAAAAAGGAGACAATCCAAATGGGCAAAAACTCGAATAGGTACTTTACCAAAAAGACTATCCAAATGGCCAATAAGTATATGAAAAAGGTGATAATGTATTTAACCATTAAGAAAAGGCAAATTAACAGCATACTATGATAGTCAACATCACTAAAATGGCTAAAATAAATAAATACCAAGTCCCAATAAGAATGTGGAACAAGGGGCGCCTGGGTGGCTCAGTTGGTTAAGCATCCAATTTTGGCTCAGGTCATGATCTCACAGTTCACGAGTTCTAGCCCTGTGTCAGGCTGGGCTCTGTGCTGACAGCTCAGAGCCTAGAGCCCACTTTGGATTCTATGTCTCCTTCTCTCTCTGCCCCTCCCCCCCTTGTGTTCTCTCTCTCTCTCTCTCTCTCTCTCTCTCTCTCTCTCCCTATCCCTCCTTCCCTCCCTCCCTCTCTCCCGTTCTCTCTCTCTCTCTCAAACATAAATGAACATTAAAAAATATTTTAAAAGGGGGCACCTGGGTGGCTCAGTTGGTTGAGCGTCCGACTTTGGGTCAGGTCATGATCTTGTGGTCTGTAAATTCGAGCCCGTGTTGGGCTCTGTGCCGACAGCTCAGAGTCTGGAGCCTGCTTTGGATTCTGTGTCTCCCTCTCTCTCTGACCCTCCCCCGCTCATGCTCTGTCTCTCTCTTTGTCAAAAATAAATAAACATTAAAAAAATTAAAAAAACAAAGTGGAACAATCAGAACTCAAACACTGCTGGTAAAAATGAAAATTAGTTAAACAACTTAATTGGCAACCACTAAACCTCTAAAGCTGAACACAGGCAAAAGCAATGACCCAGTAATTCAACTCCTAGGTTAAAGGGGCATGTAAATATGTTCACCAAAAAGCATACAGAAAAATGTTCATAAAAGCCCTATTCACATTAGCCAGACATGGAAAAGTACCCCAACATGCATTAATAGGATAACGGGTAAATAAATGTAGTATATTCTATTGCATGATTATTCTAGTAATGGAATACTACATGGCAAATAAAATGAATAAACTCCAATTACACAAAACATGATGAATCTCACAAATATATTGTTGAGTGAAAGGAGTCATATGCAACAGAATTCATTCCATATGACTGCACTTATATATAATTCAAAACCAACCAACCAACCAAACAAACAAACACACCCAATCTATGGTTTAGAAATTGGAGTAGTGGTCACAACTGGAGAGCAGCAGTGGCTGAAAGGGCACACAATGAAGACTTCTAGGGTGTTAGTAATGTTTAGTTTCTTTTTTTTTTTTAATGTTTATTTATTTTTGAGAGAGAGAGAAAGAGCATGAGCAGGGGAGGGGCAGAGAGAGGGAGACACAGAACCTGAAGCAGGCTCCAGGCTCTGAGCTGTCAGCACAGACCCCAACGCGGGGCTCGAACTCAAGAACCATGAGATCATGACCTGAGCCGAAGTTGGTCGCTCAACCCAGTGAGCCAACTAGGTGCCCCAGTAATGTTTAGTTTCTTGATCTGGATTATGGTTACATGGATTTGTTCAGTTTGTGAAAATTCATTGAACTGTACATTTATGATTTATGCACTTTTCCATATGTATGTGATACTTTATTTTAATCTACAAAAACAAGCAAAAACAACATCCTACCTAAAAACTTCACTAGGTACACAGGGTATAAAATAAGTGTTACCATATCCTTAGGGAATATATCCTATATTAGACAAATTTTTCCAGATATTAGAAAATTAGGAAAAGCTACCAAGCTTATTCTATGATCAAAAAGGTATAATACTAGAAAGAAAAGTCACAGGGCATTCCTAAACAAAATATTAACAAAAGAAATCTAGCAATGTATTATTTTCAAGTAACTAAATAGAGTTTGGGAATACAAGAACTGTTTAACACTGGAAAATCCATTAACAAATTTTATTACATTAACAGAAGAAAGAAAATTCATATGATTTATCTCAGTAGGTACACAAAAACCATTTAAAATTCACTACTTTATTAAAATTTGTTTAAATGTTTTTATTTGTTTTTGAGAGAGAGACAGAGAGACAGAGAGACAGAGAGACAGAGAGACAGACCATGAGCAGGTGAGGAGCAGAGAGAGAGGGAGACCCAGAATCTGAAGCAGGCTCCAGGCTCTGAGTTGTCAGCACAGAGTCCGACATGGGGCTCAAACTCACAAACCATGAGATCATGACCTGAGTCAAAGTCTCATGCTCAACCAACAGAGCCACCCAGGAACCCCTTGAATCACTACTTTAAAAAATGCCCACCAATCCAGCAACAAAGAAAATTTCTAACATGAAAAATGATATGTTAGAAGGAGTCTCTTTAAGTCAGGAACAAACCAAGGTCCCACTATCACCACTTCTATTCAAGAATTGAGTAGTGTAAGATTTGGAAAGGAAAAGAAACACTGCCACTGCATATAATCTGATTCTTTCCCTGGAAAATCTAAGAAAATGTACAAACCATTTTAATAAACATATAAAGCAAATTTGCTGGCCTTAAAATCTATATATAAAAATCAATTTTCTGAGGCAACAACCAATTTGTTTAACAAAAAATAACTCCCATTTTTAAAACTATTAAAAGCTCATTAATAAATCTAATAAGGGTGTGCTTCAATTCTGTGTCTCTCTCTCTGCCCCTCCCCTGCTTGTACTCTGTCTCTCTCTCAAAAAAAAAAAAAAAAAATGAATAAACATTTAAAAAAATTTTTTTAAGGAAAGGTTTCTCCCTCTCTCCCCCCCCCCTTGTTCACACTCTATCTCTCTCTCTCTCAAAAATAAATAAACATTAAAAATTTTTTTCAAATCAATAGATCTAATACATAGTGTATAAGATCTTTAAAGATAAAACTCTATAATTATTAAAGAAGGCCTAAATAAACCATATTCATGAATGACAAAATTCAATATTATAAATATGTAAATTCTCCTCAATTTAATTTATGAACTCAATGTAATTCTCACACAAACACAAGAGGATTTTTTTGTGTGAGAACATATCACAGAGGAGAGGGACAGACTTATCAGTGATTGGTATCAGAGAGAGAGGCAAAGGACTTTTTAAAACCTTAAAATCCAGATTTCAAGGGTGATGTCTGAGTTTTGTTTTTGTCCATTTCTGGTCTTATCATTTTCAGGGGTAACAGCTCTCTCCATGAGGCTCATTTTTTCTAAAATATTCCAGAACTTCACAAATCAAAGAAAACAATAATCGAATAAATACCTTAAGGTCAGATAAAAGTTACCCACTGGAGAAAGGAAGCAAACTCAATCCAGGAAGCCACCTGATTCTTAATAAACAGTATACAAAATAGTAATTTAAAACAAAAACACAAACAAAATCTCATTACAACCAATCTTAACCTCAAAGAAATAAAACACTTAAGTTTAGAATTCTCTACCAAAAGAAAGGGAGAATATATTATTTATATATTTTACTAAATCTTGACAGCAATCCTACTAAATGTGAATATAGAAAGACATAGAAGAGTCTAAGAAATGTCTTTTCAGTACTTTCACATTCTCAATCACTTAGAAAACCTGGGGAATTAATTTTTATAGGACAAGAAAGATAAAAATGGAAGTAACCCAAGGAAACAGATAGCAGAAAAACAATTCAGCACTCTTAGAAACTTGGGAACATGCTCTAGAGTTTAATATTAATGAAATGATCAGCTTAGAATATCAACTTAAAGTAGTTTTGAATAGTGGTTAGGAAAATATCAGCCCACAGGAATTTTCCACAGGCCTTCCCAGATTTATTAGTCATGGCAGTAAATAGGAATGGCCTAAGGAAGTATACTTTTACTATGGGTTAGATTTTCTGTTTGTTCTCTTTTTTTCTTTATTTTTACTTTCCTACTACTAGGATTTTTTTTTTTTTAAGATCCATACTGCTTAAGGCTCTGGACTATGCTAACTTTCATAAGTATATTTACAGACTTCCCTACCTTTTACACCTTTGAGCCCTTGCTCATTCAGTTCCTTTAAAGTAGAATGTCCTTGGAACCCATCTAACATATATCAAAATCCTACTCTGCATTCAAGGCACAATTTAAATGTCATTTCCTCCCTGACGATTTAAACAGTAATAATTAACTGCTTCTCTGTCCTATGTTAATTTTAAGGGGAAAGGAGCTGACAGTGAGCCTCTACTACATGCCAAGTATTCTATAAAAGAATTTTATTTCAATCTTCTCAACAGTCCTACAAGTATTTTCTCCATTTTGCAGAATAAGAAACCAAGGTGATGAGAGGTTACACAACAACACAATAATAAGTCATGGAGTTGAGATTCAAATGAAGCCCATTGATTTCAAAGTCCAGGATCTTCATATAATTTCAGGTTGCTCTATTATAGCCTTTATCATAGGCTGCCATAATGAGTTGTTTATGTCAGTCTTCTCTCATAGGTTATGAGATCTTTGAAGTCAAAACCCTATCATAGTTAGGTTTGAAGCCTCCTGTCCTAGCATAGTGCCTAATATGCAGAACATATAACACTCTAGTAGTGCCATAAGTAATGTGAAGAAACTAATATGCTGTTCATTTTCCTCACAGAATTAGCTCTCATGAGGGGCACCTGGATGGCTCAGTTGGTTGACAGTCCAACTCCTGGTTTCAGCTCGGGTCGTGATCTCACAGTTCCATGGGTTCAAGTCCTGCATCAGGTCCTTCACTGGTGGTGTGGAGCCTGCTTGGGATTCTCCCCCTCATTCTGCCCCTTCCCTGCTTGTGCTCTCTTTGTCTCTCTCAAAATAAATAAATATACTTTAAAGAGACAGAGAGAGAGAGAAGTAGCTCTCACGTGATCTCCTGACCATAAAAAATAAGTACCTGAAGCCATAACAGAACAATTGGGACCAGAGCTGTCCTCCTGCTATAAACAGTGAGAAAACTAAACAAAATATATAAAGGAACTACTGTCACACATTGGACAAAAGTCAGTGGAGGACTGAGATCCCTAAGTGCTGGGAAATGAACAAGGTAAGTCGCTAAAATATCCCCAAAATGTCTGTCAGGAAGCACTTTCTGGAATGCAACATAGGGAGTGCTAACCTAAGCAGAGTATAAATACCTTGTTGAATTGGGGTGACTGAGTTCAGAGATTAAAGAGGAGGAAAGGGATGGAATCTGTAGAACAGAGAACTCAAAAGAAGGGAGCTATGCAGAGAAGAGCTCAAGAAGTCTGCACAGGGGTCTTCTTGAGACTATGGGTGAAAATTAACCTGTGCAAGTACAGAATAAATGTCACAAAGCCAATTAAAGTATCATAAGTGGTAATCTGAATAATATCTAGAACTCATACAATGCTGTATGACATTTTCACCAGCTAAAGTAGAGACCTGGATAAATATCTAGAGCATAGAAACTCCAGAAGGGTCACAAACTAGTAGCAAAGCTAAACTAGCTCTACAGTACTGATTCTTAAAAGTTAGAGTGCATCAGAATAACCTGGAAGGTTTGTTAAAACACAGATTGTTAAGCATCACCCCACCCCCACCCCCACCCCCAGTTTTTTATTCAGTTATTATGGCACAAAGTTCTAGAATTTACATTTGTAACAAGTTCCCAGGTAATAATGATGCTGTTGGTCCAGGTTCCACACTTTGAGGACCACTGCCCTAAAGTAAAGACAACTCTAGACACACTAAAAAACACTTCAAAAGAATTGAACTGATCCACAATTAACTTACTACTTGTTATAACTAAGCCTAACAGTCTTAACAGAAAGATAGTAAATTCTGCACTCAACAACAGAACATTCACAATATCCATCATCTAATCCAAAATTATCAGACATGCAAAGAATCAAGAAAATGAGACCCATATAGAAAACATTAGAAAATAAAACAGACATGTAAATAACAAAAATAAATAGCAGATAAAGACTATAAAAGAACTACATTTATGCTCATAGATGTAAAGGAAAACATGAAAATAAGTAGAGATATAAAAGACTAAAACAAACAACAAAACAAAAACCCAGAGCTTCTAGAAATGAAAAACACAATATATGAAGTGAAAAATTCATTCATGTAATTCATCACAGATTAGACACAAGAAAAGATCACTGAACTTGAAGCACAACAATAGAAATTATCCAAACTGAGGCACAGACAGGAAAAGACAAAAACAGGCTCACCATCTGTGGAACAGTATCAGTTGAATTTAACGTGTTAAAAGGAAAAAACACAAAACATTGTCAACCTAGAATTCTATATCTAGCAAAAATATCCTTCAAAAATTTTTGATATTTTTTCAGGAAAACAAAGACTCAGAATTTATTGCATGCATGTCTGCACTATAAGAAATGTTAAAGAGGGGCACCTGGGTGGCCGAGTTGGTTAAGTATCCAACTTTGGCTCAGGTCATGATCTTATGGTTCATGAGTTCAAGCCCCACATTGGGCTCTGTGCTGACAGCTTAGAGCCTGGAGCCTGCTTCAGATTCTGTGTGTGTCTCTCTCTCTGCCCCACCCTTGCTTGTGCTCTGTCTCTCTCTGTGTCTCAAAAAGGAATAAACGCTAAGAATAAAATAAAACAAAAAATAAAAAAAAAGAAATGTTAAAGAACATTCTTCAGGATGATGCTAAACACTGCCAGATGAAAACTTGGATCTATGCAAAGTAATGAAGAATACCAGAAATAATAAATATGTGGCATTTAATATTAATATTTGGTGGGGCGCCTGGGTGGCTCAGTCGGTTAAGCATCCGACTTCAGCTCAGGTCACGATCTCGCGGTCCGTGAGTTCGAGCCCCGCGTCGGGCTCTGGGCTGATGGCTCAGAGCCTGGAGCCTGCTTCCGATTCTGTGTCTCTCTCTCTCTCTGCCCCTCCCCCGTTCATGCTCTGTCTCTCTCTGTCTCAAAAATAAATAAACGTTAAAAAAATATTTAAAAAAATATTAATATTTGGTTTTAATACTTAATATTTGTTAATAAATATTAAATATATATTTATAAATTGTTTGCATTTAAATTTAATACTGTTTTATATATTATTTATAAACTTTTAATTTAAGTCAATAAATGTATTAAATAAATTTATTTTTAACATTTAATATTAAAATAAGTATATAAAAGACTTTCCTCCTCATTTACTTAATTCCTTCAAACATAATTGACTGTTTAAAGCAAAAAAAAAAAAAAATCCCCTTTTAACAAGTCTTTGTTCAGTACTACCAGGTGTCACACATTATGCCAAAGTCTGGGGATAGAGAGATAAATTAGGAATAATATTTGCCCTCATGAAGTTTATGAGGGAGACAGAAAATAAGTACTACAATAATATGTTATTGAGGGTTTTAAGAAGAGCATGTTACTGGCTAAAATTGGGGCAAGGAAGGAAGCAGTCAATTCTGCTTAGAGGTGAGTGCTAAGAAAACCCTTTACCCAAATGCAATGCCTGAGTTAAGATTTGAAAGATACATAGGTTTTTGATAAGTGAATTTGGAGATGGATGAGTATAGGAAAACACAATGTATTCCAGAAAGAAGAGGCATGAGATAGTATGAGAGTCAGAAAGGGATGAGATGAGACTAGAGAAATAGAGATGGTAGATCATAAAAATCTGTATCTTGAAAAGGAGCATAGATTCCATAGACAACTGGGAGTACCTGATAACATTTTAATTATAGAATAACATTTTCTTTTGTGTTTTTGTGTCTTTGTGGGTTTGTTTGTTTTAAAGAATATTTTGATAAAAGAACAGAAAAGGATGGGGTATATGGATGGGTTTGGAGAGGGAATAAGAGATAGAGTATACTATATAACTTAAGAAATAACTATGAAGATCTAAACTAAGGCAATGATGAATCACTCTCTCCTTATACACTTCCTTCACTTGCCTTCTAGGGCACCGCACCTGATTTCTTCCTTATCTCACTGGTTGCTTCTTCTTAGTGTCCTTAGTCAACTTCTTTTTTTCCTCCTCCACCCTGCTCCAGTGTAGCTATATTAGTGTTGAAGTGCCTTGTGCTCAGTTCTTGTCCCTTTTCTCTACCTACTAATTCTAGTCTTTTGTTTTAAATACCATATATTTGCTTATGCTAAGCAAAATAAGTCAGTTAGAGAAAGACAAATACCATAGGATTTCACTCATATGTGGAATTTAAGAAACAACAAATGAACACAGAGGGGAAAAAGAGAGGCAAACCAGAAAACAGACTCTCAACTACAGAGAACAAACTGAGGGTTGCTCTTGGAGGGAGGTGGGGGGGGAGGGTGTTTAAATGGGTGATGGATATTTAGGAATGCACTTATTGTGATGGGTATTGTATGTAAGTGATGAATCACTAGATTCTATAGATGAAACTGTTACACTGTATGTTAACTAACTAATTTAAATAACAACTTGAAGGAAAAAGAAAAAAGAAAACGAAATACCATATATTTGCATATGACTCCCAAATTTATTTCCACTGGAATTCTAAACTCACATATCTGTCTATTCCATACATCCACTTGGATATGAAATAGGCACCTCAAAGTTAACAAGTCCAATAATTCAACACCTCCCCTCTAAACTTGTTCTACCATCAGCCTTCCCATCTCAATTGATGGGAAATCCTATTACTTGGGACAAAAAGATTTATCTTGACTCTCTTATGCTTGATGTCTAATCTATTAGAAACTCCCATCAGTTCTCTCTTCAAAATATATTGAATCCAACCTCATTTCACCACCTGTACTACCATCAACCACTCCATCCAACCCATCTTCATTTCTTGATTTAAACATTCCAACTTCTATCTGGTCTCTGTTTCAGCCCTTGCCCATACAACTTATTCTCAACCCAGCAGCCAAAGTGACTCATTTAAAGTACAAATCAGGTATTTCTCCTCTGCTCAACACTTCCTTCATCCAAATGCCCCACAAAGGCCCTACATGAGCTGACCACTGTTACCTCTATGACCTCATTTCCCATGACTCTTCCCTTTGCTCTCTCTACTCCAGATGTACTGGCTTCCTTGGTGTTCCATGAACTCACCAGAAATGCTCTCATCTTACAGCCTTTGTGCTGGCTATTCCCTCTGTGTGGAAAGCTTTTCCCCAGATATTCTCATGGCTCATTCCCTAACCTTTTTCAGGTTTTTGCAGAAATTTCATCTTCTCAGTGAGGTCTATACAGACCACTATATTTTTAATTGCAACTCTCTCCCACCATATGCACATCCAAACCCCCTTTCCTATCCTACTTTTTCTCTTTTCATGGCATTAACACCTTCTAAAATATTATACAATTTACTTGACACTTAGATATATTCTTTATTATCTGTCTTCCCTGCATGTTTCATGGGAGTGGGGACCTATTTTTGTTCACTGCTACAGCCCAATCAACCAAAACCAAGCCTGGCACTTTGTAGCTGCTAACAAAGTATTCCTTGAATGAATAAATTGTACCACTGATGCAGAGAAGGCAGATATGAGAAAGGTGAAGAATATATTATTAGTAGAACTTGGCCATCAATAGTATTTGGAGCATAAAGGAAAAAAAGAAGTGTGGGTTGACACACATATGTCTAACTTGGGACAGAGGGAGCAAGAAAAAATTTGTGGGGTAAAAAATCCCAAGTTCAGTTTTGGGCATGTGGAGTAAATGACTGAGTTACATCCTTTGTGAGTTTGTCTTACAGCTCAAATCCTGAAGGTCAAAGCCAAAAAACTTTAATCTGGTAACCAGTCAGTTTTGATAGAGGCTACTTTTTTAGTTTTTATTTTTGTTATTTTTCATTTCTCTGAAATGTTTTAAATATTTTTAATGTAAAGGGGATGTTTTTTGTTTAGCTAACCTTTTGAAATATTTTTGAAAGTTCTTTTTTTAATTGTGGTAAAATACATATTAAATTTTTTTACCATCATCATTTGTAAGTACATAGTTCAATAGTGTTAGGTATATTCACATTGTTGTGCAACCAATCTCCAGAACTTTTTCATCTTGCAAAACTAAAACACTACACCCATTAAACAACATCTCATTTGCCCCTTCTCCCTTCCCTACCAACCATCATTCTACTTTCTGTCTCTATGAATTTGACCACTCTAGATCCTTCATATAAGTGGAATCATATACTATTTGTCTTTTTTGACTATTTGACTTGCTTATTTCACTCATCATAATGTCCTGAAGGTTCACACATGTTGTAGCATAGATCAGAATTCCTTCCAAGACTGACTAATATTCCACTGTATGTGTATACCATCTTTTGTTTATCCATTCATCCACTGATGGACATTTGAGTTGATTCACTTTTTGACTACTGTGAATAATGCTGCTATAAACATGAGCATACAAATATCTCTTCCATTCTCTACAATGTTGAGATGATTACGGGAAATGTCAGAGAAGATCATAACCTGGGGATGGAAAGACTGATGGGCAAGAACTAATATTTTGCCAAAGAATCCAGGGAAACTTCAAAGACAATCTGGCAGAAGCAACAGTCTTAGACATGCATAGATGACTTAAAAATCAACCAGAGGGGACCCCTCCCTGCCTCGAATCTTGCTTAGCTATAGTTACACAGAGAAGCACCAGCTTCTCATTTTACATTTCTTTTTTTTTTTTTTTTTTTTATTGTTGGGACAGAGAGAGACAGAGCATGAACGGGGGAGGGGCAGAGAGAGAGGGAGACACAGAATCGGAAACAAGCTCCGAGCCATCAGCCCAGACCTGGCGCGGGGCTCGAACTCACGGACCGCGAGATCGTGACCTGGCTGAAGTCGGACACTTAACCGACTGCGCCACCCAGGCGCCCCTCATTTTACATTTCTAACTGCAAAACTAGACACTACTACTCTACCCTACCTGGGTGTGATAATAATTTATAAGTTAATGTTAATAGGTATATTTTTAAGATGAAAGACAGAGAGTAACCTTCCTATATTAAAATAAATTAAAGATAAAACTTGGCAGCACAGTCAGCGAATGTATTCAACTATTAACTTATCCTTCAGGCAATGCCTTTGTTGGCTTAATATATCAAAAGCTTTCTTTTTTCAAGATCATTCTTGTCTACTTAGCAATAATACACATTGAAATTAAAACTGGCTAAAAACATTTAGCCAAGAGAGCAAGGAAGGCATTTTCCCTCAAAAAAGAGTGGTTAGTATGTATTTTTAAAACCCTTATACAATATTTTATTTTTCCTTTCAAAGAACAACATGGAAATTAACAATCCAAAAGGAAAGAAAGAAAGAAAGAAAGAAAGAAAGAAAGAAAGAAAGAAAGAAAGAAAGAAAGAAAGAAAAAGAAAAAGAAAAAGAAAAAAATACACATAACTCTGACACTATAAAACTCTGAAAAACCAAGTTCTACCTCAGAATTCAGTTTCAAAGCAATGTTAATACTGATGATGTATATAAATATGTGACTTCCTATGAATACACATAATAGTTAACATACAGTTAAACACAGGATTTTTCAGCATTTCTTTTATACTTTGTAGTTGACCTCATAAAAAAATAAAAAATAAGGAGTGATACTTGTTTATTATTTTAGTAAATGTGTTTCTTAGCAACTTATAAGACACAGAGTCTATAACAGACTTTTCATGAGAGAATTTATACTATATACAAACTTCCTAACACCTAACAGTGCTCAGCTCTTACCAAGTAGTCAAAAATATTTATAAATGAAATGAGTAAAAGAACAAATGAGTGAACAAACCCAATGAACTGGTTATTCTGATGTGGCTATGTGTTTATTGGTTTCATAGCACTATCTTTTTTTTTTTTAATATGAAATGTATTATCAAATTGGTTTCCACACAACACCCAGTGCTCCTCCCATCAGGTGCCCTCTTCAGTGCCCATCACCCATCCTCCCCTCCCTCCCACTTACCATCAACCCTCAGTTTACTCTCAGTTTTCAAGAGTCTCTTATGGTTTGGCTCTCTCCCTCTCTAACTAAGAGCTGCCATGTCATCATCTTGGTTTTGGTGCTAATCAAAATGAATCAAATCATAAACAATGTTTCCTGGAAAGAATATATTTCCCCTTCTAACCTCCTATGTTAAGTCCTTTTAATTTCAGGAAGATATTTTAGGAATGAGTAGAAAAGAATAAAGCTCCTTGCAGAAGCAACAGGCATGTTTTGATACTCACATAAATAGATGATTCCTGCTTCTCAATTTATGGTCAAAGACACTCTCTGCTTCTTTGCCAAATGACAAGGAGTAAGGTTGGTTGTAAACAAACAGGGAGTACACCACCAAAAACAGTCAGACTGCATCTTAGAAATCAATTAGTTTAAAAAAAAAAAATTTTTAAAAAAAAAAAAAAAGAAAAGAAAAGGGGTGCCTGGGTGGCGCAGTCGGTTAAGTGTCCGACTTCAGCCAGGTCACGATCTCACGGTCCTGGAGTTCGAGCCCCGCGTCAGGCTCCGGGCTGATGGCTCAGAGCCTGGAGCCTGTTTCCGATTCTGTGTCTCCCTCTCTCTCTGCCCCTCCCCCGTTCATGCTCTGTCTCTCTCTGTCCCAAAATAAATAAACGTTGGAAAAAAAAAAATTAAAAAAAAAAAAGAAATCAACTAGTTTTAGTCCCTGTCTGATGAATACATTTCTTCTATTGCCACAGGCCCAGAAGCTAATTTGGGAGCACCCTGGAAAATTCACTATTTAATTCCTAATTCAGTCCATTCCACTTTTATGGACATCTCTAAGGACCAGAGAACTCTTCTTTATATGGAGCCAAAATCTATCTCCATAAAACAGCTTATATTCTGGAGCCTCACAGTCTCATTCTAAACCACTCTTATATAGGATTGCCCACCAAATATTAGGAGATAGCTATTATGACCCTTCTTTCTTTAGGTTGTTTGCATGAGAAATCCTCTTATCATTTTAAGCCATTATCTTCTGGATGTGCTTGAAGCTTGTCACTCTTTTTATTTTTTAAGTTTATTTATTTATTAATTTCGGCGAGGGGTACAAGCGGGGGAGGGGCAGAGAGAGGGAGAGAGAGAATCCCAAGCAGGTTCCGTGCTGTCAGTGCAGAGCCTCATGCGGGGTCCAATCTCACAAACCGAGAGATCATGACCTGACCTGAAATCAAAGTCAGATACCTAACTGACTGAGCCACCCAGGCACCTGAAGCTTGTCACTCTAAAGTATAATAATCTAGTAAAGAATAGTCTGATGCACATAGAATAAAGCAGGACTATCACTAACCCTACTCCAGACATTCTATTAGCATAGCCTAAGATCATACTGTGTTTTTTCAAAAGGAACATACAGTTGTTCATACTGAGTTTTAACTTAAAGATGTTAAGTCTTTTTTTTCTACCCCTACATCTAAGTCACTTCTCCCCCATTCTGTAATACACAGTATTGTATATTACAGTAGAAACTTGTTCTCAGTAAATTTTATCTTCATAACCAAGCCCATCATCCCACTATGTTTGGACTTTTTTGACTTCTGTCTCTATTGCCTAATAATTTTAGCCCCCCTTCCCCAGCTGGGTATTACCTGCAAATCTGATCAGTGTGCCAACTATATTTTCCTTTAATTCTTTGTTTATATATTATATAACATGAAGCTGGTGACAGAATCCTATAGTATCCCAGAGTCTTCATTCTAAGTTAACACTCTTTCCATTAAATAACATTCTCTCAGATGGTTGTTCAATCAGTTGCCTATCAACATGACTGTGTTATCATATCACTCTCATCCACAATGATATCAAGATGGGCCATGTTAAAAAGGTGCATGAAATTCAGACACTTGTATCTTGTGATTAGTGGCCTAAGAACCCTTCCAAAGAAGAATAAAGTTAGGTTAACCTACCATAACATTTTTTTCAGAAACTCAGGCTGGCTCCTAGAGACCAACATTTTTCCCTTTGAGTACTGAACAACCACCTGCTAAATCATCTAACCTGGAATCTTACTGAGGATTCCCTTCAGATTTGCCAAATGTAGGGAACAGAAAGAGAGACAACATACAGATGCCTTAGGCTCAGTGATTTTTTCCCTCTCTTTCCCCCCCTGCTAAAGCTCCATCCCAAGGGATCCTGACCAAGCTGCAGACAGAAGCACAGGGAAAAAAAATAGCAACAATGAGTTTTCCAAATTTAAATGCCCACCCAGCTCCTGTTCCCAACTGCCCTTCCCATGTTCTTTATACTAATAAAGAGGAGCAGTCATTATCTACCATTTTTGACTTGTCTGCACTACTCTTCTTCTCCATTAGTATATGCTATGGAGTTAACTACCTTGAAATGGTTCATATTAAGGTTTCACTTTTCACCCTCTCTGAAAAGAAACAAATGCTAAAATGTTAACACAGCTATAGTCTGTGAGCAAAGAAGAGAATAGCTTCAGATGCAGCTGTATAGCCATTCCTTTTTGGGTTTGCTTTTCACTCTATCACCTACTTACCACAAATTATACACATTTATAGGTTTTTAGCTTTAAAATATACCAAAGTACTAATAGGTAAAAGCTACTATGATTCTTCAGTTAAAAAACCCAAAGTATCAATGCTTGGTTCTTAGGCAGTAATCATACCCAGTAATTGTTCATGACAGATCAGAATTTAAAGTAATGAATTTTACAGTTAAAAATGAAGAAAAATATACTACAAAGATAATTCTAACATTTGTTAAAAAAATTCATAACTTCGGGCATTCATTAATCTTTTAAATCTTTAAGTTTAATGAAATGTTTCTGAAATTGCAATTCACTTAAATATTTATTGAGTTTCTACTATAGACCTATTACTATGCATGTTTCTAGGGGGTCCTGGCTGTAGTTAGGGACAGTTAGGGACAGAAGACAGCACGTAAAGAACTGATCATATGGAAAAGAGAAGCCAATTCAGAATAAAAACACATGAAATACTACACTCCCTACTGATATTCTCTAAATAGCCACTGGACTTGAAAGATTTTGTTTATCCATTTTTGCTTTTGCTTTTACTTGATTGTCCTATTAGGAACGCTGACAAAATTAATTAAATGGTGTTAAAAGTCAAATCACTATACCTGGCTACCATTTGAAAAAAAAGAATCATTTAGTAATTTCCTCTGGAAAATTAGAATCAGGTTCAAACTTAAGGATGTTTTATAGGTGAGGCATATAACAGCCTACACTGGGAAAAATGCAGGGGTAGGCATGTAAATGCAAGCACAGCAGGCAATTTCAAAGAAAGAAATTATATCCTCCAGGCTAAGGTAATGGCATAACACAGGAAATTCCAAATGCAAGTTCTGTCTACAATTGTGGCCTTATAGCGGGGTTGCCCATCAACCTGCCACCCTCTACCCTAGCAAAAATTAAAAGTCATGTAGCTGTGGTTGTGGTTGTTATTTTAAGTATCTCATTTCCATATCAAAATGCAAGACCAGGGGCGCCTGGGTGGCGCAGTCGGTTAAGCGTCCGACTTCAGCCAGGTCACGATCTCGCGGTCCGTGAGTTCGAGCCCCGCGTCGGGCTCTGGGCTGATGGCTCAGAGCCTGGAGCCTGTTTCCGATTCTGTGTCTCCCTCTCTCTCTGCCCCTCCCCCGTTCATGCTCTGTCTCTCTCTGTCCCAAAAATAAATAAATGTTGAAAAAAAAAAAAATTTTTTAAATGCAAGACCAAAAACCATTAACTCACGCAATATTTTAAAAATATCTTTCTTTTAGAAAATGTGTCAGGAATTTCTAATGTATTCTGCATTGCATCTATCATAGACATCATAAAAGAGTAGAATCACAGAATTTCAGAGTTGAAACCTGGATATCATCTAGTCTACAGGTTTCATTTTTCAAAGGTCTGGAGAACTTAAATGATTTGCCTGAAGTCAAGCAGCCAGTTAGTGGATACATCAAAAATAATAATCACACATAATTTTGTTACCTGGACACTGTTGGACACTGTGTCCAACAGAGCCCACTGATAATCCTTATTTCATAGGAATCATACTTTGCCTGACAAATATTTACTTTTTAAGCATCTGCTGATTCAGAAATCTAAGTTTTCATTTAAATAAAGCTAAAACATCTCTCAGCAAATTCATAACTAAAGAAAAATGGATAAAGATATTGTATAGTATAAACATTTTACCAACCACATTATAATAGTCTAAGTGTATAATAATCAAATAGCATCACATATAATTAAAATTTCAACGTGTCAAAATAGAAGATTAAAGTACTTTGAATACATAGGGGCCATCTCTATTTATTTATTTATTTAATTTTTTTAGGGGCCATCACTTTCAATGGCTGGTTCCTTGACCTTGCCTTTAATTTACACAGTTCAATGAATCATAGTGCTTCTTCCTGCTGTAATAGAAATATGCCTCAAAAAAACTATTTTTTAAAAAGATTGGCAAACATGAAATATTCCCAAGTCATTAGTGCATCATCAGTTTTCTATTAAGCCTGATCCTGGAAAAAATATATCTGATGGTGTTTTTCATTTTCTAAATCAGATTCTGATGGAAGCATACATTTTTGAATTACAAGGAAAAGTTCTTGGCTTCATACTGTGGCAAGAAAGCAGATCATCTGAACTACCTGATATTTCCTGTTTGCTGGTTGTTGTTGGATTTTGTTTGTTTGCTTTGTATTATTGTTTTCAATGTTTTCCAAGGCAATGGAACACTAGCTACTACCTGAGCAATTCAGTAAGAAAGGACTGAGGATGAGTATCTCTCAGCATTATACAAAAAACTCTCATTTCAGCTATTTCATTCCTCTAAACTTTGGCTGAACCACACTGACTGTTATTTTGCCGAGGAAGCAACTGCCAAGTTATCCACAGGCACATACACACAGACAAACCACAATATGGAGAATGTCAGCCGTTACTCCTAAGAATATCTTCACTAAAGTATGTGCTGAGTAATGAGGAGTTATTCAGTTAAGTTCAGATACATGTACAGTTAGAATGGGCCTTCAGAGATAAAGAATCAACTGATATAATAATTGACCCAGACAAGAGTTAAGAAAGTCAATACTAAGTATATTACATGTTCTTCATCAAAACTAGAGAAAACAATGTTCTGGGAGTTCCATAAAGCCTACTGATTTAAAAATCCTAAATAATCCTAGATAACAAATTCAAGCTTACTATGAACCTTTACAAATAAGTAAAGGGCTTCGGGGAAATCAGAACCTCTAAAAGGCTGTAATACATCTTTCAGATGCTGGCTTCAAAATGGAAAACTTACAACTTGTGCCTGCTCTTAAAACTTAGGGTGAGCCACTTTCTTAAAACTTTGCTTAGTTGATAAAGAAAGGATAATTAAGGATAATAAAAGATCTTTTTTCCTGACAACCTTAAACATTTCCAGTCTTGAGAAACATATTTTTAAAAGTCCAAGATCTTTCATGGTAATTTCACTGCCCACTGAAATACCAGGTCAGATGCAAATGATATTTTGGAACACTGTATATGGAAAAGAGGTCAAACATTATTATAAAGGGCTTCCTCAGAGGAACAATGAAAAGAAATAACACATGTCAATTAGTACAGGATTCACAGTGTTCTGTGCATGCCCCATATTATATTACACTCTATAGTAGCCAATTTCCTTCAAGATTCAATAAAATAAAACAATACTTCCATTGTTACCATGGTATTCTTTGACCTCCTAATAATTACTAAGAGTTAATTAATCTGATATATCCTTCTCTGTATGTTTTAAAGCATCCTTTTAATCTATAGAATATGCAAGAACTTTTGACTTATGAATATATTTAATTTTTATTATAGGCCAACTATTATTATAAGTGCTTAGAAGTGTGAAGAACAAAAATTAAGAGGATGAATCATCTCTGTCTCCAAGAAACTTACAATGTAGTTTGGGAAAAAGGACTCACATATAAGCACACAGCACATGTGTGCCCACACAGAAAGAATTAAACTACAACAAAGGAAAAACATCAAGGTACAGTGGAAACAGTTATGCAAACTCAAATGAGACTTTCTACAAAAGTAGAAAAAAACCTATACTCTTTAAGTGTGAATGCTATGAAAGACAAAACCTAAAAACTGCTCTAGTAAAGAAAACTAAAGATACATGCCAAAAAATTTCCTAGCACCTAATCCTAGGATTGGGGGGAAAGTAGCTATAAAATTCGTACTGGAAAATAGGAAAAATCTGAATATGGACCAATAAGTAAATAATAATATAGCACTGAGTTTGATGAATATACTATAGTCATGTAAAAGAGTATCTTTGTTCTTAAAAGAAACATGCTACGGGCACCTGGGTGGCCTAGTCAGTTAGGTGTTCAACTTTGGTCAAGATCTCACGGTTTATGAGTTCAAGCCCCGCATCAGGCTCACTGCTGTCAGCACAGAGCATGCTTGGGATCCTCTGTCTGCCTCTCACTCTGCCCCCCCTCCACTCATTCACTATCTCTCTCTCAAAATTAAATAAACATTTAAAAAAATTTAAATAAAGAAAAAAACAGGCTGAAGTATTTAGGGTGAATGGTCACAACCTTTGCAATTTACTAGCAAATGATTCTGAACAAAAGCATAATAATATGTATGTATATGTATATTTAAGAGAGAAAGGAAATGTGGCACAGTGGGTAAAACTAAGTGAATGGCATATGGGAGTTAATTACACTACACTTGTAACTTTTCTGTGTGCTTGAAATATTTTTTTAATAAATTTTTTAATTCAATGAACATTTAAGCTAAAAAAGACCTTAGAAATTATCTAATTCAATCTTAAATCTAACTTTACAAAGAAGAAAAAGACCTGACAATTTGGGATATATGATTAATAGCATAGATCAGTAGTCTCCCAACTCTTTAGTGTGTGCCTCATTAGGAAAGCATTTGGGCAGGCACCCTGTCAATATATGTATTTTAATTATCTTATTACTTCAATTTGGGGATTAATTGGTTTTGTACATTATACAACTTGGCACATATTTTCATCTCATCCTAGTTAATTTTTATTTTTTTATGTGTAAAGTTCTAATATTTTCTTTGTGCACCACGGTAGAGCATCCTTGCATCCTCTATCCCTACCCCTACCTTGGTGACCACAGGCATAGACAACTCTAATCACAAAAGAGGCATATATAATATGTATAGATAGAATGCCACAAAAGGTCTGACTAATGTGGCATCTGAAGTATTGTAGGGCTTAAAAGGCAGAGGGGCCAAAATGAATAAAGACACACAAAAGGCGAAGTGTAAAAAAAAAAAAAAAAAATACAGCAGTTTTGGCAATTCATACAGAAGAGCAGTGACACAAAATGTTAATGGTCAGATTGATGATAGACTGTGAAAGGAGAAAGGACATACATAGGTAATGAGAAACTTATAAAGTTTAGATTAAGAGATGTCTTGAAATCACCAATGTTTACAATTAATACCTGGCAGTGTCTTGCAAAATTAGTTCAGAAAGATACATAAATTATTACTAGATTATTCATCAGGAATTGCCAGAACTTCTAAGAATCAAAGTAAATCTTAAATGAAAACTTCATTCTGCCTAATTTTTTTAGTTGCCTAAATTACAGCTAACTCTTAAATAATACGGGTTTGAAATTCGTGGGTCCCCCTACATGTAGACTTTTTTCAATAAATACAAGACAGTACTATAAATGTATTTTCTCTTCCTTATGATGTTCTTAATAACAGTTTCTTTACTCTAGCTTACTTTATAGTAAGAATACAGTATGTAATACATACAATATATAAAATATATGTTAACTGACTGTTTATGTTATATGTAAGGCTTCTGGTCAACAGTAAGCTATCAGTAGTTAAGTTTTGGAGAAGTCAAAGGTTATGTGCAGAATTTTGATTGTGCAGGGGTCAGTACCCCTAAACTCCACATTGTTTAAGGGTCAACTGTGGATCACTATAGACCTAGGTTGTTTTCATTCCACCAAGGTGATTTTCCATCAAGAGATAATACCTAACGATTTTCAGCACAGACCACTTGTTTTGTCATTGCTATTTCTAATCCAAACTGCCAGCTGGTCACACTTTTTCCTCCAAAATATAAAAAAAAACAAATAGCTGATATGATATGCTTATTACTATAATTGAGAACTTTTGTAAAGTATTTATTTATTTTTGAGACAGGGCAAGTGGGGGAGAGGCAAAGAAATTGGGGATAAAGGATCTGAAGTGAGCTTTGCACTGACAGCAGCCAGAGCACTGTGGGGCTCAAACTCATGAACCGCGAGATCATGACCTGAGCTGAAGTTGGACACTCAACCAACTGAGCCACCCAGGTCCTCTATAATTGAGAACATTTTAAAAAACTAAGGACTATAGCTCTGTGGGCTCATCTTAAATCATTGCAGAAACTTAAAATCAAGTTTAAGTATCTCTTAAACATCATTATATATAGAAAGTAAAATTCATCCCTATTGTCAGCTACCTCATAATTTAGGTGGTAGTTTGCAGTAGGAAAATACTGACAAATTTGTATTTATTTTGTGCATTGATACATGTTAGTGCAGAGCTGTCCAAGTGGTGTCATTGAACCTTAGTATAAACTCATTATTTTTTTTTATTCACAATGATGTCAACATAAGGTGGCCTATGCAGAATTCTTTTTTTTTTTTTAATAAACAGACCAGTGAGATCTGAACCTATTTTCATAATGGATAAATTAAGTATAATATATGAACTACAAAGATAATCCTATCATTCTACTTGGCTTAGATTCTTACTTTAACCACTATATTGCTTGATTCTCGTTCCTCACTGATAATAAAACACAATATTTAACTTCCCCAAGTTATTTTGGAAATTAGTTGCTTAACCAATACCATGTAATAGTAATACATAGTTTCAATGGATTCATTCGTATTTTAGTAATAATTTGGTTTAAGAGAACACACTGAGAAGAATCAACAATATAGAGGCTTTATCAAGGAAGTGGAAAAAAGGAAAACAATAGATAAAGATTGAGATGGTCTACTAGAACTTGCTGTTCCTTTTTTTATCGTTATCATTGTAGCTGTATAGATCCTCTATGCAGAGTGAAAGATGGCTGCTAGATGCTCAGGGTGTAATAATTTCCTTTATAAAATGATCTCCTTTGATACCATTCCAGCAACTCTATAAAACCAAAGATAACAGGTGACATGTCGGTCTCTTCAATAATATATGTTGTTATATTTATGTTTATATTTATACTATAGCAACATATATATATTAAATGATACTGCTTTTGCTGCTGAACTGTACCCCTAACACCTCTTTACAATATTTGTTTCCTTTTTTAGTTGAGATACAATTTTATTGAGCTATGAAAAACTGCAAGTATTTTTAAAGTATAATTTGATTACCTTTGAATTATACATACACCTGCAAAATGATCACCACAATTAAGATAATGAAAATATCAATTACCCCCAATGGTTTCTTTCTGTCTCTGTTTAAAAAAAAAATTTTTTTTAACGTTTATCTATTATTGAGAGACAGAGAGAGACAGAGCATGAGTATGGGATGGGCAGAGAGAGGTGGAGACACAGAATCCAAAGCAGGCTCCAGGCTCTGAGCTGTCAGCACAGAGCCTGACACGGGGCTCGAACTCACAAACCACAAGACCGTGACCTGAGCCGAAGTTGGACGCCCAACCAACTGAGCCACCCAGGCGCCCCTCTTTCTGTCTCTGTTTAATCCCTTCCTCTTCCCCTACTCTCATCCCTAGACACCAGTGATCCGCTATCACTATACGGTAGTTTTCAGTTTCTAGAATTTTAAACAAATGAAATTATACAGTATGTACTCTTGTTTTTTGTCTGTCTTCTTTCATTCAGCCTAATTATTTTAAAAGCTGTCCATGTTGTTGCATGTGCCAATACTTAGTATTTTTTCATTGTCAAGTAGTATTCCCTTGTATTGATACACTACAGTTTGTTTATCCATTCACTTGTTGATGGGCACTTGCATGATTTCCAGTTTGAAACTATTACAAAATAAGACTGCTATTATATTCATGTGTAAGTCTTATATGAAAATTTGCTTTTAATTCTCTTGGGTAAAAAGCTAAGTAGAATGGCTGGACCATATGGTAGGTATATTTTTAACATTTAAGAAACTGCCAGAGAGTAGAGTGGTAGTTATCAGGAACAGAGGGTAGGGGAAATGGAGAGATATTAGTCAAAAGGTTCAAACTTCTGCTTAAAAGGTTAGCAAGTTCTGGGGATTTAATACACACCATAATGATAACAGCTAATAATACTGTATTATATACTTAACACTTGCTAAGAGAGTAGATCTTAATGTTCTCACTACAAAAAAGAAATGCTAATTATGCAATGTGATGTACATTAGTTAATGCTATGGTGGCAATCCTTTTGCAATATATAAAAGTATCAACTCAATACTTTGTATGCCTTGCTTTCACATGTTATATGCCAATTATATCTCAATGAATTTGGAAAAAAGAAAAATAACTGCAAAACTGCTTTTGAAAGTGGTTGTACTATTTTATGTTCCCACCAGCCGGGCATGAGAGTTCTAGATCCTCCACATCCTTGCCAACACTTGGTACGTCAATCTTTTTTTTTTTTTTTTAAGTTTATTTAGAGAGAAAGAGAGACCACAAGCAGGGGAGGGGCAGAGAGAAGGAGAGACAGAAGCCCAAGCAGGTCCACACCATCAGTGCAGAACCCAATGCAGGGCTCGAACTCATGAACTGTGAAATCATAACCTGAGCCAAAATCGAGAGTCAGATGCCCAACCAACTGCACCAGCCAGGAACCCCTATATAGTCAGTCTTTTTAACTATAGTCATACCAATAAGTGTGGTATCTCATTTTAATTTGCACTCATTTTAATTTGCATTTCCCTAATTAATGATGTTGAGCTTCTTTTCATGTGCTCATTTGTCATCCATATATCTTCTTTGGTAAAAGAGCTGTTCAAATCCTTTCTCTGTCTATCTTTTGTTGGGTTGTCTAGTTTCTTATTATTTAGTTTTCAGAGTTCTTTATATATTCTGAGTATAAGTCCTTTATCATATGTAGGTCTTGTAAATATTAACTCATACTCTGTGGCTTGTATTTTTATTACCTTTTAAAGAGTAGAAATCTCTAACTTTGAAGAAGTTCAATTTGTCAATTTGTTCTTTTACAAATCATGCTTTTGGAGTTATAGACAAGAAATATCCATCTAACCCAAGGGAACAAATATTTTTCTCTTTAAGCTTTCCTTTAGGAGTTTATTTTTTCAAATTTATTCATTTTTGAGAGAGAAAGAGTGCACACAGGGGACAGGCAGAGAGAGAGGGAGGGAGAGAGAGAATCCCAAGCTGGCTCTGCACTGACAGCGCAGAGCCTGATGCAGGGTTCGATCTCATGAACTTTGAGATCAGACCTGAGCCAAGATCAAGAGTCAGATGCTTAACCAACTGAGCCACCCAGGTGCCCCTGTGGCTCAGTCAGTGAAGCGACTGACTTCGGCTCAGGTCATGGTCTCACAGCTCATGAGTTTGAGCCCTGCGTCAGGCTCTGTGCTGACAGCTCAGAGCCTGGAGCCTGCTTCAGATTCTGTGTCTCCCCCTCTCTCTCTGCACCCCTCCTGCTCACACCCGTGTGTGTGTGTGTGTGTGTGTGTGTGTGAGTGCATCTCAAAGATAAACATTTAAAAAAAAATTTTTTTAAAGATAAAACCATCAATTCTAAAAGCCAAGCAATATATATATATATCTTTATATATATCTTATATGTCTTTATATATATGTATCTTTATAAATATATTATATATATTATATTATATTATATTATATTATATTATATATAAAGATATATATATATATAAAGATATATTATATATATCCTTAAAGAAGACAAAGTATAGACTTCAGTAGGATTTATTTTATAGTCTCTAGTACATAGTAAGCATTGTGCAGGCACCATCACTCAGTTCTTTCATTTAATAATTTATATATTTTAAACAAATAGCCATAATTTTTAATTTAATAACCTGCAGTAACAGAACATATATTTAATGTCCATTATTTGCTCAGAAGTATATAAGACTCCAATCAAAAGAAATAGAAGATAGTATTTCTATCACACTGATATCCACTTGGAAAGGAAATTATTCAGCAATAAAAAAAAGTCTTCAATAAGTCAGCATAAATATAATATAGTAGAAGCTTGGTTGAAAAGTAAAAACAGGGCCAGATGGGATTATCATGAAGATTCCTTCAAGAAAATTATATATCAGGTTTTGAGAGAAATATTGGTGAGATTAGGATAAATGAGATCAATTGATAAGAAAGGGCATAATGTTATTTAAGAAAGATTATCCCATGGCACCAGGTAGGACAGGTTAAAAAGGAAAATGACTAATGCTAGAGAGATCAAGCAGAAGACTTGCTATAATCCAGGCATAAGTATTGGGGGCCCAGACCAGACAGTGGCTATTGGAATAAATGCCTTGCGATACATAAACAACCTGAAAGCAAAAGTATTTAGTTTTGGGTGTTTTTTTTTTTTTATTTTTTTAACGTTTTTTATTTATTTTTGAGACAGGGAGAGACAGAGCATGAACAGGGGAGGATCAGAGACAGGGAGACACAGAATCCGAAACAGGCTCCAGGCTCTGAGCTGTCAGCACAGAGCCCGACGCGGGGCTCGAACCCACGTACCATGAGATCATGACCTGAGCCAAAGTCGGACACCTAACCGACTGAGCCACCCAGGCGCCCCAAAAGTATGTAGTTATTTAAAATGTTCAAATCTGTTAGATATCAGAGTTTAATAGTATATTTTAACTGCATTTAAATATTTGGAACCATACAAAACTCACAATTGCATTTTTAACTATTTTTTTGTAGGGAAAAAAAACATCTCTCCACTCTTGTCTTGAAGAGTAGTGAGGCTCAGGCCTACAGAGCTGTTTACAGTGAATTCTGAGAGGTTGCCATTGCCAAGCCTGCCCACATTGTAGCTTCATGTTTATATGACAGCAAGTCAATAGAGTACATTCTTCTTTTTTTCTCCAGCAAAATGAGTACACTAGCTTTTAGCATATGGAAGCACTTTCATATTGCAAGTTCTGGTGGGAGGGGGAGGAGGAGAATTTGCAAATGCCATCAAGTGAAATGTGCACTTTCAAATGAGGCTGATTAGACAAGGTTTCATGTGGCAAAAGTTGTATCCAATAAGTCTTTTCTTTCTCCAGGAAGAGAATGTTCAATTTTGTATAAAATGCAGTGGTGACCAAAAAAGATGGAAACTAAGCAAAAACTATGACATTTGGTCTTCAGAACATCTTTGGAGATATTCAGAAAAGCACTTTTATTTGAGTACTGAGGACTGAAATTCAAATGAATTTGTTTAATTCTTATTTTCAACTTCTTTAGAAATATAGAAGTGGTGGCAGCAGGAATACGGCAGAATAGGGTAGCAGTTGGTTAGAAAAAGCAGTTGCGTCCTTTGAGGACCATGCTCAAACTCTTCTGATCTGGTTTCATGCCTACCTCTGCCCCATCCTCACTCTCTCTCCCCTCCTAATTCTCTGCCTCGTTTACCTTTAAACACAGCTGAGGTTTCCCCCTGGAAAAGGAAGTGGAGTAAATGTGGAGACGTATGGGATGCGTAAAGAAGAAAACTAAAAGATATGATAGAGCTAATATCAATGGACTGGCTTTCATGAGAAGGCCCTGATGAGTGCAGGAGGTCTGGAGGAAGGAATGCAGGGGCAGGATGTATGAACTGAGGTATCCTTTATCTTCTCCAGGAAACATATCCAAAAGTCATTAGCTATGAGGATAAAAGGCAAGAATCAAGAGCTTTAACCTTTTCAACTTCCTTAATTTCTCTAATTCAAATATTCCAGTGCTAAAGAGAGGAATCTTGGCTGAAACACCTACATGAACAAATAACAAAGGAAAAAAAAAAAAAACTTTTTTGTATAAATACCAGTAATTTAGCTACAGGGAAACCTAAAATGTGCAAATAATAACCTAAATCACAGACTTGACATTATAAATAATCCTGAAATACAAACCTAGAAAGAATTTGAGCCAGCTGTAACAAAAATTTGCTCCTCTTCTTTTCTCACCATCACCAAACCCTACTTATAGCTTTAGAGGGAAAATAACGAAGAGGAACAGAAAGGTAGAGAACAAAAAAATAATAATAATAATAACAGGATACAAAGGAATAGTGGTAGAAATGAAAAATGTGAATGGATTTCTATCTTAGCAAAAGCCCAGAAGTAAACTTAAAGTTACCAAAAGAACTGAGGCTGACTCTCAGACCCCATTCTCCAAGGCTGATACAAAATTACACAAAGAATATTATGGAATACAATTAGCACCAACATTATTTTTATCCTGTATGTGTACTTATATTTTGATTAATATTATTACCTGACTTTAACTTTTCTAGGTGAATGAAAAGATGCTGACAGAAAGTTTCAATGATTGCCCTTTCTTTGTGAATCAAACCCAAGAAACCTGGGGGTAGGGGGAGGAAGGGAGGGAGGGAGAGAGAGAGAGACAGAGAGGGGAGAGAGAGAGAAGATAAAAGTAAATTCTTGTTCTACTTATCTATGCCAAAGGGCTTGGCCAGGCCCATAGATGAAGCAGGCCAGGGATCAGAGACCTTGAATTGCTTGCTACTTAATACCTGTTCTGCTCCAGGGGACTCTGAAGTGTTTGCTTTGATAGTGCAAGGCTAACCACCAGTTTTGAGAGTTGGCCTCAGGGAACATTTTTTTAAATTAGTCACTTCATACAGCAACACTTCTTCAGGAAAATGATGAAATAGTTCCAAACTGTCCTGAAGTCCCAGCTCATCCTCATTTCTGGCTCTGGGAGTTCAAATCATTCAGCAGCACCACAAAGGAGTTTATTTTTTTTTTAAGTTTATTTATTTTAAGAGAGACAAAGAAAGCACGAGCAGGGAAGGTGCAGAGAGAGAGGGAGAGAGAGAATTCCAATTCCATACCATGAGCGTGGAGCCCAATGCAGGGCTCAAATGCATGAACCGTGAGATCATCACCTGAGCCAAAACCAAGAGTCAGATGGTCAACTGACTGATCTACCTGGACAACCCTCACAGAGGTTTTTTTTACAACTAAATCAAGTTTTCTAGTTTTTAGTCAATCAACCAACGTGTATTAGAGAGCACAGTGCAACAGAGATGCAAGAAGTAAAAGGATTTGGCTTTTACAGAACTGGAAATCTAGGTGGGCAGGGAAGTTAACTGAATAAACTAAAGATAAATAAATACACTGTTTCGTATTGGCACTAATATAACAGGAATTCAAAGATTAAAACCTACAGTGTACCAGAGAAGTCTAAAGTGGCTTCATGAAAAAGGTAGAAGGGACATAATGAGTTCTGAGCTAAGAAATAATCAGTAAGGGGGCAAATAAATAAATAAATAAACAAACAAACCTAAAGAAAAAAGAAAGAATCAGTAAAATATAAAAATGGGGCACCTGGTTGGCTCAGTCGGTTGAGCATCCGACTTCGGCTCAGGTCATGATCTCACGGTTCGTGAGTTCGAGCCCCGCGTTGGGCTCTGTGCTGACAGCTCAGAGCCTGGAGCCTGTTTCAGATTCTGTGTCTCCCTCTCTCTCTGCCCCTTCTCCACTCATGCTCTGTCTCTGTCTCTCTCTCTCCCTGTCAATAATAAACATTAAAAAATTTAATATATATATTAATATATATATAATCAATGATGAAGAACAAAAACAAAAAGTAAAACTGAACATAGTATAAGGAATGAGGGTGGTGCCTGGTATGAGGTATAAATAAGCAGTTAAGTAAAGTAGGTATTTGTTAAGAAACATGGTTGAATAAATAGGATGAGGCTGGTTTAGGGAACTTTTTGCATGCCAAAAAGACTAATATACACTTAAAGATTAGGCTTTAAAGATCTTAAAGATCAGAAGTGATTATTAATCAGAGAAGCAGAAGCATGAATTTCTTTAGAAAGGCTGGTTTAACAGCAGCATGAAGGTAAAGACTGGAAGCCAGAACAGAAGTTGGTGGAGTCATTTAGGTGTGAAGTGATGAGAACCTCAACTAGCATAATAGCATCCATTTGTGAAGATTCAACAATATTTATTGAATGCCTGGATGTTTATCATGTGCATGTGGTATTACTAGCCCACAGAAACTGTGAGATGATAAATGTTCATTGTTTTAAGCTGTTAAATTTTAGAGTGATTTTTTTAAGTAATCTCCACACCCAATGTGGGGTTCAAACTCACAACCTCAAGATCATGAGTCACATGTTCCACCTGCTGAGCCAGCCAGGCTCCCCAGGATAATTTGTTATAGCAATAGATAACTAATGCAGAAGTGAAGCCAGCAAAGATGACACCAAGTAAGGTTAGAAAGGCAGGAGGGGAACCAGAAAATATACTGCCACTAAAAGACCAGGGCGGGGGAGAGTGGGGAAGGGCGGGGGAGGAATGTTTCAAGTAGAAGATAAGTAGATAGGGTCAGACATAAAAGAGGAATATAGCTTTAAAAAAAGTTATTGAATTTGGTGTAGTTCACAACTAATTAAAATGAGATAATATACAAGCAAGTGCTTAGAATAAATGGTGATCAAATTGTTACTTTCTTCTTTAAGAATAGAATGGTAGGGAAGTAGTATAGGCAACTGATAGACACTATAAATTTAATCAATTTATATTCCTAAGTCTATATAGGTCAACCTATATAGATTAATTGGCTGTAATTATGTAATATATGTAATCATATGTAATATATGATTAATTGGCTGTAAGTCTCATGTATAGTAGTATTTTGTAAAAAAAAACACTTGCTTTGATCTAATGTCCTAACTTAAGTCCTGTACTCTCCCCATAACAAAATAAGCTTTTAATTTATTCAAACCTCTGTATCATCACCTACCACACCGTGCTATAAGTTAGTTACATGTTTGCCATCCCTACTACACATAAGTTCCTCCAAAGCAGGAACCTATAGCTTATTCATCTTTGAAGTGTCAGTACCTAGAACAATACCTAATCCACTGCAGGTTTTCAGTGGCCAATTGAAAATTACTCCAACTCATCTTCAATTTCCTTTACCAAAAAAGACTGCCTATCTCAAGATGGCAAAGAAGTTTCATCTCAAGTACCAAATCCAATTGATTGGTAATGATGTCTTAAGTCCTGGGGAAGAAACATGAGGCTCAGTATAGGCCCTGTGAAAACAGTGTGATGCTCATCATGATGCCTCATAGTCATAAGTGAGAAGTTTGAGAAGAGTATATTAATAGTTTGTCATCTCCAAATTATTTAAATGTAAAGACTTTTCAAAAATTTTAATAAAACATGATCTGATTTTTTTTAAAAAAGAAAGAAAATACTGAATATAGTTTAAGAAATATCTTTCCAAACATATTCATAGATCACAGATCATTTTTGAGGAGTTAAGATTTTTCTTCCATTTCTGTCTCTGTTGGATAGTATCTCTTCACTGTAATTGCCTGCTTAGTATTGTCCCACTTGCCCACCTTAGAAAACTAGCTGAGGCTCTTCTATCATGTATGTTTGCTACTGTATTTTTCTTTTTCAATGTTTATTTATTTTTGAGAGAGAGAGAGAACACAGCAGGGGAGAGACAAAGATCCTCCTTACAGAGGATCTGAAGCGTGCTCTGTGCTGACAGCAGCGAGCCTGATGTGGGGCTTGAACTCACGAACCATGAGATCATGACCTGAGCCAAAGTTGGACGCTCAACCCACTGAGCCACCCAGTCGCCCTGCTTCTGCATTTTTCTACTGATTGTACAGATTTTACCTCTGATATTAAAAAGACATTTGAGTGTCCTTTTCCTATCCAACTTAGTGATACTCAGTGAATTAAACTGAGTATGTTGCTCAAAAGATAAATCCCCAGACAATAAAAGTGGGCAAGTTAGCATCAATTGTTAGACACCATCCATTTAAGTGGTTCCTGTGTCAAATTTTGCATGAGTCTCTTGAGTTTCAATGTCTTCATTTCTGTAAATGCAACTGCATTTGAGACTCAGTCTTAACTCATTTCTAACTAAAAGTTCCATCTCAATTATACTGAACCAATCAACCCTGAATCTATATTCTCTTGTGTCTTTCTTTCCAGATCATTCCAAATGTTGCGTTAGAATGACAAAATATTTATTTGAGTATATCAGAATCTAAAATTCTGTATGCCCTTCCCTTCAAATTGATAACTGTCTGAATGACTTAAGTAATGAAGTAATTAAGATGCTATTTTTAGGAGAAATTTAAGTAGAAACTTAAGAAATAAGAAAACGGGGTAAATTTATATAAAAATTAACATTTAAAAAACATTAGATGTTCAAAGGTCTATGTAAAAAATAAACCAATTAAATTTTTAACTTTTAAAGTGGTCCTGATACACCAAATTAATAGATTAACTTTGTTCCTTAAAATAGAAATAGGCTACTATCAATCTTAAGAAGTTATAATCTGGACAAATCTTAGACTGAAAATGTTTATGGGCATTCACACAGAACAGCTGCCACCCAGGATGACTAAAATAACACAAATTAGATGTAATTGAGTTAAAAGACCACACCAGGTTTGTAATTCAATTTGTCCTATGTGGTTTGGGTTTTGTGTTTTTTTTTCCCCCTCCAGCAAACCACAGTTTGAAAACTTCATCAAATGAGAAGTACAAAGGAATAGGAATATATAATGAAAATATTTAGCATGAACAATTTACATAAAATTTACTTTAACAGTTTAAACAATCGTTTTTAAGGTCTGAGTGCAACAATCACTTATTTAAGCTTTCTTTGAGGGTCCTATTCACTAAAACTTCTTACTGCCAATTTCTCACTCTATTGTAATAGCCTACCTGTAAAGTGAGTTTTGTTTTGATGTAGCTTTCCAACCTAGAAGTACACAATAGATTCCAGGTTAGATTCAAGGCCACTTATGGAGTTCACTCCAAAATCCTTAGGGTCATTAATGAGAGTCAAAAGTAGAGCCAGAATTTTTACCACAGTGGACCTTTCAGCAGCCTTAGATATGGTTGATTATACACTGCTGATAGATGTGGCTAATTACATTGTCATCACCATGCTGATAATTTTGATATTTATAGGACTAGCCAGTATAGACCTTTTCCTAGAAGACGGTTTAAATAAGATGTCCTGAAACTAACCAATCTCAAACCCTTGTTGGGATCTATTCATACAGGGCAATTTGGTCAGAGATTTTTAAGGAAAGCGGGTTTAGAAATCTAGTGTTGCCTCTCACCGTGCCTTTTCCATTAGAAGTCATGGATTTGAAACAAAGTTTGAGGTGAAGGATTTTTCCAAATGAATAGGTTACACAATCAGCTCTCAGTTCATGCCATGCTAATAACTCTACATAAAGCCAAAGGGTCTGATGTAATTAGCCGGCTTCACTTCAGAAAATTCTCCTTAACAAGATTTCTCTGATAATTACAGTTTAAGCAGAACACAGCAACAGGAGTGTGTATCAACTTGATAACCACTCAGAAAACAAACCTGCCTTTTTTTTGATATTGATTACATATAATCTGGACTCTTACAGGTATTAAAAAGTCATCTTGCTCTGGGAAGAAAATATATTTTTCCTGAGACACTCTTGTTCCTTTGATTTTTGGCTCCGGCAAATACAACAGACGTGAAAGGCACCTGGCCTAATAATTCCTCCTTGCATAACACTCCAGAACACATCACGAGCCTATCCTCTCTAAAGCCCAGGTTCTTCCAGCTTTCCTAAGGCTCCAAAACCACATACAAGAAGCTTAAACTTCTTAGGTTTTTCAGAAAGTAAGGTTATTAATCATGTCAAATGATGAGAGAAGATGATTTTTTAAATCATATTTTAATAATACTGGTATCAGGGAGGCAATTTTTTTTAATTACGAGAGTTAGCTATTCAGTATTCTGCCTGCTGTCTGACACCACCTGAAGTATACTATAAATCTTTGTGAAAGACAAGGCCGAGAAGTACTACTGGCTAATTATAGGGGTCTCATGTATAAACCAGATGCTGAATACAAGATGGCTAAGATTATTGCCAGCTAAAACATGCATAAGGCACTCAAACTATCTTGGGAGCCCAATCATTATTTTTATGCAAAAAAAAAAAAAAGTGTGGTTCCATTCTTAAAGGCAGAAGAATGCACTAATGTTGCAATGCTATCTTCTATCTTAAATTCATTCACAGTGAAAGTCATCTCTACAACTTTAAAATGTCTGCCTCCACTGAATTAAATAAATCTCAAATTATCTAGCCATATGCACGTATAACATACTAGTCACACAGAACAAAAATATGCCCAAGAGGCGGTCTGGAATATATTAAGAACCATGTATTCTTCAAGACCCAGTTCAAATCCTATATGTTACAGTTCATTCCCCTCTCTCCATTTTCCAAATTTTCTATAACACTATCAAACTGCCTTCATTTTAATAACAATTTTTTAGAATACAAAGCTGCAATTCAGTTGAAGTTTGCAAGCAAAGAGAGGAAAAACAACAGATTAAAGTATGTCAGTGGTATCCTCTCCAATTGCCCTGCTTGGTCACTTGACTGACTTGAATTCTAAACTTCAAGAGGAATCAAAAAGCAGTCTTGTTTTACCTGCAAAGCTATACTCCAAGACCAACTACTAAGTCTACAGATAGAAAGAAAACATGTTCTACTCGCATAAGAAGTAAACAAACTTAAATGTGGGACTAACTCAATACCAGCCATCTTTCAAAACTCATATGAAACTGCTGAATAAGAAAACAGATCCATCTTTACAACATAGTTCAAAATGTCTTGTTTCAGCTGAGACTGGTTTGAAGCATTCCAGAGTAGTTTACCTACTGAGATATAAACATAACCATTCTGTTTCAGCATAGGTTATACAAGATTCATATGTGTTTATAAATACTTTGATTGTGAAATATATACTTTAAAAATTGTAATCTTAATTTTTCAAATCATAACAGAATAGTCTCCAGATGCAGAAAACACACAGCAAACACTGCTGGGCTTTATGCGATCAAGGGTCAGTTTTGTTCACCAGTTGGACATTAAACTTTGAAAAAATTCTCACATCCCCTCGGGGTGACATCAATTTGGAAAGAAGTACAATGAGAAAGAATGTATTTCTTTAAACTCTTCCTCAAATAAATATCTCCTTTCATCTACAATTGTTTTTTCCTTAAGAGAGTTTACTGGTGTTTTGCATCAACCAAAAGAACAACAGGTCTTTTGCAAGGAGGTTAAGAGTCCCTTCATGTTTTTGTAACAAGAAGCAATCAATCACAAGGTGAAAAGTAGAATTCAGAAAGAGAACCTGACACAGTAACTCCACAGAAAGGGTTAGAATTCAAATAAAGTGGCAAATTTTACATATGATTTTCTATTCCAAGATTGTCTAAGTGCAGAACTCATGGAGTATATTTGAACAACATAAAAATACAAATATACCCCTGCTCCCCCCACAAAAAAAACAAATATGGGTTACTAACTTTGTAAAACGCAGCAAATGACTCAGAATACTAGAGTTGGAAAGAGCTATGTATGTAAAAACATCTTGGATTTACTCCTACAATGTTATACACTTTTACTTTTATGTTAGTAAAAGTACTAACTTTTACTAAAGTACTAAAGAAAAGTACTAAAGTACTTTAGTGCTAAAGTGCTAAAGTACTAAAGTACTTTAGCGCTAAAGTACTAAAGTACTTTAGTGCTAAAGTACTAAAGAAAAGTGCTTTTCTCACTTTCAAGAACTTTCTTAAATAATGCAAACACCACCCTACTGCTATTAATTTATATAGAATCTTTTACCAAGCAGCACAAAATAACTGGCAGTGGTTATCTTTATTATTTCAGAAAACATCCCTGGGTAAGTTAAGACTCAGAAATAATCTATTACATGTTACAGATGGGGAAATTTAAGAGCAAGGAGTGACCTGCCATCACAAAGTGAGTCAGTGATGGGCTGGGACTGATTCCCCAATTCCTGACTCCTAACCCTTTGCTCCTGGTAGATGATGGTACGTCTTAAATATTTAAACGCTCAAAAATGTATAATAAGTGCAAACATCTCACAAGTACTTTCTCAGAACTTCCCCTTCACTTTGACTCAGTCCTACATTTTTGGTGGTAACATTAATACTTGACAGTTATGAAGTCCTTTGAATGGCTTACTTTGAACATTAAAGGAAACATTCAAGGGAAGAGTGACAAATAAGTAGCACAAGTTTCATCTATTTCAATGTTATTAAATTATCTATACTCATAATGAACCACAATCTACATCAAGCACAGAAAAGTTTCAGTTTATCAGAATGTATTCTCTAAAATTGTCTAAAACTTTAAAAAATCCCTAAAAGATCACCTAACACCTTCATTTTACAGATTCCAAATTTGCTCCCTGAATTAATTTGGGAATTTAAATTAAGTGCTAAACAGAAGCAATTGAGGAGAGAGGACTTAGGCATATAGAAAAGGGAAAACCAGATGTATACATACCACAAACAGCCCTGGTTATATTTAATTTCCAGCAATGCCAGTAATTGGGGGTAGGAGAGGAAAAAGGGAGGGGGTAAAGTGTTAACGTCAGTGATGTCCTTTGAACTGGGTCCAACAATGTTTCTAAGACAGTCTAATTTTTAAGGAAAACATTCTTCCCCCAGCCAGCAACTGCAAGCTCCTTCCTTATTTAATTGGCAGCAGGATCAATACTTGCTTGTTGTAATTTTTTTCTCTATTACCTACTAATCATCCATATGAGATTATCATGAGAAGAGGAAAAGGACAAGCTAGTCCAGAGATGACACTATGTGGTAGAAGGTGAAAAAACGTGATAAATCATCTGTATGTACTAATATGAAAAGATCTCCAAGATACATTATAGATTCTAAAAAGGAAGTATACCGAATTAGAGGCAGTATATGATACCACTTCTGTGGGGCGAAAAGACACCCAAACACACATCCAGAGCAATACTATATGTTTTTCATAACCTATCTACCTACCTGCATGTCTACCTCTAAGTCAGTGCATAGAAAAAGGTCTGAAGGAGAGACCCCAGACTGAAAATAGTCATTTTCTGATGTCTGTGGGGAGATGATTAGGATTGGGATGATGGGATTGGGATAGGAATGTCAAAGTAGCCTCCACAATCTCAATGCTCTGAAGATGTGAATATATTACTTACATAATAAAAAAGAACTTGTAAAAAAGAATCAGACAAGTACAAAAGGACAAAAGTTAATCAGGAATATGCAAAGGTCAGGCAGAAGCAGGCCTAGGCACACAAGCATGAGAAAGCCTCTGCTTCCTTATGAACTCAAGGTCAAGAGCCACTATTTTCCTTCATTCAGTTTACTCCTTAAACGTGCCATCTCTGGCTCTGTCCTGTTGACTCTTAACAATGCATCAGTGTGAAGGCTCTTAGTGAGTTCTTACCTATTCTTTACTCCCTTGTTAAGTGAAATAAGTCAGGAGTAGTAGGTAGATGGGGGTAATTCTTAATTCGTGAACTATACCAGGAATCTACTATGGCTTTTTTCTCCTATCCTCGACCTATAAAAATAGGAGCTGGCTCTTGGCTATCTATAGTAATCAGAAGGAGGCACTCCTCTAATACTGTTACAAACTAGCTCATCACTGCTCTGGCTCCAGTACCTTCTGGAATTAAGTCCTTTCTCCTGGCTGGCCTCAGGTAGAAGTAGTCTACAGCTCTTAATCTGACCTCTGCTCTAATGGTTGTTCCTAATGCTTGGTTCTGTACACATGACTTGTTTCTTTTGTCCTATTTTGTCAAGAGTATTCTTTGTAAAGTCTTGGTTTCCTCAGTTGTTCCATACAAGCAGTATTCTTGTGTATGGAGTAAGAGTATTCTGTGTGTATGGAGCAAGAAACGGTATGATCAAAAGCACAGAAGAGAGCAAGCTCAGGGAACTACAAGGAAACAGGTAGGACAGAGTGAATGTACATGTGTGCTTGGCAGCAGAGAGTCAGGATGGGGAGTAGGGGCAGGGATTGGGGCAGAAAATAAAGTGAGAATAAACAGACTGGGGGCCACATTATGAAACACTTGCATGACAACCTAAGGAGGTAGACTTTATCCCTTCAATGTAATAGGGACCCATCATGGGTTTTTAAGCCAGAGAAAGATATGATTAGATCTGTCTTTAAAGAAATTTGACAGCATTATGGAGGATGGCTTGGAAAAGGAAAGCCTAAAATAGATAAGCAGCTCTCCTAAGAACTGAAATGAAAGGTGAAAAGGGCCTGTTCAGGGCAATGGCTATGAGAAGGGAGAAAAGGAAACAAACATATTCAAAAGCAATTTTGGAGACAGAAGAGATAGGACTTGTTGATAGATTGGTTGTGGAGACTAAGAAAACATAAGGACTCAAGATGTATGTGAGGTTTCCAGCTGAGAGGATGGGGAGGCCATTAAAGAAGAGAGAGAATAGGGGAAGGGGGGTTTGTTTAGAGAGTGTGTGGAAAACTGAGTTTGGAAATTGTTGAGCTACATGCTGGCATATCAACTCTTAGTAAGCTCCAAAAGGATAATGATCTTGTTTGCTAATTTTCTCTGTGCTGCACCTAGTGTAAAGCCATGTGCATTTAAGTCAAGTTTGTGAGGATGCTAATAATGCTAACCCATTCCAGGATAATTGAGACTTGACAATATTTAAGGTACCTCTTCAAAGTCCCTACGTGGAAAGGAAATATGAGACAAGGAGGTTTGTTTTACTTTTCTGTCAAATTTTTTTTAGTAGTTTCCAAAATAAATTTCCAATAATAATAGGGCTTTTAACAAGAAGGTCTATTACCAAGAGCAGCCTGCGGCAGACCATAATACCTCTCACAAGTCTGCATTCTACACATTCCAATAATCAAGTCACATCACCTTTAATTCTCTTTCTTGTTCAGGAACCTGTACTACCACTTAAGATTCTAAAACCTGCCACTCCTAATAGTCAAACATAATCAGAGCCATTTAAACAATCTGAAAACAAAATAACAAAAAACACTGCTGTGTTTTATTTGAAAACTCTTAAGAGGGGGAATATAGAAAAAAAAAGAGCACCATTTGTTCTGGTTGATGTTGTTGTGCAATGTTTTCTGGGGTTTGCCTTGTAGACATGTTGAAATCATAACTGAATAAATCAGCTCCGGCAACACAAAGAAACAATGTTCCCCTCCCCCTTGGACGCCTGAAGGAAAAATGGCATCTTCTCCATGATGTGCACACTTTGGAGCTGCTTTGTTTTTAATCCTCTGCCAAGTCAAGTTTTAGTCTTATTTTAATCTCAGAAACCACAGTAAATTCCAAATCTTTGACAAGTAAATGCTTTCTTCCTTGCCAGAATCCCACTCACTTTCCTTTCTAACTCTTAGAACTTAAGAGTTCAATAATGCCTGCACTGCTGATCTCTTTTTATAAGGAAGAAAATAAATACACTATAAATTATATTTCCTGATATTTACAAGTTAGTCTACATGTGAAATAGGTTAAGATAAAGTTGTTATCTTTCCTGCCCATCATTTTTAAAAATATATATTCACATGTACTGTGGGAGAAGGAACAGATTGGAAGTCAGGATCAGGGCTCAAGCCTCATTCATTTTAGTTGGCTGGGCAATGTTAGTCGAGCAACTTAAACTTGGTTCCTTATATGAAAAAGTTAGGGAAATAGGCTGGATGGTTTTTAAAGGCCCTTCCCTTGTACTTTAAAATATTGATTTTTAAAGATCATAGCTATTACCTGATTTCTCTTTTTTTTTTTAACACATGGAAAGCAGTCACTCAAGAAAATACTCCTAAGAAAAAAACTAGTTTTTGTGGTAAATGGAATAACCTCAGAAATTACCTAATCCATGGAGCTTTGAAACTATATTCTAAGAGTTATATACTGTTTTGTTTATTGGAAAGATTCTACAGTTTAAAGAAAAAGATTGCAAACTACTAATCTAATCCAACTCTGTCATTACAGATGAAAAAAACAAAGATCAGGATCAGAGGAAGAAATATATCAAAGCCATAAAATACCATGCAGCTATTAAACATGATGGCAAGAGAAAAGAAAGGTCATGATAAATGTAAAAAGAAGTGAGGATATTAAACTGTGTATTTAAAAAAACTGTGTATAAGTATAAATCTATTGTTTCAGGGTAATATATTCATTATATCACTTTCATCAAAATGCATATCATAACACAATGTTCAAATAACACAAAATATACAGTGAAAACTGCAACAAATGATCCAAAACCTCAACATCAAGAAACATTCAGGATTAACAATTAGTGAATATCACCCAACACAGGTAGTCACAGGGACAGATGATGGATGAACAGGAATAAATTTATCATTTCTGGGATGAGAATACACTAACTTTAAAAATATATATATTAGTTTAATTTTACTTGAACTTAATAGAAACTAAAACTGAAGAATTTTAAACCTTAGATAAATGCTTCTTCACTCAGAAAGCAGTAACTGAGAAAAATAAAAATCCCTCAAAGTTAAGAAAAATGATTAAAAAAACCTTAAACAGTAGATCAATATTATTAAACAGTAGATTAATATTACTCTTTTAACTTTTAGATTGTATTGACGGATTTGTTGCTATGAAAGATAAAGAGATTAACAATTACCAATTCCCTCCCACCTACCTCCCAACCTTTGCTTTACTTCGCCATGTTGTGTAACGTTTACATTCTGTTCTCTTACCAGTTTCCATTGTTGCTAAATCTTACATTTATATCTAAATGTATTTAATAATCACAATCAGTTTTTATTTTGAGCCATATCTTGGTTGACTCCATTTTAACAAGTACATTTTTCAGAAAGATCTCACAGATGCTATATTCTCTAGATTCTTTCATATTTGAGGATTTATATGCCTATTGCCTTTATTCCTCAGAAACAACATGGCTAGCTAGATACAATGCTCTTGGGTCATACTTTGAGTCATACCTTCTTTTATCAGAACTTTGTTGGGGCATCTGGATGGCTCAGTCAGTTGAGCATCCAACTCTTGATTTCAGCTCAGTTCTTGATCTCATAGTTGTGAGATCTAGCCCCACACTGGGCTCTGTGCTGGCGTTGACCATGGAGCCTGCTTAAGATTCTCTCCTCCTCCCTCTCCCTCTGTCCCTCCCCTGCTCCTGCATGCTCTCTCTCAAGAAATAAAAAAACAAGAAAAGAAAAAAGAAAGAAAGAGAAAACCCTTTGTTGATACTGTTCTTCCAGTGTTGCACTTTGTTGTGGAGAAATCTGAGAACAGTCTAGTTTTCTCCTTTGGAGATGACTTTTGCTTTTGCATGAATGACTGAAGGAGTCTTTCTTCAGTAACAATCAGAATATAAGTTGATACTGATTCTTTTTTTTTACTAATGTCAGTATTCAAAGTAACTTTTTGATCTGCAAATTTAGTTTTTCACTTCAGTGAAGTTTCACTCTATCAATTTTCTAAATACTTTTTTAGTCCCATTTGTAGGGTTCTCTTCCTCACAGACACCAGTAATCTTTTTCTTGACTCTTCTTTGTATCTAATCTATCATTGTTAACCAATTTGCTTTAACCTTTCTTTTACCCCTCTGTGTTTATGGTGAGTATTTCCAGCTTCTGCTCCAAGCCATTAAATTTTCAGCCACCTCTCTTCTATTCCTTACTGGTTCTGTATCACTTATTAGTTCTTCAACAGTGCTGTTCTAGTCCTTAATTTGTTTCCTTAGCTCTATAATCTCATTTTTTATCAATATGAACTTTTAAAAATTTATTTCTATCTGTATATTGTGTGTGATTTTATTTGTGTGTGTATAATATACATGTACTATAAAAGCCCAAAAGGCGGTACACCAAAATTTTAATAGCTCTCTGTAGTAGTGATTTTTTTTTTAACTTTTCCCCTATCTAGATTTCCTAAATTTTTTCCACAGTGAACATATCTATTACTTGTACACTGATATTGATAGACACATACACATATATGTAAATATCATATATGTATTTTTAGGGAAAAACTGTATTTCTAGAAAAAGATACTGGAAAATAATAGGTGAAATAATTTGTCTAAGCAAGTTATTGGTAGGATTGTATCCTTTAATTCTGCTGTGCTCTTTCCAAGATGTTTGCTTCTGACAAGATAGCTGTAGAACTGAAATAACCAGCCACAGCTTAACCATCTTTATCTCAATGATCCAAAATGTATAACTTTCCAAGAATAACATTCTTCCTCAAGTTAATGTGTAGTTATAGTGTTTGAAAGATAGGAAAGTAAACTGTGTGAGCTATCAGATGACCAGCATATAATCTATATCGTAGACAGAGATGCACAGTGGATATGAGTGAAAACCACTCCTACTTTCTTTCTGACTGATTTTGTTCTGTTTCAGAGGTTAAGCAAGTATAGACCTCAGATGACTTTTCCATCAAAACTCTATCTAGAAAAGAAATTCCGCTCAGAGTCTGGAAAGCTATTGATTAATATGTCTAGGCTCTATCCACTGTTTTTGAAAATATATTTCTCTTAAATTTATTTCTTCTTTGCTATATCGTGGGTATATTGCTATACTTACATTAACTCTGATACCATCAAATTCCTAAAATTTTGGGACAGGGTCCTGGAACAAAAGCAATTTTTTTAAACAAAAGATAAAAATTATAGAATCTTCTGAAACATTGAGCTGAAAAAATAAGAACCTTCATTGATAGTTAAAAAAATGTAATTTATAAAAAAGAATCACAAAAGATCTGAATTTTTTAGGAAGAAATAAAATGATATCATAAAAAGGCCTAGTGAAATGGAATCAAGCTATTCCCGAATTTGAGTCTCAGCTCCTACCAATCATTTAACTTCTCTGAACTTGATTCTTCATATTCATCTACTCAATGGATGAACAGTATTTATTTCTGTCAAGTAATATACTTATATGCTTATTAAAAAGTATTAACTTCATATTTGCACTTTTATATAAAATTTATAAAGTAATTTTACAAAGATGGTCTCATTCTCGGTAGGAATGGACAAATACATAATTGGTAAAAAATGTTAACTGTCAAAAAAAATATATATACACACATACATACTAGAAAGAAGATACAGCATGATAATTCTTTACTGCTTTATAAACTAAGCATTAACTATCTAATAACACTTAGAGATGTATTTATCCCTGGGCTATCTTTATTTTTCAAAGCCAAATTTAAAAAAATAAATAAATAAAGTACTGACCAAAGAAACCCAGGAGAATAAAACAGGAACATCATGGAAGTTGAAAACTCATAATCTAAATTTCAGAACTGATAACATTGGCAACTGATTGCTATTTTACACATGTAAACCTTAATAGGTTATAGAATAAAGCATAAAAATGAAGAATCTAGAAATCAAGTATACAAGAAATGTCATTTATAATAGGTCAATTTAAAAAAAGTGACTTGAGGGGTGCCTGGGTGACTCTGTCGGTTAAGCAGCTGACTTCAGCTCAGGTCATGATCTCAGAGCTCCTGATTGCGAATCCCAAGTCAGGCTCAGTGCTGACAGCTCAGAGCCTAGAGCCTGCTTCAAATTCTGTGTCTCCCTCTCTCTCTGCCCCTCCCCAGCTCACACTCTCTCTCTGTCTCTTTCAAAAATAAATAAACATTAAAAAAAATTTTTTTAAAGTGACTTGAAAACTGACTACAATAAAAGACATAGCAAGTAACCTCTGAAGCTTCCTTGAAATATAATAGAAAAAGTCATGATAAATTTAAAGAAAGACCAGAAAAAGCAAGGTAAGGGGCAAAAGACAGGTTTTCAAGAAAATATTAAAAACCCCCCTTATCAGTCTGGAAAATTCTAACAAAGAAAACTAGATGTCATAACTGTGTTCACATAATAACTTTGGATGCCCAAAGTCATTTTACAATTTACAAATTGCATTTAAAAATTTTACAATTTAGCAATGCAAGTGAAAATAGATGAACATTTTGAAAGAGGATACATTAGTAAAACTTGTTTTTACTAAAATAAGAGCTGGAGCATCTTCAAAAAGTATTGAGACCTTATTCACTTTGCTCCAGCTCTATTTCATCAAATTTGCATTCAGTCCTCCAACACTATTCCAGAAGCCTGTCCCAAGTAAGTATAGGGATAAAAATAAAAAGGAATACTTTTTCACTATAGCTTTTATCCAAATTTCCTGTTTACTGTATTCAGTCTTGATTTCACATGAAGTTTATTTGACAAGCACTTGGTGGTAAAACTAGACACCAAATTTTTCCTTCATGAAAACCAACGTGGGTGGCTTCTCTGTATTTTTCATCTTTTTACAAGAGGGTACCTCTTTGTGGTGGCATAAGACCTCATATAGTTGTGTGAGACATTCTGCTGCCCAGAATGACTAGGCATTCAGTTAATTTCACCTCTCTTGTGTTCTACTGCATGAATAGTTATCAGAAGGTTTGGCCAATCTAAAGAAAGGGAAGGGAAGAAATGCATAAAGAAAATCATCATCATCAAATAAAAATAAAGCTTAATGTACAGAGCTCTTTGCTAAGCATTATGCTAAATAAACAGATATGATCCCTGCCTTCCAGAAGCCTCCATGTTAGAGCAGATGATGGCGACACCGAGATGTAAACAGACTTTCACAATGTAGAACAGAGACTTGACGACTGCCAGTAGAGCAGAAATAAATCAACAACAGCTAAATATTTACAAAATGTGAGAGATTTATTATGTGTAATGTACTCTGTACAATACACAGAATAATCTCTGGAATTAGTGAGCGCTGAGTAAAGATACGTTTCTTTTGTGTCCTGATCCTACTCTCTCTCTGACTGCTTGTGTAACCTTAGGTTTTAAACTACAGTGACTATCTGCTGTTGCCCTATAAAAATGGAACAATGAAATCCTCCAGGTTGCATTCGCTGTAAGTGCAGAGGCTCATGAAAATATAGCACAGAAAATTAGATGATAATTTCTAATGAATTGAATCAGGATAGAAATTCAATTTTTAAATCCCTTATAAAAAATATCCTTGCATAATATACTTGATGATACCAACTTAACCATTTGGAACATGAACTTTTGAAACAGCTGATCTGAAATTTTGACTAGAGATAGGGAATGTGTTACACAAATGGTATTGTTATTCCCCAGCAAATGTTACCTGTTTTATTTCTCTGAAATTTCCTCTAACCATTCTCATTTCCTTTTTCCTTTTCTCCAATTTCCCTTCTTTTCACCTTTTCTTGTCCTCCTCTAACTGTGGGATCTACAAATACAAGCTCTCTAAATAGTGAGAAGGACCAGGAAACCTTTTCCCTTCAGATTCAAAATAGAAGGGAGACTGTTGTTTAAATATTTTAACTACATCATTAAAACACTCCAAATTAAAAGACCTTACAGACTCTCTGGGCTCTAGTCACAGGGAACATCTTTCAGTACCTCAAATGTGTGTGTCATGTTTTTTTATACCAAAGTGCTTTCCAGTGCTTGGATCATCCTTTCACGCACTCTCTCCAACTTTAACCAACACCTACTCACCTTTTCCTAAAAATAAACCTTCGGTTTTGCTTCTGTACTTTATATATGTTCACAGCCTCCTGGATTTCTCCTCCTAGAGTGGCACTTTCAACATCCTATTTTATTCACCAATTAACTTATATCTACCTCCACAAGACTGAGAGAGCCACGTAGGCAGGAGCTAGGACTTCTCATTATCACCTGGAATTAGCACAACACCTGGAACATGGTAGACACTTAATAAAGTTTTGTTGAAGAAATGAAATGACCAAGGCAATAACCTGACCAAAATCAATTAAAATATGTTCTACACCTCCAGAGCAGCATCACCCAACAGTTTTCTGCAATAATGAAAATATTCAAATATCTGTGTTGTTCAATACGATAGCCATTGGTGTGGCTATTGAGTGCTTGAAATGTAAACAGTGTAACTAAATTTTTAATTGTATTTAATTTTCATTCATTTTTAAAGCCACATGTGGCTATCACTAACATATTACAGCTCTAGAATCTCAATGAGAATATAAACTATTATGCATGATTTGATTTGCTTATACCATTTAACACATTGAACTTTCAGTTAAAATTGTTCTGCTCAAACGATTAAAATTTCCAAAGTGAAATTTCTCTTAACAGAGTATGTACTTTTTGAGGTTAGGAATTTTATCTTGTTCATCATCTTCTTATATACAGTAGGTATTTTAAAAACAATGTTCAGTTTAACTGAATGATGATACCAGTTGGTCAAATTTAGAGACATTGGTGTCTCTTTTTCTTCTTTCCAGTTTAAAAATAGCAGGTAAAACTAAAAAACAGACAACTACCATTAAAGAAAACAGAACAAAAAAAGAAGTTATGTGTGTTATCTGAACTGATTGTCCTCTCTAGTATCAAGCAGCTACCTGAAGTCTTTACTTTCAGAAAAGGAATTAACGAAAGTCGCTTCCTAAATATGTACCACATCTCCACATCTTCACCTCTGCTCCAACTTTGCTCACGCTATTTTCTTTGCCAAAAGCCTAACTCTTACCCCAATGCCATCATAATCTGTCCAAAATCTACATGTACTACAATGTCTAGCTCACATGCCCCTCCTTCATGAAGCATTCACCTTTACAAAAAAGAATGGGATCTCTCTTATCTACACAGTCCTCTCAGATGATTCAAGTCTGCTTTGTTCTATAGATGTTTGTCAAGTTCATTAAATACAATTAGTGTTAGCCACATAGAATTTAATGCCTCACTTTTCTTAACTATCAGCAATATCTATATATAATGTTTTACTTTTATAATAACAAATTCTGAAAATTATAAATCTTCTTGGATTGAGTCAAACATCTTTTACATATTAGCCTGTTTCTTGATTTGGTGTATTTCCAAACCTAGAAAAATATCTTTCCTATGAAACAGAAGAAATCAGAAACAAGAGGAGGCAGACACTGTGTCATGCAAAACCAGCCACTGAGTGACAGAAAAGATATGTGTGGCAAAATTCCAAGCTACATTCCTAGAACAAACTCTTAGTCCCCAAAGAGATTCTGTTTTCTTATACTATTTGAAAGTACCTTCTTCAAGTCCTAAGTGTATATTGTTTTTTTTGTGATCCAGGCATAAGCAATAACAGTACCATCATCATTTATATTTCTAGATCCAAGATATGTGCATCAGTATTAACTAGCTGACAACAAAATTCTTCACATTTCTGAGTACAGACTTTCATGGAATTTTCTTCTGTCCTTTTAAGCAAAAGGAGGAGGAGGACGACGAGGAGGATGAGGAGGATGAGGAGGACGAGGAGGACGAGGAGGGGAAGAATTATTATTTTACTAGAGAAAGGCAAAAATAAAATTAACTATCCTCAATTGTGTCTTCACTGTAACTCATCTCCTTTTAACTACTTCTCACTACAACTACCCCTCCATCTTTTCTCCTCCCTCTTTCTCCTCAGTCCTAGCAAATGGCCTTACTTTTCTTAATGAGATGTCTGAGGTCATGTGGAATATCCTCTCTCAGCATCTGTCCTCTCTAGCAGGAAGCTCCCCTGTACCTTTACCCATCTTTTGTCCTCCTTTACCTCTGATCTCTAAATATTCCGTCCCAATGTCAATACCTCAACCTATATACTTGATCTCCTTGCTTCCAGACTCCAGGATCTGTCACTCAGTGATCGACTCTCTATCCCCAGTACCTTCTCTCTCCTTCTCTAAAGGCTCCTCTCCTTTACCTCTGCCTACAAAGATGTTTATTTTCCCATTAAAACAAAAACAAAAACAAAAGCAAAAACAAAAAAAGATGAAGAAGGAAACAAGCCTTCCTTTCACCTTAGTCCTTCTATGACTAACATTTCATTTCTCTACTCCCATACATCTCCTAAACCTTGAAAGAGTAGTTTACAATAGTTAAATTCATTTTTATAAGGTCTTTAACTTCCTGGATTTTTCCACCCATATCACTGTACTATCTTCTCAAAGGCCATCTGTAATCTCAAAACCACCAAACCCAGGGGTCTTTTTTAATCCTCATTCATTTCCTCCTCTGTGGAGTGTACGACACTTCAGACTAAACTTTCACTAAAATTTTTTCACCTCTTGTTTCCAAATAACATGCTGGTACAGAGAGCAAACATGACAGCCTGCACCTACACCAACAAAATGCCTATGATCATTTCCCTCACTCATGAGACACAGGAAAAGAAGCAACAGACTCACTGGGTCCATCCCAAGTGGGAAAATTAGCCCAAAGAATCTCACCTATTCGATGAGCTCAGGAATGACACTATAACCTTGGCACTAAGACTGCAAGCCGCTGATTCCTCATACCATTCTGTTGATTATCAGTCATAACGGCTTCTGTGATGTTTAAATAGAACAATGGAGTTAACTCAAGTTAGAGAGCTATTGTAACTGATTTCCCAAAAATTCGGGGTTGGGGTTGGGTGACGGCACAGTTCTTTGGCAAAAAGGCCATTCACTATAAGTGGAAAGGCTTTGGGGGAGGACAGTAGAGACTGCAAGGACAGTTACTGCAGCCTCAGTAACACAGGGTGACACAGCATAAGAGAGACCTCTTGATAGATCTCTTTCCTTTTTGACCACTCTTGCTAACTTCTTTTCTTCTATTCAAACCTCAAAAGGTATGTATTCCTTAAGGTTTCCTCTTTAATCTTCTCTTCCTGTTTCTTTCTCCTCCTTTACCATTTTTGTAAAAGAAAACAAAATGCCCCATATACATTCATCTCAAGCACTTATTAATCTTTGTTAATTCCCCAAGTCAGCTCCTCCTCCTCCTCTTCCTGTTTTTGTTAATGGTATCACCACTGCCCTAGTTACCCAGATGAAAATCTTCCCTCAAATTCTCTTTTCCTTTTTTGCTCACATCCAATCATTGCTCAGTTCTGCTGATTCTGCCTACCAATTGTTTCTCCTTTCTCTTCCATTTCCACTCCCATACCTTACTTACGTCAGGCCCTTATTATATGTAATCTGGGTCTCTGCAATGGCCTCTTAATTTCACTTCTTAGTTCTAGTTTCTCCCTACTCTGTTGTATTCTTCCAGTTAATCAAGTTAAAGCACAGCTATTGGCTCCTATCCTGTTGCTGCTTAAAAGCCTCATGGAGTCTCCACTGCCTAGAAAATAAAGTTCAAAATCTCCAGTTAATTTTTTTAAGTTTATTTTTATTTATTTTGAGAGAGACAGAGAGCAAGCAGGGGAGAGACAGAAAGAGGGAGACAGTATCCCAAGCAGGCTCCATGCCATCAGTGCAGAGCCCAATGTGAGGCTTGAACTCATAAACCGTGAGATCAAGACCTGAGCAGAAATCAAGAGTTGGACACTTAACCAACCGAGCCACCCAGGTGCCCCTCTTCAGTTAACTTTTAAAACCTTCCATGACCTGGCTCCAGGCTTCACTTCCCATTTTATCTCCCACCACTCTCTTCCATAAAATCTATACTTCATCCTACCTCAGCTACTCCTTGTTCCTAAATAACTCCACATCTCCACCTCTGCTCCATCTTTGCTCACATTTTTATCTTTGCCAAAAGCCTAACTCTTACCCCAACCCCATCTTAATCTGTCCAAATCCTACATGTACTACAGCGTCCAGTTCATAAGCCCTCTTTCACGAAGCATTCATCTTAGTAAGAGGATGAGATCTGGCTTGTCCACAGAGTCCTTTCAGATGGTTCTTCCTGCTTTGTTCTGTAGATGTTTGTATATTTATGCTCTCTCCCTCACTAAATAGTAAGTTCTCTGAGGACAGAAACAAAATCTTAATCATTTTTCTCCTTCTGCAATGCTTAGCATGGTGTCCTACAGTAGATAGGACTAGAATATGTGCTGAATTAATGAAGTCTCACAAAATAGTTGGTGTAATTATGGACACTCAAGGGGCGCCTGGGTGGCGCAGTCGGTTAAGCGTCCGACTTCAACCAGGTCACGATCTCGCGGTCCGTGAGTTCGAGCCCCGCGTCAGGCTCTGGGCTGATGGCTCAGAGCCTGGAGCCTGTTTCCGATTCTGTGTCTCCCTCTCTCTCTGCCCCTCCCCCGTTCATGCTCTGTCTCTCTCTGTCCCAAAAATAAATAAACGTTGAAAAAAAAAAATTTAAAAAAAAAATTATGGACACTCAGTTGAAAATGCCCAAAAACATCTCATTCAAAAATAGTTCCATGCTAAAAAACAAAACAAAACAACAACAACAAAAATTTTTGCTTTTAGAATCCTCAGAGAGCTCTGAAGTTGCATTTTCCCCAAAATCTCATTGCATGCAGTGTTGCTGAAAACTTACAAAGTTTGAACATTTTTAAAATTCCAGTTATCATTTTCTTTATGAATGAAGCCAGGGAGAATTTTCTACCTTTGGTTTGGGCAGCATTTGATTATCTGAGGAGATGATCTTTTGTAATGATACCGTTATTTTAGGATCAACAAAACTTACAGTAGCAACAAAAATTAAAGGAATTCTGGAATTAAAACACTGGAAAGAGTGACTAATACTTTATTCATTCTGGTCGTCATTTATCCTGATGAAGATTTATTTATCTGATTTATCTGATGAAGAACTTATTTTAAATACCTGTATACTAGTTTGACCATTCTAATAGCCTTTGGAAACATCTACTGCTTTTACCAACATTTGTAAATCACATGGGGTTATTTGCTCAAAAGAACATGAGGGGCAGAAATGTTTCCATATGCTAGAAAATGGTTTCATCATTTTAATAGGATGGGGGGAAATGTGGTTTATTTTGCAAATAAACACTAAGCTATAGAAGGTGTCCTTATGAGAATAAGTTATCTTCAGGTCTAACCATAAACAACTTTGCAGCCACAAGAGATCACCTCACAAAAGAATAGAAAAGTATAAAGTCAATTACGGTTTACGTAAGTTAAAAAATGCTACTATGGTTGAAATATAATTTAATATCTAAATTTGCCTTGATAAAGAGACCCATTCTTTTGTGACACTTGTGATCATATGATCAAGAGGAGACAGGTTTCAACTTCCCAATTTCAACTTTAACCATTCTTACTCCACTCTGCCCAAGACTTTTAAACCAAGAGGACAATAAGCCTTGGGAAAAAAAATGGATTCTCCCTTAAATGCTAAAGGTAGTTGCCTCATTTTAGCTAACAATTTAATTTACATTTCTATTCTTCTGAAAATGTTCATAACAATTTCACTTGATAATAGCACACTACCAGAGAAGAAAGAAAAAGACCAAAAGCCCTTTGACATCCGGATGATACTGTTATTACAAACCTCATCCAGCTCTAGACCAAATGAGTGATACTATATTTCAATGGACAAACCACAGGCTACCAACTGCATATTCTGTTAGCAAATTTGCCATAAAAGCAAACATACTGTACCACTGCATGTTGAGCAGCATCTATCTCCAGACCCCAATTCCTACTGCAAGAGATCTATACTACATCTACTCTGTTCCAGAAGATGTCCAGAGTTCACTGTGTCTTGTAAGAAATAAGGAGATAACATTTCTATGAACAAAGAAGTTCAAAATGTCCCCTAATCTAAACTCAACCTAGGATGATTCTAGAACTAACCACGCTTCATGAGACTCCATTTTTCAAAAAGGGTCCTAACTGCTAAGTTCCTGTAGATTATAATAAATTATAATGTATATCTGGACTCTGGTATGCAATAGGAATAGTAACCAAATGTCCAATTAACTACTTATTCTAGATATAACTCCAAAAGTCAGAGAGCTTTTCCTTAACAGATAGGACAGCTATTTACTTAATTTTGTCACAGTGGCCATATTTATTTACGATCAGTATTCATTTCTGAAAAATTTCATGTTTCCTATAGTTGTAAATGTTTTGCTGGAGTATGTCAAGTTCTCGAAAGTAAGAGAGTAAAGAGTGTTTTTTAAAAAATATCTTACTGAAGACATTGTTTTTTAGGCAGATTTTTCCATTATCATAAATACCTTAATACACAAGGTAATTTAAGTGTTAAATGTTAGTGACTGCCTGATATATTATACAAATTAAGATAAAGTTTTTTGTTTTAAGACCAAATATTTGCCTTTCTACAAAAAACATCTTACACCTGAATGTTCTTAAGTTGAATTGAGTCTTATCTCCCAAGTAATCTCCCAAATAAAAACTCTTGGTCTTTATTGCCTTATCAATTACATTACCTTCCTATATCACAGGGGCTTGGATTATTTGGGAAAACAACAGGGGCTTGGGATCATATTTGGGAAAATAACAGAGTGAAACATTTTGAAGAAAATCAACTAACAGAAAAATGTTAAATGTCCCAAGAAGAAAGGGGTACTTGGCCATTTAAGGTTATCACTGGCCTGGTTATATACCAAAAGATTTCACCAAAATGGTACAACTGAAGCCATCTAGAAGTTATCATGGTCTTACTGTGCACAAACCACATTATTTTATCAGACTCCCATTACTGAATGACACTTTCTTTCTTGCTTTAGACATTTTAATACCATTTAATCAATGGAAAATTTTGACATTCATATACTCATATTTTCCTTACTCTTCCTGATTCTTATCTGGAAGACAGTTTAGCTTGTGTTGTTTTTTATTGTTGATTTTATGATTTAACTGTTAAGGGTTACACAAAGGAAGTCTTGCTTTACCCTTGACTACTATGAGAACACCTAAATAAATATTTTAATATAGTAAGACATTCAAGCTAGGTATGATTCTATCTTTCTCTTTGGTGAAAAGCTACCTGGTCTATCCAACAATCACAATGACTCTGAAATACATCTTTGAATCTTCATGATCTACTCCCAGTCCTTTAGATTTCAAAGGGACTCTATCAAGTATCTTATAATCTATAAGGTTCGTAAGAGCTGTGTCTGTTCGGTTTTGGCCACTATACCATGCCTAGTGCTTAGCCTGACTGGCACATAGTAGGTGTTCACAAATACAACTTTATTGCACTGATGAAATTCTTGAACCAGTTACTAGTTCACCCACTAAGGATGTTACTAAACATCTCTGAGACAGTTTATTTATTAAAAAAAAGAAGAAGAAGAATCCTCATAGAGTTATTCCTATGATTAAATAATTTTTAATTATTAAATATACAGTTTAGTAGTAACAAAGTACAGTACTATAATTATCTTTTAATGTAAAACTATATTTTAAGGCATACTAGAATAAATATAGCTGATTTTTTTAATATGACTACATTATAAATTGGTGTGATTCAAATTAATTTCACAACTACATTTTTATAAAATAATAATAATAATAATAATAATAATAATAAAGGGCCAAAAATACAATGAGGAGCAGAAATATTAAATACAGAGACAAAGAAGGAAAAAAATCCTCATAAATAAGGCAATGTTTTGAAAGAAAATAACTTCCTTATATATATGTGGCTTAAAACAAAACTAATACTTTCCAAGTGACAAACCTGGCACAAAATAGCAACTGGGAGATTTATTTTTGCTAAAATTATCATCCAACTCTGTCCAAAAAAAAAATCTTTACTTCTTAGAGGCACGTACTCTAAGATGAAATTGTCTTGGTAGTGAAGGGGAAAAAATCCCATTAAAATGTGCTTTATATTTTCTTTTTCTTTCTAGTACTTGTTTCTTTAAAAATTAAGTCTAAAGCGCCATCTACTGTGTCTGTTAGGATCACATCACCTTTGTTGGTTTAACAGAGTACTGAAGAAACAAAATGAAGCAAATTTAGAATCTATTACCTTAAAGTCCTATTCCAAGGAAATAAAAGAGCGTGTAATTTTTTCCCGTTACATATTTTTATACAATATACTTAAATGTAAATACTTAAGACACATACATTATAGTGCCTCAGCAATCATTTTCCTTGCTTTCTTTTTACTTCCTTCTTAGATACTTCACTTCCTTCTTCCTTCCTTTGCTTTTGGTAAGAAAAACATCACAATACGGAGTAAAATACTTCTATACAGTAGACAAACAAATACTAATAATAGCAAAGTTTTGAGCTCTTACTGCGTGCCAAATAGTGTTTTAAGTGGTTTTTACTCAATATCTCATGCAATCCTCACAAAAATCCATTGAGATGAATGTCATTAGTATTATCTCCATTTTACAGGTAAGGAAATTGAAGCAGAGAGAAATTATTAAACATTTTACCCAAGGTAACATGGCTAGTAAGCGACCAAAGTATGATTTGAATCTAGACATTCTGGCTCCAGAACCCATCTCTTAACCATGATACCAAGCTTTCTATTACTATTAATGGGTTCAAATAATTATCAACGATACTCTGTCACCGGAACTGCATAGGATAGGGACACATGGCTGACTCAGTTGATAGAGCATGCAACTCTTGATCTCAGGGTTGTGAGTTCAAGCCCTACGGTGCATATAGAGATTACATAAAAATAAAATCTTTTAAAAAAAAAAAAAAAAGGAGAAGAACCACATAGGACAAACACTACGTCATGCTTTACTTCAATACATTCTAACATTATTCTATCTTTAGGCTTTTTGCATATATATCTATTTTTAGGAGATATTATTTTATGTAGAGAACTTGTTAAAATACCTGGATCCTACTATGGAGATTCTGATTTGATATGTCTGAGCTACAATTTGAAAGCGCTGTTTTTAACAAGTTCCCCCCAGTGACTCTGACAGGGCACACTGGAGCCCTGCAGTTAGAACTATTGAGCTTTAAGACATATTTTATTTTTGGGCTATCCATCTGCTCTTAAATTATAGTTCTACTGACTTTTCTCTTACTTTAAGAGTTTAAACACAGAGAACTATGAAGGCAAACTGTCATAAATTTAAATATGTGGGGGATTTGTGTCTATACTGACTTTTAAAATAGGGAAGCAAAGGATTGGTAACCAGAAATTTTAAATTCTGTTTTAATAACTGCAGAAGAATAAAGAAGAAATGAAGTTAGCCTCCCTAGCTACTCCATATGCCAAATCTTTTCTGACTCTCCAGAAAACATATTCTCTGTACCAGTGGTTTTCAAAAGTTACACCAGGGATTCTTGTGGAGAAGGAGAAGAGAAGGCAAGGATTCAGCAGCATCCCTATCCCACCCTCACTTAATCAAAATAAAATTTCCACGGATAATGTTTGAAATCATTGACTTACTCCACTAACACTGGTGCAATTAACTGCTGTTTGTTTCACATGTACACATCACCAAGCAAATAAAACCAAGGATCTCAAGGTAAGGGCCTGTCACTCATGGCTTTTTTGAAGGATGGATGAATGGATGGATATAGATATACTAGGTGGTCAGCCCGCAGCTTGTGACAGTGGCTATCTTCTTTATTAACCCATAGGGTCTTTTTCATTACGTAGATGTAGGCTTTACTGAGAAAATATCAATGCATTAAAAAAATCTCAGGTCACTTATAAACATGGTGTATCTATAATGTAATGAAATGGGTATTTTCACAAGTATCTATAACTTACATATCTAAATGACATGCAAGTTATACATAGATGATACACACATGAAATGTAAGCTATATATAAGTGATATAGTAAGTGAAATGATGTTTGTGAAATAAATCAACCAAATTTATTCTAAAGGAAATCCTGCCATTTGCAACAACATGGATGAAACTGAGGGACTTTATATTAAGTGAAATGAGCCAGACAGAGAAATACAAATACTGTATGATCTCACTTATATGTGGAATCTAAAAAAGTCAAACTCATAGAAACAGAAAGTAGAATGCAATTAGCAGGGGCTGGGGTGGAAAAAATGGAGAAATGCTGGTCAAAGGTATAAGCCTTTGGTTATAAGATGAATAAGTTCTAAGGATCTAATGTATAGCATGATAACTATATCTAATAATACTGTACTGTGTATTTGAAATTTACTGAAAGTAAATTTAGAATGTTCTCAAGACACACACAAAAGTAGTAACCATGTGACATGATGTGTGTGTTACTTAACTTGGCTGTGGTAATCATTTCACAATGTGTACCTATACCAAATCATCACATTCCACATCTTAAATATATGCAATTTCGTCAACTATACCTCAATAAACCTGGGAGGGAAAGCAAAGCAGTTCACCTAAAGATTTTTTTTAAAAAAAGCTTATTCTAAACTACTATTACACAAATATTTTTGCAATTTTTCATTAATTCAGAAATCACAGAAGCAATAAAAGAAAACTAGTTCTAGTACTTTATATTTAATTTACATTTAAAATGTACTTAGTTTGCTCATTCACCTTATTCATCATGCTTGATTCTAAATGGCAGTTAGTTATATCAAAAATCAAAAATAACCCACAAAATGAAGACCTGCTACCATAGAAAATAGTCAAAAGAATGTTCTAGGAGCTATCCCCCCCCCCCAAAAAAAAGAAGAAGAAACATGAATAAAATGAGTATATAATCTTACATGACCATTTTAAGGGAAATAGCATTTATTTGGATGCACTACTGCTGGCATTAAAAAAAAGAAAAAGAAACTCAAACACCATATTTTTAAATCACTATACTTTATAATTACAACTATTGCTACAGAGGTGTGTGTGTGTGTGTATACATATATACGTATACATACATACATACATATATATATATATATCCTTTGCCCTAAGTCTTCCTTTCATGGGAGGAATCAAAGCCAAGTCCATTACTGGGATTTCACAGTCTTCCTCTTGGAAAACTTGGCAGGCTTGTAACTTCAATATATTGATGTTATTCCTGCTACTTTATGTAAACCTTCACTTCAAGTTTGGTGTGTCTGACACCACATTGCCCAATTCTTCCACTATTCCAAATACTCTGAAGAAGCTTCCCAGAAATCCCTGTTTGGATCAGCAAAAGCAATTTGGTGTCATCAGCAGATTTCACCATTTCCTTTTGGAGTCATTAAAACATTAAACAAGCATGATCTTGGTATCAACCGTTGGAGTTCCTACTATTAACCTCTCTCCAGCTGAAGTCAAGCCATTCTCTGCTATGTTGTGATTCCCATCATAAAATCAGGATGTGTTTATTTGCTAAAAGTTTAAACTTTGATGGATATTTTTTTAACCGAAAGTTGCAAAATGCATTACGAAAGTAAAGAGAAAAAAAATTCCCAAAGGAAAGGCCAAATAAACCAGCAAAGAGAAACAGCCCCTACTTGAGTTGCCTTATCCCAGTACTCAAACCACCTCATATTCAACTGATTCTAAAACCTCCACAGAATTTTGACCTTTGCCCTCCAATTATTTACTTCTTTTATAATTGTATGAGAAACCTTATTAGGCACATTTGAAAATTCTATATGAATTATAACCAGCAGGTTCCAACCACTTTATTAGCTTTTTCCCCTCTTCATTACATTTGAAGGAAAAAAAGCAAACAGTCCTTACGGAGAAAGTGAAAAAGCAAATAGCTTTCTCCTCAAACTGGTCTGTACTCTGAACAAGAGAAATCACTCTTTCTTTTATTCAAGTGCAAATCTGTTTGAAGCTTTCATTCTGCTTTCCCAGCCTGCTCTCTGCAGCTGCATAAAAGATGAGACGTGGGAATGAAAGAAAACTAGATTGGGGCCAAAAAGCAGTACTGTCCATATGCAAACTGGCTCAAAGAGCAGCAAGGCTTCTGTAGGTCCCTTCCCCCATTTGCCAACCTAGCAGACCCCCAGCCAAAAGGAGAGGGTGCTGTGCTAGCCCATGTCCAATCTTGTCTAAATAACAACTTCTCCCATGTAATTAGGGGAAAGATAAGGTTACTAGACACCCTCCACCACCCTTGCCCCAGTCCTGACACAGTGCCTGAGGTGTTCTCAGGACCAACTTTTTAGCTCTAAGTTAGATGGAATGAGGCAGAGTCAGGGACTGATGGAAAGACCCTCACAGATCTCTTTTAAGCTGCTTGTGAAGCAGGAGACTGGCCGAGGCAGAGCAGCAATAAGCAGAATTTATTTTACTTATCTTACCCCGTGCAAAATCAAGGCAAAATCTTACTCCCAAAAAGCCAAATCTGCTGTAGACTTTCAGAAAGTCTGGCAGCCCATTAGCCTACATGCAAGAGTGTTAGGTAACCTTATAATCCCAGTGATCTACTCGGGCCAAACAGTGAACTACACAATTGAGAAAGTTCACCATCAAAATCAAACTCTGCTGGGATGAGAAGAGTATTCTCAAGGGTTTTTACTCAGATGTCATTATAACTCTATGTTATTTTTAATACTGTTCTTTGGATTTTGCCCCACACAGAATTCCCAAGTTACAGGGGGACCACGAACAATGTCCAGATGTATAAAAAGCAAAAATACTTCCCTCCTACTTGTGGATTCCAAGATAAACACCACAAGAAGCACGTGTGACTAAACTCAGAGCTCATTCCAAATTAAATACTGCATCATGTGCACAGTGTAGGACTTAAAAAACAAAACTGCACAAATATTCTACACGGTTCAGAAGCCAGACTTGGGTGAGCACATGACCATGTTATAAGAAGGAAACATGAATTGGAGAGTAGGGGTAAAGGGTGAGAAAAGTCTTAGTCATGACCTTTCCCAGAAAATTGGTGCTATTTTCAGAGAACACTTGTATAATATGGGACATAGATGAAAGATGAAATCGTATTTTTCTTTGTTTTTTTTTTCTACTGATGACCCTCAATTCAAAAACCACCTAGCAAATAGAAAACCCTACAAAGATTTCAAATTCCCTATCTAAGCCATGCACAAACATCATTAAATACACACACACACACACACACACACACACACACACACACACATAATGAATACTTAAATGTCTGGCTAGCCAGCCCAGACAGAATGCTTTTGACCTATAAACTGGGTTCTGAACAGAGCACATGGAACTTTAGGGGGCAGGGTAACAGGACATTCAGGTCATGTGAAAAGACTTCCACATTATTTTTATTGTGTTTCAAAAATTAAAGTATAAAATGGATGGATGGATGAATAGATTAGGCAGACAGAGGAGGAGTTTGGCTAACTAAGTGAGTTTAATTTTTCTCCCTCAACTTATCCTAAGTAAAAGCTTATAATAAATTAAGATTTGGAAATGTTTACTGAAATATCTTGTTTTCTAAAAATTAGGTAATAATGATAGATACAAAAGAATATATATACTTATGTAGGTTATGATGCATAATGATAAAAATACATACCTATAAACCCATCATCCAATTTATGAATTAGAATATTCCCAGTCCCAATCAAGCTACACATGGCCCTTCCTGAATCCTATCTTCCTGCTTCTCTCCCAAATGTCATCACTATTCTGAATTGTGCATTTATTTTATTCTCGAGTTTTAAAAAATAGTTTTTACTGCAGTTGATGGCATATTCAAATGTATTTGGTAATCCCCCTTTGTGCATGCTTCCATAATGGGGAGATAAAAAAGTAAAGTCCTTACCTCAATGTATGGAAAAAAGTATCTGCCTGTATGTCTATCTTCCCCTACATGTAAGTACCTTAAGATCAGGAATTATGTCTTATTTGCTCTAACTTCCCAGTACCTAGCAGAGTAATAGGCACAGAATATGTCAAATAATTATTTTTCAACTAATCTTTCAAATTAGAGCCCAAATGTCTTAAATGTTTCACAATCAGAGCTGACCAACAACATCAAATATTGCTCTTTTGAACATTACTTTTCTTCTATGATAGATCTCCTATCCCCGGGCCCCAGGGCCCAAGTTTATCTCCCTAGACTGCAAATCAACATAACAGTCACTCATTACCTCATCACACACTAGATAAAATCTTAGATGGCACTGAAACTGTCAAATAGACTGTTTTCCTCAAGGGTCATAGAGTGCTCGCTTCTTAGTCTGGTAGAAAACATTACCACATGAAAGTTGAACTTAGTAGTATTTGAGCTATACTTAACCACAGATAGCAATGAGACATGGAGGCGTCAATTGTTTTCTACTTAAGGACAGCATCACCTACATAGCAAACTATATACAAAATGAGAGAGATGTCCCTGCTATTTGACAGCAAAGAGTTTCATAACTACCTTAAAATATCTTTACATTATGTACTGAACACAAGTCTCTCAGGGGCTGTGTTCTAAAGGATAAGCCTACACCCTCAATTATGTCACCATTATGCAATATACTCATGATCACAAACAAATTTGTCCTTCAGCCTGGAAGAGCAAAACCGACAGTCAATGTGGCTTCAGATACAAGATTATGTTGTGAGACCTCCCCCAAAAGTATTAGTATTCGAAAATTTCTCTGACTCATCTCTTCATTCTGATCAAAGCACAAGATTAAGATTAAGATTATCCAAAATATCTTTCTGAGTGTGGAGAGGAGTCAGGAGAGATGTTCCTGAAGAACTTAAGCAGTCATAAGACCTCAATCTAAAAGATCTTTCTTAAGAGACAACTGCAATGTTACCACAAAAGGTTTAACGGTTATACTTTAGGAAGCAAAGTTTAGGGAACTGTCACATAGCTATCTGTAGTCCAGAATTAGTTCTTATATTGTAAAAAATGAAAATTAAAAAAATGTTAAAACACTACAGCACAGGCCAGTCTACAAAACCCACAGCTTTTCACAAATACAGCTGAGAAATTTTAGTCAGGAATCTGTATTGATCTTGATAGCATTCCAGGGAAAAACCTTGAGGAGATGAACATCTTTCTCACAAGGCTTTTAGTGCTCTATTTCAAACACTTAATGCAAAAAAAAGAAAAAGGAAAAAAGAAAACAAAATCACTCATCTGTGCCTATCATTTACCAGATATGACCATTTCCTAATTTATCTCAGCCAACTTTAAGATGTCTTCACTATTACCACTGCATTTTGGTATCAAGATAAAGATGTGATAAGAGAACTAAGAATACTTTCAAATGGACTACTGGGAGAGACTGGTCAAAAAGATGGGCAAATGACTGCAAAAATCATCTCAGTGTGCCACTCCACGTTCAACAAAGCAGTTCACCTGCTCAATTACTAATGGTGAAACATCTCCACTTAGACTGAGACAAAGACACACTCCATTTTCTCCACCTATCTGCCAGCCTCCATCTAAATATGAGTTTTATAACCAAAGAGTTACTCTCACTATACAAGTCAAAGAAAAACAACAGCTTGTAACACTATGATGTCAGTCAATTGTGAGGGCATTTATTTGATGGTGACTTTCTACAAAAGTAGAACTACTATCATTCCCGCTGGAACCAGTTGGCCCTTTTTTTTTTTTTTTTTTTTTTTTTTGGTTATATTTCTGAGAGTATATCTTGCCTGAGTCACAAAAGAAGGAAACAACTATTCTGTTCTCACCATCTCAACCTCTAGCATTTCTTTTTTTTTTTTTTGATATTTATTTATTTTTGAGAGAGAGAGACACAGAGTGCAAGTGGGGGAGGGGCAGAGAGAGAAGGAGACACAGAATGCAAAGCAAGCTCCAGCTCTGAGCTGTCAGCATAGAGCCCAAGGCGGGGCTCAAACCCACAAACCGTGAGATCATGACCTGAGCCGAATTCAGACACTCAACCCACTGAGCCACCCAGGCGCCCCTCAACCCCTAGCATTTCTATACTGGTTTGTAACTAGGATAACATAAAGACAGTAAGAAGGGGGCACCTGAATGGCTCAGTTAGTTAAGCATCCGACTTCAGCTCAGGTCATTATCTCACGGGTCATGAGATCAAGCCCCATGTTGGGCTCTGTGCTGACAGCTCAGAGCCTAGAGCCTGTTTCAGATTCTGTGTCTTACTCTCTCTCTGCCCTCCCCTGCTTGCACGGTCTCTCTCTCTCTCTCAAAAATAAACATTAAACGTTAAAAAAAAAAGACAGTAGGAAACAGGTGTGATATATGCTAGAGGACATTATATTTTGCTCTTAGTAGCTTGTTCTTTTTTGGCTTCCTATAATTGTATTCCATACTGATTGATGGAACAGCTTTGAATATTAGTAAAGACAACTGCTGGAATCCTTGTTCATCCCCTTAATGACAAGCTACCTAATATAACCAAACACACACAATGCATTAATCCAAACCACCTTATTTCATATTATAAATACTGCATTTATATGTATATAAATATATCTGTGCTTCAAAGAAGCAAGAAATGAAAAGACAGAATGGGAGAAAATACTTGAAAATCAAATATCTGATAAGGGACTTAGAGTCAGAATATAGAATGAGCCTTAACTATTCAATAATAAAAAGACAAACCATCCAATTTAAAATGTGCAAAGGAGGGGCGCCGGTGTGGCTCAGTTGGTTGAGCATCCGACTTTGGCTCAGGTCATAATCTCATGGTTCGTGAGTTCAAGCCCTGCGTTGGGCTCTGTGCTGACTGCTCAGAGCCTGGAGCCTGCTTCAGATTCTGTGTCTCCCTCTCTCTCTGCCCCTCCCCTACTCATACTCTGTCTCTCTCTCTCTCCATCAAAAATAAGAAATAAAAACATTAAAATATGCAAAGGAAAAAAAACGGGGTGCCTGGGAGGCTCGGTCAGTTAAGCGTTCAATTTTGGCTCAGGTCATAATCTCATGGTTCATGGGTTTGAGCCCCCCACTTCAGGCTCTGTGCTGATACCTCAAGAGCTTGGAGCCTGCTTCGGATTCTGTGTCTCCCTCTCTCTCTGCCCCTTCCCGCTTGTGCTCTGTCTCTCTCTGTCTCAAAAATAAAAGAACATTAAAAAAAATAAAAAATAGGGGCGCCTGGGTGGCGCAGTCAGTTAAGCGTCCGACTTCAGCCAGGTCACGATCTCGCGGTCCGTGAGTTCGAGCCCCGCGTCGGGCTCTGGGCTGATGGCTCGGAGCCTGGAGCCTGTTTACGATTCTGTGTCTCCCTCTCTCTCTGCCCCTCCCCCGTTCATGCTCTGTCTCTCTCTGTCCCAAAAATAAATAAACGTTGAAAAAAAAATTTTTTTTTTTAAAAAATAAAATAAAATAAAAAATAAATAAATAAAATGTGCAAAGGATTTCAATAGACATTTCTCCAAAGAAGACATATGAAGGTTAATGGGCACATGAAAAGACTGTCAACATCTTTAGTCATTAGGGAAATACAAGTCAAAACCACAAAGAGGGGCGCCTGGGTGGCTCCGTTGGTTAAGTGTCTGTCTCTTGATTTAGACTCAGTCATGGCCTCATAGTCATAGGATTGAGCCGCACTCTGGGCTCTGCACTGAGCATCGAGCCTGCTTGGGAATCTCGCTCTCCCTCTCTCTCCCTCTGCCCCTACCCCACTCCTGCGCAAGTGCATATGCACAGGCTCTCTCTCAAAATAAATAAATAAACATTTTTAAAAAACACAAGGAGATACCACTTCATACCTATTACTATGATGGTCATAATTAAAATAAAATTTTAAAAAGACAAGTGTTGGCGAGGGTATGGAAAAATTAGAACTCTCAATCATTGCTGATGAGATTGGAAAATGGTAAGCCCACTTTGGAAAACAGCTTGGCAGCTCCTCAAAATGTTAAACACCGAGCTACTATATGACTCAGCAATTCTACTCCTAGGTATATAATCAAGAGAAATGAAAACATCTGTACGCACAAAAACTTGAACATGCATGGTGATAACTGCACTATTCATAATAGCCAAAAAGTATAAACAAACCAAATATCCATCAACTGATGAATGAGGCATATCCATACAATGGCAGATTACTTGGCAATGAAAAGGAATGAAGTACTGATAAGTATTGATAACATGCTACAATATGAATAAACTTTGAAAACATTATGCCAAGTGAAAAGAAGCCAGTCATCAATGCCACATATTGTGTGACTGCATTTTAACAAAATTTCCAGCCTAGGCAAATCCATAGAGACAAAAAAGAAAAAAATAGTAGTTGCCAGGAGCTGGGAGGATGTGGAAATGGAGAGTGACTGATTAGGTATGAAGTTTCTTTTTGGGGTGATGAAAAGGTGTGGTAGAGTTGCACAAATCTGTGAATATGCTTTAAAAAAAACACTAAATTACATACCTTAAAAGGATGAATTGTATGGTATGTGAATTATACCTCAAAAAAGGTATTTAAAAAACATTTCTGTTATTTGAAGGCTTTTTGTTCTTTTAAAAAAAATTTTTTTAATGTTTCTTGAGAGACAGAAAGACACAGAGAGTGAGAAGGGGAGGGGTAGAGAGAGGTAGAATCCGAAGCAGGCTCCAGGCTCTGAGCTGTCAGCACAGAGCCCAATGCGGGGCTTGAACTTGCAAACTGTGAGATCATGACCTGAGCCAAAGTCGGTCACCCAACCTACTCAGCCACCCAGGCGCCCCGGCTTTTTGTTCTTTTTAACATAGCAAGCGTTATGAGGTCTATAATGGTATATCTATTTTCTAATACATATTCTTGAATATGAAAGTTCTGGCATTCAACAAATAGATGATCTACTGACACTAACCTCTGACGTAGAATTCACCTGCAGTGAAATTCCCCTCTCTTCCTATCTTTTATTCCTTTACTCAACCTTGACTTAGTTCCTACACTCATTATAACATAAAGTGCTCAGCAAGCCCTAGAGCCTGAAGTAGTAAATAATAGATGTCATCAGTCCCTATCATTTTTGAAATAGAGAAAATTGGGCTATTTATCCAGGCAAAGCAAAAGAATTCACATTAAAATTTAAGAGTTGTATTTACAGAATTGGTATTACATACATCCCTATCTTATGACTGGTATATCTTCTGGTTATCTTTGAAAGTGCACTATATCTTAAACTTCAAAGTAATTGTCCACACACTCTTTTATGTGTGAAAAGCATTAAGGGAAAGTCTTTCTGGTATATCCAAAAATTAACTCTCTCAGAAAGGATTCCAGTATAAACCTATCTTACACCAAGTGCACTACAACTAAGATTTATTCATTTTTTCAACCGAAAATTTTTGAGCACTCACACCTGCCAAATGCTGGGATTACATAAATGAATTAAATTAGACACAGACTCTACCATAAAACAATTCACCATTATGGAGAAACACAGAATGCCCTAAACAGGCAATGACAATGGTGTGCTCCAGGGGAGGAGTGTGTATGGTGCTGTCAGGAAAGTGTTCAAACTCAGAAACGTGAATACTACAAAGGGCAAGGAAGTTTTAAACTCTAATCAGGAGACAGATTACTGAGGTCCCCATCTGATCCTACTATTCATTCAACACATTTAAGGACCCCCATCCCATTAATAAGAGACGAGTAATGAACTGTATGCTCTAGATGCCTGAATTACTAGCCCCTAAGTAGCTAATTTTCAAATACATCATTAAGGGTACCTTTTTTTTTTTTTTTTTTTTTTTTTACTTCCAGGAAAGGTTCACGAGGATATGAAAGAAACAAAACTAAAATTAAAAAATATTCATTTCCATGTTATTTAACATATACTCTACAAAGAAGGGGTCAAGATTTTAAATTCAGATATTTTAAGCTCCCTTTACCTATAGGGGCACCTGGCTGGTTCAGTCAGTAGAGCATGCAACTCTTGATTTCAGTATTGGGAGTTCAAGCCCCATAATGGGTTTAGAGCTTACATTAAAAAAAAAAAAAAAAAAAAAAGGCTAAGCTCCCTTTACCTATAACTCTCAGAAAGTAGGAAAAACATCTTCTTAACCATGGTATCCTAAGCTAGATTCTTTGACTCTCATTAAATACATGTCAAATAAATGAATAATCAAAAAAAGAAATCAGCAACATGCCATTTTACTTATTCCTTAACAATATGCCTGTTTCCTTTCTTCTTTTCCCTTTTCTTGCCCTTCTACTTCTTTTCTCTTTTATCTTCATCTGTTCTTTCCTTCTTTCCTCTTTTACTTTAAACCTATGTCTTCAGAAGGCCACCAGCTGCTCTGAATGGCCATTGTTTTGCTAGATTGAGCCCGGTGTTAGCAATAGAGCATTTGCATTTTCTAATTATAAAGCTCCACCTAGTGGTCTAAGCTCCTTTTATTTATTTATTTATTTATTTGTTTGTTTGTTTGTTTGTTTATGATCATTATTTGTTTTTTTATTATATGAAATTTATTGTCAAATTAGTTTCCATACAACACCCAGTGCTCATCCCAAAAGATACCCTCTTCAATTAAGCTCCTTTTATCTAGAAGGTATCAGATAATGAAACTGGAAAACCTGAAGTTAACCAAGAAACATCAGTGAATTCCAGTTCTTCTGTTAGTCTTCTGGCAGTTATCAGATACACTGAATTGTCTTTTCATATCTACAACCAAGTTGTCAGGAACTACCGATGTTGATACTCTACAAAGATTCATAGTCATACATATATTTACTTTTTTTCCTTCCCTAAAGCAAACAAATTATGTTACTTTAATTCTGGAAGAATTAGCAAAGATACAATCTATTGAGATATTTTATTTAAATTATACTTTAAAAACTATAAAACACAAATCTGATATTTTCCTCTACTTGTGATAATGTTTCCTAAACTTACCTGATCATAATTTACAAGATATTAAGTGACATTGTCCTAGTGTCCCAGAATCAGTGACAAAGGCCCACAGGTGAGAGCCAGAGGCAGTTAATGCCCAATCTGAGGGAAAGCACTAAAAATTATGTCCATTTAGCTCCCCCTGGGGTTTGCTAAGAAGTAACAAAACTGGCTGGTGCATCCAATCAACCTTCCCAGGGCAGAACTAAGGCAAAGCAAAGGAGAGCCTGGCAGTTTGACCTCATAGGGGTATCACTAAAAAGTGGGTACTTCGAGAGAATGGTGATAGAGGTTGGGAGATGAAGATGTCTGCAAGAAGGAGAAACTGTCAGCATGGTCCCAGGTTGGCTGCTTCTGAGCTGCGGGACCTATATGCACCTACACATAGAGATACATGTAGTTAACCGTCTGAAGTTTCTGAAACAAGAGGGCTAGCTAGATTAGTCCATGCCCAAAGCCAAAACCCCAAAACAGAATGGTAGAGTATTTGGCTTACCTTCTAAGAAAAGGACTGGGGCCCTCAGCAGGCACATAAGAGGGCTTTATCAGTTCCAATGTTCCCAAGTGCAGAAGCATGACGTAAAAGAAAGATGGGGAAAGAAGGAGCCCGGGGGTACTGTGAAGAATGGACCACCACCAGGGACCAGTGGGAGAAGCCATGATTACACTTCTCATTGACAGAAGGGATCCAGATGAACTTGGCCACTACTTAAAGAAACAATCATCTATGCTAAGAGGCCACCACTATCTGGCAGAACTAGATTTAGAACACTGCTCTCTACTAACCACTCTGAAGACCCCTTCTCCCCTATTCCCGTACTCTCTTGCCAACATGGAAGGCCTGGATTTTGAAAAGGAGAATGAACGCACTACCTCTGAGCTAGACCACAAGCAGCCTGAGTCACAGCTCTAGCCTGCACTGGGAGGATATACTTCCCAAAGTTTTATGCTGGTGTAGACTATTTTAATAACAACATGCATATTTATATATATATTTATATACATACTCCTATACAAACACACATATACAAACACATGAAAGTTTTTGCTTGAAGTCTTCAAGTTCTTGCTTGAAGTCTCACACAGAAAATTTGAAAACAATACTTATATCCTAATAAATTGAACTTGCTCAATAAATCGGTTACCGTAATGAACTACCAGAGCACTTGTTAAAAACACAGATTCCCGGCCCTCCTCTGAGGATTCAGATTTTCCAGGCCTGGGGTGAAGTTTACGAATTTATTTTTTGTTTGTTTGATACTTAACCCTTGTGTGATACTTATGATCACACAAATTTGAGAAACACTGTTCTAGGAGGAACCAATTAAACTCCTGAGCATTGCACACCTGCTTTATGAAAGGGCTCTCATGCTTTCCCAGTCTTTCATCTTACTCTACACTACAAACAGAAATGTTGCTATTTCCGCAAGTAGTATTACATCTTCACCTCTCTTCCTCTTAATACCTACTTTTCTTAAGATGACCTTTTCTCTTTATGTATGTGGCTAAATATCATGTAGAGCACTTTTAACCTTCTATTTTATCACATTTACTTGTTTATATGTCAAACTTCTTTGAGACTAAGAATTATTAGAGGGCAAGAGTGACACCCTAACTTGTCCTGTATTCCCAGGACATAGCACAGAGCCTAACATATGGCAGGTGCCCTATCAATGTTTGTTGAGTGGATTAACTAATGTGCCCAGACCCCTAGATGACCATATATTATAGGAACTCAACTACCATAAAATCTTACACAATAGTAAAACTTCAAAGTAATAATCCTCATTTAGATTATCTTTTTCTCTCCTTGCAGTTTTTCCTTTATGTACCCACTCTATTTATCTATTAACAGACCAAATGAGAAAGCAGATGAGATATAAACATGGCTCCATATTTATATGAGAGAGATACAAACGGACACAAAACTGCCATATTTTATGTTACAGCCAAAGTATACAAAAGAAAAAATGCAAAGTTTATATCAAATAGGTTTATAATTAATTAGGCCACATTCTTCAAATAGTAAAATTTGAATTTGCTTTTAATCAATCTCCAACTGCAAAATAACTTCATAGCAAAGAATTCCATAAGAAAAAGAAAAGATTATTGGGAGAACATATGTCATCTGAGAAATGTAAAAGAAATGATTATATAAAACATTTGGTTCCAGGGCCTCTGGGTGGCTCAGTCAGTTAAGCGTCCAACTTCAGCTCAGGTCATGATCTCTCAATTCGTGGGTTCGAGCCCCATGTCAGGCTCTGTGCTGACAGTTTAGAGCCTGGAGCCTGCTTCGGATTCTGTGTCTCCCTCTCTCTCTGCCCCTCCCCCACTCATGCTCTCTCTTTCTCTTCCTCCCTCCCCCCCCCCGCCTCTCTCTCAGAAATAAGTAAACATTAAAAAAATTTTTTTGTGGTTGCTTTTTATACCTAAAATTAACAACTGAAAGTTTTTTCCTTCACACTACTACTACACAGCCATGTTAAAAACAAGATATTCTTATAAATATGATAGTGCCATACATAGAAAAAATAAAAACAGTTAAGTGCTGATAAATGTATACATAAATTTTAAGTTCTTTCAACTAAAAATAAACAACGGTTTTCCCCTGTCCATCCTCTGAAAAAGAAAAAGATAAAACAAATTAAGCTTTCTTTTCTAGTGTTGCAGGGACTATTCTTAGGCCAACCCAAAAGTCAGTACCAAGCTCTTGGTTTGCCAGTTCAATTACAGATGTTTAAGGAGTTAAATATTACACTTCTAAGCCTCTATTCTAACTATGAGTGGTCTAGGAAGAGAGTAATAAACTTTACAAACCTATTTACTTGTGTGTACCCCTTACTACAGTGTAAGTTCCTTTAAGTTTAGAAGAGTCTTAGTCCCTAAATCTCTGAAAGAACTATGAAACTCTTTCCGAATGGTCAAACATGTCATGTATCAGTTCAATTTGTTTCTTAGTGCCCTCTTCCCTGGATCTTATCTCCCCCTGCTCCAATCTGTACTGGTCATCTCTAAACCCGCTGTCAGCTGACATCCTGAACATTCTTTTACCATCATCCTAGGATTTCGTTTATCTCTCTCCAATACTATATCCCTGCTTTGCTTGGATTTCATGTCTTCTTTTTTCTTTCATGTCTCTTTCAAGTCTTACCTCTCTTGTCGATCATTCAGTTGCTTCCTGAGAAAGGATGTATAGGAGATACATTTTTTGAGACCGTGCATGTTGGAAGATAACTTTATTCTACCCTCGTAATCAGTGTGTGTTAGTGGTACAGCGGTGAGCGTAGCTGCCTTCCATCCTCATAACCAACTGTATAGATAAAGAAATAGATGTTTGTGATAATTTTCCCTCAGAACTTTGAAGGCACTACTCCAGTGTTTATTAGCTTCCAGTACTACTTTTGAAAAGACTCCCTGTTCCTTTCTTTGTGACTTGTTTTTACTCTCTGGTGCTCTGAAATGTCCAGATAGTATCTTTTTTTCCCCATTCATAGTGTTGAGCACTTTCAATCCACAAATTTATGACCTTCAGTTCTGGAAAATTTTCTTCTATCATTTCACTGATAATTTCTTTCCTTCCATTTGCTTTGGCCTCTCTCTTCGAATGTCCTACTAAAAAAAGTTAGACCTCCTACATGAATTTGCTGTATTTTTAACATTTGTCTAATATTTGTGCATCTCTTTGACTTTTATTTTCTAGGAGATTTCCTCAATCTCCTGATTTATTATTTTTTTAAGTTCTTCTGTTATATTCTATGAGCTCCTTTTCTCTGAATATCCCTTTTGCAACCTGTTATTCTTGTTTCATGTAAGAATATATTCTCTACCTCACAGAGATAATTATGTCAGGTACTATACTAAATGGTTTCTATTCACCATATTTAAATATCTCAAATTCAATTTATACAGGACTGCACTCCTGATCTTCCCCCTAAAACATGCTCTACCCGTCTTCCTCTTGTCAGTTGATAGCAATTCTAAACATCCAGTTCCTCAGACCAAAAGTCTAGGCTCCTCTCTTTGTTTCAAACAACATATCCCAACCCATCAGAAAATCTTGTTGGCTGAACCTCCAAAATCTATACAGAATTCAACCACTCATCATCTTCAGTGCTACTCCACTGATTAAGTCACCATCATCTCTCACCTAGGTTACTATGAAAGCCTCGGAACAATTTTCTCTGCCTTTATCCTTAGCCCCCTACAGTCTGTTCTCAAGACAGCAACCAGAGGGAGCCTTTTCAAGCCTCATTCAAGTCTTTGCTCAAATGTCACCTTCTCAATGATGCCAACCCTAACAACCCCTAATTCTGCACCTGCTCTCTTCCTTAATTCATTTCTCCCTGACCCTGCTCTACTTGTTCTTTTCTTACAGCAGTTAGTATCTTTAGCATACAGTTTCTGATTATTGCTTCTTCCCCCACTAGAATGCAGGCTGCACAAAAGAAGGGATCTTCATTGTTTTGTTCACTGATGTATCCCTAACACATTGAAGAATGACTAATAATAAATATTTGTTGAATGAATAACTTATTTATATATATGAGAGTAGTGAGGCCTACAGAGATTAACTTGTCAAGGAGACACATCCAAAACATGAAAAACCTGGTTAGAACCCATGCTGGCCTGCTACCAAAGTCTACATGTTTAATTTAGAATGTTCCTTGATATATCTGTGATTAAAATGAGGTAAATCCTCCATAGACTTCCAAGTCTGAAGGCGTTTTTTCTTATATTTCTAACAAAGGGAAAAATGCATTCCTTTGTATAAATTCAGAGGGAAAATGTTTATGCAAATGTGTCAGGCTGTAGAATGTGATGGCATTTAACTCAACACAAAAGCCAGCAGATGAAGGAAGACTGGAAACTTCTTTGAGCTCCTCAACTACCTAGATGGGAACAAGGTTGCCAGAGAAACTTCTAAGTAAGAATCTCTGACCCCCTGGTAGGATATGTACTGCTTCCTCCCACTTCTACTTAGCAAGGCATGCCTTTGAGGTACACAGTATATTTACTTTTTCCAGCATTTTCCAATCTTTCTTCCAAAGATTTACTTTAAACACATGCTATTATGTATTTTAACTGGACTATTGAAAAGGTTTTGGCTACTTTCTCTATTCCTATTGAAATCTCTAAATTACATATTCTCCTTAAGTAAGAACTAAGAAGGAAAAAAGCTTCAGGCTCCAAAAGGAAATATTACTTTTTTTGCATTGGCAAGCTTAGAAAGTAAGGATAGAGAATTTACATGTTGTAACTTTAGACAATACTAACAAAGAGAATCAAACTCCTGTGGTAGAAGTATATAATTTGATAAATATTCTATGTGTTATGTAAGAATGACACATTCCACCCCCTAAAGTCAAGAGGAAAGTTGGGGTAAGGCTTTTATGTGTCTTTGGCAGTAGTCTGGTAGGCAGGACCTAAAGTGCAGGAAAATAAGACCCTTATGCTTATTTTCCTTCACACTATTTGCCTGATGTCATTTCCCTCCAGCAAGGATGATAGAAGCCAATAAAACTAAAGGAAACAGTTCTGGAAAAAATAGTACGCTATTGCTAAAGTAGGAGAGACAGCAAGTAGTAAGGAGTCTATTCCTAAAAAATTCATTCAGGTCCTTTCCTTTCTCTAAAGTACCACAATTTTTCCATTCATTATTAAACTCAAATCTATCCAGTAAACCTGACTCAGGTATTGCAACAGACAGTTGCAGCTTTTGCTTGACTAGCATCTGATCCCCACTTCTAATAAATATACCCTATTTCTTCTGGAAAACCCCAGATTCTCAGACCATGTGTTGTGGGAGGGGTTATATCCCCAAGAGTAGGGGTGGAGTGTGCCACCCAGGTCCAGCAGGGGCACCAGATCCTCCCAGCCACAGCAGGCATATGACCAAGCTAGTCTGATCAAAACAAACCCCAAGAACTTGTATAGGAGCTACAAAGAGGAGACAACATAGGTCTAAAGCTGTTTTGCCAAAAGCAGACCCTAAGAATGAGGTTAATACTGAAGGAAGTAGAAACAAAAGATCAAGAGAAAGAAAACTAAGTCCTGATGAAATTATTTGATTTCTCTGGATTAAATTTCACTTGAAGCTATACTACACCCAGACTAGGAAATGGGAAAAATGTGTGTGTGTGTGTGTGTGTGTACATATATACATATTTTAATAGAAGGCATTCTAATAGGAGGCATTTGATAAACATATACTATTGCTGCAGTAAGCACTGAAAATCATACTTGATTTCTGGAAAAACTAGAATTGCAGAAATGAGACAAAGATCAATTCTCAGGGTTATTAGAATAATGTAAGTAACTATTTTATTTACTCAGGCTGCTAGCAAAAGCCAGAAAGATAGTAGAGGCAGAGTGGATACAGTATTTCTAGAATTATTTCTACTGCTTATTCTGCAAACAGATATTGAGTCTTTGACTAACCAAATGAATAATGAAATATGGTATCATTAAGAATAGCATCCTCTTGGGGTGCCTGGGGGACTCAGTTAAGCGTCCAACTCTTGATTTCAGCTGAGATCATGATCTCAAAACTTGTGAGATCTAGCCCTGCATCGGGCTCTGTGCTGTCAGTGTGGAGCCTGTTTGGGATTCTCTCTCTCTCCCTCTCTCTGCCCCTCCCCTGCTCGCTTCCATGCACTGGCTCTCTCTCAAAATAAATAAATAAACATTTAAAAAAACTGCATCCTCTTCCCCAATGAGCAGTTTTTCTGATTATTCCAAAGCCTTTTCCTTTCTTACTTGCTTCCTACCTCTGTTCCTTTCAACTTCATTTCCTTTCTCTATTCAGACATCAAGATCTTGCCAGCACCATGAGAAATTACTCTCACAGTCTTACTATATTAAAATTAAAGCATCATCCACTAATTTTATGTAAATAATATATACTTTAGTCCTAAAGCCAACATCTTACTTAACAATGAAATGCTAGGACATATCTACTAAAATCAGATGCAGGGTAAGGATGCTCACTATCTCCACTACTGTTCAACACTGAACTGAAAGTATTAGCCAGTGAAATAGGCAAGAGGCTTATAAATTGGGGGGGGGGGGGAAGTAAAATAACCTTTATTTTCAGATAATGTAATAGGGTTACATCGAAAACCCTCGAGAATCAATAATATAAACTAACTGAAAACAATAAAAGAATTCAACAATAGCCTTCATGTATAAGCATATTGAACAGCTAAAGGATAAAGTGGAAGAACAAATTCTACTAAATATAACAACAAATAATAAAGTATTCTTAGGGATAAATTAACAAGAAATGTGCAAAACCTATATGAGAGAAACTTTAAGACACTCTTGAAAGATACAAAAGTAGATGTGAACAGATAAAAAGATATCTGGTATTCTTGGCTAGGATGATTCAACATCATAAAATTATCAGTTCACCTTGAATTACCTTATAAATTTAATGCAATTCTAATAAAAACACCAATAACCTTTTGTAGGGGAGCTGGACAACCTGAGACTAAAATTCAAATGGAAAAATAAACAGGCAAAAATAGCCAGGAAAACACAGAAAGAGAAAAACTATGAAAGGCAACCACCCTACCAAACATTAGAATATAATATAAAACCTCTATAATTAAAACATGTAGTATTAGTACATAAATAGACAGACCATGAAGTAGAATAGAGTCCAAAGCCAGACCGAAATGCATATAAAACTCAGTAATCTCAAGTTGGTGGCATCTCAGTGGAACAAAGATGGATTTTTAAAATAAATAAATAAACAGTGATGGGACAACTGTTTAGTCATTTGGGAAAACATAAAACTAGATCCATACATCAAATCATTCACACAAATAAACCCCAAAAGGATCAGAGATTGAAAGGTAAAATATAAAACTAGAGTCAATTTTATTATTCACATCAGTTATGTTCTACAAAGTCTCCACAAACACTGAATTAGCAAATACTGAATCCTTTTCCTAGGGAAAATACAGAATTAGGTTCCCCAAGCCTCTGGTCATAATATTTTCATCAACCAACCAATACATACCTTGCTTTATGTGTGCTTCTGTTTAAAGACATCATATTTAATATATGCTGTTGACTCATTAACACTGAACTGTCAGCAAAACTATGTAACTCATGCCTAAAATAAGCTTATCTATTATAATACTTGATGAGGCCCATAACAACCTGCTTGTGCTTAGGAACGCTGGAGAGCACTGCAAAGGGGCCATTTTAAACAGCAAAATCACCAACAAAAAGCACAAAACTATGAAAACAACACTTGTTTACAATATGAGAGCTGAGAGAAGGCTGAGCATCACATTTTCAACCTCAGGTGTAACTGTGGGCAATGGATGATTCAAATTTTTCTCCACTCTGCATATATCTGCACCTGACTACAAAAACACCAAGAGTATTAATTTGGGAGTTACAAATAAACTTTAGTGAGGTGACAAACTCACAAATACAGAATCTACAAACAATAAAGATGAACTATATGTGCATACTTGAAGAAAACATGGGTGGCTTCCCCTTTAACTTCAGTATTAGGAAAGGCTTTCTATGACTCAAAACCCAGATATACTTAGAAGAAAATATGGATACATTCGACTACTAAAAAATTTATGTATGGTGGGGCGTCTGGGTGGCTCAGTTGGTTGAGCGTCCAAGTCTTGATTTAGCTCAGGTCATGATCCCAAGATCATGGGATTGAGCCGCGTATCAAGCTCCGTACTGATCATGGAGCCTGCCTGAGATTCTTTCTCTCTCATTCTCTCCCTCTGCCTCTCTCCCTGATTCGCATCCTCTCTCCCTCTAAAATTAAAAAAAAAAAAAATATGTATGGCAAAAAAAAAATGTACAAAGGTCAAAAGAAAGCTAACAGAGAAAATATTTATAAAATACATCATAAAGGGCTAATATCACTAATGAATTTTTAAATCCTTAAAAATTATGGGAAAGACAAGAGATGGGTTAAATGGGTGATGGGTATTAAGAAGGGCACAAGTTGTGATGAGCACTACGGATTATATGTGTGATGAATCACTAAATTCTATTCCTAAAACCAACATTACACTATATCTTAACTAACTAGAATTTAAATAAAAACTTATAAAAAATTGAGGGAAAGAAAACCATAAACCTAAAAGAAAAATGTACTAAAAAATTAACAATTTACACAAAAAGATACAAAAATGGCCTTTAAACATAACAAGAGATGTTCAATCTTACTCATAATAAGAGAAATGAACTCAGATACCATTTCTTAGTCATCAGCTAGGCAAAATTAACAAGTATACTTGTTAATTAACACACTATTTTGACACTCTTATGCATGGCTGGTAGGAATGCAAATTAGTACAACCCTTATGGAAAATTTGGCAATTAATAACAAACTACATGTGACTTTACCTTTTGACTAAGCAATCCCACTTCTAGAAATTTACCATGAAGATAAACTTGCAGCAATACTGACATGCATATGCACAAGGTCATTCGTTTGCAGCATTTCTGCCACATACTAGAAAATAACCTAAATGTCCATATATAGGAAAGTGGTTGAATAAACTAATAAACTATAGCGTATCCACACAAGAGAAAGTTATAAAAAAGAATGAGAAAGATGTCTATGGACTGACAGAATTATTTTCAGGTTAGATTGCATGATTCCATTTATACAAAATATCCAGATAGGCAAATTCATAGAGACCGATCCCAAATTTGTTATAGACAGATAATAAATTACCAGAGACTAGGAAGAGAGGGGAGGAGAAAATGACTGCTAATGGGCATGGAGTTTCTTTTTGGGGTGATGAAAATGTTCTAGAATAAGAAGTGGTGGTGGTTGAAAAGGATAACTATTATTGCATGTTAATCATATCTCAATAAAACTTTTTGAAAAAAGAGTATATCATGCTGCTTTGTGTATAAAGAAATAACATCTGCATGTATATGCTTTTGTGCCAAAAGAAACACTAGAAACATATGAGATTGGTTATCTATTGGAGATAGGTAGGACACAATGGAATGATGAACAGCTAGAAATAGGAGAGAAGGAATGGGGGATGGGAGTGACTTTTCTTTAAGTGTATCTTTTGGTATACTTCGAACTTTTAGAACTATGGTAAATATAAATACATAAATAAAATCAATCAGGGTGAGTAAAATTCTAAAATGATATACTAACAAAACTATATTCCAAATGTATAACACAGTCACACTGGGATGGGAGGGGTAGAGAAGAAACCAAAGTAACTTTTAAACACAGCATTTGAATTATATTCCCTCAGACTAAAGATTTTTTTAACTTCAGATGAATTGTAAATTCTAAATAGTAGGAGGCTTCCCCCAAAAGCTTTAGGTCAGCATTTGTAAAACTACTTTCTGTGTATTCTATGTGTGAGTAAACAAGTAAATATACTGTACTTTGAACAATGAGACATGAACTATGAACATCAGAGAAGGGAGTTACAAATGTAGAAAAGTGGAAGAAGAGAATGAATCCTGTGATGGTGGATTAGAATTAGAAGTACCAGAACGGATTCATAATTTTATATAGACAGAAACAGGTAAAGATATAGACATAAATGTAGAAAGAGATACATATGCATGTATACACACACACACACATGCTTTCCCCCTAGGTCTGTCTGCTATGAGGATCTAGAATCAGGGAGCACACCATATGCCCAGATTTTGGTTTCTAAATACTACATTAAAAAGAATAAGGACTACTTCTACAGGTAGGGCTAGGAAAGCACAAGAAGAGCATAAAACATGGTTTTATGTTAGAAAGTAAGAAAGTGTTTAAAGAATGATGAGTATATGTCAAAAGAACATAGAAACCAGCTTGAAGGTATTCCCACTGACCTAATCTGGGATAATTTCAGCATCAAAATAAAGGATAGTAATGATTTACAGCCCACTGAATTTTTAAAAACCATCATGAGTCCATACTTATAAAAATAAATACATAAATAAATGGAGAAAAAGGAAACTTATACTAGAAAGCCAATTAACAAATACAGGTAAAATGGGCGCATTACAAAATCACCAGATGATAACCATCGTAGTAATAACTGATTCATGAAAGAAGCATCAATAAATGCTAAAAATACAGTGAAAGTTTGAAGACTAACAGGAAATTCCTGACTCTCAACTACCTCTTCACAAGATACTTATTAATTCCAAAGGGGAAAATAGAAATTTTACAGTGGAAAACTTGACACACACTTCCTAAGCAAAGTGATTAAAGTTAATATCATCAGTAATGGGACAAATCAATATCATGTGTCTTCTGATATGATACACTGAAAAGGCCACAAGTCACTTCTGTGGTATTCCTGCCACAAAAAGCATATCCTACAACTAATCATAAGAAGACTCAAATTAAAAGACATTCTACTGTTTAGGTGCATATTTAGATAAAGGGGCATGCAAAGTTAGGTAAAGGAACAAAACATCCATAACCACATTTAACCTTACATTTAACACTCATCCATTGATGATTACTGCCTAACTCGTAATTTTTCATAAAGGTTACAAAATTATAATCTTCTATTTCTATCATTCCTTCCATATTTCGTAGCTGGAATTCTTCTGTAAAGGGTTCTTTGATTTCCCAAAAGTATAATTAATACAGAAAATAGAGTAAATGCTGAATTCTTCCCTTTAAATTGCCAATTTTCACACTAAGGAATTAGTGCCCTACGTTCTTCAACGGTTTCCTGTGAGATGTTGGGTATTTTTCTTTTTATTATAATGATATATATGATATGTATACATTAAATGTGTTTCAACCGTGTGCTTGGTTGGTTTTTTGTTTGTTGGCTTTTTGTTTGTTTTTGAGGCCCAAATTTTCTCATTATGACCAATGGAGCCCTTTGAAGTTCAGTTTCAGACATAATGAATTTGAAGAGCCCATGGAACATATAAGAAGATAGACCAAACAGACAATTGAAAAGGTTCTGGGGGCGCCTGGGTGGCTCACTCCATTAAGTGTCTGACTCTCAGTTTTGGCTCAAGTCACAATCTCACTATTCAAGGAATTGAGCCCTGTGTTGGGCTCTGCACTGACAGCATGGAGCCTGCTTGGGATTCTCTCTCTCCCTCTCCCTCTGCCCCTCTCTCTCTGCCTTTCTCACCCTCTCTCTCTCTCTCTTTCTCAAAATAAATAAATAAACATTTTTTAAAAATAGAAATAAAAGGGCTCTGAAAAAAGAGAGCAAAAAAAAAAATCTATATAGAAGTGCACAGGAGGATTTTGTAATATGTATGTTAAAATTAATACATTCAATGAACATTAGCTTCATCTGTCCCTGTTTGGTTTTTTCTCCTTTCCTTCTATTTATATTATGATGGTTACTATGTCCCAGATTATTAGACAAAGATCCTACCTTCAATGAGCTTAACAGGAAAGATACCATAATTACCATAACTGTCCATTCTACATGCCACATGACAAATACAGGTCAGGACAAACATATCACAGAATAAAATCAGTGTTAAAGAAATCAAAATAAGGGATTATATCCATCTAAAGTAATCCTAACAGAAGTAGTATCTGAGTCAACCAAAGGTTGATTTTCGTAAATAATAAGAAGGAAAGCGAGCCAGGGAAATGAAGGAAAGAAGGGCAGTATGGTGAGGAGACCCAGTACAGGGAGGGACACTTCAGGAGTACTGAAGAGGGAGGAAAATGCAAAATGATTTGGATAGAAGGTGAAGAGAGTGGACTATTTATAAAAAAAAAAAAAAAATAGTGGGATCTAAAAGAACTTTCTACAATGTGGACATTTTCTGTATCTGTGCCATCCTATACAGCAGCCACTTTCACATGTGCCTATTAAACACTTAAACATAGCCACTGAGACTAAAGAACCTAATGTTTAGTTTTATTTAAGTTCATTTAATTTTGGCACAAAAACAGACACATAGACCAATGGAATAGAATAGAAACCCCAGAACTAGACCCACAAGCATATGGCCAACTAATCTTTGACAAAGCAGGAAAGAATATCCAATGGAAAAAAGACAGTCTCTTTAACAAATGGTGCTGGGAGAACTGGACAGCAACATGCAGAAGATTGAAACTAGACCACTTTCTCACACCATTCACAAAAATAAACTCAAAATGGATAAAGGACCTGAATGTGAGACAGGAAACCATCAAAACCCTAGAGGAGAAAGCAGGAAAAGACCTCTCTGACCTCAGCCATAGCAATTTCTTACTGGACACATCCCCAAAGGCAAGGGAATTAAAAGCAAAAATCAACTACTGGGACCTTATGAAGATGAAAAGCTTCTGCACAGCAAAGGAAACAACAAAACTGAAAGGCAACCAACGGAATGGGAAAAGATATTTGCAAATATGACATATCAGACAAAGGGCTAGTATCCAAAATCTATAAAGAGCTCACCAAACTCCACACCCGAAAAACAAATAACCCAGTGAAGAAATGGGCAGAAAACATGAATAGACACTTCTCTAAAGAAGACATCCGGATGGCCAATAGGCACGTGAAAAGATGCTCAATGTCGCTCCTCATCAGGGAAATACAAATCAAAACCACACTCAGATATCACCTCACGCCAGTCAGAGTGGCCAAAATGAACAAATCAGGAGACTATAGATGCTGGAGAGGATGTGGAGAAACGGGAACCCTCTTGCACTGTTGGTGGGAACGCAAATTGGTGCAGCCAGTCTGGAAAACAGTGTGGAGGTTCCTCAAAAAATTAAAAATAGACCTACCCTATGACCCAGCAATAGCACTGCTAGGAATTTACCCAAGGGATACAGGAGTACTGATGCACAGGGGCACTTGTACCCCAATGTTTATAGCAGCACTCTCAACAATAGCCAAATTATGGAAAGAGCCCAAATGTCCATCAACTGATGAATGGATAAAGAAATTGTGGTTTATATACACAATGGAGTACTACATGGCAATGAGAAAGAATGAAATATGGCCCTTTGTAGCAACGTGGATGGAACTGGAGAGTGTGATGCTAAGTGAAATAAGCCATACAGAGAAAGACAGATACCATATGGTTTCACTCTTATGTGGATCCTGAGAAACTTAACAGAAACCCATGGGGGAGGGAAGGAAAAAAAAAAAAAGAGGTTAGAGTGGAAGAGAGCCAAAGCATAAGAGACTCTTAAAAACTGAGAACAAACTGAGGGTTGATGGGGGGTGAGAGGGAGGGGAGGGTGGGTGATGGGTATTGAGGAGGGCACCTTTTGGGATGAGCACTGGGTGTTGTATGGAAACCAATTTGACAATAAATTTCATATACTGAAAAAATAAATAAATAAAAATGAATCTGACTGTATTGACACTAAAAAAAAAGTTCATTTAATTTAAAGTGAATAGCTACAGATCGGCATTGAGGACGGCACTTGTTGGGATGGGCACTAGGTGTTGTATGGAAACCAATTTGACAATAAATTATATTTTAAAATAAATAAATAAATAAATAAATAAATAAATAAATAAATAAATAAAACGAATAGCTACCTATGGCTAATGGCTACCATATCAGACAGCACAGTATTAGAATAAAAACTCAGTGAAGACAGGTATTTTTGTCTGTTGAATGAATAAATGAACGAATGCACACTCAAATAATCAAAAAGGTATATCTTAGAGAAATGTACAACACATGGTTAGAAAAGTATATTAGAGATAGTTTATATGGCTTTGAATACAAGCAGCTTAAACTTTGCTACCTAATAAAGAACCACTGACATTTTCTTTTTTATTATTATTATTTTATTTACTTTGAGAGAGAGAGCATAAGCAGGGAAGGAACAGAGAGAGAGGGAGAGAGAGAGAATCCCAAGCAGGGTCTGCACTGTTAGCACAGAGCCTGACACCAGGCTCAAACCCACGAACAGTGAGATTATGACCTGAGCAGAAATCAAGAGTGGACGCTTAACCGACTGAGCCACACAGGTGCCCCATGAACCACTGATATTTTATTAATAAAAGAAGCATAATAATTGTTTTAGGATAAATAATCTGGCAGCAGTGAGCAGGTACTGACAGGACAAAGTGTGGAAAAAAAGAGAAATGGGTAGCTAATTATAGTTGCTTAGGTTAGAGATTCTCAAACTTGACTACATCAGCCAAGACCCTATCTCCAAATAAGGGCACAAGCCCAGAGACCAGGGATTAGGACTTAAACATATCTTTTTGGGGAACACTCAACCCACTACAGACCTCTTCACAGTCTTAAAAAAGTACTGAGGTTCCCAAAGAGCTTTCTTAAATGTGGGTGACATTCATCCATATTTACCATATTATAAATTAAAACTAAGCACTTAAGCACTTATCTATTCATTTATTTCAAAATAACAATAATAAACTCACTGCATGTTGACATAAACAACATGCTTTTATGAAAAATAACTATTCCCCCCCCCCAAAAAAAACCTCATGAAAAGAGTGTCAATGGTTTGTTTGGTTTTTTTTTTTAAGTTTATTTACTCATTTTGAGAGAGAGGTACATGAGGTACGTACAAGCAGGGGAGGGACAGAGAGAGACGGAGACAGAATCCCAAGCAGGCTCCATCCATGCTGTCAGTGCAGAGCCCAGTGCAAAGTTCGATCTCGCAAACCATGAGATCATGACCTGAGCCAAAATCAAGAGTCAGATGTTGATCTGACTGAGCCACCCAGTCACCCCAAGAGCGGCACTGCTTTATGTGTTTGCAAATCACGATAGAAGACGGCTAGATTCTCATATCTACTTCTACAATCTATTGCAATGTAGAGTTTTGGTTGAAGTATCTGAAGATAATCTGGCCTCACACAGATATGTAGTTTAAAAAAAAATGAAGTGTTTCAATGACTTTTTCAGATAACAATAGACGTTATTCCTTGACAGTACACCAATACTCAACAAGTGGTCATTTTTTTAAAGATCTCCTACAACATGAACTCTGAAACTGTATCAATGATCTTTTTGTGCTGTTACATTAAAATCCATTTCTTTACTTTGCATTTTGAGTGGATATTTACCCAGGCATGATTCTATAATACCATGCATTGGTCACGTGAAATATGTTCATTCTGTAGATCTTCCCAATGTTAACACATTTCAAATACGATCAATCTCATCAGAAAAGTCATTAAGTATTGGGAGGTTTTCCACATTTTTGTTTTTGCTTGAAATTTTTGTCATTGCTAATGACAAAATTCTGTTTGTTCATTTTGGGGAAAATTTCTACCAAATACCAAATTCTGAACAACTACATAGTTTGTCTACCAGTCATTTTTTTTTCCCTAGTAAAAATGGTGTCCCATGAGGGGGAGGGGGGACAGCTAGCTCAGCCCCCAACTCAAACAGCTGCAAAAGTGTTATTCATTGAGACAACCATAAAAACTTCAGAATGCAGGAGTGCCTTATGAGTATTTACCACATTGTCAAAAGAGTAATAATAAAACATGTACTTAAGGGGCAAGACCTAATGAAATTAAGACTCATTCTTAAGTAAAACTAGACTTTTTTTCACAAGCATGTGGCAGTGAAGAATGCATGGATTCCTAATACAGTTTGTACCATGGTCTTAATTTGTGCTAAGGCAACTACAAGTGTACCCATCACTGTTTTTTCACCATCAGTGCAAATGTCTACACAGTGAAAAAGGCAAATGACGATTTAGTATAAATATGAAAACAATGACTTTGCACACTCCTGAAGAGCCCCAGAGACTACCTCCCCAGGAGTCTCCAGATCAAATTTTGAGGACAACTGCCATAGATAAGTGTTCTTCAACTTTGATGTGCATCAGAATCACCTATGACCTCAAACTAATGAATTAAATATCTTCATATGTTGACAAAGCACCATTACAGTTATCTTAGGTGCACCAAAGGTTGATAACTCTTGACCTAGATGGTATATGATAGATAAAACTAGGCTTATAGCAGTGGGAATAAACAGCAGGAGATAGTTAGCAAAAACTAAAAGTCTTTACAGATGAATGAAGTGTGAGAATATGAAGAAAATTTAAAACACCAAAAGCTTTGAGTCTCGATTACTGAAAAAAATGGCGATACCATTAAGAGAATGAGAGAAGTCCTGAGGAGACTATAAGGAACTAGAGAAATAGGAAGGAAGATGTATTATTTGTTCCTAAATCTTCCTCAACAGAATTAATCCCCTCTTGCTCTATGCTTTCACTAATTGTTGTTTTTATCTCCATTTTTAAACTTACTTCACTTAAAATTTTACTTCATCCTGCATTATATTACAGAGAGCTGTTTATATGTCAATCTCCCACTCAGTAGAAATTAAACTCCCCGAGTGCCTGAGTGTGCCTGGGAGTGCCAGTCCTGGGCTCAAACAGTATGATCTTGGAAGTGTTACTTAATCTCTCTAGACTCAGTTTTATCATGTCTAAAATAGGGATAAATGATCTACTTTTTAGGGTAACTGTAAGGATCAGAGATAAATTTTCATAGGAATTAGCATAATGCCTAGCACATAGTAAAACTCCATAAGTAACAATAATAAAATCAATCAGCATAGTTGCATTTCCCTTAAAAGTACTCCTTTTACAGCTAAGACTTTTTTGAGTGAATACAGACCTTCAGTAATTCTCACTGTAAAGCAAACACATTAACAGGTCATTCACAATTAATTATAGAAACGATACCACAATTTGTGAACTGAATCATCCAACTTATCCTTTAGAAAAATGGGCAACAAGAAGTACAAGTGTATAACAGGTTTTGTTTTTTTGGAATGCCACATCTCATGCTGCATAAAAAGTAGAAGAAAAAAATCTCAAAATAAAATTCCTAGATTGCTAGTGGATTTAACTTACTCCTGCTATCCTTAAACCTCATATATACAGATAATTTATAATTTATGGCAGAGGAATGAAATTCTTTTCCCTATTTATGTAACTGAAACACACATCTGGTCTAAAAGACAGCAGTTTGCAAGAGTCATTTCATAGAACAGAATAGAAGGTCAGTACAAAACTCCATTTAGATGAAATAGAAACAGAGCTGAGGAGAGAATGGGAAGGGGTAATCCTAAGGGAGGTAAAATGCAACTCTCACAGCTGGCTTTCAGCCAGCCTGGCTAAGCTTACATCTCCTGACTTGCCAAAAATAACATTAGGGTCTTTTTGACCACAAGCAGTTAGGGCTATAGCTTTAGGTTTCAACTAAAAATAACTATAAAAAACTCTCCAAAAATATATCCAAGTGTGATGAGAATTTTTAAAACTCTATCATGATCCAATAAATGTTGTTTCTATTACAATCAGAAATGATGTGCATCCTACCCCCTTATTTCTATATGGCATGCATGAAGAAGGTTGTAACTCTAGAGAAAAAAATCTGGAGTGTCTTATCAGGATGCTTTCAGTTACAAGTTAATAAAAATCCAATTCAAAGTGGCTTAAAATAACACTTCTCCAGCTTCTGTACACATATCAATCATCTAGACATCCTATTAAAATGGAGATTGCGATTCAGTAGTACTAGAGTAGGGACTGAAATTCTTCCTTCCCAAGAAGCTCACAGGTGATGCTCACACTACCAGTCCATAGACCACAACTTCACTACCAAGGACTTAAACCATAAGGAAATACATCGACTAACATATCTGGAAACCCAGGGGTAAGACTGTTCAAAGATGTTATCAGGGCCCCAAGGCTTTTCTATCTCTCTGCTCTATCACCCAAATTGTCAGCTTCATCCTAAGGTTGAATATTTTCCTCCCTCACTCCACCAATGCTATCATTTGATTCTGAATCCACTGCATCAACTTTTCCTGCTTTTTGGAATCCTGTTATATTGGCACATCTTTAAAATCTTGACTGCATTCTGTAAAATGACTTTCTAAGCTCCTTCATCTACTAGAATTCATACTAGAGTAAAACGATAAAAAATAATTTCAAAATACTTTATCAAAATAAAATGACAAAGAAGTTTATTATTTCAAAATATATAAAATTATAGCATAATAAGAATAAGAATAGCAACAGGATATATAGTAGTAACCTAATAGTAAAGTAAGAAACAAATTCATATTGTGGGATATACAAATGAATAAATAAATGGTTAAAGAAATATGGCCTTTGGTCTTGAATCTATCAATGTTTCCAAGAAAGCAAAACTTGTCCCAGGTCAATTTCATGGTACGTAAATTATACCTGAACAAAACTGTTAAAAAACAAAAACAGGGGCGCCTGGGTGGCGCAGTCGGTTAAGCGTCCGACTTCAGCCAGGTCACGATCTCGCGGTCCGTGAGTTCGAGCCCCGCGTCAGGCGCTGGGCTGATGGCTCAGAGCCTGGAGCCTGTTTCCGATTCTGTGTCTCCCTCTCTCTCTGCCCCTTCCCTGTTCATGCTCTGTCTCTCTCTATCCCAAAAATAAATAAACGTTGAAAAAAAAATTTTTTTTAAATAAAAAAAAAAACAAAAACAAAAAAACCTTCCCTCTACTAATACAGAGCAACAACTTGTGAAGAAAAATGTCTATGAAAGATGTAGCCACATGTCACAAATGCCAAACATCTACTATTCAGTTTAAACAAAAATCAGTGTCACATAAATATAAAAAGCAATACCAAAAATGTGGACTGCCTGCTCTGATCTAATGTTGCTCTACGTCACAGAACTCCTGGACTCAGGAAATGTAATGTTCTCTGTAAGAGGTACTCTTTGCTAGTAAACAGAAAGTAAAAGCTGGAGTCAACTATCTGGGCTCAAAACTTGCACAACAGTTGTTCCTAGGAAATGCCTGGCAAACATCTCAGTCATAATTCACTAACAGATGAGACATTTTTAAAAACTATTAATACTTGAGAAATTTGATCATTTTACAGATTGGGCTCACTATTTCATAGGGATCTCATCTTTCATTTAGCACTAACATTGCAAAGGAAGAACTATTGTTTCAAAATCAGATCTATGATACCCAATATAAATCATTATACAAGACCATCTTCAGATATAGGTCTATGCTTTTCAACTTGAATTCTAATTGGTACCTAATCCAAGTCACTGCATAAACCTAGCACTACATAAATCTAGTGAAATGTAACAAATTAAACAGTATTATTACTCAAAATAGCCAAGCTACAGAAACAATCTAAGGCTCTGTCAACTGATGCACGGATAAAGAAGATGTGGACAAAAGAAGATGTGTGCATGCGCACACGTACCAGAATAGTCTGTCATCTGTGACAATGTGGAAGAGCCTAAAGGACATTATGTTAAGTGAAATAAGTGAAATAGAGAGAGAAAGACAGATACTATATGATCTCACTTATATGCGGAATCTTAAAAAAAAAAAAAAGGCTGGATTCATAAAAATTGAAAGTAGAATGGTGGTTAGCAGAAGCTGGAGTGGAGGAAATGTGGAAATGTTGGTCAAGAGCAGAAGTCTTCAATTATAAGATGAATAAGTTCTAGGGATCTAACTTCCAACAAAATGAAAAAGAAATCTCTCTCTGGCCTCCAGGAATCTGCTTATTCTGGTTATTACTTCTCCTTCAACCTAATAGGTATTTATTTGCCTCACAGAAGTAAAACTCTGGAAGCAGAGTCCAGAGCTGACATCCAGTGATATCAACATCCTTAGCACATTAGTTTATTACATCATGGGCACAAGATAGTTAGTTGCTGCTCCTTCAAGGCAAAAAGGGATAAGCAATGAAGGAACATGCCAGAACATCATTTCCCTTTTATCTGGAAAGTAAAAGCTTTCTTGGAAGCTTCCCTCTCCCCACTAATAAGCCTTCCCTTAAACGTTGTGGCAAACTGTATTTTCCAAAGAGGCCACGCCAACATATCCCATCCCACATGTTCTTTTTATGGTGTGACAGACATCTCTAAGTGAGAGGTCATGTCCTCTCCCTCTGAATCTGGGAGGGGACTTGTGACAGTGTCAACCAACAGAGTACAGCAGAAGTGATGCTATGTGACTTCTGAGGCAGGGTCATAAAAAGAATGCAGCTTCCATCTGGGGCTCTCTCCCTCAAGAAGCTCTCAGAACCCAGAGAACATGTTGAGACCACGTATGACTGTTCCAGCTGGGCCCCTAGCAGACACAAGCATTAACTGCCAAGCAGCATGAACAAGACTTCAAAGGATTCCAGCCCCTAGTCTTTGAGTCTTCTAACTGAGGCCTCAGACATCATGGAGTAGAAACAAGCTGTTTCGATTAGCCTTATCTGAATTCCTAACCCATATGAGAAACAATAAATGATAATCACTGTTTTAAGTCACTACTTTGGAATAATTTATTAAGTAGCAATAAAGAACTAAAACAGATATCATTGACCAGAACTGGGTCACATGCCTACCCTCTACTGCCAAAGAACCCAGGAAATCAGAGAACCTGATTGCCATGAACTTTTAGCTAAGTTGGGCACACTGCCAGTGAAACACAACCAGGGTTCTATTCACAAGGGAAAGATAGAAATGAGTATTGGGTAGGCAACTAACAGTACCTACCACAACCACTCACTTAAAATTTATTATCTCCTACCTTATATCATGTTGATCTTTCCTTAACTATATGTCTTATAACCAATAATAGCAAAGACTATTTCATTATAAAATCCTTTCAATGGTGGTTACTCTACAACTCTATTTAACTTCTGAAGGGAAATATTTAGGTTACACTATAGAAAGAATTCTAGATCCTAGAAACTGTGAGGTTCTGTGCATTTATTTCAAAATGCACAGGAAAGGTTTTATAACTTTTTTCTATAGTTTTGTTTTCAGAATAATTTCTCTGGAAAAATGCTGGAGCAACTGAAAAAATGAATAAGCTTTGAAGATCCCTTTTGGTATACAGACAAATACCAACTGACCCCAGAGTTAGAATGAGTCAGCACAATGGTGTCTGGAAATCCTGCCCAGAGCTGGCCAATATAGGCACTGCCCCAAACCTTTATGTAGAGATAAACATTGGTGCAGGCTAATTAACAATTGCAGAGTACTTTGTGGGGCTCCTGGGTGGCTCAGTCAGTTGCGAGTCCAACTTTGGCTCAGGTCATGATCTCACTTTTGTAGGTTCAAGCTCCACATCAGGCTCTGTGCTGACAGCTCATGACCTGGAGCCTACTTCAGATTCTGTGTCTCCCTCTCTCTCTCTCCCTTCCCCACTCATGCTCTCTCGGTCTCAAAAATAAATAAATGTTAAAAAAATGTAATTTAAAAAATTGCAGGGTACTTTGTAAACATAAAATGTTAAATATTTATTTAAAAAAAAATTTTTTTTTTCAACGTTTATTTCTTTTTGGGACAGAGAGAGACAGAGCATGAACGGGGGAGGGGCAGAGAGAGAGGGAGACACAGAATCAGAAACAGGCTCCAGGCTCTGAGCCGTCAGCCCAGAGCCCGACGCGGGGCTCGAACTCACGGACCGCGAGATTGTGACCTGGCTGAAGTCGGACGCTCAACCGACTGCGCCACCCAGGCGCCCCAAATATTTATTTTTAAATAGTCACATCGATTTAAGACTAAATGATAACTTACTCGTAGTAGAGCAGGAACCTCACTATAAATCCCAAAATGTACTAATTCCTAAGTACTCCAGATCACTCATGATTTTTACTGAGTCACTGCCTCTATTTCTTTCAGTAATAAGAATAAAAATATAGAAACCAGACGTTATTGCAATTATAAAATAAATCTTAACATTAGTCAGAAGACATTCCAAAATTTCTATTTTAGCTTATCAGAAGTTAAATGCATTATCTGAATTTTGAAAACCCTGATTCATCATTCAAAAAACTGAAGCTGGTAAGAGTCACTAATTCATGTTCAGGTGGTTATAAAAATATCAACTAATATTCACATAGTACTTCAGAATTTACAAAGTCCTTTCATAGATATAGATATAAATACAGATATAGATATAGATATAGTCCTATATAATTATTACACACAAAAGTGCTTTGTAAACTGTAAAAACCTCTATAAAGGTTAGTAATCTAGCAATATATATTTATTATTATTTATTAACATTATTAGTAATAATAATATTAAGCCTTATGAAGCAAGAGCTTTTATCCCCTTTCTACAAATAAGGATACTAAGGCTCAGAAAGGAAAATTGACGGATCTATAATCACAAAGCTAGTTGAAATGCATTTGGTTCTTAAAATCACATTTTCTGACTTGAAGTTCTAGGTACTTTCTACTGCATCACACTGTTTCTACAAGATGTTTACTTTTCAAAGCTTGGTTGCAGAGACTGGAAAAAAAGGTAAAAGGAGAGGTCTATTGTTGGACAGAGAATTGTCATGTCCAAAGCTGTGGGGCAGGCCAAGCTCATGCTCCTGGACAACCAAACAAAAACAAACAAACAAACAAAAAGAGGTTCATTCAATAATAGTCTACGAATGAAACCAATTTTAGTAAATTTAAGGTAAGAGCATTAAAAAAACTTTTCAGGGACACCTGGGTGGCTCAGTCGGTTAATCGGCCAACTTCAGCTCAGGTCAGGTCATGATCTCATTGTTCATGAGTTCGAGGTCTGCATCGGGCTCTGTGCTGACAGCTCAGAGCCTGGAGCCTGCTTCAGATTCTGTGTCTCCCTCTCTCTCTGCCCCTCCCCCACTTGCACTCTGTCTCTCTCTCTCAAAATTTAAAAAAAAAAATTTTTTTAGGGGCACCTGGGTGGCTCAGTCGATTGACTGTCTGACTTCGGCTCAGGTCATGATATCACAGTTCATGAGTTCGAGCCCCGTGTCAGGCTCTGTGCTGACAGCTCAGAGCCTGGAGCCTGCTTCAGATTCTGTGTCTCCCTCTCTCTCTGCTCCTCCCCTGTTCACGCGTTGTCTCTCTCTCTCAAAAATTAATAAAGATTAGAAAAAAAATTTTTAATTAAAAAAGCATTTTTAATTAAAAAAAATTTTTAATAAAAAAAATTTTAAAACTTTTCACATTACAACATTTTCAGCATTTCTTTAAAATACTGCACTTTGGTCCTCATCACTACAAGCATTGCTTTATTCCAGTTCAGGCCAGAGCTGTTCCTCCCTTAAACATATACACTAAAGGTCCTTTGAGTCATGATGCTTATAAAAACTACCTCAAGTTGTAAGTTCCTAGGAACTTTAAATTAAACTCGTGAACAGCCAGTTTTACTGGACACATCTGGCCATGAAACTAAAATGTCTCCTGTCTAGTCACAGCACACATTGAGTTTTCATGAAATATCTCAAAGCAGAATCTTAGGAGGTTGTCTGAACTTCAGATGTTCCCCAAGAGAGGTCCAAAATACAATTACTTAGGAATTATTTTCCTAAAACAGCATACTTATCCCAGGACTAATGCTACAAGTTTGCCAATTCCAGCTTGAGAATACAGAAACCCAACACGTCTTTAGCATATTCACTGGCAGATAAAAGGCATTAATGATACTCTTAATATACACGTATGATTTATACGTAGGCAAAAAAGCAATCAAAGCTGAAAAAGCAATCAAATACTTGTAAGTCTACAAGTATTTCTCTTACTTGAGATACTGATACCACTAACATAGAGGTACCTCCACAGTTACACTTCCACACAGCAATCAAAAAAGCATAAAGCAAAGTGTGAGACTTTCCATTGAAAAAGGCTTGGAAGAAATCATTCTGAGTATTGAACAGCTTTTAGTATAACAAAAAGCAACAAAGCAGAATACTTTTCACTCCTGCATTTTAAGAAGTAGTGTTCCATTGTGAATAAGAACACATATGTTAGAATTAGACAGATCTGAGTTCAAACCCTACCCCTTCCACTTACTAGCCTTTGTGATTCTGGGAAAGTTAGTTAATCCTTATATAAGCCTTAAACTGTAAAACAGAAATAATACAACCTACCTTACAAAGTTACTTAAAATGTTAAATCAAAAATGTTTGAAATGCACTCACTACAACACCTGAAACAAAAGTAAATATTCAATAAGGTATAGTTATTTATTATTAACAGTCTTTCAAGACTAGAACAATTTCAACAACTACTTACTTTTGCCAGTAAACCAATTAACACAAACTCTGAGATACTAAATAAGGTCCCTGATCTTGAAAGGGATGTCAAAAACCAAACATTTAGGATCAAAATTTAATTTTAGGGGCACCTTGGTGGCTCAGTGCCCAACTCTTGATTTTGGCTCAAGTCATGATCTCACGGTTCATGAGATTGAGCCCAAAGTTGGGCTCTGTGCTGACAGCACAGAGCCTGCTTAGGATTCTCTCTCTCTCCCTCTCTACCCCTCCCCTGCTCTCCCTCTAAAAAAATAAATAAATACTTTAATTTTTTTTTATTTAATTTTAAAAGAAGCTTAGGTTTTCAAACTGTTAATGGTAAGAACAAGGGCCCTGCTGTCTTTTTAATCCTAAACACTTTTCTCTCCTATGACCATCAAAATAGGATTGAAGAGCAATCATTTGATTTAAATGTTTTCTTTTAATAAAACATTTCCCAGCAGAGACTGAATCAACATTAAGAGAATCAAAACAAATAGAAGAATGTGAATTTGATAAGGTTATATCTTCTTCAATATCAAGGATATAAACAAAAGGCAAAAAATGGGCAGGGAACAAATTGTTCAAATGAGAAATATCTAACTTTTAATATCTTCTATTTTAAATTATCTTATTTGTATTGGAAGACAAAACCTTTAAACCACAGATGTTACATATTTACATAGACTCTTCAATGCATGGAAAATTTTTTAAATCTTACAAAGTTAATTAAGTGCCCACTTAAATTTTTGCACTCAATAAAGGAAAACATTCTAACTAGGGTAAAGTTGTTTTCTGTTTTAAAACTAAAACTTTGCCTAAGATGTCAAACTCTATTAAAAATTATGAACTATCAGAGGAATAAATTTACTAACTTAATAAACTTGTAACAGGAAGAAACTTAGCACGTCTAACTCCATATTGCTTCTATTTCCCTTGCTGCTGTGACCTACAGCTTAGGAACTTCTGATTAGCACTGTACATAAGTATGTTAATCATTGAAGGAATTTTGCTTATGGCAAAAACTGCTTTTTTACCCAAAACCTATCTCACTTGAGGAGATAAGGAAGTATGTACAGAAATGACTATGCTATGCTTAAGATTTACAGGAACACATGACCAGATTCCTATACTGAAAGATCAACTGACCAAAGATAAAGAAGTTACATGACCATCCTCCAATGTCTACAGATGTCAGTCACATTTTGACTCCAACCCCCAATGCTTCTGAACCGAGCAGGATGTGATCAAAGATATACTTTGAGAAAAATTTATAGCAGTGGTATGTACCTATACAGAAAAGAGATGAGCAGACCAGTGCAGGGCCACCTAGGTGGCTCAGTCAGTTGAGCATCTAACTCTTCATTTCAGCTCAGGTTATGACCCAGGATTGTGGGATTGAGCCCCACATAGGGCTATATGCTGGGTGTGGAGCCTGCTTAAGATTCTCTCTCCCTCCCTCTCCCTCTCTCTCTCTCTCTCTCTCTCTCTCTCTCGCCCTCTGCTCCTCTCCCCCGCTTGCTCTCTCTCTCTCTCTCTCCTTCCCTCTCAAATAAAAATAAAATAAAAATTGTTTAAAAAAGACCTTAATTGTTTTTAAAAAAGTAATAATATGAGAAAGATGTAGCAAGTGATATTATTCAATCACGCAAATGATTTCTTGAGGGGTCTTAGACAAATGACCTCATTTGTCTGCATCCCTGCTCTCACTTGAAAATTGAAGTTTGCCACTCAGCCACAACCTTAAGATTCTCAATGGGAAAATTCTACAAACACATCAAGGCACTGTGTTAACAGATATAAAATAACACTAAAGACTATGACCTACAACTTGCTTTCATTTCTAGCTTTTTCTTAGCAACATAACTTTGGAATTATGCTTATGCCTCATCAGTTTAACCACTATCTATCTGTCTCCAAAAAAAAGCAATCCCTTTCTGAATAAGAATGTACCGAAAGGGAAAGGGTCAAGATTAGACATGATAGGGGCACCTAGTTGGTTCAGTTGGTGGAGTGTATGACTCTTGATCTCAGGGTTTTGAGTTTGAGCCCTATGTTGGGTATAGAGATTACTTAAAAATAAAATCTTTACAAAAAAAAAAAAAAAAAAAAGATGAGACATGACAGAGTTTTAATAGAGCCTATGAAGGTCTAACTACCTGCCTTTATTTCTCTCTTTGTAATCTATAGTCCCAAGTAAAGGACAGAGAAGGGGTACAAAGCTCCTTACATAACTGTTAGCAACAAAAAGAGAACAGTGGACAAGATACAGGTCTCCCCCATTATCCAAAAGCATTCCTATGAAACCCTTCATAATGCAAAAAGGCATAAAGTGGAGAAGCAATTACTATTAATGTATATGGAAAAAGTTTTGAGCATTCCCAGATCCAAAAAATCACCTGTCTTAGGTTTTCTGATACCTTAGGACAGACACATCTTGCTAACAGATGCACAAAATAAATTGAGATACAGCACAGATGCTCAAAGACACAGTTCAAAGCTCTGGCAGCTTAATACTGAGATGCTGAGTGTAGTTCTCGGGGAAGGAGTTGGGCAGCGCCACTCTCCCTGGTCAGGTGCATGCTGCCTCTATTATAAGGGCTCGCTGTAAAACAAATGTGGAATGCTATTTCTGCTTTTCATCTTTTTTCATAAAAGTTAACATCCTCTTCAGATTTCTTTCAGTTACTTATAGAAGGCTTAAGGACAGGGGCGCCTGGGTGGCGCAGTCGGTTAAGCGTCCGACTTCAGCCAGGTCACGATCTCGCGGTCCGTGAGTTCGAGCCCCGCGTCAAGCTCTGGGCTGATGGCTCAGAGCCTGGAGCCTGTTTCCGATTCTGTGTCTCCCTCTCTCTCTGCCCCTCCCCCATTCATGCTCTGTCTCTCTATGTCCCAAAAATAAATAAACGTTGAAAAAAAAAAATTTAATAAAAAGAAGGCTTAAGGACAATGTACAGTGCCTAGCAAAGAGTTTTGCTCACAATTGCTGAAGATGGAATTAAAAAGAAAAAGAAGACAGTATGAGATACAAAGAATAAGTGAGTTAAGCAGGCATTAAGAGGGTGCAGGCAGTAATAGCATCCATCAGCAAAACAGCTAGGATACAACAGTAAAACATGATTTTTCTGTCTGAGGAACTTACAGCTTTGTGAAGAAGAAAATTTGGAGGAAAGAGATAATATACACCATGCATCTGGAATGACGTAATACTCAATAAGTAATGGCTACCTTTTACTGAATGTGTCAAACACGGTGCAAAGAACATTACAGATATTATCTCATTTAATCCTCACACCCCCATGAGTCAGATATTATTATCCCTGCTTTTCATATGGGAAACTAAGACCTGGAGCTAGGATAAATAACTTACTCAGGGTCATAAAATCAGCAAATAGTGGGGCTATGATTCAAACCAACATCTAAGGCCAAAGCCACTCTTAACCACCAGGAACCAGGCTGATGATACTGAAGGTAATGGGAAGTAAGCAGGTACTGAATAGATTTTGAAATGTAGCCAGCTAGATTTGCTGAAAGATGAAGAGCAGGGTATAATTGAAAAGGTGTTAGGTAATATCTATAGAACCAGATGACTATATCAATGAGATGCAATGCCTTATCAAAAGACAATCCCTTTCTGGCCCCTACTTTCCTTCTCTAGATACAACCAATGGGCATTTCTTTGAGCTGTGAGAGCCAGTTCATAAAGCATATAAAAGCACCCCAACCTGGGGCGCCTGGGTGGCGCAGTCGGTTAAGCGTCCGACTTCAGCCAGGTCACGATCTCGCGGTCCGTGAGTTCGAGCCCCGCGTCAGGCTCTGGGCTGATGGCTCGGAGCCTGGAGCCTGTTTCCCATTCTGTGTCTCCCTCTCTCTCTGCCCCTCCCCCGTTCATGCTCTGTCTCTCTCTGTCCCAAAAAAAAAAAACGTTGAAAAAAAAAGCACCCCAACCTACTCTCCTTTTTAACTTTCTATTTTGAAATAATCTTAGACTCACCAAACAGTTGCTAAAAGGGTAGAGTTCCTATATACCCTTCAACTAGCTTCAGCTAATGTCAACATCTTGTGTAACCATAGTACAACTATCAAAACCAATAAATTACAAGTGATGCAATACTAGTAACTAAATTTTGCCAGTTGTGAGTAATTGCAAATAAAGTTTCCATAAATATTCTTGCACACATCTAGTGATGCCCTATGTCTCAGGGGTCCCCAGGACCATGCTCTGGGAGATGATTCACTGAAAGGACTCACAGGTCTCAGAAAAGCTGTTACCTTCAGTTATAGCTTTTTAGAGCAAAAGGATACAGACTGAAATAAGCAAAGAGAAAAGGAATATGAGCAAAGTCCAGTAGAAACCAGGCACAAGCTTCCAGGTGTCATCCCACAGTGGAGTTGCATGGACATGCTTAATTTCCCCAGCGATGATGTGTGACAACACGTGTGAAGTGTTATCAACCAGAAAAGCATGCCCAAGCCCTGATATCCAGAGATTTTACTGGGAGTCAGTCACAAGGCATCTAGGACCTGCATGACTAACCACAGCTTTCAGATTCCAGTCCCCATAGGTGTTCACCATAAATCAAATTGTTTGCATAAACTATCTGATCCAACTGGTACTGTGTGGTCCAAGGCCTCCAGCATATGAAAACACTCTTCTAGAAAGAATATTCCAAGGGCACCGAATTTGTCTCAGAGACAAGAGCCAATCTTTAAGATACGCCTTTCTCGGGAATGTGCTGGGTTTGGGCAATTCACACCAGTTAATTCTTTCCTACACAACCTATGAGTGCATTTCTGAGCTATCTCATTCATTTTAACAATGGCATGATATTGTATTCTCTGGATGCACCACCACTAATTTAGCCTACTTATTAACCTTTAAGCTGTTTCTAGCTTTTGGCTTCTCTCAACACTAAAAACAAAGTTTTAGAAGTTATAAAGAGCTACACAAAAGAAAATACAACTTTCTGGAATTATTGTCAGTAATGATACACAAAGGTTTAGTCTAGTATGAGTTTTAGTCACTTGAATGAATAAAAGGGTAGCTTTCAGAGTAACTTGATTTCAATTGTGAATGAACAAACAGAAGGCACTTATGGAAAACAAAAAAAGTTGTAAAGGACATTTCTCATCGCATAGAAGTCCTATAGTGTTTGCTTTCGGCAGTTATAAGAAGTAATCAAAGTAAACCAAAAATCAGGGGCACCCTGGGTGGCTCAGTCGGTTAAGCATCTGACCTCAGCTCTGGTCATGACCTCAGTTCATGTGTTTTAGCCCCGCATCAGGCTCTGGGCTGACAGCTCAGAGTCTGGGGCCTGCTTTGGACTCTGTGTCTCCCTCTCTCTCTGCCCTATCTGTGCTAGTACTCTGTCTCTCTCTGTATCACTCAAAAATAAATAAACATTAAAAAAATTTTTTTAAGTAAACCAAAAATCACATGACCATACAATAACATTACACAATAACAAACTATAGCTCTAGAGTTTCGATAACTTTTATATATGTATCTAGAGTCTAGGATTCTTATTTTACAATCAGAATGCTTCATTAGGCTTTCACAATAAATGCCAAGTACTGAGTTTTTATGTTAATAAGAATAAATGTCAAAATTAGGGGTACATACACTCTCCCCTATCCTGTAAGTCATAAACATAATACTCTAATTTTGTAACTAATAAAGCCTTAATTATTTTAAATGTATGGGCCTAGATGCCTATTTTTTTTAATTTTTTTAAGTCTGTATTTAAATTCCAGTTAGTTAACTTACAATGTAATATTCGTTTCAGGTGTACAATTTAATGATTCATCACTTCCATACAACATATTTTTTTCATTTTTAATGCTTATTAATAGCTAAGATATAACCCTACAAGATTAAACTTACTTTGCATGATGGGACAGCTAAAGGTAGAAAAGAAGTCCTGGGCACCTGGGTGGCTTGGTCGGTTAAGCATCCGATTGTTGATTTTGGCTCAGATCACAATCTCACAGTTGGTGAGATCGAGCCCTATGTCAGGCTCTGTGCTGACAGTGTGGAGCTTGCTTGGGATTCTCTCTCTCCCTCTCTCTCTGCCCCTCCCTTGCTCATGCTCTCTAGAAAGGAAGGAATGAAGTCCTGGCCCATGTGAAGTTTACCAATAAACTGAGAAAAAAAGAATGTATTTTTATGCTTTTGTCAAATAATAACAAAATGCTTAACCTTACAATATGTGCCTCACAAAAAGAGAGACAAATAATTTCCACTAGTTAATGATTTAAAACACTTACGTCTTTAAAATAAGAAATACACATATTTTAATTCATTTTTCTGCAAACAGCTTTAAACATTTAAAAAACATTAATATTTTGAAAAAAACTTTGTTATGCAATAAATTAGAGTAATGCATATTCTTAAAAGGCATATAATCAAGAACAACAATCAAGATGACAACAACAGGAAAATTGGTTATAATCACATCTCAGTAAAATAGTTTGTATTTTAACAACAACTTTCAATGAAAATAAGACATTTTCTTCTTAGATTGTTTAAATAGTATATCCAAATTTTTCTTGATATACCACTTTTCTAAGTTCACTTATTCCCATATACTAGTCCCATATATATGGTCCCATATACTAGTCCCATAGACATATATGTCACTAGTTCCCATATACTAGAAAATATTTATACCATATCAAGAAATAAAGATAGAACAAGATAGAAGGGAAAGAGAAAAGAACTTTCAATGCTATTCATATACTAACAATTGAAATTAACTTTGTTGAATTCTCAGAGTACCTGGGTGGCTCAGTCAATTAAGTGGCTGACTTCAGCTCAGGTCATGATCTCACAGTTTGCAGGTTCAGGCTCCGCCTCAGGCTCTATGCTGACAGCTCAGAGCCTGGAGCCTGCTTTGAATTCTGTGTCTCCCTCTATGTCCCTCTCCCGCTCGTGCTCTGTCTCTCTCAAAAATAAACAAACATTAAAAAAAAAAAAAACTTTGTTGAATTTTCTGAAACACTAAAAATTTAGACCTTGGCACTTTGTGCATTTTTTGCATCTGGGTTGGCTTGTTCAAAATACAATTTGAAGCATTTTTGAAGAAGCATCTTGAAACTTAAAAAGTTAAACTCCTTTTATCAATGTATTTTTATTCCCCTTTATTCAAATAGCTTATAAAACTCTAAGATGGAAAACAAGACAAATTAACAACATGGCTAGCATGGCATATTATAAAGGTTAGTATAAAAAACAAGGCGGGAATGTCAGCAGTAAGCATAAAAAAATCAAATTATGTTCAAAAAAATAAAGAAAAATATTCAAATGGATGTAAATATTATATATATATGGTAAGTATATTTTTATAAGCCTCAATTATAAATTTTTTTAAACTTTTCAGGTCTCTTCACAAAACTCTTAAAATTAGTTCCCTCCTCCGTAAACAATAGGTGCATTACCAGTAACCCATACTAAAAATCATCATTTAATAAATTACTTTCCTTATTCAGCTCAAGAGATAAAACTTTACTTTCAGTTCTTCTTTGCAGATGTTGAAGTTAGTATACAACTCTGTGATATTATTTCAGGGTCCCATATATACTCTTTTAAAAATTAAGATATAACTGACATCTCACATTATATTAGTATCAGGTATACAATATGATTTCATAATTGTAATTTTATTAGCTGTTATTTCCTAAATATTACTTGTCCATAGTATGAGGCCCTGGAAATCAGAGAAATAGAAGACATAATCCTGTCTTTAAGAAGTCGACAGTTCAGGGGCGCCTGAGTGGCTCAGTCGGTTGGGCGTCCAACTTCAGCTCAAGTCATGATCTCACAGTTGGTGAGTTCGTGCCCCACATCGGGCTCTGTGCTGTCAGCTCAGAGGCTCTGTGCTGTCAGCTCAGAGCCTGGAGCCTGGAGCCTGCTTTGGATTCTATGTCTCCCTCTCCCTTTGCCCCTCCCCCACTGGCACTCTCTGTCTCTCAAAAATAAATAAAAACGTTAAAAAAAAAAAAGTTTATGTTCATTATTATTCTGTAAGTCTCAGAGAAAAAGATAACCCCACTACAGAAAAAAGTACCAAAACTGGCATCCAAAAGATCTTGCATTCTACCCATTAATTGCCCTCTCCTATGCTAAGTATCCTTGAACAAGTCAGGTCACGCTCAGCCTGTGTCATCTGTAAAATGAAGGAGTTAATCTAAGTGACCTTTAAGACCCTTTTGGCAAGAAAAGCCTATTATTTTAATCTGATACATAATTTACAATATGTGTAATAACTATTCTGTGTATGGTAATTAGAAGTCTGTGATAACAAGGCAACATAAATAACCATAACCACAATTTATTTTATGCGAGCAATATTTAAATTCTTCTCTTATGTTATTTTCAACCAGTATCTACAAACAGTTTTAGAGTGTTCTGGTTTTTTTCCAATACTAGGATGGACACACTTTTAAAGACAAAGATTCTGCATCATACATCCCAATAGCAGAATGTCCCTTACACCTCAGCCCCATAAACTACAGGAAACAGGATTCTGCAAGACTTATAGAACTGCATTCTCAAAACATAGTCTGTAAATATGTTCAATGGTCTGTAAATTCTGAGAATTTTTAACTTTTATGTCATTTCAGTGATGGCCTCAAAATATTAGTATAGACACTTTATAAATGAAAACTGCAACATGATGTCAGTGTCTGTTTTCAATCAAGTGATGCCAAGTCATATCACACTAATTGTCAGGGACTAATGAGAAAAGAGTAATGGCAGACTTTAAATGTATATGCATTCACACCCAGGTGACGGCCAAATGATGTCACCCTTCCCAAACAGAAGAAGGTTCTGTAGAGAGAAAAGAGGTGGGAAAGTTGAGTCACCATATGACCTACAGGAGAATATGTATATGTATACATAACAGAAGAATATGTATATGTATATACACATACATATATGTATACATATACATATTCTCTCTCCCTCTGTATTATATACATATATATATAATCCAAAAGAACCTGTGCCATAAATTAATTTATTTACGTTGCAAGCAATAATTTGATTTAGCAAATCATCATTAACAGCACAGTAATTAATTTGAATGGTACTGTATTGTTTGTAAATGCAACCCACATTTATGGTTTCATGCTGTGATTTGATACAAAAAGTCATTAGCTTATTTCATTAATTCTTTATGTTTCTGTAATATTAAAATAAAACCGAAGTCAACACTGGGGGTTCATGAAAATATTACTTGCATTTAAAATTAGATCAATACCTGGGTGGCTCAGTCAGTTAAGCATCCAACTTGGGCTCAGGTCATGATCTCACGGTTCATGAGTTCGAGCCCGAGTCGGGCTCTGTGCTGGCAGCTCAGAGCCTGGAGCCTTCTTCAGGATTCTGTGTCTCCCTCTCTCTCTGCCTCACCCCATTCTCACACTCTGTCTCTGTCTCTCTCAAAAATAAATAAACATTAAAAAAATTTTTAAATAAATAAAATAAAACTAGGTCAATGCCTTAAACTAGTTGGAGGAAATACTGCTTTTATGAGCAGACTGCTCTATTCCCTTCCTCCTAATTCTATAAACTTGTGGACTTGTGGTAGCACTAGCCCTGGGTGCTTAGCCTAGAGAGAAGGGAGAAGGGAGATGGGTGCGGAACTGAGGCTGAAAACTATGACCCGTGGATCAAATCTGGCCCTCCATCTGTTTTTGTAATCAAAGTTTTATTGAACCACAACTATACCCATTTGTTTGCAAATTGTTTACAGTTATTTTCAAGCTATAATGGCAGAGTTTAGTAGTTGCCACAGAGACAGCATAGCCCACAAAGCCTAAAATATTACTATCCGGCCCTTTACAGAAAAAGTATGCCGACATATGGCCCAGATGAGCTAATAGGGCAAAATGAGAATAGACCACTAGCATTTGAAAGTCCTGAAGCAAGCAAGCAAGCTATTTCTGGAAGAGAGATAAGACAGTAAGATTCTCTCATGGGTAAAATGAAGGTGTTAAATATTAGTTATAAACTTACAGCTTTCTTCAACTACTCATTTGTTAAGCTGTATGTGAGGCTCTGTGCTAAGTATATTTAATTCAAAAGAACAACTAGTTTCTACTATCAGAGGAATGCTTTTAAGTACCCTCCTCTAACTTTTCTAAGGATCTATTGAAGACTGAGCACTATACCACTGTTTTAAAGTTGGGCAAGTCCCATATTTACATATTAGAAAACTGAAAGATGGCAAAGTTATTAAGTTACAGTTATACGGTTAATAAATGGAGGAGTCTGAATTCTAACCCAGATCCATTTGACTCCAGAGCCCATGCTAAAAACTAGTGTAAACTGTAATTCTTCTAATACTATGGAAGTCTGTGAGGAGAAAAAATCTTCTCACCCAAAACCCTCCAGCAAGTAAAGACTCCTTGAGGTTAAGTTTCGGCATAATTTGATTTTTCAGAGACAGAAAGCCTCCAGAGACATTTTTAAAAAGGCAATAAAAACTCTAAGAGTGTGTGTGTGTGTGTGTGTGTGTGTGTGTGTGTCCTCTACTGCTTACCTGAAATTCTGTGAACCAGAGCACTATTGATCTCACACATCGAAACAAAATTTACCCCTAATGTGTCTTTATTAAGGTACACAGAAGTCTACTGTTCTAATGCTTTATATGCATTTAAAAACATACATAAAATAGAGGTTTTAGAAGTACAAGGTAAAAAGTAAATATGGATGTTTCCAATGTTTTATTCTAACACCTCAATGTATCATCTTACGTCCACCATATGAACAGTCTGCTTTGGAGATTAATGATGAAGAAGACAATGCTTTACCTTCAGCAAGTAGGGATAAGATCTAAAACGCAAATGAACCAGAGACCTAAGATGTTGATGAAAATAAATTTGGTGAAATGGTGTACATGATTTGTTTCTTGTTAGAGGAAAAGGGCTAGAACCACAGTGGTTATTCTACTGCATATTCTCTGAGCAACTGTTTATATCTCTCATAATAGTATCAATGAATTAGGTACACTAGGCTTATGGACAGTATGTATTTTTTTCATATTGAGCCTCCTAGGCTGCCATACTATAAAATAAATCCTTCTTAATTTGAATACACTTAGCATAGTACAAGTTTACCCCCTTCACAAGGCTGTAAGACTTTACCCATATTGAAGTAAACAGCTGTCTTCTGTAGACAATGAAATAAGTGATCTAGTCAAATACATCTAACATGTACGCAGGGATTTGATATCCCAGAAATATCAAAGGGATGAACATAAATGTTATTCTCTATTACCTAAACTTTTATTTTTTTTTCAATATATGAAGTTTATTGTCAAATTGGTTTCCATACAACACCCAGTGCTCATCCCAAAAGGTGCCCTCCTCAATACCCATCACCCACCCTCCCCTCCCTCCCACCCCCCATCAACCCTCAGTTTGTTCTCAGTTTTTAAGAGTCTCTTATGCTTTGGCTCTCTTCCACTCTAACCTCTTTTTTTTTTCCTTCTCTCCCCCATGGGTTTCTGTTAAGTTTCTCAGGATCCACATAAGAGTGAAACCATATGGTATCTGTCTTTCTCTGTATGGCTTATTTCACTTAGCATAACACTCTCCAGCTCCATCCATGTTGCTACAAAGGGCCATATTTCGTTCTTTCTCATTGCCACGTAGTACTCCATTGTGTATATAAACCACAATTTTTTTTTAAACCACAATTTTTTTATCCACTCATCAGTTGATGGACATTTAGGCTCTTTCCATAATTTGGCTATTGATGAGAGTGCTGCTATAAACATTGGGGTACAAGTGCCCCTATGCATCAGTACTCCTGTATCCCTTTTACCTAAACTTTTAGAGGAATCATGTCCATGAAGTCCCAAGAAATTAAATAATTATGGAAACATTTCAATTAAGTAGTAAAAATAGACCATGTGTCAATTGAAAACTTGTATCTGCTACCATTTTGTTTTAAGACAGGAACATGAACTAAAGCTTAAAATATAATGATATACTTTATCATGGTGAAAAATAATGTGTGTCAAATATGGTGAAAATCAATCAGATATTTCACAAATGTCATAAAAGAGAAAGCTATAGAAGTCCCTAGTGTGATCAATCACAAAAGCTTTAAAAAAGATGTTAGTATAACAAAATGTCAGAGGGAGAAATGGCCCTGCCTTTGTCTCCTGCAGCTTACACATGCTCTGGATATTCTCCTCCTGAGTTACTACCTGAAAATCTCAAAACTTTGAAAGAGGATTCAAGTCACTCATGGCCACCAAATCTCAGAACTGTAACATCTTTGGGGGCCCTAAAAGTCCCTAAAATGTATAATTTTATGTGCTACATACTACTCCTTCTTCACTCCATGAAAAAAAGTTAGTGAGGAGTATTCCCTATATAAACTACTCCAAAGAGCTTCTTTTTGTGACTCTCCACAAAACTAATAAAATAAAATACCTAGATCTAAATCTTGACTGAGATCATAACATCTTGTTATACAACACTAATAAAAAAAGAACAAAATAAGGCCTTGAGAGATCAGTTTTTCTTCAAACTTGAGGGAGGATATTTCTTCTCACATGCTTCTAAATAAACAACTCATCTCCAGAAAGAAGGCATGAATTTAAAATACAAGTTACTGGGGTGCCTGGGTGGCTCAGTCAGTTAAGTGTCCAACTTCAGCTCAGGTCATGATCTCAAGGTTCTTGAGTTCAAGCCCTGCGTTGGGCTCTGGGCTGACAGCTCAGAGCCTGGAGCCTGCTTCAGATTCTGTGTCTCCCTCTCTCTCTGCCCCTTCCTTGCTCACACTGTCTGTCTGTCTGTCTCTCTCTCTCTCTCTCAAAAATAAATAAACCTTGGGGTGCCTGGGTAGTTCAGTCAGTCAAGCATCCGACTTTGGCTCAGGTCATGATCTTGCAGTTCATGGGTTCAAGCCCTGCATCAGGCTCTATGCTGACAGCTCAGAACCTGGAGCCTGCTTCGGATTCTGTGTCTCCCTCTCTCTCTCTGCCCCTCCCCCACTCATGCTCACGCGCGCTCTCTCTCTCTCTCTCTCAGAAATAAACATTAAAAAAAATTTTTTTAATAAATAAATAAACCTTTAAAAAAATGTTAAAATACAAGTTATTGAATTAACTTTTGAGGTTAAAACTTTCTGAACCCAAACTGAGACATTTCAGCTTTTTAAAAATTTGCCTCCACATTTTCATTATTATTTATATTAATATTTATGTTCATTCACATTTTCAGCGGTCATTAACATGCTGGTAGTGTTCATAAACTATCCAAATAAAATTAATTCTATAGACAAAAAAAATTAGTTGAAAATAAAAAAGGAAACACATTTCAGAAAGAGGAATTAGCAAGAGGCTAAGGATCAGTTAGGTTATGTTTCTTACCTTTAAGTCTTAAGCAACTTGCCTTTATAACTCAACTGGATAAAAACTACAAAACTGATTTTGAGGCTACTATAATGCAACATGAAATAAAACTTTAGGAATTTGACATTGACAAATTCTGAAGACAACAGCAATTTTTTAAAAAAAGACTGTTAGGCCAAAGCTTGAACTGTTAAAAATAAAGTTTACTGATTAAACATACTTGGTAATTCTCTTTTCCTTGAGGTAACAGAAAGTTAAGACCAGAAAAGAAAGAATCATAAAAGATCCTCTAGCATAAGTGTTTCACTTGCTTTTTGTTGTTGTTTCTTAAGGAAAAATTAATGCATAATTAAAAAAACACACTCTGTTTGGGTATACAGTTCTGAGTTTTGACAAACTCACACACTCATGTAGCCACACTACAATCAAGATATTGGCCATTCCCGGGGCGCCTGGGTGGCGCAGTCGGTTAAGCGTCCGACTTCAGCCAGGTCACGATCTCGCGGGCTGTGAGTTCGAGCCCCGCGTCGGGCTCTGGGCTGATGGCTCAGAGCCTGGAGCCTGTTTCCGATTCTGTGTCTCCTTCTCTCTCTGCCCCTCCCCCGTTCATGCTCTGTCTCTCTCTGTCCCAAAAATAAATAAACGTTGAAAAAAAAAATTAAAAAAAAAAAAAAAAAAGATATTGGCCATTCCCATCATGCCAACAAATTTCCTCATATCCGTTTGTTTTATTTTAATGTTTACTTTTTGAGTGACAGAGAGACAAAGCACAAGTTTGGGAGGGGCAAAGAGAGAGGGGGACACAGAATCTGAAGCCGGGTCCAGGCTCTAAACTGTCAGCACAAAGCCTGACAAAGGGCTCAAACTCTCAAACCACAAGATCACAACCTGAGCTGAAGTCAGAGGCTCAACAGACTGAGCCACCCAGGCGTCCCTCCTCATATCCATTTGTAATCAATCTCCTCACTTTCCCGCCCTGGGCCCCTGAAACCACTGACCTGATTCTCACTTTCATAGTTCTGCCCTTGGCAGAATATCATAAAACAAATCATATAAAATGTAGCCACTTGAGTCTGGCTTCTTTCATTTAACACAGTGTTTTTGAGACTCATCAATGTTTATATCAGTAGTTCATTCCTTTTTATTGTTGAGTGGTATTCTGTTATATGAATGTTCCATTATTTGAGTATGAATTTCTTTATCCATTCACCAGCTGATACACATTCATGTCATTTCTGGTGTTTGGTGACTGTGAATAAAACTACTAAAAATATTTTCATACAGATTTTTGCAGGGATATATATAATTTCTTTGCATATAAAAAGGTACCTAGGAGAAAGGTTGCTGAGTCACATAGTTAAAATGTTTAACTTTACAAAAAATTGCCAAAAGTGTTTTCCAGGGTGGCTACACCATTTAGCATTTCCATCAGCATGGATGAGAGTTCCAGCTGCTCCACACTTTGATCCGTATTTGGTATAGTCAGGGTTTTGGTTTTTGGTTTTTGAGTCATTCTAATAGGTGTGTAGCTTCAGTGTGATTTTAATTTACATCTCCCTAATGACTGAGCATCTTTTCATGTGCTTATTTGCCATTTGTAGATCTTCATTAAAGTGTTTATTCACATCTTTTGCCCATTTAAAAAATTACACTGACAGTGAGTTTTCATATTTCTATCTCTAGTTACCAGTCCTTTAACATGTAAGTCATATAAGCATTCATTATCTGCCAGACTGTGGCTTGTCTCTTCATTTTCTTAAAAGTGTCTTCAAAGAGTAGAAGTATTAATGCTTTTTATGGCTCATGTTTTTTGCATCATCTAAGAAATCTTTGCCTCGTTCAAAATGACAAAGACTTTCTCCTGTGTTTTCTTCTAGAAGTTTTATAGTTTTAGATTTTATGTTACAGTGGGTGATCCATTTGGAATTAGGTTTGTGTAATGGTACAAGGAATTGGTCAAGGGTTGCTTGTTTTTTACAGATATCCAATTGTTCTAGCACCATTTGTTGAAAAACTACCCCTTTTCTATTGAATTACCATAACTTCTTTGTTCAAAATTAACTGACCATCAATCTATTTTCTGGACTCTGTTCTGTTCCACTGATCCGGGAATCTACCCTATCATCAATACAATGCTGTCTTAATTACTGTGGCTTTATAGTAAGTCTTGAAATCAGAGAGTGAAAGTCCTCTATACTCTCTTTTTTATAAACTGTATTGCCTATTCTCAGTCTTCTGCTTTTCCACATAAATTTCACAGTCGCCTTCTTGATTTCTACCAAAAAACCTACTAGGATTTTGATTAGGATTGTGTGTTAAATACATAGATCCATTTGAAATGAAATGACATCTTGACAGTATTGAGTCTTCAGTCCATAAGCATGATATGTTTCCATTTATCCGGATCTTCTTTGATTTGTCTCATCAATATTCTGTAGTTTTCAACATAAAAATATTACATATATTTTATTGTATTTACCACTAAGTATTTCATGTTCTTGGTGCTCTTATAAAAGTCTATTTCAATTTCCAATTGTTCATATCTAGTAGCTTTTGGTTTTTGTGTTAAATCTTTGGGTTTTCTATTAAAAATATATCATCTAAGGTGCACCTGGGTGGCTCAGTCAGTTAAGCGTCTGACTTCAGCTCAGGTCATGATCTTGCAGTTCATGGGTTTGAGCCCCGCATCAAGCTCTGTGCTGAGAGCTTGGAGCCTGAAGCCTCCTTCAGATTCTGTGTTTCCCTCTCTCTCTCTGCCCCTCCCCAATTCCTGCTCTGTCTCTCTCTCTCAAAATTAAATAAACATTAAATACACACACACACACACACACAGAATCTATGAATGAAGGCAGTCTTATTTCTTCATTTCTAATCTGAATGCACTTAAATTCTTTTTCTTGCCATATTATAGTGGCTAGGATCTACAGTACATTGCTGATCAGAAATGGTACGAGTGGGCTATCTTCCTTTCTGACCGTGATGACCTGCCCACAAGAACATGGCCCTTGGCAAAGGACCTCCTGCACCCATCCCTGGAAGAGAAGAGGAAGCACAAAAAGAAACACCTGGTGCAGAGCACCAATTCCTACCTCATGGGTGTGAAGTGCCCAGGGTACTACAAAATCACCACCGCCTTTAGCCATGCACAAAGGGTGGTTTTGTGTGGGAGGTGCTCCACTGTCCTATGCCAGCCAACAGAAGGAAAAGCAAGACTTAACAGGAGGATGATCCTTCAGACAGAAGCAGCACTAAAAGCAACCTGAACCAACATGAGTGGGAAACAATCCAATCAACAGATTTGGGATTTAAAAAAAAAAAGAGTGGGCTTTCTTATCCTTGCTCCCAGTCTTAGGAAGATTGTACTTTACCATTAAGTGTAAGTTAAGTATGATGTTAGCTTAAGGTTTTTGTAGATACCCTTTATCAAGTTGGGAAAGTTCCCTTCAACTCCTGCTTTGCTGAGAATTTTCATCATGAATAGTTCTGATGAGTTTTGTTGACTGTTTTTCTTTCCTGCATCTACTGAGATGATCTTTTTTTAATACACTGATGTGATCAGTTTTATATTTTAATGTTGCATTTAAAATCTACCTTGCATTACTGAAATAAGCTCCACTTGGTCCCTTCTTATTTATTGCTGAATTTAATCTGTTAATATTTTGTTAAGGATTTGTGTGTTTATGTTTATAATGGACACTGGTGTATAGTTTTCTTGTACGCTTTCTGGAAGATTTGTAGAATTGACATTTCTCCCTTAAATGTTTGGTAGATATTACCAGTAACACCATTTGTACCTAGACTTTTCTCTGCGAGATATTTAACTACAAATTCAATTTTTTAAACAGATATAGGATTATTTTCATTATTTCTTCCTCAAAGTTTGCATCTTTCAAAGCATTTGTCCATTTCATCTCAGTTATCAAACTTAGTGGAATAAAGCTACTCATAACATTCTCTTACCATTTAATACCTATAGTATCTATAATGATTTACCTCTTTCATTCCTGATACTACTAATTTGTTTCTTTCTCTTTTAGTTTCAGTAAAGCTTTATCAATTTTATTGATCTTTTCAAGGTACTAGCTTTCTATTTCATTGATTTTTTTCTCTATTGTTTTTCTGTTTTCAGTTTCATTGATTTCTACCCTTATCTTTATTATTTCCTTCCTACTACTTATTTTGAATTTAATTTGTTCCTTTTCTATTTCTTAGAAGCTTAGATCATTGATTTGTAATCTTCTTTCTAGGATAAATTTCCCTATAGGTACTGATTTAACTGTATTTCACAAATTTGGTATGTTGTATTTTCCTTTTGATTTACTTCAAAACATGTTCTAAGTTTTCATGATTTGCTCTTTACACATGGGTTATTTAGAAGTGTTTTACTTAATTACCAAATATTTGGGGACTTTCCAGATATGTTTATATTAGCGATTTCTTTCTTTTATTTTTTAATGTTTATTTATTTATTTGGGGAAGGTGTGGAGAGAGAGGGAGAGAGAATCCCAAGCAGGCTCTGCACTATCAGTGCAAAGCCCAACTTGGTGCTCAATCTCATGAACTGTGAGATCATGACCTGAGTTGAAACCAAGAGATGGACATTCAACTGATGTAGCCACCCAGCATCCCTGTATTAGCGATTTCTAATTTAATTCTTCTTGTGGGTCAAAAACATACCTCGTACCATTGCAGTCTTTTAAATCTGTTGAGTTTTATTTTACGGCCCAGAATATAGTTTATCTTGGTGAATATCTCATGTGAACTTGAAAGAAATGCATTTTCTGCAGACAGTGAGCAGAATGTTTTGTAAATGTCAATCAGATCAAGTTGGTTATGTTATTCAGGTCTTCTGTCCTGGATTTAATTGGCTAATATTTTGTCTATTCTATCAGTTACTGAGAAGATTGCAATCTTCATGCATACAGGAATGCTGGCATACAAACATACATACGTATACAAACATATACAATGTGACAACCAAAATTAAATACAGATTATAGTTTTAAGCTTTTCTCCACATATTAAAAGTACTGCATGTTCACCAAAGAGAAATTTTAAAATTCAATAAAGTACTCATCCCACCACCCAGGTTGGTTTTACTCTTTACTCTTATTTAAATGAAATGATATCTAGAGTGTCAAAGTACCAGGCATGGTCCTGGCTCTATTCAGCATCTCAGACCCACAGCCAGAGGGCAGGCTGGAATGCTTGGCTTCCCGCCCACTCCTCAGAGGCCATCAGACATTCATAGTTCTACTAAACTGAAATAAAATCTTTTCTACTTCCAAGATTAAGAATTTTAAGAATTCTTTTTCTTCCTGTAAGATGCCAGTATAACTAAGTATAGCTCCTATCTGATAAGACATTCTGCTAATATTATATCTTAAGACTCTTAGAAGTAACAAACAATATTAAATATAGGATCCAAATAAGGTTAAAAGCAAATATTAAAATTTAAGTGGAGTACCAATATATATAAAATTCAAGTCCAAAGAGAAAAGCAGTATCTGCAATTCATACATTCAAAAATATTTACTGAGTGCCTACTGTGTGTTAGGCATTGTTCCTGCTCCTAAGAATAAAGCACTGAACAAAGTAGACAGTTCCTAGGACCATTCTGTGGGGTGGAGGAGACACACACAGTCAACATAAATATATAACATCCTGGATGGTGAAAATTATAATGAAGAAACATAAAGCATAATAAAGGAAATGGGGAGGCAGGGAGTGTGGTTAATACTTACATGGTCAGGAAAGTCCTCATTAATAAGATGACAGGACAGAAGAAATCATACAGATATTTAGAGGAGAAATATTTCAGACTGAGGAATAACAAACACTTCTTGAGGAGGGAGTGTTTGCTGGAATGTTTGAGGAACTATAATGAGGCATACCGTCTGCAATTTTGAAAGGGATAATAAATTAGCAACATATTGTTTTAAGCTAGTTAGTTCTGTGTAGAGCCACCTATTCAAAGTACAGTACAAAAACTTAAAAGTTCATGATTTTTCATTTAAATGAGGAAATAAGGCTAGGAAAATCCTGACACTTCCTAAAGGAAATATTTTTCAAAATCCTTCTAAAACCAATACTAACTCATCACAAAAACCAATACCATCCTGTTTTACAGAAGTACATACCCTATTTATATATTTATCTCTATAGAGAAAAACAAAGGCAAAGACAGAGAGGCATGGGAATGATAAGTACTTATTCTTTCAGAGGGTGCTATTAAAAACAAAAAAAAGTAGAGCCCTTTTCTCACTCAGGAAAATAAATTTCCTCAGAAAAGAATTGAAAAACATTAACCTACAATTACCATTTAAAAGCAAACAAATACAACTTTTAAAAAGTAAATTTTCATATTTTACATAAGATTAAGTCAAGCAACCAGCATGAATTAATAAAATAAGTACATATACTTAACTTTTCCATTCAATCAAGTAACTTTACAAAATATTTTTAAAATTCCCTTGGCCAGGGAAAACATGGATTTGAATTTATCATTTTAACCTACTACAATAAAATTTAAAAGATGAGCGTCATCCAGGATAAACTTTACAGCTCTGGACTTTACCAGGAATTACATCATATAATCCAAAATATGAATTAGAAAGCCGTTAAGAAATGTAGACCTTTTTGTATGCCACATGTTCTCCTTTGATTTCTTGCCTGGGTTTATAAATCTCCAAGGCTGCGTGGTAGTTTACAGTCTTAGTACATATTACAAAGATAGATCCAAGCTTTTAATTTTCCAAACACAAATCTAAAAATTATAATATCATAACCAAATTTTATATCAGTTTAAGGAATTTTCTTATTTTCTGTCAAGATGATGTCTGGCTAAAACTGAAAAGCCTGACAATACTAAATGCTGGTGGGGCTGCGGAACAAGCAGAACTCTCCCATGGGCTGCTAATGGGAAAGCCATCGGTACACACTTACATCTGGTGGCTTACCAACCACAAACCCTTGCAAAATGCCCACATTTTCAGATTTCCTCATCACAATTCCCACTGTGGAAAGTGGTGTCAACAGCCATCTCTCAAGGTTTCCTTACTGACACTTTCATTACTGTCACTCCCAACACTCCAAAACGTCATAGTCAACTTCTGGTAATTTGGAACCAACCAAATCTTACAGTGTACAAGACAGCACTGAACACAATATCTCAAACTAAAATATTTCTAAAGCTGACAAATATGCCATAAAAGAAACTATAGAAATAAACACAGGTAATTCCATGTAATTCTAATAGTTAATATTTACCTCAGTGTGACAAAGTAATACAAAACACACAGGGAGTCAACAATGAGGTGTAAGAAAAGGATTGACCTTGGGAACTTTTACAAACAACATTCAAATCTGCCCCAGACTCCAACTGTGAAAAAGATAAAGTAATCTCAACAGATGAACAAATTTAAGATGCTGATATTTACTATAGTAATTAGTACTATTAACATGTCATCTGTTCTATATTTTCTTCTAATTATATTACTTGATATTGTAAGTCAGCAAATTTAATATAAAAGAAAAAAAAAGGAAAGAAAAAAAGAGAGAAAGAAAAAACTTACTGGGATTGAAAATTCCTCAGCCAAATACTTCAAGGTGGCAGCTTCTCTGGCCAAGAACTTATTTCTTTCTCTCATGTTGCCCTGAAGTTGTGCATCAAACTCCTTTCTTACCACGGAAGCAACAGAGTCAATAATTACAAGTTTAACTCTCTTTGAAATAATTTCTTCTTCCAAAGATTCAATTCTGTAAAAGTAGAATTTGTAAAACAGTGGATAAATTTAAAATATAATATAAAATAGGGTATTTCAAAGATTAACCAACTTAAAAACAATGACAACAAATTTTTCCTCCCTCATTTACAGTAATGATTACAAGTATTCAATGATCATAACTTCATAACTTATTTCCAGCTCTTCTATACATATTGCACTCTTTTGAAAATGGACCAAAATGTTTTCATCTAGTTTAATTCTCTGGTTCTCCTATGATACTGCTAATTTTAGGGTAAAACTGCTTGTCACAGCAAATCTCCAAAATGGCCCCCATTTATTCCCACCTTGTAATGACAGCCTTGCGCAGACCCCTCCCATATTTACCAGGATTGGTCTGTAAGACCAATAGCATATGACATAATGATGGCATGTCACTTCTGAGAGTAAGTTATAAAAGACTACAGCTGCCATTTTGGGCTCTCTTTCACTTGCCACTCTCTCAAATCACTTTCTCGGGGGAAGCAACTTGCCATGTTGTTAACAGTCCTATGGAGAGACCCACCTGGTGAGGAACAGAGGTCTATGGCCAACAGCCAGCAAGGAAGGGAGGCCTTCCAGAAACTATATGAGTAACCTTGGAATTATCCAAGATTCTCCAGCTCCAACTGAGCCCTGAGATAACCACAGCGCTGGCCAACAGCTTGACTACAACCTCTGGTGCAACCCTGAGCCAGAAACGCTCAGCTAAGCCACTCCCAGATACCTAACCCTCTGATACTAGGTGAGACAAGACACGTTTGCTCTTCTAAGTTGATGAATTTGGGGGTAACCTTTCAATGAAACAAAAGTAATCAATATACTACTTAATTAACTAAATCTAAAACATTTCACTCATTTAATGTTTTCTTTTTAAAGAAACATTTCATCCAATAGGCTGTAGCAAATAAAGAACACTGAAATAATTTATTTCCCATAACCCTAATACATATGTAGAGACTTTTTTCACTCAGAAGCTGAAAGCATAAAAAACAAGAAATATATCTTCAAAGTATTACTAAACTACCAAAATCTAAAGCAGCAAACCTTTGTAGAACTTCATCGCAGCTGAGTTCCCGATAAAGATGAACCTTACTGCTTGTCAAAAGTAATTTTTCTTCAGTGTTAAAATATCTGGGAAAACGAGATTCTGCTATCTCAACCAGTCTGTGGGGAGGAAAAATAGCGCAAGTGAAAATAGTTAATGACATTCAAGGCCACAGTGCTGAACATCTAATGAATTTTACTTAGGAAATTCATAAGCCACAAGTAACACTAGAACAAAAATAGAGCAGGTATAAGCAAAATGCTTTAATATAGAATTTTAAAATGTAAGCCATCCCCAGGCGCCTGGGTGGCTCAGTCAGTTAAACATCCGGCTTTGGCTCAGGTCATGATCTCACGGTCCGTGGGTTCGAGCCCTGCATCGGGCTCTGTGCTGACAGCTCAAAGTCAGGAGCCTGCTTCAGATTCTGTGCATCCCTCTCTCTCTGCCCCTCCCCTGCTCACACTCTGTCTCTCTCTCTCTCTCTCAAAAATAAATAAACATTAACAATTTTTTTAATGTAAGCCATCCTTTATGAGCACTAAGAGAGGTTAGCAGTGAGAGCATTGTTTTTTAATAATTGATCACTTGACTAACAGCTGTAAGACATGTTTAGTAAATAAGAAAAATGATTTCATTATCATGAATAAAAGAAATATACTTGAACAAATATATAATATTATCATTCTAACAATCAATTATCAGTTAGTCTCCAGGTCTCAGAACAGAAAAATATACTTTCTCAATTAAAACTTAATACATACAAAATACATCGTATCCAATAACTCCTTGGTAAACAGGAAATTATTTTCTAAACAAATGGATGTTGTCCAATATTTCCTGAATAAACAAAACATGATTTTCTACCTATTGAATTCTGAACTCAAAGCTAGATCTGATGCATGAAGTAGGCCAAGTGCAGGAGAGTGACAAGGCAAAACAGATGTAAATATCATCAGTAATAGTGTGAGACGTGGAGCTCAGTACTAGAAATTTGAAGTGTTTCTGGCTAAAAATATAAAAATAAAAGTGTAAATCTTTGAGTGTAACTGTCTCCTATTTTAAATGATACTTTATCAGTCTGGTACTTAACCACCCAAGGATATCTGAGAGGAAGGACTATAAACACAAAAATCACTCTATACTTTATGCTCCATTTAAAGACACAAAAGTACAAAGAACAAGTGTTTTCACTTCTAGTTAATGAGTCCCAAGAAGAGGCTGAGAACTTTAAAGACAGAAACAAAATAAGTTCCTCACATATATTATAATCAGAAATGAAAAAAGAAAAATCTAAAACAGAGAAATAAAAGAAAACTGGTCAAAAATATTTTTTAAAAGTGCATTTTGAACAATTTGAAAAGAAAAGCATCATTGGGTTGAATAGGAAGAGGAAAAATTACTTTACCAATAGATGTGTGAAGGGCAAGAACAAATGGATCAAATGAGCACTCAGGAGAAGGGCACAAGAGAGAGACAGGCGGGGTGGAATAAAGGAGGAAACAAGATAAGCAACAAAAGCGAGAAGAAATGAGATGACACTGGCAAAGGCAGGACAGGAAAATTTTAAGGGTTTGGGGAAAATGTGTAAACTTCTTGATTAGGGTAACTATTTGCTGAATTCAGAGCTGGTCAGAGAAGTCAACTAAAAGCTCTGACACTTGGAAGCCACTGATTTTTAATAGGATAGCTATGGCAACGTCTGCCAGAAACATAGAAGTTTTCCAAAACTGGATGTCCAGTGGATTAAGTACTGAGTACTTCTCTCAGTCAATGAGAGAACTGAACAGCTGACAGACAAATAATTTTCTGGCTTCAACCCTAGGCTGAATTTCAACTGGCGGCTTGAGTGTTAAAAGGCTCTGGAAGTCATTACTGCTCTCTCCTTCCATTAAGGCCCCTCAGAAGGAAGATGGTCAATGTATGGACACAAACTGACTTTACTCAGTTACCGTGCTAAATAACTGTACCAAATGGTTATTCACATACCAATATGCTATAATTTTCTACGATCAGTTTCTCCAAGTGTTTTTAATTTTAGAAAAGTTCTCTAAAAAATATATAAATCAAAACCTAAATACAAATGTAGTATCTATATGCCTCACACTAATCATAGTGATCTCTTGTGACACTCTTCATCACAAAGATCTTTTCTGATTAGAGTAACAGAAAAGATCCTATCTTTTGCTCCCAGACATTAATTACATAAAGTTTGAAACTAATGCCATCTAGTGGACCTCTATTTTACCGAAAGTATTCCTTTCAAGTATGTACTTAAGATTCATTCATTTGACACGTATTTATTGAGCATCTACTATATGCCAGGCACCATTCTAGATGCTAAGGATGTGACAGTGAACAAAAAAACAAATAAACAAAACACAACTTCCCTCATGGAACCTACAGTCCACTGAGAGAGACAAACAAATTAAATATATATTATACATCAGGTAATAAGTGCTCTAAACAAAATGAACCAGGATGAGGAAACAGATTGTTACCTATGGAAGCAAGTGCTATTTTATGTAAAGTGGCCTGGGAAAGCCTCTTTAATAAGGTGAATTTGAGCAACGGTTTAAGGGAAATGAACCATTGGATATCCAGTGAAGCGGTGCATAGGAAAAGAGAATTATATATAACAAGTGCAAAAACCCATATGTAAGTAGATGCCTAAGGTTACTGAGGAATAACAAGGAGGCTAATGTAGTTGAAACACAGGAAACAAGAGGGAGAATAAAAGGAAATAAGGTCAGAGGAAATAAGACAGGGGCCAAGATCACACAAGATCCTTAGGTCTGTGGTATTTTGTTTAGATATTTAGTAAAATAGGAAACCTAGAAGTAGAATTGACATGATCTGACTTCTTTTTGCTTTAAAGAGTCACTCTACCAAATGGAAAAGAGGCTGTACACAGTGAAAGCAAGACCAGCTAATACTGGTGACTTGACCTGGAGAATAGCTCAGCTAATTAGAAGTAAGTGAACTCAAGGTGTAGTTCAAAAAAGGAGCTGGGGACACCTGGGTGGCTCAGTTGGTTGAGCATCTGACTTCAGCTCAGGTCATGATCTCACAGTTCGTGGGTTCAAGCCCGGCATCGAGCTCTGTGCTGACATCTCAGAGCCTGGAGCCTGCTTCAAATTCTGTATCTCCCTCTCTCTCCGTCCCTCCCCTGCTTGCACTCTGTCTCTCAAAAACGAATAAACATTAAAAAAAAAAATAGGAGCTGAAGGGAATTCTTGGCTAATTGGATGAGCATCTGGAGGAATGGAATTACCATTCATTGAAGTGGAGAAGACTGGATTCGTTCCAGGTTTTTGTTATTAGTTCCCCCTGTTACTTCACAGCTCTTGTATAAAAGCAAAGTTAAAAGCTTTACATTAGTGACCACATGCCAACTTGAAACAAAACACATGCTCAATGTAAAAAAAAAAAAGTTTTCCAAAGTTCTAGTTGAAATATAACATTATAAATGTGCTGAAATATAAGTTTATGGTTTCTCAAAGCTTCTCATACATGTGTAATATTTTCCTGTTCATTTATTCAGTATGTATTTGTTCAGCACTGTGATACAAATATAACAATGTGAATCTATTAGTCCCTTACAGATTCCAGAAAATTCCAAAGCTTTATTTTAGTACTAAGTACTTATTTCTAATTTCATTTTCTAACATAGAGCCTCTTCAAGATCTCCCTCCTCACTAATTCACCTAGATTCACCAATGATAAGGCAGCTGAAATTAGACTAAGGAAAACCTACCCAGTCTCATGAAATCATCTCAAAAAATGGGAAGAGGGAACTGATCTCCCCTATTGTTTGCCCCCTAGGTCAAAGATCCTGGATTCATGCCAACAAGCAAAAGAAAATGGTCCTAAGACCACACTGATAATTGCCTTCATACTGAGTTAAAGTCATGGCTGGCCACTACCACTACATGCCTCCCTCCTGATACACTGAAATTCAGAAGGAGTGACACTCTAAATAGTCTAGTAGGAATTGGAGGGCATTGGCTGTGGGGTGCTTGGCACCTTGAGAGGTGCCATGCAGCTCTTCAGGTCTAAGCTTGGCCACTGCTCCCACACAGTACCAATACAACACACACCTCTCCTTTGTACAGTTAGTGTTAATAGTTACAGTTTCACGTTTGTGATTATTTGATTAATGTCTTCCTCCCCTGTTGAACCAAATATTTCTTCCTAGTTTTCAAAGCTTTTCTGATTTCATGACAACTCAGGACTACCCACTTTTACCTCCTAAATTTCCAATCCTGTATTCCACCTCCCCAGGCTCACACCTTCCAGAGTCCTGGGCCCCATCTCTTGTTTCAATCCCTCAGTTTTCCTGATACACAAATCCATTTGTATTTCTAAGACCCAGTTTTATCTTCCTTTATCCATTTTATTTCTCCCAGAATTGTATTTTGAAAACCTCTATTACTATTTACCATCCATATCACCCTCTGTTTTTATTCTTAACTTTTGGTTTCATCTTTTCCTAATTATCTCCAATAGGGATAATACAGTATTCACTCGATTCACATATACTAGAATTCTCATGGTTGCCAAAATTTCTGTACAGTTCACTAGATTAACCTACTTATCTATATTCTCAAAGTATATATAAGCAGAGCATGTCTAAGACTATATCAGATCTTAAGCATAAGTCCAACAAATAAAAAGACTTTTCTGAATCAGTCAGAAAGGGGGACCCAGAACTCTGCCTGCTTAACATTCTCCTCCCCTCAAGGCAGTCCCCAGATACCTGAGGGTTTAGTACCAGACTCTACTATTATATAATTATTAATCAGTCTGGAAATATAATTTCAGTCTATGGTAAACAAATATGCTTAACACACTATTTTAGATTATCTTCTCAAAGACATGTAAAAATAAGCTAGTGTATTGCTTTAAAAAATAGAACTAATCTTTCCAAAGTGCTTTTAAGTACATTACCTGCAAGGTTTTCTCTTTTTGTTTTTAAATGCATTTTAAACTTAAGTAATTTTTATTCACCCCTCTGTTTTCTCCCTCCTTCTCGGTAAAAAGGCTATCTAGCAATTTATTAACCAAAATTATTTTCCACTTTTTATCACTCATCCTAAATTTTCTGTATGTAAATCCCCCCCTTTTTTTTTTTTTTGAAAGAGACAGAGAGAGAGTGTATGTGTGAGCAGGGGAGGGGGTAGACGGAGAGAGTCTTAAGCAGGCTGCACACTCAGCACAGAGCGGAACACAGGGCTCAATTTCCACAACCATAAGATATGACCTGAGCCTAAATCAAGAGTCGGAAGCTTAACTGACTGAGCCACCCAGACAGCTTGCTTATAAGCACAAAATGAAGACACTGCTACATGCAGAGACATATAGAAAGCTAAAACATATTCCTTTTTGGGTCTCTTATTTTCACGCTTTTACTTCTTCTCTAAGTCCAGAAACTATCCCATGATGGCAGACACTATTAATTACCCACCAATATCCATTTCCACTTCTTCCTTGCTATGAGAACCCAATTTTATTCAGGCAGCAATGCTAACCAGACCGGGAAACTCAACACGCTTATTATGTATATCAATCTTTTTCCCCTCATTCCCCATCCTCCCTTGCCTATGGGGGTGGCCCGGTGCGAAATGTGCAGGATGATTCTGGAGGATGAAAAGGAAATCAGCAGAGGGGAAGGGGCAGCTGTTCTGGGAAAAAACAAATTTTCCTGATAAAACATATAGCTAGCCCTTTCCCTTCCCACTGCCTGTATGGGATGCCTAAAAACATAGAAGCCCTAGGTCTCTCTGTCATCACTGCGCGACAGAACCAGCGCCTGCAACCACCTACTCACTGTTGGCTGGGTATTCGGTTACTTGCAGCAGAAAGCTTTCCTAACTGATTAACTAACTCTCCCCAATAAATCCAAAGAGGGGTCAAGCAGTCCTATAACAGCACAAATGAAGTGTGACCAGGCAGTACAGAGCCAGCTCCATCCTCTGACCTGCCATGACAAACTCCAGAAGGCAGTTTGTTAAAAGAGGACTGGTACTTTTGATTCCACCTGAACCTATCACCACACCTCAGAAGGCAATCCAGGTGGCAGCCAGGTGACCACACTCTTCAGGCCTTGTGGAGAATAGACTAGAAAAGTAAAAAACATAAATTTCAACCCCTATCCTCAAATGACCTTCATAAAGGCTCCTTTACAATTACAAAACATAAGTCCAATAAAGGGACTAAAATTTTACCTCATTGCCAGCTTGCCTTTAGCTTGTTAGTTGAAGGTTAGTCACTGACATTTTAAAAAATACCTTTCCTTTGGACAACCTGAGTTAACCAATGTCTTTCTTTACCAGTGTTAGCATCAAATACATTTCAGTGTTCAGATTTCCAGTGGCCCCATATGTGTGTATGTTTCTGTTTTTTGTTTTGTTTTGTTTTTTTACTGTTTATTTGCTTAAGATTCAAATAACTCCATCACATTACAACTGACCAATACATCTTTTATCCTCAGCTTAATTGAAATATAACTGGCATAATATATTGTTTGTGTAAGTTTAAGGTGTACAATATGACAAGAGCAATATATCTTGCAAATCTCTTTTAATCCAAAGAATGCTCCTCTTTTTTTTTTTAATCTTAATTAAAAAACGAGGTTGTTTGTTCTATCATTTCCCACAGTTTTCATTTTGCTGACTACATCCCTCTGGTGTTGATTTAACACGTTCCTCTCTTCTCTGTATATGTTGCAAACTGGTAGCTGGATCTGAAAGTTTGATCACATTCAGGCTTGACTATTCTTCCATCAGGAGGAATAACTAGTTTTCTTTTGTGATGCTACTTAGTAGCCTTTTATGTTTATGAACTGTTTTCACTCACAACACTTCTGACACCAAATGTTTAGGTTTTCCACACCAAACAATTCTTCAATTCCCTGTGGACACCAAGTGGATGTCTGACACTTAACTACCAGGAGTTAGCTCAGACCTCACAGTTTAAGGGCTCAGACCCACAAGACTGCCCTCCCCCAACTTGAGAGACTAATCGCAAGTCCCAGGCCTCTGGTACTTCTGACCAACTGAGCAACTACAAATCAGGAGTTCTGACACCCCTCCTCCTCAACTTTGATGATTTGCTAGAATGGCACACAGAATTCAAGAAGGTACTTTACTTACTATTACCAAGTTACCACAAAGAATGAAAGACACAACTCATGAAAAGATTGGGGAGGACCACATGGCACACCACCCTCCCAGCACGTTGTGTTCACCAACCCAGAAGCTCTCCAAACTCTACCATTGAGAGATTTTTGTAGAGATCCCATTACATAGGCAGTGTTGATTAAAGCATTGGCCATAGGCAATTAATCAGTTACCAGCCTCTTTCTCTTCCTCAGAGTTTGGGGGGATGGGTGGGGCTGAAAGTTCCAACACTATAATTACATGATTGGCAACCAGCTCCCATGTGAAACTATACAGATGCCCACCAAGAGTCACTTCATTAGCATAAACTCAGGTTTTCCAAAGGTTTTAGAAGGTCTTTGGACAAGAACCAGGACAAATATGGATTTCTTATTATACCACAATATTCAATGCCTAGAACCATTAAATTGTTGGGGTGTGTAATGTGGTGACATTCTATCATTCCTTCTTCATTTATTACTGGAATACTCCTATAAAAAGACCTGTTTGGGGGTGTCTGGGTGGTTCAGTTGGTTGAGCATCTGACTTGGGCTTAGGTCATGATCCCATGGTTCATGAGTTTGAGTCCCACATTGGGGTCTCTGCTGTCAGCACAGAGCCCTCTTCAGATCCTCCGTCCCCCTCTCTCTCTGCCACTCTCCCATGCACATGCGCTTGCTCTCTCTCTCAAAAACAAACATACATTTTAAAAAAGACCTATTTGCTACTCAGCAACACAGTTCATAAATCAGAAAAAGAACAGATGTTTGATTTCCTTTTTTAAAACTCATTTCAAAATAATGATTTGCTTCTCCAGAATTCTCCGACACTGATCTATTAGTTGCTTTTCATTTCATAATAGTATAAACTCATGAATTTAAACATATTTCATAGGTTTTAATCTACTGTCATCATTATTCTTATTGGTGGTCAATTTGTCTCATCTTTAGCCAGCAGGAGCCTCTTCAGGTTGATTCCTGAGTCCTTCTGACACTCCCCTAAGTAGTCTTTGATGGCTCTCTTGTTACCTGATATGAGGTTTCAGACTCAACTTAAAAATTTCCTAAGCCAGTGCTAGTATCAACCATTTCCCCCAAGGAACCCTCATTCCTTTTAGTAGGCAACGGTGTCTGGATTCCACAATATGAGAGTAATACCTGTCAGTTCATTCATTTATCAAACATTTTGTGAGCAGTTAATATGTGTCAGTCACTAGATTTGGCTTTGAAGATACAAAGATATAACACAAGCTCATAGAACTGACAAATGAGTGGCATATACTTCGAATAGATAACCAAGAGATGTAGAAGACAGCAAATAAGCTCCAGGCAAAATAATCCACTTAGAACTTCTCTGGCCAGGGAATACACTTCTCTCTAACTAGTATCCCTAGAAGTGAGAGAGAGATGTGATTCATAATGACATAATTACACATAATGACACAGTTACAGAAAGACTCAAAGAACTATACCTTGACTAAAAGAACAGAACTGAATCAGTCTCCAGACCTATAAGTACTCCTGCTCATGAATGTCAATCAGAGCAGGGTCAGAGGGAGACCAGACTTATTTTCAAGTGTACAGAATTACACAAATAACCAAATACTCTCATAGAATGTTAAAGGTCCTTGCCAAAGTAAGGAAATCTTTTCTTTCCAAGCATAAATACACTATCAGTGTGTTTTTTATATCTAATACAATACTATTACAAAGATTAAAGTGAAATACTTCTCAATCAAAAAATATTTTGAAGGGTGCCTGGGTGACTCAGTCAGTTAAGTGTCTGACTCTTGATTTCAGCTCAGGTCATGATCTTGTGGTTCATGGGTTTGAGTCCCATATCGGGTTCCATGCCAAGGGTGGAATAGCCTGCTTGGGATTTTCTGTCTCCCTCTCTCTCTGCCCCTCCTCTGCTCTCTCTCTCTCTCTCTCTCTCTCAAAATAAATAAACATTATAAAATGTTTTTTTTTTTTAATTTCCAACTTTTCCATTCACTAACTGCCAACTAGAATTACTAACAAAGCAGCTTACCTTTTGTCTTTTTTATGAATTTTCCCTCTTCCCCATTTCCACTTACATCCCTCCCTGTTTCTTAAACTTTCCTCCTGACTTTCTGCAAAACACAGCTTATCCAGGAACCCCACTTAAACCAATGACAAAGGGATAGAAAAGACAAAAAGAAACTGCTTCCTGGGTTAATTTTAAGAGGAAAATTCATTTAAGACTGTATCTAGCATTTTGAGTTCTCACAGAGAAAAGGTAAATGTTAACCCATTTGAAAATGTTAGGTGCTATAAATAAATTACAAATTTAAGCATTATAATGGAAAATAATAAAATCTCCCACCTTTCAGCACTAAATGCTGACTCTGTGTCGATGTATACAACACCTCCTTCTAATCCTCCCATGTTGGTGGGTAATGTGGCCAAAATGCTCATCATCATACAAAACTGAGTTTTTCCACAACCTGGTGGGCCTGTAATCTAAAAAAAAAAAAAAAAAGTTCTTTGAATAAACATCACAAGCTAGTCAAAGCAAAATTCTTGTAAGAACTTGCCATATGCACAGCCCCACTAACCTGGGTTCTCATAAAGAACATTTTAATACATCTATTGTATGTAAGGAATTAACTTCTCCCCTGTGTATCTGGATTGGTACTAGTTATGTAGTATCTTTGGGAAAAATGAGAAAACAGTCACTTCAAATCATGTTCTGTGTTCTGTAACTCAGATGAAAAACTTTGGTTGAGAGATGCTGGAGGGTACATTTATACATTCAGAACCAAGAGTTCTATATCTTTTCCTCATTAAGACATTTATGGAAGGAAATTGAAAATATTTAAGAGGCTTTAATATTTGGTTTAGCATTCCTCATGAATTAGCCTTTTAGAACAATTTTGTACTAGTCCCCTAAAAAGCTACTTTGATCTTTATTCTGCAGAGTAAAGAAGTTAGGAGTAGAGTGCTGATGTATACAATTTATTTTCAAATGCTTTAGCATAAAAAAAAGGCATGCACGCACACACGTGTGTGTGTGTGTGCATGTGCGTACAAAGGGAGATAAAACAAATGTAACAAAATTCAACAATTGTTGAACCTAGGTGACTCATACTTGGAAGTGTGTGTTTTGAAATTTTACTTTGTGGAAAGTTTTCTGCAATTATAAAATGTGAAATCAGGAGAATAGACATGGAAAAAAAAGTGGAAAATTCATATACATGCATATTCAAGTCAACTAGAAGTAGTTAACAAAAATTAATTTGAAAATGTTAAAAATATCCCCTTTAAACATACACTATTTGTCACATTGGCTATGGCATACAAACTTTAAGAACCAAAACACTATCCCTTTTGTGAAAATAACACTGTTTTTAACACAATCTTTCACAAAGGAAGGGAAAAGAACAGGAGAGGGGGAGAGAAAACAATCTCAGGGAGACAGGAAAAAGTCTAAGCTAAGACTAAGACAGACTACAAATATGAATAAACTGTCCCAGATACATCATGAAGTAGGAAGAAGTAAGAAGGGATGACCCATGAGTCTACACCATTTGTGCCAGTGGTTCTCAAATTTAAGTGAGCATTGGAATTGCCTACCAAGCTTATTAACAGGAATCTCTGGTTCAGTAGGTCTGGGATGTGGCCTGGGAATTTACACTTCTAATAAATTCCCAAGTGTTGCGTATGCTGTTATACACTTTTGAGAACTACTGTTTTAAAATTTAGACTAGGGGATCTTGGGTGGCCCAGTTGGTTGAGCGTCCAACTCTTGATTTCAACTCAGGTCATGATCTTGTGGTTCGTGGGATGGAGCCCTGCGTCAGGCTCCATGTGGATTGTGCGGAGCCTGCTTGGCATTCTCTCTCCCTCTCTCTCTGCCCCTCCCCTGCTCATGTTCTCTGTCTCTCTCAAGAAGAAAATAAACATTTTTTAAAAAATAAAAATAAAAATAGTTACATATCTTATTTCTTAGTTATACAAATCTTTTCATTCTCATAAAAACTTAACACTTTTAGTGATGCAATTATAATAATGAAAATAACAAATGGAATTATATTATTCTTTAATTATTTTGTAATTCAGTGCTTGAAATGTCAAGTCCTAAGTTCCACTCATTTCAGTACTTCAATGCCATGGCTGTATAGTTGAGAAAGGAACAATTGCAAACATGCAAGGGCTAAAATTTTTAAAATACATTACTTGTTGTACTTGCTATTTTCATTTTCCAGTAACTTCCATCAAATAGCAAAAATTTTTGTAGAACTTTGGCTAATAAATTTCCGTCTTTCCTCATGTCAATCAATTGTTCTTACAACAGAATCAAAAGATACTACATTTTGAGATTTTTAACAATTGGTTCAAAAATAAAAACTCTTTATTTGGAAGATTTTTCAACAGTATAGAAAATACTGTTACAATTTTTTAAGTGTGCAGATAACAAAGTTTTCATAAGACACACATATCTTTGACAACAAAAATAACATCATAAAAGAAATATTTCTAAGCAATGATTTTAAAAACACTCTGCATTTTAATCTGCCTTCAAAAAGGCAATTACAGTAAAAGCTTGGATTGTGAGTAATTTGTTCTGCGAGTATTCTGCAAGACAAGCAAATATTTCTAATAAACTTTAACTTAATAAATGAGCAATGTCTTGCAATACGAGTAGTATATGACGCCGAACATCACGTGATCATAACTGGGCCAATGGTTCTTGAAATTCACTTTGATATTCAGGTGCTTTGGATTAAAAGCATGTTCCCGGAACAAACTATGCTTGCAAACCAAAGTTTTCCTTGTATTTTCTTACTCATTGTTAAAACATTACTTTTACTTTGAAGGGATGTCTTAAGAGTGTACCACTGGTTGGTTGGTTGATTTTTAATCTGCTATGAAGCATATTGCCTAGCCACCTGTCATTTCAAAAAGGTCAGAAAATTTGACATATCTTGTCTTTTTATTTTAAAAAATGCTTCACCCATCCTTAAATTCAACAACTCTTTTACACTCCTTGTTGTGAGATCACCAAAGAAGGCATTGTGATTCAAATGATTTTTATGGTCAGTCCCCATCTCATTACAGAGTGCTATAGAGATTCCACACTTAACCAGTCAGGTTTTTGTAAAAATCAACAACACTGATCATTGTTATCAACTTGAAGTTGAAGTTGAAGAATCAACCTCTGTGTTGCTACAGATTGCCTAAGGATGATGCAACAGAAAAGTTTAAAGAATCTTACTTAGATACCATTTTTACTATTACTATGACTAGACTAGACTAATCTATCCATCAATCCATCCCTCCATCCATCCACTCATGAATCCATCTCAGATTTTGTTGGGTTTTTTTTTATTATTTTCTTTTAAGATTTTAAGTAATCTCTACACCCAACATGGAGCTCAAATTTACAGTCCCAAGATCAAGAGTCACATGCTCCACCAACTGAGCCAGCCAGGCATCCCTCCATCGCAGGTATTTTCCATGCATTTTAAAGCAAGTCAGAGACATCAATATACTTTCCCCTAACAATTCAGCATATATATCATTAACATGAGTTTAATATGTATGATTCTTTTTTTCTTGTAAGGTAAATTTTACATACAGTAAAATGCATACTCTTAAGTTTACCATTTGATGAGTTCCAACAAATGTATACACATATGTAATCTAAACCCCTGAGTCAGAACATTAGCATTACCCCAGGCAATTCTCCCATAAACATTGTTTTATGTTCTAAGAAATCATTTATATTCAAGAAGTCATATAAACATTGTATGTTCAGGAGGTTTATTTGAGGGAATATATCTTCTCTGATCCATCTTTAGTTTAATGGCACACACAAAAAATTTAGTTCTTCCTGTATTTCATTACTGAAACAAAATCTAGCTAGTATGATAATCTGGGTCATGGTAGAAACCTCTGTACTTACATAGCATCTTCCCACATTGGAAAATCTGTTTTAATCCTTAATGCTTCAAACCATCTCTAATGATTTCTATATTACTTCTGACAGTATTTGTTCACAAAAGGATCCATTTAAATTGTTGCCATATTGTTTCCTATGTTTTATTTCATTGATTTTACTATAAGGAAGGACACTGTGTTCCTAATGTTATTAATAATGTATGACATTTGGTCTTTTACTATTAAGAAAACACAAAAGAGGCTTTTAAATGTCTATTATTAATTTTAGTGAAGTTTTTCTAGATATTGACTTAAGTATCATATGACTTTATTTTTTTTTTATTTTAGAGAGAGAGAGAGGTTGGGGGAGAGGGGGAGAGAGAGAGAGAGAGAGAGAGAGAGAGAGAGAGAGAGAATCTTAAGCAGGCTCCACACTCAAGAGTGGAGCCCCACATAGGGCTCAATCCCAAGACCCTGGAATCATGACCTGAGCCAAAATCAAGAGTCAGATACTCAACCAACTGAGCCACCCAGGTGCCCTTGTATCACATGACTTTAAATGTCACTGAAAAACTTACAGAAGTTTGTCTTCCTATCCTGTGTGTTTCTTAATTATGATGCCTTCCTACTATCATTACTCAGTATTTCAAGGGACAAAATAATAGTTTTGTAATAATGAAAGTTTCATTATTAATGATAATGGATATAATTCCATATATCAAATTGTCTTCAGAATTTCAATTTTTTTTTTTGGATGTCTTCTCAGATGGAATTAGACTGTCACTAACTTTCACTTTATCAGTCATGGGATGATCATCAGCTCTGATGTGTCTATGCATGTGGTTCACTTTTAGCCCATTATAGTATGGTCTTCAATCTATAGTTTCTTTGCAGGGTTCTTTTTATGTCATTTGTCTGTTTTGTGAGATTTGGCTTAGTTAAATCCAAAATCCACCTAACTAGGTATATGTAGAACTACAATTCATCCCAGTATGTTGAAAATAAAGCTACAGCAAAGTGCCCCTGTCAACCTTCTGTATCATTTCCTCATGGACTATACCTGACACATGACAGTGTGACAGACCAAGTAAGGATGCCACTATCAATCTATGTATTAAATACTAATGAAAGTTTATTTCATTCTTTAGGCTGAAATACCAATAAAAAGTCAAAAGTTTTTTCCCACAACCTAATGAACCATCTTACATATTCTGCTTTGGAAACTGCTAGTTTTAAAGAGCCCCAAACACTCTTCATGGACCTTTTAGCATTATCAAAGACAGCATGGATCAAGTTAATCGTCAGATAACAGAGGAAAGGTAACTTGTCAGCAAAAGTTGAATATGGATCTAGACAATGAAAAATGGTTACTCTTCAGAGTGCTAACTAACGAAAGAATACAGCACTGCCTTTCTTCACATACATCTACATGCCAGGTTTTAGATTATGTTCTAAGATTTAATGAGCTTAAACCCATTAAATGCTTTGTGATTTTTAGTGGAAAGGTAAAAAAGTCACCATTTAAATTAAAATGATACATATGAAAACATTCAGTTAACATATCAAGTCCCATGAAAATGTAAGGTATTCTCTTATTATTCCATTTTTAAAGAAAACATGTAAAAAAAATCTGAAAAGTTAAACAAATATAACTGGCATTTTTTCTACTTCATTATTTTCAGGTACTATTCAGTATAGTCTTGGGAAAGGTAAAATGTTATGGGAATAACATTATAAGATTTCTGGGTTGGTTTGTTTTGTTTTGTTTTTACTTTGCATTCAAAGTTGGATAACTACATTTACTTTAAGCTATAACTTCATTAGAATATTCTAATTCTTTAGCAATCTCAAATCCTTTTCATATATTTTTTATTCTCTTCCTAGACTCAAAAAAATTTATGTTGTATGCAATTCTGATGGGTTGACTGGAGTTAAATTTCATTATTTTTTCAGGTTTACTTAGTGGGTTAAAACATTTCAACATTAATAATTTTTAGCTTCAGATAGTTTAGTTCTGAATTCTACCAGCCAAACCACAAAATTTCAAGTTGTATTCAGTTCCCAGGTTCAGCTCCAATGGTGGTTAGAAAGAGAGAACATGCCAAACCAGAATAGTCTCAGTTATTTGCTTCTTGGAAACTCGAAGCGAATACCACATTTACACACAGAAGACACCAGTAAAGTACAATCAGCTTCATATCAAGTCTGAGTTGCAACTCTGCCTGAGAAATGTAAAAGAACTGAAAGAAGATGAAGTGGTAAAGATCACCCAAATATGAACAAGGAAGCAAATATTAATAATCAGTTTAAAGGAGAAAGAGAATTATTCACAAGAAAAGAAAGTCTAATTGTACTAAAGTAGAAATGAAGCCTACTTATCTTACTCTTAAGTTAGACTGAACGGTTGAGATGAATGTGAAACCTGGACCTGTTAGGACCTAAAACCAAGTTAACTCTCCTGACACTGAAGATGGGGGCAACAGGATGGGGGATCTGCCAAGCCAATACTTCACTAGAGAAAATTTAAGGACTGCCTGGTTCTGATCTGAGAAAGAGCTTATGGAAAATTCATATCATTTTTTTTAATGACACCCTTCACCCATCATTTGTCTCCATTTGCTCTATAATTATGTAGAAATATAATTAGGTCTTCAGACCTACCGAATTCATTTAAAAAAATAAATAATTCTCCAAATCCTAAAACAAACAAACAAACAAACAAACAAAAGCAAACAATCTCAGAAAGGTCAGGTAACACTTTACCTTGTGAAAAAAAACTTGATCTTAAATTACTTTACATCAACATATGGAAGATTTTATCCCTTGGATTCTCTCCACCACTCCCTCTTATTTTATATTAACAACTGCTGTTTTTCAAGTACGTGGGAAGGGAGGGAAAAAGAGAAAGGAGGGGGCCAGAGCAGAAAAACACAGGAGGACATGAAAATGACAAGTACCCTAAGTTTTACAGTTAAAAAAAAAAACATCAAATAGTATCAAGGGACATAATCGTTCATTTAACAACCATATAACCTGTGCCATATAAAAGACTCCATGAAACCTTTATGGAGACCAAAGTTTATTTCTAAATCAGGAAATGAGTAAAGAATTAGGAACAATGATCCAATCAATCACATCTGCTAAACTCCTGTATTAGGACACGGGCCTGGTTATCTTGCCTTTGAAAACACTGGGCAGGATAAACAAATCATGTCTGTGGATTATATTCAAGGAACACCAATTAGAAATTTCTCCCTGGTAATCCTGCTGCTGTTGTTACACATGGAGCAGACGTTAACCTGACAATATTTTGAAGGAGATGAGACCCATGTTGGCCAACCTACAGACCCATGAGCAAGAAAAATAAATGTCTGCTACTGTTGCAAGCAGTGTAAGCAGCCAAAATTGACTAATCAAGTATTTATGTCTTGTACTTCACTGTTTATGCATCTCTATTACATGCCCAGCCCTTGTAGGCATTTAAGTTTACAACCCTACCTTATTAGCTCCTGTGATCTTGTAGGCCACAGCTAACCTTGCCAATAAGAAAGAAAAAGAATTGTATATTTAACTGTTCTGAGGAAAACTCGGGATGTCAAAATAGGACTCTGGCATCCTGTTCCTACCTTTCTGGGATAGAATAGTCACTTTCAAACAAAACTGCCCCACTCAAGGAGGACACTTGGTCTCCTTAAATCATGAACAAAGCATAGAAATGAGTCAGGAAATACCAATAATGTAAAAATGTGTTACATCCTTTCTTAGTATTTAGAGCAAGGATCTGGGGATAATCATCCCTCTTAAATGTTGTAAAGATTTGGCAGTGCTTCACAGGTTTACTCTTCCAAGGGTACTCTTGAACGAAGACACGCAGATGTTACAGCTCTTTTTGTTGACGTGAGTTTGGATCAGTTCTCAGGATTACAATATGAAAACACTTTTTTTGGTGATCCCTTTAAATACAACCTTAATTTTACTGAATCACATTAGCATCTTTATTATGCATTCTCAGCAGGGGTCATCTTGACCCCAAGGGTGAAACCTAGCTTTGATGGGGGGGGGGGGGGGGGAGATTTTATGCTTTTAATGTGTAAAACACAGACATACACAGTATGTATAAACAGGTAGACAGTATATCTGTGGCATTAAAATCTCATGGGGAAGGAAGACTTCATTAGAAAAAGGCAGTGTCTAAAAAGCTCCTTAGGGGAGAAAATGAAAACAAGATTGAGAAACACTGATTTAATCTACATTATCCCCTATGAGAAAGCTCCATGTGGTTTGACCTCCACATAATGTAAACTTTTAATCTTAAATTTCAAACATATCTTTACTACCAACAGTCAGTAATAACAGATGCAGAATTGTCTGCTTATAAACTCCACAAGTAAGGAGTTTGATGTTCTCAGGGAATGGGACAAAGCCCTGTAGTTCAGTTCCATCCATGATTCAGCAGTGTTGGTTTCTCTTTGATTTGTCTTCTGTGGCTTCTGCTTTTGGCATAAGTAGTGCTTCTCTAGTACCACTTTTGATCTTGGTGCTATAACTGCATATACACAGATTCAGTGAAGTTCACAGAAATCAAAATTGGGGATAAAGAAATCAGGGAATTCTGAAGTTAGAGTCAGGAAAGAGCAGCTATAAAAATGCCAGCAGAACGTTTCCAGACTTATTCGTACTCTCTCAATTGTCTCCAGGCCTCATCTAAGTTTATTCTACCAGTTACCTTACCTCTGTCTCACCTCCACCAGATCTACCTTCTACCTAATGTCCACAACTCTAGGTTTGACCTTTTCAGCAAAAACAAAGATTGTGCAATGCAATTAGACACCTCCATAGATACCACATTAGTGCTCTTTTGCTATGTAACAAATTACCACAAACTTCACAGCCTAAAAACAACAGTGGTTTCTTATCTCACACTTCTGTAGGTTAGCAGTCAGTCCAGACGGGCCTGACTGGGCTCTCTGCTCAGTCTCACAGAGCCAAAATCAAGGTGTCAGCTGAGCGAAATCCACTACACTGCAGCCTGCTTCCTTGCTGGCTGTCATCTGAGGGCTACTCACCGCTTCTAGAGGCCACCTACATCCCTTCTCACATGGCCCCTTCTACTTTCATGTTTTGAATATTTCTGGTTTCTCCTTCTTCTTTAGTCAGAGAAAGCTCAGTTTTCAAGGGCCCATGGAAGTAGATCATGATAATCTCCCTCTCTTAAAGTCAACTGTGTCATATAACATACCATAATAATGGGAATAATAGCTCATCATATTCACAGGTTCCAGGGATTATGACAGAGCATCTTTGGAAGGCCATTTTAGAAATTCTGCCTATCACAAAATCTATGAGAACGGAGTGGTAATAATTTTAAGTTTTTTAAAACTTACACATACACACACACACACACACACACACACACACACAAATACATACATATATAAACACACATAAATAGTGATAGCCAGGCCCTAAGAAAGATTCAGAGATCTCACTCTGGTATTCACGCCCTTCTAGTCCCCTCCCACACTACAACAGGCATATCTGTGTAAGAGAATACAGGAGAAGTAATGCTATGTAACTTCCAAAGCTAGGTCATAAAGACATTGCCATTTCTACTTTGTTCTCTAAGATCACTTACTCTAGGGAAAGTCAGCTGCCATGTCACGAAGAGAGTCAAGCAGTCCTGTGGAGAGGTCCAGGTGGCCAGTAACTGAGCCTTCCTGCCAACAGACAGGACCAACTTACTAGCCACACAAGTGAGCCATCTTGGAAGCATCTCCTCCAACTCCAGTCAGGTTTTCTGATGACTGCAGCCTTGTCAATACCTTGACCGTAATCTCATGAGACCATAACCAGAAAACTAGCTAATATGCTCCTGAAATCCTGACTCACAGAAACTGAGAGATAATAAATATTTCCTGTTGTTTCTAGCCACTATACTTTGGAATGATTTCTTAAACAGCGATATATAACAAATTTTTAAGTATACAATACAGATATACAGATATTAGAGATATATAACTTTAAAAATACAGAAGAAAAAAAACTCCTAAAATGAAAGAATCACTTATGTTCATTAATAAAAGATCAATTAAGTAGAAATATCATATTCTTTAAATTACTATTTTGATAATTTTTTAATGGGACACAAATGAAAATAAATACTGCACCTTAGAATAGCAATAACATTAAAAATTCCTAAAGTTTGGCTTATTCCAAGATTCAAGGAGAGAGTATAAAAGAAATAGGAAGGGTTCCTAGGCAGCTCAGTCAATTAAGTGTCTGACTCTTGATTTTGGCTCAGGTCATGATCTCAGTCATAAGATCAAGCAGCACGGGGCTTGCTTGAGATTCTCTCTCTCTCCCTCTGGCCTCCCCCACTCACGCTCACTCTCTCAAAAAAAAAACAAAAAAAACAAAAAAAACAAAAAACAAAAAGGGTGTCAAAAAAAAAAGACAGAGATACCAGGAACTAAAGCATTATTGTACAAAAGCACTGTATGAGAGTTAAAAAATAAATAACTGAAAATAAATTCATTCTCTCAACTAATATTTATTAAGAATCTTCTACATATACTAATATTGTGAATGTAACAATAAAAATAAAAAGACATAATCCCTGCCCACTTGGAATGTATTCTCCAATGAGGAAGACATGTACTAACTAATCATACACATACTACAACCGTAACAGTGACAAGTGCCACATAGAAGAACCATAGTACATGACCCAGTTCTCTAGAAACATGACAATTCTAAATGTGTTATGTTAAACATAATAAAATAGATTCAAAATACAGTAAGTAAAAAAAAATAGAACTACAGGTAAATTTGTCAATGCAACAATATAATAGACTATTTTAACAACCTTCTGTAAATTACTATTAGGTCAGGCTGAGAAAAAAAAAAATCAGTAAAGATAAAGATTTAAACAACCCAAATAACAAGCTTAATTTAATGCTCATATGCAGAGCATTGAATTTTAGAGAATAATAATTCTTCTCGATCACACCTAGAACATATATAAAAACTGATTCTACATTAAACCTTAAAGCAAGTTTCAGAAAACTTCAGAGAATAGGGGCATCTGGGTGGCTCAACTGGTTAAGCATGTGACTTTTGTTCAGGTCATGATCTCACAGTTTGTAGGTTCAAGCCCCACATCAGGCTCTGTGTGACAGCTCAGAGCCTGGAGCCCACTTCAGATCCTCTCTCTCTCTCAAAATAAATAAACATTTAAAAACAAAAACATTTTTTTAAAAGATAATTTTTTTAATAATTTAGGTATTTAAAAATTCCAAATAATTCATGAAAGAAGCAATCATAATGGAAATTTTAAAAAACCATTAGAACTAGGGACACCCAGGTAGTTCAGCAGGTTCAGCATCTGACTCTTGATTTTGGCTCAGGTCACAATCTCATAGTTCTTGACTTTGAGCCTTGCATCAGGCTCTGTGCTGACAATGCGGAGCCTGCTTGGGATTCTGTCTCCCTCTCTCTCTGACCACCCCCCCCCCACCGCTGCTCTCTCATAAATAAATAAATAAATAAATAAATAAATAAATAAATAAATAAATAAATAAAATTATTAGAACTAAATAAAAATGAAAATACTTTATATTAAAAAAATGAAGCACTGGATATTCATAGACTACAAGCTCAGAGTAAAATAAAGAAAAACTGAAAATTAATGGGTTAAATGGGCAAGAAGTTGGGGAGGTTGAAATAATCCCAGAAAAAATGCAATTAGAAAAGAGATAATAAAATAACAGAAATCATTGAAGTAGAAGACAAAAAAAAAGAGAGGACAAGAGGACCAACAAAGAACAAAAAGCACAGTCCTTTGAAAAGACTATAAAAATATTCAAAACTTTGACCAGACTTTTCAAAAAGAAAGGGAGAAAGAAGACAAAGTAAGTAATATTAGGAATGAAAAGGGGAATAAAATTACAAATAAAACCAGATTTAAAGACAGGGAGAATATAGTGATTAACTTTATAACAATAAATTTAAAAAATTTAAGAAAATGGGCATATTCCTGAAAATATTCACCAAAACTACTCAGGGAGAATAGTCCTATATATCATTAAAGGAATTTATTTCATTTTTAAATCTTCCCACAAGGAAAATACCAAGATCAGACAATTTTTCAGGCAAGTTTTATCAAATTTTCAAGAAACAAAAATTCTAATTTATACAAACTATTATAAAATATTAAAAAGAAATATTACACAATTAATTCCACCAAGTAACTCAAAATCACACAAAAATTAACTCAAACTAGATCATAAACTAAATGTAAAACCTAAAACTACAAAACTTTAGAAGAAACCACAGCAAAAATCTCTATGTCCTTGGCTGGACAAAGAATTTGTAGAAATGACATCAAAAGCACAATCTATAAAAGAAAAAAATTGAGAAACAGGACTACAGCAAAACTAAAACCTCCAAAAGCTACCATGAACAGACCAATGAACAGAGAAACCACAGACTGGAAGACAATAACTGCAAATCATGCATCTGATAAAGGACTTGTATCCAGAATATATAAAGAGTGCTTACAACTCAATAACAAGAAAACAACCAACCAATTAAAAACTAGGCAAAAGATGTGAATAGACATTTCACTTAAGAAATTTACAAATGAACATATGAATAGGTGTTCAATATCACTAGTCATTAGGGAAATGCAATTAAAACTACAATGAGGGGCGCCTGGGTGGTTCAGTAGGTTGGGCATGCGACTTCAGCTCAGGTCAAGATCTCACAGCTTGTGGGTTCAAGCTCCGCATCGGGCTCTGTGCTGACAGCCCAGAGCCTGGAACCTCCTTTGGATTCTGTGTCCCCCTCTCCCTCTGCTCCTCTCCCTCTCACGCTCTGTCTCTCTCTCCTTCAAAAACAAATAAACTTTAAAAAAAAAAAAAAAAAACTACAATGAAATTGGCAACTCTGAAGCAGGCCTGGCTGCTTCAGTGGGGATAGGGCTCCCTGTGGCCCCCAAGTGGATAGAAAAATAACTACAATGAAATACCACTACACACTCACGAGAATAGCTATAATCAAGAAGATAAACAATACTAGGTGTTAGTGAGGATGTGGAGAAACAAACCATCATGCATTGCTAGTGAGAATGTGAAATGGTACAGCCACTTTGGAAAGCAGTCTGGCAGTTTTCATTAAAAAGTTAAACATACACCTTTCATATGATCTAGCCACTCCACTTCTAGGAATCTACCCAAAAGAAACAAAAACCTATGTCCACACAAAGACATATCCATGAACATTCATAGCAGCATTATTCCTGAGAGATGAATATGGAAACAATCCCAGTGTCCATCAACTGATGAATGGATAAACAAAATGTGCTATAGCCATATAATGGAATACAACTCAACAATTTAAAGGAACAAACTACTAATATATCCTATAACGTGGATGAACCTCAAAAATATCATGCTAGCAGAGCCTGGGTGACTCAGTCAGTTAAGCATCCAACTTCAGCTCAGGTAATGATCTCACGGTTCGTTGAGCCCCACACAGGGCTCTTGGCTGTCAGTGCAGATCTGCCTTGGGATCCTCTGTCTCCCTCTCTCTGCTCCTCCCCAGCTTGTACTTTCTCTTTCTCATTCTCTCCCTCTCTCCCTCTCTCTCTCTCTCTCTCTCAAAATTAAAAAATTTTAAAAAAGGGGGCGCCAGAGTGGCTCAGTCGGTTGAGCATCCAACTTCAGCTCAGGTCATGATCTCATGGTTCATGAGTTCAAGCCCCGCGTCAGGCTCTGTGCTGACAGCTCAGAGCCTGGAACCTGCTTTGGATTCTGTATCTCCCTCTCTCTCTGCCCCTCCCCTGCTCACACTCTGTCTCTGTCTCTTTCAAAAATAAATGACCATTAAAAAAAAATTAAAGAAAAAAAATTAAAAAAAAAAAACATCATGCTATGTGAAAGAAACCAAACACAAAAGACTACATATGATTCCACTTGTATGAAATGTTTAGAAAAGGCAAATATATAGAGATAGAAAATTGATCAGTGGGTGCCCAGGACTGAGAATGGAAGCAGGAATTAACCTATACATATGCATGAGGGAAATTTTTACAATGACAGAAATGTTCTAATGATATTGTGGTGATGATTTATTATGAAGTTAGCAAATTAGTTGAATTATACAATTTAAAATGGTTGAATTTTTATAGCATTTAAATTGTGCCTTAATAAAATTGTTCTTTAAAATAATCAAATGAGGGGTGCCTGACTGGCTCCTTCAGTGGAGCATGAGATTCTTCACCTTGGGGTTGTAAGTTCAAGCCCCACATTGGGTATAGAGATTACTTGTTAAAAATCTTGAAAAAATAAAATACCGTAACCAAACGATTTATGAAAATATATTCAGGGCGCCTGGGTGACTCAGTCAGTGAAGCGTCCAACTCTTGGTTTCAGCTCAGGTCATGATCTCAGTTTCATGAGTTCGAGCCCCACGTTGGGCTCTATGCTAGCAACACAGAGCCTGCTTGGGATCCTCTCTCTCCCTCTCTCTGTCCCTCCCCAACTAGTGCTGTCTCTGTCTCTCTCAAAATAAATAAATAAACTTAAAACAAAAAAGATATTCAAGCTCATTAGTAATCAGGAAAATGAAAACTAAGATCACAGATGCCAAAGATGGGCATGAGTTTTAAAGTCTGATAATACCAAGGCAAGAAGATATGGAGCAAGAAGAATTCCTACACATCACTGGTAGGAATATATCTGTTTAGGTACAACCACTCTGGAAAACAATTTGTCCTGATTCTGCGAAGTTACATTATGCACATACCCTATTACCAGAAAATCACTCCAACATAGATACCCTAGACAGGGGCTTGATATTAAAAATTTTAGGCTTTGCTGGGGCGCCTGGGTGGCGCAGTCGGTTAAGCGTCTGACTTCAGCCAGGTCACGATCTCGCGGTCCGTGAGTTCGAGCCCCACGTCGGGCTCTGGGCTGATGGCTCAGAGCCTGGAGCCTGTTTCCGATTCTGTGTCTCCCTCTCTCTCTGCCCCTCCCCCGTTCATGCTCTGTCTCTCTCTGTCCCAAAAATAAATAAATGTTGAAAAAAAAAAATTAAAAAAAAAAAATTTTAGGCTTTGCAGACCATCAGACCTTTGCCACACCTAATGCAACTCTGCTTTCTATCAAGCAAACAGCCACAGACAAAACATAAACAAATGAGCATAGCTGTATTACAATAAAACTTTATTTATAAAAACAGACATCAAGCTAGATTTGATCACTGAGCAGTAGTTTACCACTTCCTGCCCTAGAGAAATACCTGTACATGCAATCCAGGAGACATGTACAACAATTTTCATAGGACTTGTTTCTATTAGCACCAAACTGTAAACAACCCAAATGTTCACTAACAGGAAAAAAGATAACTACATTGGGGCCTATTTTCAAAATGGAATATAACACAGCAGTGAAAATGAATTATACTCTTGCTACCTGAAACAACATGGATAAATCTTAGAAAACACCATTAAATGAAAAAAGTAATTCATAGAATATGATAGGATTTAATCACAGATATATGATTTAATAGAGCTCAAAAATAAAACTAAATAAACTGTTTTTATATCTCGTATTTAAGTGCACATCCAGTAAAAGAAAACTATAAGGAAAAAATTATTGGAATGGTAAAAACTCAAGATAAAGATTACGTGTCAATAGAAGGCCAAAGATAGGATCAGGGAGAAGCCCACAGTTAGCTTCAATAGTGTCAGTATTGTTCTGGTTCTTATTAAGTCATAGGGTCATAAGGCTTCATAACTTACACATGCAGGATATAGTTCCTCCTATATACATAAAATACACATTAAAATTTTGTTAATAAAAGGTAAACAGAAATACTCTGTACTCAGTGAAAAAAAAATCCCAAAATAACAGAAGAGGCTACCTGTAACTGAAACAGAAAATATAGAACTTGCCCCTAATAAGCAGTCTGAGTATTTATGCTCCAAGTCAGCCAAGCAGATCATGACAAAATGGTTTTTAACTACCCCTTGGATTCAGAAAGAATTGACAAAAGCCAAATGAAAATGCATTAAAAATTATTCTAAAACTTAAAAAAGATAAAGTATCTGTGGGTTAATCTTTCTTAAGCTCAGTTTTTGCTATTTAGTATGTTTATAACTGTAGAATACTGTTGTTATAAACTCATTTGAGCAGAGGTCCAGCTAGAGTGCATAAAGATTAGGTACAATAGTAGGATTATGGCACCATCTGGTGGCAGGACCCTACAACAGCAGGTTCTTGTTTTCTCTCTCTTTTTTTTTTTAATATGAAATTTATTGTCAAATTGGTTTCCATACAACACCCAGTGCTCAACCCAACAGGTGCCCTCCTCAATGCCCATCACCCCCCTCCCCTCCCTTCCACCCCCCATCAACCCTCAGTTTATTCTCAGTTTTTAAGAGTTTCTTATGGTTTGCTTCCCTCCCTCTCTTTTTTTTCCTTCCCCTCCACCATGGTCTTAAGTTTCTCAGGATACACATAAAAGTGAAAACATATGGTATCTGTCCTTCTCTGTATGACTTATTTTACTTAGCATAACATTCTCCAGTTCCATCCACATTGCTACAAAAGGCCATATTTCATTCTTTCTCATTGCCAAGTAGTATTCCATTGTGTTTATAAACCACAATTTCTTTATCCATTCATCAGTTGATGGACATTTAGGCTCTTTCCAGAATATGGCTACTGTTGAAAGTGCTGCTATAAACATTGGGATACAAGTGCCCCTATGCATCAGCACTCCTGTATCCCTTGGGTAAATTCCTAGCAGTGCTATTGCTGGGTCATAGGGTAGATCTATTTTTAATTTTTTGAAGAAACTCCACACTGTTTTCCAGAGTGGCTGTACCAGTTTGCATTCCCACCAACAGTGCAAGAGGGTCCATTCACCAATTATCTAATAGGCACCTACCAAGTATAGCACACACACATTTTTAAATCTTTCTCAGAATACAGGGCATAAAATAAGGTATAGTATCTAAAACAGAGTCCCCATCTTCAAATATATATATATACAGTTAAATTTATGACTATCAGAATGTTAAGAGTCTGCTCTTGCTTAGAAGTTTGTGTAAAGTATCTGTGCCCCTAGAACTCTTAAGCAAGAAGTTCCTCCAGAGCATCCTGGTAAGTCCATCAACTCACCACACCAATGCAGCTTGCAAGTAAAAGAACTGTGGTGGTTTGGGAAAGTCTCCAATCTCACTATGGAAAATATAGAGGTTCCTCAAAAAATTAAAACTAGATCCACATACAACTCAGCAATTCCACTTCTGGATATATACCCAAAAGAAATGAAAACAGTATTTCATCAAGATATCTGCACTCCAATGTTTATCACAGCAGAATTCTCAATAGCCAAGATACAGAAACAATCTAAATGCCCGTTAACAGATGAATGGATTTAAAAGTGCGGCATATATACACAATGGAATATTATTCAGCCACAGGGAAGGAAGATATCCTCCCATTTGCAACAACATGGATGGACACTGAGTACATTATATCAAGCAAGGTAAGTCAGAGAAAGAAACATACTATATATCAGTTACATGTGGAATCTAAAAAAGTTAAACTTGTAAAAAAAAAAAAACAGAGTAAAATGGTGGTTAACAGGGGGAGGCAGTGGGAAGATAAGAGTGATGGTGTTTAAGGGCACAAACTTGTAACGAGTAGTAAATAACCCATAGAGATCTAATGCACAGTATAACGAATATAGACAATAACATTGTACTATAATTATGTAATGTTGTAAATACTGCTGTATCAGCAATATTATAATATATAAATGTATTAAAGTAATACGATGAAAACCTCAAACTTACACAATGTTACATGTCACACTTATTCAATTAAAAAAAAAGTCCTCAAATTCTTGACACTTCTTTCAAAAGGTAGAGTCAAATTTCTCTTTCCTTGAACATGAGTTGTATTTAATGATTTGCTTCTAAGGAAGAGAATGTGGCAGAAGTTTATGATGTGTAACTGCCACAGCTAAATCATCAAAAGCATGACCACTTCCACCTTGCCTTCTTTTGGATTACTCACCCTAGCGGAAGTCAGCCATCATGGAATGAGGAACTCAAGCAGCCTGTGGAGACACCACTTGTAGAGGAACTGTGACCTGCCAACAACCGCCATCAACTTCCCAGTCACGTGAGTGAGCTCCCTTGAAAATATTCTCCAGCCCCACCAAGACTTCAACATACCGCATCCCTCACCGATATCTATGAGCTAAGCCACTCCCAAATCAACAGAAATAATAAAGGTTAATTATTGTTTTAAGTCACTTAGTTTTGAAGTAATTTGTTGTGCAACAAGACATAACTAACACAACAACCTATCACAGAACCAAAATGTATCTACGGTGGAAACTAAAAATAGCTCACTTCAGTTGAATATTCATCATTTTCTAAGTTGAAGAAACAGCAACCTAAGGAGACTTCAGGTGGTCAGCAAGGAATGTTTCAAACGTTATATTTTTGCAAAGCAACTGTACTAGGTACTGAGTGGAGAACCATGCCCTTGAGGTACAAAATAATTTATGTTTTTCAACTAAACTTTTTCCCCTGGCTCTGAAGGTTATAGGTCTATGGGAGGTTTGGAAAGTTTCTCCTTTACCTCTGTGAGGGATCCACAAGCCACTCCACCATGCAGGGCTTCATCCAACGCAGAAAGAGTTGTAGCTAAGAACACTGGTGAGACAGAGGCAGATGTTTGCATCTTTAACCCATAAGCCTACACAAGAAAAAGAAAATGATCTTTTCAATATCCCTGTTTATTCAAAAACAGAAACCAAATCCAAACTTCAATTTCTAGCAGCTGGAACCCAAACCCATCTCTTTTTTCCTCAAACTTTTATTTGTTAAACAAATATTCAATCCATGCCCAGAGACAGTGCTAGACAATGGGGCTATGATAGAATAGACAGAACCCCTGCCCTCACAGTATGTATAGTCACCCAGCAATTGAAACCAGGACTGGAAACCAGACAGTCACCATACAATTATTAGAGATATTGTGACAGAGAAAGTGGAAACACAGGAACAGTAGACCTGATCTAGATTTTGTGATCTAGGAAGACTTCATGCAAAAGCTAGATGTCTGAGCTAAAATGTGAAATAGCTGTTAAGCAAAGGAAATGTGCATGTTCCTGCCAAAGAGACAGAATATACAAAGAAAGGGAAAAAATGGGAACTAATAAAAACCACAAAAAATAAAGAGTTCATTCAGAATGGTTGAAAGATGGGTGTGTGATCACAGTGGGGCAAGTGATGAGGCTGGATAAATAAGCAAGAGACAAATCATGAAAGAGCCTTGTTGAAGTCTGGAGTCTACACTGAGAGCAACAAGGAATGACATGCTCAAGTTTTCATTTCAAACCAAGGTTAGTCTGTGAAGAATAGTTGAAGATAGCTATGGTAGGCTGAGATGTGGTGCCCCAAAAGATATCCACATCAAATCCCTGGAAACTGTGAATGTTACCTTATTTTGAAAAAGGGCCTTTACAGATGTGATTAATGTGACTTCATACCCAGCAATGTTTAAGAATGTTTGCCTCTGCAATTTATAACGTTAAAAATTACTAGTATTTTATTAAATTGCCCAAATAAACTGTGGTCAAGCCATAGAACTATTCATTCAACATAGAACCATTCATTCATTCATTCATTCCACAGATACTGAGTACCTACTGTATACCATATACTATGATAAACTCTGGGAATATAATAGTACCAAACAGATAGTTTCTAACAACTTAAAGTTTACAGTTTAATAAATCTATATATCAAATTCAAGGCTCTTCTGCTTCTGTGAGGAGGTATGAAGACCAGCATATTAAATATATTAATATTTATGAGTTATAAATGTGATGACTCCTGTGTAATCTCACCCATTAAATTCTTAGATCAGTTAAACCTTGGGTTATCACATTTTTCTAAGGCTACATTCAGCTACATTAAAAAAAAAAAAAACAGAAAAGCTACAGAACAAAGTCATGTGGTATGCATCTGATTTAGAAATGCCTCAATATTGTCTACAATCTATCATCAGGCAACATCAGTGGGCCTGGGGACACTTTATCAAACATGTAAAGGCAGCCCAATCTGTCAAAATTAAAGTATTTCCTTTGCAACGGTTAAATGCACTAATCACAATAGATTTAGTGACACAAAGACTAAAATGAACAAACAGAATAAGACTTCAGAAATTATAGTATGTACATAAATGAGACAAAAAGGAGTATCTTATTATGATACTCCACCAGTTTTTCTTCTACTTTGGTGGCTGCTTCTTCTTAGACTCATCATTATCTAATCTGATCTTAAAATGCAGACTTCACTCAGGACTTGGTCTTGGATATGCTTATCTCATTACCATATTTACACTGATGACTCCCAAATGCATACTTTTACTACAGACGTCTCCTTCACACTCCAGGCCCATATATTTAACTGCCTGTTTGCATCTCCAATTGATGTTTCACAAGCACCTCACATTCAACAAGTAGTAAATTATGCCTCCCTCAAGCCTGACACTCTTACAGCATTCCTTATCTCAGGAAGTGGTACTACCCAGTTTCCTAAAGCAAAAATCAAGGAATCATCTGTCACTTTCCTGTACCTCATCACCACCCACAGCCAAACAATCACCAGTCCTCTTCACTGTACCTCCTAAATTATCTTTCATCATAACTGACATTATGCCATCTGGGTTAACACCATACTAACAATCCATGTCACGATCACTTTCTGTTTAGAATACAGGAATAGATACCTAGATGGTCTTCATCAATATTTCCCTGCTCCTTTTCAATCACTTGTCTACGTTCAAGACTGACTTTTTAAATATACATATTAGATTATACCCTTTTATGACTTCTCATTGCACGCAGAATAAAGTCTGAAATCCTTTACATGGTCTGCAGGCCCCATGATCTGACTCCTGCTCACTTCTCTGACTTCACCTCTGAGGCCACTCTGTTCCTCACTGCTATGTTCCATCCACACCAGCCTGATTTTACTGCCATGAAAGCATATGCTCCTTCTCTTCACAGGGCCTTTGCATTTCCTGCTTCCACTGCCTGCAAACTCCTCTCTGCTCACATCCCTTCTCAACTTGGCCTAATTCTCCCCTATCCATCCTTCAGGTTTTAGCTGAAGTGTTGCTTCCTTGGAGGAGACCTTCCTGACCCCTAAACTAAGTAATGTTCCTTGTTATTAAGTTTCAGAGCTTTTTATAATTTTCCTTCATAGGACTTATCATTACTACAACTAATCATTTATGTAATTATGTGTTTAATGTCTGACTTCTCCCACTAGACTGTAAGCTGCATGAGGAACATTACCATGCTCACTCTAATATCTCCAGGACCTGACAGAGTACCTGCCACATGACTGGCACTCAATAAATACTAATTCAAGTAATATATAACTGAACAAAAGACTCTTCCCTGGAAAAATGAACTAAGGCTAAGCCAATGTTTAACACAAGACTCAAATCTAAAGAATCCTACAAGAGTGAATGCACAACAAAGGGAAAAGATGGCTTCTTGAGCTCACATTTGGAATGGTATTGACACTGCATTCCAAATGCGAGCTCAAGAAGCCATCTTTTTGGTGGCTTTGGTGGTATTGATACCACAGCTGAAGTGGTGGTGCAAGTGGAGCCCAGAAGTGAATTTCCTCCCCATGCTCTCTTATTTAATTCTCTAACTAGAAACATGACGTAGGTATTGACCAAACACATAGAATGACATACCTCAAATTAAAACACTTTGTTGGTGCTTTACAACCTTCAAAATAGTAACAAGTTAATTTAAACCTCATCACAGAATCATCACTATCTTAGTTCTCTTACTTCTCCCATAAAATAAAGTGAGCTATTCAAAGCTCCAAGGTCAATGACAAAGCTAAGACAGTGCCAATTCCTAACTCTGATTTGAATTCTCCTTCTGACTATTCTGGCTTTGAAGTATTTTCTTAGATCACAAGCTAAATCTGAACAAAAGGAAATATTTTTATCTATTCATTAATTTCAGAAGTTTCAAATGACACTAACATCCCTTCCTTCCTACTTCACAGAATTGAACTCCACTTTATTGCTCAGTGGTTACCAAATTTCAATATAAGATAGTAAGGTAAGTAATCTACAATCCACCTAAATAAATACATTTGCAAAGCACTGAAGTGCACTGACTTCTAGGCACTCTTATTCTGGGAAAACAAGATCTTTTCTACCACGCACCAAACCTACATTTTGAAAAGCTAACATTATGACACAGAAAGTATGAAATAATCGTACTTGATGAGAATTTGTTATAAAAGACTTTTAACTTTCTCAAGAGAGAGAAAAGTTTTAAAGTATTATTTATTCAATCAATGAGCAGTGTAAATCCACTATGTGTGCTTTATAATGTAGACTGATGATAATAAAAGTTGGTATTACAGAGACAAGGGCATTCTAAAATTATGAGTGTATTATAATTTAACCATGAAATACACAAATCCTATGCAAACAAATAAAAGACAAAGATGACCTTTTGAAATATCAATATTGGCTACAGAAAAAAAAAAAAAACTTCCTGTTGCTTCCTCATTCCATTTTTAGGAACTGTCTCCCATGAGCTTACAAACTACATAAATTTTTCACATATATTCTCATTTAAGGACCAGTCCTATGGTGTAAGAGTCAATATTTTTTTTAATGTTTATTCCTCCATTTTTGAGAGAAAGAGAAAGAGAGAGAGAGAGAGAGAGAAAGAGAGGCAGAGACAGAAGGAGACACAGAATCCCAACCAGGCTTCCTGGTATCAGTGCCCACAAGCTGTGAGATCATGACCTGAGCCGAAATCAGAAGTTGGACATTTAACCAACTGAGCCACCCAGGCACCCCAAGAGTCAATATGTTTTTTAATTTTTTTTAACATTTATTTATTTTTGAGACAGAGAGAAACAGAGCATGAGTGGGGGAGGGACAGAGAGAGAAGAGAGACACAGAATCCAAAGCAGGCTCCAGGCTCTGAGCTGTCAGCACAGAGCCCATTGCCGGGCTCACACCCATGAACTGTGAGATCATGACCTGAGCTGAAGTTGGACACTCAACCAACTGAGCCATCCATGTGCCCCAAGAATCAATATTTTTGAGATGTTCATATCTATTTTTAATTTTGCCTCATCTCCAAAAAAATATTTTAAATGAGATAAAGGATCATCTCAAAATAAGTCATAATCAAAACATAATATATATAAATATATATGTATATATGTATATGTACCGTTTGCATCTGTGGGGCACAGGCTCTACTGACCATACACAGAAGTTCATGGACACCTCGATAACTAAGGCCAGTCATCTTCATAAGTTCCAGTGGGGAAAGACATAAAAAGTCCTAGAGAGACATAAAAAGAATATTTTAAAATATATGTGCAACAAAGATACTGGAATTAAAAGGAAACTTTCAATGGACACTGCCCATAATTTACTGCAGATTGAATATTTATATATTCCTTATAGTATTTCCCCCATGTATGACTTAACTAAAAGATATGACGATATAATCTTATCTTCTAATTCTCTAATTCAGTTAGCATATACCAGAGGTCACACCAAGTAACTTCACATAGCAGCAGCCTCCAACCTAGGTGTATATAAACACTGCCCTGTGCTGCAGTTTAGGCACAAGTACCCAGAAAGTGTCAGGTTGAAATGAGTTTCTTACTGAGCTATGACAGCATTCAGGAAAAGTATTTAATAGAGACAATAAAACAGACTATGGAATGAAATGTTAAATCTCATACTTTTAAGAGTGTTTCCAAGTACGAACATGAGGATTTTTTTTTTTTAATTTTTATTTATTTTTTTGAGACAGAGAGAGACAGAGCATGAACGGGGGAGGGTCAGAGAGAGAGGGAGACACAGGATCCGAAACAGGCTCCAGGCTCTGAGCTGTCGGCACAGAGCCCGACGTGGGGCTTAAACTCACAGACTGTGAGATCATCACCTGAGCCGAAGTCGGACACTCAACCGACTGAGCCACCCAGGCGCCCTGAGGATTATTAAATGTATAATAGAGGAACCAAAAATACCATTAATACACAAAGCAGTTTTTTTTAAATTGTAGTATGCTCTGAAAATCTGTCTCATTAAGGATTAAATCCTAATATAAAACATTAAGTCTAGGGGCACCTGGGTGGCTCAGTCAGTTAAGCATCTGGCTTCGACCCATGATCTTATGGCTTGTGAGTTCAAGCCCCACATCGGGATCTCTGCTGTCAGCACAGAACCTACTTCGGATCATCTGTCCCCCTCTCTCTCTGCCCCTCCCCCCTTCTCTCTCTTTCAAAAATAAACAAACATTAAAAACAAAACAAACAAACAAACAAAAAATGTTAAAACTTATTTAACCTCCTAAGAGGGAGCTGCTTCACTACTGTGCCTAAAATGCAACATCTGCTTTATACATTTCTCTCATTACATTGATAAGGATTCTATTAATTTCTCTTGCTTGCAAGAGACATTACCCATTTTGAATACTGTCTCTTCATTTGAGTCTTATTTCTCATATAACTGCAAAATCTCTTTCAATTCGACGAAACTTCTCTAGAATCCCAAATAAATAGCACGAGTATACTTCACATTATGCCATAAGCATTCTCCCCTGACCCAAGCAAAAGTATAGGAATTTAGGTAAATGAAATCACATTTGATACAACCTAAGTGGCCTGTTATTTTATTTTATTTTTGAGAGAGAGAGCACAAGCGGCAGAAGGGCAGAGAGACACAGAGACAGAAAGAGAGAGAGAATCTTAACCAGGCTTCACATCCAGCACCAAGCCCCACAGGAGCCTAATGAGGGGCTCATTCTTAAGACTCTGAAATCATGATCTGAACCAAAATCAAGAGTTGTAACCGACTGAGCCACCCAGGCATCCCAAGTAGCCTGTTATTTTAAAATAGCCTATGGAGAAGCACCATCATTCATTTTTTTTTAGAAAGTTAAATTTTCATATTTCAGGTTTAAGAGTTATTAAGGTATATTTAATATTAATTTGTACTCTGGGAATGCAAGCTGGTGCAGCCACTCTGTTAAACAGTATGGAAGTTCCTCAAAAAACTAAAAATAGAACTACCCTACGACCCAGCAATTGCACTACTAGGCATTTATCCATGGGATACAGGTGTGCTATTTCGAAGGGACACATGCACCCCCATGTTTATAGCAGCACTATCAACAATAGCCAAAGTATGGAAAGAGCCCAAATGTCCAATGATGGATGAATGGATAAAGAAGATGTGGTATGTACACACACACACACACACACACACACACACACACACACACACACACACACAATGGAGTATTACTCAGCAATCAAAAAGAATGAAATCTTGCCATTTGCAACTACGTGGATGGAACTGGAGGGTATAATGCTAAGTGAAATTAGTCAGTCAGAGAAAGACAAAAATCATATGGCTTCACTCATATGAGGACTTTAAGAGACCAAACAGATGAACATAAAGGAAGGGAAACAAAAATAATATAAAAACAGGGAGGGGGACAAAACAGAAGAGACTCATAAATATGGAGAACAAACTGAGGGTTAATGGAGGGGGGAATGGGCTAAATGGGTCAGAGGCACTAAGGAACCTACTCCTGAAATTATTGTTGTACTATATGCTAACTAATTTGGATGCAAATTTTAAAAAATAAATAATAAAATTTAAAAAAATTTTTGCACTCAAAATTTCTTAGTGAGAAAGTAAATAAATTTTACCTGACAGGTAACAATTTGATGTCTGTTCAGACGGTCACACAGCTCTTGTGATAAGCCCACTCTTCTGAGCTTCTTGCTACCCATGCTTTCAGATGCAGCAGAAAAAGAACCCTGAAAAGCATTAGAAAATACCGTAAGCAATAGTAGATAGGCTACCAAAACGCACTACAAAATAAAAAATTCTTCAAGCTTCTTCATGTGTGAAATGAAATGTATGGTATTCAAAATATTACTGATAAAATAAAAGCTGTAGAATCTTTCTATGTCTGCCAAACATGCACACAAACAAGACAACATAAGAATGTGCATTTCACACAATTCTTTTATATTTATTACATGAATATAAAGATATCACTTCACATTTGCATAACATCTTAAGATTTTCAATGTATTTATAAATTTTATTTGGATGTATAATTAACTTTCAAGGAATATTTCCAAGCAGCACTCCTTAGAAAGTCTTTACTGTCAGGGCACCTGGGTGGCTCAGTCAGTTAAGCATCTGACCCTTGATTTTGACTCAGGTCATGATCTCACGATTCAGGAGATGGAGCCTCGTTGGGCTCTGCACTGTCAACATGGAGTATGCTTAGGATTCTCTCTCTCTCTCTCTCTCTCTCTCTCTCTCTCTCTCTCTCCCCCGGCCCCTCCCCTGCTCATGTGCTCTCTCTCAAAATAAATAAACTTTAAAAAAAAAAGTCTTTACTTTCATTGCACTGTAACAATAAATTTACTGAGCACCTACTATGTACAGGAGGCACTGTTCCAAAGCTTTATATAAATTATAACATTTAATCTTCTCAATAGCCCTATAAGGAAGGTTGATTATTGACCCAATTTTTACCTATGAGAACACTAAACCCTAGATGTTAGCTATTCCATTGTCACCAGAAAAAGTAAATGGTGGATTCAGAATTTCAACTCAGGAAGTGACCCTAAGGTTTATCCTCTTAACCACTATACCCCTACTACAAGTCCATAATCATATTTAACCTCTCCTTTTTCTATGAGCCAGAACAAACCTCCGAATCAAACGAGATATTATTATTTCAGGTCTTAATTACAAACTGAAATGTGTTTTGTTTTTTTTTTTTTTTTGTATTAGCTGCTCACATTCTCACATGCAAGAAATTTCACTCTTACTGCTGAACCTAAGACTAAATGAGACTCATGAAATATGTGCCTTCAGTGAGCTAGAACACAATCACAGTGATTCCTTTCATAACACATGCAGAGAAGAGGCTGTGCATCTCGCTGAGATGACAAGATACCCTCCGGATAGAATAGAAACAGCAACTCCATTGTTCCAGGAGATAAAGCAATATTGTTAACAGAAAAGGAGTAACATTTTGGAACAAAATACATAGTACTGAAAATGTAGATAACCTGTTTATGCCCAAATTTCTACATAAAATCTAAATTCTCTGCATCAAATTAATTCTCTCCTTCCCTCTCTCCCACTTTCTCTCACATTCATGAGCCTATGCATACGCGCATACACACACACACACACACACACACACACACACACACACACTTCTCATAAGCACAAAATACATCCCTCTCATTTCCCTCAGTGGGAATTGTACCGATTCGTTTCCTAAATAGTTTACCAAGTGATATCTGCTGTATCATTTCTTAGTGTCTTTATAGATCAGGTAGTTCTGAGCAATAACACCATATAGGCTGATACATTCAATCAAAAAGAAAAACCCAAACTACCCAGACTTGTTTAACAATAACCAACTCTGCTATCTCAGCCTTCTTAGGGCCACTCCCATCATTTGCCTGCACTATTGCATGCTGCCTCTTGTTATTTCCTGCACCATCAAAAAAAATTTTTTTTTTTTGCTCCTTCAGGAGACCCTTCTTAATCACACACTCTGCTGAGCTGCTGGGCTCTGGTGTAAAGAATCATTTAAACATACTGCTTTCCCTTTGGGAACTCACAGTAAAAGATGAAAAGAGATGTATACACAAATTATCACAGTCACACGGTAAGTATCATCATTTGTATTTAAATGTGCCAGGAAGAAGCACCAAACTGGTCTGGGAAAGTTAGGTCAGTGCTCCAATCCTGCCAGAGGTAGCTACCTAAAACTTTGCTCCAATCCTGTCACTTTCATCCTTTAAAACTACCCATGGGACCATTAGGGCACGGGATAAATTCCACACTTCTTAAGATCACATAAAGACCCTTCATAAACTGGTCTCTCATTTCCCTCTCATCCATACATCTGATGGCAAGGCCCAGATCCTGCCTTCCTGGCAGCTACTTCCCCTCCTGGGGTCTTCAATTCCTCATCTGTAAAACAAAGGTCATTCAAATATCTACCCCAAAGGAATGTAGTGAAGGTTAGAAGATTTGGATGGTGCCTCACACACAGAGCTCAAGGTTAACAGCCATTACCAGGTCAATTCTGTCAGCAAAACATCATTTGTTGCCTCACTTCATCCGCTCTCCAGCCACAATACTGTACATTGGTAGGTTACACAAGCGCCATCCTGACTCCGACTTTCCTGCACAAACCTTGTCCCCAAGTCAATCTCTTCCAACCCAGTGTTTTCATCATACTTTATACATATTTGTTGCATAATCTTATTAACGTATTATTACGGCTTGTTTCTTCCACCAGAGACTGTTAAATTCCTGCTCTGTGTATGTGCGCACACATATAATCAGGGGTGAGGGAAGATATTCCATCCTGAAGGCTGAAACCTTTCCTCCTCAACAAAGTAAAAATCCTCATGAAAGATGTTCAGTGAAAACTGTTTGTAAGTAACGATAATAGCTAATATTTATTGGACCCTTATTACGTGCCAGGTACTGTTCCAAGAGCTTCCAATGTTTGACCCCTTTTACAGACTAATACTGAGGCACTGAGTTGAAAAACGCGTGAAGTCTATCAGCTAGCAAATGGTGGAGTCCGCATTCGAATCTAGACAAAGAACTCCAGATTCCACGCTTTAACTACTCTTCTTCAACACCACAGGCGAGCGGACCCCAATGTTCCCTTAAGGACCGGCTCCCCCGCCGAGACTCCCAACAGCCGGCAAATGGGAGGGCGGAGGTGGGCATCAAGAGGCGAAAACGTCACTCTAGAATCCCCTAAAAAGAACTTTTTTCCATCAAGGAGCACAGTTCCAGCATCCCCCACAAAAGAAGGCCAAGAGCCCCCATATTTGCGGCGGAGTTCCCGTTATCATGCCTCAGGCCTAAGGGGGGAGTGTACTGGACCAAAGAGGTTTTCTCCGCTACCCCGAAAGTAATAACACAGAAAGGGGCCCAGAGAGGGGGCAGGAAATAATGAGCGCACCCCATTACCCCCCCGAATGTCCCCCCACACGAATCTTTGCAGTACCGGGTCTGTAGCATCCAACTTTCAAAGTTTCCCCCACCCCTCACAGTTCCCCGCGGAAAGCGCCGCAAAGCAACAACCCAAATGCCGATTGGGCTGTCACTCGAAAGAAATATCCAATCAGAGGTAGGAAGAGTCCCAGGTTGATTCCACTGCTTGCTGGGAATTGTAGTTCACACCAGAATCCGTCACTGAATCCCAGTTTCTCAATATAATGATTATCAAAATCAGGTAAAGAAACATCTGCAAGGAGAAAATTAAGCCAGGAAAAACCTTGCTTGGAATTGTCTCTTTTATTTTTTTTGTCACTACATTTAAAAAATGCATAATGGACCAGAAAGACATGTTAGTTTTCAGAGAATAGTTAAGAATTCACCTATGGTAGAAGAGGTTTGGAAGAGAGCTGGGATTGGTTTGGGTTTGCTTTTTTCACCACACTTTGGAGGTGAAATAGTTTGGAAATACTTAATGAAATTGCTCAAGCTGAAAACACACAATGGGGAAACGTTAAGAGCCTGTAGTTTAAGACCATGAGGGGAACCACCTAAGTTTCGGTGTAAAAGGGAACTGTTACTTTAAGACTGGGTTTCAGATTACAGTTCTGTATTTCCGAAAAAGTTTTTGCTCGTCCTTTGCTCTCAGCTCTTCAGCGCATACTTCCATCTTATAATTTAGCCTACTGTATTCTAATTACTTACCTGCACTTGTTATTAGACTGTGAACTCGAGGACAGGGTCTGCAACTTATTCAGCCTGAAAAGTAGGGCCTAGGACACCGTTCAATTAACGATTGTCGGGTAAGTGAGCAAATAAATCAATGGAGTTAGGCAGAAAATGGGAATTCAGAACGCAGGATTCTGCGATTATAACAGAACCCAAGTGGATAAAATAGCAATGGAGGAGCATCCAGGTCTTCTTCCTCTGGAAGAAGGCCTGGCAAAACACTGTCACCGGCGGGCGCTTAGTAAAAGCTGACTTCAAACGCTATGGAGTAAAAGAGACATGAAAAAAATTAACGAACACTGATATTTCTGCCACCCGCCCCGCTGAACGCAGAACTGAAGGTATCGAGCAGAGGAGTGGTCAAAACTGAAAGGAACGATCCTCAGCCAGGTAGCTAGTTGACTCCGCATGTCCTAGCTTTCTCCAGTCCGAAGAGGTGGCGTCACGTGACCCAAACAAATATGGCGCCTTATTCGTATCGTCCCTCCATTGACCAATAGGAGTAGCCGCTGTCAGTCGTCCCACCCCACCCCTCCCTCCGGCAACCTCCCGAATGGGATCTATCACCTGACTGGGCTCAAACATGGCTGCGCTGGAAGCTCTATTGCTTTGGGTACCAGGAGCAGGTGAGTGTAAGGCGCCCCAGAGAAGGTGGGGGCGTTCACCACGACCCCTGTAGGGAGCGTCCCTGCGCTCCAATCTCCACCGTCCTCCAGCTCTGACACACACTCATCTGATGATCTTCACTCCTCCGCCTTAAGAGAGGGCTCAAACTAGGGAGGTTCCTGCTGCATTTCTCATACTTAGGGAGGCGACCACCTGGGGATTTGGAGCCGGACTGGGTCTAAAGTTAAGTGGGGAATATGAAAGAAGATTTGTGGGTCTGCGCCCCGAGCTAATACGACTATTAAGTTTAATTAAATATTGGATGTGTGTAGAGAGATGGGATCCACCCCTCGGGGAAAGGTGGAACTTCTCAAAAAAAGATAGTAGCACGTCAAATCAAACATAAAACGATAATTAGGGAAGTAAGTCCCGCTTTTCCCAGCCAGTCTAGTAGTTACTAGTTTGTCTAAATGTAGTGCGTTCCGTTTCTCCTCAATGTGTGTATTGTTTCCAGGAGGCGCTCCACGAATGAGAAAATTGACAATGTGTTCTGCGTAATTCATCTCTTTCTATCTCCCTGCACTCTGTGCTGGGAAAATGCATCATCCATTTGGAAAAGAGGAAATTGCTTCTCAGAAGCAGCTTTTTGGGTTTTTCTGTGAGTGCCTTCGCAGAGGAGAATGGGAGCTGGCACAGGCATGTGTACCTCAGCTACACGAGGCGCAAGGGGATATCCCAAAGAAGGTGGAAGATATACTTCAGGCGCTCGTGGTGTGTCCAGATCAGCTGAGGTAAGGGATGTCTCTTCTTCCCAGGAAGTTACAGGGCGGGAGACACAAGGTCAATATTTGGGCTCTGGTCACCTACTCTCACCTCCTCTCTGAAGAATTAGCAGAGGCAGAGTGTATTTCACATGCTCTGAAAATTTACCTGTATGATACATGTTTATTAATCGGTGTTGGCTTTGAATTATCATCTGAACCAGCATTTAATCCTGGACAGCAAAGTGTGCCTGAAACCACCGTTTCTTGATTATTATCATAAAAGTAGATGGTGGAACTGAATTGAAAAGCATTTTCTTTGCCTCCAGAAAAGCAAACGCTGCTCTTTTCTTGCTTATGATGTTGTAGTTGTAACAAAAGACTAGAAGTTAATTTACTTAAGGTTTTTATTTTGAAATAATTATATAAATATCAAAAATTATATAAATAAGGTTTACATTCACAAAATGTGCAAAAAAATACAGAGTAACCTTCCCCAGCTTCCCCCAATTGCAATATCTCATATACCTATTGTACAATGTCAAAATCAGGAAATTGACATTGGTGTATTACTGTTAAGTAGATTACAGACCTTATTCAGTTTTCACCATTTTTTTAATGTGCATTTGTTTTTATGTGTGTAGTTCTGTGCAATTTTATCCATGCACAGACTCATGTAATACCAATAAAAATCAAGCTGCAGAACTCTTGCATCACCACAAAAGAATTCCCGTACTTCCTGGGAATACCTCTTTGTATTTTGAACCCTCCTTTTACCCTGGCAACCACTGTTCTCTATCTAAATTTTTAATGAAGCTCTTCCTGGCAGTGCTATTAACAGCTAGTGGTATAATAGTTAAGTGTGCTATTTAGTCTTTCCCTCACTCTTCCTTACTTTGGCAGCTATATTATATTGTATTAGTATGTAGAGAGTAGAAACTTAGGTGATTTTTTTCCCTTAAATTTGGGTTCTAGCCAGGTTCTATCTAAATTACTAACTTTGAAAAAACCCTTATGAATTCCTGTAACCCTGTTTTTAGCCTAGAGTTAATAAATTTTTATGAAATTCCTTATTTTCTTTAAGACTACTTGACTCAGTTTCTGTTTTCAACAATATACTTTAAAGAGTTTTGCTTTTTATGGTTTTCTATGTAATGTTTAAAAATAATAAAAATAAAAAGCGCCTGGGTGGCTCAGTCTGTTGGGCATCCGACTTTGGCTCAAGTCATGATCTCCCGGTCCATGAGTTCGAGCCCTGCGTCAGATTCTGTGCTGACAGCCCAGAGCCTGGAGCCTACTTCAAATTCTGTGTCTCCCTCTCACTCTGCCCCTCTCCTGCTCACGCTCTGTCTCTCTCTCTCTCTCTCTCTCTCTCTCTCTCTCTGTCTCAAAAATAAATAAAAACAATAAAAAATTAAAATAATAATAATAAAGACTAGATAGGGAGGTAGAGGCAGGGGTGAGACTTTTTTCCTTTTTTTTTTTTTTTAATGAAATCTAGCGCTGTTCTGGTTCTAGTTTTATTGATCTATCATATACATTTGAAAATTTCTCATTAGTACAATGTCATGCCTGTTTAGGTTTAAAACAGACTGAGCAGTGAAATCCCAATCTTGGATCACAAAAGAGAAAAGGTCAGTAGAAAATCTTTGTTCAGAAATTCTTTCTTTTTACATTTTTCAGATGTGGACAGGACATCAACCCTCAAAGATTAGCCTGGATCTGGTTTCTTGTATTGGAAAAATGGTTCTCCCAGGAAAAGGTAAGCAGGTTTATATTCAAAGTTTTTCTGAGGCCAACACTGAGAAGAACTTGGAAGTAGCTTTAAGATTTCCTTTTTATCTGTTACTTCCTTTATTATGAGGCTTGTCATATTCCCCTCTCAGTATTGAAAGTGAGAATGGCTTGAGTTTTTATTGCTGTTTCCTTACCTAAATTTATTCATTAATCCACCAACATACATTGGTGATATGATTTTGTTAGATACCACTGTGAGTCTTGTACCTGAACAGAACTTTGCAAACCTCAGTGAAAGTGACAACATAACAAATAAAGTATGAACCTCATAATACTCAAGTAATAGAGAATAGGCTGAGCCAAAACCTGGTTGTTCTTCCAAAAGGTTCATTTTAACTAGTCCGGTGCAGTGAAAGCTTACAGATTTAAGCCTCATTAATTAATAATTTAATAATCCACATGAATTAAACTAAAAGTTACCAAATATAAAAACACAGTGTGCAGATTTAGTGAAAGAAACCTTATAACGAAGCGCTTTTTTAAAAAAAAAGAAAGATTGCCATTAAAAGCCTATTTAGAAGTATATGATAATTATCAGAAATTGCTATCCATTGGAGGAATTCCTCTGAGACAATTTTGTATTAAGCCCCAGAATTTAAGATTTTTATTTTTAAAATTTTTTTAAGATTATTACTTTGAGGGAGCAAGAGAGACAGTGAGTGGGAGAGAGAGAGAGAGAGAGAGAGAGAATCCCAAGCAGGCTCTGCACTGTCAGTACAGGGTTTAAACTCACCAACCAGGAGATCATAACCTGAGCCGAAGTCAGACACTTAATCAACTGAGCCACCCAGGTGCCTGTAGACTTTAGGATTTTAAAGTGAGGAACTTCTGACCCAGAAGAGAAATGAAGAAATGACTGGCCCAGGGTCACACCATAAAGTTAGTTGGCAAAACTAAGGCTGGAACCAAGATCTTCTGACTTTGAATCCCCAGCCTACTGGTTTTTCCTGCTGAACATTATTTTTAGCCTTATGGACTTAAAAGCCAGAAACCATAAATTCTGTTTTGTAAATGTAAGTCAGCCTAATTTTCTTCTTTACTCCCCTCTATCATTAGAATTAATTTTGCTTTTAGTTCCAGTTTTGCCTAACACTTCTCTTTCTCCACATTGCTATCAAAAAATACAAGAAATTACTAATCTAAATGTATTTTTTGTCCAGGCTTTTCCAAGTCTAAAAAAAGAAAAAAAAAATGACAAAAAGACTAGCCAGGAGAGGGAAAAAAAAGAAGCAAAATTAAAAAATAAGCCCAGAATGATTAAGTTAGCTATCATTGCAGATCTAAAAGGGAAAACTTGAGTTAAAATATTCAGAGTGTCTTCAGAGAGAAAAAGAAAAAATGTCTGTTGTTATTGACTAAAGATCGTTCTAGTCCAAGTATGGAATTTGTTAAACCAAGTGAACTTTCTCCTCACTGAAGGGCATTTACCTACTTTATGGCTACTTTGTTGCTTATTTTCTGTACAGTTGCTCAACCAGGTGGTTGATTTCACTTCCATGGCTCCTTAGCACAGAGTAAGAATAGTTCTTGTTTTTCCAAACATCAAGATCATTTGGTCTTAAAGCTTCAGTGCCTCAGTTATTTAAACAGTTGTGGGAATGGTTTAAACTTTAAGCAAGGACCTCAGTCTTACCTCTTTTACAAGGACTAAGATTGCAAATGGGTTCTTAAGAATAGTTCCACAAGACCAGTTGCTGTCCCAGAGTGGCCTTTATCTTTTAGGGGACTTGCTGGCTGCCTCTCCTTTTCCAGTCTCCCACCTTCTGTCAAAAGCTTACTTTTTAAATGTTTATTTATTTTTGAGAGAGCACAAGCAGGGGAGGGACAGATAGAGGGGGACTCTGCACTGACAGCAGCAAGCCCCGATGCAGGGCTCAAACTCACAAACCAGGAGATGGGGACCTGAGCCAAAGTGGACACTCAACAGACAAAGCCACCCTGGTGTCTGAAGCTTCCTTTTTAATTATTACTTGAAACAGTGGTTCCATTTTCCCTTTTCTTCATCCACTTTTGCCTTCTGCCTTTGTATCTTGCGGTGATTTATCTCTACATGTGGAAGCATGTTTGCAAAGATTTAACTGCAGAGATGTTCACTGCATGCTGCTTCTAATAGAGGAAAACTGGAAACAACTCCGATGTCCACAGTATAGGATTGGTTAATCTGTTTGTAAAATATCATGCCACTATTAAAATTATGTGGTAAATGAACTTTCAGTGACATGGAAGGATGTTCATACTGTACTATGTGAAAAAAATTTTTAGAAAACTATACATTTGAGATGTGTGCATAGAAATGGTCTGGATGCCCTTAGACCACAGTATTAATAGAAGCTCTCTTTCAGTGGGAAGATTTGGAGCATGTATATGTGTGTTTTCACTTGCCTATTTCCATATTTTAATTTTTCTGCATTGAACACACCTTGCTTTGATAGTAAGATCCATGCTTAGAAACATGGAGCAAATTCTTCCCTGTTTTAGAAATGTTAGTCATTTATGACCCTGCATGTGCATAAAGTATTTTCACCAGTAAAATAATTAAAAGCTAATGAGTCTTTAGGATTCTAGATTAAAGTCCTAATATCTTAACCAGGTTTTTTTTTTTTTCAAAGGCCTGCTGTCTGGACATCTTATCTATTCCTTTCTTTTAGTCCTCAATAGAAGAATTTAACCTTTAGCTTTCCAGCATGAATTTTCTTCACCAACTTCAATCACTAGCATTATATAAGCATTCAGATGGCATAGGTGCATGAGAGAAGGATGCGGTAAGAAGAAATAGGGTTTTACACCACAAACACACCAGATCATGTTAGCCTGTGACATGATGAATGGCACTTGAGTAGAGTATGATCTTGTGTTCTAAACCCACTCCCCTCCCCCCACACACAAACGATCTTGCAGGTGCTTCTTGCTTGAGATAGAAGACTTTACCGTAAAATATGACTCCCGGAGGGGTGCCTGGGTGGCTCAGTTGGTTAAGTGTCCAACCTTGGCTCAGGTCATGATCTTGCAGTTTGTGAGTTCGAGCCCCACATCGGGCTCTGTGCTGACAGCTCGGAGTCTGGAGCCTGCTTTGGATTCTGTGTCTCTCTCTCTCTCTGCCTCTCCCCTGCTCACACTCTGTCTCTCTCTCTCTCTCAAAACTAAATAAACATTTTTTAAAAATTAATTTAAAAAATATGACTCCTGGAACCTTTAATCAGCCATGTGATTTATAGGTGTCTTTAAAGCAGTGTTTGTCAGGATTAGTCCTAGATTTTACTCTTATTTGTATTTGTGTCTGGAGAAAGGGAAACTATAATTTTAGTTTTATGAACCAGGTAAAGCAAGTTACTGTGAAACAAGCAGGTCCAGGAAGAGTCAGCGGCTCTTTCTTTCATACATCAGTCTTCTCTGGTGGCATGTCTCATTAACAAATATTTGATGGGATCACTTTTGCATACTTGAAATAATTAGAAAATACTTCCTAACCATTTCATCTTTAGTAAAGGTTGTTTTTAGGGGCACCTGAGTGGCTCATTCGGTTAAGCACACAACTTTGGCCCAGATCATGATCTCACAGTTTGTGAGTTCAAGCCTTGCATCAGGCTCTGTCCTGACAGCTTGGAGCGTGGAGCCTGCTTCAGATACTGTCTGTCTGTCTGTCTCTCTCTCTCTCTTTTTCTCTCTCTCTGCCCCTTACTCGCTCATGCTGCATCTGTCTCTCAAAAATAAATAAACATTAAAAAAAATTTCTTTAATAGAGACTTGGGGCACCTGAGTGGTTAAGTAGGTTAAATGGCTGACACCCGGTTTCAGCTCAGGTCATGATCCCACAGTTCATGAGATCAAGCCCTACATTGGACTCTGCACTGACAGCACAGAGCCTGCATGGGATTCTCTCTCTCTCTCTCTCTCTCTCTCTCTCTCTCTCTCTCTCTCTCCCCTCCCCGCATCTTTCCCTCTCTCTGCTCCTCCCCTGCTCACGCTCTATTTCTCTCTCTCAAAATAAATAAATAAACTTAAAAAAAATAAGATATATATATATTTAAGCCATAGGTTTGTTTGATTTAGAGATTAACTAAATTTTTTTTTTTAATTTGTAAAAATATGACCGGGTGCCTGGGTGGCTCTGTCAGTTGAGCGTCCAACTTTGGCTCAGGTCATGATCTCACGGGTATGAGTTCAAGCCTGGCGTCGGGCTCTGTACTGACAGCTCAGAGCCTGGTGCCTGTTTCAGATTCTGTGTCTCCCTCTCTCCCTGCCCCTCCCCCACTCATCCTCTGTCTCTCTCTGTCTCAGAAATAAACATTAAAAAAATGTATGACACACAGTACCTGACATATAATAAGTGTTTAATAAACATTAGATCTCTTCCTCTTTCCTATTGTTTTCCACCTTATAATGAATATCAAAAATGGGTTTGGACCAAAAGAGGATCATGTGGGCCATACTTTCCCAAGCTTACTCATGACTGGGTGTTTGGACACCACAAGGACATTTCTTTGAAAAAGACCTCATATGACAGAAAAGTCACATGAAATGAGCAAAGCTTGGAATTTGAGGCTAATCAGAGTAGGAGTTAAATGTTAGTATTTAAGAGGGATATGCATCCAAATTTAGCTGTTTTATTTAGAGAAAAAAAAAAGCATCTCAAACATATCCAAGAATTTAGTGGTTAAAAGTGCTTTATCTTAGAGAAGCAGCAGAAATAAGACTAACTGAAGAGAAATATTATTTGTTAACAAAGAATATGCCTAATCTCTATGCTTCCTTCTTATGATTCTTCTAGAAATTACTCCCAAGTGTTTTCCGGAGAAAGCTTGAGTTTCTTTTATTATCAGAAGAGCTCCAAAGTGACATTCCTGAGGACATCCTCAAGGTAAGAGAGTGCTGGGGAGCTATCTGCCTAGGGTTACTATCACTCGATAAGCTCAGCTCCCAAGGATCTAGCAGAGATAGGTCCCAAGGAGGTTGGCTATACTCTGTTCTCAGGCAAGACCAAGCTAGGTAGATGTCCCTTTCAAGAGAGCTCAGAATTGGAATAAACTTACCTGATTTTAGAATTCTTAGAGTTGGATTGTCCACAAATACTAAGTATAACTGGGGATTAAAGGTGTTGGTTTTTTTTTTTCTTTTCATGGGAAAGGAATACATAACTTGGATTTAAACTGGATGTTTGAGGGGCGCCTAGGTGGCGCAGTCGGTTAAGCGTCTGACTTCAGCCAGGTCACGATCTCGCGGTCCGTGAGTTCGAGCCCCGCGTCAGGCTCTGGGCTGATGGCTCGGAGCCTGGAGCCTGTTTCCGATGCTGTGTCTCCCTCTCTCTCTGCCCCTCCCCCGTTCATGCTCTGTTTCTCTCTGTCCCAAAAATAAATAAAAAAACGTTGAAAAAAAAAAATTAAAAAAAAAAATAAATAAATAAACTGGATGTTTGAATTTTTCACCAGTGTATCATAGGGAATATAAAGGGAGGAAGGAATTAGTGTTTGTTGAATACCTCTTCTATAACAGGTGCATTGAATGTGGTAATCCTCACAACAAATTTCTGGGGGCAGATCAAACTAAATCTTAACTATATCTAAGGTGCCTAAGGTATGCTCTGATGCTCAGTACTGATTTTCTTCATGACCTGGCCACCAGCTAATTAAATACATATTAGCAGTAGGATTTAAGGTAGGGACTTACACTTGTATTAGGTCAAAGACCCATGACCCTGTGACCATCTTGGAAGCAGTTAATGAAGAAGCATCCCTCAGTACTGTCCATAGGCATGGTGCTAACGCGTGAGAAATCACCTACTGCTCCGTCCTCTTTTCTGCCTCTACCCTAACCCTGCAAACAGAATAGAGACTGTAGAGGTTCTTGCCTTAAAAAAAAATTTTTTTAATGTTTGTTTTTGAGAGGGAGAGAGAGACACACACAGAGCATGAGAAAGGAAGGGGCAGAGAGAGAGAGGAAGACATAGAACTCAAAGCGGGCTCCAGGTTCTGCGCTGTCAGCACAAAAGCTGGCACAGGGCTCAAACTCATGAACTGTGAGATCATGACCTGAGCCAAGGTCAGACGCTCAACCAACTGAGCCACCCAGGCGTCCCGTAGAGGTGCTTACCTTTAAAGGCTTACCATCTAGTCAGGGAGAAAGACTAATACACACATGCCACAATTGTGGACTAAACCAGATGGCACTAATTTTGAGTACTTTGAAAGCCCAATAAAGAGGGAGAGTTGTGTGAGTTGGAGGAACGGGGAAGATTTGTTTGTTTGTTTGTTTCAAGTTTATTTATTTATTATTTTTTTAAGAGACAGAACACATGTGCATATGCAGGGGAGGGATAGAGAGAGAGGGGGACAGAGGATCTGAAGTGTGCTCTACACTGAACAGCAGAAAGCCCAATGTGGGGCTCAAACCCATGAATCGTGAGATCATCACCTGAGCCAAAATTGGATGCTCAACCAACTGAGCCACCCAGGCACCCCTTGGGGAAGACTTTAAAGGATGAGGAATGGGGTATACCTCAAAGGATGGCTAGGATTTAGAGCAGAAGTTAAAAACTGGTATATAATGTTCTTTTAAAAGTTGAATTTAAATGCCATGAGAGTGGGCATCATGTCTCATGCCCATTTGTTACCAGCGTGGTCTATCAATTTGCAGCCCTTGATTTAGATCTACAGTGCACATTTTGGAGGTGGTGAGGGGGGACTAGCTTGAGAATGGAGGCCTTGGGAGATTGAGTTATCTCTTTGCCTCAATCTTTTTTGCCTCAATCTCTTCATTTGTAAAATGATGATAATAGTAGTGTCTTGCTCTTGTAAGGGTTAATTTGATTTTTCTATGTAAAGGGCCTGGCAGGAAGTAACTACTACAGAAGTGTTTGCTACTGCTACTATTATATACACGTGCATATTTCTACCGAAAAGGGGAAAGCTTCAAGGCTTATAAATGGTAACATTCTAGACATGCCTCCCATGGATCCTCTCTTCATCCTCTATTTAGGAGCTATATGAGGCCCTAGCACAAGATTCAGGAGGCCCTGTGCTTGATGGAAATCAGAGGCGGGATAGCTGGACCCCTCGGCTCAGCTCAGAAGCCGTCTCTGTGCTCTGGGATCTTCTGAGGCAGTCTCCCCAGCCAGCACAGGCCCTGCTGGAGCTCCTGCTTAGAGAAGACGATGGCACTGGCCTCTGTGGCTGGCCCCTGCAGAAGGCACTGGTGGACTTCATTCGAAGGGCGCTTCAGGGTGTGCAGGGCTCCGCCACTGGGCCCCCTGGTGAAGTAGATGCTATCTATGGAGCCCTGCGGACTCTGCATTGCCCTGCAGAGCCTCTCGAAGTTGAGCTGCATCTCCTTTGTGAGGAACTACTGGAGGCCTGCAGGGCTGAGGGGAACCCCCTGCAGGAGGAGCGGGTGCTCAGCTGCCTGCTCCACAAGGCAGGACGGAGCCTGCTATCCCTGTATGGCCATACTTATGCAGAGAAGGCCGCAGAAAAGCCAGCGAGGACCATACCCTCGGGAAAAGGTGTGTTCCCTTTGCTGCTTCTCCTTGTGTCTTGGTAATTCTGCTGTACCTCTGAAGTTCCTCTAGGCTAGTGCCTTCCAAGTTGCTCAGGAAATCTAGGAAAAATGATAAGGTGTTCTTTTGTAAAAGTACAGATTTTGTAGTCCAAGATGGAATGGTGAAAAAAAATAACAAAGTAATAACAATAGCAGGAAAGAGCTTTTCAGAAGCTACTGAGAGAAGTTAAAGAGTCTTTAAGATAGAAGCACAGAAAGCCTGGCTTAAGTTTTTAAAAGCGTGAATTCTCACGTCTGGTGGTTTTTCAAATGGGCTTTAGCTTAGGAAAGAAGAGCTTCCTGTTCCCTGGTAACCCTGTCTGGTTTGATTTTTAGTCTCCCCCGATCATCTAGATCCTGAGCAGGCAATGCTGGCCCTGTTCTCCAATCCTGACCCAGCCCAGGCTTGGAAATCAGCCTATTTCTACTGCTTGAGCAACAGCAAGCACTTCCTCGAGCAGATCCTGGTAAGTCAAACGTATTCATTCTCCATCACAGAAGTACCGAGGGATTCTCTATAGACCTTTTCGTTTCTCCTTTCTCTCCCACTCATTTATCTAACACAAAGCAGTCTAATTAGTGATGTGTCATTGGGTGTGTCCATCCCACAGTCCCAGGGGAAAGAAGGCTCTGAGAACCAGTATCATTGTTAATTAGAACTGCAGTCATTTTATATCCGCTCTTTGGTGGGGACTAAGATGTTGGGTATGTATAAGCTTTCTGGAAGGTGTGAGGAAGAAAAGACTGTGGCAGCAATATGTTGCCTAGCTGACGGGAATTTAATCCGTCTAACCTTCTCCTTCCAGACCGCAGCCAAGCTTTAGTTGAACTCAACAGGTATTTATTAACCTCATCCTGTGTGCCAGGCACTGTGCTAGGACCTGGGGTTACAACAGAAGTCAGTCTCTGCCTTCTGAGAGCTTACAGTGTGAATGTTTTGTCTTCAACTGGCCACTTTTTTCATTGTCCGGCATCTCCCTGCTCAACTAAAGCTTTCTACCCTGAGTGGCAGGTCCACAAAACTCCTTACAGCAGCCTCCGTCGGCTTACAGGTGACGGCACTCACGCTGCTGAAAGAGGAAGACTTCCCAAGTCTTGGCTGCCTACTCGACAGAGAATTCAGGCCTCTCAGTCGACTGCTCGTGCTCCTGGGCTGGACACACTGCCAGAGCCTAGCATCAGCCAAGAGTCTGCTCCAGACACTCCACAGGACCCAGGTAACTCTCATACTGCAGTGTGAGCTACTCCAGAAGTGAGTGATACCAGGCTTTGAGGTGAGGCAGAATGCAGGAGCCTGAGGTCGGTCACAGTCCCTGACCCCAGGTTCCTGAGTCAGCATCTCTTCCTTCTCCATGTCAATGCAGGACCAGGGCTGTGACAAGCTCCTCAGGGATGCCTGTGATGGGCTGTGGACTCACCTAGAGGTCCTGGAGTGGTGTGTACAGCAGAGCAGGTACAGTCCTGTGCGGCCAGCCCCCTTCCCACCATTGGGCACACTTGATCCCATGCTCCACACATGTGGCCATTTCAGGCCACCTTCTACATTGACGTTTGAGTTGACAGCATTGACCAGCAACTAATAATCGTTCCAGCTATTAAGCCAGGAAAGAAACATAGGTAATGATTATCTTTACCATAGCGATGAGACTAAAACTAGAGGAAACTTTGAGGATGACGGTGATAAAAGGAACAAAAGCACACATTTCCTGAGTACTTACTATATGCCAGACATTGCTCTGAGCCTTTTCAGTGGATGATTTCACTGAAGCCTCACAATAGTTCTGTGAGGCAGATGCCAATATTGCCCTCCTTTTAAAGGTGGAACAACTTAAGCCTAGAGGTGTTGAATATCATGCCTAAAGTGACACAGCTAGTAAATGTGGTCCACGTCCTTAGGCATGTGTTATCCTGGATCACAAGTTTATTATTCTCAACAGCTGCATATTGAACTATGTGCAAAGCTGTACTTCCCTGGTAACTTAGCCTTAGATCTTCCCATGATCCAGGTTCATGTTTTGTTCTTCACACACATGACCAACACTTCCTAAAGTAGAGTAGGCAGAAGAGGAAGTGGCCTTACTCAAAGCAAAGCAGAGAAGCTTGGGTCAGCTCTTAGCTACGAAGAGTATGGAAATTGGGAAGCCTAATCTATAGGCTCTTTCTAGATCCTACTGACCAAAAAGGCCCTTTCTAGGTCCTTTCTGGATAAGTACAGCTGACTCGGTGGATGTACTTTCCTAACAGTAAATAAATGCTCTGCTGTATCCCAGACCAACTAGAATTTAGTGTTAAGGGAAATGAACCTATGCTGTATTGGGCCAGAGAGAAAGAACGAGAGGGAATAGAGATGGTCTTTCTTAGAGCAATTCTTTAAACTGACTCTCTTCCATCCTCTCAATTTTGCCCTTCAGCAACCCCATACCAAAGAGAGATCTCTTATGTCATTTACATGGTGGAGACAGCCACTCTGTGCTGTACTCTCTCCATCACCTTACCAACCTTCCAGCTCTCAGGGAGGAAGATGTTCTCAAGCTCTTACAGATGGTGCCAGCCAAGGACCCCCAGCAAGAGCATGGTGAGTTGGCGATGGAGTGACTTGGTCAAGCTTCCCTCTTAAGACAGTCCTACACCAGTTTCTTTTAACACAGGATTTATCTAGATGTGATCTGTCAAGGTGGGTGGTCCAGCAGACACCTGCTAAATTGTCCGTATTTGCCCCAATCAGATTATGAGATGTTGGGTGCATACCTCTCCTTTCTCAGTGAGGTATAGGGAATTCTACGAGAACAGTCCCATAGAAACCTTTGTACTTGTGGAACCATCGCAGGAACCACTCATATACCTTCATCCCAGTGAAGCGGAATTAGGACCTGCTCTCTGAGTTTGTCATTCACACTGTCATTGACAATATTTATGCAAGTTCTTGGTGAATCTTTCCGTGCTTTATAAGCTTTCTCCTAGCAGGTTCTATGCTTCCTTTCCCTCTCGTCTCTTCTTCATAATGTACTAAACACATGAAGTTTAGAAGAAAGACTTGCCTAAAGCAATAATAAAGCCTTGTTTTAGCCTTGGATCTCTGCTTAAAACTCAATTCTTTTTGCTTCCAAAAATCACTTTATAACATAGAACACAGGCTAGAGACACTTAGCTTTCAGAAAAACTAATGTTTTCATGTGTCAATAGATGTTTCTCAACCTATATGTTGCTTTGATTTACTTTTTAAAAGGACCTGCCACTAATTGGAAAACCAGTGTTACTACATTCTATATTTTTTTCTGGAAAAGTAGGCAATTTGTTTACCAGATTTCCTAAAGGAACTAGAACTGTTTTCGACATACACGTGCAAAAGGCTTCCAGAGAAGTATTTTAAATCAGATTCCTGGTGACCCACCAGGACACATGTAGAACTTGAACTTGGAAAAGGCAAAAGAAGACATTAATAGAACTGGGATTAAGCTGAGGCAAGAGAGGCATCTGGGGTACAAAATATAAGGAGTTACTCACTCTCAGGGTCATGCAAGTACTTGCAAGTCCTGGCCCTGATCAGTAATGCCATATTGAGGCCAGGGGCATAGAACAGTATCGGTCTTATTCTTCATATCACCCTGATCTTGGTGAAGCTGAGGTTACTTCCTGGAAGAAGTAATCACTAGGAAGTATATACATAAACGGGTTTGTTGCAACATCATAGTAGCAAAGCATCCCTAAGTACTGTATGCCCTGCCCAAGAAGAATCCCTAGGGAAGGGATTCATTCAGTGGAACTCTGCAACCATCAGAAATTTAGTCCATGAAGGAATATAATCAAATGCTTGTACTATAATATTTAAGAAGTAGGAAAATTAAATAGTGCATAAAATATCATTACAGTCAATTTAAATACATATCCACAGGGCGCCTGGGTGGCGCAGTCGGTTGGGCGTCCGACTTCAGCCAGGTCACGATCTTGCGGTCCGTGAGTTCGAGCCCCGCGTCGGGCTCTGGGCTGATGGCTCAGAGCCTGGAGCCTGTTTCCGATTCTGTGTCTCCCTCTCTCTCTGCCCCTCCCCCGTTCATGCTCTGTCTCTCTCTGTCCCAAAAATAAATAAACGTTGAAAAAAAAATTTAAAAAAAAAAAAAAAAAAAATAAATACATATCCACATATGTATGCAAAACTGTTAAAGGCCTTACACCAGAACGTAACAATGGTTATATTTAGCTGGTAGGATCATGGGTAATATTTCTTTTCTTCTTTTTTGCTTTACTACATTTAATGCTTTTCTTTTTTTGAGCAGGTTGTATGTTTTTCTTTTAATGCAACAGATTTCTATATATTAATTTTGTATCCTGCAACTTTACTGAATTAATTTATCAGTTCTAATAGCTTTTTGGTGAAGTCTTATGGTTTTTTTATATATAGTATTATCATGTCATCTGCAAATAGTGAAAATTTTACTTTTTCCTTACCAGTTTGGATGACTTTTTTTTTTCTTGTGTGATTGCTGTGGCTAGGACTTCCAGTACTATGTTAAATAAAAGTGGTGAGAGTGGACCTCCTTGTCTTGTTCCTAATCTTAGAGGAAAAGCTTTCAGTTTTTTACCGTTGAATATGATGTTAGTTGTGGGTTTTTCATATATGGTCTTAATTATTATGTTGAGGTGTGCTCTTTATAAACCTACTTTGTAGAGAGTTTTTATCATGAATGGATGTTGTGCTTTCTTAAATGCTTTTTCTACGTCTGTTGAGATGATCCTATGGTTTTTATTCTTTTCTTTTGTCAATGTGATATATCACGTTGATCGATGTGTGAGTATTGAATCACGCTTATATCCCTGCTGGAGTTAAATCCCTCTTGATCATAGTGAATACATTTTTTCTAATGTATTATTGGATTCAATTTTCTATTTTGTTGAGGATTTTTGCATCTATGTTCATCAGAAATACTGGCCTGTAATTTTCTTTTCTTGGGATATCTTTATCTGGTTTTGATATCAGGATAATTCTGGACTTATAGAATGAATTTAGAAGCTTTCCTTCCTTTTCTGGTTTTTGTAATAGTTTGAGAAGAATAGGTATTATTAACTCTTCTTTAAATGTTTGCTGGAATTCACCTGTGAAGCCATCTGGTCCAGGATCTGGGAGTTTTACAATTACTAATGAAGTTTTATTGCTAGTCTGTTCAAATTTTCTGTTTCTTCCTGATTTAGTTTTGGAAGGTTATATGTTTGTAGGAATTTGTCGATTTCTTCAGGGTTTGCCAATTTGTGGGCATGTAATTTTTCATAATATTCTCTCATATTCAACATAAACGACTATGGTATCAGTTGTTTCTTCTCCTTTGTTTCTGATTTTATTTATTTGAATGCTGTCTAGCTCGCTCTCTCTCTCTCTCCTTTTTTTTTTTTTTTTTTATGAGTGTGGCTAAAGGTGTATCAATTTTGTTCATTTTTTTGAAGAACCAGCTCCTGGTTTCATTGGTATATTTGTTCCATTGTTTCTTTAGTCTCTATTTCATTTATTTCTTCTTTAATCTTTATTATTTCCTTACTTCTACTGACTTTGGGCTTTGTTCTTCTTTTTCTAGCCCCTATAAGTGTAAAGTTGGTTGTTTATTTAAGATTTTTCTTATTTCTTGAACTAGGTCTGTATTGCTATGACCTTCCCTCTTGAAACAGGTTTTTCTATATCCAATTTGGGACCATTGTGTTTTCATTTTCATTTGTCTCCATGTTTTATTTCCTCTTTGATTTCTTGGTGGTTCTTTCATTGTTTAGCAGCACATTACTTAAGCCTCCATGTATTTGTGTTCTTTCCAGATTTTTTCTTGTGGTTGACTTCTAGTTTCATACCATTGTGGTCAGAAAAGATGCAGGAGGGGCGCCTGGGTGGCGCAGTCGGTTAAGCGTCCGACTTCAGCCAGGTCACGATCTCGCGGTCCGTGAGTTCGAGCCCCGCGTCAGGCTCTGGGCTGATGGCTCAGAGCCTGGAGCCTGTTTCCGATTCTGTGTCTCCCTATCTCTCTGCCCCTCTCCCGTTCATGCTCTGTCTCTCTCTGTCCCAAAAATAAATAAAAACGTTGAAAAAAAATTAAAAAAAAAAGAAAAAATGCAGGAAATGATTTCATTGTTTTTTGATTTTACTGAGACTTATTTTGTGGCATAACATGTGATTTATTCTGGAGAGTTTTCCATGTACACTTGAAAAGAATGTGTATTCTGCTGTTTTGGGATGGAATGTTCTGAATGTATCTGTTAGATCCATGTGGTCCAATGTGTCATTCAGAGCCGCTGTTTCCTTGTTGATTTTCTGTCTGGTGATCTGTCCATTGATGTAAGCGAAGTGTTAAAGGCCCCTACTGTTAGTGTATCATTGTCAGTTTCTTCCTTTATGTCTATTAATAGTTGCTTTATGTTTTTAGGTGCTCCAGTGTTGGGTGCATAAATATTTACAGTTATTGTATTCTCTTGTTGGATTGTTCCCTGTATCATTATGTAATGCCCTTCTTTGTCTCTGGTTACAGTCTTTGTTTTAAAGTCTATTTTGTCTAATATAAGTATTGCTACCCCAGCTTTCTTTTCACTTCTGTTTGCATGGTAAATGGTTTTCCATCCCCTCACTTTCTTTTTTTTTTTAATTTTTTTTTTAATGTTTTTATTTATTTTTGAGACAGAGAGAGACAGAGCGTAAGCAGGGCAGGGACACAGAGAGAGGGAGACACAGAATATGAAGCAGGCTCCAGGCTCCGAGCTGTCAGCACAGAGCCTGATGTGGGGCTCAAACTCACAGACTGTGAGATCTTGACCTGAGCTGAAGTCAGACGCTTAACCAACTGAGCCACCCAGGCACCCCGCCATCCCCTCACTTTCAATCTGCAGGTGTCTTTAGGTCTGAAGTGAGTCTCTTGTAGGCAACATATAGATGGTTTGAGCAGGTTGTATTTTTGCTATGGAAAGAATTAGGGACAGATTAAAATGTCAGAAACCCACACTGTCAGCTCAGAGCCCTCACAAACATGAGATCGTGACCTGAGTTGAAGTCGGACGCTTAACTGTGCCCCTAAAAAAAAAATATTTTAAGGAGAAATTAGAGAATTAGAGTACAAAGAATTTCAACAGTTTGTGATTTCTTGATTTCTGCTTTAGTAGTTTCTTAAAAATGTCAAATATTTGTTTCTAATTTTTTGTTGCCTTTACTCTCATTACTCAGTCTAAATGCATTTTAAGCCTATCTCTTGTATAATGTGACACTAGGTAGACTAAATATTAATTTGACATTTTAATTTTTTTAAAAAAGAAAACAGGTATTTTAAGAAATATAAGGGAAAGATTTGTTAAATGGCCATGAAGGCTACAGTGAACAGCCATGTAGAAGGGAAGCTGCTGGGAAAAGGAAACAGAGGGACTGCGCGTTGATATTGATTGGAGGAAAGGGCCCAGAAAGGGCGCAAGTCAAACTGACAGCAAGAAGAGAGGATGAGAACACTGAGCCTGAAGTGCAGTGTGTCTTTGCTTCAGCCACACTTGCAGCTCCTGCCTGAGACACCCTACTGTGATGTTCTGCCTGTTTCTCTACAATTCAGATTCAGCCGATGCCCCAGTCCCTGAGCACCTGAGCCGGTGTCAGAACCTGACCCTGTACCAGAGCTTCTGTGCCATGAAGTATGCCATCTATGCCCTCTGTGTGAACTCACACCAGCACTCCCAGTGCCAGGAATGCAGAGAGAGCCCTTCTGAGGACCTGGCCTTGGCTGCAGAGCCAGCAAATGATTCTGTCTCCTCCCCAGGTACAGCACTTCTCCCCCGAACCCCATCACTCACATAAGCTGGTAACAGCCTGTCCCAGTGAGTTCTTCGTGGGATTGGGAGGTGGCCTTGGTTTTATTATGCCCAGGAATAATTTCATCCATTTATCAGCCCGAGTGAATCAAAAGGACATGGAGAAAACAAGTGATTTGCTGAGTTCTAACGGAGTCTGTTCACATAGTATATTATTTTCCGAATGCTTCTTTTTTTAACTACAACCCACAGTGAAAATAGCATCTTACATCACATTCCTGTTTGCACTTAGGTATATAGTTTACATGATATATATGTATATATATATATATATATGTGTATATATATATATATATATATATATATATATATATATATATAAGAGATATATATGCTAAGTTTTAGGAAATAATACCCTTCCAAGTGGAGCACAGTCTTGATATATTTTTGTTCTTTCTTTTTTTTTTTTTTTTTTTTTTTTTAACGTTTATTTATTTTTGGGACAGAGAGAGACAGAGCATGAACGGGGGAGGGGCAGAGAGAGAGGGAGACACAGAATCAGAAACAGGCTCCAGGCTCTGAGCCATCAGCCCAGAGCCCGACGCGGGGCTCGAACTCACGGACCGTGAGATCGTGACCTGGCTGAAGTCGGACGCTTAACCGACTGCGCCACCCAGGCGCCCCTCTTTCTTTTTTTTTTTAATGTAGCTCTCTGAGTCAATATCATGGGTCACAACCTACATTATGACAGAACCTCATGTTTTATCCTGTTTCGTTTTTCTTAATAACTTATAATTCTTTAACTTGCCCTCTGTGACTAGGGGTCAGTTTTCTCTCCCATGCAGCTTTGGAATAGACTTGCACTTCTGAGAATGGTATTTCTTAAGAGATCTGGGTAGCTCGTGATCACCTTTAGTGTAAGACTGAATGCAAGTAGAATTGAGGGATGAGGAGTCTCCGTGCTACCTTCATTCCGAGAACTGAAATACAAAGTGCTTGTCAGAGATGAGGAATCATATGTATATTTTTTTTTATTTTAGAGAGAGAGGGCACATGAGAGAGGGAGAGGGACAGAGGGAGAGACAAAGAGAATCTTAAGCAGGCTCCATGCCCAGAGCAGAGCTTGACACAGGGCTTGATCTCACGACTCTGAGATCAGGACTTGAGCCGAGATGACCTGTTCCGAAATCAAGAGTCTGACGCTTAACCAACTGAGCCACCCAGGCACTCCAGGAATAATATTTAAAGAACAGAAACAAAATGATGAGTGTTCACTAAGCTGTACTTTTAATTAAGGTAGCAAAATCTTTCCACAAATCATGAAAAGACAGGGCTGACTAGCCTCATATTTTTCTGACTATAACTGCTTCCCTTAGTCATCAAAAAATGAAAGAGTTAAAGTTGTGAGAATGGTTGAGTCTGGCAAGTAATGTTTCTAATATTTGCATTTTCTCTCTTTCTCTGGCCTCTTCTCTCACACATGCTTCTTTAGGTGCTTCAGATCTCTTCTCAGCATACCTGGCCAGATGTCAACAGTATCTGTGCAGTATTCCTGACTCTTTGTGCCTGGAACTTCTAGAAAACATCTTCTCATTGCTCCTCATCACCTCTGCCGATCTTCACCCAGAGCCTCACCTGCCTGAGGACTATGCTGAGGATGATGACGTTGGGAGGAAGGGCCTGATAGATTTGAGGTCACCATCAGAGAGCCCTCAGCACATAGCACAACCTGAGAAGAAGTCAGAACGGGGTGGCCAGGGAGTCCCCAGGAGCCTTGCTTCTATAATCCCAAGCTGTCTGAAGACAGAGCCAAAAGACAGTTCCCCAGAGCCCCATGGGCACAGCTTTTTGGACCTAAAGCACTTTACTAGTGGTATCAGTGGGTTCCTGGCTGATGAATTTGCAATAGGGGCCTTCCTCAGGCTTCTCCAGGAGCAGCTGGATAAACTCAGTAGCCACAACCCCCCTGAGAAGCCAAAGCTGCCAGAAGGCCAGAGCTGCTCTGGAAGCAGAGACGGACTGCAGAGCCGCTTGCACCGGTTTTCCAAGGTTCTTTCTGAGGCCCAGTGGAGATACAAGGTGGTATCAAGCAACCAGGGCTCAGGTGAGAGCAGATGGAGAGCCAGTGGGTCCTGAAAGTGAGGAAGGAAAAATATCCCAGGAATGTGGGAGAGAGCAAGGAGTATGTGGGAGTCACACCTTAACTCAGGGCGTATTACCGTAGCAACCAGTGTTAGAAACCTGTCTCAGAGCCTATCCAGATCTTCTCCTACCAGTGACCCCAGGAGATGGGTCAAATCAAAATTGAACACTCTCCCTGTGACCTGTTGTTTGCCATTTCAGAGGAACAACCTTCCCGAAGATACCGGCTCATTGCCACACGGCACCCAAGTCTCCGCCGGGGGCGTCGGACTAGAAGGAGCCGGCCAGGTAATCTGAAGAGCTTTCCCCACGCCTCATTCCGATGCACCAGGCAAGTGGGATGCTCCACTTGTCTAGTATTCTTTAAAATAAAGCACATGATCCAAACAAACACAAGGGATCTAAGATTATCCTAGACCCACTCCCCCAAGGTAACCTTGCTAATAGTTTCCTTCCAGAAATTTCCCATGCAATATAAGCATATCCCACATTTTATATATACAGATGCGTCATACTGTATTTACCGTTACATACTGAAAGCCTTGATTGTATTTTTCACTTACATGCTTTTAAATACACAGATGTATCATACTATGTATTGAGACCTTTTCTCCCCTTGTAATTTAAAGACTGCTTAGCATTCCATGGTTATATATACCCTTTGTGGACATTTAAATTTTTTCCTGTTTTTTACTCTTAAAAATAATGCTGTAGTAAATAACCCTGTATATATGTCTGTTCATACATACATGTCTGTGTGACTATATCTATAGGATAAGTCCCTAGCAGTAGAATAGCAAGGTCAAAGATATATGGATATAAAATATGGATATTAAAAAATTGCCTTAAAAAAAGGTGGACCAATTTATATTCCCACCAACTATACATGAGTGCCTATTTGCACATGCATTCATCCAAAATGAGTAGTATCAATTTGAAAAAAAATCTTTGCCAGTATTATTAATATGATAGTGGTTTTTATGTTTTATGTTTAGTATTTTAATATTAATTTTTAGCTTGAAATTGAATGTTTTTTCATGTATATATTGGCCATTTATATTTTTCTTTGGGCTGCCTGTTCATCTCTAAGGTCCATATTTTTGATTGGTTTGCTTTCTTACTGAATTGTAAGAAACTTTTTACACGTTAAGAAAAAATTCTGTCATGTGCTACAGTTTTTTCTCTATTTTGTCTTTAGGCTTCGATTATGAGTTTTTCTTAAGGAGTTTAAACAGGATCATTATTCAGTAGTATTACATTTTTAGATATTCAATTTTCCATTATGGTTTTTGGTGCTGGCTTTTAAATAATTAAGGGAAAGGACACCTGGCTGGTTCAGTCGATGGAACATGCAACTCTTGATCTCAGGGTTGTAAGTTCAAGCCCCAAATTGGGTGTAGAGATTACTTAAAAAGAAAAAGTCTTGGGGCACCTAGGTGGCTCAGTCAGCTAAGCATCTGACTCTTGATCTCCGCTCAGGTCGTGATCTCACAATTCGTGAGATCAAGCCCCATGTCAGCTTCTGTGTTGATAGTGTGGAGCCTGCTTGGGCTCTCCCCCTGTCTCTCAGACCCTCCCTGCACATGCCGTGCATGCTGTCTCTCAAAATAAATAAATAAATAAATAAACTCTAAAAACCTTAAAAAGCTTTAAAAATTAAGTTAAATATAAATAAGTTAATAAGTAAATAAGTAAATAAACAACAAAGTATTCATAAGAGCTTCCTATGTGCTGAACAATGCTAGGTAGCTTGAGGGTTGTGAATGAGCCATGAACCAGGACTTTGCCTTCAAAGAATTTGTAAATTACCTGTATTGACAGTATATATGAAAAACTTAAGCTGTACTGAGGAATGGCCCGAAGAAGGAATCTCTTAGAAGAGATCAGCATAGTCTACAATTTAGGGAAGGGTTAGAGAGAGAAGTTTCAGAAGAGTTGACTCTTGCACTGAGCTCAGAAGAATGAGTAGGCTCTAGCTAAGCAGCAATGAAAAAAGTGAACATACCAAGTAGGGTGGAGGATACCACACGAGAAACCTTCAAACTTCAAGACTGAGTTGTTAAGACCCTTAAGCTGCCCAGCTAATGGGTTTGAGTCAAAATAGTTTGCATCCACTTGACCCATCCAGCCCAAGAACGCACAATTTATCTTCTCTTTCCTACCACTGTCTGTTCCTTTCCAAACAGAGAACCAAGGAGCCTCCTATGCATGGTGCTGATAGCACCCTCCCATGACCACACTAAACAATAGCAAGCCTCCATTCACAAGCCCTAGCACTTTGGAAAGCAGGTGTTGAGAAGAAGCTTTCCTCCAGGGCTTTAAATATCATGGCCTTTGGCAGACTGGGTCTTATACTTGGTTACCTACCTTTTCAAGGATACCTTTTTCTATGTCAGAAAATTTTGTGGCCCTCCTTTGCACCCTACCACTTCCTGGTATTAATAGTTGTGCTTCTATTTTCTCAGAATATTGACAGTGCTTACTAGCAGATTGGGGATGCTGGCCCCTAGAAGTAACTTGTGGCTCTAAGACCCACAGGTTGGAAGCCACTGGTATAAGCTACAACCCATATGAACACGAGGGCCATATTAAGCCCACCCTTCACCTTTGGTCTGTATAAACTTGTGTTTGCTGTAGAAAGAGCACAGATGTAATAGTTACCCATCACCCTCTCACTCTTACTACCCAGACCTTGGCTTCAAGCTGACCTCTCACTTTCCACACTATAAGGAACTGATGGTTGATTCTTTCTCTTCCTAATACCTCTAGATGGCCGGGACAAAGGTTCCAATCCATCCCTGGAAAGTACAAGTAGTGAGCTGAGCACAAGTACTTCAGGTATGAGGGTCCCAAGCAGTTACCAACTTCAAGCGGCTTTGCCCTGATACAGAGTTGCCCTACACCGTGGTGTAAAATCCTGCACTGAACAGTTCATGCCTGTGTTCAAGAAGGATGGTTCTAAGAGATGCAAGCTTCCAGTTACAAGATGAATAAGTCCTGGGGATGTAATACACTGCATGGTATTAGAGTTACCAGTACCGTATTCTATATTTGAAGTGGCCAAAAGAGTACATGTTAAAAATTTTATCACAAGAAAAAAGCTTACAACTAGGTATAATGATGGATGTTAACTTATTTTGGTGATCATTTCACAATATATACATATATAAAGTCATTATGTTTTACACCTAAAACTAATACAGTGTTATCTGTCAACTATATCTCAATTCATTTAAAAAAAGAAGAAAAAAGTTAGTTCTGCAGAAGGCCAAACAGATTTCAGCGGGGAAGAGGGGAAAGACTGTTTTACCATCAGTTGAGTCACCCATCAGCAGAAACAGAGGTGAATAACCCAAGAATGGTCCTTAAGTCTTATATTCAAAGATGATAGCATAGGTTTGCCCTTCAATTGTGGAAAAACTAAGCCCCATTTACAGAACTTTTAGAGAAGGACCTTGAAGATATAAGAGCCTGGTGGGAAGTGTCGGCACTATAGTTTTCCCTCAATTTCTAGTGCTTCCTTGGCACCCACATTCTTGTGTCCCAACAGAAGGAAGTCTGAACACTGTGTCTGGAAGGAATGAGCTGGATGGCCGATTGCAGCCTCAGTCTCAAAGTTCAGTCATCCCCATGATGTTCTCTCCACCTGAGTCACTGCTGGCATCCTGCATCCTCCGGGGGAACTTTGCAGAAGCCCACCAGGTAAGGGGAGTACACGTGTGGCAGGTATTAGCTGCCCAGGCTATACCTCATCCTAGTAAAGAATACTAAGGCAGCCTGTAGCTGTCCAGGGCCCGTGGGGTTTCAGGTAAAGCTAGATGTGTGTGCAACCAGAGCCTCTGGGAGCACCTGCGGGGGTATCCATGTATCAAGACCCAGTCCTCACCGTTGTGGATTTCAAGATTCATCCTGGAGATTTAAGCTCTTGAACCATTGGGGTTTTCTCTTAAACAGTGTTTTAATAAGATAAAAGAAAATATTTAGCCACAATTCCATCACTTCAAAACATTTTTTTTGTTTCTTTCCTTGAACACCTTCAGTGAACACATATGTATTTTCATATAGTGAAAAATCATAATACAGACAATTTTTTTTAATTTTTTTAATGTTTTTATTTATTTTTGACACAGAGAGAGAGAGAGAGAGAGAGAGAGAGAGAGAGAGAGAGAATGAGTGGGGGAGGGGCAGAGAGAGAGGGAGACACAGAATTTGAAGCAGGCTCCAGGCTCCAGGCTCCAAGCTGTCAGCACAGAGCCTGACGCGGGGCTCAAACTCACGGACTGCAAGATCATGACCTGAGCCGAAGTCAGATGCTCAATCAACTGAGCCACCCAGGCGCCCCTACAGACAATTTTTAATAACTAGAATGCCAATTCACTATACAAGAAGTAGAGGGGGTACCAAACTAGGATGTTCATGTTATATAGGGAAAAGTACAGGTAGAGGTCAGAAAGACTCTTACCCTGTCTGAAATTTGATATCCTCATTGGAAAATTGGAGTGAAATATACTACCTGCTTGTCCTACCTCATGGGAATGTTAAGAGGATTATGTACAAGCTCTGAGAAATGCAAGAATCCTCTACAAAAAATTGCTTAAATTTAATAGCAAAAAAATCTATTCTGGTTTTTAAAACTCTCTTGGTATATTTATCACACTTGGGCTGGTCCCTTAATACATAGTTCAGAATTTTTCTTTCACATGAGTTCAGTTGTTGAGGAATAAATTGAGGAGAAATCTAGGTGGTGGGAGAATCTTGGTTTAACTTCCTCTGATCATTTTAGATCCCATACTTGAATAATCGTGATAATTCTGACCCTCTGGGGGAGAACAGGACCCTTGCTAACCTTTCTTACACCCAAATCCAGAGAGGAAATCAGCCAGGACACCCCACCTTCCCACCTCCAAGAGGCTTTACTCCTAAATGTTCTCACCTCCTCTTCCTTTCCTGGGGCCTTGACCTTCTTTTCTTTTCTTTTTTTTTTTTTTAAATAAAATTTCTATTTTCTTAAGCTGGTTACAGAGTAAGTCATGAATATTGTAAGAAACTACCAAAAAATATTAATAGGTATTAACCCTGTTGTCCAGAATTACCAATTTTAAAGGTAAAGTGTATTTTTCCAAGTTATGCATGACTTTTCTATAGCCAAGATTATTGTGAGTCTAAAACTTTACATAGAGCCTTTTTTATGTTTGCCTTATAACTGATTATAGTGACCTCACAGTAGTCTGATCAAGTAGCTGCATTTGACCATTTTCCTGTTACTCAACATTAGATTCTTTTCAACCATGGAATAGTTGTAATAAATAGTGACAAGATTATCACCTTTAGACATTAAGTCTTTTGAATTATTTCCTTAAGAGTTTCTGATAAAAATTACTAAGTCAAAGACTATACACATTTTTAAAACTTTATAGATTGTCAAATTGCTTTTCAAAAAAGATTATGACAGTTCATTCTACCACCACTCCATGAGGGTTTATTTTTACAGTTTGTCATTGTGATAGAAGCAACACGGTATTAATGTTTCTTAAATTCCCTGGATTACTGGTAAGGGAAAATATTTTTCATCTGTATAGGAGTCATATGTATTTTTTCTTTGAAATTATCTACATCTTTTGCCTATTTTCTTTTTTTTTTTTTTTTTTTTTTTTTTTGACAGTCACAGCAAAGTTTATTGCAATGAGAGGCAAGGCCGACCGATCGGGACAGACATTCTTGATCAGAGTGCGCTCTTTTGCCTATTTTCTACTGGGGCTCTAGTGGCTTTCTTGCTGACATTTATGAGTTATTTCTATATTTGATCCAATCTTCTAATATTCGGTTCTCTCACAAGCCTACAAAGCAGATGTCTTGGGGCCATAGTCTAATATTGGGCAAGATCTCATATTTCTAGAGTCCCCAACTGCGGCACCAGCACAACCCATGCTTGCTGTCCTGTGGCAGGTGGTGTTCATGTTCAACCTGAAGTCCTCGCCCAGCTCAGGGGAACTGATGTTTGTGGAACGCTACCAGGAGGTGATCCAGGAACTGGCCCGGGTAGAGCATAAGATTGAAAACCAGAACTCAGATGGCGGGAGCAACACCATTCGGAGAACAGGCAGCGGCCGCTCGACTCTACAAGCCATCGGCAGCGCAGCAGCAGCAGGTGCCACAAGGGCGGTGAGGGCGCTGGAAGAGGGTGGGTACCAGGGGAAAAGCCACCAAATCACAGGCTCCTCATAAAGGTGAGCAGAAATCCAGAGCAGGACACTTGCCTTGAAGCATAGCAGTCCTGACACACACAGAGTCGGTCTCTAGCTGTGCCCAAATTCCCTAAGCTGGGTGGTCACATACCTGCCCCTTCAGCTACTCCGTTAAGCTCTTCCTGTGGGATTTAAATGGAAGAGTGTGAACGCCATTTCCCCCATGTGTTTTTGATGGCCACTAGCTTGGGCTCCGGGCAATGGTTAGGAATTTGTTTCCTTCCTATCTAGTTATTCAGAGAGAAAGCGTGTTACTTTACTTTTCCATAAAGCAAAGAAGCTGTGTATCATGCCAACAGCCTGGGCTTCACAGGCCTCAATGCCCAGCATTGGCAGCAGTGCAGAAGCTCATCCTTTCGATATTTCTTGAGGGCAGAACCCTACCCCACATTTCCATGCCTCTTCCTGACCTAGGTTCCACATATCAAGTACCATCACACATAGCTGCTCTACATTCTCCCAGAAATTCTCTGTACCTAGTCAAAAGAATGTATGCACATCCTTTTTGTTTTTAATATAAATGGGCTTTTAAGAATAAGTACTGTTTTCTACCTTTTGGTTTTTTTTTTTTTTTTAGCAATGCGTTTTAGAGATCTTTTCTGATTAGCACACACAGAGTCACCTCGTTACTTCTCAGCTCCCTTCTTTAGCTCCCATTGGGAAGAAGCCCCCAATCATCTCTACCATTTTGAGTTTCTCTGGGTCTTCCTTTATGTAACATTGTTTTCATGCCATAAGACCAGGCTGTAATGATGGTACTAATATGCATAAAAGATAATGCCATGCAGAAGGATGTCAAACATTTTTTTTTTTAATTTTAAGTTTATTTATTTTGAGAGCGCAGAGGAGGGGCAGAGAGAGAGGGGGAGAGAGCGAATGCCAGGCAGGCTCTGTGCTGTCAGCGTGGAGCCCAGTGTGCAGGGCTCGAACTCACCAACTGTGAGATCATGACCTGAACTGAAACCAAGAGTTGGACACCTAACCAACTGAGCCACCCATGCACCCCTCAAACATTTTTTTTTAAATAACTACTTTTCAAAATACAAGTGGTAGTAAGAATCATCTTAACCTCTTGCTTTTTACTCCACTGCTGGGTGTCCAGGAATGGTATTTTACTCCATCTCTGATGTGACTGACAAGCTACTCAGCACTGCTGGAGAACCCATCCCCACCCTCCAGGAGGACTTTTGGATAAGCAACACCCTGGTGGAGCCCACTGCTCCCCTGAGAGAGGTTCTGGAAGACCTCAGTCCCCCTGCCATGGCTGCATTTGACCTAGCTTGCTCTCAGTGCCAGCTCTGGAAAACCTGCAAGCAGCTCTTAGAAACAGCTGAACGACGTCTAAACATTAACCTCGAGAGCCGGGGTGAGTGTGCTTCTTTAGCTGTATTCCTTAATTCTCAAATGGGGGGATGGGTTTCTGAGATGCTTGATAAATTGGATTAGAAGAAAATGCTTTTTGGGGTAGGAGAGATAGGGAAAAAGGATTATTAGTTAATTTCCTCATGTCCAATTTGGTGGCTTAAATATAGTCTGAGAGTTTTGTCTTCTTAATAGACTTGGCAGTCTGCAGTAATTTAGGGAAATTCTTTTCTGGTTTATAGATAAATTCAAGGAAGAAATATATATTCAAAAATGATGTAAGTGGAATTTGTGCCTTCAGACTGCATGCCTCCTGAAGAATGAACCCCACTTAATCTAAAACCTAGAACAGTCTTGAGTTCGTAAACCAGGTGTAAGGGAATATTTCATGGATCACAGTTAGAGGGAGGATTGTACCTTGGGTTAATAATGTCCCAGAACGTGTATATTGAATTCTTGGAGGAATTTGGTATATGAACGTAGAGGGATGTGAAGAATTAGGCAAAGTTCCACTCTCCACCCATCTGTGATACACCAAACGTTGGACAAAGCACCTCTCTCTCAGTAGTAAGGAGAGATGAAAGGTGAATAGGTCATGATATAAGAGCCACTCCTAGGTTCAGTGACTCATTAGGAGAAGTTAAAAAACTCAGCATGTAGTCATACTCTTGGCTAAGATTTATTGCAGCAAAAAGATACGCAGCAAAATCAGCAAAGGGAAAAGGCTCATGGGATAAAGTCCGGAGGAAGCCAGGCATAGCTTCCAGGAGTCTTCTCCCTGTGGACTCACACAGGATGTGCTTAATTCCTCTAGCAATGAGCTGTGACAAGTGTATCCAAGGAAGCTCAGAGACTCAATGCCCAACATTTTGTTGTGTTTTGTTTTGTTTGGGGGGGGGGGGGGGAGCGCATCTCTGCCCCGCATGTACCAAAATTCTAGATTCTCAAAAGGAAACAGGTGTTCAGCATAAACCACATTGTACAAACAGTGTAGGCACAGCTGGCCACTCTTATCATCTAGGGCAAGCTCTATATCAGTGTCAGAAACCATTATTTAGTCAAGTTTGTAGATGCCAGCCAGTGGCAACCTTGCAGGCAGGCCTTCTAAGGATAGCAGCCCCAGGCCTGTTGTGGTACCTCTTTTCTGCATGCCTCTACAAATCCTTTCTGAGCTGTTGTTAAAATGTCCTTTAATGTTCACATAGACCTTCTAAGAAAGTATACTGTGGCATATGCAATGCTGTTCTTATTGAACAATTTCCCTCCCCTTTTTCTAGTACTCATCCAAAAATGAAAGGAGATATTATCCAAACTGTTAATAGCTGAAATGGTTTCATGTCAATCAATAGTATCTAGTCTTATTTCCAGATTATCCAAAGTGTAGGGGGTACGAGAGATACAAGGAATAATCTCTGTCCATTAAGTTGTTTATAGTCTAGTCAGGGTGTCAAGATGCCCCTTTAGGCAAAGAGAGAAGACAGATGTGATCCCAGCTCAAGTTCTCAGCTGAGGACTGTACCAAGGCAAATCCACACAAGTGTTTGGCTTGGGACAGGAGTTTCATAGAGTGCCAGAGACCGGGTGCCCGCTGCTGTTTGCAGCTGAGGCATCAGGCTGGAGGTAGCCCTGGAACCTCAGACATTGAATAAACCAGGTAAGCTGGCTGTCACCAAAATGGCACAGCATTTATTTCCTCTTTAATGTTGGGGAAAACAAAACTGTACAAGTAAGTACAAGACTGTGTTATCAGTCTCTGAAAGTGCCTTATTTTTTCTGCATTCCCTCTTCCTTCAATCCATTTCCAGGTCGGCGGCTAGACCAGGTACTCCTCAATGCTGATGGCATTCGAGGTTTTCCTGTTGTTCTTCAGCAAATCAGTAAGATTCTCAATTATCCACTTATATCAGCTGGACAAACTAAATCGGGTGAGCTGCTTTTCTCCCTTTTTTTTGTTTGTTTGTTTTGTTTTCTCCTAAACTTGGAGCGTTAGGTCAGCATCAGCATTCACTTTTTCTCATTTGCTTTCCACAGAGAGTGTAGAAGAAAAAGGAGGGGGCCCTCCGCGGTGCAGCATAGCTGAGCTGCTTCAGATGTGTTGGCCCAGCCTAACCGAGGACTGTGTCGCCGGCCACACCACCCTGTCCCAGCAGCTGGAACAAGTCCTCCAGGCGCTGAGAGAGGCTCTACAGCTGCCAGGTATGGCCCAACTTCGCAGCAGCAGATGAGGGCTGAGCTGGGGAGAGGGGATAGCCGAGAGTGAAGGAACACTTTGGGGCAGAGGCTTAGGACTCTGGAACTGGGCTCATGAAGCCCCTTCTTAGCCAGGGCATGTCTCACAGCTAATTCCACCTGTTTTCCCAGCCCCTCAAGTGAAGGGATGCTTAATGCTCCCTTAGCTGATACATTTTTCACATTCTTTTTTTTTTTTTTTTTTGACTTAAACATTTTTCTCATTCTTAATGAGAAATACACCCAGAAGGTACTCAGTAAATATTTATCAACCTTCCCTAAACGATTGCTGTGCTCTTCATCAAGCCATTCCACCCCAGAGACACTGGGGTGAAAACAGGACTATCCACCCTGATTTCTGCACACTCAAAGCTCTTACTGGCTGAGAATCACTCGTAAGGGCAACCAATTTAGGACTTTATAGCTGCCTTGTAAGCATAGCACCCGAGCTATAGGATGCCCCATTGACCCAGAGCTGGAAGCAGAGACTAAGGCCTCCATCCCTTCTCTTGCCATAACTCCTCCCAGAGTCCAGGAGTACTCCACTCTCCTCACTGGTGGAGCAGGCGGCCCAGAAAGCTCCAGAGGCAGAGGCCCACCCTGTGCACATCCAGACTCAGCTCCTCCAGAAGAATTTGGGCAGACAGACCCTAGCAGGCAACAGACAGACTGACTACCTAGGCACCTTCTTCAGTTACTGCAGCACCATGGCCGCGGTTCTCCTTCGGAGTTTGAGTTCTGAGCCCGGTAAGTAGCAAGAAAGAGGAAAGGGAGTTGTGACTGGCCTGCAAGTGTTTAAGGTAGGGAAGAGGAAAGGTGCTCAATTAAGAGGTTCTGGGTACAGCAGTAGCCAAGAACGCTAGATTTATAGGGTCCCCTCTTATTCATCCCTGTGTTTTATTCATCCCTGCTTGCTCACTGTTGGGTACAGCTGTACAGCACATGGGAGTACCGAATAAATTTTGACTGCATTAATGGCAAAAACACCTCTCTCAGACCATTGTGGATTTGACGACCCAGAGACGAATCATGTCTATGATCTGAGGGCCAGGTTCTTGCTTGAATCCACAGAGAGAGTACTGCGTGCACTTCAGTCCTATTTAAGAGAGCAGGATGAGCTGTTTGGGGCCAAACCTACCCACTAAAGTTTGTCTGTGGTTGGAAGTCTTTAGAGCAGTGGTAAGGTGTCAACTTGTGGTCAGCGTCATGTTGAGAATACCTTTACGTAGAAAATATCAAGTATTTTCTGACTATAGTCAGAAAGTATTACTGACTATATCAGTATAGTCTTCATTTTGATACTGCACTTCTTTATTAATTCTGGGAAACAGGGCTCTGAGCTATTGCAGTCATTGGTGAAAACCAAGGTCACTTTGTTTCTCTTTGCAGATCACATGGAAGTCAAGGTAGGAAATCCATTTGTTCTCCTGCAACAGAGCTCTTCCCAACTTGTGTCACACCTCCTGCTTGAGCGACAAGTTCCCCCAGACAGGTAGGAACTACTCTGTGGGAGTTAAGCATGGATGGGCCTTCCTAATGGTTTCATTAAGGAGTGCTCAGTGGGGTGGTGCTTGAATTCAGTACAGAGAGTAGGGATTTCTTCCAGATTTTTCCCTTAATTTGCACTTACTCTTACACAGCTACATTAAAGTTCAATTTCAGTTGTTTCTCTCTCACCACCTCTCGCAACATTTATGTTGCAAGCATAAAATTAAGGGGTGAATCTTCATTCATGAATAGGCAAAAATCCAAAAATTTGATAGCTCATGAGTTGACTACACCATAGGAAAACAAGCATTCTTATGGATTGCTGGTGGGATATAAATTGGTACAGCCCCTGTGGGAAGACATTTGTCTATATTTATTACAAAAAACAAATTTATATATCCTTTGATCTAGCAATCACATTGGGGAATTTATCCTGTGGCTTTACTGACATGTAAAAAATGGTGTTTATCCAAAGTCATTTTATTACAGCCTTATATGTAGTAGCAACAGATCAGAAAAATCCACTGTCCACTAATAAAAGACTGGTTAAATTATGGTTCCACCTATAATGGAATATTGTATAGCTGTAAATAGGAATGAGGTGGTCTCTCTGTAGGGGGATATGGACAGTTCTCCCAGATATGTAATCAAACGAAAAAGCAAGGGCAGAGCAGTGGCTCTAATAGGCTACCTTTGGTCTGGGGTGGGGGGTGGGGGGGAGGCAGGGGGGAGAGGGAGAGAGTAAGAATAACAAAGAGCCTGCATTTACATTAGATTGTATAAGCATAAAAAAATTCTGAACTTGGGTGATATACCTGTGCACTCAGGTCTTACATGCCCTCTGCTTCTCTCCGTCCAGGCTGGCAGTCCTTCTGGCCCGAGAGGGGCTCAACCTGAGTGTGCCGAAGGTCATTGTTAACTGCTGCTGTGAGCATCTTGCCCTTTGCTCTTCCCAGCAAAGTCAGCAGACATCATCCCTTGTGACCCAGCTGGGCGTCATGGTCCAGCTGCACACCTCCCACTGCCTGGATGACCTCCCACTTTCTACACTGAGCTCCCCGAAGCCAACTGGGAATCCCACATTGGAGAGAAAGCCCCGCTCCTCCCCAAGGGATTCATCACTCCCAGCCCTTACCTCTTCTGCCTTGGCCTTCCTTAAGTCCCGCTCAAAGCTGCTGGCCACAGTGGCCTGTCTAGGAGCTTCCCAGGGGTCAAAGCTCACCAAGCCCAGCTTGTCATGGAAGGAGCTTCGTGGCCGCAGGGAAGTGCCTCTGAGCGCAGAGCAGGTAGCCCAGGAGTGTGAACGCCTCCTGGAACAGTTCCCTATGCTTAAGGCCTCCCTCGTGGCTGCCTGGGAGCCCCTACGACGGTCCACTGAGCAGGGGCAGAGCCTGGCAGTGAGTCTCTGTGGTCGGGCCAGTCTGTCTACCGTCCTCCTCGGCCTGCACTCTCCCAGTGCTCTAGACGTGCTTACTGAGGCCTTCAAGGAAGCCCTGGTGGCCAGAGATTGGCCCCAAGCCCTTCAGCTCACAGAAGTGTACGGGCGAGATGTGGATGACTTGAGCAACATAAAGGATGCGGTCCTGAGCTGTGCCGCGGCATGTGGTGAGCAGAAAGCTATGCCTCCCCTTCCCTGGTGGTAATAACATTGAGCATTCAGTGAGTGTATCATTGCATTGGATCTTCATAGTAACTCTAGAGAAAGGTGCCACTGTATCTCATGATACCAAGAGGAGACTGAGGCTCAGAAGGTAGAAAACTTGCCCAGGATAGGAGCAGAGCTTACCTTTAGAATGGGCATCTACCTTCCCATCTACCTTTAGAATGGGCACTCATAACCAACTTTCTCAACACTGCATATCACAATCCCTGGAAATTCTATAAATTACATATATCTGAGCACAACCCCCAGAAGCCCAGGATGGGATTCAAACAAATGTTTACTTTAAAACAGGGATCAGCAAACTTTTTCTGTAAAGGGCTTTGTAGGCCATACAGCCTTGGTTGCAGCGACTGGACTCTGCCATTATAGCATGAAAGCATCCATACGTGATACGTAAACAAATTACCATAAGTACATTCTACTAAAATTTTATTCATAAAAACAGAATGTGGGGGCGCCTGGTTGGCTTAGTCAGTGGTACATGTATAAAAGCTCCCAAGGAACTTTTAAGGGCTTTGAGAGCAATGACCTAGAACACTCCACTGGGGGAGCAAGGGTTAGGCATGCTGTAGGGAATGGCTTCTCAATCCAGGGCTTGACTGCCCTGCAGAAAGGAGAAAATCCTTCCTAGAGAAGGTGGAGAAATCCCCTGATGGGCTGTGCAGTCTTAATTGCTTAGAAATTAATTGTTTTCAGATCTGTGAAATGGGTGTGGGAAAGATCTACTAAATAATAATGATAGAGGGTATGGAGGGAGTGAAACTAGTTTACCTGAAATAACTTTCAAGCAGTTATATATTTGAATTTCACAGAGTGGAAATTGCAGGGAAAACCAGAGGTTCCACCTACAAGCCGAGTCTGAAATGGTGCTATCTGTGCAGCCTGCCAAAATATGGAGATGTCTCTGTATTTCAAAATACGTCTGCTCTTCTATCTTTTATTCCTTACTCCTTCCTCTCTTCCTTTTTCTTCCTTTCTCCTTCTCTCTCTCTCTGTTCAGAAAAATCTCATGACTGTGATTAAGTTAGCATAAAGAGAAACATAAGGGTATATGGCATTTCTGCTTGTTACATAATGGTTCCAAGTATAAACATTAATTAAGGTCAGATGGGTCTTAAGGATCCTCCAAGCTCCTGTTTTATGAAATTGAGCAAAGCCCTTTTCTTAAGAAGTAAACTGGATTCTTGAGCTCTTCCAGTGCCAGACTTACTATCTTTGGGTATCTTCTCATCCTATAGACAAAGACGGTTGGCAGTTCCTGTTTCCTGTGAAGGATGCATCTCTGAGAAGTCAGCTAACCCTACAGTTTATGGACAGGTGGCCCCTGGAGTGGTGCCTGGAGATCCTGGCATACTGCATCTCAGACACAACTGTCCAAGATGCACTGAAGTGTGAGCTACAGAGAAAGCTAGCAGAGCTGCGGGTGTATCAGAAGGTATGGGTCCTAGCATCGAGAGGAAGGAAATAGGCTTCCTGCTATATTACCAGCTCCATCCTATTTTCATGTGATGGTGGATTTTAAGAAACAGACAATCTGGGCCTGGCTTTTCTTCTGTATCTGTTTTTAGACCTGGCTTCTGTTTTTAGGTAAACAATGAGGAGACCATGTATCTATTTCCTTTTATAATTTTAAATATGAATGCATCAAACAGGGTAATAATAACAGTCCACAAAGCCTCTTTCACATGTGTATTTGAGGGTTTTTTTTTTTTTTTTTAATTTTTTTTTTTCCAACGTTTATTTATTTCTGGGACAGAGAGAGACAGAGCATGAACGGGGGAGGGGCAGAGAGAGAGGGAGACACAGAATCGGAAACAGGCTCCAGGCTCTGAGCCATCAGCCCAGAGCCCGACGCGGGGCTCGAACTCACGGACCGCGAGATCGTGACCTGGCTGAAGTCGGACGCTTAACCGACTGCGCCACCCAGGCACCCCGTGTATTTGAGTTTTGTGCATGTTTTATGTCTGTTATGTCTTCTTTGTTGTTGTTCAAGCATTTTTATAGAGCTTAATCTCAATTATATCTTTTTTAAAGATTGTTTTAAATTTCAGCTAAATTTCAACAGCCATTTTGAAAGGCTGCATGAAAGTGACAGTTTCCAAATGAACAATTATTTGCAGATGAGTGTTATATTCAAGATCAAGAGGCCCAAGGAGACAGATTTAGGTGATATGGCTACATAGCAAGTATAAAATCTATGCTGATTTTTCCATGTGTACTTGCAACCAGAGTCCAGAGCCCCATCAGAGAAAGTGAAAATGGCAGGTGAAAGAGATTTTCTTTCCACTCTTCCTCAGCACTTCTCATGCAGAGCTTAAATGCTGCATGAAAGACGATCCCACGGAACATTCAAGCTGGGAGAATATCTTGGGTAGAGTTTTGAGATGGAGGAGCATGGGACAAATGACCCCAGAAGGCTGCACAAGTTGTGAAACACAGAAGCCTCTGATTGCCCTGTTAAGTGAAAGGCTCCAATCCTGACCTCCCTGCCCAGCCTTTGCTCCCTGAGTATGCTTCTCAGATACATTCACTCACTTTTCCAAACAGTCTTTGCCTCATTTGCTTTAATTTCTCCTCTCTCCTGGAAAGTTTTGACAGCCTGACTTTGGGACACAAACTTAGGGGTGGCCCATCCCTGGAAACTCCAGTGACTTGTTTGTGGAAGGGGAAGCTGCAGTGTGGTTTGAGAGTTCTTTCTATTTCCCCTTAGATTCTAGGTTTGCAAGCTACCGTGGTATGGTGTGACTGGCAGACCCTGAGGAACTGTTGCCTTGAGGACCCATCAACTGTCATGAACATGATTCTAGAAGCAAAGGTACTATTTTCCTGAGTGGTAGTTCCCTTTCTCCTCTTCTCAGAGTTCAAACTCCTTACCTGGTTGTGTAGACCCCTTTCCATGTATCAATGTCCACATTTTCTTTTTTTTTTCCCCATTTTTTTTTTTAGATTTATTAAGTAATTATATATTTTTTTATTTTTTATATTGGTAATCTACATCCAAGTTAGTTAACATATAATGCAATAATGATATACCCATTTAGCCCATCCCCCTCCCACAACCCCTCCAGTAGCCCTCTGTCTGTTCTCCATACTTGAGAGTCTCTTATGTTTTATCCCCCTCCCTGTTTTTATATTATTTTTGCTTCCTTTCCCTTGTGTTCATCTGTTCCCTGTCTTAAAGTCCTCATATGAGTGAAATCATATGTTATTTGTCTTTCTCTGACTGACTAATTTCGCTTAGCATAAAACACTCTAGTTCCATCCATGTAGTCGCAAATGGCAAGATTTCATTCTCTATTTTTTTTTTTTAATTTTTTTTCAACGTTTATTTATTTTTGGGACAGAGAGAGACAGAGCATGAACGGGGGAGGGGCAGAGAGAGAGGGAGACACAGAATTGGAAACAGGCTCCAGGTTCCGAGCCATCAGCCCAGAGCCTGACGCGGGGCTCGAACCCACGTACCGCGAGATCGTGACCTGGCTGAAGTCGGACGCTTAACCGACTGCGCCACCCAGGCGCCCCAGATTTCATTCTCTTTTGATTGTCGAGTAATACTCCATTGTACCCCATCTTCTTTATCCATTCATCCATCGATGGACATTTGGGCTCTTTCCATACTTTGGCTATTGTTGATAGTGCTGCTATAAACATGGGGGTGCATGTGTCCCTTTGAAACAGCACACCTGTATCCCTTGGATAAATACCTAGTAGTGCACTTGCTGGGTTGTAGGGTAGTTCTATGTTTAATTTTTTGAGGAACCTCCATACTGTTTTCCAGAGTGGCTGCACCAATTTGCAATCCTACCAGCAGTGCAAAAGAGATCCTCTTTCTCTGCATCCTCCCCAACATCTGTTGTTGCCTGAGTTGTTAATGTTAGCCATTCTGACAGGTGTGATGTGGTTATCTTATTGTGGTTTTGATTTGTATTTCCCTGATGATGAGCGATGTTGAGCATTTTTTCATGTGTTGGCTGGCTATCTGGATGTCTTCTTTGGAGAAGTGTCTATTCATGTCTTTTGCCCATTTCTTCACTGGATTATTTGTTTTTTGGGTGTCGAGTTTGATAAGTTCTTTATAGATTCTGGATACTAACCCTATATCTGATATATCGTTTGCAAATATCTTCTCCCATTCCATCGGTTGCCTTTTAGTTTTGCTGATTATTTCCTTCACTGTGCAGAAGCTTCTTATTTTGATAAGGTCCCAGTAGTATTTTTGTTTTTGTTTCCCTTGCCTCTGGAGAGGTGTTGAGTAAGAAGTTGCTGCGGGCAAGATCAAAGAGGATTTTGCCTGCTTTCTCCTCGAGGATTTTGATGGCTTCCTGTCTTACATTTAGGTCTTTTCATCCATTTTGAGTTTATTTTTTTGTATGGTGTAAGAAAGTGGTCCAGGTTCATTTTTGTGCATGTTGCTGTCCAGTTTTCCCATCACCACTTGCTGAAGAGACCGTCTTTATTCCATTGGTTATTCTTTCCTGCTTTGTCAAAGATTAGTTGGCCATATGTTTGTGGGTCCATTTCTGGGTTCTCTATTCCATTGATCTGAGTGTCTGTTTTTGTGCCAGTACTATACTGTCTTGATGATTACAGCTTTTTAATAAGCTTGAAGTCCGGGATTGTGATGCCTCCTGGTTTGGTTTTCTTTTTCAAGATTGCTTTGGCTATTCGCGGTTTTTTCTGGTTCCATACAAATTTTAAGATTGTTTGTTCTAGCTCTGTGAAGAATCCTGGTGTTGTTTGGATAGTGATTGCAATGTCCACATTTTCTTGGTAACTACATCACATTCTTTTCTCTTTTTGTGTGTGAAATTTACCAACGTACAGAAAAGTGTAGAGAATAATACAATTGATGCTTTTATACTGTCACCCCACACTGTACACCCTAAGTACAGAATGTAGCACTAGTGGTGAAATTGCTGAATCGTCAGGCATGAGCATCCTCACCTTTACCGAGATGTTAGAAATTGCTTTTCAGACCAGTTGTCCACTTGCAGTTCCTATTGCTCCACATTCTTACAGCATTCAGTATTGTCCAGCTTTTCCCTTTGTGCCTATGAGATCTCATTACTGTTGGAATTTACGTTTCCATGGTTACTAATGACCTTGAATATCTTTTCAAATGTTTATTGAACATTTGAGTGCTAAATAGAATTTCATTTTTTTTTTTAATTTTTTTTTTTCAACGTTTATTTTTGGGACAGAGAGACAGAGCATGAACGGGGGAGGGGCAGAGAGAGAGGGAGACACAGAATCGGAAACAGGCTCCAGGCTCCGAGCCATCAGCCCAGAGCCCGACGCGGGGCTCGAACTCCCGGACCGCGAGATCGTGACCTGGCTGAAGTCGGACGCTTAACCGACTGCGCCACCCAGGCGCCCCTAGAATTTCATTTTTTAAGGAGCTAAATATACCATAGTTCAAAATGTGAATGTACTCATTCAGATGTTCATTCATTCATTGAGGAAACTTTTATTGCTCATCTGTAATTTGCCACTCTACTTCGTGGTGGTGAGACAAGACAGTTAAGCTTAGCCCTTGACCTTGTGCAGCTCACATTTGGGGAAGGGTGGTGATGTGAGGCACATCCCTGTAGATGACTGCGATATATCAAGTGACAGATTGTGGAGGGAGCACAGGCAGGGCACCTAATGGGACCTGCGAAACCAAGAAGCACTCCAAACGAGGTGGCAGAGTTGTGGGGAGGACGTTCCAGATGGCACCACATTAAAATACTCGGACGTTCTCTGAAACTTTAATCCAACGTTCACAAATTCGGAGTGGGGGCTAGCAAATGGGGACACAGATGGAATCCGATGCCCAGCATGTTTGTTTGGCCTATGCAGTATTGGTCTGCCAAATTTTAATTTTTCGTATTGTGATCTCTTCCCAACATTTTGAAATATGGAAAAAATTTTTTTTAATTTTTTAATGTTTATTTATTTTTGAGAGACAGAGACAGAGCGCAAGTGGAGAAGGGGCAGAGAGAGGGAGACACAGAATCCGAAGCAGGCTATAGCTCTGAGCTGTCAGCACAGAGCCCGACATGGGGCTCGAACCCATGAACTGCAAGATCATAATCTGAGCCGAAGTCAGACGCTCAACTGAGCCACCCAGGCGCCCCTTGAAATATGGAAATTTTTTGATTGAAGAAAATTTTTTTTAATTTTTGAAGTCTGGCAACACTGGGCCTTGCATATATGGTAACAGTCAGAGTTGAGTAGACACTGTCTCCTTTGTGTTTTGTTTTGTTCTTTTGTTTATGTATTTTAATTCAAATATAATTAATATATAGTGTTATATTAGTTTCAGCATACAATGTAGTAATTCAGCAATTCCATACATTACTCGGCACTGTCTTCTTTGGACAGTCTTCTCAGTATTCCCCATTTCCTTACTGTCTCCCCAGGGTTGACACCAAATGTCAGTCACTAGATGTCCTCTTTTTCTTTTTTATACTAGATCACAGAAGAAAGTGATATTAATCATCAGCCTACTTTGATCGTTCTCATGACTCCCTTGCCACTGTAGTCCTTTGAGTTTATGAACCCACTTTAATCCAATAATGAACTTCCCATCAACACTTACCAGACTTTCCTGGGGACTCCAGCAGACTCAAGACTGCTGAGAAAAATCTGGCAAAAGCTGGATGTGTGACAAGGCCGGTGATTTAAAGAGATTCAAGCCGTCTGTGTTTCCTTCCAGGAGTATGGACTGTGTGAAGAGTGGGGCTGCCTCTACCCCATTCCAAGAGAGCATTTAATCAGCCTACATCAAAAGCATCTTCTCCACCTTCTAGAAAAAGGAGATCATGAAAAGGCTCTGCAAGTAAGCCTCCATCATTTGCCATTTTTCTTTTGGGATAATACAAAAAGTTTAGTCAATTCAGATGACTTTGTTCATGCTGAATCCCATGCAAAGCATTTGCAGTCTCATTTCTGCCCCTTCATGTCCTTAAGGAGTCCTTTGTGTCCTCAAGATGATTGTAGTCATCTTCAGCAGACGGTGCGTAGCCTTGCCTTTTATACCAAATGGTCAGCTGAGTCCAGGATTCTGCTAAACTCTGGTCAAAGCCATCATTTGTGAAGCTACAGAGATGGCAGAAAAAAAGAGTACAGAGAAGGGATTAATCCAAAATGAATAAACCTAAATGTTCATTCTCAAAACAGGGCTGGACTGAGTTCTTTATGGTCCTCACCTTTCTCCTCTACGCTTCTCCTACAACAGCTCCTACGAAGAATTCCTGACCCTACCATGTGCCTTGAGGTCACAGAGCAATCCCTTGACCAGCACCCTAGCTTAGCCGCTTCTCACTTCCTGGCCAACTACCTCACCACCCACTTCTACGGAGAACTGTCTGCTGTCCGACACCGTGAAATCCAGGCGCTATACATAGGATCCAAGGTCAGGAAGAAAATGGGGTGGTGGGAAGCCATCCGTGGGGGAGAGACTGCCGGCCTAGTTCCCACTTCAGAACTTATGCTTTCAATGGCTCTTCTCCCAGGCACCTGCCATTCTTGGTCTGTGCTGTATAAAACCTTTACCGTAACAGCACACCATATCCTAGTTGAGTCCCTTAGGAGTAGTCATTCTCATCTTGCCTTGCCTCCAAAGTGAATTCTGGTGGTCCTCCTGACTTTTCTTCATGGTTTCCCTGGTGTCTGCTGTATCAGTGCTTCCCAATGCTGACTATATGGTAGAATCACTTGGACTTAGAAAAAAAAAAAAAAAAAAAAACAATCATTGACCTTTACCCCAGATCAATTAAAACTGAATCTCTTGGGACAGGGCTTAGCTATCTTCCAAAGGGATTCTCATGTGAGGATTTCAAACCACTGCTTGATAACCTAGTCTGGGCTAAAGAAAAAAGAGTTAGCTGTCTAGGTAATGAGGCCTTTATGTTTGATATGTAACCTTAGAGACACTAACAGAAGAAATTATAAACTAGAAAAAGTAATCTAGTGAAGGAGGGTCTGAGGAGAAATGGACCCATCTGACACTGTTCTAATGATTCCAATTGGCAGTCATATCTACCATGCCGTGAGTATGGACCTCACCCCACAAGTACAAGTGCCGTGAATATGACCACTGCTCACTTGCTAAGAGTTCAACTACATAAAATGTTCCTTAGGAAAATGCACTCTTTTTTTTTTAATGCACTGTACCTAAATGGGTGAATGAATCCTTGAAAATTGGCAATGAGCAGACCCAGTGAACATATTTCATATCTAGTGATAACAACATCTAGGAGTTTAGAGACATAATTTACCTATAGGACCCTAGAAGTGCTTAACTTAGCCTCCTGTTGCTCATTCTACTAATGCCTTATTCTACTATTATATTGCTCATTCTACTAATGCCTCGAATAGACAGAATGTTGGCTTTAAGGATCAGGCAGAGCTCAACTATGCCTAGAGGTGCCACCTGTGGGCCAAATCCAGTTCTCAGCCGGCTTTTGTAAATCAGGTTTTTATGGAACACAGTCCATACATTCCTTTATGTATGGATTATGGCTGTTGTCACACTATATTGGCAGAGTTGAGTAGTTGCCACAGAGACTTTATGACCCATAAAGCCTAAAATACATACTACCTGACCCCTTACAGAGAAAGTTAGCCAACCCCTCATCTAGGTAAAGGTACTTAAAGTACTTCTTGATTGCCACCTGAAAGATTTAAATAGAGGAGTTCAGCCTTGCTTCCTAAAAGACTGCTAGCCAATTCTAATAGTTGGCCATGTGCCTTTGGTCCCTGATCCTCTGTCCGCCCCCCCACCCCCTGCCCGCAATAAGAACCTTGACTTTCTTCTGAAATGCTAGTGTACTGTTTTCTTTATTGTGTGAATCTATCCTACAAACAGGTTCTACTGACCTTACCTGAGCCACACCGGGCCAACTACTCCCATTTGTCTTCTAACCCCCTCCTCATGCTGGAACAGCTACTCATGAACATGAAAGTGGACTGGGCCACTGTGGCTGTGCAGACTCTGCAGCAGCTGCTAACTGGGCAGGAGATTGGCTTTACCATGGATGAGGTTGACTCACTGCTTTCCAGATATGCAGGAAAAGCCTTGGATTTCCCGTACTCTCTGAGGGAGAAACGATCAGGTAACTGCCAACATACTAATGGGTGCTCCACCTGGAGGAAGACACACCATACTACATCCTTAGTTTTAATTTCTCTTCTTCTGTTGAGTTGATCAAGAGTGAAAGGAATACATGTCAGGAGAGAGAGCTCTTTGTTATATAGGAGAGCTCTTGGCCCTGGAGGAAGTAGCAGGCTAACCAAAATTAAGGGATGGTAGATTAGAACTGTGCAGACAATAAAGGTTTGGGAAACAAAACATGCTGGGAGTGGTCTCTGTCTGGCCTCAGTGCAGTGGACTCTAAAGTACCATCATTCTGTATTGATGGTATGCTTTATTCCCAAGGTCACCTCAGATACCACTACTATGCGAGCTGAGCCTCTTCTAGAATGAGTAAAATGGAATGTCAGCTGATGTTCCCAGACAGCTTTTTTTTTTCTTACTCACTACCCTCCAGGGCTATCATTTAATTGTCTTCTATTTCCCTCTGGGCATTTTTTTGTAAAAAAAAAATGTATATATATGTATACATAATACATATGTATGTGTATTATATATATATTAAAAAAAAATACATATATATATATAAAATAAAATCCTAGCAGGTGCTTCCTTATCTCCTTTGCTTTTTGAGGAGTTTAAGAAGCATGAAAGTACCTCTGGCATACTTTTTATACCTAGTAGAATCATGTGATAACATTCAGCAAACAACAAGGCTTTAAATTAAATGCCTAGCATGGTGAGGAAAGATGCTTATGGTAGAATATATCTTGTCAGCATTTTCCCTCTCTACAGATTCTGTGATTCATCTCCAGGAAGTTGGGCAGGCTTCAGACCTTGAGACCTTGTCTAGATCTCCATCAGCAGAGTTCTCTTCTGCTGCTGCTCCTGGTAAGAACAGGTTCTGAGGGTTACCCATTGGTTAGTTCAATCTTGCCTTATTTCCAATTCTTTTGCTTCTTTTTTCATTTCCAGTTACAACATTCTTTTTTTTTTTTTTTTTAAGTTCATTTATTTATTGGGTGGGGATGTGGAAAGGCAGAGAGAGAGGAAGAGAGAGAATCCCAAGCTGGCCCTACACTATGAGCACAGAGCCCAATGTGGGGCTCGATCTCACAAACCACGGGATCATGACCTGAGCCAAAATCAAGAGCCTGACGCTCAACCAACTGAGCCACCCAGGTGCCCCCTTCAGTTACAGCATTCTTATTCATTGTTTTCCTTTGTCCATTCCAGCTATATCCCAGAAAATTTAACAGTTGATTTTTTTTACTTACAGTAGTATTTCTAGAAGATCTCTGCAAACCCTGAATTAGCAAATACTAGACCATTGCTCCTAGGGAAAGTGTATGTATGTGTGTGTGTGTCACTTAGATTATAATCTTAAATTGAAAACCATTCATCCTAGTAGATTTTATTTTCTTTATTTTACCAAAGAGAAAAAGAGGTCTAGAAGTGTTAGAGTGACTCACCTGAGGCATGCCCACTAATGAGTGCCTAATGAGTGTTTGGGATTCAGACCCTGTCCCACTAGCCCAAGAGCCAGAGATTCTGGCACTACACCACACTGTCCCCTACCATCTCCATCCTCTGGTCACCTCTGTATGAGAGCTGAAATAAGAAAGCAGAATGTCACCTTGTTCAACCTCAGATGGAAACCGGCATGTCAGGTGACTCACATCATTCGCCACTCTGCCCGTGTCTACAAAGGCACTGCAAATACTGATTTTGAGGTTACAGATAAATTTTGGTGACTGGCAAAATGGACAAATACAGACATCACTAATGGGGATGATAGACTGTATTTAGTCCTATGCTGCAGTTTGTCATTTATGTCTCCTACACAGGATGCAGTCTCCTTGAAGGCCTCAGCCATGTCTGATGACCCCTTTTCACCACGCCTCCTTTCCCACAGTTTCTGGCCCCTTGCTCAATGGCCTGCCCTCCTCAGAAGAAGTTCAGCAAGTGTTTGTTTTGCCAACGATTAAGGGAGTGGGATTCCAGGGAGAGATTTTTGGGCACTGCCGAGAGTCACTGTATTTTTCAGTTCTCTTTTTCCGTGACCTGCCAACATTGCTCTGCTAGGGACAAGAAGTTTCCTTGAATACCATAGAGCAAAGACTGTGGCATTTCATGGCCATACTTTAAAAATTAGCCATGCTGTACAGTAACCAGCAGACCTGAGGGAAAGGCGCAGACTTACAGTTTTATGAACAGCCTCATGCATCTGCGTATGGCAGCCTGAGCAGCTTTGGTTTACCCTTTTTTTTTAGTTTTTTATTGTGGACATTTTCCAAAACTCTAAAGTAGAATAATGTAATGAAGTCTCACATACCTATGGCCCAACTACAATAATTATCATCTCATGATGGTCACTCTTGTTCCATTATACCCTTGACCCTCTACTGGATTATTTTGAAGCAAATCCTAGATATCATATGATTATGTTTATGAATATATCAGTATATGTCTCTAAAAGGTAAGGATATTTATAAAGCAAAACCATAAGATCGTTATCATGCCTAAAAACAAATTAATGATTTCTTGTTATTATCATTTTCCCAGTTGTCTCAATGTTTTTTTTAGAATTGATTTTTCTAGAATTAAGATCTAAATAATGTCCATATATGGTATTTAGCTAAAATACCTCTTAAATCTCTTTTCATCAATTGGTTTCCCTGCCTCTTTTTTATTTGTGGAGGAAACTAGGTCATTTGTCCTGTAGAGCTTCTCACATGTTAGGTTTTGCTGATTGCCACCCTGCAGTCTGGGTCTCCGTCCCCTGTATTTCCAGTACACTCGTAGGTAGATATAGAAGCTTGATTTCATTTAGGCTTAATATTTTCTGATAAGTGTATTTGATAGGTATTTTTATGCCTGCCATCAGGAGACACTCAATGCCTGGTATCTCTCTATGACACAGTCAGCCACTGATGACCATTGGCTGGATATATAACTTCAGTAGGGGTTTGAAACATGGAGAAATTATAATTTTCTAATTCCTCCTTCCTTTATTAGCTGGACTATTGATCACCTTTTACTCTGACTTTCGTTCTGACTCCCAGGTGTCTCCACTGTACGTTCCCCCAGTCCAAGGGAGAGGAGCTTCCCAGAGAATCAGCCCCCCCCAGAGTTTGTCCCCCCAGCAACACCCCCTGGCAGGCATCAGTGGGTGCCCGACGAGAGTGCAAGCGTCTGCATGGTCTGCTGCAGGGAGCGCTTCACCATGGTAAGCAGCGTTGGTCTCCAGCTTTACCAGCAGGGGAACTGAAAGGACACCACCAGTTCGTGAGCCTGGAGTTTATAGTCACCTCCTGTCCCTAAGAGGATATTGGTATTTTTAATTTTTTTAATGTTTTTATTATTTTAATTTTTGAGGGGGGGAAAGAGAGAGAGACAGAGTGCAAGCAGGGGAGGGGCAGAGAGAGAGGGAAACAGAGAATCTGAAGCAGGCTCCAGGCTCAAGCTGTCAGCACAGAGCCCGACCCAGGACTCCAACCCCTGAACGATGAGATTATGACCTGAGCCAAAGTCAGACATGTAACTGACTGAGCCACCCAGGCGCCCCTTGATATTGGTATTTTTAGAAGAACTACCAAATCTAAGACTTTGGGTTTATCTTTGACCCAACCAGAAATATTTTCTATATTCAGACAGGTGGTAGACACCTTCAAGGAGCCTTAAATTTTAAAATCTTTTTTTCTCCATTCTAATAAAAGAATAAACAGAGGCAGAGTGGTATAGCAGGAGGAGTCACCAAACACCAAGCAATCTTCTTTCTAGCTCCCCTTTCACAGTAAGACAGGTGGCTAGTAGTGGTTTTATGTGCTAGCTCTGGAGACAGAGGACATAGGTTCTAATCCCAGCTCTGCCTCTTAATAGCAGTGTGACTTTTTCAGTCTCAGATGCTCACTTGTAAGCTAGGGATGATATATTTGTTGGCCCATGGAACTGTAAGGACTGGGTATGATAACAAATGGTACCACACTTACCACAGTACTGACTGGCTTATTAGCTCAGGGCTGATGAGAACGATGATAATGTGATCTCTCTGTGATTCTTTTCCCCTCGTCTGTGAAAGAAGTATATCTATCAGCCTCTTACAGTGGAATAAGACAGTACTAGTAAAAGCATTTTGAAAAAAAAAAAAAAGATACTTTCTCCTTATCATCAGTGTCGTGAAGAAATGTGATATGTGTTGATTGAGAAAGTCCCTTCTTCCCCACTGCGTTTTGCTGTGTCTTCACACGTTGCCTCCACAGACAGGTAGAACTTGTCAGGAACTATTGCAAAACTAACTGTTCTATTACTTGGTCACCTTTGCCCACCATCTGAGAGATAACGTTTAAATGTCAGCTTCTTAAAGGCAAGGACTAAGTGTTCTTTCTCAGTAGAAGCCTGAGCACCTGGTATTCTAGGTGTGTCACAGGTGGCTAATACCAAAAGTAAATGGGTTGACAGATGTACTCACCGTATCTGCAATCTCACCTTCTCCTCTTGCCTCTTCTCTTCCCAATGACACTCCTCAGTTCAACAGGCGTCATCATTGTCGCCGCTGTGGCCGGCTAGTGTGCAGTGCCTGCTCCACTAAGAAAATGCAGGTGGAAGGCTGCAGAGAGAGCCCTACTCGCGTGTGTGACCAGTGCTATAGTTACTACAACAAAGAGTGAGTGTCCTGCAGTGGGGCCGTTACATCCATTGACCTCTGCACCACAACCCCCCCCCCACCCCCCTGTCCTTACACTCCTTAAAGTCTCATTGTGGAGAGCATCTGAAATCTGGAACAGTTACAGCAAGTTTTAATTTAGCATTCATGCTGAAATGTCATTAACTCTACAGTGAAATGTTTGACTTTGGTCCGAGAAACTTCTAAGAGAGGAAGTAGGGGTGAGAGGAAGCAGAACTCAAGACTCTTACATGATGTTCTTCCTGATATCAGGACACATGGTTCCTGTCTGAGGCCAGTAGCCTCACCAATTTTTCAACCACTCTTGCTTCCGTTGGTTTCAGCTGGACTCAAAGGCACATATTCACACCTGTTGAATGTTTGGGCATCACTTCCATCATTTCTAATCCAGCTAGTCAACCTGGCTTATTACCCACAACTAGGACAGCCCCCACACCTCCCTACACACAGTTTACCTAATGACAGAAACTGCTTATACCTCTGACAAGACAGATTGAGACTGTTTGCTGGCTTACTGTTGCTCAGTTTTTTTCACTTCTTCTAGCAGCAAAGGAGGGTGAAACTAAGACTCCTAGGCCATCTGGGAATATGAGCCAAAGAAACTCCTCAAAAGCAAGTTACTCATGTTTTGCTTACGCACTTAAATTGATTTTATATTCTGCTCAACAGAATTATTGCGTTTAAGATGAACACTTTTTGTCATCATTTACCATGATGATTACTGGTCTCCTAGGAAGGAAGACATACCATGCTTATATTGCCAGTTCTGTGATCCTGACATACCACTTGCCTCCCTCGGAGTAGAGGACAAGACAAATATCCATATACCATATTGCTGAGATTAGAAATGAGCAGTAAATTGATGGGGATTCTCTCACTCAACAATTACTCAGCAATAATCACTGTGTCCTCAAGGGGGCCCCATGTTAGTGGGGAGACCTTAACAAACAGACCACAAGGTCATTGGATGAGTGTAGTGGTAGAGACACACAGCTTAGCCTGATGGTGAGAAGATTTCTTAAAGGTATAGCACCTGATCTGAGCCTCTGAGTATGAGAAATTGGTAGCTAAAGAAGCCAAAACGGCATGCCCAGAAGTGGGAGTGACAACCGCAAAGGTAGCAACAGGAGAATATGTGGATTGTTTGAGGAAGTATAAATAGGCTCGAGCAGTGGCTCCTCGTACAGGTGATAGACTTGACCTCTGACTTGTGGCATCAGGACTTAGTGCTTGGTGATGCTAACTGAAATTGACCAGAGCCAGTGGCAGAGTGGAGAGGACTTTTATGGGTTGAGCACAAGTCGTGGGTGGCAGGAGTTGGTCTTAAGAGATAACCAGGCTAGGTCATAAGGACTGAAACTGCAAATGTGGAATACTTTTACCCTGAAGAGCTATGGAAGAATTTTAAGCACAAGCATAACATGACCAGATTTGCATTTTTGAAAGCTTGCTGTAGCTGCAAAATAGAGAGTAGGTTGACAGAGTCAAGGACACCAACTGGGAAGCCATTGGAAAGGTTCTGGCAATAAATGCTGAGGGCCCTTTCTGAGGCAGGGATGGAGGGAGAGATGGGGACATTTAAAGAGGTATTTAAGAGATGGAAGGGACAGAAAATGATGAGTGAGTGGCTGTGACAGGTGAGGGACAGAAAGGAGTTTGGTTGGTTCCCTGATATATTTTACTTGGATAATGGTGTAAATGTCAATGCTCTATACCAAGTTCAAAACCGAAGAGGAGAAGGAATTCAGGCATTTCATTTTTCTGTTTCCAGTGTGCCAGAGGAGAATCCAGAACAACCAGAAGGTAAGGTTGAATCATATTCCTGTGACTCCTTGTTTATATGTTCAAGCTGGCTCTTTCTTCTTTCTTCAGTGTTTCAACTGCAACTGATACCCTTAATGGCAACTCAATACAACTTGTTGGCCAAGGAATAAAGAAAATTATTGGCATTTCTATCAAGCTGTTTCCCTTAAAATTTACCATCATATTAACCTACCATATTTGGCCATTAGCTTCCAGCACTCAGAAGGCCAGCACCCAAAGAATTTGATCCCTAACTTTGAATAGGTTATTTCTTTTTTTTTCTCCTGGATTTCCCCTTCACCACCATCCTACCTCTGAATGCTACCTCCTTCCCCCAATGCAATCACTATTAATAGTTTGGTTTATATCCTTCCACAGAAGTTAGTTTTTAGGGTAGCCAATGATTCAGCCCTCCATTTGAGAAGGATACACATTTCAGAGTTTCTTGTGTGAAGCAATGGGTTGTATGACAAACACTGTAACACTCATCCGGGATCTTCCCTGGGGAAGAAAGTTTGAGATACCTAGTAAGATCTTCTAAAGAAAATAAAGGGGACCAAGGAGAGACAGAGACCCTCAGATAGGCAGGGATCTGCATGTAGCTCATGCCAGTTTTCTGGCTGGGGCTACCCTGCACTGCTGGTCAGTTACTGACACACAGATGGTACTTCTCTTCTCAGCACCACCCAGCTCCAAGAGTGAAAGCCCTCCATACTCAGCTGTGGTGAGAGTCCCCAAAGCAGCTGAGGTGGAATGGATTTTGGATCTGAATGAGGAGGAAAATGAGCTGATGCGGAGTGAATTCTACTATGAGCAGGTAATGGCAATAAATGTGATGGTCATTTGAGTTTTTTTCTAACATATAATTATGGCAAGAAATGCCAGAGATAGGTGAACATGACCTGGCCGTCACTTACAGCATAATAATATGGGAGCTAAGACAAGTAAACCAACTGAGGCAGAAAATGGAGAGCATCTTGGAAACGAGAGATCAGTAAAGGCTTCATGGAAGACGTAGCATTTAAGATGATCCTTAGAAGAGTAGTAGGAGTGTGACGAGCAGAAATTTGGGCGTTTTAAGGAGAGTGAGGTTAGGGGAAGGGCAAAGAGTGCAAAACTAGAACATCTGAGCAAAGGCACAATGTCAAAAATTGCAGGGCGTGGTTAGGGGACTGGAAATGGTTTAATTGGAAAGAACATAGGGCAGTAATAGAGAGGTAGTAAAAGGCAGGATTGAAAAGAGCTATTTATGGATAAGGCCTTGAGTTCTGCAGTAGGGAATATGTACCTGGTAGGCACCAGGGACCGTGCAAGGTTTTGGAGTGTGCTTTTGGAATATTAATTCAGCAACAATGGGTCTATGCTTGAAACAGAGACTTCTCCAGCAAGGCGACTTCCATAGTCCTTGCCAGTAATAAGGAAGATCTGCACTAGTGAGAAAATGGAGGGAATGTGTGGACATCCCCAAGAAGTAGGTAACACATGAACACAGTGTTCCCGGTATGGGAACGAAACCTAGCAGCCAGAGCTTTAGCAATGCCACTTAGAACACCTGCAATTTGTTGAGTTTCATTCCTACTTTGCTGTGGAAGTTGGCTCCTTCCTCCAGTGTAGTTCAAGCCTGGCGAAATAGGAAGAATAATTCCTGCCATCCAGCTACCTTTGAAGAATGCTTTGGTCCCAAAGCTCACTATGTGTTTCTCTCTTCTCCCACCCTGGCCAGTCCCCCAGTGCCTCCTTGTGCATTGCCATCTTGAATCTGCACCGGGACAGCACTGCGTGTGGCCACCAGCTAATTGAGCACTGCTGCAAGCTGTCCCAGGGCCTCACCAACCCAGAGGTGGATGCAGGGCTACTCACAGACATCATGAAGCAGCTTCTTTTCAGCGCCAAGATGATGTTCGTCAAGGCTGGCCGGAGCCAGGACCTCGCTCTCTGTGACAGGTAAATGGGAATGAGTCTCTGTTCTTTTACGTGGGTATCATTTCTATCTGGTGGCTTTTTCTGGCCCCACTCTGAGTTCTCACCTCACCTTCCTCTCTCGTAAGACCCACTAAAATGTTTTGCTTCTCAGTTTGATATTGGTGAAATGCTTCTACCAGATCACAAGTGATCTTCCCTACCCTTCTTTTTCCCTGGGTGGATCCTCAAAGCAGAGTGTTCTGTAGCACTACCCCATCAGAAAGAAAGTAAACGCTTTGGTTAATCTGTAATTAAAATCAATTTGGGGAAGCACCTTTAGTTTCTGTGGGACTGTCTGGCTTTAAAAGAAAATGTGCCCTCCCTAAATGTCCAATGCTTAGCCTTGGCCAGAACTCTACCCTAGTCTTGACCAAATCCAGACTATTGCCTCAGAATTTCTGGGTAACAGATCTATAAAGCACACTGGGGGCTAGTCTATCCCTGTGTTACAGGTAGGAATCTACATCATAAAGTAGAAATATCTATAGAAAAGGTAAGACTAGGCCCCAGATCCCTATACAACCTGCTCTGCCTCCATTCATTAACTTGACAGTGAAAACTCCCAGTTCCCAGCTTATCTGAGATGTGTGACTCATGTTGTGTGTTCCCAACACTCAGTCCTAGCCAAATATGGGAGCAGAGAGCATAATTTTCTTTGAAGTATAAGTGCCTCAGGCCCTTACTCAGTTTTCACCTGCAAATTCCCAAGATGGAGAGCCAGTGCAGTGAATCTCATCTCTACTACTTCCTAGCTCTGTAACCTTGGAGAAGTCTGTTAACTGCTCTGAGTCTCAGTTTCCTCTTCTATAATATGGGGGGTGTTAATAATACTTACAGGGCAGTTATGAAGATAGAATGAGAGTATCCAGGTGAAGGGCTAAGAATAGAGCCTTTGTACTCCAAAAATGCTAGTTTTATTATTTTCATTAACAAAACCAGGGGACATGTGGGTGGCTCAGTTGGTTAAGCATCCAACTCTTGATTTTGGCTCAGGTCATGATTTCACGGTTCATGACTTCAAGCCCCACTGTCGAACTCTATGCTGACAGTGCAGAGCTTGTGTGGGATTCTCTCTCTCCCTCTCTCTCTGCCTCTCCCTTGCTCACGTACATCCGCACAGGCAGTCATGCGCACGCACACATTGTCCTGTGCTCTCTCTCTCAAAATCAATAAAGAAACTTTAAAAAAAAACTTATAAAGGAGGGCCTGGGTGGCTCAGTTTGTTAAGCATCTGACTTCGGCTCAGGTCATGATCCCAGTTTGTGAGTTCAAGCCCTGCTACGGGCTCTGTGCTGACAGCTCAGAGCCTAGATCCTGCTTCAGATTCTGTGTGTGTGTGTGTGTGTGTCTCTCTCTCTCACTCACACTCTGTCTCTCTGTCTCTCAAGAATAAATAAAACATTAAAAAAAATTTTTTTTCAAATAACAGAAGATTGAGAAAGACGGGAGGAGGTGTAACAGAAAGTGGAAGGAAGTATAAAGGAGTTAATTTCACTGTTTCATACTAAGAGACAATAGAGTCTATATCATTTTTCAAGTTAATAAATGAAGAAATAAGTATATGTTAAGTAAAGTTTTTTTTTTTTTTTTTTTTTTTTAAATTTTTTTTTTTTTTTTTCAACGTTTATTTATTTTTGGGACAGAGAGAGACAGAGCATGAACGGGGGAGGGGCAGAGAGAGAGGGAGACACAGAACCGGAAACAGGCTCCAGGCTCTGAGCCATCAGCCCAGAGCCCGACGCGGGGCTCGAACTCACGGACCGCGAGATCGTGACCTGGTTGAAGTCGGACGCTTAACCGACTGCGCCACCCAGGCGCCCCAAGTAAAGTTTTTTAAATAACCATGAAAAGAACCAAAAATCTACCCATTTACCAGAAATAGAGAAGTGAAAAGAACAAAAACCACTCCATATAGCAGAAAGTAGAAGTTAAGGCAAAAATAAAAATATATCTAAATATACGTCAAATGTCAGTAATGGAAATGAAATAAAATCTTATTAAAAGAAAAAAGTATTCAGATTGGGGGGAAAAAACAAATTTAACATCAAGTCCTATACTTCTTTCAAAATCTAATATAAGTGGAGGAAATATTCACTTTAGGCTATAGACAGCAGAAATTAAGAAGGTGCTAAAAAAAAAGAGGGGGGCGTTGGGAGGAGCGCCAGGGTGGCTCAGTCAGTTAAATGTCCAACTGAGATCAAGCCTTGAGTCAGGCTTTACACTGACAGCTCAGAGCCTGCTTGGGATTCTCTCTCTCACCCTCTCTGTGCCCCTCCCCCACTTGTGCTTGCTCTCTCTCGCTCTCTTTAAAAATACATAAACCTAAAAAAAAAAAAAAAAGCAGGGCACCTGGGTGACTCAGTCAGGTGAGCATCCAACTCTTGATTTCAGCTTAGGTCATGATCCCAGGGTCACACTGAGCATGGAGCCTGCTTAAGATTCTCTCTCTCTCTCTCTCTCTCTCTCTCTCTCTCTCTCACCCTCTCACCTCCTCTGCCCCTCCCTTGCTGAAGTGCATGCACACAAGCACTCGCTCGCTCTCTTTCTCTCTCTAAAATAAAAAAATTAAATTTAAAAAAGGAAGTGTTTCCTTCAGTAAGATTCTCAACCCCAGATGCTGTGTGCTTCTCTTTACGATGTACAACAATTGCTTTACATTATACGTTTGTAATTTATAGATTCAGACATGCCCATTCTAGATGATTTCTTCCTTCCTGCAGTTTTCATCTCTCATGTGTATTTAGAACTCCTGGTTTGCACAGTATTTTTCCACTGTTTTTAACTCATACCTCCTTCTGAGAGACATTTAAATAAATAAATAAATGTTTAAATACAAAACTCACATTACCTGTTACTACACGTTTGTTTTTTAAATTTTTTTTACACATTTTTTTAAATTTTGTTTTTAAGTTTATTCATTTTTGAGAGATAGAGACAGAGCGTGAGGAGGGGAGGGGCAGAGAGAGAGGGAAACACAGAATCAGAAGCAGGCTGTAGGATCCACGCTGTCAGCACAGAGTCCGACACGGGGCTCGAACTCATGAACTATAAGATTATGACCTGAGCCGAAGTCGGAGGCTTAACCAACTGAGCCATCCAGGCGCCCCTTACCTGTTATGACAAATGTACAATACATTATGATACCAATTTTGTTTTTACACCATGTACTCTCCCTTACCCCATTCCCACTAAGTTGAGAATGAATGATGTCCTGAATCCCTTTCCAGGGAAATTGATGGACAAGTAAGGATCCATGGAACTTTTTTCTAGACTTCTAAACAATTACATATAATTGTATATAACATATGTTACATAATATATATATATATATATATACATATATATATAGTGTAATATATATTGCATAATATATACAATTATATTCAAGAACTTTGAGTGTAGGACTGTTTCAGGAGCACTGTACAAAATGACCCAGTTCTCTGGGCTCTCTGTCACCATAAGGTTTTCACAATCACCAGGTATCAGGAGTAAGATCAAAGATGGCAGTGCTAATGGGCTGTAGCACGGGGTCATCCTGTACTGCACTGACCAGTGGCTTCTGTACTGACCAGAAATACAGGCCAGGCCATTGATAGTCTCTGTGCTTTCTTCCTAGCACGCAGTTCTAAAGAACCAAAAAGCAAGTGGGCAATTTATGAATCTCCTAGTTGTAAACATCCCTACTCTGAGTATTAATATCTGGTATTTAATGATTACCTTCAAAATTCTAGACTCAATGCTAAGCCCTTTTACTTGGGCTATTTCATTCTATTCTTAAAATTATATCCATTTTACAAATGAGTAAACTGAGGTAGAGAAGAGTTAACTGACTTGCCCAAGGTCATAGAGCTGCTAAGTGATAGAGTTGAGATTCAGAGAGTCTGACTCCAGAGCCTTCTCTCATAGTGTCTGTGTACCTCTCAATTCTCATTACCACATTTCGCACTGGAATTGAAATAGAAAACATTAAAGCAGCAACTATTCTTAGTAAGACTCGGTAGAGCCTCATTGCCTTGCCTCTTTCCTCCCTGTAGCTACATCAGCAAGGTAGATGTGCTGAATATCTTAGTTGCTGCTTCATATCGCCACGTGCCATCTCTGGATCAGATCTTGCAGCCGGCTGCAGTAACCAGGCTAAGGAACCAGCTTTTGGAAGCTGAGTACTACCAACTGGGTGTTGAGGTGAGGCCAAGACAAAACTTACCTCTACCCAATTGTAATGACTTGCCTTTGCCTGGCCTTGCAAACAGGTATTGTCATCTCTCAGTTGTCCTTGGCCATAGGGAAGTATCTAGAGCATGACAAGTTTGCCAGTTGGGAGTAATGGCAGGTGGGATGATGGGGAAGGAAGATGATTGGCAACAATGGGAAAGAATTGGTCTTTGGGACTTTCGCTGGATTTAGGTGCCTCTCACTAAAAGGAGCAGTTTTTCCTCCAGATCTCCACAAAGACTGGCCTTGATCCCACTGGAGCGTGGCATGCTTGGGGCATGGCCTGCCTCAAAGCCGGGAACCTCACTGCTGCACGGGAGAAGTTCAGTCGCTGTCTGAAGCCCCCTTTTGACCTCAATCAGCTGAGTCATGGCTCAAGACTGGTACAAGATGTGGTTGAGTACCTGGAGTCCACAGTGAGGCCACTCCTGTCCTTGGTAAGAAGACAGCAGATGGAGAGTCGGTTCAGGGAGGAAAGCTCAGGAGCAGTAATGACCTGGGGAAAGAATCAGTGTCCACTCAGCTTATAGTGGCAGTCCCGGCTCAGAGCTGCCAGATTTAGATTTTATTCTTTCCATTTTACATAATTAGGTAAGTAACTCTATATGGTTAGATAAGTAATGCAAAGTCCATTTAAAAAAAAGCAAACTACAGAAAAGTATTTTTTAAATGATAAAAATTATACATAATCCCCTACCCAGACTTAAGTAATATCTAGATTTTGGTGAATTTTCTGTGTTATGTTTTTGAATGAAATTGGTGTTATAAACACAGTGTTATAGTATGATGGAGAATTGTAAAACTGTATTGTAAGGTTGTTTCCACATTACTAAATACTCTTTGAAAGCAATATTTTCAGAGGCTGCTGAGAATTTACTGAGTTTTATTTTTCTTTTGCACTCTCCTTTCCTGTCAGCAAGATGATGATTATTTTGCTACCTTGAAAGAACTGGAAACTACCCTTCGGACCCAGAGCCTCTCTCTCGAGGTGATTCCTGAAGGGAAAATCATGAACAACACCTACTACCAAGAATGCCTCTTCTACCTGCATAACTATAGCACCAACCTGGCCATCATCAGCTTCTACATGAGGCACAGCTGCCTACGGGAAGCGTTACTCCACCTCCTCAACAAGGTGGGACTCACAAACCCAGCTCTCAAAGAGCAGTGCCCACTCTGCCCACCTGGGTTGGCCCACTCAGCTTTAAGGGGAGTGATAACCCACCTGAAACTTAACCCAGTGCTGAGCTATAAGATCATCTCTGGCAGAGTCAGGTAAAAATGGAAAGTTCTATCCATTTAGATTATGATTTGATACATGTGCAACAAGTCTTAACCTGGATCCTGGATTACCCCTGTGATTGGCAATGACAAATTTCATTCCTTCTCCCAAAGCATACAGCAGAATCAAATAGTAGTTGACAGCATGGTCTCTAGAATGAGATAGTTGGTATAAGTGGTGTGACCTTGAGCAAACTTGTCTACCTCTCTGTTTCCACACACCTCCCACCTGCCGTGGGACTATGTCCCACTGCTAACTCAGCTGCTGGTCTAGTCAGAGTTGTTACAAGGGCCAGGAAACACCCATGATCCTATATTTGGGCCCCAAATATCTAATGGGAGAAGAGTGTGCTCTCCTTTTTTCCCTCTGACATCCTCTGTCCTCCTCCCACAAGAGGTGAGGGCACCACCGAAGTGCATTATTTCTTTGGAGCCATTGTTAAGCAAAGTCAGAACTCTGTTTCCCCTGACCCTTTGGTATTCACTTTTTTACAAGAATGTTCCAAGAATATTTTCAGAGGACTTGGCTGATTTGGACCAAATTTCATAGGAAAATATAGGAGTTCAATACTTCAGTTTCAATCTGCCACCCTAATTCAAAATGGCAGCCAGAGAAAGTTTACAAATGGACACATCTTCTAGGGTTGCTCCAGGTGAAGTCTACTGTTCACAGTCATGGTGACCATACCCCTACAGGACAGTGAAAGGGAAATGTTTTCACTACTGCCTTAGCTACTATTTCTTAGCTACTAACCAAGTTTCAGGAATAAAGTAAGAATTATTTTATTTAGGGTTTAATTGCTAAATTTTTCCTTTTCCTCAGTTTCCAAATGAGTTTTGAGATAAAGCTACTTTTCCTAAACACAAATTGAGAGTGGAAATCAACCAGTTCTGTTTCTTCTAACTGTTGACTAGTTCAGAGAGTTAATCTGCTTACTTACTTATCTTGGTATAAGCTGACAACAGCATTACCCTGCTTTACATTTGTCAGAGCTAGGAAAGAGCCTTCTTTTTATCTCCTATAATCATATTTACCCTTGAACCAAAATATCTTAATTCTCAAGCAGATAGGGAACAACAGAAAAACACATTGTGAAAACTACAGCTGACTGACTAGAGCTGGAAGGTGTTCTGTTGCTGGTCTCGTTCCCTGCCCTTTTCACCCTTTTACCTACCGCACTGCCCAAGAGTGAGCTTTCTAAATCGGAATACATGCTATTTATGTTATTCATAGTTCATGTTATTCGCCTCTCTGAAAGGCCCTCAGAAGATCCCTGTGGCCATAAGATGAAGTCCAAATTCCTTGGCATGCATACAGGACCCACCCAGATCAGGCCCCCTGATTTCTCCAGTTTGTTTTCACAAGTTCTAGATATGCCCTACATTCCAGGCTTATGAAATTATTTACCTTACACTTTCTTACCTCCGTGAATCTGCATGTGCTGTACCCCTTGCCTAGAATAGAATACCCTGCGCCTCTTTGTTTTCTTGGAAAACTCCTGTTTATCCTATCAGACCCTCTCTGTTGAGCCTCCATAGAACACACAAGCAACGTCAGTCCCCACTTCCTACACACCACCACTGTATCTAGAGTACAGCTCTGTTACTGTGTTGATCCCACCGCACTGCAGCTGCTTCTTTACAACTGTGTCATCCCTTCTGGATCATGGAAGCTTAGGTTTTACCTCTCTGTGTCTTCAGATGCCTGGCCTAGTGCCAGTTATGAATGAATGAGTAGATGAGTAGATTAAATAGAAGCTCTTAAGGTATTGCTCTTCTGAGAAATTCCCATTCCTATGGAGCTGATCCCCCTGCTTTTTAAAGTCCGTCCTAAAACTTTTAAATTAGGTCTGGGTTTCTCAGTTAGGAACAGCCAGAATCAGAAAAGAAGTCCTCACCCACTGTGGATGTCCTCAAAGCTCAGAACTCTTCCAGTTCTAAATAGCTTGTACCCAGTGCTGCAAGGCCGACATGGTTATACTACTGTGAGTTTATAGCCATTCTTTACTCTCCATTAGTTATTCACAGTTTAAAGTCTAAATGCCCAGATGATTTTTTTTTCTATGACTATAGAATGCGGATTTATGACACAGGGTCTCTGAACCACAGATGAGCTTCAGAAGGGAAGGGATTAGTATATGTGTGCACTTTCCTGAGGAGTTGATCCATAATGTTTATCTTTTATTCTTTCATCCAAGAAATATTTATTAAATAGCCAAGGACTATTCTGGGCATTGTGGGAAAAAAACAGACAAAAATATCTACCCTCATAAAACTTACATTATAGCAGTGAGATGGACAATAAACAAGGTAAATAAAATCTGTAGTATAGGTGATGAGTAAAAAGAAAAATAAAGCAGGGCAGGGGCAGGGATGGGTGGGGCAGTTTTAGAAAGGATGCCCAGGGAGGGTGACACTCAGTAAAGTCCCAAAGGAGGTGGGGAGTGAGCCGTGCAGATTATGGAGAAAGCGTAGTCTAGGCAGAGTGAGTAGCAAATGCAAGGGCCAGGGTGGCTCGAGCAGAGTGAGCTGGGGAAAGCATAGGAGCAGATAAGGTCAGAAAGGCAACAAGGGCCCAGTCATACAGGGACCATATATGGCCTTGTGGACATTGTGAGGGTTTGGGCTTTGTCCTGAGTGAGGAAAACCACTGGAAGATTTTGAGCAGAGGAGTAACATGATGTGACTTATGTTTTAACAAAACCATTCAGGTTGATTGGTTGGCATTAGACAAAAAAGAGGCAGGAGCAGAAAGTGATAGACCAGGGAGGAAGCTATTTCAATAATCCAGGCAAGTGATAATGATGCCTTGGCCAGGGTGGTCAGATAGAGGCAGATTCTGTATGTATTTTGATGGTAGATTCAGTAGAATTTGCTAGTGAATTTTATACTGGGGAGGGGAGAGAAGATCTGACTGAATTTTAATCTGAACATCTAGAAGAATAAAACTGCCATCGGAGAAAGGGAAAACTACAGAAAGAAGAGATTTGGAAGAAACAACCAGGAGTGAAGTTCTAGATGTATTAAGTCTACTAGATACCTGAGAAGACATTTTGAGTAGGCAATTGGATATTTTAGACATACACTTCTGGAGTTCAGGAGGAATGAACAGGATGGAAATAGGGATGCAGGCAATCACCAAATAGTTTTAAAGCCATGAGACTGTATGAAATCACCAAAAGAGTGAGTATAGAAAGAAAAGAGAATAGCTTCCTCCTAAGCCCTGAGGAAATTAAGAGGAATCAGCAAAGGAGATTGAGAAGAAGTAGCCAGAGAAGTAGAAACAAAACCTGGAGAAGGTAATGTCTTAGAAGCCAAATAACGAAAATCTGGCCAAAAAAAGAAAAGGAGGAGGAAGCCATCAGCTATATCAAAAGCCATCAGCTATCCACCTGATAGATCAGGTGGAAAACAAGGGCACAGAATTTTAGATTTAACAATTTAGAGACCATTGGTGACCTCGGGGGCAGTTTTAGTGAGGTGATGGGTGCAAAAGCTTGATAAGAATGGGTTGAAGAGACAATCACAGGAGAGAAATTGGAGACTGAGAGCGTAGATGACTTTGTCAGGGAGCTTTCTGTTCAGGAAAGGAGAGAAGGGGAGCAGTCATCAGAGTGGGGTTCTCAAAGGAATCTGTGACTCGTAAAATGTTAAGAAGCACCACTGTAGAAGGAAGCTGAAGGTGTGTGAGTGGAAGGAAATCCAGAGTGGATCCCAGAGAGTGCCAGAACCAGGCTCAATACTTGACTTTTTGCCTTGCCCTGCTGCAGGAGAGTCCTCCAGAAGTCTTCATAGAAGGCATTTTCCAGCCAAGTTATAAAAGTGGGAAGCTACACACTTTGGAGAACTTGTTAGAATCCATTGATCCAACCTTAGAGAGCTGGGGAAAGTACTTGATAGCTGCCTGCCAACATTTACAGAAGAAGAACTACTACCACATTCTATATGAGCTACAGCAGTTTATGAAGGTAATAGCCCCTTCCTGCCCTCTACATCTGTTGATGACAACCTGCCAATGGAGAGACTGTGCAAGATGAGGGAGCAAGACTGTCATCTGGTCCCTGACTTCACTATTTGACCAACCCTAGAGCAAATCCATGTTGCTCTCTAGCATTGTTGAATAATGTTGGGATTTCCATTCTCATCCCAAAGAGACAAATCGTAACCTTGTCAGTAATGGCATTCTTTAGAGTTCAAGGAATGTGAAGGTTAAAAAAGAGGTCTGTGACAATTTCGAAATAAGCATGAGGCATGAATGCAGAATTCATAAGGAATAATAAATGTTTTTAGAGAAGGTGCATGAAGGGAGAGGTAACAAGGTTCTCCCAATCTGTCCCAGGGTTGCAAACACTAAATCACAGAGAAATTGAACCATTCAAAGCCAAAGGGAGACCAAAGCCAAGCTGAATGGAAAAGCAAAAGTATCCTTTTTGAAGATCTCTTCTGTGGTGGAATAAAATCCTTCCCAGGAGCCCAGCCAGTCAGTTCACTTTAGAATCCCTTGGGCTTAGGAGTAACTGATACAAAATAGTTGTTCAACCCATGCTGGCGACTAGGCTTTATGGATGGGAATCAAGTCAGAATTTTCCTAACAGCCCCACCTTCCAATATCCCTGATCTCACTTGATCTGAATATTCATTTCCCTCTTATAGGACCAAGTCCGGGCCGCCATGACCTGTATCCGGTTCTTCAGTCACAAAGCAAAGACTTACACAGAACTGGGAGAGAAACTCTCGTGGTTGCTTAAGGCCAAGGACCACCTGAAGATCTACCTCCAAGACACCTCTCGCAGCACCAGAAGGAAGAAAACCACCTTCTTCCAAAAGAAGATGACTGCAGCTGATGTGTCCAGGTAGACCATGGCTCAGGGAACAATTAGGGTGGGCAGAACGGCTAGAAAGGAGTGTCTGTTGGCAATGAAGCCGCTCTTGTCCATTCCTAAACCCTTGAAAGAGAACCACTCATCTAAAGGGGATCATTCCTGAGTGACAGTGTGCAGTACAAGCACGCAAAGCCTACAGAGGAGCTCATAGAAGAGAGTGAGGGAAGTACTGGGATGAGACTACATGCCAAATGCCTTCCAGTAGGCAGGCAGAAGAGGTCCTCAAGGTGTTGGCCTGTCCCATCTCCATCTTCCTCGCACACTCCTCCCTTCTCTCTTGCTGAGTGACAGACACACTGGCCTCCTGGGGGCTCCTTCGCACACCAAGCCCTTCCCTCCTCTCAGTCTTTATACTTGCTTACCCATTACACTCCCTCTGCTTACAACACAACATCCAAAGTAAATGCTGCTCCCTGCCTTCATTGCCTTCATAGGCCCAGTCACTAGATATTTTGTGTGTTTGTTCATTATTCATCTCTCCTCTTGCCTATGAAGTCTGTGAGGGCAGGGTTCATGTCTCTCTTGAGCTCTGTTGTTATCAGTGGCACATGGTGCTTCCTAAATACTTACTGATGCAGGGACTGGACTTTGTCCAGTTCCACGGAGCAGCAGTTAGTCTGTACAGGGCACCAGACCACCCTATCTTGTCTTGTTGTAACTGATCAGGGGGTATTTTGGATTTCTTCTCTCTCCATATCATTTCTTTCACCTTTTCCATTGCCATCTTATCATGATTTCTCAGTCACCCGGCCCTAGTCCCTCCTGAAGCCCTCGTGAGGCTATACTATGTGTCTCCTGTCACCATAGGCACATGAACACACTTCAGCTGCAGATGGAAGTGACCAGGTTCTTACATCGGTGTGAAAGTGCTGGGACCTCTCAAATCACCACCTTGCCTCTGCCAACCCTCTTTGGAAATAACCACATGAAAATGGATGTTGCCTGCAAGGTACCTATGAATGTTTCAGACCTCTCACAGACTATTCTCTTTCAGAAGCTTATCACAATTGTCATCATCTAGTTGTATTTCAGTTGTTTGTTTGATGGCTGCCTTCCCACTAAGACATGAGCCACAGAAGGCTGGAGATCAAATCCATTCTGATTACTCTTGTATCCCTAGTGCCTGGTGCTTGGTAGAGTCTCAACAAATATTTGTTGAATAAATGAGGCCCCTTTTTCTTGATAGAGGGGCTACTCCAGTAATTATTGCTTCTTTATACACATTTCCCTCTCCTTTTCAGGTCATGCTAGGAGGGAAAAATGTGGAAGATGGTTTTGGAATTGCATTCCGTGTTCTGCAGGTATGTCTTGAATCACTCAAGACTTATTCTGAGAGCAGTCAGCACCTAACCACAGTTCCATGAGAGATTGTTCTTCAGAAAACTTTTATCCCAAAATAAAGCAGATTTACATATACGTCATGAATGTAGTCGAGGTGGTTACCACAGAGCAGAGTCACATTCAGGATTCTAGGACACGTTGCCAAAAGCCAAGTAACCAAGGACAGATTCATCAAAAGCTATCAGGTCTAGAACAGCTCCTCACAGCTGTTCCCCTGCGCAGCCCCAGCTTGTGCTCTGAAGGGAGCATGGCTGAAGGATGTGGCAGGTGGGGGGAGATGGTCCTGTGCAACAGGAAGAGCCGCAGACAGCAAGGACTGCCCCTCCACACTCCATCTGCCCAGGTGCTGGCTCAAGGAGTACCTTTCCTGTTGTTTGTGGTGAGAAGACACAGGTGCAGCTGCGGCGCTCGAGAGAGTCTGGGGCAGGCACTGAAACCACAGGGGCAGAGTTTCTACAGACCACCCCCACCACACAGTTCCATGCAGACACCCTAAGGACCGTCACTCTCTGGGGTGGGAAGAACACACTGTGTGTCTCAAGGATCAGTGGCTTCGTGAACGATCGGACTGGTTCCTTTCTTTTCCACATATTTCAGTGTTGGAAAAGTCTCTGCACATGCAGCTACCCCTGGCGGGCAGGCAGGGCTGCGGCTCCTCCCAGACTCTGGTGAGGATTGTCCTAGACCACGACCTGACTTAAAGGGTTTATCTGGTAGTTTCCAGCAAATCAGTCCTTTGGTGAACTGGTCTGTTTCCAAACACTGAGGCATCTCTCGATAGAGCACCAAGTGTCCATGGCAGCAAATACTAACCCCCAACATCCCTTTCCTAAGAGAAAGGTGGCTCATTAGAGAAAGAACGAACTGGGAAATTGGATTAGAATGTTTTCAGAAAATGGCAGGCAGCAAGTTAAATATACTATTTTAGATACCAAGGTTATGATTTTTATAGTTGTTTCTAAATGTCTGCCTAATTCCAAAGAGGAACTTTTTGCTTGTTTTTGTTTGTTTGTTTGTTACGTGATTTTTTTTTTTGTCATGACTACAATCAGTATGGCTTTCTACACCAAGCATAGTGGGAGCTTTTTAAATATTGCCTTCCTTCCCCTTGCTGATGTCCTCTGCTACCCTAAGGCCATCATTCCGTGTTCTGTTCTAGGACTTCCAGCTGGATGCTGCAGCAACCTACTGCAGAGCTGCCCGGCAGCTGGTGGAGAGGGAGAAATACAGTGAAATCCAACAGCTGCTCAAGTGTGTCAGTGAGTCAGGCATGGCGGCCAAAAGTGATGGGGACACCATCCTCCTCAACTGCTTGGAAGCATTCAAGAGAATTCCACCCCAGGTGAGCTCGCTTCTATACCTCTTTGCCCCTCTATCTGTTTCAGTGTCTTCATATCCCTTTCTTTATTTTTCTGTTCCCCATAATGTACTCATAATGTACTGAAACTCTGTAAGATCCCTTCATGTTTCTGACTCCTCTGTAATCATGGCCTCACCCTAATCAGCCCTTCCCTGGAATAGTGGCCTCACCCTAATCAGCCTTTCCCTGAAAAGAAAATTCTTGATAATCTCTATACCTGGAAGGTGTCCCTCAATATCTATTGTCTAATATTTGCAACACCTGGAAATGTCTGTGGACGACCAATTTGAGCTTCTCCCTGTGATTGTAGAGGAGGTCAGGGTGAGTCTATAGATGGCCTTTGAAGCATGTTGCCTATGAAATTGCCCCCCTCTCGCTTCTTTGTGGAGTTAATGAAGCCACATCCATTCATGAAGGCCAAGAACAGGCCTTTTGGGAGCTGTTCTTTCTCCTCAAATTCCCCAGCTTAGTGTTATCCCTAGCTTTCCTTTGGTGCCCTAATAGCAGAAGTTGAGTTTAAGGGATGCCTGGCTGCCTCAGCCAGTGGAGCACGCGACTCTTGATCTTGAGGATGTAAGAAGTTCAAGCCTTACATTGGGTGTAGAGATTACTTACAAAATGAAATCTTCAAAAAAAAAAAAAAAAGAAGAAGAAGAAGAAGAAGAAGTAGTAGAGTTTAACAAGAGTCAGAATGACCAGGCTAAGACTGGATTGGGCCTCAGCTCCCATGCTGGGGACTCTTCTTCCTCTCACAACTGCTATTTCTGTTCTGCACAGGAGCTGGAGGTCCTGATCCAGGCAATACACAGTGATGACAACAAGGTGAGCAGAATTTTCTCCAAACCTGGTGTTGCTCCTGAATAGCACCTTTTCACCTTTGTCCCTTGCTCCCCACAAAACCTGTACCTCAGCTTCTTTGTTATCCAGAAATGGAGCTGGGGCCCAGATGGAGGTGCAGAAGGGAGAAAACTGAGGGAGACTGCACATTGACTCTGTGAGCCTTTCCTTCCCATTTCTTTATCCCCAAGACAAACATGTCCTAGGCTACTGTTGAATCTCCATTTTATATGCAGAGCTTTTCTGAGAGAGTCCTAGGAAATCCTTCATATCAGTCTTCAGGTTAACTGAATGAGGTTCTCAAAGTGGGCAGACATTTATTTATCCTGGAGGGAAAAGGGTACCCTGTACAGTAAGAAGGACACCCCACCCAACCCTTGACCAACAGATATCCATTAGTGTCTCCTTCTCCAGAACAGGCCATTTCCCTGAGGTCAGTGATCTCTTCCCTGTTGAGTAGGAAATCAGTGCTTTTGCAAGGAGTGCCAACCAGCATAGAAGTGTTCCCAACTACTCCTATTTGTGCCTAACTACAGGCTAATTGTCTGCCATCCAGAGGAAGTCCCACAGGCCAGGAGAGGCCTAGGAAAACCAAGCCAGACTGCCCTGGCCACTAGCAGTGGGAAAATCTGGCAGCTGAGTCCCTTGTGAAGAAAACTAGTATCAGGCACATGGCTTTTTTTTTCCTTTAATTTTTTTAAATGTTTATTTTTGAGAGAGAGAGAGAGCGAGACAAAGTATGAGTGGGGGAGGGGCAGAGACAGAGACACAGAATCCTAAGCAGGCTAAAACACATGGCTCAAACTCACTAGTCATGAGACCTCAGCTGAATGTCCAACCGACTGAGCCACCCATGCACCCCTCAGGCACATGGCTTCTTATACAACCACAGAACTGCTTCCCATGGCAGTTTTGCTAATCCCTGTACTGAATTTACCAGGCCTTCTTCAGCTGAGGGATTAGGAAGACTATGTTCTTAGCATTTCTTCATTTATGCATGCAACATCCAGATGACCTCATATAGGATAGGATTCTGATATTCTGAATTGTGGAGAATTACTATTTCAGAATCATAATGAGAATCCAGCAGCCAGGCCAGATACCCCGGTTCCCTGATCCCCAGACTGCAGACCTTTTCCAAGCCTTCAGTGAGCCTCCCCCTCAGCAGGACAGAGGCTTTGCCCTGGGAAAGACATGCATTAAAATCTAGGCAGTTGTTCTTTTTCAGGGTTTTTTTTTTTTCTTAGCACTTATTCTAATGCACTTAAGTGATCTTAGGCCAAGGTCTTGCCAAAAACCAGCCTTATTCAGTTCCTATTCCAGACTGTCTGGCAAAAATGCCCTCTTCCTATAGGTATGAATGTTGCCTGACAACTTATGATACTGTGTTTAACATACATAGGTGCTAAGTAGAGCCAAAGGCCTGGGTGAGAGTGAACATCATGGGGTAGCAGGTAGATACCCAAACAGCAGGACTTGATCATGATCACTTGTGAGCCTAGAGAATATTGGACATCTTCTAGCTTTAGCAAATTATCTGTAGCTGAGCTTCAGATAGAAAGATAGAAAGACTTCAGTGACCAAGACAAAAAAGATGGAAGATGAAATATGAAGAGAGAAGAGTCCCCTCCAACCACTAAGAGGGACTGTCACAGCAAAGTCAGCTGTTAGTAAAAGCTGAGGCAACTCATTAGGGCCTTGCTATTGGCTGGCATAGCACACTGGCAAACCAGGGATGTGCTGGTGAGCTCGGGGGCCCGGGAAGGTGTGGGCTCTAGTCTCCATTAAGCTGGGGATTTGTGAGATGGAAGGTCTCCAGAGTGCAGGAGAGACCACCCCTCACACCTGAAATTGAGACGCTTCTGATCCAAACAGCAAAAGTCAAGTCAGTGTGAGATTATCCCTTAATTAGCCGTTTTCTAACTCTGTGTGTGTGTGTGTGTGTGTGTGTGTGTGTGTGTGTGTGTGTGTATACGTGTTCATCCCTGAACTTCCTATTACAAGATTTTAAATTCAGCAGGTTGAAACCAAAAAATAGTGAAGGAAGAATCTGTGCCCATCGTAAGGGAGAGATATGATGGCTCATTCATTCATTCATTCAATCATTCATTTAATGCATGTTTATTGAACACCTGCCAATGCCAGGCCATGTGCTAGGCACCAGGAGTACAAGAAGTAGAAAAACCAGACACTATTCCTGGCCTCATGGGGCTTACAATCTAGTCAAGGAAACAGACATCAGATAATCACCCAAACAACTATCAAATCATAACTTGTCAATGACAGTGCTGACCCAGTGCTGACCCTGAAGCTAGCAGGAAGCTGGAGAGCCCAGGATAGTGAGGAGGAGGGCCTCAGAAGGAAGAGACAGAGACCAGATTCTGCCTGCCTGCCTGCTTTTCTTCTTTTTGAAATTTTTAGGTTACTTGTAATAATTATAAAATAACAGTGTAATAGGTTAACATCCGGAATATTTGAAGAGTTGCTACGATGTAATGAAAGACAAGAACCCAATCTTTAATTTGGTAGGTGAGAAGTGCTCTCGTCTGCCAAGCTCTCTGACACAGCTGTGTGTGTGTCGCTTCAGCATTGGTGATGGTTTCCTCTTGGCTGTCTCTTATGCCCAATTGCCAGGTTCAGGCCTACCTGACATGTTGCAAACTGCGTTCTGCCTACTTGGTTGCCGTGAAGCAAGAACACTCACGGGCTGCAGCCCTTGTCCAGCAGGTGCAGCAGGCTGCCAGGAGCAGTGGGGATGCAGTAGTGCAAGACATCTGCACCCAGTGGCTTCTGACGAGCCACAACCGGAGCACCCACAGCTCAGGCTCCAGAAAGTGACCATGTGCAGCGAGGCCTGACTACTATAGAATAGGAGAGATGGAGATGATCTCTACCTCTCCCCTCCTGTGCAGTGGGACTTCCCCGGCTCTGCCCCAGGTCGGAAAGAGCTGGATCGGACCCTACTTGCCACCTTGGGCAAGGATAGGACCTTTCACGCCACGCAAGTGCCATGTTTCTGTCAAACTGTGGGATCTACGTGTCGTCCGGAGATGGCCAGTTCTTTCTACCTCAGCGTGAGTAAGTGTGTGTGCACACTTCTGTGCACTCATGTTTACGCCTAAGCATTTCTGAACAAACAAAACTCTCCCCCACCAAAAAGAGGCACTTTACTTTAGACTTCTGCCAGTCTGCACACCTTCCCTGCGTTTTGGTTCTTAACCCGGGTCATCCTCTTTGTACACAGTTCCCTCCGTGTGGAGATGCTCAATGGCTCCTCAGAACTAGAAGGGTTTTACAGAGAATTATAGAGCAGCACCAAAAGGATTGCCTCTTTTCTTCCTTCTCTGCCCAAAATTCAGAGATGGCGAGGGGCAAGTGCTACCTGTGGAATAAAACTTCCGAGTGTGCCCTCTCACAAGCACAAGGAGTAACCATGAGTCTCTGGAAGGTAGTCTGAACAGAAGCGTCCTCAGGTGCTGGCGTCTGAAAGCTGTGGGTGCAGACAGTGAGGGGGCCAGAGCCCCACTCACCAGCAGAGGGGCACCATTGCATTCATGCTGTGGGGAAAGAAAGGGGAACCTCTCCAAAAAGAATGCAGGGGGCTTGCTTACAAGCACAGAGCTGGCTTTTGTGAATATCCCTGCAGGAAAGAGAGAATGTGGCTCCCTCTTAGAGAGTCTGGGAAGAGAAATGGTAGCCAAGATCCTAGCCCTAAAATGTCTAGACTACCTGTTTGAGTTAACAGCCTGTTTGTGCTCCTTAAAATGGTCAGGAATCCACTTCCTCTTCTGTCCTGCTTCTCTACAGTCTCATCAGGACCACAGGGTGAATACACAGAGGCCTAGGGTCATTGAGAAGGCAGTACACTTCTCTGTCTTCACAGAGGGAATCAGGGTTTGGGCCTGCAGACAAGAGTCAGAACAAGGGGATGATGAAATGGTCCTGTCCAGTTGATGGAAAACCAGGTGAAGTACTCCTTTAATATGCACTGGCTTGTGTTCCCACACCAGATATGATTTTTTTTTAATGTTTTATTTTATTTTTGAGAGAGAAGAGAGGGAGAGAGAGAGAGAGAGAGAGCGCGCGCGCGCACGCACACACACACACACACACACACACACGCATGAGTGGGGGAGGGCAGAGAGAGAGGAAGACAGAGAATCCGAAGCAGGCTCCAGGCTCCGAGCTGTCAGCACAGAGCCCAACCCAGGGCTCCAGCTTTCAGACCGTGAGATCATAACCTGAGCCGAAGTCGGACACTCAACCAACTGAGCCACCCAGGCACCCCCAGACGTGATTTTAAAAGGGTCTGTTGTACTCAATGACTTGGATTTGCAAGTGAGGGCCCTAAGAAAAAGCTGCAGCTCTGAGCCTCCCACCATCCAGAGCTCAGTCTGTTGATCTCACATCTGCTGCTGAAACAAACAGGAACTGGAAGCCAAAGTCAGTATCTCTGGTGCTTAGACCCTGTGGATTTCTTTCTGAACCAGGTTTTTTGGTAGTAAAAAAATAACCATCATGGGCATCTGTCAGATTCAAAGTTTTGGTCCTGTAGAGAAGAGAAGCTTCAAAGAAAATATTAGATCTCTTTTGGGGGAGGTTTAACAAGTCAAGTGGCTTTTCCTTCTTCGAGTCATACAATGCATCTGTCTTCCAGGAAACATCATTCCCTGGCATCCGCTTGTCCTTCTAAGTCTGCCCTCTTTGCACTGAACATAAGCACTTTATATGAATGGGTTGCAAATCTTGCAGCCCTTAATTTGGGATGTTAACACCAGATTTTTCTGACTTTTTCCTCTGATTAGTTGAACTATAAAATAGGTAACCATTGACTAGACTGACATAAGATGACGCTAAAGGCCTTTGAGCATCACACTGTGGTCTCCAGGAAAAAAAAAGTACATGTTGAAGGGTTGAATGTTTTACTACAAGCAAGCCACAATAAAGTGTCTGTCCTACCAGTTTCTTGCCTTCATGACTGTTTTGTGATGTCTCGCTCTTACCCTTCCCTTCCTTTTTGCTTTGTGTTCTGTGTGAAAAGAAAACGTGGGTGGGGAAGCTCAGATGGCCTTCAATTCTTGAACTTTCTCAAAATGATTCCCATCATAACTAATGACTCTTTGGTTAGAATTTATCTCAAGTTTCCAATGTGTTCAAAACTGTGAGTGTACTCTCTACCACCAGAAAACTTTTTTCCTTCAGTTGGGTTTGTAGGTAGAAATAGGTTATACATTCATCAGGTGTAAATGGTAAGTGAAAAGTCCCTCCCATTCCTGGCCCCTCAGCCCAGTGCCTTCCCAGAGGCCATCATTGTTACCGGTTTCTAATGTATAGTTCCAGAGCTATTTTATTGCATAAACAAACAGCAATGACTAAAGTATTCCATGGCCGTATAAAGATATGCCATAATTATTTAACCATTGTCTGTTGGGTATTTTAGGTCATTGCCATATTTCACCACCACAAATTATGCTGCAGTGAATTATCTCGTCCAGAATACCCTGGGTCAGGGGTGCCTGGGTGGCTCAGTCACTTAAGCATCTGACCTCAGCTTAGGTCATGATCTCATGGCTTTTGAGTTTGAGCCCCACGTTGGGCTCTGTACTGACAGCTCAGAGCCTGGAGCCTGTTTCTGATTCTGTATCTCCTTGTCTCTCTGCCCCTCTCCCACTCACGCTCTGTCTCTCTCTCTCTCTCTCTCTCTCTCTCAAAAATAAATAAACATTTTAAAATATCTAAAAAAGAAAAAGAATAGCCTAGGTCAGAGGATATGTGCATTTGGCAGATATTGCCGGCTGTCTTCCAAAGAGATCATATACCAATTAAACTCTCCCACCAGCAGTATATAGGACAGAGCCTGCTTTCTCACACCCTTGTCTCAGTAGATCCCAAACTTTGTAGCTCTTTGCCAGTCTGGTAAATGAAAAATTTGGTACTCTGAAAAGTTTTTTAAAGCTATTCGTCATTTTTCAAATTGTGTGTGTCTTTTTAATGTCAACCAAATTATGAATCTTCAAAACCAAGCATAGGGTCTTTGCAGAAAGTAGAACTCAAATTTAGCTTGTTTTCTTGCCATCCTCTTAGAGCGTGTGTTTGCAGTATAATGCTTGAGCCATGGACTTTAACGTTGCTGCCGTTATCTCCTTTCTCCAGAAACTTATCTCCTTGAATTTCTCTTTTTTTTTTTTTTTTTTTTTTTTTTAATTTTTTTTTCAACGTTTTTTATTTATTTTTGGGACAGAGAGAGACAGAGCATGAACGGGGGAGGGGCAGAGAGAGAGGGAGACACAGAATCGGAAACAGGCTCCAGGCTCTGAGCCATCAGCCCAGAGCCCGACGCGGGGCTCGGACTCACAGACCGCGAGATCGTGACCTGGCTGAAGTCGGACGCTTAACCGACTGCGCCACCCAGGCGCCCCTCGAATTTCTCTTTAAAGAAAAACAACAACAGCAACTTCAGAAACAAACACAACAAATAAAAACTGATGAAAGTGGACCTGAAAACTATCTGTTATGGACATGGCACAAAGATGTGTCACAACACAGATAATTAGAACACCCAATCTAAATCTAGGATATGGGACCACGGACTATGTTTAGAAACCTGAGACACTCCAGAGTTACCAGATATCTTTGGCTGGAGCTTAAACAAAGCAGGTCAAATGCTATTAGACTCTCTTCATACCCAAGCAACCAAATATCAATAGTCACATAACCCAAAGGTTATGGCCTTTTCTTGGTCATCATCCTCTCTTCTACAGTAATAATGTTGACTGATCCATTAAAACTTCCAGTTCTTTTAAAACAAGTTCATTCCACATGTGATTACCAAAAGGCTTCTCCAGTGGAATCCTTTCCTGTTCCATTTCTTCATGTTGTTATTTCTTTCACCACCTACCAGTCTCTGGTCTGCCATTATCAAAACCCTTTCTTCAGGCTCATTTTAAGTGCCATTTCCTCTACAAATTACTTGCTTCTCGGGCTATACTTCCTCTTCATGCCACTCAAAGGCTAAAATTCTTCAAAGTTCTATCCATTCTCTCTTGACATTTAATACTCTCCCATACCATCCCATAACTTCAGCAGTCATCTTGGTTGGCTGAGTTCTAAACCAAATTTGTCCCTCTTAACTCCTTTCCACATCACACCTGCCTTTTGATTGCTTCTTGAAGTCACCCACGTGGCTAACCTGTAACTAAAAATATCAAGTCCAAAATGGAACACATTCTATTCCACCTACAAACCTGATCTTCCTCCTTTGATGAATATTGGTATTACTGTTATTACCGTTATGCATGCTGCCGGGGTTAGCAACCTCAGGGTTTCTCTGTATTGACTATTCACCCTCCTCATTCAAACATTTAGATACTTACCTCAAAAATAAATACCTCAAATACCTCAAAAACAAGTAAATAAACATTAAAAATATATATAAATAAATGAATGATCTGATGGTGGCCTAAGGAAATCTATGATCTAAGAGGCAGACAAAGGAGGAGCAACTGGGCAAGAGATCCCAGAGGGAGGAGGAAAACCAGGAGAATGGAGGTTATAGAAGTCAAGGAAGTAAGTGTTGACTTCCAGTTTCCACATGGCTCTTTTTACTCTTGAAAACCACCTCCAAAGAGCCAAGGAGAAACAAACTGTAAACAAACATACTTCCAAACAGAAACTCTATCTTTGATAAACTAGGAGACAACTGTTAAGAAAAATTCACAGGTCGCCTGGGTGGCTCAGTTGACTGAGTCTGATTTTAGCTCAGGTCATGATCCCAGGGTCATGAGATCAAACCCCACATCGGGCACCATGCTGAGCGTGGAGCCTGCTTAAGAGTCTCTCTCTCTCCCTCTCTCTCTCTCTGCTCCTCCTCTGCTTGCTCGAATGCTCTTTGCTCTCAAATAAATTTTTTTAAAAATCACAATATGAAGATTTTTAAATGGATGGAGAGACACCTCTTCTGCTGTAGAAGGTGGAAAGGAAAAAAATATGAGTGGGATACAGATAAGTTTGCTGGTTTGGTAGCAGAAGGAGGGAGTTTCTGACTAATGGCTTCCATGTTCTCTATGAAGTCAGAGGAAAAATCACCTGTTAAGAGCTCAGGTTTGCTGGTGGGTTGAGTAACTTGAGAAGACATGAACTATGTGTGTGTTGTGAGCTCAGAGGCAGTATACTGTGACGTTTTTGAAGCTTATGTGGGCCTCTGTGAGTAAAGGAGTCACAGAGAGTTGCATTGTGGGCTGGGGGTAGAGGGACAGGTTTCTGTTAGCATTTTTATGCGAGTATTGCTAGTAAATTGCCTAAAGAGATCTCAGAGGACCTTAAATTCCCATGGCTCATGGTTTGGGTTTGTTGGGGGTTTTTTCCCTTTTTTTCTCATTCTAAATCAACATCCATTTTTGTACCAAATTTTGTGTCTGTAATTTTGTATTCTCTTCTTAAAGGTGGTCCCACAAGTTGTCTAAGCTTCCATGGATCCATCCTTTACTGTGGGGGAACAAGTGATCAGGTAGCACTGAAGTCAGCTGGCACTGATGACCAGCAATTGATGATCTGGTGGTCCTGCCAGGTTGAGTGATGTCCTCCAGTAGCATATAGAAATTGGAGACTTGGATTCTTCCAGGCTTGGCTTTTGCCAGATCGGTGTGATAATGGGACAGGGGAATTGGCAAGGGGAGCTGGAGAAGGAAGTTGTGGTTGGGATGTTGGAAGGTAACCTATCAGAGGAGCGGCAAGTTCATGTGTTGACAAGGTGTCCAGGTGTGGTCCTTGTCATGGGAAAGGGAGACTAAAGAGGAGTGGAGAAGATCAGAGCTGAGGAAGTCAAGAAACTGAGTCTGCTTGGACATACAGCACACTTTGAAACACTGGTGCTTTGGGCAACCCATAGGCACCCACGATTATCACCCTCCTACAGTATCATGATGCTATCTGAGTTAGTTACGTCCTGTCTGATCACACTCTCTCAAACACTTTATGAGGCAAACGTCTCATATGTTCAGTAAACACTCGATCTTTCTTTCATGCCAGATTGAAATTAAACCTCTATGGTAGACAGGGGCCCTGGCATATGAAAGGGGCCTCTTTTTTGAGAATTCCCAGAGCTGGACTGCCAGTGCCCATCTCAGAGCTATGTGAACAGTAGTGCCCTTAGACCCCAGTAAGAAGGGCTTCTTCTCAGTCACGCACTTTTAAAAGCCCTACATTTCACAAAAACGCACATAAAAGCAGTAAGTTTATGGGGCGCCTGGGTGGCTCAGTCAGTTAAGCGTTCAGGTCTTAATCTCGCGGTTCATGAGTTGAAGCCCCTCGTCAGGCTCTGTGCTGACAGCTCAGAGCCTGGAACCTGCTTCGGATTCTGTGTCTCCCTCTCTCTCTGCTCCTTCCCCACTTGTGCTGTCTCTCTCTGTCTCTCAAAAATAAATAAACATTAAAAAAATAATAAAATTTTTAAAAAGCAGTAAATTTATTTCCGAATGTATGGACATCTCTGTTACTTGGGCTCTGGTGCTTAGTTCAGACTTAACACAACTTGACACCCTCAAGATAAGCTCTCGTGCTGAACAGTATAAAAGCCCCCAGGGAAACAAGTCATGGCTGCTTCAGAGTTCGGGAGGGATTTGAACAGAGGAAGCAACTGGGGACAATAAAGGCCAATTGGGCACATTGTTTTTCAGCATGAGTATTAGAGATGCTTGCATTAAAATGGGTATTGGGGCGCCTGGGTGGCTCAGTTGGTTAAGCATCCAACTTCGGCTTTGGCTTAGGTCATGATCTCACAGTTTGTGAGTTCAAGCCCAGGTCTGGGTCTGCGCTGACAGCATGGAGTTTGCTTTGAGCTCTGTGTCTCCATCTCTGTCTGCCCCTCCCCCACTCTCTCTCTTTCTGTCTCTCTTCCTCTCTCTTTCCAAAATGAATAAACGTTTAAAAAATGGGTATCATTTTCAGTAGTGCTGAGTGTATTTTTTCTTATCTCTTCATATTCCAATGTGTGTATGTTTGCAACACTTGTATCTGGAAGCTAAATAATAAACAATTCATTTTACCTTTAAATTGATAGATGTGTGGGTGTAGAGGAAACAAGAATGAAGTATAATATCCATTGTTTACACTGGCAACAAAATGGACATTGAATAGTGTTTTGTTTTCTTTTAGTTTGTTTTGAGAGAGAGGGAATGAGCAGGAAAGAGGTGGAGTGAGAGGGGGACAGAGGATCTAAAGTGGGCCCTGTGCTGACAGCAGAGAGCCCAATGCAGGGCTCCATCTTATGAATTGTGAGATCATAATCTGAGCCAAAGTTGGACGCTTACTCCACTGAACCAGGTGCCCCAGAATCCTGAATAGTTTTATTTTTATAAAAATTCATAGAATTAAATTTTCTTTAAAAAAAATTTTTTTTAACGTTTATTTATTTTTGAGAAAGAGACAGAGTGAGAATGGGGAAGGGACAGAGAGGGAGACAAAGAATCCGAAGCATAGAATTAAATTTTCAAAAGCTTAAAGATTTAGCTTTACTTAAATAAACTTTATTTAAAATGTTGATATTCATAGCTATACTGTATTTTGCCCTTTAATTTTGGTATATAATTTAAATATTCTAGAAGAAAATAACGTAAGACATTTAAAGTAATTTTTATTTTTGCATTTCTTTAATTTACATTTTTATGAAAGCATATTTAAATTGCATTGATTTTAAATAGAATTACATTTTGTATTTTTTAAATTCTTTAGGTAACTAATAATAACTTCCACTAGAGCATAAAATATTGGATGATTACAACAACATAATTAGTGATTTTATTGAGATGAAAGCCACGTGGAGCAGAGCCACCCCTCACTTTCACCCCATTGGACTGTGAAATGAGTAAGAAATAAGTTTTTATTGTATTAATCCAGTAAAGATTAGCATTGTTTGTTACAGCAGTTAATCTACTCCTCCTATCAGAACAAGTTGTACGTCGTGTTCTTTGATCTTCTCAGCTGATTGTTTTGGTTAAGAGATATCGTATATCCATATGTAGAAAAAATAGATTATACACAAACTAAAACTTGGATAAACACCTGTGAAAGTATTATAGTCACAACTACTGAGACTCTGTACTAGGATGTTAGATTAATTAAACTTGTTGAGACTGAAGTTAGTGAAAAATGACAGATCTGTGGAGTGGAGAAAAATATACTGAAAGCAGAGTCAAAATGTCACTTTACCGGTAAGGAAATTGGAGGCGATGAAAGTAGGTCAGGAAGACATCTGCCTTAGGTCAGGAGTAATGATGGGGGGAATAGATGTAAAAAATGACAGAATTTGGGGCACCTTGATGAGCTCAACCATCTAAGCATCCAACCCTTGATCTCAGCTCAGGTCTCGATCTCAGGGTTGTGAGCTCAAGCCCCACACTGGGCTCCACACTGGGCACAAAGCCTTCTAAAAAAAAAAAGGAAAAACTGGCAGAACATTAGCATTTTTATATGGCCCAACACAATAATGTTGTATCAGGACATAGATTTCAACAATAAAGACCATTTGTTGTGTCCTATAACAATAAGTCACAAGGGAGGATAGTTCCAGACTTGGTTAATTCCGTGACTCACTAATTTATCATCAGCACCCCAGGTCCTTTCCACCTTTCCCTCTACCATTCTTAGCATGTGAGCTTAGTCTTTGGACCACCTCAGCTCCACTCGTGACTCAACATAATTGCAGTGGGTTCAGATATCATATTCAGCCATGACAACATCCAATAGAAGAAGACAAAAAATTTCTTCCTGTGTCTCACTTTTTGGTCAATGTGGAAGCCTCTACCAGAAGTTACCAATAAGTATCCTTCCATATCCCATGGGCCATGATTGAGTCACATGATTTTCCATAACTAATTACTTCCAAAGGAATTGTGATCACCATGATTGCCTTGGACCAGCAGTCCAAGGACCTTTGCCCAAGAATACAACAATTAAATATGAATCTCTGAGGTAAGACCTAGGCATTGGCATTTTATGTTTTAAAATACACCTAGGGTTGGGCACCTAGCCTGGGTGACCTCAGTAGGTTGAGTGTCCAACTTTGGCTCAGGTCATGATCTCACCATCTGTGGGTTCGAGCCCCGCCTCGGGCTCTGTGCTGACAGCTCAGAGCCTGGAGCCTGCTTCAGATTCTGTGTCTCCCTCTTTCTCTGCCCCTCCCCCACTTGCTCTCTGTCTCTCTGTCTGTCTTTCAAAAATAAACATTAAAAAAATAATTAAAAAAAAATTTTAAATACACCTAGGGTTGAGAACACCACAATGAGTTAATCAGTCAACACCAGTCACAGACACAGTGGCAGCCCACAGTGTCTACTGAAAGTATTAATTTTTACTCATTAGTGTATAGTTGACGTGTAATATTATTTTCAAGTGTACAACAGTGATTCAACATTTATATACATTAAGAAGTGGTCACGGTGATAAGGATAGCTACCATCTGCCACCATACAAAGTTGTTACATATTATTGACTATATTCCCTATGCTGTACGTTAAATCCTCATTGTTTATTTGTTTTATAACTGGAAGTTTTTGCCTTTTATCTCTTTCACCTATTTCACTCATCTTCCCCCCCACCTGCCCACCTCCTTCTGGTAACCACTAGATAGTTCTCTGTACCTGAGTCTGTTTCTTTTTTTTTCTTTTTTTTTTTAATTTTTTTATGTCTATTTTTGAGAGAGAAAGAGAGAGCACAAGCAAGGGAGGGACAGAGAGAGGGGGAGGGACAGAAAGAGAGGGAGACAGAATCCGAAGCAGGGTCCAGGCTCTGAGCTGTCAGCACAGAGCCTGACACGGGGCTCGAACCCACAAACTGTGAGATCATGACCTGAGCTGAAATTGGACGTTTAACTGATTGAGCCACCCAGGCGCCCCATCTGAGTCTGTTTCTGTTTTGTTAGTTTATTTATTTTGTTTTTTAGTTTGCACATACAAGCAAAATCATACGGTATTTATCTTTCTCTGACTTATTTTACTTAGCATAATATACTCCAGGTCTGTCAGCGTTGTCACAGATGGCAACATTTCATTCTTTTTATAGCTGAGTAATAGTCCACTATGTATGTATACACCACCTCTTTATTCATTCATCTATCTGTGGACACTTGGGTTGCTTCCGTGTCTTGGCTATTGTAAATAATCTTGCAATGAACATAGGGGTGCATATACCATTTTGAATGAGTGTTTCTGTTTTCACATAAATACTCAGAAGTAGAATTGCTGGATTATATAGCAGTTCATTTTGTTTTGTTTTTTGGTAGTTCTATTTTTAAGTTTTTCAGGAACTCCATACTCTGCTGCACTAATTTGCATTCCCACCAGCAGGAAATCATTAATTTCTAATTTCCAAGTAAAATATTCTGGGTTTTTTTTTTAAATGAAATGTATGTTCTATCAATCCTTCCCAGGGGCAACCTCTTTTGTATTCATTAGACATGATTTTAGACCTTTTTCTGTGCTTTTACTAACTTACGTATGCACCCACAGAAAATATATGGTATCATGTTATATGTGTGTAATCTTTAAATATAAATCTTATCACCTGCACACATTCATCATTCTCCTATTCACCAATGTAGCCAATAACTCATGTCTGTATGTATATATGTGTGTGTATAATTTTTAATATAATTATTTTTGGAGTAGTTACCCCAAAAGCAAGTATACTAATACTCCATTGTATGATTATATCAAAGATTAATTTTCCCCAATTGGACACTTAGATTGTTTCCAACTTTTTGCTAGTACAAAAAAATGCCGCTTTGCATATATACACTAATGTTACTATAGATACTAAGAAGCAGAATTTTCTGAGTAGAAATGGCTTCACCATTTCTTCCACTCATATCAGCAGATATAAAAATACCTATTTCCTAGACTTTTATCAACATTTGCTAAGCTCTGTCCTTTTTGACAATCTATTGAAAAATGATACTGTTATTGTTTTAATTTGTAGTTCCCTGATAACTACTAAGATACATTGGCCATTTTTATTTCTTTTTTTTTAATTTCTTTTTTTAACATTTATTCATTTTTGAGAGACAGAGACAGACAGAGCACGAGCAGGGCAGGGCAGAGAGAGAGAGATGAGACACAATCTGAAGCAGACTCCAGGCTCTGAGCTGTCAGCACAGACTGTGAGATCTCACAGACTGTGAGAACCCACAAACTGTGAGATCATGACCTGAGCCAAAGGCAGATGCTTAACCAACTGAGCCACCCAAGCTCCCCTGGCCATTTTTATTTCTTCTGTGAATTTCCTGCTTCTATCTTTTTTTTTTTAATTTTTTTTTTTTACATTTATTTATTTTTGAGAGACAGAGAGAGACCGAGCACAAGTGGGGGAGGGGCAGAGAGAGAAGGAGACACAGAATCCGAAGCAGGCTCCAGGCTCTGAACTGTCAGCATAGAGCCTGACACCGGGCTCAAACTCACAAACTGTGAGATCATGACCTGAGCCAAAGTTGGACGCTTAACCGATTGAGCCACCCAGGGTGCCCCTTGCTTATATCTTTTTTTAAATGCATTTCTTTTATTTTTTTTTTTTTTAAGTAATCTCTATGCCAAATGTGGGCTTGAACTCATGACGTCAACATCAAGAGTCATACGCTCTACTGACTGAACAGCCAGGTGCCCCCCTCCTGTTTATATCTTTTGAAAGTACTCTGTCAGGTATTCTATCTTGTTCTTATTGAGAAGTAAAAGTTCTTTATATAATATGGCTGCCACTTTTGTATCTGATATACATCTGTCACTGCAGCAGATGCCGTGGCATGCCAACCAGATTCCCCGCTTCAGAAATGAAACACCTATACCCCAGATGCTGAGAGTGTTGGCAGCTAACAGCTCTCAGCTGAGTCTCTCTCTCTCTAGAACTTACCCTCATCAGAAAGAGGCACCTTGCCCAGGTTATGTCCCCTCCCTGGAAGCTGTCCACATCCAGTAACTGGGCAGTGTGGGTCTATAAAGGCCACCCTTCTTTCCTCAATCCAAGATAACTCAGTTCCAGAGCCCCCTGTGGGTTTAGGATCGTCTAAGCCTTTGTTGTGACTGCACCACTGTTCCACTCCACCCTCTGCCCAACCCTGTTTCCATTACACCCCATGGTTATTGTTCCCAAGAATACTCCCAGCAAGCTCCCTGTGTGCTAATGTCCATCTCAAAGCCTATTTCCCAGTATACCTGGCCTGCATTACACATGTTTACCAATATCACTTGAGTTTTAACGTTATTTCTGGTGTGTTATTTTTTTATTATCTATTTATTTTAAATGTTTATTTTTGAGAGAGAGCGAGCATAAGCCAGGGAGAGGCAGAGAGAGAGGGACACAGAGGATCGGAAGCGGTGCTCTGTGCTGACAGCAGAGAGCCCAATGTGGGGCTCAAACTCATAAACCATGAGATCATGACCTGAGCTGAAGTCGATGCCTAACAGACTGAGACACCCAGGCACCGCATCTGGTGTGTGTTTTAGATGTATCCCTCCTTTCCCATATGCATTTTGCTTTTCATGTCTTAAAAAGGCCTTCCCTATTCTAAGAGCTTAAAGATATTCTCCTACATTTTCTTCTAATATTTTTGCTTTTTTTGCGTGAAATAGAGAATCTAACCTTATGTTTTCATTTAGATAGTTATTTGTCTAACATTATAGTCCATGTTTTTCTCATTGATGTGAAATGCCACCTCTACATTTGTCACATCCTTACATTACTCTTCCCCCTTACCATAGCTAAATACTATGTGTGAGCATCTGACCCCTGCCAAACGTGAGGTTCTTTTAATACGAAATATAGAAAATTGCTGCAGTGTCTCTTTAATGATGGACTCCACAAGGTGTGAGGCTTGACAGTTTTCAACAGTCAAGCTTCTTGCCACTTAACTCTGAAGTGAAGTCCACATCCAAAGAAAAGCAAATATTGTAGAGAAGGAGGCATGGTGATGCTTGATGCTTGAGTTCTGGTTATTTCTGAGATTCATCCCTGCCCTTTCCCACTATTCATATCCAACCCTTCCTTGAATTTATGAGCAAACTATTCTGCTTTTTGGCTTAAGCTTGCTCAAAATGGACGTCTAGCTTGTAACCAAAATAGGCCAAATACACACGGTGTGTCTGCCAAGGCTCAGAGGCATAGCAACACGGAGTACAGAGCTGAGTTGGACAAGGGCTAGGTGTCAGCCAAAATCTGTGACAGCTAGTCATCACTTAGGTCACCTGTGCCCTAGAACTGTTTGCTTCTTGACTTTTATGTTTCTTCGGTTTCCTTTTCCTCTAGTTACCCAGACAAGTTTCATCTTTACGAAATTTAGGCCAGCCTCAGTTGAGTCAAAGGGAAAAATTTTCCACACCTGGGCTAGGCTAGGTAAGGGTTTCCAAGCATAACAGAAGCCAGGATCATGAAGGCAGTGGGCCTGGAGCAGCTAGAGAAGCACCTCAGGGCAGAGAAGTCCGGGATGACTGTAATCCCTGAGTCCTCCTCCACAGGATCTTGTGTCCCGTATCCTGAGGGGCACTCTGCCAGGCAGGAAGGCGTATCCATAGCATGAGTAAAGTGGAAGGAAAATGGCCTCTGTGGTCATGGGAGAAACTGAGAAGTGGAGGTTGAATGATGATAACCCGTCCACTCCCAGTGTTGTTTGTGCTGGGCCAGGGCCTTTCCCTTGCTTGGTTGGTAACTTGGGACAAGTCTTTCTAAAAAGATGACAGGAGGCCAGGGCTGGCACTTGTTCCTTGTCCAGGTTGAACAGACTAGACAAAGCTTCTGGTGTTGAGCAGGAACCTATACGGAGGCACGATGAAGTCTGAGCACATGGCAGTTACAGAGAAGTAGGGCTGAGAGAGGTTGTGTCTCACAGGAGCACCTGAAGGCCACGAGAAATGGTTGAGTCTGGATCCGAACAAGGGGAACAACTATTGTTTTATATTATGAAAATACCAACAACATGTAAATCAATATACACACCTAATTTTTTCCCTCATTTTTAGCATTCTTTGCTGTTCAGTTCTCATATTTTTGGTGTTAGGCACAAATGCATCCAACTATCTGAAATAGGATAGAAAACTTCAGATTGAAAATATTTTCCCTGACCAAATAACACTTCACAGGTTTCTTTAAGTGAGAGGCAGTGTAGTATTGTGGTTAGGAGCAACTGCCCTCAGCCCTCTGCCACTTTGAGCTGGCTGAGAGCTGTGCCGCATGCCAAGGATGGCAGGAAATAATGCACATTTCAAGTAGAGTCATTCTTCAGGAAGGAAGGGATAGTATGGAGGTTATAATTAGGGAAGTTGCATTGGAGCAATTTCCATGTTTTCCAGAGACCAGGGTTAGATAACAATGCAGGGAATGCCCCCCCTTGCCCCCCAAGTCCAAAAGTTAAGAGGAAGAATTTCTCCACCAGACACTATGACCTTAAGGTCAGCCCTCAGCCCCCAAAGTTCCTAAGGCCATTAGGCTCGAGGGGAGCAAAGTCCTTTCCTTTTGGGTGCCAGATTCTCATGCAAAAATTCTCATTGCTTTCATCTGTCTCCCCAGCTCACCCAGGTTCCTCCTAGCATTAGACCCTGGGATCTTATATTCAAGCTGCCTGTCTTGCCCTGAGTTCTAGGTTCTGCTCCCTTGCTGTTAGAGTACCAATACCCAACCTCTGTACTCCAGATTGAGGCTAAAAGCCCCCTTGCCCCCCACAATTGGCCCCATGGTCTCTGAGTATCTTAGAAAATGTACAAAGAGGTTTTTCAGATTTCAGATATTTGACACAAATCAAGAGTAGTATAACCTTCATCAAGCCAATCATACTAGCAAGTAACCTGGCAAACATGAAAAGTTTATAAAATGTAATAGCCCAAAGGATTCCAAACACACATAATGTAAAGATTCCGCGTATTTTTAGGAATAATCTTTTGAATGTGATAGCATTGTCTCTCTGAAAAAGATGTCCTACAGATAGAAGACTCCAGTTTAATAAAAATGGCTATACTTGAATGAGTGATAGTGGAGGAACCCAGCCTTGGGAGCGGGTTTACTCGCGAACCGTGTACCACCAATACCAGTGTTGCCTAGATGTGGTAATTGGAACCAACTCTTTGTAGCTCATACCTGGTTTTGTTTCTTCTACCTACAGCCAGCCCCCTCTGAAGTGCATGTGTCCCACCCCAAGCCCACCCCTCTTGCTTCAATGTGCCAATGCTTATTAGTGCTTAAACTAGCACACAGGTGGGAGTCCTTGCTCTCATACCCATTGTCTGCTTGTTCTCCTTACTGTGCAGAGAGCAGCTCTGCACGCTTGCCTTCCACAGCCCACACTCCTGCTTTTTGGTTTATGCTTGTTCCTGCAGCCCAGAAGAGACATCCAGGATCATCCATGCCCTGCAATGCTCTTCACCAGCCTTGCCTCCTACCCTTGCGTGACCTTTGGCTGTTTTGTTTTTTTTCCTCTCTTTTTTCCCCTCCAGTCTTCACCAGGCTTTTCATCAGACCCAACAGCCTATGAGCACAGACTGTAGGTCCCAATAGCAAGCATATATTGGTTGCTTCCCTAGTACTATCCCCCCACCCACCCCTTTGCCCCTTCATGTTCCCAGATTTTTCCTTGGAATTTTTTGCTTCCCCCACCGTGGGAAGCAATACAGCGTAGCAATTAAGAGAGCAGATCCTGGAGTCAGACTATGGGGGGTCCATTCCACCAATTATCAGCTGTATGAACTTTGGCCAACTACTTAACTTCTCTGTGCTTCATCAGTAAAATGGAGATAAAAATAGAGAGTTCGTGTGAGGGCAGCTAATCCTAATTAATGTAAGTGCTGTATGTTAGCTACTATTCTTCCCCACTGGGTGGAGGTGGTGGGATGGCCCCCAGCTCAGGTGTGGATAATGACTGACTTAAGCCAATTAACATAGCCCATCTGTAGTATCCATTCAGGCCAATGAGGCACAAGGAGATTTGCTGGGGCTTCAGGAAAGAAAAGCTTCCTCTTTTTTTCAGGACCGTTTCTCTTTCCCTGATTTGCACAAACCAACTGTAAGAAGACATTTGTGAGACAACGAGGGAAACTTGAACTCCAAGAATTAACTTATATTCAAAAATTATTAATGTTCTCAGGAGTGAAAACGGCATTGTGGTTTTGTAAAAAACAAAGGTTCTTATTTGGATATGCACATTATTTATGGGCGAATGTACAATGTCTGGAATGTGCTTGAGAATATTCCATGTCACCTCCAGGAAAAAATGTCATGGAGGAAATAGACAAAAAAAGATTGGCAAAAGTTACTGGATGATGGGTAGGTACATGGGGATTCATACTACTTGTTACATTTTTATCTACTTGAAAATCTAAGGAATAAAAAGGTTTTTTGAAAAGTCTCCTTGCTATGGAAGGAAAGGGTATTTTTGTCATCCAGAGGCCCTTTGGATGCTTTAAAACTAGAACCAATAACATGATTTCCTGTGTCAATTAGCTGACAGATGGGGCACATCTGCACCTGCCTCTTCTTGGTGAACTTTAGCACTTGAGAGAAGCAGCAGGGGGCCCGGAAACACAACAGAAGAGAGCAAGGGAGGCCAGGAGAGACATCAGCTGCAATTTTTGGTCAAGGGTTTATGAGGGCTTGGTTTTTCTAAATCTATGTATCAAACTAAAAGAAATCCTATATTACCTCTGACCTTAATCTGTAGGGGATATCAGCATCTGTGTGATTTAAATCCCTTCTGTTACATGTTCTGTGATAAAATCGGAGAGCTGGAAGAAACTGGAGAAAATACCCAACTGAACCATCTTATTTTGCACTCAGATGTGATATTAGAAGATTATGGTTGGTTGGGTGAGATACTACTCACTAAACTAGAAGACTGGCTTCCCCACTTTGTTGCATTTCTCCCTTGCTACCCTGACAAAATAAATAAGGCAATAAGATGAATGCACAGACTTTATTTTCTCTACAAATTTAGGTAAAGGCAACTTTGTAGAAGGAAACTATCTACATGTTCAAAAATGAGAAAGCCCAAACTTACTCAGTATTATATGTTAATTATATCTTAATAAACCTAGCAAAAAAAAATTTTTTTAACTTCTTAAAAAGAACCAGAAAGAGAAAATGGGAGGGTCCAGCTTCATGCAGTGGCTCCAGGATGATCAGAGAAAGAAACTAAAGTTGGCCAAGGATTAGCCATGATTTTCCTGAGTTGGTCCAGACTCCAGAGTTGTGACTAGTATCTCAAAGAGAGATTAGTCCAGAGTTTGGGTCTATAGTCCCTGGAAATACAGTGTATAACGCTGACGCTCCTGTCACCTCAGCTGAGCATGCTTGCTGGCATTTCTGGTATTGGTGAGGAAACTGACCTAATTTTTCAGGCTCTTCTGCCATCCTTGTGCCCAGCCTGGCATCTGTGCAGCCCTCCTGCCTGGAGAGGGCAGCTGACTCTGCAAGCCTTGGAGAAGAATTCTCTATAGGTGTGCACATCTTGTGTCATGGAACAGCCTCACAAGAGAGTTGGGTGTGCAAAGTTTTCCAGAAGAGACAGGAGAATCGGAGCAGGACAGGATCCTCAACAGCAGCCAACCAGGAGGACAACCCTTCAGAACTGGCCTTTTCCTTGGTCCCGTTTCAGTATGATGTGGACGAAGCCTGATAAAGCTGTGGCTCTTCCATCAGCACTACTCCCACTGGATTCCTAGAAGCTCACAGCTGACATTCCACAAGCGCTCAGCTGTTTCATTATCTCGGGCCCTTGGAGACACCCAGGTCCTCTTGCAGTCACTGGAGGGCAGAGAAACAGCATGAACGTCCAGGAGTGGAAGTGGACAGTCTGGAAAAGGTTTTGGCCTCTTTATCAGAATATATTTCTTTTTTGCTTTAAAAATGTTTTTTTTTTTTTTATTTTATTTTAGAGAGGGACAGAGAGAACAAGCAGGGTAGAGAGGCAGAGAAAGAGAGAGAGAGAGAGAGAGAGAGAGAGAGAGAGAGAATCCTAGGCAGATTCCATGCTGAGTGCAGAGCCTGAGTAGGGCTTGATCCCATGACACTGGGATTATGACCTGAGCCAAAATCAAGAGCTGGATGCTCAACCGACTGAGCCACCCAGGCGCCCCCAGAATATATTTCTAAATGTATAAAATATTTGGATGAAAAGGAACAAATTGTATTGAAATTCAGTTTTGAAATATTTTAAAAACAGGGGCGCCTGGGTGGCTCAGTCAGTTAAGCGTACGACTTCAGCTCAGGTCATGATCTCCCGGTTGGTGGGTTCAAGCCCCACATCGGGCTCTGTGCTGACAGCTCAGAGCCTGGAGCCTGCTTTGGTTTCTGTGTCTCCCTCTCTCTCTGCCCCTCCCCTGCTTACACTCTGTCTCTCTCTGTCTCTTGAAAATAAATAAATGTTAAAAATAATTAAAAAATAAATGAAATGAAATGAAATGAAATGAAATGAAATGAAATGAAATGAAATAAAATAAAATGAAATAAAATATTTTAAAAACAGCTTCGTGGTAAAGTGATCCACAGGCTCCTTTGTTAATGTGCTCTGTAACAAGAGCTAGTGCTGGGGCCGACAGCCACCTGCTTGTAAAGTGGCAGTGAGCAGAAGTGACATCGTGAGACACCTGCAACAACTGCCAGGGGATGTGAAAATACTTAGTTTTATTGGTGACAAAGTCACAGGTATCCCTGCTACTCTAGAAGGTGATGGCCGACATTGGTTATCAAAGTGAAATGTCAAATTTCAGATGGAGATTAGTGAAAATGAAGATGCAATTGCCTTCCTGTCCAACTTCACAGACCCCTTGAATTCTATCCATGGACCCACTTGTGCCCCATGAGCCCCAGACTAAGTACCCTGTTCTCTTTTGGAGGGAGCAGGAGACTGGAAGCTAGACACATTGGGAGGTGGGGGCAGAACACAGTGTTCATGGTGTTTTTCTTCAAATAGTATTTTGTTTTGGGGGTGCCTGGGTGGCTCAGACAGTTGACCATTCAACTCTTGATTTTGGCTCAGGTTATGATCCAAGACTTTGGGTTCAAGCCCTGTGGGGATTCTCTCTCTCCCTCTTTCTCTACCCCTTCCCCTGCTTATGCTCTCTAAATAAATAAGTAAATAAATAAATAAATAAACTTAAAAAAAAAAAAGATTCTCTTTCTTTCTCTCCCTCTGACCCTCTCCCCCACTCGTGTGCACACACTCTCTCTCTCAAACAAAAAAAAAAGAGTACCAAACACTTTCAAGAGCTTAAGCAACATTAGCTATTATTTATCCATTCTTCTGCTGTTGGGCACTGAGGTCATTGCCAGTGCTTCATTTAATAAATGGTGTACCAATCAGCAGCTTTCAGCAAACAGGAAAGAATAGCAGACTGGGATGGTTCAAGCCATGGAATGGGAAGGAGACTGAATCTTGCCCTTCCTTTTATTCCCAACATCTGAATTCCCATTGAGTTTGTGGCAAGACTCAACAGTGAAATGTCTATTTCTGTTATTCCAACAGATAGTACCACTCTTGGCAGCATTGGGGGACAATGGGGAGAGGTGACCTTGCCCCAGCGCTTTGTGCTAAGTTGTATTAAAGAATTTATTAAAGAAGTCATCCAAAAGCTTCAAGGAGGAGAAAAAGGATCCAGAGGAAGCCCTCTGGATGTTCTTTCCAAAGCATAACCAACAAGGACAGTCTGATGGCCCTCAGAAAGCCACAAAACTTACTGAAAATGTGTCACACAGTTATAAAACAGAACCATAAAAGCAGCTCTTTTCAAGTTTCTAATGTAAGCTCCCTTGGAAAAGTAACAGCATTTGGTGTGCAGGCCCAACCTAAACCTGGATTCCATTATCACGCACAAACTTGGCCACTAGGTCAGGGTGCAGAGCCCAGGGAGCCCTGTGCCTTACCGCATACAAACTGGTGGAGAAAACCCGTGCCGCCTCCACACACCTGAAGTACTTGCCACTCAACGGCTCCAGGCCCTCAGCCAGGGCACAGTGCAGGCTGGTCTGCGCCCCCTCCCGTGCCGACTTGACGAAGGGGGAGAAGATCCGCCAGAGCAGACACAGCAGAAAGGAGTGCCGGATCAGCTCAGAGCTGACCACGCCTGGGTGCACAGCGTAGGTTGTGACCCCTGTGCCTGGGGCAAAGAAAGCACAGTTAGCCCAGGGACACATCAGAGCCCAAAGAAACAGCTCATCTCCTGTGGAAAAAAATGCACAAATGAGAAGGGACTCAGAGAACAAAACCCCGGGTTCAGAAGGTACCTCTCCCAGCCAAGTAGAATCTATCTCTTCCAGAAACATCTATAGCCTTCTCAGCCTTCTATGTTCCACAAGAAGTTCTTGATTGCAGATTCTTCCGTTTGAATGCCACTTTTACTCTGTGGCTTAAGTATTAATAGTAGAAACAACCACATGTAGTAGTAGGAAGAGTAGTAGGAGTAGTAGTATCAATTATGGATAGTAGTATCTTTGAAATTTCTATAGAAGGAGCTTAGGGGAAGCGACTTGTTGGGAGGTAGGAGGCTGGAAACTTGTTATGAGCTGTAATTGTTGAGCAAGCACATTTTATGGGGGGGGGTACTTTGAGGGGTATTGATAGAGATAATGGAGGTTAACATGGTCCCAAGAAACCACTGGTACCTCTACTATCTTTAGTACTTATTATGTGCAAAGGCTATGCTGCCTGCTTTACATATATTATTTCATGTAATTCTCCATGAGTCTTGTAAGGTGCCCATTTACAGTTGACGTAACTGACCTCTTGTCACAAAGAAGTTGAGTAAATTGCCCACGGTCATACCTAATAGGCTGCAGGGCCAAGGTCTGAACTCTGAGGAAGAATAAAGAGCATAGACTCTAGAGCTAGACTATCTGCATTTGAATCCTGGCTCAGCTAGGAAACTTTCTTGGTCAAGTTTCTTAATATATCTATAGTGAGATATATCTATCTCTTCATTTGTGGAGTGGGGGAAAATAATAACACCTACTTCATAGGTATGTTGTATTAAATGAGTTTAGACCTGTATAATATATGGCACACACAAAACTCTCAATTATTATTGTCATTATTATTATTTCTTCTAATAATTACCCTATTCTTCTACCTTCTGTATTCTGATAGTAAATACCATTGTTCCCAAACTCTGGCTTATTCCCTGTGGCAAATGGTCCCCCAGGTTTGCAGATGTCAAAGCCAGCAACTCAGCAAAAACTTCAGGGGAGCACAGAATCATAGGATTAAGTGAAGCCTCACCTCATTTTACAGCTGAGGGAATGAAGTCAGGGGAAATTAAAGGGACATGCACATATACACAGGTGGATCATATGTGGTACACCAAGAGCTCAGACCCAGGGGGCCAAAATCCAATTTGGTCTCTCTGACTCTAGGTAGAGGCAGCCCTGTAGCTTAGCTCACCATGTGAACCTCAAGGCAAATAGCACACACAGAAGGAAGCACCCTGGATTTAAAGCAGAGTACCCATATTCCAGTCCTGACTCCTCCACTTGCCATGTAACCTTGGGCTAGCCACTTCTTGAAACCTCAGCTTGGATCCATAAAATAGTAATAAGAGTACCTGCCCTGCCTATTATAAGAGGTTGCTGTGAAAAGTCAAATAAGATGGTAAATAGGAGAAAAGATGTGACATAAATGAAAGGTAACTTTATAGATTCCTAACCCCTGTTCAATTTTAAGTTTCCCAGGAACAAGAATTATTTTTAGTCTGTTTATGACCTTGTTCTCCTTAGTGTGTAAAGCTATCATTGAAATGCTCATGTTTGATATCTTGACTTCACAAGTTTCTGTGAACCTCTAATCTAAACAGAACCTCTAATCTAAACGGAAGACCATTTGCTATCTTAACCCTGGCCCTTTCTCCAGACTTACCTTGGAGCCTCCTGGCCAGCTCACGAGTAAAAAGCACATTAGCCAGCTTGCTGTGGCAATAAGCGAAACCTCGGCTATAGCGCTTCTCACCCTGGAGGTCATGGAAGCGAATCTTGCCAGCATGGTGGACTACCGATGACAGGTTCACCACCCGTGAAGGAGTGGACTCTTTCAGCCGCTCCAGGAGCAAGTGGGTAAGAAGAAAGTGGCCTGTAAGGAGAGCCAGCAGGGGAGATTGAAGAGTGGGGTGACAGCTCAGGCTTAGGGGTGGGAGCTGATGATAGGACTTCAGCATTAACTCCCTATCTTCTGGGCATGAACAAATTTAGATGCTGTGATAACTCAGTGCAAATCATCAGTCAGAGTGAGTGGATTCCTCAAGGCAAGGGCCAGAGCTAGACTATAGGCAAGGCAATATAGACTTGATCTGTATTTATTTGTCCCTCTGCCCTGTCCCAGTCAGGAGAAATGCCTCCTGATGGCTTCCAACCACCCTCTGGCCATGATCACACAACTGAGGGCCCAAATACATTTATGTACAGAAGGAAGGATGGAATAGTAAGGTTAAAGTAGTTTGCCTAGGACCAGAGAACATGTTCCATGAACTCCTCACTAGAGCCATGAACCCTGAACCCCAGCCTTATTCATACCTCAGACCCTCAAGATCTGTCTCCTCTGTAGCCTAGCCCTTGACTTGCTTGGTCCTTAGTTATAAATGTGACCCCCTCCAGCCAAACACAGATTCCTGCACCCTGCATGCCTGGTCCTGCATGGGAAGGCTTGCACTACCACGGCCCCATCCAAGAATGACATTCTTCTTCCTTGTGTCTCCAAGTTTTGGGGCTTCTTAATGGTATGAGTAGGAGGATCTCACTTTTTGTACTGGTCAGGAGAAGGATAGTAAACAAAACCCCCAACTCTATGAAGCTCACTAGAGATTCTCAGTACTGGTATAGGGTCATCTCCCTACAGAAAACAAGATGGGGTTTTCTTGCTTTCCAGTCACTCAAAAATACTTACCTAGGTGGTTGACTCCCAGGTGGGTTTCAAAGCCATCAGCTGTCTTAGAATATGGACACATCATCACCCCTGCATTGTTGATCAGAATATGGAGCTGCTTTTCCTCTATAAAGTATAGCCAAGGAGACCCTGAAGTTAGCAAGGAGCCCACTAGCTGCCTGTTGTAATCCTGAGTATTTGCTTCTTTCCCTTCAACCTATCTCAGTGATATTCAATAACCACGGTCATTGGATTTCTAAATTTAGTTATTGATATCTGCCTGGACATTCATTCATTCATTCATTTAGCAAATGTGTACTAAGTACTAACTCTGGGCCAGGCTCACTCAGCTATGCGCTGGACACCCAGTCATAAAACAAGACAGACATAGTCCCTGTCTTGCATGGATTTCATAGTCCTTGGTAAAAGCTAGTCATTTTCCAAGAGACAGAAAAATGTTGGCAGCAGCACAACTTCATTTAGTGCCTGTGGCACAGAAGGTTGATTCTCAGGATGAGAAAAGAGAGTGGCATCAGGGCCACACCTTGATGCCAAGGTGCAAGCCCAGACAGAGAGCCCAGCATCCCCATTGCTGAGGAAAAAGATGATAAGGATCCTGCCCAGCTTGTCCACCACCAATTCCTTGCCCTGCTGGTTCATGTGGCAGAACCTGTCCAGTGAGATCCATGGTGGTTCTGATGTAAAGGTCACAGATGATACAGGGTGGAGCAATCAGTCCCACACCCAGTTTCCTGCTTTTCTGTCTACTCACAGGGGACTTACCTGCTAGAAAGCCCTCAGCAAAGGCTCGGATGGATTTGGTATCAGATAGGTCCAGTTTCCGCACCAGCACCTGGGAGTTCTTTGTATCAGCTCGGATTTCACTGGCTGCAGACTCTCCCTTCAGTACATCTCTGCAGGCAATATATACTCTGGCTCCTGGGGCCAAAACAAAGACAGGGCAACATGTTCAAACCCTAGGCTGAAAAAGAGGACGTGGGCTTGAGACCGGTGGACAGAACATTCTCCTAGCCATCCCTAAACAGTGAGTGGCTATATTGCCATCTCAGGGTTCTCACAAGTGAACTATTCAGACCCTTTGCTGTCAGCTTAACCCTAGGCTGGGAACCCTGGCTTTTACACTCTGGTATTTAATGTGGCTTGGTATCTACCTTTAGAATAGCTGATTTGAGCAATATTTACATGGACATCATTATTTCCCTTATACAATAGGGAAGGAGAAGGGAAGAAGGTTTGTTTAAGGGTACAGAGTAAGTTGGTGCCAGAGCTGGACTTGAATCCCAGGTTCCTTGAATTTCTGACCAGAACCTCCAAGCCCAGGAGGAAAGACAAGGAAATGTGGACAGAATCCCCAGTGATAAAGGCAGGAGGCACGGTCCTATGAACACAGAAGGGGAAGGACTTGCCTCTGCGAGCGAGTTCTCTGGCCGTCTCCTTGCCAATGCCTGTGTTGGCGCCAGTGATCACCACTACCTTCCCAGGAAGTTGCACGTTTGATCTACAAACCCCACCAGCAAAGAACTTCCTATAGGCAAGGGAAACAAAAGGAAACCAAAAGCATTCATGCATTATCCTTCCCAATTCCAGACTGAGATCAACATAAAATCCATCCATCCTCAAAGAGAAATTTCTTTAAGTTGTCAGGAGACCCAAAAAAGTGAATCTTCAGGGGACACTCTTTTCCCACTAGGTATCCTGCTCATTGGCTCAGGTTGTAAGATCATGTGCCCAGAAACTACAAATGATCATTTGGACAAAGTGAATAAGTGCTCTTGAGCCAGGGCCAATGGAGACCTTCCTTGTTAGATAACACAGATACCTAGCTTTTATCTCTAGAGGTTCCCAGAGGTCAGCTTCCTCCTCTAACCTGCATTCAAAACATATGCATGATGAGCATTAGTAGAATCAATGGTCCTGAGCCCTAGGTCTTCAATAAGCATCAACAGTGAGTAATTGATTAACAGCACTTCAAGAGTTCCCATATACATATATGGCTCTTGGGCTGCTTTCCAGTTTTAGAGAGCTGACATCTTCAGAGGCTTTCTGCCATCCTACTAGAAATTCCATTCTAGCCATCAACACACAGACAGAAACCTCTTTTGTTCAGACATCTGTACAGAGAGCATCCTTTCACATAAAGTTGACTTGACAAGTTCTGAAAAAGAGGGTGGGAAAAGGGGAGAAGTAACATTTCCTAAGCATCATCTGACTGGCACTAGGCACTAGGCTAGGCACTTTCCATAGAGAACTTATTTTAATCCTCTCATTCTGTTAGTATTCCCCTTTTACAGAGGAGAAGACGAGGGTCAAAGGAGTTCAAGTCATTTGCTAATGGTGGCAAAATTAGAACTTAAACCTTGTTTCTATGCCAGGACCTAGAGCAACACTCTGTTTCTGATGTGTTCATTTATCTTCTTTATTGTCGGCATTTTTTTTAATGTTTATTTATCTTTGAGAGAGAGACAGAGCACAAGTGGGGGAGGGGCAGAGAGAAAGAGAGAGATAGAGAGAGAGAGAGACAGAATCTGAAGCAGGCTCCAGGCTCTGAGCTGTCAACACAGAGCCCGACAAGGGGCTTGAACCGTGGATCATGAGCTGAGCCGAAGTCAGATGCTTAACCAGCTGAGCCACCCAGGTGCCCCTATTGTCAGCAATTTTTATTTATTTTTTATTTTTTTATTTTTATTTTTTTTTTCAACATTTATTTATTTTTGGGACAGAGAGAGACAGAGCATGAACGGGGGAGGGGCAGAGAGAGAGGGAGACACAGAATTGGAAACAGGCTCCAGGCTCTGAGCCATCAGCCCAGAGCCTGACGCGGGGCTCGAACTCACGGACCGCGAGATCGTGACCTGGCTGAAGTCGGACGCTTAACCGACTGCGCCACCCAGGCGCCCCTGTCAGCAATTTTTAAAATTTTCACTCAGAACACACATTTCTTTGACACCTCCAGAAATCCCACAGCAGAAAAGCCATCCCAAATCATTAGTCGAGGGTAGTCTCAAAGGTAAGAGAGTTTGTTTCCTTTGAAAAATTTCTGGTACTTAACAATGAATCTTTCAGCAATGACCTCCCATGGTAACCCAGCAGGGCAACCTTGAGTAGGAGCAGTGAAGAAAGGACATAGGGACCTTCAGAGAAACCCAAGGGAATAAAGTGATAGAGCAAGCACTCCTACCTTGATTGTCTGTCATAGAGTCAGCTATCCACTAGCATCAGAATTTAAACCAGCCCCTTCTCTCCCAGCCCCAGGTACTTCCTTCTCAGTTTCATAACTACCTCCTTCCTGCTTTCTCTGCCCTGACTTTATTTCCCTCAGCCTCCATCCCTTTCTCTTCTTTCAGCAGCTGAGAACTCATCTACTTACAAGCTCTGTGGCTCCCAATCCAGGACTTTGCAAAATATTCCATGAGTTACTGAATTAAAACAAACCTGATGGATGGAGCTATCACATACAGGAAAGAAAGGAAGGAGGTGAGCAGTCCCAAGACAACCAGCATCTTTTCAACTTCTTTAGTTGCTGCCGCTTTAGCAAAAGCACCTTAGACTCCAGGTCTGGCTCAAGCTCCTGGTCTAACTCCAACTCCTGTCTGCTTCACGCTGCCTCTCCTCCTCTAGTTCCTCTCACTCCTGGGCACTCAGCAGCAGCAAGGCTCTATCTGAGCTTAGCCCAGAATCCTATTTAAATCTGAGCTGTCAGAGCACAGCCTGCTGGGAGATGTAGTTCTCGGGGAAGAAGATGGAGGAAAGAGCAGTACTTCAAACTTACTGGCAAAGGGAATGGGGGAAAACTAGAGCAACTACCGGCTAACTCCCCACCCTCGGTTATTTCTCTTATTTAGGGAATGTGTTCTCCCAACCACGCCCACCTCTACTCCTGCAAGACAGAATATTTTTAACTTTAGCAACAGACCCCATGACACTTGGAATACAAGTGTGATTAAAATAGAAAAGAAGGGGGGGCGCCTGGGTGACTGAGTCAGATGAGCATCCAACTCTTGATTTCAACTCAGGTCATGATCCCAGGGTCATGGGGTCATGCTCTACATTGGGCTCTGAGCTGACAGTGCAGAGCCTGCTTGGGATTCTCTTTCTCCCCTTCTCTGCCCCTTCCCCACTCACTCTCTCTCTTTCAAAATAAATAAATAAATAAACGTTTTTTAAAAATAGAAAGAGAAGGTAGAACCCCCCCAGAAGAATAGTGAAAGAAGTCAGGAGAGTAGTCTCCTTTGGTGGGAAAGGGATAGAGACTGGGAGGGGGCATGTTGGGAACCTCTGTGGGGATAAGTGTTCTGTTTTTTGAGGTGGGTACTGGTTACAGAAGTGTGCTCATTTTGTGAAAATTCATTGAGTCAAATGCTTGATTTGTGCACTATTCTGTGTTTTATGTTATGTATCAATAAAGTTAACACATACGTGTACATGCCAAGGAAAGAGTTTCAGTGCATGGGCTCTAGAGTGGACTTCCTGGTTCAGATCCCAGCTGATCTCCTTACAAGCTCCATGGCCCTGGGTAAGTTATTCAGTTTCCTCACTGTGCAATGGGCATGGTAAAAAAAAAAAAAAAATATATATATATATATATATATATATATATATATATATATATATATATACCTATTTGTTTTAAGTATTAATTAAAGAGATAGAAATTTTGAGACAGAAACTTGCATATAGGAAACACTGTAAAAGAGTTGGCTGTTTTGATTAACTGTATTGATTCCTGGCTCCTTTGCTATCCCACTTGCTTTACTCATGGGGTGAAGGGCAAAAAGGGAGAGGTTGTGAATGGGAGTAACATTTCAGTTGGATGCTATTAAAGATGAGGGAAAACACAAGACAAAAAGCTAGCAGATATTCTCAGAGCTCTCTGGAAATGTGTGAGAGGGTGGGAGGAGGGTTCACATCCCTTGCTCACTCAATATCCCTCTCCTGGATGGTACAACAGGCAAGGAGTCAGAACGATACCCAAGAGTCATATCCTGGTTCTGCTCCTTCCTTTGAAGCCAGAGGAGGCTCCATGAGGATGCACGTGATGAAGAAGTATCCTGTGGCAGGCAGGTGTTCACTCCCTCATTCATTTATTTAACATATACTTACCTCTTGGTGTCAGGCATTGTGCCCAGTATCCTGAAGACACAGTTCCTGCTCCTTGGGAATCTCATGGGCCTGATGAACAGAACAGATCGTTCCAAGGAGGGATCTCTCTTGACTCCCATGTTGCCTCTCTCCTTTCCTTCCACGTCTCCTGCTCTGGCTCCAGTTCACTGCATCCACGTCAGCTGCAGAGCCCTCAAAGTCCAAGAAGCCCCTGAGGAGATCTGCCCACTGGCACTCTCCAGGGCCCCTCTCATAGAAGTTGATGCCCACTGAGCCAGCAGGTCCAACTGATTGGGCAGTCTTTTTGACACACCCAGGGACACTGGGTCTGCAACACCTCACAGATTTTATGTGAAAACAAGATCTGTTGGTGTTTTATGCTTACAGTCCTTCCTTCCCTATGAAATCAGGGCCAGGATCAGCCAGAGAAACAGACCCAATGCCATACTACACAAGGGAAAGTACATCTAATGATCTCAAATCTGGATACCTTTGAACTAATGTTTTCTGGTTCCCCAGTGCTACTGAATCAAACCCAAGATCTTCTGCATTTGTGGAGATGATATTCAATTTATATAGAATTATGGAAATACACAGTTTGCTAAACACACACACATTAAATATTATAATCCTAAGACCACCTTTCAGGGATTGATTAGTCCCACCAAATGTTAAACTGTGTTACAAAGCAATAATAATTCAAATAGTGTGGTACAAGTGGGTGAATAGTCAGACAACTCAACGGAACAAAATGGAAAGCCAAAAAACAGATCGAAATACATGTGGAAATTTAGATATGATAAAAGCACTATTTCAAATCAGTGTGTGGGGCAGGAGCGAGATAGATTATGTAATAAAGTATTACACTACCTAGGTATCCAGCTGGGGAAAAGTAAACTTGATACTTACCTTACTCTTTACATCAAAATTTCAAATAGACCAAAGATGAAACTACAAAACATGGAACCATTAATGTATTAATAAGAACCATTGGACAAATTTTAAAATAATTTTAGAGTTGTAAGACCCTTCTAATAGGATAGGAAACCCAGATATTAAAAAAAGAAAACAAAAAAAATCTTCATGACAAAAACTGCCATATATTAGGCGAGACAAAAGAGAAACTGGTGGAGGGGGTGGAATATCACAACACATATTGCAGACAAGAGTTGAATTTATTTAGTATTTAAAGAACTCATACAGATCACTAAGAAAAAGAATAAACAACCCCACTGAAATAACAGTTTGAAGAAAAGGAAATACAAGTGGCTGTCCAACCTCACTCAGAACAAGAGAGATGCAAATTAAAATTACACTGGAGCTACTTCTCACTTAACAGATTGGCAAAGACCAAAAAAATTATAACATGGCCCATTGATGACAGCATGAAAAAATAATGATGGACTGCTAGTGGGAGAGTTGATTGTTACAGCCTCCAGAGAGAAGTGTGATAACATCTAATAAAGGAAAGCATGCACCTGTTGACCTGGACATTTCACATCCATTTATTTATAAGGCTGTTATTGCAGCAATACGTATATATAGCAAGAGCTGGGAAACCTAACTGTCCACCAGAGTACAGCCATACAATGGCTTTTTATAGCTATAAGAAAAGAATAAACACTTTTTAAACATATGGATAATGGAACAATCTTTGAGACAAGTTAGGTAAACAATCAGGGAGGACGACAGTGTTTATAATATCCCACCATTTGCTTAAAAAATGGAGGGAATATATGGGCGTATTTGTTTGTATATGCATAGACTATCTCAGAAAAGATAACAAGAAATAATAGATAATGATAGTCACTTCTAAAAGGACAGGGGGACTGGAGGAAGAAGCTTTTCACCAAATGTACCCTTTTGTACCTTGTGAACTTATAACCTATGGCTTATTAAAAATTAAATTAAGTTTTTGAGCAAAAAGATCCAGATGACTTTGAAACACCTTACTGGTTTAATTTTATTAATCATTGCAATACCACAAAACAAAGCTATTTCTCAAACCAGCATGGAGACATTCTTAAACATGTGTTGCCACATAAGCAAAGCCATTATTATGAACTTCATCACTGTAATCAACATTGTAATGATTACTTCATCATTGTAATCAACACCAAAGGACCATGGAGCAGTACCTGGTTTTTAGGAACTTTCAGTCTGAAATAGACATAGATATAAACCAGAGAGAGAAAACAGGATGAAAATACCAGAAGACCCAGTACAGAGCAGATCTGAAGTTCAGGGATGAAAAAGCACTCATCAGTTGCAACACCACTGAGAAGGGCCCTCTTCCTACCCCTGGCAAATCACAAGTCAGAAGATAACACCATCTTCCATGGCATGCTATGAAGCTGGGAAGCTGCTCCATGATTTGACCTTTGGTCCGAATTTAAGTGGAGTCACTGCACTGGCTACCTGGTTATCCCTGTGCTGATTACTCTAGAAAGGAGCCTGTTATGAATTAGAGTGGGAGAGGGGCAGCTGGGTGACTCAGTCGGTTAAGCTTCTGACTCTTGACGTTAGCTCAGGTCACAGTCTCAGAGTTCATGAGTTTAAGCCCCACGTGGGAATCTGTGCTGACAGCTCAGAGCCTACTTGGGATTCTCCCTCTCTCTGCCCCTCCCCTGCTCGCTCGATCTCTCTCTCTCTCTCTCTCTCTCTCTCTCTCTGTCTCAAAAAAAAAAAAAAAAAAAAGCATTAAAAAATAATCAGAGCAGGAGAAAGAACTCTTTCTCTTGTTCCCCTCCACTAGTCTTAAAATCACAGATTCTGGAAGGTAGGCAAGTAAAAGGTCACAAATCCATTCCTACTGCAAATCATCCCCCACTTTCCTGAAAGGGCTCATGCAGTGCCACATAGATATTTCCATTTCCAGTCATAAGGAGCTTGCTGCCTCCTCCCATGTCCCTACCCCAAACTTCACCAAAATGGAAGCACATATTTGTATTTGTTTTATCCAATAATAATGATTGTTCCTTTTTCTCGATTTTAAAAGGTGAAATAAACACACTATCTTTCCAAAAAAGAAAGGAAAGATGGAAAGGAAAGACGGAAAGGAAAGGAAAGGAAAGGAAAGGAAAGGAAAGGAAAGGAAAGGAAAGGAAAGGAAAGGAAAGGAAAGGAAAGGAAAGGAAAGGAAAGGAAAGGAAAGGAAAGGAAAAAAGTTTGCTGCTAATATGTAAGTTCTATTGATTTTCCCCCCATGGGTCAGTGATTCTTACCTATAGCAGGCAGTGTTGACATTCCAGACCAGATAATTCTTTCTCATGAGGCTGTCCTGTATATTGGAGGATCTGTGGCATTCAATAGTAGATACCAATAGTACTACTACTGCCATGTGAGAACTAAAATGTCTCCAGACATTGCCAACTATCCCCTGGGGGACAAAATCCACTGCCTTCCAGGATGGGCCTTCACTATAACAGTATGATAAAACTTGGATTAGAGCACAGTAATGCCTTTGACTCAGCTGGAATCTAACCAAGCTAACCTGCTAATCTGGGCAGTCAGTATGTTAACTCTTCAGGGCCTAGGGCCGCTGCCCATCTCCAAATTCTTTTGTCCTTCAAAACTTCATCTTCTCCCAGCTTAGTTCTGTCTACCTCTTTTTTTTTTTTAAGTTATTTATTTTTTTAGGTTTATTCATTTTTCAGAGACAGAGCGTGAGCAGGGGAGGGGCAGAGACAGAGGGAGACACAGAATCTGAAACAGGTCTCAGGCTCTGAGCTGTAAGCACAGAGCCCTATGTGGGGCCCGAACCCACGGACGCTGAGATCATGACCTGAACTGAAGTTGGACACTTAACCAACTGAGCCACTCAAGCGCCCCCCCCGCCTTTTGTTTTAATTTTTGTTTGAGAGAGAGAGTGCAAGCAGGGGAAAGGGGCAGAGGGAGAGAGAGAAAGAGACAGAGAGGGAGAGAGAATCCCAGGAAAGCTACATGCTCAGTGCGGAGCCCAACATGGAGCTCAATCTCACCACTCTGGGATCATGACCTGAGCCAAAACCAAGAGGTGGACGCTCACCTGACTGAGCCATCTTAGGTATCCCTGAACACGAATGTTTATAGTGATTTCATTATCGTCAGATGAGTCAGCAACTTCCTGGACTGTGGGTCCCTTGACCTCCCCATTTCCAAGAACCTCCTCCCCTCCCTCATCCCGGACCTTCAGTCTGTCCACACCAGGAACCATCCACCTCTAACATACTACATTCAGACCCCCCACCATTCTACAGCATCTCCTACTCACTTAGCTCTCTTGTGGCATGAATCCCAACACTGTGGTTTTTTAGCACCAGGAGTACCCCCAGACCACTATAGCCCGTCCTGTCATCACTTCCTTAAATTTTCCAATCGAGATTTCACTCTTCACTTCAGTCATTCTCTTGCCAATATCCTTGGCCTCCTGGCCCTCTTGTCTTTCTGTCCCAAGAGCCTAATAAAACCTCAGTTCTGGATGAACCATCCATCTGTCTGCTGTGTGCAGCTGGCTGATGAGAGCTGCTCGAAAAAAATCACATCACCTTCCATGTTGGTGCCATTATAAGTACATAGCCGCCAACACGGCCCAGGGCCTCCAACTAAACCGTCAATCCTTTTTTTATTTCCCTAAACCCCACTAACCTAATCTCCACAGTGATTATTTCACATGTGCTCTCCTCTTCTTAAACTTCTTGCCTACCCCCCTCAATTTCAGCATGTGTCCTGGCCTCTACACACACATATACACATATACATACATATATACATACATACATACACATATACACAATTAGGACCATCAGAAAGAAAATTCTTTTATTTTATTTAATTTATTTTTTTTCAACGTTTATTTATTTTTGGGACAGAGAGAGACAGAGCATGAACGGGGGAGGGGCAGAGAGAGAGGGAGACACAGAATCGGAAACAGGCTCCAGGCTCTGAGCCATCAGCCCAGAGCCTGACGCGGGGCTCGAACTCACGGACTGCGAGATCGTGACCTGGTTGAAGTCGGACGCGGACGCTTAACCGACTGCGCCACCCAGGCGCCCCCCACCTCCCCCTTCTGATAGGAACCTCTTCTCTCCTTCCCAGCTTGATAGAGTTGTCAATACTTTCTTACTTTCTACTCAGCCCTCAACCTATTCCAATCAGGGTCCCACCGACCACTTCTCTGAAACTGTACTCCACAACGTCACCAATGATGACTATGATGCTACATCTAGTGGACACATTTTAGCTCTTATCTTGCTTAACTTTTCAGTACTATGGCACATTTGAATACTTTCTATTTTTAACAGCTTTATTAAGGTGTAATTGACGTGCAATAATCTGCACATGTTTAAATTATACACTTCAATGAGTTTTGACATTTGTGTACACTCATGAAACTCTCACCACAGTCAAAACGATGAATCTGTCCATCACCCCCAAAAGCTTCCTCAGTTTCTTTGGTATAACCTTCCCATCCCTCTCCACTTCCCCCATCCCCAGGAAGCCACTGAGCTGTTTTCCTTCACCACAATCTATGATCCACATTTTGCACTTAATAGAATTTTATATAAATGGAATCATACAATATTCACTCTTTGTTGTCTGACTTCTCTCATTCAACATAATTATTTGGAGATTCATTCAGGCTGTTGTGTGTGTTGGAAGGCTATTCCTTCTTATATCTGAGTAATACTTATTTCATTATGTGGGTATAGCATCATTTGTTTATCCATTCAACCTGTTGATGGGACATTTGGGTTGTTTCTTGGTTTTGGTTATTGCAAATAAATCTTTTATGATCATTCACACACAAGTCTTTGTATGAATAAACTTTCATTTCTCTTGGGAAATTACTGAGGAGTCCTATGATAGGTGTATGTTTAAATTGTATTTAATTTTGGAGAATGCCTGGGTGGCTCAGTCGGTTGATCATCCGACTTTTGATTTCAATTCAGGTCATGATCTCATGGTTCGTGAGTTTGAGCCCCATGTTAGGTACTGCGCTGGCAGTGCGAAGCCTGCTTGAGATTCTCTCTCTCTCTCTCTCTCTCTCTCTCTCTCTCTGCCCCTCCCTATGCACTCTCTCTGTCTCTCTCAAAATAAGTAAACTTTAAAAAATTATATTTAACTTTAGGGGCGCCTGGGTGGCGCAGTTGGTTAAGCGTCTGACTTCAGCCAGGTCACGATCTCGCGGTCCGTGAGTTCGAGCCCCGCGTCGGGCTCTGGGCTGATGGCTCAGAGCCTGGAGCCTGTTTCCGATTCTGTGTCTCCCTCTCTCTCTGACCCTCCCCGTTCATTCTCTGTCTCTCTCTGTCCCCAAAATAAATAAACGTTGAAAAAAAAATTAAAAAAAATTATATTTAACTTTAAAGAAAATTGACAAGCTATTTTCCAAAATGGTTGTACCATTTTATATTCTCAAAAGCAGTGTATGAGGGGTACCTGGGTGGCTCAGTTGGTTACAAGTGTCCGACTTCGGCTCAGGTCATGATCTCAGAGTTCGTGGGTTCAAGCCCCGCGTTGGGCTCTGTGCTGACAGCTCAGAGCCTGGAGCCTGCTTCGATTCTGTGTCCCCCTCTCTCTCTGCCCCTCCCCTGCTCATACTCTGTCTCTCTGTCAAAAATAAATAAACATAAAAAATTAAAAAAAAAAAAGCAGTGTATGAGAATCCCACTTGTTCCACATTCTCATCAATACCTGGTCTGGTCAGTCTTTTTTATTTTAGCCACTATAGTAGATGCATGGTAGTATTCTAGTGTGGTTTTCATCTGCTTATCCCTAATGACTAATGATATTGAGCATTTTGGGGTGTGCTCATTTGCCATCTGCATATCTTCTTTGGTGATGTATCTGTTCAAATCACTTGACAACTTTAAAGATTGAGTTATTTTCTTAATCCTGAATTTGGAGACTAAAAAAAAAAAACATTCTGACTACAAATACTTTATCAGATATGTGATTTGCAAGTATTTTCTCCCCATATTTGGTTTCTTTTCATTATCTTCCAAAGAGCAGAAGTTCTTAATTTTGATGAAGTCTAACTTATCAATTTGTTCTTCTTTGGATCATGCTTTTGGTGCTGTTAAGTGATATGTCTTGAAATAACTTTTTAATGCATTCCATTACACCACATTCCCCAGATTCCTTCCCGTGCCAGTTACCAATTTATAGCCTCTCAGCTCCAATTCATCCTGATTGCCTGCTCTGTGAAAGTGGAAATGGACACTTGAAATAGGTTTTTCTTTGCTATCTGGCATAATGTTAAACTTTGTCAATAGATGGCACTGGTGAGACATTGCAGGAGGAAAGGGGTTTGCTTCTTCTTTCTGCTAGCTGCACAGGCTTCTGCAGCAAGCTGGGCTCCTGCAACACGAGGCTCTTGCGGTGCACACACCTTCTCTCTCCGCACTCAGTGGCCAGCAGCTTCCTTTTCAGGGTTTTGGAACAGAGCTCCTTCAGTGAGACACCTCCCTGTAGACAGATTTCCCTGGCACTGTACACATTGAATTTCCAGCAAATTCCACAGGTGTAGCACCACAGCAACTTCTCTTGCATTCAGAATTCAGTGCACTGTGCCTGTCCTTCTCCAGCAAGGTCTGGGAGTGAAGGCGTCTCTTCCTTGGGGGCGCTATTTCAGCCCCAAGTGGTGGCTATTTTATATGATATTGTATTATTTCTATTACATCTGCTATTAAAATTTTAAATTATTATATTTTATTGCTCTTTTTTAAATGTTTTTTTACTTTTGAGAGAGACAGAGAGAGACAGAGCATGTGTGGGGGAGGGGCAGAGAGGGAGACACAGAATCTGAAGCAGTTTTTTTTTTTTAATTTTTTTTTTCAACGTTTTTATTTATTTTTGGGACAGAGAGAGACAGAGCGAGACAGAGCATGAACGGGGGAGGGGCAGAGAGAGGGAGACACAGAATCAGAAACAGGCTCCAGGCTCTGAGCCATCAGCCCAGAGCCCGACGCGGGGCTCGAACTCACGGAGCGCGAGATCGTGACCTGGCTGAAGTCGGACGCTTAACCGACTGCGCCACCCAGGCGCCCCTGAAGCAGTATTTTTGTTGTTCTTCTAATCTTTAGAGTTCTCTTTACTTCTTCCTAGCCCACAGGTTGGCAAACCACGGGCTAAATACAACCCACTGCTTGTTTTTGTAAATAAGTTCTATTGGAACATGCTCACTCATCTACATATCATTTAGGGTTGCTTTTACGCTGCAACAGAGCGTAGCTCTGAGTAGCTGCAACAGAGACCATAGGCTCCCAAAGCCTAAAATATTTATTTTTCTTTACAGAAAAAGTTTAATAACCCCCATATTTGCCAGTTCCTCATTACTCCAATCTCCTGTTATGGTTCATAATTCTTTATATTAAACTTTCCCTGTTCAAATTACTGTGTGGTTTCTCTAATCTCATTGGACCCAGTCTAATACCTTATCAACCTCTCTGTCCATTTTCCACGATCCATTTTCAGGCTCATCTTCCTCTACCTATTCCATAATGTTAGTGCTGCCCCAGACCCTCCTCTCTACTTTCTGTCATCGCTTCTCTAAGCCACTCATTTGCTTACCCATCTTCCATTATTGGGTTTAACCAATGGTTTTTAATCTGGGTTCTGAGAATGAAATTTCATGCAAATTTTGTATGGATGTGCAAACGCACATACATATGGGGAGGAGGTCTCCAGCCTCATCTTTGGGCAACATGGCTTAGTAGTTAAGGGCACAGACCCTGGATACACCTTTCTTAAGTCTGAATCCCAGTTCTGTCACTATGGCCTGGGATAATTTATTTAACCTTGCTATTGCCTCAATATCCTGGTTTGTAAAATAGAAAAAAATGTAGTCCTACCTCATAGAGTTATTGTGGGAATTAAGGTAGTTAATTTATAGAAAGCACTTGGATAGGGCCTGGCACATAATAATTACTATTGAAGCATTGGCTATTATTACTATTTCTAGCACTCCCTCTGGCCCCTGTGCCCCAGCTAGACCAATGCTTTCCATTGCTCTGGTGCCCCTGCTTTCTCAGACTCTAAGCTCTCCAGTGGGCTTTTCCCTCTGCCCAGAGCACTCTTGCCTATATATTGTTTGCCCACTAGTTCCTGACCTTCCCTCAGGCCTCAGCTCAAATGTTATTTCCTCAAAGAAGCTTTTCCTGATCTCCAGACTAGGAGAGGCTTCATGCTATGATCCTTGTTGTTTCCTTCATGAGATCATGTTGTTTCCTTGCTTGAGTTCATGTTTCCCATGAGTTCATGTTGCTTCATGTTGTTTCCTTGTTGAGATCCTTCATGCTATTATGCTTTCCTTGTTTTCCCTCATAACCCTCATCATAATTTATTCAAGGTGATCCTGAATCAAGAAGTTCCTCCCTGATAGCCCATAAGCTCTGAGAGGGCAGAGGTCATTTCTGCTTGGCTCCCTGCTGTACCTCAGCATAATGCCTAGTACACTGTAGGAATACCATAAACATTCATCAAATGAATGGATGGAATGAATAAGGAACAAAATACATGAAAGTCTTTTAATAAAGGTATAAAAACCTGTATACATATTAGGTATCACAATAATGAGCATATGACAAAATCTGATGATTATTAGATAAACTAATGTTAAATCAGTAAAAAATTGTATTGTGTGAAGGAAACCTCCTCTTCAAGTTCTATAAAACACTCATTTAAATTGATCTTGGAACATGTCTTTCAGTCAAATGGAAATGAATTATCCCAATTATTGACTTGTCAAAACATCCTCTGCCTCTACCTCCTGGAAGCCAGATATAGGCCTCAGATGGTAGAGCTGAAAGGAATAATTGAACAGGGAACCTGTTTGTTCTCAGAGAATTTTCATGGCCTTAATTCAAGACAGGATTATGTATTTTCACGAGTAAGCAAAACCAACTGTGCTAATCTGAGAAATTCATTGCTACCCTGGGAGTTAATATATCTAATCCAAGTCACCAGGAAAACTATGTTCTATTATCAATTCACAAACAGGAGGAAAATAATAGCATTATAATTCAAAATAGACACAATAAAGTGATTCTCTTGTGAATGTCTTCAGGGACGGGTTGCTTACACTCCATTGGATGAAGGAATCCCTAAGGCGAAAGGATTCCTACCTTCCCATTTCCCTACCAACTGTCAGACCTCAACCGATCCTCCGCTGTCTAAATGGCCTTAGAACACTCCCCAGACGCCAATCTTTGATCTCCAGGAGAAACAATGCGGTAACTGCCTCACTGTGGGGAAAACTGAACCACGGTCTGGACTTGGGAACCGGGAGATAGAGGACTGGGGAGATTTCGCGAGAACGCTGGTGGCCAGAGGGCTGTGGGAGAGCTGGACGATCCTAGAGGTCCTAGAGGCTAGATGATTGAGGACTTTTTGCGTGTCAGAGCAAGGGTCAGCTTCTCTGAGCAGCTGGAAGCACTAAGCTTAGGACCAAGCTGTGGACTACATTTCCCAGACGGCTTTGCTCCCTGGGCTGTCGTACTGAGACTAGGGCGTGTCTGGGAGGAGCAGCCACAGTCCGGCAAGGCTTGCTGGGGCATCTCTCTCCGCTTGTGCAGCCGCAGCAGCCATCCCGCAAGATGATCGGGGTCCTGCTCCTGCTCCTCCTTCTCCCCTTTTTCCTGTACATCGCTGCACCCAAAATCAGGTCTGTGCAAATATATTGCCTTCTCTTGAGAAGAATTCAGGGTGGCGTTAGTCCTCACCGAAGCTCTGTTCTCCAAAAGAAGGAAAAGGAAAACTCCCTGGGGGGCCCCAGTAGGTCGAGGCCCGGAGTTCGGTTGGTCGGAGGAGGTCCAGCTGTCCTGGATGCGGGGGGACGAGAACAGGAGACTTCGGGCGGTGGGAGGGGGCTGCATGCCGCAGCACCCCACTTTGTTTCTCCGATCCCTTTTTTCGTCTCCGCAGCCTTTGCTTCCCGCTCCAGAGAACCCCGTGTGCAAGGCTACCTCCAACACTTAAGTTTCCAGCATTGGGGGGTTTTAGAACCTAAAATGGAGTGAGGACCTCAACACTGTTTTCCCCTTAGCTCCCACGCCTTGGACTAGTCCTATCTGGCTTCTTGCTTCCAGCCTTTGAAGTACAATGGAGCGATTCGACTTTTTGCTTTCTGAAACTGTTCCTCGATGGGAATCGTGGTATCCGCAGACCCATTGCTTGATCTCTTGTTGCTGTTAGATTCGCTTTTTTTGTAAAGGAAAGAAATGAAAGGGTTTCGTCATGAGCAGTATCCTGCCTTCAGAGCACGACTCATAACCTGGGGTTTGGGGGTGAGACAGAGAGTTTGAGGGGTAATGCTTTCTGGACCTGGTGACACAGTAGCCAATGGCTGGCTGAGTGACACAGAAAATCGGCAGAGTTGCACAAAGGCGCCTGCTGATTAGTTCTGAGTAAATCACCAGTAGTGACGGTGGACCAGTGACTGATGAGACACAACCCTTCCTGGGTGGGGGAGGCGGGAGGGCGTGGTCACCACCCACCGTCTTGCTCCTCTTCTAGTTCTTCCTCCCTTCTGAACACCTCGTGCTCCCACTCAGATGAAAACGCTTTTTATCTCTTTAAAAAATTTTTTTTTAATGTTTAATTTATTTTTGAGAAAGAGAGCATGAGCAGAGGAGGGGCAGAGAGAGAGAAGGAGACAAAGAATCTGAAGCAGGCTCCAGGCTCAACGCTGTCAGCATAGAGCCCGACGTGGGGCTCAAACTCACCAACCGTGGGATCATGACCTGAGCCCAAGTCAGATGCTTAACCAACTGAGCCAGCCCGGCGCCCCGCTTTTTATCATTTTACACCACAAGATTCTCTTACCCAAATAGAATCTCAATGAAAAGTTGAACCTGAACTGAAAATACTGCTCACGTCTCTGTGAGAGATTTCTGGGGAAGATTATGCTGCAAGGGTCATATCTGCAAACGCCTGGCTAGGTCATGGAAGCTGGCCCAGAGCTAGACTTTTCATAGTTGATTGTCCCTTTCATTCCTGTTGGTAAGGAGAAGAAAGAGTTCAGTGGAGGTCCTGATAGTTGTTGCTCCTGGAGCTAAAACTGAAAGGATGTGAGAAACTGAGCAAGGAGGCTTTTCTCTGAGAAGGAAGATAGCCTTAGGTGAGTTAGTTTGCTCGCTATCGGCCTGTGTCCACTAACCAGGTAGCGTTTGTGGCTAGGAGTGTGTGCTTTGCAGTTCTCAAGTCCAATGAAAAATACTGAAATGCTCTTTAAAATTGTATCTCCTGGTCAAGAGATTCTTTTTACTTGAGTCTTGAGATTTGCAGAGAAGAAAGAGAACAATTTGAGACCTGTTAATCCCTGTTTGTGCATTCATTTCTTTGGAAAAGAAGGATAGCACAGTGCTTAGGAACAAGAACACTCAACCAGCTCCACTTTGTACTGATTTATGTCTTTTCTTGAATAATTTAAAAAATTTTTTTAATGTTTATTTTTTATTTTTGAGAGAGAGAGAGAGAGTGCGCGCGCGAGTGGGGAAGGGGCAGAGAAAGAGGGAGACACAGAATTTGAGGCAGGCTCCAGGCTCCAAGCTGTCAGCACAGAGCCGGACATGGGGCTGGAACTCACGAACTGTGAGATCATGACCTGAGCAGAAGTCAGACGCTTAACTGACTGAGCCACCCAGGCGCCCCTAATTTATGTCTTTTCTTTGTCTTAATTTTAATTGTGTGTGTGCATGCGTGTTTCTGTTTCTGTGTTTCACCCCAGGTTGACAAGCTTTCATAATTTTAACTTTTTTGTTGAATTATGTATCTCTAGGCCATAAAGTGCCTGTTGTGGGCAGATTGACATTAAGTGGACCAGTTCTTGCTTGTAGGCTGAGTCTTGTGATTCCCCAAGCCTGTCGAGCTCAAACTGAAGCCAGGTGCCTGGACAATCAAATATTTATCTAGTTGTTATACTGTAAGGGGCAGCTCTAAGGTTTGCCATTACAATAAAATCAATTTTGTTCTTGAGCAAGAGCAGAAAATTTTTCTTCAAACTTACTTAAATCTGTAAAGGGACAGTACTAGAAAGAACCAAAATAAACCTTAGCCTTGGGATTAGAAGACATGGGGGTTGCAGGAACCTCTGGCCAGGGCAAGGAGAATGAAGAACTGATGAGCTCTCCCTCCCTCTCTACAGGAAAATGCTGTCTAGTGGGGTGTGTACATCAACTGTCCAGCTTCCTGGGAAGGTGGCTGTGGTCACTGGAGCCAACACGGGCATCGGAAAGGAGACAGCCAAAGAGCTGGCTCAAAGAGGCAAGATCATCTGCTTCTAATTCCCTCCTGCTACTGCCATTTTATCCCTCACAAGGATGACCATGCTCACTATTTCCTTCTAATCTTGGAATTCAAGAACCTTCCAAGTGTCCCACAGATTCACTGGTCTCAACCTAGTATAATGCTCTGCATATAATGGATACTTAATGAATATTATTTGTTTTTCCTTTTTGATTTGCTCACCAGATACCTCTGTCGTGAAGTAGGGGTAAAATTCCGATTAAAAAAAAAAAAAAAAACAGTAGAAAATTACATTCATAAGTCTATAGGTCTGTAATGTCCACTCCAAAGCAGAGCTGACAGTTTGTCTCTTTTATATGTTGATTGACAGGAGCCCGCGTGTATTTAGCATGCCGGGATATCCAAAAGGGGGAATTGGTGGCCAGAGAGATCCAGACCATGACAGGGAACCAACAGGTGTTGGTGCGGGAATTGGACTTGGCTGATACTAAATCTATTCGAGCCTTTGCTAAAGATTTCTTAGCAGGTAAGTGTTGAACCAGAGATTATGTTTTTGGTCTTGCAATCAACATAGCAGACTTAGCTAAAGGAAAAGGTCCTTCTCCCTCTTTAATACGTAGAAATACTAGATCGTTTATAATCAAAAACTTTCATTCATAGCTGACTCCTTAGTAACAAAGGGGAATCCTCAAGAGGCAGAAATTTAAAAAAATGAATTTAAAAAGTCATAGCATGCAAGGCACCTGGGTGGCTCAGTCAGTTAAGCGTCCGACTCTGGATTTCAGCTCTGGTCATGATCTTGTAGTTCATGGGATTGAGCCCCGCATTAGGTTCTGCACTGACAGCATGGAACCTGCTTGGGATTCTCTGTCTCTGCTCCTTCCCATTCTCTCTTTGTCTCTCTCAAAATAAATAGGTAAACATTAAAAAAAAAAAAAAGGTCCCAGTAATGCATAAGAACTAAAGCCAAAAATCTCATGGAAGTATCTGAACTCAATATGAGCTTTGGGGTCTGGAGTCTAAACACTCATACAGGAACAGAAGAAGATAAGGCCCCAGGGCCTGAGAGCTGGGGAGCTGTATCTCAGGCTTCACATAAGGTTGGGACTCACAAAAAGCCATCTTGTCCATGATAAAGAGGCATAAAAAAACCCTCGCCACCAGCTCTAAGGCATGACAAAAAAAGCTCATCTTCTCTTCAGGACATAGATGGTTAGAGAGTCATCTGTAAGATATTAGAACCTCAAGTTGGCATCATCTATGGGGGAGAATTTATTACATCACCAAATGATGTAAGAATCTTGAGCTGAGGAATTAACATAAAATCCTATAGAATCACATCAAAATCAAATCCGAGAGTAGTCTGTAGGCATATCCCCTCATAATACAGGGATCTTGGCCTCCCTAAGTAAACAGCTTCTGCTGATATGAGCTTATAGTTAGAAATTAAAAACCACATGAGAAAATAAACCAGGAGAAAGAGTTGTCATATGTAACAAAGAGGTGAAACCAGTATTTCTTTTGGTGCCTTTTGGAGTTCTCCAGTATCAGGGGTACATACAGAACATCCTTTTTTCTCCTGCTTGGATTCTTCCCATTCAGCCCGGGAAGTCTTTCTATTAGGAAAGCTGGGCAGAACACTTTTTCGAAAGCAATGAGTAAGTAGCTCCTTAATTGGAAAGATCGTAAAGGCCACTTGGTTGTATAAGATGGAATTTTGCTCTGTGCTAAAAGTATGTAGGATTCAACTACAGTCTTAAATAATGAAAAACAATACAAAATACATCTGAAGGGGAAATGGAGGAAAGATTGAAGCCGTGGGTCCCCATTTCTAAGTCAGACTTCTTAGGTGTCACCGCTGTGGCTGGCTGCTTCCACACTACATCTCTTCCCTGCAGAGGAAAAGCATCTTCACATTTTGATCAACAATGCAGGAGTGATGATGTGTCCCTACTCTAAGACAGCAGATGGCTTTGAGATGCACATGGGAGTCAACCACTTGGGTAAGAAATCTGGCCTCATCACAAAACTGGAGGAAACCTAAAGTTCTCCTTGGCAAACTTAGGGGTCAGATTGAGCTGTCCTTGTGATGCAATTGGACACTGGGCCCTAAAAGACCATAAGTGAATAGCGAATATTATGGTCCTGCCTGAAAGCCCAGGGATAAACTTGAGGCCCACTTGAGGCTACACCAACTTTTTAATCTGTGATTTGGATTCAATTTACTTTGGGGCATTTTTAACAGCCTAATTGGACTGAGGACTGTGTTGCTTTCTTTGTAGTGATCCTCAGGGCGAACATTAGGTAGAGGCTGCCTGCTCTTAAAGAGTGATATTAATCAAAGTTGGAAGAAGACAGAACTTCATATTCACATGTTCCAGATCCCCCTCATGGATGGATGGCTGTCCTATTTTCCTAAACCCTCACTGAGCTTGTTCTGTAGTTGATAATGAATTAATGAGGCAAAAAGCCTTATTCCTGAATTCTCTGCAGAGCTCGCCACAACTCCCTTAACCCTGACATTGGCCTTGAACTGTATTAATTCTAGTTTTTCTTGTAGGTCACTTCCTCCTGACCCATCTGTTGCTAGAGAAGCTGAAGGAATCAGCCCCATCAAGGGTAGTGAATGTGTCTTCCCTAGCGCATCACCTGGGGAGGATCCACTTCCATAACCTGCAGGGTGAGAAATTCTATAATGCAGGTCTGGCCTACTGTCACAGCAAGTTAGCCAACATTCTCTTCACCCAGGAACTGGCCCGGAGGCTCAAAGGTAGGCTTAGAAGAAATGAATATAGAGATATAAGTCAATGGGAAGTAGTAAAAAGCCACAGGAATACATTCTGTTTTCGGGAGCCTATCCCCTGGATAAAACCTGCTTTCATGACTATAACTGGGTATTATTTTAGTAAGTAGCCCAAAACTGAATATTGGAGGTGGCTGGCAGGAGATGGGGAAATTCTGACTTTGAGTCATAAGGCTTAGCTTTAGTACTTATCAGCCGTGTGACCTGTAGCAAGCTACTTAACTTTAAGGACTTATTTCCTCATAAGTAAAATGGGATTATTTTATAGGTTATTGTCCTTATTAAGTCAGGTCTCATGAGCAAGCAAGGTTTTTTACTCATAATGAGACTAGATAGAAGGGAGGGACCTGAACTGGCACTAGATACAACCATTAGGATAAAACAGGTGCTAGGACAATGGTGGGGGGGGGGGGGGGGGGGAATGTTGCCCCCTAACAGCAAAAGGTTAAGTAAGAGAAATGCATGCTTGAAGAGGGAATTCTCCAATCACAAATACACAGAGGTCCTTAGCACTGTCCATTCTGAATTTTCAAGAAAAAGAAAGGTAATCCAGGGTGGACAGCTGGAGTTACTTAGGAGTTGAGGCAGGCAGAATTCTGGCTCGAGAAGTCAGACATAGAAGCCCCATTGTTGGGACAGGATCATCAAATTATGTGGACAGCAATGTGGGGGAAGGAAGCTGTGGTCAGCTCACTTCATATGCCCAGTCTATGCCCAGGACGTGACATTGTTTATCAGCTCAGGATGGATCAGAGTAACTGGATGGTGAAAACTATCCAAAGGGTTGGTAGGGGAGCTAGGGTGCCCTTGAGGTGGAGAGATAGGCCCAGCCATGAGGATCCGATAAAAGCAGAGGATACACAAGTGAGGAAGCCTGAGAGATGTGAGGATTAGGTGGGAGACAGCTGTGGTGCAATGAAGGCAACCTGGGCATAACAGAGGAGTCATTCATTCATCCATTCAGCAGTCAAGTATTCAGTATCCATGCTCTTCTATGCACTGATTCAGGGCTTGGCGATGGAGTGGTGCCTGATACACGTACAGTCCCTTCTTTGATTTGGTTTAGATCCACTGGGGGAGGGAGATAATAAACAAGTATTTATACATTATCACATGTAAAATCAGTCTAGGAATACATGAATAATTCTCTTTGTAATAAGTTCCAATAATATAGAGCTAAAAGTGAAAAAAACCCTTTACTTAATCCCCACTTTCTCCCTTCTCCTTTCTCCCCTCAAGGAACCACTGTCAACAACTTGATGTGCACCTGTCAATCATTTTTTATACATTTATATATGTGTACATCATATATAAGGAACTGAAATTCCAACACAATATTTTGGAGATCTTTCCATGTTGTACATACAGATTTACCCCATTCCTTTTGTGGGCTGCATTATATTTCACCGGATAGATGAGCCTCCATTTATTTATTAATTTCCTTAACAACATCTGGAATGTTTCCTTTTTGTTGTTGTTTAATTATAATTGTAAATACTATGAAAGGGGAAGTATAAGGACCTATAATGGATTGGGGTGGGTGCTTATTCAGTCTAAGGGATCAGGGATTTCTCTAAAGAAATGAGTTGCAAGCTAAGCCTTTATATAAGATGATTAGAAATTAAATGGGTTACAGAGCAGGTGGAATGAGGCATCTGAGGAGGTTGAGGAACATTCCAGGCAGAAGAAAGAGAATGCACAAAAGTCTTGGCTCAGTTTGAGAAATTGAGAGGCTGCTGTGGTTAAAATGAAGAAAGCAAGAGGAAGAGAAGTCTGACCTGAGACTGGTGAGGTCGACAGGGGCAAAATCCTTAGAGGCTATGGTAAAGATTTTGGTGTAAGAGCAGTGGAAACCCTTTAAAATGGGGGCAGGGCTGTGTACAGCAAGTGATTTCTATAGTCTAGGTGATTGATGACAGTAGCTTGGACTACAGTGGTAGAGATGGAGGGTAGTGGACACTCCTAAGAGATATCTAGGATGGGAAAACCCTAAAGCTTGTTGAGCATGGTAATGTGGGGAATCGTCAAGAACTGCTGCTCTGTGGGCCTGCCTGGTCGGGAGTTAGGAAACACTGCGAGATCCAGGTTTGGCCTTAAAAAGTATGAAGTTAATTGAAGACCTATGTGTCTGCATTACTATGGGTCATCTAGAGTAGATGTCAAGTTGGAAATAATATATATCCACAGTCCTTCGTCTGCAATTATGAAATCCACAAAGACATGAAAATTCCATTTTTTCAGAAGCTTGACACCAAAGCTCATTTGGCAACAAAATCTCACGTGTACCAGGGAGATTAGGTAATAAGCAGTATATGTATAGGTGTTCATATTATCTTTCTAAAATCAATAAAAATTTGGAAACCTCTTTGACATAGCCATACACAAGTGTCATTTAGCACTTACCATGCACCAGATACTGTTCTAGCCTCTTGTACATATGAACTCATTTAATCCTCAGAACAACCTTGTGAGGTACAGGTATTAGGATTATCCCCATTTTAAGAGGAAACTGAGTCACAACATCAGGAGCTTGCTCAAGGTCACCCAGCTAATGAGTGGTAAAGCTAGGATTTGAAACTGGGCGGTCTGCCCACAAAGTTCATGCCCTGAACCACTACATTACACTGCCTCTCGTAGTCAGTTAAGAGTTCAAAGGAGTATAATGTACCAAAAAATGTGCATACCATAAAGTTATAGAGAGAGATTTTAGCAAGCCATGAGAACTCCAACATTTGAAGTTTGAGTAGAAGATGATGAACTGGCCCAGGAAACTAAGAGGAAGCAGCGAGAAAGGATAGGAAAATCAGGAGTGTGGGGTCATGGAAGCCAATAAAAAGGCAGCTTTGAGAAAGTAGTCAGTAGTGTCAAGTGCTACTAATAGGTTGAGTCCTGGCTCTACTGTTTGCTAACAGTTAGTAACCTCTTTGAGCTTAAATCTTAACCTGTGAGATGGGGAGATATAAATTACTGTGAGGAATGCTTGTAATACTGTTGGGGGAAGGGAGTCTTCATGGGGTCAAATGTTTATTCGTATCCTCCGCTCTCTTCGGCCATGTGGCAATATCAAGTCCTGTCTTCCTCTCTCCAAACGGCACCCCCCATTAGGCTCTGGCGTTACGACGTATTCTGTACACCCTGGCACAGTCAACTCTGAATTGGTTCGGCACTCACCTTTCATGAAGTGGATGTGGTGGCTTTTCTCCTTCTTCATCAAGACCCCTAAACAGGGAGCCCAGACCAGCCTGTACTGTGCCATAACGGAAGGTCTTGAGATTCTAAATGGGCATCATTTCAGGTATGAATATATCTGTTTTTGAAGACGGGGTTTCATTGCTCAAAGGAAATAATTTGGATTTGTACTCTTCTTATAAAGTACATTGTGCAACATAGCTTTTTTTGTTGTTGTTTTTTAAACAACATCTTTTGCATTTTTTTTTAAGTTTATTTATTTATTTTTTTGAGAGAGCTAGAAAGAGAGATAGAGATCAAGTGGAGGAGAGGCAGGGGGGTGGGGAGGCAGAGAATCCCAAGCAGGCTCCATACTGTCAGCGCAGAGCCCAATGTGGGGCTCAAACTCACAAACCATGAGATCATGACCTGAGCTAAAACCAAGAGTCAGATGCTTAACCAACTGAGCCACCCAGGCACCCCTCTCTTCTTTTTTTAATGTTTATTTTTGAGAGAGAGAAAGAGTACACAAGCAGGGGAGGTGCAGAGAGAGAGGGGGACAGAGGATCCAAAGTGGGCTCTGTGCTGATAACAAATAGCCTGATGCAGGGCTTGAACTCACGAACCATGAGATCATGACCTGAGCCAAAGTCGGACGCTTAACTAACTGAGCCACCCAGGTGCCCCAGCTTTTGTCTTTTGACTAGGGTTGTTACCTTTAAGAGGGGGACTGACTCATTCACATTTTTCGTGGTACTTGTAGGTTTGATTTTCTCCATGCCGTCTTTTTTTTTTTTTTTTTTTTTTTTAATTTTTTTTTTTCTACGTTTATTTATTTTTGGGACAGAGAGAGACAGAGCATGAACAGGGGAGGGGCAGAGAGAGAGAGGGAGACACAGAATCGGAAACAGGGTCCAGGCTCTGAGCCATCAGCCCAGAGCCCGACGCGGGGCTCGAACCCACGGACCGCGAGATCGTGACCTGGCTGAAGTCGGACACTTAACCGACTGCGCCACCCAGGCGCCCCAACCATGCCGTCTTTTATTAATATGGTTGTTTCTTTTCTTCCTACTTTTTCTTATGTCCATCCAGTTTTCTTTGTTCCTTTTTGGACTCCTTGTTTTGTTTTGTTTTGTTTACATTAAAAAGAATTTGTATTTTTCTATTGTCTTCAGGACTAAAATAGTATCAATGGACTCTGTTCTTGAATAAGTGAAGACTTTTAAAACTTTTTATTGTAGAGGGTTTTGAACATACACAGTCGTAGGTAAAATAGCATGTTGAATCCCACAGTACAGCCTCAACAACCATTAAGCCATAGCTAGTATTCTCCCATCCCATCCACCAGCCCTTCACATATTTTTTTCCTCTCATGTTATTATTATTTTTTTAATGTTTATTTATTTTTGAGAGAGAGACAGAGCACAAGCAGGGGAGCGTCAGAGAGAGAGGGAGACACAGAATCTGAAGCAGGCTCTAGGCTCTGAGCTGTTGGCACAGAGCCTGGCACAGGGCTCAGACCCACAGACCGTGAGACTGTGACCTGACTTTAAGTCGGATACTTAACCGAATGAGCTACCCAGGCACCCCTCCTCTCACGTTATTTTGAAACTTGTCTCAGACATCACATAAGATTGAAATTTTAGCATGTTTTTACCTCCTCTTCAAGATTATGTGGAAATAACTTGCACTTTAGAGAAATGGCTGCAAATAAATTAAAATTGGAAAGAAAGGTAGATAGATCATGAAAGGCCCATAATGCCAGACCTGGAGAGGAGCCACAGAAGTTGTTTCAGTAGAAAGAGAAATAATCTGCTCTGTGCTTCAGAGAAACATCCCTGCTGACTTTGTTTAATGAATGGATAAATAACCCAAGTGAGAGATAATGAGTTCCTGATTTAGGGTAATGACAGTTGGAATGCAAAGAATGATTAAGAGAGAGAGGCCCTGAAGAGGCAGAATCTTTACCACTTGATGAATAATTGAATGAGAGGTCGGGGAGGAGTTGGTGACCTGGGGGTCAAGCCTGACTTACTATGAGGTTGATGATGACATTAACTGAGACAGCAGAAATGGAAATATAATGTGTATAGCTTAGGGTTCTCTGATTGCAAAGCAGTGGAAACAGACTCAAGCTAACTTAAGCAAGAAGGGAATTTATTAGAATATGGGGGTTCTCCTAGGTCCAAAGAGCAGACTGAAGAGCCAGGCTTAGAACACACACAGTGGCCAGTCAACTGACCAGGGCACTGTTGCTAGAACAAGTATATGCCAACTATCTTTAGTCTTTGTTTTGTTGCTCACCATCCGCTCTCTAGCAAGGAAGCACTAGGTCTTCCATCCTCACATCCTCACTCCCTTGGTTAGGGGAAGACCAGCACTTGATTAATGGGCTCTCCAAACTGTGGGAAAGAGGTAATTTTACAGAAAGGAATCAGATTGCTGTTGCCAAAAGAATATGGAATGGATCAGTTGCCCTCTATAATACACCTGGCCTTATACATGTTGAGTGTATATCCATAAGTCATGGAGTAGAAATGTATAGCAGATAGTTGGAAATGTGTGTCTGAAAGTCAGGAAGATAAATTTATATGGTTTTATACACTAGAATGATTTTCCATGAATGACTGGATTCTTCCCCGGAAATTTTAAGGTTTTGACTGAGTAATCTAAAGAAAGCCGGCCTCAAATTCATGACTTAGTAAATATTTAACTGGCTTTTGAAGAGCCTTTCCAGTGCCAAGGATTCTCAATTGTAAGCATTTTGAAGATCCAACAGCAGCTGTGTTGACCACTATCAAGAAATGAACTTAAGTCTGTCTTGACTGAAACATTAGAAACTTTGCACTAGTTTTTCTTCCTGACTGAAACCACAAACCTACTTTTGTCTCTATGGATTTGCCTGTACTGGATGTTTCATATAAATAGAATCATATAATATGTGGCCTTTTGTGACTGGCTTCTCACTTTGCAAAATGTGTTCAAGGTCATCCATGCCAAAGCATGTATCAGTACATCATTCCTATTTATTGCCAAATAATATTTCATTTTGTGGATGTTCCACATTTTATTTATCCCTTCATTAGTTGGTGGGCATTTGGGTTGTCACTTTTTTTAATTGAATAATGATGCTATGAATATTCATGTCCAGATTTTTGTATGGACATTTTTCTTGGTTTATATACCTAGAAATGGAATCCCACTGGAATATGGGTCATGTTAACTCCATGTTTAACTGTTGAGGAATTGTCAGGGTGTTTTCCAAAGTGGCTGCAGCATTTCGTGTTGCCATCAGTAGTGTATGAGGGTTCCAGTTTCTCCCTCATACACTGCCCTTGCAGTGAGAGAGTGAGACAGAGTGTGAGTGGGGGAGGGCAGAGAGAGATGGAGACACAGAATCTGAAGCAGGCTCCAGGCTAACTGTCAGCACAAAGCCCAACGCAGGGCCCAAACTCATGAACCATGAGATCATGACCCAAGCCAAAGTCAGACACTTAATTAACCAACTGAGCCACCCAAGCGCCCCTCTGTCCTTTGTTTTAGCCATTATAATAAATATGAAGTAATTTTTCTATTTATGTTCTTCTAGTTTTTCTCATTATGGTTTTCATTTGCATTTTCTTGCTAGTGATGTTAAGCATCTTTTCGTGTGCTCATATTTGTTTATCTTTGTTGGAGAAATGTCTATTCATATCCTTTGCCCAATTTCAAAATGGATTATTGTCTTTTTATTGTTTAATTGTAATGATTCTTTATATAGTCTGGATGCAAGTCCCTTGTCAGATGTGTGATTTACCAATATTTTCTTCCACTCTTTGGTTTGTCTTTTTACTTTCTTTATGGTGTCTTTTGAAGAAGAGGAGTTTTTGAGGAAGTCTAATTTATTGACTTTTTTCTTTCGTCACTTGTGCTTTTGGTGTCCTAAGAAACCATTGCCTAACTGAGGGGCACAAAGAGTTATTACTATGTTTTCTTCTAACAGTTTTATAATTTGAGCATTACATTTCAGTCTATGATTCATTTAATTTTTATATATGGCATGGGGGTAGGGTCCTGTTTCATTTTGAATGTGGATATCCGGTTTTCCAAGAACTGTTTGTTGAAAAGATTATTCTTTTCCCATTGAATTTTCTTGGTAGCTATATTCAAATTCCTTGGGCTGCAATAGCAGAATACCAGAAATACAGTTCTAGAGGAAAACAGTTTTCTTACAGTTCAAGATCAAGGTGCCAACAAGATTGATTTCTGGTTTCTTCCTGGCTTGCACCGGGCTGCCTTCTTGATGTGTCCTCACATGGTTTTTACTCTGTGTGTGCACACTCCTGGTGTCTCCTCTTATAAGGACACTAGTCCTATTGAATTGGAGCCCTACCTTTTTGACTCTATTTAACCTTAATTATCTCCTTAAAAGGCCTTCCTCCAAATAGTCACCTTGGGGATTTAGGGATTCAACATGGATTTGGGGGGACATAATTCAGTCCGTAACAGATTTATCAAAAATCAGTTGACCATAAATGTAAGAGTACTTCTATACTTTTTTATTTTTTCTATTCATTTCTTAAAAAATTTTTTAACGTTTATTCATTTTTTGAGAAACAGAGACAGCATGAGTGGGGGAGGAGCAGAGAGAGAGGGAGACACAGAATCTGAAGCAAGCTCCAGTCTCTGAACTGACAGCACAGAGCCCGATGCAGGGCCCGAACTCACAAATTGTGAGATCATGACCTGAGCCGAAGTAGGATGCTTAACCGACTGAGCCACCCACGTGCCCCTTTTCTATTCATTTCTATGTCTGTCCTTATGCCAGTAGCATAGTCTTTGTATTAAGTTTTGATATAGGTCTTTTTACATATACTGGTTGATACTACCCAAAATCCTACTGGAAATATCAGCACCATGACCATGCTGATGCATAACCACACTTAAGTAGTTTTTTTTTTTTTTTAATTTTTTAAATGTTTATTCACCCTTGAGAGACAGAGAGAAAGAGTGTGAGCAGGGGAGAGGCAGAGAGAGAGAGGGGGGAAGACACAGAATCTAAAGCAGGCTCCAGGCTCTGCACTGGCAGGAAGAGCCCCACATGGGGCTTGAACCCACGAACCATAAGATCATGACCTGAGCTGAAGTCGGACGCTTAACGGACTAAGCCACCCAGGTGCCCCAACACTTAAGTAGCTTTTACTGTGGTATTTGAATACATTTTAGAGCATGTCATAGCTTATGACACACAGCACTTTCCATTGTGTCCATTGCGTGTGTCTTTTGCTCTTCATTGTAACCTTGCAGAGAACATCAGGTATACATAGAGGCTACAGAGGCTTACAGAGGCCAACTGAGAGAGTCATACAAAGCCTTTAGGTTCTCGGTGATGGTCTTTTTACTCAGCAGTGACAGGTTGTACTGGTCATGCTGGTGAGTTCCCTTAAACAGAAGTACTAAGAAGCCTTGTTTTGTAAATTCGAAGATACCTTTAAGTGGTGTTTCTCAAAATTCTATGTGTTTTGGAGGAAGTGGCTGAAAACAGATAACTGGGCCTCAACCCTGTTCTGATTCAGCAGGTTTGGATGGGGCCGGACAATTGGCATTGCTAACAAGCTTCCAGATGATGGCTCCTGCTAGTCCATAACCCACTCTTTGATTAGCAGTGTCTTAATGGACGTAGTGTTAGGAGTTTGCTTCATGTACTTATTTCAGACTTGCCAAGTTTCCTTTTCATCTTCAGAATTTGCTTAGAATGTCCTGGAAGCAGTTTTCTTAAAATAGTATTTTAAAAATTGCTTCTTATGTACCTTAAAAGATTGCAGTTCATTTACTCAATCACTTTATTGAATGCCTGCTGTGTACTAGATGCAGCAAATATAAAAATAAGTAAAAGGGGGCACCTGGATAGCTCAGCTGGTTAAGCGTCCAACTTCACCGGAGGTCATGGTGTCCTGGTGCGGGTCTGAGCCCTGCATTAGACTCTGTGCCGACAGCTCAGAGCCTGGAGCCTGCTTCAGATTCTGTGTCTCCCTCTCTCTCCGCCCCTCCCCCCACTTGTGCTCTGTCTCTCTCTCTCTCTCTCAAAAAATAAATAAACGTTAAAAAAAATTTTTTAAGGGGCACATGGGTGGCTCAGTTGGTTAAGCATCCGACTTTGGCTCAGGTCATGATCTCATGGCTCGTAGGTTCGAGCCCTGCGTCAGGCTCTGTGCTGACAGCTCGGAGCCTGGAGCCTGCTTCGAATTCTGTCTGTGTCTGTCTCCCTCTCCCCCACTCATGCTCTGCCTCTCTGTCAAAAAGAAATAAACATTAACAAATTAAAAAAAATTTTTTTAAATGAGTAAAAGTCTTTGAGAAAATTTCTGATAAGTGCAGAGTTTGAATACCCCTCCTGCATTTGTTTTTTTACATGTTTATTTATTTTGAGAGAGAGTGCAAGTGGGTGAGAGGGGCAGAGAGAGGGAGAGAGAATCTTAAGCAGGTTCCATGCTCAGTGTGGAGCCCAATGTGGGGCTCAATCCCACAACTGTGAGATCATGACCTGAGCCAATATCAAGAGTCAGATGCTTAACCCACTGAGCCACCCAGGCACCCTGTCTCTCTCCTGTATTTAATGGGGACTTAAAATAATTGGGATTACAGCAATGAAGAGAAGGTATATGAAACACTTATTACCTTATTGTTACATTTCTTTTATGCTATCATCTTCTGTCTTCATTGTTTATGAAGCCAGCTTGACTTGTTATTTAAAAACTGTTATAAGGGGCGCCTGGGTGGCGCAGTCGGTTGGGCGTCCGACTTCAGCCAGGTCACGATCTCGCAGTCTGTGAGTTCGAGCCCCGCGTCGGGCTCTGGGCTGATGGCTCAGAGCCTGGAGCCTGTTTCCGATTCTGTGTCTCCCTCTCTCTCTGCCCCTCCCCCGTTCATGCTCTGTCTCAGAGTCTCTGTCCCAAAAATAAATAAACATTGAAAAAAAAAAAAAATTAAAAAAAAAAAAATAAAAATAAAAACTGTTATAATTGCTGGTAGACCAGAAATCATAAGTTTTGGGGGTGTTTTTTTCCCCCACTCCAAGCATCTGTATGTAACCAATGTAATCTCAGCAACATGACACTATACAAGGTCCTGTGTGAACAAGCTAGACATACACAGATATCAGGCAGACACAGATATTATAGTTAAATATATACATATAGGGGCACCTGGGTGGTTCAGTTGGTTGAACATCTGGCTCTTGATTTCAGCTCAGGTCATGATCTCACAGTTCATGGGTTCAAGTCCTGCATTGGGCTCTGTGCTGGTGATGTGGAGTCTGATTGGGATTCTCTCTCTCTCTCTCTCTTCTCACCTCCCCTGCTCTCTCTCTCAAAATAAATAAACATTTACACACACACACACACAGAGCAGAATATAAAGACTTACTGCTATGCATTACATATCAAACAGAGCATTCTCATCAGGGGTAGTATAGTGAGGAGATCTAAATGGTAATTACATTTTTCCTGGGGTAAGAATTGGAGAATGAAGAGGCAAGACAAAGACTGGCCCTATGAAGTGTATAGAGGGCATGTCATCCCTGGGTTGTTTTTCTGTCACATTCCTTGTTCCAGGCAGAGAACAGATTCCATTCTTAAACTCTGTGTTTTAAGCCTCTCTCTTTCATTTCCAGTGACTGCAGTGTGGCATGGGTCTCTGCCCAGGCTCGGAATGAGACAATAGCAAGACGGCTATGGGATGTCAGTTGTGACCTGCTGGGCATCCCCATGGACTGACAGGTGGTAGCAGTTGGACTCAAGAGAAACCTATAGCAGACTACTCAGTACTCCCTGCCAAAATGATTCTCCTTCATGGTGACCAAAATCGTCAGTACAAAGAAAACAAATCTTCCAGCCTTTCCTGCTTGATGTCTGACAAAAGCACAGTGTACATTGCCAGATTCATCAAAACACCTTGCATTTACTCCAGATTTAGTTTGCCCTTATTACTGTCAGTTGCAAGAGATATCAGACGATAAGATCCTCAGATGACCTGCGACCTGATATCTGCCGTCTGAAACCTACTACCTAGGAGAATCTTAGCTATGGCAAGGTCAATTTATGGTAGTTTGGATTAGTTTCTACCCTCTTTGTTCACAATATAGTTCCTCCCAACCACCATCCAACCTTCATTTCAAGAGGGCCACACTGCAGCCTCAGCCGAACTCTGAGTCACAGTGGCTTGACTCAAGAGCAGGACTCATCCCTCAACTGTTAAGAAAACCATCATATGCTAACATCTGAATTATTTCCAGAAACTCTTAACTGAATCTGGATTATGGCATGGCTTTATCTCTTGACAACCTAAAGCCACTGCTATTAAAACACTTTCCAACATCTAGACCACAGAGAAGAGCTTCCTTTTCTAAGAAGTTTGTGGGGTTTGGAGGATGGCAGAAATAAAATCAAGCTTAAACTATCATTTTCTTACTGTTTCTCAGACCAGCAAGTGGGTAAAGAAAGGGGCAGTATGGGAAGATAGATCATCTACCTGACTTTAGTTAGTGACCCCAGACCGATGGAGGCCTTTTTGTGTCTTAGTTTCTCTTAGAAAACCAGAAGAAGGAAAAGGCTATTTGGTGATTGTCACTGAGTTTATCTTTGTGTTCTTCTGTAGTCATACAGTGGGGCTTATTTTCACAGAATTCAAAATAACTACAAAGGAAGAGTATTAAACTGGACCCTGGTGGAGGCAAATGTTCAAAGATGGAGCAAACAGTGTCATCCAGTCTTTGATACAAATGAGTAGACCAGCAAAGGGAAGTCAACTCTGTATATATGGTTAACTACTTACCCAGAAGCACATGGGTAGCAGGGAAGAAGTCTAAAACAGAAAAATCCTGGAAGATAATGCATGCAGTAAAGGGACTAGTTAAGGACTTAAAAAAAAAAAAACTAAAGATGGTAATATGTAACTGGAAGAATTGAGGGCGAGCACCTGAGTGACCAAGACTGACACTGTACTGTCTTCATAAGCACCAATCAACCAATGTGGCAGAAAAAGTCCCAAAATAACACCCCCCCCCCAATTCTTTATTCAGCAAAATTATCTTAAGGACGGATATTGGTAATTTACAGTCACTATAGTAATCTTTCATGGCATTTCCTTACATTATCTTAACATGATTAAAATGTCTATTTGCTAAAAATCTACATTTAATTTGGAGAGCTTTTATCAAAAGTAATGCTGCCAAAGGAAATTGGAGGAATAATAATGTTCTTATCACTTGTTTAGACATATGTTATATGTCTAAATAGAATAACATATGTTATTCTAATAGACTTTGATTTTCTTGGACTGACAATTACATATTCACTTTGGTGGGGTAAAGAGTTATGGGACCACAGTCTTCTCATATTTGTAAATGGATATTCTTTTTGTTGAACGTGTTTTGACCATCAAGCTATATATTTTAAAATGGTCATTTTATGGAAAAATTGGAAATTTTTAATAGTTAAGTAGCATAACTAATATTTTACTTAATTTATGTTGAACTATCAATGACAAATAAAAAATTTTTATTATTTGTAATGTTTTTACTTACCTAAATAAAAGCTGTAAGAATTAGAGTCAATGAAAGAAAACAATTAAATGAAAGTTTAGCTATAAGAAGAAAATGCTTTTCATTATTATGGTTATACAGTCATTTCTCATTTTTAAGGATAATTTGTCTCAGAGTAACCACAGTATAGTCTCCATTGAAATGCCATTAACTTTGGTTGTGTGATAATTTGATTATTCATTCACCCATTTTCTGCTTTTGTGATGCTTTTCAAACATTTTTTTCCATCTCAGGCTATTATGTCCCCCTTTTGCACCTGTCCTTTCTAGAACAGAGTTGTGGGACTTAATCACATTACACTTCCACTAACAACCTCAGATTTTGCTATCTCTATATTCAATGAACATTAAGAGCTCAATGCATTTGTTGAATCAGTGGTCATGAATCAGTCTGATAAAAATAAAGTTCCAGGAGATATATGAATCATCAAATTACTTAACAGTCATACATCGTTTAATATGTTTGGGAAGTTTTATATATTGGGCTGCCAAGCAAACATTTCAGAAAGGGCTTTGATAGGAAAATCATGAAATAAGTTGAAAACAGAAATTCCCTGCCATGGAACCATGAAAACCCACGTTGCAGAATAGGACTTTGTCACTGTTAACACATTACAGGTAGTGGGAAAGAGACCTGATGAAGCAGAGTCCGCCTTGCTCACCACGTTATGAAATAACCAAGCACAGAGAGTGAATTTTTTATTCACCAACATATGCCCAGATACGGCATAATGACATGCTGAACATTAACAAATACCTGCTGAGGGGCACTTGGGTGGCTCAGTCAGTTAAGCCTCTGACTTTTACTCAGGTCGTGATCTCCTCGTCCGTGAGTTCCAGCCCCGCATTGGGCTCTGTGCTCACAGCTCGGAGCCTGGAGCCTGCTTGGGTTTCTGTGTCTCTCTCTGGCCCTCCGCCACTCACGCTCTATGTCTCTCTCTCTCAAAAATAAACATTAAAAAATACCTGCTGAGTGAATGAATGCACCAGGCGAGCACAGAGACTAGAGGCTGCGAGCGTATTTGGGGAGTCACTGCCTAGGAACTATTTCTGAAAGCATATGGCTCTGGGCGTTTGACCTCTCCAATAAAAGATTCTTTTTGTTTTGTTTTTTACCGCTGCAGGGCAAGCAAGGAACCTGCCCCAGCTCTCTCTCGAGGGCTGAAAGCTAATGTTTAGTCAGGACGCGAACTGAGGAAATGAGAGCCGCCAGACGGGGAGATGATAGCGAAGATGATTTCCAAACGCTTACGGATACCAAACTACTGCTTGTCAGCACCACCCACTGGGCCTGTAGTGTTGACAGAACCACCGCCCCCGCCAGCGCGTGACTTCGGAGTCCGAGTGGCTTCCACGCCGAACTACAGTCCCCGGCATGCACTGCAGCGACCGCCCCCCACCGGAAGGCGGGGCCCTGGAGACAGGCGGTCGCGCTGCCCGTCCCGCGGGTCCCCCACAGTCCCTTCCGTTGTGGCGCTCTCCCCAACCCCGAACTGGGTATTTCCGGGGCTTCAGGACTCCGCTCGCTCCGATGCACCACCACCCTCCCGGGAATCGCCCAGGCGGGCAGCCCACCAGACTTCCCATCAGGCTTTCGCGCCCGCCGCTCCCTCAGTGACGGTATGAAGGGGGTGGGCGTTCCGGCTCGGGAGGACCCCGCCGCGTCCCCGGAAGCGCCTCGTCCCCGGCGGTGGTGGCGGCGGTCGCCGTGATGCCTGCGGGACTGGGTGGCTGACCGCCGGGATAGGAGCGGGGCCAGTGCCCAAAATCTCGGTGGCCGCTGCTCGAGTGCGGCCTGCGCCATGGCCACCTCCGCTGCCTCTTCGGAGCATTTCGAGAAACTTCACGAGATCTTCCGCGGCCTCCATGAAGACCTGCGAGGGGTGCCGGAGCGGCTCCTGGGGACAGCGGGGACAGGTGAGACGAGGGTGGGACGCGCCGTGGGGAACTCGGCCCCTTGCGCGCTCTGGGAATACGAGCTCCCTACCCCCTTCTCAGATCGGGTCCCTCTTCCCTCCGCTGCGCATCCTCAGACACGCCCCCTAGGGTTGGCTGGGTCTCGGCGCCCAGCATTTCCCTGCTGCTCCTTGAGGGTGCTCAGGGTTGGACCTCGGAGTGTCGTCTCTTTGGGATTCTCTTACTACTGTAGCCGTCAGAATTTTCTTGTGTCATTTTCACCGTGGAAGAAGATCATAGGAGACCTTAAGTCTGTGTCCATGTATTTCAGTAAAATTGGTTTCTTTTGTAGCTGTCTGTGTATTTTGCTTTATGAATTTTAGAGCATTATTCTCAAGAGAAATCCATAGTTTTCACCAGACTGACAAAGGATCCGTAGCACCAAAAAGGCCAAGAAGCCAAAGGAAACATAATTTTGGAGTTGGTAAATGATCAGATTTTGTGGGGGAAGTGGTCTTTAAAAATCAGGATTGTGGGTTTAGGTGTGGTCCCCTTCCGAACTTTCTGTCATTTGACTTCAAAATTCAGGTTGCTGCAAGCTTTGCTTGGAGGAGTTAGTTTTCCAGTACAATCTCTAGGAAGACCTGTCACAGCTCTTTGCCACTCAGAACAAATACGTCTTGATGGCAAGACTTGATAAGACTTTATTTTGTAGTTTTTACTAAGGGTCAGAGCTTGAGTGTTTGCTCTGTGAGTTTCCTGAGGTCATATGAATTGAATAACTCTGGTCAGAATGCCAGAGAATGTTAAACATATTTATTGGGAGAGGCTGCTGTGTGCCAGGCACTCCCCTAAATGCTGGTAGTATTGCAGATTATTGCAGTGAGGAGACTTAAAATCTTTGTTCTAGTGGGTCCCTGGTAATATATAAATATTAAGAGAAGAGTTATGCAGGGCAAAGGAATGGAGAACTCTAATAGTAAACAGGGTGGCTGTGAAAGTCTTCTTTGAGAAGGTGCCATTTGAGCAGAGACTTGAATGAAGGGAGTCCAGCATGTGAAAATTTGGGAGAAGTGAGTGTGAGGAGAAAAGAATAGTATTCCGAAGTTTCCTTAAGCACAATGAGCTTGGTAAGCGTTGCAAAGGTTCTTAAACAGAAATGAGCTCTTCTAGGAAGAGCAAGAAGGCCAGCATTTGCCAGTGAAATGAGCAAAGGAGACAGTGGTAGCAGATGAGGGTAAAAAGAGTTACGCAGGGCCAGGTCACGTGTGGCCTTGTAGAGCACAGTGAAAGATTTGCACCTTTTTCTAAATCTGATGGGATGCACTTACAGAGTATTGAGCAAAAGAGTGATGGGATCTGATTTACATGGTTGAAAAATAGACCATTTTTTGCAGCCCAGTGCTGAATTAAATTTTGCAGTGGTGGTTTCTGGAAGCGTAAATAGTGCAAAAGGGCATTCCATTTTGAAAAATAGAAAACTGAGTTCTATTTGCCTTTATCATCTACCTAACTTTCTCATTGCTGCAAAGATAATCAAAAAGGTGTGAATACCTAACCAAGCACAAAATACTCTTTTTTTTTTAAATATTTATTTATTTTTGAGAGACAGAGACAGAGAGCACGAGTGGGGGTGGGGCAGAGAGAGAGGGAGACACAGAATCTTAAGCAGGCTCCAGGCTCTGAAGCAGGCTCCAGAGAATCTGAAGCAGGCTCCAGGCCATCAGCACAGAGCCCGATGCGGGGCTCAAACTCACGAACCATGAGATCATGACCTGAGCTGAAGTCGGACAGTCAACCGACTGAGCCACCCAGGCTCCCCACAAAATACTCTTAATACAAGTTGCTGGTAGCGGACTTAGTTGTTTAATGGGTAAGTAAATACAGTGTACACGTATCTATAGGTTATAATACGAATTTCAACAATTTTCCATCTCTGTTCGCTACTTTACTCATACTGCTCAATAAATATTTGTTGAATAAATAGAATTTAGTTGGGCAAACACACTGTGTCTTATCTCTGAATCCTTTTTTCCTAGTTCTGAGATTACTTCATGAGCTTTCCAGAGCTTTAATTTCCATCATAAATTATTAGGTTCTGAATAATGTACATAACAGCTCTTGAATTTAGCTTATGCTCTGTAATTGAACTTAATCAGTTTTTAATAACTCTTTCAGAATTACTGTGTATCAGTCACTGTCTTGGACCCTAGGAGTTTCAAGAGCTCTTGCCTTAATGGGACTAAATTTACAACAAAGTGTGTGATTGGTCCTAAGACAGTTTTGAGACCATAAAGAAAAAGTTGACTTGTGTGTTAGGGGAGGGAAGCAGAAAGGAGAACTAAGTATTAAGGGGTTGAGTGGGAGTTTGCCAGAGGGAGATGGGAAGAGGCAATAACAGAACAGAAAATCAAATACTTAGAACCATGAATGGAGCTTAGGGTATGTGTGGGAGATTAATAGTAGATCAGGAAAGTGAGACACAGCCAGATTGTGAAGGGACTTTATATCACATTAAGACATTTGGGCTTGATATGAAGAATCGGTGAAGGATTTTAAGCAGCTGGCTAATATGGTCAGATTTTACTTTAGAAGGAGAATGCTGGTGGCTGAGTGGAGGATGAAAGAGAAACAAGAATCTGGATATAGGGGACCATACTAGGAGCCTTTGTGGCAATTATCTGGGTAACATGGGAATCTAGAGAGTCCTAAATCCAATTTCTGAGGCAGAAATTAAGATCGGACATGGGGAGTGAGAGACAGATTCAAGGGTGTCTGCATTTTCTCACTTGGTTATTTGGGTGAATGATGAACTTAAATAAGAAATATAAAAGTAGGTTGTAGATGAAAGAAAGCATCAAGTGTGCTTATGGAATAGAGATGATAATGTATGTCCAGTCTAGCCTGACAAGATATTTCTTCTCCTGCCACTAAAAATAACATTAATGGGGTGCCTGGGTGGCTCAGTTGGTTAAGCTCAGGTCATGGTCTCACAGTTCATGGGTTTGAGCATAGTACTGTGCTGAGAGCTTGGAGCCTGGAGCCTACTTCGGCTCCTCCCCTGCTCGCTCCCATGCGCGCATTCTCTCTCTCTCTTTCTTTCTCTCTCTCTCAAATAAAAATAAACATTAAAGAAAAAGAAATAACATTAATGAAGAAGATCTGTGAATTGGGAAGCAGTATGCTATAATATTTAACAGCAATGATTCTAGAGCCAGACTGCCTGGGCTCACATCCAGGATCCATCTCTTAGTAGCTGTGTGACCTTGGACAACTTACTTCAACCTAACTAGTTTCTCCCTGCAAAATGGGGTAAATCGTCGTATTTACTTCATAGGGGTCTTGTTGGATTAAATTAGTTAATATATGTAAAGCCCATAGAATGAATATTGCCTGGCATGAGCCATTCACCATTGTTACTATTATATAGGAAATGGGAGTTTTATTTAAATAAAACATAAGAATACCAGCTCTGTATGCAGCTGTTGTTTTGCCCTACTTTCTCTTTTTTCCCAGAGCACTTATCATCTTTTTTTTTAAATTTTTTTTAATGTTTATTTATTTTAGAGAGAGGGAGGGAGGGAGAGAGGGAGGGAGGGAGTGGAGGAGGGGCAGAGAGAAAGGGAGACAAAGAATCCAAAGCAGGCTCCAGGTTCTGAGCTGTCAGCACAGAGCCCGACACAGGGCTCAAACTTATGAACTATGAGACGATGACTCGAGCTGAGGTCGAATGCTCAACCGACTGAGCCACCCAGATGCTCCAGCACTTATCTTCTTCTTTTTTTTTTTTTTAATGTTTTTATTTATTTTTGAGACAGAGAGACACAGAGCATGAATGGGGGAGGGGCAGAGAGAGAGGGAGACACAGAATCCGAAGCAGGCTCCAGGCTCTGAGCCATCAGCCCAGAGCCCGACACGGGGCTCGAACTCACGGACCACACGATCGTGACCTGAGCTGAAGTTGGACGCTTAACCGACTGAGCCACCCAGGCGCCCCTCCAGCACTTATCTTCTAATGTACTAGACACTTAATGTATTTCTGATGTTTATAGTATAGTATTTGTCTTCCTTTCACTAGAACAGTGGTTTTCATAGTTTGGTCCCTGAACTGCCAGTGTCAGCATCATCTGGGAATTTATTAGAAATGCAAATTATTGGGCTCTACCCAAGATTTACGGAATTATTAACTGTCTTAACAGCCTGTTTTAACAGCCATCCAGGGGATTTCTGATGCATGGCAAGTTTAAAAGCACCTGAGCCAAAAATAAGTTCTATATTTTCTCCACATCTTTGTCAGTGGGTGTTATTTCTTGTCTTTTGATTATAGCCTTTCCAACAGGTGTGAGGTAATATCTCATGGTGATTTGCTTTGCATTTCCCTGATTAGTGATGTTGAGTACCTTTTCATATACCTGTTGGCCATCTGTATGTCTTCTTTGGAAAAATGCCTGTCCAGATCTTTTGCCCATTTTTTTTTATCAGATTGTTTGGGTTTTTTGCTCCTGAGTTGTATGAGTTCTTTATCTATTTTGGGTATTAATCCCTTATCAGATACATGATTTGCAAATATTTTCTCCCATTTGGTAAATTGCCTTTTCATTTTGTTGATGGTTTTCTCTGCTGTGCAAAAACTTTTTAGTTTAATGTAGTCCCATTTGTTTATTTTTACTTTTGTTACCTTTACTTTTGGTATCAAATCCAAAAACTCATCACCGATACTGATGTCAAGGAACTCTGTGTTTTTTTCTAGGAGTTTTATGGTTTCAGGTCTTACATTCAAGTCTTTGATCCATTTTGAGTTAATTTTTGTATATGGTGTAAGATACTGGTTAATTTCCATTCTCTTGCATTTTTCTGTCAAGTTTTCCCAAAACCATTTATTGAAGGGATCATCATTTCCTATGAGGTAATGGAAGAGTGTGTGTGTGTGTGTGTGTGTGTGTGTGTGTGTGTGTGTGTGTGTATGTATGTATCTCCTCCTGGTTCCTGACACACAGCTCCCAAAATCCTTGTAATTCCCTAAGTGATAAGAACACTAGGAGCATCTTTTGTTCTAATGAGGTGACTCTGGGTGGGCTCCTGGGTGGGGACTGGTCACCAGAAAGACCAACCTGTGATTAGAAGCTTGGATTTTCAGCCCTATCTTTTGTCCTCCAGAGAGGAAAGAAGAGCTGAAAATGGAAGTTAATAATTGATCATGCCCGTATGAAGTAGCCTCCATAAAATCCCAATAGTATATGGGGTTTAGAGAGCTTCCAGGAGGGTGAAAATATCCATACCTGGAGTGTGATGCACCCCAGCTCCACAGGGACAGAAGCTCCTGTGTTCAGAACTCCCCCAGACCTCACCCTGTGTATCTCTTCATCTGGCTCTTCACCTGTATTCTTTATCATAATCCTTAATAAATTGGTAAATGTAAGTAAGCGTTTACCTGAATTCTGTGAGCCACTCTAACAAGTTAATTGAACCTGAGGAGGGGGTCATAAGAACCTTCAATTTGTAGCCAAATTGGACAGAAGTTGTGGCTAACCTGAGGACCTATTACTTGTGATTGACTTTTAAAGGGGGAGGGGTGGTCTTGTGAGACTGAGCTCTTAATCTGTGGAATCTGATGCTGTCTCCATGTAGATAGTGTCAGAATTGAGTTGAACTGTGAACATCCAGCTGGTATTGCAGAGAAATGTTTGGTGTGGAGAAAAACCTCCACACGTTTGGTTGACCAGAAGTGTTCTGAGTAGTAAAGGAGATACACAAGAAACACAGGAGGGACTGAGTTTTTCTCTATACAGGAGACAAAGACATAGGAGGGGGAAGGACTTGGTTTTCTAATGTAGTTCCCATTGTATATTCTTGACTCTTATTGTAAGTTAATTGATCATGTACGTGTATATTTATTTCTGGGCTCTCTATTCTGTTCCACTGATTTTTGCATTTTTTTTTTTATGCTAGTACTGTAGCTTTGTAATATCAGGAGGCATGATACTTCCAACTTTGTTCTAATTGGGGTCTTTTTTGGTTCCATACAAATTTTTGGATTGATTATTTCTGTGAAAATTACCATTGGAATTTTGATAAGGATTGCAGAGTCTGTAGATTGCTTTGGGTATTATGGACCTTTTAACAGTACTAATTTTTCCAATCCATGTGCATGGAATATCTTTTCATTTATTTGTGTCTTCAGTTTCTTTCATCAGTGTTTTGTGTTTTTAGTGTACATATCTTTAACCTCCTTGGTTAGGCTTAGTGTTTTATTCTTTTTGTTGCAATTGTAAATGGCATTACTTTCTTAATTTCTCCTGATAGTTCATTGTTAGTATATAGAAATGCAGTCGGTTTTTGTATATTGATTTTGTATACTGCAACTTACTGAATTTATTTATTAAATCTAACAGTTTTTTCAGTGGAGTCTGTAGGGTTTTCTGTGTAAAATATGCCATCTGCGAATAGTGACAGAATTTACTTCTTCCTTTCCAATTTTGAATGCCTTTCATTTCTTTTTCATGCCTAATTGCTCTGGCTTCCAATACTGTGTTGTATAAAAATGGTGAGAGTAGGCATCCTTATTTGTGATCTTAGAGGAAAAGATTTGAGCTTTCCACCAGTGACTATAATGTTAGCTGTGGGCTTGTCACATATGACCTTTACTTTGTTGAAGTATGTTCTCTCTAGATATATCCAGTTTGTTGAGATTTTATATCATAAATGGATGTTGAATTTTGTCAGATACTTTTTCTGCATCTCTTGAGCTGATCATATGATTTTTGCCCTTCATTTTGTTAATGTGGTATATCATGTTGATTTGTAGATACATTCTTGCATCCCTGGAGTAAATCCCACTTGATCAAGGTGTATGATCCTTTAACGTGTCATTGAATTCAGTTTGCTAATAACTTTGTTGAGGATTTTTGCATCTATGTTCATCAGGGATATTGTTTTTTTGTTTGTTTTGAGAGAGGGCACAAGTGAGTGAGGGGCAGAGAGATAGAGAGAATCCCTTGAGGGACAGAGAGAGAGAGAGAGAGGGAAGGAAAGAGAGAGAGAAGCAGGACTTACCTGAAGTGGGGCTTGTGCTCACCCAAAGTGGGGCACGAGCTCACCTGAAGTGGGGCTGAAGCTCACCCGATGTGGGACTCGAACTCATAACCTGAGTCAAAATCAGATGCTTAACGACTGAGCCACCCAGGCACCCAGAGATATTCTTAATTTTCTTTCTTGTGGTGCCTTTGTCTGGTTTTGGTATCATTGTAATGCTGGCCTCATAAAAGTTTGGAGGTGTTCCTTCTTCTATTATAAGCTCTATATTTTGTCTGTTTTGTTTATTATGTATCCTAAGCACCTAGAACAGTGCCTTGTATATACTAGGTGCTCCACAACTATTTGTTGAGTGATTGTAGAAGTACTGTGAATTGTGGAGAAACTTACAATAATATATGGTTGCCTATTAAAACTGGGTGTAACTTTATTTTTATTGTACCACATTTTCCACATTTTCATCATTTGTAAAATGGATATCTATACCTATCAAAACAAAGGATGGGATAACAGACAAAATATGTCCCTTTTTAGGAAGATTGTATGGCAGTGATAATCTGTTAGCGTATGTGATAATTATTAATCGATTTTATATAGTATTAAGTATGTACATAATTTTAATGCATATTACTTAATATATAATTACTTAATAATATTAAGTATGCCATAATGTCTAGTCTTAGTTTGTAGCATCTGAAGAGGTCTCTCCAAATACCTCAGAATGCTGTAAATTATTATTAGATAATACTGTGCCTGTAGTCATGTTCTAGTTTGGGTTTTGTAGGACCTGAAGGTAGCTCCAAGTGTATTAATGAGTGTTATAGAATTATTGAAAAGTTTCCATTTTAACTCACTCAAATTTTAGCGTGTGTCTTTGAGACCTCGTTATTCTGGAAACCAGCAAAAATAGTCACTATAAAGAGAATATAGAATCATATGCAACTGGTTGGTAAACAATTAACTTATTGACTGCAGAATTTTAATTTTTCTAACACTCTTCATATTCTTTGGTGAATTTTGTTTTTACTCTTAGTTCTTTCTACCTAAGGATTTAATTTTTTTTTTTTAATTTTTTTTTTCAACATTTATTTATTTTTGGGACAGAGAGAGATAGAGCATGAACGGGGCAGGGTCAGAGAGAGGGAGACACAGAATCGGAAACAGGCTCCAGGCTCTGAGCCATCATCCCAGAGCCTGACGCGGGGCTCGAACTCACAGACCGTGAGATCGTGACCTGGCTGAAGTCGGACGCTTAACCGACTGCGCCACCCAGGCGCCCCAAGGATTTAATTTTAAAAACAATGGTAGTGGAGCACCTGGGTGACTCAGTCCATAAAGCATCTGACTCTTGATTTTGGTTTGGGTCATGATCTCATAGTTCATGAGTTCAAGCCCCACATAGGGCTCTGTGCTGACAGTGCAGAGCCTGCTTGGGATTGTCTCTCTCTCTCCCTCCCTCTCCCTCTCCCTCTCCCTCTCCCCCTCCCTCTCCCCCTCCCCCTCCCTCTCCCCCCTCCCCCTCCCCCTCCCCCTCTCCCTGCCTCTTTCTCTGTCCTTCCCATGCGCACATGCACATGCTCTTTCTCTCAAAATAAACTTCAAAAAATGGTAGTTGCTATTTATGAAACTCTCAATATGCCGAGCATTTGCTAAGTGCTTATTATGTGTATTATCTCTTTTAACCCTTTCAGACAACCTTATGAGGTCGGTACTGTTATATTTCTTATTTTCAGATAAGGAAACAGGCTTAGAGGGATCTAACACAGGCATATCTTGTTTTATTGCGCTTTATTGCACTTCACTTTATTGTGCTTTTCAAATACCGCATTTTTTACAAATTGAAGATTTGTGGCATCCCACAATTTGTGTTGAACAAATTTATTAACACCATTTTCCAACATTTGCTCAACTTAATGTCTGTCACATTCTCATGAAACTTCAGACTGAAATTAGGCCAGTTAATAACCCTATAATCGCCTTTTAGTATTCAAGTGAAAGGAAGAGTTGCATGTCTCTCACTTTAAATCAGAAGCTTCAAATGATTAAGCTTAGCGAGAAAGGTATGTCAAAAGCTGAGATAGGACAAAACCTAGGCCTCTTGACCAAAGAGTTAGCCAAATCGTGAATGTAATGGAAAAGGTTTTGAAGGAAGTTAAATGTGCTGTTCCAGTGAACATAAGAATGATAAACAAGCAAAACAGCCTTATTGTTGATACGGAGAAGGTTTTAGTGGCCTGGATAGAAGATTAAACTAGCCACAATGTTTGTTTATTTATTTATTTATTTATTTTAATGTTTATTTATTTTTGAGAGACATGGAGACAGAATGCGAGTGGGTTAGGGGCAGAGAGAGAGGGAGACACAGAATCCAGAGCAGGATCCAGGCTCCGAGCTGTCAGCACAGAGCCCGATGCGGGGCTTGAACCCACAAGCTGTGAGATCGTGACCTGAGCCGAAGTTGGATGCTCAACTGACTGAGCCACCCAGGCGCCCCATAAACTAGCCACGATGTTATCTTAAGCCAAAGCCTAATCCAGAGTAAGGCCCTAACTCTTCAATTCAAAGCTGGGAGAGATGAGGAAGCTGCTTCAGAAGAAAAGTTTGAAGCTAGTAGAGGTTGGTTCATGAGGTTTAAGGAAAGAAGCCATCTCCCTAACATAAAAGTGCAAGGTGAAGGAATCCCCAAGTGCTGATGGAAAAGCTGCAGCAGGTTATCCAGAAAATGTAGCAAAGATAAGTAATGAAGGAGACTGCACTAAACAACAGATTTTTGATGTAGACGAAACAGCCATCTAGGATTTTCTTAACTAGAGAGAAGTCAATGCCTGGCTTCAAAGCCTCAAAGCACAGGCTGACTCTCTTATTAGGAGCTAATGCAGCTTGTGACTTTGCGTTGAAGCCAGTGCTTCTAGACCATTCCAATAATCCTGGGGCCCTTAAGAATTATGCTAAATCTACTCTGCTTATGCTCTATAAATGGACCAACAAAGCCTAGGTAACAGTACATCTGTTTACAGCATGGTTTATTGAATATTTTAAGCCCACTGTTGAGACCTACTGCTCCAAAAAAAGGAATCCTCTCAAAATACTACTGCTCATTGATGGTGTATGTGGTCAGCCAGGTGCTCTCTCATGGAGATGTACAATAAGTTTCATGCCTGCTAACACAACATCTATTCTGCAGTCCATGGATCAAGGAGTAATTTTGACTTTTAAGTCTTATTATTTAAGAAATACATTCCAAAAAAAAAAAAAAAGAAAGAAAGAAAGAAAAGAAATACATTCCATAAGGCTCTAGCTGCCAAAGGTAATGATTCCTCTGACAGTTCTGGGTATAGTAAATTGAAAACCTTCTGGAAAGGTTTCACCATTCTGGATGCCATTAAAAGCATTGATAATTCAAGGAAGAGGTCAAAATAATGACTTTCATGGGAGTTTTGAAGAAATTGATTCCAGCCCTCATGGATGACTTTGAGGGCTTCAAGACTTCAGTGGAGGAAATCACTGCAGATGTAGTAGAAATAGCAAGAGAACTAGAATTAAAAGTGGAGCCTGAAGATGTGACTGAATTGTTGTAATCTCAGGATAAAAACTTTAACTGATGAGGAGTTGCTTCTTATGGATGAACAAAGAAAGTGGTTTCTTGAGATGGAAGCTACTGCTGGTGAGGATGCTGTGAAGATTGTTGAAATGACAACAAAGGATTTAGAATATTACATAAACTTAGTTGATAAAGCAGTTCAGGATTTGAGAGGATTGACTTCAGTTTTTAAATAAATTCTGAATAAAATGCTATCAAACAGTTTTCATGCTACAGAGAAATTGTTCATGAAAGGAAAATTCCATCAATGCAGCAAACTTCATTGTTGTGTTATGTTAAGAAATTGCCACAGCCACCATAACCTTCAGCAACCACCACCCTGATCAGTCAGCAGCTATCAACATCAAGACGAGACCCTCTACCAGCAAAAAGATTATGACTCACTCAACTTCAGATGATAGTTAGCATTTTTCACAGTAAAACATTTACTTTCAGTAAAGTATTTTTAAATTGTGTACACTTTTTAGACATAATGCTATCATACACTTTAATAGACTACAGTATAATGTGAGCATAACTTTTGTATGCACAGAGAAACCAAAAATTCATTTGACTTGCTTTATTGCATTCTTCATTGTGGTGGTCTGGAACCAAACCTGCAATATCTCCAAGGCATGCCTGTACTTTTACCTCCTATATGGTGTGAGATCAGATAAACTATCATAGGCTACAAACAGAGGGTGTAGTTCCTAGAAATGCCACGGTGGGGCACCAAAAGCAAATTCGCCACCTGATCCTGGTGAAACAAGTTATTTCCACAGCTTTAATGGGTCAAGGTAGTCTTTCTTGGGTTGGTAAATCAAATCACCTATAAGGAAGACAGGCTGTCGCCTTAGTTGAACATTGAGGTACACTTTCTTTAGTCTTTCAGAGCTGGCTCTTTTGTGGTGTGTCATCCACCCAGTTTACCAGTCACTTACATGTGACTAGTTTGGGAAGGCATGTGGGGTGGGGGATAGTGTTTGGAATGGCTCACTCTTGGTTTTGGTGCCCATTTTACCTAGTATGCAGTCCTGCAATTTTGTAGTTAATTGTAGTGTTAGCTCTAATTCCCTAAAAAATTAAGTCTCAACAAGTTTTACCTGTTGCTGAAGTCTATACCCAGGGAGCATAAAAATGCCCCTCAGTGCTATAATGTACAAAAGCCTTGGATTGGGAGTCAGGAGACTTGCATTCTAGAACTAGTGTTGCCACACATTTGCTCCTCTTATGACCTTGGGGAAGGCAGTTTCTGCAGGCTCTAGTTTCCTCAACTGTAAAATGAGAAGGTTAGACTAGATGATCTCTGAGGTCCATTTACACTCTAACATTCATTGGTTTCACAATTCTGAGACTAAAGCATACAGAAGCACCTACTGATACCTCTCAGTTGGGTTCAGCCTCTTTTGAACCTTTAAATATCTCCCTCCTTGGCTTCATCATCAGAAGGGAGAATTTCAAAGGCTTTTTTTTTTTTTTTAACCTTAGGATTCCATAAAGGATCTCACAATGTGAAAGTCTTAAAATTGTTTTCAAAAAGAGCGTATTTCTTTTAAAAGTATATAGGCTGTAGAGAACTCCTAGGAGAAAGTATGTCATGATTTTAGGTAAAGAGTGGGAGTATCCCAATTCCAAAAAGACTGAGCATAACAGAATCATGAAGAGAAAGAAGTTAGTGAAAGGATCAGTATTCTGTGAGCTACCTCTTTGCCTCCTACTCTTATTTATGTAACCATTTTCTTTGAATCATTCTAGAGTTTGCCTCTTAAAAATGCAGATTTTCAGGGGGCCTGGGTGGCTCAGTTGGTTAAGCGTCTGACTTCAGCTCAGGTCATGATCTCATGGTTCACTGGTTCAAGCCCTGCATCTGGCTCTGTGCTGACTTCAGCTCAGAGCCTGAGGTCTGCTTCAGATTCAGTGTCTCTGTCTCTCCGCCCTCATGCTCTGTCTCGCTCTCTCTCTCTCTCAAAAATAAACAAACATTAAAAAATTTGTTTAAAGATGCAGATTTTCATATCTTTAATAAAGGAGGAAACTTTATGACTAACAGTTGTAGAAAAATCAGAGCGAGGAAGGGGGAATGCACTTATATGTGGAATAGTTCTTCATACTGTGTGCCTTGGATCAGAAGTGAGTGTGCTCAAGTTTGGAGATGTGCCTATTCAGAGGAGTGGTGACACTAAGCAACAGCTTATTACAAAGTAATATGATATTTCTCCATGGAAGTAGCCATTCTTGACTGCAGATAATATTTCACTGCTGGTGGCTGAAAACATAGCCTATTCAGGGATAGTGACAGCTGCTTTTGTGCTTACTTCAGTCACATCGTGGATGGTCAAGGTGCAGACCATTTGCCATGGCTGAACTTCTTACTATTTAAAACAGCAACAAAGCCTCATTTGTGAGCGGTGTAGAGTCAGAAATGGTTCACCTGGAGTATCTTGTATATATTAAGGGAATGTCAACGTAAAGGAGGCATAGTAAAAAGTACATTGTCATTTACTCCTGTAGGTAGTAGTAACATCCAAGGAGCACACTACTAGGTTTACAGTTCTAGAAGCTATGGGGCTTAAAAAGAAAAAGTAAATTTCCCTGTTCTGGAGGAACTGGATTTCCAATTGAGAATATAGAATGTACACATCCAGAATGGTTTATGATCACTTAAAAAGCAGCAGACGACTGACATGCTAGATGCTATTGTGATTATCAAAATGTAAATCCATATAAGGCATTACTGTGGCATTATATTTTACATGGGATTGGGTTCGAATGTGAAGGCTTAGGATGAAAACCAGAGTAAAGAAAATTACGCCAGAAAATCTGAGGATAGCATATTGAATACCCACATGCCATCCCTCCATAAGCCCAACTCAGCTGTTTTCTTTGGCATTGGAAAAAATTGTCCTTCCTTCAATCGATGAAGTGCTGGCTTGTATTTAGGAGTCACAGTGAATGAAAAATAATATAACTTTAAAAGACCTTGTCCCCATACACATGCTGCAACATGAATGAACTTTGAGGACCTTATGGTAAGTGAAATAAGCTGGGCACAAAAGGACAAATATTTTATGATTCCTTTTGTAGGAGATACCTAGCCTAGTCAAATTCACAGATACAGAAGTAAAATGGTGGTTACCAGAGTCTGGGGGGATAGGAGGTGGAGAATTAGTGTTCATTGGGTATGAGTTTCAGTTTGGGGTAGTGGAAAGGTTCTGGAGATGGGGTAGTGGTGATGATTGCACAACAATGTGAATGTACTTACTGCCCCTTAGCTAGCTGTATACTTATAAAAGGTCAAGGGGTGACTGGGTGGTTCAGTTGGTTAAGTGTCCAACTCTTGATTTTGGCTCAGGTCATGATCTCACAGTTTGCTGACAGTGCAAAGCCTGCTTGGGATTCTCCCTCTCCTGCTGTCTGTCTGCCCCTCCCTGGCTCGTGTGCACATGCTGTCTCTCTCAAAATAAATATTAAGCTAAAAAAATTTTTTTTAAAAAAGGTCAAAATGATAACTTGTATGTAAATTTTACCAAAATTGAAAAAAAAAAAAGACTGTATCCCCAGATTGTGAAGATAATTTCAAAAGATGAGCTCAAAAAAAATAATGTAAGCAGTGGTAACTTTGTGGAATAGGTAGATTATGTGTAGATTTTCAGGGAGAACATTCATTTGGACACATTTTCAGAAATCAAGCTGCTCATAAGTAGGGATAATTTTTGCTTGTTACATATGAAGAGATAAGCTACCTACTTGTTTTATAGCTAAGGAAGGAGGTCTGGTCCCAAAGAGATGAAGAATTATTACCCATATTAGATGGGGTTTTTTTTGTTTTTTTTGTTTTTTTTTTTAATTTTTTTTTTTCAACGTTTATTTATTTTTGGGACAGAGAGAGACAGAGCATGAACAGGGGAGGGGCAGAGAGAGGGAGACACAGAATCGGAAACAGGCTCCAGGCTCTGAGCCATCAGCCCAGAGCCCGACGCGGGGCTCGAACTCACGGACCGCGAGATCGTGACCTGGCTGAAGTCGGACGCTTAACCGACTGCGCCACCCAGGCGCCCCACCATATTAGATGTTGAGTCAACTCCAAGGAAAGGACCAGAATCTAACTCCTTTTCTTACCAGTGGTTCCCTCTTTCACAAATGTTTTACCAGGTGATATTATGCCGGTCCAAGTACCATTTTTACTGTTACTTAATCATTTGTATATCAACTTATTTCTTACAACATATATTTAATACATACAGTTATTTTAAAAGGAAATTTTATATTACCATTTAAATAATCTATTTATTTATTTATTTATTTATTTATTTAATGTTTACTTGTTTTTGAGAGAGAGAGACAGAGCATGAATGGGGGAGGGACAGAGAGAGAGAGAGACACACACACACACACAAAATCCAGGCTCCACTCTCTGAGCTGTCAGCACAGAGCCCAACATGGGGCTTGAATTCACAAGCCGTGAGATCACGACCTGAGCCGAAGTTGGATACTAAATTGACTGAGCCACCCAGGTGCCTCGAAAATCTTTTTTTTTTAGTTTGAAGTATTTGATTGTTTATTTTACGTAAATTTCAATTCTCCAGCTATTAATACTTACCTTAATTTTTTTAAATTTATTTTTATATTGACTTTTTTTAGGTATAATTAACGTACGGTGTTATATTAGTTTCAAGTGTACAATATAACAATTCAACAGTTTAATACATTATGTAGTGCTCATCAAGAGAAGCGTACTTCTTAATCCCCTTTATCTATTTCACCCATCCTCACATCCACTTCCCCTCTGGCAGCCATCAGTTTGTTCTCTGTATTTAAGAATCTGTTTTTTTTCAGGGCACCTGACTGGCTCAGTTGGTTAAGTGTCTGACTCTTGATTTCAGCTCAGGTCATGAACTTACAGTTGGTGGGATCAAGCCCCACATCAGGCTCTGCACTGATAGCACAGAGAGGCAGAGTGCCCTCTGCCCTCTCTGCCTTGTGTGCACACATACATACTCTCTCCCAAACTAAATAAACGTTTAGAAAAAAAGAATCTTTTTTTGTTTCTTTTTAATTTTGTTCATTTGTTTTGTTTCTTAAATTGCAAAAAATGAGTGAAATTGTGTGGTATTTGCCTTTTGTTTTCTGACTTATTTCACTTAACATTATACCCTCTAGATCTATCCTTCTTGTTGCAAATGGTAAGATCTCATTTTTTTTATGGACGAATAATAATATTCCATTTTATTTTTTTATTTAAAAAAATTTTTTTGAATATTTATTTTTGAGAGAGAGAGAGGGACAGAGCATGAGCAGGGGAGGGGCAGAGAGAGAGGGAGACACAGAATCTGAAGCAGGCTCCAGGCTCCGAGCTGTCAGCGCAGAGCCTGACGTGGGTCTCGAACTCATGAGCTGTGAGATCATGACCTGAGCCCAAGTCAGACGCTCAATCGCCTGAGCCACCCAGGGCCCCAATAATATTCCATTTTATACACACCACACACACACGCATGCGCACACACACACACACCCTCCACATCTTCTTAATGCATTTATCTGTGGATGGACACTTGGGTTGTTGCTTCCATATCTTAGTTTTCTTAAATAATGCTGCAGTAAACATAGAGGTGCATATATCTTTTCAAATTAGTGTTTTTGTTTCCTTTGGGTAAATACCCCATAGTGGAATTACTGGATCATATCATATGGTGATTCTATTTTTAATTTTTTGAGGAACCTCCATAGTGTTTTCCTTGGTGTAGCTGCACCAGTTTACATTCCCAACAACAGTTCATGAGTGTTCTTTTTACTCCACATCCTCACCAACACATGTTATTTCTTGTGTTTTTTGTTTTAGCCATTCTGACCGTGTAAGGTGATCTCTCATTGTGGTTTTGATTTGCATTTCCCTGCTGGTCAGTGATGTTGACAATCTTTTCATGTGTCTGTTGGGCATTTGTATGTCTTCTTTGGAAAAATGATTGTTCAGGTCCTCTGCCCATTTTTAATTGGATTATTTGGGTTTTCTTGTGTTTAGTTTGGATATTATCCCCTTATTGGATATACTATATCCAAACATCTTTTCCCATTCAATAGGTTGCCTTTTTGTTTTGTGGATGGTTTACTTCGCTGTGCAAAGCTTTTTATTTTGGTGTAGTCCCAGTAATTTCATTTTGTTTTTGTTTCCCTTGCCTGAAGAAGCATATCTAGAAAAGTATTTATGTGGCTGATGTAAAAGAAATTACTGCTTATGTTTTCTTCTAGGAGTTTTACAGTTCCAAGTTTCACATTTAGGTCTTTAATCCATTATTTTTGTGTATGGTGTAAGGAAATGGTCAGTGTCATTCTTTTACATATAGCTGTCCAGTTTGTCCAGCACCATTTGTTGAAGAGACTTTTTCCCATTATTTATTCTTGCCTCCTTTGTCTTAGATGAATTGATCAGATAAGTGTGGGTTTATTTCTGTGTTCTCTGTTCTGTTCCATTGATCTATGTGTCTGTTTTTGTGCCAGTATCATACTATTTGATTACAACAGCTTTGTAGTATGTCTTGAAATCTGGGATTGTGATACCACTAGCTTTGTTCTTTTTCAAGATTGCTTTGGCTACTCAGGGTCTTTAGTGGTTCCATACAGATTTTAATATCATTTGTTCAAGTTCTATGATAAATGCTGTTGGTGTTTTGATAGGAATTGCATTGAATATATTTTCATTTATTTGCATCATATTCAATTTGTTTTTATTAGTGTTTTATAGTTTCAGAATACAGGTCCTAATCTCATTGGTTAAGTTTAGTCCTACGTGATTTGTTAGTTTTGGTGTGATTGTGAATGGGATTGTTTTCTTAATTTCTCTTTCTGCTACTTCATCATTAGTGTATAGAAATGCAACAGATTTCTGTATATTAATTTTGAAATTTTTTAAAAATGTTTTTATTTATTTTTGAGACAGAGACAGAGCATGAGCAGGGGAGGGGCAGAGAGAGAGGGAGACACAGAATCCAAAGCAGGCTCCAGGCTCCGAGCTGTCAGCACAGAGCCCAAAACGGGGCTCGAACCCACGGACTGCGAGATCACAACCTGAGCTGAAGTCAGGCGCTTAACTGGCTGAGCCTCCCAGGCGCCCCACTGTATATTAATTTTGTAAGTTATGACTTTACTGAATTCACTTATTCACTTATTCTGGTAGTTTTTTGGTGGGGTCTTTAGGGTTTTCTGTATATAGAATCATGTCATCTGAGGGGCACCTGGGTGGCTCAGTTGGTTGAGCATCCGACTCTTGGTTTTGGCTCTGGTCATGATCCCAGGGTTATGGGACCAAGCCCCGTGTCAGGCTCCATGCTCAGTGTGTAGCCTGTTTAAGATTCTCTCTATTCGGGGCGCCTGGGTGGCTCAGTCGGTTAGGCGTCCGACTTCAGCTCAGGTCATGATCTCACAGTCCGTGAGTTCGAGCCCCGCGTCGGGCTCTGGGCTGATGGCTCAGAGCCTGGAGCCTGCTTCAGATTCTGTGTCTCCCTCTCTCTCTGACCCTCCCCCGTTCATGCTCTGTCTCTCTGTGTCTCAAAAATAAATAAAAACATTAAAAAAAAAAAAAAGATTCTCTCTATTCCTCTGCCTCTCTCCTCTGCTCATGTGCACAGTCTCTCTAAAAGAAGAAGAAAAAGAAAATAGGGGTGCCTGGGTGGCTCAGTGGGTTAAGCATCCTACTCTTGTTTTTGGTTCAGTTCATGATCTCACAGTTCTTGGGAACAAGCCCTGCTTTGGGCTCTGCACTGACAGCACGGAGACTGCTTGGGATTCTTTCTTTCCCTTTTTCTCTCCGTCCCTCCCACATGCACGCACACTCTTTCTTTCACTCTCAAAAATAAAACATTAAAAGAAATTGTGAGAGTGGGCATCTTTGTCTTGTTCCCAATCTTAGAGGAAAAGCTCTCAATTTTTCACCATTGAGTATGATGTTAGCTGTGGGTTTTTCACATATGGCCTTTATTATGTTGAGGTATGTTCTCTCTAAACCTACTTTGTTGAAAGTGTTTATCATGAATGGATGTTGTACTTAGTCAAATGCTTTTTCTGCATCTACCAAGTTCATCATATGGTTTTTATTCTTTCTCTTATTGATGTGATGTATCACGATTCATTTCCAAATATTGAATCATCCTTGTATCCCTGGAATAAACCCTCTTGATTGTGGTGAATGACTTTTTTAATGTATTGTTGGATTTGGGTTGCTAGTATTTTGTTGAGTATTTTTATATCTATGTTAAAATATGTTAACATAATATCTATGTTATATCTAGATACTGGCCTGTAGTTCTCATTTTTTGTCGTGTCTTTATCTGGTTTTGATATCAGGTTAATGCTGGCCTCATAGAATGGATTTTGGAAGATTTCCTTCCTTTTCTATTTTTTTGAATAGTTTGAGAAGAATAGGTATTAACTGTTCTTTAAATGTTAGGTAGAATTCACCTGGGAAGCTATCTGATCTTGGACTTTGTTGAGAGTTTATTGATTACAGATTCAGTTTCTTTTCTGGTAATCAGTCTGTTCAAATTTTCTGTCTTCCTGTTTCAGTTTTGGTAATTTATGTTTCTCAGACTTTATCCACTTATTCTAGGTTTTCCAGTTTGTTGGCATATAGTTTTTTTTTTAATTTTTTTTTACGTTTATTTATTTTTGATAGAGACAGAGCACCAGTGGGGAGGGGCAGAGAGAGGAAACACAGAATCTGAAGCAGGCTCTGGGCTCTGAGCTGTCAGCACAGAGCCTGATGCAGGGCTCGAACCCACAAACCACGAGATCATGACCTGAGCCAAAGTCGGATGCTTAACTGACTGAGCCACCCAGGAGCCCCTTTTTTTATTTTTGAGAAAGAGAGAGAGCATGCACACATGTGCATACGAGCAGGGGAGGGGCAGAGAGAGAGGAAAAGAGAGAATCCCAAGCAGGGTCCACGCTCAGAAGTGAGCCTGATGCAGGGCTTGATCCCACAACTGTGTGATCATGACCTGAGCCAAAATCAAGAGTCAGATGCTCAACCGACTGAGCTACCCAGGTGCCCCAGCATGTAGTTTCTCATAATATTCTCATAATTGTATTTCTGTGGTGTTGTTATATCTCCTCTCTCATTTGTGATTTTATTTATTTGAGTACTCTTTTTTTCTCTTGATAAGTCTGGCTAGAGGTTTATCAGTTTTATTGATTTTTTTTCAAAGAATGAGCTCCTAGTTTCATTGATCAGTTCTTTTGGTTTTTGTTTCTTTATCATTTATTTCTGCTCTAATCTTTATTATTTCCTTTAGGTTTTGTTTGTTCTTTTTCTAGCTCCTTTAGGTGTAAGGCACTCTGTTGTTTTAGGGGTTTTGCTTTTATTTGCCTGTATTTAATTTATTTCTGTGCTAATCTTTATTATTTCCTTTCTTCTACTGGCTTTGGGCTTTGTTCTTTTCCTGGCTCCTTTAGGTGTAATATTAGGTTATTTCTTTGAGAATTTGTTTGTTGATAGGTCTGTATTGCTGTAAACTTCCCTCTTTGAACAGCTTTTGCTGCATCCCAACAGTTTTAGACTATTGAGTTTTATTTGTTTCCATGTATTTTTTTTTTAATCCCAGTGTAATTAACATACAGTGTTATATTAGTTTCAGGTGCACAGTATACTGATTCAGTAATTGTATACACTACTCAGTGCTCATCATGATGTGTACTCTTATAATCTCCTTCATCTATTTTACCTAATCTCCCTCCTGCCTCCCCTCTGGAAATCACCAGGTTGTTCTCTATATTTAGCATCTGTTTTTGTTTCTTTTTTTCTGTTTTGTTTGTTTCTTAAATTCCACATATGAGTGAAATCATATGGTATTTATCTTTCTCTAACTGACTTATTTCATAGCATTATACCATCTAGATCCATCTATGTCATTGCAAAAGCAAGATTTCATTCGTTTTTTTTTTTTTTTTAATGTTTATTTTAGAGAGAAAAGAGAGAGCGCACGTGTGAGCGGGAGAAGGGGAGGGGCAGAGAGAGAGAAGGAGACACAGAATCTGAAATAGGCTCCGGGCTCTGAGCTGTCAGCACATAGCCCAGTGTGGGGCTTGAACCCACAAACTGCAAGATCATGACCTGAGCTGAAGTTGGACGCTTAACCAACTGATCCACCCAGGCGCCCCTCATTCTTTTTTGTGGCATTTGTGTGTGTGTGTGTGTGTGTGTGTGTGTGTGTGTGTGTGTGTGTGTCTCACATCATCTTATCCATTCATCTGTGGGTGGACACTTGGGTTGCTTCCATGTTTCTTGGCTAGTGTAAATAATGCTACAGTAAACATACAGGTGCATAGATCTGTTTGAATTAGTGCTTCTGTTTTCTTTGGGCCAATACCCAGTAGTGGATTTACTGGATTGTAGGGGAGTTCTATTTTTATCTTTTTGAGGAAACTCTGTATGATTTTCTACAGTGGCTGCACCAGTTTGCATTCCCACCAACAGTACATGAGGGTTCCTTTTTCTCTACATCCTTGCCAACACTAGTGGTGTCTCCAAGTATTTTTTGATATCCTTTTTGATTTCTTGGTTGACCCATTCGTTGTTCAGTAGCATGTTATTTACCCTCTCTATATATTTATGTTCTTTCCAAATTTATTCTGTGGTTGATTTCTGGTTTTGTACCATTGTGGATGGAAAAGATGCATGATATAATTTTGGTCTTTTTAAAAAATTTATTGAGACTTATTTTGTGGCCTAATAACATCCTAGAAAATATTCCATGTACACCTGAAAAGAATGTGTAGTGCACTGGTTTTGTTTTTTTGTTTTTTTGAGAGGGGGTGCAAATGAGTGAAGGGCAGAGAGAGAGGGAGAGAGAGATAAGCAGGGCTCACCCGAAGTGGGGCTCAAGTTCACCCAATGCAGGGTTCAAACTGTGAGATCATGACGTGAGCTGAAGTCAGATGCTTAACTGAGTGAGCCACCCAGGTGCCCTTATATTGCACTGTTTTGTGATGGAATGATAGATCTCTTAAGTGGAAACTCTTGGAGACCTATCTAAATGATCTGAAAAATACAGTCCAGGCAAAACAATGCTGTTTTAGTTAAATGTTACTGGTTGGAAGCTGAAGCCTATTCTATTTTTGTTAAAAGAGATTAGTAATTTTTAGGTATTAAAGACATACTAGCACTGAAATGACCTAATGCAAAAGATTGAAAGAGAATTGCAAAGGGAATGATTTTCTCACTGTGTGAGTCCGTGGTATTTGCATCATTTTACATATCACCGCCAATGGATACGGCTGAGAAATATGTACCATACCATGCAGTCTCCCCAGCAAGCAGAATACGTGAGTCTTGAATTTGTTTTGCAGAAAAGCAGTGGATGAGGGTTAATACAGAGAAATGTTTCACAGTGGAGGTGAACGTGGGAACAAGAATTTAGAACATCAGTATTGTTAAACATTCTTGTTGATGGTGTGCCTGATCCCTCTTGGGAAAAATAGATTGACAGTAATTAACTTAGACCTATAGTGTTTCATAGTAGAATAATCTTGACCTTTGGGGCCAGATAATTCAGGAGTGTCCCAAGCATGGATATTTTTGTTCCCTGGACCCTAAATGCCATTCGTAATACCCACTTCCTTCACTCCCCCATCGTTGTGATAACAAGTTCCTGTACATGTCTAAATGCTTTTTAGAGGTGATTAAGTACTGTTACCCCATCAGGAGAGAGGGTTGGGGAATTTACTGTAAGCAGAGAGAATGACCTCCACAAATATATGGAAGGCAGGCCTGAACTCTTGAAACTTGTTTACCTTTTCCAGAAGAGAAGAAAAAACTGATCAGAGATTTTGATGAAAAGCAACAGGAAGCAAATGAAACGGTAAGAACAGGGAGCAAGTCCTTATTTCTTCTACCTGGAGTTAGTCTTTTCCAGAATTATTACCCGACCACAGATTAAATGTTCCTGTGTATTGATCTTGATTTGGATTATTTCTTACTAAGTGAGGCCAGTTGATGGGGTGAGTGATGAGAGGATTTGACAAACACAAATGGGTAAAGCTTACTCTCTTAAAATTAGTATTTGATATAATACATTCCTGATGTGAGTAGTAAGGGCATTCTCAAACCTTTACCTGGGTGGTCTTTTAATGTTTGTTTATTTTTTTTTTTTTATTTAAAAAAAAAATTTTTTTTTCAACGTTTTTTATTTATTTTTGGGACAGAGAGAGACAGAGCATGAACGGGGGAGGGGCAGAGAGAGAGGGAGACACAGAATCGGAAACAGGCTCCAGGCTCCGAGCCATCAGCCCAGGGCCTGACGCGGGGCTCGAACTCACGGACCGCGAGATCATGACCTGGCTGAAGTCGGACGCTTAACCGACTGCGCCACCCAGGCGCCCCGTAATGTTTGTTTATTTTTGAGAGAGAGACAGACAGACAGAGCACGAGTTGGGGAGGAGCAGAGAGGGAGACACAGATCCAAAACAGGCTCCAGGCTCTGAACTGTCAGCACAGAGACCAATGCGGGGCTCAAACTCATGAACCGCAAGATCATTACCTGAGCTGAAGTTGGGTTCTTAACCGAGTGAGCCACCTGGTTGCCCCTACCTGGGTGGTCTTTTAAAATGAAATTTTAAAAGCTGGCCATTAAGATGAGTTATTCTTCTTTGTTAAAATTATTATCACAAAAAATGTACCTCAGAAGTGGTTGTACTTCCCTTCTGCTGTTTTAAAAGACAACCTAGTGAGGGGCGCCTGGGTGGCGCAGTCGGTTAAGCGTCCGACTTCAGCCAGGTCACGATCTCGCGGTCCGGGAGTTCGAGCCCCGCGTCGGGCTCTGGGCTGATGGCTCAGAGCCTGGAGCCTGTTTCCGATTCTGTGTCTCCCTCTCTCTCTGTCCCTCCCCCGTTCATGCTCTGTCTCTCTCTGTCCCAAAAAAAAAAAAAAAAGTTGGAAAAAAAAAAGACAACATAGTGAATATGATTGATCTTGACAAACACGTTGAAGACTGTTAAAGGAATCCCCTGATATTAGAGGGGGAGATTTCTGGTTTTTAATATAAAATATGTTCTCTTTAATTTCATTTACCTAACTTTATTAGATATTGCAACATCCCAGTTTTGATGGAACCTGTCTGTATATTGACATTTCTCCCCTAAGTCATCATAAAGAACCACTTGTCTGGTATATGGTCAGATCAAATGCAAGAACCAAGCAGTTGCCTTGAGTTTAGTTTTATTAATAAAAGCTGAAATAATAAAAATAAATTAATTAAATGAGAGAAAGAGAAAGCAAACAAACAAGCATAGTGGCTGGATTTGGTTCCTTGGGCAGGGCATGCATGGACTGGACAGGTTTCCAGTCAGGACCCAAAGTGGGCTGGTCAAATGTTGGTCCAGGCTGCCGAGCAATTTAACAACTGCTTCTCTCTTAATCTATAGCTTTTCTTTAAAAACAAAACAAAACCTTATTTTTTAGAAGTAGTGTCCCTCTCTCTCCATATCCTTATCCTCTAGCTTCATCAAACCCTTTCAGGAATTTGGGGGTAAAATCCAGGTTCCAATAGCCAAAGTATGGAAAGAGCCCAAATGTCCACCGATGGATGAATGGATAAAGTCAGGCCACCAGATTGTGGAAACGGTGGAAACTATCTCCTTCACAGTGGACATACTAGAAACTCTTCTTAATTCCTGTGTAAATCTGGGCATCTGCAGGATACCAGTTATAGAATCAGTCTTCTTTTTTTGGTTAATATCTTTGTAGAATGTTAAACATCTTTCAGCTAATACCAATTTATTTGTTTGGTGCTTAGATACTTTTCTCTGAACTTAGTAAAATTAACCAATCCAACTTTGGCCATCCCAGGCAGATGAAAATAATTTATGGCTCTTGTGAACATGTCTGAGTGTTATATTTTACTTACCCAATAAAATGGAGATCTCATGTGGACCCCTGGTTATATAGGACATGGAGACAAACAATTGATTTTCCAAAAGAAGAGGAAGGAAGAAACCTCATGCCAGACCCCTATCATTTTTAGTACAGTAGACTTCAAAGTGTTTCATGAGAGTACTTGAACTATAACAGCTTAAGAATTTGGTATACTGGAAAGGCAATTTGAAGATTTTGAATCCTGACTTCCCTTATTGTGTTATCTTGAGTACATTTCTTCAATTCTTACATATGAAATAGAAGTAGTATTTACTACCTTATTGAGGACAGGGAAGATTAAATGAGATAATACATATAAAAATGTTTAGTCAGATATAAGGGGCTTGTTAGTTTTTTTCACTCATTCATCACATATTTCTTGAATGCCTGTTCTATGCATGCTAGGCACTGTGCCAGGCACTCAGAATAATGAGGTGAACAGATCACATGTGGTCCCTGCCCTCATGGAACATATGGTTGAATACTTATTTGCAGTTGTCTGTGGTTTGATTAGTCCATACTAGGCATGTGCCCAGATGAGAGAGAAAAGAACCAGGCTGTCTACTCACTTTCTGCCTTCCTAGCTGGCAGAGATGGAAGAGGAACTACGTTATGCACCTCTGTCTTTCCGTAACCCTATGATGTCTAAGCTTCGAACCTACCGGAAGGACCTTGCTAAACTCCATCGGGAAGTGAGAAGCACACCTTTGACAGCCACACCTGGGGGCCGAGGAGACATGAAATATGGCACATACACTGTAGAGAATGAGCATATGGTAAGCCTTAGCTGTGTTTTTTTTTTTTTTTTTTTTATCTCAAGGGCCTGTGGCACAATGTCGTCGAGTACAGTTTATGTTATCAGTGTTTATTGAACTCTTATTCTTCCCACCTTATCCTCTTTCCTGCATCCAGTTCCCCTCCCGCCTTGGGGTAACCATCTCTCCTGTATTTTTTTGTTGTTGTTAAATTTTTTTTTTTAACATTTATTCATTTTTGATAGTGAGAGAGACAGAGCATGAGCAGGGAGGGGCAGAGAGAGAGGGAGACACAGAATCCGAAGCAGGCTCCAGGCTGAGCTGTCAGCACAGGGCCCGACGCAGGGCTTGAACTCACAGACTGTGAGATCATGACCTGAGCTGAAGTCGGATGCTTAACCAACTGAGCCACCCAGGCGCCCCTCACCTGTCTTGTTATTTAAGGCAGATCTTTACCAACCATGCTTAGATTTCTTTGTATCTTTAATAAAACAGTGCTTGATATATAGTGGAGGAATACAAGAGTTCCCTTTTCTTATTGTATCTGGACTTTGTATTCTGACCCATAAATCCAGTTTTTTCAGATATGCTCAAAAAATTCAGTTAGGTTTTTATCAGGATAGCCCACGCTTTCAGGAAGGGGCTCACAGCTTACTTAGTTGTAATAGAAAGTAAGCCAGACTGCCTCTCTAGACCCCAGTATTCTGATTTATCAAATTAGACTGACAGAGTTGAAAATCTATATTCTGAAACTATCTAGAGAAGTTAAAGGAGTAAAAGTTTACAAAGACTAAATGTAATGTGTTGCATTTGGAATTATATTCCACTGTGCAAAGTAGAAATGGCCTGGCAGGTGGCCTGGCCAGGAGCATGGGAAAGAAATGGCGGGGCCTGTAAGTGCAGATTACATGTGTGTAGAAAGAATCCTGTTTGATGATGCGTCCTGACTATAGTTGAAGAGTTCAGACGATACTGGCCTGACATTTACTGGTGTCAAACTGGAGTATTTGAAAATGATATAAACGGGGGCGCCTGGGTGGCTCAGTCGGTTAAGCGGCCGACTTCGGCTCAGGTCACGATCTCACACTCCGTGAGTTCGAGCCCCGCGTCGGGCTCTGTGCTGACCGCTCAGAGCCTGGAGCCTGTTTCAGATTCTGTGTCTCCCTCTCTCTGACCCTCCCCCATTCATGCTCTGTCTCTCTCTGTCTCAAAAATAAATAAACGTTAAAAAAAATTTAAAAAAAAAAAAAAAAAATGATATAAACGTTTCAAAATTCACTTGTAAAGGGAGACTGGGAAAAGGCAGATAGGTGAAGCTTGTTAAAGTGAAATGAGAGGTATAAAGTGATTTTGGTCATTTGTTACCAAAAATAAACCAACAAAAAAAAAGGGGGGGGGGAGATAAAGCCAAACAATAATTTGCTTTAAAATTACTAGTTTCAGAGTCATAAAAACAATTTAAATATACATACCACCTTCATTGGAATTACTGTTCCAGACCTCGAGTTGATTTATGTGATCTTACTGTCTTTTCCTTCTCTTCAATCTAATCAGTTAAAAATATCCATCTTTCATTTAAAAAAAAAAAAAAGCCTTATTCCTTATTCCTACTTCTTTTGAGCTGAATTAACTGGGATTAGTTTCAGTGACATTCAGTGGTTCCATCATCCACTGGCCTGTATGCCACATATGAAAACTTCTCATCTAGAAACCCAATATTTTGGCTGCCTGATGGTGGCATCAGTAATAGGCCCTGTGAACCGGCCCCTTTCTGAGTGGTGCATGTATAAGTGCTTTAATAGCTAAGAACTTAACTGTTCCTATTTGTCGGTGGTTAATTCTGGCTGACAATGGCTACTTCTGTCATCATGCCTTCAGTGCTTGGGATTATAGGTGGAGTAAAACTTTGGCAGAGATTTAGGAAATTAGGGCACTAGGGAAATTAGGGCAGCTTACTTGGCCCCAGATAACTCCTTCTCTGAGAGTAGTCACCAGTGTGGCAACTTAAGAGTTTATGTTTTGTATGGCTGAGGTGAAATTCTTTTGGGGCTTACCAGGATTGTAACCAGTTAAATGTTTTCCAAAATGTAGTAGTGTCACAAATCATTTTGAAGTCTGAATGTACTAAAAATGAATAGCTTATTCATGGTGCATTAATCCTCAGTACCAGTCAGGTGGGAATCTTCAGTGAATTAATCTATTTCTAAGGCTATGGAATTTAGTTGGTTTGTTGTCCTGTCAAAAGTTACAGGCTATACGCATATTCAGATAGCTCCTGCACCCCACATCTGGGCCACTGCCTCTCATAAATTGTTAGTCCAGAAAGTACATGAAATCATTGCAACCTCATCACAAACACAGGGAAAATGCTCTGTTTTTAACCTCCTTTTCTTGCATCACAAGTATAAAACCAGTGGAGTGAAAGGTATGTCATCTTGTATTGGATTCCAGGTGCTTTCATCTGACCTTGAATATAATCTTATAGTTGATTAGCATCTTTGTTTGTCTTAAAAGTAATGAGGGGCACCCGGGTCGCTCAAGTCTTTATTTAAAAAGATATTTTTTAATGTTTATTTTTTGAGAGAGAGGCAGACTGCAGGCGGGGAAGGGCAGAGAGAGAGGGAGAGACAGAATCGGAAGCAGGCTCCAAGCTTTGAGCTGTCAGCACAGAGCTTCACACGGGGCTTGAACCCATGAACCGTGAGATCAGGACCTGAGCCGAAGTTGGACACAACTGACTGAGCCACCCAGGCACCCTTAGTGTCCAACTCTTGATTTCGGCTCAGGTCATGATCTCATCGTTCCTGGGATCAAGCCAGCCCCGCTTTGGGCTCTGCAGTGACAGCATGGAGTTTGCTTGAGATTCTCTCCCCAACTCTCTCTCCGCCCCTCCCCCACACACTGTCTCTCAAAATAAGTAAACATTGCACACACTATATCCCTTCTTACATCAGAAGGGTCATAAGGAATGTGCTGGCAATGAATTTATGATGGGAGATGTTTAATATTTCCGTTCCATTTTCTGGTCAGAATCGGCTACAGTCTCAAAGGGCATTGCTTCTGCAAGGCACTGACAGCCTGAACCGGGCCACCCAGAGTATTGAGCGTTCTCATCGGATTGCCACAGAGACTGACCAGATTGGCTCAGAAATCATAGAAGAGCTGGGTGAGCAACGTGATCAATTGGAGCGTACTAAGAGTAGGGTAAGTCTGAGTGGATGGGGCAAAGTAGGTGGGCCCTTTATATCCTGATGCCTTACCACTGCCGGAAGTTACAGCAGTTCTGAATTCAGGGTCAGGACCTTTTAAGCACTTCAGCTTTTCTCAATTTTTAATTTTCTTGGTTGAGAGAGTTCTCTTGAAAGTTTTTTACCCCTCAGATGTAGAGGTCATTGGAGGGGCCAGGGTGGAGACGGAAGAAACACAATTTCTGTATTTATGGAAGATTGTCAACTAAATCTAAGACTGTAGCCACTCCATCCTTTTATTAATTCCTGTATTACCAACCTGAGATTTTTCTCATACATCGAGTAGGATATTATCCCGTTCTTATGAAAGCGTCATCTACTTAAAAGATCCTAGGGTTTTGGGTTTTTTTTCTCATTTAGAGCCAAGGCTGTTTTCCACATGTCATAAAATAGTACCACTAACAATTTATAGAGGGGGTCAGTCCTAGACTATGACTCTTTCCTGTTACCCAAGGTAAGCTGGATCATTGTGGGAAGAAAACAGAAACAACTTAGACCAAATGCCTATATCAATGGAGTCTCTATCACTCTTAAGAGGTTCTGAAAAACTCATTTCTCCCTTTCCATATACCTGCACAGAAATTTAAAAAATAGTGCAGCTTGCCAGTAGAATGTTATATCCTTAACGTTAAAAGGCACATCCAAATTGAATAGATACTGTGGGCAAGGCTTGGATGGAAAGTATTAGCTCAGTGTGGGGATTGGAGAGGATTTTCTCATATCCTAATAGCTGCAATTATCCCCATTTTTAAAGTAAATCAGAATAATGCCTTTCCATCCTCAGTGAAAATTCACAACTACTGATTTCAAGGTAAACTGTGGAGAAGACAACTTGCTTACATATTGTATGGTTTTTGACTTTTGAAAAAAGCAGGTGGATTGGTTGAATTTAAAAGCTGTGGAATGAGCTGAGATCAACTTACCATGGCCACTGGGGAATGGGAACAGATGGTAGGTGGCATCTGTTAAAATATCCCCCAGCTATCTTGATTATCAACAGGCAACCAAAGGGAAATGATTTTTTTAAAGGCTTTTAAAAGATTAATTCCTTTCACAATTCAGTGCATCTGTAAAAGTGGTAAAGAAAAAATGAATCAGATCCCAAAAGTGGTAATTGACCAGCCTACAAAAACAAATACTAACTCAAGAGGCCCTCCTGGAGTTTGGTTGATGAAATTCAAATCTTAAGTTGCTTCACAGTTACTGGTGAGGCACACCTGAAGCTTTTTTCTGTCTTGAGTAGCCAAGGTGAAGGATTAGCTTGGCCCCAGGAGTCCCCCACAGTAACCTTGGGACATAATAATTCCTAAGCCTGCTTGTTGAGTACTAAAGTATCTTATCCTTGCCAGTTTCTTCTACTTGTACTCAGAGGCCATCATTCAGATTGGTTTGATGGGGTTTTTCAGCACACACCCTTTAATGCCCACTGTCAGTTTAGGAATGTTCAGGTTCTACGGTATCTACTTTTAAAAGGGGGAAATAATTGCTATTTTCTCTTCTCAGCTGGTAAACACAAGTGAAAACTTGAGCAAAAGTCGAAAGATTCTCCGTTCAATGTCCAGAAAGTAAGTTTTAAAAAGTCACAAAATTTCTCCTACCTCTAAGACATTAAACAGTGACTTGCAAAGGTCCTGATAAAGCAGAAAGAATAAAGTATTATCTTGTATAAATATCCCAGGACAAAATTCTTTGTTAAAATTATATGCTGCTCTGACTTGGAGCAGTCAAAAATTTGTCCACTTTTAATCCCAGTTTACATTCTTCAGAGCACATGGGAGTAATAGAGCTTCATGTTCCTTGAAATATAGTTGTATAAACTTGGTGAGAAAACTGTTTTTACAGCTACTGCTTAGTAGTTGCTTTTGGCTCTGCTTGTCCTTCATGGAAGTAAGCCCCTTATCAGGGAGTTCTGTCCTGTTAGCAAGAAGTTGACTTAAAAAAAAAAAACCCTAGTGCACTAAACAAAACTACAACCTAGCCAGGGAACTAGTAGAGTGAGATTTTCCTAAACAGTGGTAAATGTCTTGTCAAACCAGAGGAAAGCTTCAGTTAGAGTTGCCTTGAAGAACCAGAGATTGCATTCTTTGTGTTAACAAAAGGTAATATAACAGCTTCAAAAAGTTTACTGCTTTTATAAAGTATCCTTTTGGGTTAATGGAGGAAGAGAGTAGTTAGATAGTGGTATTATATTTCTGCTATTTTGAAATATTCAACCTGATTTCAGAAATAATTTTTCAGGGTGACTGGCTGGCTCAGTTGGTAGAGCATCTGACGCTTGATCTCAGGGTCATGAGTTCAAGCCCCATATTGGACATTGAGCCTACTCAAAAAAAAAAAGACCTCTTTCATATTTAATAAACACTAGCTCTCCTAGAAAAGCCTTTAGGGGCGCCTGGGTGGCACAGTCGGTTAAGCGTCCGACTTCAGCCAGGTCACGATCTCGCGGTCCGTGAGTTCGAGCCCCGCATCGGCCTCTGGGCAGATGGCTCAGAGCCTGGAGCCTGGTTCCGATTCTGTGTCTCCCTCTCTCTCTGCCCCTCTCCTGTTCATGCTCGGTCTCTCTCTGTCCCAAAAGTGAATAAACGTTGAAAAAAAAAAATTAAAAAAAAAAAAAAAGCCTTTAAAGTTTTATTTAAGTAGTCTCTATACCCAACATGGGGCTTGAACTCAAAACCCCAAGATCAAGAGTCACATCTTTTTCCTACTGAGCCAGCCAGATGCCTCTAGGAAAGCTATTCTTAAAGTGAGAAAGTAACTATTTGAAAACATTTTAGAATCAAGAAACCATTTTTATGCTTTGGTATCTGTTGTCACAATTTTCAACATTTCCGTGAGGTAGTGTTATCCCTAAATTACAGTTGAAAAAAGCTTTCAAGATGTCACTTGAAGGAACCTTATATATACACTAACTTCAGTGGCTATGTGATCAAACAAAATTTCAATCTGTCTCACAGTATCTAGCCTCAGCCTGAGGGTCAAACTCCTCAGTATTACAAATGGACAGAAATAAGGACATCCAGGCTTCTGACTGTTCCCTGCTTTGCTTCTCTTTGTAGAGTGACAACCAACAAGCTGCTACTTTCCATCGTCATCTTACTGGAGCTGGCCATCCTAGGGGGTCTGGTTTATTACAAATTCTTTCACAAGCATTGAACTTCCTAGAGGGAAGGGTTTGCGGACCAGAACTTTGACCCTGTGAATGAATGGTGTTAGGGATGGGGAATAAGCGGAGTGCTGCTGTAAGGTAATGGTTCAAGGATGCACTGTGTAGCTAGACTGGGAGAAGGGAGGGAAGATGGAAAACCACTTTACTGTGAAGGAACAGCAACAAGACCAGTATGATATACCAAGGTAATAAATGCTGTTTATGACTCCTTTAAATTTACATAGTACTCCAACATATTAATAGCCTGTGAACTGCAAAAACAAACAAAAAAACCCCCACAAATTTACAGTAGTATTGGTCACCAAAATGGAGAGGGAAAGGAAACTTTACAATTGTGAGAATGTGCAAATGTTCTCATTAAGGCAATATTGACCCAGACAACCATTTAGTATATGTGTCCTCAAATGCCTCATAATTCTGGAATGCCCATCATGACAAACGTGTCAGCACACAAAGTTCCTAAATTCTCACACGTTCTTCACTTTCTGATTCATCTGGTGAACTGGGAGTAGGAAGTTGGTCATAGACAATGTGCCCTCCCTCCCTTGTCTGACCAAAACTGGAAGCAATCACATCCACTGCCAGGCCTGCAGTAGCCTTGGCCTCTTCCTCTGAAGCAGCCAGCTGAGGATTGACTTCAACAAGATCCAGTGCTGACAGCAATCCTGAAAGAACAAAGCATGACAAAACCTTAGAAGATTCCCTAGCTGCTCTTTTCAGTGAGGGTCGTCCTACTAGATAGAACAGGCCAAGGTAAAAAGTAATTTTCTACTATTAAAATTACCTACGGTCAAGGAACCCCTTATACCTACCTCATCTTCTTGGGCATGAAGTTCAAACACTGTATACTAGAGTAAGATTAAAATCAATCATCCCTCTTCAACTAACAGAATAGGCATAGCTGTCAGGTTTTCTGTATGAGATGAGGAAAGAGCCTGTGGGGAGGAGGTAGGATTTTTCAGCCTACTTGTTGGGAAAATATGTGCCATGTCCAGTATTACTAGGAACCTTCCAGATGTCTGTGTGTAGTTGTATGAAGAGATCTTTTGAGCTGTTCCCCCCTTTTGAACTCTGACGTTTTATCTCTTAAGGCACCACATGCCCTGAAGCATAGTTATTAGGGCAGATCTTAGTCTCACCCCTGCAGGTTAAGGGCAGGTATCATGTCTGACAAGATGTTTAGGTCTCCCATGGTACTGACCCAGTATCTTGCGCTTAGTCAAGGGAAGACTTGGCCATACTTTAATCTGGACTTGTTACCTTCTGTGAGGGCTGAAGAACTTGTACTAAAGGGTTTGAGAAGGGAAGAGTAAACCCGAAGAACCTACCCAGACATGCCTTCTACTCCCCATCCCCAACACACAGGCCCCACTTCTTTGAGGTAAACTTTTTTGTTGTTATTCTGGGTGAAGTTAATCTACCTCTTCAAGTCATTTGAACAGACTAGTATTGGAGAATACAAGTATCAGTATACTTAGGCCACTTAGGGTGGCCATGAAGCCTGGAAACATGGGTGTATATACCTACTGCTTTATTGATACTATAGTATAGTACATGACCTGCTCGGTGCCATTACATTTGTTCAGCGTACAATCCTTTATTAGCAATGTGTAGTTCAATGCAAAACTGAAATGAGCAGGCATGTTACTGCAGCATTTCCACCAGTTCCTGTGCAAGCATCTGGGTCTCTGATGATTTGTGTGTCTGATTTCCACTGACTAAACCGGAAACTTTGTAGCCCAGAAGTAATCCAGAGGGTTTGAGCAATTAGAAATAGGGGGATCTGGGTGGCTCAGTTGAGCCTCCAAGTCTTGATTTTGGCTCAGGCTGTGATCTCACACTTTGTGAGATTGAGCCCCACATCAGGTTCTGCACTGACAGTGTGGAGCCTGCTTGGTATTCTCTCTCTCCACCCCTCCCTCCCTCCCTCTCTCAAATAATTAAACTTTAAAACATAAATAGGGGCACCTGGGTGGCTTAGTAGGTTAAGTGTCCGACTCTTGGTTTCTGCTCAGGTCATGAGCCCTGTGTTGGCTCTGTGCTGGCAGTGCAGAGCCTGCTTGGGATTCTCTCTCCTCTCTCTGTCCATCCCTCACTTGAGCTGTCTTGATCGCTCTCAAAATAAATAAGCTTTAAAAAAAAATTTTTAAAGGGGCGCCTGGGTGGCTCAGTCAGTTAAGCGTCCGACTTCGGCTCAGGTCATGATCTCGCGGTCCGTGAGTTCGAGCTCCGCATTGGGCTCTGTGCTGACAGCTCAGAGCCTGGAGCCTGTTTCAGATTCTGTGTCTCCCTCTCTCTGACCCTCCCCCGTTCATGCTCTGTCTCTCTCTGTCTCAAAAATCAATAAACGTTAAAAAGAAAAAAAAATTTTTTTTTAAAAGTTTAAAAAATAAACTATCAAGCTCTAGTATAAGGCTTATCCTATATGAAAGGACCCAAGATATTGTCCATCTTTAAACTACCTTCCAGAAGGTTTAACTCTACCTTCTTTTTAAAAAAAATTTTTTTTTCAACGTTTATTTATTTTTGGGACAGAGAGAGACAGAGCATGAACGGGGGAGGGGCAGAGAGAGAGGGAGACACAGAATCGGAAACAGGCTCCAGGCTCTGAGCCATCAGCCCAGAGCCCGACGCGGGGCTCGAACTCACGGACCGCGAGATCGGGACCTGGCTGAAGTCGGACGCTTAACTGACTGCGCCACCCAGGCGCCCCTTTACCTTCTTAATTCCAAGTGAACTAACTTTTAATGTCAGGGTAAAAATTATAGCTACTTGGCCTTGCTTTTTAATCTTAGCCTTTAGACAATTCAGATGCAAAGGACTATATCAGTTTGGCAGGTTATTCAGTATTACCTTCGCATATTTTGCTATGATCCAAGTCAAAATATGCCTATAAATGACCATCCCTTATTAGCCTGACCAATTGACTTTCAGTTATAAAAGTTTAAGAAATATCGTATCTGTAATGGCATGGAATAGAAGAAAATCTTTTGGCATGTTAGAGGTCAGCATATTTCCATAGTTAACAGGATGATCACTTCTTACCTGTATTGTGTATTTCTTCAGTAATGTACATGCCTTCTCGATAGGTCAGTCCTCCTACAACAGGGGTTCCTGTGGCTGGAGCCAGTGTAGGGTCAAATGCATCAATATCAAAACTCAGATGGATTGGCCTTTGTCTTCTTGAGAGGAAGAGGATAAGAGAATAGTCATTTGGGTGTACTTGGACATTGATCCTTCCTACAGTCTTAGTTCCTTGATTTTGTTGCTGTTAGTCCTGGTACTTTGCTAATACAGCAGATTTCCAGGTTTCCTATTCTGGATGTTACTGTGTATTACTATATTAGCTTTCTACACGCCACGTCATAATTTTGCCATTTGTGTGCCTCAGACAGATTAACTGCAGTTTATACTTATGACTTAACCTAGGCATTAGAGCCATTCACATTAACAACTGTCAATAGAGGGAATTCTTCACTTTTCCTAGATTGATCTAGGTTACAGTTGCTCAGTCTCTCCATATAATAGCAGCTGAACTTAATTGATTTGAGGTCTATAATCTTATCACCCAATTCTAATTTCAGTTTCACCCTGGTTTCCAAGAGTAGAAACTAGCATACAACACATATATGCTAGATAACTAAATTTCTTAACAGCTTAAGAAATGTAATTGCTACCTGATAGTATGCCATTAATCACCTGGAAATAAAGACTCCACACTGAGGAAATGCCCTTATAATTAGCATCTATTGGCATTCATCTGCCATCTTTCTAGCTATACTGTCAAGATTTGCTCAATATAAAACTTTCAGATGAAGCAATTGTGAGCTTAGGAAAGAATGGAACAGTTGAACAAACACTTCTCATCTCAAAAGATAAGACTTAAAAATGGACTTAAAAAAAACTTCATGAGAGACAGAGGAGCTGGGCAATGACTTCAAGGAAACCCCCTCCCAATCCCAGAGGAAGAATATGACCTATGTTTCATATTCTGCCTTTCCAAATTATTTGAATTTTTTTGTATGTGTACATATTTTGCTTTTATTTTAAAAAAAGCTGCTATCCTCAAGACATGGGCTAAAGTGTGTTGTTCATTGGGAGTCTTCCCTATTCCCTTTGGGACTTTTCCCTTTGGAAGTAGACATCCACTGTAGTTACTTACTTGCCAATTAGCAGATCAAATGTCTGTTCCATAACCTTCTGGATACCAAGTCGATCTATGTCTCTCATGGAAAAATACTGGATATCATAATTCTTTAAAATAAAACTGGATGAGATATAAAGGAAGGAGTCCTTAGTTTAAAGAGCATTTTTAATCAAATCCTTGTTGGGGTGGGATTGGGGGTGAGTCTGTCTCTATAGTGACCTACAACAGGTTAAGGCAAGGAACAACCTATCAAAAGGAACATAAATATCTGAGACAGGCCCAAAGCTTAACCCCAATGTATCAACTTACTGTTCAGGAGGGTCCACATCTCTCAGACCAATATACACGATACTTGGCGAAGAGATACAAGGTTTGATCCAAGAAAATCCTGGGAGTTGTGGTACCTGTCAAAAGAGGAATGGACAAGACTCATCAAGGATTCTTGGTCTGACCAAGATAATTACTGTGTGCTTCTCAATGTATGCAGGCTGCTTTCTCCTCCTACCTACAAGATATGCTTAAAGCAGCACAAGACACACATGCACTGGGAAAGAACTGATAGAAGTAGAAATGATTCAGAAGGCAGGCAGCTGAAGAACACAAATTTCCTGGAATAAAAAAAAAAATTCTAAGGTAGCCACGGTTTCTCATTAACTTACCTAAATAACAGGAACACTGCTGATTAGCCCTTTTTCACCCCTTTGTACATTACTGAATTGTTTACAGAATGGTTCTTGAAACAAAACCCAGTTGCCATCTTATGTTGCCTACAGCCAAAACAGGAATTCTGCCTAATGAATAACTTTTGTACTATCCTGCTTTAACTTGGTCCCTCACTGAGGGGAAGGATACACAGATTCTAGTCTATACCTAATATAGACTCCCATGTTTTCTAAACCACCTAGGAAAATATTACCTAGAGGTAATCATAATTTTACTTTCCTCTGGACCAGTGGATCTGAGAGTGAAGCAGGACTGGGGACCTCTAACCAAGAAGTCCTCGTGCTATAGGTATATCAATCACTAGAGTTATGCCACTTTCCTTTCTTGCAAGATTATGACACACACACACCCTCCCTCAGAGCAGGGACCATATCCTGGTCCTCTTTATATCCCTAGCATCTAGTAGACTGCCTAGCCCGTAATAATTTTGATGAACAAATGAAGGAATACTAAACATTTCTACCACCACCATCAGCCCATCCTTCACAGAAATCGTATTGAACTAGTTCCTCAAAGCCCCAGCATAATCCATGCAAGCAATTCAATTTTCTTTTTCATTTCAGCCCACTAACCTTGTCCTGTAGTTCTCTGAGGAGAAATGAAACTGGCTGTCCATGGAGATTTCCAGATGAAGTGGTGAGGGGTGTATTGATGTCAGCATGGGCATCAACCCAGATCACACAAAGGTCTGGGCAATGTCGGGCGTGGCCACTAATGGTACCAATTGCCAGGCTACAAGAAACAAACATGATAATCGAGGCCCTCTGCTTGGCAAACATCACCAGTAACAAATATCCTCATGTCAGTGCAGTTCACACTTTGTCCTCAGGGCAAAGTCAGGGCCCCAGACTGCGGCTGGATTTGGATGATCAACAGTCCTCGGCCTATAGTTCCCAAAGATTAACCTTGAGTGAGTTAAGGAGAAGTGGAAGGTTCCAAAGATTCAAAATTTGTTGACTGCTTATCATTCTAGTTTGACAGAGATCATTGCTTTCCCTAAAATTTGATATTAGTCCTGGCCCAGAAAAGGACCTTACATATTTGTTCAATGAATGAAATCCAGTTAAGTGGTATGTTCTATATGTAACAACTCACAAATATTTCTTAATACTTAAGGAAGACCAGGGAGATCTAATTATTACTTTCAAAGAATCAGTTAAAGAAAAAAAAGGGGCACCTGGGTGGCGCAGTCGGTTAAGCGTCCGACTTCAGCCAGGTCACGATCTTGCGGTCAGTGAGTTCGAGCCCCGCGTCAGGCTCTGGGCTGATGGCTCAGAGCCTGGAGCCTGTTTCCGATTCTGTGTCTCCCTCTCTCTCTGCCCCTCCCCCGTTCATGCTCTGTCTCTCTCTGTCCCAAAAATAAAATAAACGTTGAAAAAAAAAATTTTAAAAAAAGAGAAAGAAAAAAAAAGACAGTTCTATTAACTTTTTAAGGATAAAAATTAGCATTATAGCTTTGTAGAAAGATTATGTGCTACTTCCTCAAAGGAAAAGTCAAAATTGCTAAAGACATTAACAGGGGAACCCAATTAAAGATCTCATTTATCAGATCACTAAATAAACATTTATTTGCATGTTATCTTCTATCTATTAGCATGACATTCAAGTATCAGTGTTTTTTGCCTTTCCTTGTCCTGGGACTCTGTGTACATGGGCTAATTGTCCTGTTTCCATTGTAGGAATACAGCTGATGAAATCGTGGTTGGAAAGCTGCCCAGCTTCCCAGTAACCAAAGAATTTGACATAGATGGGAAGTGCAGCTTATGCATTTTAGGAACTAAGTACAGCTATCCTTCTTGGTCAGTATAGCATGAGACAACATTTTAAGCTCCATGCCCCACAAAGGGACTTTTTGCGCGATAGCATGGTCTAGTGTGAAAAGTGGTGGGCTTTACTGTTTGTTTGTTTGTTTGTTTGTTTTCCAGAAAGCTGTGATCTAGCACAGGTTATCTAGTTTTTCTAGACAGTTTCCTTTTCTGAAAGGGATAATAATCTTGGCTTAAGTCAGAGATAGTTTGATGTCTAAGACCATAGTTTATATCGTGTAAATGGAACAGGGTGACCTAAAGATGCCTCCTTCCTTTAAAATGTTCAGTAGCTGTTCAATATGTACACTCCTCCCTTCCTTTCTAGAATCTTCCAGATAGCCTTAGTTTTAGCACTGAACAGAAAAATCAGGAACAGTGAAAAGGGCTGCAATGTAGATAACTACAGAAAAAAGAAAAGCCAAACATTATGATGATCACCTTGATAAGCAGTTCCCAAATAGACAACCAAAAGAAAGTCAATATAAATGAACTTCAAGAGATAACACTGAGCTAAAAGGAAGAAGGCCCACCCTCTGGTTGATTTAACTGGATCACTGTAGAAAACCTAGCTACTGTCTTATTCTACCTGAGATTTTATTCCTAATGAGATCTACCTGCATTTCCAGTTGTAACAAAGATTCAACTTCTGTTAAGAGATCTGAAAAGCTCTGTGTGCACCTCAGGGGAAGTTGCTAGATTGACTCTCAAAAGAAAAGCTAATTGCCTTCAGAATTTGCCCTCTGAATTTGAATCTCACCTCTGCTACTTCCTGGCTCTAGAAGTTGGATAAATTATCTGACCTCTGTCCCTCAGTGTTCCTAACAGATTAGGTAAAACTGTATCTGCTTCATGGCGTTATCATGAAGATTAATCATGAGATCTATATGAAGTGCTCAGTACTCATAGTACTTTAATGCCTTTTTTCTTTCTGCCAAAAACCTTCATCACTTAGCTCAAATAGGACTGCTCTGGCCCAGAAGGATCTCTTCTTTCTCTCAAATTCTGTATAATTCAATATTTTATTTTAATCCCATGTTTATTTTATTTCATCTAGTCTTAATAAATCACAATTCCCACAGTCCCTAGCACTACTTGAGAAGACATCAAGCAGTGCTCAATAAAGTACATGCTGATTCACTAAGAGAAGGATCCTAGAGTCCATACTCTGAAGGTAGAAAACATACTCACATGGCAAGTGGAGAACCTGAACATATTTGCAAAACTGCTTAAAACAATTGAGCCTACTAATGTATCCTTCCAATTCTCTCGAATAGCCAAATGAAAGTCATAAGACAGTTCAAGAGAGAAGCATGTTTCTAAAAACTTTGATTGTCTATCTCTGAACTTGTCCTCATACTACACAATGTGTCCTACAGTGAAAGCCATAAGATACTATTATGCACGTCATAGCTTCAAAATTCTGAAGGGTATTTTACTTTTAAGTGAGGAAGTAGACAAGCTAACTCATTAGACCACAAACACCATACTATCCAGCTCCTCCACCACCCTGGATCCCAGCTTACCTGTGGTCTCCTCCCACTGTGACACAGCTGTAGCCACCTGACACAGCTCTACTAACCACCTCAGCCAATTCCTGGTTGGCAAGGCCCACTGAGCGAGGATTCACAATCAGGTTGTTGTAGAGATCATCTTTAGGGACTGGAGTAAAACTCAAATCTCCAAAATCTTTCAGGCGGCAGCCTGGGAACAAATTGGGGATGACAAGATTAATTGTATACATTATTCCAACTTTTACTGGCCTGGGCCACAAATAAGAACTTGTGACAAAGTGCACACATCACACTCATTTTGCCACAGTAAAACTCAAAATGTCACATGACTGTGGCAGGACTGTCACATGATTATCTCAGTCCTCCCAGCAATCCTGTGGGGTAAATCCTATTAGGAACACCATTTTGCAGACAAAAAAAGCTGGGTTATGGAAAATGAAGCCCAGAAATGTTCACTGACTTAACCTAACAATCACAAAATTAGTAGCAATTAAACCTCATATCCCAGAGTTATAAAGTGAAAGTAAAATACCAATATGAACCAATAGAATTTAAAGAAAATTAAGTACTATTAATTTAGAGCAAAAATACATACATAGTAATTTTCATACTATAAACTTTTTTTTTTTTAATAAAAGGCCAATCTGAGGACCTAAAGCATCCTAAAAGAGAAAGGTCTTTGTTACCAACATCCTAGGCAACGTTTTAATTGCTTGACAAAAATTCTTAAACTCATAACTATCCTATTAGACCACTAAAATCATGCTGTTCTATAGATGAAAAAATGGAAGGTCCCAAAATCACAGAGCTGCTGAGTGGCAGAAGCAGGACCCAAATTCAGGCCACCTACCCCTAAAACATATATTCTTGACTACGGTTTCCCAAAGAATCCCTTTTGATCCCTTCTCTTTAAGAACTGAGCACCTGGGTGGCTCAATCCGTTGAGTGTCTGACTTTGACTCAGGTCATGATCTCACAGTTCATGAGTTCAAGCCCCACATCAAGCTCGCTGCTGTCAGCCTGTCAGTGGGGGCCCTGCTTCAGATCCTCTGCTCGCACACTCTCAAAAAACAAATGTTAAAAACACTAGTGAGACTTTTTGTAAAAAACACAGGTTGGTGGAAATGGAGGAGCAGCAAACGTCTCACAGGTTTACCTGCTACAGCATACACCTAGACCAGCTGCTGGACACATCCTCCGAGCAGCTGACTCGGTGACAGCAGTGGAAGCAGCATTTGCTCCCAGTGTCCCTGCAGAGACAACCAGGAGGCACCGCCCACAGACAAGCCAGAGATGGTGAATACACACACCTGCTGGATAGCAACGTCCCACGCAAGATGGCGGGCATCTACAACAGCAAGGCCTTCCCCAGGTGGATATCAAGCCCAAGATGATCAGCCATCACCTGTGGGAGTTCTCCCCTACCTACAAGCCCATGAACGTGGGGCCCCAGCATCCGGGCCACCCACTCCTCTGGCTTAATCCCCCTCAAGTAGCCTCTTTGACCAATAAAAGCACAGACTTATCTTAAAAATGTTTTGGGGGGGAGAGCACCTGGCTGGCTCAGTCAGAGCGGCATGCCAGTCTTGATCTTGGAGTTGTGGGTTTGAGCCCCACGTTGGGTGCAGAGATTAAAAATTAAATCCTTGGGGCGCCTGGGTGGCGCAGTCGGTTAAGCGTCCGACTTTAGCCAGGTCACGATCTCGCGGTCCGTGAGTTCGAGCCCCGCGTCGGGCTCTGGGCTGATGGCTCGAGCCTGGAGCCTGTTTCCGATTCTGTGTCTCCCTCTGTCTCTGCTCCTCCCCCGTTCATGTTCTGTCTCTGTCTGTCCCATAAATAAATAAAAAAAAAGTTGAAAAAAAAATTAAAAAAAAAAAATTAAATCCTTAAAAAAATTTTTTTTTCCATTTTGAAATAGTGGTATATTCTGACAATATACTATAATATTTTTGCTCTTAGATTCCACATTTTCCAAAGAATTATGACACCAGTCATTATATGTTAATTTTTACGTTATGGTAAGTACCAGTCTTGCCATGTAACCACTTAATAAACTGGTTGGATGCCATAAAGGCTTAGGACTAAGTAATCCAACTCTATCATGAACAGATCTGAACTATCAGAGAACATAATGTTACCATAGATTGTATTCTTAAGGCCCTGCTTCTCAAACTGGAGACTAGGTAAGGGCGGTGAAGGGGAAATGGTCACAGGATAGTAATTCTGGAAGAGATTGGTGTTAAAGATTTGGATTAGACCAGCACGGACCCATCTTGAATTTAAACTGTACAGTTTTGAGCTTTACTTTTTGAGCCCATTCTCTATTGAAAGCAAACAACTGAGAAAATGTAAAAATTTGAGAACCAACAGCCTGTAACATAAGGCCAACCAGAGGATCACTACTAAAAGGGATATTGGAAGCAAAATAGAAAACTTTACCCTATTTCCAAAATTATGATACACCTACAGCTGCAGAATTCTGTATGTATCTTTTGTTCATTGCACTTTAATCCTATAAAAACACCCAGAGAAGATCTGGAAAACTTAAAGAGAAAATACTAAAGGCAGAAGAATATGATAAGCCAAAGCCATTGGGATACAAGATAAAAAATATGACCATATAAAACATCTATAAAAATCTTTTAAAAAGAAAAAGCCGTTAGGGATAAGCACTTTATAAGATTTCAGTATAGGAGCACAGTTTAGATTTAATAGAAGCTTTGACTAACTTTTAAGTCAGTATCAAGTCTTGCTATTGGCAACAGTCTTGGGCTGGACAGATTTTGAATGTCCGTGCCTATACTTGCTATATCCGTGTTTATATCTGCACCCCCTCTGCCACTTCTAGGATTTAAGTTCTTAATAGGTATAAGACATCAGGGCATGTCTGGTGTTTTATAATATTAGGTATACAATTAGAAAAGGTTTACTATCTACTTAAATAATATTAATATTAACCAACTTTTGAAGACTACTTTAACTCACTTACTATTCACAGGACAAATAAATACATAGGAATCAACCCAGTGGATAAGTGACAACTTGGGGAACATACAAGTCCAGTCAAGGAACTTGTAGACTCATAAGTATGACAATACAGAACTCAGCTCGTTGTTACTGACTTAGGAGAAAAAAGCTGCAGAAAGCCTATAGAGGAACCTTAAGAGAATTTGGCAGTCTTAAAGAATACTCTCCAAGGAAGACAGACTCAATTTCATAAAAGGATTTTGCTTATTAAGTATGCAACTCCATGATGCGGATCACCAGATTAATTCACAGCCCAGAGAGTGGGTTCTTCTAAGATTATCCAACTCCCATTTGCTCTCCCTTACTCACCAAACAGCCTGCTCTGGTTATTCACTTAGTTTCCCTGTTGCCCTCATACCAGCAAGAGGGCCTCCTAACAGTGGATATTGGAGGGACTGTTGCTCATCATAATTTTGATTGGGCATTTTGGTTTATACATCATGGTTAACAGGGGTCTCTGGGTTGGAAAGCCTGATAAACTCCACACATATCTAGATTTCTGTTCCTAACCAATTTGAAAAGACACATGCACTCCTATGTTCACCACAGCATTTTTACAATAGCCAAGACAACCTAAGTGTCCATTCACAGATGAACGGGTAAAGATGAGGTGCATATATATACACATACAATGACATGCTAGCCATAAAAAATGAAACCTTGCCCTTTGCAACAACATGGACAGACTTAATGAGCATTATGCTAAATGAAATGTCAGATCATATCATATGACTTCACTTGTATATGGAATCTAAAACACAGAAGCAGACTCAAATAGAGAACAAACTGATAGTTGCCAGAGGGAGGGGGTGGAGGGATGAACAAAGTAGGTGAAGGGAAATAAGGGGTACAAACTTCGTTATAAAATAAGCCATAGAGATTAAAAGTACAGCATAGGGAAAACAGTCAATAATACATTAATGTTTGCTGCCCAGTGGGAACTATGCTTATCACAGATGTACAGTGGATGTACAGAATTGTCAAATCACTATGTTGTGTACCTGAAATTAATATTGTGTGTCACTATACTTCAATAATAAAATTTAAGCAAAACGAACTCTCCTATTCCTGGGTCCACAAAGCTGAGGACCAGACCCCCTGAAGGGATTAATATCCTGAAAGGCCCTGCCTGAGTTCTGCTCTTTATGTTCCAAAAGTGCCAGGCAAGGACTAAGGACAAGAACTGTTAAGGGAATGAAAGGAAATTCAGCAGGGACTGGGGGGGGGACAAGGGTCAAGGAACTATTCCCACATCAAGTAAAATCTGTACCAGCACTGTGTTGCTGTTTTCATTGTTTTCTTTCCTTACTGGTAATAGAAAATTTTTATAAAATTTATAAGGGAAGTGTCCAATGGTGAAAGTCCCCACCCCACTTCCCAGGCTTGACTACTCCATCTTTGCTTGACCTTTGTGCATAAACATAATTCATACTTTTTGTTTTTAAGTAGGCTTCTGCCCAGTGTGGAGCCCAATGTGGGGCTTGAACTCACGACCCTGAGATCAAGACCTGAGCTGAGACGGAGTCAGACGCTCAACTAAGCCACCAATGCACCCCCATACTATTCTTTTAAATAAGGTTGTTGGAGTAGGCTTAACTGCTGTAACTAACCTTCCCCCAAACAATGGCTCAAACACAGTAAATTGGTTTCTTGTTCCTTTAACATCCAGGGTGGATATTGTAGGTCAGCAGGAGGCTTTCCTTCGTGCAACGATTCAGAGACCAAGCTCCTGGCTTGTGGCTCTGCCATAATTAGGGCTTTGCCATTTGTATGGCTGAGGTTGGGTCTCCCCAGGATCAAGGCAGCAAGAGAGGAAGAAAGCCCTGAGAAGGCAAATGTCTACTTTTAAAGGCCTTGGCCCACAAGTGGTACATCATACCTGCTCACATGGTACTGGTCAGCAAATCAGATCTAACTTCTGTCCAGAAGAGGAGAAAGGATTTTGGTGGACAGCTAGCAATCTCTGCTGCAAGTAGTACCTTTAAATTCTGCTGCCATAACTTTTAAGTGATTAAGAATTCAAGATTCGGGGCGCCTGGGCGGCGCAGTCAGTTAAGCGTCTGACTTCAGCCAGGTCACGATCTCGCGGTCCGGGAGTTCGAGCCCCGCGTCAGGCTCTGGGCTGATGGCTCAGAGCCTGGAGCCTGTTTCTGATTCTGTGTCTCCCTCTCTCTCTGCCCCTCCCCCGTTCATGCTCTGTCTCTCTCTGTCGCAAAAATAAATAAACGTTGGAAAAAAAAAAAAAAAAGAATTCAAGATTCTTGGGGAGCCTCGGTGGCTCAGTCGGTTGAGCATCCAACTTTGGCTCAGGTCAGGATCTCACAGTTTTGTGAGTTCAAGCCCCACATCAGGCTCTATGCTGACCATGTGGAGCTGGGAGCCTGCTTCGGATTCTGTGTCTCCCTCTCACTCTGCCCCTTCCTGGCTCGTGCCAGGAAGAGCGAGAGCTCTCTCAAAAATAAATAAACTTAAAAAAAAAAAAAAAAAAACTCAAAATGCTAAAGCTTATGTGATCCTTACAATTGGCAATCCTAACTATCCTATTTCATTATAGAGCCGAATCAGCAAATGTACTATGCCATCCTGATATAGTCTCTCGGGGCCTTTCTCCTCTAATGCCTGCTATACTGATAGCATTGGAGCAAAGGACTAGTGGAGAAGAGTCCAGGATTGGTTTCTAAACAGTGAACAAGATTCTGAAAGAAGAAATGCACAAGCCAGGTTTGAAAACAGTAGAGCAATTTAACAGAAATGAGAAGTTCGCATATTGGAGCAGTAATGCAAAGGAGGCTGAAGAGAACATGAATTGTAACCCAAGGGCCAGCATTTTTGAGGAGTGGGGAGGCTGAAGGGAGGTTAATTTTCTATAAGAACAGGATGAACAGATGAAGCTATTACTTTATCTGAGTGCTATGGCAAATTCTTCCTGTTCAAAAGGCACAAAAGAGTGGTCTCACTAAATTTTAGAGAACTTTAGAGTCCTAGTGAAGAGCAAATAGAATATGGAAAGAGCATCTGCCTGTCATGCTTGAGGCAGCTGTCCCTTTGTCGGACTGTTTGTGCTTCAGGTCAACTCATCTGCAAGTCTTCGTCAGATGAGACATCAGGTTTCATTGCTACACTTCCTTCTAAGAAGGCATTGTAGGACAGAATAAACCTAAGACTTCAAAAAAGCTCTCGTGATAAACAGATTTAGAACCAACTTGAAAGGGCTCTCATTTTTCACTTGCAGTGGGGAAGCAAACCTCTGTAGATACTGGCACAGGCTCACTGCTTCTCCAGTGCTGATAATAAAAATACACCGAATACTACTCTGATCTTTTAAGCCCAAATGTTACCTTTGGCCTTGATAAACCTCTCTAGGCTCCATCAGAGTGGAACGAGAACACAAGTGCATCAACAGAATGATGTAACCAACTGGTGGGGAAGAAATCAAAACAGCCCTTAGCAGTATCTGTGGACAGCACTTCTGTCTCAGAGCCCTGATCACTAAGGAATCCCTGAAGGAAGCCAGTGACAGGAAAGGAGGAAAGGAACAAAATTGTCTCCATACACCACACCGTGCTAGATGCACTACAGATAGCTGCTAATCCTCACGTCCTCCTGTTGCTGTCATCCACACACTTCAGAGGAAGAAATCCAGCAAAATTAATAGTTCTGTGTAGGACAAGCCTGAATTACCCTTTGCTCAGAGGTTCACAGAAGACAACGTTAGCACGAAGGTAACATTTCAACAGCATGAAGGTTCCCCATTCTGCCACTGCTGACTTTTTTCTTTTTTTTTAATGTTTATTTTTGAGAGAGAGAGAGACGGAATGTGAGTGGGTTGGGGCAGAGGGAGAGAGAGAGAGACACAGAATCCGAAGCAGGCTCCAGGCTCTGAGCTGTCAGCACAGAGCCCGACGCAGGGCTTGAACTCACGAGCTGCGAGATCATGACCTGAGCTGGAGTCGGATGCTCAACTGACCGAGCCACCCAGGCGCCCCCTGCCACTGCTGACTTCTACTCACAAGGAGTTCTGACCTTCCAAGCTCCCAGCAAGTCAAGAGAAATGGGTTCAAAAGGGGGCTAACACCCGGGAGAGTCTACTGCACCACAGGTAGCCCACTGGCAGAACAACAGAGTTTGAGAAAAGCTAAGGACCTATTACTGTGCCGTTTTTCAAACTGTCCCTGAATAGGATGGCATGTTTATCATGACTTGTCAGGAATAACAAGTCAGTGAAATGTGGAGAAATACAAAGACTCAGAGATCTCATTTAATGCTGGGAGGATACTAATACTGGTGGCTTTAAAGCTATAGACTCAAATATCATACGTGACAGATATAGCCCCACCCAAAGGGAAGTCCTGGCATTATAAAGGGATGTAACTGCTGATCCTTAGAACCTTAAAAGGGTACTAGAGAACCAGCTTATTGAAAACAGTTGCAGTGTTGCCTGAAGTCTACATTAGGAAAAGAAGGCCAGTTACTTCAGGCCACTTGACGTAAGAATTTCTGTTACCTCTAAACTGTGATTTGGGTAATAACCTTCGAAGAGACTTATTTAAGGTAAACTCATTTTTTATTTAGTGCCATTTAACTGCCAGAGGTTATACAACCTCCAGAATCATGTGTCCTGGAGGCCTGTAAAAATCTGCTCTTCTTAGACTCAGTATCAAGTTGAGTGCATTAGGGCAAGAAATCCTACCACACAGAGAACACGTATTTGTTGTAGTTCACATCTTCTGAGTCTGAGGAGGCTGCTTCAGTCAGGGCTCCCAACACCTCCTTCCTCCCCACCCAGTTCTCTGAGGCAGTGAGGAGCACAGCTGACTGAGACCAGGGCAGGGAAAGTGGCATTGGCTTGAGGACAGAAGGTGAGCCAGCCAGGCCAGTCATTTCAGACATGTCCATCTGACATGTACCAGAGTTAACCTCAAGATCAAAAGATACAAACATGGTGTCAATAGATGCCTTTGCATGAATGTGATTCTTGAGTAAAAAAATCTAAATACAGAACTCAAAACTTTAGGGGCACCTGGGTGGCTCAGTCGGTTAAAGGTCCGACTTCAGCTCAGGTCATGATCTCACCATTCATGAGTGCGAGCCCTACATCGGGCTCTGTGTTGACAGCTCAGAGGCTGGAGCCTGCTTCGGTCTGCTGTGTCTCCCTCACTTTCTGCCCCTCCCCTGCTCGTGCTGGCTCTCTCTCTCTCTCTCTCTCTCAAAAATAAACATTAAAAAAAAATTTGAGAGGGGAAGGGAGGGGAAAAAATGTTAAAATTTAGTTCGAGACATGTAACCAAGATGACTTGCAGCACCAGTGTAACTTCCTTGCTAGTTGGTGTTCTAGCTATGTCCGTCCTCTCCTAAGGAAAACAGTATCACTGTCTGAAGATAAGCTTAGTAATGTATGCCCTCTGAACCAAGCTCACATCAGCCCTCTACATGCCTCTAGATCACGGTGAACCGGCTCAGGCCTTCTCAGATGGACCGCTGGCTGACGGCACCCTAACAGCCCAGTTCCAGCACAGGCAGGATCGAGGGAAGAGGAGGGTTCCTCCGGCTTCACAAGACACAGCAGTATAACCATTTTCCCTCATTCAGAACAAGACTGTTGAGCTTATCTGGAAAAGAGATCTGCCATTGTCAACATGCTAACAAATTCAGCCTGCTCCACTGTATAACCTCAGGAAGAGACAGTGACAATCCCTGGGGATAAAATACTGCTCTTCAGAATACGTGATCTTTTTTAGGTTCTTGATATTCTACCTTGTTCCAGAAAGGATTTAAAGGGCAACACATCAGGCTAGTGACTACAGCATTGCCAGTTAACAACGGTTCTGATGTCCAGCTCCCTGCCCCAGACCCTGGGCTGGTTTCCTGGTGAGTGTTCCCAGGGAACCTCAAACCAGACAGACTGCATTCCAGACCACTCTGGGCTGAAAGTATAGCGCACACAAGATGGCCACAGGAAGTCAAGTGCCACAGTAGATGCAAAAGGAAGAATCCTTGCCCTCCAGCCCCTAACTTCCTAAGAGTCAAGATCTGCAACCAAGTTCATTTCCTGAGCTTGTCCTATCTCATGTGCTTTCCAGGAGTATTAAATGAGATAACAAGGAAAAGCCTACACATGCTAAGGATTACGTATTAGTTCAGTTGGGTGAAGCACCTTTGTGGTTTGTCTCCCCACCCTACCCTTTTCCTTGAAACTGATGGTGTAACCTAAGACTTCCCAAAACCTGTTTGTAATAGGACTATGTCATTTTGATAAAATCAGTTTCTGGTGAGAAGTAGCAAACACACATAGGTCCACTGATTTCTCATTGAAATGGCTCCTAGAGAGTCCGGTTCTCACTCACAGCTTGAATCGTTCACATCTCCTATAAAAGAATATAAAGGCAAAGCCAGTTAATCTTGGAACACCAATTCTCTGAAGCCCTAACCACAATGCCACACACCCTGCTGTGACTCAATTCTTGGGTCACACAGGAAGTAGTTTTCTACTTCTATTTCTATTCAGTAATTCTGGTCTCTTGGCAGGGGGTAGGGAGCCAGGAAGATTTGGTCTGTCTTCTCCCAATCTCAGCATTACTCACATCTATTATATTAATACACCCTCACTACCAAGAGTCTGGTCATTAAGAGAGAGAGAGGGGCACGCCTGGGTGTCTCAGTCAGTTGAGCATCTGACTTTGGCTCAGGTCAGTATCTAGTGGTTTGTGGGTTCAAATACCATGTCAGGCTCTGTGCTAACAGCTTGGAGCCTGCTTTGGAATCCGTTTCCCTCTCTCTGCCCCTCCCCCACTCACGCTTGAGCACACTCTCACTCTCAAAAATAATCATTAAAAAAATTTTTTTAACAAAAAGAAAAAAATTAATTCAAAGACTAAATTATTTAAACCAACCACAGTAATCCCTTAGGTTCCAGGACTCTGAACTGTGCTATGTTGGATGTTGAAATAAATAATGCAACAGCTCTCTAAAGTAACTAGAGGCCAGCCTGACTTGAAGAAGCAGTCACCATCAGCGACTCAGGTCCTGATGAAGAAACATAGGTTTCGAAGAGGGGACAACAACTGGCTGTTATCACCTACTTTTACATTTATCTTAAATAAATTCATCAACTAGTAGCCTAATACCTTGTAAGAGTTAAACAATTTGATATATGCCAGTTACTCTGAGTCATACATTCTCAAAAATCAGGAGATCAGCTGGCTTCTGAGGAGCCAATCATTTTTTTTTTTTTTTAGGAGCCAATCATTTTGAGAGAAAGGAAACAGTGATCTGGGAAAATCCCATGGGGCATGATTTGAATGAAGTTACAGGAGAAGGCCAGGATGCTTGTCCCGTCTTCCTTCAGCACAGGCGGACTATGTGCTTCCTGTGTGCCAGGCTCTCTAGTAAGTCCTGGGGATGTGGAGATGAGATATGGCCACAGATTTCAACGAGCTCCCAGCCTGGTGAGAGGACAGTCCAGTGCTTACTGCTATGAGGCAGCCGGGCACAGTGTGTGAAGGGAACAGAGGAAAGTGCTGACTCAGACCCAGGAAGAGCCAGGAGGACTTATCAGGGGCAATAGCTGAATCTTGAAGGTATTAGCCAGGAATAAAAGGGGAAGGGGAAAAGGCTTACCAAGCAGAAGAGGCATATAATACCTTCAGCCCTAGAGAACAATTCACAATTCCCCTGAGCCCAGGGTTCCTGGGAGTATTGTGGAAGGAAAAGGCAGGAGGAGGCAGAAGAGGGGGCAGGGCCCAGAACCCAAGCAGTAGGGTCAGGAAGTGAGAAATCAAAATCTACACTGCAGATCCAGAGTACTGAGGCCCTGAGGGAAATGGACTGGCCCAGAGAAGAGCAGCTCCACAAGGGGACTGTAAAGATAAAGCAGTAGATTCCAGCAATACTTAGAGGGGGTGTGGAAATAAAGGGCCTGCCCTGCAGCTTTCTGGCTCTACTTCTAAAGATGAGAAAGACACCAGGGGAAGGGAGTGGAGATGATGAGGTCAGGTCTGGATAGATGGCCTTGAGATGTTAGAGACTGTCCTGTTGAAAACACACGGAAACAAGTACAAGGATCAATTCTACACAATGTTCAATGATGAATAACATCACTTCTGATGGAAGTATATATACTGCCACCAACTTTGCAGAACTGCCAGGGGGAAAAAAAAAGCCTGAATCTGACCAAGGATCTAGATCCAATTATCAGTTTACAGGAAACACAAAAGAACACATCACAGGACACCACAGGGATGTAATCTGCAAAATTCAAACAGAGATTATTACACAGACAAATGACCTAGTTTCCTCGACAAATACACCACAAGGAAGAAGAAGAAAAAAAAGATAAAGATCCCAAGTCAAACAAACTGTAAATAAACATCGCAAAAAACTTAAGTCTGTCAAACAATGTCGACATTAACTGGTTTAAGGGCAGAGACAAAGGAAAAATAGACTTAATTTTCCCTGTTTATAAGGGGAAGACTCCTGGCTCCCTTTTGTTTCAGAATTTCCTTCTCTGTCCTTTTCAAATGCATGTAAATGTTTATAACATTAAATAAGCCTCTTGTCAGTCTCCTACCCCAGGAATGTTTCCCTCAACGACTGGAAATTCAGAGGCTCACTTCTGTGGGCACAGGGGGTGGGCAGCCTGCCCCAATTTGCTAAAATACCTCCTGTCTTAGGATATGAGAAGTTTGTTTTCCTCTGGTGGTTGTTCAAATTTCTATGATAAAGTTAGGATGAGCTCTGACAAATGTTACTGTCAAATCCTCTAACCAGAGAACTAGTTATTATTTATCTTGAAAACATGTAATGGGCTGCACCCGGAAGATTTCTTTATCTTTGCAATCTCTTAGCAGATTTCCTGATTGAATGCTTATTCAATAACTGCTTTCTCTACTACCTTTATGGAAAGGTTCTCTTGGTTGGGAGGAGATTTTTTATTATTATTATTATTGTTATTATTATTATTATTATTATTATTATATTTATCCAACACTGGGCATTTGATATTCTTTTAGGTATGATAATAGTATTATGGTTAAATTTTAAAGAATTCTTATATTTTGAAGATATCTAATGAAGTATTTGCAGATAAAACAATAGGGTGTCTGTGATTTGCTGTGAAAGGCATGGAGTAGGGTGATTGCCCTGTATTGATGATTGATGCCTTGGCAACAGACACGACAAATGCACTATGTCACTGTATCTACTTTTGTTATGTTTGTACACTTCCATAATAAGAAAGTTAAAAAGAATATACACATGGAAGCCAGCTGGGATACAGGTTTGGAGCTGAGAGCAGAAACAAGTGTTGGAAATAAAGCTTTGGAGGCATCAGCATACAGGTGACAGAAAAGCCATGGGAATGGACAAACTGCCAATTGAGACAACATTAAACCAAGAGGATCAAGGGCAGAGAACCCATGAGGAACACTAGCATGTAAAGGGTGGGTAGCAGAAGATCTAGCAAAGCAACCAGAGAGCTAAAACCAGAAGAGAATGGTGTCTGTTTCAATAAAGGTGTGGCAGACAGTGTCGAATAAGGTGAATGTTGCAGTGTCTACTGTGTTGGGAAGTAGGAGGTCTGAGACCTCGGCAAAACCAGTTTCTTTGCAATGATGGCTCAAGACATCAAATTATAGCAAATTGCAGTGTGAAAGGGCAGCAGAGAAGCCAGGATGGTGGCTCGGAAGAGAAACAACTGGACAACAGCTGGAAGGCTACATAAAGACCAAGGAGGATGGCAGGACGGTAAGATTTGCAGAACAAAGGGAGGGAAGGGATAATTGTTAGAACAAAAACACTCAAAGGTCAGGAGAGATGGGATCTAGAACCCAGGGAAGTGGTATGACTGTTAACTTGTCCAAGATCTGTCCTTCACTTCTTCTGCAGAGACAGAACTTTAGTTGGGAGCATGACCTCTTAGAATGGAGACTAAACTCGACATCTTCCCTTGTTCCTTGGTGTGGCCATGTGGCCCTTTGGGTCCAAAACGATAAGCAGAAACATCCTGCAACTTCTTGGGAACTTCCCTTAAGGGAAAGCACAGAGTTCTCCCTTTGCCCACTTCTGTCCATTCTTGCACCCTGCTGCCAGAAACGAGGCCACTGGGACCACTAGACAGAGGCCTTGCTGGTAACACAGCAAGGTAAGAATCTAGGTCTGAACTTACAGAGCGGCCAAACCAGCTCTAGACTTCTCTCCAGATTCTGTTTACTGGAGAGTGAAACTATTTTTCTTAAGCCATTGTTATTTTGTGCTCTTTTCACACGCATCTCCCTAATACTGTTAGGACTGGATCCCTCATCCTCTGAGAGTGGGTCGATACAACTAATTGGGGGATGACAGGGAGAAGAACTGTAAAGGAGTCCATGCCTTAGTTGGAAAGATAGGGCCATGAGGATTATGGGTAAAGACTTGAAGTATCTGTCATGGGAAATGAGAGAAGGAATACACTAGGAACACACAGGACTTTAAGAAATAGGAGACCACCCACTTATGATGGTGCCATGGAGTTTCTTTGGCTACCGCAAGAGCTAAGAAGGCAGCTGACTGCACCAATCCAGCCATCAGGTCATATACAGCAAGAAATGAGATTCTCAACTACTTCTGCTGACTGTAGGGCCTTGGGAAAGTTTCTCGAAGTCTTCAGGACATACTTTACTTTTTTTGTTTGTTCATTCTCAGCTTTTATTTATAGAGCAAAACAGTGTGCTAAGAAGCCAAAAAAATTCAAGCACGTAGCATTTTTATGTCTTAAGAGAAGCTACAACCTTGTTCTTAAAAAATAAGTTAGAGGGGCGCCTGGGTGGCGCAGTCGGTTAAGCGTCCGACTTCAGCCAGGTCACGATCTCGCGGTCCGTGAGTTCGAGCCCCGCGTCGGGCTCTGGGCTGATGGCTCAGAGCCTGGAGCCTGTTTCCGATTCTGTGTCTCCCTCTCTCTCTGCCCCTCCCCCGTTCATGCTCTGTCTCTCTCTGTCCCAAAAATAAATAAACGTTGAAAAAAAAATTAAAAAAAAAAAAGTTAGAATAGAATATGAATTAAGGTTTCCTTTAAATTGTGGTAAAATACACATAAAAATATCCATTTTGGGGGGTGGCTCCATAGGTTAGGCGTCTGACTCTTGGTTTTGGCTCAGGTCATCATCTCACAGTTCGTGGGTTTGAGCTGCATCAGGCTTTGTGCTGACAATGTGGAGCTTGCTTGGAATTCTCTCTCTCCCTCTCTCTTTGCCCCCCCCCCACTCTGTCTCTCTCTCTCAAATACATAAAAACTTTAAAACTCTATTTTAAAAATAACCATAATTTTTTTTTTAATGTTTTATTTATTTTTGAGAGAGAGAGAGACAGAGACAGAGTAAAAGCCAGGTAGGGGCAGAGAGGGAGACACAGAATCTGAAGCAGGCTCCAGGCTCCGAGCTGTCAGCACAGAGCCCGATGCGGGACTCAAACCCCCAAACCACGAGATCTGACCTGAGCCAAAGTCAGACGCTTAACTGACTGAGCCACACAGGTGCCCCTAAAAATAACCATTTAAAAAAAATTTTTTTTAATGCTCACTTATTTTTGAGAGAGACAAACAGAACTCAAGCAGGGGAGGGGCAGAAAGAGGAGACACAGAATATGAAACAGGCTCCAGGCTCTGAGCTGTCAGCACAGAGCCTGACACAGGGCTCAAACTCACAAACCATGAGATCATGACCTGAAGTCAGACACTTAACCAACTAAGCCACGCAGGCGCCCCTAAAAACCATTTTTTTTTTAATTTTTTTTTCAACGTTTTTATTTATTTTTGGGACAGAGAGAGACAGAGCATGAACGGGGGAGGGGCAGAGAGAGAGGGAGACACAGAATCGGAAATAGGCTCCAGGCTCCGAGCCATCAGCCCAGAGCCTGACGCAGGGCTCGAACTCACGGACCGTGAGATCGTGACCTGGCTGAAGCCGGACGCTTAACCGACTGTGCCACCCAGGCGCCCCACCTAAAAACCATTTTTAAGTGGTATTAAGTACATTCATATTTTTATATAACCGTTTTAACTACCATCCACCTCTAGGATTCTTTTCATCTTGCAAAACTGAAATTCTGTACCCATTAAACAATATTTCTTCATTCTCCCTTTCCCCAGTCGCTGGCAACCACCATTCTGTTTTCTGTCTCTATGAATTTGATTTCTCTAGGTACCTCATAAGTGGAATCATACAGCATTTGTCTTTTTGTGACTTCTTTCACTTAGCATAATGTTCTCAAGTTTCACCCATGTTACAACATATGTCAGAATTTCCTTCCTTTTTTAAGGCTAATATTCCGTTGTATGAATACCTTTTTGTTATTGTGTATAATGCTATGAACATGGGTCTATAAATAGCTCTTAAAGACCTTGCTTTCAATTCTTTGGGGTATATGCCTGAAGTGAAATTGCTGGGTCACATGTTAACTTTATTTTTAATTTTCCAAGGAACCACTATATTGTGTTTGACAGCAGCTAAGTTATTTTACATTCCCACCAACAGTGCACAAGGGTTTCTAATATCTCCACATCCTCACCAATGCTTGTTAGTTTCTGGGTTTTTTGATGCTGGCCATTCTAACAGGTATCATTTGTTCTTAACAAATTAAGAATGACACTATAGCAAGAGCGTAGCACAATGTCTAGAACATGACAAATGGATCAAACAACTTTGAAATAAAACGTGTAAGTTAAATTCTTTGCTGCCTTTATAAGACTGGTTATAAGGATATTTGCCAAATCCCAATGTCTTTAAGAGATTTGCCTTTATTCACGTACACCAGTGATATATGCTCTTGCCACAGCATATTGCTAAGCAAATTACTAATTACACAACAGCTTCATCACCCTCCAGAAAGAAACCAGTGCCCACTGCCAGCCACTCCCCATTGCCTTCTCTCCACTAGTCCCTGAACTAGTCTACTTTCTGTCTCTATGGATTTGCCTATTCTGGACAATTCATATAAATGGAATCATGCAATGTGGCCTTTGTGCCTGCTTTCTTTTACTTAGTATAATGCTTTCAACATTTACCCATACTGTAGCATGAATTAGCAATTCATTCCTTTTTATGGTTCAATAATACTCCATTGTATGGATATAGATTTCTTAAAACAATGCAGATTAGGGGCGCCTGGATGGCTCAGTCCGTTGAGCGTCCGACTTCGGCTCAGGTAATGATCTCACGGTTCGTGAGTTTGAGCCCCACGTCAGGCTCTGTGCTGACAGCTCGGAGCCTGGAGCCTGTTTCAGATTCTGTGTCTCCCTCTTTCTCTTACCCTCCCCCATTCATGCTCTGTCTCTCTCTGTCTCAAAAATAAATTAACGTTAAAAAATAAAATAAAATAAAAAACAATGCAGATCTACCATAAAAATCCATATTTCTGGCTTTTCTTGAAAAATTGGAGAGAAGCATAGAAAGCCCTCCCCCCCTTCCCATGCAGCAATCACTGGCTAGAGCTCAGTAGTGGCTTTTGTTCCCTGAACATTCCAGACACCTTTCGGTCTCTGAGTCTTACTGTTTCATCTGCCTGAAATGCTTCCAGATATGCACCTCGTTCCTTTCTTCACCTGCCAAAGGTCTGCTCACATGACTCCCTCTGAGTGAGGCCTCTCCATCTACATATGCAATGTTTACTTAGTATTCCCCACTCCTTGCTTCATTTATTCCACAGTACCCATTACCATCTGACATACTGTAGATTTTACTTATGTCTGTTTCCAACCACTCTTCATTAGAATGAGCTCTAAGATAACAAGGATTTGTTCTGTTCACTATTATATTCCCAGTATCTAAGCCTTAGCAGTACTCAAATTTTTTGAATATAAAAGTTAGTGAATGGGGGCGCCTGGGTGGCGCAGTCGGTTAAGCGTCCGACTTCAGCCAGGTCACGATCTCGCGGTCTGTGAGTTCGAGCCCCGCGTTGGGCTCTGGGCTGATGGCTCAGAGCCTGGAGCCTGTTTCTGATTCTGTGTCTCCCTCCCTCTCTCTCTGCCCCTCCCCCGTTCATGCTCTGTCTCTCTCTGTCCCAAAAAAATAAATAAACGTTAAAAGTTAGTGAATGAACTTGTTAGTTTGTAGGGACTAAAAGCTGTTGTTGTTGTTTTTTTTAATGTTTACTTATTTTTGAGACAGAGGGCAACATAGCACGAGTGGGGGGAGGGGCAGAGAGAGAGGGAGACACAGAATCTGAAACCCGCTGCAGGCTCTGAGCTGTCAGCACAGAGCCCAATGCAGGGCTCGAACCCATGAACCTTGAGATCATGACCTGAGCCAAAGTCGGACGCTTAACCGACTAAGCCACCCAGGCGCCCCTAAAAGCTGTTCTTGAGAAATAAACCTGAGAGGTGCCTGGCTGGCTCATTCAGCTAAGCATCCAACTTTGGCTCAGGTCATGATCTCACAGTTTGTGGGTTTGAGCCCCACAGAGCTGCATCAGGCTTTCCACTGTCAGCAGAAGCCTGCTTCAGATCATCTGTCTCCCTCACTCTCTGCCCCTCCCCCACTCAAACGTGCTCTCTCTCAAAAATAAACATTAAAAAAATTAAAAAAAAAAATTTTTTTTTAACGTTTATTTATTTTTGAGACAGAGAGAGACAGAGCATGAACGGGGGAGGGGCAGAGAGAGAGGGAGACAGAATCGGAAGCAGGCTCCAGGCTCTGAGCCATCAGCCCAGAGCCCGACGCGGGGCTCGAACTCACGGACCGCGAGATGGTGACCCGGGCTGAAGTCGGACGCTTAACCGACTGAGCCACCCGGGCGCCCCTAAAAAAAATTTTTTTTAAAGAAACCTGAAAGTGATGTTTGAAAAGCTTTGATGCATACTCTATATTACTCACATTTTAAGTTCGAGTTTTAGCAAATGTGTACAATCTTGTAACCCTCTTTAGATATATACTTAAGATCTAGAATATTAAAAATGATTTGTAGGGGTGCCTGGGTGGCTCAGTCGGTTAAGCGTCCGACTTCAGCTCAGGTCATGATCTCACCGTTTGCGAGTTCAAGCCCTGTGTTGGGCTCTGTGTTGACAGCTCAGAGCCTGGAGCCTGCTTCAGATTCTGTGTCTCCCTCTCCCTCGCCTCATCCCTCCCACCCCCTACTTGTGCTCTCTCTCTCTCTCAAAAAAAAATAAATAAAATGTAAAAAATAAATTGTTTAAAAATAATTTTTAAGTCACAGTAACACATTACTATAGTCAGGCATGCCTGGAACTTGGAAATATCTTTAAAACTTGAGGCTCTTTTCCCAAGTCACATTAAGGAACATGATGGTTCAGAAATCAAAGCACCAAGAGAACAGGGAGTTGCTAAAATCCAAAAAGATAAAGATACAGTCCTAAATTAACTTACGGCCAAAGAAACTGTAACCTAATGAGTTATATTAACTTACAAAAAGACTGTGTCAAGTACTAGGGAAAAAGCAACCAAAAGAACAAGAATTTATCATCAAGGGCCTAGAAAGAGGGAGGATTTTGAATATTGCAGTCCACGTGGCAATTTTTTCCTAACTAGAATATGTAAACTAGGTTATCAATCAGGATCTCTAAGCTGCAAGCAACAGAAACCTATTCTGGCTAATTACAGCAGAAAAGCAATTTATTCAATTTGGGCAACTCCCAGAGTCTTTAAGAGGGCCAATATCTGCTTTAAAGGCCATATTACCAGGAATAAAGCCTCCAAAAGTCATACTGCTGGATGGTCCAGGAAAGAGCCTATTGCTACGGTCACCTCCACTACTGGGAAGACGAACCACACGCAGCTGGCATGGCTGACCCCACCAAGACTGGACAGAAGCCACTGCTAGCATTGCTACCACCCCTGCCCATCACAAAATTAACTCTTTGCTGCCCTTTCTTCTTGAATCTCAAGTCAAAGTTTAAGATGGGTGCTTATGTTGGTGGAGCCTAGGTCAAGTGCCCACAACTCTAGCTACAATGAAAATAAGGCAGAATGTGGGTGGAGAGAAGGCTGAGGTAGATTAGGGTCAAATTATGCGGAAGCTGTCCTTTTGGTTGACACGTGAAACACATAGCACTAGGGGCTGAAGCACAGATACCAAAATGTAAAACTATTAAATGAGAGTGTATTAGAAAACTGTATCTAGTACAAGCCTGAGATTTCACCGTTTATTATAGGGTCAGGCTACATTTTAAACATATGAGGATTTAAGTCCAATTTAAAGAAAAACACCAAAATGAAAAATATGGCAAATTAGCAAAGATAGTATATGAATGACAAGACTGAGAAGCATGGATGCATGTAAAACTAAGCCAAGGAGAAACAGTCTTAGCTCACTCTGGTGGCAGCAAAGAATGTGAACCAAGGAAGGCAAGAATGGGACAAAAGATATCATTGGAAAGTTATAGTCAGGTGTCAGGAGGACACAAGTACAGCAGTACCATTATGCTGAAGGACTTTAATCATTTAGGAGGAAAAAAAAACAAACAAGACTTTGTGATCAACATGTAAAGCACAAAACGGAAGAAGCAAAAGATTGTGATGGTCTTAGAGTTGGACTTGAGTAAACTGGATAACGAGTGATAGCGTGAAACAGACAGTGGAAAGACAGCAGGAGAAGTGGATTTGAGGGAGAAGATAATGAATTTTGTTTTAAACAAGTTGAGTTTGAGACACCTGTGAGAGGGCGGGGAGGCTTAGAACAAAATTGGAGGAACACTGGAGTCAATATTTGAGGGTTGGGAAGGAGGGGAGGATCCCACAGAGGAGTCCAGGAGTCAATGGAGAGAAGAGACTCAAAAGGGAATAGTGTCTGCTAACAGAGTATTTCCAGAATACAGTGGTCAGTTGCACAGTAGAGAGGTCCAGCAAAATAAAGGCTGACAAATCCGTGGGCTTGCTCAAGGTAGTTTCAGTGGAACAGCAGGGTGGAAGCCAGGCTCAAGTAGCAGTATTATACAACTAGACCCATGAATGCGGATTTTCTCTACCAACCACTGAAAGCAAATACACGCCCCTGAACTCACATACCAATCTGTACCAAATGAACAGCTCTCATACTTCAGATCTTCACGTGAAGCAGCTACCTCGGGCCCTCTCTCGTTCTTCCTGAAGCAGACCAGATTCTTGGGTCTCGACCAAAGAGATTTCTGTTCTATCTGATAGAGCACCAAATGGAACAGGAAGAACAAAGGTCTCTAGCCTAGTTGAGGGTAATCAGAGTAGCTCCCACATGGCTTCCTGAATAAACTCCGGGACTCTTGGCTTGGTCACAGTGGCAGTTAATTTAGATGGTTGTTTCAGTGGCTGGAACCTCCTTTCAGTACCACAGCTGAGTCAAATTACCTAATTACAATGATAAAGGCCGAAAACTGTTCATCTCAGTTTACAGCTATCTTCCCCCCACAGAACACTCCTTTAACCTCTGAAGAAAGAAGGGGCAAATTACCATGGCTGTCAGAGCTAACCAGAATCAGGAGCAGAGGTACCGCATCTGAGCCTTGCCAGAGCAATTGCCTCTTCATCTCTCTCAGGCTCTCCTTATATACTAAAATAAGTGGTTACCTGACAGAGGAACCATTATTGGTGTCCTTACCAAATCCAGGAAAAGGGAAAACCAAAAGCAGACACTAAGTCAAATACATTCATTTAAGAAAACAGGAAGTTTGACCAATGCTATGACAACACCAGCAGCCTGTGACAGCAGACTTGAAAGCAAGGAACAAAGGGATTTGTGAATGTTACCTTTCCATGAGTCTTCTGTCCCCTCAAATTTGACCCATGCTGCTTCTTCGAAAGTACTACTTTAGTACTGTTTCACAATATAGCTGGAAACTTCTCATGGTACCTTTCTCCAACATATTTTTGGAGATTAGCCAAAACCACATGATGGAAATCTGCTGAGTGCCACAATCATATTAATATGCAATGAGATTCTATTTTGGGCTGCTGTTGATACTGGCCTTCCAGTCTGCTACAGGGTAAGGATATAAATTGTAAAACTGAAAATATCTGAAAAAATTAAAGGGAAGACCAAATAAACCAAAGCTTCACCATCACTGTAGGTTGAGCGTTTACAGAGGAGTTATTTGAGGGAGTAGTACTTGAGGGAGAATGGCCTTTCCCAGGTTGGAGTGGGAAAATTCCATGAGCTAGGACAGGAAAGGTCTACAAAGCATGAGTAAGGGAAGTTGCTATAAATGTGCCCTTCCCCCGTCAATCAGCAGCCTCAGCTGAATATTATAAATGTGTCCTGTGTCAGAGGCTGAAATGGATTCATCAGTCTCTTAAGGTAGAACTGAGCACTGAGCAGGCAATTCGAGCAAGGCCGGGCCCAGTTCATCAGATGGGCTGCAGAGGTTTATCCAGTATTAAAAACCAGCGATCACCAGAAATTGTTGTCTTTAGTGTAAAACGATGCCTTTAAAAAGGGTTTTGGGGCACCTGGGTAGCTCAGTCATTTGAGCGTCTGACTCTTGATTTCGGCTCAGGTCACAATCCCAGGGTCCCAGGATACAGCCCCACACACATCAGGCTCTGTGCTGACAGCATGGAGCCTGCCTGGCATTCTCTCACTCTCCCTCTCTCTGTCCCTCTCCCACTCACTCTCTCTCTCTCTCAAAATAAATAAACTTAAAAAGGGATTTAAAGGGACAGTATCCTCATTTATAAACAGGAATAGAAACTTCTTTATGACATTAAAACTAAATCTCAATTTATCTTTAATCTTCACTGATGAACCTGGAGAGTTATTAAAATGATCAAGAAAGAGGGGCACCTGAGTGGCTCAGTTGGTTGAGCATCTGACTCTTGGTTTCAGCTCAGGTCACGATCTCACGATCTCAGGTCATGAGTTCAAGCCCCATGTCAGGCTCTGTGCTGACAGAATGGAGTCTGCTTGGGATTCTCCCTCCCTCCCTCTCTCTCTGCCCCTTCCTGGAGGGCACGCATATATGCTCACTAGCACTTTCTCTCATTCTCTCAAAATAAATAAACTTTTTAAAAAAAATCGGGGCGCCTGGGTGGCTCAGTCGGTTAAGCATCCGACTTCGGCTCAGGTCATGATCTCGCGGTCCGTGAGTTCGAGCCCCGCGTCAGGCTCTGTGCTGACAGCTCAGAGCCTGGAACCTGTTTCAGACTCAGTGTCTCCCTCTCTCTCTGCCCCTCCCCCATTCATGCTCTGTCTCTCCCTGTCTCAAAAATAAATAAATGTTAAAAAAATGATTAAGAGACCCTATTGAAGGAACTTTAATTATTTAACAGAGAAGAGTTTTGAGTATTCAACCAAAGACTCCATATCTAGACGTAGCCAGAGGTATATGAAGTACACCTCAACTCAAGGTGATTTTGGTGACTTCATTATTCCTCTGTTTTAGGAGATGATCCACCCTAATGAACTCAATGATCAGCAGAGGAGATTTCAAAGCAAGAGTAGGGAAAGGAGTTGTAGTTCACCTAGATTCCACATGATTATCTTCAGGACCTACAGCTCCCTGTTGCCATGCGTTTTGCATTTACAGCTTCAGAAAAGATCTGTGAATGGTCCTAATGTGAATGGAGGAAATGACCTTAAAAAGCAGCTAGAAACGTCCAGGTAAAATAAAAGAACGTTCCTCCCATTCAAGTTGGAATTTGGTGCCTTCTTACCAAAAGAAGTGTTCTCTTACTATATAAATAGCATTTATCTGTGGGTCAGCTTCAATAAGTTTAGAGTACTATCCTAATCACACAACTGCAACTTTACTGCGGATTACCTGGGCACTTGTGAAAATGCACATGTCTGGATCCCACCAGAGCCAATAAACCAGACTATTCCATGGAGGAGCCTAGGACCCTGTATTTTTTTTTTTTAATTTTTTTTTCAACGTTTATTTATTTTTGGGACAGAGAGAGACAGAGCATGAACGGGGGAGGGGCAGAGAGAGAGGGAGACACAGAATCGGAAACAGGCTCCAGGCTCTGAGCCATCAGCCCAGAGCCCGACGCGGGGCTCGAACTCACGGACCGCGAGATCGTGACCTGGCTGAAGTCGGACGCTTAACCGACTGCGCCACCCAGGCGCCCCAGGACCCTGTATTTTTAACAAGTAACCCAATCTGTTTCTCTCTCACTCAAAAATAAAAACAAACAACAAAACAAGTAACCCAAGTGATTTTCATAATCAGGGAAAAGTTTGAGAAATACTGATCTAAGGCTCTGCTTACAGTAATATAAGGCTATTCATCCTGGGGAGGAAACAAATGACATGGAGAAAGGAAACTGGCTAGACTGATGAATCAGAAGCGCCTCATGACAGAGTTAAGAGAACTAAAATTTGAGGGGGAAAAGCTGAGCGGTTAAAGCTGGAGCAAGCATTCTTAGCACTGCTCGGTAGCCACTAAGCTTGCTCCAGGTCCTGCGTCACTCCACCTCCTTGTCTTCCACACACAGTTACTCTCTTTATTGCAACAAGACTGCCTGAAGACTCCCGGATAGATCTTGAACTGCAGATGGAATCCAAGGGAGGATGAGAGATGCTTCCCCAGTACACAGCGGATACTGGGCAGTCCCTGGATATAAGGGGAGACTGAACTGGTCCGTTACCGGCCATCACAGACATCTCAAATCCAGCTACTTACCTAAACTGGAGAGTCTTTTCATCAAGCCAGCTTCTCGGACGGCAGCAGGACCACGTTCCACTCCTTTTCTTTTCTGTCACACAAATTACACATTTAGATCTGAGGTTAGAGGATTGGAAATAAGACCACTTTATTTCACAAAAATACAGAAATTTGCTAATTCTATACTTAGTTCCCAACAGATCCCTCTGAAAACCTGTGACAGCATTAGCCCTTCATTTTATTTTCACCTGAGGACTGCTCATTTCAAACACTTGCAGGGAAGGAGGGGAAAACAACTATTACTGGAATCCCATCAACCTTCCAAACCCCAGACTGTGGGAAGAACAAGCAGAGGCCAAGACAGGGTAAGGGGCTGAGCCAGGCCAGGATCCGGCGGCCGGGGGGTGTGTGAGTGTGGCTGGCAAAGGCCTGAGCCCGGACTTCTAGAGCGGTGAGCTCTCCACGACCGCAGGTTTCCTTCATTGATCAAAACAGCCCCTCCCGGCCTCCCGCCGCTAGAGCCGGCAGCGCCAATTTCCCCGCCAGTGAACGCTTTCTGAGAATAGACCCTGAAGCCTTAAATCCTCGGTCGCTCTCTTCAACCTCTTCTCCCTCGATTTTCCACCGGGTATTCTGGCCGGTTTCTCCCCCTCCAGCCCCTCCATGAAATCCTGTCCCTCCTCCCCTCCCCCCCAACACCCCAAGCGGGTCCCATCACTTTCTCGCTTCTCCAGGGGAGGCCGCAGAAACCCGCCAGCCCGCGGCCCCCCTCCCGCAGCGCAAACAGGATGCCCTCCATCTCCTTCCTCCCTCCCCATCTTCTACCAGGGAAAACCCCACGTGCTCTCCCAGTGCCCAATAGCGGGAACCCACCACCTCGTGCCCCTCCGTCTCTCCCCATCTTCTCCTCGCCTCCCCGTCCCTCACCCCACCCCGGCTTTCTCCAGGTTCTGCCCCACGGTGCCAGGTCCCAGTTCTCACCTGTCCCTGTGAGAACGGGGCTCCGATCACAGCCACCGAGTGAACCGACTTCTTCAGGACGGAATGCACTCGCGTCCGGAGGAGACGCGAGAGGCTGCTTCTCAGGGACATGACCGGCAGCGCGGGACACAGATGACCTAGAAGCTACTTCGTGCGGCTAGCCGTTTTAAGTGAGCGCAGCCGCCAGGCGCCGGGCTTACCTACCCGGGCGCCAGTTGCACCGCCCCGCCCCGTGACGTTACCACCGCCCGGCCACGCCCCCACGCCCCCTACCAGCCCCCCTCACACCTTCCCACCGACCCCGCCCACTGTTCCTCAGGGCCTAGACACGCCTTTGATGACGTCATCCAGCCCTGGCTGGGACTTTCCCTCCAGGGACGAGCCCCTACAGCTGACGCTATGAGGCTTGCGTCGGTGTCTGGCCAATAAGAGCGCGGTCACGGGCAGGTGTGTTCCTTGGCGGGAAGCGACCAGCACCCTCGAAGTTGGCGAACTTGCTAAACACAGGAACCAATTCGAAAGCTCGCAGATCGGGACTCTCTTCACACAAATGCGTGCCGCGCAGATGTCAACTCTAGGGAAGGGCTGCCTGGTCTGGGTCTGGCTGGGCTGGTCTGAACCCACTTGAGTGCTCTGCCAAAACGAAGCTACCATCCATCTCCTCTGTTCCATCTCAACTCTGGGTCCAAAAAACAAACTTACCCATCTTTGGGCGTTGAAGGTTAGGAAATCAAATATAGACTGGAGCTCTCTGGGTCAGGCATGTTAATAACCAACTAAGGGACTATTGGTTAATAACCAATAAGGGACTATTTTAAAGACGAGAATACAACATCAGATCACTTTCCCAAAGTCACATAGCTTGTAAGTGCCAGAGCTGTGTGACTCCAGATTCTAAGTTCTTAACCGTGGCATTAGGGCTTGCCGAAATTTGCACGTTAGTCCTACCAAAATACATTTTTACACAAACAACAGAAAATTATCTCACCTGGTATCAACTTACATGCTGCTTTCCAAAATATTTAAGAAGTCTCCATGGCAACATCATAACTCCAAGGAGCTTTAGTATTATAAGGCAGTTTATTTTTAGAAGATACATTTTATACCTGTCTCCCCCTGCTGGTTTAACAAAGACATGTCTGAAGCTTTAGCAAAATAAGCAGGATATAACCGTAAGGTAATAGTTCTGAAAGTGTGGTCGCTGGGCTGGCAGCATCAACCTTCGCATACATGTCAAGTGGAAATCATTAGGTTCTACCCCTAAATTTACTAACTCAGTAACTCTAGGGGTGGAGCACCAGCAACCTAAATTTTCAGTCTCTCCAGGGTCAGGGGCTGTAGGGAGCAGTAGGGGTGTAGTCAGGGATTCACAGTCACTGATACTGTCACACTTGTTCAGATCCTTGGAATTATCTTGGTACCTTCTTCTTGCCCTTCACCACATCCAGTTTCTTCTCCTTGACTATGTTTTCTGAAATTAATACTGGCACAGTTCACTTCAGGCTCTCCTGGACTCCTGTGAAGGCTATTTCTTAAATACTTACTGTGGGTCACCAGATTGACCTTTCTAAAGTACTACATTAATCCTGCATGTTTTTTCACTGGTTTTCCATTACCTACAGTTTAGTCAGAGGTGAATTACCAGTGCCACATTATTATGCTCCAGGAGAGTGAACAGTAGATTGTCATATTACTATTACCCTTTAAAATTCTAATGATTATTACTTCTATATATCTGAAATATTTTATGACTCATTTTTAAAACCCTGAAAAATAACTGGTCTTTTATTTTGAAAACATGCATTTATTTTCAAAATAAGTTATTAAAGGTAATATCCTAAAGTTATAAAAGTCATAGAAGAATGAGCTAAGTTTTAGAAATTTACTTTATATTTTTTAATGTTTATTTTTGAGAGAGAAAGAGAGAGGCAGAGCATGAGTGGGGAAGGGGCAGAGAGGGAAACACAGAATTCAAAGCAGGCTCCACGCTCTGAACTGTCAGCACAGAGCCCGTCGTGGGGCTCATACTCACAGCCCGCAAGATCATGACCTGCGCTGACACTTAACCACCCAGGCGCCCCTAGAAATTTACTTTAAAACTTGTACTGTTATACCATAGGTCTAGGACCCTTCTTCCTGAGACCCAAAACAAGTTGTGCTGCCTTTCTCCTTCCTTTATTGGAGAACATAGATACTCTGCCTCTTTATTTCAGCGCCTGCCAACACACACTCTATCCTTAATAGGCTGCTAGCAGAGCGTGTGGGGGGAGTGGGGTAGGGGACAGGGTGGTGAGTAGGGAAGACCTGATTATGGTGTTTGCTGAGTTCCATGGTGTGTATACTCCCAAGCTACCATTGTGATGTCACTGATGATGGAGTTGGGAAAAGGTGCTCATCATACAGTATTTCCACCATACAAATATCAACATAAATAACGTCAAGAGCATAAATAATGGCAAGATATAGTAAAATAATTAGGCAATGACAAGTTTTGAATGTATGTTATCTTTGTTCCTAATATAATTTACTTGTAAGTTTATATAATTTGATTTTTTAATAATAACATTTAACAACTTGCTCAGACATTCTTGAAAATTTAGCGATAGGGTATTGCAGGTGGCTAAAAGCAGTCTCCAGCATACCATTGTTTACTGAAAATCCAAGGAAACTCAGAAAAGTCTAAACAAAATTCTCAAAGGCAGGGACCATAACCCTCTCTGCTCATCACTTCATCCCTTCCTGAATACAGTGCTTGGCACATAGCAGGAGTTTGGCAAATAATAAACCTTCCAGATTCTTACGAAATCCTTACTCATGAACCTTGGTCTACGGCTCTGATATGGAATGGAATGGAAGTCCCCAGGGGCATCTGGGTGGCTCAGTCCTTAAGTATCTGACTTTGGCTCAGGTCATGATCTCACAGTTCATGAGTTTGAGTCCCATGTCAGTGAACTTGAGCCCCGCTTCTGGTAAAATATGAGCCTCAGGTGAGCCCTGCTTCTCTCTCTCTCTCTCTCTTCTCCCTTGTGGGATTCTCTCTTTCTCTCTCTCTGCCCCTCACTCACTTGCACGCTCTCTCTCTCTAAAAAAAAAAAAAAAAATTAGGGGTGCCTGGGTGGCTCAGCGTCTGACTCTTGACTTGGGCTCAGGTTATGATCTCATAGTCCATGAGTTTGAGTTTGATGCAGGGCTCTGCGCTGACAGCATAGAGCCTGCTTGGGATTCTCTCTCTCCCTCTCTCTCTCTCTGCCCCTGCCCCACTTGTTCTCTATCTCTCTCAAAATAAATAAAAATAAGCTTTAAAAAAATGGAGTGGAAGTCCCCGAAGATTTCGTTCCAGACTTCTACTTTTACACGCTAAAGAGCTGAGTTGAGCTCACCAACCACACCTTTATTTTTTTTATTTTTTATTTTTTTAATAGAGGCATCCTGATCTTTATTGGCTACTTTTTTTTTTTCAATATATGAAATTTATTGTCAAATTGGTTTCCATACAACACCCAGTGCTCATCCCAAAAGGTGCCCTCCTCAATACCCATCACCCACCCTCCCCTTCCTCCCACCCCCCATCAACCCTCAGTTTGTTCTCAGTTTTTAAGAGTGTCTTATGCTTTGGCTCTCTCCCCCTCTAACCTCTTTTTTTTTTTTCCTTCCCCTCCCCCATGGGTTTCTGTTAAGTTTCCAACCACACCTTTAGACTCTAAAATTTAGAGGCTCTCTTTCATTTAAAAAATTCGTTCATTCATTCATTCATTTAGTGAACACTTTACTGAGCACTTAGTGTGTGCAAAGCATTGTTCTATGCACTGTGCATAGAGATGAAGACAGATAATAGCTCATGACTCCCAGTGCTTACATTCTAGTGGGGAAACCAGTCAAGCAGTTAAATAATCTCACATAGTAGTAAATGCTATGGAGAAAATAAAACAAGGTAATGGGACAGGAGGTCATGTTTTAGCAAGGGGTATCAGGGAAGGCCTCTCCAAACTGACATTTCAGCCAGACACCTAAATGATGAGAAGGAGCTGGTCATAACAAGTTCTCTCTGGTCATAACAACTACTCTCAAGGGAGTAGAGCCTTCTAGGCTTACAGGAACAGAAAGATCCAAAGCCATAAAGTTGAAACATGCTTGTGGGTCAGAAGAAGAGCAAGAATGCCTGTGTAGCCCAAATGTGCAGAGCAAAGGGGGCTGTAGGTGTTGAGTCAGAATGACAGGCAGAGAACAGATCTCAGAGGCAGCCATGAAGAGCATGAACTTCAGAGGAAGAATTTTTTACACAAAAGCAGAGGGTTAAATGTTCTGAATCTGCATTAAGGAGTTGGGAAAATGTGGTTCCTTCTTTCTTGCTTTGCTCTTCTATCTGGGGGCTGGGAGAATTAACATAATAACCCTAAGATACAGTTAAGGCAACAAAGCAGAGGCTACATTCTATGGGGGTAAAATATAGAGTCTGTCTACCACCCAGTGGGGACTCCCAGGTTCATAGAAAGGCTGAATAGAGAGGAATAAAGGAAGGGATGTAACTGTAAGTGCCTGGTTTAATAGCCTGCACACCCCACAGCCCGGTGTGGAGGCAGCCACCCGAGCCCCTTACATACTCCTCGCACACCCCCATCACCGCCACAAGACAGGGGGGTTTTCAGTATGAGCCTTGATCAGTGACAGGGACACAAAAGCAGCCATATGGCCACCATCAAGGTACAAATGAAACTTAGTGTGAAATCTGTCTTGGCACCAGTGGAAGACCAAGGCTACAAAGGACACCTGAACACTTTGTTCTTTCTTCAGGTTCCATTCTTAAGCCTCTACCCGACTATTCTTCTGTTTGGGACATTTTGTAACCAGACTACCCTGAGTTCTCTCCTTGGTGAGTTACAGAGACTGCAGGAGGTGGAGGAAACTTTATTTGTGGCAAATGAGATCCTGGGGAATAACTTTCAAGGCCAGGACCCCTGAGTGGAGGTGAATGGGTTTCTTTTTTTTTTTTTTTAATTTTTTTTTTCAATGTTTATTTATTTTTGCGACAGAGAGAGACAGAGCATGAACGGGCGAGGGGCAGAGAGAGAGGGAGACACAGAATCGGAAACAGGCTCCAGGCTCTGAGCCATCAGCCCAGAGCCTGACGCGGGGCTCGAACTCCCGGACCGCGAGATCGTGACCTGGCTGAAGTCGGACGCTTAACCGACTGCGCCACCCAGGTGCCCCTGAATGGGTTTCTTTTATTTAGGGTTAGGATGCATATTCGGAAAGGGGAGTTTTGTCATCGCGTGTTAAGGTGGGCGTAAGGCTGCACAGCATATTTAGAAGTCATGCCTCTACTTGTATCCCATGTTAATGAAGCTTGTGCTCCTCCTTGGGCTGAGATGTTAACAGTATAATGAAGTAGAGGAAACTGTCAGGTACTCTGTGGTCCATCTACTGTGGTGTGAGTCAGTGGCCAATCTCAAACTGGTCTAGGCTAGCAAGCTCTTGCTATTGTTTGCCTCTAAAAGATAAGGTTAACATTCCTGTGAAGAAGTGGGAGGGGGTTGTCTTCCCAGCGACAATTTTAACCTCATTAACCCTATGAGGCACAGTTTCCCTTTCTCCCCTCTCCCTTCCTCCTTTCCTTCACTTAATTTCTTGTCATCCTTAAGGTTTCGGTGTCAAAGTCCCTTCTTTGAAGAAGCCTTTCCAGACCTCTCGAGTTGAATTAGACATAATAACAGTATTTGCTGAGTCTGCTGAATGATTATTATGTGCTTTATATGTGTTATTATATGCTTTACAAGTATTATTTAATTCTTCTCACAAGGCAATGACATAGACACTATTATCTGCATTTAAGAAACGGTAACCGAGGTGGTGCATGTATGGCTCAGGTCATGATCTCATGGTTCATGGGATGGAGCCCCACATCGGGATCACTGCTGTCAGTGCAGATCCCTCTTCAGATCCTCTGTCCCCCTCTCTCTGTGCCCCTCCCCTGCTCGCTCTGTTTCTCTCAAAAATAAACATTTATTTTTTAAATATATATATTTTCTTAATGTTTAAGTTTTTTTATTTTTGAGAAAGAGAGAGAGACAGAGTGTGAGCAGGGGAGGAGCAGAGAGAGAGGGAGACACAGAATCTGAAGCAGGCTCCAAGCTCCAAGCTGTTAGCACAGAGCCCAACGTGGGGCTCAAACCCACAGACTGCGAGATCATGACCTGAGCCGAAGTCAGACTTTCAACTGACTGAGCCATCCAGGCACCCCCGAAATAAATAAACATTTAAAAATAAATAAAGGACTCTTTTTCCTTGGAAGCAGCTCCTGTGAGAGCAGGAATGGTGTCTTACTGTCATTTAACACAGTTCCTGACACAAGAGGTGTTCAATAATTTTTTATTGAATGCCTGGATATTAAATGGCACGTGAAAGTGTCTTTTCAAAGAAGTCCTATCTCTTTATGCTAGGAAAATTCCAAGGATGTAATTCCCATTCTTATATGGGAACAGAAGATTTCATGGAATTAGCATTCAAGCTGAGCCTTAAGGATTTTCCAGGAAGAATCTGGTGGGTGCGTGGGGAATCGTGAGAATACTGATATCAGCTAAGAGACATGAACTTGAGTGATGAAAGTAGAAGGAGAGAACCAATAAATATTTGAGAGCCCACTTGTCAGGCAATATTCTAAGAGCTAGGGATACAGTGATAAAGAGTCCAACTTCCCCTGGAGAGAGAGAATTATAGGCACTAATGCGTGTGAAAAAAATAAAATAAGATGATGTGGTTGAGGGTATGTATGAGAACTGGGTTAATTAGTACAGTCAGGGGAATAAGGAATAGATGTTAAAAGTACTCTGCTGGTGGGGGACCTGGGTGGCTCAGTCGGTTGAGCGTCTGACTTCGGCTCAGGTCATGATCTCACAGTCTGTGAGTTCGAGCCCCACGTCGGGTTCTGTGCTGACAGCTCAGAGCCTGAGCCTGCTTCAGATTCTGTGTTTCCCTCTCTCTGTCCCTCTCCCGCTCATGCTCTGTCTCTCTCTGTCAAAAATAAATAAACATTAAAAAAAAAAAGTACTGTGCTGGTACAGTAAATCGCACTTAGCTACAAATTAGGGATGGAACCAGAAAAGGGAGAGGTGTTAAACCTGGATGAGGAAGAACATTATGGAATTGGAGTAAGAGTTCTGAAGGGGTTAATAGTCTACCAAAGTAGTATGAAAATTACTTGAAACAGAAAATATCTGATCAGCAGCTGAAGAAATAAATAATAAAGCAAGAAATGTAAGCAGAGCCTCCCAAATACAGCTGCCATGTTTCCCTATATCTTACCCCAATGAGGGAATCTCCTGATTGGAAAAGACTGACCATCATAAAAAGTGTGAATTCAGCTGCTCATTAGCTTCAAAAAGCCCAACAGAACTTTCCACAATTTTAAGTATGAAGCCCTAATCCCCCTTTTTTAGGTGCTAGTTATAACTTTATCTCTGGCTATCTAGTTACCCATTACTGAACAATTCTCCTTTCTCTGGGTAATACATCTATTGTTCAGATAATTTGCAGGTAACTCACATTCTACTACATGAATCTGAGATGGTAGAGGAAAAGATTTCCTCCCAACACTACTCAACCCTGGCAGCCGTTAAAAATAAACTAGGCAGCTTCCAAAAATGCTCATGCCCATACCCTCCTGCCCCCCCCCCCATTTTTATTCAATTATCTGGGATGGACCCAAGTAGCAGAGTTTTTAAAAACTCTTCAGGTGCTTCTAATACACAGTCAGGTTAGAGAATCCAGTATTAAGTGTTATATCTTTCAGTGCTTCTCAACTTTTTTTTTAATGTTTATTTATTTTTGAGAGAGAGACAGAGCACAAGCAGGGAAGGGGCCGAGAGAGACAGAGACACAGAATCCAAAGCAGGCACAGAGCCCGATTCAATGTGGGGCTCAAACCGACAAACCGCGAGATCATGACCTTAGCCGAAGTTGGATGCCTAACCGACTGAGCCACGCAGGCGCCCCAGTGCTTCTCAACTTTTAATGTGCAAGCAAATCACCTGAGGATCTTGTTGAAACTCAGATTCTGTCTCTGTAAGTCTGGGGTGAGAACCAAGAAGCTGCATTTCAAATGAGCTCCTAGGTGATGCCAATGCTGCTGGTCTACTTACTACACTTGGAATAGCAAGGCTTTCTTCACCCAAGGTCTATTCACCTTTCCTTCTCAATCTTCAGAAACATTTCGCCTGAGGGTAACTTATTACCTAGGCTACACAGTTGTGGCTTGATCGAAACCACTTAAAGAAGTTGTTGCTATTGACCACATGAAATTGAGTTGAGACTGTAGTGGTCTGATCAAACCTGTTTGTCAAACCTACACCCATCAAACTAGATCACTGTTTTATTTTATTTTATTTTTAATTTTTTTTTTTTTTTTAGTGTTTATTTATTCTTGAGAGAGAGACACAGAGCGTGAGTGGGGGAGGAGCAGAGAGAGAGGGAGACACAGAATCTGAAGCAGGCTCCAGGCTCCGAGCTGTCAGCACAGAGCCCGACATGGAGCTCTAACCCACGAACCGTGAGATCATGACCTGAGCCGAAGTCGGACACTTAACTGACTGAGCCACCCAGGTGCCCCACTAGATCACTGTTTTAACTAAGCTTTCCCACAAGCTTGTTTTATTCCACTAAAAAAACCTTTAGTGTACAACGACACAAGGTGTCTTGATGTTAAAAGGGGAGAGAAACCTTCCACATAAAAGCCAGGTGTTCCTCGACTTGAAAATATTAAGCGCTACTATCTTAGAATGCCACAAGATGGGGATATGACTCTATGAAAAGCAAAACAAAACAAATTCTGCTTTATCTGTTTCAATAGGCTTCTTTTTATATGCCAATTTTTTTTCTACTGTTGTTCTGCCTTACTTGAAATAATTACTCGCCATTTTCAGCGGATAGGAAAACAACAGTGTGATAATAAATAAATTATAGTAGAATAACATGATGGAATGCTATGTAACTATTTTAAATGGTATTTGTTTTAAAAAAATCTGTAGAAAGGGGCACTTTGTGTGGCTTTGACTCAGGTCATGGTATCGTGGTTTGTGAGTTCGGGCCCCACATTGGGCTCTGCTGTCAGCACAGAGCCTACTTTGGATCCTCTGTCCCTCTCTCTCTCAGCCCCTCCCCCCTCTCTCTTTCTCTCAAAAATAAATTTAAAAAACTTCAAAATCCGTAGAAATATGGAAAATGTTTGCCAAACATTAATTTTTAATTACTGTTAAATTAATTAAACAAAGGAGCCATCAGGGTGTTTCTAATAGGTTAGCTGCCTCCCTAAGCAAACCAAAGCCTAAACCTGTCAATGCCTCAAGGTTAAGAAATCCAAACCTAGGCACAACTAATCACAGACAACAAGGCCACCTTAAGCTATAGCCAATCACATAATTCCCTGCTTTCCTTCCACCTCTTCTCTATAAGTCTTGCCCCTACCTCCCACCAAGTGGAGAGCTCCTAACTACTTCCCTTTTGACATTGCCTTATTCAAGTAGATTTTTGCTCAAACTTAAAATCTTAAATATGCCGGTTTATATTTTATCAGTACACACTTATGTTCACACTAGGACTACAATAATTTTTAAAAGTGTAATAACTAAGAGATGGAATGAGAGAGCAACATGTAACACTGAAAGGCTATCAGGATTGTGTGTAATATTTTTATTTCATTCAAAAATGTTTTGTATTATATCATCTTTTCAACAATATAAACATTAAAACAAGAGGATCTAAATGGTTGGGAAAATGAAGATTTACTTGTTAAGGTGGCAGGATTATGGATGTATTTTCTTTTATATAATTTTAACTTGATGTTGGGAAAATAATAAACATATCTTATTAAAAATGGACAGGTTGGGGGCGTCTGGGTGGCTCAGTCAGTTAAGTGTCTGAGGCTGACTCTTGATTGCGGCTCAGGTCGCAGTTGGTGGGTTTGAGCCCTGCATGGGGCTGCCCCTCCTCCGCTTGTGTTCTCTCTCTCTCTCTCAAAAATAAATAAAACATTAAAAAATTAAAAAAAAAAAAAAAGAGCAGCCTATCTTGACAAATACAGAGTCCAGATTTCTCAAGCTTCCTTTCTCTGCTTTCGCAATTCATTAGGGTATTAGTTGTGGTCCTGCAAAAAGATGTTAAACTTTCTCAGAGCAACTTGCCAATTGCTAAGTCGAAGTTCTTTTTGTCAGCTGCCCTTCCTTGCTGATGAGGCTAATGAATATTGTGAAGTCCAACATTTAGAGCTAAAACAATCACTCCTTGCTGTTTTTCTTTTTAAAGATTTTCTTTCTTTCCTTCCTTCCTTTTCTTTCTTTCTTTCTTTCTTTCTTTCTTTCTTTCTTTCTTTCATGTCCCAGGTGGCATCTAACCAAATGGCAAATACTATACAGAGGTTTCAATTTCTACTGCGGTGTCAAATTGCATGACAGTTAAGATGACACTGATCTGACAGAGCAAGGAGTTATAAAGATTTTGGGGGGCACCTGGGTGGCTCAGTTGGTTAACTGTTCAACTTCAGCTCAGGTTATGATCTCATGGTTTTTGAGTTTGGGCTGCCCTGCGTCGGGCTCCGTGGTGACAGCTCAGAGCCTGGAGCCAGCTTGGGATTCTGTGTCTCCCTTGCTCTCTGCCCCTCCTCCATTCACGCTCTGTCTCTGCCTCTCAAAAATAAATTTAAAATGTTAAAAAAATTTTTTTTTAAGATTTTGGAGTTATATTATCACAATATTTATCCCTAATTAATTTAATATTCAAAAAAGTACACTAGGTACCTTTTTTTCTATGACTCTACAGTTGTGAACATTCTGAACCTGCACAGGTTCTTTTTAAATGTTTTTTTTTTAATGTTTATTTATTCTTTTTTAAAAATTTTTATTATTATTATTTTTTAATGTTTATTTATTCTTGAGGGAGAGAGACAGAGTGTGAGTGGGGCAGGGGCAGAGAGAGAGGGAGACACAGAATCCAAAGCAGGCTCCAGGCTCTGAGCTGTCAGCACAGAGCCCCACGCAGGGCTCAAGTTCAGGAGCCTTGAGATAATGACCTGAGCTGAAGTCAGCCGCTTAACCAGCTGAGCCACCCAGGCGCCCCTGAACCTACAAAGGTTCTTTTAACCTTTTTTTGTGCCACATCACAATGTTTTAAAATGAATACAATATATAGGATTTTTTTACAAAACAATTAAACAAACTGAATTAAAATACAGTCATCAAAAATTTTATTTATTTTGAGAGAGAGAGAGAGAGAGAGAGAGAGAGAGAGAGAGAGAACAAGCAGGGGAGGGGTAGAGAGAGAGGGAAAGAGAAAGAGAATCACAAGCAGGCTCTGCACTATCAGTACGAGATTATGACCTGAGCCGAAATCAAGAGTTGGACGCTTAACCCACTGAGCCGCCCAGCCACCTCAAAATATTTTTAAAATGTGTAAATAGTTGTATGTGTCTCTACTGACAGATCAAATAATAAGATCTAGAAGTGGATCCCATAATTACTGCAATTTTGAAGTAATATTGGAGTATTTGAGTAATTGAGGAGTGGAAATGACATTTTGAGATAATTATTGTGAAATAAAAGTATTTGTGGTTTCTATGAGAGTGACAAAAATCACAAGTATTGTTAATACTAATTGCATTCATAACCAAAAGAAAAAAAAGTTAAATTTCAATCAGAAGTTAATGAAACCAACGATAAACCTCTGATTGTATCCATGGAGTTCAGGTTAAGAACTCTAGGACTGAAGGTTTCCCCAAAATATCGACAGTGTTTCTCTCAGTGGTGTAAATAATGGGTGGCTTTAGTTTTTCTTCTTTTCTGTATTTTTCCAAATTTCCACAATACGCAAAGTTCACTTTTATAATTATAAAAGACATGCACATGTTATTTACAAAAATGAGAGGGGTGTATTGCTTGGTAAGATTTAGAGTATAGAAATAAAATTGGAAAAACAAAGCAATACTTGAAGAATATCCTTTAGAGAAAAAAAATATAAACAAAATCCTGGATGAAGACAGAAAAACGGAACCTGACTATCATGAGACTTAAACCTGGTGAGACTGTTATGGCATTTATCTTTACAGACAAAGGGATCATCAATTCTTTAATACATGATGCTGCCTCAGGGCTGAAGCACCATAATTGTTTTAACAGGCCACAAGCCACTCTTGAGCCACATCCGGGGGAAAAAAAAAAAAAAAAAAAAAAGAAGAAGAAAAAGAAAGAACCCACAGGCCGCTGTTACTCATGAGTTTAGTAATTTTATTATCCATACCTTCTACATCTTTCTTTCTTGCTACGGAGTCCCAGCCAAGCCTCATTTGTCTACTCTATGCCCCCCACTCAGTGGTTCGGAAGAGAGAAGACCCTCTTGGACCTGAGCCCTGCCTCTACCTCCCCAACATTTCTCCATGTGGCAGCCTCTTGATTCTTCCAATAAGTCAACCTTGTTCCAGCCTCAGGGATTTTGCCTTTCCTGGTCCTCCAACCTGGCAAATTCCTCCTCCAGAGTTCTCCCAGACCAGTCCGGATCCTCATCTTGGCAGCTCCAGGGTCTTTCCTCTGAGAGATTTTCCTGACTGTCCTATTGCACGTCCCCAAGCCACCTCTGCCGGTCATATTACTTTCAGCAGCACTCTTTGAAATTATTTACGTACTGTTTCTCTTACTAGGAAGGAAGGTACTTGAAGGCAGAGACCTTCAATATTCACCGCTGTACCCTTGGCGCCTAAAACTACCTGGCTCAGGAATGAATGAATGAGTGTATACCTGTGGATCGATTCCTTAGAGCGTACTCTAGCTTAGAAATAGAAATCAGTTTGCCGAGAGAAAGCGCATTAACAGCGGCTTTAATCGGCAGGCTGAGTTGGCCCAATGCAGTCTCTGCAGTAGACAATCACAAAACCCCGGCCCAACCTACAGGCGAATTACAAGCTCTGGATCTGCGCCACACCGCTCGTCCCGGAACCGCGGCTGCGCCGAGCGTGAGACGCGGCCGAACGGGGCGGGGCCGAAAGCCGCTCTCCGGAAGTGGGTCCAGAGCCGGCGAGAGTTACGCTGGCGGGCGGTCTAGAGCGGCGCGTCCCGGCCGGGAGGGAGCGAGCGAGAGATGGAAGATGAGCAGAGCTTCTCGGATATCTGTGGCGGCCGCCTGGCCCTGCAGCGCCGCTACTACTCCCCGTCCTGCCGAGAGTTCTGCATCAGCTGCCCTCGGCTGTCGTTGCGCTCGCTCACCGCTGTCACCTGCACGGTGTGGCTAGCGGCCTACGGACTCTTCACCCTCTGCGAGGTAATGGCCTGTCGGCCCCTTCCCGAGGTCGGAGTCGGGGGCTCGGGTTTGGAAGGGTCTTTGGGGTCTTAGGGTCGAGCCTGGCCCTCCCGCCAGACCCTCCTGCTGTTGTAGGGTCGGAGGGCGGGAACTCACTGGTTCCGCTGCTGCACAGCTATTTTCTTTACGTTTAGTGGTTTGTACTCCTGTACTTTAGCCCTCTCACGGGTCGTGCTCCGCTCTGCGGTTCCACCTAGCATACAAGTAGTCCTTGCACGACAGTCTAAAAGTTTAACTTTCATGTGCTGTACGTAGTACATGCTCGCAGTAATTCAGTTCCAAGAGTTGAGAGAACTATTAAGTGGATCGTCCTCATCCATCATTTCCACTCCTAGAGGAATCACTGTTAATAATACCTTAGGTCTTAGGGAAACTTGTCTTTGCCTCCACAATATGTATGTGTGAACACACACACACACACACACACACACACACACACACACACACACACGTTGAGAGCTTGATAATTCTTCCTAATTTCTGCTTTTTAAGGCAATCTAACACCTCCCCCCCAGTCCCTTCCTCCAACTTCGAGTATTTTCTAAAGAATTACGAAGTTTCAGAGAGGAGTTGTTTCTGTGCTCACTTTCCAGACTCATTCCTACTTTCTGAGCCTCAGTTTTCACATGTCTAACATGGAATTGCTGTCTGTCATTCTAGCTTCACCGTATTGTGAGGGTCACATGCAGTAGCTTTGTGACAGCCCTCAAATAAAAGGAGTCACCTTAATTGCCCTTTTCAGGATGAGTTTAGTTTTAATTTCATATGTAGTGCCCTGAATTGAATATTTTATTCTAGGAGTGATTGACCAGAGCTAGGACTATTTATTTCTGTAATTTGGATATTTTCATTACTGCATTCATTGGCTTTTTTGCCACCAGAGTGTGGTAATTTGTCACAGGTATATGCAAAATTACGTTTGCTGTAATTTGTACCAAACTGTATCTAAAAGTTGGTTCTTAAGTCAGTTGAATTGGTTAAGTTGCGAGGACAGTCCTCCCTCCCCCTAAAAAGATTTAATTTATAATGTAGTTGAATTTTAATACTAGCCTGAATTCTGGCCATGTGCCCATGTGAGGTGAAGGGAACAGATATTTATCAAATGCCCACTGATTGCCAGCTGCTTTCCTGAATGCCTAGTTTTAACCTTAGAAGAAAACCAAGGCTCAGAAAGAATAATAACTTACCCAAAGTCACAGAGCTAGCAAACAGCATACCTGGGGTTCAAACCCAGGGCTGACTCTGAAACCGTTTCTTTTTCACTATACTGTCTCCTCCGTGGAGAGGGCTTGCTTAAGCAAAATTTTTAAATAGAAGTCTTTTTTATGCCAACTCCTTTTTGTACTCTCATCCTGGTGTGTCCCACTTACCTCCATCACGTGCCCGGGGCTCAGTAATCTTATCTTCCTTTAAACTCTACTGCAACACTTCTTAAGGGCTCTGTGTACCAAAGTTTCTTAACCTTTCCTTGTGTTCAAAACTGTTTGTCAGAGTAATGAATCTCAGGGGTGAGAAGAAGCCTGATGAAAGAATTCATAAAAACATGAGGCTTAATTTCAGCCCAAATAAATACTGAGTTGTTAGAATTTCAGACAGAAAAATGAAGTATAAAGAATGCAGGTAGTAATGAAGTTTTGAGCAGGGATTACCTTATTAAAAAACTGATACGGATTAAATCCTCTAACATTTATTGTTCTTCATCCCTTCTTTCCTTCTTGTTTTTGAATTCACAATTCTATTAAAATTGTAGGTTATTACCTTATTCCAACCGGGAATACTTTTTCCCCTTCCTTTCCTCAACCAAATATATCTGTCAGTAACCATCACCTCTCTGCACCAATGAAATCCTTCCTTGGAGATCTTCATGGGATATCCTTGTGTGCTTTGATGTCTCTCTCTCACTCTCTTTTAATCCTTTCTTTGGCACAGTTTTCATAGTATTCTCCAAAAATATTTTATATGTATTAATTTTGCCTCTAATACATCTGTAAGGGCCAGGACTGAATTTTACTTCTCTGTATTCATCCATAATGCTTATTCAGTTAAGACTGTGAACCAGACATTGTACTAGATACTAGACATTTAATTAACTCAAAATAGATATTTCTGGATCACCAGAGACCCTGCACATAGATTTTTCTACCCTCCATTCATTAGTCAACAAGTAATTATTAGTACAGAGGTCGGCAAACTATCTTTAAAAGGCCAAATAGAGGGGCTTCTGGGTGGCTCAGTCAGTTAAGTGTCCAACTTCGGCTCAGGTCATGATCTTACGGTCCACTGTCCATGGGTTCAAGCCCTGCATCAGGCTCTGCGCTCATGGCTTGGAGCCTGGAGCCTGCTTCAGATTCTGTGTCTCCCTCTCTCTCTGCCGCTCCCCTGCTCACACTCTCTCTCTCAAAATAATAAGTAAATATTTTTTTAAAAAAAGGCCAAATAGAAAATATTTTAGACTTTACAGGTCTCTGTCTCATAGTCATCTGTTTCTTTAACAGTTCTTTTAAAAGTGTAAAAATCATGCTTAGCTCAGGGTGGACCAAACAAAAATAGATCATGGGCCCAAACAGACTCTTGATCCAACACTTAACTATGTGTTAGGTAGAACGAAGTAGAAAAGTATTTTCAGAGAAAACCAAAGGCAGCCAGTAGTTAAAGCAATAAAAACATATTTTATTCACTATTGCAGTAGGAGAAAAGAGATCTCAGTGTAGAATTGGGCTCAGTTCTGAATACAGCAAGGACAAGTGGGAATTTATAGCCAAGGAGCACAGTGGGGGTCAATGGATGGAAAATGGCTAAAGAGAAATATCAAAGGTGAAGGGAGATTCTGACTAAATTGACATGATTCTTGCTAAAGGCAGGTGAGGGTCATCAGATTCTTGGTACAGCCTGTTGGGTAGTGCAGGCCCAATAAGGATGGACACCGAGGTTGAGGGTTTAGAAGAGCTTGACTAGAGTTAGGTCAAAGAAGGCATCATGTCAGTCATAAAGAATAAGATACTTCGCCTTCCGTCGGTTAAGTGTCTGACTTTGGTTCAGGTCATGATCTCCTGGTTTGTGAGTTCAAGCTCCACATTGGGCGCTGTGCTGACAACAGGGAGCCTGCTTGGAATTCTTGCTCTCTTCTCTTTCTCTGCTCCTCCTGTGCTCATGCTTTCTTTCTCTCTCAAAATAAACTTAAAAAAAAAAAAAAGGATAAGATACTTCTTGCCTTCAAGGAATGACAGTAAATTACTGAATCTCTTTTGAGAGATCAGTCAGTGATTTTTTTTCTCTGTGCCATCCTCCTAAATAATAGCTTTTTTGGGGAAAAAAATAATGGCACATGAAAAAACATACATCAATTGAAAAACACATTCAACTTCAAAAGGCTGTAAATATGTTTTTTTTTTTAATTTATTTTTTTTTAACGTTTATTTTTGAGACAGAGAGAGACAGAGCATGAACGGGGGAGGATCAGAGAGACAGGGAGACACAGAATCTGAAACAGGCTCCAGGCTCTGAGCTGTCAGCACAGAGCCCGACGCAGGGCTCGAACTCACGGACCACGAGATCATGACCTGAGCCGAAGTCGGACGCTTAACCGACTGAGCCACCCAGGCGCCCCTGTAAATGTGTTTTAGAATCAAAGGAATAAATACCATTTTTGAGCCCGTAACACATAAGTTAGTCATTTCAGCTACTCAGTCACAACCCAAAAGAACTAAAAGAGTCCTAAATGATATAATCTTTATTATTTAACAAAACAAGAAGTCAGGAGGTAGGAGGGCTCTAGAAGGCATAAGAGGCTTAGTTGATTTTGATTCTTTTCATATTCCTGCTCTTCCACCCTTGGTCTACTCTACTTGTCCTCAGCCTGGCTTTCTACATTTGTCTACAGTCTGGCAGAGTAGTAGTAGCCCCATAGTAGTTCCAGGCATCAAAACTTTTAAGAGGAAGGGACCTTCTCTTCCTTAGATCTCTTTTTAAGACGGACTTCATTTTCCAGAAGCCTCTCCAGCAGACTAGCCAGAGTTGTGTCATGTGTTCATTTCTAATGCAGTCATTGGCAGAACAAATAGGAACCAATCACGATTCACCCCCAAGTTCTATTAGGAAGGAGGAGGGGGGCTGTTGAGTACATCTGCTACCCTGTGCTAAGCATCTTACTATGAACTGTCTGGTTTTGCACTGTATATTCTGCTGATGGAGCATGAGAGAAAATGGTCTGAATCCTTAAGTTTCCGTTTTGGAGAAAAATCTCTGAGAGTGGTGTGATGGTAGATACTGTTTTGATGGAGGTTCTCCTCCAAGACCTATCCATTTACTGCCTGGATATATTTCATCATCTGCTTTCCCAGCACACAGCACTACAGAGCTGAAATAAAAGTGATTTCCTCTTCCTCCATGCATGTTCTTCTCATCTGTTCAACTCACAGCAGAATACAGACTTTTTTTGGCATTGCCTAGAGGGGACCTGTTAAACAGCAGAGATCTGTGCGGGAGGATCACTTGGTAATCTTATCGCCTGTGTCTGGCTCTCTCTTCAGAACAGCATAATCCTCTCTGCTGCCATCTTCATCACCCTCTTAGGCCTGCTTGGTTACCTGCATTTTGTCAAGATTGATCAGGAGACCCTGTTAATCATAGATTCCCTTGGTATCCAGATGACCTCATCTTATGCTTCAGGCAAAGAAAGCACTACCTTCATTGAGATGGGCAAGGTGAAGGATGTTATCATCAATGAAGGTATTTACATGGTAAGTAGTTGAGTAGTATTACAGGTTTCTTCCATGGCCTTTGCCTGGATCTAAATGAGTCTTAATACCTAAAGTGTTTGATGTCACAGAATTAAACTTGAAGACTCTGGGGGCGCCTGGGTGGCTCAGTTGGTTGGGCGGCCGACTTCGGCTCAGGTCATGATCTCGCGGTCCGTGAGTTCGAGCCCTGCGTCGGGCTCCGTGCTGACAGCTCAGAGCCTGGAGCCTGTTTCAGATTCTGTGTCTCCCTCTCTCTGACCCTCCCCCATTCATGCTCTGTCTCTCTCTGTCTCAAAAATAAACGTTAAAAAAAAAAAACAAAAAACTTGAAGACTCTGTTCCAGTATTGTAGTGTTTCCTTTATGGCTAGCATGTCTATAAACCTTGAAAGTGAAATTTATACTGAAAAGGTACATTCCTTTATTTTTAGAGATATAATAAGTTTTCATAGATAGGGAGTCAGCATTTCAAGTTTATTTTTTAGCCTGATTTCAAAATCATCTCTGGTTGTTGTTGCTGCTGTTGTTTTGTCATTTTCATCTAAAGAATGAGAATATACTCCCTCACTTGAGAAGTGATCAAGTGTTCTACTACGTAGAGATAACCATTTATAAAAAAGTTTTTAGCCTTCCCTTGAAGAAAAAGAAAACAAAATGAGTTTCACTTAGATTTCTGCTATTTGGTTTATTTTCTTGCAGCAGAAGGTGATTTACTACCTCTGCATTTTATTGAAGGATCCAGTGGAACCACATGGGATATCCCAAGTAGTACCTGTCTTCCAGGTGAGCACAGAACACTTGTCTAAAGTTTCTTCAAAAAATCCGTTACCTTTCCCTGCTCTCTGCATATCCATTGCTACTTATATTCGGTAGGAATGTCAACTTTTGTTGTCAAGAACGTTTGAGGACACTTGACAGCTACTTTTAGTGAGAGTTAGGATTTTAGTTATTTCAAAAGTTTCTTTCTGAAGCAGATATAGGCTTTCAGAAATACTATGAATTTATACAAATTTTAGAGAAAATATATAGCAATTTCTGCCCACAAATCACCATTCATCTACTCTGTTAGGCTGCCAATATATGCTTTTACATAGATGTCATTGATCTACACATACTGCTGTATACTTTTTGTGTCTTGCTTTTTAAATCTAATATACATATTTTCATGCATCTACAGAGGCCATTATACTTACTATTTTAAATGGTTATATTATCATGTTGACTAAGTTTATTTAGCCACCCTACTGCAAGGTTTTGAAATCATCTCCAGGTTATTTTTTGTCTTGCTCTTACAAAATTTTCTCATACAAACATGATTATAGTAAATTACTTTGTAAGTATACAAAATATTTATGTATATAGTTAACTGTCTTACTGCCCTTTTTCACAAAAAATTTAAGGCTGCTAAGTGAAAATTCTTTTGCGTTACAGTTCAGAATTATCTTGTTAAAGCTTATGAACAGTATCATAGATTTTTACGTTTGAGATTTGGCTCCAGAGATTGGACAACTTTACCATACTTTGAGAATTTGTACTTGTTTTTCATGGTCTTGGCTAACAGTGGATTTAGTTACTTGTTTACTTTAGTATGTAGGTAAAGGAATTTAAAGTTACTAAATTGCTCTTTAAATGACAAAGATACTTTTCATATTTCCTTGTATTACCTATCAGTATTTCCTCTTATTTAAAACTATCCATCTCCTCTATTAATCAAGTAGAATCTAGATATTGATTATGCATTTGTAACAATTTATATATTTTGGGTAACAAATTTTCATTAAATATGCTTTCCACGTATATTTTTCCCATTCTGTGACTTTTCTGTTAATTTTGCTTGTATTGCATTTCACTGTACAAAATATTTTAATATTTACATATTAAATTGCCTTTCTTGCCCTTGAGGACTGTTTAACAGCTGTGAATTTCCCAAGAGGGTCTGTCCTTGTTATTCCTTTTGCTTTCTTAGCCAGTAGGGTACCATCTGGCCTGAGCTTCTGCTTCTCTGGGCTCACACCTGAGCCCTTTAGACCCCTGATGTGCTGAGAGATTGAGGTTGCACATGGATGCAGCACCAGTACGCGCTCTCTTACGTTCATCTTGACTCTGCATTTCTCCCCTTTGGAATTCAGAGTGCCAAGCCCCGCCTGGACTGCTTGATTGAAGTGTACAGGAGCTGCCAGGAGGTCCTGGCGCACCAGAAAGCCACATCAGCAAGTCCATGAGTCCCAGCATTCAGAAGGCCAGTATTGTCTTCCATGGGAGATGACTCCTAAGCCATAGTGGCTGGTTTATTTTCTGTATTCTAAACCATCGGGTGGACACAGTCCTAGGAACCAGTATGGATGCAGTGGATCTCAGAGCCATAGAACAGGTGACTGGAAACCTAACTCATTGTGTGATGTTGAGCAAAGTCCTTCTGTGTGTTGTAGTGATCTGCTTGTAAGGTTTTGCCTACTTTACCAACTAGGGGGAGACCTTAAGAAAAGACATGTCAAAAGTAATGTTAACAAAGAGCACTTTGTGAAATTCCTAAACACATTCAGGTTTACTTTTTGTAGATTTCTGGAGCAAGACCATGGGAAACTGACATCAGCTATCTTAAGAAACATAATTTCCAACTACATAGTACCCCTGTATAAAAGTTAAGAAAAAAAAAAGTCAAGCCGTTCGGGTACTGGTGAGTAGGAAGAAATGTCCTACAAAAGACTAGTCTCTGTTCACCTAGCTCCTTTGTTCTGTACAGGGTTAATTTATGATGACTCTCTTAATAAACCTGTCTCCTTCCAAAACATACACAATAATTGCCTGGTTCACAGACCGTTGCTTTTTATTGACATTGAACACGGCATTTCAGTCTTGGATGTCAAGCACATTAATACTCTTGTTACTCAGCATTGTCTATGGTTTCAAACACTTCTTCTGCCAAGAGGGATGGGACAAAAGACCAGACAGAAATTCGACTTTGGTTTCCAGACAGGTTAAAGAAGGATAAACACACACACTGCAGAAACTTTTGATTATAAGGCAGTATCTTCTGTACTTAATACACTATGGGAGGATTCCTGAAAGGCTGGGAAGGAGCTAGGGTGGGGGAAACAGCTTGACCCCCAAGTTCAGTGTGAACGCAGCTCCATTCTTGCTTTTTCCTTAGGATCCTTTTTTTTTTTTTTTTTTAAATTCCCAGGTAGATAATATTATCCTCATGGGCATTAGAGATACTCAGGATATTATAAAACTAGAGCTGTAATTCCTTTTCAGTCAGCTCAGGAGGGGTTATTCAGGAGACTATGGTACATGTGATGTTTGAGTTGTTCGAGGTAGAAATGTCTCAGCTAGATCTCATCCTGGGGGAAAGGCAGCAACAGAAACGGGAGACGGCTGTAAATTGCCAGCCTTGCAAAGTCAAGTTTAAAAGACAGATGCTCTAATGTGCTTTTTTTTTTTTTTTTAATGTTTGTCAGTTTAAAGGGTGAGAGGGGGGAAGCTTATAGCAGCTGAGGTGTTCAGATGAACTAGTTCCAACCTTGAAGGTTTTGCAGTGTGCAACACACACACACTTTGTGGAAGTCAAAGGCTTGGTTCCTGGATGCTCCTGCTCAAGCCACACAGTTTTCAGCCCTTGATTGATAAACGGTGAGACTGCCTTAGAGCTATGAAATAAAGCTCAGCTTCTCCAATGGCAGAGAATCAGAGTATAAATGAACTCTTTCGTCTTTCTGTTTTCTGTTAGGGGAGGGTGGAGGCAAAGATCGTCTCCTCTGCACTCAACAGGCGGCCTCAGTTGCAGATGGGGAGATATAAATATCACCAGGGTGCTCTCAGGCTAGGACAGGTATCACCTGTGTACCTTCTGCCCTTGGACTAATTCCCAGCAGAAGTTTGCCATTGAGTCCTGAGGAGCAAATTCAGGCCCATGAGCCTGGATTCTGTTTCTGACTCATCTATGATGGCCTCACAAAACAGCAAAAAACAGAGTGCATTTGCTTGGGTTTTTCAAAGAGCAAGGAAACCACTGGTGACCACCCTATCCTACAGCAGGAAACCTAGCCTTTGCTGAGCCCTGGCCAGTCATTAAAATGAGACAGGGAGAGGTCAGATTGGACTTAACTCCCTGACCTTGCTTGCACGCAGTTGGGCTCACAGTCCAGTGTGAGGGAGAACAGCTTGAATCTCAGCAGGGATAGTGCCTTTTCCTTGTCCTGCAAAGATAGGAACTCTTGCCCCAGAGGGGCACTGCAAATGCCTACTCATTTGCAGTGGGGAAGGGGAAAGGTGAGTCTATTCCTTTTCCTCCAGCCCTGCCAATACCCTTCCCATCTGGAAAGGGAAGTCCAGTTTTAGTGAGTTCTAGGCTTTTGTCACAGTTAGGTGAATTGGAAATTTTAGTCCTGTCTTGTTCAGGGATGTTGGGAAAACTTCAAGTATAAATCCCCACATAAGGACCATATACAATATAAAAGATACCATCCTTCCTAAGAGTATCAGTGCAGAAAGCTCTGACTTAAGGCACTGACGCCCTCAGTAACTAGAAACATGGACCATCCCAGTCTTGTATCTAGAATCGGGCAGCATCCAGAGCTCAGTATTCTTGTGGAAAAAAAGTGGTTTTTATACTGGGTCTGGATTTTTAAAAGTTGGGCCCTGAAACATGATAAGGCACCTAGAGAATGAAGGCTTCGTGGAAAGTGAAATAACACATTTTGCAGAACAAGCTGGGGGAGGGCTGTTAGACCCCATCACAGTAGTATCACACCCCAGGACACCAATCTCTAATCACAGAGGCACCAGGTTGTTGGAGGGGGAAAGGGGTAGGAGAAATATTCACAGCAACGTTGGCCCTCTGGCAGCACATGGAACAGAAGCAAAAAGCTGCTGTCTGTCCAGTTCCCGTAGCTGGCGGGCAGCAGGTGGGTTCGTAGGTGGGTTCACAGTTGGAGAGTAATGGTTCATGTAGCTGGCCATGATGAAGGTAGCCTCTGCAATCTAAGGAGACAGCAGAAACAAAGGAATTGAACTAGCCTTGGCCTGAATCCTGACTTTCTCCCTAGCTGTTATACTAAGTGTATAACCTTCCTGGGCTTCAGTTTCTTACCTCTTAAAATATCTGGGAGGTTCAGAGGCTCAGTGACACAGTACCTGTTAGTCTGAAGGGCCACTGGCGCACAGTACCCTCCTGAGAACAGGAGGAGCAATATTCTCTGCTTACCTCCGAGTGGGGAAGTGGTCCTTCCTGGAGGAAGGTGTCTGTATAGCTTCTCCTATGGCAGGGGTGGTATTAAAGAGAGGAGGAGGTTTGGGATACTCCAGTTTTACGATTAAAACAACAGCATCTCCAGTGACTTTCAGAATGGAATCAGGAACTATTAATCAGAACTTAGGTTTTGGAGCCTTTTTAATTTGTTATTTTTGCTAGTCAGTATTTCCTGTACTGAGTAGGAACAAAGCTCTTAAAGCAGTAGAGGTCTTTGGGACTGTCTTAAAGACCACAAGGGGGGGGGGGGGCGGCGCGCGTGTACAGACTGTCGCACTTTGTGACTAGTGTTGGCAGAGCCCAGGAGAAGGTGACAGCACACTGAGGAGGATGCTGCCCTGGCCCCTGGATCAGCTGCATGAAGAGCAAGTGGGCCCCACCTCAAGCCTGCGTGATGCTGGGCTGCAAGGGCTGAGAGGCCCATGTGGAGAGCATGGACGTAGCCGGACCAGAGTGCGGGCCCTCCCGGCCAACCCCTCACTGATCAGCTCACCAGTGACTATTGAGATGCCACGCTACCTGAACGCTTGGAGGACTGACTACAGACAAGGCCAAAAGTCGTACCTGGGACACGGCCCTTCTAGAGTATGGTCATAATAACCCCAGCATCCTTTCCTAACTGCAAGCCCACCTCATCATACTAGGTAGATCTGAGTAACATGTTTTAGCAGCTGTCAGACCCACCTTGGGAGCAGCCATCCGGAAGAGCAACTTTTCAGTGTGGCCTTTTCCAGAGCTCTGGTCCAGAATGGATCTGATCACAAGCATGAAGTCATCCCGGCAGCCACCGAAGGTCATTACTGAAGAGTAGGGGTAAGTGACGTGCACATGCTGTGAGAAGAAGCCCGTTAGTTCTAGGGAAATTTTCCACCTGCCTCCTGAACTAAACCAGCATCCCCTGTCTATTGTGGGCACTGGTAGCCTTAACCAGAAAGGGAGAATTCTGAAGTGGTCATAATTTGGAGATTCATGTCTTGAATGTCAAGCTGTATCTAGACTAGAGGACAGCAAGGCTGGGGCAAGGCCTCACTTAGCTCAGGCCTTTGAGTGCAGAGAGAAGAAAAGATGCTGTTCAGGAGAAGGAGGGGTCAGAAGGCCAGCCCTCATCTTTCCATACCATAGTGCTGTGGTCCAGGATGCTGACCCCATCCTCATTCACAGCAATCCACACCAGAGCATTCTCCTTGGAAGACAGCTGTGCAGGCTGGGGAAACAGGAAAATCTCATCACACATGTCCACAGCTAGGGAAGCTGAACTGACAAGAGCTTTCTGAGGAAGAAGGCACATCCAGGGATCTGCTAGGCAGTGATTTCCAGCCTTTTTCACATCTTGGAAAACATGAAAGATGGTACTTGCACAGCCTGCCAAAGTAAATAGCCTTGGGGCTCTAGCTATCTAATTACCTACCGTCCCAAGAGGAGAGGGGTACCTATAGCCCATCCTGCCATAGTACACTCATTGGGAGGCTCTGTGCTGCACAATAAAGGCCAGCCCTGGCCGCTCTCATGAGCATGGGGACTGGGCTGTTTTCTAGTTCACACAAACTGACAGCATTCTACCCAGTCTCTCCCAGCTGAAGTGCATCTTGCTTCAGCCAATTTCCTAGGGGCTGCAAATGAAACAGGAAAGCAAGCAATCTGAGGGGCTTTAGGCACTACCAGTGAGAAAAGTAACTCTCTGTTGAACAATTCTTAAAATGACTTTCACTGCCAGGACTGCAGTAGAGCAATCTGGATTTCCTATCTCTCTTACCCAAAAGGATGGGAAAAAGGAAGGACATGTCCTCCTTTTCAGCTTTTCCCAACCCCCCAGACAGAGGGTCCCAGGGTCCCCATTATATGCCTTTATAACACCCCTATACGCCTTCAGAACACTTATTACAGCTTACAAAATAACGTATGTATTTAGAGAGAGAATATATATGATTATCTGATTAATGTGTACCTCCTTACTAGATGGGAAGCCCCACAAAGGCCAGGACTGTGTCTGATTCGCTCATCTTTTGTAATCTTAGGCAGTGCCTGAGACCTAGCAGGAGCTTAACAATTCTTTATTGAATAAATGAGTGAATGTCCACTGTCTAATCTGTACTGTTAGTGAACAGGATCATGATCCAGCTTTGAGGATCCTCTGAGTATGAATAAATTTTATGCATACCAGACACCTGGAGAAGAAAAGTTCCAGTTGAAATTAATATGGGTCACCTGGCCTTTCATGCAGTGAAATTAACTGTTGCCTGAGTAATTTAAGAGTCTCCTTTGGCCATGCTAAGTCAGTAGAGATGTATTCATTTAGGTTATATATTGTTCTATCTTTTGCACTTTTAAAAATGTTTATTTTTGAGAGAGGGAGAGATAGTGTGAGCAGGGGAGGGGCAGAGAGAGAGGAAGACTGGATCTGAAGCAGGCTCTGCACTGACACCAGACAGCCCGATGCAGGGTTTGAACTCCTGAACCATGAGATCATGACCAAAGCCGAAATTGGATGCTTAACCTACTGAGCCACCCAGGCGCCCTCTTTTACACTTTTTAAAAAATGAAAGCATTCTTGAGGGTGTTATGTCAAGTTTGAATCCTTATGTGTGAATTAGTCCTTCCCCCACCCCGCCCAGGGGTAGCATTGTAAAAGAAATTTAAAAAAAAAAAAAAAAAAAAGGGAGGCACTTGGGTGGCTCAGTTGGTTGAGCATCCAACTCTTGATTTCGGCTCAGGTCATGATCTAATGGTCCTGGGATTGAACCCTGTGTTGGGCTCTGAGTTGGGCATGGAGCCTGCTTGTGATCTTCTCTCTCTCTCTCTCTGTCTGTCTCTCTCTCTCTCTATGTCCCTCCCCTGCTCTTAGTCTCAAAAAAAAAAAAAAAAGAAAAAGAAAAAGCAGTCAAAAAAGGAAAGATGAACATCACCCAGAAATAATCCTGGCCCCAAAGCAGTGATCACAACTCTGCTCTGGACCCTGGAAATCTGAGAGAAAGCCAGAAATGGGTGGAGAAACAGCGACCTCTGGTGGTTGCTAGTGTGCAGGTGGGCCCTGGAGCCTGGACTGACTCAAACGTGACCAGATGTGGGCAGTAGCTTGAGAAATTCAGGGCATGTTCCTGAGGGTGTGGTAATCACTCCTTCCCCTGGACACCACCCACACTTACCTGAGCAGCAAAAAGCTTAGCACCAAAGAAAGGCCATTTCCGGGCCACTGTCAGGTAGATGCGGATGCACTCAGGAGGGGAGCAGCCTTGCAGTGCGGTCCACTTTGTGGTCAGCAGATCTGCCAGGTGCCTGGTTTGGATGGATGGAAAGAGATGGTGGCCGTGAAGTGCCAACATGTTTTCATTGCAACTGGAGGTCTAACCCGGCTCCACAGTCCATGCCTCCCCACAGCAACCCCCTCCAAGACCTTGCAGCCTACCTCAGCTGTTCAGGGGGTGCCCCGTGTCTGTAGCGCCTTGGGTAGAACCTGTCTAGGACTTGTTGGAGGTGATGCTGAAGCTTGGCAGGGGGTGTGCTCCCAGGGCCTGGTGGGGTGGGCCTCTCTAAGTCTCCATATTCTACCTGTGTTGGAAGCACATGGAGTGAGCAGTCAAGAATCCAGAGGTGGATGGGGTGGGGGTGGGGCTGGGGCTGCTGGAGAGGTGAAATAAACCATTACTTCATTACTTTATTGGTGGGGTGTGAATGGATGCGAAAACACTTCTTGTGAACAGACCCTGTGTCTCAAGTTTCACACACACTAGAGAAACCACCTTATGGTCCTAGATGATTATTTACATCCACTTGCCTTTGGCAGCTGAGGTTAAGTGCCTTATCCAAAGACACAATTAGTGGCAAAGGAAAACTATGGATATTCTGGCTTCTAATCCAAAAATATGAGATCCAGAACTGAAGATGCTATAGCTCCTAGAATATTGCAGTGTTCCAAGCCTTTGAATCAGACACCTCACTCAAATCCCAGCTCTGCCATCTGCCAGCTTTGTAACTTTGAGCAAGCTGCTTAAACTCTCTGGGCTTCAATTTCTTCATCTATTAAGTGGAATTAAGAACAGAGATAATACATATAAACTGTTCAGCAGAGGACCCTCTATAGAGTATTGGGTAAATGCTTATTATTATAAAGATCAACTGTTATTATTGCTCCTTCCTCTCCACCATGTAGATTCAGACCCTTTCTCATGGGAACCAGGAGGGCATCCCAGATACCTTTGGCCAGATAGCCTCCTCAAGGTAATAAGGAGACGGGTCGAAGTCTGAATGCGTGTTCCCCTTCCTAATTCTACTTACAATGCTTTACAGTTGTAAGTACAAATTTTGCCACATCCATTATGTGATATACATCGTTTCAGTAGCATACTGAAGGAAATGCAATGACGCATTTTTGTTTACACAGACAAGGAAACTAAAGCACAGACCACTGCAGTGACCTGGCCAAAATCTCACAGTGGGAAGGCGGGTAGCACTCAAAGGCAAATCTTTGGATTCCACGTCCAGTGTTCTGTCCGTAACCTGTATCTGCAGCGAAGGGCTCTGCTGGGTAAGGAGTCAGCTTCCCTCCACAGCCAGGGACAGCGAGGCCACCCTCCCCTCAGGCACCACAGGGTCTGCAGTCTCCTGTTTTAGGCTGTGTGGTACGTTCCTCGTGTGAGTTCATACACGGTACCCTGATCCTGCCAATTCCTGAACTGCCTTACCTGGGCCATCAGGGCAGCCATCTCGAGAGCCAGCTCCTTGTTGACAGGAAACCTCCCTGCCACTATCTCCCCGCTAGTCTGGGAGGCAAGCAGCAGCCGCTCCCGCTCCGTCTCCCCTTTGACTTGACTCCGAAAGTACAGCCTACAGGGAAGACAGAAGAAGCCAAGACTCAGTTGGGATCCTGAATGGATGAGGTTGTCTTGGCCTCTGTTTATCTTGATTTCCAAAGAAAGAAACTACTCTCTTTATACCATCTGTGAGCCTATTTTCTATTGCCTCCAGAAAAAACTAAACATGACACAGGGCAGATACAGGGCCATTAGATCTCAGCAACAGTGGCACATGTTACACCTGAATACACCACCACGCTACTGGATCAGGGGAGGGGATCTGCTCCCTGGAACCAGAGCCTATTAGGGAACTGGATGAGTTAAAGATTCCAAGAGACTAATGGAAATTATTTGCCTAGAGACATACCTGGGATGGGATTTTCTTATTCAGATGGATAAAAAAAAAAAATCCTGGTATCTACTTCTGTATTTCCTGGAATTGTTATAGGAGCTATTTATCCTTTAGCCTTAAATAGTGCTCATACAAAGTTTCACTCGCCTAATGTAACACATGCAGCCATCCCACAAGGTTGGTCTGTTTCCTTGGCAGGAGTATGCGCGCGTGCGCACGTGTGTGTACATACGTGCGGTACAGGGACTGAGAGCCTGAGCTGTCCAGGTTCTCCAAGAGGATCAGCAGAGCCTCATTAGTTGGGGCCCCAACTAATGACCACTACACAGTGTTCCATCTGTGGATCCACTGCCTGTCCGGCACAGGCCATCCAGCTGGGGGAGTGGCAAGTGGCGCCCCAGTGGCAGCCCTCAGTCTCGGCCCCACCCTCAGGTGGTGTTCAGGACCTGTTCTTGTACATCAGCTTCACCACACGTGTGCCACCCTCAGCCTTTCCAGAGTGCAGCTCCTTCAGGGCCTGTTCCCACTTGGAGATGGCATCACAGATCTTAAAAGAGGCAAGAGAGGAAAGTCAGAAAAGCCCCTGATGAAGAGAACAAGGACCAATCTGGGGCAGGACCCAGGCAGGGCGGCAGGGCAGCAGGGCAGCATCGAGTGACTGTCCTCCATTAGGAGGCTGACTTGCAGGCCTCACGTGCCTGAGACCAGAGGGGTCTATAACAATCTCACAGACAGAGGTAGGGCCCTGGGCATGGCGTGAGCAGCAAAGCATGGAAGGCTGCCCCCACTGGCCTTAACACCTGAGGGGGCTTTCCCAGAGGCCAGGCAGGCGTCAGTCAAAAACCATGGCCTCATATTACCAGCTCTGTTTCCATTCCACCGACTGCTATTCTCTTGAAGTATACCCAGAGGCCTACCGTGTAACAAAGCCAAACAGACCCCCTGACATTTATAAACAAGATATGTGGCATAGTTTTTCCAGGCAATGGTAAATAAAAGACTATAGAAGCCTTTGTCCTATTGCCATAAAAAGAGCAGACACAGAACCAAAACACTCCTACTCATCAATGCTACAATACGTTCCCACAAACACTTCACATCTTGTCTGCTAATCCCAGACAAGATAGGTCTGAAATCCCATTCAAGGGTCCTTTACTTGTAGAGGTACCATATAGATCTACCTGCTTACAATTTGCTTGAACCAGTAAGTGCAGGCCCTGGCAGATGGAAAGATTGAGGGGCCAGGGAACAGCACCACATCCAGTGGACCTAGGTGTACAGCTACCCACCTCCGTGTGTGGATTGTGTGACTGGCAGCAGCCCCGGTTGGAGCTGCTGCTGACAAGTGCCTCCCTATTCTTCCTACACCACGCTGAGAAGCAGCTTTTCCTCTGGACACTGCACAGCCCTTCAAGGGCGGGAGCAGTGTGGAGACAAGGGCACAAACAACTTCTCTCTGCCTGTACGGGTATGTTTTAGGATGCCACAAAAATGCTGGCTTGGGGGAGCACCTTGGACTCCAGACCCAACAGGCTGGGGGACAGTAAGGCACCAGCCAGGGGGTTCTCTCCCCATCACCAAAACCCAGAAACCTGGAGGTCTCCCAGGAGGGGCTCATTTGGCTTACGGGGAGACCATCATCACCTTGATGCTCCCCTGCAGGCAGTGTTCCAGGTCCCTGCCAGAAGGGTCATCTGTGAAGAGGGCAAAGCCAGAGTGGGATGACTTCCTCATGCCCGTCTCTTGGTTCAGACGCTGGAGGAACTCATCAACTGTGGAGGAGCCGTCAAAACCAACCACCTGCACGAGAGAGGTGTTAGTCCCAGAGGAAATTTCCCGAGAGGAACTCATTCCGGCTAGTGTCGGACGTGTGTCTCTGGGAGGTGGAAAGGCTTGGCTGAGAGGAGCAAGGGCAAATGCAAAAGCTAAAGGAAGCTGGTTTCCATAGTCACACACAGAGGGTGAGTGCTTCAGAGACAAGCGGCCCGCTATAAGCTGGAGGCAGACAGAAGCTCTGCTGCTCCTTGACTGCTGCTCTTTTGCAGGTCTTTTGTTCTGCCCCTTTCTTGGTCAATGTCTCGGCTTCCCCGTTCGTGCAGTGGTTTCTAAAGATCTACTTCCCAGGTGCCAAACAGCAGAGCACTTTTGGAGTTCAAGCTCCTTTCCCCCTCCACACAGGCAGTAACGGTCCCACCCCCACCTCCACACCCCAGGCCCATCCTGCTGGTTTGCCTATTATTAAGAGTCTGCCAAGCCTAAGGAGGTTTAACACCCACCTGGCCCAAAGACAGTCTCTGGGCCAGTGATATGAGAAGACTCAGGAGAGGGATCCCGTGCGGCCTCCTCACCTGGTAAGTCCCATTGGCGAAGTGCACGGGGATGCTGAAGGGCAAGGAGTGGTGGAAGGGGTTGCGCAGCAGGATGGACACCACTTCCATGCGTGACGGCCTGGCCTCCCGCTCCCCCACCTGTAGAGTCCGCTCCACTGCCCGCTGGCAGTAGGTGGCATACTGGCCAGTTTCATTTCTAAAAAGACAGGGAAGAAAGAAGAGAATCCCAGGGAATTCATTCACCCCTGCCGTCTTGACACCTTGGCTGCCTACCCTGACCTAGCCGAGGCCGAATCCGCAGCTGGGCAGGCTGTGAAAAACGTGACGCTCTGGTCTGGGGTGTTAATTTGTCATTCAGGGCCTATATGCTGCAAATTGCTGGCAGAGATATTTCCTCTGGAAGCCAGAAAAACATGGCAACAGACCACGAAAATGTGGGGATGACTTGGGGACACCAGAGCTTCACGTGAGCACATCCACAAAACACACATACACAGACTGGTGTGCAGAGCGGCCCAGGCCTCCACATGCCCATCTGTGCACACAGCACTGAGGTCTCCGTGTCTCCATAACCCCTGTGCAAACCACAGGGGCAGGGTGATTTGACCCATCTTGGTCCCCCCGTCCCTCTTCGCCATGCCACCGTCAGCAGTGCTAGAGTGGCATAGGAAAGGACCCTCACTCACGTGGGATCTGCATGGCGCTGGAGCTGCTGTTTGATGTACCAGAGGAAGTGGTGCTGAGGCAGGAAAAGTGGGGCACACAGAGCCAGGAGCTGCCAGCACTGCCAGGGAACAAGCAGCATGGGGTGAGTGCTGGGTCTGCGGCAATGCCCACCCTCACAGTCCTGAGCTACCAAGGCTTCAGTGCTCTCCAAACCAGGGCCCCCCACCTTCTGTGGACGGCAGGATGGCCCATCCTGGTCAGGCTTTGTCCAGAACGGCAGTCACCCAATCTGACTATGCACAGACATCCAGAAGGGGCACAGAGAAGGCAGGTGTACTGAGGCAGCTTTGAGCACTGAGGCTGCCCGTTGGCCACCAGGCCTAGAGGGTACCTGCTCCATTCCCTCCTTCCTCCTTCCCCCTTCCCGGCTCCTGAGAAGTCCCTGCCAATGGCCCCGTCAGCTGTTTTGCCCCAGGATGCCCACCTGCATGAGGGAGTACTTCTGAGGTGGGCGGCAGCTGGTCTGCTTCATCAGTTGGCAGTAGATCTCACTCTGCAGCTCGGGGTGAACCAGGCAGACCTGTAGTGCCGTCTGGGCCAGGGACACGTGATAGTCTACGGAGGCCGCTTCCACAGGCACGTTGATGAAAAGCTGGCAGGACTGGCACGAAAATGGTGGTGGGCCCGGGCAGACCAACAGCCCCTTGACTAGCATCCGCGGTGACAGTGGGCAGATTGGGCCGTCCCCCCCAAGGGCTCCAGGCAGGCTCCAGTTCACTGTAGGAAGCCCTTTCTAAGAGGGAGCACTGTCACCGCTTGAGAGCATGTCTGCCTGCTGAGAAGGCTACTCTGGGATAGAATCTATCCTTCTTCAAATGTGTCCGTTACATAAGCAAGACATTCTTTTTTTTTTTTAAAGAGAACATTCAGATGGACACAAAGAACACTGTAAAATAGGTCAGAATCTCTGAGGTCCAGAAGCAACATAAACCTGGCCTTTCCTGCTGTTCACTATAAGAGAAAGGGAGTTCCTCCAGGGGGAGTTTCACCGGCACTTCCCAAGGAAGCCGGGAATGCCTCCCCACCATAACTGACTGTGCGGGGGGCAGCGGGGCGGTGGGGGGGGGGGGAGCTGTGGGACTCTTTCCCTTCCATTCAGATCTTTCTGTGAACTCCCCCTAACCACATGGGTCTCTTCTACCTGAGCACCACCAAGGTGGGCAAACTGCTCTGGGAGAGTCTGGGTACGTGGCGAGGGCGCCACCTGTTGGTGCACCTGGGTTCCATTCCCGCTTTACCTTGAAGAGCTTGAGAGCCTCGGTCTGCAGGGCCTCCGAGGGCAGGGTGGTGAGGGAGGTGTATAGCCCGTCTTTGCTGTAACACAGCATGGGGTGCCTCCAGAGAGGGGAATCTGCCCAAAGCACAGCACCAGGGGTGAGGGAACTTGCCTCCCACCTCCACTCCCACTCTGATTTGTGAAGAAAACAAGGGTTAACTGGAACACACGGACTGCACCGGATTTATCCGCAGAGTGGGGGGTATGCAGTTGTACACTGCATCTAGCACGCTCACAAGCACGGCTTACAGGAAGGTGGCTACTGCCTTCTTCGTGGGGCTGCAGTGGGGGTGAGTGTGTGGGGCCGTGGGTACCTGTGTGCAAGCATGTGTGTGCGGGAGAGGCCCCGCCCTGCAGTGTCAGGTATGGATGGACAGTGCCTGTCAGCGGGGAACACACAAGGAGCAGTGAAGGGGTGTGCGGCGTGTGCCATTAGTTCCTCAGGGTCCTGAGAATCGGTAGCAAAATAAAGACCCTGTGATACCCCAGGCTTAGGTTAGTCTAATCCCAGTTTAGGCTTCATTCATTGATTAACAAACTTTTAACCAGCTTCCTTCCTTCCTCAACTCTCTGCTCGGCCAGCAAAGCTGCAGTGAACAATGTAAAACACTGACCCACTGGAAAGTCTGCTTCCCAAATAAACTCCCCCAGATACAGAGCGGTCACCTCAGAATCTCACCAGAAACAGGGGCTCTGGAGCGTGGATGGGAATGCCCTTTTGTGGCTTAGATGGTTTTACAACAGCTTCAGAAACGCTGCTATAAATGCTAACAGAAATGCTTTCTTTGGGTTTCTGACCAACCGTTACCCAGCTGCCACCCTCCAACCCAAGCAGTGACGGCCACCGTTGCCTTACCTGGGTCTCCCTCCCCATCCATCAGTTTCCCAATGAGCTGCTCATAGGCAGTGCCAACCCGGGCACTGCTGCCACCTGCAGCCACCGTGAGGTGGTAAAGCCACGTGTCCTGGAAGGGGATGGAAAGCCATCTGATGAGACTGGAGTGGGAAGAATGGAGGCAAGAGCTCCAGAGAAGCTTCCTTGAAAGGGTCAAGCTCAGGGTAAAGTTAGGCTAGTTTGGCTGACACAAGTCAAGGCCAACAGTCTCTAAGAGGGAAGACCTGGGATCAGGTGAACATGAACCCAAGTTTCTATGCCTGAGGTGCTATCTCATGGCCCCAGTGGAGAGATGCTGGTCACTGAGAGTGAATTCAGTATAAGGAATAGTTCAACCAGGGAATGAATGCTAGTTGCCAAAATGTCCAGAAGGAAAGAAACTTGAATTTGGGGAGGTTGAGAAAGGAAAAGGGGAAGACAAGAATCACAGGACCAAGCTTGGCCATGGAGGCCCAGCCCCCTCCCTTACCTTTTCATGCTTGGTGCCAATGAGGAGGTAGGTAGGGCTGTGCTCTCGGGGGTGAATCACCAGGGTGCAGTGGGAGGAAAGCAACTGCCTGGTTCCGCCAGCCTCATAGTCTTCGTCTGAGTCACAGGATCGATCTACTTCCTCTATGCGTGCATCCCGCACAGGCAGATGGCCCAGGGGTCGCTGCGAACATGAGCCTTCCATGAATGGGAGAGCCAGCAGGGAATGGGGGAGTGTCTTCTTTCTGAACCCTCAGTCCCTGCTGGGCTGGGCATCATAGATGTGGCCTGGTCACGGGATGAGGGAGTTAACTACAGCTCCCTGGCTGAGGCTTGCCTGGTGAAGCACAGATAGACCCCCCAGGTGGAATTTGTGGGCCATTCAGTCTAGAGGGATCCAACCAGCTGGCTTCGTGCTTGTGGTGGAATTAGATGGGATAGAGGGAGAAACTGGGGTCTTGCATTAGGAATGTGGTCTGGAGAAAGCAGAGAGTGGGTGCTATCAGGAAGCCAGGGAGTACCTTGTCCTCATGGCTCCGATAGTAGTAGAAGGTTCTCCCAACAAGAGCACACCAGACCAGCTTGGAGTGGCCATGTTTTACCTAGAAGACAGAAATTAAGACAGCATTGTGAGAACCAGGTAATCCCAGAAGTAAATCCAGGACTGGCAAAGAGAAGCCACAGGGAGGCGGATCTCAAAACCCCTGGTCAACTCAGGTCCTTAGTGGAGATGCCACCCAGACGCCCTACTAACAGAACCAGCCCTTTCACAGCACAGGTCCGTGGTGGGTACCCTGTAACACCCCACTCACCCTTGCACTACATGCCGTTAAAAGATTAACCAGGCCAATCAGATGTCCTGTTCCAAGCATATGGACACAGGAAGAACTTGCTAGTCAGCTCTATGGATGTTGAGAGGGAGGGCAAGGCCACCCAGGGCAGGCATGGGATGCTAACACCCCTGGTGCTAACACATAAATCACTAGGGAACAGCAAGTGCACAACAGACAGAGGAGAGTGACAGGAGCACAGAATGAAAGGGGAAGCAGACGCAGAGACAGAGCCAAGACTGTTGAGCTTGCTCATACGAGGGGCTTTGCTTCCTGATGGCGTTCTCATCTAGTTAATGTGCTTCCTTGTTAACTTCCATTTTCTGGGGGTTAATAGGAACTCTGCTTCTCATAGCCAGAAAAGCCCTACCTCAAACACCTTTAGGGCAGGTCTGGGATGTTCTGTCTTTGAAGGGCCACACCTACCTCGCCTACATCACACCCTCCCACTATTCATACTGAGGCACGGTAGATGCAGGCAGGGATGGGCAGCAACTCCTAATAACCTTGAAATAGGTACAAGACATTCCTTTCCCTCCTGTCCCGATGATAACTGTTGTGCTAACAACTCTGGTCTCTGTTTTCATTCACCGACACTTTGTGAGGCCAACCAGCTGATCCCTGTGAGCAAACTCCTGCAGACAGGAGCTGTAAGGAGGGCAAGACCCAGGCTCCTGGCCCCCTGGCTGTCGGGGCCCACGTTCCACCCCACCAGCTCCTCCCATACCTTAGTCAGCCAGCCCTTCACGGTGGGCTTGATGCCACCCTGCGGCAGGGCCAGAGGCCCAATGGCCTGGACCTTCAGCAGGCTCTGCAGTACTCGGATCCACTCCTCCAGCAGGCTGGGTGAGTCAGCCGTCAGGTAATAGGTTTTCTTCTCAGAGATAAGCTGTGGAGGGCAGAGTGGGGGCCAGCGGCAGGGAGACGGGAGGATGGAATGCCAGGGATCTGGCTCTGAGGTGGCACAAATCCCTGAAACCACTGGGCCTTCCTTCTTCCCACCTTGGGACTCCCTCCCTTCTTTTCCTTATTGTTTTCTCCCGGTCTCTCTTACCTTCACTCTGTCTCTTCTTCCTTCCCAGTACTCACAAATTAGGATCACATCCAAATGTGGATGTGATGTCTTTCACACATGCTCATTTTGCCTCATCTTTGTCTCTATCATAGTCATAGCCAAACTTAGCACCTCTTGTGTCTAAAATCCTAGCTGCTAGCAACGCCCACCTGGAATGTCTGTGCACCCTCCCCTCGAACAATTTGGCAACGGGAATTCAGTTCCACTTGACCTTGAGGTTTCCGGATGACATCACTCTGTAAGACAGGAATGGGGAGGAAAATGGTATGAGTCTTCTCAGAGCACATCATTCTCCTTTCAGATCTTACTCCAGGCCACAGGCAGAGGGGAAAGTGATTCCTAAGCTTTCCTGCGCTGTGGTATGATGGGTAACTTGTTCTGGATCCCAGTTCTAGCTAAATGGAGCAATGATTAGAGACATGGATCCTAACCCAGGCCTCAAAAAGCATAGATTGAGCCTTTAAAACTGGGTCAGAAGCCACCAGGTTATTACAGAGCTATAGAACCTTTAAATTCTATCACAGCCTTTAAACCAAGTGTGGAAATAAGTGGCAAATATATCCCCATTACCCTTCCCAGTGTGCCTGCACACCTTACTAATCAGTCACAGCATAACTACTCATTGAGTGATACAGGCCCAGTATCCTCAACATGGTGTTCAGACAGCCACGGACAATCAGCTGGAGTTGCACAAGAGACACTGTCCTTTTGCCTTCCTGAAAACATTACTGTTGGTTCCCCAGGGATGTCTTGTCAAACTGGAGCCCAACATCCAAGGCTTCCTAATTCCAAACTGTACAGGAAGGAGGTGGAAGAGGTAATGCATTCTGTTAGGACAACCCAGATGATGTGAGGGCAGCCTGCGAACAGTTTCTTTTACAGGACCAGGCATTAGGAGAAATCAGTTTCTGAAGTAAGAAGGAATCACCCAGCCAACTCATCTAGAACTGCCTTTGTTCCGTGCCTGATTTGACTCCAAGAACCAGTAACCAGCCTCATGGCCCCATGTAAGGCTCAAAGCCTTGGATGCCCAGCCAGGTCGCCTCTCCCCACCTGCCAGACCTAGCCCTCTGGCCGTGGGCTATACCACCCCTCTTCCAGCCCATCACAGTTCTGAGTTTGGGGTGGGGTCCTTTTGACTACCGTTCTGGGGAAGGAGGGTCTCACCGGGGACTTGTAGTACATAATCTGTCCCTGTCTCAGGACAAACCAGCGCCTCTTCCACGTCTTCACCCGACTCCCCATTTTTAGCAGGTAGCCCGACTTCTCCAGGGACTCCTATGGGGGTGGGAGGGTATAGGGGGAAGAGGGGGAGACAGAAAAAGGGAATCACTTGGGTTTGTAGATGTCATACAGGACAAAATGGCCCAGTTGAGTCACTGCTTTGTCATCAATTAAAAACCAATTCTTGAGTACCTACTATATATATTTTCAGGGTACCATGCCCTACTAAGGGTTCAAACAGAACTAGCCTAAAGCAAAGGTAGTCCCGCTGTGGAAGGGTCCTGCTGGCTGGGGAAGACAACACCTGACTGTGAGAAGGTGGCAGACCAGGAGCTGCATGAGGGAGAGAATGGCCAGGAAGGGCTTTGGGAAGAGCCAAATCTGGACCGGCCCCGGAAGGAAAAGTCAGCTTTCCTTCAAAGACAAGCCAAGAGGAGGAAAAGGCTATTGCAGGCAGCAGGAAGGGAGAGCGAGGTTTGGGGAACAAGGGGCACATCAGCCAGGCTGGGGCAGAGGGGAGATGAAGACACAGTGGCACGGTGGTGTGGGACAAGCACTGGGGAGTGAGTGATGTGGGTCTGTGGCACGGCTCTGAGCCTCAGTCTTCTTATCTGTAAAATGGGGTTAACAGCTCTGAGAGGATGGTGAGGACACACGAGACCGGGCACGAAGAACACTGAGCATGGTGCCTGGCACACTGTAAGAACTCAGCTCTCAGCGTTCCAGGGCCAGCATGGGGTTAAAACGAAGTAACTCAGTGAGCCACAGTGTGCTTTCCCACTGGCCAGCCCTGGTTTGCTAAGGAGATCACCAGGCTCCTTCTCCTTCCTCACAGGGTCTGTGTGTACTTGATTTCATAGCTGCACACCCCCCTGCCCGGTCCACTCCTCGGGGCCTCACATCTGTCGCAGCCCTCTGCCCCAGCCCTCACCATTCCCCTGGGAGCCCTCATCTCACAGGGATCTGCTCCCACGCTGCCCGGACTCAGCCACACTTCCAGCTTACCCCGCCCAGGCCCAGCCCCTCGGTGGAGTAGGACGAGGTGCGCTGTAGTTTGTGCTCAGGCTCTGAGTAGTCACTGTCCAGCGAGCAGGCGTCTGGGGGGATGGCGTAGTCTCCCTCGGAGCTCAGCGAGGACATGGAGACACCTGCTGAAGAAGGAGTCGTCAAGGCCTGGATCCCAAACCTCTCCCAGCTTCCACAGTCCGGGAGCTGCAGAGCCTTCCTCACCGACCCAGGACCTTTGAGTCTGGAGTTCAGGGTCATGGGCAGAGGTCAAGCAGGGACTCCCAGATACACCCACCCAGGGGAGGAGGTCAGGGTCTGCTTGCTATACCCCGCACCTTTCTGCTCCCCCCTCTGTACCTCTCTTGATGGCCCGAGGGCTGCCCAGTCCACTGGTCTTCCTGGACTCAGAGCAGGGGACCGAAGTTCGGAAACTCGCCTGAGAGCTGCAGTCATCGTCAGACCCAGAGGACTCGTCCACAAAGGGTACAGTGCTGATCTGCGTGGCTCTCTGCAAGACAGGCCCCTCCCCCACTGCAGCTCCCCTTGCAAAACAAGCCCCTTCCCATGGGCACTTGTACTCCGGCTCCATGTGCCCAGGGTGTGGCCAGCACAGCTCCGACCTTACTCTCCTCACCTCCATGCTTCCCCTGGGCCTTCGGCCCCCCCACACCAGCCTCTGGCGTCCCCAAAGGAGCTGCCCCATCTAGGCTGAACACCTGGCAGTGTGACCCTTGCTCCCACCACTAGGGGTCCAGAATGCCACTCCATGGGCCAAGTGTGAGACAGGAGATTTAAAAACGTGTGGGGATAAGGAAGTAAGAGGCCATCTCAGTGGGCAAACATTTAAAAAGACCATTTCAATGTTGGTGAAAGTGTGGGGGAAAAGATATTCCGTAGTGTGATAGAACCTCTCAGAAGGTAATTTGGTACAACCTGCCAAAATTTAAAATATGCATATCATTTGCCCATAAATTTCACCTCTAAAATTCTGTCCTATGGAAGTACGTATACATTATATGTAAGTGCACGGAGATATATCTGCACATTGATGTTCATTGCAACACTGATTTTAGAGAAAAACAGAAGACCTAAACTGTCAATCAGTGGAGGACAGGTTAAGGTGGCTATGGGGCATCTATACCAAGGGGTACCAGATAGCCCTAAAAGAGGAAGCAGAGCTGTGCATGGAGGTATAGCAGGAAGATGGGAGTGTGAACAAGCAAAGGGTAGGACGTGTGTAATATGATCCCCGCTGCGTGCAAGCATGCGTGTGACAGAGACACAGACACAGAAGATATTTGCAGATGCATCAGAAGGCCTCACAGAATAAACATTAATGATAGCTGCCTCTGGAGTGAAGAATTAGGGAGAAGCAATGTGAAAGAAGATTTCACTTTTGGCTTTCTTTTTTTTTAATGTTCATTTTTGAGAGAGACAGAGCACAAGTGGGGGAGGGAAGAAAGAGAGGGAGACACAGAATCTGAAGCAGACTCCAGGCTATCAGCACAGAGCCCGATGTGGGGCTTGAACCCACAAACCATGAGATCATGACCTGAGCCGAAGTGGAAAGCTTAACCAACTGAGCCACCCAGGTGCCTCAGCTTTCTGATTCTTCTATAAAAAGTTTTACAAAGTATTACTATCTTGATCTCAAAAACCAATAACAAAAGGAGACAAAAATGTGTATGAAAACATTATGTTGCAGTTAAACTTGATTTTTGTTAAAAAAAATACATAGATATGAAATTAATGTAATATTGTGTGCCAACTATACTCAAAGAAAAATATATAGAGATGTTATGAGTGTACACATAGGAATATATGTTTGAACACATACGAGAAGTTCTGGAAGAAATCCTCCCGGGACAGACGTGTGAAAAGATGGGTAGGAGAGGTGGAGCAGGCATAGGCCTCACTTTAACCTTCCACTTTGCCCATGATCATATGGATTCAAGTTTTTGTAAACATACAAGTTTTATAATTAAGATCTAATAAATAATAAAATTACACATATATGGGTGCTGAGCTCCCTGCCCAGAGTCACGTGTGTGCAGAAGCCTGACCCTAGAGCCCCACTGAATGAATGGGGCCTCCCAGATGGCACACCCCCTCCTCGGATAGCAGCTTCTTACCCCCTTCAGGGCTGTGTAGACAGGCACGGTGACATTCTTGTAGACAAGGCCAGAGAAAGGCCCAGGGGACGCAAGGGCAGGAGGGCTTGAAGCTGGAGGGGGTGGAAAAGAAGGATGAGTTTAACTCAGATGCCATAACTCACTCAGGAGCCTGCGGTAGCAGAGACCTGGGCAGACTGAGGAGGAGATCCATGGAGAGAGTTCTTTGAAAGAGCACTCCAGGTGACAGGTAGGGTGGCAATCCTCAGCATGGGGCTGAGAATTTCTTCAGTCCCACTCATGTGAAGGTGAGTTACCAACCATGAGACTACGGAGCCCTCACATCACTGTGGGGATTCAGTGGCTGGCTAGTGACTCAGGAGCCAGAGGGCGGGGATGCGGTTCCTTCAGGGGGCTCATCTAAATCAAGGCACAGGGGAGATGTCCCGCCCCCTCCCAGTCCTGGGTGCTACAGAGGGGAAGCCAGTGCAGGTGGGAGGCTGGGCTGGAGGATCCCGCCTCTAACGTCTCCTCCAGCTCTGTAATTGGTGTTCAAGGCCACACCCACTCGGCATGTAATGAGCAACTCCTGTCTGCACAGCTTCCTTTTCCCTTAGCCCTGGCTGTGATTTCACTGAACCTCACCTGTTGGGGGAGGGAACAGGGTGCCTGGATGGAGCACCAGGTGGCCCTCAGAGTCTTCTCCCTGCACGCCCACCCTGTCTACCATTTGGGGCTCACTTGGGACTCACCGCAACAGGTGGCAATAGTTCTAGGAGATGCGTCTGAGAGCCGCATGCCAGCCATAGCCACTGCATAGATCCGGCTCTCCTGGAATGGAAGACCCCAGAGGGTCAGAGTCCAGCTCTGTGCCCAGCCCAGCACCTCCTGGGTGTGGAGGTAAAAGGATGGCTGTGGACCTAGGTCCACATCCACGTTTGGCCAATTACAGCTGGGGTAATCCTAGGCAAGTTATATTTGAGCTTCCTTTTCCTCAGCTCTGAAGTGGAGATAATACTCACCTGTCAGGCTGTTACAAAAATCAAATAAAATCATTAATGGAAACATCTAACACCTGGAATATAATCAGCGTCCAACAGATACTCAGTTCTTCTCTTGTCTCCACACAAGAAGTTCAAGAGGAGAGGGTCAGTGACCTGTTTCTCTGCATCTTACCCATTTTAGAGGTCTTGGGTCTCTGGCTCTCACCCCTGGAAGCTGGAGTGTTGATAATGAGGAAGTCAGAGCCCCATGCAAAGGCATGCCCTTTTGTAAGCCAGTTGTTTGGCAGCTAGGACACAATTTTTTCCAACACTAACAACGTTACGTTCATGGTTAGGCCCAACCTGCAAAGCTTGTCTAAGCTCACCTGGACCCTGAATCCCGCTGTAGAAGACACATCGATGAGAACCCTCACCCTCAAGTTCTCCTTTACCCCTTGGCGTTCCTGGGTCTGAAAGAGGCCCACAGGCCTAAGGAGCTTTCCTAACGGTTTTGATCAAACAACCCAGAGGCTCTGCCTGTGCTTTTCCAGATCTCTTTTCTCCACTCAAGGCAAAGAGAAACAAAGACCTTCTCAGGTGACAGAAAAGCCACAAGGACTAGGGAAGGTGGGCCTGGCTGGCTCAGGGAGGCAGCGGGACTGGGGCTGGAAGGGCCATGAGGTGCTAGTGGGATGTCCCCCAGAGAGGAGCAGCAGCTCTGGGGCACGTGGGGGAGAGAGGGCTGGGTGGGACCTCCCCTGAGCTGAGCAGAGGGATGGGAAGGTAAGAGACAGGGTGGTGAGAAAGGGGATCCCAGGAAGAGACTGGTCCTGCCAGTCCTGGTCATGGAATTCCTTTAACTTCACAGACAGAATGTAAGCAAAGCTTGAGGGATTTGGGTAAAACAGACTTGGGAGTGTTTCACAAAAGTTATCGACTGACTGCCTAACTCACAAGGTTGTTTTGAGAATCAACAGAAAAATGGCTCTGCATGCTTGAATTGGTGAATCAGTACATTTGCCTCCTTCCCCTGAGAAATGACCTCTCGATTTCCAATTTCTAGTCTTGATTTCCTCTCAGATGGTCACTGCCCAGGTGGTCCCACCTGAGAAGAGAGGGTAGGCACCTATCTTGTGTTTCTTGGGAGCAAGTTACAATGAGGGCTGTGAACAGGAGACAGCTCCTCTGTAGGCTGGTATGGCCAACTGCTGGGTCCCCAGGACCCAGCTGAGAGCAGGGAGGGCCTGTGGGAACACCTGATACCCCTTCAAACCTTCATCCCCAGAGCTTCCCTGATGTTCACACGGGGAAAATGTTGTCCAGAGCATCTTATATTCACTCCCTTTTCCTCTTGTGTCACTCTCCTCCTCCCCCCAACACCCTCTTAACCTGTACAGGCAGAACACAAGAACTGCTCTGAGCCATCACGGTGGACGGCTATATTTTGGCAAAAATGGCAAAAGTGAGCAGCATGTTTTTCTGGTAACACCTGCTAAGCCCTCTTGTCACATCCCTTGCCCGAATGCTCCCTCACTGCCTGCCTCTGCTTTTGGATTCTAGCGCATTTGTAGTTACCAGACAATAATGAAAAAGAGGAGGGATGGTCTGCGGTGGTCCAGCCTGGCCTGGCCCTGCCCTCCTTTCCAACATCCTCTCCACTGTTACCCTGCCCACCCCTTTGCTCCTTCTCTGCCCACTCCTTCTTCTCCCCTCTACCTCACCCTTCCTCTTGGGGAGGTGCCTTGTGTGATGTTCCCATGATCCTGGAGCTTCAGGGACAGGTCAGCAGCATATGGCCTGAAGACTGTCCTAGCCCTCCCCAGAGGCCCCACTCCCAGGCATGGCTGTGTCTGCAGCTATCAGGCCCCCTTGCAGTGATCAGTGCTGGCCAGCAAGCACTGCTAAGGATGTGACCCATATGCCTGGGGTGCTGAGGCTCCCCGGACCACCAGCATTTCAAAAGGAGACCCCGGAAGATGCTGCTGAAAAGGCAGTTCTCCAAACAGTGGTGTAAGGTGGTATCGCCCTGAAGTACCCAACCGCTACCCCCGTACCCTGCTCCCTGTGCTGCCAGGAGCCTGACACTCAGACGTCTCCTACCACCTGCCTCACACGCATCCAGGGGTCCAAGCATGAGTAAGAAGCTGACATCTGCACTGTGATGTCCCCTAAGAGGCAGTACAGCTGGAAGGTGAGAGCTGGGCTCTGGAGGCAGCGGGGCCCACATTTAAAGCCTGGCTCCTCACTGACTGCTACATGACCTTGGGCAAGTAACTAAGTCTGTGGGGACAGCAGTTTCCCATCTGTAAGAGGAACAGCACCCGACTCCTCACACAGGGTCCTGCACACGTGCTGGGCCCTGAGCTACACACTCGACACCCAGTATCTCAACTCATCCTCCACACTCCCTATACAAGCTCATTCATGTCCACCCACCGCCCCCCATTTTTATTTTAACTGTTTATCGTGGAAAATGCCAAACAGACACAAAAGTGGAATGAAGAGAATAAAGAATGACCTCATGTAGCCATCACCCAGCTCTGTAAAGATTAATGCACAGCTGGTCTTGTCTCCTCGGTGTTCCCCACGCCAGATCATCGATTCTGAGGCAATGCCCCCAGACATCACCTTCTCTTATCCAGTGTTACAAGTAAGGAAGCTAAGGCTCGGAAATAACAATCATGGCCAACACTTACTGTGAACCACCACCGCAGGCACCTGCTAGCACATTCAACCCTCACCACAGCCTGGTAAGGGAAGTACTATTATCCCCCCGTTACAGATAGGGAAACCGAGGTGCACAGGTTTAGTAACTAGCTCAGGTGACGCGGTTAGCACTTCAACCCTAGTGGTTTGATTCCGGCACCTGTGCTCTTCACCACGGCACTGTACCACCTCAAAGGGTCGCGGAGATTAAATGAGAAAATGTGCACAAAGCGCCCGGTTTGGTGCGTGGCACAGGCTCCTAAATGACAGCCAGCCACCACCCAGTCACTCCTGGCCCCACCCCCTGCCGGTTGGCCGTGAGGATGAGAGCCTCATCTCACACTTGGCGTGAAGGCATGAGGCTGTGCTTCATGAGCAGCTCTGCCGCTCTGCCCAGCTCCCAGGTTGTGCCTCTTACCCAGGATGGAAACCGGTGCAGAGGGGGTGTGGGAGGTTTGTTGCCCAAATCCACTTCCTCCGGCTCAGCTCTGGGGGCCTTCGGGCTCTTTCTTTCCTCCTTCTTCCCGGCTGGGGGTTGCTCCTCCATCTCCATGTTTTCTGGTTCCTCCCGGAGCTCAGCTCGGGCCTCCACCTCAGGAAGGCTGGAGGGGTGGAGGGCTGAGAGGGTCCCAACCTCAATGCTCACCACGTGGTTGAAGGGCCCAGGGCCCACCTGGGGCTGGCTGTGGTGCCGCTTGGCCAGCTGGATGCTGTCCCGGGGGTTGCTGGGGGCCCGCACCTTCGGGAGAGTCAGGCTGCAGCCCGGACCACCTTCCCTGGCAGAGTTCTTTGTCCCAGGGAGTGTCCCACCCTGAGCAATGACCAGGCCCTCACCCCAGGAAGCTGAACCATGTCTGTGGGTGCGAGACTTCACACACAGCCGGCGGGGAGAGCCCTCTCTTCCCAGACGAGGTGGAAAGGTCTTGGCCTCTGATATTTCTCCAGGATGGACCATGATGGAACTCGAATCCTCCAAGGAAATTCCTGCTTTAGGAACACAGTCCTTGCTCTGCAGAGCACCTGTAGAAGGTGCAGGCATAGCTGCCTTCAGGGCACCCTGGGCCTGAGGACCACGGTCCTGCCCTGTCGGCTGGGTCCCTGGCCCCGAAGAGCCAGAATCCTGCTCTGGGGTTTCCTGGGGGGCCACCAACAACTTTCCCGAAGGTGCCATCTGAAGAGCTGTGGTTGGGGTGAAAAACAGGCATATTGAGAGCTCCCTCGGGTTCGGCCCACGCCCTAACACACACATGTGCGCGCATGCACGCACGTACATACACACACAAAGCCCGGCCTACTGACCTTCTAGAGCATCTTGAAGAGCTCCCACCTGCTCTACCAACTGCTGATTACTACTCCTCAGGTGCTGATTCTCCAACTCAAGCTGCCCAAAAAGAAAAATAAAGATTTAGAATACTCAACCTACAGGTTCAGGCATAGAATTCAAAATAAGATTAAAAATCCTTTTTTAAGATCAAATCTTTGAAAAAAGAACACTTGGTGCCCCAGTAATCCAGGGCTGACCCTCCCAGGGAGCCCTGACCTACCCCCTTCCTCTGTGCTAACCAGTTTGGGTTGAGACAGAAGTCTATTTGGCAGCCCCTGCACCTTTTCTAGATATTTTAACCTCTTTAAAAAAAAAAAAATGTGAAATGTAATACACAGAAAACTACATATCACATCAATGAACAGCTTAACAAATGACTGTGAAGTGACTACTCATGTGATCACCACACAGGTCAAGAAACAGGAATCTGCCAGCACTGTCAACAACAAATTACCCCTTCCTGGCCATGTGTTTCTCCCTTCCTACAAAGGCAACCGCTCTTCTAGGTATATGAGACTCACTTCCTTGCTTTCCGGGTTTCATCATCGAAGTATGCACCCTCCACACATTGGCTTAGTGGTGCCCATTTTTGTCTAAAAGGAATTACACAGTATGTGCTTCTGGGTCTGGCTTTTTTTTATTTTTTTATTTTTTTTAATATTTATTTTATTTTTGAAAGAGAGAGAGAGAGACAGAGTGTGAGCGGGGGAGGGCCAGAGAGAGAGGGAGACACAGAATCTGACGCAGGTTCCAGGCTCCGAGCAGTCAGCACGGAGCCCGACACAGGGCTCGAATTCACAAACCGTGAGATAATGACCTGAGCCAAAGTTGGACACTTAACCGACTGAGCCACCCGGCACCCCTGGGTCTGGTTTCTTTTACTAAACTTATTATCTATGAGACCCATCTCATGGCTGCTACATGTTCTTCTGAATAAAACCCAACCCACTTTTTGGAGCACCTTTTAGCAAATATGGAGGCAAACCAGGTATCAGTTCTGTTCCCAAGCACTTGTCGTCTAGCAGGTGACCTGAGATGTGCATCCACAGCAGGACACGGGAGGCAAAAAGAGCCAATACCTCCTGCACGTATGAATCACTTGTGTCAGGACAGAGGAAGAAAAGTTGATGTTTGTCCTCTTCCAAACTTCAAATCCCTTCCCTTTTGTTTTGCTTTTTGTTTTCTGTTGCGAGTATCACTGTAGCTTCCAGCCCCAAGTTTTCCTAAATTAAGCTGCAGCAAGTGATGAACTACAGAAATGAACGGCTAGAGGTGGAAAAAGCAGGACTGGGACTATCAGGGGGCACCTGGATGGTTCAGTTGGTTGGGCATCTGACTTCAGCTCAGGTCATGATCTCACAGTTCATGAGTTTGAGCCCTGTGTCAGGCTCTGTGCTGACAGCTCAGAGCCTGGACCCTGCTTCAGATTCTCTCTCTCTCTCTGTCTCTCTGCCCTTCCCCTGCTCATGCTCTATCTCTCTCTCTCTCAAAAATAAACAAACATTAAAAAAAATTTAAAAAAAAGGCACTGGGGTGGTCAGGGACTGGGGGATGAGAGAATAGAGGACCTAGGGTCTAATGGATACACAGGTGCTGTTTAGGGGTAATGAGAGTTTTGGAAATAGACAGTAGTAATGGTTACACAGCATTGTGAATGTACTTAATGCCACTAAATTGCATACTAAAAATGGTGAAAATGGTAAATTTTATGTATATTTTACCACCACCACAAAAACCACTTGAAAAGAATGGAAAGGACAGAGGAGGAAGTGGGGAGGGTAGACGTAAGGGTGTGTGTGCTTTCAGGAAGAAAATGGCATGACACCTCAGAAGTGAGACTCACTCCTCCCCAAACACAAAGCTAATCACGAGCTCTAGGGAAGCCCAAGCACCACAGGAGGAAGGGAAAGGTGAAAATGCCAAGTCTCAGGGTTTAAGCTAAATGGAGGACACATGGTTAACACAACGGAGGTCAGTCAAGGCCCCACAAACAGGAGGCAGAAAAATGCTGGGATGGAGGGACCCCACTCGCATTGCATGTGCTTTCCAGGCTTCCCGAGATGAGTTTTCAACTAACCTCTGCTAACTTCAGGGTCACCCATTCTTTGATCTTTGCAGCTTTTTCTTGGACAACTTTTGCTTCTTCAGCTCTCATTTGCTTCTGCAAGAAACAGAGGGCCTTTCATTAGTCATAGCAGCCACCGGTTTAGTGAACAACTGGAGGTGGGAAGCCCCAAGAAGGAATATCAAGCAATTAGAGGGGGGTGATCTGATGGAAAAACAATAAATCCATTTATGAATTTTAAAAATACTCTTTTTTTTTAACATTTATTTATTTTTGAGACAGAGCATGAACGGGGGAGGGGCAGAGAGAGAGAGGGAGACACAGAATCGGAAGCAGGCTCCAGGCTCTGAGCCATCAGCCCAGAGCCTGATGCGGGGCTTGAACTCACAGACCTCGAGATTGTGACCTGAGCTGAAGTCGGACGCTCAACTGACTGAGCCACCCAGGCGCCCCTTTTTTTTTTTTTTAAAGCTTATTCATTTTGAGAGAGAAAGAGAGAGGGCGAGAGTGCAAGTGGATAAGGGGCAGAGAGAGAGGGAGAGAGAATCCCAAGCAGGCTCCGCACTGTCAGCGCGGAGCCTGATGCAGGGCTCGAACTCACGAACTGCGAGATCATGACCTGAGCCAAAGTTGGATGCTTAACTGACTGAGCCACCCAGGCCCCCCTAAAAATATTCTTAAAGTGTGAAAAGGCTTCCTAGGCATGATACATACCCCAAAAAACATGAAGAAAAAGACTAATAAAGTCTATACTATCACTGTAAATTACTACATGACAAAAAAAAAAGTTTCCTTAAACAAAATCAAAAGACCAATTGAGGGATGATTTACAACACAAATGACTTACATACAGAGGGCTAACTTGAAATGAACAAACAAATAAATACACGCAAAAAGAATATTAACAGGAAGTCAACAGAAAGAGAAATAAAGGGAAAGAAAACCATGAAAGGCTGTTCAACCTCAATCATAATTTTAAAAATGCACATAAAAGACATTTTCCTCTATCAGACTAACACAATTTAAAAGTCTGAAATATCCTATATTGTCAAGGATGTTGGAAAACAATCCCTCTTATACAAATTGGCAAGGTCTTCTGGGGCAGCAATTTGATAGTATCTGTCAAGTTAAAATTTTTTTTAATGTTTATTTATTTTTGAGAGAGAGAGAGAGAGACAGAGCATGAGTAGAGGAGGAGCAGAGAGAAAGGGGGACACAGAATCCAAAGCAGGCTCCAGGCTCCAAGCTGTCAGCACAGAGCTCGATGGAGGGCTCGAACTCACGAACTACGACATCATGACCTAAGCTGAAATCAGACGTTTAACTGACTGAACCACCCAGGCACCCCTGTTAAGTTTTAAATGTATACACTGCTGACTTAACAAACCCACAGCTTAGGAATCATTAGTTGCATTATTATTTAAGCAACAAAAACAAAAAAACTCTGAACTGGCTAATAACCTAAGTGTTAGGGCTTGCATAAAAAATGAAAATGAAAATGGAATGCTGTCCTTTGATACACAAGAAACATTCACAATGAACATTGGAAGGACCTTAAGGTTATCCAGTTTAAGAGGTTTGCAAACTGGCCACAGTCCAGGCCTCCACCTGGTCCACGCCCCCTGCCCTGCCTATTTTTATAAATACTGTACTGGAACACAGCTGTGCCTATTCATTTACGAATTGTCTACTTTGAATTGTCTACTTTCGTGATACAACAGTAGAGCTGAAGAGTTGCAACAGAGACCAGAGAGTACTTACTATCTGGCCCTTTAAAGGACTAGTCTGCCAACCCCTGACCTAGTTTGATACCCTCTTTATAGGGCTGCAGCAACTGAGGCCCAGAGGGTGAAGTGACTTGCCTCTGTCAGTTTGGGCAGCACAGCCAGAACTAAACCCAGGTCTACGGACTTGTAGAACAGCATTCTTTCTATTCTGACCTTTTATTATTGTAAAATGATTTTTTTCTGATCTAAGCTTCAGCAGGAATCATTTTGCCCACTAATCCCCAGATGCTGCCACTTCTGTGAACCACTCAAAAAAGGAGGTAAGGTATCTTTAAAGTCAATGAATGACTGGCTAAAGATTGCATGTGTCCACATTCTATTTTTCCATGATTTTTCAGGAACACATGCTAGGGTGCCCCAGAACATACAAAGGCACATCGCACAATGGGTATGTTCAGTGAATGCTGATGAATGATTACAAATTTGCCTGGGATGGTGGGAAAATACTTCTGGGACTAGCTGGGACCTTCATGGAAGAATACTCATGTAGAAAATTTTTTTTTTTTTTCAACGTTTATTTATTTTTGGGACAGAGAGAGACAGAGCATGAATGGGGGAGGGGCAGAGAGAGAGGGAGACACAGAATCGGAAACAGGCTCCAGGCTCTGAGCCATCAGCCCAGAGCCCGACGCGGGGCTCGAACTCACGGACCGCGAGATCGTGACCTGGCTGAAGTCGGACGCTTAACCGACTGCGCCACCCAGGCGCCCCTCATGTGGAAAATTAAAAGTCATCTGGTCACACTGTAAGGGTGTTTGTTGGAAATAATGGCACTCTGGCACCAGGGGATAACCAGTAGGTAAGGCCAAGGACAGAAGGAAGGCACAGCATCGGATGAAGTTAACTGAACTGTAAAGGGGAGGAGGCTAGATACAGGGAATTGGCGGACTGATGTTTCTCAGATACCCTTTCTGGAGCAAAGGGGCTAACTGTAGCTGGAATGCTGGGCAGTGGCCTCTCCTGGGCACCCATGTGCTCAGGACAAGAGGCCTTGCCTGCCTCAGAGGAGGCAGCAACTTTGGCCTCTGCCTGCTCAAGTTCAGTGAGAAACTTTGGCCAACCAGGTGACCAATGCTGACTGCCCAGCTGTGAGCTGCTCTGATAACCACAGGTGTCATGTCAAGGCCAGGGTGGAGAAAGACAGGCTCTCCTTACCAAACACCAACTTCATGTCTGATACCTGAGTTCACTCTCTGGACAGCCCTATGGCGTATTATAACCCCCACCTTACAGATGTGTAAAATGTGAATCAATGACTTATTTGCCCACAGAGAGCAGCAGGTGCTAGCGAGGGGATCCAAACCCAGATCAATTTGCCTCCAAGGTTCTTTCCCCACTATATCCATCCCCTGCCTGGCTCCCAATGTACCTTCTAATAGTTAAATCTCCATGCAAAAGAACAGTCTCAGGAGGGAGTGAGCTCCCCACCAACGGAGGGCTCAAGCAGAGGGGGTCTGTTCATGAAGGTGTGGCCAATGGCAATGGATGCTGCAGAGGGCATTGGTGCCGCTCTGCAGTCAGCGCTTACCTGCTTCTCCAGCTGTGCCTCCAGCTGGCTGATAAGCTCATCTTTGCTCTGCATGGCTTTCAGCAATTCCTGGTACTTCCGGTGCAGGCTGCCGGCTGAGTCCACATTCTTCAGATTGGACAGTTTCACCTTCTCCTCCATCACACCCACCTTAAAAGTACCATCATCACACAGGGTTGGGATGTGTGTGTGAAACAGCTGCTCACATGCCCTGGGATACTTCCTGACACCCCAGCCCATGGTTCACAGGCAGAGCCCTCACCCAGAGCAGTTGGGGCCAATTAAGTCAATAACCATTTATTAAAATAGCCTCATCTGGGCAAACTAAGGAATTGACAACAAAGAAATGGCTGGGTATCAGGCCATCTAACTCTGGGGACCCCAACAGGGACAAGCTGGGCAGGACAAACAGCCCAGAGAGAAACTGCTTAAATCTCACTGTGGCAGAGATATTTGCTGTTCACTGAATGGCCCTGTGCTTTCAATATTTCCCAGCCCTCTTATAGTCAGATGGCCATGGAATTCACTCCCGCCAGTGGGTCTGAATGGAGTGACTCAGCATTTTTAGGCTGAAGTATTTAAGAGCTCTCTTCCTGCCATGGCAACCAAGGAGGCTGCATGTTTCAGAGGGTCCAGGTGGAAGCTGGAGAGAGCTCCAGCAGCCTCAACCCCCAAGTCCCTATGGGAGGCAGAATCCCCAGCTAACCCACAATGGGGAGATACCATGACTAAGAAATAAATGTGAGAAGGTGCTAAGATGTCAGACCTGTTACCTCAGCATAACGTGGCCTGTGAGGACTAATCCAGCCACCCACTCATGCACTAACCCTTACCCAAAGACTCCTTCATGCCCAAAGAGAGCTCCATGAACCTTAATTTGTTCAGGAGAACTATCACATGACTGCTGGTTTTCCTTGTCCCCATAAGGAGCTTGTCAGGGTGACGAGTATGTCTGTGTGTGTCCATGAAAAGGATCAGGAAAGGCCAACGGCCATTTCTGCTGCACAGTCCCACCAATCCCCTGCCCCGGTTACCTGGGTCTCCGCATTCTCTGCTCTCTGCTCTGCCTCCAGCAGCCTCTGCTCCAGCTCCTGCATCTGCTCAACCAGAGAGGAAGGACTAATGTAGGTGGGTGTCTCTACTCCAACCATGGCATCAGGGCAACGTGAGTAAATTGTGTGGACACTCCACACAGGCTTAAATTGAGCTTAAATTGCTCATTTCAATTTAAGTGGCTCAAGGGTATCAAGACAAAGATTTTCATGGCAACCCTCTGCTCCTTTATCCTGAATTTATGAGGCAGGTAAAGAGCTTAGAGTTGCTGTCCTCTCTGCTGAACGAGTAAAAGCCTAGTTCTTTCTCCTGTGTGTGGGGTACCTACGTGGGGCAGCCGTGTCCCACCATCGTTCTTCAGGAAGCAGTGCTGCCCTCAGCCCTCAGTCTCCTCAGCGCCAGGTCCCAGGCAGTACCGGCTTGCCACATGCCTGGCATGGAACGTACTCCCACGTGAGACCCCACCATGTCAGCAGTAAGAGAATGTTCCTTTCCAGCCAAGGATAGCTCACTGGCTGGGGAAAAATATTTATCCCTTATCAAGGACACCTTGGAATATAAATGGCATTTATAGGTATCACTTTATTTGACTTCTTTAGTCTTCTTTTTTTTTTAATTTTTTTTTTCAACGTTTATTTATTTTTGGGACAGAGAGAGACAGAGCATGAACGGGGGAGGGGCAGAGAGAGAGGGAGACACAGAATTGGAAACAGGCTCCAGGCTCCGAGACATCAGCCCAGAGCCTGACGCGGGGCTCGAACTCACGGACCGTGAGATCGTGACCTGGCTGAAGTCGGACGCTCAACCGACTGCGCCACCCAGGCGCCCCAACTTCTTTAGTCTTAAACAGAGAAACTCAAGACACATTTTTAAAAATTCTATCTTACTACCAGGAGAGGCATGCCATTCAGGTCCGAGGACCTCAGCAGTTCTGGAATCTTATGCCAACTGGCCCAAGCAAAGGGACCTCTGTATGTAGGCTCATCAGGGACCAGCTGTAAGCTGAAGGCTAAGGAGATGCTAACAAGCCCACATCATCTCTGCAGCTTCACAAGCTCATGGTAAGTGGAGCATGGGCTGGAATTCAGCTCCCATCCTTCCCTGGTCAGGGCTCCGCTGTGCACTGGACCATGTACACCATCACACAAAGGCTCTGCAGAAGCGTCACACATCCAACTCACCCTATCAGGAGCCACCTGCTGCCATGTGCTGTGGCCCAGTAAAGTCACCTGCTTCCTTCTCCACCCTGCCTTGCCCCCAGGCAACATGTATGCATTAAACATACACTAGAGACTTAACAGACCAGCCCTGTCCTCCGGGAGGCTGTACAGACCTCATCTTCCAAGCTCCCGGCCAGCCCTTGCCCACCTCATCTCTGCAGATCTAGCCTTTTCTCCAGCTACTCAACCTTCTCTCTTTGGCCTTGACCCTGGCTTGATATTTACCAGCAAACTGAGCAATTAATCCCTTCTCTCTTTCCCAATCTCTTGTCTGCTCAAGAGAAATTCTGCCTTCCATTCTTGATTAAAGGATGGAAGAGAAGGAGCCCCCCCGGTTGGTGCTGGGCAGTGAAAGGAAAGTTCCCTGGCAGTGGTTCATGTTTGAGAACCTGGGGCACCTCTTTTCACAGGGCAGCCTTTCCTCATCCATTTTTTCCTTTTTCTTGAGATTGGGGTGATAGAGATGCTTTCAGAAAGGATCTGAGTATCCCAAGTACAACTCAAGATTTACAACCCATGGGACAAAAATGCCCCTTGGACTTCCAATGGACAGGACCCCCTCTGATAGGCATTCATGTGCTCAGGCCAAGGATGCCTACATCTCTTCTTTCCTTCCTCTCCTGGGCTTAATAATCATGAACAAGGGGTGCCTGGGTGACTCAGTTAGTTGAGGGTCTAACTCTTGATTTTGGCTCAGGTCATAATCCCAGGGTCACGGGATTGAGCCCTGTGTTGGGATCCATGCTGAGCATGGAGACTGCTTAAGATTCTTCCTCTCCCTCTTCCCCTCTCCCCTACTTGCACTCTCTCTCTCTCTTAAAAAAAAAAAAAAAAAAATCAAGCCTCTTGACTCAAGCCTGAAAGAGTGGACTGGTTCTTGCCAGATGCAGGCATCAGTCAGAGTCAGGTGGCCTTTGCAAAATCAAACAGGGGCACCTGGGTGGCTCAGTCAGTTGAGTGCCCAACTTCAGCTCAGGTCATGATCTCACAGTTCATGAGTGTGAACCCCACATCAGGCTTGCTGATGTCAGTGCAGAGCCCACTTTGGATCCTATCTCTGTCTCTCTCTGCCCTTCCCCCACTCACACTCTCTAAATAAATAAACATTCAAAATCAAATAGTCCCTAGAGCCTGTGTTACAAGAATCCCTTGACCTTCAAACGTTTCTTTGCAATTACAGAGAAGATAACAGCATAGCATAAACTGATATTATGGTTATAGGGGTGGTTGCCCCCAGAGCAACAAGAATTCTATTTGGTCAGGGAAGTGTACAATGACACACAGCAGTGGCCCCCAGTGACCAGGTTAGTACTATATATCCCATCCCTCTTTGGCACCAGACCTGACTAGGCCAGATTCTCTGTCCCTAGGAATCTGACATCTGGGATTGAGGAACCAGAAAAAAGAGGCAGGGGCTGCACAAGAGATTGTGCACAAACTTCATTAAGTCATGATTGTTAGGTAATTCTTTTAGTTCTGTGAGCTGTCCCAGGATCCCCCAAATAAATTCCATTTGCTGAAGCTATCCAGAGTTGAAGTTTTGGCCCACCTTAGAAGCAACTCTAATATAGTTGCTGGGAGCATTTAATTTTTTAAAGAATATAATGAAGGGCACCTGACTGGCTCAGTAAGTAGAGCATGGGACTCTTGATCTTGGGGTCATGAGTTCGAGTCCACATTGGATATACAGATTACTTAATAAAATAAAATAAAAAACGGGGCACCTGGGTGGCTCAGCTGGTTAAGTGTCCAACTCTTGGTTTGGGCTCAGGTCATGATTTCATGGTTTGTGAGTTCGAGTCCTGCATCAGGCTCTGCACTGATAGTGCAAAGCCTGCTAGGGATTCTCGTTCTCTGTCCCTTTCTCCCTCCCTCCCTCTCTTTTTCAAAATAAACAAACTGAAAAAAAAAAATATATAATAAAATAAAATAAAAATACAATGAAATATTGAATGGGAAGGCTTTGGATTCTTGACAAGTTTCCTAGATTAATCTTCAGCTGGACCATTCTGATCTAACATCTGCTTTGTAGCTCAGAACACATAGGATTTCCATAGGAAATGATCTCTCATATCCATAACCTTCTCTAACAACTGTCTGATATTTTCAAATTTCATTCAAGAGAAAAACCTGTCTTCCTATTTTATAGATGGAGAAACCAAGGTAGAGTGAAGAACAGAATTGTACTGGAGTCCTACCTCCCAGCTGGGCATTTCCATTTGGGTCAAGAGTGGTCAATGACACTGGTCAGAGCCAGAAATCACTCTGTTATTGACAACGAGGTGAGCATTTTTCCCCTCAAGATTTTACTACTAGACATCCCCTTAAAGTATGCTATCGCTGAAGCAAATGGAAAGGAAGGCACCTTGCAGAGCCTGGGGTCTCCTCCCATTCTCGGGCTGGCTGCCACAGGGTCCCCATATTGCTACAGACTCTCAGCTGTTCTTACCTTCCTGGCTGGGACACTCAAAACTCAAAGCATTTGGTATTCATCTTTATGCTGGAGCATTTTTTTTTCTTCTAAAACTAATGTTTGAACATTGAAAACATTTTGAACATCTGGAACTTTTTAAAGAGTATAGTATAACGATCCATGTATCTATCACTATGCTCCAACAATTACCAACAACCTGCCATCCTTGTTTGAAAAGAATGTTTTTTAAAATTTTTAACATTTGTTTATTTTTGAGAGAGACAGAGAGAGAGCGAGAGAGTGAGCATGTGTGCAAATGGGAGAAGGGCATAGAGAGAGGGAGACAGAGGATCTGAAGCAAGCTCTGTGTTATCAGTGCAGAGCCTGATGTGGGGCTTGAACTCATGAACCCATGAGATCATGACCTGAGCTGAAATCAAGAGTTGGCCATTTAACCAACTGAGCCACCCAGGCATCCCAAAAAGAATATTTTTAACATTATGTTTCCCTGTTTTTAAGAAAGCATATTCTCTCCACTGCCACAGGAATACTCCAGGTGTGTCTATGCTGGAACGTCATTCTTAGAGTATTCAAACTTCATTTAATGCCAGCATCAATACTTTTCACAATGGCAGACTGTTCTTTAAGCTTGCATATGGGGCCACCACTTATTTAGGTTCTATTTCTCCTATCAGAGGGTTCCCCAGGACCGTGTCCTCAGCTGTCCTTTTAGTCTGTGGGCCTGGGGTGATCCACCAGCCAAGTAGGTGTCAGGTTTGGGCGGCTGACTTTTAGTGCTTTTTAGGCGGATCCACTTTCACCAGCTGTGACTGGCACATGAGACTCATAAATAAGCTGCTCTGATACTGGCTGCAGCAACCCGATGAAATGCACTTGGCAGCAACCTGGTACTTAATCCCCGTGTCCACAGCTCCTTGTTATACTCATGGTGCTGTGAAATGGCAGCCCCATGGCAGTGAGACCAGTAGGCACTCGCATGAGCTCCCAACACAATCCTGAGCTGTGGCCTGAGCCAAGAGCTGGGCCATGCTGGTGCTCAGCTATCCCTTTGAAAAGGGGGTTCAACCTTCTTACCGCTGCTTTGCACCCACTAGAGAGATTGGGACGGGGCTAGCACGAAGGCTTGAACCTGACTGGCTCTGCCATGGTGTGTCTTTAGGTAAGTTCCTTAACAGCTCTGTGCCTCAGTTTCCTCACCAGGAAAAAAAAAGAGTAATGACTCTCCACCTCCTAGGGTTGTTGGGAATATTACACAAGATGCCTCATTTAAAGCTCACGTGCACAACTTGGCACTTACTGAGCAGTTTATAGTTAGCTATTTGTTGGTTTTTTGTACACAGAGAAGACACTTAGAATCAGGGAGACCAGTTTGCCTGGGACAGTCTGGTGTTCACCTGTTGTCCCAGAATAATTAGTAGCAGAGCCTTCTTTTCTGTCTCCAAAGCATCTTGGGTTAGATGATAAATTATATGGCTCTCCTACTTATGATCCATCTTTAATGGCTTTAAACCAGAGGTTGCTAACTACTAGCCTACAGGGTGTTTTGCCTACAGTGTTAGGAGCATTTAGCTGACACGGATATAACTAAAGAAAGCCACTTGCTGTGTGTCTGGCACTGGTTTAAGCACTTTACATGTATCAACTCATTTAATCTTCTTCACAATAGGCAGGAGCAGGCACACCTATTATCACTGTTGTATAGATAAGGAAACTGATGCACAAGGGTTGGGTAACTCAGCTGACAGGTCCCATGGCTAAGAGGGAGAGCCAGGATTCAAACTCAGGAGGGTTGGCTCCACAATCTGTTGTACTGTTGGCCACTGTACCTCTCACATACAAATCTCATGTCAGGTGAAAACTGAGATTGCACAATACAATCCCTGGCTTCCAGCTTCCCTTGAAAACTCAGCTCTGACATGCTAGGGTTACATTTTCTTACAGCAATAAGTGGCTTCTTCCTCCAGCTCTAGCATGTTCCCTTGAATTCTCCCTAGAACCCATCTGGCTCACATAAGTTGCCTGCAAGCACGTGAGTAGCAACCCCCAGTTTTAGCTATTAATTGTTATCTGTAATCAAACACAATGGCTTTCAACTGTACTTTTTTTATTAGATCTTTCCTTCAGTGAAAATCATATGCTTAGTCCCCAAAATATAAAATATAGGACCATGGGGCTGTCCTGGTGTCTGACTATAGAAAAGGCAGGAGAGGGGCGCCTGGGTGGCTCAGTTAAGCATCTGATTTCAGCTCAGGTCATGATCTCAGGGTTTGTGAGTTTGAGCACCGCCTCAGGCTCTGGGCTGACACCTCAGAGCCTGGAGCCTGCATCCAATTCTGTGTTTCCGTCTTTCTCTGCCCCTCCCCTGCTTGAGCTCTGTGTGTCCCTCTCTCTCAAAAATAAACATTAAAAAAAGAAGGAAGGAAGGAAGGAAGGAAGGAAGGAAGGAAGGAAGGAAGGAAGGAAGGAAGGAAGGAAGGAAGGAAGGAAGGAAGAGAAAGAAAGAAAGAAAGAAAGAAAGAAAGAAAGAAAGAAAGAAAGAAAGAAAGAAAGAAAGAAAGAAAGAAAGAAAGAGAGAGAGAAAGGGCAATGAGTCTTCTCTGTCAGTTCCACTGCTCCTTTGGGGCACATCGGGCTCAAGGTGTCCACTAGAAGGACAGCTGAATGAGGTCGAGGCAAAGCTGTGGCAAGAGTTCATGGCTGTAGATCTCAGACTTTCAGGGGGGTCAGGACACACATGGAGCTTACTCTAAGCAGATTCCTAGGCCTTGCCCACAGAGATTTTTAGTTGGGTAGCCTGAGATTTTCTTTCTGAGCACATTCCTGGGTCCATGCCCCAGAAATCTCAGCTGATACTCATGCAGGTGGCGTACAGACCACACTCTGAAAAAACACTAGACTGGCCACAGACGGCAAAGCAAAGCTGATCCTTCAGGGATACATCTGGGGCCAAGTCCCCATCAGCACAGGGCTTCTCAAATGGCTTTACAGAGGAGTACAGAGCTCTATCAATATATGGCTCCAGAAAAAATACTACAGTGGACCCTATTAAAAATGGGTGGTTAGGAGAATAAAAAGCCTCTCTCTCTCTTTACTCAGATACACACACGCATATGAGCTCATATACAGTGAATAAAAGTTCTAGAAGGTATCTGCTCCCAAAGCAAATTGGATCTGTCAGCTAAGGCCAATGCTGTGATGGCTTTATGCAGACTTCAACAAATTTCCTGACAGCACTACAGGTACCCTCCTTTTACAGTACCTGGGCTTTTTGTAAATTCTGAGGTATTTAAAGATTATGTTTTTCTGGGCTCTGTGTTCTATCCATACATTGGGAAGCTGATGCCTACACAGAGTTGCCACCTCTGTATAATCCATGGTCTGAGGGGGGAGGAGCAACAGTCATTGTTCTTTTGTTTCAGAGGACTGAACTGAACCATTTGTATGTTCAAAAAAAGGTCCTGAACTAAATTTGTGGTATATAAATGTAAAACTCAGTTAGTGCATTTCAAAATCTTGGTTGTAGTAGGGGATTCTAAAAAATAGGAAGTGCACAGGATCCCACTGGAATGGGTCTTGGGAAAAGTTGCTTCAGTTAAAAATATTCAAGCTAAGAGGCGCCAGAGTGGCTCATGGCTCAGTCTGTTAAGCATCTGATTCTTCATTTTGTCTCAGGTCATGATCTCACTGGGGGACAAGCCTGGGGATGGGCTCTGTGCTGACAGTGGGAGCCTGCTTGGGATTCTCTCTCGGCCCCTCCCCCATCACACTTGCCCTCTCTCAAAATAAATAAATAAATAAATATTAAAAAATACATATTCAAGCTAAAAAATGAGAGATGTTTCATTACATTACTTCTTTTCAATAAATCCACTGAAATCCCTTTTGGAAGTAGACAGAGTAAATTAAAAGTTTAAAACCTGTGTTAGTTCTAATACTGATGCCATGTTTTTTCATAGTAATTACTACTGTGGCTAGCTTGTCTGAGGACAGTTATTACATTCCCACGTTTGTGATGGAATAACTGAAGCACAAGTTTAAGCAAGGATGAAAAAAAAATTTAAGAGGCTTTCATATCCATCTATAAAGCCTCCTAGAACAGTATCAAAAGTTTTAAATTTATCTGAACAGCCTTTATGACTTCTTCAACATACCAAGGAAGAGAGCAAGGCAGCGGGGGGAATGGCTCCCAGGGAACAGAGCATGATGTGAACTCCAAGACATCAGCCATTCCCTCAACTCCTATACTGGACAGGAAATGAACCCACAATTCACCTGGCTCCAGAATGCCTGGCCCTGGCAGTCTGGGTGTCCATGGCAATGGCAAACCAGACCTGGTGAAGCGTTAATAGCAGAAATAAGGTCTGATACTGTTTCTTCTTCCCACCCTCCATTTCCTCTCTCACCCTCAGGTGAGGGATTATGTGGTAGTCTTGACATCTTTTCTTTAAAATTTTTTTTTGCTTTTTAACACAGATCATTCCATGTCCAGAATGGCAATTCTGCAAGAGGGAGGCAGGTGTGAGCAGGCTGTGGGGTGGGGAAAGAGGAAGGGCATGTTTCCAAGCCTTAGCAGCCAGTGGGCAGTATCTGATCCCAGGAAGGGACCCCTGGACCCCTGGGAAGCACCCAGGTTTGGCTTGCCCTGCACGACCAGCAGTGAGCAATTGCACAGCCAGTGGTCATCCAGGCAGGGCAAGCCCCATGGGCGGGTGAGTTGCGCATAGAGGTGGAGGGGGCGGGTGAGTGAGAGGGCTGGTCAGAGGGACCCAGCTGACCTCGCTCACCCTGTGTAGGTGGGTACTGGTGATGATTAACTAGTAAGCTCTAAGAGCAGTGACAGAGATAGGACCGAGATCAGGGCTTGGCCCCAGCACCAGCTCTCCTGAGAAGCCTGAGTCTTCTCTTCCTGATCTGAAACTTACCTTGATGTACTGGGGAAAATCTCTAAGTGAACTGTTGAACCTGTCCTGTTGGTTTGGAGATGAATGTAGGTGACAGGCACAGCCCCAGCATTGAGCAACATGGTGTTTATGGCTTTAAGGTTTCCTGCCAAAAGGTCTGGTGTCAGGCTAATGTCTCAGTACTCTTCTGTACTTAATTCTTCCAGCCTGTGATCCCTAGTCAAGATTTCTTTCTCTCTCTTCCCCCCATACCTCAGTCTCTTCTGCCCTGTGTCTGCATGCTTCCCCTTTCTTTACCCAAGTCACACTCTGAGCTCCCAACCTTTTATGGGAGGGCATTCTGGCTGCATGACAATCAAAGGCAGCCTGGAAGAGAAGATGGGGCCAATCTTATGATCTTATGAAAGTTCAACCTACCCAGACCCAAGGGGCTGTGGAGAGAGGTGTATCTGGATATATTTAAGGACCCTGGGGAATAGAGGAGGAAGGCACTTTAACACATTTTTTATCATGTAATAGTTCAGGAAACACATAGAGAATAACATTTTAAAATATGTATCCACCATTCAGCTTTATCAAATCTTAATTTGTCATATATGCTTCTGATGTCTTTAAGAAACGGGCCCCTACAGAGTGGTACATAAAGCTCCCGTCTGCTTTTCCCAGATTTCACTCCTCCCCTTCTAGCATCTACCCCACACTTGGTTGTATTTAGATTTTACCTCATTTGATATACCCCTAAACAACAAGCTTTAGGTTTTAAAACTTTATATAAACCATATTATTCTATATACATTCTCCTGATCTTTTCTGTTCAGTGTTGGTTTTTGAGATTGGTTAATCTTACATATGTAGCTCACTTGACTCATTTTTATTATTTTAATTTTTTTTTGAGAGACAGAGATAGAGAGAGGGAGAATCTTAGAAACAAATTTTTTTTAACATTTATTCATTCCTGAGAGACAGAGAGAGACAGAGCATGAGCAGGAGAGGGGCAGAGAGAGAGGGAGACAGAATCCAAAGCAGACACCAGGCTCCGAGCTGTCAGCACAGGGTCTGACACGAGACTTGAACTCACAAACCGTGAGATCATGACCTGAGCCGAAGTCGGCCACTCAACCAACTGAGCCACCCAGGCACCCCAAGAGAGAGAGAATCTTAAGGAGGCTCCACACTCAGCATGGAATCTGATGCAGGGCTCAATCCCAAGATCCCAAGACCCTGGAATCATGACCCAAACTGAAATCAAGAGTCAGATGCTCAAGCGACTGAGCCACCCAGGCGTCCCTCACTTGATTCATTTTTAACAGCAATGTCATATTCCATTGTACAAATACACTCAATATACTTAAACACCTCCCTGTTGAAAGACATTTAGGATATTCCCAATTTTTCATATAGCAATGCTAAATTCTTGTATATAAAAAGATTTCTTTTTTTTTAAATTTTTTTTAATGTTTATTTATTTTTGACAGAGAGACAGAGCATGAGCAGGGGAGGGGCAGAGAGAGCAGGCTGCAGGCTCTGAACTGACAGCACAGAGCCCGATGCGGGGCTTGAACTCACAGACCGTGAGATCATGACCTGAGCTGAAGTCGGACACTCAACTGACTGAGCCACCCAGGTGCCCCAAAAGATTTCTTATATATGTCTCCTTATGACTGATACATTTGGATTTATTTCTACCATTGCATTTTGTGCTATTTACTCCATTTTTTTTAAATACTCTTTTCATTTTCTTCCCAGACTGGATTTAATAGACTTTATTACATTTCCCTACTCTACTGATAAGTTATATACTCTATTTCTACTTATTACCATTATTATAGACTTAAATTTCAGACTTACAGACTGCTACATGTTCCCCAGTACCTGTTCTCCTCTCTCTCTCATACAAATAACAGCCTCCAACTTTCAACAGAGCACGTAGTTCTCCAGAATAAAGACTACACTTTCCAATCTTCCCTGCTGCTGGGTACAACCATGTGAATGAGTTTTGATCAATGGGATATGAGGAGAAGCAATGAATGGAACCTTCGGGTCACCACTAAAAGGGACGGGTTTGGAATATGGACATCATGGTGAACCCTCCTCTTCAAACCTACAGCAGACGTCACCCTAGAATTATACGGCTCATGTCTGGAATGTTACACAAGAGGGAAATAAATATCTGTCGGGTTTAAGCCATTGTGACCTTGGGTTCTTTCTTACAGCAGCTGAATTATAATCTAGCTAATACAGTAAGCACGGATTTTTTAAAAAATTTATACTGCTTAGACTCATTCTGCTTCCCAAATTGGAGGCTTCACATCTTTCAACAAGTTTGTGAGTTTTTAGAGGCGCCTGGGTGGCCCAGTTGGTTGAGCATCCAATTCTTGATTTCAGCTCAGGTCCTCATCTCACAGTCAAGGGATCAAGCCCCCACAGTGGGTTCCATGCTGACAGTGCAGAGCCTGCTTGGGATTCTCTTACTCTTCATCTCTCTCTCAGCCCCTAACCCACTTGTGCACACATTCATTCTCTCTCTCAAAATAAATATATATTTTTTTAAGTTTGGGAATTTTTAAACCATTATCTCTTTGAGTAATGTTCTCCTTCATTCTCTTTTCCATCTCTGGAACTTTATAGGATCTTGTCATTCTAGCATCCGTGTCTCAGTCTCCGTGCCTTTATCTCTCTGGGCTCCATTCTGGATGACTTTCTCAGGTCCACCTTTCCATTCATTAAGCTTGTCTCAGTGGTGCCTAATCTGACATTTAATTTATCTATTGAACATTTAGTTATACAATGAAAACATTTTTTGCTTCTAGCAGTTCTATTTCGTTCTTTTTCAAGTCTACCTAATCTTTTTGAATAGCGTCTTATTCTTGCCTTGTGTGTTCAATCACTTCATTACATCTTCAATAATTTGAAGGAATTCAATTATATTCAATAATATTGAAGGAACTTGCCAACAGTTCCTTATTTGAAGTTCTTGAGGGACCTAGTCTACTTGTTTGTTGTGTATGGGGACTCTAACTCAGTAAAAATTATTCTCTCAAGTATTTAGTCATTTTGGATCATATATTCATCTTTATCATGGCTTTTTTGCCTGTGAGGATCCTGTATAATCTGGGTTGAGGTTTTGTTTCTCCAGAGAGGTTCTGTGTCTGTATCTAGGGTCCTAGGGGTATCACTGGCCCAGAACTTAAGGTTCCTAATCCACACAAATAATACAAATTCTAATATTAAACCAATACCATCATCAGGTTCTCAGGGCGTACTTTCCTTTTGCTTTTTGTTTTTTGTGCCCAGAGCCTTGGCTTAGTCTGAGAAACTGTTCTGTCATCTCCCTGTCTTGGTAGATGATTTTCTTTTCCTTATCTTTTTATATTACTTTGACAGTCCTGACTTTATTTTTTTTTAAGTTTACTTATTTATTTTGAGAGAGAGAGACAGAGCGAGAATGTCAGCTTGGGAGGGGCTGAGAGAGAGAGAGAGAGAGAGAGAGAGAGAGAGAGAGAGAATCCCAAGCAGGCTCCGTGCTATCAGCACAGAGCCTGACTCACAGCTGATCCCACGAACCATGAGATCATGACTAAGCTGAAGTCAAGAGTCAGATGCTTAACCAACTGAGCCACCCAGGTGCCCCGACAGTACTGACTTTACATGAAAGTTTCAGTTTCAGCTCCAGCTTCCAACTGACCAGACCTCATCTCTGTCTCCACAGATGCTAAAACTCAAACCTCAAACCTTTCATTACTACAGGGAGGCCAGCCACACAGCCCGTCCCACTCAGCTGTCAGAGTTGAATACCACTTGGGTTCTACTTCTTCATTTGGCCGGCTGAGGATTCCTCCTACTCTTCTCAGTGCATGGCTCTGCACTGAGAAAAATATTTTAAATATTTAATCCAGTATTTCTAGGTGTTTCATAGCAGTCTTTCTTAAAGGTTATTTTGTGGTCCCTATCACTAGAAACAGAAGTCTCTTCCCTCTGAGATGTGTTTTAGACCAGCTGGAGGATCCTTACTTATCTTTTCCTTCCCTCCTACCCCTCCCCAGTCTCATATCCTAAGGCAATGTTCTCAGACTGTACAGTGTACAAAACTAATTTCTGGGAGCTTGTTAAACATGCAGATTATGGGGCGCCTGGGTGGCGCAGTCGGTTAAGCGTCCGACTTCAGCCAGGTCACGATCTCGTGGTCCGTGAGTTCGAGCCCCGCGTCAGGCTCTGGGCTGATGGCTCAGAGCCTGGAGCCTGTTTCCGATTCTGTGTCTCCCTCTCTCTCTGCCCCTCCCCCGTTCATGCTCTGTCTCTCTCTGTCCCAAAAATAAATAAAAACGTTGGAAAAAAAAATTAAAAAAAAAAACATGCAGATTATGAGCAGCATCCCCAGGATACCTGGATCAGGAGGACTGGAGTGGGGCCCAGGAATGCACACGCTTAGTAAGTGCTCCAGATTTCTGGCCTGGATAGTCCCACGACCACCCTTTGAGAACTACTATCTAAAGCCCATTTCCCTTTACCTGAGATGGCTGAATTCTACCCTTTCTCTTAGCAGTATCTGAACCATATCCATAGGAACCCTGCTGGTCTCTGTTTCGCAAAGCCTGAACTAGTAGACAGCAATGCCAACAGACCCAAAGTTCACAAGTTCTAGACCAGGGAAGTCGAGGGCCATTACCCTCAGCAGTGGAAATGCAGGGGAAATGCCAATAACTTGTCTTCCTGGACTCCAGGTTGTGGGGCTATCATAAAACAGGCCTTTTACCCAGGCTTTACTAATAAAGACCTCGACATTACTTGGAGAGAGGTGGACTGATTTTTACTTTTGTACTATGAAGGAAGGGTTGGCTCAGGAGATGGATAATGTAAGCAAAACTAGAAAGAAAAGAGTTTATTCAACTAAGATAGATAGATAGATAGATAGATAGATAGATAGATAGATAGATATTTTTTTTTTTTTAGTACAGGACTCTACTCTCCAGACAGGTTATGCTCCAAAATGCCTCTGAAAGTCAGGTGTTTAGACTGTCTCTTCCCACAGAAACATTACAAATGGTGGTCAGTTTCCCAGACCAGCCCATCCACACCTGTAAAGATAATAATCATTCCCATTTAGGACCTATCCCATGCCAGAACCTTTATATGTGTGACCTGATACAATTCTCAAAATAACTGTGAAAGGCAGACATTTGTGTCCCTGCCTTAGAGGTGAAGGGACTTGCTCAGGGTCACACAGCATAGCTAGTAAGTGGCAGAGCCAGGTGGGTCTGGCTCCAAAATCTGTGTCCTTGTCACTAGAAAATCAGGCTGCCTTTCATAGCTCGTCTGCTTAATACAGGGTGAACAGTAAAACATCGTCCCTTCTTCCCCACACTGACAAAGAAATATTAAGGGAATAACAGAACTTCCACTACAGCCAGTTGACGACTCAAGAGGTAATGGAGGACCAAGATGTCTATCATTTCTCTGGAGCAGGAGAGAATGCATGATGATAGCTTAGTAAATTGCTTTGATTTGGGCTTAAAAAAGAAATAACTATCTTAGATTTCATTCTGCATGTGTGGAGGACATCTTATTAAAAGTTCACCTTCTTGCAATGAGTAGTAAATAGGCCCTAGGGATCTAATGCACAGTATAGTGAATACAGACAAGAGTACTGTATTATAATCATCAAACTTGCTAGGAAACTGGAACTTCATTATTCTAACCCCTAAAAAGAAATGGCAATTACATAATGTGATAAAAGTGCTAATTACCACTACAAAGACAGCCACATTGCAAAATATAAATGTATCAGATTAACATGTGGTGTACCTTAAATTATATAATGTTATATGTCAAATATACTTCAATTAAAAATTAATTAATTAAGGGGCACCTGGGTGGCTCAGTAGGTTAAGCATCTGACTTCGGCTCAGGTCATGATCTCACAGTTCATGAGTTCGAGCCCGGTGTCAGGCTTTGTGCTGACAGCTCAGAGCCTGGAGCCTGCTTTGGATCCTGTGTCTCCGTGTCTCTCTGCCCCTCCCCTGTTTGTGCGCTCTCTCTCTCTCTCTCTCAAAAATAAATAAAAATATTTTTAAAAATTAAAACAAAATTAATTAATACCTAGAAAAAACAAAGTTTACCTTCTCTAACTCTCCCTAACTCCTGCCCTAGCGGACACAGACCTCTGAGATGAGGTTAGGTCTCCAGGACTCACCTTGTCAGCCAGCAGCTCCCTGATCTTGCTGGCCTGCAGGCGGAACCGGAAGAGCTGGGTTTCCAAGGCCAGGCAGCGCTTCTGCCAGTCTACGCTGGCTCGGGTCTCCACCTTGAGTTCTGCCATGATGGAATCCACTTCTGGCTACTCCAGGGAGCCCTGAGAACCAGCACACAGCAAGAGGAGAAGATCAAGAAGTGTGTGAGGAGGAGGGTAGAGAATACAGGGCTACGGGCTGTGAGTTAGTCATTGCTCTCCCTGTGTCCCATTGTCACCTTTCTTAGCTCAATGTGTCCTGTTCCAAAGTAAGTTAGCTGGGCAAACTCAAGAAATCATGAAATGTGAGAAACTGTAAGGAGAATTGGGCCTCATCTGTGTTTCATTCAATTATCCATTTAACAAATATGTATCCATTCAATAGACATTTACATGCCAGACACCCTTCTAGGCACTGGAGATGCAAAGGTAAATAAAAGAGGCCCCCTTATCTTTGAGTTTTCCAGGGAACTCAGGAAAATCTAAGAGAGAATGTAGTCACAATTGCTAATCAATATGCAGATAAATGGGAACAGGGAAATGGGGTAGACTATGGGAGAGGGATAAAGAGGGGACGATGTTTAGGGAAGGATTAAAGTGAGTGACATTCATTTGAGATCATATAGCTAACTGGAGGCAGAACGCTGATTTCCAGTTTATTACTGATTCTACTACATCTATATAATGTTATTTATTTATGTATTTATTTACTTTTAACAAATCGTAATTCTGCATTCCTTCCTTCCTTGGATCCATCTATTCATTCTTTCTTTCAAGTAGGTTCCACACCCAGTGTGGGGCTTGAACTCACAACCCATAGATCAAGAGTTGCATGCTTCACCGACTGAACCAGCCAGGCACCCCCACTCAGAGATTTTTGATGAGAAAAAAAGGAATGAAAATCCAAAGCTTTGCATGTCCTTGACAATTTCCTATTTAGTTGGGATTCTGTCAGTTGTCATTGAATCATCCTCCTCTAAAACAGATTCTCACTCTAAGTTCTAAAATATAAACCAAAAAAAAATTGGTAGACATTTTGCTGTAACCTCTGGAGAATGCCACAAGTCCTTGGGAAACAATGATACAAATTCAGACACCTATAATATCGCCAGTCAGGGGAATTTATCCAGATGTCTCTTGGATAAATTTTAGAGAAGACAACTGGTTGGGGATGAGAAAATGAAGCAGCATGTATGAGTATGCACGAGAGAAGACACAAGCAGAGTGAACACAGGGGAGAGATGGGCTGGAAAACATACCTGCCATCAGAACTTTTAAAATCCTCCCTGCTACTAATAATTACACTTGGCCACCAGCATAAATTTGGTCTGTCCCAAACCATGACACATGATTACTCCAGTATTAGATGATTTTTAAGGAATGACTTATTTTTTTAGGTTGATAATATTTTTAAAATGTGATCTGTCAGAGATACATAAGACTTACAGGTGAAATTATATAATGTCTGGGGGTTAGCAGTGGTCTAGGAAGGAAATACATGAAATCAGATTTATCAAAATATTTCCAAGTTTTGAAGCTGGGTAATAGGTACATGGGAGTTCTTTATACTGGCCTTTTTACTTGAATATATGCCTAGAATTTTCTGTAACAAAACTTTATTTTTTTAAATCCGTTTTCCTTTCTTTTTAAAAAAAATTTTTTTTTAACGTTTATTTATTTTTGAGACAGAGAGAGACAGAGCATGAACAGGGGAGGGGCAGAGAGAGAGGGAGACACAGAATCCGAAACAGGCTCCAGGATCTGAGCTGTCAGCACAGAGCCCGACGCGGGGCTCGAACCCACAGACCGTGAGATCATGACCTGAGCCGAAGTCGGACGCTCAACCGACCAAGCCACCCAGGCGCCCCCCTTTTCCTTTCTTTAGGAGCCACATGCCTCAGAAAACCCAGTCACCTCCTGCCCTGTTGCCAAATACCGTCTTGGTGACCAGTGAGTCTGTCTTTAATGTGTTAACCACCAATACTGCTTCCCACCTCACATTTGACTTTTACATGGATCTTTCTCATACCACAAATAGCTATCATTTACTGGGTTCTCAGTGTATGCCAGGCAAGTGTGGCCTCTTTAATCCTCATGACAACACATAAGACAAGGTGTGGGCACTACTGTCTACACTCTCACATGAGGACACTGAGGAACTGAGAGGCTAAATAAATTATACAAAGAGTTCTAGAGCTAGTAAGTAGTGGGGCTGGAGTTCTCGTCCCAAAGTTCCTGCTCTTAGCAACTCTGCTGTTTACACATCCAGAAACTTGAAAGAATTCTGATCTCACAAAGAGTGAGCTGGATTGTTAAGAATGAGAGAAATATTTTACAGGACCTTTTAGGATCCTTGGCAGGATCCTTGGTAGGATATTAGGGTGAACCTGTATTCAAGAGTTTCCAGGGCATCCTGGTCTCAAACCATAACCTGACACCATAACCTTCATAAGCACAGACATTTATCCTATATCCAGACTTTTCATTTAAAAAACAGCGTCAGTAGACCTGCAGAGAAAGGCCCAACAATTAAACACTGATGAGTCTAGTGTCTGCATCTTTCGGTTCTGGGCTGCTCAGAACACTGAACGCATGACCTCAGCCCTGCTCTCCCGGAACTGTCATCCCAAACAATCCCAACATTGTGACCTCCCAGCAATCCCCACCTCAAAAGACTGGGACCGACTGGAACGGGGAGGAAGACAAAAGGCAAAAACAAAACATGACCTTCTCTGAGCTAAGATCACAGCTGAAAAGACAAAACAACCTTGTGGGGCCTCCAGAGAAGGCCAGAGGCTTCATGTTTGATTTGCTTTGTCCTTTAAGGGGGTGGGGGGGGGGGTGGCTTTTCCTCGTATAAATAAAAAAAGTGGTAGATCTGAACATAGGACCTGAGTGTCTTGCAACCTAGCTTGGGGCTAAGCATTAGCAGTAAAAACACACAAGTAAAACCTAGGGAGAGGAGAAACTTAATTCTTTTGTGGCACCCTCTTATTGACTGTCAAACTACAGCTCAGATTCCAAGAGGACAGTGGAAAACCAATCATCAAAATCTCCAGGAGCTTGGAAATAAAACATATCATTGGCCTCTGCCTGGTCCTGATATCTGAAATTATCTCTAGACTGCAGGGAGTGCTTTCCCAATCAAGCATCTTATGACATCACACTTTCGAATAGATCAAGTGCTCTGCTTAAACCTCTCCCTGCCCTGGGCACGCTAATGTCAGGGGCGGGGTGGGGGGGTGGGGGTGGCGCGGAAAGAGTTGCGCTGGGCTTGTCTTAGCATGTGAGGAGAGCTACGGGGTTTCGAAAGGGAACTGGAGCAAGGTGCCTGCTGCCAAGCGCGTGGCCCAGAGGCTCTTCCGACAGAAGCAGGTGGTTGCCGCGGCAGCTAGAAAACATGAGGCAAAACATAAAAGCAAAATACCAGTACAGTGAACTTCACCTGCTTGGTCACCTTGTACATGTACCTCCCATAAAGACTTGCAAAGATGAGCAGAAATTAACTTAAAGAACAGTTTTTAACTTTCCAAAGCACTGTATAGGAGTTATTTCTCTCCTTATCCTCTCAATATCCCTGAGATGTAGGACAAGTGATACTATTCACAATGAACAGATAGATGAGAAAACGCAGTGCATCCGTGCCTTGAGACATAGAGCTAAGCAGTGTCAAAGCTGGGCCAAGAATGATCTCCCAGCATACAGAACATCCTCTTTCCGTGAAGATGCTTCAGTAGTGGTGGTGGAGTCTCATGCTACCCGGCTAGCCTAACACAGATAGAACATTAATGGCAAAATAGGTGGGGAAATGAGAGAAGGGACAAAACCCAGCTCAACTGTTCTCTTTGTTTTTTAGTCTGGAAAGCTTCAACTATACACAAGAAGTAGGGAGAACAGTACAATAAATCCCCATGCACCCTCCCCCGAACTACAATGGTTGACTCACGGCCACTCTTGTGAAATCCACTTCTCTTGATTCCTATTAGTGCCCAGCAGGCTACACTGCCCAGCAAGTGACCACACAGCCTTGACTCCTGCTTTGGAACTCCCTAAGTCCTCCAGCATCCTGGGCTGACACAGCCACAAGGCTGGAGCAGCATGCCTCAGAGGCAGGGGCCGCGTGCAGGATGGGTGATGAAAAGGGGGCACAGGGAGTCCTTAGGTGACCTCAGACTTTGAGCCTGTATCAGAGAAAACACAGACTTGACCTGGGATGGCTCTGGAAGGTTTAGGGATTTGACCAGAAATTGACAAAATGCTGAGATTAAATTTAATTCAACCAACTTTTGTGAAGTGATTTCTACGTGCAAGGTTGGGGACATAAAGATGAATTAAAGATCCCATGGCTTGTAGGGCTCAGGTCTACAGTCTGAATATCCTGGAACTTCCCTACAAAGAGGACCAGTCAATACAAGAACCTAAAGGAAAGAGGGCAGAGGCCACTGCAGGAGGCTTCAGAAGGTAACAGGAACTCTGTTCTGGGTACAATTTCCACTGGGCTCTCCTGTGTCACCTCACTATGGTTCACTCTGAATGTGAGCACCTTTTGTGATTTCCACTTGCTAGTGGTAGGCTACCATCATCTTCTACAAGTGCTAGACTAGACTGACTACCTGCCCAACTATGGGAAAGGAAGAGCTTTGTGCCCCTTTTCTGGGGACGGAGCTGGGGGAGGGTGAGTGCATACAGGGGCATAGCTCCCTCTGACCGCACCATGTCATCTGATCAAGCCAACAATTTGTGTTTTACTCTTGGGTGCTGAGGCAGCACATTTCACAATGTTGGAAGAGACAGGAAAAGGTGAGCATGTTCCAGCCTTCGGGGATCTAAATACCAGAAAGGACTAGGACAATCACGAATAGCATCCTTTGAGAACAAAACCAGTAAAGGGAAACAGCAGAGTGTAGTACTTCCGATCCCCTCTCCTGGTGCCAAACAAGCCTGGGTTTGAGTACTGGCTCAGGCACTAATTAATCATGTGACCTTAAACCATTTGCCTAACTCTCTGAGCCTCAGCTCCATTTTGAAATTGAGAGCAGTAATATTTGAAAAGGAGGGAAATAATATTAGGTTGAATCATGGAATTATCAACTTTTAACCATTTTTTGACCTTCAAAAAATGGCAATTTCATAGGCACACTAGGTCATATTTTTTTGAGAATTAAAGGAGATATCTCGAAAGCCTGGCACACAGCACTCCATATTGATAGCTACTATCAACAAAGAAAAGGCAAACCAACAGTGCCTCGGTGTACTAGGAGATGTGGCTCATACATGTGCTCACTACCAGATCTACCTCAGAGAGGTGAGGGGATTTTTAAAGATTATTTTACCACTTTTTTTTTTAAGTTTATGTATTGATCTTGAGAGAGATAGAGCATGAGTGGGGGTGAGGGAGGAACAGTGAGAGTGAGACAAAGAGAGAGAGAGAGAGAATGAATCTCAAACAGGCTCCACACTCAGCACGGAGCCTGAGTCAGGGCTCAATCCCATGACCATGAGATCACGACTTGAGCCAAAATCAAGAGTTGGGTGCTTAACTGACTAAGCCACCCAGGTGCCCCTTTATCTCTTTATTTTTGAGTACTGAACAAAAGTGTATATGGTACAAAGTAAGGCTTCTTCCCACCTTGTCCCTCAGCCACAGTGTTATGGGGTTTTGTGTCTTCCAGAAATATCCAGTGTAGACACAAGCATTCTTATACATGTTGCATACACATACACAAACACAAATGGTAGCACACTCTACACGCTGTCCTTAACCTATAACTTAGAGATCTTCCTGTATCAACATATATACCCGCTCCGTCTTCCCTCCATTCTCTTTAACAGCTTTATTGTTTTCTACTGTGTAGCTATTACATGACTTAAGAGTCCCTTATTTTTTTTTATAAAGCTTTTTATAACTTTAAAAAATTATTTACTTATTTTGAGAGAGAGAACATGCACGAGAGCAGGGGAAGGGCAGAGAGAGAGAGGGAGAGAGAGAATCCCAACAGGCTCCACACCATGAGTGTGGGGTTCGATCTCATGAACTGTGAGATCATAACCTGAGCCGAAATCAAGAGTTAGACGCTTAACTGACTGAGCCACCCAGGTGCCCCAAGAGTCCCTTACTAACACACATTTGGGTTGTTTGAAAACTTTTGCTAAAATAAACAATGCTGCAACAAATATATGTCATTTCATATACATAAGAGTATATCTGAAGGATAAAATCCCAGAAATGGAATTGTAGCGTTAAGTGAGAACACGTTTTTAAATGGCCAAATTGTCCAGATTGCCTTTTCAGAGACTATTCTAATTCATACTCCAGCCAGCAATAAGTGCCTGTTTTCCCACGGAGGAGGTCAGTTTCGAATTCATTTTTGACAGAAGGGAGAGACGGCTCAACTGGGCTATCCAGAGAAGACTCAGCTGGGCTATCCAGAGAATGCCGGATGGTGGCTCAGCAGCCAGCCTGCTGTGAACTCACCCAGATCAGGACTGAGAAAATCCTCGCACCTTAACCTCAGCATGTACAGCATCTATACAACACTCTTCAAACCAAAAGGGGCACAGAGTTCCCCACATGGAAACACAGCCTCACAGAGAGAAGGGAATAGTAAAGAGGAGTGCACAATGGGGGAGCAGAGTAGGAGGTACATGTTTCTTCCGGGGAGCTGGTGACTTCTGAGGAGGGCAGAAGGGGCCCCACATTTTCTCAACTCAGTTGTTAGTCTCAATGAGTCTGAGACCACAGGGGGTAGGTACCCTGTCATAACCCAGCTCTGAGCAGGCCTCCAAAGCAGTCTATGAGAGGGAAGGTAGCTGATAATGGATTACACCCCACCTTAGGAATTTAGGAGGCTTGGGTTTGAGTTTTGCCTTTTCCACTTTTTAGCTATATAACCTTGGGCAGATCACAATTTTTCTGAGACTGTTTCCTTCTTTATAAAATGGGGATAACAGTATGCAGAAACACTAGGGAACTGATGTTAGTTAAGTGACGTTACCACATGTAGAGTCTGGAACACAGAAGACAGTCCAAAAAGCCTGAGGAAAGAATCCACGACTTTTCCATTGAAATTGTTATTAAAATGATCTTTCAAGTGGAAACTGTGCCAGGAACTAAGGTTCTGTCCAAAAGCGTTTATGAGAAGGACTCACAGTAAAAGCTTACGGAGATGTCCTGGCAGGGAGGAAACCCACACGGGGCGGATTCTACTTCCAGGTGAGGGTCTTCACTGCCTCTGCTACCCCCATTAAGGCTTCCTGGTCCCTGGTGATAAAGTCACTACGGCTCCTAGGACACAAAGCTACTGCTGTCACTCGGTGCCCAACTTGTTTTCTTTTCTGCTTGGCTGACCTGCCTCTAGGAGTCTAGCCGGACCAACAGAATCCCTAAGAGAACTACCGAGAAACCACAGAGGAGATTACCTGAGACGAGGCGGGGAGGAGGGCGGGAGGCGGAAAGCGAGAGGGCAAGAGAGCGCTCGGCAACGCAGTGGGACGCCTGCAAGTGCGCCCGAGGGCCCTTCCCGGGGGCAACCGGCTCGAGCCGGTCCCAAACTCCCGCTCCTCCCGGGAAAGGCGACTCCTCGCCGCTTGGTGCGAGTCCCCCGAGTCCGACCACGGCTGCCAGCGCCCTCAGCGCTAGGCGGGGAGGCACCTGCTCTGGAATCGCCCTCCGGCAGGAGGGAGCCCTTCCTCTCCGCTCCGCCAAACACCTCCCCGCCAGCGCACACCGCCAAGCCCGTCCCTGCCTGCGAGGCGCGCGCGGCCGCTCACCTCCCGCCAGCTCGCGGACGCTCCCGCCGCCCACCCGGCACACGGGCGCCCTCCGCGCGCGTCCACCGCTGACCTTGCGTCCTTCTAGCCCGAGTCCGCGGCGACCGCCGGGTCTCCGCTCCGCGGCAGCAGGGGTCGCGGTGGGCGGGGCGGGGGCCGGGCGGGGTGCCCGCGGGCTGGCCGCACAAAGCCAAGCCCGGCCTCGCGGCGCCCCATTCAGAGCCGCGCCGCGCCCCCTCCTCCCGGGCCGCTCCTTAAAGGCCGAGCGCCGGCGCGGCTCCTCGGGCGGCTCGCGGAGAGGCACAGGAAATGACCTCAGCAGGCTCCAGCCTCCCACCTCTCCGCGCCGCCCGGCTCGTCCCTGGGGCGGCGGGGTCTCCCGGCCCCCCTCCGAGCTCTCCGCGGGGATCGCACCAGCCGCGGAGGGCGGCTGGGAGCCCCGGGAGCTGCTCAGCGCCCGGCCAGCTTGGGACCTTCGCAGGATGGGGCGCAAGACCAGACCTCACCCCCCAAAGGAGGTTCCAGCATTTGCTGGCAATCTGTGAGAACTGTAACGCCCGGATATTTAGAGCATAAGTCCTTATTTCCAACAGGCTGTCCCACTGCCAGACCCAGGTTATGATTTGTAATTTGGGAAAAAAAAAAAAGCCACCGTGGCCCCGAGTGTACTTTGCTTGCTTATGTACGTTTGTCTATGCATTATTTATGTTAAAGGAGCAGGCCGAGGAGCCAGAAAGGCAAACCGGACGCTGCCTGCTGGGCAGCTAGAGCAGTCTTCATACCCTCGTTCTACAAGGGCTTGCAGTCCCTTAGCGCACCGGTACAGTCCTACACTCAGAGTGGATTGGCACACTCGACTTTTTTGGTTAGGCGGGTTTGGGGTAAAGAAGATGAATACGGAGACTATATAGGAGGAAAGGAGCCACGTTTCAAACGGCTTTCTTGGCCAGTCCTGCAGGCTCTCTGTCCAGGCCTGAACCGAGGCAATCACCACCAGGACCCACTTCTGCAAAGGGGCTTGGAAAACTCACTCCGGGCCTTGACGAAGGATCCTCTGGCTCCACCCCAAGTTTGAATTTGAATCTCTGGAGGTGAGGCTGTCAGATTACCCAGCTAACAACTTCCCCAGGCAATTCTCCTGCACAACTTTGAGAGCCCAGATACTATAGAAAGCTGGTCCCAGTAGTAGTAGTTTAGGAGGCCAAGGGCAAAAGTTCAACTGGGCCAATGGGACTCCAGGGCTGAACTTGCAAATGGATTCATAGCTCCTGGGGATTGAGATAGGTCAACCCCAGACTGTGGGACACTGGCCTCTGCTATCCCTTCAACACTCAGGAAGATGCCTAAGGAAGCTCAAAAGCAAGTCTTCTGGAGTTTGTTAAGGATAATTCATTGGTTCATTCATGCTTTCATTCACCTTCATGAACATTAGATTTCAAATAATATAAAAGGGCTAACAATGAAAAATGTCTACCTCCCACCCTGCCCTGTCCCCCAGATCACTCCTCCCCAAACACAGAATTTCCTTTCAAGATATTTTATCTATAAAGCATTCATAAATACATATGCATTCATATGTTTGTATATATATATATACAGTTGACCCTTGAACAGCATTGATATGAACTGCACAGGTCCACTTATACATGGATCTTATTCAATAAATATATTGTAAATGTTTTTTGGAAATTTGCAACAATTTCAAAAAACTTGCAGATGAGCCACATGCCTAGAAATACCAAAAAAAAAAAAAAAAGTATTATTGGAAGAATATGGTATTTAATACATATAATGTACAAACTATGTGTTAATCAACTGTTTTTGTTATCGGTAAGGTTTCCAGTCAACAGTGGGCTACTAATTAAGTTTTTGGGGAGTCAAAAGTTATACTCAGATTTTCTTTTTAATTTTTTAAGTTTATTCATTTATTTTGAGAGGAAGAGAAAGAGAATATGTGTGAGCGAGCAGGGGAGGGGCAGAGAGAGAGGGAGAGACAGAATCCTAAGCAGGCTCTGCAGAGTCAGCACAGAGCCCTGTGGGGGGCTTGAACTCATGAACTGTGAGATCATGATCTGAGCTGAAACCGAGAGTCGGACGGACACTCAACCAACTGAGCCAGCCAGTATAGGCAACCCTATATTCAGATTTTTTACTGCATAGAGGTTGGTGCTCCTAATCCTGGCATTGTTCAAGGGTCAACTATATATATGTTCATATATATGTATTCATATCCCCTTTCAACACTAAGGAAACATCCCTTGCTTTTTTTCCCTCTTGACATTACCATTTCTTGACTCTTGTTGACTCATCAGCACACTTAGAGATGCTTTATTTTTTAGGGGTCCCCTAGTGTTCCTAATGATGGATATTTAGGATGTTTCCAATCTTTGGAAATGCTTTGCTACAGTGAATATCTATGTGCATACTTCTTGGTCCACATTTATGACTATCTTTATGGTTTAATATTTAGAAGTGGAATTGCTGGCTCTACACACAAATATGAATTTTAAATTTCATTAGATGCAACCAAATCACCCTCAAAGGAGGCTGCACCACCAACCTATACTTCTTTCAGTGTGTTTTGAGTGCCCCTTTGTTCCCTCCCACCACACCAGTCAAGTGATTTATCACGAACTACAAAGCTTTTAAAAAGGGAGGATTAAATGAGTTCATATGCATGGATGATTTTAAAACACTGCTAGCACACAGGAAGGTTCAAGAAAGTGTTAGCCTTTGGTCTCCCAACCACACTCCTCCCTGTGACCTCTTCTTTCCTTTGGGCTCTGTTTCAATACCAGCTCTGTAAACTTGAGCAAGTTCCTTAGCCTCTCTGGGACTCGGTTTCCTTTTCTCTAATATGCATGATCTCTCTCTCTGGAGTTGGTTTGAGGATTAAATCAGATAATAGAGTTACATACATTTTGGAATACAATCATTGTTCAATAAGTGATAGCTATCCTTCCCTCAAACTTTCCCCCCAGCTTTTATTTTGAAAATTTCAAACTGACAGAAGTTGCAAAAAATAGTGCATCAAACATCCATATACTTTTTGCCATGTTTACTTTCTGTCTTTACACATATATAATATATATTATAATATATTACATTATATATTGGTGCTATTTAAGTTATATATTATATATATTATATATTTCATATTTCTAATATATATTACATATATTATAATATATAATTTTTCCCCTAAACCATTTGAGAGTTGTGCACATCATGACCTTTTACCCCTGAATATTTCAACATGTACCTTCCCAAGAACAAGGATGTTCTCCTCCTAATATTAATACACTTAGGAAACTTATTAATACAATACTATCATCTACCATACAGACCATATTAAAATTTCCCCAATTGTCCCAACAATGTCCTTTATAGCTGAGTTTTATAGCTCTTCTATTTATTATTATTAGTCCCTACCTAATACCAGAAAGAATGGATGCCTAGAGAATAATTTCATCCCCTCCTCTGTCCCAGGGAGAATGTGACTCCCACAATTCTAGAGCCTAGTATTCCTCAGCGGCTTCAGGTAATCAATAACCACGCTAGCAGGGAAAGTCACAGGCAGGGCAGAGTTTCCCATCTAATGCTAGGGATTGTCCCACCAGCCGTCTTGGCTGATGTCACCTCCTCTGCTTGGCTCCAGCCGCCCGATGCTGGCAGCCCAGGAAGATTCTGTCCACCTCCCCTCCAAACCCTGGCTGGGCTTCTGGTGTCTCCTCCACGTCCCCCATTGGCCTCCAATCAGCAGAGGCAGCTGTGAAAGCTTCAGTGAGGGAAACCTGGCTCCTCTGTCACCCTCAACCGCAGCCCTCCCCATGCCACCCCATCCCTAGATGAATTTCTATGAACCTCCAGGCTGGCCTACCCCTAACTTAACCCTGGAATTAAGGGTTGAGATGTCAAGACACTATCTTTTCCCCACAATCGTTCTGTCTTTTTTTTTTAATGTTTATTTTTGAGGGGGAAGGGGGGATAGGCAGAGAGAGAGAGAGGGAGACAGAGGATCTGAAGCCAACTCTTCCCTGAGAATGGAGAGCTGAGAGCTGAGAGCCCAATGTGGGGCTGGAACTCACGAACTATGAGATCATGACTTGAGCCAAAGTTGGTCGCTTAACCAACTGAGCCACCCAGGCGCCCCAACAATCTTTCTGTCTTAAGTCACCTTTTACTTAGCCTTCCATGGATCTGAGACTAACAGTCAAACTGGCCACTGATCACATCCAGACAGTAACATCAGCTGATGCTGATATTCTTCTCTCCCCCCCCCTCCTTCCCATTCATTTGTTCATTCATTCATGATAACTGACTTTTAGGTTGTTCCAGGTACTCTATTAGATGCCCAACTATTAACTTGGATAAACCATTTCCTTGCTTCCTGCCTCAGTACGTCCTGTTGTAAACTGGGGAGGAAAATGCAGGATTATGAGAGAATCATTACAGCAGAGGGGAATTTGCAAAACTGAAGTAAGGAAAAGCCATCTTGGGCACCATATTTGGTGTTGTAGTGGGAAGTAGAGGAGAACAGGAAGGCTGGTGGGAGCCTGCCTGAAAGTCTCCAAGGCCCCAGATCCCTCTACGGGTCCATGCAGAAGCGGCACTCATGACACTTAAAGCTCATTCCTGTTTGATATTAGTTTGTTATTATAGTGGCCTGACAGCAGACAGAGGAAGAAAGCCATCGTGTGCCCTGAGTGGAAGGCTCACTTGGGCCATTGAAGCTGAGGATCTCCTTTTACTTTTCTGAGAAGAGGATGAGGCCTTGGTGGCCACTCACTGTGAACATGTCTGAACCAATTTGGTCCTCTGGCAATTGACAGGATCCTATACTCACGGCCCCTGGAGATGAGAGGTGACTGGAGACCATTCATCTCCTCTTCTATAACCTCTTACAGGTGGGATAGTAAAAATGGCCAAAATTCTGTCAATTATACAGACATCAGCAAGCAGGCACAAAAATTTCTACAACTTGCTTCAAGGGAGTCAGGGAGTTGGCCTGGTCTGGTTTTTACACATTATTCATGTGAGGCCCATATCCTCTTTCTGGCTAACTCCTTACTTTGGAAACCTCTAGCATACCTCAAGCACATTCAGCCTACTGGTGTAGGCTTTGATGCCATTTGAAGTGCTTATGTAATCACCCTCTAGACTACAGATTCCTGATTAGAATACTTTCGATGCTAACTAACCACTCCAGGGGTTAGAGGAGATCAGTGTATATACAGACACACCATGTGGTTTGACATCATCAGTTTAAGTCCCATCTTTACCACATCTGTGCTGATGTAACCTTGCGGCAGATGCTTAATTCCTCATTGGTAAAGTGGTATAACATCTCTTGCCCCATAGGGTTGTTGGAAGGGTTAAATGAGATAGTATTGTGTCTGGCATGTAGCAAATTCTGTATAGAAGGTAGCTTTTGTTATTCATTCTTTGAACAAATATTTGCTAGAGGTATAATGTTTATGAGATACTCTCCCAGGTTGCTAATATGTACTGTACTAGGTCAAGAGGTGGTGATATCTCAAGGAGTTCTCTTTGTTGCAAGATTGCAATAGATAAGAAACATGGTTTGAGAGAAGGAATAACTCTAGGAGAACTAGCAAAATGTTTGACAATTCATCTTCCCATGTCCTGGGCTTTCTAGAGATCCCACTTCTCAACACCACTTGTTTTCTCTGAGTGGGGATCTGGACTCCAAAGAAGCCCTACCTGCTTCACTGAAATTCTCCCAAATCAACCACCCTGTCTTCTGCCTTCAGGGCCTTGTTCTCGGTTGTTTTTGGTAGGAGACTAAAGGGGAAAAGGGAGGGAGAGGAGAAGGGGGAGGGACCTCAGAGTCCCAGGATCCCGGGGGCTGGTCCTTGTCCAACCTTTTACCTCAGGAGCCAGGGGCAGAGGTTGGCAGCTCTTGGGCTACAAAGAAGTCAGGAGGTGATCCTACTGCTGAATCTCTGGGAGCAGCTAGAGCAACCAGGGGCTGGGTCAGAAAGGCTCAGGGTCATTGTCCAATTCAGGTAGGAGAGCAGTGATCAGACATGCAGAGAGATGCAGGATAGGAAGGAAATGAGAGTCCAGAGGCAGAATTCTGTATTCTGTGTGTGTGTGTGTGTGTGTGTGTGTGTGTGTGTGTATGTATGTGTATGTTGGATGGTGGGAGTGTCCTAACTTTGGGCATGGACTCTTCTTTCATTTATTCATTCAGTTACTCAAGAACAAATATTTACGGAGTAGTTACCATTTTTCAGGCACTGTGTGAGGAAACAAAGTGTGGCAAATGTGACCAATGAACTCAGGGCACAGACTTCAAAACCAGACATGCCTGTCATTGAATCCTGGGTCTTCCCAGTGGGGAGCATGGCAAATGATTTATCCAGTCCAGCTGTGGGCTCCAGAGCCAGACACAGCCAGACAGAGCCAGGCAGAGAGCAGGGAAGAAAGAGGTTCTTCATTTGTAAACAGGAATCAGTATTCTTTCCTTAGAGGGTAGTTGGAAAGATGGAGATAGGGTCTGCCCCAGTATCTGGCATATGCACCCAGTAAGTGTTACTGAATGGAGGTATAAAGGACTAGCAAGATGCCCAAAGAGTAGGGACTTGGAAGCTCTCAAAGAGCAATGGGTGGAAGGAAGGCCTGGTCAAGAAGGACTCCAATGAGAAGGAAGGCAGCGATTCCCCACCTGACCTTATATCAAAAAGCCCTGGGGCCACTAATTAAAAACATGGAACGAAGCCCTGAGCATTGAGATCAGCAAGCTCAGGGGTCTGTATTTTCATGATCCTTAGACCAATACAGTGCCTGGAATTGACTGGTTTGTCATACACCATGTTCCAACACTCCAGTGATCTTCTCAGACAGCAACAACAGTCCCAGAGGGGAAGGCAGGGTAGAACTGATGTCATGACAACACATATCAATGCAAAAGGATCTGTCCAGCACAGCTGTGAGCTCACCAAGTGAGAGAGAGCCAGGCAGAGAGGGACTCAGTAGGATGAGGGTGGAGAGGGAAAAGAGGAGGTGGCAGGGAGGGGGAAAGGGAAGCTGAGTTGGGAGCTGATAGAGCTCAGGGAATGAGAACTGGGTAAATCCAGTCATCTATGTGGGATTCTAGATCATTTTAGAACTTACATCATTAAGGTTTTAAACCAACCGTCTTATTTCTCCATGGGGGTAGAAGGGGATGGGCAGGGACCTTCAAGTAAGTGGCATTTCTCCAGAAGTCTAAGGAGTCCATGTGGGAAGAGACTCTAGGGTTCTAAGAAGCCGGAGGAACTCAGGCCAGTCAGGGAGCCTGTTGTAGCACCTTGGCCCCTTTTCTGCAGTATGTGTGTGGCAACTCTAGACATTTGAGTTCTCAAGGTGACATTGTGTTGGCTCTAGGGGATTCTACTTCCAGAGTTCAAATTCCAGCTCTGGCACTTAACTGAATACTGGCATATAGTAAGTACTCAGCAGATGCTGGCCATTATTATTATCCCTTCAGCTGATGACAGACCATGGGAGAGGTGTGGTGAGCTAGGGTTCTGCTTTCATCCATTCAGTACCTGCGTGGTGAGTGTCCACTGTGGACCAGGAAGTAGGGGAGGGAGAGCATGGTGGAACAGGTGACTCAGTCTGGGCAAACTGGACTGTGGAGGGCCTCTTTGTGCCCCTTGACCTCCCCTCTGCTGACTGGCTGCTTCACTTGACTGGAAGAGGCTTGCAGTGTAGGGTGGAGAGCTATCTATGGCTGGGAGTTGGAGTCCTCTGCTTCAGAGACACATGCATTTCCCTGCAGGGCACCTTCCAGGCAGAGCGGTTGCTATAAGAGCATGCCAATAAATGCCCCAGAATTCACAGAGATGGCAAGATGCAAAATACCTGAACAGAATGAGAAGACCTAACCATTTCAGCTCTTCCTCCTTCCTTCCCCCAAAGATTTAGTGTGAAACCAATTGGTGTGTTATCTGCTTTGATCAATCAAGCCTTCATCTGTGGTGCTCATGATCATTGTGCTCAGGCTCAGGGATTTTACGAGTGTCAGGTCTCATATCCTATTGGAAACCTTCTTTGCCAGCTCCTCTTTATGAAAGGGGGTTAGTCCAGATGATATAACCTGTCTTCCCTCACAAAGTTCCCAATGTGACCCCCCACTAGCCAGGACAGGGAGGCTATCTCTCAGCACCATCTAGTGGTCAGGATGGCTTGTTTTCTTAAACAACCCTGAGCACCAGCATTCCTACTCCCAGCCATGCCGATGGCCAGATCTGTTCCCTTCCAGTCTGACCAGTGCATGCTTTGGCCACCCTGAAAGGTGGTGGTTAATGGGGCTTTAACTACCTTTTTTTAAAATGTTTTAATTTATTTTTGAGAGAGCACAAGTGGGGTTGGGGCAGAGAGAGAGATGGAGACAGAGGATCTGAAGCAGGCTCTGCACCAACAGCAGTGAACGGGTCATGGGGCTTGAACTCACCAACCAGGAGATCATGACCTAAGCCGAATGCTCAACCGAATGAGCCACCCAGGTGCCCCATTATGGGGCTTTAACTTCTGTCTAAAGTGGAGACTTTAAACCTTAAACTCTGAATACTTTGTTCCTGTTCAATTTTGCATAGTTTCAGGGAAGGGGATTAGAAAACTTAGTGGTACTAAAAGATGAAGGTAAAGGAGAGAAAGATGGAAGGAACATTCTCCCATTCCCAGCTCTGAACACTTGGCTTCAGCAGTGCATAGACCATCAACTTGGCACTTGTTCCAGGTATCTCTCACCTAGAGCCACAAGAGCAGGGGACAGGAAGAGTGGCTTCTGCAAAGGTCCAAGCTGCAGGTTAAGGATCATCTTTGCTCCACCACAGATAAAGTGATGAGACAGGGAGCTGGGACCAGACTGCTCAGAGTACCAAGGGAATGCACATACTGGGAGATTTGCTCATGGAAAAGTGAGTTTTGGAGATTCCATAGAAGTGACAGGACAGTGCCCTTTTCCAAAAAGGAGTTTCCACTTTTCCAGGTTCTGAATTTCCTGGTCCAGGTCTAGAAGACAGAATGCTAGTCCTTTCCCTATTGCAGTGTGGGCCCCACCCAAAGGAATCAGATAGAGCTGACAGGCTTCAGACACATGAAGGGAGGTCGGTGATGGAGCAGAGCATACAGATTCCTAGGATTAGAAGCAACAGGCATTGCTCTAGGGGTGACACATGACTGTTGCTCCTTCCAAATACTACATGTTGCTCCACTGGCTACTGGGGGAAACTCTCAGATGGCTTTGGAATGGTCTGATCCTGACAGCAGGAATTTTCCTACAGGGTATAGGGGATTGTTCTTGTGTGGACTCAGGATCTCTCAGGGGTAGGAGAGTGGGGTAGGAAGCACTCTTGGGAATAGCATGGTTCTTTGGGAAGCAAATTTTAGTGTTGAAATAAATCCATTGGAATATTCAGAATAAGAAAATTTCCTAAGTATCCTTGCTATTCAAGCCAGTGGAAGATAATATACATATATAGTAATGCACATAAGATTAGAAGCTATTTATAAGGTAAAGATCACTAAAATTTTTCTAGAACCTTTTCCTCAACTCCAAATCTCTGCTTTCCCTGACATAGTTTTATGATTCTTGTGTCCTTTCTTGAGCTATACCACTCAAAACTTCTTACAATTTGTGTTAGGAGAAGGATGCTTAGAAGGACTGTATTGTTCCTCATATTTATAGCAACAATAATAACAGAATAAAGAGGGAGAGGAGCCAAGATGGTGGAACAGCATGGAAGTTTTTTTGTGTGTCTCACGTCCATGAAATATAGCCAGACCAACACTACCTACACACCTAGAAACCATCCTACACACCTAGAAAACTGATCTGAGGATTAACACAACAATTTGCACAACCTGAACCACAGAATTCAGCAGGTACATGGCACAGAGAGGTGAACTGGGGGAGAAAGAAGCTGCGGAGGGCAGGGAGCTGCTTTTGCATGGGGAGAGAGGATGAAGATGGGGGGCAGAATATGAGAAAAGCACCCCCTCCCAAAAGCAGCTGGAGACAAACTAGAAAAGTGGAAACAGCCACAGGGACTGAACTAAAAAGGGAGAAAGGAGAAAGGAGAGGGTTTAAATTCCATTAAGACCATAAACAGAGGGGGTGGGGGAGCGCAAAGTCTGCAACTCCACAACTCAATACCTGGTAGTGCTCTGGTGGGAAGGGTGAATCCCCAGGAGCAGAGTGGAGTCTGCGGTTCTTCAGGCCACACGGGGATAGGCAGTTCCCCTGTTGGGAGGACATCTGGTAGAGGCTATGTTGGTCCCCCAAAGGCAAAGCCCCAGTGGACTCGGGAGAACAACCACATTCCCTGGTTCTGGAAAAAGGTCATTAAGGGTGAAGCCTGGTGCTATATGTGTGTTGTGATTTTCCATAATCCCTGAAATGCTGCTGCTACACTATCTGGCGAACTTTTTCTGGTGTGGCTGGCACCCAACCACAGTCTCTGGGCATCGGCAGCAGCACGGTCCTGCAAATGTTCCTGGGTGCGGCCAGCACCTGGCCATTGCTTGGTGAGACCCTCCTGCAGAGGGGCAGAACAGGTCAAAGCTGCAGTCCCTCAGAACTAAGGGGTTGGGAAAAACAGCCACATCTAAGACAAAACTCAGGAGGAAAGTGCTGCCTGGGGTTTGGTCACGGACTGTGTAAAAGCGGGGAGTGGACGGAGGCTGAGGACAAAGGATGGGTGCGTGATTGCTGATCAGGGAGAACAGAATTCCGATACTAGAGACTGAGTTGCAGGGTGACACCATTTTCACCGCTCCCACGCATGTGCCTATGCGCCTACAAGCGCCACAACAATCCACCCCAGCAAGCTAAGCAGTGCCATCTAGTGGAGAACGGAGCTGTTACACTAAGCCCTGCCCAACTGGGCCAACCTCGCTCTTCAGGAACACAAGTCTCTCCACCTGCTTAGTTTATGGACTATAAAGCGCTTCATAGTTTGACTTCTAGGGGAAAACAAAGTAATTACAGTTGTATTTCAGTCTGTTCGCCAGTCCATCTATTCAATTTTCTTTCTTTTTTTTCCTCTTTTTTGTTTATTTTCTTTTTCTTGACTACAGAAAGAGAAAAAATGCATTTTTATTTTTAATTTTTATTAAAAATATTTTTCTTTATTTTTTCTACTATATTTTCTACCTTTGTGTAAATTTTTTCAAATTCTGTTTTACTTCTATCATTTCATTTTAGTCTACTTCAGTGTATTCATTTTTTCAAATTTTCAAATGATTTCTTTTTTTGCTTTATTTTTTCTTTTCCCGTTTTTCTCTAATCTATCAAGCCCCTTTCAACACTCAGACCAAAGCACACCTAGGATCTAGCATCATTTATTCAATTTTGTGTGTGTCTGTTTGTTTTTAATTTTTTAATTTTAATATTTTTTAATTTTAATTTTTTTAATTAAAAAATTTTTTTTACCTCATTAATTCCTTTTATCCCTTCAAATTGATGAAACGAAGAAATTGACCCCAAAAGAAAGAGCAGAAAGAAACGACAGCCAGGGACTTAACCAACACAGATACAAGCAAGATGTCGGAACCAGAATTTAGAATCACAATAATAAGAATACTAGCTGGAGACGAAAATAGATTAGGATCTCGTTCTATGGAGATAAAAGAAGTAAAAGCTAGTCAGGATGAAATAAAAAATGTTATAACTGAGCTGCAATCTCAAATGGGTGCCACGGTGGCAAGGATGGATGAGGCAGAACACAGAATCAGCGATATAGAGGACAAACTTATGGAGAATAATGAAGCAGAAAAAAAGAGGGAGATTAAGGCAAAAGAGCACAATTTAAGAATCAGAGAAATCAGTGACTCATTAAAAAGGAACAATATCGGAATCATAGAGGTCCCAGAAGAGGAAGAGAGAGAAATAGGGGTAGAAGAGTTATGTGAGCAAATCATAGCAGAAAACTTTCCTAATCTGAGGAAAGACACAGACATCAAAATCCAGGAAGCACAGAGGACTCCCAATAGAGTGAACAAAAACCAGCCATCAACAAGGCATATCATACACAAATTCACAAAATACTCAGGCAAGGAGAGAATCATGAAAGCAGCAAGGGAAAAAAAGTCCTTAACCTACAAGGGAAGACAGATCAGGTTTGCAGCAGACCTATCCACAGAAACTTGGCAGGCCAGAAAGGAGTGGCAGGATATATTCAATGTGCTGAATCAGAAAAATATGCAGCCAAGAATTCTTTATCCAGCAAGTCTGTCATTCAAAATAGAAGGAGAGATTAAAAGTTTCCCAGATAAACAAAAATTAAAGGACTTTGTGACCACTAAACCAGCCCTGCAAGAAATTTTAAGGGGGACTCTCTGAGGGGAGAAAAGATGAAAACAACAACAACAACAACAACTAATAAATAAAGACCAAAGGAAACAAAGACTAGAAAGGACCAGAGAACACCACCAGAAACTCCAACTCTACAAGCAACATGATGGCAATAAATTCATATCCTTCAGTACTCACTCTAAATGTCAATGAACCCAATGCTCCAATAAAAAGACATAGGGTATCAGAATGGATAATAAAACAAGATCCATCTATATGCTGTTTACAAGAGACCCACTTTAGACCTAAAGACACCTTCAGATTGAAAGTAAGGGGATGGAGAACCATCTATCATGCTAATGGTCAACAAAAGAAAGCCAGAGTAGCCATACTTATATCAGACAATCTAGACTTTAAAATAAAGACTGTATCAAGAGATGAGGAAGGACATTATATCATAAGGGGTCTATCCACCAAGAAGACCTAACAATTGTAAACATTTGTGCACCAAATGTGGAAGCACCCAAATATATAAATCATTTAATCACAAACATAAACTCATTGATAGTAATACCATAATAGTAGGGAACTTCAACTCCCCACTCACAGCAATGGACAGATCATCTAATCAAAAAATCAACAAGGAAACAATGGTTTTGAATGACACACTGGACCAGATGGACTTAACAGATATATTCAGAACATTTCATCCTAAAGCAGCGGAATATACATTCTTCTCCAGTGCGCATGGAACGTTCTCCAGAATAGACCACATACCGGGACACAAATCAGCCCTCAACAAGTACAAAAAGATTGAGATCATACTGTGCATGTTTTCAGACCACAACGCTATAAAACTCAAAATCAACCACAAGAAAAAATTTGGAAAGGTAACAAATACTTGGAGACTAAAGAACATCCTACTAAAGAATGAATGGGCTAACCAAGAAGTTGAGGAGGAAATTAAAAAGTTCATGGAAGCCAATAAAAATGATAACACCACAACCCAAAACCTCTGGGACACAGCAAAGGCGGGCATAAGAGGAAAGTATATAGCAATCCAGTCCTTTCTAAAGAAGGAAGAAAGATCTCAGATACACAACCTAACCTTACGCCTTAAAGAGCTGGAAAAAGAACAGCAAATACAACCCAAAACCAGCAGAAGACAGGAAATAATAAAGATTAGAGCAGAAATTAATGCTATCGAAACTAAAAAACAGTGGAACAGATCAATGAAACCAGAAGCTGGTTCTTTGAAATAATTAAAAAAATTGATAAACCACTAGCCAGTTTGATCAAAAAGAAAAAGGAAAGGACCCAAATAAATAAAATCAAGAATGAAAGAGGAGAGATCACAACCAACACAGCAGAAATGCAAACAATAATAAGTGAATATTATGAGCAATTATATGCCAATAAAATGGGCAATCTGGAAGAAATGGACAAATTCCTAGACACGTATACACTACCAAAACTGAAACAGGAAGAAATAGAAAATTTGAACAGACCCATAACCAGTAAAGAAGTCGAATTAGTAATCAAAAATCTTCCAAAAAACAAGAGTCCAGGGCCAGATGGCTTTCCAGGGGAATTCTACCAAACATTTAAGGAAGAGTTAACACCTATTCTCCTGAAGCTCTTCCCAAAAACAGAAATGGAAGGAAAACTTCCAAACTCTTTCTATGAAGCCAGTATTACCTTGATTCCAAAACCAGACAAAAACCCCACTAAAAAGGAGAACTATAGACCAATTTCCCTGATGAACATGGATGCAAAAATCCTCAACAAGATATTAGCCAACCAGATCCAACAATACATTAAAAAAATCATTCACCACGACTAAGTGGGATTTATACCTGGGATGCAGGGCTGGTTTAATACTTGCAAAACAATCAATGTGATTCGTCACATCAATAAAAGAAAGGACAAGAACCATATGATCCTCTCAATAGATGCAGAGAAAGCATTTGACAAAATACAGCATGCTTTCTTGATAAAAATCCTCAAGAAAGTAGGGATAGAAGGATCATACCTCAAGATCATAAAAGCCATATATGGAAGACCCAACACTAATATCATCCTCAGTGGGGAAAAACTGCGAGCTTTCCCCCTAAGGTCAGGAACAAGACAGGGATGTCCACTCTCACCACTGTTATTCAACATAGTATTGGAAGTCTTAGCCTCAGCAATCAGAAAACACAAAGAAATAAAAGGCATCCAAATCAGCCAGGAAGAGGTCAAACTTTCACTCGATGCAGATGACATGATACTCTATACGGAAAACCCAAAAGATTCCACCAAAAAACTGCTAGAACTGATTGATGAATTCAGCAAAGTGGCAGGATATAAAATCAATGCACAGAAATTCGTTGCATTCCTATACACCAACAATGAAGCAACAGAAAGAGAAATCAAAGAATCGATCCCATTTACAGTTGCACCAAAAACCATAAAATACCTAGGAATAAATCTAACCAAAGAGGTGAAAAATCTATACACTGAAAACGACAGAAAGCTTATGAAAGAAATTGAAGACAACACAAAAAAATGGAAAACGATTCCATGCTCCTGGATAGGAAGAAAAAAAATTGTTAAAATGTTGATACTACCCAAAGCAATCTACATATTCAACACAATCCCTATCAAAATAACGCCAGCATTCTTCACAAAGCTAGAACAAATAATCCTAAAATTTGTATGGAACCAGAAAAGACCCCAAATAGCCAAAGCAATCTTGAAAAAGAAAACCAAAGCAGGAGTCATCACAATCCCGGACTTCAAGCTATACTACAAAGCTGTAATCATCAAGACAGTATGGTACTGGCACAAAAACAAACACTCAGATCAATGGAACAGGATAGAGAACCCAGAAATGGACCCACAAATGTATGGCTAACTAATCTTTGACAAAGCAGGAAAGACTATCCAATGGAATAAAGACAGTATCTTCAGCAAATGGTGCTGGGAAAACTGGACAGTGACATGCAGAAGAAAGAACCTGGACCACTTTCTTACACCACACACAAAAATAAACTCAAAATGGATGAAAGACCTCAATGTAAGACAGGAAGCCCTCAAAATCCCTGAGGAGAAAGCAGGCAAAAACCTCTTTGACGTTGGCCACAGCAACTTCTTACTCAACACATCTCTGGAGGCAAGGGAAACAAAGGCAAAAGTGAACTATTGGGACCTCATCAAAATAAAAAGCTTCTGTACAGCGAAGGAAACAATCAGCAAAACTAAAAGGCAACCGACAGAATGGGAGAAGATATTTGCAAACGACATATCAGATAAAGGGTTAGTATCCAAAATCTACAAAGAACTTACCAAACTCAACACCCAAAAAACAAATAATCCAGTGAAGAAATGGGCAAAAGATGTGAATAGATACTTCTCCAAAGAAGACATCCAGATGGCCAACCAACACATGAAAAAAATGCTCAACATCACTCATCATCAGGGAAATACAAATCAAAACCACAATGAGATATCACCTCACCCCTGTCAGAATGGCTAACATTAACAACTCAGGCAACAACAGATGTTGGGGAGGATGCAGAGAAAGAGGATCTCTTGCATTGCTGGTGGGAATGCAAGCTGGTGCAGCCACTCTGGAAAACAGTATGGTGGTTTCTCAAAAAATTAAAAATAGAACTACCCTACGACCCAGCAATTGCACTACTAGGTATTTATCCAAGTGATACAGGTGTGCTGTTTCGAAGGGACATATGCACCCTCATGTTTATAGCAGCAGTATCAACAATAGCCAAAGTATGGAAAGATCCCAAATGTCCATAGATGGATGAATGGATAAAGAAGATGTGGTATGTATATACAATGGAGTATTACTCGACAATCAAAAAGAATGAAATCTTGCCATTTGCGACTATGTGGATGGAACTAGAGGGTATTATGCTAAGGGAAATTAGTCAGTCAGAGAAAGATAAATATCATATGACTTCACTCATATGAGGACTTTAAGACACAGAAAAGATGAACATAAGGGAAGGGAAGCAAAAATAATATAAAAACAGAGAGGGGGACAAAACATAAGAGACTTAAATATGGAGAACAAACAGAGGGTTACTGCAGGGGTTGTGGGAAGGGGGGATGGGCTAAATGGGGTAAGGGGCATGAAGGAATCTACTCTGAAATCATTGTTGCACTATATGCTAACTAATTTGGATGTAAATTAAAAAAATAAAATAACAGAAAAAAGAAAGATACAACCTAAATATCCATCATTTCTGACCTACTAGTTATTATTATGATTTATCTAGAAAATCAAGTATGCAGACATTAAAATTTGTTGGAGGATTATGTTTCCTGACATGGAAAGATAGTCATTTCTTAATGTCGAGTGAAATAATTTCTAGAAAAGTGTATATAATATGAAGGATTTTATGTAAAACTGTACATATACATAACTACATATATATGTACATAAACGTGAGTGGAAGATGTTTTTCCCAAACATTAACAGTGATTATCTTTGGATGTAGAAATTTGGTGTAATGGTTTTAGTCTCTGCCTTGTTATTTTCCATACTATGTGAATGTTTTACAAGGAGTATGAATCATTTTTCTAATAAAGCTTTTAAAATGTTTTTAAAGTATTGATCTCATCAGTAATGCAGAAAGCTGAGATTCAGGGAAGTTGACAACTAACTCAATAAAGCCACAGTCTGCCAGTCAATGAGCCAGAATGTGTCCTCATATCTTCCCATCTCTCAAGTTTTATACCAACCCCTTGAGTCACTGCCTTGAACTGGTAAAAGCCCTGAGGGAATATATAGCAAGTGGACACCTGGAGAATTGGGGATCAATGCTCAGATCAGAGGGGACTCACATGCTTTTGATGTTGCCTGGATCCCCATTACCTCTTCAGAGCAATTAAGCTATGACCACAATAGCATTACTGGATTCCTATTACACACTATGTTCTCGTGGTCTGGCAGTCATCCAGGTCTTCAAGGAGCAGACACAAGTCTGGGTACAGAGTTAACTTGGACCTAGTTCTAATCCAAGCCCATTTACATCCTGCAAGGGAAATGATGTATTTAAGCCATGTTCTCCACTTGAGGAAAGAAAGGACATGTGGCTAGTTGGAAGTCATCCAGAGGACTAACTTCATGAGGTTCTGGGTGGGAGCAACATGGTGAATGATTTCAAGGAGAAAGTCCCTCTTCCTTCTCTCCACCACTTCTTACTCTTCCACACTTACCCATGTTCATCCACACTCCTTAACTGCAGTACCAGAGACCCTCAGACCCTTCCTTTGACCTTCTTTGATTTCTGGGACATCATCCAACTCCATTTAGCCTGGTGGTCAAGTAGTAGTTATGCCAGGGAGTGGGACCCACCAGGCACAGTGTCTTCCTAGAACAAGAATTTGGATTTAAATAGTAAAAGCTCAGAGATAGGCTACAGTATTAATTTCCCATCATACGAGCACCCATAAAGTCATGTACTGGGTTAAGATAAGGCCTCTGAGCAACTAGTTCCCTTCTCAGCCTACGTGTTCTTTTTTTTTTTTAATGTTTGTTTATTTTTGAGACAGAGAGAGACAGAGCATGAAGGGGGGGCGGTCAGAGAGAGGGAGACACAGAATCTGAAGCAGGCTCCAGGCTCTGAGCTGTCAGCACAGAGCCCGATGCGGGGCTCGAACTCACGGACTGCGAGATCATGACCTGAGCCGAAGTCTGATGCCTAACTGACTGAACCACCCAGGCACCCCTCAGCCTATGTGTTCTGATTGCGGACATGCAGTTCCAGACAAAGCACTCAGCAATTCTGTATTCTTCCTTTTTTTCATTGGAAACCCCACTCTTCTTCCCTCCCTGTCCCTAGACCCTACTATTGTATTCCCTGGGGGGCGGTCACAACCCTAGATATCTGACATAACTTCCCACAGATATGAAAAAAAGTCCACCAAAGATGGCATTGCTTCCTTCCCAGATATGTACTTTGCTGAAGGACATAAGAGCAAGCAAATCTTGACCTAAGCTGTGGGCAAGAAAGAGGGGCAAAGAGTCTTCTGACAGAGAGAAGTGTGTAAATTCGCAAATATCAGACAATTTTGAGCCAAAGTCAGAGTTTCCTTTACAGAGTGTGGTAGAGATAAAGGCAGGTTATGGAAACAGCTCCATCATGGAACACAAATAAGCAGAGCCTCCACATCATGGGAGGCACAGAATTTAAAGCTAGGAGCATGGGATAGTGCTTTGTTATAGACCATTCTATATTGTTCTCATACCCATATGCATAGGTGTCAGTCTTTTTACCTGTATGACCCTAATCCTTAGCACAGTGCGTGGTACATTAATGGTTGTTGAATTTGAATAACAAGTTCCTTGAAGCCAGGTTCAGTCCTCACAACGGCACTGTTGTGGAAAGAGAAAACACTAAATACATACTTATTAATTAATTAGCATCTGAGACTAAGAGGATGCCTAATTGAACTAATTCCCCAGACAACTTCGAGTCCCTGGGATCATCAGCCTCTCAGGCTTACACCGCCTTTCCTGAAGATGGCAGAGTCCTCCTAGAAGGGCCAACACAAGAAGGGTAAAAAGAATTGAAACAGGTTTTATCTGACCCTTGGTGGTGCAATCTGCGCACCCCACCCCCACCTTCGCCCCACCTCCAAGCTGGGCTGCCTCACAGCCAGCTCCTAAGGCAGAACCTTTTGCCTCAGATCTACAAAAAGAAAATTTTTCCCACTCTAACCCATCCCAGGACCTAGTGGGGCCCAGAATTGGGACTTGGATGACATGTTGTGATAGAAATTCTTAGCCTATTAGTGTTGCCAAGTCCCAAGATATCCTTCTGCAATCACTGTGTCTGGCTGAAGTTTCTCTTTGAACTGATACAGTGATCGGGACAGGCACACAGTATCCACCCGTGCCCCCGCCCTGGCAGAATGGCTTAGATAGCAGCATAAAAGCTTTTAGTTGCAAAGCCTTCTCATAAGCAGGCTCCCCTTAACAATACCCCTTTGTCCCTCCTCAGACGACTAAGCTCCTTGTATCCTGGCAAAGGGAGGCACGAGGGGAGGTGACCAGCTTGGCGTTTGGTTTCTAATCTCTAGGGCAGAAATTCTTTCCAATTTGCCCAGCACCTGGGCTGACTGCTGAGTCGGAAATGAGAGCAGCTGGGGAGTGGGGGTGGCTCTCTCCGTGATTCCAAAGTTTCATAATGAACTCTATCTCACCCCTGCTCCCCCCACCACCCTGCTGCCCCCACCACCAAATTTACAACCTTCACAGTTAAACTCACCACTTAGAAGTATGAAGTAATGTAGTTTCAATGTATGTTCATATTTTCACTTTGATTTCTTTTAGCATTGGCCTTTTCCCCCCTAATTTACTGCTAATCTCATGAAACTGCACTAATTTTCAGGGCTGTCTTAGTGCACACACATTAATGTCTTAATGCTTTATGGATGAATTCACATTATCATAGAATGGTGAGTTCTTCATTTTCAGGCTCAAGGTGTTCATGAATACTGCATAGTCCTTATCTATTGCATTTTCTTTTTGATGAGTAAAAAAGGAGAGGACACGACTTTTAAATATCCCCAAAGTAAGAATACACCCGTTATTTTGAGAGCTCTGTGAAAGTTCATACCCCTTTCCCACACAGACACATGGATAGCAAAACTTCTGATAAACCTGCAGTCAATTTGACCATTTCCCTGGGGTTTAATGCCTCTTCCCCTTGCTACTGGTACCCCTTTCCCCCCTTCAGAGGCATTTTGTAAACATTCAAGGACACCCATAACAACCTTTTGCACTTGCTTCCCTTATCACAGTTTACCCACTCCTGAGCAGAGCTCAGAGTTGGGCAAATCCATAAAACACCTGCCTGTTTCCACCTCTATACCAACCCCAGCATGGGCAAGGATTTTATTCAGTAACATATGCCTTCCTGTCCTGGTACTTTCAGAGCTTCCTGCTACTTTCTTGGGGCTGACGTGTTTCTCTCTTCACCTTCTTTCACAGCCAAGAACCCTACAGGGACACTGAGTCAGGTGTAAATTCCTTGTGCTTCCCCCATGGCATGGACATTTACTGTACGGGGCTGCACAGCAGCCTTTCTCCTCCTCTGGAGAACAGCACTGTGATTTCTCTCTCACTGCTTACCTCTCAGTCATGATGTGGGGTGCTGTTAGAGCTATGTCAGAGTATCCTGCTGGCCCACCCCTGGCCAAGAGGTGGATGCATGACTCAACTTAGGTAAGTGTGGCTCTAACACTTGAGCAGAAGTGATTTAAAAAAAGTGAAGTCCAGTGTTTAGGGGCAGAACCCTGAGAAGATTCTCAATTACTTCCTATTACCTGGGCTCCCAAAGCTGTTCTGATTCGAGCCTGTTCTGAGTCTATTTTGCCAGCATTCCCTTCAAATCTGTGTATCATCTGAGCATATCCTTCCAAGAAATTGCTTTTAGACTTAAGATAGCTAAAGTCGGTTTCTGTTGCTTGCAGCCAAAGAATCCTAAATGATGCAGGTTCCCACTCTTTAGTCTCTTTATGACTCTTCCCTTCCTACTTCCAGAAGGGACTGTTACAAAGAGACTCCCCTGTTATCAACCCCCAGATGTCTGTTTTGACCTCCTCTCTTATGCCAAGACTGTATTTTCTGAGATGAGAACTTTTCTGAAAGACTTCTGTATGCTTGTTAGGGAGGATTGATGGCCTCAGTTTCCTCCAGTTGTCTCTCACCCAGCTTGCTTTCCTGTAAAGCTGGTCCAAATAATTCCAAACTTGAAATTGCTTTTGACTTTGATGCTTCCTCTGCTCCTACTTCACTTATCTTTTTCTTATCCCAGCCTCTGGGATGGATTGGCCTCCAATTTCTACACTAGGCTCCCTCCCAGGTCCTTCCTGATCTGGCTGTGGGCCCAGTCCCCCAACTGAAATCACCCTCTTGAGCCACATCTCTCCTGACTTGTGGTCAGAGGGCATCCCCCAGGGAACCAAGTCTCTCTAACAAGTATGCAGGAGTCTTTCTGGTTCCCCTTGAAAGTCATCAAGGAAATTACTTATAGTGGACAAGAGCAACCACTTTATGGATGGTTTGCTTAGTAGAAGGGCAGAGAAGTTTTTGTCTTTCAGAAAAGATGACTGAGAACCTAACATTATCAAGGCACTTTAGAGACTACAAAGACACTTGAAAGACTCTCTTTTTCCCTACTTCATGGTCAGAGAGAGATGTGCAGAGAATTACTATTAGCTGCCTACTGTGGCAGAGACTTTTAACTATGTATATGTGCCTGACGCTATGCTAAATACCTGAATTATCTTACTTAAGCTTACAACAGCCATGGGTTTGGGTAATATTGCCATTTCTATTTTGTAGATGGCTATTTTATAGCTTCAGAAAAGGTTAAATAAGTAGACTTAAGATATCTGCCTAGGATGTGGAGCCCGGACTCCAATCCAGCTTGCTTTGATAAGACAAGAAGGCAAAGGAGAGGCTGGCATCCTTTGCCGTGTGTTAGTGCAGCAGGGTTTGCTGTGTCCCATGGCTCTCCACCGTGAACCTGTACTTGAATCACTAGAATTACTATTACTGTGCCCACCTTCACCTGGGGGTCACTCCCCATTCATTCCCACAACACTATGTATGCTTGTATGTCTCAGCATTCTTGAGTGAAAAACCAGGGGACCCACTCATTGCCACAGATGCTATTTTTAGGTCTGCTTCCAGAGCTGATTGCTCTGCCCTGTATGTACCTCATTTTATTTGACATTTTCTAGGTGCAGACGTATGAGACCCTGGATGGAGTGTCAGAAGACCTGAGTTTGACCTGCATTCTGCCTTTACTAGCAATATGGCCTTGACCAAACCATACAATCTCTTTGAGCCTTGGTTTCCTCATTTATAAAATGGGGGTTAAAATAGCTGCCTTACCCAAAGAAAAAGATATGTTAACTGTAAGGCATTATATGAATTTTTGTTAGGAAGCAATGATTCCTAATTTAGGAATGAGGAAAACCCAGATCATTCAGTTAAATCCATGGGAGAGCTGGATAAAGCAGAGACTGGCTAATGCCAAGTCTTGTGCCTTAGTTCCTTTCCCTCCCTTCTTTTTGATTCTGTAACTGGACTGTGGCTTCTGTATACTATGGCTTCCACACTAAAAATTAAAATATTGATATTATATATGAAAGCATTTTCTTTGATCTCAAAGTTTATTTTTTGTCCCTGATTTTAAAAGAAATGTAAACATTTTTGTGAGCCCTAAAACATTATGGGCACAAGGCACTGCACATACTGTGCTAAATGGGTAAGTCACCCGGAATTCAGATCTTCTGCCTTAACAGCCCATCATGCTTTCTTGTGCAATGCTGCCTCCCAGAGTCAGGGAGGGAACCGAGTCAACTACCAGACACAGACTGAGAAGCAGAGCGGGAGAACTAGGCTTCGGAGGCAAGAAGGCACAGGGAAGGTCCCTCTTCAGTAGGTAAGCTTTGCTGTCAGACTAACTGAAGCTACTTCTTGCCAAGGTGTTCCTGAGAGGGGGCTGTCTCTTGCCTCTCTGATAGTGTTCCAGGGACAGCCTACATGGCTTGCTGTAGCCCTGATCCCTTCTCCCCACTCCCTGCCTTACCCCCTCCCCGCTTCAGAAAACACTTTCCTGTTATCAAAGGTCCACTGCATACTGAGGACAGTACATGCACTATCTCACTGGGTCATCACAACATACTTAGGAAGGAGGAAACTAACTTTGGGAAGTCAAGAGCTCTTGCTACTGGCAACACATGGCTTGAGAAATCCAATATAACTCTTTCTGCCTCATCGAACCCCAGTGCTTTCCTTCTGCAAAGAATGACTCAGCCAACCCAAGAACTAGGTGTGTATGGGATGGCCTTAGAACTCCTTGTCCAAACTGCCCAACCCTAGTTGGACGCACCTTTGTTGATCTTTGAATATCCTGGCCAGGGACAGGAAGTTGGTGGAGCAATGGCCTCACTAGGCAATTAGGAGAATAGGATCAGATTAAGTTCAGATAGTAGGAAAGCAGCCCAGCTTCTCACCCAGGATGTGGCAAGTCCACTGGATGCGCCTCAGTTTCCTTTTCTTTCAAGACTCATTGCTGCCCTGGGCCTGGGAGAACTCTTGTCACTGTGGCAGGTGGGAAAACAGGGTTAGGAGGGCTAGGAGAAATCAGGCCTAGGCACACCTAAGGTCTGTGTGAGTATGAGAAAAAGACACTGGCCCCCTTAGGATAGACTGTTTACAAAAGGACAGCTCCAGGGGGCATTACCTATAAATTTTTTTAAATGTCCTTTCCTCTTGGCTGCCATACCCAGTGCCAGAACTGAGGCTTGGAGTTGGCATAGGGGTTCAATTACATTCCTACTCCTGCTCAGTCTTTCTGCGGGACCTGGGACCTGTCTGAAGGGCCTGTCTCACATCAGGGCCCTCTCACCCACTTCCCAAGATCCATATCCAGAATCTCCAGGCTTTCCAGATGACATCCATTATTTTCCACCGTCCAAGAGAAGAATCTAGAGTGACCTCAGAAAGAACATCCTGTGTTTAATCTTTTCAGTATAGATCAAATTGTGGGTCTTGGAGCTTCCGGCCCTGCCTTAGGCAAATTCCTTAATTTCCACAGGCCTCAGTTTCTTCATCTTGAGAATGGGGATGATAAAAATGACCTTGCAGGGCTGATTCAACGAATGGATAGCGCGTAGCACAATGCCAACACAGAGTAGGTCTGCAACACCACGTGGTCCGTGGCGCTCAGGTGGCCAAGACCTGCAGGATCCCCACAGGGGGTGTCGCACGCGCCGTCCCCACAACTCCTACAGGCTAGGAGGTGAGGGTCCCGAGTTAGTCCTCTCCGCCGGGCTCCTGTGGACACCTCGGATGCAGGCGGGGTGGCAGGGGCCGGGAGGGCCGAGCAGCTCCGCACTGCAGCCACCTGCGCCACGGCCTCGGCCGATGGCGCGCTTCCAGGCGCCCAGGGTGCGGCCGACTCCTGGCTGCGGGAGGCGGCGGGGTCGGCGGGGCAGCGGACCCAGCGGGCTAGCAGGCGAGCAAGGAGTTAAGCGGGGCCGGAGGCAGCGCGCCTGTCAGACGCGAGCATGTGCAGTTTGCACAGCATCCGTACTATGGGTGAGTGCCACCGCCGCCGCCGCCGCCGCCGCCGCCGCCGCCGGGGGCTCGGTTCGGCCCAGGCAGCGGCGGCTGCAGCCCCCCGGGCCCCGCGCCCCTACGGCGGGCGCCGGCATACAATGCGGGAGTAGGCGCGGCGCGGGAGGGCCGGCGGCGTGGGGGAGGCACCGCCGGCAACTCGACGCGGGGGGAGCCCGAGCTCCGGGCGTGGGGGCGGGGAGCGGCGGCGCAGGAGAGCGCCCCGAGTCCCGGCGCGGGAGGAGGAGCGGGAGCGAGCCCGGGAGACGGCGCTCCTGGCCGCACCTGCACCCGGCGGGCGGCCGGCCCTGCCCTGCCCTTGCCCGCAGCTTCGGCCCCGCACCGGTAGGTGCCCCCGAAGCCCGCGGAGAGGCCTTTCTGCCGCCCGTTGAGGTGGCCGCGCGGGGCTCCAGCGCCGAGTGCGGGGGGCCCGGGGATGGTGCGGTGATGGGAAGACCGGGCGACCGGGCTGGGGGTGCTGCCGGATCCTGCTTCCTCTTTGCTTTCGGTTTCGAAGCGTCTGCCCCGGCTCGAGAGCGAGCCGCAGATCGGAAGGTGCGCCCGGGCTTGGATTCCCTGCGGGGGATGGGCGCACAAGGGGGCGTGTTGGGGAAGGGGTGCACGTTGGCAACTTTCCCCGCCTGAAACAAAGGGGTATCGGGGAGGTGCGAGGGGAAGGAGGCAGCCGGGGATGTCTGGCCCCGGAAGGTTGATATCCCCCTTCCTCCGGGAGGAGAGCACCTCCGAGGCCGCCTCGGGAGTGCAGAGGGGGCGCCAGTTTGAGTGGAAGCTAGGAAGCCAGGGCATGGGAGTGGGAAACACCGACCCTCCTGAATCTGAGGCTAAGGACTTTGCTGAAAGGGATGGAACCGTGCCTAGATAACCCTGCCGCCTTCTCCCGAGGGTGAATGGAAAAACTGGGTGATGGTGGACTGCATACCTAGGTGTCCTCCCTTCTCCGAGTCAGTGCCCTGGGGCCCCCAGCCCAGCCCCCTGGCCGCCAGCTCTCTGTTTGCCCTTTCTGATTTCCAGTCCTTGGTGGGAAATGCAGGATTGAGATGGGGACCATTACAGCCCTGTTCATGGCAAGGGCAGGGAGACATTGGCCTCTTTCCCAGGTGTCTTCTTTTCCCTCTTTCTGTGCCCAGTCAGAAGCTGACCCCCTTTCCTTCCTTCCTGGGACTTTTCCCGAGGTTTCCTCGGAGATATGTGTGGTTGCCTCAGGTACAGAGTGTAGGGTGGCAGGTTGTTCTGATACCGCTTCAAACCCTCCCTGGAGAGAGAGAACAGGGCCCCAGAGAGCAGTGCCAATGTAACCTTGGGGGCTCTGCTCGCCAATTCTCATGTGTTTTGAGCACCTACTAACAAATGAGCTGTTAACAATGGTCTTCAGACTTTGATCATCAGGAGGCCTGGGTTTCCCTCTTTGCTATAACCAGGAAGAGGGGTGAAGGTGAGGGCTGAATGGCTTCCCCTGAGGGTGGTATACTGTGTTTCTCTCTGTAGAACAAATGGGCCAGGATCCAGATCCCTGGTCCCTGACCTTGTGTCTCAAGGAATGAGGTGTCTCCAGCCCCATGCTGGTTTGCATATGACCACTGGCTTCCATGTGTGACAGGACTGCCCCTTGCCTTTCTTCGTCTTAGAAAGGACAGACCTTTGAGAGTCGAGTTTTCCCCCTGGTTGCAAGGCAGTGCTACATCTGCTTGCCTGTGGAGACAGAAGGCACTGGGGGTGGGGGTGGGGGCTGGACTGTTGGGTGACTCTTGCTTGCTCCTGTAAATGGGCTAATGATACAAGTATTTGGGTCAGGGTGGGCCGTGTTACTCTAGAGACATGGAGGGGCGGGCTGGGATGAGGCTTGGCCTTCCACCCCAAGGCTTGGTATTTGGGGAGAGAGATGGGTAACTGGGAGACAACAGGTCCTTGGAGGCCAGATGACGAGCTGATTTAGTGTTGACTTTGGCCACTCAAAGGCACTGGAGTAAGGGAGGTTCCAAGACCAGTAAGGGGTAGCAGGAGAAAATGGAGTCCTCTGAACCATAGATCTGTGGCCCTGGAAGTTATGGCTGAAGTCAGGTGCAGGTGCTAGACCAGAGACCACCACCGGCCCACTTGTAGGGACCTTTCTCCTCTAAATGGGCAGGGTTGATTATTGCTTAGCCCCGCACTGGGTTTATTCCAAGCTATTTATTCAGAGCTGAGAGTAATGATATGGAGGCCTGACCTCCCCACCCCCAGTGGTGAGAGAAGGGCTATTCCATGGTGTTCCTCAGATGTACTGACAGTAAGATGGGAAAATGATACTCCCCTGACTCCCTCTCTTAAGGCGATGAGGCATGAAGTTTTACAATTTGTAAAGTGATTTAAGAGCCTTGGGTCCTTGAAAGATGTTAAATGAATTAGGGAAACTTGTACTGTGTTTATTTCATTTGTATCAGACTTATATATTGTTTCTAAAGGGAAAGGTGTCATTTTGCAGGAAAGGGCTAAATTACAGCTTTTGTGATGGACAAAGCTCAGCGTTGGTTTTAAAAGTGTAGTTTTTAATCAGAAGCACACAGGCCGCAAGTGTTTTTCTGTCTGTCTCTGCTTTCCAGGTATCTTCGAGCTCCTTCCTAGTAGGATTTTTCCTGGTTAGACAGTGTCTAGCCTGGACGTCAGTGGAAGTCCCCTTCCAAGCTCTGAGAAGGGTCTCCAATGATGTTGGGGACTCTGATGTTATAAGTTGAGACCCGGGTATGGGCGGTAAGGCGAAGCCGGTTTGGTCTTATCAGAGACCGTATCAGATCTGGCTGTCCTTGAGGGAAGGGAAATCTAACCCTTGCACAGCCTGGCTATTTTCAAATTTATATCCTTTTACTTTCCTCCTAGCTCCTCCCCTCACTCCCAATTTATAGATAAGGGCGGTTTGGGTTTTCTTTTTCTTTTCTTTCTTTCTGTTTTTTTCTTTCATTGCAAGCACATTCCTTTTAAGGTGTGGTGATTTCTGACTTGGCAAACTCTCAGCTCCCTTTGTGGTAACACCTGGCTAAGGAGGGAATGTCAGAAGGGATTCTGCTGTTCCGAACAGGAAGAAATACAGCCTTTCTGGCCAGGCCTTCTCCACCACCACCTCTCAGAAACCAGAGACGTTGTATTTTAAAAGTAAAGTGGGAGCGGATTTCTGGGAAAGGGCTAGGAGGCAACACTTTTGGTTATGGTTTCCCTTGAGGAAAACTGAGTCACACTGAGAGCACAGTGGCTGTGTGTGAATGTCTGTGTTGGGCGAGTTTTCCTTTCCTGGGATCTAATGGTGTTTTAGGCTCAGGTACTAGAGGAGACCCTAATAACTTTATATTTTTTCATTATGAGATGAAGATGAAGTTTGGGTGCCCATGTGTTTGTTTTAGATGTACATGTGCTTCAGACTTTGCACTGTGGGATGCTCCATGCTGCTGTGATTTAAGGAAAAGGAAGTGGCTTTTACCCCTGCAACTCACATCCGTAGATAGAGCTGAAGCTGAATAAGTAATGTCTCATCCCCAGATGAAAAGGAGGGCCTGCTCCCTTCCCTGTGCTCACACCCCTCCTGCAGGTGTGGGCTCCCACTCTCCTCCACCCTAAGGCTGTCCTCAATGTTCATTTTAACATCAATCCTCCTATATATAAATTTCGTGGGGTTGAGGTCACAGAGTGGTATTGGTCCCCTGCTCCTTCAAAGGATGGCTCTGAAAGGTAGCTTTCTACCCTCCTCTGATGTTGGTGCTTCTATCTTTGGGGTCAGTCACAGTCCTGTCTGGCAATCTGAGGAGTAACCAAAGCTATTGCCAATTTCTGAACATCCAGCTCCCTATTATCCTTTACTCTGCTGGCTCCCCAACAGAGGGTTTGATATCCTTTCAGGGCTCTTGGCTCTAGTGTGACTGGTATTGTAGAAGGGACAGCATCCTTGAAATTAGGGCCAACAGTCTACATGGACAAGACTTGGGTCTCAGAATGCTCCTTTCTGCTGCTCCATCCTTTAGAAGTACAACAGTTTAAAAAAATAAGACTCGCATTGTCAAATCCTTACCTAATGTAGGGAGATCTAATAGATCAGGAGGCATAATCTGAGAGCACTTGCTGCCATTCCTTTCTACTTTGGGAGCCCTGCATTCAGAACACACTGGATTAGCCATTTCTGACTGCTTCCGCAGTTGGACTTGAATGATGAATGCTTTCTAGCTGGTTTGTTCATTCATTGTTTCTTTTCAGTTTTTAAGAGGCAACCCGTCACATGAGTTTCTGGAATGGTCTGTTTCCATCAGAAAGGTCACTCACCCTGAATTTTCATAAGGCCTTGATACCAGCCCTGAGGATCTAGGGATGCCAGCCAAGAAGGAGATTGAAGAGCCACAAAGAGAGGATTCTTTTCTGGACTTCTGAAGGGTGATTCATGCTTCAAGATAAAATGTGCTTCCTGGGCCCCATGGTTTCAGTGCTTGCATGGTCAATGGAGGGACAGGCCCTGGTGCAGCAAGAAGCCCACCTTAGAGACAATAATCACTGTTCTTTGGAGCAATGGCAGGGACCTATTTTTAGCTTATTGTCGACCCCTATCTTCCTTTTTTATAGCTTGCGTTGGCCAGACCCCATTCTAGTCTGTAGGTTCCCCCTTCCTCTCATTCCCAAAGAGGCCTTTCCAAAGCCAGGGGTAAGGTATCCAGGGCATTGGTCTTACTTTCAACTACCCTCTTAAACATGGACGAGAAATATTGTCGGCACTGGGTAACACCAGGAGCAGCTTCAGATTTTTGTGTTGTAATTGTGTTTTTACCTGTTACAAACAAGGAGATGGCTTTCTTACGCTGACCTGTAGATGCCTTGAGGCTTTCATAGAGCCTGATCCGTTTTCTAGCACATGGTGAGTGCTTGTTAAATCATCAGCTGTGGTACTTGGATGTGATCAGATACTCAGATTTCTAGGTCATTGGGCAATGATGTCGTTTGTGCAGGAGCTGATGATTGGCAAAGGCTTCCAGAATCAGGGAATTTTGGATCCCTCCCTGGCTCACTTGTGTGACCTTGGACAGCCAATTGCAGCCCTCTGAGCCTTAATTCCACAAATGGAGCTTCAGCTGGCTTCAGTGATCACAAGAACGATAACAGTGTCAGCCACCATACTTACTGTATGCTAGGCCTTGGGCTAAGCACTTGACATAAGTTCTCTTTTTCTCACAGCATTGAGATAGCTACTATTAATTATCTTCATTTTACAGCTGGAAAAACTGTGGCTCTGAAAGATAAAGTGATTGCACGTGTCACACAGCTAGCAAGTGTCCAAACTGGGATTTGAACCGAGATCAGTCTGATTCTATTGCATTCTATAACTTTGGATCAAAGGATGGAACAAATGTTGAGGAGAAGGTGAATGTGGAGATAGTGTTAGACATAAGAAGGAGAGCTGATGTGGAGTAAACACAGCTAGTTAAAAGGAGATGGAAGTAGATTCTTATTTGAAAAACAACATCCCAGTGAATGTTCAGGAAGGAGAGAGATGTTGGTACCCTGCACTGAGGAAGTAGACCAGATGGCCTGGGAGTTACTATAAGGGGAACAGACTTTCTGCTTGGCATAAGAATATATCTCATAAACCCCATTTCATTTTGATGCCAAAATTGTTCTCTCGCTTAACAGACTCTCTGGGCAGCATTTTCTGTCACCCTACTGCCACTAGTCATAATAGCTTACCTTCGCAGATGCTCGACTCCAGATCGCATCCTCCAACCTGGTTTCTGGACCTTCCTCTGCTCATCATTATATTCCAGCTGTGGAGACCTGATAATGACTCTGAGGTCCCAGGTATACTCTTCAAAGCGTACCAAGCATTGGACTATCCTGTTCTTCCGAAAAAGTATTTGTGGCCACTGATTACTCTCTTCAAAGTGACCAGCTAGTTCATTGAGGTGGTTCTCCTCATTTTCATCCTTGTTTGTTCTAGGCAAGTTAATTTTTTTAAGTTTATGTATTTATTTTTGAAAACGAGAGAGAGAGTTGGGGAGGGGTGGAGAGAGAGGGAAGAAAGAGAATCCCAAGCATGCACCACACGGTCAGCGTGGAGCCCAGTGCAGCGCTTGATCTCACAAACTGTGAGATCATGACCTGAGCCAAAATCAAAAGTCAGATGCTTAACTGATTGAGCCACCCAGGCAGCGCCCCCCTCCCCACCCTCCCGCCCATGCAAGTTAATTCGAACTCTTCTATCATTTTGAGGTGTTTGTGGAAGAGGAATGAAGGTTGAGATGGTGGCCCATGGAGGTAAGCTTACCTCTCTTTGAAAGTTAGCATGATGGTGTATAATGGAGCAGGCATTTGGGTTCTCTCAGCTCAGTGACTCTGGGCACATGGTGTGAGTGCTTTGGCTTTTAGTTTCCTTATATGTAAAATGAGAATGTTGGAAGAGAGGTTCTATAATATGTCCTCCAGCAATAAAGCTGGCTGATCCAGTAGAGTCTGGATAATTTGGTCCTTTCTTCGGAAATAACTTAGCTGGTCTGGAATTGTAGGAAGTCAGAGCTGGGAGAACAGAGGTGGAGTTGAAGGAGAAAGAAGCCAATTTGGAAATTAAGGGACAAAGTCAGTGCAGGAGCAAGTCCCGTCTTGTAAAGCGGGACTGGGTCAGGTCATTCCTCCTTTGACCATTTAAGTCAGGCAGCTAAGAGGTGGCATCTTTTTACCCTGTATACACCATCCCCTAAACTGAGGGGAGCATCCCTTTTATCTTGTCTTAAAACTTAAACTTCACACTCCCCTCATCCTCCAATTGTTCCCAAGTGAAGGCAGCAGGGAAGTTGTGTATTGGTGTATGTTTCACATTCTGCACTTGGATTTGGCAGACTCCAGGGCCTGTTTCAACCCAGGACCCCCCCTAAGCCTCCAGGACCTGGGGACTTTGGCTGATGCTTTCCAGGTGACTCAGTGTTAGTGAGAACATGCTTCCTCTTGCTGCCTTCACTCTGCCTGGAAACCCAGCTTAGGAACTCAGGGAGTCACAGCTTTTTTCTTCATGGAATTGGGCCATCTTGATTTCCCATTGAACAATGCCATTTGTCCAAGGATCCTTGGATTCTGCTATCCATTGGTACAACATTTATTTTCATTTAATCGTATTCAAGGTTGAAGAGCAAATGAGTTCCCACTGAACCTACCAAACCAGTGGTAGGTTCTGCCTCTGCCTGCCTTGCTTTCCCCCTTAACTCCTTACTGCCCTTATACCAGTTATTTCCAGTGGTGGTTACCATACCACTGGGAATGTGAGAGATGTTAGAAACTAATTAGAAACTGATGTTTCAGTTGATACAGGGACAAAACATTTCATTTTAATAGCTATGTTTCTCATGAGTGTAAAGAAACAAGACTCATCGGGGGTGTTCTTACAAAGTGACTTTATTTTGTCTTCCACTGTCCTTTTATGCTTATTCAGTGGGATTCATTCTTTCCCGGCCTTGGGATGAAAACTCAGTCAGACCCCATAACTTTTTGGGTCATTCTTGGGCGGTAGAAGGTCCTGTGGTCACTTTAAGTCACAAAACGTAGTCTCAGATCAGTAGTTAATATGTCCAGTCCTTTGTCACTGGACTGGGAGGGACAGGAAAGGGCTCACTTGGCCAGGCCTGTGGTCTGCTGGCTTCCAGCTTCCTGGGCAGAGCAGGTATGTAGTGCTGATTCTCCTTTATGGCCACATTCATGGGTTTCTCAGAGATTCCTCCCCCACCACTTGCTAGGATCAGTCACTTCCAGTTGTCTTGAAAAGAGCAAATTTTCCTTTCTATTCTAGATGATTGTTTTTTCCTCAGCTCCTAAAACCCAGTGATTTGCCTCCAGCCTCTTCCAGCTAAGGTCCTGCAGTCTGTCCACCTGGCCCTCTTGGACAAGACCTGCTCTGGTCTCGTGCCAGCCTTCTCTTGCATGTGGCCCCATTAGCCAGAAGAAGAAATCGTGTGGCCTTTGGTGCAGTGAAGCTGGGAATGCAGGCTGAACCCCCAGCTCAGCCGTCTGCCTTGGCTCCTCTGATAGCAAATGGCCAGTCTGTGTCTCTCACCTTATGTGCCTCAGGTGGTGATTAGATGCTGGTCCTGTGCCAGGCAGATGCCCTCCTAGTTGCAGGGTCAGACATCAAGCTTCCTGAGTCGTCCTGTTGAAGCCCCTCTCACAGGCTTGAAAGTGTCAGACCTGCTATCCTCAGTGCCTTAATTAGGACTTTAGATTCAACCTCCTGATATATGTGTGTCATCAAAACCATAACTGTCATGAGAAGCCCGTGACTTCATGGCTACTATTGCTCAGGATACAGCTGCAGTACATATTAAACTAAAAATTTAACTTAAATAAAAATAGTTAACAACAGCTAACACTTAACTGAGTACTCCTAATGCAGGGTACTGTTTTCAGTACCATAAACATGCTCTTTCATTTAACCCTCATGGGAGAGACACTTATATTATTTCTATCCTACAAATGAGTAAACTGAACAAAGAGAGGTCTAACAGCTTGTCCAAGGTCACACAGTTGGCATCAGAGCCAGGATTCAGATGGAAAGAATCTGAGCCCAGAGCATGCTCTTTTAAACCACTCCACTCTGTCTGCCCACAAGGGTGGTGGGCAGTCATGGCAAGTCATGAGGTGGAAAGCAAACGGTTGGCAAATGCTGCCTTAGGGGCATCAGCGTAGGTTCTTCATTCCGGCATTCAAGGTCTCCATGCACTGCCTTTCCCTTTCCCTTTCCCAATATCTCCTTCTATGTCCTTTACAGGAGGCTCATACTCTTGCATGGCTACCCTGCCCATATATTGTTTCCCTGCCCAGAGGGCCCTCTGCTTTTCTGCCTCCCCAAATCAAAGTCCTTTTTCAAAGTCAGACCTCATCTTTGCTGCAAAGGTATATTGGACCCAAACCACTTCAGCTGGGATCTTATACTCCTCTTGGAATTTCATCACTAAATTGGCAGTTTATTATGTGCTTTTCGGCAAAGAGCAGTGGAGGGCAGTTAGCAAACCCAGATTCTGATCTGTGCCATGAAATGCCTGTTGCTAACTTTGCTAACTTATGCGAGACCTGAGACCTCTCTGAACCTTGGTTTCAACATTTTTTTTCTCCAAGTTTTTGTTTAAATTCCACTTAGTTAACATAGGGTGAAACATTAGTTTTAGGTGTGGAATTTATTTTGTTATTATTTTTTAATTTTATTTTTTATTCTTTAAAAAATTTACATCCAAATTAGTTAGCATATAGTGCAACAGTGATTTCAGGAGTAGATTCCTTAATGCCCCTTACCCATTTAGCCCATCCCCTCTCCCACAACCCCTCCAGTAACCCTCAGTTTGTTCTCCATATTTATGAATCTCTTCTGAAGTGTGGAATTTAGTGACTCATCATTTAATACAACACCCAGTGCTCATCACAAGTGCTCTCCTTAGTACCCATCACCCATTTAACCCATCCCCCCTCCCACCCACTAATGGTTTCGACATTTTTAAACTGTGGGTGTGGATTAACTCCCTTCAGTTTTCAGTGTATCATGATTTATGTTTACCTTCTTGTCCCCACTAATCTTTCAAGCTCTTGAGGGCTGGAACTGTGTCTTGTATGTCTTTTTATCTCCCAGGATTCTGCCCAGGGTTTTACACACAAAATGGATTTACTATCAGTTGGTTGACTGATGGGAAATGCTGCTGTAAGTCTGCTCTGAGTTTGACTGACTTTTAGAAATCACCTTCTTCTGGGTGATCACCAGTGAGGACTTTGCAGTGTTCTATTCTGCACAAGTTTTAACAAAGGGTTGGGTCCAATCTGCTGCCTTTTATCTTTGAGAGACCTAATGTAATGCCATTAAGGCCCACACTCCTTTATCTGAAGTTTGAAAATCCAAAACATTCAAAAACCAAAAGCTTTTCTTTAACTCCTGTAATGGCAAAACCTGATCTGACTTATCTGCTGTGCAGAGTGTGACTATTCATAGATGTGGCCACAAAAATGTTTATGTGTTTACTTGAGGGTGCTGCCCCAGACCCTGCTGTGGGGATTACGTAATGCATGGGTTGTGTTCTATACTACTTCTTAGAAAATCTAAAAGATTCTGAATTCTGAATTTGGAAAATGGATTGTAATGCTGTTTGGTGTTAGTCCACAGAGGTGCTATTGGCATTCTGGGTGGGACTGGCCTTTGTTATGCAAGACTCTTCTGACATCAGAGAACCTCACGTTACCTTTGCCTCTGGCCTTGCCCTAATCCCAGCCCTGATTCCAACATGACAGCCAGTGCCTTCGTTTACCAATTTGATTTTTTAAAAATATTGCATTATGAGATCATTCATCTTGATTTGTAAGTGTTGTTGGCACCACATTGAAGTTTGTGTCTGAGGCAAGGGCCTTTCTTGCCTCACTTGCCTCACTTAGACACCCTGCATGACTCCTGAACCAAGAATGCTTTCCTCTTCCCCCTTCCCTGACTCTGGCATGAACTGGTGTGTCCTCAAAGTGGGAGCTACCTACTGGGTGTTTGCAGCTCATTTCAACATCTGATGCCCTGTCGGCTGAATCAGCTCTCAGAGACCCATGTAAACTGGTTCCTGGATGCACTTCCTACATCTGGATGTTTCTTTGGAGTCCAAGTGAGCCTGGTCCCTCTACTTCCTTCTAGGAAGTGATACACCTTCTCATGTGAGAGTCAAAATGCTTGTAAATCCCTACATCTGCTTTGACCTGACATTAAAAAAAAAAAATATATATATATATATATATATATGTATACATATGTATATATGTATACATATATATATGTGTGTGTGTGTGTGTGTGTGTGTGTATACACACACACACACACACACACACACACACACACACACTCCTGGAATAGCCTGAAAACAATAGAAAGATGTACAATGATGGAATCTAAAGTGTTCCATTGTGGTTTTTTTTTAAAGTAATGTCTGTCCCCAGTGTGGGACTTGAACTCAGGACCCCAAGATCAACAGTCACATGCCCTACTGATTGAGCCAGCCAGGTGCCACTCCATTGTGTTTTATTCTTTTTTTTTTTTTCTCTCTCTCTTTTTTTTGATGAGGAAACTGAGAAGTGATGGAGTTGGGAGTGTTTGTAGAAGAGTCAGGCTCAGAAAGCCTTGCTTCTGGACCTTCCCTTGGCACTTCAAGCTGGCAGGCTGCTCCCTTCCTTTCTTCCCAGGCCCTGGGTGTCCTCAGAATGGGGACGACTCATGAATCAGTTAGGTATCCCCTCTTGATTGAAAGACATCTTTTTTTTTTAAGCCCTTTGTCCCTATTTGACAGCGATGGGCATGCTTATGGGAATTTAGACCACATCCTCCCCTCCCCCCCCCCCATTAAATAACCATCCCTCTCAGAATCTGAGCCCTAAATATTTCTGGTCTGCCTTTTAACCTATTGGAGGTCCTCTGAGATCATTTCTCTATCCCTATTCCTGTCCATGATTCCTCACAATGTAGCATTTTCCATAAATATCCTTAAGCATCCTCTTATATACTGTTTACTCATTTTCTCATCCATTAAGAAGATATTCCCCAGACCAAGCCTGGCACCTGTTTCTTTGACTTCTTCTAAATACATCTTTGCCTCCAGACATTAAACCATTTATCATTTCCCTGGCCCCTATGGGTGACTTGTGGTCTTTTACCTATTGTCACTATGCAGGAAAATGCTGAGATATAGTATAATTTAAATTAAATATGGAGATGAAATTTCCCAAAGGTGCCCAATTGAATACTTTTCTTCTTATGCCCCATCAGTTGACCACATTGTCTATATACCCATCATTCAGGATCCTCATGTCAATATCTGTAAGAGACCATTGAGTTTCTTCTGTGGGTTTTATCTTTTGAAACCACCCTAATTCTGTTTCCCCCTTGATTCCCCTTGGCACTATAGTTTCTCTTGCTTCTAAGGGCACATGATCTGGAATGGTGCCCCCTTTTTATCTAGCAAATATTTACAATGCCTTCTGATCACCCTAAATAAAATTCCTAAATAATATGACCCACATATATACATGTTTTTTAAACAAATCAATATAATGCCCTAACTGTAATATAACAAAGAAATAAAGGAAAAGTTAGTTATAATACAGTGTCATGTATTCTAGTATGTAATTGCTCAGGCACAACTACACAGAAAACAGAAGGAAGAAGTCAGATGCTGGAACCTGTGCAGAGAATCACTGAGAATGTAACAGCCACAAATACCCACAGGATCCAGGTGTGTTGTGTGGGTGACTCAGATACCAGGAGAGGTGCTGCTTAGGTTGACGTGATTTTCCCAGATGGTCAGCCGCTCTTGGTGACATTTCAAAGAATACAAAGTATAGTATCCCCTCTAACTGCACTGTGATGGCACTCCCAGACAATTCAGTATATGTTAAAACCATGCGAAAAAGTCACCTGTCAGTCCTGCTTTCTTAATAGCTCTTGAGTTTTAACTAATTTGAGTTGGCTGCTTGACCCTTGTTGGCATTCAGGATTGCAACCTCTACTTACTGTTTGGGCTGGAATAAGACCTTTAGAGGCCCTTAGCACTCATGGGCTTATGGTCCTATAAATAATTACACATAAATCAGTATAGAGTCATCATATAGAGTCATGTTTTTAGAAACAGCAAAATCTATCGGTGCACCAAAGTCACAATAACTTCTCTTTGACTCTCTCGTTTTCTGTCCTTTCAAATAGTTTTCTTCACCACCCCATCATGGCTGGCACCCTAAGCACATGTGTACAGGCCAATTGGGCAATTCAGGGCCATGTAGAATGGCAGCTTCCTGTGGCCCGGGTTGGGCCTTTACCTCTGTGGCCTTTGCCTGCCCCTGGTGGCACAACACAGATCCTGAGTGATTGTTTAATGAATGTGTGAATGAATGCATAAATAATGAGATGAACTTGAAGGGGCTCATTTAAGTAAAAAGCACTGTAGGAGTGTAATTTACTATTATTACTAGTTTTCTGGTGTTTGGTGTTGGTAGAATTTCCAAGATTGTATATTTCCAATGTTTTAAAAACTACTGGCCCCACTCTGGTGTTTCAGCTTTCATACTCCAACCTACATAGCAGTGAGGAGTCTGCCCATAAAAGATGCATATCAGATCATATTAATTTCTGAATTAATAAATGAATTTGTACAATGTGATGGTTTGCTTGATTCCCTGTAGCCTGCAGTGAGCCTGCTTAAAGAGACTGGGTCAGCTGTCTGGCTGTGTTAAAGGTGACCACACCCAGCTATGACAGGGCACCTGGGGAGGGAGGCTGTGTGTGTGTGTGTGTGTGTGTGTGTGTGTGAGCAAAGTCTACTCTGGAGTCCAGTGGTGGTGATGGTGGTGGGGTGTGGGAAATGGGACATGCACCCCAGAAAGCCAGCACAAGATCTCCAAAGGGAGGAATATGGCCTAAGGGCCTAAGGCCAGGCAGTCTGAATAGGACTAGCTACAAAATTTGGTGGTGATGGGGCAGGGGGAATGAAATATCGTGAAACACCTAGAAGGCTGTGGTTTAACAAATACAACCTGACTCATTATGGTGGGCTTGTGGACAGAAGTGATGTCAAAACATCTCCAGAAAATATTAACCATATGTAATAAAAATAGTCCCAAAAGGTTATATTTGTGCCCAGTGCAGACATGTGATGACCGATGTTCTCCCTGGATTTACTCTCTATGTCTTCTCCACTCCTACCCCACACCCTGTCTAGTGGAAGGGGCTCTTTTGTTGTTTTTTTTCTCCAAACTGTTTATTTGGAAGTAATTTCAAAGTCACAGAAAAGTTGCCAGAATAGTACAAAACACCCAAATACTCTATCCAGATTCACTTTTTTAAACATTTGCCTCATTTTTTTTTTATCATTTATGTTCCTTCTCTGTCTAAATTTTTTTTTGGAATTTAAGATTAAGTTGCCTAAATGAGGGACCTTTATTTGTAAACATTTCAGTGTGGGTTTTCTAAGAATAAAGATATTGTTTTATATAACCTTCAGCAAATTGAACATTGATACAATGCTTTATCTAATCTGCTGGCAGTATTCCAGTTTTGTCAACTGACCCAACAGTGTCCTTTATAGCATTTTCCCCTCTTCAGTACAGGGTCTACTCTGGAATCTCATATTGCATTTAGTCCCCTTGCCTCTAGAATAGTTCCTTAGTCTTTCTTTGTCTTTCATGACATTGACTTAAAAAAATTTTTTTTTAAGTTTATTTATTTTTGAGAGAGAGGGAGAGAGAGAATCCCAAGCAGGCCCCATGCTGTCAGTGCAGAGCCCAATGCAGGGCTCAAGCTCAAGAACTGTGAGATCATGACATGAGCCAAAATCAAGAGTTGGATGCTTAACCGACTGAGTCAACCAGGCGCCCCCGTGACATTGACATTTTTGAAGAATATAGCCTCCCCTCCCCATTTTTAAAAAAATAGAATATTTTTCTCCTTGGATTTTGTCTGATGTTGCCTCATGTTTAGACTCTGGGTTATACACTCCTGACTGGGATTTACATGAGTGATGTTGCGTCTTTTTCAATGTCTTACATCTAGGGGCATTGGCTGGCCATTTGCCCCTTATGATGTGGTGTTAAGTTAGAGCTCTTGGTTAAGGTGTTGTCCAATTTCTTCACTGTGCACTTACTAATTTTCCCTCACTACTAGTAAGCAACCTGTGGGGAGATATAAATATCTTGCTCATCAACATTTTGACCTTGGACTTACCAATCATACCCTCTGGGTTTACAGGTATTTCTGGATCCTAGGCAAGGCATAGGAGTTCAAAGCTGTCTGGAACGAAACCTGGTGGCCCATTTGGGGCACCCCACCTATGTGCCATGCTGGGCCCTACCCTGTTGAGTAACCAAATCTGCACAATAGTTTGCCACTTCTACTCCCACCAGGAAGAGCAATTCATTCGTCATTCACTCAACTGACATGTAAGCATGTTCTTGTGAAAGCTTCTCAGCTTCTCTTGGGCACAGGGGGATATAAAAAGAAGGCTCATGCCTCTTGGTGTCTTTAAGAAGCCTACAGTAGAGTTGGGAGAACAGACTTGGACTCACTGAAAGGTAAAGGGCAGGTAAGTTGTCAGCACTATGACCCCATTGGGCAGCTCGACCAGACCTGTCCCATGACCCTGGAGAATTAGGTGCCCTTAGGAGTTTGGGTTGAGGGGGATTCAGGGACCTTTTGTTAATGCAAGTAATCTTTGAGTGGGCCTTGAAGAAAAGGCAAATATAGGTAAATGGGGAGGAGAGATAAAGGCACTCTGGGAGGGCAGCTATGTGCACAGAGACTGGGAGTTTGGGGGTGTGGATTGTGTGACTGGGGAGCAGTGAATCATGGGTCGTCCTGGATAGGGCTAAGGGTTGACATGGGGGCAGGGTCTACCAAATCTTACTGAGCGCCCACCTCACACCAGACATTTTAAAAAGTAACTTTTCCAGTACTCAAAGGGATATATATTCAGTATAGGAAGTTTAGAAAAATAGAAATACATAAAGAAAAATTTTAATGAGGTTACTCTATTCTTTCATCCCCAGATAATGGGTTAGCCATGGTGTATTTCCTTCACTTGTAAGATCTTTATCATTCTTCTGGTGTCAGTCTTATTTTGGTTCATGGATTCAGTAGCCCTTCCCATCCCTCAGGGGATGTTCATTGTGCTTTAAAAACGTTTCATTCTGTCAACTTTATTTTGCTTTCTTTATAACTTCTGTTCTCAAATTTGGTGCTTTTCTGGCAGTTTTGGTTTCTGTCAAATGTTTGGTGAGTCTTTGTTATGTGTTCCTCTCTTTGTATTGTGAGATTTTTCAGTCACCACTCTGTGAACCCTAGTTCCATGCCAATCACTGGTTGTGAACAGGGGGTGGGATGTGTCTGCTAGGGACTGGTGTCTAGGTGTCCCTTGCCCCCCTGCCCCAAGTTCCAGGACACAAACATGGGTGGAGAGGTGGGATAGGGGCCCAGCTGCTCCAAATCCAATCACCCATCACTCAGGGCTTCTCATGAGCCCCCAGTGTGCTGGCTCCAAACTTGGAGCCCCCAGAGCTGCTCCTCTGACTGAGCACAAAACCCTTCGCCTCACCTCACCAGCACTTATTAGTACCATGACTTTGAGAAAGCTGTGTAACTCTGAGTCTTATTCATAAAGTGAGGATGGTAATAGTTTTTATCTCAAAGGATTATTGTGAATATTAAATGAAGTAATACAAAGTTCTAAGAATAGTGTCTGTCATATTTATATGCTGTGTGAGTGTCAGTTACTATTAATATTGTTATTTTTTTCATGGTTTTATTTTGGGGGTTGTGGTTTCTCCATCAGTTTATTCCCATTTGCCTTCCATCTTCAGGGACCCCATATCACTCCTTGTTTTCTGGTGCTGTAATGGATTTACTCTTCCTAGAAAATGTCTCTTCTGCCATTTTCTGGGGCCTTGGGGGTGGCAGGTATATTCCCCTGGTCCTGCAATAGTGATATAGTCATGCATTTCCTTCAAGTCTTTATTCTCTGAATATGTGTGGGTGTTACTTTTTATCTGTAACACATACGTTGGGGCATCCAGGCCTCAGCCAGGACTCATCACCAGGTCTGTGTTACCTGATGCTGACTCTGTCCTGTGCAGAGGTGGGAGGTGATGAGTTCTCTTCTCAGCCTTCCTCAGGCTAGTTTGAGGTTGTCCTAATGAATGTAATGGGCCCTCTGTTTCCTTTGTCAAAAGGAATGTTAATTATTTTCAGCAGTCTAATTATGTGGCTAATGAGAGACTGACTGCGATAACATCCCTTTAATTACTCTTGCCTAAGTGCTGTTTGGAGCCATATTTTGAACATGCTGCAAGGCTCAGTGCTTTCACAGTAGATGGAGCTGTCCAGCGAGAGGCTGAGTGGAGGGCCAGGGCTGCAGGGCTTACGCTCATGGTGGAAGTGCCTGGCTGCAGTCAGGACCCAGCCAGGTGTATGCTGTCCTTTCCTCTGGGCCATTACTTAAATGAAGGGGATGGACATTCAGATTGGGTCACATGTAGAGCAGACAGCAACTGTCACAGCTCCTTCAGTACATCTCATTCCTGTGTTTCCCCCAGTGCATCTGCTGTTCAGTCTTGTCTTGGCCGGGCCTCCTCCCTCACTCATGGAGTACCTGCGCCTTGCCTTTTTCCTCATTCTGCACTTGGATGTTGAGTCCCTACTATATGTTGAGTTTTTACCCAGGACATGGGGAGGCAAAGGTAAGGAACTCATGGTTCATATAGCTTTCTGTAACAAAATTTTCTCATGCCCCTCCCTTCTTTGCCCAGGAGAAATGCCACATGTCTGTGTTCCGACCCCTACCACCTTCTCAGGTTTGTCTTCTGTATTGTGGCCTTCCTGTGGTTTCAATGTGGTGTCTTTCAATAACTGGGCCTTCATGGGCAGACCCTTGGAGGCAGCTCTCCCAAGGCCCTGGTGGACTTGAATATGCTGGGAGGGGCAGCTGACATGAGAACCCACTGTCAACTGTTGGTGGCCCATTGCTGTGGGTACATGAAGTCCCCTATTTCCTGTCCATACATCTCCATCTCTCCTGAGTGGTGTAAGAGAAAAAAGTGCTAGTAAAAAGACCCTCCCTTTAACTTCTTTGAGTTCCCAACCCCTCCTGAGTAAATCTGAGTTAATGCCTCCATCCCAGACTTGTGAGGGGTTCTGTGTGGAAGCTTCCTGGCACACAGGAGGTGCCCAATAAACACTCTGGACTTTTTAAACACTCCAGGCAGCACCCCTAGACTGAGTTATAGCCAGAGACGCAGGGGCTGACCTCATTCAGCAAGAGCCCTCTCCTGGTTCTTGGATATAAGTCACAGTGGACAGAGACTTTCATAAAACAATGGTTCACCCTCCCCCCACCCCCCCATCTTAACAATGGTTAACTAGGTTAACAATGGTTAACTAGGCCTGAGCCTGAGGAAGAGAGGGGTATCTATTCACAAGAAAAGCTTTTCCAAGAGCAAGAAAATGTAGCTGAGTTTTAGGTCTGTATGTTTGGCAGCCTTCTGGTCACCCTGGATAAGCTCCAGAGCAGTGCAGCTCAATACAACTTTGTGTGATGATGGAAATGTTCTATATCTGCACTGTCCAATATGGTGGACACTAGCCACATGTAGCTGTTGAACACTGGAAATGTGGCTAGTACAATGGAGGGATGCAATTTTTAATTTTATTCATTTTTAGTAAATTTAAATTTAAATAGCCACATGTAGCTATCAAATTGGACAATGCTGTTCTAGAGCTTATAGAAAAACAATCTAGTTGTGCACTACTTGTTCTTGCACTATTAGTTTTCCCATATCCAGTTTGTGGAAGAGAGTCAAGGCACGCTAGGTTGCTGGCAAGGGTCATGTGTGGTGAAAGGGGAAATGACAAAGTCTGGGCAGCACCCAGAAGGGAGGTTTGGAGCCCCCAAAACTATAGACATCCTGCTGAGAGGGACGCAGCTAGCTAGGCATCTGACCTTATTCTCAGTTCTCCTAACTGTGTGCAAGGGCAGAGCCACTGGTCTGCATGGCGGCAGAGGTGGGCAGGTGGTGCTCAGATACGTGATTCTCATGCCAAAAAGGTATGTTCCAGGTGGGGGAAGATTACTTGTGTTAGTCAGGATTTTCTTGATTTCAGATGACAGAAAACTTAACAAACTAGGTGGAGTTAAAAAGGAACATTTAGGGGCGCCTGGGTGGCGCAGTCGGTTAAGCGTCCGACTTCAGCCAGGTCACGATCTCGCGGTCCGTGAGTTTGAGCCCCGCGTCAGGCTCTGGGCTGATGGCTCGGAGCCTGGAGCCTGTTTCCGATTCTGTGTCTCCCTCTCTCTCTGCCCCTCCCCTGTTCATGCTCTGTCTCTCTCTGTCCCAAAAATAAATAAAAAATGTTGAAAAAAAATTTAAAAAAAAAAAAAAAGGAACATTTACTTTCTTGTTAAAGTGAAATAATCAGGTTAGAGAAGGCCTAGTAAATTTACTTAAATTCTTTTGATGGGAAACAGGTGGAAAATCCAGGCCATCAGTCAACAAAAGATTTAACTTTACTTTTATTTGTTAATAAATATATTGCCAAAGCTGACTGGGACCTGCACCTTCCAGCCCCTGCCCACAAGGCAATTGTGCTGGGCATGTCCCCTTGGCAACTGGGGCTTTGCCATGGCCCAGCTGGCACTGTAGGGACCACCAGATGACTTTTGCAATGAGGGGCAGGGAACGTTTGACCCCTTAATTACACTTTTTAATTGCTCTGGCCTTGCTGTTTCTCAAACTTGTTTTTTAGCTTGCTCCTCCCTCAGGGTCTTTTCACTTACTATTCCCTGTGCCTGGAATGCTTTTCCCAAAGCTTTGAAAGCCTTCTTTGCAGAGAGCCTGGGTAGCTTAGTCAATTGGGTGTCTGACCCTTGATTTCAGCTCAAGTCGTGATCTCATGGTGGTGGGGTCGAGCCCCACGTTGGACTTCATGCTGAGTGTGGAGCCTGCTTGGAATTCTCTCTCTCTCTCTCTCTCTCTCTCTCTCTGCTGCTGCTGCTTCCCTGAGCTCTCTCTCTCAAAATAAATAAATAAACATTCAAACACACACACAAATCACTTTAAAAAGAAAGAAAGAAAGAAAGAAAGAAAGAAAGAAAGAAAGAAAGAAAGAAAGAAAGAAAGGCTTCTTTGCATCTTTCTCATCTATGCCCAAATGCTACCTCCTTAGAGAAGTTTAAGACGTGCTCTCCACATCCAGTTTCTCTGTCCTCACCAGGCATCTCCCCTTCTTTGTGGCATATTATCAGACATTACGGCATGTCAGCTAGCCTAATCATTGTCTCCCCACAGAGATGTGAGCTTCAAGGGGGCAGGAGCATTGTCTTATTCACACTCAGTTCAGTGCCTGGCCTTCAGCAGGTGCTTGATAAATATTTGTTGACCACTGGAATACAACACCTTGAATAAACATGTTAGCCTCCACGGGACTTCTTGGACTAAGTCTCTGGTTGTTTAGAAATCTCTGGGGGTGGCTTGGCTATAGAAAGCTGTGAAAAGCAGGCCACTGGGTGTCATGCTGTTCAGAGGGCTCACGCTTATCCTCCAAAAGGCTCACTGGGCATCTTTCTGCCTCTACTGGTGAGGCAACTAAGGGGCAGGGCAGGGTTCCCATTGCTCCAAAGGTATGGAGGTGGTGGGGTAACCTATGGGATACCCTAAGGACATGGGCAGTAATAGGGAGAACCTTGATAAATAAATTCCTGGTCACTTAGTGATGCTGTTAGGCTACTGACTGTCCTTTTCCAGATGACAGGAGAAGCCTTGCTGGTCTCACGTGACCAGGATTCCAGGGCCCCTCAGCTGCTGCCTGATGGGATCTGCATAGGGGATTATTGATGAAGGGGAGGTGAGGCAGCTCTTTACTGTAACACATGCCTTGCTCTGGGACGGCAGCCAGGCAGCTAATTAGAGAGTCCAGCAGCTGTCCAGCCTTTCAGGCAGCAGGCAGCAGCTACCCAGGGCCAGGGGGTGGGGTGGGAAGGAAAGAGGAGGGGCACAGGGCCAGAGACCACCTTCCAAGGTGTAGGGGATGGGTGGTCAGGGTTTGTTTAGAAGGGGACATGGAGAAAGGCACGCAAGGCAGGAGGGGCTGGTTGGGGAGAAGGAAGGAAGGAGAGGAGGGTGACAGGACAGAGTAGCCTGCAAGTGAGGAAGAAGACAGATTGGTGAGATGTCCGGCAGGCAGAGAAACCTAGACTCTAAGCCCTAAACGAGGGGGCATGGAGTGGAAGGACAGGGTCAAATGGAGCGTGTGGACAGCCTGTTTCCCAGGTACACCAACCTCTTCCATGGCAGTCAGGCCCAAGGGCTTGGGTCTTCCCCTGAGGGAGCTGAGTAGACACAGGTGCATTTGCACTTTCACATAGTCTCTCACTGACTCCAGAAGTTGCCAAATCTGCTTGTGTTCTGAGCTGGTCTTACTACAGGACAAGTGAAAGCAATTCTGCATCCCGTGGGAAGAACCAGGACACTGAGTAAGCAGAGGGCTCCCCCAGTGGGTTTTGGGGGGCATTTACTCTTTACTTTGTAGGCACCTAGGGTTGAGGGGAGATCTGGGGACGAGGAGATTGAGAGGGACAAAGGGATGTATTTGCCTGCCACTTCCTGGCTCCAGTCTTAGGTTCTGGGCCATGGAGAGAGGGTGGAGAGTGGGGGGAGGTTTGGTTTTTAGGTTCCGGTCAGGGAAGTAGAGCTTCAATCCTGCAAGTCCAGCTTACCCTAAATAGTTATAGTGGAGGGGAGAGAATGATGCAGAGGGACTTTCCTGCCAGCAGCTGCTGGTTAAACCTCTTTGGGAAATGAATGCTATGTGCATGAAAACTGGATGTGCCTTTTGAGAGTGCCAGCACATTGTAGAAATAACAGAATAGGCATTGTTATTCTCTGACCTGAGCCTCAGCTTGGACCCTTGCCCACATAGGAGCCTGCAGTTTCTCCTGGGATGCCTGGGACATTTTGTTCCTTCCCTAGCCTTCCTTGTGTGACATGTCTTCTCTGTTGTCCCTACCCAAGGCATCCACTCGTCTGTCCTGACCCCTCTGTCCAGGTGATGGCTCTTGGAGGTGGGAGGAGAGTGAACATCATCCTTTATTCCCTCATTTGCAAAGATAGCCCTGGCTGCTATAAACCAATATTTATGGTGCTTTGTGGGAGAGAGCCCTTCCATGATGAGGTGGCCTAAAAATTAGGGAAGAACACTAGACATCACTGTTTGGTTGATAACACTGGATGGTGCAATCACCCAAGCATTTAGCTGGGCCCTTCTCAGCCTTGCTTGTCCATCCATCCAAAAGAAATTCCATGGCCTCGAGGAATTCATCATGTGGAGGGGGAAACAGACAATAATAACTTTAAGATGGGACATTATGTTTCAATGGAAGGATGTTCAAAGTCCTGTGGGAACATCAGTGATGGAATAGCTGGGGGCTTAGGAGGGTTCACAAAGGAATGAGGAGGGAGCAGGTCTCAGAGGAGCGCCTGGGCATGTTGATGAAGCTGGACAGACAGACTCGGGCTGTATGCTTACAAATAAGCGGCTTACAGAACAGACTAAGTAGATTATAGTGAATGAGGGACAGGTGCATGCAGACGTATGGGAAGCAGCTTGAAGTCATGATGTATGGGGAGAGGGGTGATTCTGGAGCCTAAAGACCAGGGTTTGAGTCAAATGTGTAGATTTGGCCTAATCTCTTAATGTCTTGAGATTCAGAGTTTTCGTCTCTGAAATGGGGTTGGGGGTGGGAGTGGAGTAGGGTGGGTGGTGATAACTCCTGCCCTCCCTGCAGGAGTCTTGGGAGAATCATGAGGGATGATGTACTGGAAAAAGAGTTTTAAGTTCTGCCCACATTAGTTGCTATAAGGGCTCTTCACACATTCACATGCTCCAAAAACTTCTAGTTCACGCCCTGTGGTCCACAAAGGAGCCTCATGCCACCTACACCAGGGACCTGCTCTGAGGGGCCAGGGAGTGTCAGCGGGGGCTGGGGACAACATGTGTACTTGGAGGCAGGGGTGGGACCCCTGCTAGACTGTTGCCTCCTTGTCCAGCCCCCAGCAGCTCCCTGGTGGAAGAGCCTCAGACCAGGAAGCAGGAGGTGTCCGGTGCCAGGCCAGCCTCGGAAAGGAGCCTCTTCTGACTGCAGCGGCTTCATCTGCCAGGGCGGCATCTCAGCCAGCAGTGGCGGGCTCCCAGGGCTGACTGCAGCGACCAGCAGGCTGTGCTGCCAGGATGTGGGCTTTGGTTTCTGTTTCTGTTTTGTCTCGTGCTTGTTGATGTGGCCTGCTTAGTTCCCCTGGGAAGGGGAAGTGCCGGTGGGTGGGATTGAACTCCCAGGCACGGGTCATGGTGGTACTGGGGTTAGAGGGGGTATCGGACATGCCCCATGAAAGCCCTTTCCTTGAGGTAATGGGTATGTGCCAGGCTGGCTGGGAAAAGGGAGGAGGATCGACAGGTGGGGCAGGTTGAGGCTTCTGTATGTAGAGCAGCTGGGGAGGAGCCAGGGAGCACAGCAGCCCACTGCATTTTGCTCTCCGTCCTTCACTTGTCTCAGTGCAGGAAGAGGGGGGTGCAGCGGCTGGTGACCCAGGGGTGCACAGCCTTCTGGGCCACAAGCACCTGTGCATGCAGTGAATTCTGCCCTTTCACTTCTCCTCGGCTCCCATGCTGCCTTGCAAGTTGCCAGCTCAGGGAGCTCAGAGAGCCTGGGAGGTATGGGCAGGGAGGAAGCTGGCTGTGGGCACCAGCTCGGGTGGCGCCTCTGTGGAGGCCTGTTTGGCCATCCGTGGGGGGAATGGTCCCGGCTTCCACCCCTGTCCTGCTATAGAGCCACGCTGCACCTGACTTCTGTCCTTAGTCTCGTGCAGATGGTGCTGCACTCAAGGGGTTTTCAGAGAAGCTTCAGGACTTTCATATAAAGCCGGAATATCTATCAAATGTTCAGATCTTAGGTATATATTAAAAAGATGTATGTGGCCAAGGGCCAGATTTGTATCAGCATGTAGTCTGTTTTTTTTTTTTAATTTTTTAATGTGGGGTTTTTTTTTTTAGTTCGTTTTTGAGAGACAGAGACAGAATGCTAGTGGGGGAGGGGCAGAGAGCGAGGGAGACACAGAATCTGAAGCAGGCTCAAGGCTCTGAGCTGTCAGCACATAGCCAGATGTGGGGCTAGAACCCACAAACCGTGAGATCATGACCTGAGCTGAAGTCGGATTCTTAACCGACTGAGCCACCCAGGCACCCTTATGTTATTGATGTTAATAGGAAGGGCCTCAACAATCACAGTGATATAATAGAATGAAATAAATATTAGGGTGGTGGGATTATTGCAGGGAGAGGGTCTAGCACACATTTTGTTGGTGTGCTTGTTTTTCTGTGTAGTTGTGCTTGACTCCCCAAATGCCCTACTTGTCTGGGGTTCTTGACCGCCCTTGAGAAAGATGTAGCCACTGCAGGGTGAAGGTGAGAGTGTAATTCGAAGCTAAATGAGAATGGCACTGGATTCTAAAATTATACCCCCTCTCAGATTTACAAATGTGCACACATTTACTCATGGTGCAAGAAGCCCTAAGTCCTAGCCCCGAGTGTGAATTGCCTGGGATCCATCCCAGGCTGTCATTGCTGGATTAACCAGACCTGAGCAAGCAGGATGGCACAGAGGAGGTAATAGGTTCCAGGACAGGGGCCCAGTGGCCTGGATGGGCTGACTGCCTGGTACTGAACCCGGAGCCCAGGCAATTGTAGCGTTCACCTTGAGGCTGCCCCTCCGACTAGCCTGGTGGGTTGGAGCTGGGGCAGTTGAAGCTAATGAACGCCTCCTCTTTTATTCCCAGGGACACATGGAAGCCACCCATCCACTAGCCAAGGATCAGCTGAGCCCTGGGGCTGATGCTTGCCCACACTGCTGAGAATGGCACGGAGGCCCAGCCAGGCAGCAGGAGAAAGGTTAACCTGGGACACTCCTGGACAGTGATCCTGATGTCTGTTCTGAGTTGTGCACTCAAGGGTGTGATAAGTGAGTATGTTACAGGATCCCCGGGGATCACCAGCCCTCCCTGCCTCGGCAGCATGGTCACATCACAGGTCTGGAGGTTCTCATTATGAGCCTGTGTTCTGTCCAAGGGCCTGTCACAGGGCTATAGTTGTGGAATAGGAGGGGAATGTCCAGCAGTTTCAGGCCGTTTCATGTGTTGGAGCCATCTTATAGCCACATGGCCTCTAAAAACTGTGCCAGACCCAGATTGGCTGACACAAATGATGTCAGACACCCAGCACATAGGAGATGACATCTTCCCAAATTCTCTCTCTTATCTGTAGGCTCGTGGATGCTTTGGGCCCTGGGCTTTACCTCTCTGCAATGAGAACTGTACCTCATCTGGGATTCCAGATTCTGCTCCGATGCTATGAACAGTTCACAAGGCCTTGGGTAGAGCACCCAGGGCACTGGGAGGTGAGGGATTGGTGGTGCCTTAGCTGCCATAAAAGTGGCCACCAAGGGGTCAAGAGGAGCAAGTTCTCTGCTGCTTTTGGCCTGTTAGGAGGAAGTTTTCCTCCTCCCAAGTCCAGACAACTGCATGGAGAGCAGGGGACCCCCAACTGTGGAGTCTCACCTGTCCTCATATGGGCTTTCTTTCCAGCCTTAACCTCTGGCTTTTCCTCTGTGGTGCCTTAGAAAATGACGATTGGTTGGGGCTTCTGGGTGTCTCGGTTGAGCATCTGACTTTGGCTCAGGTCATGATCTCATGGTTCGTGGGTTTGAGCCCCATGCCAGGCTCTGTGCTGATGGCTCAGAGCCTAGAACCTGCTTCTTGGATTCTGGGTCTCCCTCTCTCTCTGCCCCTTTCCCGCTCATGCTCTGTCTCTTTCTCTCTCTCAAAAGTAAATAAACTTAAAAATTAAAAAAAAAAAAAAAAAAAAGACAATTGGCTGCTTTCCCAAGCCCCAAAGGCCTGTCTGGCCTAAAGGCTATTGTCTGCATAGGGCAAACAGTCCCAGTGAGGGATCAGGGACCAGCAGGCAGGGAAGTCCCCTGGAAGACAGGGCAGGGAGAGCCAGTGCTTTTACACTCCTGACTGGATGGGCTATTGGGAGCTGCTGGACTGGCATATAAGAACCGGGAGGCTTAGCTTCCACACAGGAGCATGCAGGGAGGGCAAAGGGTAACTAGGTATTTCTCAGCTGTAGGTAGATGTGGACTCTGGTGCCGGTGGGAGTTTAAAACTCAGGGCTAGCATTTATTTTTCACTCAGCCTGGGCTTGCAAAATCAGTTTATGGTTGGAGGCTCTTTCAGGAAGTTGATTTGTAGCTAGGGTAGTGCAAGCCTGAACTGTGGGTGTGGGGTGGGTGCACAGAGATGGCCACAGAGGCCACTGTGGGAGCACGGTGACTCAGACCAGAGACCTATTCCCCACATAACACAGAGTTCCCCAGGACAATCTACACCATCATCCCTAAGACTGTTGTACCCTTTGGTCCAGTGATCCCATTTCTGGAGTTATTAAGAAATCTTTCTTTAAGGTACACCTGGGTGACTCAGTCAGTCAAGTGTCCAACTCTTGATCTTAGCTCAGGTCTTTATTATTATTATTTTTTATTAATTATTTATCTTTTTTTTCCTTCCAAGATTGTATTTAAATTCAAGTTAGTTAACATATAGTTTAGCATTGGTTTCAGGAGTAGAATTTAGTGATTCATCACTTACATATAATACCCAGTGCTCATCACAAGTACCCACCTTAATAGCCATCTCCCATCTAGCCCATCCCCCACCTGCCTACTTCCATCAACCCTCAGTTTGTTTTCGATAGTTAAGAGTCTCTTATGGTTTGCCTTCCTCTCTGTTTTTAGCTGATTTGTCCTTCCCTTCCTCTATGTTCATCTGTTTTGTTTCTTAAATTCCACATATGAGTGAAATCACGTGGTATTTGTCTTTCTCTGACTTATTTTGCCTAGCATAATACACTCCAGTTTCATCCACATCATTGCAAATGGCAAGATTTCATTCTTTTTGATGGCTGAGTAATATTCCATTGTATATTTATACCACATCTTCTTTATCCATTCATCAGTTGATGGACATTTGGTCAGCTCAAGTCTTTATCTCAGGGTTGTGAGTTCAAGCCCTGTGTTAGGCTCTACACCCAGCATGGAGCCTACTTAAGAAAAAAAAAAGAAATCTTTCTTTAGGATATATTCCTAGAGAAGGAAAAGGCTGAATTCTTTTGTTACAGGTGTCATTGTAATAGTGAGAGTGGGAAACAATTGTTCTCTCTCCCTTTTCTGAACACCTAAGTTAAGTAACTTATAGTTTTCCACCTGGTGGAATATCACATAGCCATTATAATAATGAGAACAAAAGCAATATAACAACTGGGGGAAATGATTATTTTATAATAAGTGAAAATGTCAGGTTACAGAATAAGTACATTAAAGCAACTTGTAAAATAAACACATGAGAAAAAATTGCAAGGGAGAAGTGATAATGGCTGCTAGTTTGGTGGAATTATGAATTCCTTTTCTTTCTATGATACATGGATTTGCTTCTTTTAAAGCTAAATGTAATCCAGGTGAATATACAACACACCATTAACAGTGACTTTCTCTAAGATGTGGGGTGATGGAAGATTTTTACTTTCTAGGTCATTCCTTTCCATAATGTTTAAATTTCAGGTGTGAGCACATGTTACTTTTATAATCAGGAAAAATAATAAAGATATTTTAAAATGTTAGCATTGAAAAATTTTAAAGGCTATATCTGCCAAGAAAGGGGAGAAGAGAAAGGCTGAGCTGCTAGCTGTTTACACCTGCCCTTATCAGTATTTAAGAGCCTGTGCCTGTGTGGGCCCATTCATTCATTCATTCATTCATCCATGCCAGAAGTATTAGTGGGTCTTATCACCAGGCACTGTTGTAGGCACTGGGAACCCAGCAGTGAACAAGACAGAGCCCCTGCCCTCATGGAGCATTCATTCTAGTTGGAGGAGACAGACAACAAACAAGTAGCAAAATAGTAGAAAGTGAAAATGCTGGAGGAATGAAATATGATGATGTCAGTGATGGGAAGGCTGTTTTGGATTCGAGACCAGAGAAGGTCTCAGGGGTGACAGTTGAGCTGAGATCTGAGTAACAATACAGAAGCAGCCAAGTGAGGTCTGGAAAGAGCCTTGCAGACAACATTCAGGATGCCCAGCCTCAGGGCCCCAACTGCTAGGTGCCCTTTACTGCCTGAGCCCTGGCGAACCTCTGTGCCAGGCTGTGTTCCCCAGGCCCACTTGTCCTCCTGTGTCTGCCAGCTGGGATTTGCTTAGCATCTGAGGCCTTCTAAAATCCTCTTTGGCCTGCTGCTTTGTGTGGAATGGTTGCTCCTGACACTCTCCCTGGTGCTGCTCCAGGCACCAGGCTTCTCTGGGCAGTGTGATGCTGGTCACTGCTCTTGGCTGAATGTCCATGGCAGGGCTGGGCCATCTGAGATTCCCAGCCAATATGAGGGTGGGCTGGCAGTCAGGGTGGCCTGACGGGGACCAGTGTGTGTCTTGGTGAAAGGTCTTTGAATGACACACACCTTGAGGCCCTCAGGGGTGGCTGCTACCATGGTCCTGTGAGGGTCCGCTATGACCCTGGAGGATCATTGTGTGGATCTTGCCAGAACTTGGCCTTAGAACAGAACTTGGCCTCTCAGAATAGGACGAGAGCCTGCAATGGCTCTGACACCTGTTCTGGGCTTCATTGATGATCTACCTAGAGGTTCATGTTGCTCTTGCTTCTTGTTTCCTCTCCATATACCATCCTAGTCTTCCAAAAGCAGAAACTCAGAAAGTGGTGGTGCCTATAGAGGAGCCTGTAGTCAGCTTCAAGGGCAGTGCAGTGTGCTGATTGGGAATGAAGGCTCTGGAGCCAGACTTGCTGGGTTTGAATCCTAGCTCTGGCTTTTATAGCTGTAATTCTTAAGACTTATTAAGACTTCCCCTTCCTCAATTGCCCCATCTATAAAATAGGCTTGAATATTATCTGAGTTAATACCTGGTAAGTGCTGAGAAGAGTGGCTGATGACTACTGTGACTTGGGAGGTAGCAGGAAGACCATCCCAAAGAGTTTTCTGGGGGATGCCCATAGCAAGAAAGGGTGGAACTCTATGGTGTCTGGGCTAACCAGTGACCACAGGTATTTAGATCTGCTTGTTTCCTTTCTGGCCCTGAAGCAAGCCCATATGTTCCTCCCACCCTCACCCCTCCCAACTTGATTACCACAGTGCAAGGTGAGGATGGTTTCAGACCTTGCATCTTTCACCCAGATGTTAGGACACCTGCCCACCCCTCATAGATTCCACTCACTTCCAGCACAGAGCCTATCAGGGGGCTGGACTCAGAGTCCCCCCCCCCCCCCGCCCCCCGCCTCCACTGCCTTGCTCCCAGGGGCCCCCTATAAGGGCTGTGTCTCTCCCCAGCACATGGAACTGTAGCGATATTGGTGCCTAGGAATGGGGAAGTAAATGAGGTGAAAGAGGCCTAGTAATGAGGCAAAGCCCCGCCCAGCCTGGTTGCATGTAAGAGGAATCCCGATTTTCTATCAAGATGCTCCTCTGGACAGAAATTCCCAGGGTCATTGTGTTGTGGCACCTTAGCTTCCTGGAACAAGATGAGAGTTTTGAGTAAAACCAAAGGCAGTTGCCTTATCTGGTTTTGCCTCCAGCCTGTCTCAGACTTGTGGCATTCTCTTCGCCCCTCTCAACTTGCTGTGCTCTCTGCGTAGGGAATAACTCAGCAGGTTCTGGAAGCTGGTGAGATACTCCTAGGGAGCAAGATTCTGACCCCCTCCCCACAAAGTCATCTATCACCTGTCCCCTTGGGGGGGGGGCGGTGCCCTGCTCTGCCAAGTCACCCTGAGTTCTGGCCCTTGGCTGGAACTCCGTATTCCCAGGCCCTTTTATCAACAAGTATGAAGGCTCTTGTACATGAGTGTTGTTCTCCATATCCTGCATGTGAAACCGTCCACAGCTCTTTTCTCCTTCTTGTTTTCATCCTTGCCCACGCTCTCCTCCTCACTTCACCTTGAGTTTTCTTTCCTGGGCCATCCTGTCTTTGTGTCATCGTTCTCAGGACGGTTGTGTTTGTCACCAGGAGAAAGAGGCCAATGTCCAGTGAGCTACTGGTTCTTCCTGATGCAGGCCTTCCCAGGTCTCTGATCTCAGTGCTGAGCAAGGAGGTACTGGAAGAATGTGGGTAAAGGGCTCGGGTGGGGGGAGGCCTGGGCAGGGATACGGGTCTGTTGGGCCAGCAGAGGGTCAGGGAGCCTGTCCCAGCTCAAAGTTTAAGCATGGCTCCCATGAGTATTAGCATTGGGTTTGGGGAGTGGAGTTTTGCAAATCTACCCAAGCCAATGCCGCTTCTAATGTTAGTGTCTGTTCCACCACAGTGTGAGCTGCCATCCCAGCTGATAACACTGTCTCACATCCCCTTTCTCTGTCTTTCCCCCTCATCTCCTGTCTCCAGCCAGGACGTCCAGTTTCTCCTTTTTGTCTCACATGGACTAGGCATGTTCTTCTGGCAAAACCCCACAGATGCAGCCTGACCTGGCCTAGGTATGCTTCCCCTCTGCCTACCCATGTTCTTCCAGGTAGGGAAGGTTCCAGAAATGGAATCCAAGCCTTGGACTCACCCTGTTCTCTCTTCTCCATCCTCTCTTCTGTTCAACATCTTGCCCTCCTTCCACTGTTTAATGGCTATTCCTTTGTTCTTGCTTGCTTCTGCTCTAAGGTTTGGAGGTCCAGCTCTTTAAAGTCACCTGATTCCAGGGGGTGTGACTGGACCCCACGAGCTGTTACTGACTGGGAAACCTTGGCCATCTCTAAAGATGAGCCCAAGGGGCAAAGAGAGCAGGGTTTTAAAGTCAACATTAAGGTGGGGTGCTGACCCGAGGACTCCATTAGTTATGTCAGGATGCTGCATAGGATGAACAGGATCCTGTGGGCCAGAGGGGCCAGAGGTGCCAGTGCAGGTCAGGTGGACAGACCTAAGTTCAGAGGGGCCTGAGTTGGGTGGGAGACAAAGTGGTTTCCAGGCCACCACACCCCTGCCTGCCTGGGGTCATGGGCCCCTCCTCATTCTCAGTGAGTTTCCCTGGAGCTTCAATCTGTTCTCTCCCACTCCAGGGGTCTAAAAGCCTGTTGGGGGTTCAGGATAGAATGAGGGTGTGAGAAGCTTGCCAGGAATGCTGGCCCTTTCATTCCACCCTGCTTTTCAAGCCTGGATCTCAGAGGGCTAGTTCTGAGTGCTGCACCCCCCCCCCTTTTCATTAAACCTCCCCAGCCACACAGAGGCTGGAAGCTGGCCAAGCCCTCCTCTACGCAACCTTTGTTTCCTCAGGGGCTGCGTGTGTGGTTATTGGTTTCACAGGGTTGCTTGGCTGCTGGGCTGTGCTCTGGGTGGAGGTGAAAACCTGACCTGCTTGGCAAGGAAGGCTGCCCAACCGCTAGTGAGGACAGGGGCAGAATGTCCCGCCTTGGGTACGAGGTGGCACTCAAAGTGGGAGAAGCTCACCAGGAAGCCCATCTCTGTGCCAGAAGTGACAGCCACACTTTCTTGAGCATTTGCTGTAAGTTCAGTAGCGTCTATTAGCTCATTCATCCTTAGAGTCATCCTCGGAAGTAGTTACTCTTGTTATTTTCCCTTTATCTATAAGGAAACTGAGGAAAAAAGGAAACCGTTTTATAGAAAGGTCTGGTAACGTGCCCTGGAGCCCACAGGTGAAGGGTACCAGCCCGTTTGAATCAGAAAGTTAGAGTCTAGAGCCCCTGGGCTTAACCACTTTATGTTATTCAAACCTGTGAGGCATGGTTTGTTGTTGGTGATGATGGCTCAGGAGGGAACAGCCTACATTAATTTTTCAGGACTTCAGGTGTCCTAAGGTTCATTTGTCTGCCAAGTTTGTTGAATATCTTCTCTATACAAGGCACAAAGATGATTAATACATATTCATACAACAAACAATTTTAAGTTAAATTTTATTTTTGTAAAAGTTTATACATATTTGGTAGAAAAAATTTTTAGACTATACGAGAAGTTTAAAAAAGGAAATAAAAATCACTTGTGATGTCACCCTCCAGAGATGATTATGGCTAATTTTTTGTACGTTTACATATATGTAGGCTTTTGCAAAATCAAAATCATATTAATTATTTAGTTTTGAATCCTGCTTTTTTTTCCTCTTAACATTATAATAAACGTTCATCAAGGGGCCACTGGTGCATAGCAAAGCATAGTGCTAACTGTTGTCACAGAAGTGAACTGGGTGCAGAGGTGGACAAACAGGGCAGCAGATAGCTCTGGAATTGGAGGTGTTTAGGAAAATCTTCACAGAGAAGCTGGACCTTGAAGATTATGGGCTCATGGGCCATGGGTTGGGGGTGGTGGTGGCCGTAGCAGTTGGGAAAGGCACCCCAGGTAGCAAAAGCAGTAATGAAAAGATCCAGAGGACAAGATCTGAGGCAGAGGTGGCTCATAAAGGGCTTTGCCAGCCATCCCTAGGGGTTTGAGCCTTATTGCATAGATGGTAAAGATCCACTAATAGGCCCACATGGGGAGAAATATCAAATTCGCGTTTGAGAAAGATTGCTGTTTTTACATACTCTTTAAAAAAATTTTTTTGTAACGTTTATTTGAGAGACAGAGACAGAGCACCAGTGGAGGAGGGGCAGAGAGAGAGGGAGACACAGATCTGAAGCAGGCTCCAGGCTCTGAGCTGTCAGCACAGAGCTGGACGTGGGACTCAAACCCACAAACTGTGAGATCACGACCTGCGCTGAAGTCAGATGCTTACCCAACCGAGCCACCCCGGCGCCCTCTACATGCTCTTAGTGTGATGAGTGGATTGGAAAGGAATAGGCACCTTCCAGGCACCCCCTGGAAGACACCTGGGGGCATCTGGGTGAGAGATGGTGACAGCTTAAAGCAGAGCAGCAGCAATGAGAAAGAGGAGTGAAGAGGAAGAGATGATTTCAAAGATATTTAAGTGGCGGAAAGGACAGGAGGTAATGGCTGACTTGGTGGCCTTGCCATGTGACTTGTTTTGATCAAGAAGATGTTAGTGGGCATGAGTTAACCAGAGTCTTGAAAAGCATGGGTGCAGCAGGGCTTGCTCGTTCATGTGCTTCTGCCCTTGCCATGAGAAAGCGTGCCTGGGATGTGAGATAAGTAGATAAGAGCCACCCCAGCCAAGGATAGGACAGAACCCCCAAATGACCAGCAGTCTCATGATCAAGGCCACCCAAGATCCCCTAACCCACAGACACACAAGTAGTAGTAACAAATGAGAGTTGATTGAAGCCACTGAGTTTTGGAATGACTTACGTAGCAATTATAAACTATTAATAAATGTCTTTTTTTTTTTTCATTGAATGCTGTGTGCCAGACACTATTGTAGGCAGTGGGGATGCAGTACTGAACCAGATGGACAAGGTCCTTATTCTCAGGGAGCTCATGTTCGAGTGGAGACGCAGCAGAGGAAGTTAGCATGACACTAGAGCCTCTGGCTGCTAACTGGGTGCTTGGTGGTTCCTTTAATCAGAGTGGGGTCACAGGAGGAAGACAAGTTTTGGGGAAAAGATAATGAATCTGATTTAGGAAAGGATTTGAGGTGCCTATAGGACATTTAGGTGGAAGTGTTCAGGAAGGAGTGGGATACAGAGGCGCAGAACACAGGAAAAACATCTGGATGGGGACTGAATGTTATCAACATAATAAAACAGGAAATCATCTGGGCCAAAGAGAGATAGAGTGAGTGCTATGGCTATTCAGTGGGGGGAGGGGAGGACTGTGGCGGGGAGGATGAAAAAGATTTTGTTCTGAAGGTAACCTGGAAGCTGGGTTTGTGCTTGTGGAGGTGAGAGGAAAGGCCACAGGAAATACACGGATAGAATCTACAAGGAGGGGAGGGAAGACCGGGAGAGCTGGCCTGTGAGAATAAGGCTGAAAAAGTAGGCTGGCATGAGATCCTAGTGAGTCTTGAATGCCAGGCCAAGGATGCTGTGGCATTTCATTAGGAAATGGGGGGTCACTGAATGTTTTTGAGGAGGGGAGTACCATCAGGCGCACATGTCTAGATGGGCAGTGGTGTGCAGGGGGATGGGTGCTGAAGCAGAAACCAGGAGATGTGGATCCTAGTGTTAGTCTTTCCATCTACTGGCCCTGGGATATGGGGCAAATGACCTCTCTCTGAGCCCCAACTGCCTCTCTTAAAAAACAGGAGTTAAACTACCTGTCATTCATATGAATCTTAATTTTGTAAAAACCAATGACAAAATGTAAATGGAAGTGCTTGGAAGACCACAAAGCAATCCACAAGGGAGGGTATTGAGGTGGGTTATTAATTGTGACTAGGTCTGTGTTAGTTGAAAGATGAGGCTGGGATTCCCAGACAGGCATGCAGACTACAAATGCATCTTGTTAACCTCTGTCCCCTCTCCCACCTTGACAGAAGTGTCAAGCCTGGTGTCCACTGGCAGCTGGCAGAGCTGGGATGCATGTTTTCATCATCTGCCTTTCCATTCCTGATGCAGCCCTGAACTGGTCCCCTCACCCCCCTCACACACACACCCAAACATGCATCGTTTAGAGACTGCCTGCTCTGGAGACACCTGTGCCAAGGCTGCAGAACAGAGGACTGGAAAATAGTCCCTTCCCTCAAGGAATACACAGCTAGCTAGCTGTGTACTAGCTAGCTGGATCAGAGGGCATATGCCTTATAACAGCAAACAGGGTGGCACTGGAGAAAGAGGCAATTGAGTCATCCAGACAGTCACTGATGGAGGGCAAGGAGAAAGCTGAGAGATCTGGGGGCCAGCCTTCAGGGAAGCAGGATGGAGCCTTAAAGACTGGTGGGGTTGAGAAGAGAGGAGAGGAAGGCAATAAGAAGTAAGAGAGGACTGTCAGCCCACTGGTTTCCTTTCAACATTGAAACTAACACCAAAACCTGCTTAATGGAGCAGTGAAAGACAAATGTGACCACAACGAGCTTCCACTTTCAACCCATTAGGATGACCATCATCAAAAAACCAGAAAATAACAAGTGCTGGCAAGGATGTGGAGAAATTGGAATCCTTGAGTACTGTTGGTGGGAACGTAAAATGGTATGGCTGCTGTGGAAAACAGCAAGGCTATTCCTCAGAAAATAAACACAGAATCACCATATGATTCAGCAATTCTACTCTTGGATATAAATCCAAAAGAATTGAAAGCAGAGACTAGAACAGATATCTGTATACCCATGTTCATAGCAGCAGTGTTCACAATAGCCAAAAGGTGGAGGCAACCCATTCATGGACAAATGGATAAATAAAAGGTGACATAGGGGGTGCCTGGGCGGCTCAGTGGATTAAGCGTCTGACTTCAGCTCAGGTCATCATCTCACATCTCGTGAGTTTGAGCCCTGCATCAAGCCCTACACATCAAGCTCTGTGCTGACAGCTCAGAGCCTGGAGCCTGCTTCAGATTCTGTGTCTCCCTCTCTCTCTCTCTCTCTCTCTCTCTCTCTCTCTCTCTGCCCCTCCCCTACTCATGCTCTGTCTCTCTCTTAAAAATAAACATTAAAAAATGTTTTTTAATGTGACATATCTAGATAGCTATCTAGATCACAGTGGAATGAATATTATTCAGCCTTAAAAAGTGAAGGACATTCTGACACATGCTTACAACATGGATGAACCTTGCAGACACGATGCTCAGTGAAATAAGCCAGTCTTAAAAGGGCAATTACAATATGATGCCACTGAAAAGAGGTAACTAGAGTAGTAAAATTCATAGAGACAGAAGGTGGAATGATGGTTGCCAGGGCGGGGGGGAGGGGGTGGGAAGCGAGTGTTTGATGAGTATGGAATTTCAGTTTGGGATAATGAAAAAATTTTGGAGATGGATGGTGGTGACGGTTGCACAACAGTGTGACTGTACTTAATGTCACTGAACTGTACACCTGAAAATGGCTAACGCAGTACATGTTATGTATATGTTAACTAACACACACGCACAAGATAAATGTGATAGGTTGCTTAGAAAGATCCCAGAAATATGAGTGATGTGGAGTTGTTTGAAAAGAAGTGCAGGAAGAGATGAATCAGCTAGTAGCCTAGAAATGGGGGTGACTGGCAGGCCAGGACAGCCAGCTCTTCCACTGACCACAGATAATCCAAACAAAGTTTAGGGAGTGTAGGATATACCTCCTTCCAATAGTATTTGAGTAGGGCTGGTCAGAGGAAGCCAGTGGAACTTTTCATTTTCTTCCTTTCATTTCTCATGCCCACCTGGCTAAGGTGAGGAATAGGGAATAAAGTAATGAACATGAAATAGCGTCAAGAATATGACTGGTAACCAAAGAGAAAGTTAGAGGCAGGTTTGGAATCCCCTCCAGCCTGGTCATGGCAGAGACCTGAGCTGCACGAGGGAAGGCAGGAGGAGGGCTCCGTCCCTCCTTCCCTCACCTGTCTCCTTTGTGTCCCAGCAGCCAGCCCCACTCGGCGCCATGGCATCTGCCGAGCCCCTGACAGCGCTGTCCCGCTGGTACCTGTATGCCATCCACGGCTACTTCTGCGAGGTGATGTTCACGGCGGCCTGGGAGTTCGTGGTGAACTTTAACTGGAAGTTCCCTGGGGTTACGAGCGTGTGGGCTCTCTTCATCTACGGCACCTCCATCCTCATCGTGGAGCGCATGTACCTGCGCCTGCGTGGCCGCTGCCCACTGCTGGTGCGCTGCCTCATCTACACGCTCTGGACCTACCTGTGGGAGTTCACCACCGGCTTCATCCTGCGCCAGTTCAACGCCTGTCCCTGGGACTATTCCCAGTTCGACTTTGACTTCATGGGCCTCATCACCCTGGAGTACGCCGTGCCCTGGTTCTGCGGGTCCCTCATCATGGAGCAGTTCATCATCCGCAACACCCTCCGCCTCCGCTTTGACAAGGACGCTGAGCCCGGGGAGCCCAGTGGCCCCCTGGCGATGGCCAACGGCCACGTCAAGACAGACTGAATGGGACTGGTGGGTGGGGCCCGGGGCTCTCTCATGGACCCGGTGGACAGAGGTACCAAGCTGGTGGGGTTACGTCTTCTGAACAGCACAAGCCCTGGCCCGGGTCTGGCCTCAGCCCCTTAGGGCACACACCCTCGCCGTCCACCGGGGGCGGGACCGGGGGCGGGGCCAGGTGTGGGGGGCGGGTGTCGAGGTAGCCCGGGGACTCTGGGAAGGGTCTGTGGATCCCTGCCCAGCTCAGAGGCTGGCGGCCAGAGGCCTATGGCTAAGCAGCGACTTGACCACCTGGGTGACTTTGGAAGCAGCAGGCCCTGTCCTGGCTAAGGGACTCTGAGAATGGGGCAGAAGATGAGAAGCCTGAGGAGGCCTGAGGAGGCTTTGGGCTGCTGCGAGGCCTCCTCTCTCCTCTCACGTGGTTTAAGTTGGGCTTTGGCTGGTTCCATTAGGCAATATTCAGGTGCTTGCTTGCAACCAATACCTCCCCGGGGGCCTGCTGAGCTGCAGCCTAAGGACAGACTGGGCGGCCAGGAGGCTGCTTGGCAGTAGTGCTGGTCTGCCAGGGCTGGAGGCCTTCCCTTGGCTCCTCTCCCCTCCCCCAGGGCTCCGACGCTCCCTTGGCCTTCTGGGGACCCCCCCCACCCCCACCCTGGTGCTGGATTCCCACCAACCTTGGGCTTTTGGAGGTTTCAACCCCTGTGTGTTCGGTGGCGTTTCCCCCCTTTCTCTTTTATTTTCAAGGCTTTTACCACTAGCAGCCCCTTTATCCATGTCTGTCATCCCCACCGGCCCCCCTCCCCAACTCCCTGATCAACACAGCAGCTGCCAGAGATAGAACCCTGAGACAGACCCTGCCCACCCTATTGCTGCCTTCCCTCCACTATTTCTGCTGGCCTGATGACTGGGAAGTTCCCCTTTTACACCTCCCCACCTGTCTGGTGGGCTGTGGCAATGCCCCGGTGCTCTTCTCTGTGCCCCCTCCCCTCAGTGGCCCAGCAAAAATTGAATGATATACCCTCCCCCAACACACAGGCCAAGATGGGCCACCCCAGATCCACAATGGGGACCTAGAGACAAATCAGTTTAGGGGAGGAGGGTTGTGATAAAGGCATCTGGTTTCTTTTCAAGCCAGTCAGGGGGAATCGAGCTTTCTAGGGGATGGAGGAGCAGGAATCCGGTGTTGGGAGACCCATGGAGAATAAGTGAGGGAAAAAAAGAAGACAGCCTTTCAGCTTTGAGAGGGTCTTTGGAGCATCCTTAGTGGGAGGGGGTCAGTTGGTTCTGCCATAGCCCCAGCCCTGCAGCAAAATCTGGTCAGCGCTACCCCCTTCCCACCCCTCCCAGCAAGGCTGACCCTTTGAGCTTACTCCTTAAGCAGTATTAGCCCTGCCATGCTCATGGGCTTTGTCATCTTGGTTGCCAGCACCCCCCCCTTCCTCTGTGACAGGTCCATTGCTGGCAGTGGACAGGTGAAGTCCTCACTCCAGCCCACTTCTGGCTCTGTCCCCACTCCCTGAAGGGAGAGGTCCATCAGAATGCAGCCAATGCTGTGGCATGTGGTCTCTTGACGCACTAGGAGTCTTAGATAGAAATTTGCCTTTCCCTTTTTATGGATCATTATAAAACGATAATACTGCCTGTGGAGAGAATCTGCTCTTCCTTGCTGTGCTGCTCTACCTAGACTGTGCAGACAGCACTAGTCAGGGTGTGAGCCAGGGCTGGTGGGCTGGGGATGGGCAGGAGTGGTATCCCAGATGGGGAGAAAGGCTGGTTGTTTTCTGCGGTTAACCCTGTCCAGGACAGGATGAAGGGCACCTTCCAGCCTCTGTGTCCCTGCCAGGCTCCTCAAATCCAGGCATGAACTACATTCTGCAAGGGCCAGACCTACCTTTGATTTTGCTGTGGCCCCAATTCCAGGGCTTTGGGGCATCCAGAGATTCAGGTTTCTATCTACAGGTGGAAGGGATTCTAGAGGGAAAATATCATCTGGCTTCCCTGTTCCCTCTGGGAAATTATTTCCTTGGCCTTCTCCCTTAATTCTGTGATATCCCAGTTTTCTGGACCCCAACACCCTTCCAGGCCCCCCACGTGGGCCCTTAGACCACACCACCCACCTTTGCCCTCCCCTGCCACGACCGAATCTGTGGTCAGCTTGTTGATGTCTGCCAGCATAGGGCCTCCATGATTCTCAGTCAGAGCAAGCCCTTGGATGGCCCATTGGGTCTGTCCACTCCAGATGTTGCCTCATGGGCATTCCCTGGCACCGTCTTTTCTCTGGGTCCTACAAACTCCCAAGTACAGGAGGCCCCACAGTAAACCTGCCTGCCTGACATGTACAGAGCACTGTTTTTCTGCTTCATCCAGGTGCCCTGTGGCTCTTATTGTCCCTCATAGGGCACAGAGCCCAGCAAAGGCGGGCAATGATCCAGGGCATGAGTTCAGGGTCTGAAGGCTCAGAAATCACCAGGAGTAGCTCTGATTTCAACTCTTGCTTTTTTTTTTTTTTTTTTTTGTATCTTCAGGGCCCTAATCCCTTAGTGCCCAGGCACCCCAGCTCTGTCAGTGGGGGTGCTGGCAGGAAGAGTCTGCTTGCTGTTTGTGAACCTCTGGTGTCCTGGGTCTCTCTCCACTGGACATGGCAGCACTTCTGAGGTATAGACCGCCATGTGCTGCCCTGCATGGTTGAACCGCTTCTGATGTCTGCTAGGCATCCTGTCCCTTATGCCCTGTCCCCTCTGATGCCAGTGAGTCACAATGGCCTATGCTTATTTACAGCAATAATACATAGGGAGTGCCCATGAAATCCTCTTGTCCTAGTCCCTCACTCTCTGCATGGGTCTCCTTAGGGAGGCAGCACTGAATGGGTCAGTTCCTGAGAACCTATATTTATGAAGCTCTGGGCTGTGCAGACATCATCACAGGGAATTCAGAAAGGAAAGAGGTCCAGCCCTTGAGCTATGGTGAAGGCAGGGAGAGTACCTTCCACCCTGAAGCCACCCCAGACATGGAGGAGCTGCAGGTCCCGGCTCTCCCACCTTCGAAGTGGGTGGGACTGTCTCCCAACTGCGGCAGCTCTTCAGAAGGACACACGACTGGTTTGTGCGCCCATTGCCTGCTCTGTCTTCATTGGTCTCTTCGTCTCTTCCTTTTCACATTTGTGCACATCAAATATACTGGTGTTTGTGTTCCAGAACTGGCTCTGATCCATCTCTGTTTCTTCTGTTTTGGAGCCCCTTTCCTAGGGGCTGCTGGAGGCCAAACCCTTCATACCATGTCATGACACTGTCTTAAGCCAAGAGGGCTGCTGGTGGAGCCACCCTGTAGGGAGGGCAGGTGGCACCCCCTGACAGTCATTTTCACTATCTCTGCTCTGACCCTCCTGATAACCTGAATTCTCTGCCCAACCCTCCACCCCTCACCAGGAACATAATATGATCCATAATCTGGCCATTCTTTGGTCCTAGGTTGCAAAGCAGATGGGGAGCCCTGGGCAGTATTCAGGTTGGCTACAAGTTGACTGCATTTGCCCAGGAGATGAGCTCCTCTTAAAACACACCAGCCATGACCTGGAGTGTCATGAGCCAGAAGGGGCCAAGGAAGGAGGCTGAGGGTACTCCAAAGAGCTGAGCCACCAGAGCTCCTTACTTTCCATTACACCAAAGTCATGCTTTGAAGAAACAGAGCTCTGCACTCCTCCCTGGCAACTCTTCTTTCCCTGAGAGGCACATTTGGAGGGAATAATCCCTCCCTACTTTGTGTACTTCTGCTCTGTCTTGTGTCCCTTGTCCTCTTCTCCCCTACCATGCTCCTGCCCACTTTCCACAGGAAAAGAATGTAGCATTCAGAAATTGTTCAGTCAGTTCAACTAAACTCAGATGGCTTGGTCCCCCCCTGCCACAGCCACTGATTTTCTGGATGCAGTAGGCAGTGTGTTTTCTGAGTCATTGGGGAGGCCCCTGTTTCCTGCATTCACTTCAATGTATTAATTTCTTTGACTGAAAGCGTTTCCCCTTATAAAAATGAGTAAGCATAAAGCCCCAATGGCCATTTACATGTTTGTATAAACAAATATATAAGGCTATTCCCTTAGAGCAGGTTTTTATAGAAAGAGGCAAGCATAATGAAACAGGGTCTACCTTATGGAGCTTCAGAGAAAAGGCAAGAGGCAGGGCTCAAAACAAGAAGTCTGAGGGGACCCAAGACTCTTCTTAACTGGCCAGCCCCTTCTGTACTCTACTCAAGGGATGCCTTTCTTTCTTGATACTTTCCTTAACCTCCTCTGCCCCACTGTCATTCAATCCAAAAGGACCTTCTGTCAATACTGCATTGAGACAAGGAGAGCTAATGCCAAGGACCTTGGCTACATCTTCTGACATCTGCCCAGCCTTCACAAGAGTCTAATATTCAATTAACAACAACGAATGAATGACCATAATCTTGCCTTTCCTTCTGGGGTGCCCATCTCAGAAAAGTGCTTTGTCCATACTGCCCCCTGGTACAACCAAGGATATCTGGACTGCCTGTGTTTGGTGGGCAGGGAAACAGGTATAGGAAAAGGGAGCAACTGACTGATCATACCACAAGTTATAGGAATTTGTCTCAATAATTTTACAGTAGCTGCAGTTCTTACCACAGTTAACACTGAGACTTCAAGTATTGGGACTGCAACTTGGGCACAGCGATGAGTGTTCATGCACAATCTCAAATTTTCTCCCATTTGAGGTGGGTACTGTTACATCCCTTTTTTATAGAGGAAATGTGGTGGCAACAAGTCTGTAACCGATTTACCCTATTTCTCTGCAAATCACTTTTTTGTTTCAGTGTAAGCAGAAGACCCTTTGGGGAGGATTTGTGGTGTGTCAGGTGCCCTTTCCTATTTTGATGAGATTCTGGATTTCATTAGAGTCCAGCCATCCAAATGCTATTCACAAAGAGAAATGACTCTTTAGGAGGGGGAGAGCTGAGGTGGGGGGGATTAGGTTATGAGGAAGGAGCTATAGGATGCCATCTTAGTCAAAACCTAAAAAAAAAACGGGCACAAGGATTCCTCTTGTGGACGGAGGGTTGTAAAATTGTGGCCTTTGGCAGCTGTGGGTTTAGGATTGACATCTCTTCCCCTCCCACACATGGCCTTATTTTTGCCCTTGGCCTTTTACCTTTGATTCTACTTATTTCTCTTAAGATTAAGCCTGAGCCTCTAGCTGTTGGCACTCTCAGAGGGTTTGAAACTACCAGGTGAAATATTTCTCCTTCTGAAAACTCAGATGCACCTGAGAATTGACCTGTTTTATTCAACTCCTATGGGACACCTGCAGTGAGCCAGAGTAGTCATCGGGGTGGGGGTGCTTACAGTTAGCTGGTGAGAAAGACACTGATTGGACACTCACACAGATAGTTAAGTCATTGCAATGTTGCTTAGCTCTGCAAAAGAGAAATTTCTAACAGGAACCTGGCTTATCTACAGGGATACGTAAGGATTCCCTAGGACACACACACACACACACACACATACACACACACACACACACACACACACACACACACACACACACACACTGTAGACCTTCAGGTTGAGTACTGGTGCTTTTCAGAGGTGGGCTGGCTGCTGGCTGTGCAGAAATATAGATGTTGACTATGCCTTAGGAGGTGCCTAGATGGGTACAGTGCAGAACAAAACCAGCACACAGTGGGTACTTCAAGGAATGCTCAATGAGTGAAGTCTTAAAGTAAGTTGGTCCCAGTAAGCCCACCCTGAATGTTCCAGAGCACCACAGTCCCCTTTGGGAACCTGAAGCTACAAATACCATCTGAACAATGACCATTTCTGCCATATCTGTGCCCACCACCATAGAGCAACTCACTGTCCTACTGATTTTACCAAACCATTAGTCTCCACAGAGCCCTGCCAGCTTCTCTCTCAGCGTCTTTGGAGCTTGGCCCAAGACCCAGCTCCATTGATTTGTCTATTGCTTCATTCTGGTGATACATTTCTTGGTGTGGACAAAGGTGTCCTTTCAGTGCCAAGAACTATAGAGAAGGATACACTGACAGTCTGGTCTGGCTCCATGCTTCTATTACAAGCCTACCTTCCAAACAGAAAGGAAGATTTCCAAGTTTATAGGGGTCCACCAATGGTGAAGGGCCCCTGAGGCTGCATCTTAGTTTGAGTATGGAGTTATGTTAGTTTCCTAGGGTTGCTGTAACAGATTACCACAAACTGGGTGGCTTAAAGCAACACAGATTTATTCTCTCACAGTTCAGAAGTCAGAAATCTAAAATTAAGGTATCAACAGGGGTTTCCCTCTGGAAACTAGGGGAGAATCTTTCTATGCCCCTTCCAACTTCTGGTGGCTGTTGGCATGTCTTGGCTTCCTAGGCTTGTGGCTGCTCCATTCCAGTTTCTGGTCACATGGCTTCCTCCTCTTCTATCTGGGTCTTCTTTTCTGCTTCTTCTAAGGACACCTGTCTTTGGATTTAGGGCCCATCTCAGTAATCCAGGATGATCTCATCTCAAGATCCTTAACTTAATTATTTTTCCAAATAAGGTCACATTCACCAGGTTCTGGGATTTAAATGTGGCTAAATATTTGGGCGGCAGAGGTGGGGGGGAGCACTACTGAACCTACTACAAGGATTAAGGAGGGAGATTTCTACCGAAGCCTTTGCATCTTGTACTGATTAAGAGCAAGAGCTAGAAGTTAGTGCAAGGTGCCCTGGGACAGATCTCAAGGATTTAGGTTGAGGATGAAGCTCTCCATCCCAAAACACATCCAACTGCTGTGGTTTTTCCGTTTAGATGCAGATCTGACCATTTCACTCCCTATTCCAGACTTGTTTAATGATCTCCCATTATCTTTAGTATCAAGCTCTCTGCCTCCTCCAGACTTATATAGCCCTCTGTGGTTTGGCCTCATTCCTCACCTCCCCCTCAGTCCTGTGCAATCTGGAGGGAACAGCATGTAACTTCCCTGCAGCCCCTGCTCCCTGTCCCTGTGCTCCTCTCATTGGAACAGTCTTACTCCTTGCCTTTTGCCAGCAGCATGGTCTTCATCTATCCTCAGCTCTCAGGTTAGTTCAGGCACACTCAGGTGGGAGCTGTCTCCCTGGAAACTCTCAGTGTGACAGCCTGCCAGCCACAATGGCTGAGTTCTTCCAGTGCTGTCGATGCAGCAGATTTCATTTGTCCATCTACCCTACTGTGCACCAGGTCCTGTGCTAGGCCCGCAGCACAACAGTGAACAGGGAACACTCATCTCTGCCCTCCCTGTGTGATGCCTTTACCTGAATTACGGGGCACCGAGAACCCTGTTGGGCTGATGTAGGGGAGAAGGAATTAACTAGGTTTAGGGGTCAGGAAATATTTCTCTGTCTGATACAACCTGGAGAGTGGGAGGTGGGGCAAAGGGGGAGGTGGGGCAAAGATCAGCCTCCAGGTAGAAAGGACCCCACGTGCAAGGCAGGGAACCCAGAGCAGGGTCTCTGTGGGTCTGCATGAGCTCCCAGGGGTGAACAATGGAGCTCACAGGAAGCCCAGCCTAGATCATGAAATGTCTTGTAAACCAAGGCAGGAGGGACAGATGATAAACAAGAAAATAACAGGTTGTAATACATTAAAACAGATGGGTATGCAAATGAACAGGGAGCTCCTTTAGATTGAGTGGCCCTGAAAGGTCTTGGGAAGAGATGATATTTGGCTTGAAATCTGGATAATGAAGGATCAGCCTGTGAAGATGGGGATGATGTCATGCAGAGGAAACTGTTAGTAGAAAGGCCCAAAGCTGGGAGTAAGTTCGGATAGTTCGAGGAACATCTCAAAGGCCACTGTGGCTGATGCTTGGTGAGGCAGTGGGTAAGGAGAAGTACGGGATGGGGTCAGGGGTCAGAGTGTGGAAGTCGCTGGAGACCTTGTCAGGGGGAGGGGATAGGGAAGAGAGATGGAGAGAGGTCTTAAGGATGGAAAACTGTGAGGTTCCTCCTGAGGGAACAGGACCAGGCAGGGGAGGACTGCAGGCAGAGCCTGGGGTCCCTTGTACCCTTAGCATGTCCTCCTAGAGGCTGGGTCATGGATGGGGTTAGCATAACTGAAGGGTGGGTCTGTTTGGTTTCTGCAAACCCTTCTCTTTACATAAGCATTCCCAACCTGGAGAAGATTGCATGCAGGGTCCTGCAGAGCTCTACAAATGAAACCTCTCTCCTTCTCTCTCTCCTTCTCTCTCTCTTGCACGCACGTGCACACACGTGCGCGCGCGCACACACACACACACACACACACACACCTCACCTCACCTCATATGCTCTAGCCTTTGTGAGATGGGCCTTCAGAGGCCCTCCTGAAGCTACCGGGAAGCTCAGACCCCCATCCCACCCACAGACCTTGGGGTCTCCAGGGACTGGTAGTATTAGGACACCCCAGAGGAGGGCAATGGTGGGGGCACGGCACAGGTATTGAATCAGACTTAAGTCTAACCTTGGCTTTGCCACTTACTATCTGTATAACTTTTTTTTTAAGTTTATTTTTATATATTTTGAGAGAGAGAGCACAAGCGGGGGGAAGAGTAGAGAGAGAGAGGGACAGAGAGAATCCCAAGCAGGCTCCACACTGTCAGCACAGAGCCTAATGTGGGGCTCAAACTCATGAGCCGTGAGGTCATGACCTGAGCCGAAATCAAGCTGGACACCAAGTGAGCCACCAAGGCAGCCCAACTATCTATATGACTCTTGACAAGTTGCTGAGCTCCTCTGAGATTTAGCTTGGTGGATGTAGTTCAAATTTAGTCAGCTTAGTTTAATTCACTGGGAGCACATTCTAGCCTCCCCTCTAAGACTGAATGTAAGAGTGACTGCATCAAAGGCTTGGACCAACAAGAAGGGCATTAGATTCTGGTTCAGTGCAGAAAATATTGTAAAATGGAATAGACATTTATGTTATTAAAAGTTTTGTGAACATTGCCCATGAGGAATTTTCTCTGGTCAACTCTGGCCCACTACCCTGCTGGTTGTAGGATGACCAGTCACCCTGGTCTGCCTGGGACCTTAAAGGCCTTTCCTAGGATGTGGGACTTCCTGTGCCAAAGCTGGGAAAGTCTTGGGTAGACCAGGGCACATTGGTAACCCTAGTTGGTGAGAGTTTAAAACATCCCACCATTTGGGTTTTTTTTTCTAAGCGTGTCCTTTGGCCTTTCCTTTGACTCCTTGAGGTGCCCCTCAGCATTTTCCAATTAACTCCTTTTTGGTTTATGTTAGTTGACTCTGTTGCTTATAACCAACCCCATCCCCTGCTCTCTGCACAGTAGTAAGAATCTTCTGTAGGTTGACAATCCAGATCCCTGCTATATACCTGACTTTTAAACATCTGACTGTTAGCTGCGATCGGACCTTAGCCCTCACACGCCCCCTTCCTAACCTTTATGAGATGCTGCTCAGGCCTTGAATTAAACCTCCCATCTAGTTCCTGCTCCATCTCCAGGAGACCTTGCCAGTTATGGTGTATGCTTGGCACCCCTGCACCTGTTTTTGAGTCTTAGGTTGATTGCTGAAAGCTAGAGGAAGCTCTGACATGGGAGCACCCAGACCTAAGCCCTTCTTTCATAAACTATAAAGCACCCAGAAGTATAGATCAGGACCTTTCAAATTTTGCATATATCCCAGGATTCAACTCTAATCCAATTGGGATTAATCTGATTTAGGGCCTATTCTTTTCTGTAGTAGGGTCCCCAAGAGTCCTTTAAAGATAGGCAGTCTGCCAGCCACCTCTGGGTGAACAGTCAAGGACATCTACTAGTGCCTACTACACCTCCCTGGCTTGCCCGCAGGCAGCTCCCTGAGACAGTCCCTCCTGCTGAACCAAAGCCAAAGGTCAAGGCAGGGGACAGAACTTTGTCTAGACCTCTTTGATACCAAAAACCAAACCTCTTCCTTGGATAACTTTAGAAACGAAAATGAAATGACATTAGGTGTTATTTTGCTGACTTTCACTCAGTCTGTTACCCCAAGGTCTTGGGCCTGCTGACCAGCAGGACCAGATGGTGCCTTTTACAGGAATATCTCATCATTTCTGCTTTTGTGTAGGCCCTGAACATTCTAAGAAACAACATGTTTTCTCCTTCTGATTGACATATCTGTGCATCAGATATATTTTCATATATTTTTCCTATGACTCTGCTGAAAGCACTTGGCACCCAAGCCTAGTTTACATTTCGTGTCCTCGAGATGAGAGCTGACCTCGTTGAACAGAAGGGAAGGGACGGGAAGGGACGGGACGGGACGGGACGGGACGGGACGGGACGGGAAGGGAAGGGAAGGGAAGGGAAGGGAAGGGAAGGGAAGGGAAGGGAAGGGAAGGGGAAGGATTAGATGGTTCCACATTCATGACTCTATTTTGCAACAGCCGTTTTTTGGTCTCCGGAATGTGACCATCTACACTCCACATTGCCCTAAGAACTTCCTGGCTGCCTCATGAAAGATGCAACATCTCTGACTTTGAAGTCTTTAGACCTGAGTTTGAATCCCAGGTCCCTGACTTACTTGGGCATGTTATATAACCTATCTAAGCCTCCGTTTTGGCTGATACTAGGCCAAATCTCCCAGAGATGTGGAGATCAGATGAGACAACGCTTGACAAGTGGTTGGCATGCACTCAGTGTCAGATATTAGGAGAAATATTCTCGTAGTCTCACAAGTCAAATGCAAGCAGATGTCACTCCAGCAAGCATTTTTGGGCTCCTGTTGACATGCTCATCATGGCCAAAACCATGCGCTTTGAATGCTTCTGATCTGAACTGGCCCACTTATTAATTGGGAGGCAAATTAATCTCTATACACACAAGTTTTCTCATCTGTAAAATGGGAATGATAAAACCTACTCTGTAGGATTATTGTGAAGGTTAAGTTAAATAAAACGATATGTCTAACATGCTTAGTACAGATCCATGATTCCTTAACTCAAAACCCATGGGGTTTTGCAAAGCTTTTTGGATTTCAGAAAGATAATAACATTTATATGCTGTATATTTTGTAGTTTCTGGACCAGGTGTGAATAGGACCTCACAGTCCAACACATTATTACTTCTACATGGAAATCTATAAATATCATATTAAGTGGGGGTGGGGGGGTAAATAAAAACTCGAAATGGCCTTACATCCTACCTTGTGAGACAGGACAAGTGTAAAATTCACACTTGACAAATAACAAACTAAAGATCAGGATAGTGGATGGTTCAAGATCACATGGTCCAGAATTGACAACATGAGGGTCCCTGGGCCATCTAAGTCCAAGGGACTCTCCCCCTTACACCACACAGTGTGACAGATTCGACCCTACCTACAACCATCCTCTTGGCTTAATGAACTTTTCCCCCTCCATATACACACAAAGTGCCTACTAAACAGTTAAGTTTTCTTCTCATCTTTTGAAGTGTATGTATGTATACTTCTGTGTTCTTTGCAGATTCTGCTTTTCTTTACTTTGGTACCTGGTACACATTTCTCTGTGTGGCATTTTAAGATCACTTTTAAAAACTAAAGAGTCTTCCAGAATCATAATATAACCTTAATATAGCTTAGTTATTCCCCTATCACTGAGTATTTGCATGTTTCCAATTTTACGCTGTTCTAAAATAATGCTCAGTCACTCACTTTAAACTTTGCCTTGGAGATGAACAAGCACATCCATCAGAAAACACCTGTCCCTTGAGCCCCTAGCTGGCTGGCAGCCTTTGGGAGATTGTATTTCCAGGCACTTCAACTATATATTTGTTGTTCTCAATCAAGTAATCAATTAGGGTTTATTGATTACCTGCATGGGGAACAGGGTGCTCTTTGGTGCGGAAGGAAGCACAGAAGCACAAGCATAGAAGAGTAAGATTCTGAGTATTATGAAGTGTACATGTAACCAAGCAGGTGTTTCAACTCCAAACCAAGTTGGGTTTGCGTCCAGCCAGTGAGGTCTTCTAAGAAAAACTGATCAGGGTGGGCACCAAAGTGTGACATTAGGGGTGAATGGCAAGAACTTCAAATAGGTTTCTGATCTACCTTTTTGCCTGTCAAGGGTGTTGGTTCTATTCAGGACTAAGGCACTAAAAATGAAATAATGAATAGGGAAAATAAGGTCAGGGGTTCCATGAAGCCTTCCCTAATTTGTCAAGTTTTACTTTCCGACTCTAATGGTAAGGGTGAACCATTAAAAATCAATATAGTACCACTTCCCTGACTCCCCTTGGTGGGGGCTCAGCAAAAGGATAAACAAGACCCGGTTGCTGGTTTTATCTTGCTTCCCCTTAAGCAAATTAACTAACCTTTTTTCCCCATCCATCAAATGGTAACAACAGTAATGCTCTCATGGGACTCACAGGATTGTAACAAGGATTGCTTAAGATCCTGACGACTTTTTTAGAAAGAACGAAATGTTGCCCAGGTGACCTGAGGGAGGTCAAGGACCATATCTCATTCACTGCCACATCACAGGCAACCAGCACAGTGTGGGTCTGCACAAAGTAGGAGCTCAATAAACATTTGTTGAATGAACAAGGGAATTGGCAGGTGTTATCATGAACCCATAAAGGGCAGAGAACTGCCCATCATTTCATCAACTCTGAGCCTGAGGGAGAGGCTCCCTCCACTCCAGCTGCACCCCCATGTCCATCCTCCCTAGAGCAGTCCCCACACTGACTCTGTTACCCATGTATCTACTATAAGGAGTCCCATGTTCAGGGCAGTAAAGATTCACAGCCTAACATTCACCCCCAGTGGGGAAGCGTCGGCAAGCACTGACTTCAAGCCATCTCCTCAGGTTTCAAGGCTGCAGGACTCACTGTCACAAGGGACTGGCCAGCTCAGCCCTCACTTCCCGCTCCTGGCTGCTGAGGCAGGGGTACGTCAGGCCATTGTGTCAGCAGCAATTAGTAGCTCTCTGGCCAGCGGAAGACACCTGGCAACAGACAACAGCTGTGCCTTATCTACCTCCATCTGGGGCCTCAGGTGTCCCATCACCTCCTAGCCCAGCCAGCCTGCTGCTCCTGAGCATTTGGTGCCAACAACAGAGACCCACCCCCCCATACACAGCCCCCCTGCAAGCCTGCACTAGGGAGCCAGTTCCAGGTGGCTCAAGTCCGGCCCACTGGCTGGACTTTTCTAAGGCGCTCTCCTGGATTTCCTGAGTCATTCATGCTTCTCCTTGAGATATCCTAGAGAACAGGATGAGCTGTGAAGGTCGGCAGCTGTGGGGTTATAACAGCTGGTCACTTTCTAAAGCCTGATTTCTTTCCTCATGCCTTTGTCACTTTATGCCTTTGTCTCTTTATTTTATCTTCTCCACCGGACACACGGTCCAGAGAGCACGGCGCATTGCTAACTCACTGCTTTCTCATCCCAGTGCTGAGAACTGTGACCACCCCCAAAGAGGTGCTTCATTAATATTTGTGAATGAGTGAACAAATGAACTTTTTGCAATGCTTATTACATATAATAAATGATAGTTATTATAAATAAGTGATTATGATAAGTACCTTTAAAAGGAAGCAGAAATTTCCAGTCTTTCAGGATTAACATACACATTGTCCCGCCTTATTCAGTGATTATGTATTCATTCAGTTATTCATTTAACCTTGTGTTTGATCTGTAAGAGATGAGAATTAAACAGTTGTATAACGTAGTCAGGGCTACAAAATAGGGGTGCAAATTTTTAGGAGTGTGTCTGATGGGGAGATTTAACCTAGTCAGAGAGGTCAGGGGAAACTACCTGGAGGAAGTCCCATTTGAACCCAGATCTAAACAAAGTCATTAACTGGGAGCCAAAGAATACTGCTGGGAGAGGGGATGCCCTGTGAAAGGCCTAGTGGCAGGAGGGAATGTGCAAGGAGCAGAAACTGAGGGTCAGCTGGGGAGTAGGACTGAGTCAGCCACCTTGGAGAGGACAGCACAGCAGATGGCCAGCAGTGTCCACAGGTGCTCAACAGGTGCCCTGGGCCAGGGCATGGTGCCCTTTAGGAGATGTCACCTCTTCTAGGAGACTGTTCCCAATCCCCCCTTCCCCTCCTTGGTTAGAGTCCCTCCTTTGTGTTCCCATGGGACTCAGGGCTTCCACTCATTGTTTAACCTATACAAGTCTACTTTAATGATCTGTTTTCTCACTTTTTGACCTCCTCATCTCTTGACTTGTGAGTTCTGTAAGTGCAGGGAACTTGGCTATTCATCTTATGCCACCAGTGCCTAACACAGTGCCTAGGACATGATGGGGACCCCATTAGTGTTTGATGAATGAATGAACAGACAGCGTTCCAATCATGGAGCGAACTGGACAGGTATTTGGATTTCTGCACACTCAGGAAGCCCCCGCTGAGCCCAGTGCTGCAAACAGGAGAGAGTGGACAGTGATCTATGCTGACTTCTGGAGACGAAGAGAGCCAGAAGGCTGGGGGAAAAACAGTCAGGGGATACTGTGCAATTAGTGACACATGAAGGAAAGGACTTACAGTGCAATCCTTAATAGGAAGGAGAGATGACAGTTTCAAGGAGGATATGTTTACCAGATGCGGAAAAGAAATTTCAACAGGTAAAATTGCATGAGTTTACATGGATGAAAAAGAACATCAGCTGGTATTTAACAGATTCTAGTGTATTATGTGCCAAACGCTGTTCTAAGTGTTTTTCAAGTACTAAACCATTTAAATTCTCATAACAATTGCATGAAGCATTTGTCTGTGTCTATTTTGTCAGTGAGGAAACTGAAGAGCCGAGTACTCCTCCCCAGCCCCCCACCGTACCTCCAGGTCCAAGCAGCCAGAAAGTGACAGAACCAGGGTCTGAGCCCAAGCACTTTGATCTGGAAGCCAGGCTCTAACCCCCACCCCATCCTGCTCGCAAGCCAGCCCTTGCTCTGCAGCTGGTATACCTGAGGATTTGGTATCTTTTCAAAGATCCTCCTGAGAGGGAGGTATGATTCTTCCTTATTTGGCAGATAAGAAAATTGAGGCTCAAAGACATTAGTTTGCCAGAGATCAGCCAGCTGGTAAGTGGCAGAGCCAGGGTCAAGGATGACAGCCACCCTTACTACCTTTCTTATTCTCTCAATGCTCTCAGCTGAGCTCTAAACCTGGGTCATCTTCTGTGCCACTCCTTTGGCAGCTTAGGAACCACAGCCCCGGCCTGGCAGATGGCCGTACCTTGCACACATTTCTGACTCAGCAGCCCCTTATCTATTCCCTGGCTTCCTATCCCAACTCTGAGCCTCTAAACCGCATGACAGAGACGGGGACATCACCCCGACCTGGCATGGGATTAGGAACAGCCAAATCCATCAGCAACTTTTGGGGGAAAAAATAGGTACAGTTGAAATCTATTTATACTACCCTGATGGGCAGGAAGGCGACAGCCTGATCTAGGGAAGGTGGTTGAGGATTCAGCATCCCAGGGATCTGTGAGGCCAAGGTGAAGCATTCTGGGCAGGGCTTGGAGCCTCAAGCAGACCTGCTGTCTCACCATTTGGGTGCCAGGGTGCTTTTCCTAGTGCTGCTGTATCTTTGCTCTCTCCTGCTCCACCCCTCAGGGGTTCCCTCGTCCAATGGCTAGCAGGCTCATGGTGACCTGAAACCAGGGCAAAGGGCAATTGGACCCAATCTAGCCTCTTTACACTGAGTCCTAGGGCCAAGTTGATAGCTCAGGCCTTTATTCTGTATCTTGTGGTTACTTTTCACTTCAATAACCTGACTCAAAAGCCATCTGATGCAGGTTTCACTACTCAATTCCCCTTCCTGAAGGTGACATGTTGTTGTGACAGTCTGTGCCTCAGTTTCCCCATGTGTGAGAACAGAAACTTCTCAAGCTTCTAGCACATACAAGCTTGACCAAGGGAGCCCTCCCTGAGAAAATAACTGAAAAGATTTCCTTTTATGGGCTGAGAGAGGCAGCCTGGTGAGGGTAAGGGGCAAGAGACACTTGGCTTTCAGGATCAAACAGATCTGGGTTCAAGTCCTGGATTTGCCTCTTCCTATCTATGTGATCTCTGAGCCTTGGAAATCACAACCAGTCCAATCCTCAAAACAGCCTCTGAAGTAGATGCTATAATTGAGAAACGGGTAGAGAGGTAAGTTAGCTTGCCCACAGTCACAGAGCTGGTAGGTAGCAGAATCAGGTGGCCGAGCTCTGGCCTCTGCTCCTAACCACCACCCTACACTGCCCTGCTTCCTATAAGACCTTGAAGAGCAGAATTCTGATCCTGGCCCGGCCAGTAGCTTAAGTTGCATTGTCGCTTGGGCCTCATCTATAAAACGAGGGAAGAAGACCCCTGATTCTACACAATGTAGCACTATCTTAGTCTTTAAGTTGTTTCTGGGAGTGTGTTGTTTCTGCCCCTCAGACCACAAGGTCCTGGGACAGTTGTTGGGAGATCTCTCCTCCTTGCCCCCCACATCACTATGCCTTGCCTCCTAGCCTTGGCTTCAAGGATCAGCAACCAGGGCTGTGAAAGAGCCTGTTCCCAGGGTCTCCTGGGTGTCCACAGCAGCCCTCTTCCAGGGCTCCAGTGTGCTGTGAGGAAGGAGGCTGTCTCTGGACAGCGTGGACCATGATGTGCCGATAGCTTGCATCAAAGTTCACTTGGCCTTTTGGTCACATCAAAGTTCACTTGGCCTTTTGGTCACACTGGGTGACCAATTTAAAGTAATTCTGAGAATCTTAGTATTAGAGGGGAATGGGCAACCAGGACAGGAATGCAGGAGTGTCATCTTCAGCGGCTCTGACCCACCTGGCTGGTGTGGCCTCATAACAGCCATCTCAGCCTAACCTAGGACTCAAGTTAGGGCTTAAAGAGTCTGAGCCCCTCCTAGCTGGTCCAAATAGAAAGTTCTTCCTCGAGTTGTGCTGCAGTGTGACTTTCCTGTCATGTTCATCACCTTCTGGGGCGAGTGTGGCCCTTTGGAGAATGGCAGGGTCCCTCTCATGGGATAGTCCTTTATCAACTTGAAGAGAGTCCCTGTGTCCCTGCCAACTCCTCCATTTCCTAGATTAAATGTTCACATTTCCTTTAATTCTACATCTTGGGTCAGAGTTCTTTGAGGCTTTTTCCTCACCACCCTACTCTCTCTTCTTTCCAATCTGTCCTAATGGATTTTCCAGGAATCCCAACTCAGGATCTCTTTAAAGATACTATTCTCAGAGGGGTGCCTGAGTGATTCAATTGGTTAAGTGTTGACTCTTGATTTTAACTCAAGTCTTGATCTCTGTGTCATGGGTTCGAGCTGTGTGTTGGGCTCTGTGCTGGGGATGGTGCCTACTTAAAAAAAAACAAAAAAAAAACCACTATTCTCAGAGCATAACACTCCAATGCTTGGTAGGCCAGGACTATTGTCTATTGTCTCCCTTTGCCATTTCTTCCCTCCACCCCCTCCAACTCTCCAGGCTTTCTTCTGGAAACTGCACCCCCCAAAACTCCACCACGTGGTCCTTGTAGGGATTGCCTTGCCCAGCTATGATTCTGTCCCCAAGGATAGCTGATTGGCTAAGAGGTTGGTACTATATTTAAGCTGCTCCAATCAATTAATTTCTTGGGATTTGGGGACTTGAGTGCCTCTCTGGTGGCTACAACTGTGAGATACAAAAACTCAGCAGCTATTGGCAGCTATATTGATCAGGACAGAGTAGGCTATGCCGTGGAAATGAATCAATCCCGAGATGTTAGTGGCTTATTCCAATGAAAATATATTTCCTTTCCATGTAAAGTTTGATGGGGGTTGGGTACTTCTCCTCGGAAGCTCTTCTCCAAGTGGTGATTTAGGGATCCAAGATCTTTCCACCCTAAGGTTCCATCCTCTTAAAAGTCTTTCACTTCCAGGGGCAACTGGGTGGCTCAGTCAGTTGAGTGTCTGACTTTGGCTCGGGTCACAGTCTCACGGTTTGTGAGTTCGAGCCCTGTATGAGGCTCACTGCTGTCAGCACAGAGCCTGTTCCAGATCCTCTGTCCCCCTCTCTCCTTGCCCCTCCCCCACTCACAACCACTCTCTCAAAAATAAACATTAAAAAACAAAGTCCTTCACTTCCAGCTGCACAGATGGGGGTGAAGGAATGGAGGGGGTGGGGGGAGGACATAGAGAAATCCTGTCTGCTTTGAACAGCTTCTACCTTAAAGGATGCACATCACTTCTACTCACATTCCCCAGTCAGGCTGCAGTCTAAAGCCTCACTTAACTAACTGCAGGGTGGAGACTGGGAGAGGTCATCCTTCTTTGTGCTGAGGGAGAAGAGAAAAAACAGAGATCTGTGAAAATTATCAAACTTGGGATAGGAAACTTGCTGTTGCCATGTTATGTGCAGAAAGCTGGTCTGTACTGAGAGAAGCAGGCATAGGCAGGAGAGGTGAGAGATGGGGAGAAAGTTCCTGACTAGATGGCTCCTGAGGTTCACCACCTTCTCTAGGGCTTCTTTTCTGTGAGATACCACGGCATACCTCCAGTACATTTCTCCTGTGGTAATTCTGTATTACTTTTGGTCACCTACATCTAAAGGAGACTTATTGAAAACATACCTTGTCTTCACATTATAATGCTACTCATGCAGACTAAATGATCTTTTTTTTTTTTTTTTTTTTAACCTTTTCACTCAAGCTGTTATAAATTCAAATCTCTGCATCAGGACTTGTCTATTTCATGTGACCTCTGCTAGCAAATATTTTAGACATTGTAGACCATACGATCCCTGTACAACTACTCAATTCTGTTGCTGTAGTGTGACAGCAGCCACAGATAGTATATAAACAATTGAACGTGGCTGTGTTCCAATAAAATCTAATTTTACAAAAACGGCTGCAGGCTGGATTTGGCACACAGGCTGTGGTTTGACAACCCCTGATCTAGGTGGTCTTTTTTAGATCTGAGATTGAGATTCTCATATCTCCCTATAAAATATAATCTTGTTAACTTCGACCCATCTTTCATGTCAGCAGACATATTTTTGGATCCTGACTCTACCATTAGCATAGCATATTCCCCTCCCAGCCCCTGCTCTGTGTCATGTGCATATCAAATGAGATTTCAGTGTCTTAACGGTTTGTCTAGACTAGCAGGCCCTTGAAAATGTAATAGGTGGTGACTGTGCTGCCCCTCCTGAGAAAGGACACACTGGGAAGCCAGGACCCAAAGATAAGATGTGTGACAGGACACCCTCCTAATCATTCCATGCCCGGCCTCTGCTGACCTGGGCCTAACACCCTATCTATCTGTTTCTCTGATTTCATGGAGGGCATCTGGCTCAGGGGTGGGGCGGGAGTAATTTGGGGATGTTTGCTTCCCTGAAGAATTCCTTTACTCAACATTAATTGTGATTCAATGTGATAAGCCCCATAGGGACTTATTCCTTAACTGTGTCCTCCAGCAATCTCTGGGGCATCCTCCATAGGTTAGAGGCATGGATGGCAATCTTAGGGCTGGGTGGAATTTAGCAATCATCAAGTCCAGTACCCCTCATTATGTAGATGAGAAATCATGAAGGTGGAGATGTGAACAACTTGTGCAAAGGCAAGGAGGGCATCTGTGGAAGAGGCAAGCTGGAACCTGGTGTCCTGCTTCCTCCTTCCACATCCTTCCAAAAGGAACTGCTTCCAGTGAGCTTCAAGGCCATGAAGCCCCAGGAACCCTGGGTACTCAGTGCCTCTATGTGGGCTTTCCAGCTTAGCATCAAAATGAACAGAAGATCTAATTTTTCCTGGGGAAAAAACTGGTTTTGTGGACTCTCATTGCCTTGGCTGTAAAGCCAAAAGGACTTTGAATTAGTCATAAGAAAACTGTGAAGTCCATGAGCTGCTTTGTAAATTGTCTTCCTTAAACCAAGGTGATGATGTTTCCTTATGAATTGTGATTTCTATGTGCATGTTTTTTTTTTTCTGACTCCCATGAGTGTTTTTTCCCAACACCAAATATGTGTTGTTTTCTCCATCAATTCTCCATCACCAACTAGGTGTCTAGCAATTCAATTCAATTCAATTCAATCCTGACACAATCTACCTGGAGTTAGCATCAGATCCCACAAGCTTTAGGACTCAGTCCCAAAGACTCTCCCCACTTTAAATACCAGCAAGTGGAATCCCCAGATGACACTTAACTTTTACCTGACCCATTCAGAGGTTTCCACAATTTCCCCCAAACCAGGTCTGATAATTCACTGAAATGACTCACAGAACTAAAGAAAGTCCTCTACTTATGATTACCATTTCATTATAAAGGATACAACTCAGGAAGAGACAAATAGTAGAGATACATAGAGCAAAGAATGAGGCTAGAGGGGAGAGTGGAACTTCTATTCCCTTTCAGGGCACATTACTCACTGAACACTTTGATGTGTTCACCAACCTGGAAGTTCTCTGAATCTCATTGTTTCAGAGTTTATATAACTCAATCTCCAGCCCCCTCCCCCACCCCCAAGAGTTTGAGAGCTGGGGCTGAACATTTCCACCCTCTAATCGTGTTTGGTCTTTCTGGTGATCAGCTCCCCATCCTGAAGCTAGCTGGAGACTCTACCCTGAGTCACCTCCTTAGCATAAACTACTGTGTGTTCAAAAGGACTCAGTATGAATATCAAAAGACATTCCTATTAGGGAATTCCAAGGTTTTGAGGAGTTTTGTGCCAGGAACCCAGGATAAAGAACCAAAAAGTGCATATATTTTTATTATACCATATTATACTATACAGCTCCTAAATCAGCTAGGATATTTATAGCTGGATCCCTAGAAACACACTCTGGACACACAGTTTACCACACTTATCACTAAGAGGCCACCCACGTACCACAAAAGGCAAGGATACTCCTTGTCTTACTTAGTACCTGTTTCCTCATTTGGGATATGAGGCTTGACTGGGGCCATGCCAGTGTTATACTCCTGTTTCTTACTTGACAGCATTACCGCCATTCCCAGAACCTGGCCCTCCTCCCCTTTGCCTGTGCCAAGCCATCTCCTTGGAATGCTCTTCTTTCCCTTCTTTTCCTGTCAGATTGCAGGTGAGTAAAAAGACCTCAGGACACAGAATAGTTTGTGATAGTGGTAGGTCTTCTATGACAGGATGCTCTTAATTTGCATTTCTTTCATTTTTCCCTTTGGCTAGAAGAAAGTTTTACACTGTCAGTTTTACACTGTCACAGAACAAACACTTGCACTTTTTGGCTCACAACTTACAGAGCTCATTTAATGCAATTTTGTTGCTTGTCACATTTCTGACTATCACAAACAAATCCTTCCCTATGGGGGTTGGAAGGACACATGCCCATCCTCCCCTTTTCCCTGAGGCTACATTTGTGGTCAAAATCATATTCATCTTCACAAGCCCTCCTCTAGTGCTTCCTCCTCTGTGAAGCCTTCAGGGTTCATCCAGGTAGAATTAAAACGGATCTTTGCATAGCACTGTACACCCTGGGCTCTAACATCTTGTTTATGAGGCTGTTGCCTGCAAAGGCTGCATTTGTTGTTTATCTTTGCCCTGAGGAGTATCTGACACATAATGTGGGCTTACTAAATATTTAGTCCTGATCTATAGGAGAGAGAAGTCAACCTAATTAGACAAGAACCAGGACAGGACACAGAGGAAAACTGGTGGTGGGGGCAGGGAAGGTGCTCCTTGATAGCCATCCTCTTTTCAGAGGAGAGGCTATTACTCATCTATGCCTGGTTCTGGTTTACTCTGCTTTTGGCACTGCTGGACCCACCTCCCACTAGACACACACATAGTTCTATTAATAGATATAACTCAAAGACAACAACTCCAAAAATAATCTCTTCTTCAAGGTCAATGCAAGGCCACAGAAACACCATGCTGGTCAACCCATGGAACCAATGGGTGGACATTGGGTCCTAGGCAAAAAGACTCCCAACCCTCAAGGATGGGGCACTGTGGAGTGTTAGAAGGGCCACATTATGACTTTCATGGGACTTAGGCACTTGCGCCTTTATGGGCTCATCCCTCCATAAAAATATACGTAAAATTATATTTTACAATTACGTTGGCATAAAGACAAATATAATCCAGTCTTGACTCATTTTTATATGTCTATTATTATTACATTCATCTCCTGATTTTAAAAGAAATTAAAATTAAAACATTTTCATGGGTCCCTAAAAGTATCGTGGGCCTGTATTTGCCTGGGTTCTCCAGAAAAATAGAACCAATAGGAGATACATAGATTATGTACACATATTATAGATATATATTATAGATGTGTACTATAAGGAATTGGCTCATGCAGTATTGGAGGCTGAGAAGTCCCACAGTCTGCAGTTAGCAAGCTACAGACCCAGGAAAGCCGATGGTGTAAATTCCAGTCCAAGTCTGAGATCAAAGGCAGGAGAAAAATCAATGTGCCAGCTCAAAGACAATCAGGCAGAGAAAGTGAATTCTCCCTTACTCTGCCTTTTTTGTTCTATTCAGGCTTCCAACAGATTGGATGAGGCCTACCCATGTTGGGGAGGACAATCTGCTTTACTTGATCTATGGATTCAAATGTTAATCTCATCCAGAAACGCCCTCACAGACATACCCTGAATAATGCTTAACCAAACATCTGGGCACCTAATAGCCCAGTCAAGTTGACCCATAAAATTAACCATCACAAGCTCACCCTTCATCAACTAGGCATCCATACACATCTTCTTAAACCATACTTATTCTCCAAATACAGACAATAAAAAAGGCCATACATCTGCCTAACATGATACAACAATCTTGCATACAACCAAAAATGCACTCCTTCCCCAGAAGTGATAAACTCCTTTAATGATGTTTACTCTTCTTTCTGATATCATAGAACTTAAATACTATGATATAAAATTAACAAATCTTTAAAACTATTATAGAAGGACAATATATCTTATGTTACATGATAAGGGAATGGGGGGAGGGAAGAAAAAAGATATTTGCATACCAGTATATTCATAAAAAAATAAAGAGGAAACATTCTTTACAATTATAGCCCTCATTTCTGTAACTGGTCATGTGGTCATAGCCTGTATTTATTTATTTTTAATAATAATGTAATTTTAAAAAATTTAATTTTTTTAAATGTTTATTTATTTTTGAGACAGAGAGAGACAGAGCATGAATGGGGAAGGGTCAGAGAGAGAGGGAGACACAGAATCCGAAGCAGGCTCCAGGCTCTGATCTGTCAGCACGGAGCCCGACGTGGGGCTGGAACTCACAGACTGTGAGATCATGGCCTGAGCTGAAGTCAGATGCTCAACCGAAAATTTAATTTTTTTTTAGAGAGAGAGAAAGAGAGCACGCACATGAGCAAGGCAGAGGGGCAGACAGAGGGAGACAGAGAATCTCAAGAAGGCTCCACGCTCAGTGCAGAGCAAGACATGGGGCTCTATCCCATGACCCTGGGATCATGACCTGAGCCAAAATCAAGAGTCAAATGCTCAACCAACTGAGCCACCCAGGTGCCGGCATAGTTGGTATTTAGAACGATTTTCTTCCATTAACCACTCTGTATTCCTTTTGCCTTCAGCAAGCACCTCAAGTAGTCATGGTTCTTTACCTGGTGGGGTGACCCAAACCTTCATTCCTGTAGGATCTGGGCCATTTAGAAGCCGTGCCTGGATTGAGTTGTTGCAGTTTTTCACTGACCTTACTCACAGGTCATGGTAATACCAAGAGACATCATGAGAGAGCTCCTACATTCCAGACATACTCTCCTTTACCTCAGTGTGCATTCACAGTCCAATTTCCCCTTGTTAGTGAAGACCAATCATCCCCTTTAGTGGGATAACTTGGTCTTCTTTGCCTGTTGATTCAGGGGCGTGGGGAGTCCAAACTGGCTGGGCTGTAGTCCTAACTTCCAGTTCAATAGAATAATTGTTGTGTCTCCAGGTGAAAACATTCCTCCCTTTGGAGCTAAGGCCTCTAGGCCAGCAGAGCATAAGGTCATGGGAACAGGAAGCAAAAATATTTCTAGTGAGTAAGTAGGGGTAATAGTGAGCAGTGCCACTCCCGTTTCTATCTCTTGATTCCTCGGTCTGTGAATGCTGGCTATGGGGGAAACAGCACCATATTTTGACACTAATTCAGAGCTTATACAGCCTTCTGGAGAACTTTATCCCAGTCCTGCAAGGTATTGCCACCTAGCTGGCACTATAAATGAGTCTTCAAAAGATCACTCCACACTTCTATCAAACCGTATCGAGCCAGAATGGTGGGGAACATGGTAAGACTAGTGAATTCCACAATCATGGACCTATCGTTGCACTTCTTTTGCTGTGAAGTAAGTTCCCTGATCAGAAGCAATGTTGGGTGGAATTCCATGATGGCGTATCAGGCATTCTGTAAGTCCCTGGATGGTAGTTTTAGCAGAAGCATTGCACTATAGGTAAGGCAATTCTGTATCCAGGGTATCTATTCTAGTAAGAACAAAATGCTGCCCCTTCCACAACAGAAGTGGTTCAATGTAATCAACCTACCCCAGGTAAGTGGACTGAGCACCCTGGAAAGTTGTGCCGTATCAGGGGCTCAGTGTTTGCCTCTGCTGCCAGTAGTTTGGACACTCATCAGTGGCCAGCTAGGTTAGCTTTGGTGAATAGAAGTCCATGTTGCTGAGCCCTATATAACCACCACCCCTGCCACGATGGCCACTTGGTTCATGAGCCTGTTGGGTGATGGTGGGGTGGGTGGGGAAAGAGGCTGACTGGTATCCACAGAACAGGTCATCTGATTCATTTGAATATTAAAATTCTCCTCTGCTGAGGTCACCCTTTGGTAAGAATTCACACGGGACACAAATATCTTCATGTTTTCCCCTGCTCCATTCAGAGAGGTTTATCCACATAACTCTTCCTCAAATTTCCTTATCACCAATTTTCCAATCATGTTCGTCCCAGATCCCTGGCCATCCAAACCATTGGCCATAGCCCAATGGATCAATGTATAATCACATGTCTGGTATTTCTTCTTCCACACAAAGTGAAAAACCCAGTGCATCCTCCCAAGAGTTCTGCCCACTGGGAGGATTTCCCTTCACCACTGCCTTCAGGGATGTCTCAGAGAGGGGCAGCAGTGCTGTAGCTGTCCACAGTCAGATGTGCCTGCATGCCATGCAGAACCATCTGCAACCCAGGCCTGGGTCTTCTCTTCTCCTGTCAACTGATCATAGGGAACTCCCCATGAGGCTGTATGTGCAGGCTGGGAGAGAGAAGGCAGTGGAGCAGGGGTGGGGACCATGAGCATTTGGGTAACTTACTTTTGCCTTCAGGGTCTGCTCAAGCAGGATCATGTATATATTATTCCCATTTGATGATGGAATACATGCTGGACTTCATGGTTTGGTAGGTCAGATAACATCTGGTTCACGACAGGGAGCTCAGGTTGCCTGATAACTTGGTTAAGTGTTCAGTCTCTGCTGAGGCCCAGTAGCAGACAAAGAGTTGTTTCTCAAAAGGAGAGTACTTAACTTCAGAGGATGGGAGGGCTTTGCTGCAAAATCCTAAGGTCCTGGTGCTGTGATTCACCTACAAGGGCCTGTCAAGGACTCTGAACAGCATGTCTATCTGCTGCTGACACTACAAGCATCATTGGGTCTACTGGATCATATGCCTAAGTGGCAGAATAGCTGTGTGGCAGCCTGGATCTGTGGCAGAGCCTCTCCTTTTCTGACCCCACTGAAAACTAGCAACTTTTTGGGTCCCTTAGTAAATGGGCTGGATAACACACCCAATGAGGAATATGTCACCTCTAAAACCTAGAGGCACTACAAAGCATTGTGTTTCTTTCTTGGTTGTAGGAGGAGCCAGATGCAACTAATCCTTCACGTTTCAAGGGCTATCTTGACATGTTTCACACTACTGGACACGTAGAAATTTCACTGAGGTAAAGAGCCCCTGGATTTTTGTGGGATTAATAAATCCTACCCTCCGACATGCAAATGTCTTACCGATGACTCTAGAGTCATTGCTTTTTGTTCTGTAGGTCAGTTAGCTAATGTAATCAATGTAATGGACCAGTGTGACATCTTGTGGAAGAAAAAAGTGATCAAGATCCCTGTGAACTAAATGATGACATAGGGCCTGAGGGTTGATATACCCCCAAGGGAGGACAGTGCAGATACATTGCTGGCCTTGCCCGCTGAAAGCAAAAAGCTTCTGGTGAAATTCTGTTGTCAAGAAAAAAGCATTTGCCAGACCAATTGCTGCATGTGAGGTATCACGGACATGCTAGTTTGGCACTAATTCCCAGTCCCTCCAGGAATGTGGTATTGCTTTTGTTTCCTTTTTTTTTTTTCTAGATAGATGCTTCTAGTGGACTTTCCCACCATAATAATCCTCACTCCACAGGTCAGGGAACCCATGTGGGGATTATACCAGCTGCTGAGTAGATCTATTCCAATCATGAATTTTGGAACTAGGGAAATAACCACAGGATGGGTTTGAGGACTGCTAGGGTCTGAATGTTTGTTTTAAAATTCATATGTTAAAATCCTAACCCCTAAAGGTGATGGTGTTAGTAGGTGGGGCCTTTGGGATGTGATTAGGTCATGAAGGTGGAGACCTCATGAACAGGAATAGTGCTCTTGTGAAAAAGATCCCACAGGGCTCCCTAGCTCCCTCCACCATGTGAGGATACAATAGGAAGTCTGCAGCTCAGAAGACAGCCCTCACCCAACCATGTTGGCACCCTGATCTTAGACTTCTAGCTTTTGGAATTGTGAGCAACAAATTTCTGAGCCACCCAGTCTGTGGCATTTTGTTATAGCAGCCTGAATGGACTAAGACAGGGACCCATTGGGAAATGAATCAGAGTAGTCCCTGAATGGCCTTATTATTTCCCAATTCACAATTAAAAGTAAAAAGTTAAAGTTTTTTATTTTATTTTTTAAAGTTTATTATTGTGTGTGTGTGTGTGTGTGTGTGTGTGTGTGTGTGTGTGTGAGAGAGAGAGAGAGAGAGAGAGAGAGAGAACAGACTTGGGTTGGGGAGGGGCAGAAAGAGAGGGAGAGAGAGAATCCCAAACAGGCTCCGCACTGTCAGTACAGAGTCCAAAACCTGCTTGGGATTCTCTCTCCCTCCCTCCCTCTCCCTCTCTCAAAATAAATAAATAAATATTTAAAACAATTAAAAAGTATACGTAAAAGGCTGTAGGTCTCTTTGGGAAAGGCCAGGAGAAAAATTCACAGTATAAATTCTGGCAGTGTACTGGGGTTCTTCATTAAGGGAAACTGACTTCTCCTTCATTCCCGGGGTTCTGGGTCTATAAACCTGCTCACATTCGGGAGTTGACTGAGGGAGCATGACTTTTTTTTATGATTCAGGTTAAACTTTTGTTCATTTGACCCAGAACTTGTCTGCTTATACAGATCAAGTAAGAATTTAATAGGCTCCCTATCTATTTCACTTCTAGGTACACCATGATCAACTAGCTAACACCATAGATCTATGGGAGTCAGACTATTCTGATTGCTGCTTTGGCTCTGCTGTCCTTTACCATAACCATGCCCACTTTGATTCTGGTAGTTGAGCACTGACATTTGACCCCTACCATACCAGGATCCAATTACTCCCATTGCATTTAGGTTTCCCGATTCAGTGACTGTGGTCCTTACTATAAGGTCTGGCCTACAGATAAGAGTGATCCCAGAGATTTTCAAGGATTCCTGGGCTCGTTTCACAGATTTATTTCTCACAGTAGTGGTGAAGGGTGGGTATTCCAGTGTGGGTGAGTAAATCTTAAATGATTAATCCACTCTAAAATTCCAACCCCCTTAACCTTTGACTCTCTTCCTCTACATTAAACTAAGGCTGGCATGGCATTTGTAATTCACCCACTGTGGGTCACCTTTTGATCCATATTTTAGCCAACCAGACAAACTGTTAGAGCCCTTCACGATGCCCTCAGCTGAAACATTAAATGCAGAATTTCTGCTTAGTGAACCCATGTCAATAAATTTGGCCTGATCCAACTTTACGTTCTTTCCACCATCATCCTACACTCCCAAGCTTCATTTGCACAAACATTACCCAAATTTCTGTCTGTATAAATCAGAAAACTCAAATAGTTCTTTTGGAGTGCAGCACACCTCCTCATGGGTCCTACTTTGTAGCTCATCTTTAGGGACTTGAGTCTGGCTGTAGGTCTAGGAGCAGAGAGGTGATGGAGGTGGGTCCTGAGGAGAATCAGCATCGTCTTGCACAGCAAATGCCTCAGGGGAAGACATTATGGTTTCTTCAGGTTGTGCAGGGTTAGTGCCCTCAGATGAGAGGGAAAAGTTACTACTGGAGGTGGGGAGGCTGCTTCCTCTGGCAAAGAAGCCTCTTCAGAATTTAGGGCCTTACCGTCCCCAGCTTCATCAGGGTCTTCTTACCTATCCCCACTCCAATTTATAGGATCCCATTCTTTCTCAGTCAATGCCTTCACTTTAACAGTAGACACCTCGCAAGAGAGGGAGCTCAATTTGTATTGTAACTCAGCTAGTGGCACTTTTTTATTTTAAAAATGTCATCCAAGGGGTGCTTGGGTGGCTCAGTGGGTTAAGCAATCAATTCTTGATTTTGGCTCAGGTCATGATCTCACCATTTGTGAGATGGACTCCCACATCAGGCTCTGCGCTGACAGCATGGAGCTTGCTTGGGATTTTTACTCTTCCTGCCCCCTCCCCTGCTTACCCTCTCTCTCTTACAAAATAAATAAACTTAAAAAAATTATTGCATTAATTGCATATAATTATTGCATTATTGCATATAATCCAAATTTTGCATTATACTCCATACTTATTTATTCTTCCCCTAAATATTTGCATAAAAGATGATGCTCCATTTTTATCCTGTAGCTCCACAAGTCCTGGAATACAGGTCCCCTACTTGAAGAAAAATGGATTAGAGAGAAAGGCCAGCTCTGAGGCTCTTTGTCAGAGACTAATGACACTACAAAAGTTAGGATCAATATTCTGCTGTCTTTCCTGCCTTCTCTTCCATCTTCCCATTTTCCAGATGGGGAAAGTAAGGCCTAGAGAAGGGTGCCTATTTGTTTAGTGTGTCAAGGCAGGGGATGAGACAGAATCAGAGCAGCAACACAGCAAACCAGGAGATTTTCTGGGTGTGTCTTCCATATCCTAGGCATCATCCAGAGAAAGACAAATCCTACCTACCTATGTATTCAAATAGACCACACTCCATGTACCTAAGGCCCATTTAATATAACTTCACATCCATATCAAGGAAGTTCAATCTTTGAGAAAATAAACATTGACCCAGCTTCAAATCAGTGAGACCTTCTGCTGTTTATTTTTAGTTCTCTGGATGTGTGATCATCACTAATGCAATAAAGAAAATGCAGATGCTTCCCATAATTACCCAGATAATAAATCATGGTTGAAAGGCTGCTAGGGACAGTGTGTTCTGATGGCCTTGGCTAAGGAGGTAGCTCTGTCCCTGAGGAATAAGTGAGATGCATTGGATGGGGAATGGATTAGACACTCCTGGTTGGTGTGTCCTGAGAGAAGGCTTGAGTGGGTATGCAATGTATCAAAGAATGGATCTTAAGGGGTCTACATAGAATGAGTGTGGTGTGGTGTGTGTATGTGTGGTGTGTGTGACATGGTGTGTGTGTGTGTTGGCATGTTTATGTGGTATATGTGTGGTCTGTTTATGTGGTATATGTTTTTGTATGTGTGGTGTGTGTATGTGTGGTGTGGGGTGGGTGTAGGTATTGTGTAGTATGTGTGGTGTATGTGTAGTGTGGTATGTGTGAATGTGTGTGGTGTGTATATGTGTGTGGTATGTATGTGTGTGCAGTGTATGTGTGGTATATATGCAGTATGGTATGTTTGTATGTGTGTGGTATGTGTGTAAATGTGTGATGTGTGGTGTATGGCATGGTTTGCATGTGTATGGTTTGTACAGTTTGTATGTAGTGTGTGTGTGGTGTGTGTGGTGTAGTGTGTGGTGTGTATGTGTGCAGTGTGCATGTGGTGTGTGTATATGTGTATTGTAAGTATGGTGCATGTATGTGGATGTAGTATATGTACGTTTGGTGTGTGTATGTATGTGTGGATTGTGTATGTGTGTGGTATGTGTGTGGCGTGTGTTGAATGGTGTATATGTTTGTGTGGTGAATGTTCGTATCTTGTATACGGGGTATCTGTGTCTGCTTGTGTGGTATGTGTGTGTGTGCTACATACGTGAGTAGTATATGGTATGGTATGTGTAGTGTGGTATGTATGCGAGTGTAGTGTGTGTAGTGTGTGTATGTAGTGTGATGCATATGTGTGGTATGTGTATTGTGCAGTATGTATGTGGTATGTGTATGGTGTGGTGTCTATGTGGTGTATGTATGTGTGGGGTGTGTGTGGTATGGGTGTGGTATGGTGTATGTATGTGTGTGATGTGTATATAATATGTGGTGTATATGTGGAATGTGTGGTGTGTGTGGTGTGGTATGTGTGTGTATGTGTGTGGTGTGTGCATGTGTGGTATGTGTGGTGTTTATGTGGTATACGTTTGTGTATGTGGCATGTGTATGGTGTGGTGTATCCATGGTGTGTGTACATGCATGAAGTGTTTGTGTGGCATGTGTGTGGTATGTGTATGTGTGGCATGTGTGTGGTGTGTGTATGTGTTTATGGTGTGTGTGTATGTGTGGTGTGTGTATGTGTTTATGGTGTGTGTGTATGTGTGGTGTGTGGTATGTGTGGTGTGGTGCACGTATGTGCATGTAGTGTGTGTTTTTGTGCTGTGTATGTGCATGTATTATGTTTGTTTGGTGCTGTGTATGTGTGTGGGGTGTGTGTGTGTGTGTGTGTGATGTGCTATGTGTGTATGTGTGTATGTATTTGTGGCATGTTGTGTGGTGTGTGTAGTATGGTGCGTATGTGCACGTAGTGTGTGTTTGTGTGGTGCATGTGTATGTGTGGTATGTATGTGTGTTGTGTGTGGTATGTGTGTATGTGTGTGGTGTGTAAGTATGGTATGTGTGTGGTGTGTGTGTGGTGTGATATGTATGTGCATGTAGTAGGTGTTTGCATGGTGTGTGTGTGTGTGTATATGTGGTGTGTGGGGTATATGTATGTGTGTGGTGTGTACGTGTGGTATGTGTGGTGTGGTACATGGATGTATGTAGTGTGTGGGTGATGGGTGGGTGGTGTATGTATGTGGGGTGTGGTATGTGTGGTGTGGTGTGTATGTGGTGTAGTGTATGTTTGTGTGGTATGTGTGGGGTGTGTGTGTGCACTGGAAGGGATGGGGGTGGGAAATGAAATGACTGGGGGAGCCAGCTGATGGGTTTTGAACCACAGGGGGGAGGCTGGTGGCAATGGTATCTACTTCCAGGTGTCTAATGAGCATCCAAAGTGTTTTCCTGCCAAGACCCTATTTCTCTTTCTGGTTGAAATTCTTGAATTTCCCTTTTGCCAAAGACAGTTTGAGTTTAGTTTCAGCCACTGTCAAGCGAAAGAGCCCTAGGCAGCCATGGAAGAGTCCTGTGAAAAGAGCATTAGGCTGAAAGTCATGAGCAGAGGCTCTGTCATAAACTGCACTTATGACCTAGACTTAGTTTCTCCATTTGTAAAAAGATGAGTCATTCCAGATTTTGGATTTCATGGGCCAGTTAATATCATTGCAAATAACCATGTCACCTACAACTATCACTAACATTTTATAGAGAGAGAATATTTTAATATTGAAAGTGTGAAGGACAACATCTCAAAATTAAAAAACAGAATTAAGCTGGATTTTAAGAAAAACCCACCATATCATTTGTATTTTTTCTCCATATTGCCCTAGACTGGAGAAAACATCATTGTGCACTGGTACTGCTCTGGTGCCTGGGGTTTGGAGACTTTTATATTTCATGAACTCTCGGGTCCATCTTCAAGCTCCAATATGGTAGCATTAATCTTCCAGCTCTGCACCTTCTTTCAAAATTGTCAGTCTGTGACTTGTCACTAGCCTAGCCCTTAGTGATTCTTTCCTCCTTCTGCAGCTGAGAAAACAGAAGTGTCTACTCTAATAAGGAGACATTTCCTCCTCAAGCACACACACTGATGAAAACCTACTGCTACTGCTGCTACTACTACTAAAATATGGCTAAGAGCCTATTCCTGACACAATTCTAAATGCTTTACTTGTTTCATGTGTAAAAAGCTAACTCACTTCCATTTCACAACAACCTTATGAGATAGGTGTGATTGTTATCTTCATTTTGCAGATAAGGACACAGGCACAGAGACCCAGGGGAGGGCACTGGAAAAGGCCTTCTGAGAAAAGGAGGAAGGCTCAAGGGGAGATTAGGGATGGGACAAAATATCTTGGGGCCAGAGCATCCTACCCTGGGAGCTTTGCCAAGATGGGTCAAAGTGGCCTTGGGGAGATCTCTGGGAGAGGGCTCCATAGCTGGGCTGGGGAAGGGTGTTAGACTGGATGCAGAACACAGATGGCAGATGGACTCTTTGGTGTTATCTCAGCCCAAACCCTTGACTCATTGGGCTTAACCTGTAAAATTGGGTTAACAGGCCTTACTTGAGGCTGGGAAGGAAGATGAGATAATAACTTCCTTGACTTTGGAGTCAGGGCAGGTCTGAAGACATTGTCCTGTTCTCGCTCCCCACTCCTTGTCCCCCTGGCCCCTACCAACCTTCCCCACCTTGGTAAATGGCACCACCCAGCACTGGGCTGCTCAAGCTGGAAGTCAGAGATTCAGCCTGACTCCTCCCCATCACCTACTCCAGCCCAGCAGCACGTCCTCTGGGTCCAACCTTCCAAACACGTCTCCAAATCCCCACCTCTCTCTCAACTCCACCAACAATTCCAAGCAGCATCCTCTTTCACTTGGACACTGCAGGGGTTCCTAAATGTTCTTCTTTCTCCCACTACTGCCCCTAAAGCCTGTTCCCAGACCTGCAGCCACAGTGATGCTTGAAAATGTAAGCCACAAAGGGTCCCTTGCTTAAAGACTTCCAACGATTTTCTGTTCTCCTCAGACAAAAATAAAAATCCCTAAACTTAGTCTGATTGGTCTGGTCCCTGTCCACCCCTCCAACCATCTCAGGCCACAGGTCTTGCCTTCACTCACTGAACCCCAACTCCAATGAGACTGCAGTTCCTAGACCAGACCAAGCTCTTTTCTACTGAAGGACCTTTGCACCTGCTGGTATCTCAGCCTTGTGCTATTCCCTGTCAACTGCTTCTATCACCCAGACTCAGAGAGGCCTTCCCTGACCATCTTATTGGAAGCAGAATTTTACTTTATTTTCTATCACGGTACCTGTTTATTTCCTTTGAGCCCTCAGTATAATATAAACATGTCATTCCCTGACTTTGCCTATTTTTTGCCTTGAGTTCACTGGACTGTAATGTCCATGAAGGCAAGGTCATGTCTGTCTTTTCATGGTTGTAGCTTCCTTGTGCAGCATTTGCCACACAGTAGGCACTCAATAAATACTTTTGGATAAAAGATGAAAGATCTATTCCACAGGTCACAATAGGATCCCATCCCAGTGTCTCTTCTTGCCCCCCACCCTGCCCGCTTCTGCCCCTCTGCTCTCTTCCTCCAGAGGGTAGGTCACCACACAGGAGGCTGGGAAAGTGCTGAATCCACTCTCAGAGCTGGTTTCTGACCTCATGAGGAGGGCTTACACAAGGTCTGAAGGTGGCAGCGAGGTTATGGGGTGGCAGATGGAGGCTGGGAGGAGTGACAGCTCCCAAGCACCTACTCTGACATCCTGAGAGAACTCTTTCCCCAGCCTGATCTCCCTTAGAGAAAAGGCGCCCCCTCTGCTGGACTGTGCGAAGCTGCTAAAGACCGGGTACCACCCAGGGGTGCCTGGGTGCCTCAGTCAGTTGAGCGTCTGACTTCGGCTCAGGTCATGATCTCACTGTTCAGGAGTTCAAGCCCCTGGAGCCTGCTTTGGATTCTATGTCTTTGTCTGTCTCTGCCCCTTCCCTGCTTGTACTCTGTCTCTCTCTCAAAAAAAAAAAAAAAAAAAAAAATTAAAACAATTTAAAGAATGGGTACCACCCAGGGGAGAAGTGGTCAGGTATCCAGGAAGAGGTGGTGAAACTTGGTATTTCAGGGCCAGGGAACCGATGTGCTGGTTTGAGAGGAAGAGTTTAGATTCTCCCCCAGGGCTGCAGGACATCAAGAATGAAATCTGGGGTATGTTGTTGCCTTGCTGCCCCCCTCTCCCCCAGCTACTCTGTGGTACAAAGTAGACTCTCCCTTCCTACATAGATGCCCACTGGCCTGGCATCCTGGGCATTTGCCCAGCCTTCACAGGGGAGGCTGGCCAACCTTGACTGGAAAGTAGTATCTTGTGACATCCACAGATCCTGGCAAGAAGCCCCAAGGCTTCAGGCAAGAATGGATCTGTAGGTTCCAGGAAAGAGGCTTCTGTGGGAAGCAGAGCCACAGTGGCATTTCTGCACCTCAGGGATCAGCCCACAGGAAAGTAAGAATCGTCTGGGAGCCAGAGAAGTTCAGAATCGCATTTGCAACACTCCCCATCTCCTCTGTTTATCCTGAAAAGTCAATACTTAACAGTCTCCACCATGCTGCCTTCTGATCTCTCCCCCTGCTCTCAATTTGGTGCAAAAATGGGTGATCAGAAAAATGTCCTGATGCGCTCATCCCACACAGCAAGATCCAACACGAGACATGACCAAGGGTATAGCGGGATGACACTTATGAGATGCCAGGCCTTGGATCAAATCCAAGGCAGAAAAGACCCGTTATCACCCAGGATCTGGGGGCCCAAGGGAGGAAAAGGACAGGGGGTGACATCCAGGCAAGGATGCTTTGAGACGGGGACCCTAAAGATCTGGTATTCCAGGGGTGCCTGGGTGGCTCAGTCAAGCAACCGACTCTTGATTTCAGCTCAGGTCATGATATCATGGTTCATGAGTTCGAACCTGGCATTGGGGTCTGCACTGTGTGGAGCCTGCTTGGGATATTCATATTCTCATTCTCATTCTCTCTCTCTCTCTCTCTCCCCCTCTCTCCCCCTCCTTGGCATGCGCACGTGTGTGTATGCGTGTGTGTGCACGTGAGCACTCTCTCTCAAAATAAGCTCAAAAAAAAAAAAAAAAAAAGGAAAATAGTTAAAAAAAAAAATCCAGTGTTCTGTTAACTCTTCATGTGACCCTCCTAGGAGTTTGACAAATACCTGAAAACTTGTATTACCACGATGGAGTTTAAAAACAATTTATAGAACAAAATACAACATGATGAGCACCCAGTGAGTGCTCTATTACTCTGTCCTGTTGTGGCCACTTCTCTGTGGGCATCTCACACACGTGCATTTGCTGCCCACAGAGCTGGGTATTCTCTCTGCAGTCCTCATAATTTATTCCCTTTTCATTTCTGCGCATGCACAGGGGCTGTTGCTTCAAACACAGTTTGGTCCTCCAAATGCCCCCCTGCACTGTGGTTGGCTTACAGTATAGTGGCTCTCACATCAGCGCAATTATGAGTCATCTAGCCTGCCTGATAAAATGAATATTCCTAGGCCCCCTTCAGATTATGATTTACGAGGTCTGAAGTGTGACCCAAGAACCTGTCTTTCTACACCATCCCAGGGGATTCTGGTTAGAGGGTCATAAGACGCCCCTGCCCCACCCTTTGAAAGGTACTGACTTAGAAGTCATTGTGCAAATAGTTGGTTTCTAATGTTTTCCTATTTAAATAATACTGCAATGAAAACTTTGTAGAAATGATTTTTTTCTTTTACATTATTTTTTTTTATTTATATATGAAATTTATTGTCAAATTGGTTTCCATACAACACCCAGTGCTCATCCCAAAAGGTGCCCTCCTCAATACCCATCACCCACCCTCTCCTCCCTCCCACCCCCCTACATTATTTTCTTTAAACATTTTCTTATAAGAAGTATTATGGAATCAAAGGATAGGAATTACTTTGTAGTTTTTGCCAAATTAGTCTCCAGGGAATTTGAATAATTGAACATTAAGTTTTAGCATTTAAATTGATTTTTATAACAATATACAAGTTGCTAAAACTGCAAGTTCAAGATTTATAGTGGGCTGCACATTTTTCTATGTAGAGGTTGGTGTGTAAATGATGTGCTCACTTCCTTTACTTATCAAAAAAGGAACAGGATACTGGCCTTTTATAGTTATATCAATTCCTTAGCTATTTTGGATAAAAAGCTTTATTTGCCACATAGAATTCTCCTCTTTCTGTGGCTTTCATTTTTGTGTTTGCTTTATTACATTCAGTGGCACAAAAGGCTCTTAAAAACACATTTGGATCCATCTACCCTGTCTGTGATATCTCTTTCATCAATAGTCAAAATGGTTTCTCCTCTTCATGGTTGAAACACATTTGCTTTTCCATTGTCTTCTCTGGCTTTTTATGACCCATTTGAAATGTACTGTAGTGCACGAGGTGAAAAATATGAATATAAGCTCATTCTGATTCATGCGGACGTCTCACTATTTAGATGATATTTATTCAATAATGATTCTTATAGCATTGTGTTGATGCTTATTCATCTTACATAAAGTTCTTAAATACCTTCAATCTATTTTTTCAGTATATTTCCCTCGTCAGTTTTTCTTGTCTTTACCCTGATAGATTGTAGTGATAGCTATCTGGTTATTTTAAGTTCCCTAAAACATTTTTTTTTTCTAAATATTTTGCCCATTCATACTCCAGATGAGTTTTACTATTTATTTGTTAAGCCCTGCAATGCAGCTCATTGTGTCTTTATATTCTATTGTAATCTTAACTTTATTTAGATTTCACAATCAAGATCAAGGTGCAGCTCTTCAGGGGCACCTCAGTGGCTCAGTCAGTTAAGCGTCTGACTTTGGCTCAGGTCATGATTTCATGGCTTGTGAGCTGGAGCCCCACATCAGGCTCTGCACTGACAGCATGGAGCCCACTTGGGATTCTCTCTCTCTCTCCCCCAATAAACAAGCAAACAAACTAAAAAAAAAAAGTATAGCTCTTCATTCACTCATGTTTTCCTTTACACCTTAACATTTTCTTTGAAAAAAAATCATTTATTCCAAGTTAAATTAATTCCCAGCTATTTACTTTTTGTTGGTTTGCTTTTTGTTGTTTTTTCAATGCAGAAAAGGAACCTACATTGTGTGTTAAGGTTTGATTAGCTGTTATCTCCTCTTTATCTGCCTAGGACTTGGCCCCAGCTATTTACTGTTGCGGGGGGCAGGAGGAGATTATTCTTGTGACTAAGCCAGCTCTCTCCTTTCTTCTCTCCACCTCACTCCTATTCTCATTCTCATGTTCACTAAAACACAAGCATTTTGACCCAAAAGCCTTGCAATAAAATGATACACTGTCCCCCCAAGCCCAGCCCAACCCAGCTCATGCTATTTCTTGGTTTCAGCCAGCAGTAATCTGTACGCTCCTCTGAGGAGTCGTCCATTTATCTTTCTCTCCTTTCCTTTCCCTCCCTTAAGATGGGCAGAATTGTCCTGCCTCCAGGACTCAGCATATTCCATTTATTAAATAAAACAGGAAGACACAGTATACTAGGTTGAATAAGCATCCTCTCAAAACTCATGTCCACAAAGGACCTCAGAATGTGAACTTACTTGGAAATATGGTCTTTGTGGATATAGTTAGTTAAGATGAGGTCATGCCTGGATTAGAATGGGCCCTAAATCCAATGACTGATGTCTTGATAAAAGGGATAACAGAGACACAGGCAAAAACAGGCGGATAGACAGACAAACAGGCAGACACACACACACACACACACACACACACACACACACACGGGCGAAGGCTATGAGACAACAGAGGCAAAGATTGGACCAAGGAATCCCAAGGATATCTGACAAGCACCAGAAGCCAGGAGAGGCCTGGAGACCTGAAACAGATTCTCCCTCTGAGCCTCCAGAAAGAACCAACACTACCAATACCTTCTAGACTTCTAGCCTCCAGAGCAGAGAGAAGCTTCTGTTGATTTAAGCCACCCAGTCTGTGGTACTTTGTTATGGTGGCCCTAGAAAACCAGTCCACACAGGATCCTTGGTCTCACCTGAAAGCACCCCAATGATTTTAATTGTAGAATTCTCTAAAACACAGGGAAGTGTCTTTGTAAATCTGCCCCAAAGCAGAGAATGAACAGTTCACTCTGGAATGTAAATACTTAAGAAATGATGAGGTTTTTCCTGTTTCCTGACCAACTAAAAGTCTCTCTCTGTAGAAGGCAAACTATTTATGGCATATTCCAAATTCTAAAAACCCAAGACTCTTTCACTAAGGGAGGTAGTGTGGTGTATTTCAAAAGGTTCAGAAGGTGGTCTCAGATGACCAGGGTCTTAATCTTGGCTCTGCCATTTACTAGAAGCCTAGGTGAGCAAGTTATAATCTCTTTGAGCTAGGCTCCCAATTTGTAAAAGGAGACAATAAAAACTTATGTCTAACATATTTTAGGAAGCTGTTGCTGGAATCTGATGAGATAATTTCTGGGAAATTATTGTTTAAAACTGTAAAGTGTCAGGCGGATGTTACCAATCAATAGTGGTTGCCTGTGAGGTTGGAGGAACAGGGTAAAAGGGTGTGAGGGAAACTTACTTCTCACTGTATCCTCTTTTGTTCCATGTAGTAATGGAAATAATATGTTAAAGAATATTTAATGTGCACCCACAAACATATGGCCAACTAATCTTTGACAAAGCAGGAAAGACTATCCAATGGAATAAAGACAGTATCTTCAGCAAGTGGTGCTGGGAAAACTGGACAGCGACATGCAGAAGAAAGAACCTGAACCACTTTCTTACACCACACACAAAAATAAACTCAAAATGGATGAAAGACCTAAATGTAAGACAGGAAGCCATCAAAATCCCTGAGGAGAAAGCAGGCAAAAACCTCTTTGACCTTGGCCGCAGCAACTTCTTACTCAACACATCTCTGGAAGCAAGGGAAACAAAAGCAAAAATGAACTACTAGGACCTCATCAAAATAAAAAGCTTCTGCACAGCGAAGGAAAACAATCAGCAAAACTAAAAGGCAACCGACAGAATGGGAGAAGATATTTGCAAACAACATATCAGATAAAGGGTTAGTATCCAAAATCTATAAAGAACTTATCAAACTCAACACCCCAAAAACAAATAACCCAGTGAAGAAATGGGCAAAAGACATGAATACACACTTTTCCAAAGAAGACATCCAGATGGTCAACCAACATATGAAAAAATGCTCAACATCACTCATCATCAGGGAAATAAAAATCAAAACCACAATGAGATGCCACCTCACACCTGTCAGAATGACTAACATTGACAACTCAGGCAACAACAGATGTTGGGGAGGATGCAGAGAAAGAAGATCTCTTTTGCATTGCTGCTGGGAATGCAAGCTGGTGCAGCCACTATAGAAAAGAGTGTGGAGGTTCGTCAAAAAAATAAAAATAGAACTACCCTACAACCCAGCAATTGCACTACTAGGTATTTATCCAAGGGATACGGTATGCAATGTTTCAAAGGGACACATGTACCACAATGTTTATAGCAGCACTATCAACAACAGCCAAAGTTTGGAAAGAGCCCAAATGTCCATCAATGGACGAATGGATAAAGAAGATGTGGTATATATATACAATGGAGTATTACTCGGCAATCAAAAAGAATGAAATCTTGCCATTTGCAACTATGTGGATGGAACTAGAGGGTATTATTCTAAGGGAAATTAGTCAGAGAAAGACAAATATCATATGACTTCACTCATATGAGGGATTTAAGATACAAAACAGATGAACTTAAGGGAAGGGAAGCAAAAATAATATAAAAACAGGGAGAGGGACAAAACATAAAACACTCTTAAATATGGAGAACAAACAGAGGGATGCTGGAGGGGTTGTGGGAGAGGGGATGTTTAAATGGGTAAGGGTCATTAAGGAATCTACCCCTGAAATCATTGTTGCACTGTATGATAACTAACTTGAATGTAAATTTAAAAAATAAAATGAGATAAAATAAATAATAATTAAAAACAGACAGACCTGGGTTCAATTCCAGCCCTATAGCTTAAAGACCATATGATCTTGAGCAAGTTATTTAGTCTCTTGGAATTGGTTTCTCATTTGAAAAATACAGAACAGAGCTAGGCTACAGGAACATTGAGTTAAACAAGATAATGCACTTATGGGGTTTAGTGTTGGCACCCAGCGTGTAGTAAGTGTTGCATAAATGTTAGACATTGTTGTTAGCAGAATAATCTGGTTGTTTGGTTTCTAGTCATGGCTTTAGCCCACTTGAGTTTTGTGAACTTGAATGAAGTATTTCACCCCTGCAGGCACTTATTTCATATAAAAAGAGAGGATAGGTCTTGAACCTTAATATTCCTCTGACTCTAGGATTCTATGATCCCTTTAGTCCTAATGGGATAATTCCACTTGCCATGAGAACCAACATCAGGATAATCACATGAGGTAGCTGCGTAAAGGGCAAGATAAGAGAGGTTGCCAAAGTTCACCTGGCTTCTGCAGACCAAAGCCCATCTCTGTCTCCTGTCCTAGATCCCAGGCAGCAGTAGGGAGGCGCTGTGGGGAGCTGGTCTGTGGAGCATCCTGGCAAATAACTAACACTGAAGGAAGGAAGGAAGGAAGGAAGGAATGCCAGGCCCTTAGGCCTACCTGAAAAACAGATTCAGAGGTCTGCAGGAAGGGGAAGTACTGGGCAGGGCAAGAGTCTGCCCCAGACTGAGTGCCAGTGAGAAAGGAGGCTGTGAGGAGGCTGAAATTGCAGTTTCTGGAGCTGTCTGAAGAGGCATTGTGTGCACTGGTTAAAAACCTAGCTGCGGAGCCAGATTGCCTGGGTTTGAATCTTGCCTCTTCCATTTATCAGCTGTATGATCATGGTCAAAGTACTTAACATCTCTGGGCCTCAAATCCTCCATTTGTGAAACAGGAGTAAGGATGATAGTTCCCCCTACTGGGTTGTTGTGGAGAATAGTGTATATAAGAACTTAGCAAAGTGCCAGGCATATGATAAGTGCTACACAAGTGCCGGCTGTGAATATTTTTATGATATTGGGGAGCAAGATATCATTTTGGCCTTGGAACACTTGAGAATACATGTATAGGTAGGTGGGCGGGGGAGTCGTCCCTCTGTTGTTTCATTAGAAACAGTCGGAAGCATCCCCCCATGCTGACTGGAGGCCTGGGACACGAGTGGAGCTCCTATAAGATACCTTCTGGAGACTCCCAGAAATGTGCAAGAGACTTTGTGAGTGGTCCCGTAACAGTAGCAGAACATGCCAGAAAAATATATTCCTTATAATTACTATAGCCCCTCCATACAGGCGCTTGAGGAAACTAAGTTTATACCATCACTGTTAAGGTTCAAATCCCCTCAAGTAAGAGTATTTTTGGAAGTGCTAAATAGCAAATTATCTGGGCACCTGGGTGACTCAGTGGGTTAAGTGTCCAACTCTTGATTTTTGGCCCAGTTCGTGATCTCATGGTTTGTGGGTTCAAGCCCCACATTGGGCTCTGCACTGACAGCAAAGAACCTGCTTGGGATTCTCTCTCTCCACCTCTCTCTGCTCCTCACGTGCTCTCTCCCTCTTAAAAATAAACATTTAAAGAAAGAAAAAAGTAAATAGTAAATTGTCTTCAGCCACGCAGTGCAAATGAGTTTCTCAGATGGGCCAATATTTTAGTAGAACCTGAGGGAATAAGAACTGGAACTGGTTGGGGCAGGTCAGTCCTGCCATGAGCTGTGTGTGAGACAGAAGGTGGGTGGGGTCCTGGGTGGCAGACAAGAAGTTCTAAGTGTGCTTTGGGTGAGATACGAGGATGCTAGAGAGTAAGGAGAGGGGCATTGACAAAGGTGGCCTGCTTAAGTTTGGCCTTGGAGCCCCTGGGCCTTGGGTTGGCTGAATTTCCATGGCCACAGCCCATGAGGGCTGTTCCTCTGGCCCTCCTCGCCAGGTGGACCTTCCTTGCCAGGGATATCTCAACTGCATGGGACTTGGCTGCCTCCTAGTGGCCACTGGGCAGACGTTCTCTTAAAATGGGCAGAGACAACAGGAAGATTTTCCAAAAGCCATTTGGATAGTGCTTCACAGTTATAAGGCACTGTCACAAAAATGACAGTGTAGCTTTTCTGCTTGAATATGCCCCCTGTCTTCCCATAGTCTTCAGCCACCTCAAGCATATTATCTACGCCAACCCTTCCCCAGCCACCTCCAACACTCCACCTTTCAGTTTCCCTTGACTCATCTAATTTCTCCTAATAGGTGGAGAGGGTCCTGGAGCTTGGAGAAGCAAGGGAAGACTGGTGAGCTGACTCCTCCAGGGCCTTGGGTCCTTGCTCTAGCCAGAGATTAGAGAGTGTGGCTGGAAAATGACAGTCCCCTTCACTCAGCTTGTGCACACTCTCCCCTCTTCACATGGTGGTCCTGGTTCCCTGGACACGCCTCAGGACTAGAACTGCCCTGAGCTGCCTTCGCTTCCAAGCCACAAACCCCAGGAGTCCTTAGACTTTAAGTTCCTCTTAAAACCAGACTATCCACCACCACTCCCTTCCCCAAATCAGCACAAAGTCTGCCCTTTCTCTGATGCTATGGAAGGTACTCACACTTGGCCATTTGAGAGGCTTACCAATTGTCCCTATAGTGAAGGTGGCAGCAGGCAATGAAACATCCATCACAGCAAGATACATAGGGTCCCACACTTTCAAAGGACTCAGTCATGGTCCCCAGTTTTTGGTTCCTAACTTTGCTGAGATCACTGAAAACCCCAAGGGTGAGGCTGACATCCTCCTCCCTGGGTAGCTCAGCCGAGATGCTATCAGACCCAACAATACGCTCCCTTGTGTGCAGAGTATCCTAGTGACCATTGTTCTGATTGTCTTTCCACAGGAAAAGGTAATCTGAGAGTCATACTGAATATTTTAAATGTTGGATGTTGAGTGTGTTTTGGTTTCTGATGTGTTATCTTGAGAAACCACTTAGAGATGTTTTATTTGGGGCAGCACAAAGCAGCCATTAAAATGGTTTCATTTGCGGTATTAAACTTTGTTTCTCCAGGCACAATACAGCAGTTGAGCCTGTTGGGATGATGTCCCTCCTTTCCAAGTAGGACTTGAGAAGAATTAAGGCAGAGAAAGGCGAGGATGCAGTAGAGGGGGCCTCGGACTTCTCTGATGGACAAGAGCTGAGCTAGGACCATGTGGAACCAACTTCTAGGCACAAAGTAGGGTCACAGCAGAGGGTCCTTTCTGGTCCAATGGCACCCCAAGAGCCAACCCAACCCTGTCAGATTCACCCCTCCATGGAAGCCTTAGTAGGGACCCTGTTCAGGCAGGTCACGACCTAAGAGAGAATGCCAGATGTTGAGCATGGAAACGAGGGGGAAAATGGGGGTGGGGGGTGGGATCAGTGGTTTTACTTCCTTCTCTCTTAACAACCCTCAATATTTTAGCTTCTCTCCCCTGCCTGCTATTGGTATTCAATTCCACAGGACCATAATAGGTGAGAATGGAGAAGAGGATTTCAATTCCTTTCATCGCTCCAAATACTGCAGGAGCCAGTAGAAATACCAAGGACTCATTTGCACTTGAATGCTTCTGAGGAGAGGGACAGCCATATACTTGCCCTCTCTGGAAGGAAACGACACCCACTGAGATGGAAGAAAACCTCAGGACATATAGGAAGCTGGATTGGCACAAACCCTTGGGTCTACACCCTTCCCTTTTTTTTTTTTTTTTTTTACAGCTCCTTACCAACTGTGCCAGTAATCACCACAGCTCTCCCCCTTCTCCTCTCAGACTCACTACTTCCTGTTTCCTGTGCTATGAGCACCCTGATGCCCACTTTCCCTCTGAGTTCCCCAGTTCTGGCAATGGACACAGCCCATATCCCCACTTCAGACCTTCCCGGCCTCTCTCACTCTTGGTTTCCCCCTTCTGCAAGCACCATGGCTGCCTGGGGACTGTGCTAGAGGCTGATGAAGGGCATTTCCAAAATAGCCTCTGTTAGGAAAAAGCTGGTTGGGGAGGTTACTGGGGAGGGGTGCTCATAGATAAAGAATTAACTGCAAAACCATATTGTTAAGTACTATCCTAGAGGCTCGTACAGATGGTCATTTTATTCTTTAAATTCATCTTGCAAACAAACACCCTCCCAATCCCTTCTTGTCCCTTTCCTTCCTGCTTGAGACAGTGTTTTGAGAGAATGATGTTTGTTGCTGTGGCAACAAATGCATGAATGAGGACAGGGCAGGAAGTTGGGAAAAGCCTGATTTGTGATGGCAGCATTGAGCCATTGGGTCAACTCTGATGTCACCTACCTCCAGGCTCCTTGTTAAGTAGATAAACACATCTCCCTAGGGTTTAAGCCATTGTTGGTGGACTTTTGGTTACTTGGAACCCAAAGCATTGTAACTGATTTTCTTCTAGGTATGAATGAAGGAGTTAAGAGTGACTTAGGGACAGACTCATCACAGTTCTGGTGATCAGTCTGGGCAGTCAACTTCTTTGTGGAAAGGGACAGAAAGCCCCATGGTGGATGGACCCACTTAACCTGCATTCACTGAACTTATTCAGCCCTTATTTATGGAATGGTGCCTATGTGGTAGGCATCATGAGGAGTTGCTGTGGCTAAAATCAAGAGTAAAACCACACATAGTCCTAGTTTTCATGAAGCTTAGAATCCAATGAGGGAATAAGACATTAATCAAATAATAACAACAATTAAAAGATGAGCTAAGCACATGGAGGAAAGAAGATGCCGTAAGAACATGCAACATGATACATGTGAGAACATGCAACACGATACATATTAAATAAAGCCTGGGAGCCAGAAAGATATCCTTGAGAAAGTAATCTTTAAACTGGACCTGAAAGAGGAAGAGGAGGGGTGTGCCAAGCAGAGGCTAGTGAGGCTTGGAGTACAGGGAGCTGTGCATGCAAAGGCCATGGGGCATGAGAGAACCAGGCTGGCATGAGAGCCCTGAGAGGAACAGACTGAGTTTAGGTGGGTTGAAAGTTTACCTTCAGTGCCTCCCCAAAATCTGGCCTACTAATACTCCTTGCCATGTCCCCTGCTTCTTCACTCATCCCACATTGCACCCCCCCCCCCCCCCGCGAACCCTGTGTCTTCAAGGCTCTTTGACTAAAGTGCCATGCTGGGGTTCCACCCAGTTCTGCCCTTCCCTCTACTCTACCTTGCAAATGACTCTCCCCTCTATCAAAATCTCCTTTTCCTCTCCATAAATCAAGCTATTAAAGAATCTCTTCTACACTTTGTTGAGAGAGAGAAAGAACCATTGGTGGAATTCAGACAGCAAGCAAAGAATTTCAGGCAGGAGGAAGGCCTTGGACATCATATGTCCCGCTCAGCGGTCTCCTGGCCTCCTCCATAAGACACTTGTGGGCTGGGGTGCAGGTCAGTCTGTGCGGGTGAACTGGCCACTCCCCTCCTTTCCTGGATAGGCCAGTAACTTCCCCTCAGTGGCTGAACTCAGAAGTCTCCCTACCCTAGTTTTTTTAAAACTTTTTTTTTTTCAACGTTTTTTATTTATTTTTGGGACAGAGAGAGACAGAGCATGAACGGGGGAGGGGCAGAGAGAGACACAGAATCGGAAACAGGCTCCAGGCTCTGAGCCATCAGCCCAGAGCCTGACGCGGGGCTCGAACCCACGGACCGCGAGATCATGACCTGGCTGAAGTCGGACGCTTAACCGACTGCGCCACCCAGGCGCCCCTCCCTACCCTAGTTTTTTACTGCAGCAGCACCCAGGGCTTTGTGGGAGGGCTGGGCCACCCTCTGATGAATGGACTTCAAAGCGCCTAAAGAGACGCAGTGGGAGGAGCCTCGCTTTGGAACCAGAGCAGGAGCCACACAGTTCTGGGGATGAGGCTGATCCCCAGTGTGCTGCGTGAGCTCAGGCTGTCTCTTAGCTCTCTGGGCCTCAGTTGCCTCATCTGCAAAAATAAAGATGATCTTTACAGAGTTGCTGGGAGGATTAGAAATAAAAATGTATAGGAGAGCCTGGGTGGCTCAGTCGGTTAAGCATCCAACTTCAGCTCAGGTCACGATCTCGCGGTCTGCGAGTTCGAGCCCCGCGTCGGGCTCTGAGCTGATGGCTCAGAGCCTGGAGCCTGCTTCCGATTCTGTGTCTCCCTCTCTCTCTGCCCCTCCCCCGTTCATGCTGTGTCTCTCTCTGTCTCAAAAATAAATAAATGTTAAAAAAAAATTTAATAAAAAAGAAAAATGTATAAAAGGGGGACAAAGATGAGGTTTTAAATCTGAGCTCAAGCACAGATGTAGCATAGAGATTAACAGTCCAGTCCCAATTCCAAATAGATTGCCCTATACATCTACTCCGACCTATCAGGCCCTGGGTCCTGAGTTTTTATTGGAAAACATGACGATCCCTAGATCTGCATTGTCTGATTTGCTAGCCACTGGTCACAGGTGGCTGTATAAATTCTAATTAAAATGAAATAAAATTTAAACTTCAGTTCTTTACACTAGTCTCATTTTAAGTGGCTCAATAGCCTTTCGTGGTGTCGGACAGAGCAGATAGAACATTTCCATCAGCAAAGAAAGTTCTATTGGACAATAGGAACTTAGAGAAAGGAGCCACTTGTAAAGAGGAGGTATGTTTATTTTACTTGTCATCTCACTCCTGGACCAAGACACTGATTGGGACAAACTGGCAGTTAGAGAATCAATGGGAGTTTGGCACACATGAGTGCACGTATGTGTGTGTGTGTGTGTGTGTGTGTGTGTGTGTGTGTGTGTGTGTGTGTGTGTGTGTGTGTGTGCCTGCACGTGCATAAGTGTATGGGTAGCAGACAGGCCATGGGTCCAGCCTTCAGGCCTTCCAGATGATCTCATTGACAGTCACCACTTACAGGGCTCGACCTGGTGAGTAAAGTCACAGAATGAAAACCCACCACAGAGATCTCAAACTTGCCCCACCTGTGAGACCCAGGGCTGGGGACAGGGAAGAGGTCCACAATCCTGGAATCTAGTCCTGACTCAGGACCCCAGGAGGAAAGGATCTCCTGGTGTTGCTTCTAAGGCAGAAGGAGAAGACAACACAGAGCTACAAGATACAAGTGTGCCGCCCTTAGGACAGAGGGACATGCAACCCTGATTGCTACCTTGATTCAAGGGCTAAGACAAGGACTTGGCAGATAAAACAAATGGGTTCCCCAGGGAGTCTGCTCTACAAAAGATACATAAGGAGGGGACTGGGTCATTCCAGAGCCTACAGTAGGTCTGCCTCCGTGGGTTTCTTACTCACAAGTATGGCAGTCTCTCAAGCTGTTCCTGGTCATGAGACACAACGTGGACTGTTTTCCCAGCAGGCCTACTTCCCAGAGACCTTGGCATCATAGGTGACAGACTTCCTAGCTGACTCCACTTCCAAGAGCCACAAATGTCCTGAGCGGGCCACAGCCACAAAGAGAAATGCCCAGGGAACCCCAAAGCATTTCAGTGCTGTAGACTCAGCTCCCTGGAATTGTGCTGCAGGGATGCCTGCCCTCCCAAACACCTCCCTCCTCTGCACTCACTCATGAGTTTCACTCAGAAGTCATTGGAGCCCCAGGCCTCTGGTCTGCATCTTGAGAGATTGTCTCCATAGTATATGATATTCAGTAAACCTTTTGAGTTAAGAGCCCAAAATTTGGAGTCAGCTCTGTACAAGCTTGGCAAGTTACTTCCATTTCATCATCTGCAAATGCAAATAACAGCATCTACTTCTTTGGGCTGTTGGCATTAATGGATGACTTAGCACAGTGGCCCAAATATGGCAGCTATTACTATTATTAGTTCTACCAAGATGCAGTGACATACAAGGCTGAGCCCCAACTCTGGGGGGTAGCTGGAGAGAGCTTCAGAAGAGGGGCCACAGAGATGGGTCTGAGAGAGAAGCAGGATCCTGCTAGAGAGGGAAGTGGGGAAGACCATTCTTGGAGGACAGTTGTCTTGCTCAGCCCTTAGGTCTACCTGACTGGGCGGACACCTGAGGCTCACCTTCTTCCTTCCTAAGCAATCATGAGACACCTGGAGGGGTAAGAGGGAGAGAGGGAAGGAAGAGGTAGCCATGGTCTGTGCCCTGGTTTGGGGTAGACACAAATCTGAGGGCTGGATAACTCACTATCCCATCTTCACATTGCTGGCTACAGTGTATCCCCATGTCTGGAAAGTGCAATTAGGGGTCAAGAGCAAAGCGCTGTCTTCAATAGAAGCTGTCTTGAGAGCGGCCTCTAGAAAGAGAAGGCACTACTGTTACCATGAAATGGCTTCCCCTGATTTATAATAGGAAGTGAAGAGCTGGTCTTGTTCTCAGAATGGCCTCAGAAATTCACTGTCAATTTTCCTGTCCTAATAGTGACGACTAAAATAGTAATAATGGCAATAATTCTTAAAACCTGCAATTTTTCTATTATCAATTTCCTTATTGTTACAGTTATAACTCATTCATCCAGAATTCAATATTTGGCAACCTCACTCATGCAAAACAAAGCACAGAATCAGAAATCAGGTGAAAAAGCAAAAGCCTGGAGAAGCTTTGGAGAAGCACATATCATGTGACGAGAGCACTCAGACACCATTTATCCTTATTTTCTGCACAGTTCTAATACCTTGGGTTATGTTTCTAAATTTAATCTGATTGTAAGCAATTTATAGAGTAGCTGCTGGAGATGGGCACCCTGACAGCAGTAGGTGACAATAAGGGAGGAGGCAAAGAAACTTTGAAGGGCAGACCAAGAACCGCAAAGCACAGCAACTGGATCTGTTTAAGAGTCAGTGGTTGAGGGCACCTGTGCCATTCCCACAGGATTCTAGGTTCTTACCAAGGAGCTCAGGACATACATCCCAAAAGTCCAACAGGTGTGTGATCCAATGATTTGGACTGTGTTCCTGCAGGGACAACCGGCACCCATCTAGTCTCAACTCCCCTCAGCATTTCTGAGATGCTAGGTTACCTTCCTGCTGCCTGTCCCCCACCCCCACCTCCACCCCCACCCTCCCACACACATACTGAATACAGCCCAGGAGGAAAAGCCCTGGCATAGAGGTCTGAGTTCTGAGTGTGACCTCACAAGTTGTCCCTCTGACCTATCATTTATTCTTTGAACTCTTCCCAGGAAGCTCAATTTCCTCCCCCGTAAAAGGAATGTTGGACTACATAAGGTCTGACAGTCCATGTGTTCAGGGAGAGGCTGTCTGGGGCTGAGGGATAATGATCACCGACATGATCAAGGATATGCACAGGTGATATCTAAGTGCTTGTACGGGCTAACCTTTAATCCTCTCAACAACCCTGTGAGGCTCCAACAGTGGCATAGGGCCCCACGACTGTTTTAACAGTCTGCTGCTGATACCTTGAAATTCTTAAGTTTTGAAACTGGAGCCTACCTTTTCATTCTGTATTGGAACCTGCAAATTGTGCAGCCAGTCCTGAGTTCGAGGTCTCCTCTTTACAGGAGCTAAGTAACTCCTGTGGTTCCTGACCAAGGACAGTAGCATCATCTGGTGACTAGTTACAAGTGCAAAGTCCCAGGCCCAGCATAGCTCTCTAGAGTCGGATCTGCACTTTAAGGAGATCAAATGCAGAGTCTGCCATCTTAGCCACTGTTTGTCTGCTATTTTCTTCCATGTCTGCACTTACTGGAAACGTATCCTTAATTGAACAGGAAAGATCTCAATTTCTGATCTTCAAGTGAGAGGAGATTCACCTTGCTCGTGGGAGGTGGGCTTCTACATGGGCGGGCAGCCCCAAAAGCTGTGGAGGAGCCAGGTAATTCAGAAGTTGCACCCGCTGTGGTCAGGACTCAAGCTGGGACTGGGGCGAGACTAGCAGGAGAAACAGCACAAAATTTAAGGAGACACGCGCTTTCAGGGGTGGACCTTGCACCTCCACACTCCGAGAGCCTCCTTAAACTCTTCGTCCAAGGCTCCCGCTCGCCAGGTGTTGGTGGGAAGTCTGCCTCGGCCTCCACAGCTGACCTCTGCGCGGCGCCTGCCCCGCCCAGCCCACGTGGTTCCGCGTTTGGAATGCGGTGAAGCGTCAGCCTCCAGTCCTGGGAAGTTCTGGCCCGAGCTTCCCCCTCACTGGAAACTCCCAAAAGGGGTGTGAGTGATTGCTACTTTGAGAATTCAGTCTTCACGCCATCTCTTAGCATTTTTAACCTCACGAAGCCCGCAGCAACCCCCTACTCCTCACTTTGTCTAGGTTCAGAGCTCTGTGTTGGGGACTGTTGGGGCAGGCTTCGCCCTCTTCTAATCTCCCGAGCAGACCGCCCCACCTAGCAACTGATAGCCTCTCCCGAGGGCGGAGCTGGGTGCGTGGGGGCTGGGGACGCTTTTATGCCGCCCGGCCTGAATGCAGGTGGGAGACCAGCCTGGAGACTGACTTGCACACCCGAATTCAGCTCGAGCCACATCACCTGGGGGACGCACAGGATTTCCCTCCTCCTGCCCCCGTCGTAGTCAGCAATGGGGCTGGTCTTCAGTCGGCACCCACGTTTGAATTCAGAGGGCCCTTCCCCCTAAGAGGGCTGAGAAGCTCAGGGGGTTTTCAGGACTAAGGTTCCCAGAGCTGACCCACCTCCTCACCAGGACAGGTTTCTTAAATGAGGCTTCTCCAATCCACAAATCAGAATCTGCTGGGGATGGGCATGGTCCCTGCTACTTTGTATGAAATAGAAGAAGGTGCCTTCTCTGGGCAGAAGCAGTCTTGCTAGGATGTGACTTGGCAAGTGGACAGAGACTTTAGGTTAAGAAAAATCCCCCCTCCCTTTAGAGAATGCAGCCCTGAGTTGAGGGCATGTGTGGACTGTGGAGCATAGCTTGCACTTTGGCTTCCATTTGCCCTCTTTATGCAGTACACAACCTGCCTTGTTATGAGTGGAGGCCCTGAGTGGGGCTGGTTAAAAGCCCTGCAGGTGATTCTGATGATTGGCCAGGTGGGAGCCTCCGAGGCCGGAGAACAAATATGACCAGATGTGATAGTGATACACGGTGGCCAGCACATGGCACCTTAGCCAGCCCCTTCCTGCTGGGGTTCCTCAGACATTCCCAGGCCAAGGTTCTACCACCCCCTCCCCTTTAAAAAATGTATTTATTTATTTTGGGAGAGGGAGAGAGAGAGAATCCTAACTAAGCAGGCTCTGTGCTGTCAGTGTGGACCCTGATGCCGGACTCCATCAGGAACTGTGAGATCACGACATGAGTTAAAATCAAGAGTCAGATGGTTAACCGACTGGGCCACCCAGGCGCCCTGCTCCCCCACGTTGCCCCCCCCCCTTTTTTTTACACACACAAAATAAGCCAAAAGAAAGCCTAACCTCCAGGAATGACATTTAGAGAAGGGGGGAAGGGGGGAGAGAAGGAGGGGAGGGCCCTTATCTATATTAAACAGGTCCAGTTCTCCCTGAACAGACAGCTGAGTCATGAGATGCATCCTGCTCCACCCCCTGCCCTTCCTGTCCAGGAGACAGCTGCCACAAGCATCTCTCCTAAAAGGCTGGGTTCTGAGGGACAGGCAGGATGGAGGGCACTGGTGGGGAAGCAGGGAGTCTGGGCTGTCCCCGACCAAAGGCTGGCTGAACACCCTGGAGAGACTGACAGCTCTCTCAAGGTGTTTCAGCTTTGCCAGTGGAACAGGGAGGTGAGTTTCAGGGTGTTCATGAGAGGGCACTCCACCCGTCCATGTTAGGTGTTCCAAGCTGCACAGTCCTGGCATTGCCCAGTAGCGTCCTTCAGGATCGGGGACGCAGCTGAGGTGGAGAGCTGTGGGTATCAATGAACTTTCACCAGTTACACCGTGGTAGCAAACAACCCTCCCCCAACCTCAGTGTCTACAACAACAAAGGCTTACTTCTTACTCAACGTTGGCTGTAGTTCTTTTCCCAAGTTGTGTGCACTCCTGGACCCAAGTTGTGGAAGCAGCCCTGATTTGGGCCATGCCGGGCTTGTGGAAAGAGCAAGGGTGGAACCAGGTGATGGCACTTAAATCTTCCACTGGGATGTGCAGGTGATGTTCTGTGGGTCAAAGCAAGTTACAAGACCCACCCTGAGTCAAAGGGTCAGGGAAGCCTACCACAGGCAGTGAATAATTGGGAACAAGAATGCAACTTACCACAGTAACCCTCTGACTTAGGCCAATGGGATTCCTTCTCCAAAGAGAGAACATCCTTTAGCCAAAGGAGACAGTATGAAGTAGTGGAAAGAACAAGGCTTGGAATCAGGTCTAGATTTTAACCTGGACTGAGCCATATACTAGCTTTGTGATGTTGGCCAAGTTATTTAACTTCTCTGAATCTTCATTTCCATCTACAGAATGGGTATAATCCCCAATTCACAGGGAATTTTTGAGGATTAGATAAAATAGTATATGCTAAGTCTGGCACATAATAGGAACACAGTAAACATAAACTCTCTGCTCTTCTACCCCCTTCCCAGCTTTGGTATTTTATCCATAACTGTGGGGTACTTACAACCAATACTCCTACTAACTTCACAAGGTTGGGATCAAATGGAATTGAGGGAATTTATTGTGTCCTACTGTGTGCCAGGCATTGGCACTACACAATTTACTTTCATATTCTCATTTATTTTGCCCAATAACCCCGTGAGACAGGCACTTTCTTACCCCATTTTATGGATGAGGAAAATAAGGATCAGAGAGGATAAGTAATTTGCCAAAGGTCATGTAATGGCTGAAATAAGATGTGAAGTTTCCAGAACTCACACTCGAAGTGTGGTTTATTTTATGAGTGGTCTGTTTGGTACTGCTCTGTGATAAGCTAAGAACAGAAATGGAGAGTGTTTGGAAACTTTTATGGCAGCTGGGCATTGCCACGACATTCAAGTGCATGATGGATGGTTTTATTTCATTGAACAGAATATAGATGAGTTTGGTTGATGCAGAAGTCTCTGGTAAGTTGCCTGTGGTGGAGGCTATGTTCTAGTCATGCACACTAGGACCACACAATAGTCCACGACTCAGGGGAAATCAAAAGCACTGGTCTTCAGCACAGATGGTGTGGGTAGCACTGTTCTGGAACACCACTTTTTGTGTTGGTGGGCCTGCCCTGCCACCTGTGGCAGACCAGGGGGATATTCATGGTTAATCAAAGTGGTACTTTGTCTACACTGATGTGTAAGGCCTGGGGCCAGGGTCTGTGTATTCCTCCTGGCAAGTGGTTTGTGCTTTGTACGTGGAACATATTCAATATGAGTCTCCACCTTGGTGAATGAATGAATGAAATGATGAATGAATGAATACGTTTCTGGCTGTAAGAGAGCAACTTGGGATGGCTTTGAGCAAAACCATGAATTGGGCAAAATTTCTCTACTGGCTCTCTCTGCTGCCTTCACTTCTAGCTCCCTTCTCCTTCCTCTTTTTTCTGCCCAGTGCCTTCAGGGTGCTTTCCCGGCTGCCCAAGACCCCACATGCCCCCCTTTTCCTGTGAGTGGTGCTCTACACTGCATCTCTTCGCTGCCCTCTTTCCTGGCCACTTCCCAGTTCCGAGTCTCTTCCAGGGGGATCTCCCCCAGCTAGCCATCCCCTGATAAAGACAACACAGAGCCTATACATCTAGGAAGGGGCTCTGCTCCTCCCAATAAAATCAGCAAAGATTTCTAAAAATACTACAGGTAATACTGGTGTAGACACCCGAGACTGCCATTATCATATGCTGCTGGTAAAGGCATCTCGTGGTATGTTTCTAAAAGGCAGTTTGGAGATGTGTATCAAGAATTTTCAAAATACACCTTTTAACCTAAAAGCATGCTTTCAACATTTATCCAAAAATAATCAGGGATGTGGCAGAATGTTTATGTACTGAGGTATTTATCATAACATCATTTACACAGTAAAATAGGGAATTCAACCTAAATGAAAATGATGAAATACATTATGATATAGGCAGGATGAAATGTTATTCAACCATTAAAATTATGTTTTTGAATTATTTTTTTTAAATTTTTTTTAACGTTTATTCATTTTTGAGACAGAGAGAGACAGAGCATGAACAGGGGAGGGTCAGAGAGAGGGAGACACAGAATCTGAAACAGGCTCCAGGCTCTGAGCTGTCAGCACAGAGCCCGACGTGGGGCTCGAACTCACGGACCGTGAGATCATGACCTGAGCCGAAGTCGGACGCTTAACCGACCAAGCCACCCAGGCGCCCCTTGAATTATTTTTAATGATCTGCTAAGATGCTTATTAGCTATTATAAATGAAAAAAAGACAAGGTTCAAGAATGTTTAAATAAAAATATAGGTGAATGTAAAAATATTATCTGCCTGGATGATGGGATTTGTGTGGTGTTATCTTTTTTTTTTTTTTGTAATTTCTAAACTTTCTATAATGAGCACAAAAATTATTTATGGTCAGAAAAAACATGGAAGACATTGTTTAAAGTCTTTTCTGGCTTTGCAGACAGAACTCTTTCCAGTGTATGTAGTTATACCCTCAAGGCAGTCCTGTTCTGATGCAGGACACTGCTAGGGAAAGTGCCCTTGGTGTTTGCTGAGAGCTAGCCTTGAAGTACTTGAAGTACCCTGAAGTACTGTTAGCCTGTTTCCTGGTCTTGCATTGCCACTAACTGGCTGTTGGGCCTTGGACAAGTCATTTTATTTCTCTGGGCTTTGGGAGTCTTCATTTATAAAATTCTGATTACATTCTGATTCTGGATTCTGATACACTCATTAAGTCAATGTATTCATTGTGAGTAAGGATTCATGATTTACCGTTCTCTACTGTGAGTATCTTAAACAGTGGATCCTTATCTATAGCTAGAGGAATGACTCTCTAATGATGGAATTTCACATTGGAATTTCACATGAATCACCTACAAGCAAACACTGACCATATAGCTCTCTACAACTCACACATTCTAGATATTATCTGACCTTCTGAGAGAGTCAAGGATCCTTCCACATCAGCCTAAGTCTTGAGAGGGAGAGGAGAGTTGTCTGCCTGGAAGAGTAAGATAAGCTCTTGTGTTCTGAGCTTCCTTACCTTTCCCTCTCCTTTCTCCAAGTCTCAGCTGTTCACCACAGTCTGCTTCCTCTGTCTTCATCCTCTTCCCCATGGTTCAGTTGGGCTTATGTCAGCGTGGTTCCCTGGTGGGCTGGTGGCTCAGCCACTACAGCTGGGTGAGGAAAGAGTGTGACTCATGCCATGGGTCCAGTGAGTCAGACGGGGTGGGCTGGACCAGGGGCTTCCCCAGGACAGGAAGCAGGTTCTAAGTATGCAGAGGCCTTAGTTTCCTCCTGGTAGGGGGCACTTCCAGGAGAGAGGACCAGTATTGTTCCCTTTTCCATCTCTGTGAACTCATTCAGGAACACTTCTTGTCAAATGTATTGCCACCTCTTCCAAGTCTTAGTAGGCTGTGTTAGTCTGTGCCAATCCCCTGCTTTCCTGGATTTGAGAGGAAGAAGGAGATGAGCAGGCCACAGCCAGAGCAAAAGAGGATAAGAATTTCCCATTCTATCTTCCCATGTCCTAGGTTTGAGCCCAGCAAGATTTCAGAGCTCATGTGATTCTTTACTCCTCCTTCTAGCTCAAGAACTGAGAAGTAAGTGTAGTGTCCACACTGCCCTGGAGTTAAAATCCTACGTTGTGTGACCTTGGGCAAGTTATTTAACTATTTTGAGTTTCAGTTTCCTTTGCTGGGAAAAAACAAAGGGATAATAAACTCACCTAATGGGATTGTTGTACATTAAATAAAACCTTGCACCACTACAGACCTGGCTTCAGAAGGTACTGAGTCTATGTGCGTTTTGAAATGGAGTGGAAGATACATTCATTACTTTTGGATTCACGGGGAGATCTGAAATCAGTCAGTGAGAAGGCATTTCCGGGGCATTGGCACCGGTTGGGAATTGTGCACCAGGCTGGTTCTGAAAGGCAACCTGGGGTACTTTGTTCTGACAGAAACTTTTCTTCTCTTCTAAGCGGCTAGGGCCTTTCCGCTTCCTGGTGAACAATCCTTAGGGGGCCCTTCACACCCAGTGCAAACAATGAACAAGCTGAATGTGTCCTAAGGATTACTAGAAAGAATCAGTATTGCTATGTTTCCTTTTGTTGCAGGCTCCCATATGGTCTGGTAGGACATGACTGACCCCGTCCTCATTTAAATTTTTGTAATTTTGTTCATCTGGGAATTTTTTTTTTTTTGCATTATTTTTGATTTTCAAAAATACTGCATTAAAATATAATTTATCTAGATTACTGAGTTCCTCGACATGCCCTTAAATTTTGCACCTAATGAAGTAATCCCCAGCTGTAGCTTTTTTGGGGGTGGGTGGGTATATTCTGGAGGCAGAGGGCTCCTGCAATCTGCGCCTGCTTCTTTAAACCTGTGACCGTTTTTTTTTTTTTTTTTTTTTTTTTGTCAACGGGAACTTTGCCCTGCGCCCACCAGGGGCCAGGATAAAGTTCCCAGCTGGTTCCACTCTATCCATTCTCCCCCCCCCCCCCCCCATTTCCACTGAGCTCGGGATTACTCGGAATCCCTGCAAATCCTTTCAGTGCCGTTTAATTCCGTAAGTATTACTCGAGGGCCATACACTAAGTGCCAGGCAGGCACCTGGTTAAGGCTGGGGGCTGGCGAAGATGGGCAAAGACCAGACAGCCAGAGGCGCCGCGCGCGCTCAGGGGCACCTGGATGGGGCACCCCGCCCGGTCGGAGAGCGCGGGACGGGGAAGGCTCCCGGAGGCGACGGCAGGGCGGGACGCTCAGAGCCCGCAGACTCTGTACCCGGAGGCCTAACCGCAGACCCTAGCGCGCCTTTGCGGGGGCGACCACGTCAGAAACCCCGACCTGGCGTGACTTCCTGCCGGGGAGGCTCCGCGGTCTTGGGCTCTGGACGCGGGCCAGGGAGGCGTCGCCCGCGCGGGGTCGGAGGTGCTTCCTGGGCGCCGCGGGCGCGCGGAGGAGCGGGCGGCGCGGGGACAGCGCACCTGGAGCGCCCGGAGGCCCGGCTGGCGCGCGCAGCGACATGGAGGACGGCGTGCTCAAGGAGGGTTTCCTCGTCAAGAGGGTGAGCGGACACTGGCCCGGAGGGCGGCTCCCGGAGCCGGGTCCCCAGCCCGCGCCCGACGGCGGTCTCGGCGGCCTGGGGACAGCCGGGTGCCGGGGTTGGAGGGCGGCTTCAGGTGGAACAGAGCGGCCGGGGCACACAGGCAAGGAGGAGAGTTCAGCTTGGCTAGTGGTAGGAGGCGGGGGGCGACTCCTGAAGGGTTATCTTAATTAAAACAACGTATTAAGCTGGAAAGAGTACAGTATTTAAATATGCTATATTGAAGCAACCTAAGTGTGCTCGCGGCGCCCGTCTATGTACGAACGCATCATCTCCTGTACTATTCACAGTAACCCCTGAGCGAGGAGGCAGCCCAGGCTTCTGAATGAAGCTCTTAGCGTGTAGGAGTCCCGGACCTCGTGTTCTTCAGCCCCCCGCAGTCCCACACGTGTAGCACCACTTTCCTCCCTTTCCCCAAAGGAGAAACTAGGTTCGGGGAGGTTAATTAAGCAGCTTGCTTAGGATCTCGGTGCTAGTGGTGATGGAGCGGGTGCAAACCCATAAGGTTGACTCCAAACCTTATTCTGTCCACAGCAGGGTGGGTGTTGTTATCACTGAATTACAGATGAGGAAACTGAGGGGCAGAAAGATGAAACCACTTGCCCAGGGCCGGGGGACTAATAACTGGGACTGCAGTCTCCATCCTCAGTCCATGGCCCATGGCCTCATGCCCATGGCCCATGTCGCCTTTCCCACAGCTTACAAGACTTCAGACAGACAAAGAGCACACAGATCAAGGTGGAAAATGAACCAAAGAGCAGCAGCAAGAGGAAGTTCAATATTTTAAAATTCTTTTAACATTGATGTCCACACTAAGGGTTTATACTAACATAACAGCAGGGCATAAAATCTGGGGATGAGACTTTTGGCTCTTCTACTGAGATTGTAGCTTTGGGAGGGAGATGGATGAAGAGAGATGACGGGGCTCCCCCTTCCATTGCCTCCCCTGGTGGTCAGAGCAGCCCTGAAGTCTCAGATTGCTTTCAGGTCCATGGGTAATGTAGACATGCTATGTTACACATTATTTGTATAGGAGGGCAGGGGTGTTGTTTGCTCAAAACTACAAGCAGGAGATCTAGTAGGAGGCTGATGCCAGATCAAGGGTCAGGCTGGACACAAGCAGGTACCAAATTCCAAGCCACTGTGGTTAGTCCTTCTCGTTCTGTGGAAGCATCTTCACCTCAGAAAGACAACCTGTGGCGGGGTTGCTCCAACTTTCCTGCACCTTGTGAGGTGAGAGGGAGAGTGTGAGCTGGGCAGGGCATCTGATAGGCATCTTTGTCCACATAGCTTGGCCCTAGTAGGGGTCTCCCCCAGTTGCTGGAGTTTCCTCCTAAGATTCCCCACCACCACCACCATGCAGAATCCGGGAACGCTAGAAGGAAGGATGTGAATTCTCTTCTGGATGGCTGCCCAGTCCTGGGTCGCTGGCCAAGGGAGTTCAGGGTGCAGGGAAGTGAGAACAGTCTACAGGTCCAGCCCAAAGGCCCACAGAAGGCGCTTGGCTGAAATACTGAATGCTCATTCCAGCTAAACCCAAAGCCTGGTGTTTGGAGGCTGGCCCTGAAGCTAGCGGAAGCCACACCCTTTCCTGCAAGGTGAGGGACCTGGCTGGGTGCCCCTGCTAACAGTTCCCGCCTATTGATCAATCTCAACTTTTTCTCCCCCCCACCCCCACTCCCTCTCCTCCTGGGTGGCGCCGGCAGCAGCTTCTGTATCCACTGGACTAGTTGCAAGGCTAGGGCCATGGGATTCCATAGATTTAGGACGGTTTAAAGCCTGGGGTGGGGGCAGGGCCTGAGCTGGAAGCCCAGAGTACAAAACAGTCATCACCCAGGAGGGTGAAAGCGGTTGACGGGCAGGGGCATGATAGATCTGGCTCTCACTCCCGCCCAGACAAGAAAGAAGCAAAGCTCCAGGCAAAATGCAGGGCACTCACTTGGCCTGGCTTTAAAGGAGGGTGAGGGGGAAGGAAGTGAGATCAGCACGGACAAGATTGCTTTTCCTTTAAGAAGACACTGAGGTACTTCAGGCCTTGCTGCCCAGCTCATACCTCTGATGACCCTCTTAGAAAATGACATGGCAATGCTAACACCCTTTGGCCTGAAAATGTCCTTTGTAGGAAGGACTCTATCCCAAGAAAATACCATCAAAGCTTTATGAACACAGTATTATTTATGTAGTGAAAAAACTGGAAACTACCTATATGTCCGCACAAATAAACAAATGACTAAGTATATTATGGTTTTGCAGATGTTAAAAATGCTTATAATCTAAAAACCCAAAAAGTGAAAATATAAAAGGTATTATTAGTAAGGAAAAATAGGCATAGAAGAAACAAGTCTGGAAGGAGTTCTGCAGGCTAGAAGTCTGAAATCAAGGTGTTAGCAGGGCCATGCTTCCTCTGAAACCTATAGGGGAGAATCCTCCCTTGGCTCTTTTGCTTTGACGTTTGCAGATTTTTCCTTCCCATGTAGGGAAAACCTTATAGGGAACAACCTATTGTTTCTTTATCCTGTGAATTTCCTTTACTTGTACTCACACTTCCCTTCTGACACTGCTGGTCACCAAAAGTGTAGAGGTTTTCCCCAACACCAAGCAATTCTCTGTGATACCAGCTACATGTCCTGCCATTTAACTCAATTCTGACACTATCTACCTAGAGATAGTATCATATCCCATGGGTTAAGAGATCAGTCCCACAAAACTGCCCCCCTCCACCCCACCCCACCCATACTTTAGACACTAGCTGCACTTCTGACTGACCAATGGGCTATCGATTGGAGGTTCCAATACACCCCCTTTTCCATTTCAGTTAATTTGCTACAGTGACTCACAGAACTCAGGAAAATATATTTACCAGTTTATTAAAGGATATGATAAGTGATATAGATGAAGAGCCAGTTGGAAAACCTGGGTAGGGCAAGGTATGTGGGAAGGGGCATGAAGCTGCTATGTACTCTCCAGGCATGCCAGGCTCAGCATTTCCATGTATTTACCAACCCAGAAGCTCTCTGAACCCTGTATTTTTGGGATTTTGTGGAGACTTCATCACATAGGCATGATTGATCATTAACTCCGTTTTCAGCCATTCTCCCTTCTCAAGAGAATTGGGGTGGGGCTGAAAATGCCAAGCTTCTAATTGTGGTTCTTTATGGTGACCAGCCTTCATCCAGGAGCCCACTTGAGTCACCTCGTTAGAAAAAAGACGTTCCTATTACCCAGGAAATTACAAGGGTTTCAGAGCTCTGTGCCAGGAGCTGGGGACAGAGACCTAAATATAAAACCTATTATCTCACGCAGGCAATTCTTGCCATTCTTGGTTTGTAGATGCATCACTCTAATCTCTGCCTCCACTGTCCCATGACCATCTTCTTCTTGTATATCTCACTGTCCAAATTATCCTCTTCATATAAGGAATACCAGTTAGTATTAGGTCCGCCCTAATCCTTTATGACTTCACGGTATCCTAATTACATCTGCAAAGACTCTATTTCCAAATGAGATCACATGCATAGGTACCAGGGGTTAAAACTTCATACCTTTTGGGGAGGGAAACATAATTCAATCTGTAACAAGTACCATCTCTGCTTTTCTAGGGTTGTAAGGTCTTGGGTAAGACCTTTATGGGCCTCAGTTCCCTCATCATTAAAGTAGGGAGTAGTATGGACTTTCTCAAAGGGTGCCTCCAGCTATAATATTCCATGCCTCTTGAACCCAGTCATAGGTTTGTTATCCCAGCTATGGACTCTCCTCCCTCTCCCTAAAGGGGTTCTAGGGACTCTAAGCCACTTGTGGTTGGTCCGGTGGGCCTCTGGCCTTGGCCAGCCATTTGCAGACAAGGACCTGGAGAGGGAGGAAACTCCTTGGGTAGAGGGAAGCCTGGGATATCTTTCAACTTATACCACAGTAGTTTTGGCCTCGATCCCTTTACCTGGTGACATTAGACCAGTTCCTTATTTCTGCTGAACATGGCGTGCTTTTCTGTAGACCAGGGATAATGGAGTTCTCCTTCCCATTTTGTGGATTATTATGGCATCTGCCAACTGAACTGCCTGCTCCAGTCTGGCCCACTTCATTCAGCTGTTCTGCCACAGTGTGGTCAAGGTGATCTTCTTAACATGAGAACCTAAGCCTTTCTTAGCAGCTTCTTCTTAGAAGTCTTCCAGGACTCCCCTCTGGCCACAGTATACAGATCAAACTTTACTGCATGGAACTTGAAGCTGACTGTGCCTGCATCACTTCTGTCCTTTGCCCACAGGCCTCTGAGCCTCATCCATACAGAACCAGTTGGAGTTTCTCAAAAGTGGAAGTGGTTTAAGCTCTCCTTTCCCTGCCTTCCTGACCTGACCAACTCTACACAACCTTCAAGACTCAGCCCCAGTAGCAGCTCTTCAGGGAGCCAACCTAACCCCGCTCACTCTCTTTTGAGCTTCTTCTTCCACCTAAGCTGCTTTTCGGGGTTTGCATCATGACCTATATCACTTCTCTATTGTTCTATAATAGTTGCCTCAAACCTTAATGTCTTTTTTTTTTTTTTTAATTTATTTTTGAGAGTGAAAGAACAAGCAGGGAAGGGGCAGAGAGAGAGAGGGAGACAGTACTGACAGTGCAGAGCCCAGTGCAGGGCTCGAACTCATGAACCTTGAGATCATGACCTGAACTGAAACCAAGAGTCAAGACACTTAGCTGACTGAGCTAGCCGGGTGCCCTGCCAGAGCTTAACATCTTAAAGCCGTAAACATTTATTGTCTCACATAATTTCTGAGGGGCATGTATTCAGGAAGAGCTTAGCTGCAAGATTCAAGTCTCTCATGAAGTTACAGCCAAAATATTGCCTAGTGTGGCACTCTCCTGAAGGCTTGGCTGACTGGAGGGTCCGATTCCAAACTCAATCACATGGCTAGTGGCTGGAGGTCTTAGTTCCTCACCTCTCTATAGGGGCCGGTCATGATGTGGCATCTAGCTTTCCTCAGAGTCCGTCTTTTCTAACCTAACCTGACAAATCATTACTCTGCCGTATTCTCTTGGTCACACAGATCAGCCCTTGTACAATGTGGGGAAAAAGTATATATAAGGTTGTGAATACCAAAAGGTGGATATCCTGGGGGACCCCACCAGTCATCTGTCCTGGAACTTATCACATTGAGTGGCATCATTGTGTGTCTCCTCTGCTGTCTTGGGTCAGTATCTTGTTCATCTTTGTCTCCCTGCTGCCAGCCCAGTGCTTGGTGCAGTAGTAGTTAGTCATTGATTGTTGAATGAATAGATAAGTGTATGAATTATTTCCCTAATCATCTCATCAGGATTTTTGTTTGTTTGAATTAAAATTAATTTTCCATTATAAAAATAATACATACTTTTATTAAAAAAAAAACTAGAAAAGTACTCAAGGCTGTAAATTGAAAAATAAGTTTTCATTCTTGTTGCCTTATGTCCAGTCTTAGTCCTTAGAGATGACTATTACCAATCCTGAGGTATCCCTTCAGAAATTTTCTAAAATAGCTACTAGAGTCATTTTTAGGTATCGTATGAAAAAATGTAAGTAAAAGTGCTTTACCTGTGTTAAAGACCATTGGCGCTGTGATTCTTGTTGACTCAGACTGCTGTTTGACCTTGAGGGCTCCACCAATGACCTTTCCTGCCATCTGTTAGGATTGGAATGCCTCCCCTATAGCCACAGTGGGCATGGTATTGTTACACAGTTAGAATACTTTGCATTATTTTATTATAAGCAATGATCCTAAGTGTCTCAATACATAAAACCTTTTCCCTCTCCTAGATGATTTACTCCACACACATCCCCGGAAGTAGAATTATTGGGTCAGAAGATTTGAACATTTTTTTTGAGGGTCACAAGCTGCTTCAGGGTTTCTACCTACACAGTAAATCCTTTCTCATCAGCCTTTCTCCTCAGACCTCTCACCCTTACTGTCAGGATCTGTAGTTGCTCATAAACACATTCCACTCTAGTGAGTTTGAACAGAAAGGGATTTCATGGAGGAATAATAACTATTAAGTAACTCAGGAATATTTGGGAGGGCCAGAGAACCTGGCTGGGATGCTATAAAGCCAGAGATGATGTAGCTAGACAAAAATACCTACCAGCACCAGCAGACATTTCTAGCGGAAACATCATTGCTGACATTGTTTGCTATTTGTCCCTGGTAGCCCTGGGGACTGGGTGTCAGAAGAACCTATTCTTCCAACATTGTTCTCTCCAAAAATTCCTGTTTCCCGTGGGAAACCATGCATAGGGGTGGCAGCCACTTGGTCACCTATCAGTTCCCTTCGTGCCAGGGATTCTGAGAAATGTAGCATTTTGTCCAGGAAAGTACAGTATCTCCAAACTGGTTTGTTCTGTTCAACATCTGTTGGTGACACTTTCTTGAACGTCTCCAGCCCCATTTCTCCTCTCCCTGTTGCTTTAGTTTGCTAGAGTGTTGAAACAAAATACCACAGACAAGACAGCTAAACAGATTTATTTTCTCACAGTTGTGGAGGCTAGGGTAAAAGGTCAAACTGTCAGCAGGTTTGGTTTCTTCTGAGGCTTCTCTTCAGCTTGCACATGGGCACCTTCTTGCCATGTGTTCACATGGTCTTTCCTCTGTGCATATTCCTCCCTGATGTCTGTGTCTCTGAGTGTCCTTTTCTTATAAGGACCCCAGTCAGATTGGATTAGGGCCCACTTGATGACCTCATCCTAATCTAATCACATTTCTAGGGCCCTATCTGCACCTACAGTCAACACTGAAAGTTAGGGCTTTAATATATGAATTTGTGTGTGTGAGGAGTGACATAATTTAGCCTGTAACACCTGTGTTTTAAGATATAAGATTATTTGACCTTCTTCACTTCTCTACCTCACACCAGCCCCCATTCCATCAACTAGGATTGCATTCTCCCTGTACACAATCTTTTGAGCCAACAATCTACTGCTAATGCTGCTTCAACAGCCCCTCAGAAGGGGGTCATCGAAAAAGAGGACCCGAGTCTGGGCCATGTGGGGAGCAGTAGAGAACCCCAACTGCTGAGACGTCAAAGCCAAATCTTCTTTGTTTCTTGAAACATGTCTGCCCACATCAAGAAAAGCTGTCACCCGTCATGTTACATGTCGATCCTAAGTATGGGAGAGAGCAAAAAATGTAAACTTGAACTTGACTATGAAAGTTATCTTCTGTGAAGAGCTTGATCGCCATGCAATGTAATAGCACTTAGACATATTAATAAATTCTTGTCATATTAACATAGTTAAAAGTTTTATTGAGTTGCCACAGTAAATTGTTTGGGCATAGCCCAGTGCTCACTCGGTCAATTCCCACAACTTTTGGTTCCCTAACAGCACTGTGCACAGTACACATCGAACAATCACAGTTCCACAAATGTGAGAACACGAGGAGACTTTGAACTTAATAAATGCTAGGAAATGTAAGGAAAGGAGTGAACTAGGGAAATGGTCTCTGATTCAGATAAAGCCCATCTCTCTTAGTTAGAAGCTCGCTCTTATTGGGCTCTGCTCTGGGAAATATGCCATGAAAGTTGCTTTCATGAGTATGTACTAAACCCATTCCTTTCTGATTCCTCAGCAGACATTCCCTCATCTGTTGGTCTGTTCTAGAAATAGGCTCTTTGCCTTTACCTTACTATCCTGTCCATTGGCTCTATGACTCACTTGAGAACCCCCAAACTACCCTGTCTTTCAGTCTTGCCATACCAAGCTAAGCAAGATTATTAGGGTCCTTAGCACTGGTAGACTGTTTGTGGCTTCAACTTTACAAATTGCCTACATCTTTGACTAGTGACATTCTTTCTAGGAATATATGCTAAGGAAAAGAAAATCTGAGATGCAGATCAGAATTTATGTGCAAGAATATTCACTGCAGAATTGTTTATAACAGTGAAAAAAAGAAACAACCTCAGTTCAAACAATAGAAGATTGACAAGTAAATATTGCATCCACCTAGCGGTCATTCAAAAACATGTTTTAAAGAAATACATCAGTGTGAGATGATGCTCAGCAAAGCTCAACAAAACAAAAACTAGACAATGAAACTATATGTAACATGGTCCTGATTTTTTTTTTTTAAACCAGAAAGTAAAAACTAAGGAAAAAAGACAATAAGAAAACAAAATGTTAGCAACAGCGGTCTCCTAGTAGTAGGACTTCCTCTTCAGTATACTTTGTAGTTTCTTTCAAGGTTTATAACCACAAACAAGGTCAAATGGGAACTGGAAGGTCAATGCCAAAGGTCTTGGTTACATACTCAGATGACAAAGAGATCCAGACTGATAATGCTTTTTTCATGCACATGAAAATAAAACGTATGATTCTGAACTAGATCCTTTCTTTGGCTATTAAAGATATTACTAGGGCAATTGGTGAAACTTGGCTGGGGGTTGTGGAATTGATGATAATAATATATTAATGGAAATTTCCTGATGTTGATGGTTGCATTGTGGTTATGTTGGAAATATCCGCCCCCTTTTTTTGTAGGAGATGCACAATAAAATATTCAGAAGTGTTGGAGCATCATGTTAAGAATTTACTCTTAAATGATTCTATCATACAAGTTCTTAATACTATTCTTCAGCTTTCCTATGAATTGAAATTATTTTAAAATAAAAAAATTAAGTGAAGTTAAAAAAAAAAAAAGATAATGCTGTCCCCCTTTCTGGGCAGTTGATCCCACGGCACAGTCTGGCTACCTGTGCTGTGGGACACCTCTCCCTGAACACAGTGTCGTCCCCTCAGCCATCTCACCACAGGGCTGTACTGTCCATCCTCAGGGTCACATTGTCCACAACTGGAAAGCACGATGGTTCATCCTCCGGCAGAACACGCTGCTGTACTACAAGCTCCAGGGGGGTCGGAAGGTGACCCCTCCCAAGGGCCGGATCCTTCTGGATGGCTGCACCATCACCTGCCCCTGCCTGGAGTATGAAAACCGACCCGTAAGTGAAGGCCCCTGCTTCTCGGCTCCTTTCTGCCCGGGACCCTCTCATCTCTGGCCTCTTTGGTGAAGGTGATGTGGATAATAGGAAGAGCTATCATTGAAAAAACCTAAATTCAAGTCCTGCTGAGCTGTGTAGCAGGTGTGACCTTGGGCAAGTAATTGAGCCTCTCTGAGCCTTAGTTCCTCCTCTATAAAATGGGGTAAAATAGTGACACCTCACTATCCCCCATGATTCTGTTGAGAATCATGCGGAAGGTAACAGTCTGTCAAAGCACCTTGTAGGCTAGGAGGAACCTCACAAATGGGAGCAACTATTGCTATCTTGGGGTTCAATGTGATGGCTTTCATCCTCTAAGGGGGTGAGTGTTCTAAAAGTCAGGCGCAGCTTCAACCCTACCATGAAAAATTATCTGAATCAGTCGTTTTTTTTAAGGGCCCATTTTGTGCCAAGAAATATGCTAGGCTTGGAGGAGTCAAGGAAGAAAATGGTAAGAGTGCTTTCCCTGCAGTTAGTCATCTTATTATGAAAACAAGTGGTTAATCGAAAAACATTCTGAGTTCCAAATGTTGGTATAAACATGATTAGTCATAGAGAACACCATATTCCTGAAGAGGAGGAAGACGTATTTATAGGCTGTTGAGTCAGGTACAGCATTGGGAGGAATAGAGACTTGGCAAAGATCTGAAAGAGGAGAGAGGCAGATATTCTGGAATGTCAGGTGGAAAGTCTTGAGTGAAAGTGAGGGGAGAGATAGGGATAGATTTGGAGATGACGATGGCCAGTGTGGCAAAAGGAGAATGTTCACCAAGGGAGCAATGGGAGATTGGCTGGGGCCAGATGGAGGTAATGGGGAGTCACTGAAGGTTCTGAAGTAAGAGAATGGACTGGTGGAAACACTCTTAGGAGGACTAAAATGAGGAACTACGCTCTGATTCTAATAGGTTACTAGATCAATAAAGAAGGGATCTAACCACTTATGTTTTTCTTCTTTGACTTTTCTAAACCAATTGACAAGCCTTTTAAGTATAAGAAAACGTTTGTGACAGTCCATTCTGGAAGGTGGGTTTCCTGGTATTATGTTAACTGCTGTACTCTTTTGTAGTTTTGACTTTTTCTCAAATAAGAAAACAAAGGGAGCTATTAAAATAGTGAGTCATGAAATAAGGCAAAAAGTAGGGGGAAACACAAGAAAATGTTATGAAGGACATGTCAACTGGATGTTGAGGACAAGGGAGAGGAAGGTATTGAGTGTCATTCCACCCTATGAGGTTGCAAAAATGAAATGTCATTCTACAATTTCCTCTGCTAATCTGGAAGTGCCACTGATTAAGGGAAAAAGTCAGGTGGGGTAGCATTCTGTTGGGTGGAGGTGGGGCTGCCGGAGGATGCCCAGCCTGGGAAGACTGGGGCTGCACCTTCTTCCTTGTGGGTAAGAAGACCAAACACAATGTCTGGACACATAGCAGATGATTAGTAAATGTTTGTTGAATTGATGTTTAAGAAAGAAGAAACATTTACAGTGGAGACGTTTTTAAGAGGAAAAACCCCTAGTTTTCTAAGTGAAGTTAAGACTCTAGTTCTCAATAAATTAAACCCCAGACCTTGTAGGGTTGCTCGTTAACCTGATGCCCTTTAACAATCTTTAAGGGACAGTGGAAAGCAAGAGTGCTGGTAGAACGGGCTGGAGATAGAGAAGCTTTCAAAAAAGGAAATAAGTGAAATTTGCTAACTGGAGTTGTGAACTTCATGTTAATTTTCCCTAACATTCTCAGATTGTCATCCTCCCAGTTCAAGAGTACTTGACCTGCAAGAGGTCAAGAGGAGCCAGCAAGTTCACTAAGAACACGTTATAAAGTATATACATGTGTATGTGAATGTATATATGTGTATACACACACACACACACACACACACACACACACACACACACACATATATAGATTTTATTTTTTTAATTTGGGAAGCTATGAAAGAGTATGTGTGAATTTCACATGGAATTATATAGTCTCTCCTGAAATTCTTTCATTAAAATGTTGATTACAGACTGCCAGTGCAGGTGCAGGGAGCTGGGTGAATTTCTTCCCCTACGATGCTGATGAGTGAGTCAGTGTTAACTTGGAGGAACGGATTTGTGGTATCCTTTGGGACTGTGAACCGGCCTCATCTCATCACTGTTTTTACTGTTAGTTGAGGTGAGGGATGTTGAGTCTGCAAACAAAGCAAGTTGGGAATTAATGCACTGGAAGACAGAATCAGAATGAAATAGAATGCATCCGCTTTCCCAAAAGAAGCAGTAGGCTTCTAAGATGACATTTAATAGGGTCAACATCAGAATCCCACAGTGGCCAAAAATAACCCAAAAAACCCTAAATGCACATTTAAGGAATGGAGGAGATGTGGCCTACATCAAAAAGACTGTCTGCTGACCTCATAGAGTGCGAGTCTATGGTGCCACCAGAGCTACCTTGGGCCGTCAGCCGTGCCACCCTGTGTCCCTCAGAGCTTTCCTGGAGCAGCCGGCTCCATTCCATGGGTCATAGTTTATGAGAATGGCGACCACCTGCAGAACATGTAACAGAGCATGAGCTGATTAAGGGTTTAAGCCATATGATATGAGAAGTGTGTGAAAGATTGGGGATGACTGAAGAAAAGAGGACCAAAAGGAGCATAAGGTACAGTTCCTCCAACGTAGGTGTTAATATCCCCATATGACAGATAAAGAGACTAAGGCTTGTTGGGGTTCCTTTTTTGTTTTGTTTTTTGAGAGAGGGAGAGGGCCCAGTGAGTGAGGGGCAGAGACGGGGGCTGAGGGGGGGAGAGGGACGGAGAGGGAGAGAGAGAAAAGTGGGGCTCACCCGAAGCAGGGCTCATGGTTTACCCGAAGTGGGGCTCGAGCTCACTCGATGAGGGACTTGAACTCATAAACCGTGAGATCATGCCCTGAGCCTAAGTCAGATGCTTAACGGTCTGAGCCACCCAGGCACCCCTTGGTGAGGTTCCTTAATGTGCCTAAGCGTTCATAGCTAAGTGGCTAAGCTAGGATTTGCATTCAGATCAGTTGGACTTGAAAGCCAGTACACTTCTCACTTCAGCACAGGGGCTGTCATGGGAGGTAAGGTTAGTCTGTGTGATTAGAAGCAAGGAGGCAAAGTACCCAGGCAACAGTCCCTACGCTAACTAGTCTGTCCAAGAGGGAGAGCTTGCCTTGTGAGCCATGAGCTCCCTGTTGCTTCAGGTTGACAAGTGAATCTTTGAAGACCACCCCCTGGGACGTGGTTGAGGGGTTGGGAGTTTGGCAGCCACCAGATCTGTGTGTCCTGGGCTTGTTGTGACCCCGTCATCTTTGTTTGGGGCCAACATTCTCTGGCCTGCCAGGCCTCTGAGTGCTGGTCTGACGAGCCATCTCTTCCTGCAGCTTCTCATTAAGTTGAAGACTCAAACATCCACTGAGTACTTCCTGGAAGCCTGTTCTCGAGAGGAGAGGGATGCCTGGGCCTTTGAGATAACAGGGGCTATTCATGCTGGGCAGCCGGGGAAAGTCCAGCAACTCCACATATTGAAGAACTCCTTCAAGCTGCCCCCTCACATCAGTCTGCAGTGAGTACCCAGCCCACCCCTGCCCCTCACCCTGCCTGGCTTTGTTGCAGTTGCTTCTGTCAGTGCAACTGGGGAGGGGTGGGTTCTGTTGTTACTACACACGCCTGTCTGGTGCCACCATTGTGCATCAGGGTTTTCTGCTGTCACTGTCCTGTTTGTATTATTTTTTCTGCCTGGGAGTGACCCTCCCTCCCTGCCCTGCTCCTATGTAATATCTTGGGGCCTCTGCTGCTTTCACACCTCAATGTCTTGAGACCCTCCCTTCAATTTCAGCCAGGGTGTCTGGGGCTATGTCACAGCCCCCTAGGAATCTCCACTCACCAAGCCACTGGTCTTGTTTGCAGCCTGGTGGCAAGAATGGTGTGTTCTGGTAGTGGCTGCATTCTTGCTCTATGAGGTTCCTCATTCATCCATCCATTTATGCATGCATGCATCCATCCATCCATTCATTCAGGAAATAGTTATAGAGGGCTTCTTGAATGCCATATACTGTACTAGGTGCTCAGGAGATGCAAATATGAATAAATAAGGTCTCATCTCAGTGGCTTTCCAACTCAGGGGCATAAATAGAAAATGAGAAAAGATCTTCTATTGGTGGCAGGAATCATCTCACAGAACAGAAGGAAAGCATCATTGGTGGAGGCAATACTCTAAAGTGGGGACGTCAGAAAGGACTGCCATCATGGAAACTGTTACATCTACAGGAAATACCCCCTAGCCTTCCAGGCAGCAGAACTGTTACACCCATCAAAGACAAGGCACGAGTCCATTCCTGGGCTCCCAGAAAGCTCCATGCCAGTCACTGAAATCTTGATTGTGCAGCCTGGGTGCTTGCTAGACCATGGTGAGTGCAGGAGGAGCAGTGGAGGTAGGAGTGGGTTGAAGTGATGGGTGACTTTGAGAAGTAGCTGGAGGAGGTCCGACTTCTGCAGATCATAGAGAATCATTATTGTATATTATTTTGCTTTTAAGTTGAAAGTAATAGCTCTTAAGTTTTGCCACAAAAGTAATACCCATCTAGTGTAGAGACATGAGAGAATTTAGATGAGCAAGAAGAAAAGAAACATCCTGAAATCCTACCTCTCCAATCTGATGCATTACGGAAACGCCTCTTACTTTGTGATGTGTATCACACCGTTTGCCACTTGCTTTATACCTGTAGCAGCACTCTTGGACTCCCCCTCCTACCTGCTGGTGTGATGTGGGTATCACACACTGTGGGGCCCCTCTCCTTTGCCTTCCTTCTGTGTAGTCGCATTGTGGACAAGATGCACGACAGCAGCAGCGGAATCCGGCCAAGCCCCAACATGGAACAGGGAAGCACCTACAAAAAGACCTTCATAGGTGAGCATCCCCTCTTGGGGGCTGGGCTGGGCAGTGGAAACCTGGGGTGTGGCGACCTGAGACTCAGCCATGCTTGCCTTCCTGTGCTGAGGCCAGAGCTGCCTGTGGCCAATGGGCTGGTCTGAGATGGCCGCATGCTCTTGGGTAGAACCCAAGGCTGCCCAGGAGGTTAGGGTCAATGAGGTCACAGCCAAGCACCCCCAGGGAGGCTGGTCTGTAGCCTGTCATCTGACTGATGCTCCCCTTGCCCCAATGCAGGCTCCTCCCTAGTGGACTGGCTCATCTCCAACAGCTTTTCTGCTAACCGTCTGGAGGCTGTGACCCTGGCCTCCATGCTCATGGAAGAGAATTTCCTTAAGCCAGTAGGCGTCCGAAGCATGGGAGCCATTCGCTCTGGAGACCTGGCCGAGCAGTTCCTGGATGACTCCACGGCCCTGTACACTTTCGTAAGTTAGGGAGTGGGTTCTTCTTGCCGCTGGGGCAGAGGGAAGGAGAAGGTAACCGAGTGAGGGCCAGGGGATCCACAGTCATGGGCCAGAGGCCTAGGGTTTGGGGACTTCTTCACCCTCAGGGGGAGTGAGGTTTCTGTACCAAGGATTTTCCTGTCCCCTGTGGTAGTCCCAGAGCCTGGAACTGGAGCCTTTTTGTAACAGAGCCTTTGTTCACTCCTTCCCACTAGGCTGAGAGCTACAAGAAGAAGATAAGCTCCAAGGAAGAAATTAGCCTCAGCACTGTGGAGTTGAGTGGCACAGTGGTAAAACAAGGCTATCTGGCCAAGCAGGTATGCTTGTCTTGGAGAGAGAGATGGACAGAATGCCCCCAAAGGGTGGGAGGGGCTGAGCTGCTAAAGGGCACTCATTACCAGCAGAATCTGCTAAAGCAGGAGCCGGTGGCGGCTGCAGGGAGCAAGGCAAGAGGCATGAATGTGCCCGTTCACACACGTGTGCGTGTGTGTCCCAGACACAGGGGAAAGTACGCATAAGTCAGTATCACAATGCTAAAAAACGTCTGCAGCACTGCCCAGTTCATGCATTTGTCTGGAAGGACATTGCTTACTGGATCAGTGTTTTGCATTTGCTGGCCTTCAGCTCCAGAACACTTCCTGGGGTCTCTGTCTTCTTCCGTGTGACTCTGCATACCCTCCAGATACACTTTTCGAAAAAAAAAAAAGTCTTTTAAGACAAAATTCTGCAGTGTAATGTCAGTGTTTAAAACCTGACTGTGGTCACTACCGCTAACAGTGTTTGGAGAGCAGCCCTGTCCCAGGCACACATGCGGCCTTTCTACCTGTGCCTGACACACAGGCTATTCTGTGAACAGAATCCCCACATCCCAGCATGTGAAGTGACCTCTGCACACCCTTCGTGTTTGTGCATTTCCCACACACCGTGCGAATGTGCATGTCTGTACCATGGACACACGTGCTGCTCAGTGCCCTGCCCATTTTTACTTGGAGCACATGGCTGTCCTTGTCACCTGCTTCTTGCATATCAGGATCCCCATCTGCTCTTGGATTATTTACTGTGCATGCAACTGCCTATCTCCCCAGATAGATCTCTACTGCTGCTCCCAGGCCTGACAGGAGTCTAGTGAGGGGAGGCAGTGAGGCCCTGGAAGACCACGAGGAAGGTGTGGGAGGGGCTCTGGGTGTTCCAGGCTAAAGGGTTGAGGAAGCTTTGCGATCCAGGGGGTGAAGCCAAAGAGAGTTACACACACACCAGTGTCTTACACATTTAGATTTTAACATAGAAGTGATCATTTCTTTTGCTGATGCAGAACGTTGAAGTGGTTTTCGCTGTATTTGTGTGCACATAAGTACATGCAACTGTGTGTAGGTTTGTTTTTTTTGCTAAGTTGACACTTAAAGTTGGAGCCCTTGGGTTCAAGTTTGCCTGTGAGCTCTTAGTGTAGCTGACACCTGCTGCCTCCCTGTCCACCTTACACGCTGAGTGGGCCCTGAGTCATGCTCCCCTCTTCCTTCAGTGTGACCCTCTTTGGTTCTGGGAACTTGGCTAACTGTGACAGTGTTTTTGCTAATGTGTCTCTGAGCAGGGAAGTCCAAGTCACTGCAATCCCTGGGTCTCCAGCAGACTCCTCTTAGAAAGTAGTCTGTTGGAGCCAGCTGGCTTGGATATTTGGCATTAGCTGCATGGAGGTGGGAGGAAGGGACAGAGCTGTCACAGATGAGCCTTGAACTCCTTCTTTGCCTCAGGGACACAAAAGGAAAAACTGGAAGGTGCGGCGCTTTGTTCTGAGGAAGGATCCGGCTTTTCTGCATTACTATGACCCTTCCAAAGTGAGTGTCACATGTTCACTTGGTACCCGTGTGTGATACTTCCAGACCCTTCTCTCCTGGGCATAGCAGGCAGCTGGCTGTACTTCCTTCCTTTCTCTCAGCATCTCTCCCTCCCTTTCCTCCCACAATCCAAGCTGCACTCAATGGTCTGATCATTCCCTTCAGCACGCTGTTGCCTGCTCAAGAGGGTTATCATTATTTTGAGAGGAAAGCATCTTTTAGTTTCTCCAAAGCTTTTTGTGTGGCTGGGGAGGGTGGAGCGGGCTGATAGACTCCTAACTAGTGCTTTCCAGCCTCTTCACCCCTTTCTATGAGGAGATCCCATGAATCCTGCCCCTCAACCTTTTTTGTCCCCACCAGTGTTGTGGAAAGTTTCTTTTACCATGTACTGTTTAGGTCATAATTTACTAATTTTGTTTTCTTTTTTCTAATTGATCAAAGGATTGCTACTCTGAGTTTCGAATATAAGAGTTATTGTGTGATGAGTTGATTTAATTCCAGTCAAAAGCAAAGAAAAATGGCCTTTTAGTTGGCCTGTCCAGCCTTGTCTTGGTAGATGTAGGATTTTCATTCATTTTTTGAAATATTGGAGAGTGGGCAGTTCCTCCATCACCAGGCTTCAGTCAGGAATTCCCGCCCTAACAGTGGCACACGATGGAGTGAGGGGAGGAGTGTGGCCTTGCCACTGCTGGCAGTGAAATGAAGGCCAGATTTCCTTACTAGTGCATGTCACATGGCCGTGTGATGTCTAAATTCAGCCTCACCTACTCTTCCAGATGACTCTCTGACTTCTTAGCGGGCCTCAGGGTGGTTACAGGCAAGAGTTCAACTCCTTTTTCCCTTTTATGCATTCACACTATGCCTAATGAGGAATCCTTTCCACTGCAGGAAGAGAACCGGCCAGTGGGTGGGTTTTCTCTTCGTGGTTCCCTCGTGTCTGCTCTGGAGGATAACGGCGTTCCCACTGGTAAGGTGCAACTTCACGCTGGCCTGCAGGCCTCAGGCTCCTCCTCAAATCCCCCCCTGCTGTGCTGTCAGCAGTGCTCTGCTGATGGACTGAGCTATGGGAGCGGAGTATGCTCTCTCAGTGAGACGAATGGTGTGAGTTTGAAGCCAATTTCAGAATTAGGGAAAAGGGCAAGGGGGGTGGTGTTCTTAGTCTTTTAACAACACAACTAAATAATCCTTGTCTCTGGTATTCTTTCCCCTCAGTTTCTGTGCCTACTGGCAGATAAATTGCCACCTAAGAATAGAAGCCTACAGTGTTTAAGGATTAGCAACACAGCTGAATGTCTATTAGCACGCTAATTTCACAATGGCCACCTAAGACAGTATTATTCCCATTTTATGGACATGGAAATTGAGGTTCAAAGAAGTGAAACAAGTTAATATCAGGTCCCAAATCTGTGCCTGCTTTTATCATAAGCATACTGGATTCTTTGATGTGAATGGAACTGTAGATCTGTGGTTGGTGCAGGGAGCAGGCCAGGAGGGCACAGGTGAAGGACAGGGAATGGAAAGCAGGAAAAAAGGGAAGCGGGCATTGGGTGGGATTCCCTAACCACATACGTTGGCACTGAAAAACACTTCATATGTATTTTTGTTTTTGGCTCAGTTGACTTCTAGCTGAAAGCAGACATGGATACTCACTCACTGATTTTTCTTCTGCCCAGGGGTTAAAGGAAATGTCCAGGGGAATCTCTTCAAAGTGATTACCAAGGATGACACACACTATTACATCCAGGCCAGCAGCAAGGCTGAGCGAGCTGAGTGGATTGAAGCTATCAAAAAGCTAACGTGACAAGGGAGCGTGTTCCTGAAGGAACAGGACAAGGTTTCCTTCCTCCTACCGGATGGGACAGACAAGATATCCTGGAGAATGGGCGTGTGCAGACTTATAGCTTCTTTGTATATTTTGCACTACTTTGCAGTGAGACTGGTGATCCTTAGATCACAATCGGCAGTGGTGCTATTTCCTTCCCCACCTTCCTGTTAACAGCCTGGAAATGCTAGAACAACCATTAGGCGTCAGCATCTTGACTTTCACCCATCTTCACAGCCAGCCATTCCTCGGGCACCAAGGTAGGGTTCCCTGTTGTAACACTAACTAGCCACGTTGCAATACTAAATAAAATGCTAATATCGTGTTGGCTGTCTCTGAAGTGCTGTTAAAAACTAACTCCTTCCTTGGAATTAATAAAAACTGCCATGTTTTTAGCTATTAGAATTTCCTGGACAAAGTTGTATGGTTTTCAAAGGTTTTCCATACTCGAGCCTATGTAAATTACTATGCAAGATTATGAAAACATGTCAAGTGACCTGTCACTTCATCTTAAAATGCTTCATCTTAAAATGGGGATGATGGCAAAATTTTGGTTGAACATTCCTTGAATATTGATTTGCTTTGAAAAAGAAGCCTGCATAAGCATATATACTGCAGAAATCATGGGCTCAGTTGGGATTACTCACACATACAAAAAAGAGTGAAGTTACAGTGTTTCTATGAAAAATGGCATTCAGAAAGAGATGCAGAGCAGAAGTTGCTAAAGGACAGAGAAAGATGTAAAAGAATTAAATTAAGGCATGAAATTTTTGTTTTAAAGTTAACATTGAGACATGTAAGTACCAAGAAGCTTCACCAGTGGGGTTAATCTGAAGTAGTGAAAAGTCTGTATCATACAGTATCTTTAAAAACATTTTTATTACTTTCAAGTTTATACAGTAATCTGGCACAAGCTACTGCCAGCATTCTTGCCAAGTACAAGTGCTTAGACTTCCTTTAATGAATAGATATGTAACTTACATTTAAGGGGAATAGTTTCCAAAGTGCTTAAGGAAAAAATTTTCCTTTTAGTTTGAACTGTCTCCTCTTAATCTGGTCTAGAAATACCTGACCTGAATGATCAGGAATTCCAAGCTAATGAGGTTTTATTTTATTCCTTACATTGTAAGAGACTGCCTTTTAAAGCACCATTTTCCATTTGGCATTTCACCAAGGTCTGATGTCCCTGGAATTAGTTTCTTTATTGCTCTTTGAATATCAACAAGTGTTTATCTAAATTAAACTGCATTTGGCTTGATGGCTTGACTCCAAATTGGTGCAACGGCACCGTTCTATATAGGTGTATCAGAATCTTCATGCATTGAAAAAAGTAGATGGCCATCACCTTGAGGCAAATCAGGGGGCAACTGTTGCCAAGGTACCAGTACTTGAATTTTTAAAAATCCCAAACCATTTTAATTGATGGATCTTCATACAAAAGTAGCTAAAATGTTTGAAAGTATGGCAGCTGAGAAATCATCATAATGCTTGGCGTGATTTAGTGCTTAGCAGGTCTCTGTAGGTTTCCCCTAAATGAAAATGACCCATGTACGTACTGGTCCGTCTTCTTTTGCTATAAAATACAGCAAATAAAATGTTTTGAATGTTCCCACTTTTTCTCGGCTGGTTTTGACTTTCAATTATGGTTTTGACTTTCAATTATGATTAAACGAGACCCAAACTACTGCTAATTTTCAGTTGTGTGAGCTGATAACTGCTTTTACCTCAAAGGCAGAATGGGGAGTAGATGAAATTGTCAGTTTTTAATGAAAAGACGCTGTGGGGAGATGCAAGATTTGGATAAAGTTGTCAATTGTCCTTGTCAATCTGTTCCTCAGGTTATCTGGAGATGGGTGTGTAGCTTGTCCTCACGTTTGGAAGTGATCTTGTTAGGGCAGCAGGGTATATGTATGCTTTTACTTAGTTCTCTCCTTCAAGGTATCAGTGAGGTATTAACCTTTTCTCTGGGACGGGTCATAAATTTGCAAAATTGTTGTAGGGCCGAGCAAAAGGCTTGCATGGGATAAAATCACTCACCATAGAGGTCACTGGTACTTCTCAACAGTTACGCCTTCGAAGTACAAAAACGTCAGTAAACAAGGTGAAAATTCAATTCTCCTGCCTACAGCAAACATTTAGGGAGCATCAGTTATATTTTGATGACATTCTTGATGTCACAAGCCTTATAGACTAGTTTTTTGACTCCTCAAAAAGACCAAAGTGAAAATCATGTGCCAATATTTAGATCCTCCTCTAAATATTCCCAGTATGGCATGCTAGCTGGCAATCAAGGCTATCTTGTAGAAATAGCCATAGGAAGTTATACTTTGGGATTTAAAAAGCTACTAGAGGCTGCTGAATTAAATAAAGGGACAAACCTCCAAAAATGGCATTGACTGTTTCACCAACACACTCTTCTATTTCCTAGTCCCTTTAATAATTGAATTAAGTCTAGTCCTCAGTCAAGTAAGGTGGGTTAGGTTTAATCTTTTATGTTTTTAAATAGCTATTCTTAGGAGTAATTAATAAAATGAATACATCTAGTACCTCAAGTATCCAAAGAGATTAAATCTATGAAAACAGACCAGTCTTCAAACTCAAGACTTTCTACACCCTGGCTACTATAACTTAACTTCAAATAGTAACTTAGATATGTATCTAAGTTACTATGTTATCTATGAAATTTCTTTACATTTCTTTACCTTTAGATTCATATACCTTTAAAACAATTAGCTCTTAAACATACAAATGATGGAAATATAGAAAAATCATTGTAATTGTGTTCAATCAGATCCCTATTTGTTATAAAGAACTAAAGCTCTAGGTGGCACCTAGTGAATGATTTAATGGGAGAGGAAAAAAAAATCAAAAGCTGAGCAATGATACTCAAAATAACTAAGGCAGCATCTTTAAAAACAAACAAAAAAAACTTTACCACCCTAAATTACAAACTCAGGGCGAGCAGCTTGGTACACCAACAAGAACCAGTGTGATAAATTCTCCCTCATACCATGTATTCTCAGTCTCAAACTGGCAAAAGGCACACATCCTATGTAATTTTTATATTGTGTTTTAAGGCTTTTTCTCCCTAAGAGTCAACTGTAACTGTGGTTAAAATTGAGAAATTATTTTCTCCAAACCCTTCTTTGAAAGGATCCGCTGTATAGATCCTTTGGTCACCTGCCCTTATGTTTCTTCTACATCTAGACTAAAAGGAAGATAATAGAATTAGGATCTTAGTAATCATAATGTTTTTAACTGGTGACAAGAAGGAAGAAGCCTATAGTTAAATATCCCAGAAATTTATTTAATGTTTGCTTGATACATTTTATATAGAAAGGTTGAGGCTATTTGCTTTGGGTGCCCCCTTGTAAATCTCATGGAGGCACTGAACTACAAAGGGGTGCCAATCTGGAGACATCAGAAATGGAAACCACAAGCCCAATTTTATGTTCTTAAAGATTTATCTCTAGTGAAATTAGGCCCACTCCCTTAAAAAATGCTGAATGTTGGAGCTACTGTGTGAAAACAGCTGACTTTTTGACTTTTAGGAGGGCATTTCACATTTTGGTCTGTTGGAACATTTAAATACTTGGAAATAAAAAATATTCAGCTTTGAAGTTTTCAATACTGGAAAACTTTCAGTCTAGGGTTTACAGCCAGGAAGGGCTGTTTTGTGTTCCTTAAACTGGACTCTGTTTCCCACAAAGTTAATCTTCGGCTTTGGCTTCCATTTCTTCTGCATCATCGTCTCCATCCACTTCTGCATTCTCTCTCTCAAGCCTCTCAAGCTGCCTTGCAAGTTCGGTCTCATCTGTATCTGTGACCACTTTAGGCTGTGGAAGCAGAGGCATAATTTCAAAGTGAGATGGTTAAACAGTATACGAATTCAACTTTAATACTCTTATTGCCTAGTATTTTAACTCTTAAAAAAATACTTTTCCTTCACCAACTCTGCCATCTGTTCATTCTTGAGTGCTGCTGCATCATTAATAAATTCCATTAGATAAATAATGGGAGAAATGTAAAAGAGTGAGAGTATGGGGAAAAGAAATGTGTATTAAAAGAAAATATTCCCTTCTATCATTTTTATAAGCCAAAACTGAAAAATATGAACATCATCTCGGTGGCTGTATCTTTCAAACCCATAAGATGTCTTATAAAAATGCATCCTCTGGGTTTAAAATAAATTACTTACCATTTTTTTCTAATTAGGTTTCATTCTTGTTGAGATGAAGAAAATATTACTCGTTCCTAATCCTTAGATCAAATTTTAAGCCTTCCACATTAAATTCTGACAATAACCACTCATTTTTATTGTCTATTTTTTTTCTCTTTTGGGGGGATAAACCCAACATCCATCAGTGACCTTACTCCTGAATAACCATCCTAGTTCTCATTTACTTCTAAATGAGTGACAGTTCTCATTTACTTCTAAAAAGCCCCTTTAAGGGCCCTCTGAGTCAATGATTATTTTATGCTTAGCAGAATTATAATCCTAGATGTATCTCATGTTTTAAAAGGCAGTGATTAAGTATTTTAGAATGCAAATCATTTACAGATTTAAATTCCGTATGTATGTACATACATACATATGTATGTATCTAAGTAATCTCTAACCCCAAGATCAAGAGTTGCATACTCTACTGACTGAGCCAGCTGGGCACCCCTAAATTTCTTATATATTTTAAGAACAAGGCAAAAACAGTATAGACCTTACCTCCATTTGGACATTGAAGACACCCCTCTTTTCCTCAATCTTTTCTTTTATAACAGCCATAGCTTGATTGAGGACAGAGAGGCCTTCTGTTCTCTCCAGGGTTGTTGTTGTCATCACATATCTAGGAGGAGCTATTAGATTAATCTAAGAAAGAAGAAAAAAATCAATTATGAACATAACAATACAACACAAAACCATCAGCATGTTTGAGAACTTTTTTGCTAATCTGCTGCCTTAACAAATCACCCTAAAACTTAATTTCTAATTCTGTAAGTCAGCAATTGGGGCTGGTTTGTTAATGCAGCAAAAACTAGTTGATACAGTGATATAATCCAATGTAAACAGTCCACTGAAAGACAATATATACAATTAAGACTTCTCCCTCTTTGGTGGCTAACATAACTACAGCCATCATCAGAACAATGGATAATTTGTTTCTAAAAGCAACAAAAATTCTTATTTGGTTCTAAACTAAACCGACAGAAGAAAATCTAAGATTCTGAATAACAACCATCTGGTTAATTGTACTGCTTAGAAGATTCAGACCAAAACTCCTAAAAGATGTGTGAATATGAGAATATGTTATCCTTTTCAAGATCCTATGGGCATTATGGGCACAGCAATTCTTTTTTTTTTGTTTGTTTGTTTATTTTTGAGAGAAGAGAAGAGACAGCCAGCAGAGGAGGAGCAGAGAAAATGAGGGGGAACAGAGGATCTGAAGCAGGTTCTGTGCTAACAGCAGACAGCCCAATGCGGGGCTCAAACTCACGAGCCACAAGATCATGACCTGAGCTGAAGCTGGACGCTTAACTGACTGAGCCACCCAGATGCCCCATAGCAACTCTTTATATTATAAAGGAGGTTTAGCACAGCCGGCCCCCTGGCACTAAATACCAATAGAAATCTTTATCCACTGTGACAGTAGCAGTAGCATCCTTTAGACAACAGCACCAAGAACCACTCTGCCCGACACCTGTTATGAAACATGATCATAAAAAGAATCTGATTTGGTTTAGGTTGGTATTTTAGCAGGGAGAGAGAAAACATTACTCACCTTGATGGGCATGGTTTCTGTAGAACAATTCAAACCTGCTCTCAGGGCTTCTTTTACAGCATCAATGCCTTCATAACCATAACAAGCCACTTCAATATCTAAAAGTACAGAAATTGAAAACGTATACCAAATAATGCAAAAAAGTACTGAAAGGCTTAAAAATCAGAGATGTGGCAGATACACTAGCACTCAAACACTTATGAAAGCTTTCATAATCCTTTCAGTATAGAAATAACCCTATATGTTAACTTTCATAATTATAAAATCTGAATATGCAGTGAAATATCTTCTCCTCCACATCAAGCCCCTGAATGATGACTATAAAGGAGAGAAATTCAACAAACACCTTGATTTCTGCCTATGCCTGGGTTAAAATCATGATTCCAACATCTCTATGCCTCAGTTCCTTATCTGTCAAGTGGAGAGGAGGAGGAGTGTGATAAAGGCTGAATGAAACAATAACTGCAAGTTGCTTAGAACAGTTTAGAAATTGCATACCCTCTGACCCAGCAATTGCACTTCTCAGAGTTTGCCTAACAGAACACTCATATAACTGGGTAAGTGTCTATGTTACAAGCATGCTAATTTGTAGTATTTTTTTCTCACAGTGAAAAAACTGGCAGAAGATAAATGTCCATCAAGAGAAGACTGGTTTATACTGGTTTCACTGTTCTATAAAATATCACACCTAGCTGGGGCGCCTGGGTGGCTCAATCGGTTGAGCGTCCTGACTTCAGCTCAGGTCATGATCTCATAGTTCATGAGTTTAAGGCCTGAGTCGGGCTCTGTGCTGACAGCTCAGAGCCTGGAGCCTGCTTCAGATTCTGTGTCTCCCTCTCTCTGCCCCTGCCTTACTCGCACTCTGTCTCTGTCTCTCTCTCTCTCTCTCTGTCAACAAACATTAAAAATATCACACCAAGCCATTAAAAAAAAAAATGAGAAATAGTCCCATGTTTTGCATGGAAAGGCAACCATGCTAGTTGAGGAAAATTTTTCATAGTATGATCCCATCTTTGTAAAAAACAAAAAAATCTATGAATGTAAATAGCATATATTCCTATACAGTGTATATGTGTAGGAAAAATGTCTGAAAGAATATACTCCAAACTATATTAACAGTGGTTAATCTGCAGGCATAAAAGGATTTACTGTACTATTAGAATATTTTAAGGTTATTTTCTAAAACAAAATTACACCCCCCCTTTAAAAAAACGGGCTAAATTGGGGCGCCTGGGTGGCTCAGTCAGTTAAGCGGCCGACTTCAGCTCAGGTCATGATCTCGCGGTGTGTGAGTTCGAGCCCCGCATCGGGCTCTGTGCTGACAGCTCAGAGCCTGGAGCCTGTTTCAGAGTCTGTGTCTCCCTCTCTCTGACCCTTCCCTGTTCATGCTCTGTCTCTCTCTGTCTCAAAAATAAATAAATGTTAAAAAAAAAAAAATTAAAAAAAAAAAAAAGGGGCTAACTTAATGTTAGTTGAATGCATATATGACAGTTTTCCCTTGTATCAATATATACATTTTATGATTCAGTAGAAGCAAAAATAATTTCTTCAACTTTTCTTGTTATAAGAAATAGACATTTAGAAAAATTTATAGATGTTGATATAGCAAAATATTCTTTGGTAAGTCTCATCATTTAACAACTTTTTAATTTATGCAATGTATTTTAAACATTTAAAAAATCACTTACCTGCTCGAATTTTGACAGCTTGTGGTGTCAAACGCCTATTAATATTGTTAATAAGTACTCCCCGTTCATCTTCATTCAAATCTAAACTATCCAAAATAGATGGGTCTCTAATTAAAGCAAAACAAAACACACACACAAACATAAAAGATCAAAGTTACTTTACTAATAACTGACATCAAACACAGTACCACAGAATGTTTAAGAGCACAGGCTTTAGTGTCAAGACTGAGTTCAAATCTTAGCTCTGCACTTTAATAATGGTGTTTCGGGGCCCTTCCAGACTTCAGTTTCGAAACTTGTAAAACGAGGATGAAAACTCATTCACCCAGTCACTGGACTGTGGTATTAAATGAGAGTGCAAGTAAAGCACTTAGGACAATTATGACAAATAGAAAACACCTAACTGATTACTATGTAAAGAAAAATTTTAGAGATCTGGCTAAAACAAGGAATTTAAAATGTCTTCTAAAACATCTGGCATCCCACAATAATTAAGCATTTCCACGTAATTAGCAGTCTCTGTTTCAAGGAGCCTGAAAAGAACAAAAACATACAAGCAAATTTAAAAATAAAAGTGCATCCTTGGGAATCAGTAGAGGAAGGGATTACTTTCAGTCAGTGGGCTTAGGAAGGGCTGCATGGACTAACGTGGCATTTCACCCGACCCTTCTGAGTGCCACTAAGACCAGGGTCTTAGTCACCAGCATGGTTGCGGAACATGAACAAATGAAAAAAATGAATGACTAAAAGGATGGTAGGACTTTAAAAAGCAAAGGCAGAAGTGTTGTAAGAAAGTTATAAAGTATTAAAGTAGAAATGGCATGAGCAAGCATCAGGCCTAAACAGCAGGGGTTCGGGAATGAAAAGCAAAAGAATGGGTGGAGGGAACTTTCATTCAGCTAATACTGCCTACAAAATGTAACAAGACAAACCAACAGAAAATGAGCAATAAGATGAACAGATGTTTCACAGAAGCAGCAGTAAGCACAGGAAAACTGTTAACTTCACCAACAACCAGTAAAATGCAAACCACAAGATACTATTACACCTATCAGTTTGGCAAAAAGGAAAACAATCTGAGATATATACCAAATGTTGGTGAGGATAAAGAGAAATAGGAACGCTCATACATCTGCTAGAGGAAATATAAATTGTAGAACCAATTCGGAGAATATTTTGACAAAACTGAGTCAATTTAAAGATGTGTGTAATCAGTCCTATGAGCCAACAACTCTACTGCTATGTGTATGTATATTCTTAATAGCCCTGTTCAAAAATACGGGATAAGGGTGTGTGTGTGACCTTATATCTCTTAATAGAGGAATAAAGCATATTCTCGAAATACTGTATAAAAATTAATATGAAGTAGGCACACATCTATCAATTTCGAGAATCTTGCTCTTAACAGCCTTGTAAGTAAAACTGTCAGGTACAGAGATCTGCAATGACAATAAATTTTGTTTTTCAGTTTACATGAATAAGAAATATTTTTAAATACAAAAATTCTATATGTACTTTACAGATATATATATGTAATAAAACTATAAAAATGTAAATAATAATGATGCATACTAATTATAGTAGTTACCACTTACGAGGGGAATGGGTTGGGAAGGGTAAAATATGGTTTCCACCTATCTCAGAAATTTTATTCTTAATTAAAAGAAAAAAATATGAAGCACATGTGGCATAGAATTATCTTTAAATGTGGTCACTCCATGGCTGATGAAACAAAAGAATGTTAGGGGAAAGGAAAGACAACATATACCAATGCCGAGCAGTAATGGAGGGCGTGCTGGAGTGGAAGTGACAGAGCTAAGCCAGGACTGGAAGATGACAGCACACCAAATTATGAAATGTACTGGCTGACGAATGCAGGACTGAAATCAGGGAGGAAAGAAATATACCACAGTGCTTAATGGTTAATAGCATAAGCTCCATATGGAGCCAGTATCTAGGTCTGAATTGGGGCTCTACCACTTGCTAGCTCTGTGCACATGTACAAATTATTTAATCTCTGCTTCAATTTTCTCACCTGTAAGACTGGGATAATAACAGCACTTATACCACAGGTTGTTGTGAGGCATATATAAATGTTAGCTATTCTAACTATTCTTCTTACCTTTCCCACAATGTAATATGAAGAAAAAAGTCAGATGGGGGGACCAGGAGGACTGTAATGGATTTGGGAGCCCCAGATGAGTTGGCTTGCTGGCGACTCTAACAGTTCCAGGTCTTACTTGGCCATTCTGAGAGCTGAGGGGACCAATATCCTTTGGCAGCACAAAGGCTGGGAAATTAACCTTGGTGTAGTGGTGAGGCTGTTTGTGGGGCATTAACATTTGGGAAAGAGTAGGAGGTGCAGAAGGAGAGACAGGAAGTACACAGAAGTGAAGGAGTCTGGCTATTAGAAAGGATACGATACTTGCTACAGGAGAAAGTAGAGGAAGGTAGTAAAGAAGTTTGCTTTTAGTATAAATGGGAGAAGGTAGAGCATATTTTTATACTAATGGAGCAAAACCAACAAAGATAAAGGCTGAAAACCCAAAAGAGAGAATAATGAATAAAAAGAGATCTCTGAGCAGTAGCTGTGCACAGGTGGTAAGATTAGTTTGAGAGCAGGAAGGATATGAATTCCAGCACAGGAGGTAATGATGGGTGGGAGGGAGAAGTTTGCTGAGATAGTGGAAGGAGTACAGGAGATCCTGTGCAATGGCTTATATTGTCTTTATAAAATAGGTAGTGAAACATACCAGTTGAGAGGGAGGGAAGAGAGGGGGGACTGGGTATCTGATGGAGAGTGTGGAAAAGCTCTAAAATAGCCACTCTAAGAATGGGAGAAGAACTGACAAAGAGCAGAGAGAATGTGAGGCAGCAGTGAAGGCGCAGCTGAGGTTGGAGACCATGAGTATGCAGTGGCACCAACCTGCAAGACTGTGGTTTTTCCTAGCAGCACCCAGTAGTCTACAAGTGTAGAGAAGGCAGGAACATCGATCCAAGGCTGGATGTAACAGAAGGAAAAACAGGGCAAAAGCTCATGACATTGGCAAGAAAGTTGTTGGAATGATGGACCATGGTATGTCTATGCTGAATAAGAAAGAGAAGGCAGGAAAGGGTGAAAAGACAGGAAGGAAAAAAAAGGTCTGGAATCATAGACTGGCAAAAGAATTAGGAAGACATAGAGTAGAGCTAACTATGGGGGAGCTGGAAGGACAGGAAGCTGTGCTGAAAGAACAGAATGTATAAATTACAGGTTTTGGAAACACAGCAAATTCTGGTGATAATAAGACCCAGGGTGAGGCCATATGAAAACTGGCTTAAGTGGCATGGGCTGAAGGTCAAAGGAACTAAGGTAAAGAAAATAAGGTTACTGTTATAGATGAGACATTTACACTGGACCTGAAGTTAACCAGAATAACAAAACTAGGAGGGGAAAACGTGTAAGCGGATAATGTGAAACCATATGGTTTACAAAAACTATGGTGTACAAAATTACAGATGCTTGGTTATATAGGATTGGCCCATATTATGGGCCTTTTATACTGAAATGTTTTAACCTAAATTTGGCAAGGACAGAATACGTGGATGTTGTGTTTTTATTACATGTCAGGCTCTCAACCCATGTGCTAGACCTAGCACAGCTGTGGTATCAAGGTAGAAACAGAGCCAAGAAGATGTTCTTACGAGACTGCATGCTTAAATGCATCATAGGCACCATATCCGGGTCTCTTGTATTTGTCATCAAAGACCCAGGCAGTCCTCTGGAACAGGCTCTCCAGCTGCTCGTCCTTGGTGTACTCTAACACCTCAGCAACATGTCGAAGAATACTGTAAACCTAGAAACAAAATGAAGAGTTCAACAATTCAAAGATTCAAGAGAGCTATTAAAAAATAGGTATTTTTATATTTCAGTAGACAGCATATAAAACCTTGGTTAATTAGACTACAATAATTTCTTAACAAAAGATCAACATACAAGTTCTTTTTTCATAGAGAAATATTGGCTTTCCAATAGTAGTTAACTCAAGTAGGTATAACAAGTAGAAACAGGATGTAATTTAGTGTCCTAAGACCCAGACTATGAGTTGACTCTGGGACTAATTAACCTCTCTGAATTTGTTTCCTCTTCTGGAAGAAGGAACTACTAACATCTCTCCTTGTTACAGCAGTGAGCTCTCACACAGGTCAAATATATCCAAATGCAGCACACTATAAATGGAAAATATTGTACAAATGTACAAAATTTATAAATTATACAAATCCTCTTATGCAAGTGCAAGCTATTATTACTACTCCATATGACAGCATGGAACCAGAATTGAAATTTTAATATTTTTCTGCTCTGTTATCATTTTAACAGTTATCCTTCAATCCTACCTACCTCCCACTCACTGCTGCCAAACCCTTTTTCTAATTTTCTAAAAATAAAAGGGCTTAAAGACAAGAAAAGAGGTTTTCATATTACATATGAAAATTGAGTGAGAAGAGGTACTAACATTGCCTATTTCATTCTATCACCTTATCATCCTGATAAGATCTACTAACATACTCATTTTACAATATTCTAAGGGGACAAAACAAAGTGAAAGTTTCCTAGAGTGGAGCTTATCAAACTTAGTGGGACTTGAAATACTGCATTAAGTGGTCAGGTGATGTCAATGCTGCTGGTCCAGAAACTACATTTTCGTTTTTTTGTTTTGTTTTTATTTAAAAAAATGTCTTTAATGTTTATTTATTATTGAGAGACTAAGAGAGACAGAGCATGAGCAGGGGAGGGGCAGAGAGAGAGGGAGACACAGAATCCGAAGGAGGCTCGAGGCTCTGAGCTGTCAGCACAGAGCCCATGAGATCATGACCTGAGCGCAAGTCAGACACTCAACCGACTGAGCCACCCAGGTGCCCCTAGAGACTACATTTTGAATGGCAAGGGCCTCAGATTATTATTATTTTTTAATTTACTTACTTGTTTTTTAAAAGTTTACTTATTTTTGAGAGAGAGAGAGAGAGAGAGAGAGAGAGACACACACACACACACACCCCATGCGCTTGAGCACACAAACAAGGGAAGAGCTGAAAGAGCGGGAGACACCGAATCCGAAGCAGGCTCCAGGCTCCAAGCTGTTAGTACAGAGCCTGACGCAGGGCTTCAACTCCAGAACTGGGAGACCATGACCTGAGCCAAAGTCAGACACTTAACCGACTGAGCCACCTAGGTGCCCCAGGTCATCAGATTATTAAGAAGGGATTTTACTGATTGTGTTTTCTAATGTGTAAACCATACTGCAGTAATAGTAAACAGATCAGTAAAACAAAAGGAAAGGTTTGGATAATGGTCTTTTGGTTGTTTAGATTTGTATTCTCTTATTTATTGGGGTTAATCAAGATTTCAAAAATCTCTTCATTTAAAGCATTGTTTTCTTGGCATTTTACCTTGAGGACAGAAACACACAAGAGAGAGAGAACAAAAGAAAAAGAAAACAGAAACAATGGAAACAGTGCCATTAAGAACCTAAGACCTAGAGAATAAAGGATAATCTATATGGGAACAGAGAAGAGAAAAATATAGACAGAAGATAAAGAATGAAAAAAATGACTGTTCTTGCTTAATTAAGGCTTACTGCACAGAAGTAGGGAATTTCAGCAGAAATTAGAAAATGAAACAGAAAAGAACCCTAGCAAAGCGGGGGAGGGGAACTAGTAACAGGCCCCTGCCTGCCTTGCTTTCCTGGATTCACAAACACTTGCTTGTTCTTTTTTTATTTTATTTTTAATGCTTACTTCTTTTGAGAGAGAGAGAGAGAGAGAGAGAGAGAGAGAGAGAGAGAGGAGACAGGGAGAGAGGGAGAGAGGGAGAGAGGGAGAGAGGGAGAAAGGGAGAAAGAGGGAGAGAGGGAGAAAGAGGGAGAGAGGGAGAAAGAGGGAGAGAGGGAGAAAGAGGGAGAGAGGGAGAGAGGGAGAAAGGGAGGGGGGGGGAGGGGGAGGGGGGGAGGGAGAGAGAGAGAACAAGCAGGTGAGGGGCAGAGAGAGAGGGAGACACAGAAACTGAAGCAGCCTCAAGGCTCCCTCTGAGCTGTCAGAGCCCAATACAGGGCTTGAACTCACGAACCATGAAATCATGCCTGAGCTGAAGTTGGATGCTTGACTGACTGAGCCACCCAGGCGCCCCTTTCATTTTATTTTAGAGAGGGAGGGAGTCCAAGTGGGGGGTGGGGGAAGGCCAGAGGGACAGAGAATCTTAAGCAGGCTCCACTTTCAGCATGGAGCCCAACTTGGGGCTTGATCCCATGACCCTGGGATCATGACCTAAGCTGAAATCAAGAATCAGATGCTCAACTGGCCGAGTGACCTAGATGCCCCGACCCTTGCTTATTCTTAACATACAATAGCTGGTTGTCTCGAATATCCCCAAACAGGGTTTAAAGCCAGGAACTACATGTTACCGTAAGTCAAACTGACTGAAATCACCCATAGTTAATTTAACCTAAAATAACTTAAAAACACTAACATCCAATATACTCGTTACAGAATAGCAAACCATAAGCAATGCCTTAAGGTAGTACCACCACCAGATAAAACACTGCAGTCATAACTCTTTTGAAATTAAGACTTCAAATTATTCTTCTCAACTCATAGTTGTAAATGGAAATACAGTTACAGAAAATTCAGGTTTTTTTTTTTTTCCTGCCTATAATATTACATGCTGATTATTAAATATATTAAATAGTGAACTAATTTCACCCAAATATCAAACTTACAGTTTTGGATTTGGTGAATTTATCTTCACATTTGATTGCTTCCTCTGGAGAAACTCTTCTTTTTGACAAATCAATATATCCTGTATGAGAAAAGTTTGAAAAAAAGCTTAGCACTGTGATAAATTTTTGCAACCATGTTGTTTGGTTGGTATATCTACACTTATTTCCCACTAACATTATTATCAATAAAATGCTGCGTAAGAAATATAAGATGAGAGATTTCTGTTTTCAGAAGGCACTTGTATCATGTAACTGCATATTCTGCATCACTTTAGTAGAGGGAACTAACTAATACTTTCAATTACCCAAATAAAAGTTAGTCAAAAGATTCTCTATACTTGTCTTTTTGGCATCCATCATCACAAGGTCAATTGTATTATCTACATTTTCTGTATTCTTGATGCTCCTTCTGTCTCCTGACCAAAACTGGTGCTTCCTCATGGTGGCCCTACATGGCATGATGTGGCCACAGCATTGGCCTCTTCATGTTGTCAATCACATCCATAAATTAAAATCCCATGGGTATATAACGAGACAAGCACTTAAATATATTTTGAAGAATTTAAGAGAAAAATAGTCTTTTACATTTACCCACATATTTCCTATGTCAGGCCTCACACCTCATCGGCCTGCACGACTTCCTTTATTGTTTCTTATAATGGAGATTTATTAGGTAATACATCCTCTTAAGTTTCTATTTACCCAAAAATGTCATCATTTTTGATCTTCACTATTGAATATTTTCTTAAAATATAGAATTCTGGGTTGACAATTTTTCTTTCAGTGCTTTAAACGGTCAGTCATTCAATGCTCAGACAGCCACAATTTTCAGTAATACCATACTAATTCATATTACTATTCCCCTGTAAATCATGAGTCGTTTTCTTTTGGCTACTTTCAAGATTTTCCCTATCTCTGTTTTTCAATGGTTTAACATGCCTAGATGTGGTCTTATTAGTATTTATCCTGCTGGAGGTTTGCCAAGCTTCTCCAGGTTGTAGATGTTTTTTTTCAGTAAATACAGGAAACTTTTGACAACTATTTCCTCAAATATATTTTCTGCCCTTTCTCTCTCTTCTTTTGGAATAGAGCTTTTAATATTTGACACATTTTTTTTCCTGCTCTGTTCTTCAGATTGGTTCTTTTACATTTATTTATTTATTTAAATAGCCACATATTATTATTATTTTGATCTTTATTTATTTTTGAGAGAGAGACAGCGTGTGAGCAAGGGAGGAGCAGAGAGAGAGGGAGACACAGAATCCGAAGCAGGCTCCAGGCTCCGAGCTGTCAGCCCAGAGCCTGATGCGGGGCTCGAACTCACCAACCGTGAGATCATGACCTGAGCCAAAGCCAGATGCTCAGCTGACTGAGCCACCCAGGTGCCCCTATTTATTTTTTGATAGTGAGAGACAAAGCACAAGTGGGGGAGGAGCAGAGAGAGGAGACACAGAATCTGAAGCAGGCTCCAGGCTCCTAGCTGTCAGCACAGAGCCTGACGCCGGGCTTGAACTCACAAACTGCAAGATCATGACCTGAGCCGAAGTCGGATGCTTAACCGACTGAGCCACCCAGGCGCCCCAAAATTGGCTCTTTTAAGTGAACTCCCTGCAAGTTTGACTTGAGCCTTCTGTCATCTATGCTGTTAGCCCAGTGAGTTGTTTAGATATTAAACTTTTAATTTTAGAATTTGTATTTAGTTCTTTGTGAGAGTTTCTAATTTCTCTGAGATTTCATTTTTTTCATTCATTACAAGCTTATTTTCCTAATATTCTTGAGCAGTTAACAACATCTGCTTTAAAATCCTTGTCTGTTAACTCCAATATTAAGGTCACCTCTGGGTTGGTCTCCACTGACTGACTGCCTTTTCTCTCCTGTTTTCTGAAACGTTTAGCAATTTTGGACATCGTGAATAATATGTGCCAGAGACTCTGAGTTCCTTTATGTTCCTCTTGATACTGATTTTTTGTTTTAGTAAGCAAAACTTGTCTGAATTCAAATATTAAAGCTCTGTTTCCCCAGGTGGAAAGCAACCAAAATCTGTTTAGATTTTTACCCTGTTGCCCCTCATGGGGCTGTACCCCATCCTATACGTTACTGGTTCAGGGTTCAGGCAGAGATTTGAGAATTTATAATTTAAACTAAGGGGCTCTCCTTGAGTTGGTCCTTTCTCTAATCCTCATCACTACCTTCCAAATGTTGTGGTTGTCCAGAACTCTCATCTGATTCTCAAGCCATTGAAACACTATAGACTTTCCACTAGAATTTTAGCTGCCCTGCTGGAAGCTATCTATGGCATGCACTCAGACAAACAACTGTAAAACTTATCCAGTGCAGTTCCTCTCTTCCAAGGGTTGACCTACCTTCAGTTTTGGCCTGCCTTTGGTTGCTCCCAACATCTTTAGGCACTTTTTTTTTTTTTAAATATATATATTTGTTCACAGCTTTTCACTGTTTAACTGTTACATTGGAACATTTGTCCAACAGAACCTAATCCTCCAATATCAGAAGTGGATGCCCTCTATAGGATCTTCTGTACTTTGCTTGTATCTTACTCTAGGATCTTTCCATATCAGAACACTGAGATCTCATTCCATACAAAGTTGCGCTGCATGAATGTTACAATTTATTTAACCATGATTTTGATTGTTTCTTGTTTTTAATTAACACTGTGCAAACAGTGCTGCTATGAAAATACTTTTACATCTACTGTACTTAAGTATACCTTTTCACTTTTTTCTGATTGCAACTGAAAATATATTTGATTCCTTCTTGTGTATATATTTTCTATGATAGAAAATAAAATACTAGACAAGACACCATTTTAAGTCCTAGTGGGGCAGTGATATGAAGACTTAACACAAGTTTAAGGTATAATTTGTCTTTAGTAGTTTAATAATAAGGGGTTCTAGAAGTTAAGCCCTACCAAAACATATATAATAATCAATATGCTAAGTGGTAGTCACTACCTAAGGGATAACAAAATGTCTCTAAAGTTTATCACCTACGACTATAATCAGAGAAAAAAAATGTCAAGCTATGTATAAAAACCAATCACTTGCAGAAGTGTCACAATTAACTAGATGGCTGAGGTATTCAAAAAGACAAGTTCAATCAAGGTGATTGGTCTTTTAAGCAATGATGGTAACTACTATGTAAAACTAACACCTAATAAATTATAGTGAGACAATTATAACCAATTATTTTAAGGAAGTTGAACCCCAAACTTACTTAATGGTATTGTACACTGTGTCTAGAAAAAAATGTGTTCACAAAGGTGAAGATTTACATGGAGTCCAGAAAAAAGGGGACAAGTAAAAAAATGAATACACATTCAGCACTATCTGAAATCTCCCACATGATTTTGGGGGAGTCACAAACATTCTGATAACCGAAGAGATACAGAATACTGGGTTTTAGGTGTGTGTTTGCAGCATATTGCTTTTTCAAAGCTTATATAAAATGTTCCTAAAATCCATTGTACCTTTGCCCCATTTCCACGTTCATCCAATAATCTGATTGCAAATTTAGCTTTAAATCAGGAAAAAAGCATCTTACAAATCTAAATGAACTAGTACTCTGGTTTACTTATCCTATCTCTTCTGAGTTTAGCCAAAATGAGTCAACTACCAAGAGCCTGTAACCTCTGGGAATAAAAGTCATTTCACCCACAAAAACTAGTCCTGGGATGTGCCAATTAAGCCACTACTAACTTAAGAAGTCTTACTTAGATGGCTAATTGGCATCCTTCTCTAACAACTCTGTATGTAAAAAGAATTTAAGCATAAAAGGAGATGTTTTTGTTTTTACAGCAGCCAGTAATTAAAAAGAAAAACTAAAATAAAACATTTTTAAATCCAAAATATGTATTTTAGATATTTTTCCCACTTACCTTTTTCTTTGTCCACTCTAATGACTACCACACATTCATTCCTGCCAATTCTGATGAGTTTGTTTATAGAACGGATACGCCTTCTGGACAACTCACTAAGAAGAATCATGCCTTCAATATTGTTGTATTCCAGCAAGCTGACATAAGCCCCCATTTCAGCAATGGACCTTACGTTCACCATCACTACATCTTCCACCTCAGGAAATTTGTGTTGATAAAATCTACAACTTAGACCCGGCATTCTGCATTTTAAACAAAAGAATCAAGTGAGTGTTCAGTTAAGGTCAAAATAAAGAAATGTCAATTTTCCACATCTTGCCACTGGAAGAAATGATTAGTCTTCTCAACTCTTCAAACTTCTTAAATGGTACCAGAAAACAGATGGATGTTCAGGAACGAAGCTTTAATTTTTACGTTGCTCCACATTTTTGTAGGGCTTGAGTGATTCTCTGACATCAGTTTTAGAGGAATCATAAAAACTAATGACCATCTGTGAAGTACTCTGAGACTTAAGGATTAAAGGTACACCTTGAAACACTATTTTAAATACCACCACTTTAAGAAATAACAAATGATGGGAAGCATCACTACTACTATAAACCTATCAACAAAACCAAAGCTACTCATTCTCCAAGTCAGCTAAGACTTTATATACTACCACCCACATAAAGGGAAGAATCTTCCCACTACTTAAACCACAGCCCTCACCATATATCAAACAATATACCCTATCATTTATTCTAGCCAAACTCACAGTATCATGTTACGACAAAGACCAAAAACTTATTAACAAAAAAATAAATATAACTAAATACAACTAAACACTTTACTTCTATCGAATAGGTATACCCAATCTTGAGAATAGCTTTATAGAACTCCATTACTATAAAGTTCAAGCATCTCTTAAACTCCAAGCACTAAATATATTTATTTATTTTTATTTTTTATTTTGGGGGGAGCACACGCGTGAGAATGGGGAAGAGAGGGAGAACGAGAGACAGAAAATCCTGAGCAGGCTCTATGCTCAGCGTAGCCCAACAGAGGGCTTGATCCCACGACCCTGGGATCATGACCCAAGTGAAATCAAGAGAAGGATGCTCAACCAACTGAGCCACCCAGGCGTCCCAACCACCAAGCATTAAATATATTTAAAACTATTCCCTTTGATCTACCCAACCTACTTTCAGCACCACTCCTTTTATGACCCACAAGACTGAAATTATACCATGCACAGGAACGTATTTTTAAAAGAAAGCTCTAAAATGAATCACAGTTGATTTTCATGTTTTTCTACTAACCTTAACCAATTTACTATTGTCAAAGTTCAGAAAACAGGCAGTAATAATAGGATCTAAAGGCCTACAAAAAATGTGTGAAAATTCATTTACTTATTTTTTTCCTAATTGGGCAATAAGGCTGCCATTACTTGATCTTAAAGACAGACCAACCACATCCAGCCCACAGAACACCAGAGTTCTGCTGCAGTTCAGTTTGAGAACTAATTGCATCCACATGTATCTTCACAGTGGCTTCCCACTGATTTTTGCATCTACCACCTATAGGTATTGGCTACTGCCTGAGTACCACTTTCCCCCTAGTTCTATATTATAAATGAAGAAATTCAAACAGGCTAAGCAACTTGTTCTGTCATATACTGCTAACAACTGATAGTCAGAATTTGAACCTATGAAGTCTGGATCCATAGTCTGTGCTCTGATTCATCAGGCTATATATTCTCCCCTTATTACTGATAGATATATCAGAAGCATCTTTAAAAAATGCAATATACATATTCATTGCTGAATCATAGATCATAGATTAATGCAAACTTTTAGTACCAATCTATCCTGTTTAACAACAAAAATAAAGTGGCATATTAATAATAGGGCCAAAATGTAGTTCTCTTGTAGCTTGACAAAATAGGGATTTAGCAAATAAAGGGAAGTAGACATTCAATGGCCAGAATTACCCAGCAAGAAACAGCTGAGCTGGTTGTTTCATTCTTAAATGGCTTTTTTTTTTCCTTTTGGACAGCTGTTGTCAAATATCTGTATGTAAAGCACTAAAATTTGAGAGCTAGAAAAGTCTCAAACTGGGTATCGAAGTAAATGATGTCACAGAATGTGTGAAACAGTTTTAAGAGATTTAATAGAGGCTAACCACATTTACTTACCAAATTTATGCAAATAGTAAAGCTGATAATTCTGGGGAATCAAGGCTTAATTTGATAATTAAAGAATACAAGCAATACTGTAAAAGAATCCTGATGGGAGAGATGAATGCTACTGTTCTGGGAGGTACCAGTCTCTTTACAATATACAAAGTAAAAAAAAAAAGAACACAGCTGATGGTATGTTATTCAACACAAAGAATAGCCAGTAAGTACAAAATAGCTCTAGACATGGGTTTCAGCCCTTGCTCTCCTACCTACTACCTGTTGTTGCTTGGGAAATGCATTCACCTTAAACTGCAGTTTCTAGTCTGTGTCATGGACCTTGCAGGTTTGTGGAGTGTATCAAATTAGATTAAAATATATGTAAATCTGCAAAGTGTACTGTGCTATACAAATAATGACGATAAAAGGCAAAGGAGTAATTTTTTTGTATTTTGTAACTTAATTCGTTAAACAATTATTTTTGCAGTATCTACTATGTACTAAGTACTACTAACACTTAAAGATTCTTACCTAAGGAAGTTAATCATAGAGTGGGAAACAAACTGGTAAGCATATCAATTGCAATATGGGGTACTAGGAAAGGAGTACAGTGAAGCAGGGTTCCAGGGAACCAAGGAACAGAAATATTAAATGACTTCCTCAAAGATAAATACTTAAAAGGTACTGGAACAGGAACTAAAACCAAGACTTCGCATAGTAAATCCAGAATACCTTTAACCCACAGAATCTCAGTGCGTCAGAATACTGCAATATGGTATGTGTTCTTCAATGCTGAATATCCACCTTTCAAAATGTATTAACTGAACTCCAAGCCAATTTCAAATACCTTGTGCCTGGTCAAATGGTAGGTAGGACTCCTTAAACCAGTGCATGGTCAAGTAACCATAATAGATCCAGGACGTCCACATTCCTTTCCAAAGTTAAGTGTGTTATGTGAGAGACAATTCACGATAATTTTAATTTGTCTCTCACTGTCACCAGTAACGCTCTCTGAATGGTAGTTTCTAGAACTGCTACACAAATAAGCTTTTAAACTATTTCACTGTAGTTGAAATAGGAAGCCCTGATTCCTACAAATATTACTGTGTGTCTTTCTGAGATCTTAGAATCAGTAACTGTCACTTGGCATTAGATCAACTCAGTAGTAAAGCTCTATATAATTCACACACTGTTGAAAGACACATAATCACAAGTTTTTTTCCTTGAACAACTTCAATCGGGAGAAAAACCAGGACTTCTCTGCTACAACTTTTCTCCAAGAAACAAAGTAGCCTAAGTTTGGGGGATAATAAAGGGGACCTGAGGCTGAATACGCATTTAACCCTAAAATTCCCTTATCTTTTTAGTTATGTTTAACTGTGAGGCCACAGCGTGTAATTCTCTTCTCATTGGTGCTGAAATACGGCAAACCGATACTAAGATTAGTGAACTCTTCAACAGTATGTTTTAGCTTCGATGCAAAGGGTGACTCATTCTGTAAAAATGCACAAGTCAAGCGATACAGTAATATGAACATCAATTTAAAAAAAATCAATTATCGGACAAATAAACTATTCTTGGATCTTTCTAACCCAGCTCTTGTCAACGTTACGGACCACCCCAATGGTCCCTTCACGTGTCTGGTCTGGTTTCCACTGAGAGGTAGCATTTGCTTGGGGCGGAAGGAAAAAAAAGGGGTGGGAGCGGAATTCTTAGTGTCCTGGGGTGGGGGTGTCACAGCGTTTTCCCAAGGCCACCCCCTCGTCTCAAGGTACCCTCACTTTCAGTATATTGAAGGTGTACAGTCGTTTGGCCCACTTTCCTTCACAAGATCCCTCCGCTCGTATAATGACACCTCTGTTAACACTGCCGACCAAGCCGGCGCTGGCGGGTGGTGTCGGACACTTCCCGCGCAGGAACGGGAAAGGGAGGGGTGTTAGCCCAGGGCCTACTCTCTCTCGACCACCAGTCAACCGACACAACCAAAGCGAGTTCTTGAAGAAACCGATCTGGGGGACTAATCACCTGAGGTATGTATGTGAATCCCGCGCCGGGATCCCGTGCCGTGCTCTTTAATCGCAGAGATTAGACAGTCCAGCCGCAGCGGCAGCCGAACCTCAGCGTGCGCTTCGCTCTATCCCACCGCGCATGCGGAACCACCTCGCATTGCGCATGCGCCAGTACAACAGCGGTCCCTCTTCCTCACTGATCATAGAGTCTAGGTCCTCCGAAGAAAAGGAAGAAAGTAGATCATAGGAGGACCTGAAAAGTACGTTTTCTCGATTATCTGTCGTTTTCGTTAAGTAACCTTCAAGGCGCAGGGAACTGGTAGGACTCTGATTCCTTGTCCTTGAAGAATTAAGTCTCTCGCAAAGCTTCTGTCAACCATGAGGTGGCGCTGTGACCAAAGACGAAAAGTGGAGGAAGAGAAGGAGTGTACTCCTCCCCTGTTCTTTCACCTCGCGCGTGCAAAGCCTTACTCAGCCTCCTGGGAGGGGGAGGGGGAGGGGCTAGGAGGCGAACCGGAAGTGAGGGGCGGTTCGGGGGTGGAGGGGGCGAGGCCTCAACATCCGGGCATCGCCTTTTTTTTTTTTTTTTTTTCTCCTCCCCAACCGCCCCCGCCAAGTGCCAACAGGAAGCGGAAGTTAAGAATGCGTGTGTAAGAATCCCGGCTGCCACTTAGCAACGCGAGGAGGTCAGGTGATACAACCAGCTGACTCCCGTAGAGGAGGTCCCTGTGGCTGTGGGTGTTGCAGCCACGATAGCCCGGCCCAGACTCGAACCGAACTATCATCGTCAGAATGTCGGGCAAAGACCGAATTGAAATCTTTCCCTCGCGAATGTAAGTAAAAGAACGGGTCGAGCAGCATTCATAGGTTCATGAACGCCTGTTCGGAGCAGCGACCCCTCCATACCCTGGACTAGCAGGGAGGTTCATTGTTTCCTGGGTAGATCCTGAGCTCACCCCGTCCCTTTTCGTGAGTCTGAGACGACGCTTCCTGATGACCCCCTCACATATTCCTTTGAGGGAACCAGACTGGAAAGATCCCAAGCCGTAGCAACAGTCTGTCCGAACTGCTGGTTTTTATGGAGGTCCGCAGTCTTTATTCATTAATCGAGCCATTCGTTCCATATTCCCTTATTGAGCTGGGCACTGGGTTTATAGAACTATGAATCGTCGCCAGTTTTGCCTTAGAGAGCTTACAGTTTAGCGGAGAGATGGACAGGCCAGCGAGGTTTCATAAATACTTTGAGAAGGGAAGTTTACTGTGGTACGCACATAGAAGAGGTTTCTAGGCCAAATTGGGGGTTGAATCGAATTGCACTAGCGTGGACGTCAGATTCGATCTTGGATCCCTTTTCTCATTTTCTAAGATCCCATGAAATGTCACCTGCGGCTGGAAGATATCCCTGAGTTTCCCAGGCACTCTTTTTTTGCTTCATCACCATTGCCCCTCGTTCAGACCTCTGTTAATACCACCCATCACACTGTAAAGTGGATATTTGTTTACATATCTTTCCCCCTGGACTGTGAGCTTTCTCCAGGAGAAGAGTGTCTTAATAATTAATCAATAGAAAGTCTACAAAAAATGTTCCTTGAGTGAACCTATGCCTTGGAATCTGCCCAGTTGTGGCCTGCCTTTCTCTTTTGTCTGAATTCTTTGGCAGGAGAAAAAGCCCTAAGTGTTTGAACAGTTGTAAAAGGTTTTGTAGTTTTCTCAAATGTGCCTAACAATGTGTGGAAAGTATAGATTGTTATTTTCTCTCTCTTCTTCCACTTCCTTTTGTCTTGTTTGTTTGTTTTTTCCAGCAAGGAGCAGGAAATCAGGTTTGCCTCTGACATTTAGATCTTTAGATTGTGGTCCTATTTCTTTGGGGGTGTTCTGTTCTTTTTCTTCATCTTGATCTTTTTCTTAGAGAATCTGAGAATGCTTAAAATAAGAGAATTATATTCAAACTCACTCCTAGATTTCTTTCCAGGGTGGCTGCAGTTCTTAATGAAATGAAAGCGTTTGGGGATTTTGTTATTTTTTACCTTTACCTGCTGATTTTCTAGTAGATATTTGTATTAAGTGGGAAGCAAGCCCATTGTGGAGAAAGGCACTGCCTGTAAAATAGGTCAGGATCAAGGCTACTTTGAAGTAGTGAGATCTGCAGAACTCCCAGTACTTGAGTTTGAGTCTTACCAAATGTCTGTGCTGAGAGACCACCAAATTCTAGCATAGCCTAAGGCCATCAACATGGCTGCCTGAGAAAGCTCAGTGCTTCCAGGAGAATTTATTGTTTGTTCTATCCAATACTTTTTTTTTCTTTTCTTCTTCTTTTTTTTTTTTTTTAGAGAGACAGAGAGCAAGAGGGGGAGGGGCAGAGAGAGAGGGAGACACAGAACCCAAAGCAGATTCCAGGCTCTGAGCGGCCAGCACAGAGCCTGATGCGGGTCTCGAACTCATGCACTGCAAGATAATGACCCAAGCCAAAGTCAGACGCTTAACCAACTGAGCCACCCAGATGCCACTTGACAATAGGCTCCTGACTTCCCTTCCTTAAGGCATTCAGTAAAAGTAGCTTACAATTATGAATCCTTTCTTTTCTTTTTGAGATGTATATGTCTATTCTACAACTTAGAAGTCCCTTTCTCAAGGACCTGAAAGCCATTTCTTTGAAACATAGATATTAGGAAGGATAGGGCCTCTGTCTGCCAGTCTCTGTGGGAGGATAGAATCCTAACTTCATGATTGCCAGCTAGTAGACACAGCTTGCCTAAAGTCATTTTTACTGACTAACCCTTGGTAATTTTTCAGTTCTGTGACCCTTCTTGAGGCTGCTCTTAGTCCTCTCCCTTATTCCTTTGAAATACCCAACCACTTCTGCACAAATCAGAATGGAGCTCAGCTCTTTCTCCCACTGTTAGTGGTTACTGAACAAATTCTGTTTTCACCATTTTAATGTCTGGCTGTGTTTATCTTTGATAGTAGTCAGAATGTTAGCATTTTTGTTTTGTTTTTACTTTGAGACTAAAGTGAAAATAAACTTCTTTGGGCTTATACAGGAAGACTAATAGGTTCCAAAAGGTGAAAACTGCTATTTAAGAGCACTCAGCTTGCTGATTGAGAGGAAAATCAGGTGCAGGAAGTAACTGCTTCTCTAAATATTTTCCGTAAGGCTTAGCAGTGGGTATTTTGTCATGCGGTCAGATGCGTTTGATTCAGCTGAAAACAGTCATCATTCTAGATGAAGGTCATACATTTTTCCTATGGTCAAGTGGCTCTGAAACTTATAAAAGAATATGTGTTTTAAGAGCTAGGATAGAAAATACTTTCGTGACTTCTGTGTCAGATACTTGCATCTTATAGGTTTTATGACATACTGGCTGTAAGTCCTTGGGCAAGTCACTCTTCAAATCTCAAGAATTAAAATTTGTCTGTTTCACAGAAGTGCCATTAGCTGCGAGGAAATTAAAATTAGCATGGTAAATTCAGTTTTATCAACCAGATTATCTTTTTTACAATAAACTTGCTGGAATCTGCAGTACTGGGATTTGACTTAAATTTGATCCAGCCAGGGGCGCCTGGGTGGCGCAGTCGGTTAAGCGTCCGACTTCAGCCAGGTCACGATCTCGCGGTCCGGGAGTTCGAGCCCCGCGTCAGGCTCTGGGCTGATGGCTCGGAGCCTGGAGCCTGTTTCCGATTCTGTGTCTCCCTCTCTCTCTGCCCCTCCCCCGTTCATGCTCTGTCTCTCTCTGTCCCAAAAATAAATAAAAAACGTTGAAAAAAAAATTAAAAAAAAAAATTTGATCCAGCCCTTCGAGCTCAAATTCTGGTCCTTAGTGTCAACAATATGATATGTTAAATGTACACATTGGGGAGGATAGCTCCAGCTCAGGCTGGAAACTGAACCAGCTTTGCTTAGACCTTCAGTGAGGCCAGTCAGTACAAAGTCAGCCACTGATAGTTTTCAAAGAGAGAACTGTTCATCTGATGCTGTTTCTTTTTTTTTTTTTTTAATTTTTTTTAACATTTATTTTTGAGAGAGAGAGTCGAGAAGGGGCAGAGAGAGAGAGAGGGAGACAGAATCTGAAGCAGGCTCCAAGCTGTCAGCACAGAGCCTGATGTGGGGCTCGAACCCATGAACCGTGAGGTGAGACCATGACCTGAGCCGAAGTCTGGCGGCTCTCAACCTACTGAGACACGCAGGCATCCCCCGCCCCGTCTGATGCTGTTTCTTTTTTTTTTTTTTAATTTTTTTTTTTTCAACGTTTTTATTTATTTTTGGGACAGAGAGAGACAGAGCATGAACGGGGGAGGGGCAGAGAGAGAGGGAGACACAGAATTGGAAACAGGCTCCAGGCTCAGAGCCATCAGCCCAGAGCCCGACGCGGGGCTCGAACTCACAGACTGCGAGATCGTGACCTGGCTGAAGTCGGACGCTTAACCGACTGCGCCACCCAGGCGCCCCTGATGCTGTTTCTAATAGGCAGCGTGGCATGTGGTTGGGATACAGTGGGACTAGGTTTGAGCCTTGATTTGAGCCTTGGACAAGGCACTGGAGTCAGAAATCTGTTTCAGTCTGTTTATTTTTTTCACCTAGAGTGAGAAAGTGTTTCGTTTTTCTAAGTCTCATTTTCAAGATAATGTTTAAAGTTTCTTCCAGCTATAGAATTATCTCAGTAACGTTTCCCCTATGGTAAAAGAGTAAAATCTAGGAATTTACCCAAAAGTCCATTAATACATGATACTTTGCAGTTTGTTACAACACTGGTAATATGAAATTATATCCCCTTATACAAATCATTTTATCAACATTATACAACATATTGTTAAATTGTATTACCCACTTTTTTTAAAAATTAAATTTTATCTGGCATAGGGTAGGAAGGACAGAAATGTCAATTTCTGCTATTACTTTCTTGACTTGTATTGGGATTTCTGATAGGAAAAGATTGGAATAAGGAGGTAAGGAGACTTCAGTAGTTTGCCACTTCTCAGAAGTCTTATATGTGTCATTGTTTCCTAGAATCATTTATAAATTAATAAAATGATTGTTGGTAGGATTTTGACTGATGATATGAAAACATTAGTGCCACACTTTTAATAGAAAAAGTAATAAATGGTTGTGGTATAAAACTCAAAAGGTTCAAAGGAATATAAATATAATAGTAAAAAGTAATCCATTTTTTTTCATTCAGTCCCATTTCCCAAAGGAAACTTATCAGTTTCTGTGAATCTTTTCTAGAACTATTCTCTGTATCAAAATAAGCATATTTATCCCTTATTTTGTATGAGTAAGAGAATATAAAATAGGGAGCATATGTAGATCTACCTTCCTCTTATTTTTTTTTATGACTGCATAACATTCCCTTGGAAGAACGATGATTTATGGGACACTAATATCCACCCTTTTGCTATTACATATAAGGCTGGAGTACTCATCCTTAACCTTGTGTATATTTTTGTGTATATGTGGGAGTAAATCTGTAGGATAAATTCCTCAAAGTGGAATTGTTGGTCCTGAGGTAAGTGCATTTCAAATTATGAAATTTTTAGTGGACAGATTTTTTTTTAAATGCTTAATACATGTGTAATGGAAACACAGATATTATTTTAACTTACAAATCAAATTAATATTTTAACTATGGTGGCATTATAAGATAGAACTCCTGATAAATTTTATCATAATTTAATAACTAATTCCAGATATTGGTTAAAGAATTGTTTCTGTTTTAAATAAATGAACTTCTTATTTATGGAATGCTGAGGGTGGAAATCTACAGTATTGAGAAACCAATTAATTGTAACTGTCAGCACAAGTGCTATATATTCTTATTCTCATGACATCAAAGAATGAAGCATGATTTTAACACTGTATTGGGGAGATATTTGTATGTCTTTTAAACAGTGTGAATATATGTCTCTAATTTTGTTTGTGTAGGGCACAGACCATCATGAAGGCTCGATTAAAAGGAGCACAGACAGGTCGAAACCTCCTGAAGAAAAAATCTGATGCCTTAACTCTTCGATTTCGACAGATCCTAAAGAAGATAATAGAGGTAGAATGAACTGTTGTTAGAACAGTTATTTTAGAGGTATCTAAGGAAAATCTAGCATGGCTATTGGCATTTAAATTTTTCTTTAAGTTATTTTAATTTAAAATTTTGTCTTTTTATTATTTAAAAAAATTTTTTTTGTGTGTTTATTTATTTTTGAGAGAGAGAGACACAGTGTGAGCAGGGGAGGGGCAGAGAGAGAGGGAGACAGAACTGAAGCAGGCTCCAGGCTTTGAGCTGTCCACGCAGAGCCCGACGCGGGGCTCGAACCCACGAACCGTGAGATCATGACCTGAGCTGAAGTCGGGACACCCAACTGACTGAGCCACCAGCTGCCCCTAATTTTTTTTCTCTCAAAAGTGAAAATACCATTATCACTGTAACAAGTTTCAGATTACTTAATAAAATTCAAACTCATTACTCTTGCCTGCAAAGCCCCACTTGATCCCATCTGGCCCCTGCCTGCCTCTCTGATCTCATTTGGAACATTCTCCCTACCATCTTCCTCCAGGACCTTTTCAGTAGCTGTTTCTTCTGCCTGAAATGTTCTTTCCTCAGAACTTCTTGTGATTTGCTCCTCTGGCCATTCTGGTCTCTTCAGAGAGGCCATCCCTCATTACCTAATCAGAAGTGACCACCATATTTACTTCTGTCACATTTCCTTATTTTAGTTGTAGTATGTATTACTGCATATTTTCTTGTTTGGTTGGTTAGTTCCTTGAGAGCAGAGACTTTCTTGTCCCTAGAACAGTGCTGGCCCATAGTATGTTTCAGTTCATTGCTTTTTGGGTAATTGCTATGTGAATATGGAAGTATATTTAAAAAGTGAAAGTTACTCCTCTTCCCCTACCTAACTACCCTTGTTTCATTTCCCAGAGGAGTTCTTCATGACACTGATTTTTAGTCTTTCAGCCTCCCTGTCTGTCTTTCATGATGTTTTTAGCAACAGACATGCAATTGTTATATAATTCAATAACGTTTCCTGGCTGCTCCCCCTGGCAGAGTTTGGACAGCTATCTACATCAGTGCATAGATTTTCCTTTTTCTTTATAGCAGCTGCATGGTACTCCATTGAATGGACAATGGAATTTAGCCGTTTTCCTGTTGATGAATGTGTAGTTTTACTATTTTGTGGGGGAGGGTACTCTTAAATCCTTTTGTGTATGTGTAAGAGTACTGACGACACTGACTCCATCTTTGGCCCTGCATCTTGTTCATGCCTGCACTATGACTTGGGGGCTATGTGTTCCAGGCTCCATGGAGGTTAATGTTTGCCGTAACCAGAATGTGGGAAGGCTTGTCCTGATCTTTCCTAAAGTGGCCCACAGAGGGCGCCACTTTAGGTAACTAGTAGAGATGGCTGGCACACAGAAGGTGCCACTTTAGGTAAGTAGTAGAGGTGGTTGGAGAGCTGCTCGAGGTAACTAATGGCGTGGTTGGTGCACAGAAGGTGCCACTTTAGGTAATTATCCTGTAACCACTCCACCATGCCCCTTGCTCTATAAAAGCAGGGGATTATGGGCCAGGCTTGGCGGACAGTAGCTTTTTGGGTTGTTAGGCTTCCTGATCCCCCCCAGTCGGTAAGTTACTGTGAGTAAAAGGGTGTAACCGGTTCTGAGAGGCTTGCATTGTTTTTCTGAGTGCCTTCTCAGTGTCCCTCCTCCATCTTCTACCAGCCTGCAAGCCAGCCAGGAAACTGAAAGTGAAGCTAGCCTGGTCTAGGGGCCAGGGGTGGGGGGAGCCTAAGCTGGCTAGCCACCGCCACGTGGGGAGACTTGGCTGGGTGTGTGAGTGCGGGGGTGCCCTGAAAATGGCCAAGGGGTTGGTGTATAGCCTGCCTGAAACGGGAGAGGGGGAGAAAAGGAGAAGGGAGAGTGGAATAGCAGTTGTGGCGGTGGCTTGGCAGTTGGTCTGTGTGTTGTGAGGTGCCATGGAGGGAGAGTTGGGAGTAGAGAGGGATTTGGAACGGACCGGAGAGGTGGCATTGGCTTTGTAAGAGGATGTGGGAGCAGCACGTTCTTCCCCTAGGGTTGTTCTGTCCGGAGGAATCCAGCAGCGGGGTTGGGGGGGTGGGGCACTTGGGAATGATGGCCGTTGGTGGCAGGCGGAGGAGGGTGAGTGCCCACTACCTCGCACTAAAGGGAGAACTGTGAGGTCTCAGGAGAGTTGGCGTCCTGAGGCCTGCAATCCCTGGGGTAATGGCTCTGATGAGGAGGATGTTTTCCTAGAGGGGGAAGATGATTTATAGGCATGCCCTTTGGTTGGAACAGAGCCCCAGGCTGCTTGTTTGCCTGAGGATGAGCAGAAGAAATTCCCATGCTCAGGAAACGACTGTGAGGGAATATTCTGCCCCTGACGTAGTAGAGCCAGTCAGCCACTTTAAGAAGGAGGGCCGAAAAAGGGGTGGCAGCTTGAGTGTTGGGACTGTGGGATACTGGGGAAGATGGTGTTCTGGTGGAGGTTTGGGACGTCAAAAATGGCCTCAGTCCCTGCTCAACCTGCCTTGTGACAAATACATGCCACAATCCTAGGTGAGAATCATGGGCACTTAGCTAATTTGACTGGATAAATGCTAGTATTCAGATAACTTGGCCTAACTGAAGCCTGTCTCTGGCTTGCAGATGGCTGTGTCCTCACATGGTTTTTCCTCTGTGGTGTCTGTGTGTTGTAATGTTCTTATTAAAAGGACGTCAGATTGAATTAGATTCCAGCCTAAAGGCCTCATTTTAACCGGGGTTAGGACTTCAACATATACTTCATGGGGACCCAATTCAGCTTTAATTATATGTGTATATATTCTATACATAGTAATGAATAAACAAATTAGAGAATAAATAACACGTTACATACCAGTGTGCTGAACTTGTGACTGTGACGGTGAGCCAACCATTAATAAAAACTGAAATATAATGGGAATTAAAAAAAAAAACTTGGCCTAGCAAAGGGATATTCCCTGATCTCTATGCAAGAACTACAAGAAATTATACATGAACTGGGAATGAAACCTGCCATTTATGCCTAGCATTTTAGAGGCCTCAACAAAGAATTATTTTTCTCTGGTATTGAAGACCTTATATTACAGTCAGCCCCAGGGGCATGATATGGGACTTAGTATCTGTTCTTGTCCCTTTGGTTAATCAACCCATTTGCTATAGTAGCTACTATGGTGGCTGACTTAAGTCAAACCAGAAGAATCTGTCATAAGGGAAATAGGTTGAAAAATGGGAAAACAAAAGGTCCTGCCAATGATAAAATGGCAGAGAGGGGGTCCATCAAGGTCTCTCAAAAATTATTGCCAAGATCTAATTTTATATAGGTCCCGGAGAGAAAATCTACACAACCCAGTTTGGTCTTGGTAAGCCTATGGAAGACATTGCTTAAGGGAAAGCAGTTTATTCCCTTGGAGGAAAGCTCAAGAAAACCAGGTGTGTTCCCCAGAGCACCTCTGCTAACAGGAATTTTGGGAGTGGATACACCTTACCCCTAGAGACTAGGGATTATGCTAACATTGCTTGCAGTAGGGGGCAAACAGAGGCTGCATGTTGAATTAACCATTTATTGGTCTTGCACTTACAGACTACCAGCTCTAATAGACACTGGAGCTGAATGCACACTTACGGAAACCCCTTGAAATTTGGGGGAAAAGTAAAGGCAGTAGATATTTATGTGGGGCAGATTATCAAAGTTCTGCAAACTAGTCTTTACTTACAGATTGCAGACTTCCTGCCTGTTGTTTTCTAGTGCATATCTCCCACATTTCTGAGTATTTTGGGCATAAATGTTCTGCAGGATCTGAATCTAACAACGACAGGTGGATTCAGGTGTGTATCCAAGTAGTGAAACTTGTTGTGGGTCATGGCAAAATGCGCACCTATACAGCTGCTGGTTTCTAAAGAGTAATAAACATAAAATGATATGAGCTACTTATTAGGGGGGGCATGATGAGATTATTGCCACCATTAAAGAATTAGAAAAGGTGGAGGTAATCAGGCCTGCTCAAAGCCCATTCAGTAGTTGGTTTGGCCTATAATGAAATTTAACGGGACCTGGCAAATGACAGTAGATTATAGGGAACTCAGTAAAATTACTCTGCTCATCCATGCCATGATACCTAATACAGCCTTATTGTTAGGGGAAATCATGGCATCCATTAAGACTTATTATTACCTGCTAGACTTGTCTAATGCCTTTTCCAGCATTCATTAGGATGTGAATCCCATGACCAATTTCCCTTCGTGTGGAACCCGAGTGACCTTCCAGGTGTTGCCCAAGGGTATCTCCTTAGTCCCTCTGTTTGTCACAGGATGGTAGCCAGAGATTTGGAAAAATGAATATTTTCAGAAGAGATGGTGCTTTATCATCATGTCAGTGTTATGTTAACTTATGATTTATCCTCCTGTCTCAAGCAGCCACCTCATTCCAGGTGTGAAGTCTTGAGGGTGAGAGGTAAATACCAACAAATCCAAAGACTGGGTTAATCAGTAAAGTTCCCGGGCATCATCAGTTTGTGTAAGACCAGTGATGCCACAGATGGTCATTGATAAAATGTAAATCTTCCTAGTCCCTAAAATGGTAAAGGAATTATAGGCTTTTTGTTGGTTTACTGGGTTACTGAAGACTACTTATTGCCTGTCTAGTGATAGGGCAGACATTAAGACCTTTTATATGCCTTGGTTAGGAGGGGAAGCTAATGAGATTGGGGTGCAAACCAACAAGAGGCTATCCTAAAAAATGACAGTAAAACAAGTACAGACCTTGGAGATATTAATGCCAGCTGTGACTTGTGAATTAGATGTAAATTCATGTCTAGAAGGGTTTGGTTGGGGCTTGTGGGATGGATGAAATGGGAAACGGATCCTGTTAGGATTCTGTGGCTTCAATTATGGAAGGAAACAGAAGCCAGGTAGAATCCCGTGGAAGCACAGGTATTAGTTATATATCTTGCACTGCAGCAGATGGAAGGCCTGAGTGCTGATTTGCCTGTGATGGTACGAACCTCTCTGCTGGTAGGAGGATGAACTAAGGACAGACATGTTCAGCAAACCTAAGAGTGCCTGTGCCCAGGTAAGCACCTTACAGAAATGGCATGCTTATCTACAGAGGAGGAACCTCCTCTCTCATGAGCTGCACCTGGTACTAGGGCTGGTCACTTAAATTGACCCTGCCCAACTTCAGAATTGTCTGACTTTATGCTTCCTCCCCGCCCCCAGTAAGGGAAGAGGTAGGCTCATCTCCAGCAGGTGCATAGTATACTGATGGCTGTTGCTGGGGAAACTTGCCTATTTGGCATTCCTCTGCCATCCAGCTGGATTCTGATGTACTTTCGTTTGAAGGAACTAATCAAAGTCAGTGGGCAGAATTGAAAATGGTATGGATTGTGTTGACACATGAGCCAGTGCCCATCAATTTGGCTGCTGACAGCTGGGCAGTGTTGTAAAGGTTGACAACATAGATGCAATGATGGCACAAAGAAGGCTGGGCTATATTAAATAGACCCCTGTGGAAAGTAGAACTGTGAGAAGATGTTTGGGTAGTATGCTCTAAGCCCAGTGCAGCCATCGAACAGCCATCCAAGTATGGCATATGTCCCTGCTCACTCCCCATCCACACTACCAGGCAATCCTGAGGCAAATGTTCTAGTCTGGGTATGAGCCCTTCAGCTGGAGAAAATGCTGACCCTGTCTGATGTAGCAGAATGGGTCCATCATAAATCAGGACACTGAGGTCCCAAAAGTACCTGAGAAATGAGATTACATTTTTCTGTAAAATATTCAGTCTACAAGCTGCTGACAAGAACTGCCCCCAGTGCCATCTCAAGCGATGGACCTTATGCCACACCCTGGGGTGTATTGGGTGGACTATAAACTCTGTTTCTCACTGGCAGATCTATTACATAAGCCCTTTGCCAGTATTGGGAGGGCACAAATATGTACAGACCTGTGTGGACACTTGCACAGGACTTGTACAAGCCTTAGCCTATAAAAAGAGCTAATCAGGCTGCAACTGTAACAGATTAATAAAACTGGAGAGCATGTACAAACACCCCCCTACTCAGTGATCAAGGGACACATTTTACTGGCCATGATATCCAAAAATGGGCAGAGACCTGGGTATATTATGGACTTCCCACCTGCCATACAGCCTCACTGTTGCAGGCCTAATTGAAAGGATGAATGGGCTAATAGCACATTTTTTTAAAAAAAAAATTTTTTTTTTCAACGTTTATTTATTTTTGGGACAGAGAGAGAGCATGAACAGGGGAGGGGCAGAGAGAGGGAGACATAGAATCGGAAACAGGCTCCAGGCTCTGAGCCATCAGCCCAGAGCCTGACGCGGGGCTCGAACTCACGGACCGCGAGATCGTGACCTGGCTGAAGCCGGACGCTTAACCGACTGCGCCACCCAGGCGCCCCTGGGCTAATAGCACATTAAAGACTTTATCACGGGTGGATCCCTGAAAGGATGGTCTCCAAGACTAACCAGCAATTCATCTCCTTAAAGCTATGCCCATAGCAAGACAGACATCTACATATGAACACCTCACCAGCAACACCCATGCGGTTTGCAGCTCTTGTGCAGGTGTTATCTGGAGACCCATGGTCTGTTGGGGGAGGAGGGCCTCCTTTTGTGATTGCTACAAGACCTCCCACGTGGTAAGACTTTAGTTCATTGGAAATAAACTTGGAATGTCTCCTCCGGGTGGCTTGGTATCCTAATCCCTTGGGGCCACAGCCTCCCATCCAGTAGTATTCTTAACCCTTTATTATGCATTGGTCAGGGCCCAGCACATGCAAATAACTGCTTCTGAATTTCTGATGCTTGGTATTGAGGTAGGGTTGTTAGTGCAAACCGAAATGCTCCTGTACAATATAGGTACACCCTTTGATGATACTAAGGGGCAAAATACATGGGGTCTTTTCCCAGGGAAAATACCTAAGCCAGGGGTGTTCTTAGCTCATGGGGCCCAAACCACTACCCTGTTGTTTGTGAATGAAGATTTGCCACACCTGTTGCCTGTAAAACATTTCTTACTGCCCTTAACCTTGCATCGTTAATGTTTCTATTGTGTCTGGAAACGTCTTCTTGTCATAGGCCACCACTTACGCTGAAGTTGACAATTGCTCTGACTGCTGAGTCTGCAGAAAGCGTTGCTGGGAAATTGTAGTTCTAAGTATTTTCTTTGGTCGTACAGATCTGTTGTTGCTGCTGTGGTATAGAGATGCAAGTCCCCTCCCAATACCTGTCCGTAGGGTCATTGTGGAAGAATGGTGTGTAAAGGTTATACGGGCCATAAAGATGTTGAGGGTAGAGTGTAGTAATGCTGACAGCACTGACTCCCATTTGTCAGTGCTCCATCTTGTTCGTGCTGCGCAATGACTTCGCTTGGCAACTGGTAGAGATGGCTGGTGCACAGAGGGTATCACTTTAGGTAACTCCCTTGTGATCTCCCCACCATACCCCCCACCCCCTCTATAAAAGCTGGGGGTTTATGATCCAGACTTGGCAGAGATAGCCGCATAGCTGCCTGGATTGTTGGTCCCTTCCTGCATAAAACTGTAAATGGTCTGCAGTGCCTTGCGTTGGGTTTCGGTCTCAGAGTGTCGTCTTAGCCTGGAAGATGCTCGACTGTCCCTTCTCCACCTTCTGACAGTATATGTACTGGCATTTCTCTGGAAAATCTTAGAATCTCAAGGATCTATTCATTTAAATTTTTGATGGATAACTGTCAAATTGTTTTCCAAGTTGTTATACTAATTTACATTCCTGTCAAATGATTATGAGAGCACCTATTCTCTCAAATTCATCATAACTGGGTATTAGTAATCTTTTTTATTTGTTGCCAATCTATGGGACTAAAATTGGTATCTTTTAATTTGCACTACTTTTGATTGTCAGGTTGAGCATCTTTTCATGTTTACTGGTAATTTGATTTTCTTGGTGAATATCTTTTTGTAGAAGTTCTACAATAGTCTGGTTAGTGTGTAAAATGCCAAAAATATTTTCTCCTAGCCTTTTTAAAAAATATTTCTTGTTTGGTGAAGTCTTTTTTTCCTTTTTAACATAGTACTTGGGTTATACATAATGCTTAGAAAGGCCCTTTTAAAAAGATTAAGAAAATATTCTATGCTTTATAGTTTTTTTTGAAACTAATGACTTCTGGAGAGAGAGAGAGAGAGAGAGAGAGAGAGAGAGTGTGTGTGTGTGTGTGTGTGTGTGTGTGTGTGTGTGTGAGAGTGAGAGAGATGTGAAGAGGTAGGGATTTAGCTTTATCATTTTGTAAGTGGGTGGCCAGTTGAATGGTCTCTGTTACCAAATTCCCATATAGGCTTGCGGCTCTTTCTGAGTACTGTTCTGTTTCATTGTCTTATTTTTCCCATATCGAATGAATTTCCTTATTGTAGGTATACCTTTTTAAAAAATTAAAAAAAAAAATTTTTTTTAGCGTTTACTCATTTTTTGAGAGACCGAGCATGAGTGGGGGAGGGGCAGAGAGAGGGAGACACAGAATCCGAAGCAAGCTCCAAGCTCAGAACTGACAGCACAGAGCCTGACGTGGGGCTCAAGCTCACAAACCTTGTGATCATGACCTGAACCGAAGTCGGACGCTTAACCCACTGAGCCACCCAGGCACCCCATTAAAAACAATTTTTCTAATGTTTATTTTTTGAGCAAGAAACTGAGTGCAAGGGGGGGAGGGGGCAGAGACAAAGGGGGACACAGAATCTGAAGCAGGCTCCAGGCTCTGAGCTGTCAGCACAGAGCCCATTGCAGGGCTCAAACCCACAAATTGTGAGATCATGACCTGAGCTGAAGTCAGATGCTAAACTGACTGAGCCACTTAGGCACCCGTGTAGCTATACATTTTTAATACTTGGCAACTCTGCCCATCTGCCCTAACTTTTTTTTTAAAAAGGTTATTGAATATTCTCAAACATTAAATTTTTTTTTTTTTAACATTTATTTTTGAGACAGGGAGAGACAGCATGAACGGGGGAGGGTCAGAGAGAGAGGGAGACACAGAATCTGAAACAGGCTCCAGGCTCTGAGCTGTCAGCACAGAGCCTGACGCGGGGCTCGAACTCACAGACCGCGAGATCATGACCTGAGCCGAAGTCGGCCGCTTAACCGACTGAGCCACCCAGGCGCCCCAAACATTAAATATTTCAGGTTTATATTAAAGCCACTATGCCATTAAGATTTTGACTGCATTGCAGTGAGCAAATTGGCATGAACTCATTCAGGAATAAGATTGGTCCTTCAGTAAAGATTGTTTTCTATTTCTTAATGTCTTTATTCTGATGTTTTAATTATAAACTGTATGGCTTTGTAACACTATTAACTGACCATAACCAAAACTGTTAAAACAAAATTGGATATTTTTGTTATCAAGTCATTATTTTAGGCACGCACCTGGCATAAAATACTGGTTATTAAATGTAATTTTGATGTTTTTTCCTTGTAATAAACTTGGTTGGATCAGTTGTTGGTTTATGCTTTTCCAGACTAAAATGTTGATGGGTGAAGTGATGAGAGAAGCTGCCTTTTCACTTGCAGAGGCCAAGTTCACGGCAGGGGACTTCAGGTAAGACTTAATGGGGTGTTTTGAAAAATCAGAGTGCTTTCATGTTCATAATTTCACTTCAAAGCTGTTCTTAATGAAAACCATAGAAGCAATAAAGACAAACGATGGGGGTGCAAGTGTTTGTTGCTACTACTCTGTCACCCTAACACTAGTGCCTTTATTATCATCCACATGTGTCTGTTACACAGTTGGAGGCACAGGGTACTTAACATTTTATAGTTTTCTTTTTTTTATAAATTTTTTTTTTTAACGTTTATTTATTTTTGAGACAGAGACAGAGCATGAACGGGGGAGGGTCAGAGAGAGGGAGACACAGAATCAGAAACAGGCTCCAGGCTCTGAGCCGTCAGCACAGAGCCCGACGCGGGCCTCGAACTCACAGACCACGAGATCATGACCTGAGCCGAAGTCGGCCGCTTAACCGACTGAGCCACCCAGGCGCCCCTAGTCTGTTTTCATTTAACATTGTATCATGAAAATTTTTCCTGGTTTTTACATAGCTGTATAACGTTTCTCTAAATGTACATAATTTATTAACCATTTCTAATGGTGGACTTTGGGTTGATTTTCAGATTTTTTGAATATTAGAAAAGATGCTGTAAACATCTTCATGTATATATATTTTTTTGTTTCTGTAGAATTACTTCCTTAGGATAAGTTTGAGAATGGAATTGGTTGTTAAAGGGCATAAATTCTCTAAGGCCTTCGTCACATCAGTACATGCTTTACAAAGAATATAAAATGTTTTTGTTTTACAAAGGGGGTTTTGCCGGTTACAGTGTATGATTCTCCCCAAATAACCTTGTGAGGTAAACCAGGCAAGCATTGTTATTCCTCATTTAAATTCAGTGCCTTCCTGAAGGCAAATGGCTATTTGGGGGCAGAGGTGGAAATTTTCAGGGTTTTTCATTTTTGTTGTCTTTACTCAATGACACAGTGTCTCCATTCTTAGTTTGTGTTATCCAGGAGCATTACCTAATGGGCAGGTCTTACAGCCTCAGGGGCAGAAGTCCTTTTGTGAAGAGATGGACTTTAATTTTGCCAGTGTTTGTGGGACAGCACCTTGCATTGACTTTTCTAGCAGAGACAGGGAATCAGTAGTATGAGTGGAATGTGAATGTGTTTTAGGGTGGTTATGGTGAAAACACTATAAGAACAAACTGGGGAGTCAGACAAAACCAGATGGAAGTTAGGTTCCAGGTTAAAGGAATTAAAGTCCTGCTTAGCCAAATCTAGAAGGTTAGAAGGAACGAATTTTCTCTAAATTACATTAGCTGAATAAAAGCCCTTAAATCACCTTTCTGGCACCACATGCCTGACTGAAAACTCAATCCATGTACTTTAAAATAATTTTTTGTTATTTTCTTATGGTTAATTTTTTTACATTAAATATAATTTGTTGTCAAATTGATTTCCATACAACACCCAGTGCTCATCCCAACAAGTGCCCTCCTCCATTTTCCCCTCTCCCCCACCCCCATCAACCCTCAGTTTGTTCTCAGTATTTAAGAGTCTCTTATGGTTTGCCTCCCTCCCTCTCTGTAACTTTTTTTTCCCCCTTAATGTTTTGAAAAATTGTTCATTCTTTACTCTCTGAGGCCCTCTTCTGGCAGCAGTGATTTTTTTTTTTTTCTTTTTCTGGAAAGACCATTCTCGGAACATACTTAATTGTGCTATCTCATCCTTGTTGAAATTACCTGATCGGTCTCTGTAGTTTTCTCACTCTAAAATCTCAACTAAATCATGGCCTTTTCTCTTTCTGCAGCACCACAGTAATTCAAAATGTAAATAAAGCCCAAGTGAAGATTCGAGCTAAGAAAGATAATGTAGCAGGTAAGTTTTCAACCCTTTAGCATGCCTGGGAAGAAAAGATGACGTTTATTTATTTTTTTAATGTTTTTATTTTTGAGACAGCACGAGTGGGAGAGGGGCAGAGAGAGAGAGAGAGAGAGAGAGAGAGAGAGAGAGAGAGAGGTAGACTGAGAGTCCAAAGCAGGCTCCAGGCTCTAGGCTCTGAGCTGTCAGCATAGAGCCTGATGTGGGGCTCAAACCCATGAACTGCGAGATCATGTCCTGAGACGAAGTCGGACGCTTAACCGACTGAGGTGCCCCAAGAAAAAAATGACATTTAAAAACTAATGTGTTCATACAGCAAGATCTTCATGTCCTAACTAATCTCTTCTACTTAGAACAAGTTTATTGGCTTTACATGTTGAAACCATTGCCAGAGGATGGGGGTGGGGGAAATGGGGAGCTGTTCAATAGCTATAAAGTTACAGATACACAAGATAAATAAGTTCCAGAGATCTGCTGTACAACATAGTGCCTATAGTTAACAATGCAGTGTTGTGTACCTAAAAACTTAGGGTAGATCTTGTGTTGAGTGTTCTTAACACACACGAAAAGGGACACAATAAATCTTTTGGAGGTGATAGATGGGTTGATTGCCTTGATTGTGGTGATGGTATCATGGGTGTACCCAGGTATCTAAATTCATCAAAATGTATGTGTAAAATATGTGCAGTTTTTTTTCTGCATTTTATGTATGCCTCAAAACTGAAAGGAAGAAAATTGTGACAGATCTCTTATGACTCAGGATAATTTGATTATTAAATAGGAATGAACGCTTAAGATAGCAAGTTCCTAAATTCATTTATTGAAACCAGTTCCAGTTCCAGACAGTCTCTTGACTTTTGAGTATTTGCTGAAAAAGAAACACAGGGGAAGAGTGGTGATTAAGAAACAGTACTTCAAGGGCATGTTTGTAATTCACACGTTTTGTATTTAACAGGGGTTACTTTGCCAGTGTTCGAACATTACCATGAAGGAACTGACAGTAAGTGTGAAACTTGGGTAGTCTGTGTCTCTGGATTCTCCAGGTTCCTCTTTAAACTTTTTTCTGGAAAATGGTGCTAGATAGACCTTCTTTGATTTTAGTGGCTCCAGTGTGTTAGCAGCCTTCTCATCTGGTACAATTGGGACGATGGTTAGTTAAAGTGTTATGGCAGGGGTCTTAAAACATTGTGATGTCTTAAAATGTTTTATTTCCACCTAGATATACTTAAATATACAGTCATTTGCTATTAAAAAAAGACTTCTGTATTGTCTTTCTGCATAAACTGCACCCATAATGCATTGTTTATAATTTCCAGTTTGAATTTCTTTAAGGTTTTAGACTCTCTGCTGAATCTTCCTAGATTTTATAGCTCAGCCTCAATTTTTTACAATTGTATTAGAATTTCCTAATTTGATAGCATTTTTTGGGTAGTAACACATCTTTGTTGAGTCTTTTCAAAGTAATCAACTTTTCTTCATAGAAACAACAGTTTTTGGTACTATTCTTTCATTGGTTCACAGAGGATATTTAGTACAGCTTGAATAAAGAAATGGAGCATCCTAGAGAGTCACTTGTTAATGGCAGGCATCAGGCCATATGATACAAGGGGATGGGCACAATGTGAATAAAGTGAAGGTTGGTTAAAAGCTTCTTCTATAGTTATATTTAGAATAGCTTCCTTAGGGAGAAAAGTGTGTTCACTGTTAAGTCTGAACTCTGGAGAACAAACTGATGGCTACCAGAGAGGAGCTGGGTGGGGGATGGGTTACATAGGTGATGGGGATTAAGGAGTACATTTGTGATGAGTACCGGGTATTATATGGAAGTGTTGAATCACTGTATTGTATGCCTGAAACAAATATTACACTGTATGGTAACTAACCTGAATTTAAATAAAAACTTAAATGCTTAAAACTTCACATCAAAAAAAACATGTTCACTGTTCAGCATGCCTAGGGAGTAGGATGGGTACTTAATGTTTCCATTTAACAGGGGTTAGTGAATTTGTTTCTTCTTGGTTGGTATTATTCTGACTTCTTTTTGGGAAATTTATCGGGAAGATTATTTACGTCTACCTGCAAGTGTTGTCTAACTGGTTCTTTCAGGTTATGAACTGACTGGTTTAGCCAGAGGTGGGGAACAATTGGCTAAATTAAAGAGGAATTATGCCAAAGCAGTGGAATTACTGGTGGAACTGGCTTCACTTCAGGTCAGTAGCAGGAGAACTAGAGACCTGCTTCGGTTTGAGAGCTGAGAGCCGAGAGGGGAAGCTTCAGGTCTTGAATCCACACGTCCTGCACTTACTGCTTTAAACTGTTTCCGTGACTTTATGTAAAAAAAAGCCAGGGATGTTTTGATTCCTTAAATGATGGCTTCTGTACCTTTGTGTCTACTTCTTACTACTAACAAAATGTGTGTGCAATGGTATAGTTTCACTCTTGTGTAGGTGAGAACAGCAACAGTGGATACTGGATTTAAATGTAAATATAACCTAGTTTATGCATGAAAGCTATTTTTTCCCTTTTGTGACCAGTTAATGTAGATCTATGTAATAGTGCCTGATTCTTTCCCCTTGCCACTTTTATAACAGGCAAATCTGAAGTGAACAAATTAGAATAGCATAGAAATAGTATTAGCTCTGTGGCAATCTCACAAGAATTTTCCTGTTTAAGCAGATTGAAAAGTAGTCTTGGTTTCCAAATGTTCTCTACAAGTGCAGTCTGAGTGAAGCCAAGTGAACAGGACATGATTAGGAAGACTTCATGCTTACATTATTTGTTCTCTTATTTTAGACTTCCTTTGTTACTTTGGATGAAGCTATTAAGATAACCAACAGGCGTGTAAATGCCATTGAACATGGTGAGTGTAAGCTGCTGTGAGGCTCTTTGTTCACCCGCTTGTCCATACCTCCACATTTGTTATGTAACTGCTGGGAATCCGGCACTGATCACAAGGTGAATAAGACCTTGCCCCCACAGTGGGAAGGGCCATGAGTCAGCAGTAAAGTGTTACTAAGTGCTTTGATAGAAGTATGTTTATGATTTGGGGGTGAGTTACACAATGGAATGGGAAGTTAAAAGTTCTGAAGTGTTTTATTCATTCCTGGTTATGAATAAAGGGCAAAACTATTTTTCAAGAGCTCTAGCGTTTTCTCTAGTTCTTTCCAGTGATTCAGTAATCTTTTGAACACATTAAATATTTAACTTTAAATCCCTTTTCCTGTAAGCTTTATGTCCTGCTCTTCTTGATTCCTAAAAATTTTCCCATTTGATGCATTTTTTTTTTCCATCTCTTATTGTTCTAAAACTACACTTAATGTTGGCACAATACTTTCCGTTCAAAGAACTCCGTTTTCATTAAAGAAATGCTCAATTTTAAGGTAAGAAAGGAATAGATTTTGAACAGCACAGAACTTATTTTGGGCTTTTGGTGTTAAAGATGAGGTTATCTCATTTTTCAAAACTCCACACACATTTCCTGGCTGGTTGCTAGTGCCAGGCTTTGTCAGTGGAATTGCAAGCAAAACAAAATGGGTAAGGTTATAAATCGTTCCAACTCTTCAGTCAGTTCAGTTTTTAGAAGCAGATAGGCAAATTCTATGTAAAATAGCACCTTATGACTACCGTAAAACTCTACAACTTAGTGCATTCTCTTTGCTTGATGATCTACTTTTTATCTTAATTTTTTTTTTTTTTTTTAAGAGTGCGAGTTAGAAAGAGGGGCAGAGGGAGAGAGAGAATCCCAAGCAGGCTCCATGCTGAGCATGGAGCCTGACATGGGGCTTGATCTCCTGACCCTGGTATCCCTGATGATTTACTTTTTTACAGTGGATTGGTGTTCTATTTAAACTAGCATCTGTGGTTCAGTGTTACATATTCATATAAATCCAGTATATTCAGTGTTGTGTATATTGTGATTCAGTGTTATTGGTCTATAGAAAGGACACTAGAAAGGTATATACCAAAATATTTACAGTAGTTATTTTAGGGTGGTTGGATTATACTTTATTTTTTTTGTTTTCCAACTTTCCTGTATTAAATGTACATTAATTTTACAATTAGAAAAAGTATCTATTATACAGATGAGCACTGGCAGTTTGAAAAAAGGTTTGAAGTTCATATATATATATATATATATACACACATATCTATTTTTTTAAACCCTAGTCATCATTCCCCGGATCGAACGTACCCTTGCTTATATCATCACAGAGCTGGATGAGAGAGAGCGAGAAGAGTTCTATAGGTTTGTTGGAATTGGTCATTTTTTGTTTTCATATTCCAAAGCTAGATTTTCTCAGAGACATGTTGGCTTACGTTCTTTAGAATTAGCACAGCCTGTATTTTATTGTGATAAATGAGAAGCAAGACCTAATATTGGCATAAGGCTATGGAGACTAATGTATGCTGAGTTTTGCATATACTTAAAATGTGGCACTCTAGAAAGGCCCTTAGGAGAAACTATTGATAGACTTGATTATTCTTTAAAATGAAATCCTAATTTAGATCAGGTGTCTTCCACATAAAAAGAAACTGGAATTAATCAGTTAACATTTATGTATTGCATAGTGAACATGCTCCAGGAGAAAGTATAAAGTACTGGGGGGTATTATGTAATTAGATAAATGACACCATTAGAGGATTAGCACAGTCGTCAGAAATGATGCATCTACCTGAGTTGGTTATCAACAGTTAGGCCTTGTAGGGACAGCAGATCCTCAATAGGTATAGTACACAGGGGTCAGTGTGCCAGCTTCCGAGAAGTGGGAGACAGGTGAAGGCAAGTATTCAGGAAGGATGTGGCCTTCTTGGATCTTGAGTAGCATCTGAGTATGATTTATAATCTTAATTATAAGAGGTTATTGTGTTTCTGTCCTTCAGTGACATTCAGGGTTGTAGTGATCCAGATGGAATGATCCAAAATTTTATTAAATGTCTGAATGCTCAAACGCTGTTCCATTATTAAGGGGCGGATCTCAAAGTTTATTCAGTCTGGGATAGGAACTTTTGAAGTCTGTTACTAGCTTAAAATGTCTATGTTCTACCTCAAATACTTTAAAAATGGGTTATAAATCACTAAAAATGAAAGTTTTCTAGTTTGTAGATGTTATTGTTACAAAACTAGAAGAAATCACATCTACTTAGAACTGAAACCATGTTCAGAAAATCCCCTCCTTGTTTTACAGGTTAAAGAAAATCCAAGAGAAGAAAAAGATTCTCAAGGAAAAATCAGAGAAGGACTTGGAACAGCGGAGGGCAGCTGGAGAGGTGATGGAGCCTGCTAATCTTTTGGCTGAAGAGAAGGATGAGGATCTTTTGTTTGAATAGTTTCCTGCTCTGGTTCTTTCATAAGCCCTAACATGGCACCATTTTAATTCACGGTGTGTAGGTTTGGTACGTGTGGCTATTTATTTTATGGCCTAAGAATTTCACTGGTGGTAACATTTCCCAGGATGTTGGTTATGGGCCTGCCTTTGCAAAATCCTAATTCAGCAACCATTTATATCATGTGAGATTTGTAGACCTTGCCCAGGAACCTGTAGAATTTACTCTGCAGAAATGGTACCCTATTCTGTTTACATCTGTTACAAGTGCTCTGCTTACCAAGCATATTAGGAAATTCCCCTTAGGAAACAGCAGTGGCCTCAGGCCAGCTGTCACTGTAGCACCCTTTGTTCCTACCTGCTCCCTGAGATTGCTGCAGCCATCCTTGTGTTACCGTGGTACTTCTCTCAAGCTTTATGAAACCTTCACTATTTTTCCTTGCATGACAGGTCTCTGTCTTGTCTGTCATGGGAGTTCTGCCAATTTTAATGTGACTATGGTGTAAACAGTAAAATGATTTAAAAATGAGTTGTTCCCTTATTTAAGAAATTTACTGCTAAAATCAGTCACGTTCTGCTCAGATTGGCACATGGGATTGTTACCTAAAGCGCTTTCTCTGTAGACATGCAGGAGGTGGATAGCCTCCCTTTATCCCCTCTTCATATGAAGTACTTTACTGATAAACTTATTGAGAGGACTGTTGAATTTTGGGATACTCATAAATATGAGTGAGTTAAGGGGGGTCATTAATATTTTCTCATCTAAGAAAAAATACCTTGTTTCTTACTCTCAGGTGGTAACTTTTTATCTTCTAAACTATAACAACTTGCTGTCTTCCACATAGGAAGATGAGGCATTTGAGTGGCTCTGTTAGAAGCAGACCGAGGTTTTTGGTGCTGTTTGATTTGGTGTGAGCCATCCATGATTACTCAGGTTTTCTTGTACCCACTGTCTGAGGTGACTGGCTGTGGGAGAGTTTTTAGTGAAATTGTTAACACTAGGCTTATGAGTATTGTATTTAAGTCCATTGATAGCACAGCCAAGGCTTTTTAAAGTACCAAGTAATCTTGCAAACATTTAATACCTGCTATAAAATAATCTTAGTTGTGTGCCAACTGTTTTAAGTGTTTTATTTATCTTGTCACAACAACCATAAAGAGATACTTATTTTAACGCCACTTTTCACAGAAGAAAACTTTGAGGCACAAGGAGCTTCAGTAATTGGTTCCTAGGCCAAAAAGCTAGAAGTAGTGAATCTAGGCAGTCAGCCCTTAGTGTTTTGATACCTTTAACCTCTATCCTTTTTTGCCTCCCCTAGATTTAAAACTTTGGGTAAACGTAAGACACAAGGCTTGTGCTGGAGGAGCTGAGTTTTAGGAAAACCTGTTACATTGAATCTGAGCTTTTATTCTGTAAGTAACTTTGATAATGATTGGAAAACCAGTGAGTGAGTTCCTGAGCTTTGAAAATAGGTAACCGTGACCTGCTTACATTTAATCCTCCCACTACCAGAGTAAGGTGTAAATCCTATCCTCTCCATTTTGCAGATGAGAAAACTGAAGCTTTGTCAGGTCAAATAGCAGAGCTGGCATGGAGGCATTGGTTCTTAAGCAGTATGTACTGCCTCTCTAGGAGGCAAAAGTTAGCTTGAAGTGTACTTATAGAAAGCCAGGTTACTTAATAGTTTTTCATTTAGGTAAAATTAGTGTTCACCTTAAAGCACTGAGGCCAGAGAAAAACCTAGATTTTTCCCATGGCTTCTCAAAACTCCATTTTTTATTGGCCTTGGCCAAACTCCCTACACAACTTCAGATGACTTTATAGTTTTAGCATACTGATCAACTAGAAATTGTGAACAGTTTGTGTGGGGTGATGTGATCCATAGGGGAAGGGAATGATCAAGAATGGAAAGCCAGCTGGGTAGCAGGTATGTATACGTGTGACACTTTTTGTTGGTATGATTTGCTTCCTCTGGGAGATCTAGAGGGGTAGAGTAGAAAAGGGAGAAGTGAATGTAGTCTACTTGAGGCTAGGGTGGGAGTTAACCATGTCCTACAATCCTTGGCTGCATAGAAGTGGAATTTGCCTATTATATGATTAAGTTGACAATGTTAAGCTATCTTTAATTTTTTAAAACCAGGAGACAGAACCTACGTCTGTACCAATAGAGGGCACTCCCCCGCCATTAAGAATACATGAAAAGGTATTTGACGTTTCACCCAGAGAATCCAGTGAACTTCATGGCAAAAAGTTGAAGACAGGGTGGTTACGAGTTGAAACCTTGAATAGTGGACATAAACACAACTTACTCAATGGTTTTATTTGAAATATAATTTTACTTTTGTTTTTACAAGACAGTGTGCAGTAGGACAACTCAAAATAAGAGTGCAGATACGAGATAAGAGTACAAAGGAGGATTAAGAATAGATGTCAAGAATGGTTACCTTTTATTAAGGCTAAATCCCTGGTTTGTATTTTCCATACACATTCAGAAAATTACATTCAAATTATTCCTTATCAATATTCCTTAGGCCATAAGGAAAAAAAATCCAGACATTACATTTTTCATATAAAGCAAATCTGAATTAGTGTTAAGTACTGTTTTCCTTTCCAGTTGTTGTGACTTATGAAAATTTAGCAAAGGAAGAGATTTCCTTATTTGAACTAATATGCATTTTTGTAGCTATTGATACCATTCTATAAGTGGATAAGACCTCTCCCACACTGGAGTCGCCAGTCAGAACCACAAGGGACAGGAAATGAACTGTGGCCACAGCAGTTGGACAACTGGGTATATAGCAAGGTTTTTTGTTTTTTCTTTTTTAAGGAAGTCAAAAACAACTAAGTTTTCACTTTGTGTAGGGGGATGCTCTGTTGAATATCAACACAATACATCCATGTTACTGGGACTGAAAAAAGTTTGGGATGTGAACATTTCTATCCCTCTACCAGTGCTAATGAGATCTATAGGACTTCACTGACCCTCAAAAAGTATACTTTGACATGGCATGTGCCTTGGTAGGAGATCTGCTTTTAAAGCCTGCAGGCTTAGGAACTGGCACAAGAGCTACTTAAACTGCCACCATTTTAGATGCTAGGGCTGAAAACAGTCTTATGAAAAGCAGCTCAAAAAACTCCACTGTCTACCATAGACTACTTTCGCCTAAGGAATGAAAGGTAAACTGGAGAACTGAAGAGTTAAGTGCTAATATTCCTTGGTTTTCACTGCCCGAAGCTGGAGTGTTTCCGACCTGAAAAATAGTATGTGTGGCATTCCTTCCCTTAACCCAGGAATGTTACTTTCAAGATAACCTTTCCTTAGGAAGAATTTCCACATAAGACACATTGCAGCCAACTTCAAGGCCATGCAAATTTGAACAGAGAACGGCAACATAAACTATCTACATTTGTTCAAATAAAATTACACAGAAATCAAATACATACACGACACCAAGAAAAACACCTTAAAAACAATTGCTTATGTTAAATTAAGTGACAACTCCATGTTATTCCAGTGTTTAGCTTTGGGAACAGGAAATGCTGTAGCTAAAGTCATCATAAAAATAAAATCAAGACATTCACATTTGAGGTCGTTTGACACACATCACACCATCCCTAAAGGCTTGAAAAGACTACAAAATAACTTTCCATGCCAATTACAGAAGTTAAAATTTAAAGCTACAGCTATAGAGATAGTATGAAAATCCCATTAGCTTAAACATTTATGGTGTAGCAAGCTGCTGCATTCTGGTCATAAGAGGCAGAACGTGATAGGATAAAAACCTGTTTCTATATGCTTAAGCCCCCCCCCCCCCCCCAAGTTCTTTTCCTACAATGTTCAAATGACTTTCAGGTCATCCTTTCCTTGTGATCTCAAAGTCAGTTGTTCTAGCATTTCCCCTTGGATATAATTTTATTCCAATGCTGAATGAGTGTTATCAATAACCATTTGTCAATCTATTAAATATCAGTATACAGTACAGCAGCTATATTCATCACAGAATTCCAGTTTATTACCTATATGGCATAGTCCTCAAATTCTACTGTGCTCATGTATAAAAATGCAAAAACTGTCGAATGTGCTGTCTTCTCACGAATATGAAAAACTACTTGCATCATGAGGAAGAAACGATCAACAGTTTATGACCATCTGCCATTCATAAGTGTAACTTATACATTCTATTGTACTATACAGATTAAAGAAAGCAAGGTTATACAATCAGTTGTGACAGTTTTAAAAAGATCAGCATATGCTGTGTAAGTTTAACTAGATCAGAATCTGTTGAATGTGCAGTGAAATCTGATCCACAAAGTAGCTAAAAAACTGATGTTTCTAACGGAATGTTTTAAGAATTAAAAGACACACAAATGAATTCAAGCCTAACAGTAGCTTGAGACCAAAGTGGCACCATTTTTCTTACTTTTCAGGAAAACACATTTTTTAAAGTATCTCTACACCCAGTGTGGTGCTCCAGAGATCAACAGTCTCATGCTCCACCAACTGAGCCAGCTAGGAATCCCCAGGAAACGAATTCTGATGACAAAACCAGCCTTCTAACCAAATACTGTCTTGCCCAGTGCACAGAAGCACAGTCCCCATCCCCCCAATTCCCACAAAGTCCTTTAACTGTTAAATAGCATCAATATTTATAACTATGCGAGATATGGCCCATTGGGTATAGTCCCACAAGTTTTTCATGGAACTAGGGCCAGGCAGAAAAGATTTAGTTAGGTGAAAACAGAATTAAAGTTTTTACATGGATAAAATGGAACTGGTCTGTTGAAAGCTTCCATTTAGAATCCCCAAAGGAGCCAAGAACCTCTGAAGCCATGTATACAGAATAATAACCGCTATGAACAAATTGCCTAAGGGGATTTTCTTCTCCCTAGTTTGAGATCAAAGAATAGCTTATTTGGCCTTCCACCTGTACTCAGGGTCTTGCTGAAGTATCAAGGCTATCTTCCTAGTGGTAGGCTGCCAGATCAGGTCCAATCACGCCACAGAACGGATGTTTCCCTCACCTGAGCCAAGTGGATGGCACCCACTGAGGTTCAGTATCGAGTTTGTTAATTAACCTAAGCAATTCTTGATAGGCTTTATCAAGATCTGAATTCACAATTGCCGTGTCAAAGTAGTGCCCATTGTTCTGCTCCATCTCTCTAGTCTTCTCGATGATCTCTCTCAATTCTTCAGGCTGTAAAAAGAAGACAAAAACAGGTAATTCCGTTAACAAAATAGACGATGAGTCAGAGGTGACTCAAGAACAAAAAATGACCTTATATTGCCTGCTGTCTCAATATATGCAACTTCAGGAGCTCCTCCTCAACCCTGTCTTGGCCTCAGTGATTTCCTTTGCTCTGGCACCAATTAGGACTCATACTGAATTATTTGGAACGCAACATAATCTGTTTGTACTGTTACTCAGGTTTTCAAATATTTCTGTCTTACCCACTAGACTAGAGGCTTCAAGAGCAAAGACTGTTACTTTGAATTCCCTACAGACCTTCCTTTTCAAGCATTTTAGGGCATTATAAACTTTCCCTAAAAAATAACATCTTTTGTAATACAGAGCGAACCCTTCCAGTTGAAGCAAGGGTGGTAGGACCCAAAATGCCATCTACTCTTGGCTTTATAAAGAGCCACTGCCCTTTATATCTGTTCGGCAGGGTAAATAAACATCAAGGGAAAAGAAAAGGATCAACAGAGTGGATATCTTTCTATGAAAACATTGGTCAACCCAAGATTTAATAATCTAATAAATGTTCACTTGCCTTTAAACTGCTTCTCTATTTTCAGTACACAAAGGAGGTCTTTAAAGATGCAAAAGAAGTATCCTAAGAAGAGTTTCAGAAATGATACAGAGTAGGCTACTTTAAAATACTGGGTAAAGGAAACAGCTGTTTCATATAGATGAGCCTTAGAGATAAAGCTAGGTGCAAAACTTCTTCAGAATCCTCTGGATTACCAGGCACATGTGTTCAAGAAAGTAAAACAGCACCCAGATCACCCCTTGTCAATGAAGAGAATTAAACTCAAGTCCAAATGTCTCAGATATAAAAGACACACCAATACTATATTGGACACTCAATGCAAAACAACTTCTATCATTCAACTGGTTGAACTTCTGTAACAGTAGGAAAACCTATTAAAAATATGACAGCTCTGGCTTGTCCTGCAGCAGTTTCTTGTGTGGCTCTCTAATTTTCATTCTGGAATGTTGTGCATCTGGCTGTGGTACACAGAATCCTTTGTTTCCTAGGGGATTCTACTACACCATGATAACTAAATACACTGTAACATTCTTGCTAAAATTTATTCTACTCAAATCTCAGTATTATTGAAAGAACATTCCAGAACTCAGAATCTAAATTTTGGGGGCGCCTGGGTGGCGCAGTCGGTTAAGCATCTGACTTCAGCCAGGTCACGATCTCGCGGTCCGTGAGTTCGAGCCCCGCGTCAGGCTCTGGGCTGATGGCTCGGAGCCTGGAGCCTGTTTCTGATTCTTTATCTCCCTCTCTCTCTGCCCCTCCCCCGTTCATGCTCTGTCTCTCTCTGTCCCAAAAATAAATAAACGTTGAAAAAAAAATAATTAAAAAAATAAAATAAAAAAAAAAAGAATCTAAATTTTGTGGTGCTAGAGCTGAAATGTAAAACCCTACATCTTACGAAGATTCACATGAACAATCCATCTGTTTTTTCTTTATCAAATTTAAGACATTATTTTGTCCTTTGCCAAAATGGCATCTACCATTTGGTACTTTTAATTTCCTCTTATTTTTCAAATAACAATTTATAACTAAGATGAAACAAAATGTTTTTGCTCAAAAAGTTTTGGACTGAAAAAACTGGCATAGGAGTTTAGCCCTCTCAGACCCCCATTCTAGCAGGAATTCAGAGTACAATCAGATTAACTGATTATTTACATTCTGCATCCAAGGAGGAACACCATCACTTTCCTGACTGGTCCATGTGGACTTGTTTTTGCTCAATACTTCTATCGTATGAGTGATAAAAAGCACTACTAGAAATACCAAAGGAGATAAAACATAAGTGGAATAAAAAGGCAATCAGATACACCACCCTCTATACATTCTAACCATTACATTTATGGAACATGCACATAGAACTGATGTTGGGTCATAAAAATAAGGCTCAAACATTTTTGAAAGGCTACAGTGTTCTTGGACCATAATGGAATTACAAATCAATAAAGTATTTTTTTAAATCTCCAAATTGGTGAAAATTACATTCTTCTAAATAACCCATGTATTAAAGAAAAGGACAAAGGGAATTAGTATTTCTGACAAGATGATAATGGAAAAATTACCTCAAAATTTGTAGGATGCCATTAAGTAACTGCTTAAAGGGATTTATAACTGCCTATTAGAAAAGAAAGATTTTAAAATCTAAGTTTTCTTCAGGAAACTAGAGCAAGTGCAAATTAAAGCCAAAGTAAGTATAAGTTAATGAAATGAGAGACCGACAATAAAGAAAACTAACAAAGACAAAAGGCCTCTGACTCTGTTCTTTTTCTAAAGTGTTTGGTTATTCTTTTTAATTTCCATATAAACTTTAAAGTCATCTTTTCAGAAAATTTTTTTTTCATGTTTATTTTTGAGAGAGATAGTGTGAGCAGGAGAAGGGCAGAGAAAGAGGAAGACACAGAATCTGAAACAGGCTCTAGGCTCTGAGCTGTCAGCACAGAGCCCAATTCAGGGTTTGAACCCACGAACTGTGAGATCATGACCTGAGCCAAAGTCGGATGCTTAACCAACTGAGCCACCCAGGTGCCCCTGAAATCCTCTTTTCAATTTCACAGAAACATCTGGGATTTTCTTTTTTGATAACACTTTTCTTGAGATACAATTCATTTATAATTCACCCATTTTAATTTTTTTTTTTTCCAACGTTTTTTATTTATTTTTGGGACAGAGAGAGACAGAGCATGAACGGGGGAGGGGCAGAGAGAGAGGGAGACACAGAATCGGAAACAGGCTCCAGGCTCCGAGCCATCAGCCCAGGGCCTGACGCGGGGCTCGAACTCACGGACCGCGAGATCGTGACCTGGCTGAAGTCGGACGCTTAACCGACTGCGCCACCCAGGCGCCCCTAATTCACCCATTTTAAAATGAATGATTCAATCATTTTTAGTATAGTCACAGAGTTCTGCATTCAACAGCACAATTTTAGAATATTTTCATCATCCTCCCACCCCAGCCAAAAAATCCATACCCCTAGGCAGCCACTCTCCATTGTCTCCCAACCCCCAGCCCCAGGCAACCACTAATCTACTTTAGGTCCCTATAGGTTTGCCATAAAATGTAATCATACAACATGTAGTCTTTTGTGACTGGCTTCTGTTACTTATAATGTTTTCGAGGTTCATCCATGATGCACCATGTAGGAATACTTCATTCCTTTTTCTGACTTTTTTGAAACTTCTAAATAAAACTGCAGTAATCAAGACAGTGTGTAATTAGCATAAATACAGCATGGAGTCCAGAAATAATCCTACCCCACTCTCCACTATATATTTGGCCAGGTGATTTTTTAAAAACATGCCAATTGAATTCAATGGGAAAAAGGACGGTCTTTTTCAAGAAATGATGCTAGAGCAACTGAACATCCACATGTGATTAAAAAAAATAATAAAAACAAAAACCACCAAACCAACACCATCCTTACTTCATACTAAAACAAAGACATTTTAGAGATTGTAGACCTAAGAGTAAAAGCCAAATACAAGAAAGCTATTACAAGAAAACATAGGATAAAATCTTTATAATCTTGGAAGTAGGCAAATATTTTTAGACAGTATGCAAAAATCATTACAAGAAAAATGAAAAAGAGTGCTTCTTTAAAATTAAAAATATTTTGAGAAAATATTTCCAGAATATATAAAAAAAAATTTACAACTCAATAAAACCACCATTTTAAAAAATAAGAGATGGGGCGCCTTGGTGGCACAGTTGGTTAAGCGTCCGACTTCAGCCAGGTCACGATCTCGCGGTCCGTGAGTTCGAGCCCCGCGTCGGGCTCTGGGCTGATGGCTCAGAGCCTGGAGCCTGTTTCCGATTCTGTGTCTCCCTCTCTCTCTGCCCCTCCCCCATTCATGCTCTGTCTCTCTCTGTCCCAAAAATAAATAAACGTTGAAAAAAAAAAAAATAAGACATTTCACAAAAGAATATACTTAAATAACCACATGAAAAAATACTATCATTAGTCATCAGGAAAATGCAAATGAAAACCTTAATGATACTTCACACTTATTAGAATGGCAAAAGTTGTTGACAAACCAACAAAAGCGAAAGCTGGTAAGATGTGAAGCAAATGGAACCAAAGTGGGAGCAAGTGGAACCAAACTGTTTTAAAACAGCTTTACAACTTTATACAGTTAAAATATACACTCACCATTTGATCCAGCAATTCAAAAAAACCCAAAAACATCCATATCCACCAAAAGACTGAATATTTCAAGCTGCTTTAATCCCACCAGCTCAAAATTGGAAACAACCCAAATGGTTTTTAACTGATGAATGAACCAACTGTGATATATTTAGCTCATGGTATACGACTCAGCAATATGTAGGTATGAACTGTTAGATGCAACACTGATAAATCTCAGTAACACTATGCTAATCAAAAGCCAGATGCAAACTTAAATATACACTATGGTTCCACTTAAATGAACTGCTAGAACAGACAAATCCACAGTCACAGAAAGGAAATTAGTGGTTGCCTAGGGAAGAATGGAGGGGTATTAACTTCAGAGAAGCATGGGGGCACCTGGGTAGCTCAAGTAAAAATCTCGTGGTTGTGGGATGGAGCCCCACATTGGGCTCTATGCTGAGCATGGAGCCTGCTTGGGATTCTGTCTCTCTCCCACCCCTTCTCTTTCAGAATAATAAACTTTTTTTATTTTTAATTTATATAAAGAAGCAGGAGAGAATTTTCTAAAGTGATGAAAATGTTCTAAATCTTGACTGGCATGGCAGTGACACAGCTATACATTTTGCCAAAACTCACTGAATTATACAGGTAAAATATATAAAATAATTTCAATAAAGTTAATTTTTAAAAATTAGAAATTTCTCATTAGAAAATCAAGCATACTGTAAACTAGTAAAACATCTTGGTCCTGATTAAGTTCTTCACTTAAAAATATGTATAATTGGTATCATTCTAGACCTTACTCAATTTGGGATAGCTAATTCAAAATAAATAATAGGATAAATAATCCCATGAGAGCACTCCAGACCACCAACCCAAAGAAGGTTGCCTAACATGTTCTGGAATGGTATACAGATAGCCCTTTGCACAATACTGAATCCTTGGAGAAGAAAAAACTAACAAAAAAGTTAAGTGTGCAAATTAGAAAATTGAAAAATTAGGCTGAACAAGTAGGATGAAGTCCACTCTCGTCCTTAATATCCAGCCTTTTCCTTAAGCAACCATGGTATTTCTTCTGGTCTACCAAAGTAATTACTGGGCACTAAGTTTCATAGAGTATCAGTTTTGTTTTCTTTTTTATTTATTTATTTATTAAAAAAAATTTTTTTTCAACGTTTATTTTTGGGACAGAGAGAGACAGAGCATGAACGGGGGAGGGGCAGAGAGAGAGGGAGACACAGAATCGGAAACAGGCTCCAGGCTCCGAGCCATCAGCCCAGAGCCCGACGCGGGGCTCGAACTCACGGACCGCGAGATCGTGACCTGGCTGAAGTCGGACGCTTAACCGACTGCGCCACCCAGGCGCCCCAGTTTTGTTTTCTTTATTGTGACCCCCTCAAGAACAGCCAGTGACCATGTCTCATTTTTTTGGCTATCATCCCAAGTGCTAAGAACAACAGATACTTTGACTCTATTAATTAATGAACTTAACAATTATGTTGCAAAAACTGAAAAAAGGGTGAAACACTACTTTAACCAGATAGCCTACTTTAAAGATTGCCTAAAGAAAGCAACCAGAATTACGCTCATCATGTAGGATGAGAAAGTCCTTGATTGTCTATAGCCTAAGACACTGAAAAATATGACCTTCACATATAGATTGAATAAGAAACATAAGCAGACCGAGAACGGGAAAAGATATTATCTTGGGGAGGAAGAAAGAGGGCTGGTGGCTATGGTGTATAGCCAAGAATCAGGAAAGGAGTGATGTTATGCTTTTAATGACTTTTTTTTTTTTAATAAATGTTAAAAAAAATTTTTTTTTTCAATATATGAAGTTTATTGTCAAATTGGTTTCCATACAACACCCAGTGCTCATCCCAAAAGGTGCCCTCCTCAATACCCGTCAACCACCCTCCCCACCCTCCCAACCCCCATCAACCCTCAGTTTGTTCTAAACAATACGGAATGCTTCACGAATTTGCGTGTCATCCTTGCACAGGGGCCATGCTAATCTTCTCTGTATCGTTCCAATTTTACTATATGTGCTGCCGAAGCGAGCACGCTTTTAGTGACTTTTAAGGATATTATACAGGGGCGCCTGGGTGGCTCAGTTGGTTGAGCGTCCGACTTCAGCTCAGGTCATGATTTCACAGTCTGTGAGTTCAAGCCCCGCATTGGGCTCTGTGCTGACAGCTCAGAGCCTGGAGCCTGCTTCGGATTCTGTGTCTCCCCCTCTCTCTGCCCCTCCCCTGTTCATGCTCTGTCTCTCTCTGTCTCAAAAATAAATAAAAACATTTAAAAAAAAAAAAAAAAAAAAAAAGGATATTATACAAAAGTGTGACGATGTGTGTTTATGGTTTTTTTTTTTTAATTTTTTTTTTTAACGTTTATTTATTTTTGAGACAGAGAGAGACACAGCATGAACGGGGGAGGGGCAGAGAGAGAGGGAGACACAGAATCGGAAGCAGGCTCCAGGCTCTGAGCCATCAGCCCAGAGCCCGACGCGGGGCTTGAACTCGCGGACCGCGAGATCGTGACCCGAGCTAAGTCGGACGCTCAACCGACTGAGCCACCCAGGCGTCCCTGTTTGTTTTTTGAGAGAGGGCATAAGTGATTGAAGAGCAGAGAGAGAGAGACACAGAAAGAGAGAGAAGCCGGGCTCGCCAGCGGCTTGTGTTTTTTACCTGAAGCAGGACACAAGCTCATCTGACATGGGACTCGCACTCACCAACTATGAGATCATGACCTGAGCTCAAGTCATATGCTTAACGACTGAGCCACCCAGGCACCCTGTTTATGGTTTTTAAGGAGATTTAGAGAGAACAAATGAAATGAGGAGACTAAATGATTCCTCTGTAAAACAGAAATATTTAAGATATTTGGGGCATCTGAGTGGCTCATCAGTAGAGCATTTGACTTTGGCTCAGGTCATGATCTCATGGTTCCCTGAGTTTGAGCCCCCCCATCAGGCTCTCTACTGTCAGCACAGAGCCCGCTTTGGATCCTCTGTCCCCTTTCTTTTTGTCCCTCCCCCACTCACACACCCTCTCTCTCAAAAATAAGCATTAAAAAAAAGTGGGGTGTGGGGAGTGCCTGGGTGGCTCAGCTGGTTAAGCATCCAACTCTTGGTTTCAGCTTAGGTCATGATCTCACACAACTTGTGGGTTCGAGCCCTGTGTCAGGCTCTGTGCTGACAGCGTGGGGCCTGCCTGGGATTCTGTATCCCTGTCTCTCTCTGCCTCTCCACCCTCATGCTCGCTCACTTTCTCTCAGAAATAAACATTAAAAAATAAAAAATTAGAAAAAATTTTTTTAAAAATCAGCAAAAAACAAGGGAAAGTACTTGTTACTTTGATATAGTAAGTCACTTGACAGTTTTCATTTCACATATTTATTTTTTTAAATTTTTTTTTTTTCAACGTTTATTTATATTTGGGACAGAGAGAGACAGAGCATGAACGGGGGAGGGGCAGAGAGAGAGGGAGACACAGAATCGGAAACAGGCTCCAGGCTCTGAGCCATCAGCCCAGAGCCTGACGCGGGGCTCAAACTCCCGGACCGCGAGATCGTGACCTGGCTGAAGTCGGACGCTTAACCGACTGCGCCACCCAGGCGCCCCCATTTCACATATTTAAACAAAGTCAATGCTTTCTGATTAAGTACATCAGTATAGTTTTATTACTAACGATGTTTAGTAAAATGTGAACTACCTCAACCATGTCCAGCATCTAAAATAATTAAAAAAAATGTTTCCGTTTCAGGTCATTTGAGAAGACCAAAGGGGGAAGGCAAATAGAACATAAATTTCAATGAGAAAAAAGAGAAAAAAGAAGAGAAAATCAAGAGCACCCAAGTCGGCTCCCCACATATACAGAGTATCTAACAAAGAAAAGTGGGTAATCCCTAAGAATCTGCTGAGAACTTTTTTCTTTGGGGGTAGAAAGCAGGGCGGTCACATAATCTCTATTGGAAATAACAGGGACCCATATAAAGAAGGTTAAGGAATACCAAGAGTAACCACACATTTGGGATAACAATAGAGACTGTGTGGGGAACAACAAGGGAAGTCCCTGCTTTGGAGAGCTGTCACAGTCCAGCCAGAAGCAACAACAGAAATTTTGGGAAAAGTGACAGGGCTCAAAGAATAATCAGTTTGAAAGCTCAAGCCGATGTAGCTTTTAAGCACTTGTGACATATTAGGTCATGACTCTTTCATGTTTACTTTCAGTGGAACAGTACAACATTATTACCTTTGGATTCTTGCCTTCCTTGGCCAATAATGCACGAAGTCTCTCTTGTGAAGGGGGTGCAATGAAGATAATATAAGGTTTCAAGTCTGAATTCCGGAGAGTCTTCAATGACTATTAAAAAAAAAATATTTTGGATCTTTATAATAATTTTCATCATTTATTTGCTTCCCAGTAATATACTCCAAATAATATCATTAAAAAAAAAAACAAAACATTGCCTATGAATGTTTCCAAACATCTTTGTAACAATTCACAATATTTTAAGATCCTACCATTCACTGTAAGAATATATTATGTACCTATGCAACACACACACACGAATTAGCTTGCCCTGTTTATATAATGAAATAAAAATGACACTGAAGGTATACAACTATGTGATGCTAAAATATCCTCTAATAAGATCACATAAAGATTATAAATAACCATATTCAAATTCCATTTTGGAGGAAGTAGAAATAAGCAGTAATGTTATTGGGTGCTGGGAGCTAAATACAAGCAGAATATAAAGAAAAATTTCACACACATATATAAAAAGAAGTTCTGGAAAAGTACACCCAAGAAAAAGCAGACTGAATTAGGAGATTGTGGTTTTCACCCTGCCTTTGCCACTGCATGACTGTGTGTTCCTCAACTGAAGCACACGGTCTAAACAGGGATTACAGGAACATGCTTTTTCTATCTAATAACATTATTAAGACAATACGCTTTAACTACCCTAAGTTCTTTGATAAATGTTTTCACCCAATTTAACATTAAAGAATTCTGAAGGCATTTAGTGAAAGCATTTATACTTTCTTTAAAATGTTTTTAATGTTTATTTATTTTTGACAGAGAGAGACAGAGACAACAGTGTGAGCAGGGAAGGGGCAGAGAGGGAGACACAGAATCTGAAGCAGGCTCCAGGCTCTGAGCTCCAAGCTGTCAGCCCAGAGCCCGATTTGGGGCTTGAACCCAAGAACTGCAACCGCAAGATCATGACCTGACCTGAGCTGAAGTTGGATGCTTAACTGACTGAGCCACGAGGTGCCCCGCATTTATACTTTTCTTTTTTGTTTTTTTACATTTATTTTTGAGACAGAAAGAGACAGAGCACAAGTGGGGGAGGGGCAGAGAGAGAAGGAGACAGAATCCGAAGCAGGCTCCAGGCTCTGAACTGTCAGCACAGAGCCCGACTCGGGGCTCCAACTCACAAACCATGAGATCATGACCTGAGCCAAAGTCGGGCACTTATCCGACTGAGCCACCCAGGTGCGCCCCTGTACTTTTCTTAAATCAAATGTTTATAATTGAAATAGTAGAGACTAAGTTCTTTTGTCCACTAAAAAAACAGATGACCAGTGGAAAAAATAGTATGAGAACTTTATTTACCTGTGTACGAAGACTTAAAAGACATATTTTGCCAGAGTTGATCACTTGCCGTACAGAATCTATGCTGGTTCCATACAGATTCTTCTCAAATTCACCATGTTCAATGAACTTTCCAGCTGCTATGTCTGCCTCAAATGCTTGCCGTGAAACAAAGTGGTAATCTCTACCAGCTACTTCGTGGTCTCGCCTACTCCGAGTTGTATCTAGGCAAACAAAATCAGGTAAAAATAACGGGCATGGATCAGAGTAAAGATGGGGGATATTTCTGCTAGTCAGGAAAAATTTTAATTTTGTAATACAGAGGAAATGTAAAATGACGAACTGAGGAAATGTTAAGAGCCCATGTGTTTAACACTGACTGGTTTTATTTCTAGACTGAGAAATGAACAAAAATGTGGTTTTAGTATCTTAATAATAGTTACATTTAATTGCCGTAACACATTTTATGCTTACACTTTAAATTGCTTCTTGCATTTAAACACTACCATTTTTTTCCTAAAGTTTATTTCCATAAGATTAGGCACTGTGTAATATTTATTCACTTACTTACCTATTTATTATTTACTTATACTATTTAATTTTAAGATACAGCTTTTTTTTAAACGTTTATTCATTTTTGAGAGAGACAGAGCACGAGTAGGGGAGGGGCAGAGAGAGGAGACACAGAATCCAAAGCAGGCTCCAGGCTCTGAGTTGTCAGTATAGAGCCCGATGTAGGGCAAGATCATGACCTGAGCTGAAGTCAGACACTTAACCAACTGAGCCACCCAGGCGCCTCTAGGTACTATAAAATCTTTAAACAGAACTTCTGTGTTCAGACATTCGGTCTACATTTTTATCTTCTGCATCAGTTTAAAAAACAGAAGCTGATTCCATATTGAATAGGGAATCGTAAGAAACCCAAATTGAAATTCATTTAGAAAGTAATTAGTACCACAGGAAAAATGGAAATTTCTCAATAATGACTATCTTGAGTTACATATTCTCAAAAGATTTGATTAAAACAAAGTTCCTCTTTTCTGGGCAAAACTATTTTTGATGAACTGGATGAAAAATTTCCCTCCAGTTAGGTTCTAAGATAGAAAATTGAAAAGCACAGGAAAATGAGAATGCATCCAAACTTACGAGGAACCGCAGATGCAAAGCGGTCTTTTTCCTTGTTCATGAGCCTCTGACGCAATTCATTCTGGCCACAGTTCTGTGGACCAATCAGAATGATAGGTCTTTTCCTATTTGCTGGCTGATGATAAAGTGACATTTCCTCATAAGTTAAGATCTCTTCATTGTCATAATCTTTGAAAAAGAAAAAGTTAAGCCCTTCAGATAGAATTATTGCCATGTAATAAAAATGTACTCAAATTTTCCAAAAAATTGGAGAGAAGACACTTTATTATCATTAAAAATGCTTAGCTTTTTGGATCAAGATAGTAATAACTGGGTAGGATTATATGAATATTTTCCAATGTGAATATATACTTCCCAGGATACTACGAAAATAAATCAGACAATATACTGATCTTTCTGGAAGTGTTTACTGCTCCTTATGCTTCATAGTTTGAATGTTTTAATACAATATAACTACACTCCTTCTTATGTAAAATAACTAGTTTGCAGTCAATACTCTGTCAGAGGGTGGGCACCAGGGGATAAACTAATGAGAATATTATCTGCCATTTTTGTAAAATGGAGATAATACTTCACTTAGAGGGTTGGTTTAAGGATCAGACACAATATATATGCTGAGCACAACACCTGGCACTGACAAACATTTACAAATAGTAGCTACAACTAGTGTTATCAGAGAAAGTAGGGATACTTTTCTGTGATTATATAACTTGAAATCAGATCATATGTGTGCTATCCGAACTTGGAATACTAACTTGAGGTCACGATTCAAGATGTATAAATTGTGAAAGGTGGGGTAACATTCCTAAAGCCCATAACCCAGATGAAATCAGAGCTGTCAAGTGGTAAGAACAAAGGCAGAGAACTAGCAGCCTGCTATCTTCTCACTCCTGTTCTCACTCCCTGACGGGGAAAGAGCACCAGATATATGGTCACACTTGGCTGTAAGTTCCACGGGGTCAGGCAATCATTTTAGTCTTGCCAGTGCTTTGCACAGAGTGCAGAATAGGAACCCAAACTGTCTAGATTCGAGCTCAGCTATATATGCTTTAAGAACTAAAGCAGATTTTTAATATTTGAACTTCAGTTTGTTAATCTGTAATCTCAAGGAATTTATTGTGAGGCCTAAATGGATGAAAGTATCTAAAGTATATAGTTACTACCCCTGGAATAGAATGGTTATTATAAATGATAGTTATTATTGTAGAAATATAATTCCTGCCTTTCCCAAAATACTTTACACTCTGAAAAATCTGAGTTCTTCCTTCTAACATGTACAATCAGACTGTGGCAGCATTTTTATTTATAAAGACTTAGTTTATAGATCTGTAAGCTTCAGATATGCAGGTTTTCTATAATAGCTATTAGAGCTGAACCAATTTAGTATGTTTCAAAAGATGCAGAAACATATATTACTTACCCAAATATAGAGCAAAGGATTAAAAATTCAATAAATCTTAATGACATAGTGATTTAATTAGCATTATGGATATTTATTTTGGAAAAAAAATTTTTATTAAAGTAGACTGAATCTCTTTTAAATAGAATTTTTCAATAACCTATGTTATTTTTGTGTTTAATTTATGCTACCTAAAAAAAAAAACCTCAAGATACTGAGAGAATAATAAGCCTTATAAATTGTATAAGAAGTTAAGGAGTGTCTTTGCTTTATTATTTGGCTTGTTTCTGACATGAAGCAAAGCAGAGGGAGAAAATTCTAATGCACGTTAAGGACCAATGAAGAAGGTAATGAAAAGCAGTAAATGAGGTTGGGTTTATAAAAATTGGATGTGGAAACTGCCGAACTAAGGTAGTTGGTGCCTAATAGAGAGGCAACAGCCATCACTCAGGTCCAGCAGACTGCTGTCACTTGTGAACACAAACCCTGTGTTACTAGAGCCTTTGATGTGTAGAGAAGCTACACTTAAAATTTTTTTTTTAAATCTTAGTAATAAAACAAAACAAAAACACTCTCCTTTTGTGCCTGACTCAGCCAACAGGTAGCAGGCTCTGTGGAAGGGTTGTCTTGGTGACATGAGTTACTGTAAACAAAATACTCATTTGGAGGCATGTATTAATTTTGCAAAGAATTTAAGTAGGAAAAACAGGAATCTATCAAACACTACATAATGCTAAATTGTACTTTAATTTTTATGCCAGTTTTTCTCTAAACTCAAAACACTGCATTACTCATAGGATTCCAAAAGAAAATAATTTCTGCTAAACGACTTTCTTAAGCACATATGTTACATTAAGAAGCAAAATAGGACTAATAGTATAACTCCCTAAAAATAGCAGTTTAATTTCTTTCAAGTGTTAGATACAGACCTCTTTGAGATGTAAATCCAGCTATATCTTAGAGGAGAACTCACCATCATTTTTATTTGCATTATATAAAACCTTTTTCCTCTTCTTTTTATTCTTCTTTGCACACCATAGTTTTCCTGTTGAACAATCAGAAACAACTATAAATGTGGTACTTGTTTCCTTGAACAAAGCTATGTATTTCAAATTAAAGAACTGAAATAGTTTTCCATTGAAATTTATAAACACATATTACATTGTTCACAGAACTATTTTTCAGGGAAACAGTTACAATTTTCCATTAGTCTCACATCACAGACACTTTTTAATACTTAAATCTTGTCCTTCATTTAGAGTCCTAAGATAATCAGTTTTGCTGCTCATATCACTCTTACCATGAATACATCTTTCTTGACAGTTCTAACTGATTTAAACAGTTCAGATGGAGACCCAAGAAACCTCTCATTAATGTCAAATATTAAGTGTCCAACCTGATTTTTCTGGCTCCTTATCTTCCTCTATGGTTTGCTTCATAGCTTCCCTTTGCTGCTGAAAGCTTTTCCCTTAGTAGCAGAAAGAAAATAATTAGTATAATTAAATTAGTATAATTTAAGACAAAAGAATAGAAGGGTTTTTGTTTTTTTAATCAAGGGGAAAACACCAGAAGTAACTCTTCACTTATATTCCTTTTTTTGGTTATGGTAACCTTCTTTTAATATAAACATATAAACCACAAAAGAAACAAACAGGCAACAATAATACAATCCATTATAAGATGTTTCTAATATGTCAAACACTAATGTTGGACTATGATCAAATGTAAATTAGAGGGTACATTATTTAATGGTAAGACACATATTTTAAAAAGTTCTTGTGAATTCCCCTCTGTGGTCTCAGTCTAAGAGATGGATTGTGACAAATAGTTTTCCTTTTCACTCTCTTTTCCTCAACATGCAATTTTCAACAAAACTTAAAAGTTGTATTCTCTGTATTCTAGCACACAGTAATGTTTTATGACTAAAAGTATTAACTGGCCTCTTTTCAGCATTATTGTTATCAGTAATAATTACTGATATTTATACATTATAACTGTTTGATTCTTTGGTTCAAGGTTTCTGTGAGTAGGATCAACATTTATTTGCTTTTCAAAGAACCTTCCAGCCCTTACCTCCCTACCCACTTTCCAGTGGTTCTTAGTAATCAAACCAGTTACTATTTATTTCCCTTTCTCATATACAAATGAAAAAACAAAAAATTAGACACAGAAATAACTGGATGGATTCAATCATAAGATATAAATATGTTCTAGAGATTACTGGGTTAACTCCCAAAGAATAGATTGTACTTACTTGACACAAAATTTTATCCAAAACAGAGTCTTTTTAATTTTTCAATTTAACCAACAAGTAGCATTTGGAAAAGGTTTTTCTGAGGGGAGGATCACCATAAAGTAAACTAAAATAGTAGTAGATACCATTTGTTTCCAGTTACGATTTCTTATCAGGCCCCAATTGACAGATTTTTATGCATAACATTGATGTTTTTATGAAGCATTATTTTCTGAATTTACAGGTGAGGTAGCTACACCTCAATGAAATTAAATGATTTACTGAAGACTCAAAAGGAGCAGAATTAGGATTCAAATTCCTATCTCTTACTCTCCAAGACAGTGCTCTTTTCATGGTACTATGAAACCATAACATTTTATTTCCTCTTTTTTATGTTTTCCTCCCTTCAATGGAATTGACTGCTCTTTCTTCTCAATAACTAATAATGTATAATGAGATCAGTTTAATTTTAGATCATGTAGTAAAGAATCTGTGATACATATGGAAGACACCAGGCTATGTGCTGAGGGTACAAAGACATGAAACTCAGTCTAGTTGGCAGAATATATTCCCTTTTAAATCTTCCTGCCATCATATGAGAGTATGTCAGCTATAATTATAAGCCTCCAAATGTTTAAAGTATTAAGTTTCAGCCTCACTATCAACCAATCCTAGGACATGTTTTACTAGAATATAGTATCTTATAATAGAAGATAAATAATAAACCAGTGTTAGAAAATTTAATAGTTCAATTTTTACAAAGCTTTCATTAAGCATTTACTATGTAGAAAGTACTACGTTGGATCTTGGTTCTGGATCATTTAAAATTATCTCAAATTAAAGAAATTATTTCCAGGAGGTCACTTTACAAAATAATATGTGAACATTCACCATTTGAATTTAAGATACTACTCAATGTATTCCCTTGCATTTATTCTTCTCAATCCCTTTTTCTTCACATATACATATGTACATATATATGTTTTAATCATTTTTTTACTTCCACCTTTCAGCTACCAATGATACAAATAAATGAAAAACATTTCATTCTAAGTTTTTCCTTTTAGAATTAAGATTTTAATATAGGCGGCTTTCAAAGTTTTTGATTTTCATCTTGTTTTCAGAGATCTACCTTAAAATCAAATGTATTTTTTTTTGAAAGATAAAAGTGGTTTTACTTAAAAAACTTGGACTGGAGTTCAACTTTTTAAATTTTTATATCTAGTTTTTTTTTTTTTGTTTCAAGCCAAGGATTCTTGGATATCAATAAGCAAATTCCATCTATGTTGGCGTAATCTGCAGAACTCAGTGTATTTCATAAGAACAAAAGCAAAACCATTAATACTGAGTCTGATACACTCAAGAAGCATTAAAGATAACCAGGTTATCTTCAGGAGCTATACAGACTGCAATGCTAGTAAAAACAAGTAACTATGGTGATGGAAAATTTTAGAGCACTAAAATTTTAAAGTAAGTAAAAAAGAAATAAATGTAAGTATCTGATGTTAACAGATTTAGAAAAAATAAGGAGCAAAATAATTTTGATCAGTTACATATTAAAATGTTTAAAAGCATTATAGTCATGTACTTCTATGGCACATTTTTATAGTACATATGGATGTAGACTGTTGTTATGACAGCAGACATTAATGGAAGGTAGACAATATGACTTCTTAAGAAGTCTTCTAACAAAACCATCATCAAACTCAAACTAAGGTGGGTTCATTTATTTGTCCTATAAAAAAAAACCTTACAAATGATATCACTGAAATCTCCTTGGTGCATCTCTATACTTTTAGAAACTCAATACAATCAGTCAATATACTCTAGTTCTAAATATTTATGGGCTAAGGCTGGCATGATGAGAAGATATCAAATTGATATTTGGCATGAGCACTAAGTAGAACATGATGGCTGCTCAATACCGCAGGATTTCTAGAGGAACATCTCATGTCTGTTACTGTGAAGAATCAAGGGTGTAGCATCATCCCCTGAAGTTAATATAAGAAGCCCATTCCTCATTCCTTGAAATATGACTGAGTATAGACAGAATCTGTTTTCAGCTTTTGGATTTTAAAGCAGACGGTTTGTGGCCTTCTGTGGTTTTATACACATAGACTCAACTGCATGAAAAAGTAACTACATCCGTTTTTTAAGGACATGAAAAAGTGAGTTCTTCTCTGTGAAGCCTTATATTTTAAATATATTTTTTTTAAGTTTATTTGTTTTTAGAAAGAGTGAACAGGGGTGAGGCAGAGAGGGAGAGAGAGAGAATCCCAAGCAGGCTCCACACTATCAGTGGCAGAGCCTGACATGGGGCTTGATCTCACAAACTGTGAGATCATGAACTGAGCCAAAACCAAGAGCCAGATGCTTAACTGACTGAGCCACCCAGATGCCCCAAAATGATTTTTTTTTAATTTTTAAAAAAATTTTTAAAATTTACATCCGAGTTAGTTAGCATATGGTACAACAATGATTTCAGGAGTAGATTCCTTAATGCCCCTTACACATTTAGCCCTTCCCCCCTCCCACAACCCTTCCAGTAACCCTCTGTTTGTTCTCCATATTTAAGTCTCTTATGTTTTGTTCCCCTCCCTGTTTTTATATTATTTTTGCTTCCCTTCCCTTTGTTCATCTGTTCTGTGTCTTAAAGTCCTCACATGAGTGAAGTCATAAGATATTTGTCTTTCTCTAATTTCGCTTAGCATAATACCCTCTAGTTCCATCCACATAGTTGCAAATGGCAAGATTTCATTCTTTTTTATTGCCGAGTAATACTCCATTGTGTGTGTGTGTGTGTGTGTGTATACACACATACCACATCTTCTTTATCCATTCATCCATCGATGGACATTTGGGCTCTTTCCAAAGTGTTCTTTTAAATATGTACTTTATACTATATTGTCTTTTTACCTGGAACAAGCCCAGCTAGAGGTTGATTATCTTCGTCCCCTTCTCTATAGGCTTGCCACCAATTTGGATCTTCTTGACTGATGACATGAAGTATATCGCCTTTTTGAAAAGATAGACCTAACTCTCGACACGGAACATAAGGGTCATCTGAGGGGTCATAGTCAAAATGAGCTTTCACATGGATCTAAAAGATAAAAAGGGTAAAAATCAAAACAACGGTAATGATGAAATGGCAACACAAAATATTCAGCATAAATATAATCAAAATGTTACAATTTTATTAGTGCAAAGCAATTATGAGTTGAAAGAAGGGAGGTTTAGTTAAGTAACTGCAGTATTTTCTCAGGCTTGTTTTCTTCAGTTAAGTTCATCACTCTGTTGATTACAAACATGTACTAGAGTACAAACAACAAACAAAAACTGTATAAAAGTATGCACAGGACTGCACTGTTAGCTGCTAACTGAGCCTGAAGTGCTAAGGGGCCTCAAAGGCTTGAGAGAAGCAGAAGGAATGTAACTGAGACCCTTTCCCCCTCTATTCCTGACCTTTGAAAACAATGACTCTGCAGTAAGGTATGTAATTTCTAAACCACTACTATCTAGAAATGTGGACTAACCTCACCACATCTGTCACCTATGCAGGAGAGTGTCAGTTTCCCTGGTGCTGTTACCCTTCTTGAATACACTGTCAGTGCGACTGTGCCTTAAACTTCTCTCAGTGTTTCTTTTAAAAGGGATCTGTTTAGGTTCAGAAACAATCACACCCCAAACTGCTAAAATCACCTAAATCAAGTTTATAATAAATTCCTGTGTATTCTATTTGTAGGCTTTGAAATTTAACTAGTTGTATGGTTATAATTTTTGCTAACAATTTTTCTGCATATCAAAAAAATGTGTTACACTTGCAGCATTAAAGGTAGGTAAGAATTCACATGAATCTTACTGAGAGCTAAGTTATTCCTATACTATTTCCTCCAATATACCTCTGTAAGATGTAACAAAGTTGTCTTAATTTTAATAAAGTAAAAAGAATTAATATTAATATTCTCTTTAACTTTCCATTATAATTTTCATCCAGCCTGGTTAAGTGACATGTGGCATTTCCTAAATCTGTAAGAAGTCCATTTTCATCTAATGAAATCCAGCACCTATATGCAATGAGTGTTTCTGCCCCATAGAGGTTAAACTTCAGGTTTCAGCTCAATGAGCCAAGCAACTAATTGACAGCTTAAGAATTTTATTATTCGGAGTCCTTTTCTATCCAATTGTTATTGCCTTTCACATCCTCACCATAATTGAGGCCACCTATCATAAAAATAATACTGGTCTATTTCAAGAATTGTTTTATGAAAGTACAGTATCTTTTTTCAGCTCCTAAAACACAAAATTGAGTATTTTCAATGATGATGGATATATGAAATTTGATAAAACACTTTCTAAGTGATAAAAATATATCTCTATCTATCTAATCCATCTCCCTCCATAAGGCATAACCAAGAATCCTCATGAAAGTAACAGCCTCTTTCAGAAATTATGCTTGAGGGTGTCTTAAATATTTTTATAATTTCAGAAAAATATTTTACTAACTACTATATATAGGAAATGAGAAAATCCAACTCCCAATATAAAACTGGCAATACTGAAATAAAGCAAATGATCCAGTTAAAAATGCAGAACTTACATAGCTAGTCTGCTTTTTTGGGGTTATCTTTTCATGGATGTACTCTGTAAGTTCAAATAGTACACAAAGTCATAAATGTATGGCTCAATGAATTCCACAAATGAAACATACCTGTATAAACAGCATGCAAATCAAGAACGAGAATATCACCAGCATGCGAGAAGCCCTGACTCCTGTACCTTTCGGTCACTAACCACTCTATGTCCTCCAAGGGCAAACATCATCCTGATTTCTAGAAGCATAGATTAGTTTTCCCGGTACTTTGCTTCATACAAATGGAATCACAACGTACACACTCTTGGATTAAATATGGTTAAGAGACCTCTTTCATTTGGACTGTGTTCTGCTGCATTCCAGCTAGAGAGTGCCCTAAAGAGCCTTACTGTTAATGTGAAAACAGAGTTTTAACACATTGAAAACTCTGCCAGGTAAAACCAAAAATAAATTTTAGAAAGTTATACAAAAGTAGCAGAGAATCAAAACACAGTTGAGACTTTGATTAAAGAGATTATACATACAATTTATAACCTTGGCATAAAATGTAGGATAATCTAGAAGTCCCTGTCAACTATCCCTGTCAACCAACCTTCCAAAATCTGCTTAAATTGTTGCCTTTTTAGCCAAAGAGTCTTAGGAATCTAATTATGGAATCACAGGGATTATTTAAGGAGGTATAGAGATTTTTGTTATCAGGCTTTTATTTTAGACATCTAGGAGATCAGACTAATTTGGTAACCTGACTGACGATTTTATCAAATAGCTTTCTGAAAGCAATACAGAGCATGTTTTCAAAGTGTTCTGCTAAGATCACTTGCCTAGAATGTTTATCAAAATACTAAATTCTTATGCCACATCTCCGACTTTGACTCTGCATTTTAACTAGGTTCCTCGGATAACTGTTACACACATGCCATTTAAAATGTACCCTAGTGCCTGGGTGGCTCAGTCAGTTAAGCATCCAACATCAGCTCAGGTCATGATCTCATAGTTTGTGATTCGGGCCCTGTGTTGGGCTCTGCACTGACAGCTCAGAGCCTGGAGCCTGCTTCAGATTCTGTCTCCCTCTTTCTCTGCCCTTCCCACGCTTGTGTGCTGTCTCTCTCAAAAATAAATAAATAAGCATTTAAAAATAAATGAATGGGGGCACCTGGGTGGCGCAGTCGGTTAAGCGTCCGACTTCAGCCAGGTCACGATCTCGCGGTCCGGGAGTTCAAGCCCCGCGTCAGGCTCTGGGCTGATGGCTCAGAGCCTGGAGCCTGTTTCCGATTCTGTGTCTCCCTCTCTCTCTGCCCCTCCCCTGTTCATGCTCTGTCTCTCTCTGTCCCAAAAATAAATAAATGTTGAAAAAAAAAATTAAAAAAAAAATGAATGAAAGAAAGAAAGAAAGAAAGAAAGAAAGAAAGAAAGAAAGAAATGTACCCTAAAATCTTAGGGAACTACTACCCTAAGGGAAACTAATTAGACCACTGTGGAGGCTGTATCTAGTTCAACGACCTTTGCCAAAGTCCAACAAAATCAGCCAGAGATGCTTTTCACTCTACTCCTGCCTTGGGGTCACCCCTTGACCATTCAGATTTAGCTGGTTTGGAATGGGGCCTCTCTTTGTGTAGGCTGAGGAAGAGTACAGAGGGGAAATGCTTTGCTTATGTGACAAGTTTATCTAGAGCTGTATACAATGTACCCTAAAATTAAGAGCAAAGCAAAAAAAAAAAAAAAAAAAAAAAAAAAAAGCAAAGTTTTTTCACAACAGAGCTTGACCATTTGGTTGAGTTAAAGTCTGAGCATTGCCTTGCCATACTCTATGTGACTTCTATCCATATATTCTACCGATCAACTCTTATCAGTGCTAGAAGGTATCTCCATCCATTTTTCCTCTCCAGCTCCTTTAGTGGCTATTTTTTTTTTTTACCATACAAAGGAAAACAAAGCCTTTTCAAAATGGAGAGATGCTGACCCTTCTAGAAGACTCCAGGGTTTAACAATGCTGCAATATCAGTACAATGTATCTCATGATCAAAATATTGTTTGGTTTCAAAACAAAACAAAATCTTGTATTTATATACAATTACCTTCCAGCCCAACATTTTTCTCTGGGCCTTTTCATAGTACCTGTAAACTATTCACATTCGAAGTCCTAATGATGGGGATATGGTAAAGAGATAACAATTCATCAATTCATTTACATCTTTCCTAAGGGAGTCCATGCTCCAAAATAATTTTTCTTTGTAATTTTTATTTCTGTATTTCTTATTATAGATTTATCTTGAAGTTTTAAAATTATTTGTGGAAGAGAAAAGAATGAAAGTCTATCTATCTTCCTTTAGCTTTGGCCTAAACTCTACCCCTTGCTCACACTGTAAAATTAAGGGCAGCATCAAGAAAAGCCTTTCCAGTGTGTTATAACAGTTTCCAAATTCCTCCTCCAACCCTAGATTCCTCCTCTCGATGCCACTCAAGGATTATCTTTGTCTGCTTCCATATTTTATATGAGAAGTTTTGGGTATCTGTGGGACATCCAGAAGTTGTTTAATAGAAGGGAGACAGAAATATGAACCTTAGAATAACAGCAAACTTAACACAGCAATTGCCCTAACTTGAAAAGGGATATCCATCTAATATACACTGAAATTTCATAAAAATCTTAAATTTTTAAAAAATGTTTATTCTTGAGAGAGAGAGAGAGAGAGAGAGAGAGAGAGAGAGAGAGAGAGAGCAAGAGCGAGAGCATGAACGGGGGAGAGGCAGAGAGAGAAGGAGACACAGAATCCAAAGAAGACTCCAGGCTCTGAGCTGTCAGCACAGAGCCCGATGTAGGGCTCAAACTCACAAGCCGTGAGATCATGACCTGAGCTGAAGTCGGACACTTAACCAATTGAGTCACCCAGGCGCCCCAGTATTCATAAAAATCTTACTGCATTATAAAATTCCAGATCCTCTTCCAAAGGAGAGAAAAAATTAAGATGAAAATTAGAGAATACATTTTATACTTCTTAACAGAAAAGTAAATACATTTGACAAAGGCAGTTCTCAACTCCTTAAAAACTGTGAACATCCTTAATCATTTTTTTTTAAACTGCAGAATTTCTTGCAAACACATAATACATATAAACAGACTGCTCCCCTGACCTGCTCTCCCCACAGTAAATACAACTATAGCCCAGATCTCTCCTTAGAATTACAGACTGATACATTCAATTCTATGTACTCAGTATGTCCACATGAATGCCCTTCAACCTGGAAAATGGACCTCTTCATTTTTCTCCCCAAATCTATTTCCTCCAGACTTCCCTTTAGTAAGCAGAACCACTATCCACTCAGTGGGTTATTCAAGCATCCTTGCTTCCTCTTTTCCTCGCTGCATTCTTTACAAGGTCTTGCCATCTCTACTTCTAGAACACAACCTGATCTATTTTCTCTATTGCCACTGCTATCATCCTAGTTTAAGCCATCATCATACTTTATAATGATTTCAGTTTCCTAAGTCTCCTTGCTTCCCTTACTGGCTCTACTAATCCAATTTCCACACAGCGGCCAGATGATTTTTTTTTATGTGTATTTATTTTTGAGAGTGAGCATGAGTGGGGGTAGGGGCAAAAAGAGAGCGGAACAGAGGATCTGAAGTGGGCTCTGCACCAAAAGAAGAAAGCCTGACATGGACCTCAAAGTCACAAACCATGAGATCATGACCTGAGCTGATGTAGGCCACTTAACCGACAGAGTCACCCAGGCGCCCCAAAAATTGTTTTTTTATTTTTTAATTTTTTATTCTTATTTATTTAAATATATGTTTTAATGTTTATTTTTGAGAGAGCCAGAGACAGAGCACGAGCAGGGGAGGGGCAGAAAGAGAGAGGGAGACAGAATCTGAAGCAGGCTCCAGGCTCTGAGCTGTCAGCACAGAGCTCGACATGGGGCTCAAAATCACGAGCTGTGAGATCATGACCTGAGCCAAAGTTGGACACTTAACCGACTGAGCCACCCAGGCACCCAAGAAATGTTTTTTTTTAATAAAAATCAGATCATGATACTAGATTTAATATCCAAACTTCCTGCTGTGGCCACAGAGATCTACTTGACCTGGTCCTACCTACCTCTCCAGCTTCATCTCTTTGAATCCTCTCCCTACCTTTCCATTCCCCCACTTTCCTCCACCTCCAAGGATTTCCAAATAGAAAGGTCTTCTGGCAATTAATAGGCCTAGCTTCATCTCTTCTTGCAGGTCTCAGCCTCATGTTGCCTCCACCCAGAGGACTTTCCTGACCACTTAATCCTATTTCTTTTTATTCTTCAGTGTTCAAGGCTGCTTATTTCCATTTTATCATTTACTACAAGCTATAGCTATTTTATATCATGTTAATTATTATCAACTCACTGCTTAGCATAGTGCTTAGTACACAAAAACAAGATTTTCACTGTAAGGAAAAAACTGGGGACCCCTAAGAATAGATTTCAATTATTAATACCATTTGGCTAGTGGCTAATTCTGTGTTTTGTATCCTTGACCTGTGATTTTTAGCATTCTCCTTTCCTAAGCCTATAAATTCCCCTTAAACCACATCTCTCTCCTATCCTCCCATCCCAATCCCCACAAATGAAGACTTCAGTCATGTTCCCAGTCTTCTTAAAGCTGTAAGTCTTCTGTAGGCAAAAGAGACCCTATGGCAATTTGAAACACTAATGTCTTTAGTATGCTTTTATTGTACTCAGAATCTAGTATCATTATTTATATAGCTACTAACAAGTTTTTTTTTTTTTTTAAGGTTTATTTACTTTTGAGACAGAAAGAGAGAGAGAGCACACACGAAGAGGGGAAGAGCAGCGAGCGAGCAAGCGAGAGAGAATCCTAAGCAGGCTCCGTGCTATCATTGCAGAGCCTGACGTAGGGCTCGAACTCACAAACCATGAGATCATGACCTGGGCCAAAATCAAGAGCTGGATGCTTAACCAACTGAGCCACCTAGGCGTCCCAGCTACTAAGATGTTAATTCATCTATAGTTACACTTTTCTATCATGGTATTCTAATTATTTTCTTTAGATTGATAATAAACAGTAATGCAATATTTAGTGGCTTTGTGGGACATTACCTGTTATACTATACACTGTTAAAAGCCTAATTTCTGGAATAAGCATAAGATTTAGTCCTTAGTCACTTATTAATAGTGGGCTTGGGCAATTAACTTGACCTAAGTTCTAGTTTCAATGCCTGTTGAAGGGGTTAAATAAAAATACCTGTATTTTTACAGGGATGCTGTGGGCATTAAATGAGGTAAAACCTATAAAAAACAATTAGTACCATACCTGGTACTGAGTAACTAATCACAATAATAGCTAATATTTATTGGATAATCAATAATCTCTGAATTTTCTAGTACATATTCCATCACTAATAAGCATTGTGACCCCTCACATTTCAATTTATTTCTGTTAGATCAGAGCACTGGACTACATGAAAAAAGTGTCTTCATGTTCAAATATTTTATTTCTTCCTTCCATATTATTTCAATTATATGGTAGAATAATCTAGAGTTTTGCACACTTGTCTGAGAACTCCAACTTTTTTTTTTCAAGTCAACGCAGACAGAAGGAAACTGCCATTTAAATGATGTTATGTTGGGGCACCTGGGTGGCTCAGTCGGTTAAGCGTCTGACTTTGGCTCATGTCACGATCTCATGGTTCATGAGTTTGAGCCCTGTGTCAGGCTCTGTGCTGACAGCTCAGAGCCTGGAGTGTGCTTTGAATTCTGTGTCTCCCTCTTGCTACCCTCTCCAGCTTGCACTCTTTCTCAAAAATAAACAAACATTAAAAAATAAATGAATGAATGAATGATGCTGTTTCCTGGGACAAATGTGCCCATCACCCAGAAGTGAACTACAAAGGTGCCAAGACTCTTGCCCTCTGTGACGGATAGAGCAGCCACTGGTTGCTATGTGTGATGCAAAAGAAACCTAAATAAAGCAGTACTTCTGATAGAGCTGACTCCTGCCGTCTGTGACGTCATAATTCAGCAAGTAAATATAGTGGGGTTGGCAGATAACTCCCATTTTCTCTTAAACACACATTTCTTCAAACATCACAAAACATACATCAGAAAGATACCTTTTGCTGTTCTTAATAGATCCTGACTTGTACCATAACAGTGGTCAATAAATTGTTTTAATTTCTTAAATTCAGCAATCTCACAGATAATTATTCTGCATATTCTCCAATAACTAAAATTATAATTTCCTATCACTGTTTTCTTTCTGCAAGCTTTAATAACAGTAATTCATTTTCAGCCAGTTAGGTTTGATAAAAACTTTCCAAGAGATATGGCAATTTTGAGAGTTCTTCACAATTCAAGAAGGAAATGAAGGAAAAAAAAATACTGTACATCATCTTTTCATTTTGAAAAGCATCTCTAACCTAAAGACACCTACAGATTGAAAGTAAGGGGATGGAGAACCATCTATCATGCTAATGGTAAACAAAAGAAAGCCGGAATAGCCATACTTCTATCAGACAACCTAGACTTTAAAAAAAGACTGTATCAAGAGATGAAGAAGGGCATGTATATCATAATTAAGGGGTCTACCCACCAAGAAGACCTAACAATTGTAAACATTTACGTGCCAAATATGGAAGCACCCAAATATATAAATCAATTAATCACAAACATAAAGAAACTCATCGATGAAAAGCATCTCTACCATCAAATGCTGAATCAATGTGGGGCTTAAACTCACAATCCTGAGATCAAGGGCCACATACTCTACTGATTGAGCCAGTTAGTCACCCCCAAAATACGGTATTTTAAAATGGATAAACCTTCCATCTTTTCCTTTCTCTCTGTCCCTTTATTATTTTTTTTAAAGCCCAGATAAGTAAATGCATATTCTAACCCTCCTCTGTGAAGTCTACTCAGATTGCAGAGCTACTTTTGAAATTAAGGCCTCGTTTACAGGGAAAAAGGCATAGAGAATGAGGCTGATGGAATTCAGGGACAAACTATTTCCTCATTTTTCTTCCTACAAAGCACTTTAAACAGAAGGAAGCTTGCAGATGCAACATCAACTTCAATATGTTCCATAAGGAATGAAGGGAAAACATGGAATGATAGCCAAAATATGAAGCATAACTGTGATGAAATTTTTTTTTAAATTTAACGTTTATTTATTATCGAGAGACAGAGAGACACAGAGCGTGAGCAGGGGAGGGGTAAAGAGAGGGAACACACAGAATCTGAAACAGGCTCCAGGCTCTGAGCTGTCAGCACAGAGCCTGACGCGGGGCTCGAACTCATGAACTGTGAGATCATGACCTGAGCTGAAGTCAGTCGCCCAACCGAGCCACCCAGATGCCCCATAACTGTGATGAAATATTGACAAAAAAATGAAACTGTGTTCTTTCAAACCATTATGCTTTTGTAGAAGTTAATAATAACAGACGCAATACACATCAGCCTTCTACGTCAACTCCGCATTTTGAAGTCTGTAAATTTCCAAACAGCTTTACTGAGAAATAACTCATACATTATAAAAGTCACTACTGTACACAATTAGATACTTTTTATTAATTCAGAGTTGTACGACCATGAACAATTTTGTAACATTTTTTTATCACCTCCAAAGGAAACCTCATACTGATTAAGAATCACTCCCATGCTCTCCTAACTCTCCATTCCGACACCTAAGGATCTACTACCTCCTGTCTCTACAAATTTACCTATTCTGGACATTTCATATAAATGAACCAATATATGGCCTTTTGTGACTGGCTTCTTTCATCTAGCCTAAGTTTTTCAAGTTCACCCATGTTATAGCAAGTATCAGTACTTTATTCCTTTTTACTGCCAAATAATATTCCTTTCTAAAAATGGATAGATCATATTTCATTTTCCATTCATCAGGTAGCAGACATTTGGGCTGTTTCTACTTTGTGGTTAATAAAATAATGCTGCCATGAACATTCACATACAAGTTTTTTTGAGGATGTGTTTTCAATTCTTTTGGATACATATCTAGGAGTGGAACTGTTAGGTTGTATGAAGTTTGTCTTTTACCATAGCAGTTGAATAAATGTTTAACATAAAGAGCAATAGATATTCTAAAATTAAAGCTGTACATACTTTGAAAAAGCACTTTTTCCTCCTGCACTAAGTATGTTTAAGTTAAATAAACCACCTATAATGACAGAAAAAGAAGTTGCAAGTCATAAAAATTCTGGAAGAAAACTGTTTTATTTTTTACTTTTCAGAGTTTACTAACTTTGAAATATTAATATTTATGTTTATTTAAATCAGAACTGCTGAATTTACCTTTTACTTGAGTGTTAAGAAATAATTAAAGAGACATTTCTAAGACTCAAAAGTAAACATATATGTACAAGTTTTTGTGTGGACATAAGTTTTCAATTCCTTAGTATACCAAATGAGACAAAAACATATCCACACAAAAAAACCTGCATAGGACTACATGGATGGAACAAGAGGGTATTATGCCAAGTGAAATCAGTCAGAGAAAGACAAGTATCATATGACTCACTCATATGAGGAATTTAAGATACCAAACAGACGAACATAAGGGAAGGGAAGCAAAAAGAATATAAAAACAGGGAAGAGGACAAAACATAAAAGACTCTGAAATATAGAGAACAAACAGAGGGTTGCTGGAGGGGTTGTGGGAGAGGGGATGTTTAAATGGGTAAGGGGCATTAAGGAATCTACTCCTGAAATCACTGTTGCACCATATGCTAACTAACTTGGATATAAATTAAACAATAAATTAAAAACCAAAAACCAAAAAAAAAAAAAAAAAAAAAACCAAAAAAAAAACCCCCAAAAAACCTGCACAGGGATGTTTATAGCAGCTTTACTGATAACCTAGAAACAAGCAAGATAGCCTTCAGTAGGTAAGTGGATAAGCTACCGTATAACCAGATAATGGAACATTATTTGGCACTTAAAAAAAAAAAAAAAAAAAAAAAAAAGGAGCTACCAAAAGCTAAGAAAAGACATGGAGGAAACTTAAATGCTTATCACTCATGAAAACAGCCAATCTGAAGTGGCTACCTACTGTTTGATTCCTCCTATATGACATTATGGAAAAGGCAAAACTATGGAGATCAGTGGTTGCCATGGACTGGGGTTACGAAGTGCCGATTAGGCAGAGCAAGACAATTTTTAGAGCAAACTATTCTGTATGATAAAATGATGGATACATATGAACTATACACTTGTCAAACCCATAGGATGTACAACACCAAAAGTGAATCCTGATGTTAACTATGGTCTTTGAGAAATAATGAAACCGTTGATTCATCAACATAACAAGTGTTCTACCTGGTACAGGATGCTGATAGTGGAGATAATTATGTGCGTGTTGGGGCAAGAGATATGTGAGAACTCTGTACTTGGTGTTCAATTTTGCTGTGAACATAAAGTACTCTAAAAAAAAAAAAAGTCTGTCAATTAAATAAAAAAGTAAACAGTAGCCACCAGAAAATAAATAATGGGACATAAAAAAATCACTTACTACTGTTTCCTTGGCTGGAGGAGGCTTGATCTGTTGACTGGGAATCAGAACAAATGTCAGAGTACCATGCATATCAGACTGCAACAGAAAGATTAGGTTATTTAAAAATTGTCACTTACAAAAATCATTCTATGACCTTATAATCAATATTCCCTAAACTGGACTATTCTGGATCCCCTAGAACACTTTCTAAAAAGTTGGTAAAGATGAATGCTGTTTCATAAGGAAGCACAAATTGGGCCTTTCATGAACTCCATTATATTAAGCTACTCAGGAATGGGACATTCTGCAATTCTGGTCCACCAGAGAAAGCCACTTAGCTTATAAGTCTTTGGTTTTTGTATTCCATTTGGTGTAAGCTTAGAAAAATTGCACAGTGAAGGATTGAAAGATACCACAGTGCTATAACAATTCTAGGTTATCTACTCTGGCACACATCAATTTTAATAAAGTATAACTTGAAATAGTAATTGTGACCAGGATTAGAAAAATGATGCAAATATACACATATTCTCACTTCCCAGATACACGGTCTCTGTCATTCATTCTATTTTTTAACTGTATGGAGTTTTACTGTCAGGTAACTATTATTTCCCAGTACACCACTGACTGCCTTGTTCAGATACCTCCAACCTGAACAGTAATCACAAATTCTGGTCCAGAGATAGCAGGGAGCAGTGTTCAACATAGAGACAAGAGCCAATAAAACAAGGCCTAAAAACAATGACCACTGACACTGCTCTACCAAAGCAATGAATGAGTTTGAGTGAAAATAAGGACATTTTATAGATTCTTCAACAAACATCAGTAGATAAGACAGATTCTATTGTAACAACTGATATTAAATAAGAATAGAAGTCTGGTTTGTGGATATATACAAAGTGATCAAACTGCCCTCAAAGACAGACTATGAAATGGCTTCCTGATTATACCAGCACTGTCCAAAAGAACTTTCTACAACGTTCTAATATGGAAGCCATTAGCTATATACTACTCTTGAACACCTGAAATGCAGCAAATATGAATGAGGAATGTAATTTTAAATTTTACTTAACTTAAATCTAAATAACTAGCACCAGGAGCTAGTGGTTATTATGTTGGGCAGTGTACATCTATACCATTACTATTACCTAATATCATTAAGGAAACAGCAATCAGTTGAAGAGAATTAAAAAAAAAAAAAAGAACTTAAAAATGATAAGGGTATGGACTTTGTTTTATCACTATTTTCCTACTGGCTAGCACATGGTAGGCACTCAATAAATACATGTTGAAGAAATAGCTATATTGTGATTTCAGAGGCAATATACATAGCAGTAATAAAGCTCAAAAAAAGAAAAAAATCAGTGGTAACCACCCCAAAATGAAACTCTACTAATAAGTATTACAGAAATAATTATATCATGTGAAAATTCAGTTAGAAATTGTCTAAGAATTTTTAATATTTTTAAAATATTTTATTTTGAAGTCTAATTACAAAGAAGCAGCTTTTAAGAATCTAACAGTTCTTTTTATTTTTTAACATTTATTTATTTTTAGGAGACAGAGACAGAGCATGAGAGGGGGAGGAGCAGAGAGAGAGGGAGACACAGAATCTGAAGCAGGCTCCAGGCTCTGAGCTGTCAGCACAGAGCCTGACATGGGGCTCGGGCTCACAAACCGTGAGATCATGATCTAAACCGAAGTCGGACACTGGGTGAGCTGGGTGAGCCACCCAGGTGTCCACCTAACAGTTATTCTCCTGTATTAACTTACCAACAAGTCAAAAACCTCATTGACATCTTTCCCTCGAATTTCAATGCCATTAATCTCCAGAACTTCATCTCCTTCATGTAATAAACCACTTTTCTCTGCAGCACCTCCTTTTACTATCCGACTAATGATGACAGAATCCATCTCATTACGAACTGTAGCACCCTAAAAAAGGCAGTATGTAATTTTGAAATAGAAATGCACTTTTTTGTTAAACATTTCTTCATTAATTTTTTTCTATTGTTAAACATTTCTTCATTAAATTTTTTTTCTATTCAACAATACTAGCTTTCAGTTATCTTGAAAAAAAAAAAACCTAACTTACACAACTAGAGTAACCATGGTAATTAGCTTTGAAAGTTCATCATTTTCCTTACATTTTGTTTCAGACACACTATGTATTCATTAGAATCAAGCAGACTTCTAAAGTATACAACAGAAATATGCACTTAAAAACAACGTGAAGACCTATAATCAAATTTGTTCTCTAGATTCTGGATACTATTCATGGTTATACTATATTTAGACGTACTTTGTGAACATGACTTGTAACTATAAAAGTCCTTTTTTAAAATTCAAAATATGATTAAGGGATGAATAATAATCTGCTTGATTATTCAAACATTATATATTATAGCTGCAACCAATTCACATTTAAATGTATGAAACATTAGCATTCATTACATAAATTGAAAGCACAACTGAAATACATATGCTCAAAAAATGGAAATATGAAATATGGATTAAAAGCTTAAAAGCAGAGTTCGTAACATTTTTCTCCTAAACTTTAAAAAAAAATGTTTTTTTAATGTTTAGTTTTGGAAGAGATAGACAGAGGACAAGCAAGGGAGGCGCAGAGAGAGAGAGAGAGACACAGAATTTGAAGCAGGCTCCAGGCTCTGAGCTGTTAGCACAGAGCCCTACTCAGGGCTCAAACCCAGGAACTGTGAGATCATGACCTGAGCTGAAGTCAGATGCTTAAATGACTGAGCCGCCCAGGTGCCCCTCTCCTAAACACTTAAAATTTTCTTGTAACTTTCCCAATTTCTTTTTCTGTGGGGGAAAAAATCTAATTACATAACTGCCCGTAAGATACAGTCCCTAACTTATGTACCATACTATTCAAGATGTAATTTGAGACATTGTTTCTCTGAAAACAAAAGAAAGAAAATTGAGACAATGATAGCAGATTTAGAAAAGAGATCGAAAAAAAAGTTTTACATATGACATTAAAAAACAAAAAAATTAAAACATTAATATTAACATTAAAGAATACATACTTCTAAGTATATGTGGAAAATATAAGTAACTGTATTTCAAGAGATTTAATGGAATGAAAATATCAGAATTTCTAATTATTGTTTTTTTAAAAAGCTGGGAGAATAAATGAAGCAGATAATTTGTCACTTCTTCGTTCCTCAACAATTATTTTACAAGCTATTATTTTCATCAAATCATAGGTAAGAAAACATGAACAAATTTTTCTCAACTGAATAAGGAACATGAGCAAGAGCAAGAACATAAAAGAACTCCAGCAAATCAATCTCAAAAAAGAAAAACTACCAGAAATGTAAAGGGGTCTTCAATTATCTGCCATATAGAAGATCTCTGTGTAGAAAGGATCTCAGATCAGAGATGTGGAACACTTACCAGTGGAATATCTCGAGCCTTTTCGATACGAACTATTTTTACAGTTTCTCTTCCATATTGGCCAATGCTTTCATAAATTCTCTCATCTGAAATGGGCTCTAGCTGCATTTCCTGCTCAGCAACCTTATCATGGGCCAATAAAAGTGCCTGTTTCAAACAAATCCACAGCATTTACAGTAGCAGCATGATTTCTGTAGAGAGATTTTTAACCTAATCATGTAGATTAATATTCTCATTTAAACCTTTAAAAGAGGCGCTATAATTATTTATTCAGATCTGTTTCCAAAGTTTCTAACTGAAGTACATATGCAACCCTGTGTCTTTTATAGCTAAAAATAAAGATGTGTTAAGTATAACAGGGTAACTCTTGGATGAGTTATCAAATGCTTATTAAAATGCTTATTAAACTTCAGGGGCACCCAGGTGGCTCAGTTGGTTAAGCATCCGACTTCAGCTCAGGTCGTGATCTTGCAGTGTGTGAGTTCAAGTCCCACGGCAGGCTCTGTGCTGACAGCTCGGAGCCTGTAGCCTGCTTCAGATTCTGTGTCTTCCTCTCTCTCTCTCCCCCCCTCCCCCCATTAATGCTGTCTCTCCCTCTCTCAAGAATAAACATTAAAAAATAAAATTTAAAAAATGCTTATTAAAGTTCATAAAAACAAAATCAATTAAAAAATTTTTTTTCAACGTTTTTTATTTATTTTTGGGACAGAGAGAGACAGAGCATGAATGGGGGAGGGGCAGAGAGAGAGAGGGAGACACAGAATTGGAAACAGGCTCCAGGCTCCGAGCCATCAGCCCAGAGCCCGACGCGGGGCTCGAACTCACGGACCGCGAGATCGTGACCTGGCTGAAGTCGGACGCTCAACCGGCTGCGCCACCCAGGCGCCCCGAAAACAAAATCAATTTAATGGACCAACACCATAGAAAATTAAAATTTATGGAAAAATATAGCCAAAAAAAGGGGAAGAATTTTTTTAAATCTTTATTTTTTAGAGAGAACATGAGCAGGGGAGGGGCAAAGAGGGAGGAAGAAAGAGAGAATCCCAAGGAGGCTTCCCACTGTCAGTGCAGAGCCTGACGTGGGGCTCAAAATCAGAAACCATGAGATCATGACCTGAGATAAAATCAGGAGCCGGATGCTTAACTGAATGAGCCACCCCCACCCAGGTACTCCCAAAAGGGAAGAATTTTTGTGAAAAATATAAAGTTGTTTCAAAACTAATGTGGTTAATTTTAAATACAAAAATAGATAATCCAAAAAATAAGTAACTATATAAATAAATAAATATCTATATCTATATATATCTAAATATATATATTTCAACATAGTAATTTATTTTGCAGTGGGAGGTGTAAATAAAACAGGCTGGACAGATAATGTTTGAGGTTCTTTCTAGCCCTAAGAGATTTTGATTCAAAGAGATTTTGAATGCTAGAAAAATCACATATATATATATACATACATATGGTTCTGTTCATTTTCTACCTGAATATGTGGAGCATTCAGCAAAGCAGTTAATTCTTGTCCTTCCTTCTGGTGGATTGGCTTCAAAACAGTTTGTACCTAAGAAACAAAAGATTATTTTTCCTAGGTTACAGGAAACATCACCAGCATCTATACAAGTCTTAAAAAAAAAAAAAAAAGATACAATTTAAATTAGTAAAATCTACTTATAAGAAAGGAAAGCACTACAAAGAATTATAAGAGAAAAAAGTCATGTGTTTTTTCTCAGAGTTTTCCATCTTGCTATCATTGTTAACAGTGTTTTTTATTTAAAAAAATACACTAAAGATTTTGGTATTTATGACTATGAATGAACTGTTTTTTTTTTTTTTTTTAATCTTTATTTTAGAGAGAGAGTACAAGCAGGAGAGAGGGGCAGAGGGAGAGAATTTTAAGCAGGCTCCATTCTCAGTGTGGAGCCTGACGTGGGGCTTGATCCTATGACCTTAGGATCATGACCTGAGCCGAAATCAAGAGTCAGACAGCCACTCAACCCACTGAGTCACCCAGGTGTCCCAAACTGTTTGCTTCTTGGAAGTTTCTATCAATGTACTATAAAATAGACTAAAAATGATTACATAAGGGAAGAAAAACTATCTTAACAGTTACTTGCTATTTTGTACTTTTAAAATATGTTCATATATTTTAAACCAGAGATGACACTTTAAAGAGTTACAGACTAACGAGATATGCTTACATGACAATAATGGAACAACTACAATACCACAGGCACAGGTAATTAAAAAAGTCTCGAGGTGGAGCAATTCTTGCATTCATAGGAGAAACACTTAATTATGATGAGTTTCTTTTAGCCTTTGTTTCCTTACCTATAAAATGGCACCTACCATTCAAAGTTTGAGATAATCCATATAAACTGCTTAGCACAGTACCTAGGCACACAGTAAAACCTTGGTCTGTGAGCACAATTCACTCAGGAAACTCGCTTGTAAACGAAAGCACTCATGTATCAAAGCAAATTTCAAGAACCATCGGCTCAGTTGTGATCATGTAATGTTTGGCATCACATTATTACTCATATTGTAAGAGACTGCCGTTTATCATGTTAAAATGTATTAGAAATGATTGCTTGGCTTGCAAGACACTCACAGAACAAGTTACAATCCAAGGTTTTAATAATAAATTACTATTTTAATACATTTCTAGATGTGAGTTATTCATATTTTAAGATTTCTATATTAATGTTCCTAAATTTCTATGTTAATGTTCCTACACTTAAGTGTTAAAACAGTTTAACACAAGAATTATGTTTCTTAATGTTTTGATAGAGCTTGTACATAAAATCACCCGAGCATGGTGATTTTTTAAAGGTGGATTTCTGATTTGTTAATTTTAACTATATTTTATTGATAGTTACTTGTCTACTTTTTTGGGTTATCCGTCCTTAAATCAATCACTTTGGCAATTTATATTTCCTTAAAAGAACCATCCACTTCATAGCACTTGGACATTTAACACCATAAAACTGTAACTGTATTATAATTTTTTAATCTCCTATGTTTGCATTCATGCTTTTTTCTTTCCTGATGTTACTGGTATTTTTTTCTTTCATGTAACTTGGCAAAGGATTCTCTATTTTCTTGTACTAAAACCCAGTCTCTCATTTTAAATCTACTGTTCCTTCCATTTAAATAATGTAATTCCTGGGATGCCTGTGTGGCTCAGTCACTTAGGCGTCTGACTCTTGACTTCAGCTCGGGTCATGATCTCATCTCATGGTTCATGGGATCGAGCCCTGTGTTGGGCTCTGCACTGACAGTGCACAGCCTGCTTAAGATTCTCTTTCTCCTCCTCTCTCTGCCCCCTCCCCCGCTCGTGCTCTCTCAAAAATAAATAAACTTAAAAAAAAATTTTTACAATTCAGACCAACAATCTGATTTTTTAAGTGGTAAAAAAAACTCTGACAAGCTATTTTACAAAAGATAGGGAAACAGCCTATAAAAAAAATGCCCACTATATGTTAATACAAACTAAAATGAGATACCATTACACATCTGCTAGAATGATAAACAGGAAACAACTCAAATATCAACAGGTGAGTGGTTAAACAAACTGCGGGATATTCATACAATGGAATACTACTACTCAGCAAGACATTACAAATACTGATAAATGCAACACATGGATAAATATGAAAAAGAAGTCAGACACAAAAGACTACATATGATCTTATTCCATTTATATGAAATGTTCAGAAAAGGCAAATTAGTAAATAAAAACAAAACTGATCAGTGAAGGCCTAGGGCCCGGGAAGTGGGAAGGAGGTGTTACTCTCTGTAAAGGGCCATGAGGGAGCTTAGCAAAAGTCACGGATGCTTCTGTAACGACCACAGTGATAGATTACACAGGTGTATATCATGTGTCAAAGCATACTGAACTATACAATAAATGTACCCATTTTAAGCATATGTAAATTATAGCTCAATAAAGTTGGTTACCAAAAAAATATGTCCATAAACCCCAAAACTATGGGAAAATCTGGGTGTATCTCCTTTATGCTTAGTTTTACCAAAATAAGATCATACTATTTATATAATTTTATAACAGCATTTAATAACTACTTTTACTTGATATTAATTATAAAAACATTTTTCTATGTCATTAAATATCTTTTTCAATTCTAAAACAGAAATATAAACATTTTAATTTTTGTTGGCTGTCACTTACAAGATCATGTCCAAGCTCCTTAGTGTTATTCTTAGCATCATCTGATTTCTGCCTCTTCTCCAGCCCTATCACCTGGCACTCCTCATGCTATAACCTTTTTTGGTCCAGCCCCAAACTGCTGCTTCCTCCCTGCATGCATCAGGCTGTCTCCCTATGATGACCGTGAATGGTCCCTATGATGCCAGCTGTTCCAGCTACCTGAATTTGCTTAAATAACATATACTCATAAGTCTGAACAAACTTGATTTAAAATTGTTGATGGGACCAGACTGAGCTCATTATAGATGGAACTCATCTTTTTCAGCTTTGTTTGGCTATTCACAGAATGGCTGGCAAACTGCATTCAATGTTTGACAAATTCAATAAAAGAGGACAGGAAGTCTTCCTTGATGTCTCCTTTACCTTTAGTCTCCATACAGAAACAATAGGTCCTATTAGTTTTCTATTTAAATATTTCTTCACATCATGTTCAACTGCTACTCAAAATCTTACAGCTGGACAATTACAATAGCCTCCATACTTTATGCCTCCATTCTTGACCTCACACAATTTCTAAGTTTTTTGCTTTAAACTTTTCTTTACAGTGGCTTTTTCATATTAAATTTGGGAAACATAAATATCAAAATAAGAAAATTACCTATCACCTACCACTTAAAGATAGCCTTCTTAATAATTTATTTTTTCCAATATCTCTCACATGCATGTTTGAAAAGGATGTTTGCATGTGTACAAATTATATCCATATTTTAATAGGTATCATGTTGAATATCAAATAAACCAATGTTTTTGCTTCTGAAAGTAATTCAACCTATTGAAATTAGAAACAAATTCATAGTTTCCCTGTTCTCCCACTTTATATTTCACTATTATATATACTATTATGTTTTTACTTTTTCGTTGTAGTAGCTAGTCCCTGCAGAAAAATGTTAGTACTAGAGGTGAGAGTCTGTAGATTGTCCTGTTCCAAGCTTAAAAAGCAATGTGGTGGGTATTTCACCATTAGGCAAGATGCTCCCCATTGATTTGATATTATTTATCAACTTAACAAAATGTACCTGGCTTTCTAAGAATTTTCACCACCAAGGGAAAGGTACTGAATTTATTTTCAGGTATCTTTTCTGCATCATCAAGTTGATCCTATGGTTTTTTCCTTTCATCTTTTTGTGTAAGTTAATTATTTAAAAATATTTACCAACAAGGATCCATTATAAGTTAAATTTAAACTTATTAATATGGCTTATCTGGCCTTCAGGATCTGGACTCCAATTATTTAAGACTATATCCTACCCTTTACTCATTGTTGAACAAATATGCCAGAAACTTTCTCAATCACTATGATCTTTGTACCCTTTGCCAATGGAATGGCTTTTCCTCTTTCTTGGACTTCCTGGTAAATTCCCAATCATCCTTCAAGATTCAGCAACTTAAATTTTCTTCAAAATTTTTGCTTCCTCCCATCACTGCCCCTTGAATCAGGTACATCTATCACATGCTCTTGGTACCTTACTCATACTGCCATCACAGTACTTCTCATTAGATTGTAATTGATTCACTGTTCTTCCTCAGTGATAGCTTAACTCAACTTTCACTGGTCAATGGACATCTGGGTTGATTCCAGTTATTATCTGAATGCTAAAACAGCATTTGTACCTTAGCCTTTGTGTGGATACGTTTTCAGTTTTCTCAGGTATGTAACCAGAAGTGGAGTTGCTGGTTCATAATACATAGGTACGTTAAGCTTTAGTAGATATTGCCAAAAATTTTCCAAAGTGGTAGTACCAATTTATACTCTATGAGAGTTTCGGCTGCTTCATAAGCTCACAAACATTTGATATTGCCAGTTTTTTTGTTTTTTGTTTTTTTAAGTCATTCTGGTGTCTCTGTAGTGGTATCTCATTTTGTTTTAATTTGTATTTCTCTGATAGGAATGATCTGAACACCTTTTCATACTTATTGACCATTTGGATTTTTTCTTTCTGTGTCTGTTCAAGTCCTTTGCCCACTTAAAAAAAAAAAAAGAACAGTCTTTTTATTAATTTGTGAGAGTTCTTTTGGATTCAAGTTTTTGTTTATACTGTATACACATGTATATATCTCAATATCTCAAAATCAAATAATAAAATAAAATACTATTTCCTAGTCTGTTGTCTTACATTTTTACTGGACTAAGCAAAAAGTTCATTAAATGAAACCCAAGTTTTCAACCTTTTCTTGATAAAAGCACTTTAATGACAAAAATACTTGTTGTGGGGTTATTAATACATTTCCTATATTTTCAAAGATTTAATCTTGATTCAATATATAAATTTTATTATCTGTTATAAAATATTTAGTGTTTAACTGACACACAAAAAACTATAAAAATACTATTTTAAAGAGCTATAAAAACAGAGAACACTTCCTAATGTTTTAAGACATTCTTTCACTATATTCCTTGAATTTTTTTACTTAAATTTTCATGTAAAAGTGATACAACTAAAGCATGAAGTAACCTCTTCTTTTAAATACTGCATATTAAAATAGGTGGAATTACGAATGCTAAAAAGCAGAACATTAGGTATTGGACGTATGAACAGCCTAGTTATTAGTCTTATGCCATTCACAAAACCTCACCTGACCTCACTATCAATATCCAGAAATATAAAACAGAAGGGTTGAATTAGGTGACTGCTAACATTTTTCCAGCTGTAAAATAAAGGCAATGAATGAGTCCATTTAACTTTTAGAATTTTGTTTTCAGATTTAAGACTTTTCTTTGATGAGCTCTGAGTATATACTTTTTTAAATGTTATGCACTCTAAGCCAGGGCTGCCACAGAGTTGTGCACGCACAGCTACAGGAAAGTTATTTACACTGCAGTACAACCACACACATTGTGACACACTGACTAGATTCATCAGTTTGTACTCATTTTAAGAACAGTCTCAGTCCAAGATAACTATCACCCACATATCTTACCACCACCAAAGCAACACAATCTCAAGTGTTACTGAAGATACTGTAAGGATGTGAAAGTAAACGTTCAGAAAGTCTCCTTGCTATGGCACTTTTAGAACTATGAATCATGTAAATACGTTAGCTATCTTAAAACTAATTTTCAGATTAATTTTTTAAAGTCCTCAACCCTTTCTCTCCCAAACCATTTACTCTTTAAGCCACTTCTAGTTCTTTATCTCACTCAACTCCTAAAACTTTTTAAGCTATGTATGCCTTTTTATATTCCTATTTCTTTTCACCCTTTCTGTTGTCTGTGTCACTTTCTTTAACTGGAACAATTCTGATCTCTCCTGCTTATTTCATTCTCTTTCCCACCCATTGTTCCATTCAACAAACAAAGGCCCAATAAGACAGAGAAAAGAATGATTATAATTATTTATCATACATTCCTCCCAAACCTATACAATCAAAGTTACGCTGTATTTGTGAGTAAATAAAATCAAAGTAATGTCGGTTATTTTGATCTCTGCAAGGAAAGTAATTTTCAGAAAAACCATTTAAACTATAATAAGTAAAACCGCAGAGATAATTTTTTAATTAAAAATTTTAAATTTTAATTTCATATTTAATTTCAATAATGAAAGATGAGCACAAAGAATGAGTTTCAACTCGCTCTTTTAAATTCGAGTGGACAGAAAACTTCCTCTCTAGGAACAGGACCTTAGGTCACACTCTCCTGCCCTGGGTAATAATAGACTTCTCTCAGTTACTCTTGTCCACTGTATGCACCTAAATAAAATACATTCTGTGCTCATCTGAAAAAAATGCCTCCTATTTTATAGGTCTGTAGTTCTGAAAGTACTACTCTTCCCCAGAGCCCATTTTCTGTCTAGTGTCTGGGTTTAATCAAATAGATTTACTTGATGGGCTTCCAGAATTATTAGTTTTCATAATATCAAAATAACTTAAAATCCTATAATGACAGAATTCTACCCCCCAAAACAGGAAATGACTTATTTATATCTTTTTAAAACCTTCAATTTATTATTTTATTTCTAGACAGAGAGAAAATCTTAAGCAGGCTCCACACTCAAGTGTGGAGTCTGACGTGGGGCTAGATCACACAACCCTGGTATCATGACCTGAGCTGAAATCAAGTCAGACACTTAACTGACTGAGCCACCCAGGTGCCCCTAAAACCTTCAGTTCAAAAGATGTTTGCAGAATACATTAACACTGAACATCAACACCAACAAACAGTAGAAACTAGAACTTCAAAGTCAGCATGTTAACAAGAGAATGTCTCACTGTACATCAAATTTCAATTATTTTGGAGCCTCTATAGTTTTTAAAGAGGAAAAACTTCAAAGTATCTACAAGCAACAAATTTCAGAAGTTATATATTTATGACACCTGATTATCAGACAGAATTTTATCTCATTAGTACTCATCTCAGTTTATAATGTATAATGCTTAAAACTATACATTTATAAAAGTACTAAAACACTTCCCTTTAGTAATTTAGACAAATATTTCTCTCACTATGTAAACATAATTTTATATATAAAACTAGAACTTCTTTTCATGAAACAGAGCTCTGACTCTGAACTAAGTATGTATTTTTTCAGGATAAAATGCATTTGGCAAATTTTTCCTAACACAATAAATTAGTAACATGTGATCAGTAGTAATTAATTCAAACAAGCCTTATATTCACATCAGTATTTTCCAATAATACTGCCTTACTATCGCTAACAATTAGCTTGTATATGTCAAGCAGATGTTCAGAATACATACCTCTTGTGCAAGATCTTGTGCATTGGAGATAAGAGGAAAAGGAGGACTGGCCTTGTTCATGTGTACTGTGACAGCGTTGTGTATCTTAAATGCATTCTGGAAATCTTTATTTTGTACGAGTTGTAAAAGCAGTGAGATATCCTCCTGGCTCTGAGAATCTACCAAAGTATGTTGGATATGTTTAAGTGAAGAAAACAAGTCTTCCACTTCTAGTAGGAGAAGGAAAAGTATCCAAAAATTAATTGTTTCTGTTTTAATTCAACATATTTTAAGATAAACTTTCTTGAACCAATAACAATTTCTCAAAAAAAAGTTCTCAAAAAAACTCCTTGCATATATTTTTGAGTTAATTCACTGTCATTTTTAAGCAGAACTCTACAAATTATACAAAATAGAATAACATTTTTTCAAAAGTGTTTTAAGTATAAAACTAATACATATGACAAAAATAAATGAGTAGGAATACAGACATGAATAAATAAATTTAAAACCAATAGTCCCATCATCTAGAAACTTTTTTTAACATCTTAGATCATTTCCTTTTTAAACAGTACTTTTTAATTACATCACCAGTCTTTTAAAAACATTATATATAATTGCTCCATTACACTAAAGTTAAGCATTCAGGTTGCTTCCCTACAATTTTTTGCTACTATACGTAATAAGCATTTCAGTACATAATGATGGCTGAATACAAATTTGTCTGAGATTCTGATGTTTTCCTAAAATAACTCCTAGAAATAGAATTTTTAAGTGAGATTCTGACCTTTTAAAGACCAAACAGCTTTCCAGGGAAGTTTTACTAATTTAATTTACATCCCATTAGCAATATTTTCCCCAATATTCAACATTACAGTTCTATAAAATCAATTTATTTAATGGAGAGGGTGAGATTTAGTAACATTTACCAGGCACTTCTTTGTGATTCATAAAACTCTTGTGAACATGAGTCTCCTAAAATTATATTGAAAGCTGTGGGCACATATTATGTGTGTGCATGCCTGTTAGTGTGCATATATAGCACATGTATTTTTCTGGGAGGGAGTTATCCCAAAATGGTTAAGAACCATGAGTTGTCTCTTCCCTGCCCCCCAATAAGGTAGATGTATGCATGTGTTTGTATACACTTTGTCACATTTGTTGGCAACAGTTTAATTTTTTCATTTGTTAGCTGTATATATGGTAGCCTTTACTACAGAAAAATCATTTCACTGTTTCTATACTTACAAACTCCTTCTCCCAGGTCATTAAATATCTGCCTATATTTCTTTTGGTTTCTACTTCATAATTAACTTTGACCTATCTGAAATTTACTTGGTAGAAATTTGAGGGGGAAACTTTAACTTCAATTTTTTTCTTCCAAGTGGTTAACAATTATTGTAATACCATCTACTGAATAATCCTTCCTGTTCCACTGATGTATGACACCACCAAATTCTTACATATAATGATCTGTTTCTAGTCCACTGGTCTAATCAGAACCACAATATCTTATTATAGTAGCATTACAGTCTTTCCTCATATTGATAATACAAGTACTTGCTCGTTACTTTTTCAAAAATGTCTTTTAACCATTCAAAATGAGTTACAGAATCACTTTTCAAGGTACTTCCCAGTTGTCTCCCATTTCTGCAAAAAAGAAAAGTCCTATTGAGATTCTGACTGAAACTAAACCTGTATACAAGTCTGGGAAAAACTTACAGTGGATACTACCGGTCTCAGTCACATGGGAAAAACCCTCTCAGCTTAAGTCTTTTTTGTTAGTTTTCTTCATGTAAGGTTTGCAGAAAAGCTACTACTTCTTATACACGTATCTTATAACCTACTACTTAACAGTTAAGTTTTTTCATAGATTCAAATAGTTCTTCAGCTGATTCCTGAGGTTCCTTATCTTTTCCCCCCAATCAAAACAGGTTTAGTCCTTATAAAATAAACAGATATGCTCTTTAGTAATCTAAAATAGCAAATAATCTAAAGCAGCAAATAATGGGGGGATAAAACTGGAGAGTCAAAACTGTCAATCAGATAGGCTAAGAAGCTGTGACTCAGAGCTAAATAAAACTTAATAAACAGCTAGAATTTAACCATAGCTAAGATGGCATCTTTTTTTTTTTTCATGTGCATTTATTTTTGAGAGAGGTACAGAGCTCGAGAAGGGGAAGGGCAGAGAGAGAAGGAGACCTAGAATCTGAAGCAGGCTCTAGGCTTTGAGCTGTCCACACAGAGCCCGATGTGGGGCTCAAAACCATGAGTTGTGAGATCATGACCTGAGCTGAAGTTGGACACTTAACCAAATGAGCTACTCATGTGCCCCTTTAAGATGGTATCTTTAACAGTAGACAGAAAGAATACAGGTAAAGGGAACTGGGAGATGTTGGTCAGAGCACAAACTTGGTTTTAAGGTGAATAAGTTCTGAGGATCTATATGATGACTATGTCAATAATACTGTATTGTGTACTTGAAATTTGCTGAGTAGATCTTAAGCATTCTCATACTACACACAGTAACTGAGGTGATGGATGTGTTAATTAACCATGTATACATCAAATTATCACATTATACACTTTGGATAAATACAATTTTACTCGTCAAATATACTTCAATAAAGCTGGGGGGTACAGAAAAAGGTTATGGACTATCAGATTCAACCAAATTCAAAGAGGTCACCATGGAATTACTAAGCAAATAAAGAATTTCTAAGAGCATAAAGAATTCAATAGGCTTAAACTATCTTTAGAGCAAAACAGGAAAACATTTAATTAAAAAGGAAAAAGAATTACAAAACCAACAAAGTAGTTAAGATACTTGGGAGACTATCTTAGATTTCACTGGGTGGATAATGAAATTCCTGTTTTAAAATTTTAGTAATTAAGAGCTCCGACTGGTTGTTGGGGCAATGAGAAAAATCAAGGGCTTCAGATCGCACTGCTCCCTGAAATCAATACACAACTTTATTCAGCCCAAAAGATAACCATCTATTGTCTTTTCAACCCCAAGGTATTTAAACTTTTAAAGGCAAAGGAACTTTTGCATTAATCTCTTTTGTGTACCAAAGTCACCCATAAACAATACTGACATTGTAAAAAACAAACAAACAAAACTCTATTGTTGTATCTTCCAGCTAGAATTACTGGTGTTAATTTGTTATACTGCCTTTCAGATTTTTTTTTTTTCTTTTAAATCTGGGGCACCTGGGTGGGTCAGTTGGTTAAGCATCATGATCTCACGGCTCATGATCTCATGGCTCAGAACTGTGTGCTGACAGCTCCGAGCCTGGAGCCTGCTTCGGATTCTGTGTCTTCCTTTCTCTCTGCCCCTCTCCCACTCACACACTGTCTCTCTCTCAAAAATAAATAAAAATTACAAAAAAAATCCTGATCTAACTGTATAGGTCACAGAGTAAATGTTTTGCAATCTGATATTTTCCAATTTCTTTAGAATTCGTAAAATAAAATTACTGATCAGAAAACAACATTTAAAACTTTGATACATATTGACAAATTGTCCTCCAGACTGTTACTAATACTCCTACCAGCAATTAACTTGAGTGCTCATTCCTACAAATGACCAAATTATAAGGATTAATTTTTTCATTGTTGGTGACCTGGTTAGGAAAAAATATATTTCTTAGCCTAGTAGTGAGATTGAATATATTTTCACAAGGTTAACAGCCATTTGTATTTCTTCTTTCATCTTTTTTCTGCTTCTCTTTTGCCTATTTTTCTATTAGAGGTTTTTTCCCTTAATGACTGGAATGACACTGATTATATAAGTATCTTAAGTCTTATGCAGAACTTACTGAATGTAACTATCTTTTCTTGCTTTAACAAAACAGTAATTTTAATTGAGGATATTTACGAGAATTACTAAAAGAATGTATAAATTTTTGTCCTGAGTTCTACCTCAAACACAATCAGAATCTGTGTCTTTTTTAATGATATACGAAGTATAAATATAAATACATATGTATTAAGTTTATTATAATGTACCCTTCTGGTTAAGAACCACAGACTTAAAGGCTTTATTAACCTCAGTTACTATAATATTTTAAGACATGATATACTGAGTACTAAGGTAGTCAAACCTATTTTCTTCTATACTAAATGACCTTGATTGCTATATTGAGTTTTGTGTCTGTTTTTTATAGTTATTCTATTGCTGCATTGGCAACTGGTTTCTTTTGTTGCCCTCTTCTTGCTTCTATTGTAAACACAGCATATAATTCTTATTTAGAATACTGTAAGTATAAAATAAGATACTGTAGTCATATGCCATAAAGAAAGAAAAAGAGAAAGTAAGGTAGAGTACCTCAAACTAGGAATGGCTTAATGAGAGATGCAACTTAAAATCAATGACCTTATTTCAGGAGAGCAGTTAACAGTTGAGACACCGCTCAGATAGGAAATTTTGTGGAAATAGGAAATTTTGTGGTTAGTCCAAAATGGATAGCATAAGGAATGCAGGTTCAGAGAAAGATGAAATCTGGCCAATTTGTGCATATTGAGTTCTAAAGCCACAAAGACCACCTAGGAGAGTTTAAAATCCAAGAGAAAAATAACACTTCTCAGTCAAACTGGAAATGTCTTTCACTCAGAAGGTCAGGGACCAAGGTAAGGTCTACAGGAAGAGGAAAACTATAAAGCATAATACAACAGAGTCCCAAACAGGCTAAAAGACCTAGTAGCTACCTACATTAAGTAATATGTTGTGGGAGAACCTAAGGATCTTACCAATGCTAGAAATATTAAAAAACTTAACTAGGCCTAAGGTTCAAGATTATTAGGCTAACATCAAGACCAATTTAAACTTGTTATTTTTCATTCTTTACAACGTCACTCACCTCTTTGAAGTCCTAGTCACATTTTTGTTTAGTAAAAACTGTCTTCATTGAAATTATCTTTTCTTAGGAACTATCTCTAGACTTAATACATTATGAATGTTGCCAGACTGAATTGAGATCACCTGCACTTAAGCTCAGCTTTTAAAATTAAACATCGTTAACCATTTTTTGAAAACCTACAAATATGTATTCGGCCCATATTAGTCATTGCCATTAGTGAATAGTAAGATACAGAATATCAAATTATGTACATATACATTATTTTATTTAATTCTCATAAAAACCCTCAGAAATATTTCCCAATTTAAAAAAACAACCCCCAAACCCCCAACTAGAGACATATATAATTCAGATCAAATCTCTGGAGGATATAAAGCCATACAGTAAAAAATGGCACCCAGATAAAGAATCCATTTCTTCAACTTAAAAAAAAAAATTTTTTAATGTTTATTTTGGAGAGAGAGAGAGGGAGAGAGAGCGCAAGGGGCAGAGAGAGACAGAGACACAGAAACCAAAGTAGGCTTCAGGCTCTGAGCTGTCAAGCACAGAGCCCAACACGGTGCTTGAACTCACAGACTGCGAGAACATGACCTGAGCCAAACCAGGAGCCCCCATTTCTTCAATTTCTAAGGCAGTACTTTTTCTACCACACCAAAGAAATAAAAGAAGATAATTTTTTCCCTAGATTCTAGGGCTTGATTAGGTTATCTGTTTTGGAAAAACTGTCCTGAAATGTCTTTTTGCCCAATACAGCAGCATGTAATGCACATAGGTCAGTAATCAGAGGAGCTCATACATTTTAGCTATCTTACCATGTATCTTTAGAAGGAATTTCCTCTAGTTAACTCTTTGTGAATGTTCATACATATAATGCATATAATGCATGTGTTTTACTTGCCCTACAGATGCTACTTTTATAATATTATGCAGGAAAGCTGCTCAAAGTACTCTTATCCTTCCAATCCAAGTTTCCATTAAAAATGTTCAGTGAACAAGTAGAACAGCTTAAATTAGCAGACACTCAGGGAGTTTTTAAACTTCATTAAATATATGTAGATTGACAAGAAGATATGGACTAAAACTACACACAGTTGAAACAAATGAATATTTAAGAGAAAATAATAAGTAATAGAACCCAATGATGAAATCAGTGGGTTTTTGTTTTAAGTTTATCAATTTAAAAGACATTAAAAATGATGCTGTTTCTGTCCAGTTAAGTTTTAAAATCACATAGGAAGCAACAAATACCTACAACTTTAGTCTTAAAATATGGATCATGATAAATGAAATGGGTTCACGGTCTTTACTCAGTTCTTTACTAGAAAATTCTCAATGGAATTTTGACAAAGGTCTTTGATATTAAAGATTACATCTAATGAAAAATTATTGTGCGTAACATCAACTCAGGGATTCTCACTTTGACACATATTCACATTTTAAGTCTTCATATAAAAATTCTTAATTTCAAAGGTCACAGTAGTTAATTGTAGGTTAAAAAAAAACCTTTGTTCCTCTATTGTACATCTTTAAAAGCACTTTACAAATACATTATCATTCAAGAACAGTTAATTTTCTATACAGTTAAAGAAATGTTCCATTGTCTGATGGAAGCTGTATCTGTTTACTTAAAGCAAATAAAAAGCCCAAGTTCTTCAACATTCTGTACAATTCCAGAAGGAATTTTAAAAATCCAATTGGATGCAACTAAATCATTTGTCAAATATGTACCCTCTTCTGTAATTATCAATGAAGATAAACAATAAAGAGAGAACAGAATCCAGAGAACAGAGACTCCCTCCCCCACTCCCATAAACAGCGAGACAAAGGGGAAACACAAGGAGAAGCCACATGGACAGAAAAATAGATAAATGGAGAATCACAGGGTTAGTGAGAAAGAATGACATCGGTGCAGAGTGGGGAGTGGACAAGGATGAGAATACTGTAGCAGAGAGAAAACCACAATAAGGCAGGATAGAGGGAGGACAGAAAAGGGGATACTGCAGAGGAGAAGGCAAAGGCAGGTATAGGAAATCTGGATTTGATGATAAATTCTAGTCTGCTACAGCTTCCCTACAAGAAAGTTCTTTATCTAACTTAAATTCTTTGTCCCACAGTTAGATCTATTTCTTCTCACTTGATGTTTAGTAGAAATTGTTTTAAGTTTCCATCATGTTCTCTAATGTTTCTTGTAACACTTAAATCAATCATTTATGTTAAGATTAACATAAATCAGGGGCGCCTGGGTGGCGCAGTCGGTTAAGCATCTGACTTCAGCCAGGTCATGATCTCGCGGTCCGTGAGTTCGAGCCCCGCGTCAGGCTCTGGGCTGATGGCTCAGAGCCTGGAGCCTGTTTCCGATTCTGTGTCTCCCTCTCTCTCTGCCCCTCCCCCGTTCATGCTCTGTCTCTCTGTCCCAAAAATAAATAAACGTTGAAAAAAAAAATTAAAAAAAAAAAAAAAGATTAACATAAATCAAAAATTTATGTTAATTTATCTAAAAGAAAAATTACTTACATTTGGCATTGGAATAAAATTAATCAGATAAATACAAACATACACACAAATCCACAAATTCACCCCGTGAACCCTCTCCTTTCCCCTCAGCCCTCTGCTAGTAGCCTAAAATGTAAAAGAGTGAAGATTTAAAACAGGCAACAGAAAACAATCACCCAGAGTTGCTCTATCTGAAATTCTATCTTTGAACACCAAGACTCTAGGCAGCCATATGGGAGAATTTTTCGGCTTTAAGGGTAAACAATAAAATTACCCAAAGAAGCTAAGGAATCTCCATCTCTGGAGAAGTTTTGAAGTAATGGTGATAACCCTGGATTAGCTCTGCTTATTTTTTTTAAATTTTTTTTTTTTCAACGTTTATTTATTTTGGGGACAGAGAGAGACACAGCATGAACGGGGGAGGGTCAGAGAGAGAGGGAGACACAGAATCGGAAACAGGCTCCAGGCTCCGAGCCATCAGCCCAGAGCCTGACGCGGGGCTCGAACTCACAGACCGCGAGATCGTGACCTGGCTGAAGTCGGGCGCTTAACCGACTGCGCCACCCAGGCGCCCCTCTGCTTATTTTTACTTATGCTATCATTTACCCCACATAAAAACACAGTTTCTAGAGATCTATTCTAGCATTAAGATTCTTACATGTCATTGCTTAAATAATATTCTTTTAACCTATCCTCAGAAATTTCTAGATTTCAACCAACTTTTTGACTCTTTTCTGAAACTTTTAAAGATTTCTTTTCTCCTAAACTGTACAAACTGAATATTCAGATGAAGACCTTAATATTTCTGAGTAGGAGGAAACTGTATCAGCTCCAGTATATCTATCGCTGAATCAAAATTAGAACATTCATTCAGGAAATCTTTGCTTAAATAGAGGTAGACTTCTTTTTTCTTTCCAAATTTAAGAATACAAAATTCAGATCTTTGAATTCTGGTTGTCAGTGAACTAAGTCAAAATAATTTCTTTAAATTTTTTTTTCAACGTTTTTTATTTATTTTTGGGACAGAGAGAGACAGAGCATGAACGGGGGAGGGGCAGAGAGAGAGGGAGACACAGAATCGGAAACAGGCTCCAGGCTCCGAGCCATCAGCCCAGAGCCTGACGCGGGGCTCGAACTCAGGGACCGCGAGATCGTGACCTGGCTGAAGTTGGACACTTAACCAACTGCGCCACCCAGGTGCCCCCAAAATAATTTCTTTAAATGTTTATTTATTGAGAGAGAGAAACAGAGAGAGCACACGCGAGCAGGGAAGGGGCAGAGAGAGAGGAAGACAGAATCTGAAGCAGGCTCCAGGCTCTGAGCTGTCAGCACAGAGCCTGACAACACAGGGCTCGAACCCACGAGCAGCAAGTTCATGATCTGAACCAAAGTCTGACACTTAACCAACTAAGACACCAGGCGCCCCAGTCAAAATTAACTTTTTAAAAAATAATCAGGGGCGCCTGGGTGGCTCAGTAGGTTAAGCGTCTGACTTTGGCTCAGGTCATATCTCGCAGTGCATGAGTTTGAGACCTGCATTGGGCTCTGTGCAGACAGCTCAGAGCCTGGAGCCTGCTTCAGATTCTGTGTCTCCCTCTCTCTCTCTCTGCCCCTCCCTGACTCCTGCTCGCTTGCTCTCTCTCAAAAATAAGTAAACATTAAAAAAAATTAAAAAATAATCAGAAGCTCATGAAAGATCCTGAACAATATTCATTAACAAATTGGGTTACAAATTAAAAACAAATACCAGTTAAGTATATAGGCCAAAAATAGTTAAGAGAGCACAGCAAAAATCTTACCCCTAAATATGGTAAGACAATGAAAAACTGTTACTGAAGCCCCAGATCTGGGATGAGAATACGTGGGTCCTAGTTACTGCTAGATCACTTATTAGATGCATTATATGTCACTGGACAACCCATCTCAAGTCTATGGGCCTTTCTATAAAATGGGTGGGTTTGACTAGGATAGTATTTCTCAAACTTTGCTGCCAATCCATTAAAAAGTATACATATTTGATTTCAACCCAGCATATTCATACCTATTTGAAATATAAGATTTATAAATACTCATGTGAAATATACTTTAATATTTTCTATTTTATTCCAGTTCTTTAAAAATTACTGATAGGATGGCTAGAATTAAAAGACACATAATACAAACAGAAGCAATGATGTAGCTTAAACTGGAACCCTCAATACACTGCTGGTAAGAATGTAAAACAGTGCAGATACTGTGGAAGGTAAGGCAGTTCCTCAATAACTTGAACACAGAATTACCATATAACCCAGCAATTCCACTCCTAGGTGTATACCAAGAATTAAAAACAGGTGTTCAAACAGAAACTTGTACAGGAATATTCATAACACTATTCACAACAGCCAAAAGGTGGAAACAACCCGTTCCATCATCAGATGAATGGATAAACAAAATGTGGCATATATCCATACAATGGACTATTATTCAGCCATTAAAAAGGAATGAAGTACTAGTTTGTGTTATAACATGATGAATCCTGAAAATATTATGCTATGTAAAAATAAGCTAGTCACAAAAGGCGACATATTATATGACTTATAGGAAATTTCCAGAATAAACAAATTTACAGACAGAAAGTAGATTAGGGCTGTTGGGAGAAAACTAGGGAGTGACCGCTAATGGGTACAGTTTCTTTTTGGCGATTATGGAAACACTCTGAAGTTATACAGTGGTGATGGTTGCACAATTTTGTGAATACACTAAAAACTCAGGAATTACACAGTTTAAAAGAGTGAATTTTATGGTATATGAGTATCTTAATAAATTTGTTATTTTAAAAAATAAAATGAAAATTTACCAGTTAAGATCAACAAATTAATTTCACAGACTAGAAAGTTAAAGGATCTCTGGTGGCTTCTAATTCTTACACAAGTTAAGTTCTAGGGAGGCAAATCAAAAGAGACTCTTAAATACAGAGAACAAACTGAGGGTTGCTGGAGGGGAGGTGGATGGGGAGATGGGCTAAATGGGTGATGGGCATTAAGGAGGGTACTTGTTGAGATGAACACTGGGTGCTATATGTAAATGATGAATCACTGGGTTCTACTCCTGAAACCAATGCTACACTGTATGCTAACTAACTTGAATTAAAAAGACAAAGTTAAATTTCAGTCAAACTTTCAGTGTGCCACATATGTATTTACATTTTTTCACTTGGTCCTCAAGAAAATCCAGAAACTGTAGTGGAGGCTCAGAAAAGTAACCTGTCTAGTGTCAACAGCAATTAAATGAAGATAAGTATTAAACTCTACATCTTACTCCAGACACCCCTTTCCAATACTCAGTGATGTGAACATATCATGACATAATGATGCAAGTCTTTGTAAGAGGAGAAAAAGCTAAAATCTATTAATTTTTTAAAAGTTTTATTTATTTGGGAGAGAGAGAGCACGAGTGTGCACATAGGGGCAGGAAAGGGGCAGAGAGGTAGAGAATCCCAAGCAGGCTCCACACTGTCAATGTGGAGCCTGATACAGGGCTCAATCTCACAAACTGTGAGATCATGACCTGAGCTGAAATCAAGAGTCGGACACTTAACAACTGAGCCACCCAGGTGCCACTTAATAGGTAAAATGAAGTTTTTGATGCATTGTATCAAAGACTGGTAACAATTATTCTTCAGTAGAATGATGCTTACTTAACCACCAAACATTACATGTCTATCCACATATCCTAATGAATTTTCTATTCTTTATGTTAGATTAGCTCTAATTTTAGCAATCTGAACACATGAGAATGTGTTGGGTTCAAATAGACCCAACATGTTAAACATTAAATCTAGTACCAATAAGTCTAATCATGTCACTCAAAGAAAAAAAAAGTTCCTCAAAGAATGGCTAAAAGAGCTTGGTAATATCTACCACAGCTGAGCAAAAATTTAATAATAATTAGCTTCTCAGAAGTAGGCTGAACTCAAGGTTTATTGGCACTGGAAGTTTGTTTGTTGGCTTTAAGTAAATGTTGCTAAAAGCCAATCTTTAAAAAAGCTTATCACAATCTAACAAAGTTCTAGTATATCCCATGGTCAGTCAGAAGCCAAATAACATCAGAAAGAAATGTAGAAGAGATATTTTACTTTGTAACATCAAATACAGGAATACGATTGGCTTCATAGCTGAATATTCAGACACGTGGCAAAAATATGCAGATACTAATCAAAACTGAAACATGCTATTATTAATATAATGAAATATTTTATTCATCCTTAGTTTTCTGCCCCTTGGCGTATCTTTTATCTTCATACTAACAACATTTGGTGTGAATTAGCCCCTCTTCACAAATCTCAAGGGTCTCCTTATTAACCACAAAACAGATAGCTCACCATGGGTGTGTTTGGGTGGGTGGGTGTGCCTTTCCTAAGGTCTCTTCATATGTGATAGATGACTTTATTCCCTCTAAATATTCTACTGTATTTACTTGTCTACAACCTTGGCCAAAAATTACTTCTATGTGAATACAAAAACAAAAAAAACCAGTGGCACCTGTAAATTACAGGTATCTGAAAATGATTCTACTATACTTCATTCTACTCTAACCTGCTTTCTGTTATTTTCTCAGGATTTCTCTCACAAAGTAGTTTGTTTTGCTTATGAAGAGAACAATCAGATTTTATTCGTAGCAAGTTTTAATAGTTCATCTCAATCTTAAGGAAATCTTCCCTAATATATCAAAATTCTTATAATTTATAATATTAATATTGATCATTTATTTGAAATTAAATTCCCACATCACTATTTTCTAATTTTCAGTAAGATTCTGACTGCTTCTAAACAAGAAAATTCAGTTCATCCTTGTGGAATATTTTCTATTAATTCCATCCCTGCACTTTATTATTATACAGTGTCTAATTTATAAATCCTTTCATTAAAAACCACTATCAGACAACTAAGTTATCAACTTTTCCAATCATGTTTTCAATTCTTAAAATAGTATTTTCTCTACTCACAGATAAATGATGATGTATCACTGGAAACTGAGGGCTCCCTCTCAAAGAAATAAATTAGTTGTTCAATTCTTAAAATAGTATTTTCTCTACTCACAGATAAAAGATGATGTATCACTGGAAACTGAGGGTTCCCTCTCAAAGAAATAAACTGGTTGTCCCATCCTTCCCTCATTTAAAACAAGGTGGCTGTTTCTGGCTGAAAAAGGCTGAGAAGGTGCCTCCGGGCATGTGTTTATTAATCAAAATATTGGCAGGGAGACACATAAAACTTTAAGGGAGTACTTCTGTTGTAGTTTGATGAGTTAGCAAATTATGCACAGGAAAAAATGTTTGGTACAAAGCTATTACACTTCATTTTAAAATGAAAAATTAAAATTTAATATATTCAAAAACTGAAACTTTAACTAAATAGCAATAACTCTATAATTTACACTAACTTTTCATGTTTCCTAGAATTAACACATTTGTGTTGAGTCTATTAACATTAAATTTACTACTTACTTCTCAAAATGTTAAATATTTTCTCCTAGTCAAGAACTGAATTACAGATACCTGGTACTACATTTTGAACTACTTTAAAATATGTGAAACAGTGGGTTTATTTTTTTTTTTTTGTAAATTTTTTTAAATATCTATTTATTTTTGAGAGAGACAGAGTACAAGCAGGGGAGGGTCCGAGAGAGAGGGAGACACAGAATCCGAAGCAGGCTCCAGGTTCCAAGCTCCGAGCTATCAGCACAGAGCCCAACGTGGGGCTTGAACCCAAGAACCGTGAGATCATGACCTGAGCCGAAGTCGGACGCTCAACCGACTAGGACACCCGGGCGCCCCACATGTATTTGTTTCTTTACTGAGATTACATGAATATTACCTATTAGATGGACAATTATGCCTGATCTACCTCAAGCAAATGGACAAATACTTTAATCTTAAAGAAATTTAAACAAAAAAAGGAGAAACCAATCCAGGCTTAGGCTGGATATATTACAATGTAATACAATGTAAATGTATATTCTCAATATATTCTCAATGTAAATATTCTCCGAATCATAGAGAATACTTACCAGAATATTTAATAAAAAATAATGGGATTGGTGTGCAGGAAGGGAGGGCAGTAAGTTCAATGATCACATATTCTAAGTTTGGAAACATACATCTGATGTCAATCTCTCTTGTAGATTCAGAATGCCTATTAGTACTCTAAAGGATCTAAAGAAAGTCCTATAATAAGAGGTTTAATTTATTTAACCCACTGTTGTCAAAATTTATTTGGTCACAGAATTCTGTTTTGTTTACCTCTATTAATATCTCATACCATTAGTTTTTTGGTTTTTTCACAGAATGGAATTTGGAAATTCTGAGCCATGTTTTATGTGTATGATGCCATATGAACAGCTCCAGTTCTTCTTACTGACAGTCATTAAAGAAAATCAAATAGATTATAAGCTACAGATGTTAATTTTATTACTATTTTACAAACTATAAGGAAATCAGAAATCCAAAATCTGACGGGGCGCCTGGGTGGCGCAGTCGGTTGAGCGTCCGACTTCAGCCAGGTCACGATCTCGCGGTCCGTGAGTTCGAGCCCCGCGTCAGGTTCTGGGCTGATGGCTCGGAGCCTGGAGCCTGTTTCCGATTCTGTGTCTCCCTCTCTCTCTGCCCCTCCCCCGTTCATGCTCTGTCTCTCTCTGTCCCAAAAATAAAATAAATAAATAAAAACGTTGAAAAAAAGAAATCCAAAATCTGAAAACTGCTTTTCAGTAATTTTGACATAAAAGTTTGAAATAAAAGGTGAGTTTCAAGGCTATGTTAGGCTACATGTAGAAATTTTTAATTCAAAGATTATATCTAAAAACCATGTTGCAGTGACTGAATGTTTAAGCCATGTGCTTTAGCTCTATGTAACTAAAAGTAAACAATCCCTCTTTCTTCCTGGACACATTTATGTTAAGGCAAGAGAAACAAAGTAAAACATTTTCCATAATTCTGCTGTATTTACTTACCTAATATTTTCACAGCATAATGAGGACTTTCTAAGACAATTCCTTCCTCTGTATCAAATATAGGGTTATCTATTCCAGTCTTTGGAGGAATTTGGGCTAGTTTCTTAAGTCTCATGGAAGAATTAAGGTCAAGTTCTTGTTTTTTCCCTTCTTCCTCTCGCCTACGCCTCATGTCTTCCTGTTGTTGCCGAATACGTTCCAATTGTGCACTTCGACGTACTGGCATCATCCTGGTGCCCAAATCTCCGGGGCAGTCAACAGCCATCTCTCGATGCTTCTGATGTTCCTCTGGTGATGCAAGATCAACATTTTTTACTTCGCTGTCTGATTCCTCAGTAACATGCCCATTCATATGGGATGTTGTCATGGTTATCTATAAAAACCTGTACCACTTTTTATAAATCAACTTCTCCTATAAAGCCAATCTCTTGATTCTGTAGTATAAAATCCATGTTACTTCAAAAAAAACAAAAAACAAAAAACTTCTCACATCACATAATAATGCTATGAAATGTATCCATGAAGGAAATCTAAGGGGAAAAATGGGGGAAAAAAGTGTAAGAGTTACAATATAAAAACAGATTTTACACAGCACACTTCCAATCTATGCACAATACAGTAGCTCATAAGTGTACATTTGGCTATACATATTACTTTCTTTTCATTTTACAGATAATGCTGAGGAAATCAAATATTTAAAAAAATCCTCTCCCAGGAATTTGAAGCATACCATTTTTTTTATAGCTGAGGAAAATCATGTATTGCAAAGTTTAGCAAAGCAGGAAAGTAAGAAAGTTTTAGGTACTAGTCTAGTAGAGAATAGGTTGCTTAAGGTATAAAGATGTTTTAGTCATCTCTGTATAGTTGTACTATACTATATATTATACTGTACATCTTTGTACAGTATTTTATACTCAATTAATACACAAGATTGAAATAACTTCCTAGTTAACTGCTAAAGAAACTGGCATATAGCAAACGATATTAGTGGCTCACTTGAGATTAAGGCAGTATTATGGAGGACAATTAACTTTTAGGAGTTCATGAGATGCAGGAGATACCTAATGAAAAAGAAACTTTTAATTAGCAGCTAAGGCATCTATAGGATAAAACCACACTAAGTGAAAAAATATATGTGGGTTATCAGTATTCACAACCAGTCAACATTAAAAAAAGAATTAAAAGTTAATTTTTTACAAAGATTCATTCAGAGAAAATGGTAGTATCTGTCACTGCTCAAAAAAACTTTAAAGTCACACTGTACAGCAAATAAGAATATATAGGACTTTGGGGCACCTGGGTGGCTCAGTCAGTTGAGCGTCTGACTTTGGCTCAGATCATGATCTCATAGTTCATGGGTTCAAGCCACACGTCAGGCTCTTTGCTGACAGCTCAGAGCCGGGAGCCTGCTTCAGATTCTGTGTCTCCGTCCCTCTCTGTTCCTCTCACTCGCACTCTGTCTCTCTCAAAAATAAATAAAGATTAAAAAAAAAAAGAAGATACAGGACTTATAGACCAGAAAACTGAATTTTAATTGACTCTGCCACTTCCTCTAACTTTAAGACTTAAGACTAGTCAGTTTCTCTCTCTGAACCTTAGATTCCTTTGGAAAATTTATTCATAGGATTATTCTGAGTTTTAAATGAGATAGTGTATGTAAGTTTTAAAACTAAAGAATATATATATATACTAATTCTTAGTATAAATTTGATTCTCTTATTTTAAAAATCCTTCAACATATTTTTTATTTTTATTTTTTATTTTTAGAGAGAGGGATAGCTGGAGCTGGGGAGAGGGGCAAAGGGAGAAAGAGAATCTTAAGCAGGCTCCAAGCTCAGTGCAGAGACTGACACGGGGCTTGATCCCATGACCCTGGAATCATTACCTGGGCTGCAATCAAGAGTCAGACACTCAACCAACTGAGTCACCCAGGTGCCCCTCCTTCAACATACTTTAGACAAGAAAAATATTTCATGGATGACACTGGCTTTTCATCAAGCTATTTCTTAGGCATAAACAGGCAGACTGTTTGTATATGTGTAAACCCACACATTAAATCTAATTAGTCTTCTCTGCTCAAGATTTTAAAAATATTTACAATAATAAATCTGCTTCCTCCTTGAGTTGAACATCACTTCAGTAAATAGATTGGTTAGAGGACATGCCGACTCAGCAAAAGCAGAGTTTTCAGATAATATTCCTAAATGCCAGCCAATCTTCTGTCCAACAAACACCTTGTCACAGACTTCTTAAACCTACCTAGAATATGAGGTAAACCACTAGACCAACAAGCAGGAGAACAGATGCAAGCTACATAAGTCACCAGAATTACATTTTCACAAGAATTTTGGTAGACTTTTCTTATATCCAAATTTTAACTTCTCTCTTTATAATTATGTGACTTACACATAAACACCTTATAATTAGATTGCCTTCTTTTTCATTAAAATGAGAACTATCAGAATTACGTTAGGCTATTTTATTTCCTTATTTATTTATTTATTTTGAGATAGAGAAAGCATGACCAGGGCACAGACAGAGAGAAAGGAAGAGAAAGAATCCCAAGCAGGCTCCGTGCTGTCAGCACAGAGCCCACTGTAGGGCTCGAACCCATGAATCATGAGATCACGACAGGAGCCAAAATAAAAAATCAGATGCCTAACCAACTGAGCCACCCAGGCACCCCACATTAGGCTATTCTTAAGTTTTATATATTGACTATATGTAATGCAAATTCAGCCTATTTAAGTTCTCATTACACCTAAGCAGAAATTTATGTGGGAGTTACTGTAGTGCTATACTTAATTTTGATTTTAAAAATCTAGGAGTATGCATATTTCCAGAAAAATAAAAGTCTGAACTCTTCCTCTAATTATAATATTTACTGGATATTAAGAATCAAATTTAATAATGAATAATGTAATTTTTGCCTTAATGCTATTCTACAAAATTATGATCTGAAATTAAAACTCTCAGCATAAAAATTGTAAGGCTGTGTCCATATTCACCATAACAGATCATCAGGGAGGGGGTGATTATAGCTCATGCAAGAGAGACTGGGCCAGGTGATCTGGGTCAGGGTTTTCATGCTTGGACTATTAGCATACTTGTCTTTCTCAATCTAATCTCTTACTCTCAGAAAAATTTCTGCAACCTGATATTAATCCATTTAAAATTCCATTTTGGTCATTTCCCTTGGAGTGTTCATTCTACTGGGAGAGAGAGCAAAGAAAATGAATGATTATTCTTCCCCAGTTGGTTTCTCATTAGATTCTAAATTCATTAAAGACAGGAGTCTGGTCTTTTTATACTCCCTAGTGCTTAACACAACGCATATCATAAAGAGAATGCCCAGTAAATACCTGTTCAAGTAACAATGTCAGAAATTCAGAGGACCACACAGACCACAGACTCTAAAACTTAGTATATGGTAAGGAGTCACAGCAAATACGCAAAACATAAGGATACATTTCTTTGAGCAACATTTCAAAGAACAACAAAAAACTGGCCAGATAGAAGAGCTGTTCCAGGGGTGCCTGTGTGGCTCAGTTGGTGGAGCGTCCAACTTCGGCTCAGGTCATGATCTCGCAGTTTGTGGGTTCAAGCCCCACAAGCTCTGTGCTCAGAGTCTGGAGCCTGCTTTGAATTCTTTGTCTCCCTCTCTCTCTCTGCCCCTCCTCTACTCACGTGCTGTCTCTCCCTCAAAAATAAATAAAACACCAAAAAAAAATCTTTAAAAGAAGAGTCTGTTCCAAGCAGAGGGAATCACATGACCAATAAGAATGAAGAGTATGAAAACATGGCACTTGCAGAAAACAGAATAGAATGCAATAGTCTGGATGTGACAATGAGAGCATATCATACATGAGTAATGATAAAACTGCAAAGGCAAGCAGGGGGCCAGAGAATTTAAGAGCTAAAGACTTTGATCTTTATCCTTAAAGTAGTAAGAATTATTATAGGATTTAAAGCAGAGTTGAAATGATCACATTCGCTTTTTCAGAAATATCACTCTGGTAGAAGTGTACAAGACTGAAGGGTGGTAATGAGACCAGTTTGAAGGCAACTGTAAGAAATGGGGTACTGAATTAAGAAAGTAATGAAGAAAAGTTATATTAAAAAATATATAGGTTATAGAATTGCTAAAAATTGGCGTCTTTATTTCATATAGCCAAAAGAGTCAAGAAAGAGAAGAGAAGAAAGTAGTAATAGCAACAGTAGCAGTAGCAGTAGTAGTAACAATTACAACTTTAACATTTACTGAGCACTTACATGCTGGAGAATATTGCAAACACTTTACACAGTATTCATTCATTTAGTAATCCTCATTACTACTCTAAATACAGTTCCAAATATGCCTATTTTGTAGATGAGGAAGTAGGTCTTGAAGATAAAATGGAGAAATAAAAAAGAGGCCATATGAACAAAAAGACTGGAAGATAAAAGGTGTGGGAAAAGTACAAATAAGGCTAGTTGAACTAAAGCAGTCAGCTTGTACAAGAGAATAGTGGCTAGAAAGTTTGCTTGGGTCCAACTTAAGGAAGGTCTTAAATAAAGTCCTTAATTCTCAAGACAGTAAGAAAGCCATCAAAGATTTAGAAAAGAGTGATTCATACATAAATATAAATAAGCATTTATTCTTGGCTAGGTACTACATACAGTTATACAGATAGGATTCCTGACCATTAGCCTATCTACCAAAAGGTCCTCAGGGATCTAGAAATTAATGCGTCCAGAGTTATACTCATTCTTTCCCTTTAATCCCCTCATATTCTCTTTAATCCTCCTCTGCTACTCTCAATTTTAATTAATGCCATTATACCTACCCAGTTACCCAAGACAACATAATGGTTAGGAAAACACGCTCCAGAATCAGACTACTTAGGATCTAATCCTTTCCTACTCTCCTTTTAATATTTTTTAATTTTTTTAAATTTATTTTTGAGAGAGAGAGAGAGAGAGAGAGAGAGAGAGAGAGAGAGAGAGAGAGAGAGAGACAGGGTGCGAGCAGGGGAGGGGCACAGAGCCTGAAGCAGGATCCAGGCTCTGAGCTGTCAGCACAGAGTCTGATGCAGAGCTTGAACCCAGGAACTGTGAGATCATGACCTGAGCCTAAGTCAGATGTTTAACAAACTGAGCCACCCAGGTGCCCTGCCTAGTCTCCTTTCAAAAGTCTCAAATACATCCTCGTCCAAATTTCTAGGCCTCCCCAAACTGGTTATATGCCTGCTCTGGAATCCCACAATTCCTATCACATCTCTGATCAACCTAGACTACAGCTATTTGTATCTCTGTCTGCCCCATCAGACTAGAAGCATTTCAAGGTCAGATACCCACTGACTCATCTCTAGATCCATGATATTGCCCAGCATAGGGGCCAAGCAAACAGGAAGGCTTCAGAATAGGAACCCAAGCAGTATGACTCCAGGACAACTATCTTTGGGTTAGTAGGTGGCAAATATCATTAAGATGGAGAATACAGGAGAAGAATTAGATAGAAGAGGACAGAAATTGAAGAGTAATATGGGTTTAGTTTTGGACACATTAATTTCAAGGTGATTGCACTGTCTTATTCACCTACTAAGGGATATCTAATAAGGAATAAATGCTTATTTCAGTATTTGAGCAAATCACTCCTCTGTTCAATACCTCTGATGGCTTTCATATTGCCTACAGAACAGAGTCCCAACTCACAAGGTAAATCCAAACTTTCTATCTTTTACTACTTTTCCTGCATAAACCTTCTAAGTTAGCTTCCTTTTTATGCCTATCCCTTATCTTTTTTCTTCCTGCCCAAGTGCCTTATGAAATAAGAAATAGGATATGCTTCTCCTTTCATCTCCTGCCTTTAAGATCTACCTCAACCCCCATTTCCTTTAAGAAACCTTTCTAGACCACCTCAATTAAATAATGATCTCATCAAACACTCCAAAAGACTTTGTAATGCTCACAAGTTAATTCATAAGGGCCATGAATGTTTCAAAAGTTATTCCAGAATCAAAGAAACATTATGCTACATCCTACGGTTCTAGCATCAAGATCATAATTCTCAAACAAACTGTGAATACTCCAGCTCACATATGTAGTCAATACACATCAATAAAATGTGACAACCCAAAGGAATTATATTCTCCCCCTCCAAAATACACATACACACACAATAAAATGTGGCAGTCCAAAGGAATTAATACTCTCCCTCTCCAAAACACACACACACACACACACACACACACACACACACACACACACACGGAAGAAAAAGAGAAAGTCCTTTGACAATTGAGAAACTGGTAAATAACTGAACTAAAGAATTACCTCCTTATATGTAAATAAAAGACCACCTTATACAGATAATGTAGTTACAAATTCCTGGCCCTTAGAGTATTCCTCTCTTCTCAATCTTCTAGTTGTAAATTATTTTTATTTTTACTTTTTTAACATTTTATTTTATTTTTGAGAGAGAGGGAAGGAACGGAAGCGAGGGGGACAGAAGATATGAAGCGGGCTCTGTGTCAACAACAGTGAGCCTGATGCTGGACTCAAACTCATGAAAGGTGAGATCATGACCTGAGCCAAAGTCAGACGCTTAACTGACTGAACCACCCAGGTGCCCCATAAATTGTTTTTAAAATGCCTCAAAAGCCCACATTTCAAATCCTCATCAGACTCCCAGCTCACACCTGTGCTCATGAAAGAAAAAAGAAAAAAGAAAGAAAAGAAAAAGTTAAAAATCTTTACATAGTCCAAAAAACAAGAAAATGAACTTTCAGGTTGGCAGGCCAAAGTTGTTTCAATGCTAACTTCAAACCAGCAGGGGAAAAAGAGCTTTGCTTATGCGAGTTGGCTATAGGAGAAGAGAGTAAAAGGAAGCTAAATAAGTTTCAAATAATTACAAATCATTAAGATTGGGAGGCCTGAAATAGCCTCAGGGATGGAGGCCCACTGAAAACTCCACACCAAGAGAAACATTTGTGTGACAGCTGGGGAATATGAAGATGGTTGTCTACACTAGTGTCCAGAACTCAAAAAAAAAAAAAAAATTTTTTTTTTTCCAATTCATCCTTCCTCCCCTACTCCCACAAGTAATGCCCTTTGACTAGCAGCTGGGAAGTCTCATTTTAAGTGATCAGCATTCCTCTAACATTCTAAGAAGTTGGACTATTTGTTTCCATAGAAACAGCTTTGTCAGCTAACAGAAGATTCAAGCCAAGAATAGTGAAAAGAACTTACGTTATGCAAATTGGAAAGCACTAGTCTACTATCCTCTTAGCTTTTCTTCTCTGTTTTTTCACAGAACTCAAGCTAACTTTCTTACTCTGTAAAACAGAGGACAATGAAGTGTAAAGGTCTGCAGTGTTTTTTAGAGGGAGAGACTGAGAAATGTTAACTCATTAAGATATCTAATTCTGTTTGCAGATGGCTAGGATTTCTTGGTATGAAGTAGTAAAAATTAAGTCCTCCTATATTTACTGGTCATCAATTAAAGTTCAATACAAATTACCTGAAATCAGTGAGAAGAAAGAGGTAAACATAACTGATAAGACCCTTTACAGATTATTAATGATAACCTTCTGACCTCTAGGTTAAGGCTCAAACAAAAATGCAATTTATATTTTTCTTTAACTATAACTTCTGGATCAATTTTATTTTTATTTTCTTAATTTTTACTTCTTTTTTAGTTTACTTATTTATTTTGAGAGAGCAAGAGAGAGTGTGCAAGTGGGAAAGGGGCAGAGAGAGAGGGAGAGAGAATTCCAAGCAGGTTCCACTCCTGATGCAAGGCTTGAACTCAAGAACCATAAGATCATGACCTGAGCTGAAGTCGGACACTTAATCGACTGAGCCACCCAGGCACCCCTGAATCAACTTTAAATATTAAGAATAGCTAATGACTCTGAAAGAATGGGAAGTGAAGGATCCAAAAAGATCCAAAGGAATATGACAAGTCAGGAACCACAGTTAATTCAGAGAGGGAAACTTTTATGCTACACTGGACCAAGACAGGAGAGGATCCTGTCCTAATGGAGCTTTCTTTCTGGCAGAGTGACAGGTAATAAGGAGCAAATATATGGTAAGATGACTCCAGGTAAAGAGCTAAAAAGAAAGTGAAACAGTAATATAATAAACAGTGTGATGTTTAGAAGGGGTTGCAACATTAGATAAGATGGCCAGGGAAGGCCTATTTTAGGAGGTGATATTTGCACTGAGACCTGAATGACAAAAAAATGAGTCAGCTGTGGGAAGATCCAGAAATAAAGGGTTCTAAGTTGAGGGAACAGAAAGTACATTTCTACATGAATATCACCAGGAATCTCAATTTCAATATATCCTAAATGACTTCAATTTCTTCCCTAGTGCTGTTAGTTATACCACTATCTCCAAGATTTTTATCTTTTTCAAGCCCTATTATCTAGTCAGTTGCCAAGATCTGTGGATTCTACATGGTTTTTAGAATCCACTGAAGGGTGGAAAATGTGCCACCCCAAAATATCCCACTAGAAGATACTGTTCAGAAAATGAAAAGGTATCCTAGAAAGAGGAAGAAATATTTGCAAATTATTTACATCCACTATAAATACTCATAACCCCTCATATCAAATAATCCAAATTTTAAAAATAGTGCAAGAGACTTGACCACTTCACCAAAGAAGATATAAAAGTGGCAAAAATGAACATTTGGAGGGGCGCCTGGGTGGCTCAGTTAAGTGTCCAACTCTGGATTTCAGTTCAGGTCATGATCTCGCAGTTTGTGGGTTTGGGCCTCAGGTCAGGCTCTGTGCTGACAGCATGGAGCCTGCTTGACATTCTGTCTCTCCCTCTCTCTCTACCTCTTCCCTGTTTGTGCATGCTCTCTCTCTCAAAAAAAAAAAAAAAAAAAAAATACAAACAACTTTTTTTAGAAAAAAGAACATTTGGAAAGAAACTCAAAATAATTAAAGACCAATGTATATTCATATACATTGTGTATTCAAAACGATTCACAAACTGACATTATATAAAAAATCCTGCAGAATGAATTAATGGTCCATACACTGTCTTCACAGAGGAGTTTTAGCTATATGTAACACTAAGTAAATACAAGTTAAAATTCAAATATATTTGGGCTATTCATGCAAAGTATTAACTCAGAAATTATTACTGACAACTTTCTTTTTTAATCCAGTGATAAAATTCTCCATTTGCTTATATCAAACACAAAGTTGAAGGTCTTTGGAGACATTTAAGATGGTGAATTCACAGCAGGAATTGGTTAAAAGCCAAACAGTATCAAAGATATCAAATGGTTGGTTACTTGAACTCCCCATTATCACCTTCAACAACTTGGTAATAAAAGATTAAATGAGTCCAAAAGGTTAGGAAAGTTTCTAAAAAATTATTAGGACAAAAGGTAATTTATAACATTTCTAAAATGACCAGAAATGGATTTTTAAACATGTGGGATAAAATTACTTGCAACATTATGGCTTTTCAGCATATTGCTACCAATCAAGAATATATATGGCCTAGTTGGAGAATAAGGACAGTCTTGATAAGGAACAGAGCCAGTGTAAGAGATAGATGATAAAGCCAGAGTTGACTCTGAATGCTAAGCTAAACTGTTTGCATTTTCTCCTGTAAGCAATGGGAAACTATGGGTTTCTGAGTTTAAAAAAAAAAAAAAAAAAGCAAAAATGGGCTCTTTAGAAAGTTACATCTACACTGTAACAACCAGAGTTGACCAGGGGAAATGTAAGTAGAAGAGCCAACAGAGATAATGTTTTAATACTTGATGCATGGGAGGATAAAGGAAGTAGCAGAAGGAATGAAAAAGGGATAACTTCAAACAATAGTTATTACAAAGGATGATCTGGTAGGATTTGGAGACCAGGAGCCAAATATAATTCTAAAATACTGAGCATGACAATTGAACCTGGGAAAAATTATGGGACCTTAAAATAGAAGAACTCAGAGAACAAGGTTTTTCTCCTTGAGAGGGAGAGGAGGAGGATAGGGAGAACTGGAAAGATGATAAATTCCATTTTACTTTTTTTAAAAGTTTATTTATTTATGAGAGGAGGGGAGGAGGGGCAGAGAGAGAATCCCAAGCAGGCTCCACACTGTCAGCACAGAGCCTGATGTGGGGCTTGATCTCACAAACTGAGATCATGACCTGAGGTGAAACCAAGAATCCAACGTTTAACCGAGTCACCCAGGCACCAGATAAATTCCATTTTAAAAGGGCATTTTTGGCAGGTTGTTAATGCTAGACAGGGAAACCAAAGAGGACAAGCTAGAGATGAAAATTTATAAGTAATTTACATATTCATACCTTACATTTGTAAAGCTTTTCAGTTTCCATAATAAATTCAAGTACATTATCTCATTTGAGCTCCAGTTTGCCTGAAAGGTAAGCAGGTTGGATATCTACACATCTTCCAGAAGATGGGGAGGCACAGCAAGTTAAGTCACAGAGCTACAAGTAACAGAACAGGAACTAAAATCCACATCAGTGAACTCTTGTGTGGATCCACAGTCCATTGTTAGTTACATCTCTATAAGATGATACTACACTGACTACATACTTCATTCAAAACTCACATAATTACAACATTCTTTCACTTTTAAAATATGATTGGAGAGAATTCATCTTTTCAACTGACTGCTTCATAAAACAAATTTTAACCCAGTAATTAATTTCGCTTATATGTTAACAGACTACAAGTACCAGACTGTGGTAGCATGACATCTATTGCTCAAAGTTTCTAAACACTCAGCAGAGGAGAGGTCGTCAAGTAGAGAAATGGTAAAAATTCATAGAAACTTCTCTCCTCATTTGAAAACTAAAATTAAGCTACAAACACTTCAGTTTCCTAGTGACATTTAAAAAATGTTATTCTCTACTCTGTATTGCTCCAATTTCAGTATGTGCTGCCAAACTGAGCCACATGTCCTACCGTGACAAACTTTTTAATATTAATTTATAGCTTGAAAAATGAATACCATAAAAATAAGACAGACTTGACAGATTAGTCTTGTCAGATAAATTAGCTGTCCCTGGGTGCAAATTTAAGTACTAAGAATCATAACTGTAATATCCCTAAATATGTTAATAATTAATTACACCAACACATCAATTCTCCTTCCATAATATCTCACACATATACCCTTAGCTTCTCCATTCTCATACCACTACCTTAAATCATATTCACATTATCTCTTTCGTGGGTTATTCTATGAACTTAAGTCGCCCCAATCTTGGTCTTTCTAGTTGCCACTCACTTTACACAGTTGACCCTTGAATAACATGGGGGTTAGGAGTCATAAACTACTAACAGCCTACTGCTGACAGGAAACCTTACTGATAATATAAACAGTTGATTACCAAGTATTTTGTACGTCATATGTATTATATACTATATTCTCTAGCTCTAAAATAAACTAAAGAAAAGAAAGTGTTACTAAGAAAATCATAATAAGATAATACATTTATAGAGCTGTACTGTATTTAAGGAAAAGAAGAAAACCCTCATAAGTAAGTGGACCCATGCAGTTCAAACCTGTGTTGTCCAAGGGTCAACTGTACTAAATAAATTCTCCTGAAGCACACCTATTATCATGAGTGTCCCTTTTCAAAAGTTTTTTTGTTGCCATTCCCTTCTCTTCAGCTACTGTTTACCAAGCGTTTACTGTGTATCATTCATTCACTGTGCTAAACACCTAGCCTGCATTATTTCATTTTACCCTCACAACCATCTTCTTGCCGAATTTTGTAACTTAGCTTAGTAAAGACACTAAATTGTCCAATGTCAAAAACTAAATGGCACAGTTGGGCCTCAAACTGAATTGTTTGACTCCAGGGTACTTTAACAACTTCTGGAGAACCCATTTCAAGTTCCTTAGCCTGTCATTCACATGGCTCCCTTGAATTAGTTCTAAAATACCTTCCCCACTCTATTTCTCCCTCCCTTATCTTCCAAAACTACCTGCTATTTCTAATACAAGCCCTGCAATTTCCCACCTCCACAGCTTTTTACATATTATTTCTTACATCCAGGGGGGAAAAAAATCCTCCTGTTCAACTCCTTATCTGTTAAAATTTTCCTCTACCATTAAGAGTCTTATGAAATTTTCCTTATTCCTGCCTGCTCAAATCCACAACCTACACTTCTAGGGTACTTAATCTATGTCCCTGCTGTAGCATTTATTTATACATTTTCTTCTCCCCATAAGTTATATTTTCCTTTTTAAATCCCTAATACATGTCCATGTGTTCTGGTAAAAGAATCAATTTACTCTTTAATGTACACATTCAAATAAATCAGGTAACCTATTAGTTTCTTTCTTGCTTTATAGTCATCTCCTTCCTGGAGCCCTTCATTCTCTAGCTCTAAGCTGGATATTTTCTTTTTGCCCAGATTCACTCACCCTTCTCCATCTACTCCAGGTCTAAGAAGGCTGACCTCTACAGACTGCATTACCATGTTTTCTTATCTTCTGGCTTCCAGTGGGCTCAGCTAGGCGAAGTACCCATTGGGAGGGAGGAGAGAGGATTGGGTTCTTTATACCCTCACCTTTCTCCTGTGATATGGCAGGGGTTACCTTCCTCTAAGGCCACAGTTCCCACTAGGTGGCTCCTGGACTTACAGTAGCAGCTCTAGTAAATTCCTGTACTGCTCCCTCCCTGGCCCATTCAGGCCTAAGCTTAGTAGGCAGCCGGCTGTTGCTAACGCTGGGATACTTCTTGGTTCCCTTAATTCACCCCACATCTTTTAAATAGTCCCTTCATTAAAACTCTATTCCATTACTCAGGTTGATTTTGTCATCTGTTTTCTGCATGGGATCTGACAAAAACATGCTCCAATCTGAATTTATTCTCTAAGTCATCTTCATTCATGTATCCATATTCTAAGAAATTTTCCTCACCTCTCTCCTCTTTCTTCATCTACTTCCTTCTCCTTGAGAGACTTCCAAAAGCTTCCTAAGAAAGGGCACGTGGGGGTAAATTTTTTAAGACCTTGATTTACTTGGTACTAGAGCAGATTAAATCTTCTTTGTGTTATTCTTTTGCATCCTTGCACCCAACCTTAATTCCTCACAGCTTTTTATGACTTCTGAGCCTGCTTTTTGTTGTTCTCCGCAAGGAAACATTTATAGTGAGTGACCCTTTTCTTCCAACAAGTAGGAAGAAAAACAAGTAGTATAAATATGTAAAAATATTTACCTTGGTAAAAAGTTTCTGTGTGAGTAACCAATCATCTTCAGTGTTGGAAACATAGGAAAACAGACATTGTGTACTGCTGACTCTATAAGACAGTACAATATTATGAAGAACAATTTTGCAAAGTCTACCAAAAATTTTAAATAAACCAGGAGCACCTGGGTGGCTCAGCTGGTTAAGTGTTCAACTTCGGCTCGGGTCAAGATTTTACGGTTCGTGGGTTTGAGCCCCAAATCCAGCTTTGTGCTGATAGCTCAGAGCGTGGAGCCTGCTTTGGATTCTGTGTCTCCCTCTCTCCCTCTCTCTCTCTCTGCCCCTCCCCCACTCATGTTCTGTCTCTCAAAATTGAATGTACATTAAAAAAAATTTTTTTTTAATTTTTAAATAATCCTATGATCTATTAATACTTTTTCTAGAAATTCATCCTATAAAGTATGTTTGGAATAATCTGGGTATGTTAATGTATGTTTTCAACTATAAATATAATAAAACCTAAATATAGATCAAGTATTTCCAATGAAAATTTATCATTCTGTAAATTTTTTTAAATGTTTATTTCTGAGAGACAGAGTGTAAGCAAGGGAGGGGCAGAGAGAGAGAAGGAGACACAGAATCCAAAGCAGGCTCCAGGCACTGAGCTGTCAGCACAGAGCCTGATGCAGGGCTCGAACCCACAAACTGTGAGATCATGACCTGAGCCAAAGTCAGATGTTTAACCAACTGAGCCACCAGGCACCCCTGAAAATTTATCATTCTAATCGAGATGTGCCATCAGTGTAAAATACACACTGAATTTCAAAGACTCCATATGGAAAAAAAATGGATGTAAAACATCTCATTTTTAATATATGTGGAAATGGTAATATTTTATACATTATGTTAAATAAAATATATTATTATATTGCCACTAACTGTTCCTTTAAAAAAATTTTTTTTAATTAAAAAAAAATTTAATGTGGCTGCTAGAGATTGAAGCTCTGTATGAACTGACATGGAACAAAAGCAAGTGAATAAAGATAGCTTCAGAATGGTGTTTACATTTCATACCATTTTTACAAATGCACATAAAAGATGTTTATGTGGGCACGTGAGTGGCTCAGTCAGTTGGGCATCTGACTCTTGATTTCGGTTCAGGTCATGATCTCCTGGTTCAGGAGTTCAAGCGCCGCATCGGGCTCCATGCTGACAGTGCAGAGCCTGCTTGGGATTCTCTCTCTCTCCCTCTCTCTCCACCCCTCCCACATGCTCTCTCAAAACAAATAAATAAAAACTTAAAAGAAAAAATAAAAGATGTTTATAAAGTTATTAACAAAAAATCTAGAAGAATATACACAATACCATTTTCACTTAATATCTCTGAAAAGTAAAGATAACATACCTCTCAGGTTTTACTTTCTACTTGTACTTCTGTACTATTTGGATAACTTACAAAATGCTGACCAAAATAAATGTGTTACTTTTATAATTTGGAGGAAAAACACAAAGATATTACCTTTTGAAAGAAAAAAAACACAGAAACTTTTAATTACAACTACTTTCTTAAAGTCTATAAAAGTTTACAGCACCAACAAAGCCCTTTCAAGAGTTCTGGAATCTTTTCACAGAAAGAAGTAATAAAAATATTATCCCTAAGGCCCTAAACAATTTCATAAACAATAAAATAAGAATTCCTAAAAGAAAAAAAAATTCCTAAATAAAGAACTTAAACCATCAATATGAGCAAGACTCATACTCAGAACTGCCTCTACCACACAGTAATGACTATATAACATCTTTACCTAAAAATGAGAGGAAACCATAGGAATAAGAACAATAAGGGGTACCTCAGTGGCTTGGACAGTTAAGTGTCTGACTCTTGGTTTCCACTCAAGTTATGATCTCGAGGTTTGTGAGATTGAGCCCCACATTGGGCTCTGCATGCAGAGCCTACTTGGGATTCTCTCTCTTCCTCTCTCTCTCTCTCTCAAAATAGATAAACATTTAACATCAATAACAACAAAAAGAGTAAGAGCAATAATAAGAAAAACTTCCAAATGGGACCACCTACACTTTAAAATACAGAAGTCAGGTTCACAATTTTGATAGCACTTTCATCATGTTAATAATGCACAATGACAAACTCTTAAAGAATCCCAATTAATCAAACTCTCATGACTATTCCTTTGCTTTCTAGATACATTATTTCTATACCTATCCCATATAGATTTTCTCCATTCCCTTTAATCTTGAGTGTCAATCCTTTAGTCAATTGCCTTTCCTGGAACACATGTATCACAAGTTTCAGGTCTGTAAAAATGCATTGTAAGAGATTCCAACTTTTGACCTCAAGTGATTTATAGCTTACAAGAAAATAATACACTCTAAAGGTCAGCAAATTAGTAGATGATTACCTAGACCTACATGGCTCATTGGTATGCAATTCAACAACTGGCCATAAAAAAAAGAGAATAGTTTGCCCTGTCATTAAAGAACTACCAAATAACCATTTCTGAGCTATTAGGACAAGAATATTAAGCAAAATTGGGGCACCTGGGTGGCTCCGGTTAAGCAGTCCACCTCTGGATTTCAGCTCAGGTCATGATCTCACAGTTTGTGGGATCGAGCCCCATGTCAAGCTTCTTGCTAACAGCACAGAGCCTGTTTTGGATCCTCTGTCTCCCTCTCTCTGCCCTTCCCTAGCTCACATGCACACTTTTTCTCTCTCTCTCAAAATAAATAAATAAACTTAAAAAAACAAAAACAAACTTAAAAAAAGGATATTAAGCAAAATTAGTAACAACTATTCCTATCTACAAATCTGACTAAAGAAGGAACACAGTATTTTTCAGGACCAGAACTAGGGTTATATCAACAGAATAGGAAAGAAGAATCGAAGAAAAAAGACTGATGAGGATACAAATGTCACCAAGTTTAGAATCCACTGAACTTTTAGTACTATAGTACTGCAAATTCTGATTTTGACCAGATAGTAGAAGGCAAGAAACATAAGGGAAATACTATGCAACATGAGTAATAACAACAAAAGGTTAATTTTAAAGATTACTGTACTGCAAATTCTGCAGTTAAAAAGAGTTATTTATAAAGTACACTTTATCCAACAACGTAAGTACCCACTTGGCATAAAACCTTGGATAGTTGCTGGCAAGAAAAAGACTGATAAGGCAGTCTCCTTATCCTTAAGAAACTTAAAATCTAGTATGATAATCAGATAAGCAAATAAACAAAACCCTATACAACTGCAATGTTACTTGGTAAGTGCTATACTACAATGGCAGAAAATGCTGTAAGAATTACTTGCAGAGGAAGAGCATTCTAAGAAAAATCTGTATAAATGGGAAAGAATAGAAGAGACAGGTATGAAAGGCATCCATTACACAAGGAAAAAAGTAAACAAAATATTAACACAAGCACGTTGATATCTGTAAAATTAAACAAATGCTTTATCTAAATAGAAGACTTTAAATCATGGTAATGAAACTCAATTCTGTGAATGCCTATTTAAAAGTGTACAGTAAAAACAACCTAGGGGAAAACACCCTAGAGTAATGCTTCAGTCAATAAGAAACTGATAAAATTGAGTAAAACTTACCTCACTACATATGTGAGTTGTTTATAAATAAGGTAACAATTATTTCCCCCACTGACTTTCACTATTAATTCAGAGATGAAAAGAACTTTACTTCAACACACAATTACAATTTTTCTTCACCGACTCAGTCTATGACAACCAATTCACACAATTCCTATAAAATTGCTTAATCAAATTAAGCAATTAATTAATTAAGCAATTGTTAATCACATGATCCACTAAAAGTATTTATTAAAATGTAATGCAGTTCATTGCTATTCCATGTGAATGTCACAGGTTTATAATCTCTTATCTAACATTTATAAAGTGCTTAATAAAGGCACTATGCTACTCATTCTTTTTTTTTTTTTTTAATTTTTTTTTCAACGTTTATTTTTATTTTTGGGACAGAGAGAGACAGAGCATGAACGGGGGAGGGGCAGAGAGAGAGGGAGACACAGAATCGGAAACAGGCTCCAGGCTCTGAGCCATCAGCCCAGGACCTGACGCGGGGCTCGAACTCACGGACCGCGAGATCGTGACCTGGCTGAAGTCGGACGCTTAACCGACTGCACCACCCAGGCGCCCCTATGCTACTCATTCTTGATACAGCAGCTCAGTTAAACCTCAAAATAAAGCTCTGAAGCGTATTACACTATGCCACCCCAAAATGTGACACTTTGGCATAAGGATTTTTTTGAGCTAAAGGCAATTAAGAAACAGCAGGGTGGCTGGGTGGCTGAGTTGGCTGAATGACTGACTCTTGATTTTGGCTCAGGTCATGATTTCATGGTCAGGACTCTTGCCAGCTCCATGCTGGGTATGGAGTCTGCTTAAGATTCTCTCTCCGTGTGTCCTGGGATAAGCCGGCCCTGGACACAGCAGTGAGACCCTCCCCAAGAAGATCACAGTGGGTCAAAAACGTGGGGGTCTCTGATGTGTGGGGTTTTGAAACACAGCCACTCCTTAGATAAAACTCTGGAGAGAGGCACCACCTCATAGGTGGACAGCTCAGATACAGACAGGGGGAAGGCGAGAAGCTGATTTGGGGGCGGTGGGGGCGACACGGGAGGGATGACTGGTCGCTCATCTGTTAGGGGATGAACTTCTGACTCTGGAGACTAGAAAACAGGTGAAGCCATTTTCACCATTAGCCCACCAACACTGATTGACCCCAGTGAGCTACAGAGCACCACCAAGTGGAGAAAGGAGCTGTTATACCAAGCCCTGACCCACTGTGCCCTCTAGGCACATCTCCACTAGAGCAAGTTGGCCTGAAAACCAGAGCAGCAGGCCCCTCCCCAAGAAGACCAGCACAAATTCCTATGAGGAGCTTAGTCAACTGACCATAGACTGCTGCAAAGTTTCAGCTCTAGGGGAAACTGGATCTAGCTTCATCTGGGTTGATTTGTTTGCTTGGTAATTTTTGTTGTTGTTTTTCTTCTCTTTTGTTTCTTGCATACAAAAGCAAAATCTATTATTTTATTTTATTAGTCTTAATTTTTTTCTCTTCTATCAAGCTTCTCTTTTTAAAAAAATGTTTATTTTCAGAGAGAGAGTGTGCATGCACAAGCCAATGAAGGGCAGAGAGAGAGGGAGAAAGAGAATTCCAAACAGGCTCTGTGTTGTCAGTACAGTGCCCAAAATGGGGCTTTATCCCATGAACTGCAAGACCATGACCCGACCTAAAACCAAGAGTTAGACGCTCAACTGACTGAACCACCCAGGTGCCCCTCTAGCAAGCTTCTCTTAACAAGCAGACCAAAACACAACTTCCTTTATTTGATTTTTAAATTTTTAGTTCATTCTATTACTATTATTTTTTTCTTCCTCCAAAATGCCAAGACACAGGGATTCACCTCAAAAAAACAAACAAAACACAGGAGAAACGACAGCCAGGGATTTAGTCAATGAAGATACAAGTAAGATCTCTGAGCTGGAATTTAAAACAACGATTATAAGGACACTAGCTGGGCTTGGAAAAAGCATAGAAGATACCAGAGAATCCCTTTCTACAGAAATAAAAGAACTAAAACTAGTTGGGCCGAAATTAAAAATGTTATAACCGAGATGCAAACCCATATGGCAACCATAAAAACAAGGATGGATGAGGCAGAGGAGCAAATTAGTAATACTAAAGATAAAATTACAGAAAATAATGAAGCTGAAAAGAGGGAAACACAAGTCAGGGATCATGAAGGCAGACTTAGGGAACTCAGTGACTTATCAAAACATAATAATATTTGTATCATAGGAGTCCCAGAAGATGAAGGGAGAGAAAAAGGGGCAGAAGGTTATATGAGCAAATTATAGCTGAAAACTTTCCTAATCTGAGTAAGGACATGGACATCAAATCCAAGAAGCACAGAGAACTCCCATTAGATTCAACAAAAACCGACCATCACCAAGGCATATCACAGTTAAATTCACAAAATAAAAAGACAAGGAAAGAATCTTGAAAACAGCAAGGGAAAAAGTCCTTAACCTACAAGGGAAGACAGTCCACAGAAACTTGGCAGGCCAGAAAGCAGTGGCAAGATATGTTCAACATGAATGTGAAAAATATGCTGCCAAGAATACTCTATTCAGCAAGGCTGTCATTCAAAATAGAAGGACAGGGGCGCCTGGGTGGCGCAGTCGGTTAAGCGTCCGACTTCAGCCAGGTCACGATCTCGCGGTCCGTGAGTTCGAGCCCCGCGTCGGGCTCTGGGCTGATGGCCCGGAGCCTGGAGCCTGTTTCCGATTCTGTGTCTCCCTCTCTCTCTGCCCCTCCCCCGTTCATGCTCTGTCTCTCTCTGTCCCAAAAATAAATAAAAACGTTGAAAAAAAAAATTAAAAAAAAAAAAAAAAACAAAACAGAAGGACAAATAAAGAGTTTCCCAGACAAAAACTAAAGGAGTTGCCCTACAAGAAGTTTTTTTTTTTTTTTTTTTTTTAACCCAAGTTAGTTAACATATAGTATAATAATGGTTTCAGGAGTAGAATTTGGTGATTGATCACTTACACACAATATCCAGTGCTCATCCCAACAAGTGCCACCATTAATGCCCATCACTCATTTAGCCCATCCTCCTACCCAACACCCCTCCAGCAACCCTGAGTTTGTTCTCCATACTTAAGAGTCTCTTCCCTGGGCATTATATGTAAGTGAAGAATCAGTGGATTCTATTCCTGAAACCAATACTACACTGTATGTTAACTAACTTGAATTTAAATAAATAAATAAATAAATAAATAAATAAGCAAGCAAGCAAGCAAGGGAGAAAAAAAAAAAAGTATCTTCCAGTTTGCCTCCCTGCCTGTTTTTACCTTATTTTTCCTCCCCTTCCCCTATGTATGTCTGTTTTGTTTCTTCAAGTGCTACAAGAAATTTTAAAGGGGACTCTTTGAGTGGAGGTCGGGAGAAAAAAAGACCAAAAGCAACAAAGACTAAAAAGGACCAGAGAACATAACCAGAAACACCAACTCTACATGTAACACAAGGGTACTAAATTCGTATCTTTCAAGAATTACTCTGAATGTAAATGGACTAAATGCTCCAAAAAAAAAAAAAAAAAGACATACGGGGGTGGGACAGCACCCAGGTAGCTCAGTTGGCTGAGTGTCTGACTTTGGCTCAGGTTATGATCTCATGGTTCATGAGTTTGAGCCCGCATCAGGCTCTCTGTTGTCAGCTCAGAGCCCGCTTTGGATCCTGTATCCCCTTCTCTGCCTGCACCTCCCCCACTCATACATGTGTGCTCTCTCTCTCTGTCTCAAAAATAAATATTTTTAAAAACCATACAGTATCAGAATGGATTTAAAAAAAAGATCTATCTATATGCTGCCTACAAGAGACTTATTTCATTTTATTTTAAGTTTACTTATTTGAGAGAGAGAGAGATAAAGCACACATGTGCCAGTGGAGGAGGGGCGGAGAGACAGAATTCCACGCAGCCTCCAAACTGTCAGCACAGAGCCTGATGCGGAGCTCAAACTCACAAACTATGAGATCATGACTCGAGCCGAATTCAGATGCTTAACTGACTGAACCACCCAGGCACCCTGCAACTAATTTTAGACCAAAAGACATCTGCAGATCGAAAGTGAGAGGATGGAAAACCATCTATCATGTTAGTGGACATCAAAAGCAAGCTGGAGTAGCCATACTTATATCAGACAAACTAGATTTTAAAACAAAGCCTGTAACAAGAGATGAAGAAGGGCCTTATAATTAAGGGGTCTATCATTCAGGAAGATTTAACAATTATAAACATTATGCCCACAACTTGGCAGCATGCAAATATATAAATCAATTAATAACAAACAAAAAGAAACTCACTGATAATAATACAAAAATAATAGGGGACTTTAACACCCTACTTACAGCAATGTACAGATCACCTAAGCAGAAAATCAACAAGGAAACAAATGGCTTTGAGTTACACACTGGACCAGATGGACTTAACAGATATGCTCATAACATTTTATCCTAAAGCAAAATACACATTCTTTCAAGTGCACATGGAACATTCTCTACAATAGATCATATACTGAGTCACAAATCAGTCCTCGACAAGTACAAAAAGACTGAGATCATACCGTGCATATTTTCAGACTACGACACTATGAAACTTAAAGTCAACCACAAGAAAAATTTGGAAAGCTCACATACATGAAGGTTTTGAACATCCTATTAAAGAATAATGTGTTAACCAGAAAATTAAAGAAAAAATAAAACAATACAAAGAAGCAAATGAAAATGAAAACATGCCAATCTAAAACTTTCGGGATGCAGCAAAGCCAGTCCTAAAAGGGAAGTAACTGCAATTCAGGCCTATCTTAAGAAGTAAAAAAGGTCCCCAAAACACAACCTAACCTTATACCTAAAGAAGCTAGAAAAGGAACAGCAAATAAGACCTAAAGCCAGGAGAAGAAGGGAAATAATAAAGTTTAGAGCAGAAATAAATGATATAGAAACAAACAAAAATCCAGTAGAACAGATCAACGAAACTAAGAGCGGGTTCTTTAAAAGAACTAACAAAACTGATAAACCCCTAGCCAGACTTAACAAAAAGAAAAGGCACAAATAAATAAAATCACAAATGAAAGAGGAGAGATCAGAACCAACACCACAGAAATACACGCAATTATAAAAGAATACTATGAAAAATTATATGCCAATAAACTGGGCAATCTGAAGAAATGGAAAAAGTCCTAGAAACTCACAAATTACCAAAACTGAAACAAGAAGAAATAGAAATTTTGAACAGACCCATAACCAGCAAAGAAACGTAATTAGTAATCAAAAATCTCAGAACAAACAACAGTTCTGGGCTAGATGGCTTCCCAGGGGAATTCTACCAGACATTTAAAGAAGAATACCTATTCTTCTCAAACTGTTCCAAAAAACAGAAATAGAAGGAAAACTTCCAAACTCATTCTACAAAGCCAGCATTACCTTAATTCCAAAACCAGACAAAGACCCCACTAAAAAGGAGAATTACAGGCCAATATCCCTGATGAACATGGATGCAAAAATTCTCAACAAGCTATTAGCAAACTGAATCCAACAGTACATTAAAAGAATTATTCACCATGATCAAGTGGGATTTATTCCTGGGCTGGAGAACTGTTTCAATATTCATTCATCAATCAACGTGATACACCACATTAATAAAAGAAAGGATAAGAACCATATGATCATGTGAAAAGATGCAGAAAAAACATTTGACAAAATACAGCATCCGTTCTTGACAAAAACACTCAGCAAAGTAGGGATGGATGGAACATACCTCAACATCACAAAGGCCATGTATGAAAGGCTCCCAGCTAATATCGTCCTCAATGGGGAAAAACAGAGAACCTTTCCCCTATGGTCAGGAACAAGACAAAAATGTCCACTCTCACCATTAATATTTAACATAGTACTGGAAGTCTTAACTTCAGCAATCAGACAACAAAAATAAAAGGCATCCAAATTGGCGAGGAAGAAGTCAAATTTTCACTATTTGTCAACGACATGATACTCTATGTAGAAAACCAGAAGACTCCACCAAAAATCTGCTAGAACTAATACATGAATTCAGCAAAGTCTCAGGATATAAAACCAACATGCAGAAATCTGTTGCACTGCTACCCATCAGTAACAAAGCAGCAGAAAAAGAAATCAAGTAATCAATCCCATTTGCAATTGCACCAAAAACAATAAGATACCTAGGAATAAACCTAACTAAAGAGGTAAAAGATCTATACTCTGAAAACTATAGAATACTTATGAAAGAAGTTTAAGAGAACATAAAGAAATGGAAAAGCATTCCATGCTCATGAACTGGAAGGACACTGTTAAAGTATCTATACCACCCAAAGCAATCTACATATTTAACGCAATTCCTTTCAAAATAGCAGCATCGTTTTTTGCAGAGCGAGACAAACAATCCTAAAATTTGTATGGAACCACAAAAGGCCCCAAATAGTCAAAGCAATCCTGAAAAAGAAAAAACAAAACTGGAGACATCTTGATTCCAGATTTCAAGCTATATTACACAGCTGTAATCAGCAAGACAGTATGGCAATGGCACAAAAACAGATTAATGGAACATAACAGAAAACCCAGATATGGACCCGCAACTATATGGTCAACTAATCTTCAACAAAGCAGGAAAGAATACCCCACGGAAAAAAAGACAGTCTCTTCAACAAATGGTATGGGAAAACTGGATGGCAACATGCAGAAGAATGAAACTGGGCCACTTTCTTACCATACACAAAAATAAATTCAAAATGGATGTGAGACAGGAAACCATCAAAACCCATCAAAATCCTGGATGAGGAGAACACAGGCAGCAACCTCTTTGACCTCGGCCAGAGCAACTTCTTACTAGACATAAAGGCAAGGGAAACAAAAGCAAACATAAACTATTGGGGCTTCATCAAGATAAAAAGCTCTGACATCCACCAAAAAACTGCTAGAACTGATCCATGAATTAGGCAAAGTTGCAGGATATAAAATCAATGCACAGATACCGGTTGCATTCCTATTCACCAACAATGAAGCAACAGAAAGAGAAATCAAGGAATCGATCCCATTTACAATTGCACCAAAACACATAAAATACCTAGAAATAAAATCAACCAAAGAGGCAAAAAATCTATACACTGAAAACTATAGAAAGCTTATGAAAGAAATTGAAGAAGACACAAAAAAATGGAAAAAGATTCCATGCTCCTGGACAGGAAGAACAAATATTGTTAAAATGTCGATACTACCCAAAGCAATCTACATATTCAATGCAATCCCTATCAAAATAACACCAGCATTCTTCACAGAGCTAGAACAAACAATCCTAAAATTTGTATGGAACCAGAAAAGACCCCGAACAGCCAAAGCAATCTTGAAAAAGAAAACCAAAGCAGGAGGCATCACAATCCCGGACTTCAAGCTATACTACAAAGCTGTAATACCAAGACAGTATGCTACTGGCACAAAAACAGACACTCAGATCGATGGAACAGAATAGAGAACCCAGAAATGGACCCACAAATGTATGGCCAACTAATCTTTGACAAATCAGGAAAGACTATCCAATGGAATAAAAGGCAGTCTCTTCAGCAAGTAGTGCTGGGAAAACTGGACAGCGACATGCAGAAGAAAGAACCTGGACCACTTTCTTACACCATACACAAAAATAAACTCAAAATGGATGAAAGACCTAAATGTAAGACAGGAAGCCATTAAGATCCTCGAGAAAGCAGGCAAAAACCTCTCTGATCTTGGCTGTAGCAACTTCTTACTTAACACATCTCTGGAGGCAAGGGAAACAAATGCAAAAATGAACTACTGGGACCTAATCAAAATAAAAAGCTTCTGCACAGCGAAGGAAACAATCAGTAAAGCTAAAAGGCAATTGACACAATGGGAGAAGATATTTGAAAATGACATATCAGATAAAGGGTTAGTATCCAAAATCTATAAAGAACTTACCAAACTCAACACCCAAAAAACAAATAACCCAGTGAAGAAATGGGCAAAAGACACGAATAGACACTTCTCCAAAGAAGACATCAGATGGCCGACACATGAAAAAATGCTCAACATCACTCATCATCAGGGAAATACAAATCAAAACCACAATGAAATACCACCTCACACCTGTCAGAATGGCTAACATTAACAACTCAGGCAACAACAGATGTTGGGGAGGATGCAGAGAAAGAAGATCTCTTTTGCATTGCTGCTGGGAATGCAAGCTAGTGCAGCCACTATGGAAAACAGTGTGGAGGTTCCTCAAAAAATTAAAAATAGAACTACCCTACAACCCAGCAAGTGCACTACTAGGTATTTATCCAACGGATACAGGTGTGCTGTTTCGAAGGGACATATGCACTCCGATGTTTATAGCAGTACTATCAACAATAGCCAAGGTATGGAAAGAGCCCAAATGTCCATCAATGGATGAATAGATAAAGAAGATGTGGTACATGTACATATATATACAATGGAGTATTACTCGGCAATCAAAAAGAATGAAATCTTGCCATATGCAACTGCATGGATGTAACTGGAGGGTATTATGCTAAGCGAAATTAGTCAGAGAAAGACAAATATCGTAACTTCACTCATATGAGGACTTTAAGAGACAAAACAGATGAACATAAGGGAAGAGAAATAAAAATAATATAAAAACAGGGAGGAGGACAAAACATAAGAGACTCTTAAATATGGAGAACAAACAGAGGGTTACTGGAGGGGTTGTTGGAGGGGGGATGGGCTAAAGGGGCATTAAGGAATCTACTCCTGAAATCACTGTTGCACTATAGGCTAATTTGGATGTAAATTAAAAAAAAAAAAAAAAGCTTCTGATAGTGAAGGAAACAATCAACAAAACTAAAAGGCAGCCTATAGAATGGGAGAAGACATTTGCAAATAACATACCTGGTCAAGGGTTAGTATGCAAAATCTATAAAGAACTTATCAAACTCAATTACTCCCCCCCAAAATAATAATCCAATGAATAGGCAAAAGACATGAACACTTTTCCAAAGAATACAGATGGCTAACAGACATATGAAAAGACGCTCAACATCATTCATCATCAGGGAAATACAAATTAAAACCATGATGAGATACCACCTCACACCTGTCAGAATGGCTAAAATTAACAACACGAGAAACAACAGGTGCTGGCAAGGATGCAGAGAAAGGGGAACAATCTTGCACTGTTGTGTAAACTGGAATGTAAACTGGTGTGGCCACTCCGGAGAACAGTATGGAGGTGCCTCAAAAAGCTAAAAATAGAACTACCCTTTAATCCAGCAATTCCACTATTAGGTATTTACTCAAAGGATACAAAAATACAGACTCAAAGGGGTACATGCACCCCAATATTTATAACAGCATTATCAACATAGCCAAACTATAGACAGAGCCCAAATATACATCAACTGATGAAGAGATAATGTGGAATATATACACAATGGATATTACTCAGCCATCAAAAAGAATGAAATCTTGCCATTTGCAATGACGTAGATGGAGCTAGAATGTATTATGCTAAGTGAACTAAGTCAATCAGAGAAAGACAAATACCATATGATCTCACTCATGCGAAATTTAAGAAACAACAAATCAACATATGGGAAAGGAGGAAGAAAACAGAGAGAAACAAACCACAAGAGACTTTTAATGATAGAGCACCATGGGTTGATGGAGGGAAAGTGGGTGGGAGATGGGCTAGATGGGTACTAAGGACAGCACTTGTGATGAGCGTTGGGTGTTGTATGTAAGTGATGAATCACTGAATTCTATTCCTGAAACCAATATCGCACTATATGTTAACAAAATTTAAATTAATTGGCCCCTGGGTGGCTCAGTCAGTTAAGCAGCCGACTCTGGAATTCGGCTCAGGTCATGATCTCACAGTTCTTGAGTTTGAGCCCCACTTTGGGCTCTACACTGTCAGTGTAGAGCCTGCCTGGGACTCTCTCTCTCCTCTCTGCTCCTCTCCCATTCTCTCTCCCTCTCTCTCTCTCTAAGTAAATAAATAAACAACAAAAAAAAGTTCTCTCTTCCTCTCCCTCTGCCCCTCCCCCACTCACACGCTTTCTCAAAAAACACAAAAAATTGGGGTGCTTGGGTGGCTCAGTTGGTTAAGTGTCAGACTCTTGATTTTGGCTCAGGTCAAGATCTCTTGGTTGTGAGATCAAGCCCACAGGCTCTGTGCTGGGTGTGGAGCTGCTTAAGAGTCTCTCTCTCAGCCCCTCTCCCCAGCTCCCCGTGCCAGTTCTCTCTCGTTAAAAAAAAAAAAAAAAAAAAAAAAAAGGAAAAAAAGACAGTACACACAGGGGGAAAAAAATTCAATGCCCTCCCCCTTATCTGGTTAAAAAGCAGGCAGAGGGGCGCCTGGGTGGCTCAGTCGGTTAAGCGTCCGACTTCGGCTCACGTCGTGATCTCATGGTCCGTGAGTTCGAGCCCCGCGTCGGGCTCTGTGCTGACAGCTCAGAGCCTGGAGCCTGTTTCAGATTCTGTGTCTCCCTCTCTCTCTGCCCCTCCCCTGTTCATGCTCTGTCTCTCTCTGTCTCAAAAATAAATAAACGTTTCTAAATAAATAAATAAATAAATAAATAAATAAATAAATAAAATAAAAAGCAGGCAGAAACTTCCCTTTATAAAGGTACAAGGAAGAGGACTCAATCCTGGGAAGTTACTCTCATCAATGGAGAAGGCACCAACTTCAATCTGTATAACAAACCTTACTAAAATAAACTTTATTTTCCATTAGTTTTCCCCACATACTTACCTTCCCACAATTTATATTCCTTAAAGGCCTAAACCTCTTTTCCTCTGTCTTGTCACTTTTCCACAATTTATTGCTCAGCCTCACTGTTTCTTTGGGACTTCAATTCTTTTCTATGAGGATCTCCATATGCACAGTTAGTAATAAGCCACTTTTCCTGTTAATCTGTCTTTTGTCACAGTGAACCTAAGAGGATAGAAAAAGGTTTGTCCTCCCCTACCACCCTCTGAATTGGGCACTGATACAATTCCATTCTGCAAATAAGGAGTCAGACTTTGATAAGTTAACATACCCAGAGTCACACACAGGACAAGAAGGTATTGCGGCATAACTCTGACTCTATAGCCTGAGTACTTAATCTATGCAAGGACTGTAACTACACTGTAATGCCTTTACACAGTAAAGGCCCTTGGAAAAGCAAGAAAAAGCCATTAGCAAATTTATCTGTTTATGTTTATATCTTTGTAGAAAGTTAATCAAGACTATGTGAAAATTAGACACCGCCATTAAATACATTTATGGCCAACACAGGATATACGGAATTGCGTTTTGAATCTCAAATTCTATCAAGTTCCAGGGGGTGACTAGGTTAGAACAGTCTCTGATATTTATTAAACTCACAAGCAAGGCTAAAATTTAAACAAATAATAAAAGTGCAAACTGGTAACATGCATCTACTATGGGCCATATTAAGCAGTGAGGTATCAAGATAAAGACAATAGCCCCTAATCCTTAAGGAGCTTACAATTTACAGTTTCACGGTTCTTCACTTTAATTCAAGTACATTCAAACACTAAATCAAACATGGCATTCCTCAAAAAGATTTTCATCATACCAAAAAGACACTGTTAAAATAAGTCTTAAGGCACACTAAAATACAGGCAAAGTAGAAAAATCCAAGGTCTCTGGAGTCAAATAAACTGAATTCAAATCCTTGCTATCACTCACAATAAGACTTTGGATAAGACAGTTAATCTCTCTGAGCCTCTGTTTCTTCATTTGTAAAAGGGAGAATACTAATAAAAACCTTACAATGTAGCTGTTAATACTTAAAATATACACAAAGGATATACATACTATATAACACATTAAGAGATGGGGCAAGAGATACTGTTCTAGGTAAGAGTTAGGGGAAAGCAAAAAGTACTGTGATTTAGCCAAATGAATTACTACTTTCACTATAAAGTTTAAGTGTAAAAGGATAAGGTATTATGTCTAAATGGTAAGGTATAAAAGGAACACTGTCCCTTCAAGATACCTACAAAGAATTATCAAATTTCCTTTCATAAACTCTTAAGTATCTGTTGATTACTTTTAAAGTGAATCATTATTTTGAAAAACATCTGTAGGGGCGACTGGCTCAGTCAGTTAAGCATCAGACTCTTGATTTTGGCTCAGGTCATGATCTCAAGGTTTGTAAAACTGAGCGCATGTCAGGCTCTGCACTTACAACAGTGAGCTTGTTTGGGATTCTCTGTCTGCCCCCAATAAATAAATAAACTTAGAAAGGAAAAAAAAATTTTTTGAAAAATATCTGTAGGATATCTATATAGTGAATAGAATCACGTGATGAATCATGTGATGAATCATGTGAGTTAGAGGTTTGAATTTGGGGTTCACGACCTAATTTCCATGAATCCCCTAATACTCTACGCCCAATAGTGTGTGTGTTACAGGTGAAGGGTCCAAAGAACCATCGGATTCACAAAACATTAATAATAGTTAAATTTACATGTCCAGTATTAACAAAGTGGAATTTATGCAATTTCAGTAAGGCAATTTAAGGAAACTCAATAGTTTGCTGCTAGAAGTATGTATTAATAAAATGAATCACACTGAAAAAGTTTGGCATTATCTAATAAACTGACAACATCTATACCTTATCATCCAATAATTTCATTCCTAATTATATACTTGGGAACATTATTGTCCAATAGAACTTTCTATAATAATGGAAAAATTCTACATCTACACTGTGCAAATAACAACATAGCCACTGGCCATATATGGCTACTGAGCACTTGAAATGTTGCTCCTGCAACAGAGGAACTGAATTTTTAATTTCAGTTAATTTACATTTAAATAGTCACATGCGGCTAGTGACTGCCATACTGGATACTGGAGAGCACAGCCCTAGAGAAACACATGTACTTATATACACCATGATGAATGTACAGAACACTCATAATATTCATAGCAACCAAAAACTAGAAACAACTCATAGGTCCACCAACAATAAAGTAATATGGTTAAATAAACTATGATATATTTAAATAAATTTGTAATTCTTAAACATTATAAACTCAATCCTTAAAGTCACTTGCATACTATTGAGTTAATTCCATGATCCTGCTTCCAATTTTGAACAACTAATAAGTTCTCTTAAAACAATCTAATGTCGGACCACCTGGGTGGTTCAGTCAGTTTGAGCATCCTACCTTGGCTCAGGTCATGATCTCACAGTTCGTGTTTCAAGTCCCATTTCAGGCTCTCTGCTGTCAACACAGAGCCCGCTTTGGATCCTCTTTCTCCCTCTCTCCCTGCCCCTCCCCTGCTCGTGCTCTCTCTCAAAAATAAACATTAAAAAAAAAAAAATTCAAAGCAATTTAGCTATAAACACAATTATTTCTAATCCTTATTCTAATAATTTCTAATATTTGGAATAACTTTAGATATACTACAAACTGTAAAAAACCTGAATCTCCTTAATTATTTAATATCTGTTGATCACAAAGCATTACACAGCAACAAAATTGGAGGAGGAGAGGGAAATACTTATTAAGTATCTACCACCTGTCAGAATATTTTGCTCAGGGCCTTCAATACCTTATTTTAATCTTTTAAATCATCTTCTGAGGCAGCTACATGTTACAGACGAGGAAAGTGAGAGCCTGGCTGGGAATTACAGCATGGACTAATTTCCCAACTAAGCTCATCCTAATGCTCTTACCACTACATTACTACAATTATTTTCATTTCTCCTGCTGACTTTTTGCCCAAAACAAAAGTAGGCAAACTAAAACCACAGGTCAAGTCAGGCAAACCCTGTTTTTATAAAGTTTTACTGGAACATTCACTTCTTTGGCTGCCTTTACACTGCAACAGCAGAGTTGAGTACTTGCAATAGAAATGATATGGCCCCCAAAGCTTAAGTATTTACTATCTTGGCCCTTTACAGAAAGTTGTCAACCCTTGTCTTAAAGGATCAAAATTGCCAAGAACCTCAGAGGCCTCAAAATTTCAATGTTCAGGGTCTTGGGACAACTAGTAAACTAAAAAGAAAACTTTAAAATTATATGAGACAGAGGCCACAATGCCTGAATTTTATGATTAAATCATATAAGCCCAAACTTATAAAAATGTTGAAATTAAACAGCTTGATTATGAAATTACTGAAACTTTATTTTCATAATGAAGGTTTAGTTTGAACTGATGGAGGAAAAACTTCACAATTCCAAATGTTAAAATGAACATGCATCTTTTTACCATATACCCAAAATTTGCATGAAGGAACATCTTCAGTACAGCAAAAAAGAGCCTTTTTCTTACAGGTAACTTATATTTCACTTCATATTTTTTATTTAATACATCGCTAAATTCATTCTACACTAAGACAAACATTTATGTGATTTCTCAAAGGTCTGTGGTTGATTTTCTGATGTGAGGAAAGAGGCTGGGTTTTGTTTTTTAAAATTCCCATTGCTTTTGGGGTGCCTGGGTGGCTCAGTCGGTTGAGCATCTGACTTCAGCTTAGGTCATGATCTAACGGATCATGAGTTTGAGCCCGCGTCAGGCCCTGTGCTGACAGCTCAGAGACTGGAGCCTACTTCAGATTCTGTGTCTCCCTCTCTCTGTCCTTCCCCTGCTCACATGCTCTCTCAAAAATAAACATTAAAAAAAAAATTAAAATTCCCATTGCTTTTATTCCAAGTAAAAATCTTCTAATTAAATAATTTCATCTTCATTCCAAATTTACTTCAGCATTCAAATAAATTTAAACAGCTTTCCTAAATTAGCATGAGAAGTATTTGATTACAATGATACAAATAATATTTTCTTCCTTCATTTAGTAATTTTAGACAAGAGTCCTGCAGTGGTAAACTACAGTGTACAAACTCCAGTATAGACCAAGAAAACTTAAGTCCTACCAACATGTAAAATGTACATAACTATTAAGGAATATCTTGACTCCTCTGCCTTTATAAACACTTTACTCGCAGGGCACCTGCGTGGCTCAATTGGTTAAGTGTCCAACTTCAGCTCAGGTCATGATCTCATGGTTCATGGGTTAGAGGTCATGATCTCATGGTTCATGGGTTAGAGGTCATGATCTCATGGTTCATGGGTTAGAGCTCCAGAGCCCGGAGCCTGCTTCAGATTCTGTGTCTCCCTCTCTCTCTGCCCCTTCCCTGCTCGCACTGTCTCTGTCTTGCTCTCCCAAAAATAAATATACGTTAAAAAAAAAAAAAAAAACTCACAAAATTAAAAAAAAATTTTTTTTAATGTTTATTTATTTTTGACAGAGAGAGAGACAGAGCATGAGCGGGGGAGGGGCAGAGAGAGAGGGAGACACAGAATCTGAAGCAGGCTCCAGGCTCTGAGCTGTCAGCACAGAGCCCGACATGGGGCTTGAACTCACAGACCATGAGATCATGACCTGAGTCCGACACTCAACTGACTGAGCCACCCAGGGACCCCTCTCACAAAATCTTATATTCAGTTTCCTTCTTCATCGTTAAGAATAAATGCTAATGTATACAAGTCAAAGAAAAATAACCCAAAATTACTTTTATTTGAAACAACTCCAGAGCTTTCCTAGAAATATGCAAGGCTAGTTCAACATTTGAAAATTGCTTAGTGTAAGTCACCATATTAACAGATTTCAGAAAAGATACCCACATGATTACCTCAACAGATACAGAAAAGGCATTTGACAAAATTCAACATCTACTCATGAAAAAACCCAGGCAACCTCAGAGAAAATTTCCTTAACTTGATTTAGAGAATCTATGAAATTATCTACAGCTAACATCATATTTAAAGGTGAAAGACTGAATGATCTCCCTTTAAGACTGTAAACAAAGCAAAGATGTTTCCTTTCATCACTCCTATTCAAACATCTCATTAGAATGTGAGATGTGCAGTAAGTGCAATAAATCAAAAAAAGAAAAGGCATCAGATTAGAAAGAAACAGTTCTTTATTCACAGATGACATGACTGTCTACTTAGAAAACCCCAGGAAATCCACCAAAAAACAAACACCCCTAGAACTAATGAATGAGTCTGGTAAAAACTGAGGGTACAAAGTCAATACAAAAAAAAATCTATTATATTTCTATAAACTAGCAATGATCAATTAGAACCCATGCTTTTTTAAAAAATCATTTATAATAGGACCAAAAAATTGAAATACTTAAGTATAGATTTAATCAAGTACTTACAGGATTTATATGTTGAAAACTACAAAACATATATGAAAGGAAGACCTAGGTAAATGGAGAAAAATACTATGTTCTTACTGGAAAAACTCAATTTTGTTAAGATATCAATCATCCTTGTTTATCTATAAAACACAATCCCAATCAAAATCCTAGCATATTTTTTTGGTGTGGATATTAACAAGAGGATCCTAATATTTATATGGAAAGGCAAAAGAACTAAAATAACTAAAACAATTTTTAAAAATGAATAAATATGGGAGAACTCACATTACCTGATTTCAAGATTTGTTTTAAAACTATAGTAATCAAGACATTGTGATATTGGTAAAGGATAGACAAACAGATCAATGAAACACAAGAGTCTAGAAATAGGCCCATAAAAATGTAGTCAAATGTTTTTTGACCAAGAGACAAAGGCAATTCAATGGAGAAAGGATGTAGTCTTTTCAACAAATGGTCATGGAACAACTGGACAAATAAATGAAACTCAACCCTAAATTCTCTTTATGTAAAAATTAACTCAAAAAGGAAAACAGATCTAAATTTAATATACATAAAACTATAAAACTTGTAAACAGGAAAAACCTTTGTGACGTTGGGTTAGACAGAGTGCTTATATACAATGCCAAGAGATACACATACACACACACAAATACTGATACTTTGCACTTCATCAAAATGTAAAACCTGTTTTCAAAAAGCACAGTTATGAGAATGGAAAAAGCAAGCCACAAACTGGCAGAAAAATCACTGCAAATCACCTGTTTGACAAAGGACCATGAAAAACTCAAAACTCATCATTAAGAAAGTCCAATTTGTAGACAGCGCAATCAGGATAGGGCCAGAGGGGAACAGAGGATCTGAAGCCGGCTCTACGCTGACGGGCTGACAACAGTGAGCCCGATGTGGGGCTGGAACTCACAAACTGGGAGATCACAACCTGAGCTGAAATCAGATGCTCAACCAACTGAGCCACCCATGTGCCCAAGAAAATCCAATTTTAAAATGGGCAAAAGATTTTGCTTCACCAGAAGAAGATACACAGATGATAAATAACCATATGAAAAGATGTTCAACATATTAGTCACAAGAAAATGCAAATAAAAACCACAATGAGATAAGGCTACAAACCTATCAGAATGTAAAGGTAAAAAATCTGACCATACATAGTGATGAGGATGTAAAGTAACTGGAACATTCTTCACACATTGCTGGTAGGAACACAAAGTGGTTCAGGCTCTTTGGAAAAGTATGTTGTGTAACAAATTACCAAAGACTTAGTGGCTTTAAACAACACAAATTTATTATTTTCCAGTTCTTTTCGTTAAAAATCTGAGATAGGTCTCCCTGGGCTATAATCAAGATGCTGGCAAAGCTGTGTTCTGTTAATCCATTTCCTAGCCTTTTCCAACTTCTAAAGACCACATTCCTTTAGTTTATGACTGACTCCTCTCTCCATCCTCAAAACCAAGAACTCTTCATCTATCCCTCTGGTGCTGCTTCTGTTTTACATCTTTTTTTTTTCTTTCTTACTATACTGCTTCTCTCTCCCTTTTAAAAAGCACTTTCATGATACATCGGATCTACCTAGACAATCCAGGATAACCTCCCTATTTTAAAGTCAACTGATTAGCAACCTTAATTCCACTGCAACTTTATTTTGCCTTTACCGTGTAACCTAATTTATTCACAGGTTCTAGGGATTAAGCTATCTTTGTGGGCCATTATTCTGCCTACCACACACCGGTTTTTAAGTTTAAACACACACTTACCATATGACCCAGAAAGGAAGACTTATGTTCACACAAAAACTGTTCCTAGAGATTTATAGCAGCTTTTTCATGGTTAAAAAAGTCTTTTTAATTTAAAAAACTAACTCAAATATCCTTCAACTGGCAAATAAGCTAACTGTGGTAAATCCATACAATGGAATACTATATTAAGCAGTAAAACAGAAGGAATTGCTGATAGCCTCACAACATGGATGAATACCCAACTATATTATGCTAAATGAAAGAAACAAGACTCAAAAGGCTAAATAAATACTAATTGATTCCGTTTATATGATAGTCTAGAAAAGACATACTCCAGGGGAAGACAACAGGTCATTAATTGCCAAGGGTTACAGGTGAAAGAAGGGTTGATTACGGAAGAGCAGCTTAAGGGAATTTTGGGTGCTGGATCTGTACCCGATTTTGGTAGTCACACAGCTCTATGCATTTGTCAAAACAATTGTCCAAGAAAAAGCATTAATTTCATTTCATGTAAATTAAAAATAAAGTTAAAATCTTTTCAAAACAAAGAAAACAAAACATCATTTATCAGATTGGCATAAAATTAATTATCTGACCATGCCACCTAACAATTCCAAGTGCGGGCAAGGATGACTTGTATACCGTTGGCAGTAATGCAAATTGTTACAACTTTAGAGGATAATGTGATAGCAGCTAGCAAAGCTGAAAATGCGCATCAACCTATGGCCCAGCAATTCCACCTACAGGTAGGTATACTTTCTAGGGAAACCCTCATACATGTGCTTGAGGAAACATGCACAAAGATACTCACTAAACATTGTTTAAAATACTGAAAATCTGAAAACAAAATAATTGAAAAACTGAAAGCAGTGAAGTAATTGCATTCAGTGGTTATTTAAAAAAAGAAAAGAAATGCAGGAAGATTCAATCGTGCTAGCTACATATATGATTTTGAGAAGAATAGTTTACTGGTTTGTTTATCTAACAATAGTATATAGTGAAAAGAGCACTGTACTTGGAATCTGGAGACAAGTATTCAGCATTTAGTTTCAACTTTGCCACTAATAAGTCCAACTATGGACTCCTTAACTCTATAAACCTCACTTTCCTTTTCCTAGAAAATGAAGATGTTAAGCTATACAACACTAAGATTATTTCCAACTCAAGAATTCTATGATTCAATAAATATATAATCAAGAATTATAAAGAATCTATGTTGAGAAACTATTTTTTCTCAGACACCCTGAAATCAGAAACTATCAGAGAAACAGAACATCTTAGTATATTGATACATAAAATGGACTGAATTTCCTGGTTTGTGATGAACTTTTTAATCAAGATCATAATTTATAAAGAGCATATAAACCGCAAAACCCACCATACTGACTTGGGTCACCCTCAGGTAAAATTCTCCCATTTTAATATTCTAAATCAAGTTAATATTATTAATGAGTCCATCTTTACTTGTCAACTTCAGGTCTGTCTACCAAAAGTCATTTAGATACATGATAAAAATTATTTTTTTAAAAAAGATAAAATAATGAATTGCTTTTCTATTTTTGCCTGTTCATCTATAAAGATCTTACATTATAATTTAATAGCTTCAGCCTACTACAATAGTTTAAAGAGCCTTTTAAAGTTTATTATGCCATGTCCACAGGGAACTAGTGAAAAAAAAAAAAAACCACACACGCACACACACAGTAGTTCATAATTCAAAAAAAGCTTACTTAACAATTTCATTACCACCAATATTTAAACATCAAAGACACCAATAACCACATGTCATTTGCTCCTACTGCAGAATTTAATAGGTTATTAACTTCTGGTATATTCCAAAGGCATAATTAGGATACTATTATTAAAGCATGAGATTACTTTTTTAAAAATCAGAAATATTAACACCTTTTACCTTGTCAAGAAAATCAGTATTTCAAAAGTCCTGTTCTATGGGCTTTCCAAATCTAAATTCTTACAATTCTAAACAAGCAAGGAGATAAAACACACACTTACATACTTCTAAAAACCTAGCTATCAGATTTTAATTTTAGCGCCACTGCCAAGAAAAACCTTCCGACCAAAACCTAAATTCCGTACACATTACTGTATGCCAATCAACTAAACAGAAGGTGAGTTGTTATTATTATTAGGAAGTTACATAATTTGCACCAAAGATTATTTAAAGCGTCTTTCATTAAATGAAGGTTACAACAATTTACAGGCTTCAAAGTTCACCTTGCAAACTTGAAGTAAATTACCAGAAACCATTAACGACATTAGGGTTTTCTTTAAAAGTGGACACAAGGAAGTAGGAACTGTTTATTTGTTTAAAGAACGCAAAGAGCAGCCGAATACCAGGAGCTGAGTCAGGCAGAGGAACGCTGACTACATTCCGTCTTCTAAAGGAAAGTGTTCGCCCCGCCGATCTCCCCTTCCCGCTTTAGGGGGAGTCCCAGGAGTCGCGAACTCGGGGCCGGGGGCGCAGAGAAGAGGGGACTCCCTGCTGTGCCTCCGGCGTCTAGGGCAGAGCAGGCAGGAACCCCCGCCAGGGTGGTCCCACGCCAAGGCAGAGGGAGCGGGCAGGGCCTGCCAGCGTTCCCCCCGGGGGACAAAGGTTGGGCTCACGCCCTGCGCCGCCAGCCCGCGGCTCCCGCCGCCTGGAGACGCCAGCAGAGCAGCCGCCGGTCCCGCCCGGGCAGTGCGAGCGGCGGGTGGGGGAGGGGACAAGCCCCGCCGCCCCTCCCCCGACGCGCTCCCGGGGACCTGTTGATTAAGATCTCTACACAGAGCCGCCGCTGGTCCTCTTACCTCTGCGCCACGGCGGCCGGCGATCCTCCCGCCCCGGCCGCTCCCACACACTGCACAAACGACAGCTCCCCTGCGGCACTTAAAATACCGGATAAAGAACCCAGAAACTCCCGATTCCCCACCTCACAATCCTTAGACCCCGCCTGCGCCCCACCGCCAGTCGCCGCCGTCACCGCCGCCACCGCCGCCAGCAACTCCGCCTCGAGACCGCGCGAGACCGGCCCCCGCGGCCGCCGCGAGACCGCGCACGCGCCCCCGGCACGCTGGCGCAGCGGGCGCGCCTATCCCAGTTCCCTCCTCGGCGCGCCCCGCCCGCTCCTAGGCCCGGAGGCTGGCGCGGTTCGCCCAATCCCGCGCCGGCGTGGAGGGAGGGCCCACTCGTTGGTCCGCCCCGCAGCCCCGAGCCGTGGGTCGCGCGCACTCGCGCGCCTCTAAGTGAAACGCGAGCTGCTTTTTGCTCGTCCGCGTGAGGCGACCGCTTTGAGGTTGAGCCGCCCGGCCGAGCCGTGTGGGGACGTGAGATTTCCCTGAGACTTAGTCCGACGCGGGCTGTAGTCGGGAGAGCCCTTGACCTTAGTCTCCCTGACTGCCCGTCAGTCAGCTCCTGAAGAAAATCTGGTTCCCGTTGTGGCAACTCCAGTGTTCTGTGAGGCACGTCACACAATCTAACATTTGTTTAAAGAACCATGACATACTTAAACACCTGGATATGTGTAGCGTCCCACAGAATTCTCTGTTACGGCAGAAAACTCCAAAAAGCTAGCAGCTAGGACCGAGTTCTGAAAAACGGAAAGGAAGAAGGGCCGGGCCACAGCTGTTTCACAAAACTCGAGTGAATGCACTTAGTTACCTGGGCCACCCCGTATGCAGTGCAAGGAAATCCACAAAAAGTCTCCAGGACTCCTTAGAAACTGTTAGTCACATCCAAAAAGGAAATAAAAAAGGCGTGTATGTGACCTATTTTCTCTTAAATGCGTAAAGTAAATAATAATTCAAGAAGCTTCCTCTAAGCTCCTCAATGAGTTCTTCCTCTGGCACAGGGTTTCCCAGTCTTAGCGCTATTGAATTTGGACCAGCTAATTTGTCATGGGGGCTGTTCGGTGCATTGTAGGGTGTTTAGCAGCATCCCTGGTCTCTCCCTATTGGGTGCCAGTAGTACCACTACCCCCATTGGTGACCAGCAAAATGTCTCTAGACGTTGCCAAAGGTCCCCTGGTGGCAAAATCGCCTGCAGTTAAGAACCACTGATCTACCTGTTCAGAGAAATGGCCTCTTAGGAAGATAGTCACTCTTTACCCATATCTTCCAATTGCCTGGCCCCAAGCAGGTTTACAAAACACCACCGCCCAAATGAACCCTCCAGCTACCTAGCCTTGCTTCACCAGCTGCTTGGACTCCTCTGTCACAGGACCCCACCCTAATAGAATGGCGATCACTATCTGTGTGAGAGAGCAGCTACTGATCTCAAAATATGGGGAAATACCTTTCTAAAGTGCTTTCCAAATATTATTTTTACTTCCTAAAGGTATTTTCGTTTTAAAAGAGGGTGGACCCAATGGCAGATAAAAAAAAAAAAAATGTATTCTCTGCTAAATATTACATTCCCAGAATCCCCAAATCATTCAAATTACTATCCTTGTGTGCAGAAGAAGAAGAAGAAGAAGAAGAAGAAGAAGAAGAAGAAGAAAAGGTATAGAAAGTGGATGTAAGGTGATTCTATTTGAGTTGTAGTTTTGATGATAACTAGTTCTGTGATTTGATGATAACTACTTCTGGGATACATGACAAGATTCCTGGGCCTAAATTTTCTCATCTGTAATATGTTTCTTGTTTCCGGGTTTTGTTTGTTTGGTTTTAGATTTAAAATTCTGGTAGCCTCTGTATATGGAATGTAACATGGATGGCTTAGGTTAGAAATATATAGTATTTCTATATATAGAAATATATATATATATTTCTATAGTTAGGTTAGAAAATATAGTATTCATCCTTAAAAAAGAATGAAATGGGTAATCTGTGGTTTAAAACCTCAAAAGAGTCATTCATTCTTGTCATAGGGAAGTTCACCCACTGAATCACTCTGGCAAATTTGTAACTAAGTATTTTGGGTGAAGTAGTAAAAGGCAAACTGTAAAGTCAAGTGTACAGTGGAAAGTAATGGCAGCAAATACCCTTCTGCCTTCCTTATTTTGGCATCTGCCAACAGCCTCTATTATATGTTTATATAATATAATGTTATACTATTTTATTTCATTAAAGTCTTGAGGAAATATGTTAATATTTCATTTCAGACATTTGCAACAGATCTGAAATCTCAGTTTTCAAGATTCTACCATTCACCATTATATGGGAAATCCTTAACTAAAGGATATAATCAATATCCCTCTGGTTTTCTTACCTATAGGCACTAGTGAAAGCTGTTTCCATAACTGGGTTAGCAGCCTAATCTCTATAATTGTATGAACCAGAGATCAGAAATAATGTAAACTAAAAGAATACTCACTGATTCATGTATGTTGTAAAATAAGCAATTAGTAGGTGAGTTCATCATTAACTACATATATTTAAAAAGTATAAAATAGCCAAAAAAAGCAAACTAACAGGGGTGCCTGGGTGGCTCAGTTGGTTAAGCATCTGACTTCAGCTCAGGTCATGATCTCATGGTCTGTGGATTGGAGCCCCACATCAGGTTCTGTGCTGACAGCTTGGAGCCTGGAGCCTGCTTTGGATTCTGTATCTCCCTCTCTCTCTCTCTGCCCCTCCCTGCCACCCCGTGCATTTGCATGCGCACTCTCTCTCTGTTCTCTCTCAAAAATAAATATTTAAAAAGTTAAAGAAAGCAAACCAACAAGCCCTGAAGTTTTTGAATTTCATTGTGTTTAGTTATTATTTTGATGTGTTTCTTCACCTTTCATCTAGCTAAAAAAATTATGTCTCTAAGCTAAAAGCATTATGCAGTTGTTGCCATGCGGAATGAGAGGTCCCACTGTCTAAGGTTAGCGGCAGTATTATTTAATACAGGTCAGTATCATTCAACTCAAATAGCTTTACTATTCACACATTAATTCAAAAAATATATACTGATACTTGCTGTACTGTAAGGAATTAAAACGTGACAGTTCTCATCCGGGAGGAATTAACAGGCAGCTTGGGAAAGGGACAAGACAATCCCATATAGATAAAATACATTAGGAAAGTATGGCAAATGAAAATAAGGTGTTCTGTGGACTCAAAGGTAAAGTCTTATACTATGTAATGATGGGTGACAAAGAAAGGAATAGAGAATAAACTATTATGAAAATACCTTCAATAATAGAAAAACCAAGGTCTTGTACATGACTTTAAAAAGATGAGTAAAAAACGTTTATCAATTTAAATAGGTGAAGTACGCAAAGAAAAGTATGGGCTTATTATGGGAACAACAAGTATCAACCATAACTTCAGGGTAAGATATTCAGTATTTAGGATGTGAGTCATTTATCACACTTTCATTTGTACCTTACTTGGATGGTTCTGTGCCAGGCTGGGGATGAGTAGACACATAAAACATGGTCCTGGAAAAATTTTATTTTGAAGAGAGGAGGTAGACAAATTCGGAGCTTTGAAAAAAATTTTTTTAATTTATTTATTTTGAGAGAGAGAGAGGGATAGAGAAATCCCAAACAGGCTCTGCACCATCAGCACAGAGCCCCATATGAGGCTCAAACCCACGAACCACGAGATCTTGACCTCAGCGGAAATCAAGAGTGAGACACTTAACCAACTGAGCCAACCCCTTGGAAATTTTTTAAATGAAGGAAAGATCAAGACTTAATGCCAAGAGAAAGGAAATCAAGTTTGTTCTCCTTGAAAATAGCTATAAAAATTTCCCATATCTTTTCCTCGCTAAGCTCCCAATCAAATCTCTATTTTGTCTGTACAACAAATCTTTGCTGCTGCTTTAATTCATATCTATATGTGAATATCTATGACTGGGAATGGGATGTTATCTGTGCTGAACTCCAGAGTTGAACTTAAATGCCTCTTTTATCCTCTCTTGGACTGACTCTGAGCTTTAACTCCACCACTGCTTCAAAATAACCTTTGTCAAAGTCATTAATTAGAGCCACTTTGTTAAATGCAAATGTTAATGTTTGGTTCTCATCTTACTTTGACTTGCCAGCAGCATTGGATGCCACTGAGCATTTTCTCCATTTTATCCTCTGGGCTCTTGAAAAGAGCTTCTCTTCCTACCCACTGGAACCTCCTCCTCATCTCCTTTGTTGGTTCTTTATCTCCCTGAATGCTTAAAATTGGAGTGTCCCAAGATTCTAACATTCAGTGTTTACTTCCTCTCTGCCTGGCTTTCAATCCCAGCTCTACCACTTGCTGACCGTTTGATCAAAACAAAATAATTTCTCCGAGATTCAGTTTCCTCATTTATAAATTAAGGATCATGAAAGTAGCTACCTACTACAGTGGTTGTAAAGACTGAATATATATGTAAAGTGCTTATAACAGTGTTCTACACTGAATGCATTAATCATTTGTCCTTATTCTTATCATATTCTTCATCGTTCACTCCCTACATGATTTCATCTGATATCATGGCTTTAAATTCCATCTATACACTGTCTTTTTTTTTTTTTTTTAAGTTTATTTATGTTGAGAGAGAAAGAGAGGGAGGGGTGGAGAGAGATGGAGAGAGAGAGAATCCCAAGCAGGCTCCACGGTGCCTGATGCAGGGCTCAAACTCAGAAACTTTGAGATCATGACCTGAGCCAAAGTCAGACACTTAACTGACTGAGCCAAGCAGGTGACCCTACACTGTCAATTTTAAATTGATCTCTAGTCTGAACTTCTGCTGCAAACTCCAGAATCATGTATTCAACTGTTGGCTCAACATTGCTGTTAGAATTTCTAATGAGCATTACAAATTTAACATGTCAGAACTTTTTTAGGAATAACTTCTGTCTAAAGATGATTGTTTTTGTTCCTAAGTGGTCCTCTGTGTGGTGAAGAAGGGAGAGAGTATGGCAAATGCAAAAAGAAAAAGGAAAAGAAAACTATTTGCTCTTTACCACCTCCTCCTATGCTTCATGGTTGATTTTAACTACTATAATAATCCCTCATTTATTTATTTTTAATAAACGTTTATTTATTTTTGAGACAGAGAAAGACAGAGCATGAACAGGGGAGGGGCAGAGAGAGAGGGAGACACAGAATCTGAAACAGGCTCCAGGCTCTGAGCTGTCAGCACAGAGCCCGACGTGGGACTCAAACTCACGGACTGTGAGATCATGACCTGAGCCGAAGTCGGACTCTTAACCGACCGAGCCACCCAGGCGCCCCAATAATCCCTCATTTAATTAATACAGCTGAGAATTAGAAGGCAGAAAGCTTCTTCAAAAGTCAAAATTAGTTGCACTTCACTTTTATTCCTGAACTGACAGAAGTCTCTGACAAGCTTAGATATCTTTTTTCTAACATCTAAGTGATTATAAGGTCTTATTATATGTGTGATTCTTTAATGGATGTGTCAGTTCAAAGCAGACATACCCCTGCCATGAGACAGGGTCAAGGAAGTCAGTCGGAGGAACAGTTTCTGATGGAAATTACAGATCAGATAAACAAGGTAATTCTAACTAGGAACTTGCAAAAACTCAGTGGAAACAGATATCTGGGATTTACAAACTTTTTTCCTCATCACAAAAATCCAAATCTTTAGAAGGTAAAATCCATTCAGTGGTTGTAAGGGGTGAGAGTAGGCTGGGGTGGGAGTTGGGGGGGGGGGCATGGTTAATTGCAAATGGTACAAGGAAAGTGGTTCATTTAAATGAAAACATTTAGGGGCACCTGGGTGACTCAGTTGATTGAGCATCTGACTCTTGATTTCAGCTCAGGTCATGAACTCATAGAGAGAGACAGAGACGCAGAATCTGAAGCAGGATCCAGGCTCTGAGCTGTCAACACAGAGCTTTTCGCGGGGCTCCAACCCACAAGTGGTCAGATCATGACGTGAGCCGAAGTCAGATGCTCAACTGACTGAGCCACCCAGGCACCCCTTCTATTTCATTCTTGATTGTGGAAATGGGAAAGAAATGCCTTTTACCTCTGGAGCAAAGATAAGAGGAGGAGTAATTCCCTGGGATTGTGAGCCGAGGGGAATGGAAAGAGGATTTTCCTGTCCAATAGAAATGTAATGTTAGCACATATGTAATTTTGTGAGATATTATTTAGTAGCTAATGAAGAAAGTAAAAGGAAACATGAAATTAATTTATAAGTTTTAACCTGATATATCCAAAATACTGTAATTTAAACACATAATGAATATAATTATTGAGATATTTTCTTATTTTTTTTGTACTAAGTCTTCAAAATCTGATGTATATCATACACTGAAAATATATCTCAATTCAGGTGCTAAATTTTCAACAGTTAAAGTGAAAAAATGTAGCCGTACCAAAACAATAAATTTATGTTTAATGAAAAAATATTCTATGCTGCTTCAGCTTTTAAATTTAAATTTAATTACAATTAAAAGAAATTTAAAATTATGTTTCTCAGTTGCACTAGCCACATTTCAAGTGCTCAGTGGCCACATAGACCCAGTTGCTACCATACTGGACCATATAGTTCTAGAGATTTGTCTGTGGGACAAGAAGGAGAAAATGGAGGTGAGACATATTCCTTGTTGCGACTCAGGACACAGTAGAAATACCAGTACAATTTGTGTGAAATTTGAGAGAGAGAGAGAAAGAGAGAGAGAGATCTTCTATGTATATATCTTTTTTCCCCAGCTACATGATTTTGAACAAGTAACTTGGGTAAGATCTACTTTCACCACCTATCTGTAAAAGAGAAAAGTAATAATACCCCTTTAGATTATGAAGATTGAGAAAGCATGCAAAGCACATTGTAGAATGACTGGCAGCTTTTTGAAAAGGAGTAAGTGGTGGCTTTTAAAAATCCAAACTATTCTTCAGATAGGGACTGTAGGTAATTCTTTTTCTATATTTAAAAGCATAGGAGTTTTAGGGGTGCCTGGATGACTCAGCTGGTTAAGCGTCCAGCTCTTGATTTCAGCTCAGGTCATGATCTCATGGTTCATGGGACTGAGCCCCACATTGGGCCCTGTGCTGATAGCATGGAGCCTGCTTGGGATTCTTTTGCCCTCTCCTGTGCCCCTTCCCTGTTGTGTATTTGTGCGTGTGCACTCTCTCTCTCTCTCAAAATAAATAAACTTTTTTCTTTTTTTTAAGTATAGGAGTTTTAAAAAAACTGTTTGGAAGTGGCATTCATTGATTCAGCAAATACTGTCTCTCAGGCCATGTGCTCAACACTTAGAACACAAAGACTTAAAGACCATGGTCCCCCTTCAAGGACCTCATAGTGCTTAATGTTAGAAACAACACAGAGTTGGGCTAATGTCCAAGTGAGAAAAGTAAAACCAAAGAGAATAACAAATTTAACCAATAACTCCAAAGCAAAGAAGCCCTATAGATAAAAATTGAGTTTATAATTTGAAAACCTTAATAGTTCTGTATGTTTCTCTACTTTTCCTTTAAAACTGATATCCCCAATTATGATAATCAAGATGTAAGAAATTAGATTGGCATGGATTTAAATACTTAATGATTAGGGGCACCTGGGTGGCGCAGTCGGTTAAGCGTCCGACTTCAGCCAGGTCACGATCTCGCGGTCCGTGAGTTCAAGCCCCGCGTCGGGCTCTGGGCTGATGGCTCGGAGCCTGGAGCCTGTTTCCGATTCTGTGTCTCCCTCTCTCTCTGCCCCTCTCCCGTTCATGCTCTGTCTCTCTCTGTCCCAAAAAATAAATAAAAAACGTTGAAAAAAATTAAAAAAAAAATACTTAATGATTGATTAGTAGTAGCCTTTATTTCTGCCACATGGAAGACACTGCCTTGTTTTTCTCTTCTGTTGGTTATTATTTCTTGAGTTGTTCTTATTTTTTAGTTTAGTAGTTTGTATTTATCTGCCAAAAAGATGGAAAAGTCAGTTCAATTCAAAGGTCTAAAACACAAAATATTTTTAAAGTTATTACTGTTAAGTGTAAAACATTAAAAAACTAAATATAAGTAAAATAAGTGATTGAAATAAGTAAAATTGCATTTTTAATATAGCTTCTCTTCTTAATCTAACAGTAAAGACCCTTTGGACAGATAAGATCTCATTTTTTAAATCTAGAGGTTGAAGTGATGTTAAAGGAACCTCTTATGATTTCTTAAATTTTTTGTTTTTAAAGGTTGTTTCTACTCATATAAGAATCTAATAAATCAAGATGCCAAGATTAAGATTATGGGCTTTAGTCTTTAAAATTTATAGATGTGTCACTGAATTATTTGCAAGTCCTTGATCTGTCCTAGTCTGAGTCCTAAAATAAGTCATATATATATATTTACATACACATAATATATGCTCACTATAAATAAGGGGCCAAGTAACTTTCCTACTTTTTCAGTTGTGATAATATGAAGTCTTGATTAGTACCCAAAATTTTTCACCATCAAAAAAAATCATCTGGGTGGGCACCTGGGTGGATCAGTCGGTTAAGCGTCTGACTTCAGCTCAAGTCATGATCTCACAGCTCATGAGTTTGAGCCCCATGTGGACTCTGTGCTGACAGCTCAGAGCCTGGAGCCTGCTTCAGATTCTGTGTCTCCTTCTCTTTCTGCCCCTCCCTGCTCATGCTTTGTCTCTCTCTCTCTCTCTCTCTCAAAAAAAAAAAAAAAAAAGGAAAAAAAATTTTTAATCATCTACTTTTTCTTATATATCAGCAGTTCACAATTTAAATATCTGGGAGCCACTTTTTAAATTTTAGAAGCCAAGATTTAAATATGGTATGTATATTACTATTTTTGCCCTTCTTTGCATTTGCAGATCTCTCTTCATAAGACCCTGGGGTTTGAAATTTCATCATTATAGAAAATATCAGTCAAAAGATGGGATCATTGTAGAATATTGAGTTATCTTTAAATGAATTTCTCTTTCTAAATGCTGTAATATATTGAGAAATGACAGGGGTTGGGACCCTCCCTAGGTACCAACACACATCACCGTGAGTGCCTCCTTTACTGTCCACCGCCACCATAGAACAATATTAAGAGCACACTTATGGGAGGAAAGAAATGATGAAAGAACAGGCCTAGACGAAGGAGTGTGCAGAGAGGCCAGGGGGTATTGTGCATGGGCTTTTATCTTTTGGCTACACTGTTTTCCTCTGGTGCATTATGTCTGGCCCATGGTGTGCATCTGGGTGAGTTCCTATTAATAAGTGCCCAAATGCTAAGCTGACTGTGGTGGCAGAGTGACACAGAAGAGTGGAAAGATGGGTGGGCACCTCAATTCCAACATCAGAGCCCAGATGAGATATGGCCACGTGGTTCCTGCCAAGGTTGGAAAAGAGTTTGAGGAGGGAACGAAGAGAAAGAATAGGGATGAGAATGATGGAATCACTTGTAAAAGCAGCAGCAAGTAATATTCTTCTAGTGCCTCACCTGAAGCTCCCCTAATCCCTGTGCGACATTACATTTTGACACTTGAAGGATTCTAGAGCAGAAACTACAATGAACCCTCAACATTCCATTCCACCTCTATTGTTACTACAATAGAAGCAATAAGATTCAATGTCAAAAGATTCAATTTATTGACAACTTTTTGTGAAAGTGTCATGTCTGTCCTTTATCATCTATAGCAACTTATAATTGTAAAAAATTACCTTTAGGTTGTCTTACATGTTTTTTTCCATTGGCCTTTTCTTTTTCTGTTTTACTTTCCTTTCCTCACATCCATTCCCCTGAGAAAGGGGGAAACAGATGAGGCACAAGTTTGAGGGAGGTAAAAGATTTGACATGAGAGGAGGGAGCCAGAGGGCGAAAAGAAAAATAGTGAGGAAAGTGAAATAGAGATCATTAGAGAGGGGAAGTGAAGAAGAAAGAAAAAAAGCCAAAAGCAAGAGAGAAAAGCACAGGAGAGAGAACTCAATTTGGTCTTAAATTTAAAAATGTCTTTATTTTTCCCAATGGAGCCCATTGTTAAATTTCACAGTTTCCTTGTTAGGGTCCTCCCATCCTTTCTCTTTTTTAGACTGGGTTTCATAAACTGAATGAACATGGCTGCTTAAGATTGCAAAGAATTTGATTTGCAATAGTTAAGAGGAAAGTGGAAAAGAAAGATGGATATAAATGGGGAGGAAATTCCCGGTGTTTGGTAGCAGTTTTCCCTTCTCTATTTCTTGGATGTCTATCCTTTGTCTGATTGCTTTCCATCTTGGGAAAATACTATAGGATCAAAGGTAAGCCTAAGTTTGGGCTCACCGTAAAGAGATCAACAGAGCTAAAGTGAGTAAAACCTACATAGGTAAGAAATTAAAAGTCAAGAAAAGGGACAGATGGACCCAGATCCTGAGAGACAGTGTTAGCCTAGGCTCTTCCTGCAGCCTTTTCATGAAAACAGTACATTCAGAGTCCACTTTACCCAAAGCCTTACTCAGAAAGGAGAAAAAGTGTCCTTTTGTCAAACTGCTGAGTGGTTTGAGACATGAATAAGAGACCATGGTCCTCAGGTAGCATTGCCTGGAGTTGGGTGAATGTGAATCTGACCAGGTTAATAGGACCAGAGTTTTGTTTTATTGCAGTGGGGAGCAGTTACTATTCTGGCTACTGCCTAGAATAGAAATCAGATTCACAGACTCATTTTTAGTCTACATTTAGTCTAAATTCAATGGAACAAGGGATTAAGATTCTACTAATCCTTGCTCTTCTTGGGGCAAAAAGTGTTAAGTGTGAGTAAGGGTATGAAAGGGCAAAAAGAAGTGATTTAGAGGACTGTAAAAAAGGGGAAAGAAATGCTAAGCAGAGGGAAAATCAAAATACTATGCAAGCCTAAGTAAGGAAAAATGGGAAGACAGGAGAGAAAAGTGGAAAGAATAAGAAAGTACATGAAAAAAAACCAGGAAAAATAATTAATACTTTGTGAAAACTGCAAGCCAAATTTGTATATTGTACCATCCTCATGATTTACCAAGCTGAGTGTGACAAACGTCACTGCATGTTTGCTCTACCTTTGCTTAGCTCCTGATTCTCAGAGCCCCATTTTAAGCTGCCTGCTAAATTTACAAAGATGGGCCACCAAGACCATAAACATGTCAGCTTATAAAGTCATAACAGCTGAAAGGGTCTTGAGACAGCTAACCATGCCCTCTTCAATTCCTCACCCATATGCACACATATTTGGCAGCTGAAGAAGCTTGAGGTCCAGAGACATTAAATGACACATCCGTGGAACAGAGGAAGTGCAGTTAGAACTCAAACCTAGGGCTTTTGATTCCAGGTGCAGTATTTAATAGCTGGTTTCTTCATCATTGCCTTCCAGATTTCCTGTAATTCATTTTCCCAGCTTGTTTCATGGACTCATTACCTCCTAGTTAAGTTGCCTCTCAAACTCTGTCATCCTCAGTTGTTTTTTTTTTTTTTTTTTTTTTTTTTTGTTTTTTTCTCTTGTCCCCACAAGTAGTCAGTCCAATAAATCTTGTTAACTGCATATTCACATCCTTGTTTCCATCTGGCTTTTTTCCCCCCTAGGTTCAAGACTGACACATTTCACCCCAGACCATTATAATGATTTCCTACCTGTAGCCTGCTGCAGCTCTCTTAGAGATTGCAGTCAGAGTAATCGTTCTAAAACATAACACTCATTTCGTTATTTGTCTTTCAGTGGCTCTTACCTGCCAAAAGGAGGTCTGTACTATCCAGACTCCTTAGATGACCCAAGACTTCCATAATCTGGATCCTGCTTTGCTTTCCAGCTGCATCTCTCACTATTCCTAAATTGAATATGCCCAACACTGTCTTATTCTTCAATTTTGCTCTTACTGTATCCTGTACCCAGGATATTCTTATTTCCCTTTTCCTAACTCAAAGACTGCTTCCTTCATAGACTCTTTCATGATTTTCTCTCTTGAGCTAAAACTATATTCTCCACTTTTCTCTGAAAGCACCTATAACATTTTACTTTATGTTATTTGGGCCCATCTCTTGAGGCCAGGTGATGTCCTATTATGTATTTTTAATCTCTCTCAGAGTCTGCCATGGTGCCTCATATATAATAGATAAGGATCAAATGCTTCTTCAGTTCAACAAAACTAAGCCTGTGCCAGAAGACAGGTGAAAGAATCAGTCACATATGGAATGAAAATAAATGTATCAATATCCTACATTAATTATAAATTCCCAATGCACAAATAACTAGTGCTTCAGAATGTATGTTGTATGTGATTGTACTAATTATGTGCTAATCATATGCTAACATACTAATTATCAGTAATAAGGCTGCTGCAAGATTTATCCTCTTTTAGAAAGTAAGACAAAAATATCTGGCTATTGGACATCTCTAGAATTTCTATAAATTTACTGTGACTTCGTTTTGAAATAGAACTTGAGGTAAAAATTGGTAGGTGAAAATTCTATATATTGCAAAGGAGATTTTGCATTTTTCTAATAAACTACAATGGCATTTCCCTACAATGTTCTCAGGTTCAATACTGTAGATTGGAACTTCACATCTCAGTGAAGTTCATCTGGTACTTTTGGACACCAAAGCTCAGTGGTAAGGTCTACAGACAAAAATCCCATTTATATAAACACTATCCTCTAGTTGTTTGCTCTTCTTTGTAGGACTCTTGCAAATGTGACTGAGAATGCCTTCACGGGTTCTTGGATTTTAAAGCAGAAGTATTTTTTTTTCTCTCCATGATGTTCTTTTATGTGCATGACTGGAGCTGAGGCCTATCCACCCCTCAACTTAGACAGTAACTTAGAAGTAGGTCAGCAGCAAGCAAGGGGACAGATCTCCACTGGTGCCATATGACAACCCCATGTTAAAAACTTGTTGCTAAGAAGTTAAAAGATCCTCAGACACGAGAGTATGTAAAGAAACAACTGCTGAATAAAACATTAAATAGTATCACCCGACAGCAAAGCGGAGCCCCAGATACAAGTAAGGACTATACAATTGTAGATTTACCAAGAAATTTAGTGGTAGACCACTTTCCTTCCAAACCAGCAAGGATACAGACCCTATTGTTTGGGTTCTGCCTGCTGAGCAGGCCTGGGAGTGGTTCATGCCCAGTGAGCTGGATTCAGGGAACTGGGAAACTGACTCTACCAGCACAGAAAAAGTGCAGTGATGCCTACCACTTGCAAGATAGCATGAGGACAGGCTTTGAAGAATAGTTCCTGCATGGTAGGACTCTCAGAATGGAGCAAAGGGGACACATCAAAACATCTAGCTGGATTCCTTTGCTCATAACTACTTTCTTCCAGGACCCAAGGTTGACTACTGGATACCAGAGATCACAAAGAAATGTAGTGGAATTTGTTCCATACCTGAAGTGCCTGAATCAGTTCTCATGCTCCTGCAAAAATAAACAGCACATTTCAAAATTTTGCCAGTGTAACCACAAATATTTAGAAAAGAATTACTAAGAAGGAGGTAACTGGCCTTTCCTAAATGCTTTGTAGGTGGTAATGAAACATGTGTAGCAAGCTAGGGTATTACATTATTAACACATATTAGAGTAAAATTACCTAAAATTCTGTCAACATGCAAGCTATCCAACCTGTAAAAGCCATAAAAGTGAATAGTATATAATGACACATAATCTATTTTTATTTTCTCTATCACCTGTCACTCGGTGAGGCTGTGGGCATCCCTATCCTGCTGCCTCTCCAGCGTTGGAAAACTCATTTGGGGCTGAGGCAGAGAGAAGCTAATCGCTGCTGCTCAGGGGCTTCCATAGAGTCTATTGTGTTGGGAATATAGGCCCTCATAGAGACATGGGAGAAATTCTGGAATAGATGGATGCCTGGGGTTAGAAGGTGCCCACTTCTTCTGGTTTCATCACAATCTCTATGGCCCTGATGGAGGTGACAGCGCTTGGGAATCTTGCAGGCAAATGACATGCTCAAGTATTTGCCTAAGTTAGTACTTGGTTAGTTTACTTAGCTTACTGGATAAAATAGAAAACTATCTGTCAGGTGTTCAGACCATTTCACTTTCGGAAATGCCTTTGGATAACTAAGCTTTTGGATGTCTTTGGACAAAGAAGTATTCTGCATTCCTGATTTTAAAATTAATAACAATAATTAAAATACTTGTTTTCTTAACCTCATTAGCATGCTAAAACAAATTTTACCAAATCTTTGTTTCTTGGCTACATTTTCAATAAATATTTTGGAAGCATGGCTGTTTGAGTAAAAAAAAAAAAAAAAGCATTTGGGAAGAATAATTACCCTCAGATAATAGCTTCCCAGATAAATGTATAAAGACATAATTATGATCCATTTTAAGAGGTCTGGCAAATATATCCAGTTGGAGGTCTACAATGGATCTTTCTGAAATAAAGGTAAATTAGTCATTTTCTAAGGCATTTGCAAATAAATTCTCCTGTAGCCTTCACCAAATAGGTCGGTGATTTAAATAAAGGTTGAGCTTAATGATAAAAGTTTTTGAGACTGAGAAATATTAAGTAAATGTACTTTAAAAAATTGGTGCAAAATTAAAATGAAGCCTGATATTATCCTCTTTAAAACAAAGGAAAGAGTCACAGTAGCAATATTGTCAAGGTATAAGAAGGAATAGAAATAGAAATGCTCTATAAAGTAAATCCTAAGGTAATGTTATAGAAGTCTCCATAGTCTTTCATTCATCCAGATTGAAACTGCTCAGTTTACATTTTAAAACTAATACATCTGAGGGCAAAATATTCAACAAGCTCATCGTTTAATTTTTTTTTCATTTTCCCAAAGTACGCAGTTATAAAAATGTCACTGAAATCCATGGTCTTGGAGATGAAAACTAGATAGAACTTACTTATCACTTTCAGTGTCTTGACTTAATTTTACAAATGTCCGAGGAATAAACTGAATTCTATTCTGTTCTAGGATATTACACCTTTCATTCATAATGAACATTCCCAAATTAGGCTCTGGATAGTAATTATGTTCCAGATGCAAATAGGCAATAAAAAAAGAACCCATACTTGATTAAATTGGGGTTAAGAGGATTACTTGGAACCCACATTTGTTTTTGCTTTGTTTTTCTTTCTTTGTCCCCAGAACAGTCAGCAGAGAGAGGAAGCTGAGAGACTGAAAGGCAGAACCTTGAAGAAATTGGGATTTGTTAACCTTCATGATCCTTTTTATCTGTAAAATTCTATGATTTTTGCCATTTATATAGGGATTCATTTTCTCATTGTTTCTAATAGTGATCATAATAGTTAAACAAATCTTTGCACCTACAGAACATTTTACATCCTAAAAATTTAAGTTATCCTTATACTTTTTAACAGTTTAGTTTTATTTATTTATTTTTTAGTTTTTTTATGTTTAAAAAAATTTTTTTTTCAACGTTTATTTATTTTTGGGACAGAGAGAGACAGAGCATGAACGGGGGAGGGGCAGAGAGAGAGGGAGACACAGAATCGGAAACAGGCTCCAGGCTCTGAGCCATCAGCCCAGAGCCCGACGTGGGGCTTGAACTCACGGACCACGAGATCGTGACCTGGCTGAAGTCGGATGCTTAACCGACTGCGCCACCCAGGCGCCCCAGTTTTTTTATGTTTTGAGAGAAAGAGGGAGAGAGTAGAGGAGGGGCAGAGAGAGAGAGACGGGGAGAGAGAGAGAGAGGGAGAGAGAGAGAGAATCCCAAGCAGGCTCTGCACTGTCAGCACAGAGCCAGATGATTTCAAGATGTGTGGTTCTCCTAAGGATCACCCTTATTCCTTTGCTTTCCTTGACCCCTCCTTGGCCAGGAAAAAAGGTTAAAAAGAAAGCCAGCTTTGAGTAATTAATCCTCAGTTGCTTAAGATATTTTTGAGTAAAGGTTTTTGGTGTTGTGCTTTTTTGAGCCAGAATAGCCAAATTTCTTTTATCTACACTATTGGAAATGAAATGAATTATTAGTGATAATAATGACCATTTACTGGGCATCTAATGTGTCCTGAGATCGTTCCATACTTTTATTGCTCTATTTCTAAGAACGCTGCAACACACTCAGGTGCATTTACTGTTTCCATTCCGTTCCACTCCTTTAAGGAGTCCTCAGGATGTACTTATATTCGACTTCACCATGCTTTCTGTCATTCACTGTAGCAGTAGATTAAAATTACATAAGAAACACGAACAGGTCTTGACCCCTTGCAGAAGAATGTCTGAACTCTATCCAGGACAAATGGCCTGATGCTTGTTTTTGAGAAGATTCGAAGGAGAAAGATTCTACAACTTCCAGAAATTAGTTCCGTTGTTTATTAATATCTAATCAGTAATATGCATTAATACTTTTTTTATAGATTGGTTGATTGTCTGCTATATTGTTTTACTACATAATAAAGTTTTCTTTGTAAACTGTTTAGTTAAAATAATTTTCAGTTTAAATCCACTTTTTTAAATTTAGCCTTTAAATATGGACTTCCTCATATGCTGAAGATGGTAATTGTCACCTATTCCCATTTTCTTCCTCAACTTAAATAGCCTTGATTTCTTTCCTGCATTAAAAAATATTTAAGTTTTGTGCCCCCCCCCCCCCACCCTGGGTTCAGTTTTTGGATAGTATAGTAGAAAGATTACTTCAGAGGTATAGAATCATCTTTCTACTGTATTCAATGTAAGTCAAAGCTATGTTAGATTTATGTTCAGTCTAATCTAGAATCTGAATCCTCCCTTCCATCTCTCCCTTTCTCTCTTCCTTCCTCCCTACCTTTCCTCCCTCTTTTAATCTATTCTCTTTTTTTTTTTTTACCAAGTTACCAAGCGCCTGGCATTGTGAAGTTTTTAATATCAGCTTATTTAATCCCTGTAACAACTACATGGTTAGTGTTATTTTCATTTTACAGATAAGGAAACTGAGACCTGAAAAAACTAATTTAACTTGCCCTAGAGGAGGCAGAATTTGAACCCAGGGTTGTCTGACTGCAAAGGTCATTGTCTAGCTGCTGTGTCTTCCAATTAATGCATCCTAGCATCAGTTTTGATTTTTAAATTATACATGTAATTAATTGTACAATAAAAGTTTAATGGAAACATCTATCAAAAGCTACAACAAATATTAATTCCTTTAATCACCAACTATGTCCAAACACTGTGGTTTCTTACCATCCTGTCTGCAGAAATAAAATACCGTCGTATATACATTTTTCAGAATTTCACACTTCCAGTTTGCAGTTCCTTATAGTCATATAGGTCTTTTTATTGAAATTTTCTGATTCTTTTCCTAATGGGGATCTGCTGTTTCACTAAATTAACATACTATTTCCTGGTTAGCTATTCTTCTGCCAGGGGTTGTTTGGATTGCTTTCAGGTTTTAATTACAAAACAGTATGTTCAATTAAATTATTTTCTGTTTCAAATTACTTCTTTGCCACATGTTCCTTTAAGTCAAGGGGTAAAACTATTTGTAGTGTGAATTGCCAAATCACTCTGTAGAAAGTTCCCACCATTTACAGTGTCCCCATCAATATTAGATGTAGTTAACATCTAATCAAAAGCCAAATGGTAAATGCTTAACTTGTATTTCTTTAATTATTAGTGAGATTGATCCCTCACTAAGTGTTTATTTGTCTTCTGGAGTAAATTTTCTATTCATAACTTTAAACCATTTGTTAATTGGATCCTTCACAAATTTCCATCAGCTACTTATATATATGGAAGGTAAAACCTTTATAGATTATTTATTATTATTCTTTTTCCATTGTATTGTTATGTATTTATTAAAATGATTTTTTGGCAGATATTTATAATTGTTTTGCAATCAATCAACCTGAACTCTATTCTTTCAGAGCTCCACCTTGCTTTCAGATCTCTGTCCTTCCTCAGAGAAGCTTCCAGACCACTATAAGATATCCTTCCTCCTCCTCAAATCACCCTCTATTCTGTTATCCTATTTTTGTTTTGGGGTTTATTTTTGAAGCTTTTTTTTTAATGTTTATTTTTGAGAGAGAGAGAGAGAGAGAGAGAGCACATGCACATGCACGTGCAAGTGGCATAGGAGCAGAGAGAGGACAAAGGATCCAAAGTGGGCTCAGTGCTGATAGCAGCAAACCAATGTGGGGCTCAACCTCACGGACCGTGAGATTATGACTTGACAGAAATCAGAAGCTCAACCAACTGAACCATCCAGGTACCCCGTTTTATTTTGTTTTTTAATGTTTATTTATTTATTTTGAGAGAGAGCGTGAGTGGGGGAGGGGCAGAGAGAGAGAGGAAGAGAGAGAATCTCAAGCAGGCTCCCACCTGTCAGCACAGGGACTCAGTCTCACAAACCGTAAGATTATGACCTGAGCTGAGATCAAGAGTCATACACTTAACCTGACTGAGCCACCCAGGCACCCCTCTATTTTTGTATTTATCACAGCACATTCCAGCTGGCATAATGTATTTTATTTGTGTATTATCTAGATCCACTAGAATGAAACATCCTATAACTTATATTCACAGCTGTATCCCCAGTTCCTAGCACAAAGAAAGTGCTCAGTAAATATTTTTGAAAGAATGAACCAAACTTTGCCATTGAAAATTTCTTCTGTTGCTTCAAAGGAAAAGAAGTGATGTTTCTTATGCAATTGAGGCAATTTCAACTGTTCCATTTTATTCTAGCTTATTTTAGTTTTAAAATATTTTATTCTTTTGGAGTACCTGGGGGCCCAGTCAGTCGAGCGTCCAACTTCAGCTCAGGTCATGATCTCACAGTTGGTGAGTTTGAGCCCCCAGAGCCTGGAGCCTGCTTCAGATTCTGTGTCTCCGTCTCTCTCTGCCCCTCCCCTGCTCACTCTCTCTCTCTATCAAAAATAAATATTAAGGGGCACCTGGGTGGCGCAGTCGGTTAAGCGTCCGACTTCAGCCAGGTCACGATCTCGCGGTCCGTGAGTTCGAGCCCCGCGTCAGGCTCTGGGCTGATGGCTCAGAGCCTGGAGCCTGTTTCCGATTCTGTGTCTCCCTCTCTCTCTGCCCCTCCCCCGTTCATGCTCTGTCTCTCTCTGTCCCAAAAATAAATAAACGTTGAAAAAAAAAATTAAAAAAAAATAAATAAATATTAAAATTAAAAAAAAATATTTTACTCTTTTCTCATCTGAAAATTTTTTTTGTGGTACAGCATAAATCTCTGACATTTTGTAGAGTTTTGCTTTTTTTCATGTTTTTTTTTGAACCTCTATCAGTTTGACTCAGTTTTATTGTCTTAATGTCTATATCCTAAACTTTCTGATGGCCATTTAATTATAATATGGCTTAAGATTTTATACAACTGAGTCCCTCGATATATTCCAGCCCCAAGTTTCCTTGAGATTCTTACTCTTCTCTTTTCCACATACTTTTTATATTATAATTTCTATGAGATATCCTATTGAGATAATTGGTATTATATTAAATTTATAAATTAATTTAGGCTTTGTCATCTTTGTTGTCTTAAATATACCTACCCAGATAGAAAGCTTATTTTTCCTTATTGAAGTGTCTTTGGTTTCTGCCACTAGAGTTTTATAATTCCATGTATACAGGTCTCTTATCACTCTCACTAAATATTTAATTTTTATTGCTGCTTTTGAAAAATACATTCTCTTTTGTCAATGTATTTTTGGTTTGTTAATAAAAATCATGAAACAAATGATATTTTGTGAGTTTATCTTCTAATCTGTGACTATCCTAAAGTTGTTTACAGACTAATATTTTTGATGATTGTCAAGTTTTCTAAATATAAATTTCCATTTGCAAAGAGTGATTTTTAAAAATCTCATATTAATCATATTTCTTTGTCCTATTGTAATTGCTAGACTCCCTTAAATTATATTACATAGAAATGTTAATAAGGAACATCTTTAATTTATTGTAAGTTTTAAGTAGAACACTTCTATAATTTTTCATTAAAAACAATTTCTTCATTAAATTTCTTGGGGCACCTGGTGGCTTAGTTGGTTAAGCATCCAACTTCAGCTCAGATCACGATCTTGCGGGTTCCTCAGTTCGAGCCCTGCTCTGTGCTGACAGCTTGGAGCCTGGAACCTTGCTTCAGATTCTGTCTCCCTTTCTATCTGCCCCTCCCCAGCTTGCACTCTGCCTCTCTCTATCTCTCTCCCTCTCTCTCTCTCTCTCTCTCTCTCTAAAAAATTAAACAAAAAACCCACAATGCTGTCTCTGGTTGGGAATAATTATTAAAAAAAATTTTTTTTAATGTTTATTTTTTGAGACAATGTGAGAGACAGAGTGCAAGCAGCGGAGGGGCAGACAGAGGGAGACACAGGATCCTAAGCGGGCCCCAGGCTCTGAGCTGTCAGCACAGAGCCGGATGCGGGGCTCAAACTCATGGACAGTGAGATTGTGACCTGAGCCGAAGTCGGACGCTTAACCGACTAAGCCACCTAGGCGCCCCTGCTCTTCCTTTAAATAATGACTTATATTTCCTTAATTTCATGTTAAGCGCTTGCTACATTTTGCCCGCTAAGATTCTATGAATTTAACATTTATTGTCTTAAGTAGGGATTAATATAGAATTTTATTTCTGGTCAGTCTTTATAATCCAAACAAATTATTTGCTTCAAAAAATTAGGAGAACATAACATAATTTTTCTATATTTAAAAGAGAACTTTACATTAAATAGAGATAATTCTTAGAGTATCTAAAACCCTGTCCAGTAAAAGTCACAACTATGTTTTTCTCTTTCATGGGAGCTCCTGGATGACGTTGTTCTATGTTCTCAAGTTGTGACTGTGCCAGTTTTGCCTCTTTGTATTTTTGTTAAAGTCATTTATTTAACTTAGGGTTTCAAAGCTATTAAAGAAAAGCTGTATGTAATATTTCTCAATAACATTTTACTATTGTTCTTGTTAGTTGATGATGACCTCTAAATTTCTAATTTTATTATTAAAAAAAAGTTGTCCAATGGTTTGCCTGTTTTGTCACTTTTTTTTTTAATTTTTTTTTCAACGTTTATTTATTTTGGGACAGAGAGAGACAGCATGAACAGGGAAGGGGCAGAGAGAGAGGGAGACACAGAATCGGAAACAGGCTCCAGGCTCCGAGCCATCAGCCCAGAGCCCGACGCGGGGCTCGAACTCACGGACCGCGAGATCGTGACCTGGCTGAAGTCGGACGCTTAACCGACTGCGCCACCCAGGCGCCCCCTGTTTTGTCATTCTTTTTGAAGAACCAGCCAAACACTGTGGAACGTCACATTACTAATAATTTTTCTCGTTTATTTATTTATTTATTTTTGGTTTGTTTTTGTTTTCCCTTGTTCCTTTTTTATATTAAAAAAAAATTTAGACAGGGGCGCCTGGGTGGCTCAGTCACTTGAGTGTGTCCAACCCTTGACTCAGGTCACAATCTCCAAGTTCGTGGGTTCAAGCCCCACATCAGGCTTTGCACTGACAGTGCAAAGTCTGCTTGGGATTCTGTCTGCCTCTCTCCCTGCCCCTTCCCTGCTTGTTCCCTATCTCTCTCTCAAGATAAAAACAAACAAAGAAGAATTTAGACATAGTTCATTACATTCCCTATTTTCAGTCTTGCTATTGTAAGCATTTAGACCTCTGTGTTTTTCTTTGGTTTCTTTTTAGTAGTTACTCTGAAATGATTGGATTAACTTTTTTTTTTTTCAACGTTTATTTATTTTTGGGACAGAGAGAGACAGAGCATGAATGGGGGAGGGGCAGAGAGAGAGAGAGACACAGAATCGGAAACAGGCTCCAGGCTCTGAGCCATCAGTCAAGAGCCTGACGCGGGGCTCGAACTCACGGACTGCGAGATCGTGACCTGGCTGAAGTCGGACGCTTAACCGACTGCGCCACCCAGGAGCCCAGGATTAACTTTTATCTTTAGAATACATCAGTGCTCCCTCACATTCAGCTTGTAACTGTGTATTAAAATTATGAAAATATTTTTTTTTCAGATTATTAACTTATTAGTTGGAAATGTACAAAAGCATGAGAAATACATAGAGGAGAAAATAGAAGTATAAAGATGAAAGAAAGAGTTCCCATAGTCTAACTCCAAACTGTGGACACTGATTCTATCCTGTATTCTTCAGCCACACAGAGTTGATACCAGATAGACTCAAATGTGAACTGAAGGGTGTGAGAAGTTGATAGGGAAATAATAATTTGACAAGGTTAAACTGAATGTGGATAATTTAGTTTTTTTAAAAATTTTATCTACTTTAAAAAAAATTTTTATACATTTATTTATTTTTATTTTTGAGAGACACAGAGAGAGAGAGAGAGAGAGAGAGAGAGAGCGTGCGCACAAGTGGGGGATGGGCAGAGAGGGAAGGAGACACAGAATCCAAAGGAGGTTCCAGGCTCTGAGCTGTCAGCACAGGGCCCAATGCAGGGCTCGAACTCACAAACTGTGAGATCATGACCCAAGCCGAAGTCAGAAGCTCAACCGACTGAGCCACCCAGGCGCCCCTAAATTTTTATTTATTTTTGAGAGAGAGAGAGAGAAAGAGAGAGAGAGAGTATGAGCAAGGGAGGGCCAAAGAGAGAGGGAGACACCGAATCCGAAGCAGGCTCCAGGCTCTGAGCTGTCAGCACAGAGCCCATTGTGGGCCTTGAACTCACAAGCCGTGAGATCATGACCTGAGCCGAAGTTGGATGCTTAACTGACTGAGCTACCCAGGCTCAGTGGATAATTCAGAGTTAACGATGGCATCATTCAATTACATTGTATTTACAGCTGAGACTGTTCAGTATCAAGGGCCAGAGTTGTGGGGACCTTAAAGCACACACTCACATTACTTCACGTCTTAGCATCCCTGACATTTCCCTGCCTCACATACCTGGATTCCTCAGCATTGAGAGCTGTGTTGCTAACATCAGTTGTCCTTATTTCAGATGTTCTAGTAATGCTCATCCTTTTGAATGAATTTATGTCACTTTCTTCTGGAGTCAAAGTAGAATGAAAACATCGTTCACCTTCGAAAGTCAGTGTTACATTTGAGATGGTGACATGTTTTGAGGATTCTTTGCATTCATTCTTAATTTTTGTATCTCGTAGACACCCAGGCTTCAGAATGTTTTCCATTTTTTCCTTTGAAAATAATAAACAGCAGCAAAACAGGTAACAGAACGGTGTCACACAGAAATAGATGATTTCTGGAGCAATATCTAATACAGTAATCATGTCATTCGTATTAACTGAGTGCCCTCGAGTGCCTGGGCGCAGTAATGAGGGAATGACTCTTGGTGTTGTGTGGCCACTGAGGAGGCCAGGCAGGCATCGGAGGCTTCTAGTGTGGGACCTGACACAGCCCATTCAGAAGCTCATGTGGTCAGGCACACCGCTGTCACCTCGCACGAGAAAACTAGTATTTAATTACAGCATTTCCTCTTTCTGAATTGTCAGGGCATGGAAGGTTGTCTAGAAATGCCTTGCCACCTGCTCTCCAATCTAATGTTGCTCTTTATTTAAGAGCATTTACCAGGTGACATGAGTTGGGAGGTTCACGATAAGACAAAAGCATTTATTTCTCAAAAGACTTAGAACCAATACCTAGAACTAATACTATAAAATCTCTCCTGTTGTCTTGATTTCTTGGTTTCTATTAATGCATCACCTCTCCTCACCACTCACTGTCTTCCTCAGAATCTGTCTCGGGCCTCAGAGGAATTGGTGTGGGTCCTAAGGACTCTGTCTGTCTGACATCCCTCATACCTGCACCCTCCTCCTCCCATCAGCACCGCCTAGTCCATCGCCTCTCCTAACTTCCCTCGAAAATAATACAATACTCTTCTTCCTTAAAGAAAACACGTTTTTTTCCGTAACACATACTTACTGTAGAATATTTAGAAAATCCTGGAAGATATAAAGTGAAAGGGAGAATATTATTGTCTGCTTAAGGCCACTGGCCAGAAATAACTACTCCTATGGCACATGTCATTTAGTCTTTGTGCCCATTTATTTATTTTGTGTCTTCTTTGTGATAACATTTCAGTTCTATATCCTAATGATTTTATTGAAAGCATTCTCCTCATGTCATTAAAAATTGTGTAAAACTGCTTGAATTTTTTTGAATTAAAAATTATTTCTATTGTAGGAAACAGAAAATTCAGAAAAGTGTAAAGAGGAAAATATTAATCCCAGAATCTAGAAATAAACTGCTGTTAACAGTATGACTTTCTCACCTTCTATTGTTTGTGAGCATGAAATGTATTTTCATGTAATAGGAATCATACTCACTTTTCACTCAACTTTTCCCAATCATGAAAATTTCTGCAAGAAAATTTTTTCCAACAATTTTAATAACTACAGAGTAGTCATTCATTTAATAGATATTTACTGACTGTCTATGGTCTTGCCTGATACTATCATTGCTCCGAAAAAAATAAAGAAGGCACCTGTCCTTTGTAGATTTACATTAGTTTAGCAATTCCCCTGTGGTGGATATTTAGGTTACTTTCAAATTTTCGTTATTTCATTTTTACCAACATGGTATAGATATAGTATAATTAACAACTTTACAGCTAAATCCTCATTCTTATTTCTGATTAATTCCTTAAGAAAGAGTCCTAGAAATGGAGTCACTGAATCAAAGGGTATAAACATTTTTAGGTTCTTGATTCATAATGATTTCAAGAAAGTTTGGGCCAATTCTCATCCCTACCACAAACCTATAAGAATTCCAAGTTGATCACATCTTTACTAACACTGACTATTTTTCTTCTTCTTTAAAAAAATTTTTTTTAATGTTTATTTATTTTTGAGAGAGACAGAGAGGCAGAGTGTGAGAGGGGAGGGGCAGAAAGAGAGGGAGACACAGAATCAAAGCAGGCTCCAGGCTCCCAGCTGTCAGCACAGAGCCTGACACGGGGCTCGAACTCATGGACTGCGAGATCATGACCTGAGCCAAAGTTGGATGCTTAACTGACTGAGCCACCCAGTGCCCCTATTTTTATTCTTTTAATTAACAGTTTTATAGGTTATTTTTCCCCCAAGTTTGCATTCCTTTGATTACTAGTGAGGTTAAATTTTCTCCACGATATTTATTGCAGTTGCTTCTTCTGTAAAATATTTATCCTTGCCCTTTATGACTTTTCTCTTGTGGGCCCCATGGAGATTTTCCTCAGTAGTCCTCAAACTTCTCTCTTTATCTACATTCCATGTTACCATCAGGTTAACCTTTCTAAAAACACAGCTCCTTCACTCCCTCACACAGAGGTTTTTTACAGTTAAAGTTTGCCCAAAGAGCAAAGTCCACGCTTCTTAATTTGGCATTCAAGGTTTGCAGACAACTTTCGAATCCTATATCCCAATATTTTCTGTATATATTATGCTCCAGCCAAACTGAACTAACTGTTCTTGGATATGGCTCTGTGGTTTTTCACTTTCTGGCTTTTTCTAAAGCAACTCACTTCTTTTGGTATTTTATTTTTCTATTTCCACTCTCACTTTTACCCACTGAAATTTCACCCCATCCTTCAATGTAGTGTGTAATTTTATATACATTTAAACTTTAAAATAGCCCTTACATATCAGTATCCTCGCTTTGGAGATGAGGAAACTGAGGCTCACACAGCTTCAGTGGATTGGTCAAACTGATACGCAGCAGGGGAAGTTTCCAACCCAAGTCTTCTGACCTTGGTCCCAAAGTTCTTTCCATCCCACCACAGCTTTCTGATACTGGGTTAAATCTGATGGTAAGCATGGTCACGCCTCTTTCAGGATATGTCTTACAACTCCTTTATACTGGGGCTCAGGGATACTATCTCATTAAAATTACTCAGAGCACATTTCACAGCATTTTGATAATCAATGTCAAGGAGCTAACCAAGAAGGGCGATCTTGGTTATCACTCCTGTTCTTGATTATTAAGAATGAGTCTTCCATGTCACATACCTTTTCCTCTTGCTTGGCCCTTAGTATGTCATCGTTTTCAAACACCACTGTAACCTCCGAGTTGTTTGGGACATCACAGACATCCGTGACTTCTGTGACTTCTGTGACAATTTTTATATCTGGGGCCTCTGTGACCTCATTTTCTGGAACATCTGTGACGTCTGTGACATCGGTGACATCTGTGAATTCTGAGAAATCAATGCTTTCTATGGCATGTACAGGGTCTGAACATGTGTACATGTGCGGGGTCTGTATGGCTGCAAATGCTGCAATATCCATGATGTCCACTGAACCTGTGATATCTGTGCTATTGGTGATTTCCGAGAGGCTTGAGACTTCTGACAGTTTGGAAGCTTTGGCTTTCTCCTGATTCAAGAGGGAGATGAGTTCCACCCATTGACAAAATAGGGTGTCCTGTTTACATGCAGGGGCACAGAGCTGCAGGTAGTAGGCTCGACCACTGACCAGCTTTACTTTGAGGCGCATATTCTCAGCATCGTGCACAGAAAGAGTCACAAACTGTAGAGGGAGAAACCTGCAAACAAACACAAATGTCATCTGGAGGCCTGATTGGAGACCTGTCAAAAGGCCTTTCCTTTTATGTTGCATAGCAGTTGTGACAGTGAGGTTCAGGGAAACAGGCTTGTCTCCCAGATGGGCCTGGGTTGGGGCAGGCACAAGGTTGAACAGTACCTTCTTGTGGCCACCATGTTCCCAGGTCTGGTCCTTAGCTTTTGAGGCTCAAAACTTTGATTTTTAGTACATGTAACCAGGCTCCTGAGGGCCATCTCGCTCAAAGCATACTCCTAAGACTCTGATGAGCTTAAAAAATCAGAGTATCAACTATTTATCTTGAGAAGTTGTCCTACTTAGTTAATCCTGGAAAGCTGAGAGAGAAGTTCAGTGATTGCTCTAGGTCATACAGCAAGTTAGTGGCTTGAGACAAGACTAGAGCTAATCCTTTTTTTTTTTTTTTTAATTATTTATTTTTGGGAGAGTGCAAGTTGGGGAGGGGCAGAGAGAGTGGGACAGAGGATCTGAAGTTCTGCACTGACAGCAGCAAGGCCGATGAGGACCTGGAAGTCACGATCTGCAAGCTCATGACCTGAGCCGAAGTTGGACGCTCAACAGACTGAGCCACACAGGTGCCCCAAGACCAGAGCTAATTCTGATGGAGGCTGAGATGCTGGGGAAAGAAGGACATGCCCTAGAGAGGCAGTTTATTATGAATCTTCAGTTCCTGTTACTTAGGTTTAGTTTTTAAAAATTAACTACCTGTTTGACTGCCAGCTTGTCATAAGCTATTTTCCCAGACTTTGAGGACACGACTCTATCATTTGTCACACAGTGCAAGTGAGATGCTCCCTTGGAGCAAATATCATTGGTGTTTCTATTTTCAGTTTCTCAGGGGTAAAGCATGTTTTCTGAGAGATCCTTAACCTCTTCCCTTTGTAACTCACCTGGTGAGCACCAGGTTCTCTGGAGAAGGAGATGTCAGGAGCCTTTGAAATAGGGGTTCTGTATTTTTCTGGGCTTCAGGTGTCAGATGTGCCAGAAGCATCACATTGGGGGTCTTGTGGGTGCTACTGGAAGAGCAGATGCCTACAGTCACCCAGTTGGCTCGGTTGTGAAGGTAAATGGATTCACCTCTCCTATTAACCTAAGGTAGAGAACAGGAAGAGAAGTTTTGTGATAAAGTATATGGCCCCAACAACCTGGCTTACCTGAGCAGTGCAGAAAATAATGGAGAAATGAACCATGATGCATTTGTTCAATCACTTGTTGATGTGAATTCTTAGAAATATCACAGTGTGGGATGCCTAGGTAGCTCAGTTGGTTGAGCGTCCAACTTCAGCTCAGGTCATGATCTTGTGGTTCATGAGTTCGAGCCCCACATCAGGCTCTGCTGACAGCTCAGAGCTTGGAACCTGCTTCAGACTCTGTGTTTCCCTCTCTCTCTGTCCCTTCCCTGCTCATGTTCTGTCTCTCTGTCTCTCAAAAATGAATAAACATTAAAACATTTTTTCAAAATAAAAGAAATATCACAGTGAATGGACAGACACAGTCCCTGGGCCATGGGGGTTCTGTCAGGGAAGGTGAACATTAAGCAAACATGTCACTAATCATTATTGCAAGAAGTATTCCCAAGTACAAGGTCAGGGTGCTGTGCTGTGAAGCATATAACAGGAGACTTGATTTAAGAGGAGATGTAGGCAGTGGTGTGCTGGTAAATGTGTAACAACTATCTCTTGGAAGATATGCATATGATAATTACATATTTTACTGCTATAAAAGATGAGTAGCACAATTTACAAACAATGATATTTACAATTTTCTTCATTTTAAATTCAATATAGTCAATTGATTTTCACACAAGTCTTCACTGACCTTTGCCAAATTTTTATATCCATAACCTCAAGAGCATAAATAATAGTAAAATGTAGTAAAATAATAGGAATGATGAGGTTTGAGTATATAAGTTTATACAATCTAATTTTTAATAATGGCTGTGTTAAACAGTAGACCTGCAAACTTCCAGAACACTTAGCTGCTCCAGCACACCCTGGACATAGGGTCAGAGAAATCTCCCAGAGGAAGAGACCTCTCGCTGAGACCTGAACAATATGAGATAAACTGGCTGGACAGGAGAACTTTCCAGGCAGAGGAATAGCATGTGCAAAAATCCCCAAATCAAAGAATCTTGGCCAGTAAAAATCTCTGCCAGTTGGAAGATGAGAAGACTGAAAAGTGGCTAGACAGGGATGTGAAGGAAGCCAAAGAGGGGCAACACTTGGTTTCTCAGCTGTACATTCTCAAAAAAAACAAAAACAAACAAACAAAAAAACAATCACTTAAAAACAGATATACTCAGAAAAAGGTTGTAGCCCACACTATGGACCTACCCAAAGCCATGCCTGATTAACAGCATTCAGAATTCATCCAGTATTTGCCCCTCAGGGATGGTGCTCCAGCTCTGGGGTTAAATACTGATAAACCTAAACTGGTCATGGTGATTTCATCCCCTTGCCAATGCTTGCTTTCAGCAGGGGCATGTGACCCCCTCCTGGCCAATGAGACACAGCGGGGGCCTCCTGGTGGCTCTGGGAACAGTTTCTCAGCCTTCACAGAAAGTTGCTAGGATGAGAGCATTTCATCTGTTTCTGGCAGCTGTCACCATCCTGTTTGCATGTAATGTCCTGAGGGGAGCCAACCTGAGGGTAATAGAGCAAAAGGAGAGGACCAGGGTCCTCGATGACTCCATGCAAGGGAGCTGTGCTCTTTTACTTTGAGATCATTGTTCTTTTTTGTTTAAACTTGAGGCATAACCTGTGGCAACTTGCTGCCAAAGACATACTAACCTTGAGAGGTTGTGTACGTCGAAGGGAATAACTTACCCAGTTATGATATGGGGTGTGTCTGGTCTACAGGGTGCTAACTACCTCTCCCAGTGTTCATTAGAGCTTGCAAAAGGTTATTGGAAAAGGGTGCAGGAGGAAGTGAGCTCTTGGTTTTGGGTGTAGATTCCCGTGGTTCATCGCTTACATACAATACCCAGTGCTCATCCCAACCAAAATTCATTTTAATACTCAGTCATGTCATACATTTTATTCCTTAAAATGTCTTTTAAATCTAAGAAAGGAGCCATCTGAATGCTTTCCTGTGGTGGGATGTTTGAATTCATTGTAATTCCTTCATGTCATTTTGGGAAGACATGATAGAATGACAATTATGGTAGAGTTAGAACAGAATTCCTGGGTGAGAGTTTGCTGGGAAAAATTGAGGTGAATTTTCCTTTAACATTGTAATTATTTTAGGTTGGTTAAAGTTCCAAAACTATTCCCTTTAACTGTCTCATGCAGTCCTTTATCACATTTAAAATAATTCTCCTCCCAATCTTTTCAGTTTCTTTGAGAAAATTAATTACTGAAGTTACTGGAACTTAATTCAGGGCTCAAATATGATTTACCTGGAGAAAATTGCTCTCTAATATGGGAGGAGATACAAAAGGGGCATACTCTCCTCCATCCAACATATTTTGAAGATCTCCTGCATCTTGGAAGGGTGGGACGGAGATGGCATCTTGCTTATTGATCCTTGTGGTAGAGTTCCTATTGTTCTTCTTCATGGTGCTTACTCACAAACATCAGAGAGTCGAGGGGATGGGAATACAATGAACAGATACAGAGAAAATTTAATATGATGAAGTTGCCTCACTTACTTATTAATTCAACAAATTTTATCAACATCTATGATATGCCAGTCACTGCTTTTGGCATTGGTGATACATCTGAACATGATTGAGAAGATCCCTGTCCCCATGCAGCTTACACTCTATAGGAAGAATAATCAACTTAAAAAAAAAAAAAAAAAAAAAAGGATGCTGGATGATTAGAGCTCTCAAGACTCTAGAAAAGATCCATGTAACAGAAAATGCCTGGGGAATGGGGCTGGCAACACATTTATTTGGGCAGTTAGGAAAGGGAAAGAACCTCTCTAGGAGGCCTTGAAACACACACACTACATCCCCCAAACCATTATGTTCTGTCTTCCTAATTAATAGTACCACTGCTCCTGCCATCATGAAGAGTTCTCAAATCCTTTTTTGTGAGAACTGTATCAAAACTACACTACACTGAGAACGTCTTTTCCTGACCATACACCCTTGACTGATCCTTAGCTCTTGGATGAGGATTTCTAACCAATGACTGTTGTCTATCTCCTCTGGTCTCTCGTTCTGGCTCTCTCCCCAGAAACTGCTTCAACAAAGAAAAATGGCTATACATCATTGGATTTTGCCTCTTATCTACCAGAAATGACAGAATTCCAGGAAGGGAACATGGTCTCAGAATGTAATTCTGTTCATATTTTCAAAAGATCACCCTTCCCTTTTCACAAGTTCCCTGCCAGTTAGAGGAAGGTTCCTTAACCAGCAAGCTGCTTATGTGTTCTGCCTCAGGTGTATAGTTCCACCTCAGTCCTTCCTCAAAGACTCTTTTTTTCCCTTTTGCTCAGGTGAAGGGGTAAGTAGTGAACGTGTCTTGCTGCTGTCCCAGCCAGGGCCATGGGATGCAGACACCACTGCTACATGACATCCCATTAAGCATATGAGTGTGGGCATGGGAATTCCCCATCAGACCTTCTGCTGGTGGCAACTCAATGCCTCCCTTCAACACATCTGTACGTGAACATGGGGAAAGTAAAAAGAGTCTGGAAAAGCAAGGAAGTAAAACAGTCTAGAGTGAAGCCAAAATGGAAAAAGAATGAGAAAGAAAGAAAGAGCATTAAGGGGATAAAAATGGGAAAGAGATAAAACCACCACCACCACCACCATCTAAAACAGAGAGGATGGGAACTAAGTCCCCATACCAGGATTCAAACCCTCATAGTCTGACTGGTGGAGCTTATGCCACTGTCCATGGTTCAATTTTGCCTTGAGTGCTTGGAAAGCAAGGACTTGGCAAGAGTTGGCAAGGGTGAGAGGGGTCAGGATAGGTCAGGACAGATGGAAAAGAGAAAAAAGAGGGAGCACCAAAGAATACAGAAGACATCCTTCTTCCTGTTCCCTTTTATTCCTGAACAATTTTGTCTTCAATCCATTAGCTGGGACAAAGAGAGGCAGGAATCTGTACTTGGGGGAGTGGGGAGCCTTGGCTCAGAACCCAAAGAAGGCAAGAACACCTCTGTTGTCAGGATAAGGGGAGTACAGTGTAAGAAATCAGAGCCTAGCAGGGTGAGGAGGGTGTCTGAGCAGGAGAGAGGATGGTAGAGGAGGAGGGTAATTGGTTATATACAGGGGAACTGGTCAAATAAAATAGGAAAACTTGAGAATCTATACTGATATAAATAAATTAATAAATTAAAAGTTTGGTGAGGAACAGAAATTTACATAGCTCAAAATACTTACTAATTTTCAAGGAGGAAAAAGTAACTTTACATTGAAGAAGCCGTGCAGACACCATCATAGTGGAGTGGTGAATGAACAACATCAGCAACGGGACAAATCAAAATGGTGCATCATCTTATAGGATGCAATGAGGGCACAGAGCATTCCCTTGTGATATTCCTCCCAAAGATGCATGACCCAAATCCAACCATTAGGAAATATCAGACAGAGCCAGTTAGAGGGATATTTGACAAAATAATTGGCCTGTGATCTTAAAAAATATCAATGCAAGTCAAAGTCAAAGAAAAGACTAAAACTTTTTCAGACTGAAGGAGACTAAAGAAACATGATAACTAAATGCAATCGTGATTCTGAACTGGCTAGGCAGCCTATTATTGGGACAACTGGTAAAATTTGAATGGGGTCTCAGGATTAGATGATGGTAATATGCAACATTCATGTTCTGATTTTGATGGTTAAATTTTGGCTCTGGAGGAGAATACCCTTGACGGTAAGAAACACAAACTAAAGTATTTGGAGGTAATAGGGCATCAAGTTGGCAAATTACTCTTAAAAGATTCAGGAAAAAAAAGACCTTTGTAGTGTACTTGCAATATTTCTGTATGTTTGTGATGTTTTAAAGATATTAATGGAAATAATACTACAAGGAAAGAGGAAGTAAAAGGTATAGAGAAGAGGATGGGGGTGTAAAAGAAGATCTAGAGAAGATGGACAGGTTCTGAGGGTTAGAGTGCAAAAAGGCTTTATTTAGCCACGGTTTCTTAGAAAAGACCTTTGCAACAACAGTGGAAGAATCCTTATAGTGATTGGATGGTAGGAAAAAAGCACCTAAAGTCTCATTGTCATCTACGTTTTCCCTCCTTCATGACTTACCCAACAGCACAAGGCATTTATACCATCATCACTTTGTTGAAAGACAGTGAAACTGCCTTAACAGAGACAGAGGACACAGCAAGTGATCAAAACATCAACTGGATTCTTTGGGTCCTAATATATGGGGGATCTTCTGGAACATGGCAAGAAATCATTACAAAAGAGCATTTTTGGATGAAAGCAAGGTATAATGGAGGAAAGAAGACAAAGGTCAGCAACCCTTTGGGTCAGGGTGACAAGCAAAATCACAGCAGTTGTTCACCCTCCATTTTCAAGAACAGCTGTGATTTCTTACACTTATCTTTCTCAGCTCAAACTCTCTCTTCATGTTCTCCCTCTTGAGTTCATGTGTCTCCCTCTTGAGATCTAGAAAAGTAGCATTCTTGATCCACTGAGTTTCCAGAAGAGGAAAAGAGGCAAAGACAGCTTGGAAAGGAGAGGAAAGGAGACAGAATGGAGAGAGAAAGGGAAGGAGAGCGTGTGACGATGTAGAGCTTAATATGGTCTCATTAGTATGCATCAACATATCTCACCTTAACTCAGGGCCAAGCCACAATCCTCTCTCCAAGACGAAGGTTTTAACTCATTCCAGTCTGGGCTTCCTCCTTTTCATGGTGAAGTCTTTTGTGAAGGAAACAAAAATAGAAAATAAAGTGCATACAAAGGAGGAAAATTTCAGTACAAATCCTTACTTTTATTTCCTACCTGAGAGGTCCATGCCTTAGAAAGAGTTTTCCTAATGAAGCAAGGTGGGTGAAGTGCTCAGAGGGCTGCTGTTTATATCTGAGCTGAGCTGTTGTCAATGATTCTAATCATGGTCTTTTGGTGAGTGGAACCAGACAGTCACGAGTTCATAGCTCATGGTTGACCTGAAATTGCCAAATGGTAAAATCCTGGGCTCTTAAAGCAAGTAAGATATTTGATAATGTGACAAAGGAAGTAATACAGACTCAAATAACTATTGTACAATGGAGGGTCATAAGAAACCTAAGTTATTTTCTTCCCATAAAAAGCCAGAGTAGCCTATATTACTAACTTTCCAGCTCACTATTTTGTCACTTGTGTATCGTTCTCCATATTGTGCTTGCAGTCACTACAGACAATACTTTTTTCTCTCTGTAAAATTGTGATTTAAATAACCCCTTTAGGAATACCTGGACAAGGTAAACCACAACCATAATAACTACAGAACTCAATGCCATAGGCCAGTGTGGAAATTGGTATAACTGGGACTGTAAAGGATTCTGGAGTCAGACACATCCACGTTCATACTCGGGCTCTGTCGCCTACTTTTGTGGCCTTGGGCATGTTACTTAACATCTCTGAGCTCAAATTTCTCATCTATAAAATGATGATAAAACTACTTAACTCAATAGAGTGATGTATAGGAAACACTGAACACCATGGCTGTCACATAGTGAGCACCTGAGAGCTTATATTGGTCTACTGACACCTGCCCCTCTGTCAAAAAGTATAATTTACTCAGCATTTGCTGCCCTGGGTTCCCTCTTGCTCACTTATAGTTTCATATTTCCCAAGTTTCATTCATTCTAAGAAACATTTTTCCTCAGTTTAACTCTGAAATGGAATGTTCCTTGTGATCACTCAGCTGGTGGTGGTGGGGGAGAATTGCATGGTGGTTGTTATTTGGCTGCACGTGTGCAAATTTAATTATGGTTATTCATGTTAAATTATGTACATTTATTGTACTACATGGGTTGCATTTAATTGTCATTTAAAATGTGTTTCTAGGGGCGCCTGGGTGGCGCAGTCGGTTAAGCGTCCGACTTCAGCCAGGTCACGATCTCGCGGTCCGTGAGTTCGAGCCCCGCGTCAGGCTCTGGGCTGATGGCTCAGAGCCTGGAGCCTGTTTCCGATTCTGTGTCTCCCTCTCTCTCTCTGCCCCTCCCCCGTTCATGCTCTGTCTCTCTCTGTCCCAAAAATAAATAAACGTTGAAAAAAAAAAATTTTAAAATAAAATGTGTTTCTAAATCAAAAGATACTTTGGGACAAATGAAAATGAAAACACAATAGTCCAAAATCTTTGAAATTTTGCAAAAACTGATCTAAGAGGGCAGATTGTATAGGTCTACCTCAAGAAGCAAGAAAAATCTCAAATAAACAACCTAACCTTACATTTACAGCTAGAAAAAGAACAACAAACAAAGCCAAAGCCAATAGAAGGAAGGAAATAATAAGTATTAGAGCAGAAATAAATGAAATAGAGACTAAAAAATCAATAGAACAATGAAGCCAGAAGCTGGTTCTTGGGAAAGGTCAACAAAGTTGATAAAAATTTAGTCAGACTCATCAAGAAAAAACAAAGAGAGAAGACTCAAATAAAATCAGAGATGGAGGAGAAAGAATAACTAACAGCACAGAAATACAAAATATTATAACAGAATATTATGAAAAATTGTATGCCAACAAATTGGAAAATCTAGAAGAAAAAGTTAAGTTCCTAGAAACATATCATCTTCCCTAACTGAATCCTAAAGCAATAGAGGAATAGACCAATTACTAGCAATGAAATTGAATCAGTAATCAAAAAAGTCCCAACAAAGTTCAGGGCCAAATGTCTTCACAGGCAAATTCCACCAAACATTTAAAGGAGAGTTAAAATGTATTCTTCTCAAGCTTACCCAAAAAATAGAAAAGGAAGGAAAACTTCCAAATTCATTTTATGAGGCCAGCATCACCCTGAAAACCAACCAAAGATACTACAAAAAAGAATAAAGCTACAGGCCAATACCTCAGATGAACATAGATACAAAAATCCTTAACAAAATATTAGTAAACCAAATCCAACAACACATTAAAATTATTCACCATGATCAAGTGGTGTTTATTCCTGGGATGTAAGTGTTGTTCAATATTCACAAATCAATCAGTGTGATACATCACATCAGTAAGAGAAAGGATAAAAACCATATGATCATTTCAAAAGATGCAGAAATAGCATTTGACAAAGTACAACATCCATTCATGATAAAAACCCTCAACAAAGTACGTTTAGAAGGAACATACCTCAGCATAATGAAGGCGATATATGAAGAACCCCAGTTAATTTCATAATTAATGGTGAACAACTGAGAGCTTTTCCTTTAAGATCAGGAACAAGACAAGGATGTCCACTGTTACCACTTTTATTCAACATAATACTGAAAGTCCTTCCCACAGCAATCAGACAAGAAAAAGAAATAAAAAGCATCCACATTGGTAAGGAAGAAGTAAAATTTTCACTACTTGCAGATGACATGAGACTATAAATACAAAACTCTAAAGACTCCAAAAACTACTCCAAAACTCCAAAAACTACCAGACCTGATAAATGAATTCAGTAAAGTTGAAGGGTACAGACAGAAGTCTGTTGCATTTCTATACACTAATAATGAAGTAACAGAAAGAATTTAAGAGAACAATCCCATTTATAATTGCACCAAAAAGAATAAAATACTGAGGTAAACTTAACCCAAGAGGTGAAAGATTTGTTCTCTGAAAAGTATAAAATGGATGAAAGAAACTGAAGATGACACAATCAAATGGAAAGGCATTCCCCGCTCATGGATTGGAAGAATGAATATTGATAAAATGTCCACAATGTCCAAAGCAATCTACATATTTAATGCAATCCCTATCAAGACACCAATATTTTTCACAGAACCGGAATAATCCTAAAATTTGTGTGGAAGCACAAAAGACCCCAAATAGCCAAAACAACGTTGAAAAAGAACAAAGCTGGAGGCAATACATCCCGGATTTCAAGATACACTGCAAAGCTAGTAGTAATTGAAATAGTATGGTACTGGCACAAAAATAGACACATAGATCAATGAAACAGAACTGAGAGTCCAGAAATAAACCCACACTTTTATGGTCAATTAATCTACAATATACAGTGGGAAAAAGATAGTCTCTTTAACAAATGGTATGAGGAAAACTGGATACTACATGTAAAAGAATGAATCTGGACTACATCTTTATGCCATGTACAAAAGTAAACTCAAAATAGATTAAAAACCTAAATGTGAACCTGAAACTATAAAATTACTTTAAAAAATAGGAAGTAATTTCTTTGACATCAGCTGTAGAAATATTTTTCCAGATATGTCTCCTCTGGCAAGGGAAACAAAAGCAAAGTTAAACTATCAGGACTACACCAAAACAAAAAGCAAAAAACAAACAAACAAAAACAAAAATAAAAACAAACACAAACCCAAACCAACCCCCTCCCTCCCCGCCCCAAATCAACAAAACAAGGCAACCTGCTGAATGGAAGAATTTATTTGCAAATCATATATCCAATAAGATGTTAATACCTAAAATATTTAAAGAATTTATACACCTCAACACACACACACACACACAAAACCCAATTAAAAAATGGGCAAAGGACTTGAATAAACGTTTTTCCAAAGACATTCAGATGGCCAACAAACACGTGAAAAGATGCTCAACATCAGTAATCATCAGAGAAATATAAATTAAAACTATAAGGAGATATAACTGTACATGTGTCAAAATGGCTAAAATAAAAAAGACAAGAAATAACAAGTGCTGGTGAGGATATGGAGAAAAAGGAACCCACATGCACTGTTGGTGTGAATGCAAATTGGTACAGGCACTGTGAAAAACAGTATGGAGATTCATCAAAAAATTAAAAATAGAATTACCATTTGATTCCACTAATGAGTATTTTTACCCAAAGAAAACAAAAACAGTAATTCAAAAAGCATATGCACCTTTATGTTTATTGCAGCATTATTTACAAAAGTCAAGTTGTGGAAGCAACCCAAGTGCCCAATGATAGATGAATGAATAAAGATGTATATGTATATATACGATAGAATATTACTCAGCCATAAAAAAGAATGAGATCTTGCCCTTTGCAACAACATGGATGGACCTAGAGGGTATAATGCTAAATGAAATAAGTCACTAGAGAAAGACAAATACCATATGCTTATATGTGGAATAATTTAAGAAGCAAAACAGACAAAGAAAACAAAAAAGCAGATTCTTAAATATGGAGACCTGGTGGTTGCCAGAGTGAGGTGAATAGGGGGATGGATGAAATAGGTGATGGGGATAAAGAATACACTTATCTTTTTTTTTTTATTAAAAAAAAATCTTTATTTTTGAGAGAGAGAGACAGCATGCGAGCAGGAGAGGAGCAGAAAGAGAGGGGGACACAGAATCTGAAACAGGCTCCAGGCTCTGAGCTGTCAGCGTAGAGCCTGACGCGGGGCTCGAACTCACCAACCGTGAGATCATGACCTGAGCTGAAGTCGGACACTCAACCAACTGAGCCACTCAGTTGCCCCTCTTTTTTTTTTTTTTTTAAGTTTATTTATTTATGACACAGAGAGAGAGTGTGCGCGGGGTAGGTGCAGAAAGAGAGGCAGAGAGAGAGAATCCTGAGCAGGCTCTGAACTGTCAGCACAGAGCCTGACACGGGGCTCGATTTCACAAACTGTGAGCTCATGACCTGAGTTGAAATCAAGTCAGGTGCTTAACTGACTGAGCCACCCAGGCATCCCAAGAATACACTTATCTTGATGAGCACTGAGAAATGTATAGAATTGTTGAATCATTATATTGTACACCTGAAATATAACACTGTATATTAATTTATACTTGGATAAAAATAAAATGTGTTTCTAATGATAATCTGAAAACATTTTGTTGATACCTTCTGATGTGGTCAAGAAAGTTCCAGTATAAAACTTGCAGAAGACCTGTCAGAGTTTAGGAAGAAGTTCCCAGAGACTGGAGTGGAGCACTCTTTTAAGAAATGCACAGAGGATGACAGAATAGAGTATGACAGACATTGTGTGGAAAACTTCTAAGTAATGAGAAAGCATTTAATTGTGTAATTAGCAGCATTTTTTTTCTTTCTCAGTGGTCCATAACATAATGGATATAATAATTGATGGATCTTAGATCTGATGAAATGCAGTAGTCAACTTCTGCTCATCCAGAAGTGAGTGACAAAGTGCACATTAAAAAAAAAATCACTCTAAGAAAAGTGACAACCTGCAATGTCTACTGTTAGCAAATTCATGATAATCTGTGGATTCTCTGTGGTCACTAGGACTAGGGAATGCCCCTTCCAGCAGTCATTTATGTGGTCCCCAGGATCCCTTTGATGCAAGAACAGTCCCTCCAGAGAGCAGTCAGTGGACAATCTCCTGAGGGTGCAAGTGTAATTGTGAAATTAGGGCCACAGAGAAGAAATTTGCAGTGAATTTGCAGCCACACTGGGCCTTGCCCTTCTCATCCATTTTGAACTCTGGAACAAAGAGGAGATCAGCTAAGGAGCTGAAAATGGAACAGAATCTTTTATCTTCACCTGTGTGGTGTTCGTTTCTAAACATTTGTTCCAGAATTGTTTTGACACTTTTGGATCATGTGTATAGATGGTAAAAATAAATGTGTGAATTTTAACTGGTTTTGTTGTAACTGTCATTCGAGATTACCAATCTGTCCACCACAAACCCTTCCCACACCTCTCCCATTATCCTGGTAATGAGCTGAGACTGCACTGTTCTTGAGACATATGAATTGTTTTATGAAACCAATTTTGGCTAAACACACACACCACCACACATTTTGTCAAAGATCCCAAAGCATAATCATCAACTGTTAAATTAACTATTTAGGGGCGCTTAGGTGACTCTGTCGGTTAAGCGTCCAACTTCAGCTCAGGTCATGATCTCATGATCGCGAGTTCAAGCCCTGCGTCGGGCTCTGTGCTGACAGCTCAGAGCCTGGAGCCTGCTTTGGATTTTGTGTCTCCCTCTTTCTCTGCCCTGTTCACACTCTGTCTCTCTCTTAAAAATAAATAGACATTCAAAAAATTTAAAGAAGACCCTATTTAGTAGGTTTACTCTCAATATCTGGAGATAGTACTAAAGTTTTGGTATATATATCTTTTTAGTTTTATAAATATATATTTATATAATATGTAAAATACACAATGTTGTATGTTAGATATATACATTGTATGTTACATATAAGACATATTAATATTTTCCTATAACATTAAATATTTTAAAAGCAGGAGTTACCAATCATGGTGTGGACCTATTTGGAACATCACAATCTTCTGTAAGATGTACCAAAATTAATTGTGCCCAGTGGCTAAGCTGATGCTTGAGAAATGAGTTTCTCTTAAAAAGCAGTAGATAATTCATGGCCCTCACTCTGATAAGTTCCCTGTGCTCTGCTGTGCTTTCCTGTGGGAAGACCAGAACAGCCAGATAGCTCATAGCCCCCAGCCCTCTTATCCAATTAGCAACCCTTACTGAGATATTGTTATTAATTACGATGATTCAAAATAATTCTAATTTGTGTGGGCTGGACTTTTCCAGATATTTTTGTTCTCTTAATAATTTTACTTATGGATCAGTTTCTAATATAGCTTTATTGAGATATTGAGATATAATTTACATAGTATCAACTTCACCTATTTCAATGATTTTTAGTGTATTTACAGAATTGTACAGCCATCACCATAATCTCACTTTAGAACATTTCCATCATTTCCATGGATACATTTTTTTCCCCTCAGAAAGTTTTACATTTATTTGTTTTTGAGAGAGAGACAGAGCACAAGAGGGGGAGGGGCAGAGAGAGAAGGAGACAGAGAATCCAAAGCAGGCTCCAGGCTCTGAGCTGTCAGCACAGAGCTTGACGCGGGGCTCAAACTCACAAACTGTGAGATCATGACCTGAGTTGAAGGCAGATGCTTAACCGACTGAGCCACCCAGGTGCCCCTCCATGGATACATTTTTAATAAGGATAAATGTAGATAACGAAGCATAAATTCCTACGCATTTATGCTTCTCTTGCATTGCCCTGTGACCACTGCAGTTTAGAGAATGATATGACCACAATCATTATGATGAGAAATCTGAGCAGAGAGATGTTGCAAGTGAAATTTGCAACAGTGTTACTCATATTAATGAGTACACCATTTGTAGATTCTACATAAATATTTTAAAAATAAAGCAAGGCTTATTTATGCAAATTCTTTATGGAAGTTCATACTATCTTGCTTTATTAACATTACATGTACAATAAAGGTCTGTAGTATAAAACTCATAAATAAAAAGTAAATTTTAGTATTAAAAAAGGTTGATCACATCAAAGGGCCAGTGAATGTATATGTTATAGAATTACAATAAATACGTTTTGAATGAATGTGTGAAATAGAGCAGAGAAACAAAGCAGACTTGCTATAGGGCATCAGGGGAACCTGGCTTCATTTCACATATACACAGAATCTTTTGTTATAACTTGTTCTACAAGGATTGTGTATTCATTTTCACAATCACAGTTTATGTTTTTGTGATAATTTATGCCTTTCCCTAGGCTCAATAAATGTTTTCTACATCTAATTAAGCAAGTATTGTACGGGGAGAGCATGTATAAGGGTTTTAACTGTGTTACAGAGCGTGAAGGAATCTAATTGTATTTGAGATGGACCCTAACTTATCCTGTCACAAGCAGATTCTTTACATTCTTTGTTATTTCTTTTAATTAGTGCCCCCCCCATCCTCTTTTCTCTCTTTTGGCTTTAACCAGATGAAGATTAATTCAGGAGATAGTTACAAAAGGTTGCATTTTTCTGGAGAATTACAATATGACTGTCATTTGAAAAAGCATTGTTGGCTACTTTTAGTAAAAAGAAAAGGTAGAGAGATTCCATATTAAATTGGATTACAAATCAGAAACCAATGCCAGCAGTTTAATGGGGACATGAAACACAGAGAGGCAATGAGCTGTATATATTTCAGGGATGGAACTTCTTCAGCTTTGCTCCAGACTTCCCATGACATCACCAGACTTCCTTCTCTGGGTAATGTTTCAAGATGACCAAGGCCCTATTAGGGCTAAGAATAGTGTGGATATGAAGTATATTCACCTGTGGGCGGTGGTGGAATGTCTTGATTTTCCCAGGAATGAATGTAGTCACTGTGAATTTTGTGGACTGGTGACAGTTTGACTTTAATGGAAATCGGGAAAGGGAGGGAGCAGGAGTCTGGGAGCCAACATGGAAATGTTTTCAGGGCCTTTTCTGATCACTTAATTTGGAAGGGTGTCTATAATTGTTTGCTATTTACCATTCCCATTTGATCTTTTCCCACTGGTAGTCTATTATAAAAAATTTTCCAACCTATAGCAAAGTTTTAAGAATTCTATAGTGAGAGGCGCCTGGGTGGCACAGTCAGTTGAGTGTCCCAACTTCGGCTCAGGTCATGATCTCATGGTTCTTTAGTTCAAGCCCTGAGTCGGGCTCGCTGCTGTCAGTGCACAGCCTGCCTCAGATCCTCTGTCTCCCTCCTCTCTGCACTTCCCCAGCTCATGCTCTCTCTCTGGCTCTCTCAAGAATAAACAAAACAAAACAGAAAGAATTCTATAGTGCACGCCCTTATACTGACCACCTAGATTCTCTTGCCTTTTCTTCTGTGTGCGTTATTTCTCATCTGTAATTACATAAAAGCTCTTACATGGCAGTGTTTACCCATTACTTGTTCTCTGTGGTACTTGTGCTTTCAGGTTGGCTCTTCATAGCACTTTGAAGCATAGCCTCTCCTTAGACAGCTTTTTTTTTAAACATTCTTAACACACTAGCAAACATATTTTTAGGATTGCTGCATCACAATTCTATGTTGCAGTTCTGGTCACACCTTTGAGAAGGCTGGACTGTTGTGGACCGAATTCTCCCCATGGGGCCCCCAGCTAATCGTTCAGCTTTGAACAGGAAAGCCCTGTATTCTGGATCTTCTCTCCCATTTGAATAATGAAAAGTGACCGTCTTTCCAAAAGTTCATTCAATTCTCACTCAATGAAAGAAAATTGGGGTAATGGTTTGGAAAACCAAAATTAATTAATTATTTATTTTCAAAGTTTATTTATTTATTTTGAGAGAGACAGAGCAAGTGGGGGAGGCGCAGAGAGAGAATCCCAAGCAGGCTCCGTACTGTCAGCACAGAGCCCCACGCAGGGCTTGAACTCACGAAGCCGTGAGATCATGACCTGAACTGAAACCAAGAGTGGGACACTTAATAGACTGAGCTACCCAGGCGGCCCAGAAAACCAAAATTTAAAGACAATTAGAAAACTTGCTTTCATTTTAACGCAAATTCTCAATGAAATTATTTTTAAGAAAAATCCAGTAGCTAGAGTTAAGTCTCTGAGCTTTCCTGCTGTTCTGGTTGTAGTATAAGACATGAAACTAGAAGGAAAAGAGGAAGATGGAAAGAAAATAGACATTTTTGCCCTTGAAGTACTTGAATTCATTCAAGTACTATCCATTTCCTTCTTCCTCAGGTTCACACTGAAATTGTACTTACATAGATGTGAGGCTGAAATAGATCTCTGGAGATCTCTTGGATGTCTAGTAGGAGAATAGTCTCCAAACAGCAGGTTTCCAACTCTTTTCACATTTCTTTGTCAGAAGGTGTTTATGTCTACCAGGTAGGCAACTAACCACTTAGTAAAAGAAGCAGAGGAGGCCAGGCTGCTCTGGGCATTGTTCTATTGCTCCTGCATCACAATGTGTTGACATAGTCTCTGAAGTAAGAGAAGAGCCCTGGGAAGGAGCAGCCCTGAACGTCAGCCGCTGAGATCAAGTGTTGCCAGCATTCCCACTGGCAGCTGGGGAGCGGTACTTCTGGTTGTCTGTGAAGTTTACAGAGGCTTCTTTGGAGAAAAAAGTCAACTTAGCAGTAGAATCACCATGGAAAAGATACCATGCTGAGAAAGTTGAAGACACTTTATACTGTTTACCATTCAATTGATAATTCATCAATTTCCTTACATCCCAATTTTCTGAAACTTCAACACAGTTAAATCACTTTGAGCTTCTGTAAAGAAAAGCTTCAAAAGACTGTAGCATTCTTACAGGGCAGAGGTGTCTTCATGCTTCCAGCGTCTGGTGTATTCTAGACATATCGGGCTCTGCACATATGTGGAGACTGCTTGGGATTCGCTCCCTCCCTCTCTCTCTGCCCCTCCCCCACCGTGCTGTCTCTATCTCAAAATAAAGAAACATTAAAAAAAAAAAAGTTCCCAATTGAAAAAAAAAAGGCATCAGTTCTGGTGATAGCTCTCCACATGTAACTGGTTCAGTCTGCAGACAAGGGCAGTCTCTCCACACACAGACTCAAAGGGCTTCCTGTTACCTTTGCTTTGGATACTCCTTTTCCTGTCTTCTATCCTGAATGTCCTCTTCCGGTTGGAAAACTCTTCCTGTAGTCATATGAGTACTATGGACTAGATTTCTAGTCACCTATTTCTTCGTTCAGCCCAGTTATTGCATGATCACCACTTGCCATGTTCCTGTTCTTCCTGCCTCAGGGCCAGGAAACATTTTTCAATAAATATGATCTCCTCTTTTTCCAGGTCAATGTTAATCCTGATGAAAGTCTTTGGTATTATCTCACTTCCATTTTTTCTTTTTTTTTTTGGCTATTGGTATATTAAAAAGTGAAGAATAGCAAAAGAGGGAAATAATCATGGAAGATTTTAAACATTTACCTTTAAAATATTAATGTTTTTAAAACATGCATAGAATATAAAACCATATGTGTAACTTCATTTGGAGATGATGCCACAAGTCAGCATTTGAGGTGCTTTGTCAAAGTGAGGTCCATGACCAATTAGCTTCTGTCCTTGTCCCTTCATGAGAAGTGTTCACTAACTCATACCTTTATGGGCTCTTCTCTGTTGCATGTTCTAAGCTTGGGATATGAAATTTTCCTGTCAGGTTCTGGCTCTGGCCCCCTGCTGAGTGCTACATAAGGTCAATTCTGTTGGTCTGTTCAGTAATGAGTACCTACCACTTACAGGGCACCATGCATGCTGGGGTTACAAAGAGGAACATCTTTGCCCTCAAGGAACTTACCATCAACTGGGGGAGGGGCCATATAAGCAGACTATTCCAATGAGATTCAGTGATAAGTAGGAGCATAGGTGAGGGGCACTTAGTCTAGTTTGGAGATTTAAGGGAAGGGTTCCTGGAGGAGTTAATGCCCAAACTAAGCCTTGAAAGAGTAGCCATCCTGTGCAAAGGCACTGAGGCATAAAATGACATGGTTTGAAGGGGTAACTGCAAATTGTCTGCTGTTACATAAAGTTGGAGGGGGGAAAAGTGAAATTGGAGGAGGCAGGGGCTAGGTTCCAGAAGGCTCTGAATGCCCTAACTGGGTTCTTGGACCTCATCTGCTGAAGTAGTTTTCAAACGAAGAGTCTTAGCCTGAGGATATTTGTGTTCTGGATTGATCACTCTAGCAGCAGTGTGAAGGCTGGATATGGGGAGGGCAGTTCTTGGGGCAGAGGAAAGACCGAGGTAGTAGCAGTGAGAATAGAAAAGAGAGGGTTACTTCATAACTATTGGTAGAGTTGACAGAATGTGGTGACGAATTGGATGTGGGGAGTGAGAAGAAGGAATGACTCAGAGGTTTCTGGTTGGGAAACTGGGTAGACCAGAAATCAAAATGCAGACAGAGGAACAGGCTAGAAGGTAGAGAATGAGTTCCTTGTTTGCAAGAATCCTTGTCAAGTATGGTGCCTTGTATTCAATGGGTATTTAGCAAATAATAGACTTTTTTTTTTTTCCCACCTGAACCTTTAGCGGCTTCCCAATGCTCTTAGCAGATTTGCATTATAAGGTGTGTGTGTATTTAGTATTACACCCAACAGCCTGCATATTTGTGGGCATGATCTGGCTCCATCCTGGCCTCAGTTCCCTCGAATTATATCTCAGACCACACTCCCATCCCTCATCATACTCTGACTCCTTTCTGAAGTTGTATTCTTTAAGCCCTTTCCTCTGAAATGCTATTCTCTTAATTATTAACATGTGGGGCTTATTTTCATTCTTTAGATCTGAGCTCAAAAGTCACTTGTTTAGAGAACCCTTCTCCATCACTTGACCAGTGATCGTCTCTCAGCTCTAAATCTACCATTGCATTCTGCACTGTGGTGCTGGGGCTGGCTGCAGTTTTTTGCCAGCTGGCTTCCTGTTAGGTTCAGTAAGAGGTTGCATTAGACTGCAGGGAGCTTCGAAAGCAGAGGGAAGGAAGAAGGAACTGGTGGTCCTTCCTGTTCCCTGCTTGTTTCTGTCAGTGTTGCCCTGGCAACAGCAACCGGTTCTAGCCTCCATTTTTTCCCCCCAACTCAGAATAAGCAGCTGGGCAGTGCCCACTCCTTAAAAGGTTGAGTCCTAGCTCCAAAGGCTCTGACTTCTGAGCTTCTAGATTCTGATTACTCTAAACTCTTCCTCCTGCCACCCAGACCCAGTTGTGATAGTTGCTTCCTGTAGTTATTCCTCTGACATCTTAATGTTTCCTTTGTGCTTTTCCAGGTCTCTAACACCTATTTAACTTACTCCTACATTAAAGTTTCATAGTGTGATTTCTCCCTTTTTTATTAATGGCTGCACCCTGACACAGCCACCAAATATGATTTAGGCCTCTACCCAGTTAATCTCTAACATATTGGATTTTCTTCATAGGCTTTTCATAATCTGTATTTCAAATAATTTTTTTTTTCTTTCTCAAAATCTATCTCCTCTACTTGGATGTCAGAGTCTTTGTCTCACTCATCACTGTATCCTCAGTGCCAAGCATGGAGGCTGGAACACTGCAGGGACTTAATAAAGCCTTGTTAAATAAATTATTGAGTTATTGCAAAAGTACTACAGGAGAAATATTGGTAACTGACCATACAAAATGGCCAAAATCAAGCAACTCTTTAGCCTTTTGTCTCTAGGCCAAGTTATTGATGAACATTGTAACAATGTAGTTCTCTGTTAGAGTCCAGCTTAATGCTTGTTATAAGCATGTTAGAATGCAATGCATTATTTAATTCAGATCCATCATCATTGGTATAACAAGATACATAGTTTATTTGATTTGAATTCTGTACTTACACAAATGTCCACTTTCTATATTTGGGAATGATAAAGACTTACCTTATTATATAGAGTTTCATGAAGATCAGGAATTGGTTGTGGGTCAGATCCACAAAGTTTTCTCATTAGCAAATAATTTAAAAAACGAAAGCCATCCGAAGAATCCACTTGTTATACATGCAACATCACTTAATAGCATTTACTTGGTGCAATTAATGTGCTTATGTTCTTTTTCTCATTGTGTGATATAGTTTGAGACAACTAAAACATAGAACCAAAAAAGTAGGTTAAAAAAGAACTGCTTGACTTCCATATAGTTATAAGCAAGAATCTGAAGACATCATCTATAGTCTTTTATTTAAGTATCAACTAAGACAAAAAAGGGTAACACATCATACATGTGCAATTCTAAAATATCTTAGATCAAATAAATGCAAATAGATTAAAAGACATTGATTCCCACTGTGCCAAATAGAACCATTTCATTGAATCTTAAATTTTAAATTAAATTTCTCTTGTATCTACTTCAAATACACTCATTTTTTTTTTTTTCTCTTTTCTAACTCAGAAGGAAAAAATGTTCCATTTCTACTCCAGGTTAATTAGACCCCAAGCATCCTTAAATCCAGCCCTTTCTTCCTTTTCTTTCTCCATCTGGAACCTTACTTTTGCATTTTTAATATGCTCACTATTGTTTTCTTCCTTTCTCAAAACTCACAAACAAAAATCTTTCTTCCGCCTTGTTATCAGTTCAAACTACCATCCAAGTATCTATCTTTTCTCATGTACAAGTTCCAAATAATTCGTATTCACAGTGCCTATTTTGCAATCTGGCTTTTGTCCTCAACCCACTATTCAAATTGCACTCTTGCAGCTCACAAATGATTTGCCTAATCAGCAAATCTTTTTGAGCCTTCATGCTTGACATTTTTGTTTTTGACAGTTGATTATCCTTCCTTCTTGAAACTCTCCTTGGTTTTTGGGATATTGCACTACTTGGTTCCTCCTCTTCAGCAAACTGCTCTTCTTTTCATTCCACTCATGGTCTTTTCTGTCCAACCCTTTAAACTAAGGAGCTCCCCAAGGCCCTCTCCTCTTCTCCTGTTAACCTTTCCCAACCACGCTTCTGTTTCAAATACCACTGCCATGTGAACGATCCCCAAGATTACACCCAGACAGTATCTCTTTTGTGAACTCCTAACCTATGCTTTCAAATGCCAACAGGACATATCTACCTTAGTATTCCTCTACCATCTCAAATACGTATCCAAACTCATCATCTCCTCCAAAAAATTCTTTTTCTTTTTGCTAATGGTTTAACATTTTCTCAGCCAAGATGTAGGACTTTGATTCATCTCTTACTCCTACTAACTTCCCTTCCAAAACTTGAAATCAGTAACAAAATTCTTTCCATTCTTTATGTTCAGAGGTACATTGATCTGTTGTGATCTCCCCATCACCATCACTTCCACCACTAAGGTTAAGGCTGTCGTCACCCCTCACCACCAGATCACTTCTTAACTGGTGTCTCATTCCAGTTTCTCCTCAATCCAATCTGTCCTCCTCAACGCTGCCAGGCCATTTTCCCTAAAAAGACAGTTCTGATCTGAACACTTCCCTGATCAGGAGTCTCTAACAGTTTGATTATCTCTAGAATAGATCTAGATTCCCTAACCTGGTTTTCAAGAACTTCATAGTTTGGCCTCAAACATGTACTTTTTTGGTCTTACAAATGTATCAATTTTGTTTCTGTAACTTGGTGTTTAAGAGTATGGACTCTGGGGACACCTGGGTGGCTCAGATGGTTAAATGTTAAATTCTTGATTTTGGCTCAGGTCATGATCCCAGGGTGTGAGATGGAGCCCAGCATCGAGTTCCAGGCTGGGCGTGGAGCCTGCTTAAGATTCTCTCTCTCTCTCTCTCTCTCTCTCTCTCTCTCTCAAGAAAAAAAAAAAAAAGAAAGAAAGAAAAAGAAAAAGAAAAAGAAAAAGAAAAAAAAAAAGAGAGTATGGACTCTGAAGGCAGATTGCTAAGTTCAAATCCTAGCTCTTTCTCTAACTAGTTATGTGACCTTGGACAAGTTTCTTAACTTCTTTGTGCCTCAGTTTCCTCATTTATAAATAGAAATAATAAATAATAGCACTAATTCTGTTATGAAAATTAAACATATGAAAAGTGCTTAATTTTGCCTGGCATATAGTAAGTTCTGTATTACGTGTTTCATTGAACAAATATTTACTGATATTTACACATGTGTATATATGTCAGGAACTTTTCTAAGGACCTGGGGATAATACCAGTGAACAAAATAAACAAAAATCTTTGCCCTGTGGAACTTCCATTCTATAATAAAAATGATTATTATCAATTGTCCATAATTCTATTTCTGCAATACCTTTCCTCTTGCATCATCATCATCAAAATTCTACCCTTCCTTCAAGATCCACCAAAATGCCACTCTGCCCCTTGAAATGTTATCACATTTATCACATATACTATCAAATATCAACCATATTAAATCTTATAGTTCCTTGTACAGTTTTATTTCCCTTGATGCAGTATAGTGTCAGCTGTTATTCCTTTCATCCTTGTAAATAGTAGCAGGATGTACCTTGCACCCAAGCACATAGTAGATGCTCAATGAATGAATGAATGTAGGCAAAGAATACTTTACATGATCTTTCATTTAACTTCTAGTGATTAATCTTATGTTCTTTAACTGAAAATATAAAAGATTTAAAACATAGATCATTTTATTTTCAACTCGGGAAATATCAGATATCAATATCAAATTTTCCTTGTTTACTACTTGGCTTTATTCACCATCATCATTTGGGACCTTATTCACTAGTAGCCCAATTTTTGTTGTTTGCTTTGCTATGTATACCCTACAGGATATTTAATGTCCCTTGTTATCACCAGTTAGAAAGTGCCTTTAAGTTTTTATTACAGGAACCAAGTGGATAAAGTATATTTTATTTGTATATTTTCCACGTGTAGCACAGAATTTTCCCATTTCTCACTTCCTTCCTAACATGAAAAAATTTCCAGTTACTCATCTGCAATACTGTGGTTCATTAGTTCTTGTTTTTCCTCCATTCCAAAGAACTGTAGATGTCTAAAATTTGTTTTTATTGCATCTCTAATAAGAAATTAGTTTCTTTTCCTCAGTATCAAGTTTCTTCCCTCTAAATTTGCTTGCTATTCTCTATCCATGACTGGAAAGACCAGACTGACTATAGGTTGTCTTGTACTTTCTAATTTGTATTTTCACAATGCTGTAGATCACAACGCTATGATAAAATGCAGAATATATTAAAAAAAAGTTTTTTTAATGTTTACTTATTTTTGAGAGAGAGAGAGAGAGAGAGCATGAACAGGGGAGGGGTGGACAGAGGGAGACACAGTATCTGAAGCAGGCTCCAGCCTCAAAGCTGTCAGCACAGAGCCTGAGGTGGGGCACAAACCCTTGAACCGTGAGATCATGACCTGAGCTGAAGTCAGATGTTTAACCGACCGAGCCACCCAGGCTCCCCAGAATATATTATACTACATTTCAATCATCTTTACACCACTTACCCTTGCCACGTATTCTTAACTATTCCTTTTATCCAAGCAGAATCCCATCAGAATGGCATGACAATCTTCTGTTTTTTAATAACACGCCAACACAATAGATTTTTAAATAATGATCAAGGATTTTTTTTATTCATTAAGTTTCAGTATCATTACAGAAAATGTTATGGTACAGAGTTGTTTAACATTATTTTTTCTTTGCTCTTGATTTCCACATGAATGCTGGTAACACTAATATCTGTACAAGATCAGTCTTTGATTTTATTTTTTGTTCTGTACAATTTTAAATGTATTGGTTAAAAAGGCTGTCAGCACTTAAGGAAGCATTTTTCCCCCAGTTTGTTTATTCAAATAAAAGGTATCCAGTTACCGCCCCAGAGTACTGTGCCATGAGGCTACCGGGGTGAGGCGCCTCCCAGGCGCTCTGCAGGTGAGGGTGCTCCCTGCAGCAGGGCTGGGCCTCCACCCGGTCACTCTTCTGTTGGCACTGTGCACATAAACACGATACATGATAAAGAACAAGCAAAAGCTCTCTGAAAAGCGGTTATGAAGCATACTAAGAAGGGAAATCCAAGTGTTGCCTACGCTAGTATAAATAAGCAGACAGCCTTGATTAAGAGCATAATTAGTTGTATTTTAAAGATGAGAAAAACACAAGTTCTGCAGGCACCTACTGCTGTCTACTAAAAGCTATCGCTATCAGACCTAGCATTGAACACACAAAGCAATTTGCAAGAAAGAAAAAATTTGCTTTGATATAATCAGAATAGAGTTGTCTGTTAAGATTTATTTTTAGGTGTTTTTTCTTTAAAAGGTATTTAAATTCTTTTGAAATATAGTTCAAGATGTTGACTATACAGATCAACTTTTATCCAGATCAGAAAAACTAGCTGTGCCGTTGCATATTACAGGATACAGTCAATGATATGTGGACATGCATCAAAGCTTTCTCCCTCTGGGACCATCATAGCCGTCCAATGACCATGACATCCACCACCTCGCCCTTGTGGAGTTCCACGTACTGCTCTGTCTTTGGAGGTAGCATCAACAAGCCATTGGCGCTGCGCATGCTCATCAGACGGCTGCTCATCTGATTACCTAGAAAGAAATATCTCATTACAGCAGCATAAGCAGCACACTGTGTACATTTGGAGCCCTTGCGGTTCTTTTCAAAATAAACACCCATGAACAGAAACACAGGTCTTCAAGAGGAAGAGAGAAGATCGGACTTCCCAGTCCCTTTTCCAGGTGGCCTTGCTACTGTATCCTACTACCTTCTCACTAAACTCTAAAAATAAACAGCAGAAATTATTGCCTAAAAAGAATAAAATAGGATTTTATAGCATTATGCAAAACGCCATAGAATTTCTCAGTTCAGGCTAAAAAATGTTATGTGTGTCTGAAAAGAGAGGCTTTTAAAACTTATTTAAAACAAGATAATAATAGCAGTGGCTACCACTTTTTTTTAGTATTTATTAAGTACCAGATAGTGTGGTGGGCATTTTACTTAACTATCTTATTTAATTTGCACAAGACTCAAAAGAGGTTAGGTAATTTGCCTACAGTCCTACTAACTAGTTGGTGGCCAATTTGAATGTAAGTCTGGGGGAGACACTGCCTATGTACTTATTCCCTCTGTTAACTGATGTTTGCACTTGATAGGACCTTTGTTTAGAGGGTAATACAGTTTTCTGGAGACACATCAGAAGTTATATAACTATGACTAGACTACTTGGGGATAAAAGTTTAAAGTGTAGAGGCGGTAACTATAGAATACTTGAGTTATCAATATTGATTTCTCAGTGCTTAAAATTTACCAATATTTAAGGTATAGTAGAGGCTACAGAGGATCACATTATAATTGAGCTTTAATCTCACATTTCAGAGTAGCATAGTCATAGTACAACCAAAGTTGTGCTCAGAATTTAGAGGTTGAACAAATAGACAAAAATCTTCCATAATTCTAAATTTGTGTTTATCTAGAAAATATGGCTCCATGGAATAAGTAAAATTTTGTTTTTACTCTTATTTTCTTCTTATGCTATACCATTAGGGAATAATTTAACTCATCTACTCTTTCAAAAAGGAAAATGTACAACAATTACTAAATTAGGTGTGCCCAAGGAGGGGGTTATGCATAAATTTTGTGTTTTAATGGGATACATGGATAGACATACCCACAGATGTGAATGACTAACCTGTGCTCTGTGCCCAAGGCAGTGGTTCTTGGTGATGCCAAGTCAATATACAGCGATGGTATTCTGGGCGAGGATCCAGTTTGACATCACATGATAACTATAGAATATAGAGTAAATGAAAACAAACTTGATCACCTGATCATCCCTTAAAACTACAGGGTGGTGGAAATTGTGCAAAGAATAAAGTAGACATGGAAAATATCTTGGCATTCTGCTGTTCCCACCTCTACCACCTTATGTTCTTAATACAGAAGTCCAGAAGTTGGGTTGTTCCAGTGAAAAGAGAAGACTAAGAAGTTGGTATTCACAGTGGGGAAAAGGGCAGATGAAAAAGAGAAGGTCTATTTTTGAAGTCTAATTTTATGGGTTGATAGCACAGGTACCTCTGACCTATGAATTGAGAAAGCAGATATTTTAACACCGAAAAATAAAAGAAATAGACCTAAAGAAACAAGCTCAATATCTATTTATATGTACGTCCATCCATCCATCCGTCCGTCCATCCACCCGTCTGTCCATCTAATAAATATTTACTGAGGCACTCTTCAGCTACCAATTCATACACCTATCTTTAACATAAAAGGGACACTTTCTTTTACTCCTGAATATTCCCCATGTCCCAATACTGACCATACAATCTCTTTCAGGCAAATAAAAGTAGTCTCTACTAAAAGTTATACCATTTTTGTTTAGCCACATCACTGGTAATAAAAGAATTATGGAATGGCATCTTTCATATCTTTCCATTAAGGATGAAAACCTTTCTAATATAGCAACTTCAGTTTACACATGCAATGTAGAATGACTAATCAACCTTTAACCTAGAGCCATTAAAAAAATCTATTTCATTAAATTCATCTTGAAATCTGATAAATCAAAGTGATAATGTCTTGGTAGTAGGTACCTAAGAGGTATTCCTTGAACAAGTTTATATAGTGTATAATTATGGACGATAGCCTATCAAAGATTAGTTCAATTTTGGTGAATATAAGACTTGTTCCAGTGTATGAGAATTAACATTTTCCATTAGCACAATAATCATTGAAGTTACTCTCCTTAAAATGGAAGAGAAACCTTTTATTCAACTAGAACAGGTATTGCTTAGATCAAATGATTCAATTACAGCTTGAATATCCTAGAAATTTTTGTATTTTCATTTTCATTTGTTTCCATATATTTTTAAATTTCTTTTCTAATTGGCTGGTGGACCCATTCATTCTTTAGTAGGATGTTCTTTAACCTCCATGCTTTTGCAGGTTTTCCAGACTTTTTCCTGTGGTTGATTTCAAGTTTCATAGCATTGTGATCTGAAAGTGTGCATGGTATGATCTCAATTCTTTTATATTTATTGTGGGCTGTTTTGTGACCCAGTATGTGATCACAGGAAACCATCAAAACCATAGAGGAGAAAGCAGGAAAAAACCTCTTTGACCTCAGCCACAGCAATTTCTTACTCAACACATCTCCAAAGGCAAGGGAATTAAAAGCAAAAATGAACTATTGGGACCTCATCAAGATAAAAATCTTCTGCACTGTAAAGGAAATAATCAACAAAACTAAAAGACAACCAACGGAATGGGAAAAGATATTTGCAAATGACATATCAGATAAAGGGCTAATATCTAAAATCTACAAAGAACTCACCAAACTCCACACCTGAAAAACAAATAATCCAGTGAAGAAACGGGCAGAAGACATGAATAGACACTTTCCCAAAGAAGACATCCAGATGGCCAACAGACACATGAAAAGATGCTCAACGTCACTCCTCATCAGGGAAATACAAATCAAAACCACACTGAGATACCACCTCACGCCGGTCAGAGTGGCTAAAATGAACAAATCAGGAGATTCTAGAAGCTGGCAAGGATGTGGAGAAACAGGGACCCTCCTGCACTGTTGGTGGGAATGCAAACTAGTACAGCCGCTCTGGAAAACAGTGTGGAGGTTCCTCAAAAAATTAAAAACAGATCTACCCTATGACCCAGAAATAGCACTGCTAGGAATTTCCCCAAGGGATACAGGAGTGCTGATGCATAGGGGCACTTGTTTATAGCACAATGTTTACAGCCGAGCTTTCAACAATAGCTAAATTATGGAAAGAGTCTAAATGTCCATCAACTGACGAATGGATAAAGAAGATGTGGTTTATATATACAATGGAATACTATTTGGCAATGAGAAAGAATGAAATCATGCCATTTGCAGCAATGTGGATGGAACTGGAGGGTATTATGCTAAGTGAAATAAGTCAGGCAGAGAAAGACAGATACCATATGTTTTCACTCATATGTGGATCCTGAGAAACTTAACAGAAGACCATGGGGGGAGGGGAAGGGGAAAAAAAATAAAGTTACAGAGAGGTAGGGAGGCAAACTCTAAGAGACTCTTAAATACTGAGAACAAACTGAGGGTAGATGGGGAGCCAGGGGAGAGGGGAAAGTGGGTGATGGGCATTTAGGAGGGCACCTGTTGGGATGAGCACTGGGTGTTATAAGGAAATCAATTTGACAATAAATTATATTTAATAATAATAAAAAAGAATATTCTAGAAATTTTGATTCAGGTAAATCTATCACCAATCTATTCTGGTTACTCTGTTTTTTAAACATTCTAATTATTCACTCTGACAGTCGCTGCTTTTCCTCTGGAGTCCAGAATAAAATTCAATGCTGAAGTGTTTTTCCTTGGCTAAATCATACTAAATTCTTTCAGTTGATATTGCTTATGTTTATACTCTATTTCATATCTACTGAGGGGTAACTTGCCATTATTCCTGAATTATTGTGTGCTTAGCTGAGGGCAAAAATGTCTCTTTCTCTTTCAATCTGTGTATGGGGTTCTCCAGAATTAAACTACAAGACTATTCCCGTGGCTGTGTTATTTGTTAGGTGTCTGAGCAGGTTTTCACCTGGCAAAGGCACTGATTGGCTCGTGGTAGTACGAGAGAACAAATACTAGAATGGGGTGATATCTGACCTCCGCCTTCTACTCCCAGGTGTACCGTTAACTGGCACGCTATGTTAGGAAATTATTTTGCTTTCCTATACCTGTTTGTTTATCTACAAAATGGGGTTGTTTGTTTTAAAGGAAGATATTTATGTTAATTTAAAGAACAAGAATCAATTGCATCAAATTGAGGTGAATACAATTTTTTTTGTAGCCTTACAAACAGCTGTTCCTTTTGCTGAGATGAAACCGGCTAGATTTTTATGGTATTTTATGAAAATGCAGAATACTTTATTAACCAATATATTTAGCTGTACTGATATTATAGTTCTGGCATATTATATCACTTAGCTTAAGAAATCACTTATTTACTATGAGTGTCAGTGCTTACATGAATGATGTACCATGAGGAAACACAAAACACATTTTTTTGGGTGAAAAAGTTGATGCTTCACTTTTAAAAAAATGTTTATTTATTTATTTTGAAAGAGAGAGAGAGAGAGAGAGCAAGCGAGCATGAATGGGAGAGGTGCAGAGAGAGCAAGATAGAGACAGAGAATCCCAAGCAGACTCCGTGCTGTCAGTGCAGAACACAATGCGGGTCTTGATCCCATGATCCATGAGATCATGATCTGAGCCAAAATCAAGAGTCAGATGCTTAACTGACTGGGCTCCCAAGACACTCCTGATGTTTCACCTTTGAGGACTTCTTCTATTCATTCAAAACTAGAGTGGGCTATGGACTAAGACTATTTCCTCTGTTTCTTTTCAAATATTTTTCTGACATGCAGTAGTCACTCAAGAGATAAAACTGGGGGCACCTGGGTGGCTCAGTAGGTTAAGTGTCCCACTCTTGACTTCAGCTCAGGTCATGATCTCAGTTTGTGGGATTGAGCCCTGTGTTGGGCTCTGCACTGACACCATGGAACCTGCTTGGGAGTCTCTCTCTCCTTCTCTCTCTGCCCCTTCCCTTTGCTTGTGTGCATGCGGTCTCTCTCTCTAAATAAATAAATAAACATTAAAAAAGAGGTAAAACTGTATTATGTGGTATACTATCATATATGTTCTACATGTAAATGTTTAAGGGAGAAAATTAGAGAAAAAAAAGGTCAACAGAATGAGGAAATAAACCACAAACTGGGAAAAAATATTTGTAAAAGACATCTGATGGATGTCTGCTTTCCAAATTATACAAAAAATTCTTAAAATTCATTAACAAACAACTCGATTAAAAAATGGGCAAAAGGCCTGAACAGATATCTCATCAAAGAAGATATACAGATGGCAAGTAAACATTGAAAGATATTCAACATCATATGTCCTTAGGGAAGTGCAAACCAAAACAATGAGATATCATTACACACCTACCAAAGGTCAAAATGCAAAACTCTGGCCACACCAAATCCTGGTGAGAATGTGGAGGAATGGAAACTCTTAATCACTGTTGGTGGGAATGCAAAATGGTACAGCAACTTTGGAAGATGGTTTGGCAGTTTCTTACCAAAATTAAACATACTCTTAGTATACAATTCAGCAATCGTGCTCCTTGCTATTTACCCAAGTAAAGGGAAAATTTATGTCCATACAAAAACCTGCACATAGATGTCTGTATCAGCTTTATCCATAATTGCCAAAATCTGTAAATAATCAAGGTGTCCTTCAGTAGGTGGATTGACAAACAAATGGTGGTACACCAGACAAGGAGGAAACTTATATGCCTATTACTAAGTGAAAGGAGTTAATCTCAAAAGGCTGCATGACTCTGGAAAAGATACAACTATGGAGATAGTAAAAAGATGAAGATTATAGCATAGAGGGAGGGATGAATAGGGAGAGCACAGAAACTACTCTGTATGAAAGGACAATGGTAGATACATGAAATTATACATTTGTCAAGACCCAATGAATATACAACACTAAGAGTGAATCCTTGATAACCCTGGGTGATAATGATGTGTCAGTTGGTTCATCAGTTGTAACAAATGTACCACTTTGGTGTAGATGTCAATAGCAGGAGAGGTTGTACATGTGTGAGGACAGTAGGTATATGGGAACTCTATGTACTTTCCATTTAATTTTGCGGTGAACCTAAATGAACTTAAACCTAAAAAAAAATTTATTAATAAAAAAAAGGTGAGAATATTTTGTTCTTCCTCTTTGTCCTGTCCATCTTACAGAGAAGTGACCTAAAAAATTTCTCAGGGTAAATAGTTATTTGCAAATCCAGTGTAATAACGTTATTTCCAGAGCTGTCAACAAGGTATTAAAATGGCACAAAGAAGCTAAGTAGCCAACCCTTCTTAGGGACACCGAGAAAGGCTTCACAGGGGATGTGATTTCTGAGTCTTATGACTAAGGAGTCTTGAAAACTGAGAAAGGAGATGGTGGTGGTTAGGCAAGAACCTTCTAGGAAGGGGAATAATCACAGGCATAGGCAGGGGATCTCATGTCCATTTTGGAAGCAGTAAATAGCTTACTATGGTGAGAGTTCAGGACGAGAAACAGATGAAGCTGGAGAGGGAAAAAGGCCATGGGGTGAAGGGCCTCCTATGTTCACATGAGCAGTTTGGATTTAACCCGGGGGTCATGTGAAGCATGGAAGCGTTTTAGTTGGAGATGCTTACATGGTTAGAGTTATAACAGGGGTTTAAGAGGAAGCAAGATTAGAAGAAAGGAAACCATTAAATATGTCAAGGATTATAATCTAGTAAATGTTGGAGCCATCATTCAAAGCCAGGCTTATTCGGTTACAAAAGTCAGAGGATATGGATGGTGGAAGCAGCTTTAGGAGAATGGTGAAGATTTAGAAGGCTGCTGTAAGGAATGGAAAAGCTGATCCATAGGATATAAAAGGATCATGAAGGGAATTTGGGCCCCTGCTGAGGTTTGTAAATTAGAAGTGCTAATGTGAACAGCTGTAGACTCTTCTCTAGTTGTGGCCTAGGAATAAAAGTGAAAGATAAAGAAGGAAGGCTTGATCCAAGTTTGTGGATTTTTATAGTGGGCTATCATGGAAGGAAGAGGCAAAAAAAAAGTTGATGTGCTACACCACAGGACTTAGGTTGGGTGAGGAAAGTGACAAAGCCAGTGCAGCTTAAGGACTTAAGGGTAGGGGTGAAAGGAGTGTTTATACCCTTTTTACAAAGACTGATAGTAACTTGCCCTTGTTCCTAAATTGTACACCAGAGTTGGTGATTTTGGGATGAAGTACTTCAGGGTATTGGAAGTGACTTGCTGAAGTAGAAATAAAGATATTTAGAATTGTAGAAATAAAGCAATTGATGGTAAGAGGTGAGCTAGAGAGGTAGACTATGAGACACTTGCCAAAGACCTGAATGAGGAAAAAGTGAAAACTCCAGAAGGTTCAAGGGAATAGGTTGGGATGCAGGACTGTACAGATTGGAGAAAAGAATTTGTGAGAAAACAGATGACCAAAGGGGATTCTACTTGGGTGGGGGCCTAAGATAACATGCGCAAAGCCCTGGTTGATGCTGGGGGCCTGGACTTTGCTCCAATCTGGTCAAAGCTTCCAAAGAGTGGCTCAGGCAGCTTTACGTTAACTTTTTTGGTAAGTGCTATAAAAGTTACGAGGCGCTGATTTCATTAGTCTACCACAGAGATCCTTGAGTTTATTTACCCTGTAAATCATTTATCTAAAATTTATCATGTAACTTTAAAATGCTTGCACATGCTGCTATGGATCAGTTTCAAAATAACTTTTCCAAAATTTTTATAAATTATATTTTCATTTATATATTTTTCATTTCCTAATACGTTAAAACTGATTTACATCTCTTATAAATCATGGAAAGTCCTATAATTTTCCATATCCATTTTTTAATCTATAGGACACAATATTATGATATAATAGGCATCCAATAACATTTTTAAAGATCAATGACTGATCTTGTCACAATAAATAATCATATTTCTCTCTACAGCTGCAAACACCTTAGTGATTTTCCAACAAAATAAACATTTTGTTAAGATGCTTTGTATTTTACTGTTTATGACATCAGCCAGAAAGCATTCATGAAGTTCTCATAGCAGGAAGACAATAATGCTCAAGAGAAGAGATAAGATGTGAAACTTGGAATAGCCCAGTAGAGTTCAACATGCCCATACTCTCCCAGCACATGCTGGCCTAATCCCATGGGAGATGAAAATATTTTCCCTTTCCCTTCTCTTAATCATTGCCTGAGATGGGCTGTTAATACTAATAGGAGTTGTGTAAGGTATATTTCTAGAGAAACGAGTTGAGAACAAGGGGCAGTAGAGGGCACTTTGATGGGATATTAAGGAAATGTGTTAAGGAAACACAAAAGGATATCTGTTTGTAGAAGCATTAGGTTAATAATTCAGTGAATTAAGGTTACGTTTTTAATTGCCTACTGAAAGCCAGAAGTATTTCAACTTCAATCATAACTGACCCAGGTTATGGTGCAAGTGTTCTAAATTGATGTCAGAATGCACTGATACAAAAGATGACATTTTTTCTGTTGACCTTTCAAAATAATGCAGCATTGCCCTAACCACAGGACAGCTATATCAGAACCAGCACTACGAGTTACCGACACCAGCATTTAATAACTACCTCACTGTCTGAAAGCAGTAAGGATTGGGAGAGGCTGTGATTTTGGTGGCCATTTTGGAGAACAGTAATAAGTGGTGTCTGTAAGCTGCATATTGGATGGTCAGAAAACACAGACAAGAGGCTTTACCATGTTTCAAGGAAGTGAATAAAGTTATGTTCTAAAAGTGACAGTTATGTCAGGAAAGGTGTGGGGGTGATTTTAGGAGTTAAAACCAAAAGAAGTAAACAGCCAAGGACACTGATGACCCATCTGACAGTCCCAGTGACACTGCTCTGTGGGAGAAGGGAGTTTGACTGATTCTTAGACTAATTCTCAATTCCATGAGTTGACAGGAGTGAGCAGCAGTGTGAACAATGTACCATGCATCAGTGTGATTGTAGAGCTCTAGCTCATCACTGTTGTCAGAAAGGATAGCTGCCACAATGTCAGTTTTAGAGAAGAGATAATGAATGTTAAGATGAGAAATAAATGAAAGGATTCATAAGAACTTTGCAAAGTCAAAGAGAAATCCTCTTTTTCTCTCTTATAACAATGCAGATTTTTCTTATTTTCTAAATTTAGCAAATATGAAAATGGTGAGCAAATTCATATTATTGGTTTAGATGTCTAAGCTTTATGACTCTGACCTTCTGATTTGATCAGAATACTTTTTGTTTACTGATGGCTGTTTTTCTTCTTTTTCCATTAAATTTAAAATAAGACCACCACCGTGATTATTGGAAAATCCCCCGATAATCTGTTTTCAGAATATATAGTTGAGCTTTTACTAAAATTTTAGGAAAAGGAGGATATCTCTTCATATGCTGGCCTACAAAATCTCAATATTTAAAAGGTCAATGTTAAGAATATTTGAAGTTTAGGGACACCTGGGTGGCTCATTTGGTTTAAGCATCTAGCTTTGGCTCAGGTCATGATCTCTCAGTCTGTGAGTTCAAGCCCCATGTCAGGCTCTGTGCTGATAGCTTGGAGCCTGGAGCCTGCTTCGGATTCTGTGTCTCCCTCTCTGCCCCTCCTCTGCTTGCACTCTGTCTCTCTCTCTCATTCTCAAAAATAAAAAATAAACATTAAAAATATTAAAAAGAAAGAATACCTGAAGCTTAGGTTTCCTTAATGTTTTATCCAATATATTCTCACAATAATATTTTATAAATATTCCTTCTTCCTCCTCTATGCCTTGTGTTCTTCCTGTCAACTAATCATAGCATTCTGTCACATTGGAATTTATTTCAAAGCTCTCAAAAAATAACAGTTTAAGTATTGGAAAAATGGATATATATATGCAGAAGATTAAATTTGGACTCCTTTTTTACACAATACACAAACATTAACTCAAAATGGATAAAGGACTTATATTTAAAACCCAAAACAGTAAAAATACAAGAAAACATACAGGAAAAGCTCTTTGATATTGGTCTTGGCAATGATTTCTTGTATTTGACACCAAAAGCACAAGCCACAAAATAAAAAATAGACAATTATCCATAATTGTCAAAATAAAAAATACATATCCAGTATTTTATGTATAAAAAATACATATCCAGTATATATCAAACTAAAAAGCTTCTGCACAGCAAAGGAAACAACAGTATGGAAAGGCAACCTATGAAAAGGGAGAAAATGTTTCAAACCATCTATCTGATAAAGGGTTAATATTCAAAATATATAAGAGTCTCTTACCAGTCAATAGCAAAAAGACAAATAACCTGATTTAAAAATGGGCAAAGGACTTGAATAGACAGTTCTCTAAAGAAGATACGTAAATGCATATCAAAACCACAATGACATACCATCTCACAACTGTTAGGATAGCTATTAAAACAACAACAACAACAACAACACAAAAGATAAGTATTGGCGACAATGTGGAGAAACTGGAATCTGGATATAATGTTGGTAGGAATGTAGAATGGTTCAGCTACTGTGGAAGACAGTGTGAGGTCCCCCCCCAAGTTGAAAACAGAACATATGATTGAGCAGTTCTACTTCTGGGTATATATCCTAAAGAACTCAAATCAGGATCTCAGAGACATCTGCACTCTCATGTTTACTGTAACATTATTCGTAATAGCCAAGATATGTAAACAACTCAAATGTTTATTGATAGATGAATGGAGAAGGAGAATGTGCTATATTAATACAATGAAATATTATTTAGTTTTAAAAAAGAAAGATATTCCTACCATTTGTGGCAATATGATAAACCTAGAGTACATTATGCTAAGTGAAATAAACCAGTCACAGAAGGATAAATACTGAGTGATTCCACTTATTTGAGGTATTATAGTCAGTCACAGGGGCACCTGCATGGCTCAGTCAGTTAAGCATCTGACTCTTGATTTCACCTAGGTCATGATTTCACAGTTAGTGGGATGGAGCCCCACATTGGGCTCTGCGCTGACAGTGTGGAGCCTGGTCGGGATTCTCTCCCTCCTTCTGCTGCTCTTCCACTCATGTGCTCTCTCTCTCTCTCAAAATAAATAAACAAACAAACAAATAAACAAACTTAAAAAAAAAAGCCCTTTATAAAAAAAATAGTCATAGAAGCAGAGAATAGAATGGTGATTGTCAGAGGCTGAGGGGAGTGGGCCATGGGGAATTGTTTTTCAATGGGTATAAATTTTCTCTTATACAAGGTGAGTAAGTTCTAGAGATCTGTTGTACTACACAGTACCTATAGTTGACAACATGGTGTTCTTCACTTTAAAATATGTTAAGAGGATAGTTCTCATGTTAAATGTTCATACCACAAATCAAACAAATAAAACCACAAAAGAACACAGAAAGTTTATGGAGGTGATAAATATGTTAGTACCTTGACTGTGGTGATGATATGGGCATATGCATATGTCTCGTCAAAATATATATGTTATATATATGTAATTTTTTGTATGTCAATTGTATCTCAATCAAGCTTTTAAAAAAAAGCAATGGTTTGATACTGTAGGTCACATTGCCAAGAGAATTAATTATTAGTTATATAGAAATTGTGTTACATAATTAGTTGAGTAGTAGTAAATCAAACTGTAGTGTTGGTGGAGAAGGGGGACTCTAATTTCTAAGTGGCCTTTTAACCAAGTATAATTTCTTAGGCTTAGTTGTCCTTTTCCTAACAATGTGGTCAACGTTTTATTTTAACTCGCTAGTCTCCTTCTAGTCCTTTGTCTTTTTCCAAATTGTTTAAAATTTATCAGAGAGGTTGCGGAAAAAGTGAGAAGATAAACAGTCGGCTGTGTGACTTTACACAGCTGAAAGGGAATTCTTGTCCCTCCTTCCGTATAGGTTTATTTTAGGGTAGTGCCAGTCTCATTCTATTTGCCATTTTATCATTACATACCCACTTCCATATGGATTCTGCCAGAAAAAATTATTTACTTTAGAAGTTGTGGAATAATGTGGGCTGGGAATAAATGGGACCCTTTCCCCTCCATTTCTGTCATGATAGGGAGAATATAACTACATTTTCCCTCACAACGATTACAAAATTCTGGATGTTTATTTTGGGCAGTTGGAAAATCATATCCTTAATTGTTATTAGGCTTCAGTTTTGGTTCCTTGTCATTTAGAAAACATTACCCTGGCTTTGATGATGGTTGGCCGAGGATCCAAGATGCCCTGCATCTTTCTCAGTGCAGGCACAACAAAGAGGTTGCAGGTGACCACGGCTGACACAGGATTCCCTGAAAGTCAACCAAGCAGTTATTTATAGTATACGTATAAAAATTTGCCAAAAAATTACAATTGTCTATACCTTCAGGCATCATAAAGAGTGAAGTGACTAACCACTAACTCCTAATCTTCTAAATCACCTTAAATCCTGAAGGATGCCAGAAAAGAGCTACAGTCAACCAAATACCACAGAAGGTATAAACATTTGTCTTCCGGTGAAATGCAGAAACTTCTGATTCCCTGAAACTGTTTAACACAGTTTTTTATTTCCAATTTCCTGGGAACTAAACATTGAAAGTCATTACTAATCTTTGTAAGTTTTAAAGCAGATTGTACCTGCTATTTTTAAAATATTTTAAAATTGCCACAGTAATACAAGCTCTGTACAAAAACATTTAGAAAATATGTTAAGCACAAAGAAATGTATCCATAACCCCCCTCTACCCAGAAATCTCTTTAAATTAAAAAAATAAAACTAAACAATTTAAGCTGAGAAGGACTTGAAGAGGAATACTGTTATAGGCTGAATTGTGTCCCTTGCAAATTCATATGTTGAAGTCTTAACACCCAATATGACTGTATTTATAGATAATAGGGCCTTTAAAGAGGTAATCAAAGTTAAATGAGGTCATAAGGATGAGGTCCTAATCCAATAAGACTGGTGTCCGTATAAAAAGAGGGAGAAACACCAGGAGCACATGTACGCAGAAAAAAAGGCATGTGAGGACACAGTGAGAAGTTGGCCGTTTGCAAACCAGGAAGAAAGACTCAACAGAAACCAGCCTTGCTGGCATCTTGATCTTAGACTCCCAGTCTCCAGAACTGTGAGAAAATAAATTTCTGTTGCTTAAGCCATTTGGTCTGTGATAGTCTGTTATGGAAGTCTGGGCAGACTAATAGAAATACCAAGTTCTTTTAAAATTATAAGCAAAACTTGAAGAATTCAGTTGTACCCCTCCAAGAAGAAATCTGGGTGGGTCATGCACTTCGAAGGAAAGAAAGGTGGGCAATGAAAAAAATGACTGTGCTGAGAATCACAGATTTCGTTTCGTGTGTGGTACTGTTAACTAAATAAACTGAGCGGCCCGAGTGAGTTCCAAACCTTTCTGAATCTAATTTTACTCTTCCCAAAATGAAAGGTTTGGACTACATGCCTCTCAATATCCCTCCTGGGTCTAAAATTCCAATTTTACTAACACATTAATCCAGTGGTATCGAGCATGTATATGTACGCGGAGGGCTTGGGATCGACTATTAGATTTTTAGTTTCCCTTGGCCTGGCTTGTGCTGCTAATTGCATCATCAAAGTAAAAGGCAATGGTTTAGCCTATTATTAGCTAAAACCATACCTTTAATTTTCTTCTACCCACAAAAGTAGTTAAGAATAGATTTTTTTTAAGCTGTAAAAAGTGATGAGTAATAGTAATAATTTCAATAGAAAAATGAGTTGTCTTGCCCAACAGCACAGCAGACTCTTAATGAGAATTAATTGCTTTTCACCTGTCTCAAAATACACAGATGAATATGTTTCTGGGAAAGCAAAAAAAAAAGAAAAAAGAAAAAAGCTATTGTTCAGCAACGATGACAGCATTCTTGTAATGCTGCTGCTTTATAAAATTACTCTAATTGAAAATGGATCGCAAACAATTGCAAATAGTGGTTATTTTGTGTGTAGGGGGGAAGGGATTACCAATAACATTTCTTAATGTTTACCTGTATTTTCTAATGTTTTTATAGTGAACATATGTTATTACAGTAATTTTAAAAAGTTAAAAAAAAAGGCAAGTAGATACATCAAATTTTTTTTTAAATTAAAAAAAAAATTTTTTTTTAACGTTTATTTATTTTTGAGACAGAGAGAGACAGAGCATGAATGGGGGAGGGGCAGAGAGAGAGGGAGACACAGAATTGGAAGCAGGCTCCAGGCTCTGAGCCATCAGCCCAGAGCCTGACGCGGGGCTCGAACTCACAGACCATGAGATCGTGACCTGAGCTGAAGTTGGACGCTCAACCGACTGAGCCACCCAGGCGCCCCTACATCAATCTTTTAAACTGCTTTAAAAGTTATCAAGATTAGGAGCTCCTGGTGGCTCAGTTGGTTAAATGTTCAACTTCGGTTCAGGTCAATATCTCACAGTTTGTGAGTTTGAGCCACAATGGGCACTGTGCTGACAGCTTGTAGCCTGGAGCCTGTTTCAGATTCTGTGTCTCCCTCTCTCTCTACTCCTCCTTCTCTCCTGCTCATGCTGTCTCTCTCTCTCTCTCTTCAAAACAAACAAACAAACAAACAAAGTTATCAAGATTAGTAACAGTTTTAAATGTGCAGCCTTCAGAAAAGCAGAAATACAATCATGAATTTTAAAATCCTTTTAAAAGGAACCACTTTACTGATTCCACAATCTGAACATCTGGGTTGTTGCTGCCCTCTTTTGGTTCACTGAGGCTGGGCTGAGAAAATTTCAAATGAAAGTAGCAATTTGAAAATAGGTTATTTAATTATAACTTCTTCGGCAGATGAACAATAGTTCATAAGTAAAGGCAAAGTAGGCTCCCAGCATAATTCTTTGTCTATAGGGCAAGTCCTGTCTTCTGTAGACAAAGTAACAGTCTTTTCTAGGCAAAATGAAGCTAGGAAGAGAATCACATTTTTCCAGAGGATCTGAGCATACATACCTTAAAGGCCCTAAGGAGTTTTTACTACAGATACATTTGAGGACTACTTTACTTAACAGTCTTCTCTCTTAACATTTCCTGTAGGATATAAACCTAATCTTTTATGCTTATAGATAGGAGCTTTAGAAATGCTTTCAAAATTCAAAACTCCAAAAAATGCTTTTCAAAATTTTCTGCCTGTCTTCCTTTCCTTATACTCTATTTTGAGATTCATTTACTATCAAAAGCAGATAAGTATCCCAAAGTCACCAGATTTGTGCATCTGAAAGGAATAAGCAGGTTATTTTCTGAAGGAATCTGTCCGAAAACATAGAGAATAGGATGCTGCTACAGATCAGAGGATAATTTTAAAAGCTGGAAAAAATAACAAGTAGATACACAAAACCTCTAAACTGCTTTAGAATTTATCAAGATTGGTAATGACTTTAAAAGCATGGCTTTAACTGCAAGCCAAAAATCAATAAAAAACTGACTGAAAGTCTTTATAAACGGAACCACTTCGCTTTTTCTACTGTCTGAACATGTGAGTTTCTGTTCACACGGGAGCGAGGATGGGGGACAGTGATATGGTCAGACTGATGATGCCTGGGGTTTGGCTGAGAAACCCCTCATTCCATGTTGCCTGCCCCATCCCAGTACAAATCTGGCAAGAACAAAAGCCAGCTTTGTATTTTTTTTTTTTTTTTTTTTTTGTTTACCATTTACTTTCATGGGTGATTCAAGGCCCTTTGGACTTATGAACACAATACTTCTAGCTATGGGAGGTGATTAGACTGCTAACTTAGACCAATTTTTTATAAGGAAAAGCAGGTAGCCCAGATAGATCTAGTGACAGTTAACACTTGGCTACCATTTTAGGGTTTGGGATATACTTTGAAAGATACTATCTAATTTGACTTTTACACCAATCATACAAAGTAGGCTTTAGCCCATTGTATAGATGAAGAAACAGCTTCAAAAAGTGTAAGTGATTTGCCCAAGGTCATACAGTAAGTAAAGCTGGGTCTTGAGCCCAGGTCTTTCAGATTCCAAATGGAGTGCTCTGATAAGGAACTGGTCACCTGGGTTTCAGAATGATTTTGATCATTTTTATAGGAAAAGCAAAAGAAACTGTTTCAACTATTCTTACCTGGTAGTGCAAAGATTATTTTTCTTACACCATCAATATCCAAGGTTGCAAATGTTGTTGGCAGGCTAGAGAATGAAAGAGATCATTTGTTAGGGGCTGCTAAGTAATGTGACAAGTAAATTAAGTACTCCAGTTTTCTTGCTATGTGGATTTCCATATAGAGTATTTATCATATAAAAATACCTTTCTGTTGACTCTTCTTTAAACCTTTATACCATGAATTGTTTCAAAAGCATTTACATTAATTTATTTTTAGCATCTTTATTTTCAAGTAACCAAACTTCCTGGTTTTCTGTAGCTTTTTTTTTTTTTTTTTTTTCCATTTCCTGCTAGTGCCAGAGAAGTGTATCTCAAATCCTGGAGTTTCTCTACCCTTCTAGTTGATAATGTCCATACTATTTTTGCTGGAGATCTACAACAATCATTCTTATTACTGCAAGACTAGCTGGTGATAGTCTATCAGATAACTGCCTGTTGTTCAAGATGAGTACTCCTCAACCATTTAAAACTATACTCAGCAATAAACACAACACTGGCTTTTTATGAAGGGATTTTTTTGAAATGTCAAAATAAATAAAATACCATGACTAGAACAAAACTATTAATTTAAAAATATTTATAAATTATACTTCCTCAAGATTCTGACATGAATCCTGATCATGGGGGTGTGGGAGAGGGCTGAGTGTAAGTGGCATAGAGTGGACAGGCAGTCAAGAATAGTGATATTTTTTTCTATTGATTATGCTTTATATAAACTTTTAGCTAAGATTTCCTTATATTAATGAAACTTGAGTAATGTAGAATCATTAGGAAATGTTAAAATTTCCATATAGTTGAAAAATTATCTCTTTCAGTACCTAAATCATTTTTATTATTTTTGCAACTTTGTCTTTCAAAAATGGATCACTCATTATTAGCTTTTGCAATAATATAATGAACATTAACATTTTTTTGATGATTCACAACTATCATTATTAACTTATTCTACTCTGCTATCCTACAGTGATGTAGGGTCACAAGGGTATATTGTGCATTGTTTTCACCTATAAACCATAACTTCATCCCACACACTGAGGTTCTTGTCTCTTTTCCCTTAGTTTTTTTCTGTGGCTCCCCTTCATGCTAGGCTCCATCATCTTGTCCCTTAAAGCTGGCTTTAGGTTTAGGAACCAGAGAGGATTAGTAATAATTATATTGTCAGAATGATAAAAATAATAGTAATGTTATTATTTTGAAAGAAACATCTATGCATTACATCCATTATTTCATTTAACTTTCACAACAATCCCATGAAGTAACAGGTATCATCCCATTTTATAGATGAGGAAACTAAGACTCAGAGATTAAGAAATTTGGCTCAAATCACTTAGCTACTAAATGGGAAAACAAAGATTTGAACCAAGATTCTTTTAATTTTATGGCTCATAATTGGACAAGGCTCTCAGAGGGTCTACTGTGAAGTGTTAGTATGTGTACTATGTAACATCTATTTTTGGCTACTCTGAGGCCCTTTTTGCTTATTTCCTGATTCTTGGCTGTATTTTAGAAAAAACTAGATTACATTATCATACCAATTTATGAATAGGTTATTTGGCAATGACTGTTACTATGTGATGAAAATAATTTCCAAGATACACTCCTGGCAACAGCTATGTTCACTGTAGACGACCCATAGAATTGTGATTCGTAGTCCTGATTGGTAATACTTCAAATGTCTTTTTGAATATCTCTGTGTCTAAAATGAAAGAGGTTAATTACATTCTTAATGTACTGTATGTGGGAAGAGCAAAGCTAAATTGTTCTTGAGCTTTTTATACTTCTTGTTCTACTATTAAGGAGCAATTACTTTTAAATTCTTATCTTTAGACAAGTATAAATTCTGGCCAAGTAAAAGGAAGCCCACTTAAACTTCTAAACTATTTTATTATAGCAAACTAACACACATAATAAGAGTGAGGAGGGAATGCATAATACTTTCCTTCTACTGTATTTAAAGCCAATTTAAATTATCTTTTACATCTTGCAGACAGGTACTGTGATTTCTCTAAAGGTACTCATTTAAAAAGCATTCCATTACAACAAAACATTTTATCATGCACTGCTATCATGAGTGTCCTATTACAAGACTGTGAAGCTTTTGTTTAAGTTCTGGTAAGCCATTTCCTTCTAACTCAGCACCTATTGTTCAGTTCTCCTCTTGAGATCAGAATGTAACAGCATTTATACAATGACTGAGGTCGCAGAGTGTTATGACTTTAAGGGAGGAGAATAAATGTTAGGAACTGATGAGAGCGTTAAGTTGAAGTGGTAAAAAGATAAACTGAAAATAAAATAGTATCAAAATTATACATCACAGGTGCTGAGATTGACTTAAATAATAGATATTACAAATAATTCTCCTCTAGAGGTGAGGGCAACTAATATCAGCTTCTTTCTCACTACAAAAAGAACAGTCAATTCAATTTTTGAGATTACTGAGAAGCACACTGACATGCTTTTGGGATGTCCTCTGTATTCTAATCAAATTAGTACTGCCTACAGGGATGGGAAAAAATGCCTGTGCACTCACAACATAATAATATTTACTTAAGACAAAATATTCTTAATGAGAATGATTCAAATTCAATAGTCTCAATAATAAAAGGACTTTGTTAGCAGTAGCCATATTGGGGCAACTACAGAAATATAATACCAGGAATTTTACATTCTATCAAATTGTGGAGAAGACTTTAGGGTTAATCTTAACTTCATACTTAAATGGTAAAATCATGGTGATAAAGCCTAATCCTAGACCTGATGAGAGGTAACCAATAAATCGGGGAGTTGAGGAGGGATGCCTTTATACTTAAAAAAGGTTTCTGAAATTTATGATGTTCCCATAGCTCACTCCTAACAACTGATGTCTCACCTCTACTCTCTCTTAGGGTTCACATGAATACCCATCAGAGTATAATTCTGAAACGAAAGCATAATTACTGTTGTCCCTGACAGCATGGAGGTGTGCTAGAATTTGAATGCTCACCTCTACACTGAAGCCTTTGAATGGGGAAGGAAAAGTTTATAGAGTAACAGGTCTGAACAGGCAAACTATTGCTTAAAGACATGGCCACACATTTTCATCAACACCATTGTTTGGCATTCTTTGAGGATTTATAACTGATTACAGAACCTCCATCAGCCTTTCCTTAGGGAGTTATTAGCTTTAGGAGATGTGCCAGATCTTGGTATGTGGTTATTCTTCTTTTTCCCAGGAGGTGGTAAGAAGCAGTATGAAAGAGTACTTATGAAGTATTTTTGCAAAGGGAAGAAAAATTGAATCTGAATCTAATCAAGCTTTTAGATCTAACTTCTAGTCCATACAACATACTGGAAAGAGAGCAGAACAAGTTCACCACCACCACCACAACGGAGCCATTAGCCAAATCCATTTGTTAGGACAAATGATTCAGTTTCTTCAGCAAGTCAATGGCATGAAAAAGGAGGGTAGAGGTAAATGTTCTTATTCAATACAGATTTAGTAACCAAATACAGCTTGTGGAACTGATGAATTCTAATTCAAATAAAGCATGTAAGAAGGCATTCTCTCTTTTTTTTAATTTATTTTTTTTATTTTGAGAGACAGAGAGAGAATACGAGCTGGGGACAGGGGCAGAGAAAGGGAGAATGGGAGAAAGGGAGAGAAAGAGAGAGACAGAGAGAGAGAGAGAGAGAGAGAGAGCGTGAATCTTAAGCAGGCTCTACACTCAGCACAGAGCCCGATATGGGGCTTAATCCCACAACCCTGGGATCATAACCTGAGCCAAAATCAGGAGTTGGATGTTCAACCAACTGAGCCATCAAGGCTCCCCAAAGACATTCTTTTTCTTAACATTTGGGAGAATTTTGAATATGATCAGGGTATTAGATGATATTAAGATACTCTTATTTATTTTGTTAGGTAAGAATACCACTGTGATTACACAAGAGAATGCTGCTGTTATCGTTATTATTATTTGAGATGTATACCAAAATGACATTGTAGAATTTGCTTTAAAGCAATAAAAAAACAAAAAAAACCCAAAACAAACAAACAACCCAACAAACAATCTAGCTTTCTGTCCTCTCAAAAAGGGAAGGGAGGATTGATAAAACAGTCTGGGAAAATGGTGATAGTTACTGAAGCTAGGTGATGGGTACACGGGGGTTTCACTGTACTCCTTATTTTTGTGCATTTTGAGAATTTTCATACTAAAATGTTTTTGAAAGGAGAGAAAGCAGCAGTATGGAGAGAAAGAGAAAAAGAGAAAGAAGGAACTAGACATGGGAACTACAGAGAAAAGGTTTGGAAAATTGCTTTGCTTTGTTTATAATAAACCCAGTGACTCATAAAGAAGATGAATTCCCATTTCAGGTAGGCGCTACACTGATGCAAGGAATTCTAATACTATTTTTTTTATTAGAATAAATAATCCATAATAGAAAATGTAAAAAGAAAACATTTAAAACTTTGTTAGTCAAAGCAAGCCAAGCCAACCCCATATATGAGATAACAAGATTATTTTCATACCCTGGTTTCATAAAAACCCTGCCAAAATGGATCTGAGCATGAAGATCAATGTCCAGCACCTGCTTGAGATAGTCCTGCAAATATGAAAAATAATCACTTTACTTTCAAACATTCTAATATCAGACTTTCAAAACTTCAAATGAAAATAAAATGAATTTATAAGATTGAAATGAAAAGAAACACCTTATTTTAGTGAATTTGATTTACTTAAGACAAATATTCCTTCATCTCTTCATTCTTGTCATTCATTTATTCTCAATATTGAGTACCTGGTATATGCTGAGTACTAATCTGGGTACAGGGGGATATGGGCTTGAGCAAAAGAGACAATGTCCCTGCTTTCATAAAAAATACATTCTAGTACAATTAGATAATAAACCAAATAACCACATTAGCATATAAATCATTACTTGATAGGTTACTGTTTCTCTTTTAATATAGAATTTTATGTCTGAGAAAGGATGTTAGCAAATAAGAAGCTTAAGAAGTTGTGCTGGGGCAGGGAAACCACATGTATGTATACTATATTATTTTACTTAATGGACTTAAAATAATGCACACATTCCTTGAGGAAAGACTTGGACATTTGCCCACAGACTGCCAAATCTAAGTAAGTCAACTAAAATAAAAAATAGGGAGGGAGCTCTGAAACAGAGTAAAGGGAGTTTAATTGTTCCAAATGTATATTCTGCCAACAAAAACACAACCAGCTTAAAGTTACAACCAATCCACAGTGGTTTGACAAAACCTGACCTTTGAAAATGAAAGGCAACACTGCCATGCGGTTGGTTTTGTAGACATAAAGAAAACAAACTGCAGTCTTTAAAATTTCTCAACCTCTAGCTCTATTGCTGAGTTTCCTATTCATTAATCTAAGAGTAAGTCTAGTCACTTACTAAAATTTAAATATTGTACAAGCTTAGGATACTTTATTTTAAAAATCTGTTCCCTTCTATCTCCACACCCTCAGCCAACATCATCTCACCTGGATTACTGAAATATGTCTCCTTGGCAATAGTCTTGCCCTCCTCCAATTCATTCCCCCCCACAGTAGTAAGAGAGATCTGAAAACAAATCTGATCAAGTCACCATATACAGCCACACCAGCTATCTTTTATTGCAATTTTTTTCTAATCTTTTCTTTCAGTTTGCTGTATCTTTCCGTTTAAGGTGGGCCCTTTATTACCATGATACAATTTATTGTCTTTTCATAATCCAGGATGACAATTTTTAATCGGAGGATCTAGTCCATTTACATTTAATACAATTTCTGCTACATTTGGGTTTAAGACTATCACCCTACTATTTGTTACTTCTGTTTTTATTTCATCTTTTCTTCTTTTGAATTCACCATTTTTTTTGTTATTTTAATTTCTTTCTCTTCAATTAGCTTGTTAGTTACTAGTTTTTTTATTATTATTTTAGTGGTTATTTTAATTTTTTTTAATGTTTATTCATTTTTGAGAGACAGAGTGCAAGCAGGGGAGGGGCAGACAGAGAGGGAGGGAGACACAATCCAAAGCAGGCTCCAGGCTCTGAGCTGTCAGCACAGCCTGATGAGGGGCTCGAAGTCACAAACCACAAGATAATGACCTAAGCCAAAGTTGGATGCTTAATTGACTGACCCACCTAGGCGTCCCCTATTTTAGTGGTTATTTTAGAGATTATAATATGCATCCTTGAATTATTATAGTATACTATAATTTGATATTTTTATTACTTCCCAGACAATGCATGAGACTTAAAATATGCTAACTACATTTATTCCTCTCTGCTTTTTGGGCTACAATGTACCATATGTTCTATATAAATATTTAGTATATATAATATTTAGTATGTATATATTTAGTGTATGTATGTGTGTATATATATAACTATTATATATATTTCTCTATATATTATACAAACATATACTCTACATTTATGATTTAATATATAATATTTATATACAAACCAATTTTAACTTCATAAGACATTATTATTTTATACAATCAATAGTCATTTACATTTACCCACATATTAACACTTCTTTTTGTTCTTTAGTCCTTTCTGCATTTCCACACCTACACAATATTTCTGACTAAAAAATTCCAGTCTTTGCTAAGGCTGGTATATTTCCTATTCGTCCTTATTCCTAGAGCACTTCAAAGGTTTAAACTAAGAGCCTGAGATATTTGCCAGGGCCCCTCCCCACTGCAGGCCCTGAACTAAGACTGCTAAAATTCTGTTTATTTTCTTAGCCTCTTATCTACTCTGTTATGGTTGGCTTCTTGGCCTCTTCTACCATTACACCTCCCCCCATCCCTCTGGCTTAGGAATTAGTAAATGCTTTGAGGAAAAATGTGGCAGAGAATTCTAGTGTTACATCTCTGTCCTTCGCTTTTCTCTGAGATCTTGGTGCCTTAAATCCTGGGTACCTCGGTTGTTCTCTTCAGACACCTGCTTTTTCTTCTCTTTTTTTTATTTAAAAAATTTAAAAAATTTATATAGCTTTTATAGTTGTTCTTGGTGGGAAGCTTGGTCCAAATAAGCCACTGTATTATAGTAGGAGCAAAAATCTCCAGACCTTATGTGCTGTTATAACACTATGTCCTTCTGATATCACACACATAGGTTATACTGCAATTGCCTGATGATTGGTATATATACTTTACTAGACTATACAGTTTGTAAGCGTAGAAACCTTGTGTATATATAACAAACCCCTAGTGAATAGCACATGCCTTTCATTCACTCATTTCTTAGTTTGACAAATATTTTTGAGTGCCTATTATACATCAGGGATTCTATATGTGCTAGAGATTTAATGGTGAAGAAGAATAAACAGAACACAAAGATGTTCTGTTGTGTTTTACTGGTGAAGACAGACTAAAATAAGTAAAGCAACAAATAAAATAATTATAAAGTGTGGTACATGCTATGAAAGAAATAAACAGGTACTAGGATAGAGAATAATTGGGTGGGGTAGCAGATAAGGAAAGGCCATTTTAAAAGAGGTGGTGAGGATGAGAAGGATTCAGCCATATGAAGGATTCAGCCATACTTCCAGGCAGAGGGAAGTACATACTAAAGCTTCTAAAGCAGTAAAGAATGTGCCTAGAACTAAAAAGACAATGAGTAGGAAAGAGGCATAAGATGAGGTTGGAGAGACAGGCAGAAGCTATACCTGTAGGCTTTAAAGGTTATGATACAGAGTTTTAGAAAGCAGATATGCTCATTACATATTTGCTAAATGAATGGAAGTATTTTATTTTTCTTGAAAACAAAAAACCTCTCTGTTGTTAAAAATGTCCCTTTTCATTCTTTGTGAACATGAAGGAATGCTTAATCTTGCTGTGACAGAGGGAAAGCTTGTACCAGACATAGCCATAAAGGCTGAGAATCATCATTGTTTTTAAGTTTTTGTCTACCTATAGAAGCAGCAAGGATTTCTGTCTGATATTCTGAAAGCTGGAGTCAGATAGGAAGAAGAAAAATGAATGGATGAAGAAGCAAGGCCTTTTCCACAACTCAGGTAAGAACAAACAACATTAGACAAGTTGCAAAAGACTTTAAAATGGGCAACAAAGATTATTGGATGTCCAGTGTAGCACAAACTTCTGGCTTATTTGTGTGTTTCATCATCTTTGAGCTATTTTACAAAAATTAAGCTTTAGAAATGGAATATTATTCAGCTATAAAAAGAATGAAATCTTGTCATTTGCAACAACATGAATGCAGCTAGACAGTATAATGCTAAGCAAAATAAGTCAGAGAAAGACAAATAACATATGATTTCACTCATATGTGGAATTTAAGAAGCAAAACAAACAACAAAGGGGAAAAATGGGAGGGATTGAGTGGGGGAGAGAGAGAGAGGGATGGAGGGAGGGAGGGAGGGAGGGAGAGAGAGGGAGAGAGAGAGAGAGAGAGAGAGAGAGAGAGAGAGAGACTCTTAATTATACAGACCAAACTGATGGTTCCCAGAGGGGAGGAGGAGGGAATGGGTGAAATAGGTGATAGGGATTAAGGAGTGCACTTATGACGAGCACAGGATGATGTACAGAAATGATGAATTACTACATTGTACACCTGAAACTAATACAACACTCTGTGTTAACTAACTGGAATTAAACTGAAATCTTGAGAAAATTTAAGCTGTAGAAAACTGATGATAAACAAGATTATTATTCATCTGAGTCTGAATGTGATGGAGGTGTTGGAAGGGGCAATCCAAGAGCCTCTCATCCCCAACTCTCCAGTTTTAGCAGGATCTAGAGAAAAGAGCCCCCATCTTAGGGCCACAGTAAAGTTTGCTTTACCAGGAGGAAGAAGACAAACATACCAAAACAATTATATTGTCTCTTAAATTAAAAGGTGCTCTGTTCTGATGGACTTAGATAAATAACTGCTTATATAAATAGAATATTCCTAAAATTATCAGGCTAGAAGAAAATTTAACATATTTTAAATCAGCTACATTAAAAGGTATTCTTATAATTTTAAGAATCAAAGATCACAAGTTAAGGTAAATCTTTAGCAAATGAGATAAGTTTTAGTTATTAAGAAAACCCACCAATGTTCTTTTTCTTATTTATCAATGTTAAGTATAATTAGGCAAATATTTTTTATTTTGCTTGGGTTTGTTTTTCCTAAACTTAATAGGTTGTTCTTTTTTTTTTTTTTTTTTTTAATTTTTGTTTTCAACGTTTATTTATTTTTGGAACAGAGAGAGACAGAGCATGAACGGGGGAGGGGCAGAGAGAGAGGGAGACACAGAATCGGAAACAGGCTCCAGGCTCCGAGCCATCAGCCCAGAGCCTGACGCGGGGCTCGAACTCCCGGACCGCGAGATCGTGACCTGGCTGAAGTTGGACGCTTAACCGACTGCGCCACCCAGGCGCCCCTAAACTTACATAGGTTTATTCATCAAATAAGCTAATGCTATTTCTATATATTTTAAGAATGTGAAAAATGTAATATTGGGTACAATATAATTGACTCTTTATCCTGACAAACTTTAAATTTCAATAGTAATTATGTTTGTAGTATGTCAGCTTGAAAATAATTTTCAAGATCTTTAAGTAACTTAAAATCTTATTGAACTGATATTAAATTAACTTAATCAATGAATAATCATCAGACATCTGGATGATTTCTAAGTAAGACAGAATCCTGGGTCATTGATAACTAAGCATAATTTAAGTTAATATACAGGTCTTCCTTCACTCATGATGGAGTTACCTCCTGAACCTGCTGTAAGTTGAAAATATCATAAGTTGAAAATACATTTAATAAAGCTAACCCACCGAACATGACAGCTTAGCCTAAGCTACCTTAAGTGTGCTCGGAACATTTACATTACAGAACCCTTCTGTAAAGCCTGTTTCATAATACAGTGCTGAATATCTTATGTCATTTATTGAATACTATACTGAAAGTGAAAAAGAGGATGGTTGTGTGGGTACAGGATGGTTGTAAGTTTATCAGTTGTTTACCCTTGGGATTGTGGCTGACTGTGAGCTGCGACTTGCTGTGGCTGCCCAGAATCACGACAGAGTATTGCCCTGCATATTGCTAGGCTGGGAAAAGATCAAAATTCAAAATTTGAAGTCTGGTTTCTACTAATGTGCATCACTTTTGCACCATTGTAAAGTTGAAAATTCATTAGGTTGAACTACCATAAGTTGGGTACCATCCACACTTTTGTTTGAAAGTTAATATACTTTGTTTCTTACTTTTATATGCTAGGGAGAAGCTATATCTTTAGGTCATGTTAATTAATATGTTTGTTCATCTGTACTACATCAGGAAAGTACAGAAAGGATGCATGTGGCTGTAGAAAGTTATAGTCTGTGTGTTTATGAACTTTGCTAGTCTTCTCAAATGCCTACATATGATTTCTCAATTATCTAGTTTTCACTGTGAAAGATAAAATTAGTTATTTCCTTAAACATTTTGATGAAATATGGGTGGTTATAATTATGCTAGTAACATTAATGACAGAGAAGTATAACGATGTGTGTTCTTTTGTTTTCCAAGGAAAAAAGAGTATTTTTTTTTAAAGTCCAGCCAGCCCTCAAAATATTTGATCTCAGGACACTTTACATGCTCTTAAATTAAAATTTATATGGATCCCTAGAGCTTTTGTTTATGTAGGTTATGCCTATTGATAGTTACTGTATTAGAAACTAAAACTAAAATATTAAAACAAATGTGGCTCATTTGGAAACAGCAATGATAAGGTCATGTTGTGTTTATATAAGTAACTTATTTTTTATGCATTGTTCTATAATTTTGACAATTCCTTTAACATTTGGCTTAATAGAAGTCAGTTGGATCCTCTTACTTGTTTCTGTGTTGAGTCTGATGAGATATTACACAATATACAGCCACTCGAAAAACTCACTGTACATTTATGAGAGAAAGAGAATAAAAAATTCAGATAAAGTCTTAGGAATAGTTCTGACCTTGCAGACCCACTTAAAGGGTCAAGGGACCCTTGTTCTTTGTTCTAAAGTAAAGTGGCGGTTTGTTGCAAAATATAAAATAACATAATAAAGGGCAAAACTTTGAAAGACACTTTTATTTGCCTTGGTTTATAATCCCTGTGTCTGAAATGAAGCTGAGAACTATTTTAACATTTTAGTAAGTTCATTCAAATTTGATGAGCTTATTTCTTTAGTTTAGTGATTAATGTTTTCCCCATGAAACTAAAGGTTATTCTTTTTGTGTAATCTTCCTTTTGTGCTTTATGTTTATTTTGCCTTTTTTTAAAAGAAATAAAAAATAAAAAATGAAGTTTCCTCATTTATGAATGAGCTAAGATTTTTTACGATCATGCTACTTTCTATGCTTATTTCCAAATATTTTATTGTTGCTTTGAAAAATTAGGCAACTAGTATTGTTTCTCAGGTATTCATGATCCTATCTTAAAAGTTTTTTTTTAATGTTTATTTATTTTTGAGAGAGAGATAGAGACAGAGAGTGATTTGGGGGGGGGGGGGATGTGGAGCAGAGAGAGAGACACAGAATCCAAAGCAGGCTCAAGGCTTTGAGCTGTCAGCATAGACCCTGCCACAGGGCTTGAACTCACGAATCGTGAGATTATGACCTGAGCCAAAGTTGGACACTTAATCAACTGAGCCACCCAGGCGTCCCTCATGATCCTATCTTAATTGAGGACTCAATTCTTTTTTGACAGCTCTTTTGATTTTGCCTTCTAAAGATCAGATCTAAATTTAGTAAAAGGTAAAAATTTCAGAATATCTTTTACATCTAAAACTGTCTTTGAAATTTCCTAGAGGGTCCCTAGAAAATCACAAAGATTTCTTCTTTCATCTTATAAAAAGATATGTTAGAAAGATTTAGGTTTCTTCGATATGTTACCATTGTAAGAGGTTCATGGGTGGGGAGTTGCTGTCATATCTGAGAAGACATGCTCAGTGTGCCCACGGTTAGATCCATATATGTGGAAGTTCATATAAATAGTTTAGAAATTGTGTAGAGATTTGGCAATGCCTTACTGCCCATATATGTTTGCACTCTCAGCGGGAACACATAAAAACCTTTATGAAATAGTTACATACTGTATCTCAATGGAGAATTTTACTTATCTTCTATTCTGAAATTATTAGTTACAGCAACACATTAAGTACAGCCATACAGTGTCTGTCATCTTTGGAAAGTTTCTGTTTTACTCTAATGCTTGCTTAAAGGCTCTGCTTTTTTTGTACCTGCAACAAAGACAGATTCAGAGCACTAGGGAAAAGGACCTTCCGACACTTCAATTTGAACTTCTGACACTTCAAAGAATAGTCTCTTGGGTACAGGCACCTGAGGTGATACAGCTGAGATAACTTTTATATAGTACCAGTAGACTCTGTCAGGAGTCCCAGGACTCTTTAGAATAGAAGCAGATGGCTTCATGAAAGCGGACTGCTAACCCAAATATAGCAGAACAAGAATGACACAGGACTGAAATAAACAATAAGTGAAATTTTATTGTATTTATTTGTTTGGAATACTGATTAATTTTAATAGTCTATTGCTGTATGGCTCTAGATTTGCAAAACAAAGTCAAGAAGGCCTATATGGTTAATGAACACTTTTGCTGTTAAATAATCAGGGCAAGCCTTTGAGACCAGCCTTTTTTGGTGATCAATAATGATCTTTATGATTATTTTGATCATATGAGATAGGAGGGAGACACTGTCAGGAAAAAATTAAGAGACTTTCAAATAGACAAAAAAAAAAAAAAAAAAAAAAAAATTACTGGGTGTCCAGTGCAGTGTATCCTCCTTGGTTATCTGTGCCTTTCATTGTCTTTGAGCTATTTTACAATCCTGTAGGTTGTGAAAAATTTATAGTGATGTAATCATTCTTTTAAAAATGTTTATTAATTTATTTTGAGAGAGAGAGAAAGAGACAGCAAGTATGGGGGAGAGGCAGAAAGTGAGGGAAAGAGAATCCCAAGCAGGCTCTGTGCTGACAGTGTGGAGTCTGACGCAGGCTCAATCTCACGAACTGTGAGATCATGACGTGAGCCAAAACCAAGAGTTGGAGGCTTAACTGACTGTATAGTACTCTGCATAGTAATGCATATAAATTCTTTAGTTTTCATAGCAAAAAGCAGATACTATGTACTTGAAATTGTCAGTATTTTACAAAAGTAAACACTTGGGGGCAGAGGGAGGTGGAAATAGGAAAAGATTTTGAGGGAAGCAACTGTGGAAGAGCCACTTTTTCTTGGCTGAGAAGAGGATTGAGGTCTGTGGGTCTCACAAGCATTAGGAGCTCCTTCCCCTTGCCCTAAGGCTCCCAGCTTCCCCATGATCCCAGTGTGTCTAGCAAGTCCCAAAGGAGCAAATAACTGAGACCTAATGGCACTAGAGAGATGCTCTAGGTGTATCCGGTGCAGACTGGTGACCACATGTGTCTTCCTGATCTGCTGTTGGCCTCTTAAGCCCTTTACGGTTTCTTGGCATAATCCTTGGAGTGGGTGAGTTCCATAATGGCTTCATAAAATTTCTTGCCTCTTCTGTAGCATAGGTGCTCATAGTAGGATTTAAGTTGAATCAAGTAAATAAATTTCTTGCATACCTGAGTTTCTGCACACAAGATTCATGCTTGTTACATAATGCTTTTTGGATCTTTCCTTGACCTCCCTGCCTTTTCAGCGACTGGTTTTCAGGCTTAGCCCTTGGGCTGAAGCAGATGTTCTGTTTCTTATGCTTTTCTTTCCTCCTGACACTGAGTACAACTGAAATTCTTTTTTGGCAACTAGAAGGTTGGCAGGAGTCTGCAGCACTTAGGCTTTATGTCTTTCTTCCCAGTTCCTTTTTTGTCTCATTCTCACTCAAGGAGGAAGAAAGGACAGTTATTAGCTCCCATGGAATACTACGGGATGCCTAGTTCCTAAAATCTCCTCCCTAGTAAACTAAAGGTTTAGTGTAAGTATTTTACCATACAGATAGTAAAATAAATAAAACCAATGTGCTTTACTATATTGCTTCTTTATTTTTAAGTCCCTAGGAAAAATCACATATTTGTGAGCAGTAATAAGAAGGTTAAGGTTGAGAAGTGTTCTGTCCTTACCAGAGTTGAGTCACAATTGCCAAACCTATGTATGTTATAAGCTAGTTGCTTTCAGAAATATTGGAGAAGACAAACTTCAGGTTTGTCAAACAGGTATTGTTCTATAATTAAGCTCATTTGCAACCAAGATAAATGATACATGAAATACTCCCTGGAAACAAATTTAACATTAAGTACTCTTTTAAAAAATTTTTGTTTTTAATGTTTATTCATTTTTGAAAGAAAAAGAGAGAGCACAAGCAGGGCTGGGGCAGAAAGAGAGAGAGGGACACAGAATGCAAAGTAGGCTCCAAGCTCTGAGCTGTCAGCACAGAGCACGATGCGGGGCTCTACCTCACAAACCATGAGACCATGACCTGCCAAAGTTGGAGACTTAACCGACTGAGACACCCAGGTGCCCTAACATTAAGTACTCTTAACTTCAGGGTTTGCTCTTGTGTTACCACAGGGAGTTTGATGGTAATGAAAACAGACAGGCTGAAAATTATTTCTTATAGCTCTATGACAATGCAGACTTCAGCCCTGGCCTTTGTGATCTCAAAAGAGGTCTGCAGCAATTTGCTCCACCTGGGGCTAAGGACTTCTGTGAGATGCTAAGACTAACCTAGCCATCTGTCTGCTATAAGGAGAATACCTACCCACACTTCAACACTTTCATTCTTGGATGTAATCTGAGATGGTTGTCTTAGACTGAGATCCTCTATTTTTCTTCTATGGTTTTTGGCCACTTAAGGGCTGTTTGTAAACACTCTAAAACTAGTTGTGAATGAAAGGTAGACATTCTCTATTCACACAACTGAATTCTGCTAAAGAGTAAGGTTATACATTTAGGCAGTTTTATAGCTAGAGAGGGCAGAGACCAAGAACAATCATATATATAAGATCTAGCCAAAAATTAATTATGCTCTTGGAAAATCTGAATTTTAGTAAAAACTGCCATTCTGAAAATATTCTTATAATTTTTCAGTTTAGTCATTAATATGAAAAAATAAAAGATGGAAAGGGATTATAGGTCAGTAAAAACATTTTGTGTTCTGAAATATTTTTGAGCCAAAACATCAGGTTGGTTACTGTAGTAAAGTATATTTTGCTTTTATAACATTATTCAGTAGTCCCAATAATCATCATGAACCAACACATTTCATTAAGATATATAAATTTAATGATACTGGGACACTGGAATTAGGATTTTTTTTTTTTTTCAACGTTTATTTATTTTTGGGACAGAGAGAGACAGAGCATGAACGGGGGAGGGGCAGAGAGAGAGGGAGACACAGAATCGGAAACAGGCTCCAGGCTCTGAGCCGTCAGCCCAGAGCCCGACGCGGGGCTCAAACTCACGGACCGCGAGATCGTGACCTGGCTGAAGTCGGACGCTTAACCGACTGCGCCACCCAGGCGCCCCTGGAATTAGGATTTTTAAAAGACTAAGCATATATTTTATGCAAATATACTTAGTCTTATAAAATCCTATATATGCTTGTATATATATATATATGTTTGCATTTTATTTCCTTCATTTATTATGATTATGAGCCTTATTATTTGTCAAAAGGGGCAATGGAATGCCTAATTCTTTCTTCCCTCTGGGAAGCTAAGGGTTATCAGGTTTGGAATATGTGGCAGGGGAGGACAGCATCTTGGAGCTTTATCTTGGGGTTAAATATCATGTATAAAGGAAGTCCTAATGTTACAGCAAAGTTGAGCAAGCAAAGAAACAGAAATCTACAGGGGAACATTGGAACCATTTTGCATGCTGTGGGATTCTCCAAGTTGCTCCTGATCTACCCATACTGCATCCCTTTTAGAATGCCCAGAAATTTCTGAAGCCCTAGGGATTTCCAGATTTGTGCAGGTCTGGTTATGGGTAACAGATATGTACCAGACTTTAGTTAATAAACCATATGCAAGGACATTACAGCAGATAAATTTTCATGAATCCCATTTTTTCATACCTTTTCCCCCATGGATACACCCCCTGATGTGATGATGACATCAGCACGACTGATACCCTCATTCAAGGCATTGAGTAAGTCATCTGGGCTGGAAATAAATAAAGACAAATAAATTAATCATAAGGACAAGATTTTACATATGAGTGCCAACTTAAAACTAAACCACTTTATTCACTGGGTAGGCATTAACATAGGTATAGCATTATACTATGTATGAAGTGGCAATCAAAAAGGTCTCTGTCCAATAGGAGCCTAAGTCTTACTGCAGAGAAAGGACATCATAAGTGCAGAAATAGTGGCTACTGATAATTTCACAGGACTTTTTGTTCTAACAAGGAAGAGACATTGAGGTGTTGGTAGGCTGTCTAACCATCTCAGTTTGCCTAGGATAATCCCAGATTTAGTACTGAAAGTCACATATCCTAGGAAATCCAAGGCAAATCAGGACAGTGCGTGACACTAGATATTGGAGAGGTCACACAAGATTCTTTAGAGGGGATATGACTTAAGTTAGTTAGACCTTGAAAAATGGGCTGGATGTTTACAGGTGGAAGGAATGAGAAAAGGCTTTATAAAAAAGAATATCAGCCTGCAATACAGCCTCACTGGGGATTAATATGGAGAAAATAAACTGTCTAGAACAGTCATGTAAGTCTATTTTCCATTTGAGTCTGAAAGCAGGAAAGACCAGGGTCTCAGCTCAGACAATTGGGCAGGAGGATTTCCCTCTTACTCAGTCTTTCTTCTATTCAGGTCTTCAGTTGATTGGATGAGACCTAGCAACATCAGAAAGGGCAACCTGCCTTAGTTACTGATTCAAATGTTGGTCTCACCCAGAAACACCCTCACAGGCACACCTAGAATAATGTTTGGCCAAATGTCTGGGCACCTGATGGCCCTGTTAAGTTGACATATCAAATAAACCATCAGAGTCAGACTATGAAGGGCCTGTTGACCACGAGAAATTTACCTTTATCCTCTGCACAATGGAACATCTTTAACGTATTAAATAGGACAATGACATAAGCAGGTTTGAGATTTAGAAACTGAATTCTGTAGGAGTCTGGGGGAACTAGCATGGGCAAGGGCAGTCAGGAGGCTTCTGCAGTGATCAGGACATGGGGTGTCAGCTTGGGGAGCAGGTTGTGATGGAGACTGAGAGAAATGATATACTCCAGAGATATTTAGAACTTAGTATTGGATACGGGAGAGGGGGAAGAAGGAGAGGTCAGGGCTGAACCCAAGTTTCTAGCCTTGACAACTACAAGGAAGGGAAGGGAAGGGAAGAGAAGGGAAGGGAAGGGAAGGGAAGGGAAGGGAAGGGAAGGGAAGGGAAGGGAAGGGAAGGGAAGGGAAGGGAAGGGAAGGGAAGGGAAGGATGTAGAATGACTGGGATAGGATAGTATTTTGGAGGGCCCTTAAGCTCAAGAATTGGGACTTCATCTAACAAGAAAAGGGTGGTGGTGGGGGGTTCCCTAGAAATATGAAGAGGCAGTAGGTATTTATTGGGGAAAAAAGGGTAGGAGAAAAAACTAGGAAGGCAGAGACTGTATGAAATATTCTGAGAGGGTAAAAGGACAGGATGAACATCAGGAATTGAAACTAGGCAGATTCCTGTTAGTCAACTGAAAAGACAAATATACAGGACCATTGCTTCCACAGGTCAAAGGCCTGGGAAGAAGAGGTGGAGCAAAATCAAGAGTCTATCCTCTGGAGGTTAGAAGGGTTACAAAGGCATACTTTGAGATTGATGAAGCAAGAAATAAAACAAAGTGCCAGGCATGAGTGCTTATGGGCAGATAAGAAGGCAAGGGTGAGCTAAAAAGATCTAGTTACTATCTGAAACTATAATGCACTGCACTTGCATTCCTCTTTAAATGACAGAGTGCAGGAAGGGAGGCTTTTGAGTAATATCTGTCTAGCAATACCCTTGTTTTCTGAGAACTTCTTACCTGTGCAGAGGGGATGTTCTCTTTCTCTCCCCTGGACATTCAACATGTACATCGAAAAAGGGAGTAATCCTAGCTTCTGCTTTTCTAGTTCTAGTTGAGGCCTATTTTGCTCCTGGGTTCCATGAGATAGCCCTACATCTTCTCATAAACCCCTCCTTTTTTTTTTATTATATGAAATTTATTGTCAAATTAGTTTCCATACAACACCCAGTGCTCATCCCAAAAGATGCCCTCTTCAATGCCCATCACCACCCCTCCCCTTCCTCCCACCCCCCATCACCTCCCCTCCCCTCCCTCCCACCCCCCATCAACCCTCAGTTTGTTCTCAGTTTTTAAGAGTCTCTTATGCTTTGGCTCTCTCCCACTCTAACCTCTTTTTTTTTTTCCTTCACCTCCCCCATGGGTTTCTGTTAAGTTTCTCAGGATCCACATAAGAGTGAAAACATATGGTATCTGTCTTTCTCTGTATGGCTTATTTCACTTAGCATCACACTCTCCAGTTCCATCCATGTTGCTACAAAGGGCCATATTATTTCATTCTTTCTCATTGCCACGTAGTACTCCATTGTGTATATAAACCACAATTTCTTTATCCATTCATCAGTTACTGGACATTTCAGCTCTTTCCATAATTTGGCTATTGTTGAGAGTGCTGCTATAAACATTGGGGTACAAGTGACACTATGCATCAGTATTCCTGTATCCCTTGGGTAAATTCCTAGCAGTGCTACTGCTGGGTCATAGGTTAGGTCTATTTTTAATTTTTTGAGGAACCTCCACACTGTTTTCCAGAGTGGCCGCACCAGTTTGCATTCCCACCAACAGTGCAAGAGGGTTCCTGTTTCTCCACATCCTTTCCAGCATCTCTAGTCTCCTGATTTGTTCATTTTGGCCACTCTGACTGGCGTGAGGTGATATCTGAGTGTGGTTTTGATTTATATTTCCCTGATGAGGAGCGATGTTGAGCATCTTTTCAGGTGCCTGTTGGCCATCTGGATGTCTTCTTTAGAAGTGTCTATTCATGTTTTTTGCCCATTTCTTCACTGGATTATTTGTTTTTTGGGTGTGGAGTTTGGTGAGCTCTTTATAGATTTTGGGTACTAGCCCTTTGTCCGGTATGTCATTTGCAAATATCTTTTCCCATTCTGTTGGTTGCCTTTTAGTTTTGTTGATTGTTTCCTTTGCTCCATAAACCCCTCCTTTGCTTAAGCTAGCCTCATGTCTTTTTGTTAACTTGAAATCAAATGGTAGCTCTGTGAGATAGCATATATTTCCCCAAATTTCTCTTGGTAGTGAAGTTTTTTCATGTCCCTTTACCTTAATGCACTATTTGATGGGGGAGGGAGGGAAAGAGAAGGAGGAAAGGGGGCGGAAGAGAAGTAGAAGATTTGTAACTAGAACATCATTTCACTCTTTTTCCAGGGGTGACAGAGGTAAGGAGAGGAGCTTGTGATTCATCTGAGAGGCTACCTTCAGTTCTCTAAGGCTCTATAAGAGATAAGCCAACTGGGAGGTGGTATAGCACAGAGATCAAGAGTACGCTTTAAAGTCAGATGCCTGAGTTTAAATCCTGGGGCTACTACCTGTTAGATGGAGAACCTTGGACAAGTTGCCTAACTTCTCTGTGCTTCAGCTTTCCTTCTACAAAGTAGAGATAGTATAGGGTTGTTATGAGGATTAAGTGACATAATACATATAAAACAGTTTATGGAATAGTATGCAGTCCAAACTAAGTTTTAAAAGAAAGGTTAGTTGTTGTTATTATTGCTGCACTACTGACAGAAGCTTATCATATAAACACACCTAACAATCTGGCAGAGTTCAACTTTAGCATGTTTGACAGTATAAGAGAATATTCATGACTAAAACAGAAGAAAATCATAGTTTGGGCCTCAGATACATTCAGAACTACATGTGAAAAGTCTAAATGGCTCAATAGCAAGCCAGGCCTGGTTCCGGCCTAAATAGTTTCATCTAATGTTCTCTTACTGGATCTGGATAACATTCTCCTCTTCAAGCACTGGCCTGTCAATGAAGGTACTGGGGGTTGTTTGGCTTTGGGAAGCAAGCTCCCAAGGAGTAAACACAAAAATAGAAGTTTGAAAAATGGCTCACATGAGGTTCAAACTACAAACATAGGACTCTTAAAAATCATCCACTTAATTACTTATGCAGCCGAAAAGGTACCCAGGTATTTAATAAAGTTAGGATCTATGTGTAAAACACTTAAAAAACTTAAAAAAAAATCCCTTTCAAAGTTAAACACATTGGGCAAACCTCTTGGAAGAATTATATTCAATAATGGATGTATTTAAAGTATTATTTTAAATGTTCATTTATTTTTGAGAGAGAAAGAGAGTGTGAACAGGGAATGGGCAGAGAGGGAGACAGAGTATCCAAAGTGGGCTCTGCACTGACAAGAGACAGTCTGATGCGGGGCTTGAACTCATGAACTGCGAGATCATGACCTGAGCCGAATTCAGACGCTTAACTGACCACCCAGGGCCACCCAGGTGCCCCTAAAGTATTTTTGAATTAAGTATTTTGTACAGGTTTTTCATCAATCTTTTTCATTTTGTGTTAGGGAAAAAGATAGGAACTTACCTAGTTGTGTTAAAATACTATAAGATATGCACATGTTGGGTTCCTGATTATTGCATGCCTAGAGCTCTCGGACCCTTTATCATTAGGGTGAGTCAAATGGTTGGAAAAAGGAGTAAATGGAAAGAATATAAACACAGGTTGAATGAGAATGTGGTTCTGGTGAATGGACAATGAATATCATCAACAAAATACAATTTTGTGTTAATATAAAGAGATATTAGCCAATTTCACCAATTTTATAATACATAATTTATAACATGTCAGCTCTAGAGGATTATAGTAAAGTCCTTGGAAACAAAGCAGCAGTGACATGCACATCTTCATGGATTAATCTTTGTATGTGGATAAAGGTCCTGGGATAGGCCAGCTGATGATGCAAATAAAAACACTTTTCAGTGAATTTTTTCTTAATCATTGTTTTTATATTATCTGGGGGAGATTTTTTCCCCCTATTTTATAAAACTGCAGAGTCATCAACTCTCCACATGAAAATTTTTAATTTGCAGAAATAAACTAAGAGGGATTTTATGCCAAGTCCTTACTATAATTTATTATGTTTCAAAGAATATTGTCAATGTTGCTTTCTACTCTGCTGCTCGTGTATTCCTGTGAATCTTAAGGTTGGAAAGGCCTTTGCGGGGCGGGGGGGGGGGGGGTTCATTGTGTTCAGTATCACAGCTGGGTGCATTCTTTGGGTCTTTCTCTTCTCTTTCTCCTTCTGCCCCTTTCTTTGACTCTACTTTCTGTTGCATACTTCTGTGCCTGGGATCTAGTAAGAGATCACAGCTTACTAGAGGGACAGGTACAAATGTGCGAAAACAGAGGATCTATGACTTCATTTATGTTGTATACTGTAACTCCACTTATTACTTCACAATCAGTCTGTGAGGTGGATTGGACAGGTATTATTATCATGCCCATTCTACAGAAAAGGAAAGTAATATTCAGAGCAAAGTAGTGTTTTAAAGGTAGAGTAGACAGCAATAAGCGGCAAAGCTAGAACTAAAACCTCTGGATCCTCATTATGTGTTTATTCCATCCTACTGACTAACCAGGCTGACTGTCCAGTTTTTTCAGGAGTATCAAATGTCATATGAGGAAAATTCTCATGAGAATGGGCCCTTGTGCAAAAGCACCAAATAGAGGATGTTTAGGCAAAAAAGTGAGAATCTGCCTATGCTGACTAGAAAACTACATGTGGGGACATGTTAGTATAATTCTGGGGAATGAAATAAATGTGATTCTTAATCCTATATTTAGATGGAAACTAAGTAAGATTTTGACTAAACATGACTTTATGGGCTTGTTTACAAGTCAGACATTTGCTCTCTTTTTTATGATATATACTGTTAAATTAATTAGTTAATTAACTTACTTTGAGAGAGAATCTCAAGCAGGCTCCATGCTCAGCACAGAGCCTGATGTGGGACTTGCTCCCATGACCCTGGGATCATGACCTGAGCTGAAATCAAGAGCTGGATGCTTGACTGACCGAGCCACCCAGGCGCCTCTCATATTATATTTTAAATGACAACATATTTCCAACATAAGATAATAGCATAACACCCATGTATTCATCTCTCAGATTTGACAAATGCTGATATTTTTCATTTATTTCACATTCCCTCTCTGTCACCTTTTTACTTTTAAGAAATAAAAACAGATTTGCTTTCTAAGAGTAGGCAATTATCTGAATGATAAAAGGAATAGGTAACAAGTATTATAATTGTGGATATTACAGTAGAATAAAAACAATTCATGATTTTCTCAGTTGTGTTAGAGCATGGTACATAATTTTCTGAAAGATGGGAGAGTAAAACTAAAACATTATAATCTGATCCTTTAATATGACTGTATATATCTCACATGTGTTTTTCATATGACATTACTTTGTACATATTAGATAATTTGACATTTAAGAAATAAAATAATGACAATAACATGTATGTTGTAAAAGAACTATGTGCTTTTGGGTGCCTGGGTGGCTCACTAGGTTAAGCATCTGACTTCAGCTCAGGTCACGATCTCATGGTTTGTGGGTTTGAGTCCCGCATTGGGCTCTCTACTGTCAGTGCAGAGCCCACTTTGGATCCTCTGTCTCCCTCTCTCTCTTTCTCTCTTTCACTCTCTGCCCCTCCTGTGCACACACACTCTCTCTCAAAAATAAATAAACTTAAAAAAAAAAAAAAAAGAACTAGGCATTTTCACAGCTATGTGTTAATTTCATCATTCTATGAGTAGGCACAGGGAGAGAGGGCCCTGGGGTTCACAGAGGTGGTGAAAGGTTCAAGGTTACCCTATGTTCATTCTACTGTTCTTTTAAACTACAGTAATATTCACATAGTGAAAGATATTTTGTTATATACAGTGTGCCTTCAGATAAAAACTGTTTATTATTCTATCCTAAATATATAAATCTTATTTGTATATGTTAAATAGAGATGATAAAAACCCAACAATTTGTACTTTTAAAATTTGAACTATCTTCTCAGCATTGCTACTGGAGGGGATACTGGATTAAGCAGATTATGTTTCCTAGGTATATACCCGTAGCTCTCCTTTTCTCAAAGTGCAGCACATCTTAAAGGAATATTGTGATATCATTTATTTCTTCATTAACAACTGCAGTTTTAATTAGATTTGAGTGGTGATTAATAATAATTTCTTTGAAGATAAATCTAATACTAGCATTAGTCTGGATTTACTAGCACTTTCTATCCATTTTCACTTGAACTATTAAGTAACTACCCACTGTTCTCTTAGAGTACCAATATTATATAAAAGCATTCTACAAGAGAGCTGATTTAGAACAAAAAGCTAAAAAATGAAGTACTATGTGACAGAAAATAGAACTATTAGTTGAAGGTCTAGAACCCAGTTTTGTCTCTACTGCTAATTAAGATGACTCTGAAAAACAAACATCACTTTTTGGGGTCTCATTATCCTTACCTGTAAAATAAGAACATTTCGACCACATTCTTTCTATTTCTAACATTCATTGATTTAAATTACTTGAAGCTAAGTGGAATATAGTTTAAGCACAAAGGTATCATTCTTTCCTTCCTTCCTCTCTCTCTTTCTTTTTGCATTTCACTAGAACACTGGCAGCTTGCCACTGGTGCTCTGCAATTCATGAGCTGTGATTTCTGTGCCTTTTACCACTTGTGATCCTTTTTTCCACTACAACCATGTTCACCTAATGGCCACACTACCCTAGCAGCCTCCTGCGGGCTGAGAATAAATAAAACTCTCAGTAGGCAAAGGAAAATACCAGCAATCTGGGGCGCCTGGGTGGCGCAGTCGGTTAAGCGTCTGACTTCAGCCAGGTCACGATCTCGCGGTCCATGAGTTCGAGCCCCGCGTCGGGCTCTGGGCTGATGGCTCAGAGCCTGGAGCCTGTTTCCGATTCTGTGTCTCCCTCTCTCTCTGCCCCTCCCCCGTTCATGCTCTGTCTCTCTCTGTCCCAAAAATAAATAAATGTTGAAAAAAAAAATTAAAAAAAAAAAAAAAAAAAAAGAAAATACCAGCAATCTAAGAGGCCAGCATCTGGAGGGTGGTAGGATAAGCACAATATTTAGGACAGATGCTACTGAAGTAAAGCTGCTGGGGAAATAAATAACTTTAGCAGCAATAACAACAAACAAAGCACTAATGGAGATAGACTTACAACACGGAAAGGATGTTTTGGAATGGAAAACATGATTTTCAAATTTTAAAATTTAGTAGATGAAGGTGGAGATAGTGCCTGGTGCAAACTCTGTCAGTGGCCTGAAAGCCCAAGTGGCAGCAAAACCTCAAAGGAATGTACAGAAATACAAAGGGAGGGAAGTCAGTGCAGGAAATAATAAGAAAATTGGAAGACAGAGCAAGAGACTATAGACTACCAATAGGAATTCCAAAAGAAAAAAAGGAACCAATGAAGGAAGAAAATGTCATTTATTTGAAAAGGTCTTGGAAATTTAAAAAAATGTACTGAGTTCAAGACAAGATTGCCAAAAAATATAAACCTAAGAATGTCTTGGTACAATTTTGTAATTTCAAGGATAAAACAGAAAATCTTACCAGCTGTCAGACAGAAACATGGGGGTTATTAACAAAGGAAAATAATATTAGCTTTGGACTTCTTACCTACAATACCAAAACTGCAAAACCATAGATTACCATAAATATACTCTGAGAAAAAAGGCCTGCAAGCTCTAAATCCTATACCCAGTCAGACACCATTGACCTATAAGGTTAGAAGAATCATATTTGTGAAAATGCAAAGATTCAGATAATAAATCAACCAGTAATGTTTTGGAATAATGACTCTAAATGAAAAAAAAAATGGATCAGATCAGAAATCTCGAGACAGGGGAAGACAAGGAGGGTAAGAAGCATTTTTGAAATACATATATAAACACATTTATAAAACTATATATATAGCTAAATCTAAATGAATAATGATCAAATAAACTGGGAAATTATAATGTATATACTAGATATGGATTCCCCAGAATGTGTACAGACTTACTACAAAAGACAACTTAATCCTCGTCTAGAATTCAAAGCATTTTCTCAGCAATACCTAAAAGTTTACGGGTGGGAGGAGATGGGGGAAGTAAAAGTTCACTGGTGTAGGGACATAGAGGAAATGGGAATGTCTTGGAAGAAGGATATAGTTAGCACCTTTTACAAAATATAATAGTGGAGAAATGCATATTTGATTATGAGTATCAGAAATTGGAAGGAAAGCACCAGGGGAATGGTAAAGTCTAGCATACCTTCTAAAATAGTAAGGGGGCAAAAGGGAAAAATAGCACCTGGATGAAACCAGTAACAGGAAAAAGGACAAGGAAGAAATAACAAAGTTGGATGAACTGTAAACATAAAGTAAGATGGGAGAAAAAATATCAAAGGAATAATTTATAGCAAACTTCATGGTAAAGCAAAATAAACTTTATGCCAGGATTAGGGTTATAGTGACTTAAGGCTGGTACGAGATTGAGCCTTTTTTTTTTTTTTAAAGGTCAAATCCCATTTGAATGTTATTCACAAAGGGTACAGTAAAAGAGGAAAGACTGGAAATCAACAGTAGGGTAAAGAGACACCAGCCAAGTGTAAATAAGCAAAAAAGCAAGAGTGGCATATTAATGTTGAAGTGGAATTTAAGTTAAAAGAACTAAAAAGCATAGAGAGGCAATAAATTGTGATAAGAGGCAAATTTATAAATTTGATATGATAATGTGTAGCTGTCTCACAAGACAAGGTTTCATGTTATCTAGGCTTCTTGGTTGCCCTGACCTGTACATTGTAGGCACTCAATAAATAAACCAAATTAACCCTGGCTTCAACTCAATCTCTCTATAATAGCTTTGGGAATGAAGAGTGTGCAACTGTTATGACCATAATGTAATATGGTAATACTGTCTGCAGATGGAAGAGAAGATACTACTTCGCATTTATATAATCATAAATAGTGCCTTCTTTGAAAGGTTGTCATATAGAAGAGGGAGTAAATTTATTTGGTATTGCTCCAGAGGGCAGAATTAGGACTAATGGATGGAAGAAACAGGGGTGAAGACTTTGGCTTGCCACAGCAGCCATTCGACAAAAGAATGAAGATCTTTCTCACTAAAAGTGGCAAACAAAAACCTGATGGCTGGCTGTCAGAAATTTTCTCTAACATCTTCACTAGGTGAAAGTCTGAACTGGCTAACATCAGAAGTTCCTTTCAATTCTAAGATACTGTGATTCTCTGGAAATAAATGAAATTAGTATAAACACAACGACTATTTTCTTTTCACATAGAGACTGAAGCATAGAGGGAGAGACTGACTCCAGCATTGCAATGTAAGACTCATCTTGCAGATCATACTTTTTTCCTCTCACTTTTTGAACATCAGGAGCATTTAACTATTTGACTTGAGTAAACAAAATAAAAGCATTTTTCTTCCCAACGCTATGACATTCACTTTCAGCTTGGGGAATGGCTACCAATAATAATAAGAGTACTCTCCCCAGAATTCCAACTTAATCAGACATTAAAAAAAAGCTTAAAGTTAACAGAAAGGTAAAGCATATCTCAAAATAAATCTATCAGGGAATGCATGTAGCTTTCTCAATACTTTATGTACTTCAGTTTCTGTGAAAGAGTATGTCTAGAAGGTATAATATCTTTTGACTATAACATCTTTTCAGATTTCAGAGGGCTTTGGGAGACCATTTTCACTTCAGACTTTTTTTTGCTTTTTAAAATCTGTGTCTGCCTTAAATTACTATAATCCTTATTTATTTGTTTGTTTATAAAGTAGGCTCCACGCCGAACATGGAACCTGAACTCAAGACTCAGAGATCAAGAGTCAGATGCTCCACCGACTGGGCCACCCAGCTGCCACTAAATGACTACAATCCTGATTCTGACATAAAAAAAAATTTTTTGTTTTGTTTTATGATGAAGTCTACCATAAAATTCAAAACCAATACAGAGCCTTTACCCAAGTTTAGATTTTATGGATTTTAGAGCATTCAGAATGCAAATGCAGTTTTATTTTAAAATATTTAATATAAACACACAGATGGACAACAGCTGCTAATTAGTTTCCTGTTTCATCTGTTACACCAACTGTGAGTTGTATCATTTTAAGATGAGTGAGGATGACAGTAGAAAAAGGAGAAAAATTGTAGGATTTAGAGATTAAGGAATAATGGCAACTGATCATACCAAGATAACAAGAAAACAGTTCTGAACATAAACTAACCATAGACTAATTTTGTCAGAGGTCAAGGATAAATTACTCAACTGCAAGTATTTTCTAGGTATCTACTTCATGTATTAAATCAAATTCCATACTACATTTAGCCATCATTTAGTCCTTCTTCAGTCCCACTGGGTGTTTAGGCACTATAAAGTCATGTAAACACAGAAGAAAGCATGGTCCCTGCCTTTAAGTTTACAAGCAAGTGCAGAAAACATATGACAAAAATTTAGGAAAATAAACTAAGCAATGAAATTAATATCATTGACGGAATTCAAATACATAATTAAAGTGAAATTACATATAAGGTAAAATGGTATAAATGTTGAGTGGTACAGAATTTTCAGAATTGGCATGGGAGAATCCAGAAAGGCTTTCTAGAAGATATTACTTTCTATGGGGGACAAGTAAGAAAAACATTTCTAAATGTACAGTAATACCCAGAAGTTATGTTTAGAAGAATTGGCAACATCAACTATAACAGCAACTCTTAAGGGTTAAGAAAGGCAACTATAACAGCCACCAAGTCTGTCCCTGGGAGTGGGAATAATCTCTTGTTGTTAAGTCCATCTGTTGGGGTGCCTGGGAGGCTAGGTTGGTTAAGCATCCCACTCTTGATTTTGGCTCAGGTCATGATCTCAGGATTTGGGAGTTCTAGCCCTTTGTAGGGCTCTGCACTTGATAGTGTGGACCCTGCGTGGGATTCTCTGTCTCCCCCTCACTCTTTCCCTGAAAAATAAACATATAAACTTAAAAAAAAAAAAAAAAGAATGTGCTTTCATTTATTAAAAAAAGCACGCATGTTAAAGTAGAAAGCACATTTTTGGTTGGCCAATAGAAAATGAGAGTCCTGGGGCGCCTGGGTGGCGCAGTCGGTTGAGCGTCCGACTTCAGCCAGGTCACGATCTCGCGGTCCGTGAGTTCGAGCCCCGCGTCAGGCTCTGGGCTGATGGCTCAGAGCCTGGAGCCTGTTTCCGATTCTGTGCCTCCCTCTCTCTCTGCCCCTCCCCTGTTCATGCTCTGTCTCTCTCTGTCCCAAAAATAAATAAACGTTGAAAAAAAAAATTAAAAAAAAAAAAAAATGAGAGTCCTCTCTTAATAAACAAATCTATTTAGAAATCTATCAGAAAATAAATTATATTGATTCAAAATTAAAACTTTGCATTTTGAGCAGGAAAGGGTATTTATTTCTTTTTAAAAAATGTTTATTTACTTTTGAGAGAGCACATAAGCAGAGGAGGGGCAGATAAAGAAGGGGACAGAGGATCCGAAGCAGACTCTGAGCTGACAGCAGCAAGCCCAATGCCAGGTTCCAACTCACAAACCATGAGATTATGACCTGAGCTGGAGTCAGACGCTCAATTTATGGAGCCATCCAGGTGCCCCAAAAGGTATTTATTTCACAAGGGAAGAAAGGCAGTTTATAAAGATGACAAGAACTAATTAGATTTGGATCTAAATTCTCCTTGATATGTCCACTCTCACTGCTGTTGTTTAACATAGTGTTGGAAGTGCTAGCATCAGCAATCAGAAAACAAAAGGAAATCAAAGGCATCCAAATTGGAAAAGATGAAGTCAAGTTTTCACTTTTTGAAGATGACATGATATTATACATGGAAAACCCGACAGACTCCACCAAAAGTCTGCTAGAACTGATACATGAATTCAGCAAAGTCACAGGATACAAAATCAATGTACAGAAATCAGTTGCATTCTTATACACTAACAATGAAGCAACAGAAAGACAAATAAAGAAACTGATCCCATTCACAATTGCACCAAGAATCATAAAATACCTAGGAATAAACCTAACCAAAGATGTAAAAGATCTGTATGCTGAAAACTATAGAAAGCTTATGAAGGAAATGGAAGAAGATATAAAGAAATGGAAAAACATTCTGTGCTCATGGATTGAAAGAATAAATATTGTCAAAATGTCAATACTACCCAAAGCTATCTATACATTCAATGCAATCCCAATCAAAATTGCACCAGCATTCTTCTTGAAGCTAGAACAAACAATCCTAAAATTTGTATGGAACCACAAAAGGCCCCGAATAGCCAAAGTAATTTTGAAGAAGACCAAAGCAGGAGGCATTCCAATCCCAGACTTTAGCCTCTACTACAAAGCCGTAATCATCAAGACAGCATGGTATTGGCATAAAAACAGACACATAGACCAATGGAATAGAACAGAAACCCCAGAACTAGACCCACAAAAGTAAGGCCAACTAATCTTTGACAAAGCAGGAAAGACTATCCAATGGAAAAAAGACAGTCTCTTTAACAAAGGGTGCTGGGAGAACTGGACAGCAAAATGCAGAAGATTGAAACTAGACCACTTTCTCACACCATTCACAAAAATAAACTCAAAATGGATAAAGGACCTGAATGCGAGACAGGAAACCATCAAAACCCTAGAGGAGAAAGCAGGAAAAAACCTCTCTGACCTCAACTGCAGCAATTTCTTACTTGACACATCCCCAAGGGCAAGGGAATTAAAAGCAAAAATGAGCTATTGGGACCTCATGAAGATAAAAAGCTTCTGCACTGCCAAGGAAACAATCAACAAAATTAAAAGGCAACCAATGGAATGGGAAAAGATATTTGCAAATGACATATTGGACAAAGGGCTAGTATCCAAAATCTATAAAGAACTCACCAAACTCCACACCTGAAAAACAAATAATCCAGTGAAGAAATGGGCAGAAGACATGAATAGACATTTCTCTAAAGAAGACATCCAGATGCCCAACAAGCACACGAAAAGATGCTCAACGTCGCTCCTCATCAGGGAAATACAAATCAAAACCACACTCAGATATCACCTCACGCCAGTCAGAGTGGCCAAAATGAACAAATCAGGAGACTAGAGATGCTGGAGAGGATGTGGAGAAACGGGAACCCTCTTGCACTGTTGGTGGGAATGCAAACTGGTGCGGCCACTCTGGAAAACAGTGTGGAGGTTCCTCAAAAAATTAAAAATAGACCTAACCTATGACCCAGCAGTAGCACTGCTAGGAATTTACCCAAGGGATACAGGAATACTGATGCATAGGGGCACTTGTACCCCAATGTTTATAGCAGCACTCTCAACTATAGCCAAATTATGGAAAGAGCCTAAATGTCCATCAACTGATGAATGGATAAAGAAATTGTGGTTTATATACACAATGGAATACTACTTGGCAGTGAGAAAGAATGAAATATGGCCCTTTGTAGCAACGTGGATGGAACTGGAGAGTGTGATGCTAAGTGAAATAAGTCATACAGAGAAAGACAGATACCATATGTTTTCACTCCTGTGTGGATCCTGAGAAACTTAACAGAAGACCATGGGGGAGGGGAAAGAAAAAAAAAGGTTAGAGAGGGAGGGAGCCAAAACATAAGAGACTCTTAAAAACTGAGAACAAACTGAGGGTTGATGGGGGGTGGGAGGGAGAGAAGGGTGGGTGAGGGGTACTGAGGAGGGCACTTGTTGGGATGAGCACTGGGTGTTGTATGGAAACCAATTTGACAATAAATTTCATATTTAAAAAAAAACAAATAAAAATTCTCCTTGATAAAAATTTCTACTTTTAGAACATTAGGTAAACACCAAGATGTTAGGATATGTTTTGTTCACAAATTGTAAGATGTAAGGCAACGGGCTTTGCCCAAATAACCACTGTACTGTTAACTCTATCTTGATAATTCCTCCTAAATGTGCTAGTTTTTTAAGAATCCAATTTGCTGTCTCAGTGCTTGTTCCTTCTGTTTCATGCTCTAATGTGAAGAGGCAGCTTCACAAATTGGCAACAACAGGAGCAGGCAATTCAAATCCCGCACACCAATCTATGACAGAGCCTAGGAAACCCAGTATGATTTGAGTGGGGCAGGCTACTGTGATGGCAGTTTTCCAGAAGGGGGAACCCTTTTCTTAATTATGGGAATTTCTCAGCCCTGCAGGCCTTGAAAGGCTAGAAGGGCTAAGTCAGTAGTTACAAGCTACATTACCAAGCTGTTTTAAAGCTGCTGTAAAAATATAAACAGCTGAATAGTTAAAGTCAGTCTTAGACATTATATAAACTTGATTAATGCTGAACTTTATCTAAAAAAAATTTCCCAAGGGGATTCTGTATATTTGGATCATGATTACTGCTTATTTCATTGAGGAGGTAAATGTATAACATCCATCTATTTAAGCCCAAGGAAACAGCTCCCCAACTTTTTAAATTAGAGGCTTCCCAAATCCATTTGGAATTCTGCTCCCCTCCCAGTTTATATTTCTTTTTCTTCAGAAAGATAAAACGAATTATCTCAGCCACAAAGCTTTACATTGTGCATTTTTGGGGGATGTGTCTCAGTTAGTAACGGAATTCTGTTGTCAGTGCCATACTTTCTTGCCTGCTCCTATGGCTAGGTTTTTGGACTCACTGTGAAGGGACCCTGTAAGATTCTTCTGGACAGTTGCATAGTTTCTAGGTTCCATGGAAAGAAACGGTAGTATAGGAAAAGACGGCAGGGCTACCTGATCTAGGAGATGTATTCCTACTTAGTGCTGTGTACACAGGGGTACCAAGACACTCCTTCATGGAGCTTCCTGCTGGGAAAGAATATATCCCTGGCTAACTATGAACAAATCCTTTTTCCACTCTGTATAAGCCACATAAAACAGCAATTTCTCTGAGAAATTTTATCAGGAAAGTGAGGGAAAGGAAAAACAAAGAAAAATATATGTGCCCAAATGATGACTATCTTAACCAAGTCTGCCCACAATTATCTTGGCTGGCAAATATGGTATGCCATACTCATTTACCTATCCAAACTTCCTCATTTGTCTCGGACTCTTCCCCCACAGTAGGGAAATAGTAGTTGTTCATGTTGCCTAGAGGACAAAAGGGGGCTAAGAAGTCATTGAACCAGCCATGGGAAAAAGAAAACCAGGACATCTACTATCCCATATTCAAGGTAGAAACAGGATGGAGCTTAGAAGTAGTTTATCCCTATAGACTCATACCAATTTGTGCCAATTAGAAACCTCTAGACTTGACTAGTTTCATATTCAGGTTCATACTCAGTGGTCCCTCTCTTTCTTTTTCTGTTACTTCCTGGCACTTATTGAATAGTTACCATGTGCTGGCACTGTTCTAATTGCTGAGGATACAGTCATGAACAACTTGTTTTACATGCCTACCAGCAGTTGAGGACAGCAGCTATTTACCATTTTACCTCTGCCATCAACATAGTTTTGGATATGGCAGACACTCAACAAATGGTCACAAAATGAATAAAATAAAAATTTAAAGACACTCGCAAATAATTGTGGGTATATGCCAAGATTTAGTGATAGAGGTGTTCATCATTTACTTGCAAATGAGAAAGATTAGAAACAACCTAATGCCTAACAATTAGGGATTGTATAAATAAGTAATATTAAACTTTATACTAGAGAATAATATATAGGCATTTAAGTGATATAGCAGAGAACTATGTAATCAGACAGATGTTTATGGTACATTGTGGAAAAATGAAAAGTTATAATAAGAGTATGATTTCTTTGCTTTCTTATACTCACACATATATGAACTCTATACACACATAGAATTGAAGAATAAAAGGAGAGTAATACTGGGTAATGGGATTATATGTTAATTTCCTTTCTTTGCTTTTTTTTTGATGAACCTATATTTTCTAAATTTTCTTCAATGAACATTTGTTTATTCTAAGATTAAAAAGTTACATTAAAAATGTACACTAGAACCTCTAGAACAATGGCCCAAGAGGTGCATAATAGAATTGGACCAGGAATAGAAGATGATCATGTTAACCCATATCTAAAGTCTTTTAATGTCTTACTACTAATTACATCTCTGTAGACAGCATTAAAAGATACCATGCAGTTAGTACAAAGCTGCTAGCTTCAGGTAAGTCTTTTTTGCACAGCTAATTTGTAACTCACAGGTTATGTAAAATTGGTTGTTTGTAACCTAGAACACCTTTCTATATAAACATCTATAAGTACTCCACATGGTGGGTATGATTCTAGAGTAAACAAACAAACCCTTAATTTAGCTCATAATGTTACTCGTATATTGCGGAATTACCCTGCAGTACTAGCCTGAACTGTGGAAGCAAGATGGAAGACTGAAGAAACAATGTTGAAATATAAAGCATTTGCTTATGACATCTTCCCACCTACCTTTCTTTAGTCATTTCCTGCGGCCAATGCACTTCTTGCTGGGCCCCTAGTATCTTGCTATGCTAAGGTTCTGTTTCCGTACAGTTTTCCCACTGCCTCAAAGAACTCCAAGTTCTAAGTGATTTACTCCTGTTCATTCAGGACAGCAGATTTACTCAGATGTTGGATGTCTGGTTTAAATGTATTCACATTAATATGCAAACTCTCAAGTAGAATACTTTTTTTTTTTTTTAATTTTTTTTTCAACGTTTTTATTTATTTTTGGGACAGAGCGAGACAGAGCATGAACGGGGGAGGGGCAGAGAGAGGGAGACACAGAATCGGAAACAGGCTCCAGGTTCTGAGCCATCAGCCCAGAGCCCGACGCGGGGCTCGAACTCCCGGACCGCGAGATCGTGACCTGGCTGAAGTCGGACGCTCAACCGACTGCGCCACCCAGGCGCCCCAAGTAGAAAACTTTTTAACACAATTGTATCTTTAAATATTATATTATCAGAAAGTATAGCAAAGTGAATAGAACACATTCAGCCAGTATGTGGGATATCTGGGCTTAACAAACATCTCTCCTAAATAGGCTACATTGTGAGGGTCAGGCAGCAAGGAGATTAAGGGTACCACTAAATTGTTCTTGTTGTTCCTGGCCTTCCCCCTTACTTCTCAAAATGCTTTTTCTCCCTTCCCTTCTTTTAATGTAGTGACAGAGAAACTTTATATGGTGAGTAGGAAAAAGGAAAGAATAAGGTTGGCTGTTTGGGAATCTAGGTTATTTATAAGTTGAATAAATGTAAGGCTGACTACCAAAGTATTATACATTCACACTGTGTGTATGCTCTCTTCTCTTTTCCTTTCTCCTTTATCTCCCCACCCCCACAAATGATACTATGAACTTGGTGTAACAAATTATCCAAACATAATAAATATCGCAAATGCAGCCCCAGCAGCTGTGAGAAGAAAGGTAAAGGAAGAAATTATAAAAGGAAGACTGTAATAAATCCTCCTGTCATTTTCCTCTTTTCTATATCATCTATATCATCTAAAGATCTGGATTCTGCAACTCAAGTCTTTAAAATTCATTTATAACTACACAGTTAATATGTAATTCACAATTTAAACTAAATTTTCCCCTCTGGCTTTTGAAATGTTCACAGCTACTATTTACTAAGGGGTTTTATTCATTAAAATAGATATAGCCTATTTAGTTTATTAACCTTAATATTAATGAAATACAGATGCTAACTCCAATTAAAAGGGTAGCATGGTAGAGCAAAAGGTTCTAGAAAGGACCCCGGAGTTAAGACAGGCCTGGGTTGAACTCCTTACTCCGCCTTTTACTAGCTGCGTAACTCTGAACAGTTTAATTTTTTTAAGTTTCAGTACTATTATCTCCAAAATGGGGATAACAGACACTTATCTGGCTCTGTTGTTTCAAGAGGCTTAAATAAGACACATAAGTGAGAGAATGTAGTACAGTGCTATTTATATATGATGGGTACTCAATGAAGACTGACATGTTTGCAGTAAGGAGTCTGGAGAAAATGGATGTATATTGGGTGGGAAGGGAAGAGAGGTAAGGATCAGAATTGAAAACTTCTGGGCGCCTGGGTGGCGCAGTCGGTTAAGCGTCCGACTTCAGCCAGGTCACGATCTCGCGGTCCGTGGGTTCGAGCCCTGCGTCGGGCTCTGGGCTGATGGCTCAGAGCCTGGAGCCTGTTTCCGATTCTGTGTCTCCCTCTCTCTCTGCCCCTCCCCCGTTCATGCTCTGTCTCTCTCTGTCCCAAAAATAAATAAACATTGAAAAAAAAATTAAAAAAAAGAAAAAAAGAAAACTTCTTTGTATTCTTACTAATAACTGTATCATTCATCTCTGTAGTACCAAGGACTGGTACAATACCTGACACAGTAACCCCTCATAAAAGTTTGTTGAATTATTAGGGTGTGCTTATCCATATATAATAAAGCCCCAATTCTGCCACAGGTATAGAATACACACCTTAGAAAGGTCATATTGGTAGCAGAATCGAGGGTTAGTTAGAGGAGAAGAAGACTTCAAGAATGGACACCAGTTAAGATGGCAGTCTCATATGTCTAGACAAAAAATAAATGGAGCCCTGAACTAAGCCAGGACAATACGGATGAAGGGATGAGAATGCAGAGAAGAAATATCAAGAAGGGAAAATCTCTAGGACTTAAATACAGGGGTGAGTGAAAGAGAGGACCTATGATGACGTGCTCAGGTTTCTTCTGGCTTGGGTGACTGGGTAGGTGGTGAGGCAGTCACTGAGATAGAAGAATGAAAGGAAATGGAACAGGGCAGTCGTGGGGAGAGGCGGTGAGTGAGGTGAGGGGATGGTGAACTGATTTTTGGACAGGTTGAGTTTGCAATGCCCATTGAACTTAAAGAAGATGCACCTAGGAAGTAAGTGGATCTAGGCATGGAGCCCAAGACAGAGATGAAGTTTGGGAGTCATTGGCATAAGGAATCAGAAGCACAGAAAGCCAAGAGGGAGCAATGGGGACTCCTAAATTTAGGGAATGAACATAGGAGGAGGAGCTACAAAAATCAAGAAAAGATAAACTACAAATAAAACATGAAGAAGTGGAAATGGTGTACTGCTAGCGAGGAATGTAAAACTGTGGTAGACAGACCTAATAGCTGGGTTTTGCAGGCATTTTATTTGTGTTTATAGTCACATACCATTTTGATGAGGCTTTGTAATCCAGATGAAGACAAATCAACATTGACACTCTTCTGTTATATGTAATAACCTTCACAATGTCTTTTGATTTAATCTCTTAAAGAAATTCTACTTCCAAATGTGAGTTTAAGCTCTGGAACTTCATAAAACATTTTTATTACTAATCTCTAAATTCTAGTACATTTCTAGTACATGTAATTTCAAAGGCAAGATCTAGGTCTGTTTAAGCTTTGTATCTTCAATAGCCTTGGTCTTAAGATTCATAGTAGATGCATGATTAAATTGACAAAAATCCTTGTTATTTCCTGTGATCCATGGACCAACAGCTTGGTGTCCTTGGGAGTTTGTTAGAAATGCAAAATCTTGGCCCACCCCACAACTGCTAAATCAGAATCAGCATTTAAAAAAAAAGCTTATTTATCTGAGTGTGTGTGTGAGAGAGAGAGAGAGAGACAGAGAGAGGGAAACAGAGAGAGGGGTAGAGAGAGGGAGACAGAGAATCCCAAGCAGGCTCTGCACTGTCAATGCAGTGGGCTCCATCTCATGAACCACAAGATCATGACCCGAGCCAAAATCAAGAGTTGAACGCTTAACTGACTGAGCCACCCAGGTGCCCCAGAATCAGCATTTTAAATAAGATCTCTAGCTGATTCTCACAGGTACACAACCAATACTTCCTGACTGACTGAACAATGAATAAATAAATTGTATTGTTATACCTAGTCCATCTCCAACTTTAGCCCATGTGAAATGCCTTGGTCAAATTATCTTTGTAAAATAATGGTTATGATGTCAATTTCACTTTTTTTTTTTTTTTAAAGCTTCAAATTTAAATGAATTGGGTAGTTTCTGCTTGGATTGCAAAGCCTTTCAAAGTCTGGCCTCAAATTTCTACCAAATTCACCTCCATTATCCTTCTACCGAAACCTCCTGTTCTAATCATTCTGGCCTTTGAGTAGCTCGCTGTTTATTTCTACTTCTGTATTTTATTTTCTACTTCTCTACTTTTTATTCATTCCATGTTTCCTACTTGATTAACACACTCTTTTTCTAACTATACACATTCTATTCATCCTTCATGTTTTAGCTAACATTGCACCTTTATAAAAACAAAACAAAACAAAAAAAACCTCTGACCACTGTAGCGCATAGTTATGATTCCTTTCTGACATATGTAGTTATTATCTTGTCTTCATAATGATAGCAAAGAATTGCAGATTGATAATTTCAAGACTTAAATTCCATTTTCACCTCTGCCAGTAACTTGCATAATGCTGGGCAAGTTCATTTAACATCTCTGTTTCAAATTTGTCTTTTTAAAAAACTGCTAGGAACTCCAACAGTCTTGTGTTACACATGCTGTGAGAAATTGTCTTATGGAATATATTTTAATACACACAAAATATTTATAAGTGAATGCTTTTAAAATACAGTTGCTAACTATCAGGTATTTGAAGCACCTTTCCCCAAATTTTCACGATACCCTCTTTTTAAATAACATGTACAATAAACAGAGGAAAAATTAAGCCTAATTTAATTATAGAGTCTTAGTCTACAATTTCAACATTTATCATTTTAATTATGGTTGGTGATAAGAATAAGAGCTGAGAAGTAGAATCATAGAATTTAAAAACCAGACTCCAACCATATTTTAAATATAAGAATAGAGCTCTTACTCCCTACTCTTATCTGTCGCAACTGAGCAGGGGTTCTGGGCTTGCTGACATTCTTGAGCTGTTTCTCTCCTTGCTTTAAAGAAAGTGTAGTTTCTCCCATGACCCTCTTGTTTCCCTGGAGAGCTTCACAGAGAGGCTTCTGTATAACATTTGCTTTCATTAGCAAAGGGCTACATAGGAACGAGAAGAATGAAGAGGGAGGCAGCCTTCAGAGAGTATCAACAGGCTGCAGATTAAATGTACCTTGTTTCCTTTGCTAAATTCCCAGCACACATTTCCATTAGAACAGTTATAAATTCTTTCCACCCACATTCCACCTCTGCATTCTAACCATTTACTCTGGGCCTCTTTAATATAGCACTCTAAGACTGAGAAAGTCTAGCTTTGCATTGTTGTATTTTAAAAACATTGTTCTCAGTTTTCTGGAACATATTTTCATTTGAGAAAAGGATATGCACTAGAGATATGTATATTCTCAGAACTGCCTATATCTTGCTTATGCTTTTATTGTTCTTTATATTGTTGTCAAGGAACATTTTGGAGTTAACATATGAAACCAATATTATTAGTAAACATCTACCATAACTCAACAGTGTGGGCCTGAGAAAATTAAATATTAGCATATCAACATATGAGGCCTTCAATGGTGTAATGGCAGCAAAAATAGTATATCAAGTAAGCAATTGTTTTTATATACAAAAGTGCAAAAATAGGAGGAGTAGACAGAATTATAGTCCAGAAAAGCTCAAGGTAAAAATGACACACACACAAAAGTGCTTCCTTTACCTTATAATATTTCTTACAGCCCATTAATGCCCTTGAAGGCAAGGCCAGAGGCAGTTGTAGGTGGGAAACAAATCCTAAATAATCTGGTGAGTTGGTCCCTAGAGTTTCTGGACCTACTCTGTGCTTTTGGAACTCTTGGGTTCCTCATCTCTTTTGGGAAGTTAATTTTTGTCTTTTGTAAAGGTGTACCTGCGTCAGGATAACTTTTGGGTGCTTGAAGTTTATATGAAAGGACAGGTTAGGGATGCCTGGGTGGCTCAGTTGTTTAAGCATCTGACTCCTGATTTTGGCTCAGGTCATGATCTCACGGGTTTGTGAATTGGAGCCCTGCATCTGGCTCTGAGCACTGATAGTGTGAAGCATGCTTAGGATTCTCTCTCTCTACCCTCCAGCGTACTCACTCTCTCTCAAAATAAATAAATAAACTTTTAAAAAAGTTAAAAAAAAAAGGACAGGTTAATAGTCAGGCCCAAATTCACATAACTACTCGTCCTCCTGCTGCCCCCCCACCCCCGGCCCCCTTTTTTTTTCAGTGGGTTATTTTTACTCTTTCCCAAGGGCTAGGGAGCCTGGGTCAAAGTGATATTACGTAACTGTCTTCACCAGCATGGGTTCTAAGTTGGCTGGTTACTCAGCTATGGGCATCTCTAAAACTAAGCATCCAAGTAAATACAAAGGTGAAGATTTTAAAAACAATGACATTTGAAAACATGTCTAACAGACTCTGTATTCCAATATCCTCAGAGAAAGAAAAAAAAACTAGGAGGAAAGGAGAGAACTTTGAAAGGTGAAAGAACATAAAACTACTCCCTTTCATGTTATCAGCAAGATGCTATGTCCAAGGTTTGGATTGTGTTGTGTCCAGTTTGAGCTTAAGCTGGGGTGTAAGTGTCAGAGCATACTCTGAAATGGTAAGGTGGTGCCTCTTCAAAAGCACATTTGCTGGGAAATTCTTACCTTGTCCTGGGGAAGAAAGATCCAGATATAATGAGCTTTTCTCAGTGACAAGGTGGTTACAAGAAAGAAAGGGGCAATTATGGGTGACAGACACATCATGCTATCTATCACTTAGATTTGCCTCTGAGCTTTGTCTCTACCAGGTTGATGTTTGAATATTACTAAAAAAAGCAGGCAAGTGTCTTGTGAACTGGAAATCCTGATGAGAGAGGGCTGCATGGCAGTGCTGCGTGGTAGTGGGGTGCTCAGAAAAAGACTTGATCTTGATCACAGGTTGGAAGGTACAGAAATCCTTGGGGGAATTTAGCAGAGGGCTGAGTTAATTTAGCATATGCGGTAATTGCTCTTAGAGATGGGCAATTCTAGTCACAGATTCTAGTTACAGATGGGTGAATGAAGCCTGGAGAAACTTGGGTTACATAAGGCTACAAAAATCAATATAAAAGTCCTAGAAAAAACTGTACTTAAACTACAAAGGAGCAGTTAGTGCTAATTTTGACATTCTTTTTTATCTTCTTACCCATGTCTTCCCTGTCTTTCTTGAAACAAGTGTGGGTGAATAGGAATAATACCATCACCATTAATTCCATTAGAATAAAGCCAACACTATCAAAAAAGACCCCTGTAAACTTAACATACCCACAGGAGAGCAAAAAGTATTTCTCCTGTTGTAATAGGCATTCTAGGAAAATGTCCCTAAAGGACACAGCCATGTCCATAATTTTTTGGCTTCTAAAGAATGACATTATTGAAAATTATTGTATTAAATTTCTGTCTCTTTAGCAACAACCCCACCTAGTTAGTACTCCCAAAATTCAAATTTGTACAAAAACAACTTCCAAATAAAATCCAATACTTACTTGTCTCCCACAATTCCCAAGTTGATTGTGGGGTAACCATGTTCCTGAATTGTTGCTAAGAGGGTTGAACGATTGCTGTCTCGAATCTTTCCTGGTAAGAGGTCATCTTCAGGATTTAGCAGCTACAAAGCCAAAAAAACCACCACAAATTATTCTCTTAGGATAATGTTGCTTATGGTTAATGGAAAAGAAGTAGATGTAGGACACAGGGGTTAGCATATCTAACACCTACAACAGTATCTGGCACATAGACGGTACACACCCAAAGGGTCCCTGGATAGAGAGTATAGGAGGTTGGAAAAAATGTCCCTCCAGAATTAAAAAGCATTCAGAAATTTAAATGGTGACTAAATAGCAGGCCAGATATCACACCTGCTTTGGCTACAATTTGACAATAGTGGTTTGTAGAGATTGGCCTTCCCAGTGGTCGCTCACAGGGGCAAACTAAAGAAAACAACTTACTTTTTCCCTCCCAATATTCTTTTCTAGTTTGTCTTTCACTGAGAACATCTGAGGTACAGACTTTGTGACATGATATTTTCAAGTCTGAAGAAAATGATTGTTTATATTTTTTTTCAAGCTTTTGATCTCTTCTCTGAAGTGGGATCAACAATATCAAAGAAGTTAAACTTACTTGAAGGAGAGGGAGACAAGTATCTCGTCTCTTTAGTAGCAAAATTAAACAAGTAATACTTAACTAGAAATATGCACAATTATCCCATGACTCTGAATTGAATCACCCTTTAGAGATTTAATATCTCCCATTATGTCTATGAAAAAAATTATTGGAAACTTATTCTATGTTAGGATGTTTCAGTGAGGCAGTGTGGTACATAGTGGGAAGAGCTTGGGATTCAGACATTCAAATTCAAGTTACCTAAACACATTATGCCTTAATGCTCTTACTTATAACATATAGTAATAATAACTGCCTTTAAAAGTAGTTAGGACTGGGGTGCCTGTGTGGCTCAGTTGGTTAAATATCTGACTTCAGCTCAGGTCATGATCTTGCGGTCCGTGAGTTCGAGACCCACGTCAGGCTCTGAGCTGAGAGCCTGGAGCCTGCTTTGGATTCTGTGTCTCCCTCTCTCTGACCCTCCCCCGTTCATGCTCTGTCTCTCTCTGCCTCAAAAATAAATAAACGTTAAAAAAAACACAGTAGTTAGGATTTATTGAAGTAATGAACACTCAGTTAGTGTGGGTAAATATATAATAAATATGATTATCTTCCTTCATGAAAAATGACATTTAAAGAGCAACTATTTTACCCCAACTATTTTCATATTTTACTCCTAGATGCTAGTGTAGATGGAATTAGCTTATAATGTAAACACAGATTTAGATCAGATTATAACATACTTAAGAGGAGTGATCCTTAACACATGCAGACACACCAACGTACAACTTTAATTTACACATCAATTTTAAGATGTACTTTGAATCCAGAAATACAAAATGAATAAAAAGTACATCTTGGAGGTGAAAAAATCTGGACTATTACCTAAGGAAGTTGAAGGCAAGCCTGCACATTTTAGATACTTAGGCTGTTAATATGGCCAATACCTAGAGCTTCATATCTCAGTTCTCCCAAACAATAACCCCAAGCCCCTTCAATCTTCCTTCTGACTCATTAGTGATACCATGTGGTAGGACATTTGGCTTTATGTTGAAAAGTAGTAGCTTTGCAACCAACTGTTCCCTTAAAATAGCTAGAGAAAAACTGATCATCTTATTCAGTGTCACTTGGGAGTCTTCCCTTCAAATACTGCATTAATTTAACTTAATCAGATGCCATGTGACATTGCAACCCACTTTCATCCTTAGTCTGGCAGAGCTTAGAAAATTGCTATTGCAGTGTTAATATAGATTAATTTTCTGATCTTAATTAACACACAGTTATTGAAGTCATTATAATTTTATAAAGGCCAAGGCTTATAGTTCTTTAACTCCATTAATCAGACAAGTTGCTTCAGAAAGAAACTGTGTGGTTATATAATTTTTTTTTTTTTTTCACAAAAGGGTACTGACCAACTAAACAAGAGCCCTGTTTTTAGGGTGTTATTTTGCTGTAAACAGTTCTAGAAATAACAGAACAATTAGAGATCATTGGAGAACTAGTCATTTATCTGTAAAGCTGACATGATAAAATAATACTTAGTTAAATGAGGGTGTGGGGTTTACAGTGCATTTCATGTATTTTCAAAGAAAAACAGAACTGAATGGGAGATTAAGGCTGAATATAGTAGAACAAATTCACAATATTTCCTTTTAAAACTTAATCTTATTTTTTGGTTATCTTATACTTCTGGTCATCTTTGAAATGCCTGAAACCTGCCACAGTTAAAATACAAAAGAAAAAAAAAAAAAAAACAAAGTAAAACAACACATAACCCATTATCTCCCTACCTTGTTACTTTCCTGTCTACCATATATTAAATTTCAATTTCCTGTTTCTGTTACTAGTGGTGCTACTGTCTTTCAAACATTTAAACTTTGATTCTTTTTATTTCCCTTTGTAGTTCACTATCTTCCCAAAGATCACAGATCTTAAGAACATCCTAATAACATATCTTCCTTGACTCTATGGTTTTAGTCATTCTCTTACCCAGGCATCCCACTCCTTCATTTCAGATATTCAATGTCTAAATGTCTACAAATCATTATAATTGGCTATCATACATACAAACTCTTTCTTTCTGAGAAACAGAAACATCAACTTGCAAAACTGTACTATTATTTGTATAACAGAGAAACTGTACCAAACCATGACAAGTAACTCAAACAACTATCTTAAGTCAAATTGTTTTAACATAAACTTGTTTAGACTTATATACTCCAAGACCATGGACAAATTGAGACCATGATAACTCCAGATGGACTCATGTGCTCCAAAGATGAGACCATTTCAGCAACTCACCTATTTTATAAAATCTGACCAGTCTCTGCCTAGACCTTACTTGCTAATTTCGACCTTAAAACCACCCCCAGTTCTCATGACCAACCTCAGTTCTCAAAGTCCTGTATATATCCTTCAGTAATATCCTCCATTTCTGGCACTACTGGGATTCTTCCATGGTGATGCTCTCCCTTGCTCAGAAATTTTTATACAGCTTTGTATGATCAACAAATTTCCCTGGTGGTTGTTATATCAAGACTTTGATAGTCCTAGAGGTCCCACCAAGACTTAGACAAGACCCCTTCCTACGAGTATTCTTATATTGGTTACATTGAACTTCACTGAGGTCTCCTGAGTCTCTTTGCTCCAGAGATTCTTTGCTTATGATGGTAAGTCCAGCACTTCCTTAAGGTCTGATCCTTTTTTGTTGAGCTCCCAAAGCTAGCTGATATTTATTTTGTTTGTTGTGAGAATAAGGTTCCCAGGACTTTTTGGTTATTTGATCAAATTTGTACAAATTTTTGTTTTTCTTGTGAAGATGTGTTAAAGCATTGATTTGATACTAATCATCTTGCTTGTCAACAAACAAGATGTAGCTTGTTTGGCTAAATTCTTGTGTGTCTGTAAGAGCTTTTCTTTGTTTATGTTTGAGAAATTGGCTTTGGGAAAGATCTCTTCTCTAACTATTCCTGCTGATTTTTAGGGTCAGCTGTTAGGGATTCAACCTTAGTGCTAAGGACTTCAGGTATAATATATAAGCAATATTTTTCCAATTCATGGGTTCATCTAATAATAAAATTCTTGTACTTCCTGGCATAACTCTGGCTTGTTTTATTTTTCTTGCATTTATCTTTCAAAAAAGCATAAATTCATGAAGAACAATTTGGAATTCCAGTGGTCACTTTGAAGTACATATGACATGACCACATTTATCCACTTGAAAGCATGTTGAGAACAAAAGGGAAATACAATTCTGAATATTCAATGATTAGCATTTTTATTGTTATGCAAAGTTTCAAAAGGAAGTTTAAATAAAAAGGTACAAAATTTAAAATTCTTTTGTTAAACCCTCGTGAGGAGGTTCTCTGTCTCCTTTCTAAAAGAGAAATCACTTAGTTTATTTCAAGAGACATCTTCTTTGTTTCTGTTCTTTGGAGATTTAATCTTATGGTCTTGATTGAATTGTCAAAGGGCCTGAGATTGATTATAATGACTCACTTTCCCTTTCCTATGTTTTGAAATGGGCTTGCCTGCATAAGACTTCTCCCTTCTTTGCAAAGGGAAGATAATCAGGCTTCTCTAGTGGTCACTAACTCCATATCCATTGCAAACAGCTCCCTTATACATCCTTACTTTTCTTTTTCCTTTTTCTAGAATACTTTATTAATTGATCAAAAACCAATTCTAGTAATTATGGACACACCTTAGAAATACTCAGATTGTCCAGGTAAACAGATGTAACACATTGAGAGAAAAAGTCAGATTATAAACTCTAATGGAGATGTTCGTATTTTAAATAGCTTCTGATTAAACTCTGGGGAAAACAAACAAACAAACAAACAAACAAAAAAACCTAATTGCCTCAGAAAGAAAAAAAGGGCATTTAGAGCTTTCAAACATAGCTTAAGGAGTATTTTAAGAATTTGGTTTTTAAATACTGAGGTTTACAAATTGTATTTGAAAAAAGTCCACATTCTATTTCTACCGTGATGACTCTTCGCACGAATTAGAGTTGATAATCTTGCTTCAAAAATTGTCCTGTGTTTTCTTCCTGACTTTACCAGCATGTAAGAAATGATACTAGAAATATATTCTAGATTAATTTTAATTTTCTAAATTTCCTTTCCTACTTTTGCTACAAAATAGCAACACTGTGTTCATCTAAATCGGAGAATGATGATATGGCATGTCTCTGTGAAAAGAGGCTGATGAGGTTCAAGGCATGCTACCCAAAATATGGCAACTGGTACAGTGGATATTTCAAGCTGAAGGAATTTGAGAAATGGCATGTGCAAGAAGGACTTCCCCATTACACAGGTCATAAAACCTTCATGTGAGAGGTACCCTCCCTATGCCTGGAGGAAAGGAGCATCCTTATCTCTGAAGATGAAGGGACACAGAGGAATCCAAACGAACAAGAAGCCTTGCTAAGTTTCCCTCAGTTTACTACACTTTCCTCAAACCCTTTGTCCTATCATATTTTTCCATGACTTTCCACTCCTCATCAAGCCTAATATAAAAATGCTCAGGTTTGACTGTTTCTTCAGGTCTTCATTTTCTTATGAAGGCTCTTCTGTCACAAAAAACTTAAAAAAATGTATATGCCTTTTCTCTTGTTAATCTGTCTTTTGTTTCAGGGGTAACAAAATTGAGAACTTGAGAAATTAGAAGGGTTTAGGAAAAATATATTTTTCATTCTACAGGATGAATTCTTGTAAGGCTTCTATTAAATCATAAGGTCTTATATGAAATTAAATTTTATTTTATTAAAAAATTAAAAAAATATTTATTTATTTTTGAGAGAGAGAGGGAGTGCATATGAGCAGGGGAGAGGCAGAGAGAGAGAAGGAGACAGAGAATCCAAAGCAGGCTCTGTGCCATTAGCACAAAGCCCGACATGGGGCTTGAACCCACAAACCATGAGGTCATGACCTGAGCCAAAGAAGGACGCTCAACCGACTGAGCCACCCAGGTGTCCCTGAATTAAATTTTAATTGCCAGATCCTTGTTAACTTTAAGATCTTAACAAGTATTAATTTGAGCAATTGATAAATCATTTTTTTTAATATGAAATTTATTGTCAAATTGGTTTCTATACATTACCCAGTGCTCATCCCAACAGGTGCCCTCCTCAATGCCCATAACCCACTTCCTCCTCCCTCCCACACCCCATCAACCCTCAGTTTATTCTCAGTTTTTAAAAGTCTCTTATGGTTTGCCTCCCTCCCTAACTTTTTTTTCCTTCCCCTCCCCCATGGTCTTCTGTTAAGTTTCTCAAGATCCACATAAGAGTGAAAACATATAGTATCTGTCTTTCTCTTGTATGACTTATTTCATTTGGCATCACACTCTCCAGTTCCATCCACATTGCTACAAAAGGCCATATTTCATTCTTTCTCATTGCCAAGTAGCATTCCATTGGGTATACAAACCACAATTTCTTTATCCATTCATCAGTTGATGTACATTTAGGCTCTTTCCATAATTTGGGTATTTTGGATATTACATTGCAGGCAATGTAATCTTTAACATACTCATGCTCTTATTACATACATCATTAACAGGTTAGAGTAACCATCATTAACAGGTTAGAGTAACCATCATTAACAGGTTAAAAAGGATATACAAAGACAGAGGAATGCTTGTGCAAGGTAGTGAATATGTTTAGTTTTTAGGTAAAAAAAACAGAATATTTTTCTTCAGGCAAAAATGATCTGATTGTGCCAAAATATGAGGGATGACAGTGAAAAATATTTGGGGGTATTACACAGTAAGTATAGAAGGTCTAAAGGAAAATTACTTTTATAGCTTGGGAGTAATAATTATAAATAATGAATTCACAGAAAGGATAATATGTATGAAAAATATTGACAAAGTTGGTCATATGACATGGGTTTCTTCATAAGGAAAAAAAAGCCTGTGAATTTTTTATTGCAAATCATTATTGTAATTTGGGTTTTCTTTCTGTTAAAGATGGCCAAGTTATCTTGTGCCCAGATAACAAAGGTCCCTTTTTATAACCAAAATATTTTGTTAAGTCTTTGAGTTGTGGCATACTCTTAAATCACTTTAAATAAAAGCTTCTAATAATCATGGTCATTTATTGGTGATTTTAAAAATATTGTTTGCAAATATTTCTTGTTTTTATTTTGACTTTTATTAATATCTTTTCTCCTCTGACAACTCTTCTTGGTTTTGCCTTTCCCATATTCAGGATAAAACTGTTCAGATGTCTTTCACACCTTTAAAACAAGGTTTTACTTTCCTGGATGGCTACTAGGTAATACAAAGATTTGCTCCTTTCTCCTGATAAAAGGAAGGACGCTAAAGTATTTGACATATTTTTACATTGAAATTTAGAAATCTAGAATTGTGGCTTTGAAGTACCTGGCAAAGTTTTATATTTGCCTTAATGTTAATCTACGTGGCAGTGGCCAGATGTGTAATCTCTGGAGCTTTAAATGCTACTGCATCTGCTAAGCTATACGGTTTAACAAATCGTCATGCAATAAATAGAACATGAAGACATGATGCTCACATAAATCAAAATGACTACTTCAGAAAACCTAATACACAATAATGGCCCATCAAAAAGTGATACAAACTGGACTGATCACGTCTCCAGAAGATAATGGTCTCATTTAGGCTGAAAGTGACCAGGAGTGGGGGGAACTGAGAAATTAAATTGAAATCAGGACTTCCAAAACAGATAAATTGTGTCACATGCTAACACAGAACACAAACTATTTTAGTTTAAATTCTCTTTAACTGCAGCTCATAAAGAGCTGTAATTATATATTTGCAAAAAGTTATAAAAATAGTACAGAGAAGTCCCCAGTTTCCCCAATAGTAACATTTTATATAACTATAGAGTAATATTAAAACCAGGGAACTGACATTGGTATAAGGAATATGTATACTTCTTTGCCACTTTGCCACATATGTAGATTTGCATGACCTGCTACCTCAAATCAAGATGCAGAACCATTTCTTCACCTCGAAGATATTCCTCATGCTAACCCTTTATAGTCATATTCTCCCTCCTGTCCATCTCTAATACATCCCTAATACATTTTCCATCTTTATAATTTTATCATTTTAAGAATGTTATATAAATGGAATCCTATAATACGTAACCTTTTAAGATTGATTTTTTCCTTCCACTCAGCATAATACCACTGAGGTCCATCCAGGTTGATGCATGTGGCAATAGTTCATGGCTTTTTATTCCTGTTTCCAGTTTTGGGGATTACAAATAAAGTAGACCACTTATATTTAATGTAATTATTGATATGTTAGAGCTTACGTCTGCCATTTTATATTGTTTTCTGTTTGTTGCTTCTTTTTTTTGTTTCTTTTTTGCTTCATTCCCCCTCCATTTTCTTTTCTTTTCTTTTTTCTTTTTTTTGTCTTCCTCTGGATTAAATATTTTTAACAATTCCATTTTGATTCACCTCTATTATTTTTGAGTGTATCTCTTTTTTTTTGGTAGATGCAAGTAAATATGTTCATCACAGCATTGTTTATTTCAATGGTAAAAAATGGTCAACAAATTATATATCTAACAATAGGGAACTGATTAATTATGATACATATAACAGAACCCTTTATAGACATTGATGCATTATGGACACATATCACTGCCATTGAAAGATTTGTGATATGCTATTTAACTGAAAAAATAAAACCCAGAAAATAAAATAGTATTTATGGCACTGTCTCATTTTTACAAATAAATATATATTTATATAAGCACAGAAATTGAATGACTATATATCAAAATATTAGCAGTGGTTTCTTTCCCTTTTTGCACTACACTAGAATGCAATCTTCATGAGGACAGGGACCACTGTGTTTTTTTGTTAACTACTGTATTCTGGCAACTAAAATAGTACTTGGCACATAGTAGGAGCTCATATATAGTAAGTAGTGAATCAATGCTTATTTGTATTTTCTAGTTTTCCTATAAGTAAGCTGTCACTACACCTAATCTCCTTATGTTAAAAAGATAGCGTACGCCCAAAAAATTGAAAGTAGGGTCTCGAAGAAATATTTGCACACCCCTATTCATAGCAGCATCATTCACAATAGCCAAAGGTGGAATCAACCCAAGTGCCCATGATGGCTGACTAGATAAACAAAATGTGGGGTGTGTGTGTGTGTGTGTGTATTTATATACATAGAATTTTTATATAAATTTATATATAAGTTATATATATAATTTTTATATAAATGTATACACACACATACATACACATATATGTAATGAAATATTCAATTGTAAAAAGGAAGGAAATTCTGACACATGCTATAACATGGACGAACCTTGAAGATATTTTGCTAAGTGAATTAAGCCAGACACAAAAAGGCAAATTCTGTGTGATTCCACTTACAGGAGGTACTTAGAGTAATGAAATTCATAGAGACATAAAGTCGAATGGTAGTTGCCAGAGTCTGGAGGGAGGGGGAAATGAGGAACTGTTGTTTAATGAGTACAGAATTTCAGATAGTTCTGGAGACTGGTTGAACAACAATATGAATGTATTTAACACTACTGAAATATGCACTTAAAAATGATTAAGATCGTAAATTTTATGTTAGGTGTATTTTACCACAATTAAAGATGAAAAAAAAATTTAAATGTCACTGATGGCCTTGGCAAAAAGGGTTCCAGGAAATAGTGATGCCTTCAACAAAGAAAAAGGCAAATCTGGAAGGAAGTATTCCACTCTTTATGGTGGTAGAAAGGGAAAGATGGCGAGTGAGATTAGGTAATAGTGGAACATCAGGTAGAAATATCCAAAGAAAGTTAAAAATGAAGGCTTGAATTTACAAAAAGAGGTCAGGATTGAGGCTATAGATATGGGAAATTACCTGCATGTATTCAAATGAGAGAAAAACTCTAAGGGAGAATTTAGAGAGTGGGAAGACACAGCATTTTGGGAAACAGAATTTTGGGAAAGAATACTCCATCCAGCGAATGGGAGAAAGATAAGGAACAACAGAAGTAGCAGTCGGGGCATCAAACAGGATGGAATCACAGAATATAAGAGACAGTTTCAAAGTGGTAAGTGAAGAATGTCACTGATACTAAATAGTATAGATAGGTTAGGGAGGATAAATATCAGAGCAGGATTTGGAGATTAGGAGTTATTACTGTCTTCAGGAAATCAGTTTCTGTGCTAATGGGGCACTAAATAGATTTGGGATTTTTTTGTTTTGTTTTGTTTTGTTTTTGTTTTTAAGTGGATAGTGAAGAAGAAAATGCAATGAGTGCAGATCTCTCTTTGCACAAACCTAGTAGTCAGTAGGAGGGGAACAATGCAGTAGCTCAAGGAGGCAATAGGGTGTTTAAGTATAGGTTTTCTTATGAGAGTGGTAATCACTGTATATTTGGATATAGAAGGAAGATGAGCCATTAAAGAGAAAGTAATCAAAGACAGAAAAAAATAATTTAGAAAGTTATGAGGAAGGTGAGAAAGAATGAATTTAAAGGTAGAAGTAGAAGAATTGTTCTTAGAAAGAAATACCATTTCCTTTTAGATTGGAGGAAAGAAAGATAGCTAAAGGAATGGGGAAAATTTTTAGTTAAAGAAAAGATGAGGGAGCCCTCATCTAGTTCAGTTTGACACATATTTCTTAGTTTCATTTTTCCATTAAAGATGCCAAGAGTGAGAAAGAAGGACTATTACTGAGATATAAAGAGGGTACAGAATGTATGAATGAACTATCCACAGGGGAATGTGCTAGGAAATCAACAAGACCGTGACATCAGGATTACCAAGCAACTTTAAGTACTAGGTTGACATTAAGTGGCAGAAATTTGTTGTAGGCTGGGTAATCACAGTTCTATTAATTTTTTCAGTAATGTTTCTCTGCTTGGGAGCAAAAATGGAGACAATAGAGGATAGAGTCAACCAGTTTAGGTATCAGCGTAGAAAGCAAAGGAACAGATTAAAGGAGTGAGGCTATCTGAAGATAGTGAGAGCAACTTTAAAGTGGTTAAGTCATAGTCTTTAATCTGGAGAGTAAGTACAGTATAGCTAGAAGACACTAATGACAGTAAAAACTACTTAACCTGATAGGTTTCAGGGCTGCCATTAAAAGCTGGAGATATGAAATTTAAGGGGATTCCCGTGGGAAGCATTGTGGCATAGGGAAGAAAAAAAGTCATTACAACCAGAAGACTTAGTTGTAAAATCAACCTCTATCCTTACACAAAATAGATTATGTTGGGAAAATTGCTTTGTTTTTGAGCTTTAATTTTCTCTTACTTAAAATGAAGGATAATTATACTACCCTCATGATGTTGCTTTAATCATAAAGCACATAGTGGTACTGGTCACAGGAGATACTCAACTTCTTGTTCCTTCTCTTATTAGTGAAGTTAAATATAGTTTTCTAACAGCAGCTGCTTGTGGAGGGCCCCAAAGAGTAGTATACGGAGATTTTACAGAGACTTTACATTTTAGAGAGCTTGTTTGTACAGGCATCTGTTTTTGATGGTGGCCAAGAAAATGATAAAAGATGGAATAGAATAAGCAAACACGTAGTGGAGATGAATAGATTTAATTCTGTGTGTATGCACGTGCACACGCGCGTGCGTGCGTGTGTTTGTGTGTATGTGATAGTGAGAGAGAGAGAGAGAGAGAGAAGGGATATTAAATGAATAAATGTAAGTTATGGAATATGACTGAAAATGACTGAAAGAGTACCCTTCGAACTAGAAGAGCCAGCACCTACTAAAGAAATAATTATTGCTTCTACTTGAGTAACTAGTTAACATGCATTCAGTCTTGACTTCCTGAACTAATTGGCAGTGGGCTGACTGATGTCCAGTGTAAAGGCCTTTAGGTCACCATCTATAGTTTTAAGGGGATCAGAATGTATTTGAGGAACAAAGAGATGATAGCATTAAGAGTCAAAATTAGAAATAAAATTGGAAAGTATAAAAACAAAACAAAAGAAAAACAAAACTGGGCAGTATAAAGGTTGAGGAAAGAGAAGGAAGATACAGCTGTCTCCTAAGTGTAAAATTTGTATCTCCTATCTCCTATTTATATTCATTTCCTATGTGACTTTATTATCTAGTCTCATGATTTTAAATACTGTGTATGCTGATAATTTCCAAATACGTTATCTTTAGCTTTAATCTTTCCCCTAAGCTCCAGACAGTATGTTCAACTGCCTACTCAATATTTCTACCAGGATTTCTAAAAAGTATCTCAAACTTAACTTGTCCAAAACAAAAGCCCTGATTTCTGCTGCCCAATCTTTCTCACATGGGTAAGTGATAACTATCTCTAGAAACGCTCAGGTCAAAACTTTGGAGTTTATCTTGACTCCTCACTTTCTCTTATATAGTTCTACTTTGAATTAATAGCAAAACCTGTTGGCTTAATCTTCAAAGTATTTGCTGGATCTGATTATTTCCTACCAAATATTTCCCCATTTCCTGGATATTACATTTCTTTCTAACTAGTCTCCCTTTTCTATATGCCATGTGATGTTGATATCAGAGTAAACATTTAAAAATTTAGGAAATGTTAGGTTTCATGTTATCTTTTCCTTCCTCAAAACTGACTATTTAGATTTTTTTTCTTTTTTCAACGTTTATTTATTTATTTATTTATTTATTTATTTATTTATTTATTTATTTTTGGGACAGAGAGAGACAAAGCATGAACGGGGGAGGGGCAGAGAGAGAGGGAGACACAGAATCGGAAACAGGCTCCAGGCTCCGAGCCATCAGCCCAGAGCCCGACGCGGGGCTCGAACTCACGGACCGCGAGATCGTGACCTGGCTGAAGTCGGACGCTCAACCGACTGCGCCACCCAGGCGCCCCTAAAACTGACTATTTAGAATGAAATGGTCTTATTTCTGTTATCTTTCCAACTCATCTCCTTTTACTTTGCTCCTTTTCCTCTGTACTTCAGCCACAATGACCTCCTTGCTATTCCTCAAACATGATGAGCATACACCCTACTTCAGAACTTTTCTGTCTGTTGTTCCCTCTGCTTGGAATTCAATTCCCCTTATGGCACACACCCTTAATACCTTCAGATTTCCACTCTAATTTTGCCTCATCAGTGAGACCTGATTACCCTATATAAAATAGAAGACTCTATCAGTCAGGTCTGGAAAGGAAAACCAAATCCTCTAGGTATTTCAAATGCAGGGGAGTGGGAAAAGAAAGGACTTAATACTAAGAATTGGGTACAAACGTGTTGGGAGGGTTGGAGAAACAAAAGGAAAAAAGTGTGTTTCCAAAGATTAGTAACTGCAGGAAGTCACCATTGTCTCTAGGGCTACTGGGGGAAAGTGATGTTACTGAAGGTTGAGGAGCTTATACTTCTGCTAACTTCCTTCCAACTTATTGTGACACAATAATATTGTGTCAATATTGTGTCAATACATCCCAAATGCAAAACCAATAGAGAGCCCGGGAAATTGGCTTTTCAGGCTTCTAGCCTTATTGTATAGGGGAGAGCATGAAAGGGCTGATGTAGGGTAGGTTTCAACAGATAATAGCTGGCATATACCTCTTCTACTACCAGTCTTTATCTACCATTCTTTATTTTTCTTTATAAAACCATTGACGACTACTTGTTCATTGACTATCCACCTCTATCCCACCTCCATTAGAATATAAATTTTGTAAGAACAGGGATTTGTCTTTCTTGTTTGCTGCTATATCCTGAGCAGTCAGAACAGCGCCTAGCATCAATATGGTATAGTATACTAAATAGGGAGGGGTGGTGGAAATGGTTTGCCCCAGTGGAGAAGAATATTTTACCACTGACATTGTTTAGAATTGCCAGCGTATGGTGATAATAAAAAGCAGAAGGACTTGTAGTTAGTTTTATTATTATTTTCCAATTTGCCACAGATAATGCATCCTCTTATGCGAGGGTAAATAATTAACAAAACCTTTTTCCATCTCTAAGGACAAATTTGACCTTGGGTTAACTTTCTAGCTCTGTTCTCCTGGAAATTTGATACAGATGAAATGTCAGCTTGTTACCAGGCAGCAATTCTTATGGCAAAAATGGTCTCTGATTGGTAACATGCATATGGACTAGAAGGAACTATAAATGAATTATAAATCCCTAGTGGAAAGTAACATCTTTGGGCTTTTGTGAATGTGGTGACACTTGTATCTGGACATTTCCCTTGTAGGGACCCTGGTAGCTGCCTAAGACTGTTATAAGAAATACTGATTCCCATGCAGGATATGCTTCTGTGTTGGTGGCTCCCATATTCTTTTAGTAGAATTCTTGTTCCATTGTACCTGAATGTCACTTGAAAAAAGAGAATAGCTCTTGGATGGCTGTGTAGATGATTAAGAGGACTAGTTTCACCAAAGATGAAAGTCTGGTGCAGCCTTGCTGGACAGAGTTTCCTGTTCAAAATCCTTTTAAATAAACTGGTTCATGATACAGTGTATTCACATCTTATATAAGTCTGATATTTAGTTAAGATAATCCCTGATGGGCATTCCAGCATGTAATAGATGCTTAATGAATATTTATTGAACAAGGCTGGAAGTGTCTGCCATGATTACATAATTACTGGATGGTATTACCTAAATGTTAAAATACATAATTTGTTGAAACCAACAAATGTTTACATTGGCTGTTCTGTATTAGTTATAGTTCATAACTGTACCTCTTCAATTTTGAAATAATTCCCTTATCCAGAACAAACACATGTACTCGTAAAATACTGGGCAGGTTTTAAAGACAGACATCTTGTATGGCATTCTTTGGGTTGCCTCAGGCCACTGTTCCACTTACGTATATACCACACTGGATTAAAAAGTGGACATATATGAAGCCACACATATCAGGGGAAGTTAGTACTTACGAGGAGTGTGTACTGTGACTGATTAAATTATAGACTTGCCACATTAATAGACAAGTATAATTTCTTTTGGCCTATCTGAAAATTAATATTTTTTCCCATTATTTCTATCAAAGACCTCAAGCCTTTAGAAGAGATACTATACTTTATTCATCTTTTACCACCAGTTTCCAGTCTAGTGCCTGGTATAGAGGCAGTCAATAAACATATGTTGAAATAAATTATACAATCACAAAGAGTCACAAGAATGGCTAACCTTGGATGGAAATAGGGAAGGAATGTTAAGCTATATGGAACCAGAGATTTATAGAATTTAGATACATTCATCCCTTGGAAAACCACAGTAAGTACAGCAGGCCAGAGAAAGTAGGAGAATGGAGTCATATAGTACCTATCAAAGCCTCTCCAAAGATAATCAAGCCTATGGAGGCAGGGAGCTGGGACTACAAATTCTTCCTTAGATTCCATGATGTAAGTATCATCTCTATTCTTACCCCATCACTTTTCTTTATCACTAGTAAATAGTTTTAATATTGAATGTGTGATAGTACTTTTTTTTTAAAGTACTACCAATGTATTCTGGGGGATAATTGAGAATGCTGTCCAGCCCTACAAAAACATTAGGAGGAATACAAGAAATATAGCTTAAACAAAGTTGCCTAATAACTAGTTACTTATGAATTTCCTCATTATCTTTAGCTTTCCCAACCCCCCTGAACTCACTGAGATACACAAAGCATATACATAAATCACAAATAAGAATAGTTCATTAAATAAGCCAGTTTAACAGAAATTTCTTTCTGATGCTAAACATAGTGTCAGTTAGTCCTAGGGATATTAAAAACATTACTATGTAGACCACTCGAAAAGAATGTTTGTTTTGGGGGGTGCCTTGGTGGCTCAGTCAGTTAAGCGTCTGACTCTTGATTTTGGCTCAGGTCATGAACTCATGGTTCATGAGACTGAGCCCGCATTTGGTTTCATGCTGACAGCGTGGATCCTGCTTGGGATTCTCTCTCTCCCTCTCTCTGCCCCTCCATCACTCACTCTCTCTCTCTCAAAATATAAATAAACTTAAAAAAAAAAAAAGAATGTTTGTTTTGGGTCAATCAATCATTTTAGGGAATGACCAGTGCAGCTATACAGGGTGTAGAACATGGATTCATCTCTCCATTAGCAAAACAAATATTCTGTTCCTTTCTTTTGCCCTTTCCAAAAGAGCTATAAGGGTAATGGAAAGACCTTTGAAAAATATTCATTTTTAAGACTTTAAGAAATTAAAAACAATGGTACAAATAAATGGCTTATTTTCAGAACAAAATTAGGAGATTAAAAGAGAGAAAAAGGAAATCCTGTTAATCTTTTTAAAAATAATAAGGTGTAAAGTCGAAATAAATCTCTGTAGTTTTTGATTCTGCTCTTAGGCTTTGAATTACCAGCACACTCATTTTTCAACATTCCCAGTTTCATTAGATCCTCCAACTGAATTTTTGTATAACCTAAGCAAAACATGGGAGAGGCAATTTTTCAAGAGTTCTCAGAGAAAGACTGACTAAATTCCCCATCCTGAATCAGGGCTGAAATGACACTTGACATATTCTGAGAAGCAGGCCACTAGAGAAGCTATCTTTAGAAAAAAAGAAAGAAAGGTTATCAAATCTTTCCTGGTGATTAAGAATCACATGGAACTTCCAGCAAGAAGGGCTAACCACTGTGTTCCAATTCATTGATTATTTCCCACACAGAAGTGGCCCATCATCTCGGCAGGTGGGTGGGCACAATGCATTGTCCCAACAGACTGGGCACTAAATGTGCACAGTTGAGTATCTATAGCTAGCAGTCAAAATTCTTTGTTTATATATACTGAATGTGTGGAAAAGCCATTGGTTGTAACATTTCATTCTAATAATGGAAGGGAGCATTTCTCAATATGTAATTTCTACTCCTCCTCTTTCTTCTGTATTTGAATTATTCTGAAGCTAATTTATTTCCCTGTAATGTAGGAATGTGGTAAAATCTATAATGCACAATGTTCTATTTACAACGAAGAGTTCAAAAATACTTCTATCTGAAGGCCCAATTACCCTCTCATCCCCCCCGCCTTTTGTTTTTACCTCATTCCCTGTTGACATGACTGCAACAACTGGAAACTTATTAACTTCAACCTCTGTGACGCCTACAGTTGCCAGAAGACCAATCTCTGAGGGGCCCATATGGGTTCCTTTGGCCAAAACGCATTCCCCTCTTTTAATGTCATGGCCGATGGGTCTGAAAGTCAAAGCAGAACCATAAGCAAGATGACTAAGAATAGTATTTTTTCAACTAACTTTAGTGTCAGAGAAGGAGGACACACTCAAGAGGAGAAAAAAGTCAAGAGATGAGGCAGGAACAGAACAATAAAATAAAAGATTCTAAAAACTCAAGGCTTTTTAAATAAAAAACTTAAATCACGCAATAGAAGAGAGAAATAGGATTTCTATCTATTACTGCTAAACAGTCTTACTTCACATTCGAAAACTGTTTTACAAATTACTTTATACCACATTACAGCCAAAAATGCCAACTGAAAACTTTCTTTGATGTAAGGTAAGAATTTATATGAAAATAGCTAGTGGCATTAATGATAAGAGTCCATATCTTGTCAGCTTTGAGGTGAGGAGAATAACACTAATGAGGTTACCACAGAGATAATTTCTATTCAGACAATTTAGGCTGACCCAGGTCTGTGGCTGCAGAAGTCCATTCAACTTGGCTTCCTGCCAGAGGGATGTGAGAATTGTAGCTTTGTTATGAAGACATTTGAGCAAATTAGTATTGACAGGATCAGGGCAAAACATATTCCAAAGTAAGAAAAATAATTTAAAGTATATGCACTATTTATGGTAAGACAGTAATCTCCTCTTTGTATATAAAGAGTAGCAGATTATTATTATTGATAGTCAGTAGAGGAGGGACTACCATCTAATTGCATAAAAACTCAGCTCTGGGATTACCTGTGTTCATACCAAATTCTGGATTGTCTAGGGGTACAGTTGGGTGACTCTGGATTATCTGGAAGTAGGATTAACTGTGGATTAAGCGGGCTCATGACTTTACTTTGTTCACATGTTGTTTTGACTATTTCATTTGCCTTTACCACATTTATGAAAAAGCAGGCAGAGCAGACATGAGATGTAGAATTAAGAAAATTCATTTTACTACTTGTTAAAATCCCTGAATGCTAATGGCTAATTAACTGAACTGTGGGTTTATAACAGCCATGTTCTCTCAAGTTCATGATCATGTAGAAACAAAAGTGGGCTATGCATTCTATATGTTATGAACTTACCTGATATCTTGGCCTGGCCGAGCTTGCACCAGAATTCGTACTTCAAGTTCCTCAGTGCCCTATAATGAGAACAAGTCATGTAATTTCAAACAGAACGATCTAACAGAATTTCTGGTCAACAGAATTTAGCTACTCAGATGCTTTTATCATCAGATAGGTCCAGGATACATACAAAGATAAAGAAATGGAGAACTATTTGCTAAACATTTGAACATGATAAATGTCTACCACAGGGTCCTAAAAAATTAGGTTTGATGCCAAGATATAAATAAAGGCTTTTTTTCATAATATTCATGCTTTTAAAAAATGTATCAATTAAAATATTGGATCTTACATTGTAAGCAGCATTCTCAAGGGAGAACAAAAGACATACCTATATGGCTACCCTAATAGATACAGTGAATATGTGTGGAAATAACCTGTTTCTTCTGTTCCCATGAATCATGGGTTCAATACTATGCCAAGTTTTCCAAATATCTGGAGAAATTTCAGGGCTTACAGTTTGCCTGGCAGTAGGTTTCTGTAAATTAATGGTGATCATTAATTTTACATTTTGGGGCTGTGAATAATATTGTGATACTGGAATTGTGTCTTGTCATGTGGCAGAGTTTGTGGATATGTATGGTCTGGATTTCAATGCTCTGCTGGCTTCCCTGATGCCAATAAATCTGTTGGACAGTTTTAATAGCAAGCAATGTGATCTGTATGCCAAGAGTTGAATTTTATAAGCCTTTCATGTGGGAAAGTGATTAAAAAGAAAATCCCAGATCAAGAAAAGTGTTTGTCTCTCAGCATGCCCAAACTTTTCTATATGCCCAGCCCAAAAGAATACTATTTATTTTTAGCTCTACCTTTTAAGATATAAAATATCTTAAACTTCTTCAAAAAACAAGATAGCCAATCAGTAAAACCTCAGTTGAAACTATTCTTTTATTAGTAGCTGATCCTCTGGTTCTAATAATTGCCACTAGTTTCAGTGAGATGAAGGCCTGCTTAGACCAAAAAAAAAAAAAAAAAAAAAAAAAATCCCAGGGTCCTTTATTGTAGGCAAAAGAGGGGGCACTGACATATATTTAATATTTCCAGCTATCATTTGATGACAAAGAGTTTCCTGAATTACAGAAAACCATAGTTGATGGGTTATTAGGTTCAAATGGTTGGCTTAGTGTAATATTCAAGAATTTCTCTGTTAAATTCTTTTTCATTAAATTCTCCTTCACATTTTATCAGAAGCTAGTCTTGTTTTTCCAGAAGCTAGTCTTGTTTTTTTTTAATGTTTATTTATTTTGAGAGAGAGAGAGAGAGAGAGAGAACGTAAGCAGGAGAGGGGCAAAGAGAGACAGGGAGAGAGAATCCAAGAATCTGACAGCACAGAGCCTGATGTGGGGCTCAATCTCACCAACCATGAGACTATGACCTGAGCTGATACGAAGAGTTGGACACTTAACCAACTGAGCCACCCAGGTGCCCCAAAGCTAATCTTGATGAGCAAATTTCTCAGCTATAAGGTATGTCAACAGTTAGTATCTCTGCTCTTCTATCTTGAGATAGTTTCTTTCCTTGTTTGCATGTGAAATTTCTTGGATCAAATGTGGTTCAAATTCTGTTATAATCATGGTAATGATCCTAAAAACATTTCCTGTAACAAAAGCTTTTCAAATCTAAGGCAATTTCTATTTACTGGAGATCTATACACTACAATGTAAGATCCTAACATTACCAAAAAAGCCTGGATTAATCTTATAAACACTGCAGAAAATGGGCATGATTTATAATGTTGCCATAGGAACAGAGCCGTAAGACCTGGTGATGACGTACATCATCGGATTCCCTGATTAGTTCGGTATCTTCTACTTGTACTACTGCATCAGCACCGCAGGGGATTGGAGCACCTGTTGTAACCCGCATGACTTGTCCTGGCATTACTGTCTGAGTCGGCTGGAAATACAAACATGTAAGAAAGAATGGATTTGCTGTTGCAAAGCAAAAGTCTGCAGGAGATGTAATATTTTTAGAAACAAATCATAAAAGGAAAATCTTATACTCTTACTCATTTTGATCCCATGTAACAAAAACTACCCACAAACAGGTACGTTTACACCAAACAGGATTTAACTTGATTTAAGGTAGTGACCATTAGATGTCTTTCTTGATGTCCTGTTTTCCTTTTGAAGAACTGCCACTTACATTTGCCACTATTGTGTCTAACTTAAGTAATGTGAATTTTCTTAATACTTGTACGTAAGTGATTTGAGTGTCTATAAGAAAAAAAAAATGCCATGCGATGTGATTTTATGAAAGACAATTATGAAAAACTAGCATGTTGGTCATTTACTGAAGTTCTGATATTTAAGAAATAATATTTAGTTATTAACTAAACTTTTTGATTTAATAAAGGCAAGCCAGAAAAATCATTTCAATTATTTCTCTTGAAAATAGTTCTAAACTATATTAGTTCACCTTTTAATAGTAAAAGTCTAGGAAATGTAATTAAATAATTCAAAAATGGTTTCACTGTCTGTAATGATTTGGGTTAAACATTATATCCAAGATTTTCATTGTTTGAACTATCATATAGAAGGTACAAGAGACTGATTGCAGAACTTGCCCTGCAAACTTCTCTCAGCATAGAGAAAAGCATATTTTTATAAGATCCATTTGATAGGTTTGATTTGGCCCCAGAAGAGTCACTTGTCATAAGCCATGACTTAGGTCACAGTTAGGAAAAGGAATGCTTCAAATTTCCCCTAAAAGAAAATTCTGACATGATGTTAACTTCTCAATAAGAAAGAGATTTTTTTAAAGATATCTGCTTCATAAACACTTAAAATCTTAGGTCACAACAATGTGAATATTCTGAACACTACTGAACTGTACACTTAAAAGTGGTTACAATGGTACATTTTATGTTATACATATTTCTAACACATTTCTATACACATTTTCTACCACATTAAAAAAAAATTAGGGAATGGTTAAGGGAAAATATCCCTCTACTGGATGTACAAAGTAAAACCAGAAATTTACTTATTAGAACAGTGTTAAAAATCTTTCAAGAATATTATTGCTGCAAACAATACCACCAATAGCTAAAATTATCAAACCTTTCAATCTATGCAGAGTACAGTGTTAAGTGCATTATTACATTCTAGAATATAAATCCTACAAAGACAGGGATTTATTTTTTGTTTGCCTCTCTGATTACATCATCCTTCTTGATCTTGTGCAATGGCCCAGAAGGCTGACCTCTATGGACTATTTCAACCAGGTTCTCGCTTCTGGTTAGGTTCAGCCAATAGGAGTGGCCAACAAGAGATTAGATGGTAGGAGAAAGAGAAAAGTAGGGTTTTTATTCCCCTTGCTCTTTCCCTGCTGGGCTGCAGTTTGGTGATGGCTATATTGTCTTTACTATTGACGGCTACAGCTTCTAGTGGGTGGCCCTATCCTGTAGCTATCAATCTCCCTTGATCCAGGCACCACTCTTTCTCTTTGCCCCTTCAGACTTAGAGGTGGTTGGTAATGGAGTGTCACTGTTGTAGCACCCAGGTGCTTAACATTCCTTTGTTTCCTTTAACTTCTATTTCTTGGGTATAGTCCCATTAATCACCCATTTTAAACAAATGTTTACTGCTCTATCATACCAAACCCTAGAAAGTGTCTAGCACAAAGTTGGTTATGAATAAATATTTCTAGAATGAATGAATGAACTCTGTATGATCTCAGTAGCTGACAACTACATGAAGTATTCCATCCTTCTTGGCTTATAACTCCAGTGTTCTCTGTGCTTTTCTCCCATATTCAATATTATTTCCCATATTCAATAAATTCAATATTATTTATTGTCTGGGACATCTCTTAATCTACTACATATGACCATTTTGCAGTGCAATGATTTTTGATTAAAAGCATTAAAGTTTTGATATGACATATACTAATGCTAAAACTATCTTAAAAGCCTGGGGAACAAAGATATTTAATACAGGCCTAACCAGGTCTTCCTTTTGCTGAAAGTGCCTTTTTGGTGAAGGTAGAAAGTGAATCCTAAAGTGAGTTTCAGGGCAGTTGCTTCTTAGGCTGTAATGTGTTAGCATGAATCCCTGCCTTAATTTATTCAGGCTCAATGTACCATATTCTGTAAATTTACTTTAAGTGTTATTGTGATTGTACCTGTAATTTTCTCTACTTCTTGGCTTAAACCAAGAAGCCACCTCTTAAGAGGTGTTTTTGGGTGGTTATTAAATAAAAAATTTGGCTCCTCTCTAAGATTAGTGAAGACTTCCTACCAGCTCACTGATATGAGATCCAATGTAAAAGATATTATTGGGTATATAAATATTTTTATATAACCACCTAGAGTAGACATACAAAACTCAATTGAATGTAATTGGTTGAAAAACTCCAGGAATATGTGAAGTACTTCCTTTAGATTGTTAAGATTAACAATTCTTTAAGAGTAACTTGCTCTGTATTTGTATTGGTATGTCTTATGTTTTATATAAAGTAAAAATGTTAAAACCCCAATTTTTCCTTAATGGAGGTATTGATTTTTTTGAGATTTGCCCAATGACAGCACTTCATAATCATGTAATATTTTCTTTGAAAGTGTCTAATGCTAATCAGTAGGACCAAAACAAACTATAATTTTGATTTAAGGTCAAGTATTTTGGTACACCAAGAAAGAATTTTGTAAATCACTGTCTCTTTGTATGCAATGCCACCCAATTCTCAAGTGTACGTACTTTCAAAAAGTGAGTAATTTGGCTCTTATAAGATCTCTGAGATTGCTACAAAGTTTGTATAACACCTTAGTTATAGATAAAGGACATCACAGGTAATTTGAAGAAAAACCCCACTTTCTCATAGTTTTCATCTTTTTTTCCATCAACCTTACAAGAAGTTAGCAACTTTTCAGTATCATGACTTTTCTTGTGTTCCTAGTTCTCTAGTACCAGTTGGAAGTCTTAACTAGTAAATAAAGTTTAAGATGTCCGCAAGACCCTTATTAATCTGTTACCTATGTATTTATTACCTATGTATTTATACTAGGCTGTGACTACCACAAACTATTTGTAGTTCCCTAAGCACTCCATGCAATTTTTAAAAATACCTCTGTGTCTTGATTTATACTATTCTCTTGGCCTGGAATGTCCTTTTCTCATTTCCGTTTTTGAAAAACTCTCTTAGGTCCAGCTCCAATGTTATTTTCTTAATCCTCCTAGGATGAAATGCTCAACCTCTCTATTATGCTCCACAGTACATGACTGATAGCATTAGTTTAGCACTTAACATATATTGTATTTAATTTATATTCTGTCTCCTCCCTGGATGTAAACTCCTTAAGAGTAGCAATCATATCTTAATCTACCTCATATACCTAGAACCTAACACAGTGCTTGGTATACATAGTAGGTATGTTTGATAAATGTTGAATAGACTCAATTGAAGATCAGAGACCTAGAATAATTGGTACTTTGTGCCTTTGTTATAAAAGTGGATGCTTTAGACACCCAACACTGAATAAAATATATATCGAAGTCAAATTCTGAGGTCACAATAACAGTCATTTATAAAAAAGGGATCCAGGCCTAGCTGTTCTTTTTGCCAGGAAAACAGTCATGGGGACTGAAACCAGCCTGTGTACAGCTTCTAATCACTATAGTGCCAGGCTTGGCTTCAGAGATCTATACACATTTCTCCTCAATGCTTGAATGTAGGGATGAGGAGGCTAGGGTCATCACCACTGGTACCATCCTTCTCCTATATATTTCCTCAATTTCTCCCTATTTTCAGTACATATGGGAGCACATAATAGGCAAAGGAAGAAAAGGCATGAAACATAGCTTTTGTCCAAACTGCCATATTCACTCATTCATTCATTCATCCATTCATTTCCTCCTTTATTTTTATATAGTCCTTATAACTGCTTGGTAGTAGTAGAGGAAAAAAGTACATTGGTCTTCTTCTGGTTCTATTTAATAAGGTAGGAACTCTTTTAATCAACCTCAGAAACTCACTAGATTAACATATGCTCTCTATTTCCTCTTAAACATAATGATGCTTACAGCACTATTTAAGTTTGAGGCTGTTCGACTCTTGTATAATTGTAAACTACTGCTTTACAGTTCAAATGAGTTTCTTCCCATACTTGTTTATGCCAGTTTGTGGCAGTAGTTGCTACTGAAATATGTAGTTTAATGAAATATTATGCAAATCAATGATATATGAGTGTGAAAAGAGTTTTTTCCTATAAAAATTAAGTTAAACCTCTGTTAAAACTCAATTAAAAATTTTTGCTTAAAAACAACTGTCAGATTAGGTGTGGGTGAAGTAGCTTTTAAAAATTGTAAAAATATAATAAAAACCTAAAAGGATTCTATACTTAGGTAACTTGCAAATGTCCTTGAATTTTTTTCCATTTTAAAGATCAAAATTGGAAATCACATAGAGTACTTTGGGGTGTGATTTATGTAAGAAAGACCAGACAAATTCAAATAGCAGATACTTATTAAAAGAAAAGTCTTGGCTTTCCATCAAATTATTGACAAGTAAATGTTCATTTATTTCAGTTAAATTTATGTTTATTTAAAAATATACAATCATTTTCCACTTATTTCCAATTAAATGGTCAATTACTGGTCTCAGAAACATTAAATAGAGGACTTCTATTGTAATTCATTATGACCCATTAGTGCTTCCTTTTCTTAAAAGATATACACGTATACCTGTGCACTGGCTAGCTCCCTAATGAGAAAAACTAATTTAAATGATTAGGTAGAGAGGTTAAATAATTTGCTGCTTCTAATTTTCCTTGTTGGTAACACAAGTTGGAGAAAAGTCTAAGAAGATCACCTAGAAACTGTAGTTCTATTCACAACATTAATGTTTATACAGGAAGAATTATCCAATCACAGGACTGGAAAATGTGGGGCATGTCGGTGAAACATACCAACAATATATATTATTAGACACAGAGTAATAGACGCAGATTCTTTCAGTTAAAAAATAATTCTTTTGTCTCTTTCTCATGGGAACCATCCTTTAACTTCTTTGATACCCTGTCTAATCCACATCTAAGATTTCCATTACAATGATGGTAGCTTAAAATTCGATGCTAAAAGTCCATGAAACTGAAATCTTCAGGGCTTTTCAGAACTGTGAATCTCACCTGTTCACCAGCTTGGGATTCCCCAATGATGAAACGATCTCCTGGGCCATCGGCAGCTGTTAGGTGAACAGAACCAAGAACAAACATCAAAATTGTCCTAAAGCAAGGAATAAGGGCCTAGTGTTGGAATTCTAAAATTTGACTCAAATGATCAGATAAGGCTTCAGGAAAGTATAATATTTTTCTGATCTTCTAGACCAGACAGTATCTTTGTTACTACTGGTTTGATCTTTGGTATCCACCACTCACAATTACCAGTAGAAGTGATCCTAATCACGTCCTTTCTTGATGTCATGGGAGATGGTCACCCTGTTGCTCCATAATTTCCATACTTGTGCTTTTTGAATAGAACTATTTCTTCTAGCCTATCCTCCTAAATAAATACCACCTTTTCTATAGGTGTGTATGTGTGATGTATGTGTACATTAGTGGATACACCTATCTATACAGATATATTACTATTTACATTCCTATTTCTCCATTTGCTAAAAATTTTAAACTATTTCTTATTTTCTTATTTATCACTTGGTCTGATTTTCATAGTAATCCAGCCAAGTAGAAAGAACATATATTCTTTTTTTTCATCTAACATTTGAAGGAAATGAGTCACAGAATGAAGAGACTTAGGTTGAACAAGTTTTGGTTAGTGGTAGAGCCAGGACTAAATCACAGTCCCTTAATTCCCAATATAGTATTTTTTTAAAGTTTATTTATTTATTTTGAGAAAGAGAGAGAAGAGAGAGAGAGAGAGAGAGAGAGAGAGAGAACACACATGGGAGGGGCAGAAAGAGTGAGACGGAGAGAGAGAATCCCTAGCAAGGTCTGCTCTGTCAGCATGGGGCCTGATGCAGGGCTTGCACTCACAAACCATGAGATCATGACCTGAGCTGAAACCAAGAGTCAGATGCTTAACTGACTGGGCCACCCAGGCACCCTACAGTTTTTTTTTATAATGTGCCAAAATGCTATTTCTAAATCATGATATATAGGCAGTTCTGCATTACATTTGCTGACACACAGAAAAGTTAACATTTTCTATATGAATATTTTAATTATATTTGCAATCATGCTAATAATAAAAAGTATTTCTTTTAAAAAAGACATATGAAATTCACTTTTTTTATGTGACTACAAAGTGGTATTTTTCTAAAGGCTTATATATAATACTGTTTATAATGAGTCACTTTTTTTTCTTTTTTTTTTTTGGCATGGCTTTGGTTAACCTGATGTAGAGAGGAACAAGAATTAACTTTTTCTTAATGTAGTAGATGTTGTATCTTGTGCTTTATAGACTATCTTAGTTAATAAACTCTTGGGTTTCTTGTGCTTTTTAGAATCCTATTGTATTTTCAGTGTCCATTTGAAAAACATGAACAGCTTTTCTGCAATGCTATTCTTATACTGCTTTTGTGTTTAAAAATTTTTTAAATGAACAATTTAAAATAGACATAAAACAGACATAGGAATCATTGCTTCCACAATTATCATTTTAGCAATCTTATTTCATCTATCCCCTAATTTATTTTTACAGTATCTTAAAGTGAATTTTGATTTTCTTATTGAAGAAAATTAAAAAGTCAATTATCTTTCAGAATTCCACACTAACTACATCTCAAGGGTGAATAAATTTATTTTAAAGTATTTTTCTACTAGAGATATTCCTAGCTTGCAACCTATCATAAGCAACCTAGACATTTTCTCTTTTTCCCTCTTTCACAAGGGGAAGTTAATGGTGTTTTAGAGTAAAACAAAACTGCATCTGAATCCTAGTTCTGCCTATTATTAGCCTCAGGACTTTCAGCAAATTATTAAGCCTTTCTCTAAACTTCAGTTTTCTTGTTGAAAACATCGGGATAATCATACTTTAAAAATAATATATTTTAAAGCCATTTATTGCTTTCATTCACTCATTGAATTACTACTGAGTATATTGTATGCCCTAAGTGTCATATTAGGTGGTGGAACAGAATGGAGTAAAACCAGACATGGCTTCTATTCTAATGCAATGCCAATTTACGGCAATGTTCAAATCAAATGTGGAGGTGGGCTGTAAAATAAACTTGTAAATAATCTTTTTGATGTTTTTATTTATTTTTGAGAGAGAGAGAAAGCATAAGCTGGAGTGGGGCAGAGAGAGGGGGAGACAGGAACTGAAGCAGGTTCTGTGCTGAGAGCATAGAGCCTAATGTGGGGCTCGAACTCACAAGCTGTGAGATCATGACCTGAGCTGAAGTCAGACGCTTAACTGACTGAGCCATCCAGGTGCCCGCATTTGTAAATAATTTTAAAAATCAGAATGAATAGAAATATACTTCATTGCACATGGTAAGATGAATCATATTGTTTCATGAAACATAATTTTGTTTATATGTGTGTGCATATGTACATTTATAGGCATTGTATGTTACATATGTTATATATTTGTGCATAATGTATTTAATATGTGTCTTTCTATGGGTGTAGTTAAAACCACTGATGTAATGGAGGAGATAGATACTAATCAGATAGTCACATTAATAAATGTATAAATGCAAATTAAGAAAATCATTCTAAAGGAAAGGAACATGGTTTTATGAGAGCATGCAATGAAAGTGAACTATACGAGAGAGTCAGGGAAAGCCACCCTGATAAAAGGTTTTCTGGTGTGAATATGAAGGATGAGTGAAAGGTAAGTAGGCAGAAGGGGTGTGTGTGTGTGTGTGTGTGTGTGTGTGTGTGTGTGTGTGTGTGTGTGAAGGGGAGGGGGAAATGAGTGGAAATGCTCCATCTAAAGATCTTCACCTGTGTGCAAAGGTCTCTGGTTCATACCCTCCTTAGATCTTACACTCTAGCCACTCTCAATTTCTAGAATTGTAGCTCCCTGAGAGTACCAAGATGACTCCTACTTTAACTCCATTAATACATGCTACTTCCATTGCTTGGAGTGTCCTTTTCCTACCTGTGCTTTCTGATTGAAGTCTTCTTAGTCTTTAAGACTCAGCTCAAGTGTCACCTTCTCTATGAAATCATATTTGACTCCTCTTCCTTCAAGAGTCAGCTACTTTCTCTGTTGTTTCCCCAGTGTATTCCCTAAACAACTCTAATTTATGGCTTCCTAATTATTTGCAGTTATTTCTTATTTGTCTCAGGGGAATCCCTAGCACTTGCTGCATAAAAGGTATTCAATAAATTTTCAATATGTGAAGTACTAAAAATGTTCAATAAATGAACGAGTATGGATTCTAAAAATCTTTTTAGAAAGATGCATGCATAAATGAACAAATAAATAATATTTTTCAACACAAAATGCTGTATTTTGGGGGCACCTGGGTGGCTCAGTTGGCACATGCACTCTCTCTCTCAAAAAAAAAAAAAATCCAAACTTCTGTATTTTGGATGCCTTTCATTTTCTGCTGGTCCATTTTTACAGTTTTCAAATGTGAGTCAATGTTCACCATCTATTTAGAATGTTTAAAAAGACTGCTCTGCTTAATTTTATATAATAACTTAGATTATGTTGCTATTCTGTCTAGCATAGTGCCTAGCTCATCACTGATTTTCAATAAATATTTGTTAAAAGAATAAAGAAATGAATTTGGCATTTCCATAATACTTAGGGGGAAAGTTTGTAAACTGATTTGTACATATTAGAATTATGTTTTCAAAATTTTCTTGAATAATTTCATAAATGTGTATACTTTATTTCTTCAGTGAGATTATGAGCTTCTAAGAGACAGGGATCACTTCTTTTATTTCTTTTTCGAAACCCTCTGCTCTTCAACTTTCTTCCTGTCTTCTGTTCCTCCACATATGCAAATACACCTACACTGAAAATGCCTTATATCAATGTTGTACACAAATGCTCCAAATAAATGTCATTGAATAATGAGCCTGCAATAGAGTGTTAAGAAGGCCAACAACTGAAAGAGCCTTTAAATGATTCTAAGCTGCAGGAAAGGGGCACTGACTGTTCAGAGAATACGTGCTCACTTAAACTATGTTCTTCACCTTGCCCTGAAAATTTCTATCTGGGAAACATGTCTCTATATTGCTAGCTAAAGAAGGCTCAGTCAAACCACATTATAGAAGGTTCTTGGTGGCAAGAGAGCAGTTGCTTTTATTATTTCTTTTATAAGAGTGCTTCTCAACCCTTCAAGTGTGCACAAATCACCTGCAGATCTTGTTAGAATACAGATTTCTGATTTAGTAGGTCTGGGACAGGGCTTGAGGTTCTACATTTCTAACAAGCTGATGCGATTAGTGCTCATTCCTGAACTACCTTTTTGAGGAGCAGGGCACTCTAAGACTGAACTGAATATAGACAAATTCAGACTTAGAGAAAATGTAAGGAATAAAAACTAGTGAAGTACAACAGAAATCCTGATTTTATATTATCATGAAGGCTCACTATTTCTTTTTTTTTTTTTTATTTTTATTTATTTTTTTTTCAACGTTTTTTATTTTTATTTTTGGGACAGAGAGAAACAGAGCATGAACGGGGGAGGGGCAGAGAGAGAGGGAGACACAGCATCGGAAACAGGCTCCAGGCTCCGAGCCATCAGCCCAGAGCCTGACGTGGGGCTCGAACTCACGGACCGCGAGATTGTGACCTGGCTGAAGTTGGACGCTTAACCGACTGCCCCACCCAGGCGCCCCTCACTATTTCTTATAAAGACAAAAATAATGATTGATCTAACTTGCTGATATTTATTTCAAAATATCTATTAAAGAGACAGGTGAAAAAAGGTGCCATTTTCAAGATGAATTCTATAAGCTTGGGTGGTAAGGAGCAGAAGTGGAGGTCTGCTGGCATGTGATCCTAAAGCTTGTAACTAAGTAAGCAAGCCACAATATGCCATTAGCAAAACATGCATGGATTCCAAGGATTTCTGGAGAGGCTTAGAACTCCGCCCCTCTATATTCAGACTTTTCTGTTAGTAAGTTATTTTTCTTTTTTGTAACTGTAGAATTTAATTTGAAGGAAGTGATAAAAGTAATATAAATCAAATCCTAAAAGCAAATGTATTATACAACTGATTCATAATACTTCAGTGCTAGATCCTGACATTGTTCCCACTTCCACCTTCCTTTTTAAATTTTTTTTTAACATTTATTTATTTTTGAGACAGAGAGAGACAGAGCATGAACGGGGGAGGGGCAGAGAGAGAGGGAGACACAGAATCGGAAGCAGGCTCCAGGCTCTGAGCCATCAGCCCAGAGTCTGACATGGGGCTCGAACTCACGGACTGCGAGATCGTGACCTGAGCTGAAGTCGGACGCTCAACAGACTGAGCCACCCAGGCGCCCCACTACCTTCCTTTTTTAATGTCCAGCAAACACTTTTAGTCTTCTTCACCTGTTTATTTGAAGATTTTCAATGATATCATTTAAAAATGGATACCATTAGTTAACTATTCATTGTGGCAATGTGTAGAATATGATCTTCCCGAGCCATCTGCTATAGAACAATTCTTCATTTTCATTTTCCAGCCATATGTGAACTCTCTTTAAGCCTCTTGAAACACTTTATAGCTATTCATTAGTTTTCAATAATAAGGAGTTTCAACCTTTTCATGTTAGGGCTGAATAAACTGAGGCTATAGAGATAGCATATGTTCAGAGGTCCTAGGAAATATCGTTGACAGACAAATAAGGCAGAGGGATTAAGAAACTGATTATGGAACCACACTAAGACTGGATGATAGGCAGCAGGATAATAGCATTTATGTATATACTAAAGTTAAGATTATAGAAAGTGCTGGGGGGCAAAGGGAAGGTGACAAGACTAGCACAACAAGATTAATACTTTTTGCAATCATACTGAAGGATTAAATCAAGTGAGTTGTTTGGAATTTTAAATCTGTGGCTTTTTCTTAGGGAAAGCAGGAAGTTAAGGGTAGGACAGGTGAGTGAGAAAAGATTTTATATTCTTTACCATCATCTTCCTGGAAAAAAAAATGCTCATTTATTGTTAGTATTGTGAAAAGAGATACTATATCCTTAAATATAGTATTTTAGGCTTTTTGGAACTGACTAAAATTAATTAATCTGAATATCTCTCTGCTTACTTGAGTAATACTCCCACATCATAAGGCCCTCTTCTTTATCCAGAGTGACGTATAGTGGAAAGCAGTAAGTTATTAAATGGAAAACCAGCTGTGGCCAGAGATTTAGATGGGAGAAATAGAAACCTTAGAACATGGCTTTCCCGAAAGAACAAGACTAGCTCTGAATCAAAAAGGTTATACTGAATTTTCGTATGCATTTTAACCCACTGGAAGTACAGTGAAGTCTTAATGGTGGCTGGGTAGGCAGTGACATAAAGGGTAATTTTAAAATGTTCTTTTTAATTTTCTGTATTTTTCATATGCATGTATTTCAATCAGGATGTAAAAAAGAAAAAAAACCTTTCAAATTTACTTTACCCAAATGGCAAAAATTTTTCATATCCTTCCAGAATTGTTACACATGATTCTTAAAATAATTAGTGGCTTGTTCTTTCTTTTGCCTTTTTCTAAATCATCTCTGTAAAACAAGTTCTGAAGGGATAAGCCTTTCAAATAGAAAATTTTCAAGAAAGCTGAACGTGGTATTCTGAGGTACTTCTGCCTTCACGAACATCTCCAAGAAAACTGAGAAGACAGGCATCTGCATCTCTACAGGAAGGCAGAAATGCATCAAGATGATTAGCTTAATTAGTGTGAAGAGAGAAACAGCTCTTCAAAAATACGAATAAAAATACCAGATCAATCCTAATTGGTAACATACTACTTTAATTTTCTTTTCTCTGCTTTTATCTTTCAAATTCACCCCATTCTTGGGGTGATTGTTAAGGCTTGAGCCTGGCACTTTCCCCTTCTGCCTGAGCCCAAAATAAATCTCTCCCTTTCTCTTTAACAACAACGACGACGACGACTACTCACTCCATCCTGAATACAGTTTTAGGTTTATCATGTTACTTGCCTTCCTGTTATATCATCATCCCTTGATTCCTGCAGTCTTTAAACTTTATTCTTTTTTTTTTTTTAAGTTCTTTGTTTTAGTTTCTTTCTTTTTAAAAAAAAATTTTTTTTAACGTTTATTTATTTTTGAGACAGAGAGAGATAGAGCATGAACGGGGTGGGTCAGAGAGAGAGGGAGACACAGAATCCGAAACAGGCTTCAGGCTCTGAGCTGTCAGCACAGAGCCTGACGCGGGGCTTGAACTCACTGGCCGTGAGATCGTGACCTGAGCTGAAGTCGGACGCTCAGCTGACTGAGCCACCCAGGCGCCCCTATTCTTTCTTTTTTTTTAAAAAAAAGTTGTCCCTATTTGTTATTTGCTTAGTCATTTTTTACTGTCTTGATTTGCAACCCACATACCTTAAAGCAAGTGATCCTCCAACTGGTTTGGAGTTTTATGCCACATGTTTCTGAAGGATATTGGCTAATGCTTAGTGATCCAGAGCAAGTTAGGAACCTCTTTACACCTACAGGGTTAGCAATGCTCACTGGTGCCACTGGGTATTACTGGAAGGCCTAAGGCAAAGGCAGAGGAGAAGAAAAAAGGGAGAATAAAGGGAGTGGGGAGACAGGAACGGGAGTAAAGGAAGACAGGGGTGGAGAGAAGAAGGTACACGAAGTAGAGTGGTAGAGAGCCACAACAATAGCCTCAAGGATATTCTTTACCAAACACTGCCTGTGGGGAGTGTTCTAACACAGAAACTAGGACCATGCCTCTTTGTTCACTGATGTCTTCTGTTGCCTTAATTATGATGTTGGTATATATACATAGACACATCAAACACTCTTAGTTTGAGATTGAACCTTATCCACAATGGTTATCTGTTATGTGTTATGTCTCTGTTACATACTCTGTATCTTAGAGATAGCTACACTACCAACACTTCACAGGAAACACATAATGAATCATGAGCATGATAGTTTGTTAAACCTTTTATATTGTGAGATGTTATTTTAGATGGTTTGTATGTGTGTGCGTGCGTGTGTGCGCACACATGTGTGTGTGTGTGTGTGTATGCATGTGAAATAACTAAACACACCACCATTTCAAATCAAAAGAAAAAATAAGATACCGAAAGGAAATTTTAAGTAAAATTTCTTTAGTAGATTCTATAGTAGCAGAAAGGCTCTTTTGAGGCTCATGTGGGCTAATCACTCTTTCTGGCAACTAGAAAAGCTAAGAGCATAATTTCTTTTTATTGAGCTTTTGCTAACTCATGTAAAAATCACAGAACAACATTCTGTTTGAGAATAATTCTGCCTCCAATAATTTATTTTCTCACTTTCTCCTATATTATATTATCAAGAATGTAAAAAATACTTTCTTATCCCTTTGGTATTTCATCTGCTATAGTTGTTTGTTCTACTCTGGAAGTAAGAATTCCTTGTCATTTTACAGTAATCCTATATGGCTACCAATTATAAATTCAAAACAGAACTGACATTTTAGTTGGAGAATAAGAAGCAACAAGAGCCAATGAGGCTATCAGAAGATTGAACTAATTTTCTTTCTGGACAATATTCATTATAATAAGCACTGTAGAAGGAATACATTTGGAAGAAAAAAAGTCCTAAGCGCTGCCAGGGATTTGCTATTCAGGTTCTCAGAAATACTCTCCTTTAGTGGGATCAAGCTGAATGAGGTACATCTAAGACAGTATTCCTGTGAAGGAATACACTAGTAGAAATTAATCTCTCCACCATTTTATTTACGTAGAATATGAGAACAATTCAGATAAATGTTACCTTTCTTTCCAGAGATGATCTAAGGAAATGTGTTTATACTAATGATAGTGATAATAATAGTTACCATTGTCAAACGTTTAAAAAAACAATTATTGTGTGCTTGTTTTTGGTGCCAGATACTTTACTAAGGCTTTCTAGGGTCTCATTTAATTCTCACAACAACTTGTTGGGGGTAAGTATTTTTATAATTATCATCATGGAGAAAACTGAAGCTCAAAAATTTTAGGTAATTTGCTCAAAGTTACATAGATAGAATCGGTACTTGAAACCAGATTAACTCTGACTTTGCTTTTCGAAGCCCGTAACCTTAACCATTTGCTATGTTGTCTCCAACACAAAAAGATACTGCTAAGAGATAGTGATGGAACATGGAGGAGATTAATGAATATATTTAATTATAAAAAAGAGGAAATTTTTTTAATGGCTAGATGGAGTAAAAGCAACAAAAACAAACAAGTAAGAGACTTCATAAAGGACCATTAAAAGGGAACCTGTCTTCATAGCTCTAGTCAACTGGGAAATGTTTTTAGACATTTCTTCAATGATATCAGCCTTGAGTTAATAACCAATAATAGTTTCTAAGTAATTCACTTGCATTTTCATTTTGGGTTCTTAGATTAGACTTTAAGCAGGCAACTGCTATTTAGTATTTTGCTTTTAACCTTTATGCAATCTCAGGCAACTCCAAAGGTATAAATTGCTGGTACGATGTATGGTTTCAGAGCGTTGAAATCCAGTTCTTCCAGGGAACCGTGCTTGCTTTTTAAGAAGCCCTTAATGATGTCTGGGTTTAAAGCAGAAGAAAAGACCACCCTACATTATCCCTGTGCTGGAAATCTGCTCTTCTTTCTTGGACCACATAGTTTTCAACTAGAAAACATCTGGAAAACTTCTAGACCAAGACTGTCTGCTACCAGTATGTGTAGAGGTCAGAAGAATAAATTATAGTATAGAGTTTCAATCAATCTCCACATATTTATTTGTCAACAAGCATTTTCAGGTAACTATAATACTTTCACTGAAAAGTTTTAATCCAGATTGTTATCTGTGATTGAATTATTTTGATAACCAAGGGGGAAACAAATGTAAAACTCCCTGGGTGCCTAGGCTGAGTCAAAAATCTGAAGGAAAAAAAATACAGTGTATGATGATACTCAAAAACCCCAAAATATTTACCTCGGACAGCATAGCCATCTTTTACTGATGCTGGAAAGGGGGGTAGGTTGTCTTTTGCATACACATCTTGAGCAAGGACTCGCCCCATTCCATCTGAAAAAAGAGAATATAAGAAAAATATGGATGTTGAGAGTAATCGGTTAAACAGGCAGTCATAAACAAGGTAGGTATGTGTGCCTGTCTGACAAGGCTTGTATATGGGCTCAGTTAGACCTCCTGATTTCTATTCCAAGGAGTTGGAGACAGAAGGAAAAGATGTATCCTTATGTCTGAAATGAAAGATTAGATTCAGTCAATTAATAGTTATGCTTGCAGAGATTATCTGAATATGAGTGGCTACACAGTCATCAAAGATGTATTGAGTTTAATGTGTCATTAATCCTTTAACTACCCAAAGATGATTTTCTTTAAAAACCCAATTCTTAAACATTTTCTATTCATTTACCCAGTAATTTCACTTCTAGAAATCTATCCTAAGAAAACAGATAAATGTTTATGCACATATTTATTTCAGTTGCTTATATTAGTAAGAAAAGGAAAGAAATAAAAAGGTCAATAATACAGAAATTTAAATACACAACGGTCTATTTTTATGATAAAATATTATGCAAACTAAAGTAATATTTATGAAGAATATTCACTGACCAGGAAGATTTTTATGACATATGTTTAAAACACATGCAGAACTATACATGTAGTATATAATCTTAACTCTGTTAACATAGATGTGTACATGTCAATAGAAAAGAGAAAGGCATATATGAAAATGTAATGCATTTGTTATTTTAGTATGTTTAGAATTATGTATGATTTTTATTCCCTTTGCTATACTTTTCTGAAAATTTCCAAGTTTTCTACAATGATCATATGCTGTTTTTACATTAAGCAAGTTTTTCTTTTTCTTAAGAAAAGTAAAGAAAAGGAATTTTAGCCTTTGATTTTGGCTTTATTAACCTAAAAAATTATTGACTCTAAGCAGAGGGACAGTAAACTGCCTTGTGAAGTGACTATTCAAACCACTCTGGATAATAATCATTTTTAGCTAGAGCTTAGGAATTTGAACCAGTGCCAATAAAAATAAGAGTTTCAAGAGTCATGACCAATTCCTTAAATCTTCTAGTCAGAATCTGTCTTATTATTTCAAAGAAGCAAAGGAATAATAGGAAGTGGAAATGGAAGAAGAGGGGGAGGGAACACATCAAGCTTGTCCCTAGAGACTGTAAGTAATACAGGACTTGATTTACAGGAGATGTTTGTATAATTTAGAAAACTCCATTGCTTCCAGAGCTGAATGGGTGTCTTTGTTTGTTTTTTGTTTTTGGCTTTGTAGGGCCTCTGATTTCCAGATCCCAGGATCTAGAAATAAGTACAGAGAGATTTTTCATTTTGTATTCTGGTCTACAGTGACAGTGATATTAACTCTTTCCTTTTAGGGAGGTGACAGATGAATTGGAAGGGGAAAATTCTTAGCCATTTTTAGCTTCAGATATTCCTAGAAGGTTGTAGCTATTCTGGACATATCCTGAAGCTACTGACCTATATTTAGTAAGACCAAGGAAGTGGTGAAACCAGAGAGTCTAGTTTGTATTCACTTATACACTATAAACTACCAAATGAACCTGATGGTGAGCCCCATGGCATTTGACAGGATCACAATAAACTTCCTGGGGTGGCTCCTTGCCTGGAACTAATCTGGCCTAGGGTAGTTCATGAAAATGTAAGTTATACACTAGCTCAGATTCTAAGAGAATGACTTTGCTGGGATTATGAATAGCTCAGTAAAGGTAATAGTTAATATTCAAAGATAGTACAAGGAGATTAAGAAGTATAAACTTCCAGTTACAAAATAACCGGTTCTCCTGGGTCTCCAGCTTGCAGATGGCATATCCTGAGACTTCTCAGCATCCATAATCATGTGAGCCAATTCCTCCTAATAAATCCCTCTCCCTCTCCCCCCATATATACACACACACATATATGTATATGTGTATATATATATGTATATGTATATATATGTATATATATATATATATGTATGTATATATGTATATGTATATATAAATATCCTATCGGTTCTGTTTCTCTGGAGAGCCTTAACTAATTCAAATGGAATAGAACAGACCCTTATCTTCCACTATATATAAAAATTAACTCAAAATAGATTAAAGAACTACATATAAAACCTAAAACTATATCACTCTTAGAAGAAAAGATGGACGAAAAGCTTTATGACATTGGGTTTGGCAATGGTTTTTTCAATAATGGTGATGAATACATAAAATGTTTTATATTTTTCAAACATTTTCTGATTTTATATTGAAACATTTCTCCCAATAATCTAAGTGGGCCTCACGTTTTTAAGAAGCTTTTATTTAAATTCCAATCAGTTAACATACAGTGTTAATATTAGTTTCAAGTGTACAGTATAGTGATTCAACCCATTCATCACCTGGAGCTCATGACAACAAGTCGACCCTTTCACCTAATTTTTAAAATTTTATTTTTTATAATTTTTTTAATGTTCATTTATTTTTGAGAGAGAGACACACAGAGTGCAAGTTGGGGAGGGGCAGAGAGAGAGAGGGAGACACAGAATTCGAAGCAGGCTGCAGGCTCTGATTGGTCAGCACAGAGCCCGATACGGGGCTCGAACTCACGAACTCGATCTCGAACTGTGAGATCATGACCTGAGCCAAAGTTGGATGCTTAACCAACTGAGCCACCCAGGCGCCCCTCCCTTTCACCTATTTAACCCATTCCCCCCACCCACTTCCCTTCTGGTAACTATCAGTTTGTTCTCTATAGTTAAGAGTCTATTTCTTGGTTTTGGCAATGATTTCTTGAGTATGACACCAAAGGCATAGGCAACTAAAGCAAACATAGACAAATGGAGTTACATCAAACTTAAAAACTTTTGTGCATCACTACTGGGTATTTACCCCCCAAAATACAAAAACTATTTCCAAGGGATACATGCACTCTTATGTGTATTGCAGCATTATTTATAATAGCCAAATTATGGAAGCAGCTCACATGTCCACTGAATGATGAACGGATAAAGAAGATGTGGTGTGTGTGTGTGTGTGTGTGTGTGTGTGTGTGTGTGTGTGTGTGTATACATACATACAATGGAATATTATTCAGCCATAAAAAGAATGACATCTTGCCATTTTCAACAATATGGATGGATATATTTAAGCAACAAAACAAATGAACAAAGGGGAAAAAAAAGAGAGACAAACCAAGAAACACACTCTTAACTATAGAGAACAAACTGAAGGTTACCAGAGGGGAGGTAGATGGGGGGATGGGTGAAATAGGTGATGGGGATTAAAGAGTACACTTACCAGGATGAGCACTGCATAATACATGGCATTGTTGAATCACTATATTGTATACCTGAAACTAACATAATACTCAGTGTTAACTATACTGGAATTAAAATAAAAAACTTAAAAAAAGATTATGTTGGAAAAAAAACTTCTGCGCATTAAAGGACATAATCAACACAGTGAAAAGGTAATTGATGGAATGGAAGAATATATTTGCAAATCTGATAAATGGCTAATGTCCTGAATATATAAAGAACTCTTATAACTCAGCAACAAAAAGATCAAGTAACCCAACCAAAAATGGGCAAAAAACTTGAGCAGATGTTTCCCCAAAAATGGTATACAAATAGTCAGCAAGCATATGAAAAGATGCTCAACATCACTAATCATCAGAGAAATGCAAATCAAAACCAGAATGAGATATCACCTCACACCTATTAGGATGGCTACTATAAAAAAAAAAACAAACCCAAAATAACAAGTGTTGATGAGAATGTGGAGAAATTGGAACCCTCATACACTCTTGGTAGGATTGTAAAATAGTGCAACCACCATGGAAAACCATAAGAATGTTTCTCAAAAAATTAAAAATAGAACTACTATACGATCCATCAATTCTCCTTCTGAGTATGTATCCAAAAGAATTTAAAGCAGGGTCTCAAAGAGATATTTTCACACCCATATTCATAGTAGCAATATTCATAACAGTCAAGAGGTAGAAGCAGCCCGAATGTCCATCAATGGATGAATGGATAAACAAAATGTGGTGTATATCTCTATACACTGTGACATGATACAATATGGACTGACCTTGAAGACATTATGCAAAGTAAAATAAATCAGCCACAAAAAGACAACTACATTATTCCACTTATATGAGGTATTAAGTAGTCAAATTCTTAGAAACAGAAAGTAGAATGGTGGTTACCAGGGGCTGAGATGAGGGGGAAAAGTAGAGTTATTTAATGGGTGTAGAGGCTTAGGTATCCAGTATGAAAAAGTTCTGGAGATATGTTTCACAACAGGGTGAATATACCTAATGTCACAGAATTATACAATTAATAATGGTTAAGATGGTAAATTTTATGTTAATGTTTTTTAATACAATAAAAAAAGGAATGAAGTACTGATACATACTACAACATGGATATATCTTGAAAATACTAAGTAGAAGAACCCAGTTACAAAAGACCACATATTATATGATCCCATTATATAAAATGTTCAGAATAGGTAAACCTATAGTAGCAAGTAGACTACTAGTTGCTTAGGGCTGGATGGGGGTGACAAGGGAAGAGGAGGAAGCTAACGAGGATGGGGTTCTTTTTGACATGATGAAAATGTTCTAAAATTGACTGTGGTGATGGTTGTACCTATCTATGAATATACTAAAAACCCTTGAACTATATACTTTAAGTGGGTGAATTATATAACATATGAGTTATATCTCAATAAAGGGCAAGGATAATAGATGTTTTTAAAAATAAGAATATTTACCTTATTTGAACATGTAACTATATTTAGAAGAGCCAAGAAAAGTCATTATTTGTAGCATACATATACCATCTGGTCTTTAGAGACCTTCAAGAATCATGGAAAGAAAAATAAAACATTTCATCTGGAAAGAAAGAACTGCCTCATATTTAGTTAAGGGTATAATAACATATATAATTAACCATCTTTTTATTTTGGACTCATGCTAAATACAGAGGTTACTATCTTTATTTAAGGTAAATTTGATCCCTACTGGATTTGTTCTGATTTTGGAGTTGGTATCAAATTAACAACAGAGATCAAATTTCTTCAAAGAGAAAAACATGCATTACCTCAAATTTTTGTCTAAAAACCTAGGGCAAGGGAAAGGATTGGGAGAAAAATAGGCAGTTGATTGAAAAATGGTCTAGGCTACCAGCTGGCAGAAGATACGAGAGAACAGAAGGAATATATATCAGATACACCTCTCAGCTACAAAAGAAACTCTATCCACATCTCTCAGGAGGGTTCAGGACTAAATAATGGATAGCTTATTCAATCAGTCAATATTAGACTTCACTCATTATGTGACCAGATGATCTATTTGGGAACTTAAAGAGTATACAGTAGTGCTGCAAATCACATGGGATATTCTTACATACACTTACCTACATGTTAAATCGTCCCTTCTCTTTGCCCATAGGTGGAGCCCAAGTATTAATGTTGAATAAACTTTGGGCTTGTGATGTTAGAAAAGGAGTCTCAGCCTTCAAACTTGAATTGGAACCAGGCAGGAGTAACTTCTCAAGTAGGTATTATGACTGTTTTAAGTTTATCATTTGGTAAAGAAGCCACAGTGAGCAGCTGAAGCTGTGCAAAATATATGATTTCAGGAAGACCTGAGCAAAATTCCTTTTTCCCATTCTCTCCAGTCCAATGAGAGCTCCATTTATAATAAGCAAAACAGTTTCCCCAATATATAATTAATATAACTAATATGCTTTCTTAGGAATATTTGATGGTGGGAGTTTACAACCTTCACAGTCTGCAGTGAGCATTTCAGTTGTAGAAAGTTAGGTGGTGTGCCAAGAAGTTATGGTCCTGTATATTCAGAATCTGAGGACATAATATCCATTCTGTTCTACCATTCCCCCCACACAGTATTCTCTAAGTTCTATATAATAAAGAACATATAAAATTTGATAAAGATGAAGATGATAACAAATGCAAATTTCTAGATTCTGTGGAGATCAAAAATTTTAAAGGTAGGGCTATGTATCACTGGGGACGCTTGTCCATATATACAATTAAGTAATCAAGAGGTTGATAAGAAGAAAGGAATGGAAAAGATTAGTTGATGATTTACACTGTTTTGTGTAGTATGCTTGGTTATAAGGTGATAGAATTTTTATGTAGTCAGCAAGATACTTATATACAAGTCAGCTTCCCAAATAATAGTAGTCATTAACAAATTCTCTACTCTTTGGAGTGCTAGCTTTTTTACACTGGGATGACTGGCCTAAAAATATCTTCAGAAAGAGTCTTTACAGATTCAAATGGTTGACAATGGACATATATAGAAGGAAATCAAAACAGAGAGCTATTTATAAAGTTGAGTATGATTTGTAAGCATTGAATCCAAATGTATTATCTAAATGGTAAAAGTAGTATATTTAATTTGCTTGGATGGACATTTATTCTGGCCCAGATTTTATATATATATATATATATAAATATATATAAATCTAAATTTAGATGTCTAAATTTAGGTGTCTCAATTAAGATGTTAGGATACCCAAATGACTTTTGGATCTAAGAAGGAAAAGCATCTTAATTTTTCAAAGTCACTTATTGAAATGACTTCACAGCTGTAAAGTTCACTGTGTTGTTAGTTCTAAGAAGGCTGTGGAGGAAGTCAAGGGGCAACTCTGAGTTCAGTGGTCTGGGAAATTGATTCCTTGTCCTCACTTTGGTTAAGATCTATCATATTCATAGAACTTATCATAAAGATCATGATTCATAGCATAAAACTATCAGTTTTATGAATCAGGACTATAGGAAGAATGTGGCAGATAACAGAAGGCTGAAGAGAAAATATATTGTCTAAGACTTCCTCTTATAAAACATGGATATAAATCCGTTTGCTGTTGATTATAAATTCCTCAAAAGCTTACTTAAGTTCATTGTGACAGCACTGATACTGCAACATTTAAAAACCACCATCCCATCCAATCTAGTGAGAGGCTACTGAAGGATACTTTTGACTCAATGGCTATCCATTGTAGTCACCAAAACAGTTGAGAAGGCAGGTTTGATACCATATGCTTACTCAGGCCAAATGACTGTTGGTAGGAACAATATTATTTATTTATTTATTTTTAAATTTTTATTTATTTATTTTTTTTTTTTTTTTTTTTTTTTTTTTTACATGGCTGTAAAAGCCTTAGCTCTTTTATTTTTTTTTTTTTTAATTTTTTTTTTTATTTATATATGAAATTTATTGTCAAATTGGTTTCCATACAACACCCAGTGCTCATCCCAAAAGGTGCCCTCCTCAGTACCCATCACCCACCCTCTCCTCCCTCCCACCCCCCATCAACCCTTAGTTTGTTCTCAGTTTTCAACAGTCTCTTATGCTTTGGCTCTCTCCCACTCTAACCTCTTTTTTTTTTTTTTTTTTTTTGTTCCCCTCCCCCATGGGTTTCTCTTAAGTTTCTCAGGATCCACATAAGAGTGAAACCATATGGTATCTGTCTTTCTCTGTATGGCTTATTTCACTTAGCATCACACTCTCCAGTTCCATCCACGTTGCTACAAAAGGCCATATTTCATTTTTTCTCATTGCCACGTAGTACTCCATTGTGTATATAAACCACAATTTCTTTATCCATTCATCAGTTGATGGACATTTAGGCTCTTTCCATAATTTGGCTATTGTTGAGAGTGCTGCTATGAACATTGGGGTACAAGTGCCCCTATGCATCAGTACTCCTGTGTCCCTTGGATAAATTCCTAGCAGTGCTATTGCTGGGTCATAGGGTAGGTCTATTTTTAATTTTCTGAGGAACCTCCACACTGCTTTCCAGAGCGGCTGCACCAATTTGCATTCCCACCAACAGTGCAAGAGGGTTCCCGTTTCTCCACATCCTCTCCAGCATCTATAGTCTCCTGATTTGTTCATTTTGGCCACTCTGACTGGCGTGAGGTGATATCTGAGTGTGGTTTTGATTTGTATTTCCCTGATAAGGAGCGACGCTGAACATCTTTTCATGTGCCTGTTGGCCATCCGGATGTCTTCTTTAGAGAAGTGTCTATTCATGTTTTCTGCCCATTTCTTCACTGGGTTATTTGCTTTTCGGGTGTGGAGTTTGGTGAGCTCTTTATAGATTTTGGAGACTAGCCCTTTGTCTGATATGTCATTTGCAAATATCTTTTCCCATTCCGTTGGTTGCCTTTTAGTTTTCTTGGTTGTTTCCTTTGCTGTGCAGAAGCTTTTTATCTTCATAAGGTCCCAGTAATTCACTTTTGCTTTTAATTCCCTTGCCTTTGGGGATGTGTCGAGTAAGAGATTGCTACGGCTGAGGTCAGAGAGGTCTTTTCCTGCTTTCTCCTCTAAGGTTTTGATGGTTTCCTGTCTCACATTCAGGTCCTTTATCCATTTTGAGTTTATTTTTGTGAATGGTGTGAGAAAGTGGTCTAGTTTCAACCTTCTGCATGTTGCTGTCCAGTTCTCCCAGCACCATTTGTTGAAGAGACTGTCTTTTTTCCATTGGATGTTCTTTCCTGCTTTGTCAAAGATGAGTTGGCCGTACGTTTGTGGGTCTAGTTCCGGGGTTTCTATTCTATTCCATTGGTCTATGTGTCTGTTTTGGTGCCAATACCATGCTGTCTTGATGATGACAGCTTTGTAGTAGAGGCTAAAGTCTGGGATTGTGATGCCTCCTGCTTTGGTCTTCTTCTTCAAAATTACTTTGGCTATTCGGGGCCTTTTGTGGTTCCATATGAATTTTAGGATTGCTTGTTCTAGTTTCGAGAAGAATGCTGGTGCAATTTTGATTGGGATTGCATTGAATGTGTAGATAGCTTTGGGTAGTATTGACATTTTGACAATATTTATTCTTCCAATCCATGAGCAGGGAATGTCTTTCCATTTCTTTAAATCTTCTTCAATTACCTTCATAAGCTTTCTATAGTTTTCAGCATACAGATCCTTTACATCTTTGGTTAGATTGATTCCTAGGTATTTTATGCTTCTTGGTGCAATTGTGAATGGGATCAGTTTCTTTATTTGTCTTTCTGTTGCTTCATTGTTAGTGTATAAGAATGCAACTGATTTCTGTACATTGATTTTGTATCCTGCAACTTTGCTGAATTCATGTATCAGTTCTAGCAGACTTTTGGTGGAGTCTATCGGATTTTCCATGTATAATATCATGTCATCTGCAAAGAGCGAAAGCTTGACTTCATCTTTGCCAATTTTGACGCCTTTGATTTCCTTTTGTTGTCTGATTGCTGATGCTAGAACTTCCAGCACTATGTTAAACAACAGCGGTGACAGTGGGCATCCCTGTCGTGTTCCTGATCTCAGGGAAAAAGCTCTCAGTTTTTCCCCATTAAGGATGATGTTAGCTGTGGGCTTTTCATAAATGGCTTTTATGATCTTTAAGTATGTTCCTTCTATCCCGTTTAAATTTTTATTTAAATCCAAGTTAGTTAACATATAGTGTAGTAATGGCTTCAGGAGAATTCAGGGATTCATCACTTACACATAACATCCAGTGCGCATCCCAACAAGTGCCCTCCTTAATGCCCATCACTCATTTTCCCCTCTCTCCACCCAATACCCCTCCAAAAACCTTCAGTTTGTTCTCTGTATTTAAGAGTCTTTTATGGTTTGCCTCCCTCTCTGTTTTTACCTTATTTTTATTGGTAGGAACAATATTAGATATTAGTTAAGGCTAGGGATTAAGAGGAAGGGTGAAGCATATGAAGATTTGAGTTGTTACAGCATTAAAAAAGAACCTTAAAATGAAGTAAAGCATATGTACAGAAGGCTTCTTGATTATTTAACAGATACTAAATATTTAACATGGTGGATCCCCTCCAACCTATCCCAATATAATTTATTCTCCATATATTCACTATATATTTGAAAGACTAGACAACATTTTGGTACACTATAGATCTCATTTATGCATTATAGTCTTCATTTATGTGAAAGTTTCATGTATAAACTGAAAAGGAGTGAATGACTGAGAGGTGAATATCCCTATGATGAAAGCAAGTACATTAATTACTCTCTAGTTACTCCAGAAGTCATGGTTATGGAGTAGTACAATGAAAATCTCTATGCTTTAAAAATATATAGCTTGTTCAAAGGGGCATTATGTTGTGTATTTGTATTTTTTCATCTAGGGATGCTCATTACCTGCCAAAGCAATGAGTAAGGACAAATATTGTTATGGTTCTTATGTCATAAAATAAAAATAAGCTTTGTGCAAAGTTACAGAATTTGGAATAAATGCAAGTGTTATGATTACCAGAAATGATTGTCATGATTTAGCAATAAAAAAAGATGCAATGCAATTGCTAACAAATTAATTCTTAAGTTGTATTGTGGTTTCATGATATCTATTTTATTACGGAGTATGATAACCCACATCTGTGTCACCTATATTCATTTCTATATGTAAAATATTAAGTTTTAAAAATAACAACTGTGTAACTGTAAAAAGCATTTAACTTGACTAAAATAAAAAAGTTTAGGAGAAGTACTTAAAAAAATATATAAAGTGTTCTTAAGGTCACAGAAAATGTTTCAGTTGAGAGTAAGTGCTCACTTCTTTTAGTACTTAATCATGGAAACTTTGCCACACCCAGGTCAAATAAATAGGGTGTCACTGGTAAATGGGTAGCACTTAAGTCCAAGGGGTGAATTTGATGGTTAGGATTTGGTACAAGTAAATAAACAAAATGTTTTTTGTATAGTTTGAACTATTTAAACTTTTCTTTATTGGTAATTTCTCAATCACTGTCCTAGAAATTGTCAAGTGCTCCACAGGAAAAAAGAATTTTTTTACTCTAATTTCCATAATTTTGAACTACATATCCTACTATACTAAAAATTATTTCTAATTTTTTCAACATTGGTCCTCTATCAGGATATTGCCATGGTTATTAAAAGAAAGGGGTGCCTGGATGGCTCACTTGGTTAAGTGTCCCACTCTTGATTTTGGCTCAGGTCATGATCTCATTGTTGTGAGATCCAACAATCTCTCTCCCTCTCTCTCTCTCTCTCTCCCTGCCCCTCCCCCACTGGCATGCGCTCCTGTGTTCTTTCCCTCATCATAAACATTTGAAGAAAAATTCATTAAAAAAAGAAAGGCAAAATATGCAAGAAGTATTTTATAAAAAGAAAAAAATACATGATAAAATAAAGCTCCCAGATGGAATGCAAGAAGAAATAAATAATAAAATTACCAACTATGATATTGACTTTCAAAAATTACTGGTGGCTTGGGGTGTCTGGGTGGCTCAGTCAGTTAAATATCTGACTTTGGCTCTCTTTCTCTCTCTCAAAAATAAATAAACATTAAAAAATTCTAATTTTGTTCCATTTTAATGGAAACATTTTGCCATTGCTTGTATTCTGAATCATAATGGTTTTTTTTTTTTTTTTTGGAGTATACCATTTTCTTTTTTTTTTAATATAATTTATTATCAAATGGCTAACATACAGTGTGTAAAATATGCTCTTGGTTTGGGGGGTAGATTCCCGTGGTTCATCGTTTACACACAACACCCAGTGTTCATCCCAACAAGTTCCTTCCTCAATGCCCATCAGCCACTTCCCCCTCTCCCTCATCCCCCCCATCCACCCTCAGTTTGTTCTCTGTATTTAAGAGTCTCATGGTTTGCCTCCCTCCCTCCCTGTTTGTTAACTATTTTTTCCCCTTCCCCTCCCCCATGGTCTTCTGTTAAGTTTCTCAGGATCCACATATGAGTGAAAACATATGATATCTGTCTTTCTCTGACTGACTTATTTGACTTAGCATAATACTTTCCAGTTCCATCCATGTTGCTGCAAATGGCATGATTTCATTCTTTCTCATTGCCAAGTAGTATTCCATTGTATATATAAACCACATCTTCTTTATCCATTCATCAGTTGATGGACATTTAGGCTCTTTCCATAATTTGGCTATTGTTGAAAGCGCTGCTATAAACACTGGGGTACATGTGCCCCTATGAATCAGCACTCCTGTATCCTTTGGATAAATTCCTAGTAGTGCTATTGCTAGGTTGGAGGGTAGTTAATATTTTTTGAGGAACCTCCACAGTGTTTTCCAGAGTGGCTGCACCAGTCATAACTTTACGGTTTTAACATAGACTATGGCACTTCAAAATAGATACTGAATAAAAAGACTAAGTAAATTATGTCAAATAAAGCATACATACTTAAAATGTGAAAGGATAATGAGGTATCCATAAAGAATGGAAAACTAAGAATCATATTTAAAGACTTTATCTTGTTTTAACCTCAGATATATTCAACAGAGCTGCGTAAATTAACTTAAACATCATTAAAACTCCTTCTTACTTTTTTGATTAAATATACATTATTTTCTTTTTTAAAAAAAAATTTTTTTTTCAATGTTTATTTATTTTTGGGACAGAGAGAGACAGAGCATGAACAGGGGAGGGGCAGAGAGAGAGGGAGAAACAGAATTGGAAACAGGCTCCAGGCTCCGAGCCATCAGCCCAGAGCCCGACGCGGGGCTCGAACTCACGGACCGCGAGATCGTGACCTGGCTGAAGTCGGACCCTTAACCGACTGCGCCACCCAGGCGCCCCAGATTAAATATACATTATTTTCTATCGAAATTGCTAAAATGAGATATATTTATGATATGCTTTATTTTAAAAAAGAGGATACATGTATGGAAATATATGATGGTATGCATAGAGGAAAGTATGAAATAGGAAGATAAGTCTACCTGGTTGCAACATAGGGATAATTAGGCCAATGTTATAGGTCTTATTCCTATGGGAGTTAATTTTACTCAATTATATAACCATAAAATAACTCCCCCAAACAAAGGGGCCTTGTGACTACTGTGATAACAGCCCATGTGTGTTATACCCACAATATTGGAGGAAAATAGTACCTGAAAGCACAAATACAGAGAACAGATGGGTAATATAATCATAATCTTTGGATATGAAAAAGAGCATATTCTCTAGATGTTGTGCTTACGTGCGTATAAACACATATATGCACACACACTTCACAAATACATAGATAAGGCTGTTCATATTTGAGGAATGCAGGGAGCAGTATAAAGGGAATGATGCAATCAGAAGCATAAATAGAAGGATTTAATGAGATGTACACATTTTAGAAGTGTAATGAAGTTTATGGAGTAAAGAGTCTAAAAAGATGAGACAAACTGAAAGGAATTATGAATGAATTCAAGCAGCCACATTAATGGAAAAACCTACAGCAAATGCCAACACAGACCAATTCCCAGAAAGATATCTGCAGGTAAACAGGATCATCCTAGGTGAAGACCTTACTAGGTGGAGGTAGAAATGCGGTAGTAATTTGGATAATAAAAATATATCTTTCTCAAACTTTTTAAAATATAACTATCTCAATTCTTTGCTTTAATTTTATAAAGCTCAACCAGAAATTAGCAGAAAAACAGTGAAGACTACTGTTTAATTTTCTAATTAGGTAGGAAGCACAGGCCTGAAAGACCTGGGTGAGTGGAAAATATAAAACAAGTTACAACAAAATGCATAGGGATCCAGAGATTGTTAACATGGATCAACAACTGCAGCTGAACCAAGGAATTCTAGCTTTGACTTCGTAATTTAGAGTGTGCTTATCCTAAGGCTATGATTTTAGAATTCCAACATGTAGAAGGAAGGGAAGAAAATCAGTTACTAAATTCCAAATATGACAGCTTAGTGAAAACTAGATGATTTATACATATTCTTTCCTTTAACAGGACATCACAATGACCTTATTGGGTGGATATTATTTCTATTTTTATGTATGAGGGAAATGAGATTCTGAAAGGTTATGTAGCTTGCCCAAGGTCTCTCAGCTACTTAAAAAGCAAAGCAAGTAGAGAGTATGTTTGATGGCAAAGCTACTTGCAGTATATCTTGCTTCCTTTTTCCTTATTTTCTGACAGCCTCTGAACTGTCAGGAGGAATTAATGAATTCCTAGCATGATGTCTGAACCACTTTGGTGAGAACCTCCTACCACTTGGAATTAGGGGCTTCTGAATTTCTTCAAGAGGGCAGTGAATTTATGCATTAGATCACTGCCTGAAGATATGCAGTTATCTAACTACTATGTTAGAGACAGGGGGCAGTTCCTCTGCTGTGGTCAGCATTATAAAAAAGATACTTTACTGTCTCAAACTAGTTCCAGCAGAAAAGCTTACAGGTTCCTTGACTAGAATTGCTTGTCCTTTATGGAAAAACAAAGAACCCAAGTCAGAGATGCTAAAATCTTTGGTAATGTAATTTTAAATAAGAATGCCTAGATAATGTAATCTAAAATAATGCTCCTAAGAAAGCAGAATTCTTTCTCTTGAAAGCTCAAGTTTTTCCATCATTAAGTGAAAGAGATTGGGAATTACAAGGAATGATGCCAGAATATTTAAATCTGCCTTACAGTAAGGGGCTGGTACTGTAGCAAATGTAAAGTTGTAATTTATTCACATCATTCCTTCTATTTTATTAAAATTTTTTTCTTAAATGTCTATTTATTTTTGAGAGGGGGGCGCAGAGAGAGAAGGAGCACAGAATCTGGGGCAGGCTCGAGGTTCTGAGCTGTCAGCACAGAGCCTGATGCAGGGCTGGAATTCATGAACTGTGAGATCATGACCTGACCCAAAGTTGGATGCATAACCGACTGAGCCACCCAGGCGCTCCAAACACCATGCATTTTACAAGCAAAGAGGATGAATCATATGTGATAGTCTTACAAATACTATCATCCATTGTTACACCAGGTATGCCTCTCCCAAGAAACCAAAGGAAGGTATTTATAATCAGTGGAGCACTTGCTCTTTAAAGGCCTTGCTTGCAGATAGGAACTGAAAATAGTAGATATGTTAAAGAATAGGCCACAGACAACAGAAAATTCATCTGTAGTCCATAAAGATTAAAACAAATGAACAATACTTTGCACATAAATGCACATGTAGGCACTTGTTTCAGAAGAATAATTTTCATATTGATTTGAGATGTAGTATGCTATAGTGGAACGAACAGCAGACTACGAGTCAAGAATCCTAGGTTACCCTAGGTTTCAAACATAACTATGTGTCCAACTTTAAGAACATTATTATACTTCTTTGGTCTTAATTTCCCTTATCTTTAAAGTAAGAGAGACTACTTGATTTCCAAATTACCTTCTTTCTATAACATTATAAGTATTTCATGTATTATACTCTAAAATTCCTTCATAGAGTTACCCTATGTCTTTGACCTTGACAGCAATCACTTCCAGCATTTCCGTATATGATTTATCCTTAGTTTTCTGGAATTATTGTTGAATCTTCTCAGACATAAAAAAAATTTTTTTAGAGATGTTACAGTTTCAAATTGCTCCACAGATTCAACGGTTCTGAACATTTCTTAGGAATCATGGGCTCTCCTCTATGGGCTTCTATAATTGTAGGTGTCGGATAATTTTCACAGGCAAAATATTCAGGATTTCAGAGAATTGTGGAGGCCTTTCAGTCTCCCCTGCCCTAGTCCCCATACTTTTCCTACTCAGTGATCAGTGGATGAAATTCAATAGTTAGAGGTGCATCTACCTGAAATAAAAATGAACTATGAAGGTTCTGGATAGAAGATCAAATCAGCTACAACATTCCCTTAGGTTCAAACCTAATCCAGAGCAAGGCCCTAACTCTTTTCACATCTGTAACACTGAAAGAGATGAGGAAGCTGCAGAAGGAAAGTTTAAGCTAGCAGAGGTCAGCTAATGAGGTTTAAAGAAAGAAGCCATCTCTACAACATGAAAGTGCAAGGTAAGGCAGCAAGTGCTGATGTAGAAGCTGCAGCAAGTTCTCCAGAAGACCTAGCTAAGATAATTCATGAAGGTGGCTGCACCTAACAACATATTTTCAATGTAGACTAAACAGCCTTCTATTGGAAGGAGATGCCATCTAGGAGTTTCATAGTTAGAGAGGAGAGAGGTCAATGTCTGGCTTCAAAGTTTCAAAGGACAGGTCGACTCTTTTGTCAGGGAATAATGCAGCTGGTGACTTTAAGTTGAGGTCAATGCTCAGTAAGCATTAAAAAAATCCTAGGTCCGTTAAGAATTATGCTAAATCTACTCTGCCTGTGCTCTATTAATGGAACAACAAAGCCTGGATGACAGCACAGTGGTTTATAACATGGCATAATATGAATATTTTAAGCCCATTGTTATGAGCTACTGCTCAGAAAAAAAAGATTCCTTTCAAATATTACTGCTCACTGACAATGTACCTGGTCACCCAAGAGCTCTTATGGAGATGTATAATGAGATTAATGTTGTTTTAGGGACTGCTAACACAACATCCATTCTTCAGCCCATGGATCAAGGAGTAATTTTGATGTTCAAGTCTTATTATTTAAGAAATACATTTCGGGGCGCCTGGGTGGCGCACTCGGTTAAGCGTCCGACTTCAGCCAGGTCACGATCTCGCGGTCTGTGAGTTCGAGCCCCGCATCAGGCTCTGGGCTGATGGCTCAGAGCCTGGAGCCTGTTTCCGATTCTGTGTCTTCCTCTCTCTCTGCCCCTCCCCCGTTCATGCTGTGTCTCTCTCTGTCCCAAAAATAAATAAACGTTGAAAAAAAAAATTAAAAAAAAAAAAAAAGAAATACATTTCATAAGGCTATAGCTGCCATAGATAATGATTCCTCTGATGGATCTGGGCAAAGTTAATTGAAAACCTTCTGGAAAGGATTCGTCATTCTTAATACCATTAATAACATTTGTGATTCATGGGAAAAGGTCAAAGTATTAACATTAACAGGAGTTTGGAAGAAGTTGATTCCAAACCTCACGGATAACTTTGAGGGGTTTGAGACTTCAGTGGAAGAAGTAACTGCAGATGTGGTGGAAATAGCAGAACTAGAATCAGAAGGGGAATCTGGAAATGAGACTGATTTGTTGAGATCTTAAGATAAAACTGTAACTGATGAGGAATGCTTCTTATGCATGAGCAAAGAAAGTGCTTTTTTGAGATGGAGTCTACTCCTGGTGAAAATGCTGTGAATGTTGTTGAAATGACAACAAAAGATTTAGAATATTACCTAAACTTAGTTGATAAAGCAGTGCAACATTTGAGAGGATTGACTCCAGTTTTGAAAGAAATTCTACTGTGGGAAAAATGCTATCAAAGAGCATCATATGCTACAGCCAAATTGTTCATGAAAGGAAGAATCCATTGATGCAAAAAACTTCATTGTTGTCTTATTTTAAGAAATTGCCACAGCCACCATAACCTTCAGCAACCACCATCTTGATCAGTCAGTAGCCATCAACATCAAGATGAGACTAGCAAAAAGATTATGACTTGCTGAAAGCTCAGATGATGATTAGCATACTTCAGCAGTATTTTTTTTAAATTGAGAGAGAGAGAAAGTTGATTTTAAATTAGAGAGAGAACATGAGCAGGGGAGAGGGGCAGAAGGAGAAACGGGCAGAGAGAGAGATAGAGACAGAGATAGAGATAGATAGAGAGAGAGAATCTTATGTGGGGTTCAGTCCCATGACCCTAGGATCATGACATGAACAGAATCAAGAGTTGGACACTCAAAGGACTGAGACATCCAGGCACCCCAGCAGTATTAAAAAAATTTTTTTAATGTTTATTTATTTATGAGAGAGAGACAGAGCGTGAGCAGGGGAGGGGAAGAGAGTGAGAGAGAGAGAGAGAGAGAGAGAGAGAGAGAGAGAGATACAGAATCTGAAGCAGGCTCCAGGCTCTGAGCTGTCAGCACAGAACCCAATGTGGGGCTTGAAGTTGTGAACTGCGAGATCATGACCTGAGATGAAGTCAAATGCTTAATCAACTGAGCCACCCAGGTGCCCCCCAAGCAGTATTTTTTATTTAAGGTATGCACATTCCTCCAAAATGGATGAAATACCTAAATGTGAGATGGGAAACAATCAAAATCCTAGAGGAGAACACAGACAACAACCTCTTTGACATTGGCTGTAACAACTTCTTACTAGACATGTTTCTGGAGGCAAGGGAAACAAAAGCAAATATGAACTATTGGGACTTCATCAAGATAAAAAGTTTTGCACAGTGAAGGAAATAATCAACAAAACTAAAAGGCAACCAACTGAATGGGAGAAGATATTTGCAAATGATAGATCTGATGAAGGGTAACTATCCAGTATTTATAAAGAACTTATCAAACTGAACACCCAAGAAACAAATAATCCAGTTAAGAAATGGGAAGAAGATATGAATAGACATTTTTCCAAAGAAGACATACCAATGGCTAACGGACACATGAAAAAATGCTCAACAACACTTATCATCAGGGAAATACAAATCAAGACCATGATAAGATACCAACTCACACCTGTCAGAATGTCTAAAATTAACAACACAGGAAACAACAGATGTTGGCAAGGATGTGGAGGAAGGGGAACCCTCTTACACTGTTGGTAGGAATGCAAAGTGATGCAACCACTTTGGAAAACAGCATGGAGGTTCCTCAAAAAGTTAAAAATAGGGGGCGCCTGGGTGGCTCAGTTGGTTAAGTTTCCAACTCTTGATTTCGGCTCAGGTCATGATCTTATGGTTCATGGGTTTAAGCCCTGTGTTGCGCTTTGTGCTGAGAGTGCGGAGCCTGCTTGGAATCTTCTCTCTTCTTCTCTCTCTGCCCCTTCCCTGCTCATGCTCTCTATCACAATAAATAAATAAACTTCAAAAAAGGTCAAAAATAGAACTACCCAATGACACAGAAATTGCACTACTAGGTATTTACCCAAAGGATATAAATATACTGATTCGAAGGAGCACATGTACCCTGATGTTTATAGCAGCATTATCAATAATAGCCAAATTGTGGAAACACACACACAGAGGAATATTACTTAGCCATCAAAAAGAATGAAATCTTGCCATTTGCAATGATGTGCATGGAGATACAATGTATTATGTTAAGTGAAATAAGTAAGTCAGAAAATGACAAATACCATATGATTTCATTCATATGTGGAATTTAAAAAACAAAATAGATGAACATAGGGCAGTGGGAAAAGAGAGAGGGAGGCAAACCATAAAAGACTCTTAACTACAGATAAGAAATTGAGGGTTTCTTGAGGGAAGGTGGGCGGGGGTATGGGCTAGATGGGTGATGGATATTAAGGAGGGCACTGGTTGAGATGAGCACTGAGTATTATATGTAAGCGACAAATCACCAAACTGTACTCCTGAAACAAATATTATACTATATGTTAACTAAATTTTAAATAAAAACTTAAAAAAATGCAAGTACATTTGACATGCTATTGCACATTTAATAGAATTCATATAGCGTAGATAATTTTTTATATACAATGGAAAATTGAAAAATTCATTTTAATTTCTTGCTTTATTACAATATTCACTTTATTTTGTAGTGGTCTGGAACACCTGCAATATCTCTGAGGTATGTCTGTACTTTAGCATCAAATTGGAGAATGGAATGGAAGGATGCTAACTGGGTTAGGTGAGTCAATTACAATAACCTTGGATGTTAATAATAAAGACCTAATCTAAATCAACAGCAGTGGGGATGGAGAACAAGGGATGGATTCCAGAGGATGTAGAAGAAACATGGGGTAAAGAAAATAAGTTTAGTATTGGTCATATTATATTTATGAGCAGCAGGTATTCATTTGATGTACGAGTCTGGAGTTCAGGCAAGCTCTGGGAAGTGATCTAGACCTAGAAATCACATAATATGTGACACTCATTGGGTTATCCTAGGTAAATGTGTAAGATCTGAAAAGGGTCAAAGACAAAAACTCCAAAGAACGTTTATATTTAAGGAATTGAAAAGGGAAGGCAAGCCTGTAAGAGCCAATAAAAGAGACAAGTACCACATTATTTATCTGTCTCTCTCCCATACTACAGTGAGATCCATGGGGCAGGAGTTTTGTTTTATTTATCTTTGTATATCCAGGACCTAACATAGAACCTGACATTTAGCAGATGTTTAGTAAATATATGTTGAACAAACTGAATATGTTTCTATATATAGTATTGTTGTTTAAACACCTAACTAAAATGCCTAGGAGGTTTAATTACAATGCTCTTTTGCATTAAAAATTGAGTTTGATCCAACTCAAAGGTTGAATGCAAACCTCACTATTATTTTTTATCATCATGGTTGGAAACACTTGACAAGGAAGTTAACCATCCATGAAGAGTCTGCTTCCTTATGAGTGACAACTGATTTAATGTATAAATGAAGAGGAAACAAGCACATGAAGGGAAAGAGAATCCATGAAACAGCATTTTTTTTCCTAAAAGAAAAATAAAAATGGGTCATTTTCAGTTCTGTTTTCTTCTTAGAATGATTAGAATTTGTTTAAATGTAACTTGGCATACACAGTGAGATTATCCTAAGGAGTGATGTTAAGGGAAACTCTCCTAAAATTATAACAAGCCAGTGATGGTTAACTTATTTTTATAATAGGTAAAGTATTAAACTTTTTTCCAGCTTAAGTTTATATTTACATTTTCTGAAAATGTCTTCATGTTGATATAAAAATATCTGAATATTTTGCTTTTAATAATATAAAGAAACCTATTTCACTAAAATTGATTTCTGAAATCATAGAGCTAGTTGTTAATGTTGCACTCTAGACAGTTTTTAAGTCTTTACTTCCTTTAATGAGTAAAACAGAAATAAAAGAAAAGGTCTCAGCCTGATGATATACACATATTTAAAAGAACGAAAGTCAAAGATTATAACTATATAAAAATAACTTTTGTTGAAGTAGGGTCAAGGACCAAGGAGACAGAATTGGGCACTTAGTATTTCACTAGTTTTAAGCCTTTTTCCTCAAGTTTTAATTTAAATTCTAGTTAAAATATACGGTAAAATTGGTTTCAAGTGTAGAATTTAGTGATTCATCACTTACATATAACACCCAATGCTCATCACAAGTGCCTTCCTTAATATCCCTCACCCATTTGGCCCATTCCTCCATCCACCTCTTTCCATCAACCCTCAGTTTGTTCTCTATAGTTAAGAGTCTCTTATGGTTTGCCTCCTTATCTCTCTTTCTCTCTCTCTTTTCCTTCCCCTATGTTCACCTGTTTCGTTTCTTATCTGGTTGGCTCAGTTGAAAGAGTATGTGACTCTTGATCTCAGGGTCATGAGTTTGAGCCCCACGTGTGGTGTAGAGATTACTGAAAAAAAAACCAAACCTGACTGTTCTTTTTATTAATTTTTTTTTAATGTTTATTTATTTTTGAGAGAGAGAGTGAGACAGATCATGAGCAGGGGAGGGCCAGAGAGAGAGGGAAACACAGGATCTGAAGCAGGCTCCAGGCTCTGAGCTGTCAGCACAGAGCCTGATGTGGGGCTCGAACCACAAACCGTGAAATCATGACCTGAGCCGAAGTCAGACGCTTAACCGATTGAGCCCTGAAAAGCTGACCTTTTTTAAAAAAAGTTTTATTTATTGAAGTACTCTATACCCTACATGGGGTTTGAACTAATGACCCCGGGATCAAGAGTCACATGCTCTCCCAAGTGAGGTAGGTGCTCCACAGACCTTTTAATTTAAACAGAATTTTTAATGTTTTCTATCATTTTTTATATTTTAATACTGAAAGAAGAGCACTATCATGTAGTAAAAAGATGAATTTAAGTCTTGAACTTTAGTCCTATTCCTTTTCTGCTGGTCTGAATCTGAGTGTCCTTGCAGAAAAATTATGGTGTTTGTATAGATGCTCTCTAATGTTCATTGAAGTTTGAATATTTTATGATCTATGAATGAAGTCCTTTATTTGTAAAATCAATCCTTTTGTGTTTATCTGCATAACAAAAACAATTAAGAAACTGTATTTTATTCAAATTGCACTAAAACTTCTATCTGAATATTTAGAAAGGGAAATGGTTGATTAAAAACTGAAAACACTGGGGAATACTACCTTTTCGTTGTCTTTTCACAGGCTGGTCTCTATGTGCTATTAAACTAAGAGCTTATATGCTCTCATTGAAAATGAGAAGATGGATGAAGCAGAAAAACTGAGGTCAGACTGGTTGTTCAGTGATCCATGAATGAATTAATATATTTTTTATATTTTACATTTAAAAACATGTTTTCCACAAAAGAAAACACGGTTAGGAGACACATTTATTATCTCTCATTTCTGACAGAAGGACATCAGGCAGACTCAGAGTTAACTATTTTCCTCACTCAGTGCTGATAACTGTTTCTTTAATTTAGAGTATTGGTATTTTGACAAACAGGGTAAACATAGTTGATTGTTTTCCTTCTTTTTTAATGAAAAGGAAGTTTTATGGGTGGTTTACTCTGTATACCATTAATATTGATCTTAGAGTTGACGAGAAATACGAAGCAAAAAAGCAAAAAGAATGATGATAGTAATTGTGATAATGGTTAATAACCTTTCTCTTTCAGGAAAACCATGAATTAACATTATATGAATCTTACTTGGAAAAAAATGAAAAGAAAAGGCAATGGGCGAATATAACAGTACCTCGGTAGTTGATGATTTCTGTCCCAAGCACCGGAGTCATCTCCAGGACTGTGATGAAGGCTTTGTCCATAGATGTTAGAGGAAAAGGAGACATGCGGTGTCTTCTAGCCACCTTGGTGATATCGACAGCACTGTGACCTAAACAGGAAGATAATTAACTAAGACTATGATGCTGAAACACTGATTAAAAAGTGGAAATGTCTTATAAGTATCATCAGTTCTCATTTTCATGTCTGTAAATGAAGATTACAAGGTGAGAAATTTTCTCCTGCTTCCAAAATATAGCCTGCTTTGGTGGAACATTAAATCAAGTCAGCAATGTTACATTATTTGTCAAAACTTGGTGAAATTTAATGATGTTACTGCATAATCCTTTTGAGTGCTTACTATGCATTGTGGCACTGTTCTAATTAATCTTCACAACAATCTTATGGGGAGCCATTATTATCTTTATTTACAGATGAGGATAAAGAGGTTTACATATCTTGGCCTAAATCACAGACCTAGCAACAAGCAGAGCCAGAATTCAAACCCAGGAAGTCTGGCTTCAGAGTCTATGTCCTTAACCACACACCAAACACTGAATTAATTAATGAGCTAGTTAGTAAAATGAAATACTCAAACTCAAATTTATTTAGGATTTCATAGGAAATTTTATATTTTCAGAAAAGTCACAGAAAAAGATTATTTTTTAGCTACTCACTCCTTATTCACTCCCCTTCATGGCATTAATATCACCTACACACCAAAACTCCTCATTTATATCTCCAATCCTAACCTCTACCTTCAACTCTAGATTTATATGTCATCCAAACAGCTGGTGGATAAGAGTGTAAATCATCCAACATGCACTTGGATGTGTAACAGGCAATTCAAAGCTAACATGTCCAAAATGAAACTCTTGATTACCCACCCTTCTATTTTATCCTTACAATGTCTTATTCTCTTGCTATTTCCATCTCAGAAAATAGCAACTCCATTCTTCCAGTTACTAATCCCAAACCTTTTCATCAGAACCAAATCTAAACTACTGTTGAAATATATCTAGAATCTGACCATTACTTACCATCGCCATAATTACTACAATAGTTGAAACCATCACTTATTTCCTGGGAAATTGAATAGCCCCCTAACTGGCCTCCCTGCTTCTATCCTTGTTCCACTATAATGTATTCTCCACACAGTAGTTATAGTGATCCTTTTACATTTTAAATTGGATGGTTCTAATCTCTGCTCATAACTCTCCAACGACTTTCCACTTCACTCAGAATAAAATCTTTGCTATGGCCTATGGAGCCCAACATATTATGGCCTCCACTGTCTTCAACTCCTGTCATTTCTTCTCTTGATCACTGTGCTGTAGCCATAGTGATTCCTTGCTTGTCCTTGAGAATGTAAAATACATCTTTCCTCAGGGTCTTTGCACTTGCTGTTTTGTCTACTTGGACATTCTTCCGCAGATATTATGGCTCCATCCATCCTTTGTTTATTTCAGGTCATCAGAGAGGCCTTTGTGAAATGCCCTATATAGAATATTACCTACCATCACTTTCTATTCTTTTTACCCCACTTTACTTTTCCTCGTGTGTGTGTATATATACACACATATATATATTCATATCCACATATCTATAATTTGTATCATATATACACTTATATTTATTTTTTTATAGCTTTATCTATGTAGAACGTAAGCTCCATTGCCTTTTTTGTTAACTGTTGTTATCTCCAATATCTAGAAGAGTATTTGGGACATACTCAACAATAAAAATAAATATTTGTTAAATCAATGAATCATTTAATGACAAAAAGGGACTTCTTAGATCACTATATCTTCATGCGTAAATAGCTTGGCCTTTCTTTAGAACCCTAACGGTATATAGCCCAGATGGTAAACAGAAAAGGAGTAGCTACAAACACAGTTGCTTGGCTATCCTGTCTGCTATCTACAACTCCATTCTTCCTTAGCCACTCTGCAGCTGAGAGTGACCATATGACATAATTCTGGTCAGTAAGATGTTGAAAGCTGGGGGCAGGCTTCCTATGGTGAATAAAAAGATAAAGAGACAAAGCTTTAAGAGGAGAAAGCTTTTGCCCTTCTTTCTTCTTTCTGCTTGGAACATGGCCAGATACCGGGACTTGGCATAGCCATTTTTTAACCATGAGGATGGAAACGCACACAGTAAGAATGGAAACCTGAGAAGAAAAAAGAGCCTGCATCTCTGATGACAATATTGAGCTGCTGAACAAGCCCTGAACTATCTGCCTTCAGGCTTTTGATATTCAAGACAAATAAGCTTTTATTTCTTTAATCTACTTTATAATGACTGTATATATTCCTTAGTAGTAAGTTTCTACTCATTGTAATTTATTAAGTTTAATACTCCTACCCCAACCCCAGAAGCTGCTTCAGACGTCTTCACTGAATTAACTTAAAGGTACTGCCTCAAAGAGTTTCCATTCTAAGATATGATATTGTACAAGTACTCAAAGAAAAAGACCTATATAGATGCTTATACTTATGACATTTCTCTCCCATGGGTAATCATAAAATTACAAAATTTTCAAAGCTTGAAGGACCTTAGAGATTTAGTGCTAAACATGAATAACATTGTCTACTCAAAATTTAAGTAGGTGAACACTAACAAAGGATAATGTATGATATGATTTATCATTTACTTACAACAGAAACATAAATTTATTACTCATTTTCACTGAAGTCTCAACCTTGCAATTACATATCATAAAAGCATATTGTCACAACCAGTGTAATTGGAGAAGAGGACAGAACTAGGTCTTTCTGTTTTTTATTCAGGTTTATAGGTCTCAAGTCTGATATTTTCTAAAATATATTTTACTTTCTATACGGTGCAAATTGTGTCTAACCTTATAAAAGTTATCCTCTTAAAATGTTTAGTTTCTGAGGAGAAAACTGTACTTTTTAACTGTACAGTTTATTTCTTGCATATGCTTTGTAATAGAATTTTTCTTATTAGAAAGTTAGTTTGATTATCAGTGATATACACACCCATTCAACAAATATTTATTGAATGCATTTTATGAGCCAGGTATGTTAGGGAATTGGGATACATAGAGTGGCATATACTCTGCCATGAGGAACATTATAGCTCAGCAGAATTGGTAGTTTTCTGTCTCTCTTTAATTGAAAATGGCAGTGTAGATATCTACCAGCCTAAAAAACCTTTCCCAAAATCTTTAAAATAATTTTGTATCTTATTTGTATATTTTTTAAGGGTACCTATCACTCTCCATCTTATATTATAGACATTTAAACATTTGTCTTAGTTACATTAGTCAATTGTAAACTCCTTGAAGGTATACCCTGTATGTTACTAAATTTGTGGTTTGTTTCCATTTTTTAAAGAAACATAATTTTAACTATTTTCTGATGTTGACAGCAGTGACTTGCAAGAAACTTCAAAGTGAAAGCTTCAGAAAATTTAAGAATAGTTATCTCTGACTTCTCTTATTTTGCAAGTTACAATCCCAAAGCACTTATATTTGTCCTGGGCCATTGAAGAACTAAATCACACAGGAAAAAGAATCAAGAACTGCTTTCCTCCACATTCTAATACTCTTCTTGATTCTGAGCCCAGCACAGAAATCTGATGGAAGAAAAAAAAGTATGTACTTTTATCTCTTGAAGGTCAGATGGGTTATATAGTCTGGTAGCCAAATTTCATCGAATGGTCCATAAATTCGGCAGAAGTAGGAAAGGAAGGAAAGAATAATTTTTTGTTAAAGTAAGAAGGTTATAATAAAAGGCAGCTTGAGTTTTGGATAAAGAAAATACCCAAAAATTGAGAGAAAATTTGGATAGAGTTTTTCCTATAAAACAAAAATAAAATATTTCATAGCCACAAATACATTCTGATAGCTTCATTACAAATAAATACCAGTGGTCACAAAGAGAATCTGTGAGGGCATCAGCTCCATTCAACTCATGTATGCTACAAAACTAACATGCAAAAATACGTGTCCTATAGAGAAGATTATAGTGTTCAAGGGAATATCTATTTAACTTATAAATGTATGGTTATCACTGATAATTGGTAGGCAGCATGGCTATTTTGACAAAAATAAACTACTAAGTGCTGTAGGATATGGGATCTTTATATGGGAGTGGGGCAAGGATAGGGAAATGAAATCTAGACATCCCCTCCACTAGTAGCTGTCTGAACTGAGCAGAGAATAACAGGTTGAATTACTATAACATCTAAATTGATAGCATTCTTCTGCAATGGGCTTAATTTTCTCAAGTAGACTTATAAGATTAAAGCAATTCTAAATTGGCAAAGATTGACCACCTTAAGGTTTCCCTTATAAATCTAGGTTTCTATAAGTGAAACTTAACTCGTCTCTCTTATATTTTCTAGTGCTTAAGTCCAGTCATGGGGTTGACTTTGAAAGTAAAAGTCCTCAAAATGTTACTGGGATTTCCTGTCTTCTATGCAGCAAGACTACATAACACAGACAGTGTAAAAACAGTATGGGTTCATTCAGGATTGCCGTCATCAAAGATATGTTTAAATACTAATTGCAATGTCTATTATGTATGAGGCCTTCAAAATGGCACAGAAAGTACAAATGGATTCCTTTCTACTGAGTAGAGTAACTGAAGATCTTTGTCATGTAGCAGTAACCGTTTTCTTATAGCATGGCTATCTTGAAATGAAGCTATACCAATTTTATACCAATGAAATTATTTTTCCCACTTCAAATGCATTATTTTTAATGTGACAATTCTTAATATACAATGTTTCATCCTGGTTTGAAAATACTTCTTTAAATTAGAAGTAAATGATGAAAAGATGTTTTCAAATGATAGAATATAACAGAAAAAAGGTATTTATGAAGGTTCTTCTTGATTAAATTAAAATCTTCAAGAGGAAACTTTATCCCTCAAGACAAAAATAAAAGAGTTCCCCAAACTGCCTAAAGTATAAATCATTATTCATTCTTTGGATATACAGAAAATCTCAAGGAATAGATTTGTTCTGCCCTATTAATAACACTGCCTTTATTTATCATAGTACTTGCAGCTTGAATTCATTATTTTTCTACTTTCTGGAGCTTTCAGAGAAGCAAACCACCTAAAATAATAAATATCTTTCCTAGGAAACCTAAAGAGTGAAAATGATAGTTTGTTCAGGTTAAATAGCTAGGACCTTTGGTAATTTGAGGAATTTGAAGTTTAGATATGTAAGCATTTACTCTTTCATATATCTCTCTCTCTTAAATTAACAGAGATCAAGTTCAAAGCCCAAGGAAGCACTGGCGATGGTAGAATTCATAGGCTTAAAATGATATAGCATTTTGTATATCTGAAAATAATTTCTCATACTTTCTTCAATTTAATAGTCTTAAACATCTTTCTACTTATTTATCCAGATAATGAGCCTCATAGCATTTCTGACAAAATCTAGAAAACATGGCTGAAAGGATTGTGTTATTTTCTAGGGCAATATAAGAAATATTAAAAGAAAATACTCCTGGGATTTCTATGCATCAAGATTATGAAACAGGGAAATGTTTGCTCTTTAATCTCTATCTATGGTTCACTATCACCCACAGGATAAAATCAAATTCCTTAGAATGGTATACAAAGTGCTTCCTGGCTTCCTTTTCAGTCTCATCATTCATTCACTACTTCATTAGGAAATTGATGATATTGCAGATATTGGAATATACCACACTATTTCATATTTTCCTGCCTTAGCATATGATGTTCGTTCTGCCTAGAATGCATTTTCTCTTCTCTTGTTTTCCTAAGAAATTATTATTCTTCCTTCACAACTCTCTTCAGTAAGGAAGTAATCAAATAATGATGGAACATGTCAAAAGGATCTTGCAGTCAACTGGAAGAGACTCTCTTTGGCCAAAACTGGGACAATTTAAGCATCAAAGTAGATTAGGATAGTAACAGATTACATAACCCCTTTAATAAAATAAAAATAAGATTCTATGAACAAACACTAATATAAATAAATAATGAAATAAAATTATTTCTTACAACAGAATGCTAACTGATAAATGAAGAAATTTTGGAATTAGAAAGTCAACACTTGGCAACTATCATAGCAAGAATTGGTTCAGGTTAAAATCATCAACGGATAGTAAAACTGAAGGTAAAAATCTGAAGAAAAACAATGAATTTATATAATTTCACTATATAACCCCACAAGATTCTACTAACTACAAAGTAAAATAGTTTTGTAGTGGAAAAACCTGGAAGACAGCATCTTAACCAAGTGATCAAAATTAATATTACCATTAATGGAACAAAATGATATCATGAACCTCTTGATATGGTGCATGGAGAAGGGTACACAACATCACATATAAGCTATTTCTATCAAAAATGCTTAATCTGAATCAGACCATCAAGAAACATCCAAAAAGTCTAAATTTGAGGAACATTTTACAAAATAATGACCTATACTCTTGAAAAATGTTAAGGTCATGGAAAAAAAAAAAAAAAAAAAAAAAGAGGAATTGCTCCAGATAAAGGAGCCTAAAGGCACATAGTAGCTAAAAGTAATGCATGATTCTGGATTGGATCCCAGATCAGAAGAAAATGTTTTTTTCCTTTTGCTATCAAGAACATTATTAGAAAAATTTGCAAAATGTAATTTGAATAAGGTTACATAACAGCATTGTGGCAAGGTTCATTTCCTGATTTTGATAATTGCACTGTGGTTATGTAAGAGAATTTTTTTTCTTTCTTTTCTCCTTTTTTAATTTATAAAGGAAATATATATTTGAAGTATTAGGGATAAAGAGGCATCATGCTTGTAATTTACTCACAAGCAATTCCAGAAAAAAAAATTAATATATAGAGAGAAATGATAAAGCAAATGTGGCAAAATGCTAACATTGGGAGACTTTGGGTGAAAGATATACAAGAATTCTTTGTACTATTTTGGCAACTTTTCTGAAGTTTGAAATTATTTCAAAAAAAAAAAAACTTTTTCAATAGTCTCTCCTTTGTGAAGCAACACATAACCATTCCATGTTTTCTTCCTGCACTGAGGCACTATTAAATGCTCTTAGGATTCTCATTACCTACTATATTAACTACATATCTCACAGTAATTATACTTATTTATATACAAGTCTATTTTCTTAACTAGATTTTCAGCTCTTTGAGAAAGGAAAATGTATCTTAATGTTAAAGCTCAAGGATGCTGTGCACACAGTGGTCACGTAGAACATTTTTGTTGAACGAGTTCCTAAAGGCTTGATTTTAATCACTAGACTATACAGCTTGACAAAGAATATGGGCTGAGAGATAAACACTACATGTAATTTCAAACATTATTCTGGTCAGTAATTTCAATGTTCTGTTTACTAGAATTGTCTATTTAAAAAAATGATTGCAGGGGCACCGGGGTGGCTTAGTTCGTTAAGCATCTGACTTTTGGTTTCATCTCAGGTCATGATCTCACGGTTTTGTGGGTTTAAGCTCCATATCAGGCTCTATGCTGGCAGTGCGGAGCTTGCTTGGGATTCTCTCTCTCTCCATCTCTCTCTGCCCCTCCCTCATTTGTGCTATCTCTGTCTTTCTCAAATAAATAAATAAACTTAAAAAAATGGTTGCAAACATTAAAAAAAATTTTTTTAAGTTTGAGAGAGAGAGAGAGAGAGAGAGAGAGAGAGACAAGAGAATCCCAAGCAGGCTCTGTGCTCTCAGTGCAGAGGACACCCATGTGGGGCTTGATTTCATGAACTGTGAGATCATGACCTGAGTCAAAATCAAGAGTCTGACACTTAACCAACTGAGTTACCCAGGCACCCCCACACATTTTTTAATAATAGGCTGAAACTGGGTTTTTCTTCTCTTTACCTTTTTGTTTAAAAGTGGTAAAAGGCTCAATGCTGTAGGGAAATGAAAAAGGAGAATAAAAAAATATTTTACCTGTGGTCAAGTAGTCAGGGAAATGGAAAATTAGCTTTGTTCAGTGTACTACCTAAATAATTAACCCTTATAGGTGATTTTTAGATCAGGAGGTTTATCTATGGAAAAATTATAAGGCCAAAAGGAGGAAAAATTATTTATTTCCCATGATCAGGTATAAACTGTCTTTATAACTGTCTTCCTTTGGCTCTTTTTTTTTTTTTAATTTGTCACATACAAATAAGTTAAATAGATATTAAAAGTAAACAGATAAACTTAGCTGAATGTACAGGCGAAAAAGAGATGAAATGAAAAAAATGGTATTAGAAGATATAATGATAAAATAGATTAGCTAAAGCAACATGAAAAAAGGATAAAATCATTTTTTTTTTTAAATTTTTTTTTCAACGTTTATTTATTTTTGGGACAGAGAGAGACAGAGCATGAACGGGGGAGGGGCAGAGAGAGAGGGAGACACAGAATCGGAAACAGGCTCCAGGCTCTGAACCATCAGCCCAGAGCCCGACGCGGGGCTCGAACTCACGGACCGCGAGATCGTGACCTGGCTGAAGTCGGACGCTTAACCGACTGCGCCACCCAGGCGCCCCGATAAAATCATTTTTAAAAAAACTGTAAGTATGAGTCAAGTGTTAACACACCCAACAAAGGCAAGTAAAGTCTTTTGAGTTGAGGTGGCTGCAAATGATCAACAGGAATTTTCCATTGTAGTGTTCCTAAGGACTGGGGGCTCTTGAGAAAGGACTCAAATCATGATCCTTAGGTTCCTGCCCTTACTAGCAGTACTAGTGGTGTATATACATTAAAAATTGTAGGTCCTGATTATAGCTACTATGGCAAAAGACCAGCTTTCAGATACAATCTTTCCCTTTCCTGCACCCCTGTTTCATCACCTTTCTCTTCTTTGCTTACACAATTAGTAATTACCCTTTGCTTTGCTGTCATTCTGGTTCAGGAATACAAACCTCAGAGCTTGTATATTATTTGGTTTGAAATCCCTTGGTTCATTCTTGTCCTGCTGTTTGATTTCTGGCTTTGTGCCCTTTTGGGTCTCTGAACTCCAGCTTGCTTTATTAGGCTGCTAGGATCCCCTTTTTAAACCTAAATAGCCAAAAAGCTGAGAATTCTCTTATTCCCCAAAGTAAGAGGCTGTCAGGATATAATTTCAGAGTTATAAATATATGTATGTATATGTGTGTGTGTGCACATATATGTGTATGTATGTGTGTTGCATGTGGCAAACAGAACACCACAATGACCATAGGTGCATATTGATGCAGGCTCCAAGATCTCTGAGAAAACTTGAGATCGTAAGGTTAAAAATAACCTGAAAGGACTTGAGTGAATTGCCTTTGGGAAATGTGGTCTGTTCTTTAGTACGCAGATAGGGATGTTCCTGAAAGGAAGCCAGCTGTATATAGCACAGTGCATTCACTCCCTTCTTTGACTTTGCTTCTGTCGTGAAGACTCTTATTGGAACATAGGTATCTGCAAGACTGCTCTTGTATGCAAGATATGTATGATAGCTGAATCGGATGTACATTGTTGACATGCTTTGTTAAGCTTCTGTTGTTAATCATTGCTGACCTGTTTTTCCTGAAAATGTATATAAGAAAATGTACAATAAACCTCAGTACCTCAGGCTGTTGGCTCGGGGTCTCCTGTGCCTCACTACACTGTGGTCTCTTTTTCTCAGTTCCTTCACTGCCCTAGGTCCATGGGCCATTTGAGGGCCACATGTGTGTATGTATGTATGTGTGTATATATATATAAATTTAAATATATATTTGTTAGTTTCCATTTAGAATGTTTTCATAAATGCCACTAGTATTAAAATGCAAAATTAGGGGTGCCTGGGTGGCTCAGTCGGTTAAGCATCTGACTTCGGCTCAGGTCATTGATCTCATGGTTTGGGAGTTCCAGCCCTGCATCAGGCTATCTGCTGTCAGGGCAGAGCCTGCTTTGGGTCCTCTGTCTCCCTCTCTCTCTGCCCTTCCCCTGCTTGTGCTCTCTCTCCTTCTCAAAAATAAACAAACATTTAAAAAAAATGCAAAATTAGAATTGTTTTCTTCAGTAGGTTAAACATTCTTTAGACAATGGTAGAGAAGAAGAATTTTTCTTTAGAAATCACAGCTATTATATCTCTAAAAGTGGAGTCTAACAAGTACCTTTTAAAGCCTTTTTCTAAGCATTAACTAACTAGTCTCTATAATGCTCTGGGAAAAAGAACCAAGAGAAGTTCAGAGTCATTTTTGTAGCCAGAGGAGTTTTACCAGCTCATAAAAGCCACATTTCCCTTAGTGAATCTTCTCTACATGGTGTTGTTTCTCATATTATTAGGTGTGAGCACATAAGGCTACAACTTCCAGAATACCTATTCTATTTATTAATTTCAATGACAGACTAATAAAAAAGTAAATTTTGGCTAACATCTTTTGTAAGAAGTAGACATTACTCAATGTGATCGTTAGGCATGTGGTAGATGTCAATTTGTATAGTTGAGAAAGAAAATCTTAGAACAGGTGATCACAGAGGCAAATATGAAGAGTCAGTGTCACTGGTGAAAATAGAAATAGTTTTTAAGGTATTTTGTACATAAGCAGAAATTATATAGTTTATTCTAAATTTATTGGGCACTTGATATTGTCCTCATCTTTCCATAGGCCTAAAAAAGGAGTTAATTCACAACTAATTCTGCTGATACAAGGGCTATAGTTTTTTTAAAAAAGTATAAATTACAGTACAATTATAACTGTGAATTACTATACAACCCAATTAATATACAATCCAATGTGTATACTGGAAGAAAATAAAATAATTATATGTTAGTAGTAGTTATCTTTAAGTAGTAGGATGAGACTGATTTTTTTCCCTACTTTTTTGTATTATTCAGATTCTTGAGAATAATCTTACATCGCTTAAAAATATTTAATAAATGCTTTTAAATTTGAAATAATTATTTTCTTAGCCAAACCTAGCCAATATCTTCCAAAGTCATGGTCCAAATTCTGGGGTTCTAGGGAAATTTCTCAACATCATTTAATTGTATTTTTAACCATCAAAAAATCTTCCTACATGTATATCTGAAACTAATAAAACACTGTATATTAACTATACTGGAATTAAAATAAAGACTTAAAAAAAAGCTTCCTACTGCTGTAGGGTAACAGTTCAGATGACCTAGAGTAATTCTAGGCCTTTCATGATTTGTCCTTTCTCTTCAACTTCATCTCTCTTTGCTCTTACATATACTAGCAACAGCAAACTTAATTAATTTCTAGTACACAGCATGATTTTCTTCTGACACATCTGTCTCAACTGCTCTTCTCCTTCCAGTCCAACTAGCAAACACATACTTATTTGTTAAGACTATGAAGATAAAGTATGGGTCATATCAATATAAAATCTTGTAATTCACATATTGCCCAAGTTAAAAATTGGGGGTCATTTTTTACTTCCTTACCTGCCACATGTAGTTCCCAATCCTGTCAATTGTGATTCCTTAGTGTTTCAAAAAATCCTGTATTATTTTTTCTATTTCTATTGCTCCAGCTTTAATTCAAGCTCTCATCAGATTCCTGCTTCTGATCTCACCCGGAATCAATCCATTCTTCACATAGTGGTAAATGTTATTTCAAAATTTCAAATTCGATCTTGTCATTCCATGTTAAATTCCTTTATTGACCTTTACAATAAAGTCCATTAAAGTCCCATTAGCATGGCAATTAGGAGGTTCATCTGCAAAAACTATATGGCCAGTTGGAGGTCATGATTTGATAGCTTCTCCAGCCTCTTATTTCCCTTAGTCCTTCCTCCTCTTCAAACAGCACCCTCCTCCTCCATCTGTGTGCCACAATGCCTGGAGCATGGTAAGTTTTTCATAAATGTTAGATACTTGCATTAACATTTTAATAGAGCTATCATCCGAGATAAATAGATTTAAATTCAGCTGGAAAGAACATTTTGAAAAAAGCAGCTACTTTTGTTCTCACACAACCCTCTCCACTTTTCTCTACCCTGCTCTGTGTGCCCCAATAGGCTAGTGTTTATGGATAGGACCAATAGAATCCTTATACCTGTGGCTTCTGCTTGAGTTCAGCCAATGGAAAGCATTAGCAGGAGAATAGAGAGAAAAACAGTTCAGACAAGATATTTATTCCTTTGGCCTCCTGTCTGCTGGTTGGCAGTGGTTATGTTCCTTTAATAAAAACCATTAGTTCTGTGAGACAGGCCTCAAAGACTTATTTTAGACAATTACTCCCTTCCCTGACTCCTTGAGGCTTAAGGGTAGTAACAATTTCGTGCTGTCGCTAGCCCCCAAAGTTCTTCAACTTATCTTGCTTTTCCTTAACCCTGGCTACTCTGTTGTAACTAGTTCCTTTATTAAATTCTCCATTATCTTGTTTGAGTGTGTCATTTGACTCCTGCCAGGACTAAGTGATACAGCAGCCAAGGTGAGACTGGACACAATATGATTAGAGAAAAATGCAGAGATAAATATGGTAGAGCACTGGATTCCTAATGGGGAACAGAGGGGGTTGAGGCTGGAAAAGTAACTAAAACCAGACCATGGTGGCCCTTGAATGCTAGGCTTTGGAGTTTGAACTTTACCAAATAAGCCAATTGGAAACAATTTACATAACATTATCATGTAAGCCAATATTTTGAAGTTTATAAGCATAAGAGTGACACCTATAAAGATTTCTTGTGGACTACAAATTCTACCATAGAAAGGTTGAAAAATTAGCTCAATGGTATATGTCTAAATAGATAGTACATCAAAATGAAAAGACCAGGGGTGCCTGGGTGGCTCAGTTAGTTAAGCATCTGACTTTGGCTCAGGTATGATCTCACAGTTTGTGAGCTGGAGCTCTGTGGGGGGGCGGGACGGGGTGGGGGTGGGTGGGGGGGGGAGGGGCTCTGTGCTGACAGCTTAGAGCCTGGAGCCTGCTTTGGATTCCGTGTCTCATTCTCCCTTTGCCCTTCCCCTGCTTGTGGTTTGTCTCTCTGTGTCTCAAAAATAAATAAATGTAAAAAAAAAAAGATGAAAAAAAAAATGAAAAGACCAGATGTCCAGATTTTTAGTTTGGTGTGCTTTTTCCTATATCATACTAAGGGGACTTTCTTTCCTTCAACTTCATTACTAAATATTACTTCATTTACTAAATATAAATTGAATACTCTCTCCATGTAAGGTACTTTATGAAACATTAGGCAGTAATGCTGAGGTAAATAAGATGAGATTCCTATTTCTCAGTCGCATGAACACAGAAGTCAGACTGCATTTTAAGGAAAATGAAAAAAAACCCCACCAAAAACAAATTAACAAGTACATGCTTATGTTTTAATGTTAAAACAAAAAACTATGTATGATAATGCAGAAAAAGGAAAAATTAATTCTGATGGTACACATGGTAAAGTTCCACAAGGAGGTGACAACTGAGCTTTAAACAACAAGAAAAAGTGAGCAACATCTGAAACAGAATGAACAAAATAATTGAGATTTGAAAGTACTTTCAGAGAATGAGGGAACACCTAATGAGGTTGGAGGTGGAGAGGATGAAGTATCCTCCCCATAAGGCATAAGGCTGGTCATTTCAGTTGCAGAAAGGATTTGAAGAGGCTTAGTACTGTAGAAAATGGAGAGTTAGTCAAGATTTTTAATAGAGAAGTGATATAGAAAAATGTAATACTTGACTGATAGCAGATTGGAAGGAAGAGCAGTAAGTGTGCTATTATGATCCTAGAGGCTATAGACGAAGAAGGCCTGAACTAATATAATGGGAATTGGAAAAACAATATTTAGAAGAGTCATTAACAAATAGTTCTATGACTGTGCTTTGGGAAGGAGAGGTAAATATTGTGGTGAGATTTCAAGTTTGGTTATGACACCAAGTGGGAGTGACATTAAGATAGCAACAAAGAGACAACTTGAAGGGTACTAAATTTGGTTTCTGATGAGGGAAGTGTGAGATGCCAGCAGAATATCAGGTGGTGATTCCAGTATGTAACAACAAAAGGAGTTTGGAGTTTGGGAGAGAAAGGTTTTTCATCTTGTGTGACTGAAACTCTATACCTATGGAACAAATGCCTCACCTCCTTCCAGCCTCTGGCAACCACCATTGTATTTTCTGTTTCTAGGATTTTGATTATTTTAGCTATCTCAGATAAGTTGAGTTATGCAGTATTTGCCTTTTGTGACAGGCTTATTTCATTCAGCATAATGTATCAAGTTTTATTCATGTTGGAGCATATGACAGGATTTTTTTTAAAGGCTGAGTAATATTCCACCGTATGCTTATATTCATTCATCTGCTGATGGATATTTAGGCTTTAGAAGCTATCATGAATAATGCTGCAATGGACATGGATATGCAAATATTTCTTTGAGATATTGTTTTAAATTCTTTTTGATATATACTCAGAAGTGGGATTGCTGGATCATATGGTAGTTTTACTGTTAATTTTTGAGGCATTTCCTTAAAGTTTTTCATAGTAGTTGTGCCGTTTTACCATCCCATTATTAATATTACACAAGGGTTCCAAGTTTTCCACATCCTTACCAACACTTATTTCTGTTGTTTTGATGGTGGCAGTTTTGATTTGCATTTCCCTTATGATTATGATGTTGAGCATCCTGTCGCATGCATGGGGCATTTACATATCTTCTTTGGAAAATGTATATTCAAACGCTTTGCTCACTTTTTTATTGATTTTTGTAGTTTTTGTTGAATTGTATGAATTCCTTCTATATTCCAGATATTAAGTCCTGATAAATGGTGTAGAACTATTTTGTCCCATTTTATAGGTTGCTTTTCCATTCTGTTGATTGTGTACTTTGCTGTGAAGAAGTTTTAATGTTTAATGTAGTCCCATTTGCCTATTTTTGCTTTCGTTGCTGGTGTTTGTGTTGTGTCCTCTGATTGTCCATTACAATATCATGAAGATTTCCCCCTTATGTGTTCTAATTTTATAGTTTCAGGTCTTATGCTTAAGTCTTCAATCCATTTTGAGATAATTTTGGTACATGGTATAAGATTAAGTGTCAATCTCTATTTTTTTTTTTTGCAAGAGGACATCTAGTTTTCCCAACACTGTTCATTGAAGAAACTATCCTTTTTCCGTTGTGTAGTTTTAGCACCCTTGCAAAAGATCATTTGACCATATACGTGACAGTTTATATCTGGGCTGTCTGTTTTGTTTCATTGGTCTATATGTTTGTCTTATGTCAGAACCACACTATTTTAATTAATGTATTTTTATAATATGTTTTGAAATCAGAAAATGTGAAGCCTGCAGCTTTGTTTTTTCTCAAGACTGTTTTGGCTATTTAAAATCCTTTGGGTTGCCTGGGTGGCTCAGTCAGTTAAGCACTGGACTCTTGATTTCAGCTCAGGTAATGGTTCGTGAGATTGAGCCCCATGTTGGGCTCTGTGCTGACAGCATGGAGCCTGCTTGGGATTCTCTATCTCTCTGCCCCTTTCTTACTCACATGTGCCCCCCCCCAAATAAGTAAATTTTAAAAAATCTTTTGATTTTTTCAGTGAATTTTTTTTATTAAAAATTTTTTTTAATGTTTATTTTTGAGAGAGAGAGAGAGAGAGAGAGGAAGCAAGCATGAGCAGGGGAAAACAGAGACAGAGAGAGAGGGAGAAATAGAATCTAAAGTAGGCTCCAGGCTCTGAGCTGTCAGCACAGAGCCCAACTTGGGGCTTGAACTCGTGAACTGTAAGATCACGACCTGAGCCGAAGTCAGATACTTGACCGAGTCACCCAGGCGTCCCTTCTCTTTGTTTTTTAAAGTGATAACTGACTGAGCCACCCAGGCACCCCAGAGTTTTTCACTGAAAGAATGGTTTTTCTATTTCTGACAAAAATGTCATTGGAATTTTGATAGGGATTGCACTGAATCATTAGATTGCTTTGGGTAGTATGGATATTTTAACAACATTAAGTTTTCCAAACCATGAGTAATGGATGTTTTTCTATTTATTTGTGTCTTTTAAAATTCCTTCACCAATATTTTATAGTTTTAGAGTACATGTCTTTGTTTCCTTGTTTAGTTTATTCGTAAGTATTTTACTTTATTGATGATACTGAAATGGGGTTGTTTTCTTAATTCCTTTTGGGCTGTTCATTGTTAGCATATAGAAACACAACTGATTTTGGATTTCTGAGTTTGTATACTGGAACTTTGTTGAATTCTTTAATTCTAACAGTTGTGTGTGTGTGTGTGTGTGTGTGCGCGCGCACACACACACACGTATAATTCAGGTTTTCTACATATAAGATTGTGTCATTTGTGAACAGAGATCATTTTATTTCTTCCTTTCCAGTTTGGATGTCTTTATTTGCTTTTCTTCCCTAACTGCTCTGGCTAGAACTTCCAGTACCATATTGAATAGAAGTGGTGAAAGCAGCTACTCCTGCCTTGTTCTTTTAAAAAAGAATTTTTTTTTAAATGTTCATTCATTTTTGAGATACAGAAACAGCGTGAGCAGGGGAGGGACAGAGAGAGGGAGACACAGAATCCAAAGCAGGCTCCAGGCTCTAAGCTTTCAGCATAGAGCCCCAACGTGAGGCTTGAACTCACAGACTAGATCATGACCTGAGCTGAAGTCAGATGCCTAACCAACTGAGCCACCCAGCACCTGTCCTTGTTCTTGATCTTAAAGCAAAAGCTTTCAATTTTTTACTGCTGAGTATAATGTTACCTGCAGGCTTTTCATATATAGCTTTTATTATGTTGAGGTAATTTCCTTTTATTCCTATCTGGTGAGTGTTTTCATCATGAAAGGATGTTGAATTTTGTCAAATGCTTTTTCTATATCTATCAATGATCATGTGGTTTTTGCTCTTTGTTCTATGAATTTGGTGTATGTTGATTGACTTTTGTATGTTGAATCATCCTTGTATCCCAAGTATGAACCTCACTTGTTCACAGTGTATAATCTTTTACTGTGCTGTTGAATTTGGTTTTCTAGTATTTTGCCTAGGATTTTTGCATCTATGTTCAGAAGAGATATTGGTTTGTAGTTTTCTCATAATATCTTTGGCTCAGGGTAATGATAGCTTCAGAAAATGAGTTCAGAAGTGTCCCCTCTTTTTCAATATTTTGGAAGAATCTGAGAAGAACTGGCATTAATTCTTGTTTAATTGCTTGGTAGAATTCTACAGTGAAGTCATCTGGTTCTGGTCTTTTTGCTGGGAAGCTTTTGGTTACTGATTCAATCTCCTTACTAGTTATTAGGTCTGTTTGGATTTTCTGTTTTTGCATGATTCAGTTTTGGTAGGTTGTTAGGTTTCTAGAAATTTATCCATTTCTTCTAGGTTATCCAATTAGTTGGAATGTAATTGTTCAAAGTAGTCTCATAATGTTTTTTATTTTTGTGGCATCAGTTGTAATGTCTTGTTTTTCATTTCTAATTTTAGTAAATGAGTCTTTTCTCTTTTTCTCAGTTTGGCTAAGAGTTTGTCAAATTAACTAATGTTTAAAAAAAACAACTGTTTTGTTAATTTCTTCTATTATTTTTCTGTTCTCTATTTCATTTACTTCTTTTTTAAAAAAAATGTTTATTTATTGAGAGAGAAAGTGAGAGAGACAGAGAACACAAGTGGGGAAGGGGCAGAGAGAGAGAATCCAAAGCATGCCCCATGCTGTCAGCAAAGAGCATGACACTGGCTCAATCTCACAAACCAGGAGACGATGAAGTGAGCCAAAATTAAGAGTTGGATGCTTAAATGAGTGAGCCACTCAGGTGCCCCATTTATTTCATTTATTTCTGCTCTAATAATATTTATTATTTTTTTCCTTCTTCTAACTTGGGGTTTAGTTCTTTTTTTAAGTTCTTTGAAATGTACAGTTCGGTTGCTAATGAGGTCTTTCTTCTCTTTTAGTATAGGCATTTATGTTATAAACTTCCCTGTGTTATTGCTTTTGTTGCATCCTGTAAGTTTTAAATTGTTAAGGCTTTTTTTGTGTCTGTGTGTGGTCTAATATTTGATCTGTCCTGGAGAATGTTCTCTGAATATGTATGAGAAGAATATGTATTCTGCTGTTGATGGGTGCAGTGTTCTGTACGTATCTATTAGGTCAAATCATTTTATAATGTCCAAGTCCTCTGTTCCCTTATTGATTTTCTGTTTGGTTATTCTATACATTATTAAAAGTAGAATATTGAATCCTACTATTATTGTGTTACTATCTATTTCTTGCTTCAACTCTGTCCATGTTTGCTTTGTATATCTGGGTACTCTAATGTTAGGTGCTTATATATTTATAATTGTTATATCTTTCATTGTATGAAATTGACCTTTATATCATTATATAATCTTTCTTATAACAGTTCTTGACTTAAACTCTATTTTGCCTGATACAAGTATGGCCACTCCTGCTCTCTTTTGGTTACCATTTATACGGAATAACTTTTTCCATACTTTTACTTTTTGCCTATGTGTATATTTATATATAAGGTAAATCTCTTGTAAAAAGTATATAGTTGTATCTTATTTTTTAAATCCATTCAGCCACCCTATGTCTTTTGATGGGGGAGTTTAATCCATTTATTTTTAAAGTTAGTACTGATAGGGAAGGACTGACTATCACCATTGAAAAAATTTTGTCTGTCTTATGGTTATTTTGTCCCTCTTTTCTACTCTTGCTGCTTTTCTTTGTGTTTCATTGATTTTTTTTTGTATAGACTTTTGATTCCCTTCTCATTTCTTTCTGTGTATATTTTATATTTTGTGTGTGTGTGTGGTTTCTATGAAACTTACATAAAACATCTTAGAGTTACAACAATCTATTTCACGCTGATAATACTTCAGTCATATACAAAAACTCTACTCTTTTATGTCTTCCCATTCATACTTTATGTTAATTGATGTTACAAATCACAAATACAAATGTGTATCCATTAACATAGTCTTACTAGTTTTTTTGTGATTTTATCTTTTAAACTCTACACCAAAATTAAAAGTGCTTTACATACCACCATTACAATATTACAGATTTTTGTATTTGTTTATATATTTACCTTTGCTGGTGAATTTTATATTTCAATATGCATTTGTGTTGCCGTCTAGCATCCTTTTGTTTCAATTTGCAATTTGTCCTTTTATTTCAATTTACTGCAAACTGTAACAAAGACCTTGTAGTGGTGATAAACTCCTCAGATTTTGCTTATCTGTAAAAGTCCTTATTTCTCTTTAATTTCTGAAGGACAGCTTTGCTGGAAACAGTAGTCTTGGTTGGCTGTTTTTCTCCTCTCAGGACTTTGGATATATCATCCTACTCCTTTCTGGCCCATCAAGTTTTTGCTAAGAAAGCCACTGATAATCGTATAAAAACTTCTTTAAACATTATGAGTTGCTCTTGTTACTTTCAAGATTTTTTAGTTATCTTTAACTTTTGGCAGTTTGTCATGTGCCTTAATGTAAGCCTCTTTGGAGGCTTACAGCCATTATTTCTTCATATAAGCTCTCCCTTTCACTTTTCTCCTTCTGTAAGTCTCATGATGCATATATTGGTTTGCTTGATGTTGCCCTATAAATTCCTTAGGCTTTCTTCACTTGTCTTCATTTATTTTCACTTTTTTCTTCTGAATTGATAATTTCAAATGATATTTCTTCAAGTTCTTCCTTTTGCTTGATTTAGTCTGCTACTGAATGCTTCTACTGAAATTTTTTTTTTTAAAGTTTTAAAATTTATTTTGAGAGAAAGAGAGCAAGCAGAGGAGGGGCAGAGAGAGAAGGAGAGAGACAATGCCAAACAAACTCCAGGCAGTTAGTGCAGAGCCTGAAGTGGGGCTCAATATCACAAACTGCGAGATCATAACCTGAGTGGAAATCAAGAGCCCGATGCTTAACCAACTGAGCCACCTGGCACCCCTCTAGTGAAATTTTCAAATTAGTTATTCTTCATTCCATAATTTCTGCTTGGTTGTTTTTTAATTATTTCTATGTCTTTGTTGATATTCTCATTTTGTTCATGCATTGTTCTCCTGATTTTGCATAGTTGTGTATCTGTATTCTCTTGCAGCTCATTTAGCTTCAAGAAAATTACTTTGAATTCTCTGTTAGGAAGTTCATAGATGTCTGTTTCTTTTGGGTTTGGCTTTTGGAGATTTATTTTGTTAATGTGATTGAATCATGTTTCTCTGTTTCTTCATGTACCTTGTGATTTTTTTCCTGAGTTTTATGCATTTGGAAAAACAGCCACATCTCCCAGTCTTTATAGAATGGCTTTGTACAGAGGAAGACATTCACCAAACAGCCCAGCTACAGAATATGAGGGTTTTGTGATTTCTCTTGGCTGTGTATGTAACTTCCTAATCAGAGGTTTGCAGGTTTCTTTTTCAGGAGCCCATAATCTTACTCCCTCTGGTGTTTGCCTGCAGCACTGCAGTCTCTCTAGTGCTGCAGCAGCAAGTCAACTGCTCTCCTTTAATCTCAGTGGCCTCTTAGCATCCAAAGTGTGTCAGCTCAAGTACCCTAAGTCAGAAGAGACAGAAACCAATCCTTTGCGTAGCACCCTCCCCCACAAACTGAACTGCTGCATGCATGCTACACTCTTTTCCCTTCTTTCCAGAGGATGAGCTGGGAGTTGCATGCTTTCTCCCCACCACACTGAGCTATGCCAGCCTCTGCATTATTTTAGGCTCTCTAGTGTCACTGCAAGTTGCCCTTGCTCTCACTTGCTTTCCGTGGCACCAAGGCACCCAAACTATGCTGGTTTTATCAGCACTCTAAGTCAGATGAGACAAACCAGTTCCTTGGGCAGTCTTCAAAAGTTGAAACATTGGATATACATTCCACGCTTCACTCTCCTTCTCCTTCCAGTGAGAGGCTACAAGTTGGGTGTTTTCTGATGATCATAATAAGCTGTGCTGGCTTAGAGTCTTTCCCATTTTAATGCAGCTTTTCTTGGCTTGTTCTTAGCTTTGCGCTCACCTGGGGCATTGCAATTTCTTAACTGGTTTGTGGAATTCTCACAAAGGTATTTTGGTCCGTATATTGTTGTTAAGTTAGTGTCTCTGTGGAGAAAAGAAGGGTCGGACTTCCTATTCCATGATTCATTAACAATGTTTTTAGCTATATGAGATAAAATATTGACGATGAAGAGGCTAAAAAAATAATTAAAAGTAATAAATGAGTCATAATTTTTCATATAAAATACAACAAGATCAAATTTAAATTGAAGGCAAACACTACTTATGAATGTATTAGATTTCATAAAAAAGAAAAATTTTGAGAACTTGGCAAATAAGCTACATGAAGATATATGAAAGAAACAGTTGATTTACTTAGATTAGATGAGGAAGTTGAGAAGGGCAGTGCTTATAAATAGTACCTCAATAAATATTTATGGAAGTGAACTGCTAATTATCTTTACTTACGTAAAGAGAAACTAAATAAGTGATGATAAGCAGTTGTCTGGTCCAGTAAGTGCCAATCAAGAGGGTAAGCAATAAGATCACAGCAGGAGAGAATTAGGAAAATTCTTCTAAAAATAAGAACTACAAGAAATTAACATACTTCTTCAAGGACTATTTTATAATTCTCTTAAAGAATTTGTTTTATGTTTATCCATTTTTTGAGAGAAAGAGAGAGAGACAGAGCACAAGCAGGGGAGGGGCAGAGAAAGAGGGAGACAAAATCTGAAGCAGGCTCCAGGCTCTGAGCTGTCAGCACAGAGCCTGACGTGGGGCTTGGACCCATGAACCGCGAGATTGTGACCTGAGCCAAAGTTGGACGCTTAACCGACTGAGCCATTGAGGTGCCCTTTAGGAATTTTTTCTCATAAAGAAAAAAACAAAACTCCATGTTTTTTAGTAGCAAGGTGCAAGAAATTTAACTAGAAGACTTATCTACTTAGGACAGATTGAAAAGCATAAGACTGGACCAAAACATATGATAATATACTCTAGGGTACAGGTCCTGAATCTGGTGACACTAGTGAGGATGAATGAAAGAAGGGCTGGAATAAAAACTTGAAATAATTTGAACAGAAGGAGGAGTTAAGGAAAAAATAGCATTGGTAACAAAAAAAAAGTAATGTTCTTGCTTATGTTGATCATTTTCCTTCACTGTTTCCATTCTCTTGTCTTATTCTGGAAGCTCTGCTATCATTTCCCTACTCTGCTTGCCCAAGGTTTTCCTTTCATTTATTTACTCACTCACCCATTCGACTTGTTTATTGAGAGACAGTCATTGTCATAGATCCTGGGAACGGTATGATCAATTACTGGGAACAAGATAGATCAATTACTGCAAGGAGCTTAGGATGGAGTTGAGGAAATAGTTGAAAAGGGAGAAAAGCACTATACTGTAATGGGCTTGCAATAAAGTAAGAGAACTGCAGAGCACTAGAGGAGAACACAGGAGGGGTACTTTGCTCAGCTTTGGAAGTTGACCAAAAGCCTTTTGGAGGAAACGGAGGATAAGTAGGAGTTATCTAGGAGGAAAGATAGAAGAAAAACATTTGGGGAAATTGAAAATTGCAGCACTGAATTCAAGATGGAAGTGGCAGAAGTAAAACTAGAGGTAAGCAGAAGCTAGATTGTAAGCAATTTTAAGGAGTTAGAACTTTAAGAACAAATAAGAAGCTATTAAATGGTGAAAATCATTAAAGGAGTATGAAAGGTTTAGATTTGCATGCAGAAAGATAAAAAATGGTTGTAGAAAAAGGGATAAAAAAACACTGTAAACAGGTTTCATTTGGATAAGTAGGTGGATTCTTTCAGATATTGTGAAGAAGAGCATTGAGATGATAAATTTAACTTTGGTCATGTTGAGTATGAGATACTTCTGGAATATCCAACAAGAGATTTACAGTAGATGATTAGAAATATCAGTGTGGGGGTGCCTGAGTGGCTCAGTCGGTTGAGCATCTGACTTCAGCTCAGGTCATGATCTCACAGTGTGTGGGTTCGAGCCCCACGTCTGGCTCTGTGCTGACAGCTCAGAGCCTGGAGCCTGATTTGGATTCTGTGTCTCCCTCTCTGTCTGCCCCTCCCCCCGCTCACACTGTGTCTCTGTCTTTCAAAAATGAATAAACGTTTAAAAAAAGTTAAAAAAAAAAAGAAATATCAGTGTGAAGTTTAGGGAAAAGACCTAGGTTTACTGAAGCTTTGTAGGTGGATGACCTTACCCATATAGAATACAGTGTGAATGCACAGTCTAAGGGAGAACTCTGAAAAATAACCGATATTTAATGACTGAGCCAAAAGTAGGAGCCTTCAAAGAAGCTAGAGAAAGAGGAAACAGTTTAAAAGAGGGAACACCATTTGCAATGACATAGATGGAGATAGACTATTATGCTATGTGAAATAAATTTGTCACAGAAAGACAAATACCATATGATTTCATTCATGTGTGGAATTTAAGAAACAAAACAAATAAGCAAAGGAATAGAAAAAGAGAAAGGAAAATCCACAAAACAGACTTAAATTAACTATAGAGAACTGATGGTTATCGGAAGGGAGGTAGATGGGGGGATGGGTTAAATAGGTAATGGGGATTAAGGAGTGCACTTGTTATGATGAGTACCGGGTACTGTATGAAATTGCTGAATCACTATATTGTACACCTGAAACTAATATTACACTGTATGTTAACTAACTGGAATTTAAATAAAAACTTAAAAAAATTGAAAAAAATATTAAGGATATATTAAGGAAAAATTATGTTAGGGAAAAATTAAGGAAAAATAGAAAACACAAATAAAAAAAATAAAAGGAGAGAACAATGTCAAGGAAGATAATTGTTTCAAGGAGAGAGTGATTAAAAGTGGTACCCAGCCCTGACCTGCATCCTCTAGGCTTTCCCTTTCTTTCTTAGAACTAGGCCCTCAGGGGTGGCAGTCAAATTATCTGATAAATTTACCTAAAATCGATGGATTCTAAAGGCTTAATCTGTTACCCCAAACAGGATTTTCATTGAGGTAGTTTTTTGAGACAATGCCTTCATTCCAAAGAATAATTATTATAATAATAACATTAATACTAGTAGTGCTAGTAGTAGTAACAATAGCAGCTAACATTTATTGAGTGATTATTGTGTACCAAGCATTTCACTATTTAATCCTCATAACAACCCATGGGGTAGATACAGTTAGTGTCCTCATTCTACAGATGAGGAAACGGAGGCACCAAGACACTGAGCACTTATGCAAGTTCATGCAAGTGGAGAAATTAATGTTTGAACATAAGTAGTTTAACTCTAGAGCCTGTTTTCTTTTAGAAGATGAGCCAGTGGAGACAAATGTTTGAGACCTGTAGATTTTTCAGTGTACCTCAAAATATATTCAAAGGGTTACCATTTGCTCTGTTTATGCATAAGCCTGAATTTGAGTAGCGTATCAGTTTAGAGGGCACAAGCTTATTCCATCACAGATCTTGCTTACTGAAAATTGTTTTATTGTTTCCTTAAATTAGAATTAACAATTGAGACCTATAATATTTTAAAAACTAAGGGATTTTAATGAGCCCTCTTCACATTACAGGTAATATTTGGCAAATTTGATGGTGAGTGTGCTGATAGGTTTCTTAAAGATATTTAAGATCATTATCATTAAAATGATGATGGCAAAAATGGAATATCTGACATTTGTGTATGGGTATTAAAAGTATGTGATAAGTGGGGTTATTAATAGAAAATCATGTATTATATAATATTCTAAATTAAATATAATTTCTGAAACCTTTGCTTGAGTATTAAGATGAGTAGGAGGAACCCTAAAAATAATAAAGTTCAGTTGATTAGAATAAGACTAGCAAACTTTTACACATAAAGTAGAAAAAGCAAGCCACATAGAAAGTTAGGAGCTGCAGATAAATAGCTAAAATTTTTCACTTAATAGTTCTGGTAAGGATTTTGATGATATTCATCTCATCTGCATCCCATTGAACCCTGTTCTATTATATAATGAGTGTCCCCAATAAAATAGTAATGTCTTCAAGTAAACATGTCCTTAAGATAAAATTATTTTAAAATTAAAAGTCCATTAGAAATCTAGGATAAATATGCTAGTCTTTGAGAACTGGCAAAACAATCTGGAAAAGAGTTATTTGAAAAGGAGAGAATTGCTGAGTCAGTTCTGAAACCGAGCCATGGGAAATCCCTTACTTTAGAAGTGTTTCAACTGAATCATGATTCTAGTTTCTTGCTGCTGAAGAAGTAAAATTTCTTAATTCATTCAAAGGAGAAAGTCAGTTCTGTTTTTATATAACCCAAAACCTGGAGCCTATATTTTACTTATTTTATAATTCATTCAAATAAGAATCTCCAGATATTAGCATACAATTTTATACATAGTTAAATGAAAAAGGATGCTTTCTTTTAGGCACCTAGTTAGGATGCAGATAAATTATTCCGTATTCTAGGGATATTTGTGCCTACATAACTACTGTTGTCTATTACATTAGGGTCAGAATTGACATGATTTTACTATTCTAGGTCTTCACCAACACAACTTTATTAATCCAGAAAACTCTTACCTGGGAAGATAAAACTTACAAATACTTTAGTATTCATTCTAGGAACTTCTTGAAAGATCCATGAACTCTTAAATAGCATCAAAGATACCTGACATAGCAAGACCTTTTTAAACTCTCACCCTCAAACCCTTGCACTGGAGGTGGCTTGCATATTGCTGTGGTACAAAGGCCCTTCCCATGGAGTGAGGCATGCTGTGGGCACAGGGTCCTGGCCTCCACTGCTGGCTTTGGGGGACTGGCCTGTCTCAGGACTGTCAAGTGGCCTGGCCCTCAGGTGTGGCTGGAGATATGAGAGGAGGGGCAGCCGTGGGGTAAGGAGCACCTGGTGTTTGGCACAGTAGATCACAGTAGTTCCAAGTTTGACACTGATATGCTGGTTTCACTTCTGAGGCAAGAAAATGCACATGATATTTGTGTAATAAAAATTCCTCCAGGGGCACCTGGGTGTCTCAGTCAGAAGTGTCTGACTCTTAGTTTTGGCTCAGGTCATGATCTCACAGTTTGTGAATTCAAACCCTGCATTGGGCTCTGCACTGACAGTGTGGAGCCTGCTTGGGATTCCCTCTCTCTGCCCCTCCCCTGCTCGTATTCTCTCTTTCTTTCTCCCTCAAAATAAATAAATAAACTTAGAAAATTAAAAACAAATTCCTTCAGTTATGAAATACATAGATTACTTTGTGATTGGGCATGGAATCTCTACCAGATACTTACATGTCATAGCTACTTCATTGTGAAAATGTACAAACACCTGAGATATAAAAAGTGAGCCTCACATTAAGATCTAAAGGAAGACAGATCAGAAGACTTAGTATTGTAAAATGGCAATACTACCCAAAACAATCTACAGATTCACTGTTATACCTATCAAAATCCTGATGGCTTTTTTCTTTTTTTCAGAAACGGAAAAGTCAATCTTCAAATTCATATGTAAGGGACTCTAAGAATTAAAACAATTTGAAAAAGAATAACAAAGTTGGAGGGCTCTCAATTCCCAATTTAAAAACTTACTACAAAGCTACAGTAATCAAAACTGTGTAAGACCAGTATAAGGATAGAAATATAGATCAATGGAATAGAATTAAGAGTCCAGAAATAAATCGATATATCTATGGTAAACTGATTTGTGACAAGGGTGCCAAGACCATTCAATAGGGGAAAGAACAGTGTCTTCAATAAATGGCACAGGGACAACTGAATATCTGCATGCAAAAGAATGAAGTTGGATCCCTACCTCACACTATATACGAAAAATTAAATGAATCAATGACCTAAATATAATAGCTAAAACCATATTAAAAGAAAACATAGGAGTAAAGCATCATGACCTTGGATTTGGCAATGATTTCTTAGATAGGATACCAACAGCATGCACAACAAAAGAAAACTTAGATAAATTGAATTTCATCAAAATTAAAAAATTTTGTGCAAAGGACATTACCAATAAGTGAAAAGACAACCTAGAGAATGGGAGAAAATATATGCAAGTAATATATCTGATGAGGATCTAGTATCCAGAATACATGAAGAACTTTTATAATCAACAGCAAAAAGACAAACTAATCAATTAAAAATTGGGTAAAGAACTTGAACAGGTATTTCTCCAAAGAAGATACAAATGGCAAACAAGTATATGAAAAGATGCTCCACATTTTTACTCATTAGGGAAATGCAAATCACAATGAGATACTGCTTTCCTCCTACTAGAATGGCTGTAAAAAAAAATAAAGTAAGTTTTGGCAAGGATATGGAAAAATTGGGATCCTTGGATACTGCTGTTGAGAATGTAGAATGGTTTAGCCATTGTGGCAAATAGTTTGGCAATTCCTCAGAATGTTAAACATAAATTACCATCTGACCAGCAATTCCACCTTCTAGGTATATACCGAATAGAACTGAAAACAGATACTCGAACAAATACATGTACAGGCATGTTCAAAGCAGCATTTTTCACAAAAGCCAAAAGATGAAACATTCAAATGTTCACCAACTGACAGATGCATAAACAAAATGTATTAACTACACAATGGAATTTTATGCAGGAATTTTACTCCTTCCAAGAAGGAATGAAATACTGATTTTTGCTACAACATGGATGAACCTCAAAAATACTAAGCTAAGCAAAAGAAGCTAGACAAAATCATCACATATTTTTTTTTTTAATTTTTTTTTTCTTTCAACGTTTTTATTTATTTTTGGGACAGAGAGAGACAGAGCATGAACGGGGGAGGGGCAGAGAGAGAGGGAGACACAGAATCGGAAACAGGCTCCAGGCTCTGAGCCATCAGCCCAGAGCCTGACGCGGGGCTCGAACTCACGGACCGCGAGATCGTGACCTGGCTGAAGTCGGATGCTTAACCGACTGCGCCACCCAGGCGCCCCAAAAATCATCACATATTTATATGGAATTGTATGATTCCATTTATATAAAACATCCAGAATAGACAAATCTTCAGAGAAAAAAAAGCAAGATTGGTAGTTGCCAGGGGCTGGGGGGAGTAGGGAGTAGAGAGTAACTGCTTAATGGGTATGGGATTTCCTTTTGGGGTGATGAAAAGGTTTTGGAACTACATAGAGGTGGGGATTGTACAACATTGTAAATGTACTAAATACTACTGAGTTGTTTACTTTGAAATACTTTATTTTTTTTTTATTTTTTTTTTAATTTTTTTTTTCAACGTTTTTTATTTATTTTTGGGACAGAGAGAGACAGAGCATGAACGGGGGAGGGGCAGAGAGAGAGGGAGACACAGAATCGGAAACAGGCTCCAGGCTCCGAGCCATCAGCCCAGAGCCTGACGCGGGGCTCAAACCCACAGACCGCGAGATCGTGACCTGGCTGAAGTTGGACGCTTAACCGACTGCGCCACCCAGGCGCCCCAAAAATCATCACATATTTATATGGAATTGTATGATTCCATTTATATAAAACATCCAGAATAGACAAATCTTCAGAGAAAAAAAAGCAAGATTGGTAGTTGCCAGGGGCTGGGGGGAGTAGGGAGTAGAGAGTAACTGCTTAATGGGTATGGGATTTCCTTTTGGGGTGATGAAAAGGTTTTGGAACTACATAGAGGTGGGGATTGTACAACATTGTAAATGTACTAAATACTACTGAGTTGTTTACTTTGAAATACTTTATTTTTTTTTAATTTTTTTTTTTTTTAATTTTTTTTTTCAACGTTTTTTATTTATTTTTGGGACAGAGAGAGACAGAGCATGAACGGGGGAGGGGCAGAGAGAGAGGGAGACACAGAATCGGAAACAGGCTCCAGGCTCTGAGCCATCAGCCCAGAGCCCGACGCGGGGCTCGAACTCACGGACCGCGAGATCGTGACCTGGCTGAAGTCGGACGCTTAACCGACTGCGCCACCCAGGCGCCCCTGAAATGCTTTATTTTTGGGGCCCTGGGTGGCTCAGTTGGTTAAATGTCCAACTCGATTTTGGCTTAGGTCATGAAATTGGGCCCTGTGTTAGGCTCTGTGCTGAGCATGTAGCCTGCTTAAAGTTCTATCTCTCCCTCTGCTCCTACCCTTCTTTTTCTCTGTCTCAAAAAAAAAAAAAAAAAAAAAAAGCTTTATTTTATTTAATGTGAATTTCACCGTAATTTAAAAAAAAATTGAAAGAAAAGACACTGATGACTGGCTCTGTTTGGACTTTGGGAGCCATGGTAATTCATTTGATGTTCCAGAAACTAAATAAACCTATTAATTAGAGAAATTACATACCCTGTATTCCTACAATAGTTTAGATGGCATCTGAAACATGAAGACTTCATTCTTAGAAGAGAAGATGGTACTTCATATCTGACTCCAGTGGAATATGAGTAAGAATAAAATGAAATGAACTGTTTCAGTCATTTCAGATTGGAAATGAAAAATATAACTCCTTATCTCTGTGTAGTTGGTTAGGTTGTGGTTAACACAAGCCTTCTCTACTTCCTGGGTATGCATGCTGACATGTTAAGGTAGTAGTTAAACGAGCTAATACACCAAAAATCAATGTGTTCAAATCACAATTTTAATATGTTGTCTTTAATCCTGTGGATCTCCTGGAGTTAGCACTGGCTCTTTGTTCAACTTGAGTTTTGCTCAGGTTTTAATTTTGTTTAAATGCAAATGTTCTGCAGAATATGGCCAAAATTAAAAAAAAAAAAAAAAAATCACACCACACACACAAAATCCTTGCCTTGCTATGTCCACCAATCCTAACCTATTTTATCATGATTTTACCCAATTCTAACCAAACTGCCACAATGAAAAACTCAACTTAAACCTAGTTTCAAAACATCCTAAAATACCTCAAAGTTGAACTCACGCTGAAATGCTACTAATGGTGTTCTCTTTTATTACAAAAACTTATTTGTGGGGAGCTAGCATTTAACAAACATAGAAGCCACAGAGAGACCTAGTCAAGACTGACCTCCTTCTTAACAAAGCCCAAGACTCTTGATTTGATAACAGCAAGCTCCTCTGAGGCCCTCTGAGCCTCCAGCTTTAGAGAATGGGAGTGTCTCCCATCACTACAATGAGATAAGGAAGTCTCACATTAGTTTGAACTCTTGATTCTTCTTTCAGCTCTCCAATTGCTAAGTTAATTTTGTCTCCTAGGAATAAGAAAGCATTTTTAGGACTTCTTTGATAATCAGACCAGATATATAAAAGAGCTTTTATCCTTGGTGGAAATGTGACTTATCACATTACTATCTGTCTATTCTAGTCATTCATTCATTCATTCATTCATTCATTCACTTATTTATTTTTTGTTGTTATACCTCTGTAAAGGGACAATTCATTGGAAAAAGATGGACATAGTCCCGGTAAGTCTATTTTTTCTTACTGGCCTTCAGAATTGAGAGGTTCAGGTTTCTTCTTAAAGTTGTGACCTTTAGATAAACTTTGCCCTGGGTCACTCATCAATGTCAGAGAAGTTTCCATGTTCTTGTTTTATTAGTGACAGTCTGGTTTTTGGAGAAAGGTCTCCATCAAGCCTTTCTATGTTCTGGAACTATAAATATGTCGGTTTGTAGTGGGACAGCACAGCCATTAGGTTTTGGAAGCCTGGCACATGAGGTGCCCAGTAACATTCTTGGCTGGATTATTCACAGGTGTTCAAGTTTGTCTTAGTCTAAATCTAAATCTATGTTCCTTCAGGCCAGACTCCTACTTCTTACATGTAGTTATGCTATAACCCGAAGTTTTGCACTTATCTTTAATTTCACCAAGGATAATTTAGAGTTACAGTGGCCACTTTGGGGAACTTTCAATTTAGACAAAATTGTTTGAAAACGAACGAAATCTTGCCATTTGTAACAATGTGGATGGAACTAGAGCGTATTATGCTAAGTGAAATGAGTCAGCCAGAGAAAGACAAATACTGTATGATTTCACTTATGTGGAATTTAGGGAAAAAAAAACCCAGATGAACATATGGGAAAGAGGAAAAAAAAAGAGAGAGGAAAGCAAACCATAAGAGACTCTTAATGATACAGAACAAACTGAGGGTTGATGGAGGGAGGTAGGTGGGGAATGGGCTAAATAATTGATGGCTACTAAGGAGGGCACTTGTTATGATGAGCACTGGGTGCCATATGTAAGTGATGAATCACTAAATTCTACTCCTGAAACCAATATTACACTATATGTTAACTAATTAGAATTTAAATAAAAATTTGGATAAAAAATAAAATAATTTGAGAGATGCTATATAACAAAAAGGAACAAAATCCCAAACATCCAATGGGCTGGATTTTTTTTATTATATGAGGAAATATCCAAAAGAAATTAAGATTCCAAAATTGGCTCCAAGAAATTCCTTGGCCAAGGTAAAATAAAAGTGTGAAAAACTTTAAACAATGTCTTTTTTAGATCCTCCAAAATCACATCTTGAACTTCGTGGATTTCATCCTACTATTTCTCTTTCTTCATCCTATACTGCCCCATTCCCCTCTGCCTCATCTCTCCCTCTGCTCCACTCCCCTTTCCTTTTGGCTGGCCAGAACTTCCAAAGCTCAGTTACCTCTTGAACTTCCTTCAGAACAGAAAAATGCCCCCTAGGGTTGATTTTAAGCCCTGTTCTTCCTCTGAGCTGAGAATTATCAATGATTTTCCAAAGCCTAGAAAGGATAGAATGAAATTTGCAGAGAAAGAATAATTCTAAAAGTTTATAATCCAGGGCTTCCAGATCTAAAACATTTAGTTAATATCTAGTAGAAGCTTGAGATGCAAAAAAATTCCAAAGGAAAGGCAGAAAAGGAAGAACCTGACTTGCATAAGAAACCAGAGGGGTTTAGAAAAGCTATAGAAGTTGCTCAAGGTCTTTTGAAGGTTATTTACAAAGTCTTTCCTGAGAAAGTAGTTTGGGCTCTGATGTAGTCTTATAGGCAAAGAAAGGATGAGAACATTGGAGATTTCAGGGAGAGGCTCTTTAACACCTTTAGATAGCACTCAGGAGTAGACCTTAAAGTAGATGTGACTCCTAAGTCTCTCCTAGTTTTTTTTTTTTGTAAACGGTCTTAAGACAAAAATAGAGGATTTTGTATGTAAGCAAAAACTAATATGGAAAATAATACCATTGCCAGACTTCTAGCATCCTGCTGAGTATTTTGAGTCTTAGAGCAATAACAACAAAAAACTCAATTAATGGATGGCCTTACAGATAAAAACAAGTAGATGCTCCTATCAGGGTTTTTAAATCCTGAAAGGAGGAATCTTTTGATAAAGATACTTATAGATACTATATATAAAAAGGACATTGAAAAAAAGAACTATTTTATCTTAGTTAAGAAACTAAAGGGGAAAAAAATGAAGTAAGTTACTGAAGGTGCTCTGAAGGAGAATCAAGTGCCCAGTTTTTTGTTCTACCCTTAAATTCCCAGGGACAAATTTCTCTAAATTCTCAAGGGCAACCTTATAACATTTTTTGTTATTGATACAGGGCATATAGTATCAACCTTAAACTCTATCACTGTTACATGATCTCCCCACTGGAAGTAAAAAACTATGTCCTGGTGCGCATCTCTAATAATCCTCTGACAGTTCCATTCATAACTGTATGCCCTAGATATTTAACAGAGGAATATACTTCCCTCCTGTGATATCATACCTGCTAACTTGATAGGAGTGTATTGTATAAATGAAATTGCTAGATTAAATACTCTTCCTTGAAATCCCTTAGGACTTCCCTATGTCTTTTTAAAAAATGTTTACTTATTTTTGAGACAGAGAGAGAGGGGGAAAGAGAACGCACACAAGCGGGGTAGAGGCAGAGAGAGAGGGAGACACAGAATCTGAAGCAGGCTGCAGGCTCTGAGCTGTCAGCACAGAGCCCAATGTGGGGCTCGAAGTTGTGAACTGCGAGATCATGACCTGAGATGAAGCTGGATGCTTAACCTACTGAGCCACCCAGGTGCCCCAAGGACTCCCCTTTTTGCGAGATTATAGCTAATTTGGGTATTGATTTGCCAGTACCTTTCTGTTTACATCAACCCCAAATTGAAAATCTCAAGGAAATGCAAGAACTTTTTCACTCTGTGGGCAAAAATTCAACTAATATAGCGAGAATTACTGGGGCTGAATATATTAAGATTCACACCAGCCATCCACACCTCTACTCCAAAGTACAAAATGCTCTCTTAAACCCAAATCTAAAGAAGCACTAAAATTGGTAGGTGAAAGTAAATAGAGAAAAGATTCGACATATTTTGTCCTTATTCTTGTAACACTTCTATCCTTCCAATCAAAAAGCCCAGTGGGTGTAGATATGGATTTGTTTAGTATGTCAGGCCTATAATAAAACAGTCATTTCCCTTTTTCACACAGAACCCATCCCTAAACCTCTTTTATCTTCACTGCCTCCTGAGGCTGCATATTTGATGGTGTAGGTTTATGTTTTGTTTTCTTTAATGACCGTTTAGGTCAAAATAGTCAATATTTGTTTGCCTTCTCCTAAGAAAATCAACAATATACCTAGACTGTTAAGTTCCAAAGGTTTCCTGAAATACTCTCCTACTTTTCACAAATTTTCAACCAGGACCTAAAGGACTCTATTTCCCTGGGATTGTACTTTTATTCAATATGTGGATAACTTTTTGTTGTGTTCTAAAGATGGAGTGACCTCTAAGACTGATTCCATCTATCTACTTACGGTTTTAACGCACAAAGAAAATAAAGTTTCCAAAGAGAAATTACAATTTTGTCTATAAGGTCATTAGCTAGAATATGCTTTGTTTCAAGGAAGTAAATTTCCTACTCCCGACAGAGTAAGGACTTTATAAAACTTTCCCATGACAGTAACTAAGAGATAATTAAAAGGATTCCTGAGTCTCACTGACTTATTGCAGGCAATAAGTTCTCAACTTTTCTGAAGCTGCCATGCCAAAATAAGACTTAACCAGGTTCTCAGAAACTGAACCTCTTCCTTGGGTGCCAAACGTGAGCAGGGCTTCTGTGAGTTAAAATGAGCTCTTCAATAACTTCCTACCTAATTGTCATAAAACTTCATCCCTAGACTAAGAATGATCCTTTGCCAGAGGCAAATCTGCCCAGGTGGTAGAACTCTTGTGAGCACAGCGGAGATTTCCATTACCTAAAGATAACAGGGTTAATATATGCACTAATAGTAGATATGGTTTTGGGTTATTCCATGATTTTGAAATGCTTTGGAAATAAGGTGGGTTTTTGACCTCAGCAGGAATCCTAATTAAGAATGGTTAGCAAATTATAGAACTTTTAAATGCTCTAATGCTTTTTGAGGAAGTGGATAATACAAAATAGGAGCTCAAACAGAAGGAGATAATATAGAGGCTAAAGGAAATGTTTTGATTATTAATCATGCCAGACTGACAGACAGCCTTCACTAAGATTATAGAACTCAGAATACCCCAAGGGACCAACTGTTTGGTTTAAAAGCCAGCTCTGAAATCAGAAAAGAGGTACTAGGAGAATTCTCAATGTAAATTGACTATTGGCTATTTTAGTAGCACTGAAAGACCTCAAATGGAATCTTGTAAAAATTTTACATGAAATTACATACCAGTGAAAGAACAAATTTGCCAATGTACATACTTTACATCGATGGGAAAGCTTTACTATATTTCATTTGCCACCAACATAATCCTGGTAAAACTAAAGGTGGAACATGGACAAAAGCCCAAACCTCAGGGACCCTTAAACACCTCTAAATAGATTATATAACACTAGTCTCTATAGTGGGTTTTGAATATGCCTTGATCATTCTTTGCTTGTTCTTGGGATGTTTGAAGTCTTTCCTTAACCATCAACTACAACTCTAACAGTAGCAAAATTTTCTTGATTTTGTGTTCCCAGCCTAGGGTCACAGGCTCCATGACCTCTCTAGTAATGGAGGCATCCATTTTACTGGGTTTATTACTAAAGAGTTTTGTAAAGCCTTGCCACTTACTTAAATATGTTATTGTCAGTCTCACCCCCAATCTTCAGGAAAGGTAGAGAGAAGAAATATAATTTTGAAAATTAAATAAGCTAAACTCTTAGAAGACTCTTGTACTTCCATGGTCTAAGGTATTATCTTTAATGCCAATGAGATCAAGTCTTTCTGGGGTTCATGAACTCCCCCACATGAATTAGTAATAGGCCAGTCCATACATGTAGGAAGATCACCTTTGATTCTAAATTCCACACTGAGAAGCAGATAGAGCTAATTATTGCATGGGATTATTCCTGCTGTCCAAGTCTCATAAACAAGTATGAACTGTCTTTCCTCAATACTCTTCTAAACAATCCTTGCACGACCTAAAACCCAGAGACATGGTCTTTTGGAAGGGGCATCAGAGAAAGACAGCTCTGGTACCCCACTGGATGACCTTATAAGGTACTATTAGCAATGAGCACAGCAATGCAACTCCAAAGGTTTGATTTTTGTATTCATGTCTCAGAAATAATCCATTCTTGAATTTGTGGAAAAGCTGGGGTGTTTTTAGGAACTCTCTAGAGGCAGATAGTCCTCTGAAAGAGACATTTTCTAACTAAGACCTGTGACCACGAGATGTAGAGAGCTTCTACCCAAGATCCATAGAACAAACACAACTGACTACCATGCTTTAATATGCATTCTTTGGTTCTTTGTTTTCATTGTTATTCCCCACCCTGTGCGCCCCTCCCTGCCCTCCTAGTTTAAGACTTCTTTTAACCATGTCATCTATATTGCCCTATTCTTAATATTGCTTTTTGCATTTTTAATTATTCATTGGCATGTGTCTAGTACCCAGCTATTATTTACTTGTAAACTAGCTAAAGCATACAATCAAACTAGTTTTGTACACATCTTTCTTTGGTAGCCACCCAGATTTTTTTGGTTCTACTTCCTTGTAATGAATCCATTGCTATCCTAGATAACTGGACTCAACTATTAGGTGACTTTTTCAGATGACAAAGTATATAATAGGCTAGAGAGATGGAAATCCAAAATCCCCTCTTAGATCATACCTAGACGAAAAGGTTCTCAGGGATTTTTTTGGTGTGAATTAGTTTTTATTTTTTTAATAAGTTTATTTATTTATTTTGAAAGAGAGAGTGAGCGTGAGCAGGGGAGGGGCAGAGGGAGAGAGAGAGAGAGAGGGAGAGGGAGAGAGAATCCCAAGCAGGCTCTGTGTGACAGCACAGAGCCTAATGTGGAGCTTGATCTCATGAACAATGAGATCATGACCTGAGCAGGAATCAAGAGTCAGAGCTGTAACTGACTGAGCCACCTGGGTGCCCCGGGAACTAGCTTTTGTAACCAAACTTAAATTTTTTTTTAATGTTTATTTATTTTTGACAGAGAGAGAGAGAGAGAGAGAGAGAGAGAGAGAGAGAGAGAGAGAGAGAGACAGGGAGCATGAGCAGGGGAGGGGCAGAGAGAGAGGGAGACACAGAATCCGAAGCAGGCTTCAGGCTCTGAGCTGTCAGCACAGCTGTTTCTTCTCTCAGAAAAAGACTGTTGGATAACTTATTTTTAAAAGAGGTGGGAAAAGTGGGTCTTGATTTAAGAGTCAAAATCCTCCATAGTGTTTTTTCATAGTGGCTGTACCAATTTACAATCCTACCAACAGTACAAGGGTCCTCTTTTCTCCACATCCTCTCCAGCATTTGTTATGTCTTATCTTTCTGATGATAACCATTGTAACAGGCATGAGGTGATATCTCCTTGTGGTTTTGAAAATTTCCCTTATGATTACGAAGTGTTGAGTGCTTTTCAAGTACCTGTTGGCCACTTGTATATCTTTGGAAAAATGTTTGTTCAGGTCTTTTGCTCAGTTAAAAAATTGGATTATTATTATTATTGTTATTTTGTATGGAGTTGCATGAGTTCTTTATATATTTTGGATATTAGCCTCTTATCAGATATATGGTTTGCAATTTTTTCCCCATTCCTTATATTGTTTTTTCATTTTGCCGATCATTTCCTTCACTCTGCAGAAGATTTTTAGTTTGATATCCTATTTAAAAAAATTTTTTTTAAATTTTGTTGTCCTTTAGGTGTTATATCCAAAAAAAATCATTGCCAAGACCCATGTAAAGGAGCTTTTTTCCCATGTGTTCTTCATGGAATTTCATGGTTTCAGGTCTTATATTTAAGTCTTTAATCCATTTTGAGTTAATTCTTTAAGTGCCGTTAAGACAGGTGTCAAGTTTCATTCTTTTTACATTTGCATATCCAATTTTCCCCTGCACCATTTATCATAAGAGTCTATCTTTTCTCCATTGGCTATTTTTTTTAATGTTTTTATTTATTTTTGAAGGAGAGAGAGAGACAGAGCACGAGTGGGGGAGGAGCAGAGAGAGGGGGAGACACAGAATTCGAAGCAGCCTCCAGGCTGTAAGCTGTCAGCCCAGAGCCCGACGTGGGGCTCGAACCCACAAACTGTGAGATCGTGACCTGAGCGAAGCCGGACGCTCAACCTACTGAGCCACCCAGGCGCCCCTCCATTGACTATTCTTGACGCCCTTGTCAAGTATTAGTTGGCTATATATGTATGGGTTTATTTCTAGGCTCTTGTTTCTGTTTCACTGGTCTATGTATATGTTTTTATGACAGTACCACACTATTTTGATTACTATACCTTTATAATAGAGCTTAGAATCAGGGAGTGATGCCTCTCTCTTTGTTCTTCTTTCTCAGGGTAGATTTGGCTACTTGGGGTCTTTTGTGGTTCCACATAAATTTTAGGATATTTTGTTTTCTACTGTGTAAAAAATGCTGTTGGAACCTTGATAGGGATTGCACTGAATCAACAGATTGCTATGGGTAGTATGGGCATTTTAATAATATTAGCTCTTCCAATCCATGACCACGGGATAGCTTTCTATTTATTTGTATCTTCTTCAATTTCTTTTATCCATGTATCCTAAGTATTTTATTGTTTTGGATGCTAGTATAAATGGGATTATTTTCTTTCTTTATTTTTCAGAAAATTTCATTGTTATTGTATAGAAATGCTACTGATTTTTGTAAGTTAATTTTTATCTTACAACTTTACTGAATTCATTGATTAGTTCTAACAGGTTTTGGTGGAGTCTTTAGGATTTTCTAAGGATAAAATCATGTCATCTGCAAATATAGACAGTTTTACTTCTTCTTCTCTAATTCTGATGCCTTCTATTTCTTTTGCCTGATTGCTCTCTTTAGGACTTCCAGTACTATGTTGAATAAGGGTGAAAGAGTGGGTACCCTTGTCTTGCTCCTGATCTTAGAGGAAAAATTTTCAACATTTTACCACTGAGTATGATGTTAGCTGTGGGCCTGTCATGTATGACCTTTATTATGTTGAGGTTATCATGAATGGATGTTGAATTTTGTCAAATGCTTTTCCTGTGTCTATTAGATGATTATGTTTTTTCTTTCATTCTATTAATGCATCACATTTATGTATTTGTGTGTATTGAATCATCCTTACATTCCAGGGATATATCCCACTTGATCACAGTGAATGATTTTTTTTTTTTAATTTATTGAAAGAGAGAGAGAGAGAGGGAAGGAGGGAGGCAGGGAGGGAGGGAGGGAAGGATAGTGCAGGTAGGGGAAGGGGAGAGAGAGAAGGAGAGAGAGTCTGCAGGTTCCACACTGCCAGAGCAGAGCCCGACTTGGGGCTGTAACTCACAAACCATAAAACAAACCATGACCCAAGCTGAAACCAAGATGCTCAACTGACAGCCACCCAGGAGTCCTGTGAATGATTCTTTTAATGTGCTGCTGAATTCAGTTTGTTAGTATTTTATTGAGAATTTCTAAATCTATATTCATCAAGACTATTGGCTTGTAGTTTTCTTTTGTTGTGTTGTCTTTGCCTGGCTTTGGTATTAGAGTGATGCTGGCCTTATAAAATGAGTTTGGGAGTGTTCCCTTTTCTAAAATTTTTTGTAAGAGTTTGAGAAGGATTGGCGTTAATTGTACTTTAAAGGTTTGGTAAAATTCACCAGGGAAGCCATCTGGTCCCGGTTATTCCTTTTTTTTTTTTTTTTTTTAATTTTTTTTAGTATTTATTTTTGAGAGAGAGAGAGAGAGAGAGAGAGAGAGAGAGAGAGAGAGAGAGAGAGAGGAGGCAGTCTCCAAGCTGGGGAAGGGCAGAGAGAGAGAGGGAGACACAGAATCTGAAGCAGGCTCCAGGCTCTGAGCTGTCAGCCCAGAGCCCGACACGGGGCTCAAACCCATAAACCAGAGATCATGACCTGAGCCAAAATCGGATGCTTAACTGACTAAGCCATCCAGGTGCCCCCTGGTTTTTCTTTATTGGGAGATTTTTGATTACTGATTCAATCTCCTCACTAGCAATCAGTCTGTTCAGATTTTCTATTTTATGATTCAAAGGCTGGTTGTTTCTAATAATTTTTTCATATATTTTAGGTTATCTACTTTGTTGGGTATATAGTTGTTGTGGCTTAATTTTTTATCTCCTGGCTGAGAAAAAGGACTACAAACTCTGATCATAAGTCTCACATTTGTGTAGCTGGGTTCAGATATGTGATCTCCCCAGTCCTAAGTGCTGCTATACAATTGCTGTCTCATCAGATGGCTCAATAAATGATCATCTAATAACAACAAGAGTCAACAAAAGAGAACTTGACACCTATGAAGATTGAGACAACTTCTCTAGACAGTTGACTACTATTGTGATTTCTTAGTAAAGGTCTGGATTGACTGACTGATGACACTCTCAGACATCAGGCTGAAGACTGACCACAAGGATAACCTTGATACCTGAAATCATCTATAAGTACACAACTTTCTGTCTTTATTAGCATAACATTACTATTCCATTGTGTTTATTAACATAACTTCACTATTCCAGAAAAATCTCCCCTAAAAGACAGAAGTTGTAAGTAACTTCATTACTCATTCTAGAACTTCTTAAATAGTCTGCTTGACATTCTCTCTCTCCCTCTCTGTTCTTCCCCCACTTGTTCTATCTCTCTCTCTCAAAATAAATAAATAAACTTTAAAAAATAGAAATTATCAAAAGACAATTTACATACCAAGACTCTCAGAATCCCTTGCCTTGCTATGTCCATGATTCTGAGATGATTATATAACAATCCTTACTTAATTTTAATCAAGCTCTACATTAAAAGATCTGCTTTAAATAAAAAATCTCCTAGGTATCCTGAGTTTGTCCTTCCCTTTCTGAGAAAGTATTAGTTGAGACTATGATTTTGTTGAAGTGGTATTCTCCCGTATCGTATGTGATATAAAATTTATAAGAAATATATATTTGTTCATTCAGAAGACCAAACTGTATTCCTCAGATATATTTGGTCTTCATCCACAGTTCTTGAGAATACCTCAGAGCCTTAGGATGAAATGAGTATCTTATTATTAATCATGGTGACTTTTAGACCCCATCCTAAGGCAGGGGCTCGTTTCCAGGAGGACCAAGTGATTTTTCATGTGATTAAAGGGCTGGAACTTTCAGTGGCACCTGGGTGGCTTATTTGGTTGAGCATTTGACTCTTGATTTTGGCTCAGGTCATGATTTCATGGTTCGTGATTTTGGGCCCTGTATAAGGATCTGTGCTGACAGTGCGGAGCCTGCCTGAAATTCTCTCTCTCCTCTCTCTCTGCCCTTCCCTGCTCTGTCTCCCAAAATAAATAAATAAACATTAAAAAAAAAAAAAAAAAAGGGTTGGAACTTTCAGTCCTACTCCCCCAGCCTCTGAGGTTGAATCAGCCAGTGGCCAATGAATTGGTCAATCATGACTATGTAATGAAGTCGTCATAAAAACCCAAGAAGAAGAGCTTCTGGGTCCTTCTTTTACAGAGAGCTTCCACACCTGGGGAGCTAGCATGCTTCCATGTGCCTCAGAGCCAGGCACCAAGCTCCACAAGGACAGAAGCTCCTTTGTTCTGGATGTTGCCTTATGTTTCTCTTTATCTGGTTGTTGATTTGTAGCCTTTATCATATCTTTTAGTAAACTGATAAATGAAAGTAAGTGCTCCCCTGAGTTCTGCAAGCCACTCTAGAAAATTAATGAAACCTAAGGAGGAGGTCACCGGAACGTTCAATCTATAGCCAGTTGGTCAGAAGCACAGGTAACAGCCTGGGGCTTGAAAATGGCATGTGAAGTGGACTATGGACAGCAGTCTTGTAGGACTGAATCCTTAACCTGTGGAATATGATGCTATTTTTGGGTAGATGGTGTCAGAATTGAGTTGAATTCTTGGACATCCTGCTGGTGTCTGAAAAGTGCTTGGTGTTGTGTGTGTGTGTGGACACTCCCATCAAGGTGGAATTAGGCTGCAAACCTTAAAAGACCACAGGAAGAATAAACTCAGGTTTATTATCAACAGGTTGTTTTGATGACATTTTTGAGGCGCCAAAGGAAAGTTCTTACTTAGAAAAACATTACCAACGTTAACTCCTCCTTGGATAATTCTAGAAAAACTCCAAGTTTTAATCTTAGAAGTGAAGTTATAACTCCATTCTTTTTTCTAGGATCTGTTGATGATGTTTTGTTTTGACAAATTTCTATGTATGCTAACAAAGAAGTTGATTACAGGCATATCTTGTTTTATTGTATTTCACATTAAGGTGCTTTGCAGATACTGTGTTTTGTTTTATTTGGTTTTGGTTTTTTTTTTTTTTTTAATTTTTTTTTTTCAACGTTTATTTATTTTTGGGACAGAGAGAGACAGAGCATGAACGGGGGAGGGGCAGAGAGAGAGGGAGACACAGAATCGGAAACAGGCTCCAGGCTCTGAGCCATCAGCCCAGAGCCTGATGCGGGGCTCGAACTCACGGACCGCAAGATCGTGACCTGGCTGAAGTCGGAGGCTCAACCGACTGCGCCACCCAGGCGCCCCTGGTTTTGGTTTTTAACAAGTTGAAGGTATATGGCAACCCTGCATCAAGCAAGTCTATTGGTGCCATTTTTCCAACATTTGCTCACTTCATGTCTCTGTGTTACACTTTGGCAATTCTCTCAATATTTCACACTTTTTCATCATTATTATATTTGTTATGGTGATCTGTGATCAGTGATTAAAACTCACTGAAATTTCAGAGAATGGTTAGCATTTTTTAGCAATAAGGTATTTTTATTTATTTTTTTTTTTAAATTTTTTAAATGTTTATTTATTTTTGAGACAGAGAGAGACAGAGCATGAATGGGGGAGAGGCAGAGAGAGAGGGAGACACAGAATCGGAAGCAGGCTCCAGGCTCTGAGCCATCAGCCCAGAGCCTGACGCGGGGCTCGAACTCACGAACCGTGAGATCGTGACCTGAGCTGAAGTCGGACGCTCAACCGACTGAGCCAAGCAATAAGGTATTTTTAAATTAAGGTGTATACATTTTTTTATATGTAAGGCTACTGCATATTTACTAGACTACAGTATAGTGTAAACATAACTTTTTATGCACTGGGAAACAAAAAAATACATGTGACTTGCTTTTTTGCGATATTCACTTTATTGTAAGTGGTCTGGGACCAAATCTGTAATATCTCTGACGTATACTTGTATAGTTTTCTTCACCTTGACTATATTTTGGAAATGTTTTCCATGAGAATAGGCAACTCAGTAAATAAATGAAAAAACGATGATAGTTACCTTGCTGAGAGAGAACTCCGAGGAGCTCACACTTGAATGGAGTCTTGAAGGATAAATAAGAGTTTTCTAGGGGACGCCTGGGTGGCTCAGTTGGTTAAGTGTCTCACTCTTGATTTTGGCTAGGGTCATGATCTTGCAGTTCATGGGACTGAGCCCTGTGGGGCTGGTAATTAGGCTCTGTGCTGTTAGCTGGGGATTCTCCCTTGGGATTCTCACTCATCCTAGCTCTCTGCCTCTCCCTTTCTTGTGCTCCCCTCTCAAAATAAATAAATAAATCTAAAAAAAATATTTCCTAGGAAAACAAGAGGAATGGATACTTTATGCAGTGGGGGAAAGAGTACTCCTAAAAGAATAGAGGCAGAACACAGCAGTGGGAGAATGAGGAACTGCTAATTAGGTCTATATGACTGCAATATAGTAGTACAAGGCAAAGGATGAAACTAAGGGTGATTAAAGCAGACTAAATAAGCAATTAGATATTGAAGTTAAGAAGTTCAGAGGTAGACGGGGTGCCTGGGTGGCTCAGTCGGTTAAGTGTCTGACTTCAGCTCAGGTCATGATCTCATGGTCCGTGGGTTTGAGTGCTGTGTCGGGCTCTGTGCTGTCAGTTCAGAGCCTGGAGCCTGCTTCGGATTTTGTGTCTTCCTCTCTCTCTGCCCCTCCCCCACTCACGCTCTGTCTTTATCAAAAAATGAATAAACGTTAAAAAATTTAAAAAAATTAAAAAAAAAAAGTTGAGAGGTAGAACAGCTCATGGTGATGAAAGAGCCTTGGGTGTGGCTATGAGCGTGACTACGAGTTACCAAAGTGGTGTTGAAAGGAAAGACCTTAAACTTATAGATAGGTTACAATGTTGGATGGGCTCTCTATATGGATCTAAATGGCTATATGGACCATGTACATGACTATGACATCCTAAGAAAACATGATCAGGAAAACCTGGACCACTGTGACGTCCATCCAAAGTGATTAATAGTCTATAAGCCAGTAAGAACATAACTGAAATGAAAGACATTCTAACAACACAAAAATCCATGATAAAGGTGTAAGAAGATTCAAAGAAATCTGTTGTCAGTAAGAAATTATTTTTGTTCCTAACCATCATAATCACTATCAATGATCCATCATCATCTTGGGATCAACAATAAATAGAAATCATACAGTAATCATCATAAATGTCATTTTAAAAGCTCATTTATCTGCATAGTTTTATTTTAGTGAACATTATATCATCACTCCCCTGACTCAGATTTCTCTCAACCTTAGGTCTTAGCAAGGGATTACAGAATGTTACATTTCTTATATTGAAGAGCCTCCCTCAAGTCACTTGTCTGTCAAATGTTGTGGAAACTTACAATGGTATACCAGTAAAATCTGTTTGCTTCAATTTATTTTTATACAACTTTAATATAAAAGTCCTGGGCAAGTAATTGCAGTGTGCTTGCTTACCAACTCAAGGGTTTCAAGCTAACATAACAGATTCACAACACAGAAATGGGAAAAATTTACACTAAAGAAAATAAAACAAAACATGCATTTGTATCTATTTGAAGTTCTCCAATTACTTTTGTAACAGTTAAAAAAAATACAGATATTCTACTGGAAAATCATCCTGTTTACTAAAATTCCCAGTGGTGTAGGTATGCAAGAGACCCATTTAGTTATGTATGGCCCACGTGAACTTCATTTCTTGATAAAGATCAGGGAGAAGATAGGATGATGTCATTAATTTTAAGTGACAGAGAACAATATTAAATTATTAGCATTTATATAGTACTTTTCTCTTAGGATCCCCAAACTTTTAAGGCACAACCTCCCATGTTATATCATTTCAAGGATACAGGTAAGGAAAAGCTATTTACAGTTCCTTTTTATAAGATAGAAACATGAATAATACACAAAGTTAAAGGACTTCCAAGTTAATGTTATTAGTGATCAAACAAAAAAAATAAAATTAAGGTTTCTTCATCCTTGTTTCATGGCACTATGTTTGAAAACATGCTGCTTGTGAAAATAGGATATTTCAGGAATGAATTTGTATTTACAAGATGATTACAACTCCTCTTAAGAGTCACTTTTTTTTTTTTTTAAAGTTAGATGCTTACAGTGGATTTATATTATTATTTTCAGTTAGTCTATTTTCAAATGATTTTTGGCAGTGGGGCAGTTAAAGAGGGTTCTAATCACAGAATCATTGAGGAACTCATTACAATCTTAGTTATAAGTGCTATCAAAATTCTGGTGTAGGCTTCCAGAAATAACTGGAATGAAGGCAATATTCATTAACATATTGATAATATTCTTAAGAGGTAAAAACCCTAACATTTATATAAACTGACCCAAAATGCTCTTTTTCATTCTTTCACCAAAATATTTTTAAGCTCTCCTTCCTGTTGAACCACAGTCTTATAGTCCATCTGAAATGATGGCATACTTACTGGCTCTGAGAATGTTCTCCTTGCTGCTGCACCTGGACTGGACCTGCAAAGAGAGCATAAACTCAGTAATTTAGGGCTCAAAACACAGATAGCCAGATATGTATGCATACTTAATGGGCAAGCTCCTGAGGTTTAGGAGCAAAGGCTCAATATATCTCAGATATCAAAACATAGTAGTAAAAATATATTACATTTGTTTCCTATTTTTTGTCTTTTTCTTACTGTAAAGAAAGAGCAGACTTCTGAAAAAAACTGGGGGTACAACATTATAAATGGCACAGAGGCAAAACCAAAGGCAATTTTTTATTGATGTGTACTGAAATTAGTATATGGAAAAAAATGTTACAACATATTCAGGTGTGAATACAGACCCCTAATCTTAAGGCACTGTGATAACTCTTGACTAGACTAATAATGCAATCCAGGTAATAAAGTTGTAATAAAATATTCCATTGTAGTAATTTTAGTTGTACACATTGATAAGGGGAAAACAGAGAAATCCTCATATATAATATTAATGTGTGATTCCAATGACTTTTGTTACTTACTGATTATAATAATTGGTTATAATATTGGCTATGAAAGATGCCTTTGTTGGGAATCAATAAAACTGAACTCATTTATTTGCCAGTTCTTAGGTGTGAATAAAGTTTATCAATCAGAAACCCTTATGCTTTGATGCAAAAAGTTGATGTCCAAGCAGAACATTCTTTTAAATGTTACAAAAGTGTTGAATTCAAAAGCCACATTGGATGGCATACATGTTTGTTAATATCTGAGGAAACTGTATTTAAACTACACACCTCTTTTTTCCCACTCCCCAGCAGCTTGCCCCAAATGTATATATACACAACAAATTAATTTCTATTGCTTAACACAATCTACTATTGTAATGAAACAACTTATGAAAGAAATGTTGCAACTTAGGGTGGGTTATGGTTGTCCTTCCCTGAAAAGAACAATTGTTAATGTTTAAAGAAACAACAACAATAAAAAAAAATCACAAACATACACACAAGAAAAACACACACACACACACACACACACACCAAAAAAAGGGGAAAAAAGGGAAAAATAATTCCAGATGTTAAAGTTATTCCCTTTTGGCCCAGATTGTTTAGTTAGTTATAAGCTACACTAGAATGAAGAAACTAATCTGGGAGATAATATTCTTACATTCTTTTACTCAGAAGTTCTATTGAAAAACAATTATGGACCAAATGGGAAAGGAAATAATTAATGACTACTTAAAACAAAAATACAGGGAGAAAGACATGAGAGTGAGAAGAAGAAAAAGAAGAAAGAGAGGTCTGGGGAAATAAGTCTAGACAAGAGAAAAGAAAGTATGGGTTTATAGAAGGAGCCAATATGTGAATGCAAAATGTTCTGCTATTTCTTATTGAAAATTCATACTAAGAGAGTAAGAATCTCTAATGAACTTGCTGCAAAATAAACAAGCAAGTTTGTACACCATGGAATGAAAATAGGTGTAACTATACCACTACAGCCTTAAAGGAGAAAAGAAACAAACACTAATAGACAAATTAATAGACAAGCTTAATAAAGAGTTAAACTACATTTTTTTTAAAAATTTTTTTTTCAACGTTTTTTTTTTATTTATTTTTGGGACAGAGAGAGACAGAGCATGAACGGGGGAGGGGCAGAGAGAGAGGGAGACACAGAATCGGAAACAGGCTCCAGGCTCTGAGCCATCAGCCCAGAGCCCGACGCGGGGCTCGAACTCACGGACCGCGAGATCGTGACCTGGCTGAAGTCGGACGCTTAACCGACTGTGCCACCCAGGCGCCCCTAAACTACATTTTTAAAAGCAGTTCAGGGAACACAAGAGAAAGCTAATAGAGTGAGAGAAAAATCTGGGAGAGAGAAGGAAAAAAAAGGGGATAATGCTGAAAGACAAAAACAGAGTTCAAGGAAGTCAAATGGAAGTCAAGAAAGTCTTCAACAAGATGTAGAAACAGAAGGAGCCCAAACCCATAGCGCAAAGCAATGTTTGCGAATGGAAAGCAGCTCCTTTGATCAGTAATAGTTACTCTTAAGTCGTAGCCTCTATTCCTCCAGAGTTCATCTTTAAGCCCTTCCAATTTAGAGTGGAGCTAGTGTGTGGATAGAAACAAGAGATTTATAATGAACAGAGCATTTCAGATGAGTAGTTCAAATTGTCTCGTCAAATGTTTCAACAGATTTAGATGATGTCTAAATGGAAATGGTGGTGAAAAACTAGCTAGCTTTACCAAAAAGCTGAACCAAACCAAAACAGCAACAACAACAACAAAAAACCCTCTTCCTACTTTAGGTGGCTAAAAAATTAAAAAAAATGTTCATAGCATGAATTTAATAATGAAACCCAAAGTCTTGTTTTGTGGCACCTGAGTTCGTAACTATATATTTTGCAGAAATTTGGGTGATAAAAAATAATTCAGTTTCTGGAATGTGAGTATTCATTTTGGTTCACAAATTGCTAACAGCAGTGTAACCAATGTTTTCTCATTTACATTACACTGGCTATTTGACCTAGATTTGAGGAAAATCACTTAAAATCAATGATTACATGAACTTCTTTACTTTGGTGATCTTGAGTATATATTAAAAAATGAGAAAAATAATTTTAAGATATTAAAAATATATATGCAAAAGTGATGTCCCTCTTTCTTATACCATGAAACTGGTCACCTTTACAATATTTACCTAATTTTATAAAATCCCAATATGAAGATTTTTACCTAACTCACAGTGTAATGGGATTTACTTGAAAAAATAAAATCAAGAAACAATTACTGTTCTTATTCTCATATATATGGATTAGAAAGAAGGTAGCACAGGTTTGTCCCAAGTTTTACAGTTCACTTTTTTTTTTTTAAATCTTACAGTGGCTTTTTAGTCAATGGAAAAACAAAAAACAAAAAACAAAGGGAAGTCTGAAAAACAAAATAAAATTGACATTTTGACCTAATACCAAATTTATTGGGGATTAAAAATGAAAGGTATGGTGTTCGATTATCTATTACTTTATTTTATTGGATTATGTTATTTTATTACAATTAACATCTAACTTTATGGTGTTGAAAATTAACCCCCTTTGAACTGGAATTAAACTAAAATAATGTCTAGAAACAGCATTTATTATATTACAGTCAATGGAGGAAAAGAAAAACACAAGAGACTTACTGAAAACATAGGTATTCATTTACTAATCAAGACTGCTTTCAGACATCAAATAATTCATTTAATTCATTTCAACATGTGTTTACATGTATAATATAATTTTTGCTGAAGATCACATTGTACAGTAAGAAATCTTAAGCCATGAAACAGAAAACAAAAGGGGGGAGAGCATGTAATAATGGTAAAGAAAAAAAGTGAAAATGCTTTAAACAAAGCTGAGAAAATTTTAACAAACAACCACAATCTTTAAATACAGTTAGAGAAGTGACTTACCTTATGCTTAGGTCATAACAAGAATAGCACAGTGTTTAAAGTCAGCTCTTCATTATGGGAGGTACAATTGAAAGCCATAGGTTATAATAACATGAATTGCTACACAGAAATGAAGACTTTTTCAGCCCAACATGAAAAGCTAACTCTTATGGGAGAACATTTCAACTTATGTTTAATGCAGCATGAAGAACAATTGAGGGGGTAAACATCAAAAAACATGAATCTCACACCAATAAGAGAGACAGTCCAATCTCTCAGGAACACAGAATATTTAATCTGTGAGACTATAATCTGTGACACATAAGGGAAGGCACATCACTCTAACACTGAAAGATGCATGCATAATGTATAACCATCCACTGACAAGTCTCCCCACCCCATCCCACTCGTACACACACAAAACCATTAAGATACAGGGAAAAAATGTAGTGCCAAGCTGTTATGAAGAAAGCAGGACACACGGAAGCACAGCAGTGGTCATGTGATTTGAGAGGTGTTCTTCCCTTAAACCATCCCATCATCATGCTTATTTTAAAGAAGCCAGGAAAAGACCCCCTTCAATGCTGCAGTAGCTATGAGCCCCCAGCTTGAAGCTAGTGTGTGGAATTTTGATCACCGTTCCCTGCGATGTCAGGGGCTCTCCAGTGGAAGCCAGATGTGTAACACCAGTTAGTGGGGTACAATGTGTGAATAACAAACATCCTTTCCCTTCTGCATTTCACAGAAGTGAGGGAGGAGAGAAACAAATAAAATAAAGCCCATGTTAAGAATAGATTCATAACAATATAAAGATGTATAAATATTAAAATGGAGATTACATTTGATTGCAGGTTAGCACAACTCAGGTTACATAAAAACTGCCTCAATTTTGCTGCTCACCAGGCTAATATGTATTCTTTCTCCTTGCAAATATTAGGAATAAATCTATACAATATGGTTCATACTGAAAAATTCTGAGTGGTTGGTCATATGGGGTCAAAGTCGAGAACTAAAGAAGTTGTCTTTGATGGACATTGAGAAAGCCCTATCTTTCTATTTTTAGCATCATTTTACTGGTCAGCAGTCACATTTTAAATTAGAAATTAAGCTTCTGTATATCTGCTTACTTATGTAATTTGAGAAATTCTATGGCAATGGTGTAGAAAGATAATTTAAATTTTAATCTTCTTACATTTTAAAAGACAAACCACAACAAAGACTACCTATTTAGAAACGGTTACTAAATTTCCTATGTACTCTTCTCTACTGTCAAAACTTATTTTAACATGGGTTGCTCCTGTCAATAGGGTATATCAGCTCCTTAGAAAAAACTTCAACTTTGCTTTCCTATTATTGATAATAGTAGTTAACTTCATCTGTTTTTTTATTCATATGTGACATGAAATTTAGTTAGATTTTTAATAATGCAAAGATTATTTACTTATATTACCATTTCCTCTCCCTCATCTATTCTTAGCAAGCCAGAATATCCTGACCTTCCCTTTAGCATGTCTTTATTATTTTAGGCTCTAGGCCCTCCTTGAATCTCCATTTCCTTACAGGGGAAATAAAGATTGTTAAACGGCTCAAAGGAAATAAGACATGTATCAAGGATTTTAAGCTATGAAGATAGAAACAAATGTCAGTTATGATGTTATGATCAGTGGAGGAACTGACAGTTGTAAAATAATTATAATTATATCCTCCTCATTGTAACTTGATCATTAGCTAAAATGGAGGCAAAGTCTTCTTTCTGAACCCCCAAAAGAAATAAAACCCATGTACAGTTATACGCTTTCCAAGAGAGATTGACCAAAACTTTGGAAATGTCATAGCCATATGGCCATACATATTGGTAGGAAAGCAAGTTTTATATATATACGTTATATATAAAACTTTTATAAAGAATATATAAAATCTAAGGCTTGCAGGAAAGTCTGAACTAGCTCCTCTAGAATATTTCTTGTACTCTTGAGCTTTTAGACTAAATGAGCTATTTATTCTGTCTGGAATACCTTTTGCTTATTTTCTGATCCAAATACTACTTGTCCTTTAAGATCTAGCTTAAAATGTGCCAGCTGCAAAAACTATTCCAAAAGTTCCTTAATCAGAAGTTATTTCTTCTTTCCCTAAGTTCTTTATTTTCAAAGTTTTATTTATTTATTTTTAAGTAGGCTCCACATCCAATGTGGGGTTTGAGCTCAAGACCCAGAGATCAAGAGTCATATGCTCTACCTATTGAGCCAGCTAAGTGTCCCACCCTAAACTCTTTTAATTTCTTTATTGAAATACAATTTACCTACCATAAAATTCACCCATCTTACGTATATAGTTTGATGAATTATAATAAATCCCCATGGTTGCACAACCATCAATCACCAGATTCTAGTTTTAGGTTTACCTAAATTCTTAAAGCCTCTTATCTGAACTTATATTATGAGTTACCATAGTTATTTATATTCCAATTATTGATGTGGGTCCCCAAATGTACTACAGGTTCTTGGAGGGAAAGGATATGGCTTTAATTCTCTTTATATTTCCTACTATGTCAAATATAGTGCTCTGTACAGAGTAAACATTTGCTAATTCTTAATGTTTATTTTGTAGTAATCATAGTTTTTTTTTTCAAATTCAGCACATTAAAATTTATTTTTTATAGTACAAGTATGATCACAGTCACTCCTGTACCATCTTAAGAATGATTTTTACTTAGCTGGGTGGGCTCATATTAAGAAATGTAATATAAAAAAGCATGTGGATTATAGCTAAGACATATCTGAGTTCCCTACAGAATGATCTTCAGAATTTGGAAAACACATTATTAATATTATTTAAGGTTAATCAAACAGTGACATTTGGACTCCAATAACGGTTATTCTACACCAAAAATTTTAGGTCAGGTTAAGCAGACTCCTTATTTTCTAAGAGAAAAGGGCATTCTATATCTCATATGGTGAGGTCACTAGAATGACAGCGATGATAGAGATGTTTGATGTAGTTTGGCTCTTTGACTTTGACTTTTCTACCCTACTTAACTTATTTAAGAGCAGTGTGCCTCTGAAAGAACAAACTTCTTTGAATACCATTTACTCATAAAAATAAAACTTAAGAAGACAGAAAAAAGGACCTCATTGGCATGTACTTAGATTACTTGCCTCTTCAGCCTACCCAGAAACAGAAGGAAAGAAAGGTTTGATTTAAACAACATTAAGCCAACAACTCTACAATCTCAGACTTTTAAAGTTCTATTTCTTTACCATCTCAATTCTTATATCAAAAATGGAGAATTGGTTTAGAAAAGCTCTTTCCATAGTTCCATTCATTCATCACTTTATCTGGATAAATTAGGGTACAAGTATTTGGCTTATCTGAACCTAATGACAATTCATTTGTATTTAATTAGATTTATATTACCACAACACATATTCAACTGAGGAACTCAGAGTTTTGCTTTATGACATGAAAGGCAGCATGATACTCTGGAGTCTAGTGGTATGGTTTCTGATGTTGGTTTTTTCTATTCTTAGCTGTGTGACCTCAGACATGACATTTAACATCTTGGAGTTTTAATTTTCTTATCCATAAAATGGGGAAAATTAAGTAGGATATTGTTTGTGAAAGTGAAAACTATTATAAATGAAAAAGAACAATACAAGTCTAAGTCATCATTATTATCCTTACGTAGATTTCAAGTCACTTACATTTACTTAGGTAGAATCTGAGATACAATGACAATAAAGAATTTGCTCCATATCATGCCATGAGTCAGTGACAAATGACAGACTATAATTGCCAATTTCTAGACTAAAATTTCAGAAAAAGGCTGAGTTAAAGTCTGAAGTTACCTTTGCAAGGATTAATCTAATGCTGTGCTGTATGATTTTACTCAAGCTATCTTAATTCTATGGGACTTAGTTCCCTCATCTGCAAAATGAGAATGTTTCCAGGGGTATCAACTGAGGATGACAGGAGCCCTTGAGAGAACCTGTGGATAAAAGTAAGGAGTTCATTTACTGGGATGGAGAAAAAAATTAAAATTTTTATATTCACCAACCTAATTAAATTTTATTAATTTCTTCCATTATGAGCTTAGGAGACAAACCACAGTAATATTAGCAGGATCTATTACTTCAAATTATTATGGATGTCTTAAAATATTGTTCATATTGACCAAGATTTCAAATTACAGTAGTGTAATGACTTGCTGCTAGATTTTGTTTAGTGTATTTTGAAAGAGGCAGTATTATTACACAATTTGTTTTTTATAGATATTTCTATGATTTTAATTTCATTAGTCTTTGTAATTGTACATATTTTATTTTATATATTTAAAAGTACTTTCTGAAAAGAAGTCTGTAGGCTTTACCAGATTTCCAAATGGCTCCATAGGAGAGAAAAGGTTAAAAAATTTTGAAATAGACAATTTCCAAGCTTCCTTTTATCTCTAGGATTTTGTTGCTCTAAGAAATCTCTCCTACATCCATCTGCTGCTCTTTGGCAAATCATATATAAAAGAAGTTTTTCTTTTTTTGAGAACAATTATATAAAATTGGTAATGAAATTAACCAATTGCCCATTTAATAGCCCATCTAAGAAACAAAAAGAAATATGGTTATCAAAAAGTTATGAGCTCAGGCTTATAAAAAGTTTCTGCTTCACTTGCTCTTTTCCCATTGGTTTAGATATTTAATTACATGGAATAATCATTAAAAGTCATCACATTTAAAACTCCCTAACAAAACATGAACTTCCACACACACACACACACACACACACACACACACACACACACACACGTATTTATCCACAACTAATTATTTTTTGAACTTTTAGTCATGTGGTGAACACAGATAAGAGCAACAAAGCTATTATCTATGTATAACATAAGCCTTTTCAGGCACACAGTATCTGTAAGCAATACAATTTTACAATCTTTTCCAGAGGACTATTTGTAACTGTTTCCCCACTGTTACATGAATTATTATTATCTTAAATTCCACTGAGCTTTCTTAATTTCTAGGTAAATGTGAAGAATTTTTCTTTCTCAGTATTGACTTCTTCTAAAAGAAGCTGGAACTATAGCAGGTTACACAGTTGGTGAAATGAATTATAATTAACACTTAAAATCAAAAGCCTATTTATGCTGCTTTATAGGTAACTTGGTGAGTTCCTTATTCTCAAAGAGAATAGTATGATATGCAGAACATAACTAAGAACAGAACTGGTTATCACCATAACTCAACAGAATACAAATTCAGATATCAATGGTGAATATCCTTAATGTATTATCAATGAAGCTTTAATTTTAAATTGAGTCACTCACAATGATTTTAAGAAAATTGTAAATCTCAGGCTGGTCTCTCTTTGGTACCAACAATATTTTTGAGTTGATGTTTGTTCTGAGAATTTTGACGTTGAATTAGATAAATATAAGGGATATATACTACCTAATCATCTGAATATATATATTCAGACTAAACTGAATAAACTAGTTTTTGACTGGTAGGGATTTCAGATTATTCTTGACACCATTTCTCAATCTTTAGATGAATAATTAATTACTTTATAGTGTAACTTGTCTTCACTCTAGAGATGACAAAGCAGGGGTTGTTACTGGCTTTAGATCAAACAGTAAAGTAGTAATGAAACTTAGCCTTCCTGACTTCCAAATTCATTTCTCTGTACACCAGTAAATGACCCTATCTTTCTAGCCTACCGGTGGCAATCAGTGCATTCCTAATCAGACCTTGAATTTTCATTGTCTTTTGCTCTTGACTATTTCTCGTAGCAATAAGAACCACTCAGAATAGGCAGGTGGATGCAGGAGTGAAGGAAAACTGGTATGGTGAAAGGCAGTTTGGGGAGTAGCACTCTGGAGACAGCCTGCCTGGATTTGAATCTTGGCTCTACCATTATTAGTTGTATAACAGTAGGTAAGTTACAATCTCTTTCAGGTCTTTGTTTTCTAATATATAAAATAACAGCAATACCTATCTCATAGGATTTTTATGAAGAAAGTGAGACAATATGTGTCAAGTGTTTGAGTAGAAGAGTATCTGGCTCAGTGTGAATGGTATATAGGTATTAGTTTATTACTGTGTTTGTTGTTACTATTGTTTGGATGATACTCTGGACCTGTAATTCAGAATGTTAGCTAATTTCTTTTGCTACCAAGAGCAACAACAGTTGCTCTCAAAAATAAGATCAAGTAAGATCTATTCAAGTATCTGAATAGAAAGTTTAAAAAAAAACACCATGAACTTTATGGGTTTATGACCTAGAGCCTAAAAGACGAATATAGTTAATAATATAAAACTCTGAATTATTAAGCATTTGTAATTATTATCATTTTCTGGCACTTCTGGAAGAAAGTCACATTGGCTTTCATTAAACATGAGTTTTAAGAATACGGAGTTTTTAACTAGATTTAATATTCTCCTTGGTTTTCATTTAAGGATAGCAGAATATGCTGTAGGCAAGGAAACGTTTTCCCTTCTTCTTTTCTAGGTTCTTTGGCAGGTGTAATAATTAAATTGGCATAAGACAGATTAACAGGAGAAAAACAAATTTAATTTTGTATATACAGAAGCCCCAGAGACATAAGGCTCAAAGAAGTGACCAAAACAATCAGCTTTTGTACCTTTGAGATAGAGAAAGAATAAATCTGTGAAGAATTGACAGGACAAAGGGGTTTGGGGTTAGGGTAGTAAATTAGTGAAGTAACAAGGTTTGTTTATATAGCTTTCTCGGAGCTAAATTCCCTATTTCTGGTGATAAGGATGCCTTCAACACTTCCAGTACAGGGAGGGTCCTTTCACATGGGAGATTTATTTCTGCTTTCAGGGGGACAAAGGAGGGTTAGAGTATCCTTCTTGAACTGGCTGTTTCTTAAGTTACTTTAACTCAAAATAATCAATATGCTATATTTTGGGGTGGCACATAAGGAGGAGCAGAATATGCCCCTCCAAAATGTACCTTTTTGGTATAAAGATTTTTTGAGCTGATTATTTTGAGAAACACTAGACACAAGAAGTTCTGAAAAGAAAGTGGAAGTTACCCTTTGGTAAAGGAAATTCGTATTTATAAAAGAAATATATAAGATTGTCTCCCTCTCTGTACCTGAAGAGAATATTATCAATGGAAACGACATAGATACAAATCTGTTTAATAAACCTTACTCTTATTTACTGTGTTTTTTTCTGGTAACCTCCCCAGAACTGGCCTCTCTGCCTCCACTTAATTTTGTCTTTGGCTAAAGATGGTATTTAAGTTGGTGGTTTAGGCTATCTTGGGGAGTTACTCTCAGATATATATGAGGTATACATTTTAATAAACTTCTTTTTGTTTATCTCTTGTTAATCTGTCTTTTGTTACAAAAGGTCTTAGCCAAGGACTCAGAAAGGTAGATGGAAAATTATTTTCTTCCCCTAACACATTCTTAAATGTTATGTCATATCATTTACTTATTCATTAAAAAACGACAACTACTCCTGCTTCTACTGAGTATAATACACCATATAAGAATTGGCTACATAGTTTTCCTTTCTCAAAGGCTGTTGTACTGCAGTTTTTATTTTTCTAAATGTTTAACAGTACACATAAGGCACATGGAAGATATACAAAGGCAAAGACATTTCTATACTATATTAGTAAAACAGCAGTGGGTTAGAAAATGTTTAGGATGTTCCTTTGAGGACTGGAGATAAGAACTAAATTTTCTAAAGCCTTATACTGTAACCATGTGTGGTATATACTATGTTAATCAAGTCTGTTATGACCTAACCAAGTAATAAACAGTTTACAGATGTAGTTTGATATTATTAGACTCTTGCTTCCATTACACATGCCCTTTGCATTTTCTCTGAATTCTCAAGTTTTGGATGTCTGGGCTAAATCAAATGGAAAAGCAGAAAATCCATTGCCATTAAAATTAAATATTTAGCTTATAAAGAAGGGATAACTGTGTTAGAAGTTAATTTTTTTTAAAAAAAGGTAAACTCATGACTCTCATACAAATATAAAATGAACATATGTCAAAGATTTCTATCTAAGTGTTAGTAAGAGAACCAGAAAAATGTTCCCATTGGTTCAAAAAAGAATTAAAAATACCTCACACACATGGGCCATCAGGAATGTTGACATGAACTTTCAGATCAATTGAACAAAAATCATTTGCATCTCCAAATACACACGATGTTTATTCCTATGGATTAGAATAACTTCCATGACTATTTACATATTACAATTTAGTGTTGTACAATAGCTCAAAGAAGGGAGAAGACGATCCAGAAGGGTACCCTAGACAAGACAGCCAAAAATAAGTCTTGTCTATTTCAAAGTCTTTCACAATTTTACCTGAGAAATTTATGGCGTGGGAGTACCTATTGATAGAATTTGTCTATTAACTGAATTCTAGCTTATTTTTGAGTTTGTTCCCTAGTGTATACCTTTGGTTTTTAAGATTGTATGAAATACCTTCTGTAGTCACTTTCAAATGGACTGTAGATTTTGTCTTGACTATAATATTAAAATAGTGGTTTACCGTATTAAAAATGGAATAAATTTACATGAGATATACATTATATCTTTTAAGCGTCTGATTTAAAATATAATTTCCAAGGCTTAATACACAAAAATTTTTTGTAGTTTCTTTTTTATCCGTTTAGTGAAAACTCAGCTTGAAAACGAACTTTATTTGGTCAAGATTCAATCATGAAAAATTCTCGAGAGAAAGAAAACAACCCATTAAAATAAAAGAAATTCAATGTAAATATATTGGCCATGAATTACTATGTAATTAAGCATTATATTTTCTGATTGAAGTTTCCTTTTAGACTTTTTTAAATAGAAAAAGCTAAATAGCCATGTGTAAAAATTTTTGAAGAAAAAGGGATATTCTTAGAACATTGTTAAATTTAGGTTTATCAAGGGGCGCCTGGGTGGCGCAGTCGGTTGAGTGTCCGACTTCAGCCAGGTCACGATCTCGCGGTCCGGGAGTTCGAGCCCCGCGTCAGGCTCTGGGCTGATGGCTCAGAGCCTGGAGCCTGTTTCCGATTCTGTGTCTCCCTCTCTCTCTGCCCCTCCCCCGTTCATGCTCTGTCTCTCTCTGTCCCAAAAATAAATAAACGTTGAAAAAAAAAATTAAAAAAAAAAATTTAGGTTTATCAGTATTTTGAGGTATTCCAGCTCACTTTAATTACCTTGCAAAATTTGCATTTGCTCTATATACATTCCTGGTTCTACTCCCTCATACTAGTGTAAGTTCACATTTATTTAACTCATTCTCAGGATGAAGAGGATAGGCAAGATTATTTTAGATGTGCGCCAATCTTTATTTCAAATTAAGCTTGATAGCTGTAGGTCCAGGAACATGTGCTAATTTGATCTACTAAAGTTAGAGACTTGCATATGCAATGAATCCTTCTTTAAGTAGACAAAAAATATAAAATTGTGCTAACTACAGACCTTGGATAAATTACTCAACTGTTTAAGCATTGGTTTTCACATGTTACAAAAATCAGGATAATGATAACATTCATTTACTGAAAGAATACTTCTTGAGCACCTACCCAATGCCAGGCTTAGATCTAGGTGTGGGGTAAAACATCAATAAGATTGACAGGGACCTTGGTACCATGGAACTTATATTCTAATAGGAGTAGACAGATAATAAACACTTAAACTATTTAATATGTAAATGAGTAAGACAGTTTCAGCTAGCAATAAATGCTTATGAAGAAAATAAAAGATAGTAAAGGGATTGACAGGGTAAAACTGTTTTATTTTATTTTTTGAAAACTTATTTAGTTTTGAGAAAGAATGAGAGAGAGAAAATGGGGAAGGGGCAGAGAGAGAAGGAGAGAGAAAATCCCAAGCAGACTCTGCACTATCAGTACAGAGACTGATATGGGGCTTGGTCTCATGTACATGAGATCATGACCTGAGCCGAAATCAAGAGTTGGGACGCTTAACCAACTGAGCCATCCAGGGGCCCTGTGGGTAAAGCTATTTTAGATAGAGTGGACAAGAAAAATTTCTCTGAATAGGTGTCATTTGAGTTAAGATCTGAGATACCCAGAGGAAGATCAAAGAGAAGAACTGCCCAGATTGAGGGAAAAGCTAGTAGTATGCAAAGGCTTGTGCTTTATTGAGTTTCCACCTCATTGGACTATTTTGAAAATTAAATAAACAAACTAATGCAGGTAGAACATTTGATCTATACCTGACATTTAATAAAGGATAAATATGTTATCTCTGATGATAATAATAGAGGTGAGAATGATAATGACTATGATGATTATGATACCAACTATCAAAAGTCAGCTACTGGAACTATTCTCGTCAATCCTTCTTAGTCTGGAACTGACCAAAGAAGAGTGTTGTAATTTGTCAAAAAGGCCAAGGATTGGTAATGAAAAGAGACATGGTATGTGTTTAGACTTAGGGTTCCAGCTAAGTGGTATATAAAAATGCCTTTTGAAAATAATTTGATATTTCATAAAAATCAATGAAGTTATCTCCGATAAAAGAGAATACTTTTTTGAAGTTTTACTATAAATTTCTGCATAAAAGCTCTTGTGATACCATATTGTTATTAATCTGTGATAGCTACTATACTTGTTAGTATTCTTCAGACAGTGGATTTATAATTAATTAGAAGTGTTGAAGCATTTTCAAAGTTTATTAAAAAAATGTATCACATGGGCAAACTAAAGAAAGCTGAGTTATAAAAAACTTCTATGCTTAACAATCATCAATACTCATGTCCAAATCACATTGGGCTTCATTTGGAACAGAACAATGTTATTAATCATGCCAGGGGGGTGTTTTGGTTCAGTGTTAGTTCTTTTTGTTACTTTTGCATTCCTGTTTCGTTCCTTTTGATTTCCTATATATTCCTAGTATAGATCTATGGTATTATGGTTTGGTTGGGGTCCGTAAGAGCAGTTTTTGAGATTTAGCTCCTACTTTTGTCCAGTTTATTTATTGTCTCAGCAAAATAAACAGGAAAATGATCATATATGTGTGTGTGTGTATATGTATACATATACATATACACACACACACATGCGTATATACACACATACCTAGTATATAAACAGCTTATTGAAGGAGTTCAAATATCCTTAGAACAAATATCCTCAAAGTGTGCCACTTAGACATGGACTATTTTGAGCTGAAGGCAATCAAGACGCAGTGGGCTTAAGCGAAACTTCTGCCTCTCCCGTAACTACCTAGAAGAATTTAAATTGGGGGTCTTTCTCAGAATGAGAGTTTTTACATTACATAAATTTTATCTGAGTGACCTATATCTATGGCAGGACAAACATCTAATCACCAAACATCTGCTCTTTTTCTTCTTACTGCCCCGTGAATTGCCTTCCTTCCTTTTGAAGCCCAAGCCCTTATCCCATTCCTTAGCTCAGGGTAGCATAAATACCTCATTTTACATTTCTGACTTGACTTTGAACCTCTTGAGTATGTGAAATTCTCTTATGTACAAAATTAAATTTTTCTCCTGTTAATCTGTCTCATTTCAATTTAATTCTTAGACAAGCCAAAAGAAACTTTGAAGGTCAGAGAAAAATTTTTCCTTCCCAACAATACATATACATATAGTACATGTATGTGTGTGTATTTTTCTCTCCACTAGCACATACCAAAAATCACTGAAATCATGCTACTAAATCAGTGTTTTTTTTAAAAAAAAATATAAGCAGGAACATATCAGTTTGTCACAGGAGCAAAAGGGATGATGAGAAATATAGTACCATTCCAATGCAGGGTTAATATAGGCCATATATGTGGAAAGAATATATTTCTGATATATTTCTAATTTTCTATCATATAATGTATTGTTCTTATATAATGAAAATTCTATGCAAAGGGAACTTGAGCTTTGTCACAATTCCTTAATAGAAAAACATGTTAAAAGATCTAAAGAAATTACAGTAAAACATGAACATTTGCTAAATCTAGGTGGTCAGTATATGGGTGTTTTTTATTTATTTATTTTTGTATATTGGAAATATTTCATTAAAAAATGAGAACTATAAAAGAAAAGATAAAAGGGAACTGATTCACCAAAGGACACTTACATGAAGCTGCCAATACCCATAAACCTTTTAGTGTAGACTTCTCAAATTTGGAATTTGGGATCATCTGGATACTCTTTTGCCCTCTTTAGTCTAAGAACAAACACAGTGCCAATGTTTACAAGTCATATACTTTCATTATTTTTCCTCCACTAAGTATATATTAACTGAGAATGTTGTTAAACTGTAACTGCTGTCCTTGACAGTTTAACTATTAACCAACTTACTCCCTCTATCCTTTCAGGGCTGCTTCAGGTAGCTTTGCTGTGCCCTGAATTGCTCAGCTGTTAAATGAGGAATAGAGTGAAGTCAAACTCTGCAGAAACTCATTCAGCAGAGCTTTCCAACTCTTAAATCTCTTATACACTAGCTATTCTTACATTTTTTCCACATAAGGAATCCTTCAATGATAATTACTCCTTCTATATATGCTTCTTTATTTTTTATTTACTCTATAACTCTGAGGAAACTCCTACTTTCTCTTTTCTTCAATTCACTTATTATTTCTGTTAAATTTTAACAATTAACATGGGGGAGTTCAAGAGTGATTTTTTTCTCTTTTCTTATCTATGTTCTTCACTGAACATATGAAAAACAAGACAGAAGCTATTGAAAATGAAAGAAAAATACAAACTGATGTTGAAAATGAGACACTTGATCTTTAAAAAAATTTCTAAAATTCAAAACTGTTAGTGTAATATAGACTGACCATTATAATTTTTGTTAAAATCAGTCTCATTCAATTGTTGACAGATTTATTTTGAACCATCAACACATCCTTCTTCAGTCCTCCCCTGCATACATATCTGCAATAATATATTTAGGATTAGTTTATAATCTATAATGATAGAACAGCTGTGAAGCAACTGGCTTTACAAATCTGTAACCCTGAACTCATTAGTATTATGTTTTAATGCAACTAAGGTGAAAAAGGTACATATATTCTTTTTATAAATAGTTTTTTCACAGGGTCACTGTATGACTTAGAAATTTTACAGTAGAAATGTTATAATACCTAATTCATTTATGCTAGTTTCATCCAGATTATCTCTCCCATACTCCTGTGAATTAGTTGGCTTAGAATTTGGGCACAGTATATGTTTGGGTCACCATATTCAAACACTAAAGCAGCTACACTCATCCCATTTTGTTCCTTTACAGCAAACTGAGATAAACATTCACTTTAACAGAAATTATTAAGGTTGATACTCCTTCTCAGTGGCTGAGATGGGTTGGGTTATTATTCATTGAAAAGGGAAAGGAAAACAAGAAACAACTAGAGATAAAGAAGACAGGTAGTTTCTGTTAACACACACACACACACACACACACACACACACACACACACACGGAAAGGGAAAAGACACAGAAAAAAGTGGAGTGTAGGGAACTGCACTAAGAAAGTAGGTGAATGTAAATGAGGTAATAAATAACAGAATGGGGATTCTTATAGATTATTCTCTTCACACTTCTTACTTTAACGTTCAAAACACATGGTAGACCTTAAAAACACCAATATCATTCCTGATCTCAAACTGTCTTTTAAAGTCAATAGGCCATAGTCAAAAGGCATAGCTTATAAAATTTTAAAAGGTGTACGTGCATGTAAGAGAAGACAGAATCACATCATGACTAATCACAAGAGCAGAATTTCTCTTTGTGGATGGGATGCTTAAAATGAAGCCAAAGTGATTTCCAACATAACTTAAAGCAATGACACAGTATGACTACATCTACCAGGATAAATGATTCAGTAAAGCAAAGTCCAAGTAGATAGCTCTAGTTGGGGAACATGACCAAGCCTTTGAAACAGAGTTCAGTTATGTTTGAAAGTTAGTTAATAAATTACAAGTTAACTGTCAATTAATTGTAAGTGACAATATAATGATACAGATGGACTGAAAAAGTGGTACTTACATGCCCAAGAACACTTTAGAAATACTACTATCACTGACATATAATAGTGAGGTTATAGAGACCCTTGTTATATGGTGTCAGCAGAGGTTGAGTGAATAACCCAAGATTATTTTGACTTGTCCTCTAACTCTTGAACTGTGTTACATGGCTCTAAGACAGATGACTTGGGGAGATTAAAGATAAACTTGCTATGTATAAAGAAACGGAAATGAGCTAAAGGAAGGCACTTAGATGCTTCTGAGCTTTCTGCTCATACAACACTTTTTGTTTGTTTAAACTTCATTAACTTATATATCAAAGGTTGGAATAATTGATAGCTGTATGGTTCAATTGCTGTACTAACAATAATTTTCATTGGGAACATCCTGATATAAATTAAGCAAAACTTAATAATTTATGCCCACAAAAATAATTTAGGAATATAAAGATTAAATGCCCAATTTCAGGACCATTCACTTGTTTCCCACCTTTTTGAGATGAAACTGTTATTTAAAAGTAAAAAAGAAAAACATTTTTCCCATTGGAAAAATAGCATCCAGTTTATTTTCTGGTAAGTAAAACATGCACATATGAAACAAGATAATGGTTAATGGAACTAATGAAGGGTGCTGATCACTTGATCATTAAACCAATGCTCCCATTTAAAATATTGAAGGCAATTATAAAGTTTGTTTAAAGATTTTGGAATTGTCATGGATATGAGGGATACGGAATTGTCATGGATACATATTTGATATATTTAAAGCTGGATGATTAGTCTGTGAAATCTGATGGTAAGACAATTAAAATCAGTCTTACTTGGACCCAAAGTACTTCTGACTCTGAGCCAAATATTTGAGATTGAAGATTGATTCAATGTTTCCTCATAGCAACCTCTTGCATGTCCCAGTGGCATCTTTTTTTTTCCCTTTCCTTACTCTCCCACTCATGTATATTCTTAAAGGGATGCCTACCTCTAACAACTGAGAAGCACCTGTGACTAATTTAGCAGCATCTGACTGCAGGAGACCATTTTCTGCCACCGTTCCCACTTTTATTCCTGGGGAACTCCCTTCTCTGTCAAGCACTGCACAGTTCATCATTAATTACTGCAACTTCAATACTGAGTTCAAAAGGCTAGTTTGCTATAAGAACTTTTCTTTCAATGCAGATACACACAGCAGCCTTCTCAAAGAGCCATGCATCAGTTCATGCCATGCTTCTTAACAAGAACAGTTAGGCATGGTAGCCCAAACAGAATTAGATTTAATTGCTGTGTGCTGGGATAATAGCAAGTTGCCAAAGAGGAAAAAAAAAGCAGCAAGCTTATTTTTATGATTCTAGGCAATATTGAGTACAGAATGCCATGGACTAAATTTCAAAAATAGACCTTTCTTTTCTGATCCTAAGGAAGATTTAGAAATAACACAAGGAAAATTGCTAACACAATTGAAAACTATGTTCTCATGAAACTATGAAAGTCCATATGAATCTAAATTCCTTTCAGGGTTTCATGGAATATGAATCCAAAAATATCCTTAAGGTCTTTTTGAATTCACCCTTCTTTTGTAAGTTGCTACTTATGCACTGAACTATTTAATATGGGAAAGTCAGAATAAATCACCTCTTCTTTAAATACTGAAGCAGAAAAGGGAATGAAAAACCAGGGCTTGTTTTCTTTCTCCATCATTCCCTTTCTTTTTTAACCCCCTTCCTCTTGTTTTCATTCTTTTTTTTCCCCTTAAAATGCAAAACATTTGAGTACCAACATAGCTACTACTTCTTTTCTTTTCCCCTCTCAATTCCAAGGGATATATGCAACATTGGTTTTCCTATGCATAACACGTATCTAGCTCTGTTTTATTATAAAATATTATATTTTACATAATAATCTATTTTTCATAATTCTTCACTTTCTATAGTAATAAAAGTCACATGAAAATTAAGTCAAAAGTATTTTTTTTTAAATTTTTTTTTTCCAACGTTTATTTATTTTTTGGGGGACAGAGAGAGACAGAGCATGAACGGGGGAGGGGCAGAGAGAGAGGGAGACACAGAATCGGAAACAGGCTCCAGGCTCTGAGCCATCAGTCCAGAGCCTGACGCGGGGCTCGAACTCACGGACCGCGAGATCGTGACCTGGCTGAAGTCGGACGCTTAACCGACTGCGCCACCCAGGCGCCCCAAGTCAAAAGTATTTTAAAGGGTAGTAGATTCACAAATAATGCAAGCACATGTATTTCAAAGGATGTATGTAGCTTCAATTTATCATCCAATGCGTTGATATTTACTCCTGGATATAAAATTCCTCACTGAACCTAAACATGAGTCTGGGTTCCCAAAAGATTTAAGCTGAAGAGAAGTTAATCAGTATGATAAAAATGAGCATACCTATCAAATACTGACATTATATATATGTAACTATACAAGGTGAGCTTTTTAAAGCCAATAGAAAGGATGGTACCATATATTCCCCATTTTTTTTCTAAGTTAGCATATTGATGATGATAGGGTATATCTTATAGAAAAGCCCTCAACTCTCTATAATTTTTAACTCTGTAATTTTTGATAAAAATGAGAATAAAATGAATATTCTTAGAGAGATGCTGTGAAAAGATAAAATGATATTAAAAAACCTCTTGAATAATAAACATAGCACACACAGGATTATTAAGCCTGTAAATATTATACATTAATCTATTTTGGAAAATGATAGCTGCAATTGTTAAATAGCGTAGGAAGAATTTATTAGATAAACACAAGCAGGTGGCTAAAAATACATGGTAAAGACTATTAGTTTGATTAAAATATGCCCTTATATTCAACTGAGCGGACTTCAAAAAATACATAAAATTACTTTACATAAACAATATCACCTTTGCATATGTTGTTCATTCTAACCTATGATGCTTACTGGAGTCCTCTTTCTTTCAGGGTCTCCTATATCACTCAAATGTGTTAGATAACTTAGCAGAGCAAAGGAGAGCAGTTAAAAGGTGAAAATTTGCATTCTTCTTCAATAAGTAATGTTAATAAAGAGTAACATCATGCTTTGCCTTTGTCCCTCTTTTCCAAAAGGGTCTGTACTTGGCAAATAAATTAAATGAAACTACCACCAACTTAGAATAACTGACACAATCTCTATCTAGACAAAAATGTGGCCTAAAGAAATATTATGGCACTTTTAAAGTTATATAATAAGGTCCCAATGACTCAAATCTATTCTAGGAAAAACTACCCTAAGCAAGTTCTGTTTTGGGACTGAACAATAATTTGGTGAATTTTAAAATACTCCCCCCATGACTATTTTGTGAACAAAGGACTGAAGAATGATGATTTTCCCATAGACTTTTCTTTAATGCTAATATTGAATAGCTTTAATTTTCAGAGCCAACAGCACTGCTTCTAGTGATATTCTTCAACATCGCAGTCTGAATACATAAATATGATTAAAAAATAGACAATATACCAATTTGTAAAATCCTTAAGTAAGGCCCTATAATTTTTTCTACATTCTCTATATACCTAATACGGTAATGTCTACTCGGTATTGTAGATGCTTAGTAGATACTTGATGACTAACCATGACTTATTGGTAGTGTCAGCAAAACTGAAAGTATAAAGAACCAAATACAAATAACAACCATATCAATTTCAATTTTTACAATCACTCAAGACATCAAAATCTGTTATAGACTTTTAAGCTCAAAGCATGTTTTTTTTTTTACTTGTATTTATTTGGCACTCTGAACTTTCAAGTAGAAAGGAAAATGCACACAGCATGATCAAGACCCAATTCCTTTAAAATTGTACCATTAATATTTTAGCAGTATTGAGAATCTTGTTGGCTACATTCATGATGACTTAGCTTTCTCATGGATAGACCAGGTAACAGAAGTCACCTCTTCTAATTCACAGTCATATATTTATTTTACTTTGCTAAGTTGGCTCAAAGACCTTTATGGTGTTTACAAGGTAATAAGGACAAAAAAGGCATTTAATAAGTCAGAAATATCAGCATTCACTAGAAACATATAGTAGAAATAATAACAGGGCGCCTGGGTGGCTCAGTCATTTAAGAGTCCTAATTCAGCCCAGGTCATGATCTCATGACCTGTGACTCTCAGGTCTGTGAGTTCAAGCCCTGCATCGGGCTCTGTGCTGTCAGTCCAGAGCCTGGAGCCTTCTTCAGATTCTGTCTCCCTTTCTCTCTGCCCACCCCCCCCCCCCCCTCACGCTCTGTCAAAATATGAATAAACATTAAAAAGAAAAGAAATAATACCACATAATAGAAAGCTTATTGAAATTTAACCATATAGGCATAAACCCCTGATATAAACATCCTCAACAGACATTGATTGATGATGCTGTCAAGAAGCCATTGACCCAAATTGCAAGTTTCCCTCTTCCTATACCTTCCCCTAGTAAGTGAATATTCTAAGCAAGATATCCCATTTGAGCTGTTGGAGGAAAGAAAGAGGATGAAAGATTCTGTTGCCATTTAGAGTTTGTCAGAATAAAAATGCCTTTCAGTAGGCTGGATTCTGTTAGAGGTTAAAATGCATTTCCCCAAGAAATAATGTTACAAATAGTACATAGATTCCTACATTTAATCACATATGTCTAGGGGTGCCTGGGTGGCGTAGCTGGTTAAGTGTCCGACTCTTGATCTCAGCTCAGGTCATGATCTCACAGCTTGTGAGTTCGAGTCTGCATGGCATCAGGCTTTGTTTCGATGACAGGAAGCCTGTTTGGGATTCTGTCTCTCCTTCTCTCTGCCCCTCCTCTGCTTGTGCTCTCTCTCTTTCAAAATAAACTTAAAAAAATTAAAAAAGAGTAATTTTTAAGAAAATCATATATGTCTATTTGACTCCCAATTCAGTTAAACTACAGTGCTATTTCAGTTTTGAACACTAGTCTAGAAATCTGGTCAACATTTTTAGTTATTTTCATGTGAAACTACTTTGCTCTACTTATAAGTTGGTAAATGACAGTAGAGTATGACATATAACGGAATTCAAGGACAATATGATGATGGGGTTCAGGACATGCTACCTCAAAATATGGCATCTTGGAATGTTAAATATTTTAAACTGAGTAAGTCTGAGAAAATGGCAGAAGCAAGAGGGTCTCTCTGTCCTTGCCCTGCACTTCATTCTCGAAACAGGTCATAAGCATTGCCCTCCCTATACCCTGAGGAAAGGAGCATCCTTATTTCCAAGATGTAGGGACCTGTTTCCATAATTTGGCTATTGTAGATAATGCTGCTATAAATATCGAGGTGCAGGTATCCCTCTGAATTAGTATTTTTGTATTCTTTGGGTAAATACCTAGTAGTGCTTTTGAAAAGGGGAAAAAAGGACCAGATAAAATTGATAATTCCATTTGCTGAAATCTAGGTTCCTCATTTCATTGTACGCAAATGCATATTTGTGTGAACAAGCAAAGAAAATTTATATTGCTGGTAGTCAAGAAGATGTTTATCTTAATGTTTAAAAATTAGGGGATTGGTGGTAAACCAAACCTGTCTATAAATCTATCAGTATGAACCAAAGCAGGGTATGACCATGAGCTACTTAGAATTCATTAAACCTATGTAATTTATAGGAAGCTGTGCCAGCATGCATTGGATTACCTCCCATGTAGAAGAGACAAGTGGGTTAATTAAGAGAGAAGAGAAACAGACAAAATGCTGGCCTGTGGTACATAAGGCACATGAAGAAAAAGAATGCTAGGCATCAGCCTAGGGAAAAGTAAAATTCATTTTGATGTCAATTCCCCTTACTATTGGATAGACAGCAATAAAAACAAAAATGGCCACTGGAAATTTATATGTTGGTCCTTCTTTTGACTTAAAATGCCAGCCAATACTCCCTTTGTGTCTTGGTAATAGATAAAGCTTTAATCAGAGGCCTATGTACAACTTATTTACCAATCAATAACACTAGATTCTGACTTCATTTTTGTTTAAAGCTAACTAAGGAATACTTACTACTGGCTTAACAATAAACCTCAGGTTTCTGTATTTTTTTTATGTACCAGTTCTGATTCCCATACAAATTCCTATCTAAATTTATGAGAGCATGATTTTTCATAGACTTTAGTTCTCAGTGTTTTTCAAACAGGATGTCAAGGAGACTGATTGGGGTCACAGAGAATAAAGCTGTCCTGCTCTCAGTAAACTTAGGTTTCAACAACAGGGTGAGAAAGTCAATTCTACAGTTTGAGATTCTCTTCACTCCCATTACATCCAAGGTCAATAAGGATTTAGAATTGTAGAGACTGGAGTAACTGATATTGTTTGAGCCCACATTCAAGAAAAATTAGGCTGCTAACCCTGTTATTTATTTGTTTAAAAAATGGCTATCAGAGTATCCTGCAGAAACAGTCAGGCAGAGTAGAATGAAAATGTTTTAGAAGTACTGACTGTGATTACCATACGCTTTTAGAAATTAGAAAAATGCATGCAAATCTTTATATATGACACATATATAATGGGATATTTGAAACTGGGTTCTAACTCAAGATCTGGTCAATATGTGTATATTAAATACTCACTGTGTGCTAGATGGGGGAAGGAGTAAAACCTAAAAGAAGCTAAGTCAATGTCTTTACTCAACCAAGTTTCATAAACTAATAATAGAGTGAATACTATTCTAAATATACCCATTAGGGGGTAATTCAATGTCATTCATTCAATCATGCACTCAACCCACATTTACTGAATACCTACTGTTTGTCCCAAATTGATCTAGCCTCTGAATTACAGGTTTCAAACAAAAAAGCAGTTTCTGGTCTGCATGAGCTCACAATGCAATAGATAAAGACAGTTAAGTAAACATATTAATTATAACACCTCATGATAAATGCTGTAATAGAAGTTAGTACATATTGCTATGTGGATATGCATGAGATGCTCCTAACTCAGATGGAGGTAGGAGCTGAGGGGAGATTATCAGGAAAAAACTTTCTGGAGCTGGGATATAGGAGCAGAATTTTAAGGGACAATTACACTTTGGTTAGCTGAAGAAAAGGCAAGGAAATCAGAGAAAAAGGCAAGTGTAATTCACAGATATGAGGGACCCTGGCAACTGAGAAATGGCAATAAGTATGGCTGAAGCTAATTTCAACCATGACAGGAGGTGGTAAGAGGATTGTTGATGAGGTAAGGGCCAATTCCTAAGGGTTATGGAGAGCCACTGAAAGATTTTAAGCAGGGGAATGACATGACTACATTAACATTTTAACAAGTTCATTCTGGTGAGCAATGTAATGATTAGAGATGGTCATGGAATAAATGATGAGGGTAGAGAAACTGGTTTGGAGATTAATCTAGTAATCCAGATGAGAAATCCAACTAAATCACTGAAAGTATTCCTGGAGAGAAGGGCATAGGTTCTAGAGATACAAAAAACCCTGAATCTATAGGATTTAGGTTCTGAATGGTCATAAAAGATATAAAATAACTCTTGAGTTTCCAGTTTGAGTAATTGGGTAGTATCATATATTCAAATAGTGGATGAAGGAACAAAATTGGGGACTGAGTCATGTTCAAGGTGCTTATAACTCTGGAGAGAGATGTGGGCTGTAGATAGTTGATGCCAAGGTAGTTACTATATTGTGACAGTGATGTTTGATAGTAAAATATGTGAAGCTCCTAGAATTATCCCTGACCAAAGTTAATGCTATAAGTAGAAACAGAAGTAATAATGATGATAAATGGTGATGATCATAATAACAATGGTTGATTATGAGAACTTCTGTGGTGATAAAAATGTGTATCTGTGCTTTCTAAAAAGGTAGCCACTAGCCACATGTGACTACTGAGCGCTTGAAATGTGGCTACTGCAAATAAGAAGCTAACTTTTAAATTTAATTAATTTTAGTGAATTTAAACTGGCTATCATGCTGGTCAGTGTAGATATATAGTGAGAAATAAAATGAGAATCTGAGGGGTGCCTGGGTGGCTCGGTCAGTTAAGCATCTGACTCTTGATCTTGACTCTGGTCATGATCTCACAGTTTGTGAAATTGAAGCCCATGTTGGGCTCTGCGCTGACAGTGTGGAGTCTGCCTGTGATTCTCCTTCTCCATCTCTCTCTGTTCCTTGCCTGTGCACATTCTCTCTCTCAAAATAAATAAATAAGCTTAAAAATAATTTTAAAAAACAAGAATCTGAGAGTAAATCAAGTTGATCATCAACATGTAAGGAACAGAAGTAAAAACAATCAAACAGGCAGAAGGAAAAGCAATATAGAGTAATACTGTCTATAAGCACAATTGAAATTCCCTTCAGAAGATGATTAGGGTATGTAGGAGTTGGTAGATGTGGTTTTCTGGAGGAAGGTAGACTGGAGCTATTAAGTAGATGAGGGCATTTCAGAAAGACAAAATAGCACAAATAATGGCCAATAAGAAAGAAGGAATATAACAAGAAGGTATCCCTTGACTGGAGTGGTAGGTACATGATAGAGAATAAATGGCAAATTGTCCTTGTTTGCCAGGGACTGAGGGGGTTCCTGGAGTACAGAACTTTCAGTTTTTTTTTTTTATTTTTATTTTTAAAAAAAAAAATTTTTTTTTCAACGTTTATTTATTTTTGGGACAGAGAGAGACAGAGCATGAACGGGGGAGGGGCAGAGAGAGAGGGAGACACAGAATTGGAAACAGGCTCCAGGCTCTGAGCCATCAGCCCAGAGCCTGATGCGGGGCTCGAACTCATGGACCGCGAGATCGCAGAACTTTCAGTTTTAAAACAAAATAGTCCTAGGATGTGGTACTTTCAATTCTAAACTAGGAGTCCTGGGCAAACTGGGAGAAGTTGGTCACTAGAAAATAATGTTAGATAAACAGTGGATTATAATTATATAAATCATAAAATTTATAATTTTATCCTATATAAAAATTATAAAGGATGTTGGGAGAGAGGAAGAAAGGCATTTACTCTTGATACAACAGCTCAGGGGTAGGCTACTATAGCTTTTTTGATTAGAGAACTGATGGGAATTAAGGTAGTGCTTAGGAAGGTTAGTCTGACCTAAGAAGAAAGAAGGACTAACAGAGAGAATCCAATTGTTTGGCTAATGTCCTAAATCCAAGTCTGAGGTGATTAGAGCTTACACATCTAAGAAGAAAAAGAAATCAGTGCTTACTATGTCCCTGGTACTCTACTAGATTTTACATAAATTATCAATTCTCCTTGAAACCCGGATATAGAAACTTTATAAGGTTTAGATAAGTTGGCTGATTTAAGAATTCATTCACCATTTCCTAAATATTTTTTGAATGCCTCCTATATGACTTACCAAGTTCATTATTTTACTACAACCAGATTTGAAAGTAGATCTGGCTACAAAGTTCATTGTACATATTACAAGTAAGAATTAAAAGGAGAATAATTCTCTCTCAAAGAAATACATAGCCTATAAAATACTTACATCAAAAGCTTCCTAAACTTGTTATCCATGCATTAATATTTCCTCATCTTAAACTTTAAAATTCTCATACCATTGTTCCAGTGACCACCTCTTTTGTATTTCAAATGATCAGAATAGATGAGGCAGTGTATGAGGATAAGCAGAAATTCACAGTCAACTACAACAGTTTAAAAATCTTTTTGTTACGGAAATTTAAAAGTGTTATGCCCAAGTAGACAGAAGTACCCATCATCTTTTTTTTGAAAATATGTCAATCAATTCTTTTCAGTTCTTTTATAAGAATGTTTTGATTAGATAGGTTTATCAAATATTCCAGTCAAATGTGCGTTCCCATTATCTTTATGGCTGGTCCCTTATTTGGATGTAAGAGAGAGGTATTTTCTTATTTTGATTCAAACAATTTATATATTCTGGTAAGCAGCAGTTTTAGTGTTTTTAAAAGATACTATTCCTAACAGATTTCTTCACACTATCTCCAAATTCCCACCTATTATAAATAAAGAGAATGAAAACAATGAATGCAAGAGTGACCGGAAAGAGTAAAACATCAGAGAAAACTATACTGAAATAAATAATACATTTAATATTAAAAATTTTCTAAGTGAGATTTTGTGAAGTAGAAAATCTTAGGTGATCATTTCACAGTGTAGAATCTTTATTTTATTTTATTAGTTTCATCCAAGGTAAATAGTTTGTAGTGCTACTGGTAGTTCAAAAATGGCTCTATTTTTTCTTTTAAAGAGGAAATGTTACAGTGTTTAAAATCTAGTTTTCTTTCTTCCCTTCCATCTTTCCTTCCTTCCTTGAATATGTAGATCTACTATTTGCAATTCAACTGAAGTTTCCATTTCAGAAGCTCCAAATTGTCAGTCAGTCAAGGTTTGTTTAGATCAGAACTGGTGTTCTAAAAGTGTGATAGGTTCAAAGGGCAACTGTTTTGCAAGTTACAATTTGAAAATGTCACCATTTCTTTAGGTAGCTAAAAGCTCTTAAGCATTAAATAAAAATAAAATTAAATTTCAGTCTCTGTCCACTCAACAGTAAAAATCAATTTAACTTCAAAATTTCTAATTATTTAAATCAACCTTGCTACTGGGAAATCTAAGACATTAGATATAAGGTTTTAAAGGGTTCAATGATTATTTTTTTGTTTATTGTTATAAATCATAAAAAATTTACATCCAGTGTATATTACAACTTTTCAAGTAAGTCAGAAAGAGCACTGTTACTACAAGGAGATAGTACTCATGCTGGCTTTCTTCTAAACTAAGTGAATTCTGAAGCAATGTTTTCAAAAGATTTTAAAAAATGAACATTGCTGGAACACTGTTGAAAGAAAGCTGAGATTAGCTGGAAATGTGGAAGGTGAATTCTCTTTTTTTTACTTGGCTTGAGGGGATGAACAATAGTGTACACAACCTGTGACACTGATCTCATTACATTCATGATATTCTATGCATTCCAAATGTGAGGCCAATTCTAAGGTCAAGACAGAGCTAGCAGATTATAATTACATTTAAATAAGGAATAGTAAGTGTTCAATAAATATTTACTGAATGACTATATATACGAAAAATAATTATAAAAGGTATGTCTTTCTAATATTTCCTGGAATTAAAGTTTGCATCTAATAGATACATTTATATCCTCTCACAAGAATCCAAACTATGTGATCAACCTGAACCAGGTAAATATAGTCCATGAAAATGTAAGACTACTGAAGGCCACCTACAGCCAACTTTTAATAACTCCTGAACAGCAGCAGAAAGCATGGTATTTAGGAAAAACAATTTTCTGACACTCACTTGGAAACTTTATGACTTTAGGCAAGATATCTAACCTCTTTGAACTCATTTTCCTGGTCTGTATAATGAGGATGATGACAGTATCTTCTTTAAATATCTATAGTGAAGACTAATTGAAATAAGATAAATGAGATGTCAACCACAAAGGTTGTCACATAGTAAGAGAATTGTATTTTTCACAAAGGGGCAATCAACTACATGGAGTAACATTTGCTGAGCAGTAGCAGGTAAGGTTAGCAATTATGTTGTTCTTGGACAATTCATGGATAGATTCCTTTTTGAACAAAGCTTATTTTTTGGTCTTATGAATGTCACAGAAGACAGTGACATGAAATTGATTAAGCCAACGTGCTGCAATAGGTACTGGAGAATTTATTTCTTTAATGGTGAAGGTCAGTGAAGATGATGTAAATGAGGAAAAGAAGATATTGAGCCATGGAAAGTTTGGCTACCTCCATAGTGATGCTATAAAATAAAAAAATGCACTTAAAAACAGTTCCATCAAGAGGCTTCCATATGAAAAAATGACACATGAGGACATTTCTTGAAATTCTAATTAGTAAGAGTCAAAGTCTAAAATTTTATAAAATAATCATTTACCAATTTAAGATGAAATAGAAAAAATTATGGAAGGTTATTCTGTAATCCCTAAGGAGTTCTTCAAGATATTGGTCTTTACAGCATCATAAATTAAACATAATCACCACCTATGGAGTCCACAGAGGTATGGCACTGGTAACAAAAAAACCCTACCACAAATGACAAAAAGAGAAACACATTTTATGACAAATAAATAAAGCTAATGTGTCACAATGAAAGTAACAAATCCAGATAAAGCCAGAGTTCATTTAAGAGCAGAGTGCTAGGGAGCAAATGCTACAGCATACCCAATCCCATCCCCCCAGAAGCCAGTTCCACATTCCAACCTGAGAACCCTCCTGCAAACATGCTGTCACAGAGAAAGTAATACCCTGATGGATGCTGTAGGCTGTGTTTGAAGATGATGCCAATGGTAGACTTCTTATACACTCTCATGGGAAATGGAGAATTGCCTGGATGAAGTGTCAGAAAGAAATGGGTTATATATTTTTTACACTGGGAATCATAATCCTGGGGAATTAAGAAAAGACCTATGGAAAATGTGGTGATGAGATGATATCAATCTTGCCTTTCAACAGTCTGCTGATATCACAAGTCATTCATCTGCCTTTCATTACTTTCCTTTTCCTACATATACATATTTCAAGAAGAAATTCATTCTCCATAAAATCAGTTTTAAAAGAAAAATCTAAAATAGCTGTAACATTCAAAAGAAAAAAATTACAGAAGATGGCTATAATTCTGTTGATTCAATAAATTCAACCTTGTGAGGCTAAACCCTTGTGGGTTTAGTCATGCTCTTCCTTTCGAGGCTTTTATTTATTTATTTTTTAAATTTTTAAAATTTTAAAGCAAAAAGATGCTATCCTGCCTGTGGTTCTGCAAACACAACCTGGTATTTCAGATGGTGCCATCTTTCTGGGTTTTTTGCATGATATTCTGAGACAGTTATTTCTGCAAACAGAATAAAGCTAACAATACTGGCCTGCCCATGGTAGCTACCGTGGTCTGCAAAAACTACATGTAGAAATGTGTTTTGTCTATAAGATAAAAAATTAAGATCTTAAAATTCATAGGGTATTAAAGTTCTTTTATTTACTAGCCCTCTTGAGGCACAAATTCTCTTTTCTCTCAGCTACTCAACAGTGCCTCTGCTTTGGAAAGGATATCAAAATCTATTAATATTTCAATATAATATTTCACAAAAACAGAAACACATGTACACTATGGTTTTACACAGTAAGAATAAGAAATTAGACCCCCAAAAGGCAAAAAAACATAGCTCAAATGTCATGTAAAATATTTTGTTAAAAGAGCACGAATCTCATGAGTGATTACAAAATTAATCTTCCAGATTATAAGAACCTTATGAAAATGTACGTATCAAGGAAACTATTTTCCTGAGTAACCTAATCAGTTTTTAAAAAGGAATAAATCTTCCATTTTATACAAAAATAGGGGAATCATATTAACTTTTCATTTAATAGGCAATTTGGGATGCTGTGTCTATGGTTAATGGGACAAGATTGTCACTTATTTAATGTAAATCTTCAGCTACCAGAGAGACCTAGACAGGCCTGAAAACCAAAATCTTTGTCTTTAGCCAATATTAGTTTAATAACAAATTACCTGGCTCAAAGAAATTTTTATGGAATTAAGGTGGTGGTAACAATCAAGTTGGCTGTTCAGACTTTAACCATTTCGACATGATACAGTGACTGCTAAAAAAAAAAGTTAACTTAGAAAACAGTACAGTATAAAAATATTGAAATTTCCTCCTAAAACAGCTAACTTTTCCCTTTTGGTACCCTCATCCCTTTCAGCCAAGTGCAAAGTGCAAGGCAAAATAAATTAAGGCAAAAGGAAAATAAAATAAGAAAAATGGTGAGGGCGAGCATGTTGTTGACCATGTAAGATAACACGTGCAAAGTATACCTCAGATACACTATAAGTAGATGAGCACGAGGGAAGCCGAGCCTGGTTTTGCAGTGGGGAAAAGAAAACACTGTTAAAGAGGAAGTGATAGCATAGTAAGGGTCTCAGAAGATTAGATGGCTCCATCACGAACACATTTGTCAGGTAACAAGATAGCCTTATAAGCAAACACTTGAGTTTGAAATCTCAAGGGTCAAGCTATTTGAGGAGAATCTTGTGATATAAAAATACCTGGCTTAAAAAAAAAAGAAAAAAGTCCGTGACAGAGATGACTCCCTCTGATCAGATCTGGTATGATTTTACTGAGAAGATGTTCATTTAAGGTTAATTGGAAAGCAGAACACTGGTCATTTTTCTCCTAAGGTACTACACTGATCTTCATTGCTTTATTAACATTGGCAAACTACATGTGACGTTATTTATAGAATGAGGGCTCTATTGTACATCTTCATATTGTTTTTTAAAGAGGGCACCAAAGCCAGCTCAGTATTCTGACTCTCATGTGCTGTTCCTATTATTCCATTCACAGTATTACTGAACATTCATATATATGTCCATGTGATATATTAATATATATATCAATAAAAACACCATAAAAACATAAAAACTGAAACACAAATTCTTATCTAGACCTTTTATCAGAATGTTTCATTGATCTTTTAAAGTAGCTATTTTATACTCAAAACCATGTTTAATCTTCATGATTTGAGCTGATAATTTTCTGCCCTGTTCTTACTTTCTAGGTTGTCACACTGCTATGGTCAATTCTCTGGCCTCTTCTTTCATTAGGTTGTACAATGCCACGTGAGCTAAATTATTAAGTATGCAGTTTTGAGTTACAAATTCTTCATTAAGTTCCAAAATGCAAACTCAGGGTGGGGAAATGAAAGTATAGAAGATGACATAGTGGAGGAATCAGAAATGCTCTTATTATCTGATTTGTTCTTTAATTGTATTTCTAGCACCCAGAACAGAAGAATGTAGTAGATGCTCAGTAAGTGTTTAATGAATAAATGAACATACAAACTCTTTTTCTTCTATGTTTAAAAAACTGAACTGTGTGAAATAATGTTGAGAAGATTTTACATTTACCATCATAAAGATTTGTGATCAAATGTTATCACTGCCACTTAACGGATTACTTTGAGGTATTTTCTGAAATATGGTCATTATAGACATCTTAAGAAATTGAATCTTTTTTTCCAACCACATACACATCTAATTACACACACACATCTTCTGCAAGGTGCTAGTTCTAAGAAAACTTTGCATGTTTGTTTTATCTCCATAGCTATGTCCATAAAACTGAAAAACTTTATCTTTCATAAACAGTTGGAGTCTTATCACCCCCTGCCCCACTCAGTTCTCCATTTTCTGTTACCAGGGAAATTTATTTGTCAAGAAGATCTTTTATTAGTACCTTATTTGTGTATTAAAGTCAATTCTGGGAAGAGCAATTTGCAATAAGCATTAAACACGTCACAGTGTGTCATTCCCGCTTCCATGATGTCTTAGGCTACTGTAGGTGATTTTATAAGTATTAGATAAGAATATTTTTGTTCTAAACACAGACAGATTTTTGTTATTCAGTAGAAGTGAAATCTCAGAATTGTATTAGTTAACTTTACACATTAAATACCAAAAGTGAAAGGTAGCAAAATTAGTCTGTTTTCCAAAGAGATAATCCTGAAGTTGATTTACTGTCATCTTTGCCATTATTGTAGTCTGGTCATATTTATAAGACATACATCATCTACTAAGATGCTCAAGATGTTACATAATTATTATAAATTAAATAGTAAATAAATAGATATTAATATTTTGAGTAAGTGCCAACACATCAAACAAGGAAGACTTATTAGGAACCTCAAATAAAAATATTCTTCATGTAAGAACCAAAGACAATAAAATTTGCCTAAGAAAGTAGAGTTAACAAACAAACTGATGTTTACTCCTTTAAAAGCTACTGAATATTTAAGGACTAATCAATGTTCTAGCTGTTCTTCCTTTCTTCAAAGTTGGCTGACTTAATGCAGATGCCTTTAGATAGTTAAGTGCCATATATTAAGATATGACATAGTTGATCATGTCAGGGTGTCTTTACCAGTTGCACAAAATTTCCTATAGACAGGATGATTTTAGGTACATTTAAATAGGAGAAACCAAAAGTTGGTCTCCAGGGGAAAGATCTTTAATGAAACAAAATGAAGTAAAAACAGAAAAAAAGCAGAGTAAGCAAAAACACTCTAAAAACGCCTTTTAAAAAAGTTTGAGAGCAAGATTGGAACATACCTTTACACCCTAAATCTCTGTAGAGGCCTCCTCAAACAAGAGGAATTTATAATCTATATTTGCAAAGTTTAATGTTAATTTCATGGAGGGGTTTACGTTGTGTGTGTGTGTGATGTGGTGTGAAAAAAGAGTAGTTAGAGAAAACAGTGGCAAACAGAAGAATAAAAAAGTAAAGGTGGAAGATCAGGGTATCAACTCTTTTAGACAGATATTATTCTGGGCAGAATAATCTGAAACCATCCCCAGAAAAATGAGCAGCTCTCCTTTCCTCAAGCTCTAAAATGAAGATAAGTTTACAAAGACTCTATTATAATCATTTCTATGTCCTTGTCATTTTGACACACTAGCCGGTTACAGCAGGTCTTGGCAAACTTTTTCTATAAATAGTCATATAGTAAACATTTCTGACTTTCTGTGCCATATGGTTTTTGCTGCAACTGTTCACCTCTGCTTTTGTACTGTAAAAGCAACCACATATTATATGCACATGAATGAATATGGCTGTGTTTCAATAAAACTTTATTTTTGGACATTTATATGTTTTGGACACACATATGATTTTTACATGTCATGAAATGACAGTCTTTTGATTTCCCCCCCATTATTTAAAAATGCAAAAAATCATTCCTAGCTTGTGGGCCCACAAGAGAGAAAAGCATTTGGGCCCAGAAGCTACAGTTTGCTGACCCGTGAGTGATAGCATTAATTTGATGAATATAAAAATGCAAAAAAAACCCTCCCAAATAATTTATCAAAAATATAAGAACAAAGACTGGAATAAAATATTGATCTTAAAAAATCTATAAAATCACAACTATCTAATCCATTATTTATATTAGTCCCATTTCCTATAAGTCTTATTTCAGCATTCAGAAAATCATTCTTCAAAAGACTTATTCCTTTCTGACTTGATGCAGATAGTTTTCTTAAACTTACTAAAAACATAGTCTTATTTTAAGTGATAACTCCTCCCTTAACTTTTTCCACCTCAAATAATACCTTGTCTTTATTTATATTAGCATAGCAAGTACTTGTAATTATATTCTTTTTACTTCATAACCGAATTCCTAGGTCACTTATGTGCCAATAATCTGTCTTCATAAATCATTTTCCCTTTGACTGTTTGTCAAAGCCTTTAAGAAACTAACATATTTGGTTACCTAAAACCTATCTGTATGTTTGCAGCTCAGTAGAAATTTACCATCACATTGCATACACTGAGAAAATATAAAATTTGTGGTTTTGGTATTTTTACTTCTCTCCTTTCTTTTCTTTCTACTAGTTTTTATTTCATGAACATTTATCTTCTTTTTCTCTGAATATTTTAACACTCAAGCTTTTCAGGGTTCCATCACTCTTTAACTAATTCAACTTTGTAAACTCACTTTGACTTAATTTTGTAAAGTATTAGTTTGTATCATCTTATGTTTTCCAATTCTCAACTCTGTTTACACAGTTTTTTAACTTTAAGCACTACTTTTAATGTTCTTCCTACTAGATTCCTGTATTTGATTAAATGTAAAGGTAATTTTTTCCTTTATGTGGGATTTTTCAGTCATTATTCTCAACACATTATTAGTCTAAGGATTTGTAGTAACTTGCAATCATTTAATCAGACAAACTTTGTTTACAAGATGATAATTTGTAAAGCCATGTGATTATAGTTTTATTATTATTAAAAGTTACTAAAAACTGATTTAGGGTTCTGAATACTTCCACTTTGTACTACATACAGAAAATGATGATACATTTATAATTCCAGAACCTAACACATCCTACTTTTTGCTATAGAAGTGTCAATGTATGATAAAGAAGTACATTTTCATATGATAAATCAATTTTAAAATTATTCCAAAAATTACATCTTAGAATATTCTACCTTATATCATTGATTATCTGTAATAAGTAAGGATGCAGGAATCTTTTGTCTCTAAAATATAACACATAGAAGATACAAATTGAAGCGTTAATGATTTAATTAAGTCCTTATCCCAAAGATTTGAATGATGTCTCATTTTCCCAAGTAATAATAAAATATTTAAGTACAAACATGGTTCTAATCTTTCATCTTACTGAACTATTTATAAATGTTTCAATGAATTGAAAGGCACCTACATACTTGCTCTTGTGTATAGACGCCTAAAATAAATTTTCACAAAATGGAATGGTCATTATATGCCAATTTATCTCATTTTAGAAACAAAATCTGTTTATATAACCTATGCAACTGAGAATAGCTTTATTCTGCTTCTAAGCAACAATTTTTAACATGCAAGGCTTATTGTAAGGCATTCTTGGGTAATGGGATTAAAGGGGAGGAGAGAAACTAAACATTCAGCTCTTTGAAACGCATCTTCTCTAAACTGAACTGTCTATAGAAGATACAATTTGACTTTTGATAGTTTTCCTCCAGATACTTTTCTAGTTAATGGGAATCTTAGAATGCTATACCTCATATTCAATCTTATTAGGAAAAAAAAAGGTAATCAGAACAAAGTGTGACCCAGTGAAATATAACAAAAGATGAAGACATTGGGGTTAGTCATTATATACTGTACCATGCAGTATAGGTGTTGAAAAAAAGAAACTGAAAAGTGGCATGATATAACTCAGTTTTTGAAGCCAAAATTTTTAATTTAACCCTAATCTAACACTAACTCCCTTCTATACAGGTCTTAGCAAGTCTCAACTATCTAGTCTTGGTTTGACTGAAAAAGAAAATCACTTCTCATGATTGGTTACAAAGAGTATGACACTAAATACATTAATTAATTAATCAGAATTTTTTTTAGGGCTTTCTAGAAGAATATCTAGGTATGTTCAGACTGATTTAATCATAAAATCTTTTTTTTTTAAGACAGTGGAATAAATTCTGGGAGTGATTATGGATGATCTTTCAACTTCTAAGAATATGGATAGAAAAGAACGACTGACTCACAAGAAAGTAGAAAAATGAGATACTTGCATTAATTGCTACATCAACTTAATTTAGCAATCAGAATTTAACAATTAGTATTAATAAAAACAAGTTTGAGGTTTAGTAATCAGAAATTTAATATAGAGATATACTTAACTATGTATAGTATATAATTAAAAACAAGCTGAGATATCAGAGAATTATAATATCACTATTGTTGTTTATTCTATTCTATAAAAGAAAACTATTATAGCAATATGGATTAAAAGTATGACAATAATCTTGGGAGAAGTGGATCCAGGCCAGGCTAGGATTGATAGAAACTTCTTAAAAAGCACTAGGAATGGGATGTCAGAGTTAAATTGAGCCAGAAATTACTTACTGCACTAATTTAGCTTTTCTTCTGCCATATTTTACATCATAAACCATTTTAGAGATTTTATTTCCATTTTTTTTTTTGAAAAGATATATTTAGGAGAAGGACCAAGCATTCTGAGTCTGAACTATGGGTCACAAAAAAATACTACTGTTAGTATTATCTATCTGATACATGTATAATATTGAGTAGCTATAAGGTATTGTTCTCCTTCAGAGTGCTGTCTTGGGTATAATAGCCTTTATCTCAAGTATTTGTAAGATGTTACATGACAGTGAAGATATTTACTGCTTAATTTTTTTTATTTTTAAACAAAAAAATTTTATCATAGCTATTCCCAAAGAGTCCGAGTTAAGAGAAGCCTATTAATTCAGAAGAAAATGTGTCTACTTGCTAGATTACCTATGATGATATTCTAACATTGATCATTTTCCTTGATAGCTGAAATTGAATTATTAAGGATCTAGCACTTGGATCCAGCCAATAATTTATAATCCTGCTGACATATCCCACAAGGGGCAGAACACAGTCAATGGAAAAGCTCCAAATGAAGTCTCATAAAAAGTCTCAGAAAATTATACAATTGTATAAGAAACAAATTTTGAAAAGAATTTTTATTTTGCATTGGAGCCAAAATGTTATTAAATCAACTTCAGTGTTAGTGTGACTTGCGTGTCCTCTACCCTGCCAATTTAATCTTTATTTCATAAACGTGAGCATGAAGCTGCAGCTAGAAAAGGAAGAGAGAGATAGGGAGAAAAGAGACAGAAAGTAAAAAAGATGGAGATGAGAGGACAAACCAATCAGATTTGGAATTACCAGTCAGCAGAAGTTTAGGAAAAAAAAAATCACCGAGTGAAATCGTACATTTACTCTGAGAGAGTATCCTTTCACATTGCCTTCTAGGTGATCTCTGAGCTCCTCCAGCTTTCGATGGAGCTACATGTAAACATCAGAAAATGAATTGAAAAAGCAACTTGTTCTCTTTTCAGTTTTCCTTTTTCCTTTTAAAAATAAGATCACAGCATTATACATTTCTCACTGCCTTTGGCAAACATTTCAAAACATTAAAGATCTTTGTATAACAGAAGAATACATGTTCAATAACCTGTGACTAGGAAGCCAACGTTTTATTTTAATTACAGCATCTTTTCTCCCCAAAGTGTTAGAGTAAATAAATAAATACTATAACTATCCTTATAATTCCTTAGAGATTCACTTTAAAATTTTCTATTTGGTAGAAATGTGGAATAAAAATACTTAAAAATTATGAAATTTGTCTTTCTTTCCCAAACACATTTTTTGATTTAGGGCTGAATGAATACATATTAAAGTAAATTGATTGAACCCTAACATGTATCTTTTTTCTTATACATATATATGTGTATATACATAATCATACTGTACATACACTTAAAAATAATAAGCACACAATTATAACTTGAAGTTCTATACAGCCAAAAGCTGAATTTAGAGGTAATTAAACACACACACACTTGCACACACAATCCAATTTATAGCAGATGGTGCTGCACTTACAGATGCCATTTTATCTTTATTTCACTATCAATAATTTCTAAAAAGTTATGTCACACTGTACCTTTTCGCTTGAATCTGACTCATAATCCATTAGGCTAAACAACAGTGGACTTATCTTCCCTTAAAGACAAAGGTAAAATATGATACCTCACAAGAGACAGTGAGGAATGCTACTGACATATCATTGGGATGCATAAACTTGTATTTTTTTTACTGAATAATTTTAACCTTCCTTGATTTTGAAACAGGCATATAATCAACACTTCCCATCCCCTCTCGTTATCCTTAGTGAAAAAAACATAAAAAAACCCAACCAACCAAACAAAAAACCCCCCACAACAAATCACTACCCAGTATACAGCAGCGTCAGAAACAGAGAAGATGGCTTGTCTGGAATAAAGGACACAAACATACAGACACACCTTCATCCATGTGCACTCATGTGTGTGCACACACACAAATAAATAAACGACAACAAAAAAAGTAAAATTAAGAAGGCAGAAGAGGCAAGGAGAAGAAGGAGTGCAGAAATTAGTGCTTCATAAATTGTTAAATGAAAATGAAGGGGAGGTGTATAAAATTTTGAATTGACTTAATATTAGGCCTTAAGGTAGTTAATTGAATTTTGAGACATCCCAATGCAGTGAACTGTCTGTCATTTTGATTAACAGTTACTAATGCTGTTAGGACAAATGGGACTGAGAGATACAAGTAGTGGTTAATTTGGGGGGAAATTCCTCTGCACATTTTTAAAATTCAGCAAATTTTCTACCTTGCATTTATGGTGGCAGCATTAAAAGTGATCAATGACTATGTCTTTGTTTCTAAAGGGTGATAACTGGCTTACCTTTTCATTGTGATTGAATGTTAGAGTATCGAGTGCCCAAGATATATTGACCAAATAGATATTTAAAAACTAGCAAATGGGACCATCAGATCAGAAATCTTTAAGCTGTGTATTAGCAGATTACATACACAAATGGGCAAACATTTGGATATATATTAGTTTTCGCTGATTGTTATATAAATTTTTTAATTGAAAAAAAAAAACAAATGGGATTAAAAGTGTTTAAATACTATTAGCTATACATGAGCCCATTACACCAGCATCATATAAAATTCCTTTTCTAATTCTTAAGATTCATTATATATAACAAATGTTACTATCTCATAATAGTTATTTTTCTGGTATGAACTACAAATGGTAATGACACTAAAATAAAATTTAGTTACTTTTTATAAAAAAAAGCAAAAAGGGGAGATAATATTCTGAAAATAAATATTAGTTCTCTGTGTAAGAGGAACTTAACACATAGTCAGTGACATCAATCAGAGGAACGGTTTACTCTAGAACCCCAAATTATAGGCACCTGTAATGAGACAGTTGCCCTTTCTCTTGTTTGTGGTGCCATTCAAAGCTAGTTATTTGGCAGCTTGCCTTCAGCTGGTTGCTCTATGTGCAGCTGAAACAAACAAAAAAAAAATGACCCAACAGCCAATAAAAATATTAAAATAAAAAAATGGGATGGTGAAAAATGGAAAAAGCCCCCTTCCTCCCACCACCCTCCAAAAAGGAAGAAGTGTAGGCTATAGACGAAATCTTGCCAAAAAAATGTTAGAAACATATTTACTTTGAGGGATCCAACTCTACTAGCAACTCCTTTGCTTTCATCCGGCCGTCTAATTTGCTACAATGAGGGAAGATGGGTAAAAAAGACAGAATAAAGAAAAAGTGAACTTAAAAAATTTTCTACACATTAGTAATACATGCAAAACATCAATCGACTCTTTGAGGTACCTCTTAGGATGCCAAGGAGTTAACTAACCCAGAGGCTATATGACATGCTCTGCAAATAGGCTGGTTACTAGAATTCAGTCTTTATTATAGCACTATTCCTGAGATTAGGAAACGGGCACTTACTTTTGGTTATCTTGGGGACTTCTGATGTAGCAGTTTCTGGAGTAGTGTTACATTTGCATTTGGTTTACGAAAAACAAAAAATTACAAATATACCTATGTAGAGAACTTTGTCTCTTTAAGGATTATAGTGTTTATTCCATTATAATATCAGAAACATCAATGGAATGACTAGAAACATGAGTGTTCCCTAACTGGAAAGATCAGTTCCAACAAGCACCATTCTTGGTAGGTGACAGAGTGACGCTCCTCTGCTTGCTGACCCAAGTGCTGAGGTTGTTCAGCTGTAACTGAGATTCCCAATTAAACAATTGTGCTGCCCAACCAGAAAATTTTAATGCCAGACCAATGTTAAATACATCCGCTCCCCCAAAACTGTCTGTTATTTCAGTTAAATTTTCCTCTTGGGTAAGATAGAAAAAACTAAAACTGCCATTTTAAAAACTGGTTTCACTTTAAATGAGAAAAGGAAGATTCTCAACACAAAGTGTTTCATTTGATGAGGTACAAATTAGAATTTTTTTTTTTTGCTTTTTTATAGATCTGTAACAAGAACTAATATTTGGTTAGAGAGGAAGATAAACAAAAAAAGTAGAGATGAAGGGTGAGGAAGCTTCAGACCAAGTGTTTTTACACTATGGGTTCCTATGCGTGCAGAATGATGGTCTCCATTCAGACCAGCATAGGTCAAGTTAGCTATGCTGGCTAGATGCTCGTGTGTGTGTGTGTGTGTGTGTGTGTGTGTGTGTGTGTGTGTGTGTGTGTGTGTGTGTGTGTGTGTGTTTGTTTTTTTGTTTTGGGAGATGGTAGAGGAAGCATCGATGTGATGCCAGGTTCCAAGTGTTAAAGTCCTCAGGAAAAATAAGACACCTGACCATGCTACAAAATTCTATTTCCTGGAGTCAGGCTGTAGATTATCTTATCCCTTTTAGGACACCACTGATAGCATATGGAGCCTGCTTAGGAATAATACTGAGAAAATGGAATTTTCATTTTGAAAAAAAGCATCATGGTACATAAGAATTATATCAACTTTTGGTTTTACTTGATATAGTTTTTACTAATGCTTCAGCATTAACTAAACATTATACACAAAAGATAATCACCAATGCTCATTCTTCTTGGTCAAACAGAATTCTCAAAATTAGAAACAATGGATACTAATTAGAATGGCAACACTGTAAGAGAGGGCTTCTGAATAGGCAGGGTACTTATAATATCTAGTCCTTCTCTTGTGCTATTTTCTTTGGTCTTAGAGAATATCTTTATACCAAAAGCTGTTTCCCATTTTAAGTGGAGACTCACAATATCTTGATTATAAACTAGGTAATTTCCTATAAAAATATAAATTCTAATGCCCTATGCTGCTTTCTGAAAACTTTTAGAAGCTATGAAGACTTTCAGAATTGTTACCCGGTAACAAGTGAATACCATTTTCTATACAGTGTTTTATTTCTAGAAGGCTTAAAATTACATCAATTCCGGCAACATGAAGTATCTTCTTCATGGTTATTTGTTAATAACAAATCTAGGAACAATACCCACAGTTCCTCAGTTCCTGACTTCTAGTTTAAGGTTGTATTCCCTTTATAGGCGTGGAAATAAAAGGGCTGGAAAAAAATTGATGTTTATAAGAAGATGTATATGTATATATATGCCTCTGCCTGACTTGTGTGTATCTGTGTCTCCATTGATGGAAGAAATTTTATGTTACTGTATTTATTTATGGAAGAAATTTTTCCTCAACCATTTCAGTTCCAAATGCAAGTGCAATTACCAAAACTTAATGAGTTATAAGAAAGGATAGCCACCCGTGAACTCTAAATGTAAAAAATAGACTATAATACCAATTTAAACAAAGATTTTTGGGAGTAGACAGCTCAACTGTCAATGCTTGACATCAATTTTCTGTATATAAGTCTGACTGTAAATTTAGACTATCACAAGAGGAAGACTTCAGAAAACCAATGTGGTTATTATCAAAGCCAGAGTGGTTGTAATTCAAGTGTCATGTGATTATTTTTGTGGCTCCTGAAACAGCTATAATAGCTAATACTGAAAAACTTCAGAAAGAATTTTGAAAAGTATGTCTCATAAACTAAAATTTGAGAACTAGAGAAAAGTCACATCAATAGATCTTAAAGTTTAATACTCTCACTTATTCTAGTCAACCCTTGATCATCAATTGATGGAGTAGTATAAATAAAAGAAATTCATAGCTAATCCAAATGCCTGACTGTCATTTTTCTTTGATAATAATTTAAAAGTAATCACAAAAGATTATCATTTGGATGAAATAAATTACTTTAGTCTTCACGATAATTGTAAGAGCCTCACATTATTAGCTAATTTTACGTATATTTTCCTACGAGCCTAAACATTTTGCATCAGTAGTAACTAAGAGGAGTAAACTGCAAATATTTATATTACATAGAGGATCACTGCAACATACATGAAGTTTCACAATTGGATGGAAAGAATTGTGGGGATTATGATTGGTTGATATTATTAGTGTATATATATTAAAAATTAAAAAGTAGTAAAACAAAAAATGTTATCCCTAATAATTTTTCTACCCTGAAGAAAACCTTTTTATAAGCGTTTCACTGAGATTTCAAAAGATATAAATCAGAGGATCAAAAACATTTCAATTTTCTATTGAGCCTCTCAGCTAGAATATATTTAACAAAATATCTATTGAAAATAGTCTGAAAATATTGCAGTGTATCACCTCTTTTGCAACCTTCTGGGAATCTTTCTTCAGAGATTGATTACTGAGGAATCTATCTGCAAGGATCAATTACCAGGATGTGGCGTGTAAAAGCAGTGAAATGACTCTGCTATTTGTATTTACCTTTTTTTTATGAGCTTGAATTCTAGAAATATCATGCAACAGAAGAAACTGTCTGGATGCTAATACAATATGGGTTGTTGATTACCTTTGATTTAGTCCAATTCTCCAAACCTGAGTTCACTGTAAGATCATTTCCACTGTTAACAAGATAGAAAATTACCCCATCCCACCTTTACCTCTCTTGCCAACAATAAGTAGTTGTAAACGTTATATTTGTATTAAAGCAAATATGTAGATTTCGGCAAAGAAACCCAACTTTATATTAATTTTTAAAATAAAATATAAAACTTGAAAGACATTTTAGGCTTGTAAAAACCGTATTGTTATATGCCCGTATCCCTGGGTGTATGTATTCACACTTCTCTTTAGTTACTATAGATTTGTGAAAAAATTTGAGAAAAGATTTTATATTTTCTGGGTTTGAACTCCGATTTAGAGAGGTTAGGGGCTTTCTGACGACATATCAATTAAAAAAAGCTCAGCTACTCTTAAATTCTTTCTCAGGTCTTTTCATTAAACTTAGACTTTTATGGACTTAGACTTTTATGGACTTTTTATGGAATGCCTAATGTAGTTCTTCCCTCTTTTTCTCATGATATATTTTATATTGACTTGAATTAAAACTGCATAGATTAAACATATTTCCTTTTTTTTTTTTTGTCCTAGGAACTGAAATGCTGTATTTTTAGAATTACCTAATTTACGTTCAGAACTACCCCGAGAAACAAATATTTCTAACGCTACTTTATTTTGCTACTTTTTAAAGTATGGGTATCATTGAGAGGAAATAAAACTTCTGTCTTAGAAATTATCTTCTAACCAATACCACTCAATATATATTGGTACAGTTATAGATTGTTTCTGGTAGTTATGATTTGGAAATTTTTAAAAATGTTTTACTTTAGAGCTCAAAATTTAAACACACTCTTGTAAAGAAATATTTTTTTTTTTTAATTTTTTTTTTCAACGTTTATTCATTTTTGGGACAGAGAGAGACAGAGCATGAACGGGGGAGGGGCAGAGAGAGAGGGAGACACAGAATCGGAAACAGGCTCCAGGCTCTGAGCCATCAGCCCAAGCCCGACGTGGGGCTCAAACTCACGGACCGCGAGATCGTGACCTGGCTGAAGTCGGACGCTTAACCGACTGCGCCACCCAGGCGCCCCAAGAAATATTTTTTAGGATCTAGTTAATAGTTCAATTCACTGCATTTCAGCTCTGTTGTTTCATCATAAAACAATTTGGTTTCATATGTGATTTACTGTGGTAAAGTAAAAAAGAGGGAAGGAAGAAATGTAAGTAAGATAAGTTATAATTATGTGTCAAGGAAAAAGAAATACTTCAATGCATTTCTGGAGAAAAGCAATATGATTATAAATTAAACCAATAAAAGGCTGCAAAGGTTAATGAAGAAATGAGAAATCAAAAATCAGAATCTTGTTAGCAAGACACAGATCCACCAACCTCTTCCCTAAAAAAATTTTTATCCTTAGGAAATCCTTTATTTTCAAGGATCTGATTTCTTATGGTATATTAACATTTGAAATGATTTATTTATAGTTTATTATGGATTTAAATTTTGATCTTTAAGTTTCTATAATAGCTTTGATTCTAAAATAATCTATACAAAATTAGATTTTTAAGCAAGTTATTTCCTGCCAGAGCATAATGCAATTCATGTTTTTTTCCAAAATTTTTATCTCTCTGAAAGAAATTATAAAGCCATCAATGGTGTGGTATAAAAGAGTTATTACGCACTTCGAAATAAGTTTTAAATAGTACAGTGCCTGTTATTAGGAATTATTATTTGTATATGAAACAGAAAAAAATTTATTTTCAAACTTCTACTGAAATATGATACAATTTTCTACCCAGCAAGATTAAGAATAGAATGGCTTAGCCTAGATATAAAAATGCTCTGGTATAAACAAATAAATAGTTGGTTTTATGAATATTTTTTATAAATCTGAAACTAAGCAAGACATCTCTCTTATCACCAGATTTTATTTAAATAACCAAACAAACATTTTTACTTTTCTGGTTGAAAACAATATATATGTTATAAAATAACTTGCAATTCTGTCCCTGAGCAGTACTGTTTACTAATTTTTCTAGCCATATGTTTTTTTTGAGCATTTTCCTATGTCATTAGATATTCTAAAAGATATGATTTTTTAGGTTATATAAATAACTGAGACATGTATGTACTAAAAGTTATTTAATCATAGACATTAATGTTGGTTCTAAGTTTTCATGAATATGAATAATGTTATGATAAATAATTTTGTACATAAGTCTTTGATGGCTTCTTTGATAATTTCCACTGGATAAATTTCTGGTAACTATGATTGGTTATAATGTAAGAAAAAATTTAAGGCTATATATACGTGTGTGTGTGTGTGTGTGTGTGTGTGTGTGTATATGTCTATATATATATACACACACACACACACACACATATATATATATATATATATATATATATATATATGTATGTATATATAGTTGTTCACTTGAAGGTTACACAAATTTATATTCCTACTAGTGTGAATAGGAATACTATCTATCAACTCTTTATCTGATAGATTTCTTATAATTTTTTTTTTTCATTTTCAGCTCCACTATAAGGTCCTTGAGGGCAGGGTCAGTAAGTCTTTATACTGCTTTATACCATATTCCCAACACCTAGCATAATTTTGACATAATATCCACTAAAAATATTCATTGAATAATTTTCTGAATTAATGTATTGTTCCGTCGTTAATAAAAACCGAATGAGTAGGGAGAGCAGACAATCCTGAAGTTGTGGGTGAGAAAATACATGACCAGTTTTAGAATATGTATCTTTTTACAATAAAAAGATATAGAGACTATTTTAGTTTGGGATATGCTCTGTATTAAAGTCATAAGTGAGACATGTCAGTAATTTTGTTCAGCTGCTTTTTGCGCAAAACATGCCCTAAACCATTAAAAATCAATTTATAGAAATCAAAACTTTTAAATTAAACTGAATGGTTGGTGTTCTTAATTTCACTATTTCTTGTATTTCTACAGATTTTACTGTCCTATCTTCCTATAACTTGAATAGAACTCTAGTGGATACCAAAAGAAACCAATATTCCATTTAAAATAGATGAGCTTGATCTGAGTAAGAAAGATCTGAAATGAGGTTAGAACATTTTCAGTTGATAATCTCTAACTTTACATAGTAGCATGGAATGCAAAAGCTGGAATAAATAAATGTAAATTATATTAATTAGATATTAATATATTATCAAAGAGAAGGGTAAATAGAGTGATAATATTTACTCAGTACGGAAACTTAGTACAGAGGAATGGGATTATAGGCCTACAGATGATTTTAGAGAATACTTAATTTAATACCAGGATGTTACAGAAATAGAAACTGAAGTCTACTAATTCTCAAAAAGTTATAAAGTGGCAGACTAGGGTTGATAGCGCCTCATAGCTACAATACTTCTACATAGTCAATGTTGTTAATTTTTCAAACAGCTTTGGATCCATAATTTTTAAATGTCTGCCAGGAAATCAGTCAAATGCAAATGCTAAACTTGCTTCTTCCATAATATCATTAAACTGAATTTATGAATATGCAAAAGTAATCTCTTTTGGGTATCTATATAAATTATAGGAATCCAGACTTATGAATTCTGCATATACTTTTAAAGGTAGAATTAATACAAGTTGCTATGTTTAACTAAGAGAAAACTAAAATATTTAACTTGTAGAAAATTATTACACTATTTTTTTTTAACTGGGAAATAGTTAACACCTAATATATCCAAATAGTAGTTGGCAAAAAAACTGCTACATCCCTGAAACAGAACACCAAATAAGCAATAATATTGCAGAAGATAATTTTTAAAAATGTAAAGAAGTTCATGACATAGAAAGATGTTCATATTACTAAATGAATGGGATAGGTTAAAATATTATATAGTTTAATAGCTAACATTTAGTGTGAAACAGAATACCAACTTAGTAATAATATTGCAGAAGATAATTTTTAAAAAGTAAGAAGTTCATGACATAGAAAGATGTTCATATTACTAAATGAATGGGATAGGTTAAAATATTATATACTTTAATAATAACAGCTAAGGGTATAGAGGTAAAGAAACTTTCTGAAAGTCACACATCTAGTAAGTAATAAAGCTGACATTCCTCACCAGGCCTCTCAGACCCCAGAACCTGAGCTCTTAATCACGGCCTTCCCATTTTCTCCATTTATATAAAATATTTGAATTTATAGAAAAAAAGAACAGAATATATAGCAAAATTAGAAGTTGCTATTTACTAAGGGTAGTTATACAGGAATTCTTTTTTTCCCCTGTAAAATGAGCATATACATATTACTTTTTTTAAATAAAAAATATGCCACTTTAGACTACCTGAGCTATAAAACTGTTAACTCTGTAGCTAATAATTTCTGGTTAGTTGTATCTTTTCAGGCTAACTAATCAAAATTCATTTGCAAGTTCAGATTTCAGGATGGCAATTATACATTTCACAGTTAAGTTATACTGAACTTCAGTGATGAACATATTTTGTGAACATTCAATAATTAGGCAAGGATGGGATGAATTCCACTTTAAATTTCTATTACATATAAAGGCAGAGGAGACAATCAGATGAATGAAGAAATAGAAATCAACATCTAATCCTGGATACTTAGCAGAATGTCATAGAATAACTATTAAAAATAATTTATAAATTCAAAATTTATAGCTAAAATATACTGTTATCATCCAATTTCAGTTTTATCAAAATATGAAATACTTTACCATATTGGGTAGTACCTTTCTCATTAGAAAAGAATATAAGAGAACCATCCTTTATTTGGAGTCTCAAAAATCTGTTTTGCTATCAAATCAGAATAAAGAGCAAAACACACATGTTGTTATAAAGGACAAAGTAGGCAATAATGAATGAGAGTGGAAATTAGTTATGTCTATAGAAGCCAGGGATTTAATGCAAATAAATAAAACAGCTTGGTGGGTATAAAGAATACCAAGCTAGTATTTATATATGTCAGTATTAGCCCAGTAATGTTGATCTGATTTTTTAAGGAAAAGCTGAAAATTTGTATTTTTATTTAGAAATCTCATCAAGTTTAAATGTTCCAAGCTAATTTAAAAAAATGGGCCATCCTCAATTATATCCCTAATAAAATTATCTTCCAATAGCTATGCTATGACTTGAAAGAGGGCTCTCTATGTATTTATTAGGACAGGATATCCCGGGGATAAATCAGTTGCTACCAAATACAGAAATAGTATCACATTGGAAATGAACAGAATTAGCTGGAAATTACAACTGGGTTATGTGTCTTCAAAAGACTCTTAAAGTCTTCTCTCGTTTTCAGTTAGGTAGGAGGAACTCTGTTCCCTGTCCTAGAATTAATCTGGATCATAGAATCAGGGTGAATCATTTATAATACTTAAGCATGGTACTGGTGGTCATTTACATAAAGATTATAATCTCTGGACTGAGAATATCACCGTAACACTGTCTTCATGGAAAATGAGATTCAGCATACATAATTTTGACCTAGGATATATATTTTCAAGAAACGTAAGGCAGGTTACTTATTTTACTCTACTAGTCCTTTTAAATACAGTCCATGGACCCACAAAGGTCCTTGAGACCCTTTCAGGGTCTAAAAGGTCAAATTATTTTAACATTAATTTCCTTTTTCACTATATTGACATTTGCACTGATGGTACAAAAGCAATGGTGCGTTGGCACTTTAGTGCAAATCAAGGCAGTGGATCCAAACAGTATGAATAGTCATCGTATTATTCACTACCATGTACTAATAGTTAAAAAAAAAAAAAAAACAACCCAAACTGTTTCAAAAAAGAAGAGCTAGTTTCATTTAACACTGTCCTCAATAAAACAGTAAATACTAATTTAAAACTTGTCCCTTGAGTATGATAAAATGGAAAATATGCATAAAATACTTCCACTGCATACCAAAGGATGAACATTGTCTCAAGAAAAAGCACTTCTGCAATTGAGGGGCAAGCTGAACTAGCCAGGTTTTGCATAGAACACGGTTTTTACTTGAAGGAATGAAAGAATGACAGACAGACTATGATTATCCAGACTTAGATGTTTGGTAGACATTTTCTCAAAACTGAACGAAATGAGCCTGTCAATTCAAGGAAAACAAGACAGGATTTGTTGCTTTTTGCCAAGGATAACATTCTAGCTTTTAAATAAAATTAGAATTGTGGAAAACATATATCACCATGAGCTTGAGAGCTTCCAACGCTTCCAAAACTTTTTTTGAGAAGTCTGGCGATTATATCAATGAAGATAATTTTTTGTATAATATAATGAAATATGTCAACATTTGGAAGAACTTATATTTTCTAAGTAACCAATAAATACATTCCAAAACCATGTCCAAGTATAAGATTCATTCAAAGTTCAAGATGGCCCAACTGATTTTAATATAGCAGAGTATGGCAGAGTCCTCAACAGGGTTTTAGATTTCAGACTTCAACTAATTTTAATAAAGTATCAATTGTAAATTTTTGGTGTAGTGTCTACCAAAAGAAGATCTACAATTATGTGAAAATGCTCGCTTTTTTTTTCTGACTACATAAATGTGTGAAGCTGAATTTGTTTCTTCATATTTCAACCAAAACATATCACAACAGACTGAAGTACAGAAGCAGGTATAAGAATTCAGTTGTCTTCTCTTAAACCAGACATCAAAATATATTTGAAAAATGTAAAACAATGCCACGTTTTTCAATATTTTTTGTTTTGGAAAATATTTTTTCTTAACAAGGTTGTTTATGTTAACATATAAAGGCTTTATTATTATTTTGAAGCAAATAAATAAACATTTAAAAATTTCTCAGTTTTAATTTCTACAAGAGTAAGTATTGCTAGATATAACCCACATAAGCTATTTTGGGTCCTTAAAAATTTATAAGTATATAAAGAGTTCCTGAGACCATTAAATTTGAGAATTGCCAGATTTGACCATAATGTTGAGACAATGATTTGCTTAGTATTCCCCAGATAGGGCAATTAACTTTGTACAAAAGAAAACTTCTGATGTCACTAATTCTTTGCTTTCCAAACACTTTGGCACTTGTTGACTCTACATATAGAACCCATAAATTTCTATTTGTCATTAACAATTGAACAGATGTTGATATACCAATGTTGATGTAATTTCAGACAAAAGCAAAGAAATTTAGTATTTAAAGTAGTCTTACTGATTTTGTTTAGCTCTTCAAAATAGTAGAAAATAATCTGTGGGTTCCACTTAGTGTTTTTATCTTGGCTAGAATTTTCACAACTTCACAAGATTCTCCAGACTTGGGAGCCTCAGGTTTCGAACCAATGAACTAACCATATCACATAATCACGCTGGTGTTCACAAAGGAAAATAGTGACAATGTGGAATCATTTGTACAAACTAATATGACTAAGAAAAAATCTCAGAGGGAATATAGATACTAGACCTGATACTAGATCAATAATGCCATTTTTATATGTAAAGGAAATCACACTGCCTTTCAGACATACATACTGAAACTGTGAATGAAGAAAATCATTTATTCTGTATCCAGAAGAATCTAAATTCATTTGCTCAAAGGAAAATAATAGAAACCTATAGTGAAATCATAATTCTGCATTTTGTTTGAATAGAAGATTAGGCATTAGTGTATTAAATGAACACACCCTTAATATTAAGGTTATTTCAATACATATACTTTTTAGTCATTTCATAAACTTTAGTTTTAGATAGATAGTATTTATATTTTCTTCCTGAGAGGAAAAAATAAACTTGTTTCTTAGTCTGGGCACAAAATTCTATTCTAATCTCTAAGGTACAGGGGATATGTAACAATAGACTACACTTATTTTTTAAAGTCAAACTTCAGATGCTTAGGCAACAAAAAGATACTTAAATTGGTCTTTAAAAATTATTCCCTATTTTAACAACATCTACTGGGATGGTGAACTGATTGAAAGTTTGGATTTCTTCCCCCCTTTTTTGCTCTGGTCATTATTCTTTACCTCATGCTTCTTGATTTCAAACAGAGATGTTACTGACTTTTATAATGGAAAAATCGGTATTCATATAAATTGTGAGTCATGTTTACTTTACAAGAGAATTTTTCTGTTATAGAATTTTTCTTTTAGCAAACATTTTTTGGGAGACAACCACCATGTTAGAATTTAAGTCTTCTAAATATTGCCCACTACTATTGAAATAGAATCTACATACTATTTGACATTTTTGGCTAAGCCACTGTTTTACTTAGGGCAATGAAAGATTAAAATCTCGTTTGTTCTTACAAGATACTTCACAGTGTCATAAAGCAAGTGGAGTAAAAATCATTTGTCATTTCAGACAGATTTAATTAAAACAAAATAACTGATATAAAAGAGAAATAATTTTTTCCCCACATACAATAAAATATTATCTCATTTCAGCAAATAAATATTTGTTGGAAACAAAGCCATTTAATAAAGAATTGTTTAGAAAAGATAATACATGGTTATCTTTACTAGATTTTGTACTAAAAAGGAAATCCAAATGGTATATGGTATACCTTTTGGTATATACCAAAAGGTAAATCCAAATGGTATAGATCTTGTCTGGTATATTTTATAGATCTTGTCCTCAATACAGCTGATAATTAAAAAAAATAAAAGGATAATCTATGATATGATACGGTATTATAGTGTAGTAAACATATAAAATATGAACCTAAAATAATGTTTGATATTATAGTTGTTGGTCTAAAAGAAAACAGATGCACACATAAGTCCTTTAGCTTAAATACTGACCAGCTGATAAAAAGCTACAGACAGAAAGGTTGGAACTACTAGCTTTTAATCATAATTTGTTTATTTAGCTGTTTTATATTTTTACAAAGACTAGGTTAATTGCTTCTGATGGTTATTCCCAAAGTATTCTGTCCTCTGGTGATAAATCATAGCACTTATACTTTATTATAATTTGTAATTGCCTGTTTGTCTGTTTGTAATGGTAAGAACAATATCTAGTTGCTCACCACTGCTTCCCCAGAACCAGGAAAAGACTCATTTAATAAATTAATAAACCCTGTTGGGGAGGCAAAGATTACATTTACTCACAGATCCAAAGCTCAGAAAAGCTGAGCAACTTGCTTAAGGTAGTGTGGTTATTAAGCAGAGAAGCCAGCATTTGAATCTATATCTTCTACTATCAAGTGTTTTTTCTACTGCTGATCATTCAAGACTGTACTATATTTCTCATGTAAAGAAAATGTATTTGCACATATATTTTTGCACATGACAGACTGCATGTCTAACCTGAAACATAGAAGAGGGATTTCTATGAGGTTTAGTGAACACTATTAGGTACTAAATTATAAATATCAGCACCAAGATGCAGTAACAGTAACAGTAACAATGTCAAACTCACTAGTGTTCTAATTTTATGCTGGCTGTCATTCATGGGATGTCTCATATATATCTCAGATTGAAGACGTTCAAAACCAAATGTATTAATTCCTTTTACCTTCAAAATGTGTTTCTTCTCTTATTATTCCTTAATATAGTTAATAACATCATTTACCCACATCTCAAATGAGAAGACCGGCTTTCTGACTTTTCTGCCCTAAATATTCTATGCATTTTTAAAATAAACAATTCACCTAGTATTATGTGCTAAAACCTATGGCCTTGTAATTTGACTCAGTAGGCAAAGACAAAAAGTCATTATTTAAAATACATAGAACTAATAGCTGAAGTTGGATTTTGAAGTCACTGAATTAAGACTTTCATGTACTAAGGATGTTTTAGTCTGAGAGTTCCTGATTGGTGATAATTGGCTGGTGACAGCCACCTTTAAAATGGTCATTATTGTTGAATTTTGTTTTGTTTTTATATATCCTTTTTGTCCCTGGTGAAATGTTCTCCTTAGAGACGTCTTCTCTGGTAATCCTATTTAAGTAAGGTTTCCCTCCTATTATTTTCTATCAATGTAACTTTTCATTTCTGCTTAGCAAGAATTTCAATTTATAATTATTAAGTTACAGTAAAATTATGATTATCAGAATAATTTACATTTATCTTAATATTTATTTTAATATACATTAATTAAACTGTAAACTCCATGGGTGCAGTGACTATATGTCACTGATATAAAAGCAAATATAAGAATATTTAGTTTAGATTTTAATTAAACAGTCTTATAATTTGAGACTTTCAATAGATTAATTTGACTTTTTTATTTTTAGGACTTCACTTTAGTAAATTTGCAATGCCAAATTATTTTAAAATTGTATTTAATGTTCTCTTTGTAATTAGGATATAAAGTTTTAAAAAGGCTCAAGAACTACTATGTATAACTGAATTTAGCTTAAAATATGTATAAATGTTCATAGTATATTATTAAGGAAAAGAATACTGCATCTTGAACAGTTCTGCATTCCCAACATTTAGGTCTTAATATTTGACTAAACATTTATAGTGGACTTAAGTTTTAGCATTATTTTCTAGACTTCATAAATGAGTATAGCTTATGTAATTGAGATTTAATGCAAACAATAAATTATTTTGTTAAAAAATTTTGAAAGTCATGAATGAGATGCTTCTTTGCATCAATCTTAGAACTCCATGTTTTCATTCAGTGGAAGATGTAAGCTGACTGGCACCTGAATGGCATTAACATACATTTTATGTCTAGAATGTTCTTACATTTTGTCTTCATTAAAAATTTAGAACCATAATTTTTTTAAACTATAAATTAATATTGGTTGTATTTGACACAAGTCTAAAAACAATGATATACAACAGTAATAACACTGTGAGGACTTTGCTGAGAAGGTTGTACCATGGAATGTAAAAGCAACCGTACTACACATATGAAGAATGGCTTGAGATCACTTCTAGTTAAGTCCAGTTGCAACATTCTTAAAACTCAGGAAAAAGTTGGAATTGAGGAAGACAGCTATATAAGTGGTAAATCTGATGACAGAGAAAGCCACAGTTTGAAAAATTACCTGCATATCTCTTGAATAAATTTAGTGAAAATTTGATATTGAACACCATATCTTATCAATTAAGAAGGAATGTTACTGTTAATCTTTTGATGCCAATATTGGATCCATCATATTGAAATCTTGAAAGCACAAATGACTAACTTAACCAGGAAAGGGACATTCCGGAAGAAAGCAGTAATAGCCATAATTACGTCTGCTACTTAATTTATCATATACATGGAGATGTGAGGCAGCAAATAAATGTCTAATCCTTTTTTCCTCCAACACATGATTCAGTACTTGGGAAAAATTGTAAAAAAATAAATACTAAAAAACTTCCTCCCTCCCCCAAAGGTTGGCATTAAAACTTTCTTTCTAATCAATTTAGATTTGTTTCCAAATATTAGGCAGCAACATTCCAAGTTGAATATGTTTGAAAAAATTTGGCATGATACTAGAGCAGGGAGCTACCCTAGCTTGGACAAGTTAAAAAAAAAAAACCCTTTGGTGACATTATTTTGTTAATTTTGCTTTTTAAAGAAATGCATTCACCCTTTGCATAAACAAGTAACTTCACATCTCTACTGATGAGTATGCTAAAAAATAACAAGTCTAGAGCAAAGAAACAGGAGCTACAGAAAGTGATATCTGTAGCTGTGAATGTAGGAGTAGACATTTTACATGAAATTTCTATTATCTTACTATTGGCCTAATATGCACAATCTGTAAAACAGTGAGTGGTAATTATCTTATAGTCCACTAATTTTTCATTGCATTATCTTGCATGCAATCCAACCTTGACAAACAGGGAAATACTGGTTAAGTTTCCCACACTCAGATAGTAGAATAGGTGTAAGGTGCCAAGGAACTGTACTTACTTTTGGTGTTGGGCAGGAAGCTGTAGAAAGGCGAGATGTAGCCTGAGCACGAGGCGATTCTGAAGGAGTAGTGCTGAGGGAGGCTGTGTCTCGTGGGAGCACCTGAACACCACGAGAAATGATGGAATCTGGAATCTGAACAAGAAAAACAAGGATGGCTTAATATTCTGAAAACACCAACAACACTGAAATCAGTATCAACACCTAACTTTTTTTCTGTGGCATTATTTGCTGCCTAGCTCTCATATATTTGGTGTCACTTACTGTTAGGTATAAATGCCTTTCTGTGAGTTTGGATATAGGTTTCTATCCAACAATTTGTGATAGGACAGAAACCTTCAGATTTAAAATATTTTCCCTGGCCAAATAATATTTCATGGAACTTTTTTATGAGAAGCAGTTTAGCATTATGGTTACGGAGTAAAGTGTTTGGCATTCATATACTGGCTCTGCCACGTAATAGTTATTTAATTCTTAGATATTTTCCATTTTCCTTTCAGATTCTCCACCCTTCTTCATCCTCTCTGCTCTAAACTGACCTGTATAGATAAAATCAATAAGCCAGTCTGTACTGTCTAGTTTCTAGTTGCATTCAGCCAGTGGGAGGCACTGCCAGGAAACTAAAGCATTAGAGGAGATTAAGATCTGGTCTTTATTCCCCTGGCTCCTTTCTACCTGGTCACCGCAGGCTGGCTAAGTCACAGCCCCTGTCAGATGACCCTTGCTTACAGCTCTTTTCTGGATTTCAGTAGGAGTTCCCTGTCTTTGCCCCATTAGGACTAGAGTAGTAAGGGTTCCCAGTATTACTAGTCCCAGGGAACACTGGGACACTGCATTGTGTCTTGTTGCTTTCCTTATAACCTGACCAAACTTTTGTAGGCACTATTGTCCCTTCATTAAACTCTTCTCAATTATCCTTTTAACTATGCTATGACTTCTGCTGGGACACTGACAGCTATAATTTTTAAATCACCATTTCCTTTATCTAAAAAAAATGAAGCTAATGATAGTATCTACCTCACTGGATTACTATTGAGGGTTAAATAAGATACTGTATATAAATTATCTAGCACTTGTAAGTAGTAAATACTTAATGTTTATTATTATTGATATTACACCTATCAACGTGATACTGATGTAACTGAGTGTCACTATTCTAAAAACATATAAACAACATGAATTATTTATTTTAAAAATTACTAATTATGTTGTTTATAAAATTATTATTTTGCAGCATGCATAATTTTGTTCTGGGCTAGTACTAATGGGTTTAGGTTTTCTAATCTCAAAATGAGAACTTGACCACTTTCAAGTTTTGTGCATAAGAGGGGATGTATATGTGATAAAAGGATAAATAATTAACTAATATTCAATCAGCAAGTATCACTTACTATGTGAAAACAAGGAAGCAGCAGCCAGACTTTATGACTGGGAAGGTACTGCTGTTCTTATGTATCATCTGTTTCTCCCAAAGGACATAATACAATTTCCATAGAAGCTCTTTTATTTAGTTTCCATACCAACATCCTCATTATTGATGGTATTGCTACCATGTTAGGGCCTAACATTTTATGTGATTTATAAAGAATATTCCCATAACTAGGGTGAAGGCAATGGGAATTCTGAGAAGAAAAACTGCTCTATCTAATACATTTGAGTACTGAATTGTGATAAATATTTTAAAGAAATGGTGGATAGTCTGGTTTAAAAGAGCTATATGTTGCCACTTATGTCTAATAAAAAAGGCCAAGTATTGGATAGAAAGTCAAAGAAGGCTCCTATTGTACTTCACTTGACAGCATGTTTCTCTACTTCATAGCAATTTCCACATTTATACTATATTTATATGTATACTACATTTAGATGTCTATCTCACATACTAGAATGCACTGTCATGATGAAACTGTGCTTTTGCTACTATTGTATGCCCAATACCTAAGAAAGCATATGCTCAAAGTAGGATGTATGTATGATATATAGATTTCCAGACTCACACACACAAGTATACATATACTACACATCTCTCTATGTGTGTGTGTGTGTGTGTGTGTGTGTGTGTGTGTGTGTGTGTGTGTGAATGTAAACAGAACAGCAGGATATTTCAGGGAAAAGATAAGTTTAAATTTGAAGGACATACTTTGGGGTTAATAGTCTGGAGATACCCAATGAGCTACTAGAAATATGAGCTGGAATGGCTAACATTATAAACTCAGGCAACAACAGATGTTGGCGAGGATGCGGAGAAAGAGGATCTCTTTTGCATTGTTGGTGGCAATGCAAGCTGGTGCAGCCACTCTGGAAAACAGTGTGGAGGTTCCTCAGAAAACTAAAAATAGAACTACCCTATGACCCAGCAATTACACTACTAGGCATTTATCCAAGAGATACAGGTGTGCTGTTTCGAAGGGACACATGCACCCCCACGTTTATAGCAGCACTATCAACAATAGCCAAAGCATGGAAAGAGCCCAAATACCCATCGATGGATGAATGGATACAGAAGATGTGGTAAATACATACAATGGAATATTACTCAGCAATCAAAAAGAATGAAATCTTGCCATTTGCAACTACGTGGATGGAACTGGAGGGTATTATGCTAAGTGAAATTTGTCAGAGAAAGATAAAAATCATATGACTTCACTCATATGAGGACTTTAAGAGACAAAACAGATGAACATAAGGGAAGGGAAACAAAAATAAAAAAACAGGAAGGGGAACAAAACAGAAGAGACTCATAAATACGGAGAACTGAGGGTTACTGGAGGAGTTGTGGGAGGGGTGATGGGCTAAATGGGTAAGGGGCTTTAAGGAATCTACTCCTGAAATCATTGTTTCACTATATGCTAACTAATTTGGTTGTAAATTAAAAAAAATAAAAAATAAAATAAAAAAAAAAGAAATATGAGTCTAGAGCTCAGGAAAAAGTTAAGGATTAGATATATACTTTGGGAGGGGCACCTGGGTGGCTCAGTCAGTTAAACATCTGATTTTGGCTCAGGTCACAATGTCATGGTTTGTGAGTTCGAGCCCCATGTTGGACTCTGTGCTGACAGCTTGGAGCCTGGAGCCTGCTTCAGATTCTGTGCCTCCCTCTCTCTCTGCCTGCCCCCCCCCCCACCCAACTTGTATTCTGTCTCTCTCTCAAAAAAAAATAAACATAAAAAAAAGATATATACTTTGGTAATTATCAATGGAGGTGGTAGTTTCAGCCATGCAAATGTTTCAGATCATCCAAGGACAGTATGTAAAAGAACAAAAGATGATGGCTGATAATTCTAGGTAAGATCCATATTATGGAACTCAGAAGATGGATAACAGAAGAAAAAATTGAGGAGGAAAAAAAAAAGAATCTGTAAATGAAATAATAGTACATCCTATTTTTCCTTGAGTAATCAGGATTTGTATCTATCATACTGGCTCAATATTAAATACCAAATTTTTCATTTTCAAAAGTATTTCAGTTTGGAAGATAAATTATTTGGTTTTCAAATCTTTAAGAAATTGTTAGACACTTAAAAGGAAAATCAAGACAGTGTGAACATAAGGGAAGGGAAGAGAGAAGAAACTTTCAAGGAGATGTTAAAAGATATCAACTATTATAATATGAGTAGGATGAGAGTTGGAAAAAAGCCACTGAGAGCCTGAAAGACTCCACCAAAAAACTGTGAGAACTTATAAATGAATTTAATAAAGGTTCAGGATAAAAATCAGTCTACAGAAATCTGATGCATTTCTATATACACATAATGAAGCAGTAGAGAAAGAAACAAGTAATCAATTAAATTTACAATGGCACCAAAAACAATAAGATACCTAGGAATAAGCTTAACCTGAAGATGTGAAATATAAAACACTGATGAAAGAAACTGGAGATGACACAAAGAAATGGAAAAACAGTCCATCCTCATGAAATGGAAGAACAAATATTGTTAAAACGTCTCTACTATCCAAAGCAATCTACATGTTTAATGCAATCCCTATCAAAATATCACCAGCATTTTTCACACAGCTAGAAAAAACAATCCTAAAATTGGTATGGAATCATAAAAGATCCCGGATAGCCAAAAAGCAACCTTGAAAAAGGAAAACAAAGCTGGAGGTATCACAATTCCAGACTTCAAGTTATATTACAAAGCTGTAGTGACCAAAACAGTATGGTACTGGCACAAAAATAGACAAATCAGTAGAACAGAACAGAAAATCCAAAAATGAACCCACAATTATATGGTCGATTAATCTTTTACAAAGCAGAAAAGAATATTCAATGAGACTTGAAATCATAAAAATCCTAGAAGAGGACACAGCAGTGACCTCTTTGACATGGGCTGTAGCAACTTCTTTGTAGATATATCTCCTGAAGCAAGGGAAACAAAAACAAAAATAAACTACTGGGACAACAGCAAAACTAAAAGGCAACTGACAGAATAGGACATGATATTTATAAATTAAATATCCAATAAAGGGTTAGTATCCAAAATGTATAAAGCATTATAAAACTCAATACCCAAAAAGGAAATAATCCAATTAAAAAATGGGCAGAAGACATGAAAAGACATCTTCTCAAAAAAGACATACAGATGGCCAATAGACACATGAAAAGATGCTCAACATCAGTGATCATCAGGGAAATGCAAATCAAATCTACAATGAAATATTACCTCATACCTGTCAGAATAGTTAAAATCACTAACACAAGAAACAATGGTGTTGGTAAGGATATGGAGAAAGAGGAACCCTCTTGCACTGTCGGTGGGAATGCAAACTGGTGCAGCCACTCTGGCAAAGTATGGAGGTTCCTCAAAAAGTTAAAAATAGAACTACCCTACTATCCAGTGATTGCACTACTAGATATTTACCCAAAGAATACAAAAATACTAATTCAAAAGGACACATGAACCCTGATGTTTACAGCAGCATTACCTACAACAGCCAAACTATGGAAACAGCCCAAGTGTCCATCAACTGATGAATGGATAAAAAAGATGTGGTATATATATACGCGTGTGTGTGTGTGTGTGTGTGTGTGTGTGTGTGTGTGTGTGTGTGTACATTTACATACATAAAAAAGATTTAAATCTTGCCATTTCTAATGATGTAGATGGAGCTAGGGAGTATTATGCTAAGCGAAATAAGTCAGTCAGAGAAAGGCAAATCCCATATGATTTCATTCATATGTGGAATTTAAGAAACAAACAAAACAAATGAGTAAATGGGAAAAAAAGAAAAAAAAAAAAAAAAGAAAGAGAGGCAAACCAAGAAACAAACTCTTAACTATAGAGAACAAACTGATTGTTACCAGAGGGGAATTGGGTATGGGGATGAGTAAAATACATGATGGAGATTAAGGGGTGCACTTGCTGTGATGAGCACTGGGTGTTGTATGGAAGTATTGAATCACTACCCATACACCTGAAACTAATATCACACTGTATGTTAGGTAACTGGAATTTAAATAAAAACTTTAAAAAATGTCATTAGATCCACCAATTAAAGAAGTTACCAGTAGAGTAAAAAGAGTAGAAGTGAGTTGAGGAAGCAAGTGGGATGATAAAGTGGGGTAATTTGTAAGAAAAGAGGAGACACATTCACTGTTATTTTTTCCTTTCATGCTTGAAGTGAAAATCCATTAATGAGAAAAATGGGGAAATATAAGTGGCAAAGATAACTTTCATAAATATCTGGATATATATGTTGATGAATTAGCAGGGAGGATAACTAAGGATTTGGGCAAGGAATTATCAATAACATGGATCCAGTTATAACTGGCAACCATAAACTCACAATTTCATTATGTAACCTAGAAATAAATTTCCCACCTATCTCAAAAGAAACTTAGGCAAAAGATAAACTTTGAAATTCTTTGCAGGAGTAGTTATTAGTTGTCTGAGAGGCAGTTCTTTCTTTCTTTTTTTTTTTTTAAGTTTATTTATTTTGAGAGAGAGATGGACAGAGAGAAAGAGAGAGAGAGAGAGCGCGCACCTGATGGGGAGAGGGGCAGAGAGAAAGAGGGTAAGAGAGAATCCCAAGCAGGCTCCGTGCTGTCAGTTCAGAGCCTAATGACAGGCTCAAACCAACCATGAGATCATGACTCAAGCTGAAATCAAGAATTGGATGCTTAACTGACCATGCCACCCAAATGCCCTGAGAGATAGCTATTTCATTATTTGATGAAGACAGGTACCCAATTATAAGAGGTAAAACAAAAACAAAAACAAAAACAAAAACTGGAGGTAAGGAAAAGGAGGCAGTGAATATGGATTACTCAGTTGATGGGCATTTGTACTGTCTCCGTTTTGGAGACACTATGAACAATGCTACTTTGAATATTCTAGCATGTATGATTAATTTTAGGATACACACTCAAACACACACACACACACACACACACACACACACACACACACACACTCAGAAACAGAATTGCTGGCTTTAGGGTAGGCATACCCTCTTTTACAAATTTCCAAATTGGTTAAGGCAATTTATATGTCTATCAAAAGAAAATGGTGATAGTTCCTCCTACTCCACAACTTATCTCTACCTAGTATTGTCCATACTAGCAATTTTTTTTTCAAATCTGGTAGTAGTAATAATATGTTTTTGAGGGCTTGATTTTCCTTTCCCTATTAATGAGAAAAAGCATTATTTTATATGTTTATCAGGCATTTAGATGTTCTTTTTGGTAAAGACCCTCTTCAAGTCTTTTGCTCAAATATTCCCTTATTGGGTTGTCCTTTTTAAATAAATTGTTAGATGTCTGTATTTATTCTGGATAACTAATTCTATATCAGTTTTGTATGCTGAAAACATCTATTTCTATTTTATAGCTTGTTGTCTTACTTAATCATGTTTTATGATTAATAGAACATTTTAATTTAGCCAAATATACCAATAGTTTCCTTTATAGTTAGTGGTCTTTGTGTCCTAAAAGGAATCCAGTGGAAATGGCAGAGTAGGAAATGTGAAAATTCTATCACACCATGAAAGAGAGGAATAAACTAGCAAAAACTGTCAGAATCAACTTTACCCCAAATCTAAAAACTAAAAGTTTATAGCAACCAGGTGAATACTTAATCAAGAAAAAAAACAAAAATAAAAAAAAAACAACAACAACAAAAAACCAATTCCTCCACTAAACAGCTCAGTGGTAGACTTGAAGACACAGCTCACATTCCTCATAAGGTTCTTAGTACTGGAGGGAGAATAAACCTTATTCTTAAGAATTACAGTTCTTTGTTTCAACATGTCAGTTAGTTCACTGAAGGGCATTTAGGGCTTGCTTTTATTTCTCCTAACCTCAAACTCTCCCAGGGCTCCTACAGCTAACCAGCTGGTGGTACTGCCCAAAAATGTAAAGACAAATATATTAACTACTGCTGTCTGGGCAAGGGATAACAGCTGGGACAAAGAATAGACTAACAAAAACTTGGGAGGAAAGGCAATGTAATGAAACGCTTTCAGGCATAAGGACTTTGAAAAACTCCCACATATTCCTGGGAATCTAGAGGTCATATTTATGCCCAGGGTTGGCCACATCCTCAGAAGACTTCACCTAATATTTCACCTCTTGTCAAACTTCAGACTCTGCACAAGCAGGAAATGAAGGCTAAGTCAAAACTGTAAACTGGCTGAGTGCTGAAGGCATGTCCTGACACATATACAGAGTCCAAATGCAAAGAATGAGAGATTTTTCTTTTTCAGTATATATTTATCCCAGACATTTAAGGAAATCTCTGTTGAATCACTAGCTGATCAAAAAGCTAATGGAACAGAGACTTCAGTAACCACACACAATAAATAATAAAACTTGACAAGAAAAGTTAATCAACAAACCAAAACCTATAATTATGACAAAGAGCAATGATATGCGTAATGGGAGTCCCAGAAGAAGAGAGAAAGAGGCAGAGAAAATATTGGAGGAAGTAATGACTGAAAACTTTCCAAATGTGATGAAAGACACAAATCTATATACCCAGGATGTTCAACAATTCCAAGTTAAAGAGATTTATACCAAGACACATAACAAATTGTTGAAAGTAAAAGATAAAGAATTTTGAAAGCAGCAAGAGAGAAGCAATTCATATGAGAGATCCCCCAAAAGATTAACAGCTGATTTCTCAGCAAAAACAATAAGGGTCAATAGGTAGCAAATTAACATATTCAAAATGCTGAAAGAAAATGGTCGGGGCGCCTGGGTGGCGCAGTCGGTTAAGCGTCTGACTTCAGCCAGGTCATGATCTCGCGGTCCGTGAGTTCGAGCCCTGCGTCAGGCTCTGGGCTGATGGCTCAGAGCCTGGAGCCTGTTTCCGATTCTGTGTCTCCCTCTCTCTCTGCCCCTCCCCCATTCATGCTCTGTCTCTCTCTGTCCCAAAAATAAATAAACGTTGAAAAAAAAAAATTAAAAAAGAAAATGGTCAACCAGAAATTTTATATCTGGCAAAAATATAATACGAAATGAAAAGGAAATCAAAATATTCTCAGATAAACAAAAACAGAGTTCAATACTAGTAGACCTTCCCTACAAGAAATGCTAAAAGGAGTCCTTCAGGCTGAAATGAAAGTACATTAGATAGTAACTTGGGATTCACATGGAGAAATAAATAAACTGGTACTCTACAAGGTAGACATAAACGTATTAATACATATTTTGGTAAATCTAATACCATTTAAAAATAAAACTATATAAGACAATAATTATAAATTTGTGTTGGTGTACACACAAGGTATAAATATATATTTTGTGAAAATAACATAAGTGAGGGAGATGGGACAAAGTTTTTGTATAATATTTAAGCTCATTTGGTATTAATTCAAATTAGACTGTTACAAAGTAAGATGTTAATTTAACCCCCAGAGCAACCACTAAAAAGATAACTAAAAGAATATTTGCCAAAAGAAATGAGAGAAAAATCAAAACGACACACTAGAAAATATCCAGTAACTTGTTTTTAATGTTTATTTTTGAGACAGAGAGAGAGAGACAGACAGACAGACAGAGAGAGACAGAGAGAGAGAACGAGGGAAAGGCAGACAGAAGGAGACACAGAATCTGAAGCAGGCTCCAGACTATGAGCTGTCAGCACAGAGCCTGATGTGGGGATTGAACTCATGAACTGTGAGATCATGACCTGAGCTGAAGCTGGACGCTTGACCAACTGAGACACCCAGGTACCCCTAGAAAATACTATTATTCAAAAATGAAGGAAGTAATGAAAAAAATGAGGCATAAAAATAATAAGATATATAGAAAACAACTGGAAAAAAAAAAACCACCTTACCTTATCAGTAATTATGTTAAATGTAAGTGGATTAAACTACCCAAATAAAAGGTAGAGACTAACAGAATGGATTAAAAAAACATTATCTAAGTACAGTACATATTTTAGATCCAAAGACACAAATAGGTTGAAGGTAAAAGAATGGGAAAATTTATCTTATGCAAATGGTAACCAAAAGAGAGCTAGAATGAAAAAAAAAAAAAAGAAGACAGCTAGAATGGCTATAATATCAGACAAAACGGACTTTAAGATAAAAACTGTTACAAGAGACAAAAACGTGACATGATAAAAAAGGTCAATCCATCATAAAATGTAAGAATTATAAACATATCCACACCTAATGAGAGCCCCAAAGTATATGAAGCAAAAACTAATAGTATTGGTGAAAAAGTTTAACAATAATACTGAGAGACTTCAATGTTCCACTTTCAATAAATGGTTAGAACAACTCGTCAGAAGATGCAACAAGTAAAACAGAAGATTTGACCAACGTTATAAATCAGCAACAATACAGAGGAAAAAAATCTACCTGATAACAGTAAAATACACATTTTTTCTCAAGTGAACAAGGAACATTTTCCAAGTAGACTAAATGTTAAGCCACAAAATATGTCTCACTAAATACTGAAATCATACAATGTATCTTCCCTAACCATAATGAAAAGTAAGTAGAAACCAATATAGAAATAAATTGGGAAATTTACAAATATGTGGAAATTAAACATTCTTTTTTTAAGTTTATTTATTTATTTTGAGAGGGAGCGGGAGACTGTGCATAAGAGGGGGAGGGGGAGAGAGTAGGGTGGGAGGAGAGCGTGGGATGGGGGGAGAGGGGGAGAGAGAGACAGAGAGACAGAGAATCCCAAGCAGGCTCTGCACTGTCAGCACAGAGCCCGATGGGGTGCTCGAACTTACAAACTGAGAGATCATGACCTGAGCAGAAACCAAGAGAAGGATGCTTAACCAACTGAGACACCCAGGTGCCCCCAATTTAAACACATTCTTAACTATGAGTTGAGGAAAAAATCACAAAGGAAATTACAATATTTTCGCATAAATGAAAATGAAGACACAACATACCAAAACTTACGAGTACAGCAACAGTAGTGCTCAGAGAGAAATTTATAGTTGTAAACATCTACTTTAAAAATAAAGATTTCAAATCAATACTCTAACCTTACACCTTAAAGAACTAAAAAGAGAGCAAACTAAACCTAAAGCAAAGAGAAGAACTAATAATAAGTATAGTAAAGATAAATAAAATAGAGAACAAAAAGACAGTGAAATAATCAACAAAATCAAAGTTCGTTCTTTGGAAAGAACAACAGAATTGACGAATTTTAATCTAGACTGAGAAAAAAAAAGAAAATTCATATTACTAAAAGCAGGAATGAATGTGGGGACATTACTATTAATCACAAGGAAATAAAAAGAATTATAATACTATAAATAATTGTATGCCAACAATTAGATAACCCAGATGAAATGAAAAAATTCTTAGAAACATAGAAATTATGAAAACTGATACAAGAAGTAGAAAATCTGGAGTAGACATATAACAAGTATGAATTAATAATAAAAAAAAACTTCCAATAAGGAAAAACTCAGGGCCAGATGGCCTTACTAAAGAGTTTTATCAAATGTTTAAAAACTAATTAACACAAATTCTTTACAAACTCTTCCACAAAACTGAAGAGGAGGAAACACTTCTCAAATCATTTCACAGGGCCACAATTACCTTGATATCAATGACAAATGAAGACATCACAGGAAAATAATACTATAGACCAATATTCTTTATGAATATAGATGCAAACTCTTAAATAAGACACTAGAAACTGAATCCAACAGCATATTAAAATGATTACATACCATGACCAAGTGGGATTTATCCATAAGTGCAAGTGTGGTTCAACATTAGAAATATAATCAGTATACTACAACACATTAATAGAATAAGGAAAAAAATCCACAAGATAATCTCAATTGATGTAGAGAAAGCATTTGACAAAACTGAACACCCTTTCATGATAAAAACATTCAGAAAAATAGATATAAATAGAAGGCAACTTCCCCAATCTGATAAAGGGCATCTATGAAAAACCCATAGTTAATATCCTACTTTTAGATAAAAGACTGAAAGCTTCCTCCTAAGATCAAGATGAAGGATGTCTTCATTCACCACTTCTTTTCAACATTGTACTGGAAGTTCTAGCCAGGGAAATTAGACAAGAAAAGAAATAAAAGCTATCCAAATTGGGAAGAAGAAATAAAACTTCTTCATAGGGCATAATGTTATACATACAAAATCCTTTAACCCACAGAAAGAACTATTAAAGCCAATAAATTCAGCAAAGTTGCAGGATACATGAGGAACTCACAAAAATTGGTTGTATTTTTGTACACTAACACTGAAAAATTTTTTTAAATTTCAATAAAAGAATCTCATTTACAATAGCATCAAAGGGAATAAAAAATTAAGGAATAAATTTAATTAAGGAGGTGCAGGACTTGTACACTGAAAATTACAAAAAAAAAAAAAAGACATAAAGAAATGGAAAGATGTATATTGTAAACATGGCAATATTACCTTAAGGGATCCCCAGATTCAATGTGAACCCTACAAAATCCCAACAGATTTTTTTTTTTTTTTGCAAAAATAGAAAAACCCATCTCAAAATTCATATGGAAACTTAAGGTCTCCCTGTAGCCAAAATAATCTTGAAAAATAAAGTTGGAGGATGCACACTTTCTCATTTGAAAACTTACTTAAAAGGTACAGTATTCAAAACAGTGTAATCCTGCATAAGGATAAACATATAAATCAATCGCACAGAATTGAGAGTTCAGAAAGAAACCCTGTTACATTTAAGGTTAATAGAAAGAATAGTTTTTTCAATAAATTGTGTCAGAACAACTGGATATCCACATTCAAAAAAATGAAGTTGGATCCTTATCTGATACCACATACAAAAATTATTTCAAAATCAATGAAAGCCCTAAATATAAGAGCTAAAGTGACAAACATGCTTAGAAGAAAACATAGGAATAAGTATTCATTACCTTGTATTTGGTAATAGATCCTTAGATATGCTATCAAAAGTATTGGAAACAAAGAAAATTTACAAAAGATTTCATCAAAATTAAAAACTTCTTTGTATAAAAGGGCATTACTGATAAAAGTAGAAAAGATGATCTATAGAATGGGAGGAAACATTTGCAAATGATCTATCTGCTAACGGTCTAGTACCCAAAATATGTAAAGAACACTTACAACTCAACAACAGAAGACAATCCATTTAAAAACAACCTCATTTTTTTAGTTTTTATTTATTTATTTTGAGACAGAGAGCATGAACAGGGAGAGGCAGAGAGAGGGAAAGACAGAATCCCAAGCAGGATCCACACCATCAGTGCAGAGTCCCACGGGGGAGTTCAAACACACAAACCGCGGATCATGGAGTCAGAAGCTTAATGGACTGAGCCACCCAGATGCCTCTAAAAACAACCTCATTTTTTAAAAGAGGCAAAAGACTTGAATAGACCAGTCTTCTAAAAAGATATACAAATGGCCAATAAACAACAATAAAAGGTGCTCATCATCATTAGTCATTAGAGAAATGCAAATCAAAACCACAATGAAATACCACTTCACACCCACTTAATGGCTATAGTTTTTTTTTTTTTTTTTCTTTAAGGAAAATAACAAACGTTGTTGAGCATGTAGAACAACTAGAAACCTCATCCACCACTGCTGGGTATGTAAAATGATAGATCTCAGTAGACAACAGTTTGTGTGGTTCCTCAAAAAGTTGAACAGAATTATTGCATGACTCAACAATTCTATTCCTAGGTGTACATGCAAGAGAATTGAAAAGTGGTGTTCAAACAAAAACTTGTACACATATGTTCATACCAACATTATTTTAATAACCAAAAGGTGGAACCAACCCAAATGTCCATCAATTGATCAATGGCTAAATAACATGTAGTATATCTACATAATAGAACATTGTGCAGCCATAAAAAGGAGTGCTGATATATGCAACAACATAGATGAACGTTGAAAACATGATGTTAAGCAAAACCAGCCAGACATAAAAAGCCACATATTATATGATTCCGTTTGTATGTAATGTCCAGAGTAGTCAAACCCATAGAGACAGAAAGCAAATTAGTAGTTGCCAGAGGTGGGGAAAGAAGTTACGGGGAGTGACTGCTTAATTGGTATGGGATTTATGGGGGGGAAGTGATAAAATATCCTGGAATTAAATAGAGCTGATGGTTGCACAACACTGTGAATGTACTAAAAGCCAGTGAATTATACACTTTCAAATGGTCAAAATGGTGAATTTTATGTTATGTGAATTTTATTTCAAGTATTTTTAAAAGGAATCCTTCCCTAATCCAGCATAAAAAAAGTGTTGTCCTATAACATTCTACAAGTTTTATAGTTTTGCCTTTCATATTTAGGTCTCCAGTAATCTTAGAATTGAATTTTGTATACTTTATGAGATAGGTGAACATTTTTTTTTTTTTTGACACGGGCAGCCTATTGTGGCAGCATCATTTATTGAAAAAAGACTTTTTCCACTAGTATGTAGTACAAACTATCATATGTGCCCATATGTGTGTTGGTGTTTGGGGGGGCTTAAATTCTGTTCCAATGGTCTGTTAAATTTTACACCAATGATGCAGTACTTTAATTACATCATTTTAAATCTTGATATTAATAAGGCAGGACTTTCCATTTGGTTCTTTTCCTTATTCAAGAGTATCTTGGTTATTTTTGGCCTTTGCATTTATTCTATATGTATTTTAGAAGCAGTTTGTCAAGTTTCTCTCTTCCTTTCTTAATTTAACACACACACACACACACACACACACACACGCACACACACACACACCACTTAGAAACTACTAGGATTGTATTTACTATGTTTGTATAGAAAAGCATAAAAAAGTTTTGAAAGGTAACCCTCTGATTTTTAAAAAAAGTGATTCCTTCTGGGGCAGCGTGAAAGCAAATAAAAAGATGAGGGGACAGTTCAAATGGGTGTTAATCATCTGTTTTTTATTTTTTTCATTTTTCATTTTTAATAAGAATGTATTCATGTATTACTTGTACAATTATAGATTTTTTACTAATAAAATCCACGAAAGGGATTATTTCAAAATTAATACCTGGTCTACACAGTCAACAGTTAGGGAGAAGTAAAAGAATGAACACAATGTCTTGCATACTTAATAATGTCTTGATACTTAATAATTATTTCCTTAATAATAAAGAAGTAGAAGCAGCCACTAACTTTTAAGAATTATAAGCTCTCTTTGAGACAGAAGGAATAGAATGAAGAATTAACTCAGAAAAAATAATTTAAGCAGAGGGACAGATGTTTAGCCTTGATGGTCTTTATTTTAATAAAACAAGAAGAGAAGAGAATGGGGAAAAGGAGGAGGTGGAAAAAGGTTAAGCTCTGAAAATTGCAATTCATCAATGTGTATGAAGGAGTCAATAAGAGATGAACCCAAGGCTTGCCAAGGAGTAGTGAGGATCCACCTAGAGTAAGCAGAATTTATAGTGGGTTAAGTCAGCACAAATGAGAAAAAGAAATGCCAAATCACTTCCAAAGGAGATAACATTCCTTCACTTTTAGAGAGTAATCTGTATTCTTATTGTCTTATGCAACTGAGAGCATGGAGGAAACAATTAGTCCCAGTTGATCTCAAACCTTTTGCAGGTATGCTATGTAATTTTGAATGTCGATTATTAAACAACAGAATTTTCCCCTTTAAGGGAAATTGTAATGAGAATGCATAGTTTTTTTAAGGAACCGTGCTAATTCTTTCAATCTATGTTGTTTTTCTGGTCTATTAATTTGACTGGGTGAATACTTGTAAAAGAAAAAATGGAGTTACAATATCAAACTCAGAACATGTAACCGAAGTATCACTTCTCTTTTTGAACTCTGTGGTCTTTTGAAGTGCCAGTAAGAATACTAATAGAATAAACACATAAACTTGTATTTTGATGTCAAGGAAATTCATAAGTGAGTATACAATGCCCCTTGAATCATTATTTTTACCGCTTAAAATTTTGTATTGAAAAAATGTTTAAATTTACAGAAAAGTTAGAAAATTAATCAATAGGAAGATGTTTGGATTTAATTTTGGGTAGACAGTGAGCAAACTTATAATAATTGGAGCTAGTTTTTCCCAAAGCAGGCATGTATGAAGGGTTATGGCTTCCATAGCTACAATTTGTCAATCTCCGTAGCAGTGCTTTTAGAGTCACTGTCCAGCTTGGTGGTTAGCTCCATCATGTGTACCCTTTCCTGGTAACTTCTGTTTAAAGACCTTCAAGGTAGGCTGTATTTTCCTTTTTTTGTTGTTTTTAAAGTTTTTATTTATTCTTTTAGTAACCTCTATACCCAACATGGGGCTCAAACTCACAACCCTGAGATCAAGGGTTGCATGCTCCTGTGCCTGAGCCAGCCAGGAGCTCTGGGTAGGTTGTATTTTCTAAAAATCCAACTAGACATCCAAATATGCAATATAAGATCTGAATTTATAGTAAAAATAGATTACATATATAAAATGTAAAATATATATATCATGTATCTTTCTAGAGCTTCTGATACTGTTATTTTAGTGGCTATGATTAAGTGTTATAAAAATTTTACTAAGGCACAGAACTATCAAATTAGTGTATCCTGTTCAGTAAGGCATTTGACAAGTCATTCATAAAATTCCTGTGGACAAGACAGACAAAGAAAGTGGGTTTTGATGGCTAGAAGAGACATATATGTTAGCTGGTTAACATATACACATACAAATAACCAGTAGTGTTTCTGTTAGCATGCAAAATGGCCTATCCTAAAAAAAGTTCTATCAGTAACTTCAATGAAAGCATGATTAACATATATGCCCGTAACAGAGCTAGAAAATACAGGTAATATGGCACATACCGATTTAAAAAAAGATCTTCTTAGGCTAGATTGATCAGATACATGTAGCAAAACAAAATTTAACAAGAATAAATGTGAAGACCTGCATTTAGATTAAACTTAATGACAAAAAATACAAAAGAATTATGATTCATATTTACAAAGAAAAGCCATACTTTATGATTTTGTCTAGTGAACATGAGGTCGACTATAACATATTTTTTTATAAATGTAAAATTTTAAATCTTCATGATTTTATTTCTTTATAAGGACTATTTATACTTATTAAAATTATTCTCATGTTGTTTGAAATTATTCAGAATTTTTGTTGTTCTCAATGGTATTAATCAGAGTCTGTATGAAAATTTGTTTTGCCATATGAACTTGTGTTCCAAGAAAATAAAAAGTATTATCTTGCTGATACCTGCATTTAAGTATCAATTTCTGATAGTTTATATAAACCACTTAAAATACTATCTGCTGCATAGTTAGCATTAAAAAATTACCTTCTTGGGGCGCCTGGGTGGCTCAGTTGGTTAAGCGTCTGACGTCAGCTCAGGTCATGATCTCACTCACAGTTCGTGAGTTCAAGCCCTGCGTCAGGCTCTGTGCCGTCAGCTCAGAGCCTGGAGCCTGCTTCGGATTCTGTGTCTACCTCTCTCTCTGTCCCTCCCCTGCTCAACCTCTATCTTTCTCTCTCAAAAAATAAACATTAAAATAATTTTAAAAAAGTTATCATCATTACTATAGTCACTTAATATATTGGCTTACTACAGGGAAAGAATATGCTGATTATCTGTTTCATGGAAGAGTCCTTACACATCATGAGCATTGATAACCATATCTTGGTTTTTTATATCTGTCTTGTAAACTTAGTTAATGGACAGTCTCACGGAACATATTTAACAAATATTTATACAGTGTATAATATGTTCCAAGCTGTGCTGTATGTTGTATAGATCAATCATATAAACTAAGAGATGTGATACTTGTCCTTATGGACCTTACAGACTACATATATAGGTATCAAACACATGAATAAGTACACAATTGTAAATTGTGATAAGTGCTATAAAGGAAAAGTATTAGATGCTATAAGAGAAAGTAACTGTAAGAATAATTTAGACTGGAGGAGGCAGATCAGGTCTTTCTATGAGAAAGAGATACTTACAATGAAACATAAAGAATAAATAGAAGTCAGCCAGGCAAAGAGTGGGGTTAAGAACGTTTTAGGTAGTGGGGACAGAACATTCCCCAAGGCAAGAAAAAGCTTGATGAAGCTTAGTGAGCAATGAGGAAAGGGAGAAGAATGCTAAGAGAAAGGCCTAGAAAAGTTGGAGAGAGCCAGATCAAGTAGAATCTAGCAGAGCAAGTCAAGGAGTTTTAATTTTATTCTGTATGGAACAAGAATCCATTGAAAGTTACCAGTAGAAAAGTGACATGATTTACTTCATGCTTTAAAAAGTGGACTTTGCTTTGAGAGGAAGAGTAAACTGAAGAGAGGCAAAGGTGGAACTGATGAGACTAGCCACTGAAATAACTTGAGATGAAAGATGATGGTGGATTAGACCAGATTGTTCTCTGGGAATTCATCATGCCAAGTAGTTTCAAAATAGCCACTGATAAATCTCATAGAATTTTCTAGAATAAAATTTGGACTAGTTTTGTACCTCATGAGAACACTAAACAGTTACTTATAAAACTAGTTCATTTAAGAATATATTCTCTTGTACTATACTGTGAGTTCCTCAAGGGCAGGGCCCAAATCATATATAATCATTTAAAAACTCACAGCATCCAACAGAGTGATATATGCATATTAGTGTCGAGATAAATATTTGGTGAGTGAACGTAATACAAAAGGAAAGGAAAGATAAATATAGATTAGATCTATGAAAAGGTTTAGGGAGGAGGCTGGACTTTAGCTGGCACAAGAATTTTTTAGAATTTTTATTTTTATTAAGTTTTTATTTAAATTCATTAGTTAACATACGGTGTAATATTAATTTCAGGTGTACAAGACAGTGATTCAACAGTTCTATATAGCAACCGGTGTTCATCACAAATGCACTCCTTCATCCCCTCACCTATGTAACCCATTGCTCCACTCACATCCCCTCTGTAACCATCAGTTTGTTCTCTATAGTTTTAAGAGCCTGTTCTTGGTTTGCATCTTTCTTTTCCCTCCCCTTTGCTTGTTTGTTTTGTTTCTTAAATTCTACAAGTGAAATCATATGAAACTTGTCTTTTTCTGACTTGTTTTGCTTCACATAATATATATACACACATACATATCATATTGACTTTATCCATTCATCAGTCATTGGACATTTCAGCTGTTTCCATAGTGTGGCTATTGTAGATAATGCTGCTATAAACACTGGAGTGAATGTATCCCTTCAAATCAGCAGTTTTATATCTTTGGGTAAATACTGAGTAGTGAGACTGCTGGATTGTAGGGTAGTTCTATTTTTAACTTTTTGAGGAAACTCCATACTGTTTTCCAGAGTAGCTGTACTAGTTCACACTCTCACCAACAGTGCAAGAGGGTTCCCCTTTTTCCACATCCTCACCAACACCTGTTGTTTGTTGTGGCACAAGAATACTTAATCTAAGGGATAGGCCTTGCAACTAAGCTCAACATTTGTGTGCATAGCCCCTTGGAGAGGGGAGGCCACAGTAATCACATTTCCAAAGGAGGTCACCACCTATAAAAATATAAGAACCACTTATTAGGCCTTAAATGATATCTAAAGGTAGAATAAGAAGGAAAAAGAAAGGATTGTTCAACTGGGCAAAGGAAAGAGGAGGTATGAAGAGAGAAATGTAGAAGTAGCATCTGAAAGCTGAGTTGGTATCAGTGAGGTGGTTGACTCCCTAAAATAATGAATGCTTACTTTTATTCAGACACTGAATTAAGTGCTTTTATATCCATTTTCCTATTTGAATATTCACAACTTAGTCATTAAGTAATAATGATGTTAATATCATTGTTCTTCCTATTTTAGAGAAGACTGGGGCTTAGAAAGGAGAAGCACTACACCCAATGTCATAGAGCTACTAACTGATGGATCTGAAAATATATGATGCCAAAATTCATGCTGTTTCATAAAGCACAATGCATATTGCTTCCCAAATATGAAAAAGGTCTTTGTAGTTTATTTTAATATAGCTTTCTACTTATTTTATGATAATAATAGTTAGCTTAATGTAAAACTTATAAAAACATACATTAGCCCAAATAATCATTACTTATTCCTAACACATAGATACATAATTGGGTCACAATATTACTCAAAGGTCAATGCTAGAAAAAAACAATTGGCATCCTAGTAAGTCACCCCTTTACAAACAACAGCAGTGTTACAAGCACTTGCTGGTGTTTTTAATTGAAATTTTGAGAAAATCAACAGTCATTTTTAAAGAAGCACATTAGATCCATGGACATCTTGAGTAAAAATTTTATTTTCTTTTGTAAACATCCATGCATCTTTGTATTCCTTTCAAAGGTCAAGAAAAATTGTGAAAGACTTTAAAATGGACAAAAATATTAGGTGTCCTGTGTAGTGGACCATTCTGGATTATGTTCACTGTCCAGTCTTTCAGCTATCTTACAACTCAAACTTGCAGAAAATAGTAATGTAACTGATTTTGTCCAAATGATTCTTTTATACAAGAGAAGTGTAATGGGCTGCTTTGCAGATAACAACTAAAGTGTTACATCTATTTGTAAATTTCATCTCCATTCATTTAGTTCTTAATGTTTACGTATTTGTGTCCTTTGAGTTTTCCTGTGAACCAGTTGTAATACCTTTCTGGTTCCTTCAATAATTAATTAATGAAATAACACCATTGATATGTATTCATTTAGTATTTGTAATAAAGTTATGATTTTAACTTTAAAAATTATTCATTGACAGTTTTAAATTAAGGGAAGCCTAGGTTGCTCAGTTGGTTAGGCGTCCAACCTCGACTCAGGTCATGATCTGGAGGTCCATGGGTTCCAGCCCTGCATCAGACTCTGTGCTGACAGCTCGGAGCCTGGAGCCTGCTTCAGATTTTGTGTGTCTCTCTCTTTTTGCCCCTCCCTTGCTCATGCTCTGTCTCTATCTCTCAAGAATAAATATTTTTTAAAAAGTTTTAAATTAAAAATTGTTTTTAAAAATGTTTATTCATTTTTGAGAGAGAGAGACAGAGCATGAGCCGGGAGGGGCAGAGAGAGAAGGAGACACAGAATCTAAAGGAGGCTCCAGGCTCCCAGCTGTCAGCATGGAGCCCAATGTGGGGCTTGAACTCATGAACTGCAAAATCATGACCTGAGCTGAAGTCGGACGCTTAACTGACTAAGCCACCCGGAGGCCCCTTCTTTAACAGTTTGAGAGATCATCCACCAATATGCCCAATGAATTCAACTAATAGGACCAGATAAACCACACTGCTGGAAGAGTACACTTTCAAGCACTTGCTTAAGCCCACAGGTATCTTTTTGTCACAACCACAGGTAAATCCCGAATGCCAACAGAATTCTATTTTTTCTTTTGTTCATTTGTTTTTTTCCTGAATTTCACATGAGAGTGAAATCATATGGTATTTGTCTTTCTCTGACTTATTTCACTCAGGATTATACTTTATAGCTCCATCCACGTCACTGCAAATGGCAAGATTTCATTCTCTTTCATGGCTGAATAATGTTCCATAAATGTCTGTTCATGTCTTCTGTCCATTTTTAATTGGATCTCCCTAAGGATTTTAAGCCAAATTTCACTTTATTACTTTTTATTTTCTTCGTTTTTTCCCCCTCTCATTTTATATCCATATTAGTGACTGAGATAGATTTTTTTGACATCCATGGTCTAAATTATTACTGTTTAGTTATACTGTATTTATTTTTTAAAACATTTTTAAGGTTTTTAAAGATTTTTTTTTTTTAATAGTTAGCTATACTTAACAGTTTAATCTTTTCTGGCCTGGAGCTTTTTACAAACTATCATATAGACAGTGACTAAAACAAGTGATAATGTATCCTTCTAAGCTTTTATTTGAAGATTAGTAATCTCAGAAATTGTATCAAGACTCAAATCTCTAAATGGTATTAATGAGAACATAATGAAGGAAAAGAAAATCAGGAGAAAAATCATGAGGCAAAAAGCGAGGTTAATTAAATATTAGTTTGACCAATTTGTTTGGATTTTTATGACTTAAAGTGATCCTTTTAATGGCTTATCTTAATTGAGCCAGGTAATTTATTTAAAGGTATTTGATAAAATTACTAAAGGAAAATAATAATTTCTGAGCAATGAATTTCTTGGGGTTGTGTGATAAATGCTCTTTGTCACATATGACAGAATCTTAATGATATTAGAGTATTTAGGTACAGGAGAAACTCTATTAAATTCCTTGATGGAATATGCTCAGTGGCACTTACACTTTTAGAAAAAAGTATGCTGAAGATCCTTCAGAATAAAATACATCTTCCATAAAATGTTATACCTATCTCCAAGGATAGGAGGTAGGCTGTATGCTTGCAAAATCATTAACGCAAAAGCCTATTGTCTTACCCGTTCATCTGTACTGTCTGTTGCATGATGGGAATAATTGATGAGACCAGGAATGGGCTGCTCACCGTGTGCCATGATAACAGCTGGACTGGTGTAGAATGGATGCTTCTAATGCACAACACATAACAACTATGAGTACAGTGACAGGAAAACATGAAACTATACAAGCAAAATGACTGGAAAGGAAAAGGTGAAAACAAATGAAACAATGAAATGCCAAAAATTCTCAAATGTAGAATGACAATATCAGCTTAGACTTCAAATGTTGTAAGCTTTTTCTTAAGATGGCAATTGATGGCACTTTTTACTCTTTTAATTAAGAGTAAAAGAGAAGATACAATGATTTAAAAATGTACCTATTTAATCAGCTCCATAAAAACAAAATGAAACAAAACAAAGCAAAAATCACATACAACATAACTACTTACTAGTCTTAAGTAAAGACTTAATGGACCACTGAATAGATGTGGAGGCAAAATCATTTGGTCTTCAGTGAAAGAACCACTTACTGGTGGTGTAAAAGGACACCTTAAAAAGATCTCTACGATCCTTTACAATTTATGTGTTGTCAAAAATCCCCTCAAGTTATGTTCATAACCAAAATACCTGGATGACTCTTGAAACTTTAGGAATTACTTCATATAGTAAGATTAGGTTTTTAATCTTTATGCTCTCAATGAACAATCATTATTCTCAGAAGTGATATGTTACTTTCTGAAGATTTTAAAGCATATTGGGTGGATTATACTAAATATGAATAATAATGTAGATGTTCTATGACTAAGGTGACTAAATTTATGCAAGTTCCACATGGTACTCTATTTACTACCAAAATTGCCCACAGAGAATCTGCAATACTTTGGTACTATTCTAATAATATTACTTTATTAAATAAAAAATGCAAATACATTGTATCTTATTTCCTCTCTATAGTACTTGGGTAATTTGGGTCAAGAAATATTTAAATAAGTGTTAATTGCTGAAAAACTCTGTCTTTAAAAAAATCTTTATTAAGCTTTCTCAACTAATTTTAAAATTATCTAAGGTCTCTTACCTTCAGTTTGCTGCTCCTTTATGAATTTGTGAATATTTGATGTTTTAAATATAAAAATATTATATATTTAATATGATCACAAAAATGACATTTCTGGAGAGTTCTTAAAATGTCACATTGTTTATCATTACAGCTATACTTCAATAGGTAACAGCAATATTTTTAACGCCTCAAAACTCAGAACTTCAGTGCTTTCAACGAGTCTATCTACATTATGGAGGGAACATAGCTGTGAAGTGTCATGAATACCTTAGTTCTTTTTTAAGGATGCCTTGAAGATGTACTGAACTTATGAAAAAAATGGGACAGAAAGAGGGATGAAATCAGTACATTTACCTGTGGTTCCTTTAGATCTTTGGGTCTTTGTCAGCGGGCTTACCTTGGCAGCAATGGCTGCTGCAGTTATATGTGATGAAGAACTATCCTCTGTTGAAGCAACACCACTGTCTTTCTTCTCTTCTTCCTCTTCCTCACATTGAACCCCTTTGTCTTCTGTCTGCTTATGGGGGCTAGTTGTGGGAGGAGGGGAAAGAGGAGGTGGTGGGGAAGGTAAATCTTCAAGTTCATCATGCACTTCCTTTACTTTTACAATGGCATCACGTAAAAGGTCAATGGCATGAGGTAGAGCTGGCAGTATAAACTGAAAGCATTCCTGTATACAAGAGGAAGAAAAAAAATGAAGATAAAACACCTTTACAGGCATATAAAATGGTAGCAATCACATTTATTTGTGATTTTGGATCTATATATCTTTCTGTCAGTCTTAAGAATAAATCATATTTAAGGTACTGTCTGTAATATGAAATATGAAGTAAACACTGTATATATTAAAGTATTCTCTGTAAGCTGTAGAACTACAGTAATGTATAAGCCTAGAGTACATTTTTCTTAAACTAAAATTTCTATACAACTTTGGGTCTTAAAGAGGCATTATGAGAAAGGCAGGAAACAGTTTTCACCTTTCTAGTTAGAGCAGAGTACTAGAATTAACAAACCAATTGAGGACTGACTTAATTTATTTGGAGAGCTAAAGTTCTGACTACCATCATAAAATACAGCTAGGCAACATTGTGCAATATGCAAAAATAGATATGAGTTTGTACAGAGCACTGCATAAAAATCACTATAGTCTCCTGCTCAAGTGTCCACTGTTACCTGTAATGTATCACCAAAAGAGAATAGGTAGAACTTTAAAACCAGAACATAGGGCCAGATATGTCTGGGGAATGTATCTGGGCAGAGGTTTTTCTCTTTTAAAATAACTTACCTTAAAATCTAAGATATAAAGAAATATCTTAAAATTTACAGAGGGTTATGGGAATATCTGTAAGGGTGCCTAATCTTTTGACTTCTCTTTGTATGGTTCAATCACCTTAGAGATAAAGATTATATGGCAAAGAATTTAAACTTGACTAACGAGAGGTCTGGCCTTTACTCTCAGCTTTTGGGAGGTGAACTCTAGTTCCTGGTCTTGCCTAAAAGGAATGTCGCTGATTGCCTGGGTGATCTGCCCACTGGACAATCTAATAATGTGGATTATTATGAGGATTTAGGGAAACATGGGGTCAGTTTGGCCTCTGGAAGAAACTGGAGACTAAAGACAGTTTTTCCTCTGGGAAGGGTTAGACTAAAGGTCAACCATATGGGTAATATGTGATCAAGTCCCAGTAAAAACTCTGGACATCAAAGACAAAGGTGAGTGTGCCAACTTAGTGATATTCTGTGTGTACTGTCTCATATTATGGCCAAGAAGAGGTAATGCTATCCATGACTCCATGGGAAAGGATGAACAGAAGTTCCTCATTTGAGGAACCTCTCAGAGTTTGCCCTATATGCTACTTCTCTTGGCTGATTTCAATCTGTATTCTTTCCCTGTAATACACCATAACTTTGAGTTTAGCAGCTTTCAATGAGTTCTGTGAGTGCTTCTAGTGAATTATTAAAATTGAGGGTAGTTTTATGGTGCCAGAAGTGAGGGAAGTCTCGTGGAGTGCTCCACATTTATAGCTGGCTAACTTTTGCAGTTGGCCCAAACTCCTTACAGTTGGTGTTAGAAATGAAACTCAGTAGAAAGATCCTGACTCATGTGATCATGAAGCATGATCTGGGAAGAGAACGGAAGAGGGTGGGGATGATGAATCTTTAGAGCCTGGATAAACACAGGATCATGCACAGTATGCAGTTGTAACTGTGCTATGATTAGTTATTGGAGATAAAAGTTAGCAATGGAATTTTGAAATGAAAGATGCAACTTTTAAGGAGTTGTATTGGATGCATAGAGAAACAAGGTAAATATACAATCTCTTGGCTATTGTTATCTGTACTAACTAAAACAAAATGGAGAACGTAGGGGTGGATCCTAAGGTTGCACCAAGCTTAGATTCTGGCTCATCTGACATATAGCTGCTAGCCCTTGAGCTGCTTCCAAAGAAAAATGTTACACTGAAGGAATAAATAGTAATAAAGTTAGATTTATTCATTAGAGAATGGGGAAAAGAGAAATGGGAGACACAAGGGACTTGTCCTGTCAGGGTAGAAATACTTAAATGATTATTAAGAAATGGATGAATAAAGTGAGCACTGTTGGAGGCAAAAGAAAGGTCTTAATGTAGCACCATTATGGGTTGAGCAGACAGATGGGGAGCACTGGTCTCCCAACATTAAAGGGTCCTAAACAAATCTAAATTTACCCTAGTTTGAAGGAATTTTAAAAGCTAGAAGGCATAGATAACTAAAAGAAACCTCACCTTGAATCACCTTAAGTGAGGGTCCCAAATCTAATCAATATAAGTCTAGACCAAAGAGTCTGAATCCCTTGGTCCAACCCAGGCCTAGAGATCCAAGGCCATATAACACACAAATGGATAAAATGGTCATGGGAAGGAGAAGATCCTTTTCTAGGATTCCTTGACATGGCACTACTCAAGTACTGTGATTCTAACACCTGTTGAAGTTCTAATGAGGGGATACAGTTAGACTGGAATTATACAGAGATACAATAGTTGATGGAATTATGGTGAAAGTTGGGATGAAAATTAGAATGTCTGAACAGTGAACTTTATATGAAGTGGTCAGTCTCCTTCACTGGAATGTATTATGGGGATGAATATTATGTTTGACTGGATAATTCTTCCCCTACCTAGTACTGTAAAACAAAGCATATAAATCCACTCTTCCACTAACATAGATTGTACATGTCAAGTGGAAATAAGTAAGATTGCCTGAATCAACACAGGTTATTAATTGAAGAAGGGAAAAACAAATCAGCTTGATGGGCTGAACTGCATGTTTGCCCCTATGTTTGGGTTTTTACCAACTGATAGGAAGTGTCCAGGGGCCTGGTGGAGTGCAAACTAGGTTTATAGCAAAAACCTGTGAATGCCACCTAAAAACAACTGCTGGGATTTGGGACCAGAAAATTTCCATTTGAGGGGCATTTACTAGCTTGCTATTGGATTTATAATTGAGACTACCCTATGACTGAAGAACATAAAATTATCTTGAAACCTGAAATATCCATAATGTTTTAGGTAATAGTAGAGAAATGCTCTAATGGGAAGGCAATGCCCAGGAGAGTTCCATAATAAAATGGAAATGGTGCATATAGGATCATGCTACCAGGAGAATGCAAGGAGGTACTCACGAGCAGGTAGCCTCTTTTCACCTAGGGCCGACTTCGGAACCACCTGAGGAGCTGCTGGATCCTATGGCCACTTGGGCCACTTGGGCGGTGCCCTATAAACAGCTTTCTACTGATCAACAAAGAGCTGCTTGGTTTATGGATGGCAATTCCAAGGTGAAGGGACAGCATCCTGTTTGGAAGGCCGCCACTCTGATTGAAGAAGGTAAAAACAAATCAGCTCGATGGGCTGAACTGCATGGTGTTTGCCCCTATGTTTGGGTTTTTACCAACTCATAGGAAGTGTCCAGGAGCTTGGTCATATGGTTAGGCAGAAGGGCAATGGAAAATTGGTCTATCAAAGGGATGCCTGTATAGGACATGGAAATTACTCCGGGAATAGAAGGGGTATATTAAAGTAGAATACGTTAATCCCCATCAGAAAAACCCCCTTTCAGAATGGGAAGTTAACTGGAACTCGTGAGCAGATATCTGAGCATGCATGCTTGACATGGCACCTGGGCCCATGAGATGAATGGACAATGGGGGGCTGCAACAATGCAGAGATGGGCTGAATTGATAAATTTCTCTTGTACCCTCTGAGGCACAAAATGCCAACAAGAACTGTTCTGTCTGCTAACAAAAAAGACAGCAGAAAGCTATATGGCAGATTCCATAGGGGAAGGTCCTACACATAGCTAGCAAGTTGCACTGATGTTGCTAGTCTCTGGAGGCTACAAATGAGTCCTAACAGGAATAGACATTTACTCGGTACTGGGCTTTGCTTACCCAATGGTAGATACAAATGCTCAGTGTACTATGAAAGGACTAGGGCAGAAAATATTGTACCAATGACTGTAGAGTCACATTTCTTTAGACCAAGGTACACACTTTCATATTCAGAGCAATGATTTGATAGAAAATTTGAATGGGCAATGGAAACATTTGTTGTCTAAAAAAGGAGGAGCATGGCTTACATACTCTCATTAGTGTGTGGTCACATTCAACATGAGGGAGGCCAAGGGAGGGTCCCCACTAAATATAGTCCTCTACCTTTCTGGGGAAGAGAGGGTTGGGGGGTGATGTTGGTAAGACTATATTTTTTCTTTAGGACTATACTTTTTCTTTTATCATATCAGATCAACTTTCTTTTTTTCTACCTGATGTTGTGGTGACAGGAGCAGGGCTGCAACTGTGCGTGCCAGAAGCAGGATGATTCCTAAGCAGAAAGTGTATCTTTAAGTCTTTATGTCAAAGTTCCTAAGGGCCTGATGAGGTAGATTATGCCTGACTCCATCTGGACAAATTGGGATTGAAAATGGATGCAGTTACATTGCCTGGTGTGTGCGATTGCTCACTAGTTCTGTACCTACTATGTAACCCTACCTAATATGAATGGAAAAGGACTAAGCAGGTGGCACTTGCTGAATAAGTATTACTAGTGGCAATTTGGACCAGCACAGTGGCCAAATCAACTGTCTCATTCAAAGATTTTCATAGGAAAAGTCCCGAGTATAAATGGAGAGAAGGAGGAATGGTAACTGGAGGTAAAGGAATGAGTACATGGGTTATGCAATGGAAGAGATCCAATATTATATTGGTGTCTCAAAATCCTTAGAACAAGAGGATACTGTTTCTTAGCTCAGTTGTAATAGATGCCAGAAGGGGTAAAGCCCTATGTTGCTGAGACTACTCCTGCTCTGGGAACCTGAAAAGCCTGTAAACCTGAGTAGCATAGTTCTGGGAGACATTTTGGTCATATGATATGATGATGGACTAGGTTGTTAATATCTGTGTAGGACTCCAGTAGTGTGCCAGTATCTTCTGGCTCATATTTCAGGTTATATCTACCACCCTACTGTGAAATGTTATAAAACTGGTGTTGCTAGAAAGATTAGAATACTGATATTGATGATCATATATAATGGGAAATTGGGTTAAATCCCCCTCAAAATATAATACCAATGGAAAAATGATTGGCTTGAAAAAGTCAGCTAATTTCTGTGGTAAATAGTTCTGTTCAAAGTATCACATAATACAAATAGTAGCAGATTGAGGTAGAAAAATTAGTATATTAGTACAAAAATATGAAAATGTGTGTAATGGCTTTAGAGGATAGATTAGCTGTTTCTCAAATTCATCTCTCATACTGGCTTCTTCAAATTTTAGACATATTCATACTGATACTGTTGTTGCATCTGTAATATAAATGCTGTAGTAAATATAGATGCCCAGCCAGATGAATACAATCATTTTCTATAAGACAGCCTCAGCCAAAGGCCAGGGGGAAGCTTGTGTAATGAAGACTTAACCTTATCTCAAGAGAGTGTGGCCTTTGTTCTCAGTTTTTGGGATGTGATAGGAGTCTTTGTTTGCCTTGGAGCTTTGGCCACCAGACAGTATTAACAATGTGATTTATGATGGGTGCTTTGGGCATTTGGGTATCAGTTTTGCCTCTGGAAAGTGGTGGAGACTAAAGGAATCAGCATAACTTTTGGAAAGGGCTAGAGACTAAAGGCCAGCCATATTGGCAGAATGTGATGAGCCCCAGTAAAACTCTGAACACAAAAGGCTTGGCGGCTCCCTGATTGGCAATGCTCCCTGTGCTGCCATACACTGATGCCAAAAGAATAATGCTTTCATGACTCTACAGGGAGAGGATTATAGAAGGTGTGCATTTAGTCCTTCTCTTTTACTCTTGGTTAACTTTAATTTGTATCCTTTCCCTGTCATAAATTATATCCACCAGCATAACATCTTTCAGTGAGTTCTGTGAGTCTTTCTAGTGAATTATCGAAAGTGAGGGTGGCTTTGGGAATATGCTAGGTTGCAACTGGTGTCAGAAGTGAGGGAAGCCTTGTGGAGTGCTCCAGCTTTTTGGTTGACTAATTTGCGGTTGGCTAAAACTTTATACTAAACCATATAAATCTCAAGGTGGCTTACCTGAGATCCTTTCTTGCTACCTGGCAGGTTAATTATGAGAGTTTTACCTCTGATTCCACATACAGGCCTGAAAGGAAAGAGAAACTGGATGAGTACTAAATTGCAATGAATGGTTGGTTTAAATACATTCAACAACAGAGATCAAACATTGTATTTCACATGGGAACAACTGTTTTAGAATGAAATTACTACAGCTAGAGATTCACCAATTGTTACACAAATTGGGCATTCTGGCTGAGGTTTTCACAATAGCTAGTGTGTTAGATTGTAAAGATGTACTGACATAAAATCAGAATATATTAGCCAATTTAAAGAAGTAATGGCCAAAATATCGTCTTTCTCTAGCTTCTTTGTATCTCATACAGTTCTAAGATTTCAATGAGATAAATGTAAAAATGTCTAGCACAGTAATATTTTCAAAAGTCTAAAACAAAGAGCACTCAAGAGTTGAGGGAGACTTAAATTTGAGCTATTGCTTCTTAGTAAAGTGTAAATTTTAAAGTAAAATAAGGTCTCTCACAAATGAATGGCAGTGGAGAGAGTTTGGAGAGCTCAGCTGCTAACAGATCCATTGAAAAACAAGGGCAACTAAAAGCAGAAAGCTCTTTCAAGATTACTGTAAATTTCCAAGCCACTTTTAAACTAGGTGGTTAGATAAGAAACATAAACAATGGAAAAGCACTGGAAGACAGGAATCAAGAGTTGAAGGCCTGGATTTCATATGAGAGTTGGAATCATGCTTTTTCAATAACTGGCTGTGTTACTTTCACCTGGTAACATCTAATTTTCATCAGCTGAAAACAAAGGGATTAGTCTATTTCTAAAATTTTAAAACTAAGATTTTTAAGTCATATAATAATCTTTTCCCAAAACTTGTTCCTATGAATGAGATTATTAACTACTTTCACTCTCTGAAATAACCTAAATTTGTCTTATGTTTTATTGTTTTTTTTTCTTGAGTCCTGTTCACAAAGACAAGAGATGATAGCTATTTACTTTAAATTTTCCATATTCTTTTAATTGATATATAATTGACAAATAGCATTGTATTAGTTTTAGGTGTACAAAAATGATGCGATATGTATATATATTGGGAAAGGATTATACAATAAGCTTAATTAACAACCATCACTACACAGTTACTATTTTTTTCTTGTAATGAGAACTCTTACAATCTACTTTCTTAGAAACTTTCAAATATACAATATAGCAGTATTTACTATAGTCACCATGCTAACATTACATCCCTTACATTTATCTTATAATTGGAAGTTTGTGTCTTTGACTAATTCCCCCATTTCACCCATTGTGCAATGCCTGCCTCAGGCAACCACCAATCTGTTCTCTGTATTTATGAGTTTGGTTATTTTTAGATTCCACATATATGTAAGATAATAGTTATTTGTCTTTCTTCATCTGATTTATTTCCCTTGACATAATGTACTCAGGTCCAACTATGTTGCTGCAAGCAGCAGGATTTCTTTCATTTTTACGTTCAATAATATTCCATTGCATATACATACCACAGTTTCTTCATCCATTCATCTGTCAATAGACACAGGTTGTTCTATGTCTTGGCTACTGTAAGTAATGCTACAATGAACATGGGGGTGCAGACATCTTTTCAAGATAGTGATTTCCTTTCCTTTGGATAAATACCCAGATGGAACTGCTAGATCATATGGTAGTTCTATTTTTAATTTTTTGAGCAACTGCCATACTCTTTTCCATAGTGACTGAACCAATTTACATTCCCACCAACAGTACACAGCATTCCCTTTTCTGCACATCTTGTTATCTCATCTTTTTTGATAAAAGCCATTCTAGCAGGTGAGTAAAGTGGTATTGCATTGCAGTTTTGATTTCCAATTCTTTGTATCTTTTCATGTAACTGTTGGCCATTTAGATCTTATTTGGAAAAATGTTTATTCAGATCCTTTGCCCATTAAAAAAATTTTTTTTTGTTTTTGACAGAGAGGGAGAGTGAAAGAGCAAGCACAAGTGGGGGAGAGAGGCAGAGGGAGAGGGAGATAGAGAGAGAGAATCCCAAGCACGCTCCACATTCAGCATGGAGCCTGATGAAGGGCTGGATCCCACAACCCTGGAATCATGACCTGAGCTGAAATCAAGAGTCAGATGCTTGACCAACTGAGCATCCTTGCCCATTTTTTAATTGGATTTTTTTCTACTAAGTTCTATGAGTTCTTTATATATTTTGGATATTATTAACCCCTTATTGGATATATGATTTGTGAATATTTTCTTCTGTTCCATAGGTTGCCTTTTCATTCTGTTGATGACTTCCTTTGTTGTACAGGTTTTTAGGTTGATGTAGTCCCATTCATTTTTGCTTTTGTTGCCTTTGCTTTTGGAGTCAAATCCAAAAAAGCACTGCCTAAGAATGATGTCTAGAAGCTTATCCACTGTTTTATTCTAGTTTTATGGTTTCAGGTCTTACATTCAAGACTTTATATTGAGTTGATTTTTGTGTATGGTTTAAGATAGGATAGTAGTCCTATTGTCATTCTTTTTCATGTAACTGTCCAGTTTTCCCACCATTTATTATTAAAGACACTATCCTTTCCCCATTGTATTTTCTTGGCTCCTTTGTCCTAAATTAATGGACTACATATGCATGGGTTTTTTTTATGGGTACTTCATTATGTTCAGCTGATCTGTGTCTGTTTCTATGCTTTTGATATATTGTTTTGATTACTATAGCTTTGTAATACAGTTGATTAGGAAGTGTGATGACTCTAGCTTTCTTCACATTTCATCACAAGCATCACATTCAAGATGCTTTCAATATTTGGGGTTTTCTGCGTTTCCATTAAGAATGATTGTTCTATTTCTGTAAAAAATGCCACTGGAATTTTGATAGGAATTGCACTGAATAGGTAGATTTTTTGGGAATATGGGCATTGTAACAATATTATTTCAATCCATGATCATGAAATATCTTTCCATTTATTTGTGTCTTCAATTTCTTTCATCAATGTCGTGTAGTTTTCAGTGTATAGGACTTTCACTTCCTTTGTTAATTTTATTCCCAGGTATCTTATTCTTTTTGACGTAATTGTAAATGAGATTGTTTTCTTAATTTCTCTAATAGTTCATTAGTGTATAGAAATGCAACTGATTTATACATATTGATTTTGTAGCCTGCAACTTAAAATTCACCAGTGAAGCCATATGGCCATTGATCTGTTACAAGGTTTCAAATTACTGATTCAATCTCCCTATTAGTAATTGGTCTGTTCAGATTTTCTATTTCATGATTAAGTCATGGTAGACTGTATGTTTCTAAGAATTTATCCTTATTTTGTAGGTTGTCCAATTTGTTGGCATACAATTAATCACCATAGTCTCTTATGATCTTTGTATTTGTGTAACATCAGTTCTAACATTTCCTCTTTTATAAATGGTTTTATTTAGTTGAGTCACCTTTTTATTATTATATTTTTGGTTAATCCAAATTTTTAAATCTTTTCTAAGTATCAGCTCTTAATATCATTGGTATTTTTGTTGTTTTTATTCTCTAGATCTTTTATTTCTGCTGTTCTTTATTTCCATCCTTCTAACTATGGGCTTAAAATTTTCTGTTTTAGATCCTTGAGGTATAAAGTTTAGTTGAGGTCTAAAGTAGGAAATTATTGCTATGAACTTCCCTTTTAGAATTGCTTTTGCTTCATCTTGCAAGTTTTAGAATGCTACATTTCCATTTTCATTTCTCCCAAGATATTTCTTGATTTTGTTTTGGTTTCTTCTTTGATCCACTTGTTCAGTAGCATGTAGTTGAATCCCCATATATTTGTGATTTTTCCATTTTTCTTCTTGTAATTTCTAATTTTATACAATTATGAATAAAAAAGATGCTTGATATGATTTTAATCTTAAATTTATTAAGATTTGTACTGTGGTTTAATATATGATCATGGAGAATGGACCAAGTGTGTTTGAGAAAAATGTGTATCCTGCAGCTTTTGGAAGGAAAGTTCTGTAAATGTCTATTAAGTCCATTTGGTCTAAAGTGTCATTAAGTGTAATGTTTCCTTACTGATTTTCTGTATGGGTGATCTAATCATTGATGAAAGCACAGGGTACTGAAGACTCCTACCATTATTGCATTGCTCTCTAATTTTCCCTTAAAGTTTGTTAATTTTTGCTTTATATATTTAGATACTCCATTCTTTGGTGCATAAGTTTTAGCAAATGTTGTATCCTCTTGTTGGATTGATCCCTTTATTATTATACAATGACCTTCTTTCGCCTTTTTCTTGAAATCTGTTTTGTATAAGCATAATTATCTCAGCTTTCTTTTGTTTTCCATTTGAAAATATCTTTTTCCATCCTATCACTTGCATTCTGTGTGTGTCCTTACATCTGAAGCGAGACTCCTGTTGGCAGAATATAGTGCGGTCTTGTTTTCATTAATCCATTCGCCACTCTATGTTTTAATTGGAGAATTCAGTCCATTTAAAGTTATTATTAATAGGTAGGGACTGACTGTAATTCTGTTGTTTTCTGGCTGTTTTGTAATACCTTTGTTTCTTCTTTTGCTCCCTTTCTTTGTGATCTGATGGCTTTCTGTAGTGGTGTGTTTCGATCCCTTTCTCTTTATCTTTTGTGTGTCTCCTATAGGTTTTTGCTTTGTGGTTACCATGAGGCTTACATAAAACATATTTATAACAGCTGATTTGAAGTAGATAATAACTTAAGTTTGAAAACATTCTAACGCTCTACATTTTTACACCCTGCACTACATCTATTTTTGGTGTCACAATTTACATCTCTTTAACTTGCATATCCATTAATAAGTTACTATATTTATAGTTATTTTTTAATACTTTTGCTGGTTTTTTTTGAGAGACATAGAGTGAGCAGGGGACAGGCAGAGAGAAAAGGAGAGAGAGAACCCCAAGCAGGCTCCCCATTGTCAGTGCAGAGCCCTCACCAACCGTGAGATCATGACCTGAGCTGAGATCAAGAACTGGAGGCTTAAATGACTGAGCCACCCAGGCACCCCAATACTTCTGTCTTTTAACTTTCACATTAGATATATAAGTGATCAATCCATCACCATTAAAACATTATTCTAAATTCAACTATATATTTATTTTTACCAGTGAGATTTACACTTTCATTTGTTTTCCTGTTACTAAATATTACCCTTTTATTTCAGCTAAAAGAAATCCCTTTAACACTTCTTGTAAGGCCAGTCTAGTAGTGAACTCTTCAGCTTTTGCTCATAAGGAAAACTCTTTCTCTCTCCTTCAATTCTGAAGGACAACATTGTTTGGTAGAGGATTCTTGTTTGGCAGGCTTTTTTTTTTCTTTCAGCACTTGAATATTTTTTGTCACTCCATTCTGACCTGCAAAGTTTCTGCTAAAAAAAAATCTACTGATATCTTCTAAGGATCCCTTGTATATAAAAAAAGTTTTTTTTTCTCTTGCTGCTTTTATGTCTTTCAGTGGGTCTGTTTGGATTCATCCAATTTGGAACTCTTGGGCTTCTCGAGTCTGGATGTCTATTTCCTTTCTTAGCTTAGGGACATTTTCAGCCATTATTACTTCAAATAAGCTTTCCACTTTTCCTTTTCTCCATCTGGGATCTTTACATTGTGAATACTAGTCTGCTTGATGCTGTCCCACAAGTGTCTTAAACTATCTTCAATTTTTTTTTCTCCTCTGACTGAATTCCATTGCCCAGTCTTCAAGTTTGCTGATTCTTTCTTCTGCTTCATCTAGTGTTGTTAAATTCCACTACTGATTGTTTTAGTTATGTATTCTTCAGCTATGTGATTTTTGTGTGGTACCTCCTTATATTCTCTCTTTTGAAATTCTCACTTTGTTCAGACATTATTCTCCAGACCTTGGTGACTATCTTTAGGACCATTATTTTGATCTCTTTATCAGTTAAATCATCTATCTCTCTATCATTAATGTGTTTTTATGAGGTTTTATCTTTAAGGTACAGAGAATTTGACTGATACATGCCCCTGGGGTCTTTGTAATTTTATACAGCAAGTTCATCCCATCTGTGTTAATGTAGATTCCTTTTCTAAGGATAATGGCAATGAATTTATCCTGACAATAATGTATTTCAATATATTTGTAATTTATAAAGTACTATGGAATTTGGAATTTAATTTCCAATTATAAGAATGTAACTCTATTTTCCAAGAATGTTTAAGAATGTTCCAAGTATTAAGTCCCTTCACCACAAGGTTATTGGCAAATACAAATTCAGTTAATTCTTTTTATTCCAACTTTTTGGTAAACAAGCCCAGGCCTATTACATTTCCAATAATACTTCATCTACTCTCAGATGACATCCTAAATAGCAGTGCTAATAAATGTATAAATAAAAACTCCAGTCAGTATTGTATGTATGTAGAAAAGTTATAATATCTAGATTACTACTTTTCTGTGTGTGTGTTATGCATGTATTATGTATATAATTAAAAACCTTAGTATATATTCATGAGACTATATCTGTTACTTTCTCTTAATCTTTTTGGACTTTTATTTTGCCACTTTTTCAAAAAGTCCATCAGTTTCTTTCAATATCTAAAAATTAATTTTGGGATGTGGTTTTTCATCTATAGAATGTCCAGAGTCATGGCAAAAAGAAAATGTTTTAACTTTATATAATTCTTTTATTTTCACAAACACTATCCTATTTAATAATTTTCAAAAATACAAGTACTATAGTCTTAGTATATTCCAACTAAGGCATATTAGGAAACTAAGGAGTCGCACTAAGTATTATGAGATAAATGCAACTCTCTTCCTTAGGGAATTTACAAATGTAATACAAAACATTAAAGCACATAAACAACTATAAGATAGTAGGTAATGACACAAATTGACAAAAAGTGCTGTAAGTTCAAAATAAGAGTTGTAAACTTTTTGGTGAGGATATGAGGTAAGTCTACATGGAAGAGGTAACATTTGAGTGATTTTCTAAAGGAAAATATTTCAATAGGTAGGAAAAAATGGGGGAAGGGTAAGAAAAAGAGGGTAGTTTAGATAGAGAAGAAATACAAGGTAAAAGCACAGAGACAAAAAAGAACCAAGTATATTTTGGGTATATTAAGTCTTTCATCTAGGGAGAGCACAGTCTACTCAAAAGACTAATGTGAGGTAAGAAGTACCAGTGGACAGATGTCATGGAGATAAATTAGAAATTTCCAAAATGTAGTCTCTGCACGAGAACATAGCATCATTTGGTAATTTGCTAGACATGTAAAATCTCTCATATTGCCCCTCTCCTTTCCTTAATGCTATTGATCTACTCTTTACTATTAATGTAATCCTGGCTTAGTCACATAGCCTCTCTAATGCTTAGTTTTCAAAACCTGAGTGATTGTAAGGATTAATATAATCTTTGAAATATAATGTATTGTATAGTGTCTAGTATATTATGGATAATCAATAAATACTGGCCACTTTTCCCTTAAAAAGTACATTGGGATTAGATGAAGAAGGTCATGAATTCCCTGTAAAGATGTAGACCTCTTTTTTTTAATTATTAAATTTTTAATTTCAATTCCAGTATAGTTAACACACAGTGTTATATTAGTTTCAGATGTACAATATAATGATTCAACAAATCTATACATTTCTCAGTGCTCATTATGATAATAGTAATCTTAATCACCTTTACCCACTGCATCCATCTCCTCACCCACCACCCATCTGGCAACTACCAATTTATTCTCTTTAAGTCTTTTTTTTTCTGTTTGTTTCATAAAGTCCACATATGAGTGAAATCATATGGTATTTGTCTTTATGTGAGTTATTTCACTTAGCATTATGTCCTCTAGATCCACTCATGTTGTTTCAAATGACAAGATTTCATTCTTTTTATGGCTGAATAGTATTCCATTCTATAGATATACCACATCTACTTTATCTATTCATCTATGGATGGACACTTGGGTGCCTTCCATATCTCAGCAATTATAAATGATGCTGCAGTAAATATAAAGATGCATATATCCTTGAATTTTTGTTTTAATTTTTTTGGGCAAATACCCAGTAGTGAAATTACTGGATCATATATGGTAATTCTATTTTTAATTTTTTGAGAAACCTCGTATTATTTTCCATAGTGGCTACACCAGCTTGTATTCCCACCAACAGTGCATGAGGATTCCTTTCTCTCTACATCCTTGCCAGCACTTGTTAATTCTTGTTTTTTATTTTAGTTATTCTGAACAGGAGTGAGGTGGGTATCTCACTGTGGTCTTGATTTGCATTTCTGATGATTAGTGATATTGAGTATCTTTTCATGTGTATGTTGTCTCTCTGTATGTTTTCTTTGGAAAAAAGTCTGTTCATGTTCTGCCTATTTTTAATTGGATTATTTCACAATTTTTTGGTGTTCAGTTGCATAGCTTCTTTATATATTTTGGGTGCTAACCCTTTATCATATATGTAATTAGCAAATATCTTCTTGCATTTATTAGGTTGTCTTTTTGTTTTGTTGGTTTCCTTGGCTTTGCAAGAGCTTTTTATTTTGGTGTAGTCCCAACAGTTTAATTTTGCCATTTGTTTCCCTTGCCAAAGAAGACAGATCTAGAAAAATGTTTTGATAGCAGGTGTCAAAGAGATTACTACCTATGTTTCTTGTAGGAATTTTATGGTTATAGGTCCTACATTAGGCCTCTAATCCATTTTGAGTTTATTTTTGTGTACCATGTAAGAAAGGGGTCCAGTTTGATTCTTTTCAGTCTAGCTGTTCAGTTTTTCCAACATCACTTATTGAAGAGACTGTCTTTCACCCATTGTATATTCTTGCCTCCTTTGTCATAGACCAATTGACCATAAAATCATGGGTTCATTTCTGGGCTCTTTATTCTGTTCCATTGATCTATTTGTCTATTTTGTCCCAGAACCATACTGTTTGGATTCCTACAGTTCTTCAGCATGTATTGAAATCTGGGATTGTGAGACCTCCAGTTTTGTACTTCTTTTTCAAGACTGCTTGGGCTACGTTCAGAGTCTTTTGTAATTACATATAAATTAGAAGATTATTTGTTCGGGCTTTGTGAAAAATGTTGCTGGAATTTTGATGGATTGCATTAAATCTGAGATTGCTTTGGGTGGTATCGACATCTTAACACTATTGGTTCTCCCAACCCATAAGCATGTAATACTTTTTCCATTTGTATCATCTTCAATTTTTTGATCAATGTTTTATACTTTTTCCAATTACAGGTCTTTTATGTCTTTGGTAAGGTTCATTCCTAAGCATCTTATTTTTTTGGTGCAATTGTAAGTGGGATTATTTTCTTAATTTCTTTGTTACTTCATTATTGGTGGATAGAAATCCAACAGATTTTTGTATATTAATTTTGTATCTTGAGATTTATTGCATTCATCAATTCTAGTAGTTTTTTGGTGGAGTCTTTAGAGTTTTCTATATATAGTATCATGACATCTGCAAATAGTGAAAGTTTTACTTCTTCCTTATCAGCCTGGATGTCTTTCATTTCTTTATCTTTTTTTTTTTTTTAATTTAAAAAAAAATTTTTTTTTTTTAACGTTTTATTTATTTTTGAGACAGAGAGAGACAGAGCATGAACGGGGGAGGGGCAGGGAGAGAGGGAGACACAGAATCGGAAACAGGCTCCAGGCTCTGAGCCATCAGCCCAGAGCCCGACGCGGGGCTCGAACTCACGGACCGCGAGATCGTGACCTGAGCTGAAGTCGGCCGCTTAACCGACTGAGCCACCCAGGCGCCCCATTCATTTCTTTATCTTGTGTATTTGCTGTGGCTAGGACTCTCAGTATTATATTGATTAAAAGTGGTGAGAATGGACATCCTTGTCTTATTCCTGATGTTAGAAGAAAAGCTCTCAGTTTTTCACCACTGAGTATGATTTTAGTTGTGGGTTTTCATGTATTACCTTTATTATGTTGAGGCATGTTCCCTATAAATATATTTGAGAGTTTTTTCATGAAAGGATGTTATACTTTGTGAAATGCTTTTTCTGCATCTATTGAAATGATTATATTGTTTTATATCCTTTCTCTGGTTAATGTGATGTATCATTTTGATTAATTTGAGAATATTGAACCACCCTTGTATCCCTGGAATAAATTCCACTTAATCATGGCAAATGACTTTTTAAATGTATTGTTGGATTTGGTTTGCTAATAATTTGTTGAGGATTTTTGCATGTATGTTCATCACAGATATTGACCTATAGTTTTCTTTTTTTGTGGTGTCTTTCTCTGGTTTGGTTATTAGGGCAATGCTTGCTTCATAGAATGAATTTGGAAGTTTCTCTTCCTCTATTTTTTGGAATAGTTTGAGAAAAATAGGTATTAACTCTTTTTTAGTGTTTGCTAGAACTCACCTGTGAAGCCATCTGGTCCTGGACTTTTGTTTGTTGTGATTTTTTTTTTTTAAGTTTACCTATTTATTTTGAGACAGCGAGTGCAAGAGGGAACTGCGGGGGGGGGGGGGGAAGAGGGAGGGAGGGAGAGACAGAGAGAGAGAGAGAGAGAGAGAGAGAGAGAGAGGGAGGGAGGGAGGGAGAGAGGGAGTATCTCAAGAACACTCCATGTTGTCAGTGTGGGGCCTGACGTTGGGGCTCAAACCCATGACCCATGAGATTATGACCTGTCACGAAATCAAGAGTCAGATGCTTAACTGACTGAGCAACTGTGGAGCCCTTGGGAATTTTTTGATTACTGATTCAATTTCATTGCTAGTAACCGGTCTGTTTAAATTTTGTACTTCTTCCTGATTCCATTTTGGGAAGTTACATGTTTTTAGGAAATTTGCTTTTCCTCCAGGTTGTCCAATTTGTTGGTATATAATTTTCTGTAATATTCTGTCATAATCATTTGTATTTCTGTGGAACTGGCTGTTATTTCTTCTCTTTCATTTCTAATTTTATTTTTTGAGTCCTCTCTCTCTCTTTTGATAATTCTGACTAAAGGTTTATCAATTTTGTTGATTTTTTTTCAAAGAACCAGCTCTTGGTTTCATCTGTTATGTTTTTTTAAAATTTCTATTTCATTTATTTCTGATCTAATCCTTATTATTTCCTTCCTTATAATGGCTTTGGGTTTTATTTATTCTTCATCTAGCTCTTTTAGGTGTAAGCTTAGGTTGTTTATTTGAGATTTTTGCTCCTTCTTGAGGTAGGCCTCAAGATTATTATAATTATTGTATTGTTAAAAAAACTTGCAACAAACAAAAGTCCAGTACCAAATGACTTCACAGGGGAATTCTAGCAAACGCTTAAAAAAAAGTTAATACCTATTTTTCTCAAACTATTCCAAAAAATACAGGAAGGGAAACTTCCAAATTCATTCTATGAGGCAAGCATTGCCATATACATATACATATACATATACATATACATATACCTGTACATATACATATGTATGTAATTATAGTATATATATATATATATATACACACATATAATTCTATTTTATATATAATACTATATATAATTGTTAATAGAATTATAATATAATTGTATTGTTATAATCTTCTCTCTTAGAACAGCTTTTGCTGCCTCCCAAAGATTTTGGACCAGTATGTTTTCATTTTCAATTGTCTCTATAGATTTTTTTGATTTCCTGGTGGACCCATTCACTATTTAATAGCACTTTTTTTTTTTTATCTTCAATGTATTTGTATTCTTTCCAAATTTTTTCATTTCTAGTTTTACATTGTTGTGGTCAGAAAGGATGCATGATATGATTTCAGTCATTTTGATTTTGTTTAGACCTGTTTTGTGGCCTAATCATATGATCTATTCTGGATAATGTTCCATGTACACTTGAAAAGAGTGTGTATTCTGCTGTTTTTGGATGGGAAGTTTTGAATACATCTGTTAGATCCATCTGGTACAATGTGTCATTCAAAGCCACTGTTTCCCAGTTAATTTTCTGTCTGGATGATCTATCTATTGATGTAAGTAGGGTGTTGAATTCCCCTACTATTATTGTATTATTGTCAATTTCTTTCTTCATGCCTGTTAATAGTCGCTTTATGTATCTGGATGCTTCTACATTGGGTAAATAAATATTTACAATTGTTATAGCTTTTTGTTGGATTGCTCCCTTTGTACATATGTAGTGTCCTTTTTTTTGACTGTTATTACAGTCTTTGTTTTAAAATCTATTTTGTACAAGATAAGTATTGCTATGTCAGCTTTCTTTTCACTTCTATTTGCATAATAAATGTTTTTCCATTCCTTCACTTTGAATCTGCAGGTGTCTTTAGGTGTGAAATGAGTCTCTTGTAGGCAGCTTATAAATGAGACTTGCTGGGGCGCCTGGGTGGCGCAGTCGGTTGAGCGTCCGACTTCAGCCAGGTCACGATCTCGCGGTCCGTGAGTTCGAGCCCCGCGTCGGGCTCTGGGCTGATGGCTCAGAGCCTGGAGCCTGTTTCCGATTCTGTGTCTCCCTCTCTCTCTGCCCCTCCCCCGTTCATGCTCTGTCTCTCTCTGTCCCAAAAATAAATAAATGTTGAAAAAAAAAAAAAAATAAATGAGACTTGCTTTTTACACATTCAGTCACCCCATGTCTTTGGAGCATTTATTCCATTTAAATTCAAAGTAATTATTGATAGGTACATACTTATTGCCATTTTGTTACTTCCTTTATGGTTGTTTTTGTAGTTCTTTGTTCTTTTCTTCTCTTGCGCTCTTTCCTTGTGGTGTATGATTTCTGTAATGATATGCTTGGATTCCTTTCTCTTTATTTTTTGTGTATCTACTATAGGCTTTTGATTTGTGATTTCCACCAGGATTATATATAACATCCTACGCATACAGCAGTCTATATTAGGATGATGGTGCCTAAGTCTGACACTATCCTGAAGAACCAAAGTTTTATTCTCTCCCCAAGTTTTCATGTATATGATGTCATACTTTCCATGCTTTTATCTTGCAAATACCTTGACTGATTTTTATAGATACAATTGATTTTTATTATTGTTGCACTTTAACCTCTGTACTGGTTTTATAAGTGATCGATGTACTACTTTAATCATGTTTGTATGTACCTGTGAAACTTTTTCTTTTCATAATTTTTTAAGGCCTGATTATGGCTTTTTCTTTCTACTCAAAGAATTCCCTTTAACATTTCTTGTAAGGGTAGTTTAATGGTGAGGAATTCTTTAACTTTGGTTAGTCTGGAAAACTCTTTAAAGCTCCGTCTATTTGGATTGAGAAGCTTGCTGGATATTCTGGTTGCAGATTTTTTCCTTTCAACACTTTGAACATATCAATGCCACTCCCTTTTGGTCTGTAGAGTTTCTACTTAAAAAAAAATCACTAATAGGTTTACAGAGTTTCTCTTGTATATAACTGTTTTCTTTTCTGTTGCTACTTTAAAAATTCTCTTTTTGTCATACTTTTTGCCATTTTAATTATTATGTGTCCTGGTATAGACTCCTTGGGTTGATTTTGTAAGGGGCTTGATTTTGCCTCCTGGATCTGAATGTCTGTTTCCTCAGACTAGGGATGTTTTCAGCTACTACTTTTTCAAATAAATTTTATGCTGCCTTTTCTCTCTCCTCTTACTGAAATCCCCATAATGAAAATATTATTAACACTTGATACTATCACTGAGTTTCCTTAATCTATTCTCAATTTTTATTATTTTTTGTATTTGCTGTTCAGCTTGCTTGCTTTACATTACTGTCTTCCAACTTGCCAATCTGTTCCTCTGCTTCTGTTTGTCTACTATTTACTCCCTCTTATGTATTTTTTATTTCAGTTATTGAGTTCTTCACCTCTGGTTATTTTATATATTTTCTATCTCTTTGTTGAAGGTCTCACTGAGATCCTCTCACTGTTTTCTCAAGTCCAGTAAGTATGTTTGTAACTATTATATTGAATTCTTTATAAGGCATATTACTTATCTTCATTTCATTTAGCTCCTTTGCTGTGATTTTGTCTTGTTCTTCAATTTGGGACACATTCCTCTTTCTCCTCATTTTGTCCAACTTTGTGATTTTTATCCTACATATTAGGAAAGTCAACATTTCCTGATCAAGAAGTCTTGTAGTGTCTTGTAGTGCAATGTCCCCTGTTCACAAGAACGTGTTGCTTCAGGGCTGTCTCCTATGTGTGTTGCTTGCATTCCACTGTTGTGGCTGAGCCATGTCTGCCTTCAGTCCAGTTGGCTTCCATGGCCCTCTGTGCTTGTGGTGGGCAGAGTTTGGTCTCTGTGCAGTTAAGGGGTCAGTCTGGGGCTGACTTGGGCTTGAAGTTTGGCTAGATCAGATGCCTCCCTCAGTCTGTTTGCCAGAAATGTGAGCACACCAGATTGCAGGGCACTCTCCCTGCATTGTTCCCCAAGAGACTCTTTGGTGGGAGGGGCCTGCAGTCATACCAGATGTCTGCCCCCAGTCTGTCTGCTGGGGTTGCAGTCACACTGAACTACAGGGTTCTTTCTTTGCTACTCCCTGTGAGGTTTTTAAATTTTTTAAATATTTATTTATTTTCGAGAGAAGACAGAGGCACAGCATGAGTGGGGGAAGGCAGAAAAAGAGGGGGACACAGAATCCAAAGCAGAATCCAGGCTCTGAACTGTCATCACAGAGCCTGACATGGGGCTCGAACTTGCCAACTTTGAGATCATGACCTGAGTCGAAGTCGGGTGCTTAACTGATTGAGCCACCGAGGCACCCTTCCCAGTGAGGTTTTAATTGGTGGGTGAAGCTGGCAATCAGATAAGATGTCTGACCCCAGCCCACTGTTGGGCTGCAGTTAACCTGTATGTATGGTTATCTTCCCTACTCCCAGGGCAAGAACTACTTAGTCACTTTGGAGTGGTGCTGGCCACTGCTGGGGCTGCTCGCAGAATGAAACATGTTAGGTGCCACTTTGGAGAGACCCCTGATGAGTAGGGTGGGTTGGATGGAGCAGTCCACAGGAGCTTTTCAAACTGCTGCTTCTACACTGATTTCAGTGGGTTGTTTGCTATACTGTTCTCTTTAAGGGTGAGGATTCAATTTCCTATCACCTCTGGCTCTCCCAGAGCCAAGCTGCTGATTTTTAAAGTTCCTAGTGTTAAGTCCACTGGCTGTAAAACTCATGAAGTTAAGCCCCCATGGTTTTCAAAGCCAAATGTTATGGCGACTCATCTCCCCAGGGCAGGTCCCCTGTATCTGGGGTGCCTAGTATAGTCTGTTCTTCCTTTTCCATGCTTGTGGTATTCCTCCTGATGTGGTTAGTCTCATAGGTTAGTTTGGTTCCATACCATAGTTGCCCAGGTCTCTACTCTTCCTATTGTTTTTTTCATGTGGCCTCTTCTCTACAGCTACCTGTGGAGAGTCTGTTCTGCCTGTCTCGTTTTCTGGGTTTGTTACATTGACATGGCTGTTACTAGGTGTATCCATGGGATGAGGTGAGCTTAGGATCCTCCCACTTCTCAGTCTCTAGAATGTATTCTTTTTTCTTGCATTTTATTTATTAAAAAGTTTTTTTTTAATATATGAAATTTATTGTCAAATTGGTTTCCATAATTAAAAAGTTTTTTAAATGTTTGTTTATTTTGGGAGAGAGTGAGACTATGAATGGGCAAGGGGCAGAGAGAGAAGGAGACACAGAATCTGAAGCAGGCTCCAGGTTCTGTGCTGTCAGCCCAGAGCCCAACACAGGGCTTGAACTCACAAACCACAAGATCATGACCTGAGCCAAAGTTGGACGTCTAACTGACTGAGCCACCCAGGGGCTCCAAGAATGTATTCTTTTTATCTTTCATTTCATTTCATTTTATTTCAGAGAGAGGGAGAGAATGAGTGGGGGAGAAGGGCAGAGGGAGAGAAAGAGAGAATCTTAAGCAGGCTCTATGCTTGGCGAGGAGCTGAACATGAGGCTTGATCCCATGACCCTGGGATCATGACCTCTAGAGTCAGATGCTCAACTGACTGAGCCACCTACACATCCCTCTAGAATGTATACTTAACACAATGGGGACCACTGATGGATTCTTTTTAATATTATCAAAGACTATGTCAAAAATAATAGTCTAAGATAACATGAAAGGGAATGATAGAAGATATAAAGAAAAAAAGTATGATAAAAGTCCAATGATTTTTTTTTGCTTCATGTTCTGTGATGTATCTGTTTCAGTACCTTATACAGTACCTTGTTTTTTCTAGAGAATATCTTACTTCCTTTTCTACTGTTTTTTCTCTTTTCTCTTTTGAGGGAAGGGAGGGTGCAGAGAACTAACTTTTTCTTTTGCCATTAATAATATGGAAAAGATGTTAAGATAACTTGTAAGTAACTTAACATCTAATATTTAACTACTGCTTTTTATCTGTCATATACTATACTAGTAATTTTATTTTCTACTCAGAACATCCATGAGGTAGGCATTATATATTACCTTTCAGTTTTTAATATGTAAACATAAATTTCTGACATCTTTGAAAGAAACTACTTACTCTTTAGTTCTAATTTTTAGATATTTCTACATATGATACAGAAGATAAAATTATTATTTTTGTCAGCACTAGAGTTAAGATAGCAACATGTTATTCAACAAAAAGTTGAGATATATTTTCTTAAACTTACTTATGAAATAAACATCAGAAAAAGAAATATAAATAAGATAAGGATTTTTGTTTGTATCCTTTGAAAGATTGTTCTGGTTTTGTCTTCTTCAAACATATCAAATTAGAAAAGGTATAAACAGCCAGACATATTCAATATTAAGTGGTAAGACAGAAGTAGTTTTTTAAAATAAGGAATATATTTAAAATCAAATTAACTCAGTGCATTACCCTCAGTAACAGATTGAATTATCATTAATTTCAATATAAATCCATCTAGTGGAGAGCTACCAAGGCAAAAACCAAAAACAAAATACAAGAATAAAAAACCTGAACTTATTTCCCAATTAATTGTGGGATAATTTGTTATTTTTATTACTTCAAACACCTTCCAAAATATGAACAGTATGGTTACTAGAGTGAATTCATTTATCTATTCAGCAAATACTGAGTGCTTACCATAGGCAAGGCAGTGTTAAGCAATGGGGTTACAAGAATGAGTAAATAATCTTGCCTTAGGGGAGTTTACAGATTTATAGGAAAATATCAGTAAGTGTTAAGATAATTAAATAGGTGCTACAGGTACATGAAAAACTATGGAAATGGTAGGAAGGCATTTTAGTCTTAGGTGAGAAAGGGTAATGGTGATTAGGGAAGAAAAGAAGGAAGAAAAAAAAATTTAAGCTGCTACCTGAAAAACAGGTTTAGAGGCAGACTGGGAAGAACATTCCAGGCAGAGGAAATGGTATGTAAAAAGGACTCAGAAGCTAGCAAGAGAACCTGATGTGTGTGGTAACAACAATGAGGACAAATGGGTGGAACAGAGTAAATGGGTCTCTCCCCAAAAATTTGTATGTTGAAATCCTAACCCCCAATTGTGATGGTATAAGGAGATAAAGCCTTTGGGAGGTGCTGTGGTCATGAGGGTGAAGCCATCATAAATGGGATTAGTGCCTTTAAAAAAGGGACTCCAAAGAGCTCTCTCACTGTTGACCCATTGCCGCATAAGGATACAAACATAAGTCAGAATTCTACAACCTGGAAGAGGCTCTCATCAGAACCTAACCATGCTGGCATTCTACTCTCAGATTTAAAGCATCTAGAATTGGGAGAAATAAGATTCTGTTTAGAAGCCAGCCAGTCTATGATACTTTGTTATAGCAGCCCAAATTAAAACCAGTGGGTGGGAAATGCTGCTAAAAAGGCAGTTAGCAGAGATAGTTTATATAGGCCCTGGAAAATAATCTTAAAGAAATCAATTTGTATTCATAGGAAAATGATATTTCACTTAAGTTTTGAGAAGAAGAATAATATGTTGATATTTTTGTTTTCAAAGGATATCTCTGGGCTGCAATTTGAAAAACTGATTTGATGGGTGGGAAACAGGAAGCAAAGAAACCTGTTGAGAGAATGTTGGAATAATAGGAGATGAATTAGGATGGTTGCAATACTGATGTACAAAATGGACATGTTATATTTAAGTATATTCTGATTTACAGAGAATATGAAACTAACTTGTATTCTAAAATATATATTTTTTGAAATTTAAATACACAAAGGACAAATTTTTAAAATGAGAGATATATATTTTTAACTTTTTATTAGTTTTTAAAATTTACATCCAAGTTAGTTAGCATATAGTGCAACCATGATTTTAGGCAAAGATTCCTTAATGCCCCTTACCCATTTAGCCCATCCCCCCTTCCCACAACCCCTCTGTATGTTTTTGTCCCCCTCCCTGTTTTTATATTATTTTTGTTTCACTTCCCTTATGTTCATCTGTTTTGTATCTTAAAGTCCTCATATGAGTGAAGTCATATGATATTTGTCTTTCTCTGACTGACTAATTTCACTTAGCATAAAACCCTCTAGTTTCAACCACGTAGTTGCAAATGGCAAGATTTCATTCTTTTTGATTGCTGCGTAATACTCCATTGTATATATACCACATCTTCTTTATCCTTTCATCCATTGATGGACATTTGGGCTCTTTCCATACTTTGCCTATTGTTGATAGTATGGCTATAAACATTGGGGTGCATGTGCCCCTTTGAAACAGCACACCTGTATCCCCCAGATAAACACCTAGTAGTGCACTTGCTGGATTGTAGGGTAGTTCTATTCTTAATTTTTTGAGGAACCTCCATACTGTTTTCCAGAGTAGCTGCACCAGTTTGCATTCCCACCAGTAGTGCAAAAGAGATCCTCTTTCTCTGCATCTTCACCAATATCTGTTGTTGTCTGAGTTGTTAATGTTAGCCATTCTGACAGGTGTGAGGTGGTATCTCATTGTGGTTTTGATTTGTATTTCCCTGATGGTGAGTGATGTTGAGAATTTTTTCATGTGTTGGTTGGCCATCTGGATGTCTTCTTTGGAGAAGTGTCTATTCATGTCTTTTGCCCATTTCTTCACTGGATTCTTTGTTTTTTGGGTGTTGAGTTTGAAAAGTTCTTTATAGGTTTTGGATACTAACCCTTTATCTGATACGTCGTTTGCAAATATGTTCTCCCATTCTGTTGGTTAGCTTTTAGTTTTGCTGATTGTTTCCTTCACTTTGCAGAAGTTTTTATTTTATGAGGTCCCAATAGTTCATTTTTGCTTTTGTTTCCCTTGTCTCCAGAGACGTGTTAAGAAGTTGTTGCTGCTGAAGCCAAAGAGGGATTTTGCCTGCTTTCTCCTCTAGGATTTTGATGCCTTCCTGTCTTACATTGAGGTCTTTCATCCATTTTGATTTTATTTTTTTGTATGGTGTAAGAAAGTGGTCCTGGTTCATTTTTCTGCATGTAGCTGTCCAGCTTTTCCAGCACCACTTGCTGAACAGACTGTCTTTATCCCATTGGATAGTCTTTCTTGCTTTGTCAAAGATTAGTTGGCCATATATTTGTGCGTCCATTTCTGCGTTCTCTATTCTGTTCTATTGATCTGAGTGTCAGTTCTTGTGCCAGTACCATACTGTCTTGATGATTACAGCTTTGTAATACAGCTTGAAGTCTGGGATGTGATGCCTCCTGCTTTGGTTTTCTTTTTCAAGATTGCTTTGGCTATTCAGGGTCTTTTCTGGATCCATACAAATTTTAGGATTGTTTGTTATAGTTCTGTGAAGAATGTTGGTGTTATTTTGATAGATATTGGATTGAACATGTAGATTGCTTTGGGTAGTTTTAACAATATTTGTTCTTCCTATTAAGGACCACGGAATCTTTTTCCATTTTTTTGTGTCTTCTTCAATTTCCTCCATAAGCTTTCTACAGTTTTCAGTGCATAGATTTTTCACCTCTTTGGTTAGATTTATCCCTAGGTATTTTATGGGTTTTCATGCAATTGTAAATGGGATCGATTCCTTGATTTCTCCTCCTGTTGCTTCATTGTTGGTGTATAGGAATGCAACTGATTTCTGAGCATTGATTTCATATCCTGCCACTTTGCTGAATTCATGGATCAGTTCTAGCAGTTTTTTGGTGGTATCTTTTGGGTTTTCCATATAGAGTATCATGTCATCTGAGAAGACTGAAAGTATGGTCTCCTCCTGGCCGATTTGGATGCCTTTTATTTCTTTGTGTAGTCTGATTGCTGAGGCTAGGACTTCCAAAACAATGTCGAATAACAGTGGCGAGAGTGGACATCCCTGTCTTGTCCCTGACCTTAGGGAGAAAGCTCTCAGTTTTTCCCCATTGAGGATATTAGTATTGGGTCTTTCATATATGGCTTTTATGATCTCAAGGTATGATCCTTGTATCCCTACTTTCTTGAGGGTTTTTATCAAGAAAGGATGCTGTATTTTGTCAATTGCTTTCTCTGCATCTATTGAGAGGATCATGTGGCTCTTGTCCTTTCTTTTATTGATGTGATGAAACACATAGATTGTTTTGTGGATATTGAACCGGCCTTGCATCACAGGTATAAATCCCACTTAGTCATAGTGAATAATTTTTTTAATGTACTGTTGGATCCGGTTGGCTAATATCTTGTTGAGGATTTTTGCATCCATGTTCATCAGGGAAATTGGTCTATAGTTCTTTCAGTGGGATTTTTGTCTGGTTTTGGAATCAAGGTAATCCTGGTTTCATAGAAAGAGTTTGGAAGTTTTCCTTCCATTTCTATTTTTGGTAACAACTTCAAGAGAATAGATGTTAACTCTTCCTTAAATGTTTGGTAGAATTCCCCTGGAAAGCCATGTGGCCCTGGACCCTTGTTTTCTGGGAGATTTTTTATTACTAATTTGATTTCCTTACTGGATGTGGGTCTGTTCAAATTTTCTATGTCTTCCTGTTTCAGTTTTGGTAGTGTATATGTTTCTAGGAATTTGTCCATTTCTTCCAGATTGCCCATTTTATTGGTGTATAATTGCTCATAATATTCTCTTATTATTATTTGTATTTCTGCTTTGTTGGTTGTGATCTCTCCTCTTTCATTCTTGATTTTATTTACTTGGGTCCTTTCCTTTTTCTTTTTGATCAAACTGGCTAGGGGCTTATCATCAATTTTGTTACTGTTTCAAAGAACCAGCTTCTGGTTTCATTGATCTGTTACTGCTGTTTTTTGTTTGTTTCTTTGTTTTGATAGCATTGATTTCTACTCTAATATCTATTGTTTCCAGTCTTCTGCTGTTTTTGGGTTTTATTTGCTGTTCTTTTTCCAGCTCTTTAAGGTATAAGGTGTAAGGTGTATCTGAGATCTTACTTCCTTCTTTAGAAAGGCCTGGATTGCTATATACTTCCCTCTTATGAACGCCTTTGCTGCGTCCCAGAGGTTTTGGGCTGTGGTGTTATCATTTTCATTGGCTTCCATGTACTTTTCAATTTCCTCTTTAACTTCTTGGTTAGCCCATTCATTCTTTAGTAGGATGTTCTTTACTCTCCAAATATTTGCTATCTTTGCAAATTTTTTCTTGTGGTTGATATCAAGTTTCATAGCACTGTGGTCTGAAAATATGCACGGTATGATTTTGATCTTTTTGTATGTTCCATGCGCACTGCAGAAGAATGTATATTCCACTGCTTTAGGATGAAATGTTCTGAATATATCTGTTAAGTCATCTGGTCCAGTGTGTCATTCAAAGCCATTGTTTCCTTGTTGATTTTTTGATTAGATGATCTGCCCATTGCTGTGAGTGGGGTGTTGAAGTCTCCTATCATTATGGTATTACTATTGATGAGTTTCTTTTTGTTTGTGATTGATTTATATATCTGGGTGCCTCCACATTTGGTGCATAAATGTTTACAATTGTTAGGTCTTCTTGGTGGTTAGACCCCTTGAATATGATATAATGCCCTTCTGCATCTCTTGGTACAGTCTTTAAAATCTAGATTGTCTGGTATAAGTATGGCTATTCCAGTTTTCTTTTGTTGACCATTAGCATGATAGATGGTTCTCCATCCCCTTACTTTCAATCTGAAGGTGTCTTTAGGTCTATAGTGGGTCTCTTGTAAACAGCATATAGATGGATCTTGCTCTTATCCATTCTATTACCCTATGTCTTTTGATTGGAGCATTGAGTCCATTGATGTTTAGAGTCAGTACCGAAAGATATGAATTTATTGCCATTATGTTGCTTATAGAGTTAGAGTTTCTGGTGGTGTTCTCTGGCCCTTCTAGTCTTTGTTGTTTTTGGTCTTTTTTTTTTTTTTTTTTCCATTTTTTTCTCCCCTCAGAGAGTCACCCTTAAAATTTCTTGCAGGACTGGTTTAGTTGTCAGGAACTCCTTTAATTTTTGTTTGTCTGAAAAACTTTTTAAAATCTCTCCTTTTATTTTGAATGACAGCCTTGCTGGATAAAGAATTCTTCGCTACATATTTTTCCAATTCAGCACACTGAATATATCCTGCCACTCCTTTCTGGCCTGCCAAGTTTCTGTGCATAGGTCTGCTGCAAACCTCATCTGTCTTCCCTTGTAGGTTAAGGATTTTTTTCCCTTGCTGCTTTCATGATTCTTTCCTTGCCTGAGTATTTTGTGAATTTGACTATGATATGCCTTGTCGATGGTCGGTTTTTGTTGAATCTAATGGGAGTCTTCTGTACTTCCTGGTATTTGATGTCTGTGTCTTTCTGTAGGTTAGGAAAGTTTTCTGCTATGATTTGCTCACATAACTCTTCTACCCCTTTTTCTCTCTCTTCATTTTTTGGGAAACCCATGATTCTGAATTCATTCCTTTTTAATGAGTCACTGATTTCTCTAAGTCTTAAATTGTGCTCTTTTGCCTTAGTCTCCCTCTTTTTTTCTGCTGCATTATTCTTCATATTTTGTCCTCTATATCGCTTATTTGCCATTCTGCCTCATCCATCCTTGCTGCCATGACATCCATTTGAGATTGCAGCTCAGTTATAGCATATTTTGTTCCATCCTGATTAGTTTTTACCTCTTTTATATCTGCAGAGGGGGATTCTAATCTATTTTCGACTCCAGCTAGTATTCTTATTATCGTGATTATAAATTCTGGTTCAGACATCTTGCTTGTATCTGTGTTGATTAAATCCTTGGCTGTCATTTCTTCCTGCTCTTTCTTGAGGTGAATTCCTGCTGAGTTGTGGCTTGGTTGTGCAGATTGTTGTGTTAATCCTCAAATCAGTTTTCTAGATGTGCAAGATGGTTTAGTGTTGATCTGACTATATTTCATGGATGCAAGAAGCAAAAAAAATTCCATGGTGTTCTGCCATTTTGGCTCCTCCCACTAAAATAGGATATATTTCAATGAAAACTGGTCCTAGTCAAGATTCATACCAAAATTTTGATATTTCATGTTAAACTTGGATATATAAAGGCATGGATATATAAAGAATATTACAAAATAATTTTGTTTCCCTTAAAATTAAAAGTTTATTAAGTATTAAATACACAAAAATTTATAATGCATATATAAAATGTAGATAATAAGTTACCCATGTACCTAAAATCTAGGTTGAGATTATTTATATCTTCAAAGACCACTGTGTGTTTTATACTATTCTTGTCTCCTTTTTCCCAAGTAACTCTTTTCCTGACTCTTAAAACCATTTCTTTACTTTTTTTTTAAATGTTTATTTTTGAGACAGCGTGCATGTGCAAATGAGCAGAGGAGAGGTAGAGAGAGAGAAAGAGAGAGGGACAAAGAATTGGAAGCATCCTCCAGGTTCTGATCTGTCAGCACAGATCCTGATGCAGAGTTTGAACCCATGAACCATGAACGAGATCATGACCTGAGATGAAGTCAGATGCTTAACTGACTGAGCCACCCAGGCACCCCCTTACTTATTTTTATAAAAACTTTATCGAGACAGAATCCACATTCTATACACCTTACCCATGTACAGGGTAAAATTTTAAAAATTTTAAAGTATTTCACAGAGTTGTGCAACCATCATCAGAATCAACTTTGAAACATTTTTATCAACTTACCCCCCAAAATCTCATACCCATTAGCAGTCCACATTTTCTCCCAATCTCCAGCCCTAAACAACCCATAATCTACTTCCTGTCTCTGTATATTTGCATATCCTGAACGTTTCACATAAATGGAATCACACAACATGTGGCCGTTTGTGACTGGCTTCTTTTACTCAGCATGTTTTCAGGGTTCATCCATGTTGGAGCATATATCAGTCACTCATTTACTTAAAAAATACTTTTGCACAGATGTTTATCTAAATATATTGTTCTATTCAGTTTAGCATGTTTTTGAAATTTATATTAGTGGAATAATACTGTATATATTCTAATATAACTTGGTTTTCTCATTCAACATTGTGTTTGTGATGTTCTTCCATGCTGACATACATAGATAGCTTTAGTTCATTTTCACTGATGTACAGTATTCTATTATAATTATACCACAATTTATTTATCTATTCTTCTGCTTATGGGCATCTTTTATTCTATTTGTTGGTATTACGAAAAAAAGCAGCTATTAGAAAACGTTCCTTTACATTTTTCTTCGTACCTATGCGCGAGGCTTTCTTTAAAGGAATGTTCTTCAACTTGCAGGTCAACGCCAATTAACAGGGTAGTAAACTAACTTAAATAGTTATAAGTAGTATGCCAAAAAAAAAAAAATAGAACAGAAAATATCAGAATGACTTTCTTGTAGTTAGGATTATTGTTTCCTAAACGTTTTGTAACTTCTATATACATATATGTGCATGTATATGTATACATATATGTATATATGTATATATATCCACATAGAGACATACACACACATATGTATGTGGGTACTGGATTACAATGTGAAGTATATTTCTTACTGTGGCTCATGGTCAAAAAGTGTAAGCTACCTTTCTAGGGTATATTGGTAGATGTGGTTTATGAATCATAGGAATAAGCAGATGTACATCATTACTATATGAAAACAAATCATTTTCCATAATGTCTGTACCAATTTACACTTCTAACAGTAGTACTGCTGCCTATTCTGACGAGCCTTGATGTTGACAGTTTTTTAAAAATGTTGTTTGAATGAATAGATGATAAATGAAAAAGCAACTACAGTAAAATGTTAATAGCAGAATTCAGGTAGAATCTATAAGGGTATTCACTGTAAAAGTCCTTCAATGTGATATAGAAAAAGGTTAGGGTAAAGTTGTCTCAACTTGTAAAGGTTTTTTTCAAAACAATACCATACTGGACTAGCCTTTCATTCTAGCCACCATTCAATTGATCTTTGTCCTATAAACAGTTTGGGTAATACCACTTCCCCTAAGAAGTATCCAACTGAGTTACTAGAAAGTAATTACATGTCTCATCTTGATCAGTTTGGACAAGGATATCCTGATTTTCCCCAAATTTTCTGTTCACCAGCTTTATCCTTGTTTCTCCACTTTTACAAATGTGCTAGAATGCTGTATAAGCACCTTACTGTTCATTTATATATTGACCTTTTAGTTTTGCTCTGTTATTTATGTCTCTTCATCTGTTTGTGCAGGGTGTCCAAGACTTGTAAATTTCTAGAGGTCAGGTATGGACCTTTTGCATAGCATCAAATACAATGTTATCATTTATGCAATTAATAAATCCACTTTATGTAACAAGTTCAGAAAATTGAGCTAAAGTTATAATCTCCACATCATGAAATAAAATAAACCTTGCAAATGGCTGTATTAAAAAATACATTTTGGATTTATAGGATAGCAATTGATTTATAGTTATGATAGTCATGACAGGACTCTTTGTCTTATTGCTAACTTTAAAGAGAAGACTAACAGCATCTATTAACTATATTTGCTTGATCAGGTTAAGGAACTTTCCTTCTTATCCTAGCTTGCTGAGAGCTGTTATTCATAGACGGGTGTTGAATTTTATTGAATGCTTTTTATGAATCAAATAAGAAGACTATATGTTTTTTCCTCATTAATTTGTTAACGTGGTGTTTCATGTTAATCAGTTATCTAATGTTGAACCATCTTTTTATCTTGGAAATAAATCAATCTTGAAGTATTGTTTTTTACATATTGCTGGATTTGGTGTTTAATATTTTATTTTTTATTTATTTTTTTTTTTTAATTTTTTTTTCAACGTTTATTTATTTTTGGGACAGAGAGAGACAGAGCATGAACAGGGGAGGAGCAGAGAGAGAGGGAGACACAGAATCGGAAACAGGCTCCAGGCTCCGAGCCATCAGCCCAGAGCCCGACGCGGGGCTCGAACTCATGGACCGCGAGATCGTGACCTGGCTGAAGTCGGACGCTTAACCGACTGCGCCACCCAGGCGCCCCTAATATTTTATTTTTGAAGTGCTTTTCATCTATGTTCACCATGATATTACCCATATTTTTCATTTTTTTGACTATTCTTTTCTGGTTTTGGTTAAGATTATTGTAGTCTTACAACATGAATTAGGAAATGTTTACATTTCTATTATTCCAAAGAAAAGTTTATGTAAGATTGGAATTACCTGTTCCTTGAAAGTTGTATAGAATATGGCTGTAAAATGAGCCAAACTGTTTTTTAAAAATAGAATTTTTTTTGAACAACTTTAGATTTACTGAAAAGTTGAGAAGATAAAATATAGAGTTCACATATACCCTGTTCCCAGTTTCCCCTATCTTTTAACATCTTACATTAGTATGGTACATTTTGTTAGACTTAATGACCAATATTGGTATAATACAATTAAAGTCCATACATTATTCATATTTCCTCTTGTCCTTTTAATGTTCTAGGATCCCATCCAGATTACCCTATTACAACATTTAGTTTTCAAGTCTTGTGATGTTCCTCTTGGCTGTGACAGCTTTCCAGATTTTCCTTGGCTTTAATGACCTTGACAGTTTTGAGAAGTATTGTTTAGGTATTTTGTAGGGTGCCCCATTACTCAAGTTTTCTGATATTTTTCTCATAAGACTAGAGTTGTGGGATTTGGGGAGGAAGAGCATAGAAGTAAAGCGCTATTTTCATCACATCATATCAAAGGCACAAAATCATACCATGATACATGAATGTTACTGACTTTGATCACCTGAGGTATCTGTCAGATTTCTCCACAGTACTTTTTTCCTTTCCTTTCCATACTGTACTCTTAGGAAGGATGTCATTTTGTACAGCCCACATGCCCCCTCTTTGAGGGTAAAACATAAACATGAATAACTTGGAAATCTACATGAAAGACTTGTCTCTTTTTCCTCAGTGTTAATTTATTCAAGTATTCATTTAGATCAGTGTGGACTCATGGATATTTACACCTTGGGTTATAATAAAGTACAACTACATTTTGTTGCTTAAACTGTTTCATGAAACTTTGGCCATTGGGAGCTTTGTCAGTTGGCTCCTATATGCCTTTGACATACATCCAAAAATGTGGGTTTTTTTGTTTGCTTTTTTGAGCAATTCTTTACTTTTGAGCACTAAAAGGTGCTCTAGGCTTATCTTGTATATTTCTTGCCCAGTCCTGGAACCAGCCATTTGTCTGAGAAGAAGTTCCTTTTATTGGTAAACAGTATTAGAAATCAAGATCTGAGCATTAGGTATGCTTGTTTTTACTGAGGTATTGTTTCTTTTGGACCCTTTCTGCTGAGAGAGCAAAGGAATATGTATGTATGCTAACCATGTACGTACACATATCTACAAATATTTCTATATACATACCATTTGTATACCATTTATATTAAATAAACATGAATCCACACTGATGTCTCCAACTCTGAACACATGGATCATTCTAGCCTCCTCCCATTGTAAATATGTGATTTTCTACTGTATCAATGAGAAATGCAGTTCCCACCATTCACCATTTACTTAATTGTTGAAACATATATAGTGAACATATATAGTGATATCAGCAAACATATATAGTAACATCAGAATTGTTAACTCAAGTGTGCAAGGGATAGAACTATCAACTAGAATAAAATACTTATGTGCAATTCCTTTACCTTTAGCCTTACAAACACCACTTGTATCCAAAGGTACAGTAGTATCCCTGCCCCCTCCCTTCTGCAATTTCACTTTCTATAGCTTCAATTACCCATGATCAACAGCAGTCTGGAAGCAGATGGTCCTCTTTCTAACATATCATTGGAAGGTCAATAGAACACTATATCACACTGCCTATGTAATTCACCTTACGTCATCACATTACATACGCATGTATCATCTCACATCACCACAAGAAGAAGGGTGAATAGAGTACAATAAGATACTTTGAGAGGAAGACCACATTTACATAACTTTTACTACAGTATGTTACTATTGTTCTATTTTATTATTAGTTATTGTTGTTAACCTCTTACTGTGCCTAATTAATAAAGTAAATTTTATCATAGTTAAGTATGTATAGGAAAAAACATAGTATACATATAGGGTCTAGCACTATCTGTGATTTCAGGCACCTATTGGGGATCATGGAATGTATCCCTGTGGATAAAGGGGGACTACTGTACTTAGGTCAGCATCTTTTCCCTCTAGCCCCTTCAGTGAGATTGTTTCCTATATTAAAAAAAAAAAAGTTTCTTTATTTTTGAGAGAGAGAGAGAGAGAGAGAAAGAGAGAGAGAGAAAGAGAGAGAGAGAAAGAGAGAGAGAGAATGAGTAGGGGAGGGGCAGAGAGAGAGGGAGACCCAGAATTTGAAGCAGGTTCCAGGCTCTGAGCTGTCAGCACGGAGCCCGACGTGGGGCCCGAACTCATGGACTGCGAGATCATGACCTGAGCGGAAGTTGGACGCTCAACCGACTGAGCCATCCAGGCGTCCCTGTTTCCTATATTTTTAATATATTTAGTTTCTCTTCTCAGAGTCTGCATTATTTTCTGGGATATGCCAACTGCCTAAATGCTGTTTTTAAAAAAATTCTGCATATATTAAGCATTCTTTGTAACGTAAAGTTCTGTGAGTTTTGACAAATGCATAACATATGTTTCCATGTTTCACCCTATAGTATCATACAGAATAGTGTTATTGCCCTCAAAATTGGCTGTGATTCATCTATTCATCTATGTCCCTCTTTCCACAAATCCCTGGCAGTCACTGATCACTTCACTGTCTATACTGTTTTACTTTTTCCAAAATGTCACAAAATCGGAATCCTATGGTATGTATCATTTTCAAATTGGCTTTTTTTTTTTTTAACTTAGCATATGCATTTAAGATTCCTCCACATCTTTTTTGTGGTTTGATAGCTCATTTTGTTTTATGATTGAATACTATTCCATTGTATGGATGCAACACAGTTTGCTTATATATTTACCTACTTAAGTACATCTTGGTTGATTACAGTTTTTAGCAATTATCTTATCAATGTTCACATGCAGTTTTTCACGGGCATAAAGTTTTCAAATCAGTTGGGTAAATAACTACGAGTTCTTTATTTTGGATGCAAGTTCTTTTTTAGATATTGTGATAGAAGAACTAGATGAAAAACTAATAATGATACAGAAAAACTCAAAGGCACCATCAATTATCAGGATCTAATTGACATAGAATAGTCACCTGACCAAACAATCTATATTCTTCTCCAGTGCTCATGGAACATTTACCATGAGAGATCATAACCAAAACCATAAAAATAAACCTCAACAAGTTTAAAATAATTGAAATCATACAATGTGTTTTCTGATAACAGAATCAAATTAGAAATCAATAACAGAGGGGCGCCTGGGTGGCGCAGTCGGTTAAGCGTCCGACTTCAGCCAGGTCACGATCTCGTGCTCCGTGAGTTCGAGCCCCGTGTCGGGCTCTGGGCTGATGGCTCGGAGCCTGGAGCCTGTTTCCGATTCTGTGTCTCCCTCTCTCTCTGCCCCTGCCCCGTTCATGCTCTGTCTCTCTCTGTCCCAAAAATAAATAAAAAACGTTGAAAAAAAATTAAAAAAAAAAAAAAAGAAAAAAAAAGAAATCAATAACAGAAAGATAATAGGAAAATTCCCATACACTTTGAACCTAAACCAAGTTTATAAATTTCTAGGTAACCAATGGAGCAAAGAAGTCTTAAAGGAATGAAAAAAAAAATACTGCAGTGATTAAAAATGAAGAGACAACATATCAGAATTTGTGGGATGCACCTAAAACAATGTTTCTAATACATTAAAAAAGAGGTAAGTCTCAAATCAATATAAGCTCCCACCTTAAGGACTGTATACAGCAAAATAAACCCAAAATAAGATAAACAATGAAATCATAAAGATAAGAGCAGAGGCCAATGAAATTTGAATATGGAAAAATAATAGAAAAAACCAATGAAACAAAAAGCCCAATCTTTGAAATAATCAATAAAACTGAAATATCTTAAGCAAGACTGAGAAAGAAAAAGAAGACAAATTACCAATATACAAATGAAATAAAAATATTAGTACAGACAATGAAGACAAACACATAACAATAAGGAGATACTAGGAAAGTACTACATACATAAAACTTAGATGAAATGGGAGAATTCCATGAAAAGTACAAAATGCCACATTCAATCAAAAATAAAATAATTTGAGTAGCTTCATAACTTTTAGGGAAATTGAATCTACAGTGAAAACACTCTAGAAAAATAAATCTCCAGGCCATATGGTTTCACTGGTAAATTTTACAAAGTGTTCAAAGAGAAATTAATATAAATTCTACATAAACAAACTCTTCCAGAGAAAAGAAGGAGGAACGCTTTATTTACTACTTTTTATGAAGCTAATATACTTTGATAAGTAAATACAGATAGAGTAAAAAAAAACCTGTAGAATAGTATCTTTTATGAATATATATGTAAAAATTCTTACCAAAATATTAGCAAACAGATTTCAGCAATATATAAAAAGAATGGAAAAAAATGATATGACATAACCTAATGGAGATTATTCTAAGAATGCAAGACTGGTTCTATACGTAAAGAGGTCAATCAATATAATCTACCATACAGACAGAAAAAATAGATCACATAATTTATTAATTTATGTACAAAAGCGTATCAATATTCATTCATGGTAACAACTCTTCAGAAAAATTTGGAATAGAGACAAACTTTCTCAGACTTTAAAGCTTTTATAAAAAAGCCTACAAATCACATTATACTAATTGATGAAGGACTGAAAGCTTTTCCTGTAAGATCAGAAAAAAGTCAAGGATGTCCATTCTCATCATGGCTACTGAACACAGTGGTGGAAATTCTAGTCAGTACAACTGGCAAGAGAAAAGAAAGAATCAAGGCAGGCAGATCAGAAAGGAAGCAATAAAACTGCTCCTATTTACAGATGACATGATGAAAGACTCTTAAAACAAAACAAAAAATACCCTCTTAGATCGCACTAGTATTTAATCAAGGCTGCAGTACATAAGATCAGTATACAAATTATATTTCTACAAAGAACAAACTGGTGGTTGCCAGAGGGTAGCAGAGTATGGGGATGAATGAAATGGGTGAAGGGGATTGGGAGGTACAAGTTTCAAGCTATTGCAATGAATAAGTCCCAGAGATGAAAGGTACAGTATAAGGAATACATAATTGTTGTATGGTAACAGATGGTAGCTACACTTGTGATGAGCATAGAATAATGTATAAAGTTGTTGAATCATTATATTGTATACTTGAAAGTGATGTAATATTGCATGTCAACTATACTTAAATTAAAAAAATTAAAACAAAATACTGTTTACAGATTTCTTGTGTCCAGTACTTCATGTTAGAAGCTTGAAAATTGTCACTCCATCCTACTAACAAGTAAAAGCCTGAAGAGACTGAAAAATCAACTCTTTTTGAATCTGTAAGAGAGGGGAGACACAGGGCAAACTGCTGTCTCCATGACTGGAGAGGCCAACAAGCAAATACAGGAAGTTCTGGCTTACCACAGTAGAGAATTGCAAGGGAAACAGCTGCAAGAAATAGTGCTGAGGTGAGAAAACCTGAGTTGTTATTAATGAATTGCTGGATGCTCAGTATGGACAAGTGGAAGTTAAAAATTCTAGGAGGACCTAGTCATAGGGGACCCTCCAAAATATTGTGAGATTTACCTCCAGGAGCATAACCAGGTTCCTATAGTAGATACGGAAGAAAAATCCTTGTGCTTCCAGCAAGGGGAGAAGAAAGGAACCATTTTGAAACACTGTTAGCACTCTGTTCTTCTTAACAAGGCGTGCCTTCAGAGGTAACTAGTTAACCAGAGCATAATCTGCTGGGATATTATCAGAGACTAACTGACCTGGAAGACACAATATACCCCACTCCTGCTCCCTCTAGCCATGCTGTCCCACCTAAGGTTGGGGGGTGGTGGTGAGAAAAAAAACTACAAACACTTGTGAGGTACAAAGTCCAGAGGCAATGGTTCACTAAAGTACAGAGACCTGATGTAGGGATACAGAACACTTTCCCTCCTCCCAAATTTCATCACCATATTACTAAAGGCCTATTTAAAACAGTTCCTTTTATGTGAAAAATGGGGCAACCTCTTGTATTGTTGGTGGGAATGCAAATTGGTGCAGCCACTCTGGGAAACAATATGGAGGTTCCTCAAAAAGTTAAAAATAGAACTACACTATGATCCAGGAATCACTACTACATTATTTATGCAAAGAATACAAAAATACTAATTTAAAAGGATACATACCCCTGCAATGTTTATACCATCATTATCTACAAATTAGCCAAATTATAGACACAGCCCAAATGTCCAATGATTGATGAAAGGATAAAAAAGATGTGTTTACACACACACACACACACACACACACACACACACACACACACACACAAATATTACTCAGCCATTAAAAAGAATGCCATCTTGACCTTTGCAATGATATGGATGGAACTAGAGTATCATGCTAAGTGAAATGTCAGAGAAAAATACCATATGATTTCACTCATATGAGGAATGTAAGAAACAAAACAAATGAGTCTGAGGGAGAAAAAGAGAAAGGCAAACCAAGAAACAGATTCTTAACTATAGAGAGCAAAATGATGGTTACCAGAGAGGAGGTGGGTAGGGGAATGGGTTAAATGGGTGATGGGAATTAAGGAAGGCACTTGTGATGAGCTCCAGGTATTGTATGTAAGTGTTGAATCACTAAATTGTACAACTGAAACAAGTATTTCACTGTATATTAACTGGAATTTAAATAAAACCTTAAAAAATAATCTAAAGAAACCAAACAAGTTCCTTTTACCTAGTACACAATGTCTGGCTACCAAGAAAAAATTACAAGGCATACTAAAAGGTAAAAACACAATTTTTAAGTGAAAGAGCAAACATCAGAACCAGGTATGGCAAGGATGTTGGAATTATCAGACCAGGAATTTAAAATAAGATTAATATGTGAAGGGCTATAATGGATATAACCCATGCTATTAACTAGATAGCATGCAAGAACAGATGGGCAATATAAGCAGAAAGATAGAATCCAATGAAAGAATGAAAAAGAAATGCATAAAAAAAAATTGAACAGTAATGATGAATGCCTTTGATGGGCTCATAGCTGAGAAAAGAATTTCTGAACTAGAGGATATATTAATAGAACTTTTGAAAACTGCAAAGCAAAAAGAACACAGACTGAAAACAAAACAAAATATCCAAGAACTGTGGGACAACTAAAGAAGGTATAACATGTGTGTAATGGGAATACTAGAAGAAGAAAAGAAGAAATACTTAAAACATGCTTGAGGGGCGCCTGGGTGGCGCAGTCGGTTAAGCGTCCGACTTCAGCCAGGTCACGAACTCGCGGCCCGTGGGTTCGAGCCCCGCATCAGGCTCTGGGCTGATGGCTCAGAGCCTGGAGCCTGTTTCCGATTCTGTGTCTCCCTCTCTCTCTGCCCCTCCCCCGTTCATGCTCTGTCTCTCTCTGTCCCAAAAATAAATAAACGTTGAAAAAAAAATTAAAAAAAAAAAAACATGCTTGAGAATTTCCCCCAAATTAATGTCAGACACCAAAATAGTCAGAGAACTCCAAATAGGATAAATGCAAAAGCAAAAAACAAAAAAAACCTCAAACTATACCTACACATATAATTTCAAATTATAGAAAATCAAAGAGAAAGAATCCTAAAAGTCAGAGGAAAAACAAACCCTTTATGTAAAGAGAAACAAAGATAAGAATTAACCTGACTTTTGCTCAGAAACCATGCAAGCAAGATAAAAGTGGAGAGAAATATTTAAAGTGTTGAGAGAAAAGAACAACCAACTTAGAATTCTGTACACTGTGAAGTTATCCTTTTAGCAGTGCAGGAGAAATAAAGGCTTCTCAAATAAAAATTGAAGGTATTTGTTGACAGTAGATCTGCCTTGCAAGATATGTTAAAAGAAGTTGTTTAGAGAAAAGGTAAATGATATAGGTCCTTACACAGAGCATAAAAGAAGGAATAATGAAAGTAAAATAAAAACTTACTTTTCTTATTCTTAATTGATCTAACATATAATAGTTTGTTCAAAATGATAAGATCAACAGTATATTCATTATATATGCTTTATGTATATATTTTATGTGTATATGTATCCTTATGTATATAAGTGAAATGAATGACAGCAGTTATACAAAGGATGGGAGGAAGGAAGGAATTAGGATAATTTTGTTATTACAAGGTGTAATTATAAGGTATTCCATTTGAAAGTGGACTTGGTTAGTTGTAAGTGTATATTGTAAACTCTAGGGCAACCACTAAAAAAAGTAAAACAAGAAGTATAATTGATATGCTAAGAAAGGAGAAAAAACAGAATCATATATAAGGCTCAATTAAAACAAATGGCAGAAAAAGTGAAAGATAAAAATAGGAACAAAGAATGGCAACAAATAGAAAACAGTATTGAATATGGGAGACATTAATCCAACTATATTAATAATCACTTTGAATGTCGATGGTCTAAATGCAAAATTAAAAGACAGAGAGTGTCAGAGTGGATTAAAAACACAACCCCACTATATGTTGTTTACAAGAGACCCCCTTTAAACATATAAATATAGATTAAAAGTAAATGGATATATATAGAAAAACCTATCATGCTAACATTTATAATAATAATAATAATAATAATAATAATAAAGCAGGAGTAACTATAGTAGTTTGAGACAGAGCAGACTTCAAAGCCAGGACAGTTGCCAGTGCTAAAGAAGGACATTTATAATGATAAAGGGGTCAATTCTCCAAAAAAACATGTTTTTAACAAGCGGTCACCTAACAACAGAGCATCAAACTATGTGAGGCAAAGACTAAAAACTACAAAGAGAAGAAATTAAGCCCACTATCACAGTTGCAGACTTCAACACCCCTATTTCAGAAATGGACACATACAACAGGCAGAAAATCAGTAAAGACATACCTAAACTCAACAACTCCATCAAACACTGGGTATAATCGACATCTATAGACTACTTCATCCAACAATGACAGAATACACATTCTTCTCAAGCTCATGTGAGACATTCACCAAGGTAGACCACTTTCTGGGCCATGAAACACACCTTAAAAAATTTAAAAAGGATACAAATTCTACAGTGTCTACTCTCAGACCACAGTGGAATTAAACAGCACACTTTGAAATAATGCTTGAGTCAAAAAAAAAAAAAAAAAAAAAAAAAGAAAAGAAAAGAAATAACACTTCAAGGGAGAAATATCCAAGAGAAATTTTGAAATATTTTGAACTAAACAAAAATGAAAGGGAGTAAGGGAATTGGCAAAATAGCTGAAGAGAATTAAGAAATACAAATTTCTAGTTATAAAATAAGTCACAAAGATGAAAAGTAAAAAAAAAAAAAATAGGGAGAGAGAAATTTCAAACTTTGAAATGCAGAGAAAACAGGGTTTAGAAGGAAATTTATAGCCTTGAACACTAAAAATAAAGATCTTAAATCAATCATCTGAATTTACACCTTAAGAAAAATAGAAAAATAGAGGCACCTGGGGCGCCTGGGTGGCTCAGTGGATAAAGCGTCTGACTTTGGCTCAGGTCATAACCTCATGGCTTGTGGGTTCGAGACCCATGTTGGGGTTCATGTTGACAGCTCAGAGCCTGGAGCCTGCTTCAGATTCTGTTTCCCTCTCTCTCTGAACCTCCCCCACTCACACTCTGTCTCACTCTTCCTCAAAAATAGATGAACATTAAAAAAAATTAAGAAAAAGAAAATAGAATAAAAGCAAAATAATTCAGAGTAAGCAGAAGAGAAATAACAAAAATTAGAGCAGAAATCAGTGAAACTGAAAATTGGCAATCAACAGAGAAAATCTCCAAAACCAAAACCAGTTCTTTGAAATGATAAATAAAACCAATAAGCCTCTAGCCAGGCTAAGTAAGTAAAAAAAAAAAAAAAAAAAAAAAGAGAATACACAAATTATTAATATTAGAAATAAAAGAGAGGGTATCACTACAGTTTCTATGCACACTAAAAAGATAATAAAAGAATACTTACAACAACTCCACACTCATAAATTTGATAACCTGGATGAAATGAACCATTATATTAAAGATGCAATCTGCTAAAATTCACATAAGAAGAAACAGACAATCTAGATAGGCCTATTCTATTAAAGAAGTTGAATCACTAATTGATAATCTTCTAGGGGTGCCTGGGTGGCTCAGTCGGTTGAGCGTCCGACTTCGGCTCAGATCATGATCTCACAGTTTGTGAGTTCAAGCCCTGTGTTGGGCTCTGTGTTGACAGCTCGGAGCCTGGAGCCTTCTTTGGATTCTGTGTCTCCCTCTCTCTCTGCCCCCAACCCACTCGTGTTCTGTCTCCGTCTCTCTCAAAAATAAATGAACATTAAAAAAAAATCTTCTAAACAGGAGGCACCAGGTTTGGATATATTCAATAGTGCATTCTACCAAACCTTTAAGGAAGAAATTACCCCAATTCTCTACAATCTTTTAAAGAAGATAGAGACCGAGGGAATACTTCCAAACTCATTCTATGAGGCTAGCTAGTATTAGTCTAATACCAGCCAAGCAAAGACATTAGAAGAAAAAACCTATACACAATATCTGCAAAAATCCTCAACAAAATATTAGCAAATTGAATCCAACAGTGTTAAAAAAATATATACACCATGACCAAATAGGATTAATCCCAAGTATGCAAGGCAGGTTCACCATTTCAAAATCAATTAATATAATCCATCAATCACATCAACAGGCAAAAAATAGAAAAGTCACATGAGCACATCAATAGATGCAGAACAAACATTTGACAAAATCCTACACCCACTGTGATAAAAACCCAGTAAGCTGGAATAGAGGGGCATGAGGGAAACATCCTCAATTTGATAAAAAATATCCACAAAAACATACATCCAATACATTTCTCAATGGTGAAAATTCAAAGCTTGCTTAGTAAGATCAAGTATGATATCCTCTCTCACCACTCCTTTTCAACACTACCTGACATTTTTAGCTACTGCAATAGGACAAGAAAAGGAAATAAAGGTATTCAAATTGGGAAGGAAGAAACAAAACTACCTTTCTTTATATATGACATGGTCATCTAAGTAAAACATCTGAAAGAGTCAAGAAAAAAACTTCTGGAACTAAGAAGTATTATGGCAAGGTTACAGAATACAAAGTTAAAATACAAAAGTCAAAAATTTTCCTATATATCAGCAATAAACAACTGAAACTGAAATGAAAAATATATCAGTTACATTAGCAGCCCCCCAAATGAAAAACTTATATACATCTAACAAAAGCTATCAGACTGAGTGAAATCAATGAAGAATTAAATAAAGTTCCTATTCCATGTTTATACATAAGAAAAGTAAATATCATCAGGATGTCAGTTCTTCCCAGTTTGATCTATAGATTCAATGGCAATCTAAATAAAAATCCCAGCAAGTTGTTTTATGGATATTTACAGACTGATTCTACATTCTCTATGGAGAGACAAAGGATCCCAAATAGTCAACACAATATTGAAGCAGAATAAAGTTAGCAGACTTATACATATGGACTCTGATTCCCTTCTATAAAGTTATAGCTAGTGTGGTACTGGTGAAGGAACAGCAAATAGATGAATGGAACAGAATAGAGAACCCAGAAATGTAGAAACACATAAATATAGTAAATTGATCTTTGATAAAGGAGCAAAAGCAATACAACGGAGCAAAGATAGTCTTTTCAATAAATAGACTGGACATGTACATGGAACAACTGGACATGTACATGTGAAAAAAATGAATCCACACATAGACTTTACATCTTTCTCAAAAATTAACTCAAAATGGATCCTAGAACAAAATGGAAAATACAAAACTAGAGAACTACAGGATAACACAGGAGAAAACATAGATGAGTTGGGTATGATTACTTTTTAGATACAATGCTAGGGGTACAATCCGTAAAGGAAATAATTGGTAAACTGGACTTCATTAAAATTAAAAATTCTGCACTATGAAAAACAATGTCTAGAAAAGACAAGTCAGAGAATGGAAAAAATATTTGCAAAGGACACATCTGATAAAGAAATATTAATCAAAATGTACAAAGAAACCTTTAAACTCAACAATAATAAAACAAACAACCCAAAAAATGGGCCAAAGACCTTAACGGACAACTCATTACAGAAGATATACAGATGGTAAATATTCATATGAAAAAATGTTCAACATCATATGTCATCAGAGAAATGCAAATTAAAGCAATAATTAGATAACACTACACATCTATTAGAATGGCCAAAACTTGGGGAACCTGGCTGGCTCAGTTAGTGGAGCACGCCACTCTTGATCTCGGGGTTGTGGGTTTGAGTCCCACATTGTGTGCAGAGATTACCTAAAAAAAATCTTAAAAAAGAAAAAAAAGAATGGCTGAAATTCTGAACTCTGACAACACCAAATACTGTTGAGGACACAGAACAACAAGAAATTGCATTCATTGCTGGTGGGAATGAAAAATGATGTAGCCACTTTGGAAGACATCACAGTTTCTCAGACAATCCAGCAATTCTGCTCTTTGATATTTACCCAAGTAGTTGAAAATTTATTCACTATAAATTTATTCACCAAAATTTCACACAAAAATCTGCACATGGATGTTTACAGCAGCTTTGTTCATAACTGCCAAAACTTGGAAGCAACCAGATGACCTTCAGTAAGTGAATGGATAAATAAATGGTACATCCAGACAATGGAATATCACTCAGTGTTAAAAAGAAATGAGCTATTAAGTCATGAAAAGACACAAAGGAAGCTTAAATGCATATTATTTAGCAAAAGAAGCTAATCTAGAGAGGCTACATACTATATGATTCCAGCTAGATGACATACTGGAAAAGTCAAAACAATGGAGACAGGAAAAAGGTCAGTGGTTGCCAGGTACTGAAAAGGAAAGAGGGATGAATAGGCAGAGCACAAAGGATTTTTAGGACAGTGAAATTCTCTGTATGATACCATAAAGATGAATATATGTCAGTATACATTTGCCAAACACATAGGATGTACACTACCAAAAGGAAACCATAATGTAAATTTAACAAATCACTCATACATTGTTGGTGGGGATATAAAATGGTACAGTTATTGTGGATAATAATTTGGCAGTTTATCATAAAAGTAAACACATAACTGCTATATGACCCAGCAACTGTATTCTGGGTATGTATCCCAGAAAAACAGAAATTTCTGTTAATAAAACCTGTAAACAAAATTCAGAGTAACTTTGTTCATAAAAGCCAAACCTGGAAATGACCCAGATGTCCTTCAATAGAAAAATGGTAGAACAAACTATGATACATCAATTCCAGGGAATAATACTCAGCAATAAAAACCAATGGACTGTTGATTCATGTAACAATCGTTTGAGTCTCTAGGGAATTATGCTGAATGGAAAAAAACAATCAAAAAGGTTACATACTACATGATTCTACTTAGTTAAATTCTCAAGATGGCAAAATAGAGAAATGGAGGACAGATTAGTGGTTGTCAAAGATTTGGACAGAAAGGCTGGGTAGGAGATAGGTAGGTATGGCAAAAGAAAGACAACGGGAGAATCCTTGTGGTGATGGAATTGTTCTTTATCTTCAGTGCATCAATGTTAATATGCTGATTTTAATTTTGTGCTAGTTTTACAAATTGTTCCCATTGGGGAAAACTTGATAAAGGTGCATGGCATTTCTAAGCAGTATTTCTTACAGTTGCATGCCAATCTACAATTAGCTTAAATAATTCCACCAAACATTTAAAGAAAAACAGACACCATTCCTCCTCAAACTCTTCCAAAAAACAGAAGAAAAGGGACTTCCTAACTAATTCTATGAGGCCAGCATTGCCTTAATATCAAAGCCCGACAAAGAACAAGATAAGAAAACTACAGGCCAGTGTCCCTTATGAACATTGATGTAAAGATCTTCAACAAATACTAGCAAAACAAATTCAGCAGTGTATTAAAAGGGTTATACACCATGACCAAGTGGAATTTATCCCTAGAATGCAAGGATGGTTCGGCATATGAAAAGCAATCAAGGTAATATACCACAGTTGTAAGATAAAGGAGAAAAACACATTTAAATGTTTGGTAGAGGGGCGCCTGGGTGGCGCAGTCGGTTAAGCGTCCGACTTCGGCCAGGTCACGATCTCGCGGTTCGGGAGTTCGAGCCCCGCGTCAGGCTCTGGGCTGATGGCTCGGAGCCTGGAGCCTGTTTCCGATCCTGTGTCTCCCTCTCTCTCTGCCCCTCCCCCGTTCATGCTCTGTCTCTCTCTGTCCCAAAAATAAATAAAAAAACGTTGAAAAAAAAATTAAAAAAAAAATGCTTTAAATGTTTGGTAGAATTCTCCAGTGAAGACATCTGATACAGCCATTTTATATGTAGACAGGTTCTTGATTACTGATTGAATCTAACTTGTTACAGATCTATTTGGATTTTCTATTTTTTTCTGATTCAATCTGCATAGGGTTTGTGTTTATAGGAATTTGTCCATTTCATCTAGGTTATCCAATTTACTGGCATACAATGGTTAATAGTACTCTCTTATAGTACTTATTTCTATAGAATTGGTAGTAATGTCCCCATTTTTGTTTCTGAGTTTAGTAATTTGAGTCTTGTCTCTTTTTTTTCTTAGCCAATATAAGCTAAAAATTTTCAATTTTGTCCATCTTTTCAAAGAGTCAGTATTTGGTTTAGTTGATTTCTATATTGTCATTACATTTTCTATTTTATTTATCTCTGTCTTAATCTTTATTATTTTCTTCCTTCTGCTAGCTTTGGGTTTAATTTGTTCTTTTTCTAGTTAAGTTGTAATGTTATGTAGTTGTTTTTGAGATCTTCCTTTTTTTTAAATGTAAGCTTTTACAGCTATAGCTTTCCCTGTTAGCCTTGCTTTCTCTGAATCACTTAAGTTTTGGTAGGAAACATAGAGCCAGAAGACAGTGGAATAATGTTTTTTTTTATAGTGCTGAAAGAAAATAACTGTTGATCCAGAATTCTACATCTAGTGAAAATATCCTTCAAGAATGAAGGTAGAATGACAATATTTCTAGATGAAATAACTACTATGAAGAAAAGCTACTGAAGGCGTTGTCATGCTCTCAACCAATAAAACACCACAGCAGTGATCAACACTTAAATAAGACTTATTATGAATCAGTTGTTGTTCTAAGCACTTTATATGGATTCAATCCAAAAAGGTTGTTACTATTAACATGTTCATATACACATGAGAAAATGAAAACAAAAAAGATGTTAAGTAGCTAGTAAGTAGTAGAGTCAGAACTGAACCCAAGCAGTGTGGCTTCAGAGATGATGCTCTTAACTATTACTTGATACTATCTTGTAACTAAGTTGTTATAAGTTACAAGTTGTATAACTTGAGTTTATTTAGTTAATCAAATAGATAAAAACCATTTTAAGCAGATTTAGAAATTTAGAAAATTATTTTTATTTAATGCTGTTTTCTAGAGATGAAAAAATAGGAAGGCAACAACTTGTATTACTTTACCTTGAAAAAAATTATATAGAATGAGCATGAAACACTGATTTATCAACAATAATCATAATAATAAACATTCTTTGAGTACTTACTATGTGTCAGAAGTTGTTTTGGGGTCTGAGGATGTAAAAATGAATGTGATAAAGCTCCTGTTCTTAAGGATTTTATACAAATTAGGTAATACAGTCAAATAAGTATATAATTACAATATAGCATGTGCTATAACAGAAGCATGTACAAAGCCCAAAGTACATACAAGGTAACAATGATATAAGAAAGGAAACATCAATATAATCATGGCTGTTTTAAGACAGTAATATCTTTAAAAGGCCTTGAAAAAAGGCCTTGCTCACAAAAAATGAACAGTTAGGAAAATATTCCACAATTTTTTATGCATGATACACACAGACTACTATCTCTGCTTTAAACTTGTAAATAAACTCTCCATTAAATAAGCAATGAACAGAAAGAAAAGCAAGTAGAATCTGTTACCATCCTGTGTAATTATTTTAATTTTCAAAGCCTTCAGCATAAAGACGATAGACTTATTCCAAAGTACTTAGAATCACCTCCTGCTGATTAAATTTCTACTCACTCAATAGTCCAGTGCTCAGGAATTATGTGGATTCAGAAGGTAGAAGAGGAATTAATCCAGAAAAATCTTTCAATAAGACGGAAAGTGATATTTCTATACTAGATAAAAAAAGCTATATTGAACTTAAAGAGTTACCTTAACAGTTGCAAAGAACAAGTTCTCCAAGTAAACTCTGGGATCCTTAAGGTGAGGATTATGCCTTATTTTTCTTTCTATCCTTAGTATCCCTAATGGTTAATACAGGGCTTGGCAAATAGAGATTATTTCTGCTCAATTAGATTTTTATTATAAAAGAATCAACAAGAGGTGAAGTTTAATTTTTTCTTGACCATATTCCTTATATGCCAACAAAATGTTCTTTTATGTCCAAAGGCCACTGCTTAATTCCACAGAGAAAAGGGATCAAATGTGACCCTTGACCTCAGAAATGTAGATATGGTTAAAAAAAGAACAGCTTAAAAGAATCAATGCAAATTCCTTAAAGATCAGCATGGACTTTTAAATTTACAATTTCTACATGCTACTATAATTCTTTTTTGCTCTTACTGAAATTAAATGTTATAGTACATGTCACAGCAAAGAGAATATAGTAACTAATGACCCATTCACATTTCCCTGTAGCTGTGCTTCAAGTAACTGCCATTAATGGGATATAAACCCTGTCTAAGTAACAGAAAGGACATTATGATTCATATTCCATGTGTTACCGTTACATAGATATATTTAGTTTTGTATTCATATTGTACACAGGATGAATAAATGGCTATACATGATGATTATGAATCCCTAAATTATAATGTTGTCGTGTATTTTTAGATTGCTCAGAGATCAACTGTCTATTAATCAATGTCAACCTATTAAGTCAACAGGTTCTCACTAAGTTGATACTTCTGTCTTTAACTTAAATGATGTATGCTGTCCTCATTAAAGAAAATTTTAATCTAAGTTACTAAAACAATAACAAATAACTAAAACATCAGAGAGAAAGGATGTCAACATCTATGTCAACAAAGGCAGTTTTAAATATACTAACTTAAAACACTAATAATATTAATTTAGCTTTTTATGACCACACATAAATATGCCTATTTAAAAATTTCTAACATATGAGAATAACTTACTGAAAAAAAAATTCTGTTTACGGCTATTAAATTAGCATTTAATGACAATTAATGAATATTAATTGATGATTACAAATAATCACATACAAAAATAATTTTACATCTTAATAAACTGCACTCTTCTCTGGGTCAGGATTGACAACTTTTAGCATAATCTAATATTTTCTAAAAGTTTAAAGATAATATGTGAAAAAAAAAACTTGAAGGAAACTGGTTAAGATTTATCTAGACAGGATACTAAGACTCTTAACTCTGGAGGGAAAAAGGGAGCAAATTTAAGTGTCATTGGCTAAAGTTTCTCATATTAATCAGACTATTGTAGTGATTAGTGGTATGGAATTAATTTTCTTTGCAACATGTTGGTGACTTTCTTACCTAGAGAGCATGCCCAGAGGTGTAACATTAAGTGATCCCATCAGCATTGCCAGGGCCATCCCTGGCGCTTCCCGTTCTATTACTTCTTTTGTGGCCTGTAATTAAAGATTAAATAGCAAACTGAGTGAAATAAGCCAAAAAGAAGGAATGCAGAGTAGTAAAGTTAACTTAAAAATAATGATAAATCATGCTTTCTATAAACCATACTCTGTACTTTCCCAAACATTGTATTTATTGAGACTCAGTTCTTTGGGACCTCTGAATAAAAGCTGACAACCAGGACATCCAGGGAACTTTTATATATTAGCAGACCTTTCTTATTTCTTATAATTCAGAGGTATTTGATGCAAGTCTCATCTAAAAACCTAAATTTCAAAATGAAATCTCAGATTGTTATAACAGCTCAATGATTTTCACAGTGCAAGAAATCTGGGTATTTTTCTTTGTCTATTACACATGAAATAATTAATCCCTAAAACCTGAGATCATTTTGTTTCTGTCCTAGCTCTATGATTTTATGATACAATTAAAAGGAACTCAGGAAGTACCAAGTTAACTTTCTCATGTTTTGGGTAGAAGAAAAACTAAATTTACCATCTTTCATATTTTCAATATAAATTATCTTAGTATTTTTAAAAACAATTAATGGAGTGATAGGTTTTAACTATACAATAGATGTTTTAAGATAGGGCATTTTTAAGACTGTGTAGTTAAACCTGAAGTGAATTAGACAGGAAAATTTCACTTTCTAAAGGTCAAAGTAGATACATATTTATCATATTGTGATGGTAAAGATATGTTTAACGCTCAAAGTTGGGAGTGAAATAAATGACTAAATGTATTCTTAATCCTGTTTCTACATATGAAGTAATTTAAAGTAATTGGGAGCAATACAGGAATAAAGTTTGCAAAATAAACTATTCCAGTACAGAAGAAGAAAGGCAAATGAAATAAAAGATAAATTATGGAGGAATATAGAGAAAGATTAATTTTTTAATATTTTATTAGAAGTAGAGGGACAGTACTAAATCAGATTGTAGCTCTGGCAAAATTTAGGTCAAGGACTTGGCAAAATAATTGAACTGTATCAGGTATCCCAGCATATGTCCACTGAATCCCAGCATAACGTGATATCTAACAATGGCAGAAATTTTAAAGGAAAATTAACACTACCATAATGTCTTTCAATAAAACCTGCCTTAAAAATAGAGGGCCAGCAGGCAGGAGAAAAGGAAATTCTTAAATTCCTAAGTTTGGGAGTTAATTACTTTTATTTAAATATATAGTTAAAATAATGCCAAGCTAGCATTATCCAGAATCTCTCCTTGGTTTTCCAAACTCAGCTTTCTAGTCTGATTCTGAGGTCTCCTGAGAAGAAACACTATTTCCATGTGATAAACTGCTTTATTGATGTTTGTAACCTTTACTTAGAGACTGTAAATCTTAGAGTCTTAAAAATCAAGTATGTCATATTACTGAGAACAATCTTAAAAGAATTCTTTGGACAGGGCTAACATTTACTTCATCATCTGCTTGAAAAAGTCACATAAACAGTGTTCAACATTTAATGAATTTGGGATCCATATAAAGATGATGTACTCCAAAGTATAGTAGCATACATTATTTAAGGACAAAGGAAGAAAATATTAAAATAGCTGAGAAGTCTTTCACTTAAACAGATACCTCAAAAACATTTATCCATCCACGCAACAAATATTTATTAAGCATCTAATATGCCCTAGGTAGTATTCTAGAATTGATGTTACAGTAGTGAATAAAACAAACTTCTAAGAGTGTGTAAATTCACCGTCACCTACCACATGAAAAACCTGATTGACAAATTGTAAATGAGAACTATCTACAAGAGATGTAATTCACTAATTTTTATAGATTCTCTAAAATAAACCACTGGATTTGGCTGGACCACAGTGGTCTACCTACAATGCTTCTTCTCACTGTTCTAAGAATTGTTTTACTATATGCAACTGGATCCAATGAAATGGCTCAGTGAAACTCGGATTTATATTAGGAAGTATTTAAGGCCATCGTATACCACTTTGCACTGTGATCCTCTTTAGGAGGAGCTATATGAGAAACTTTCTCTCAAGTGTCATACTTAGGAATGGGTACTCCCCTGGGCTACCAGTTTTTGTTTGTTTGTTTGTTTTTAATTATGATGCTTATGAATCAGTTACCCTTGAGAAGAGTCAAATCTGTGTATCCTTTTTAGTAGAGGACACAACCTAATTTCACCTTATTTTTCCTTTCCTTATTTTCCCACATTTATTCTATTAAAAGGTCTATTTTTGTTTCATGTATTTGGGCAAACCATCCTAAATATCTTTTCAGAGTATTAATAAATATATGGATGATGAATGGATGGATGAATAAACGTATTCTTTACACAGAGGTCTTCCATCTTTTTCTAAATGTAATTTAGGGAGGACAATTAAAGGTGAAGCCGTCTAGATAATCTGGGCCTCCAGACACAAATTTTACTTGTTTTAGAACATAAAAGAAAAACAGATACTTTGGTGATGCCACTAAAAGGCAGTGGTGTCTACAGTGGTGAGTGCAGAAGTGTCACACTCTTTCTAGGACTAAACACAAACCAGCATTTTTGATTGGATATATACATTTTTTATCATTCTCTTGTTGAACAAAAATGAAACCAATGAAAAGAATGATAACAATATTAATTTCTGAATTCTTTGAAGGATGCGTATATATATATACACACATATATATGCATACATACACACAAGATATTTCTAAGTAACACACAGAACAGTCCTTTTTTTACATCTATATCAAATATTATCTTTTCCATAAAACATTAGAGCCCTTCTATTTCCTTTGTATTTTCTCTTCCTCTAAAGCTGTTTAGTATAGCAGAAAGATCACCATCTGTGAAGTCAGACAGTGACAACAGTTACAGTTCATGAGAGTAAGAGCTGGATGTATTGCAGCACCTAGGACAGTGCTCAACATATAGTATGTGTACTCAATAAATATTTGTTGAATAAAAGAATGAATAAATGAACCAATATAGGTTTGAAACCCAGCTTTATCACATAGTTGCTCTGTGAATTAGAACAAAATATTTAACCTCTTGGAGCTTCAGTGTACTTATGAATAAAATGGAGATAATAATGAAACATACCTACATCTTAGGAGAACTAAATGATACAAGTCAATAACCTAGCATAGATTAGGCATTCAATACATGGTAATTCTCTTTGTGCCTCTTCTTTCTAATCCACCTTACTTCCTTGCAGTTTTGATTGATTATAACAGTTAGAAAATAGGAAACATACAAAAATCCAGAAATGAAACCTAGAAACAGTGGTTGAGAAGCAAAGATGAGGGGAAAGAGAATGGAGAGCAAGAACCTAAATGTAAGAACACTGGCAAGTGGGAGGCAGGGAGCAGAATACTGAAATACTGGATCTAAAAGGAACAAGCAGCCAAATGAAGTGGGAGTTGGAAGGTGGACAACAGGGCAAGAGCCGGGTAAAAACATCTATAAACCATAAATGAAAAGGTACAAGAAGGTGGCAAAGAGCAATGGAATAAAACTTAATTTAGAGGAAATGAGAAAATTGTGTCTAAATTAGTAGATCATAGAAACAGAAGAATGGTTTTAATAAGTGTAGCTTTATCTGTGCCTGTTAATGAGTAGGTAACAAGCATTCATTATCAATAGGCTATTCATAATGAGTGGCAAAAAAGAATGCCATTAAAAGTTTGAAAATTTTAAATTAAATTGTTTCTAACTTTCTTATACATTATCTTTGTTTCCTTGAGCAGTAGGAGAAGTTTATATTCCTACTTCACATATAACCTTTTCTGAACTAGTGGAGTCCAAAATAATGAGGTTTAATTGGATTTAGCCACTCTCTTTAAATAAAACATTTCATATTTAACTTCTTAATACTTTCTAAACTATGAAAGTTGCTAAATACTTTCTAAACTATGAAACCACCTAGGGAAAACCACTTATTGTGATCTTTTTATCAAAGACACTTTTAAGACACATTAAAGTCAGAAAGTGCTTCATAGACTGTTCAAGTTGCAAAAAAAGGGTGTTATAAACAATAATTTTATAGCTCCGAGAACTTGCCAATGAAATTCAGATCCATTTTAATTTCACAGGAAAAACAATATCAAAAAATGTTATTGCTAACGGGCCATGTGGTTTAAATATGTACAGGACACATATTAGCTAAATGTAAATGTGCAGAAATTCCTTTTACTCATGGTGACTGTGAAAAACCACTTAGTATAGTGCTTTTCTTTATTTTTCTAGACATATTTTTATCAACAGAGCATAACCTATGTATTAATATCTATATGACTGTAATTTGACTATATAGATTTAACAAAATTTCCTAAGAATTACTGCAGTGCCCTCTGCTGATTAAATAGTCTTAAATAACAAAGAGTATCTTTATTTATTTTTTTTTAATTTTTTTTTTCAACGTTTTTTATTTATTTTTGGGACAGAGAGAGACAGAGCATGAACGGGGGAGGGGCAGAGAGAGAGGGAGACACAGAATCGGAAACAGGCTCCAGGCTCTGAGCCATCAGCCCAGAGCCCGACGCGGGGCTCAAACTCACGGACCGCGAGATCGTGACCTGGCCGAAGTCGGACGCCCAACCGACTGCGCCACCCAGGCGCCCCACAAAGGGTATCTTTAAAACTCTTTTTTTTTTTTTAACGTTTATTTATTTATTTTGAGAGAGAGACAGGGCGAAGCCCTATGTGGAGCTTGGACCCACGAACCATGAGATCATGACCTGAGCCGAACGAAACCAAGTGTTGGCACCTCAAAATCTGCATTTCTCACTAGTTTCTGGTTATGCTTGTGATGCTGGTCAAAGGACCAACTTTGAAAAACACGTTACAGATGGAAGAAATGCGGTAGATTAATGATAATGTGTACCACCTGATCTAATTTTCATGCTCACCTTGTATTCAACTTTGTAAAGTAGACTGAAATAAATATGAGGAGCCTTCATCAGAGCAAAATATAGACCTACTGAGAAGATAAATTAGGTAATAAATAGGCAGTTTAATGACAGCCAATTAAATTTACCCTACTTTATCAATTAAAGGGTAAACACATTAATTTTATTTTACACTTTAAAAAAGGGTTATAATAAACTAACAATTCAGAGTCTGCCTCTGTAAGTATCGTATGGCACACAGAAGCTATCTTTTAATATATTTTTTTTCCTTAAGACTACACATGATGGATAAAACTTGTACACGACTAACTCCTAGATATTCAAGAAGGAGCACCAGCTACAAATCTGCTCATTTCTCCTTTCATTTAAGAGACAGAGCATAATGGAAGCAAGAGGGACATTATTCTAAAGGCAGCCTTGAATTTATTCTAATTGATTAAAATATTCACTTGCATCGTTTAATTTTTTATTAGTTGCCTATACCTTTCAACCAATCATAACAAATCAGTGTATCATAACATGTGACTAAGTGGTTAAAAGCTACTGTTACAAAGGAGAAACTGCAACCAGGGAATGAAGGTACTTATCTGAGTTTTATTTGGAAGAAACGATCTTATTTATATACTTCTTTAACTCAAGAGTTTTTAGACTTCTTAAATATTTACATTTTCTTCCACTCCTAGAAGAGTGGAGATAATCTCATTTTGTTTTTCAGTTAAAGTTGTACAATGTTTAAGTAAGATCTGAGCATGATGAAAGATCAAAGGAGACAAAAAGCACACAAGAGTAAAAATTTAAGTACCACAGCAATGTCATCTTCCATCCCAATGAAGTGAGTATAAGATGCCAACAGCCCCACAGTTCAACTCAGTTCTCATTAAGTGTCACCAAGTTAACATATCACCAAGGTTTAAAGATAAGTATTCCTTATAACATGGCTCCCTAAAGCAAGCTAACCAGTTTATCTAGCTCAACAAAAGGATTTATTTTAACATTAGAGTAAAAATCAGTTTCTGGGCTACTGAGACTGTCTTCATCATGGGTAATTAAAAAATTTCCAAGTATTATTTTATGAAAAATCTCACCTTGTCTGCTAACATTTAGATCCCAACCAAGTTGTTAACGAATTTGAGAGTATATAGCAAATACTTCTTAACTTTACTTTTCTCTTTCCACAATGAGTTATTTTTTCACATTAATTTCCTCCTTTAAACATTAACTTGATAATCAAATTATCAAACAAAAATCAGGGAACTCAGATGATAAAATTATTTTTATAAGAGATTTTCATGAGAATGCTTATCTTCATATTCCACTTATATAAATGGCACTACTTCACATCTCATTGCAGGAAAAGGTGAAAGACTAGTGATACTTCTATGCATTATTAGTATTTTTATATCTGTAATATACATTTATTATATTTTATTATATTATAATATATTATATATATATTATATATAATATATAATATAATAAATTATATTATTTACATAATAATTATGTAAAAGACAATAAATGTTTTTAAATTAAAAAAATTTTTTTTAATGTTTATTTTTGAGAGAGAGAGAGAGAAAGAGAGAATGAGCAGGGGAGGGTCAGAGAGAGAGGGAGACACGTTCCGAAGCAGGCTCCAGGCTCTGAGCTGTCAGCACAGAGCCCGACGCTGGGCTCGAACTCACAGACCGTGAGATCATGACCTGAGCCGAAGTCGGACACTCAACCGACTGAGCCACCCAGGGGCCCAAGAAAATAAAATTCTTTATGGTAGATACATAGTACATATGTCTTTCAATCTATATAGAAAAAAAAAAAATGTTACTCATTCATGCTCCTTTCCAAAAGCTGATTGTGTACATAAGGGAAGATATCCTGTTTCTCAAATCTGAAGAAAAATGAAGTTGAAAGATGATACAATTTATAATTGTACTATAAAGGGGCTGTCTGGTTACTCAACAGGTGAGAATATAGCCCAGTCTCTGTATTCCACCTACTCTGGAGTTGTTTTTTGTTTGTTTGTTTGTTTGTTTTTTTAATGTGGTTAGAAGTGTACAATTTAAACAGAAACATAACAGCTGCCTAAAAAAAATCTATACATTGAATTTCCACTTTACTAATGATCACACATAATTACTTGGTATCCCTAAAGCAGTGCAAGTTTTAATATTTATATCACAGTGTAACTTTAGGCTGTCCTTACACATCTTAATTGAGAATAAAAGAAACAAGCTCCTACTTTAGACCTATATGTACTGTTTGCAAATGGCTCACTGCCAATTGACTTTAGACAGTCTCAAACTTTGCTCTTTTGCCCTAAGGTATGATAATTCTCACTGTGGACTCTTTATAAAGTATCTACATTACGAACACATAATTATCATGTTTAAATTTCTCTTTCTACAAAATTAGGTTCTCACAAAAATAGTCACATGGGATAAAGTGAGAGGAACAAGACACAGGTGAAGTCAAGGAACTGGGATAAGTGGAAGAACTGCTGAGAAGAGAGAGAAAACAGGTAAAAACACTTCCTTTCTGTTTTAATTATCATTATAAAGTGTTGTATTTTGTCATCTCATACCACCCTCAATTTTAAAATTAGAAGCCAACTGGGAAAGAAGAAAATGAGTAAGTCCTTCCTAAAAACAGAGTAATCCAATATTTCTGTTATTTTGAGATAAACTTAACTAAGTTCCATTAGTAAATAGGAGAGAAAAATGTGTACATGTAAGTATTTGGAGCCTATGGCATGCTAGACCTTGAATTAAACAAACTGCTCTACAGGTTTGCTCATCTAAAGATTGATTTTAAAGCTACTAACCTCTCATTTTATGATCGTCTCACTTTTTATTCATCACCTATAACCTAAGAGTCCTTCATTATTCACATAATAAGTGAATATCAGGGGCGCCTGGGTGGCGCAGTCGGTTAAGCGTCCAACTTCAGCCAGGTCACGTACTCGCGGTCCGTGGGTTCGAGCCCCGCGTCAGGCTCTGGGCTGATGGCTCAGAGCCTGGAGCCTGTTTCTGATTCTGTGTCTCCCTCTCTCTCTGCCCCTCCCCCGTTCATGCTCTGTCTCTCTCTGTCCCCAAAAAATAAATAAACGTTGGAAAAAAAAATTAAAAAAAAATAAGTGAATATCAGCTTATGTTTTTATTTTTATGCCTCTGGAAATTTATCTCTCAGTTTTCCATTTTTAAAAAGGGGTCATGATGTTTGTTACTCTTCTTATAAAACTAAAGTATTAACACTATAAAGTATTTTTAGCTAACTAAAAGGATGTCACAATATAATGCTAGTTATGATAACATACTCTACATTTAATTTATAATGCTCTGAAAAAAGCTTATTTCTCTACTACATTGGAGAGTTAAACATGAATATCATTTAACCACATAATTCAATAGTAGAAATATTCACATCAGAAGTTTTTATTTATGTGCTTTTACAAAACACCTACAGATATTCTCTATTTAAATAGTTAACATATTCCTATATTACATAATACAGAAGAGATTTATTACTTCTCTTTTGGTAAAATTCTATAACTAATCCAAAGCCACAGGGTAAATCAGTAGAAAACCTCAGAAAGGAACTCATACCTGTAGACTCCAATTCTGAACTTAATCCATTAATCATTATTATATGCTTTCAGTTTATAAGACATTGCACCCTATTCAGACTTAGGATTTTTTTCCTTTGCTTAAATACAATAAAACATATAAAATACTTCGTATCATTCCTAATACATATCAAGTGCTTAACAAATGTTGGATACAATTATTTGTACTAAGACAAAATCTGAAGTCATCTATGTTGTATAAGTTGTTGCTATAGTCAAAGCAATTGTGAAAACTGAACAGTTCTATCAGAAACAGTGTAGAACAGAAGCTAGGAGATGAATATGTCTGTTTGTAATGTGTTTGAATGATCAAAAGATGTCTGACAAATGCAACATGCCAGCAACAATCTTTAAAACTTAATGAAGAATTGGGGTGCCTGGATGGTTCGGTCGGTTGAGTGTCTGACTTCAGCTCAGGTCATGACCTCGTGATCTGTGAGTTCGAGCCTGGCGTCGGGCTCTGTGCTGACAGCTCAGAGCCTAGAGCCTGGAGCCTGCTTCGGATACTGTGTCTCCCTCTCTCTCTGCCCCTCTCCCGCTCATGCTCTGTCTCTCTCTGTCAAAAATAAATACACATTAAAAAAATTTAAAAAAAAACTTAATGAAGAATTCTCAGAGCAGTGGTTTTGAGGACACCAATTACCAGAAAGATAGCCTTGGACACTACCATAAATCTTTGGGAAAAGAATGTGCAAAGACTGAAAATATCCTTTGAAGGAAAAAGAACTAACAGCATCTCCTGATTTATGCTTTCACCCAAGTCCAATAGAAAACAGTAATGTAATTATGTACCTAAGCAAAGATGAAAAACTATGTCAGTAAATTTTATTAACTTAAATTTCACCAACGATCACACACTAAAACTTAAAGCTGTAAAAACAGTAGCTGTCAGGACAGGAATAAGACTCAGGATGGTGTAAAATAGGGTAACACAAAGAGGCAATGTTCCATTCACTTCAAGTTAATGCTCTGCTGCTCATCTTAAACACAGGGGTCTAAACATACTCATTTTATTATCTATCTATTTCTTTATTTTAGAGAGAGTGCGACAGGGGAGAGGGGCAGAGGGAGTGAGAGAGAGAATTCCAAGCAGGCTCCATGCATGGAGCCTGACGCATGGCTTGATTCCACGACCCTGGGATCATAACCTAAGCTGCAATCAATAGTCAGGTGTTAAATCAACTGAGCCACCCAGGTGCTCCTTAACATACTCATTTTAAATCAACCATTATTATACTTCACAGTAGAAAAGTTTACTTTTTAAGAGCCTCTACAAATACAAGAATGGATAAAAATAATTTAGTGAGTTACAACCTAGGAGAACTATAAAAGGAAGAACACATTATTTACTAAATAAAATTGACATAAGTTAAATGAAAGAAGGTCTTTATGTTTATTATATTGGAAGAAAAATCTCTTAACAAGAACTTAAAAATGATCAGAGGCTTAATTTTTAAAAACTGTTGTAAAAAGCAGTGCAGCTATCCTTTGTCACTGAAAAAGTATAAACATAGGAATGCAAAAAAGATCATAAATAGAAAAAAAATCTTGAAAATTACAGTTCTTATATATACTCTAATTTCAAATATGTGTATATAAAAGAAATATTTTTTTTCAATGAGATTCCTCCAAGGAATCATAATTTTTTTTTTAATTTTTTTTTCAACGTTTATTTATTTTTGCGACAGAGACAGAGCATGAACAGGGGAGGGGCAGAGAGAGAGGGAGACACAGAATCGGAAACAGGCTCCAGGCTCTGAGCCATCAGCCCAGAGCCTGACGCGGGGCTCGAACTCACGGACCGCGAGATCGTGACCTGGCTGAAGTCGGACGCTTAACCGACTGCGCCACCCAGGCGCCCCAGGAATCATAATTTTTATACACACATGCGCACACACACACACACACACTTTTTTTTTTTTTTGGTATGGAATATGGGGCTGATATCTATGAATCAGGATCTGTAATTTAAGCTCTGAGGACTGAGACTTTCGGAACATTCATACTATCGTACTTAGAATAAGGTAGTTCACTATCCAAATGAAGCCTGTGTGGTGTGGTCTCTTTAAAGATTGAAATTTAAGAGAAGTCAAATAGAGTTGACCACTGGGCAAAATAATTATACTTGGTAAACAGAATAATGTATATGGGTGTGTGTACACATGTATACATGTCGTAGGATTGGGATTGAAGTTGTCAAGTTAGGGCCATAGGAAACTGAATAGCTGACTTTATTAGGGCAGCTGGTAGACGTGAGGAAGAAGTTGGTTGTATCTACTGGCACTAAACAAAGCCCGTCATCTAGTCAGAATGGGAAGAAAGGATTATCCTATTAACAGACACATGACACACATACCAACATACACACACTCCTGAGGCTGTTCATTTATAACCTTTCCTCTGTCCATGCTACCTTGATGCTCTAGTCCAATGATACGCTCCAGGAATTGTACCCTAAGTGTGGCTCAGGGTATGCAAGAGCCAAACCAAATTCACAAGAATCAACCAACAAAGGATATAAAAAATTCAGGCTTTTTAAAAAAAAATTAAATTCAGGTTTTTATTAAATTTTTTTTTTTTCAACGTTTATTTATTTTTGGGACAGAGAGAGACAGAGCATGAACGGGGGAGGGGCAGAGAGAGAGGGAGACACAGAATGGGAAACAGGCTCCAGGCTCTGAGCCATCAGCCCAGAGCCTGATGCGGGGCTCGAACTCACGGACCGTGAGATCGTGACCTGGCTGAAGTCGGACGCTTAACCGACTGCGCCACCCAGGCGCCCCTAAATTCAGGTTTTTAAAACAAACCTGAAGGATTTGGTAACCAAGCAATATTGTTTTATATTAAGACAATCATGAGGTTTATTCAGGTCCTTTCCTCACATAAAAAACTGTCCAAGAGCAGAGGATGCCCAACGCAGGAACATTAAGTGGGGCAGGTGAAAACTGGCATTTTGCTCGAATCTGCAATAGGAAAGGTAGACTTCAATACCTGACAGAATTTGCCTCTAGGGAAAGGACAGAAAACAAAGAAATAGGTGTGGATGTGGAGAATGGCAAGACTGGATTCTGTCATGTCCTGGTTTCCCAGGAGTTTTTTTTTTTTCCATAATGCAAGTTGCCCAGAAGCTACGAGACATTTTGTAATTTTCTCTGAATAATTTTCAGATAACACAGCTGTGTCAAATTCTCTATCTTTTTAAGCTTTTTATATTACAAAATGATGGGTTTATGTAAGGAATATTTTCCTTAATCTTCCTGACCTGGCTCTGATCAGCAGCAATGAAAAGAAAACATCAAAGAGAAACAGTAGTTGTTTAAACTTGGAAGGAATCAGAAAAAAAAGAATAAAATTATGATATAGCATTCACTTTCAGCATCTCAAAATAAACCTGGCCTAAATCAATCAGGGCAAATGTAGGTCTACTCTTAAAAGTTATTTATAAAAAAGGAGATTAAATCTGAGATATTCTTGTGTCATTGAGAGATAGGTCAGAAAGCTAAGTAATAATTAATAGATATCAAAGATAATAGATATCAAAGATATCTATTATCTGTGAAAAGCAGTAAAGATTATTTAAGGCAAGGGACAAATAATAAGGTTTATTATCATAACTGAAAAGCAAGCTCAGAATTACTTAAGTGCTACCTCAGAACAATATGAGACACTATAATGTTTTGAGTCTAATATGATATTAGGTATGACTATGGGCATAAATCTTTATTTTATTTTATTTTGTATCTAGAATTGTTTTATTATTTATTTATTTATTTATTTATTTATTTATTTATTTATTTTAATATATGAAATTTATTGGCAAATTGGTTTCCATACAACACCCAGTGCTCATCCCAAAAGATGCCCTATTCAATACCCATCACCTACTCTCCCCTCCCTCCCACCCCCCATCAACCCTCAGTTTGTTCTCAGTTTTTAGGAGTCTCTTGGGCGTAAATCTTTAAAGATAAAAGGACACTGCTTTTGGTTAAACTGTAGATAACTGCAATCTGAGACTCAAAAATGAGTGAGTTTTCAATCCGGTATATTAAGATCATTCTATAGGTTGGTTTCAGTTTTTCAGTTAAGTAGAACAGTGAAATTATTACAAATGAGAAGTAAAATTATTATGTGGGAGGAGCAAAGCTTTTAGTATTATTTTTATGTTAAATATATGCTAATTTCATTATGTGATAAAAGATTTTAAGAAGCTGTTCCCCCAAAACATAAAAGTGTAAAGGCATGTGCAGTAAAAAAATTGACAATACTGAATACATTAGAAAAGAAAATAATACAATGTGTAATTCAGTTTTGAAATATAATATCTTCATTCAAGAAAACACTTTACAACTTTCATGTAACCCATAAATTTAATAGGTACATGGCATCCTAGGATTTGATATATTGTCCTAATGAATACAGTCTTAAGTGTCTTCTCAGGCAACATTTTAGAACAAGTTTCTGTCTTATATTATGAACCTCAGAGTAGACACTTCACATATTTACAACACAAAAAGAAAATTTGTATAAAATAATTTACAAAATAACTTTTTCAATACTTTAAATGTATTATTTTACTGTCTTATTCCAATGTTGTTTAAAAGCCTACTGTCATTCCTATAAGTGATCTTTTATTTATGGCTACTCTTAAGATCTTCTCTTTTATTTTGGTTTAGAAGTTTCACTTTTACATATTTATTTTATTTATCCTTCTCAATTTACACCATATCTTGAGGATGTGTGGTTTCATGTTTTTTTAGCAGTTCAGTAAATTTACAGCCATTACCTCTTGAATCATTGCCTTTCCTCCATTCTTTCCTTTTGTGGTTTTGATGTAATGTGGTTTGGACCTTCTCACTTCTTCCTCCATACCTTATGTCTCATATTTACATAACATTTTGTCTCTATGTAGTTATTCCAATATGAGGTAATTTCCTCAGATACATGTTTCAGTATGCTAATTCTCTCTTCTGCTGGCCTAATCTGCTGTTTCATCTTTTTACAGATTTAAAAATTTTAATGTATATTTTCTCATTTCTAGGAGTCCTATTTTCTCCGAAATTGCTTATTCAAAAATAATGATCTCTTGCAATGTCTTTATCTTTGTGCGTCTTTGTTCTTTTGAAGATTTCATCATCAGTAGGTTAAACATACACCCTGGCTTGTCAGGGACAGTTTGATATACTTCTGTTGTGTCTGCATCCTGTCTGGTCTAGCAATAGTCCTAAACAAAAGTTTCCCAGCGTGAAAAATGAATGATAATAGTCACCAAATTCTTAGCTATATTATATTTTGTATTGGACAGTTCTAGTAGTTGTCACATTTTTCAGTCCACCTATCGATTAATGGTTTTGTTGATATTCATTACTAGATCTTAATCTGTTAGAGTATGGCTGACCCACACTGGGGAAAATTTCCTTTGGAGAAAATTTATTTCTGCTTCTACCTTTCATCAGAGAGTATGTTTAATCACTGACTGGTTCCATTTTAGCCTCCCACAAGGATCTCACAGTCTTAGGGAATTCCAGGCTTAATTTTACACAGGGTTTTTGTCCAAGCCTAAGTGTCTTACCAACAGCACAGGTACAGCCATCTGTCCTCAGGACTTCTCCTCCCTTTGCAAAGTCCAGGCTTCCTACAGTTATGCTTCCTGCTCTCTGCTGCTTTGACCTTCAACTCATGGTATTTTGGGGGACACAATGAATCTAATGATTGACACTGTTTATGTCCTTTCACATAGTATGCCTCACAGGTTATTTCTTTGTACTGGGTCAAGTTTTTCTAGAGTGGGAAGGCTTTTTAAGTACTAAAACAACAATTATTCTAGGCTGTACCCTATTTGTAAACTGTTGTTATTCCCTATCAAATGAATGTCTTTTACACCATTACACTGAAATGTTTGATACACTGCAGATTGCCCTATAGAAAAATGGTACCAATTTATACTCTGAACAAAGGTCTTTTCACCCAAGCCTTGACACTTCCAGGCAATCTTTATCTTAAATAGTTATTTAAATGATGTGTACAAAGCAATACAATATTTTCAAATTTTACATTTCTTACCAGTTATAATGAACACATATTTAAAAGCAATTTGCTTCTTTCCCATTGCAAACTGCCTGAATATATCTTTTGCCTGTTATTCTATATTGGTGTCCATGTTCTTGCTGTTGAATTATTAAGAAATTTCTACATATTTAAAATATTAAACTTTAGCAGTTAAATCTCTTGCAAATATTAATTTTTAACATTTAACATTTGTAACAAGTTTTTGCTTAGTTGGCATTTTCATTAAAAGGTTTCCAATGCTTATTAACAGCGGGGGTTTCTATCAATGTTTTTATTTTATTTTCTTTGTTTTATGTCTTACCTAGAAAGGTTTCTCTTGCCTAAAGATAATAAAAATAATCTCTTAATTTTTAAATCATAAACTTATAGTTCTTAATGTTTAATTAAATGTTTTTATTTAATTAACTGTAGTTTAGTTTTGTGTTGTATGATCAATGTCCACCAAAATGGAGAGCCAATTTTCTCAACATCTTTTACTGGCTAATCCTTCTTTCCTCAAATGTCTTGAAATGTCACATATATAATATGTTAAATTCAATTTTACACATAGGTATGTTAATAAAATATCATTTGGTGGCATTTATCTCTGACTTTATTTTCTTGTAACATACCAAATATTTTAATCACTGCGCCTTATATCATGTCTTTACATCTGAGTAAGGCTCTCTCATTGTTTTACTTAAGAAAAAAATCACAAGCTATATTCCCCCCAAAATCCATTGGGAATTATATCTCATTTATCTCAATTTAAGGTAAATTGACAATTTCACAAAACTATTTGCATCTAAGAATATGGCATAACTACCAAGTCATTCAAGCTATATTTTATGTCCTTTAATAAAGTTTTCTTTATTCAGGTCTGACAATTTTTTTTAGTTTATTCTTGGGTTTTATGAAGTTTACTTTTTTCTGCTATTACAAATGAGATCTTTTCCCATTACTTTTTCTAATGGTTGTTTCTAGCTTAAGTAATACTGGCATATAGATTTTTATAAAGGAAAATACCCTTTATTTAACCACCATGCTGAACTCTTCTTGATTCTAATACCCTTTGAATTGATTCTGGAGTTTTCTAAATGAATAATCATATCTCTTCTCTGGGTCACAAAGAGACAACTATCTTAACCACTGTCTCTGCAATAAATACCTCTTCGAAGTAATACTATTGCCTGGTAACAATGGGAAGCTTTCTGACTCACTGCCTTTATTCTCTTTAGGGATGCATGTACAAAAAAAGTAAAAGACAGTAATCTCAAACCTAGAAATAATGACTGGGAACTCTGTTAACTCCACTTTAGATAGTTTCTTTCTAATTCATATCGATACAATATTTTACTTTCTTTCTTCCTTTCTCAACTCTTGCTTTTGGTGTATGCACCAACACACACGCACTTGTCTCATTTTTTAGTTCCCAAGCCAAAACCCACCTGCTTCATGACTAAATGTATAAATTTAGTGAGAGATAAAAATAAAATAAAAATAGTGAAATTCTGGAACAACAGAAAAAAGTCATAAATTTGAAATTAAAATGAAAAATAAAAGCTACTACCTTTAGTTTAGACTTGGTCTAGACTGTTACCACTCTATGATTCTATGGATCATATGGATCCATATTCTATGGATCATATGGATTCTCCATGAAGATTTCGTCAATGTATTCATTTTCAACTAATAATAAATGTTTTTCTACAAGTTTGAATACTATAGATAAACTTGGATGTTATTTTGAATTCATTTTTAATTGCTGACATTGAATTCTATCATTTTTCTTCACTGTACATATTTTATATTTCAGTAACATATAGGATTTTGGAAGTTGGCTCAGGAAACTAACCTTTGCAAATTCCATACCCAGTTAGTCAAAAAGTGCTATTAATTTTATCCTCAGAAAGTAATCTATCCCTATCTACCCTTGTCTTCATTTAGCTACTCAGCATCTTTTGTTTGAATATTTTAATAACCTCCTGATTAATGTTATAGCTAAGTTTATGCCCATTTAACTCATTCTCTATTCTACCAAAAGCGGTCTTTGTAAAATGTAAATCTCACTACATTCATTGCTGTTTAACATCTTTCAAAACAATCTTTATTTTCTACTAGAAAAAAACCCAAATGCCTTTTATAAGACACAGACAGCGTCCATCATTTGGCCTTACCTACCTCCCCAGGCTCTCTCTTGCCACTTCCCCTTCATATCCCTTTCTGCAGTCAGACTGATCTATTGGCAGACTTAAGATCTCAGCAATTGTGTCTTTACGGTTGTTTAATATATATTGGCATAGTCATAAAAACAATTACTGTATGTAGTGATAATGAAGAAACAACTACATGTATCAAGTTTATAAACATAATGTTGAGCAAAAGAATCCAGATACAAATGATAACACAGTATAAGATTTCATTTGCATAAAGCTTACTAAAAAACAAAAATAATGATGTTAAAAGTCAAAACTGTAATTACTCTTGAGGGTTGGGCTGTCACTAAAAGGGACACAAAAGGGGGCTCAATCTGGGATACTGATAATCTGGTTTCTTGATCTGGATGCTGGTCAGACAGGTATGTTCATTTCTTAAAAATTCATTAAGCTGTTAGCTATATTTTTTGTGTGCTTTTTGGAAATTTAAGTGAAGAGACAAACAATAAGAATAAAAACAACAGTTCCAATATTATTTCTTTGAAAATTTCCCTAAGTCCCTCAGGTGAACTTTATCCTGCTCCTAATATATCACAGACACACCATTACTATACTGATGATCATGTTATAGTTTATTTATCCAATTCTTTCCCTTTCCTAACCATCCTCAACCTAACTAGTAACTTCCTTCAGTGCTAAGATCATAATTTTCTATACATGTGTCCCCAACCCCAAGCACAGTGCCTGGCAGTCAGTGAATACTCAATATTATTATTAAATGAGGATTTCTCAATTTCTGCACTATTACAATTCAGGACAGAGAATTTTTTGTTGTAAGGGCTGTTCAGGGCATAGTAGGATATTTAGCAGCATCCCTGACCTCTATTCACCTAATGTCAGTAGCATCCTTTCAGTTATAACAACCAAAAATGTCACCAGCCATTGCCAAATGTTCCTCAGGCACCAAAAAATCCCCAGGTTGAGAAACACTTACATAAATAAATGTTTCTGTGGAAAAATTCAAGCCAAGTGTTAAACGATTCACTTACCAAAAAGCTTTGGGCATGAAATGATTTGCATGTGAGGGGCAACTAAAAAAAGAACAGGCTCTTTTGAGCAATGGAGGGAATTAAGCTCTACCTATCTGAAAAAGTCTATAAATGCTTTAAATGTCTAGATAATCAAATGGTAATTCACATTAATTGCATGCAAGAATATTGTTTCTTTTGGAATTCGTATATAGAAAAACGAGTTTGGGGGCGCCTGGGTGGCGCAGTCGGTTAAGCGTCCGACTTCAGCCAGGTCACGATCTCACGGTCCGTGAGTTCGAGCCCCGCGTCAGGCTCTGGGCTGATGGCTCAGAGCCTGGAGCCTGTTTCCCATTCTGTGTCTCCCTCTCTCTCTGCCCCTCCCCCGTTCATGCTCTGTCTCTCTCTGTCCCAAAAATAAATAAACGTTGAAAAAAAAAAATTTAAAAAAAAAAAAAAAAAAAACAAGTTTGCCGAGCAAAAAAAAATGTATAAATAGGATTGTATATTTGGTATTTAAAAAACATGACTGCTAAAGTAGCTATGTATATTCAATGTCCTAATGATAAATTATTTTGTTAAGATTTAGATCTATGAATGGATCATTAATTCTGGAATATTAAGTTTCAATAATTTTCTATCCACACAATATTTAACATTGGCATCCCATAAGAAAAGAATAGTTATAAAATAAACCACTGTGCATCAGCTATGGAAGAAAAAAAACCTCATTATGCACATAACTAGCTTGATAGAAAATAATGCATTCGTACTTTATTAACTGCATGCCTTTGATTCAGGATATTTTTTTGAACTTGACCTTTGCTGTAGAGGGTAAGTAATGAAATAAATGAGTACTATTATGTTAATGGAGCTTGAGAAAAGAGAAAATAAACTGATTTTTATGTATATATAGTTTTTATTTTAGAGAAAGAGAGAGAGAGCACTAGGGGCAGAGAAGAGCAAAGGGAGAGAGGGAGAGAGAGGGACGGGGAGGGGGGGGCAGGGAGAGAGAGAGATAGAAAGAGAAATAATCTTAAGTGTGCTCCATGCTCATTGTGGGGCCTGATGCGGGGCTTGATCCCACAACCCTGGGATCATGACCTGAGCTGAAATCAAGATGCTAAACCGACAAAGCCACTCAGGAGCCCCTAAACTGGTTTAGATTTATGATATAGTCAAAATGATATAGTTAAAATATAAATCTCATTATGCCAAAATTATTTCCTGACAACCAATTTCTTAAACATCTCTTTGTAATTAGAATCAACTTTCAAGAATTGGCTACTGAGCCAAAGAAAACAAAAAAAACAGGCAATTTACAAAAGAAGAAAAAACTAGACAAATACAAGAAAAGTGTTTAATTCATTGTTAGTCTACAATATGCCAATAAAGCCAAATAATTTTCATCCATCAAGCTGTTAAGATTAGAAATAATGAATGTTTAATTCCAAAAACTGGTAGTATGAATATATAAATTTATACATATATTCCTGAGGTCAGTTTGGCAGTTATGTATTATGAGAATTAATTCTGAATCAGTTATTCTATTTGAAGGAAATATTTCTAAAGTTATAATCAGAGATGTTTTTGACAATTTATTTATAAAGAGAATGTCTATGATATGAAATAAAAAGAGCCTAAATGGTTAATAACAAGGAAATGAAATTAATTATAGCTTGCTTATACTCTGTAGTGATTGGCAAATCTCATTTTTTTTTTTGTAAAACAGTTGTTAAATGGAAAAAAAGCTTAATTTATATAAAAAAAGAGTGGTTAAAAAGCAAGGGCTATGGTGTCAAGACTATCTAGATGAAATTCTAATTCTATCACCTTCTACTAGCTCTGTGATGTGGGTTATTTCATGATTTAATCTTTCTAAAACTAATTTTTTTCACCTCTAAAGTAGTACTTATTCTGTAGGTTTGCTGTTAGTATTAAATAAGACATTACATAAAGTGCTTATCACAATGCTTGGAACGTAGTTAAGTACACGGTAAATTTTAGTAGTTATGATAACAACTAGAAACCCAAGATATAAACCTGTATATATGATGGGTTCTCAATATGAAAACTAATGAATTAGTCCCAGATAATAATTATGTATCAATTATTGGTGATTTTCATTTACTTCATTTTGCTGTCCTATATTTCCCAAATTCTTTTTTAGAAAAAAACCCATATAATCAGAAATCTATACTCAGAAAAAGATAGGTGTTGTTTCTTTTAAGGCTATTCATATAAGGCAAGATAAGTATTTAAAAATCCCTACCTTTTCCTTCCCCTAAATGACCATATACTCTTCTCATCTTTAATCTCATCTATAATACTTTACAATCTCATCTTTATTACTGTGTCACAATAAAAAGTCATCATTTTATGCTCTTATTGAACACCTATTACATGCAAAATACTGTGTTCTTAATATTCTGACGCTAACTGTGAAGTATGAACATTTGAAGACAGATTTTCTTGTTAATAACATAAGAGCTTTCTGCAGATGGTCTTGGGTTTTAGTTTTTAGTAACTAACCATAATGAGAAACAAGATATCTGAAAAGGCTTTTTGCCTTTATCTCCTCACAAGAATGATCTTAATTTTGATCAGAAGGCATTAAGTTGAGAATGAGAAAATATAAATTTAACTTACAAAAGATACTTTCTTTCAGAATATTTGTTTAAGATGTCTATAATGGGATTATTACTTCTAACTGCAAAGTAAATACACATTTACTCTTATAATATAGCTAGGAACAAACCAAAGAAAAACTGATTCTTGAACACCTGAGATGTTTTTATGCTGCTGATATGAATAGAATATAAACTCTATTTCTTCATAAAAACTAAATATTATAAGAAATCTAAAAAGTATTCAGAGACAAATACAAAATGTTTGGGAGTGGTTTGTATTTTGTAAATATCCAAATATCTAACCAGTGAACTTTTCAAGAACTGATTTTGATATTCATGAAATTAAATACTATTAAACATACATAAAGGATCTTTGCATCAAATAGCTTCCAGAGCTGAGGCAATTAACTTTCCCTCAATGATATATCTCACTCCATAGGACCTCTTGTACCACAGGTGTACTAGGTTAATTTTTTCCAGCAACACTGAAATATCTGATGGACAGAGAGCAAAAAGGAGAAAATGAGATGAGGGGATGTAGAGACTAGTTATTAGTGCCTGCTATTGTCATTGTCTATATTCAAAACTGAAGGAGTAAAACTACCTCCACAAAATGTTTGTATCAGGAAGTTACAACTTCCTTGTAAGGTCCTGAATATCTTCCACTGTTCTTCAGGAGTGAAAAGGAAAGAATGACAACTTGTTTATTAGGCGTGGTTGCCTACAAAGAATCTCCTGATTGCAAGGAAATTTAGAGGATTTTGTTATTCAATGTACAAAAGACTTGAGTCCTATAGGATAAGAGTGTGTTAACAACACTGTCTTCAAGTTAACTTTCATAAAAAAGAAACACATTATACAACTTTCAGTTTAGCTTTTCTCAAAATAAAAACAGGATTTCAGAGATGAAAATAAGAAGTATATTTATTACTAATAAAGTAAATTTAATAAAATGTTACTCTTATATTTTCCTTTATCTCAGATCTTATACCTTAAAATTTCTGCATAATCTTTATCTTTCACAAAAAATGTTTTCCAGAATAAATACAAGTAAAGCAAAATCTTTTAAAATTATTCATTTTTTTTTTTTTTAGAAAACAAGTTAATTCTGGATGTAATTTCTATTTTAGTGCTTCTCTACTGACATGAGAACTTTAACCCTCCCTCAGCTATGCTGGTAAGATAAACAACTTTAGTAGGACATCAGGAGATGAGAGGAAAAACAGGTTACTAAAACTTTCTTAGGCATAGCACTTTAAAGAGATTCCTTTAAAGCAATCATTGTGAATTAGTGAGCAGTAGGAATGAAGCTTACTGCTCTCAAGTATGAAGGCACCCATCAATATAGGGAGAACAAATAAATTCCTAATTCAAATGGCTAATTAACCAAACTCATAATAAAAACTAATGAATAGGACTGAAATTCTGACACCAGGAATTCAAGTGAGGTTTAGTTGACAGTGAGTATAAATTAAATTCCCAAACATTTTCAATATTGATATACAGCTGGAGAATAGCTCATTGTGCTTGCAATAACATTCAAGAACAACCTCCTGAACATTAGTTATCAATTTTTCTCTAACCACTTTCTATTCTTCCACTACAAAATTAGTAACATTGGGTTTAGATAATGCTGTTTATTAACAGTTACCAATGAATCACTAATCTGCCACTGAATACTTCAGGTTTTTAATTAAAGAGATTCTTATTGGCATTTAAACTATTACCAGAGTCCTCCAGTTGTGATGAGGCATAAATTATAGAACATACTCTTATTCCTGAATCACAGATGCTTAGAATTTCCTTATATACAATTACTCTGATTTTGAACGTTTTCACTGAAGAACTAGAAGAAAATAACAAAATTTTGAAATGATGTTAGAAATTCATTGTTTTGTTAAATGTCTCTTTCCCTCTCTTGGGCCTTATCTTTGTGTTATGTACTCCTAACAGACTACATAGCATAGAACAAGCCTGTTTAAAATAGGTTCTGAGAGAATTATTGGAAGTAATGAATTAACTTTTCTCCTATGCTTATAGAACTAATTCATGTACCACCCTTGGGAGGATTGAGAAGTCACACAAATCATTTTCTGTGTTTGATAGTTTAGATGAGAAACCCTGGTTGAGAAAAGCAAGACAAAGTAGGTAAAATCACCAAAAAATTGTTGAGTTAACAAAGTGAAAACATTATCACCTAATGGATTGAAAGTCTTCCTTCCAAAATCAATTTTTTTGCATACTAAACTACTCCAGTTTTAAACTCCTTGAAGACAAGGACCAATTCTTCCCAACTTTTTAACTCCTGTAAGGTCTAGGACACTATGGTACAGAGTTCAATTTAACTCACACTGTGTTTTACCAGTGGATTAAACACACACACATGCATATACATAGTGCCTAAACCATTATCTCCAGCCTAATGAGTCAGAATCTTTGGTGGGGTTGGGCCTAGCAATTTTTTAGTAAAATCTCTATAGGTAGAAAACTGTGTCCAGAACTGAGTACCACTGAATTTAAAATGAATTCCTAATCCTATTGCTGGTTCCTCTAAACTTAACCTAGCTCTCTCATCTCAATCCAGTTATCTTCATTTAAATACCTACTTCTTTACAAGTCTGCATTATTCCATTTCAAAGACATGCCATCATCTGTCCTAAAATTGGTATATTTTTTTTGATGTTTATTTTTGAAAGAGACAGAGAAAGGGTGAGAGTGGGGGAGGGGCAGAGAGAGGAGACACAGAATTGGAAGCAGGCTCTCCAGGCTCCAGTCAGCACAGAGCCTGAAGCAGGGCTCGAACCCACGAACTGCGAGATCATGACCTGAGCAGAAGTGTTGGCTTAAATGACTGAGCCACCCAGGTGCCCCAAGATGGTTTATTTTTTTTTCAACATTGTTCAGAATGATTTTTTTTGTCCTTCAAACATCCAACATCTGTCCAATTTCATTCTCCCTTTCATTCTTAGAACATAAGGTCTTCTAAATCTCACTTGGCATTCTGTGTCTTTCTAAAAGTTTATAATTTTTTGCTCCTAATGCAATATCTTGGACTTACCCATCTTTCATGTTACTTATATAGTTTCCCTGAGGTCTTTAATTTCCTCTTAGACAAGAATATTAAAAGCTAGGGAGTTCACTTCTAGGTAAATACCCAAAGAATGGAAAGAAAAACAGACATTGCACACCAATGTTCATAGCAGTAATATGCATAATAGCCAAGAAACAACTCAAGTGTTGTCTGTCAACAGATGAATGGATAAACACATTGCAGTATATACATAAATGGGATATTATTAGTCTTAAAAAGGAATGAATGGGTATATGCTACCACATGGATGAACCTTGAAAATACGATGTTTAGTGAAATAAGTCAAACACAGAAGGACAAAAATAGTATGATTCTACTTATATGAGGCACCTAGAATAGACAAATTCAGAGACAGATATTAAAACAGGGGGAGTGAGGAATGAGGAGTTACTGTTTAATGGGTATAGAGAGTTTCTGTTTTGGATGATGAAAAATTCTGGAAACAGATAGTGGTAATGGCTGTACAAAATGTATTAATGCCACTGAACTGTACACTTAAAAATGGTAAAAACAGTAAATGTTATGTGATGTGTATTTTGCCAAAATAAAAAAAATAAAAAGCTATTGAAATGATTTTCTTGACTTTCTTACAGCAGCCTTTTTCTTGATACTAGTTTTATCTCTATTGTTAAAGTAAAAGAAAAAAACAAGTGTCCATACCCTTTTTCTATATTCTCTAAATTTATCACTCTCTTTTTAGCTTTTGCCTTTTCCTTTCCATTTCTTTTTCATAAAAATAAAATAAAATTTAATATGGGGACTCAGAATATTTCACACTTCAAGCACAATGATGTTGTGGATACATATAAAGAACACTTAAAATCTACATACACACCACATGTGCATGCGCGCGTGCGCACACACACATACACACACACACTTGCATACATACATATACACCCCACTTCTAATCTCCTCAGACTCTTGAATTGTTTGCAAATTTCACCAAAATTCTTCTCCACTTCTTGTTTGGTCTTGTTTTTCATTGAAATATGAGTAAATAAGACATCAAGCTTCACAGTGCAGATAATTTTGTATTTCAAGTTCTTCTTAAATGCCAAGTACTTAGCAAATAATGGGGAAATTCAATTTAAAGTTTACCCACACACAAGAAAATATAGTTTAAAAGGAGGGAAAGATAAATACATCAAAAGAATCTCTAAAGAAGTGATATTACATAAATTATGGGGTGGCTGAGAAATGATATTCTCAGAGGAAAAAATGGAGCAGTGGAAAGCTACTTTAACTACAAAGAATCATAACTAAATTTATTATTTTTAGAGATGACACTTTTAAGTTTCAAAAAATTCTTGTATCTTACTAAAAAGGAAAAATTAATAGGAGTAACTCATCCTCATGAAGCCCCAGAAAAATCATGGAAAATAAGTTATGAAATAAATTTAATATATGGAAAATCACTGAAAGATCCTATATACAAGAAACAAAAGTATACAATATATGATATCAAAGGTCAACTGAGGCAAAGATGATAAATTATTTGAAAAAAAATCTATTGTTAAATAAGGGAAAGAATGTGGAGTTGTATAAAAAGGCAGAAAGGATGGTGATAGTGAGTTTAAAAGTCAGTTTAGGAGTAAACTGGATTGGACTGTTAAATAGTGAAGCATTTTCCTATTTCTAAGATATGTTTGGACAATACGTAGGCAACACTTTTCTTGGAAATAAAATCTGATCAGGGTTACAAGACAACAGAGGAACAACGCCAGTGATTTACCAGATGCAGAAAAGTATAAAGGAAGTAATATGAGCCGATCAGCAAGTTGCAAGTCTGATTACATAGGAGATGAATGCAATGTCTTTAGTTAATTAGTGAAGCAGCCATGGCAGCAAATAGGTAAAGGAGACAGTAGTCAAGCAACCTCAGTCAGCAGTCCAACTTAGTGGCACAAGACAAGTGGAGATAGTTAGCAGAAGTGCTAAACAATCTGAACCTACTTATAATATCACAGGCATAAATTGGGCAGGACAAGATCAAGCAGGCAGATAGCGTAGCACTTGGAAGGCCATGATATAGGAGAATGGTAGGAGAGCAGATAGACAATGCTGGGTAGTCTAAAATGCTAAAATAGCAGATGGATATGGCAGTATCAGGCCATTTCCTGATAGACAAAGTACCAGTAAGTGAAGAATGCAAATCATTCAGCAGATGCATAAAAGTGGGGCAAAAAGTAGAGGCGAAAATCAAAGGCAGTCAAAGCAATAAGACAGAACAGCAGAGAAGCAATGACAGATCATCAGAAGCAGTTGTGTAGGGTAGGAAAAGCTCTCAGCAGGGAACAAAAACACCATTCAGGAAAAGATGAAATTGAGAGTAAAGCCAGTCTCCTGAATTGGGTTTCTTCCATCTAGGAAACACTCATCAATAAACTGCATATGAGAATCCACAAGAGAACAGCACACAAATGGAAATAGCAGATGAATCTGAACTCTATTGCCCAGGGATACAGAATGATCCTAGAACATAGATACATAACAATCCACAAGGAAATTAAATGGATGGGAAAAATGGGTCCAAGCATTCTTTATGATGATAAAAAAAAAAAAAAAAACCAAAACACTAAAAATTATTAATCTGGAAATGATTGGCTGGGATTGAAGTCTTCGCTTACCCCTTTCTGGAGCCCACAAAATGGGAATGTTGGGAATTTCTGCAGCAGAAAAACAGAAGAGAAAAGGGATTTCTGACTCCCAGTTTGAGGAAAGCAGGTCAAATTTAGGGCTGTATGAACTGGTTCAGGGAAATAAGAACCAGCCTGAACCTTCTCCATTCCTCAAAATCAAGCAATTTCTGAGGTTTGGGAAAGGTTTAGGAAGCCCTCACCCCATCATTTCCCACAACCTCCCCTTTCACACTTACCTCCAGTGCAAACAGTTTCCAGCAAGGAGGTACTTGGGAAAACTCACTCCCATGTTTATACCATGGCAAAATTTGAGGATGGCCAACTAATGATACTTTCTGTGTAGGTCAACTTTCTGATTCAATGGGATCCCTGCTATTTGTGAATAGGAAGAGGGGATAGGTTACTAGAAACTACCTACCTCTTTGAAAGTGGATGAGGAAAAAAATCAAGGGCAGTAATACCAATAAATAAATAGTAATACCAGTAAATACGTTGGTGATCTCATCAATCGTCACAGATTTTAAGTCCCTCAAGATGCTGATGACTTTAAAAAAATAGTATCTCCAGTCTAGACTTCTCTGCCAACTTAACATCTCCACTTGGATAGTTCATTTCCATGACCAAATTAAAACTGACGTTCCTCATCAAATCTACCCTTCCCACAGCATTCTCCATTTCAGTAAATGGCAACTCCATCTTTCCAAATGCCCAAGTCAAAATCTTGGATATTATACTTGACTTCTCTCTTTCTCTTATTTTATGTTATCTCTATCTTCAAAATATATCAGTAATGTATTTCTCACTACCTTCACCTCTATTATTGGTCTAAGTCACTATCATTTTTCACCTGGATTATTTCAATAGTCTCCTAAATTATTTCCCTATTAAAATATAAGTCCAATCATGTAGTGTCTCTGCTCAAAACTCTCCATTATCCTAAGGGTGGCATACAGATTCTACATGATCCATGGCTTGCTCCCTCTGCTCATTTATGTCTTTGCTCAAATGTCACCTTACCAATAAGGCCTTCCTTGACGGCCTTTTTAAAATTACAACTCTCTTTCCTGCCTGTGCTGTGCTACCTATTCACCTTTCTTGGTTTATTTTTATCCACAGTACTTAATATCATCTCTAATATTACACATCTTGTTTACTTATATTTGTGTCACCCACTAAAATGTAAATTTCGTAAAGGCAGAAACTTATGACTTCTTTGTTTACTGCTGTATCCCCAGCATCTTGAACAATGTCTGGCATATATACAGCAGGCACTCAAGATATAATTGAATCTACAAAGTGTTAATTTCTTGTGGGGCATCTCTGTTCTCTGTCTTAAATTCTCAGAGCATTCTTCTGAAAGCTCAGATACTATGAACCTTTGATTAACAGAGGAGATTCTGGCACACTTTAGGGGTTGGCAAATCATAGCCAATGGGACAAATCCTGCTAGCTGCCTGTTTTTTGCATTGCCTGCAATCTAAGAGTGATCTTTGAATTTTTAAATAATTGAAAAAAAATTAGAATAATAATATTTATATCATGACATGATAAAATTATATGAAATCCAATTTCAGTATCCATAAATAAATTTTTACTGGGGCACAATGAGGTGCATTCATTTATACTGTCTTATGATGGCTTTTGTGCTACAGGGCTGGCAGAGTTGAGTAGTTATGACAGAGAACAAAGAACCCACAAAGCCTAAAGTATTTATTGTCTGGACCTCTAAAGAATACATTTGCTGACCCGTGTCCAAATGGTATTTTATACTTAGAAGGCAAAGAGTAATAACTAAATTTTGAGCAACACTAAACTAGAGCATTGTTAAATACTGTTGCTGCTGTTGCCCAAGATACACCTAGGAGGGAAGATACATTTATACTAGGATTTGTTTTCACATATATAAAAGTAACCTTCTCATTCTTCTAAATGTTATTAAATAACATTAATGACTATTAAAAGTCATTCATCTATCTATCCCACAATAAAGCAGCCTCATCTTAAGGGATAGAGCATAGCATAAGTAAGACTTAAAAATGGCGAAAAGGAAGGGAACAAGAAAGTAAATAGGGCCCACAAATAGAGCTCATATCAAAGTATCACATAAGTAACTAAAACCCTGTTTAACATACCCTGATTAACTATAGTGGGAAACACTTAAATTATACCAATGACATCCACCACTACTTTAGGTATCCACCTAAATTATACTAATTATATTAGGTATCCACCTAAATTTAGGTATCCACCTAAATTATATATCAAAGTATCACATAATTAACTAAAACCCTGTTTAACATACCCTGATTAACTATAGTGGAAAATTGTCATGATGTGAATCTTTTTTGAACCTCATCAATGGGGGTCATACTGAACTGACCTTGTTATAATGGGGTCTCCTAAATAACTGTAGTCTTAAATCATTACAAGCGAGAAACACATTATAATAAGACTCCATTGGATTTATACAATATTCAAAACTAATAGTTATTTTCTCATTGGTTCAAATGTCTACATTTTGTCGAAAAGTATTTTAAAAATTTGCAAAACTCTATTCAAAATCACCTCCTAATCACCTGACTCATCTTTCCTTACATAAAGTTTCACCCTAAGGATTATGACATGCAAGTATATTATAGTATATGCTGCAACCAAACTTACGGAAAGGGGTGAAAAAGGTGAGGGGGAAACACTTAAATTATACCAATGACATCCACCACTATTAAAGGTATGCTACCTTTAATCTTCATAAAGAAGTATAATTTATGTCCTCTTACATCAGTTGGTCGTTGCTGCACAATCAACTGCTTCTTTTGGATTGTTATCTTTGTGAAACTGACAACAGTTCATTTTCAAAACCCAACCTTTCAATACCGTTACTGCTTCTATCTTCTCAGCATTTTTTAAAGGAATTTGGATTCTTCCCCTAAATTCTCACTTATGTGTCAATCATTAATGCTTATCTGAAATGATTACTCCTCCCACTGGGCGTTTGTCCTCTACTCTTTAATAGCAGCTGTGTTCTTTCCAAGTTCTAATACAAGAAAATAATACTGGTAAAATTATTAGAATCATTCCAAATAGTTTATTTGTTATCTGAGTCCACTTTCTGACTCCCTAACGGTTTCTTTTTATGGTAGGCAATATGTTGGTATGTCAATGGTATGTTTCCAAGAAGCTCAGAGGACTTCACAGGTATAAATTCATTTGTTGTCATTTTATTACATTTTGCGTGAAAAGCAACATTAAGTCTAAATGGAGGTCTAACACAGAGAGATGAATCTATATTCTTGACCAGACAATGAAGAAAGGGATATCCTAAAAACTTCTTTCCTGTAACTATATCTCTAGATAAATATGCTTTGAGCATTTTATATTTGTAAAATATTCAATGATTTTTTTTTTGTCATTGTCTTAGTATATATTTTGTAAAACTAAAGTATTCTGCTATGCCAGCATCTGCCATTTTATGACAGTAGCCTTGTAATGGTAAGTTAGAAAGATGATTTCAAGATTTTACCACTCTGATAAATTCAAGGTAAAAATCAACATTTAGCATGTCATCTCTATTTCTTTCCTTTCCCACAGTTACATCAGTGTATATTTTACGTCCTATCTTGCTTAATTTTTTCCCCTGGAGAAAAATTCTTTCAATATTTATTCAACCATCATCTACTTATTTTTAAGCTACAGCTCTTTATATTGTAGGTGATAACAGCAAATATTTATGTAGCAAATAAATATTTTTTCGTGTTTTACTTATGTTAATTCACATAATATAACTATCCTATAAGGAAGTAGTTTTATTCTTTCTATAGGAAGGTAAGTAAGTTGTATAAGGTCATATACTAGTAAAAGGTAGATCTAGGATTCAAACTCAAGTAGTCTGTGCTCTTAACTACTATGTTATGCTGCCTCACAAATGGTTATGTGGGCAACACTGCTTTTCTAGTAAGAGCTCTAATTAGATACAGAATTTTCCATAATAAATATATTTGTATTTATTTGTATGTTTTATTGATAGCATCTCTCTGCTTCATAAGGGCCCCCAAAAGCTGGGTACATATTCTGATACAGAGTAGGCATGCAATTAAGAAATATAATCAAGGGAATGAAGACAGCATTTTATACATGGGTTCTTCATATATGAAATTTTTGTTTTTGTTTTATGCTCAAAATTCTAAAATTCTGACCTTGAGGAGCAATGTGTTTTTCCCTCTGTATTGATTTTATGTGGACTAGGAGACTTTCAACATAATAGTTTTAAATTCAATGTCACTTATTGCCTTAATTACCTTATCTAAATGATTGAATTTTGTACCTTTACCTTTCCCCTGGTACAATTATACCAAGGAGTTTTTCTTTATAATGTATAAGTGAAATAGAGGTTGAATGTCTTGGGAAAGTTTGTATCTAATGGAAACAAATGAATGCAAAGAAAATCTACAAAAGAATGTGGACTTAAGAGGAAAATGTAACATTTACCTTCAAATACTAGAATTACCATGTAAAAAGGAATTTACCTTCTTTAGTACATTGCAGAAAAGAATTGGAAACATTGATTAGGAAATTATAAGGTGCCAGGTTTCAGTGTGACATGTTTGGACTTTCAAACAATTAGAATTGCAAAACCAACAAACTCCCAGATGGAAGAAGTAGTGATTGAGATGTTCAGACAAAGGTTGGGAATGATGAAAAGGGGACTAGGACTTTGAACACAATGGCCTTTGAATTCTCCTCAAACTCTGAGATACCATGATTTACCTATTTTTTATATAGTTTGTAATTTTATATAAAACACTAAGCTAACTTGAGACAAATTACTGATGAAATCCATAAGAAAATATTCCTTGATTGTGTTGATTGTAAGATAAACATTGACTGAAATGGTTTCCAAACAATAAATCAAAAAACTGGAACTTGGTGCTTCAGAGCAGTTTCAGTTTTATCTATAAATAATGGTGCGTATAGTCACTAGGTCTGTGAATTAAATTAGGACTTACAACTAAACAAAAACATTAACAAAAATCTTCAAAAAGAATGAAGTTAGTCCTACTGAGGAATGTGTTGATCTGTATTTGAATAAATGACATCTCAAAAGGGTCTACTTTTAGAGAGCCTTGATGTCATGATTTTACTGTGTGTACTGCTTCATAGTAGACTTATGAATTCTGGCTTCTAAGGAATCTTGGCATAAGGACAGTTGCTGTTTTTAATCTCTACAGATGGTGCTACTCTAGATGTTCTAAGAAAGAGATTAAAATAACATAAGTCTAGTTTATCCATCCTTCTATGTAAAATGAATCCTCTAGCCAGGAAGATTTCTTAATTTTATCTTTCTCTGTAGTTTGATCACACATTTCCCTTTCTTCTTTACTCCCATTAGTAATGTCCTCTTCTTTCCTAATCGGAATCCTATTTCTCTCCTTCAATTTTAGCTTAAATTCTACTTGTACAAAATTTTTACTGATTAATTAGCTTTCTCTTAATCGTCCTCTTTAAAGAAATCTTCTGGCTGAACATTTCTGATACTAGATTTATAGTGTCTTGATTTGTCAGGTGACTATTTGGGGAGTACATGTACATTAGCACTCACTCAGTGAAGCTCAAGGTGCTTGATAAATACTTGTTAAACTATTACTTGTTAAAATAATACTTGTTAAACTAAGAAAAACTATAAACGCTTTAATTTTTAGCAAACTGGTAGCTCCTAAATGTTGCCTATGCTCTGAGACATATACTGCTTTTTAATGGATACTGTAAAATAATTATAAACCCCAGAATAAAGTGAGCTATTACAAAAAAGCTACCCTGAATCTCATATATCTCAGCTTTTTCAAGCCAAATTCCAAGAAGTTTAAACTACAGAGGAATTAGGGACCTAAACAAAATAAACAGGTTCAGGTAGGATATAAAGAGGTACTTAACGCAACTGCACTAATACTCCACATTCCTCATATCATTTACACTATAAAAATTCTTAATCTTATTCCTTCGTCTCATGCCTGAAAGTAGTAGTGGGGAAATGCTGACTGATATCTTTATTTTTTAGACTATCCATGAGGTATGTTAGTAGCTAACAATAGATACCTGAAGTACAAGGGTTAGTAGGAGAAATATTTGGGGCTGTCAAATCTAATTGGAAGTAATAGATAATATTAATTAAATGAGGAAGAAAAAGGTAAGACAAAAATAAACATTTACCAAACATCTACAAAGGTGCCAGGTTTTATACTAGATCATTTTACATGCATTATTGTCACTAGTTTGGATAACCCTGGACAAGTCAATTAATTGATCTGTGTCTCAGTTTCTCCATCTATAAAATAGATGTAAACCACATACCTCGTATGGTTGTTTTGAAGACTAAATTAATTAACATTTGCTTAAAACAGCTGCTAACACATAGTAAGTGCTATATATAAATATTAGTTATTATTATTGGCTACCTTTATTATCTCAACCACTAGAAACAACAACCTTGAGAGGTAGGCATTAGCTAATTTAGTAAATGAAAAAAGTGAAGTTTGAACATGTTAATTTGCCTTAATTTCACAGTGGTAGAGTTGGGATTTAAATTCAGGTCTATCTGACTCTATGGTGTTAGTGTATCCCAACATGTTAAGACAAAGACATGGAAACATATTTCTTATGTCCTGGGCTATTTCATAAAAATTAAAGGAAGAGATTAAAATGGCATAAATTATAGCCATATCTGACCACAGAAGAGTGATATATTTTATTCAATCTAGTTTGAAATGTTTCAAGTGCAAGGGTTTCTGATATTCTGCTTTATCAATTTTATATTGTTCAGTTACCCTATTGATACAGAACAATTTTAAGAAACTCAAAATCCTAGTTCAATACGGTTATATTTAGCTTTAGCACATATGACAGGTATTTTATTTTAGTAAAAAACAATCATAGCACTACAAAATAAACTCTAATATTCATAGAGTTTTAGAATATCAGTATATGATATTTTTCCAGGGAAAGAATCCATGTTTCCTGAAGAGTATCATATATACTTGAAAACGATATAATTTAATCAACCTGTGTTAGTGATTAAATTTTCTTTCGCAAACAGAAATTATTAGATAGGATATTTTTTGGTATAATACAGGAATTTTTCTGTCAAAATGTCTGATGTTAAGTTTTAGGTGAAGCTGTTAAATGTCAGTTCTCACTGATTTTCACAAGTCACAAATTGAGAATCATTAATGTGTAGTCAGTAACTCAGGTCAAGGATGTCTCCTTCATTTTACTTACAGAGTATTGTTATTTTTGAAGCATTATAATCAAGAAAGAAAAATGGCTAATGACTGCATAAAATGATACCTGGCTTACAATACACTCACACCTAAATGATGAAATACATGAATTCTGACAAATTGATTATAAAACAAATTTTATAAAATAAAAAAAAATTTTCTTTGATTTGAGATTTTTGTGAAAAAATTTCCAATAACTTAAGTGGAAAATATTTGTAGAAAGGATTAGATAGTGATTTGTTCCAAAGAAATATAAATACTATAGACTATACACAGAATATACCTTCTAGAATTCATAATCTTTTCCTAGAAAAATATCCTTTGTACCAAATTTTCAGTATTCTGTTCCCTTCAGCATTGGTCATTTTGTCAGATGCTTCTTCAATTCCATAATGAACCATAAGAATCCTTTTTAATGAATATCCCTTATATCAAAATTTATAGTTTCCTGAAATTTTTGCTATTTCTCCTTTTGCTTGATTGTTTCATCATGCCCAATTATATCAGGACACTTGTTAGAAGGTACTGCTAAGAACAACAGTTCGAAAAATTTTTAAGAGTGAGATTTTATTTAATGTATAATAAATCCATTACTTTGATCAGTTTAGAAGTTCAAAATTTTATATATTTTTAGAATAAGGGATCTTTTACTTATGTTATACTGTATATTGAGACAATGTGGCAATATACTTCATTATGGCAGAAAAGCATTTTTCTTTGCTCCTTCTAAAATTAAACATTTAAGAAATGAAACCCAGTATCATTTCAGATTACTAAAGAGAAAAAGATAAAAATCAATTTTTAAAAAAGTCCCTAAAATATGTGAGTAAAGATGACATTGTCATCCAATAGACCAGGGGTCAACAAACTTTTTCTGCAAAAGGTCAGATGGTAAATATTTTAGGCTTTGCAGGCTATAAGGTTTTGGTTGCAAATATTAACTCTGCTGCTGTAGCCACAAGCAATACACAAAGGAATGAGTGTAGCTGTGTTCCAAAAAAACTTCATTTAAAAAGGACACTGAAACTTAAACTTCAAATAATTTTCATGTGCCACAAAATACCATTCTCCTTTTGATTTTTTCAGCCATTTAAAAATACAAAATCCATTCTTAGCTTACAAGCCACATACAAAAACCAAACCAAATCAAACCAAAACAAAAAGGCAGGCTGGATTTGGTCTATATGCCTCATTTGCTGACTCCTGTAACATATTTAGAATTCTTAAGAATAAGGACCATGCCTTATTCATTTTTTAACTCCAGCACCCAGCAAGTATGGCAATGCATACATATTAAGGATTAAAAATAAAAGTGATGAATGAATGAGAACTAAGATGTATGCTGGGCTTCTGTTTAAATATATATATTTATATATACTTCAATTATATTAAATAATTTAACATTTTCTAATTTACCATAACATGTCATCAGAAATTGCTTGTTAATTATATATACACATTTTTTAATGCTTCTTGATCTTTTATTCTCTTCTAGAATTTATGTGTAAAAAAGGGCTTGACCTCAGTAATATGTCCTTAATTATACTTTTTATGAATAATAAGATTCTTTAAATAACAACTTCAAAAAAATAATTAAAAAAATAAAAATAAGCTCCACTGAGAACTTTTAAAACAACAACAACAACAACAACAAAATAAATAAATAACAATTTCTATTTTGGACATAAGTTGTTTACAACTGATAATGGGACATGATGAGATAATACTTTATACAGCAATGAATTCTTGTTCTTTTAAAAAATGTTTATTTATTTAGTGAGTGGGGGAAGAGCATGTACTCATGCTCACAAGTGGGGGAGTGGCAGAGAGAGAGGAGAGCGAGAGCGAGAGGGAGGGGGTGAGGGAGAGAATCCCAAGCAGGTTCCATGCTACCAGTGCAGAGTCTAACATGGGGCTGAAACTCACAAACCGTGAGATCATGACCTGAGCCAAAACCAAGGGTTGACGCTTTAATTGACTGAGTCACCCGGGCAACCCTGAATTCTTAAGTTCTATGGAATTTTATAATTACTAGCATTCACCAATGCCAACAGATTATCCAACCTTTGTCAGATCAGAGAAAATAAAAATTATTCTTAAAAAATGAAGATTTTCATATCAAAATAAAAGTCTAAAAAGTTGAAGGGAGTAGATTATTATGCTATTATATATAAGCTTTGATAGTATCTCATATTTATTAGAGGCAGGGAGCAGGTCAGCCGGCATGTAAATATCAGATGAATCATATTCTAAGCCACAGGGCCTAAAAATAGAAACAAACTCATAATTTAGGAAAATCAATTCTTATTTCTATATATGAACAAAGGAAACAGGACATACTTTACTGAACGTGCTATTCCACTTTTCTTTTAATATACTTGGGAAGAAACCCAAGTCTATAAACTTTTCATGTTCTCTTGGGTTCATACCCACAGACACTAAGTTTAGATTGCTTTATTTCATTTATCCAGTTTTGGAGGAATCCAGTTTTTTCCCTAACAACACACATATTCCACAAACATTTGTCCTTTGTGTTTGTAGATTAAGCCAATTGTCAATTACTGACTATAAAACATTAGTACCTTAATAGAGAAGTTTTATTATTTTACCTTAATAATTAATATTTGTGTTTTCTATAACTTCTCACTATTTAAAAAGTTTTGCAACTGTAAGCTGTACATAGTTAAATGTAGTCTAGAAATAGTTACTTCATTTTTCAGGTACAACTATCTAAGACATGTTAAAGACAAATAACTGTATTATGACAGAACTCAAATTATATTTATGGATTCCTAGAAGATATCCCTGTGTTGTATTTTAGATATCAGAAGAATGGCAAGTATTAAAGTGTGTAGAGAAAATGGGAAATCAGTAGAACTATTTCTGGTTGGCCTTACATTACTTTCATGTTTGTTTATTTTTCAAAGGCATAACAGTTCTAAGGACTTTGCTGTAGATAATCATACCATATGTATATGTAAAAAAGATATGTAGTAAAGTGAACCTATTAAGAATCAATATATCTACAATCAGCTAAGTTACCTATTCTCAAAAAAAAAAAGATATTAAAAAGCCTTATTTATGTATATTTTTAACTCATTAAAAAAAACCATCCTAATACAGCTCTACACAGGTAGTTGTTATAGGCACATATAAGAATTTAATTTAGGTGCTCTAAGGGGTACCTGGATGACTCACTTGGTTAAGAAACTGACTCTTGATTTTAGCTCAGGTCATGGTCTGACGGTTTGTGAGATTGAGCCCTGATGTGGGTTCTGTGCTGACAGCTGTCAGCTATGAGTCTCTCTCCCTCTCTCTCAGTCCCTTCTCCTGGTCACGCATGCATGTGTGTGCACATGCTCTCTCTCTCTCTCTCTCTCTCTCAAAATAAATAAATATTAAAAAAATATATTTAAAAAACATCTCTAAGATTTTAAGTTAACTAAAAGACTTCATTTAAGGGGCGCCTGAGTGGCTCAGTCGGTTAAGTGTCCGACTTCGGCTCAAGTCATGATCTCGCGGTCCGTGGGTTCGAGCCTCGCGTCGGGCTCTGTGCTGACAGCTCAGAGCCTGGAGCCTGTTTCAGATTCTGTGTCTCCCTCTTTCTCTGACCCTCCCTGTTCATGCTCTCTGTCTCAAAAATAAATAAATGTTAAAAAAAAAAAAAGACTTCATTTAAGGATAAAGGTTTCTTAATTTCGGATATAATGAGACATACAAAGTCAGGGAAAGAGACTCTTGTCAATTAATGGCACTAAAAAAAATGGATGGGATAGACAGATATTAAAATGGTAGAATTTTAAACCTCTATTTCACATGAAGATGAGAAAGATAAAATATGAAGCTTACTATATCAAAATTCAAAAAATAATTTAACAAGATTATAAAGATTTCATCAATACACTTTAAATCTACCATAACACTGTTTTCATCCTTTTGGTAGTTACATACAAAAAAATACTACCAAATTTGTCCACTTAGTGTTTATGTAGCAACTAATAATAATAAAAAAATTAACCCTTATAAGTTAATCCTTGCATATACAGCACTTACTAAAATGCCAGAAACAGTTCTCACTGGATCCTCACAGCTCCCAGTAGGTAGGTACTTTCGTTTACCTCACTTTATAGGAAACTGAGGCACAGAGTAGTTCAGTAATTAGTCTATGGTCACCCTGTTAGTAGCAGAGCCAAAATTCAAAGGTTTACATTTTCAGCCTAGCATTTTGGTATTAACTTGACACTCCACAGAAAACAAAATACTTAACTTTGTGTGCAAAGCATTCCCTCCCAATTAAAAACAATGTTGTTATCTGATATAAATTCTATAGTAACTTTTTTCTGTTTTTTCTGTAATAAAAATAAATAGTATGAAAATCTCAAACCATCACACAAAAAACAGGGACATATAAACCCAAGGCCATTTACTTCAAATACTTAACACAACAAACTCCAAAAATCAAGGTCTTCACATATGTATGTAATTTTCTTACAAACAAAACACAGACACACCTCTATAGGAGATGGCTTCCCTTCAATTGTACTTTTTAAGTTGGTCTCACAGTTTAAAAGAAATGTAAAAATTGGCCAAAGGACCATTTCCCCATAAGATTCAGAAGCTAAACTAATTATGTAAGAATGATTTCTTTTCTGAGCAGTTGAAATTAACAACTTCCCAATATAACTCTATTCTGATTGCTTTAAAAGCAAACCATTTTATTTATAAGTCTAAAATTACAATAATATCCAAAAAATTCTGTCACGATTTTTACATAGACGAACAGTAAATATTTTACACTTTATTTAAAAAAATGTCCATTTTCATATCCTAGAACAGTGGTTTTCAAAGTCTGAAAGTATGGTCTGTAGACCAGCAACATCTGCATCACCTTGTTAGAAATACAAATTCTTGGGACCCACTGCAGATTTACTAAATCAGAAACTCTGTGGGTGGGTACAATAATCTGTTTTGATAAATCCTCAGCTTGAATGTGGTGCAGGCTAAAGTTTGAAAACCACCACAGTAGAGTAAGAAGGACAGTAAATATTTAATAGATGCAGAGTAAAAGTATCTTGCTGTTAAGTAAACAGTAGATAAAATTGTGTTCTGGTTTGAAAATAGAAGGACGTACTTAATATTAAGTTGAAATTCAGCCAACAAACATTTTTTTGGGAGGTAAAGAAAACAATATCACAAGTGGTGATATAAGTTTGCATATGACTCTGAGGTTTATGGCTTCCTTAAAAAGAAAAAAGACTCTCCTGTATCACTGAGCACTGCCTACTCTTCATTTTCTCCCTTAATTTTTCTACTTATGCAAAGGTTTAAGGTGATTCTTGTGGCATAAAGCCTAGATATTAATTCTGCTTTGGCTTATTAAATTCTGCATTTAAATTCATATTAAAATTATGGAATATGTAACCCTTTCTCTTCAAAAGTACTATAAATTTGGTATATGTATTCTATCACAATTTCCTGTGCTTTGAGACCAATGACAAGGGTATCTGAAGAACAGAGATATCAGATACATTTTGAATTACATTAACAAAACACATTAGACCAGATGCCATGCTAAGAATCAGAGTTCCGCTATCACCTCCTTTGGCAATATGTCTGAAGTTCAGCTTCTATCACAGTCCACTGAACAAATGCAAAATTACTTTCTGGACCAGTTCAATCTTCCTCATTTTATATCATGTCTAGTATAAGTCCAAAGAAAAGTAGTCAAAAACATTTTTTACATAACAATGCTTACAATGCTTCCACAGAACAGTTTTTACATTCTTAGAACCACAAGTCTTCTGTTCTGCCTAGCAACATTATAAAAGTAATATAAAACATAGTAAAAAAATATGAAAAATAAAATGAATAGCCTACTCCTTGAAAAAAGAAAGGCACAGACTATCTCACCTCTGGAGTGACATCTCGTGGTGCAAACCCTGTTCCTCCAGTTGTTAATATCAAATTAAGTTCCTTTTCATCACACCAATCTATCAGGGTTTCCTGAAAGAAAACAATAGTATTGTCACATGCAGAAGAACTTACCTGCCCACTCAAAACATCCACATACTCAAATACTTTATATACCAGTGAAGAAACACACATTTATCTCAGCAATCAACACGAAATTCTGAAGCACAATTCATGGAACATATTTACTATTGATCAAAACACATTGCTATTTCTGTATTTATTTTATGCAGTATAAAAATAAAGGAAGCATCAAATTTTTAAAATAAATGAAGAAAAAAATGAAACATAGGAAATATCAGAAATTAAGAGCTTATAAAAAAGTCTAATGTTGGATATTTGATAAAATCTCAGAGGGAAAAACAGAGCATTCTAATAAAGATTATAAATGGACTCTGGTTTTTTGATTTTTCCATTTTTCTCTGTTTAAGTCTGTCCAGATCTAATAGTCTGGGATAACTTTATCTTTCTTTCCACATATCTGCAATGGTTTGTGAAATAAGTTTGGTGAGAAGGTTGGATATTGTTCGATCAAGATTTTGTTTTTATAACTATATAATAACCAGACACTTGGAGGTATGAAGAGGATAGGTAATATAATAGTGCTAATATCCTGATCTTTCTGAGCAGTGGTTCAACCAACTGTGTCTAAGGTTTAAAAAGAGAGTAGGGGTGCCTGGGTGGCTCAGTCGGTTAAGTGTCCAACTTTGGGCCCAGGTCACAATCTGACAGTTTGTGGGTTCAAGCCCTGCGTTGGGCTCTGTGCTGGCAGCGAAGAGCCTGGAGCCTACTTTGGATTCTATGTCTCCCCCCTTCCCTGTCCCTCCCCTGCTCACTCTCTCTCTCTCAAAATAAACATTAAAAAAGTTAAAAAAAAATAAAAAAGGGTAAAAAATAGGACTGTAACTTATTAATAATTTTCCTTATTTTTAAACGTTAGAGAAAGATCTCTGTTTAGCATGTAGTATCTCTTATGCTCTGACATTCACTTTTTTTTCTATTTAAACGAAATAAAATGCCTCTGTATTAGCTTGAGAGTACTCTCCTGGTTTTGCATAGCTATTTCTTTCACTTCCAGTTAAACATCTATCCATTCTTCTATCTATAACATGGGCATAGATAGATGAAATGTTTTACAACTTTAATAATGGTTATTTCTGGATAGATGTGAAGTACATTTTAATTCCTTTTTATTTTCTTTTGAATTTTTGAATTCTTTAAAATCTGTATGTATTATTCAAAAATAAAAGGATTTTACAAATTGAACTTTCTGGTATTTGTTCTTTATTTAGATAGCCAGCACATTAATATCTCATTTTTCCCTCAATTTTCAGCCAGCTCAGAAATAAATTTTATACTCAACAACTATGCATATTCTATACTGTGGTAGGTTAAATATAACCACATATTCTTTATAAATCCTCCTGTCAAGAGGTAGAGTCTATTTTCACCAATTCTGCATCTGGGCCAGACTTGTACCTCTGATTAGGGCAGAAATTATGGTATATGAGTTCTGAAGGTTAGGTCTCAAAAGGCCTCAACTCCTCTACCTTCACTCTTTTGGTAAATTTCTCTTACCATGAAAGGAAGTCCAGTCTAAATAATGGAATGAGGAGAAAACATGTAGAGAGAAAGCTTAGCAGAATAGAAAGCACCAAGGGCCCAGACACCCGAGTGAGGCCATCTGAGTGAGACACCTAAGTGAGCCTCAGTTGAGTCGACCAATTATTTCAGCCACATGAATGACCCCCAAGTAAGACCAGAAAAAGATACACTCAGCTAAGCCCAGCAAACCCACAGATTTGTGAGAAATAATAAATCATTGTTGTAAGACACAAAGTCTTGTGGTGGTTTCAATGGAACAATACAGTACTTATAAAATTACTTTCCTAGTTAGCATCTTTGCATCCTCCTGCTGTTTTCAATTTATATTTTATTGTATTTTATTAGTCATAAGTCTACACAACCTTTACAAGAATCTTCAAAACAGCTTTGAAAGTAAACCTGATGTGAATTAGGTTTAAATAAATTGCCATGAAGACTCAATTTTAACCATTCAGTTTAAGAAACATACCAATGCCTAGTATGTGCCAGGAAAATGTGAGAATGAAAAAAAATGTAAGACAAATGGCCTTGATGTCAAAGATCTTAGAGGTATGAACAAATTAATACGGCACATCAACATATCATGGTTAGTGCTATGAAAGAGGTATGATCATCTTAAGAAAACTGTTTTACAGATATTACAGGTATTTATGAATATATAACATTTTCTTTACCGTGACCAGAATGAAAACCATCATTACAGAGATTTTAAGCAATATTTTTCTCTTGCCCAAGACTAAAGAACCCCCAAAAGAGAAAAATGGGACAGTAATACAGCCACCATTCAGACATCTACCTAGAGTCTCATACTCATCTATTACAATAGATATTTTTTCTTTTCTCTACATTTATTGATGGAAACATGAATCACTGAATTAAGTAGACCTCACCAATATAAAACCATTTGAGAAATGTCATATTTTCTTTGGTTTATTAAAGAATCTGATATAACCACCTAAGAAATTCCTATCAGTCACGAGGAGCTGAAAAACGCTTTAAACGAAATGCATAACAAAATGGAAACCACCACGGCTCGGATTGAAGAGGCAGAGGAGAGAATAGGTGAACTAGAAGATAAAGTTATGGAAAAAGAGGAAGCTGAGAAAAAGAGGGATAAAAAAATCCAGGAATATGAGGGGAAAATTAGAGAACTAAGTGATACACTAAAAAGAAATAATATACGCATCATTGGTATCCCAGAGGAGGAAGAGAGAGGGAAAGGTGCTGAAGGGGTACTTGAAGAAATAATAGCTGAGAACTTCCCTGAACTGGGGAAGGAAAAAGGCATTGAAATCCAAGAGGCACAGAGAACTCCCTTCAGACGTAACTTGAATCGATCTTCTGCACGACATATCATAGTGAAACTGGCAAAATACAAGGATAAAGAGAAAATTCTGAAAGCAGCAAGGGGTAAACGTGCCCTCACATATAAAGGGAGACCTATAAGACTCGTGACTGATCTCTCTTTTGAAACTTGGCAGGCCAGAAAGAATTGGCACGAGATTTTCAGTGTGCTAGACAGAAAAAATATGCAGCCGAGAATCCTTTATCCAGCAAGTCTGTCATTTAGAATAGAAGGAGAGATAAAGGTCTTCCCAAACAAACAAAAACTGAAGGAATTTGTCACCACTAAACCAGCCCTACAAGACATCCTAAGGGGGACCCTGTGAGACAAAGTACCAGAGACATCACTACAAGCATAAAACATACAGACATCACAATGACTCTAAACCCATATCTTTCTATAATAACACTGAATGTAAATGGATTAAATGCGCCAACCAAAAGACATAGGGTATCAGAATGGATAAAAAAACAAGACCCATCTATTTGCTGTCTACAAGAGACTCATTTTAGACCTGAGGACACCTTTAGATTGAGAGTGAGGGGATGGAGAACTATTTATCATGCTACTGGAAGTCAAAAGAAAGCTGGAGTAGCCATACTTATATCAGACAAACTAGACTTTAAATTAAAGGCTGTAACAAGAGATGAAGAAGGACATTATATAATAGTGACAGGGTCTATCCATCAGGAAGAGCTAACAATTATAAATGTCTATGCGCCAAATACCGGAGCGCCCAAATATATAAAACAATTACTCATAAACACAAGCAACCTTATTGATAAGAATGTGGTAATTGCAGGGGACTTTAACACCCCACTTACAGAAATGGATAGATCATCTAGACACACGATCAATAAAGAAACAAGGGCCCTGAATGAGACATTGGATCAGATGGACTTGACAGATATATTTAGAACTCTGCATCCCAAAGCAACAGAATATACTTTCTTCTCGAGTGCACATGGAACATTCTCCAAGATAGATCATATACTGGGCCACAAAACAGCCCTTCATAAGTTTACAAGAATTGAAATCATACCATGCATACTTTCAGACCACAATGCTATGAAGCTTGAAATCAACCACAGAAAAAAGTCTGGAAAACCTCCAAAAGCATGGAGGTTAAAGAACACCCTACTAACGAATGAGTGGGTCAACCAGGCAATTAGAGAAGAAATTAAAAAATATATGGAAACAAACGAAAATGAAAATACAACAATCCAAACGCTTTGGGACGCAGCAAAGGCAGTCCTGAGAGGAAAATACATTGCAATCCAGGCCTATCTCAAGAAACAAGAAAAATCCCAAATACAAAATCTAACAGCACACCTAAAGGAACTAGAAGCAGAACAGCAAAGGCAGCCTAAACCCAGCAGAAGAAGAGAAATAATAAAGATCAGAGCAGAAATATACTTAATGAGACACAGCTTTAGGACATGTCAGTAGTCTCCACTGACTCCTCCAGACAATTTATTCCTTGTGTGTATTATCAGGCATCCCTTTGGGATAGCACTTTTCATATTTTACTGAAATTTACTTGTTTACATGCCTCTTCCTCTATAAAAGTGATCTCCAAAATTCTGATCATATATCTGTATACGTAAAGCAAATTCTGAATGTTATGCTAAAAAATATTCAGCATGCCACACAAAAAGATATTTAAAGATGACATAATATTTAAAATAGCTTTTGTTTTGGGGCAACTGTGTGGCTCAGTTGGTTAAGCGTCTGACTTCAGCTCAGGTCATGATCTCACAGATCTTGACTTTGAGCCTCACATTGGGCTCTGTGCTGACAGCTCAGAGCATGGAGCCTGCTTCAGATTCTGCGCCTCCCTCTCTCTCTGCCCCTCCCCTGCTTGGGTTCTGTCTTCTCTCAAAATTAAATAAACATCAAAAAAAATTAAAATATATTTAACAAATGTGTTCAAAAATCCACTAAAACTTTTCTAAGGGAACATTTTTTTTTTATTTATATATGAAATTTATTGTCAAATTGGTTTCCATACAACACCCAGTGCTCATCCCAAAAGGTGCCCTCCTCAATACCCATCATCCACCCTCTCCTCCCTCCCACCCCCCTCAACCCTCAGTTTGCTCTCAGTTCTCAACAGTCTCTTATGCTTTGGCTCTCTCCCACTCTAACCTCTTTTTTTTTTTTTTTTCCTTCCCCTCCCCCATGGGTTCCTGTTAAGTTTCTCAGGATCCACATAAGAGTGAAACCATATGGTATCTGTCTTTCTCTGTATGGCTTATTTCACTTAGCATCACACTCTCCAGTTCCATCCATGTTGCTACAAAAGGCCATATTTCATTTTTTCTCATTGCCACGTAGTATTCCATTGTGTATATAAACCATAATTTCTTTATCCATTCATCAGTTGATGGACATTTAGGCTCTTTCCATAATTTGGCTATTGTTGAGAGTGCTGCTATGAACATTGGGGTACAAGTGCCCCTATGCATCAGTACTCCTGTGTCCCTTGGATAAATTCCTAGCAGTGCTATTGCTGGGTCATAGGGTAGGTCTATTTTTAATTTTCTGAGGAACCTCCACACTGCTTTCCAGAGCGGCTGCACCAATTTGCATTCCCACCAACAGTGCAAGAGGGTTCTAAGGGAACATTTTTAAATGGATAGGGATATTGTTTCCTAATTTTTAAGTGTGCAGTTATTAGTTTTCATAAATGACAGAAATACCATTTCCATGAACAAAACAACATAATGCAAGCAGTTTTAAGTTATCTAAGTATCTTAACTTAAGCATGCTTTTATATTTTAGGAAAATTTTCCTAAGGTCTTCTTTCATGTCTTTTCCCCAAAATTGTTTACTAAATTAGCTTAATAACTTCTCATTTATTTTTCTAGGCAGATTCTCCCATTCCTTGTCTGTTATCTCATCTTCAATTATGTTATCTGAACTAGAAATCTCCCTCTCTGGTCCTTTCTGGCTTTGAGAATCTACTCCAAATCACTTTAAAATTAGCATTCTAAAAATGGATTTCTTTAAAACCTTCCCCCCCAACCTACTTTTTTCCATTAAGACAATATCAACCTATTTCCCAAATATTTGTTAATGTAGTTGAAGCTTTCACCAAAACCTTCAAAAAACAAACTCAAACAATAGTTATCATTTACTAGAGTAACACACCTGGCAAGTGATTACTTAAATGAGAAGTATAAGGGTTCCTGGCATATCTGGGGACTGTAGACACAAGGTAAATAGGTGTTTTCATCCAAGGAGTATCCATGCATTATTTTTCATACATTCTTATTTTATATTTGCATTTATATAAACATTATATGTATTTATAACATATATTCTTAAAATATACATGTCATGTTTATATAATCCTTAGAACACTTCCTACCTAGAGAAGATCCCCAAATCAGGATTTTGTTGCATTGCAAGTTACTTTTTGTTATTCTCACACCACCAAAAGTGTCAACCCAGGATGCCTTTTCAGGCTAATTTTATAATTTTCCTCCTGAGAAACAGGGCTTCTCTTTTACTCAAGTGGACTGACAGCTTAATCTTTAGACCAATTTCAGTTTAATTCTATTCATTTAAACATCAAATACTATATTATTCAAATACTGTGTGTACTGCTTATAAAGTTATTTTAGAGAATGTGAATGATTGGAGTTCTATTTATTGTTTACCTTAATTAATGCAAAGATCCTCCAGTTATTGTGTCAAATGGTTTTGAAGAGCAGATTACTATTATTCCAGATAATGCTTTTTCTGTACTTTATAAATGCTTTTTATCAATACAATTTTCTCAGCTTTACTAGATAACAATATATTAATCCTCTCATTTTTGAAATAAATAGAAATAAGTAGATGTAACTACATCACATGCCTACTTATTCAAAAATAATTATTTTGTGCTTAAGTATCTCTAGTATATTGTTCTGAATGAAGGTAACTCAGGTCCACATTTTGTACTCATCACAATAGCATGCGAACAATGTATTGTGATGAGGACCTAAACTCAATTCCTTTACAGAATACCAAGGATTTGCTCCTATTGATGGACTCTCACTGGTGCAAATTAAACACTTGGCAGAGTACTTAACACATAATAACTGGTAAATAAATGGTTTCTTTTGTTATTTTCTCAACATTATTTATGCCAGAGTTACAGTGGCCTAAGTGTGAGCTTCTCCACCACTTTAACCACCTTAGAAGACCCAAGTAGAGTCAGGGTTCATGGTACTCCTTTTATCACTAACTCTGAGAGGCCAAAAATTGAAATATTTTAAAAGGGAAGATTCTGTAAAACAGAACAATTAAATGATTTACAGAGCTAAATGGATTGAAGAGATACTCTTTTGGCCTTTTTATTCTATTTTCCCCAAGGCCTTCCCTGAACTTAAGAGCCAAATTTTATGCATATTGATATTCTTCAGTGATTAATATAATAGGTGACCTGAATAAATGGTGATGGCTCTACTGACATAAAGCTTGGTCTAAGATTGGACCTCTGAAGAATTGGGAATAAGTAATTAAAGCCACAGAATAATAAATCAACCATATTATGACTATGATTCTGATAGGAATCCTCAGGAATCCACCAAATGTAAGAAATGCAACATTAGAAACCTGGTAAATATTATCAGTCACTACACCTCTGAGAGGGCCCAGGAAACCACAAATTTACTTTCTGTCTCTATGGATTTGCCTATTCTAGATATTCACAAAACTGAATTCATACAATATGTGGTCTTTTGTAAACTGGCTTCTTCTACTTAGCACAATGTTTTCAAGTTTCATACATATTGTAACATTTACCAGTACATCATGCATTTTTTTTCAAAAAATGTTTATCATGGTAAAAAAGTTATATAATAAAACTTATATCATAACCATTTTTTTTTATTTTTAAAAAATTTTTTTTTTCAACGTTTATTTATTTTTTTGTGACAGAGAGAGATAGAGCATGAACAGGGGAGGGGCAGAGAGAGAGGGAGACACAGAATCGGAAACAGGCTCCAGGCTCTGAGCCATCAGCCCAGAGCCTGACGCGGGGCTCGAACTCACAGACCGTGAGATCGTGACCTGGCTGAAGTCGGACGCTTAACCGACTGCGCCACCCAGGCGCCCCTGTATCTTAACCATTTTTAAGCGTACAGTTCAGTGACATTACACATTACATTCACAATATAGTGCAATTGGCACCACTATCTATTTTTGAAAACTTTTATCACCCCAAACAAATCAATATTCTTAATTCAGGGTTGGCTTGGTTATTATAAAACTTTATTTTCTGAAATGGAGTGCTGAAAAAGTTGGTTTTAACAATTTCTGTTTGTTTCCCAGTGTTTCTATGGAGGAATGGGAGCTTTGAACTCCAAAACTAGCTATTCTACTGCCCATTATTAATTCTAAATCAATAGATAATCTTTCTTAAGAAATTTGCCAAGAAAAACAGTACATTACCATTAGTATGGCCACTATACTCTACCCAAAGATTATTTTTTGAATAAGAATTATTAATATTTTCATTTTCCCTTTATTCTACATATAATTCCTACAGTATAGTTCCACTAATAAACAATACCAAAACTTTCCAAACACAAATAACTAGGCATGAATCTTACTGGTTTAAAAGCTAATCCAACATACTTTAAAGTTTTATTTAATAACTATACATTTATTACATGATTGCACTGTCATTAATCTTAAACTGGTTCATGTGGGACCCTGAAATTAAAGATAAAAAGGTACTTTCAAAACTCTTTAAAGCAATTGTATTTTTCAGTTCTACAATTTTCACTTGGTTCTTTTTGTTTCTATTTTTTCTGCAAAGACTTTATATCTCTTCATTCATTACAAGCATATTTTCCTTTACTCCTTGAGCCGGATTATAGAGCTGCTTTAAAAATCGTTGTTAATTGAGGGGCGCCTGGGTGGCGCAGTCGGTTGAGCGTCCGACTTCAGCCAGGTCACGATCTCGCGGTCCGTGAGTTCGAGCCCCGCGTCGGGCTCTGGGCTGATGGCTCAGAGCCTGGAGCCTGTTTCCGATTCTGTGTCTCCCTCTCTCTCTGCCCCTCCCCCGTTCATGCTCTGTCTCTCTCTGTCCCAAAAATAAATAAACGTTGAAAAAAAAAATTAAAAAAAAAATCGTTGTTAATTGAAATAACTGGGCCATCTTGGGGTTTGTGTCAGTTGATTATCTTTTTTGAGAATGGATCACATTTTGTTTCTTTATGCGTTAAATAATTCTGGACTGTATTCTGGACATGCTGAATGATATGTTGAAGAAACTCTAGGTTTTGTTATATTGCTTTGAGGAATGTTGATTTGTTTTTATTTTAGTAAGCAGATGACTTGGGTAGACTCAACTGCAATCTCTGTCTGCTCTACAGTGATGGCAATTCAAAATTCAATTAAGTTCCTTTAGCCCCAATTGCAGTGTTTGTAGTTTACCCAGCACTATCATGGTTCGGAGGTCAGCCAGAGACCTAAGGGGCTTATTTATAGAATTTGAAGATCTACTCTTTGGCTCTCTCCCTTCCAGGATATCCCCACCCCTCCATCAGTTTAAAGCATCTGTGCTTGTCCCAAACTCTGTTCTTCTAGCCAGTAAGCTTGTAGGTTTTAGCTGCCAAATACACCAGACTGGGACCTACTGTCAGGATAAAAGTTATACAAATGGGGTATTCAACAAGAGCCTTCTTCCAAATGACAGAATCTTCTTGCATTTGGTTGCTACCCAGTGTTTTCAGATGGTTATTTTTTGTTTAGTTCAGAGTTTATAACTGCTATTTGTGATAACAGATGAGTCTTTCGATAGGAGCTACTGAGCTATACTGGACTAGAGCTTCCCCTTAAAGCACTAGGTATTTTATTTATCAATAAAATTTAGTACCACCTCTATGAGTTTGGCATTTAAAGCCATTCTACTCACTGTTGTAGAATAGGCAATATGAAAACAAAATGAGTGGCTATGTGAAAGAAATTTGATTAAATGTATCATCTGTTTTATAATTGTAAAGTAGGTTCTAGAAATGATATTTGGTGAAAAAAGTGTTTTATATTTCAACCTATTCCTATTTTTTATTCCATTTTTAATTTTTTGGCCCCACATGAGAATATTCTTTGTGATTTTTTTTATAATTCCAAAAAACATGCTTATTAAAAAGACAAAAATAACTCAATCAACATAAAACGTATAATGAATTGAAAGTCATTAAAAATTTAGCAGAGATAGCCCATTTTAAATTTATGTCAATCATCCTTTCACACAAATTTCTATAAATAAATAAACACACATGCATTACAGAGATGCACAATGCACACACAGGTATTTTTAACTTGTTTTTTTTTTTTTCATTTCGACAACACGTCATGAGTAAGCTCACTATAATGAATTCTAAGTCTACACAACAGTCTGCATATTTTAATTTGAAAACCCTACTGATATTTACTCTGCTTTTAGTTTTTCTCATCTACAAACAACAACGTTTACCTCTATAAATTTTCTAGCTGTGAGGCACTGGGGTAGAAGAAGAGGTGACAAAGGGAACAAGATTGGGGCAAGACAGACCTGGGTGCCTGTTCTTCCAGTTCCAGTCGACTAACTACCTTTGGTTCCATAGGCAAGATACTAAAACTCTTTGAAACTTGGGTCACTGTTAAAAACAATAACGTAAACAAGAACATGAAAAGCATCTACTATCATTCTGGGTACAGAATAAAAACTTAAAAAATAAATGTCTGTTTGTATGCACACATGTGTACATTCATGCACATTATGAAACTTCTTAAGGAAGCAAAGATATTGGTCAAACCATATTATTTATTACCAGCTTCTGTATATACCAGTGTGAGAATGTGATGTGAGCATATATCTTCATGTTGAAATTATACAATGAAAAGGAAATAGAAAGATTTCTGTCATAATTCTATCACCTTCTCTCAAACATCGGTAATATAATTCTGACAAAGTTTTGTATATGATATGGCTTTATCTTTGAACATTTTATTCCAGGCTGAGTTAAACCAGATAAATAATTAGGCATGGATAACATATACTGTATAATTAATTTAATTCTACTTAAAAATCCCCTTAACAAAAACCATCTGGAAATAGTTGCATTCATTGATATTTAGTGCTTTGTGGAATATAAAAGGTCTGATTTACAGTGACTCAGTAATAACTGTCACTGTGGTTCAGTTTTTTGTTAGAATATTAGTGGAAAAAAATCCTTAAGGTGTTACAATGTAATTTTAATGTCTATTAGTAAAAAAATAGAGGAAATTCATTTTTGTAAGGTTAAAGAAAGTATAGTATTCTGGTGGAATTTTAGCCAATATTTTTGTATAAATTATTACATAATAATTAGTAAGAGAAACAATAGAACATTGATCTATTTATAGGCAGCAAAAAATAGCAAAAATACAGGTAGGCTTAAACTATCTTTTCGAAGAGGAACAAGAACTAGAGATCAAATTGTCCTAATGTCATCAGGAAAATTATGATTCCAGATTATACAATGGGTAATCATAAGTTGTGGGTGAAAAAAAAAGGAGGGGCATGGACTAAATGTTCAGAAATGTAGTAGAGAGAAAACCTGTATTAATACAAAATTTATTATACTAGAAAACTATGTATTTTTTTCCATCATTCCTCTGACGTTCTCTTACTGTGAGAAGACAGCATAGGAAAAGGAACTCTCAATGACATGAATAGTACCAGTAAGAAAAAAGAGAGATGAAAACCACCAACAGTGAATAAATCAAACAAAAGCAATAAATTATTTGGTTAGGGGAGTGAATAAATTTCCTAATACAGGATCTTACATGCTTTAAAGACCAGTGAGCGGAGGAGTGAAGATGGTGGAGATGTAGGTGGACTGGGATTTCCTTCATCCCTCAAACACAGCTGTATTGAGGTCAGAACACTTAGAACATCTAGGAAATCAACCTGCGGAGTGACAGAAAGATCTTCACAGGTAGAGACAGAGAGCTTGGTGGGACAGAGGTGCATGTATGCAAATTTGGGGAGATCACAGAATCCGAAGCAGGCTGCAGGCTCTGAGTTGTTAGCACAGAGCCCAATGCGGGGCTCGAACTCATGAATCATATCATGACCTGAGCTGAAGTTGGTTCTGAGCCAAAGTTGGATGTTTAACCGACTGAGCCACCCAGGCGCCCCTCCACCAGACATTTAAAGTAGAGTTACTACCTATCTTTCTACAGCTGTTCCAAAAAACAGAAATGAAAGGAAACCTTCTGGACTCATTCTATGAAGCCACCATTACCTTGATTCCCAAACCAAAGACTGCACTAAAAGAAGAATTACAGGCCAATATCCCTGATGAACATGGGTGCAAAAATTCTTAACAAGATATGAGCAAATAAAATTCAATGGCATATTAAAAGAATTATTCACCATGATCAAGTGGGATTCATTCCTGGGCTGCAGGGCCAGTTCAGTATTCACAGATCAATCAGTGTGACACAGCACATTAATATAAGAAAGGATAAGAACCATATGATCCTGTCAAAGATGCAGACAAAATATTTGACAGAATACAGCATCCTTTCTTAATAAAAACCCTCAAGAAAGCTGGGAGAGAAGGAACATACTTAAACATCATAAAAGCCATAAATGAAAGGCCCATAGCTAATATCCTCAATGGAAAAAAAATTGAGAACACTCCCCCTGAGATTAGGAACATGACAGGGATGTCCACTCTCACCACTGTTGTTTAACAAAGTGTTGGAAGTCCTAACCTCAGCAATCAAGACAACAAAATGAAATAAAAGGCATCCAAATTGACAAAGAAGAAGTCAAACTTTCACTCCTTGCAGATGACAAGATACTCTATGTGGAAAATCTGAAAGACTCCACCAAAAAACTGCTAGACTTGATAGATGAATTCAGCAAAGTCCAGGATATAAAATCAATATCCTATATGCATTTCTATACACCAATAATAAAGCAACAGAAAGAGATATCAAGGAATCAATCCCAAATACAATTGCACCAAGAACCATAAAATAGCTAGGAATAAACCTATCCAAAGTAAAAGATCCATATGCTGAAAATTATAGAAAACTTATGAAAGAAATTGAAGAAGACACAAAGAAATGGAAAACCATTCCATGCTCATGCACTGGAAGAATAAATATTGTTAAAATGTCGACACTATCCAAAGCAATCTACACATTCACTGCAATCCCAACCAAAATAGCACCAGCATTCTTCATAGAGCTAGAATAAACAATCCTAGAATTTGTAAGCAACCACAAAAGACCCCGAATAGCGAAAGTAATGTTGAAAAAGAAAACCAAAGCTGGAGGCATCTCAATCCGAGACCTTAACGTGTATTACAAAGCTGTAATCATCAAGACAGTATGGTATTGACACGAAAACAGACACAAAGACCAATGAAATAGAGAACCCAGAAATGGACCCACAAATATATGTCCACATATTTTCGACAAAGCAGGGAAGAGTATCCAATGGAAAAAAGTCTCTTCAACAAATGATATTAGGAAATCTGGATGGCAATATGCAGAAGAATGAAACTGGACCACTTTCTTACACCATACACAAAAATAAATTCAAAATGGAAGAAAGACCTAAAATTTGAGACACGAAACCATTAAATCCTAGAGGAGAACATAGGCAGCAACCTCTTTGACCTCAGCCATAGCCATTTCTTACTTGACATGTCTCCAAAGGCAAAAGAAATAAAAGCAAAAACGAACTTTTGGGACTTTATCAACATAAAAAGTTTCTACACAGCAAAGGAAACAATCAACAAAACTAAAAGGCAACTGATAGAATGGGAAAAGATATTTGCAAATGACATCCAATAACGGGTTAGTATCCAAACTCTATAAATAACTTACCAAACTCAACACCCAAAAACTAAATAATCCAGTGAAACAGTGAAGAAATAGGTAGAAGACATAAATAGACACTTTTCCAAAGAAGACATCCAGATGGCTAACAGACACATGACAAGATGCTCAACATTGCTCATCATCAGGGAAATACAAACCAAAACCACAAAGAGATACTACCTCACATCAGTCAGAATGGCTTAAATTAACAACTCAGGCAACAACAGATGTTGGCGAGGATGAGGAGAAAGGGAATGCAAACTGGGGCAGCCGCTCTGGAAAACAGTATGGAGGTCCCTCAAAAAATTAAAAATAGAACTACTCTATGACCCAGCAATAGCACTACTAGGAATTTATCCAAAGGATACAAAAATGTTGATTTGAAGGGGCACATACACTCCAATGTTTTTTGCAGTACTATCAACAATAGCCAATGTATGGAAAGAGCCCAAATGTCCATCAACTGATGAATAGATAAAGAAGATGTGGTATGTGTGTACACACACACACACACACACACACACACACACACACACTGGAATAGTACTCAGGGATGTAAAAGAATGAACTCTTGTCATTTGCAGCAATGTGGATGGAACTGGAGGGTATCATGCTAAGCAAAATAAGTCAGAGAAAGACAGATACCATATGATTTCACTTATACATGGGATCTAAGAAACTTAACAGATGACCATAGGGGAAGGGAAGGAAAAATAAGATAAAAACAGAGAGGGAGGCACACCATAAGAGACTCTTAAATACAGAGAACTGAAGTTTGATGGGAGAGGGGAAAATGGATGATGGGCATTGAGGAGGCCACTTGTTGGGAAGAGCACTGGGTATTGTATGTAAGAGAATAATCATGGGAATCTAATTCTGAAGCCAAGACTACACTGTATGTTAGATAACTTGAGAATATAAATACATACATACATACATATATACTTGATTTCTAAAATAATAAATAAGCAAAAAAAAAAATACACAAATACCACCAACATTCATTATTCCCTCCAAATAGAACTGTTCCTCCAAATTTCTTAGTTCAGGGATTGGCATTATTTTTCATGAAGTTGTCTAAGCTAAATACCTGAATTAATCTCTATTTCTATTCCTCATTTCTCAACTCTATTTAGATCATGTCACACAGCTGTCATTATGTGATTACTATATATTAGGTACTTGGCTAAACAAACATTTACTTCTCACAACAACAGTAGGTAGGTCTTGTAATTCAACAAAGGTAGGCTTTTATTTCTAGGAAAACACAGAACGGTTAAAATACACACAAGGTCACAATCCAATTCAGATGCAGAGCCTGTTTTATTAACATTGTGACATACCTCCCATATTTTCTATTACTGTTGCTACTGACTTGAACCTTGTCTTTATCATCATTCATCCAGATTGGTATAAAGCTAAGTGTTCTGCCTCTATTCCCCCTTCAAATTCATTTTGGTAAGCACAATACATCCTCTGAAATAAATCTGGAAATGTCTTTGCTTCAAAATTTCTAGAAGCTCCCCTCCCTAAGGCATCCAAATCATTTACAATGTGACTCCAACATAACTTTAGCCTCATTTTCTGCAATTATTAACAACCCCTTGACTTCAGCCAATTTGCACTTCCCCAAAACACTGTTTACTCATGTTTAGTGTCTTTGTTAATATTTTGTTTTGTTTTAGAAGCCCCTTCCATAATATTCTCCATGAATTTCTTGTCCCTGTAGCCAGAGTTAGTCATTGTCTCCTCTGTACTACAAAAAACTTTTATACATATATTTAATATAGAAATTACATTTTATAATAAAATAGTCTCTTCTAGATGATGAATGTCTTCAGGATCATTTAAACAACAAATAATTATTCATTAACTGTAAGTGAAAAGATTGGCAAGCTAACCTATATTAAAATTAAGGTATTTCTATTCATCAAAGACATTTTTAAGAAAACAGGGAAGCAGCAGAGATAATGTGTGATACATCAAACAAAGGAACATATAAGGAATACCTATTAATAAATAATAAAAATATAGTTAACCTAATATTTTAAAAGTGGAAGACATGAACAGTCACTTCATAAAAGAAGATATTCAAATGGCCAGTAAATATATAAAAAGATGTTCAATATCATTAGTCATTAGGGAAATACAAATTGAAAACAAATTTTGGTATTACTATTATGAAATGATTAAAATGAAAAAAGACTGATAATACTAAATGTTGGTGATAATGTGAAGCAAACAGGAGTTCTCATAAAATGATGTTACTGTAAAAGTAAACATCTACCTGGGAAAACTATTTGCAGAATCTAGTAAAATTATTCATTTCCATACTCTATGTACCAGTATTTCTAGGTCATATCTAGTCTATTAGGTGGATATCTATTGGGTGTGCATACATATATGCACCAAAAAAAATGAATAATACCCACCTCATGTTTGTCATGAAAATTAAAACAAGTTAGCATTTAAAATTTTTTTTAATGTTTATTTTTGAGTGAGAGAGAGAGAGAGAGAGAGAGAGAGCGAGCATGTGGGTGCGAGAGAGAGTGGGGGAAGGGCAGAGAGAGAGGGAGACACAGAATCCCAAGCAGGCTCCAGACTCTGAGCTGTCAGCACAGAGCCCATAGTGGGGCTCGAACTCACGAACCATGAGATCATGACCTGAGCTAAGCTGAAGTCAGAGGCTTAACTGACTGAGCCCCCCAGGCGCCCACAGTTAGCATTTTTAAAGCACTTGAAACAGTGCTTCATTCATCAAACATTAAACAAACAGACCAGAATCCAGGCAAAAGGATTTTACTTTATAATTTCACTTTACCAAAGCTTAATCGACTGATAAACTACTAGATATAATAAAAGTGTTTCATAAATAATTAAAGGATTTATACACAAAACAAACAGCTTTTCTGTATCCTAGCAATAGTGAGTTCAAAAAATATAATAAAGGAGTTCTGCTTTGGGGTAGAATGCAGTAGGTCACAGCAGGTCAATAATATATAATAATAATTAAACACAATCAGATAATTACAAATTCCTACTTTTAAAGACACAGGAGAAACAGAAACAATAAATTGGATAAATACAATTCCAGAAATGGGGAAACATTCCTGAGTTAAACTGATACTCTCTAGCTTTTCCCATCCATCTGCCAACCCATCCCCACTGGGGGTATTTGATGATTGAGGTCATAGGGCTGACAATCAGCTTTTCTAGGCAAAGAGTCTCTAATGGGAGGAAAATAAACCAGAAAACTTTTAGACATTTAGGAATTAGAAATCTGAATATACTTGAGCCCATGGCAGCTTTTCTCCTTAAAACAACTGTAGATTGTGGTGCTGTACACAAGGCTGTAAAGCTAGACAACAAGCTTATTAAAGACAGAGTAAAATCTTCATAGTGCTTAAAAAACCAAGACCTGTTAGGGACATAAGACTAACCATGGAACAATGCCAGTTTTCCCTTCAGGATGTTTGCCAGTTTTTGAGGCACATATTAGTTAGGCTGCAGGCAAGAGAGCTAGGCTGCAAACTATGACCAGCAGAGCTAAATCTGCTGTTATTGTTCAGGAATAAAGGGATGTAAACCAACTATTCTCAACCCAGTTCTAATCCACATCAATTCCTGATTAGACTGGATTGATCAGTTTCTCATACTTTCTATCAGGAGAAAGGGAGACATTCTATGATGGGTGATAAATCATCTACAAACAATATGGTCCTTTAACATATAAACTTATAAAAATTACTTGGCATGCAAGAAAATAGAATCCAATACTAAGATAAAAAAAAAAAAAGATGAAAAATCCCACAACAGATGCAAGGGGAGTGTGTAGCCAACTTTAAAATAACCTAAAATTAATACATTCAAGAAAATAAAGTACTTTTTAAAAAAAGAGAGGAAACAATAGATAATTTCAGCAGAAATTGGAATCTATAAAAGAATTAAATGGATGCACTAGCACATAAATTACAATATCTGGAACTCAGATCTAAATGGGCAGGTTTATCAGGATTAAAGAATATAAACTCAGGTCAAAAGAAAAAATGCAGCAGAATGCAAGAATATTAAAGACAAATCAACAAAAAAGGTACAAAATGATACAGAGAAAGAATGAAGAAACAGAATAGGACAAAACACATATGTGATACATACTCAAGAGGTCTAATGCATGTATAATTAAACCCCAGAAAGAGAAGAAAGACAGAATGGGAAGAAACAATAGTCAAAACCAATGTTTAGAAATCTTCCAAATTACTATTAGAAATAGAAAAATAATGATTAGTATTAAAAAAAGTAACATATGCATGTTGTAATGAGCCCTGGGATAAATCACACACACATGCATACACACACACACAAAACTAGCAGAAAACAAAACAAAAACCCAACAAAATACCAAACTACAATCAAACTATATATAACTAAAAAATTAATAAAAGAAAAAACTGATTAAAAGCTACTCTATTAATCTAAAAGAAGACAAGGAGAGGAGACAAACTGATGAGACAAATAGGAAACAAACAATAGGTACTATATTAATAATTATAATAAATGTAAATGGTATATATGCTGTAAGCGAAAAATAGATGTTTCAGAAAAAAATACAAAGATGCTTATAAGAGACATTTACATTTTAAATAAAATAACAAGAAAGGAGACATAAATACATGATAGAAAAAGAAATGTCATGCGAACATCAACCAAAGTAAAGTGGTTGTAGCAATATTATAGCAAACCACGTAGAGCTAAGAGACAAGAAATGTTAGATGAAAAATATTTTACATTGATAAAAGAATCAATTCAATAAGCAAATACAAAAAATATTTTATAAACAACCAGTAACATAGCTACAAAAAATATAAGGCAGAATTTGACAGAATTAACAGGAGAAATACACAAATCTCCATCATATACAACATGAAACCCAATCACTACAGAAGGTGCAGACTTTTTCAACGCAAAGGTAACAATTACCAAAATAGACAATATACTGGACCACAAAGCAAGCTTCAGAAAATTTTAAAAAACTGAAATCATAGGAAGGGAAAGAATCAAGCACTTAACCTGCTTTTTCGGTATAAACTGTATCACTGCATAACTATATAGTAGATAAGGGAAAGCATCTCTTTAAAAATGTATTCTAACTAACAAAAGAATTTAATTCTGCCATTCCTTTGGGTTGTTATTTGCATGACATATGTTTGCTATCCTTTTAATTTTAAACTCTATGGCACCTTTCAATATATAACATGTCTGGTGTACATAGTATTATAGTTGGGTCTTTAATAATTTAATAGTTTGACAGTATATGCCTTTTGACTGGATTATTAAATCCATTCACACTTAATATTATTGATACAGCTGTGTATACATCTGCCATTTTACTTTATGCATTCTATGTGTCTCTTATCTCTTATTTATTCTTCTATTACCTCCTTACTCTTTTCTTTTGCATGAAATCAATATATTCCAGTGTGACATTTTAATTCCTTTAATGATTTTTTTTAATGATTTATTTTTGGAGCTATTTTCTTAGTGGTTGTTCTAGGGTTTACACTGCATATCTTACCAAATCAACTTCTGATTTATAGTAACACAGAAACATTACTTCTATACAGTTCTGTTGTCTCTTCTTTTTTGTGCTATTATTCTTAGCCATGTTACCCATATATTTTTTAATTTTTATTTTTTTTTTTTACTGTTTATTTATTTTTGAGAGAGAGAGAGAGAAAGCGCATGTATGCAAGCGAGAGAGTGGGCAGAGAGAGAAAGGAGACACAGAATCCAAAGCAGGCTCCAGGCTCTGAGCTGTCAGCACAAAGCCTGATGCGGGGCTCAAACTCACAAACCGTGAGACCATGACCTGAGCCGAAGTCAGATGCTTAACTGACTGAGCCACCCAGGCACGCCCCCTGCCCCATATATTTTTGTGTGAACAAAAAGATATACATACACATACATATATAAAATCCAACAATACACTGGTATAATTAATATGTTGCATAATTTATGTCTATTAGAAAAGCTGAGAAAAGAAAGTGGACAAGTACATGTAGACAAGAGTTTGTTGTATTAACATTCTTATTTGTTATTTTTGATTCTTCAATTTTGTTCTTGTGGATTTGAGATACCATTTGGTATTAAATACTTACTTCAATGCAGCTTTGCTTCAAACCACTTTCTTTGTGCTGTTATTGTCAAATATATTACATTTCTACATTATAGACTCAACAAAAGTTACCTATGTATTCTTTTATACAACTGCTCTTAAAATTAGTTGAGGGGTGCCTGGGTGGCTCAGTCAGTTAAGCACCTGACTTTGGCTCACGTCACAATCTCATGGTTAATGGGTTTGAGCCCCACATAGGGCTCTGTGCTGATAGCTCAGAGCTTGGACGCTGCTTTGGATTCTGTGTCTCCCTCTCTCTCTGACCCTCCCCTGTTCACGCTCTCTCTCTCAAAAATAAATAAACATTAAAATAATTAAAAATAATTAGTTGAGAGGAAAGGACAAGAAATACATATTTATACTGTCTTTTATAAATACATAATTACTTTTACCAGTGCTCTTTTATTGAGTGTGTGGATTTAAATTGCTGTCCATGGTCACTTGCTTTTTAAGCCTGAAGAATTTTCTTTAGTATTTCTTATAAGATGGATCTGCTAGCAACAAATTCTCTCACAGTTTTTGTTCCTCTGGGAATGTGTTTCTTTCATCTTCATTTCTAAGAGACAATTTCCCTGGATATAACATCTTGGTTTGTTGACAGTTTTTTTCTTCCACTAATTTGAATATGTCATCCTACTGCCTTCTGCCTTCTTTTATTGATGATAAGTCAGATGTTAATTTTATTGGGGCTCACTTGTATGTGATGAGTCATTTTGTTTATATTGCTTTAAAAGTTTTTGTCTTTTAGCACTTTTACCATGATATATGGTGTGAAATGTTTGTGTCCCACAAAAATTCATAATTTGAAACCATAATCCCAATGTGATGGTATTTGCAAGTGGGTCCTTTAGGAGGTGATTAGGTTATGAGGGTGGAGTCTTTACGAATGAGACTAGTGCCCTTAGAAGAAGAGGCCAGGGAACTAACTAGCTTTTTTTTGGTGGCATGTGAGGATACTAGAAGTCAGCTGTCTGCAACCCACTGAGGGTCCTCACAAGAACCTGACCATGCTGGCATACTGATTTCAGACTTCCAGCCTCCAGAAATGCGAGAAAAAACATTCTACTGTTTATGAGCCACCCAGTCAATGGTACTATGCTATAGCAGCTTACACTGACTAAAATCGTGTGTCTAGGTGTGGATATCTTTGAGTTTATCCTATCTGGAATTGAAGGAGTTTCTTGGATGTATAATGTTTGTAATCAAATTTGGCAAGTTTTCAGCCATTATTTCTTGTAAGGTTTTTTTTGGTGCTCTTTTCTGTTCTTTTATTCCCGTTATCTATATGCTGGTATGCTTAATGATGTTCTGCATTTCTCTGAGACTGTTCATTTTTCTTCATTCTTTTTTCCTCTCTGGTCTTCAGCTTGTATAATCCCTACTGATCTATCTTTAAGTCTGCTGATTCTTTCTTCTGCCAACTCAGTGCTATTGTTGCACAAACCCCACTGGAGAATCCTCCGTTTCAGTTATTATACTTGCAGTTCTAGAATTTGCCTTAGCCTTTTAAAAAATAAAATTTATATTTCTATTGTTAGTCTCTATTTGATGAAATATTGTCATCATGGCTTTTTTTCTTTCCGTATGGTCTCCTATAGGTTTTCTTTTTTTTTTTTTTAGCATATTTAGAAATCTGTTAAATTCAATATCTACAGCTTCTCACAGGCAGTTGTCTGCTTTGTTTCACAATCTCCTATTCTTTGCACGTCTTGCAATCTATGTTAAAAAATGAACATGCTGGAAAGAAGCCAGACCACGATGGTAGCATATGAAGATCATGAAGTCACCTCTCCCATGGACATACCAAACCTACAGCTACATATGAATCACCTAAAGATTCTGAAAACTAGATGAACTGCTTCTCCACAACAAAGGGTAAAAGGACAACACTCAGACAGGTAGGAGAGGCAGAGACATGATCTGGCTAAAAATCCCACCACAGGTATGGTGACACACAAAAGGAGGGATCTCGTCAGTGTGGTATTTCTCTCAGAGGAGTAAGGGGCTAGTGCCCCACATCAGGCACCCCAACTCTTGGGATCTGCACCAGAAAGATGAGTTCCCCAAAACATCTGCTTAGAACACCAAAAGGGCAGATATCAAGGTACTTAACTGGCTATAGGAAATGGAAATTCTCTTTTTAATGGGCTTGTGTATAGTCTCACTTACCCCAGGATCCAGCACAAAAGCACCAACTTGAAAAGTACCTACATTATATGTGAACAATCAGGCCTTGCTGATCTGGGGGTATTCTGAGGCAAAGGACACTTGGGATTCTCTCTGGAGACTAAGGCATGGGCAAATGCCATTTGTGCACTCTAAAACCTACCCTGTTAGCATAGGTAGGTGCACTCAGATGTGGCACCCTTCCACTGCCTACCACAGGGGTTGCAGTGATCCCCCACTTCCTGACTGAGGCAGGCAAGTGTGAATGGTCACAGCATTCTCTGGCCCCCTTACTAAGAAAGTCAATGGTCACAGGTGGTGGCAACACTCGCTCATACCCCAGCAGAGCTGATGAGTAAATGGTCATGTCACTCTCCCACCGCCAACCCAGGGCCATGGTGTATGCACAGATAGGGCACTCTCCTGCAGCACTGCCGAAGGCCACAGGCATACTCAGTCAAGATATTTTCCCACTGCCTTTCAGAAGCTGGAGTGTGTGCCCCATATCTTATACTCTCAACTGCCCTGCTAAAGCCAGTGGGTGCACACAAAGCACAAAGGAAATGCCCCTTGTTCATCTGGCCCTGGTAGTCAAGGGGGTTGGTGTTCCTGAGCTCAGAGGCACAACAGCAATTAGAAAATCAGTTCTCAACAAGAAAACATCCCTAGAGCACTCCACAGACAACAGATTGAAACATACCCCCACCTTCTTGTGAAAAAGGCCTATATACTTATATTGAATGTTTAGCCTAAAGGACAGGCTCCAGGTTTCCCACACATCTGAGCTATGAAGGCACTTTCAAGGAGTGTAAACAAGGAGACACCATCCTGTGTAGCCCCCAGTCTCACTACAGTTTGAGGAGATTTCTCAGAAAGGAGCTCTACAACTACCCTGATTGTTGCAACAGTTGCTCAGAGTACACCTCCAGATCTTTTGGTATGGAGGTGAGCAGAGTTTATTATTGTGGCCCTCCCGGACTGTGTATATTGCATGCTTTAAAAGCTGCTGCTTGAGGGTCTGGCTTCTGCTTTGCCTGAAACTAGGTGCTAAATGCGATTCCTCCTCTTGGAACACTGACAGGTATTGAAAGATCCTCAACAATGAGGGCATATAAAAAATAAACCAGTATATTTAGACAATCACAAAGGTTCAATAGATAACCAAGAACAAGTGCAAGGGTGAATGAAAAGGCTCATCATCTACACAAGGCCATACCTTCAAGACTGAGAGGAGGTAGCTGTTTTGCCTAATACATAGAAACAAACAGAGAGGTAAGCAAAATGAACAGAAAAATATTTTCCAAACATGAGAACAATACAAAATCTCAAGAAAAGGCCTTAATGATATAGAGATAAATTATCTAATAAAGAAATCAAAATAATAGTCACAAAGATGCTCACTTAACTCTCAGGAGAAGAATGGAAGGGCATAGTGAAAACTTTAATAAAGACCTATATAATAAAAATATATGAAAACAGCAAACATAAGACACAGAACTGAAGAATATAGTAACTGAGGTGAAAAATACATAAGAGGAACTCAACAGCCAACTGAATGAAATAAAGAAAGGATCAGTGAGCTGGAAGACAAAGCATTAGCACTCAACCAGGCAAAGGAGAACAAAAGAAAAAGGAATTTTATAAAATGAAGATAACTCAAGAGACTGATACAACAACATTAAGCATAATAACATTTGTGAAAGAGAACAGAGAGAAAGAGAGAAAGGGGCAGAATACAGATTTGAAGAAATAGTTGCTGAAAACTTCTCTAATGTGAAGAAGGAAACAGGCATCCATGTCCAGTAAGTCCAGAGAGTTAAAAAAAAAAAAAAGGACCCAAAGAGATCCACACCAAGAAATATTAAAATATAAAAGTTAAAGATCAAGAGAGAATCTTAAAAGCAGCAAGAGAAAAGCAGCTTAAATACAGGGGACACCCAATAAAGCTATCAGCAATTTTTGCAGGCAAAATTTTGCAGGCCAGAAGAAAGTGGCATGATGTATTCGAAGTCCTGACAGGAAAAATTCCAACTAAGAAACCTCCACCTTGCAAGATTATCATTCAGAATTGAAGGGGAGATAAAGAATTTTTCAGATAAGCAAAAGCTAAAGGAGTTCATCACCAATACACTGGCCTTACAAGAAAGATTAAAGGGACTTTTTTAAAAGGAAAAGAAATGGCACTAAATAATAACAAGAAACATATGAAAGTACAAATCTCACCAGAAAAGGTAACTATATAGCAAAGATGGTAGATAATTCACTAATGAAGTTACTATGAAGGCTAAAAAACAAATGTAGTAAAATTAAACTACAATAATTAGTTAAGAGATAAATAAAAAGAGCTAAAATGTAACCTCAAAACCATAAAACATAGGGGGAAGTTGTAAAAATGTAGTTTTATAATGTGTTCAAATTTAAGTTGCTAAATAGACAGTTCTATTCATAGGATGTTATATGTGAACCTCTCAGTAACCACAAAGCAAAACTTTATAGTAAATACACAAAAGATAATATAAAATAAATCTAAACATAACACTAAAGAAAGAACATACCAAAAGAAAGAAGAAACAGAGAGGAACTACAAAAACAGCCAGAAGACAATGAATAAACTGGCATTAAGTATACATCTATTAATAATTAAGTGTAAATGGACTAAATGCTCCCATCAAAAGACAAAGAGTGACTGAATGGACAAAAAATAGACTCATCTACATACTTCTTCCTACAAGACACTCCTTTCAGAAGTAAGGACACATACTGACTGAAAGTGAAGGGATGGAAAAAGATATTTTATGAAAATGCAAATGAAAATAATGTAGCTATATTTATTTCAGACAAAATAGATTTTAAATAGACATTTAAAATTTTAATTTTAAATTTTAAAAAAAATTTAAATTTTAAAAACCATTTAAATTTTATTTTATTTTTTTATTTATTTTATTTTTTTTTAAGAAATAGCTTTTTTATTTTTTTTTTATTTATTTTTGGGACAGAGAGAGAGACAGAGCATGAACGGGGGAGGGGCAGAGAGAGAGGGAGACACAGAATCAGAAACAGGCTCCAGGCTCTGAGCCATCAGCCCAGAGCCCGACGCGGGGCTCGAACTCACGGACCGCGAGATCGTGACCTGGCTGAAGTCGGACGCTTAACCGACTGCGCCACCCAGGCGCCCCTAAAAACCATTTAAATTTTAAAAGACAAAGAAGGGCATTACATAGTGATAATGCAGCAAGTAGATATAACATTTATAAATATATAAGCACCCAGCACAGAAGCACCAAAATAATATAGCATTATTAGCAGACCTAAAGGGGGAAATCAACAGCAATGCGATAATAGTAGAGGACTTTTAACACCCTACTTATCTCTATAGACAAGTCACCCCGACAGAAAATCATAAGGAAGCATCAGCCTTAAACAACATATTAGATCAGACGGACTTAATGGTTATATATAGAACGCTCCATCTAAAAGTAGCAAATACACAATCTTCTCAAGTGCACATAAAACATTCTCCAGTATACTCCACATGTTAGGTCAGAAAACAAATCTCAATAAATTCAAGAAGACTGAAATCATACAAAGCATCTTTTCCTCCCAGAATGATATGAAACCAGAAATCAATTACAAGAAGGAAATTGGAGAAAAATCATAAATACATGGAGATTAAACAACATAGTACTAAACAACCAATGGATCATCAAAGAAATCAAAAGAGAAATTTAAAAAACCTGGAAAAATGAAAACATAAATATTAAATACCAAAATCTACTGCATGCAGCAAAACCAGTTGTAAGAGAGACCTTAATATAGCAATACAATCCTACCTGAGAAAACCAGAAAAATCTCAAACAATCTAAATTTACACATAAACTAAATAAAGCAGAACAAACCAAGCCCAAAGGTAGTAGGAGTAAGGATATAATATATATCAGATTGAGATAAATGAAGACTAAAAAGACAATAGAAAAGGTCAATGAAATTAAGAGGTGTTTTTCTGAAAAGATAAACAAAACTGATAAAATTTTAGCTAGATTCACTCAGAAGAGAGTGGGCTCAAATAAATAAAATCAGAAATGAAGAAGACAAGTTACAACTGATACCGCAGAACCAGACAGGATCATAAGAGACTACTGTAAAAAATTACATGCCAACAAACTGGATAAAAATGATAAATGCCTAGATATATACAATCTTGTAAGACTGAATCAGCAAGAAAAAGAAAACATAAATAAAGTAATTACTAGAAAGGAGATTGAATCAGTAGTCAAAAACATCCCCCCAAATAAAAGTTTAAGACCATATAGCTTCACTAGTGAATTCTATCAAACATTCAAAAATGATTTAATATCTATCTTTCTCAAACACCTCCAAAAAACTTAACAGGAAGAAAAGCTTCCAAACTCATTTTACAAGGCTGGGAGTAATTACCCTGACACAAAAACCAGACAAGGACACTACCAAAAAAAAAAAAAAAAAAAAAAAAAAAAAAAAAATTTATATATATATATATATCCCAATATTCCTTGATAAACAGAAACGCAAAAATCTTCAACAAACTATTAGCAAACTGAATTCAGAAATGCATTAAAAAGATCATACACCACGATCAAGAAGGCTTTATTCAAGGGATGCAAGAATAATTCAACATTCACAAATCAATCAACATTATCAGCACATTAACAAAACGAAAGATAAAAATCATAAGATCATCTCAATAGATGTAGAAAAAGCATTTAACAAAATACAATCTTCAGTTATGATGAAAACTCTTGAACAAAGTGGGTATAAAGGGTACATACCTCAACATAATAAAGGCCATATAGGTCACACTCATAGCTAATATCATACTCAACAATGAAAAGCTGAAAACATTTTATCTAAGATCAAGAGAAAGATGTCCACTCTCACCAGTTTTATTCAATATAGTATTAGAAGTCTTAGCCATAGCAATTAGGTAAGAAAAGAAATAAAAGGCACCCAAATTGAAAAGAAGCAGAACTATCACTATTTTCATATGACATAGTACTATATAGATAGAAACCCTAAATACTGCACCAAAAAATTATTAGAAAAAATTCGGTAAAGCCGTAGGATATGAAATTATTATGTAAAAATCTGTTAAATTCCTAAACTCTAATAATGAATTATCACAAAGAGAAATCAAAAAAAGAATTCCCATACAGTTGCAGTCAAAAGAATAAAATACCTAGGAATAAATTTACCCGAAGAAGTGAAAGACCTTCAAACTGACAAACAGAAGAAACTGATGAAAGAAACTGAACAAGTCACAAAGAAATGGAAAAATATCCCATGCTCGTTGACTGGAAGAACAAATATTGTTAAGATGTCTGTACTATCCAAAGCAATCCTCACATTTAATGCAATCCCTATCAAAACACCAACAGCATTTTTCACAAAGCTACACCAAACAATCCTAAAATATGTATGGAACCACAAAAGACCCTGAATCGCCAAAGCAATCTTGAAAAAGAAAAGCAAAGCTGTAGTAATCAAGACATTACTAAATGGGAGACAGGAATCCATAAACAACCTAGAGGAGAAAACAGGCAGTAACCTCTTTGACATCAGCTGTAGCAACTTCTTACTAGACATGTCTCCTGAGGCAAGGGAAACAAAAGCAAAAATGAACTAGTAGCACTTCCTCAAGATGAAAAGCTTCTGCACAGCAAAGGAAACAATAAAACTAAAAGGCAACCTGCACAATGGGAGAAGATATTTGCAAATGACATATCTGATAAACGGATGGTATCTAAAATATATAAAAAAATTATAAAAGTCAACACCAAAGAAACAAATAATCCAGTTAAAAAATGGGCAGAAGACAGGGATAGATATTTTTCCAAAGACTACAAACAGATGGCTAACAGACACATGAAAAGATACTCAACATCACTCATCTTCAGGGAAATACAAATCAAAACCATAATGAGATATTACCTCAACCCTGTCAGAAAGACTAAAATTGAGTTAATTTTTGTATAAGGTGTGAGATTTAGGTTGAGGTGTTTTTTTGGAGGGTGGGGAGCAGTTATGGATTCCAATTGTTCCAGCATCATTTCTTGAAAAGGTTATTCATTGAACTGGTTTTGCAGATTTATTAAAAATCTGTTGAACATATTTGTGTTAGTCTACTTATGGGTTGTCTATTCTGTTTCATGTATTTTTTTTTTTCTGCCAACCCTACACTGTCTTGATTACTGTAACTAACAGTAAACTTTACCATTGGATAGAGCTAGTCCTTCCACTTTGTCCTTTTGCAAAATTATTTTAACTGTTCTAGGACCTAGGTTTTTCTGTATAATTTTAGAATAAACTAATATAATTGTATATCTACAAAAAAACCTTGTTGGGTTTTTGATAGGAATTGCATAAACCTGTATATCAATATGGGGAGAAATGACATCTTTAGTGTGTTCAGTCTCCCAACCCATGAACATGGCATGTCTGTCCATTTCTTTAAGTGTCCCTTTATTTTGTTAATGTTTTGTAGTTTTCAGCATACAGATTAACATATGTGTGTTGATTGGGGTTTTTGTGTGTGTGTGACTGTTGATCTTACATTCCTCAAATTAACTGAATTGACTTATTACAGTTGTAGGAATTTTTCTGTAGATACCTTTTTCTATGTAGACAATCATACAATTTGCTAAAAGAGAGTGTTGTTTCTTACTTTCCAATCTTTGTCCCTTTTAATACTTTTCTTGCCTTATTGTGCTGCTTAGAACTTCTAATACTCAGTTGAAAAAAGTAGCGAGAGTTGACAACTTTGCTTTTTGTTCCAGGAGGAGAGCATTTGTTTTTTTCACCATTAAGTATGTTGTTAAGTGGTAAGTTTTTTTGTAGATGCTATTTATCAAGTTCAGAAGTTCCCCTCTATTCTTAGTTTACTGAAAGTTTTTATCAGGAATGGATTTTAGATTTTATCACTTTTTTTGCATCAATATATATAATCATATAATCTTTCTTTAGCTTGTTGATATGGCGGATTAGATTGATTGCTTTTCCAGTGTTGAACAAGTTTTGCATACCTCAAATAAATCTTATTTGGTAGTGATCTATAATTTTTTTATACATTATTGGATTTGATTTGGTAATATTTGGTAGATTTTAAGTTCATGATAGATATTGGTCTGTAGTTCATTTTTTGCACTGTTTTCCTGATTTTGTTATCAGGAAAATACTAGCCTCATAAAATAAGGTGAGAAGTATTTCCTCCCCTTCTATTTTCTGGAAAAGACTAAAATTGATGTCAATTCTTCTTTAATATTTGGTAAAGCTCTCCAGTGAAACATCTTTTTTTTTTTTTTTAAAGAGTTTTTTTTTGTTGTTTTTTTTTTTTTAATTTTTTTTTCAACGTTTTTTTTTTATTTATTTTTGGGACAGAGAGAGACAGAGCATGAACGGGGGAGGGGCAGAGAGAGAGGGAGACACAGAATCGGAAACAGGCTCCAGGCTCTGAGCCATCAGCCCAGAGCCTGACGCGGGGCTCGAACTCACGGACCGCGAGATCGTGACCTGGTTGAAGTCGGACGCTCAACCGACTGCGCCACCCAGGCGCCCTCCAGTGAAACATCTTGACCTGGATATTTCTTTTTTAGATTTTTCATGGTGAATTTAATTTCATTAATGGTTGTAAGACTACAAAGATTGTCTATTCATCTTTCTTCATGTTGGTAGTTTGTGGGTTTTGAGGAAGTGGTCTATTTCTGCTAAGATGCCCAATTTATAAGTATAAAGTTTTTCACAGTATTCTCTAATTATCCACTTAATTGATGGAAGATTTGTAGTGGTAGTCTTTGTTCAATCCTGGTATCAGTTTTATCTTTGTTAGTCTACTGTGTATCAACTTTACTGAGCTTTTAAAAGAACTCTTTATTCTGTTGATTTTTCTCCATTGTTTTACTGTTTTCCAATTCACTGTTAAGAATTCTTGAGTATTTCCTGTCTTCTTGCTTTGACAATATTTGGCTTATCTTTTTCTAGTTTTTTTTTTGAGAAAGAAACATGGATTATGGACTTTAGAAATTTCCTCTTCTGTAAAAATTAATGCATTCATGGTATATCTTTTTTTAACTTTTTATTTTCAACCTACCTATGTCATTGTTTTTCAAATGAATTTCTTGAGGATAACATCAATTTCTACCTTTTTCATTGGTATATTTAAATTATTTATATTTAAGGTAATTACATCTTAGTACCAAAATGTGCCATTTTATTATTTGTCTTCTTTCTCATACCTTATTGGGGATTACTTGAACAAACTTTAAGATTCTATCTTAATTTACAGTGTATTTGAGTACAGTGTTTTGTACATTGCTTTTTAGTGGTTGGTTTGAGGGGATGCTTTGTATATTATAATAAACAAATATAACTTATCTCAATCTACTGGTATTGACATTTATCATTTGAAATGAAATGCACAAAATTTACTTCCACTTAGTCTCCCTTTACCTTCCCACATTTAAATATGATTGTATTCATTTACTCTACATGCACTGTGCACATCATATAGTTTTAAACTTTTTGCTTCAATCTTCACATATGATTTAAGAAAACTATAAGATAGCTTGCTATATTTATCCATTCGGCTGTTCTTTCCTTTTTTAAAAATTGCAAGCCTTTTTCTGTCATTTCCTTTTCCTCTCTTTTTTAAGTTTTTTCCATTTCCTTTTTTTTCATTTCTTTTCTAATTCTCTTTAGAGATTTTATTTAGCCATTTTTACAGGGTACTTTATCTAGTGACAAATTCCTTCAGTTTTCTTTTGTCTGAGTGTGTCCTTATTTCTCTTTCTTTTCTGAAGAATAACTTCACTGTATATGGAGTTTGTGATTGGTAGTTCTTTCTTTCAGCACTTGAAAAATATTGTTCCACTTCCTTCTGGCACAACTGCTCCCTGCCTCCCTCCTCCAATCAGCCATTTATATTAGTGATTGTACTTTTCAGTTCCGTAATTAACATTTTGTTCCTTTTTGTCATTTCTATTTTCTTTATTTGTTTCAAGAAAATTAGTAATTGCTTGTTGAAGCATTTTTATGATAAGTTCTTTGAAATCTTTGTCAGATAATTCTAAGGTCTGATTCATCTTTGTGTTGGTGTCTATTGACTATTTTTTTCCACTAGGTTGTGATTTTTCCTGCTCTTGGTATGATGAGTGATTTTTTTACTATACCCAGGGCATTCTGGATATTATGAGACTCTACATCTTATTTAATCTTTTTTTTTTTTTTTTTAAGCAGATGTCTCTTTGTTGTAGTGTGGTATGAGGGCTATATGAATATATATGTGCAGCTTCTTGCTGGGTCCCACTGACACCTCTCTGGCAAAATTGAGGCACTGCTTCATACTGCTTCATTAAAGACAGTAGGGTAGAAGTTTAGGTCCTCTCTTGGCCCTGCTGAAACCTTTTTGGCCAAAGTGGGGCATCACCTTCCTCCACATTATTGAAAGTAAGAGTTATGTGTTCAGCTCCCTGCTGGGCCCTGCTGATACCAAAAGGGCAGGTAGAAGATTAACTTGTACTGAGAATGAAGTATCAATTATTTCCATCTCATTCAGTCTTATTGATGCAGACAGGGATGGAGTTACATTTCTCTTATAGGCCTCAGTGACACAGGAAAGGGAAGGTAAAGCAGAGTGGTGAGTAGTTCCACCTTGTGCTGTCTCTTTAGCCTTATTGCTGTTGGGTGGGGGTGGAGACTTGGCTCATCATTGGACTCCACTAACAATATCCTGCTGTAGGAAGCAGAACACAGCCTGTTTCCGCTGGGCTGATGGAAAATCAACTACCCACTTGGCCTCACCTACAATATACTGGCAGGTAAATCAGAGCACTATCTGTTCTGTCATGTGGAAGACTGAATGGCTCAGCCCTGCCAACAAACACTACCAGGGGAGAAATTCAAAGCTTTGCCATCTGCTTTTAGGGGTAGCAGGGGGTGAGGTGGAAGATCAGCTTCCTGCTTGGCTTTGCTAAAACCATGGGGGAACTAAGTAGTTTCCCCACTAGTGTTTGGCTGGAGTAGGGTGAGTATTAACAAAGGCTTTTGTTCTGTTAGTCCACCCTTGTCCTGGGTCCTTTGGCTTGAGGAGACAGACCTTTGTAGTTTTTTTTTGTTTTGTCTGTACCTGTGGGTATTTCCAGGTTAGAGGCTTCATCAGTGTTCTGTTCAGTTTAAATAGGAGGCAAAAAGGAAACCCAGCTAACTCACTGCTGTATCATTCCTCAAGTCCTGAAGACCTTATAAAGTCTGATTTCTTCTTCCTACCCTTGAGAGTCTTTCTATGCTTGTTTATTTTGTAATGTCCAGGGGTTTTCAGTTATAAAAGAAAACATCTGGGAAGAATAGGGCTACTATATCTTGGCTAGAACCAGAAGTCTCATCGGTAGGAATACCTTTGAAATTTGATAAACTTATCGTAATATTATCTGGAGTAATTAATACATGAACCAACAGAATAACAAACACCCCTCCCCATCCACAAACATTTCCTATTATGTTTTAAAAGCACTATAACCACAACAGTGTGGTGCTAGCAGTGGAACTGGTAAATAAATGGATGAAACAAAAGTTCAGGAAAAGACAGACTTGTGTATGTATATGTGTGTACCCAGGCATAGGAAAATTCAGTATATGATAAATGAGGCAACTCAAACAAGTAGTGGACAAGATGGCTTTTGCAATAAATTGGGCTGGGAAAATAAAAATATATTTGAAAATATTTTGTAAGTTTAGTCATCCCATATATAAAAATTTATACCGATATAAATTACAGATAAAGAATATTTAAATATTTCTATTTAAATATTTCTATTTAAATATTTAAATATTTCTATTTAAAATATTTCTATTTAAAATAAATACACCCAAGGTGGTAGTATATTTAAATATTTCTATTTAAATATTTCTATTTAAATATTTCTATTTAAAATAAATACACCCAAGGTGCTAGTATAACTGGTATAATTATCTTGGAAAACAGTTTGACTTCATATAGAAAAGCTGAAAATACACATTACTTAAAACCCAGAAATTCCATTCCTTAGTATATACCTCAGACAAACTTTACACAGGATGCTTTTATAAGAATTTTATAACATCATATCTCATAATAGCTCCAAATGGAAGCAAGCTGAATGCCCACTGCGAAGGGGAAGTCTCAATAATTTGTGGTGCAATGGAGTATTTTACAGCAAAAAAACAAAAACAAAAAGAACAAAACAAAACCCTCCAAAATCTTAGCCAAAGAAAACACTATGAATAAATCTCATAGTGTTGAACCAAATAAGTAAGGCACAAAATAATTCATTTAAAATTCAAAGAGAAATACAAATATATTATAATATTTAGGGATGTATATAAAAGTAAAACTAAATAAAAGCAAGGAATGGAAAACAATAAAAACTCAGGGTATTGAGTGGAACACATGGGCATAACTGGGCCAGGAATGTATTTGCACTTTATCCCTTAAGCCTTTGGCCAAGCATCTATTGACTATGAGGTGATATATTGTAATTAATAAATACATGCTTAATTCAAACTATGCATGAACTAAATAATAATTTCTGGTGCTAGAAAAATTGTGAAAGATTACCATACCTTATAAAAATTGAATTGTTTCATTAATCAATTATATTTTAATGTTTATTTATTTTTGACACCGAGAGAGAGAGACAGAACATGAGTGGGAGGAGGGGCAGACAGAGAGGGAGACACAGAATCTGAAGCAGGCCCCAGGCTCTGAGCTGTCAGCACAGAGCTCAAAGTGGGGCTCAAACTCACGGACCAGGAGATCATGACCTGAGCAGAAATCGGATGCTCAACCAATTGAGCCACCCAGGTGCCCCTCATTAATCAATTATAATTTAATAATAAACTACACATATATATTTACTTATACATGTTATATTGTGGATATATTTCAAATTTAAATGCAATTGTACTATTTAGATATTTAAAATTACTCTGTTATTTGCCAACTAAAATGAACATTACAACTAGATATTTCACATTTCCTGCAATTCAAACAAAAAAGATTATATCTGATTTCAGTTGAAAATGCTAATGGTGCCATCAAATAAAAGTTGATGAAATATTTTATAAAAAGGTTTCTTCTGACACTTTAAAAAGCAAGAAGCAATTTCATATTTTTTTATGCCTCAAGCCTCAAACTCTCTGAAGCTGTTTTAGATATAATGCCATCAATTAATTTAAAAAATCATATATTAATGTCATCCACGAATCATGTTTTTTTTGAAGGAATTTCTTGAGGGATAACTCTTATAACTCTAAAATTTCAAAAATACAATGAAAAATTACTTCTTTAGAGGAAAATATTAAAAAATTGGCAATGTTTTTGCTAATTAATTAAGCTAATAAAAAATACATGAATCCTCTAGCTCTTAAATGGGTCAACAGTTTTGGTTCACTGTTATTACCTCATATATCCTTTTAGGTGATTCCATTTACTAGCATGGCCTCAAGCAATTCTTGGATAAGGACAAATCCCACTATCAACAGAAAGATAAAATTATCTTCCTTCTGAATTCCAGGCTGATTTATCCAATGATTTAATGAGTATTTGGTTATCTGAGAGAGATTTCAAATTATTAAGTCCAAAATTATTCCTCTTTTCTTTCAAATTTATTCCTTATATCTCCTCTTTCAGTAACATAAGCTGGATTAGACCTAAGGTTTCTCCAAACCAAACTATTTTATGAATTTATATCAAGTTCGAATGAGTCATTTGACACTTTTTTTATGCTAGAATGTAATTATTGAATTAGTTCCTGATATTGGCTACACAGAACGCCTGACACGTTATAACTAATAGTATATTATTTAATAGAGACTAATTACATTAACGGATTTAAAAATAATGCAAGCAAATTAAAAAATAATTTACTAAGATTTGAGTTTATTGAACTCAATTTTGGAAAGTTTGATTAAATCAAGCTTAATGATTTGTTGAGATCTTTACATGTCATTGTTAAGAATTTAACTCAGTACTGTTACCCTTGACTATTGCTACTCAGTTAAATTTTATTTATGTAACAGATAGTAAATTCAATTCTCACTGGATTGTAAATTGCTCTTACAGAGCAACATGTTATGCTAGAAGACTAATAATCCATAGGACTTAGTAAAATGTTAAAAACAGAAGAATGCAATAATGATGTGATTTTCAAAGAATAAGGTCAATTTTTCATTTAATGTACTACAAATTTTAAGTCGCCGTTTGCATACTGTGTTTTCAATGGAACCAGGAAATATTTTCTAGAAGACTGGTACTATTTATAGTTAGTGAAAGCTTACAGGGGAAATAAATTAAAACAAAATAGAAAGATAATCTGCTATGCATTCTAATGCTTTTATACAGTGTTTCTTAAGTAGATTTTTAACGTAGTTTATAGGAAAGGGTTGTTTTTTGATTTTCCAAATATTTTTCATAGAAATGCATTGATAATGGTAATTGAAATCTATCTGATATATATATATATATATATATATATATATTAAAATAGAATAACTGTGAAATAAATGATATCCTAACACACCCAAAGATTCAATAGTACAAAGAAAAAGCAATCCTTCCCCCCACTTCCCTGACCTGTCAAGATACTAAGTCCTTGTAGAGGTGAAAAATGCCATACTATACCTTGATTTCTTCTATTTCATCTGGTACTATCTTGTATGCTGATATAGTCCCACCCAACCTGAAATTAGGAAAAGAAAATATTCTCAAAACCAGCAATAGTGTAAAAAATATATGGACTATTTCTTCCATTAGCATCAAAATGCCACCAGTAATTGCCCATTGCCCATCCCAGTAACCATGATGTAAAAACAACTTTTTATGCTTAGGTTTTCCATATATTACTTAAAAAGTGGTAGATAATGAATGACTACAAAAAGAGGAAATATTAAGTTATATTTTTAACTATAAGTAAACTTCTCTCATTGATACTTTTAATGATGCTACCACTTTTACTGACGGATTCTGTCACAACTAAGATGTATGAAGCACTAATAGCAGACAGTAGTTTCCTTATTGGTTTGTTTTTAATTAACAGAATTTACTTTTTAGAGTACTTCTGAATTTACAAAAAACATTGAGTAGAAAGTAAAGAGATTTATTTCCCAGATTTCCCATCACAGTTTTCCTTGTTATTAATATCTTAGTGTTGTACATGAGTCACAATTAATGAACCAATAATGATTTTGCTTCTTTTTAAAAATAATGTATGGAGTGCCTGGGTGACTCAGTTGGTAAAGCATCTGACTTTGGCTCAGGACATGATCTCATGGCTCATGGGTAGGAGCCCAGCATCTTGGATCTTTGGTGTTAGCATGGAGCCCTGTGTCTCCCTCTCTCTCTGCCCCTCTCCCACTAAGGCTTTTACTTTCTCAAAAATAAACATTAAAAAAAATAATTTAAACAAGAGTCAGAGAGGTGTGTCCAGCATTGTCCAAAGGAAAGAGATGAGTGTTTTGAGGATTACAATTTAATTCCTAAAATACAATCTTTGTCTTGAGGGAGTGAGGTTATTACATGCCATGTTCACCTGTTTGAAATTTTTTTTTTTTTTTTGGAAATTAGCTAAGATTTGTGTAACGCTTATCATTTGCCAGGCATGTGATGTATCATCTAATTCTTATAACTGTTATCATTGTAAAAACGGGGAAACAGAGACACAGAGTGATCCAGTAATTTTCACAATTGAAGGAGGCAACTGAGATGCACATTAATTGTAAAATATATAACAGATTTCAAATACTTGATACAAAAAAGACTAATTTAAAACAACTGAGTACATTTTAAAACAATATGATGGATATATTGAGTTAAATTATGTCATTAAAGTTAACACCATCTACTTCTTTTCAGTTTTTAAAAAGTCACTACTAAAATTTTTAAATTAAAGATAGCTTGCATTTCTTGGCGATTATCATATATCCATCAAATAGGAATTCTAAGTTCTCAAACTCCAAGATTATTTACCTATCATTACTCAGATTCAGTGCTTAAAAAGGAACTTTCTGATTACTTATTTGACTTTATAAGTATCTGAATTTTAGAAAAGAGAATCACAAATAAGGCATTTACACACTTTAGATACTTTAGGATATCATCTCCTGTCTCAAAAGTAAATTAATAAATGACATTTTTGGGGCTGCTGGTGATTAAGTGTCTAACTCTTGAGTTTGGCTGAGCTCATGATCTCATGCTTCGTGGGTTTAAGCCTCAAGTCAGGCTCTGTGCTGACAGCATGGAGCTTGCTTGGAATTCTCTCTTTCTCTCTGCCCCTCCTCCACTCATGCGTGCTTGCTTATGTACTCTCTTTCTCTCTCAAAATAAATAAATAAACGTATAAAAATGACATTCTGGTTTCCATTAAAAAATAACTTCATCTGGCCAAATGAATTTTATTGAAAAGTCTACATTTAAACTCTTTAATATTACTATTTATACTTGCTAATGGAAATAGGGTTCATATCTTGATTTGAGAATTACTTCCTAGATTTAAAGTGCCACAACTGAATGATGAAAACACTCATGACATTTAACTTAATTCATATTATACAATATATATAAGTGATATACCAAAGAAGACCATAGTAAGTAACTAGCAAACGAGGACATAGCTACTAAAATGAAAAATTATATAACCATTTTTAAATTTTTTTAGAGAGAATGTGAGTCAGGGACAGGGGCACAGGGGGAGAAGAGAGAGAGGAGAGAGGAGAGAAAGAGGAGAGAGAGATGAGCGAGGAGAGAGAGAAAGAGAGGAGACAGAAAATGAATCTCAAGCAGGCTCCATGCTCAGCATAGAGCCTGATGTGGGGCTCAATCCCAAAACCCTGGGATTATGACCTCAGCTGAAATCAAGAGTCAGACACTCAAGTGACTGAGCCACCCAGATGCCCCTATATAACCATCTGTAAGATGTTTGAAGTAGGCATTTAAAAAATGTTTTCACTGTCAATTATTTAAGTTTTCAAATTAAAAGTTGAGATTGTTGGGATATCAATGAAGAAATTAGAGCAAAAAAACTATTGAAAACTCAAGGACTTCAATTTAGAGTCTTGCAAATAATGGGTTAATTTTATTCTTTGAGTTTATGTTATGTAATAGATACAACCAAGGGAATGAGGATGCAAAGAAATCACAGTCTTATATGGAAGCAGACTGAGTAAACAAGTATCTGTAATATAAAGCAGTAAAGTGTCACAACAGAACTAGGCAGAAGTTGAAAGTTTGAAATTATTTCAAAAAAAGAGTTTTTAAAAAATACCTATCATTGTAAAATAAACTGATAATAACACAAGCAGCCCACAACAACTTTTAAATAAATGGCTATTACAGAAACACTTTTGATTTGTTAGTACAATTATGATTCAAAGATGCAGTGTTGATAACAGTTGACTTCTGGAAGAAAAATTAAAAAGTTGCTATGATAAACTTCAATAAACAACTCATTTTCTCTTGATTAATGTTGACTAACAGTACTCAAATACTGCCTTTCCTGAAATCCCAACCTAGGGAAGGTAAACTTCCAGATTAGTATTTCTACATCAGATCAAATCAATTATAATAGTCTTTTTTTTTTAAGTTTATTTACATATTGAGACAGAGAGAGAGAACAAGCTGGGGAAGGACAGAGAGAAAGAAGGGAGAAATCCCAAGTAGGCTCCACACTGTCAGCGCAGAGCCCAACATGAGGCTTGAACTCACAAACTGTGAGATCATGACCTGAGCTGAAAGCAAGAGTTGGACGCTTAACCGACTGAACCACCCAGGCACCCCTCAATCATAATGGTCTTAAATGTTTTAATTTAATTAATTTATTTTTTATTTGAGAGAGAGAGAGAGAGAGAGAGAGAGAGAGAGAGAGAGATTGAGTGAGTGAGTGGGGAAGAGGGGCAGAGGGAGAGAGAGAATCTTAAGCTCCATGCTCAGCAAAGAGCCTTATGAGGGGCTTGATCCCATGACCCTATGATCATGGACCGAGTTGAAATCAAGGGTTGGATATTCAACTGACTGAGCCACCCAGCCATCTCTGCTTTTAACTGTTAAAAAAAGGCAAGTAAAATATGATTTAATATGAACCTACTTGGATTAAAATGGATATGGGAGATACAAATAATATGCATATGAATAGTATGCTGACAAAACAGTAGGATAATTGTATTCTAAAACAAAGGAGACTTGGAGGGCGTCTGTATTATACATAACATAGAGTAAAAAAAAATTTAAGATGATATAACATCAGAAAAAAAATCTCATAAAAAGAAACAATCTAGAAGTAATGAAAAAAAAAAAAGAAACAAACAAAAAAACTGAGTCATAAGTGAGTTTAAACAAAGAAAGTTCAAGGGTTGCCTGGGTGGCTCAGTCGGTAAGCGTCCGACTTCAGCTCAGGTCATGATCTCACACTCCATGAGTTTGAGCCCCACATCGGGCTTTATGCTGACAGCTCAGAGCCTGAAGCCTGCTTCAGATTCTGTGTCTCCCTCTCTCTCTGCACCTCCCCTGCTAATGCTCTCTCTCTGTCTCAAAAATAAATAAAAACATTAAAAAATTTTAAAAATAAAAAAAAAAAGAAAGTTCAAGAATAAACTTACTTCAAACTATCTTTTTTTCCTATTCCACAACTAAAACCAAATTACGGTAACTTCACCATCAATTTTGTCCCATGAACTGATTACTGAAGATACATTTCTATTTTTGTGGCATCAAGAAACATAGCCAGATTTAAAATACTTATAAATTTAGCATACTATCAATATTCCATTGTTACTGCACTCAAGGCAGAATCTTTCCAATTTTCATGTTCTTTCCATTACAATACACTTCTCATTGTTGAACAAAGACTACACACTAGTAGAGTTCTAATTTACTCTAGTCAATATATAAAAATGGTATTACATTGACAGTGACAGTGGTAATAATAGTACCAATACTACTAGTATTAGTATATTGAGCATTTACATGTATTTACATGTATTTTCTCATTTAACTCCTATAACCTATGATGATTATGAAAAAAATGAGACAAGCAATTTTTTTGAAATTCCCAGAACTAGTAATGGCAGAGCTTGGCTTAAGAACCGAGTTCTAAAATTCATAAGAAGATTGTAAAACTCATATGAAAATTCAAGAGACACACAATAGTCAATCACAAAAAGAAGAAAGTTCGAGGATTCCCACTTGCTGATTTCAAGTTACTAGAAGGCTACAGGAATCAATACAAAGTGGTACTGGTATAAGGACAGACGTATAGCAACAGAGTACAACTAAAAGTCCATAAATTAAAGTCACATTTATGGTCATCTGGTTTTTGTTTTCCTTTTTATTTTGCCATGGAAAATACATGTAATAAATTTGCATTTTAACATGTATGATTCAGTGATGTCAATTACATTCACAGTGATATGCAACTGTCATTACTATTTCCAAGCTTTCTATCACATAAGCAGAAAATCTATAACTATTAAGTAATTGATGTCCCATTTTCTCCAGATTTTTTCTTTATGAATTTGACTACTTTAAGAACCTCATATAAGTGGAATCATAAAATATCTGTCCTTTTGTGTGTGGGTAATTTCACTCCGCATAGTGTTTTCAAGCTGCATCCACACTGTAGCATGTATCAAGTACCACTTTATTCCTTTTAATGACTGAATAATATCTCATGATGCATATATACTACATTTTATCTATTCATCTGTTAGTGAACACTTAAAATTGTTCCCATTTTTTTGTTATTATGAATAATGCTGCAACCAACATTGGAATATAAGTATCTGAGTCTCTCTTTTTAATTCTTTTAGGTATATATCTAGGAGGTGGAAATGCTCAGTCATATGGTAACTCTAAGTTTAGCACTCAGGCACTGCCAAACAGTTTTTCACAGTGGCTATACCATTTTACGTCACCACCAGCAATGTGTGAGGGTTCTAATTCATGCTTACCAACACTTGTTATTTTTATCTTTGTGTGTTTTTTTAATTTATTTTTCAAATGTTTATTTTTGACAGAGAGAGAGAGAGAGACAGAGAGAGACAGAGCATGAGCGAGGGAAGGGCAGAGAGAGAGGGAGACACAGAATCCGAAGCAGGCTCCAGGCTCTGAGCTGTCAGCACAGAGCCCAACGCAGGGCTTGAACTCACAGACCGTGAGATCATGACCTGAGCCGAAGTCGGACACTCAACCGACTGAACCACCCAGGTGCCCCAGTGTGTGTGTGTGTGTGTTTTTTTAATGGCCACCCTAATAAGTATAAACTGGTAATTCTTTGTAGTTTTGACTTGTATTTCCATAACAACTAGTGATGTAGAGCATCTTTTCAGATGTTTGCTGGCCATTTGTTTATCTTCTTTGGAGAAGTATCTCTATTCAGGTCCTCTGGCCATTTTCATTCACATTGGGTTGTCTTTTTGTTATTTAGTTGTAGTTCTTTACATATTCTGGATATTAAATGCTATCTAATATATGATTTCCAAATATTTTATCTCTTTCATTTTCTTTTTTTTTAATATGAAATTTATTGTCAAATTGGTTTCCATACAACACCCAGTTCATTTTCTATCTTGATAATGTCTGTTGACATACTAAGGCTTTTAATTTTGGTTAAGTCCAATTTATCTTTTTTTTTGTTGTCGTTGCTAATGTTATTGGTATCGTATATAAAAATCCATTATCACAGAAACAGTAATTCAAAAGGATACATGCATCCCTATGTTTACTGAAGCATTATTTACAACAGCCAAATTATGGAAGCAGCCCACATGTCCATCGAAGATGAATGGATAAAGATGTGGTATATATACAATGGAATATTATTCAGCCATAAAAACGAATGCCATTCACAACAGCATAGAGCTAGAGAATATACTGCTAAGAGAAATAAGTCAGAGAAAGACAAATACTATATGATCTCACTCAAGTGTAGAATTTAAGAACTAAAATAAATGAACAAAGGAGAAAAAAGAGATAAACCAAGAAATAGACTCTTAACCATCGAGAACTAGAGGGGAGGTTGGGGGTGGTGGTGAAATAGGTGATGGGGATTAAAGAGTACACTTAACATGATGAAAAACAAACATCCGTTGCCAAATCCAAGATCATCCAGCTGTTCTAGCAGTATTTGTTAAAGAGACTTTTCTTTCCCAAAGCTGTTGTTACAACTTTGACTTAGCATCCTTGTCTAAAATCAATTTCCCATACATATATGGATTTAGTTCTGGTTCCTCAATTCTATTCCACTGGTCTATGGGTCTATTTTATAACAGTGCCACACTGTTTTGATTTTGGTAACCTTTGTAGTGAGTTTTGAAATTGGGAAACATTCTCCAATTTTGTTCTTCTTTTACATAATTGTTTTGGCTGTTTGTGGCCCCTTGTAATTTCATAATTTCAGGTATGGTTTTCTCATTTCTATTTTTAAAAGGCTGTTTGAATTTTGATAGGGTTTACACTGAATCTGTAGATCACATTGACTAGTACTGACATCTTAATAATATGAAGTCCTCCAATCCATGAACATGGGATGACTTTTCATTTCTTTAGCTAATCTTCAGTTTTTTTCAGCAGCTTTTGTAATTTTTCACTGTACAAGTCTTTTATTTCCTAGGTTAAATTTATTCCTAGACATTTTACTTTTCAGATGGCATTTTAAAAGGAATTGCTTTTAATTTCCTTTTCAGATTATTTATGCTGGTATATAGAACTGTGTAATTTTTGTGTTCTTCTACCCTGCAATTTTAGTGGACTCTTTTGCTGGCTATAACTTTTTTTTGGATTCCATAGGATATTCTATATACAGAATCAGAGTTAACTGTGAATAGCAATAGATTTACATTTTCCTGAACAGTATGGATGTCTTTTATTTCTTTTCCCTATCTAAATGCTTTGGCTAGAACTTCCAATGCAGTGTTCAATATCACTGGTGAAAATAAACACTCTTGTCTTGTTCCTGGATTTAAAAGAAAAGTTTTCCCGTTTTTCACCACTGAGCATGTTAGATGTGTTTTTCATGTCTTTTGTCATGTTAAGGAAGTGCCCTTCTACTCCTAGTTTTCAAAGTATTTTCATCAAAAAAGGGTGTTAGATTTTAAATTTTTGTTAAATGCATTTTGTGTCAAATGAGATGATGATGTGGGTTTTTTTTTTCCATTCTTTAATGTGTTGTATTACACTGATTTTATTATATTGAACTATTCTTGAATTCCTGTGATAATCTTATTTGGTCATGGTGTATAATCCTTTTGATATGTTGTTGAATTCAGTTTCCTAGTATTTTGAGTATTTTTTGTACCTATATGTATTCATAATGGATACTGGTCTGTAATTTTCTTTTCTTTTTTTTTTTTTTTTTTAAATTTTTTTACTGTTTATTCATTTTTGAGACAGAGAGAGACAGCATGAGCAGAGGAGGGGTGGAGAAAGAGGGAAACACAGACTCTAAAGCAGGTTCCAGGCTCCGAGCTGTCAGCACAGAGCCGGATGTGGGGCTTGAACTCATGAACCACGAGATCATGACCTGAGTTGAAGTTGGACGCTCAACCAACTGAGCCACCCAGGCGCCCCTGTAATTTTCTTTTCTTGTGATGTCTTTTTCTAGCTTTCGTATCAAGGTTATGCTGGCCTCATTAGAGATGTTCTATCCTCTTGAATTTTTTGGAAGATGTTGAGAAGTACTGGTGTTAATTCTTCTTTAAGTGTTTGGTTTCATTCACAAGTGAAGTCATCTGGTCCTAGATGTTTCTTTGTTGGGAGGTTTTTGATTACTGTTCAATCTCTTTATTTGTTATAGATCTGCTGATATTTCCTATTTCTTCTGTCAGTTGAGGTAATTCACATGTTTCTTGGAATCTATCTATTCATCTAGGTCATCCATTTGTGGGCATACAATTGTTCACAGTATTCTTTATAATCCTTTTATTTTTGAAAGTTGGTAGTAATATTCCCACCTTCATCTCTGATTAGCTTTTGTATCTTCTCTTTTTTCTTAGTCAATCTACCTAAGATTTTCTTAATCTTTTCAAAGAACAAACTTTTGGTTTCATTTTCTCTGTTGTTTTTCTATTCTTCTGTATTTCATTTATCTCCATCCAAATCCTTATCATTTTCTTCCTTTCTCCCTTTTCTTTTTCCCTCTTTCTATCCTTGCATTATTGTCTTATCTTGTGTTTAGCTGATTTTTTTCTTTTTCTTTGTAATGAATTACAGTAAAAGCTTGATTACAAATAACATGTTCTTTGAGTGTTCTGCAAGATGAGCAAACATTTCTAATAAATTTCAAATTAATAAATGAGTGATGTCTTATGAGTAGTATATGATACTGAATGTCACATGATCACAACTGAGGCAATGGTTCTTGAAATTTGCTTTGATGTACAAGCATGTCTCCACAACAAATTATGTTTGGAAACCAAGGTTTTACTGTATTTTGATTCCTTTGTCATTTTCTGTTATGTATCTTTTAGATACTTTCTTTGTGGCTTTCATGAGGAATATATTTAACTTCCTAAATTTATAACAATCTGGTTGAATTGATAACTTAACTTCAATAGCATAAAAAAAAAAACAACTCTGATACTCTATACCTCTATCTTCCTCCCACTCTTATGTTGTTGTCACAACTGTGTTTGCTAGTTTGGGGTTTAGTTGTCACTTCTTTTCCAGTTCTTCAAGGTATAAAGTTAGCTCATTCATTGGAGATATTTCTTCCTTTCTAATGATGGCATTTCTAGCTATAAATATCCCTCTGAACAGTGCTTTCACAGCATCTCATGAATTCTGGTATGTTGTGTTTTGTTTTCATCTGTCTCAAAATATTTTACTAATGACTACTTTTTGAACCACTGGTTAAGAATGAATTACTTAATTTTCACATACTGTCAATTTTCTAGTTTCCCCCCTTTGTTAATTTCTAGCTTCATCCCATTGTGGTCAGAGAAGATACTTTATATGATTTTAATCTTTTTAAATTTACTGAGACACCTTTTGGTAGCCTAACATTTGCTTTATTATGTAAAGTGTTCCATATCTCTTTTTGTATGTTGTCAACAATTGCCTATTGAAGCATAACTATGCCTGGCTTTCCTAACTTATTTTAAGTATTAAGTATGATAATTCATTAATTTTCTTAATACAGATTTCTTTTAAAAGTTTTAATTATATGACTTTTCTGAATGAAATAGTCTACTACCTATGTAATAAAATAAAGAAATATGTAGATAGTGGTTATTGCCATAAGTGAAACCGTTCCAGAAAAAAAAAAAAGTCCAAATTTATTGGTAATAGTGATGTTCAAAGGTAATTCAGAGTTGCTCTGAAATATTTTAATTTTCTGTCCCTACCTAAAATCTGCTTCTCCTTTACTTTTCTCCAATTTTTGCTGTAGTAAATATTACTTCATCCAGAAGTCCATGTCAGAATTGTGGAAATATTCTTGGATGTCTTCCTCTTAGTCCCCACAACAATTAGTAACTGAGTCATATTTCTACTTAGCTTAATTTATCTTGAAAATACTTATTTCTCTACTTCCAGATTGTTATTTAAGAGTTTATAATTTCTAACCACAGTTTTAACAGTATCCTTATCATAGATGCACCATTCAGACCTTTCTAAAATGTAATTTTTGTCATGTTGCATCCTTATTTTATATTTAATATCTTAAGTTTGATGAAACAACTCCCTTTGTAACCCAATTTTTGACTCCATTTTTTTTCTCATTTCCTGTTACACTCTCACAGCCTCTTTATTCTAGCCATGCACAATTATCAGTAGTTTCATTAATGCATTAGGCATTCCCTTGCCTCTTTGTCTTTGTATTATCCCTAAGCTGAAAGCCCTTCTGCATCCCTGACTCTCCTAATCATCCTTCAGGAGCAAAATATCACTTTCACAGGATTTATCTAGATTCTAGAATCAGAGATATGCTCTTTTTCTACTATAAGTAGTACCTTACTCTTACCTGCATTCTGGGATTTATTGTTGTTGTTGTTGTTGTTGTTGTTATATTTATTATTTACCCAGAGATCTATATTTCCCATTAGATTACGAAGGTGCAGATTACATTTTGAGTTAGTTTTGTAACTGACAAACAGTGGTCACTTAAAGCTTGGTAAAAATGTTCAGTAAATTAATGAATGATGAAAATGTTAACCACACTCTTCAGGGAATCCTTTGTTAAAAGCAGTATCTCCATTTTAATAATTTTTATCATACATTTTTGGTACACACAATGTGGTCTAAACTGACTTCTTTTATAAAATAATTCTTAGATGTCTTAGTTTGAGCAGTATTCTACTCTCAGAGCTTTCAACTTGACAGAAGTAGGAAATGTTCAGTGATTTTATAAGAGGCCAAACTACTGCTTCATACATTAGTATTAATGAATTAGCCTTATGTAGACAATATTCTAAAAATATCTGTGCATAGGGCTTGGTTCTCTCTATTTTAGAAGTTATCAGATGTCACTTGTAAGGTTAATCTTTTTTCCTCCCAGGGAGATCGTGTTATCTAAATGATGCTAAAGATTATGATCCCATTAGAAAACTTCTATCAGATATAAAGGGGGAGACTACTAGACTTATGTAACATACACGCATATCCAACAAATTCCACAAGTGGTTATTTTAGTCTATTTTTATCCTATGCTTAAGGCCCTGTGGTACTCAATAAAGTCCTAGCACCAGCTCTAATTAAAATTCAAACCTAAAATTGTTACAAGAAATTATATCTCCTAATAATGTGGCTTATCACTGGTTTATTTTAAGATTTACAGTGTTAAGACAAAAAATGGTAAAATTATCAAATCAAGAAACTGGATGTCCCTTCATTCAATTATATTTCTGCCACTTATTTGTCATAAATGTTTCATTCAACAATTATTTCTTTCTCATAATACTTTTTGATTTCTTAAAGTTATCTTAAATGCTATAAATCACCATATGCCTCAAATAAATATAAATAATACAAATATAAAATCACCAGGTGCCTCAAATAAAGTGCAATTTTTTAATTAAAAAACACAAAAAAACCCCACACTCCTCTAAAAAGGAAAGTATTAAACAGTGTCTAGGTCTAACTATAATCAGTCACACATAATGTAAAATGCTACTAAATGCATCAATCTTTCAAAATATGGTTTCTTGGGAGAGAAGTCCATAAATCAACAGTTCTCTAAATTTTATTCCATTAGGGGAAGAAGTTTTAGGTTTTAATATCACAATTTCAGTGACACTCAGAGAAAAGGCATGCTTTAAGAAAAAGGTGTAATATCTGAGCAGATCTGGAAATACAACAGTATAGAAGCAAACCATCTTTCAAATTTTCATAGACTCTAAAGAAGTATACTTTGTGTCATTTTGAAATACAGCTAAATTTCTAAATATGCTGTCAAATAGAGGAAAACAAAAACCAACCTGGAAAGTGGATGCATGCTAACAGCACAAAGGAAGGAACTCTGGTCTGCTCTTATTTGAACAATAACATAACTATGTAAAGCAAATATTAAATCAAGCAGATAGAAATAAAAGGTTAGGTAAAATTGTGTTCAATAACTTTGAAAATTCCCATGTATCAAATAATTGACTAAATATCTCATTGTATGGTACATGTGGAATACCTGACTTTTTTTTTCATTTTTTTAAAATATGAAATTTATTGTCAAATTGGTTTCCATACAACACCCAGTGCTCATCCCAACAGGTGTCCTCCTCAGTACCCATCACCCACCCTCCTCCCTCCCACCCCCCATCAACCCTCAGTCTGTTTTCAATTTTTAAGAGTCTCTTATGTTTTGGCTCCTTCCCGCTCTAACCTCTTTTTTTTTTTTCCTTTTTTCTCCCCCTCCCCCATGGTCTTTTGTTAAGTTTCTCAGGATCCACGTAAGAGTGAAAACATATGGTATCTGTCTTTCTCTGTATGACTTATTTCACTTAGCATAACACTCACCAGTTCCATCCATGTTGCTACAAAAGGCCATATTTCATTCTTTCTCATTGCCAAGTAGTATTCCATTGTGTATATAAACCACAATTTCTTTATCCGTTCATCGGTTGATGGACATTTAGGCTCTTTCCATAATTTGGCTATTGTTGAAAGTGCTGCTATAAACATTGGGGCACAAGTGCCTCTATGCATCAGGACTCCTGTATCCCTTGGGGAAATTCCTAGCAGTGCTATTGCTGGGTCATAGGGTAGACCTATTTTTAATTTTGGGGGAACCTCCACACTGTTTTCCAGAGCGGCTGCACCAGTTTGCATTCCCACCAACAGTGCAAGAGGGTTCCCGTTTCTCCACATCCTTGCCAGCATCTATAGTCTCCTGATTTGCTCCTTTTAGCCACTCTGACTGGCGTGAGGTTATATCTGAGTGTGGTTTTGATTTGTATTTCCCTGATGAGGAGTGACATTGAGCATCTTTTCAGGTGCCTGTTGGCCATCCGGATGTCTTCTTTAGAGAAGTGTCTATTCATGTTTTCTACCCATTTCTTCACTGGATTATTTGTTTCTCGGGTGTGGAGTTTGGTGAGCTCTTTATAGATTTTGGATACTAGCCCTTTGTCCGATATGTCATTTGCAAATATCTTTTCCCATTCCGTTGGTTGCCTTTTAGTTTTGTTGATTGTTTCCTTGGCAGTGCAGAGCTTTATATCTTCATGAGGTCCCAATAGTTCACTTTTGCTTTTAATTCCCTTGCCTTTGGAGATGTGTCAAGTAAGAAGTTGCTGCGGCTGAGGTCAGAGAGGTTTTTTCCTGCTTTCTCCTATAGGGTTTTGATGGTTTCCTGTCTCACATTCAGGTCCTTTATCCATTTTGAGTTTATTTTTGTGAGTGGGGTGAGAAAGTGGTCTAGTTTCCATCTTCTGCATGTTGCTGTCCAGTTCTCCTAGCACCATTTGTTAAAGAGACTGTCTTTTTTCCATTGGATAGTCTTTCCTGCTTTGTCAAAGATGAGTTGGCCATACGTTTGTGGGTCTAGTTCTGGGGTTTCTATTCTATTCCATTGGTCTATGTGTCTGTTTTTGTGCCACTACCATGCTGTCTTGATGATTATAGCTTTATAGTAGAGCTAAAGTCTGGGATTGTGATGCCTCCCGCTTTGGTCTTTTTCTTCAAAATTACTTTGGCTATTCAGGGTCTTTTGTAGTTCCATACAAATTTTAGGATTGCTTGTTCTAGCTTCGAGAAGAATGCTGGTGCAATTTTGATTGGGATTGCATTGAATGTGTACATAGTTTTGGGTAGTATTGACATTTTAACAATATTTATACTTCCAATCCATGAGCATGGAATGTTTTTCCATTTCTTTATATCTTCTTCAATTTCCTCCATAAGGTTTCTATAGTTTTCAGCATACTGAACTTTTACATTTTTGGTTAGGTTTATTCCTAGGTATTTTATGCTTCTTGGTGCAATTGTCAATGGGATCGGTTTCTTTATTGTCTTTCTGTTGCTTCATTATTAGTGTATAAGAATGCAACTGATTTCTGTAAATTGATTTTGTATCCCGCGACTTTGCTGAATTCATGTATCAGTTCTAGCAGATTTTTGGTGCAGTCTATCGGGTTTTCCACGTGTAATATTATGTCATCTGCAAAAAGTGAAAGCTTGACTTCATCATTGCCAATTTGGATGCCTTTGATTTCCTTTTGTTGTCTAATTACTGATGCTAGCACTTCCAACACTATGTTAAACAACAGCGGGGAGAGTGGACATCCCTGTCGTGTTCCTGAACTCAGGGAGAAAGCTCTCAGTTTTTCCCCATTGATGATGATATTAGCTGTGGGCTTTTCATTAATGGCTTTTATGATGTTTAAGTATGTTCCTTCTATCTCGAGTTTTTCGAGGATTATTATTAAGAAAGGGTGCTAAATTTTGTCAAATGTTTTTTCTGCAGCTATTCACAGGATCATATCGTTATCTTTTCTTTTATTAATGTGATCTATCACATTGATTGATTTGCAAATGTTGAACTAGCCCTGCAGCCCAGGAATGAATCCCACTTGATCATGGTGCATAATTCTTTTAATATGCTCTTGAATTCGATTTGCTAGTATCTTATTGAGAATTTTTGCATCCATATTCATCAGGGATATTGGCCTGTAGTTCTCTTTTTTTGCTGGGTCTCTGTCTGATTTGGGAATCAAAGTAATGCTAGCTTCATAGAATGAGTCTGGAAGTTTTCCTTTCATTTCTATTTTTTGGAACAGTTGAGAAAGATAGGTATTAACTCTGCTTTAAATGTCCAGTAGAATTCTCCAGGGAAGTCCTCTGGTCCAGGACTCTTATTTGTTGGGAGATTTGATAACTGATACTATTTCTTCCCTAGTTATGGATCCGTTTAAATTTTCTATTTCTTCCAGTTCGAGTTTTGGTAGTGTGTGGATGTTTAGGAATTTGTCCATTTCTTCCAGGTTGTCCAGTCTGTGGGCATATAATTTTTCATAGTATTCTCTGATAATTGCTTGTATTTCTGGGGGATTGGCTGTAATAATTCCATTTTCATTCATGATTTTATCTATTTGGGTCACCTCCCTTTTCTTTTTGAGAAGCCTGTCTACTGGTTTATCAATTTTATTTTTTCAAAAAAACAACTCTTGGTTTCATTGATCTGGTCTACAGTTTTTTTAGATTCTATATTGTTTATTTCTGCTCTGATATTTATTATTTCTCTTCTTCTGCTGGGTTTGGGGTGTCTTTGCTGTTCTGCTTCCATTTCCTTTAGGTGTGCTGTTAGATTTTGTGTTTGGGATTTTTCTTGTTTCTTGAGATAGGCCTGCATTGCAATGTATTTTCCTCTCTGGACTGCCTTTGCTGCATCCCACAAGGTTTGGATTGTTGTATTTTCATTTTCATTTGTTTCCACATATTTTTTAATTTTTTCTCTAATTGCCTGGTTGACCCATTCATTCTTTAGTAGGGTGTTCTTTAATCTCCATGCTTTTGGAGGTTTTCCAGACTTTTTCCTGTGGTTGATTTCAAGTTTCATAGCATTGTGGTCCGAAAGTGTGCATGGTATGATCTCAATTCTTGTATACTTATGAAGGGCTGTTTTATGACCCATTATGTGATCTACCTTGGAGAATGTTCCATGTGCACTCGAGAAGAAAGTATATTCTGTTGCTTTGGGATGCAGAGTTCTAAATGTATCTGTCAAGTCCATCTGATCCAATGTATCATTCAGGGCCCTTATTTCTTTATTGAATCTGTGTCTAGATGATCTATCCATTGTTGTAAGTGGAGTATTAAAGTCCCTGCAATTACCACATTCTTATCAATAAGGTTGCTTATGTTTGTGATTGTTTTTATATATTTGGGGGCTCCCATATTTGGCGCCTAGACATTCATAATTATTAGCTCTTCCTGATGGATAGACCCTGTAATTATTATATAATTCCCTTCTTCATCTCTTGTTACAGCCTTTAATTTATAGTCTAGTTTGTTGATATAAATATGGCTACTCCAGCTTTCTTTTGACTTCCAGTAGCATGAAAGCTAGTTCTCCATCCCGTCACTTTCAACCTGATGGTGTCCCCAGGTCTAAAATGAGTCTCTTGTAGACAGCAAATAGATGGGTTTTGGTTTTTTTATCCATTCTGATACCCTATGTCTTTTGGTTGGAGCATTTAGTCCATTTGCATTCAGTGTTATTTGAAAGATATGGGTTTAGAGTCATTGTGATGTCTGTAGGTTTCATGCTTGTAGTGATGTCTCTGGTACTTTGTAGTCCTTGCAACATTTCACTCACAGAATCCCCCTTAGGATCTCTTGTAGGGCTGGTTTAGTGGTGATGAATTCCTTCAGTTGTTGTTTGTTTGGGAAGACCTTTATCTTTCTTTCTATTCTGAATGACAAACTTGCTGGATAAAGGATTCTTGGCTGCATATTTTTTCTGTTCATCACATTGAAGATTTCCTTGCATTCCTGTCTGGCCTGCCAAGTTTCAGTAGATAGATCTGTCACTAGTCTTACCGGTTTCCCTTTATATGTTAGAGTGCATTTTTCCCTAGCTGCTTTCAGAATTTTCTCTTTATCCTTGTATTTTGCCAGTTTCACTATGATATGTTGTACAGAAGATCAATTCAAGTTACATCTGAAGGGAGTTCTCTGTGCCTCTTGGATTTCAATGCCTTTTTCCTTCCCCAGATCAGGGAAGTTCTCAGCTATGATTTGTTCAAGTACACCTTCAGCCCCTTTCTCTCTCCCTTCCTCCTCTGGAATCCCTATTATATGGATATTGTTGCATTTCATTGCATCACTTGGTTCTCTAATTTTTCCCTCATACTTCTGGATTTTTTTTATCTTTTTCTCAGCTTCCTCTTTTTCCATAATTATATCTTCTAATTCACGTATTCTCTCCTCTGCCTGCTCAATCTGAGCTGTGGTCGCCCGTATTTTATTTTGTACCTCATTTATAGCATATTTTAGCTCCTCCTGTTTCTTAGTCCCTTGATCTCTGTAGCAATAGATTCTCTGCTGCCGTCTATACTTGTTTCAAGCCCAGCGATTAATTTTATGACTATTATTTTAATTCTTGTTCCATTATATTGCTTAAATCGTTTTTGATCAATTTGTTAATTGTCGCTACTTCCTGGAGTTTCTTTTGAGGAGAATTCTTCCATTACGTCATTTTGGATAGTCTCTAGAGTGGGGTGGAACTGCAGGGCACTTCCCCTGTGCTGTCTGGAGTAACTTGTTTCGGTGGGTGGGGCTGCAGTCAGACCCCCCCACCGCTGGGGCCACAGTCAGACTGGTGTGTACCTTATCTTCCCCTCTCCCAGGGGCAGAACTCACCGTGGAGTGGTAGGGCTACTTGCACACTGCCAGGCTTGTGGTGCTGCTTCTATGGGATCTGGCATATTAGCCAGGGTGGATCTGCAAGGTGCACAGGGGTGGGAGGGGCAGGCTTAGCTCACTTTGCTGTGGGTGGTCCCCTGAGGGAGGGGCCCTGCAGCACCGGGAGGGGGGCAGGCAGACCTGTCGGAGGGATGGATCCACAGAAGCACAGCACTGGGTGTTTGCACAGTGCAAGCAACTACGGTGACAGAAACTGGTTCCCTTTGGGATTTCGGCTAGGGGATGGGAGAGGGAGATGGCACTGGCCAGCGCCTTTGTTCCCTGTCAAGCTGAACTCTGTCTTCTGGGGCTCAACACCTCTCCCTCCTGTTGTTCTCTCGCCCTCCTGCTCTCCGAGCAGAGCTGTTAACTTATAACATTCCACATGTTAAGTCCCACTGGCTGTCAGAACTCACACAGTCCAGCCCCTTCGCTTTTGCAAGCCAGACCCGGGGGCTCTCCCTTGCTGGGCGGGCTTGCCCCTCCACCGCCCTGGCTCCCTCCCACCAGTCCGTGTAGTGTGCAGTGCCTCTCCGCCCTTCCTACCCTCTTCCATGGGCGTCTACGCTTGGCTCCAGACAGTCCATTCTGCTACCTGATTTTTTTTAAAGGAAAAAATATATAGGTACAAAAAATTAAATTCATATTATAAAAATGTCTAAGGGCTCTTGTGTTGCTCAGTCAGTTGAATGACTTTGGCTCAGGTCATGGTCTCATGGTCTTATGGTCCATGGGTTCGAGCCCTGAGTCATGGTCTGTGCTGATAGCTTGGAGCCTGGAGCCTCCTTCGGATTCTGTGTCTCCCTCTCTCTCTCTGTCCCTCCCCTGCTTGTGTGCTCGCTCACTCTCTTGCTCTCTCTCTCTCTCTCTCACAAAAATAAATAAACATTTCATGCTCATGGACTGGAAGAACAAATAATTAAAATGTCTATATTACTCAAAGCAATCTACACATTCAGTGCAATCCCTATCAAAATACCAACAGCATTCTTCACAGAACTAGACAAACTAGAACTGACAAACTCTTAGCCAGACTAAAAAGAGACAGAAGACCCAAGTAAAATAAAAATTTAAGAAAAGACATTATCACTGATGCTACAGAAACAAAAAGAAACATAAGAAACTATTAGGTACATTTATATGCCAACAAATTGGGTAATATAGAAGAAACACATAAATTCCTAGAAAGGTACAGTCTACCAAATCTGAATCATGAAGATTAGAAAACCTGAACAGACATATGCTGATGGAATCATAAGTGAAAAATCTCCTAAGAAAAAGAGCCCAGACCAGATGACTTCACTGGTGAATTCTACCAAACCTTTAAAAAATAATTAACACTAGAGGAGGAGTTAAGATGGAAGAGTAGTAGAGGTGCCCTGAGCTTTTCTCATCCCTAGATCAACATCAAATCATTCTGAACACCTAGAAAGTTGATTTGAGGATTAACACAGCAATTTGCAAAATTTGAGCGACAGATCTTGGCAGGTATGCAGTGAAGAGGGGTGATTTGGGGGGAGAAAACTTGCAGTGCCAGAGGATAGGGAGCTGTTTTTGAGCAGAGAGGACAAAGAGAGAAAGAGAAAGGGGGGACAGAGTGCAGCATGCTGGGACTGTGCAAGAAAAGCACTCTCCCTGAAAAGAGCTAGAGAGAAAGAGTGAAACCACTCGCAGAGGACTGAACAAGAAATCTGTTCCACAAAACCACTGGAAAAAGGAGTGGGTTTCACCATGGTCAGTTTGTTGTAAACAGCGGAGCACAGTCTTGTCTGAACTTTTGAGCTCAGTGCCTGGAGATGCTCTGATGAGAAAGCCTGGCAAATTCCAGGAATGGGCAGTGCAGTCTGAGGGGCCCCTATGCCACATGGGGAGAGTGGTTTCTCTGCTTAAGAGTACATTTGGTAGAGGCTAGATGGTCTGTGGGCAAAAGTCCTGGCAGGCCCCAGAGAGCTGCCATGTTTATTGGTACAGGAACAAAGACGCTGGCTGAGGGCAGCAAACCCTGGTGTTACCAGTTATGTGTTGCAATTTACCATACTCAAAGTCTCTGCCACTGCATACTTGCACAAATGTTTTCTGGGACACGTTGGTAGCTGGCCATTGCTTCACAAGACCATCCCCCAGAGGATCAGTGCAGGTATGAACCATGGGGGTGTCTGGGGTTTTCAAACAGCCCTATTTGAGATAAAGCTATGGAAGGAGGCACTGCCTGGCAGGCAGACAGCCTGGACACAGAGTAAAGGCAGGGAGTGGAGGAAAGGCTGAGACAAAGGAAGGGTGACTGATTGATTGTGCATCTCTGAGGCCATGAAATTTCTGCTCTGGAGACTAGAGAGAGGGGTGAAGCCATTTTTACTACTAGCACACCTGCACTGATGGACCCCCATGAACTAAGCAGCACCACCAAGGAGAGAATGGAACCTTTACACCAAGGCCTGACTACCTGCATCCTCCTGGCACATCTCTAGAAGGGCAAGTTGGCCTGAGAAACAGAGAAGCAGGCCCCTACCCAAGAAGACCAGCACAAATCCTTTCCACCCGCTTAGTCTATGGATCATAGTATGCTGCAAAGTTTCAGATTTAGAGGAAATTCAATCTAGACTCATTTGGGTGTGTTTTTGTTTGTTCATGTTTGTTTTCTTTGCTTCTGTTTTTATGTTGTTTTTTTCTTCCTTGGATAAAGAGCAAATTTTTTATTAATTTCATTTATTCTATTTTATATTTTTTAATGTTTTAATTTGAAATTTTTTATTAATTTTTTTTCTTCCTCAAAAATGAAAAGATGGGGGAATTCACCCCCAAAAAAAGAACAGCAAGAAATGATGGCCAGGAATTTAGTCAATACAGATATAAGTAAGATGTCTGAACTAGACTTTAAAACCATAATTGTAAGATTATAAATTGGGGTTGAACAAGTACAAAGAATTCTAAAATTTGTATGGGACCAGAAAAGACCCCAAATAAGCAAGTAATGTTGAAAAATAAAATCAAAGCTGGAGATATCACAGACTTCAAGTTGTTTTACAAAGCTTGATTCATTAAGACAGTATGGTACTAGCACAAAAACAGACATACAAATCAATGGGAGAAACAGAGAACACAGATATGGACCCACAAATGCATGGCCGACTAATCTGTGACAAAACAGGAAAGAATATCCAATGGAAAAAAAGTCTCTTCAGCAAATGGTGTTGGGAAAAGTGGACAGCGACATGAAGAATGAACCTGGACCACTTTCTTACGCCATGCACAAAAAATAAACTCAAAATGGATGAAAGACCTAAAGGTAAGACAGGAAACCATCAAAATCCTTGAAGAGAAAACAGGCAACAACCTCTTTGACCTTGGGTGCAGCAACTTCTTACTTGACATGTTTCCAGAGGCAAGGGAAACAAAAGCCAAAATGAACTACTGGGAGCTCATCAAGATAAAGAGCTTCTGCACAGTGAAGGAAACAATCAGCAAAACTAAAAGGTAAGCAACGGAATAGGAGAAGATGTTTGTAAATAACATATCAGATAAAGAGTTAGTATCCAAAATCTATAAAGAACTTACCAAACTCAACACCCAAAAAACAAATAATCCAGTGAAGAAATGGTCAAAAGACATAAATAGACACTTTTCCAAAGAAGACATTCAGATGGCTAACAGACACATGAAAAGATGTTCAACATCCCTTATTATTAGGGAAATACAAATAAAAACCACAATGAGATACCACTTCACACCAGTCTGAATGGCTAAAATTGACAACTGAGGAAACAACAGATGTTGACAAAAATAAGGAGAAAGGGGAACCCATTTGCACTGCTGATAGGAATGCAAACTAGTGCAGTCACTCTGGAAAAGAGTATGCAGGTAGCTCAAAAAGTTAAAAATAGAACTAACCTATGACCACGCAAGTGTACTACTAGGTATTTATCGAAAGGATACAAAAATACTGATTCAAATGGAGCACATTCACCCCAATGTTTATAGCGGCACTATCAACAATAGCCACATTATGGAAACAGCCCAAAAGTCCATCAACTGACGAATGGATAAAGAAGATGTGGTATATACGTACAACAGAGTATTACTCAGCAACCAAAAAGAATGAAATCTTGCCATTTGGAACAACATGGATGGAACTAGAGTGTATAATGCTAAGCAAAGTAAGTCAGTGAAAGACAAATATCATCTGATTTCATTCATATGTGGAATTTAAGAAACACAATAGATGAACATAGAGGAAGGGAAGGAAAAATGAAATAAGATAAAAACAGAGGAGGCAAACCATACAAGACTCCTAAATATAGAGAACTGAGGGTTGCTGAAGGGAAGGTTGGTGGGGCATTGACTAAATGGGCGACAGGCATTAAGGAGGGCATTTGTTAAGATGGACAACTGGGTATTATATGTAAGTAATAAATCACTAAAATCTACTCCTGAAACCAATGCTACACTATTGGTTAACTAACTTGAATTTAAATTTAAAAAATTCTTGTTAAAAAATTTGACACTAATCCTTTTTAAACTAAAAAAAAAACAACAAAAAACAAACCAAAAAACCCCACACAACTGAAGGATAGGGCACACTTCCAAACATATTTTATGATGCCAGGACTACACTGACATCAAAGCCAAAAAAGACACTACAAAAAACCAAAAACTATAGGTCAATAACCCTGATGAACACAGATGTAAAAATCCTCAATAAAAGAATAGTAAACCAAATTCAGCAGCACATTAAAAGGTCAGACACCATGACCAAGTGTAATTTATCCCTTGGATGCAAGAATGGTTCAATATATCCAAGTCAATTAATGTGATACACTGCATTTTCAGAACAAAGGATAAAAATCACATGATCATCTCAATAGATGTATAAAAAGCACTTGATAAAATCCAACACTCCTATGATAAAAAATTTCAACACATTAGGTATAGAAAGAATGCAGCTCATCATAATAAAGCCATACATGAAAGTCCACAGCTTACTCATACTCAAACTTTTCCTCTACAATCCGGAATAAGACAAAGATGCTCACTCTCACCTCTTCTATTAAACATACTACTAGAATTCCTAACCAGAGAAATTAGGCAAGAAAAATAAATAAAAGGCATAGAAATTAGAGAGAAAAATGTATCATTTTCTCTTTCAGATCACATGACCTTGTGCATAGAAAACCATCAATACAACACCAAAAAAACTGCAAGAAACTAATGAATAAATTCAGTAAAGTTGCATATTATCAAAGTAATATACAAAATTCAACTGCATTCTATGCACTAACTACCCCCAAATAAGGAAAACAATCCCATTTACAATAGCAACAAAAAAGAAAAAATTACTTAGAAATAAACTTAATGAAGGAGGCAAAATACTTGTATACTGAAAACTATAATAACATTACTAAAAGATATTTAAAAGACACAAATAAATGGAGAGACATCTTGTGTTCATGGACTAGAAGACTTAACATTGTTAAAAAAATGTCCATACTACTCTCAAACATCTTCTGAGAAAGAAATCTAGAGGATTAGGTTAAAGAAGAGGAAATAGACAGCTTTCAGGGACTGCTGACCTTCAGTGATGTGGTCAAAGAATTCTCTCAGGAGGAGTGGGGATGCCTGAACCACATTCAGCGGGAATTGTACAGGAATGTGATGTTAGAGAACTATGGAAAACTCCTCTTGGGTCTCATTGTGTCAAAGCCAGACCTGGTCATCCTTTTGGAACAAAAGAGGAACCCGGAAATGTGAAGAGAAAGGAGACAGTAGCCTTACATCCAGTTATGTCTTCTTATGACACCCTGGGATTGTTGACAAAGACAAGCAAAGAAGAGTTATTCCATAAAGTGCTATTGGGAAGATATGGAAGCTTGGCTTTGAGAATTCACAGTTAATGAAAGACTGAGAAGGTGATGGAAGGAAGTGAAGGGCAGAAAGAATGTTATTATGGATATAACTAAACTGAGACAATTACCCTTAATTGAATCCTTACTGCCAAAAGAGATAGAGAATATAAAATATTTTGGGGAAAACTCCAGTTAGGTTTGCAGAACAATGTCTTATAAACAGAAAGAACCAACTCCATTTTTTAAACATACATATTCTCTGAAAAGAAATTTGGAAAATCTGGAAAGTCATCTATTCCATGCAGAAACCAATGATTTAAATCACTTCAAACATTTCTGAAAATTAGAAATTTAAAAATGAATATAAAAATTGTAATTGTAATCAATTTGAAAAGTCCTTTTCTGAGGGTTCATTATTCTTCTACAACAAATAATCCCTTCTTGTTCCAAAGTCACCTAATTTTGATAAACATAGGAGAGTCTTTATCCCACCTCACCGTTCAAAAGTTATCACAGACATAATTTGGAGCAACATTTTATGTGTAATGAACTTATGAAGAAGGCCTTTTGTGAAGACTTTATTTTTAATAATTACCAAGGTATTTATAATGGAGACAGAGCTTCTGAATGCAATGAATCTGGGAAAAAAAATTAACAAGGATCAAATCCTAATAAACTTCAGAGAACTCAGTTTCCAGATACCATTATAAAAGTAATAAATGTCTGAAAGTTTTCTATAAAAAAAAAAAGAAAATGAAAAAAACCAAAAAACCTGTCCATATTTCCCAAAGCCATCAACAGATTCAGTGCAATCCTTATCAAAATTCCAATGGCATTTTTAATGGAAATAAACAAATCTTAAAATTAATATGAAACCATAGAAGACCTCAAATACTCAAAACAATTTTGACAAAGAACACTTTCTGATTTCAAAATATATTACAAAGCTACAGCAATTAAAACAATACAGTACTGGCATAAAGACAGACATATACACCAATGGAAAAGAATAGTGTCCAGAAATAAACCCACACATAAACTGTCAACTGCTCTTGACAAAGGTACCAAGAATACACAATGGGTAAAGGATAGGCTCTTCAACAAATGATGTTGGAAAAACTGGACTTTTTAACAAATAATTTTGGGGGAAAGGGTGAAAAAGGGGTAACTTATAGATTAAAAAAGATTTAAGAAATATATCAAGTCAAAACAAGTTTGTTTGGATACTGATTCTGAAAAATGAAAAGTAAAAATGAAAAAGAATTATAAGACAAATCAGGAACACCTGAACATATACTGGGTATTTGCTATTAACATTGATTTTTTAAGGTATGATAATGGTATTATTGTCATTTAAAAAAACGAAAGTGTTTCTGCCTTTGAGAGACACGTACTGAAATATCTGTGGATATAATTATTTGATGACAGAAATTTCCTTGGAAATAATTCAGTAGTGTATGGGGAGAGTGGAAGTAGAGATGAAATAAGTTTGGCTATGAATGATTAAATGTTGAAGCAGTGTAATGGTACGGGGGGGTTATTATACTATTCTCTCTTTTATGTATGTTTCAATTTTTACATGGTAAGGTTTAAAAATGAGAAAAAAAATGGGAGGAAAGGAATTGTAGATAGGGAGTAGAGAAATATTCCATACTATAAAGGGAAGCTTTATTACAAAGGGAAAAAGGTAAATAGGTCAATAATCAGAAGGAGATATCTTTAAGCAAATATACTTTTAAAGGATAGGAAAATAACAGCACGTTTTTATGCTGATAAGAAAAGTCAAGTGAAAAGAGAAAAGTAAAAATTCAGGAGACTGGAAAATTTTGGTAACTATATCTTCAGATGGATAAAAAGGTATAGGATTTAGAACACAAATGTATGACTTGACCTTTGCTTATAAGTCCGCATGGTTCTTTCACATATATTCATCACTAATAACACATGAAAAGACAAATTGTTTGAATTCAGATGCAGGAAGGTATATAGTTGTAATAAGAACATAGGGAAATTCTCTTTTGATCTTCTTTTCTCCATGACACAAGAAGCAAGGTCATAAATAAAGAGGAGGAGACTGAGGAGGAGGTGTTGGAGATTTGAAGACATACAGAAAGGTACAACTACCATCTAATATGGTGAAAGAGATAATGTATTAGTACAGGGCTTAGGAAAATCTGGTCTGCTGTCTGTTTTTCTAAATACAGCTTTATGGAACACAGCCACATTCATCTGTTTATGTATTATGTGTATGGCTACTTTTGTGCTATAATAGCAGAGTTGAATAGTTATGACAGAGACCATATGGCTCACAGTATAAAAATCTTGTTACCTGGCCCTTTACAGAAAAAGTATGCCAACTCCTGGGCTAGAGAAATAAATCATAACCCTATGTGATAGACCAATGTGAGGTTAATGATCATGAATTTAAGCACAAAGGAGTCATTTGGTTATATGTTTATCTCCAGCTGCATGGAAGCAGATCCAAAATAGATGGAAAGTTGGGATTTAATCAACTTTATGGTTTACCCAAGTATATTGTTTCTTATGGCTATTGTAACAAATCACCACAAACTTGGTAGCTGAAAACAATGTATTCTCTCATAGGTCTGTAGGAGAGAAATCTGAAATCACTATTGCTGACTGAAAATAATCACTGAAGTCAAGGTGTCAACAGGGCCACATTCTCTACAAAGGTTCTAGGGGACAATCTGCTCCTTGCCTCTTGCAGCTTCTATGCCTTGGTTTGTGGCCCATAACTATAATCTCTGTTTCCTGTTCACATTGCCTTCTCCTCTATATGTCTTCTCTTTTTGCCTGTATGAAATTTTTCTGTCTCTAATAAGGACACTTGTGATTGGATTTAGAGCTCACCCTGATAATCCAAAAAAATTTCCCATTTCAAAATCCTTAACTTAATCATAAACTGCAAATACATGCTTTCATTATAAGGTAACATTTAGAGTTCCAGGAATTCGTTTTGGGTCACTATTATTCAGCTAAACAAACTCAATGAAACAAGAGAGGGACAGGAAAATTAAAGATGTGTTGAAGGGAGTAATTGTAAAGATTGACCATAGGATACAAGCTGGGTAAAGAGGGAAATGAAAGGGATAAAGAGCTAATCAAAAGTCAATGAATCAGAGGTCCCAGTGAGATCAACTGCAGTTGAGTTACAAGAAGGAGTTAGAAAAAGAAGTGGTGACTAGAGAGAGGGATGACTGAAGTAAAAATTATAGAAGGGTTGTAATTGTTAGCAATGTAGTAGTTTAGGGTATGACCACTAGATCCAGTGACTCAAGAAGAATGAATGACAGCACTGCATGAAAGGTGGCAAAGGAACTGAGAGTCTGAGAATCCTTTTATTCCTTCCGTTTTAAACTTTTATTAATATTTTTGGAATACCAGTGTTTTATAGAATATAAGATAACAATGCAGAATTAACAAATACATACATCTTAGTTACTATTAACCCTAGAAAGATGTGATAACTGCATAGGACTTAATGCACTGTAGAAGAAAGGCTAGAATAAATTTTTGCTCTAATTCTCTGCAGAACAGCTTTCAGGGTTTACAGGTTTAATCAATACTAAAGGTAATACATAAAGAAAACCCTACATGGGATCAAATATTTTAATTATTTTGGGGGCGCCTAGGTGGCTCAGTCAGTTAAGTGACCGACTTTGGCTCAGGTCATGACCTTACAGTTATGATTTGGAACCCCATGTCAGGCTGTGCACTGACAACTCAGAGCCTGGAGCCTACTTTGGATTCTGTGTCTCCCTCTCTCTCTTTCTGCCCTCCCCCAGGTGTACTCCCCTTCTCTGCCTCTCAAAAATAAATTAATTAAAAAATTATTTTTCAGGGTGCCTGGGTGGTTCAGTCAGTTGAGCGGCCAACGATTTCAGCTCAGGTCATGATCCCAGGGTCATGGGATTGAGCCTGAAACTCAGCGCAGAGCCTGCTTGGGATTCTCTCTCTCTCTCTCTCTCTCTCTCTCTCTCTCTCTCTCTCTCTCTCCCCCCCCCTCTGTCTCTCCCCACCTCTTAAATAGATAATTAATTAATTTTCCAAAATATACCAGAAATAAGATCATAACTAGCATATTCTTCAGGAAGCAAAGGAACAATAAGCATTAAAATTTGGTTTCTTAACTCAATTTATGTACATTTCATAGATGCTCAGTAGTTTTCTTAAAATACTGTCAATAAATACCTATACATTATCTATATTCTTCGCCGTCTTGAGACAGCCTAACACCTCTTCAGCCTCATCTCCCAGTATTACTGCTTCCCTTACTCCACCACAATGCACTTACTAAATTTCAAACAATTTAAAATCACATATAGATGCCCAAAGATCCGTATCTTTTCACATATCCACACCTTTCTGTACAGTGTTCTCTGATTGATCCTTCTGGCAGACAGCTATATGCCTTTTAAAACCTAAATGAAAAGTCAAATTTTCTGGAAAATTATTTTGGACATTCCTCTCTCTCATCCCTTCATTAGTCCTTCCCTCTTGTATGGTTAAACATCAACACCTCTTTTCTATCTATACTGTGTACCTATTTCTATTGTTTTCCTTTATAAATCTAATAGTATAATGTACTGTTCCGCATAGTTGTTCTACTCATTACTAAAAGTGGGGTATTGAACTCTCTAGCTGTTGTTGTTGGACAGTCTATTTGTCCTTCCAATTGTCATTTTTTGCTTCTTGTACTCGGAGACTCTTAGATGGATGTGTTTGTGCTTGTTAATTCTTTCTGATGGATTGACCCTTTTATCAATGTAATATGCCCCTCTTTAAAACTTACTGCAAAAGTCAGAGACTGTTTCTGTATTTCAAAACTTGGCCTAATGTATAGAATAGGTGAGAAATAAATGTGTTTTTAAAATAAAACCTATTTTAATTTTCAATAACATAGAAGATTACACAATCTCCTATAGAACTATATTCCAATGCCCCATTTTGTGTACTTTTTCCTATAGAATAAAAATCACACATTTTGCAATTCATATTGATATTCTTTTGTTCTGCTTTTAGTATATACATACCAAACATATAGTCACATTTCTATATATATCAAGTCTGTGCGCTAGATGGCCAAGTCATTACTCAGCTTTCTCTTTAGTAACTTAAAATTTTCCAGTAAAGAAAATTCTTATAAATTTGATTTTCTAAATCTTTGAATATTCTTGTGGTTCTTCTCTGAATTATCTCCAAATTCCTCAACTAGATCCATATTCTAAATTAATGAACAATTTTCATCATTTGTGTACCCTTATTTATACTGTTTTAAAACTTTATTATCAATTTATAATGCCTTATTTGGTAAAACAATTAAATATGTTCCTGATCTATGTAAGTATGTCTTCTCTAGTCAATCTCAGATATATTATTGACAAGTATTTCTATTCAATAATCCTTTGAGCACCTACTATGTACAAATATTGTTATATGCTACCAGGAAACACACAATAAACAGTGGTAGAATTTATTCATTATAAATTTATGCTAGTTAACTGCAACTTAGATATAACTGCTGCTCAATGGCCATTCTGTGTATATGATAGCAATTATTCTAAATTTCCACTTTTGCCCAAACTTTTAACACATGCCTATCTCTTCCTTTTACCAGATAAATTTTCCTTCTTACTAAAAACACAGAAGTTACTGATAAATTCTATTTTTGTATGCTTGATCCCAGAATTTATTCTTCTCTTTTTTCCTTTACGGGGGGGCAGGGTGGAAGGTGAATCAGCAATGGAAATCTATAGGATGATAATCTCTCCAGAACTTCATAGTCCAGACTAGAAATTGAGCGTACTAGGGAAAAACAGCCTAAGCTAGTGAGTAGAAATATGAAAATGAAAAAATCCTTGGGAAGGAGGCCCACTGTGCCACTAAATGTACTGTTGAAATGGCTGATCCCGGGGTTTGGGCTGATAACAAAGCCAGTATAAAAACTGAAGAAGTTGTAAAGAATAAAGGAACTGGCAATCACGATGAGACAGAACATTTTTATGAGAATAACAAAATTGGAGGAAGAACCAAAGATGATGTGGTCAGAAAAAAATTCCAAAAGTTAATATTCTGAGGGTATAAAGATTTAAACTATGTAAATCACATATTACTTTAAATCAGTACAGAAGGCAAAAAATGGGTCAACAATGCCCTTGAAAGACCATTACAACTACTCAACATTGGAAATTTACATACTGTCTTCCTCAATATTATAACTCTAACAGACATAGTTTCCCTTTCAGAATCAGAACAGACTATTGTTTCTTTGTGCCAACAATGAATTAACTGGTTCGAGTTTTAGAGGCTGTGTTGTATCAACAATGTGTTTTTTTTTTTTTTATTTTTACTTACTCTATCTATCTATCTATCTATCTATCTATCTATCTATCTATCTATCTTTATTTATTTTGGGGAGACAGAGAGAAAGCAGGGGAGGGGCAGAGAGAGAGGGAAGCACAGAATCTGAAGCAGGTTCCAGGCTCCGAGCTGTCAGCACAGAGCCTGACACTGGGATTGAACCCACAAAGTGTGGGATCATGACCTGCAGGCGGAAGTCAGATGCCATCCAGCTGAGCCACCCAGGCCCCCCAAATTTTTATTTTAAAAATGTTTTAAATGTTTATTTTTCAGAAACACAGTGTGAGTCGGGGAGGGGCAGAGAGAGAGGAAGACACAGAATCCAAAGCAGGCTCCAGGCTCTGAGCTGTCAGCACAGAGCCTGATGCAGGGCTCAAACCTATGGACTTGAAGACCATGACCAGAGCTAAAGTCGGATGCCTTACTGACTGAGCCACCCAGGCACCCCTGTGTTTTTAGATACCAGAAATTTAGTCAGTTTGGCCAGATGCTCAAATTGTAAGAGGCATTGTAAGTAGTGACATCAAACCAGCTAAATGGATTATAAATTCAAGTCTCTTGTCTCATACTCACTCCAAGGGATAAACACATTGAGTACAATGCCTACTGAACATCCAAAATATTTAAATAATTCTTTTCTTTTTGAACATATGATTTGATATTCGTAAGTTAAAAGCTCGTATGCTGTGACTCTATTATAAAGAATAATGGAGTTGGAGAAGGAGATTAGAATCAAGACTGAGAAGCTAACTATGTTGGAAGCTACTGACAGGCTTCCTGAACTTTCCTAAAATGGCAGAAAACAGGAAAAGTACAGTTGCTAAAGTCATTAATTATTCTGAAAGGCTGGCTGAGCAGAAAGCAAAATTAATGAAATTTTCTATTTGTCTTTGTTTTCAGCAGCTTGATACAATATGCCTAGCTGTATGTGTACATATGTGTGTACATAGAAAATTTTTTTGGTTCTTGAATGTGCAAATGCTTTCAATTTTTATAAAATTCTCAGTATTTTTAAAAATATTGCTTCAATATCATTCTCTCTTTAAATGCTAGACATTTTTACCATGTGCTATATGTGTCTTAGGATCTATTTTGGTTTGAGCTTTGTTTTTTGTGTGTTCCAATGTGGCTATTGTCAACTGAACTCTCTCATTGTACATTTATTTTCTCTTTCTGCGCTTAATCTTCCATTATACATATCTAATGAATTCTTCATTTCATTTAAAGCACCTTTCACTTCTATACTTTCCATTTGACTCTTAAAAAAAACACAAAAAACAAGGTTTTAGATTTTTCCATCTTTTATTTTTATGAAGATATTAATTGCAGTTATTTTAAAATATCTGATAATTTTGGTATCTTAATCACCTGTGGGTCTGTTTTTTCTCTTGGTTTTAATTACTTGGAGGTGTTTGCACAGGATAAATTTCTAATGAGATGACTGACATTAAGGTTGAGAAATATTGTAGGCTCTGGATGCTGTTATCTTCCTTAAAAAGGTTATAACAGTTTTCTTCTGTCAGGCAGACTGAGTACCAGTGATTTTAGTCTTTGTTGGGGCTGATATATTTTAGTATTTTGTCTTCTCCTAAAATGTGGTCCTTCTGGGGTCTCAGCTAAGTCTGTATTGTTTACCAAGGCTCTCCCATGTTGGCAGGGCTTAAATTGAACCTTTCCTTCAGGCCCATGCAGTTGCTGAAATCTCTGCTACCTCTTCAGGCTTATAGATTGCTTTTTGATGAATTTCCTGGAATTTCAAAATGTACATATAGATCTTAAGAGTTGGTTAAAGTTGGCTAATGACAGTTAAGACTCATTTTCCACTGGGGTGCTCATATTCTACACCAGGAACAGAAAAATGCCCTCAGGAAAAAGCCAGGATGAATGTGGAGCTCACCAGTGCTTCTATTCTCTCAAATATCATACTCTCAAGTAGTATGTAAATTGGTTGTTCTCCAATTCCTTCAAACCATTGTTTTGGATGTTTTATTCAGTTTTCATTGTTGTTTTCAGTGAAAGGGCTACCCAATACAAGTTACTCCATTACTGCTGGAATAGAGTCTCATCATTGCTTGAATGAGAAAGATTAATGTGAAGAACTACTGCATATCAACTGAAATTAATTACTGAGATATAGATTTCATTGTAAAAAGATAACTGTATGTACACAGGTAATAAATTTGATTGCTTTTTCATTACAGTGTAGGTTCAGTCATTCTCAAAATCCCAGGTTAAATAATCATCTCCAGGAAATGCTGCATATAGACCCTTGAACTGTGTGGACCATAACTGAATAGTAGAGTCAAGATATATAATATAACGTTACAATTGCTCTTATCTCACTGACTTTATTTACTTCCCGGTTATTTGTCTCTTACTTGCTGCAGTTTTAAAACAGGAACTAAAATAGGAAGTTTATTTAGGATTATCTTGGTGTTCCCAATGTAATTACAAGAGTCTTAAAAGTAGAAGAGAGAATCAGAGAGATAGCACTGTGAAGAAGAGGGTGCCTCACTGTTCACTTTGAGGTGGGGAGGGGAGCTATGAACCCAGGAAAGAAGGTGGCCACTAGATGCTGAAAAAAACAAGGAAACAGATTCTTACCTAAATCCTCCAGAAAGGAAGACAGCCTTGCCTACATCTTGATCTTAACCTAAATGAGATCCTGAATAGGATTTCTGAAGTACTGAATTGCAAGACAACAAATTTGTGTTATTTTAAGCCATTAAGTTTGTGATAATTTGTTGTGGTAGCCATAAAAAACTAATATAGAAGTCAACATACAGTGTCTAAAACTGATACCACAAAGGACATGGTATGAAACATATATATAAGTATCAAAACTAAAAGAAAGTGTTTGGTTATGGAAGCAGCGGGGGGAAAACCCAGATTACTAGTTTTTATTATTGTTATGAGCTATTTTGCATCATTTGATTTTTTTAAACATGAAAGATTACTTCAATGAAAAATAAGACTTAAGTTTTAAAGAAAAACCCAACAAACTAAGGAGGTTGTTTCTACGGTGGAAAAACCGGATTGCTCTTCTAATGTTTGCCTGGAGTAAGAGTAGAGGATTCAGTGAAAGTAAGTTGTAGCTGATCTTTTCACTGTTTTTATTTCTACCTCTAGCCAGCAATTATCTTTCAAACTTTTCTGTTCTCCTCACCTCAAACATTATCAATTCTTCCTTCTCACACACTAACACTATAAACAAAAGGACTAACAGGAAAAAAGATTTGCTTATCATGACTGTCAGCAGTAAAACCGTTTATTTTTATTTGCAAGTGAATTGAAGAGAGGTTAGTGGAACTCATAGTATTACATTACCCCATATTACTGACGGGAAATTTGAAGGTAGAGGGAAATGTGGATGGAGAATATCTCAACTTCAGGTCTATGAAATGAACTCTGGTAAAAATCTGAAAGAGGCGTATAACAATACAAAGATACCATGATTTTTAGAGAAAGCGCAAAGGCAAGATGCTTCTAGTGAAAACTGCTTGGAAAAGGACTGTTCTAAAACAAAATGATATTCTTTTTCTACAGACTTTTAATAGGAAGTGGTTATTCTCAATTCATTTGTCATGTAATCACACATGCTGTCTTGTTTGTTATTGTTTCTGATGTGTGTGTGTGCGTGTGTTTTCTTTTCACACCGCATTATAAATTATTAGAAAGCAGGAACAGTTCTTACCTTTTTTAAAAGATATATTACTGAGTGTTTAGCATTCTTATATGCATACATAAGGCACTTTATATATAACTCTTAAATAAATATGAAGATGTTTTTACATTGAGAAAGATGAATAATTAAAGATATACCTTGTTCATTCTCTTCTTTTTCACTCCTATAACTAAGTCTTCCCTGTTCCCTACTAAGTGGTTCAACTAGGCTTCCTGCCAAACCTAATTCAACATTCTGACAATTTACCTTAGACATTATAAGCTACTAAAGTTATAAATTTGAATAGCACTGAAGGAGCATATCTCTATAGCATTCTTTATACCCAACAACATGAACTTGCAATAGCATGGGAATTCAATAAAACACTAAAAAAGAACCAAAGGTACTTTTAATAAGATTGTAATTTAATTGCTTTATCTACATACTTATGTTCTGTTGAAAAAAAAATTTGCTAAAACCACCAGAATAGTTTGTAACTGCCAGCAATTTTGCTCCCAGGGGTCATTTGGCAATGTCTGCACACATTTTAATTAGTTACAGCATGGATGATGCTACTAGCATGCAGTGTGTAGAGGCCAGTAATACTGCTTAGCATCCTACAATGCACAGTAAGGCTTCTCACAACAAATAATTGTTGAGAGCACTGAGAAATGCTGCATTAAAGGAATGAAGACTAACTAGAAAATGAGAAAACATTTTTTTAGAAGAATTCACAATATATTTTTCATGGCTTCTGATACAGATCTTTCCAACATAGGAATTTAACAGTAACAATAAATATACAGTTTTATTTAACTCAAATAATTTAATGAGCACCTATAATGTCACAGCAAAGTGTTGTGCTATGTGCTGAGAAGAATATAAAGAAAAAAATTTAGAGCACAAAGAAGTTTAAGTCATCATCCATGTCTATCAAGAACTGACAATACAGTTAGAAAAATGTGATATAATTAAGTATAGCAACATGTAATTAAGCTTAAAATGAATGATACAGATAATAATAATGATCAAATAGTACAGAATATAAAAATCAGAGTGGGCTAGAGTGGCTACTTATGACCTGACAAAGAAAATGAAATTTATTTATGGCCTAAAGGGGATTAAACTTAGATAAAGATAAAGGAAAAAAGTACTTCGTGTGAAAAGTATAGTGAGTTAAGATAGTAAAGATCTACACTGATTACCTATAGCACAAGTTGGATGTTCAAATGAAGTAGTCTAGAGTTGGAAAGACACAGGGGGCAGGGCCAAGGAAGTCTTAAATGTTAGGCTGAATAATGCTGTTATTATAAAGTCACTGAGAAGCAAATGTCATTTCTTTGATGAGTGAAATAACATACGAAAGTAGATTTCATTAGTGTGTTAGTCAAATACCTAGAAACAAACCTAACTAAAGAAGTAAAAGATCTATACACTAAAAACTATAGAAAGCTTATGAAAGAAATTGAAGAAGACACAAACGGAAAAACATTCCATGCTCATAGATTGGAAGAACAAATATTGTTAAAATGTCAATACTGCCCAAAGCAATCTACATATTCAATGTAATCTCTATCAAAATAACACCAGCATTCTTCACAGAGCTAGTACAAACAATCCTAAAATTTGTATGGAACCAGAAAAGACCCCCAATAGCCAAAGCAATCCTGAAAAAGAAAACCAAACCTGGAGGAATCACAATTCCAGACTTAAAGCTGTTTTACAAAACTGTAATCATCAAGACAGTATGGTACTGGCACAAAAACAGACACATAGATCAATGGAACAGAATAGAGAACTAAGAAATGGACCCACAAACATATGGCCAGCTAATCTTTGACAAAGCAGGAAAGACTATCCAATGGAAAAAAAGGCTCTTCAGCAAATAGTATTGTGAAAACTGGACAGTGACATGAAGAATGAACCTGGACCACTTTCTTACACCATGCACAAAAATAAACTCAAAATGGATGAAAGACCTAAAGGAAAGACAGGAAGCCATCAAAATCCTAGAGGAGAAAACAGGCAACAACCTCTTTGACTTTGCACGCAGCAACTTTTTACTTGACATGTACCTGGAGGCAAAGGAAACAAAAGCCAAAATGAACTATTGGGAGCTCATCAAGATAAAGAGCTTCTGCACAGTGAAGGAAACAATCAGCAAAACTAAAAGGCAACTGACAGAATGGGAGAAGATATTTGCAAATGACATTGGACAAAGGATTCGTATCCAAGATCTATAAAGAACTTACCAAACTCAACACCCAAAAAACAAATAATCCAGTGAAGAAATGGTCAAAAGACAGAAATAGACACTTTTCCAAAGAAGACATTCAGATGGCTAACAGACACATGAAAAGATGCTCAACATCCCTTATTATCAGGGTAATAAACACCACAATGAGATACCACCTCACACCAGTCTGAATGGCTAAAATTAACAACTGAGGAAACAACAAATGTTGGCAAAAATGAGGAGAAAGAGGAACCCTTTTGCACTGCTGGTGGGAATGCAAACTAGTGCAGTCACTCTGGAAAACAGTATGGAGGTAGCTCAAAAAGTTAAAAATAGAACTAACCTATGACCATGCAAGTGTACTACGAGGTATTTATTGAAAGGATACAAAAGTACTGATTCAAATGAGGCACATTCACCCCAATGTTTATAGCAGCACTATCAACAATAGCCACATTATGGAAACAGCCCAAATGTCCATCGACTGATGAATGAAGAAGATATGGTGTGTGTGTGTGTGTGTGTGTGTGTGTGTGTGTGTGTGTCTGTGTATGCATACACACACACACACAATAGAATATTACTCAGCAAATCTTGCCATTTGTAACAACTTGGACGAACTAGAGTGTATTATTCTAAGTGAAATAAGTCAGAGAAAGGCAAATAGTATATGATTTCACTCATGTGGAATTTAAGAAATAACACAGATGAACATAGGGGAAGGAAGGAAAAATAAAATAAGATAAAAACAGAGGGAAGCAAACCATAAGAGACTCTTAAATACAGAGAACAAACTGAGGGTTGCTAGAGGGATGTTGGGTGGGGGCAATGGGCTAAATGGGTGATGAGCATTAAGAAGGGCACTTGTTAAGATAGACAACTGGGTGTTCTATGTAAGTTTGAGTCACTAAATTCTACTCCTGAAATCATTATTACACTATATGTTAACTAACTTGGATTTAAATAAATAATAAAAAAATAAAAGTAGTCTTGCAACTGAATTCAACAATCAATTAAAAAAAAGTGTATTAGAGTTCTCCAGAGAAACAGAATAATTAGATATGGATATTCATGTAAATAGATACAGAAATATAGATATAGATACAAATATATATACAGATATAAATGTGGATACAAATATAGATATAGACATAGATGCAGACTGAAGATATTAAGAATTGGGTCACATTGTCATGGAGGCCAAGAAGTCCAACAATCAGCCATCTGCAAGCTGGAAAACCAGGAAAGCAGGTGGTTATAATTCAGTCCAAGTCTGAAAGTCTGAGAACCATGGAGCCAGTGTCCAAGGGCAGAAGATAAATGGTCCAATCTGTACATACTGATCTTAAAGATCAAAAGCAGAGAGATAATTTGCCCTTTGTTGGCTTTTTTGTTCTTTCTGGCACCCAGTGGATTAGATGATGCCTGTCCATATTGGTGAGGGGGATATTTTTTACTCAGTCTACTGAATCAAATGCTAATCTCTGCCCAAAACACCCTCATAGACACACCCAGAAATAATGTTTTACCAGCTATCTAGGCATTCCATAGGCCAATCAAGTTGACACATACAATTAACCATAATTGGAAGATTACTTTGGAAGCAGTATTGTAGCATGAGGTGACAGAAACATCAGAAAAGGGATAATTGTAATAATTTATGTATGTGATAACAAGAATCTGATTTAGAAGAAAAAAACAGACTAAAGAGCAGTAGGGAAAATTAAAGAACAGTCAGATTTTCTTTTATAAAGAAGAGTAAATATTTTGCACCTAACAGTTTAAGAAAGTTTTGAAAGTGTATTTCACATAGATCTGTAAAACACCAGATAGAGAATTAAAAAACCTTAGCTTGATAACAGCTTTATTTCTGACAAAGAGTTATAAGACTTTAGGTAAACTGCTTAATCTCCCAAAGAGCCAGATTTTATCAATAAAATAGGCAAAATTATGACCAACTTTCTCCCTCATAAATTTTTTGCCAGTAACAAATAGTACATATGAATATACTTTATGAAGTCTAAATGCTAAGAATATAATTATTATTCAAAGTAAGAAAAACTGGAACAGTTTTACTTATTATATGACTATAATAAATACAGGGCTTACTAAGATATGATTGTCTTAAAATGAGTAAAAATTACATAATTTTTAATTTTAAATGATTAAAAACTAAAACTCTAACTCCAGGTTTTTTTACACAGTTTTATTTTGCTTAACTGTAATTTATTTTCTCCATTTTGATAGTCCAACTGTTATATGACTTTCTGAATACAAAAATGACTTTCAATTACATGTATTTTCTTATGGATTTATACAAAACAGTATAAAATACTATAGTGATAAGAGTACTTACTTAGAAATCAAATCTGCTGGGTTTTATTTCTAGTTATTATATGAACTTGAGTTATTTCCTAATCAATTGGAAACAACCTAAATGTCTAAAAATTATGCAATTTTTATCAAATTATCAAATTTTATCAATTTATCAAATTATCAAAATTCTTTGAATTCAAAGAATTCAGAGAAAAAGAATATATGAATCAAAGAAAGAATATATGAATTCTTTCAAAGAAAGAGAATTATTCAAAGAAATAAATTTCTTTTGAATTTTCAAAGAAAAAGAATATATGAATCTATTCTATAATTCTGTATGCAATATTATGCTCACAAATTTGAAAATGCTAAAGGAAGATTTCCTAAGAGAACATGAATTATAAAAATTGAAATAAGAAGATGTTTAAAAGTAAAAAAAAAAAAAGAAAAAGAAAGGGCCAACCACCAAGAAGCGACTTAAAAGGCAGACAAGGTACACCTGGGTGGCTCAGTTGTTTAAGTGTCTAAGTGTCCAAGTCTCGATTTCGGCTCAGTTCATGAGTCTCATAACACAGTCAATCAATAGATAGTGTCTATCTTATACAAACAATTGTACGGCATTAAAAATATTTGATAAACTAGCATTAATTTGATGCCAAAACTAGGTTAATATCTTTTAAAAATGTAGATGCAAAAATCTTAATAGACTGTAGCAGTGTATTAAAATAAAACCATATAATGTCCAAGTAAGGTTTATCTCTGGAATAGGGTTCAATAGAAATGAAAAAACAGAAGACCATCTCAATAGATACTGATGTTTTTAGTAAAACATTGTTTTTAATGTTTATTTATTTATTTTTGAGAGAGAGAGAGCAAGCCGGGGAGGGGTCGAGAGAGAGGGAGACGATCCCAAGCAGGCTCTGCACTGTCAGCACAGAGGCCCACAGCGGGCTGGAACTCACAAACTGTGAGATCATGACCTGAGCCCAAACCAAAAGTCGGACACTTAACTGACTGAACCACACAGACGCCCCTCAATAGATATTGAAAAAGTACTTGATAACATTCTAATTCGCTCCTGATTCAAATAAACAAAAACTAAAGCTTCAAATAAACTAGGAATAGAAGGAAAATTCCTCAACCTGATAAAGGGGATATATAAGAAATCAAAAGTAACATAGTACTAAATGGTGAAATATCAGAAACATTTTCACTAAAACAGGAACAAGTCTGGAAATCACAGTACCTTCAGTTTTAATTAAATCCATACTTCAGGCCTTATCAGAACAAATAAGAGTTCAATATATTGGGTGGACATGAGATTAATAAAAAAAAAATCAAAACACTAATAATGGCCTATTAGAAAATGTAACAGAGAAAAAAAGGGCTATGTTCGCTATAGGAAATATACATGCACATACCTATATATACATTCATACACACTAACTAGAAACAAGCCTAATGAGTAATTTGAAAAATCTGCTTTTTCAGCAAAGAAAGCTGTGTCTGCACTTGCGGATATCTTTTTGTGAAGGCACTCCTTTCAAGTTTAGAGTCCCTTCAGACACCTAAAGGTTAATCTGCAATATTAGAGGTTGTGTTGTAAACTCATGGGCCATGTTAATTCAATGTTTTAAGGTAATTTCTTTCGACATATGTATGTTTATGTGCATTCCTCTAATCAGTGACTGGGCTCTCTAGGCTAACATAGGTCCTAACTCTCCCTGTTGTCTTATACCAACACTTGGCATTTTTATAATACTTGTGTTGCAACTGAGGACATTTGATTTTGTAACTCTAAGTTTTAATATATGTCAACTTGAGTGTACAATTTCTGAGAACATAAAGCTATGTATTATGTTTTTTACCTTCTGCAGAACCTAACAAATCCTACAAAATAAGTGTTTAATAAATATTTGTTGGTTTATTGATTTTTGAGTGATTTTAGGGAGATTTTAAAGCAAATTTGTGTTAGTACAATCATGCATGTAATGACCAAAATGACGATGTAGTTTACACATTTAGAATATTAAACCCATTTGTTTCTAAATTCTATTTTCATTGGATTTATTCCCATGTTGGCTAGGAGATAAACTCTAGGCATTTGGTTACAGCCTTACACTCTTAATCTAATGATATGGTAAAGGAATAGTGTAGTTAGAATTTGCTATAGTAAGCATTTAGTAAATGAATATGTTCTTGATTAAAATTAGGCAATTTTCAAAGAATGTCAACACATTAAAGCAAATGAACTTGTTATCCAATGGGGAAGATGAAGCCCTATAGGAAATCTCATAGTGAGAATATTGAAGAAATATCTTTTCCTTTGCTTATTCCCTCCTGGCGGCCTAGAAAACAGCTCTTTTAGTTCTTTACAAGTTGTGTTGGAACAATTAGATATCAATATGCCATCAAATGAATCTTGATCTAAACCTCACACAAAAATGAACTCATATTGATCTTGTATCTAAAAGTAAAATCATAACAATTTTTAAGAAAACACAGGAAAAAATCTTTGTGGCCTCCATAGCAGTTATTCAAACAGTTCATGAAAATTGATAACTTTTGCTCTGTGAAAGACACTGAAGAAAATGAAAAGACAAATTACAGATTGGAAACAAATATTAGCAAATCACACATCCAACAAAAGGCTTGTATATATTTCCACAAAGGATATATAAAGAACTCTCAAAACTCAACAGTAAGAAAGCAAACAACCTATTCAAAAATGGACAAAAGATTTGAATAAACACTTCATCGACAATGATTTACAGATGGCAAATAAGCTAATGAAGAAATGTTCAACACCATTAGCCAATAAGAAATTGAAATTAAAACCATTCACTTGTAGTGATGAGTACTGGGTGTTGTATGCAAGTGTTGAATCGCTATACCATACATGTGAAACTAATATTACACTGTATGTTAACTAACTGGAATTTAAATAAAAAATTTTTTAAAAATTAAAACAATTCTGAGATACTACTACATACCTACCAGAATGGCTAAAATAAAAAAATACTGGGGCTCCTGGGTGGCTTAGTTGGGTGAGCTGACTCTTGTTTTCAGCTCAGGTCAGGATCCCCGGGTCATGGGATGGAGCCCGGTGTTGGGCTCCAGGCTGAGCATGGAGCCTGCTTAAGATTCTCTTTCTCTCTTTACCCATCTCCCCCGGTTATGCATGCTCATTTGCTCCCTCAAATAAAAATTAAAATTATAAAATAAAATAAAATAATACCAACAATACCAAGTTCTGAATGCGGAGCAACTGGAACTCTCATATATATTGGTGGGATGTTACAGAAATTCAGGAAAATAAGTTGGCAAGCTCTTAAAAATTATACATAATACTTACTCATAGAAATACTTGTACATAAATGTTGGTAGCAGTTTTATTCATAAACTTTTAAAACAAGTGATATTTCAGATAAAAACATAGGTTTCAGATTTTCATTTTAAAAACCTCTAAACCCCCATACCCTAAATGATCTGGCAACATAGGTTCCACCTTAAAAGAGGGCAACACTGGCTGGTGAAGAATAGTAACTTCTCTATGTTTAGGGCATGCCATAGCTTTGCCCCCACCTCTTACAGTTAATGCATATGCATTGATCTGGCCCATTTCATTTTTGTATGTTACTTGCCTGGTCTTTTATGGCAGAACTATCAAAAATATGTGTGTCTCCTACCACAGTGTCAAGTTTATTGCTGGATAGTGGTTGCCTGGTCAGGGACCACATTTTTTCAGTTACTTGGCTCCAGATGTGGCCACATGACTAGTTCGTACTGTCAGCAGAGTGATCTGACTTTCAGGCCAGGATTTTAAGAAGTGTGCTTTTCTCCCCTTGCCATCTGGAAACAAATGTCTCCAAGACCTTAACAGATGATGAAGCCACAAGATGAAGTAAGATGTGCCCCAGGCATACAGAAATATTCACATTGGATTATTCCATAAAAAGTAAATAAAACTTCTCTTGGGTTTAAATCAATGAAATTTTGCGTTTGTGTTGTATCTAGTGTTATTAGTTACACATGGTTATTTACATTTATTAAAATATTTTTTACTCCTCAGTTATACTAGCCCATTTTAAGTGCTCAATAGCCACATAAAGTTAGTGGTTACAGTGCTGGACAATACAGATAGAATATTCCCATATTCACAGAAAGTAGTATTGCGAAGAGCCACTCTAATATACACCTGTAGGCACATGCGTTTGTAACTACTGATTTAGGACCTGAAGCAAATGGAAACATTTACTTGTCAATTTGATGTAAAACTATTCAGGAAGGATTAATGAAAGTATTATATGATATGGCAGATAGAGGTTAAGAAATACTTTGACACTCTCATCTAATTTGGGTCTCCTAAACCAACTTTTTTAGGTTGGCAACCATAAATTTCACCTCTTTCATTCAATAGGAGCATATTCCATCAACAGATCTTTCTTATTATACAGGTAAAATTTAATATAATATATGCTTAATATAAAAGTATCAAAGAAAATAGTACTGAGGCAGACTTACTATATATATTTTTTGAATGTTTATTTATTTTTGAGACAGACAAGCAGTGGAGGGGCAGAGAGAGAGGGAGACACAGAATATGAAGCAGGCTCCAGGCTCTGAGCTGTCAGCACAGAGCCCGACGTGGGGCTCAAACTCATGAACCTTGAGATCATGACCTGAGCCGAAGTCGCTCGCTTAACCAGCTGAGCCACCCAGGTGCCCCCAGACTTACTATATTGAGAACAAATAAGTGAGGGTAGAAAAGCTAGTGTCTATTACTATTCTTATTTGCTCCCATTTTAATAAGGATTAATGATTTTCATAACTTTTTGTTATAACAAAATTTCAGAGTAGAAATAAATTTTGAAATTCCCTTTTAGATCAATTTTGGCATCTTTAGAATCAAGACATATTGTGGTTTTGAAGAAAAAAGGCATTTTTATCTGCAATCTTTTTCAATGGGCAAATAAATGGGTGTTGACTTCCAGTAAAAGACAAACTACTTAATATCCAGATAATTAGAAATGCAAATTAGGTTTTCAAATTCACAAATAATGTCATTGTTTTGCCCTTCATGGTCAAAAGCACCTTGGAGTTCTAACGCTTTTCTCAATGTTTGGTTCTGTTTGAAGCTGCCTTGGACCCTCCAGCCTACCTAGTATTCTTTAGGCTTTAGTGAGTACTCTTAGCCAGTGAGATTAACAAAACCTTTCTCTGTATATCTATAGATTATGCATTCCTTCCTACAAAGAACAGAGCACTTCTACATGTCACCAGGCTCTTTGGCACCACCCTCGGCACTGAGGAACCAGACCCTTCTGCACAACCTCCAAGTACCACGATAATGTCTGTAGCTGACACCATCCGTCTGCACATAATCAAGAAATGTCACACAGTACTACACTCCCTTACCTGATAAATTGCCCTAACCCCTGTAAAAATTCTCTGGGCCAGGCAGAAACCTTGAAGTTGGCTTTTGGACAAGAGTCTGCCTTGCTCCCAGATGGCCAGCCTCCTGAATAAAGCTCAAATTCCTTTTTTTTTTTAAATTTTGTATTTATATATTTTTGATAGAGTGTGAACAAGGGAAGGGCAGAGAGAGAGGGAGACACAGAATCTGAAGCAGGCTCTAGGCTCTGAGCTGTCAGCACAGAGCCAGACGTGAGGCTCAAACTCATGAGCTGTGAGATCATGACTTGAGCTGAAGTTGGATGCTTAACCGACTGAGCCACCCAGGTGCCCCTCAAGTTCCTTTTTAATGAAAACTAGTCTCTTTAGTATTGGCAGCTGAACTTGGGTTTTGGTAATATGTTCACAGTCTGACTAAAAGAAGTTGTAGTCCATTTCTTCTTGTTCTCTCTTCCCTCATTATCATGATTAATTAAACTGTTGGTCGCTATTAATGCGCAGAAACACTGCTTAGGCATTTATCTTTATAGCACTTGAATACTTAGAATTATCAGGCATGCAGCAATGAAACGAGATAAATCTTTATTCCTATAGAGAATCTTACCTGAGGTTAAAATATAAAGATAGTAAATACCCTACAAAAGGAATTCTAGGACTTCTATGGAAAGGTTTATGTGTCACTAACTCATACTATAACTGATATAGGATGGTTACTTTGCCTTCAATAATTAATGATTTTTTTTGAAATTGTGAATACTTGCACTTTTCTAAATTATGTACAAAACTACCTTTTTCTTTCTGTAGTCCAGCAGGAAACAATGTTGACAGACAAGATAGTAATTTTGAATGTAACATAAGAATCTGATGAAATTCTCCTTTATTTTTACTCTACTAATAATTGAATTTGTTACCTGCGAAAAAAGTTTTCCTTTTCATGGACATTCAATAGTTCCATACTTTTAAATGTGGCATATTTGGCTTATCTTCTATAACTTCTTGCTTTAAAAAAATTCAGTAACAGAAGACAGCAAGAAGCTGATGACTTTCAACACAGTCAGTACTTATAGGCTTAGTAAGAAAAAGGTGACAAATACCCACATAGAAATTGATGCATTAAAAAAAAATGTTAGCCTATGCCTTTCACAGAACTTATAGAGCTTACTTTAACCATATGCTCCTTCTATATTTTACACCAATACCAGATTTTCTGCTACTAACTCAGTATCATTTTCCTTCCAGGTGTTTTCCTACATATTACCCATTTGGAACTGGAGGCAGCCATAATCATATGTATACAATTCTTTAAGTTGCTTCAACTTCCGGAATCTCTAAATGTGAGCAGTAAAACTGAAGTCCAGCAAAGGTCTTACTTGACCTTCATTCCTCTAGCCTTTCCACAAGTTTTAGAAACTGCTAATTCCCTGAAGTAAATCCCTTTCTGCTTTAAAAAAGTAGAATGGGGGCACCAGTTGGTTAAGCATTCGACTCCTAGCTTTGGCTCAGGTCATGATCCCACGGTTTGTGAGTTTGAGCCATACATCAATCTCTGCACTTACAGCTTGGGATTCTCTCTCTCTCTCTCTCTCCCTCTCTCTCCCTCTCCCCTGCTCATGTGCTCTCTCTCAAAATAAACAAACTTAAAAATTAATTTTAAATAAATAAATAAAAGGTAGAGTGATTCTTATTTTTCTGATTGAATCCTGATTGACACAGTGACCTACTCAAAAAGCTAGAAAAACTAACACCAACCTAAACTTCTCCAAAGTACTAAAGAGAGAGAAAAAGACAATAAAAAAAAAAAAAGAAAATTACACCAACAAGAAAGAGAAAATTTAATTTGGAAAATGAAAAATGAGTTTCTATAGTTAAAACTGTAAGCAATCTCAGAGAGTTACTAAGATTCTTTCAAAAACACTATTTAAGAAAGGATATTGTTTATCTGGCCCCAGACATTTAAATTATATAACACAATAGAAATGGACTTTTCCCCTCATTAGTCAGAAGTCTCGGGATGCCTGGGTGGCTCAGTTGGTTGAGCGGTCGACTTCGGCTCAGGTCATGATCTCGTGGTCCGTGAGTTCGAGCCCCGCGTCGGGCTCTGTGCTGACAGCTCAGAGCCTGGAGCCTGCTTCAGATTCTGTGTCTCCCTCTCTCTCTGACCCTCCCCCATTCATGCTCTGTCTCTCTCTGTCTCAAAAATAAATAAACGTTAAAAAAAAAATTTAGAAGTCTTATGTTTTCACTAGTCTTCACTGAAACAAAAACCTATAAGGGTATCATTCAATAATATTACCACTCATGTCTAATCTTCTCTTTTACTGTTTTAAGTAAGAATAATGGTAACCATCTGCTACAACTGCAAAAATAAACCTGCAACAGCGCCACACTGTCCAGCTGTTATTTGGAAAGGAAAAGGTAGGTGTTGTCAACCGACAGCATTCCTGCAATACAAACATTCTCCTCTTAACCATTTTACTCTTTAGGAATCGTTTTATTTCCTTGTAATAGATTTAAAAACAAAAATTCAAAACTTATTAGCTTTTAGGTGTGATTTATAGTTATGCATTTTCCTGCTGTTAAAACTAAAATTCAAATAAAGAACTGGAATAAGTTTCTACTTCAAGATGCTCATATATAATTTATTTCTGAAGGCTTGGTTTTAAAGTAATTTTCTGGGCACATGGCATTGTATTCATTTAACTGCCTCGCATGTGAAACTAAAGAACAGTCATTTGTTAGATGAAAGAAATAAGCAACAGGTTTTTAATTGAGAAATATTCAATGGGCAGAATACAAAAATTAAGGGAATATGCAATGGAAACTCACTTTAGCAATATTCAGGGTAATGTGTAGAATACAAATTGATGGGTTTGGCTTGAAGAAGGTTATAATCTTGATGAAAAAGTAAAACACATATAAATAAATATAGCATATGTATATATATGAATAGTATATATATGTATAGCATATATGCCATATAATATAGATACATGTCACATAATATAAATGTATATATTTATTTAAATATAATATATAACCTATGGTAACAATATATATTTTAATGTGGAGAACAACGGCAAAAGAAAAAAATTAAATTGCCTTACAACTTGACAGCCTATTGACAGGTCTCTGAGACAGGCAGAGTGGCCTTCCTCTAGGAATTCAACTGCCTAGATATTAATACTTTGCTAAGGGCAAAAGGCAACCTTAGTTTAACATTAGCCTGACCTCCAGGATCCTGTGTCCTCTTTAACATATAAAAATTCCTTTGAGGGGCGCCTGGGTGGCGCAGTCGGTTAAGCGTCCGACTTCAGCCAGGTCACGATCTCGCGGTCCGTGGGTTCGAGCCCCGCGTCAGGCTCTGGGCTGATGGCTCAGAGCCTGGAGCCTGTTTCCGATTCTGTGTCTCCCTCTCTCTCTGCCCCTCCCCCGTTCATGCTCTGTCTCTCTCTGTCCCCAAAAAAATAAAAAGTTGAAAAAAAATTAAAAAAAAAAAATTCCTTTGAAAATTTCTTTATCTCTACCCACCCTCCTCCTCCAGATATGTTAACAATCAACCTCCAAGCATATGGCCCACTGATATACATTTGAAGGGTCTCATGACTAAGGTTTTACAAGAAAGTAGTAAATGACCTTTTCCTAGCAACAGCTAGTCCCTCAAAGTTCTGGAAACCTTGCTTCCAAATTCCTGAGAGACTCACATTATCCACCATTCCCTCCCAACTTAAAAGTATATAATTAGTCACTCCTCATTACCCCATTGCAGCTCTTTTTGCCCACAGGTCCTGTCCCTGTGCTTTAATAAAACCACTTTTTTGCACCAATGATGCCTCAGGAATTCTTTCTTGACCATTCACTCCCAAACCCCAGCATTTTCACGTCACATTTTATATATCATCCCTCACATTTTCTCATATTAGATATATATGTGAAAATATGTTATCTTATATGACATATATGGGAAAATATGAGGAAAAGTTGTTTTAAATATAAAACATGTGAACAAGAAAATTACATGCATACTCCCTACACATAACCAAATGTCTCAAAAGCTTTTTGTCCATTTCTCAAACAAAGGTCTTATATCTCATTTAATTGCAATTTCCCTACTTTCTCTCTAAACTCATTCAAAACTCCCCTCTTACCTTAACCTTTCTTTCTCCTTTCAATTCCTCCTTCTCTGGTCACCTCTTTATGATGTGAAAGAATCCAGTATATCCACTTTTGGCTTCTTCAATATGCCACTCTAACAGTTATCCAGAAAGGGAGTTGAAAGGTATTAAGGGTATAACATGTTGTGAAAATATATTTATGTCCCTATCACATATGAGTAGATGAAGAGAAAGTAGATGATATTTCTGAAAAATAGGAAATTATGAACAAAAGCAAAGAAGGTAGAAATTAGAATTGTACACATAGAAGACAGAGGCAGCAAAATAAGGAAAACTGTGCTGAAATCTAGTAGAAAGTAAGGGGATTTTATATATATATTTATTTATATATTAATTTATATATTAATATTTATATATTAATATATATTTATAATATACATATAAACACACACACATATATGGATGATAAATTATGGAAGCACTGGAACACAGTATGGACTTCTGGCTAAGATGAAAACAGTTTGTACAAACTAGAATGCAATATTGGGTGAGGAGTACCTGCCATGATACTCAAACACAGAAAAATTAATTCATAGCTCAGGTTGAGGACAGATCCCAGCCCCTCCCAACCAGAGAGCCTATTTCAGAAATTGCAGCTAGCCTAGAGCAGCTCATCCCACTCCTGCTCAGGCAAGGGGGCTGGGACATAGCTCCCCTGTAGAAAGTGTCTTCCAACCCCATCTGACTAGAAGGCTGATGACAAAGCCTGAAAGCTGTGTGACCCAGCAGTGCTCAAGCCAAGAGAAGGGCAGAGTTGATAGTTTGTAAAGAAAAGCAAATGGCCCTGTTTGGCCAGGGAACTTAGAGTGCAGATTGGCTTCAGTTAAGACAACAAACAAAACTTCACCTGTTTTAGGGATCCGTGGGTGGCTCAGTCAGGTAATCGTCCAACTTCGGCTCAGGTCACGATCTTGGTTTGCGTGTTAGAGACCTGCACTGGGCTCTCTGTTCTCAGTGTGGAGACCACTTAGGGTCGTCTGTCCCCCTCTCTTTTAGCCCCTCCCCGCACACACACTCTCTTTCTCTCTCAAAAGTAAATAAACATTAAAAAAAAAAGGGGGGGGGTGCCTAGGTGCTCAGTTAGTTTAGAGTCTGACTTTGGCTCCGGTCATGATCTCACGGTCCATGGGTTCGAGTCCTGCATCAGACTCTGTGCTGACACCTTAGAGCTTGGAGCCTGCTTCAGATTCTGTGTCTCCCTCTCTCTCTGCCCCTCCCCTGCTCATGCTGTGCCTCTCAAAACTAAACATTTTTTTAAAAAAGATTTTCACCTGTTTTCAAACTGTTTCTCCCCTTGGGTCGAGGCAAAAATATCTAATTCCCGGTCTGTCTCATTGTTGAATACAACCTTCAGCCCATCTGACCAAGGAAACCAACAAGAACACATGAAAACTGTTTAACCAATTCAAAAGCCCAAAGACACTTGAGCTGAGAGCAAAACCCATGGCTTCCCCTGTCTGGAGACCAAAACTGGTGTCCCCACCTAACCAGGGAATTCAGTTCACAGTCAGGACTGATTTGGGCCCCCAAACAATTTGTATAGGCCATGGGCACTGGCCTGCTGATCTGCCAGGGCATGGAATCTAATTAATAAGCCCATATACTAAAGATTACAGTACTCAGTTTCCATAATCTGGAAAACCTGACCCGTGAATTCACGCAATAGTGCAGTACATTCTATAGCCTCAATTAGGTAAGAAGCCAAGCCAGAAGTCCTACCCCATTGCTCTCAGACAATGGCACAGCCTCAGCCCCATCCATGTCCTCAAGTTCAAAGAGGCATCTTCCCTCAAAAGAAACCATAGTAGCAGGCATAATTGCCCAATGACATTAGCTGTAAATGTACCCAGAAACCCAAACTAAGCTGACTGATGAACCATTGCTAACAAAGCAAAATCTGTGAGCTCTGGAAGAGAAGCCCCATTATTCAAAAGTGCAGACACCAATGTAAGGAATCAAGGATCATGAAAAATGAAGATATCACCAAAGGAAACTAATAAAGCTCCAATAACTGACCCTAAAGAAATAGAGATCTATGAACTATGAGACAAAGAATTCAGAATAATCCTCTCACAAAAGTTTAGTTAACTATAAGAAAACAGACAATGAAGAAGACAATACATGAACAAAATGAGAAGTTTGACAAAAACTAACACAAAAACAAACAAATCCTAAAGTTGAAAAAATACACTAACTGAAGAATTCAATAGAGGAATATCAAGGGATACAGGAGTGCTGATGCATAGGGGCACTTGTACCCCAATGTTTTTAGCAGCACTTTCAACAATAGCCAAATTATGGAAACAGCCTAAATGTCCAACAACTGATGAATGGATAAAGAAGTTGTGCTTTATATATACAATGGAATACTACTTGGCAATGAGAAAGAATGAAATATGGCCTTTTGTAGCAATGTGGATGGAACTGGAGAGTGTTATGTTAAGTGAAATAAGTCATACAGAGGAAGACAGATACCATATGTTTTCACTCTTATGTGGATCCTGAAAAACTTAACAGAAGACCATGGGGGTGGGGAAGGGGGGGAAAAGTTAGAGAGGGAGGAAGGCAAACCATAAGAGAGACCCTTAAAAACAGAATAAACTGAGGGTTGATGGGGGGCGAGAGGAAGGGGAAGTGGGTGATGGGCATTGAGGAGGGCACCTGTTGGGATGAGCACTGGGTGTTGTATGGAAACCAATTTGACAATAAATTTCATATTAAAAAAAAAGAAAAATTAACTTGTTTAAGCAATCATTATTTTTCATTTTTTTTGGGAATAAATAATTGTTCATATGGTAAAAAATTCCAAAGTTAGGAAAAGTATAGTAAAAATTCTTCCTTACCCTGATATACTAGTTTCCTGTATGATGCTCCTCTAGGCATATAAAAACAATTGTGTATGCAAATACACACACATATGCATATAGATCCTTTTACATAGGTATACTCACTACTGCATACTTTATTATTCAATATTCATGATAATGTTTACATAATCTTCCAAAAAAGATGATCTTAGAGTGAATATCTCTAGGTCTTAGAGATTCTTTCAGTTCAAATAAAATATACCACTAAATTTTATTTTTTCATATAGTATGGCTTTTGCTAGATTCTCCACACCCATGTCACACACACTCACTCTCAACTAACATATCTTGTCTCTACTTGGTTTTTATTTCCTTTCACCCTTTGTATTACTGCTGATTATACTGGTTTTTAAAAAAATGAGAGGAAATTTAATGAGTTGAACTCAAGCATGTATAGACAAGAAAAATAAGTATTTTAGGTAATTCAAAGACCACTATATGCTATTTCTTCATTAATTGCCATATATTTCTATTCCTGCTTTGCACAATTTGGAAATATTGCTGTTCTGTCTTGTTTTATGTGATTCGGATTTAAATAAACACAACCTAGATTTATGAAATTTCATGTTCATTATCAGTGATGACTACTATTCTCAGAACATGTGAAATACTCAAAGGTACTCATTTACTTATTTGTATATCCTAATGATAATTATATGTATTAATTTTGCAACCATCCCATAGTTAATGAAGAACTGGGTATATGATAAAAGTAAACATAAGAATCTAAGAGATAATAAAAACAAATGGTTCAAGTTTAGGATCTGTCAGTTATAAATCTTTGTGTCCTCGCAGCAAATAATCTACTCTTTCTAAACTCCACATTGCATGGTTATAAAACAGAAAATACCATCATCTACCTCACAGGGTTACTACGACAACAAATAATAAAAAAGTGTGAAGCCATTTTGTAAATTTTAAATAAAACTAAGTAACTGGTAGCTGTTAGATATTTCCATGTCAATATGCAATGAACATTCATATCATATGCAGAGTAAATCGACAAACTCTACAAATATTTTTAAGTTAACTTGTGAGTTAAACATTCAAAATCATAAATATACTTTTTTGAGCAACTACTACTATATGCCAGACAATGTGCTATGACAGGAGATAAAGGAGAAAATTAGACAATCTTTGTGCTCATACAATTTATAATAAAGAGGAGACACTAAACAGATAATTGTACAAAGAAAAATTAATTCTAATTGTGATAAGTTGGTATGAAGAGGTAAACTCTGGCATGTATTACTTTGGCTCATTCACCAGCCCAAACATTCTAGTAGACTCTCTTTTTAACTACCCTTTTCCTTTTACCTGTTTTAGAGCCTAACAGTACACAGTATTTAAATTAGTACCTTTATATTCTGGACTCACACTTAACATGTAAGAAAGAAAAGTACGTTAATTTGGGTAGAAATATATTTTGTATCTCTACATTGGTTGATAATGCTCACAGGTCACAGAAATTTTTTATATTCCATAATGTGACTAAACGATTCTAGCCATATACAAATGTAACATTTTGCAGAATCGTAATTCACACAGAAAGAGATCTGAAAAAGATCACCAGAAAATAACAGTCAAACAGCTCTATAAAGCCTACTACCCAAAGAGCTAGGAATACATGGAAACTATGCCAATAACAGGAAGGTACCTTGAATAGCTTCTTAGAAAAATGTCTACTATTCATGAACCACTTGATCACTTTCATGAGGCTTCAAGCACTGAGACAGGCTTGAAAAGTTGCCCAAAGCTAGATCAGTGTTGAAAGTTTAGTTTAGCAGCAAACCTCATTTAAAACCCTTATGATTCAGTTTTACTGTAATAGATTTATATTGAGCAAATATAGTCAGTAATATCAAGCTAATTACTACATTTAATCTCTACTGGGAAATATCATTGAAATTTTAAAAGTACCCTACTTGCATGAAACTCTCCCTGATATTCTATACCTCTATAACTTCATATTCTTAGAAATTGATGTCACAAACCAATAGCATTGTTTTAGACAAAATCAGAGACAAAGATTTCTAATTTCTACTAAAATTGAAAGACTACAAAATTACCAATTACATTTTTTTTTACTTAACCTCCAGTGACAAATGCATTATTTGGCTGCAGGCTTTCTTCATATAGCACTATACGTCAATATACTGTCCAAATATGGCCAAATGTTTCCTTACATTGACTGATAATGTATTTCAAACATTTCTACAAAAAAATACAAGAAAAACAAATATAAAAACATCCACTTAGGTTTTATAATTGATTCATAGGAAAGTGCACTTTGCCACAGCTACACCTGAGATATGACAACTTCTCTAAATATGACAGCCCTCAAAGGTCAAATATATTTTAATTTTTTAATGAAGGAAATAAATTATTGTAATTTAATTTCTCCATGGACACAAAATGAGTCTAGGTAAAACAAAAGTACTGTATAAAATAACATGTAGTTCTTAAACAATTTTATAGATTTGTGGTAGAAAATAAGATCTTATTTATATTATTTTATTACTTTTAAAAACCATGAAAAGATTTAAGACCATATTTTAAAAGGCCCATCTCACACATTTCTTATACTATTGCATAAGTTATACATACTAGTCAATGTACAGAGAAATACATTTAGCAAAATTTTAAGTTATCAATTTTAAATTAAAGTCTTATTGGCATCACATTCTGTACCTTATGGAACAATATGAGAACTTCCAATGAAAACTATCAACCATATACTATACTAAACATATTGAGAGTTTCCATTATCATCTCATTACATGTTAAATAATATACAAGTTAGATAAATCAGACCAGTCAATTTCCTAAACTATGGAAGAAACATTACCCTATCATCAGATAATCTTAAAGGTTTCAATTGTGCTCTTATTAATTAAAGGCACTGGCAGGAAATAGATGGCATATTCAAACTCAGTAAAGGAAGAGAGTTTAATAAAGTTATAAACTAGGCTCAGGGAAACCACCAAGCAATAGGGTAATACCACACAGCTAGCAATGATGGTAAGCCATTACACCCAGCAATAAAGACGTAAAGGGAATTAGCAGTAACTACAATGTAAGAGTAGTAGCTGTATGGACGTGGAGAAGGGTTGCAAGAAAGCCCCTGCAACCTGGCATGGAGTGAGCTGAGAGAAAGAGCTTTTTGATTTTACACTGAAGACCCCAATCCTAGTTCCCAGGTACCAACTGCCAACCAAATATATCCAATTTCCCAAAAGGAAGATATAAGGTTCACCTTAATAATGGAATCTACAGTTGTAATTTATCCATTCCATTATATACACATATCCATTATATATATATTCATACTATAGAGATAGATTAGATTAGACTAAGAAAACAATTCTATATCAAGAGAAAAAGAAAAAAGGAAGCCAAACTGTCATGAATACTTGAATTACAAGTAGAAGGAAAAACAACTGTAGTTACAAAGGGTGTTATTATTCTGGATGTTATTATTCTTGGTTTTAAAACCTAGAACAGTTTATATATAAAAGATAGTAATCAGAAATAGTTATTATCACTCTGTTATGACATTAAACTCTCTAAGAGCACAAGTAAATATTGAATACAATTAAAATTGCTACTAGTTTTCCCTCATAAATTTTTGGTGAGAATGTAAAATGGTTCAATGACTTCGGAAAACAGTTCCTCAAAACTATTAAACATAGTACCACGACCCAACAACTCTACTCCTAGGTATTTACCTAAGAGAAATGAAAACATACGTCCATACAAATAGCAACCTTATTAATAAGAGCCCCAAATGGAAATAACCCAAATTTCCATTAACTGATGAAATAAACCTTGTATGTCCATATAATAGAATACCATTCAGGAATAAAAAGAACCTAAGTATTGATACATGTTGCAACATAAATTAACCTCAAAACATGCTAAGTGAAAAAAAAAAATCACGCACAAAAAACTCCACGTTGTATAGTTCAATTCATATAAAAAGTCCAGAATAGGCAAATCTCTACAGATAAGTAGATTTGTGGTTGCATAGAATAGGACTGGGGAGGTGAGGAGAGAAGTGTCTGGTAATGGGCACAAAGATTTCTTTGGGGGTGACAGGAAAGTTCAAAATTAGATTGTGGTGACTGTTGCAAAACTCTAAAAATACTGAAAACTAGTGAATTACATAGATTTTTAAAAAATGGGTCAATTTTATGTAAAGTATATTTTGATAACATTTTTAAAAACATAATGCTAGTTTAGTTTTTTACCTTGGTATGATTGCTTCTGCTAACATGGTCTAATGAATAAGACCAATAATGTAATAGTCTATTTTCCTGTTGGACCAACAGATAGAGATGTATCTTTTGTTTCCATTATCAATTAATGATACAAGAAAAAATCAGAATAGAACTTACCTTAAAACATTTTTTCAGCAGAACAAACATATTTGTATCAGCTATTGCTAATATAATATAATATAATATAATATAATATAATATAATATAATATAATATAATATTACAATAGTCACCTTAAAACTCAGAGGCTTAAACCAAGCATAAATTATTGTTTCCCCTAAATCTGTGGTCTGGCTGAATAATACCTTTTCTAGGCTGGGCTCAACTGGATTCATTCACGGATATGTGGCTAACTGGCATGTTATCTGATTCAGAGAGGGCTTGGCTGAGGGGTGGCTGTCCTTAGAGTTTCTTGTTTTCTTGAGACAAACTGTCACAGTATGTTCTCAGTGGATGGTGGATATGTAAGAGAGAAAGCAAATACATGGAGTCTCATTGCATTAGTAACAGCAAGTGAGCTCATCAAATCCAGTTATAAGGCAAGGAGTTGTTGGGGAGGCAGACTTTCTTGCCTTATAACTTTGGATCTGACCATTTAATTCACTGTTTGAATTAATGAAAGCCATGATGAAAATTAAGGACCTTAAGTGCAATTGAAGACATAAAAAAGAATAGAATAAATTCAAGGAAAGTAGAAAAAAGGAGATAATAATATGTAAGAACAGAAATTAATAACATTCTTCAAGATGGGGGACAGATTGGCCACTCATATAAGATTAATTGATTTGTGTGTATAGTATTCTTCCTAAAAAATGCTTGGGATAATATCTTGGCCCTCAAAGAAGGAGAAAGTAGCATTTTTGGCTATGGCTTTTTGACAAAAGTATGTGACTGTAGTACTTACTCATTTGCAACCTCAAATACTTTATTTGAGTGAGGTATAAAGCACACTCTAAGTATTATATTGAAACTGCAGGCTTAATAAATGGTATACACAATGGGCATATCTGAGAAATACACAGAAATATCATTTTCACTAAAACTGTATTTATTCCCCTGGGTCAAAGCGGGCCAGTGAAATCTCAAGGTACTCTTCTAATTTTCTGGCATATTAACCCAACTTTCTAGATATTATTTAAACTACATATCTCCTTATATGTTATGACATATGAAGTAGATGAAAAAAAGAAAAAATGTACTACATGTACAGCTAAGATTAGCAACCAATCTCCTTCAACAATAAGATTTCAAAAAGAAAAAGATGACATATTATGTGATACATCCTTAAAGGATTTAGTTAATTCATTAAACAGATGTTAAATGCCTTTAGGTACCAACCATTAACGTTAGGTGCTGGGTATATAAAACAGGCTCCACAAATTTCAAAGAATCAGAAGGATACAAACTAAGTTCTCAAAACACAGTATTATTAAATACAAGTCAATAATAATATGATAAACACAAAAGTCACATATTTTGGAAATATAAACACATTCTTCTAATAAGTCTTGTGACTAAACAAAAACAAAACTAATGAAAAGGCTGCATATCAAATTATGTAAGCTGAAATTTAAAGTTATAAAACTGTGCAATAGAAAAGAGAATGGAAGAAAATTAAAAAGACTAATGTGAAATTTAATAAATAAAAAAGAGAATAAATTGAAAGTAGAAGAGATGACAAAATATAAAAGCAAAATTTAATAAAAAATATACAACAGAGAAAGATCAGTTAAAGTAAAAAACTATGATCCTTCAAAGACTAACAGACAAACTCTGATGAAATACCCAACACACCAAAAAAAAAAACTTTGAAAAGATACAAATAAGTAATATTTGTAATAAAAAAGAAACAGAACTACCAATCTAGCCAGCTTTCAAAAGACAAGGGGTTAGTATGAACAATTTTAGCATAATAAATTTGAACAGTAACAAAGTGGACACATTCCAGTAACAATGTAACCTTTTATTTTTAAATTGTATTTATTTTGAGAGAGAGCAGGAGTGAGCAGGGGAGGGGCAGAGAGAGAGGGAGAGAGAGAGTCCCAAGCAGGCCCTGCGCTGTCAGCACACAGCCCAATGTGGGGCTTGATCTCACAAACTGTGAGATCATGACCAACACCAAGATCAACAGTCAAACACTTAACTGACTGAGCCACCCAGGTACTCCACAATAACCTTTTACAACATACTCAAGATGAAAGAGAGAGTCTCAATAGTACTAACACCATTCAAAACTGAATCAGTAGTTAAATATCTTAACAAAGCATAAGGCCCAACTTTCACAGAATGAATGCTTTTAGTCTTATACAAGTGTATAATGACAAAAATAACAAGGAAGTAAGGAAATAAAACAATCTCAAATTCATTTAATTATAAGCAGTAAAACCTTGATATGAAAACAAAAACCAGGCAAGAAAAGTAGACAAAGATGAATTATAGGCCAATAACACTCCTAAAGAGATGGAAACATTGAAAACAGAGTAAAGGCAAGCCAGCAACTACAGAATGCATAGAAAAGATAATACTACATCTGTTGAGTAGGAGTTCTAGAAAAAGAAGAGAAATACATAGCAAGTGAAAACAATTCAACAAGAGAGGAAAATTTCCAAAAGCAGAAAGACAAATCTTTCAATTGAAATGACTTATCAAGTGCCAAACAGGATGAACAAAAAAAAGAGCCATAACTAAACATGTTATTACATGCAATTTCATAAAATTTCAGATAAGAAAAGATCTCTCAGAGTTAGAAAAATAAATGGTTAAGAGAAGGAAAATAAGAAATCCAGCAACACTAGACAACAATGGAGAATTGCTTTAAAGTTTTGAGGGCAATTGATTTCGAATCTGGAATTCCACAACCAACCACAGTATCAGCTAAGAATAGGGAAAATAAAACCTTTTTTCAATGATACCGGAACTCAGATACTTTACCTCCTACATACATTAATTCATTTATTAAGTACTACCTTGAAGATATAATCCACTAAGACTAAAATTGAATTCAAGAATCAATAGCTGTCTCAGGAGTGTAATGAAAATAAAGCAAACGGCAATAGCTGTGTAGTAGGTCTAGAGAGCAAACGGTCTCTGGACAAAATCAGAGTACTCTGGGAAGATAAAGATGAAAATGTGCACCAGAGTAATACATGAGAAAATGAGAAACTTAATGATAGGGTAACAGCATACACTATGGGGGGGGTGGGGGGGGGAGGCAATTAGAAGCCTCTAAAAAAACTATTAAAAAGTCACAATCCAAATATAAAACAAATACAAATGAGTCATTATTTTGAAGTCATGGAGTATAGGAAGAGAGAATGCATTTAATCTTGACATTCTTCTTTGAGTAGCAGAGGGTTAGGGGACGTAGTATTACAATTCCTTATCTATTAAGCTTGTTATATCACCTGGTTCTGCAATGAAGAATATGTAAAAATTATAAACATTTACATACAATTTATTAGATTACAATTTTTAGAATCAATGCTTAACAAAGCATGGAAGACTAGATTATATGCCCCATGAAGGCAGATATTATGTAAATGTTCACCACAGCGTCCACACCACCTAATAAGGTATCTGTTACTTCAAAAGCAATCAGCCAAAATGTATGCAATGAATGATTTAATATGGCTCTACAAAGTAATGTAAGCAAAACTAAAAGGCAGCTTAAAAGGCAACTGATGTAATGGGAGAAGATATTTGCAAGTGGCATATCAGATAAAGGGTTAGTATCCAAAATATATAAAGAACTTATCAAAATCAACACCCAAAAAACAAAGAATCCAGTGAAGAAATGGGCAAAAGACATGAATAGACACTTCTCCAAAGAAGACATCCAGGTGGCCAACTGACACGAAAAAATGCTCAATTCACTCACCATCAGGGAAATACAAATCAAAACCACTATGGAGGTTCCTCAAAAAATTAAAAATAGAACTACCCTACGACCCAGCAATTGCACTACTAGGTATTCATCCAAGGGATACAGGTGTACTGTTTTCAAGGGGCACATGCACCCCAATGTTTATAGCAGTGCTATCAACAATAGCCAAAGTATGGAAAGAGTCCTAATGTCCATCAATGGATGAATGGATAAAGAAGATGTGGTGTATACACACACACACACACACACACACACACACACACACACACACACACACACACTGGAGTATCACTCGGCAATCAAAAAGAATGAAATCTTGCCATTTGCAACTCCAAAGACAAGAGACAAGAGAAAGACAAATATTATATGACTTCACTCATATGAGGACTTTAAGATAATAAACAGATGAACATAAAGGAAGGGAAGCAAAAATAATATAAAAACAAGGAGGGGGACAAAACATAACAGACTCTAAATATAGAGAATAAACAGAGGGTTGCTGGAGGGGTGGGGTGGGGTGGGGGGAGACGGGTTAAATGGGTAAGGAGGATTAAGGAATCTACTCCTGAAATCACTGTTGCACTATATGCTAACTGACTTGGATGTAAATTTTAAAAATAATTAATTTTCTTAAAAAAGTAATATAAAGGGTAGAGATCGTCACAATATGAAAGTAATGGCAAAGTTGACAGAATCTGGGAAACAAAAGAAGAAAAATAAAGAAAGAAATGGGATATTGATTTAGAAAGTGAAGTAAAGAGAGGGTGTTTAAACTTTACATTGAAAGAAATGGATGCATATTAGGTGAAGTAAAAAACTAATCCCATCAAAGAACTAAATCAACATAAGTATCAAAAGGGGGGACAGGGAAAGATGTGATGATGTGAGTCAATTCCTCACCTTTTAGAGCAGGAAGTCCATAAATATTCTTTACATTTTAAGACTTAGAAAAAGGAATCCAACTGTCATTTTTAGTTATGATGGTAAATATGAAAACCACTAAAATCTGAAATAGTTAAAAGTGTCTCTAGGGAACTGGTATAGGACTACATGTGGAAAAAGTAATATCTTCCTTTTAAATTTATGGTTTTTTAATATATAAAATATTTTACTACTTCGAAAAGAAAAACAGAAAAATAGATTTCTTAGTTGCATAAATTTTGTAAACCTGTCACTAGATGGCAGTCTAAGCAGAAATCTAGACATGCAGGTGACAACCAACACCAGCACATCTTACACTTAAACATTTGAATTCTGATGGAGTAGATCTAGTGTGGGACCTTAAATACTGCATTACTTAAGAAGTCCTAGATGATCTGGGGCGCCTGGGTGGCTCAGTCGCTCAGGTCATGATCTCACGGCTCGTGAGTTCGAGCCCCAGGTTGGGCTCTGTGCTGACAGCTTGGAGCCTGGAGCCTGCTTCAGATTCTGTGCCTCCCTCTCTCTCTGCTCCTAACCCACTCACGTTCCGTCTCTATCTCTCTCAAAAATAAATAAACATTTAAAAAATTAAAAAAAAAAAAAAAAAAAAGAAGTCCTAGATGTCAAAGACACTGGACCAAGGACTACATCTTGAATAGACAACAGAAATTAACTTCTCATTTTATAAGCTCATTCATGATTACTCTAAGAAATTTTACAATTTGAGATTCAGCAGGAAATTAAGACAAACCCAGTACTTTTCTTTTAAAAGTATATCCCAACCCAAAATGCATGAAGATATAAAACATATAATTGAAAAAACCAATAAAATCACTTTTTAAAAACTTAGGTTGTGCCTGAATCCAAGTAAAAAGTTAACTTATATATGAATTCATCTAAATTTGTGACAAATCAGTAAACCCCACTGATCAGACACAACAGTGACACATGATATTAAATTTAGACAACTATTATTTTTAAAAATCCCACAGAACTATTGAACTATAATTTTTTAAAAGCAATTATTCAGGGATGTTATTACAGTCAGATTATTCAAGTGTTAAGTAATCCTCTAAGACTTTAATTTGACAATATCACAAATATTTGGTAAAACTCCAAATTTAAGGTCCAATTGGTTGGTAATGATTTTGCAGTTATACTTACAGAAGGATAAAAGAGATACTTAAGTTCAGTAGCTCCTAAGAATTTCTTAGCAGGCTCCTAAAATTGACACTGATCTTCCCATTAATCTCATTAATATATGTTAATCTCTTAATCTCTCCCAATGACATAACAATTGTTGGTTTAGACTTTAGCTATATACTAATTATAAATATCTACCATCTTCATTATTCAGATGAGTAAAGGAATAAATAAGAACTGTGAAGAAATTGAGAGCCTCTAATTCCCTAGTCAATGTTTGTAAGCTGTAGACCAGTGCAGTCCAATAGAAATCTGTGCTAATAACCACACTATAATTTTAAACTTTCTTTTTCTAATAAAAAAAATTTAATGTTTATTCATTTTTTGAGAGGTGGAGACAGAGCGTGAGTGGGGAAGGGGCAGAGAGAGAGGGGAGACAGAATCTGAAGCAGGTTCCAGGCTATGAGCTGTCATACAGAGACTGATGTGGGGCTCGAACCCACGAACCCCAAGATCATGACCTGAGCCAAAGTCAGCCGCTTAACCAACTGAGCCACCCAGGCGCCCCATAATTTTAAACTTTCTAGAAGCCACATTGGAAAAAAAAAAAAGTAAAGAGAAATGGGTAAAATTAATTTTAATATATTTTACTTGATTCCATATAACAAAATATATCATTTCAACAAGTAGTCAATTAAATAATTATTAAGGAGATATTTTACATCCATATAAGCTGTTAAAATCTGATGTGTATTTTATAATTAGATCCCAGTCTAGACTAGCCACTTTCCAACTGCTCAACAGCAACATGTGGCTGGTCGGCTACCATACTGAATGGTGTATATCTAGATCAATGTTCGCCAAAGTTTTTTTGATTGAACATCCCATCTGTAAAAATTGTTAGCATGCACTTCCAGTTTTTCTGTGTACATTTATGTACAAATTATCGCTTACCCTTGAACAATGCAGGATTAGGGGTGCTGACCTGACCTCCAACACAGTCAAATATCCATGTATAACTACTGACTCCCCACAAACTTAACTATTAATAGCCTACTGTTGACCAGAAGCCTCACTGATAACATAGTCAATAAACACATATTTTATATGTTATATGTAGTATATACTGTATTCTTACAATAAAGTAACCTAGACAAAAGAAAACGTTATTACAAACATCATAAGGAAGAGAAAATACATTTACAGTACTATACTGTATTTATCAATACCATAAGTTTGCATCTGTTTGCAAGATGAATCATATCAGTACCTACAGCAATATGATAGGATAAAAGGCACTGTAGATGTTGTATTACTCACACTAAACATCAAAAATGAAAAGATAAGGGGTTCCTGGGTGACTCAATCAGTTAAGCACCAACTCTTGATTTCAGCTCAGATTATGATCACATGGTTCCTGAGTTAGAGCCCCTCAATGTGGCTGTCAGCAAGGAGCTTGCTTGGGATTCTCTCTTTCCCTCTCTCTCTGCCTCTCCTTTGCTTGTGCATGAGCTCTCTCTCGCTCTTTCAAAATAAATAAATAAACTTTAATAAAAGGAAAAGATAATGTGAAAAAGAAATTCCTTTTTTTTTTTTTTTCAACGTTTATTTATTTTTGGGACAGAGAGAGACAGAGCACGAACGGGGGAGGGGCAGAGAGAGAGGGAGACACAGAATCGGAAACAGGCTCCAGGTTCTGAGCCATCAGCCCAGAGCCCGACGCGGGGCTCGAACTCACGGACCGCAAGATCGTGACCTGGCTGAAGTCGGACGCTTAACCGACTGCGCCACCCAGGCGCCCCGAAATTCCTATTTATTTACAGGTATAATGATTCCTGCACTGAAAACAAAGAAGCAGCAATATGATTGCTTTGTGGTATCTTAGTGTAATCAAATATGACTGTTTATGGCAGCCTAGTCTATACACTTATGAATGGTTATAAAAGTTTTATGGCATACAGTATTAGTCATATTCATGATATTGGAAACATTAGTTTTTTTAAAAAAAACACTTACCTATGATAGGCTGATGTACAGTTTCTCCAATTATGTGAGATAGGCATACTATACGGTAATGTAATTCTTTGGAAGCAAAGTCATAAAACAGTAAAAGAACACATCATAATTTTATACAGTATTAAAAATCACTCACTTAATGCCTAAATAAGGATAGGCCATCTACTTCCATATAAGACTTACACACAGTGTTGTACATGATGACTACTTAGGCAATGATGAGGATTATAATGACACAAAAGTATCTCATACAATTCTTGCTGTATAGTTATTAGACTTTCACATGAAGACACTTGCATACACAACAGATAAGTTTATTGACTCTACACCATGATGATTATTTATTATTCATTAAGTGAAAGTGGATCATCATAAACGTCTTCACCCTTGTCTTCACATTGAGTAGGCTGAAGAGAGGGAGGAAGATGAGAGGTTGGCCATGCTATCTTGGGGATGGCAGAGGTGGAAAAAGTAGAGGAGGTGGGAGAGGAAGATACACTGAATAGTGTAACTTTATGGAAATACATTATCATTTCTGTCCAACATTTTTGCTTTTTCATTTATCGAAAAATGTTTCTATACAGTACTGATCCTTCATCCACCATTTGCTTTAGTTTCAGTGCTCATACCAAAGTCCGTGTCATTAAAGAAGTCAAAGTCAGTCTTGAATAATCTGAACCCTTCTGCTAGATTGTCTAAAGTCATTTTATTTTCTGGCACTTCTTCTACGTCTTGTTCCTCATGATCTGACACTGTTTTGGAAGCACTTATCAAGTCATCTTCTGTTAATTTCTCTGGTGTGTTGTCTATTAGCTCTTGGGTTTCTCCAAGATCTACATTTTGAAACCCTTCACAACCTGCCTTTCCCCCCATATCCACATTCTCTTTCATTATTTTCTTGATTAGCTCTATCGTAAATCCTGTGAAGTTATGCACAACATCTGGATAGTTTTCTTAGGAGGAATTTATGGTTTCAGGCTTGATGGCTTCCACAACTTTTCATGTACCAATGATGGCATCTTCAATGGTCTAATTCTTCCAGACTTTCGTGATATTCTATCAGGGTTCTCTTCCATGGTGTTGACAATTCTTTACATATAGTACTGTGTAACACCATTTAAAAGTCATTATGACCCCCTGATATAGAGGCTAAATTAAAGACGTGATATTTGGGGGCAAAGAGACCACTTCAACATCTTTTGTAGCTGAATTCATGGGGTTCTGGGTCACCAGGGGGCACTGTCCAATATCGAAAGCACTTTAAAAAAGCAGTCCCTTACTAGAAAGATATTTCCTGACTTCAGTGACAAAGCATTGATGGAACCAATCCAGAATAAGAGTTCTTGTTATCTAGGCCTTCTTGGATAACAACCAAAAGACTGGCAGCTGGTGTTTATCTTTTCCCTCAAGGCTTGGGGGTTGGCAGCTTTAGAGATAAGGGCAGTCCAGATCATAAACTGAACTGCATTTGCACAGAACAGAATTAGCCTATCTCTTCCTGCCTTAAATCCTGGTGCTCACTTCTCTACCTTACTAACAAATGTCCTTTGTGACATTTTTTTTTCCAGAATAGCACAATTTTGTCTTCAATAAAAGCCTGTTCAGGCAAATATGCTTTCTCCTCAAATGATTTTAATGGCACCTGGGAACTTGTCTGATGCCTCTTGGTTGGAAGAAGCTGCTTCTCCTGTTATCCTATTACCTTGACGCTGAGCATGGAGCCTGCTTGGGGCTTCTCTCTCTCTTTCTCTCTACCCACCACCCCCCCTCCCCTGCTGACACTCTTTCTCTCTACATATAAAGATAAAAAATAAAAAATAAAAATATGTGAGAACTACAAGAGACCACTTTTTTTTTTTTTAACATTTTATTTATTTTTGAGACAGAGACAGACAGAGCATGAACGGGGGAGGGGCAGAGAGAGAGGGAGACACAGAATCGGAAGCAGGCTCCAGGCTCTGAGCCATCAGCCCAGAGCCCGACGCGGGGCTTGAACTCACGGACCGCGAGATTGTGACCTGAGCTGAAGTTGGACGTCCAACTGACTGAGCCACCCAGGCGCCCCCAAAAGACCACTTTTTAGTGTGATAAGCCTTTCATTGGATAAGCTCTCTAGATGGTTAGCATCACATGGTACTTTAAGCGGAAACTCACAATACTTGAGGTCACCGCCATAGCAATGAGGTGATGATGAAACTATTACAGTACTACAGTATGTAGTGGTTATGTGCAATTATGATTTAATACTGCAACTTTATGTTTGTCTATATTTCTCTCAACTACAAATATTGCCATGTACAGTCTGTAAGTGTGTGTATAAGTATTGATAAGTTTTAATAAAAAGTTAATAATAGATTTGTGAATACTTACGGTAGTATATTATAAAAGAAACTATTGTCGGGGCGCCTGGGTGGCGCAGTCGGTTAAGCGTCCGACTTCAGCCAGGTCACGATCTCGCAGTGCATGAGTTCGAGCCCCGCGTCAGGCTCTGGGCTGATGGCTCAGAGCCTGGAGCCTGCTTCCGATTTTGTGTCTCCCTCTCTCTCTGCCCCTCCCCCGTTCGTGCTCTGTCTCTCTCTGTCCCAAAAATAAATAAACGTTAAAAAAAAAAAATTAAAAAAAAAAAATAAAATAAAATAAACTATTGTCTATATATTTTACATACTTGCGAAACATATATATTTTTTTTTTTTTAACATTTATTCATCTTGAGAGTGAGAGAGACAGAGCGTGAGTGGGGAAGAGGCAGAGAGAGTGGGAGACACAGAATCCAAAGCAGGCTCCAGGCTCTGAGCTGCCAGCACAGATACCGATGCAGGGCTCAAACTCACGGACCATGAGATCATGACCTGAGCTAAAGCTGGATGCTTAACTGACTGAACCACCCAGGTGCCCCACACCCAACTTTTTCTTTAAAATTTTCAATATTTCTAAGCTACACAGTTTGTAACTTTTTCTAAATTGTCACAAATATCCAAAGTATTTCCAAATATTCACTGAAAAAAAGCTAAATATGAGGGAACCTGCACAGGGACACCTGGGTGGTTCAGTCGGTTGAGTGTCTGACTCTTGATTTCAACTCAGGTCATGGTCCTAGGGTTATAGGATCAAGGCCCACATCAGGCTGCATGCTGAGCATGGAACCTGTTTAGGATTCTCTCTCTCTCTCTCTCTCTCTCTCTCTCTCTCTCTCTCCTCCTCTCTGCCCCTTTCCCCCACTCATTCTCTCTCTCTCTCAAAATAAATAAACTTTAAAAAATACATTAAGTTAAATTTAATGTAATCAAAAAGAAACAAACCCACACAATTCAAACACCTGTCAACTGTATATGCATATACTATAATCATTAGATAATATTTCAAGATACAAAATATACTTAAGGCAAGATACTCTACATTAAGTGGGCATATGAGCCACATGAGAGCTTGTTAAAATCTATATTCCTGAATCTCATTCCTGGAGATTCTGATTCAAAAGGCTTTAGATGAAGGCCAGAAATACCCATTTTAAACAAGCTTTCTAGGTGATTTTGATGCAGACAGTACAAGAGCATACTTGCAAAAACACTGCTATAGACCTCTAGTTCTCAAATTGTGATTCATAAACACCCACATGTTTGCAAAAGGCAGAAGGTGCCCTAATCTCTCCTCTAACCAGAGTGCATTTCTAGTATGAAAAAAAAAAAATGAAAGGATAGGTGTTATAAGACAAATCTACTATAGGACAATGCTTCTTTTAGGAGCCTTCAGAAGTTCATGACCAAAATGTGAGTGCCACAAAATTTTCAATATTATTTACTGTTCTTCTGCTATTTATCTGACATTGATATCAAAGTAACACATAATTAATTATGATCCAAATTCAACCAAATTAGAAAATCAGCCAAATGACTCGCCACAACCACAAAAATTTTATTTTTAGGACAACTGTTTCAGCTCGCCTGGCTTGCTGGAATCTAGCCAAAGCTATGTTGCACAATTAGGAGTAATAGTAACATGGGGAAGTAATACAGAAGGATCAAAATGATGAAGTCTTAGAAAATGTTCAGTCTACCTCAAATTCATTAAATTGTGGACTTAATCATCAGATTTTCCACATAGATAAAATATAAAAAGGTCAATGACATTTAGAATTTTACTGAGACATGTTAAACTTTATTTTGTTCCTATCAAAAAAAGTATACACTGACCTTATTATAAGCCAATGTGTTACCTCTGTTAATTTTTTTTAATGCTTATATATTTTTGAAAGAGAGACAGAGCACGAGCAGGCAAGGGGCAGAGAGAGAGGGAGACACAGAATCTGAAGCAGGTTCCAGGCTCCAATCAGCACAGAGCCCAAGGCGGGGTTCAAACTCCTGAACCACAAGATCATGACCTGAGTGGAAGTCAATTAGGATACTTAACCGACTGAGCCACCCAAATGCCCCTTTGTTACCTCTGTTTAAAAAAAAAAAAAAAAAATGAAAACAATGAAAAAAAAAAGAGAAATAAAAAGCACTGAAACCATCTTCTCTACTCCTCCCAAATTAATTTCCTTCCTTCCTTCTGGACCAATGAAACTATAGCCATCACCTTTGTGTTAGTACTTTTTATATTTGCAGATTCAGAAAACAGCTATTACGTCTGATTTTAGTATCACAATAGTGTCAAAAAAGTGAAACCCAACCAAGAAATCCCTTCTGAAAAATCTCATAATCTATAAAAAGTATATTGGATTTGTTTGGGTTATTTTATTTAAGCTTTATTAAAAAAAGATTTCTGAAGTAATTTAGTTTAATTCTCCATTTTAAAATAAAAAATATAAGTAAGTGCCTTGTCCAAGATTATCCCAGATAACACTGCATAGAGGCACAGAAATCATATCTCTTGGCTTTTATTCCAGTATTCTACTTGAACATGATGCTTTTGTTATCTTGTTAGATAAAATGTAGACTAGATATCAAATTTAAGAGATAATACTGGGCATATTTTTTAACTTGCCATAAATTGTCTATAACAAAATGAACAGAGTAGATGTTCTTGTTATACGTATATGTTAATGATTACTATTATTATAGGAAGTAATTGCCAAACTGGCCACAAAAAGTACTAGCATTCAGTGAATAGAAAGGCATATGGACTAAGTAGACATAAACTAAGGGGAAGAAAAGAAAAATGACAGGACTGGTAAAGAAAAGTCTCACACTTCTTTAATAGTCAAACTCTTTTCTGATGATCCTTCATACAACAATGAAGCATAAGTCATTAGAAAATACAGAATTCATTATTTGTTTCATTGACTATGAAAGCTATTTCAACATGGGTGTGCTAGTTGACTAACCAATAAAATTAGTTAAGGTGACGAATCATAAAAACAATAAATTACATGGTTTATTTTACCTTAAAACATATAAATGATTATCTATTGACCAATATTTTGATATGGAACTAGGATCTGCTCTGAGTATGGGCCTTCTGATTGGAGGTAGCACAAGGTTTCTTTCATTAGCCACACCTAGACTAAGTAATTATAAGTTCTTTTGAAACAATCATTAGAAGAGATTTCTGATTTTACCTCATATATAATCTAACCATATCTAATTTAAAAACAATATTTAGTAACTCAACTTTATAATCTTCCCAAGTTTATAGAAACAGAAATAAATTTTTCACTTATTTAAAAATTTTTAACATTTAACTAGGCAATTACAATAAAAAGATCTACTGGCATAAAATGGTTTTGGATAAATACAACTGATTCTTAGAAGTATAAATGTCAACTGCTGGGAATTATTCTAGAGAGTAGCCTAGCACTCTAATGGCAAATGTTTAGTATACAGTTCATCCTTGAACAACATGGGTTTAAACTATGTGGGTCCACTTAAATAACAACTTTTTACTTACATTATTGTAAACGTATTTTCTCTTCCTAATTTCTAATTTGTATTGGGAATTTGCATTTCCCTATTTGTCTTGTGTATTCCCACAAGAGACCTAGGGGTGAGGGGGGCACTAAGCCACCAGGCAGGGTAAGTGACCTTCCTCCAGCAGGAAGCTCAGGCTAGTTTTCAGGCAAACCCTCATGGTTGCCAGGTGGAACACTCCAGGTGGTGTTGGTGCGCTTTGGTGGGGGGTGCACACTTGTAGAGCAAGAGGTAGGAGGGCAAGTCCTTCTCTATTACCAGAGGCTCTTCCATGAGACCATACCACTTAACAACACAGCTGTTCTTATCAAGAGAACTTGGTGAAGTTCCACTTGGTGACATGTTCTAGGATTCTTCTCCCCTTGGGCTGTACTTTCATACACTTCTAGCAGGTGGTCATTGTCTCCATTCACATACATGTTGTACATATGAAGTGTGATGTTATACCCAGCAGCAAATTGATGGTCTCTACAGTACCCCCTGGTTTTTGCCTCCTGAACTACTTGCAAGAGAAGACCAAGATCTATAAACATCACTTAGAATATAGGGTATGCAGGGCAACCAGCTGAGTATAATTTATATCTGTTTTGACTCATTGTGAGGCCACAAAGGTGATGATACACACATGAAGTCCCGGTGCTTGTTCAGTTTAATTATGCTCCCCTTGATGTCCCTGGCTGACAACTCATGCATGGAATGAGCATAGTGCCAGACTTCCCAGGATGTGCATATGGTATTGGCTGGTGATAGCTAGAGTCCCACATAGCAGCTCTGGCTTCCTTCCTTATGATTTTCTTAGTAAGATTTTCATTTCTTTTTTTTTTTTTTTTTTCAACGTTTATTTATTTTTGGGACAGAGAGAGACAGAGCATGAACGGGGGAGGGGCAGAGAGAGAGGGAGACACAGAATCGGAAACAGGCTCCAGGCTCCGAGCCATCAGCCCAGAGCCCGACGCGGGGCTCGAACTCACGGACCGCAAGATCATGACCTGGCTGAAGTCGGACGCTTAACCGACTGCGCCACCCAGGTGCCCCAAGATTTTCATTTCTGGAGCTTACTTTGTTGTAAGAATATAGCATATAATACATATAACATAGAAAATACATGTTAATCAACTATGTTATCATTAAGGCTTCTGGTTAATAGTAGTCTATTAGTAAATGTAGGATGAGTCAAAAGTTGCATGCAGATTTTCAATCGAATGGGTCAGTGCTCCTAACTCCCATGTTGTTCAAGGGTCTACTGTATTTTGAACATCTGTCAGTGTGTTTTACATAAGCAATTGAGAAGACAGGTTAAGCTAGTGAATTGATTAAGGGGACGTCAGTTAAATGTGGATGTATAATATCTTGTATTGTTTATATTTTGGCATTTATTTTATTTGATCCATTTTATTATCATGGCTTTATACCTTTCTACATAAAGTTTTTAAGATCAGGAACAATTTTTTCCTACTCCAAAACCTAGATATATGCCTGTGAACAGGAAGAGCTTTACATATGCTTATTTCAAGAATAAAAGAGGTGAGATCTCTCAATAACTCATCATATTGTCTACATTTATCACAAATTTTCCCTTACAAAATAGAAGTTAGAATATCCATATCTTGTTCTATGAAATATAAGTGTCCTTATATTAAGAAATCCCTTAAGTCAGAAATATGGGGGGCTACATTCTGAGTAGTAGATACCATAAAGTATAGTGGAGAAGTGATACTAAGGAAAATGGCCCTTGGAAATGGTGGTAACTATTGCAGGCCATGACGAATGTTCTTAGCCAAAGTCACCAATTCCAAACTCATCATTTCACTTAAATTTTAGCATATTACAATTCAAAACATCAGTAATACATTACATGTGACAAATCTAAAATACTCTTTAAATCTATAGCTAATGATAGTTAATTGCAAGTTCAATATCTGCTTTATCAATTCTACATCTAAAATACTGATTTAGGAAAAAAAAACATGATTAATGTAGCCTCTTAGGGACTGGTATGGTATTGGCACAAAAATAGACACACAGATCAATTAAACAACATAGAAAACTTATAAATGAACCCACATCTATATGGTCAATTAATCTTTGACAAAGCAGGAAGGAATATCCAATGAGAAAAAGACAGTCTCAACAAATCGTGTTGGCTAAACTGGAGAGCAACACAAATGAAGAAAGAATGAAACTGGACCACTTTCTTACACCATACACAAATATAAATTCAAAATGGATTAAAGACCTAAATGTGAGGCTTGAAACCATAAAAATCCTAGAAAAGAACACAGGCAATATCCTCTTTGGTTATGTCGGCTATAGCAACTTCTTTGTAGATATACCCCCTGAGGCAAGGGAAACAAAAGCAAAAATAAACTATTGGAACTTCATTAAAATACAAAGCTTCTGTACAGCAGAGGAAACAATCAACAAAACTAAAAGGCAACCTATGGAATGGGAGAAGATATTTGCAATCTGCATATCAGATAAAGGGTTAGTATCCAAAATATATAAAGGACTTACAAAATTCAACATCCAAAAAACTAATAATCCAATTAAAACATGGTCAGAAGACATGAATAGATATTATTCCGAAGAAGATATATCAATGGCCAACAGACACATGAAAAGATGCTTGACATCACTCATCATCAGGGAAATGCAAATCAAAACTACAATGAAATACCACCTCATACCTGTCAGAATGGCTAAAGTCATAACACAAGAAACAACAGGTGTTGGCAAGGATATAGAGAAAGAGGAACCCTCTTGTATTGCTGGTAGGAATGCAAACTGGTGCAGCCACTGTAGTAACAGTATGAAGGTTCTTCAAAAAGTTAAAAATAGAACTACCCTATGATCTAGAAATCGCACTACTAGGTATTTCCCCAAAGGATACAAAAATATTGATTCAGGGGCGCCTGGGTGGCGCAGTCGGTTAAGCGTCCGACTTCAGCCACGTCACGATCTCACGGTCTGTGAGTTCGAGCCCGGCGTCGGGCTCTGGGCTGATGGCTCAGAGCCTGGAGCCTGTTTCCGATTCTGTGTCTCCCTCTCTCTCTGCCCCTCCCCCATTCATGGTCTGTCTCTCTCTGTCCCAAAAATAAACGTTGAAAAAAAAAATATTGATTCAAAGGGATATGTGTAGCCTGATATTTATAGCAGCATGATCTATAATAGCCAAATTATGGAACTAGCCCAAGTGTCCATTGACTGATGAATGGACAAAGAAGATGTAGCATATCCATACAATGAAATATTACTCAGCCGTCAAAAAGAATGAAATCTTGCCATTTGAAACAATGTGATGGAGCCAGAGAGTATTATGCTAAGCAAAATAAGTCAGAGAAAGACAAATACCATATGATCTCACTCATATGTAAAACATAAGAAACAAAACAAATGAGCAAAGGGCAAAATAGGGAGAGAGATAAACTAAGAAATAAATTTTTAATTATAAAGAGCAAACTGATGGTTACCAAAGGGAAGGTGGGTGGGGGGATGGGTAAAATAGGTGATGAGATTAAGGAGTACCTTTGTGATGAGCACCAGGTATTGTATAGAAATGTTGAATCACTGTATTTTACACCTGAAACTAATACTACACTATATGTTAACTAACTAGAATTAAAATAAACACTTAAAAAACTAAAGATATAAAGAAAATCTTAAAAGCAGCAAAAGAAAATCAACTTGTTACATATGAGAGAACTCACATACGATTTCCTCAGCTGATTTTTATTAGAAACTTTGTAGGACAGAAGAGAGTAGCATGGCATTTTCAAAGTCCTGAAAGGAAACTTCCAACCAAGAATACAAGCATGGCTTGAACTCCACCACATATTTCTTCAACCTCAGGCCATGGCTCTTGGTTCTTATTACCACTGCTTCCAGAAATGAATCCTAATAGGGACTGGGACATTATAAACATACGCATACACACACACACACACACACACACACACGCACAATGAATTTCTGCAGTAAGTATTATACAGACTCAGGGGCATATTCAATCATGTCCAAATGGAATAGAAACCACAATGAAATGGCACAAACCTGTCTAATGTTTCTGCTAATTCTCATTCATGGCACCTTATTTCCTTTCATATTCATATTCATTGGGCTTTTCATATTCATTGGGAAATAATTTGTGGTATTTCTTTTAATTTAAAAGTAAAGTATAGTCACCAGAGAATTTACATTTCTTTCTGTCAGGTGCTCAGAAGCACCTGAAGTCATGGCCTACAATAAACAAAATTCACATATTTAAGGTTTTTTGTACAAGTGATATTTGAATTTGAATTATAAATTCATTCTAAAATCAGTTCATAGTTACTTCTCATGCAATTTTCTTCAACTCCTGTTTTGTCCAGCTGTAATGCTTCATTCTTCCCTGTTTCCAGTCCTCTGGGAATGGGAGTGAGTGTTTTTGTATGAGTGATGGTGGAGGGAGTGTAAGGGTGACTAAGCTTTCTCCACATGTTTAACAGTTTAATAGAATGCTATTTAAAAAGGAAATAGGGGCACCTGGGTGGCTCAGTCGGTTAAGCGTCCGACTTCGGGTCAGGGCATGATCTCACAGCTCGTGAGTTCGAGCCCCATGTTGGGCTCTGTGCTGACAGCTCAGAGCCTGGAGCCTGCTTCAGATTCTGTCTCCCTCTCTCTCTGCCCCTCCCCTGCTCACATTGTCTCTCTCTCTCTCTCTCTCTCTCAAAAAAATAAACATTTAAAAAAATTTTTTTTTAAAAAAAGGAAATATAGGGGCACATAGGTGACTCAGTTAAACATCCGACTTTTGATTGCAGCTCATGTCATGATCTCACGGTTCCTGAGATTGAGCCCCACGTAAGGCAATGCATTGACAGTGCAGAGCCAGCATGGGATTCTCTCTCCCCCTCTCCTTTTCTGACCCTCCTTTGTGCACTCTCTTTCTTTCATAAGAAATAAACTTAAAAAAAAAAAGGAAATATAAAGTATTCAATAAAACATGTAACTCATAAAAATGGCTAATTGAAGACATTAATTAATTTCCTGGAGTTATAAAGACAATTATTAAAATTTCATTACAAGGTGGGGAGCAAACTTTCCTAAACATTTCTAACAGAAGATTCTTAATCAAGGTAATGATTTTAAACATAAATTTACCTAACAGAACTCTAAGTTTAAGAAGTCAAATATATTTATTGTTGGAATAAATATACTGAGTAGAGTTTTTGTTTATATTTATTTAAAGAATTAGATATTTTTAACAAAACAATTTCATCCAGATATAGAGGGTCCTTTCTATAAGAGAGTTTAAAACTCTATTTTTTTTTAATGAGGATAATGGAATATTTTGCAAGTAAACTTTCTACATCATTCTGTTTCTACTCAAAGTAAGACATGCTGTACAAAATCAAAAGTCAACAATGTAAAGGTTTTGAAGTATTTCCATTTTTCAGATTTTAGTCTAAAATACTTATGGGTATTTAGCAGAGCAGATGGCTCAAAAGGCTAAATATTTGTAGCTTAGCATTTTAAATAGAAACGATACCCTTTATAATAGAATAACTATAATAGAATGACTTCTGTTGACAACAGACTGTTCTTAATGTAACTATTTTGGGGTAGGAAGAATATCTGTTTTAGTTTAACAGTTTAAAATAAAACAGAAAAGAGTTTTGAATTAACAGTGCTTCAATTTCTAACTTTAATTTCATGTTACTGTTTTGAGATAAAATTCAAGAATGAATATAAAATAGGTAACAACTGGTTTCCTAACACCACTACCATGTCAGTATACCTTTTCAGACATATTTTGTGATTTTAAATGTTCCTTGGAAAATCAAGAGTAACTTGGCTATATATGGCCAGGGAAAAGAGTTCTATCTAATTCCACCTCTGTGTTAAGTTAACAGCAAATCCACATGAAAGAGTTCTAAAGTTTGTAACTTGCTTCTGAAGACTCCCATGAGTACTAATTACAAAAAATCAAATGAGCTGTCTTTATGTACAATGACAGACCAAGATATTTAGTTAACTCCCCCCCTTGTATAGCATATCTAATAAAGTTGACTAAAATATGTTTTTAAAAACTTATTTAAAAACTTATTTATTCAGTGGCTGGGCTCACTGAAAACTAAAGAATTTATAAAAGACTATAAGAAAAAAGGGGGCAGAAATCCAGATAGTTAAGAATTCTAAGGCTAGTATTTGCTGAACCTTGGTGGCATCTGCTGATGTGTGGCCTACAGTTTGGTCATTAAGAGTCCTATTTTTAAGGGCCCAGAATTTAGAGCTCAATCTGGATGTGAAGTCATATTATTTAAAATCCACATTCAAGACTCTGTAAATCATAAACTATGAAAAATAAACATAATATAAACAAAACCCCAAACAGGGAGGTTACAGATATATATGCCTGTCTCCTGGGAACTAGGTAGAATAGAAAGATATGAAAGGAGAAAAAAAGACTCCTTTGAGAATTAATAACCACAAACCAACACTTATCTAGGTTTATGGCCTAAAATCATACCACTCAAAAATTTGGTAATTCCAGAGTTGGTACTACCTCCACATGCATGGGAGAATCACATTTCCTGCAAAGGGATGAATTCACACATTCAAAAGTCTCCAAAACAAACAAAAAACTACCATAGGAAGTATATGTAGAAAAATCAAACTACAGAATCTGACCTGAAAATACTGTATTAGAATTATGAGATAAAGAACATTAATGTACTTAATGTGCCTACAGAAAGTACTAAATATAAGAAATCTATCTAAGCAGATTTGAAAATAACCAGCCAGGACATCCATGAATAAAACATCTAATAATATTTAGGATTTGGTAAAAAAGAAGATGGAAGGAGATTAGACATAGTTGAAAAGAGAATTTATAAACTGGAGGACAAGTCTTAAGAAATGACACAGACTGCAACAAAAAGAGGCAAAAATATAGAAACTCAAAACAGAGGTAAAGAGATATGGAGAATGGTTGAGATAATTCCAAATACTGTAAAAGTTCCAGAAGGAGATAATGAATAACAAATAATAAAAGGCCTTTTATTGGATCAAGAAATGTCTTTATGTTCTAGAAGCACAAAGGTAAGAACACTTTCAAAATGAAAAATTCACAGTGAAAAACTAACTCTGTATAATGAGACTTCTATGGACTATAAACTGTAGATGACTAAACATAACTATGTGTACACTGTAACAATTCTCACTATTGTCTACTATGGAAATAAGGTTACTGAAAATACTAAAAAATCTAATAATCCATCAAACGATGCAAAAAAAGCCAGCATGTACAATAGGGACTAAGAATTAACATAAAAATCTAATCTTTAGTGTTTACTTCCAATCCTCAAATCTAACACATACTAATTTTTGTTCCCTTGATCCTCCATCTAATTAACTTCCCTAAGTTGAAAATAATACCTTCAGTATCACTTCAAGAAGACTTCATTACAGGGTTGCCATAAATAGGAAAATCATGTGACCTCTACAATGAAAACTGCACAAGCTTTGGAACTGGATTTAAATGCAAGTTTCACCCATTTAGATGTGTAGCCTTCAGCAAAATAATTCATTTCTTTGATCTTTGGTTCCTTACCTATTAAATGGGAATAACACTCAACTCAGGATTGTTGTCAAGTATTAGATGAGATTAAAAAATAATGCCTACAGCACAGTAAGCACCAAGAAAATAATACTTCTCATTCTCTGTACTTCCATAGTACTCTATACATCAGTTACCAACAAAAACTTATCTATACTGACTGCCAAAGACAAGATCTCCAGGAAAATGCCATCAAAAATGACTGAAATTACACTTGAAGCAATTAAAAAAAAACAAAAATTGGCTACATGACAGAGTCCCAAACTTTCTCAGTTCAGGATGCCCTTAGTGTCTCAATCATCTTTTATGACATTCCCAAGTCAAAAGAAATAGAGTTCTGTTTATTAAGAAGTTCTAAACAACACAATACATTTTTATGTCCTAACAACTTACTAGCTATATTTTAAAACCACAAAAATGTAAAGAAAAATAATATTTTACTTTCATTATTAAGTAACCACAATTACTAATGGATGGGTGCACCTGTTGAGCCCTGCACTTTTTCTAAACCTTGGAATAATTATTTAGTGCATATTAATCAATATTACTGAGTACAACTTAGCTAAAATGCATCTCTTTCCACAGATCAAAATCTATTCCTGAAACTAGTTTTACAAAACTACTTCTGAATATTTTAATATTACTTTTCTTCTGTCATTTAAGCTTTGTGGCCTTTCATGTCTTCCAAATAAGCCTTGGCATACTAACATTTTTTTTTTTTTTGTCTGCCCACACATTATCCTCCCCCAATATTTTCTTTTAAAAACAATTCCAGAATTTTGACTTCTGACTATGATGGCATAACAGAGACTGGATTTTCTGTACTGCCTAAAACAACTAAAAAAATTCAGGCAAAATATATAAAACTATGGTATTCAAACAGTGAAACTCAGGCAGTGAAGGACGGTGATCCCAGAGAGATGGGCTTCTGATCATCTCCAGTTGAAAGTCTTGAGAGAATAACCAGGTTGCTGGAATAGAAGAAATCCAGGTGGAGCCGAGCAGACTCTGCAATGAGGAGACTGAGTGCAAGGGAACCACATTTAGGCACAAGCCTAACTCCTATGATAAATCCCTATTAAGTCCCTCTAAAACAGCATCCCAGTTCTTATGGCGTTTATCCTTCTTTGCTGAAGCAATCAATATGCTTATCAATATTACATAAAGTTTTTTTTTTTTTTTTAATTAACTTCACCAGGAGTGATATAGCACATGACAGTCTTGGCGACAGCTAGCTGGTGGGCTTTCATGAATTAAAGTCCCAACAAAAAATTCAAAAGGCTTCCAATGCTTTTACAATCTTGGTGGGAGATCACACCAGGATTAAGGCAGATAAGAAAAAAATTTCCTAAGACTCTCTTGTTCTATACAAAAACAAAACAAAAACAAAACAAAGATAACTGCCACTTTTCTTTCTAAGAAACCATTAACTATTAGGGCCCACAGAAGACATAACTTTTATTTTCCATACATTTCATTTTCTTCAACATTGCTAAATTGATTTTAAATGCAAATTTAATCATATTATACCCCTACTCAAATGCTCATATGAGGTTAGCATACAATAAAATGCAAACACCTTGGGTGTTGTGTTTGATAAATTTTGACAATTTTATATACTTACGACACTGCCATCCAAACAAGATACAGGATATTCTCATCACCCCAGAAAGTTTCAACATGACCCTTTTTCAGTAAACTTCCTCTCCCCTAGGCAATTACTTTCAGATTTCTGCCACCATAAATTACATTACAGAATATTTTCATAATTTTTATATTATATAATTTATTCAACTTGTTTTGGTTTTTAAAACTGCAACTTTCTACACATAAGTCAGATATTTGTACATATTTTTAAAGGTGGATCAATATATTGTTTCTAGCGGTTTGTGAGCAAGTAAGGATTTGTCTCTTAAGTATATGCATTTCTGTTTTGTGCATAGGGATTTTCTGATAAAACCTTTTATGAAATATCTGACCTCACTCGTAAGAGAAATACACTATATAAATGCAAACTAGTTATAACACAAAATCATCATATTGTCAACTAGCACTTTGTTCATTTACCAACCAATAAAAATTAAGAGATTTCATAGTATCTTTAAAAAAAGATTGTCTAGCAAGTGCAATTAGGTGTAGGAAAATATAAAAAGGGATTCATTACCGGGTTGATTTGCTCATCACTAATAGTAAAAAATACACTAAGTATTCACCGGAACTCAACTTTACAACACTACCATCTTCTAATTAGAATTTGTTGTGAATTTAATTAAGCCCTGCCTTTTATGAATTTCAAAATTCTTTTACTTCTGCTGTTACACTTCTACTGACAGATAGCCTCCTGAGAGCTTGGGAGTGTTAATTATTCCAAATTTTTTTCTGGCATAAAGCTAAAAAGAAAGCACTGTAGTACATGTTTAAGAATAGTGTCTTTTTATTAATTTAACAGTGAATAACAAGGCATGTTTGATGTGTCTTCCAAAGAAGTGTTTAATTTGTGGCACTACTTGATAATTTACACTTTCTAATTTTAAAAGGACTTATTAGTAGTAGCTGTTACTTGTATGTCTTTCAGTTGAAAGAGCTGATTTAGAGCTGATTACAATAATAGTAATTGCGATGCAAAGCACCAGATTTATGAACATGGTACATTATAAATATTAAAGTAAAGTAGCAATTTTGATACTTAGTTGTCAGAAGGACTTTACTGATCTATTAAGTGCCATGTATGAACTGCATAACCATCCTGTGATTCTATGCTGAATATTATAAAATGAAATAATTTCTCTTAAAAAACCTGCAGTGGGGCGCCTGGGTGGCTCAGCTGGTTAAGCGTTCGGCTTCAGCTCAGGTCATGATCTCACGGTCTGTGGGTTCAAGCCCTGCGTCAGGCTCTATGCTGACAGATCAGAGCCTAGAGCCTGCTTCTGATTCTGGGTCTCCCTCTCTCTCTGCCCCTCCCCTGCTTGTGCTTGCTCTCTCAATCTCTCTCTCTGTCTCAAGAATAAATAAACACTAAAAATTTTTTTTTAAAAACCTGTAGCAAAATTTTAGTCTAACATACAAAAACTGGGTTTAATATTCTGTACTTACAAAAGAATGTAGAAACGAGATAATTAAAATTATCTTTTTCATACTTAAAATCATTATTTACAAGGATCTATTACCACAATATGAGGCACATTGTTTTCTAATGAATGCAAATACGAGGGGGAAAAAAGATTAGAACTAAACAAAGAACCAACTAAATCAAGACCCAAGAAAGTAACTACATACACCTTAAATTTGACAGTTATACATTTAAAGTTGCCAAATGTCTCAGTCAGCTTAAGTCGTCATAACAAAATACCATAGATTTGGTGGCTGAAACAGCAGAAACTGATTTTCTCACATTTCTGGAGGCTCAAAGTATGAGATCAGGGTACCAGCATAGTTGGGTTCTGGTGAAAGCTCTCTTCTCTTGCCTGGCCACCTTCTTGCTGTGTCTTCCACTTGGTGGCACGCTGATCTCAAACTTCCAGCTTTAGTGCTGAGGTATGCGCTAGGTTAAGCCAATGAGCACATTCCAACAACTTGCCAAAGAGAGTGCTCATTTCAAGAATGTTACCTAAGCCAGCCAATACAATCAGAGTGAATTTATGGTCTTTCCTGGGGAATTCAGAGATATAAAAGCTTTATCTTGATATCAATAGCCTGAAATTGCTGTCAACTCTGTCAGTTTGAAAGAGGGCAGGTTGAGAGTAGTAGGAAAAATAAACAAATAGTCAATCAACTGTTCAATCAAAACAAAAAAACACACCTGGAATTCTGATTAAGCCATATATAAAGTCTACCCACAGACTTGTTAAATTTTGTAAACCAGTATATTCATTTTATTAAGACAATTTGAGTTGCATTTTATGTCATTTTCCAGATGGTAAAAACACAGTATGGTAAATTAATTTTCTCTTAGAATGATAACCTAGAAAAATCTAGATTCAAAGTGTCACACAAAAGAGTAAGCAAAAGCAACCTGATAGAAAACAAAACCTTTCTTTTATCTTGCCATACCCTATTTTCTGATTTACCATTTGTCACAAAAACTGTCATTTAATTAATTGATTACTTATCTTCTAAATAATACCAATAAGGGGTGGGAGTACCAAATTTCTACTTAACTGGCTATGGTTTATGGTGTGTGTGTGTGTGTGTGTGTGTGTGTGTGTGTGTGTGTGTATTTATGTATATATATGCCTGTCAACTTTCTTTTCATATGCCAGCAAATAGAAAGCAATTATTAACACTTACTACAACATTCTAGAATTATGCTGATAATTTATTCATTTTCCTACCTTTGAGAGTCAGAAGGGTCCCTAATGGCAGGGTACTAATCAACAAATAGACAAGAAAGAACCCAACTTTTCTGAATCTGTAGGAAAGCAGTTTATAATAAAACTTACGAAGTTTTGTTTTGTTCTGTTTTATCTTGGTCGATGCTATACAACATGAAGAAAGCTGAAACTAAAAGTATAATACACTAAACTTAATCCATATATTGTGCAACTATTTTGCAATGAGTTCATATGTATTATTTCCCTCCCTTTTAATTGATCCTAGGCCAAATATTTTAAATTTGAATGTATTCCTTTCATTCTTTGTTCACTTGCCTACTTATATTTTTACATAATTGCAAGTATAGTCTGCATATAAATATAAATAATGCTTTTTGATTTATGTATTTCTTTCTATGATACTATAGGATTCATAATTACAAATTTTAATGGTTAGTAATGAACCCACTGAACAGATAAACAATAATTTAGATAGCGATCTATATTTAGATATTGCCATATTTAATGTCAAAATTTTAGAAATAAAAGATAAATTAATGTAACTTTTTGGGTTATATCCTTAAGAAAAATAATCAAAAATAAATTATTGAATCAAACCAAAGATAGTTTTATAACTTTTTTAAAATGTTTTATTTATTTTTGAGAGAGAGAGAGAGAGAGAGAGAGAGAGAGAGAGAGAGAGAGAAAGTGTGTGCAAGTGGGGTAGGGGCAGAGAGAAAGGGAGACACAGAATCTGAAGTAGGCTCCAGGCTCTGAGCTATCAGCACAGAGCCCAACGCGGGGATTTGAACTCACGGACCACAAGATCATGACCTGAGCCAAAGTTGAATGATTAAATGACTGAGCCACCCAGGCCCCCCAAAAGGTAGTTTTATAATTCTTGATAGAAATGCCAAATTTCTGGGGCACCTCGGTGGCTCAGTCAGTTGAACCTCTGACTTCAGCTCAGGTCATGATCTTGCGGTCATTGAGTTTGAGCTGCATGTCAGGCTCTGTGCCGTTAGCCTGCTTCAGATTCTGTGTCTCCCTCTCTCTCTGCCCCTTACCCACTCACACGTTCTCTCTCTCTCTCAAAAATAAACATTAAAAAAAATTTAGAAACGCCACATTTGTTTCTAAAATTGTATGGCTTACATGGCAAGTAGCAATATCCAATACGTTGATTTTTTTACCACAGTAGTGAAACCGTTAACATTTTCTGAAATTCAAGGAAAATTTCTGAAAACATATCCTATAACAGGCTTTCCTTTGATGCTTCCTAAAATTGCAAATTTTGGGGGGTTACCCCTATTCTCATAAATCAGAATCTCTCACCTATGACCTAGTAATATACAATTTAATAAATTCTTACCATTTGTACAATAAAATTTGCCCAATAAAGTTTAAGAACTATTCTAGTAAATTATCTTTATTGCTTTCTCAGATAACATAAGTAACTCAAGTTAAAAAAGTAATGATTGAGAGATAGCATCTATTTAACACTTTCCACTTAGCAAAATCTAAGAGCTTTTACTTGTTATTATCTCATTTTGTCCTCAAAATAATCCTATATAGTGGGTAAGATTAGTACCCAATTTTGCAGGTATGGAAACTGAGGCTCAGTGGTTAAAAAGCAATGCTAAGTGAAAAGCACACTATTTCAATCCAAGTTATCAAGCTCTTAACTGTTGTGCTATACTGCCTCTTTTATGTCAATTATTTTTACCAGATACCACTCCACCAGAACTCATTCATTCCCTTTAAAAAAAAATTAATGCTTATTTATTTTGAGAGAGAGAGCATGAATGCCAGCAGAGGAGGGGCAGAAATAGAGGGAGAGAGAATAGAATCTCTAGCAGGCTCCACACTATCAGCTCAGAGCAGGGCTTGATCCCAGGAACCTTGAGATCATGACCTGAGCTGAAATCAAGAGTCACACACATAACCAACTGAGCTACCCAGGCACCCCCTATTCATTCCCTTAACAGATATTCTACTTGTGGGCAAGGCATCAGATCTGATTAAATTGGCTACAGAAAATAAAAGCAGCATAAAACAAAGGGAGAAAATACAACGTAGGGAGTTTAAATAATGTGATTATAAAATACAGAGAGAAATAATATTTCTCAAGCTCATAAAAAAGAAATTTTATACATGTAGTGCTATTTTCATATCCATATATGTGTAAAAAAGATATATCACGACCTGGTTAACTTGCAGCTTCTGAAAGGTGATGATGCACAGACTAAGATTAGATTCACTTTAACATAACTCATATGACACAGAAAGTATTTTGGAAAATAGACTTCTAAGATTCCAAATCCCTGAACACATTCTGGGAATTATAAACAAAGAGGAGCAAGATACTATACGATTGATAACTAGAAACTATATGGCATTTGTAGAAGCAATTCTAGTATTTCAACAGCTTAATATAAAAATATCAACGAACTTTTGAAATTTGAATAACTTCGGGGCGCCTGGGTGGCGCAGTCGGTTAAGCGTCCGACTTCAGCCAGGTCACGATCTCGCGGTCCGTGAGTTCGAGCCCCGCGTCGGGCTCTGGGCTGATGGCTCAGAGCCTGGAGCCTGTTTCCGATTCTGTGTCTCCCTCTCTCTCTGCCCCTTCCCCGTTCATGCTCTGTCTCTCTCTGTCCCAAAAATAAATAAACGTTGAAAAAAAAAATAAATTTGAAATTTGAATAACTTAGAACCAATGATGACTTATGGGAGTAGTATGTAAAGTATGTACAATAGCATTCATAATCTCCATGTGCTCCCGGAACCAGTCCGGGAGCATGCACACTATTGTCAGTTAATCATCCTTATAATGAAAACTGTAAACATGCATTTCTTGCTCAAAACTTTCCTTCCCTTTGTCATTCAAGTCTCTTCCTCCAACATAGCTTCCCATTACTTTCCTTTATACATATAATGCTCTGAACATTCATTGTTCCCCAAACAATTCATATTCTTTTTTTATAGCCACAAGGGTGCCCCTGTAATGCAGCTTATCTCTGGATATTGATACTCAAATACTCTCTCCTAAATGAAGGCTCTGTTGAAAAGGAGATACACTCTCTTTAAAATAATTTATACTTTCTGATGACATGTAAGTGGGAAAGCCAAAATTTTAAATTAGGTATTCTTATTTAAGAAAATTACTAAGTATGAGAGACTGACAAGCAATGAAGAAACAAACTGAATGTAACTGATGAAGTTCCTCCCCTCAGAGTGCTTTCAATCCTGTTTTTATTCTTATTTTCTTTTATATTTTAAAGAATAGTTGTTTACAAAACCCTGCTAATCTTTCATTAATCTAAATCTGTAGGAAGACGTTCAGACAATAGGGCCACAACATGAACTTTACTGATACAATGAGGCATTATATAATATCTTCCTATACAAATTAGTTGAGAAATAAACAAATGATGTGGAGAACAAAAGCAAAGGAAAACATAGGGAAGAGTCAACAGGGAGGAGAAGTAGGGGGACCCGAAGTTCCATCATTCTTCAAACACAGCAGTACTGAGGCCAGAAGATTTACAATTCCAAGAATCCAGACTACAGAGTGATAGAAACATCTCCAGGGGTCCAGAGGGACAACCTGGCAGGCCATAGGTGTGTAATTGTGAATTGGGAGAGATAAAACAGATAGGGTAGGCATGGAGGGGAGGGATCCCCCTCTGTGGAGAGACATCAGGAAGAGAAAGAGAGGCTATGGAAGGAAGTGTAGGATTGTATTTGGACAAGAGAAAAACCATGGACTGGGGAATGGAAAAAGCAGAGAAAGAACTAATTCTAACTTGATTCAGGGTTGTGGGGATTTCTGTGGAACAGGGCCTGTTGCCCAGTACAAGCACGGGGGGTGGAGGGGAGTGGAGCCAGCCCCAGGCACAGTAGCTAGTTCAGAGGCACAGTAGGAAAAAGCAGTCCCCTTCCTTAAATGCTGTAGGAAGAAGGTATATAGCAGCTCTAAGGACAAAAGACCATGCAGGTGCCTGCCACCCAGAGGCTCTGTGTTGGCTGGCTGTATAGAGTGACACTACCCTGGAACCAGGGCGTGTGGAGCACAGATCCTTTAAGACATCTGGTTTTGAATCCCAGTGTAGCACCTGGGTGCCCCAGAAGACTGTGAAGCAGGACAAACCAGCCCACTTGTGCCCACATGGCACTATGAGGAAGGCCTGAAAAAAAGTGGTCTGGAACACCCGGTTCAGGGAGAAGACATTGGGGTGTCACCATTTTTTTTCCCATCACCAAGAAGATGGAGGTTCAGGGAAGGGACTGCAGGCCCACAGTGGAGAAGGACCTGCCTACAGCAAACTGCACTCCTCTGTGCCTGGTAACTATCTACCCAAGCAAGCTTGACAATGACGGAAACAGACAGCCCCTCCTCCAGACCAACACAGCCACCAGTTCCAAGGGACCCAGCAGTTTTGTGTTTTCTGATCTGATTCTTGGTCAATTCCTATTTTGTAAATATATATATATATATATATATATATTTTTTTTTTTCCCTTCCTTTTCTTCCTCTTATTTCTTCCCTTCTCTATTCTGGTTGTTGGTTTGTTTAAGCAGACATTTTTAACCTATTCTTTTTACACCACTTCTGTATCTCCTTCTTATTTTCCTCTCTCTCTCTCTCTCTTTCTCTCTCTCTCTGGATTAGCTGTATAGTTTCTCTGATTCTTTTCTTTATCCCCACTCCTATCATTTCTCTTTGTATGGGATAGGCTTCTTCCATAACCACCCCTCTTTTTAAATTTTTTCCAGGTTACCTCAATGAACAAATCAAAGGATACCTGATGGAAGGTCCAAACCACCACTACGAGTAGGGAGATAAAGCAACCAGAGTCACAACAAAAGAGAGCACACAACACACTCCAAAAACACCTCCTGAAGGGCCAGGCCTTGGACAGCATATGACCCCTCTTTAATATAGTAGTGCTTGCCGGTGCAGGACATATAACAAGCTTTTAAAACACATAAAGGACAGAAAACTAGCAAAAATAGTGAAATGGAAGAATTCTCCACAAAAGAAATTTCAGGAAGAAATGACAAAAAATTGCTCAAAAGAGATATAAACAATATATCTAATCAAGAATTTAGAATAATAGTCATAAGACTAATAGCTGGGCTTGCAAAAAGCATAGAAGGCAGCAGAAAATCTATTGCTGTAGATCAAGAAACTAAGAAACAGTCATGATGAATTAAGAAATGTTGTAAATGAGGAACAAAATAAACTAGATACAGTGACAGAAAAGATGGAGGAAGCAGAGGGGGAGAATAAGTGAAATAGAAGATAAAATTATGAAGCTGAGAAAAAGAGACATAAGAAAATACTAGACCATGGGGGAGAATTAGAGAACTAAGTGGTTCAATGAAATGTAATAATATCCGTATCATAGGAGTTTCAGAAGAAGAGAGAAAGGGGCAGAAGGTTTACTTGAAGAAATTATAGCTGAGAATTACCCTAATCTGGGGAAGGAAACAGACATTAAATCCAGACAGAGAACTCCCTTCAGATTCAACAAGAATAGGTCTTCACCATGGCACCTAATAGTGAAACTCAGAAAATACAATGATAAAGAGAATTCTGAAAGCAGCTAGGGACAAAGGGACCTTAACTACCAAAAAGGGTAGATGCATAAGGGTAGTAACAGACCTGTCCACTGAAACCTGGCAGGCCCAAAGGGAATGGCAGGAAACATTCAATGTGCTGACTAGGAAAAATATGCAGCCAAGAATTCTTTATCCAGCAAGGCTGTCATTCAGAATAGAAGGAGAGATAAAGGCTTTCCCAGACAAACAAAAAATAGAGTTCATGACCACTAAACCAGCCATGCAAGAGATCCTAAGGGGGACTCTGTCAGTGGAATGCTCCAAAGAATACAAAGGACCAGAGACATCACCACAAGCATAAAACCTACAGATAACACAATGACACAAATCTGTATCTTTTAATAATCACTCTGAATGTAAATGGACTAAATGCCCCAATCAAAAGACATAGGGTATCAGAATGGATACAAAAACAAGATCCATCTATATGCTGTCTACAAAAGACTCATTTAAGACCTGAGGACACCTTCAGATTGAAATTGAGGGGATCGAGAACGATCTATCATGCTATGGGAAGTCAAATGAAAGCTAGAGTTGCCATACTTACATCAGACAAACTAGATTTTAAACTAAAGGCTATAATAACAGATGAAGAAGGGCATTATGTCATAATTATGGAGTCTATCCATCAAGAAGAGCTAACAATTGTAGATGTTTATGTCCCCAACTTAGAAGCACCCAAATACATTAATCAATTAGTTACAAACATAAGCAATCTTATTGATAAGAATACACTAATTGCAGGGAACTTTAATACTCCATTTACAACAACAGACAGATCATCTAGGCAGAAAATCAATAAAGAAACAATGGCCTTGAAGGATACACTGGACCAGATGGACTTGACATATATATTCAGAACTTTTCATCCAAAAGCAGCAGAATACATTCTTCTCAAGTGCACATGGAACATTCTCCAAGATAGATCACATACCGGGTCACAAAATAGCCCTCAATAAATATAAAAGAATTGAGATCATACCATGCATATTTTCAGAGCACAACACTATGAAATTTGCAATCAACCACAAGAAAATATTAGAAAGCTTCCAAAAGCATGGAGGTTAAAGAACACCCTACTAAAGAATGAATGGGTCAACCAGGAAATTAAAGAAGAAATTTAAAAATGAATGGAAGCAAATGAAAATGAAAACACACAAATGAAAATGAAAACCCTTTGGGATGCAGCAAAGGCAATCCTAAGAGGAAAATACATTGCAATCCACGCCTATCTCAAGAAACAAGAAAAATCTGAAATACAAAACCTAACTGCACACCTAAAAGAACGAGAAGCAAAACAGCAAAGAAACCCCAAAGCCAGAAAAATAAGAGAAATAATAAAGATTGGAGCAGAAATAAACAATAGAGAATCCAAAAAAAAAAAAAAACAAAACAAAAAAACAAAAACCAGGACAGATCAATGAATCTAAAAGATGGTTTTTTGAAAAAATAAACCAAATTGATAAACCCCTACCAGACTTCTCAAAAAGAAAAGACAGAGAACCCAAATAGACAAATCATAAATGAAAGAGGATAGATCACAACCAACACCATAGAAATACAAACAATTATTAGAGAATACTATGAAAAATTATATGCCAACAAACTGGAAACCTGGAAGAAATGGACAAATTCCTAGACACCCACACACTAACAAAACTCAAATGGAAAGAAATAGAAAATTTGAACAGACCCTTAACTAGCCAACAAATTGAATCAGTTATCAAAAATCTCCCAACAAGTAAAAGTCCTGGGCCAGATGGCTTCCCAGAGGAATTCTACAAGACATTTAAAGCAGAGTTAATACTTATTCTTCTCAAGGTGCTCCAAAAAATAGAAATGGGAAGAAAGCTTCAGACTCTATGAAGCCAGCATTACCTTGATTCCCAAACCAGACAGAGTTCCTACTGCCACAAAAACAGACACAGACCAATGAAATGGAATAGAGAACCCAGAATTGGATCCACAAACGTATGGCCAACTAATCTTTGACAAAGCAGGAAAGAGTATCCAATGGAAAAAAGACAGTCTCTTTAGCAAATGGTTCTGGGAGAACTGGACAGCAACATGCAGAAGAATGAAACCGGACCACTTTCTTACACCATACACAAAATAAACTCAAAAGAGATTAAAGACCTAAACGTGAGACAGGAAACCATCAAAACCCTAGAGGAGAAAACAGGCAACAACCTCTTTGACCTCAGCTGCAGCAACTTCTTATTTGACACATCTCCAAAGGCAAGGGAAACAAAAGCCAAAATGAACTATTGGGACCTCATCAAGATAAAACGCTTCTGCACTGCAAAAGAAACAATCAACTAAAAGGCAACCGATGGAATGGGAGAATATATTTGCACATGAGTATCAAATAAAGGGTTAGTATCCAAAATTTATAAAGAACTTACCAAACCCAACACCTGAAAAACAAATAATCCAGTGAAGAAATGGGCAAAAGACACGAACAGATACTTTTCCAAAAAAGACACCCAGATGGCCAACAGACACATGAAAAGATGCTCAACATTGCTCATCATCAGGGAAATACAAATCAAAACCACACTGAGATACCACCTCACACCGGTCAGAGTGGCTAAAATTAGCAACTCGGGAAACAGATGTTGGCGAGGATTTGGAGAAATGGGAATCCTCTTGCGCTGTTGGTGGGAATGCAAACTGGTGCAGCCGCTCTGGAAAACAGTGTGGGGATTCCTCAAAAAATTAAAAATAGAATTACCCTACTACCCAGCAATAGCACTACTGGGAATTAATCCAAAGGATATAGGAGTGCTGATTCATAGGTGCACATGAACCCCAAAGTTTATAGTAGCTCTTTCAACAATAGCCATGTTATGGAAAGAGCTCAAATGTCCATCAACTGATGAATGGATAAAGATGTGGCTTATATATACAATGGAACACTACTTGGCAATAAGAATGAAATCTTGCCATTTGCAACAACGTGGATGGAGGGTAATACACAGAGGGTATTACACTAAGTGAAATAAGTCAGGCAGAGAAAGACAGATATCATTTGTTCTCACTCATATGTAGAACTGGAGAAACTTAACAGAAGACCATGGGGGAAGGGAAGAGGAAAAAATAGGTTCAAACAAAGAGGGAGGCAAACCATAAGAGACTCTTAAATACAGAGAACAAATTGAGGATTGATAGGGGGACAGTGGGAAGAGAGGGGAAATGGGTGAAGGGCATTAAGGAGGGCACTTGTTGGAATGAGCACTGGGTGTTGTATGTAAGTGATGAATTATGGGAATCTACTCCCAAAGTGAAGAGCACACTGTATACACTGCATGTTAGCTAACTTGATAGTAAATTATATTTTAAAAAAATTAAAAAATTAAATAAAGGGGTCATATATTTACCAAAAATTCTAAAAACAAAACAAGGAAATGTAGATAAAATTAAATCTCTGTATAATTTGCAGCCCACTGACAAATACTTGAGACAGAAGAGTATGGCTTTCCTCCAGGAACTCCCAACCATCTTAATGTTAATGCCTTGTTAGAGGAAAAAAAACAACCTTAGCTAGACCTCCAGAATCCTGTATGTCTTCTTTACCACATCAGAATCCTTTTGGAAACTTCCTTTGTCTCTACCCCTTCCAACTGAAAAGTATATAATCAATCACTCCTCACAATCCCAGTGCAGCTCTTTGTGCCCATAGGTCCTGTCCCTGTGCATTAATAAAACCACCTTATTTTCACCAAACATGTCTCAAGAATTCTTTCTTGACCATTCATTTCCAGATCCCAGATCAAATCATACCATTTTGGCACCAAACATGGGTAATGAGTCATCTCAACTCAACTCTTGAGTTTTTATTCTCTTGCAAAATGCATTTCACCTTAAAGGAGATTCATAAAAAAGGGCTTCTGATGATACAGGTTTTTGTTATCTTTAAAATCATAAAACTAAAATTGTTAAGAATTCTGGAACTAATTAAAAGCTGCATTCAAACTGAACAAGAATTAGTAACATGGAACTGAATCAACTGAGGAAGATGATTACAGTTTTTGTGACTCTTATTTGAAACCTGATTCTCTGATGTTTGCTCTTCCAGTTTAGGGAAACATTCTCTTAAAATATCCATGACCACATAAATATGAAAAAACATTCCTTTATGAACAGCTTGAAGCATTTAAACCCTCTACCTGAACCCTCTGAAATACAGACACTCTCAGTGAATACTCTTTCTTTCATCTTGGCAATCATAGTTACTTGTAGAAGTTCAATAAGAATCTGTTCTTGTAACAGGACACCATTGAAAATACTGGTTATTTTATCAAGGCTTTGACTAGATGTCATATTTGAGAAACATGCATAGACTCAGATATGACCATACAGTTTTAAGGAACTAAGGTTGACTGTATGAAGAATGAAGCCAATAAGAGCCCCTTGGAAATGTTGACCTGATAATAACCTTGATTATAGAGTTCCCAACAGCCTTACCAGGTGAGTAAAGAATGTCACTTCTTGTTGGATGCAGGAACCTCAGGATATTTTGGGGACCTCCAGAAGAGGAATTTGCCCACATCTACAGGTATTGCAAACATGTCTGATGGCAAGCACTTGGCTTGGCTCCTGGCCTAGAGAGGCTACTAAAAGTTCAATCGAGGGGCGCCTGGGTGGCTCAGTTGGTTAAATGTCCGACTTCAGCTTGGTCACGATCTTGCAGTTTTTGAGTTCAAGCCCCGCATCGGGCTCTGTGCTAACAGCTCAGAACTTGAAGCCAGCTTCAGATTCTGTGTCTCCTCCTCTCTCTTCCCCTCCCAAGCTCATGCTCTGTCTCTCAATAATAAATAAATGTTAAAAAGTTTAAAAAAAATAAAAAAATAAAAGTTCAATTCAGATTCCTTATAAAAGTTCCAGGAAAGCAGATTGATTGATTGATCTTTCTTTCGTTCTCTTTCTTTCCCTTCCTTTCTTTTCTTCCTTTCTTTCTTACCTTCCTTCTGTCCTTCCTTCCTTCCTTCCTTTTTAATTTAAATCCAAGTTAGTTAACATATAGTATAATAATGGTTTCAGGAGTTGAATTTAGTGATTCATCACTTACATATAACACCCAGTGCTCATCTCAGCAAGTGTCCTCCTTAATGCCCATGACCCATTTGGCCCATCTCCCCACCAAACTCCCCTCCAGCAACCCTCAGTTTGTTCTTTGTATTTAAGAGTCTCTTACAGTTCAGCAAAGCAGATTTTAAAAGAGCTACAAGATCAATCACTGTTCTTGCTAGGCTTATGTAAATAATTAGGCCAAATTTGTTAAAATTTGGTTTTTCAAATGAGTTAGTCTTCATTTGGCTATCTTTAATAAAAATGAGGGTGATTATAGAGCAAAAATCTGTTTTGATAACCCATCTTTGTAGATATTAGATTTTAAGCACTTGAGACTCAAGACATAGGGTTTGTAATTTGCTGCAACCATTAACTTATATTTTTCTTTTGTTTCCATAAAGGTGCCTCTCATTAATTACCTGATTGCTTGCTAAACAAAACAGAGTATATAATGGCTAACACCACTTACTACACAATTAAGGCCTTAAATGACTCTCAAAATGGCATCAGATATTTTAACTGCTACACAAGGTGAAACGTGCTGTCATAAAAACAGAATATTGTGTATACATTCCAGAAATCACAAAAATGTAACAAGGTTGCTAAAAGATATAAATATTCAAACTGGCACTTTAAACAATTTTTCCTTTAGTGATTGGTTAAACTCCTGGACTGGAGGAAGGTTTTGGTCGACTATCAAAGGACTTTTTTATTGAGCTTCTTTTTCTCATAATAATTTTGTCTATTTTGTTGTCTTTTCTGGTGTTTCTGGTGTTGTCTTTTCTGGTGCCAAGACTCTTTCACTGCCAACAGATGATCCTTTCTACTCAAGGGAGGTCATTTATGCTACCGTGAGTTCGGCTGCCTCTGCCTTTGTTAATTCCTATATATAAGTTCCCCCAATTGATCAATGTTGGCCCATAGGTAGGGACATCTCTATGCCCCTGTTCAGCAGGAAGAAGTTACGAAAGATAAAACCTTCCACCCTCAACAACCTTAAAGATTTAAGGGTTAAAATTGTTCAGGGGAGAATGCTGTGGAGAACAAAGGCAAAAGGAAATGTAGATAAAATTAAATTTCCTTATAACTTTGACAGCCATTTGGCAGCCCATTGACAAATACTTGAGATAGGCAGAGTATGGCATTAGGCCATGAACTTCCACCTTCTTAATGTTAATGCCTTGCTAGAGGAAAAAACAACCTTACCTTGACAACAACCAGACCTCCAAGATCCTGTAAATCTTCTTTAGCATATGAAAATCCTTTTGGAAACTTCCTTTGTCTCTACCCTTCCCAACTTAAAAGTATATAATCAATCAGTATAATCAATCACTCCTCACAATTCCAGTGCAGCTCTTTCTGCCCACCAGTCCTGCAACCATGATTTTTTTGTTTTGCCGTTTTTTTTTTTTTTAACCCACCTTCCCCTCCCTGCCACCTCCCATCAGCCCTCAGTTTATTCTCAGTTTTTAAGAGTCTCTTATGGTTTGCCTCCCTCCCTAACTTTTTTTTCCCCTCCCCTCCCCCATGGTCTTCTGTTAAGTTTCTCAGGACCCACATTCACCATGCTTTAATAAAACCACCTTTTTTTTTGCACTGAAAATATCTCAAGATTTCTTTCTTGACCATTTGCTCCTGAACCCCACATCAAATCACATCATTAAAGTGATAATCTCATGACACATTGTAAGTCTGTATTCTGTTCCTATGTTTGGATCCATTTTATAAATTACTTTATGTTTTGATCTCTGTGTCTAAAAGATTATTAAAAGTCCTTCACATGTTCAGCTTTCACTAACTTAAAATCATTAGAAAGGCTTTCTCAGCATAAAGTATTGGTGATAGGGACTTTTCTACTAAATTCTACTGGAAGAAAAACAGGCTGACCATGTACATAGTTTACAGTAAGAACAGCACCAACTGTTACATGAAAACTACTTATGTAAATCTATTTATTTAACATTTAAAAATATATAATATGATAACACTCTAGCTTTCTTCTAATAATGAAGAGCAGGCAAATCCAAGAAAATCTGGCAATCTCTCAGACTCATTTGAAAGGATCCATAATATGACACTGTTACACAAAAATTATTTTGAACGAAAGGCATTTGAGTATCTGAAATTATTTCTTTACCTAAAAGTAGAGCATTCCAAAAGAACTCAACTGTCATAAATACCCTCCCAGGGAAGAACTCTAATCTCCTCAGAGGAAAAGTAAACAGCACACCAACAGAGACACAACCATAAAACTATCATATCTCTCATCTGTTTTCCTAAAGACACGTTTATCTGTCCAAAGTCATTTATCATATCATTAGTGATCTTTTTCCTGCCCTTCTAAAAAGTGACTTGTTTCCCTAAAAGTGCTCTTCTTCTCCATTTCCCTATTAAGATGGTATATAAGGCCCAAATTCTAATACATGTTTGAGTCACATTTCTTTGTGAACTCTGGTATACACATATGTGATTAAGTTTATTTCTTTGTAATTTTACTTTGCAGGCAACCAAGAATTAAATTAAGAGGATAGCGGAAAAGTTTCTCCTCCCCAGGACAGTAAATTAAGGCCATAGACTTAGTCTTATAATCTCTATATTTTCTTATGTTTTGTAGCCTATTAAAAACATTAAACATACAAAATACCTATTTGTTTTAAAGTGAGTTATTTTCTTTTGTAAATAAATTCCCAAGGAAAGGTTGATACTGTCTGAATGTGGCTCAATTCTTATGAACTCCAGGCAGGAGGTGTTATACTGATAAAAGAATTTTCAGATATATAATGAAGTAACATTTCACTTACTGTATGCCCTTTCAAAATATTTCCAAAACTTCAACCAAGATATTGAACAGCATTGCAGGCTTTTCTCTCCTTTTTCTCTAATTCTGTTAACTCCCATTGTTTGAAGGCAAAGAAGGAAGGTGAAAAGACAGGTAAGAAGGGTAAATAGTCTGTTGGGCTGTTTGCTAAATAAAGGTATGAAGCTTTGAGATGCTTCTAAACTAAAAGAGAACAAACTAGCTTATGCTTTATTTTACAAATCAAGTTAAGTACCTTACAATGTTATTAAGTACTTTTATAATTATCATCTAAATTCGAGTGCATGTTTTCCATAAACAGTTGAAAATCTTTCATCAAAGTACTCAAGAGAGAGCACCAAAATCTCAGCTTTTGAAATTTTTCAGTGAATTGAAATCACTAGAAGAAATGGATTAATTCTTAGAAACACAAACTACCAAGACTATATCATGATTAAACAGAAATCTTAACTGCTGAGGGAGCCTGGGGAAAGCTGAGGGCAAAATACAGGCTGGCACATCCCGGCCCTCCCCACCCCTGCCCAGTGGAATATGTGTGATACTCCTCAGACACTTCTACCTACCCAAGAAGAAAGGAAAGGGGTTTAAGTGCTTGCCATGGTAACGTGGGAAACTAAGGCAAATGAAAAATTAAATTCCCTTACTGCCTACAGCCCACTGACAAGTCCTTAAAACCTGCAGAGTGACCTCCCTCTAGCACCTCAGCTGCCTCAAGGATGACACTTTGCTAAGGGCAAAAGGGAACCTTGTCTTAACATTATCCCAACCTCAAGGATCCTATAAGTCTACTTCCTTTATTTCAACTGCCCCAAGATATATTCTGGCAATCATACTCCAAGCTTATGGCCTCCCCAATATATATATCTGAAGGGTCTCATGACTGAGGTTCTATTAAATGGTAATAAGTGGTGCTTCCCTAGCAACAGCTAGCCCTTCAAGGTCCTGGAAACCTTGCTTCCAAAATACCTTAGAGACTATTCTATTCCTGACCCCCTCCCAACCTAAGGGTATATAATAAGCTACCTGTCACAACCCCACTGCAATTCTTCCTGCCCATGGGTCCTGTCCCCAGGCTTTAATGAAATCACCTTTTTGCCCCAAAGACATCTTCAAGAATTCTTTCTTGGCCTTCAGCTCTGGACCACTCCACCATCACCCCAAAACTTCATTATTAACAGACCAAGTATAAGGAAGGACATTGAATCAGTAATCAAAATCACCCCAAAAAGCAAAAGTGCAGGACAAGATGGCTTCATTGACAAATTTTACCCAATGTTCAAAGAATAATTAGTATCAATCCTTTCAAATTCTTCCAAAAAGTAGAAGAGGAGGGAACACTTTCAAACTCATTTTTCAAGGCCAACGATATCACAATACCAAAACTAGACAAGAATGTCACAAGAAAAGAACAGGCCAAAATCTCTGATTAACATATATGCAAAAGTCCTCAACCAAATATTAGCAAATCAAATTAAAAAATACATTAAAAAGGATCCTATACCATGATCAGGTGGGGACTGACTTCAGAGATGAAAGATGGTTCAACATCTACAAATTAGTCAATGTGATACACCACATTAACAAAATAAGGATAAAAATAATATGATCATTTCAATAGATGCAGAAGATGCATCTGACAAAATTCAACCTTCATTTATGATAAAAACTCTCAACAAAGCAGATATAAAGGGAATGTACCTCAACATAATAAAGGCCATTTATAACAGCTAGTGTCAAACTCCATAGTGAAAAGGTAAAAGCTTTTCTTTTAGGATCAGAAACAAAAAATAAAAATATGCCCTCACTCACTACTTTCATTCAACAGACTGTTAGATATACTAGCCAGAGCAATTAAGCAAGGAAAAGAAATGAAAAGCATCCAAATTGGAAAGAAACAAGTAAAACTGTAACTACTTGCAGTCATAAAATTGTTACTACTTGCAGATGACATATTATAGAAAACCCCAAAGACTTCACCAAAAAGCTGTTAAAATTAAAACAAAATCAGTAAAGTTGCAGGATAAAAAAAAATCAATACACAATATATTGCATTTCTGTTTAGTAATTGTAAGCTATCAGAATGAGGAATTAAGAAAGCAATCCTATTTATAATTGCATCACAAAGAAGAAAATACCTAGGAATAAATTAAAGAGATAAAAGACCTGTATACTGAAAACTATGACATTAATGAAAGAAACTGAAAACAAAAATAAATGGAGAGATATTCCATGCTCACGGATTGAAAGAATATATAGTTATACCATCCATACTAAGCAAAGCAATCTACAGATACAATGCAATCCCTATCAAAATTAATGGCATTTTTCACAGAAATAGAATTAACAATCCTAACATTTGTATGGAACCACAAAAGACCTTGAAGAGCCAAATGAAACTGAGAAAGAAGAACAAAGCTGGAGGCATCATGGTCCCTCATCTCAAACTATAGTAAAAAGCTTTAGTAATTAAAACAGTATAAAACAGCCACATAAATCAAAAGAACAGAACAGACAACCCAGAAATGAACTCATGCATATATGGTCAATTAATTTACAACAAAGGGGCCAGAAATATACAATGGGGAAAGGACAGTCTCTTTAACAAATGGTGTTGGGAAAATTGGACAGCAACATGCATAAGAAAGAAACTGGATCACACTATCTTACATATACAGAAAAATTAACTCAAAACAGATTAAAGACTTGAATATAAAGGCAGTAAGTTCCTTCACATCAGTCATGACAATGATTTTTTTGTTTAGACTTGACACCAAAAGCACAGGCAACAAAAGAAAAAATAAATAAGTGGGACTAGATCAAACTGAAAGCTTCTGTACAGCAAATGTAACCATGAACAAAATGAAAAGGAAATGTATGAAATGGGAGAAAATATTTGCAAACCATACATCTATGTGGTAAGGGGTTAATATCCAAAATATAAAGAAGTCCTATTACTTCAAAATAGCAAAAAAAAGAAAAAAAAAGCCAATTAATACATAGACAAGGGAACTGAATAGATACTTTTCCAAAGACAACATACAAATTGCCAATGGGTACATGACAATATGCTAAACATCACTAAACATCAGGGAAATGCAAATCACAACCACAGTGAGATATCATCTCACACCGGTTAGAATGGCTGCCATCAAAAAGAGGTAACAAGTGTTAGTGAAGATCTGGAGAAAAGGAAACCCATGTGCACTTTTAGTAGGAATATAAATTGGTGCAGCCACTAGAGAGAACAGTATGGAGTTTGCTCAAAATATTAAAAATAGAACTACCAGGGAGTCTGGGTGGCTCAGTCAGTTAAGTGTCCAACTTTGGCTAAGGTCATGATCTCATGGTTCATGGGTTTGAGCCCCATATCAGGCTCTCTGCTCTCAGCAAGAAGTCCACTTCAGATCCTCTGTCTCCCTCTCTCTGCCCCTCCTCTACTGGTTCATTTTCTCTCTCTCTCTCTCTCTCTCTAAATAATAAAGACAGACAGAGGGAGGGAGGGAGGGAGGGAGGGAGGGAGGGAGGGAGGGAGGGAGGAAGGAAGGAACTATAAATGTATTTTCTCTTCCTTATGATTTTATTTCCTTTTCCCTAGCTTACTTTATTGTAAGAATATGGTATATAATACATATATCAAATATATGTTAATTGACTATGTTGGCAGAAAGGCTCCTGGTAAACAACAGACTATTAGTAAAGTTTTTGAGCAAAGTGGATTTTTTTTTCAATATATGAAGTTTATTGTCAAATTGGTTTCCATACAACACCCAGTGCTCATCCCAAAAGGTGCCCTCCTCAATACCCATCACCCACCCTCCCCTCCCATCCCACCCCCCATCAACCCTCAGTTTGTTCTCAGTTTTTAAGAGTCTCTTATGCTTTGGCTCTCTCCCACTCTAACCTCTTTTTTTTTTTTTTTCCTTCCCCTCCCCCATGGGTTTCTGTTAAGCTTCTCAGGATCCACATAAGAGTGAAAACATATGGTATCTGTCTTTCTCTGTATGGCTTATTTCACTTAGCCTAACACTCTCCAGTTCCATCCATGTTGCTACAAAGGGCCATATTTCATTCTTTCTCATTGCCACATAGTACTCCATTGTGTATATAAACCACAATTTTTTTATCCATTCATCAGTTGATGGACATTTAGGCTCTTTCCATAATTTAGCTATTGTTGAGAGTGCGAGCAAAGTGGATTTTTGACTGCACATGTGTTCAGCATCCCTAACCCTCATGTTGTTCAAAGGTCACCTATAATGTTGGGATGGCAAAACACATGTAGAGGAAATATGTGTAATAACTGTAAAAATAAGGGAGGAAATAGAGCTAAAATTGTTTTTTAAACAATTCTGTATCAAAAGATGATGTCAAAAGAATTTAACGGCAACACACAGAATGGAAGCAAATATTTTCAAATCATATATCTAATAAGGGGATTAATATCCAGAATATACAGAGAATGTCTAAAACTCACCTACAAATAAACAACCCAATTCAAAAGTGGGCAAAGGACTTGAACAGATACTTCTCCAAAGAAGATACACAAATGATGAAGAAGCACATGAAAAGATGTTTAACATCACTAATCACTAATAAGGAAATGCAAATCAAATCAATGAGATACCACCTCACATCCATTTGGATGGCTACAATCAAAAAAGGAAAATAACAAGTGTAGAGGGGATGTGGAGAAACTGGAACCCATGTGTGCTATTTGGGCAAATTTTAAATGATACACCCACTGTGGAAAATAGTATGGCAGTTCCTCAAAACATTAAAAATAGAATTATCAAAGAATCATCCATTTTCACTGCTGGTTATATATACAAAAGAATTAAAACCAAGATCTTGAAGAGATATTTGTATACCAATGTTCATAGCACCATTATTCATAACAGGTAAAATGTGGAAATAACCCAAGTGTCCACTGACAGATGAATCAATAAATGTGATATATGCATACAATGGAATATTACTTGACCTAAAAAGAAAGAAAATTTTGACACATGTTATGACATGAATAAGACATTATGCTAATAAGCATAATGAAATAAGCCAATCATAAAAGAACAAATATTGTATGATTCTACTTATAGGAAGTTTCTGGAGTAGCCAAATTCATAGAGATGGAAAGTAGACTACTGGTTGCCAACAGCAATTCCTAAGAATTGGAGGGAAGCACAGAATGGGAATTATTGTTTAATGAGTACAAAGTTTCATTTGGAAAAGATGAAAACATTATGAAGATAGATGATGTTAACTGACCACAATATGAATGTACTTAATACTACTGAACTACTCGCTTAAAAATTATTAAGATGGAAAATTTTATTATGTATATTTTGCCACTTTTAAAAAATTGAGGGATAAGGGAGGCCAACTACTTCAGAAAACATTTTGACACTTCTTTAAAATATTAAACATGAAGTTACCATATGAACTAGCAATTCCATTCCTTGCTATATATCAAACAGAAAACATACTTTGAAACAAAAACTTCACATGAATGTTTATAACAATATTATTCATAAAAGCAAAAAGTGGGAAAACCCCAAAGCCTATGAACTGATAAATGGATAAACAAAATATGATATATCCATACAATGGAATATTACTTGGCAATAAAAATAATGAAGTACTGATATATGCTATAAGGTGGATGAACTTGAAAAATACTATGCAAGGGGCGCCTGGGTGGCGCAGTTGGTTAAGCGTCCGACTTCAGCCAGGTCACGATCTCGCGGTCCGGGAGTTCAAGCCCCGCGTCGGGCTCTGGGCTGATGGCTCAGAGCCTGGAGCCTGTTTCCGATTCTGTGTCTCCCTCTCTCTCTGCCCCTCCCCCGTTCATGCTCTGTCTCTCTCTGTCCCAAAAATAAATAAACGTTGAAAAAAAAAAAATTAAAAAAAAAAAAAAAAAAAAAGAAAAATACTATGCTTAGTGAAAAAATCCAGTCACAAAGAACATACTTATTCATTCACGCAAAATATCCAAAATAGGCAACTATATAGAGACAACAAGTAGATTAATAGTTGTCTAGGAAAGGGAGAATGGGGAGTGGTTTCTGAGGAGATGAAAATATTCTAAAAATTTGATAGTGATAATGCCTACACAATTCTGGAATATACTAAAAACCACCTAGGTTATTATTTAAATGGGTGAATTGTATGGTATGTGATTTACACCTTGAGTGAAATGTAAGCTCTTTAAAAATTAAAAAGATCCCTTGGGGCGCCTGGGTGGCGCAGTCGGTTAAGCATCCGACTTCAGCCAGGTCACGATCTCGCGGTCCGTGAGTTCGAGCCCCGCGTCGGGCTCTGGGCTGATGGCTCAGAGCCTGGAGCCTGTTTCCAATTCTGTGTCTCCCTCTCTCTCTGCCCCTCCCCCGTTCATGCTCTGTCTCTCTCTGTCCCAAAAAAATAAATAAAAAAAAAAATGTTAAAAAAAAAATTAAAAAAAAAAAAAAAATTAAAAAGATCCCTAAGAAAGGGAAGTCATATATCTAATTAGGTTTCCTACCTACTTTGCCCCCCACCTCCCCAAGAAAGTTGAAGTATATTCACAAAGAATTAGAGGAAGTATAACAAACATGATTTCAGCAAGTCTGATCTCCTCAGTGACAGCCAGGTCATATCTAAAACACTGTGTTCAGGGTTGCCTGGGTGGTTCAGGTCATGATTTCATGGTTTGTGGGTTTGAGCCCCATATTGGGCTCTGTGCTGATAGCTCAGAGCCTGGAGCCTGCTTTGGATGGGGCTCTGTGCTGGCAGCAAGAAGCCTGTTTGGGATTCTCTCCCTCCCTCTCTCTCTGCCCCTCCCCCACGCATGCTATCTCTGTTTTTCTCAAAATAAATAAACTTAAAAAAATTTTTTTTAATTAAAAAATAAATAATAAATAATTAGACTTTCTCTAAACTTTAATTTCTCTCGAAGGGCAAAAAAATACTAGGGTACTTATAATTTACTATGCTGTTTAAGTAAGAGTAGAAAAGGCAGCAAGGGCTGGCCTCATTGAAATTGCTGCCCAAAGTCCAGTATTAGGGAAAATTTCCCAGCTGGGTAGGGGTAATTTGATTCTCTGTAATCTCTCAAAAAATAATCTCAAAAGATCTCCAAAAGAAACGACTCCGGGTGCCTGGGTGGCTCAATTGGTTAAGCGTCTGATGTCAGCTCAGGTCATGATCTTGCGGTCCGTGAGTTCGAGCCCCACGTCGGGCTCTGTGCTGACAGCACAGAGCCCAGAGCCTGTTTCGGATTCTGTGTCTCCCTCTCTCTCTGACCCTCCCCAATTCAAGCTCTGTCTCTCTCTGTCTCAAAAATAAATAAACGTTAAAAAAATGTTAAAAAAAAAAAAAAAAAAAAAAGAAGAAACAACTCATATCTCCTAGCTTTCCTTTTGCCATTTTCTTCCTAATTTGGGCTGAGTCACAAGCAGATATGGAAACCCATTAGGGTAGCATACTTATGCAGAATTTTTATTAGCAAGCTTCTTGACCTCCCTATTTGATTGTCTTCCCATCCCACAGCCGGCAATCTCCCACTGAAAAACTCACAGAAGAGGTCATACAGTGGACTCAATTGTCATTATTCCATTGATGCTTTTCCTTTGTAGGTGTTAAATCTCACTCTCAGTCTCACTTTTAGTCTCTATAGTCTCGCTCCTCAGATTTGGCCAACCTAAGTCCAAACCAAGAGAAACAAAAGTTCTGTTCCTCCTCCTCCAAAGCAAAATTGAGGAGAAAAATAGATATACAGATGATAGAAAACTTAATTGTGAGAGAACAATTAAATGGTCAAAAATTATATACCTACAGACCATGTAGAAAAAATATTTTCAAATATTTTAATGTCAGTGCCAAGATGTAGTCATATATTTTATAAACTTAGAACACAAATTAAAGTCAAATGCCAAGTCATTGTGCTACACACCTTAAAATTACAGACTATGTGTCAATTTTCTCTCAATAAAACAGAAAAAAAATTTTAACTGATAACAAAACCAAAACAGTAAAAACTAAAGCTGGAAGTGGAAAGAGCACAATATCTGGTTGTCAGGCGGCCTATCACTATGCAGTTCTATGAGCTGAGATAAATCACAAATCAGTTGAGTTTTGGTTTTTATATCTCTCCATTAACAGAATTAAACTTATTGAATATGACTCCATGTAGGAAAGAAAATTTCAAAAGTAGTGTGACCCTAAGGTGATCTCCACTGATTCCATCTCCTGGTATTCATACGTTTGTGTAATCCCCTCCCCCCCATGGGTGGAACTTGGGACTTCCTTCTAACCAAAAGAATATTGGAAAGGTGACACTATATCACTGTTAGGCAACCTTATTTGGCAAAGATGATGGGAGCTCTGGATGGAAAATAATCAACACCCAGAAAAAAGCAGAGCATTCAGCCATATAAAACAAGGATATGAATTCTGCCAACAACCTGAATTAGTTTGGAGCGATTCTTCCCTAGTCAAGCCTCCAAATGAAAATGCAACCCAATCAATTCCTAGGTTACAATCTTTGGAAACCCTGAGGAGAGGATCCAGCTAAACTCTGTTCAAAATCCTGACTCATGGTGCTATGAGATAATAAATGTGTGGGTTTTTTTTTAAGCCAGCAAGTTTGTGGTAATTTATCACACAGCAATGTAAAAGTAATATAAGTAGACAGTGCAATCATCCATTTGTTCACTCTGACCATTAATGTCAGATGTGTCGATGTATTCTGGATAAATTAAATACATGGATATCAAAACTTTGTTTTAATCATTAGTTTTAACCTTCTAGACTCTCATTCACTTAACCCAAACTGCATTTCTAAACAGGATAACATACAGAGTTTCCATTCTTTCTCATAATCAGTCTTTCCCCTTTCTCTCTCTGCCCTCTTTTTCTTTCCTTCTTCTCTTTCTCAGTCCCCTAGTCTCTTCCTGCCTCTCCATCTCCCTACCTTCCTTCTTTCCTTCACTTTTTCTTTTTAAACAAATGCTTCATTTCAAGGATCACCTCTCCTTGAAATACTTCATCACTGTTCCATTAAACTTTTATATGCCTCTATAATGACACTCCTCAGTTAAGATATTATAATGGAATGGTAAATGAGAATCTTTGACTCTTTTCCTTTTTGATTTACAGTGGTGAAATTCTTCTATTTAAGAAAGAGGAAAGTATGAAAAAACAGAAACAACCTGTCACTATTCCACCTGCTGTCTAGCCAGTTGTAACTAAAGTAATAAATTCACCTGAGTCATTTCACATTTGTGCATATGATATAAATAGTTAATAATATCAGCAAATATGGAACTATTATCAATTAATTGAACTATACCCTTTGAAATTATTGCAGATATACTACCAGTATCTAATTGAGATACTTTGTGCAGGTAAACAAAATGTTCTATTTTAAAGAATTAACAATTTTTGACAATGTATACATTCTTCTTTAAATTAACAACTGAAAATGAATACAGTAGATCTCTCTTGGTTTACCTACTCCCTTTTTCTGAGAGAAATTTAATTTGGGTATCCCATCATTCTGGCCACAAGTATCTGTCCTATGACTGATCAACCAAGACAGACTGCAACAGTGACTGGCTGATGTCAAATGACCAAATTAACCAGAGTAACGAGTTCAGAACTCTTCCATGAGATTTTACATTTCAGAGCTGGAAGTAAGGAGACAGCATGGAGCTAGAAGCAAGGAAATTAGAGTAGCAGCCATCTTCCTAGTTTCATGGAGAAAGTCTGACTGTCATAAGTGAGACTAATGCCAAGAAAGACCAGAATAGATGATGAGAGAGGATAAGAAACAAACTCATTTGCACAAACTCCCTCAATCTATTCTTTGGGGTTTCCATACCTGATCTGGTTTCTAGGCTGTCAAGATTCCATGAGAAGTACACTTTAAGCCAATAAAATCCCATTTTCCATTTTAAGCTAGTTTGATTCAGGTTTCTGTACTATAAAAATAAAAGAGCCCACTTATTAAAATGATGCATTATTTCATTTAAAAACTCTAATACTGTATTGGTCATCCATACGCCTTAGGTGGCCAACTCAACTCAAATATTGTCCATCCTCAATCATATGGTCCTTGATTACAAAAACAATGTCTGTTAAACCTAGTTCTGAAGAACTTAATACAAGCATCTACTAATGCTTTTCTATTAAATTCTAAAACAAATAAATCCACACAAAATATACATTCTCAGGAATGTATGGAAGGACAGAAATGAGAGAAAGTCTTCTAAAAGGAAAGTAAAATCCAAAGTCTTTGGATGTGCAGTTCTGACATAGAACATAGTACTATAATACTATAGTACCAACCTAAATTAACCTGTATTGTTCCAATATATACTGTATAAACCAATAAATAAATAACCCAAAAAAGAACCTGATTAAAAATGATAAAAACTTACATTTAGAGGTAATATTACAAAGACAACTTTGGTAGCTGTCTTAGATTTAGCAGAACTGTTGGAAGCAGAACAAACTGAATGATCAATAATGTTTAAACAGCTGCAATTAAAAAATCCATTTTCATGTCAAATCAATTTATCATCAGAGAAACAAAGGATAACATTATAAAAATTCTTGTATTTTGTTTAATAAAATTAAAGGTCTCAAAGACACTCTAAAACTGAAATTTAGCAAATAGACCATAAAAAACATTAACTAAATTCATTTATCTGAACATGTGGTATGAGAATGTGCAGCTCTATGGAAAATAACCACTTCAAAAACTACTGTTTATCCTCTGCTGACTGGCATTTTTAAGAAATTCAGTTCACCATAGCAACCTGTCTTAACACCAGCAGATAAGTACAGGCTATATTTAGATATGATTGCTTTCCAGACGGCAATCCTGCTTTTCCTTCACATTTAATGCCATGATCCAAAGGACCAAAATATCACTCAGTCAGATTGTAGTGTGAAGTCAAACATACTCAGGGGGATAAAGTTATGTTTCAGAACCATGAAAAGAAGTTTTCACCTGGTGGTAAGATTTGTAAAGAAGTATATTAAAATAAATAAAATTTTCATGTCTAAAGAATTTATAATCAGATACAACTATTTTATTCAATTTTATCTATGAAATGCCATCATTAAGCACTAATAATCTATAATATCAAAATACATTTTTACTAGCACATTGTTATTATTTTTTAATTAGTATACTGCATTTCCAATCTGGTATCATTTAACTAAAAACTAATTTTTTTTTTTTTTACATAAAAGTAATCCTTACAGATGAGGTGTAACAGGAATTGCAGTAATACAAGGCAAGTGATACAATACAAAATAAGGGAAATAAATTCATTGAAATGCTATTGTTATGAAATTACATATTTACACTTTATAATCTTCATTATGATAATGAAAGGAAGTAAAATAGTTTTATACAGTTTACTGCACAATATACCAGAGTATCACAACAAACATTTTTCTTTAATGCCTAAATGAGTTACACTGAAATCATTAAAAAGACAAAATGTAAAGGAATGAAGTTCAATTAAAAATACCAAGAACAGGGGCGCCTAGGTGGCTCAGTCGGTTGAGCATCCGACTTCAGCTCAGGTCATGATCTCACAGTTTGTGGGTTTGAGCCTCGCATCAGGCTCTGTGCTGACAGCTTGCTCAGAGCCTGCAGCCTGCTTCAGATTCTGTGTCTCCCTCTCTCTCTGCCCCTCCCCCACTCATGCTGTCTCTCAAAAATAAATAAATGTTAAAAAAAAATTAAAAAAATACCAAGAACATATCACCTCACACCCATTAAGATGGTACTATCAACAACAACAACAAAACAGAACAGAAAATAATGGGTGTTGGTGAGGAAGTAGAAATTGGAACCCTTGTACACTGTTGGTGAGAATATAAAATGGTGCAGTCGCTATGGAAAAAAACAGTATGGCAGTTCTTCAAAAATTAAACAGAGACGGGCGCCTGGGTGGCTTGGTCGGTTAAGCGTCCGACTTCGGCTCAGGTCATGATCTCACAGTCCGTGAGTTCGAGCCCCGCGTCGGGCTCTGTGCTGACAGTTCAGAGCCTGGAGCCTGTTTCAGAATCTGTGTCTCCCTCTCTCTGCCCCCCCGCCCCCCGTTCATGCTCTGTCTCTCTCTGTCTCAAAAATAAATAAACGTTAAAAAAAAATTTTTTTTTTTTTTAAATTAAACACAGAATTACCATATGATACAGCAACTCTGCTCCTGGGTATACAACCAAAGAACTGAAAGCAGAATCTTAAAGAGATAATTTGCACATCGATGTTCATAGCAGTATTATTCACAATAAACAAAAGATAGAAGCAACCCTGTGTTCACTGATGGATGAACATGGACAAAATGTGGTGTACATATATCCAATGGAATATTATTCTTCCTTAAAAAGGAAGGAAACTCTGACACATGCTACAACATGGAAGAATTCCCTTGGGATTATTATGTCAAGTGAAATAAGCCAGTCACAAAAAGGCAAATATTGCATGATCCCACTTATATGAGATTTCTACAATAGTCAAAATCATAGGAACAGAAAGTACAACATGAGTTGCCAGAGGCTGGGGGTTGGGCGGATGGGGAGTTATTGTTTAATGGTAGTATCGAGTTGCAGTTCTGAAGGATGAAAAACTTCTAGGATTGGTTGTATAACAGTGTGTATATATTTAACATTATTGAACTTTACATTTAAAATTGGTTGGGATGGTAAATATTATGTTTATTTCATGACAATTAAAAGAAATAACCTAGAACATTGACAAGAAAAAGTATTTATTCATTCATAATATAATTTACCCAGAATTCAGAATTAAGGTCTATTCTATTGAATCATCCTTTTTTATTAATCATAAGAGGTTATAAATTGGTAATATCTTTTTTTCAAAATCTTGGTATTACTGAAACAATTGAAAATATACTCTGAGTACCATAAAGAAAAAAAAAAAACCCAAAGACTGACATATTTGTCATGTTGTGCAAAATTCTCAAAGAATATAAACTTTCCCTATTAGTAAGTAAAATTATTACTATCCTACATTATGAATCATATTTCTAGTGTCACAAGATGGCCAATTCTGCTATGAATTAAACAACTGTTCCTATAATTACCTTACATAACACACATAGGATGGTCCTAGATTTTTAAAAGCTTCTTCAAATTAAATAAAACAACACATACCCACCATACCCACAAACATAATCACCATCAACACAATGAATTATACAAACAGATGTCCAATTCTGTTAGCCCTTTTCATTAAGTTATTTTTCCTCTTTTGATCCTTAAACAGCTTTAATAATTTCTATAAATGAATCTGAGTTCAAATAATTATTTGTGTTAAATAGATTATAATTCAGTAATAGGAAATCTAAGGTATAAATATGGTAATATGTTTTATCTTTCATCTTCAGCACATAGTCAATAGAGATTTAAAAGTATTTTTGAGTTACCTCTATAAAGAATACAACTAAACATAACTTAAAGAACATTACATAGTGTTTCATTTGCATGTAATGTCATATCTCTAGCATAGATTACAAGTAGCATAAATGATTTTTCATAATGTAAATAGCATGCATCCCTCCACTTAAAGAAACAAAAATTAATTATATCATGCTAAGAATAACTTCTTATATATATTAAAAGTATATCACATTGGATATGTTTCTAATATGTTGAAACGTCAACTTAAATTTGACAACGCTTTTCAATGTGCCATTGAGAGACCCCAACTAAAACAAGAGGTCTTATAACACAACTCAATACATTATACACACAGAGTTAAGAAATCCATCTTAAAACACTTATAATCCTAAATATAAGATGAGCTATTAAAACAGTTAAATTGTTTATTTCAAAATTCGACATGCAGGAAAGTTACTACTTCAAACAAATCCTTAACATTAGAAAAGAATGTCAAGTTCTTCTACGTGGTCTTACATTTAACCCCTGCAAGACTGTGATAGAAACAAATATTCTCAGAATAACTATCAAAAAGAGAATTTCTCAAATATCCATCCCCTTTACTTCAATTTTCCCAAAAGTTACATTCTGTTCTCATTATTAAAGCAGATCAGAAGTTAGTAATAAGTCCAGAAAGTTTTTCTTAGGTATTCACAACCTTCTCAACTTTTTCTCCCAGAGCATCCCACCATCATGTTCTTGTATCGTAGCTCACTCAGTTCATTCAAGTCCAATAATTAGTTTTACTATACAATGGAAGCAAAATCTTGGAGAGTGTATTATACACAACCTAGATAAATTACGGAGGACCTATCACATTATTCCACTGCCCTAACACAGATTTGAAAGTATGATTTAGTCACTTCCTTTTCTGCCTTTTCATTCTCCTCTGAAGCAGTAAACCCTTAAAACTTCACTCATCCATTTATAGACACACACACACACACACACACACACACACACACACTTGATTTGATTTGATATTTGTACTTTGTCCACAGAAATTCCATACTTGCTCATTTATCCAATTACGACAAACTACATACTGCTCCAAGTGTCAATATTAGCCAGATACCATGGGTTCTCTTCAGCTTAATTTTTCCTTCTTTCTTCTGTTTTCCTTATAACAGCCTTAGTGATTGGAAGACTTAATTATTCTTCACACATCACCTACTTTCAGCATCAGCAGCTCAAGTAGGTAAGTCATAAGTCTACCAAATAGGTAAATACATAAAGCACTCATTAAATACACATATCATACCGTAATATTTTTTATTTGGAGCATTTATTAAAATCACATATGTATGCAATTTTAACAAACCTTATACTAGTGTGGAGGTCTCATCAAACTACTTTTATAAGGAGGAGGTTTTGTAAAAACATTTCCGACATATTTTCACTCAATGATGCAACATAAACAATTCAACTTCTATAGAACTATGTAGTGTACACGAATCAATGAACAAATAGTAAAGACTTCTGTCAGGAGTTTAGGACAGAAGAGAAGTAAATGGCTTTAACAAAAAGAAAAATCCTTACCCATGAGGTATCTATTAAGTGAATACTGCTATAGAATGATAACTCAGAATAAAATATTTCCCATAGTAACAACTGAAAAAAATACATCATTTTTCTACACAGGACACTTCCTTCCTTAAAGAGCTTTGCTAAGGAACAAATATGTCTCTAAAATATGAATTGAGTCATTAATAGTACATTTTGACAATTCTTCATTAAAAAAGTTCTTTCCAAATCCAAGTGGCAAAGGCAAGAACAAATTATCACTAAATTCTTACATTCAAGACTAATGCCAAGTTAAAAGAATGATGCTAAATTAAGATATATGCTATTTAAAACCAGAGACTTAGAATAATTTTGTTCAGCCCATACAGTAGTAATCTGAGATAAATTCTTCTAAGAATACTAAGATTGAACGTAAAATTTAGTGCATGATGAATATCATTCTGTACTCTGGGAAGAAGTATCAAATTCTCTCAGAACGCTGTAACTCATTGTTATAATCAATTATTCAAGTATAATTCTCCATGGCTTTTATATTATTAAAGTCTACAGGAACACATCTTTTCCACAAAGACTACATTACACAGATAAATACTACTACTGTGACCAAAAATATGCCTTACAAATAGTACAATAATGGAACAATTTACGTTATTCATTCAAATGGATGAAATCTTTCAGAAAAATTATATAGTTTCCTCCCATATCCATATGGAAAACAGAACTCTTCATGCAAATAAATGTTATCAACATTAATTTACTCAGAATATTTACAGCCACATAAAATAGTTATATTCTTGATTAAATATTTATAGACTGAAAGGACAAATGTCAGTCTTCACTGGAATAAAAATCATGGAGAAAGAATACGGATTCCTTTTGAGTAAGGAAAAGAGAAACAGAACTGAGAGACTTGAGTCTGGAAACTCATTTGTAAATTCATTACATTATAAACTTCAAGATTCAGTCATTTTCAAGATTCTGTGTCTTATGACTGTATTTTTTTAAATAACTGGAAAATCATTAAAGAATCAATATCCTTCAGATGCAACACATGCTTGTGTTTCATTCATCACAAAATACTCAATGAATTACTAGTAAAACTTGTGGGAATATAGATTATATGTGATGTGAATGACTGATTTCCTGTTACAATATATTTTACTGAATGCATTACACATATCATTAAAAAAAGCACCTGCCAGCATTCCATTTTCTTTTCTCTATTGCCAAAGGCTTAACTAGTCTTTATTTTTTTTTAAATAAAAGGTGATCTTACCCAGAGGTAAGATCATCTAGGTATGTTCATACAGAAGATAATATGCATATTTTATAGTAAATATAAAATTATAAAAATTCATAAAAAATAGAGACACTAGTAAGAACATTAAAAATTGAAACCTATAAAACTCTTCAAAAATTATTTCCTTATAAAGCTTTCTAATATGAAATATTATAAATATATTCTAAATATTCAAATATATTATTTATAATTATTTTATATTTTTAATTGTTCTTACAAGTATTATAAATGATTAAGAACTTAAAATTAATGTGAGCAAATTCAATTGCACCTTCTCCAGCAAATAAATTACGCATCATTTCCCTGCTCAGTAGCTACTGCCACACTGGCAAGATATGATCAACCGTTAGTAAGACTCCTTGAAAGTCCACTGTTAATCATAATGCTATGTCTTCTTCTACTACCTATTTCTAAAAAGAAACTATTCTATATCTTCACTTCTACTGAAACTATTGGATGTACTCCACTATATGTAACTCAAATTGTTAGAAAAGAAAAAGTTGGTGTGCCTGGGTAGCTCAGTTGGTTAAGCATCTGACTCTTGATTTCAGCTCAGGTCATAATCTCACAACTTGTGAGACTGAGCCCTGCAATGATCTGTCAGTGCAGAGACTGCTTGGGATTCTCTCTCTCCCTCTCTCTGCCCCTCTCTTACTCTCAAAATAAATAAATAAACTTTAAAAAAAAAAAAAGAAAAACTACTCAACCTCAAATCAGTTCTTAGTTACAATTCTTTTGAAAAAAGTCACACCAACCATGAAGTTTTGAATTATGCTTAGTAATGAAAACCAAATACTCACAAAGAAGGATCTTGTACGAGATCTTTGAGATTTATCCCACTGCGATCTTCTGCAAGATTCCTGAAGCAACTATCACTCACTAAACAAGAGAGGGAGAGAGAAAAAGAAAATTAATTTTTGTTTACATTTTATTTCAATTACTCCTGACAAAATGGAATTTTAAATTAAAACTGGCTCTCTGGATGGCATTTTTCCAAACAGTAATGTTGATCAATTTCTGGACCTAGCAGATTTTGCAACAAATATTAATATTCAATAACAAACCAATAATCTAAGCATACAAACTTTATATAAATACAACACATACAGCCAGGGCCACTCTGGAAAACAGTATGGAGATTCCTCAAAAAATTAAACATAGAATTACCTTACAACCCAGCAATTACACTACTAGGTATTTATCCAAAGAATACAAAAGTGCTGATTCAAGGGGCACATGCACCTCAACGTTTATAGAAGCACTATCAACAATAGCCAAATTATGGAAAGAACCCAAATGTCCATCAACTAACAAATGGATAAAGATGTTTTATATATATGTGGGTGTATACACACACACACACAAATGAAATATTACTCAGCAATCAAATAAAATGAAATATCGCCATTTGCAATAACATGGATTGGAACTAGAGTATATATTGAGTGGAATAAGTCAGCGAAAGATAAATATCATATGACTTCACTCATATGTGGAATATAAGAAACAAAATAGATGAACACAGAAGGGAAGGAAAAATAAGATAAAAACAGAGAGGTAGGCAAATCATAAGAAACTCTTAAATACAGAGAACAAACTGAGGGTTGCTGGTGGGGTGTTAGGTGGGGGGATGGGCTAAATGGATGATGGGCAATAAAGAGGGCACTTGTTGAGATGAGCACTGGGTGTTCTATGTAAGTGATGAATCACTAAATTCTACTCCAGAAATCATTATTACACTGTATTTTAACTAACTGGGGTTTAAATAAAATTTAAAAATTAAAATAATAAAAAAAATACAACACAGAAAAGACTAAACACATAGGTCTAAATTTTGTTCTTACTTTTATAAGACTAAATTACCAGCATATAGTGGCAAATCACTGATTCCACAACAACTAGGGGAAAAAAAGGTAAGTTGTCCCTCCAAGTTATATTTTTAAAGATATTAGACAACAATGTGAGCTAATAAGGATAAATGAGGAGAAAAGTGGTATCACTTCTTAGGTGAGTCAAGCTTCCTAATTATTTTCATTTCTAGGAGGATTTGCCACTTATAACCTAAGAGTCAGAAAGAGGAAGACTATTAGGGAAAAGAGAAACCAGCATAGTTCTTGATGGTTCACAGGCTGGCATGACAGACTGAAATCCATTGGAACCCTAAAACATAGACAGTTTTCTGCTGGAGATTTGCTAAGGGCCAGGACTGCACAAGATGACTTGGAATGAGGAGGAAAAAAATGGGTCAGAGGGCAAATAATGTTTTCTATAGTACTGTGGTGATTAGGAGTCAAAGTCATATTACAGTAGGTGGAGCCTACCACTTTCAGTGTAGAACTTCAGATCTCCCCTAAGAATAATTTACTCTCAACCACAAGCAAGGTGGGAGGTGGGATGTGGGGAGGGGGTGAAAAGGGGACAGAACTCAAAAGATAAAGTAAAATTTCTCATAATTTCACAGTACTTAAGTACAAAGTCACATCGGAAATATGGCACACAACAGGTTTTGCCCTTAAAGACATTTAAAACCCGAGGTAGACTAAGTATATATCTAAAGTTTTCACTCTATCCATCTCAATTTGAAGTTGAGTTAAAGTGACTGGCACTTAACACTAAATAACATTTAATTTCTATGATCTTATAATAAACAGTATTTGGTATATTACAGAAATTACAAAATGTGACCAATAACAAAAAGAAAAAATTATATGTGTGTGTGTGTCTGTGTGTGTGTGTGTCTATAGTGACACACAGATGATACAGAATCAGAAGATAAGGACTTTACAAAAACTTAAAACTTTCAAAAAACCTATTTAACAGAAGTTGAAGATACGGAAAAATATTCACACTTGATGAAAGAAGTAAAATTTCAGCAAAGAATTAAAATCTATGAAGAAGAATCAAATAGTAATTTTAGAATTGAAAACACAATATCTGAAATTAAGAAATCAGTGGTTGAGCTGACTCAACACAGAAAACACGGGATTTGTGAACATGAAGAGATCAGTAGAAAATATCCAAACAGAAGCAATGGGGGGAGGGGGGAGGTGAAAAGATCAGAGGAAAAGAAACATGTGGAAATCAAACAGCCCAATGTAATTGTAGTTGAGTATATGACTCCAGCTTTGGTTGAGAGAATGGGGCAAAGCAATATTTTTAGAAAACAACTGAGAATATTCCAAAACTGATACAACACACTAATTCACTGACTCAGGAGGAACATCAAACCCCACATTGGAAAAAGTAAAATAACACAACACCCAGCAGTCAAACCACTGAAAATAAAAGATGGTAAGAAATCTTAAAAAGAGCCAGGAGGAGAGAAAGGACACATCACTTTCAAAGGAAAAAACAATAAACCGTACAGCTGATTACTCAACATAAACTATGGAATCCAGAAGACAATGGAAAGATGTTAATATCCTGATGGAAAACTGGAAATCTAAAAGTATATACCTTGATAAAATATCCATCCCCAAATTAAAAGCAAAATAAAACTTTACTTATATTTTTTATTTGTAGCATAAATATTTAGTATTGATTATTTTCTATTTCAATTTAACAATTTTATTATATATAACTTAGTCATTTCTAACCTACAGAAGGATCAAAGATAATATGACATTCGCCTGATTCCTTTCAAAGATTCAGTACCTAATATTTTATTTGGATTTTATATTCCCTTTTTTATAAGTCCCTGAAAATTATACATCTGTATCTCTCTCTGAATTTAATGATAATACCTATAAACAATGATGCTTTAAAAATATTTGAAGTTGAATAAAGTTTGGATTTTTTTTTATTAAATCCAAAAAGATATTCCCCACTTTTTTTTCTGCCACAAGTGAAATGATTTTCATTAATATATAATTTTCATTCCATATTTAACAGACACTGATCTCAACCTGTTGATTTACAAATTTCCTTTTTGTAATTTTAATACAAATGCTCTTTATTACACCATTGCCTGAATAGGGCCAAAGGAAAAAAATAAAATGTTGACACAGTGTAAATAAAGTGGTTTCCTGCTGAGCTGAACTAAAATTGAAGCCATAATATACCATAAAATTTGTTCTCATAAAGTTTCTTGCCTAATTTGGCAAATATAAGAGCTTATTTATAAACTTCAAGAGCCTGAAAATTTTGGAGGCTTAATTAAAATGGAATAAACCTTTGCTCCTTTAAAGGCTTGCTAGTCAGCTACCTGTGAAATGAGTTTTGCTAAAGAAGGGACTTTTCTAAAATTCATGTCCCATCCAAATTTTAAGTTAAACACAGAGGAAGAAACCTAAAATAGTCTGTTAACAAAAATTCTAAAACTTTAGGTGCCTAACAACGTATATCATATTTAAAGTTTTATTTTTTACCAACACAACAAATTTTGTTTTTTTCATTGTAAATAAGAATATAGTACTTAAGAAGAAAATGAACATGATTTTTTTGTATGTAAACACATTAAAATCAATCATTTTGGATCACCATAATTTACTCTCTTTTTTCCCACAGTATATGATTACAGGAACTACTACACTCTTCATTCCACAGACTAATAAAATGTTTTCAACATGTCACCACAAATATCAGATAAAATGGAAGAAATTATAACAGAAACGTGGTCAAACTATGGTACTAACATGAAAATTATAAACTTGAACTTCAATCTGTTTTAAATTGATACAATAATTAACTTGGAAGGACACAAAGAAAAATTAGAAATACTTGTAAAATTGGAGCGCCTGGGAAATCAACTCTTGATTTTGGCTCAGGTCATGATATTGCAGTTCTAGCTCCACATTGGGCTCTGTGCTGTCAGTGCAGATTCTGCTTGGGATTCTCTGTCTTCCCCTCTCTCTCTGCCCCTCCTCTGCGCGCTCACGCTCTCTCTCTCTCTCTCTCTCTCTCAAAATAAACTTTTTTTTTTAAAGAAAGAAATATTTGTAAAATGGACTCTAGCAGAGTTCTTGTCCAATCATATGCACTTTTCCCTGAAAATGTTAAACTTTTGGATCTATAATCAAGAAAATAATTGGTACTTGTTATATGTTAAGAATTTCATATTTATTATTTCACTTAATCTTCTTTATCATCCAGTGATAAGCCTATCTGTGTTACTATTTTACAGATGAAGATAGTAAAGCATGGGGAGATTAAACATCCTATCAATCATATAGCTAATAAATAGAAGTACTGGGAAAATCTAGATGCTGTAACTCTAGACCTTCTACTCTTAACCACTATACCATATACAGACCATAGTTCTTGTCAATCATTCACATATTCTGGATTCTCCTACATTTCCATAACTTCAAAACACATAAAAGTTATACAACTAAAATTCATTATAAGACACTAAATTTCAACTCAAAGCATTATTAAAGAATTACAGCTTTTAAAGTAGAATAAAACATTATGGATCATCTAGTTAAGTGGTTAGCTAACCATGCGTCATATCTCATGGGTTTTATGGAGGTATCTCAGATCAATGACATCCATTTCCACTTTAAGCTAAAGAGCTGTATTTATATTTGAAAAAAATGCTGAAGAAATTTTTATAGAGGCTGAAACACATATACATACACACACCTCAGAAGAGTATTAGTTCTACTCATCAGTATTTTATAGGTGAGAATCACAGTTTGCCTACGGTCAGCAAGAGTCAGCATTCAAACTCAGTATATACTTAGAAATATTTATGAAATGGATCCTAACAAGGTTCTCGGCTAATTATAAATACGTTATTTTTGTATATAGTCATTTTTTTATGATTTACAATCAAAGTAATAGTTGACATTATGTGCTGAACACTTCATGTTCATTTTCCTACTTACAACAAGTATTATGTATAATCAATATGATCTTTGATAAAATCTTTATAATGTATTTTCTCAGTCCTACTATTATGGATTATTCCATCTGATTACTAGAAGCTATAGTGTGAAAGATCTAGTCATTTCTTTCTTTCAGGATGACATTTATATTCTATCTTGTTCTGGTCAGGAAGAATTTTCCTATAACAAAAGTATTTCTATCACCAAAAATTCTTGTTTAAAATACAGCTTGGTAAGAATTCAGTATTTATTTAACCTATTGTATTGTCCATATTTAAGAACATGAAAATAAGGTACAACTTGAAAATTGCTAAGTTGACAGTAAAAACAGATCCAATTTAAAACTCATTCATTCTTGGGGTGCCTGGGTAGCGCAGTCGGTTAAGCGTCCGACTTCAGCCAGGTCACGATCTCGCGGTCCGGGAGTTCGAGCCCCGCGTCAGGCTCTGGGCTGATGGCTCAGAGCCTGGAGCCTGTTTCCCATTCTGTGTCTCCCTCTCTCTCTGCCCCTCCCCCGTTCATGCTCTGTCTCTGTCCCAAAAATAAATAAACGTTGAAAAAAAAAAAAATAATAAAACTCATTCATTCCATAGTTTCAAAATACCCAAGTGAAATAAAATCCCAAAGAAATGGCTCTGCAAAAACAACTGAAGATTAAAATAAAATGTAGTTTATACTATCTAGAGATTCTAATTAATTTATTCAAAGTTAGACTGAACAAATTCAACAATAGTTTACAATCACAGAATAAGATAAAGATATTGATATAAGTGCTTCAAAAAATAAATACTTGAGTGTCAAAAACTTAAGATCTGGTTCTTGGAAACACCACATACCTTTCTAAAAATTGTCCCCTTCTATGATCATAGTGTGAAAGTTAAATGTTTAGTGGAAAATGTCAATATGTTATGATTTTAAAATACCACCAAAAATTCAGCATGTTACTTATTTATTCTAAACATATGTAATTAACAACTGACATAAGAAAAATGAGACTGATTGCATAAATCTTAGTCACATTTTTCTTTTTTTTTAATTTTTTTAACGTTTATTTATTTTTGAGAGAGAGAGACAGACAGACAGAGCGTGAGTGGGAGAGGGGCAGAGTGAGAGGGAGACACAGAATTTGAAGCAGGCTCCAGGCTCCGAACTGTCAGCACAGAGCCTGACATGGGTCTCAAACCCACGAAACATGAGATCATGACCTGACCTGAAGCTGAACTCCAGCACTTAACCAAGTGAGCCACCCAGATGCCCCATATTTTTCAAGATAAATCTATTTTGTTTTAGTTATTAAGGTGAAATTCGTATAATACAAAATTATTTATTTTTCAAAATTATCCATTTTAAAGTGTAACGTTCAGTGACATTTAGCACATTCACAATGTTTTGCAACCACTACCTCTATTTCCAAAATCATTTTCATCATCCTAAGAGAAAACCTGCTACCCATTAAGCAGCAAGTCCCTATTCCTCCCTTCCCCTAATCCCTGGCAACCACCAATCTACTTTCTATCCCTGTGGATTTAATTATTCTGGATATTTCATACAAATGGAAGCATATGTGATTTTTTTTTTGTCTAGATTATTTCACGTAGCATAATATTTTCAAGCTTCATCTATGCTGTAGCATGTTGCATTACTTCGTTCCTCTGGTTAGATAATATTCCATTGGCTAGATAATATTCCACCTACTTCCATGGTATGTAAGTACCACTTTTGTCTATCCAATCACCCTTTTGGCCATTTGGGCTGATTCCATTTTTTGGCTATTGTGAATAGTGCTGAATGAGCATGTATGTACAAGTACTTATTTTGCACTTGTTTTCAATTTTGGGGGGTATATACCAAGAAACTGAATTGCTGATCATATGATAATTTCATGTTTAATTTGTTTGAGGAACTATAAAATCGTTTTCCAAAGCATTTCCACTATTTTATATTCCACCAGCAATGTAAGAGGGTCCCATTTCACCACCAGCCATTACGGTCATTTTAACTCAGTCATAATAGTGGGGTGTAAAGTATCATGTCATTGTGGTTGTGATTACATTTTCCTAATGATAAATGGTGTTGAGCATCTTTCCATGTGCTAATGACTATTTGTGTATCTTCTTGGGAAAAATGTCTATTCAAGCCCTTTGTATACTTTTTTTTTTTTTAATTTTTTTTTTCAACGTTTATTTATTTTTGGGACAGAGAGAGACAGAGCACGAACGGGGGAGGGGCAGAGAGAGAGGGAGACACAGAATCGGAAACAGGCTCCAGGCTCCGAGCCATCAGCCCAGAGCCCGACGCGGGGCTCGAACTCACGGACCGCGAGATCGTGACCTGGCTGAAGTCGGACGCTCAACCGACTGCGCCACCCAGGCGCCCCCCTTTGTATACTTTTTAATTCAGTGGTTGATCTTTCTGTTGTTGACTTGTAAGATGTATTTATATACTCCGGATACTAGACCCTTATCAAACGTATGATTTGCAAGTTTTTAATCCCATCCCAATCCCAAGTCATTATGTCCTCTTGATAGTGTCCTTGAATGTACAAAAGTTTTTAATTTTGATGAATTTCAATTTGTCTATTTTTTATTTGGTGTCATATTTAAGAAACCATTACCAAATCCATGATCATGAGGAATTTCCCATATGCTTTCTTGTTAAGTATTTTATAGTTTCAACTCTTTAGGTCTTTTATCCATTTTGGGCTAATGTTTGTACATTGTGTGGGGGTAAGAGTCTGACTTCTTTCTTTGACAAACAAGTGTTTACCTAGTTGTTCAAGCACCATTTGTTCAAGAGGCAATTCTTTCCCTATTGAATGATATTGGCTCTCTTTGAAAAATCAATTACCTATACACATATGGGCTATTCTGGAGTACATTATATTTTCTTGATCTATTTGTCTACTCTTATGCCAATATCACACTGTTCTGATTACTATGGTTTGTAGTGAGTTATTAAATTGGGAGCTGTGAGTTCCCCAACTTTGTTTTTTCTTTTTCAAGATATTTTTGGTGACTCATAATTCCTTTCAATTCTATATGAATATTAGTATTCTGATCCATATTTTACACCAAATTCTGATCCTTATTTTAAGCAGACTCATTTCAAAACAGATTTTCCTATAACTAATTATCTATCCTCAGACACTACTTTAAATTTTCTTCCATGCCTAAGTCCTATGATTTCCTACCAACTAAAATTTCCCTGAATTCTTAAAAAAAAAAAAAAAAAGGTAAACTAAGCACAAAGTACTATTACCAAACAAACTGAATGATGTAAATGAACAACAAACTACAATAAATAATAGTGATTGAATTTTGGTAATTTTCTTAATGTATTCAACCCAAAATCATAAGCCAAAACAATGCTTTTTTGCAAAAGATATTATACTATAATAATTTCACAACTATCATTTCTTTAATTTTAAATTATTTTGGGGCACCTGGGTGGCTCAGTCGGTTAAGCATCTGACTTCGGCTCAAGTCATGATTTCACAGTTGGTGGGTTCAAGCCCCAGGGTCAGGGTCTGTGCTGACAGCTCAAAGCCTGGAGCCTGTTTCGGATTCTGTGTTTTCCTCTCTCCCTGCCTCCCCCACCCCCATGCTTGTGCTCTATCTCTCTCTCAAAAATAAATAAACACTGGGAGAGGGACCAACATGGTGGAGAAGTGGGGAGATCGGTACTTCCCACGTCTCTCAAACAAAGAAGGGCTGAAGCCAAAGGACTTTGAACCCAGAGTCTGAGAGGAAAAGACACTGAGTCTACCAGGGAGAAACTGGGACAACTTGATGGGCCATAGGTGGGTGGTTGCGAACTGGGGAAGATAAAATGGGCAGCATAGACATGGAGGGGAGGAATCCCCTTCTGCAGAGAAACAAAGGGAAGAGAAAGATCAGCTGGGAAAGTGTAGGCCTATATCTGGACAACAGAAAAAAACCTGGGACCAGGACGGAGAGGGGTCCCATCTCTAACTACAGGCTAGAGGATTTCTAACTGCAGATCCCATTGTCGAACTGGGGCAAGCTGTCCTGTACACACCTGGGGAGGAGGGGACCAACCTCTGGGTTTGGTGGTAGATCAGGGGCGCAGTCCACAGCAGGAACTGGTCCCCTCCCCTGAAGTACTGTAGCATAGGACAAAACCAGCAGGGACTACATATCAGGAAGTGCTTCCCAAGTACCCGGACTCATGGAGCAGGAGTTAAGGAGTCGGCGGAGTGAGACAGCTTCATCTGCGCCAGGACACAGTGAGGGTGGCTCCAAAGGAGTGACGTGGCTCCAAAGGAGTGACGTGGCTCCAAAGGAGTGACGTGGCTGACCCGGTAATGGAGAAATGACTGGGGGGTGGCCATTTTCCTCCTCACCACCACCAAGGTGGGGCCTCAGGGATTGGTCCATGGGACCCACAGTGGAGCCGAGACCAGCCTATACCAAACCACGCCCCTCAGTCCTGGGTAACTGCCTGTCTTCTGGAGCGGGATAGACGATGCCGAAACAGACCCCTCCTCCAGACCAGCGCTGATGAATTGCCTGGATTAATTCTAGGACAATTCTTGTTATATAGATGTATTGTCCATTCCATTTTGCTTCTTAACTCTCCCTCCACTAGGCTGATTACTCTGGTTATTGGTTTGTTTGAACAAACACATTTAATCCATTCTCTTGATACATGCTCTACACCTCCTTCTTTATATTCCTTTCTCTCTCTCTTTGCAATAATCAAGCAGTATAGTTTCTCTAAGTAACTTTATCTAAATTTCTTTTTCCCTTCCTTATTTTCCTTTCTCTCTCTCTCTCTCTCTCTCTCTCTCTCTCTCTCTTAAGCCTTTTAGTCTCTCTGCCTGGTCAATGTTTATTTTTTCTTTTTCTCCACCCCTGTCATTTCTCTTTGTATGTGCTCTTCCATCAGCACCACATCCACCCTGTTCTTTGCTTCTAGCTGGTGTTTCTGAGTTTTTTGCTTTTGGATTGTTTTTAGCTTTTAGTTTTTTTGTTTTTGTTTGTTTTATTTGTTTATGTGTTTGCATGTTTTTGTTTTCTGTTTGTCTGTTTTCCTTTCCAGAGCTACTTCAAGGAATAAATCAAAGCACACCCGGTGGAAGGTCCAAAACATAACTATAAGTAGGGAAATAAAATAACCAAAGTCACAATGACAGCAAATAACACTCTCCAAAAAACACATCCTGAAGGGCCAGGCCATGGACAGTATATGAGCCCCCTTTATAAATATAGCAGTGCTCACAGGTGCACAGCACATAACAAGCTTTAAAAATTCAAAACGGACAGAAAACTAGCCAAAATGATGAAACAGAAGAATTCTCCTCAAAAGAAATATCAGGAAGAAGTAACAGCTAAAGAATTGATTGAAATAGATATAAGCAACATAACTGAACAAGAACTTAGAATAACAATCATAAAATTAATCACTGGGCTTGAAAAATGCATAGAAGACAGCAGAGAATCTATTGCTACAGACATCAAGGGACTAAAACATAGTCGTGATGAATGTAAAAATGCTATAAATGAGGTGCAAATAAAATGGAGGCAGCCACAGTGTGGACTGAAGAGGCAGAGGAGAAAATAAGTGAATTGGAAGATGAAATTATGGAAAAAGGGGAAGCTGAGAAAGATTTAAAAAATCCAGGATCATGAGGGGAGAATTAGAGAACTAAGTGATTCAAGCAAACTGAACAATATCCATATTATAGGATTTCCAGAAGAAGAAGAGAGAGAGAGAAAGGGGCTGAAGATATACTTGAACAAATCATAGCTGAGAACTTTCCCAATCTAGGGAAAGAAACAGTCACTGAAATCCAAGAGGCACAGAGAACTCCCTTCAAACATAACTAGAATCGATATTCTGCATGACATATCATAGTGAAAATGGCAAAATACAAGGATAAAGAGAGAATTCTGAAAGCAGCTAGGGAAAAACAGGCCTTAACAAAGGTAGAAACAAAAGGGTAGCAGCAGACCTATCTACTGAAACTTGGCAGGCCAGAAAGGAAAGGCAGGAAATCTTCAATGCGATGAACAGGAAAAATATGCAGCCAAGAATCCTTTAACTGGCAAGCCTGTCATTCAGAATAGAAGGAGAAATGAAGGTTTTCCCAAACAAACAAAAACTGAAGAAATTCATTACCACTAAACCAGCACTACAAGAGATCCCAAAGGGGACTCTGTCAGTGAAATGTTCCAAGGACCACAAAGTACCAGAGACATCACTGCAAGCATGAAACCTACAGATAACACAATGACTCTAAACCCATCTTTCAGTAATAACACTGAATATAAATGGACTAAATGTTCCAATCAAAAGACATAGGGTATCACAATGAATAAAAAACAAACAAACAAACAAAAAACCAAGATCCATCTATTTACTGTCTACAGGAGACTCATTTTAGACCTGTGGACACCTTCAGATTGAAAGTGAGGGGATGGAGAACTGGCTATCATGCTACTGGAAGTCAAAAGAAAGCTGGAGTAGCCATACTTATACAAACTAGACTTTAAATTAAAGTCTGAATAAGAGATGAAGGAGGGCATTATATGATAATTACAGGGTCTATCCATCAGGAAGAGCTACACAATTATAAATTTCTATGCACTAAATTCGGTAGCACCCAAATATATAAAACAATTGGGGCGCCTGGGTGGCACAGTCGGTTAAGCGTCCGACTTCAGCCAGGTCACGATCTCGCGGTGCGTGAGTTCGAGCCCCGCGTCAGGCTCTGGGCTGATGGCTCAGAGCCTGGAGCCTGGTTCCAATTCTGTGTCTCCCTCTCTCTCTGCCCCTCCCCCGTTCATGCTCTGTCTCTCTCTGTCCCAAAAATAAATAAACGTTGAAAAAAAAAAATTAAAAAAAAATGTGTTCAAATATATAAAACAATCACAAACATAAGCAATCTTACTTATAACAATGTGGTAAGAATGTAGACTTTAATACTCCAATTACAGCAATGGACAAATCATCTAGACAGACAATCAGTAAAGAAACAATGGCCCTGAACAATACATTGGACCAGATGGACTTAACAGATATATTTAGAGCTCTACATTCCAAAGCAGCAAAATATACTTTCTTCTTGAGTACACATGGAACATTCTCCAAGATAGATCACATATTGGGCCACAAAACATCCCTCAATAAATATAAAGAATTGAGATTATACCATACACACTTTCAGATCACAATGCTATGAAACTTGAAATCAACCACAGGAAAAAGTCTGGAAAACCTCCAAAAGCATGGAGGTTAAAGAACACCCTACTAAAGAATGAATGAGTCAACCAGGCAATTAGAGAAAAATTTAAAAATATATGGAAACAAATGAAGATGAAAATACAACAATCCAAACCCGTTGGGATGCAGCAAAGGGAATCCTAAGAGGAAAATACATTACAATCCAGGCCTATCTCAAGAAACAAGAAAAATCCCAAATACAAAATCTAATAGCATACCTAAAAGAACTAGAAGTAGAACAGCAAAGACACCCCAAAGCCAGCAGAAGAAGAGAAATAATAAAGATCAGAGCAGAAATAAACAATATAGAATCCAAAAAAAACAGATCAATGAAACCAAGAGTTGGTTTTTTGAAAAAATAAACAAAATTGATAAACCTCTAGCCAGGCTTCTCAAAAAAAAAAAAAAAAAAAAAGAGAGAGAGAGAGAGAGAGAGGACCCAAAAACATGAAATCATGAGTGAAAATGGATTTATTACAACCAATCCCTCAGAAATGCAAGCAATTATCAGGGAATACTATGAAAAATTATATGCCAACAAAATGGACAACCTGGAAGAAATGGACAAATTCCTAAACATCCACACACTACCAAAACTCAAATGGGAAGAAACAGAAAATTTAAACAGACCCATAACTAGTGAAGAAATAGTATCAGTTATCAAAAATCTCCCAACAAATAAGAGTCCTGGACCAGAGGACTTCCCTGGAGAATTCTACTGGACGTTTAAAGCAAAGTGAATACTCTTTCTCAAGCTGTTCCAAAAAACAGAAATGAAAGGAAAACTTCCAGACTCATTCTATGAAGCTAGCATTACTTTGATTCCCAAACCAGATAGAGACCCAGCAAAAAAAGTGAACTACAGGCCAATAACCCTGATGAATATAGATGCAAAAATTCTCAACAAGATACTAGCAAATCAAAATCATCAGCATATAAAAAGAATTATTCACCATGATCAAGTGGGATTCATTCCTGGGCTGCAGGGCTGGTTCAATATCCGCAAATCAATCAATATGTTTCATTATATTAATAAAAGAAAAGATAAGAACCATATGATCCTGTCAATAGCTGCAGAAAAAGCATTTGACAAAATTCAGCATCCTTTTTGAATAAAAACCCTCAAGACAGTCGGGATAGAAATAACATATTTAAACATCGTAAAAGCCATTTATGAAAAGCCCACAGCTAATATCATCACCAATGGGGAAAACTAAGAGCTTTCCCCCTGAGACCAGGAACACGATAGGGATGTCCACTCTCACCACTGTTGTTTAACATAGTGTTGGAAGTCCTAGCATCATCAATCAGACAATTAAATGAAATCAAAGGCATCAAAATTGGAAAAGATGAAGTCAAACTTTCACTTTTCACAGACGACATGATACTCTACATGGAAAACCCAACAGATTCCACCAAAAGTCTGCTAGAACTGATACATGACCTCAGCAAAGTCGCAGGGTACAAAATCAATGTACAGAAATCGGTTGCATTTTTATACACCAATAATGAAGCAAGAGAAAGAGAAATACAGAAACTGATCCCATTCACAACTGCACCAAGAACCATAAAATACCTAGGAACAAACCTAACCAAAGATGGAAAAGATCTGTATGCTGAAAACTATAGAAAGCTTATGAAGGAAACTGAAGAAGACACAAAGAAATGGAAAATTTTTCCATTCTCATGGATTGGAAGAATAAATATTGTTAAAATGTCAAAGTACCCAAAGCAGTCTACACATTCAATGAAATCCCACTCAAAATTGCACCAGCATTCTTCTCGAAGCTAGAACAAGCAATTCTAAAATTTGTATGGAACCACAGACGACACCGAATAGCCAAAGTAATACTGAATAAGAAAACCAAAACGGAAAGCATCACAATCCCAAATGTTAGCTTCTACTACGAAGCTGTAATCACCAATACACCATGGTATTGGCACAAAAACAGACACATAGACCAATGGAATAGACCACAGAACCCAGAATTGGACCCACAATTGTATGGCCAACTAATCTTTGACAAAGCAGCAAAGAGTATCCACTGGTAAAAAAAAAAAAAAAAAAAAAAAAAAAAAAAAATTCTCTTTAACAAATGGTGCTAGGAGAACTGGACAGCAACATGCAGAAGATGGAAACTAGACCACTTTCTTACACCATACACAAAAATAAAACCAAAATGGATAAATGACCTGAATGTGAGACAGGAAACCATCAAAACCCTATAGGAGAAAGGAGGGAAAAAACCTCTCTGACATCAGCCACAGCAATTTCTTACTCGACACATCTCCAAAGGCAAGGAGATTAAAAGCAAACGTGAACTATTGGGACCTCATCAAGATAAAAAGTTTCTGCACTACAAAGGAAACAATCAACAAAACTAAAAGGCAACCAACGGAATGGAAAAGATATTTGCAAAATGACATATCGGACAAGGGGCTAGTATCCAAAATCTATAAAGAGCTCACCAAACTCCACACCCGAGAAACAAATAATCCAGTGAAGAAATGGGCAGAAAACATGAATAGACACTTTTCCAAAAAAGGCACCCAGGTGGCCAACAGACACATGAAAAGATGCTCATTGTCACTCCTCATCAGGGAAATACAAATCAAAACCACACTGAGATATCACCTCACGCCAGTCAGAGTGGCCAAAATGAACAAATCAGGAGACTATAGATGCTGGAGAGGATGTGGAGAAATGGGAACCCTCTTGCACTGTTGGTGGGAATGCAACTGGTGAAGCCACTCTGAAAACAGTGTGGAGGTTCCTCAAAAAATAAAAATAGATCTACCCTATGACCCAGCAATAGCACTGCTAGGAATTTCCCCAAGGGATACAGGAGTGCTGATGCATAGGGGCACTGGTACCCCAATGTTTATAGCAGTGCTTTCAATAATAGCCAAATTATGGAAAGAGCCTAAATGTCCATCAACTGATGAATGGGTAAAGAAATTGTGGTTTATATACACAATGGAATACTACTTAGCAGTGAGAAAGAATGAAATATGGCCTTTTGTAGCAATGTGGATGAACTGTAGAGTGTTATGCTAAGTGAAATAAGCCATACAGAGAAAGACAGATACCATATGTTTTCACCCTTATGTGGATCCTGAGAAACTTAACAGGAACCCATGGGGGAGGGGAAGGAAAAAAAAAAGTTAGGGAGGGAGGCAAACCATAAGAGACTCTTAAAAACTGAGAACAAACTGAGGGTTGATGGGGGGTGGGAGGGAGGGGAAAGTGGGTGATTGGCGCTGAGGGAGGCACCTGTTGAGATGAGCACTGGGTGTTGTATGGAAGCCAATTTGACAATAAGTTTCATATTAAAAAAAAAAAAAAAAAAAACAAGGGGTGCCTGGGTGGCTCAGTTGGTTAAGCATCTGACTCTTGATTTTGGCTCTGGTCATGATCTTGCAGTTCATGAGTCTGAGCCCCATGTCAGGCTCTGTACTGACAGTGCAAAGCCTCCTTGGGATTCTCTCTATCCCTCTTTCTCTGCCCTTCCCCTGCTCTTTCTCTCTCAAATTAAATAAACTTAAAAAAAAAAAAAAAAGACCCTTAAAAAATGTTGGCAAATAGAATTCAGCAATATAAAAATGTAATTGTACACCACGACCAAATGCGGTTCATTCCAGGGTCACAAGGCTGGTTCAACATTTGAAAAACAACCAATGTAATCCAACATATAAATAGGCTAAACAAGTACAATCACATGATCACACAACTGAAGCAGAAAAAGTGTTGTTCAATACTCCTCTATGCAAAAATTCTCAAAAATAAAAAAGCAATAAAGGAAAATTCCTCAACTTGATAAACAGCACTTATAAACAATCTTCAGCTAACACCATTCTTAACAGTACAAAGACTGAACGCTTTCCACTGGAGGTCAGGAACAAAACAAAGATGTTGACTCTCTTCACTCTTATTCAACGAAATAATGGAAGATTTAGCCAGTGAAAGAAGGAAATAAAAGGAAATAAAAGACTGGAAAGAAGGAAGTAAACTGTCCATTACTGTAGATGACATGACTGGCAAAATAGAAAATCTACAAAATACCACTAAAACTGATAAATGAGTTCATCGAGATCTTGGGATAGAAGATCAATATACAAAAGTCTATTTTATTTCTATAACTAGCCATGAAAACATGAATGGTGAAGTTAAGAACATAATACCATTGGCAACTATTCAAAAGAAAATTAAATACTCATATGCATATACAACAAGTCATGTATAAAACTTCTGTACTGAAAATTACAAACTACTGGTGAAAGAAATATAAGACCTAATAAATGGAAAACCATATGATATTCATGGATTTGAAGACTGAACACAGTAAAGATGACAATTCTTCCCAAATTGAAACACAGATTTAGCATGCTTCTTTTTAAAATCTCGGTGAGTTGTGTTGTGGGGAATAAGTTTAAGAATCCTCTGAGCTTTCACCAATGGATTAACAAGGCTTAGGGCAGAAAGCCACCACAGGACAAAAGCACCCAGCACAGAAGAAAGCACAGAGTGGAAAGCCACTTCCACAGGACAAAAGTGTTTGAGAACAGGTAGAGGTAGAACGCCACCACAGCAGGGCGGAAACACCCAGAGCTAATTAGCAAGAAAAATGCCTTGTGAACCCTGAGGTAGCATGCTCTATTTGTCTTAGCCCCTAGAAAAGTTAAGATAAACAGACAGTAAATGGCTGTCTGCTCGGCTCTGGGACTTTGATTTGTATTCACCCTAACCCCTAACACCGCATATCTTTGAAACCCCTTTTCTCTCACACATATGAGTTAATGATTACTGTTTTATTGTCTCTTTCTGCACATCCATCATGCATTTAAGCCTTCCAATCCTAATAAATACGGAGCAAGGACCCTTACTCAGGGCTCCTGTCTCCTCCTGGACATTAGCCTCTCTTGTATTCAATTCTGCATCCACTCTCTTACTGGACAAGAGAGAACTCCAGACTCAAAGTCTGTCACATTTTATGTATATACAGGTATTATTAGTCTAAAATTCATATGGAAAGGCAAATGAACTAGAACAGCTAAAGCTATTTTTAAAAAAGCACCTAATGTGAGAAATCATTCTTCTAAATTTCAAGACTTATACAGTTATTACGACTGTGTGGTATTAGCAAAAGGATATACACATGGATCATTGAATCAGATCAGAGAACCCAGAAACAGACTCACATAAATATGCTCAACTCAGTTTTGACAAAAGTGCAAAAGCAATTCAATAAAAGACAGACCCGTACAAATGGTGCTGAAGCAAGTGGACATCCTTAGGCAAAATTGTAACCTCCACCTGTTTTACACCTTATATAAAAATTAACTCAAAATGGATCATGGACTAAAATGTGAAATGTAAAACTATAAAAATTTTAGAAAGGAAAAAAAAGAAAAACTTAGGTTGTAAAGGAACTGGATAACTCATTCCTAGCTAGTGGGAATGCACAAGGGTATAGCTATTCAGCAATACAGTTTGGCAATTACTTTAAAAACTAAGTGTGCAGAAGTGCCTGGGTGGCTCATTCGCTTAAGCATCCAACTTTGGCTCAGATCATGATCAAGCAGTTCATGAGTTTGAGCCCTGCATCGGGCTCTGTGCTGACAGCTCAGAGTCCAGAGCCTGCTTTGGATTCTTCCTCTTTCTCTGCCCCTCCTCCACTCAGACTCTCTTAAAATAAACTTTAAAAAAAAAAGTATGCAATATTCATGCAACCTAGAAACTGTACTCTTAAGCATTTATCCCAGAGGAATGAAAACTATGTTCACACCAAAACTTATATTGGAATTTTTTTTTTCAATATATATGAAGTTTATTGCCAAATTGGTTTCCATTCAACTATATTGGAATGTTTATAGCAGCTTTGTATTTGGCCCAAACTGGAAACATCTCAGATGTCCTTCAATGAGTGAACATTAAACCATGGCACTATCATACCAAAGAATATTACTTTGTTATACAAAGGAACAAACTACAAATATATACCACAATTTCGATGAATCCATAGAAAATAAAGTAACCCATAACATTACATGCAGTAGGATTCCATTTATATAACTTTCTTGCAGTAACAATATCGTAAAAATGAAGAACAAATTAGTGGTTGCTAGGGTTCCAGTGGGGTAATAGTAGGAGATATGTGGGTGTTTTATAAATGGGCAACATGAGGGATCACCGTGTTGACAGAAATTCTAAATATCTTCACTGGATCAACATCAACGTCTTGGTTATCACATTGTACTAATTTGTAAAATATTACCTTTTGGAAAAACTGGATAGAGGTTACAGACGATCTCTCTGTATTAAATCTTATAATGAAATGTGAATCTACAATTATCCCAAAATAAAAATTTTAATTTAAAAAGTCTATTACATTTTTATATACCATCAATAAACAATTTGAAAATAAAATGAAGAAAACAATTCCATTTAAAATAGCATCAAAAGAATGAATACTTCCAAGTAAATTTAACAAAACAAGTGTAAGACTTACATATTGAAAACTAAAAAATATCACTTAAAAATATCTAAATAAACACCCTATCTTCCTGAGTTAGAAAATTTAATTATTAAGATAGCATTACTCCTCTTGATCTATATATTCAACATATCTTACTAAAATCTCAGTAGGCTATTTTGCACAAACTGTCAAACTGATCCTGAAAAAAACTGGTCATATAGACATTAGAGGGATCCTCAACAGTCACACACTTGAGAAATAAAAAACTTGGCAGACTCACACATCACATTTTCAAAAGTTATTACAATGCTATGGTAAATCAAGTCAATATGGTACTGGCATACAGACATATAGATCAACAGAATTAAATTGAAAGTACAGAAATAAACCCTGACAGTTAAGGTCAATTAATTTTCAGTAAAGGTGCCAACACAATTCCATAGAGGAAAGAAGAGTCTTTTCAACAAATGTTGATGTGACAACGAGATATCCACATGCAAAAAGGTGGAATACTACTTTAAACCACATATTAAAATTAATTCAAAATGGATTAAAAAAAACCTTAACATATGAGGCTAAAACTCATGTTTCATGTCCTGAAAGACAACACAAGAGTAAATCTTTGTGACTTTGGATTAAATAATGGCTTCTTTGGTATGATATCAAAAGCAACAAAAGAATAGAAAAAAATGGATATCATAAAAATTTATAATTTTTGCTGGTAAGAACACTAAGAAAATGAAAGGACAAACCCACAGAATGTGAGACAATATTTGTAAATCATCTATCTGATAAAGCAGTATCCAGGATATATAAAGATTCTTACAATTCAACAATAAAAAGACAGCCCAAGTGATGTACGGAATTGTTGAATCACTCTATCGTACAACTGAAAGTAATATAACAATGTATGTTAACTATACTAGAATTTAAAATAAAAAAATGTTTGAAAGACAACCAAATTAAACAATGACTAAAGGATGATGAGTCAATAATACAGAAAAGCTGTCCAACATCATTAGTCATTAAGAAAATGAAAATGAAAATCAAAATGAGATAAAACTTTACACCAAACAGAATGGCTACAATTGAAAAATCAGGTAAGTGTCAGTGACAATGCGGAGAATTTGAAACCCTCATACATTGCTGGTGGAAAATCAAAACATGCAGCCACTTTGGAAAACAAATAGGCAGTTCCTTAAAAAAGTTAGACTGTGACTGTATACCTCAATAATTTCACACCCATGTATATACACAACAGAAGTGAAAACGTGTACATATGTACATGCAAAAACATCTAGGCAAATATTCATAGCAGTATTATTCAAAATGGCAAAAAAAGAACTTCAATGTTCATCAAATGATGACTGGATAAACAAAGCATGCAATGCTAATAAGCGAGTTATTATATGGCAATAAAGAGAAATAAAGTACTGATAAATCACACAACATGGATGAACTCTGAACAAGATTATACTAAATGAAAGAAGCCTGACACAGAAAGGCCACATATTACACTGATCCCTTTTATATGCAATGTCTAGAGCAGACAAATATACACAGACAGAATGTAGATCCATAATGGACTATGGCTTAGGAGAGGAGAGAAAATAAGGAGTGACTATTAATGAGCACAGGGTTTTTCTCTGGAGTGTGAAGATACTCTAAAATTGACAGTATTGATGGTATTATGACTTTGTTATATACTAAACACTGAGTATGCTACAAACCACTGAATGTATTAAAATACACTTTACATGAAAGAATTTTATGATATGTACATTATATATAAATAAAGCTGGTAAAAAATACAAAGATGAATTCCTTTATGACCTGGGTATCAGAAGAAGTTTATAAAGATAATTGGAAATCCAGAAGTAATAAAAGATGAGTATATTCAACTAGTTAAAAAAAAGTTTTGTGAAGCCAAAGTACTCCAAGAATGGATTCAAAAGACAAATAACAAATTAGAAAATATTATTCTAAACACATGTGATACAGTAAGTGCTAATAACCCTAATGTATAAGTTATACTTAAAAATCAAAAATGAAAAAAAAAAAAAAAACAACTAAAAAACTGACCAGAGTGTTCAGAATAAAAGATATTAAGGGGTGCCTGCATGGCTCAGTCGGTTGAGCGTCTGATTTTGGCTCAGGTCATGATTACATGGTTCATGAGATCGAGCCCTACGTTGGGCTTTCTGCTGTTAGTGCAGAGGCCTTCAGATCCTTTGTCCCCCTCTCTCTCTGCTGCTCCCCCACCCTCTCTCTCTCTCAAATATAAACAAACATTAAAAAAAAGATATTCAAATAGCACCTTAATATATGAAACAATGTTCAACTTTACTTACAAAAGATAAATGCAAATTAAACCTAAATTGAGATACTATCATTCACCTATCAAACTGGCAAAAATTCTAATGCTTGGCAATGTTACTTTGCTCAATAGGATGTGGGGAAAGAACTTACTCTCCTTCATTGCTGGGGGCAGGGCAGAATGTTACAACTCTTGTAATGGAGGATTTAAGCATATATAAGAAAAGTTTATAAGCATTTGCTTTTTGACTCAAGAATTCCACTTCTGGGAATTTACACAGAAGATACATTTTGAACAATAGAGAAAAAAAGTTTACATAAGATTATTCACTTATTTGTGAAAGCAACAAACTGGGAGCAGAAAACACTGAATGTTCATAAATACTCATACATAAAATATTGGGTAGAATAATTATCACACTTCCACACAATGTAATATTATATAACTGTAAAACACATAAAAGGTCTCTGTAAGTGATTGATAATTTCCAGGATATTAATATGTGAAATTAATATTAATATGTGAAAAAGCAAATTGCATAACATTATTGATGCTATTTTCAAATAAGAAAGAAGGTAAATTTAGAGACTATATAAGTATCTACCTCTGTAAAGAAGAAACATGAAAGATTAACCAAAAAATGAAATTGGATCCCTACAGAGTAAAAGAACAGGGTAGAATGGATAGGGAAAGGATTGAGAGGTCTCTAAGTATACTTTTTGATATAACTTTTATATTTGAACCATATTCATGTTGTATATTCAAAATGTTAAAATAAATGAAGATGAAAAAATAAAAATATAGGCACCAGATTAACCCAACCATAACTCAAATTAATAACCTAACAGCACTAAAGAAAAAATAAGACCCAGGATTCTCTATGGAAGAAAGGAGATGCAAATACAGAAGAGGGTAACAAGAGAAAAACCATGAGATTATGGATTGTATTTTAGGTTTCAGTAGGAATTCATGATGCTCATACTTTTTAAATTTTTTTTTCAAGCTGTGTCTACTGAAAAGGCCAAGAGTTCATGACACACAGTAACAATGAGGACATCTAGCACCCTGGAGGGTATGTCTAATTCCAGGTCTAGGGCAGAAAAACAACACAAAGCAAAGAAAGAAACATTAAATGAAACTGAAATATCATCTTGTGATAAAAAGTTTAAAAGTGGTCAAACACAACAGAGAACATGTCAAAATGATACAGGAGCCAACATGAAGAACTGCCCAATGACAAATTTGGAATTATTTAAACATCAGAATGAACAATGATATAACAGAGTATGAAATATCTAACTTAAAAAAAGAAACAAAGGAGAGACTGGGCAAAACAAAAATCTCTCCTTTATAGGGGAATGTGAATAATACCTGTAGAAATAATAATAGAATTAGACAATTATCAGTTAACAACCTCCAGAGTAATAACAGATGTAGGAAAGAATTGTCAGTGGATGTTAAAACACTGGATAAAATGTTGTAAAGGAACTGACATTCTCAAAACATTACCCCACGAATAATTCATGAATAACTTATAACGGATTGGGAGAAGATATTTGCAGATGACATATCTGATAAAGGGTTAATATTAATATTCAAAATATATACAAAACTTACCAAACTCAATACCCATAAAACAAATAATCCAGTTAAGACATACGAAGAACACATGAAGAGACATTTTCCCCAAACATCCGGAAGGCTAGCAGACACAAGAAAAGATGCTCAGCACCACTCATTATCAGGGATATACAAATCAAAACTACAATGAGGTATCACCTCACATCTTTCAGAATGGTTAAAAGTGACAATTCAGAAAACAACAAATGTTGGCAACAATGCAGAGAAAGAGGAACATCCCTTACACTGTTGATGGGAATGCAAACAGTTACAACCACTCTGGAAAACAGTTTCGAGGTTCCTAAAAAAGTTAAAAATAGAACCACTCTATGATCCAGCAATTGCACTACCAGGCATTTAACCAAAGCATACAAAAATACTGATTCGAAAGGACACATACACTCCAATCAACAACAGCAAAATTATGGAAAAACCCCAAATGTCCAACGAATGATGAATGGATAAAGAACATGTGGTGAAGAATGAAATCTTGCCATTTGAAGTGATGTGAATGGAGGTGGAAGATATAATACTGGGGGAAATAAGTCAGTCAGAGAAAGACAAATACCGTTTGATTTCACTCATATATGGAATTTAAGAAAAAAAACAGAAGAATATACAGAGAAAAAAAAGAAAGAGGCAAACCATAAAACAGTCCTAACTGTACAGAAAAACTAAGGGTTACTGGAGGGGAGATGGGCAGGTGGACAGGTTAAATGTGTGATGAGTATTAAGGAGGGCACTTGTTCCTATGAGCACTGAGTGTTAATATGTAAGTGATGAATCACTAAATTCAACACCTAAAATTAATATTACACTATATGTTAAGTAACTGGAATTTAAATAAAAACTTGAAACAATCAAAAAAATGAAAAAAAGTAAGTTAGAGAAAGCCAAATACCATCCATCTCATTATATGTGTAACAACAACAACAACAACAACAACAAACCCAAAACAAACAAAGAGACCCTTAAATACAGAGAACAAACTGGCAGTTGCCAGAGAGGAAGGAGGTGGGTGGGAAATGAGCAAACTAGATAAAGGGGATTAAGAGGTACAAATTTCCAGGTATAAGTCACAGAGACGAACAGTACAGCACAGGAATATAGTCAATAATGTTGCAATAATGTTGTATAGTGACAGATGGGGACTACACTTATTTTGGTGAGCACTGAGTAATGTATTGAATTGTCAAATTAATGCTTTATTCTTGAAACTAAAATAATGACGTATGCCAATTATACTTCAATAATCAAAAAAAAAAATGAAGAACACTTCCATTTTATTTTTCTTAATTAAAAAAAATTTTTTAATATTTATTTTTGAGAGAGGGAGACAGAGCATGAGCAGGGGAGAAGCACAGAGACAGAGGGTGATACATAATCTGAAGCCAGCTCCAGGCTCTGAGCTGTCAGCAGAGAGCCCAACGCGGGGCTCAAATTCATGAACTGTGAGATCATGACCTGAGCTGAAGTCGGGCTCTTAACTGACTGAATCACCCAGGTGCCCCAGAACTGTTCTATTGGACTAAAGAATCTAGACAAATAAAAGTAATATATGACCATTAATTAAACCTTAGATTAAAAATAACAATGGTGATGGTAAGTCATAGATCTCAACATAAGGCTTCTATAAGAAACCATGTTAAAACATCTTTCCAACTTTGAAATAGGCAATGATTTTACACTGTACACAGAAAAGTATAGTCACAGGAAAAAAAGTTGATAAAATAGACCATCAAAATTTAAAACTGGTCATCAAAATGATACCATGAAGAAAATGAATAGGCAAATCACAAATTGTGAGAAAATATCAACAAAGTATATATCTGATGAGGAACAGCTATCCAGAATACAGAAGGAACACTTACAAATGAAAAATAAGTAAAATATATGAACACATGCTTCACAAATGAAGCTACAAAAATGACCAATAAGCTCACAGGTCTTATTGGAGGAGGAGGAGAAGAGACAGGTGGTGGGTCAACATTGTTAGTCATTAGGGAAATGCAAATTAAAACTATAATTCAATACTAATATAAACCCAAAATACTTTCCTAACACACAAAAACAGACACACTTAGTCAAAATGAGTAAACAGAAGAATATGTCACAAATAAAAGAACAAGACAAAACCACAGCAAGAGACCTAAGCCAAATAGACATAAGTAACATAACCTGATAGAGAATTTAAAATAATGATCATAAAGATATTCATTGGATTTGAGAAAAGAGAAGAGGACATCAGTGAGACACTTAACACAGAGTTAAAAAGGAAACAGAGATGAAGAACAAAATACTTGAATTTAAGAATACAGTTGATGGAAAAAGTATCAGGCCAGAAGAAGCTGAGGAATGAATTAATGAACTGGAAGACAGAGTAATGGAAACTACCCACACTGAAAATGTGAGGGGGGGAAATTAAGCAAACCAACAATAGACTTAAGGAAATCAGTGACTCCATCAAGCATAGTAAAATTTGCATTAGAGGTATCACAGAAGAAGAAGAGAGAGAGAAGGGGGAAGAAATTTACTTGCAGAAATAATAGCTGAATTTCCCAAATCTACAGAAGGAAACAGTTACCCAAATCCATGAAACACAGAGATCCCCAACAAAATCAACCAAAGAAGGCCACAAGAAGACACATAGTAATCAAAATGGCAAACAGTAGTGGAAAAGAATTTTATATCAGCAAGAAAAATAAAAACATTAAAATACAAGGGAAACCCGATGAGGCTGTCATGGACTTTTAAGCAGAAACTTGTCAGGCCAGAGGAAGTGATATGATATATTCAAAGTGCTGAAAGACGAAAACCTACAGCTAAGAATTCTCTATATACTAAGGCTATAATTCAGAATAAAAGGAGAAATAAAGAGTTTCTCAAACAAAAACTAAAGAAGTTAATGACTACAAGCCGCTAGCCCTACAAGAAAAGTTAAAGGGGAGTTTCTGAGTGGAAAGGAAAGACCATTAGTGAGAGTATGAAACTTTAAAAAGACAAAAGCAGTAAAAATAAGTATTTCTGTAAAAAACTGGCCAAAGGATTAATGCCAAAAAAGAATATAAAATATGACACCATATACCTAAAATGTGGGGGGCTAGGGCTAAATAAAGGGTTTGAATTTAAGCAACCATCAACTTAATAAGGACTGCTATATGCAGAAGATGTTATAAACAAACCTAGTTGTACCCACATATCAAACACCACTAATAAACATGAAAAGAATAAAGAGAAAGGAACTCAAGTATATAACAACAACCAAAAAAACCCCACAAAGACCAACCAAAAAAAACCCAAAAAACCATGAAAGAGAAGACCAGAGACAAACTACAAAAATCACCATGAAACAAGTAACAAATCTTCATACTTATAAATAATTACTTTAATTGTAAATGGACTACACACTCCAATCAAAAAACAGAGGAAGATGAAATGTATAAAAAAACAAGATCAACATATATGCTACCTAAAAAGGACTCATTTCAGACCAAAAACACCTGCAGATTGAAAGTGACGAAATGGAGAAATATTTATGGATGTGAAAAGAAAACCAGGGTAGCAATGCTTATATCAGACATAAGAGACTTTAAAACAAACACTGTGACAAGAGATAAAGAAGGACACTATATAATAAGAAAGGGGTCAATCCAACAAGAAGATAAAACAACTGGAAATATTTATGAACCCAACATGGAAGCACCCAGTTACATAAAACAGCTTATAACACACATAAAGGAACTAGTTGGAGACTTTAACAAATAATAGTAGGAGACTTTAACATCCCACTTACATCAATGGACAGATCATCCAAACAGAAAACCAATGAGGAAATAGTGGCTTTGAATGACACACTACCAGCTGGATTCACAGGTAATATTCCATCCTAAAACAGAATACACATTCAAGTGCACATGAAACAGTCTTCAGAACAGATCACACATTAGACCACAAAACAAGCTTCAACAAATTTGAAAAGATTGAAGTCATGCTTGCATCTGTTCTGATCACAATTGTATGAAACTAGAAATCAACCAAAAGAAAAAAAATCTGGAAAGAGCACAAATACGTGGAGGTGGAGGTTAAATAATACGCTACTAAACAATGAATCAAATAAATCAAAGAAGAAATCAAAATGTACATAGAAACAAACAAAAATGAAAACACCATGGTCCAAAAACCTGAGATGCAGCCAAAGCAGTTCCAAGAGGGAAGTTTATACAGGCCTACCTCTCGAAGCAGGAAAATCTCAAATAAACAACCTAAACTTACACTTACAGGAGCTAGACAAAAGAACAAACAAAACCCAAAACTAGTAGAAAGAAGGAAATAATACAGATAAGAGGAGAAATAAATGATACTGAAACTAAAAACACAACAGGACACACCATGAAACCGGGAGCAAGTTCTTTGAAAAGATCAACAAAATTCATAAGCCTCTAGCCAAACTCAGCAAAAGAAAAAGAGAGAGAGTGCGGGAGAAAGGACTCAAATAAAATCATAGGAAAGAGCAGTAATAACAACCAACACCACAGATATACAAAGGACTGTAAGAGAATACTATGAAAAATTATATATTACCAAACTGGACAATCTGGAAGAAATGGGAAAATTCCTAGAAGCATATAACCTACCAAAACTGAAGCAGGAAGAAATATAAAGTTTGAACACACTGACTACCTGCAATGAACTGAATCAATAATCAAAAAACTCCCCATGATTAAAAGTCCAGGACCACAGGTGACAGCTTCACAGGCAAATTCTATAAAACGTTTAAAGAAGAGTTGATATCTGTTATTTTCAAACTTCTCCAAAAAACAGAAGAGGAAGGAAGACTACCAAGTTTATTCGATGAGGCCAGCATTACCCTGATACCAAAACCAGATAAAGACATCACCGAAAACAAAGAGAACTGTAGGCCAATATCTCTGATGAACACAGATGCAGAAATCCTCAACAGAATACAGTATTGGCAAACTGTATCCAACAATCCACTAAAAAAATCATTCACCATGATCAAGTGGGATTTATTCCCAGGATGCAAGGGTGGTTCAATGTTCACAAATCAATCGATGTGATATATCACATCTGTGAGAGAAAGGGTCAAAACCATATGATCATTTCAGTGGACACAGAGAAAGCACTTGACAAAGTACAACACCCAGTCATGATAAAAATTCTCAACAAAGGAGGTTTATAGGGAATATACCTCAACATACAAAAAGCCTTATATGAAAACCCCACAGCTAACATCATGCTCAATGGGGAAACACTGAGAACTTTTCCTCTAAGATCAGGAACAAGACAAGGATGTCAGTTCTCGTGACTTTTATTCGACATAGTCATGAAGTCCTAGCCACAGCAGTCAGACAACAAAAAGAAATAAAAGGCATCCAGATTGGTAAGGAAGAAGTAAAATTTTCACTACCTGCAGATGACATGATATTGTATATAGAAAACCATAAAGACTTCACCAAAAAACTCCTAAAACTGATAAATGAATTCAATAAAGTGGCAGAAAATCAGCATACAGAAATCTGTTGCTTTCTATACGCTGATAAGTGGCAGAAAGAAATTAAGGAATCAAGCCCATTCACAATTGCAACAAAAATAATAAGATACCTAGGAATAAATCGAACCAAAGAGGTGAAAGACCTGCACTCTGACAACTACAATAAAACACTGATGAAAGCAACTGAAGTGACACAAAGAAATGGAAAGACATTCCATGCCCGGGGGTTGGAAGAATTAATATTATTAAAATGACTACACTACCCAAAGCAATATACAGATTTAATGCAATCCCTATCAAAATACCAAAGCATTTTTCACAGAACTAGAACAATTGTAAAATCTGTCCAGTACCACAAATGACTCCAAATAGCCAAAGCAATTTTGGAAAACAAAAGCAGTAGGCATCACAATTCCAGACTTCAAGCTATATTACAAAGCTATAGTAATCAAAATAGTATGGTACTGGCACAAAGGAGACACAGGGATGAATGGAACAGAATAGGAAATCCAGAAATAAACCCCAATTATATGGTCAATTAATCTCTGACAAAGCAGGAAAGAACATCCAATGGGAAAAAGTATGTTCAATAAATGGTACTGGGAAAACTGGTTAGCTACGTGCAAAAAGATGAAACTGGACTATTTCCTATACCACACACAAAAATAAACTCAAAATGGATTAAAGACCTAAATGTCAGATAGGAAACCATCAAAATCCTATAAAAGCACAGGTAGTAACGTCTCTGACATCAGCAATAGCAACATTTTCTAGATATGTCTCCTGAGGCAAGGGAAATAAAAGCAAAAATAAACATTTGGGACCACACCAAAATAAAAAGCTCTGCACAGCAAAGGAAACAATCAGCAAAATTAAAAGGCAACCAATAGAATGGGAAAAGATATTTGCAAATGACATATCCAATAAAGAGTTAGTACTCAAAATATAAAAAACTTAAAAACCCCCAACCAAAAAACAAATAATGCAATTTCAAAATGGGCAGAAGATATGACAAAGAAGACATATAGACAGCCAACAGGCACATGAAAAGATGGTCACCATCACTTGTCATCATGGAAATGCAAATCAAAACTACAATGTGGTATTACCTCACACCTGTCAGAATGGCTAAAATCAAAAACACAAGAAACAACAAGGATTGATGAGGATGTGAAAAAAAGGAACCCTTCATGCACTGTTGGTGGGAATGCAAAGTGTACAGCCACTGTGGAATATAGTATGGAGTTTCCTCCAAAAGTTAAAAATATAACTACCATATGATCCAATAATCACACTAATGGGTATTTACACAAAAAATACAAAAACATTAACTCAAAGGGATACATACATGCACCTTTTTGTTTATAGCAGCATTACTTACAATAGCCAAATTATGGAAGCAACCCAAGTGTCCATCAATATGGATGAATAAATAAAGAAGGTATGGGATACACACACATACACACACACAAAAATGCAAACACACACACACACACATGCAAACACATATACACAGAATGGAATATTATTCCGCCATAAAGAGTGAAATTTATTGCCATTTGCAACAAAATGGATTGAGCTAGAGAATATTGCTAAGTGAAATAAGTCTGTCAGAAAAAGACAAATAACTATTTTTTTGGTGTTGAGTTTTAGAAGTTCTTTACAGATTTTGGATACTAATCCTTTATCCAATATGTCATTTGCAAATATCTTCTCCCATTGCCTCAGCTGCCTCTTAGTTTTGCTGATTGTCTCCTTTGCTGTGCAAACCCTTTTTAACTTGATAAGATCCCAAAAGTTCATTCTTGCCTTGTTTCCCTTGCTGCCAGAGACACGTCTGATAAGAAGTTACTGTGGCCGAGGTCAAAGGGGTTGTTACCTGTTTTATCCTCTAGGGTTTTGGTGGTTTCCTGTCTTGCATTTACTTATTTCATCCCTTTTGAGTTTATTTTTGTGTATGGTAAGAAAGTGGTTCAGTTTTCCCAACACCATTTGCTGAAGAGACTGTCTTTTTTACATTGGATATTCTTTCCTGCTTTGTCAAAGATTAGTTGGCCATACGTTTGTGGGTCCGTTTCTAGGTTCTCTATTCTGTTTCGTTGATCTATGTGTCTGTTTTTGTGTCAGTACCATACTGTCCTGATGATTACAGTTTTGTAATACAGCTTGAAGAAATGGACAGAAGAACAGACGCTTTTTGAAAGAAGACATCCAGATGGCTAACAGACACATGAAGAGACGCTCAACATCACTCATTATCAGGGAAATACAAATCAAAACCACAATGAGATACCACCTCACACCTGTCAGAATGGCTATAATTAACAACTCAGGCAACAACAGATGTTGACAAAGATGTGGAAAAAGGGGAACCCTTTTGCACTGTTGGTGGGAATGAAAACTGGTGCAGCCACTCTGGAAAACAGTATGGAGATTCCTCAAAAAATTAAAAATATAACTAACTTACAACTCAGCAATTGCACTACTAGGTATTTATCCAAAGATACAAAAATGTCGATTCAAGGGGCACATGCACCCAAATGCTTACTATCACCAATAGCCAAATTATGGAAAGAGCCCAAATGTCTATCAACTAATGAATGGATAAAGAAGATGTGGTGTGTGTACATATATAATGGAATATTACTTAGTGATCAAAAAGAATGAAATCTTGCCATTTGCAACAACGAGTATGGAGCTAGATTGTATTATGCTAAGCAAAATAAGTCAGAGAAAGATAAATATCATATCTCACTCTTATGTGGAATTTAAGAAATAAATTTAAGAAACAAAACAGATGAACAGAGAGGAAGGAAAAATAAGATAAAAACAGAGAGGGAGGCAAACCACAAAAGACCCTTAAGTACAGAGAACAAACAGGTTGCTGGAGGGGTGATGGTGGGAGGATGGGCTAAATGGGTGATGGGCATTAAGGAGGGCATTTGTTGGGATGAACACTGGGTGTTACACGCAAGTGATGAATCACTATACTCTGAAAATCATTATTACACTATATGTTAAGTAACCTGGGTTTAAATACAATTTTAAAAAAAGGAAAAAGACAACTGCCATAGGATTTCACTCATGTGGAATTTAAGAACCAAGTGAGCAAGGGAAAAAAGAGAGAGAAAGACAAACCAAGAAACAGACTAGACTGTTAGTGATAGAGAACAAAACTGATGGTTACCAGAAGGGAGGTGCATGGGAGGATGGGTGAAATAGGTGACAGGGATTAAGGAGTGCACTTGTTTTGATCACTGGTTGATGTATGGAATTGCTGAGTCACTATACTGTATGCCTAAAACTAATATAACACTGTATGTTAAACTGTAGTGGAATTAAAATAAACAAAAATATTTTTAAAAAAGATGTAGCATCCAGGAAAGAGACTGTGATGTTATTGGGATATATTTTTTTAAATTTTTTTTTCCAACGTTTTTTATTTATTTTGGGGACAGAGAGAGACAGAGCATGAACGGGGGAGGGGCAGAGAGAGAGGGAGACACAGAATCGGAAACAGGCTCCAGGCTCCGAGCCATCAGCCCAGAGCCTGACGCGGGGCTCGAACTCACGGACCGCGAGATCGTGACCTGGCTGAAGTCGGACGCTTAACCGACTGCGCCACCCAGGTGCCCCTATTGGGATATATTATAAGCAATTCAGAAAAACTCAGACAAATGGAATCAAACAAATATGTTTTAGATGAGCATAATTCTCATCTAAATTCTAATCTTATCATTCATTTCAACTGTCTTTTCTAGTTTTCATTTGCTTCATAGGTTTTTAAGCACCAACTTCTCCATTTAATGCTTGCTTCCAGAATACTTTTATGAAGTTCCTAAAATATTCAGGAATTCCCAAGGAGCAAGTTAAAAATTCTGTATCAACTTCATCACATGAAGATATATTACTACACAGAGGAATAGAACAACCAGCCACTCTTGCTTAGGACAGATCATGAATTATTTTTTTCGTATCTTTCAGCAAAGAAAAGATAAATACAGAAACCTTTCCAAACATGAAGTATAGAAAACATTTTCATGTCTTAATGAAAAGTTTAAATTAGTATCTTAAATTATACATTTATGTTTATAAATATAATATATAAATATATACAAATATAAATTTATATAAAATTACAAAAATCTCCACTTCAGAATTAATCACTATTATTTAAGAACAATCACTAACCATTTTACAATTTTGAAAAACTTGTAAAACCTTAATTTGTTTACTTAGTAACTGATTTTCAGTTTTTACAATCTCTTTATCTGTCTTGTGCTGGTATAGAGGTTAAGAACCCAGACTCTGACCTTAGACAAAGAGGATTTGACCCAAGTGCATCTATTTAATAGATGTGACCTTCAGCAAGATAGTTAACCTCTCTATTCCTTGAACTTTTCATGTTTAAAATGAAGCTAAGAGGGGCGCCTGGGTGGCTCAGCCGGTTAAGCGTCCGACTTCGGCTCAGGTCATGATCTCACGGTCCGTGAGTTCGAGCCCCGTGTAGTGCTCTGTGCTGACAGCTCAGAGCCTGTAGCCTGCTTCAGATTCTGTGTCTCCCTCTCTCTCTGTCTCAAGAATAAACATTAAAAAAAATTTTTTTAATAAAAAATAAAAAAATAAAATGAAGCTACGAATAGCACTTCTTTCAGAACTGTTAGATTAAATAAATCAGTACATATAAAGTAATTAGAACATTGCTTGACACATTATAAATGTATGCTGCTATTACTTCAATTGCTATAATTACTACTATTATTTCTGCTTTGGCTTAGTGATAAATTCCCTTAAAAGGATGAAACAAAAAGTGAAGCATTTTTGATGGCAGGTGGCATTGTTGAAGGTTTATATAATTATCAAAGCAATCAGAAAAAATACCAATGTGGGCAGAGAACAAAATTAGTCTTAGAAAATATCATAAATATCTAAAAAAGTATACCAAATCACCCTCTTACACTGTAATTTAAATAGACTTACACAAATTTAAAAAGGATGGTTCCTGCACTATACAGATTTTTTCAGAACCTTAATATATACTTGTAATCACTTCTTCCCAAACTCACAAATATAGCTCAAGTTTTACTGGGAATTTTACAGAACTAATCAAAAATCTAAGTAATTAAGTACAGAAATCCAAATTTCAACAAAGTACAGACAGTTTTAAAGGTAAAGTCCAATGAGTATACCCGAAGTCAAAAAAAATGATTAATTAAAAGATGCAATTAAAATCTCAGAGTGGCACCTGAGGGTGCCACTCAGGGTGGCTCAGCTGGTTAAGCGTCTGACTTAGGCTCAGGTCATGATCTCATGATTTGTGGGTTCCAGTCCTGCATTGGGCTCTGTACTAACAGGTCAGAGCCTGGAGGCTGCTTTGGATTCTGTGTCTCCCTCTCTCTCTGCTCCTCCCCAACTCATACTCTGTCTCTCAAAAATGAATAAACATAAAAAAAGAAATTTTAATCACAGTAGAATTAAGCCATCACTTTTGAATAAACCTCAATTGGTTACATTGACTGTTCATGTACATTCCTATCTCCTTGCTTTGGCACAGGTATAAGACTCAAAATAAAACTGTAAATAATCAGTACCATTAAATGATAAAAATGAAACAGGAAGTAAACCATGATTATTATGTAGAAAAGGAGTAAAAAAGCCACTTCCTCTAATATCAAATAAACATAGATAAGGCTTGAAAGTAGTGTGTAAATCTTTATTTTTCTAAAAAAACAAAACACCCTTCATGCTTTCTTCCAGTCACTACTCCACCCACAATAGTAGGAATTACTGACTTCTAAAACTATACATTAGTTTTGCCTGTTTCTGAACTTTACATAAGTCATACCTTTACATAAATCATTCTTTTTGTATCTGGTGCCCTTTGCTGAACATTATGAGATTCTTCTTTGTTTTTCAATTTAATTTTATGTTGTTCATTCTCATTGTATAGTATTCCATGGTATAAAATTATACAATGATTTATCCATTTATTATATAGACATCTGGGTTGTTTCCAATTTAGGATGTTACAAATAGTACTGCTATAAATACTCCAGCACATGTCTTTTGGTGAACATAAGCAAATATTTCTGTTAGATACATACCTATGAGTGTAATTCTTGGGGCATAGGAAATATGTATGTTCAGGATTGGTAGGCACTGTTCAGCTTCCCAAACTGGTAGTACCTATTTGTGTATTAATTATCTGATTGTATAACTTCCTCACTAACTCTTGGACATGTCACCTTTTCACCCAGATACTCTGTTGAAGTGTAAAGATATTTTGTGGTAGTTTTAACTCACATTTACCTAATGATTACTGATATTGAACAACTTTATATGTTCCTATTAACCACATACTGTTTGTGAAATATCTTTCCAATTCTTTTGATCATTTTTTAAATTCAGTTGTTATAGATGAGTCTTTTGTTGAATACATGTATTACAAATATCTTCTTTTATTCTATTTCTTTTATACTATCGTTCCTAAAGTTCTGACTTATAATGTGATCCAATTTATCAATTTTACTGGTTACTGTTTAAGAAATCCTTGCCTAACCCAGGGTCATGAAGATATTCTCTCATGATTTCATCTACAAGCTTAATTTCTCATCTTTCACAGTTCAATCTATCGATGTATCTGAAATTGATCTTCGTGTATGATTTGAAGAGGTCGATGATCTTCTTTCCTGTAAGAATACCCTAAGAGAAAAAAATTATTTTCCCCATTGTATTGCAATGTTATCTGTCTTATAAATCAGATGATAGTATTTGTGTACATCTTTTCATGGATGTTAATAATTTTCTGTTGTACTATAACAAATTACACAATTTTAAGTAAGCAGCTTAAGACAACACAAATTTACTATCTCACAACTCAGACTGAATTGGTTTGCCTGATTTTTCTGCTCCAGGTTTCACAAAACCAAAATCAAAGGGTCTGTCAGCTCTCATTATGAAGCTCTGGAAAGACTCCACTTCCAAGCTCATTGAAGTTCACAGAATCCAGGTCCTTCAGTGTCAGGACCAGCGTTCTGTTTCCTTGCTGGCTGTAGCTGGGGATTCCTCTTTTCAGCTAGAGGCTTTGCTCTTTGCAACTAGAGGCTTCTCTAGCCCTTACACATGCCTAAATAACAGTGCCATTAATAATAGTGCATAGGATCCTTCTGACACTTGAAATCTCTCTGAATGCCCCTTCTATTGCATGTCTCTTCTGCTTTCAGTCAAGAGTAAATTTTCTGCTTTCGAGGACTCCTACAATTAGACTGGAAACACACAAGATAACTCAGGATCATCTATCTTATTATCTCTAACCTTAATTACATTTGAAAAGTTCCTTTGGCTAGGTAATGTGATATATTACAGGTCCCAGGGATTGGGTTGGACATGTCTGGAGGCCATTATACTCTTTACAAAAAATGGATACTCTATTCTGTTCCATTGATTTATCCTTGCACCAATACCACAGCCTTAATAATTCTAGTGTTATACTAAGTCTTAATGTCTGGTACTAGAGTCTTGCACTGATTTTGTTACTCCTTAAGATTCCCTTGACTACTGGGGCGCCCCTGGGTGGCGCAGTCGGTTAAGCGTCCGACTTCAGCCAGGTCACGATCTCACGGTCCGTGAGTTCGAGCCCCGCGTCAGGCTCTGGGCTGATGGCTCGGAGCCTGGAGCCTGTTTCTGATTCTGTGTCTCCCTCTCTCTCTGCCCCTCCCCCGTTCATGCTCTGTCTCTGTCTGTCCCATAAATAAATAAAAAAACGTTGGAAAAAAAAATTAAAAAAAAAAAAAAAGATTCCCTTGACTACCTTAGTTCTGTGAATTTCCAAACAAATTGTAGACTAGATCATTAATTTTCAAAAACACAAAAAACTTACCTGACATTTTAACTGAAATTACACTAATCTTTATAGCTATAAATCTATATGATCCATATGGTCAATTTTGGTTAATGTTTTATATGAATTTCAAAAGAATGTAAATTCTATCATTTTCCAGTGACCTATTCCAGAGTTGTTACCTAGGTCACTGATTACTCAATTTCCTTATTTTGGGGTCACCCACTTCTATCAGCTATTGAGAGGAGTATCAAAAATTCCCCCAGTATAACTGGGATTTGTCCAGTTATTCTGTTTATACAAATATTTCTTTATATAGTTGAAAACTAACTCATTATGTACATATAGATCCATGATTATGATAATTTCCTGATATACTGACCCTTTTGTCATTGTAAACATCTATCTTATACCTAGTCTTGATCTTAAAGTCTACTTTGTCTGACATTAGTAGAGCTACATTAGATTTCCTTTAAGTGACTGCATGGCAATCTATCTTCTATCCTTTTATGTCATCCTCCTTGTTCTTTATATTTAAGATGTGGTTCTTGAATGCAGTATACAATTGGGTTTGGTTTTGTTTTACACAGTCTGACAAGATTAGTATTTCAATTGTAATGTTAGTCTATTTATATTTTATGTAATTGCCAATACGATTAGGACAAAACCGAGCTAGACTGAACTTTACCACAACTGCAACTGAGAAATGGAATATGTTTCTGAGATAAACTAAGCTACAGAATGGTGATGTCTCTATCTTATCTCATTTTTCTATTTGTTACAGACAAAGAAAGCTAATTTGATTCCCCCATTACTCCATTCCACTCAGAAGCAAAGCCTCAACACTTAGCTTTTTACATCATCAAATATTACTTGAAAGCCTATATTAAATACAAAATGACATGCAAAGTCAAACTTAGTCACTGAATAATCTTTACACACATTCCAGCAGCACTGCTGACATTTTACAGTATAATAATAAGATAGTGGTACACTTTTAAAAATTCCATAGGACAAAAAAAATGTCTAAAGTAACTAATTTTATACTACTTTTTAATATGACCAAGGAAAACAATTACTATAGATACCTTCCCAATTTCTTTTACAAAAAAGATTATCATACATATTAACTAGGAATAAACAAAATAATAAGATCCATTCCACTTAGGCATTTTATCTCATCACCAATATTTTGTTCCAATCCATGTTATCCCTAATACCTCATTAAAACCCTATATTTAATCTTTTCTTCTAAAAGACCATTTCTTAACCTCCAAGAGACTGAGTTACCCATCTAAAGAAAAATATGAAAAGTACTACTTACTCTTAAATATAAAATTGCCCCAATGGTAAACAGTGGTTTTAAGTAAAATCCAATCCTTTGTTGTCATATGAAGCTTTCTATAATGTGTTCCCATCTTTCCTTTTTATCATCTTTTTTTTATTTTTGAGACAGACAGAGACAGAGTGTGAGCAGGGGAGAGCAGAAAGACAGGTAGACACAGAATCCGAAGCAGGCTCCAGGCTCCAAGCTGTCAGCACAGAGCCTGACACAAGGTTCGAACTCACGAACCACGAGATCATGACCTGAGCCCAAACCGGATGCTTAACCAACTGAGCCACCCAAGCACCCCTTTTTTATCATCATCTTGAGAAAATATTTATATATCAATATAAGCCAAAATAATAAATTGATATATACAATATCATATTGCATATACATGCAATCTCTCTCTATATATATAGATATCTATAGATATCTATATATATAGATACATATTCTCTCCCTCCCCCTCTCTCTCTCTCTGTGTGTGTGTGTGTGTGTGTATATATATATATATATATATATATATATATATATATACACACACACACATATATGTACATACACATGCAATCTCTCTCTATATATAGATATCTATAGATATCTATATATATAGATACATATTCTCTCCCTCCCCCCTCTCTCTCTCTGTGTGTGTGTGTATATATATGTATATACATATATGTACGTATATGTATATACATATATATGTATATATACATATATATGTATATACATATACGTACATATATGTATACATATATATACACACACACGGGGGGGGAGGGAATATATACACACACACAGAGAGAGAGAGAGGGGGGGGGGAGGGAGAGAATATATATCTCCAGGTATTCTTTTGCCTTTCCCTTCCATTTCCAAACTTTAATTATATTCTTCAAGGTCCACCTTAACCTTCAGTATGCCAGAAAAAATAATCGCCACCATTCATCGGCTGGGCCAACTAAGCAACATAATTTAAAAAATATTTTATGTCATTTCATGAATAATTTACAGAAATAAAAATAAAGGGATAGTGATATTTTATTAGAATGTGGGGTTTTATAATCTACAATATCCTCTAAATGCAACCAACTTCTCTCATCAACTGTCATACAGAACTTGGACTATTACTATTGGTAAATATTGATTCCAGACATCAAATACATTCGAAATTGGATCTGACTTATCATTACTTCTAGTTCTTCCTGCACTTGCATCATCAAAATGCAACACTTGAGGGGCACCTGCGTGGCTCAGTTGGTTAAGCACCCGACTCTTGATATTGGCTCAAGTCATGTTCTCACACTTCATGAGTTTGAGTCCCACATCAGGCCTTGAGCTGACAGCTCGGAGTCTGCTTGGAATTCTCTCTCCCTCTCTCTCTGCCCCTACCCCACTCGTGCACTCGCTCTCTCTCTCTCTCTCTCTCTCTCTCTAGATAAATAAACATAAAAAAATTTTTTTAATGCAACACTTGAGGAATTATCTAAAACCTTAGATAGTTCATAGTTTTGAAGAGAAAATGACCATCATAGCTAGGCTGAGTGCTGGCCCCATTGACCAACAAGCCCATGGTGGCTACAGCTGAGCCTCTTGCTAACAGTGTGCAAATCCAGTCTGAGCAGCTCATTGCGATAGCCAGTCTCAGCATTGGCCCTGACACCAGCAAGCCTAAAGCTGCAGCTGGGCTACTAAGCTAGCAGCATGAGGTGCAAACCCAGTCACAGCAGCTCACTGCAGACAACCAGGCTGAGAGCCAGCCCAACATCAGCATGTCCACAGCAACTGCAACTGGGCCTCACAGACAGCCGCATAGAATGCAAACCCTGCCCACCAGTGCCCATAGCAGTTGAAGCTCAGCCATAAGAGGAGTGCAGATGAAGCCCATAGAGGAGATACCCCTGGAGCACCTGGTTCTGGGGACCAGGGGAGGACTGTGTTATAAGGCACCACAAAACTCCTTCTATACAAGGCCACTATTTTCAAGAGAAGAAGACATAGCTGGCCTACTCAAGAGAAAGAAACAGAGATTTAGATAAAATGAGGAGACAGAGAAATATGTCCCAAATAAAAGCATAAGACCAAAAGCACAAAAAAGGAGCTAAACAAATGAAGATAAGCATTATGCCTGATAAAGAATTCAAAATGGTCATAAATATACTCACTGAATTTGAGAAGAGTAGATGAACTCAGTGAAAACTTCAATGAAAAGACAAGAAATTATAAAAAAAAAAAAAAAAAAAAAAAAAAAACAAAAAAAAAACCACGTAGAGCTGAAGAATGCAGTACCTAAAAAGAAAAATATACTACAGGTAATCAACAGCAGATTATGGGATGTAGAAGAACAGATCAGCAATCTGGAAGACCACATAATGAAAAGCACCCAAGCTGAACAGCAAAAAGAAAAAGGATTTTTTTAAAAAACAGTAAAGGTTAAGGGACCTCGAGGACAACATCAAGCATACTAACCTTCACATTATAGGGGTCCCAGAAGAAGAGAGAGAAAAGGGGGCAGAAAATTTATTTCAAGGTATAATCATTGTAAACTTCCCTAACCTGATGAAAGAAATAGACATCCAGGTTCCAGAAGCACAGAGAATTCCAAACAAGATGAACCCAAGGAAGATTACATGAGACACTTAATAATTAAAATATCAAAAATTAAAGATAAAGAGACTATCTTAAAAGTAGCAGGAGAAAAGTAAGCCATTACACACAAGAAAAAACCCATAAGGCTACCAATGATTTTTTAACAGAAATTTTGCAGGCAGAAGATAATGGCATGATATATTCAAAGCACTGAAAAGGAAAAAACCTACAAACAAGAATACTCTACCCAGCAAAGGTTATCATTCAAAATTGAAGGATGGATAGTTTCCCAGACAAATAAAAGATAATGAAGTTCATCAATATTAAACCAACATTAGAAGAAATGGTACAGGGAGCTCTTTAAGTGGAAAGAAAAGACCATAACTAGAAGTAAAAAAAAAACATGAAAGGAAAAACTTTTACTAATAAAAGTAAACACAGTAAAGGTAGTAGATTAACCACTCACAAAGCTGTAAAGAAGTTAAATAACAGTGTCAATTATATATACACACACACACACACACACGTATATATACACACACACATACTATTCAAGAAATACACAAAATATGTAAAATATGACATCATATACATAAAGTGTGGAAGAGCAAGTAAAATGTAATGATTTTATAAAGTGTTCAAACTTAAGAGACCATCAACTCAATACCGACTGCTATACACATAAACATCCAGATGGAATTGCTGGATCAGGTGACAGTTTTTGAGCAATTGCCATATTTTTTTCATAGAGGCTGAACCAATTTACAGTCCCCCCAATAGTACACACAGGTTCCTTTTTCTGCACATTCTCATTATCTCATCTTCTTGATACTAGCCATTCTGACTGCTATGGGGTAGTGTCGCATTGTGGTTTTAATTTGCATTTCCCAGATGATTAGTGATGTTGAGCATTTATTGTATACTTGTTGGCCATCTGTTTGTCTTCTTTGGAAAAACGTCTATACATATCCTCCACCCAGTTTTTAGTCAAATTGTTTAGAATTTCTTTGGTGGTGAGTTGTATGATTTTATACATTTTGGAAATTTACCCTTCCTGGATAAATCATTTGCAAATATCTTCTCCCATTCACTAAATTGCCTTTTTGTTTTATTGATGATTTCCTTAACTATATAAAAACTATGATATAGTCCAGGTTTATTTCTGCTTTTGTCTTCCTGGCCTACAAAAAAACATATCCAATGTCCAAGAGATTACTGCCTATGTTTTCTTTTGGGATTTTTATTGTCTCAGGTCTTACATTTAGATCTTTAGTTCATTTTTGTACATAATGTAAGAAAGTGGTCCAATTTTATTCTTTTGAACATACCTGCCCAGTATTCCCAGCACCATCTATTGAAAAGACTATCTTTTCCCCAATTGTATACTCTTTCCTCCTTTGTCACAGATTGACCATATAAGCATGAGTGTATCTCTCTGGACTCTCAATTCTATTCCATTGATCTGTGCATCTGTTTTTGTGTCAGTACCATACTGGTTTGGTTACTACAGCTTTGTAGTATAGTTTGAAATATGGAATTCTGGTATCTCTAGCTTTGTCCTTCCTTCTCAAGATTGCTATAGCTATTAGGAATCTTTTGTGGTTCCCTACAAATTTTAGTACTATTTGTTCTAGTTCTGTGAAAAAGACTATTGGTATTTTGATAGCCATTGCACTGAACCTGCAGATTGCTTAGGGTAGTATGGAGATTTGTGCAATATTAATTCTTCCAATCCATGAGAATGGTATATCCATTTATTTATATTTATTTTTATTTATATGGATTTATATGGGTATACAAATATATACATATAAATATATATTATATATAAATATAAATTTATATAAATATAAATATAGATATTAATATTTATATATAATAAATATCCATTTATTTCTGTCTTTGGCTTCTTTCATCAATGTCATAACATTTTCAGAGTATCAGTCTTTTACCTACTAAATTTTTTTAGGTGCTTTATTCATTTTAATGAAACTATAAATGGAATGTTTGCTTGTTTTTCTACTATTTTGTTATTACTGTATGAAAATGAAACAGATTCCCGTATATTGATTTTGTATCCCACAACATTACTGAATTCATTTATTAATTTAGTAGTTTTTTGATAGTCTTTAAATTCTATATATAGTCACCTTCAGATAGTGACAATTTTATTTCTTCCTTATCAATTTGGACGCTTTTTATTTCTTTCTCTTGTCTGACTGTCATGGCTAGAGATTCCAGAATTCTGTTGAAAAGAGGTGAGAGTGTCGTGTCTTTTTCCTGATCTTAGAGAAAATCCTCATAGTGCTTCACCACTGAGTATGATGTCAGCTATGGGTTTCACATGTGGCCTTCATTATGTTGTGGCATATTCCATCTCTATACACTTTGTTGAGAGTTTTTATCCCAAATGGATGTTAAATTTGTCAAATGCCTTTTCTACATCTACTGAGATGACTATATGGTTTTTAGCCTTCCTCTTTTTAATGTGATGTATCACTTTGATTGATATGTATACACTGATCCACCCTTGCATCCCTAGAATAAGTCCCACTTGATTGTGGTAAATATTTTTTTAAAAATATTCTTCTGTTTCTCACAATGATTGTTTCCTCCAAAGTCCTTTTTGTTTGTTGCTTTATCTTGCTTAGTTCTTTAATTCACTGGATATTCATATTAAGATTTTGAACATGGGATATCATCTGACTTAGCAGGTTATACATGGCCATGCTCTAATGTTATTCCAATTCATTTAGGATAAAGTATAAAATCCTCACCAATATGTAACTCGGATTTTAAAATTCTAACTTATTATCTTTCTGCCTTAATATAACAAACATGAAACGTTAGCAGATTTCATGAATTAAGTATTTTTCTTACGATAATCAGATTACAATTTTATCTCATCAGGAAATATGACTGTAAGGTAATAACAACCTGTAATATATAGGTTAGCAATGAGCTAAAATATAATTAAATTTTATTTTTTATGTTAAATCCAACCCCTATTAGAGGCATTCCCACCATCAAGTTTAAGGAAACTGAATTAGTTTCTTTATAAGACAGTATAACAGTTCATGAGAAAATGTTAATTCAACAAACAGTTGAAGGGATACCACATTTAAAGTATTTTACTAAGTTCTAGAAATATAGTATAGCTAGTGAATCAAATGTGAATATGTATAATATAATGGGTATAATAATGGAAGTATGTATAAAATAAAATGAACATTGGTAAGTGTGGAGCTAATTTTGCTTATGTCTCTCTAGGGAAATCAGAAAGCTAGTGGCCTTTACCCTCAGTATACCAAGATCTACAGTACTTTGTTTTAGTTTCGTGTTTTTTCTTTGGAGAAGTCTAACAACTTTTAAGGATATTTCATGACTTTCTTCTCTTTCTTAGAGGTCTCGCAAAGAGCAAGTTGCTTTAAAAAAAAAAAAAAAAAAAAAAGATCATTTTAGAAGGAGTTAAGATGGTGGAGCAGCACAGAGACCCGAGCTCGTCTTGTCCCTGAAACACAGCCTAGATTGGCACCAAAACATTCTGAACACCTAGGAAACTGATCTAAGGATTAACACAAAAATCTGCATAACTTGAGCCACAGAACTCAGCAGGTAAGAGGTGCAGAGAGGAAAATTGAGGGGTGAGGGGGAAGATAAGAGTCTTAGAGGGTAGGGAGCTGTTTTTGTGGGAGTACAGAGAAAGAGAAAGGGGGAGAGTGCAGCACATCAGGATCGTGCAAGAAAAGCAATCCCCCAAAAGCAGCTGGAGAAAAAAAGAAAGAGTGAAATCATTCGCAGGGACTAAATAAGAAATCTATTCCCCAAAACCAATGACAGGAAGAAAGGAGAGTGTTTCAATACCACAGGATTGTATAAACAGTGGAACACAGAGTCTGAAGTTTGAGAGCTTAGTGCCTGGCGGTGTTCTGGTGAGGAAGTAATGCAAATCCCCAGGAGCAGACAGCAGGGTGTGAGGGGTCTCTGTGTCACACAGGGAGAAGCAGTTCCCCTGCTTGAAGTGCATTTGGTAGAGTCCATACAACCTCCCCACAGGCAAAGATCCCAGCGGACCCCAGAGAGCAACCATGTTTGCTGCTTTTGGGACAAAGATGCCAGAATGCAGTGAAACCTGACACCGACTGTATGCTGTGATTTGCCATAATATCCAAACCCCTGCCACTGCGCAATCGCCCAAACATTTTCTGGGGCAAGCCAGCACCAAAGCATTGTTCAATGAGACCCTCCCTCAGAGAGTAAGCGTGGGTCCAAGCCGCAGGTCTCTGAAGTGTGGTGTTCTGAAACATAACCCCATCTGAGATAAAACTCTGGAGAAGGCGTACAGCTTGGACACAGACAGGGTAGAGGTGAGTGGATAGAGGCCTGAGACAAAGGAGGGGTGCTTGATCACGGGCAGTGAAAGTGTGAAGTTCCTGTGCCAGAGACTAGGGAGCTGGTGAAGCCATTTCCACCTCTCCCATGTGCACTCATGCACACTACACTGATCCATCCCAGTAAGCTAAGCAGCACCACCTAGTGGAGAACGGAGCCATTACACCAAGCCTTGCCCAAATGCGCCCTCTAAGCACATCCCTTACAAGACCAGCACAAGTCCCTCCACCTGCTTATTATATGGAATATAAAGGGCTTCATATTTCAGTTCTAGGGGACACTGAATATAACTGCATTTGGGTTTCATTCTGTTTGCTAGTTAATTTATCTGTTTCTTTTGCTTCTGTTTTTGCTTAAATTGTTTTTTTTTCATTCGTTTATTTCTTCCTCTTTCTTGGATACAGAAAGAGAAAAATTTATTTTTTTTTTTTTACTTTGAGTTTTTTTTTTTTTAATTTTTTTTTCAATGTTTATTTATTTTTGGGACAGAGAGAGACAGAGCATGAACGGGGGAGGGGCAGAGAGAGAGGGAGACACAGAATCGGAAACAGGCTCCAGGCTCTGAGCCATCAACCCAGAGCCCGACGCGGGGCTCGAACTCACGGACCACGAGATCGTGACCTGGCTGAAGTTGGACGCTTAACCGACTGCGCCACCCAGGCGCCCCTGAGTTTTTTATTTTTTATTCTATTTCATTTTCTTTTACTCTATTATATATAATTTTTATTTACTAAATTTTCTTACTTTTTTTTCTTTCCCTTTTTTTTTTTTTGCTATTCTATCAAGCTTCTTTCAACAAGCAGATCAAAACACATCTATGATCTAACTTCCTTTGATTTTTTTGTTTTATTTATAATTTTAAAATTTGTATTGTATATTTTGTTAATTTCTTTCTTCCTCCAGAATGACAAAATGAAGGAATTCACCCTAAAAGAAACAACAGGAAGAAACAACAACCAGGGGCTTAATCAACACAGATATAAGAAAGATTTATGAACTAAAATTTAAAACAAAGATAATAAGAAAACTAGCTGGGGTTGAAAAAAGCACAGAATCTTTTTCTGTGGCTATAAAAGAAATAAAATAGAGTCAGGATGAAATTAAAAATGCTACGAATGAGATGCAATCTTGGATGGATGCCATGATGGCAAAGATGGATGAAGCAGAGCAGCGAATTCACAATATAAAGCACAAAATTATGGTGAACAATGAAACAGAAAAAAGGAGGAAAACAAAGGCAAAAGATTATGATACAAGACTTAGAGAACTCAGTGACTTATTAAAACGGGATTAACATCTAAATCAGACAAGGGGACAAGGGAAATGAAGATTTATGTGAGCAAATTATACCAGAAAACCTTCCTAATCTGGTGAAGGACATAAACATCAAAATCCAAGAAGCAAAGAGTATTCCCATTAAATGAAAACCAACTACCACCAAGGCATATTACAGTCAAATTCACAAAATACACAGAGAAGAAAAGAGTTATGAAAACAGCATAGGAAAAACGTTCTTAACCTATAACGGAAGACAGATCAGGTTTGGAGAAGACCTACCCAAGCAAACTAGGCAGGCCAGAAAGGAGTGGCAGGATATATTCAATGCGCTGAAATGGAAAAATATGCAGCCAAGAATTCCTTATCCAGGAGGCTGTCATTCAAAATAGAAGGAGAAATAGTTTCCCAGACAAACAAAAACTAAAGGAGTTTGTGACCATTAAACCAGTCCTGCAAGAAACTTTAAGGGGGACTCTTTGAGTGGAGAAAAGACAAAACAAAACAAAAAGAGCAAAAGCAACAAAGACTAGAAAGGAAAGGCAAAAGCAACAAAGACTAAAAGGAACAGAAAACATCACCAGAAACACCCAACTCTACAGGCAACAAAATGGCACTAAATTAATATCGTTCAGTACTCACTCTAAATGTCAATGGACTAAATGCTCTAATCAAAAAACCAAGGGTATCAAAATAGATAATAAAAGAAGACCCATCTATATGCTACTTACAAGAGACTTGTTTTAGATCTAAAAAGATTGAAAGCAAGTGGATGGAGAACCATCTATGATACTAATGGTCATCAAAAGAAACCTGGAGTAGCCATACTTATATCAGACAAACTAGATTTTAAAATAAAGACTAGAACAAGAGAGGAAGAATGGCATTATATTGTAATTAAGGGGTCTATCCACGAGTAAGATTGAACAATTGTAAATATTTATGCCCCCCAAAGTGGCAACAACCAAATATATAAATCCACTAATCACAAATGTAAAGAAGGTTATTGATAATAATACCATAATAGTAGGGGGCTTCAACACCCCACTTACAACAACGAACAGATCATGTAAACAGAAAATCAACAAAGAAACAATGACTTTGAATGACATACTGGACCGGATGCACTTACAGATATATTCAGAACATTTCATGCTAAAGCAGCAGAATACACAATCTTCTCAAGTGCATATAGAACATTCTCCAGAATATCACATGCTGGGTCACAAATCAGCCCTCAACAAGTACAAAAGATCAAGATCGTACATTGCATATTTTCAAACCCCAACGCTATGAAACTCAAAATCAACCACAAGAAAAAATGTGAAAAGACCATGAATGCTTGGAGACTAAAGAACACCCTACTAAAGAATTAATGGGTTAACCAAGAAATTAAAGAGGAAATTAAAAATTTACATGGAGGCAAATCAAAATGAAACCACAACAGGCCAAAATCTCTGGGATGCAGCAAAGGTGGTCATAAGAGGAAAGTATATAGCAATCCAGGCCTTTCTAAAGAAGGAAGAAAGGTCTCAGATACACAACCTAACATTATACCTAAAAGAGCTGGAAAAAGAACAACAAAAAATCCCAAAACCAGCAGGAGAAGGGAAATAATAAAGATTAGAACAAAAATCAATGATATCCATCCATCCATCCATCCATCCATCCATCCATCCATCCAATAGTAGATCAATGAAACCAGGGCTGGTTTGTTGAGAGAATTAACAAAATTGATAAATCCCTAGCCAGTTTGATCAAAAAGAAAGAGGAAAGGACACAAATAAACGTATGAATGAAATAGGAGAGATGACAACCAAAACCACAGAAATACAAACAATAATAAAGGAATTTTATGAGCAATTATATGCCAACAAATTGGCAATCTGGAAGAAATGACAAATTCCTAGAAATATACAAACTACAAAATCTGTAACAGAAAGAAATAGAAAATTTGGACAGACCCATAACCAGTAAAGAAAAATTGAATTAGTAATAAAAAATCTCCGAACAAACAAGAGCCCAGGGCCAAATGGCTTCCCACAGGAATTCTACCAACCATTTAAAGAAGAGTTAATACCTATTTAGTTGAAGCTGTTCCAAAAAATAGAAACGGAAGGAAAACTTCCAAAATCATTCTAGGAGGCCAGCATTGCCTTGATTCCTAAACCAGACAAAGACCCCACCCAAAAGGAGAACTACAAATTTCCCTGATGAACATGGATGTAAAAATCCTCAACAAGATACTAACAAACTGGATCCAACAATACAATAAAGGAATTATTTACAATCAGTGGGATTTAGTCCTAGGATGCATGCACGGTCGATTCAATATGCTAAGTCAATCAATGTGACGCATCACGCTAATAAAAGGAAGGATAAGAAACATGTGATACTCTCAATAGATGGTGAAAAAGCATTTGACAAAATACAGCATCGTTTCTTGATAAGTACTCTCAAGAAAGTAGGGATAGGTGGATCAGACCTCAAGATCATAAAGGCCATACATAAAAGACCCACTGCTAATATCATCCTCAATGGGAAAAAAATGAGAGCTTTTCTCCTAAGGTCAGGAACACAACAAGGATGTCCACTCTCACCAATGTTATTCAACATACTGTTGGAAGTCTTAGCCTCAGCAGTCAGACAACACAAAGAAATAAATGGCATCCAAACTAGCAAGGAGGAAGTCAAACTTTCGCTCCTTGCAGATGACATGACACTCCATGTGGAAAACCCAAAAGACTCCACCAAAAGGAAATGCTAGAACTGATACGATTTCAGCAAAGTCGCAGGATATAAAATCAATTTATAGAAATCAATTGCATTTGTATATACCAACAATAAGGCAGCAGAAAGAGAAATCAAGGAATCAATCCATTTATAATTTCACCAAAACCCATAAAATACCTAGGAATAAACCTAACCAAACAGGTGAAAAATCTATCCATGGGAAACTACAGAAAGCTTATGAAAGAAACCGAAGAAGACACAAAAAACTGGAAAAAACATTTCATGCTCATGGACTGGAAGAACAAATGTTAAGATGTTGATGGGGCACCTGGCTGGTCAGTCAGTTAAGCCTCTGACTTCAGTTCAGGTCATGATCTCACAGTTCATGAGTTTGAGCCCCACATCAGGCTCTGTTCTGACGGCTCAGAGCCTGGAACCTGCTGTGGATTCTGTGTCTCCTTCTCTCTCTGCCCCTCCCCTGCTTGCTCACACTCTCACTCTCTCTCTCTTTCTCTCAAAAATATATATACATTAAAAAATATTTTTTGAATGTCAATACCACCCAAAGCAATCTACATATTCAAAGCAATCCCTATCAAAATAACAAGAGCATTCTCTACAGAGCTAGCACAAACAATCCTAAAATTTGTACAGAACCAGAAAAGACCTTGAATAGCCAAAGCAAACCTGAAAAAGAAAACCAAAGCTGGAGGTATCACAATTCCCAACTTCAAGCTGTTTTACAAAGCTGTAATCATTACAACAGTCTGGTACTGACACAAAAACAGACACATAGATCAGTGGAACAGAACAGAGAACCCAGAAATGGATTCATATATGTATGGCCAACCAATCTTTGACAAAGCAGGAAAGAATACCCAATGGAATAAAGACAGTCTCTTTTGGGAAAACTGGACAACACACAGAAGAACGAACCTGGACCACTTTCTTACACCATACACCAAAATAAACTCAAAATGGATGAAAGACCTAAACATAAGACAGGAAGCCATCAAAATCCTCAAGGAGAAAACAGGCAACAATCTCTTTGACCTCGGCCACAGCAAGTGCATACTTAATATGTCTCCAGAGGCAAGGGAAACAAAAGCCAACGTGAATTATTGGGACCTCATCAAGATAAAAAGCTTCTGCACAGCGAAGGAAACAATCACCAAAACTAAAGGCAACCAATGGAATGAGAGAAGATATTTTCAAATGACATACCAAATAAAGGGCTGGAATCCAAAATATATAAAGAACTTATCAAAGTCACCACCCAAAAAAGAAATAATGCAGTGAAGAAATAGGCAAAATAGATAAACAGACACTTTTCCAAAGAAGACATCCAGATGACTAACAGACACATGGAAATATGCTCAACATTAGTCATCATCAGGGAAATACCAATCAAAAACCACAAGATAGCACCTCACACCTGTCAGAATGGCTAAAATTAACAACTCAGGCAACAACAGATGTTGGCAAGGATGTGGAGAAAGAGAGGAACCCTTTTGCACTGCTGGTGGGAATGCAAACTGATGAAGACACTCTGGAAAACAGTAGTGTCTCAAAAATTTAAAAATAGAACTACCCTACAACCCAGCAATTGCACTATTAGGTATTTATCCAAAGGATACAGGAGTGCTGATTCAAAGGGGCACATAATAGCAGCACTATCAACAATAGCCAAAGTATGGAAAGAGCCCAAATGTCCATCGATGGATGAATGGATAAAGAAGATGTGGTGCGTGCATGTGTGTGTGTGTGTGTGTGTGTGTGTGTGTGTGTGTGTGTGTGTGCAATGTAATATTACTCAGCAACCCAAAAGAATGAAATCTTGCCATTTGCAACAACATGGATGGAACTACAGTGTATTATGCTAAGCAAAATAAGTGAGAGAAAGACAAATATATGATTTTACTCATGTGAAATTTAAGAAACAAAACAGGTGAACATAGGGAAAGGAAGAAAATAACATAAAAACAGAAGGAGACAAACCATAAGAAACTCTTAAATACAGAGAACAAACTGAGGGTTGTTGGCAGGGTGTTGGGTGAGGAGATGGGCTAAATGGACAAGAGGCATTAAGGAGGTGCTTGTTGGGATGAACACTGGGTGTTATATGTAAGTGATGAATCACTAAATTCTATTCCTGAAATCATTATTACACTATATATTGAATAACCAGATTTGTATTTAAAAAAATCATTTTAACTTTGTGATTACCATATAGATCTGTTGGGTCCCTTTATAAGTCTAAGATGTATATTGGTATCACAGAGTTCTTATTTTTCCTCTATTTTGAATTTCTTTGAATTATTTCATCATTTTCCTCAGTCCTTTCATCAGTCCATTTCCAACTATCCTTAAAAATTAAATTAATAACAAAATGGAAGACTAATGCAATTAACTAAAAAGGCGATGCAATAGTTTAATCAATAGTCACTACTGCATCATCCTTTACTTTTCTTACCAAGTTGCCCAAAGTATTGCATCATTTTTCAAAAACTATAAAAGGCCAGGAACCCATACTTATGGTCTGCTTTTAGCTTTCATTGAACACAACTGAGAATTCAGAACTTTTTATTTTCTGCCCATAATGGAAAAGATACAAAACTTGGCAAAGGAGACTTTCACGATTACCAGCCAAGTCACAAAATGAATGCCTGTACAGCAGTACTGTAAACCGATGTTGATGCTAAAGTTGATCTTACAAGCAAATTCTAACAATCTTCAGATGACACACTGTGCTAGATGCATTTTCTCAAGAATAATTGAGAAAATAATTTCTGAGAACAAAAAGCAAATAATCATATTCTCATCCAGTTAGTCCAACAGGAAGGACTCCATCACTATGTTTTGCAACAAAAACCTGGGTCATCCCATTTTGCTAAAAGCATATGTGATACTTTTTTTTCATCTTTTATGATTTTGTGCTAAAATGTATTGGATGTGGCTTGTAAAGTGGAACAAAAACTGAAGGTAAGCGTACACAGGTGATAGGAAGGAAATGGATGGTGTAGAAATGAAAATAAGTCATTGTCTGGTCATTGTAAGTGGTGCTCTAAATCTAAAACTGAAAATGTTTTGCAGTTTGGAGCAAGAAAATGGCCATTTTTTCAGACTTTTTTTTTTTTTTTTTTTACTTTTTAACTGAAGTACAATATTATAGACATTATATTAGTTTCAGGTGTACAACAATTCAACAATTTTATATATTACAAAATGCTTATCATGATAAATGTAGCTACCATCTGTCACCAGACAAAGCTGTTACAATATTATTGACTAACTCCTTATGCTGTACTTTTTATACGTGTAACATTTATTTTATAATGAAATTTGTACCTCTCAATCTCTGTCATCTATTTGCCTATGCCTCCAATTGTCCTCCCCTCTGGCAGCCACTAGTTTGTTCTCTATATTTATGAGTCTATTTTTTTCTTTTGTTGTTGTTTGTTCACTTTTTGGATTCCACATAAAAGTGAAATCACATGGCATCTGTCTCTGACATAATTCACTTAGCACAATACCCTCTAGATCCATCCATGTTGCTGCAAATAGCAAGATCTCATTCTTTATTATGGCTAAGTAGTATTGCATTGTGCACATATACCACATCTTCTTTATCTGTTAGTCTATCAAAGAACACAAGTTGCTTCCATATCTTGGCTAGTGTAAATAATACAGCAATAAAGACAAGGATGTATAGATCTTTTTTAACTAGTGTTTGCATTTTCCTTAGGTAAATACCTGGATTGTATATTTCTATTTTTAGTCTTTTGAGGAACATGCATGCTGTTTTCCATGGTGGCTACACCATGTTACATTCCCGTGAACATTGCACAAGGCTTTTTTCAGAATTTTGTTTCTGAAAAAACACACTGATCAGATTTTCTGAATCACCAGCAGCTAAATTAGTCTCAAAGGAAACAACATTAAGAGACATTTTAAATGGCAGTTAAATTGAAAACGTGTGGTGCCAATAATGCATATAACTCAACTGAAGTAAGACTATTAAAAGCTATTGCCAAATTTGTACATACATGGGCAACGTCAACTATGCCATAATAGTTGTTTCAACAATGTTTAACATGCAATTCAAATTCAGAGTGCTTTTAAATCTGTGTGTTAAATTGATGATATCTGATAACAAGCTTAATGTATAGTACTAAACAATATATGCCTTATTTACCTTTAAAAATCTGTAATTTTCATAACCAAAGAAGGGTCAATGTTTCTTTAGGAGAACTTGCTAATGATCCTAGAATGTGTATTTTGAAATAATCATTGAGATTGACAACAGAATGTTACTCCAAATGGAAATTGTCACATGCCCAGGTTTATCAGACAGATGTTTTCTTAGATATCTTACTTGATTGGAGATCAAGTCAAGTTAATAGATACTGCTTTTCTTTACTTCAGGCAGGTCAAAGAAGAAACTCCTTCATTAATCAGAAGTAGCAAAACTTTCAAGAAGATAAACACCACAAATAAGGTACACTGTAAATCTAACCTGAAGCAGAGAATCAAATTTGTTATTAATTATTCATAGATTAATAAATTTGGGATCCAAAAGGTTTTATTGGTTTTATTTATAATGTTTAATATCCATGTGAGTAATAATCAAATAGGTTAGCATGAATTTTAAAATATATTCTAGCAAAAACTGCACATGAATATCACATAAGTACCGAAGTTCTGATTAGATGTGTTGTCTGAGGAATTAACTCTTAACATGCTGACATTCCACATAAAGTCAAATTTCTGTGCCTGTGAATTTCCTCCTGTAGTATCAAAAAACTTGGTAATGTGCTCTCTGATTTCTATTCTATAATATTACCTTGTACTCTATTAAAATGTTGCCATATCTTACCAGCAGCAGCTACAATGCATTTTTTTTTTAATTAAAAAAAAATTTTTTTTTCAACGTTTATTTATTTTTGGGACAGAGAGAGACAGAGCATGAACGGGGGAGGGGCAGAGAGAGAGGGAGACACAGAATCGGAAACAGGCTCCAGGCTCTGAGCCATCAGCCCAGAGCCTGACGCGGGGCTGGAACTCACGGACCGCGAGATCGTGACCTGGCTGAAGTCGGACGCTTAACCGACTGCGCCACCCAGGCGCCCCTACAATGCATTTTTAAGTAACAAAACGTGTGTTTTCTTTTACTTTGAATCTTTGTGACACATCTTTCCATTTAATACTGAATACCAATGCAACTCCTTGATTCGAAAGAGAAAACCCAAGAAAAAAATAATTTTAATTGATATTCACTTCCTCTATCTGATTTTAAATAATTATTGTTCCATAGTTACTTCCCTGATTCTGCCTAGCTACAATGTTTGAATCACAGAGAGGATTATAATAAAAGAAATTTGCATAATCTATTCCTTTGAGATAAAGTAACATGAGGAATAGCAAAATACAAATAAATAAAAACTATTTATTGAATATATATATATATATTTATTGAATATATCCTATATATCTCACACCAAAGTGCTTTCTGTGCTTTATATCATTTAAAAGCTGTTCCCTAGGGACTTCTACCTAAATTATAGTCACAAGAGAATGCTACTCTCATCTTAAAAAATAAGTACTTGCTAAATAAATAATAGTAACAAAAACATTTAAAAAAAAAAAAACCTGTCACAGAACTAAGAGGCAAAGAAACCTAAAAGAACTAAAATCCAGAAAATGGAAGAAGAGAAGAGCTACTTTCATCCTTGGTAGAGTAACTGTAGCAGGAAGATGGGGATTAGAAGAACTAGAAACATCTAAATGACTATTTAAAGATAAGGCTGGGCTAGCATGATGACTAAAATCTCTAGAACCCTGGCCACAAAGAGAGTCTGTACTTGTTGGCCAACTTTCCCCTTTCTGGCTAAGCTGACACACTGAGGATGTAACCAACCAAACTAGCCAGAAAAAGAAAGAAGCATCATACCCAGGAATGGTCAGAGCAAAAATCCCATATTTTCAGAATAGATCTACATAATCTCCTATCCCTTTAGCCCTTATCATTAGCAAGGAAGCAGTCAAGAGATGATCCCTTTCTGAGGATGACCAAATTTAGCATCAAATTGCCTTACCAAGGTATGTATACCAGGAGCAGTTAAGAACAGAGTCAGAAATCTTCCTGAGCTGATGTTAGAGGAGGCCAATCCAGTGCTCAAGGCCAATTCAGATACCTGTGGATGGTATAAGACATAGAACTTCCATCAAATAGTTTGACTCTTGGCCCACTGAGTTTGGCCTTTGTGACAAAAAGAACATCATTGTCAGAATATAAATAGTTCAGAAGGCCAAAATACATGTCACATTAGTTTCAGGGGCCACAATGGTATGGCCAGTCAGTGATGGCCTGACTGGTAACAACATCTGACTGGACAACACTACCATTAACTGAAAAAGTTATATGAGGCACCAGGAGTAGACTCAAGATGGAAAGAAGCAACCAACAGTAGACCCAAGATGGAGTCAAATGGTCCTTCACCATGATAAAAAGGGGACGACTTCTATCAGGAGTAATAGGTTTGGCAAGAAGTGACAGCTTCCACATCATAAGCATACAGTACTTACTCTATTGTTGACCCAGTCTATGATGGTGGGTATACTGCCATAACCAGTACAATGATGGATCTAAGTGGCCAGGGTGGTGATCTGGGAGTGTGGGTCTGATCAGCCATTTGATACCAGTCAACGTCATTTAAAAACAGCTCCTGACTCTAAGCATCAACATGAGTGACCAAGACCTTCCAAGGAGCAGCTATGATTTGTTTCCTCAGTTTGTAGCCCACATGAAGGATGTACCTTTAATCTGCTATTCTCTAATTTTCCCCAAATGAGGCCTTTGACAATAGCCCAACACTCAGGAAAAACAGAACTTACTTGATCCTTCAGAGTACTGTTAAGGCAGGACTTGGCCTTTCTTAAAAAGGGCAAACAAATATTTTAAGCTTTGTCAGCCATATACAGTCTCCAGCGTGTATTCTTTTTATTCCTAATGTTTAAAAAATGTAAAAACAATTTCCAGATTAAAAGCAGTATAAACATAGGCTACAACCAGATTTGGCACACGGGCTGAAGTTTGCCAACCCATAGTCTAAGGCAAAGAAAACAACTTTCAATTCAGCCTATTGTGTGAATCAATCCTTACCACAATTAGTCCTCTAGAGTTGTCCTTGGAGCTGGAGGGTGGCTGCCACCCTGTGGACACTTAGCTGAACCATCAGTGAACCAGGCCTAAACACTTCAGGTAAACTGTACATGATAAATCCACAGGATTTACCCACAAGGTCAGTTTAACATTACTTCCGTACTGCGAACTTTGTTTAAATCTATCAGTTGAACTCAGTTACTTTTTCTCCTACCAGAATATGACCAAGATGTCTAACAGGCACACATCAGGAACTATAGCATAAATTATGATATATGATTATGATATTCCCAGGGAGAACACAGGGGCAAAATGCAGTAAGAGAGGAAAAAGACAGTAGGGACACGAGAAAGCAGTAGGCTTTTTCTCTCCTTTGGCTGCTCACCTAAGGTTTGGGGCTAGACCACAATTACTTACTCTCTCATATAACTTCTGATATCTGAAAAGCACCCAAGTTCAGAGAACCTGCATATCACTGCATCTTTTCCCTACAAACTTTGGTACTTCAGCAACTCTGGCACCCAGCTTTCCCTCCTCACATGGGACTAAAGAAAATGGTGACTTGAGCACCTGTATTCAACAGTGCCATAAAAATTTGAGTTCTTCCTCTCCTTCTCTGTCAGATACGAGTTTTGCAAATATTTTCTCCAATCTGTAGTTTTTCCTTTCCATCCTTTTAACAGAGTCTTTTACAATACAACAGTTTTTGGTTTTGATGAAGTCTAATTTATGTATTTTTCTTTTACGGCTTACGCTTATGGTATGATATCTCAGAACTCTTCATTGACTCTGAGAAAACAAAGATGTTCTCATATGTGTCTTTTAAAAGTTATGCTATTGGGGCACCTGGGTGGCTCAGTCAGTTAAAATGTCTGACTCAGCTCAGGTCATGATCTCATCGTTCATGGGTTTGAGCCCCATGTTGGGCTCTGTGCTGACAGCTCAGAACCTGAGGCTGCTTCAGATTCTGTCTGTCTGTCTGTCTGTCTGTCTCTCTCTCTCTCTCCCCCACTCCCCAACTCACATTTTCTCTAACAATAAACATTTAAAAAAAGAAAAAAAATTAAATAAAAAAGTTATGCTATTAATCATAATTTAAAATTTCTGCTCTTCGAAACACACTAGTAAAAAATGAAAAGTCAGACTGTGAGTAAATATTTGCAAAATATATATCTGACTTGCATTCAAATATATGCTCAAATCTCAATGAAAAGGAAAAACTCAATAAACAAAAGATTTGAACATTTCACCAAAGAAGATATATGTATGGTAAAAAATAATTAAATAAAGAATAAAGCCAAAAAATCCCACTTAAAAAGATGTTAATCATTATTATTATTAGTCGCTAAGGAAATGCAAATTAAAACCACATACAACTAAATACCTCTTAGAACAGGTAAAATTAAAAAGACTGACCATATATAGGTGAGAATATGAAGGAACTGGTGATGGGATTAACACACTGCTAGTGGAAACAACTATACTGTAAAACAACTTGGTAGTTTCCTAAAAGCTAAACATACACCAGGGTGTCTGGGTGGCTGAGTCAGTTGAGTGTCTGACTCTTGATTTTGGCTCAGGTCATGATCCCAGGGTCGTGGGATAGAGCCCCATGTTGGGCTGCACACTGAACATGGTGCCTGCTTAAGATTCTCTTTCTCCTTCTGCCCCTCTCCCCTGCTCGTGCACATGCTTTCTCTCTCTAAAATTAAAAATAAAAAAGTTAAACACATATCTACCAAATGATCCAGCCATTCCACTCCTGTAAATTTACCCAAATGAATAAAAAAAATATGTCCATACTAACACTTATATATGTACATTTATAGCAGCTTTATTTGTAATAACCTAAAATTAGAAACAACAAAGTGTCTATGAGGAGGTAAATAGGTAAACATATTCTAGTATATCCATACAAAGGAATATGAGTAGGCAATAAAAAGGGATATTAATAAGAGCAACTTCAAAATAACTGTGCTGAGTGAAAGGAGTAAGAAACCTGACAATATATTATATGATTCCATTTATATAAAATTCTAGGTATAGGAAACTAATCATTGTGATAGAAAACAGCTCAGACATCAATGGAGGTAGAGTGGAGCAGAAGAAAAAGATTACAAAGGAGAACATGGCAACTTTTTGTAATTCTTGAGGATAATGTATAGATATACCCTCCTGATTACGGTGACAGTTTCACAATAAATATATTCATCAAAATGTACAAAATCATGTATCTAAATTTTTTAATGTTTTTCATTATTTATTTTGGAGAAAGAAAGAGACAAAGTGCGAGAAGGGGAGGGGCAGAGAGAGGGGGAGACACACCATCTAAAGCAGCCTCCAGGCTCTGAGCTATCAGCACAGAGCCCTACAGAGCACTCTAACCCACGAACCGTGATATCATGACCTGAGGGGAAGTCAGATGCTCAACCGACTGAGGCACCCAGACACCCCTAAAACCATGTATTTTAAATGTACAGTTTATTGTATGTCAATTATGCCTCAATAAAGCTGTTTTAAAAATAAATGGAGGGGCACCTGGGTGGCTCAGTCAGTTAAGTGGCCAACTCTTGATGTCAGCTTAGGTCATCATCTCACAGTTCATGGGGTTGAGCCCCGTATCGGGCTCTGTGCTGACAGTGTGGAGCCTGCTTGGGATTCTCTCTCTGCCCCTTCTCTGCTCACACTTGCTCTAGCACTCTCTGAAAATAAATAAATAAAACTTTAAAAGAATAAAAAATAAATGGAATCAACACCAAAATTAGAAGAAAGTATCAAGCCAAGGGAAACATAGCAAGACCCAACTGTATGTTATTTATTTAAAAATATAATTTTCAAAAGATAGAAACAAACAGGTAGAAAGTAAATATTGGAAAAAATATGGAGACTTAAAGGGGACAATGGAGAATTCTTGTTAAATAGGTATAGAGTTTCCATTTTACAAAATAAAAATAGTTATAGGAATGGATGGTGGTGATGGTGGCACAACTCTGAACGTATTTAAAATCACTGAACTGCACACTTAAAAATGGTTAAGAAGGTAACTTTCATGTTACATGTATTTAACTATAATAATAATTAAAAAAACTAGTATGGTTATATCAGTATCAAAGAATGCTTAAAAACAAAGACAGAATAAAGGGATTTTCTTAATGGTTAAAAAGGTCAATTTGTCTAATATACATAACATATTGCAACAAATCTCCAAATAGGTGAATAAAGAATTGACAGAGCTGAAAGAATTTATTAATCTATAACCATTAGATACATTAGATATTTTAATCTAATTTAATCAGTAATAGAACAAGTAAAAAATTAATCAGCAAGTATATAGAAGATTTGAACGTTATCAACTTCTTTCACATAGACATTAATAACAGCCAAAGCAATCTTGAGAAAGAAGAACAAAGCCAGAGGTATCATAATCCCAGATTTCAAGACACGTGACAAAGCTATAGTAATCAAAACAGTATGGTGCTGACACAAAAAGACATAAATCAATGCAACAATAGAGAGCCCAGAAATAAACCCACACTTACATGATCAATTAATCTACAACAAAGGAGGCAAGAATATATAATGGGGAAAAGATAGTCTCTTTAATAAATGGTGCTGGGAAAATGGGACAGCTACATGCCAAAGAATGAAATCAGACCACTTTCTTACACCATACACAAAAATTAATTCAAAATGGATTAAAGACCTAAATGTGATGGGGCGCCTGGCTGGTGCAGTCGGTTAAGCGTCCGACTTCAGCCAGGTCACGATCTCGCGGTCCGTGAGTTCGAGCCCCGCGTCAGGCTCTGGGCTGATGGCTCGGAGCCTGGAGCCTGTTTCCGATTCTGTGTCTCCCTCTCTCTCTGCCCCTCCCCCATTCATGCTCTGTCTCTCTCTGTCCCAAAAATAAATAAACATTGAAAAAAAAAAACTTTTAAGACCTAAATGTGAGACCTGAGACCAGAAAACTGCTAAGAGCAAACAAAGGTAATAATCTCTAGGACATCAGTCTTAGTGACATATTTATGGATATGTCTCCTTAGGCAAGAGAAACAAAGAAAAATAAACTTTTGGGTCTCTACAGAAATAAAAAGCTTTTTTACATCAAAGAAAACCATCAATAAAACAAAAAGGCAACCTACTGAATGAGAGAAGATATTTGCAAATGACGTATCTGATAAAGAGTTAATATCCAAAATATATAAAGAACTTATACAATTCAACATGAAAAAACCACAAATAATCCAATTAAAAATGGGCAGAAGACCTGAATAGACAATTTTTCCAAAGACAACATATAGATGGCCAACAGACACATGACAATATGCTGAACATCACTCATCATTAAGGAAATGCTAATCAAAACTACAAAGAGATATCACCTTATACCTGTCAGAATGACTAAAATGAAAAATACAAGAAATAACAAGTGTTTGAAAGGATGTGGAGAAAAAGAAACCCTTGTACTTGTTGGTGGGAATGCAAATTGGTGTAATCTCTGTAGAAAACAGTATGGAGGTACCTCAAAAAATTAAAAATAGAAGCACCGTATGGTCCAGTAATTCCACCACTGGGTATTTACCCAAAGAAAATAAAAACACTAATTTGAAAAGATATATGCACCCCTATGTGCAACATTATTTACAATAGACAATATAAGCAAACCAAGTGTCCAGTGACAGATGAACAGAGAAAGAAGATATGGTTTTATTAAGACACACACACACACACACTGAAGTATTAGTTGGCCATTAAAAAGAATGAGATCTTACTGTATGCAACAACATGGATGGACCTAGAAGGTATAATGCTAAGTGAAATAAATCAGTCAGTTTAAAAAGACACATACTGATGATTTCACTCATGTGAAATTTAAGAAACAAATGAACAGAGACAAAAACAAAAACAAAACACCAGACTCAAATATAGAGAACAAACTGGTGGTTGCCAGATGGTAGGTGGGTAGAAGAATGGGTGATAATATAAAGGAAATTAAGATAGATACAGGAAAATAAGAGTACACTAATCTTGATGAGCACTAATATATAGAATTGTTAAATCATTATATTGTATACCTGAAACTAAAAAAGAAAAAAAAATGGGGCACCTGGGTGGCTCAGTCGGTTAAGCATCTGACTTCAGTTCAGGTCATGATCTCATGGTTTGTGGGTTCAAGCCCCACATCAGGCTCTATGCTGACAATTCAGGGCCTGGAGCCTGCTTTGGATTCTGTGTGTCTTTCTCTCTTTGCCCCTCCCCTGCTCACGCTATGTCTCTCTCTGCCTCTCAAAAATGAGTAAATGTTAAAAAAAAATTTTTTTAAAGAAAAAAAAATTACAAGGCATGATACACAAGAAAAACAGATACTTATGGTTACACAAACATTTGCCAAACAGATCTTGTGCTGAACTATAGAATAAGTCTCAATAAGTTATAAAAGACTGCAATTATACAAAGTATGTTTTCTGACCTCAAGAGCATTACAGTAAAAACTCAATAAAAATGAGAAAATTTCACAAGCAGTAAGAAATTTAAGAAATGTATTTCTAAATAACCATATGCCATAGAAGAAATCACAAGAGAAAACAAAAAATACTTCAAACAAATAACAATACCCAACACATCAAAAATTTCAAGAGGCCGATAAAGCATTTTGTAGGGAAAATTAATTTTAAAAGCCCATATTATAAAAGAAGAAAGTTTAAAATCAAAGATCTAAGTTTCTACCTTAAGAATCTTGGGCCAGGTTGGGGTGGGTGGGGGAAGGAAGGCAGGGAGAGGTAACCAATTCCAAAGTAAATTGAGTAAAAGGAAATGATAAAGAATAGAAATCATTAAAATAAAAAATAGACAAATAGAGAAAAATCACATCAATAATTGGGTCTTTGAAAACCTTAATAAAATTGATAAGTTTGTGGCAAGACAGAAACACACACACACACACACACACACACACACACACACACCCGACCATATCAAGATTAAAAGATCTGATATACATCATAAAAGATTATACAGACATTAAAAGTATAAGGGGATATTATGACCTATTGCTTGCTAATATATTTCAAAATTTAGATAAAATGGATGATTTCTTGAAAAACTACAACTTACCAAGATTCACATAAGAAAAAACATAAAATTAGAATGGTATTTTCCCTAATTAAGAAACCTCCACCTCCTAACCCTATCTTTAAAAAAAAAAAATATATATATATATATATATATATACATATATATATACACACACATATATAGATAGATAGATATAGATAGATATAGATACAGATATCCTCCAATCCCAGATTCTGATGATTTTATTGAAAAATTCTATCAGATATTTAACTTACTTTATTTTATGAGGCCAGCATAATCCTGACCAAAATGATCAAGGATTTCACAAGAAAACAAAATTATAAACCCAGACCAGTACCTATCGTGAGTGTAGATGCAAAAATACTTTTTAAAAAGTAGAAAATGGAACACAGAAATATATAAAAAGGCTAATACTTCAAGACCAAGTTGGGTTTATCCCACAAATGCAAAATTGGATTAACATTTTAAAACCTCTACACAGACCAATGCATAAAACAATAGAACCTTCCCAATAGATACTGAAAAAGCATTTGAAAAAATTCATCCCAAATTCATGATTTAAAAAAATCACGAGCGCCTGGGTGGCTCATTCAGTTAAGTGTCAAATTCTTAATCTCGGCTCAGGTTGTGATCTCACATTTCGTGAGTCTGAACCCCACATTGACTCTGCACTGACAGTGTGGAGTCTGCTTAGGATTCTCTCTCCTTGTCTCTCTGCCCCTCACCCTCTGCCCATGCTCTCTCTCTCAAAATTAATAAACATTTAAAAAAATTTTAACTCTCTTTAAGCTAAGGATACAAGTAAACTTCCTCAATCTAGTATAGGGCATCTAGTAAAAATAAATAAAACCAAAAGCTTAAAATGATTATGATAGTGAAGTACTGAAGGTGTTCCCACTAATAACTGGCAACAAAGGAAGGATATTCACTCTGACCACTTCTGTTCAATACTGTGAACAGCTAAGATCCCAGCCACTGCAACAACACAAGAAAAACAAGTAAGAGTAATAAAGAACAGAAAGAACTAGCAGTCTTATGTAAACTCTTCCAGAAGAAAGAGTGAGCCCTTCCAATATAACACTGATAACATTAAACAAAAAATTATAAGACAACCTCACTCATAATCATATATACAAAAATCCTCAACACAATATTAGCACATTAAATCCAGTGATTACAAAATACATACAGTCAAGTTTATTGGAATATAAAGTTGGTTTCGTATTTTAAAAGCCAATGCACACAATTTATTTAATATTTTTTCTTTTAAAGGAGAAAAACATATTAACACCTCATATTTGTAACAAAAAAATTAATTAAATTCAACATCCATTCATGTTAACTACTCTGAGTCCACTACTAATAGAAGGAAACTTCCTTAACTTCCTTAACAAAGGATACCTACAAAAACCCTAAAGCAAACATTACACTTAATGGTGAAATGTTAAAAACTTCCCCTTTCAAATTAGGAATGAAACAAAAATATCCACAATTATTTCTATACAAAAATGAACAGGTGGTGCTAGGCAATACAATAAAGAATATATGCAAAAAATACACAAACCATGAGAATTAACAAGTGAATTTAGCAAAATTAAAGGGAATAAGGTTAATGTAAAAAATTAATAGCAACAAGCAATTAGAAATGAAGATTTTCAAAATGATACCACTTATAAAAGCATCAAAAGATATCACATAACCATTCATAACCTTTCATTTCATTATGTCTAATGAAAGATATGTAAAATCTCCACATTGAAAATTATGCACTTTTATTCAGAAAAAATTAAAATAACTAAGTGGAAAGAAACATCAAATTCATGAATCACAAAGCTCAATATTTAAAGATGTATCTTCATTCCTTTACATCTTAATTAAGAATAGTAAATAAATGTAATGACATACAGTAGGTTTTAAAGTGGGATTCAGGTGGCAGTACTATGTTGTATGGTAGTTAAGAGCATATAGGCTTTGGCATTAGTTAAGCCTAGGTTGAAATCTTTTTCTACTGCTTCCTACTTGTTTGATCTGGGACAAGTTGATCAACCCAAAAGAAGCTTGATTTCTAAATTTAATTGTTTGTTGGGAAACCCAATTAATTAATTATGAAAAGTTCATTTACTACTATGTTATTTTTATTGTCAGGATCTCAAAAACTTTTAATTGGTGAAGAGCTGAGCTTTGAACGTAGGCGAGCTGGGTCCAACGTTTGCACACTTAGCAACAAGGCTATATAGAACCTCTCAAAAATATTAGAGTGGCAAAAACAAAGGTGAATTATATGGTGTCATCAAAAAGCTTTGGGGTGCCTGGGTGGCTCAGTCAGTTGGTGAACTGGGTGGTGAAGTCAGTCAGACTTCAGCTCATGTCATATCTCAAGATTCTTGAGTTTGAGCCCACACTGGGCTTGCTGCTGTCAGCACAGAGCCTGCTTTGGATGCTCTGTCCATCTCTCTCCCTCTGCCCCTCCCCAACTTGTGCACTCTCAAAAATAAATAAACATTAAAAAAAAAAAAAAGCTTTCAGTAGGGAGATGGAGGAAAAGACAAGACACAAACAAATAATTACAGCCGGTAAATATTAAATGAGCAATACAATAGTTAAAATTAAGTAATGATAATACCAGATACTTGTGAGCACATGAAACAACTAGAACTTTTATTCATTGCTGTTGGGAATTAAAAATCATACAACTACTTTGGGAAAAGGTTTGGCAGTATCATATAAAGTTAAAAATACTATTTGACCAATAATTCTGCTTATATGTATCCATGACCAATGAAAACATACAATCTTCAATATTCAAAGAATCCATGTTTGTGAATTTGCCTACTCACTAAAATTCATTTGTAACCCAATAATTAATATTGGCAATATTTCACAATAATTTAGGGACATGCACAGAATAAAGAAAATTTTTAGTTGCCCAACATTCTCATCTGAAGTTGAATAAGGTAACACACTGCCCTGTTTTAACTCTCATATTGTAAATGAGTATCCTTGTTGTAGTTTCTTTAGTGCCATGTTTTTTGTGTTATTGTGCTTTGTGTTGGGGATACTTCTGTTTAGAATGGCCCCTATTACAGTACTGAACTGCTATCAAGTACAGTAAAACCTTGGTTTGCGAGCATAATTCATTCCAGAAGCATGCTTGTAATCCAAAGCACTGTATATCAAAGAGAATTTCCCCATAATAATGGAAACTCAGATGATTCATTCCACAACCCAAAAATATTCATACAAAAATGATCACAATACTGTAATGTAATACAAAATAATAAAGAAAATACAAAATATAAAGAAAAATAAACAAATTAACCTGTACTTACCTTTGAAAACCTTCATGGCTAGTGTGAGGGAGATGAGAGAGAAGAGGGTTATCATGTAGGACAATTTTCACTCTCACTAATGGAATTACTGCTATCTGTTGGCTTGATGGAATCTTTTTCCTTCATGTAACTTTAACAAGGAACCTATCCAATGACATTTACTTTTGCCTCCTTTTTGAGGATTTTGTGGAAATGTGACATTGCATTGTCATTAACCAGATTAATCACTCGCACTACTACAGCCTTATTCGGTGGTGTTTTTTTACAAAATTTTGCCGTTTCCCACATTTTACACAACTCCCTAATCTCATGTGAAGTGAGGGATTCCTCCACTTCACCATTTTTTCTCCTCCTCTGCACAGGCGATCTCCTCCATAACCACTTGCTGTTGCTCACAATGCAGATCCATCAGTTTGTCACTTGTCAGCTCCTGGCCATGTTCCTCCACCAGTTCTTGAATGGCATCCTCATTCACCTCTAGTCCCATGGTCTTCCCCAAGGACACAATTTCAGACAACTGGCGGCGCCTGTTCATAAGCAAGCCCCTCTAAGTCATGTCCAAAAACACAATCAGGCCACAGTTTTCTCCAAGCAGAATTAAAGGTTCTCTTGGTGACCCCATCCTAGCTTTTATCAATAATCTGGAAGCAGTTCACAATGTGGAAATGATTTTTCTAAAACTCTTGGAGAGTAAGGTTTGTTCCTTAGGTCACCTCAAAGCATTGCTGAAATAGTGCTTTGGTATAAAGAGTTTTTTAAAGTTCGAAATGACCTGCTGATCCATGGGATGGAGGATTGGTGCGGTGTTGGGAGGAAGGAAATTGACCTTAATGAACTCAAATTCCTCCAGTAAGTCATCCTCAAAGCCTGGAGGATGAGCAGGAGCATTATTCATAACCAGCAAGGCTTTGAGTGGCAGGACCAAAAAGATCCACTCAACAAACAAGATACAAGTGACCCAAGCCTTGCTGTTGGACCTCCACATAATGTTTAACTGGCTCCTCTGCACCTTGCGTTTCTGGAGGGCTTGCGGATTCTCAGAATGATACATGAGCAGGGGTTTGACTTTGAAATCCCTGCTTGCATTAGCACAAAACAAGAGGGTGAGATGGGCTTGTGACCTGGCATTTCATTATCTTCTCCTGTAATGTAGGTTCTCTTTGGCATCTCTTTCCAGAAAAGCCCTGTCTTCATTACAGTTAAAAACTTACTCTAACAGGTAACACTCAGAAACCACAAGCTATTGGAACTCGGCAGCGAACGCCTCAGCTGCCTTAGCATCTGAACTCTCAGCCTCTCTGTGCTTCACAACAGTATGGATGCCACTTCTCCTCTTAAAGTTATTAAACCATCCCCTACTTGCCTTGAAGCCTTCTTTGTTTTCTGTTGACGTACCTGGCAGTTTACTTACACGGTTGGTATATGAGGCCTTTGCCTTCTCACAGATAAAGTTCTTGGTCACAGTATCACCTGCTACTTACTTCTAATTTATCCAAACCAGAAGCAACTTTTCTACATCTTCCAGAACATGTAGCCATTGCTTTGATATTCTCGTGATTCCTTTTGCTGCATCTAGCCCTCTGATTTCTTCTTTCTACTTTAATATTGTGCAAATGGTCAATGTAGACTTCTTCTAAAATCTTCCAATTTCAGCCACTCACATACATTGTTCATATTTCTCATGAAATAGGATTTCCTTCTTAACTTCCACTGTAATCATCTCCTTCTTCTTACTGCCTTTCTTTTCAATTTTTTTCTGCACGGGGGCCATTGTATACGCTCACGTGGATGTTGACTACATTACGGTATTAATAAATTCTTGTCGTATATTGTATTTAATGTAACTGGCAATAAGGCAGCAGAGGAAAGGGTCTATATCTGCAGGCAGGCTGACCTAGAATGAAGCAAAGCATTCCTAAGCTTACTCCTGTATGGAAAAGCAAAGAACTATCCATAGGTGCTTTGAAATGACAAAAAACACACAAGTGCCAGTTGTGGGCACCTTCCAGTGTTCTGAAAAATCGATTGCCTCCAAACACTGCGACCTGAGATCAAGCATCCAAGCATGGCAGGTAATCACCCACAATTCCATAGAGAGAGAGAGAGAGAGAGAGAGAGAGAGAGAGAGAGAGAGAGAGGGGAAAGAACCACTGGCTCAACTGTGACCACGTGACATTCAGCATCACGTACTACTCGTATTACAAAACATCACTTGTTAACAAGTTAAAATTTATTAGAGATGTTTGCTCGTCTTGCAAAACAAGTTACTCGCAATCCAAGTCTACTATATTCCAAAGTGCTAGAAGGCTATGATATGCCTTAAGGAAAAATACATTTTAGATAAGCTTCATGTATATACATGAGGTGTAGTGCTGTTGGACATGAATTCAGTGTTAATCAACAATATATATATTGAATAAGGTGGCTTTAAACAGAAACACACATGAAATAAGGTTACTTTTTGATCATTTGACAAAAATACAGTGACCAGAGGCTCAAAGGAACCTAATCTTATATTTCCTCTAGAAGAAATGGTTCTGTATTAGCTAATTCAATGTTCACAGTGACTTTAGAGAACATAACTAATGCATATAATGAGAATCAACTGTATCCACAAAAAGACATACGCAAATATCCACAGCAGCTGTATTGACAGTAGCCAAAAACTGAAAATAACCACAAATGTCCATTAACTAAACAGATAAATTGTAGAATAATCATACAAGGCAATAGTACTCAGAAATAAAATGGGAATAACAAGCAATAACAAGGGATAAATATCAGAAACATTATGCTGAGCAAATGAAGCCTTACACAAAGAGCATGCATAATTCCATTTACACTGGAAGAATAAGAAAGATACAAATATATGGTGAAAAAAATTAAACAGTGCTTGCCTCAGAGTAGGAAGACTGACTGGAAAGAAGCATGAAAAACTTTCTAGAGACAGAAATATTCTGTATTATGGAAGTAAAGGGAAGTTCATGTGTGTGCTTAATTGCCAACACTATAGAGCTAACACTTATGAATTTTAATGTATGTAAATTTTACCTCAAAGAATTAACAATAACTGAGCAGATGTTGGACAGTAGAGGGAGATATAAATGAAACAAGAATGTCATAATGATACCTGCTGTATCTGGGTAATGGGCACATGAGGGTACATCATACTGTTTACTTTGTATTCCTTAAATTTTCCAAAATGAAAAGTTAAAAAATAGAAGGAGTAACAAATATGTAGAGGAACTACAAGAGAGAAAATGAGCTTTATAAAAAAGAAACAAAGTGAAACTTGGTTTGAAGGCCTTCATGGAAAAGTCATTAGAACTGAGAACATTTGATAGATTTTGAATATGAGACAAGGAGAGGCCATTTCTGAAAAAGAAAACAGTGTAAACAAAATTGTAAAAGTACTACTAACGTTGGACTATTTAAGGAACATTTTGGCTTAGTGTAATGCCAAGAAATGATGGGAATTTAAAAAAAAAGAATGGGAGATAAACCTGAAAAAGTAGACAGAAGATGAAATCACCAAAACATGACTGAAATGTTAAGCCAAAGAAAACACACTGGGCAACTGGAAATCATTCTGTACACTGAAGTTTAGCAATGGCAGGATCAGAGCTAACCTGTAGAAATTTTAATCTAGCAGTAATGTGAAGGATAGTGTGGAAGCATTACAATGTCCCTGTAAAAGATAATAATGCTCTAACACAACAATGCCAGGGAGATTACAGAGCCAAGGGCACAGACATTTGAATTGGTAATTGATGGCTAAGATTTTCAAGAGAGCAATGATCAAGTTATGTAGCCCTGAAGAGATTTAAACACTAAATACTTTTCCTTTTCCTCAATACGATATAATACTGAGAACATTAACCTACTGAAAACAGGATATGTTGAAGTCTAATGCCAATTTCCTCAAGATTTACAACTGGAGGTGTTAAATTACAACTAAAAGTGTCAATCCAATTAATGCTGGAATTTCAGTTTTATATGCTGTTTTAAAAATAACCTTGTTATGGAACTACATAAAAGCATAAGCAAAGATTCCAGATTTGTCACAAAGTACTCCAAATAGCAATGAGTATATTTTCTATACTCTGTTGCCCTTATAGAAATGTTAAAACAAAATGGATATATACTGGTGTCAAGAGCATCTTATCCAGCAAATGTCTATCAAAACCCTACCACCACCACCAAAACCTATGGCTATAGTCCTGAAAATAATGTTTTATATTCAAAGGAATAAACCTTAGTCAAGAGAAATCACCACTGCCCTTCTTGTAACTGCTAAAGAAGAAAAAAAAAAAAGAAACACATTACTAAATTACTAGTAAAAACTACCCTACATATATCCCTGAACTATATTAGTTTCTTATCTGGAATATTTCTACTCAAGATAAATTCACAATTAAAAAGCTTTTATTCTTTGAAAGGCTTTATAAGGACAAATTATTGTCCATCTTAACAATAAAAATACTGTCTTAAAACTAAAGAGTAATTTTAGATTACACATAAATACTTCTAGTATAATACAGTTGCATATTAATCTTATGAAGAAATAACAAAATCTGTTTTACTAAAATAGTTTAAGAGAGAGAGACAGCTAAATTTGTATTGTTAAAATGTTTATTTATTTTGAGAGAGAAAGAGAGCGCGCGTGCCCAAGCACTAGCAGGGTAGGGGGGCAGAGAGAGAGAGAGAATCCCAAGCAGGCTCCACACACCTCAGTGCAGAGCCCGATGTGGGGCTCAAACTTACAAACTGTGAGATTATGACCTCAGTTGAAACCAAGAGTCAGACACCTAACCCACTGAGCCACCCAGGTGCCCCTAAATTTGTATTTTAATTATACTTCAATTATAGCCAGAAACAAGATTTCATTCAATAAATATCATTCTATAACCTAGAATCTACAAAGTAACTACTTTAGTATTTTTTTTAAGTTTTTTAATGTTTATTTATTATTGAGAGACAGAGAGAGACAGAGCATGAGCAGGGGAAGGGCAGACACAGAATCTGAAGCAGGCTCCAGGCACAGAGCCTGACGCGGGGCTCGAACTCACGAACCGCGAGATCATGACCTGAGCCGAAGTCAGACACGTAACCGACTGAGCCACCCATGCGCCCCATTATTTTAATATCAAAAGTTTAATATTAAATTGTGCTTGCAGGTATATATTCACATCTGAATACATACACACATGTGTATGCATATATATATTACACATAGTAAACTTTTCACCTTTTGCTAATGAAGATAATCCATGAAAGGATATAAACATCAGAAAATAAACTTTAAGAGTAAGAAGAGAGTAGTATTAAGCAACATACATTCCCATTGTACATGTTTACAAATGCAGATATTAGAGCCAGAGTTCCTACATTCCAATAGAGGTTTTACCCCTTATACTTTGTATGAACTCTGGCAAAATTTCTAACAATCAGAATTCCTCATTTATAAAATAAAATACTAGGGCACCTGGGTGGCTCAGCTGGTTAAGCATCCAACTTTGGCTCAGGTCATGATCTATCTCACGGTTCGTGGGTTCGAGCCCCATGTCAGGCTCTGTGTTAAGAACTCAGAGTCTGCAGCCTGCTTTGGATTCTTTATCTACCTCCCTCCACCTCTCCCCCACTCGTACTCTGTCTCTGTCTCTCAAAAATAAACATTAAAAAAAATGTTAAAGAAAATACTACTTATAGTTCATACAACACTGTAAAAATTAAATGAGATAATCTAATTAAGGTGCTTAGTCTGACACATAGACTAATACTATAAACCCAATTGTTTATACTCTAAGGCCATGACAAATAATATATTTAAAAGGTAGCACAGAGTCATATTTTATCACAGTGGGCAATGTACAGCTGACTGTACAGCTTCTGTTCCTCTGTACTAGAATATTCTCCTCAGGGAATCTTAACATTAATGATAACATGTGTAATCAAATTTTTAGTTATGAAGAAATACAAGCTTCCTTCTTTACATTTAAACCTTGCATTAAATCTTATCACCAAGATAAATATTTATTTAAGATATAATTTGGTAATATTTAATATAAAATAAAAGTATAGCTGCAGAAGTATAGCTGCAAGATAAAAGTACAGCTGATTGTGCAAGTACCACAATCAATATATGATTTAAAATCCCATTCTCTTTATCCTAAAAAATAGTAATCATGTAGAAAAATTTACACAAAATGATGCTCAGCATAACACTACTCATGATATAATCGTATATAACTAATGGCCAACTGTTGGAGATTAGTCATATTTTATGATACGGGCATTCAACAGCAAATTGTATATAACTATTTAAATGGCATGGGAAAAATGTTCATAAAGTTGAAAAAGGCAATGAAGAAAAGACTTCTTACAGTATGATCCAAGGTTTGTAAAATATTTACATACGTGCACATATAAGCAGAGAGAAAACAAAACTGAAGGAATTACAACAAAATGTTATGATTATTTATAAATGGAAGGGATGCAGAAATTTTTTATTTTCTTCTTTGTGTTTTTGCAGTTCCCATATTTGATTATTTTATTATTAAAAGGTTAGATTATTGGGGCCCCTGGGTGGTTCAGCAGGTTAAGCGTCTGACTCTTGATTTCAGCTCAGGTCATGATCTCATGTTTTGTGGGATGGAGCCCTGTGTCAGCTCTGTGCTGGGTGTGAACACTGCTTAAAATTCTCTCTCTCCCTCTCTTAAAAACAAAACAAAACAAAAAAAAGTTTAGATTTTTTGGAAATTAGAAATGTTATTCTTTTAACATTTACCCACATATATATTTCCTACCACTAGGATTTCATAGCCTACAGAGGGCACTGACAATGTGATCCTATGCTTAAGAAGAAAATTTCTTCAATTTTCTTTAATGAAATACATGCTAAATAATCCCCATTTCAGCTTCATAAAGCTGCTATGTGTAAAAGAAAGAATCAATATTGAACATTAGATTAAAAATTAATTTCTTGGGGGACAAAAAAACTTGACTAATAACAAATGCTAAACTATCTATAACTCCCATTTCAAAATGCTCAATTTTATTGGCCTTTGATTGAAGCCTCTGTGATGCTTAAATTGTCTTCTACTTCTCTCCCTAAAATATGTGAGTTCAAGAAGCTTGTAAGTTACATTAAAATTCTATTTTCTCTATTTTGGTAGTAATTTCTCTTTCTACCTTGAATTCCACCTTTTACAAAAATCAAATCATTTTATCCAAAATCAGTATTTATTAATTAATTACTATAGGCATTAACATGGAATTGGACTAAATAATCTCTAAAGTTCCTTCACTGAGATTAAGATTTTATAAAAATCTATATAACTTTGGGGCGCCTGGGTGGCGCAGTCGGTTAAGCATCCGACTTCAGCCAGGTCACGATCTCGCGGTCCGTGAGTTCGAGCCCCGCGTCGGGCTCTGGGCTGATGGCTCAGAGCCTGGAGCCTGTTTCCGATTCTGTGTCTCCCTCTCTCTCTGCCCCTCGCCCGTTCATGCTCTGTCTCTCTCTGTCCCAAAAATAAATAAACGTTGAAAAAAAAATTAAAAAAAAAAATCTATATAACTTTATAAAACTGAATCCTTTAATATGAACAAACATGACTAATATTCACATATCTAGTTATGTGTCACTTGTAATTATATTAGTCACAAAGGGTTTTGGAGTATTCATTTAGTAAATAAAACATTTCCTGTGGGTTTCCTATGTAATAGGAACTTTGGTAGGCATTAGGAATGTAGACAATTAAAAGCCACAATGTTTGCCCCAACTAGCTTATACTCTAGTAGACTTATATTATGTATATACTATTGTAAATCAATTCAATAACAGCCCAACTCTAAGAAAGTAATTATAATTTTGCCTATTCAAATTAAAATATTACATTTGAACTAGAGCCCGAAAAACTCTTAATTTTCTGGTTTTTATGATGCAGCTGAAAGGTATGGTTTAATGAAATGTAGCTGAAAATGATGATGAGTATATTACAAAAGTCTTATATGAAAGGATAAAAAGCTTCTATATTTTAACAATTCTTAACGGTATTTGATTTTTTTTTAACTGTCACAAAACACCCACTCTTTGCAGTCTTACTGTAGAAAAACCAGTTACTTTCAATTAGTGTTTCTCCTTTTTCCCTAATAAGAAATCATGCAGTTTCTTTATTTTTATAATTGTATATTTATTTATTTATTTTGAGTGGGGAAGGGCATAGAGAGAGGGAGAGAGAGAATCCCACACAGGATCTGTGCTGACAAGCACAGAGCCCAACATGGGGCTCAATCTTTTCCTACTTCGATTCAATGAAAGAGCTTAAAAACAGTAATAACAAGGTAGCAATGAACACCTCTGGGAGATTAAACTCCCTAATACCACTATCAACTGAAAGTCATTTCTTCTAGGTAAAGAAAGAAAATGCACAAAATGAACCAAGGATATGTTTGTTATAACTGAGAGTAAGCTAACTATCAAAGATATATGCCTCCAAAGTTTCTTAATTTCAATGTATTCAAAATTATATTAATGGCCTTCTCTCTTAAACTATTACAGTGTTTAAAGACTACATAACCTACAGGGTTAGATGAGATAACCACTGAGTTTCTTTCCATTTCGTTATTTTGCTTTTGGCTTTTAGGGGTGGTGGTAGGGAAGAGGGCACTGTATTCTTTGGTTAAGAACAATCATCCAGGGGTGCCTGGGTGGTATAGTCAGTTGAGCGTCCGACTCTTGATTTCAGCTCAGGTCATGATCTCACAGTTCAAGAGATGGAGCTCCACATGGGGCTCTGTGAAACAGGACACAGCCTGCTTGGGATTCTCTCTCCCTCCCTCTCTCTCTGTCTCTCTATCCCCCCTCCCTCCCTTCCTTCCTCCCTCTCTCTCTCTCAAAATAAATAAATAAACTTAAAAAAAAGAACAATCACTCAAAGCAAGACTGTTAGGTTCACTAAGCAGATAACCATGAGCAAGTTAATTAATGTCTTTCTCAGAGTTTCCGTATTCTCATATGTAAAAAGTGCACTTGTGAGAATTAAATGAGACAATATAAGCAAATCATTTAGCTTAGAACTTGGCACAATAATGAAAGGCTAGAAAGAATGAAAAAGAAATAACAATCAAATGTATATATATGGTTAATAGTTTTCCACAATAGATCAAGGACTTGAATCCACAGATACAAGAAACAAATGAAAATAAACAGAAATCCATACTATATATAATCCAGATATATTATACTGAAGCTGAAGTACAAGAAGAGAAAGAGGTGTTAAAAACTACCCAAGTAAAAGGATAGATCACTTACAAAGAAATGACATTTAGATTGATAGATGACTTCTCAATAGCTCAAATGAAGCTGGAAGATAATACCTTCAAAATGCTAAGAGAAAATAACTACTCACCTAAATGGTAATGGTATACCTTGAGAGAAAGGGGAAATTACTCCCCAAGAGCAAGCCAAAACAAAGACATTTGCAGATAAAAAGTAAAGGAGTTTGTCAAGCTTTCAAAAAGAATTTCTTAATGAATCATGCCAAACAAGAGGGAATATTTCCTTAAAAGCTGTAAGAAGTGAGTGAACATGGTGATCAAATAACTTGATTAATATATGTGTAAAGGTAAACAATATAAAACAACAGTTATAATGTCTAATTTAAGGTATACATAAAAGAATTTTAAAACTTAACAAAAATAGAGAATGCAGGTTCAGGACAGTGCCAGGTCACATGTGTTAAAAACAAAATTTTTTTTTTAATTAAAGAATGAAATACTATAGAAAACTCAAGCTGAATATATATATATATATATATATATATATATATCAAATCAAATCTAATATAATTTTTAAAAGACACAATCATCATATTGATGCAATAAAAGCATTTCACAAAATCCAAAACTCTTTTATGATAAACAAATTCAACAAACTAAGAATATAAAGGAACATACCCAATATGAAAAATGGCATTTATAAAAAATATAGTTACATTATTCTCAACAATAAAAGGATTAAAGCTTTCTCTGCAAGAACAAGAACAAGGATGCCTTTTAACCACCTATATTAAACATTGCACTAGAAGTTTGAGCCACAGCAAGTAGGCTCAAAAAAAATAATCATAATAATAAATAAAAGCCATCTCTACTGGAAAGGAAAAACTACTACTAACTATATTTGCAGAAACATGATCATTTACACAGAAAATATAAAGGAATACACAATAAAGTTTTTAGAAATAACAAGTTCATCAAGATTACTGGGTACAAGATCAATATACAAAATTCTATTGTATTTCTATACACTAGCAATGAACAATTCAAAAATGAGATTTAATAAACAATTATATTAATAGTATCAAAAAGAAAAAATACTTAGGAAATTTTCTTTAAATATAATAATTATACAGTAAAAACTACAAAACATTTTTTAAAGAAATTAAATAAGATGTAGATACATGGAAAGATATTGCATGATCATGAATTGGAAGAATTGCTATTGTTAAAATGGTAATATAATACAAATGTTCTAGGGATGCAATGCAATCCCTATCAAAATCCCAAAGGCCTTCATTACAGAAATGTAAAAACTGATCCTAAAGTTCAGTTTGCAATACAATACAATACAATACAGAATTGCAAAGACCCTGAATTGTCAAAAACAATCTTTAAAAACATGAACAAAGTTGGGGCACTGGGGTGGCTCAGTCAGTTAAGCGTCTGACTCTTGGTTTCAGCTCTGCTCATGGGCTCACTGTTCTTGGGTTCAAGCCCCACTTCGGGCTCTGCACTGGCAGTGTGGAGCCTGCTTGGGATTCTCTTTTCCTCTCTCAGCTGCTGCCCTGCTCGCTCTCTCTCAAAATAAATAAACTTAAAAAAATTAAAAAAAAAAAAAAAAGATGAACAAAGTTGGAGGTCTCATACTTTCTAATTTCAAACATACTAGAAAGCTATTACAATCAAACAGTGTGTTACTGGCATAAAAATAAACATAAAGACATAGGGAACAGAATTGATAGTTCAGGGGTGCTTGGGTGGCTCAGTTGGTTGTGACCGACTTCAGCTCAGGTCATGATCTCAGAGTTTGTGAGTTTGAGCTCCACATCAGGCTTGCTGCTGTCAGCACAGAACCTACTTCCAATCCTCTGTCCCTCTCTCTCTCTCTAACCCTCCCCCACTCACGCTCTTTCTCTCTCTCAAAAATGAATATTTGAGGGGCACCTGTTGTGGCTCAGTTGGCTAAGCGTCTGACTTCAGCTCAGGTCATGATCTCATGGTTCGTGGATTTGAGCCCTGTGTCAGGCTCTGTGTTGACAGCTCAGAGACTGGAGCCTGCTTAAGATTCTGTGTCTCCCTCTCTCTCGGCCCCTTCCCCTACTCATGCCCACTCGCACTCTATCTCTCTCTCTCAAAAATAAACATTAAAAAAATTTAATGAATATTAAAAAAAAAAAGAATTGAGAGTTCAGAAATAAATCAATACACCTATACATTTTGTTACCATGTCACGATCAAATGCTGCCAAACCATTCAATAGGGAAAGAATACTCTCTTCAACAAATCATACTATGACAACTAGATATCCATAAGCCAAAGAATGAAGTTGGACCCCTACCTCATATTATATACAAAAATTAACTCTAAATGGATCACACACCAAATTATAGGTAGATAAGGCTCCAAACTGTTAGAAGAAAACATAGGAGTAAACCTTTTTGACTTTGTGTGAGGAAATGGTTACTTAAATAGAAGTATAAGCTATAAAAACATATATAAATAGGATATCATCAAAAAATTTTTAAATTATGTTTCAAAAGACAACCTCAAGAAAATAAAGACAACCTATAGACTGAAAGAAAATTTTTGCAAATTGTGTGTGTGATTAGGGATATGAATTCTTACAACTCAACAACAAAAAAGGCAACCCAATTTAAGAATAGCAGAGGATTAACTCGATTGTATATCTAAATGTAAACCACAGAACTATGAAACTCTTATAACAGAAGAGTAAATCTAAACGACTTTGAATGTGGCAATGACTTTTAACATACAACATGAAAGCCATGATCCATGAAAGGAAAAAAAATTAATAAGTTGGACTTCATTAAGATAAAAAACTTCTGGGGCGCCTGGGTGGCGCAGTTGGTTAAGCGTCCGACTTCAGCCAGGTCACGATCTCGCAGTCCGGGAGTTCGAGCCCCGCGTCAGGCTCTGGGCTGATGGCTCAGAGCCTGGAGCCTGTTTCCGATTCTGTGTCTCTCTCTCTCTCTGCCCCTCCCCCGTTCATGCTCTGTCTCTCTGTGTCCCAAAAATAAATAAACGTTGGAAAAAAAAAAATTAAAAAAAAAAAAAGATAAAAAACTTCTGCTCTGCAAAACACACTGTCAAGTGTATGAGAAGACAAGTCACAGCCTGGGAGAAAATATTTGCAAAAGACATATAAAGGACTTTTATCCAAAATACATAAAGAACTTTTAAAACTCAAAAATAAGAAAGAAATCTAACTCATTCAAATACAGGCAAAAGACCTTACTGGACACCTCACCAAAAAGATTTAGAGGCATGTGAAAATATGTTCATCGTTATACGTCATTAGGGAATTGCCAACTGAAACAAAACAGAGACACTACCACACACCTATTAGAATGGCCAAAATCTAAAACAATGACACTACCAAATGTTGACAAGGATATGGAACAACAGGAACTCTCATTCATTACTGGTGGTAATGCAAAATAGCACAGCCAGTTTGGAAGTCAGTTTAGTAGTTTCTTAAAATACTCTTACCATACAATCCAGCAATTGTGCTCCCTAGTTTTTAGCCAAATGAGTTGAAAACTTATATCCACACAGAAATCTACATATCAATGTTTATATTAGCTTTATTCATAATTGTCAAAACTTTGATGCAACCAAGATATCTTCAGCAGGTGAAGGGACAAATAAACTGTGGCACATCCAGATAATGGAATTTTACTTAGTGCTAAAGTAAAGGACCTACCAACCCATGAAAAGACATGGAGGAACCTAAAATGCATATTAAAAGGTGAAAGAAGCCAACTGAAAAAGCCATCCCCTCTATGATTCCAATTACCTGACATTCTGGAAAAGGCAAAACTATGGTGACAGTGAAAGGATCACTGATTGCCAGAGATTAGAGGAAGAAAGAATGAATAGGCATAGCACACAGGATTTTTAGGACAGTGAAACTACTCTATGATTGAATAATGGTAGATACATTTGTCAAAACCCATAGAACGTGCTATACCAAGAGTGAATCCTAACAAAAACTATGGACTTTGGATGATAATGATGTGTATATATGGGTTCATCAATTATAACAAATGTACCATTCTGGTGCAGAATTTTGATAATGGAGGAAGCTATGCATATGTAGGGGCAGAAGAAATATAGGAAATCTCGTACCTTCTCAATTTTGCTGTGAGCATAAAGTTGCTCTAAAAAATAAAGTCTATTAAAAAAAAAAGTGAGCAGAGGATCTGAATAGACATTTCTCCAAAAGGATATAAAAATGGCCAAGAAGCACATGACATGATGCTATACATTGTTGGTCATTAGGGAAATACAAATCAAAACCACAATGAGATACCAGAGGATAAATAAAAAAAGACAAACATAGCAAGTTTTTACGAGGACACAGAGAAATTAGGACCCACATACATCACTGGTGAAAATGTCAAATGATGCAGCTAGTTCGGAATGTTTGGCAGTTCCTTAAAGAGTTAAACATAAAGTTATAATATGACACAGCAACTCTACTATTAGGTATTTACTCATGAGAAATGAAATCATGTGTCCATAGAAAAACTTGTATATCAGTGTTCATACCAGCACTGTTTATAATACCCAAAAAGTAGAAACCCAAATGTCTATCAACTGATCAATGGATAAACCAAAGGGGTATATTCATAAAATGTAATGTTATTTGGCAATTAAAAGAAATGAAGTATTGATATATGCTACAACATGGATAAGTCCTAAAATTATGATGCTAAATGACAGAAGCCAGATACAAAAACAAAAAACAAAACAAAACAAAAACCATGTATGATTTCTTTTATATGCAGTGTCCAGAACAGTCAAACAATACAGAGAGAAAATAGATTAGTGGTTGCTAGGGAGTGAGTGGAAGGGGGAAATGGGAGTGACTGCTACTAGGTACAAGAGTTATGGGGTCATAAAAATGTTCCAGAGGCAGACATTGGTAATTTTTCCACTTTGTCAATATACTATATATCACTGAATTCTGTACTTTAAACATAAACAAACCAATAGAAAAGTTACCTTTATATTTATTCAAGTAGAAAATCTACTCAACACAAAATCAACAGATAATACCAAAAAGACATTGTTACCATGTCATCACATTACTTTCATTCTACTTGTCAAAAACTTTTGTTGCTTCCCAGAAACAAATGGCATCTCAATGAATATATTAATAAGAGGTTTTATTCTTCAATTATAACATTACCAATATCTTTTATTAGGTCCACTTTGGAGTTTTTTGCTAATCCAGTATCAAACACACTTCAGGTTCTATAATAAGGTACAAGAGAAATATACAGATGGCTGACGAGATACAGAATATAAGATGCAGAAATAAATTAACAGCTAAATGTTTGTCTGGTTTCAGAATAATTTGCTTTAATGTTACTCTCCCTATAACATGGCTAAAATGGTGCTACACGAAAATTGAATTTGTTTTTGATTCTTTGCAGCTAAAAAAAACAAAACAAAACAAAAACACTTCTGCACTTGGTTAAAAACAAAAGGAAATTTTAAAAGTGGAAAAATGAAATCTCATGGCCAATATTGCTAAACATACATTCATTAAATAATACCTCTTAAATCCTCATGTATAGTATTTTTATCATTTCTTTATTTTTAAAAAAAGCATTAGGATTTTCAGTGTGAGGAACAATGTGATAGACTCATCTCTCCATTCTCCTCCATGCAAAGAACAATGAAAAACCCCGGAAATAATACACCAGACTGTCATAGGAGACCTCTGAAAGATGGGAAAAAGGAAGGCAACTAGCCAGGGACCCCAGGATTTGAATAACAACACAGCAGCTCAACGTTGCCCAATTCACCACCCAATTAAAGAAGAGGCACTACAGGGCTCCTGGGTGGCTCAGTCGGTTAAGCGTCTGACTTTGGCTCAGGTCATGATCTCATGGTTCATGAGTCTGAGCCCCATGTTAGGCTGTGCTGAGAGCTCAGAGCCCGCAATCTGCTTCAGATTCTGTGTCTCCCTCTCTCTCTGTTCCTCCCCACTCACACTCTGTCTCTCTCTCTCTCTCTCTCTCAAAAACAAACATTAAAAAAAAATTTTTTTTAAAGAAAGAAAGAAAGAAAGAAAGAAAGAAAGAAAGAAAGAAAGAAAGAAAGAAAGAAAGAAAAAAGGCACACCAGGCTTAGTGTCATCTGACCCCACACTCAAAGGCACAAAGGCAGCTCAGGTAGATTAAGGAGTATCTTCCATCCTACTAATAGCATCAACTGGGGTGGCAGGGGAGTCCTTCCAGCAGCAGGAGGCCAAGGAAAAAAGCTTTCTGTTCCTGAAGTGCTGACATCTCACCCCTGACCTAGCAGAACCAGACCAAGGACATTCATTTCACACTTGAGGATGTCAGCATTAAGGACCAAATGGGATTCCTACCAGTACCAGGTGAAAGAAGACCTTAACAGCACTACAAAAGCTCTCAGCACTAAATTGTCATTGGAACTACAGCCCCTAAAAGTAGACCAAGACCTATACAATAAACTGATACAGTGTGACTACTTGCTAAAATATGACAAATATAATCAATAACAGTATCTCCCATTTGCAGATTGCAACCAAAAAACCACTGCTCACGCCAAGATCAAGAAAAATCAAAACTAATGATAAAAGAAAATCCACAAACACAGGAATGAGATGTTAGAACTAGATTTTTAAACTAGTTATCATAAAAATGCTTCAAAAAGCAATTACAAATACTCTGAAAAATCTCACTAAATGTAAGACATAAAGAACCAAATAAAAATTATAGAACTCAAATATATAATAACCAAAATTTAAAACTCATTGGATAGGGTTGATAATAAAATGAACATCAGAATGGAAAGAATTAGTGAACTTAAGATAGGACAACAGAAATTAAGCTCTCTGAACAATAGAGCAACAGACTCTAAAACACACACGCACGCACACACACACACAAAACACAGAAACTGAGGAAACCATAGAACAATATCAAAAGATCTAAATTCCTATTACTAGAGAGCCAGAAGAGAGAGAGAATAGAGCTAAAAAGAATTTACAGAAATAAGGGTTAACAAATGGGTGTTAACAAATTACGTCTGTTTAATAAAGATACAAACATAGAGAGCTAACCTCCCAAAATTCCATGCCAAGTCATATCAGGATAGCCCCCCAAAAATCCACGCCAAGCCATATCATAACTAAACTTCTAAAAATGAAAGTCAAAGGAAAAAACTTTAAAAGAAATTAGAAAGAAACAATGCACCACTTATAGGGGAATAGTACCCATGACAGTGGATTTCTCACCTGACATCACGGAAGCCTGAAAAAGCAGTATAACATTTTCCAAATACTTAAAGAAAAAAACGATCAACCACAAATTCTATATTCAGCAAAAATAACCTTCATAAATGGGATATTAAAAAAAGTCTCAGATTACACAATAGTACACATAACATTTTAAAAATAATTTTAATTTTATTTTAATTCCAGTGCAGTTAACATACAGGGTTGTATTAGTTTCAGGTGTACAATGTAATGATTCAACAATTCCATACATCACTCAGTGCCCATCCCACCAAGTACAACCTTAATACCTTATCACCTATTTCACTCATTCCTCCCGACCTCCCTTCTGGTATCACACATACTTTAAAGAATAGCTAAAGTAAGTTCTCTAACAGAAAATAATAAAAGAAGTCTCAGAAGTTCAGAGAGGAAAAGACACCAATGAAATGGAAGGTAATAAAGATAAATATAATAAACTATCCTTATGAATTTTTAAAATCATATTTGATGATAGAAGCAAAAATTATAACATCATCTAGTGTGCTCAATTAAGTAAATACTTACAAGAACTATATCTTAAATATAAACATAAAGGCAAAGTGACCTAAACAAAAGACAGTTTTCCACACTTTACTTGAAATGGTAAAATGGTGACTATGATGAATTATATATGTTTATTGTAATACCCCTAACAACCACTAAGAAAACTATACAAAGAGATAAAGGACAGAATCATTAAAATTAAATTCTAAAAATTGTTCAAGTAATCCATAAGTAAGCCATGAAAACAGAAATAAAACATTGAAAAAAAGGGATCAAAAATAAATAATGAAATGGCAGACTTGAGCCCTTACATATCAATAATTACTTCAAACACTCTAAATACACAGCCACAAAAAAATAAAATAAAAAATAAAGACAAATTAACAAAGTAGATAAAAAAAAAACACAACCTAACTACATGCTGTCTATAAGAAACTCATTTCAAACATAAAAACACAAGTAGGTTAAAACAAAAGTATATAAAAACATATATTCTGCAAACATTAACAATAAAAAAGTCAAAAGTGGATGTATTATTATCAGATAAAGCAGACTTTATATCTACAATAATTACTAGCGACGAAGTGGGATCCTACAAAATGATAACAGGGTCAACTGACCACGAAGACACAGGAATCCTAAATGGTATGAACTAAAGGACAGAGCTTTAAAATACATAAAACAAAAACTGAGAACTGAAAGGAGAGATGAACATAGCCACAATGATATTTGATCACTTCAGCATTCCATTTGCAGCATATGTTAGAACTATCATACAAAAAATCAGCAAAGATACAAAAGAACTAAATTATATTTCCAGGCAACAGAATCTAAATGACATTTATAAACTCCATTTAAAACAGCAGAATAAACATTTTTTTCAAGTTCCCTAGGAACAATCAAGATAGACCATATTCTGGATTATAAACCAAACCCCACAAATTAAAAGAACTGAAATCATACAAAGTATGCTCTCTGACTACAATTGAGTCAAACTTGAAATCAGTAACATAAGAACAAAAAAAAATCTCCAAATCATGGAAATAAAACAACATACTCCTAAATAACTCAGGGGTCAAAGAAGTCTCAAAGGAACTAAGAAAAATACACAGAACTAAATGAAAATCAAAATACAATATGTCCAGTATGGACAGAGTTAGAGCAGAGCCAAAAGAAAAAAGGAAAAACATTCCATGTTCATGGAATGGAAGAACAGGTATTGTTAAATGTCCATACTACCCAAAACAATCTACACATTTAATGCAATCCCTATCAAAATACCACCAGCATTCTTCACAGAACTAAAACAAAATATCCTACAATTTGTATGGAACCACAAAAGACCCTGGATAGCCAAAGCAATCTTGAAAAAGAAAAAAAAATCTGGAGGCATCACAATTCCAGACTTCAAGCTATATTACAAAACTGCACTCTTCAAGACAGTCTGGTACTGGCACAAAAACAGACACATAGAGGGGTGCCTGGGTGGCTCAGTCGGCTAAGTGGCCAACTTCAGCTCAGGTCATGATCTCACAGCTTGTGGGTTCGAGCCCCGCGTCAGGCTTTGTGCTGACAGCTGGTAGCTCAGAGCCTGGAGCCTGCTTCAGATTCTGTGTCTCCCTCTCTCCCTGCTCCTCCCCCCTCCTACCTCCCCTGCTCATGCTTGCTCTCTGTCTCTCTCTCTCTCAAAAGTAAATAAACATTAAAAAAAAAAAACAAAAACAAAAAACAAACAAAAAAAACAGACACATAGATCAAAGGAACAGAATAGAAAATTCAGAAATGGATCCATAAATGCATGGCCACTAATCTTCAACAAAGCAGGAAAGAAAATCCAAGGAAAAAAGACAGTCTCTTCAACAAATGGTGTTGGGAAAATTGGACAGTTATATGCAAACCAATGAAATTGGACCACTTTCTTACACCATACACAAAAATAAATTCAAAATGGAAAGACCTAAATGTGAGACAGGGAACCATCAAAATCCTAGAGAACACAGGCAGCAAGCTCTTTGACCCTGGCCATGGCAACTTCTTACCAGACACATCTGCAGAGGCAAGTAAAACAAAAGTAAAAATGAACTACTGGTACTTCATCAAGATAAAAACAACTTCTGCCCAGTGAAACAATCAACAATCAACAAAACCATAAGGCAGCCTACGGAATGAGAGAAGGTATTTGCAAATGACATATCAGATAAGTGGTTGGAATCCAAAATATATAAAGAACTTATCAAACTCAACACCCAAAAAACAAATAATCGCATTAAGAAATGGACAGAAGATGGGGTGCATGGGTGGCTCAGTCGGTTAAGCAACTGACTCTTGATTTCGGCTGAAGTCATGATCGTGGTCGTGGGATGGAGCCGTGTCTTGAGCTCCATGCTGGACATGGAGGCTGCTTAAGAGTCTCTCTCCCCCTCTTCCTCTGCCCCTCCTTCACTTGCTAGTGCACACACTCTCTCAAAAAGAAAAAAAGAAAAAGAAAAAAGGCAGAAGAGATGAATAGACATTTTTCCAAAGAAGTCATCCAGACGGCCACAAGACACATGAAAAGATGTTCAATATCATTCATAATCAGGGAAATACAAATCAAAACCATAATGAGACACTACCTCACACCAGTCAGAATGGTTAAAATCAACAGCTAAGTAAACAGATGTTGGCGAGGATGTGGAGAAAGAGGAATCATCTTACACTGTTGGTGGGAATGCAAACTGGTGCAGCCAGTCTGGAAAACAGTATGGAAGTTCCTCAAAAAGTTAAAAATAGAACTATCCTACCAACCAGCAATTGCACTACTAGGTATTTACACAAATGATACAAAGATACTGATTCAAAAGGGCACATACACATCAATGTTCATAGCAGCATTACCTACAATAGCCAAATTATGGAAAGAGCCCAAATGTCCATCAAATGATGAATGGATAAAGAAGATATGTTATATATGTACAATAGAATATTACTCAGCCATAAAAAAGAATGAAGTCTTGCCATTTGCAACAACGTGGATGGAGCTAGACAAATACCATATGATTTCACTTACATGCAGAATTTAAAAAACAAAATGGATGAACACAGGGGAAAGGAAAAAAAAGAGAGGAAAGTAAACTATAAAAGACTCTTAACTATAAAGAACAAACAGTGTTGATGGAGGGCAGGGGATGGTGAGGAATGAGCTAAATGGATGATGGATATTAAGGAAGGCACTTCTGTTGAGCACTGGCTGTTATATGCAAGTGATGAATCACTAAATTCTACTCCTAAAAATAATATTACAGTATATGTTAACTAGAATTTAAATAAAAATTAAAAACAAAATAAAAAAAAATTAAGTATATAAGAAAAGTACATCTCAGCACATAATTATAATTGGTCACATTAATAGCAGGCATTCCATCTGTATGCGACAGCAGATTAGAATGGAGCCCTTCCAACCAACTAGTATTTTTATACCAGAACTGCATTAGGTCATTTATCAGTATCAGCCCTTTCTCTTATAAAATCATTTATGACCTGTGGATTTCCCTTTCCAGAGTGGTTCTGATTTTGTAATGTCACCGTAGCGGCAGCTATAAAGACCTTGTCATATAATTTGTAATCACTTACACTCTCAAATCTATTTTTTTTTAAATCTAGAAACACATTAAACATGTAACACCTCGATTACCCCTGTTGTCATATTTGGGAAAATAAAACCTGGTAGATTTGGGTAAAATATAATCCATAGTGATTTCCATTCACTGATCCAATGCAGTATGGGGTATAGGGACTTCTACCTCATATCATACACAAAAAGTAATTTGAAATATAGGCATAAAACACTTACAAGAAAACATATATTTGTGCCTTACAGATGGAGACATTTTTCTTGGACAGATCATAAAAAGCAATAAGCATAAAAGAAACAGTTGATTTAGATCATCAAAGTAAAAAAAAAAAAAACAAAATCAGTTTAGCAAAAGACACCATTAAGAAAAAGAATTAGCAAGCCAGAGGCTATGAGATAATGCATGTAAACCATATCAAAGGATTTATCTTCCAGGGTATACATAGAGCTCCTATAACCCAAATATAAACAAACAACCCAACTTTATTTAAATTTCCAAATATTTAATAATTTCATTAAAACTCTTTTTTTTATTTTTGCTGAGATATAATTGACACTTAATAACACTGTAAGTTTAAGGTGTACAACATGTTGATTTGATACATCCATGTATTATATGCTTTCTTCTAGGAGTTTTACAGAATCAGGTCTTATGTTTAGGTTTTTAGTGCATTTCAAGTTAATTTTAGTGAGTAGTGTTAAGACATGGGTCCAATTTCATTTTTCTGCATGTGGTTATCTAGTTTTCCCAGCATCATTTATTGAAGAGACTATCCTTTCCCACTGAGTGTTCTTGGCTCCCCTGTGAAATATCAGTGGACCATATATGCAGGGAGTTAGTTTGGGGCTCCCTATTCTGTCCCATTGGTCTATATATCTATTTTTATGTCAGTATGACACTGTTTTACTATTATAGCTTTGTAGTACAGTTGAAATCAGGAAATGTGGTATCTTTAGCTTTCTCTTCTTTCTCAGGATTGCTTTGGCCATCTGGGGTCTTGTGTGGTTTCATATGTATTTTAGGATTTTTTTCTATTTCTGTGAAAAATTCCACTGGAATTTCAATAGGGAATACATTGAATTTATAGGTGGGTTTGGGTAGTATGGACATTTTAACTATTATTCCAATCTATGAACATAGGATATCTTTCCATTTCTTTCATCAAACTCTTACAGTTTTCATTGTACATACTTTTACTTCCTTGGTTAAATTTACACCTAAGTATTTTATTGTTTTTGATGCTATTGTGAATGGAATAGTCTTTATTTCTTTTTCAGATGTCTTGTTGTCTGTGCATAGAAATGGCACTGATTTATTTATGTTGAATTTATATCTTGAAAATTTACTGAATTTGTTATTTCAACAGGTTTTTATTTAAGTCTTTAGGATTTTTCTATATATAAGATCATATTGTCTGCAAATAACTATTTTACTTCTCCCTTTCTGAATTGCATATTTCTTTGTCTTACATAAGTGTTCTAACACACAGTACTACCTTAAATAAGAGTGGTAACAGTGGGTACCCATGCCTTATTCCTGATCTTAGGGGAAAAGCTTTCCATCAAGCTTTCCATCTTTCATGGTTGGGTATGATATTAGTTGCAGGTCTGCCATATACGGTCTTTACTATGTTAAAGTATGTTCCTTCTTTACTCAATTTATTGAGGGTTTTTAACAAAGATGTTGAACCCTGTCAAGTGCTTTTTCTGCATCTATTGAGATGATCATATGATTTTTACCTTTCACTCTATTAATGTGGTCTACCACCTTTATTGATTTGCATATGTTAAACCATCTTTGCATTCTAGGGACAAATCTTACTTGGTCATAGTACACAATCCTTTTAATGTGTTGCTGAATCCAGTTAGCTATTTTTTGAAAATTATTAAGTAGGCATTTTATAAAAGATAAATGACTAGTAAACACATGAAAAAGTATTCAATTTCATTAATCATAAGAAAAATGCAAGTTAAAACTACAATGAATTACTACTACACACCCACTAGAATGGTGAAAATTACAAAAACTGTTGGCAAGATTATGGAACAACAGGAACTTTTATACATCATTGGTGGGAATGGTACAATCATTTTGTTCCAGGAATTCCATTCCTAACTACACAAAAGAAATAAAAACATACCTTCACAGAAAGAACTGTACAAGAATGTTCATAAAGCTAGAATCTGGAAACATAGCAGGTGTCCATTAATGAAACAGAAAAACCGATATCACATGCAATGGGATATTATTCAGTAATAAAAAGAACAAAAATTAGTGACATATACAAAAACATGAATGAATTTCAAAATCATTAAGCTGAGAGAAGCTTCACATGAAACTATTCTGCATTATTCCACATGAATGAAATTCAAGCACAGACAAAGCTAATCTACAGTAGAAATAATAGTGGTTGCCTCTTGAGGGTAGCAGTTAGTGCTGATGGGGAAGGAGCATGAATGGACTATTTGGCATGTTAAAAAGGGCATGATATGTCTTAGGCTGAGCTGCTATAACAAAATACTATAGACTGGGTGGCTTATAAACACCAGAAATGTATTTCCCACAACTCTAGAGGCTGAGAAGTCCAAGACCAAAGCACTAGTAGATTTGGCATCTGGCAAAACCCACTTCCTAGCTCACAGACTGCCATTTTTTTACTGTGTTCCCACATGGTGGAAGGCACAAGGCAGCTTTCTGGAATCTCTTTTGTTATGGCACTTAATTTCATTCATGAGGGCTCCACCCTCATGACCTTATCACCTCCCAAAGACCCCACTTCCAAATACCATCACATTAAGGATTAAGTCTCAACATATGAGTTTTAGGGGAATGCAAATATTCAGTCTATAGAAATATGGATTTTGATTACAACAGTTACATGCACTTTTCAAAACTCAGAAAAGGAGACTTTTTATTTCACTACATGCAAATTTTCAATCAAAATAAAAAAGTGTAAATCAATACTGAATACTAATTAATAATATGCATGCTGAAGTTTTAGGGAGAACTATACCAATGTCTGAAATTTACTGTGCACCAAAAATAAAATGCATTAATAGATGGAATGTAGGATAGACAGGTGGTTAAGATATGTATGATGAAGCATGAATAATAAAATATTGGGGTACCTGGCTGGCTCAGTCAGTTGAGCTTACCACTCTTGATTTCGACTCAGGTAATGATCCCAGGGTCGTGGGACCAAACCCTGCATCAGGCTCCACACTGAGTGTGGACCCTGCTTAATAGTCTTCTCTCTCTCTGCCCCTCTCCCCTGCTCCAAAAATAAATAAATGGGGGGGGTGCCTCGGTGACTCAGTTGGTTAAACATCTGACTCTTGATTTCAGCTCAGGTTATGATCTCATGGTTCCTGAATTCAAGTCCGAGCTGGCCTCATGGTTCATGAGTTTGAGCATGGAGCCTGCCTGGATTCTCTTTCTCTTTCTCTCTCTCTCTCTCTCTCTCTCTCTCTCTCTGCCCCTCCCTGGCTTGTACGCTCTTTCTCTCAAAATAAACATTAAAAAAATTAAAATGAGTGAATGAATAAATAATAAAATATTAACACCAGTAGGGATGCCTGGGTTGCTCAGTTGGTTAAATATTAACAGCAGATTCTAGGTGGTTCCTAAGTGGATATTCAAAGTATAATTATTTCACCTTTGCTATGTCAGAATATTTTCATAATAAAATGTTGAGGAAAAGTATAGGAATTTCCATTTTCCTAATATTTACCAAATAAAGCTGGCTCTTTGTTTTTATAGAAGAGAACATGACTACAATTAAGCAACTTGGTCAAAAGTCCAAAATATGATTGGAATCCAAAGTCCCCAAAGTCCTGATATTTCACCCAAAATCCCACACTGAATGATTAATGAAAAGAATATGTGTATTCTTTTTGTGTCAATATATTCCTTACTAATAGTAAATATATACATCAACCAATTGCTTAGCATCTTTTTTAGTCTTAAGTCATAAGTCATATTGTGGTGGTTTTATAATATCCACTTGGATAAGCCAGAACTATGTTTCCCCAGAATCCCCTTCTCTGATTAGTTCCAAGGTAATCCAGAGTAATGTGCATGAGACATGGAAGGGGGAAATGAAGCAGCAGCCATCTGAAGATCATCATGGTTAGATGTGGTGAACAGAGGTAACAGCCTTCTACAGACTTATCCACTAGTTAATTCTTCGTGAACCGCCTACAAAGATTTCAAATGCCTGGTTTCCCATATTCCCTTCTAAGCTCCACCCCACAATAGTGTCTCTGCAGAAGTGACTGGTGCCTTTTCTCTATACTTCCAACTCTTCCTTTAGGATTCTTACTTTCCAGTTGCTCCCATACCTGTATAAGGTTTTATACAGCCATAATAAATTCATGATTTCATAACAATCATAGTGGCTGTTTCCTTGACTGAACTCTGACCCATAACACAAGTATACTTTACTTATCCCATTACCTGTGTCTCTAAAAGTTACATAAAAATTAAAATTTTGCAAGTCATCTGTGTTTTACCAAAGATTATGAAATCCTTCTAAAGGTTTTTATTTTTTTTGTTTTTGTTTTTTATTTTTATTTATTTTTTCAATATATAAAGTTTATTGTCAAATTGGTTTCCATACAACACCCAGTGTTCATCCCAAAAGGTGCCCTCCTCAATACCCATCACCCACCCTCCCCTCCCTCCCACCCCCCATCAACCCTCAGTTTGTTCTCAGTTTTTAAGAGTCTCTTATGCTTTGACTCTCTTCCACTCTAACCGCTTTTTTTTTTTCCTTCTCCTCCCCCATGGGTTTCTGTTAAGTTTCTCAGGATCCACATATGAGTGAAACCATATGGTATCTGTCTTTCTCTGTATGGCTTATTTCACTTAGCATTAACACTCTCCAGTTCCATCCATGTTGCTACAAAGGGCCATATTTCAATCTTTCTCATTGCCACGTAGTACTCCATTGTGTATATCAACCACAATTTCTTTATCCATTCATCAGTTACTGGACATTTCAGCTCTTTCCATAATTTGGCTATTGTTGAGAGTGCTGCTATAAACATTGGGGTACAAGTGCCCCTATGCATCAGCACTCCTGTATCCCTTGGATAAATTCCTAGCAGTGCTATTGCTGGGTCATAGGGTAGGTCTATTTTTAATTTTCTGAGGAACCTCCACACTGTTTTCCAGAGTGGCTGCACCAATTTTCATTCCCACCAACAGTGCAAGAGGGTTCCGGTTTCTCCACATCCTTGCCAGCATCTATAGTCTCCTGATTTGTTCATTTTGGCCACTCTGACTGGCGTGAGGTGATATCTGAGTGTGATTTTGATTTGTATTTCCCTGATGAGGAGCGACGTTGAGCATCTTTTCATGTGCCTGTTGGCCATCTGGGTGTCTTCTTTAGAGAAGTGTCTATTCATGTTTCCTGCCCATTTCTTCACTGGGTTATTTGTTTTTTGGGTGTGGAGTTTGGTGAGCTCTTTATAGATTTTGGATACTAGCCCTTTGTCCGATGTGCCATTTGCAAATATCTTTTCCGAATCAATTCCGTTGGTTGCCTTTTAGTTTTGTTGGTTGTTTCCTTTGCTGTGCAGAAGCTTTTTATCTTCATAAGGTCCCAGTAGTTCATAGTTCTCTTTTTTTAATGGGTCTTTGTCTGGTTTAGGAATCAAAGTAATACTGGCTTCATAGAATGAGTCTGGAAGTTTTCCTTCCCTTTCTATTTTTTGGAATAGCTTGAGAAGGATAGGTATTATCTCTGCTTTAAACATCTGGTAGAACTCCCCTGGGAAGCCATCTGGTCCTGGACTCTTATTTGTTGGGAGATTTTTGATGACTGATTCAATTTCTTCGCTGGTTATGGGTCTGTTCAAGCTTTCTATTTCCTCCTGATTGAGTTTTGGAAGCATGTGGGTGTTTAGGAATTTGTCCATTTCTTCCAGGTTGTCCAGTTTGTTGGCATATAATTTTTCATAGTATTCCCTGATAATTGCTTGTATCTCTGAGGGATTGGTTGTAATAATTCCATTTTCATTCATGATTTTATCTATTTGGGTCATCTCCCTTTTCTTTTTGAGAAGCCTGGCTACAGGTTTATCAATTTTGTTTATTTTTTCAAAAAACCAACTCTTGGTTTCGTTGATCTGCTCTACAGTTTTTTTAGATTCTATATTGTTTATTTCTGCTCTGATCTTTATTATTTCTCTTCTTCTGCTGGATTTAGGCTGTCTTTGCTGTTCTGCTTCTATTTCCTTTAGGTGTGCTGTTAGATTTTGTGTTTGGGATTTTTCTTGTTTCTTGATATAGGCCTGCATTGCAATGTATTTTCCTCTCAGGACTGCCTTCGCTGCATCCCAAAGCGTTTGGATTCTTGTATTTTCATTTTCATTTGTTTCCATATATTTTTTAATTTCTTCTCTAATTGCCTGGTTGCCCCATTCTTTAGTAGGGTGTTCTTTAACCTCCATGCTTTTGGAGGTTTTCCAGACTTTTTCCTGTGGTTGATTTCAAGCTTCATAGCATTGTGGTCTGAAAGTATGCATGGTATGATTTCAATTCTTGTATACTTATGAAGGGCTGTTTTGTGACCCAGTATGTGATCTATCTTGGAGAATGTTCCATGTGCACTTGAGAAGAAAGTATATTCTGTTGCTTTGGGATGCAGAGTTCTAAATATATCTGTCAAGTCCATCTGATCCAATGTATCATTCAGGGCCCTTGTTTCTTTATTGACCGTGTGTCTAGATGATCTATCCATTTCTGTAAGTGGAGTGTTAAAGTCCCCTGCAATTACCACATTCTTATCAATAAGGTTGCTTATGTTTGTGAGTAATTGTTTTATATATTTGGGGGCTCCTGTATTCGGCGCATAGACATTTATAATTGTTAGCTCTTCCTGATGGATAGACCCTGTGATTATTATATAATACCCTTCTTCATCTCTTGTTACAGCCTTTTATTTAAAGTCTAGTTTGTCTGATACAAGTATGGCTACTCCAGCTTTCTTTTGACTTCTAGTGGCATGATAAATAGTTCTCCATCCCCTCACTCTCAATCTAAAGGTGTCCTCAGGTCTAAAATGAGTCTCCTGTAGACAGCAAATAGATGGGTCTTGTTTTTTTATCCATTCTGATGCCCTATGTCTTTTGGTTGGCACATTTAGTCCATTTACATTCAGTGTTATTATAGAAAGATATGGGTTTAGAGTCATTGTGATGTCTGTAGGTTTCATGCTTGTAGCCATGTCTCTGGTACTTTGTCTCACAGGATCCCCCTTAGGATCTCTTGTAGGGCTGGTTTAGTGGTGACAAATTCCTTCAGTTTTTGTTTGTTTGGGAAGACCTTTATCTCTCCTTCTATTCTAAATGACAGACTTGCTGGATAAAGGATTCTCAGCTGCGTATTTTTTCTGTTCATCACATTGAAGATCTCCTGTCATTCCTTTCTGGCCTGCCAAGTGTCAGTAGAGAGATAGGTCATGAGTCTTATAGTTCTCCCCTTTTATGTTAGAGCACGTGTATCTCTAGCTGCTTTCAGAATTTTCTCTTTATCCTTGTTTTTCGCCAGTTTCACTATGATATGTCGTGCAGAAGATCGATTCAAGTTACGTCTGAAGGGAGTTCTCTGTGCCTCTTGGATTTCAATGCCTTTTTCCTTCCCCAGATCCGGGAAGTTCTCAGCTATTATTTCTTCAAGTACACCTTCAGCACCTTTCCCTCTCTCTTCCTCCTCTGGAATACCAATTATGCATACATTATTTCTCTTTAGTGCATCACTTAGTTCTCTAATTTCCCCCTCATACTCCTGGATTTTTTATCTTTTTTCTCAGCTTCTTCTTTTTCCATAATTTTACCTTTACTTCACCTATTCTCTCCTCTGCCTCTTCAATCCGAGCCGTAGTTGTCTCCATTTTATTTTGCAACTCATTGATAGCATTTTTTACCTCTACCTGGCTGTTCCTGAGTCCCTTGATCTCTGTAGCAAGAGATTCTCTGCTGTCCTTTATACTGTTTTCAAGCCCAGCGATTAATTTTATGACTATTATTCTAAGTTCACTTTCTGTTATATTGTTTAAATCATTCTTGATCAGTTCGTTAGCTGTTGTTATTTCCTGGACATTTTTCTGAGAGGAATTCTTCCGTTTTGTCATTTTGGATAGTCCCTGGAGTGCTGCGGTACTGTGGGGCACTTCCCCTGTGCTGTCTTGAATAACTTGCGTTGGTGGGCGGGGCGCAGTCAGACCTGATGTCTGCCCCCCAGCCCACCGCTGGGGCCACAGTCAGACTGGTGTGCGCCTTCTCTTCCCCTCTCTTAGAGGCGGGATTCACTGTGGGGTGTCGTGGCCCATCTGGACTACTTGCACACTGCCAGGCTTGTGGTGCTGGGGATCTGGCGTATTAGCTGGGGTGGATCGGCAAGGTGCACCAGGGCAGGAGGGGCAGGCTCAGCTCGCTTTTCCTTCGGAGATCTGCTTCGGGAGGGGACCCTCTTCCGTGGGCCTCTCGTCTGCACTTGGCTCTGGAGACTCCGTTCTGCCAGTCTTCTGGCAGTTTTCGGTGTTATTTAGGCAGGTGTAGGTAGAATCTAAGTGATCAGCAGGACGCGCGGTGAGCCCACCGTTTTCCTACGCTGCCATCTTCCCAGGATCCTCTTCTAAAGGTTTTCAAAGGAAGCATAATTCTTTTCTATAGGAAATGTTCAGTCTTTAGCTATTTTGTAATAAATCTGAACTTTTCTTTTTTCAAGAGAGAAATGGTATGGTATAAACAGAAGGAGAACTGAACTCAGTCATCCAAAGATATATCAATCATGGCTCAGCCAGTTATTAATTGAGAGACCTTAGTCAATTTACTAAACCTCTCTACAACCTGTTTTTCCATTGTGAAAATAAATTTAACAATACCAGTGATATCTATATAAGGGCTTCAGGATAGCAATCTGCCTACAAGCACAGAAATCTAAGAGATTTATCTTAAATTTCCATGGCAAACATACTATACACAACCTAAGTTTATTTGGGGGATTTGGTGGGGGTGGAAATTAGTGGTGGAAATAACAGGAAAAGCTAAAATACCCTAATGTCAATCCCTCAGTGCTGCCAACAGACTACATCCATGTAATAAAGACTAGTATATATTCTTAATAAATGCTAGCTATCATCTTTCTCTTCTGTATTAAACGACTTAAAGAGATAAGTGATTTTAAAATCCCCCTTTTCTAAAAATGAGTTCTAACCATTTAAATAATTCATAATTTGAAATAGCATTATTAGGTTTAATTTTTCTTCAATTATGCTAATCTTGAGGGACATGAATCACCACAATTCCCTTTTTTCAAACCAATTCCTATGCCTTCTAATATACTTTCCCCTTTGTTCTGATAAGCAATTGGACATTCAAGTGACAAATGAAATAAAGAAGCAGTCTAAAGCAGTGCCTCTCAAACTTTCATTTTGATGTAGTCACCCAGGAATCTGGAAAAATCTGATTCAGTAGGTCTAGGGTTAACGTATGAGACTACATTTCTAACAAACTCTCAGATGATGCTGTTACTAGTACACAGACCAAACTTCAAGTAGCAAGGGACTAAAACAGGGTATATACTGGGTTATTATAAAATTAGAGGGGCACGTGGGTGGCTCAGTCAGCTGAGCATTCGACTTTAGCTCAGGTCATGATATCACAGGGGTTCGAATCCCACACTGGGCTCTGTGCTGACAGCTTGGGGCCTGGAGCTTACTTCAGATTCTGTGTCTCCCTCTCTCTCTGCCTCTCCCCTACCTGTGTGCTCTTTCTCTCTTAAAAATAAACATTAAAAAAAATTTTAATAAATAAATAAAATTAAAGATGAAGGGACTTTACAAAATTTGTAATCCATCCAAAATCAAGTATATCCTCTGCTTTAATGATAAGGACAATAAAACAGAATTTAAGGGTCTTGGGTAAGGATACTTAGTAGTTACTAGTAGAGCCAGAGAAAATCCAACTTATCCTAACTACAGATTCCATGCATTTTGCACCACACCAGTGCTTCTCATACTTCGGTTATGTGTGTATAATTATGGAGCGTACTCATGTAAATCAATACAGGGAGCCTACTAGAATGTGCCATGATACAATTGTTCCTTTCTCAAGTAACCCAGGGTATCATTCAATTATGGCCAAGATTTGCCAATCAAGGTCTAAATAGTACCTGTACATCTACACTAAGGAAAAATGAATAATACATGCAAATCTTCCTTCTGGTATTAAGAAATTCTGTTCTGTTTTGACCAATCTCATTTTAAGATTTTTGAGAGAGAGAAGTCAAGTCTCCATTTGATTGATTACCAGATAAAGCAAAGGAAAGAACTGAAGGGATTATCCCCATCTCCACAAGACTAGTGAGATTTCACTATGGACAAAAGTATAACTAAATTTTACCATAGGACCCACAATGTGTGTCCCGGCAAAAATTACATACAATTCTTCTGTACTCCTCTGCCCCTAGTCACAGAAGGAACAATATCATGTCTGAAACCAACACCCTTTGGAAAAGTGAAGAGTCCCACTTTCACACAAGAGACTGAAAGTAGAGCACATACATATTAAGACACTGCAATAACAAAGACTAAACAGTATCTTTGACCCATCTCTCCTAAAATTTCTAATTTTTTGTGACTTATAATAAAACAGTCCAGGGAAAAGAAGGAAGACATCACTAATTTCGGCAATTCTTAAAACAATATACCAGCTTTTTCCAATGTTAGCATTTTTAATCAACTCACTTTTTAAACAAAAACTTCCAAATAAAACCTTTATGTCACTGCCACACTGAGAAAAAGGTATGACTAGCCATAAAGAAAGGATGACAGTAAATAGATATTTCATTAAACTCTAATAGAGAATGTTGCCCACAGAATGTTCTGAGCCTCAGCCCCTCTTTGTTGAAAAGGGAGAATACTAAGTGTTCCAGGTGTTAAAGGCTTATGTTTAAGATAGTGAAAAGGACTGAAAGAGAATTAAAAAGGGAAAAACTTTTTATAAGAAATTTGATGTTACTTAATGCTTTGTCTGTAACATCTCTAACATCATACCAAGCATCTGAATGTGACACACTTTGAAAAACACTACCCCACACCATGTTGTTTCATAATTTATATTTCTCTCTGATAATCCCCACAAGAGCTTAAAATTCTATCAATAAGAAATGATCTTATATTTAATTTTCTAGAGCACCTAGTCCTATAACTGGTACACAGTAGACAGGCACTTCATCACATGTTTCAGTAAACTGAAAAAACATGTCATCGAACCAGGCAATTTACTTAGAATTGTTACATTCTTGGAGCTGTAAAGACTCATAAGATCACCTACTAGTCCAACTTACTCATTTAAAGATATGAACATTAAGGACCTAAGACATGAAATGACTAGCCTAATATTCAGACTTGTTTTTAGTGACACTGAGATTTCTTAGTTCTCATCCTAAGAACTCTATGAAGGTAGAAGTCAAATGAATTGCTTAAGGAAAGTGAAACCTGGTGACGTTTTATTTAAGGTCAGAAGGACATTAGATTGGAAGGAAGGAAGAAGGGAAGGGTCATATACATTCAGAGAAATAAGATGCTCAAAAATGCTCCATAAGAAGTAGAAGGAGAAATCTTAGGCTAGCAAAGATTTCCAGTCACAATTCTACTACATGTTTAAGATTCTCCAGGTTAAAGGGTAATAAAAATAAAGCAAAGGATCCTCTTAAGAAGGTGGCTGCGTCCGAAATCTGCCTTAGTGAGAATTTTCTAAATTTTATCACGAAAGAATTGTCCCAAGCCTGGAATCTCAAACATTTGTTGACTCTACTGGCTTCCTCCCCACTCCCCACCTTCATTCCTGAATTCACTACAAGTATATGTTCAAGACTGTAAGAAGAGTAGCAATAAAAACACAAAACACAAGTAACACTTGAACTAAAAATTTAGTTCAAAACTTAGAAAATGTAAGGCCTTTTCTGGTCCATAGAAAAAAAAAAAAAAGATGTAAATTTGAGGACTAAAGTAGAGTTAGCGTCCATAGCAGATGAGCTTAAAAAATGAACTAGCAACACTACTATGTATGAAAAATAAAGTGATTTTGTTTGCAAATGTGACTTAAGTTTTTTTTGTTAATTTAATAAGAACTTTTGTTCTCTCATCCATTCTTAAAAATAGAACACAGTTCAAAAATTCTACATTATCCATTTTAATTTGAATTCACTGAATTTTTATTATAATCCAACATTTTATGCAACTGGCATGACATGATTTTTGGTTTGTTCACTTCTTTTGTATTTTAATTACAGTGTAGTTAACAGAGTTATCTTAGTATTAAGTGTACAATAGATTCAACAGTTCCATATATTACTCAGTGCTCATCAAAATAAGTGTGCTCTTGGACACCTGGCTGGTTCAGTCAGTTAAGTGGCCGAGTTCGACTCAGGTCATGATCTCATGGTTCCTAAGTTCAAGCCCTGCATCAGGCTCTCTGCTGTCAGCATAGTGGAGCTTCAAATCCTCCATTACCCTTTCTCTCTGCTCCTCTTTAAATATGGTTAATAATTTACAGAACATGTCTTTCTTTCCTACCGCAGCTCAACTAGAATTCTATAAATTTTCTTTTGGAAATATTAATGAATTATCTAGTAACACCTCACTTGAAAAATAAATTGGTTCTCTTCCAGTTGATAAAAATGTGAAATAACAGTTCTTTAACAGTTCCTCGTTAAAACTAAGAGAATATTAGAGAATATGTTTTCAAAATACTAACTAGGCTGTCATTATCCAGTTTTCAATGTAGAGTTATAAATATTTTCTTCTTAAACATCATTGCACTCTTCATTTACTGAATGGCATACTTAGCTACCTTTCTGAGTTAGCTACCCTAATTTAAGCTTCTTACTGGCAGGGAGTACATCTTAACACTTTTTTATAGATGTCTCAGTGCATAGTACATGAAGATACTCATAGTGACCCTTGAAAAATATCTACATAAAAAAGGCACAAAATAAAGTTGATCACGAAACATAATATTCAGCAAAAAATATATTCAATAATTATTTACTGAGTGGGGTATATAGTGAACAAAAGCAACAGAAGTGACACCTAGGGGCCCCTGGGTGGCTCAGTAGGTTAAGCATCCAACTTCAGCTCAGGTCATGATCTCACGTTTCATGAGTTCAAGCCCCACATCGGGCTCTGTGCTGACAGCTCAGAGCCTGGAGCCTGCTTCAGATTCTGTGTCTCCCCCTCTCTCTGCCCCTCCCCTGCTTGTGCTCTCAAAAAATGAATAGACGTTAAAAAACAAAAAAAAAATTTTTTTTAAGTGACACCTATAACCTATTACCCAGACTGATAATTTAATCTGGAAATTGTGTATTTGAGTTCTGAAGTAATGAGTTTATTATTCCCATAATCATAAAAGGGAAATAATCCACATACTTAAACTAGGTTGTATTAATGGCACTACAATATCTGAGTGACCATCTTCATTTAGTTATCATTCAACAAGTATCTTCTGAGCACCTGCAATGTATTATAGGACCTCACAGTCCAAGATACAAACAAATCCCTGAAGATTTTAACAGGAATCAAGGTAATCCTCCTAGATCTATCAAGTTTTGCATCCCACACTTCTCTCATTTTCTTGCTCCATATCTGAAGAGTTGGGCCCTTGGAAGATTCCAGATGAAAGCAATTCATTATTAAATAGAGTTATCTACTTATCTGTTAGGGCTTAGCACTAGTCACCCTTCCAGACCAAGTACTGACATAGACCCACTACTGCCAAAGCAATATTACCATCCAAATACCACCTCTAGGCTCTAATGTCTGCTCTGAGGTCTCAGCTTTCCCTAACCCAATATGTTCAAGATTCCAGGGTTGGAATTTGCTTCAGTATCTGCTTCTCTATTTTCTTACCAGTTCTGTATCTGGGGATCTGAAGCCATGTTCCAGGCCTCTGCTGAAGAGCAAAATTTGGCTCCAAGATATTACATCTGTTCATGATGATTACCTATAACTGAATTTCCTGATATGCCCTGCCTGATTTACACTAGCTCCACTTGAAAAGTTAGTATCAACAACATTATTGTGAAGACAACCTAGAGTGCCACACCTTTTGGTTACTCTTCTACCTATTCAGTTTAATTTCCAAAGTCAGCATCTACAGCCAAATCTATTGTACAAGGTTCCAAAGAGGCTAAGTGTCTATTAAGTCCCAGACTTCTTAACAACTGTCAACAGCTCTGTGTTGCCAAGAGAAACCTTGTCATTTGTCACAAAATGTGATGTCCTCAGCTTTATGCTACAAAATATTTAGGAGTCTATAACACTCATAAGTTGGTTACTAAAACTCAAAATATCTCCAGTTCAGAAGATAAACAAACAAAAACTAACTAATTACCTCCCATTACTAGGTCTGATTATCAAAGATCTTACAGATGATGAAGAAAAAATTCTTTCCCTCAAGAAAAAATTCTTTCTCAATGTTAACATTAAGTTAACAGTGAGAGTAGTTTAGGAACACTTACAACAAAGACTGGGAAAAAAGTAGACAAAAAAATATTTACTAGTTGCCTACTATATGTCAAAGACATAATCAATACCATTCCTTAGTATCTTTATTCCTTCATAAAACTGCCTAGCTATCTTCTAAAGTCAGCTGCAGAATTAAGAAAATACTCAAGACACAAGGATTTACATCTCTAGTATGCCTACCTGATTAAATGGAAGTATCTCTTCGAGGAGGACTATTAAATACCTGAATGGATTACAGTGAAATGGTGTAATCTCTTTCTCCAGAGAGCTTTTAAAGTAGGTTACTGATAGTCAAATGTCAAAAATACTTAAGGTTTAAGGTTCTTTAAGGCAAGAAAATGAATTAACTAAATTCCCAGTAATATGAAAGTTAAAGGTGGAGGATAGAGGGAGACCTTAAAAAAAATAACATAAGATGATAGGAGTTCAGTAGATGTTAAAATTATTACCACTCCTAATGAAGACAAGAATCATCATCTTTTGAAGTGACAAATGGATGGTATAAAAATAAAACAGAAGATCCTGGTGCACCTGGGTGGCTCAGGTGATTGTCTATTTTACCTCAAGTCATGATCCTAGGGTCATGGGATGGAATCCTGTGTCCAGCTCCATGCTGCGCATGGAACCTGCTTAAGATTCTCTCTCCCTCTGCCCCTCTCATGTTCTGTCTCTCTCAATATTTCTCTCTTAAAAAAAAAAAAGATCCTAAAATAAATAGGAAACAGAAAGATGAATATTCTTTTTGCTTTTGTTTTCTTACATTGCTTCCTTTTATCCTGAAAGTCTTGAAAGAATTTTGCAGATCTGACACAACCTTTTAGTTTCATGTTTTCAAGTATCTCCTTACCTATTTTAAATCTCAGATTATTCATGTAGCAGTGTGGTAAAATATCAAAAATAAAATTAAAACACAAAAGTATAAATTAGTATCTGTTAGTCCACACACAAAGGCAGGGGTTTGGCATCAAATTTTTCACTTTAAGCATTACTTATGTTTTGTATTTTTATATATATCTTTTGTTAGTGCTTTTAGTTGATTTTTGAAAATATGGGAAGAAGTTTGATCACAATAGTAATAATGGTTGTTAATAATCATTAATAAGTTGTTAATAATCATTAACATTTTATAATATTTTTTTACATTAGTATAATCCTAACATTCACATTAAGGTTCAACAAGTCTATTATCAAATTATATGAAAGTAAATCAAGTCTCAAAATGGCTAATTTATCCAAACACCAGAATTTGAAAAGAGGAGTTAGAATTAATAACCTCTAAAACCCTTCTAAGTCGTAACACTTTATTACTGTATTGTTGGCTTCAAGCCCTTGCTTAGCCTTTGGCACTCAGTACTAAAAATGGCATATCAGAGTTCAGTATATGCTATTTTTCTTGCATTGGCAATACTCACTTTGTGGCATTTTGTCTCTGGGTCTGGAGTTTTCTCTTGTCCAGCAAGAGAGGATGCAGGATTAAAATGCGAGAGAGGCTAACGTCCGGGAGGAGACAAGAGCCCAAGTAAGGGTCCCTGCTCTGTTTTTATTAGTATCAGAAGGCTTACAAGCATGATGGACGTGCACAAAGAGACAACGAAACCATGAAAATTAACTCATGGGTGTGAGGGAAAGGGGGTTTTGAAGATATGTGGTGTTACGGATTTGGGTCAATACAAAACAAAATCTTGATGCCGGACAAATGGGGTGAGGCACCACTTCTGGTTTACCTAAACTTGCCTAGGGGATAAAACAGAGCATGTACCTCAGGGTCAACAAGGCACCTTTCTTTTACTAATTAGCTCCGGTCCTGGCAACTTTTCCCTGCTTTGGTCCATAGTCCTGTTTGCCTGTTTTGTCCTTCCTGCCTCTGAAAGCAGCTTTCTGCTACTGTACTAAATTTTAGGGGAGCGTTTCCACCCTGAACACCTAATCTTGTTTATGTAATCTTGGATGCTTTTATTCTGAGGTTTCCTATTCCTATACCTTTGTTCTATACTGGGGGCGCTTTGCCCTGTTTACCTAATCTTGTTTACCTAATCTTGGATGCTTTTGTCCTGTGGCTTCCTATTTCTTTATGCCTTGTTAAACCATAAGCACAAGCTCAGGAAATTCCTAAGCTTATTGCCCACAGCATTTAGTTTAAATAAAGTTGTATCTGGACTAGAACAGTGGACTTTTGGTAACTGATGAAACAGACAGAAAGAGAACAAAAGCAGTGCCTTCCTTATCTTCTATTAAAACAAAACAAAACCAGGGGGTAGCTGATGTCCCAGTCGGTTCAGTGTCCGACTTTGGCTCAGGTCATGATCTTACAGTTTGTGGGTTCAAGCCCCGCATCAGGCTCTGTGCTGAGAGCTCAAAGCCTGGTACCTGCTTTGGATTCTGTGTCTCCCTCTCTCTCTGCCCCGCCTCTGTGCACATGCATGCGCTCTCTCTCAAAAATAAACAGACATTACAAAAATTTTTTTAAACACACACACAAAAAATAAAACCTTAGATTCATACATCCAATGGTCATATATCGTATACTTAAAAGGAACAAACCCTAGTTCTCTACAATTAAACATCAATAAATTATAGGTAAGAACATGTGTTAGAATTTCCAGGCAAAATTTACCTTATGCTTTTAAACACAAGACACACTTTTAATTGTAAAACTGTTAACCTATTAGTCATAAGGTGATTTAACAACTTATATTAGTGTTCTGTCCCTCTCAGACTACACAGTTTGGACCAAGTCTTAATCAGAAGTTATATAATTGTAACTGTAAAAATTAAGAGAAACATTTCTTCTTTCTTAATCATTTTTCCTTTGCCAAATGAATGGAAGAAAACAAATTGTTAGGTCCTCTTATTCACATTCTAAAAATTTAGACAAAATTATTCTCTTTTTAAAATATTTTAGCTCTCTAGTTTTACATTAATTAACAAATAATACTTCTAATTGATTTTTGGTCAGATGATAACTATTCATTTCCATGAACTGTCATACTCTTTTTCTTGACTTTAAAGCCTCAGTCATTTTAAGAGTTTTAAAAGAAAATGCATTTACATTTGTATAGCAATATGATTCGCAAATTTTTGCCATACCAGCTATTAAATTAATGTTCAAAACAATTCTGGTAATCTTTTTTTTTTTTTTTTTTAATTTTTTTTTTCAACGTTTATTTATTTTTTGGGACAGAGAGAGACAGAGCATGAATGGGGGAGGGGCAGAGAGAGAGGGAGACACAGAATCAGAAACAGGCTCCAGGCTCTGAGCCATCAGCCCAGAGCCCGACGCGGGGCTCGAACTCACGGACCGTGAGATCGTGACCTGGCTGAAGTCGGACGCTTAACCGACTGCGCCACCCAGGCGCCCCAACAATTCTGGTAATCTTGAAGAAAACTTCATTTTCTTGATAAGGAAATTAGGCTGAAAGAAGATGCCTCTTGTTTGAAGGAATGTGAATCCTAAAGTTAAATATAGGTATCTGGTACCAATCCCATTTTCTTACCATACCACAGCAATCAAATAAAGATGACATTATTATAAGAAATAATCAACTCCAAATAGAATCTAAGATTCCTTATGCCATCATGTAACAATTTGTCCTTGTGAAAACAAATGAAAACAAATCATAACCCTTATACCTAGACAAGGTATAAGAAGTCACTGTACCCTTTCTCACAAGATGCATTACATTTTTTTCCCTGAGAGAAAATGAAGGGTAACTTATGCGAATTCCCTGTTTAAAGATCTATTGCCATTTTTCATGTTTGATATGTTTGTCCCCATAAACAAATTAAGGACAAACCTGTCACTAGTTTTCCAAGCAAGGCAAAAAAGAAGTTGTGACAAACCTCACAATTTCTGCCATAGAGAAAGTAATATGATGGATCAGAACACTTACATTTTTTCTAGAACACTCATGTGCTGGTATGTATGGAGGCCTGAACACAGTTTGGAGGTAAAACTTCTATTGCCCAACTACAATTTTTCAGCTAACTAAACTAGTTCTGAGTACAAGGACTTTTTAAACAATTGAAGAGCCCTACCTTCAAGTGGAGATATGGAAAAGTACAGGTATTATTTGCACTCCACTGGACAAGAAATAAAGTGTGGGAGAAATCCTTTTGATAGGTTTCTGTTTCCTAGTGTACTGAAATTTTCATCTCATTGTAATTTAAAAAAATCAAAGTACAACTAGACCAGAGAAAGGCAGTTCTAGCATCCCTGAAACTGTCAGTTCCTAGAACAAATATGATTCAACATTAACCCACAGAATAAAGAGTTTAATAGGCCAAAAAATAATTCAGTAGTCTAAACACAAGTTGGAATAAAATTGCTAATTAAAAGTGGTTTAAATACAGCACTGAAAGTAACTGCTTTAGAGGTTTTACAAGTCAAAATTCTGATGGATTATGAGCAAAGAATATTGAAATTTTTATTTTAAATTAGTAAAGAAAGACACTTAAAAGTGGAAGATTCTGGTTTTATTTCCTAATTCATTTTTTTCTAGTTCTTTTATTGACATCAAAATATTTATCCATTCTCCAAAATCACCTATGAAACTGAGCTCATTTTTATATCTCTTTTCACCTCTGCCAAACATTCTAGAACTAAACAACTATTTGTTTTCATTCTTCTGAGTAATCAATTTCAGTCACTTTTGTGTAGATTGGTTCTGAAAAACTTCATAGGTTTATTAGAATTGTGTTTCTAGTCTTCTCAGAACACACTACTAGAACTTATATTCCAAGTATATTTTTTATATTATTTGCCCGTTTTTTTTGGTCAGTTTTCAGGTTTTGCTTTGTTTCCTCCACACACTACTCCCTCTTTCTGAACTCTGACCCCAATACAGTCCCTTCTTACTTTCTTCTAACAACTCTGACCATTCATTTCACTTTCATTTTCTTGGCTTTTCTTCCTTAGGTTCTTTTATATGGACATATTCTAAGTTGCCATTCTAAGTAACTGCTTTTCTCTCCATAAACCCATGACAATGGGTTTTATATGCTAACATGCATTAATTTAACTTCCTATTAAATATGTCAAAAAGGATTATTATAATCTTACTTTCATAAAGAAACAAACCACCTTCATTTAAATTGTTTTGCCTAACAATTTGAACAGTGCGTAATTATTTTTTAATTTAATGTTTAATTAAAACGCTAAAATACTAGGTTATCCTGATTACACAACTTTCTTCCTCATTGACATTCTTTACAATAAAATATAAGAATGTATTTTTTTTGTTTTACAACAATTCATTCAAAACCTTTTGATGACTATCTACTATATGCCAGGTATCATGCTAGCCACTAAAGATATAGCAACTGCGAAAATAGCCTGCTGCCTATAATTTAACTGTTACCAAGGAATCCATCTACTTAAAGTAGAAGTTCAACTCTCAGAAAAAATATACATCCTATTTCAGAGAGGACAATATATAGGAATTAGGACTTGGCTACAGAGATGAAGCAATTCATCACTTAAGCACTTTCTTGCTTTTTATTTTAAAACAAGTTTGGAGATGATCTTTATCACTAAATGCCAAGTTTTCTGAACAATAATGTAAAAAAGAAAAGAAAAGAAAAGAAAAGAAAAAAGAAAAGAAAAGAAAAGAAAAGAAAAGAAAAGAAAAGAAAAGAAAAGAAAAGAAAAGAAAAGAAAACATGAAAACGCCAAAGATCAAAACCACAGGAACCCTCAATCTAATTCAGCAGTCAGCAAACTACGGCCCCACAAACTGGTCTTCTGTTTTAATAAAGTTTTACTGAAACACAGCCATACCGATTTGTTTATGAATTGCCTCTGCCTACTGTTGAGCTATGATAGCAGAGCTGAGTATCAAGAGTCTGTATGATCCTCAAGTCTAAAATATTATAATGTGGCTCTGAACAAAAAACTGTGCCAACCTCTACTCTCAAAATCAAATAATATCAACTCTCAAAATCAAATAATAATTTTTAAAAATAGCTAAATTTTTAATACAGTTTAAAAATCCAATAATTTTACATAACAAGACACAGAGACATGCTTACACTATTTAATTAGTATACGTCTATACCACTTAATTACTAGGATTTATTCCACTAGGAGATTGCTGACCCTCTCTAGATTTTTCATATGTAAAATGGTGATAAATAATTATTAGTTGTTACAAATAATTATAATAAAATATGGTTTTCATAAAAATTAAATAAGGGCTAAATGAGATATAAAGAGTTTAAATGGAAGAGTTTATGATGACTGGCACATAAAATTTACTCAACAGAAAAAATAATAATAACAGAACTTCCACTTGTTTCCATGACAGAGTAACTGGTATCTGATCACCTCTTTCACCATATCCAACTATAAAACTGAAGCAACAGATAGAACAATATCTATTTTCAGATGTTAGACAAAAGAGCCCAAGACAGAGATCCCTAAGAGAAGTAAGGAAAATACACAGTAAATAAGCCCCACAACAGCCAAGGCTTTCTGCCTGGAAACATGGTCCAAACTACCCTTCAGGGAGGTAGAGCCCAAGCAGAGCACAATGAGCTAAAGATGCAGATAAAGAGTTTAGGGACACTAATGTAGATGGAATTTGCAGAGCAGTTTACCAAAAAGTAGGCAGTTTTACAGAAAAGGAACTCCAGAATATGCAATAAGGTCTACAGCTCTGGCAAATTCTATTGCATGCACAGAGTGAGAGTCTATGAAATCTGCACACTATAGTACTAGGAAGCCTGCGTTACTGATATTTCAGAAATCATAGTGCTGCACTATTTAGGAGTCCTGACCAGCCACAGTAAATTCACTGAACGCTCCAGACATTCAAAGAAGATCCTAGAAAGGCTACTACTTAGTACATTTACTCTAGACGTGTGTAACAAAATTTCAAAAAGATCAAACTGACAAAAGAACATACATTATATGATATAATACACAATTAAAACTATACAATATATAATTGTACAATAAAAATTACTTGGAAATTCAAAGACTTTGGAAAACATGACCCATAACAATAAAAAACTGAATATAGATGGGAGTATACAAAAACTTTAGCTTTATATAAATATTTTTATGACTCAAAGGGAAAAAAGACAATGAGTTCATAGAGAACAGCAACATGAAACCAACTTTTTTTAAAAGCACAAGGGAGCACCAGGGTGGTGAAGTCAGCTGAGTGTCCGACTCTTGATCTCAGGTCATGATCTCACAGTTTATGAGTTCGAGCCCTGCATCAGGGTGGGTGCTGATGGTGTGAAGCCTACTTGGGATTCTCTCTCTCCCTCTCTCTCTGCCCCGCCCCTTTCTCTCTCTCTCAAAATAATAAACTTTAAAAAACAAAAAAGCAAAAGGATTTCCAGTTCAAGACAGAAGGTGTAAAGAGCTAGAAAAAGTGTCACTCACACTAATACAAAAAAAAAAACCAGACAACAACAAAAAACTGTTACAACACCAAATTATCAACTCCTCCTGAGCCCATCAGGGAACTAAGGCCACAGGTCTTTCTTCAAAAGACAGTCATCAGTCACCTAGAGAGTGAAATAAGACATGAGCCTTTCCTAACCCAGGACAGTTGCCACTGAACACTATATAAACTACCAAGAAAATTAAACTAGAAATTTTAAATAAACTACTAAAGGCTGACCAGGAGCTATCAAGAGAGTGTGAAATCCTGGGGGCCACAAACAGGAGGATGGGGGTGGGGAAAAGGTTGTATGTACACTGTGACATCCTGATTTATAATAAGAAATATAAATTTGTTCTTCTTCCCTTTTCCTAGCAGAGTTCCTAAAACCCTTGTAATTTCCAAAGTGATGGGAGGGATAAAGGTATCTTCTGTTATTCATAACAAGTGCATTTCAACTACACCTGAGTTTATGTTAATGAGGTGACTTTTGAAAAGCCACATGATAACCTAAGGATGGGGACTGGTTGTCAGGAAAACCAACCAACTGATTAGAGATTAACCCCAATATCCTTCACTTACATGTTGGTGAACATGTGGAAATGCTGAGAGGGTAGCATCTGGAGAGAGCAAGGAAACCCCTTGGCTCTTCCCACATAATTTGGCCTATGCAACTCTTCCATCTGGCTGTTCCTGAAAAATATCTTTTTATAATAAACCAGTAATCTAATAAGTAAACTGTTCTCCTGAGTTCTGTGAGCCACTCTAGCAAACTAATTGAATCCAAAGAGGAAGATGGGAATCTCTGATTTCTGCGACTTTGGTCAGAAGTGTAGGTAACAACCTGGACTTGAGAACAGCATCTGAAGTTGGGAGGGAGAAGTCTTATAGGACTAAACCCCTAACTGGCGGGATCTGATGCTAACTCCAGGTAGATAATGTCAGAATTGAGTTAAATTGCAGGACACCCAGATGATGTCATAGAACTGTTGGGTATGTGGCAAATCCGTAAGTGTTGTAAAGTTGAGTGTTCTGAGCCAAGCAGAATGTTGAAACTCGAGGACACATACAGGAGTGTTTTTCCTTTACACATTCCTTCTCGCACACTCTTCCTCCTGGAACCTGACTGGGAACACAGAAAAGCTGAGGGAGAATTCTGAATAAGCTCCCCATTGCTGGCTAAAGGAGAACAGTAAACAATGCTGCCACTCTACCCGGAACCATCTAGCTTACCTCCCTTACAAAACAAAACCTTAATCTGCAGCAAACCTGTACGGGAGGGCACTAGTACAATTCTATTCAACCCAGGTCAGAAACTTTGACTACAACTATTTGGTTATCTCCCCTGAGCAAAATCTGTAATATGTAGGAAGAGGTGCATCAAAACCACACCTTCCTGGAAACACTACAGCTGTGAGAAGAAAACATGGTGAGGGGTGGGGGGTTGGTCTACCCTTAGAGGAAAAGTAGGAATACATGCTGGTCTCAGCATTACAACTGAAAAAGGAACAGATATACTTGTAAAGGCCTTAATCTCAATATCCAGGTTCAAAACACCTGCCTAAAATCGAGACTTAATGTTAACATCACGATAGTAGGAGAGTGTATGTACACTTACATGAACCCATACATACATACGTTCAACCACAAACAGACACACACACACACCACCACCGCCGCCACCAAACACACACACACTCAAAGAATTATTCCCACATTAGTCTAGAACCCCGTTTTCTTTAATTCCTTCATTAGGTCACATATTGCAGTCAACAAAATGATTGTTTTTTAATTTTTATTATTGAAGTATAGTTGACATAGAATGTTATATTAGTTTCAAGTACGTAAAACAGTGATTCCACACTTCTATACATTATGCAACGCTCAACACAGTAAGCATAATTACCATCTGTCATCATATGACATTGTTACAATATTATTGACTATATTCCCTATGCTGCAATTTTCATCTCTGTAATTTATTTCATAACTGGAAATTTGTACCTCTTAATCCTGTTCACTTATTTTGCTCATACCCCCACTCCATTCCCCTCTCGAAACCACCAATTTGTCCTCTGTATTTACCAGTGAATTTCCATCTTTTTGCTTGTTTTTCTGTTTTGTTTTTCAGAGTCCACAAATAAGTGAAATAGTATGATATTTGTCTTTCTCTGACTTACTTCATGTAGCCTAATACCCACGAGGACAATCCATGTTGTCAGAAATGGCAAGATCTCATTCTTTTTTATGGCTGAATAATATTCCATCATATGTATGTGTGTGTGGTGGGGGGAAGAGAGACTGTGTGCATGACACATCTTTATGCATTCCTATATTCATGGACACTTCAGCTACTTCCATATCCAACTCATTGTAAATAATACTGCAATGATCAGAGGGGTGCATATCCTTCCAAATTAGTGTTTTTGTTTACTTAGAGAAACACCCAGAACTGGAATCACTAGACCATATAGTATTTCTATTTTTAATTTCTTGAGTAATGTCCCATACTGTTTTCTACAGTGGCTACGCCAATTTATACTCCCACCAACAGTGCATAAGAGTTCCTTTTTCTCCACATCCTCACCAACACTTGTTATTTCTTGTCTTTCCGAAATTCGCCATTCTGTCTGGGGGTGAGGTGTTATTTCATTGTGGTTTTGATTAGAATTTCCCTGATGATTACTGAGTGTCTTTTTATGTGTCTATTAGCCATTTGCATGTATTTTTTGGAAAAAAAGTGTATTCAGGTTTTCTGCCCATTTTTTAATTGAATTGGGTTTTTGTGGTATTGAGTTGTAGGACTTTACATATCTTGTATATTAACACCTTATTGGATTTATCATTTGCAAATATCCTCTCCCATTCTGTAGGCTGCCTTTTTATTTTACTGATGGGTTTCTTCACTGTGCAAAACCGTTTTCTTTTGGTGTGGTCCCAAAAGTTTGTTTTTGCTTGTTTCCTCTGCCTGAGGAAACATATTCATAAATATGTTAAGGCCAATGTCCAAGAGATTACCTATGCTTTCTTTTAGGAGTTTGATGGTCTCAGGTCTTACATGTAGGTGTTTAATCCATTTTTGAGTTTATTTTTGTATATGGTAGAAGAAACTAGCCCAGTTTCATGTTTCTGCATGTAGCTGCCCAGTTTTCCCAGCACCATTTATTGAAAAGACTATCTTTTTCCCATTGTGTATTCTTGACTCCTCTGTCATGATCAATTGACCATATAAGCATGGATATATTTGAATTCCCAATTCTATTCCATTGATATACGTATCTATTTTTGCATCAGTACCATACTACAGCTTTGTAGTTTAGTTTGAAATCTGAGATTGTAGGAGCACCTGGGTGGCTCAGTCAGTTAAGTGTCCGACTGCAGCTCAGGTCATGATCTCACAGTTTGTGGGTTCGAGCCCACATCAGGCTCTGTGCTGACAGCTCAGAGCCTGGAGCCTGTTTCATATTCTGTGTCTCCCTCTCTCTCTCTCTCTCTGACCCACCCCTACCCCTGTCTCTGTCTCAAAAATCAATAAAAGTTAAAAAAAAAAATTAAAAAAAAAGAAATCTGAGATTGTAATACCTCTAGCTTTGTTTTGTTTTGTTTTGTTTTTTCTCAAGACTGCTTTGGCTATTCAAAATCTATTGTGGTTCCATACATCTTTTAGGGTTATTTGTTCTACTTCTGTGAAAAATCCTGTTGGTATTTTGATAGGCATTGCTCTGAATCGGTAGATTGCTTTCTATAGTTTGGACATTTTGACAATATTAATTCTTTCAATCCAGAAGCATGGTACATCTTTCTATTTTTTGAAGTCTATCTTTGATTTCTTTCATCAACATTGCTTTGTTTTCACTTTACAGGTCTTTCTTGGTTAAATTTATTCCTAGGTACTTTATTCTTTTTGGTGCAATTATAAATGGGATTATTTCCTTAATTTCTCTTTTTGCTACTTTGTTATTGGTGTATAAAAATGCAACAGATTTCTAAAAACAAAAATGCAACAGACTTCTGTACATTAATACAGAACCTTGCAACTTTACTAAATTCAGTTATTAGCTCTAACAGTTTTTTGGTGGAGTCTTTTTTGCTTTTCTATATATAATATGTCACATGCAAAGAGTGGCAGTTTTACTTACTCCTTACCAATCTGGATGCTTTTTATTTTTCTTCTTTGATTGCTATGGCTAGGACTTCCAGTACTATGTTGCATAATAGCAGTGAGAATATACATCCTTGTCTTGTTCCTGATCTGAAAGGAAAAGCTTTCAGGGGCGCCTGGGTGGCTCAGTGGGTTAAGTGTACGACTTTAGCCTAGGTCATGATCTCATTGTTTCCGAGTTTGAGCCCTGCCTTGGGCTCTGTGCTGATAGTTCAGAGCCCAGAGCATGTTTCAGATTCTGTGTCTCCTTCTCTCTCTCTGCCCCTCTCCCATTCACGCTCTGTCTCAGAAATGAATAAATATTAAACATTTTTTTTGAAGGGAAAGCTTTCAGCTTTTCACCATTAAGTATGATGTTAGCTGTGGGTTATATAAGGCCTTTATTATGTTGAGATATATTCCCTCTAAATCCATGGTGCTTTTTTAAAAATGCTTATTTATTTATTCTGACAGGGGATGGAGGGACAGAGAGAGAAGGAGAGAGAGAATCACAAGCAGGCTTTGCACTGTCAGTGCAGAGCCCAATGCAGGGCTTGATCTCACAAACCACGAGATCATCACCTGAACCAAAATCAAGAGTCAGACACTTAACATACTGAGCCACCCAGGTGCCCCTATGCCACTTTGTTGAGAGTTTTTATCCTGAATGGATGTTGAATTTCATCAAATGCTTTTCCTTAATTTATGAAGATGATTGTACAGCTCTTATCCTTCATTTCCTTAATGGGAGGTATCACATTGATGTGTGGATTTTGAACCGTCTCTGCACTGCTGGAATAAATCCTACTTGATCATCATGAATGATTCTTGTAATGTTGAATTTTGTTTGCCAATATTTTAAGTATTTTTGCATCTATGTTCTTCAGAGATATTGGCCTATAGTTTTCTTTATTTAGTGTCTTTGTCTGGTTTTGGTATGAGGATAATGCTGGACTCATAAACTTGGAAGGTTTCCTTCCTCTTGTAGTTTTTACAAAAATTTGAGAAGAATAGGTAGAATTAGCTGTTTGGTAGAATTAATCTGTGAAGCCATCTTGTTTCTTGAAGCAAAAGGATTATTAATAAGATTCTGTCTAATTTAAAACTTGCACCCTCCCAATTTCTGAGTCCTAAATGATATTTATGTATAGAAAGGGGTATATTTAAGTAGAAGTCAAAATATTTTGGCCGGGGCGGGGGTGGGAATCATAAAATGTCACCAAATATTTTAGAAGCAGACTGGATTTCAGACATAAACGAGGAATTCAACTCCACTATTTAAAAAGTAGAAAAAACTAATGCCACAGGGTTTTTCCCAAGGTCATACAACTAAATAAATGGCAGAGTTGGAACTGAAACCCAAGTTTACTCAGTTCTTAGTTGATAAATACAATAACCAAACTTGCTAGCTCATTAAAAAAATTTTTTTAGAAAGTTTAGGCTCAAAAGCAAAAACAAAAAAACTAGTATTATTTAAATACTATTCCCTGATAATAAACTAACAGTTTCCCATACCCTACAAAGCAGAAATTCCTTCCTAACTTTGGATATAGCAAACTCAAACTACATGTCACTTTAAACATATTAATAGTCATTACTACCATAATTACAACATTGATTTTTGATATGGTATGGAGACAAATCAGAACTTCAGAAAACAAAAGAAATTGGACAACCAGTTTTCAAGCTAAATAACCTTAGCAAACATATTTATACTCGTACATTTAAGTTTATATGTAAAGTACATCAAGCAAGGCCTAAAAGTGAGAAATAGTTTTCCAAATTTGTGAATCACACAATGCAACCAACTCTTTCAGAATTATGGGCTGTAAAATCATTAGGTTTATCTTGTTTGTTATACGAGAAGGTTTTCACATAAAATTACTTAATTTTGAAAGGTCAAACACCCAGCATTATTGGGTTACTTACTAGTTGCTTCTAAGAAGTACCTTTTATTATAAACGGCATATCTAAGTTAAACACAGTAAGAAACAGCATGACCAAAAAAATGCATGTATCCTACACCAGTTTAGCAGATTTCTTTTGTCAAGATACCACATTCACTAAGAAATGTGTCAAGTCCAGGTAAAACTAACCTATGATGTTCAAAGCACCACTTTTTTCTGAAAGATGTCCATTGTCATCAAAGAGAAGGACTCTCAGCCCACAGTTCAATAATTTGCCCAAAACAATAGTATTTTTCAGTATGAAAGAGAAGTGTAATTAAAGAAGTACACAACACTCAGCCATAAAAGATCAGCAAATGGAATGGACAATATATTTACCATCACAGGTTCTACCAAATCCTTTAAACTGTGACTGCTATAATAAACTGAATTTTTATGAATGGGCATAAATAGTGGTATACAATAACCCTTTCCTTGTGGTAATTTCTTTTAATACCACCTTTGTAAATTAAACAAAATCTGACATACACACATAACCCCCTTATCTTCCTCCCATTTTATAGATGAATCATCCAACATAAACACTAACTAGACATAGCAAACTTTACTAATTACAAAAACTTTGCCATAAAATTCGAGGAAAAGATTTAATGATATACACGGCAAGGAATAACATTTTCTAATACTTTCCAGTGTTAAAAAATTCTTGGCTTACAATTATATTAACACTTGTAAAGAAGTAACTTATAATTATCAATCTAGATTTAATTGTAGCATACTAAAAATAAAACAAAGTACTATTTCTTTTTCTATCCTTACTTGTACCAGGAAGAATTTCAAGTACAAGTATACTAAAAAAAAAAAAAAAATGAGAGAGAGCATAAATTAAACATGTGCTCTTAAATACAAAAACAAAACACAACAGTGAGGCCAAAGTAAAACCTGAAATAAGGCTAAAAATGTACTATTAGTGTAAACCCATTTGTGTCTGTTTTAATAGTTGTATACATTAGAAGACATATCTAAATAAAGCCAGCTACTAGTACATGTATAAAATGTTTTTTTTAAAAGGTTACACTAGAAATTTATAGTGTTTACCTTTAAAGAAAAAGACAAGGGGTTGAGGTCAAGAAATATCTTTCATTTTAAACAAATATAATATACTGAATATATCATGTGTATATATTTTAATTTTTCAAATACAAATAAATCATAAATAAAGTACTAAGTAGACCATGAGAAAAGAAGTGTTAGGTTGCCACAACAACAAAATTAAGGTTCAAGGGCATGGAAAACACAGAGGATTAGATAGTACTAAATACTCTTTAAGTGGAGAGAATGTGGTATTTTTGTAGGACATGGAGTATAGCCGTGGACAGAAAGGATAAATTGCTATTTACCACACCAAAATGTTGGATTTGTGATCAAAAGAAGTCACCTTAAAAAAAATACTACTACTTCTAAATTCCTCCTACTCTTTACTTTCAACCACTGGCTAGCTTTAGGATTTAAAAAAAGCCACATACAGAGTCTCGAGCCCCACCTAAATAAAATAAAAGGCTAGAACTATATTAGTGGTACCCAAGATCAATTTTTTTAAATGAATTTTAGTCATTCTCAGTAAATTGAGACAACTGAATGATAATGTATTAAGTTTTTCTATAAAGCTAACTTTACGGAATTTAGAGGCCTTTTTTATTCAATGATTTTTGTCCTTCCCACTTTTTTGATATTTTATGATACAACAGCAACAGCTAATAACAGTTGTATTTTATTATGCTCTTAGAAAAATAAAAAGTTGTCACTTCTTTGTCCATCTTCCACACTTTTTTAATACATTTTACTAGTCCATGAAATCCAAAAATGTAGGACCCACTATGGTAAATGCTAAGCATAGTTATTTTTGAGTCCAATGGAAGGTTTAAATCTCCTTGTAATTTAATAAAGAGCCACATTTACATAGAAATAGCTAGCTATATCCCTGGAGGTTTAAGGATGAATAGGACTTCAGAAATCATTAGGAAATCATTTAGAATATATGTTCATGCCCCCTGAATGCTTCAAATGGAAGATGCAATTATTTTATTCATCAAGTACACAAGATACCATGTGTATCTACCATGTCAGTAATGTAAAACATTTAAGATAATAAAAATTTGCTATGGTCTCACTTAAACTGAATAGCAGAACCAAGGGCTTGTCAGTGGGCAAGGAAACTCAGACTAGAAATTACCAGTACTTGGTATCAGAAAGTCATACACATGTCCAGTGAACAGAAATGCAAGTAGTCAAACAAAATTACCAAGATGAGTTGGCAAAATAAATAAACTAGCCATAGGGTCTAGGTTTTAGGAGCAAACGTCCTTTCTCTAAAAAGAGATGGCAATGAATTAGATAGGATACCTATTACTAGAACCAAATTACTGAAAAAAGTATTTGGTTATCATAAACAGAAACAAATATACTGAAACTGATATGTAAAAATAAGAATATAGCAGCTAGTTTCATTACTAGCTTAGTAAGGAACATTTCCTTTAAACTAGAAAGAGGTTGGTCCTATACTAAGGTCTAGCTGAACTTTCAAATGAGCATTAAAAAGTGTCAGAAGAAAAATTTAGAGAGCTAAATGAAAAGGAGCAAGGTAATTTAAATGAAGTCTAGTATTCAGAATACAGAAAGAACTTTTTATTTCTCTGCCTTTGAAACAAAAGTGAAACCATCAACAAAGAATTAGATACATATATAATAAACCCACTAAATTGCAAACCCTATACATGCAGTATGAGGTTTAAATTCCATCTTAATTTGTTGTGTACAAAATTACCTGTGCCAGATATTACATCCTATACTATTCTTTACAATTATATTTCTAGCATTAAAGAAACTTAAGTTAATGAGTCTTATGATTAAATGACTGTAATTCTTAAAGAAGTCTAGAGCTTTACATACTGTTTAATAAAAAGTTCTTCACAGATTATATATTTAAATCAATAAAATCCCTTAAAAATAAAAAATTATTTATGTGCCTCCTTATTAAAAGCTGTCAACATCTTAATCCCCAGATTTTATTATCTTACATGGCAAAAGGGAGTTTGCAAATGTAATTAAGATTATGGGCCATGAGATAGATTATACTGGATTATCTGGTTTGGCCCACTATAATACCTTGAGTCTTTAAAAAAAAAAAAAAGAAAGAAAGAAACTTTCTCAGTTGTTTTCAAAGAAAGAGAACAGAACAGATGGCAATGTCAGAAGGACTAGACCCAGTATTACTGGCTTTGAAGATGAAAAGAGGTACCCACAAGCCAAAGAAAGCCAGCAGCCTCTAGAACCTGAAAAAGGGCAAGGTATCATCACATTCTCCTCTACAGCCTACAGAAAAGAAGGCAGCACTGTTGACACCCTGGTGTTAGCCCAAGGAGATTCTACAGAATTATAAGGTAACAAATTTGTATTGCTTAAGCTACCTAGTTTATGGTAATTTGTTATAGAAATAACAATATGTTCTAGAAATAGAAAATTAATGCAGTACATATTCTGCAAGTAACTAGGTTTACAAATTAAGATATTAACTTCAATTTACTCAGCCCAATTTTATAAACAATACACACACATGAAATAAGACACAAACATACATATAGACAAAAACACTAGACTAAAAATAAGATAATTTATATTCCAGTTAGTCTGACAACTAAATATTTGTCTGACCCTGGGTAAACTATTTCTTTGTCATTTGGACACCAATTTCTCCATCCATAACATGATTCTATAAAGCAATGGTTATGAAATAAGTTAAAACAGCAATTATAGTCAATGCTATCTTAGACTCAAGAAATCTCAGGATTAAACAGAGTATAGAAATATCTATTAATTCAAGATTATATTAATGATAATAGCATTGCATTATTAATTCCATTTATAACAGTGAATTCTATACTAAATGATATGAACAATTAAAAGAAGAATGACTTGGAGCACCTGGGTGGCTCAGTCAGTTAAGTGTCCAACCTCAGCTCAGGTCATGAGCTCGCAGTTCATGGGTTCAAGCCCCAAATCAGGCTCTGTACTGACAGCTCAGAGCCTGGAGCCTGCTTCACATCTGTGTCTCCCTCTCTCTCTCTCTGCCCTCCTCTACTCATGCTCTTTCTCTCAAGAATAAACATTTAAAAAAATGTTAATAAATAAATAAAAAATAAAAGAAGGATGACTTCAAATGTGTAACAAAGCCCTTAACAGAAGAACCACATTTCAAGGCTGGGAAAAACAAAGATTTGTTTAAAGTCTACGATACAAAAAATATATGGGTCTGATGATTATATACAAAATATTGTAAAAAAGATCAATTATAACAAGGTATTTATGTCATTTCCTAAAATAAATTCTGAGAGTATACACTATCAGAATGCTATAGTTCTTCATGAAGCTAATAAACCATCAGTCTTCTACAGTGATACTTGTTAATACATCATGATAAAGATTACTAAAACTCTTCAACTGGAAACTTTGGTTTGAAGGATTTAAGTGGGAAAAATGTCACTTTTTCAAGATTTAAACAGAAAATAATTTTAAATAATTTTTCAAGTGAATTACTAAACTACTCCTAAAATAATGAATATGTTAAGACTATCAAATCTCTGGCAGACAATAATCAGTGCCATTTACTATGAATTCCAGCCAGATCAAAGAAACATTTTCAAACCAAAATGAAAATCAAGGGCAAGAGGAAATCCCAAATCAAAATATGGAATTCCACAACTACTAGATATATTTATAACTCAAATAACTGAAAAAAAAAACTGTTTTAAGGGATTTAATCCACACATAATTCTGAAGTAGCACACATTTTTTTTTTGTTTTGTTAAATTTTTTTTTTTTAATTTTTTTTTCCAACATTTACTTATTTTTGGGACAGAGAGAGACAGAGCATGAACGGGGGAGGGGCAGAGAGAGAGGGAGACACAGAATCAGAAACAGGCTCCAGGCTCTGAGCCATCAGCCCAGAGCCTGACGCAGGGCTCGAATTCACGGACCGCGAGATCGAGACCTGGCTGAAGTCGGACGCTTAATCGACTGTGCCACCCAGGCACCCCTGTTTTGTTAAAATTTACACAGTTTATTATTTTTCTCCTCTTTTGTGTGTAGGAGTACCACTTTTAATCAGTCATTCCTAGAAATTTATGGCCCAAGCAAATTTCAAGAAGGAACTCCCATATTGTTTGTTAGGTAAAAGTAAACATATTGAACTCTTCCTACCATTTAAGCATTATAAACGCTGTAACCAAAGAAGCTAGCCAAAACTATATCACCAATTATGTTTTCAGTTCGCTTGCCAGGGCATTTTTGTATTTTCATACATGCTATCTAGAACCTTTGAGGAATTAGTGATGAATTCTACTTTGCTAAGTGTGCAGGTTAGGCATAAGTCAACATTAACTACTCTTTGTATAAGGCAACATACTAAGCACCCTTTCGGGGGCAGGTGAGGGAGGGTAGTGAAGAGAAATAGGTGTCTAAAGATCTTTTAATGCAACTGGGAAGGGAGCAAGAAGGAAAGGAAGGAGGCAAAGACATCACCATTAAATGTGCATCTACAAAGCCCTGTGATGGGTACTTTTTTGTTTTACACTGTTCAGAGATCCTGTTGTGGATGACAGAAGCTGATTCTGGAATATTTAAACAGAAAGGAAATTAACAGCTAACCTACTGAATCTAAGAAATATGGAGAACCAGATTTGGAAAATGGTAAGGAATCAAGGAAATATAAGCATAAGAGTCTTGGCTCAGAAATACTGATTAAGATTATGCTGCGAAAACCTCTTGCACTAGTACTGGGACAGCTGGACATTAGCCCCTGGACACTTACTATCACCCCAGGAAATAATCTTTGTTTCCTGCATCACTGCATAACTCTCCAGATTCAAAGTTCCAGTAGAGTTTGTGTTGGGACAAAGCTAGGTCATGTGCTCACTCCTTGCTGCCAAGTAAGAAATGGAATGTATGTCCTCGTTACTCTAACACGGGTAGGCAGAACTCAGTCCCCACCAAAACTGATTCATTGGTGAACAAGGTTTGAAATGGAAAGAAGATTCAGATGTTGGACAGCCAACAAAATGGCAAGACTCACTGCTGTCTACCACCTTGCTTTCCTAACATCCATATGCACCACTCGTCCTTCATGTTAAAACAAAAATCTAGGGGTGCCTGGGTGGCTCAGTTGGTTAGGTGTCTGACTCTTGGTTTCGGCTCGGGTCATGATTTCACGGTTTGTGGGTTCAAGCCCCATATAGGGCTCTGTGCTGACAGTGCGGAGCCTGCTTGGGATTCTCTCTCCCTCCCTCTCTGTCCCTCCCCCGCTCACTCTCTCTCAAAAATAAATAATTTTTTTTAAAAGTTAAAAAAAAAATCTCGGGGCGCCTGGGTGGCGCAGTCGGTTAAGCGTCCGACTTCAGCCAGGTCACGATCTCGCGGTCCGTGAGTTCGAGCCCCGCGTCAGGCTCTGGGCTGATGGCTCAGAGCCTGGAGCCTGTTTCCGATTCTGTGTCTCCCTCTCTCTCTGCCCCTCCCCCGTTCATGCTCTGTCTCTCTCTGTCCCAAAAATAAATAAACGTTGAAAAAAAAAAAAAATCTCTACATTAAAATACATCCTCCTACAGTGTCTGGGTAACTCAGTTAGGAGTCCAACTTCAGCTCAGGTCATGGTCTTGCAGTCCATGGGTTCAAGCCCCATGTTGAGCTCTGTGCTGATAGCTCAGAGCCTGGAGCATGCTTCAGATTCTGTGTCTCCCTCTCTCTCTGTGCCTACCCCACTCGTGCTCTATCAAAATTAAATAAAAATTTTAAAAATTAAATAAAATAAATCCTCTTGCCTAAAAACAATGACCCATCATAGAATAGTAAATGTACTCATCTTCCCAAAGGGAAATGACCCAATGTCTCAACAGTCTCTGCAGTCAGCTCCAAATTGAATATTTTATTTTTTGTGATATTTTATTCCTCCTCTAGTGATGATATAATCCTATCTTTATATAATGTAACTACGGTCTAAACTGTAAAGCAAACCACCAACATAACACAATACACAATAGTGTGGAAGAAAGGGAGATTACGTGAAATACATGGCAAAATAAAGAAGTAAATACAAGACAACAGTAGTCACATCTATAATTTTTCACAAGATATTTACGATATGTGGTGCATGTGACTTTCTTTTTTCACTCCCTACTTCATCTTCCCTTTCCTTTCAGACAGCATCTTAGTTGGCCAGGGTTTGGTTTTGGAGACCCTTCCCATATAACGATGTAGGTGTCTTCATTAACTTTTTGCAGCTTGGCAGATAAATAACTTAGGTTCCATCCATACTTCTCCCTGTCCGCATTACATAGCAACAACCTTACATACCCCTGATAGCCAAAATCAATAACTTCTAACAACCTATTAACAACCACCAGACCCCCCTCCCCCTTGCCTCTTTGTCCAGTAGTATCTAGAGCTGCAAGTGGCCAGGTATCAAGTCTCAGCTTTAATTTTAATAGAACCATTATAGCCCTATAGGAGCACTGCCCACTTGGATTCTAAAATCTTGAATGCAACAGAGCCCAGGTGTCAATGGGCAGCCCCACTTCTACTCTTGGTTCCCAGACATATGTGTTTTATCTAATTGGGAGCAAGTTTGTCTTAAAACACATGTCTGGGCAAATTAACTTATCAAAAATATTTTTAAGACATTTATACAGGGGCGCCTGGGTGGCTCAGTCAGTTGAGCGTCTGACTTCAGCTCAGGTCATGATTTCACGGTTTGTGAGTTCGAGCCCCGCATCGGGCTCTGTGCTGACAGCTCGGAGCCTGGAGCCTGCTTCTGATTCTGTGTCTCCATCTCTCTCTGCCCCTTCCCTGCTCATGCTGTCTCTCTTTGTCTCTCAAAAATAAATGTAAAAAAAAAAAAAAATTTTAAAAGCAATCTTTAAAAAAAAAAGACATTTATACAGATAAAATGATACTGTTATCTCTTAGGCTTTGAAATTCCTACATTCTGAAGAATTAAAATAAACTCAATATTGCCTTTAAAAAGCTACTTGTTCAATTAACAACACAGGAAAAAACAGATGTTGGCAAGTATGCGCAGAAAGGAGAACCCGTGTACACTGTGGGTAGGAATACAAACTGGTGCAGCCACTGTGGAAAACAGTACAGAGGTTCCTCAAAAAGTCAAAATTCGAAATACTCTATGACCTAGCAAATGCAACACTAGGTATAACCCAAAGGAGACAAAAATACTGAACCAAAGAGGCATATATGCTCCCTGATATTTACAGCAGCACTATCGAAAACAGCCAAACTGTGGAAACAGTCCAAATGGCCACTGACTGAAGAATGGATAAAGAAGATATGGTATACATACAATGTAATATTACTCAGCCATTAAAAAGAATCAAATCTTGCCATTTGCAACAACTCGGATAGAGCCAGAGTGTATTATGTTAAGCAAAATAAGTCAGACAGAGAAAGACAAATACCACACGATTTCACTCATTTGTGGAATCTAAGAAATAAAATAGACAAACATAGGGGAAGGGAAAGAAAAAAAAAAAGAGGGAGGCAAACCCAAAGAGACTCCTAACTACAGAGAACAAAAACTGAGGGTTGATGGAGGGAAGTGGATGGCGGGTGGGCCAAATGGGTGATGAGCATCAAGGACAGCACTAGTGATGAGCACTGGATGCCACATATAAGTGATGAATCACCAAACTCCACAACCAAAACCAATTTTACCATATATATTAACCAACTAGAATTTAAACAAAAACTTGAAATTTAAAAAAAAAAAAGGCTACTTGTTCAGATTCTCAAAGAATAAAAAGATACATAATCTATTTTATTTAAGCCACTTTGAATATAGCATGGGCAGAGCCAGGTGGATAGTTTGAGATATTCATCATTAAGATAACAGCTAACAGAAAATATTATTCAAATATTAGCAGATCTATGTAAACCAGAAATCGTTAATTTCGGTTTTTGTATTCTTACCCAATGCCTGGTCCTTTTTCATAAAACTCCTCTAGTATTATATGCTAAGTAAAGTTTTATAGCAACAGAGATTCCCACTAAAGCTAATTATAAGGAAACATAAAGTTACAAGGCATAATATGTTAAATCCTAAAAGTGCTGTGAACATTTGTGTTTGTGGTGAATTGTTACATTAATGTCCCTCAATAAATCTCACTTCCTATATCTATCCTTGGTTGTCCCTTTCCTCATGACTCTAGATGTAGTCATGTGACTTGTTTTGACCAATGGAACACTAGCAAACATGAATCAATCAGAAGCTTAATTTGGGTTTGTGCATAGGACTTTCTCCTACTAATATGTACCAGTATGAGGTGAAAAAACCTGAACTGGCCTCCCTGAAAATGAAACATCACATGAAATGAGAAACCCAGGCATTCCAGTCACCCTAGCTGAGGCTGGTGCCCTGATGATCTATCAGCTACATGCAACCAGATGACTAGACTAAGTCCAGGTGAAGCCAGCATAACTGACCAGGCTACCAACAGAACTGTTATAAATAAATTGTTATTGTTTTCGATTCCTAAGTTTTGGGGTGTTTTCTTATACAACATATCTGACAGAGGATGCTACAAATATCCTGTATTATTAATATTGAATCCTGTGTTATACAAGAATGAATGGAAGGCAGACAGAACGAATGGGAACAATAAGATTGTCCTGGAAACCTCTAGAAGGGGAAGAAAACTATCCCTTGGAAAATATATTAGCACACATTTTTTAACAGTCAAGATGATTTTGACGACAGCCTTGTTTAAACACACTTAAATCACAGAATCCAGTGGATTCAGAAGGGAACATATAAATAATGACAGTGAAACCACAACTACCTTTCTTGTAATTTAATACTTTGGTTTATGAGAAAAACATGGAAGCTTTAAGAATAAAATTACACAGTACCTTCAAAAACCACATAGCATGTTCTACCTTATGATTTAATGTTAAAAAAAAGTATCTTCTTTCTCCTAGAATATTTCCCTTAGAAAACATAATTCTGCCAATATAATTATAGACAAATTTCTAAAGATGTAATTTATATAAGCAGTCATTTCTATTTATAAATGCCAAACATCTCAGTCTTTGTTCACTTAAATCAGTGTTGCCTTGCCTTTTATTTAAAAGTGGTAATTACAAGTTGCTTTCTATTAAGCCATCATTTTATCATTACGTTCTTGACAAAGCTTGGGAAAATATTTTAAAATCTTAGTACTCAATAAACATTATCAATTTGTTTTTTTAATTAGAACATGTAACAAATGCTTGAAGTAGAAGTCTTTGTATATTCTAGTACCCAAAGATGCTATTACAATTGCCATGAAGGATCGATTTAAAACGGCAATGAAAGAAAACATGTCTGTAAATCTTCAATGAACTCAATAATATAAGAATTAAATTAAATGAACTCATTTAATGTAAGACTGTATAAACAGGTTTTTAAAACTAGTTTTTAAATGGAGGCATTTATAGTTTGGGGCCCAAAGTTAGGCTAATCTCTCAAAATCAGTTGCTCTGAATATAAACTAGTTTCATTTCATTTTCTACATCAGAATACATACCTAAAAAGGAATATCTAGTGGGATTATTTAAATCTTTCTAATTATGCCCTTCCATTTCTATTGTTTTTTGCAATCCTTTCACATAAATAATTCTGACTTCAAAAATATCCTGCCTTGAACTTCCTATCAAGATGGCATAGTGAGTTTATATTTAGACAGACCCTATCACAGCTCCAAACACATGGTAATGACAAAAGAGAAAAGAAGAAAACTGAGGAGGGTGGGGGATGGGGATGGGGAGATATTTAGCTAGCCTTAAAAAACAACAACAACTCAACTAAAAAATGGGCAAAAGACCTGAACAGACATTTCACCAAATAGGATATATGGATGGCAAATAAGCACATGTAAATATGTTCAACATCATTAACCAATAGAGAAATGCAAATCACAATGAGATATCAGTACATACTTACTAGAATGACTAAAATAAAAATACAATAACAAATGCTAGCAAGTATGTGGAGCAATTAGAATTCTCACACATTGTTGGGGGATGCAAAATGGCACAGCTACTCAAGAAAGCAGTTTGGCAGTTTCTTAAAAGTTAAACATACACTTACCATAGGACCCAGCAATCCCAGCAATCTAGGTATTTACCCTAGAGAAACGAAAACATATGTTCACACAAAAACCTGTACATGAATGTTTACAGCAGCTCTGCTCAAATACTCCAAAACAAAAACAAAAAACAAAAAACAAAAACACCCAGATGTCCTAACTGTCCTTCAACTGGTGAATGGATGAACTGTGGCACATTTGTACAACAAAATACTACTCAGCAATAAAAAGGAATGAACTATTGATACATGCAACTTGGTTGAATCTCAAAAACATTATGCAGAATGAAGGAAACCAGTCTCACCTAAGGCTAAATAATGTATGATTCCACTGATACAACATTCTTAAAAAGATAAAACTACAGTGATGAAGATCAAAATGGTGGTTGCCAGAGGTTATAAGTAAAGGAAGGCATAACTAAAATGAAATAGCACATGAGAAGTTTTGGTTTCATTGGGATTATTTTCTATCCTGACTATGGTCATGGAGACATGCACCTATACATGTGTTAAAATTCATACAACTATGCCAAAAAAGGAAGGGGGGTGCAATAAGTGAAGGGAATTAAGTGCACACTTATCTTGATGAGCACTGAGTAATATCTGGAATTGCTGAATCACTATATTACACACATGAAACTAATATTATGCTGTATGTTAACTACATTAGAATTAAAATAAAATTAGGGGGACTGGGTGGCTCAGTTGGTTAAGTGGCCAACTTCAACTCAGGTCATGATCTCATAGTTGATGAGTTTGAGCCCTGCATCAGGCTCTGCTCAGGATATTCTCTCTTACCCTCTCTCTCCGCCCCTCCCCAGTGCGTGTACCCATGCTCATTCTCTCTCTCTCCCAAAATAAACTTTAAAAGATAACTGAACTTAAAAAAAATTTAAGAATTAAATCTATATTTACATATTTTAATAATTACATAAATAGTATTTAAATATTTATATTTATTCCCCACATTGCTATCTTGTGGTCCAGAAATAAAATAAAAATGTAAAGTGGTGAGCAGAGCTAAAGCTACAAACCTATTGAGCTCCTTTGTTCAGAAGAAAGCACTAGCAGATTTTCAGTTCCTGTAGGGTAATAGGAATTAAAGTTTGCTAGCTCTAGCAAAGACCACAGCTAGACTCACTGCTTGAACTTACACTACAACCCTAGTCTCTGGAAAGAAGGATGAGAGGAAAAAATAAAACTACTGTCAAAATACTACTGAGACTAAGACTTTAAAGGAATTGCAGAGAAGGAGCCCAAAAACCTGCAAAGATATTATTCCCCTCAAGTTGTTGACTTACTCCTAAACTGCATATATATAAGGCAAACTCTAAGAATGCCAAAAGAAAAAGACAGCTGGGAAGTTAAAGATCTGAGCTGAGATTTCAGTAACCTCACAACTGAAGAGATTACAATTTAAGGCCTGGCAATTTAAAAGGACCTTGATAAAATAACCTGGCCTTTGAGTTGAGACTTCAGAATGGCCTGGGTTTAGGACTAAAGGCCCCAACATCAAATAAGAACAAAAGTGAAATAGCTTAATCCTAACAAAGCCTAAAACAAGATCACAAAAATAATTCACAAAACAGACATGTAAATATTTTACATCAAAATATCATTCCCGGTTTAAGTGTAAGCCTTCAAATACTTATGTTCCTATTGTATGGATTTAAAACAGCTAATTCATGTGAAGCCAGTTTATGTCTCATAGTACTTCAGTATTCATATAGCTGTTGCTCTGATCTAATAATAAACTACTTTACCTTCTATCCTTTCTTTCCTGCTTCCTACGAATTCAGCTGGTAAAAGATTCAACTTAACATAAGCTAATTCAACCTAATGAAATCTTAGTTCAGCTGTTCTGCTAAATCATTCATTTTCCTAGTTCCAATCAGATTAGATGAAATCATTTTTATACACAAAAAAATAAAAAGATTGCCAGTCACTCTATTTACTGGAGTTCTCTTAAACCTGGTTCCCTCTCCTAAGTCCAAATGGCTATGGTTGGAAAGAACAGTATCAAGAGATAGAAAATGCGCACCTGCCTGGGTGTACTTCTTATGCAGAGGCCAGTATTATAGAAGTGATATCCCTCAGAAAGATATGCGGGTGGAAAAGCAATCACTTTAGAGTCTAGGCTTAAAGGCCAACAGAGTCTCAAAAATTAATACTTGTGCTCTGCAACCTCCTCTTAAATCATTCAATATATACTGACTATCAACTATACATGAATAATATTATGCCATATGGCAAATAATTGTGTAAAAGAGGGTCCCCATACTTAGGAAGTACGCGATCTAGTTGAATAATATTCATATACATGACACACTTAAATAACAAATACAAGGTAGAATGTGATTAAATGCCAAAATGAATAGAAACCACTGAAAAGTAAGGGTTTGAAAAAAAGTCTTACAATAATTTTAGATACTCATCACATAAAAATGTTGTAGTAGTTACCCATTCATTAACCGGTAAGTTCACGTTCATCAAAGCAGACTCAGGAAGGGCACCTGGGTGGCTCAGTAGGTTAATCGTCTGACTCTTGATTTCAGCGCAGGTCATGATCTCACGATTCATATGATCGAGCCCCACATTGGGCTCTGAGCTGACAGTTAGGAGCCTGCTTAGGATTCACTCTCTCCCTCTCTCTCTCTCTCTCTCTGCTCCTCCCTCCCCACTCAAAATAAATAAACATTAAAAAAAAAAAAAGCAAACTCGGGAGAAATCCCAAATATTAAGACAAACCCTATTTTTTTTAGGATAACAACTGTATTTCAGAAGATTTTGTGTAAGTTTATTCTTAAACTTTTTATGATGCATTTGGTAGTACATACAGTCAATATAAAATGGAATCCATCTCTCTGTGCACTCTTTCAAAAGAATGATTCTTTTAAAAAACAGGATGATTCATTTACTTGTTCAATAAATATTTATTAAGCATCTGCTGTATGCCAGACACTGTCATAGACGCTAGGGAGACAGAGTGATAAACAATAGAGACATTTATAAAATAGCCACTTCATTCTCCTTTTGATAAATATTTATGAATACTATATCAATCAATTTAGGAAGGAAAATGAAAATTATCACTTGGTAATATTATAGAACTTGATACAACTTAAACAAATGTGTGTACATAGATGTACATATATATTTGATATACCATATGTGTAATATACCATTCTATGTAATCTACCATATGTTCAGGATCTGCTACAGAGATTTTATTTTGTGACACAATAAATAAACACTGGGTGCTTATGCTACTACCATTTTCTGTTTTTTTTTTCCTCTGTTTTTAAACTAGTAACTTGTTTATCCTTCAAATTCTGAATACACTTTTGTTCCAGTATTTTAAATCTATACATTAACATTACCTGTCACAAATGAATAGACATTTTTCCAAAGAAGACACACAGAAGGCCAATAGACACTATGAAAAGATGCTCAACATCACTTACCATCAGGGAAATACACACAAAACTACAATGAGATACCACCTCACACCTGTCAGAATGGCTAAAATCAACAACACAAAAAACAACAGGTGATAGCAAGGACGTGGAGAAAAGGGAACCCCTTGCATTACTGGTGGGAATGCAAGCTAGTGCGGCCACTCTGGAAAAACAGTATGGAAGTTCCTCAAAAAGTGAAAAATAGAACTACCCTATGATCCAGCAATCACACAACTAGATATTTACCCAAAGAATACAAAAACACTAACTCAAAGGGATACATGCATTCCCAATGTTTATAGCAGCATTATCTAATCTACAATAGCCAAATTATGGAAACAGTCCAAGTGTCCATCAATTCATGAATGGATAAAGAAGATGTGGTATATATCTATACACACACACTGAAATATTACTCAGCTATAAGAATGAAACCTTGACATTTGCAATGACATGGATGGAGCTAGATAGTATTATGCTAAGTGAAATAAGTCAGTCAGAGAAAGACAAATACCATATGATTTCACTCATATGTGGAATTTAACAAACAAAACAAACAAGCAAAGGGGGGAAAAAAGGGAAGCAAACCAAACAACACATTCTTAACCATAGAGAAAAGGTGATGAGGATTAAGGAGCGCACTTGTTGTGATGAGCACTAGGTGGTGTATGGAAGTGTTCAATCACTTTATTGTATACCTGAAACCAATATTACACTGTATGTTAACTAACGGGAATTGAAAAAAAAAAAAAAAAAAAAAAAACTATAGTGAAGAAACTGATGGTTACCAGAAGGGAAGTGGGTGGGGGTATGGGTTAAATAGATGATGGAGATTAAGGAGTGCACTTGTTGTGATGAGCATCAGGTGATGAATGGAACTGTTGAATCACTATATTGTACAACTAAAACTAATAGAACACTATATTAATTACACTTACATAAAAACATTAATAAAATATATTATCTGTCATATATTGGCTGAGAACTATCAAAACCTTTATATTGTACCATGTATGTATGATTCTATTCTTGCCATAATAATTTGCACTGGAAAATTCATTCAACTTAGTAGGAATGAAGTCCTTACACACCCATTTTAACAGAATGAAAATGAGGTAATTAGGATCATTTCTAAAGTCTGTTGTGGCTCTGAAAGTCTGATTCCCTGACTATATAATTTACAGTATAAGAGCAAAGCATACATAAAATCCAATCACCTAACAGGTTCTGTACTTAATTTAAAATGTCATTAGTCCCATTGTTGAATTGGCCATCCTACAGAACCTAACCTTAAGTTTATTTCTGTCCTCATCTCTACCCTTGATTACACATCCATCCTAAGTCCATGTGGTTTTCAAACATTAAAACCCAGAAAGTCCAGGAAAGTAAAATATCCTAAAATGTAAACTTTTAGATAAGTAGCCTAAGACTTTTAATTTGTACTAAATTATATCTAATACCATTTCACAATCAAGATGAAATAACAAGGCTTTTTAATAAAATTAAAAAGGAAGATAAAGAAGCCAAGAAATTAAAATTCATATTGAAAACCAGTAATTTAGATTAAATGAGAAATTAAATATAAACTATAAAAAAGAACCAAATGAGTTCTTAAAAGTACTCTATTTGAAATTAAAACTTTAGTGGAAGCATTTAACAATATACTGGAGATGGTAAAAGAAAGTGAATTTGAAAACCAATCAATTAAAATTATTCAACTTTGCAGAGAGAAAAGGGACTGAAGAAAAATGAATAAACCTTCAGGGACCTGAGAACCAATATGAGATGATCTAAAATATGTGTAATTGTGTTGCTAGAGGAAAAAAGAATGAGACTGGGGCAGAAGAAATATTTAAAAAATAATGGCCTAGAACTTCCCAAATATGAAGAAAAACACCAAGTTTCAAGCAGTGTAGCCAATCCCAAGCAGAATAAATACAAAGAGAACCACATCTGGGCATATCATAGTCACACTGATAAAAACCAAAGATAAAGAAAAATATTGATCGAATGCAGTCAGAGAAGGAAAAAAAAAGGAAAAAAGACTTCATGTATAAGACAAACAAGGATGACTACTAATTTCTCATTGGAGATCAGAAGGCAATACAACGGTGTCTTTTTTTTTATTTTTTAGATGTTTATTTATATACATTTAATATAATGTATTAAATGGGGGCGGGGAAGAAAGACAGACACTGAATCTGAAGCAGGCTCCAGACTCTAAACTGTCAGCAGAGCCTGAAGTGGGACTTGAACTCACAAGCTATGAGATCATGACCTGAACTGAAGTTGGATGCTTAACTGACTGAGCCACACAGGCATCCCTAAAATGATGTCTTTAAAGTATGAGGGTGAGGAGGTGGGAGGGTAGAAGCAACGTAAAATTTTGTATTCAGCAAAAATATCCTTCAAAAATTAGGTAGGCATTTTCAGCTAAATAAGAACGGAGAGATTCCTTGCCAGCCTATATACACAATATGAAATGCTAAAGCATGTCCTGTAGGCCAAAGAGAAAGGACACCAAATGGATACTTAGACTTACAGGAAGGAACAAAGAACACCAGAAATGGTAAATAAGTTGGTAAAATACAAAGACTATGTTTTCTTTCTTCTCATTTTGCTTAAAAGTCAAATAACTATTCAAGGCAAAATACAACACTGTAAGGTGAAGTTTATAATATACATAGAAGTAAAATATATAACAAAAATTACATCCAAAAAGAGGCAATAAAATGGAATCATACTGTTGTAAGGTCTTACACTGGAAGTTGGAACAAGGAAGCAGGGCGAGTCAAGTGGAAAATGAGACATCAACAGAGAGATGTAGGAAAGGTTAAATGTGAGGTAACTTTCCAAGGAAACAGAAATATTCTTGTGTTGGTGATTATGTGGAAGATACACGGATAAGTTGTCAATTGGGGCAACAGAGGTGACTGGGTCATATATGTATCTTAACATACTAGAAGCTAATCCAGGCTTCTACAGAGCAGGAGTGGGAAAACTCCAAAAAATAAGAGAAAGCTGCAAGATCTCTTGAGATGTAGGATCAGGACCTGCAAAACAGCCCTTAGCCTTATTCAATTGGCCAAAGAAAGTAACACAAGGGTGAGACAAAAGGCCCTCACAATGGAAGGAGAATCCAAAAACTTTGCCCATTTTTGCAATTTACCACAGTATGTTTAATAAAGAAAAGACACAGAAAAGAGGCAGTTTACTAACAGTGAAACCAAAGAGTTGATGGTCATTGGAACATGTGAAGTACACAGGATGCAGAGAACTGTAAAATAGGTACCAAATAACCACCAAAGAAACTTAGAAGCCAAGATGATGAGAATTTCTTTAAAAGACAAGAGGGTCATGGAAATGGCATATTACGTATCCTTACTACTGAAACAATCACTATGAAAAAGCCTAAATGGGGTTGCCTAAAATGACATTAAAAAAAAAAAAAAAAAAAAAAAAAAAAAAAAAAACTATGTATTTTTAAACCTAAGTTAATATAACTTAAGGACTTCTCAAAATGCTACCAAAGTTGACTGGATGACTTATTAATATTAGCACACTTGGAAATATCTTACCTTAGCATTATTTTGTATGAATAAATTTTTCAGTGATATTTCTTTGACATTAATTCAAATTGATAACGCTTGTTTTAGAAAGGTGAGTAACTTCAAAGTATTCACTGGAAAAGATATTTCAATGCCATCTTCCTTTCAGTTATACTAAAACATTTAAAATTGGCATCAGCTGGTCATAAATAAATCAAAAATCACAACTTAACAGCTTTATATTAACTGAATATGGTAACTTAAAAACTAGATACCTGAATAATTCAGCATTCTTTTGAAAAGTACAAACAAGGATTCCACTTTACTAAGTCTATTAAGTAGCTATCACTGAATGTGAGATTTTGAAATCCCTTTTTTAAACTCCCTCATTCAAAAACTAGGTTACCTTTAAGTTCTTTATTTTTTATTTTTATTTTTTATTTTTTTAATGTCTATTTATTTTTTGAGAGAGAGAGAGAGAGATGGAGCATGAGCAGGGGAGGGGCAGAGAGAGACACAGAATCCAAAGCAGGCTCCAGGCTCTGAGCTGTCAGCACAGAGCCCTATGAACTGCGAGATCATGACCTGAGCCAAAGTCAGATGCTTAACTGACTGAGCCACCTAGGCACCCCTAAGTCATTTACTTCATTGAAATAAAGTTGTAGTGTAATATAATGTAGTGTGGTTAACAACATGTACAAGCCAGACTACCCAGGCTAAAATTCCAGTTCCACCAGTAAGCTATGTGACATATCACTCCAATTCTCTGTGCCTTAGTTTCCACATATGTAACATTGGGAAAACAGGCCATACTATCTCATCAGGTTATTAACTTTAACTGAGTTAACATATATAAAAGTGCTCAATACAGAGCCTGATATATAGTAAACATATGGGTTAGTGATGATGATGATGATGATTTTCTCATGTTACATAGAAAAAGCCCTGGATTGGGGCTTATATGTCGATTCTGCCACTTGTTACATCTCTGAGCAATTTACTTGACTTCTACGAGCCTCCTCCACTTCCTTACCGATAAAATGGTGGACTCTAAGCCCTCTTTCAGTATGAGAATCTCTCATTATAGTGTAACATCAAGGAGAAAATTCACAGCTACTTCTCTTATTAAATTAGGAGCTCATTTCATCTGTTTCCCCTGCTCATTCTGAAATTCTTTCTTTCTCCCATCTCATTTATTTTCATTCATTTTAATATTTAACTAATTTTCTTTAGATTCACCAGTCCCATTTTTTTCTTACTTGTCTCTGCTGATATCTTCCTAGGGGCTTGATACAATTAAATTCTTACTTGTCTCTACTCAGACCATTTCCTATAACCCAGTCTAGCTGTGGTTTGCCACACTATGAGGGAATAAGAACACCAATAAGCACAACATTTTTACAACATTCTTCCATTTAAGTCTCATAAGCATCACTCTGTAAAAGGTTATCACACTCAGAAAGAATGTGATGTGACTGATAACATGCAAAACCAGAATATAAAACTAGGATAAACACCTCAAAATATTATTTTAATATTTTAATTTTTAGTATTTATTCCTTACTTTCCCTATCTTACTAGAATGGGCATGAAGTTAGTTATTGAGAAGACTTAATTTTGAGCACCAACTCTGATACTTACTGTTTGACTTTGTACAGGATATATCACCACTCTGAACCTCAGTTTCCACATTTATAACACTGGGATAACAAAAAGGTTTGTAAGAATAAAACAACAACAACAAAAGTATGTTTCATAAAATAAGGAGCTATACTTTTTTTCAACACCTTGTTGTTGCCAACACCTGTCTATGTCTGATTCATCGCATAATTATATTTTCTCCCCTTGGCCAATGTAGTAGCATAAGACTGTATCAGTTTTTACTCACTGTTCTGAATTAGTTCTCAGACTCTTTTGCTCCTTTTAGATCTTCTATGTTTGGAAAAGTAAATTCCACTGAACCAAACTAACATGGTAACCCAAAAATTTGTTGAGCATCAACTACACGCCAGGAACTGTGAACCAGAAAATAATATATGGAGAAAAAGAAGAGATTTCCTAAAATGGGAGAAACATCATTAAAAGTAGCAGTCTGATGTCTGATAAATTTTTTTCCACCTACAAGAAACTGAGAGATCTTTTTCCTCCTCTATATTTCTACTCCTTCAATTTTAACTCTTTCCCCCTTCTCTGTTAGAAAGAGGGAGAGATCATAAAGAAGAATGAGGAAAAGCTGGTTCAGATGCAAAGGCTACACCAGGGAGAATGAAATAAACACAGAACTCCCAACACTTCCTGAGTAACTAAGAAACGGGAAGAAAAATAACAAAATTACTAAGCATGTATAGCTTGCCTGTTATCGTCTGGACTTCAAGTATACTGTCACAGTTAATATCTATACAATCTTGAGGAACAGGCATTCTTATTTCACTCAAAAAATATTTACTGAGCACTTATTACATGCTAGGCACTGTTTCAGTTACTAAGAATGTGTCAGTAAATAAAACAAATAGATGAAGATCCCGGCCCTAGTGAAGCTTATTCTAACAAAGGGAAAAGACAATAAACAACTAAACATGTAAATTAAAAAATATGTTAAATGGCAATAAATGCTATAGAAAAAAAATAGAGCAGGTAAGGGAAATTAGGAGTATACAAGGGAGGAATATATGTGAAAAAGAGAGTTTGAGAAGGTGACATTTAAGGAAGTTGGTCCTGTGGTTCCTGGGAGCCAGGAGACAACTCTGAGCAGGGAAGTGAAACATTTTACTTTTGGAAGGGGATCACTTGGCTACTGTGTTAAGAAAAGACTGTAAGAGGGAGTGTAAAAGTGCAACAGAGAGACAAATTACCAGATTACTGCAGTAATCCAGGTGAGATAAAATGGTTTGGACCAGGGTAATAGCAGTGGAAATAGTAAGAAATTGATGTATTTTAAGTACATTTTCATATTTTCAAAGTATGGCTTGACAAGCTTTTGATAACAAATTGGTTGTGGGAGTAAGAAAGAGAAGAAATCAATGGTGGCTCCAACTGGAAAAAATGTAGTAGACATTTACAGAGCTGAAAAATATTGTGGCAAGAGCAAGTTTTGAGCAGGAAATCAATAATTTGGATACAGACATATTAATTACACAATGTTAATTAGACATCCAAATGGCAATGTCAAGTAGTATATACACAAATATATATCCCCTACTTGACAGACATAGAGAGACAGATATAGACATAGGAGTGTGGAATTCAAGAGAGGGGTCTTAAATGGAGATATAAATATAAATTTGGCAGTTGTCAGTATATAGTTGGTATTTAGAGCCATGGTCACAAGGGAGTGAGTGTAGACAGAGAAGAGAACCAAAGACAGATACCCCAACTTTAAGAGACTGAGAAGAAGGAAAAATGATACAGGAAGAAAGATCTTTTAAAGTATAATTTCCTGGAAGCCAAGAAGGGATAGGCAAGAGACAATAATCAACTGTTATCAAATGTTGCTGCTAAGTCAAGGGAGATGTGTATTGAGAAATTAACTTGAGATTTGGCAATATAAAAGTTATTGGTAACTTTACGGAGAGTAGTTTCAATGCAATGATAAAAAATAACTGTACTGGATTTAAAAGGAAATAGAAAAAAATGTAATTGGACACAGTGAGCATGGACAACTCTTTCAAATAGTTTGTTGTAAATGGAGAGCAAATAAAGTATTACCTGGTAAGGGAAGGACGGCCAAATAAAAGAGGTTATAAAAATAAAACATCTTTTGTCTTTTTATGGCAGTGATGCAGTACTGAGAAAACTTTAGTAAGAGTAGAGAATTCATGAAACAATATTATTAAGGATGCATAAATAAATGAATATAATGCACAACAGAGATACTGGCTTTAGAAAAGTTGAAAGTAATAGGTGAGAATATAGAGTATAGGAATTAGAGATTTTGGTAGGTAGATGGATGTGATAAAAGGAGTCTATGCAAGTTCCCTTCTGATTGCTTCAATTTTTTTTCAGTGACTTAAGAAGCAAAATCATCAGCTGAGGACAAGATTGGGGAAAAGATACTGTCAGGAAGTCTGATGAGAGAAAACATGAAATAAGCCATCTAAGAGAATAAAAAAATAAATGCCCTAGGAAAATATAGTATGAATGCCAGATAATATAAAGGACTCACTTTGATGTTTATGACCATTAATTTAAAGTAAAACTGGGGCACCTGGGTGGCTCAGTCGGTTGAGCTTCCAACTTCGGCTCAGGTCATGATCTCACAGTCTGTGAGTTCGAGCCCCGTGTCATGCTCTGTGCTGACAGCTCAGAGCCTGAAGCCTGTTTCAGAGTCTGTGTCTCCCTCTCTCTCTGACCCTCCCCCTTCATGCTCTGTCTCTGTCTCAAAAATAAACAAACATTAAAAAATAAAAAAATAAAACTCGTCAGCACGATTTTGCATTTTCCTCTAGACACAGAGGTCCACAGGTACAGATTGAATTTAAAAGAAGACTGAATGTCACCTAGGTTATACTTTTTCTGAGTATGACCAACATAGAGTCAGACAAGAAAGTTAAGGGGTAAATGCCAGGGAGCTGAGAATGTATGCTACAGATAATAAAAAACCTATAAAATTTAAGTTAGATAAAAGAGGAAGTGATGACTGAAGGAACAGAGGGACAATTTAAAGATTGGATCAATAAATCAATTATTATTTCTATTTTATAAATACAAATTAAATAAACTGCCCAAATCACACAGCATTTTAGTCACACAACTAGAAAAGAATCTGAATCCAAATGTGCCTCATTCAAGTCACTCTTCCACGGTACCAACAACACCAACCTGTCTTGTAAATTTAATTTTCATTGGCATGCCAAACTCCATTGGGTTGGACCTAAGGCAAAATTACACATTAGACCATTTTTCCCAGCCCTCTTTCACCTCCCTCTTCTTCTATGGCCCAAATGCTAAGAGCCTTTCAGAGTCCAAATGCACACATGAGTCTTGCCCTCCCCAATTTGTATAAAGTTACTTGCACTTTTCCCTGCCAATGAAACCCCTTCATGAAAATCTGAAGCACTAAAAATTGCTCTCAATATGAAAACATCTATAAATGACTAAATAAACCTAACCTTCTTCATGGGTAGTCTCATTCTAACAGGGTGTCTGTTTGACCCATTTTAAACTTACTGTGAAATACATTAGGTAGAAATAGTTGAGCTGGACCAAGAATTTTTTGTTAACTTTTATTTCTAGCACTCTTTCCCTTAAAAAATATACCCTTTACAAAATTCCACAATTCTGAATTTTATCTTCTCTCAGAGAATAAGAAAGTGATGACACTACATGTCATGGATCAGACCCAAATTTTGGCTAAAGATGTTTTATATTTAGAAACTGAAATATTATAAATTGAAGTAAATTGAAAGTAATAAATAAGTAAATTGAAAATTAATTATAGTAAGTCGGGGACTACCTGGCAAAGGAAGAACTAAATGTAACCAGTTTAAGGGCTCTTCTGTAATTATGAGTAAATAGTTAAAAAGACAAAATCTTATTTCTAATTTATGTCAAGATTATCATTTTCAAAGAACTATCAGATTAGCATAACAGGAAGGTTTCAATCCTGAATATACACCAAAGTATCATCACTGATGACCTTAGAGGGCAGAAGGTAGAATTCTACTAGAAATACTACACACCTCTGTATTTATTTTCAGTTCGTATGTGTGGTAAATTTTATTATAATTTGTAATTATTCTTTCCACCTTCCTTCAAAAAGATAATCCTCTCCACCTGTTCCTAAGTAGCTGACAGTACTCTTATAGAGAAGTAAACATCTCTGCCCCATTGACTTTGGCTATTGATTTGCTTTGGCCAATGACATATAAACAAACATCCAACCAGAAGTTTCAAGAGCCACTGTGTATTTCTGCCAGATTTCTTTCTTTTTTTCCCTGTTATAAGAACAGCATGTCCCAAATAGAAGTTGTTCTCCAGCCTGGATCTCAGAATCATAAGACACATGGAGCAAGAGCAAAGCTACTGCCAGCCTTAGCTAACACGTAGCAAGAGCAAAACATAAACCTTTGCTATTGTAAGCCAATGAAATACTGAAGTATTGTAATCTGTTATGCAGCCTAACTCAGCAAAAGTTAATACAGCATGTATTACTTTTATAACCAGAAAAAAAATACAGTTCACTGCTTCAATCTTTAAAGACATCAGTTACTGTGATATCTCAAAAGCAAAAAATGAATGAAATCCTATTCTTAAGATATCAGAGAGCTTATGAAGTAAGAAGTAGATAAACTAAAATTCCAAAAGAGAAGAGCCCTTGCTAGCTGAGTTGACAATCACCTGCTATTTCTTTCCCAGGAGCATTTAAACATTCTGGGCACTGACTGAGAACGGAGATTGATCCAGGCAGAAGGACTGGTAAAGACAGAAAGCAGCAGAGCTTTTTAGAGTGGTGGACTAAAAATTAGAAAGTGCCAAATGCAAGGCTAAAAGGGATATTTGCTGAGTTCTATGGTGATGCAGGACGCTGGGAGAATGAGCTAGAATGGCAGAATGAAATCTCCCTCAGTCTCATGGTACTTAGCAAAAAACCTGCTAGAAAAAGGAAATAACCATAAGCAGGTTTTCAATATTTGCCTGAATTTGAAGCAGTGTGAAGCAAGAGATCAAAAGGCCAACCTCAAAACTTCCAAAGAACAGACTTGAATCTCCTGTAATCTTCTAGATGGTAAAGAAACAACCTGACAGTTTCTCAGTCAAAAACCTAGTAACTCAAGATTGGCAAAAGAGACATGACTAACTAAATCTTACCAAAACTGCAATCCAGACTGACCCTAATTAAATTTAGTTCAATTCTTAATTAAACTGTAGTGTCAGCACCACAGCCAGTTGGCTCAACAGTTGAAAAGGAAAACCATCTCTGAGAATGCAAGCTGGTGCAGCCACTCTGGAAAACAGTATGGAAGTTCCTCAAAAACTAAAACCAGAACTAGCCTACAACCCAGCAATTGCACTACTAGACATTTATCCATGGGATACAGGCGTGCTATTTCGAAGGGACACATGCACCCCCATGTTTATAGCAGCACTATCAACAATAGCCAAAGTACGGAAAGAGCCCAAATGTCCATTGATGGATGAATGGATGAAGATGTGGTGTGTATGTGTGTATATATACACACACACACACACACACACACACACACACACACACACATATACATACAACGGAGTATTACTTGGCAATCAAAAAGAATGAAATCTTGCCATTTGCAACTACATGGATGGAACTGGAGGATATTATGCGAGTGAAATGAGTCAGTCAGAGAAAGACAAAAATCATATGATTTCACTCATATGAGGACTTTAAGAGACAAAACAGATGAACATAAGGGAAGGGAAACAAAAATAATATAAAAACAGGGAGAGGGACAAAACAGAAGAGACTCAAATATGGAGAACAAACTGAGGGTTACTGGAGGGGTTGTGGGAGAGGGGATGGGCTAAATGGGGCACTAAGGAATCTACTCCTGAAATCATTGTTGAACTATATGCTAATTTGGATGAAAATTTTAAAAAATAAAAAAAGGAAAAAAAAGAGAAAAGAAAAGGAAAACCATCTCTGGAGGAAGAGATTTTTTTCAGCCTCTATCTAGTTAAATTATATATTGTTTACTATACAACTTTAAAAAAATGAACATCTATTCATATAACTACTCTACTTTTCATTATTATTCATGGTATATTTTTTCCTTCCTTAACAACATATGTGAAGAGACAAGAAAATATGACCTGTAATCAAGACAAAAAGCAGAAAACAGAAGCAGTCAGAAATGATGCAGGTAGTGGAATAAGCAAAGACTTCAAGCAATTATTAATGTTCATAAACAGAGAAAAAAGTAGACAAAATATATAAAAGTATGAAGACAGTCAACAAAAAAAATGGAAATCTATTAAAAAAAGAATCACACAGACTTCTTAGAATTGAAAAAATAAGATAAATTAACTTAAATTCACTGGATGGATTTAATATTTGTCTGGGCACAGCAAACGAGAGAACTAGTAAGCTTAAAAAACAAGTTAGTAGATGGGGCGCCTGGGTGGCTCAATCAGTTAGGCATCTGACTCTTGATATTGGCTCAGGTCATGATCTCACAGTTCATAGGATCAATTCCTGCATCAGGCTCTGTGCTAATGTGCTAACAGTGCAGAGCCTGCTTGGGATTCTCTTTACCTCTCTCTGCCCCTCTCCTGCATTCTCTCTCTGTCTCTCAAAATAAATAAATATCCTTAAAAAAAAAAACAGTAGAAATACCTAACTCATAGAAAGAAAAGAATAAGCACAACAGACATATGACATCTAATGATGACAAAACATCTAACAAGTTGAGGAGAGAGGAGAGAGATTAGGGTGGAAACACTTAAAATATTTATTTATTTAAAATTTTTCCTGCAGGGGCGCCTGGGTGGCGCAGTCGGTTAAGCGTCCGACTTCAGCCAGGTCACGATCTCGCGGTCCGTGAGTTCGAGCCCCGCGTCGGGCTCTGGGCTGATGGCTCGGAGCCTGGAGCCTGTTTCCGATTCTGTGTCTCCTTCTCTCTCTGCCCCTCCCCCGTTCATGCTCTGTCTCTTTCTGTCCCAAAAATAAATAAACGTTGAAAAAAAAAAAAGAAATTAAAATTTTTCCTGCAAAAGATGAATGCAAATAAAATCATGCTTAGACACTACACAAACTGTTATAAACTACAAACAAAAAAAATTTGTTAAAGCAGTCAAAAAATGCACATTACTTTTAAAGGAGCAATAATAAGACTGATGGCTGACTTTCAACAAAAATTATGGTAGCCAGAAAAGGAGTATTTGTAGTGTTGAAAGAATAAAAGATACCAACCTAGAATTCAGCATGAGGAAAATTTTTCTTCAAAAAGTCAAAATAGAGACATTCACAGACAAAAGCTAAGAAAATCTGCATTTAGCAGATCAGCACTAGATGAAATATTAAAGGAATTTCTTCAGGGAAAAGGGAAATTATCCCAGATGGTAGCAAAGAACTCCAAAAGTAAATGAAGGGCACTAGAAAGGGTATATATGTGGATAAATACAAAAGAACACTGATTGTTTAAAAAATGTCTATGTGGTTTATAACACACGTTGAAGTAAAACATATAAACAAACAGCAGAGAAGGAGTAAATGAAATTAAACTGTGTTAAGTTTTCCATTGTTCAATAAGTGGTAAAAGTACTGATACTAATAAAATATTAAAATATCTAAGATAACTAAAAAATTATAATTATGGAAGCTCTAAACAAAAAGCTAATAAAAATGAAATTTAGAAAACTTGGCAAATCAAAAAATAGAAAAATTTTAAAGAACAAAAAAAAGAAAGAATATGAGATAGAAAATAACAAGAGAAATGATAGATTTCTATCCAACTATTATTAGTAATTACATTAAATATAAACAGAATAAACATTCCAGTTAAAACACAGATTGTCAAACTGGATTAAACAAACATGACTGAATAATATGCTATTTCCAAAAGACACTTAAATATAAGTGTCTTAAATATAAGAATAAGATAGGTTGAAATAAAAGGAAGGAAAAAAGTAAACCACAGAATTACTGATGAAAAGACTGAATGACTATGTTAACAGAAGTTCAAAGTAGACCTCAAAGGACATTTCATAATGACATAATGGTTCAACCATAAATTGTAACAATTCTAACTTTTTATATACCTAATAAGAGTTCCAGAATATATAAAGGAAAAGCTGAAAAAAACTGAAAAGAAAAGAGATACAATCATAGTTGGTGATTTTAAGATTCTTTCGTCGTACCGATAAAAACAGGGAAAAAAAGTCTTTAAAAGATTTGAACAACTCAATTAACACTAACATCAACAACTCAATTAACACTAACATCAACAAACTTCAGAATAAACATTCTTTCCTAGTACAGATGAATTATACCAATCTAACACAAACTCCTTCAGAGGATTGAAAAGGGAGACAAAAAGAACACTTCCCGATAGTTTTTATGAGGTCAGCAAATCTTCATATCAAAACCTGACAAAAATTTTACAAGAAAGGAAAATATAGGCTACTATTTCTTATCAATAGATGTAAAAATCCTAAATAAAATATTAACAAATTGAATCCAATTATACATCATGACAAAGTTGATTTATCCTAGGAGTAACAGGATAGTTTAACACTGAAATCAATCAGTGTAATTCATCATATTATATACTTAAAAACACAAACCAGATTATCTCAGTAAAAGCAGAAAACCATTTGATAAAACTTACAGCCATTAATAATTCAGAGAACTAGAAATGGATGGGAACTTCTTTAATCTGATAAAGATATCTACAAAAACCTACAGCCAACAAAATAATTGATATTGAAATACTAAATATTTTCTCCCCTAAGTTTAGGAATAAAACTATCACTATTTCTATTACCATTGTTCTGAAAGTCTTGGCCACTGCAATAAGGAACAAAGAAAAAATGTACAAAGACTGGAAAGGAGTAAGTAATATCATTACTCCCAGATGATATTGCTGCATAGAAAATACAAAAAAAAATCTACACAATATGAAATATTAAAGTGATTAGGAAGGTTGTGGTTTACAGATGAAAATACAGAAATCAGTGGTATTTCTATGTATTAATATGAAACAATTGGAAAATGAAATTTAAATAAACTATATCATTTACAACAGCATCTTTGAAACATCAAATATCTAGCCATAAACCAAAGATGTATGAGACATCTAAACTGAATACCAAAGGGGTACCTGGATGGCTCAGTCGGTTACGTTTGGCTCAGGTCATGATCTCATGATTCTTGAGTTCAAGCCCCACATTGAGCTCTGGGCTGACAGCTTGGAGACTGGTGCCTGCTTTGGATTCTGTGTCTCCTTCTCTCTCTGCCTACCCCTACCCCTCTCACACTCTCTCGCTCTCTCTCTCTCAAAAAAAAAAAAAAATAGATTAAAAAAATAAAATAGAATTATCTGAATATCATAAAACACTGCTGAGAGAACTTAAAGATCCAAGTAAATAGAGGGTCACCTGGGTGGCTCAGTCAGTTAAGCGTCCAACTTCGGCTCAGGTCATGATCTCACACTTCGTGAGTTTGAGTCCTGCGTTGGGCTCTGTGCTGACAGTTCTGTGTCTCCCTCTCTCTCTGCCCCTCCCCAGCTCATGCTCTCTCTCTCCAAAATAAATAAACATTTTTTTAAAAATTATCCAAGTAAACAGATAGATATCCATGTCTACAGGTTTATAGAATGGAAGATTCTATACTGTTAAAGATGCCAATTCTGTCCAAATCGATGTACAGCTTCAATGCAATCCCAAATGTAATACCAATCGATTTTTGTATTGTAATGATTCTAGATGCATATGTATTTAGTATTAGTATATGAAGTATAGCTCCCCTCAAAAGGAAAAACACTGAAGGAGAAAAAAAAATTGGAAAACCTATATCACCAGGTATCAAGACTCAGTATAAATTCCTAGTAACTAAGACAGGATAATACTGGTGTGAGGATACACAAACAGACCAGTGGAACACAATATACACTCTAGAAACAGAGCCATCTGATTTATATCAAAGGTACCCTACAATCGAGTAGGAGCAAATGGATATCCATAGGCTGTTAAAAAAAAAAAAAAAAAAAAAGCTACTGATTTCTACCTTGCCTCATTCATACAAATTAACCTGACATGCACCAAAAAAGTTCAAGTACAGAGGAAAGCAATAAAGCTTCTAGAAGAAAATTTTGGAGAATATGTTCATGATCTTATAGTAAGTAAGTAACCCACTACACATAAAATTTAATTTACTTATAGTAAATTAACGTGAGTAACGTTAATTAAATGAGTAAATTACTCATTTAATAAATGAAACTTCATTAATACTAAGAATTTTTATTTATTAAAAGACACTATTAAGAGAATGAAAAGACTAGCCACAGACTGGAAGGAGATATTTGCCATATATATGTCCAAAATACTTACATTCAGAATTATAAAGAATTCCTACAAATCTGTAAGACAGCCCTATTAAAAAATGTATTTAAAATATTAAATATTTAATATATCTTAATATATTAAAAGGTGCTCAACATCATTACTCATCTGGGAAACGTAAATCAGAAACCACTATACACTGACCAGGACAGCTGAAAGTAAAAAAAATTGACAACACCAAATTTTGACAAGAATGCAGAACACTGAAACTATCTTCCTTTGCTGGTGGGGATAGAAAATGGTAAAACTTTTTTGGGAAATGACAACCCAGCAATTCTACACCTATGAGGCAATTTATTCATCAAAAGACATACAAAATCATATTCATAATAGCTTTATTAACAATAGTCAAAACTAGCAATAATTCAAATGTCTATTAACAGAAGAATAATGATCCATTCATTCAATGGAATACTACATAGCAATAAAATGAACAACTGCTACACACAACATGGATGAATATCATAGACATAATGATAAGTGACAGAAGTCATTCTATTTATACAAAGTTCAAGAATAGGCAAAAGTAATCCCTGAGGACAAGAATCAGAATAGTGATTACTTGGGCGTGGCATGGGAAATGGATATTGACTAGTAAAAGGCATGAAGGAAGATTCTGGAGTGCTGGAAATGCTCCATATCTTGATCTCGGGTGGTACTTACAAGAGTCTATATACATGAAAAATTCATCATGCTGTGCAATTAACATTTGTGCGTTTAACTGTATGCATGTTATATCTCACATTTTAAAAATGTTACAGAAGTCGGGGCGCCTGGGTGGCTCAGTCGGTTGAGCGGCCGACTTCGGCTCAGGTCACGATCTCGCGGTCCGTGAGTTCGAGCCCCGCGTCGGGCTCTGTGCTGACAGCTCAGAGCCTGGAGCCTGTTTCAGATTCTGTGTCTCCCTCTCTCTGCCCCTCCCCCGTTCATGCTCTGTCTCTCTGTCTCAAAAATAAATAAACGTTAAAAAAAAAAAAAAAAAAAAAAATGTTACAGCAGGAAATTCAAATGGGTGTATACTGGGGTAAATCATCTTACTACAAAGGATACACTGTATAATGTTTTTAATACCCAAGACTACGAGTAAGGTGCCCTTGGTTTTAGCCCCATACTTTATCATGTAACCCTAAATAAGTCATTTAACTGGGTCTTAGTGTCTTTACCTAGTAGAATGGGTTTGCCCAGATAATCCTTAAAGTTCTGTATCTAAAAATCTGAGTCTTTGAGATAAACTACTTAATTAAAAAATCTAATTCTTAAACTTCAAACTACCACACAGTCACCTAAGGCCTGAATGTAGCAAAACCAAGTTAGCTCTTGTAATTCTAATTAAGGAAGGTTAAATCAGATAAGTCATGCAGCTGTTCATACTGAATTTCCTATACCTATATTTAAGTTCATCTACTTTAGCCAAGACATTCTAGTGCCACCCCTTCAGCAGCCAAAAAAACCTGACAGCCGGATTATCTTTCCTTGCTTTTCCCAGGATGGGTTATTCATTCTTCCAGGCCCCACTCAAACACTACCTTCTTTAAAATACCATCCCTCCTCCATATGCTAACTTGGATGCAAATTATAAAAAATAAATTATAGAAATAAAATAAAAATAAAATAAAATAAATAAAATGATAAAATAAAATAAAATAAAATAAAATAAAATAAAATAAAATAAAATAAAATAAAATAAAATAAAATAAAATAAAAAAATAAAATACCATACCATCCCTCCTACAGCCATTCTTCAGTCTAAATTCATTGTTCCTTCCTCTGTGCACCCACAGTATGTTGCTTATACTTCTATTATGGCTCTTCACTTTGTCTTATACTTACTTGTTTTTTAATGTTTATTTATTTTCGAGAGAGACAGTGCAAGCAAGGGAGGGGTAGAAGGAGAGGGAGACACAGAATCCAAAGCCAGCTCCATGCTCTGAGCTGTTAGTGCAGAGCCTGACACGGGGCTTGAACTCAGGGACCACGAGATCACGACCTGAGCTGAAGTCGGACGCTTAACTGAATGAGCCAACCAGGTATCCCTTATAGTTACTTGCTTTCAGGTATGTAAGTAGACCCTTTCAAAAGGAAAAATATACTCACTTAGCCAGCTAGATCAGCCAAATCAATCCTGGAAATCAATGAGTAACAGCACAGTAAGATAACTTTCATTTTTGATTCTATATTAACAGTGGCAAAGTGAGATAGTATATACTAAATGCTGCTGTCCCCTACTCAAAGCAGTAAGAGATTATTATGAATATTCAAGATACTGAACCAATCCCAGTCCTTACTTTAGTCTACTCTCCAAAAAATGAAATATCTGTAGGCAGATAGCTGAAGAAAGAAGTAAATTAGTCCTGCAGTGGGGAAACAAATTATTTATGAAATTATTTTATCTTAATAAACAGATGGTTAGGGAAGAAATAAGTAAACTATTTTAGGATTATATATTCAGCATCATTTTTCTGTTAACTGACATTGCTCCTGTCCACATGGTTGGTACAGCATAACCTCTATCCTTTGATCACAAATGACTGTCCAGGACAAAGTTCTTCCTCAAAAATTTTAGAAACACAACTGTGAAAATAAAGTCAGTCCTTCTCTGGATGGCTGAAATGGGAAGATATAAATAATACAGAAACTGTTGATGGCACTGTTTTTTCCATTGTGAAAAAAGCAAATCTGTGGTGAAAGAAAATAAAACTTACAGAAGAAAGCAAAAATGAAAAACAGTCCTGAGGACCTTCAAACCCTAGATCCAATATTCCTAAGGCTTCATCCTATACTTAGGTTTTATGAGATTAGACACCCCATTATTCTTATAACAAATTTCCTCTTTACTAAAGCTAGTTCAATTTGAACAATTCTGCGATAGACAGTTACTTTGACGACCCCCAACTAACCACTCTTCCTAGTATTCCTAGTCTCTTCCCACGGTGACTCTGGGCTAGTGCTATGACCAATAAAAAATGGTCAAAATGAAGCTGTGCCAGTTTCAGGCCTATTCCTTAATTGGGCTGGCAGCTTCTGCTTCCTCCCTCTCATAATGCTTGCTCTTGGAATGCTTCTTGGAACCCAGCCATCACACCATGAGGCTAATGAATCAGCCATGTGGATAAATCCACATGTAGGAGAACCAAGGCCCTGGACAACAGTCCCATTTAAGCCTCCAGACGACTGCAGCTATACCAGAACCCCAACTAATGCCACCTACAGCAGAACCACTGAGTTAATTTGTAGAAATGTGAGAGGCATTAAACTGTAGTTTTAAGCCACTAAGTTTTGTGATGGTTTATAAATGTAAATTTTAACTAACATAAAAGTTCAATTCACATACAAGTAATTTGGAATTATACTTTTCTAACACAGACTATGTCTTGGAGCATGGTTTAGCAAACTATGGCTCTTGTGCCAATTCTGGCCCACAATCCATTTTTATAAATAAAGTTTTATTGGAATACAGTCGTGCTCATGCATTTACATATTGTTTATGACTACTTTCATGCTACAAAGGCAGACCTGAATAGCTGTGACAGAAATCATATAGTCCAGAAAGCCCAAAATATTTACTATCTGGCCTTTTACAGAAAAAGTTTGGTAAATTCTATCATACAGTACTTGGCAAGTGTTTTTAATATATAAATGACTTAAAATGTAAACCTACTTTACAACTAACTCCTCATACTCAAAGGATGGATGACACTATAAATATTTAGTGGTTTTAGCCTCACATAATGTGAAGCAAATCACATGCTTGCCACATGCTGAATGTTTATGTCCTCCCAAAACTCATTATGTGAAAATCAGTGCGATGATGTTTGAAGGTGAGGCCTTTGGGAGGTGATGGGGTCATAAGGATGGAATTAGTGCCCTTAAAAAAGAGACCCAGAGACTTCCCTTCCCACTTTTGCCATGTGAGAAGACAAAGAGAAGATAGCTGTCTATCAACCAGGAAGTGGACCCTCACTGGACATCAGATCAGCTGCTGGTACCTTGATCTTAGATTTGCCAGCCTCTAGAAACATGAAAAATAAATTTCTGTTGTTTATAAGCCACCCAGTCTATGGTACTTTATTAGAGCAACCCAAAAGGACTAAGACAATATTGAACTGGTCTGTATTGTTTGTTAACAAGTCAGACTACAGTCAGACTAATATATTAATCAACAGAGTAATAAAATCAGATCCATAATTATTTTGCTTATCAGTTCCTACTATGCGGGTAGGGGATCTCCATTTCAAGTTTCTCATATATTAGATATGACCCACTTCTGAATTGCATTAAAAATCAGAAAAGCATGAATGTTTCACCATAATGTATAGTTGACAGGGTTTTTTCCCACCTAATAATACTTCACAGACTGATCTGCACAATGCTGTAAATTCTACAGATTTTCTTTTGGCATCTGATATTTCATAAGTATTTCCCCCTTTTTATACATAATATTCCTTTGCCTTATACCCCAACTAATTGTTACTTCAATCCAAGCACAATCAGGCCCAAGTCTTGGCTCCTTATCCCTGGGGCTTACTCTTTTCCTCATCTACCAATTAAAAATCTCTCTTCTACAAATCAACAATCATCTATGTAGTTTTATTTTACTATTGCTTTACCACCCTGTATTACTGCATCATTTGTATAATATTTAAAACTTTTCTACTTTCTTTACTATAGAATAGAACTCCATTAAATTACCCACATAGGTAGAGGCAGTTTTCTCCACAGATCTTAATAAGACTTAAAGAATATCAGAAACAGTTTCCCATCTATACTTTAAATGTATATATCAAAAATCTCAAATTGTCATTAGTTATTACACTACAAATACCATCTTCTTACCCTAACAGCCCAAAATTTAAGATAGAAAATAAGAATTTAGATCAAGACAACCCCAGTATAATAATAATCTTTAATGCTGCTCCTAAAAGAAGATAATACGAAATAGTGGAAAAACAGCATGAAGATAAACCATGACTAGATCAGTTATCTAAAAGATGTATTAGTGGGGTAGCAGACTGGCTCAGTCAGTAGAGCATGCAACTCTTAATCTCAGGGTCATGAGTCAAGCCTCACATCACACAAAGCGCTTACTTAAAAATAATAATAAAATAATAATAATAATAGCAGCTATATTTATGGATTTCCATTACCATGTTTATAAAGGTAATTACATTCAAAGTTATTACAATAAACAAACATTTAATGAGTACTTATTATGTGGGCACATTCATTAAATGTTTACAGTTATCTCACTTATCACAACAACCCTCTAGGGCAGACATTGGTATTACTCCCCATTTTACAGATGAGAAAACCATAGCTTAGAAAAGTTAAGTAACTCTAAAAATTTAACTTCATTTAATTTAGGTATAAACCCAGGTGGTCTAATCCAGAGCCCACTATTCCAAGTATCTGTGTGATCCTAAAACAATAGTGTTCATTAGAATTATAGGTCTTATTTTTACAACAGCTTTATTTTAAATATGTAAGCAAAATATTTACAACTTTTTGCAGGGGAGGAGTACTAATCTTGGCTTTCCAGATCTTGATATATATCTGTTAATTAAAGAAGAAAAATGTAATACTTCAATACATCCAAATCACTAGCATTCTTCTAAGCTTGACAGTTATTACATGTATGTAATGTTTATTCCAAATCTTAAGCACTTTGTGATTTGAACTCTGTAGCATGTGATATTGAAGGAAATAAATTGCACATATTATGCAGTGAAAGTAACAGACATTTATTTCCATTTATATTTGGTATGAATGTCAGTGTCAATGTCTAGCAATTTTTCCTATTTGAAGTAAGGAAGGCATTTCAGATCAATAATTGTGCTGTCAGTAACAGATTGTAGATAACATGAATACAAGCAATAATAGAATGGTAAATATGAGGCATGTTCTGAGTTTGAGATTAATAAGATTTTAGAGCTGAAGGAGATTTTAGAGAGCATCTCTTCAACTTCACACTTCACAGATAATGATACCAAACTCCCACTGGAAAAATCCGAAACAATTTGATCCAATGTTCTTTCTCATGTAATAATAACAAAACAAGATTGCTCTTTCTAGTTTTCACTATCACAGATTTTCTGAATAATATATTCAGTCAATATTTTAATACAAAAAAAAAGAAATGGGAATTGGTAAGCAACTGAATGTGTGTGTGTGTGTGTGTGTATATATATATATACACACACATGTATATATACATACATATATATATACATATATATATATGTATATATATATACAAATCCAAACTAAAAAAATCTTCATGGTGGAGATTATTATAGGTAACCACTATTTCTACAGCAAAAAGCTAAAAGAATAAATATAAGGGTCTTACACGGACTTCCAGAAGACCATTTATGGGGGAAAAAAAAAACAATTTCCCAAAGAAGTATTGAATTTTGGTGTGCCTTGAGAAAGTGTTCCATTCTCAAAAAGTTTTAGAAACACTAGACTAAAGTTCAACAGGATCCACAACCATAATATCACTCATGTCTTTTATGCTAATATGCTTTAATATATTATGAATCTCCAAAAGAAGGGATGTTATACAGCACTTTTTTTCAAATTTATTTGAAAATAAAAACCTCTTGGGGCGCCTGGGTGGCTCAGTCAGTTGAGCGTCAGACTTCGGCTCAGGTCATGATCTCGTAGTTCGTAAGTTCAAGCCCCGCGTCGGGCTCTGTGCTGACAGCTCAGAGCATGGAACCTGCTTCAGATTCTGTGTCTCCCTCTCTCTCTGCCCATTCCCCACTCATATCTGTCTCTGTCTCTCAAAAATGAATAAACGTTAAAAAAATTAAAAAAAAAAAGAAAAGAAAAGAAAAACCTCTTTACACCATACCTATTGTAATATCTCCCAGAGAAGTGTTGCTAGAACAAAATTTAGAAAACACTGGGAGAGATTGTTCATAGGAAAAAAAGACTAAAGACCCATAACTGATCATAAATTTAAAATAAAGTAACGTAAAAAGGCTGTTGTAAAAACCAGTAAAATCTTACTATTACACGTATATTACTATTCTAAAATGTCATTAGATAAGCATTCTTAAACACAGCATGAAGAAGTGGAAGTCAGTCATAGTTAACTGACAAATCAATTAGCCACTATTGATATTAAGGGGTCCTGAGTTTAGCCCACTAATTCTCACAACTTGCTCCAGTTTGAATTTATAACTATCTGCCAGAGAACCCTTTTCATGGAAGAAGCAGGAGAAAGAGGAAAAGGAGAAAGCAGGAGAAAAAGGAAAAGATGTAATAGACTATATTCTTAGGAAAAAAAAGTACTCACTCTCCTAGTCATAATGATTGGTTCAAAGAAGGACAAAGGAGCAACTTGCATCATACTCAGGAAAACAAAGCACTGAAATGAAGAGTAAGAGTTCATGATTATATTAATTCCCTGATCACACTGCTTGAGATCCTAAAATCAATTCTTCCTCTATACTCCTACATAGCTACGTAAATTAGTAACTTCCCATTTTCACTTAATTTTGAGCTAGGTACCTGTCATTTGCAGTAAAAGGGTACTAATCCACATATGTAATTCAAGAAAGAGATCTCAAAAGAACCAGTTAAGTAACAAAAAAGATCATACCAAATGAAGAGGAGAATATTAATTATAATTAGTACATTATTTTTGGAAGGCAAGTTTCTAATTTCTATCAAAATTTTAAAATTCATATACCAATGACCCAAAAACTCTAGAGTAATTAATCTTACATTTAAAAAAACTCACAAATATGCAATGATAAATGTACAATGTTACTGTCTACAACATTTGTCACAGTGAAAAATTAGAAATCTCAAGGTTCATCAATTGAGGATTGATGATTAAATACAGAATAACCTATGACTGATGATTAAATACAGCATAAAAAGAAAATATCTATATGAACTAATTGTTACATGCCAAGAAGTATAATGTGTTAAGAGCTCACACTCTAGGAAGAGACTACATGGGTTCGACTTGCGGCTTGGCCTTTAAATTTCGCCCATCACAGTAATTTGAGCAAATTACTTAATCTTTCTCTGCTATAATTTCCTTAACTGTAAAACAGTGATACTATTAGGAGGATTAAATTAATAGGCTCTATGACAGGCTCTAGAAAAGCATTTTACATTTGGTAAGCTCTCAAAAAAGTTAACTATTATTATTTTCACTAATACAAAAACATGTCCAAGACATGCTGGAAAGGGTGGTAGGTGCAGAATACTATGTATGAGCAAAGATCACAAATTCAAATGACAGAGCTAGGTAAAGAATATAAATAGGTTCAGTGGGAATTGAGAGAAACTGGAGAACACATGCTCTATTTCCAGGGGACAACCACTTAACCAACTATTGTCATACGAAAAAGAGGTTGCCATGTTACTGAGTCTTAAAAAGTTAAAAATATGGGTTTATATGAAATATATTTTTAAAATATTAGAAACACACTTTTTTGTAAAAACACAGCCGGGGCCTAATGAATCATGTGTATTGGTCAGTTATGGCCATCGGTCTGCCAATTTGCAAACTCTGATGTAATAAACATATGCTTGTATACAGAAGAACAAAAATAAAAATCTTTTTCTTATTTTTAAATGTTTATTTTTGAGAGCGAGTGAGTGGGGGAGGGGCAGAGAGGGGGAGACAGAAGATCTGAAGCGGGCTCTGCACTGACAGTAGAGATCCCCATGGGGGGCTTGAACTCATGAACCATGAGATCATGACCTGAGCTGAAGTCAGATGCTTAACCAACTGAGCCACTCAGGCACCCCAAAATTAAAAATCTTAAAAATGATTAACACTAGAGAGAAAGAGACTGGGAAAGTAGAGTGGTAGGGCTTCATTTTACACTTTACCTTTCTGTACTGTTACATATTTTACAATAACACAAACATACTCCATAAGTTTTTAAAATTCATTAACAACATGCTAAGTATTCAGAAGCTATCCCATTTGCAACTAAATTCAAATGTAACTACTATCACGGAGACATCAATGCTATCACAGCATAATTTTTTAAATTTGCATTAGGATCAAAATTCACTATTGACTCTTAAGTGGAAGGGAGAAAAGGTGATCACATTTTTAATGTTTCATCCTTTTTGTGTCTGAAAATAGTATTTACCCTATTCAATTTCTTGTGTCCAAGATATCCAAAAGTTCTTAACCTGAATTAGACTTTAAAGATCATTAATTCGAAGTATACTTTTTTCTTAATGTTCGTAAAAAAAAAAAAAAACTTAACAGTACATTTCCACTTAGCACTCAAGCTGGTCTCTTCCTTTCATGAGTTTCTGCATTTTTATTAACATTTTCAGCATCAGGCAGACACAATTAGCCATGATCCTGAAATGTCAAAGTACAAAGAAATATGTAAATTTCTTTTGGTCTTATAGTAATAACCATCCCTTCTCTAATGCCCTCAACCCAAAAGTGAAAACAATCATTCTTTAGACCTGCAAGTCTAAATGGATATGCTACCATGTTTAATTCTTAGCAAGGTAGTTTGTGTGCTTCCCAAGGGTATAGTAGATTAGAAACTAGAAGGTGAAGGGCAACTTATAAAGGCCATAAGGATTAAATAACAGGCGCCAAATGCTTAGAACAAATTGAACATGTTTATACCATGTATATAGGCCTGATAATTGTTAGCTATAATTACTTAAACCTGATTGAACAAAAATAAATTATGTTCAATATCTTCTATGTTAGAAAGTAGGAAATATGTAATGGTTTAAAAATTTGTGTCAAAAATGGCTTTACACGAAAAGTTTTGATGTTTATACTTAAGTAATCTACATCAAAAAGAAAATATAGAAGCACTTTATTCCTTGAAATGCAACATAAATGAAGCATGAATTTGTCAATATCCAAGTTGACTAAATAGCGTGTTCCTATTAATGCTAAAATATAAGCTCCAAAAGGACTAGGACTGTATTTGTCTTATTCACTATTGTATCCCTCACTTTAGCACAGACCCTAGCACATAGATGTTGAATACTGAATACATTATTTCCTTTGTTCATCACATTAACTCTATTAAGTAAGCATAATTACCCCCACTCAAAGCTAAGGAAACAGAGGCAAAATGCAGTTAAGTGTCTTGAAAGTCATAGAAGACGTAGAACTTTTGATTCCTATTTTATGCTATTATGACCATCAGAACTGACCTTCAAAATAACATTTTCAGAATTTCTTCAACCTATAAATTTTTCATTTTTTAAGATGACATTTTTAAAAATTACTATAAAATTACTCTAAAATAATCCTCATAAGACTTGCCCATCAACTAAGAAGCAAATATATCAAACCTGATAGTATAAAAATGTTTCAAATACACATTATTAATATCATCCTCTTACTAGCAATATATAGAAAAATACTAAACCCCTGAACTGTCTTCTTACTAGTAACAGTGAAGTTCTGGTTAACCTAAGTGTTTTTGGGTAGCTGCTTCCTAAGCCACTATATAAATGTCACACCACCCAATTTTTTTTATTATACATCTCCTATGCCATTACTTCATTAATAGGTGCTACAACAAAAGGACACAAAAGACGTAAAGCACACAATCTTCTGTTTCAAGAACTTTAAAACCTACTTTGACTAAGATGTTTATACATGAAGACATTACCAAACTGCATCAAAGCAACATATGATGAGAAAAGGAAGATTATTAAATATACACTCCAAGTTAGACATATATGGTAGGCATTTTCACATACATTATCTCAGTTCTTACAACTCTGTGAAATAAGTATTGCCATCCTCATTTTGGAGAAGGAAACTGAAATTCAGAGAGATTAAATGACTTCCCAAAATAAAGACCAAATCTGGGTCTGAAATCTAAGTTTGTTTGACTCTAAAGTACTTTTGTCTTTTTTTAAAACTATACCTTGTAGCCTCCCACATATACATGATTACAGGGTATAGACAACATTTATAAATACTGCAGGAAAACAAAGACATCATCGTAGAGAATAATTTCTAGGATTTTGTTGAGGAAGTAATGCTTGAGCTAAGTCTGAAATTAAGTATAAGACTGACACTACTGATAACAGAGGATTACCAATGTCACAAAAATTTTTCAATGTTTATTTACTTTGAGAGAGACAGAGCATGAGAGGGGGAGAGGCAGAGAGAGAGGAAGAGAGAGAAAACCAAGCAGGCTCCACACTATCAGCAGAGTCCTACAACGTGGGGCTCAATCTCACGAGTCATGAGATTGATCATGACATGTGGCAGAAATCAAGAGTCTGAAGTTCAACCAACTGAGCCACCCAGGCGCCCCAACACAAAAATTTCCAAATGAAAAAAAATCTAAATATTTTTCCTTCAGTTTATACTGACAGGACTTAACCTCTGAAATTTTATCTTTTCTTCCGTTTCTTATTCTTTTGCATTTTTCTAACCCCTCCCATCATGATTTTCATTGAGACAAAAAATATTAACTAAGTCTGATATCCTATATTTCTCTTTCCAGTTGTTCAAGATGCTAAAGTATAGAAACATTGCCATGAGAGTTTAAAGTGATCTTAGAGAATGACTCCTTCTGGTTAGTGGTAAGAAAAGCTAAGAGTTAAGTAATATTACAAAACTTTACTGGCCAATCTAGCATTAGAAATCCAGTCTTCTAGTGTTCTTCCCATGACCCAGTGCTCCTTAAATTTTTGGTGTCAAAGGACCAATAACAGAGAAGATTGATGAGGTCTGGAGCTGTAAAATGGGTTTACTTGAAATTTCTTTGAAGTTTCTAATTTTATCTTAACAATTCATGTGAATTCTACATTCTGTTCCTAATTTACACATACTTAAAGCGGTTTAAATTATACATTGTCAAGTAAAATTGATACTAAGACTTAGTAAGACTAAAATTGATTCTAAGACTTAGAATCCTTAAAGAGTATCCCTTGACACAATATCATGTACCCAATATGAAAAGCAGGACACAAATTGTATAATGCCCCTTTTTACCACATCTCATTTCCTTGCCCCCTTATTTTTCAAATTAGGAATTTTTTTTAAAGCATATAGTAAGTTTAATTCCATTCTTTCAAAATGCATATTTACTGGAAAAACTGTAAAAATAATCGGGTTGTTTAATTATAAAATTTAAGAAAGTTTAATTAAAATTAATATATTGAACACAAATTCACTTATGAATTCATTGAACAACCTGGATACAACTTCTACATGAAGATTCTTCATTAGACTTTTGCTTTTGGGGTGGTTGCTCAAAAATTAAGCAAGACTGCATGCTATCCATACTAACTACAGTCCCAAATACTTTTGGGCAGGTTAAATAATCTTTTCTTCTTCTGTGGTATTTATCTTCTCTGCCCAGATGTGAAGGAAAAAAATCTCTTGTGGTTTCATTGTTTCTTTTTTAGGATCTCTTTTTTTTTTCCAAATATGTTTCCTTGTTCTTCAATCCTATTTACAGGAGGAAAGTATAAGTTTTATCTATTTTACTGAGTGTTTCACAAAGTACTTTATTCACCTTAAATACGAATGTATCACCAGTAAGAATAAAATTAGACTCTTATTGTTTCTTCCCCAGCAACATACTGCTGATTCTCCACACCTCAGTTAATGTCAAATAGTCATACATGATTTTAATATAGTTAAAACTCTTAATATATAACAACATAGGTACTGCTAGCTTATAAGGTTGTTAGCCAGTGATGATAGTATATTCATTAGAAATTAATGATTTCCTACTTTAGCTAAACATTTAATTCTCTAATACGTTGATTTCAACCAAAAATTCGTGAAAGAATGACCTAGTTTGAGGAATAGGATTCTTTTTAACAATGGTCATACAGATCAATATTGGTATGTTTGCCTGAACACAAAATTCCATTCAGTAGAATTTAAGTTTGGTTTGCAATACGAATTTGCCTAGTTAATGACAACACCTATTCTCAAAACAAAGATATATAAACATCAATAAATAAGCTTCTCAGAAAATGTACAAGGATAAACTTGAGGAATGAAAATAAATGCCTCAACAATTCTAGACTTACATGATTATAATCTCCTCGGTTTAGAATCTGTTAAATATTTTCAATGACTTTATTTATGAACGACTAAAATACTGCCTATATGTAATATATTTGGTGTTCTACTTTACAATTAGTTTTTAATCTCTATTAGTCTTATATTTGTTCTAATATCTTCTACTGATTACAGATCCCTATTCTCATTCTCTATATTATATAAATGCATGCATTCATTAGTTTCCTGATGTTTCTGTGAAGCTTTAACAGTTAGAGAACTAGTGTGCTCCCTGGATAAAGAGTTTATTTAGAAATAGAAAAAAGTAGGTGAAAAGTACACATTAATATATAATGAGTCTGCTATAAACCTAAAATGTTTCCGTGATAACCAATTTTTATTTACCTAAATGTTCCCATTTTCCTGATAATTAGCATAACTAAAATAGCCATGTCACACTAATTATTATAATCTAATTTTCAAGTCCAAAATGATTCAAGACCATTAAGCAAAAAGAAATGCCTCTGCTAAATATTTTCCTACCACTGTTTCAAAATTCTAATATTTGATGAGAATTTCAACAGACTGCATACTACATCTATTTGCAAAATTCATAGCCAAGATGAAGACTAAAAAAAATATAGAGGATGAGAAGTTTCAAAGTATACATATGATTTTTCAACAGATAATAAAAAATGTCACAATGAAAGTCAATTAAAGACTTGAGAAATGACAACACAATTTCACCAAAATACAAACACATTGTAAAATGTGTGCATAGGTAGACAATACTCTCAATCACCTCTTAAAAATAGATAAAAATACTTATCATTATCATGAAGCATGTAGAAGATATTTTCTAAAACACGCTCTCCACCTTTAAGAGAGCCACAAATTATAACTCATAAAATCACAATTTTAAGTGAGGCCTCTTAATTCAATTTTCTTAAGTATGAAGTCATAGTACTAAGTTCAATAAAGAAAACTTTTACACAGTAAAACTGCGAAACTTTAAGTTATAGGAGACACAAAATCACACAACATAGCTTCATTTTTGTAGGGTTTTTTCTTGCACAAAATCACATGGAATATCAAGACCACAAATTTTAAGCTGTCTGTAATAAGCATCCTCTATTTGCAGACTGAGAACTGGTGTTCTTTCCTCTGATTCTTCTGTTTCCAGGCTCTGTCGAAGTTGACTATAACTTTTCAAGTAAAAACATAAGTTATTTCTGACCTCACATGTCCATTTTATCATCACATACTATTGTCCTCCATTACCATTTCTTCCAATTCTGAAACTCCTTTTTCGTTCCTTCAGCTATATCCTTATTCTTGACCCTAGACTTTTCCCCCTTAACTACTGTACCTCATTTTCATGAGACAGCTTCTCCAGATTACTGTTAATTCCACTGCCAAAGTTTTCTCCTTGACATCTTGCCTGTGCCACCTACCTATTCCACCTAAGCTTTTCAAGGTCCTTGCATTTCATTTTTATTCTGCTCAAGAACCTCATCCTCACAATATATTCATTTATAAGGTTGCCACTGACTTTCAACTCCCCTTTGAAATGCCAGTTTCTTCTTACCTTTAGTAAATGAACCAAATTCTCCCTTCAGATAGTCACATTTGCTCCTAATTCATCTGGGAATGGAATTCCTTTTACACTTAGCCCTCAAACACACCGTAATTTATTTAAATAGCAGCACAATAATTACATACATTGTTTCTTTAGTTGTTTCCATACCAATATTATCCCTATTGTACTGTAGGGATAGAGATAAGGGCTGTTCTCTTTCAAAGCATTCTGTACACCTATCTACTGTGTCACTTTACCCAGGTAAGAAGATTCACTAAATAAAACTATTAGGGAAAGCTTAAATTAACAACAACAACAACAAAAATTTTTTTAAACGCTATGGTTTAACTTGAAAACAGCTTTGACCTTTCGTTTCCATGGACAGCTGAAATACTTTGGATTCTATTAAGCTTCACTCTTACTACTCTATCATTTTTCAAAACTGGCTGGACTGTAAAGAGCAAGTTGAAGGCTGATAGAGGCTGTACATTTTTTACACCCGTGATTAGATTCTTTGAAAATCAGCAGTGTCAACTCTAAGAATTCTGATACAATTGAATCTTCACACAAGGCAACAGTTTCAGCACCAAAAGAAGAGAACAGCGCATCATCTGCTTTTGTTGGGGGGGGGGGGGGTTCCCCTCCCTGCAACTGGCTTGCACTAGTTTCTCTATCCCAGGGGCTTTCCATTAGGAAAATTCAACAAACCACCATTAACATCTGGAAAGAATACCACGGCAAGGCAACCCTTTTACTTAAAAGAGAGGAAGGGGTGCCACGGATATCTCCTTTTCATAAAACTCAGCAGCCAAATAAGCTTAGCACTCAATATCTACCGACAGAGATTTTTGTTTCTACCTAATAAAAGCAAGTCTCATTCAATTTAGTCCCTTCTCGAGCACCGTCTCAACCTGTCAGAATTTGACAAGAGAAAAAAAAATAAGAAGTGAGGGGCGGGGGACTAGGGAGACACAAGGATTCCCGTCTACATCTCTTCTTTTTCCAAAATCACAGCAAGTGTGCCTTGGATTTCCTTCACTCCAAACTAAGCCCTCAGATTCCAAATATAGTTCTTTAACCCCCACTTCGCCACTGAATTACACACAAACCTTGCCAATTACAGAACCACAGCAGAACCCCCAACAAATTGGCTTGCTATTCATCTCGGAAGTCATGCCCTGCAGCAACTGCCTACCGCCGAACTGAGGGATATTACCCAAATACAACGCAACGGAATCAGACATGCAGAGCACACACAGCTTCTGCGAGGGAGGGAAACGAGACCCAGGAAAAGTGCGCTGCTCACAAGCCTTGGGACCAACCGGAGAGGGGGGTTCCCAGAAAGGAGGGGGACAGAGAAGCCCAAGTCGGGGAATCCTACCCTCTCAAATAAAAAGCCCCGGCCACAGGGTGCAGCCCGTCCCTCTAAGAAAACCAAGAGGCGGGCAGAGAGAGGGCCCTTTGCTGGGGAAGGCGGAATGCAGACACTTTCCGAGGTCTGGGTGCAAGCGATCCCCCACCTCTCGGGACAGACAAGGGGTGTCCCACGGGTGGTTGAGGGGATGCCCGACTGGCGACGGGTAGCCTGAGGCACAGCAGAGTTTCGCCTGCTATTCCCCAGTGTGGTGTCCGGCCGGTGCCCGGGGCAAGCACAGCTACAGCAGCGCGGGGCCGCCAGCGGAGGGGGGAGGGGAGGGAGGGGGTGGAAACGGGAATCCCCCCTCTCTAAGACGAGCACTGGCGGAGGAAGCGCGCCGGCCAGTCAGAGCGGCGTGCTTCAAGCTGCGGAGCCGGGATCCCGCCGCCTGCACCGGCAGCAAGGAGCCCCGCAGCGCCCGCCGCACCAGCCCCTCAGTCCCCGGGGGCCAGGGACTTCGGCTGCGAAGGCACTGGGGCCTGATATCCCACGGGCCGGCCCCAGTTCCTGGGGGGCCCGCGGGAACACCCCAACCTCCGGCGGCTCTCAGCGGTTGTAAAACGCGCCCCCCCGTCCCCCTCCTCAGTCTTCCCTCCTCCCGAGGCCGCAGAGAAGAGTCACCACAGACGAGAAGCCTGAGACTAGTCGGGGACAGCGGCCGCGACGGTCCCGGACCTCCTCCCCCGGTTACCTGTGAGGACTCCGACACGGATTTGATGGTCGTGGTTAGTGAGGATCATTCCCTCGGTCGCCATGTTTCCCAGCGCAGTCACCGCACTGACAGGAGCCGGGAGAAGCCGGAGCCCGGAGCGCGCGGGCCGGGAGCGCGCTCGCCTCGGAGAGCGCGAGAGCGAGAGCGCCCGGGGAGCTCGCGGCGACCGGGCAAGGAGGGGGAGGCGGCCGGGCGCTCCGCGGCCTGCGCGGGGGAGAGGCCCGGCCGGGAGTGCGCGAGTGCGCGGTGGGGGGGGCGGAGTCAGAGCGCGCGACTCCGCGTCCAGGTCGGAGGAGGCTAGCTGCGGTAGAGGGGTCGGGGGGCGGGCCGCAGGGGGGAGAGCGCGCGGAGGCGTCCGACGAGGCCGCTGAGACCCAGACCGCCCTGCGGAGAGCGAGACCGAGACCGGCTAGATAGCAGGAGAGTGAAGGGAAAGGAGTGCACACGCTCGGAGGGTTGCGGGGGCGGACTCGGGGACAGGGGCGGAGCTACACCGCGAGGCGTGGAACTCGTGGAGAGTGAGGGGAGGTGTGAGAGCTCGGGTTGCAGAGTACTGGGAGCGGGAAGGAGGCGGCCCAGCCCGAGAAGGACGGAGGAACGCTCCTGGGCGCGCGAGTAGCGGCGGATTGGCTGGAGAACGCGGAGCGGGTGCGCGCGGGACGCGAACGCCGCCTCAGCCGAGCCCCAGACAGAAGCAATCCCCTGCCGAGCCAGCGCGTCGCGGTGAGCCAGCGCGTCGTGGTTAGCCGCCGGCCAGCTCTCCGAGCCGCGGAGCCGCTCTCCCAAGGGGAGGAGAAAAGGACTCAGCATACGGGGCTTCTTCGTGCAGCCGCTCGACCCCATGAAAGCGCCAGGAAACCTGCAAGTGGCTTAGAAAGCTACGTGGGTGGCAGAACGGTGGCCACTGAAACCGAGAGCCCGCCGTAGTGAAGGAGTTATCCTGTCCCGCCTCACCTTCCCGCTTGCTTCGTCAGTCGGCTCGCCCTGCCGGAGGATTTCCATTTCTTCTCTGCTTTAGGATCCCATTTCCAACTGTGTACCCACAGGACGGTCCTCACAAGCGAAGCAGAGCATCCTGAATGGGGATACCTGGCTTTTCTTCCTCCCGGTGTCCCGTGGTTTCGTGGCCTTACGCTCCATCACCACCACGGTCTCTGCTTTTAGATGAAAAGCACCAATCTCAGAGAATGAGAACAACGTGTTCCTCGCCCCTGAACCACGATCGAAAGATTGGAAGTAGAAGCCAGGCCGTGACAATTGAGTTTCATTTCATCATTTGTAGGATGTGAGATTACCATAAAAATAGTTTTTGTTGTCACTTATTTTCATGTACCTTTCATAAATGTATTATTAATCACCTTTGGCAATTTCACCTTGGCTTCTTGTTGTTGTTTTCTAGCCTTTTCAATTTGGGAATTAAAAAAATAATACACACATATTTTTTTTCCTAATGTTCTCAGCCATGATAAAAAACTTGGGGAGCGTAAGAATGAAAAGCAAATTGTCAAAAATGTATAATCAACGTTTGTACGCAATTAAAATCTCAATTTGATGGTTATGTTTTTTTATTGTGCCATTGAAACATGGACTTATCCTCTAACTGAAGATTCATATTGTTTTGTATTTCATTTTAAATAATGGGAATACAAAGTAGATGATGGATGAAACTGAGGTGGGATAAAATAGTAAAATTTCTTTTGAGTATGTGCATTGCTAGGATTTTTTATGGTAGATAAAAAATGGAAGGCAGATCATAAAGCCACTTTAATAATCTATCACCATAGAGCCTGGTGGCCAACAGATTCTAAACTAGTTTCAAGTGAGAGAGATATATGTGAAAATACCTCCAAGAAAATGGTTGGTTACGTTGCTGCCTTTGCAGTCTATATTGTAATCTTTTGCCTTTGCAATCTTTATTCCCCACGGCTCCCTCAAATTTGAAATAGTTGTAAAATGTCTTGAATTTTTAGAGAAATTCTAACCCTGCCTACTAATAGGTTCTATGACCTTAAACTAAGTTTGGGGTTTTTAAGGTTGCAGACTAAATAAGCACCCTCTCAACTTAGAATATTCTATAATTATCTGTAGAAAGAAACTGGTATTTTCCTTTCACAATAAATAACAGAAAACAAGGGACTTCCTGTATCTATAAAAGTAATAAGGGTGAAATTCATTAAAATTTAATTAACCCTAATATATATGGAGGTTTGTTTGCTGAAACTACTAAAATTGCTGAAAAAAACTAATTACTAATAGAACTAAATTGAACAACTATAATATGTGCTTGTCTTCCAACAATTTTCCTCAAGTGTATTCATCTCTGCTAAATTTAGCAAACTGTAACAAAATTTGCACAGGAAGAACTCACTGACTTTACTGTCTAATGTGACTTTTTTAATGTTTTTTTTTAATCTTTATTTATTTTTGAGAGAAAGAGAGAGAGAGGCAGAGTGTAAGCGGAGGAGGGGCAGAGAGAGAGAGGGAGAGAGAATCCAAAGCAGACTCCAGGTTCTGAGCTGTCAGCACAGAGCCCAACACAGGGCTCCAACCCACAAACCATGTGTTCATGACCTGAGCGGAAGTCAGATGCTCTACCGACTGAGCCACTGGGGCACCCTGCAATGTTTATTTTTGAGAGAGAGGCAGAGCGCAAGCAGGGGAGGGGGCAGAGAGGGAGGGAGACATAGAATCCAAAGCAGGCTTCAGGGTCCCAGCTGTGAGCACAGAGCCTGACACAGGTCTTGAACCCGTGAACCGCGAGATCTTGTCCTGAGTCGAGGTCCGAGGCTTAACTGACAGACATCCTTACTCAGGTGTCCCTAATGTGACTTTTCTTTTACTGCTGCTTATTGAATGAATATTGCAGTATGCACATGCTTTTTTACTCTTGCTGTATAGTATGGCATTTCTTCAAAGTTCACCCTGGAAACAAGCGTTATAACAAAAAATTTTTCTGGTAAGAAGAGAGTAGCATTTCCAAATTTTGACAGATGTCTCAGGAATATACTGAAGGGAAAGGGGAAACAAAAAGTGAAAAAAAGTTTGTACCTAAAGAATTAGAAGGTCCCAAGGATTCACTGTCTCTATTAAGGTTTTAGTAATGAAAACAACAGGGGTTTACATTTACTAAAAATTAACAAAAGATAAGCATCTGACTTTCATAATGATTTTCATTTTGAAGATGAAAGACAAATGAGTTACTAAATGAATAAAAGTTGTGTTTCCATTTAGTGTAACACTTAAAGTGTGTTTACACTTAGCCCTCCTGGTACTTGAGTTTTCCTATGGTTAATTACAATTTCAGTATAAGGCAAAAGCTTACTGGCTTTTCTGGGGTCAGACTCTCCTCATTGATGTTAGATGTGAGAAAGAACAAATTTGGCAATGGATTATTCTCCCTGTAAGGCTTATTTGATTCTTCCCTCTTTCCTGATAGGCTAATGACCACAATTAAAACAGTCAATTAGGGGCACCTGGGTGGCTCAGTCAGTTGGGCGTCCGATTTCGGCTCAGGTCATGATCTCGCAGCTCGTGGGTCCGAGTCCCGTGTCGGGCTCTGTGCTGACAGCTCAGAGCCTAGAGCCTGCTTCTGCTTCTGTGTCTCCCTTCTCTCTCTGCCCCTAACCCACTCGCATTCTGTCTCTGTCTCTGTCTCTGTCAAAAATAAAGAAACATTTAAAAAAAAAAAAACAGTCACTTAAAAATGGGTGCAACATAATTGAATTTTTTAATGCCATTGAATTGCACATTTTAAAATGATTAAAATAGTAAATTTTGTTATGTGTATTTAGCACAGCAACAACAAAAATTGGTACAAGGTGAAACTCTGGTTGATTTTAACCTATTATTTTCCCCAAAGGATGCTTGATTATAGTCAAGATGAATTTTAGACGGGCTGAGTTAGGCAGTGTATTAGTTCCTAAGTTAGGATGTCATAACTAAGTACCATGAACTGGGTGGCTTAAAACAATAGAAATTTATTTTCTTAAAGTTCTGGAGCCGAGAAGTTAAAATCAAAGCAAAGCCATTCTCTCTCCTGATTGGTTTTTCTCTAACTGTATAGTGTGATTATCTTTCCATATCAATAAATATGCTTCTATAACAAAAAAGGGGGGGCGCCTGGGTGCCTCAGTCAGTTGAGTGTCTGACTTCAGCTCAGGTGGTGATCTCACAATTCGTGAGTTCGAGCCCCACATCGGGCTTCTCTGCTGTCAGCACAGAGCCCACTTGAGATCCTCTGTCCCCCTCTCTCTCTGCCCCTCGTCTGCTCATTCTCTCTTTCAAAAATAAATAAATACTATTTAAAAACAAAAATTCTTCCCTGCCTCTTTCTAGCTTCTAGTGGTTGCTGGCAGTCCTTGGCATTCCTTGGCTTGTAGCTGCATCATTCCAGTCTTTGCCACCATGGCTTTCTTGCCTATATGTATTTTCACTTGCCCTTATTGTAAAGATATCAGTCATTGATTTAGGGCCCACTATCATCCAGTATCACCCCAACTTAACAAATTACATCTGCAAAGACCCTATTTCCAAATAGGTCACATTGTGAGATTCTGGGTGGATGTGAAATCGGGGGGAAACTATTCAACACAGTACAAAAATTCTAGTTAGAATTTTCCAAAGTCAGGTGAGATAAGTTTATATACTCCTACTAATGAAATTGACATTTTGCTTTTTTTGATGCCTTTGTTATTTTTTAGTGAAGTGAAGCTGAGCCATTTATCATGTCCATGGACAACTGTGTCCATGGAGTTTGATGGCGCTTATTCGAGAACAATTAGGACACTGTTTTCCAATGTCTGCCATGTTTATAAAAACAAATTTGAACTTTTCCTTGGGCTTTTGATATTGTATTTCTGCTGCCCAGATTTCTGCTTGAATAATTTTGTGCCTAGGTCTTTCATATTTTTTTTACTCCAAATGTATAAGAACATTTTGGCTACAAGTGACTGATCCTAGTTTAAGTCAAAAGGCTCATGCAGTTATGAATTCCATACATGTATATAGCTTCAGGGTTGGCTAGAGTCAGAATCTGAAACCATGTCATAAAAATGCCATCTTTCAGCTATGCTTTCTCCTTTGTTGACTTACTTCTCATATTGGCTCTTCCTACATAGTGGCAAAATTGGTATTGTCTTTTGTAAGCAATAATTTAGATCGGTAGTTATCAAGTTTGTCTGGGGACACCTGGAGAACCCAGGACCCTTTTGGAGGGTCTTTAAGGTCAAAAAGATTTTCATACTTAATACTAAGGCATTATTTGTCTTTCCACTCTCATTTTCTCTTTAGATACAGTGGAATTTTTCCAGAGGCTACATGATATGCAATGATATCATCACCCTGACAGCTAATGAAATGTGTTTGTATATTTCTATATTTAAAAATTATTTTAATATGGTAAATATTTATACATGTAACCTACTTAAAAGTTCTTTGGAGTCCTCAATAATTTTTAAGGGTGTAAAGGGGTCCTGAAACCAAAAATCTTGAGAACCATAGAACTAGGTCATATCCCCACCCCCAAAGTACTTACACTAAGGCAAGTTAACCCTATTGGTTAGGCCTCAGTTATGTACTCACCCAGAGGATGAGGATCAGCTGACCCCTACCAAATGGCTAAGACCAAGGGAGGGGGGATCAAGGTAACATAGGTAAGGCTAGTGCCTCGATAGGTTCACAGTTAGTTCAACTCTTCTTACAGACTCCTATCTCTCTCCACCATTACTACAGATTTTATTCTTTTCTGAGGACACTAATTTGTATGTTTAATACCACCCACATTATCTCCTGTTATCATTCAGAAGATAGAGAAGCTTTTCCTGGTATGTCATGACAACTTACACACAATCATCACTTATTTATGTCTACTTATCTATAAAAGAAGGAAGCAAGGAGGGGAAAAGTCAAATTTCTAAAGAAAACACTGGTTTTTCTCCTTCCTTAATTCAAATAAAGGGTAGACCATAGAAGAGGAGGACAGTATTTGCTAGAAGAAGAAGAAGGAATTATCAGGTAAGAGAAAGGAAAGAGAGATTGTTAAATCAAAAAGTAACATTAGGTTCCTAGAAATTACTTGATTTCTCAAAAGCACTCTGTCTATAAGGCCTTCAGGTTTTAGGATTCAGTATACACAAGCCAAGAAAAAACAGTCTGAAGCTTGAAAACTGACATGGTTTGAGTTTAAGTTTTATACTTTTATTTTTTTTATTTATTTTTTTATTTTTTTTTTCAACGTTTATTTATTTTTGGGACAGAGAGAGACAGAGCATGAACGGGGGAGGAGCAGAGAGAGAGGGAGACACAGAATCGGAAACAGGCTCCAGGCTCTGAGCCATCAGCCCAGGGCCTGATGCGGGGCTTGAACTCACGAACCGCGAGATCGTGACCTGGCTGAAGTCGGACGCTTAACCGACTGCGCCACCCAGGCGCCCCAAGTTTTATACTTTTAAAAAAATGAAAAACATCATGCTTTTCCTAAATTATTATTATTAATTGGTTTCCATGATATCAATCTTAGCTTAAAGCCCAGCTATCCTAGGTAAATATATTTGTCTCTATAAAAGCAATATACAATAAGAAAATTATTATTATTTTTAACTTTGTGATTTAACTTTATTTTTTATTTTTTAAAATTTACATCCAAATTAATTAGCATATAGTGAGGCAATGATTTCAGTAGATTCCTTAATGCCCCTTACCCATTTAGCCCATCCCCCCCTCCAACATCCCCTCCACAACCCTCAGTTTGTTCTCCATATTTATGAGTCTCTTTTGTTTTGTCCCCCTCCCTGTTTTTATATTATTTTTGTTTCCCTTCCCTTATGTTCATCTGTTTTGTCTCTTAAAGTCCTCATATGAGTGAAGTCATATGATTTTTGTCTTTCTCTGACTGACTAGTCTCACTTAGCATAATACCCTCCAGTTCCATCCATGTAGTTGCAAGTGGCAAGATTTCATTCTTTTTGATTGCTGAGTAATACTCCATTGTATATATATATACCACATTTAATAAGAAAATTATTTTTATAAAGAAAGAAAATTATTTTGTTAGCCTAAATAACCTCATTCTATCCTAGATTGACTAATAATTGGAGGAAATGTGATATATAGGAATATTTAAACAGTGTTTTGGCTTAAAATGATTCTTAAAGTTTGAAATGTTATAAAGCATAAGTGAGTATGTGAAGGAAGTAGAGCTGATGACCACTCATTTTTACCATATAGTAATTACATTTCACATTTATCTTTCTGTGGATCTCCTGCTGTGGAATTGATTGGTTACAGAGCAAGTATCCTTTTCCAACATAGAAACTTGTTCTTTTACAACTGCTAATATTTGATGATTAAATACAGAGCATATGAAGTAATAGAGACTTTGAATTGTGAACAATACAAGCCCCTCCCAATGTGCCAGAGGGGCTGTTAGAAATTTGCCTTGGCATGTGACAGATTTCAGAAACCTCTGCCTATAAAAGAAGACACCACACAAGGTGACCATAGTCAAGTGACCATAGACCATACTAAAGCTGGATTTTCTACCTGGATCTAAAAGTGTAAGGCAATATGCTTGCATACTGCCACATGTCCTTTTGATGATTGCAATTCTAGACTAAAGACGAAAGTGTCATCCTGTTGTTGGCCTTATTTCATTTAGGAAAGAAGTGTAACAAGCATTTCTAATCACTTTGTGGTCATTGCAAAAAGGCAACTTTTGGAAGTGAAATGTTAGCAAATATTCCCTGAATAGTTCAAAAGTCAAGGTAAAATAAATAAGCTACAAAAATAGTACTATCCAACATTATGGTTTGTAAATGTATTACTAACGGGACAAAGTTTTCCTCAGCTGAGGTTAAAACTGAGAAGTATCTCCCAAGTACAGTCAAGAATCAGAGGTTTTATTCTCAGAGAAACATAACTGAAATATTATGAGTGTACATAAAACTGTAATAATGTTTCAATTCCATCAATACTTTCTGATTGCTAATTCAGTTTCCCTAATAACTTAATTCTTAAACGGGAATGCCCTAAATATAGGCATATTCCAACCACCTTGGAAGGTATAGCCATCATTGTAATTTAAATTGATTCCATTTATCAGTGATTCTCTTGGGAGTTTGAGGAGTTTGGATGAGCTGCTGATCTGTTGGGTAAGTTGACCAAATAAATTTGTACCTACAAAGGTAAGATCTATATTCTGGATTTATCAAAATACAGATACTCACAAATATCCAGCCAACCCAAATGATAACTTTGTACTGCCATAGAAGTGCAAATCAGAGTCCAATGTGAAGTTTTACAAAGTAAGATAAAAGGCTTTGATATTTCCGTTTTGTGTTTTGAAGAAACTGAAAAATTTGGCGGATTTGAAGGAAAGGTGATAAGTGTGACTGATAGTAAACATACAGCTTTGATACTTTGGTGATGGCAAATGATTCATTGTGTAAGAAGGGATAAACCTTTCCAACAACTAGTTTATTTCATGCCTTAGTTAATGAAGAGAAAAGGGGGAAAGGTCAGATACTCATCTAAACCTATTGAATGCCAAACAAAAAATGTGCATATGATTTTTAAAACATTTGAATGGTGCTCTTTTAATCCAATTTTAAAATTGGGAATCTAAGACCCTGAAATTAAATTACTTATTTAAGTAGTCAGTGTACAGTCAGATTTTATATTCTTGACTTTAGCTCTCATTGCTCTGTCTAATTCAATTGACTTGGAAAGTCTCTCAGGACTGCTGAAGCATACAAGGACTAGATAAGTACAGAGGTGGCTTTCTTGAAACAGAATATGGATTACATATTCATTTTACTCAGTTGGGAGAACATGAAACTATCTCTGGGCTGCCGAACCTGTTATTTATGTGGTCAAGAGAGGAAAGATATGAATTAGATTGGAATATGAACTGGTACTAAGAAAGCCTGAGCTCTGGTAACTATCCTAACTGTTAACATCCCCAATTAACTGTGGGACTTTGGACACTCTTTCAACAAAGCTGAACTCCAGTTTCCTCTTCTATAAAATGAAGGCACATCATACTCATTTAAAGTTCCTTCTAATACCCAAATTCTGTGATTACATATAAACATTTTCAAATCTAAAATTAAATTTTTTTTAAAGTTTATTTACTTATTTTGAAAGAAAGAGAGAGCAACTGGGAGAGGGGCAGAGAGAGTGAGAGAGAAAATCTCAGTCAGGCTCCCCACAGTCAGCACAGAGCCCGAAAACAGGGCTCAAATTCACAAACCATGAGATCATGATCATGTCATGTGTCATGACCTTAGCCAAAGTTGGATGCTTACCTGACTGAGCCACCCAGGTGCCCCCAAAATTACATTTTTAAATACACCTTTACAGATTTAAATTAACCTTGGGGGAAAGAAAATTTTTAATCGGATGGCTTACTTTGCTCATACCAGAATATAACAAGGGATTCCTACAGACTAAGAAATGTTTTGTAAAAAATAAACTTTCTCCCTATTGACAGGATTCTGGAAATTAATGACCACTTAGAGTAAACAAAAGATCTGAAGATCTTGGACAGCAGTATGATCCAAAATGACACAAGACAAGGTATCAAGAGACCTGGGACTTTACAATTAACTGTCTGAGGCATTATGCAATATCTGAGCTTCTATCTACTCTCAGGTACTGTGTTAGGTGGTCAAAATGAAAAGATAAACAAGACATAGTCCTGCGCCTCAAAGAGTTCACAATCTGGTGAGAGAGAGAGATAGTTGGAGAAACAAACACTTCCAATATAATTCATTAAATGTTATGATAAAGGCAAGAAGACCTGGAACAGTGATTCTCAAACCCAGTTTCGCATAAGAATTTCCAAAGGAACTTTTAAAAAATACAGATGCTCTGGGGGTGGGGGGTGGGAGGGAGGGGAGGGTGGGTAATGGGCATTGAGGGGGCACCTGTTGGGATGAGCACTGGGTGTTGTATGGAAACCAATTTGACAATAAATTTCATATTTAAATAAATAAATAAATAAATAAATAAATAAATAAATAAATAAATAAATATTAAAAAAAATACAGATGCTCTTGCCCTATCTTGGAAAGATCATGACTTAATTGTCTAACGGAGGGGTCCAGTGAATTGGGTTTTTTTAATATTAATATTAAATTTATTTTAAATTTATTTTTTAAATGTACATCCAAGTTAGTTAGCATATAGTGCAACAATGATTTCAGGAGTAGATTCCTTAATGCCCCTCATCCACTTAGCCTATCCCCTCCTCCCATAATCCCTCCAATAGCACTCTGTGTGTTCTCCATATTTAAGAGTCTCTTGTTTTGTCCCCCTCCCTATTTTTATATTATTTTTGCTTCCCTTCCCTTGAGTTCATCTGTTCTTTGTCTTAAAATCCTCATATGAGTGAAGTCACAGGATATTTGTCTTTCTCTGACTAATTTCACTTAGCATAATACTCTCTAGTTCCATCCATGTAGTAATTTCACTTAGCATAATACTCTCTAGTTCCATCCATGTAGTTGCAAATGGCAAGATTTCTTTCTTTTTTTTTTTTTTAAATTTTTTTTTCAACGTTTTTTATTTATTTTTGGGACAGAGAGAGACAGAGCATGAACGGGGGGGGGGGGGTGCATGAACGGGGGGAGAGAGAGGGAGACACAGAATCGGAAACAGGCTCCAGGCTCCGAGCCATCAGCCCAGAGCCCGACGCGGGGCTCGAACTCACGGACCGCGAGATCGTGACCTGGCTGAAGTCGGACGCTTAACCGACTGCGCCACCCAGGCGCCCCGGAGATTTCTTTCTTTTTGATTGCCGAGTAATACTTCATTGTGTGTGTGTGTGTGTGTGTGTGTGTGTGTGTATACATATATTTGTGTGTATATACATATCTATATATAGATAGATAGATAGATAGATAGATAGATATGTATACTACATCTTTATCCATTCATCCATCGATGGACATTTGGGCTCTTTCCATACTTTGGCTATTGTTGATAGTGTGGCTATAAACATGGGGGTGCAGGTGCCCCTTCAAAACAGCATACTTGTATCCCTTGGATAAATACCTAGTTGTGCAATTGCTGGATCATAGGGTAGTTCTATTTTTAATTTTTTGAGGAACCTCCATACTGTTTTCCAGAGTGGCTGCACCAGTTTGCATTCCCACCAGTGGTGCAAAAGAGATCCTCTTTCTCCACATCCTTGCCAACATCTATTGTTGCCTGAATTGTTAATGTTAGCCATCCTGACAGGTGTGAGGTGGTATCTCATTGTGGTTTTGATTTGTTTTTCCCTGATGATGAGTGATGTTGAGCATTTTTTCATGTGTCTTTCGTCCATCTAGATGTCTTCTTTGAAGAAGTGTCTATTCATTTCTTTTGCCCATTTCTTCACTGGATAATTTGTTTTTTGGGTGTTGAGTTTCATAAGTTCTTTATACATTTTGGATACTAACCCTTTATCTGATATGTCATTTGCAAATATCTTTTCCCATTCTGTCGGTTCCCTTTTAGTTTTGCTGATTGTTTCCTTCGTTGTGCAGAAACTTTTTATTTTGATGAGGTCCCAGTAGTTCATTTTTGCTTTTGTTTCCCTTGCCTCTGGAGATGTGTTGAGTAAGAAGTTGCTGTGGCCAAGATCAAAGAGGTTTTTGCCTGCTTTCTCTTCAAGGATTTTGATGGCTTCCTGTCTTACATTTAGGTCTTTCATCCATTTTGAGTTTATTTTTTTGTATGGTATAAGAAAGTTGTCCAGGTTCATTCTCCTGCATGTCACTATCCAGTTTTCCCAGCACCACTTGCTGAAGAGACTGTCTTTATTCCATAGGACATTCTTTCCTGCTTTGTCAAAGATTAGTTGGCCATATGTTTGTGGGCCCATTTCTGGGTTCTCTATTCTGTTCCATTGATCTGTCTGTTCCTGTGCCAGTACCATACTCTCTTAATGATTACAGCTTTGTAATACAGCTTGAAGTGTGGGATTATGATGCTTCCAGCTTTGGTTTTCTTTTTCAAGATTGCGCTGGCTATTCAAGGTCTTTTCTGGTTCCATACAAATTTTAGGATTGTTTGTTCTAGTTCTGTGGAGAATGATGGTGTTATTTGATAGGTATTACATTGAATATGTAGATTGCTTCGGGTAGTATTGACATTTTAACAATATTTGTTCTTCCTATCCAGGACCACGGAATCTTTTTCCATTTTTTTGTGTCCTCTTCAGTTTCTTTCATAAGCTTTCTATAGTTTTCAGTGTATAGATTTTTCACCTCTTTGGTTAGATTTATTCCTAGGTATTTTATGGTTTTTGGTGCAATTGTAAATGAGATCGATTCCTTGATTTCTCTTTCTGTTGCTTCATTGTTGGTGTATAGGAATGCAACCAATTTCTGTGCATTGATTTTATATGCTGCAACTTTGCTGAATTCATGGATCAGTTCTAGCAGTTTTTTGGTGGAATCTTTTCGGTTTTCCATATAGAGTATCATGTCATCTGCAACGAGTGAAAGTTTGACCTCTTTGCTAATTTGGATGCCTTTTATTTCTTTGTGTTGTCTGATTGCTGAGGCTACTTCCGATACTATGTCAAATAACAGTGGTGAGAGTGGACATTCCTGTCTTGTTCCTGACCCTAGGGGGAAAGCTCTCAATTTTTCCCCATTGAGGGTATTAGCATTGGGTCTTTCATATATGGCTTTTATGATCTCAAGGTATGATCCTTCTGTCCCTACTTTCTTGAGGGTTTTTATCAAGAAAGGATGCTGTATTTTGTCAAATGCTTTCTCTGCATCTATTGAGAGGATCATATGGTTCTTGTCCTTTCTTTTATTGATGTGATGAATCACATTGATTCTTTTGTGTATATTGAACCAGCCCTGCATCCCAGGTATAAATCCCACTTGGTCGTGGTGAATAATTTTTTTTAAATGTATTGTTGGATCCGTTTGACTAATATATTGTTGAGGATTTTCGCATCCATGTTCATCAGGGAAATTGGTCTATAGTTCTCCTTTTTTAGTGGGGTTTTTGTCTGGTTTTGGAATCAAGGTAATGCTGGCTTCAGAGAAAGAGTTTGGAAGTTTTCCTTCCATTTCTATTTTTTGTAACAACTTCAAGAGAATAGGTGTTAACTCTTCCTTAAATGTTTGGTAGAATTCCCCTGGAAAGTCATCTGGCCCTGGACTCTTGTTTTTTTGGGAGATTTTTGACTACTAATTTGAGTTCTTTACTGGTTATGGGTCTGTTCAAATTTTGTATGTCTTCCTATTTCAGTTTTTGATAGTGTATATGTTTCTAGGAATTTGTCTATTTCTTCCATATTGCCCATTTTATTGGCGTATAATTGTTCATAATATTCTCTTATTATTGTTTGTATTTCTGCTGTGTTGGTTGTGATCTCTTCTCTTTCATTCTTGATTTTATTTATTTGGGTTCTTTCCTTTTTGATCAAACTGGCTAGTGGTTTATCAATTTTGTTAATTCTTTCAAAGAACCAGCTTCTGGTTTCACTGATCTGTTCTTTTGTTTTTGTTCTTGTTTGTTTGTTTGTTTGGGGATGTTTTTTTTTTTTTTTTTTTGATTTTGATAGCATTGATTTCTACTCTAATCTTTATTATTTCCAGTCTTCTGCTGTTTTTGGGTTTTATTTGCTGTTCTTTTTCCAGCTTTTTTAGGTGTAAGATTATGTTGTGTATCTGAGACCTTTCTTCTTTCTTTAGGAAGGCCTGGGTTGCTATATACTTCCCTCTTGTGATCGCCTTTGCTGCATCCCAGAGGTTTTGTGTTGGATTGTTATCATTTTCATTGGCTTCCATGTACTTTTCAATTTCCTCTTTAACTTCTTGGTTAGCCCATTCATTATTTGGTAAGATGTTCTTTAGTCTCCAGGTATTTGTTATCTTCCCACATTTTTTCTTGTGGTTGATTTCGAGTTTCATAGCGTTGTGGTCTGAAAATATGCGTGGTATGATCTCGATCTTTTTGTACATGTTGAGGGCTTTTTTGTGTCCCAGTATGTGATCTGTTCTAGAAACATTCCATGTGTGCTGGAGAAGAATGTGTATTCTGCTGCTTTAGGATGAAATGTTCTGAATATATCTGTTAAGTCCATCCGGTCCAGTGTGTCATTCAAAGCCATTGTTTCCTTGTTGGTTTTCTGTTTCGATGATCTATTCATTGTTGTAAGCGGGATGTTGAAGTCCCCTACTCTTACGGTATTATTATCAATGAGTTTCCTTATGTTTGTAATTAATTGATTTATATATTTGGGTGCTTTTACATTTGGCACATAAATGTTTACAATTGTTAAGTCTTCTTGGTGGAAAGACACTTTATGATATAATGCCATTTTTCTTCTCTTGATACAGTCTTTATTTTAAAGTCTAGATTGTCTGATATAAGTATGGCTACCCCAGCTTTCTTTTGTCGACCATTAGTATGATAAATGGTTCTCCATCCCCTTACTTTAAATCTGAAGGTGCCTTTAGGTCTAAAGTGGGTCTCTTGTAAACAGCATATAGATTGATCTTGTTCTTATCTATTCTGTTACCCTATGTCTTTTGATTGGAGCATTGAGTCCACTGATGTTTAGAGAGAGTACTGAAAAATATAAATTTATTGCCATTATGTTGCTTGTAGAATTAGAGTTTCTGGTGGTGTTCCCTGGCCCTTTCTAGTCTTTGTTGCTTTTGGCCTTTTTTCTTTTTTTCTTCATTTTTTTCTACCCTCAGAGAGAGTCCCCCTTAAAATTTCTTGCAGGACTGGTTTAGTTGTCAGGAACGCCTTTAGTTTTTGTTTGTCTGGAACTCTTTATCTCTCCTTCTATTTTGAATGACAGCCTTGCTGGATAAAGTATTCTTGGCTGCATATTTTTCCACTTCAGCACATTGAATATATTCTGCCACTCCCTTCTGGCCTGCAAAGTTTCTGTGCATAGGTCTGCTGCAAACCTGATCTGTCTTCCCTTGTAGGTTAAGGACTCTTTTTCCCTTGCTGCTTTCATGATTCTTTCCTTGTCTTAGTATTTTATGAATTTGACTATCATATGCTTTGTTGATGGTCAGTTTTTTGAATCTTATGGGAATCCTCTGTGCTTCCTGGATTTTGATGTCTGTGTCTTTCCCCAGGTTAGGTAAGTTTTCTGCTATGATTTGCTCACATAACACTTCTACCTTTTTTTCTTTCTCTTCATCTTCTGGGACTCCTATGATTCTGATGTTCTTCCTTTCTAATGAGTCACTGATTTCTCTAATTCTTCAATCGTGCTCTTTTGGCTTAGTCTCCCTCTATTTTTCTGCTTCATTATTCTTCACAACTTTGTCCTCTATATTGCTGATTTGCTGCTCTGCCTTATCCATCCTTAGCATCTGCCATGGCATCCTTTCGACATTGCAGTTCAGTTGTAGCATTTTTTATTTCATGCTGACTAGCTTTTACTTCTTTTATCTCTGCAGTAAGGGATTCTAATCTATTGTCAACCCCAGCTAGTATTCTTATTATTGTGATTCTAAATTCTCATTCAGACATCTTGCTGGTATCTGTGTTGATTAAGTCCCTGGCTGTCATTTCTTCCTCCTCTTTCTTTTGGGGTGAATTCCTTCATTTTGTCATTTTGAAGGAAGAAAAGGAATTAATACAGTAACAAAAATTAAAATTAAAAAATTAAAAACAACACACACACACACACACACAAATCAAATAAATGATGCTAGATTGTAGGTGTGTTTTGGTCTTGTTGTTGAAAACCAAAAAAAAAAAAAAAGGCGAAAAAAGCAGGGGGAAGGAAAACGTTTGAAAATTTGAAAAAAAAAATGAATACAATGAAATAGAATAAAATGAAATGATGGACAAAAGGAATGAAATCTTTCCATCTTGAAATCTTTTGCAACTATGTGGATGGAGCTAGACATATTATGCTAAGCGAAATTAGTCAGAGAAACACAAATATCATATGACTTCACTCATATGAGGACTTTAAGATACAAAACAGATGAACATATGGGAAGGAAAACATAAATAATATGAAAACAGGGAGGGGGACCTAACATAAGAAACTCTTAAATATGGAGAACAAACAGAGGGTTACCGGAAGGGTTGTGGGAGGGCGGATGGGCTAAATGGCTAAGGGGCATTAAGGAATCTACTCCTGAAATCATTGTTGCACTATATGGTAACTAACTTGGATGTAAATTAAAAAATAAATTAAATAAACAATTTTTTAAAACTGAAATTATGGAAGTAAAATAGAATTTGAAAAATTCACAAAAATGTAAAACATAGTGGAAAAAAACAAATAAAAATATTTTTAATAAAAATTGAAAATAAAAATAAATTTTTTCTCCTTCTGTATTCAAGAAAAAGAAAAGAAACAAAAAAGAGAAAAAAAAGAAAATTGAACAGATGGACCAGTGAACACACTGAAACATGATTGAAATTACTTCATTTTCCCCTAGAAGTCAAACTATGAAGAGCTTTATAGTCCTTAAGCTAAGCAAGCGGATTTGTGTTCCTGAAGAGTGAGATTGGCCCAGTTGGGCAGGGCTTAGTGTAACATCTCCATTCTCCACTAGATGGCGTTGCTAGCCTACTGGGGTGGAGTGTTGTGGTGCTCGTAGGTGCGTATGCGCATGCATGGGAACAGTGAAAATGGCATCACCCAGCTACCCAGTCTCTAGTATCGAACTCTGTGCTCTCCCCGACCAGCAATTGCGCACCAGTCCTTTGTCTTCAGCTTCCATTCACTCCCTGCTTTTACGCTGTCTGTGACCAAGCCCCAGGTAGCACCTCCCTCCTGAGTTTTATCTCAGATGCAGCTGTGTTTCCCAACCCCTTACTTCTGAGGGACTGCAGCTTTGACCTGTTCTGCCCCTCTGTGGGAGGGTCTCACACAGCAATGACCGGGTGCCGGCTGCTCCCAGGAACGTTCAAGGGACCATGCTGCTGCTGCTGCTCAGAGACTGTGGCTGAGTGCTAGCCTACCCCAGAAAAAGTTCACACGATCATGTGGCAGCCGTGTTTCAGAGATTATGGAAAATCACACCACACAGCTGGCACCAGGCTTCACTCCCAATGACCTTGTTCCAGCACCCGTGAATGTGGTTTTTCTCCCGGGTCCACTGGGGCCTTTGGGGGAGCCACACAGCCTCTACCAGATGTCCTCCCAGCAGGGGAACCGCCTCTCCCTGTGTGGCCCAAAGACCCTCAACTGCACTCTGCTCCTGGGGATTCGCCCTTCTCACCAGGGCACCACCAGGTATTGAGCTGTGGCGTTTCAGACTCTACACTCCCCCTGTTTATAGAGTCTTAATGGAATTTAAACCCTCTCCTTTTTCCTTTCTCCCTTTTTAGTTCAGTCCCTGCAGCTGTTTCCACTTTTCCACTTTCTCTCCAGGTGGGTTTTTTTTGGGGGGGGGTCCTTTTCCTGAACTCCCCCTCCACCCCTGTTCTCTCTCCATAAGCAAAAACAGCTCCCTGACCTCGGCGGCTTCTCTCTCCCCAAGTTCACCCCTGCGGGCTGCATACCTGTGGAATTCTGTGGTTCAGGTTGTGCAGATTGTTGTGTTAATCCTTAAATAAGTTTTATATGTGTACAGGATGGTTTAGTGTTGATCTGGCTGTATTTCATGAATGTAAGACACAAAAAAACTTCCATGCTGTTCCACCATCTTGGCCCCTCTCCCTAGTGAATTGGTATTTTTAAAAGCTCCCAAGGAGATTCTAATACAATAGTTAAAATTAAGAATTGCTGGGATGGGAGAAGGGCACCAAACTCAGCCCTATGGACAAATGTTAATGGGCAAATAGACAAGGAGAGAAGAATCAACTTTATACAAAAGGCATGGAGATAATAGACCTCATGGCACATCAGGGGAATTGCAAATAGGTCTGTTGAGCTCAATATATGAAGAAAGGTAGATACAGTGAAAAAGGAGACTAGAGACATAGGCAGAAGGTAAATCATTATATGGTCTATGAAGGAGTTTGTACTTTATACTAAAGTCAATGGAAAACCAGTAGGAAAAAGACATGATCTCATTCCTCTTTTAGAAGAGACAGCTTCAGGTGCTGTGGAAGATAGAATAGAGGAACTAGAGAGGGGAAACCAATTAAGAGCCATGCTAATCTAGGCCGGAAAGAGGGCCTGAACTAAAACAGTTAGGTAGAAGATAAGAAGGTAGGAGATATTAAAGGAAAAGATAACGAGGAGGCAGAATGGAGGCAGATAACTAGGAGGCAAACTAGGACAGTTGGACATGATAGACGAGAGAGTAAAAAAACTGTAAGGCTTATAATTTTCCTTATTTTGTATGTACTTTTGCTCATATGTTACTGATGGATCTGTGCAGAATGAAACATTTCAGAAGTGGAGAGGAACAGCCTTTCATGGACTTGTTAACAACATACAATGTGGTTTGAACCTAGTCATTTCAAAATCAAAAGCTATCAAAATAATCAGGGACTATTTTACAATCCCTAAATGACTAAATTCCTGACATGCTTAAGGTCAAACATCTAACTAGCATTTCCACCCAATTTAGTGGGGACAGAATAAACTGCATTAAAACAAAGGTTTGAGAGATTTTAATTAACACAAATGGCTGTGCCTCGTCTTTAAATCTGTCCAAAGCAAACGGAGTGAAAGCCTTCTAATCCTTCAGAGCTTCATCTGGCAGTGACCTCAGAAAAAAGATCCTCCCTCCTACATCATCAAACTGATTTCCTTTAGCTCTTTGTTGTTCTGTGTAGGTTTTTGATCCCAGAATTCTCTACAACATAGAAGGGCGGGGTGGGGGGAATCCAAAAAACAATTAAAACATCAAGTGCCCTGGCACCCACTTTACAAATCTCCTAAAAATATTAAATTAGAATGTACTTTAACAAATAAATTCTAAAAATCTACAACCACTATCTATGCAAGCCTTTAAAATAATTTTGAAAATGAAACTAGTTCTTACCACATTAGATTCGTTTTTGCTGGTAGTTAATCTGCTGGTAGTTGTAGTGTTCACAGTACCTGGTGGGAAACATTAGGAAAATGGGAGCTTTCTTTGAGGAAAAAAACCCAACAAAACAAAACCTGGTTTTATTTTGAGTTGTAAGGCTACTAACATTCATCACACATCACATATCATTGCATCACTGTAGAATGACTCTGGCATTAGCATTAATGTGGATTTTGTAATTGTGTTAGAAAACAACTTGAAACAGTATTTTTAGGTGGGGACAAAAAAAGGAGGCAGACAGAATGACAGGCATAGGCTGAGATGAAGAAGAGAGCCAATAAAAAGTGGGGCGGGGGGAAGAATTGTGGGGCGTTTAAGTAGGCTCTGTAGTGAGTCTGTCCTAGGTTAGGGTTGCCAGGATACCCAGTTAAGTTTGGATTTCAATAAACACTAAATATTTTTAGTATAAGCACGTTCCATGAAATATTTGGAACATGCTTATACTAAAACATTAATTATTTATCTGCAATTCAAACTTAACTGAACATCCTCTATTTGCTAAATATGACAACCCTATCCTAATAATCCTGCTGAGTTTCCTAAGTGTGTGATATTACAAACTTTGGAAGCTATTGTCACTCATTGAAATAATCATAATATTAATAAAGGTACAGTTTATTTTTTTCAACCTTCAAAATTTATTTTTAGGAAGGAAGAATTTTATTCTCCCCTGGACTTCTGTGGGGTTTTATAGGAAGCGAAAAAATGACTTCGATTCAAAATTAACTTCATAACCTACTATAGGTAGTAGTAGTAACTATAGTAACTACTATGTAGTACTACTGTAACAGAAACCTAACTTTGACATTCAAAGTTCGAGTTGGGTTGCCTGGGTGGCTCAGTAAGTTAAATGTCTGACCCTTGATTTTGGCTCAGGGTCATAGGATTGAGCCCTGAGTTGGGCTCATGCTGAGCATGTAGCCTACTTAAGATTCTCTCTCTCACTCTACCTCTGCCCCTCTCCCCCCACTTGTGTGAGTCCTCTCTATAAAACAAAACAAAACAAAATAAAGTAAAATAACAAAATCCACAAAAGGTTCAAGTTGCCTCAAAGCTTTAAAAAGCCCATATTTAGGGGTGCCTGGTTGGCTCAGTTGGTTAAGCTTCCTTCCGACTTTTGAGGTTGGCTCAGTCAATATCTCATGGCTCCTGAGTTCGAGCCCAATGTCAGGTTCTGCACTCACAGCAGGGAGCCTGCTTGGAATTCTCTCTATATCCCTCTCTCTCTGCCTCTACCTTGCTTGCGCTCTCTCTCTTTCTTAAAATAAATAAACAAACCTAAAAACATATTTACCAAGGACCCAGATTTGAGCTGTGGGTTTCTGACTCTGTTTTCCAGCATTTTAGCTTAACATTATTTGGCAGCACTTACTGGAGTATATGTCAGCCATCAGGAAGAGTAATACTAAAGTGAAGTAAAGGTTAAAGCCAGGAAGAATGACTTGCTTTAAGAACAGAGAGAGTTATAGAATAAATAAGGTCTCAAGAGTATTCATTTCCCACCTCACTGGGCTTTCATCTGAATTTATAAGTGTAGCAAAATATTCACATCCAACCTTCAGCCTCTTCTCAAAAGAACTCAAGGAAATGCCAAGAGTATGAGTTCAGTGGGGAGAGGAGGTGGAGGGGAGGAGAGAAAAGAAGTCTGTCAGAATCAAATGTCTTATCGTCAGTTATATTATTGCTGAAGATAAACTTCCTCTTTAAACTACCAGCAGGCATGATGGAAAAGTCAGCTGAATTGAAAGATTATTTCATGCCTGTGCTCTCTAAGATACATGGCTGCCAAAGACCACGAACTGTTCTCTTGACTCTACAGAGGCTGGGGAAGGACTGTTCCATAGCCTGGGTCAAATTGTAATTTTACACTGGTGGGAAAGCAAATCCCTTTACATGTGACCCATGTCCATAAGGACTTCACTCGGTCTAAAATGTTTTTCTCTTCTATAAGCCTAGGCGAGGCGGAATGCCAAACAGATTAGATTGACAAAGGTAATGCTATATATAACCAGGGCCTCAAGAGGGTTTGCAAGTATGGATTGCGTAAAGTACAACAAACTAATATTAACACAAGATTGTATCTTGCCAACCAAATAGATCACACCACTGCAACACAGCCAACCAGCACAGAGGACAGTTCATGTGGGAGGAGGGATTCTTGGCCAAGAGTAGTGGGAGAAACCTTTTTTCTATTTGGAAATGCCTAGAACAGAAGGGCCTATACCCTGATTTGCTGGGAGGTGTGTCCAAAATGACACTTCATCCTTTAAGACAGGTTTGTGAAATTTAATTCTTTTGAAACTAGAGGAAAATGAACTGTATCTAGGAACAGTATTAAGGACTTAAACTTCAAAAAATCAACACCGTGTACAATTGCCCAACTCATTTTATAATTCAGTGTCCCAATTACCTGAATTTTCTGTGGTGGAAAGAAACAGTATTAGATAGGGATTGTGGAGGAAGTGGACAGTGGATGTATTTGGAATGGAGGGAACTCTAGTTCAAGGCATAGAATAATAGGTAAGGATTGCACAGCAGAATATGGAGTTTATTAAGGTCTAATCAAGGCTGCCAGTAATACACCTCAGTGCAGAGCATGGAAGAAAACATCAATAGTTTTTTTTTTCATTTGATATATAAATGTAGCACATTTTGTCCTAAGAGTAATAGAAGGCCAATTTCTCTGACGATATTTCAGGTTTCCTGAATTACCACTATTTGTGGACTAGAAGCCTGGATGTAATTGGTGCCACCTACTGGGTTAAATGAAGAATTACAAACTGTGAACCTATTTTGAACTGTTTTCCTTTACTACTAAACAAATTACCCTTAGGGAGTATGAGTCTTCATTGGGACGATTACATATTAAAAAGTTGATAAGTTCAGATTTAAATCATACCTTTTAGATGTGGAAGGGTCATGAGATATCATATGCTTTAACACTGGCATTTTCTGCACATTTTAGGAGATGAACTTTGGAGATGGAGTCAGAAGCCTGGCTTTTCTGAACTAGTTTTTTGTCCTATGATACCTACCCTAGAGAGTTATTGTGAGCATTACCCAAAACCACATGTTTTCAATATGCTCTATAATATGTTTTGACTGTCTTAGGCAAAGAAAAAACTGAAACTAAATGACTTGCCTGGGTTATTTAACTGTTTAGCCTCAGAATAAGGCCTGTGGCTCATATATCTGACTGTAAAACCAGAGCTTTTCTATTAAAGTACTGTTTCCAGAAATTTGATGGTGGGATGATTTTGAGTGGCAACTGAAATAAATTTAGGAGGTGCTAGAACACAGCATTAAATACTATATAAATCACAGTGAAAAAATCACTCCCTTTTCAGTTCTTCAAACTCGATTGCATCAAGGAGAAATTTTCGGTTTGGTGCAGGTTTGCTTTAAAACTCCCTACACCATGCTAATCTCACTTCCTAATAAAGATAAAACGGACCTCAGGCTTTAGCATCTGGTTAGAACATTAAAATCTTGTTTTCAGTATACTTATTAAGTTTACTTTCTATTATGGAAAACTATTATTGGTTTTCCACTTAAAATAGGAATTTTGGGGCGCTTAGATGGTTCAGTAGGTTGAGCCTCAGACTCTTGATTTACAGCTCAGGTCATAAACTTGTGGCTTGTAGTTTCGGTGTAGGGCCAGGTTCCGTGCTGGCAGCGAAGAGTCTGCTTGGGATTCTTTCTCTGTCACTCCCCTTTCCCCTCTCCCTTCCCTGCCTCCTCCACTCTATGCATGCGTGCACTCTCTTAAATAAATAAACTTAAAAAAATAATAAAACAGTAATATTAACTTTATTTTCCAGGAATGCATTAGGAAATTAAGGAAGCCAATCTAAACAGAACATACTGAATAAAAAATAGACTAAGGGAATTTGGGAAACACTGAGCATGACTAAACCGTATCACATCACTGTTGATAATGTTATCTTAACATAATTACTTTAAAAATCCCTCTATGAAGAAAACTAATGCTTCTTTTGTTCTTTTTTCAATAATCAAACAAAGAAGTCAACATAAAATCTAGGACTCAGATTTCAGATCCCCTTAGGCTCAAATAAACCCAAAGATTTTGTGTTATGTGGGTGTTAGAAAATGAAACTGGCCTATAATCAGTGTTCAGTGAATGCACAATCAGTAAGACAGAGCAGTAATGGGTCACACATGCCTGTAGCTACTTTCATTTGTGGTAACTGGAAATTTAGTGCCCTATCACTTAATTCTCCAGAAGCATAAAGAGGAGATAAGAGAAAAGAGGGTACGATCTGTGGGCTGCCCTAGTCCAAAGTTCAAAGATTCAACGTTCTGCAAGGAAGGAAAAAAAAAAAAATCTCCATAGGGTGATTGAATCAAATGGAACCCTTCACTATTTACTAATCTTGACTTGATTTGAATCTGGAGCTAAAAGATTTTAAACTCCTTACTCTAAGATCCTTTGAAATGACCTTCAGCTAATTTTAAAGTAAAACAAGAATCTGTCCTTCTCATACCCTCTTCTCCTCCATCTTTTAAATTTATAACTTGATGACTTTATATTGCTTCTGATTGTATTCTAGGTTCTTATTGGAGAAGAAAATCTCAAGCTTTCTGTTTCCAATTCTTATCAAGCAATAGTTAAAAGAAAAAATATAAGTAGAACACGGGTTAAAGCATGGGTAGTAGATCCAGCCATCTAGATTTTGTAAATTTTATCTATGGGCCAAGTCAGACTAATAGTGTGCTGTGCACATGGACCAAATCATCTTGAACTGACCCATTGCTTTTTAAAAATTTCAGATTGATAATTTTTTTTATTATATTGTGCCAACAAAGATAAGAAACAGGCTAGGAAATTTAGATTCTGAATTCACCTTAGAAATATTGTTGAGGACATTAGCTACTATAACATATGTAGAGTATCCCATCTCCATGGAAGAGAAATTTCTCTCTGGTCTCAGTACTAGTAAAATCTATATTTCTCCTGAGCAATTGGTTTATTATTATTTTGTGGACAATGTAAACCCATGTTTCTTTTTCTGGGAAATCCAGAACCAAGTTTGAAGCCTGCTTCTACCAACTACATATAATACTTTCATCATGTATTTTCATGTATTTACCTGGCTTCAACTTATTTTCTCTTTGATTTGATTTACTCATATATTTATTTAATCTTATGTGCTCTGTGTGATTTTATCAGCTGTTCAAGCCCTTAATAGAATAAGATTGAGAAGAAATTAGAGATATACATACTGATACCAATACTAATAAAACATTGTCATCCCCTAACCATGATTTCTCACTGCATGTGTCTTTTTTAAAATAGAATTCAGATTCCACACAGGAGCATCTGTACTAAGTATTTTCCCATTCTTAAGTAGACTGGTATATTCATGGGGAGTAATTTTATTATCTTGTATATGAATATATGTAATTCACAATTACATATATTCCGTACGTTCTTTTGTATATATTACATGTTATACGTAATTAATTAAAAAATATATAATTTAAATTATAAAAATAATTTAAATTAAAAAATAGAGTTCAGATTCATAGATCCCTGAAAATTTAAGAACCTTTTCTCCTGTCCCTCAGGAGCTATTCTTTTATTTTTATTAAAAAAATTTTTTTAAGTGTATTCCCTTTTGAGAGAGAGAGACAGAGCACGAGCAGGGGAGGGGTAGAGAGATTGAGAGGGAGACACAGAATCTGAAGCAGGCTCCAGGCTCTGAGCTGTCAGGACAGAGCCCAACACGGATCTCAAACTCACAAACCATGAGATCATGACTGGAGCCGAAGTTGGACACTTAACTGACTGAGCCACCCAGCCGCCCCCATTCTTTTCTTTTTCTTTTTTTTTTTATGGTAAAATCAGTTACTGTTTTCTCTAATGATGCCATAAATTCTTTGGGAGGGGGGAGGAAACACTGAAAATCTCAGAGAAAAATCTGGATTGGCAAAACTCACACCCATTGTCAGATGGCTATCTCTTTGGCCTTCTGTTCTGAAATAGCAGAGTCTATTCCAACAAGATTCATGAGATCAAACTACAATAATTCCTAGGAAAATGGAGGAAGTGGGGAGGAAACTAATGTTATCAGGTGTCAACTATGTATCAACTACATATACTAAGTACATAATATGTAATTTAGTCTTTACAAAAGAAAATTCATTTTCTCCAGAGGAATCCTTACTTTACCAGAGCTTCTGAGAAATAATAATGATAGTTATAAAACTTATTATGTCACTACTAACATTTAATTTACTGTGTGCCAGGCATTGTGGTAATCACTTTGCAAGGAATGGAATTTTCAATGTAAAATAAAATAAAACCTCCACATGTATACCGATACTTTACCTACCTCGAGACCCAGGAAGATTAAAATATGCTTGCTTTGGCTCCAAATTCTGCTGTAAGTTCAGTGACAATTTCAGGTCATTGGCCTTCTGGTAGTTCTTCAAGGCTTCAATTCTCAACTCAATCATTTTGCCATTAAAGCCATTCTACAGGAGAACATTTTCAGAGCTACACATATAGTATTGGCTTCTCTAAACCACCTGTTACTTGAAACCTTTTTACTCAGAAGTTTAAAATGATCCCATCATGCTCAGTCTTTAAAGTTGGGCAGAAAGTATTTGTGATTCCCCCCACCCCCATTTCAAATAGAACAAAATCAAGACTAAAGGAAAAAAAATGTATTTATCTTAAGTTATTCAAGGTGAAGCTGGAGATAGGTTTCCACAGCAATCTCGCCATGGAACATTTCTTTTAGCAGGATAATTGGTAATCCAGAGGAGGGCATAGGGATTACTATTATGAAACTAAAAGACGTTGTATTATTTGAGTGAAACTGTATCCCATGTCCAACCTTGGAAGATCTTAGTACCTGAAGGATGTTGGCTTGTTCCTGATACCTGACCCATTCCATTTTCCTCTGTGGCTTTTCCTGGTGGAAGAAAGAGCTTCTGGGTGACAAAATAAATTGAGATCAGAAATCAGCATTCTCAAAATGCTGCAAAGACTTCATAGCCAAAGTATGCTGTCATAGATTCACTAATAAATTGGTTTCAACTGCACAGTCCTTCTAGTAGCCCTCATCGGTACAATCCATGCTCTAAAAGCTAAAAGCTAAATGAATAGAATCAATTTTTACGAATAAATTTGTTGTGAGAAGATTAGATACAAGCATAATATCCCTAAATAAATGTTCAAAAACAAATTAGCTATTATTTTGACATCACATAGTTATTGTGGAGTTACATTGTTGGTATAGTTTCTCCCACTTTGCCCTCGTTAACGTTATTTCCCCTAAACTTGCAATGCTACTCTGATTCAAATATAATATCCCAAAGGAACCACATCTCCTATAAAACTTGTATCAGTTTCAGGAGCATACTAATACATTATTAAAAATTTCCATTCTATCACCTCTAAAAGCCCCTACCATTCAGAAAGATCACACTACCTTCTTTTTCTCTTTCACTTTCTCTGCACATGATGTCTCCAGTTCATTCTTGCTCTTCCTAGGTGAGGAGGGGGTTTTGGGAACCTGGTATAAAAGAAGAGAGCTAAAGGAAGAGAAGGTCCCGGGAAAGAAGTACAATGTCTCAGCCAACAGTAAATCCAACACACATATGCTCAAGGCTCAGATCCCGCCTATTTGCCTGCCCAAATTAGCCCTGATTGTCAACAGGCTGTTTCCAGCAGCGTGGCATCAACAACCCTGAAATTCTAAGTAACATGTAGTCCACTTGCCTTCCCCTCCTGCAAGTCTGCTTTGTTTTTTATCTGCGGTGCTTTTTGTTGATCACCAAGTTCTTCTGTGTCGAATGTCTGTAGAGACACGTTTTGGCAAAGCTTTAAATTAGTGGGAATTAGTGAGGGAAGTGGAAAACCAATATAAGTCAAGGTTTTTTGGTTTCTGCCAGTCAGGAAACTGTCAGGGTTCGACCAGAAAAGTGTACTACCAAATGGGGTTCAGAATGGAACAAGTCCTTCTATTTGGTCTCTTTAGTGTAACTTATAACAATAAAACCTACTAACTGTACCCTTATTATAAGCCATCAGTACTGTAAGCTACTTGCACATGTCTTTACTTATTTACAATATGCTACTACATTACAAACATTCTCATTTAAGCCTCACAGGACTATTTTTACTTCCATCTTTTCCAAAGAGGAAAAGATATTTGAAGAGGCTAAGTCATTTGTTTAGGGTCACACAGCTACAAAAGTACAGAGCTGGAATTTGAAGCAGATCTTGTGAACCCTGAAGCTTATGTTCTTAGCCCCTGACCATACTGTTTTTCTCTCTCCACTTTCTGCTGTCTAAAACTATGGGTAGGGAAAGCCAATCACAAGCTAACATACAGGGACATCCCTTTTAAAATCTTTTGGGAGCTTTGAAGAAGCTGGATTTTCATAGACGAATTGTGCTGGCATGGCTCTTATCACAAGGACTCAAAAACAGAAGAACTAAAACTGACAATTCACAGAACTGATTTGTAGCTACCTCTGAGAAGTAGGAGCAGATCTCAGGTCAAGATGCAAGACTTGATGGTATCCTGATTATTTGTGGAAAGTTAATATGAAAAAAGCAGTCAGAGATCACACTACACACTGTTTATATCACAAGACACAATCTATTCTTCTGGTCTTCTAGTCTGTGAAAAAGCACTCAAATCCCAACGACTTAGACTACAAAGGAACATCCACTCCCACCTGGTTTCCCAGCAAAAGGCCCTACTGTTATATATTAGGCAACGCCATGATTGTTGCAAAATCATAGGAGAATTAGAATTAGGTATTTATTAATTCATTCATCCAACTTACATTTATTGTCTACTATGTTCTAAGCATTGTGCTACATGCTAAGGATTCAGAGATGAACAAAGCAATCAAGAAACTGGAGGAGCTTGTATTCCAGAGGGGGTCAGGGAGATAAGAAACAAGTATAATCATAATTAATAATAATAATAATAATAATAATAAAATAAAAATAATAAGTTTAATTATAAAAAGTGCTATGGAGGACATGAATAGAGTTATGTAATAGAAAGTAAGGCAGGGGTGCCCTATTTTATTTATTTATTAAAAAAATTTTTTTTTTAACGTTTGTTTATTTTTGAGAGAGAGAGAGGGAGGAAGGGCCAGAGAGAGAGGGAGACACAGAATCTGAAGCAGACTCCAGGCTCCAAGCTGTCAGCACAGAGCCCAATACAGGGCTGGAACTCAGGGACCACGAGATCATGACCTGAGCCAAAGTCGGACCCCCAACCGACCGAGCCACCCAGGCGCCCCGGGGTGCCCTATTTTAGATAGAGTGAACAAGGAGGACCTCCCTGAGGAGGTGACATTTAAGCAGAGACCTGAAGCATGAATATGAGCCAACCAAAAGAAATAGTATTATAGGCCAGGGTAAAGCAAAAGCCTTGAGATAGGAAGAGTCTGGGCATGTTTGAGAATCCATAAGGAGGCCCGTGTGGGTTGCATAGAAAGTAAGGAAGGGGAAGACTTCTGTGAGAAGAGAGAGGCAGCCACATTATGCCACAATAAGGAGCAGCTATAAATGGTTTCCATAAGAATAACGACGTGATTTGATTATTTCAAAAATGTCACTCTGGCTGCTGTGCGAAGGATGGAATGGAAGGAGGCAAGGATGGAAGCCGGGACGTGACAAAATGAGAATGGGGACCAGAGGAGAGGGTAGTTCTTTGCATTAGGGCCTGTAAGACAATTCTATCAAGAGATCCTTAGAGGCACACCTTGTTCCATAGCATCTCCATTTCCTTCCGAAGCGTCTTGTTTTTCCTTTCCTGTTGGGGGTGGAGAGGAAACCAAACAAACAGAAACGTGTTTGTCCAGTCATTAAAGTGAAATTGGAAGAAATTATAAATAATGAGGGGAAAGGGATGGGGACACAGGTATAAAACAAACCATAAAGGAAGGCAATAAATAGACCTAGCTCAAAATCCAGGAACATGAGAGATGAGTTTGATGATGATGATAATAAAAAAATAATAATGATTTTTAATAATAACTATAATTATGGTAATTATAGTATGATATCAACAGAAATGTGTTCCTCACACAACACTTAAGATGTTCTGATCGTACAGAAGTTTCTCTGGGGCTTAGACCACTAATTTATAATTTTTAAGATCCTTTACCTTGTTGTTTTTTTAATTATGAGTCTCCTGAAGCAAACTATTTCTTTTATTTTACTTTGGTATTTTCTATTCTTTCTGAAATGTGAAGGGTTAATATGCTTGTATTACTAACCCCTGAATGAAAAGTTTTTAAGAGTCAAAAAGAAATAGAATTTTTGCTACCAAGTCTTGAATTTGCCCAACATTTCATCTAACCCCTTTCTAGATGAAGGAGATAGGAGTATTGGAGCCTCAGATGCTAGAGATGAACTGTCTTTCCTTCCACATCTGATGGTAGTAATTGAGTTGAGCCCTGTTCAGGAGGCAATTCCCTGAAATGCCCACCAACCTCTTACCAGATTCTGCTTCATCTCCTCTGCTTCCTTAATGAGCTCCATGACTGAGGATTCTTCACTCCCCTTCCCTGCCATGATCTGCCTCATGATCTGTAGACTAGAATGAAAAGACATCACAAAACATAATACTTCCTAAAGGGTAGTATTAATACTCTGCAAGCAGTCAGAAAGTGTTCTGTCAAGGGAGAGAGATGGGTGCCGAAGTCATAGGAATTACAGAATTCCTTCCGGACATAGTAGCTCTCTATAGGATGATTTTATTCCCAATCGACATTTGCCTCAGCTATGTGCTCTAAAATGAATTCTGTGTCCAAAAATGCTCAAAACTTAGGCCTCCAACAGCCAGTGAGACTCTTCTTTACTCCTTTAGAAAAATATTTTGGTGTATGGGTTTTGGGGTAGAAAGGGTGTTTTGCCCCTGTGAAGAAGGAGTTCATAGAATCTGTTGTCTTCAGCATAAATCCAAGAATTATGTCCTACCCCATCTCTGTTGGTATTGCTTCTCCATGTGAAAGACATTTGAGTTAGTTGGGGAAACCACTTATATCCTTATGGTAGCTCTCAGAGAATCCAAGTCATCAAGAAGTTTCTAACAAAATCTGAATCAATACCAAGTGAGTCAAAGACTCTCTATTCTTTAAAAACATTAATTTATGCTTATGTTTATGGTACTTTTCCCTCCTTAATTATAAGCAGCGAAGCAAGCCTTTGTGTTCTCTTGCCCTGAGAGACGTTTATTTCTGCATTGTAAGCAGCTGGTGCTTGATCACAACTTTCTGCCTGGCTTTTGCTCTCCAAAAGTCGGGGCTCCCTGAGATGCTTACTGTAAGGGTAGAGAATGAAGGTAGATCCATTAAGGTGAGATTCTTTGAGACTGGAAAGGAAACAAAGTTGGTGGGTCCCAAGAACAGTGAGTGCTCTAGTTAAGAGTTGAGACCTTATCTGCCTAGCATATTAAAGAGGCCAGACCTCCAGAAGACTCCTAGGCCCAGAAAATTTTTCTATTTCACTGCTTTGCATGGGAAGAGCAGAGTCATCTACCCTAAAGTCATTCCACAAATATGTATAAGGAGCTATCAGTGTAACCATGATAGACTGACGATACTAAAGGCTCTTCTCTGTTTCTCTGATGGGCATCCTAGGGAAGAAGGGTGATAACTGTAGCTCCTTGAGATGAGGGCTGAGTCATATGTAATTTTACTAAAAGTGAATAAAAGATTACTTGCCACTGATTTGTGGCTACAAATTCTTTATCTATTATAGCTAAATGTCTAAACCTTTTTAAAAATGTAAATAATCATTGTTAATCCTATGGATTAAAGTTCTCCAGCTTTTTCCCCTCTAGGAAATCCTGAGTAGGGAGCCCTTACCTTCTCTGTTTTTCTTCCAAGTTAGACATCAACTTCTGGAATAAGAGATTGTTCTTATCTTCAAGAGGTTTTAGGATCTCTAGCAGTTCCTGCTTCCTTAGCTTTAAGTCCTCATACAATTCCTTCAAGTAGTTGTCATCTATTTTGGAACATCTGTGGGAAGAATAATATCTGTCTTTAGCCTAGGTTAATAATAGAGACTCTCCTTTCCCTTCTGGATAGTTACCACTTGGCATCTGTTCAAGGCTCACCTTACTTTTGAGGGCAAGTAAGATCCTGAAGGGTTTGAACCACTTGTCATCTTGAAGGGAAATTTCTACTCTAAGAATAGAGATGTCTTCTTGAAAATACGTGCCTTCTTGTTCCATTCAGTTAGGTCATCATTTTTCTGCTGCTGTTCTTGAAATGTCTGTTGCATTGGACTGGTTTTTAGCTGCAGCTTGAGTCACAATGGCCCTAAGACCACAGAATCAACAGGTGTTTTAAGTAACTCCAACATCAGAGACAGCTTGTTGACTGAAAATACTGTTAGATACATCTGATCAATTCTTTCCTTAGGTTTAACCAATGCCCAAAGTTTTATCCTGAAGTCTTTGATTGAATAGGGCAGAGAATCAGAACACATCTATATTATGGAATTCCTAGAAAACAGTGGCTGGTCAAAAATAACTCACTAACACCACCTTCCATGCCAAGTAACCTCCATTAAATGTCTACTACATACTGTCCAGATTCTGTGAGTAAGGAAAATATAAATACAGAGCATCTACCTTCTGAGGGTCTTAGGAGAAGAGAAAAACCTCTAAGAGACATTTTTGAAAAATAAAGGCCAAACTGGCAAATATAAGCTATGGATATAATAGTGAGCAATATATGAGCTAACTATCATTATTTTCCTATCTTCAAAACTTGATATACTACAGGGCAAGAGAGAATAATACTGGACACATAGCAAGAGACATAATTTGTGAAAAATCCATACTATCGGTATGTCCTTCCACAGCCAGGCTTTTTCCTGAGAGACTGCAAATTTACACTTACTTCCAGATTCTGATTCGGCCTCCATTTTTCTTCCCTTGCTAGAACCACACTTCTCCTAGACTAAGATTTTCTGTCTTCATCTATGTAACTTAGTGAGCAGAAAATAACCCAAAGAGTCACACATTTGTTTCTTCAAGCCCTTTATTTTTTTTTATTTTTTATTTTTTTCTTCAAGCCCTTTAAACACAGCTTTAGGGCAATATTTTTAGTGATGTTCTCAAATATGAATTAAGTCATGTCAATTTCAAGTATTGACTGAGCATTTCTGGGCATCTTCTATGGGCATCCTCCAGAGTAACTTAACCTCTTTGTGTTTTGGGAAACCTTAAAGGCAGAATATTGTAGTGGAAATAACACAAGATTTAGTTCGTCGATCTTGGTTTGAATCTTGGCTTCACTGTGAGAAGTGAGCTGACTGTGAGCAAGTTACCAAATTCTCTGAGCCTCAGGTCCCATTTTTGTAAAAATGAGAATGGCAAAAGGTTTGAGTGAGAATTAAATATAATATTATATGAAGTTCCTGGCTCATGTCAGGTGTTTACTTTTTCATGTGTTTTTGGTTGTTATGGGTTTGGGGATGTTTAATGCCCTAAGCAATACAAAATACAAAAAAGGCTGATTTATATGAGGCTGATGAAACTTAAACTTCAGAGCCCTTTATCTTTACAAACTTCTCTCAAAGGCTCCATACCTCATTTTATATCCATAATTTTGTATTCTTTTTTTAGAAAGAGGGAAATCTCCAAATTATGTATACTTCAGGGTCCCAAAAAAACCTGGATCTGCCCCTGGTTGCATCTGATAAATATTTCCTATCAGGATCTTCTACAGCAAACCTTCTTAGGCAGTCTCTACAAATACATTTTCTTTTTTTTTTTAATTTTTTTTCAACGTTTATTTATTTTTGGGACAGAGAGAGACAGAGCATGAACGGGGGAGGGGCAGAGAGAGAGGGAGACACAGAATCGGAAACAGGCTCCAGGCTCCGAGCCATAAGCCCAGAGCCTGACGCGGGGCTCGAACTCACGGACCGCGAGATCGTGACCTGGCTGAAGTCGGACCCTTAACCGACTGCGCCACCCAGGCACCCCTACAAATACATTTTCTAAAGCAAATATGTGCCACTTGTACGTTTTGTATGATAGCTAGTATAATATGACATTAAATTAGAACAGTCATATCAGATGAAGCACAATGTAATTCACACTGGTTGTCTTAAGAGTTCCCATGAAAAGTTTGGATTTAATGAGGGTGAGCAAACTAGTTAAAAGAAGGAACTAAGTGGACTTATTACTAATAGTTTTTTTAGACTGTAGATGTAGGTGGTATCAAATAGTAGAGAACAATAATGGCATTGATACTAAAGCAGAGCCTCTTTAAATTTCATGTCTTAATGTTTGGTTGGCAGAATAATGTTAGAATTTTAAAACACTTAATGGACAGGCAGCATCCAACTCACCTTCCTTTGTGTCCTTGCTTGCAAATGATTGAACAGGGAAGAACATTTGCTATTCTGACATCAGAATATGTTCTTTTCAGTGGCCAATCAGCACCTTTTATTCCCTAACATTCCGATGCCCATTTCTCCAATTTGTAATCTGACTTCAAGAAGAATATTTGTCTTGTAATAATGTATACATTAAAAGAGCTTAAAATCAAAAACTAGTATTGAATGGATAATTGATAGACTACATTAACTCTGGGACAGAGGTAGGGAGGGTGAAGCTATAGATGACTGTTAGAAATTGAAAGGAGGGAAGTTGAACACTGATTTTTCCTGCAGTAGAAAGTTAAGTCATCTGTTGATTGAGGAAGCATGGTAGGAAACTTGGGAAGAGCAATGACTTGAGGTTTGGAATAGCACCTGCACCATGGAAAAGGAAGCCAACCAGGCAAGAGTGAAAGGATCGCCAAGTAGTGCTAAAGGTCAAGGTGAGTTTGGGAGTTGCAGATTGTCATGGCATGAATCAGCAGTTATACAATTTCTCCAGCAGTACTTGGCAAGATAGAAGCAATAGTAGGAAGAACAGATGGTTGGTTGACTCTGAGCTGCGATTTGGCAGAATATACAAGCAGAAGTTCAAGGAGTAAGGGGGCTGAGCTGTCTGGTAAGAGTATCCATAAAAGAGAGAGTTGATCATGGTACTCACGCCGTGCAGGGAAGAAACTGAAGAGCGGGTGGTTAAGAGGAGAAACCAGGAAGTGGTTGAGTTTAAGGGGTCTAAGGAAGAGGAACAGGAGGTTATGGTCAGCGAACATACTTCTTATGAAATAACTTGTAGGACCTCACCAATGTTTAGATAAATTATAGTAGCAAATCATATTTTTTTTCTGCAGTAAACATTGTGTTTCTTTGTCACTGCATAATATCCACTGAAATTCATATGGTACCTCAAATTAGGCCTTATAACAAGCTATTTACAATGACCTCATCCAACATTAAAGCATTTGATTTTAGTATCTGTTAAGAAAAAGCGTGAATGCTCTATAATTAGAGAACTCAGAGCAGTAACATTTTAGTGTTAGTTTTACCAGTAAAGAATCAGATTAGTCTAATTAAGCCAGGTTTCCAAGAATAGAGGCAATTATTTTCATATTAAGGGGGAAAAAAGTAAGAGTGTGCACGAGACAAAGAAGTTTTTCTATTCTCCCCTCCCTCAGTTTTGGTTGTGGCCACAAAATTCCTGAGGGAGGAAACATGAAGACCTTCTGGTCCTTTCTGACCCAGAGCCAGTTCAACCTTGAAGACATTATAAGATTTCCAATAAGTAGAGAAGTGCTGGAAAAATCATAGACATTAGGTTCTTAAAGATCACCCACCTCTCCTTGTGCTGTTTGTTAGGACCACTTTGTTGTCTGTTTTACCTCTTTATAGCTGTCCCAAGCTAGGTAGCATCTACATTTGGAGTGAATCCGGGTAGTTTTGAGGATTGAGTTACATTTCAGGACTCTTGAATTCCCTGTGTTACTGTTGAGGTCTTTTTGAAAGTAATGCATTTTCTCAGTGTGTCCAGATACTTAGTACAATGGTCTTCACACTGAGGCAGGTGAACTTTCACAAAAGCATTTCAGGAAAGGTGGAAATGAGGTTGGTTTTCAGTGAGTCTTTTGCTGGATCCTCAATTTCCACAAGCGCTCCTCACTAAAATGGATTTGCCTGCAAATGCCCCTTGGCCACTTTCCCCATCTCCCTTTTCTTAATCATATTTTTCCCTTTTGTTAAAACGAAATACCTTTCAACCATCTGAAGTCTTACTTCAGCGACTTGTTTATCTTACTTTAGAGATTTGCTCAGGGGATGGGTTTAAAAACTTCTAGGGCATTAAACTAACCACAGTTCAAAATGCTGGTGTTGGGGTTAAAGAGAGGGAAAGATTGTTAATGACTGGATTACAAATTATTTTGCAGGTCGGGTGGTTTCCAATTCTTTGCTTTCAACAAAATTGAAGGATGACCTAATAAAATTGTCAGCTTAAATTTATTACAAATGAGATTTGATGATAAATTACTATATGGGTTTTGGCTTACCATTCGGAAAGACTTCAAAGATTTCAGTGACACTGCTGTAACAAAATACCTTTCATTCCTATCTATTTATTTGTGTAAACAAGTTTTCTCAGTGAGTATTGTATATGAAGTAAATAATATAAATAAAATTGATGCTGAAGTCTATATTATTCTAGACTAGAATAATATAGGTAAAATATAGATAAAATAATATTCACCTGTAAATATGTGAAATAAATCGGGAGAGGGGACAGTCTACCCATCAATTAATACAAGCATTTCCAAAATAACTTTTTATACTTAAAAATCATTTATGAAAAAAATTGTGTTCTACTAATAATTATAACGCTAATGCAACTCTAAAGAAATGTTAACATTTAGACCCTTAAGGTCACAGGAAATAAAAAATAAAATTTCAATGTTACATACATATTTTGCAGAGAAGTATGATAAGGTGATAAAAAAAGTCTTCCAAGCATACAATATGTTGCATTTGAATAAAAAATTCTGTGGGGAAATGGGATGGAAATGTGAGTTCAAAGAAAAAAAGGAGAAAAATATAAAAATTTTGACTGCTAAAGAAGGGCTTATTCACAGTTGTAGATGTTATTGGATATGGGTTTTTAAGATTAATTGCATACATTTTAAAGTGATATAAAAGATTTATTTGAAAATGTCAGTATGAAATGTTTTTTGTAGCTATTTAACTTAAAATAATAAATTTTAGAATCCAACCTAAAAACATGTGAAATGATATAAAACATGTGAAAATTCTTTTAGAACATACAAGCAAAAAAAAAAAAAAAAAGAATTAAAGACCAGCACTCTTGCAGTGGTTCTAGGCTCTGACGTATTTAAGAATCCCCCGGGAAACTTGTAAAATCTGCAGATTTCCAGGCTCACCCCCAGAGATTGCTACTCTGTAGATCTGCAAAACATATGGTTTTAATAAGCACTCCTAGGTGATTCTGATGTGTGGTCTGTGGACTGACCTTTGAGAAATATCACTTCAAGCTTTCTTCTCTGATCACAGTGCATCAGCAGAAAGCTGCTTACTTGAGTTTTTTTTTTTTTTTTTTTTTTTTCCCCTGGGCCATCTGTAGAACTGCCTCCTCTGAGTCATATTTTGTGTCACACCTTCACCTTTTGCTTGAGATGTCCTGAGAAAATTTTATGAAGGCTACCTGCATTTGTAAAGAAAATCACCCAAGACATCATTCCATCACCACCTTTCCCAGTCACCAGCACTTCTCACAGGTGACCACAAACCATAAATTTCTTTCAGAATTTGGTACTAAAGAAAGTGTTGCTTCTTTAGGAAAATACTGGCATGAATTTTTCTTAGAGATATATCAGTAAACTAGTTTTGTTTTTCTTTTCTTTTGGTTTGCTAAGAATCTCAGATAATTTTGTGACCTTGGACATTTGGATCCTAACCTCTGCTTATGACCTTCTAACCTAATTAAAATTTTCTTGGTCTTGATTTTTTAATAAGTTTTTTTATTTTTAATGATTTTAATTTTTTTAATGTTTATTTATTTTTGAGAGATGGAGACAGAGCATGACTGGGGGAGGGGCAGAGAGAGAGAGGGAGACACAGAACCTAAAACAGGGTCCAGGCTCTGAGCTGTCAAAACAGAGTCCAACGCAGTGCTCAGACTAGGGAACAGTGAGATCATGACCTAGGCCGAAGTCAAAACACTTAACTGACTGAACCACCCCTTTTTTATGATTTTAATAAATTACCTCCAAATCCTTTCTAGAGAAGTATAAATAAGGAAACAAATTGGCAAAATTATTCTGTTTCTATATATTTGTTAAATATATGGATAAAATATTTGGAACCAAAAGCATTTTCTAGTTTTATTCATCTTTGTATGTGTTTATGTGTGTGCATGTGCGTATGCGTGTGTGTGCATCCATCTGTAAAGGAAGTTTGCTTGTGGATGTAGAGAATGGATTGATGGAATTTACTGTTACATGTTGGGTGCACTCATTTGTAAGGCATATTGGGTTTTCAGGTGCACAACTGGATACATGGAAGTTAGGACAGACTAGGTAGACTTGGGGGGCTGGTAGAGTACCCAGGCTTCAGTTCCATGTGGGGATTGTAGTATGTTGCAAATAGGAAAAGTAGAATCTCTTAAAATGGAAAAGTCTAATAAGGAGATCCAAGGCTCACAGAATTCACCTTAAGGGAGGTCCAGATCCTATGGGCTGGTATCTATAAAGATGCCAATTGTCTTCCAAAGATACCTTAAACTTTTTGACTGTCCTTGAAAATAATGTTTAGTAGAGGGTAGAAGATAGAAATATGTAGTCTATGTATGTATGTATGTATACAAGAATCATTTATTTGTCATATATTCTAAAAATCCTATTATACACCTGCCCAGCCTCAGGATTAGAGTCAAATGAGACAAACAGGATAACATTCTTACTTTTTGCAAGGGCTATTATGAGTCTCCTTTCATAATTTAGAAAAAAATGTATGTTTTTGGCCATAAGGTACCTCAGGTATAAGCCTTGGCAGGGAGAGGGGAAGAAAGGGCAGCAGAGGCCCAGTCTATAGTGGGGTGGGGGGCCACCACTCAGCTCAAGCCAAAAATTCAAACCCATTTCTGCCAATTATTGACCCCAAAAGAAAGTAGAAATCTGTTTTTATGTGACCTCTTGACATTTTTTTTAAAGAGAGAGAGCAGGGGAGAGGGGCAGAGGGGGAGAAAGAGACAGAATCCTAAGCAAGATCCATGCTCAGTGAGAGCCTAACGCAGGCCTCGATCCTGTGATCCTGGGATCATGACCTCAGCCGTAATCAAGAAGTAGGATGCTCAACCAACTGAGCCTCCCAGGTGCCCCTTGATCTCTTGACTTTTAAATGCTGCATGGACCAAACAACATATCTGTGGATTTCATTTGGCTTCTAGAGTACCAATTTGGAACCTCAATTCAAGATAAATCCATCCATTTTTTTTTCTGGGCTAAGATTTTTTGTTTTTGTTTTTGTTTGTTTTTTTCCTGTACTTAAATTATCATTTTTAAAGAGGCATTTAAATACAGATAATTCAAGCAGTGTTTTGCAGGACTCAAACTCAGGAACCGTGAGATCATGACCTGAGGCGGAGTCAGATACTCAACCGACTGAGCCACCCAGGTGCCCCTAGGAAGTCCTCTATGAAACCACTCTTGGGCATATGATCATGGTGAAAGAGGGACAGATACGTTCTTTCTCTTGCTCATTGAACAGATTCAATATTTACCAAATTGAATTGAACTTGATAGTTAAAAGTATCAGCATTTTTCAGCTTGAAGCCCTTTCATACGTAGCAGACACTGTTGCCTGCCTGTATCAGTGCTACTTCCTCTTTCTGCCTTGTGTCTAGGCCAGGGTTGGAATCACAGTTGGTCTGAAGCAGTCATGACAATTCAGATCCTCTTTGCCAGTGATAGGTCTAAGAATGGACATAGAGTCAGTCCTGGCTAGGGAAACATAAGGGGAAGACTGCTGGGGTTTCCAGGCAGAATGTTTCTTCTCTAATAAAAGGAGGGGAAAAAAAAGAAAGAAAAAAGTATATTTACGTTCTATCTTTCCTTTCCTACTTTGGACACTGTCCTCTTAGGGCAGAAAATTCCGAGGTACCGTAGGCATTTTACAAGGAGGCGGAAGGCCAAGAGAATTACAAAGAAAGGAACCCAGCCCCCTGATGTGGCAGAGCTGCTGAAATGACTTTTGAACCACTTACCTTCAGACTTCTTGTCACATGAAAAAATTAAGTGCCCTATTGTTTAAACCATGGATAACAAGATTTTCTGTTACTTGCAGTGTAAAGGATTCTACCTGGAATACCATATAAATGCAGGGCTAGTGGTGTGTCAGAACTAGCTCACACAGGCTTGTGAGACAATTGTGTCTATCTCTTCCCAATTCTACTCTCAGTGACTTGGAGTTGGTAGCTTTAAATAACCTATGGTGGGAGTATTTATACTATGGAAGGAACTAGGCCAACGATATTTATCAGGGCCTTTTCCCCTCGAGAACTGGTTGTTAAACATTTATCAGCTGCCCACCACTGGGCAACTTACCTTACTCCTCACAGGTAATATAATACCAGCTACTAAGCTATTTATCATCTTTTTTTAAATTTTTTAATTTTTTTTTTTTTGGTAAGATTTTATTTTTAAGCAGTCTCTACAGTCGACATGGGCTTGAATTTACAACCCAGAGATCAAGAGTTGCTCCACTGACTGAGCCAGCCAGGCGCCCCTATTTATCATCTTTTAAAGTGCATTTTTAATAGAAAATGGGTAATAGATTATATCAAGACATTTTTAAGTTGTGGAGTTTTAGAACTGGAAGGGATTTTAGAAAATTTAAGAAGGCAAAATTAAATCTTGAGTGATTTTAAAACTAACCTAGCATTACATAACTAGTTAATAACAGAGTCAAGCCTACATTTTGACTCTTTATTCCCATCTTAGTAATCTTTCCAGTACACCATAGAGCCATTATATTACTTATACAATAATAATAATAATAAATAATTCTTTGCTTATGAACATCTAGCCTCAAATAAAAATACTAAGCTGCTGAGATATTCAATTTCTCTATAAATAGACCAACCTAGCTTTGATAATGCATATAAAAATCCATGTTTAAATATATATATATATATATATATATATATATATTCTAAATTTTAGTCTACTCAGCAAAGATGCAGACCTTAAAGAAGGCTGACATATGGAAGCTGTTAGCATGAGATTAAAAGCTGCCAACAACCTTCAATCATTACTCACAGTAAGTCCCGACAAGTAATGGGATGATCAGCTGGGCCTGTGCTGCCCCGGGTACACCAAGAATACTCGCGCAGAAAGGGAGTTGCTGCCACGTCCATTCTCCGGAGGCTGAAGGACTGTCAGCTGAAGCCTGAGCTCCTCTGCTGGATTGAGGAGAGGCAGACCATCTTGAAAGACAGAAACTACATTGTGGGATAAAAGGAATTCACAGAGGATCTGGAATGGACAGTGGGGCCATGGAATGCCAGATTCTGACAACTTAGGTTTGAAATAGCTGACCAAATTAGCCAGCAGAGATTAGATATTGAAAACACTCAGTACTGGTTGGAGTACTTGTGGGGGCTTCACAGTGCTGGTGTGCATGAAAACTGGTACGTTTTTGGAAAGCAATTAGGCAGTATCCTGCGTATCAATAACTGCAAACATAAAGATGTTACATAATTTTGATATAATGTTGAGCATGTGGTGATACATACAGGTGAGTTCATTATACCAGTCTCTCTATTTTGGGGTACAGTTGGAATTTTTCACAAAATTTTAGGAAATGTATATAGGATTTGGCTCAGGAATTCTAATTTTTATTGATCCATTTTAAGGAAATATCATATATAAAAGATTAATGACCATTTATTATAAAGTAGTAAAAAAATTGGAAGCAATCCAAATTTCTAACAACTGGAGAATGGGTGAATACATTATAATATGTCCATACAATAAAAATGCAAAGGAACCATTAAGATCATATTTTGAAAGATATTTAATAAAAAGAGAAAATACTCAAAACACAAAATCAAATAATAGAGAACAGTACAGTATGTGTGTCTGTGTGTCATTTAGAGAAGACTGAAGAAGATGCACTAAAACCAAGGTGTTCTCAGTGATTATGTTTGTCCTTTATTTTCTGGATTTTCCAAAGTTTCTCTAATACGCGTGTAGAAACTTAAAATTAAAGACTTTTTTCTTATTATAAAATCAATACATGCTAACTTAACAATAGAAAGTATGGAGAAAAAGAAAATATTGAAACGTCTATACTTAGAAAAAATAATAACAAAATAGAAAACAGAACAAACAAAAAACTTCATGTTACTTGCAGATACTTCTGATAATGAAGGGTATCTGTCTTAATCAGCACTGAAGTCCAGAAGGCTAAACTGCACCCAGAGCATACATCTGAGTAAGCAGATTAATGGTTAATGCCATCAGGGAGATGGGGGATAAGAGATAGACCCTCGGACTGGATGTTTGAGGTTGAGAGAAGGTGGTAATTGAGAGTGAATTTTTTCAGGAGCAACTGTGTTGGTGTGAGGCTGAGAGAGGCAACAATAGACAAAGAAAGGACTTAAAAGATTCTTGCTCTGCATTCAGAATGCACTCTCTACGCTGGGGTGCATATTTCTCCACTTAAGAAATGAAGAGTGAAGAGATTATTGTGCTAATAATTACTGTGTGATTTCCCAACTGTGTGTCTCCTAATAAGAGAACAAGTTGAGAATGAGCCAAGTGAGGCCCAACACAATTTATTTCAGTTATATGGTCACCCTCAAGTTTAAGACCTTGGTTATCCCAGATATGCAACCACAGGCTCTAGAAACCTGACCTGAAAACCCTAGTTTAGACCAGTGTTTGCCAACTTTTTTCCCTCATGCAACGCGTAGGAAAGATGACATTCCCATATGGAACATATTCCCATGGTGCACCTAGGGTTAAGAGACATGTCTCTAATTCTCTCCAAACTAAGAAGGCAATGCTAATGAGTGTAATGTTATTATAAAGAAATCCTTGACTGTACTGTGATCTTTATTTGAAAATAGTGATTAATTCACAAATGATGGTTGTCTTTAACAAGCTCATCCTTAGGGTAGGTAGGGTAGCCACCGCCGGTCTCACGCTTGGAGGGAGGGCCATGTAGGTATTACACCTATTCCTACTTTCTGAATATAATTAAAATCGCTTTCAAAATTTCTGCCTTTAATGATATCCCAAGAGGTTTATGAAACTTGCTGACCATGCAGCCTCCTTTCAAGTGAGATTAGCTTGGACAGGTAGGACAGGCTGAGTTGCCCGGGTTCCACACCCATCTGGGAGAGGCCTTGCTCTTTGCCTTTTCTCAGAATCAAATTATGAATAACGTCACTTGAAAGAGGCCTGCTCTTTTATCTTAAATAGGCCCTTTTACCTTGAAATTAAAATGGGGGGTCAGAGTAGGGGCGCCTGAGTGGCGCAGTCGGTTAAGCGTCCGACTTCAGCCAGGCCACGATCTCGCGGTCCGTGAGTTCGAGCCCCGCGTCAGGCTCTGGGCTGATGACTCAGAGCCTGGAGCCTGTTTCCGATTCTGTGTCTCCCTCTCTCTCTGCCCCTCCCCCGTTCATGCTCTGTCTCTTTCTGTCCCAAAAATAAATAAACGTTGAAAAAAAAAATATTAAAAAAAAAATAAAATGGGGGGTCAGAGTAAACTAAGAATGATGACTGATGATATTTATTCATTAATTAACCAATTATACATTTCAACATTTACTGTATGCAGGCACTGTTCTAGACTCTAGGGATTCAGCAGTGAAAGAAGACAGACAAGATTGATCCCTACTTTCATGAGGCTTTCATTCTAGTGGGTGGAGACATCAGACATGAAACAAAATTGGAAGCACTGTTAGTTTATTTGGGTCCTCATTCAATTCATTTATTTAGCTAACATGTACCAAAAATATCTAACATGTGCCAGGCATTCTAGATGCTTTCACATAAATCTCATTTAATTTTTGCATTAACTCTGCACAAAAGTATATTATTATCTCCTTTGTTCAGACGCATAAATAGCACAGCTCATTGTAATAGCAAAAGAGAGGAAGCAATCAATATGTGCAATATAGGAGACTTGTTAAGTAAATTATAGCAATCTGTGCAATAAAATACTATATTATGTAGCTATTTTTTTTATGTAGCTATTCTAAAGATCTCCATGTGCTGATACGGAAAGTTGCCCAAAATACAGTGTCAACTTAAAAAAAAAAAAAAAAAGAAAAATGCAGAACAGGATTTAAAATCAGCTCTTGTTTATGTTTTCTTCAAAAAAAGAAAAAAGATATTCATACCCCTATGTTTGTACATGGAAAGTATATGAGAGACCACATAAATAATTCAATAGTGATTCTAGGGAAGGGGAATGGTGATTTAAGATGAGAGGAATACTTACTTTTAATTGTATATCCATCCTTTGACAGTTTGAAATGTTAACCATATGCATTAATTATTTTTTCAGTTAAAGTTGCTCATGTTTTCTTAGAAGAATGTTGATTGACCTTCTGAAAACTTCAGGGAAATGATTGGCTTGTGTTTAAGGTCATGGGAATTTAATTTCGAGGTCTTTAATTTAGGAAAGAAGATAGGTAAATGTCATGTAAAGGAAAAATATATTAACTTGTATGCTTCAAGGTAACTGTGTGCGCCTATACCTGTGCTTGTTGAAAAGAACTGGTGGGGTTTCCTGAACAGAAACTGAGGGGCCCAAGGTAAAGGATTAGACACGATTTAAGGGAAAAAGAAAAGAGGATTTAGAAAAGGTGCTAATGTTTCATTCTTTGTATTCATAGTACCTGGTATAGTGCTTGGTGCTAGGGGATGATGTTTGTGAAAGCACATGAGATTATCTGAGGATGTTAGGGGTGAGGATGCAATGGCAGGGGATTGAAGTTAAAGCAGTTTCTGGGGTTCATGATATGGTTTGATCATCTCAGCCAGATGAAGATGCAAGGGAAAATGTGGTTCAGAATATAAATTACTCAGTTCCTTCTCATCCCCAGTAGAAGGCATATCCCCCAAGTCTGCTGATTTGGAAAATCCTTAGCTTTTGCAAGGACTGAATTCCTTTGCTTGTTATTTATCAGCATTCTGCTGACAAGCCTTGTTCCTTCTCTGTCCTTAGCTCCTTTTTTGTTTTCTTGTTAAAAGATCTATTAAAAAAAAAAAAAAAGCAGTTCAGTAGCTCAACTTTTTCAAAATCTCATTTCATCTCATTTGTCATTTATTAATGGGCCTATTTTCTCTCCAGTATTTCTTATCCCTCAGATATATTTGAGGAAATTCTTTTTTAAATCCCTGGGGCTATTATTATATCACTAGTTCTTTTTACCGCCTTTTTAAACATCAGACTCAGACTTTAATCACTCTATATATTACTCCCCCCCCTTTCCCACTTTTCTTTTTCAAAGTACTTTTTTTTCTCTTCTAAATCTAGTATTCTGAAAATCCCTAGTGAGTCCAAGCTGGATGTATTTTTGTTTTGAGAAATTTATCAGATGAATTACAACTTATTACTGCTTGCCTCTAGGTTATTTAAGGATAGTCTGGTCTTTTTTTAGCTAACAATTTCCTATATCTTCTATCAATAGGAAACAGAAACATGCAGCTCATTTTGTGGTCATTTAATATTTTCCCCTAATTTTGCTTTGATATCAGTTTCTTAACTTTTAAAAACAGGTTTATTAGGAATCCATTTTTAATAAACCCTGACATCCTAAACATGTCTTTTGATTGAATCCCATTTTAAAGGCCATTTTAATGTTCTTTTGCATTTCAATATTCACTTGATGCTATTGGACAGCAGAATCAAGGCAAGGAAAAACGCTTTGCTATCAGAAGGACAGTGGAAAGAGCAAACCTTAGGTTCAGAAGTAGGAATCCACTTTTATGATGTCTTTCTTTCCTCTCTCTTCTTTCCTCCCTCTTTCTTTCTCTCTCTCTTTCTTTCTTTCTTTCCGTCTTTTCTTCTTTTTTTCTTTGATTCAGACTTTGCCTATCTCACTTTCCCCAACTAGAATCAATCATCTCCTCCTCTCTTCTTATCTAATATCGAAAAAGACACATAAGACATTTTGCAAAACGCTATGAATGCCCGTGAAAAAGGGCATTATGTAAATGTCCAGTATTATTATGCTGGAATCTTGCCATTATGCTGTTTGCAAAAGAATAAGATTTAGAATAATATTCTCCTTTCAACCTTCAGTCCAGGGAGGTTCAGTTACCAAAATACCAGAAGAATGAGCCTACATGGTAGGCTCACAGCAAAGATCCAAACACTGAATTTATGCCTTTTTATTAATGATGATTGCTGTCATTATGTTCAACCTCTTGTGGCAGTCATGGTAATGGAGGGAATTGAGGGCAAGATGAGTTGCCTTTGCTTATTTTGCTCATGAGGAGGGAAAAGACAACAAAGGAGTGGGTCCTGGCTGTAGTCCAAATGAGTCAAACAGCTCAGTTTACATGTGTGTGTGGGGGGGGGGGGGGGGGGGAGGGGAAATGATGTTGCATAATGGGAATGAAGTTTGTGTAAATATTGACACCGTGTATATAAGGGAAAATACTGTCTTAGGAGGCACTAGAAGGTACAAGGCTGTGTTAGACATTCCTAGATGTAAAGGAGTTACCATCCTAAACTGGGCAATTTAAGGGCACACCCATAAAACCCAGTCAATCTCATAACAGCTCTTGCTTCCTGGCTGCCCCAGTCTGTAGTCTCTGCCCTGAGACCTACTCCATTACTTTGCATTTGCAGTCAACCATTCTATTCGGAGCCCCTGTGTGTAAGACTAGGTGTTCCTCAGAACAACGGGCAACTAACTTGCTGTAAGTGTGCAAAAGATTGGTTCTCACAGTTTCATAGAAAAGATGACTTTTGGATGGGAGGTCTTAAGGGCTGAGTAGGGGCTCACAAACTCAAGTGTCTTGGGACAGTTAACACAAATATGTGACGTAGGCTAGAGAAGTGCTAAACTGCTTGTGTTGCTGGCTAAGAATAATATGTGCTTCAGTATCTATTATAGGCCCAATGAAATAACCAAAAGCAGCACATATCCAGAGCCCTAGAGAAATCCTAGGCCACTGGTTTGAGACCCCGATTTACATAGATGGAGGACGGGTAGTGAGGCACTACAGAGTGAAAGAGTAAATATGAAAAAAAGAAAAAACAAAACACCATCACATGCACGTTATCTAAGAACTCTACTGGCATTGATGAATTTATCACAGGGATTGATAATATTTCAGAAGCAAAGGTATAAGAAATGACCTCTATTCTTTTGAAAAGATAAAGCTGGTAGAGAAAGATCTAGTAGCCCAGAGTAAGCAAAGGACATTTTAAAGTTCAAGGGTTTAGAGATACCCCATAAATATTTCACTATTTATGCTAACACATTCTTTAAAATGCAGGTGTCAGTCAGAAAATTTTAGATTAGATTACCTCGTATGACCTAGCTGAGATTAACCCCCCAAAACAGAATAGAAGATTATATATGGAGAGAGAGGGGGGAAATTTAGAGTTTGAGGCTTGGGTAAAGTCAGAATTGTAGGTGGGTGTGAGTGCTCTGGCAGGCTGAAGGCAGCTGAGGAACCCTGCAGGCATGGGGGTGGGTACTGCAGGAGAGGGAGGAGGAAAGCTTTGTCTACTGTGCAATTTTGCCTAGGGCAGCTAATTGCTTGTGCCCAGAAAATTGCCTCTGGAAGCCTTGGGCAATATGAAGTCGGTTTTCCCTGATGCCTAGTTTATCAGGTTAAGTTGAAATTTGGTAGAGAGGAGAGGAGGGGAATGATGAGCTGAAAGAACTCCTGAGCTGAAAGAAACCTCAAAGGTCACCAAGTTTTTCAAAAAGTGTCTATACTGACAAAAGAGGGAACTCGAACCTCCTCCGGAAGTAGTACCTCCACCAAAAAAGCAACCCACCACTAGTGGCAATATTTTTAGGTACTGAAAGGGGAAGGGGAAGGGGGGACTTCACTTGATAATTAGTTCCAGGATTCACCCCGGTATGAAGAATATACGAAGTAAGGGGAAGGATCTAACATTCATTGAGTCTTTATCATGTGCCCATGCTTTGTACTGGATACATGATATTTATTACCTCACTTAATTTTCATAGCAATTGTGGAACAAGTTACCATCATCATTTAATACAGGATTAATAATTCTGAGATTAACAAATTTTCCCATGGTTGTTTAGCCGGTAAGAGGTAGAGTTAGAATTTGAATCCAGGTATGTTTGACTAGGCCATCCTGCCTCTTTTCCACAGATGGAAATTAAATGCTATGTACTGTGATAGGTGATTTAGGGATATAAATCAATAGGGATATAAATAAATAGTTTATCCTTGTCTCTTAGAGTTGATAATCTAAAGAAGGAAAACCCTGAATTAATTAACTGGTCATTTGAGCTTTCTATTCAGTGTCCCAATCTATAAGAGGTGGAGGAGATCACTCACAGCCACATAGATGGCAAGATACTCTCAGTGTTCATATAATTAAAAAAAAAAAAAATAAGGTGAGGTGCCACAAATGGCCAAAATCCTTTTTATTAATCTGCATAGCTTTGCATGGCATATAGAATAATGTTCCCAAACTGTCCTAAGATATTAATAGGCTCAGCAAAAACAAAACAAAACAAAACCCTAAAGCCTGGTGTTAGCAATATTTCTTCAAAAATGCATTTCAAAAATAAATGTAAGGAAAATACTGAGTACATTTCTGTTCTTCTTATTGTGCAGTATCTGTCTATAAGAAATGGTGGACAATCCTAAGAACAAAGGAAGTTGCATATGTCACCTGAAGGGTAACTGACAAGGTGCTCAATTTATTCGTTAATACGGAGTCAAAATTGACTATTTACCAATGTAATGTAAACATTAATACATGTTGACTCTTTCATGATCTTCAGCCTATATTATGCATATTTGTGATATGGATAAAATTTTGCTTCAGTCTAACAGAAGTTACATTTTCTTTGAAACCATATTTTACTGTCTGCTTTAATCCAGATGCCTATTATATTTTATGAGTTTGTGGTGATTTTTCATCATCACGTTATAATGAGATCAAATCTGTTTGGGAGATAGTAATCAAGTACTTGCTTCCAAGTCGATAACCACGTTCTGATTCCCAAGTTTCCCAACGGGTACGCTGGTCTTCTTGATTTGGTTTTCTACTTTTGAACTTTTTCTACTTCATTAGACAGATTTATAGTGTCCAATGCACATAGATCCACAGTATTAAGTACACACAAACTTAACACTTTGCTTACCCATATAATGACAAAAAACATATTATCAGAATCACTAAAATAGCACATTTTATGTTACATGTTACATGTATTTCACATGTATTGTAATTAAAAATAAAACATATCAGAGGTCACAATGGGACATAAGTAAGAATATAAACTCATGCATTGCAAAAAATAGTATCTTTGGTGTCATAATTTTACATAAAATAGAAAATAATATTTTATTTGTGTGAAACAAACCGTATAAATTGGAGTTAATTGTCCCATAAAATCTAAACCAGAAATATATTCATGAGAATATTTACATAGAATTAGGTAAAAAGCTGGACCACAATTTCCAGGAGGATATTGCTCACTGGTATTCCTCAGCACTTGGCATAGTGCCTGGCACTTAGTATGCATTCAACAAATATTTGTTGAATGGATAAAAAGATTATTTCAGCTCTGGGCCTCTTTTCTTAGTTGCCCATTTAACCTGTTTACTCTCTAGAGCAAGTTACATAATTTATACTTAATGTTTCCGGGTTCCCAGTTCCTTTAGAACATAAATTGAACCAGTGTGATTATAAAACTTGGTAAATTGCAGATTAAAAACAAACAACATAAAAACCTATTGCTGTAACTAATAAATCTGAGTAAAAACAATTGTTTAAAAAATTTTTTTTTAATGTTTATTTATTTTTGAGACAGTGTGAGTGGGAGAGGAGCAGAGAGAGGGAGACACAGAATCTGAAGCAGGCTCCAGGCTCTGAGCTGTCAGCACAGAGCCCGACATGGGGCTCAAACTCATGGACCGTGAGATCATGACCTGGGCTGAAGTTGGACGCTTACCAACTGAGCCACCCAGGCACCCCAAAAACAATTGTTTAAAAATAGTTTTAGGTTTTAAAAATAGTTTTAGGTTTTATTTAAAAATCATTTATAGGGGCGCCTGGGTGGCGCAGTCGGTTAGGCGTCCGACTTCAGCCAGGTCACGATCTCGCGGTCCGTGAGTTCGAGCCCCGCGTCAGGCTCTGGGCTGATGGCTCAGAGCCTGGAGCCTGTTTCCGATTCTGTGTCTCCCTCTCTCTCTGCCCCTCCCCCGTTCATGCTCTGTCTCTCTCTGTCCCAAAAATAAGTAAACGTTGAAAAAAAAAAAATTTAAAAATCATTTATATACCTTTATTTCCATATGAGGATGAACCATATGAAACTGTCTTTTGTCAAAATTGGCAATTTCATATGGTTTGATCTTAGTTTTTAAAATTTGATCTTAGTAATTTATATTTTTTTATAAAGTTTATTTATCTATTTTGAGAGGCAGAGAGAACATGAGCTGGGGAAGGGCAGAGAGAGAGGGAGAGAGAGAATCCCAAGCGGGTGGCGCTCTGTCAGCACAGAGCCTGATGCGGGGCTTGAATTCTTGAACCATGAGATCATGACCTGAGCCAAAACTGACTCAGACACTTAACCAACTGAGCCACCCAGGTGCCCTAGTAATTTACAAATTACTGGCTAGTTTATGCCTACAGTTTCAAGTGATGGAAACATTGAACCTTGGAAAAAATGCAGTGTTCATTGAAAGGGCTCTTCTTTGCTTCCAAATGCCAGGGACTGAAAGTGATCTCAAAAATTGGAACAAATATTACAGCATCTTCATTAAAATACGTGAAGCTGACACTTTTACTACTAAATTTTATGGTTAATCACAAATCTCCTACCACAGACTGTGGAATGAGCATCTGAATGTATTGTAAGAAGATTTAATGACCTTAAATATTGATTACCTTAACACGTAGCAGTCCCTTCCATTTCTGAAGTTAAAACAAGCACTCTCAATTATTATGGTTAAAAAAAGGATGAGAGGGGCGCCTGGGTGGCTCAGTCGGTTGAGCGTCCGACTTCAGCCTGGGTCACGATCTCACGGTCTGTGAGTTCGAGCCCCGCGTCAGGCTCTGGGCTGATGGCTCGGAGCCTGGAGCCTGCTTCCGATTCTGTGTCTCCCTCTCTCTCTGACCCTCCCCCGTTCATGCTCTGTCTCTCTCTGTCTCAAGAATAAATAAACGTTAAAAAAAAAAAAAAAATTTAAAAAAAAAAAAAAAAAAAAAAAAAAAGGATGAGAAATTCATGTATTTCATAATTAAAAGTATCATAATAAAGTGGACCTATAATTTGTTTTCAAAAATATTGCCAATAATGATAAAAGACAGGGAAATTAATTTTGATCATTCATTATTTAAATAATTTTAAGTCTCTAAGTGATCATAATGATTTGAATGGTCTAGGTCAGGGCTAGGACAATGGCCCCAGAGCCAAAGCAGCGACATGGGCAAAGTCTTACCCAGGAAATAGAACAATGCTTTGCTTCTGTTGTCATCCATGACTCCTTTAGCTACCTGTGGACACTGTCACGAGAGAAACCCCCAAGTAAAAACCTATAAAACTGAGAGGTATAAAGGGGAGAATTAGGAGCACCTGGGGGGCTCAGTCAGTTAAGCATCCGACTTCAGCTTAGGTCATGATCTCATGGTTTGTGTGTTTGATCCCCATATCATGCTCTGTGCTGATAGCCTAGAGCCTGCTTCGGATTCTGTGTCTCCCTCTTTCTCTGCCCTCCCCTGTTCATGCTCTGTCTCTCTCCTTGTCTCTGTCGCTCTCTCAAAAACAAATAAACATTAAAAAAAGGGAGGAGAATTAGACAGGTGCAGAGTGCTATTACCACCTTCGAGTTATAAGCCAATGCATCTCCTTTCTTCTCCCAGCCTCTGTTTAGCAAGAGAAGGGTTAGGCTAAATTTACACGAGAATGGCTGGTTATCCAGACTTGCTAGTAGACCATTCCAACGTTAGTGGGAGGAGTATGTGAAGCACTACATTTTGGTGACCACAAAACTTTCCAGACATTGTCTATGCTTATATTTATTTCTACACTAAAAACAATAGTACCAGATAATACTTGCTGCATTATAGCTTGCTTTCTAAAAATTAAAAAGTATGTATGTTATGAACTCCATTCCTGTCATTCACTATTTTTATACAATATTCTTTTTAGAGTTGCTTAAAATTCTGTTGTGTGTGTGGTACTCCACAGTATGTCCACACAATCCTCTGTTGTTGTTCACTGTTTTTCTGAATTCATTTCTTCACTGGTATTAACAACATGGCAGCTAAATCTGAGCATAAATTCTTAATTCTTTTTCAGGGGAAATTTAGCAAATTCTAGAAGTGGAATTTCCTGGTTGACGATAGGGATTTTGAATAATTTTCCAGAGGGAACAACAGTTAGCTCCCAAGAGCAGAGATAAGGAAGAGAGAAAAGTCAGGCCGTAGGGAGAACCCTCTCATACTGGGGGAGCTTCTGAACGGAGTCTAGATGAACTCATTTAGAAATACAGAACACATATTTGCGACCTCACACTTAGACAATTAATTCAAGCTCAGGCCAGAAAGACAGGGTGAGACAATTGAAAATTGTATTTATTATGTGCCAAGCAGTGCTATAAGCAATTTCTGTGTGTTATCTCACTCTATTCCTACCATAACTCAGAGAAGTAGGTAAGAATAGAGGCAAGAGAAGTTAAATGACTTTCCCAGGGTCTCATATCTAGTATGTGGCAGAGCACAGAACCTTGTATGCCTTTAACAACTGTGCATTCTTGCTTCCTGTCCAATATGCTGGCTGCTTAGGCAGACAAGCTAGGAAAGTCCCCAAATAAAAGTCCACGATGCACACTACATCTTTCTAAAATCTCCTACTTTTCTCTTTTTCAGAAGTTAGAATTCTCCACCAATGCCACATTCTCTTTTGGTAGTAAGTACAATGATGATAAACTTAAATATTTTAGTATTTGTCACTAGTCATGCAATAAGTCATTTAAAAAATTGATCTATATTAATTATAAGTGCATCAACCATTGCTGCAGTTTAATTACTAAATTCTGATAGTTGGTATAAATAACCAATTCTTTTTGTATGATTGTACTTGATCAGGACATTGCAGAATTCTCATTGGATGTATTCTTTATATTCCAATTACGTTGAAAGTCAATTAGGGATACACAGACACAACAAGGAAGATACAGTAATTGTCCTTTCCAGGAAGTAATGCTGGTTAGGTTTTGATTTTCACACAGTATATATTGTTTTTATTTTTTTTTAATGTTTATTTTATTTCTGAGAGAGAAGGGGGGGTGGGGAGGGGTAGAGAAAGAGGGAGACACAGAATCTGAAGTAGGCTCCAGGCTCTGATCCATCAGCACAGAACCTGATGAGGGGCTCGAACTCACGAACCCCGAGATCATGACCTGAGCCAAAGTTGGACGCTTAACCAACTGAGCCACCCAGGTGCCCCCATACATATTTTATTCTAAATAAATATCTGAAAACGTCCAAGTCAACATGTTCTGCATAAAACATGGGCTCTCATAACACTGTCACCTCCTTTAAAATGGCTGAAGATAGGGGTGACTGGGTGGCTCAGTCAGTTAAGCATCTGACTTTGGCTCAGGTCATGATCTCGCAATCAGTGAGTTCGAGCCCCGCATCTGGCTCTGTGCTGACAACTCAGAGCCTGGAGCCTGCTTTGGATTCTGTGTCTCCCTCTCTCTCTCTGCCCCTCCCCTGTTTGTGCTCGGTCTCTCAAAAATGAATAAACGTTAAAAATAAATAAATAAATAAAATGGCCAGAGATATGTACACATTGAAATTAAAGAGTTCCTCAAAGCACCCTTGAATGACTAAAAGAGGATTGTGTTTATATTCAGGTACAATTATCAGCTGGAAAAGATGTTTTCCTTGCCCCTGTTGCTGCTGCTTCCTCCTTCCTTCTTCAAAATCCTCAGTTCCTTTTAAGTATTATCAAGTAATATAGCACAGTGGTTAAAATTATGGGTTCTGGAGCCAGAATACCCAGTTTCCAATCCTAGCTCTGCCACTTACTAGCTGTGTGATCTGGGTAACTTCCTCAGCTTCTCTGTGTCTTAGTTTCTTCACCTGAAACTCCAAACTTACGTCTCCAGACTTGAGACCTCCTAAGAATTGCAGTTTTGTGTGGTAATTGCCCAGCTTCTCTCTCAACATGACTGTCTAAAAGGTATCTCAAACTTAACATCACCAAAGAGGACTGTCTCATTCCTACTCTGCTCTGGCATGTAAATGGCAACACCACTCAAAACGCAAATCTAAGAGTTTCCTTGATTCTTCTTTCCCTCTCATTTCCATACCTAATCAATCAATTCTATCCCCTTTACCTCCAAGCATATCTCAAATCTTCCCATTTCTTCCATTTCTACCAGCACTACCTTCTCCAGGCTATTGTTATCTCATGTCTGGGCTCCTGCAATGTTTTCTTTTCTAGTCTCTATTCTTCCCCTGTTACTTCTCCAAAATCTAATCTTCTTATGCCAGAATGATTTTTTAAAATCATAAGTCATATAGTCACCCTCTTACTCCATATCCCCCAGTGGCATCTCATTACCTTTAGAATAAAAGCCAAACTCCTTAATTTAGCTTTCAAAGTCTGAAAAATCAGTGCTGTTGTGGGTGAAAGGGTGTCCTCCCCCAAATTCACGTGTACCTGGAAACTTAGAATGTGACCTTATTTGGAAATAGGGTTTTGCAGATGAAATTAAGATGAGCTCATACTGGATTAGGGTGTGCCCCAAATACAATGGCTGGTGTCCTTATAAGAAGAAGAAAGGGCGCAGAGAGAGAACATACTGAGGAAGACCACATGAGGACAAAGACAGAGATTGGAGTGATAAGACAATGTGATAGTCTACATTCTCCACAAGAATACTGAGAATTGCTGAGAGACACCAGAAACTAGGAAGAGGTAAGGAAATAGTCTCCCTTAGAACCTAGAGTCTTTGGAGGAAGTAGGTCCTGCTGACACCTTGATTTCAGACCCCCTTTGCCTCCAAAACTGTGTGAGAATATAATTTGTTTTTTCAAGCCATCAAGTTTGTGGTATTTTGTTATGACAGCTTTAGGAAACGAATACAGGTGCATTTATACCTCTCCAGCTTCAACTTGATTGCTCTCCCCTTGCCCTCTACCCTCCAGTCACACTGGTCTCTCTCTGTCCTTGGTGTTAGAACATCAAGCTTGTTCCCACTTCAGGGCTTTTCACTAGCTGTTCCCTTTACGTGGGAATGCTTATCCCTGATCTTTGCTTGGAATCTTCTTATTGTTCAGCTCTCAGCTAAAATGTCACCCTATCAGAGATTCCCAGCTCAACCATCATTTCTTTTTTTTTTTTTTTTTTTGTAATTTAACTTTATTTTTTATTTTTTAAAATTTACATCCAAATTGGTTAGTATATAGTGAAGCAATGATTTCAGGAGTAGATTCCTTAATGCCCCTTACCCATTTAGCCCATCCCCCCTCCCACAACCCCTCCAGCAACCCTCAGTTTGTTCTCCGTATTTATGAGTCTCTTTTGTTTTGTCCCCCTCCCTGTTTTTATATGGTTTTTGTTTCCCTTCTCTTATGTTCATCTGTTTTGTCTCTTAAAGTCCTCGTATGAGTGAAGTCATATGATTTTTGTCTTTCTCTGACTGACTAATCTCACTTAGCATAATACCCTCCAGTTCCATCCACATAGTTGCAAATGGCAAGATTTCATCCTTTTTGATTGCTGAGTAATACTCCATTGTATATATATATCACATTTTCTTTATCCATTCATCCATCGATGGACATTTGGGCTCTTTCCATTCTTTGGCTATTATTGATAGTGCTGCTATAAACATGGTGGCACATATGTCCCTTCAAAACAGCACACCTGTATCCGTGCAGGTAGCAATTGCCTACTAGTGCAATTGCTGGGTCGTAGGGTAGTTCTATTTTTAGTTTTTTGAGAAACCTCCATACTGTTTTCCAGAGTGGCTACATCAGCTTGCATTGCCACCAACAATGCAAAAGAGATCCTCTTTCTCCACATCCTCACCAACATCTATTGTTGCCTGAGTTGTTAATGTTAGCCATTCTGACAGGTGTAAGGTGGTATCTCATTGTGGTTTTGATTTGTATTTCCCTGATGATGAGTGATGTTGAGCATTTTTTCATGTGTCGGTTGGCTATCTGGATGTCTTCTTTGGAGAAGTGTCTATTCATGGCTTTTGCCCATTTCTTCACTGGATTATTTGTTTTTTGGGTGTTGAGTTTGATAAGTTCTTTGTAGATTTTGGATACTAACCCTTTATCTGATATGTCATTTGCAAATATCTTCTCCCATTCTGTCAGTTGCCTTTTAGTTTTGCTGATTGTTTCCTTCATTGTGCAGAAGCTTTTTATTTTGATGAGGCCCCAGTAGTTCATTTTTGCTTTTGTTTCCCTTGCCTCCAGAGACGTGTTGAGTAAGAAATTGCTGCGGTCAAGATCAAAGAGGTTTTTGCCTGCTTTCTCTTCGAGGATTTTGATGGCTTCCTGCCTTACATTGAGGTCTTTCATCCATTTTGAGTTTATTTTTGTGTATGGTGTAAGAAAGTGGTCCGGGTTCATTCTTCTGTATGTCGCTGTCCAGTTTCCCCAGCACCACTTGCTGAAGAGACTGTCTTTATTCCATTGGATATTCTTTCCTGCTTTGTCAAAGATTAGCTGCCCATACTTTTGTGGGTCCTTTCTGGGTTCTCTATTCTATTCCATGGATCTGAGTGTCTGTTCTTGTGCCAGTACCATACTGTCTTGATGATTACAACTTTGTAGTATAGCTTGAAGTCCGGGATTGTGATGCCTCCTGCTTTGGTTTTCTTTTTCAAGATTGCTTTGGCTATTTGGGGTCTTTTCTGGTTGCATACAAATTTTAGGATTATTTGTTCTAGCTCTGTGAAGAATGCTGGTGTTACTTTGATAGAGATCGTGTTGAATATGTAGATTGCTTTGGATAGTACTGACATTTTAACAATATTTGTTCTTCCTATCCAGGAGCATGGAATCTTTTTTCATTTCTTTGTGTCTTCTTCAATTTCTTTCATAAGCTTTCTATAGTTTTCAGTGTATAGATTTTTCACCTCTTTGGTTAGATTTATTCCTAGGTATCTTATGTTTTTTGGTGCAACTGTAAATGGGATCGATTCCTTAATTCTCTTTCTGTTGCTTCATTGTTGGTGTATAGGAATGCAACCGATTTCTGTGCATTGATTTTGTATCCTGCAATTTTGCTGAATTCATAAATCAGTTCTAGCAGTTTTTTGGTGGAATCTTTTGGGTTTTCCATATAGAGTATCATGTCATCTGTGAAGAGGGAAAGTTTGACTTCCTCCTGGCCGATTTGGATGCTTTTTATTTCTTTGTGTTGTCTGATTGCAGATGCTAAGACTTCCAATATTATATTGAATAACAGTGGCGAGAGTGGACATCCCTGTCTTGTTCCTGACCTTAGGGGAAAAGCTCTTAGTTTTTCCCCATTGAGGATGATATTAACGTTGGATTGCTCATATATGGCTTTTATCATCTCGAGATATGATCCTTCTATACCTAGTTTCTTGAGGGTTTTTATCAAGAAAGGATGCTGTATTTTGTCAAATGCTTTCTCTGCATCCATTGAGAGGATCATGTGGTTCTTGTCCTTTCTTTTATTGATGTGATGGATCACCTTAATTGTTTTGCAGATATTGAGCCAGCCCTGCATCCCAGGTATAAATCCCACTTAGTCGTGGTGAATGATTTTTTTAATGTATTGATGGATCCGGTTGGCTAATATCTTGTTGAGGATTTTTGCATCCATGTTCATCAGGGAAATTGGTCTATAGTTCTCCTTTTTAGTGGGGTCTCTGTCTGGTTTTGGAATCAGGGTAATGCTGACTTCATAGAAAGAGTTTGGATTTCTATTTTTTGGAACAGTTTCAAGAGAATAGGTGTTAACTCTTTCTTAAATGTTTGGTAGAAATTCCCTGGAAAGCCATCTGGCCCTGGACTCTTGTTTTTTGGGAGATTTGTTATTACTAATTCGATTTCCTTACTGGATGTGGGTCTGTTCAAATTTTCTATTTCTTCCTGTTTCAGTTTTGGTAGTGTATATGTTTCTAGGAATTTGTCCATTTCTTCCAGATTGCCCAATTTATTGGCATATAATTGCTCATAATATTCTCTTATTATTGTTTTTATTTCTGTTGTGTTTGGTTGTGATTTTTCCCTTTCATTCTTGATTTTACTTATTTGGGTCCTTTCCTTTTTCTTCTTGATCAAACTGGCTAGTGGTTTATCAATTTTGTTAATTCTTTCAAAGAACCAGCTTCTGGTTTCATTGATCTGTACTACTGTTTTTTGTTTTTTGTTTTTTTTGGTTTTGATAGCATTAATTTCTGCTCTAATCTTTATTATTTCCTGTGTTCTGCTGGTTTTGGGTTTTATTTGCTGTTCTTTTTCCAGCTCCTTAAGGCGTAAGGTTAGGTTGTGTATCTGAGATCTTTCTTCCTTGTTTAGGAAGGCCTGGATTGCTATATACTTTCCTCCTATGACCGCCTTTGCTGCATTCTAGAGGTTTTGGGTTGTGGTGCTATCATTTTCATTGACTTCCATATACTTTTTAATTTCTTTTTTAACTGCTTGGTTAGCCCATTCATTCTTCAGTAGGATGTTCTTCAGTCTCCAAGTATTTGTTACCTTTCCAAATTTTTTCTTGTGGTTGATTTCGAGTTTCATAGCATTGTGGTCTGAAAATATGCATGGTATGATCTCGACTTTTTGTAGTTGCTGAGGGCTTGTGTCCCAATATGGTCTATTCTGGAGAACGTTCCATGTGCACTGGAGAAGAATGGATATTCTGCTGCTTTAGGATGAAATGTTCTGAATATATCTGTTAAGTGCATCTGGTCCAATGTGTCATTCAAAGCCATTGTTTCCTTGTTGATTTTTTGATTAGATGATCTGTCCATTGCTGTGAGTGGGGTGTTAACATCTCCTACTATTATGGTATTACTATCGATGAGTTTCTTTATGTTTGTAATTAATTGATTTATATATTTGGGTGCTCTCACATTTGGCGCATGTTTACAATTGTTAGGTCTTCTTGGTCTATAGACCCCTTGATTATGATATAATGCCCTTCCTCATCTCTTGATACAGTCTTTATTTTAAAATATAGATTGTCTGATATAAGTATGGCTACTCCAGCTTTCTCTTGTTGACCATTAGCATGATAGATGGTTCTCCATCCCCTTATTTTCAATCTGTAGGTGTCTTTGTCTAAAGTGGGTCTCTTGTAAACAGCACATAGATGGATCTTGTTTTCTTATCCATTCTGTTACCCTATGTCTTTTGATTGGAGCATTGAGTCCATTGACGTTTAGAGTGAGTCTGAAAGATATGAATTTATTGCCATTATGATGCTTGTAGAGTTGGAGTTTCTGGTGGTGTTCTCTGGTCCTTTCTAATCTTTGTTGCTTTTGGTATGTATGTATGTATGTATGTATACTTTCATCTTTTCTCCCCTCAGAGAGTCCCCCTTAAAATTTCTTGCAGGGCTGGTTTAGTGGTCACAAACTCCTTTAATTTTTGTTTGTCTGGGAAACTTTTAATCTCTCCTTCTATTTTGAATGACAGACTTGCTGGATAAAGAATTCTTGGCTGCATATTTTTCTGATTCAGCACACTGAATATATCCCATCACTCCTTTGTGGCCTGCCAAGTTTCTGTGGATAGGTCTGCTGCAAACCTGATCTGTCTTCCTTTGTAGGTTAGGAACTTTTTTTCCCTTGCTGCTTTCATGATTCTCTCCTTGCCTGAGTATTTTCTGAATTTGACTATGATATGCCTTGTTGATGGTCAGTTTTTGTTGAATCTAATGGGAATCCTCTGTGCTTCCTGGATTTTGATGTCTGTGTCTTTCCCCAGGTTAGGAAAGTTTTCCACTATGATTTGCTCACATAACCCTTCTACCTCTATTTCTCTCTCTTCCTCCTCTGGGACCCTTATGATTCTGATGTCGTTCCTTTTTTTTTTTAATGTTTTTTTTTAACATTTATTTATTTTTGAGACAGAGAGAGACAGAGCATGAACGGGGGAGGGTCAGAGAGAGAGAGGAAGACACAGAATCTGAAACAGGCTCCAGGCTCTGAGCTGTCAGCACAGAGCCCAACGTGGGGCTTGAACTCACGAACTGCAAGATCATGGCCTGAGCCGAAGTTGGACGCTTAACCGACTGAGCCACCCAGGCACCCCTGATGTTGTCCCTTTTTAATGAGTCACTGATTTCTCCAATTCTTAAATCATGCTCTTTTGCTTTAATCTCCTTCTTTTTTTCTGCTTCATTATTCTCTATAAGTTTGTCCTCTATATCGCTGATTCTCTGTCCTGCCTCGTCCATCCTTGCCGCTGCTGCATCCATCCGTGATTGCAGCTCAGTTATAGCATTTTTAATTTCATTCTGGCTATTTTTTACTTCTTTTATCTCTGCAGAAAGGGATTCTAATCTATTTTCAACTCCAGCTAGTATTCTTATTATCGTGATTCTAAATTCTGGTTCAGACATCTTGCTCGTGTCTTTGTTGGTTAAATCCCTGGCTGTCGTTTCTTTGTGCTCTCTCTTTTGGGGTGAATTCCTTCGTTTTGTCATTTTGAAGAGAGAAAAGGAATTAATGAGGTAGAAAAATTTAAATTAAAAAAATTAAAATTAAAAAAATATTAAAATTGAAAATTAAAAACACACACACACACAAATCGAATAGATGATGCTAGATCATAAGTGTGTTTTGGTCTGGGTGTAGAAAGTGGTTTGACAGATTAGAGAAACAAAAAAAAAGGGGGGGAGAGAAAGAAAAAGAAATCGTTTGAGAATTTGAGAAAATGAATACACTAAAGTAGACTAAAATACACAAAAGTAGAGAATATAGTAGAAAAAAATTATAGAAAATTATTTTTAATAAAAATTAAAAAGAAAAAATATGAATTTTTTCATTTTCTGTATTTAAGAAAAAAGAAAAGAAACGAAAAAGAGAAAAAAGATTAAAAAAAGACAAAAAAAAGAAATTGTTGAAAATTTGAAAAAGTGATTACATTGTAGTAGACTGAAATAAAATGATGGGAGTAAGATAGAATTTGAAAAATTTACATAAAAGCAAAAAATATAGTAATAAAAATTAAATAAAAATATTTTTAAAAGAAATTGAAAGTAAAAATGAAGTTTTTCTCTTTCTCCATTCAAGAAAAAGAAAAATGAAAAAGAGAAGAAAAGAAAAAGAAAGAACAAAAAGGAAATTGTTTGAAAATTTGAAAAGGTGAGTACACTGAAGTAGACTAAAATAAAATGATGGAACTAAAGTAGAATTTGAAAAAATTTACACAAAAGTAAAAAATATACTAATAAAAATTCAAGACAGATATTTTTAATAAAAATTGAAAATAAAAATGAGTTTTTTCTCTTTCTGTATCCAAGAAAAAGAATTGTAAACGAGAAAAAGGAAAAAGAGAGAGAAAAGAAAACTGAATAGATGAACCTGCTAACAGATTGAAGTAGGACTGAAATTGCTTCATTTTCCCCTAGAGGTCAGTCCATGTAGCTCTTTATAGTCCACAAGTTAAGCTGGCGGTGAGGTTTGTGATCTTGAAGAGCGAAGTTGGCCCAGTTGGGCAGGGCTCACTGTAACAGCTCTATTCTCCCCTAGATGGCGCTGCTAGCCTATTGGGGTGGATTCTTGCGGTGCTCATCGGTGCGCAAGAGCATGCGCGGGAGTGGTGAAATATGGCACCATCCAGCCACCCAGTCTGTTCTCCTGGATCAGCAATTGCGCACCGATCCTCCGTCTTCAGTTCTCGTCCACTCCCCACTCTTCCACGCTCCGTGACCAAGCCCCAGGCAGTACCTCTCTCCCGAGTTTTGTCTCAAATGCGGTTGTCTTCCCTGGCCCCTTACTTCTGAAGGACTGCGGCTTTGACCTGCTCCGCCCCTCTGTGGAATTGTCTCACCGAGCAATGGCCGAATGAGCAATGGCCGAATGTCAGCTGCACCCAGGAACGCCCACTGGACCCTGCTATTGCCGGTGCCCCGAGACTGTGGCCAGGTGCCACCCGCCCCGCAAAAAGTTCGCGAGATAGTGGAGCAGCGCTTTTCAGGGTTTATGGAAAATCACAACACACATCTGGCACCAGGCTTTACCCTCAACAACCTTGCCCCCGCACCAGCGAATGTGGCTGCCTTCTGTGGTCTGCTGGGACCAGGTGGCTTCAACAGTCTCTACCAAATGTCCTTCCAGCAGTGGAACCGCTTTTCCCCATGTGGCTCGAGGACCTCGCGGCCCCCATTCTGTTCCTGGGGATTCACCCTTCCCACCAGAGCACCTCCAGGTATCGAGCTGCAGAGTTGCAGCCTTTGCGCTCCCCTTGTTTACAGCCTTAATGGAATTTAAACCCTCTCCTTTCTCCTTTCTCTCTTTTTAGTTTAGCCCCTGCGGCTGTTTCCAATTTTCCACTTTCTCTCCAGCTGCTTTTGGGAAGGGGTGCTTTTCCCATGTGCTTTCCCCCCTCCCCAGTCTCCGTCCTCTCTCTGCCCACAAAAGAGGTTCCCTACCTTTTGGGGCTTCTTGCTCCCCAAGTTCAGCTCTTCGTGTCACGTACCTGCTGAATTCTGTGGTTCAGGTTGTGCAGATTGTTGTGTTAATCTTCCAATTGGTTTTCTAGGTGTGTAGGATGGTTCAGTGTTGGTCTGGCTGTATTTCATGGACGCGAGACACACAAAAAGCTTCCATGCTGTTCCGCCATCTTGGCTCCTCCCTCAACCATCATTTCTAAAGTAGCCTCTCAAACTCTCCATATAGCATCACCCTATGTTAATTGTGTGATTTTAATTGTCTGCTTTGTTATTCATGTATGTATTCATGTGTGTCACTGCCCTCTCAATACACACACACACACACACACACGCACACACCTCCCACTTGAATTCACTAACCTGTACTAATATAGTAGCCACTAGCCACATGTGACTATTTAAATATAAATTTAAACTAAAATTAAATAAATTTTAAAATATTATTTTTGGGGCATCTGGGTGGCTCAGTCTGTTGAGCGTCTGACTTCAGCTCAGGTCATGATCTCACGGTTCATGAGTCTGAGCTTCACTTCGGCCTCTGTGCTGACAACTCAGAGCTTGGAGCTTGCTTCAGATTCTGTGTCTTCCTCTCTCTCTGCCCCTCCCTTGGTCATGCTCTGTCTTGCTCTCAAAAATAAATAAAAACACTAAAAATATTTTAAAACAAGGTTTAAATATTGTTTCTAAGTGATGATAGCCACATTTCAAGTTCTCAATAATCACATGTAGCTAGTGGCTACCATATTGGACAGCATAGATTTAGAACATCTTCATCACTGCAGAAAGTTGTATCATATAGTACTGCCCTAGAACATAAGCTCCAAGAGAAGAGGAATCTTATATCCCCAATACTTTGAATTTGTATGGGACATACTAGATAATAAATAAATATTTCTTGAATGAATAAGTAACGAGCTTTCAAGAAAATTAAAGAAAAAAAACAACAAAAACACTGCTGAGCCTTGATACGAATGAGCTTCATAAAAGTGAATGGCAACATCACTGCTGGTGGAGACCAATATGGCTTTCAAGGGAAGGATGACTTCTATTCTCCTTGCTTTTCCACTGGGCAGTTTCTACAAACATATCTGCCGTTGATTATTCTTTTTGCTTGTTTGGTTTGTTTACTCAAAACACTCAAAAGTAGATCTGCTTGTAAACAAGATTTTAAAAAATTCTCTCATCTTGAGTGGTGGCTTATTTGGCTTACAAATAAGAACTTCTAGTAGGGGTCTGTTGAGAGGTTGAGGGAGGACAGATGGGGTGTGGGTTTAATATTATCTTCTGTGCGGTATGGTATTTGCTCTGGATGTCTAAAGAGACAGTGTTATCAATCTCACATCTTTAGTAATCATTTCTCTATGCTTTGATTAATGTGGGTGTACAATGTGTCTGATGTAGCAGCATGTGTCTGAAACATTCTGAGCAAGAGGGATCAAAAAGTTTTTTAATTTTAAAAATGAATTTTAAATAGGCTAAAAAGAATGAGATTATTTAATATAACAGGTAAGATACTATATTACTGCATTAGAAGAAAAAGCATGGAAATATATCTTTGTCAGACTTGTAGGACAAATGGAACCAATATATTTTTAAACTATTAAATCCTTGGCTATAAGCGTCCTGTTCTGTTTTCAGCTTATCACAACCAGGTTAAGATTTAAATTTGTGAGTGTCTGCTACAGTGCTTAGCATATAAAAAAATCAATGTTGGTGTCTACTCCATCCCATTCCTCTATTTAATACTCAGATATATGTCAAAGCTCCTACAAGGAAGCTCATTGATTAGCTAATGGAGAATTATTACTTCAGGGCACTCATGATTGAAAAGCTAGGGACGGACAGGCAATCTGGAGACCAGTTCAGAATGGGTGAACTTGATGAACTTGAATAATATTTATTAAAACAGCCATTTCCTATTATGAAATTGACTACAGAGTGGGGTTAGGGCACTGTGGAAATGGAGGATTCATAACTTTGTCTGAAACAGTGTACAGATGCTCTGTGCAGTGTTACCTAATTGGAATATACTATTTCCAAATCATAAACTTTATGGCTTTAGAATCATCGCTAATGTTTTTACATGCAATTGAAATAGAGGAAAATACAGGGAACTAGATAGGACTTCTTTGCTGTAAAACAGAATAAAGGGTGTGTGTGTGTGTGTGTGTGTGTGTGTGTGTGTGTAAGGGAGAGTGCAGAGAGAGGGAAGGAGGAGAAGAAGTAGAAATGATGGTGTATGCCTGATATCAGAATTCAAAAAAACAGAATCTTGAACGGATTCAGAAAGTTCCATCCAGATTCTAGACTAGACGATCTTTTCCTCTAACTCTCCAGCACAGAGGGGCATCTCAGCATTTCTGTCTTGTGTTCAGTGGCCCAAGCTTAGGCCTGAGAGTGATTAGCTCTTCTGGTAGAGGTGAGGTTACCTCATCCCTACTGCGGCTCTGATGAGAGGCAAGAACGGAGCATGAGGGCTGCAGCACATTGATACCTTGAACCTTGATGAGTAGTGCCCTCTTTAAAGTGACCCAATTTCACATCCCAATGTAGGAAGAAGGAAGTCTTTAGGCCATGGACAAAACTAATGAAGAAAAAAGTGTGTGCTTTTTGGGGGTTTGCCCTGCACACTCCACCTTCTAGAACATCTCCTCTAGTAGAGACAATATTTCTTCAGGGAAGTCCCCATATTCTTCCTTGCTTTGTGTGTTTTTCTGCCATGAGTGGGAAAAGAGGAGAAGATAGTGAGGAGAGCAAAGTCAAGGTGAAAGGGATAGGGATAAAAAGGAAGGGGCAAAATATGGCAGTAAGGGACATTTGTGAGGTTCCAAATAGGCCTCGAAATCAAGACCCCCATGGCCCTGCTTATAGGAACATATCTGGTTAATATAGATTTAGATAGCTGATATAGATAGGTAGACAGACAGACATATATATATATATCCACACATACATACATATGCAGGCCTGAAATGTAACTTGAAAAAATGTACTCTCTGTAAAAATGATATGTTAGCCCTTCCTGTGTGGAGCCACAAGAACTCCCATCTTTTTGCCTTTGAACAGTTGCAGTGGGTCTGGATAAAAAAGGACAGGTTTCTGGTGAAGGAATAGGGTTGTGGGATGGAAAAATAGAGAGAAGGGGGATGGAGGAAGAAGGACAGAAGGCAAAAGCTTTTGCCAGGGGTGCTACCCAGGGATCTACTTAGATGCTGTAGGCAATGGCAGAACCAAGTGTGTGTCTTGAGCTGGCCCCATGGCTCCTCTGCTAGATTTGAAAATAGGTTTCCTTCTGAGTTGAGATCATGACCTCATAGCACCCACTTTGTCTCCACTTTTCTTTTTTCCATTGACTCCTTCTCCCTTTTTCCATCTCTCTCCAACAGTTGTGCAGAGAAGGAAGTTGCAATAGCAGCTCTCATTTTGATTCTTTCTGTCTTTGGTCTCAAACTTCTTATCCTAGGAAAAGCTTTGAAGACCCTGCAAGACTCATGGCCCTATTTCACCTTTGCCAGGCACTCACTGTTCCCAGAAATTGAAGGAAGGAAAAGGATTAATGGCATTATTTTGCTGACTTTGTTTCAACTCAACCCTGAACAAAAAGGTAGATGGAAGACAATGGAGAAATAAAGGTTGGGCAAATAAACAACTGTTCTCTTTTCGAGAAAATCTCTGCATGACAAATCTCAAATTGGACAAAGTAGGATTAGCACTTTATATTGCATAAGCCATCTGTCACTGCAGGTTCAGGAAATCAAATGGCAGATCTAAAATCTCTAAGGGATATGTTATTCTACAAATGATAAGAGAAAAATCTGTGATCTGGGTGTTGCAGAAATCAGAATTATGGGGTCAGAAGGAGCTGATCTAATGGTCCAGTTGCTGCACCCTAAAACCTAATCAATATACTATACTCAGACCCATCTCTCTTCAACCTCTTTTATCACGACTTCCCTACTCTAGAAATTTCATCCTCTTCCTATTTCAAATATTTTCTTTTTTCCTACACGCTTTCTTCCAAATTGACATTCCTGTAAATTTTAAATGAGGACTTCAAAGCCCAGCTCTACCTTCCCATTGTCCGTCTGTAAGACCTCTGTTTTAGTGAAAGCATATGCCCATAAATGCACCATGATCAGCTTGCTCTGTCCCTTGCCTCTTTTGGGCTTGATCTTTTCCCTCTAGAATGTGTTGCTCTATATTCAGCTTCATCTGCTCCAAAACAGTTCAACTTTGGCTCGGTTCACATTCTCTGACTTCAGTGCAGCCATCCCTAAATGTAGCTTCATTGATATCTCTATAATCCAACACTCTATAGCTCTTAAAAGACTATAGTCTAGCTTTTGATTATATGCACTTGCTCACTTTTCAAATAACATACCATGCAAAAAAAGCCTTACAGTCTAAAAAGCATAACAGTGTCTGGCATATAGTAGCCATCCAATAAGTATTAATTAATTCATTTCCTTCCTCATTATTATTGCATATTAATTGTTTTCTACCCAACATGGTTGACAGTTAATAAAGAAAATGATAATTTTATTCCCTTTTCTGTGTGTCCCCCATAGGGCCTGGCACCCTGGAGAGCACTCAGTAGATAATCAATAGATACTTACTGACTGAATGATTGATCGACTAATGCACTTTGCATTTGGATTCCAAGTACAGAAGGCCTTGAGGATGTCTTGGTTTTCCTCCAAATGATCGGAAATTGACCTCTACTACTACATTACCTCTATTACTGCTCTTTTGCAGATGAGAAATTTTAAATACAGAGAAAATTTAAGTACTCCCAAAGTCAAACAGGACATTAGTGATAGCTACAAGCTAAGAATTAGAGGGCAGTCATCCTCATTGCCAGTCCACTGAATTTAGAGTCATTGAGTCATTTTTTTCTGACATTGGTAACTTTTGTCCAATCTCTGATGCATAAACTATAGCATGTTGCTATATGACTCTGCTTCTCTATCTTTTTAACTTGTTTAATTTTGAGTGACTCTGACTAGTAAAAATGTATCTTATTATCTATCATGATAGTTTGAAATTTTTTATTTTATTGAGGTACAAGTGACATATATCATTATATTTGTTTCAAGTGTAAAACATAATGATCTGATATTTATATATATAGCAAAATGATTACCTCAGTAAGTCTAGTTGGTATCCATCATGATACATAGTTATAATTTTTTTCTTGTGAGAAGAACTTTTAAGATCTATGGTGATTGCTTTTTGTTTCTTTTTGGCCTTTTAAAGTCAGTAACTGTGTCTTATATGCCCTTACTTACATTTTTTTTGGTGTCTAGCATTTTACCAGACATTTAATATATGCTCAATAACTATTTGTTGAATGGATGAATATTATCAGATAAAATGATCTTTTTAGGGTACCAAACAACATACCTAAGTCCTCTTTATGGCATTGAAAGGAGTTAAATTTATAAATAACCTTATTTTATTCATAGCAATTCTTAACATTAAATTATAATTCCTTTGCCTAATTATTGACCTTTAGGGATTACATAAGAAATTGAACTACTATATAGCATGGTCCTTGGTTTGACTCCTAAACTATAGGCTAAACTAGGCTTTAATTTTCAATCTACAGATAAGAGTATAACTCTTACACATTTAAGGAAAGAAAATAACCTCTTCCAACTGAAATAAGAGGTAATTTAAGGAGACAGAATTATTGGCCCCAAGTTAGAAAAAGCATTTTATCCCTGACTCATCTGTGCCGTATGGATTTCATAACTGATGATTAGCTTCTCTTAATCAGTTGAACATCCATTTAAGGGACAAATTGATTAGCTCCTTGCATAATTAACAGAACACTAAGTACCATCACTTTGAGTTGAAAAAATTGTTTTGATTAACAGTAAATATGCAGTTTAATGTTAAGACATTAAATGGTGTTATCTCAAATCACTCTTAATCTGTTTTTTTCCCCCCAAAATGTTAAGGAGGTGTTTGCAGCTAGCTCAGTGACCAATGTTTGCAATTCCCTAAGCATTTTCATTTTTTTTCTGGCCTGCATTGAATTTAATATACCTTTTCCACAGAGAAAAAGAGCATAAAAAAATGTGTGAATAATAACATTAGTATGTGATCAAACTCTCAGTTTGTACTCTCTGCTTAGTGAAATGGCAAACACAGCTCTGAGGCATAGAACAAGGAAAATAGTTAAATATTAAACTTTTACAAATCATTTCAAAAAGAATTGGTGAAGAATTAAAGAAGAGTTGGCAAGAATGTTCAAACAGAGAGAAGGGTTAGTAGAGGCAGCAGGATCCAAACAGGACAAGGTTCACAAGCTGGTTGAAATCACAGAGTTAAAAGAGTAGAAGCACGTAAGACAGTAGCAAAATAAAAGATGGGAAAGGCTCTTCTTGTGGAATTCAGGTCAGAGGAGATATTCTGATGGGAAAGAAGAACCAAGCAATGAATTTTACAATCCATAGGGGGTCAGCAAAGTTGTTGAAAAATGAGCTATGTCAGTAGTCCACAGAAAGATGCATTAAATTGCACAAACACATAATTAAAGCTAAACATTCAGAATATTAAGGCCGTACCATCCTGAGCCAGATGGTAGTTGATTCTGACTACACCTTGGGCACTAAGGACCTAATTATTCTTTTCAAGGAAGTGTGCAGGTGTTAGTGCTGGAGTTAGTGCTGAGCAGGACAGGTTAATGGAGGTGCTGGGATATTTGAAATTGATGAGGCCTGAGGCAAGTTTCAAATACTATTTGAAGAAGTTTAGGAACTCATGGACATGCAAGGAATTTGGTTAGGCTTTTTCTGAAAGTCTACATGTACTAAATATCAATCTTTTAAATTCATCTCAAATCACTAGTCCCTGTAAGGATTAGTTTAAAAGAGGACTGTTTTGTAGACTTGAATCAACAGGATGCTCAAAAACTAGTCAAAAATCATCATTTATTTTAATATTACTATTCTATCAGTTCAATAAGAGATGTTTGGATGTGACAATGTAAGCATTACTTGAATGGTAGCAGAGACCAACTATCGGCCAAGAAACGGCCAAATAACATGAATTCCAGTAGACTAGCTTCTCAAACATTAGTGTTCATAAGTACCTGGCTAGCAAGGTGAAAATACAGATTTCTCAGATTGTCCTTGATGATTCTGATTCAGTAAGTTTGGGTTGTGACCGGAGATTCTGCAATTTTAACAGATACTGATAAGAGATCCATGGACCATCTTTTGAGAATCACACACAAGCCAAGTTCCTTGAAGTTAAGGATGACTATTTTTTATCATCACTTTAAGGACTTGAAGGTGATGATGCTTGACAATCATTAACAATCATTTGTTAAGTGAATGAATTACTTGTTGAACTTTTACATCTCATGATTATTTCTCATGCTGGTTTATTCTCCCTTAGTATCATAGCATTTTCAGGTTCCACTATGTTTGCTCAGAAGTTCTATATCTAAACTCTTCATATTAAACAACAGAATCATGTTTAATAGTTGGGGTCAGTGTGCATTCATTTATTCAACATTCAAAAAATATTCCTCAAGCTCACACTATGCAACAGGGACTGTTCTAAACACTTGAGACATATCTGTGAAATGAACAAAGATTGCTCCCTCATGGAGCTTACATTCTAGAAGGACACATGTATCTACTTCTAACCCTGAGGTTTTAAAATTATTTTCTGGGAATATAATTATGTGTTGTGGGTTCTTCACACCAAAGAGTTTCTTATAGAGTCCTGAATTAAGTAAAAAATTCATTTTGGCAACTTCTGAAGCTCACCAAGGAGAAGAAAGATTGGTTTAAAGCACCAGGGAGTTTTATTTTTGCACATAAATATTTATGTGTGTAAAGGGGTGTGTGGTTAATTATAAGCGACAGGAGGAGAATGACAGATGCTTAGATCCTCTGTCCCCATGGAGAGACAGACCTTGCTTGTTGGAGTGTAGTGGCACATCGTGTGGTCTGTGTACTGAATCACTGATTTAAATATTGCAGCAGCTGGAGTGCAAAGTATATCAGCAAATACTACAGGAGGAGGAGCGTGTGTGTCCTGAATACAAAATAAGAATGGAATAGGTTTGCACAGTCACATTGAGCAAGGCTGTAGATGGCATTTTGCTTTTTACATTTCAGTTTAAAAGGAGAGCTGGAGAAGGGTGACTGGACAGTCCAGAGGACACAGGCAGATATATAAGTGGAAGGCTTGGTATTCCTTTCTAAATCCTAAATTTCTATTCCCTGAGTGGGGGGGGGGGGGGGAGAGAGAGAGAGAGAGAGAGAGCAGGGAGATTCTCATTCTGCCAGGGAAAATCTATTCCAAGAATTCATCTCCATAATGAAAGCACTAAACCAAACAAGGATAGTCCCTATTTCAGTGCTCAAGGGGAAAATGAGAAGGAGAAACTAGTTTTCCTTAGCAGCTTTCATTTTAGTGGTTCTACTTTTGGTCTAATATGAAGTTCAAAATCTTTTTCTCACTTTTCCTTTAATAAATAGTATCTATAAAGGCCCGCTAGTTTACACAGACCACACCCTACCTTGTTTACTAATATTTTCCTAATTTACAGATTAGAAATTGAGGTGCAGAGAGTTCAAATGCTGTTGCACAAGATCACTCATTTAGTAAATAGCAGAATGATGACTACATTCAAGTCTCTGATTATAAAATCTGTTCCTACCATCATACTGCCTCTTATTACTCTTATTCCTTCTTTAATTTTATTTTTACTTAAAAAAATATTTTATTTCTTTTTGAGAGAGAGAATGCCAGCAGAGGAGAGGCAGAGAGAGAGGGACACAGAGGATCCAAAGCAGGCTCTGTGCTGATAGCAGCAAGCCTGATATGGGGCTCAAACTCATGAACTGAACCATGAGATCATGACCCGAGCCGAAGTTGGAAGCTCAACCGACTGAGCCACCCAGGGTTCTCATTACTTTTTTTTTTTTAATTTTATTCATTTATTTTGAGAGAGAGTGAGAGCAGGGGGAGGGGCAGAATCAGGGAGAGAGAGAGAATCCCAAGCAGGCTTCACACCTGCAGTGCGGAGCTCGATGTGGGGCTCGAACTCACAAATTGTGAGATAGTGACCTGAGCCAAAAGCGAGTCGGACACTGAACCAACTGAGCCAGTCAGGCACTCCTCCTACTCCTCCTTTTGTGATTGTTGTTGTGTTTCTTTTCTCCTTTAAAATTCTCCAATTTAGAAATGACAGGAAAGCTGAGGGAGTGAGGTTTTGTGGGTGGGAGGTGAAGAAAATGGTTAACACTGATGGGTAGAACTTTTCTACTTACAGATAATGTGTTGAAATGAAGTAGGAAAAAAAATAAAGAGCAGCTTTAGAAGTATGAATTCAAACAGTAAATGAACAGATACATTACATACTTGAAACAATGAAATAGCTAAAAATGTTAACTCCCTTTCTCAATATTCTAAATGTCTATGCTACTGCCTATACTGAAGATTTCACATCATCTCATAAACTTCTTGGGAGAGACCACCTGACTAAAAAATATCCCCTCAAAATTCTGTGATATCCACAAAAACAGCCACCTCAATCTCAACCTGCAAATGTCAATGATGGTCATCAGAAATTATGGCCCATAGTATTTAATATGATAATCCCTTGTGAGTCTGAGTCATAGCTCACCATCCATGTTGACGCCAGTGAGTTTGTAGTGTTCATGTGGAAACAGCAGGGAATAGTGAGCTGGATTCCATTCTGCCTCATGCCTCATCAACCAGATGGTTGGCTGTATCAAAGCCAGTAATGCTGATGTCAGAGGCGAGAGAACACAGCTGGATTTTCAGGTTCAAGGGGAAAGAGGGAATCTATAATGCTGAAAGTTTGGGAGGAAATTGCCTTTGGACTAGTGGATAGAGCCAACTAGAAGGGATGGAGAGTTTTTAATGTTAAGTCCTGCAGCAACATTTCTGTGTAATTGCTTTTTGGGCCATGGTAGGATTTGAATCCTCTTTATCTCACACCTGCTAACAGACTTACTGGTGCCAGTCAGCTAGTTATCGTGCACCAGATCCAGAAGGGATTTTAGCACTGACACATGAGACTCCTACCAACTCCTGTATCTTATTATCCCTGGTATTTCTGGTGACTAGCTTGAAATCCAAAAAAAATGCAAGGATGGAAATTAGCTTAGAAGATTAGCTCCTAGGAACTTGTTGATAAAGATTTTACTTTTACAAGTAAATCAGTGTAATTTTGCACCTGGACTAGGGTATGCAAAAGGTGACACCTGCTTTTTGTTCTGGCTTGGTCATACCAGAGCTAGCAGGAAACCTGACTGCAGGCACATGGGTCAGGGGAGAGGCAACAGGTCTGTTTCCCTATCAGGACTTACACAATATAGGAAACTTGGACAGAGGGCCTCAGTCTTTATTCTCTCATAGTTGCTGCTAAGATGTTCATTCTCCAAGCCACTTTGGTCCATATAAATATGAACACTCTCTTGCAGCAAACTTGGTCATGGTTCCAAAGGCCATGGTACCTGGTATCCATGTGTTGTCACATCATGGGCCATCCATGTTGACAACTTGTGGGCCACTGCATGGGAGTGAGGTCTAAGTCTTCTATCTATACCTGAAACAAAAAATGTCTCCCTTCCTCTTCCCCAAATTTCTGCTCTACAGGTATCTTTCTCTTTCACCAGAGTTCGGGCCATTAATCCCTGTTTTCCAAGCACTAGCTTCCTCCTAAACACAGATCTGGGTATGAGGTTGGGGGAGTGAGTGGAGAGTTACTTTCAGGGTCTCTTCTGAAGCACAAAAATCTACTAAAATAATTCCCACAGGGCAAAGGAGGCTGATCACAGAGACATGATTATTCTTGGAAGGGAGGTAGGATAAGGAAACTTTTCCTTTTATTCTATGTATTCTCCTACTGCAGCAAGAACAAGGTAACATTAATATCTCAATGAGTCATCCTGCCACAGAGAAGTGGATGACCTGTAGGTTACTGAGGTTCAATGAAGACTTGTGGGATATGCACATACTATCTATGATTGAATCAAGCTTAGGAGTGTAGGACCAGAGAATGATTGAGGAACGAATTGCAGATGAGTGCTCGATACAGGACAATTCAGGTAATACTTCATTGGGACAGTAATTGTGGCATTTGGTGTCAGGAGAGCAACATATCCAGAGAGAGAGAGAGAGTTCTTCAGTCTTAAGTGCACAGGAACAATAAATAGTATTTCTGTTGTCGAGTGCCCACATATGTGTGCATAAAATGCTTAACCAGTAACCCCTCTGTGATGCTGTAAAAAAGACAGTTTCACAGTTGCTACAGCAAAGGGGTACTGTGGATTTTAAACTCCAGGAATTAACCTATGTAAATGACTTCTGGGTAGCAGGGAAGACTTTTTTCAAAAAGCACTCAGCCCAGAAGTTGCTCTTTTCTTGCCAACATTCTGGGTGATTTATACAACTGTTCTCACTGAAGAGTGCAGAGAGAAGGAATTTTGCAGCAGAACGTAATTGTGGGATTGGAGACAAGAGATGTCCCCTGAAGTTGTAATGATTGCACAGAAGCAGAGTGAAAAGATCAGCTGAGCCAAGACAAGCACATTTATTTTAGCTGTAACAGTATACTGATGAGATAGAGTTAATAGTTAACACCTCAGCTACCTGGTTCTTATTACTGTCTATCATTTATAAGTAATAACTACTATATGCCCGTTGAGTTTGTATTACAATAAAATAAAGAAAAAATAGTGTGCAAGTACTAAACAGTCACAGTGTTGCTCAGTGCCTATGATAGATTGCAAAAAATGGCCATAATTTTGTCCCTTCTCTGTATCCATACCACTGATGATGCCCTCCTACACTGACTCTGGGCTAGGCCATATGGCTTATATTGGTAAATGGAAAAATAGAAAATGTGACTAAGGGAGAGACTTGGAAAGTGCTTGAGTAATGAAACTTGCAGTGTTGCTGCTCTTAGAATACTGAACAATTGTGTGAATAAACCCAGGCTACCATGTGGGAGGAAAAGGGACATGTGGTCCACTTATCCCCATCATCAGAGCCAACAAAGAACTGAACCCCAGAGAAGCCCAGACAAATTGTTACCTACGCAATTGTGAGCTAAATAAGTTGTTTTTGTTTTAAGCCACAAAATTTTAGAGTATTTTGTTATACAAGTTTATTATACAGCAATAGATAATGGCTATAGTGCCTTATATACATATGGCTCACTTGATATTCACTAAAACCCCATGGAATAGGTAGTATTATCACTTTCCTTCCACAGATAGGGAAACAAAGGGAAAGAGGGAATGAGTACATGGACCGTCTCATACAGCTTGTAGATGACAGCCCTGAGACTGAGGCAACATGATTCCAGAGTCCATGCACTTAACTGCTGTGCATGATCAAATATTAACTTATGTCTCAGTTAATTGTTTATTAATCCGACAAAACAAAACACCTGTTTTCAAAAAAAGCAGTTCAATTATTTAGTTTTATTTTTTAATTATTTATTTTTGAGAGAGAGACAGGCAGAGTGTGAGCGGGGGAGGAACAGAAAGAGAGACACATGGAATCTGAAGCAAGTTCCAGGTTCTGAGCTGTCAGCACAGAGCTCAATAAGGGGCTCAAACTCATGAACCATGAATTCATGACCTGAGCTGAAGTCGGGCGCTGAACTGACTGAGCCACTCAGGCGCCCCTCAATTATTCTTAAAAAATTTTTACATGTTTATTTATTTCTGAGACAGAGAGAGACAGAGCATGAGTGAGGGAGGGGCAGAGAGAGAGGGAGACACAGAATCCAAAGCAGGCTCCAGGCTCTGAGCTGTCAGCACAGAGCCCAATGCGGGGCTCGAACTCCCAAACCGTGAGATCATGACCTGAGTCGAAGTCAGTCGCTCAACCGACTGAGCCACCCAGACGCCCCATTTATTTTTAATTAATCTTTTGATATGTCTCTAAAACGTCTCACACTAAAAGAACCCCTTAGGGAACTTGTGGCTATGATGGAGTAACTAGGACCATATTTATTCACCTTCTTTAAACAACATAAACCTGGGCAAAATAGATGCAACAATGGGGTTCAGATGATGGTAAACAGACAGCACAGAACAATGATTCCTGAGACAAGGGAACAAATGAGGTGAGCCCTACAATCATAATAGCTTATCTGGAGAGAGTTTCCAGATGGCAATACAGGAAAGGGGACCCCAAACAGACACTAGCCATCATGTTGAATTGAGGAGACAGTTTGAAATTTAAGCAGACCAAGATGGCTAGAATTTTCAGATAAAAATAAGGGCCAGGGGAGAATTTCATAGACAGAGATCTTTGCAAATCTGTCGAAGGAATTCTTTGAGTCTTTGTCTAAGTAATTATCTGCTCATGCATGTGAGAAAATTACCTGGGGTTTTAGGAAGAACCCTGGAAAGTAGGTAGATTTTACGGGGGGGGGGGGAATTGTTGGTGTTCTCACTAGCTGGCCAAATTAATCTCAGATTAAAGGCTGCCCTAAATCTACACTAACAAAGTATAAGAACAAACTTTGAAGTGATCAAACTTATTATAATTAATTGAACTGCATTCCAGAACAAAGTTTAGCAATAAAGGAATACAACAAAATCTAGCACATTACAGTATACAACTAAAAATGTTCCACATCCATGAAAAATTATCAAGCATCCAAAGAAGCAAGATATCATCTATAATTAGGAGAAAAATCAATAGAAGCATATCTAGAAATGACAGATAAGATGGAATTATCTGAGAGACATTAAAACTCCTATTTCCATATGTTTGAGAAAGGAGAGGAAATAAAAAAATGAAGAAAGGGAAGATACAAAAACATCCCAATTGAACTTCGAAAAATAAAAAAATATATATCAGAAATGAAAAATAATCGAATGGAATTAATGGTTAATTATAACTCTGCAGAAAAAAATGATCAATGAATTTAAAGATGTCACAGTACAAACTATCTAAAATGAAATGGAGGAAAAAAATCAATGACAAGTAAATCAGTGCTTTGTGGGACACTATCAGGTAGTCTAATGCACATGCAATTGAAGCCCCAGAAGGAGAAAACAAGGAGAGACAGAAAAATATTTGAGGAAATAATAGTAAAAAAATTTCCAAATTTGATGAACACTATAAGCCCACAGATCTAGGAAGTTCAATGTACCTCAAGTAGAAGAAACAGAAGAAAACCACACAAAATGTATCATAATAAAATTGCTAAAATCCAATAATGAAGACAAAATATTAAAGCAGCTAGAGACAAAAGACATAGTTCATAAAGAGGGACAAAGAAAGGATAATAGACTTCTTGCTAAAAACCATGAAAGACAATGGACTGATGTCTTTATAGTATGGAAGGGGAAAAAATATATACATGTGTATGTGTGTATACACACACACACACACACACACACTAAGATTACATAACCAACAAAAATATTTTCAAAAAATAAAAGCAAAAAAAAGACATTTTCATAAAACAGAAAAGCAAAAGTAGAATTTATCACCAGCAGCCTATACTGCAAGAAATGTAAAAGGAAGCTCTTTAAACAGATGGAAAATAAAACTGGATGAAAATTTGGATCTATTAGAGAAGAATGAAAGGAACTGGAAATGGCAAATATATAAGAAGATATAAAAAATTTCTTTTATTAAAAAATTCAAAAGATGATTATTTAAAAATAATAACAATGTATCTTGGGATTAATAATAAATGTAGAAATAAAGTATGCCAGCATAGCACAATGGATGAAAGGGGAGAAATTGAAGCATATTGTGGTAAGATTCCCACAATATACATGAAGTGGTATAATATTATTTGAAACTAGACTATAATAAGTTACAGACATAGGTTTTAAATCTGAGAATAAGATGTTCAGGCTTTGGCGATGGTGAAAAGTAGCCACTAGAACTGCCTTTGAAGCTGTTTAACCAACCAACAACTCACATCAGTGAACATGCCTTTCCAAGTCAGCAGATCAGTGTCAGCCCTTCACTACTGAAGTGAATTAATCCAGGATGCACTCACTTCCATAAACATGCCACTGAGTGTCAACCAGTCAACAGTCATTTTACCTGAGTCATCACACTTTCACTTACACCTCTCAAAGTCCATCAATTCCTGAACTCCACATTTCCAAAACCAAATATAAAAATCAGTAATCTGCTTTGCTCTGAGATACTCTGCCTGATCAGCATAGCTCTTCTTTTCTATTGCTTTTTCATTTCAAGTATTGAGTGGTAGTTGATGAGGAGAACAAAGGCAAAAGAAATGTAGATAAAATTAAATTTCCTTATAACTGATAGCCCATTGATAAATACCTGAGACAGGCAAAGTAAGACATTCCTCAAGGAATTCACAACTGCCTTAATGTTAATGTTTTGCCAGAGGCAAAAAAACAACCTTAGCTTGCCAATAGCCAGATCCCCAGGATCCTGTAAGTCTTCTTTAACATATGAAAATCCTTTAGAAACTATTTCTACTCCCCTACTTAAAAGTATATGATCAAATGCCCCTCACAATCACAGTGTAGCTCTTTCTGCCCATGGGTCTTGTCCCTGTGCTTTAGTAAAAACACTATTTTGTATTGAAAACATCTCAAGAATTCTTTCTTGACTAACCCACATCACATCAGTGGTCTCCTCTTCTCTTGACAAACCCTAAAGCAATCTGCAAAACCAAAAGGTATAGCCAATAGGCCAAAAATGAAGATAAAATGGAACCATAAACCGTATTCAATTATTCCAACAGAAGACAGGAAGAGAGGAAAATAGAAAACAAATAACAAGATGTTAGCTATAAAGCCAACCACATCAAAATCACATTAGATGTAAAAAACCTAAACAACCCAAGTAAAAGGCAGGGATTATCATTAACAAGTATCCTTTTTGCATGCCAGTGCCACTTTTTTTTTTTTTTTTTGCATTTTGTGCTTTTTGTTGATGAGTATGCTATTTCAAAGTATTGATGAGTGTGCTATACCCAAGTATAGTGCTGAAATGCTGAATAATGTTCCAAAGTGCAAGAAAGCTGTGATGTGCCTGACTTGGTTTGGTTCATTCAGGCATGAGTTTCAGTGCTGTCAACTGTGAGTTCAATATTAATGAGACTACAATATATATTAAATAAGGTGTCTTTAAACAGAAATAGACAAAAAAACAAGGCTATGTTTTGATCATTTGATGACAATGTTGTGAAAAGAGATTCACAAGAGCCTAATCCTGTATTTCCCCTAGGAGCAAAGGTTCAGGATTCACTAATTTAGTGTTTTTGGTAACTTCATAAAACAAGTACTGCGAAAAATGAGATCAATAGTACTTGCAACAACTGGAAATTTCAATAAAAAATACCACTTTCAATAGCATAAAAAACTATGTAATATTTAGGAATAAATTTAATAAAACATCCTAGAGCTGTATATTGAAAACATACATATTATTGTGGGAAATTAAAGACCTATATAAATGGAGAGCTATACCATGTTCATTAATTGCATAACTCACTGTCCTTAAGATGTCGAAATCCTAGCAGTCTTCTTTTTTGTAGAAATAGATAAGCTGATGCTAAAATTTATATGGAAACACAGAAGACTTAATATAGACAAATCAATTTTGGAAATAAAGAACAAAGTTGGAGGACTTATGGTATGTGATTTTAAGACTTACTGTAAAATGATCAAGATAATGTGATTTTGGCCTAAAGATAGAAAAATAGGCCAACAGAACAGGGTCTAAAATATATCTTAATATATATATGGTCAAATGATTCTTGACAAAAATGCCAAGGCAATAACTAGAAAATATAATCCTTACAACAAATATGCTGGAACAATGAAATATTTATATGCAAAAAGAATTCCTCTGGTGTGACTGAAAGTCACTGTATGGATGGACAATTAGAAATAGGATTCAAGGTTTTTGAAATTTTATAAGACAATGGCTGGAAGGGGCTATTCCTGGAATAATTAAATTCTGAGGTGCATTTTTGGTACCTCAAGTTCTGGAGATGACTTCTATTTCTGAAAATTGGTGTTCTTAAGTATTTGGGTGTACTTACTAGTTTTTACACAAAAACATCTTTGTTGTTGATATTACGCATAGTAATTAGAAAAGTATGCTGGGTTTCAGTTTTCTCATTTGTAAAAATGGGTATAGTATTTTCTATAATCAGTACTTTGGGGAAAATAATATGTGGAAGATCTTTGGAAAACACTTAGCTAAATGTCTTTTGATACTGGTGCTATAGTCTTAGAAGGATGTGATACCATGTGAAATTTCCACATGATAACTAAGTCTCATTTTTTACTAAAAATTTCAATAGTTTCTTTCTTAATCAAAAATTTTCTTCACAGCTGATAATTAGGCAAAATTACTGATTTGATTTTGGTTCCTTTTTCTTTCCCATCTATACCTTTGTGGAGTCAAATGACTGAAACCTGATTTGCAGGAAGAATTGTAAGGCAGAAACATACTTCACAAGAATTTAATCAGTTGAATGGAGAGGGTTGCCTTAGGCAGGATACTGAGCTGAGCTCTCTGTAGGAAAAGAGCTGGTGATGGTAAATCTCAGGATTCCCAGATATGATCCTGGATTACAGTATTTGCAGGCCACTGTAAAGGAATTACACAATCTGTATATATTATATAACACAGACAGCAGGGCCTGTACCCTGTAATCAAATGAATGAATATTTCTGCAGTGAAATATGTAAGAACTATAAATAGCCTCCTAGCCATTCAGGTTAGATTTGCAGATGAATGAGTAATGAAAAAAACTTTCAGTTTTAAGAGCACTTCATATTTTGCAATTGTAGATAAGACTGCATCGTTTTCAGCGAATCATGTTAGTGTCTTTTGGGTTGAAGTCATGAAATATTAAAAAATAAAATAGAATTCAGGGGTCATGTTGTCTAACCACTTTTTACAGTTAGGAAATAGTAACAATATTAAAGGAGCACTTAAGATGCTAGCCCTGCATTATCTCATTTAATCCTGCTTGGCCATCACATTAACAAATGTCAGCTCTAGCCTCGAGTAAAGGACCAGACCCAGATCATGCTTGGGCAAATCAAGCAAGGTTGATTAATCAATGACACAGAAGGAAATCAGCATGGTGGCAAAGGCAGAAGTCTAAGCATTTAGGGTTTCTCCCAAAGGGCCACACCAGTGGACAGACAGTGGATGGCTGCTTAGTATGAATGACTTAGCACTAAAGGGACATTCAGTCGATTCATGAGAGTAGTTCTTCCTGATACTCTATTTAAAAATAATTTTCCAGTTTGACTTATTCTTCAGCTTCCTCTATCTTTTATTTTCTATTAGAAACTCTGGTTATAATACTAGCTAGACTTTATTAAGTGCCTACTGTGTACCAGGAATATTATCGTTTTTAATCCTTACAACACTTAAGGTGGATATTATCACCACCATTAACAGATAAGGAAACTGAGGTTCTGAGAAGCTAAATACCTTGCTCAAGACTACACAAAAGAAACATTTCTGGGATTTTAATATGGGTTTGTTTTTCCTTTACAATACAATCTTAAGGTTCCCCTTTAAGAAAAGTGCTGTACAGAAATCTCAATGTAAGCCTAGGTAAATTGGAAACTTATTTACATTATAAAGTAATACTCACTTTACAAACTCATTTTCTTAAAAATCAGGATTTCTTTAAATTATGATTTCCTTGGCACATTCTGTTTATTGGTCATTAGTTACTTGATGGAGAGTCTGAGGGACCATAGCCAAATGCTGATCAATCAGAAATAAGGATAAAGACTTTCTGGAATAATAAAATAAATCACCTGGGAAGTACAGCTAAACATATTTCATTTTCCACAAATACATGTATCTTAGAAGTGAATTGAGTTAGGCTGGAAAGATCTCCTTGCCTAGGTAGTTAGGAGACTTTTTTTTTTTTTTTAAGTAGGCTTCATGCCCAGGGCAGAGCCCAATGCAGGGCTTGAACACACAACCCTGAGATCAAGATGTGAGCTGAGCTAAGAGTCAGATGTTTAGCCCACTGAGCCCTACCAATGCGCCCCAGGAGATGTATTTTAGAAGTCATGCATTAAAAAGAACTCTGTTAGATGTTATGAGGAGAGTCATTGAACAGAACTGAAAACTGGAGACAAGATTCTTATTCCATGAAATGGGAAGATAAATAAATAGATTATGCTAAATGCTATAAACAAAGAAATGCTGCTAAAACCCACCCAAAATGTTGCCACAGTTATTTTCGCTCTATCAAGCTCTTCAAACTTGAAAATTCATGGAGTACATTGATTAGAATGGCAAAAGGTGATTTAACATCACAGGACAATAATAAAGAATTAGTGGAGATGGGATAGAGTCCATAACAAACATATTTTGCATAAACAAAAATTAGCTTTCCTGTAGAGGATTCTTCAGAATGAGAAGATGACACGTAGAGATGAAAATGACATGAAGGGAAATTGAAAAATAAGCTTCTGCTTTAATAAACCTCTATGATTAAGTTAGAAGATATATGCAGGATTAAATAGGGCCCAACCCCTGATTCTGAAAAGCAATTCTTCCTAAATACTCCATTAAACATTTTTTTCCCAGCTTTACTTCTTCATCTTCATCAGTGTTTTATTTTGTACTGTGTCATTGTTTTTCAAATATAAGCATTTGGTTTCATCATCATATTCATCTGAAGCAGGCCACCTTCCTTCTTTTTTATAGACTTCTTTATATTTTGATTGCTCTATACCTACAAGATACCGGAGTAAGTTCCTTTTTTTCATAACAATAACAAAACCAATAATAATAGCATCAACCATTTGTGGCCTTCGTTTTTTGCTAGAGAGTGTGCTAAGTGCTCCATATGATTTATTCTCATTTAATCCCCCAACAAGGAGAAAACTGAGGTTTAGAGAGATTGGTGATTTGATCTAAATAGTAAAGCCAGAAACTGAACATAAGGGTCGCTTGACTTCAGAGTCTTTGCTCCTAACAGTTGCGTGGCTTTAGCCTCCCCTTCAGGTGTGACATCCTAGGTGGTGGTGAAGCCACAGTCCTAAGACCACTGACTTGTGGAGGGAGGGAGGGCTCTCCAAGAGACCTCAGGCTCTGTCATCTGATAACTGAGCAGTAACTGTTTGGTCCCTTTATCTACTTATACATAACTCTTTAGTTCCTGCATATTCTTAGAAGATCTTTGGAGGAGTAGATAGATATTATTATTATTATTATTATTATTATTATTATTTTAATGTGTATTTATTTATTGAGAGAGAGAGAGAGCACAAGTAGGGGAGGGGCAGAGAGAGGGAGAGAGGGAATCTCGAGCAGGCCCCACACTGTCAGCACAGATCCCTGTGTAGAGCTCAATTTCACAAACTGTGAGATCATGATCTGAGCCAAAATCAGGAGTTGGATGCTCAACTGACTGAGCCCTCCAGGAGCCCTGAGAGCTATTATTTTTAATCTCAAGGTTAGGTCATGAAAGAGAACTGGTTAAACATTAAATGACTAGGGGCACCTAGTTTCAGTTGGTAAAGCATGTGACTCTTGATCTTGGGTGTCATGAGTTCAACCCCACGTGGGGTGTAGAGCTTACATTAAAAAAAATTAAATGACTTGCTGGGAATGGATTTTGAAGGTATTTGGCCCAGTGAGAAATTAGGCCCAGTGAGAAAGAGAAAAACAACTCAGGTGAGGTAATTATCCTTACCCTGGGTCTAAATGGGTTCAGAGTTAAAGCTCTTGGTACCCAACCCCCACAAAGGTTTGTTTCTCCACCACTGATCTGCCCCAGTGGAACTGTGTTCTCCAGATTTATCTTAGTGTACCTTGGGACTGTCCCTGGAAGGCTACCGCATAAACTTAAATGCAGTAAATTGAGCTCCATGTTTCTACAATGGACGGAAAGAAAAGCAACAAAACAAACAACTCATTATGTTAAATCTGATTTTAATTCTCTTTAAGAAAATTAAGCAACTGGCACGATATTTTGGCAGCTTTTTGACAGCACCCACATTTGATTTGATGAGATGCATGCTCCTATTTGAGTTGTGTCCAAAAGAGGGCAGACAGATGGAAGGCTTTTACAAAAGGAAAAAAAAAAATCCTGGTTAGTGTAAGCCTGGAATTCCTAATTTGCTTTTAATTTTTTTCTTTTAAAAAGCAATAAATAGGTCTTAACAGATGGGCTAACTCTTGAGTTAGAAGCACCCTTTGAAAAATTACAAGCAATGAATGCCTTTTACAGATGTAGAGAGTTCAAACACATGCAAATCATAGCAAACTACACAGGGTGAGGCTAGAGAAACAGAAACTTTCTGAGAAAGGAGGTTTAGAGAAATAAATATATACTCAGCTATAAAACAATTTTGCTGTGACCTTCCAGCACAGTTTTTCAAACTGTGAGTCATGACCCATTAATAGGTCATGAAATCATTTAATGGATTGTGACCAGAATTTGAAACAAAAGGTGGTGTGGGGGGGGGGGGGGGGAGGCAGGGGTACAAAACAGGAAACATTCAGAATGCACCATGTGTGGTAAAATAAAGGCTGTTTCATGATGGTTTGTTTCCATCACACACTGTTTACTGGGTCATGATGTATTTCTAACTATAGGTCATGGTGAAAAAAGTGTTTTTAAGATGCCGGTCTAGGCAGATGACTAATGCAACTATATCGCAATATGCCTCCATTCATGAATAATCAAGCTTCAGAATGTATTATGTAGTGTTAAGACTTGTGTTGTGCTTCTGAGTATGCCAAGTATATTCAAGGAAATCCTAGTTGGCTTGAGGAGAGTTGGCCAGGGGTGGCCTGTGAAAATGTCCTACCTGCCAGATATGCCTGGCAAGGATGCCTGAGAAGACTCAGAAACCTTGTGCCTGTTGGCATGAGGTGAAAACCCAGAGAATGGGTGATCAAGTGCCTTTCTTTTGTGCCACCAACTCAAAGAGATACTACTTTCAGATCCAAGAGGATGGTGTGATTAGGTGCATGATAAAAAGCAAGAGACCCAGAAGGTAAGCACAGAGCAGAACAAAAAAGTGACACTTGGTTTCCCTGTAAATAGTCCTTAATGATAAAGGGTAAAAATGGTAGTCTAACATTTATTGAGCACTTAATATATGGTACTATTGTGTTAAGTGTTTTCCATACATTATTTAGTAATGATTTTAGGACATAGGCACTATTTTTTTTTTCAACTTTTTTTTTTATTTATTTTTGGGACAGAGAGAGACAGAGCATGAACGGGGGAGGGGCAGAGAGAGAGGGAGACACAAAATCGGAAACAGGCTCCAGGCTCCGAGCCATCAGCCCAGAGCCTGACGCGGGGCTCGAACTCACGGATCGCGAGATCGTGACCTGGCTGAAGTCGGACGCTTAACCGACTGCGCCACCCAGGCGCCCCTGGGACATAGGCACTATTATGACCATTCTATAGATGAGGAAATGTATGCTCAGAGACGTAGGGAAATTTGTCCAGTGTTACACAGTTATTAGTGGTGAAACCAGAAGTTGAATATAGTTTTGCCGCCAAAGCCTGAGTTTTTCCTAATTCTGTGTATTGCCTCAGTTGCCTTGATTTATTATATTCATGGCCTAGGCTTAAAGATGTCCTCTTTCACCAGAATACACAGCAAAAACTTAGCTCTATGAATTATCCTTGCCTGAGTCCCTTTTTTAGTCCACTCTCTGCATCTAGTCCATTAGCTTTCTGCTCAAAATATGGGACATACCATATCTGCCCACTTCTCTCCATTTCCACTGCCTTTACCCTAATCCATGCCACATCATCTCTTGTTGTAGGCTATAGAATATTCTCCTAACTGATCTCCCAGCTGTCACTCATGCTGCCTTTTGATCTATTCTATACATGGCAGCTAGAAGAATCTTTTAGAAACATAAATTAAATACCATCACTCTTTTGCCTGAAACCCTATACTGGTTTTCCTTTGAAATTGGAATAAAATCTAAACTTCTGAGCATGCCTACATAGACTTTCCCTGCCTACCTCTCCAGCCTCATCTCCTACTATGCTCCTTTAGCTTTGACTTAAGATGGCCTCAGGTCTTGTATCTGCTCTTCTCTTTGCCTGGAAGATGCTTTGCCCCAATCTCAGCAAAGCTGACAACTTTCCTGCACAAGACTTTCAGAAGCTGTGTAGATGAGGAGGTATTCCCCGACCCACCCAACTCATGATGCTGAATACCCACTTAGAACCCCTGTACCAGTTACCTCAGATTTACTTTTTTATAGCACTGTCTGAAGATATCTTCTTTACTTGTTCATTATCTGTCTCCCCATTTAGGCACCAAAGCACTAGGACCTTGTCTGTGTTGTCCTTGACTGTATCTCCAGCATTTTGAACAGGACCAGATTGGCCATAGGAGACACTCAAAAAAATCTTTAATGTGTAAATGAGTGGATGGTTGGATGGATGGATGGATGGATGGATGGATGGATGGATGGATGGATGAATTTGCTCCAGGATTTTCCAAAGGCCCACATTCTGAGGGCTCCAAACCTAGACAAACTATGAACAGAGTGAAGTTACAATGTTCTCCTGGTCATGCTAGTTGGATATGGCATTTTGAAGCCAAAGGGTCTGAATTTTGGCTTCCTCAGTTATTGTTATGTTTGGTTCTCCTTTTCCACAAGGTCATCACCCTGACAGACTTGAAACTCTTGTAATGTGTTATCAGAAAACCAGAGTTCTGTGATGTTCGAATCCTGATTCTTTTATTTGTAAAATAAAGACAAGAATAATTTTACCTAGTAGGGACATTTCAAAGATTAAATAAGAGAGTAGGTATGAAAAACAAATACTTGCTATTGTAATTACCAGTCTTTTAAGGTACTGTGGAAAAATGAGGAGTGAACATGGAAGTGCTTTTGTTAATTCCAAACTCAGGAAAGTGCCCTCCATCTGGGCTTCATCCTCAAGGCAACATTTTCCCTTTAACTCTACATCCAATTATCTTCCAGTTGCTATCAATACTTCCTCTCCCTGTAAGGTGGGAATAAGCTCGCTTCATCCCTTTACCATTTGAGATCTGACGCAGGGCCCTATAATTTGATTAGATGAATTGACATGTCTGGAGCTCAGAGATTTTTAAAAAAATATTAGTTTTCTTTTCCTGAGGAAAGTTCATTTGTCCCTTTCCCCAAGATACCCTGCTTTTTGGTGTCATGGAAGGCTTTCCTATGCTGTGAAAACACCCTATGCCGGGTGTTTTCTTGGCTTGTCAGCCCTCAGTTGTTTGGATGCAGAGTGAGGGAAAACTCCTATAGTTTCCCCCTTGCATTCCTCAAATAATTCAAACAGTTACTGAAACCGGATATGATTCCACCTGGGTACCTCTCCAACTGTTAACTGGCCGAAGTGATCACATGCTTTTACCAAACCAGCCTCCCTTGCCTGGAATCTACCATCATGGTTTTCTCCAGGAAGACACTCATTTTATCATTTGTACTTTTGTTGGTAATAAACTTAGTTTATTATGATTTTTATATAAACTTCATTTTCCCATTCTTTCTTCCCTTCCCATTTAATTATTTATCAGCTGGACTACTGTAATGGTCACGGAGTGCTTTCCTTGCCTTTAATCTCACAGCCTTACATCCTAACTTGCTATTACTGTTATTATCTCATCCCCTTAGGCCCTTCTCCTGATTTTCACAGTGACAAACAGGTAATCCAGGAGACAAATTAAAGTCAGAGCCATAGAGCTGCTGAGGTGTGGTTTCTACTTTTATCATCCATCTCAGAGGAGCTCCTTGAAGTGTGCTAACTGTGGACCAAATAAGAGAGTATTGCCCCAGCAGACTGATTCCAGCCTTGACTATGTACTAGATTGCTGGACAGCTCACATTACATCTCTGAGCCTTAGTGTGCTTTTATGAAACAATAAAAATAGTAATGGTTAAAATTTCTTTTGTAGTTACCATGTGCCAGGCACTGCTTTAAGTATTTTAATAGACCTGTTTATCTGTCCAATAACCTGTTCAGGTAAATACTACTACGATTGCCTGCATTTTACAGATGAGAAAAATGAGGCACAGAGAAATTAAGGAATGGGTGTAAAGGCACACATCTAGAAGTAGTTGGGACTCTGATTCAAACCCAGGTAGTGGATCCAAAGTCTGCACTTGAATGCTGTGAAAAGAAAGAGTTAAATTAAAGGAGCTTCCAGGGTCTCTCTAGCCTTAAAAATACCCTAAGGTTATATGTCAGAGAAGGCTGCTTGTTCCCCCAAAAACACAAAGGGCAGGAACAGAACTATGTTAAGGTGTGACACCGGAGTCAGTCCAGTTCATCCTCAGGCAGGGAACATTGTCTAAATATAGAACCTCCCTTAACATTGGAAGGTCTGACTAAACTGGGTTAGTTGCTGGGCAAGGTGCTAGAGGCAGAGGAGGCTGAAAGGTGTGCCAGCTGCGCAACGGTACCGCGTAACAATGTAGGGCAAGATTTCTCCCTGAGCTCTGCCCTCCTTGCCTCATTGCTTTCATTGCATGTCCTTTTGTGGGATTATATAATGCTGATTAAGGTAGATTACTTTATGAATTGATCCTCCTCTCAGAAAAACAAGGGCATTTTGCCAAACCCCTTCCCACCAGGATAATAATTTTATGCCTTTAGGTTGATTCTCTTTGTGTTTGTTTGTCAGTTGTAAGAGAAACGCTGGCGTGTGTCTGATCCATGCACAGCTGGACTGTCTTTGGCCATGCATACCTTCCAATGATGTTAAGTTCCTCTTTGAAAGAGGTTTCCAGGCCTTTGAAGTACTGTTGTGGGTTGAATTGTGTTCCCCCAAAAGATGTTCAAATCTTAACCCCTAGTACAAGGGTAAGTAAGTGGCCTTATTTGGAAATGTAATATTGCTTACATTTGCAGATGTAATCAAGTTATGATGAAATCCTGCTGAATTAGGGTGGGCCCTAATCCAAAGACTGGTGTCCTTATGAAAAGAGGGAATTTGGAATCAAACATACAGTTAGGGTGAAAGTCATGTGACCATGGAGGATAGACTGGAGTGATGCTTCTACAAACCCAGGAAAGCCTAAGATTGCAGGCAAACATGGTGGCAAGATTCTTCCCTGGAGCCTTCAGAGGAAGTATGGCCTGCTGACACCTTGATTTCAGTCTTCTAGCCTCCAGAACTTTGAGAGAATACATTTCTGTTGTTTAAAGCCACTGAATTTGTGATAGGTACGGCAGCCCTAGGAAATGAATGCAGATACTTCTCTAGACTCTTTGCCAAAGACTTTTGAAGGATTTTGTAAACATAATTCCATTAATCCCCACAACATAAATTGAATTGTCTGGAAGGAAGAGTACTATGAACATAGAGCTAGACCACAGGCCAGAAGACCTGAGATACAGCTCTGGCTCCACTTCTAACTAGCTCTGATTTGGGAGAAAATCACTGAGGTTTTATAATTTTTTTTAATTAAGGAAATAGGATGATTATAAAAAATACTGCCCTACCTGCTTCATGAAGTTGTTATAAGGATCAGTAAGGATTTCCATTTACATAGCACTAGGATGCTTACAAAGCACAAGCAGGTAAAAACATTACTTATTTGGGGGCGCCTGGGTGGCGCAGTCGGTTAAGCGTCCGACCTCAGCCAGGTCACGATCTCGCAGTCCATGGGTTCGAGCCCCGCGTCAGGCTCTGGGCTGATGGCTCGGAGCCTGGAGCCTGTTTCCGATTCTGTGTCTCCCACTCTCTCTGCCCCTCCCCCGTTCATGCTCTGTCTCTCTCTGTCCCAAAAATAAATAAAAAACGTTGAAAAAAAAACATTTAAAAAAAAAAACATTACTTATTTGTTCTTCCCAATCACCCTACAAGGTGGATAAGTTTTTGATCTCATGTTGCAGATCAATGCAAAATTTAGGGAAGCTGTTTACTTGCCAAAGGAAGTAAATACCAGGGACAGAGTTTTTTGTTCTCTACCTATACGCTGCACTCGGTAGTGCTTAGGAAAACACTTGGTTCTTAGTGAATGGTCAATATATATTCATTGAATGAATAAAGGAATGACTAAACCTTTATTTTTGGACACTTAAACATGCAGTTCTTTTCTTTTATTTCAGTTCATTTCATTTTATTTTTAAAGTTTGTTTATTTCTGACAGAGAAAGAGGCAGCACATGAGCGGGGGGAGGGGCAGAGAGAGAGGGAGACACAGAATCTGAAGCAGGCTCCAGGCTCTGAGCTGTCAGCACAGATCCCAAGATGGGGCTTGAACCCATGAACCAGGAGATCATGACCTGAGCTGAAGCTAGACACTTAACAGACTGAGCCACTCAGGCGCCCCAAACATGCAGTTCTTTTAGAACACTGCGGCTGGGAGAAGGTTAATGTATTAAAGTATACAATATACAGTTCCATTCATTCATTTATGCACACAAAAATTTTGATGAATGTTTACCAAGGGAAATACTGTAGGCAAGAGGTGGAGGTAGTGAGAATGGCCCACATCTGAAAATATTTTGAGGGTAGACATCACAGGATGTTGTAGTTGATTGAATGTGGAATGTGGGAGACAGTGATGTGTCAAGGATGACTCCAAGGTTTTGATATGAGCAAACTGAAATCCAATGAGAGTGGATTTCAGAATTATTAAGATGGTGAATTCTGGGGTGCCTGGGTGGCTCAGTTGGTTAAGCATCTGACTTTGGCTCAGGTCATGATCTCACAGTTCATGAGTTTGAACCCTGCATTGGGCTCTGTGCTGACAGCTCAGAGCTTGCAACCTACTTCGAATTCTGTGTCTCCCTGTCTTTTTCCCCTTCCCCCACTCACTCTGTCTTTTAAAAGTAAACACTGAAGGGGCGCCTGGGTGGCTCAGTCGGTTAAGGGTCCGACTTCAGCTCAGGTCATGATCTCCCGGTCTGTGAGTTCGAGCCCCGCATTGGGCTCTGTGCTGACAGCTCAGAGCCTGGAGCTTGTTTCCGATTCTGTGTCTCCCTCTCTCTCTGACCCTCCCCCGTTCACGTTCTGTCTCTCTCTGTCTCAAAAATAAATAAATGTTAAAAAAAAAATTAAAAAAAAAACACACACACACAAAAAAGATGGTGAATTCTGTGGGAGAAACAGTTTTGGAGCAAGAGTGGGGAAACCAGTTTAGTTTTGGACATTTTAATTTGAGTTTCATTGTAAACTTCTAAGTAGAGATGTTGTGTACACAAATGAGTCTGGAGTTGAGGGAAGAGGTCCAGCCAGTCAGGTGGGAGGAAAACCAAAAGGGAGGGGTGATAGGAAAGCTGAGGGAAGGTGCTGTTTCAAGAACATTTTATTTATTTATTTATTTTAACGTTTTTTATTTATTTTTGGGACAGAGAGAGACAGAGCATGAACGGGGGAGGGGCAGAGAGAGAGGGAGACACAGAATTGGAAACAGGCTCCAGGCTCCGAGCCATCAGCCCAGAGCCCGACACGGGGCTCGAACTCACGGACCGCGAGATCGTGACCTGAGCTGAAGTCGGACGCTTAACCGACTGCGCCACCCAGGCGCCCCAAGAACATTTTAAAACCAATTACACAGAAAAGAGAGGGACAATTGCTAAAGCAGTGAACTCAATTCACATACTGCTGCCTGGTTGAGTTAGGTGAAACTAAGTTGCTTTCATTTAATATGATAATTTGGAAGCAATTAATAGGTAACCTTGACAAAACAGTTTAGGTGTAAGTGGAACCAAATCCTTATTGCAGTGGTTTCAGGACAAAATGATGGGAGAGGAAGTGGAGACAAAAATATAGACCCATTGGAAGAGTTTTGCTGGAAAGGGGGCAGAAAAGTATTGTGGTAGCTGGAGAGTAATTTGATGTCAAGGGAGAGAGGTTTGTTTGTTTGCTTGCTTATGAAGAGGGAAAATACTAGTGCATGCTAATGGTAATGACCCTATATAAAGGAGCACTTTGATTATGCAGGGGAGAGAAGGGGGCATTGCTGAGGTGATGTCTTTGAGTCAGTGGGGGAGATGAGATGCACTGAACAAGGAAGGGGTTAGCTTTGGAAAGGAGCAGAGAACAGATTCAGTGTCACAGGAAGGAAGGAGGGCTATATGGGCACACACACCAGTGGTTGTTTGTTACACAGGAGAGCATGTGGAAGTTTTCTTTGAATGCTTATCTTTTTTCTGCATTGTAAAAAGCAAGGCCATCAGCTAGGAGTGAGGGGGAAGAGCTGGAATTATGAAGAGATGTGACAGCCCAGGAGAGTGGGAGAGTGAACAGACTAAGGAAACATAGTGGTAAGATTTCCAGGCAGCCTCACATAAAAATGAAAAGGATTAATTTGATGAGTAGAAGCCAAGGGCCAGAAATTTTACACATTTGTTGACAGCCCAGCCATGGAAGCTATGCCCCAGGCCTTGGGATACAGAGAAGAATTCTGACCTCCAAGAATTTAAAATCAGGTGTCAGAGATAAATAATAAACACATGAAAAATTCAAATAATAATTTAAGATAATAGAAGAGATATATGTGACAAGAAAACGTATTAAGATGCTGGATATATTTAAGGAGTTCAGAGGAAGGAGAGAGGTGATCAGAAGTGATATGATGGTTGAGCCTCATAGAATAGATAAATTCAGAGAAGGGTAAGTGAAGATAAAGGAAATAATAAGAACAAAGACTGAAGCCCAGAGAGAAAGTGGCAGAGAAATATCATCACCAAGTAGAGTTGCCAGATAAAATACAGGATGCTCAGTTAGATTTGAATTTCAGATAAACAACAAAGAACATTTCAGTATAAATATGTCCCATGCATATTTATCTGAGATCAAAGTTAACTGGATGTCCTATCGTTTTATTTGCTAAATCTGGCAAACCTATCACCAAGATTGAAGGAAACCAAAAAGAATGTTAATTGAACTAAGGAAAGAGAGAATTAGACAGAATGTAAAGATGGGATGTAAAAGATATTGGGTGGTAGCAGATGCTTCAACAACGATGGAAATGAGATTTTGTCATTAGGACACCCTTGACGGCATTTGACATAGCAGTGAAGGCAGAGGCCCAACACAATAGATAAGCACCACCCAGTAGAGAGGTCTGATAGTAAGAACGGAGAGAAATATAAAATCTAAGGTCAAATATGGAGATGGACCCCAGGCCTTGGGCTAAGGCTACTAGGATGCTATCTACATTTAGATAATGTGTGAACAACCCAGATCCTGTCTTTAAGACCCTCTGTAAATTCCAGAGGTTGGCTCAACAGTGAGATCACAGCTTAGCTGGCTTGGTACTTTAGGGCTCAGGTATCCTCTGTTGGGGATCAGAACAAGTCAGGGAAGCACAGCATCATTAATAAAATATGAGAGAAAAAAAAAGATAGAAATGCTACTGTCAGTAAAATGCTCATTTTAATTCAATAGTAGACCAAATTTGGATACTCCCAGATGGAAATCAGACTGTGAACTTCAGATTATAAATCGTTTAATAGAACACACTCTTTTCCCAGGAGACCCTACACTGGATTTGATTTTATTACAACCGGGTAGAAGAAAGCCTCAAAGAAATTCTACAAGAGCCAAATACTAATGTGCAGAAGACAATGGCATAATTGTTCCTGCCTGGCCATCAGAGGTAGGAGCCTGATCACTGAGGACAGCAAGTCCAATGGCTGTGGACTGTCAGTGGGTAGAAGTTGTGGAATGACAGGGGCACCTGGGTGAATGGCTCAGTTGGTTGAGTGTCTGACTCTTGGTTTCGGCTCAGGTCATGATCTCATGGTTCGTGATTCAAGCCCTGCATCAGGCTCAGAGCCTGCTTGGGATTCTCTCTCTCCCCCACTTGTGCGTTCTCTCTCTCTCTCTCTCTCTCTCAAAATAAATAAATAAATAAATAAATAAATAAATAAATAAATAAATAAATAAAATGACAGTGACATGCTTCTCCAGCCACATTTTATCTTTAGGTGCCTCAAGTTTCTTTCATATCATTATAGAACATTTATTGCTGGAATGCCTGCCTCCAGGCAGGGGGGCAGCTTTTGGAAGGTTTTGGGTTTTTTTGTTGTTTTGTTTTGTTTTTTTAAATGAGGGTTAACAGAGTGACCTTTGACAGTAACTGCTAATGGGTTAGGGTCAGGGATGGCTCAGTGCTCACAGACTTTAAAAATATTGTCATCTATCTTTCTCCCTGAATGGAGTGTTCATCTTGCCAGTTCCTATAGTTAATTAGATTGTTAACTCTGCCTATTTATAGCAGCAAACACTTCACTGGCATGTACCAAATGCTGATTATTAATCAGGGGCCTCTCCTGACTCAGGGTGGAACAAAATGTAATTATTCAAATTAGATTTAGGCCAAGGTCCAATGACCTCACAGGCAAGATCCTGATTTTGCAAGCACTAGTTTCTATAAGCTGCATCTCTGGAAGACATAGAGATTCCAATCTTCAGGAGCATTGGGGTTAACAGTGATGCTGAGTTTAGGCACCTCCCAGCATCCTTAAAAGGATTGCATTCTCTGCTATATTTGTACCTATGCACCTGCCAGCTCATGACTCAAAATCAGCCTTACCCAGTAAATCATTATACAAAGTAGTTATGGATGTAGAATTTTAATAGCAAATCAATGAAAGTTAATTTTCATGGATGCTATTAGGAAGGGTGTTCACCAAGGCTGTCTCCTATCATATATCACATTATTTTATACTTTGGGAGAAAAGCTAAATTCTTATGTAGCTGATTTCAAAAAAAGAAAGAGGCTTTGGAATGGCCCAACCTTCTTTACTATATTTGACCGAGTGTCCTCCCCAACATTTACCATTTAGGTCTTTAGTGGGAAATAAGGATACCCTCAGGGTAGGCAGGATGGAGGAAGAAAACTTGAGAGGAGCTCTTGGGGTAGTTTGCAGTTGCTCGGAAGAGGGGTCTTCCTTCAGATACTGATTAAGGGGTCAGGTGAGCACAGCATTTGCTATGCCCTCCATGCCTTCTGTTCATTGGGTGAGATGTTTGTTACTCTAAGTTCCTGCTATGCTTGGGCCTCATGGTTTTTCAAGTGTGCCAACTAAGTAAAAATGAACTTTTTTTTCCTTTGGCAAAATCAGGTATTTTATACTTGAGAGTATTTCCATTTTCATGTGATACCCTAGGAAACATGGAAAGTGCTTCTAAGTTCTTGGTGGGGTGATGAATGGAATAAGTATTTTTTAAACAAGTGCGTATAATGTAAGATTCATCATTTAACAGTGTACATTTCAGTGGTTTTCAGTATATTCTTTATGTTGTACAACCATCACTGCTATCTAATTCCAGAACATTTCCATCACCTCAGAAAGAAACCCTATACCTTTTAGGAGCTAGTCCCAAAGCTAGTCCCAGCTAGTCCCCTCTCTCCATTCTCTACCAACCACTAGTTTACTTTCTGTCTCTATGGATTCACCTATTCTGGACATTGCATATAAATGCCATCATATAATATATGGCCTTTTGCATCTGGTTTCTTTCACTTAGCATAATGCTGCTGATGGACATTTGGGTTGTTTCTACTTTTTGACTATTATCAATACTGCTGCTACGAACATTTGTATACAAGTTTTTGTGGAAACATGTTTTCAATTCTCCTGATGAGTAGAATTGCTGGGTCCTACAGAAATTCCACGTTCAACTTTTTGAGGAAGTTCTATACTGCTTTCCACAGTGGCCGCATCATTTCACATTCCTACCAGCAGTGTATGGTGAAGCCCATTGCCTTTCAGTTTCAAATTTCCACAAGAAGCTTCTGGTTACCCCATCTCCATTTTGGGATGGGTTCCCTTTGGGGCAGATTTCTACTCTGTTCAATGTGGCTCAGGATGAGGTGGGCAGTAGAGTGTGGGAGCAGAATGGGGTCACATGGTACAGCCATGCAGAGGTTCATTGCAGCACAGTTCTCAGAAAAGAAGGGATTGTCTGGTACTTTTTTTTTTCTTAATGTTTATTTATTTTTGAGAGAGAGTGAGACAGAGACAGAGAGATGGCATGAGTGGGGCAGGGGCAAAGAGACAGGGAGATACAGAATCTGAAGCAGGCTTCAGGCTCTGAGCTGTCAGCACAGAGCCCGACACCAGGCTTAAACTGACACGCTGTGAGATGACCTGAGCTGAAGTTGGACACTCAACCAACTGAGCCACCCAGGAGCCCCGGTCTGGTACTTTTGATAGTTCTCCTCTCCTATCTAATCCCACCTCACCCCCCAGCATACCACCGTGAATAGTCCTGAATCATGGAAGTGGTCAGTTGATGACAATTCACTATTTTTAAATTGAACTGAGCCTTGAACTCTTCTTTAAGATACAGTACACAACTCTTTAGTGGCTCATAAAAGGTAACATGTTCACTTAGAATGGATATTTCTTATATCAAATCTGTGAGGCAAATGAAAACTCTAACTCAATGTGGAACTGTTAACTGACGTGTGCAAGATCATGAAGTGAGTTAGCAACCATCCTGGAATTAGCATTTGGAACCTCAGTGCTGCTGATTGGGTTCTCAGGCCACTTGTGGGTTGAAACCATAATTATTGTCCTTCTTTGTTATTTTGGGATCCAAAATCCCATTCTTTATTCATGTCTTTGGGGAATTTGTAGGCAAAATCGCACTTACACTTTCCAAAATGAGTTGCTTTATAAAAATCCCAGAATGCAGCAAGCCCATCTGTTTCCTCTCCTACATTAACTTATTTGTTGCAGTAAAACCCCAGACAGTCCTCAGAGGGATGCAGTTATAGGAAAGAAAACTGATTATGAGGGAAAGATTTTAGGGTCATTGAGATTTATTCCACTTATATGCAAAGTCTGCGTAATGTGTGCAATAGCCTGAGATCACCTTGGCATAAGGCATGGCTCACGTTTGAGCAGCTAATCGTGCAGACTGCACATGAGGGGAATAGTAAGCAAAGGATTCCCACCACAGAAGGTTTAACAATCAGGAGCTTAAGATATTGCAATGGAAATGAGGCTGGTTGTGCAGCATTTTAACTGAGCATTACTCTGGATCTTGTCTCCTAGTGTTAAGACTCTCAAAAATTATTGATTTGGATCCCAATGGGGAGAAAGATTTAACATTTGCCTTGTTTTCTGTGAAAGTCAAAATAAATATACACCAGCAACTTGAACCTGAGGTAGACTCTGTGTGTGTGTGTGTGTGTGTGTGTGTGTGTGTGTGTGTGTAGTAGAGGTATGTAGTAGATGTAGAAATCTGAAAGTGGAAGGTAAATAATGATAGATAGCAAGTCTTTCAGATAACTTTTATTTACTCCATATTATTTATAATAATTTACAATCATTTTTCATACTATTTCATACTATTTGTAGTGTTAAGGGACAGGGGTCTTTATTTCTATTTCCTAGATAAGGCTCTATCTAAAAGGTAGAGTTAGGTGGCTGAGTCCCCATGGCATAGCAATATAAATGTTATGTGAACCTGCTACCCAGCTCTCGGACTATGGACAGTATTGCTTCTCCCCCACTCCTGCCTCCCAAAGGACCTCCAGATACAGCAGATGACACTGATGGATGGTCCCCACCTGGCTCTTTATTGAAGCCCCACATTGTACACAGAATGGGTGAGATAGTGGATGCCTCAGTCAGGGTGGGCAGCTAACAGGTCAATAGAAACTCAACCTGAAATTGCTGTTATAGCACCTTATTATAGCTTTTGGCTTTGATGTACAGCTACAGCACTTTGTAATTCAGCAAATGCGATGCTGTGGGACTGCACCATTAGGTAGAGCTGTAACTGGAAGTCAGGTGATCTCCAGCCCAGCTGGAGCTCTGTGACCTTGGGAGGATTTCTCAATGTTTCTGTGACTGTTTCTTCACCTGGCAGGGCAGTAGAATGGGTGTTAGACTTTCCTAACCAAGATCAAGTAGGATAATGCATGTGAAAGCATTTTGAAATGAAAAGAAAACATATTGTTAATACAACAAAGTTAGACAAGTCAGAATTCCCTTGGGGTCGTTTCCTTTCTAAGTTGGAAAAAGTGGGAGAAGAGAACATATATTCTTTGGAAACGGGTATCACATACTTTGTCTTGTGTAACCCCATCAAGGTAGACATTATTCCCATTTTGTGTATGAGTTGACTTAGGCTAAGAGAAGATAAGTGACCTGCTCAAAGTTGCTCAGTTCATTGGTACTCAGCAGAGGCAAGACCCGAAGCAGTGTGTCTGCTTTCAAAGCTGTGTCTAAGGTATGTGATCCCCGCCTCACTGTTCCACCCAGCATTTACTTCCACATTAACAACCCATCCCTTTTCCCTTGTTTCTGCCACTTAACTGTTGTATGACCTTGGTACATTAATCCCTTTGAGCCTGGTCCTTCACCTGTAAAAACAGGATTAATACTACTCACCTTCCAGACTCGTGCAAAGATTAAATGAATTAGTCTACCAGTAGTGCCTGGTCAGGTGTGGGCACAGAGAAGGTGCCTCATCTCTCTCCACCTCCAGTCATCTGCCTCATCCATGATGCCCACTCTGCAGTGCTCCCAAAGTTCAACCTGTGCCTCGGGGCTTCCCTTCTTGTTTCAGCAAGAAGAATGAGAAAATGTCACTGAGCATTATCTTTCCATTTCTACTGACATTAGAAAATTTTTGAGAAACACCCTTAGATATTTCTAAGTTAGGCACCTGAGCATGATCTTTGGAGGAAAACTACTCTTTAGTTGAGGGAAGGATTTTGCCTTGAGCTGTTGCTCAGGATGCTATCAGAGTAGAGGTTTTGATGTCATTGGTCATTTTGTCTGTATTTCCCTAATAGCTGAAAGCCATGGCACTGCTATACTTCCTAGTTCTCATTACTAATCTCACTTAATAGTTATCAATAAGTGAATGTTGATAAAGTTTGTGAGATCACATTATTTCACTTTAAGATACTGATTTGAATCTGCACATCTGACTCTCCTTTCCTCCCAAATTCCATTTGAAATGACCAAAGAAATATTAGAAAACATTCATAGCAGAGCTAGAAAACAGAAAATGAAGCATACTGAGGCCAGAAATTTTAAGAAATTTCTATAAAATACTGTTTATATAGAACTAGATTTAGGCTATACTGTATGGTAATGAGAGGCTCTTATTTTATGAATTGTTTTTAAACGCTTTGTTGGGAGTTTAGTTGTATCCCTCAAAATGATCTGTTCCAGCCCTAACCCTCAGCACTTACAAATGAGACCGTATTTGAAAAGAGGGTCTTTTTAGATGTGGTCAAACTAAGATGAAGTTATAATGGATTAGGGTGGGCTCTAATCCAATGATTGTGCATTTATAAGAAGAGGGATATTTGGAACAGAATATGCAGGAAAGAAGGTCATGGAATGATGGAGGCAGAGACTTGAGCAGTACAGTTGCCAGCCAAGGAATGCCAAGGATTTCTGGCAACTGGCAGAAGCTAGAGGGAGGCAAGGAAGGCTTCTTCCCTAGAGCCTTCAGAGGGATCATGGCCCTGTCAAAACCTTAATTTTGGACTTCTAGCCTCCAGAACTGTGAGAGAATAAGCTTCTATTATTTTAAGTCACCCAGTTTGTGACAATTTGTTACGACAGCCTTAGGAAACGAATACGAGCTTGACTGAAAACTTTAAAAATGGATTTAGGGAAGTATTGAACCAGATGCAATAAAAGAAAGACTCACCTGGAAAGTAAGTGAGTAGACTCCCTCAGCAGAGTCCCAGATAATCACCAAGCTCAGACCAAGAGGGACTCAAAAATATGTGGGTTACATGTAGACCCTATAAATGACCTTGGGAAATTGGAGCTTGACTCCACCCTTGCTATGATCTTCCATGTCAAGTAAAGTGGAGGCATCATCAGACCAGGTTTGTACTGAGGAAGCTGTGCTGATGTGAGAAAGGGCTGACTTGGGGATCACACCAAACACAGAAAAGCATGTGCTAAGCATGATGGACTAAGCAAATGAATTCTCTTGCATATTCTCTTTTCTAACTTCTGGGTATAACCTAGACTGCCAATCTTATAAAAATAAAGCTACAAAAATAGGAAAATTCCCCTTCCTCCTTTGTCTGAAACTGAATAGTTTGAGATCTGTTTCTGATAAGCCATTTTTCAAATCCCCAAACAGGAAAAATGTAGACATTCATTTGTTAAATTCAAATTTTTGTTGAACACTTACTATGTGCCAGACATTATGCTAGAATGAGAGTTTCATTCAGAGATTTTGCATCACATGCAAAGATCTGGAGGCAAGACAAAAGAGAGCATGAGGCAATCAAAGAGTGACAAGAATGGGTAAATAGGGAAAAACCACCGGGGCTGAGAAATTATTCAACAATTATTCAAATTATTCAAACAAGGGAGACCAGTCAGTGCAATCAGACTCCTCTGAATGGACTTATTCCAAGAAACCAGAAAAAGAAAGGACTTAGGTGAATCACCAATTCCTTTTAATATTTCAGTACAAGATTGGAGAGGACACTCTGTTTATGAAAACTGAACAATCTGAGGTTAGAAAATATTGCCATAAGATCAGAAATATAATCCTTGAATTTAAATTTTAAATAAAGGGAGCAAAGAGAAAATTGAATCCTGAAGTAAATTGGTGAATTAAATGATCAGGTTGAGAAATTCTCCTAGAATGCAGAGGAAAATGTACAAATTTAACCATAAAGCATGTAAAGGAAAGATGTACAGGGGATAAATCCAACAAATCCAACATAGGTATAATAAAAATACCAAAAGGAGAGAGCAATTAGAGAAATGGTAACAACAAAGAAATAATAGGAAAAAAATACGAAAACATTTGAGTTTTAGACTGAAAGGATCTACCAAGAATCAGGCAAACTTAGTGTTCAGACTCCCACACTGAGATAGAACTCAATGCAGGTTCCTTCTTGCAGTTAGGTAAAGCAACAAACAAAACAAAACGAATTATCTAGAAAGGGAAAAGAAGAATGTCAGTATACTACTTTTCCATGATACTAATTGTTGAAAGACAGGGAATAACATATGTCGAGTTTTGAGGGAAAATATTATTATGCAAGAGTTTCTTATTTGGTTTATATGTGAGGGCAATAGAAAAATCTAGTCTCAGACATTCAAGAACTCATAAAATATTCCTCTTACTGAGAAAACTCCTATAGCTTCTTCCTGAGAAGAAGTCCTATAGCAATTCAAGAAAAAAAAAATCAAAATAAGGAATCCAAATTGGACGAAGCCAGAGCATCATAGAACTTTTTGCAAGAGATGAAACCAGTAAAATTTGGTATCAGTGTTTAAATAATTGCTGTTAACATATGAAATTTAGCAAAGATATTACAAATGATAATAATGTGGATCCAAAAACATAGCTTATTTAGATAAAAACTTGGGAATGTGGAGGAAAAAGGAGGAAATAAATAGCTCTGTGAGTATATGAATTTTGTCTGATTTGTTTACTATTTATCCCCAGGCTTAGAATAGTGTCTGGTATATTGTAGGTACTTAGCAAATGAATGAAAAGTCTGCTAAATCTCTAAACTCAGTTAGAATTTATAACTCCCATGCATCAATAGTAAAAAGACTATTGGAGAGAAAGATGAAACACAAACACAACTTACAGCAATTTGAAGAAAATAAAGGGCAAATGTCCCCTCCCCAAAAGATGCTTCATCTAACAAATAATTAGGAAAATTGCAAATTAAAATAACAAGACATACTAATTCCCATCCATCCATCTAATTGCCAAAGATCAATACTCTGACATACCAAATGTTGGTGACCATATGAGGAAACAGGAACTCTCTTACTCTATTGGTGGGACTTTAGTAGTAATGCTTTGGAGAATTTGGAAATATCAAGCAAAGTTGAAGATGTGCACACTCTAGGATTTAGCAGTTCCATTACTAGGCACATACCCCAAGGAAGCTCTTGTAAATATACCCCCCATGAACTCCTGGAAGGATTTTCATTAGGTATTGTTTTTAATAGTGAAAAATTAAAAGCAACCTAAAAGTCCATCAAAACGGAATAGATAAATGTACTGTGATTAACTCATACAATTGAATAATATACATCACATAAAATTAGTGAACTACATTTGTGTTTTAACTAAATATCAAAAACTTAAATTTAGTCAAAGAGCAAATTCCAGAATGGTATGGATAGCATGCTAGCATTCGTGTACATTTAACAAGTCCTCAAAACTACACCCACATTACTACGAATTGTGTATGCTTACATAGACAGTGAGAAGCAAGGACTAAGTGGAAATGTGCCAAATTCACAATAGTCATTATCTCTGGGGAAGAAGAGCAGGGGAGTTTTGAGATTGAGATTGTGGATTGGAATAAAGGACTTCAATTTCATAATGTTTTTACTTCTTTTATTCAAAAAAGTCTGAAGCAAAGTGACAGAATGTTAACATTTGTTAATTCTCAAAAGTGGATACATGGGTGTTTGTTATAATATTCTTGTACTTTATTTTAAAAATCTTTCACACTCCCCCAAAAGTGTAATAAGTATCTAACCTCTATCCTTACAACAATGATTCCATCAGAAGACTGATGAGTTTCTAGTGGGGGGTGGGGAGCATGGGGAGGGAGTGGATCCATGTAACTTCTGTAATGATTTAAAAAATGACAGAAAGCTTTATGTGTGTGATGTGTATGTGCATTGTTTTGTTTTGTTTTGTTTTGTTTTGTTTTTGGAGAGGATGCAACTCTATCACTTCCAAAGGTATTTGGAAATGTATGACAGAAGACTTTGATTTGCATAATACTTGACTAGTGTTACTGGCATTTAGCATCTGGGGCCAAGCATGTTAAATATTTTGTGATTTGCAGGTCTACACCTACACAAGAAGAATTGGCTAGCCCCAAATGCCAATTACATTCTTCTGGGAAATATTGAGTTAGAAGTTGCATCCTACTGAGAATGACAGAAAATTCTGTAATTAATAGTATCAACAAATAATCATTTTTCTTTTCTTTTTTTAATGTTTATTTATTTTTGAGAGAGACAGAGACAAACCCACAAACCATGAGGTCGTGACCTGAGCTGAAGTCGGATGCTTAACCAACTGAGCCACCCAGGCGCCCCTTCGTTTCTTTTGTAACAGGAATTGTGGAGGTTGCTGATATATGTTCCGTGGCTCAAGGGTGTCAGGGCTCAGTTCACTCTGTTTCTATTTGTTTTTCCTGATAGTTTCATAATGGCTGCTAAAGCTCCAGCCATCAAATTCTGTCCAGACAGGAATAAAGAAGGGCTAGAGAAAGAATGGGCAACGCCTGTACTAAATACCAAATATAGGTATTTGGAGGAAAATAAGACTTTCCCTTAAATCTTCAGTATATTCTATTTATGTCTCATTGTACCACATGGTTTTGCTTGCTGCAGGAGAGCTTTGTAGACCTTTATACCAGAAGAAGGCAAGGACAAAGGGATTTGGAATGGGTGTTAGGAAGTCAACCACAGTATTTGCTGCAAAAATGAATAGGTTAAATTTAATACTAAAATAACGAATGGGTATATCAAAGCTCATTCAAGAAAATAGAAACCACTGTAAATATTTACCAGAGAAGGAATTTAATGCAAAAATAATTGGTTACACAGTAGATAGAAGAGTAAAGTTAAATAGGGGACAGTGAGGCAACCCAGAGATTAGCAACCTCAGGAAGCTGCTATCCACTCTTGGTTAGAAGACAAAGGGAGAAGGCAGAATTTTACTAGGGTCGCTTGGCAGAAGCTAGAACCAGGACAGACCCATTCAGCAGGAACTGGAGCCAGAGGGGAACTGGAGCTATTGCAGAAAACAACACATGAGAGGCAGTGGGGGAGGAATACCTTGCTTATCTCTTTTTCCCACTGGTTTCTACTATTGGCCAAATGCAGCTGGGAGCCAGCTGACAGTCTATAGGATCCACACTGTGATGCAGAGCTGAGTAAGAGAAAGAGAAATAAACTGGAGGGAAAACAGGCCCAGGACCAAGCACACCGAGTCAAAATACGAGACACCCTTCTATGTTAAAGTAAAGGAAGGTATAGATGATAAAAGTAAATCAGGGATGACAAAAATAATATCAGATGAGGCAGAATTCAAGGCTCAGGCCGTTAAATGAGATGAAGTGTTTTCCTTCTTTCCTTCCTTCCTTTCCTTTCTTTTGTTTTCTTTCTTTCTTTCTTTCTTTCTTTCTTTCTTTCTTTCTTTCTTTCTTTCTTCTTTTTTATTGCTGACGGGTGCAATCCATAACAAATATGAAGGAATCATTGAAACTAAGTGCTAAACAGCATGGCATCAAATATATATATCAAAACCTCTTATAAATACCCTCTTAGAAATACAATGAGAACCATAATCATAGAGGGGACTTTAGTCCTTGTGATAGATCAAGCAGACAAAAGTAAATAAGCACATTCAACAAGAGCTCATATTAAGACATATGGCAGCAGCCAAACCTGAAATCAGAGATATTCACAGTTTTAAGTGCTTTTATTAATAAACAAGAAAAATGAAAATAAATGGATTCAATTATGGCTTCAACTCAAGAGAACATAAAAAAAAACAAATATAACTTTAGGAAAGTGAGAGAAAAGAATCAATAAAAACAAACAGAAATCATTACATTTAAAAAGAAACGTAGAATCAATAAATTTACCAAGAGCCTATTTCAAAAAGATCAACAAAAGAGACAAACTCTTGGATTTAACAAACACACACAAAAATGAGAAAAGACCCAAATGCACAACATTAAGAATAAGAAAGTTAATACAATCACAGATACAGAGAGTAAACACATTGTAAGAGCCATACTGCATGTGAGTTAATCCTAATACATTTGAAAATCTCAATGATAAGAATACTTTCACAGGGAAATGGAAACATTACAAAATTGAGAGAGGTCTTATTATGACTTGTGAGACCCTGCAGTTATACTCAGTCTCCTAGAAATAGTGGTCTTCTGTATTACACCTATCATGATGGCATACTGAGCTGTCTCCCCTGTGAGACCATAAGCTTTCTGAGGTCAAGGACTACATCTTATTTGATTTTGCATCTCCAGTATGTAGCTACAGGATACATTGCAGATGCTCAGAGATGTTCATTGAAAAAATTTCTTTGTCCTCCCTCCCTCCCTTCCTTTCTTTCTCTCCCTGCTCTTACTTCCCTCCTCCTTTTCTTTCCTTCAGCACCCCATAGAATAATCAAGAAGCAAGATCCATTTAGCTCAGAAAAAAGAGTGCCATGTTTATGCCATTCTTTAGGTCCTATTGATGGTCTATTCTCTATAGATTCTGTTCTCCTGTGAAGGAGGCATGTGCAGGCAGGCTCCCGTGTAGGGTCCATAGAGCATTCCTCTGCAAGCAGCACCGCTTATCAGGAGCTGCCCGGAGCTGGTGACTCAGAGAATGGCCCAGCAGGCCCTGGCTGTTGCTAGGAAACCACAATTCCCTGGTGGAACCCAGCACAACACTTGCAGGTTGTCCCTGATAACTTAGAGGAAAAGAAAAGCTGTCAGAAAAGGTAGAGGGAAAAACAAAAAAACTAAAATGAAGAAAGTAATTTTCCTTTCTCGGCACTAATGACATGTATCTACAGGGATTAGAGACAAAAATAATCAAAAGAGAGGTTGGCATCGTTAACAAAAACTGTTTTTGCTCTTGCTACTTTTGACGTTGTCGAAATGTGCTGCAAGAACATGGCCAAAAAGATGTCTGTTTTGTAGATGGTCTCAGAGTTCTCTGGAACTTTGTCCATGGAAGGGTCTGGGGAAGTGATGAAAGGCTCTTCCCTTTCATCCCTGTCCACTCCCTGATTGGGACCTCTTCAGCTGCCTGGTCAACCTACTTATGCAAGTGAATGCTTCCCTTGGCCTCCAATACACTTTGACCAACTGCAAATCAGTGTTGCCCAGGCACACCTAGAGAGGAAAGGGAAGGAGAATAATAGAACCCTATAGCAGTGGTTCTCACAGTTGACTGCATGTCAGAATTACCTGGAGGGTTTCTTAAACACAGATTGCTGGACCCGACTCCCAGTCTTTCTGTTTCAGGAGGCCTAGGTGGGGGATAAGAGTATGCATTTCTACTAAGTTTCCAGGTGATGCTGATGCTGCTGGTTTAGAGACCACACTTTGGGAAGCTCTGCCCTAGACTATTAAATCTTGTGAGGAATTGTCAATTCACTTAACTGACGAAGAAACAGAGGTTCAAGGAAGTGCACTGGGTTGCCCAAGGTCACTTAGCTGCTGCTGGGTGGGTTCAAACAGAGGCTTCCTGAATTGAACACTAGTGCTTTCTCTACTACAAAATGCTCTCCAAGCAGCGTGCCTCTTTAAAAATTCTCCAAAAGACTCCAGATGGCCACCAACAGGGGTGGTCCTATCAAACGAATGCCAAGTTGCTAAATCCAACCCCGATAGCGACAGCTTTGGATATGAAGTCAGAGACGGTTTGCAAAAGCCTTTGTGTTCTTCGCAGCGTTGTCTCTCATCTTTCTAAATACTGCAGATAGAAAAGGAAGCATGTTGAGGAGGAGCAGACACAGCTAAGCAGGACTCCAATATGTGTCCAAAGAGGCACACCTCCAGTGCCATGCTGCCAAACGAGGGCTGTCGGTGGGAAGCCCCATAAGCTTTGGACTCAAACAACAAGGCGGGTCTCCCTCTTGCCTGCCCCCACCATCCTCCCTCCCTGGCCTCACTGTGCAGAGGTGGCTTCAGAGATATATTTAAATCTTAAAATATATATATCCTTTCCACTTTTGCTTGACTGTAGGCTTCGTCATTCATTGAGGCTAATTGTAAGCTGCAGGATACAAAAAGAAAAAAAAAATCAAGCAAACAACGTGCATTAACAAGGCCTGGCTAAAGCAAAAGTAGGGTGAGTATGGAGTTTATCTTCGGTCCCTCTGGTCTCCTTTTTGACACTCATGACTCTCCAAGGCCTCAACTCTTCCCTGCCCTTCTTGATTTCTAGTACAACCTTTACTTCTCTACTTTACTTCTTCTAGACTTTACTTCTTCTTTACCTTCATCTAACCTCTGCTAAGGTGTGAGCTGAAAAATATTGAAAGGGTTATTGCTCATAGGTCTTTTAATTGTAATAAAGGATGTTTGAAGACTAAACACCCTCCAGTGCTTGAAAAAATGAAGCTCTAATGATGAAATTTTGAGGGATTTAGGGGTTAAGGGGAGAGTCACTAGGAACCAGGGCCTTATTCAGAATTTTTTACATTGTACATCATAGGTGGTCTTTAATTTGTGCCCCGTTAAGGCTAAGACTTACCTTGTGTATTGACAATGCTGGCAGTGGCTCATGCCTTAGGAACCATCACCTGTAATTGTAGTTCTTCTGTTATTACAAGAACTTTATGTCCATTAAATGGCATTCAGATAGAGATGGTAGACAAATTCTTGTTTCTATAGCTTATTGATGCTAAGAAAAAATGAACTGGAGAGCTCCTCCTTCCTGCCAGGATTTTTAGCTTTGTTCTTATTGTCTCTGCTTCATGGGGTGACCTATGTTTGGGACTCCTACTGAGTTAATGCATAAAGATATGACACTTTACTTGTGTATAGCGCTATATAGTGTTCAATGTGCTTCGATGTATGTTCTTTCCTTTGAGCTCACTTCTTGACTTGTAGAAATTATCATTTCCATTTCACCTCTGAGGTAAGAGGTTCAAATATATCAGCTAGAAAGTAACAGAGCCAGAATGTGAATCTAAACCTTTGATTTCTGGGGGTGCCTGGGTAGCCCAGTCGGTTGAGTGTCTGACTCTTGATTTTGGCTCAGGTCATGGGATCGAGCCCCATGTCGGGCTCTGTGCTGAGCATGGAACCTGCTTAAGATTCTCTCGTTCTGTCCCTCTGCCCCCTCACCCACTCGTACTCTCTCTCTCTCTAAAATAAATTTTAAAAAATTCATAAACCTTTGATTTCTGATTCTAAATAGACCATATTTCATCCCCAAACAGTAAATTAGAGGTGTATCATAGAAATGACGGTTGTTAGCTGACTGAGTGGGCAGAGAAGCCCTTGGAGGACTGACTGTGGTTAAGAAGTGACTCTGGCCAACATAGGAAAATATTGAAAAGGGGAACATTATGGTGCCAGCCTTTCTTCTGGTGATCTCAGCAGACGTCATGATTTGTGTGTCTTAAGTCCAGAGTGGTGGGGGCAGACAATAACATGACTTTCAGGAAGGCAGGAGAGTAAGAAATTATGGGCAGAGAGGAAAGATGGTACTTAAAATACAGCAGTGGGTTCTCCCAGAGAATTTACTCATGCAGTCAAAACAAGTCCTGTGAAGGTGAGGAGGCTCCTTCAAAATCACATTTCAGCTGAGAATGCAAAATCACCATGGGCAAATGGAAGAGCTTGTGCTGGCTGAGGTCCCCTAGGAGTTATCTGTATGTTGTCTGCTCACTTAATGCTGTATGCAAGTGTTACAGTATTGTATTTCATTAATATTGCTCTGGTGTAGAGTGGTTGTCTTATATTTCAGGTGCTCCCAGGGATGCTGGGAGAAGGAATTATGTTAACTAGCAATATTCCATGCATTTAATCACTCCTGGGAAATTAATATAGCAATAGTGTTGACTAAGGAGTTAAGAGAAGAAGGAGGGCATTTCAGGTGTGTGGATTAGTGGATTAACAGGCACAAACGTATCAAGATGGAAATGAGCTTAATCTGTGGGGAAGAATAAAAGCCCCTGTCTTGTCAAAGTGGAGAATCAGGGAGTAGAAAGTACCATTGGACAGATAACTTCAGACTGGCTTATGAGGTGTGGTATGTCACTTTGAGGAGGGCTTGCCTTGATTATGGACATCACAATTTTTAAGAAAGTATCATTTTAGAAAGATTATTCCAGCACTTCACCGAATAGTTTTTAGTTGGAAGAGTCTGGGGGCAGGAGAAAGGATATAAGGCTATTGGTATAATTTTTATAAGAGGTAACATAGGGCTGACCTTGTATGGAAAGGGAGAGGATGGACAGATGATGAAAGACACTAAGATGAGTCCCTTTTGTTTGCCAATGAGAAAGTCAATTGTTTATTGAACATATTGTCCCCACTGGGATCTTGTGGGCAAGAAGCAGGTTTTCCTGCTATTCTCTTAACCTCACGTTGTTGCTGCTTGTTTCCCAATGTGGTCTCCCGTTGTCTTAATGGAGCAGTGGCGCTCTGCTCATTAAAACTGTGCAGCACATTACAAGCATCACTCATTTTAAGTAACTGATTTTATAGCATTTCAAACCTGCCAACTTGATAAATTAGGCACTGTACTATTTTATACAATCTGGAGTCTCAGATCTAGGGAATTTTGAAAATTAGCAAATCCTGTGGCAAATGGCAGCCCCTGCTGGCAAATATGATATTACAGGCTAACTCTAGTAGACAATGTAATGGCCCAGAAAAAGATGAACAAAGAGAATAAAGCTGCTTGAGATAGAAGGGCTGAGGAGGGGAATCCATTAGTTTGGAGAAAGTGATATATTTCAGGGAAATACAAGAAAAGCAATCAGTGACAGTAAGATAACCCCAAAGTTAAGGAACAAATCCAGAGAATTTTTAAAGACCCAATATGGGTATGACTATGTGAGGTGCTTGGACAATATCAATGTGATGGTTCTGACCTCATAAGCAATTCTACATTTAGAATGACAAATTCTAAGGCTCTAAGTGCTGCACAAACTTCTTTCAGGATAACATTGCAACCAGCATTTCAGTAGTCTGACTACACTCCGCAAAATTTCTTCCACAATTATTTTGTATTTAATGCATTTGGGAATTATTTTCTTGGGAATTGTTTCCCCTGTGAAAATACTTTTTAATATATTAGAAATTGGTGTGTTCATGAGGAGGTGGGGTATGGCTTCACTTTATAGCCCTTGTTAAATACAATTCATACATTCTATACAGTTGGATTTTCCAGACTCATACATGATTCAAAGAAGATTACAGAGGATTTATAAGGTTTGGTCATAGATTTTTCAGAGAGACTGGTGTGTAAGAAAACTTATTTGTTTAGATTCCACCTTTTATTTCCAGAAATAATTTAAGACTGCTTTAAGGCAGATGAGGTCAGCAAACTGTAAAGAACTAACTCTTCTCCTCAAGAATCTGGTTGGGAACATAAGAGCAGGTGTAAAAAATTAATGAATAATAAAAGATTATCTATAAGAAGGTAGAAAAGCGTTTCTAGAACTTGATTGCCTGGGTCAATTTCCTGGCAGTGTAGTTCTTTAGCCTAGAACCTTGGGTAAGTTATGTAAGCTCTCAGTGTCTGACTTGTAAAATGGGGATAATGACAGCACCTGCCTCATAGGGTTGTTGTGAGTTTTAAATAGTTTCATATATGTAAAGCACTATACAGAGCCTGGAATTAGTAAGTACTATATGTGTTACCTACTATTATTATGGAAAGTGGTAAATGAATGACATACTCAGTAATCTCTGCAGGAATTAGCTGGGAAATAGTGGTATAAATAAAGAAATAGCGAAAAGAACAGAAAGTGAAAAGTGGAAGAAATAGAGAAGAAAAGAACACAGAAAGATAAACTGGGGAGGCCTACAGGGAAGGTGGTGGTGATTCATGTAACCTGAACTTTTATAAAAAAAGAAGTAGGATTTATATGATAGAAGAGGCAGGCAGAGTGGCTAAAATCATAGTGCATGTAGCCTGTTACAGGGGAGAGGAGAGGCTGGTCTGATTGAAGCTGTGTGGGCACAAAAGGGAAGTATTTGAATCCCATGCTGGGATGATCATGGAGCTGAGGAGTCAGAACTTTACTCTGAAGACTTGGGAGCTGCTTGGGTTTGCATGGGGGAGTGTGGCACATCAGGAAAATTAATCTCTGCTGCAAGGGTGAAGGATGTTGCAAGGGCCAGGAGTCTGGCCAGAGGTCATAGGGGATGGAAATAATTTTCTCTCTACCCTTTTGGGTTCCTACCTGAGATACCTGCAATAAAAGGCAGATTTACAGGAGAAAAACAGAAGCCTATTACCATGTTCACCTCATGTACACATGAAGGGAAAACTGGGTGACTCCCCAAGGTGGCTTAGAATCCAGGACTATACAACATCTTAAAAGGGAAAGCAGGGTGGGGTTGGAGGTCTCTTAGGGGAGAGTAAAGGGAGATGAATGGGCCTTTAGAAGAATAGATGGAAGGTATGATAGTTTGTGACAAAGTTTGTCTGGGTGTGGTGTGAACTTTAGTCTCCTCTCCTGTGGTAAGAGTCCATCTTCCCTGGTTGCTATAACTCCTGGGGAGAGGATTGACGATAAGTGAGTTCCTTTTGGAGGATGACAGGAGTTTAGAGTGAGTCTCTCCTTGCATCTGCTGGTTTTCTAGTGCCTGCATCTCAAAAAAATCGATATACCAAAGTGACAGATTTGAGGTGGCATTTTCTGCTACCCTTCAGGGTTAAGTCGTGTGGGAAGTGCAACAATGAGAGTCTGGACAAGGGGAAAGGCAGATGGAAAGATGGTGAGATGAACTTCATTAAGAACGACCTGAAGACATTGAATGTAGGGGCCAAGAGAGGGGCTGTGGGAGATTCTACTGTTTGAAGCCAGAGACACTGGGATAGTTGAAGTATCAAGTGATCTTAGGAGGAGGCTACGGGTGCCGTAGATGATATTCTAGACTTATTGAGGTTGAGGTGGTAGGAAAAAGTGAACACTCATAATAATGTCTGGGGTAGTTTATATCAAGACAAATGTCCTTATCAGCTCTAGGTTAGAAGGTCTCTTTGAGTATGGGGTACATCCCCAGACAGAAATCCAAATGATTTTCTCAACTTTTCATTTGTAGTACCTTTCATTACAGGACCAGTGATATCATTGCTTTTAGGCTGAATCTGGGTAGCATTTGTCTGTAAAGTTTTCATCATTATTAGCACTAAGTGTGGCCCAAGCATCCTGGATAATTCACATTTAGCCTTTTGTGCTGACTTTCTGCCTGAGGACCCCTATGTCTCTTCTTCCAATTTAGCATTAATATTAATGATGACTGTTAGAGCAGAAAATCAGATCAGCAGGCAGAGTCAGATCTGCTTCTTTAAGCGCTCTCAGTTTACCCAAATGTGAAGATCTGGGGGTGCATTTGCCCTTCAGGTGAAGTCTGGTAAGTGATGAGAAGAACCCCTTTCCTCAAGTGAAAGGCTGATGCATTAGGGGTGGTTCACTCTTTGCAACCTCATTTAGCAGCACACTAAACAGTGGTTCATTAAGCTGTAAGCATCTGCATCATGGCACCAGAGGCTTCTGAGGGCACCAGGCTGAGATGGTGGCTTCACTGTTTAAATCCTGACTCTGGGACATTTAGAGCTCTGTAGGAAGAACAGACAGAGTAGCGAGTGCAGTGAAATTGAACGTGGCCAGATTTGCCCTAACATTGAATTAATGCTATAGGCACTGAGATTCAGAAATAGTAACAACATAACCCATAAAACAAGATGGGGTAAATTTTGCAGAGGATCATTTGTTTTTCCATTCCAAGGCTTGAGTGGTCAGATGTAATAGGGATAGGAAGGAAAGTAGAAATAAAAATTGTAATCTTTAGCTTGGCCCAGCTGCCAAATCATGCTTAGGTATATTTTGATATGTCTTAAGTTTTAACCCCAATTTTCTTTTTCCTATGTGGTGTTGGGGATGGGTTCAAAATTATCTTAAGGTTATAAGATTTCTCCTGTGTGTAATCTGATCTCTTGTTCTTCTACTCGGAAGTCAGCAATGCCCCCAGTGGCAGTGAGCACAAATAGCTCAATATGCTTTGAGTCATAGTTTCCATTTTTATAACTTTTGCTTGTTTTATGGTCTAATTTTAGGCCTGACTTATTTTTTCCTCTTAGTGCTATATTAATAAAATTCACAATGCCTTGAATGTAGCAAAGAGTCAAATGTTCATTGAATGACTGTTTCATAATCACAGTGTGCAGGAAAAAGCTCAGCAAATCCTGCTTTTGTGATGCGATCGCGCAAACAGCATAGGCGTAAAAAGTAAGGCACATGCGGCTTCCAATCCTACGTCTCTCTAGGCAAGTTAGTTGAACTATCATATCGCAGTTTCCTTATCTGCTAAATGGGAATGTATGACCTTCACAGAGTCATCGTGAAGAATGAAGAGGTAACGTATAAAAAGTGCCTGGCAGAATACTGAGCATACGAATGAGCCCTTACAAAGTATTTGCCACAGAAATCAATAACTCCACGGCAAAATTTCGTAAGACAAGGACATTTCTCCAGATACAGCAAAGTTTCTGAAGTGTCAAGCTGATGATCTAACATCTATTAGGGTGCTAGCTTTGTGTTATAATCCTCTCTTTCTGTACACATTTTTTAACTGCCAGATTTGTGGTGAAGGGGAACTTGGATGTCTCCTAAAATGATGTGAAATTTTTCTAAAGGTAAATTGAAAGGAATTTACTCTCTGCTTTTAATAATGTCAACCAAAGGCAAAAGTGGACTCTATAAGGTACGTTTTGACTTTCCATGAGAGCTTAGGATTGCTTAAAATGATGAGGAAACAATAAAATGTGAAGTGAGCTGTATGAAAACTTCAGTATCTCAGAATTTGCAGACAGTATTGTGGTATAATGACCTGAAGATTGGGCCACTGCCCCCATTGGAGCCACCAGGGATATTCATGTTCTCCTGGACTTGCCAGACCATTTGCAGACACCTCGAACCATCATGAAGAAAGACTGTATAATGGATCTACTTTCATTTTAGGGCTTAATTAATTTTTCTTCACATCGTAGTGAAGTAGAATTATTTCTGGGAAAGAAGTATTGGAGTTTCATGCTAGCAGGCAGTTGGCCTTTCCTATCAATTATCCATAACTTAAGAAATCAGAGGAGAGAGATAGGCTCAGAATTAATGAACAAACCACTCAATAGAACAGGTAAAAATGGAAGCCCAGGTTCTTGACCAAACGTTCTCCAAACTTGTTGTTAGCAGTGGAAACTGAGCCTGTAGTCCTCAGGGAGATTGACTTGATGGTCTTCAGAGACACCAGGTGCATCTAAAATGCTATAACTTACTCCCCTCCCCCATTTTTTTTTTAAAGATGTGGCCTACTTCTCAGTCACATCCTCTCTTGGACCCTACATCTTAATGCATATTTCCTCTTAAAGGGACAAATTCACTATTCTATAACATTAAACATACGAACTGAAAAGCTGCCTTATTGGGTAACCATCTTAAGTTTTATGACAAATTACCTTCATTTTAGCAGGCACCTGGGATGTCTGTTTACTAGCTGCGACTCAGAACTCCTGCAGAGGGTTATGAGACTGGATCTGATGCACTTGTGACTCTACTCACATATGACAATGGGGAACCCCTGCAGATGGCAGCAGCACTTCAAATTTCACCAGCCAGGAAGGGTTTGTGGTTCACACAACCAGAAATCAAAAGACGCTGGCAGAATCCTTATTGTAGTTCTTGTGCCCTGACCATTTCCAGCCACTATTCCAGATTCCAACTTTACCGCTTCAAGTCCCGCACAGCGTAGAGCATGGACAGAAGGAAGCAAAGCCCAAGAAATGTCTGTCTAATTCCCTTTATCAAAGAAGAAAACAATTTAAAAACTTTCAACACCCCAGCCCCTCCATTTCCCTCTTAAATGTGGGTTCTCTCTCCAACCTGAGTGTGAAACGGAAGGAATAGAAACGGAGATTGTCGATCATACACTGATTTTTAAAATGATATTACTCTCCACAGGCAAGTTATACTATTAGACAAAGAATGAACAAACTATTCCTTTTGCTTTCTATTGCTATAAATGCCCATTAAAGAAAATTAATGTCTGTTCTGTAATTTCTGAGAAGTATGTACAATGCCTGGACATAAGAGATACCCATAAATATGACTCTGAGTCTTTCACATCTGAATGGAAAAGCTGTATTATTTATATAATTTCCTTTGTGGGGTTGAAAATATAAAACATGTAGGCTGATAATCACATTTACATTCATAATTATTTCTAACTTAGATTTTAAACTGCAGAGGCAATACTAGCTTATATAAAATGTCCAATAATTCAGAAATATATGTAGAAAAAGTTAATAATCCTCTCTTCCCTATCTTCCTTCCTGAGGCGACTGTTAAATATGCTCATAAAAATACTTAACAAGAAGGTAGGATCTTTCTGTACACATTACTGCAGCTTTCTGTGGATCAATAGAGTGAAATCATATATAATAGCTGCATAGCATATGGAATATGGAATACTATAAAAACTGATGTTTTTATTTCTGTTGGCCAAAGTCCTCAAAGTGGAATGTTATTTAGAAGAGTTTTGTGTCCTGCAGACTTTTAGTGAATACTGCCAGATTGCCCTCTAAGAAGGGTATAACAATATTTGATTGTCATTTGCCTACATTCTTACCAGCATTTGATGTTACCAATTAAAAACAATTTTTTTTTGCCAATCTGCTGGATAGAAAATGGCATCTTGATTAAACTTGCATTTTCCCAGCAAGATCACATGGCATAGTGTCTAAAGGCATGGATCTCTAGTCCAGCTGCCTGATTGTGTTGCCTACTACCTATGTGACCTTAGCAACTTCCCTGTGACTCAGTTTCATTATTCCCATTGACAATAGGAAAAATAATAGTACCTGCCAAATAAGACTATTATTGGGATAAATTGAGTTAATATTTGTAAAAATTTAGAATAGTACCTGGTGCTTAGAGCAGTGCCTGACACATAATGAACACTATATGAGTTAAATAAATGTTGGTGATATTGAACATCTTTTTATATTTTATTAATCATTTGCATTTTTCTGCTAAATATGAATGTCAAAATATTTAATTTCAGTGTAAAAAAAAAAGTGGATGGAATTTTTTTTTTCACTTTTGAAATCACATTACTCCCAGGGAAAAGCATAGTAATTCCTGCCCCACCTCCCTTCTCGAAGAAACACTCCACTGCTTGGAAATGCCAGATGCCAGGATGCTGAGAAGAATTTTGCCGTAATGTTTGAATGAGAAGGAAAATAGAAAGGTTTTGAAAAATAGGCAAAAAATGTTCTAAGTAAAAGAACAATCCAGGATTAACCATAAAAGGTAATTTAAATTTTTCTAATGCCAATGATACAATTTTACAAGTGAAAAATCATCATTTGATATCTTGGATTTCAGAATAGCTCAGCCTTTTCTTGTTGAGATTACTAACCACATACCTCTTTTCTCAATTGGTTATTTTTCACTTGGATTTGTCCTCTACAGGGAATCTTGTATTATTTATCAGTCATATAAATCTAAAACCACCCAGCATTGGGCTTGCTTAAATGTCAGAGACAACTATTTCTTGTGTTCTTCCTCTCAGCTTCTGTCAGCAACATGTTCTTTTTATGTTTTCTCTACATCTTTAGTGTGATGGAAAGATGCTCTTTCATCAGGCATCAGTTTTAACCTGTTTTGGTTAAATTCACATATGAGTAGTTTTATTCCATTTCAGAATTATTGGGGGTTGGGGAGGGAGGGCAGCCGAGGTGGAGAGGGGGAGGAAGCAAGGGGAAGGAGGGGGAACTTTCTGAACCACATTCATTGGCTTGCATGCACTATTCTTAGGCAACATCAAACTGACTTTTATTGAAACTTAGAAACAATGGCAGGCAGTGTTTATGGAAAAACACCCCTTCATAATCTCAGCTTCAAACCTTCTGATATCCTACACCATTTCCTATTTTTCCAGCTCATTCCCTCCAGTCCTTGGGCTCTAGTAGCTGTTCCACCTCTCCTCCAATCCATTGACCCCATCACCTTCTTGCTGATCATTACCTCCCCTCAAGTCTTTACTGCATGATTTAATTCCCTTGTGTACATATTTAATTTCCCTGCCCCTTTCTGCCTCCATCACCCTACTCTGAATTAATTACCACAAACCTAAAGTGGATCAGGTAGCCAGCCAATCTTGAAGCATTTCCCTGAATTCATTCCCTCTCTCCTCGACCATCATCGGATCCTTTCTCCTCTCCCCTCCAACTTCCAACGCCCCTCCCTACTCCTCACTCTCAGCTCATGACCTGATTGTTTATTTCACTGAGAGGATACAAGCAACCAGAAAAGAAATTCCTCATGCTTTCATCACCAAAACTCATAACCTAGGTGCATCTGTGCTGACAAGCCAGCCTTCAGCTGTTGACGTAGGGGGCAAACTATCCCTGTACCCCTGTAGGGCAGTCCTTGCACGTGTGTGCTAGATTTTGCATATTCCCCAAACTTGCTGCTTACTCAAGGGCAACACTTCTGCAATTTTATATTCTCTCTTGCATGATCAGTCTCCTTCTCCTTACTTAATCATTACCATCAGCATACAAGGGTTCTACAATATCTCATCCTTAAAAAATTTTTCAATAGAGGCATTAATTGTAAGCGTTATAAACAAATTTCTGTCCGGTCATTTTATTGTATTGTATTGTATTTTTTATTTTAGAGAGAGAGGGAGAGCACATGAGGCGGACAGAGGGGCAGAGGGAGAGAGAGAATCTTAAGCAGACTTTACGCTCAGCACAGAGTCCAGTGTGGGGCTTGGTCCCAGGACCCTGGGCCAAAATCAAGAGTCTGACACTCAACCGACAGCCACCCATGTGCCCCTGTCTGGTCATTTTAATGAGGGAAAACATTATGTGAAAAGGTATGAACATGAAACTGGATCTTTTCTTTTAGTGGAGCATAAAGCATTTTTTTCAAAGCCCAAAATTAGTGACACAGTAAATAGACATTCTATAACATATGCTAAAGTAAACTTGTTAATTGTCATATTTGAAAATGGAAAGACTCCAACATAAAGCAGAAACAGGAGTTATCAGGTTTTGTGGGGGAATAAATGAATGCTTATGGGCCACCAATTCCTAGTGAACTTAGGAAGTCATGTAACTTTGATACAGATAATGTTAAAATTAGTTTAGGAGTGGTATGGCTTAGACTTTCCCACTCCTAACAAAGTACCAGGGAGATAATATACAATCCTTAAATGTGAAGCTGCTTAATGCATTAATAAACTCAACATATCACCTAAGGAATCTGAACACTTCTGCTTCTCCAAATGGTTGAATTGTAGTTCTCAGCACTGGAAGGATTTATCACCTGTGAGTATACAGGGGCCAGGTATACGGTGCCAGATTGGCGGTCAGTCCAGGTCAGTAGACTCACTGGCGCCTCTCATCTCACACGGCTGGAGTATACGGGCCTGTGATTCTGGGAGGCACTTGGCTGACTGGTGAATGGCTGCCAGCCCTGCTACCTTCTTCTGTTGGACTTCCAGTCTCCCCCAGCTGCACCTTCAATTGGGTCATGTTCTCTGCCCTGTCACTGAATACTGCAAGGACATGCCTGCCATCTTGTGTTGGCTCTCTGAAGCCCTAAGCATCTGAACAGTAGAAATATTTGCAATTTCAGTTGCAAAATGTCTGTTTCTATCCAGAAACGAGACCTATGTTTGCTGAAAATAAGATAAACTACTGTTTCAGATGTCTGATTTTCCAGAAGTCATAGGTAGTAACATCCTTGGTGCTGAGCCACACGAGGTGTACCCCAAATCCCCAGGGCAAAGGATTGACATGTAGAAGCACTTCCCACCCCAGAGATAGTAGCATTTTGGGGGGATAAAGTCAAATATGGTGTCACACTAAGCACACCTTGGATATTCCTGATCTAGGACCCATTGTGGCTCTTCCCCACCAACCTAGGTGCCAAAGCTCTGTGTCTGAATACTAGGCAAGTACCAGCTTCTCAGTGTCAAGTGCATAGCTACTGTTAAAAAACAAAATTCAACTGAGTAAATTTGAAGATCTAATTAGGTTTATTAAATGATTCATGAATGGGGCATTATCCCATCTAGCAAACAGAGGGAAGCTCTCAGAAGTTGCACAAAATGGAAGGTTTTTATAAGAAGGTTGGTGGGGCAAGAGAGTTATAGGCAAAAGAAAAGAAAGTATTGTTTCAGGCAAGATCACCTTCCCTCAGGGGGAACGGCAGAAAGTCTTATTATGCAGATTACCTCATTCTTCCTTTTTTGGTTGTGGGGGGGAATGGAGAAGGACCTTGTGATAGATTATCTCCTTGCTACTTTCTGATTCGCAGGTTAAGACTACATTTCTGAGGGGAAGATAAAAGCTGCAATTAGGTTAGGTATTAAGGCCTGGTTTGGTGACTTGGCCTGGCCAAAGTAATGCCATTTTGGGCCTGTGTTTTTCTTTTTAACTCCACTCTGGGGACAGGATGCCACTTCACTCACCTGTCATGGCTGCTGACCACTACCTCATCTTTAAAAAATACCTCCTTGGACCCCTAATTATCCTCCAGCTGTTGCCCATTTTTATACTCCCCATTACAAAAAGTAATTGTGTATGTTCTTGTTCTCACTGTGTATCTTTTCCCATTTTTTTTTCCTGAAACCCAGTCTAACATTCCTTCCCCCATGCCGTCTGCATTGTCAAATCCAGTGATATTAGTTGCAACTGACACAGGTGATCACTCTTTCCTTTTTATGACACTTTCTTCTCTTGGTTTCTAGAACACCATACTTTCTGGTTTTCCTTCTGGTCCCTTCTGTGGCTCCTGCTCCTCTTTCTGATCTTTTAACATCACAGTGCCCCAGGGCCCAATCCTTGGGCCACTTCTCTCTCCTCTTTTCACACTAACCTTCTTTGTGATCTCAGCTAGCCCCACCCACAGGGATGACAGATAAAATACAGGATTCCCAGTTAAATTTGAATTTTAGATACATAACCAATAATATTTAGTCCTGTAACTTTATTTTCTAAATCTGGCAAACTTATGCTAATGACTCCCAAATTTCTCTCTCTAGCCCAAATGGCTCTCCTGAACTTCTTATAAATGGCAAAACTGAATCTTGGATATTTAATACCCCAATATCTCCACTTAGATTTCTAACAGGCAGCTCAAGCTTACGATGTTCAAAACAAATCTTGATTCTCTTTCCTCCCATCAAAGTTACTCCTCTTGTAGACTTCCCCCTCTCAGACAATGGCATAACTATTCTTCCAGTTGATGTACTGGTCTTTGACCCCCTTTTCTCACTTGCTGCACATCCCATCCATTAGCAACCCCCAGAGACAGTTATCTTCAGCATATAATCAGAATTCTCACTTCTGCCACCTGCACTGCTACCATGCGGATCCCAGCAGCCTTCTAACCCAATATACACTCCACAGAGAAATTTGTTAAAAACATAAACCAGATCATATCACTCCTCTGCACTAAAACCTATAATGTCATCTCTTCTCTGAGTAGAATGCAAAATCCTTATCATGACCTGCAGACTGCATACCATCTGTCCCTCTGCACCTCTCCGACCTCATGGGCCATCACCGGCACCCTTGCTCCTGTAACCAAACCAACATGAGTTTGCTTCTTGGTGAGTCAGAAACCGCACCAGGTTGAGTGATTGCACAAAGAAAACTTTATTTGCAGCATATAAGGAGATCACGGGGAATGGCTTCCAAAGCTGTGACTACTCCAAGCAAGGGTGGATGTGTTCCCTTTACTTAGGGTTAGGATGAATTTTACATAGGGAAGCCTTGGCATTGCAGATAGAGGCGGGCACAAGGTATTGCATGAGTCTGAAGGAAACATGGCTATACACGCATTGTATGTTATGTAGAGGAGGCTCATGCTCCTCCTTGGGCTGAGGTTTTAATAGTATAATGATATAAAGGTAGTTGTTGGTCATTCTAGAGGCCACTCCATGGTCCTTCTGTGCAGGTGTGAGTCTGAGGTTAAGCTCAAACTGGTCTGGGTTGTCTGGGCTGCTGGTGGTCTTGTCAGGGCAGCTGGTATCCCTGGAGGAGTGATTTCACTTTCCTCCCCCCCCCCCCCCCCCACCTGCCCCCGAGTTAAGAGATAAGCTGGAAAGAAGAGCTTAAAGAAAAATGTGGGACAAGGGTCAGTGAATACAAGCAGCTGGGCAGTAAAGCACACTCTAGCCTCTAGGGTTTCATTACTGTTCCCCTGGTTGGGATATGCTGTCCCTGTGTATCTGAATGACTGGCCACCTTCCTCTATTCCAGCTTCAGCTGCAATGTCACCTGATGAGAAAGGCATAACAACCACCCCATTGGACACCTTCTCCCTCCATCATGCTCTTGTAAGGGCCATGGGCAGCTCGCCCCCAAATGTGCCACTTTGGTGTATTGATTATTTTATGTAAAAGTTACTTGAAAGACAGCCTATGCAAGGACACTCAGATCCCCCTCTGTCTCTCTGAGAGCAAGAAATTAATCTCCATGTGAAAGGCACCTTCTCTGTACCAGGAGGTAGACATCCTTATCACTGGATATGGGGAGTTTAGACCCCAGAAGGCTGTATAAACAACCCTTGTTACTTTTTACTGCTTTACTACTCCACACCAAATTCGGTTTAGAATTTCTTACTAATTGAAGCTCCCAAAGTTAAGCTTTTTTTTTTTTTTTTTTTGTCTTGTCAATTCCTCACAGATTTATTGTCTCTGTGCCTAAAGAGTATAAAAACTGCCCACTTTGGTTATTTCTTTAGGTCTCAATTTCAGTACTGGGCCTCCGTGCACACATAATAAAATTTTGGCTTTTTCTCCTGTTAATCTGTCTCATGTAAATTTAATTCTTAGTCCAGCTGGAAGACCTGGAGGCTAGAGAAGAATTTTTCCTTCCCTTCACTCTGTTCCTTAAGCTTCCTTCATACTACTTAGCACCTCCTGGCAAGTTTATTTATTGTCTGTTTCCACCCTTTCCCACAAGTAGAGTGTAAACTCCATGAGAGCAGGGCCTTGATTTTGTCACTGCTGGCTATCTGGGGCCAGGAATAGTGCTTGTGACCATGATTGCTCATATTTGTTGAACAAATGATTGAGTAAATTAATGAATAAAAGAGAAGAGATTTATTTTTTTGGTGGTTGTGATGAAAGAAACCATCATCTTTCTTTTTGTTCTGTATCTTAATTCCACTTATAACCTAGACATCTTTCTTTTTGTCAGCTTAACTTTTCAGCTTTGCAAAATGTGTAAGTGGGAATAGCTGTTCCTTCTCTTGAGAAATCACTAAAAACCTTCCATTATTTATACGGATTTGAGCAGAAAGAGGGATGCATCTTTCACTAAAATAATTTAAGGGCTCAGGATTGGGGAGCCTCAAACCAAAAGTAAGTACAAAAAGTTGAGTATTTGCTCTTGCAGCCTTTTCAGAAAATATACATGCCCCTGGAATGATGCATTGTGTTAGAATATAGGTATTACCTTAGAGTTTGCAAAGAGCTTTTATTTCCTATCATCATCTCCATTTCACAAGAGGGAAGCTGAATCTCAGAGGGCTTACAAGGTGGATTATAGGTGGAGTAACTACCTGAGTCTGGGTTATCAGGCTCAGTTCAGCTCAATAAAACAAAGAGGTTGGGAATGCAAGCTGGTGGTGTAGCCACTCTGGAAAACAGTGTGGAGGTTCCTCAAAAAACTAAAAATAGAACTACCCTATGACTCAGCAATTACACTACTAGGTATTTATCCAAGGGATACAGATGTGCTATTTCGAAGGGACATATGCACCCCAATGTTTATAGCAGCACTATCAATAATAGCCAAAGTATGGAAAGAGCCCAAATGTCCATTGATGAATGAATGGATAAAGAAGATGTGGTATATATGTGTGTGGTACACACACACACACACACACACACACACACACACATACATACATACATACATACACACCCAATGGAGTGTTACTCAGCAATCAAAAAGAATGAAATCTTGCCATTTGCAACTACGTGGATGGAACTGGAGGGTATTATGCTAAGGGAAATTAGTCAGAGAAAGACAAAAATCATATGACTTCACTCATATGAGGACTTTAAGAGACAAAACAGATGAACATAATGGAAAGGTAACAAAAATAATATAAAAACAGGGAGGGGGACAAAACATAAGAGACAAATATGGAGAACAAACAGAAGGTTACTGGAGGGGTTATGGGAGGGGGGATGGGCTAAATGGGTAAGGGGCACTAAGGAATCTACTCCTGAAATCATTGTTGCACTATGCTAACTAATTTGGATGTGAATTAAAAAAAATAAAATTAAAAAAATTAAATAAAAGAGGTAAGACCTTGAAAATTGGTTCTTATCAGAATCACCTAAGTTGACTGAGTTGGGAAACATGTCTTTCCCATAAAAATTATGGATAGAACTCAGGAAAGTGACACTGTCAAAAAAATTTGAGAATTTTCATAGAAAGATTGAGAGAACAAATTCAAAGACACTTTCATCTTGGCTTCCATTTGCTTATCTGTATCTATTAACTTAGAATTTACTTTATACATTTTTCCATATGTTTTGTTCAAGAGTGAACTGTTTTTGTGGATTTCTCAATCTTTAGTGGATTTTGAGATTTTAGAAGCCTGTGATTTCGAATATGCTTTTCTTAGTCCTTTTGGCTTGCTGTAACAAAATACCATAGACTGAATGGCTTATAAACAACAAACATTTATTTCTCATGGTTCTGAAGGCTGGAAAGCCCAAGATCAGGGCTCCAATAGATTTAGTTTCTAGTGAGGGCTGACTTCTTTGTGCTGTGCCCTCACATGGCAGAAGGGTGAGGTAGCTCTCTGGAGCCTTTTTTATAAGGGTACTAATCCCATCCATGAGGTCTCCACCCTCATGACCTAATCACCACCTAAAGGCTCCATTTCTAAACAACATCACATTAGGGATTAGGTTTAAACATATGAATTTAGGAGGAATATAGACATTCAGTATGTGGCAATGCTTACATTATTTTTTTGAATATGTAATTGCTGTAAAGTCACAACATTAAAAAAACAATTACAGTGTGGTACTTTGTGGATCTTAGAGGGTCCCAAGATCTTATTGTCAAACATAATAATTTACTACTTCCTCCTCATGGTAGAACATAATCTATTCTATATTATAGGATAGATTATTGGTTTGCAGCCTGTTATTAAATTAAAAAAATTTTTTTAATGTTTATTTATTTTTGAAGGAATGAGAGACAGAGTGTGAGTGGGGGAAAGGCAGAGAGACAGGGAGACACAGAATCTGAAGCAGGCTCCAGGCTCTGAGCTTCAGCACAGAGCCTGACGTGGAGCTCGAGCCCACAAACTGCGAGACCATGACCTGAGCCAAAGTCAGACGCTCAACCGACTAAGCCACCCAGGCGCCCCTGTTACTAAATTTTTTATAAGTGGTAAAGGGCTAGCACTTTGCATGCTGGTATCTGGCCTCCAATCTTTGCCATTGGAAAAAAAAAAAAAAAAAAACGTCATCTTGAAGTCAGTTTTCAAACTAGACCTGCCATGTTTACTATTCCCGGCTGCTATCTTCCTTCTGGCTCCTTGTAAGGAAAGAGCACACCCAGCAAGTGTGATGTGAGCACCCTCGGAAACAGGCTGGTCAGAAATGTAAGGTGAAGTGAGAATCCACCTTGTCCAAGAGAATTTCTCTGCTGGCAACTGCTTCTTCCCACTCCTATGTGGATTTAAATTTCTACCTGCAGGAAATGTTGGGAAGAAGTGGGCCCATTTAGGGCTTTTCAGAGAAGGTAAAAGCCTTAAAGGGAATAGTGGAGATCCAGCAGCTAAGTAAATAGCAGGGTTTGGCTAGAGAAGAACTGGATGGATGTTTCTGCCAAGGTGGAGGAGAGGGTAGGATGTCTATGTGGAATCCTCCAATGGAAGGAGCTGATGGGGAAGTATTTCTGGGAAAAGAGCCTGTTTCTGAGGGTGCTCACATCACATTTGCTGCTTGTGTTCTTTCCTTAGAAGGAGCCAGAAGGAAGATAGCAGCCAGGAATAAATAGTAAACATGGCAGGTCTAGTTCTAGGGTATTTCCTCTCTGGAGTATTCAAGCAGGATACGGACAAGAAGCATTGCTTTAGTTCTCTTACTGACATTAACAATCCTATTCCTTCATTGTCCAACAAAATTTCACCTGGATCTCTAACCATTACGGGGACACTTGTGAGTGAGTGGTGGTGGCCTAAGGGATTGGTTGGGTGATATATGAGTGACAGGTGGATGGGTAGAATCCAGGGAGTGCTTGCACTAGAGGGCCTGGTGACTGTTGTCCTATCTGCAGTGTGTAAGGAGGGTTAGAGAATTGTCAGGGGAACCAAAGGGTGTTGAGAGAACTACCAGTCAGACCAGAGAGAGGCAGAGGTTTTTTCAGACTATAATAGGACAACAGTGAGGTTTTTCAAAATTTGCCCTTAACAATGAACTTTGTATAAATCTTACTGTATTCTAGGTAATACTCCACACATTTTACATATATTCATGCATTCAATTCTTATAACAGCCTGTGGGGAGGCAATTTTATCATGCCTGTTTTACAGAGGAAACTGAGACAGAGTTTAATAACTTACCCAAGGTTAAACAGCTAGAAACTGGCAAAGGTGAGGGCCACGTGGGTGGCTCAGTCAATTAAGCATCCAACTCTTGATTTCAGCTCAGGTCATGGTCTTATGGTTTGGTTTGTGAGAATGAACCCCACGTTGGGCTCTGTGCTTTCTCTGTCTCTCTGCCTCTCCCCTGCTCACACACACACTCTTTCTCAAAATGAAGAAATAAACATTAAAAAAGAAAAAGAAAAAGAAACTGGCAAAGGGAGATTGAACCCAGGCAGCCTGGCTCCAGAGACTGTGGCCCTTGCAGCATACTACACAGCCTTACTACCAATGTTTCAGAAGTGGCTGGTTGATCAGTTTTCAAATAATTCAGAGTCACTGACTTGAGCTAGATAGCAAAGACCGTGAGCAGTGGTGGTGGTGCATACAGGGGAGATAGCAGCATGAGTTAAGGAAATACTTGGAGGTAATGGTAGGATGGGTGTTGCACCAGAAAGGAAGGCATCTGAATGGGGTGAAGGTACCCCATTCATGCTACTTACAGCCTATCTGTGCAGATACACCCGGGAATAACACAAAGAAACCAGAGTTAGCTATTTGTAGTTTATTGTATGATTTTCTGTAGGCCCAAAATATATAAGTTAGTGCTTATTTTTATGGCTGCTGTAGAATTTCAAATAGGAAATCTTTAATGGATTATAATCTGAGTTCAAAATGATCACATTTTGTACCTAGTTAAAATCACTGCAGGTTATTGAATGTTCTGGTTTTGAAAAGGAACCAAATGTTTTTAGCGTCCTTTGCTTGAGAAAAGAACATGTTAGTCCCAGGTTATTTCCAGTTTGATTTTATGGCATTATGTATCTATCTGCCATTTGATAAGTTCCAAGATCAAAAACTAGGTAAGTGACTGAGATCCTATCACTCCGACAAAATAAATGTGTTATGTGGTCAGCTTATATTCCATCAGAAATTTAGACTTCCAAATCAGGCTACCAGCCATGTTGTAACTCTAAAATTTTCAAAACCAGTTTGGAATTAGCCAATGCTGATTGTCTATGTGATTGAAACTAAAGACCAGAAATGACGCTTGGTACTTCTTTATGGAAATGACAATTGCCTCCTTCTTCTCCTCCCTGCCCCATTCCCTTCATCATCAACATCAACAGAGATTCATATGGTGTGTTACAGTTGACCAATCATGGCACATGATGTTGAGTTTGCTTTGCGTTTTCTTCACTATTTCTACTTTCCATTGAAAGCTAATAAGAAATTATTGAAAGTTGAAATTGTTCCTTTGTCTTTTAAAACTGTGACAGGGACATATACAATTACCAACTCTTGGTTATTTAACATACTTAAACAGTGGTTAAAACTATGACAGCAATAATTAGGTCAGTTGACTTGGACAATTAAGGGATGGATATAGTCTTTGAACATTAAAACAAATAAAGAACAAAACCAGGCTTTGTAAGACTGAGAGATAGGAGGGTAATTCCAAGTATGTAGTCTTTTTATATTAATGTTATTTTATATCAGAAAATTTGTCTTAGAAGTACCGAAAGCTGGTTGCAATAGAGAATAAAGAGAAAGATATCAGAAATCGAGTAATAAAATTGCTACAAATTTGGCCTGAAAATTTTTTTGGAATAAACGACCTAGGTGATTCACACCTGGGATTGGGAATATGATGGCTATACTCAGACATTGTTTCTTGATCTGACATGCTAGGCAAATACTTTGGCTTCTGTGTCTCATTTGCAAACTAGCATTCTCTGACCTGACTTCTAAAGGAAGGTTACTGCCGAGGGCCAGCTGATAGGAATGCTTATGAAAAACAGCCAAGAGCACAGTGCCGTGTAAATGCTAACCACCCATGATAATGATAAAGAGAGGGAGGAAAGGTATGTTGCCTTCTTTGCCTAACTTTATTGTGTGGAGTTTGACCTTCAGGAAAGTCATTTTGTTTGTGGGTGTGTGAGCAAGCAGGCGTGCATTTGAATTATCATAGAATATAGATTTAATAATTTTCAAGATGTTTTTATTTTTAAGAGTTTTTAGATGTCAAGTCAGGAACATTCAAATTTGTAAAATGAAGGCATTTTTCCACACAAAGTTTTTTCTCCTGTGTCTGAGCTTGGATATATACATAGATGGAAACACAGTTTTTCTTGTCATTAACCAACTTTAAAGGCAACTTCAGTTTAATAGGCTGTAGCTGAGTGCTCCCAGCCCAGTCAGCCTCTCTCTGCTTGAGCACAGGCAAGAGTAATTCACTCTCAGTGGGAAGCAGAAAGGGCATGTACTATTTTCCTAAGAAACCAAAGTAAAAGCTCTGTCTCTGACAGGCAGTGACACCCCCAGCCTACCCCAATGGTGGCCGGGTAGCAAGTCTGTTGAAAACATTTCCCACTGTTGTCACTGAAGTGTGTGGATTTATTTCCTGGAGGGACTACCCCCTGGAACAGTCTTCCAGGTGTGACTGCCCCCACAGTAAACTCTCATCCTAATTTTGCATTCAGCTGTTACTTCCTGGAAAAGGGTCAGAAACCACATGGGAGAGCAAGGATAATAGTAGCCAAGACCCAAATATTGTAGGAGATGAGGATCCTGGTTCCTCATGAAAAGACTTCATTTGAGAGAACACAGTTCTCACTTGAAACCTTAATTGGACTGTATGATTTTTGGTTCTTTCAAATTCTTCAACATTTGGTTTTGTTCTATGAAAAGTTCTAGGAAACCACACTGTAGAGAAGCATCCCATTTCTCAAATGCTTTTAAAATTAAGACAAGACTTATCTGGCAATGGCATCACAATGCTTGGCAATGTCCAAAACTGATTTCTATTTTTCTGTTCTAACTGGAAAATACATCTGGGTTCATAACCTTGAGTCTATAAAAGTCATCATCTGTTGTTTCACCAAGATCTTTTAGGGAGAAACATTTCATCTATTGTTCCTTTCCACTTGGCACTTGGCCTTGGAGACGATATGGAAAAAGCCATGAACTTTAATTGCAATACTGAATCTGCTATGAGTCTGTATGCAACCTGATCCTTCATAGCATGCATTCTGCTTTGCAAGAAAATGCAGTGTGAAGTTTGTTTGCCATTCATGGTTTTGTCCTTCCTCATGAATAGGTGTAGCTTCTGGCATTTCCTTTCTGCCTATTTGTTTATCATCTGTGACCAGGGCAAACTCTGTCTGTTTACACCCAACATTCAAAAGTAGCTAAAACAAAGTGCAATTCTTCCAATTCTTCGTGTGCCTACTACAAGCAAGGCACTCTCTTGGGTACAGAGTTCATACTCTCCCATAGCTGGTGGGGAAAGTAAGAAAATATCTGTAAATACACTCACATTTACTTGCTCCTGAGGGCCATTTGTGTCTTTTTTCTCATTGATATTTCAGTGGTTTCTCTCCTCTGAATGTAAGCCCACAGAACAGTGTTTGGATTTAGTTGTACATCGTACATTGTCGTTGTTGGCATTCAATGTGTTACCTCTTACAAATAGTAAGAACTATAAATCTGTTTTTGGTGCTAGCAAGAGTCTTGCTAGGAAAAGAAGGAATAAGGAGGTAGAGATTTTCTTAAGAGTCTCAAAAGGCCATAAAATTATTAGAGACCTTGATTTTCCTGGCATTTATCTTTTTCTCCCTTCCCCATTTTCAGTATTATTTGATTTACACCAATAAGCAGGGCTGAAGGCTATCTCCTGTGCAGATACTCTTGGGTGTGGATAGAAGACATGGTTTGTAACCCAGACTGCGTGGAGTTCCAGCTTTGATGAATGGGTCTTTGATGAGTCCTTTGATCTTGCTCAATTTTTAGGGATTTGTTTGCAGACACCTGACAACCAGCATACTCAGCAAAAACAGCCTTCAGACTTTATTTCTCTCCCACCCAGGGAAGCCATCAGCCATGCCCTTTTATCTCTTCCACTAAAGCTAGGCTAGATTGTGTCTCTGGCTTGAGCTTGCTGAATTGGTATTAGTGCTCTCAACTTTCTCATTCTCTGAACTTTTACTCAAATGAAGCAGCTGTTGCTGGACTTTTGATGAAATTGAATGACATGAGACCCAAATTCAGTAGCTCCTTAGAGGGCTATGGTGCCTGGGAAGGTGTGAAAGGGGAAGAGTGGGCAGAGTTTCTAACAAAGCCTGGCTCTTATTCCCACCCACGTCTGTGTTTTTCCTAGGTTAACAGATCCTGATGCTGAGCACAACTGAGACAGAGAGGATGACGTGAACAACTAGGACAAAGACTGCCAGGCTGTGGATGGTGCAGGTAGGATTAATAGCAGGAAAAAGAAGTGACTAGCTCTAAGGGTAGGGAAATAAGGGCTCGTTCTGAGGTTCAGAAATTAAGCATATCTGCATGAAAAACATTTCTGGGTTAAATTGGAAAGGAAAATGAGCACAGATTTGGATATATTTGGATATAGTTATAAACTTCTTACTCAAAATAGTCTTTTTTTGAATATCTTATTCATGCTGCTAAGTCATAGGACTTAATGATGATGGGGAGTTGAGTTAGTAGGACATTTCCTGGAAAAGGAGTACACGAGATCATACGTTGTCAAATAAGGTGTATTTTGTTGTTGTTGTTGGTGGTGGTTTTTTGTTTTGTTTTGTTTTGTTTTTAAAAGGGCATTGGGGAGGGACCCTGGGTGGTCAGTCGGTTAAGTGTCTGACTCTTGATTTCAGCTTAGGTCATGATCTCAGGGTTTGTGAGTTTGAGACCCCTGAGTCGGGCTTCGTGCTGACAGCATGGAACCTGCTTGGGATTCTCTTTCTACCTCTCTCTCTGCCCCTCCCCCACTCATGTCCTCTCTTTCTCAAAATAAATAAATAAACTTAAAAAAGAAAGAGTACATTGGGGACATTTTTTGATATAGGTGTTAGAAGAAAGGTACCATTTTAACATCTCAGAGCACTTGATGACTATCTAAATGATACAGGGAATTTGCACCAAAGGTATGGAGAAAAACAAGAATATGCTCTGGAAAGGGTCGGTCAGGGAAGGCTTTATGGAAGAAGTAATGATAATAGCTATCAGGTGCCTACTGTGGGCATTTCTTTTTTTTTTTTTAAGTTTGTTTGTTTATTTATTTATTTATTTATTTTTAAATTTTTTTTTTAATATATGAAATTTATTGTCAAATTGGTTTCCATACAACATGTGGGCGTTTCTTTGTACATAAACTATTTCATGATCTTCGTGAAAGAGATGTATGATTACTTTCATTTTACAGATCATGAAACAGAACATCAGAGAAGTAATTTGTCTAAGGGTTTCCAGTTCATCACTGGTAGAGCTGGGGTTTGAACTGGGGCAATTTGATCCTTTCCTTCATGTCTCACTGCCTTTACTTGGGCCAGATGTGAAAGATGGATGTGATTTAGTTGTAGAGCAACTTAGGACCAGTATTGAACCTAAGGGAGGAGAATGGCCCAGGAGAGGGAAAAATGAGCAAACACTGTTCCTTGCCCTGCACGTTGCCTGTGGTAATGGGGAGTGAAAATGACACCAGCTTAATGTGTGTCCAGCCTAGATTCATGAACCCAAGTCTCCTGGCACTAAGTAAAGCTCTTTTCATGATGTTTTAATATATTTTATTCCATAGTGGGACTAAAAGATAATAGATTTTAAAATGCAAAAGTGTACCACATTGTGTGTGAATTTGTTAATATATAAAAGAAGAATGGAGGACAGTTTGAAAGCCAAAGACACTAATCTAAGTCCTTGAAGAGAGGTAGGGAGAGACTGAAGGCAACAACATCTATTCCCTGGTTTTACCCCTGGTGCGGTGTGTGTGTGTGTGTGTGTGTGTGTGTGTGTGTGTGTGTGTGTGTGTTTGAAACTGTTACTGTGTTTGGGGCACAACCAGAGACTCCCAGAGATACTTCCAGTCCTGTTTGGCTGTGGGCCCACCTACCCTCCAAGGACAGAACTAATTGTTCAGCTTTTTATCTTATCATTGGCAAGGCTTACTGTTATTTTCAATTACCCAACTCCTAAACAGCTCATATTCACTGTATTTCTCTCTCTGGAGGCACCAGGCTAACTCAGGTTCTGGATGAACCTCACAAAAACAAACAATATTTAAGATAATTTTGACTGAGGTGAAATTTTGTCACACTGTCCAGGCTTGATATCTATCTGTCCTGTTCTGAATATCTGATTCATGAGCCTCTCTCATTCCTGAGCGCTTATTTGCTTGCATGGGTTTCTTTTCAGCTCTGAATAACCTGTAGCTCCTGCAAACTTTCCAGGTAGTTCCCGGAAAGGAATCTGCCCCCTTAGACTTGTTGCAGAACAACCCTTCAGTGGACATCCGCTGTTTCTGCCTACTGGCAATAATGACTCCTCCCACAATGCAAATGACACTTGCTAAGACTTCCAATTAAAATTGGTTCTCTCTTCACATGTGCATTCCTGGGTGCACTTGTGCCTGCGTGCACGTAGCACATGAAAAAGTAGGCCAATCAGATACTCTCTTCAGGAATTTAAATCTTAAGCAGATTGACCCAAGGATGGGAAGTGGTTGGAGGAGTGACCTGAGGTGACCATCCAATAATCTTGCTATTGAGATTGTCCGGCTATTCTTATTTCTGACTGTTCTAATGTCTAAGGTTCAGCTTTTCTTTAATTTTTGTGGATTTGCCCATGTGCTTCCCCAAATTTCTTTTTTATTGTTCAAATTAGCTTGAATCAGTTTATGTTGTTTGTAACCAAAGAACTTTAATTGATACAGATCCTTACTTATTTGAAATTACAATGGCCAAGAGCAGAGTGGTAGTCAGTGAGATGAAAAAGGCCTTTCTGTTTGAGTCCTAAGACTGCTCCCTGAGTGTTGGCATGAATTTGTTCTTTTGGTGCTCACTTGAACCTCAACTGAGAGCCTTTCCTATGCTCTGCCATTCTGGTTACTTCAACGTAGGGTTGGCCTTCTTCGGACATTCCATTCCCAGGACAGCTTCCTTAAGCTGCCCCTGGTCTACCACATGATCTGGCACTAGAAAGTTTACACTTTCTGTGTCTGGTAGTTTCTCTAAATGTCTCCCCATTTCTCCACAAATCCCATGGGATGCCCAAACATGGTTTCCTTTCTTCTGTCCTGGGGGATTCACTATTTCATGAACCCCTCCCTCCCAGGTCCATCGCCTCCAGGCTATGAGGTGAATCTGGGATTGGGGCAGACCTGGCCTGGCTGATCTTATTTCCACTACTTATATGCGACTATACCTAATCTCTCCAGGCCTGCCTTTAAAAAAAATTTATTTATTTATTTTTTGAGAGATGTAGAGAGAGAGAGAGAGAGAGAGTGAGAGAGAGTGAGCATGAGTGGTGGAGGGACAGAGAGAGAGAGAGAGGGTGATAGAGCAGGCTCTGAGCTGTCAATGTGGAGCCTGATGTGGGGCTCAAACTCACAAACCGTGAGAGCGTGACCTGAGCCAAAGTCGGACGTTTAACTCACTGAGCCACCCAGGCACCCCATTTTTTTTTTAAATAAAGGATTTTTATGGCTGTAGAAATTCAGACTGCTGTCTATGTATTGGTATTGGTGTGTATTGGAGACAGGTTTCTGGGCAAAAGAATGTGGATAACTTAGTGCAAACTATTAGTCTCTTGGGAGAAATGCTCTGCATGGGCTCTGGGGATAATAAATTTACTGGTGTAATTTTATATAGGAAATTTCACAAATAAAGAAACATTGGCCCAGAGAAGTTCAGTCACTTGACCAAGCACCTATAGCTAGCTAGTTACAAAACCGTATCTGAAATTCATAGTACTTTCTCTCTGAAAAATACTATCCATGCTGAAAGTTGCCCTGGATGATTTGCCTGCATGGTTTTTTTTTTTGTTTGTTTGTTTTTGTTTGTTTGTTTGTTTGTTTTTTTGATCCATTAACTCTAGTGCCAAGTTCACTAGAGAGACTATCCCACATGAGATGGAAATGATAGTAAAGGCCTGAATACAGAGGGGGAGTGAGCTTTTTCCTGCATGAGAAATAGGACAGGTCCCTGTTTTGTTTGGTTTATTGAATCAAGAAAGTATAAGCTCCTATCGCTTAGAGTCTGGGCTCTGTCTAGTGATTTTCCAGGGCAACCTGGTGCTAGGGCTTTCATATCCAGCCAGCAGGGATAGTTTACAGGGTTGGCCTGTGTCTAAGCGGGGAATGGACACCCATGAGGGTGACCTGGTCATCCTGGCCCTGCATAGTTGATTCAGCTGAGAGGTACACACAGCCCCAAAGAGGGGAGCTGCTCTGCCAGCTTCTTATCATCACTTACTAGTCCAGGCAGGCATTCCCACCCCCCCCCCCACCCCCAGCAAGGGGAGGACTACTGAGTTACATCAGACATAAATGAATCAATACAAACTAATTCCTTCACAAAAGAAAACCTAATTAGTCACACTGCTCTCCAAATCAACTGCCTCTCTCTCTCAGCAGCTGACACATTCCAATTCTTGCATACAACTTCATTCTGATTCTCATTAATGAAAAATACATATCTATGTTGTTATTGTCAAGTCTAAGCCTTGCCAAATTTGTTTTTTAGAATACAACCAATAATGGAAACTTAATTACGGTCTTAGAAGGGTTTTCACAATTTAGAGAAAAATCAGGCTTTATGTTAGGAAATAGAATAAGTTCACAGCAGGTGACGATCTAATCAGAGGTGAGTTCTCACATGGCTGCCTGTGTAAGAGGGAGATGCAGAACCGAGGGATGACCCCAGGGCACCCCTAGAGGATGTTGCAACCCAACTTCAGCTTCTAGGAAGAATGAGCATTTCCCACAGGCCTTTCCTACTGATAGATGCTTTGTATCACTGCAGGAGCCCCAGAGAAATCAAAGGCCACTTGTTAAGTGAAACTTGATTTTTCATTCACTCATCATACATCATTCTTCCCAGTGGCCCTGGCAACCAAAGAGACTGCTGCCTTCTAGGGCCAATGTAGAACATCCGTTACCACACTGGCAAGTCAGATTCTGTGAGTGCAGATTACGTCAAGGTGGTACTGTGGATAGTTGAGCATGAGCATGTGAGTTTAGCGTTAAACTGTCAGGGTTCAAATCCTGGCCCTGCCATTCACTAGCTTTTTGATCTTAGACAAGCTCCTTCTCTGAGTTTAAGTTTCCTCACCTGCAGAAATGGGGCTGAAACTGTATTTTCTTAGCTCTAGGATGCCACCATTATTTTATGTACAACTAAGGAAGAAAAAATGCTTCTAATCAAACTGTGACAAAACAGTGATTGCAAAATTCACCCATTTTAGAGATGTTAAAATGTAAAAAAAAAAAAAAAGAAGAGCTCAGTTGAGGAAACAGGATAACACCCACTTCATGGTACTGATATGAGGGCTGAGATAATTCAAATAAATGCTTAGCATTTTGTCTGTCACACAGTAAGCCCTCATAAATGATTACTGCAGGGGCACCTGGGTGGCTCAGTTGGTTAAGTGTTTGACTTTGGTTCAGGTCATGATTTCATGGCTTCTGAGTTCGAGCCCGTGTTGGGCTCTGTGCAGACAGGTCAGAGCCTGGAACCTGCTCTGGATTCTGGTCTCCCTCTCTCTCTGCCTCTCCCCTGCTTGTGCTCTGTCTCTCTCTGTCTCTCAAAAGTAATTAAATATTAACATAAAATAAAATAAAATAAAATAAAATAAAATAAAATAAAATAAAATAAAATAAAATGAATAGGTAGCTATATGATCTTGACACCCAGAATTGGGAGGAAAGATGAGTTAAAAAAATGTTTAGGGCCTTAACATCTCTAAATGTGAAACACTATCAACTCCTTCTGCTATTTATCTTCTGTAAACTGATAAGGAAATACATCCCGTTTTTTTAAATGTATGTATTAATTTATTTGGAATTCCAAGGCCAATTTAAACTTTCATACTGGAGTATTTATACTTCCATTGTAATTGTTGAAAAAGAATTTTACATTTTTTTCTTTATACTACTCAATGTGACTCTGATTTTTCATGGATTATCTGTTTTATACCAAGAGGGTAAAATTACCTTAATATAGTATCTCCATGTTGGGCATGCCTAAATAAATAACACGTGGTTGCAAAATTTTTTGTATCTCTGAACTCCCACAGATTTTAGAAGATTGGTAGAGTTGACTTTCGTTATATTGGTTAAGTGGGAAAGGAAAGAAAGTTCCACATTATTGTAAATAATCACCAAACACAAAGGAGATTCATTTAAAATATTATTTGGGGCGCCTGGGTGGCGCAGTCGGTTAAGCGTCCGACTTCAGCTCAGGTCACGATCTCGCAGTCCGTGAGTTTGAGCCCCGCGTCAGGCTCCGGGCTGATGGCTCAGAGCCTGGAGCCTGTTTCCGATTCTGTGTCTCCCTCTCTCTCTGCCCCTTCCCTGTTCATGCTCTGTCTCTCTCTGTCCCAAAAATAAATAAACGTTGAAAAAAAAAATTTTTTTTAAAATTAAAAAAAAAAATATTATTCAAATACTAGTCACATAGAGCCTAAATGTTGGATCCCACTTTGAGTAGACCTATAGGGTTAGCTATTGTGTGAGAAAAGTTCAATTTAATTCAAATTTCTGTTATTAAATCATTAGTATGAAGCAACATGGTACTAGGTGTTAGAGATGCAAAGTCATTGAAGACAAAATTCTCACCCTCCTAGATTTTATAGTTTGATAAGACATGACAACACAGACTGATAAATACTATAAAAATGACATGGGAGTACCAAGGAAACAGTGACTGACTGCCTGGTTAAACAAAGAAGGCTTTAAAGGTTTATAGAAGTTTACAAAATGGAGAGTTTGGGAAAGGGTATTGCCTGCAAAGAGAACAGTGTTTGCAAAAGCTATTGGTGTGAAGAAGCATGGCTTTTATGTGGCTTAGCATGACTACAGAACACTGCATAGTGTATGTGTGTGAGAGTCAGTTGTGGTGGTGGTGCGATATTGGCAAAGAAAGTTGAGGTAAGATGGTGAAGGGCCTTAGGTGGCTCTAGGAAGCAGGTAGACTTTATCCCATAGGCAAAGGGTATAGATTCAAGAAGAGTTTGGTGGCAGACTCAATGGGCCATAATGACATATTGGCTGCAGGGCTGAGCATCACAGAGGAGCTAGGAATGATTTTAGGTGTTGAACTTGGACTTCTGTGATGGAGGGGTGGCATTCAATGAAAAGGAACATAGGAGGGGCAGCTACCTTAAGAAGCACATGGCTGAGGGGCGCCTGGGTGGCGCAGTCGGTTAAGCGTCCGACTTCAGCCAGGTCACGATCTCATGGTCCGTGAGTTCGAGCCCCGCCTCAGGCTCTGGGCTGATGGCTCGGAGCCTGGAGCCTGTTTCCGATTCTGTGTCTCCCTCTCTTATGGCTCTCCCCTGTTCATGCTCTGTCTCTCTCTGTCCCAAAAATAAATAAAAAACGTTGAAAAAAAAAAAAAAAAAAAGAAGCACATGGCTGAGAGATCAGAAGACTTGGAGTTTGGTGTGAGCTTTTCAAAGACTACCTCTGAAAATAGTTAAATCAGGTTATTTTATTGCATAACATACTACACCCCTCTGTGCCTCATGTTCCTCACGTTTGTGGAAGTAAGATGGAGAAATAGACCAAGATGACTTAGGAGTCAGGGTGCATCTGTTCAGTTCCTGACTGACAGTTACTAAGCTCTTGGATTTTGGGGCAACTACCTAACCCCCAAAATGAGAAATAATGATAACACCTGTATGTGGCACATGGTAAGCCCTCAGTAAATGTTTCTTGTTACCTTTCTTGTTCTTGTTACTTTTATTATCTTTATTATAAAATTCTGGGTTTCCAGGTGGATTCTATGACACTTTTGATGAGAGGAATCTTATTAATGGATACATTTATCCTATAATTTGAGGCAGCATAGCATAGCGCAAAGAGCAGGAACTCAGAACCAGAGCATATAGAGTGGAGTCTGCATCTACTGCCCTCTAGCTGTGTGACCTTGGGCAAGTTACTAACCTTTCTGAGCCTCACTTTACTTGTCTGTAAAACAAAGTTAATGAGAGCATCTACCTCACAGGATTGTGAGGATTAAGTGAGATAATACATGTTAAGTGCTTTGATGAGTACCTGGCACATATTAATGCCTATATAAGAGTTTGTTATTATTACTATTGTTATTATTATACTCATTTTAATTTTTCAATTGTAGACTGTTTGGGATTGGGGTACTCCAGTGGAAAAGTAGCTGCTTTTCCGGGTCAGTGACTTTGTTCAGATGCAGTCCCCGAATAGACAGTCCTGTATTTAGTCAGGTTATACCTGCCATGTCCTGTATGCCGGTGAAGCCGTGGACCACAGCTAGCCTCGGAAATGCCTCCTCTGAATTAAATGGGATGTCTTTCTCCTCCAGATTCTGTGTGGGAGGCTTATACATTTGGTTTGGTAATGTGTTTGCTTTTTGAGCCAAAGAAGGGAAGAGAATAAAAGAAGAGAGAAGGCGTGAGAGGCAATCATAGAAACCTGGAGGCTTAGATCCTCCAAAATGGAAAAGGAGCCTGCATTTCTGCAGAAACAAGAAACAACTAACAATCTCAAAGCTCATTATGATTTAACTTTGAGATAGCACAAAATGACAGTAATGTGACTATTGAAGCCTGTTTTAACTGTAGGCAGGACAAAGGAGTGGAGATGGAGTGTGTTAGTGAGAGCATAAAGATAACCTCCTCGCTTACAGGCTGTGCATACATTAGTGTACGAATGTACTGTTAAAAGCTGCTAAATCTCTCGAAAGTGGGCAGTTCCCTTTCTATGGCAAATGATTGAAAAATCTTTGTTGTGTATTTACTTGCACAAATTTCTTGGAACCTTTTAAGCTGCTCTCTCGCTGTTGTTAGAAGGCTACAGACTCATGACTGATAGTGTCAACAGATAGGAGGTAGTGATGAATTCAGAGAGCACATTGCTTTCCATAGCTGAAAAGAGTAAAGTATGAATTCATCTAATTTTTTTTTCTGAAAAGGAGCGTTTCTCTTTGTGTTAGAATATAGGAGAATATTGAAAAGATAGAAGGATCTGAGTGTCCTATTTTCCCATTGACTGACAGTGTCATTTCCTTTGGCTTTCCACATGTCTGTTATTACCATGATCGTCACTATTATCACCTTTTTCCCATTTGAGAAGTGAAAATTGTCCTCAGCATTGTATTGTGATAGCGACATCTGAATAGGAAGAAGTGGACATTGGTGTTTGTCTAGATTAATTGCATAAATTGGGAACTTTGTAATTTGATCTTGAGTATTAGACAAAGTCAGTAGCCATAATTATTTAACTTAAATCTTTTAATATACATCATCTTAAGAGGGTTTTGAAGAATTTCAATGGATCTGAAGAATTTTTATTTATTTTTATTTTTTTATGTTTATTTATTTTGAGAGAGAGAGAAAGTACGAGTGGGGGAGAGACAGAGAGAGAGAGGGAGAGAGAGAGAGAATCCCAGGCAGGCTCCACCTTCAGCTTAGAGCCCAATGCGGGGTTCATTCCCACAACCATGAGATCATGACGTGGGCCAAAATCAAGAGGAGGATACTTAATAGACTGAGCCACTCAGGTGCCCCAAAGATCTGAAGAATTTTTAAAATTTCAAGGCAACGGAATAGATTCACTAAAATGTGCTCCAAGATGATATCAAGGGATAATTGCACAATTGTGTAGCAGAGCTTCAGGTCTGTAAATGTCATTCAGTCGCATTTGTTGAATTCAAATGAGAGTAAATAGCCCTCCTGAAAATGCAAAAGAAAAAAGATGCTCTCCCTCACTAGGGGCACTTACTCTGTCTTTTGGCATCATGACTTCATATGTACAATAAGCAGAAGATGGTATAAATCACCTGCAGATGAGCAGGGTCGATGCCCCTTGCTGCCTCTTCATGATCTTAGGCAAATCACTTAAATCCTTATAGGCTGAAGTTTCTTCGTGTGAAAAATAAGCAGGTTAGAAGAGACATTTTCTAATATCCCTTTCGGCTCTAAAAGTGTATGGTTCCAAGTGAATGCAAATTAACGTGGTGTGAACAAAATGCTTTGTTCACTTATCAACAATACTAAGAACATCCTAGGAGCTAAGCACTCTCTAATGGGGCTGTGGATGGAAAAAATAGGAACATTTGGTCTTGCTTTCAAGAGGTTCACAAACTAGCAATTATAGGGCACTATGCTCAGTGCGCCCTGCCCTTCCCCACGCCACCCCCAGACGAAATTGGTGGGGATCCAGAGGAGAGCAGGGCTAGTCCCAAGGTTGGGTGGGGCAGCCATCCAGGCTGTGGTGCTGATATCTGTGATAGGCTCCAAAACATAAACAAAAGATTGTCAGGTAGAGAAGAGGGGAGGATGCCTCCAGCAAAAGCGGCAGCACTGACAAGATGTACACACTGCACTGAAGGGTTAACTCAAACATGGACATGTCAATAGTGGAAAGTAAAGGAGACCAGAGGAATTATTTGATACTTGATTGTGAAGAGTCTTGAAAGTGCTGCTAAGATCTTTTGATTTTTATCCCCAAGGCTTTGGAGATGTGATCAGAATAGGATCAAGAATAGGAGATGTGATCAGATTGCTTCCAGAAAGTTCACACAGATGGCACTGTGGAGTCTGAATAGATGAAGAAGGGAAGGGAAAGAAAGCTCTTAGAAGACTATTTTAATGGTCCATGGGAACAATGGTGAGAGCCATTTGTGGGACTGTGACAGTGGGAATAGAGAGGAAGGGACATATCTGAGAGATGGCTCAGAGGCTGAATCAATAGAATCTATTCATTTACTCAACAACTTTTTATTCAGTGCCTGCTGTGTGTCAGCCAGTATGAACCTGAAGAGAAGATAAGCACTTCAGGAATGCTGATAGGGGAATAGTCAGAGTGGAGTGGAGTGAAGTAGTACTAGTTTAGGTGGGCTTCCTGGAAAAGGTGTGGTCTGATACACATTTCCAAGGAAGGAAAAGAGACATGCATTTGTAGAAGGAAACAGGGGAATACTTTAAAGATTGGCCAAGGGTTTCTGAGAAGGCAAGAATGAGGAGATAACCGGCAGGAATGCCTGATTAGCAAAGAGAATCTGTGAATGGGGGAAAAAGATGGGAAAAGATAGGAGGCATTTGAGTGAGAATGCTGAGCAGAAGAAACACCTAAATTTGATGTACTAAGTAAGCCACACAGAACTGTGGGTTTTTAGGAGAGGAGTTATGTGGTATAATAGAAAAAGAGATTGAATCAATGCTTGTAGACCTGAGTTATGCCACTATTAGCGAGGTCAACATTCAAGTTAATGAAGGTCTCCAAAGCTCATATTTGCGTAGTTAGAATGGGAGAAAAAAGGTGTTTAGATGGAAACTGAGCCAAGAGACAATTGTGGTAGTCAATTAAAAAATGCATGTAAAGTGCAAACCGTGAACTAGACATTATATAGACACTGGAGAACACCAGGAATGAGACATGACAAGCAAATGGACTGTCTCAACTGCTGGGGAACTGGAAGCAAGAGTACTATTCAGGAAAAATTGGATACTTGCCTTTACTTCTGGCCCTCCCATCTCCCCTCACTTCTCCTTCTGGGTGTGGCCTTGCTGATGCTGAGTCTGATTTAAGAACCAAAAGGTTGATGGGTACCCAGAAATGTTTCCTATCAAAGGCATGAACTGTTTGCAAACATTCTTGAATAGTGATGCAAGCTCCAGGTATGAAGGGATTAGGTTTGAGTAGCCTCAGGACACCCAGACCCTCAGGTGCTCTAGCACCATAGGAAACTGCTAACAATGGCTTCCTCTGCTTCTGCTCTGGGTGACTGCCTCACTCGTTCCAGCATTCTTTCATTATTTTCCCCCCTATCTTTTAATACCATTTATTGTATAATTATTTGTCTTTATAAAATATTTTCTCATTTTTAACATTTGTGTGAAGTACAACTCATGAAAGCATCAAGCCACTTAAGTCCTTGATAGTAAGTAGTTCGCTATTCTTATTCATTACCTTTTACATATCTTTTATGGTGAGTTACATAAAATTTCCTTAAAATTCTCATGACCAATAAATTATTTATTTGTTAATTTATTTACTTAAGATACAACGATAGCTACTGTATTTGGAAGGAATCTACATGATAGCAATACCACTTAGGAATAACACTATTCCTAAGTTATTTTAACAATACAATAATATAACCCTGACATACTTCTAAAGTCCCCACTCTTAATCTTATGATGGTAAACAAAATTGGCATTTGATTTTGACAACAACTGGTCTTGGCAGAGAAAATCTCTTGAGAACTTTTCACTATGATTTTAGTTGCCACAACTAAGTGAAAGAATGAGTCTCTAACTCTAGTAGGTATGCAATATTTAGACCACTACCTCCAGACTTTCGTTTCAGTGCTTTTAAGCTTCTAACATTCTTGACCAAATATATCAGGCACATAACCTTACAGATTAAGGGGACGTGGTTTCTTACTGCCAACTTAAACCTAATTGAGTGATTCATCAGTCTGTGCCTTCAGTGGATGCACATATAGGAAAGCAGACAGATAAATAAATATATTGCATTATGACAAGTAGTCTTTATTTCTGCAGACTGGCAGGGTGGTGCTGGGAACCTGAAACAAAACAATTAGCTCTGTCGAGTTTGGCTGTTACCTTAATTTTAGAAACTTTTTCTTTCTGTTTCCTTCTAAAACTTTGTACTGACTCCTGACAAGTGGGGGCACCCTGGTTGCCCAGGGGCTGGGTGGGGACTTGAGATAAGAGAAGTGTGATTCTTCCTGCCCCCTACAAAAGTAACCCTGGATTTTCCTGCCTAGAATTTCACTGCCTGACCTACCTGCTGTTTTCTCATTTTTCTCTGTCTTGGCCCTTCTTGGGTTGCTGGTCTGAGGGAAGCTGATTGAGGAAAATAACCTTTCTTTGTCTTCTGTAGATACTCATCCAGAAGTCAAGGGCCAAGCTAGAGGCTGGAAACCTGGGCTCTGTCATTAGTTAGACAGGAAAATTAAGACAAGTCATTTATTCTTTTGGGTGTAGTTCCTCGTCAGTTAAAAAGGAACTATCTATCCTTCTTCCTCAAAAGGCTAATGTGAAGATAAAATACTACTTGGGAAAGACATTTTTGCAAAATAGAGAATCTTGAAATACAATACACTATTTAATTATCAATCTTTTCTATAGCTTTTTCGAGCCTCCAGTATCTACAAGCCATTTTTAGTTTCATCAGCTGTCTTAAAGCATTTTCCTTAAATTCTTTCAGTTTCAGTCACATTACTGGTAGGCAACCATAATTCATGTTCTTGCTGAGGGACACCTAAAGTCAGCTCTTGCTCTTAACCAGGTATCCAAAGCCAGATTTATATTTCTTTAAAAAAAAAAAAGGGAAACGAAAGCCTCAAAGAAAGGTTGTCTGGCAACCGGATAAAAGGATTTTCTTTCAGGCTTTCCAAAAAGACAGAATGGGAGTCTTGAAATATAAATTACTTTTTAATGGTGTCTTGAAAAGGTGTTATTCTCAACCATCTGCCTCTCTTACCCCCTTCCTGAATATGGCCTATACAAGCAATGAAACCATTGTGTATCTTTAAATTGAATAAAAGGAGAGATATTTTAGGAGATGGAAGGAACTTTAGAGATTTCTTGGTTTATCCATCTATTTTCTAAAGGGGGGAAGTGGGACTTAAAACAGGTAAAAGATTTTCCCTTGATCTGTAGCTTTTCAGTGCTGAGACCAAACCAGGGTTCCTCACTCCCAGCCCCGGGTTCTCACCACTGGCCAGAGGTGAGATCTGAGCCCAAATAACTACACTTGAGGCAGAGAATGATAGTCTAAGTATAGAACTGAGTTTCAATGCCCTACCTGGTGGAAAGTGTAGCAGAGGAGTCAAAGATCCCAGGCCAGGGGATATCACTGTGAAAAGGCATTTGTACTGAAGAACAAAAATGATACTTCAGATGTTTACTTTGGAGGTAAAACATCTGCTGTGTTGATCTGAATTGTGCCTGTTTCACAGAGGAAGGGAAACTGGTTGGTGTCCTTTCTCCTAGCCCAGAATTTCTCCAGTTATTCTGATCTTTCTGCTCTGGTATAGGCCCTCCCTCATGGTCTGCCCCAGTGGAAAGCCTGGTGGCCTTCATGGAGTGTCAGGTTATAGATGAGAGTCCCAGGAGGAGGGAGAACATTTTTCTGATCAAATCCTATTACAGTGAACTCCCCATGACTGTCTAGCTCCCTTGGTGTTAACACAAATCAGCCTCACTTGGGTTATGTAGGTCAATGCCTGGGGCTTAGAAATAGTTGTTTCACATGATCTCACTGTGATGGAACATCCTTCTTACTCCATATTCTCATTTAAAAATGACTTTCTGCTGAGTACAGAAGTAGAGTCTACCTGGAGAACATGAACCTGCCTCCACCTTTGCCTCTGCCTCTCTATCCCATGCCTGGGTGACACAGTGCATGGCTCCCTGCTCTTTGCAGTGCAAGACCCACCACATGATACCTTACCCTGTGTTCTCCTAGGGTCTCTTCTCCAGTGGAATTTGTGGTCAGTGGGTTTTTCCTTGGAGTCTTGAGGGTATCACCTCTGCAGTGGATTCGCAGGAGATTATTTAGTTAGTTACACAACTTCCAGGTAGGGTGGGGCAGTGATTCCCAGGCTGGGGGAATTGAAGTGTTAGGAAGTTCTATGTATGGGGGATTCTGGGCACACAGAACCATGGAGTCCTAAAGCTGGAAGAGGTGTTAGGACTCCTAGGGTCACTGGAGATGGGTTTGGATATGAGACACCTTGGAGTCTGGCTGCAGCATGGGACCAAGGGGGAGGCAAAGATATGGCAGAGGAGAACATATTTGTTCAAGGAGATCAAGCAATGTGAAACTTGGGAAGAAGGCAGGAGAAAAGAAAGCAGTTCTTTGTGGCCCTGAGAGGTGAAGTGACTTGGCTAAGGACATGAGTCTTTTCTGTGCCACTAAAACAGGCAGATCTGTTTTCCAGAGCAGCTAGTTTGAAGAGGTAAAGAGAACTAATCTTCCATAAATGAGTCGGAATGAAGCCAGCTGTTTGCAGCTGGAGTAGGGCTGTGTGACTTCTGCCACCTGCTGCTGCCAATTTGTTCCCAGGTTGACCATCTGACCTTTGGCCACAAAATGAACCAGTGAAACACTCTTTCTGCCAACAAAGCAAGGGAAAGTGTCATCTTCCTGCTGTTCCATCATGAGAGTAGCATATTTGGTGACTATTGGTATTTAAAAGTGCCAAGTACTCATGTCATCTGCCCTCTGAATTTTGAACCAGTTGAGAAGTAGGCATAGGAGTCCACAGGGCTCAGTTGCACCTGCCTTGTGCCAGTACCAGCAGGACAGGGCTTGGATGTCAGGGCACCATGGACTTCATAGTCTTGTCTGAATTGAACATATGGCCCCATCACAGCCAGGGAAGCTAAATTACACAGGGGTAAAGGTAGATTTTAAGTCATTGTTCAGTCCTTGGACAGGCTGGATCCAAAAGAGGGCCAGCGAGAGCTAGTCATGTTCTCAGGACACTTTCCTGTATCAGTAGATGAGAGAGAAAGAAAATGGAGAAGACGGGGAGAGGGCACAAGTTCTTATTTTAAGATGTGCTGCAGACATAGGAGGAAAAAAAGAGCTCCTCCACAGCCACCCTGTCTTTCTCAGTGACATTTACTTTTCTCCACACCTTCTCACTTGCTGTTGTACCAGAGGTTGTCTTCTGCTTACATGGCGTGCCCCTTCAGCCCATACTGTGCTGAACAGGGTAAGTTTCTCAGCAAATCCATGTTCAGACCTTGATTTACATCTTGGTGAAATAGGAACCACCCAACTGAGCAAGTGTTTGTCCTGATTGGGTCTTCCCAGAGACAAGGATTTGGGCACCAGGAGTATATTTGGGAAGTGATGCCAGGAAACACCCATAGAGGAAGGGGGAAGGGAGGCAACCAGCAAAGGAGTGTTATAAGCACCCATGTGGGTGACTGGAGTTTATGCTCCTGGGGAACTCTACAGCCAGCACACAAAAGAGATGGAGAGCTCTTCCAGTCGGAGTGAGGGAGCTGGTATTTGTTTACTGCATTTCATCAGCCATCATTTGAGTCTGCTTTTCTCGCACTTCCAGCCTGTGGTGTACATGATATGCTATTTGTGCTTTTTGGAGTAAATCCAATCTATCAGTTAGGTGTGAGCCACTCACCAACTCCCTGTGGTGTGTCTCTGGGTTTTTTGTGGCTTTTGTCACAGAGGTTTTTCAAGCTCCCTCTCAGGTACAATGGCATGCTGCAGTCTCTGGCAGTCCCACCATGTACTGTGCTGACAACCCCCCTCCCCAACCTCCACTCCACAAAGAGCAGTCAACCTCTGACATACACGAGAAAACAACAGTCTCCAACAAAGCTCCATAACCAACTCCCTAACTGGATGTCTTAATAGAAACTGTCAAGAGAGAATGGCAGGTTCAGAAGCTCCACATAATGCTTGCTGCTGCCAAGTTGCTAACCTCACTTTAGGTATTAACTAGTTGAGAGTGAATTGGCTTCTGACAAGTCTCTTCCTCTCTGAGCCTGGGATAAATCCTGCCTGCTTTCTAGCTGACCATTCAAAATGCTGGCATGGACACCTGGGCCACCCCTTGGGGCTCATGCCTGAAGTCCACCTCCTGAGGCCACTGTCTGGTTCTTCCTGGGATGAACAGGAAAGTGAATCATGAGAAAGGTCCTGGGAAGCCTGCATGCCGAAGGGAGCCATCACCTGAGCTTCCTGGCTTCTCTCCTCCTTCCTGCCTTAGGCATCTATGCTCTGCCTGGATGACCTGGGAGGGCCCCCTGGTTGGTCTTAGGTATCTCTTCTGGTGCAGTTCAGGACCCACCACATGGTAACTTCACCTGCTGCCTCCTAGGGCTGATTCTCTGACAGACTTGGTGGCCAGTGGGGTCTTTTCCAGAGACTTGAGGGTCTTGCTTCTGCAGGGGTGAGACAATGGATTTTCAGGGGATTATCTGTAAATTCTGTGAAATTTAGAGACAAACTTGTGAGAAAACATTTTCTAAGTTGTAGGTCAAGCATCTTCAAGGACAGACATCTCCCTTAGTTCTCCTATTTCTTGATGCAAGTGAAATACTTTTGAGGGTTCACATTTCAATCAAGTGATTCAAGTGAGCAAAAGTAGAGCTTTATTTCTCTTTAACTGAACTTAACACTTGTTATGGTTTAAATTTTGTCCCCCTCCCCCCAGAAAGATATGTTGGAGTTCTAACTCCCAGTACCTAAGAATATGACCTTGTTTGGAGATGGAGTCTTTAGATTAGAGAGGTCATCAAGTTCAAGTGCCATTACTGGGAATGGCTCTAATCCAATATGATAAGTGTCCTTACACCAAGGGGAAATTTGGACACAGACATACACACAGGGAGAACAACATGTGAAGAAAGAGGCAGAGGTCAAAGTGATGCTTTGATAAGCCATGGAAGGCCAAGATTGCCAGCAAACTACCAGAATCTAGGGTGAGGCATGGGATGGCTTTTCACTCGGCCCTCAGAAGAAGCAATCATGTTAAGACCTTGATCTCGGATTTCAAGTGTTAAGAATTTAAAGAATTGTCAGAGAGTAAATTTCTGCTGTTTTAGCCATTTAGTTTGTAGTGCTCTGTTACAGCAGCCCTAGCAAACTAACATAACATTCAAATCTTTTTCAGTGACGGTGATAAACTTGATCTTGTCAATTCAAGCAAATTTGGGAACCTTCAGCTGAACACAGTCTCTTTGGGACAAAGACACGGGAAATTCAGATTGTTTTCTCCTTTCCTGCCCTTCTCTCTAGGTTGTGGCCTGAGGTAGAGATGTCTGTCTTCTCTGTAGTCTGCTGATATGTCTCTGTCTTTGTTGTGTTGACTTTAAATGTTCTGTGTCCATTGCTGACATGGTCGCTCCTCACATTCCGTATGGTATCAGGTCATTGGATCCAACCAGTTTACTCAGCTTCAACATTCGCATCTTAACTGAGGGCTTAGCCAGTTCTGCCAGCTCATTTTCAGTCTCAACTATACCTGCCTGAACCACATGGGGGTGAGGTAGGTTCAGGCAGTGATGGAGGCACCTTTCAGATGTTGTCCTAAGCTTATCTCTGGGGCCATGGGCTACCAGAGCAGAGAGGTGGTGGTCCCAGGACACACTTCTGCCATCCCAGACCTAGCCTAACCACTTTGCCTCTCATCTGGCTGCCCATGTGTCAAGGGACCTTCTGTGAGGCCAAGTTGTGTGAGCTCTGTAGCATTACTCAGCAACTAGAAACTAGAAACATTCGGGGGCACCTGAGTGGCTTAGTTGGTTAAGCGTCCGACTCTTGATTTTGGCTCAGGTCATGATCTCATGGTTCATGAGTTCAAGCCCTGTGTCAGGCTCTGCACTATGTGGATTCTCTCTCTCCCTCTCTCTCTCTGCCCCTCCTCTGCTTGTGTTCTCTCTCTCTCAAACATTAAAAAAAAAAAAAACACAAAAACAAAGAAACTGGAAACATTCTGAAAGCCCATCAGTGGAAAGATTGAATAAGTGAAACAGCATCAAAATTAGGGAATACCGTGCAGATATTAAAAAGTGTGAGGGAGTGCTCTTTACCCTCACATGGAAAGATTTCCAAGACATTATATTCTAGAACAATACATATGGCGTGATTTCATTTCTGTGGAAACAAAACTACTACGTGTTTATAGATGCAAATGCACAGAAAATCCTGGATAGATACATTATCTAAGTACTTACAGTATTACCAACAGGAAATGCATGGATTGGGAGAGGGGGTAGGTATATGCAAAAGAAGATGTTCACTTTGCCTCAAAATCATTTTGTATAATGTAAAATATTAACAGGACTGTACTAATGAATTATGAAATTTTGACAAGTAAAAAGATAAACCAATGCCCCTACCCCCAGATATCATGAATCATACTGAGAATGGCCCACCCACCCAGTTTCTTAGTGCCTCTACAGTAACCTGGTCACTCTCTTTATTAAATGTGGAAAGGATTAGACATATTTTTTGGCTTTAACTGAATCCTCTCTTTTACTCAGATGTTGTTAGTGCGAAAGTTTAATGAATAAATAAAGGACCAGAAAATACAGCTCCCAATTGCCCCCTGGAATGCAGCCTCTGCCATCACAGAGGCCTTTGGCAATCCAAAAGGAATAAAGTTGAATCAAGTAACAAGGGAAAATCAATACCTTATTCATGTTAAACCTGCCCTAATGCCCCCTAGTACGTGACTCACCACACAGAGAATCGATCCGTTTCTCTTCTGGTGGAACATGGGGGGCTCTAAAATTTTCATTTATATGTATTATTTTTTAAGAGGAGAACTTCACTTCATGAAGCAATCTCCTCTGTGTATAAAAATTGGTAGATTAATAGCAGAGTTTCAGGGCGCCTCATGTTTGACTCAGTTCCAGTCCTGCATGCTAAGTAAACACTCTTGGAGGAATAGCTCTTAGGTCAGGACAAAGATAATAATGGTCATTAATAACCATCACTCATTACATGCTTCTTCTTCTTCCCCTGAGCTCTTCTAACCTACTGTTTATAAATGCTCTTTAATGTGCCAAGTGCACTGGCCCTCCCAGAGGCAGACACACGCTTAGAGGAAGGGTAACAGCTGCTGTCATTATGAGCCCTGGCCTGTGCAGACAGTGTTCTCAGATCACTTCTCCCACCTCTGAGGCAGAGGGTTAATGGTCACTGTGCAAGACTGCTTGGGACAGAGAGTGGTGGAATCTAATTACTGGTGCTTGTGGATGGACCCATGTGTGTGTCTTTATGAACAGGATGAGCAGAAGTAATCTCCAAGTCTGCATGCTAACTACCTTCTGGAAGCTATTGTTATTTTTAAGGCCCTAAGGAAATTATTTCTTTATTGTGAGTCTAAAATGTCCTCTATTAACTGTCTCTGCTGCCCTTACCTGATTCTCATTGCTCTGAAATCTTCCTGATCCAGCTGCAACTAAATTACCTCCTCAATTTTTCCAAGAGAACCTAGATTATTTCTGTTTGTATAACCACTGTCCCCAGTGTGGATCCCTGTCCTCATTTGTTCCCTGCCTTCCCTCCCCAGCAGCCCTCTCCCCAACTGGGAGATTCCCCATGGGTACAAGTGCATAATTCTCTCTTTCCAAACAAGTTGGAACAGATTTTCTCTTTTCTGCTTTTTGAAGCTGTGACTGACACCTTAAAATGCAGATTCTTGCACCTTTATTTTCTCATCTTTGAGTAGGTGACTGAGTCATTAAAAGTCAGAAAGAACAAGTAGGATTGATAGTGAATGTTATAATTATGGTTGGAACTTGAAACGGTATTTGCAAGCTATTGCTAATATGATTTTTCATTCTGATTGTGTATGTGTGTTCCAGTAATATAGATCTACATTTATTTTGCCAGTGGGTAAATTCTTTATTCCCTGGAACCCCTGGTGCTCTGTTAACATGCAGGTGAATATTCTTCACATATGCACATCCTCTTGTCATGAATCTTTCAGGTAGACATTTTTTCTATAAAGACAGGAGCTAAAATGTAAAAGCATGTCACCTGACACATGATTAGTGAATTATTCTTCTTAAACCAAATGAATGCCCAAACAAATCAGCTCTCTAAATTGAAGTGAGAGCTTCTCAAGCTGTGCTTAGGAATATTAATAAATGGAAGAGACAAGACGCCTCTGCCCACAGCTTGTCATTCCAGTGTCCCCCGAACCCTGCAGGCAACAAAGACTGGAAATGTTGGAGAGCCTTCAGGAGGTTGAAGCCTGCCATCTAGTGGCTACTCAGTAGAATTACCCAACATTTGGTACAGTTCAAGAATGGGAACTGTTGAAGTTTACCAGAGGTATCACTGGCTTGCACTCATAAGTGCCATATGAATAGGTACCAAGAACTCTAAAGTTTGAAAATGACCACTAGGGCATCTTTGGCATCTTACCTTTGGGAAGCAAGTGAGAAGGTAGACGTTGGAGGGGGAGATCTGTGCTGTCAGGTTCCCCCTCCCTGAGAATCTGTAATGCTGAAAAGTGGTACCATCTGGGATGCCAGTGACTGCAGCCACCTCTAATTCTAGACACTTGGGTAATTTCTTAAAGTGCACTTCAGATGAGCAGGAAAATCTTCAGGCTTGTTAGCTATGTGTCATTTGCGGACACACCTGGAAAGATCATAGCAGGTGGTGCAGTAGGGCACCCAATACTAAAGGCTGATCCATCCATTGGGTGCTTAACAAATGAAAAGTAACGATGCCTGCTGGCAGTTGGGGGATTTTCCTGCAACCTGGACAAATGGGGATGAAAAAAATGAGACCATCTTCAAGCTGCTCCTTGTGGCTTTTGCTTTTTTAAGGTTAGAGAACATGGGTCGGGGGGGGGGGGAGTGTGGGACACAGTGCTGGTTGCTTTTTAAAAACTATTGGTTGGGTTTCAATGATTTTTCTACATCTTGCTCCTGCCTTTTACAGGTTGTTGGAATTGGAAAATGACAGGGAAGATTGTTGCTGTGGTAAATGCAATCTATCTGGAAGTCAGAGCAGGGAAAAAGAGGGGGAAATTGGGTCTTACTGAGATCCCAAGGTCACGTAAGAAGTAGCAGCTGGGCAACTTATATGTGTTCAGACACAGCCACATAATTCTTTTCAGTGCTCCTGTCTGTGGTTGAAATGAAGGGAGGGATCAAATTTGCCAACGGATTGTCTTCCAAGGATGCTAGTGTGGTGGGACAACCTTTAAGGATGTGTAAGGTATACACACTTTATTTAAAGAGGTGCGAGGATAGATTAAATTGTTTTTTTTCCTTCTCTTTCTTTGCTTTCTTTCTTTCTTTCTTTTCTTTTCTTTTTTTTTTTTTTTTTTTTTTTTTTTTTTTTTTTTTTTGCTATGTGATTCAGTCAAGTTGGGAACAGAAAATCACCTTGAAGTAAATGTTCCTCGCTCTACAAAGAACGCTTGAGTAGGTTCCCTTGGTTATATAAATGTCAGACGAGTAGGTCTCTGGTCTCAGGAGAAGGGAGTAATAAGACGTCCTGTGCTTTGTGTGGTTTAGAAAAGGTTGCTTCACATCTGTGGGAGGGACTAGTGGTGCAGAGAGGCAGTAAGGAGGGCTGGGGGTTGAATGCAACTGGGTGGTTAAGTAAGATGAAAATTAATTAAATGCCCCTTGGATTTAGTTGCTCACTCCCTGTTTTCAGAACACTTGTCTTACCTTGACTTTTGTGCCCAGACACTCCTGTTTCTTTCCTTGCTTCGTTGGCTATGTTTTCTTTCCCTCCTTTGCAAGGTCATGCCCCTCCACCATCTGTTGGCTTTCCTTAAGGGCTTGGTCCTGTGAAAGCATCATTTTCAAAAAGGTGAAATCCAGGACTCTCACACAAATGTAAGAGAACACATCAAAGCTTTTATGTAATGATTAATTAATAAAGAAACCACTAAGGTGTTAAAATCAGGTCAAAGGAGAATTTGAAGAACACATGCATATATATTCAGGAATGCTGAAATGAATCTGCTAATGGATTCAAGATGGTTAATATTCTATAGAACAATAAAATATAATGCTTGGGGTCATCCTTCTACAGAGTAAAAATCAATTGTATCTCTATTGGGACAAAATTCGTCACAGTGCTATGGACAACAATCATTTGCATTACTATCAGTTTTCTACAAATTAACTTCTACCCTTAAGAGGGTTGTAAAATAGCCTGCCAATAGGAAGGCAATCAAATGTGCACAGCTCCACAAAATAAGATAATCCCTGGAGGGTCCACTAGACAATGCGTAGAGCCCAGTCACCTCTGTTGTCCATTACCAAGGTTTTGATAATTTTCCCTGACAGTCCTGAGCCTTCTAACCATTCTGTCGTCTCTCTGGGCCATCTCAACTAAGCCATAGCTTTAATTACTTCCAATAAACGTTCAAGTTTATACCTTTGGCTTAATTCCCTCAGCTCCAAACCTAACAATTTTTCTTAGATGTTTTTGAAAGATAACTTATTCAAGGTCACTTAGCTTGTTAGTAGAAGAGGTAAAATTTGAATTTGGGGCCATCCAATTTCAGAACTGCAGCTAAAGCCCACAACATTAACAGGAGGTGGTTTTGGAGATGCCCAGGTATAGGGGGCTGGAACCTGTATGGTAGACCCCTTCACTTCTTGTTGAATGGTGGCTGGTCTCTTTTGCAGAGGAAACTAGAGACAGGGGCCCCACTGTTTCTGGCTGAGCTGCAGAGAAGGGTCCGTGTTCTGGGCTGTCCATGGTGAATGTTGCTGTTCCCTGATGATGAGGCAGGAAGAGGTGATACTACTTTTCTCCTGAAGGGCTTTCAGATCCTGGGTGGTGCTGGTGTTTTGCCTGTGCGCTAGCTACCTCCTACTTTGTTCTTACGGGGAAAGAGGTCTTTAGTCTGCGCCTTGGGTAGCAGTAGAGTGAGTGGTTGGGTTTTACCATGGGATGCTTCCCAGGTCTTCTAGGATATCCCACATATTCTACCTCTGCCCCGTTGGCCACAGCCTTCTTCCTTTAGCTTCCTGCTCCTCCAGTATCCACGTGGCCCTCCAGGAAGAATTAAGTCCCAAGTCTCATGGGGCCTTGACTGATCTTATAAGGTTAACAGCCAATTTTGACCAATGCAGGTGCTTATTACATTATGGAAAACAAATTCGAGTAAAAAGAGAATACAAACTAGGGGGTTGAGGGACAGAACTGGGAGGAGCACTTTTTTTCTTCCATTTGTTCAAGTTACCAACCAGGTCACAGAAATGGGCTTGGTCATAGTCTCATGGAGAGACCTGTGTGCCCTGGAGCAGCCCTGAACCCACAAGCCCCAGCACAGGCCCCTTAGAAGGTTGTGTTGGGGTAAGGGCCCAGTTAATTCTGCTACAGATCTCCTGGCCTGCCCTGCTGTGTGCCCTCACTCCTTGCACTGGGGTGGCGCCCAGCTGGGGCTGGCTTTCAGACCACAAGTTCACTCTCAGCTTGCTTTTCAGAGAACGTTCCTAGTCTTCTGAGATTGAAGCCTTTACTGCATCCAGAGAATCCTACACACACTTCCTTTGAATTCCTGCCACTTTAAAAAGCAAAAAACATCTGCCCACAGCACGTCAGTTTGGAAATCTCTTTTCCCTTTCTTTTCAATCAGAACTGTCTGAAACCACTTTCTAGATTAGATGAAATTGCTATTTGGTGCATTACTTCAAACATGAATGCCTTAGAAACCACATTTAATTCTCTTGAATTAAAAAGACAGAGAGAGAGAGAGAGAGGGAGAGGGAGAATACTCTTTTTCTATGGTCTTTCTCTAGGAATGAGGGGATGTCCTCCTCTGCCAACTATTTCCTTCCCTTTTCAAGGTCACCTTCTTTTGATTGTATTTGCTGAAAAGGAGGTTTTTAAAAAACATTAGGCATAATTTGCATATCATATAATTCCTGCTTTTAAAGTTGTACAATTCAGTGGTTTTTAGTATTTCACAAAGTTGTGTAACCATCACTATAATTCAAAAACATCTTAATTCTTCTAAAAAAGAAATTTCATATTCATTAGCAGTCATTTCTCATCACCCACTGCCCCCAGCCCCTGGGAACCACCATTCCACTTTGTGTCCCTATGGGTTTGCCTGCTCTGGAAATTTCACATAGATGGAATCACACAATGTGTGGCCTTTTGTACCTGGCTTCTTTAACTCAGCATAAGGTTTTAAGCTTCATCCATATTGTAACATGTATCAGTACTTTATTCCTTCTTATTGATGGATAATATTCCATTGTTTGGATATATCACATTTTGTTTATCCATTAGCTGATGGGTATTTGGGTTATTTCTACTTTTTGGATAAAATCAATAGTGCTGCTATGAACATTCATGAGCAATCATATTCGTGGACATATGATTCCAACTCTCTTGGACATATATGTAGGATAGAATTGCAAGATCATACCGTACCTTTGTGTTCAAACTTTTCAGGAACTGTTATAATGTTCTCTAAAATGGCTGCACCATTTTAAATTCCCACTAGCCATATATGAAGGTTCCAGTTTCTCTGCATCTGCCCTAGCACTCTCTACTGTTCATCTTTTTAATTATTACTATCCTAGTAGATATGAATTGTACCATTGTCATTTCTATTTTTATTTCCCTAATGACCAATGTTGTTGGACATCTTTTCATGGTCTGGTTAGTCATTTGTGTATTTTTTTTGAAGAAATGTCAAAATTCTTTGACCATTTTTCAACTGCATTGGCTTTTCATTGCTGAGTTATAAGCATTTAAAAAAATTTATTCTTTATATAACTCCCTTGTCATATACACGATTTGCTAAATTTTTCTCCCATTCTGGTGGTTTGTCTTTTACTTTCTTGATGCTGATCTTTGAAGCATGAAAGTTTTTAATTTTAATGAAATTTGATTTCTCTATTTTTCCTTTTCTTGCTTGCTGTTTTGGTGTTGTGTCTAAGAAACCATTGTCTTATCCCAAATCATAAATATGTATACCTATGTTTTCTTTCAAGAGTTTTGTAGTTTTGGGTATTACATTTGGGTCTTTGGTCCATTTTAAGTGAATTTTTCTGTATGGTGTAAGATAGGATCCAAATTCATTCTTTTGCATGTGTTAGTACCATTTGCTTAATGATTATTCTTCCCTATTGAACCCTCTCCCCTATTGAAAATCAATTGACCATAGGTATATGAGTTTATTTCTGGTCTCTTGATTCTATTCTATTGTTCTATATGTCTATCCTTAAGTCAGCAGGCACACTGTCTTGATTACTGTAGCTTTGTAGTGAGTTTTGAAATTAGGAAGTACAAGTCTCTTCCAACTTTGTTATTTTTCAAAATTGCTTTGGCTATTGTGAGTCTCTGGAATTTCTTTCTTTCTTTCTTTCTTTCTTTCTTTCTTTCTTTCTTTCTTTCTTTCTTTCTTTCTTTCTTTCTTTTAAGGTTTATTCATTTTTCAGAGACAGAGTGTGAGCAGGGGAGGGGCAGAGAGAGAGGGAGACACAGAATCCGAAACAGGCTCCAGGCTCTGAGCTGTCAGCACAGAGCCCGATGCAGGGCTCAAACTCACGGAATGTGAGATCATGACCTGAGCTGAAGTCGGACTGAGCCACCCAGGCACCCCGAGTCTCTGGAATTTCTAAGTGAATTTAGGATCAGCTTGTCAATTTCTGTGAAAAAGGCAGAAGGACTTTTTTTTTTAAGGGATTGCATTGAATCTGGATCAATTTGGGGCAAATTGTCATCTTAAGTAAATATATATATTTAATGTTTATTTTTGAGAGAGAGAGAGAGAGAAGGAGAGAGAGAGCGAGAACAAGCGAGGGAGGGGCAGAGAGAGAGGGAGACACAGAATCCAGAGCAAGCTCCAGGCTTTGAGGTGTCAGCACAGAACCCAACTCGATGTGGGGCTTGAACTCACGAACCATATGATCATGACCTGAGCCAAAGTCGGATGCTTAACTGACTGAACCATCCAGGCAACCCATCATCTTAGCAATATTTAAGTGTCCTTATCCAAGCACATAGGAAGTTTTTCCATTTAAGTCTTTAATTTTCTCCATAATGGTATGTTGGTTTCAGTATATAGGTCTTACACTTTTTTTTGTTAAACTTACTCCTAGGTATTTAATTTGTTTTGATGTTACTGAAAATGGAATCATTTCCTTAATTTCATCTTTGGATTGTTCATTGCTAGTGTATAGAAATACAATTGAGTTTTATGTATTGATCTTATGTCTCGCAAACTTGTTGAGGTTTTTTTATTAGTTCAGATAGTTTTATTGTGGATTCCTTAGGATTTTCTATATAGCATATATAGCTATTTTCATAGCATCTGTGAATAGGGATAGGTTTACTTTTTCCTTTCCAGTTGTGATTGTGCTTTTTATTAGGTGGCTGTTTTTATGACCAATATTGCTCCCACAATGGCCCCTCCCCCACTTCACTGGTCCCATCTCCTCCGGAGTTGCCACCCTTCCCAGGATCACACAGCACAGCAACGAACTTTAAACTTGGTATCAGGCATTGTAGTCCTAAAGGCCACTGATTGTCTTCATACAGAGGATTTCTCCTGGCCAATTTTCTCTGACTATGTCCCCACCACATGGACATTTTTGGGGGCCTCCTTCTCTCTTTAGGTGTTTTTTATATTTACTTTTTATACTTCTTCCATTTTCATATATCCCAAGCTTCTTATCTTCTTTCTTTGGGGTGCCCTTAAAATTTTCTTCACTTAGGGGTGCCTGGGTGGCTCAGTTCGTTAAGCATCTGACTCTTGATATCCACTGAGGTCATGGTCTCTCAGTCTGTGAGATCAAGCCCCATGCCAGGCTCTGTGCTATTAGCTATTAGCACAGAGACCACTTGGGATTCTCCCTCCCTCTATCTCTTTCTTTCTCTCTCTCTCTCTCTCTCTCTCCCTCCCTCTCGCTGCCCTTCCCTGGCTTGGGGTCTCTCTTCTCTCAAAATAAATAATAAATAAATAAGCTTAAACATTTTTTTCTTCATTTGATTATGTAGAGCAGTTCAACTCTCTTTGTTGTCACAAACTCCTCTCCATCTGTGCTCAGGGGCTTTTTACAATAACTGCAAAAATTAAAAAATAAACCCAAACCAAGTTCCAAATAAAAGTACCCTATTAAGATAGAGCAAAATATTTTTCCTAAAGTAAAGAATTGTCTCCCCTGAAGGGGAATTTGCCTCTCCCTGGTAGTCAGAAATAGCTGCCTTCAGTTTTGCTATAAGATGATAGTTTCTCCCCTCCCACTACAGGGGAGTTAAAATCACCTTTTTTCTTTTTTGAAAGGCTCTAGTCTGATAAGATAATCATTATCTGAGAATAGGGTGTCCCCAGATGGCTGGGAGTATGAATGTGCCAGCACCCACCTATCTCCCCACAAAGTGAAGCAGGTTGATTCTGGGGAGTGAGTATGTATCTGCACAGTGTAACTCAGATCCACTGCATATTATGTGACAGGGAATTCAGGGATGTCCCATGTGCAAGCCGTGTCTTTTCTCAGGTCACAGAAAGGAAAGACAAAAGCTAGTATTGACAAATTGGTAAGAGTTTTGATTCTGGAGCCAAACTGCTTGGGTTCAAATCCCAGGTTTGCTAAATTGTTAAAAAATATTTATTTATTTTATTTTGAGAGAGAGAGAGAGAGAGAGAGAGAGAGAGAGAGAGAGAGAAAGTGCGCATGTGCAAGCGGGGGAGGGGCAGAGAGAGAGGGAGAGAGAGAATCCCAAGAAGGCTCCATGCTGTCAACACAGAGCCCAATGTGGGGCTCAATCCCACTAACCATGAGATCATGACCTGAGCCCCAATCAAGAGTCTGATGCTCAACCACCTGACCCACCCAGGAGCCCTCCAGCTTTGCTACTAAATGTGTAAATTTGCTAATAAATGTGTGACCTTAGTCACTAAACTTTTGCTATGATCCTAACTTATGTCTATTCCTTTATTCATGCCTGAGTTTTTTTTCTTAATCTTTAAAATGATAGTAATAGCATCTTCCTCATAGGATTATTATGAATATTAAATGAGTTAATATATGTAAAGCCCTTAACACAGTTTTTGGCATGTAAACTAAGAAAGTGTTAAAATAAACAACAATTCCAAGTGTAGTGTACGAGGGCTTTCCTGTATGAGGAAAGTGTATGAGGGCTTTCCTGCCAGACTGTGAGTTTCTAGGTAGGTCAAGGCTGTGTTTTATTTATGGAATCAGTGCCTTATTATCAGCATCAATGCCTGATGCAGAGCAAGGACCTTCATCAAATGTCTACTACTTGCAGGAATGAATCATCTTTTTAGATCCACTTAGAGGGTGATTCCTTATCAGGCTACAGATCAAGAGGAGAAATTGTCATGCATCTTTGAGCAACAGTTCCTTGGGGGAACTGTTATCAAAATCACTGGGGAGTAGGTGGATGAAGTGTCACAGAGAGTTAAATTTCGGAAGTTGAAAAAGATGTCATCATTTAGAAGAATAATCCAGAAAAAAGAAAAGTGAAACATCAAGCAAGGTAAGAACAAAGATCATCATTTGTAAGGAAGGAGATTCTGTAACAGACAATGAAAAAGCCCCAGTAGAACAGGGATTGGCAATTTTTCTGTAAAGTTTCAGATAGTAAATATTTTAGGTTTTGTGAGTCATGCAACCTCTGTTGCAACTATTCAACTCTGATGTCGAGTGAAAGGGACTGAGACAATATGTAAACAAACGGGCATGGTTATGTTTCAGTAAAACTTCATTTACAAAAACAGAAGGTGGGCTGGATTTGCCTGCCACTGTAGTTTGATGACCTCTGCACCAGAACAATGTATGGAATGAATAAAGTGATGTCAGTGGGACTCTGACATCTGGAGAAGCACTTGGACAGAATCCTTTTTGGGAGAAGGCAGTGGCTTCCACAATATCTTGAAGAATCCTGCTATATGTAGCTCCAGGGAGCACTTAATGCAACTACTGCAGTCTCAAATGTGGCAAATACAGAAAAGAGTGGACAAAAAGATATGCGACGGTAAAACTTATTTTTCTCGTAAATTTTTTGATAAGAAAGATTGACACTTGAACCCAGTTGAAGCTCAATTATTTATACTAAAAGTTAGGACAGATAATCCAAAATTGAGACTCCTTAAATGATTTCTATTTATCTGCAGAATGGATTTTTGTATCTGTTTATGATACAGGCTTATGATGTGGGAATTGACAGAATTGCAAGCACAATAATGTAACCAAACCCTGAAAACATAGTCTCTAGACTATCACTTGACCCCCCTGGCCTCCTTCTCTGTGCTGCAGAGATGCTTAAACGTCTCCTCAGGCAAGATGAGACTTTCCAAGATGAAAAATCTTCCCTTGTGGCCTAGAAATGCAACCTGTCCTGAACCACATGCCCACTCAAGAGCACATGGCCTATAAACCAAACTGAAAAGCACCTTCTTGTTCCTGAACAAGGTTTTCTTTCTCCTTGACTCATATTTTCCTTTGGGAAATAATGGAGAAAAAGGGAATAGACCATTTTACTGAGGCAAGTTCTTCCTTACCACACCATTCCATGGAATGAACAGCCCTATGGCACTTTGAAGGAAGTGACTGAGAATGTTTGGTTTTACCTCTTACAGTCAGTTCTGGTATGTTAATTTCCTAACCTTTGGAGCCTTCAATATGGCAGCAGAGTTTGCTGAGCCAGAGAAGAAATATATCTTCAGCCTGTTGTATAATTATCTCAGGAATTATAAAGGCAGTAAATGAATGATTGCCTTTTTTATTAATACATTAAAGCAGAGATGCATAATTGACACTTTAATGATCTAGTGGCAGCAAATTAGATAATAATGTGATTACAAAATGACAATTACTTTTGGCAATTAACTGGTATCACCTTTCAGTAGCCCTTTTCAATATATTGTTGGGGACCCTCATTACCAATGAGAAACGGGATCATTCTAAGGCTGAATGGGAGCTATGGGGAAGAGTTAAGTTAATTACTTAACAAAACAAGTGGCTGATCTTTATATTCTTGATCAATGAGTCTTTGGGGTTTAATAATGGCAGTAACATACTATACCTTTTTCCCTGAATGATGCCCAAACGATGTATAAACTTTTTGTAATGTAATTACTACCCATAAATCACTTCATTTCTGAAATATGGTGGCTTCTGAGAGGTTTAGATTGCTTTTCAACAGTCTCATTAGTTTAAAAAGGAAAGAGAAGAAAAATCTTGCCTCTACCAGAAAGGCAGGTAAGGATGGAAAGTGACTTCATTACACATTACATGATAACGGGCTGAGCAAGAAACAATGTCACCATACATACACCAAATATTTATAAAGCACTTCTACATACACAATTAAATTTAATCCTCACAGCTCTGTGTTAGGGTAGCAGTAGGTTCCTATGAATTGTTTTAGAAAATGTCTCAAAACATAAATCTAGTGGTTCATATCAACCAGGTGAAATTTATGTAGCCTTTATATATTTGATGGGGGCATTTGACTCATTTTTAATAGAATAAGAAATGTTAATACGCAATATACCAAAAAATATTCTTATAATGTTTTGATTAAATAGCTGTAATTATTGACAGATAAACTTATGTTGAAATTGGTAATTGCAACATTACCTTATCTGTTGCTAATGTGAAGCTATATATTTTGTCTGTATTGAATTTCACTATATGCCTCCTGTTCTCTCCCGAAACTGAATAATGAGATTAAGCATCTCTCGGTAATAAGAGCAGACACTGTATTGACTGATTTCTAACTGCTCAGCTCTATCTTTGATTTTTTTTGTGTGTACAACCTAGAGTCTCTAAACAGTTCTTTCTGAATTTTAATATCTAGCGCCAGAAATTGTAATATAAGGCAACTGAGAACACTGGCAGAGTGAGAGCTGAAATTGAGGCCACCCTGCAAGGTCCTCGAATCTTTATTTGAAAAGGCCATTCTGCAGGGCCAGAGAGACGGTTAAGAAACAACTACTAGGTACAAACCTGGGGACACCTATATCTGGAATTCCATTTCCAAATACCTAGAGTCAATGCATAAAATCAGTCCTTTGTGTTTTCAAGTTCTTGGTTGCAGGATGAATGACTCCAGGGACATATGCAGCACTCATTCATTTATTCATTTGCACATTCTACAATTATTTATTAAATATCTATGATGTTCCAGGCACTGTGCTAGCTACTGGGTATATAGAAGTGAACAGAGTGGCTGTGGTCTTTGCCTTCATGAGGAATATAGCAGAGGGAAGAAGAGAGTCTCATATCCTTCTGCTTATAAGCAAACTTGAATCCGGATGGAGCTGGTTGGTTTCTTTCTGTCTTTCTTCTCTTTCTTTCTGTGTCTTCCCTTCCCCTTCCTTTTTCTCCCATTTCCTTCCTCTCCTCCCTTCCTTACTATCTCTCACCCATGGGATTCCAAAAATTATTCTCAATGTAATACAAATTTGTAATACAAAATAAACAAATGTCAGTTTATTAGAGAATGTTAATTTGGCGACATGAGATAACAAAGTCCTGGAGACCAATTATGTTTCTATCTAGTTCACATTCCTTTTTCGATGGGTTTTAGGTTTCCTTGCAATAGTAAACATCCCCGGGAAGAATGTTAGTATTTAAGAAAATTTTTTTTGCTAGTTCCCATTCTCCTTTTCTTCATCTATTTTTAACAAAGGAGGAATAGAAAAAAAAAAAAAAAGGCCAATGTCTATTCCACTAAATACCATTTATTGAACTCCTACTGTGTGCCACGTACTTTCTGTGGATAATCTTTAATTTCTCACAGGAAACTTTTGAGGGGGCACTGTTATCCTCTTTCTATAATTGGATAAATAGAAGTTTTGTGACGTTTGGTAACTTGCCTAGGGTCACACAACTTGTATGTGAAAGAGCTGGAGTTTGAACTCACCACCAGCAAAGCCCTTGTTGCCCTTACCAGTAGCCCTTAAATGATCTTGGGTCCACAGCTTGATAATTACTTAGACTCTTTAATTACTTAGACTCTTTCTTTAAGTAAGGGTTTAGACAGTGGGTGTTTCTCCTCCCCTTTGTGAGTTAACTACCTTTTGGTATCAGATTATCAGCTGGTAATTTTGATTTCAGTTTAATCCCAGAAAGAACTGGTTCTAATCATGGCACAAAGTCTGGCCATGTCTTTCAACTATGAGTAAAAATGAAAATCTTATTTCTTCTCTTTCTGGGATATTAAGGGAGTTGATCCCATCATTAAAGTTTATTAGCAACGTAGGGCTTCTACAGATTCTATTTTCGCATAGCATAGCAACCACTTTTTGCAGGTAGAACAAATGAAATACAAAGGCAAAACCAAATTAATCTTGCATCACTTTGGAGTTAGAGATGAGTTGCAACACTAATAAAGATTGTTTTGCTGGGGTTATCACCTTAAGGTGATAATATTTTTAACAAAAAGATTGCGTTGGTTGTGCTGCTGCCTTTTGAAATTTTACCATCATTTAGCATTTCTAGAAGGTGGTCAAAGGGCATTTGTAAATAAATATTACTGGCTGGGCAATTTGTTTTATTTTAGGAACATTATTTGCTTACCACGAAAATGAAGGTTTTTAACTTGACTTTGAAGTCTGCTCAGCCAGAAAACTATTTGTAGCTGAATAAAAACGTTTAACTCTTAATGTGTTGCCTTTAGTTGCTTTTATGCCCGTTTGCGATAACTTCCCATAAGATCCATGTGTAGCAAACCTTAGTGACAGGAGATAAGAGTTTTTAGGAGCTAGAATTAATTGCATGGGTCTAAGAGAAACACAGTGCTCATTTGCTTCAAGGTTTGTCTAAAAGCTCAAGGTTATATGCCTGAAACTGCTTATAGTCACACCTACTAACAATGGTGGCTCAAAATGTGCATGCTGGAAGGAATCTGAAACAGCTGTATACACTTTTAATATATTTGGAATATATGAAGTATTCATTCATTTGTTATCTCAACAATGATTTGTTGAATGTTTATTATTACTAGACATCGGGACAGATAAAGATGAAACAGAAGACAACAAAATAGTCATGACTCTTGCCTTTGTGGAGTATACAGCGTAGTGAAGAAGACAGGAGTTTAAAAAGTAAAAGTATAAGATAATGTAGATTTCTGATAAGAATTCTGAAGGAAAAGTATAGAGTTCTGAGAAAGGGAAGGATAGGGCAGTGAGAAAGTGTGCAGAGGTATCATTTAAGTTAAATCCTGTAGATCGAGTAAGAGTTGGCAATTGCGAAGGGGGAAAAAGAAACTTGCACATACAGAAGCAGTGCTGGAGAGAGGACTAGCTTGGCAGATTCAAAGAACTGAAAGAGGCCACTATGATGTAGTGGGCGAAGGGAAAATAGAATTAGAATTTGGGACTTTTTCCCCCCCAAGGACATTGGGGAGTTGTTAAACAGGCAGTGATATTATATGATTAATGTCTTAAGATTATCACTTTGTCTGCTAAGTGGTTTTGGATAATGCTTTGGAGGGGGTAAGCATAGAAATTGGGAGATCTATTATAAGTCTATGGTAGTAATGCAGGTGAGAGATGGCGGTAGCCCAGAGTAGTAATGAAAGAGATGGAAGACAGTGGATGAACTCTGGAAATATTTGGAAGTAGAATCAAAACATTGCAAATGGATTGAGTGTGAGGCTGGTTGGAGACAGAGACTGAACTCTAAATAATAACTTTGAGGTATTCAGCTTTAGCAAATGGATGGATAAAGGTGTCATTTTACTGAGGTGGGGAAGACCAGGAGAAGAGTAGATTTGGAGCAGATAATTAAGAATTTCAGTTTTATTTTAGGTGTTTTGTAAACACCCTTTATCAAACGAAGGATGTTACTTTCTATTTTCACTGTGCTACAAGATTTTTTTTTAATGTATTTTGCATTTTATGAATTGCTTTTTCTGCATCTACTGAGATGATCATAGACTTCATCTCCTTTATTTTATTAATGAAGCAGATTGCATTGAATGATTTTTTTTTTTACTGTTAAGCCAATTGCATTTTTGAAATAACTTTGGTTTGATTGTGCTGTATAATTTTTTTTTTCACACTGCTAGGTTGTATTTCCTAGAATTTGTTTAGAATTTAAAAAGATCAATGTCATAAGAGAGATGGGCCTCTAATGTTCCTTTCTTGTAATGTCCTTGTAATTCCAGTTTTTATATCAGGATTATGCTGGTCTTAAACAATGAGTTAAAGAGATCTTTCCTTTTGTCTCCTGTGGAAGAACGTATGGGAAAATTGGCATTAGTTTTTCTTGAAGTATTTTGTAGAATTCACAGTGAAGCCATTTAGGCCTATAATTTTCTGTGTTGGAAAGTTTTTAAGTATGAATTAATTTAAAAATTAAATTTGGTTTTGCTGAATTGTATGCACGTTTTATGGATTATGTCTAATTCATTTAAATTTTCAAATTTATTGGCATGTAGTTTTTAAAAAAATAATATTTTTTATTATCTGTTCAATGTTTGTGGAATGTATAGTGATATCCCTTTCCTTTTTTCATTTCTGACATTGATTATTTGTGCCTTTTTGGGGAGAGTTTATCACTATATTAATCTTTTAAACAAAACTACTATTTTCTTTGATTATCCTTTTATCATATATGTTTTCTTTTTCATTAATGTAAGCTCCTATCTTTATTATTTCCTTCCTTCTTGTTTCTTTGGGATGAACTTTCTATTCTTTTTCTAACTTCTTAAAGGGGATACTTAGTGCATTGATTTTCAGCTTCCTTCTTTTCTGCTTTTTTAAAGATCTTAATTTTAAGTAATCTCTGCATCCAACATGGGGCTTGAACTCACAACCCTGAGATCAAGAGTTGCGTGCTCTACCAACTGAGCCAGCCAGGTCCCCTAGCCTCTTTCTTTTCTGCTATATTCTTTTAAGGCTATAGATTTCATATAATCATGGTTTAAATATGTATTTTTTAAATTATTGGGTTAATATTGGTTATGTAATTTCCTTTGTGATTTTTTTCTTTGGACCATAGGTATTTAGCAGTTTACTTCTTAGTTTTCTTGATATGGATTTTCCAATTATTCAGCTTAATCCCATTAAAAGTGAAGAACATACTCCGATGTGATTTTGATTTTTTGAAATACGTTCAGATTTGCCACAGGGCTCTGAATATGGCAGTTTTGGTAAATGTGCTGTGTGTTCTTGGAAAGAATATATATTCTGTAGTCACTAGGTGTATTGTTCTATATATATGTCCACCAGGAAACGTTTATTATATTTGTGTTGTTTAGATCATCTGTACCCTTACTGATTTTTTAAATGTCTATTTATTTATTTTGAGAGAGAGAGAGAGAGCACATTTGCACACAAGCAGGAGAGGGACAGAGAGAGAAAGAGAAAGAGAGAATCCCAAGCAGGTTCTATACTCAACACGGAGCCCCATGAGCGGCTGGATCTCATGACCATGAGATCATGACCTGAGCTAAAACCAAGAGGTGGATCCTTAACCTTAATCGACTGAGACAACCAGGCACCCCTTACTGATTTCTAGTTACGAGAAATCAGTTAAAATCTTCCACTAGAATAGTGGATTTGAACATTTCTCTTGGTATATTTTTTGCTGTATATGTTTTGAAGCTATGTTGTAAGGTATAAGCAAATGTGGGATTGTTGTATCTTCCTGGTATATTGACATTTTTATTATGCAATGGTCTTCTTTAAATCTGATAATGTTTCTTGTCCTGAAGTATTATTTAATTGATAGCAGTATAGCTACCATAGATTTTTTTTGGCTAGTGGTTTCATGGTGTATATATATATATGTATTTATCATCTTGCTTTTAGCCATTCTGTATTATATTCAAATGTATTTCTTTAAGCAGTGTATAGTTTTTTTTCAAATACATCCTTTAATTGTTAATTGAAATATTAGTTCATTTACATAGGAGATAATTTCTGATATACCTGGTCCTATATCTATCATTTTACCATTTAATTTTTATTTGTTTATCTCTCCTTTTTTTTTTTTTTGGATTACTTTCTATTATCTCAAGTTAAACATTGTTTTATTCTTTTTTATATTGGTTATCTTAGATATTATATTATACATCTTGGTTTTCCAAAGTCTAATATAAATTAGTACTTTGTCCTTATACCAAATAATGTGAAAATCTGAAGACTACTGTTAATCAATGTGTGGTTTTTGGATCAGCAGTGGTATGTAATATATGATGGTTAACTTTATGTGTCAACTTGGCTAGGCCATAGTATGTGGTCGAACACCAGTCTAGAAGTCAACGTAAAGGCATTTTTTTTTTAAGAGATTGGTTTTTATTTATTTATTTTTTTTCAATATATGAAATTTATTGTCAAATTGGTTTCCATACAACACCCAGTGCTCATCCCAAAAGGTGCCCTCCTCAATACCCACCCCCCCACCCTCCCCTCCCTCCCACCCCCCATCAACCCTCAGTTTGTTCTCAGTTTTTAAGAGTCTCTTATGCTTTGGCTCTCTTCCACTCTAAACTCTTTTTTTTTTTTTTTCCTTCCCCTCCCCCATGGGTTCCTGTTAAGTTTCTCAGGATCCACATAAGAGTGAAACCATATGGTATCTGTCTTTCTCTGTATGGCTTATTTCACTTAGCATCACACTCTCCAGTTCCATCCACGTTGCTACAAAGGGCCATATTTCGTTCTTTCTCATTGCCACGTAGTACTCCATTGTGTATATAAACCACAATTTCTTTATCCATTCATCCGTTGATGGACATTTCGGCTCTTTCCATAATTTGGCTATTGTTGAGAGTGCTGCTATAAACATTGGGATACAAGTGCCCCTATGCATCAGTACTCCTGTATCCCTTGGGTAAACTCCTAGCAGTGCTATTGCTGGGTCATAGGGTAGGTCTATTTTTAATTTTCTGAGGAACCTCCACACTGTTTTCCAGAGTGGCTGCACCAGTTTGCATTCCCACCAACAGTGCAAGAGGGTTCCCGTTTCTCCACATCCTCTCCAGCATCTATAGTCTCCTGATTTGTTCATTTTGGCCACTCTGACTGGCGTGAGGTGATATCTGAGTGTGGTTTTGATTTGTATTTCCCTGATGAGGAGCGACGTTGAGCATCTTTTCATGTGCCTGTTGGCCATCTGGATGTCTTCTTTAGAGAAGTGTCTATTCATGTTTTCTGCCCATTTCTTCACTGGATTATTTGCTTTTCGGGTGTGGAGTTTGGTGAGCTCTTTATAGATTTTGGATACTAGCCCTTTGTCCGATATGTCATTTGCAAATATCTTTTCCCATTCTGTTGGTTGCCTTTTAGTTTTGTTGGTTGTTTCCTTTGCTGTGCAGAAGCTTTTTATCTTCATAAGGTCCCAGTAATTCATTTTTGCTTTTAATTCCCTTGCCTTTGGGGATGTGTCGAGTAAGAGATTGCTACGGCTGAGGTCAGAGAGGTCTTTTCCTGCTTTCTCCTTCAGGGTTTTGATGGTTTCCTGTCTCACATTCAGGTCCTTTATCCATTTTGAGTTTATTTTTGTGAATGGTGTGAGAAAGTGGTCTAGTTTCAACCTTCTGCATGTTGCTGTCCAGTTCTCCCAGCACCATTTGTTAAAGAGACTGTCTTTTTTCCATTGGATAGTCTTTCCTGCTTTGTCAAAGATGAGTTGGCCATACGTTTGTGGGTCTAGTTCTGGGGTTTCTATTCTATTCCATTGGTCTATGTGTCTGTTTTTGTGCCAATACCATGCTGTCTTGATGATGACAGCTTTGTAGTAGAGGCTAAAGTCTGGGATTGTGATGCCTCCTGCTTTGGTCTTCTTCTTCAAAATTACTTTGGCTATGTGGGGCCTTTTGTGGTTCCATATGAATTTTAGGATTGTTTGTTCTAGTTTCGAGAAGAATGCTGGTGCAATTTTGATTGGGATTGCATTGAATGTATAGATAGCTTTGGGTAGAATTGACATTTTGACAATATTTATTCTTCCAATCCGTGAGCAGGGAATGTCTTTCCATTTCTTTATATCTTCTTCAATTAAAAGGTATTTTTGTTTTTTTTTTTTTAGATGAGATCAACTATAGACATTTATAAAGCCATTTTTTAAAAAATCAGTAGACTTTGGATAAAGCAGATTATCTTCCACAATGTGGGTGGTACTCACTCAATCAGTTGAAGGCCTTAAAAACAAAACAAAACAAAAGACTGGAGTCCTCTGAGGAAGAAGGAAGTCTGCCTCCAGATTGCCTTTGGACTCAAACTGCAACATCAACTGTTCCCTGAATCTCTAGCCAGCCAGCTCACAGTGCAGATTTCGGACTTGCCAGCCTCCACAATCACATGAGCCAATTCCTTAAAATAAATTTCTCTCTCTCCCTCTCAAGCTATCTCTCACATGTACATATACACAGATACACACACCCTATTTTCTGTTTCTCTGGAGAACCCTGGAACCCTGATGAACGCAGGGTCCCAAACCAAACCCTGGGGAGATTACAGGTGTTCTTTCCTTGAAAGGCCCCAAATTCTCTTTTTTGTCTCCTTGCCTTAGAAGTTTGTTGAAAGCTTTATTCAGTTTCTCTGCCTCTCTGCCACCTCTACATGCCTTGGAAGATCTCTCTAGGGGAAACATGGTCCCTAAAGCTGTGCTTATTTCTCTGGCTTTCCACCTTTTCTCGGGTCTTGGCCTCATAATTTTCATTGCCATGTTCATTCTCTGGTGCCCTCAAACAGATGTGGAACTATGTTCCCAGATTTTCTAGTTGTTCTCAGTGGGAGAGCTGGACTGACTTAGTTGGCCTGTTATTACCAGAAGTGATTCTCCTGTCACTGGTGGCTGTCCTTTTTGATCAAAATCTGTACGAGAAGTGTCAGACCTTTCTTTTTCTTTTTTTATTTTTTTTTTTTTTTTTTTTTTTTTTTTTTTTTTTTTTTTATTTATATATGAAATTTATTGTCAAATTGGTTTCCATACAACACCCAGTGCTCATCCCAAAAGGTGCCCTCCTCAGTACCCATCACCCACCCTCTCCTCCCTCCCACCCCCCATCAACCCTTAGTTTGTTCTCAGTTCTCAACAGTCTCTTATGCTTTGGCTCTCTCCCACTCTAACCTCTTTTTTTTTTTTTTTTTTTTTTTTTTTTTTTTTGTTCCCCTCCCCCATGGGTTTCTCTTAAGTTTCTCAGGATCCACATAAGAGTGAAACCATATGGTATCTGTCTTTCTCTGTATGGCTTATTTCACTTAGCATCACACTCTCCAGTTCCATCCACATTGCTACAAAAGGCCATATTTCATTTTTTCTCATTGCCACGTAGTACTCCATTGTGTATATAAACCACAATTTCTTTATCCATTCATCAGTTGATGGACATTTAGGCTCTTTCCATAATTTGGCTATTGTTGAGAGTGCTGCTATGAACATTGGGGTACAAGTGCTCCTATGCATCAGTACTCCTGTGTCCCTTGGATAAATTCCTAGCAGTGCTATTGCTGGGTCATAGGGTAGGTCTATTTTTAATTTTCTGAGGAACCTCCACACTGCTTTCCAGAGCGGCTGCACCAATTTGCATTCCCACCAACAGTGCAAGAGGGTTCCCGTTTCTCCACATCCTCTCCAGCATCTATAGTCTCCTGATTTGTTCATTTTGGCCACTCTGACTGGCGTGAGGTGATATCTGAGTGTGGTTTTGATTTGTATTTCCCTGATAAGGAGCGACGCTGAACATCTTTTCATGTGCCTGTTGGCCATCTGGATGTCTTCTTTAGAGAAGTGTCTATTCATGTTTTCTGCCCATTTCTTCACTGGGTTATTTGCTTTTCGGGTGTGGAGTTTGGTGAGCTCTTTATAGATTTTGGATACTAGCCCTTTGTCCGATATGTCATTTGCAAATATCTTTTCCCATTCCGTTGGTTGCCTTTTAGTTTTGTTGGTTGTTTCCTTTGCTGTGCAGAAGCTTTTTATCTTCATAAGGTCCCAGGAATTCACTTTTGCTTTTAATTCCCTTGCCTTTGGGGATGTGTCGAGTAAGAGATTGCTACGGCTGAGGTCAGAGAGGTCTTTTCCTGCTTTCTCCTCTAAGGTTTTGATGGTTTCCTGTCTCACATTCAGGTCCTTTATCCATTTTGAGTTTATTTTTGTGAATGGTGTGAGAAAGTGGTCTAGTTTCAACCTTCTGCATGTTGCTGTCCAGTTCTCCCAGCACCATTTGTTAAAGAGACTGTCTTTTTTCCATTGGATGTTCTTTCCTGCTTTGTCAAAGATGAGTTGGCCGTACGTTTGTGGGTCTAGTTCTGGGGTTTCTATTCTATTCCATTGGTCTATGTGTCTGTTTTGGTGCCAATACCATGCTGTCTTGATGATGACAGCTTTGTAGTAGAGGCTAAAGTCTGGGATTGTGATGCCTCCTGCTTTGGTCTTCTTCTTCAAAATTACTTTGGCTATTCGGGGCCTTTTGTGGTTCCATATGAATTTTAGGATTGCTTGTTCTAGTTTCGAGAAGAATGCTGGTGCAATTTTGATTGGGATTGCATTGAATGTGTAGATAGCTTTGGGTAGTATTGACATTTTGACAATATTTATTCTTCCAATCCATGAGCAGGGAATGTCTTTCCATTTCTTTAAATCTTCTTCAATTACCTTCATAAGCTTTCTATAGTTTTCAGCATACAGATCCTTTACATCTTTGGTTAGATTGATTCCTAGGTATTTTATGCTTCTTGGTGCAATTGTGAATGGGATCAGTTTCTTTATTTGTCTTTCTGTTGCTTCATTGTTAGTGTATAAGAATGCAACTGATTTCTGTACATTGATTTTGTATCCTGCAACTTTGCTGAATTCATGGATCAGTTCTAGCAGACTTTTGGTGGAGTCTATCGGATTTTCCATGTATAATATCATGTCATCTGCAAAGAGCGAAAGCTTGACTTCATCTTTGCCAATTTTGACGCCTTTGATTTCCTTCTGTTGTCTGATTGCTGATGCTAGAACTTCCAGCACTATGTTAAACAACAGTGGTGAGAGTGGGCATCCCTGTCGTGTTCCTGATCTCAGGGAAAAAGCTCTCAGTTTTTCCCCGTTGAGGATGATGTTAGCTGTGGGCTTTTCATAAATGGCTTTTATGATCTTTAAGTATGTTCCTTCTATCCCGACTTTCTCAAGAGTTTTTATTAAGAAAGGGTGCTGGATTTTGTCAAAGGCCTTTTCTGCATCGATTGACAGGATCATATGGTTCTTCTCTTTTTTTTTGTTAATGTGATGTATCACGTTGATTGATTTGCGAATGTTGAACCAGCCCTGCATCCCAGGAATGAATCCCACTTGATCATGGTGAATAATTCTTTTTATATGCCGTTGAATTCGATTTGCTAGTATCTTATTGAGAATTTTTGCATCCATATTCATCAGGGATATTGGCCTGTAGTTCTCTTTTTTTACTGGGTCTCTGTCTGGTTTAGGAATCAAAGTCATACTGGCTTCATAGAATGAGTCTGGAAGTTTTCCTTCCCTTTCTATTTCTTGGAATAGCTTGAGAAGGATAGGTATTATCTCTGCTTTAAATGTCTGGTAGAACTCCCCTGGGAAGCCATCTGGTCCTGGACTCTTATTTGTTGGGAGATTTTTGATAACCGATTCAATTTCTTCGCTGGTTATGGGTCTGTTCAAGCTTTCTATTTCCTCCTGATTGAGTTTTGGAAGAGTGTGGGTGTTCAGGAATTTGTCCATTTCTTCCAGGTTGTCCAATTTGTTGGCATATAATTTTTCATAGTATTCCCTGATAATTGTTTGTATCTCTGAGGGATTGGTTGTAATCATTCCATTTTCATTCATGATTTTATCTATTTGGGTCATCTCCCTTTTCTTTTTGAGAAGCCTGGCTAGAGGTTTGTCAATTTTGTTTATTTTTTCAAAAAACCAACTCTTGGTTTCATTGATCTGCTCTACAGTTTTTTTAGATTCTATATTGTTTATTTCTGCTCTGATCTTTATTATTTCTCTTCTTCTGCTGGGTTTAGGCTGCCTTTGCTGTTCTGCTTCTAGTTCCTTTAGGTGTGCTGTTAGATTTTGTATTTGGGATTTTTCTTGTTTCTTGAGATAGGCCTGGATTGCAATGTATTTTCCTCTCAGGACTGCCTTTGCTGCGTCCCAAAGCGTTTGGATTGTTGTATTTTCATTTTCGTTTGTTTCCATATATTTTTTAATTTCTTCTCTAATTGCCTGGTTGACCCACTCATTCGTGAGTAGGGTGTTCTTTAACCTCCATGCTTTTGGAGGTTTTCCAGACTTTTTTCTGTGGTTGATTTCAAGCTTCATAGCGTTGTGGTCTGAAAGTATGCATGGTATGATTTCAATTCTTGTAAACTTATGAAGGGCTGTTTTGTGACCCAGTATATGATCTATCTTGGAGAATGTTCCATGTGCACTCGAGAAGAAAGTATATTCTGTTGCTTTGGGATGCAGAGTTCTAAATATATCTGTCAAGTCCATCTGATCCAATGTCTCATTCAGGGCCCTTGTTTCTTTATTGATCGTGTGTCTAGATGATCTATCCATTTCTGTAAGTGGGGTGTTAAAGTCCCCTGCAATTACGACATTCTTATCAATAAGGTTGCTTGTGTTTATGAGTAATTGTTTTATATATTTGGGCGCTCCGGTATTCGGCGCATAGACATTTATAATTGTTAGCTCTTCCTGATGGATAGACCCTGTCACTATTATATAATGTCCTTCTTCATCTCTTGTTACAGCCTTTAATTTAAAGTCTAGTTTGTCTGATATAAGTATGGCTACTCCAGCTTTCTTTTGGCTTCCAGTAGCATGATAAATAGTTCTCCATCCCCTCACTCTCAATCTAAAGGTGTCCTCAGGTCTAAAATGAGTCTCTTGTAGACAGCAAATAGATGGGTCTTGTTTTTTTATCCATTCTGATACCCTATGTCTTTTGGTTGGCGCATTTAGTCCATTTACATTCAGTGTTATTATAGAAAGATATGGGTTTAGAGTCATTGTGATGTCTGTATGTTTTATGCTTGTAGTGATGTCTCTGGTACTTTGTCTCACAGGGTCCCCCTTAGGATCTCTTGGAGGGCTGGTTTAGTGGTGACAAATTCCTTCAGTTTTTGTTTATTTGGGAAGACCTTTATCTCTCCTTCGATTCTAAATGACAGACTTGCTGGATAAAGGATTCTCGGCTGCATATTTTTTCTGTCTAGCACACTGAAAATCTCGTGCCAATTCTTTCTGGCCTGCCAAGTTTCAAAAGACAGATCAGTCACCAGTCTTATAGGTCTCCCTTTATATGTGAGGGCACGTTTACCCCTTGCTGCTTTCAGAATTTTCTCTTTATCCTTGTATTTTGCCAGTTTCACTATGATATGTCGTGCAGAAGATCGATTCAAGTTACGTCTGAAGGGAGTTCTCTGTGCCTCTTGGATTTCAATGCCTTTTTCCTTCCCTAGTTCAGGGAAGTTCTCAGCTATTATTTCTTCAAGTACCCCTTCAGCACCTTTCCCTCTCTCTTCCTCCTCTGGGATACCAATGATGCGTATATTATTTCTTTTTAGTGTATCACTTAGTTCTCTAATTTTCCCCTCATATTCCTGGATTTTTTTATCCCTCTTTTTCTCAGCTTCCTCTTTTTCCATAACTTTATCTTCTAGTTCACCTATTCTCTCCTCTGCCTCTTCAATCCGAGCCGTGGTGGTTTCCATTTTGTTATGCATTTCGTTTAAAGCGTTTTTCAGCTCCTCGTGACTGTTCCTTAGTCCCTTGATCTCTGTAGCAAGAGATTCTCTGCTGTCCGCTATACTGTTTTCAAGCCCAGCGATTAATTTTATGACTATTATTCTAAATTCACTTTCTGTTATATTATTTAAGTCCTTTTTGATCAGCTCATTAGCTGTTGTTATTTCCTGGAGATTCTTCTGAGGGGAATTCTTCCGCTTGGTCATTTTGGATAGTCCCTGGCGTGGTGAGGACCTGCAGGGCACTTCCCCTGTGCTGTGGTGTATAACTGGAGTTGGTGGGCGGAGCCGCAGTCAGACCTGATGTCTGCTCCCAGCCCACCGCTGGGGCCACAGTCAGACTGGTGCGTGCCTTCTCTTCCCCTCTCCTAGGGGCGGGATTCACTGTGGGGTGGGGTGGTCTGTCTGGGCTACTTGCACACTGCCAGGCTTGTGATGCTGGGGATCTGGCGTCTTAGCTGGGGTGGGTAGGCAAGGTGCACAGGGGCAGGAGGGGCAGGCTTAGCTTGCTTCTCCTTAGGTGATCCACTTCAGGAGGGGCCCTGTGGCAGCAGGAGGGAGTCAGATCCGCTGCCGGAGGTTTGGCTCCGCAGAAGCGCAGAGTTGGGTGTTTGCGCTGAGCGAGCAAGTTCCCTGGCAGGAACTGGTTCTCTTTGGGATTTTGGCTGGGGGATGGGCGGGGAAGATGGCGCTGGCGAGCGCCTTTGTTCCCCACCAAACTGAGCTCTGTCGTCCGGGGGCTCAGCAGCTCTCCTTCCCTTTGTCCTCCAGCCTTCCCGCTTTCTGAGCAGAGCTGTTAACTTATGACTTCCCAGACGCTAAGTCGCGCTTGCTGTCGGAACACAGTCCGTCAGGCCCCTCCGCTTTTTGCAAGCCAGACTCGGGGGCTCTGCTTGGCCGGCGAGCCGCCCCTCCGCCCCGGCTCCCTCCCGCCAGTCCGTGGAGCGCGCACCGCCTCTCCGCCCTTCCTACCCTCTTCCGTGGGCCTCTCGTCTGCGCTTGGCTCCGGCGACTCCGTTCTGGTAATCCTCTGGTGGTTTTCTGGGTTATTTAGGCAGGTGTAGGTGGAATCTAAGTGATCAGCAGGACGCGCGGTGAGCCCAGCGTCCTCCTACGCCGCCATCTTCCTCCCTATCTCTTTTTCTTTTTTTAAAAATATATTGTCAAATTGGCTAACATACAGTGTGTAAAGTGTGCTCTTGGTTTTTGGGGTCGATTCCCACTGTTCATTGCTTACATACAACACCCAGTGCTCATCCCAACAAGTGCCCTCCTCAATGCCCACCACCCATTTTCTCCTCTCCCCCAGTCCCCCATCAACCCTCAGATTATTCTCTGTATTTAAGAATCTCTCTCTCTCTCTCTCTTTTAAATTTACATCCAAGTTAGCATATAGTGCAACAATGATTTCAAGAGTAGATTCCTTAATGCCCCTTACCCATTTAGTCCATCCCCCCTTCCACAACCTCTCCAGTAATCCTCTGTTTGTTCTCCTTATTTAAGAGTCTCTTTTCTTTTGTCCCCCTCCCTGTTTTTATATTATTTTTTCTTCCCTTCCCTTTGTTCATCTGTTCTGTGTCTTAAAGTCCTCATATGAGTGAAGTCATGATATTTGTCTTTCTCTGACTAATTTTGCTTAGCATAATACTCTTTAGTTCCATCCAGGTAGTTGCAAATGGCAAGATTTCATTCCTTGATAGCTGAGTATTACTCCATTGTACACATATATCACATCTTCTTTATCCATCCATCCATCAATGGACATTTGGGCTCTTTCCATACTTTGGCTATTGTTGACAACCAAACAAACCAAAAAACAAGCCAACAAATGTTGGGGTGCCCTTTCAAAACAGTATACCTGTATCCCTTGGATAAATACCTAGTAGTACAATTGCTGGCTTATAGGGTAGTTCTATTTTTAATTTTTTGAGGAACCTCCATACTGTTTTCCAGAGTGGCTGCACCAGTTTGCATTCTCACCAGAAGTGCAAAAGAGATCCTCTCTCTCCACATCCTTGCCAACATCTATTGTTGCCTGAGTTGTCAATGTTAGCCATTCGGACAGGTGTGAGGTAGTATCTCATTGTGGTTTTGATTTGTATTTCCCTGATGATGAGTGATGTTGAGCATTTTTTCATGTGTTGGTTGGCCATCTGGATGTCTTCTTTGGAAAAGTGACTGGTCATGTCTTTTGCCCATTTCATCACTGGATTATTTGTTTTTGGGTGTAGAGTTTGATAAGTTCTTTATAGATTTTGGATACTAACCCTTTTTCTGATATATAATTTGCAAATATCTTCTCCTTTTCTGTAGGTTGCCTTTTAGTTTTGTTGATTGTTTCCTTCTCTGTGCATAAGTTTGTTTTTTTGTTTTTTTGTTTTTTTTTTTGATGAGGTCCCAGTAGTTCATTTTTGCTTTTATTTCCCTTGCCTCTGGAGACGTGTTGAGTAAGAAGTTGCTGTGGACAAGGTCAAAGAGGTTTTTTCCTGCTTTCTCCTTGAGGATTTTGGTGGCTTCCTGTCTTACATTTAGGTCTCATCCATTTAGAGTTTATATTTGTGTATGTTGTAAGAAAGTGGTCCAGGTTCATTCTTCTGCATGTTGCTGTCCAGTTTTTCCAGCACCACTTGCTGAAGAGAGCCTTTATTCCATTGGATATTCTTTCCTGCTTTGTCAAAGATTAGTTGGCCATCCATTTCTGGGTTCTCTATTCTGTTAAATTAATCCAAGTGTCTGTTCTTGTACCAGTACCATACTGTCTTGATGATTACAGCTTTGTAGTATAGCTTGAAGTCCGGGATTGTGATGCCTCCTGCTTTGGTTTTCTTTTTCAAGATTGCTTTGGCTATTCGGGGTCTTTTCTGGTTCCATACAAATTTTAGGATTGTTTGTTCTAGTTCTGTGAAGAATGCTGGTGTTATTTTGATAGGGATTGCATTGAATATGTGGATTGCTTTGGGTAGTACCGACATTTTAACAATATTTGTTCTTCCTTTCCAGGAGCATGGAATCTTTTTCCATTTTTTTGTGTCTTCTTCAATTTCTTTCATAAGCTTTCTATAGTTTTCAGTATATAGATTTTTCACCTTTTTGGTTAGATTTATTCCTCGGTATTTTATGGTTTTTGGTACAATTGTAAATGGGATCAATTCCTTGATTTCTCTTTCTGTTGCTTCATTGTTGGTGTATAGGAATGCAACCGATTTCTGTGCATTGATTTTGTATCCTGCAATTTTGCTGAATTCATAAATCAGTTCTAGCAGTTTTTTGGTGGAATCTTTTGGGTTTCCCATATAGAGTATCATGTCATCTGTGAAGAGTGAAAGTTTGACCTCCTCCTGGCAGACTTGGATGCCTTTTATTTCTTTGTGTTGTCTGATTGCTGAGGCTAAGACCTCCAATACTATGTTGAATAACAGTGGCAAGAATGGACATCCCTGTCTTGTTCCTGACCTTAGGGGGAAAGCTCTCAGTTTTTCCCCATTGAGGATGATATTAACGTTGGGTCTTTCATATATGGCTTTTATGATCTTGAGGTATGCTCCTTCTATCCTTAGTTTCTTGAGGGTTTTTATCAAGAAGGGATGCTGTATTTTGTCAAATGCTTTCTCTGCATCTATTGAGAGGATCATATGGTTCTTGTCCTTGCTTTTATTGATGTGATGAATCATGTTAATTGTCTTGCAGATATTCAACCAGCCCTGCATCCCAGGTATAAATCCCACTTGGTCATGGTGAATAATTTTTTAAATGTATTGTTGGATCTGTTGCCCATTTTGTCACTGGATTATTTGTTTTTGGGTGTATCTTGAGGATATCTTTGAGGATATCTTGTTGAGGGTTTTTGCTAATATCTTGTTGAGGATTTTTGCATCCATGTTCATCAGGGAAATTGGTCTATAGTTCTCCTTTTTAGTCGGGTCTCTGTCTGGTTTTGGAATCAAGGTAATGCTGGCTTCATATAACGAGTTTGGAAGTTTTCCTTCCATTTCTATTTTTTTGGAACAGCTTCAAGAGAATAGGTATTAACTCTTCCTTAAATATTGGCAGAATTCCCCTGGAAATCCATCTGGCCCTGGACTCTTGTTTTTTGGGAGATTTTTGATTACTAATTTGATTTCCTTACTGCTTATGGGTCTGTTCAAATTTTCTATTTCTTCCTGTTTCAGTTTTGGTAGTGTATATGTTTCTAGGAATTTGTCCATTTCTTCCAGATTACCTATTTTATTGGCATATAATTGCTCATAATATTCTCTTATTATTGTTTGTATTTCTGCTGTGTCGGTTGTGATCTCTCCTCTTTCATGATTGATTTTGTTTATTTGGGTCCTTTCCTTTTTCTTTTTGATCAAACTGGCTTGTGGTTTATCAATTTTGTTAATTCTTTCAAAGAACCAGCTTCTGGTTTCATTGATCTGTTCTACTGTTTTTTTGGTTTTGATAGCATTAATTTCTGCTCTAATCTTTATTATGTCTTGTCTTCTGCTGGTTTTCTGCTGTATTTGCTGCTCTTTTTCCAGCTCTTTAAGGCGTAAGGTTAGGTTGTGTATCTGAGATCTTTCTTCCTTCTTTAGGAAGGCCTGGATTGCTATATACTTTCGTCTTATGACTGCTTTTGCTGGGTCCCAGAGGTTTTGGGTTGTGGTGTTATTATTTTCATTGACTTCCATGAACTCTTTAATTTCCTCTTTAACTTCTTGGTTAGCCCATTCATTCTTTAGTAGGATGTTCTTTAATCTCCAAGTATTTGTTACCTTTCCAAATTTTTTCTTGTGGTTGATTTCGAGTTTCATAGCATTGTGGTCTGAAAATATGCATGGTATGATCTCGACTTTTTGTAGTTGCTGAGGGCTTATTTGTGTCCCAATATATGGTCTATTCTGGAGAATATTCCATGTGCATTGGAGAAGAATGTATATTTTTTGCTTTCGGATGAAATGTTCTGAATATATCTGTTAAGTCCATCTGGTCCAGTGTGTCATTCAAAGCCATTGTTTCCTTGTTAATATTTTGATTAGATGATCTGTTCATTGCTGTGAGTGGGGTATTGAAGTCTCCTATTATTATGGTATTACTATCAATGAGTTTCTTTGTGATTATTTGATTTATATATTTGGGTGCTTTCACATTTGGTGCATAAATGTTTACAATTGTTAGGTCTTCTTGGTGGTTAGACCCCTTGATTATGATATAATGCCCTCTGCATCTCTTGATACAGTCTTTATTTTAAAGCCTAGATTGTCTGATATAAGTATGGCTATTCTGGCTTTCTTTTGTTGACTATTAGCATGATAGATGGTTCTTCATCCCCTTACTTTCAATCTGAAGGTGTCTTTAGGTCTAAAGTGGGTCTCTTGTAAGCAGCATATAGATTGATTTTGTTTTCTTACCCATTCTGTTACCCTATGTCTTTTAATTGGAGCATTGAGTCCATTGACATTTACAGTGAGTACTGAAAGATATGAATTTATTGCCATTATGATGCTTATAGATTTAGAGTTTCTGGTGGTGTTCTCTGGTCCTTTCTAATCTTTGTTGTTTTTGCTATGTATGTATTTATATTTTCATCTTTTCTCCCCTCAGAGAGTCCCCCTTAAAATTTCTTGCAAGGCTGGTTTAGTGGTCACAAACTCCTTTAATTTTTGTTTGCCTGGGAAACTTTTAATCTCTCCTTCGATTTTGAATGACAGACTTGCTGGATAAAGAATTCTTGGCTGCATATTTTTCTGATTCAGCACATTTAATATATTCTGCCACTCCTTTCTGGCCTGTAAAGTTTCTGTGGATAGGTCTGCTGCAAACCTGATTCAGCACATTGAATACATCCTGCCACTCCTTTTTGGCCTGCCAAGTTTCTGTGGATAGGTCTGCTGCAAACCCGATCTGTCTTCCCTTGTAGGTTAGGGACTTTTTTTCCCTTGCTGCTTTCATGATTCTCTCCTTGCCTGAGTATTTTCTGAATTTGACTATGTTGTGCCTTATTGATGGTTGGTTTTTGTTGAATCTAATGGGGGTCCTCTGTGCTTCCTGGATTTTGATGTCTGTGTCTTTCCCCAGGTTAGGAAAATTTTCTTCTATGATTTGCTTACATAACCCTTCTACCCCTATTACTCTCTCTTCCTCTTCTGGGACCCCTATGATTCTGATGTCATTCCTTTTTTTTTTTTATTTAAAGATTTTTTTTTCAACGTTTATTTATTTTTGGGACAGAGAGAGACAGAGCATGAACGGGGGAGGGGCAGAGAGACAGGGAGACACAGAATCGGAAACAGGCTCCAGGCTCTGAGCCATCAGCCCAGAGCCTGACGCAGGGCTCGAACTCACGGACCGTGAGATCGTGACCTGGCTGAAGTCGGACGCTTAACCGACTGCGCCACCCAGGCGCCCTGATGTCATTCCTTTTTAATGAGTCACTGATTTCTCTAATTCTTAAATCATGCTCTTTTGCCTTAATCTCCCCCTTTTTTTCTGCTCCAGTATCTCCTTAAGTTTGTCTCTATATTGCTGATTCTGTGTTCTGCCTCATCCATCCTTGTCTCCATGACATCCATCCATGATTGCAGCTCAGTTATAGCATTTTTTATTTCATCCTGACTAGTTTTTACTTCTTTTATCTCCACAGAAAGAGATTCTGTCTATTTTCGACTTCAGCTAGTGTTCTTATTATCGTTATTCTAAATTCTGGTTCAAACACTTGCTTGTATCTGTGTTGATTAAATCCCTGGCTGTCATTTCTCTGTGTTCTTTCTTTTGGGGTGAATCCCTTCGTTTCATCATTTTGAAGGGAGAAAAGGTATTAATGAGGTTGAAAAATTAAAATTAATAAAATTAAAATTAATAAAATGTTAAAATTAAAAAATTAAACACACACACACACACACACACACACCCAAAATTGAATAAATGATGCTAAATCCTAGGTGTGTTTTCGTCTGGGTATTGAAAGTGGTTTGATAGATTAGAGAAAAAAAGGGGGGGGGGAAGGAAATCATTTGAGAATTTGAAAAAAATGAATACACTGAAGTAGACTAAAATGAAATGATGGAAGTAAAATAGAACTTGAAAAAATTTACACAAAGGTAAAGAATATAGTAGAAAACAATTAAAGAAAAATATTTTTAATAAAAATTAAAAATAAAAATGAATTTTTCTCTTTCTGTATTCAAGAAAAAGAAAAGAAACAAAAAAGAGAAAAAAGAAGAAAAAAGAAAAAGAAATCACTTGAAAATTTGAAAAAGTGAATACACTGAAGTAGACTAAAATAAAATGATGAAAGTAAAATAGAATTTGAAAAAAATTACATAAAAGTAAAATATATAGGAAAAAAATAAAAATTTTAATAGAAATTGAAAGTAAAAATGAAGTTTTTCTCTTTCTGTATTCAAGAAAAAGAAAAGAAATGAAAAAGAGAAAAAAGAAAAAGAAAAAAAGGAAATCGTTCAAAAATTTGAAAAAGTGCATACACTGAAGTATACTAAAATAAAATGATATAAGTAAAATAGAATTTGAAAAAATTAACACAAAAGAATAAAATAAAGTAAAAAAAAATTAAAGAAAAATATTTTTAATAAAAAGTGAAAATAAAACTGATTTTTTTCTCTTTCTGTATTCAAGAAAAAGAAAAGAAGTGAAAAAGAAAAAAAAAAGAAAATTGAATAGGTGGACCAGCTAACAGATTGAAATACAACTGATATTACTTTGTTTTCCCCTAGAAGTCAGACTATGAAGTGCTTTCTAGTCCAGAAACTAAGCAGGCGGTGAGACTTGTGTTCTTGAAGAGTGAGGTTGGCCCAGTTGGGCGGGGCTTAATGTAACGACTTGGTTCTCCACTAGATAGTGCTGCTAGCCTACTGGGGTGGATTGTTGTGGCGCTGGTAGGTGCGTATGCGCATGTATGGGAGTGGTAAAAATGGCGTCACCCAGCTACCTAGTCTGTAGTGTTGGAACTCTCTTCTCCCCGATCAGCAATCGCACACCTGTCCTTTGTCTTTGGCTTCTGTCCATTCCCCACCTTTACACTGTCTGTGACCAAGCTTTAGGCAGCACCTCCCTCCTGAGTTTTATCTCAGATACCGCTGTTTTTCCTGACCTCTTATTTCTGAGGGACTGCATCTTTGACCTGTTCTGCCCCTCTGCAGGATGGTCTCACCAAGCAGTGGCTGGGTGCCAGCTGCACCCAGGAACGTTAGTGTGACTGTGCTGCTGCCGATGCCCAGAGACTGCAGCTGGGTACCAGCCCACCCCAGAAAAAGTTCATGTGATCGTGTAGCAGCAACATTTCAGGGATTATGGAAAATCACAACACACATTTGGCACCAGGCTTCACCCTCAACGACCTTGTTCCAGCACCAGTGAATGTGGTTGTTCTCCTGGGTCCACTGGGACCTTTGCCTGTGGGGGGAGCCACACAGCCTCTACCAGATGTCCTCCCAGCAGGGGAACCGCCTCTTCCTGTGTGGCTGAAGATGCCCAGATTTCACTCTGCTCCTGGGGATTCGCCCTTCTCACCAGAGCACCACCAGGTATCATGCTGTGGAGTTTCAGACTCTTTGTTCCCCCTGTTTATAGAGTCTTAATGGAATTTAAACCCTCTCCTTTCTCCTTTATCCCTTTTTAGTTCAGTCCCTGTGGCTGTTTCCACTTTTCTACTTTCTCTCCAGGTGTTTTTTTTTGGGGGGGGTGCTTTTCCTGTCCTTCCCTTCCAACCACCCCCCCCCCCATCTCCGTCCTCTCTCCACAAGCAAAAACAGCTCTCTGCCCTCCACAGCTTCTCTCTTCCCAGTTCACCTCTCCATGCTGCGTACCTGGTGAATTCTGTGGTTCAGGTTGTGCAGATTGTTGTGTTAATCCTCAAATCAGTTTTCTAGTTGTGCAGGATGGTTTAGTATTGATCTGGCTGTATTTCATGGATGAGAGACACACAAAAAAATTCCATGCTCTTCTGCCATCTTGGCTGTTACTTCTGTATTTAAGAGTTTCTTATTGTTTGCCTCCCTCCCTCTGTTTGTAACTATTTTCCCCTTTCCCTTCCCCATGGTCTTCTGTTAAGTTTCTCAAGATCCACATGAGTGAAAATATATATCTGTCTTTCTCTGACTGACTTATTTCATTTAGAATAATACCTTCCAGTTCCATCCATGTTACTGCAAATGGCATGATTTCATTCTTTCTCATTGCCAAGTAGTATTCCATTATATACATAAATCACATCTTCTTTATCCATTCATCAGTTGATGGACATTTAGGCTCTTTCCATAATTTGGCTATTTCCATAATTTGAAAGTGCTGCTATAAACTAGACCACTTTCTTACACCATACACAAAAATAAACTCAAAATGGAGGAAAGACCTAAATGTGAGACAGGAAACCATCAAAACTAGAGGAGAAATCAGGTAACAACCTCTTTGACCTCAGCCACAGCAATTTCTTGCTCAACACATCTCCAAAGGCAAGAGAATTAAAAGCAAAAATGAACTATTGGGGCTTCATCAAGATAAAAAGCTTCCACACTGCGAAGGAGACAATCAACAAAACTAAAAGCCAACGAATGGAATGGAAGAAGATATTTGCAAATGACATATCAGATAAAGGGTTAGTATTTAAGATCTACAAAGAACTTACCAAACTCAACACCCAAAAAGCAAATAATCCAGTGAAGAAATGGGCAGAAGACATGAATAGACACTTTTCCAAAGAAAACATCCAGATGGCCACATGAAAAGATATTCAACTTCACTCATCATCAGGGAAATACAGACAAAAACCACAATGAGATACTACCTCACACCAGTCAGAGTGGCTAAAACTAACAACTTAGGAAACAACAGATGCTGGTGAGGATGTGGAGAAAAGGGAACCCTCTTGCACTGTTGGTGGGAATGCAAACTGGTGCAGCCACTCTGGTAAACAGTGTGGAGGTTCCTCAAAAAATTAAAAATAGAACTACCCTATGACCCAGCAATAGTGCTACTAGGAATTTATCCAAAAGGTACAGGAGTGCTGATTCATAGGGGCACATGTGAGACCTTTTTTGAATCAAGGCTTCAGTTATGCTTTTGAAACATCCACAGAAAGATAACAGAAAAGCAGCTGGGTAAACAAATCCAGAAGTCTGGAAGAGGAATGTCCGGAGAAAAGTTTTGGTAACAGTCATATGCAGATACCACTAAATAGGGTGAAATGGATATGACACCTAAAAGGAAGTCTGGATAGAGAAAAGAATAAAGAATAGGGACTGGGAATGCACTTTGGGAACGCCAACATTTGGAAGTGAGAGCAGGAGGTATGAGGGAAGCACTACGGGGAGGTTGCCAGAGGGATTGGAGAAAACCTATGACAGTGTAGTGTCAGAGAAGCAGGAGAAGGAAGATTTAAAGAGGTAGAGAATAATCACATATCTGTTGAAAAGTTTGATAAAATAAGGCCTAAAAATTACCTGAGTATTTGAGCTTTGCAGATATACCAGAGATACTTGACAGATGACCATATTCCTGAAGCAGTGTGGGTGGACAGCCCTGGGAAGAGTGATTCAGGACTTTGGGAGGCCCACCCCACAGCCATCACCCTGGTGGCTTTCAATCTCTAATCTGGTAATGAGCTCCATGCTGTCTCAACCTGAAAGACTTATTTGAAACCTGTGTGCTGTCCTTTTGGCAAATAACTTGGGTAATACCTGTGAAGAGCAAAGAAGGATAGTTGTGTTCCTACTTCTTCCCAATACTTACTAGCTCTTCAGGGAGCAAACCTTTAGTTCTTGCTCTAAACCTAGACACAGCTGCACCTCCTGAGGTGAGTTTTCATTGCTCGCCCCCACAGAACTCCTCTAACACTGGATGCCACACCAGTACCAGGAGGCAGAGGAGATGCTGATTTCTCCTCCTAGAGATATGTGCTTTTTCACAGCAAGCCTTTTCTATTTTGAGCTCTCAGTATAACATTCTTTAGACTCTGGTTCAGAGGAAAATTTAAGCTAAAGGGGAACCCGTTGCTTCTATTTGCCAGTATTTCAGGAAAGTCCAGGTTCAGGGATTGGAAAAAGTGGCAGTAATATAGAACATACAATACACTAGAATTTCCTCACTTTCCTAGAAAACATTAAAGCTTGGTTGCTTCTCTGTGGAAACACTTGGGCATGTGTTCGTATATTTATGGTGAGTCTGACTACTAGACACACTGATGGCATCTAGACTATAGTGAAAGGAGAGTTCATAGTAAGGAAAACAGTGACCCCAAAGCCCATTACTCTTGTGGGATAAATGTGGAGTAAAATACTGGCCCTCACTCTGAGCCTATTAACTTGGAGCCATGTGCAAAATGAATTTAGATATTTCTTTAATTTATCTGATTCACACCTGATGAGGCAATCAGAGCTTTGAGTGAGGCATGAAATTATATAGCAAACTGGTTCATTCAAAAGGGAGAATGCATCAGAGAGAAGCCATTCTGCTGCTTTGGGGAAAAGCTGTTTGGACATAGTTTAAAGCCTCATTAAATGTAGTTTTTAATCAGTGCAATCTCAGCCAAATTTAACCCTATTTATTTGGTGGATCTTGATGGTTATTAAAGAGGATCTACTCATATATGATAATATCCCTATGAGTGAGATTAAATAATTTGTTGCGTGATTGGTGAGATGACACAACCTGAAATGTTTTAATTCTATGCAATTAAGTCACTGAGTCTGATTTTGAGCCCTAAATGTAATGTGGGAATAACAGAGTTTTTGCCCTGCCTGCATCACAAGATTGTGAAGATCAAACAGGATGATGTACGGAAAGCTATAGATAAAGATAGGGCTTCGTTTGCTGTAATGCAATAGCTTCCTCTTCAGAAATTGTGGCTGTGGCTTTGTCTTGTCAATTATTGAGTGTTCGAAGGCTTTTTGTCATATCACAACACTGCTCCAGTTTATTAGCATCCAGCACTCATAACCTCCAGGACTACCATAAACCCTTAGGAGACTTAAAAAAAAAAAAACAAACACTACTATAAGCATTGAGGGAAAATAGCCAAGAGCTTAAGTTGAAAAGGTCATACACAATGTCTTGTCTTTGGTCTTGTGATTGGTCATTTTATCCAGCTAGAAGGAAATGTGCATTTTCATTGGCTGGTAATGATTATAATAGATAATTCTGTCACCACCAATGCTGTAAAGCACAGGAGAAGAGAGCAGGAAAAGGTTGGTGTATCATAGGGTTCTCCAGAGAAACAAAATCAATTGGATATATACATATGTCCTCGTATCTATCTATCCACCTACCTACCTATCTATCATCTATCTATCTACCTATCTTCTATTTATTATAGAAAGTGACTTACATGATTACAGAAGTCAAGAGATCCCATGATCTGCCTCCTGCAAGCTGAAGAACCAAGAATTCTGGTGGTGTAATTCATTTAGAGCCAAAAGCCCTGAGAACCAGGAAAGCCAATGGTGTAAGTCCTGGTTGGAATCCAAAGGCCTGAGAACAATAAGCACCAATGTCCAAGGACAGGAGAAGATGGATGTCTTGGCTCAACCGGAGAGCAAATTTATTTTTCCTCTGTTTTTTGTTCTACTCATGCCCTCTATATGATGATGCCCACCTGCACTGATGAAGGCAATCTACTTTATTCAGTTTACCTATTCAAATGGTACCCTCTTCCAGAAACACTCTCACAGACACACCCAGAAATAATGTTTTGCTAGCTATCTGGGCATTCCCTTAGAATCAGTCAAGTTGACACACAAAATTAACCATCACAATTGGCAAAGAGATATGAGAGAAAAAAGAGAAAGAACAGATGGTTCAAGAGAGTAGCATAAAATAGCAGCAACAACTAAAAGTGATGATGAGGGATAATAAGAAGCCCTAGATCAGTGGAGAAAGAAATTTTAAGGTTTTTAAATTTGGAAGGTCTCAGAGACCATGTAGTCCAAGAATGGCAAGTACATGAGGGAGGGGCAAATTCCCCATCTCATGTTTGCAGCAGACATTGCTGATCATTCATTGTATTCTTTCTACTTAGGGCATCTGCATGGCAAGGCAAGGAGTGATTCCCAAAGCTGAAGTACTTGCTCTACAGGATTAAGAAAAGTCTTACCTAGAGCCATTGGAACAGTATATGAAAGGGATGGCTATAACTTGCTAAATTACCTGATTCTCATCTGATGAGATGAGCAGAGCTGGTGGGTCAGGCTCAGGGATGCCGAGAATTGATCCACATCAAGTGGTCAAGACAATACTCTAGGTTGCTGCCACAAGTCACTTAGAATAGACAAAGGAGATGAAATCTATTTGCCGCCAGAATTTTATTTAACCTCCTCATATGACAATCAGGTAATTGTGACATAGGGATTGAAAATAACTTGTTCAGTGTCATGCAAATAGTGAACCAAGACTAAAACCAGTTCCCCACCTACCTCCACCCCTATACCCAATTGGAAACTCAAGACCCATCTCAGTTTAGAGCTATTTTACTGAAGACTGATTCCTGGATATTAGGCAAAGTAGAGAAAGGGACATTTTTAGCTATTAGCATTAAGCCAAGGGATCTTGAGCCATGGCTTTAAAGTTTACTGTAATTACTGAAGTTTGCTTGGGCTGCTATAACAAAGTACAACAGACTGGGTAGTTTAAACAGTTCTGGTGGTTAGAAGTCTGACATTAAGATGTTGGCAGAGTTGGCTTCTTCTGAGAGCTCTGAGGGATAATCTGTTCCATGTCTCTCCCTGAGCTTCTGATGGCTTGCTGGTAATTTTTGTTGTTTCTTGGCTTGCAGACATATCACCCTGATCTCTACCTTCATGTTCATGTGGCATTCTTCCTGTGTGCATGTGTGTGTGTTTATGTCCAAATTTGTCCTTTTTATAAGGAGACTGTCATATTGGCTTAGGGCCCACCCTAATGACTTTATTTTAACTTGATCATCTGCAAATAGTGTTTCTAAATGCAGCCACATTCTAGTACTAGGGTTAAGACTTCAATATGTGAATTGTGGGGGACACAATTTAACCCCCAACAGTGAGGTTCAGTTTTCCCTATGTGTTAGGTCTCTGGCTATGGGAACCACCTAGAATCTAGTCAAATAACTTTCTTAATAAAGCCATGTTTAAAATTTCTCAAGTTTTCAATACTAGACCACACAGATAAATTCATAAACCATTATGAGTTCTATGTTTATTGTATAATGAGGGTGTTCAAGGTGCATATGGCTGTGGTTAAGAAGGAGATGGAATGGCCAGGCAGAGGTGATACCCTCTAAGCAGAGAATGGTTCCTATGAAACTTCAGAATAAGGTTATGCTATTCTGCTGCTTGTTACAGGAATGGTCTGAGAACAACCATAGCTCAGGCAGCTGACAGATACCCTTGGATGAGGCTCCTCTATACATAACATATGAATCAGGAGATGTCAGGAAACCACCATGTTCTCTGCCACTGGACACATCATGGAGGCACTTGAGGTGACAAAGCTCTCTTGTGCTTGAGCTCTGCTCCTTAAGAAAGGTACTGAAATTTGTCTTTGGTGCTGATTCTGTCCTCCCCATCTTTTTCTTCCAGTTATTCCATTTGATAGTGGTATCCTTTCCAACTCCTTCAAACACTTGGGACCATGTTCTGTTCCTCTTCCTCCTGTTGAAAATTATTCTTAAGGGGAGATATAAAATAGATTAATTCACATTTAGGTGTGAATGACTGATAAGGGTTTAAAATCGGCTCTGTCTTCAGTGATTTGTAAGTGGTTGTCAAGGCCTTAAATTAGACGAGTGAAACTCTAAGGCTAGAAATATGGATCATCCAGTTCTAAATGGCTCTTCTTTTATTAGCTAATCAGCCCCTAAATTAAAATGCCACTGTGTCCATTTATCCTCTACAATTGTCAGTGATCTAGGAATTTGCTGATCACATTAGCAATTTTTCTTTAATTCCAGGAAGATGCAAAACAGAAAGTTATGAATATATGAACCTAGGGTTCTTTGCTATGCTTATATCATCTTCATTTGCACTGGAAATATCATCTGACTTACCCAGGATTTGATAGTGTGGGGCTTGCTCTTCAACCCTTGCCACAGCCCCTCTCTGTGGCTGACTTGAAAGTATAAAATCCAATCCTGTTTGTTCCTTGATAATCAAAAAGGAACTGCTCTTTCTACCATGATCTCCTTGATGGTACCAAAAAGTACAGAATCACTAAGAGAAGGGTTTCCCCTTCTTCTTTCAAGAATGAAATTCACCAGCCTTCCCTTTCCTTATCTATGCTTGGTCTCACTCAGTCTTTGTCTAACTCAGTCAAAGAGAAAGGGTATAGATATCTTGGTACAGGTGAGGTATATGTATAAGCATGGGTATAGGTGTAGGTACTGGCATAGACATAGACATAGGATTGGAAGAATCCATGGGAGGTGAAGATCACCTAGACTGAATGTTTTGTAGATCCTGACTTAATTCCCTACTGTCTCTCAGTGGCTCTAGAGCATGGTTTGTTCAGCCACTAAATGTGGTCGTGAACTACCATGGGTTCTCCCTGGCAAAGAGCCGACACCCTCACCCCTTAAGAGAGTTTACAGTACCCTTCAAAGGGCAGGTAGGATTTCTCTCATGGGGTTCACACAAAAAAAACCCCAGAAAATCCTTGCTCTTGTTTTCTCTCTTACTCCAACAATTGAACTATATAGGACACATTAGACCTATATAGGACAATTGACCTGTATAGGACATATTAGCAAGTGGTGGATACAGGCAAAAGGACCAGCAGATAATAAATAATTCAGTGAGGAATACATTCCAGAAAGCCAAGCTGAGGTGATTGGAAAGTTTTTTTTTTTTTTTTTTTTATAAATACAACATGTTTCTAAACACTCATATGTTCTATTGTTATCACAAAGCTAATTTATTCTGATTTAAAAAATTATTTTCCATGGGAAGAATGGCTGAGGGAGCTAAAAGTTCTGGGTAGACCAATCCCATAGTTATTCTTAAATAGCATCTCTGAAGCAAATGCATATAAGTTGTCAGTTCAATGAGTTTCTTTGGCCTTGGGATCCAACAGGTGCATTATGTACGTTAAGACTTTATTCTTGCAGAGAATGGAAGAGTGAAGATTCAAGTCTATGTTCTCAGCAGACATCCCCAGAGCATGATATTCCTATTTGGTTGGGTGAATTCTTTCAGGGGCATGATGAAATTGATTGATGGTCTCCTTGGCCACATAACCAAGTAATAGTGGCTTAAACAAATGGCATAGACTTAAAAAATTTTTCTAAACAAATTTTAGCAAACTAAATCCAGGAATGTATAAAGAAGACTATATATTATAACCAAGCTGAACGGTTTTTTTCTTTGTATCCCCTGAATATAGTTCATTTCAATAATCAAGAGTGTACTCTTTCTTTCCTTTAGTTTATAATTATGTTTATTTGATGTACATAAAAAATTAAAACACTCCAAAAGAAAAAACACAAAAAGCAACACTCCAAAAACTAAAACTTAAAACAGTACCAAAAAACCCTTAAAAAAGTCTCCTTCCACATAATTTCTTAGTTCTGTTCCAGACTAAAACCATTGGCTTTTTTTGTCTTTCCAAAGATCTATTAAGTCAATATTAATATATATGTATTTCTCTCTCTCTTTCACATATATAATCATACTATACATGTGGTCCAATGTCTTGCTTTTTTCATTAAATAATATTTCTTAGTTATTATTTGTTCTATCTATCTATCTGTCTATCATTGGCCAAACTCTTTGTAATGGCTGCATAGTATCCTGTTTTATGAATGTACCATAATTTATTTAGTCAGTTCTCTCTTGATGGTTGGATTGTTTTGTCTTTAGATGAACTGATTTCTGAGATGGAGTTGGGGAGCATGCATACAAACTCTGGGCTTTGTTTTGATGGCAGGTATCTCCTAGATTGTTAGGACAGTTGAGGGGCATTTGTGGAGGCTGGGTGGGTAAAGTACATCAGAAGAAAGATGTCCAGTAGGCAACTGGGTAAAGTCTTGCTACATGGGATGGGGTTTCATTCTTTCCTCTGCCTCCCCAGGAAATCTTCAGTAAAATTGACATTACTGGCAAATGCTTCTGGTACTCATTCATCCATTTAGCTAATATTATTGCATTCCCCCTATGTTCTCGGCACTCTTCTAGGCTCCATCTCCCCAAAACAAAGTCTCTACTATCATGGTGTTTACATTCAGTGGAGAGAAATAAAATTAAAAGCAACTAAACATAGAACTTTTTAAAAGACAGATAACATAGGTGCTGGAGAATTACACAGGCTGTTACAATTGTCTTCCTTGGACAGGCAAGATGGGTTCAGGATGGGCAGAACAGAGACTTCTGGGTAGTACCACCCCATCTGGGTTGCCAGGAATGCCTGGTAGCCCCCCATACCCTCCCATCCACATTCCCACACAGGAGGCCTGGCAGGTGCTGCCTCAGCAGCCATCTTCTCTCAAGGTCTGGGATAGGATTTGTCGGGGAGGGAGAGGGGAAAAGGGAGAGACAGAATAAGGGGATGGTGGCCTAGGGAAAGATGTGGATATTCTACCATCAGATTTATTCAATATCACTGAATTACCAAAGCGCTTCTCATCATTCACTGTCTAGCAGGGGGCAGGGAAAATTATTCATTATTCAACATGAGCTGAAATGAAAACGCCACACTTTGTAAAACATGCAAGGTTACCTACTATGGTAACTGCTCCCAGAGTTTTAATGTGTCTGCAGCACGGCTAATTAACTTGCTCTGAGCTTCGTTGGAATTCCTATTTGAGATGATTGTCTTGGTAACTGAATGTACCACAGAGGGCAAGAACACAGAAATGCCATTTGGGGCTACTTTAGCAATCAGCTTTTCTCAGAGCTCTCTCAGCCACCACCCGAAAGGACTATCCCATGACCCTGTTTGGTCCCTCTCAGACTCCTTCCTAGGTTGGGCAGCTTCTCTAGAAGTCACGTAGCCCATTGTGATACATGTGTTGTGGTTTAGCATCTGGGCTCTGATGTCAACCCAGTCTGGGATTTCACATTCATTAGCAGCCACTTACTGCACAACCTCAGAGGTTTAATGCCACTGTTTCCTCACCTGTCGAGTTAGAATACTTTTAGTCACTACCTTGGAGAGACACTGTAAAGGTTACAACAGATGTGTTTGTAAAGCGCATAGTCCATCTTAAGCTCTCACTAAATTGCTGTTTTATCCTCATCTCCTTCCTCTCATTCATCATCACCACTGCTTTTACCACTACCATCAAGCAACACTATCACCATATTTCTTTCCTTTCTGCCTGTGTGTCTAATTTGTGTGCTGAGATTTGAGATGATATGTCCAAACTGGGCAAACTGTGAAGGGCAGAACTGGCACAGCTGAGACCATTTTTTAAGGCCTCAGGGAATGAGCAATTGGGTGACCTGAGTCCTGGTTGGTCCAGGCTTTGCTGCCACCACATTATCTGGGCCAATCCCTTCATCTCTTTGGGCTCTGCCCTCCTCTCTGGTAGGATAGAGAGATAAAAATTAATTATCTCTCAGTTTCTTTCCTGCCTAGAGGAGAGTGGAATCTAAGGCAGCACACATAGGTAAGTTAGGATGTGTTTGGCAGTGAGTAGCAAAGTAACCAGATAACAGTGGCTTAAACAAATGGCACAGACTTAAAAATTTTTCTAAACAAATTTTAGCACACCAAAATCCAGCAATGTATAAAAAGATTATATATTATAGACAAGCTGAACTAGTTTTCTCTTTGTATACTCTGACTATAGCTCATTTGAATAATGGACTTATCATGTGTATAGTTTCTTCCTCGACCACATCAAACATTTCTTGAGAACATTGGTGGTTTCTTATATTTCTTTGTACCTCCCAGAGTTTGCAGCTTAGTATTTTGCTAGATAAATATTTGTTGATTTAAACAAAAATTTAGAATAAATGAAAAATCCTGGGTGATCGTGATAATACCCAGTACTTTACCACCAGGTATGTCTCAAGTCTATCAACAACTTGAAAATTAGTAGATTGTTAAGACTTCTTTTTTTAGCTAAGTGGTTTACATACATAATTCCTTGGGAGCTCTTAACACATCACGGGAATATTATTAAACAACAATTAACCTTGTGAACAAAGGAGAAGTCACAAACATTATTTATTACTTTGCCAGTCTTAATAAAGACCTAATGTGCTAATAGCTTCTCATGGAGACAGCTGCCATCAGTTAAGTAAAAACATCATTAAGTTGCAATCACAAGTATCAATAGAGGCAGAAACTACTAGTCATCTGATTGCTGGCAGGCATTTACTGGTTTATGGGTATCCATTCCAATAACTGTTGTATTGTGTTATTTTATGACTGCCTATTAAGCACATCCACATCTACACACATTTATTGAATGTTATAGCTGAGAGACACTTTAAGAGCATCTCACCCAACATTTTTCAAACTGTGGCACAAAGACCTCTTAGGAGTTTCTGGAAATCTCTTACAGGACTTTCTGGGTGTTGTAAGGACAGGGAGAATATATAGTTCAATGCGAGAAGCAGGGCACTTTGATAAGGCTGTCTTGATACAAGATTCATCTTGGCTCAATCATTTTGATGTAGATATTATGGCATGGCATGGCTGCACAAAATGACCCTATAAACCATAAAATCATGGGTTGTTATCATCAATAATGTGTGCAATAGCTACTCTTGGTTTTTATTCTACCCTAACCCCTATTCCTGTTATAGTGATTTTCATTTTCTATTTTATTCACTGACCTATTGTTTGAGTTTTTATGCATATTTATTATTTCTACTCAGAAAAATATTGAAGATATTTCTTAGAAGTCTGATTAAACTGGGATAGGTTCTAAGGACCATGAGGCTTATCTCCACAAAGCAGCATTACATAGAAATACTATGAAATGAAAACGTATATTATCAAAAGTTCTGAGAGAACTGCTAGAAATATAATTGGCAATTTCCTGTGCTGTCTGCAGCTGAGAATGAAGGGCTAAATAGCTGAACACAAAGTGTCTTTAACTCTGATGGAAGAATGAATTCAAGACACAGGCCAGCCAAGGTGTAAGAAATACTCAGAGAATTCTTGAGCCTCACTCTGTCTCTGAACCTCATCCACCCTCACTATATCCTTCAACTTGATCTCATCTCTACTTTTCCACCATGGAATGGTGTTGGCAGTATGGTAAAGCTCAGGTATAGTATGGACTTACTAGTTTTCCACATTACTTGATGTATTAGTTTCCTGGCTGCTGTAACAAATTCCCACATACTTGGCAGCTTAAAATAACAGAAATTTATTCTCTCATGGTTCTGGAGGCCATAAATCCAAAATCAAGTGTCAGCAGGGCTGTGCTTCTTCTGAAGTCTCTAGGGGAGAATCTTTCCCTGGATCTTTCCTTTCCAGAAGATGGATCTGGGTATTTCTTGGTGTGTGACTGCAGAACTCCAATCTCTGCCTATGTTTTCATATGGTCTTTTCCTCTGTGTCTGTGTCTGTGTCTTCTGTTTCTTATAAAGATACTTGTCATGGGATTTAGGGTCCACCCAGATAATCCAGAATCACATCCTCATCTCAAGCTCCATAATTTAAGTAACTTAATTATATCTGCAAAGATCCTTTTTCCAAATAAGGCAACATTCAGTCTTTTACCATATAAGGTAATATTCATAAGTTCTGGGATTAGGGTGTGGATATATCTTTTTGATGTGGATATATCTACTACGTTTGGTAATTAAAAGAGAAAACTGGCAATTATTTTTTTAAAATCAGAAGTTTAATTGATTGTATTTTCTCCTGAGTTAAAATGTTTCTTGGTCAAAACATATGCTGGTCTCAACATGTCACTTATCTGACTTGGGAGTTCACCTCTAGGTCAGCCAGAGCCACTTACCTACTTGTGGCTGCTCCATGTCGAGCTTTGACTAGAATAAAACTTCCACAACTAAACTTAAATTTGGAAACTCCTACTTCTTGTCTAATAGCTTCACTTTTCTGTGAGGAAATGGAGACCCAGAGGTTCGAAAGAACACAGCTTTTCAGTCTTAGGGACTGCAAATTCTGTCTTCACCAATCTCCCATTCTGGGACAGTGGGTATATCACCTAATTTGTTACTCTTAAGTTTCTTCATTGATAAACAGATGATAATATGCCTCTACATTAAAAGTGAACAGGCAAATAGGTAATTATGAACTCTGAGCTAGAAGGGACTTACTCCACCAATATAACCTGTAGCTATCTATGGAGCTACTGAGAACACACACACAAATTATAATTTAAAAGTTCAGAAAGGGAAATAAGGAGACAGCCATGAACAAGAGGACCAGTGCGGAGTAGACTTGGTGGATTCACAAGCTTAAAGAGGCTAGGCAGGTAATATAATCATATAAAGCATGGAGATTAAGGAAAACAAGAACACACATGGAAGGGAAAGTGGTTGAGGGGTGATGATAGGGAGGAGTGGGGGTTGTAGTGAACTGAGGCCTGGGGAGCAGTATTTGGTTCAGTCTGAGGGAAACTGCTACTCTTCAGTTGCCTGCTGGTGGTTGCCACTGAGGTGTAAATCTAGAAGGCTAGATCTTCTAGGGAAGAAACCTGCATTTTCACATGAAATATTCCTGCATCATTAGGTGGTTAGGCTAGCCTATGCTGTGATAGCAAACAACCCCCAAATTCCAGTGGCTTAACAAAAATTTATTTCTTCCTCATGTGAAGTCCTCTCAGAGTCTGGGAGCCAGCAATCCAGGCTCTGCTATGTCAACACCAGGTCTCCATGTTCCTAGTGGGTTGAATTGCGTTGTATTATGGGCTGAACCTAATCCCCTTAAAAAGATATGTTGGAGGTTTAACCTGAGAATGTTACCTTATTTAGAGACAGGGTCTTTACAGAAGTAATCATGTTGAAGTGAGGTCATCAGGTAGGCCCCAATCCGATATGGCTGTTGTGCTTCTAAAAATGGGAAATTTTGGACACAGAGACACAGACACAGGGAGAATGCCATGTAAGGATGTGGAGTCGTGTGGTCTCAAGCCAAGGCACTGGCAGAGGCAAAGATGGAGTCCTGGAACAGATCCTTCCCTAGGGCCTTTGGAGAGAGTATGGCCTGGCCAATCCCTTGATCTCAAGCTTCTGGACCTCCAGAACTCTGAGACAGTAATTTCTGTTGTTTAACCCACTTGGTTTTTGGTATGTTGTTATAGCAGCCCTAGGAAACTAACACAGAGAGAAACAGAAAGACTGGGACACACACAGGAGCTTTTCCCTGCCTCAGCCTCAAAGACACATGTCCTTTTTGCTTATAGTCCGTTGGCCCGAGGCAGTCATGTGGCCCTGCCAACTACAAAGGGGCTGGGAAGTGTGCTCAGAAGAAGATAAGTGGATATTGGTGAGTGTTAGTAGTATCTGTTCTCTACTCTTGATTTTAGAATATTAGTACTTAATGCAGTTTGAAAAAAAAGAAAACAAGACTCAGCAAGCCTATACTGAATGAGCCAAACAAACCCTCCTTTGGTCTTGGTATCACCAGTGGGTTCCTGAGGACAAATGCTTGGGCAGGGCTGGTCTGTTCATGGGGTAAGATTTGTGCTTCTGAGGGAATACAGATTTTGGTGATGGGCAGGGATAAGCACAGTTGGTACATGGAGACTTAGACATCAAGTGAAGTTCTGAGCTTGGGAAAAGGATTCCAGAACATAAGACTTAGTGCAGCATGCAGGGGCGGGGGGCGGGGGGCGCTTGGAGAGGGGAGAATGCAAAATTTTAGCTGGAGCTGATTTTCTTTTCCTATCCAATGGTCCCCTGACCTCTTTTTTCTTCCCTATTGAACACACAGGCACTTCACTGTTCCCAAGAATCAGACCAGTCCTACCTAGTTCATCTAATTATAAGTAAAGTTGGTTTTTAGAGATAACCCTGGGAAGCTGCCCAGCATTCATGGCATTTTCTGTGGAAATGTACAATCTAAATTTCAAACAACCAGCTTAGAAAATAATTTTTATAAAACAGCTCAGGGGTGAATTTGAGACTGTGTGTGTGTGCGTGCACATGCGCACCCCTGAATGTACACATTTACAACCTTAATTTATATTCAACCTAGCAACAGCATTTTAAAATTATTTGTGTGAAATATACTTTACTCATGTGCATATAATTTAAAAATAATATATCTAGATGCTTTCAACTGAATTTCTCTCAGAATATATATCATATTAACTTGGCTTATGGATCGTGCTCAAAATTATTCTTAAAGAACATGCTTGGTTGGGTTCAGTGAGCCAAATTTTCCTGAATATTCTAAAAAGTGGGAGAAAGAAATAAGACAAATTGTACTGTTCATATACTGTGGCACAAGCTAGAGAAATATAATTGGGCTTCAGGCCAAATTCTGAAGGCAATTGGAGTTGCTTATGTCAATTGGACATAATTATTCCTCAGCTCCTATTGACAGAAAGAAAAATTGATAGTGATCTGCTTCTCAACGCCGGGGATTCAGAGAGAATATTTGGGCTCCAGTTTGTGGCAGATGGGTGCGTGTAGACGCCACTGAGTTGTCATTTGTGGGGAGAAGGGAATCCTCCAGTTTGGAGGAGTCCTTATGAATCAGCTGCCTTGGGCCATCTGTTCGGTGGCTAAAGGCAGTACCATGCACTCAGTTAATGTTTGTAGAATGAATAATGAATCTTTCCCAGAGACCTTCCCTGAAAGTAGGTCTGCCTTTTCTTTATGGTCCATTCTCTGGTGACCATGGGAGGGTACAAGGTCTGCATTGAACAAGCTAAGGCCCCACCCCTAGGTTTTTATTCAACAAATATTTATTGAAACTACTAGGCCCCTGGGACTGTGTTAAGTCCCAGATGGCTAGCTTATGATAGCCCAACTGGAAAAATGTGTTTGTCCTGAAAAATAAGATGTCTGAACAGGGCAAAGGCTCTAGTAAAGCAGAAGTGGTAACATGAAGATGGGAGAGGGAGAAGTAGGAGCCTTGGCATGCTGAGTTTTTTGACTTCAGGGCTATAATCTATCCATTCAAAAGGTTCTTATGCCCGATGTGTTCCTTCCATCTGGACCCTGAATTGCACTCCCTGCTTCCTTGGAATCCTTATGCCCTCAGTGTTCTACGCTTGGTTGTATTTCCAGTCTACTGTTTACTGGCACATCCCCTTCAGCACATAAATGTGTTTAAGCCTCTTATGTGAACAACAGGTCCTTAATTTGCTTCTACATTCCCCTTTGTTTGCATTCTTCCCTTGTCATTTCCTTCACACGGTAAATTGACAGGATTAGTTTACTCAATGTCACCCCTTCCTTGTGCCCCCATTCCAACCCCCAAGCGTGGCTCCTGCCTCTTGTGCAGTGCTAGATCTCTTCCCATGGGGGGCCCTCCTATCTGCCTGCTGCATCCATTTTTAAGTCACACTGTTCATGTTTGGGTGGCATTTGGCCCTGCTGACCAGGCCTTTCCTGAACTCTCCTCCCCGGCTTCCTTGACCTCAAATGCTCTTGATTTTTCAATTACTTTCCTAGTTCTTTTTTCTCCAGCACCTTCACAAGCAACGTTTATTCTACCCACTCTTTATTTTTTATTTTCAACGTTTATTTATTTTTTGGGACAGAGAGAGACAGAGCATGAATGGGGGAGGGGCAGAGAGAGAGGGAGACACAGAATGGGAAACAGGCTCCAGGCTCTGAGCCATCAGCCCAGAGCCTGATGCGGGGCTTGAACTCACGGACCGCGAGATCGTGACCTGGCTGAAGTCGGACGCTTAACCGACTGCGCCACCCAGGTGCCCCTCCACCCACTCTTTAAATGGTTTCTTTCTGAGGTTTGGATTTTGGCCACCTTTTCTTTTCACTCTACTTACTTTTCTTAGGTGATTTCATCCATTCTCATGTTTTCAGCCAGCCTCTACCCATGCCGGCAATTCCCAAATCTTATTTTTCAGCCTAGATTTCTTTCCTGATCCAGGCCTGATTAGGCTGGACCCTAATCCAGGTAGGATTAAACATCCTACCACATGTTTAATCTCTCCATTGGTATATCCCCCAGAAACCTCAACACCAAGAGTGAAGAAGTGAGCTCTCCATTTTTTTCCCACATTCTGCTTTTCCTCCACCTCAGCACATGATTATCTCATACTCAGTTACTGAAGTCATTCCACAATTAACCAGTTACTATGTCTCATCAGTCCTACCGACTTTCTGTTTTTCAGATACTTCCCCTTTTCTTCATCCCTATGCCCACTAACTCAGTGCAGGCCTCATCATTTTCTTCTTGGATTTCTGCTGTACCTTTCACCTCTCTGACTGGCCTGCCACCAAACTTGCCCACTGTTATAGACTGAATCGTGTGCCTCCTCATTCACATGTTGAAGCCCTGACCCCCAATGTGACTGTGTTTGGAGATGGGACCTTTAAGGAAGTAATTAAAGTTAAATGAAATCATAAGGGTGGGGCCCTGATCTGACATAACTGGTGTCCTCATGAAAGGAGGGTGACAGCAGTGATGTATTTTTGTCACTATAACGTGTTCACTCCTATCTTGAATATTAAAGATCCTTGTCTGCCTCTACCCAGGGCAGCCCTGGATTCCACTGCAGTGGTCCCCTACCTAAAGAGAATATGCAAAGCAAAAGGGAAACCTGGTACTTTTCAACAATCTAATCTCTTCCAACACAGGACAAGGTTGCTGGATGCCAGCTGCTCAGGTCTTGCTGCGTTACTATGTGCACCAAGTATATTAAAGTATCATCTATCTCAAGGCCCGAAACATCTAAGTTGGAGACACAAGAAGGAGGAAAGTGCAATCAACAAAAATACATACAAATATAGCTAGTAATTATGTGAATGCATTGTGGAGGTGGTTAGCCACTGAATGATATTAATTATAGCAAAGTAATGATATTAATCTGGGATAGGGGGTATAGACCTTGAACTGTCACTTCAAAGTTGGAGAAGTTTATTGTAGGGTTTTTCAATCTCAGCATTATTAACATTTTGGGCCAAATAATTCTTTGTTGTGGGGGTTGTTCTGTGCATTGGAGGATGTTCAGGATGTTAGCAGCATCCTCAGCTTCTAGCTGCTGGTACCATCACCTGCCAACTCCAGCGTGACAACCAACAATGTCTTCAGACATTGCTGTAAGTCTCCTGGGAGCCAAAATAATCCCCACCCCCAGTTGAGAACCACGGGTTTATTGAACACAGCTGTGAATGACCTTCTCTCATATATTTCTTCTAGAAGCTAGATATGTACAATTTGGGAAAAATAGTGGTTGCTTATGTGCAGGTTAAAGGAGTCCCAGCAATGTGGTGCCCACAGTGTCTTCCCACCATGAAAGATCTGGAAACCGTGACTGGGATTCCTTGTTGTTGGTTAAAGCAGAGAGGCCTTGCTTTCTCTTTTAATGTCTAATATCTTTGTGAAGGACTATAGAGTGGGCTCTAGCCAGGTATTTATACAGCAACAAAGTGGAGAGGATATGAGCATAAATCTGAGCTAAAAGAGAGAAAAAGAAACAAGACATACTGAAAAAGCAGCAGGGCAATTCAGGCAGCGCTAATAGCAGGAAGGGACAGGGTCTCTACAATTGTGTTTTTGTAGGCTGGCCCAGGATGAAAGCCTGGGTGTTTTCGTGTTTTCATGGGGAAGAAAACAGGTGAGAGAGGATATTGAAATGCATGAGGAGAGTGTGCAAAGCAGAGTCAGATCCCAGCTTGAGAAAACTCTGAGGACACAGGGATCTGGGGTGAGGGGATTAGAAAAAGTCTAAGGAGAGAAAATCTTCAGAGCTGTGGCATGTGTGAGGGCCTGCTGGTCTGGCTGTGGCCTCCTTCTGTGGTCTCATCTCACTGCACTAGGGGCTTGGGGCTCAGCCATTATAGCCCTCTTCTAGTTCTTGAAATGCTCTGTGTTTCTTCCTGCTTTTCCACTTGCCTGGAGATATTCCCTCTACCCGGTCTACTCCTCTCTTCTGAGTCAACGCTCCTCATGTTTCACAACTTACTCCCTCTGTTACTTTCTCTGGGATTCTCCATAGCATCCTGCTCTTTGTAGCACACTTAATAGTTTAAAATTAGGTATTGATTTGTGGAGTTACTTTATTACTGGCCATATCCCTCCCAAACTTAAAGCCCTAATGATGGCAGAAAGGATGCTGATTTTTTTCATCATGGTCTTCTCAGAATATAACTTTAGGACTGAAATACAGTATGTTCTCAATAAGTAATTTTTTAATGAATTCATGAGGGTCAAAATTTTCCTACTTCATAGTTGTGCCTGGTTGGCCAGAGTGGTAGGAAAGACGGTGGGAGAGACAAAAAAAAAATCACAACAAAAGAAACAAACTCATCATATCAAGGTTTATCTTTGTTCTTCAAAAATATTTGTTCTTTTTCAAAATCTAGGCCACTGAAAAATGGTTTTCTCAGCCTATATGATCATCAAGGTTATGTTGGAAAGGTATTAATAATTAGGTCATGGGATCACTTTGGCCAGACTCCAAGTTCTTGTTTCATTTAGAGTTGAACCCTATTGGCCAAGGGAACCCTGGGTATGTAAACTCAATAAATCCGAATGTCAGTTGGGTAGCAAGCAATTTCTCCTTCCAGGTTTATCTTCTGGAGCCAAAACAATGGTGTAGGAGCAATCCCAGAACCTCTCAGACTGCTCAGAGAGTGTTGGGTATCCTTGAACATTTCACATTTTAAAGATCTCCAAGGGTGGTTGCAAAGGACTTTGAATCACTGTATTTGGATGGACTTTATTTGGGGTTAACCAGTAACTAACTCAAGTTCCCATGTGGGCATTTGACAATCCCTTTCCATACTTCACATGATCTGGATTGTGCCAGTCAGCTTTAAATTCAGTCCTTCTAGATATGCCTTGTTTAAGGGGTTAGCAAATGCTGGGAAAGAAATGCAAAGAGAATCTTTTGGGAGTTGTTTGTATGAAATCAGCCTTCATGAGGATCAAGGTTAAGACTTTATCAACAAAATTTTTTCAAGTGCTGTCTATATGCTCAGCATTATGAGAGGGTCTAATGTTACAGTCTTGAATTATACTGATGTGAAGATTACAGACTAGATTTCTAAAATTGCGAGGTCTATCTATCTATCTATACATCTATCTGACTATCATCCATTATCTATTCTAACAAAGAGTACACTAGAAATGAAATAATCAAGGAAAACTTTGATTCAATTACAGTTTAAACAAAAGAACTGAACTCTTAAGAATAAAAACTCATCAAAAGGAAAGAAAATTTTGCCTGAATACAGGCAGGAGAAGAAAGCTTTAAAACATTTTAATTATTTTATCTATTCAAGAATGGAGATTGGTTTTTTTTTTACAAAGATTAACAATGCAAAATGTCCTTCTTTAAATGTTGCTGCTCCTAAATAAACACACACACACGTACACACACACGTGTATATATGTATACATGATATTTAGGAACTGGGGTGAATTCTATTCTTCCGTTTCTGATGTGAACATGTTTTACATGCTCAAAGACAGGGTCTGGTGGTGGTCCAGAATATTTGAATTAGAACACTCTTGCGAACTTAAAATCTAGAGTAGTCATGTATATCTCTTAGTCCTTCCTGGTTCTTCTGGGACTTCCTCCTCTCTCATGACTGCAATCTCATTAGACTGTGTACATATATATATATGTATATACATTGTATATACATATATATATATATGTATATACATTGTATATACATATATATACGTATATACATATATATACGTATACATATATATACGTATATATATGTGTGTGTGTGTGTGTGTATATATATATATATATATATATATGATATGGTTCCATTGCTTATGTAAGAAGACTGCTCTGGATGGTCTTGTAATGATCCTCTTGTCCCTACCTCTTTCGTGTCTCCCTCCCTGTTCATTGACATGCTTAGGATGACTCATGTGACAGTTCAGGTACTCCAGAAAGGAGATGCCAAGACAGGATTTTATTAAGGGAATGTCTAGGAAAATGTCAGAGAAAGTGAGAGGGAGGCAAGAGTCTGCCAGAGCCATCAGATCAGGGTGCCAGCCTGGCCTTGAGTGAAGAAGAGAGGAAATAAATGTTGGGTGGAAGCACCCCAGACTGCTGAGAGGGTTAAGGTAAGTTCTAGAGGATGTTTGGCAAAGCTCCAGGGAAGTCCTTGGGCCAAAGTCACTCATGTCTCCCAGGAGAGACAGCCTTAAACTCCTTGCTGTGCTGAGTCATTGCCTGGGAGCAGCCAGTGGGAAGAGTGGCCTTGGCACCATAGCATGACAAATTTTAATGGGTGTCAGAGCCAGCAGAAGCTTGGGGCCCTTGGTCAGTTACATTTCTTGCAGTTGGAAGTTTGGGAGGCCCATTCTCACAGCTGCTGCAGCTTATGATTCATTCAGAAGTTGGTTTGGAAAACATGCCTCCTCTATGCAACAGATGGGAATGTTTTCAAGATTCTAAGGAAACATTTGCCAGTCTCAATTACTATAATTTCTTTCCAGAATGCTGGCTGTCTTCTAGATGGATGAAATCATAGGAGAAATGATATTTGGGGAATTGGGTGAATTCTGTTCTTCTGTATATGATGTGAGATAGTTTTATAAACCCAAAAATGTTCATGAAGTCTGATTATGGACCCATATATTTCAACTGGAACAATGCTAGAACATCAATGCCATAGAATAGTTATGTTTATCTCTTATCCCTTCCTGTTTCTTCTCTTGCTTCTATTGGATTTGTGCCAATACTGTGCAAGATGCTGAGGTTTCTCTAGTGAACCAGACACAGGTTCTGCCCTTAAAGAATTTAAACAGTCAAATGCCAGATCCACAGGGTGGGGTGGGGAGGCAGTGCATTATTAATGATAAAAAAAAGACTAGTATAGAATGCCTAATATGGGGAAAGAGGGAAAACTAACACTCATTAGGCATCCATTATGAATCATATATTGTGGTGGGATTTTATATACTTTATTTAATCTTCATAACAATCCAGTGAAGCAGGTTATTACCCCCGTTGTGCAGATGCACAAACTAAAACTCAAAAAGTTAAGTGTCAGGTTCAAAGATCTGGATCAAGACTGGCCTGACCCCCATGTCAGTGCTCTTGGAGAGCAAACATTTATCACTGTGGACTATGCTTTGCAATTGTTAAGTCCCCCGAAGAAATGCATAAAGAACACAGCTTCAGTGTCTTATCCAGTTCTCAGGGTCTCTGCAGCCCACCCTGCATTCATTACTCTGCTTCCCTTTCCCTTTCATTTTGATTCCCATTATTTCTTGCCCACCAAATGCCTTTTCTCTAACTTTCATCCTGCTATTGATTTCATTTCCTTTTGCCACTTTTCTTTCCCCCTCAGTTGGGGCCTCCTGCATTTCTCTCTCCCCCTCACTTTTTCTCCTTCGCCTTCCTTGAATCATATCTTCTTTGTCTCATTTCTCCATATCTGCTCCCTCAGCCTGTCTCTCTGTATCATTCATTCTTTGCCTGCCTGTTATATCTCCTAAAGAGAGATCCTGGCCTAGAGTACTTGGACCTCTGTATTTCTGGTTCCACGTACAGGTTGAGGGGACAGATGATTTTACTTTCTTTCTTGGTTTGATCTCTTCATGCAAGAGTTAAGGAACTCTTGTTTTCCTCTTACTTGTCAGTGAAAATGTCCCTTTGTTAGTGTATGAGAGTTTTGACTTCCCATCCTTGTTATCGTAAGGTTCTGTTTCTGCCACAGGTTACTATTGTTCTCAGCCTGGTGAACTACAAAACTCAGCCTGGTAAAGCCACTCTTCCTTCTTTTTTCTCTGCCTGGCTCTGGAGGGAAGTAATGGCTTTGCAGATGTGCCAGATACATTTGGATGGCATAGGACATGGAATCCCTGCCAGATTAAAAAAAAAAAAATCATTATTGACCTGGCTACAAATTGAATGAGGAAAAGAAAATTCTAAATGGATCTTGCTTCCAGTTAATTTCTTGTGTTTTGATCACATGATGATTGCAGGCCTTCTTGCTGGAATGTCCCTTCTCTGCTGATGGGCAATGTGCCCTGGCTGGCCATCTTCAGGGAGGAGGAATGCTGGTTTCAAGGGTAAAAGGGCAGTGTTTAAAAATATTGGCTTAAAAAAAGAAAGAAGTCTATCACACTTGGTTTTTAAAGGTAGTTTTAGCTTTTGAAAAGGCCTACATTTTCTTTTGAACTGGATAGGAGAAACTGAAATTGTGGATCGATTTTACTCTTTATCTTCATTTTCCTTGATTGTCAGACTCCATCCCAAATACCCTTTTTGTCTCCTAAGACTCTAGTGGAATGTTTGCCTTCCAAAATTTCCAAATCTCCTTCTTGAAATATCAGCAGTAAAGATGCAGATTACTGTTTTATATTTTGTGGTAAGCACCTTAACCTTTTCAAAGAATGTAATAATCACAAATGAATTATATAACTCAAGATCTCATTTCTTCTCCATTTAATAAGGACTTAAATGGGTGGAGTTAGGTGGTTCCCTCCAAGTAAATCACCTTTTCTTGGCCCTTGGGCTAGAAAGGCCCTTTCCCATCCTTGTGTGGAAAGGCTGCCAAAAAGTTAATGGGACTTAAGACTGAATTAGCAAGCAAGTTATCCAGTTCAAGGGAAATAAAAGTTCCATTCCATTGTACTTTGTAATAGTGAGCTTGGGGTTCAGACTTGAGAACCATACTTTTTTTTTTTTATGTTTATTCATTTTTGAAAGAGACAGAGCACAAACAGGGGTGGGGCGGAGAGAGAGGGGGACACAGAATCTGAAGCAGGCTCCAGGCTCCGAGCTGCCAGCTCAGAGACTATCTTGGGGCTCCAACTCACGAACCATGAGATCATGACCTGAGCGGAAGTCGGACGCTCAACCGACTGAGCCACCCAGGCACCCCGAGAGCCATTCTTTTTGAAAATTACCTACAAACTGGATTTATAGAGGAGGCCAATGCAGGTGTTGAGGTGGCTGAAACCTACATTATATAAGGACTGGTGAAGTGACTGGGTTGGAAAAGAGAAGGGTCTGGAGTGGAAATAGTGGAGAGGAACATAGAGACAATGCTATACTTATCACAGTGTAGAGTTCATCTTTTTTTTTTTAAACGTTTATTTATTATTGAGAGACAGAGAGAGACAGGCCATGAGCAAGGGAGGGGCAGAGAGAGAGGGAGACACAGAATCTGAAGCAGACCTCTGGCTCTGAGCTGTCAGCACAGAGCCCGACGCGGGTCTCTAACCCACAAACCGAGAGATCATGACCTGAGCTGAAGTCGGACACTTAACCCACTGAGCCACCCAGGCACCCTGAGTTCATCTTTTAATTTAGAACACAGGGCACTCAGATGTACCAGTAAGAAGAAGTATCTTTGATTAAATATTTAGTTCTTATGCTTAGTGGTTTATATTCATTTTTGTTTGTTTGTTTGTTTTAATCATTATAACAACTTCAGAGTTGTTATAGCATAATTATTCCCATTTGACAGTTAGGAAAACTGAGCCTCAGGGAAATGAAGAATCTAGCCCAAGGTCAGGTGGTTCATAAAGTCCAGAGCAGAAATCAAAACTCAGGTCCCAGTGACTCTAAAGGCAATATCCTTAAAGACAGCACACACATGTCTCCTAAAGAAGAGATGTTGAGCAAACAACTCAGGGCAAAAAAACAGACGTTCTCTGTTTTGTGAATGGCTGTGTCTTTGTACCTTTCCACATGATCTGGTGAGAAGCTGCATTGCCTCTTATTTCTATGCATCAGCAAGGTGAATGCATCCCACTCGTCTCAATTTACAGAGCAAATGCTGTGGCACGGGTTCAATGGAAATGTTCTCCCTTGTGTTCCAATCTATTGCTGATGTGACAAGGACGGAATTGTCAGAGCAGCTCCTAATTAAATAGCTCATAGCTTCGTTAGGAAGATGTGGCTGGATGTGGGACTCACCAGGCAAGTGTTGACATCACAGTTGGCACTAATTGGTCCTTTGGCTGGCAGTCTTGGCACAACAGAGGGACTGGACACTGAGGGGAGGGCAGGGATACCGGGCTTGCTGAAAACACTTTTGAGGCTGACTCAAAGACCATCATTATTGGTCAGGAATGGAATCGTCTTAGGCACTAGGAGTGAGCTTGTCACTTTGGCTTTTCTCCTTCAGAGAGTCAGTATCCTTCTAGACCCAAGGTACTTCTACTGCGGTTGACTTGCATGCATACATACACACTGGCTCATGCGTGTGTGAACTCAGCGACTGTGGCAGAACATAACATAGTACCCTGTTGAGGGTGTTTCTGTTACGGAAGCAGGATTAAGCTATTGAGTTAATCTTCCTCCTTTTGGAATGTGAAAAACATTCAGAGGACCAGGCCATGGAGTTTTCTGTATAAGAATAAAAATGAATTCTTGCACATGTACCTCACTAGCCAAAGACATGAGTACCCATGTATTCAGCCCCAGTTTCCATGGCAGAAGTTCTATGTTGGTTTTTCACTGTACTGTGGGTCCTTCCTGGCTCAGCAGGGATTCAAGGTACTGGCCCAGTACCATGCGGGCCACCTTGAGACCACAAAATACTGACACAAACGACAAGTCTTCAAAACAGATTCATAAATCTGTTCAATGTCAGGATTATGGGTCTGTCACTGATTTGTCTTCATACTTTGCTCCTTGAGGTCCTGAAAGAAAAAAAAAACTAAATATTTTGATTTCACAAGGGTCATTTACTGTTTTCTCAATTTTTTAGATGATGAAGCTGAGGCTGACAGAACATGAAGGACTTATGTGAGATCTTACAGCTGGTAAGAGAAAGGGCAATGACATGTTTCCATTATTTTGGCCCTAATTTTAATCCTTTTATGCTATGGGATTTCCCTTACAACATTTTTTTCTCCTTCTCACTTGTTCTCCTGCAGACTTCACCTTGATAGGCTGCATATACTTCTAGCATTATCTTCCTTGTCACTACATAATTTTGGTCAAATTCCCAAATGTTCTTTATATGTTTGATATCATACACATACCCTAAAATAACACATGGTAATTAAAAAAAACCCAGTTGAACAGTGGTTAACCTGATCCCCAGATACCACACCATCTGATTTCTGGCAGAGACTGCAAGAATCTTGTGTCTGTTCCTCCTTCCCTGTGAGCCAGAGTAAATGAAGGAAGGCATTGTGGCTGCCATTTCAACCATCCACCTATAGAAAGTCTGAAATGGATTAGACTTCAGGATTGATGTGTGTCCTATGGAATGAGGGGGTGCATACTGAGCATTTGTAAGATTATAGAAATAGTGTGACAGTTCATTTACGTATTGGTTTTGACTAGTTGTTCATCTCTAATCTGGTTACTGAGTAATGCATTTTTGAAAATGTTCATTTCTTTTTCAATCTCCCTGTACATCTTACATTCAAACCTGCCTTCTGGCCCCAGTGAAATTCCATCAAAGGAAAGGAAGCATATTAGTTTTTTCTTTTTTCTTTTTCTTTTCTTTTCTTTCTTTTTTTTTGGATGGCCCTTGAAGCAATACTTTAAAATTTGGAATCTTAGGCAGTTGTAAAAATGTTTTTATTGTGTGAAGCTCTTTTATCTATGGACTTAATAAGTTGTTATATTTCCTAGAAGGGCGTTATCACACTCTTTAAATATTGTCTGGGTTGCTTGAATTCTGGAATGCGTGTATTCTGGCTTCCTAATCTGCTCCAGGCAGCCTAACTCCATTTCCCTGAGTATTTTATGGCAGAACTATCTTGCCTTTCAGTCACTGGGGGCTCTGGCGTCGTCATGGTTCTTCCTGAGACCCTCCAATTGGCTGAGCTGAGACTCTCCCTCCCAGGTGGCTAGCTCAGGGTGTGATCATTCATTCTCAGGGGTCTGTCTGAGACCTCTGCTTTGGATTTGTCTGTCTGAGCACCACGTGGGTGAGATTTCTCTACCTTCTGACTCAGAAACATCATCAAGTGGATCTGCTCTGAGAACGAACAAGATTCATTCAATGAGCTCACTGACCTTTAACACTCTATCAGCCAGGGACCAAGGGCTTCTGAATTGCAGCCTCTCCTCATTTTATTCTCGAGGACTATCATCTTCATGTCTCAGGTTAGAGTGACTGTAGCTTCTCTAAAAGGAACATTTGGTCCACCTCTTCCTTTCTATTCAGGAGGGGCAGGCTCTTTGTCTTTCAGAAGTGCCATCGTGGGTAGGCAAGGACATTTCCATGGCCTACCTGGGACATACTGTGTAGCACAGTGGGCTGCAGAAATAGCTTTGAGCTTCTGATTTCGACACAAATGCAGAAGGGCAGTTATACATGGGATTTCTAGCTCAGGGAAAGGAAAGGAAAATACTTTCTGTTTTAAAAGGAAAGATAGGGGCGCCTGGGTGGCGCAGTCGGTTGAGCGTCCGACTTCAGCCAGGTCACGATCTCGCGGTCCGTGAGTTCGAGCCCCGCGTCGGGCTCTGGGCTGATGGCTCGGAGCCTGGAGCCTGTTTCCGATTCTGTGTCTCCCTCTCTCTCTGCCCCTCCCCCGTTCATGCTCTGTCTCTCTCTGTCCCAAAAAATAAATAAACGTTGAAAAAAAAAAATTTTAAAAGGAAAGATAACATGCTTTATTATTTGAAGAGCATTAAATGTCATGTGTGTGTGTGCGTGTGTGTGTGTGTGCCTCAAACAATAGTTGTTCTTTTTTTTTTTTTTTTAATTTTTTTTTCAACGTTTTTTATTTATTTTTGGGACAGAGAGAAACAGAGCATGAACGGGGGAGGGGCAGAGAGAGAGGGAGACACAGCATCGGAAACAGGCTCCAGGCTCCGAGCCATCAGCCCAGAGCCTGACGCGGGGCTCGAACTCACGGACCGCGAGATCGTGACCTGGCTGAAGTCGGACGCTTAACCGACTGCGCCACCCAGGCGCCCCAATAGTTGTTCTTTTTAAAAGGTTCTTTTTATTCGTCTATTCAACAGATATTTTTTGTGCTCCTTGTATTTCTTTAATAATAATAACAAAATTTATAAAACCCTTCTTGGTGCAAGTATCTTACTTGATCCCCTCAAAGATTCTGTGAAGAAGGTATTATCAACCCCATTTAACAAATGAGGCAAGAGAATCTTAAGAGGTTAAAGAAAATGAAAAGCAAAGAGCTAATAAGTGTTATGGTGGATATCAAAAAAGAGATAATCCATGCCTTAGAATTCTAGAATGTTAGAATGAGGAGACTTAGACTTCTCCCATACAACCATCTCATGTTATAGAAAAGCTGGAGAGGTTTGATCACTTGCCCAAGGCCCTTCATGACTAGAGGCACCAACCCCCAGCTCTCATCCCACTGTGCCTTCCACTCTTTGCTGCCTTCCTCCAGGAGTTAGAATATTGTAGGGATGACACAGCTCACCCCCAACCCCCAGCATTGTAACAGTGAAAGCAGGCATGTGCTTAATGTAGAAATGAGGGCACATCTTCAGATGGAAAGTTCCATGGGTGCTGAGAGAAGGAGGAGATCTTTGGGAGCTGCTGGTGTTCCAGGAAGGCCTGATGGAGCCAGAGACACTTTGTCTCAACCCAAAGTGGGTGGAAGATCTGAATATTTAGGGAGAGAAGAGAACAGGTCTTCTCAAGACCAATCTGAACAAAAGCTTCGAGTTTCAGGGAGGGATAAAGAGGAGACGTGCTTGGTTGGCAGAGGATTCATATAAGGGAAAAATAGGAGGCAGGTTATTTTGAGGTTTGCATGCCAGGTGTACCAGGGACAGGATGAAGGCAGCAGGAGCAGGTTCTGGAAATAATCTGGATGTGAAATGTTGAGGTCCTAGGCAAGAGTGATGGACATGGGAGGATGGAGAAAGGGCCTTTTCATGTGGTGACAAAATTTAGGGCATTTCAGGGAGAAATATACATTTGGATAAATAGGCAGATGCTGGGAGGAGGAGGTTGAGGCAGGAGTAAAGAGCTGTCTTAGGGAAGCAGAAATGATTTGGTTCAACTTTGGGGTCGGAGCCAGGTGCAAGGCCACAGGGCTGAATGCAGCTGATTTGCACCTTATTGATTTTCCTGAGCAGACCATTTTCACCTCATCGATTTTCTCCATTTTTTGGTCTGTGTTTTCTTGTTGGTTAGAGGTCACTTTGTTCCCTTTAGATTCATTTTTGGCCTCTTGCGACTTCCTCTTGTTAGTGTGTACAGCTCCAATCATGACAGCCAGCTATTGACCAAATGTGACATTTCCACTTTTGACAGTTTCAATGTGGGGAGAAAAGTTGAGGGTGTAATCAAGAAGTTGAACTTACAGAAGAGCTTGGGCTTAGCTCAGCCCTCCTGATAGAGGTGTCACCATGGGTAGTAGCATAGAGACACTGGGATTACAGGAAGACAATGCTGTCCACATGTTGAATGCTTGGGTGGACCATTATGGGCAGGCAGGACAGCGACTAGCATTGTCTGCTCACATTGCTTTCTCATTCCCAAAGTTAGAACTGAGCCAAGCTTATTGAAGACAGCTGTGAAATGACCCTGGACAAGCTTACTGCATTATCCTAGGTTCAAGTTTCATCCTCTGTAAAGTAAAAAGTTGGTATCGATGCATGATTCCTATATCTGGCTCTTCCCACTTGTTAAAATCCTATCATCCTGCCCCAACCGGTTCAGATTCAGTAGGTCTAGGGTGGAGCTTAGGAGTCAGTATGTCTAACAAATGCTTTAAGTGATTCTAACAAATGGATCTAAGGCCTGATGTTTGTAGATTTCTGGTCTCTGTGTCCCCTGAGATCCTTCTGGTTTTACTTGTTTTCCTTTTTTCTTTGGGTTCAGGGGGGTCTTTAGAATGCACCATCTTCCCTTTCAGTGAGGACCTCCTAATTCCCCATTCTTCATGTAAACAGAGCCTTCTTTCCTCTTATATAAAACATGCTTTTCTACCCTAATAAAAATATAATACAATGTATCACCCATCCTGACGCCATATATATTTAAGTCATATTTCTGTGAAACGACAGTGTTTGGTTCCAGTTAAAGGAATTCCAAGCACCAACAATCAGGTAGGGAAAACAACTTAGAGAGTTTGGGATGAGACAGGGTCTTCCTAAGAGAGACTCTATATAAGGGCAGCCCAAAATTTTGGCTCCATTTTATCTCCCTGACCTTCCCAGGAAGAAGACAGGAGAGCACAGCCGATTTAATTTCTTCATACCTATAGATTTTATGCCTCTTGCCAGTTCCTAAGTTTAAATAATCTCTAAACAGTACAAATGCTTTGGCCCTATGGAAAGCTTCCCTGGAGAATTTCTTCCCTAGGAATAATGATAATGGATGATAATGGCATTAGCTATCCTTATTGAGAGCTTACTATGGTCTATATACCCTCTGCTAAGTACTTTCATATATCATCTCCATTTAATTTTCACAAAAACTGAGATAGACACAGTTGCTATTCTCCACTTGACAGATGAGCAAATGAAGTTCAGAGAGATTAAGTAATATACCCACAATTACATAGCTAGTGAGCAGTGGAGTAAGTATTGAGTCTTGCTCTCTAGGTCCTTACGCCTGAGGGCTAAATTGTCACACTGTGTTGCTTACACCTTGTGATCTGATAGAGAAAGGGAAAGAGCAGGGCATGAGGAGCAGTAGGCCCTAGATTTGGATTCCCAGGTATCAGCCTATATTTCGCGGCCTTTCTTTGTATATACATCTCAAGTCAAAGCAAATATAGGTATTTCCCATTAGGTGGGAAGGAATGTGACAACCAAAAATAGTTTTCCTACTATGTGTGTTAACTTCAGGTGAATTGTAAAGCTTTTGCCTGTATTTGCATGTGCAATGGATGCATAGAAGCTCACTGACCCTCCTCCCAACCTGGTGTCCCAAGTTTCTAGTTAAACTCTGTTGGGGACGCTTATTTCACAAATTTTAGTCTAATACCACTATGGTTACAGAACATACTTTGTATGACTTATCTTCCTTAAAATTTGTTAAGGTTTGTTTTGTGGTCCAGAACATGGTCCGTCTTAGTGAATAGTCTATGTTAATTTGAAAAGAATGTTTTCTACTTTTGTTAAGTGAAGCATTCTAGAAATGCCAATTAGCTTAAGCTGGTTGACAGTGCTGGTTCTTACTGATTTTTCTATCTTCTTATTTTATTAATCACTGATAGAGGAGTGTTGAAGCCTCCAATTATAATTGTGAGTTTATCTATTTCTTCCTTCAGTTTGACTATTTTTTGCTTATAGTTGGTCTTGCTTTTTTGTACAATTGGCCAATGTCTGCATTTTAACTGGTGAATTTAGACCATTTCTAATTAGTGTGGCTACTGATACGGTTGCTTTAAAATCTACCATCTAGATAGTTAGTTGTTTTCAATTTTTTCCATCTGTTTAAAAAACTTTTCCTCTCTGGGGCGTCTGGGTAGCTCAGTCAGTTGAGCATCTGACTCTTGATTTTGGCTTAGGTCACTATCCTAAGGTCATGGGATCAAGCCCTATATCGGGTTCTGCACTGAGCATGGAGCCTGCTTAAGAGTCTCTCTGTCTCTCTCTCTGCCCTTCTCCCCTGCTGGTGCTCTCTCTCTCTCTCTCTAAAATGAAAAAAAATTCCTCTTTTTTTACCTTGGGAATTAAATATATTCTATGATTCCATTTTATCACTACCATTGGCTTATTCTCTATACATTTCCTTTTTAATTTTTTAGTGACTGCCAATATATTTGCAATGTATAGCTTAATACACCTGTATTTACTTAGAGCCCTTCTTCAAATAACATTATAACTTAAACAGTATATTCCCAACATACTATTTTCTTTCATTTTCTAGGTGCTATTTTTGTTGTATATTTTGTTTTGCACATGATATAAACACAATGCATTGGTACTCTTTTTATGTTAGACAATCCGCTGCTTTTAGAGCCATTAAAAATAAGAAAAAATGAATTTTATCTTTACCTTCATTTATTCCATTTCAAGTACTTGTCATTTCTTTGTGTGGATCCGTGTTTCTGTCTAGTACCATATTGCCTGAAAATTTTCCATTGATGTTTCTGATAGTGCAGTCCTGCTGGCAATGAATTCTCCTAGTTTTTATTTGTTTGCGAAAGTATTTCTTCTTCATTTTTGAAAGATGTTTTTGCTGTTATTTTGCTGTTTTTTTTTCCTTTTAGCACTTTAAATATGTCACTCCATTGTCTTCTAGTTTGCTTGGTTTCTGACAAGAAGTCTCCTGTAAACCTTATCTTTGTTCCCTTGTATATAATGTATCTTTTTCCCCTGGCTCTCTTAAAGATTTTAAAAATTTGTCTTGTGTTTTAAGCATTTTTAATATGATATATCTAGTTGTTCTCTCTCTCTCTTTTTTTTAGAAGGTGACCATCTTAGATAGCAGACAACATAGTATGATCTGTAAAATTTTTTTGTGCCTGGAATGAGCACATCTTTCCTTCTGCTAATTAATTGGGTTGGGTTTTGTTGTTGCCATGGTTAGCCGCAGTGCACTATGGGTTTAAAATACCTGTGGCATTGCCTGGTGTTTAGAATGGGGGCTAGTTTGTCAGAAGGTTTTTCTTAACGTTTTCTCCATCCTCAGGTTTTAATATTCTCTTTGAGATGTGCCCCTCTCCACATTTGTATAAGTCTCTCATCAATATTCAGTTGTTATTTGTCATTTGCTGCTTGTTAGCCTAGTCATGGGAAGTGGTGGGGAGTGGAGAGGTGTTCCTTGTCCACTTAATTGGACAGTCTCACACAGGTCTTATATTCCTGGGCCCCAGGACCAGGGTGCTTTCAGTGCTTCTGCCCCTCCCAGAGGTAGTTCTGGCTCAGCAGGTATTCCCACCTCACCCTGGAATAGAGGGTTCTTTTCTGTTTTCCTCCTTCAGCTGTAGTTGGTTTTCTTCCATGCCCTAAGGGTGACAGTGTGTGTAGCTCGCCCACTAACCCACTAACGGTTTAAAGCTTTTGTTCTGTTGGGGAGAGAGAGAGCAGTGGGATCTGGGTTAGGTTTCTTGTATTTCCTGCAGAAGCTGCCATTTCCTTCCTATATGCCTGTAGCACAAGGGTTCCTTTCTTAGGATGCATGCTGGACTTTTCTGTGAATGCCCAGTGAGATCTATGAAGAAGAAACTGCAAGTGGGCATGGATTTCCTATAGATCCACTTCCTTCAATGGGTTCTAAATACTTTTGCTAGCTCATCCTTGGCCTCTGCCAGCTTGCTGAGTTTTACTAAGTTCTTCAATCTCCAGCAGCCCGAAGTAAGCAAGAGCTCATGACTCATCTCTCCTTGCAGGTGCCTGCTCCTCAAGTTTTAGGTTAGTTGGTAGTCCTATCACCTGAACTCCCTAATGGTCTCAAGAAAAGTGTTGCATGTGCTATTTGTCTGGCCTTGTAAAATGATTTTTTGTAAGTGTAGGAGGGTTTCTCTTTCTGGCTTTCCCCATCTGAGGCAGAGACTGGAAGTCTCACCCAGCCCTCTCTGCTTTTGCACATGTTGCCACTCTGTCTGAGGTCCCCTCCCTTTGCCTGCACGACCTCCTACCTGTCTCCGTGACCTCATGTCCTCAATCTTCTCAGGAGACAGGAGAAGGTTTACATAGAGATTAAACCATTAAATTACTTTGTGGATTCATAAACAAAAATCAGGATTTATTGTCAAAAGACCTAGAATTTGAGTCTCACCTTCGTCCTCAGCAAATCCCTTGTATTTGAGCCTCAGTTTCCTTATTTGTAAAGTAGGGATGCCAATATCTGCCTAATCTCCTTTGCCAGGTGAGATAGGGTGTGTGGCAATACCCAAAACAATTTTATTTATTTTTTTAAAGTTTATTTTGAGAGAGAAAGAGAGAGAGAGCAAGTGGGGGACGGGCAGAGAGAGAGAAAGGGAGAGAGAGAGAGAGAGTCCCAAGCATGGATCATGTGAAATCATGACCTGACCTGAAATCAAGAGTCAGACACTCAGCTGACTGAGCCACCCAGGCACCCCTGACACACTTTTAAAGGTCACTTCCGGCCCATCAACCCAGCAGTGGGCCTGTCCTGAAGAAGTGCTCACTCTTCCTAGCAACTGAAGAGGTTTGTGGCCCCAGGGGAGTGGGCTTGGTCTTGGGTCAGAGCGATATCTCTAGGGGGAGAAACTGCCCTCAACCAGTAGCCACAAAGTAGAAAAGGTTGAAACAAAATGCTGGCCTGGTCCCAGAAACCCCCTTATTTTCTTATTTTATTTACAAAACTTGTTGTCAAATACTAAGGAAAATAAATTGATTTCCATCTTTACTGATGTGTTAAAATTGCTGCAACACCTCATATTACCAAATAGATTTACTGTATAAATTGGAACATAGTTGGTACTTCAGGCAGATCACAAATCTACTTTGGCAAGAGAATATCACTCACAGTCCATTGGTTACAAAAATTAGTTAATTCAAGACAAACATTACATTCTCTGATTCCTGGCACAAATCCCTCCAAATCCTCCATGTGTTTCTGCTATTGAGCTAAAAGATATATATCCATCAGGTCACTTGATTCTCTGCAGAACTGATTTAGATGGTACTTATGCTAGTGCATCCACCAAGAAGAGATAGATCTCATTTATTAAATCTGCCAGGCGGGAACTTAAATGATGGGATTTAGTAATATTGCACTAATCTGTTGCCTTTATTTACTGCTCCCTGTCTTACTGATGTAAATCTTCTCATGGAGAATGTCTTCTAATTCATTCAGTTTGACTCTCCTCCTGAGGAGCAGGGGTGGCTCATTGTCAGGCATATCCTCATGAGAACTAGTACTTTTGAATACTTATGTGCAGTGGACAATGTAAGCGTTCCACCTGACTCCCTAGAATAACTTTGTAACAATGGTGTGTGTGTGTGTGTGTGTGTGTGTGTGCTTGTGCATGCATTGGGGAGGGAGGAACGTGATATATTGAACCAGATACTGTTAAATGTTTTATAGGTGTATTTCATTTCATCTTCACACCAATATGAGGTAGATCCTATTATCATTTCTTTTTAAAAAATTTTTTCTTAGCATTTATTCATTTTTGAGAGACAGAGACAGAGCATGAAGGAGAGAGAGGCAGAGAGAGAAAGAGACACAGAATCCTAAGCAGGCTCCGGGCTCTGAACTGTCAGCACAGAGCCCAAGGCAGGGCTTGAACCCAGAAACCATGAGATCATGACCTGAGCTGAGGTTGGACACTTAACCAACTGAGCCACACAGGCACCCCAGTGCTATTATCAGTTCTGAGGAAGCTTGCTTAAGGAACTTGCCAAAGATCATGGCGTGGCTCCAGAGCCCCTGCTTTTGACACTTCTGCCATTGTCTCTTCTGCATTTCTGTGGCTGGGAGGATAATGACCACAGCAGACGGCCGATGGCTGGTGGATGGTCAGCCTTGGTACGTGTGGTCTTCTCACTCTTCTTTGCCATTGTTTTTGAGTCCTGTCTGACCTGAAGCATTACCTTCCAACCCTCTTTAAAAAATTATGACATGATAGTCTTTGTTGCAACTTATCTGAAGATCCTGTTCAAGTTCCATTTTAGATCTGCCAGGATCTGATCTTTACTATTTGGCATACACCAACACAGGTTTTCTTTTATTCCGCAGAGTTATTACAGCTAAAGTTTTTGCTATTGGTCAGGACATACCATACCTCCCAATAAAGAGGAAAGTTAAAAGACAACTGGGAGCTACCAGTACAAGTTTTTCCTCTGGATAGTATGTTCAGAGAAAATAGCATGTAGTATCTCTAGTGAGCTAAAAGGGTGACTTCCTGAACAAGAAAAAGGAGACTGTGCTAGGTGCAAAAGAGAAGGAAAAAAATGAACTTGGTAATGATTGAAACAGGAAAAGAGGACAACCAAGCACAAAAATGAAAGCCAGATACCAAATTTCCCGGCACTGCTTATAGCTGGAGGTGATCACGTGAACTATTCCTGGCCAGTAAGATGCAAGGGAAAGTCTGCTTTGGTATCTGAAAATGCTCTGCTTTCCTGATAAGAGGTACAGGCAGGAGAGGAGAGCTTACCTACGGCCTTCTTCTCTCCTTGAACTTGCCTACGATGCCTGGAGTATGGCTGTCACCTTGTGACCAGGAGGCACATGAGGAGGAAAAGCTAACAATGCTACCACTGGTGGAACAGAAACAGAAGGAATCCAGATCCTCAATAGCACTGTTGAGCCACTGAAATAAGATCAGCAACAGCCCATCTCAAACCTTCTTGTCCGATGAGAAAAATAAAACCCCATTTGTTTACCAAAAAAGTACTGTGATATTTCTTATATCAAAAAGTGAAGAAATTAGCAAAAAAATCACTTACAGAAACTAATAACTGATTCAAAGGGCTGTGGTTAGCTAGTGGGAGAATCTGAAGAATCCTGTCAGTTAGTTATACAACTAGGTTTCTTTCTTTTCCTTCCCTTCTTCCTTCCCTCCTTCCTCCTTCCCTCCTTTCTTCCTTCCTTGCTTTCTTCTTTCCTTCCTTCTTTCCTTTATTCCTTCCTCTTTCTTTCTTTCTTTCTTTCTTTCTCATTATTTTTTCATTTGAGTACTGTTGGCACACAACATCACATTAGTTTTGGGTGTACAACATAGTTATTTAATTTCTCTATACCTTATGCTATGCTCACAAATGTAGCTACCATCTGTCACCATACAACGCTTTTACGATATCATTGACTATATTCCCTGTGTTGTGCTTTTAACTCCCATGACTTATTCATTCCATAACTGGAAGTCTTTTCACCTATTCTGCCCATCCCCCCACTGGCAGCCATCAATTTGTTCTCTGTATTTATAGATTTGATTGAATAGCAAGATTCCATGTTAAACTTTGCTTTTGTTTCTGCAACTACAAATTGAAAGTCTCAAACAAGTCATTCCTTACTCTTCCAGGGATCAGTAAAAAACCGACAAGATGAGCTCTTGGAAGCATTATCTCTGGATTTTCTGCAGTGCACGGTGGGAGCTCTCCACTGCTTTGCTGAGAGGCAGATCTCAGCTTAATTTTCAGAAATTGGCTTGGAAAGCACTACCCTGTGCATAGCTCCCTCATTGCACACTGGAGTCTGCATTAGAATTTGCTGTTATGCGTCTGTTGCCTACTGCATCACGAACTCCTGGAGGAGCTGTGTCTAATCCATACTTGTATCCCAGGAGATTCACACAGTGCCTGGCACATAGGTGGCACTTGTATCAGTCAGGGAACTGGCAGAAAGCAATTGTTGCTCCCAGATAGAAATAACTCCAAGTTTACTAAAATGATTATTTACAAAGGTGTGAGTAGGAGGTAGGAAGCCAGAAGATATAGTGTAGCACCCTGAGTTAAGAAGCTGTGGGGAGTCATTACTACCCCAAGTCTGAAGGTGAGAGAGGGACAGTTGACACCAGGGACACCAAAATCTGTGTGAACAGCCATTTTAATCTAGGGCTGCAGCCTGCCCATGGCAACCCCTTAGAGAGGGAGCCAGGAAATCAGTTCTCTGATCTTACTCTCCTCCCTCCTTCATCTCCTGTAGGTGCTCCACAGTGACTGAAACCACTTGCACGCAAGGGCGCACTGTTGGTGCAGCCTATATACATTTGGCCTCCTGGAGTTCACAGCAGGTGGACAAAGGTAGAGAGTCCATCTGTGGAGGTGAAAGGAAGATTTCCAGCATAGCACTCAATAAATGTGTGTTGACTGAGTGACTGTCATGTTCATACAGCATGTTCCCTGAGGGAGTGAGCCTTAGGGTACGCATGTTTCTCCTTCTCCCCTGCCCCCTCTCCTTTGCTCACTCCCATTCTCTTTCTATTTGCCTCTTTTTCACTCACTCACTCACTCACTCACTCACTCACTCACTCAATAAATGTGTTTTACTTGCTGTATGCTAAACACCAGGTCTCGAGAGCAACAGACACCATTGTTAGAAATAACACATTGGGGTAAGGTTGTGATAGTATTTTGATGATACTTGGTCAGGGAACCCAGGAGTGTCCATACTCTGCTGACTGAGCTACCCTTCCCTGAAAAGTTTCTGAAGGAAATAAACATTTGGGGAATGGATGCAAAGCAAGATGCCATTGTTGGCCAAGACCAGGAAACTGTGCTGGACCATGTGGAGGGCACTCTCTTGCCTCACTGGGAAGCCCTAAGTAGCTTAAGCCAGAGCAGGTAAAGACCTTTGCTCTCTTCTCACATCTCCAACTTCAAATCTTAGACCTAATCATCCTGATTAGAACAAAAGCTGCTTTTGCCTTAATTCTCCCTATCCTCATATTCAGTTTGTTTTCTGCTTAGGGATTTTTCTTTCTTTATCTCTCAGAAGTTTTAGTGCTGCTTCTAGGTTATCATGCTTCTTCCTGTACAAGATCATCTGCTGGAAGAATAGAGGATTTTCTGTGTTTACAGTGTGAAGATAGCAAGACCTTCTGATTCTAGCTATCACAACCTCCCTCATCTCTTGGCTGATACCTGAAATTCCATCATCATTGCTCATTTCTTTGACTTGACTTTGCTATGAAGGCAGTGCCAGCCAGAAGAAAGACAAGGAGGTATTGAGGGATAAAAACATAAGGCTAAGAGCATGGGGACAGCCTATGCCAAGACAATTTTACTGAGAATTGGCTCGCCTTCTGATCTGGCTGAGTTTCTGTTTAGTGACTGAGTTTCTGTTGGTTTACTCAAGAGACACCCTCCCTTTCTGCCTGCCTGCCTGCCTGCCTTCCTTCCTTCCTTCCTTCCTTCCTTCCTTCCTTCCTTCCTTCCTTCTATCTTCATTCATTTCTTCCTTTTTCCTTTTCTTTTTATAGTTCTCTGTTTTAAAACTCAAGTATAGATTTGTGTAGTCACTGCTACAATTAGAATACGGACAATCTTTGTCACCCCCAAAACTCCTTTATGCTATCCCTTTATAGTCACACTCTCCCCTCCCACTGCCCCTGGGAACCACTGACCTGTTCTCCATCACTACCATTTTGTCTTGTCAGGAGTGACATCTAAATGGGGTCATATAGTGTGTGACCTTTTGCGACTGGCTTTTTTCACCCAGCATAATGCCTTTGGAATCATCCAAGTTTCTGTGTGTTACACCACCTGCTCTTGATCTCCTATGTATTGGATCAACACCACTGTGCCTGCAATCTAGAGACTGGAATGTTATACTCTCTGTTGTTCAGCTCTTACTATAAGCCTGTGTTCTTTTTAGGCTCACTTATTTTCTCTCACTTATTTGCAAGGAACAAAGACCCATTCAACCTCACCCAAGAAAAATAGAGTTTATTATAAGAATTGAGGGCTCTCCCAGGAATTCAAAAATAAGATTCTCATCATGGCCAGGTCTGGAAATGGGAGGTGGTTTTGGATCCAGGGCAGCCTTTGGGGAAAGTCCATGATCACAGTGCCTCTTTCAGGAGCTGCATGGTCTCTCTGTGTAGATGTGCTTTGTCCTTACTCTTTACCAGCTAGCTTTCCCTGAATACATATGCCATCTACTTCCTTCCTGCTCAGCCTTAGTACTTAGCCATCACGTTCTCTCCCACTCCTGCCCTTAGAACATTCCCGATTCCAAATGGGGCTTTGGATCCAAATTCCTGGGGAACAATCTGCTTGGTTCTGCTTATCTTTTTTTTTTTTTTTTTTAAATTTTTTTTTTTCAATGTTTATTTATTTCTGGGACAGAGAGAGACAGAGCATGAACGGGGGAGGGGCAGAGAGAGAGGGAGACACAGAATCGGAAACAGGCTCCAGGCTCTGAGCCATCAGCCCAGAGCCCGACGCGGGGCTCGAACTCACTGACCGCGAGATCGTGACCTGGCTGAAGTCGGACGCTTAACCGACTGCACCACCCAGGCGCCCCGGTTCTGCTTATCTTTTAAGCCAGGTCTCACAAGTGTCTGGCCATCTGATGAAATGCCTGCCCTGTTCTAACCACCTGTGTTTAGTGCAGTGAGGTACAGCAGATTCTTTAGAAGAGGGAGAGTTGGAGAGTGAGACAGATCATGAGTGAGCCCTCTAGTATTTCCCATTAAGAAAGTAGTCTTTATGAAGGTATGTTGACAAGTCCATTAATTTCTTCAGATGTTCTGTTCGTCATTCTTTGATCAGAACAGACCATAGGAAAGATGCAGTCAGACCATCTTGCTTGACTTTCAGCAGGCTGCTTTCCCTGAGGTGTGCTTTGTTACCCTGCTGGCTTTGACTAAGAGAAACTACAAGAGCCACAATGAAGTTATGACTGCATTTTAGGTTGGTGAGGACATTATCCATGCAGTGCTTCTAATATGATGCTTCATGTGAGAAATAGATTAGTGAAAAATTTAAGGACACACTTTATTTCCTCTAAGGAATTGGCATACTTCCTTCCTCCTGAACAAAAAACAGGGGTAACTCATCACATCTCCCTCTGCATTGGTGCCCAGAAAACTCAGTTCTCAGTAAATTAAGGTTTGGCTACAGTGGCTGCCCAGCTCCTGATGGTCTCCATCTTTGTGTTCCTGGCCTGTGTCCTATTCTTATTTTTCTTGATCCTGAATTTTAAATATGCATCTGTTTCCTGTGAGCCACTTCATAATATTTCAAAGATTAGTATAAACAAACAGACAAAAAAAAAGAAAAACATGCTGGAGAGAGCAATGGGGCTTAGTTCCGAGACCCAGGCTCCTGTCTTGACTGTTCCATTAGGTCTCTGGGTCTCCGGGGCTTAGTTTCAAGACCCAGGCTCTGTCTTGACCATCCCATTAGGTCTCTTCCTAAGAGCTAATGATAATAGTCACAGACTTCTCAAGCTGTGAAAAACCTAGGCACTCACAAAATAGCATATACTGAGCATTATATCAAGAGTTATAAGAACATACCTGCGTAATCTCATTTAATCTTCACATACCAAAGGAAATTGATATTGAAGAAAGTTACTTAAAACTCACTAATAACCAGACACAAAAAGAAAATGGTAACTATGTGAGGTGATGGGTATGCTAATTAGTTGGATTGTGGTATTTCACAATGCATACATATAACAAATCGTCAAGTTGTACACATTGAATGTATACAGTTTTTAATTGTCAATTATACCTTAATAAAGCTGGGAAAACAAAAACAAAAACAAAAAGCCAAACCAGACCAAAACTAAAGCTCACTAAGCATCAATTCTCTCATTTATTAAAAGGAGAAATAATACCTTCCCTCTAAGGGTCTGATAAAGGTTAAATGGGATGAAAGATATATAATACCTAACACATGTGTGATACATAGTAGGCACTTAAAAATATTAGCAACCTTTCCTACCTTGTCCAAATGTACACCACCAGGGACCTCTCCTATCATCTTTGGTGAACTTCCTATCCTACATGTGATGTTGGATGTTGATTTAATCCAATCTAAGTGTCTCTTTAGAGCTTTGGTTCTCTTGTCTACAAGTGCTTAACTTATTTGACTATGTCCAGGGCAGCAGTGATGCTTAACCTCCCTTGCCCAGTCGCAAGCATAGAATGATTAAAAAAAAAAAAAAAGAATGATAATTCCTGGCAAGTCATTTTGGATGATAAAAATGAGGTTTTACCTGTGGAAATTTGTAACAGCCACCTTTGGGTCTGGGAATTAATTAAGGAAAGGTTTGTTTTCTGAAAAAATGTAGAGTTGGCCCTGATGGACCATTTGTTTTTCTTTGGAGGGCTAGGAGTTGGGAAGGGGTTGTCATGGAGCAACTTTGGAGTCATTGTTGCTGACCTGGTCTCCCTGAAGGAGCTCACCCACGCTCCTCTAACAGGAACTGCTCCTTGTACTGTGGGCCAGTTGGGAGCCATTAAGCTTGGCTGTGCCTTTATAATCTTTATTATAATCTATCATGGGGCCCATAAGTATTTAACCAAAGAGACTGCTCTTGAGCTCCAGTGACACAGAACAGGTCAATAGCAGGTCAACTGTTTTATAAAGCCACAGGGGCTGCTTAACACAGTGGCACTTGACAAGGCATCATTGCTAGACAGATGTGAAATGGACACTGTGATCCTCTGCTCAGAGCTCAGCACAGGGAGCCAATTAGATACTAGGGCCACCCTCATCTCACCTCTGTCTGCAACCCCTTGAAGGAAACACTGATGTTGTCATTAAAAGACCAAAAGAGAATATTTGTGCAGAACCTATGAGATCTCACTTACCTTTCGCATCCCTTTAATAGACTGTGGCTTCTAGGAATGATGTTTTCTCATTATTAATAATTTCCTGGACATTATTGCAAACCAAACTGTCCTTGAGACCAGACTGATAGGAAGAATTAGGATATCACATCTTGAGTTTCCACCCAGATGATTTAGAATTAAAGGTCTCTTTCAAATGTTTTTTCTGACCTTCATCTCAGACATTGGATGACTAAGAATCTGCTAGCACAGGGGGTTTTATTCTCTAGCTCCTGACCTTGACTTCAAATTTTGAATTACACAGAAAACCAGAATTTTTATACCTGAGAGGCTCCAGGAAAGGCTAATGATTGGAAATATCTTGTGGAAGGCTCCAGGGTCATAGAACTCCAATCCAGCCCCATGGAGCTCCTGTCTCACCTGCTTAAACTTGAACTAGAGGGGGAAATCCTTTTTGGGGGAGAATGTTTTTGAGCAATAGACTGGAAGCCCTTGTCTTCAATTCCCTCCCCAAATTTTCATTTCTTATATAAATTTAGACAATTTCTCTTGGGCAGCCAGCCTTGGGAAAGCAGATACAACTTCTGCCTCCCTTCACATAAGCCCTTTCTGAAACACCTTTATGTGAAGACTTGGGACACATTTGTATTAATTGCCTCCCTGCAAAGAAAGGGCAGAAGAGCCAGAGATGTAGTTAATTGTAGCCCTGTCCCTCCCAGACAATGACACTATTGTCCAGAATCTCCAGGGCCTTCAGTATCTTCCCAACTAGACTGTCTTCATCCTTTGTGTTTCCCCCTTTCAGGAAACCAGATGTCCTGAGCTTAGCAGAACCTGCAATTCTATCTGACACCTTGATGCCTTCCTTTCCTTTGGAACTTTCCTTTCCAGCAGCAGCTAGAAGCCTCCCCAAGGAGGGTGGGTGCTGAGCAAGTGAGAAAGGGAGAGAGGGGATGAGAAATCCTGGTCCAGGGGAAAAGATGCCAAAGGGGAAAGAGAAAGTCAAACCAGAGCCAAAATGAACCACAAAAAAACAAGTGTGAACATATTTGGGGAATATAGTAAAGCTGTTTTTATAATTATCATGTGAATTTATAATTTAAATCTAAGTTTTAATCATTTTTGACTGTGTCATATAGTAAGAAATAAATTTTGTTGTGACTTAGTTTACATACCCAGTTTTACAAACAACATTCACCATCGGTTCAATGCCTGCTGACATTTTTTTCTGTCCTGTCCCACTCCATTTTTTCCTACCAAACCCCACCTTACTCCATTCAAACCTTTTCCATTCCATTTCATTTTTTAGAAAAAGAGGGAATGTTGGCTACCCACTAAATTAATTTCATGATCCATTAATAAGTCATAACTGGCAATTAAAAAATAGTGATTTGTTAAAATTCATGGATGTACAGACTTCTGTGTTCCTAGACTTTCAGAACTGTAGATCATCCATTTCTAGTGTAACTTCATTTTCCAAGTGAAGACACTGAGCCATAAAGAAGTTGTAATTCATCCTTGATTACACAGCTGGTTGATGGTAGAACCTGTATTCTTTCAGAATTCACATTGTGATGCAAGAGGGAGCACAGGGTGGGACAAAGAGGCCACGGCTGGAATTTGTAGACATGTTTTGTTCAGAACTCTGTGACCTTGAGAAAATTACTTAAAACAAATTGGCCACAGTTCTCATAAAATGTGCTGTTGTGAGGACCAAATAGGTAAAACATGGGAGAGGGTTTGTAAGTGGATGACATCCAAAGGTATGGAATAACTATTTTCCAGCCTTTTTGCATCTGAAAGGGCAGGTATATCTGAATTTAGAGAGCCCTGGCTTTGGGACTGGAAAGAAAAAGTCTATGTGGGAATTGGCCTCTCTCTTTTCATCATCTACAGACTCCCAGCCCCCCCCCCTACTTTGCCTTCTCTTTTTTAATGATTTTTCTTCTTGGTTTTATCTTCTCATTTCCTGATGTTTCTCCTTGGTTTTATCGTGTCATGTGGTGATGCTCACAACTAAGATCTTTGTCAATGTGTCTTGGTTTTGGGGTCTTCCTAAATAATTCAAGGTCAATGCATGGTTAGAAATAAACAGTCCATATGGGGTGATAAACATACTCACAAGTGTGTTTGCAGTTCTGTAGCAGCCACTGGACTGGTGTCTCTCTAAGTGTGGGAAATGGAAAGGGGCAGATTAGCCATCTGGAAATTCATCTAAGATGTTCCATCTGTGTCTTAAGAGAACGTGACATTCCATAAAGAGAATTAGTAGGAATGAGTAAGACATGTGGATCAGCTGGTCCCAAGGTAGATGCATATTGCCCCTGGGGCTTTCAGATACTTGAGATTTTCTCTGATATGGAGGTAAGCAGGTGTGAATGGTCTCACACCAGGAGAAGCCCTTCTTTCTTGTGGAGACTTCAGATGGCATCTTGTTCACAGGTGACTTTGTCCGGAAAGAGTTTCAGTTGGCATCAACCCCTGTGAGGCATTTTGCTTGGATGTTCAGGTTCTTCAGGGGTGAGCTATCTCAGGAGACCCAAGGAGGGTTGTGATGTATTGTGGGCTATCCTGGCAGCTCCCCAGATTTGGACTACCCTAAGTGCTCTCAGAAGCACAGTTGAGCTTGGTCTGGCCTCATGGTCACCTTGGGGCCATTTCTCTACACTGCTTTGGAAGAGGTTCAAGGGATTGGGGTTCACTCCTCTAGGGACCTTGATATGTCTTAGAACCATAAGAGAACTTTGCCTGCAGAACATTTGCATAAATCCATCTGCTTATTCTTCCTGTTCCATATTTGAAAGATATGGCAAGGATAAGGCTCATTTTGTTTTTTTCTCCTATCAACATAAATTCTACTCAAATATCTGGTTCAGTTTCTTTAGTAATTTATGCATTCTCAGCTCAGTGATTTTCTGCAGAAGCAGCCTTTTATGAGAAACTAGAATTTTCCTGGGGAGAAAATTGCCTTCTCTGTCACTGTAGTCTATATTTGGTGCATAACCACCTGTGTGACATGACCTGAGTTTTCACACTTAAAATGAAGAAGCTGTACCTAGAGAGGACATCTTGTGGTGGTTAAGAGCACAGATTTTGAGAGCCAGGCTGCTTGAGTTTTGATCTCTACTTAACCACTTACCGGGGGTATGACCATGGGAAAATGACTTAACCTGTCTGTGTTTCAAATTTTTTCATCTATAAATTGGTGATGGTAATAACAGTATCTATGTCATGAAAATGGTGTAAGTTAATGCAGTGCCCAGTTATAGTAACTGCTATCTGAGATTTAGTGGTTTTCTCAGACAATCTCTAAGGTTCTTTGTACTTTTAAAAGGGGGTGATAAGAGTATAATAGTGCCATTTTACATGGCATTAACTCTTGTTTATAAGACCTGTCTCCATATATTAGCCTCTGCATGAGGAAATTGAGGCAGAAAAGAGGACTTAAGGACATACTTTAAAATTTTTTTTTAATTTTATATTTTTCTTAAAGTTTATTTATTTATTTTGGGGGAGACAGAGAGAGAGAGAGAGAGAGAGAGAGAGAGAGAGAATGCACACACACACACAAGCAAGGGAGGAGCAGAGAGAGAAAGAGAATCCCAAGCACTGACAGTGCAGAGCCCAATGCAGGGCTCGATCTCATGAACCTTGAGATCATGACCTGAGCTGAAACCAAGAGTCAGACAGATGCTTAACCAACTGAGCCTCCCAGGGCATACTTTTTAAGGGAAACAGATGAGTCTAAAGCTGAGCCTTCTGACTTTGCTTTGGCACTTTCCTTACATGACGTCATTCAACTGAGTATTGATGTTTCCCTCTTAAATGGTTCTCCTCTTGATACCTCTTATTGTATTAAGACAATGCCACCATTTTCCAAACTACTGGATACCACCAGAGATCTCAAAGCATCCAAAACTTTTCCTGCCCCTTTCTATTTTAATTAAGATAACACTAGCTGCTATAAGAGATAAACTAAAAACTCAGTGGCTTAACACAATAGCAATTTATGTGTCACTCATGTAAAGTACACTATCAGTGTTTTCAGTTCTCAGTTGGTAGATGATGTCCCATGTGGTTATTCAAGGACACAGGCTTCTTCAAGAATATTTCCTTCCTCTTCCAGGACCTTGGAATTCTCCTTCTGGGTGGTAGATGAGGCAAAAGATCATGAAGGTTTTTCACCTGCTTTGAGACCTAAGCAACACGCCATCATTTCCTTTTACATTTGAATGGCAAAAACTACTTGTGTGGCCCCATCTAGGCATAAGGTGTGTAGAGAAATGTAGTACCTGGCTGGGCAGTTGCTTCTTGACAATACCTTAGGGAAACATAAATTTTTGGCTATCAGCTAGTCATTTGGCCACACTTATTCATCCCACTTTCAATCACTTGGCGGATCATGCCTATTCTCTGTCTAAGTTTTCTCTTGTATTGGTTCCCTACTTCCATTTCCATTGCCACCACCCTAATTCAGGCCCTTCTAATCTCATCCTAAGATACTATCACCCTTACGTGATTTCCTTGCTTCTATTTTCCACATTTCCCCATGTCTCCCACATGCCACAGCCAGATTAATTGTCCTGAACTACTTTTTCAGAATGTCATTTTCTTTTTCTAAAAAATTTCTTAATGTTTGTTTATTTTTGAGAGAGAGAGAGTGTGAGTGGGGGAGGGGAAGACAGAGAGGGAGACACAGAATCCAAAGCAGGCTCCAGGCTCTGAGCTGTCAGCACAGAGCCCCATGCAGGGCTCAAACTCACAAACTGTTAAATCATGACCTGAGCTGAAGTCGGACACTCAACCAACTGAGCGACCCAGGTGCCTCCAGAATGTCATTTTCATAGGCTCCATTCAGCAACAACTCAACATTGATGGGGCTCCTATTCATGTTGTGATAGGCACTGAAGGGACCCAGAAATGAATAATATCTTGTCCCTGCATTTAAGCTGCTTATAATGAGCTATGGACTAGGACAGGGAATAAGTTCTAGGATGGAAGTACCAATAAACTGTTCTATGTGTATAGAGGAGGGAAATATTAATTTCTTAGAAAGGAAAAACAATTCTAGTTGGGAATTATTAAGGAAAGTGATGAAGCACAAGACTTGGGACAATATAACGAGAGTATATGTAGTTTCTGAAAGAGCTCAAATCTTTGGGCCACGGTGAATTTCATTCCAGGAAGCTGAGAAGATATAGCTATAACTGCTGAGTAATTGGCTGACTTTTTAAGGCATGGTAGTGATTTGGAAAGGTGCTGAGGGATTAAAGATAGGTAGACTTCTGAATTAAAAAAAAAGAAGGTAGGAAGTTCTATATTCTGTAGTCTAGTGAGTTTGATATCTATATCTTAAAAAATTTTTAAACTTATTAGTAAGTAGATGAGATGAACTTGGGTTTGCTCTGAACAAATCATCTTAGATTGGTCTTGTTTTTTCCTCTTTTAACAGTCATTAGATGGGGCACCTGGGTGGCTCAGTCGGCTGAGCGACCGACTTCAGCTCACGTCATGATCTCATAGTTTGTGAGTTCGAGCCCCACATCGGGCTCTGTGCTGACAGCTCAGAGCCTGGAGTCTACTTCAGATTCTGTGTCTCCCTCTCTCTCTGCCCCTCCCACGCTCATGCTCTGTCTCTCTCTGTCTCAGAAATAAATAAACGTTAAAAAAATTAAAAAAAAAAAAACCCAGTCATTACAGAGGAAGATCAATCGTAGATAGAGGTTCAGTTTATCTGTATTTCAGCTAGCATTTTGATCAGTTTGAACAAAATTCTTATGGAGAAGTTGGAACAGTGTGGTCTGGATGATGGTACGGTTTAATGTATTAAGTTATTAAATGAATTCACTTAAACTTGAAAAAAGGCTTATAAAGGTGTTCCAGGAACCTGTTATTGCTCTCACCTCTCCTTTAAAAAATCACTGATTTTGGTGGAAGACTTGATGCTCAAATTTGTGGTTGATATGAATTTGGGCACTAAGCTGGTATCTTTGAAGTAGTGAATTTTTTAAATTCCCTGGCTACTTTTCTAAACTTGAGTTTGGAATGAAAAAAGACAAATGAGATATGGTCCTCCGTATGATAAATTTCCTCTGTATATGTTTATCCCCTCCAGAAAAGATAGAAGCTAAGAGTTTCTAATTATATTTTGGCTCAGAATTGTTCATGTATTAAAAGTTAACTTTGTACCAGTCAGTACCACTCAGCCAGAAGGATGTTCTTATTACATTTAAAAAAGAAGTGACCAAATAGAAACTAGATCCTAAATCCTCTGCCTGAGTTTTAGAGGAAATAAGTTAATGAATTATACTGTCCTGCATACTTCCCCAGTCCCTACTCTGCTCCTACTTCGGAAGAAATAGCCTTGGGGAAAAGGATCAGTGAGAGGTTGGCTGTGCTCTGATGAATAGAAGTTTGGAAATTCTGCATAAACGTGTGAGCCCTGAGCTCTAACTGGAAGTGTTGTGGTTATGTCTGAAGGCCCAACTCTACTCCCGTGGGTACTCCAGAATGAAAGTCAAGGGGCCTGCTAAGTTGAACCATGGTTTAGATGGAGTTATTAAAGTCATAACACCATAGCCCACTGCATAGCAGGGAGAAGGGCACTGGAGCATCTTCTACTCTTGGGACACAGGTGAAGGAATATGTGGGGTGGGTCCATGCTCCTAATAAGTGGGCTTCCTTTTTTTTTTTTTTTTTTTTTTATAAATGCCCAGTGCTAAAGAGTGCTTACTTCTGTTGAGTCATGAAAGGGGCTATCTTCTGAGTCAGCAAGACCTATATCTGAAAATGTTGAAACAGAAGCTACATGGCCCCTTGCTAGTCATGTTGTAGAGGGCATTCCTAAGCAGGGCAGAGAGCAGGGAGGCTTTAGGAGGAGAATCCTTTGAACATTTCTTTGAGTACTGAAAATATCCAAACTCCCAAGTTACCAGTTATAGCCTCCACTGTCTGGTTAGGAGCTAACTTCAGCATCAGAAATATCTGTGTTTTACTCCAGCTCTGCCACTTAATTTTGAAACACTGAACAAGTTAGTTCACCTTTCTGTGCCTCAGCTTTTTACCTATAAAATGGGGGATATAATATTAGTCTATCAATAGCTAACTCCTCAAAAGACAGCTAAAAACTCCATTGATCAAGCACAGCTCAGTTTACTAACTTCGGTAAAGGTGGGATCACCATTTTCCAAAGTCTGTGGTGTCTCAGATGGAATAAGTCAGAAGAATATATGTACAGGGTTTTAGAGCCTGGACTGTAGGACTGTAAGTGGGTCTTGAAGAGCAGAAGAGGTTGGAATTTCACAGTTTAGAACAACAGCTCTGGATTAGTGGGCACTGTGAGGCAGAGGTCCCAGAGTGAGCTCTTTTAGGGACTTCACAGTCTTCTCTTCCAGGAGTAAGTATTTCAGGAACAAGTAGCTCAAATATTTTTGCCTGGTCCTACTATTGTTTCTAGGGATAGGAAAGTTTCCATTAATATGTACCTCATAAGGTTGTTATGAAGATTCAATAAAATAATAGACAAAAGTACATAAAGTGCAAAAATAAAATCCAGCAGCGGCTCAGCAAATTTGGTCAATATTAATGATTGTTGTCCATTCCTTTACACTTCCGATGTTACTGTGGCCAAAGGAAACCCCACCTTTATATGTCAATATCTTTATAAATATCATCCTGTCATCCTGGAATTTCCTCTCTCAACTTCCGCTGTTCTAGAGAAATACAAAACTTCAAAACTTCTCAACATCCTTTTCTCCACGCTGCCTTCCCAGACCTCTCCTAATAGGAAGGGTTTTGTCTTCTGAACTGCATGTGTTCATGTGGAGCTCTTCTTTCTGATACTCATTGCATTCTGCTTTCTACCTGTGATAGTTATGTGCATGTAGGTATAATGTCTCCTGTTAGACCCTAAAATCATGCTTTTGCCCCCAGATAGGCACCTCTTCCACCCCGAGTGCTCAGCCCGGAGTCTTGTCTGTTCTCTAGATGCTTGCTGATTTAATAAACGTAATTTAGGGGTGCCTGGGTGGCTCAGTTAAGCGTCTGACTTCAGCTCAGGCCACGATCTCACTTTGAGCCCTGTGTTGGACTCTGTGCTGCCAGCTCAGAGCTGGGAGCCGGCTTTGGATTCTGTCTCCCTCTCTCCCTACCCTTCCCATGCTTGCACTCATTCTCTATCTCAAAAATAAATAAACATTGGGGTGCCTGGGTGGCTCAGTCGGTTGGGCTGTCAACTACAGATCATGTCATGATCTCGTGGTCTGTGAGTTCGAGCCCCGCGTCAGGCTCTGTGCTGACAGCTCAGAGCCTGGAGCCTGCTTCAGATTCTGTGTCTCCATCTCTCTCTGCCCCTTCCCTGCTTGCTGTCTCTCTCTCTCTCTCTCTCAAAAATAATAAACATTTAAATAAATAAATAAATAAATAAATAATAAAAATTTAAACAAAGTAAATAAACATAACTTATTATTGACCAAGCCTAAAATAGGAGACCTTAGATAAGAGCTGCAGCTTAAGCAAAGCCTGGGTCTTTTTTGCCTACTTTGCACACAGTAGGTGAATTCATTGCCTTGAGCAATCTGCAAGTGTGACTGGATGATGCCAGGAAGATAATAGAGAAGAGGGATGTGTGCAGAAATAGCAAATAGGCAGTGGCAGGTCATGCAGAAAATGACGGTAAGGGAATACAAAGAACTAGTAGTTAAGGTCAGAGATATGGGCAAAAAAGAGTCTTTCAAACATGGAATGTTGGCTATAATTCAGAGCTACAAATCTAACTAGGAAAGACCAACTAGCGAATTCATTAAATGATTCTGTTTCCCTTAGGACATGGTTACTGCTTGCTAGGTTACCACATTGATCAACGTCTCTCCTCTTGGCATGTATCTGGCAGGTTCCACAGTATTTTTGAAGTTAACCTTGGAAATAGAGACCTAATTTTAAAGTTAAAAACTGATTATGTTAATTTAATATTCATTAAAGCTCCCATACATAATTTATTAAACATTTTAATGAAAAAACATGTCACATTGTTTTATAAGACTAGCTAACATTTTATAAATGTGGTGCTTTATTATACATTAACTCATAGAATCCTCATATAACCCTATGAGGCATTTATTTCCTCCATTTTCCTTGTAGGTTAAGTTACTTGCCCAACATCTCTTAGCCACCAAATGGTGGAGCCCAAATTCAAACTTAGGGTGGCTTTACTCCAAAGTCATATTATTAACCACAGAAGTAATTGAATATACACATATTGATATATATTAATTATTAAATAAGGCTCTCATCTAAAAGCAAGATTGTTTTGCTAAATGCAACTAATTTTTTGGGATGGGGGAGACATTGTGGAAGAGATAGTATATAAATATTATATGTTAAATTATATAAATTTTTCCAAAACACTTACATAGGTTAAATTACATATATATATATATATATATATATATATATATATATATATATAATGCATATATAAAAATTCAACTAATTGTTAATATGAATAAAAATGCTATTTCCATGAAATTTGCTTAGTAGTCCTTAGCTATATCAGTTTTACACACTGTATGTACATGTTAGGGTTGCAAGAGATATATATTTATTCATAAATGTAGGGGGAATAGACCAGAGTAGTCAAGGAATATCGAAGACTCAAAGTTTATTGCTTTATTTACTTACATAAACAAACAAGTAGGAAATGAACACAGGGCTCTTAGACCCTTGAGTGAGCTCTGGAGTTTAGTGTAATTTTTTTTTTAGTTGTTTTATTTTTCCTACCAAAAGCTAGTATGTTCATATAGAAACATAGGAAAGTGGTCAAGGGTGACAAAGCCTGACAATTGACTTTGCCTTTAAAACAGGGTAATGTATATCTTTTCAAATAGTTCTCTTGTCCTTGGAATCCCAAAATAGAATATCTTTCCTTAGTCACTTGTGGCTGTCCCTTCAAAAATTGACTGGGACTCTTACTAAAGTTGCATCATTTTAATGAGGTATTTCTGGTGTTTCTTGTGCTACTCACTTTTTCCATTTTCTAGCAGGTGGGGAGAAAGCATTTGCTGCTGCAGCCTCGGGATGCGTAGCTCCCAGCCCTGCCCTGTTGGAGGGTCTACAGTCAATCAGTGTCTGCGGTCAGTCAGCTTCTGTGTGGTTCCTCGGGCAGCACATCTGTGTGTCCTATCCCGGGAGTCCACACAGCGTGTAAGCCGTTCTCAGTTGTGTAGAGTAATTCTCTTACCACCACCCTGCCTTCTCATGTTGTTCATCTCACAAATTTTAGACCAGGCCTTAGAGATCACCTGGTTTCCTGTTTCATTTTATTGACTGGGAAACTGAGGTCCAGGTAGGCCTAGTGGGTCTGGAATTGTGACCCTCAGACCAGCAGCATCAGCCTCCCCAGGAACTTTCTGGAAATGCAGGTTCTCAGTCAGGTCTCACCTGACCCCTAGGGACTCTGAAACTCTGGGGGTGGGGCCCAGCAATCTACATGTTAAGCAGCCATTCAGAGGATTCTGATTCATGCTCTTGAGCCATTTGTGCAAGGTCATGCAGCAGCCAGAGGGACGCAGACCCGGGTTTCCTGATCCCCAGTGTAGACCTGGAACCCTCTGCATCTGCCTCTTCCTGAGCTTCACTCCCTATGTGGGGTTTTTTTTCCCCCTTGGCTTTTTTTTTTTTTTTTTTTTTGGAAGCTGGCGTTTGTTCATTTAGTTTTTAATGAGGTCGGGTCTAGCTGCCTTTTCCCTCTCGCAGCTTGCTGAAAGATCTAAGTTCAGGAGCTATTACCTAATTATATTAATTTCATGTCTGGGGATTTTAACAATTTCTTCAAATTGAAGTTTTAATATTACCACAAATCCTTGCCCTGAGCAGAGGTATTGTTAGTTCCCCTCGTTCATACAGGTTTTTCTGTGCCTTTCAAGCCAAGTTCAGCAGCTGAGCAGATACATTTTCTTTCAGTCTTCTGAGTAGACAAGAAAGGCTCCTGTCCTTTCATGAGCAATATTCTTTCTCTAGTGACGGTTTTGATCCTATTCTGACAAAACCGCACACCGGGATTGCCCCTTTCAAGTCCGCCTCTCAAAGCACCAGCTGCAGCACCACTCCTCGACCTCCCATGTTGAGAGAACGGGGCTCTCCGGAACTTCTGAGGTTCACCCTCTGCCTCAGTGGGCCACAGGCAGGACAGACACCCTTGTATGACCCTCTTCTACTGTTCTTCAGGGACATCCTCCCTGTGGCTGAGCTTCCAAGGGGCTACACTCCCTTTAATCTCCCTTGTCTCAGCCTGTATTTCCTCTGGGCTTCCATCCTGAGGCTGGAAACCTGTTGTGGTCACAAGGCCCTGGCAGGAAGCTGTGTGTTTTATGGCTTTTTTCTTCCAGGACAGAAGTTTGCAGGGCTGCTGAAAGTCACTTTTGAGCTCCACTAGGCTTCTGCTTGGTGCAAGGTTTACTAATCTGGGCCTGGGAAACTCTGAGGGCCATGGAATATTTTCTTTTTTTCATCTGCCTCTTCCTCCACCCCAGGGGAGCTCTTTCATTCTGGACCTTCTCCAAGTGGCTAGCCTAGGACACACCCAAACTGGAGAGCTCTTGGGAGCCTGGAGGGCTTCTGGGACTGAACTCTGGAACCAAGTATACTCCAGGGGGACCCCTGAACCAACACTCTGAGTGGGCCCTCTGGCCCAGAGGGCCTGGAGTTGACCTGGCTGCCCAAGGACTCCTCAGGCTGAGACCGGCCCTGGGGACTGATCAGAGCCCAAAGAGCCACAGGGAGAGAAAGGAGATTTCAGGAAATTTCTGCTAGGTATTTGGATCTATGACATTTGTTTACTTGAGGTCAGATTTTCAATACCGAAAACTGTTCAGTGTCTCTGGGCTTGGGTTTAATGAGTACACTTTTACATGATGATTCTGTTTACATAAGGAACTATTGTGGAGTCCCTGCTGATGTATCAAGAATAACAAAGATAATAGCTACTGTTATGGAGTACATGCTGTGGCTTTCTGTCATAGGAGCTTTATAGTCATTGCCATGAATCCTGTCCAACTGGCAAGGTGGATAGATACTATTAGCCTCATAAAACACTAACCAAGTGAGGAAATTTAGCGACAGTTTTCTTTTTTCTGTGAAGTTTTGGTGTGGAGTTTAGGGTACATTGACTCTGAAGTCAAACAACCAAGTTCAAATCCTAGCTCTGCCATTTAGTATTGTAAGACCTGGCTACACTCAAGATCCCACTGCCTCAGTTTCCCCATCTGTAAAATGGACATAATAATGGCATCTACTTTAGGACGCTTATGTAAAGATTTAAGAATTAGTATACATTAACTACTTAAAAAACACCTGGCATAAAGTAATCACTATAGCTGGCTAAGAGAATGGAAACCTGAACAAAGTACTGTTTCATATTATTTGCCAAATGAACTCATCCTTTAAAGTAGGTTTTTCTGCTCCCTCTCTCTCTGCCCCTCCCCCGTTCATGCTCTGTCTCTCTCTGTCCCAAAAAGAAATAAAAAAAAACGTTGAAAAAAAAAATTAAAAAAAAAAAAAAAAAAAAAAAGGGGGCGCCTGGGTGGTGCAGTCGGTTAAGCGTCCGACTTCAGCCAGGTCACGATCTCGCGGTCCATGAGTTCGAGCCCCGCGTCGGGCTCTGGGCTGATGGCTCGGAGCCTGGAGCCTGTTTCCGATTCTGTGTCTCCCTCTCTCTCTGCCCCTCCCCCGTTCATGCTCTGTCTCTCTCTGTCCCAAAAATAAATAAAAAAAAGTTGAAAAAAAAATTAAAAAAAAAATAAAGTAGGTTTTTCTGGGGCGCCTGGGTGGCGCAGTCGGTTAAGCGTCCGACTTCAGCCAGGTCACGATCTCGCGGTCCGTGAGTTTGAGCCCCGCGTCGGGCTCTGGGCTGATGGCTCAGAGCCTGGAGCCTGTTTCCGATTCTGTGTCTCCCTCTCTCTCTGCCCCTCCCCCGTTCATGCTCTGTCTCTCTCTGTCCCAAAAAATAAATAAACGTTGAAAAAAAAAAAAAAAGTAGGTTTTTCTACATGTCTAATACTTATTTCATGGCTCTTTTCAGTGCTAGGTAATAAAACAATTCAGGGCATAGTAGGAAAGTCCAGGAGGGGATATGCAATTTTTACTTAGAACAAATAGCCCATTTATCGCTCCCCTCACCCCCTCCCCTGCTCTCCCACCTCTTCCAGAGTGCTCTCTGGGCACCCTGCACCTTTGTAACTCTTGTGGCTGCAAATCACACAGCAGCCAGTGCTGAATCCCATTTGCAGTACAAAGAGACTTCCAGGAAGGAATGGGCTTAATTAGTAAGAGATGTTCAAGGTAAAGCCTTTACAAAAGAGCTAACTGTGCTGTGTTAAAGGAGAGAAATATGATGAAAGCCACCATTACCGGAGCCAGGATGATGCATATATTTCCTTAGCCTTTGCCTGCCATGTCACATCTGCTTCGATGTCCCAGCTCCAATTTCAGGGTAGTTCAAAGCTTAGATTTCTGACTAGAAACCATGGAACAGTGTAAGATACCATCAGATCTGTAACAATTTCGGCCAATTAACATGCCAGCTTGGGGAAAATGTAAGTGAAAGAAACAGGGACCTATCTCCCAGAGCTATAGGTGAGAAACAGACATAGAAGTAGCCTTTCCCAAATACAAGTAGAAATTTCTAAGCCTGAGTCTGAATATAAGCACTGTGGGGGCAAAACATTAACTGAGTGATGAATTTGGATGATGAGACAGAAACAACTGACATGAGGTGGCAACAGCTTTGCAGAGCTGGGACTTGACCAGATTACTGGGGGTGGGGGAAGGGTGGGAGGGTGTTGGTAAGAGGGAAGGAGAGGGAAGGTTAGCATAAACAATAGAATCAGAAATCTCAGTTCTAATGTTGGCCTTGTCACTTGCCAGTTTTGTGATATTGAATGAGTACCCCTGTGGGCTGTAGGTTTTTAAGGTCTTACATACTATTCTTAGTGACCTCCATATATGCATTAAGTTTTGTCCAAGGTCTTTAAGGAAGAGACAGAGAATCTTCTCTAACAACTTGCTAAAGGCTTCAGAGAGATCTCATTTGGAGATGGGGCCAACATTTATATGACTTAAATGGAATATTTGCTTCTCTTTAATTTATATATCCTCTCCAGCAGGAGGTGCTGTATCGTAGAATTTGTGGCTATTGAAGAAACAATTTCTAAATCACAATTAAGTAGCTATTAACTATTTCCTGGCTTTATTTATGATCACTAGTAAGGCTTGTGTTTTGTTTCTAGAACTGACCTGGGAATTTAGGGAAAATTCTTTGACCACACTCAATGTGTAGATTCTATTCTGAGCTTTCTAAACTTGTTATGGTTCTTGAGGGTGAATGAAATTTGTGTTTTTTTTTAATATGAAATTTATTGTCAAATTGGTTTCCATACAACACCCAACAGGTGCTCGTCCCAACAGGTGCCTCCTCAATGCCCAGAGGGTGAATGAAATTTGTAACGATACGTAAACTGAGCAAAGGTGGGCATTCATTCATTCAACACATATTTAACAAGCCCTGACTATGTTCCAGGCATTAACTAGGTACTGGGGAGATGGCAGTGACAAAGGCAAACTCTGCTATGACATAGTCAAAAATCTGTGTGTGATAACTAGTTCCATGTGCATTTACAATGGGACAGGATAAGTTTCATGATAGCAGAAGTGTAGGAAGCCTGGCAGAGACTGTTAGCCCTCACTCCTCTATCTACATTTCTACATTTCTCAGCCCCTTGCATTTGATAGCATTGTGTGATTGTCACCAAAGCCATGTGAGTGGAAGTGATGTGTCACTTTCATCCAGGGTACACTCTCTCCATGCTCACTCTTACCTTGATAACTTTGGAGGCCTCATATTCCAGAGAACATAGCTATAAGATGGAGGAGTGTAGGCCAGTCTGCTTCAGACATGTGATGTGAATGAGAAATAGACTTTTTTTTTTTTTAATTTTTTTTTTCAACATTTATTTATTTTTGGGACAGAGAGAGACAGAGCATGAACGGGGGAGGGGCAGAGAGAGAGGGAGACACAGAATCGGAAACAGGCTCCAGGCTCTGAGCCATCAGCCCAGAGCCTGACGCGGGGCTCAAACTCACGGACCGCGAGATCGTGACCTGGCTGAAGTCGGACGCTTAACCGACTGCGCCACCCAGGCGCCCCGAATGAGAAATAGACTTTTAATGTCAGTGTCATAAAAGACAAAGAAAGAGTCTGGAAATATTCTAAATTAAAGGAGGCAACTAACAAATGCAGTATCTACCTCTAGAATGAATGGGGAAAGGGGAAAATGCTACAAAGAATATTATTAGATCAGCTGACAAAATTAAAATGCAAATATTAGATTAAATTTTTAAAAGTTTTGTATTAGTCTAAACCTGTGAAGATGACAGTTATACTATAGTTATGTAAGAGACCTCTCTATTGTTAGGAAATATACACTGAAGTATTTAGGATCAAGAGCCATATGTTATGTAACTTACCCTTAAATACAGATGTAAATGGGGGTAAAATGTTAACAACAGGCAAATTTGGGTAAAAGGTATATGGATGTCCCTTGTACTGTTTTTAGTTTTGCAACTTTTTGTAAGTTTGAAATTATTTCCAAATTAAGTGCTGAAAAATAAAATGTCACTAAGTCACTAAGCTGTTAGAGTCTATTGTTGCCAAAGTGTAGCCCATATTTTCTTGTCTAGTACAGATGGAATTGGGAATATTATTTCAGGGCTAACCAGTTAATTTAGAGGTCGAGGAAAGAGTTCCTGGAGGAAGATTGTTTGAAAAATAAGTAGGAATTAGCCAAGTAAAGAAGGAGGAGTATTCCAAGCAGAGGAACTATATATGAAAGCTGGTAGTGATGGGGCGCCTGGGTGGCGCAGTCGGTTAAGCGTCCGACTTCAGCCGGGTCACGATCTCGCGGTCCGTGAGTTCGAGCCCCGCGTCGGGCTCTGGGCTGATGGCTCAGAGCCTGGAGCCTGTTTCCGATTCTGTGTCTCCCTCTCTCTCTGCCCCTCCCCCGTTCACGCTCTGTCTCTCTCTGCCCCAAAAAATAAATAAACGTTGAGAAAAAAAAAAAAAAAAAAAAAGAAAGCTGGTAGTGAGAAAGGGCACACAGTACATTTACAGAACAGAAAGAATTCAGCACGCCTGGGACATAGAGGGTGAACAGGGAGAAGGTGAGAAACGAAGCTGGAGATATAGGCAGAGCCAGGTCCCAAAGCACCATATAAGCCATGGTAAGGTGTTTGGATTGTATACTAAAGGCAGTAGAAAACCATGAAAGATTTTAAGGAAGAGAATGCCATGATGGTGTTTCATTTTAAAATGGATTGGAAGGGAAGAACACTATTTCAGGAAAGCTCAGTGGGGTAGTGGCCATAGGGATGGAGAGATGTGGGAGATTTGAGGTTTGAGAGCTGGTTAGCAGATGAAGTCTATTGTCCTGGGTGATTGATGGATGAGAAATGGGAAGCGTGAATAACTCCCTAATTCTGGCTGAGGGAATCTGGTAGATAGTCCTACCATCTAAGAAACCCAGGAAGAGGGTCAGGTTTATCAACGGAAAATAGTATGTTCAGATTGGACATTTCAATTGGAACATCCAATGGCGCGATGGTCAGGAGGCAGTTGTATACATAGGCAGGGAGCTAATAAAGGAGGTCAAGGTTACAGGTAGAGATATGGGAGCTCCCAGAACCTTCATGGGAGTGGTGAGGTCACCAGGAAGAGGGTAGAGTGGAGAAGAGGGCCTAAGGCAGAACCCATGGGGCAGTAGCAGTATGGATGGGTAGAGGACTTGATACTAAGACAGGCTTCAGCAGTGCCGAAGGAGATAGGCTCTTGCCACTCTGGTGTCTCAGTTTCTGCCCTTGAAAATTAGTCCTAGCTCACTGGGGTAGTTAAAACTCTTCTAATTGATACTTAGACAAGGAATGAGATTAGATCTGGAAGCTTCAAAATAGCATGTTTTTACATTTACAAGGGATTTCTGCATGTTTAATGATTAAAGTATTTTCTACAGTTAGTAAGTGATCTGTTGCCACTTCATTTTATAGATGGGATCATGGAGTTCAAGAAGCTGTAAATGCTCTGCTTTCTGTTCCTCAGGGATTTGGCTGGCAAGGTAGGAATGGGATGCCAAGCTTTTGGCTTTTACATTTAGTGTAATTCCAAATTAATTATTCATAGGTCAAGACATGTTACAAATGCCTTTTTGTATTCTTTTTAGGTTTTAATCCTCATTTTTTCTGGTTCCATTAACCAGTGCTCCCCTTTACACTATGTGTTTTTTGGAAGGCTACATGGAAACAAATTTGTAGTCATTCAATTGATCATCGTCCTTGGATCCCTGATTCCTCCTCATGCTTCACGACCAGGTTTAGGTGTGCTCCTGGAGGCATTGCTCTCTCTTCCTTGCTAGGCTGTGCTAAGTGCCCAAGGGCAAACTTCCAACATTCTGCTGACAAGGTCTGTTTCTTGTGGTTTTCTCCCACTAGCCTGTGAGCACTGTGAGCGCCAGGATTGGGTCTGACTGGTTCATCCTTGAATGAACACTCCTTACTGAAGGGGCTGAAGGCTCAGATGGTTAGAACATATCTGAATTTACGTGTATGTAATTACATTTGCATTTATATATGTTGGGGCTTTGTGTTCAAAATTTGAATTTTGAATGTAGAGATAGGTGGTGGGTGTGATTCTTTTGTGGGTCTGTCACTGACTATTTCAAGGCAGCAGAATGATCCAGCCATCCCACTTTTGGGTACATATCCAAAGGAAATGAAATCGCCATCTTGAAGAGATACTTGTGTTGCCATGTTTATTGCAGCATTATTTACAATAGTGAAGACATGGAAACTGACTACGTGCCCACTGATGGATGAATGAACAAAGAAAATTATATATATATATATTTTATATAATATAATATAATATAATATAATATTAGAAAATTATATATATTTTTTATATAATATAAATAATATAAATATAATATAATACATATAATATATATAATATATAATATATATTGAATATATATTCAATATATAATATATAATATTATATATATACATATATATATGTATATATATATATATATAATCTCCTCCTTGTAGAATCTAAAAAGAACTAAACTCATAGACACAGAGAGTAGATTCATGGTTTCCAGGTTGTGGTTATGGAGGGTGGAGGAAATGAGTCAAAGGATACAAACTTTGAGTTATAAGATGAAACAGTTCTGGGGATCTAATCAACAGCATAGTGATAATGGTTAACAATACTGTATTGTGTACTTGAAAGTTGCTGAGAGAGTAGGTCTTAATTTTCACTACTCACCCCACCTCCCACAAAAGTGAGGTGATAGATGTGTTAACTAACCTTATTGTAGTAATCATTTTCACATTCAATATATGTGTGTATCACATCATCACCTTGTACACCTTAAACTTACACAATGTTATATGTCAGTTATATCTCAATAAAAATGGAAAACTCTGCAGGCTTAGCCACGTATTCCAGGTTAGCTTCCTTTCATACAATTGTCAACTTTCAGAGTTGGCCATTGAGCCCAAGTCCCTCTCCTCTGTGGGTTTCTCCCTTCTACATTCTCCCTACCCTGTGTATTATTTGGCTTTTGGCATAGAGTAATTTGGCCTTGCCAGCAATTTATTGCTCTTATCCTATAGGACACAGGTGGCTAGTCATCTTTTATAAAACTAGCACACAGTAGACTCCTAATTAATGATGATGATGGTAATAATATAGTGATGATTGAACTAGACACCTTCTGTTAGTATTGTATCCTGTAGGGACTGCTGTCTTCATTTGTTTGGATCAATGTCCTTGTACTACAACTTGAAAGATGATTGTGTGTGTCATAGAGGTGAGTATCCAGGTAAGCCAGCAGCAGACCTGAGCCCAGAAAGGTTAAGTAACTTGCCCTATATCACATACTTAATAAAGTGACAGAGATAATGATTCAAACCCCGGCCTGAGTGACTGAAACCCATGCTTGGAGCCCCCCAATCCCACCCCGCAGGATGCTGCAATTCTGAAGAGTTGGCTTGATCACATAGTGAGGAAGGCCTGGAGAAATACCCGAGGGCCTTTCCTCCCACCTGAAATCAGAAAAACTAGAACATGGTGTCCCATGTGACTATGTTGTGACCACTGAGGAGTTAAAGGCAGATCTTGGGATCTGCCTGGAGCAGGCAGAGCCTTTGGTAATAATCACTTCACAGCTGTTCTCAAGACAGTGTGAGCCTGGGCATTTCTCTCTTCCGTCTCCTTTCAGAACATTCTTTCTGGCTCGGAAATATTTAGTGTGGCTGTATTGGAATTGTTGAAGTTACAGCATCTGGTATTTTGTGTGCATTTTCTCTGAAATTAAAAAAAAAAAGTGGGGGAGTCTTATTGTCCTCCCTGGGGTAAAATCTCTGTCTCTCTCTGTGCCCACCCTCCCCACCCGCTTTTTAATTTTAAAGCATTTCTTTGGCACATTCTCCTCTCTTCAGGCTATATCTGCCTTGATGAAATTCAGGTTTCAAGAGTGTCTGCTCTGGTTCCAGCAGGATTTTGAGGACTTTTAAATTTGTCAGCCAGTTCCTTTAAGCAATGGGCTACCCTTTCAATAATTAAAGGAGAAACCCCAAAGCTATTAACAACCTGCCCTTCCTCTCTTTTCTTTCCCCCACACTCATTCCAGCATTTTTGGTTAATACCACTGCAGTTAAATTAGAAAACAAAATCTCTGTGGGTGACCAGGCAAAATTTATTAATCATACAACCCTAGCAGACGGCATAGCCCTAATACAAATATTTGTGCTTCTGTCACTGGTACTCATCTGATCACTGCCAAGCAGTGACAGATTTTAAAGACAATCACATTAAGTATTAATCAAGCTTGAAAGATGCAGCCACGCAGAGGCATACTAACGAGTAGGCATTTCCTGCCTGCTTTCTGCACTAACAGCATCCCATGCCAGTGTATTATTGAAAATGTTCTTCTCCTTAATAAAACATCACTTTCAGCAGGCCTAAAAATCTAAAGTGGCCCTTGGCTCGTAGGTGGCCTCAAATGACACAGCTCCTACTAGATTATGTCCTGGGCTCTAGGCTTCCCTGACTGTGCTCACTTTCTTCATTCTAGCTTCTTTCTTGATGCTGGGGTGTCAGCAGGTGCTAGATGTTTGGTTTGATGATTAGAGAACTCTTGGAGGTTAGAAAAGTGAACCAGTTTATGAAAAAGGCTGGGTCTGGAAGGAAGGGAGAAAATACTGTAGGAGAAGGACCTGAGTACTGGTGAGAACAGGGGGTGGCCACATCTGCCTGGCTGGGGTTGGAGAATAGCTAAGTCAGGTGGGTTGGCAAAGACAAGAAATTAAGAAAGAAGTTCATACTGCTTTGATGAAAACTTCTATTGGCCTGAGGAGGCTCTTCAAGGATAGAAAGCATCCTGGAGGGTAGAGTTGCTGGTCTGTATACTCTGGGAAGTTGGTCCCAAAGAGAATGGAGCTAAGAGACGACTTAGATGAACAATCCAGGATGAGTCCACTGATACTCCAGGGATGCAGAGAGGAAGAATCAGAGCTCCGGTCCCACCACAGAGCCTCCTTGAGTTATTCAGTCATTACCCATAGCAGAGGGTCCCCAGAGGCTTCATAGTTGTTCCAAGTTCCTAGGTATTAATGTTGAAGAAAGAATAGACAGAGTTATCCAAAAGAGAAGTGGGCTGGCAGCTCAGTTGGGACCTCATGGGACCTTGCCCAGCTGGGGTCACCTATTTAGCTTTTTGGTTTCAGAAACATGAGTGTGTTCTGAGAAAGCCAGGCTAAGGAAATTGACTCACACTCACCAAACTCACATGAGCTTGATGTATAAGTAGAAAAACCCAGTTACTTACTTCTAATGAGAATATATAACTATTGGGGTGGTGTGGAGTAAATATGTATTTATGTGTATGTTAATCTGAATTGACTGCTGGGCTCCTTCCCTCTGTGTAGGTAAATCCCCAAGTTATAATTTAAAAGTTTTTTGTTAAGTACAAGCTCATAAAAAGGACACATCATCCTCTTGGCAGTACTAAAGATGTACCAGTACATTCTTATTGTTTGGTCTCTATTTGTCTTGACTCCTTGAAAGTTGACCACTTTCTACTTCCATGAAAGAAAGACCACTTTCTCTCACTAAATTTTCACACAATCTTCTGTACAATTAATTGGGTTCCAAGTCATTTCTCAGAGATTAAAATGCCTTCATTTAGGGTGTTTGGGTTTTTTCCCCCAAGGGGGTAGGCAGGAGTTAGAAGCCTGCAGATGAGATACGAGGTAGAGGAAATCAGAAGATAATTACCTCTTGGTAACTCTGTCAAACAAGCAACCCATTTAAGCCCCCAATATTCCCCTCATCCCTTATTGGTTGGGGGGGGGGGGGAATCATAGAATCATAGAGCTTAGGAAGAGGCCTTAGAAATAATGTAACCTAGCTCCTTGGGTTCATGTAATTATCTGTTCTTTTGGTCACTTGTATTAACTTCTCATTTGTAAATCTCCATCTTTTCCTTCTTCTTTTGTCTGAGGAGTAGATGTTTTTCTATCAAAACACACTACTCTCCCTTCTAGGTGCTTGATCCCATTTCCTTTATTGTGACTGTATAACTTATTGTCTAAACCGGGACAATACTGAGAGTCACGGGGCTATGATTAAGAATGAAGTCTAAAAAAAAAATTAAAAAAAAAAATAAAAAAAAAAGAATGAAGTCAGGACCACAGGCAAAACCAGCGCAGCCCTGAGAAATCTTGGACGCATTGTCACCACCATTTCTGCTGCCCCCTCCCCACCTTTACACCTTGATTCTTGACTTGAAATAGTTCTTGTTTCAGTTGCTCTTTCAGTCTCTCCTTTTCATCTGCTTCCACATTTATGGTGAGCCATCTTTGTGATCATCCTTAGGGGCTTGGGGTGTGGTTTGCCTCTTGGGTGAGACTCTTCTCCTGCCTTGTGGGGGAGTGAGGAGGGGAGGGAATGAAGCTCAGAAGCTCTTTTCCCAAGTGCTCCCCCAAAGGCAGATATTTCTCTAGTAAGAATGCTGAGTAAGAGGTTCGAGGTAAGAATGCTGAGAGAAATCGTTTTGCTCTAAGAATTTTTGCTGCTGCTGCTGCTGCTTCATGGTTCACTCGTCCATGCCTGCTGGCTTCTAACCCTGCTCAGAATCCCTCTGATTTTCTCCATCCTTGCTCTCCTCCTCAGCTCTGGGATTCCTTCCTCAGGCCACCCCTCCTTGAAACACATTGCATCCAAAGACAGTAAGCTCTCCAGGGAGGGAGGAACCAGTGCAGTGCAGGCCTCCCTAGTGAACTTAGTGCAGGACCCACCTCAACCAGCTTTGTTTTGGCCCCTGGCATGTAGTAGGGAGCCCAGGGTACAGTGGCAACTCCATAAATACCTGTTAACCAGAATAATAATATGGGGCTGTAAGTGGAGCTTCAGGGTTCTGCTTCAGCCTTCTCTCTTTGTTCGTCTCCAGGAAGACTGAATAGTTTTGGCATTGTCACCTCTGCCTGGAGAAAGAAACAACTAACAAACTTGGAAAGTCATTCATTCAGGCAGGAGGGGTCACATTTTCATCAGCTCACTAAATCTCCGAATTTAGTGCCTCATGAGAGAGAAAATGCCAGGATCCCTGGGGTTTGGGGGGTATTCTGATTTCAGAGATTGATGAAATCAAAAGTCATATCTAAGCTTCTTTCAGTTTTGCAGTTTTGGCTCTTCCTGTCCCTTAAAGATTAAATGCCCCACAGGAACTGCTGACAATGGGGGGGGATGCCTGATGAGCCTTTCCTAGGTGTTGTTTGAAGCTGATTTGGCCTCAGGAGTGTGGCTGGAGAGGTCTTTACTAAGGATTTGTGAAATTTGTCCCAAGACTCAACTCTGGGGGTTTGTCTATTAACAAGGTTGGAATCATTTCCTGACCCCTTTCCATCTTCTGCCAAAAATCTCCAAAAGTTCAAGAAGAATTGAGTTCATTTCCCCTGAATTGCTTCCTGTTCATTATTGTAATGTCAACCTCATCTTGGTTTCTCACTTACAGCCTGGCTGGCAATGAGGAAGAAATATTGATCATTTCCCAAGAAGCCGTTTTGAGGCTCTCTAGAGCTTTGGATGTGCAGCTTTTGGGCAGGGCCAAGAGTTCAGAAAATCCTTCAGGCTTCTAGATATTTAGTTGCATACAATATTCCATCTTGTGAGCTGAAATAGATAAGCTGAAATAGATAGGTACCAGTGGCACCTTTTGCCACTGGTAGGTTGAGATCCAGCCACACTGTGTGCCAGGCAGGGGTCTGCTCTTGACTCCTTTTTGCTATCAGTACATATAAACTTCTCTCCCAGCTTTGGTGCAAGTTTGTTCCCATCAGGCCGCCCCTGCTTCCCTTCTCTGAAGACTGCTCCCAGCCCCTGGAGTGCCTCTCCTCCCACACACAGAGTTAAAGGTCCAGTTGGGACAAACGCATGCATACTTTATGCTCCTGAGTTTGCTCCTGGGATCAGACAGAGGTAACTGTCGATGGAACTTTGCCTGAAATTGCACCCCAGCTTGGTTTCTTCCTCTTCCTGTTCGACTTTCTACTGCCTTGCCTGTTTCTCCTGGGAGCATTTTGTGCTGACTCACCTGCCTAGGAATCCTGTCTTGGGTTCTACTTCTGGAAGACCTGACCTAAGATAACATTATCTCATTGAATTCTCACAGCTTCTCTTGGAGAATTAAATTTTTGAAAGATGACTTTTATTGTTCTCATGATAAATGAAGAAACTGACAGCTCTAGAATTTAAGTGATTTCCTGATGACCACACAACTAATAAGTAAGATACAGAGCTGGGATTTAAATCCTGAACTTCTGACTCCAAATCTTGGATCTGCTTAGTTTATTTAGAAGAATTTTGGCTTGGGGGAAGAGAGGTTTGCATGAACAAACAGGTTTTGTTGTTGTTGTTGTTGTTTTCTTGAAATGCAATAGCATGCAGCTGAATGAAATTAACTTTAATTTTGTATTGTCTATCCAGATAAGTTTAATTTTTGCAAACTTTGTGTGGCCTGGAACTGTGTTTGTGTAGCTTGCGCCCACTGGCTGTCAACGACATGTAAAAAGTCTCTGCACAGAGCTCCCGCTCCCTTTCACATGCCCCAAGACCTTGGCAAGCCTCCGTGGTGTCAATCAGCAGCCCCTAGTAATGTAAAAAGCAGCAGCAGCTATGGTGTCCCATTGCAGAGTCCCTCATTAAAATCTGTGCTTGGTGGAACTGCTCGTCCTCGATCCCAGATTCCTGCACAACGGTGGGGAGCTCCATGGATGGAGACAAGGAGTGCACACAGCTTGTTAATGACACTGTCAGAAGGAGGGGGGGGGGTCCCTTCCAGGTATTTCTAGAGAAATTTGGGTCATTGATAACACACACATTTATTCACTCACAGCTAAGCTCTCATATATTTTTTTCCGTGAGAGTATTATTAATAAACGAAACTTTTCAAAGTTTTTTTTTCCTAGTTGTTCACTACGAAGAAAGAAGTGCTAGAGTGTGAGCTATTTTAAAATAAACTCAGTTTGGGGCGCCTGGGTGGCGCAGTCGGTTAAGCGTCCGACTTCAGCCAGGTCACGATCTCGCGGTCCGTGAGTTCGAGCCCCGCGTCGGGCTCTGGGCTGATGGCTCAGAGCCTGGAGCCTGTTTCCGATTCTGTGTCTCCCTCTCTCTCTGCCCCTCCCCCGTTCATGCTCTGTCTCTCTCTGTCCCAAAAATAAATAAATGTTGAAAAAAAAATTAAAAAAAAAATAAATAAATAAAATAAAGTCAGTTTAGGTGGTAGGGGGGATTCCAAGAAGTAGAAGACCAACTCTTGCCCATATGAGAATTCCTGTGATTTAAGTATTATCGGGAGGTGATAACAATGGTGATGACAATTGTAATACTCATCCATAGGCTACTGTTTTACAGTGGACAAAGTATTTTCACCTTTATTAACTTATTTTTCCTGTGGCCCTTTCCCTGGAGTGGAAACCCAGCAGTTTTGCTCCATACTGATTTATCATCAATAAACAGGAGCCAGCTCTGCTGTTACTGATACACCCAAAGGTTCCAGGACTGTCACCTGTGAATGACTGAAACCTCTCTCTATATATATCTACATCAATATATTTATATTGAGAGAGAGAGAGAGAGAGAGAGAGAGAGAGAGAGAGATGTGAAGGTGGAAGAAGTGGTGCTAAGACAAACTTCTATGGATACCAATTCTCTCAAGGTCTACTTACATGAACTGCTCATGGAATCGTAATTCTAACTTAGGAAATGTATGCCCATACCCAGAAACTCAAAAATCTGGGATAGAAGATTTTTGCTTGATACCTACTTGATAGCGTCAGATAGTGATTTTTAAAAAAAAGTTGTTGTAGCCTCACTGCATTGTAGTGGTTAATGATAATGGTTAAGATTTATTTGGTTCCCACTATGTGCTGGAATCTTTGCTAAGCACTGTGGATCCAAGAGGTATAGGGTGAGCTCGCTCTATGCCCGCAAGCGGTTTGTACTCAAGTTGGGAAGACACACTTAGGCTAAGTGGTGGATGCTTGTTGTGGAGAAAAAGCTTAGTGGATGGGGAAGTTGCTCTGGTTTGGTACAGTCAGAGATGACTTAGGAGATAGGGTGATTTAAAGACCTTCAATGAGGGATACTATTTAGATGAGTAGCAATGCATGGGAAGAATACTCTGGGAGGGGTAACAGAGGGAACTAGTATTTAGAGCTGGGAATGCATGAATTATATTTAGAAGACAACAAGCAGAATATGACTGGAGTGAAGTGTTGATGTAAGAGAGGGCAGAAACATAAGCCTAGGAATCCAGGTAAAGCTTAAATGCCAAGCCAAGAAATTAGATCCCTGAGACAGTCACTATATATGGTATGGTGATTACGGATGGTAAATACAATATGAATGATGACTGGTGCCAGTGTTGAATGTCTAATAGTTACCTGATCCTGCCATTGATGTTTAATATGCCATCTCACCTACTCTCTTTAAATCAGTAAGTATTCATTGCCCATTATACACTTTAACACAATCCAGTGAGCTACTTATTATTACTTACATTTTAAAGACAAAAAAAAAATGAGGCTGAATAGAGTTAAGTAACTTTTGCAAAGTCACAGAGCTAGTTAACAGCACAACCAAGATTTGGCCCCATGTCTGTCTGACAAAGCCTTCATTTTTTTGTATAATGCTACATGGCAGGTTTCTGAGCCTTTTTAGAGGCTGGAATAATGGGAGTTGTTTGGGGAGGTGAGGAGGTCAGAGCAGAAAGTCTGGAGGTAGAGGAGCTATCACAATAGGCCAACGGTGAAGTGGCTGCTGTGTGAGGAGAAAAATGAGAAAGGGGATTGTGGTGAAAGTAGAGGTGAGTGGAAAGGAAAAGATGAATTCCCAAGATGCATTGATGGGATGAGACTGTTCTGGACTTCATGTGAGAGTAAAGGTAGAGAGAAAGGGAGGATTCAGATGTTTCCAGAGATTTAAGCCTAGCCCTTGAATGTGAGGGAGATAGGATTATGATAATGATAATGATTTCTCCATGATTTCTTAAACACCAGAATATGTGCATCTAAACAAGCAAGTCCTTCAAAGTAGCCATCTTGGGAGATTTTTGTCTTCTCACGACAATACTACCATTACTAAAAGTACTGGAAAGTCTTCCTTCAGAACTGTTTTCAGCCACACAGGAAAGGTCCCCTAACTTTACTCAAGGATGTGATTTCTTTGTCTGACCGCTCATCTGACTTTCCAAGCTTGGCTCCAAGTAAATCATTTACCTATTTAAAAATAATAACTGTGAGAAATTATGTTAGTCAGCGTTCTCCAGAGAAACAGAATTAACAGGACACATACATCCTAAGGATATATCCTAGGAAAGCCAGTAGTATAGTTCAGTTCAAATCTGAAAGCCTGAGAACCAGTGGAGCTGATGGTGTAAATCCCAGTCTGAGGGTAGAAGACAACAGACAGGCAGAAAGGGACAAATTCTCCTTTCATCAGTTTTTTGTTCTGTTCAGTCCCTCATTGGATTGAATGATGCCCACCCACAGTGGGGAGGGCAATCTGCTTTACTGAGCCCACCATTTCACATGCTGATCTCATCTGGAACATCCTCACAGACATCCAGAAATGAAGTTTAGCCAAGTATCTATCTGGGCACCCCTTGACCAGTCAGGTTGACAGGTAAAATCAACCATCACAGGGAATTGCCACTCCTGAGAGTATTCTTGGGCTCTTCTTACTCCTGGGGAGATGATTTGGACAACCCAGATACCAGGCAGTCCTGAGTTTGAACCCTGATTCAACCAATTCTTCAGCCAAGTTACTTAACCCCAATGCACTTAGGTCCTTCAGCTGTAAAATGGATATTATAATTCCTTCCCCAGAGTGCTCGAGTTTTAATTAGGATGCTTTCAGCAGCAAATAACAGAAAAGTCAGCTCAAATGTGCTTAAACAATGAAGGAATTTATTGGTTCACATAGGGAGAAGTCCAGAGGTAAAGAGGACTCCAGATAGAATGTAATTGGGACCAAGTTCAACTTTCCTCCCGTTCTCTGGTCTCTGTCCTCTTCTGACTGTCAGCTTTGTTGTCAGACTGGCTCCTTTTGTGTTGACAAGAGGGTCATCAGCAGCAACTAGGGCAACATACTTTCTTGCTCACATCCAGTGCCAGGAGAGAAAAAGCTCTTCCCCAGAGTTGAATACATGCACTTCCATCCCATCTGTCTGGACCCTCTTAGGACACACTCCCACCCATGGGACACACTCCCACCCATTTGGCCAGCAGCCAAATGCCATGCAAGGTTGTCTTAGCATGGGGTGGACTGGGTGTTGGGAAGCATTAAGTAGTAAACCCATGGGCTTATGTCTGGCTTATGTCTAGCACTCCATAAAAGTTACTTTTCCTAATAATGAAGAGAACATTTTTGGGGTCAATCACACGTACACACCTGACTATATGTGGAACATCCTTTCTCTTTAAGGTTTGTCTTCACTCCCTCCTTCAGCCAGGGATACAAATTCACTGCCCAGTACAGACTGGGATGTAGCCCTGGGCTTGTTTGGTACATGGGAGCAACTCCACTGTTAAGTACAGAAGTTAGGACACATGACCAGGAAAGGAATTCTGAGTGGGGGCTGGGAAAGAGGAGGCACTGGGAATCAGAGGCAGAGACAACAAAGTGTTACTGACTTTATTTTTGCTCTATTCTGCTTCTGGTGTTGTCTCTGCCTTCACAAAGATTCACTGGGGGAAGGGATGATGATAGGGTGGCTCTTACCAGCAATTAGAGGGAAGTTTTAGACAACTCATCCATCCAGGCATACTTAGAACCCCATTTCATCTTTATGTATTTGGCAACTAGCTGGGAAAGACCAGAACTGAGGCTTTCACACCTATTTAGCACCTGCTTAAATATCACTTGGCACCTGCCAAATGGGTCTCTACCATTTAGGGGGAATTTGCACTGATTACTGTACTAATTAAGCAAAAGTCATTGCTACTCACAATCATTAGGCTAAATCGGTTTCTGGGGAAAAGTCTTGATAAGCAGCTGCCCAATTGAAATGGATTTGAAGGCACCCCACGCACACAGACTCATACACTGGCAGTTGCTCACGTGCTGTCCGCCAGCACGAGCTGGATTCTTATGATCAGGCTCTTGATGGTGACTGAACTCAGGGGTAGTTGGCCGTCTCAAAGTTAGGTGACATGGGTTGTAGGGTCTTAAAAGGTGAGATGCTCAAACTTAATTGAGGTAAATTATACTAAATGCCAAGCTTCAGGAGCAAATTGAGTACACATTTTATACATGCTTTGGCCCATAATTCTCTTTCCTTTTATTTCCTTTGCATAAATGCTTTTGGGGTAGGCAATCCCTTGCCCCAATGAGTTTCTGCATTGCCCTGTAGATTACTTAAAGAGTTTTATAGACTCATTTTGTGACTTCAGTGTACTAGATCGTCTGAACTATGATTCTTAGGATTTGTGTGAACTTGGCGTTTGTTGGACAATTTATTGGAGTGTGTGTGTGTGTGTGTGTGTGTGTGTGTGTGTGTGTGTGTGTATGTGTGGTGGGAAGGACATATAATGATAACCTTGGTATCCAGCACATTGGTAATGCTTGTGAACATTTTGAGGACCTTTCCTGTGGGCAACAGATTCTCATAAGAGACCAAGAACTTTTCAATAACAACATCAGATACTATGCCTGAAGACAAGCACTCTTGAATCAAGTACAAACTGCATCTGAAGCCTTGTCCTTCTATCTCTTTTAATAACACAGCTACTGCTTTTTATAGAATGTTGTTTTGGAAGTTGGGGAAATGCGGAACGAGGTGGGAATTACCAAAAATATGATGTGGGGAAGAACCTGACCCATATATATTTGGGGACAAAATTTACTACTGTGAGGTAGGCTTGAGATGTTATATTGGCTATTTCTGAGATGCCAATGTGCATCATGAGGCCAGTACATTTTCCTAATATTGCACATGCCAGATAAATTTCTGTCTTCACCAGATTTTCCTGGAACCCTACGACAGGTTGTTTTTTTTTGGAGGAGGAGGTGGATAGCTCCACATCATTAAAAATTGTGATGATGTTTTGTGGCAATTGCGTTTCACTCTCTGTAAGGTCAGGGGAAAGAAATTCAATTTGAAGCCAATGGAAAATTTCAAACATGGGTGCAGTCCCATATAGCAAATGCCACTGCAATGCAAGTCTCTACATCCCAGTGATTCCCAATGGTCTATTTGTATCAATGAGCAGTATTCAATGAGGGGAAAATTTGTCCTAAAGAAAATTGTGGACTATCTCTTGGACTTTGTTCTAATGGGAAAGTACTGCCAAACAATCTTGTGAGAATGGGACTGGGAGCACTGAGGGAGCAGTGGCTTGGAGAGGGAAGCTCTCAGAGGAGACCGAGACTTTAGTGGTGAAGGGAAGTCAGATAGAGAGATGATCGTGAGCACATGAGCCCTTTCAGAAACACATAGAAACCCTACAGTGTAATGGAGTGAGGGAAGGACAGTCAATTCATTTCATTTTTCAAATTGAAGGGAAGGGTGACCTAGATAATTTGGGACACACAGGGAATGGACACTTGGGCGACATTTAAGTTCTATTCTTCTAGGGACTCCCACCTTTCGTGTAGTGCTTGGTACCTGCCAGGCATATATTAAATAATTACTGTGCATGGAAAATGAGAATGGACAATAAGGTGCTATGCAAAAGATACATATCACAGCTAATTGTAAGATTTTAATGAGTTACTGAGTTCCTTTCCAGGGAGGAGGTGGGACACAGATGGGAGATGTGCTAAAAACAGGGATGGAGCAGAGAGGTGGGCCATGAGGGACGCTGAAGACTTTGCTCCCCGGTTGTAGCTGAGAGGGACTCTGTTGCCCCTTGATTTTGAAAGAGAAGAGCATTTTCATCTTTTGAGTGACCCTTTGTTGGGAGACTGGTACTGCCTGGACCCTGTGTCCAGTCGAAGATTTCAGAGACAAATATAGATGGCCCAGAAGCTCATTCTCTCCTCTTCCTGGCAATTTGGCAGGTGCTGGTTCAGCGGTTGTGAATAAACTCAACAGATGGACAGGCCACTGGGCATCAAGGTCCCATCCCTTACAAGGCCACCAGGGAGCTTTGCTTGTGCTACAGTCACAAAGCTATTCCCTGCCGCCTCCAAATGCACAGAGCATTCTAGGGATGGGCCCCTTTGATGGGAATTTTGTGTGGAGCATGTGGACTGTCTATACTTGGCATGAGCCGTGGGATGGTGAGAAGTCCAGGGGTTACATGTGCTCAGCTGCTTTTCTGCTTGTAAGCTTTCCCCCTATAAGTACTATTTTATATCTGTATTGCATGATTGCTTTGTTCCTTGGGAATTTTTCCCCCTCAAAGTTAGGGTCAGGCTTTCCAGGCATCTGAAATAGCAGAAGAACAATCCTGTGCTTTAACGGATTAATGATAAAGAGACCTTTCCCTGGGAGCAATTAGACATGGCCTGCCAGCAGGAGAAAGAGTAGGAAGGAAAGGGACAAGAGAGGTAGACGAATCTTTTCTGATGCTGAAGAGAAGGCGATTTCCAGCCTTTCTTTTGAAAGGATGTTACTGACTAATGCTCTTCTCCCCACTTCCAGAGGTTTCCAAGAGTTGCTTGGGTTGCTTGGGGCTGGCCGTTGTTGTTCGTTGTCAAGGAAAGTAGAGATGGGTTGCTGAGGGAAGGAAGGTCCTCTCTGGCTCCCAAGTGAGGACAGAATGAGAGATGTCCCTCACAGGGACATCATGTTGGGTGGTTTGTTGATCATGACAGGAAGACATCCGGTAGAATTGCAGGCACATAGAGGCTGGAGTGGGCACAGCTCATGTCTGGAGGGGTTTTCCATCCTTCAGTGGCTTCCAGTTTCTGTTTTTTCCAGAAAGTGCCCTGGAGGCCCCACCTGAGGCCTCCAGGCAGATGCTCTCCCTGTCTTCTGCTGGATGAAGTACCTGAATCTGGGCAGGGGCTGCCACCTTATCCTCTCCAGGGACCGGGTAAGGTAACTACAGAAGGGATTGATTTCTTTTACTGTTGGAAGGCAGCCTTCTTGAAGATGGAAGGTGGCAGTCTTTGATCCAAGAGTATCGATTCATCGCAGTTTGCTCAAGTTGTAGAAAAACTCTTCACAATTGGCTAGCTAAGGAAGCAGTGGGGAGGCTCATCCAGGTAGACTCAAGTTGGGATTGGGTCAGATATGGGTGGAGTGTGGGAGTCAGACAGCCCTGGCTTCCAGTTCCCCTCAGGTACCGGGTGGGTGCACTTGGTCGGGTACTTACTCTCTTCTTATTCACTGTCCTATTTAAAAAAAAAAAAATTATTGAGCTTGTACTATGCACACCAGACACTGTGGTGTGTCTGTGGGGAAGAAGAGGTGAGCACAGGAGTTCACTCCTGCTGTCAGTTCCAGCCAACACTCGTCTCACTGTCTGGGTTTGCTGCCCACTATATGCCAGCCCCAGTTCCTGGCAGATCTGTGTGCCTTCACACACCTGTGAGGCAGGTTTGGCTCCATTTCCAGATCTGTGAAAACTGCCAAAGATCCAGATGGGAGGGAGGCTGCCGGCTTTCTCTCTAGCAGTTTAATTGGGAAAGAAATTTGGACCCAAGGTGGCCCCTCATGTTCTGTGAAAAACGCTGTTTTGTCTTTCCTCAGAAGGAGTCTGGAAGCAGCCAGAAGCTCTGCCCAGGTGAACAGAGAGGCAGCTGTCACCTGAGAGAGGCCCTGGCATAAATCACGCGGACACCAGGAAAGGAGGGCAGGTTCAGCTGGAACATTAGGACACTCTCGGCTTTAATCCATCGACAACCTGCCAGGAAAATGGGTTATGTTTCCTTTTCCTTTGCCTACAAATCAGACACTTTAGAGCTGAAAACCCGAGCCCCTGCTGCTACCTCCTTCAAACAGATATAAAGGACAGCTCTGGACCCCTGAAGGTGGTTCTTTAAATCTCCCTCTGTCTGTGCCTGCCTTTCCAGGGCAGCCATTGCTGGGCTGGTCAGACTCTCGTCGCGTTCTGTCCTGGGCCACCCGATGCCGGGATGGTAGGTGCTGGGTGCTCAGCATATTCCCAAATGCTAGTTCCTCCGGACTAAACATGGCAGATGGACCCAGGCTGGCAGCTCTTCTTCCTCCTGAGAGCTCCCTAAAGTGACTCCCATAGAATAAAATGTTATGAAGCACAGGATAGAGGAAACGTGGGAAACTAGGAAAGATATCAGTGCATTCTTGAAGCAGAGAAAGCACATGAAAGAATGGTGACTGGCCCCCCAGAGAGGGGACAGCTATGGCTTCGGTGCCTATAGAGGAGAAGCAACCCCATAACCCCAGACAGGTGCAAGGAGCCTGATACATGGGCTGAGCCAAAGGGTTGGTTAAAAATCTGCCTAAGTTGCATTGGAGCCCAAGGTCCCTCCCCAGTTCCTGCAGAGAGGTGATAACCAAACCTTCCTCTCCAAGGCTCACACCTTCTCCCTTTAGAAACTGATGCTGGAGAGGCTCAGGTCTCAAGAGCATCATGCACCATGGGTGATGGAGGTAACACACAGGATGAATATGGGAGTCAATGACATGCCCGCATTCCGAATGAGGGGGCCCTCCAGCCACCCTCCCCTGTCCTGCCCTTCAAATGCTGACCACCAGGCCCTCATGGGACAGGCTGCTTCTTCTCTGGGGAAACTGAACAAGAAATGCTTACAGATCCTCATGTTTGAGGACCCCCTTAAACCTTAGAAGTTCATAAGCCTGGCCTACACATTCTGAACTTCGTATCACTTCTATCTGTGTTTGTTTCTTCTAATTACTTAATTGTTTATTTGAAAAGATTATCCCGAAGTGAACTTACATGAACTCAGACTGAAGACTCGATCTTTCCCATGGTGGGCAGCAGCTGAATTCACAGTCCTGTGTTTCAGCCTCAGCTGAGCTGCTTAGGGTCTGCCTGCACATGGATGGCAGCCAGAGACAGGTGGGAGTTTGTACACAAAATTTGGGGCTTCTGCTGTCTGAATCTCTCCTTTCCAGATTGTCCCTTACTTTATCATTGCCTGGGACTCTGATTCTTTAAGCCAGTAAGCCTGGGGCTCTCTATTAGAATGTTTACCATTTTGCCTGCCACTCAATGGAACTTGTTCTCAGGCTAGAAGCTGTAACAGAGTGAGAAATGACCCGGTGTTAACTCTTCTCCAACATCTGGCTACTTTGGGTCACTCTTCAATGCCTTCTGATAGTTGTTTTTTTAATATTTTGTTCAGGATTTATAGTGAACAAAATCTGCCGTCCTGGTCTGATGAGAGCTAATGGAAACTATGTTTTGGTAGCTATTACTTTTTGGTAACTTTTATTCTCCCATTACTTTATTCCATCTTACTTTTTTAAAAGTTCATTTATTTTGTGGGGGGGAGGGACAGAGAGAAAGGGGGAAAGAAAATCCCAAGCAGGTTCCACACTCAGCGCAGAGCCCAGCATGGAGCTCAATCCCATGACTGCTAAATCACAACTTGAACCAATATGAAAAATCAAATGCTCACCTGAGTGGGTCACCCAGGAGCCCCTCCACCTTATTTTAAATATGAATGAATGGGGGGGGGGGCGCCTGGGTGGGTCAGTTGGTTGAGCGTCCGACTTCCGCTCAGGTCATGATCTTGCGGGCTGTGAATTCAAGCCCCGCGTCGGGCTCTGTGTTGACAGTTCAGAGCCTGGAGCCTGCTTCAGATTCTGTGTCTCCCTCGCTCTCTGCCCCTCCCCAACTCATGCTCTGTCTCTCTCTGTCTCTCTGTCAAAAATAAATAAACATTAAAAATTAAAAAAAAAATGAATGGATAGGTAAGAATCAGCAGAAGTGTGAGGAGAGCATCCAACAATAAAAGAGAAACAGAATTAGTTCTCCCTCCCCCAAAATGGGGGGAATGTTGGAGAGGGGCATGCTCAGAGGAGACAAAGAAATTGCCCAGAGCAGAAAAAAATTAAAAAATAAACTCTTCGTTCTTAGAAAGACAAAGATATTTCACCTACAAAACAAAAGTAAGCTACTGTTTTTTAAGAAAGAATGAAAGAAAAACAATCAGAACAACAATGACAAAAAAGAATCAGAGAACAAGAAAGATCTTAGAAAACAAAAAGACAGATGTGGGCAATAAGAAAGAAAAAATAAGAATATTAGAGACTCAGTTTAAAAAGACCCAACACCTAACTAATAGAAGATCTAAAAAAGGGAGGATAGAGAAAATGGAGGGGATGATATTATTAAAGAAATAACACAAAAACATGTCCCCCAAACTGAAGGCCATGAGTATGTAGAATCTAGAGCAGGGGTTGGCAAACAATGGTCCATGGATCAAATCTGGCCTGTTGCCATGTTTTATATATAAAGTTTTATTGTAACACAGCTATGCTTCTTTGTTTACATGTTGTCCATGGCTGCTTTGCTACAATGAAAGAGTTGAGAAGTTGTGACAGAGACCATATGTTCCACAAAACTTAAAATATTTAGTATCTTGTTCTTTACAGAAAAAGTTAGCTGATTTCTGGTCTGGAATCAAAAGATCCTTGGACTAACCAATACAATGAATGAATACAAAAGACCCCAACCAAGGACATTACTGTGTGGTCATAGAACATTAGAGATAAAGAGAAAATCCTAAGACATCCGAGAGAGAAACAGAGGTCAGAAACCAGAATGGGACTGAACTCAAAAGCAACTGTGAAGATTACAAGAAAGTAGAGTGATGCCTTTAAAATACTATGGGAGAAACAACTTTCAACTTAGAATTTAATCTGGTGTCAGGATAGGGTAAATGTGTTTTCAGATAGCCATGACTCAAAAGTGGTACTTTTTGTCTTCTGTAGAGGATATGTTTTACACAGTAAGAGAGTAAGCCAAGAAAGAAGAAGCTATGGAGTCCTCTGTGCAGGACAGTGATGGGAGATACTGGGGTGACAGCTGTGTTCCAGGCCCAGGCAGGAGCAGGGGGATGGGAGGGAGATTCTTCAGGGAAAGTACATGGAACTGTTGGCTTGTCTACGCAGAGGAGGCAGACCTCCTCCTGCCTCCTTAGGTTCTGTGGCTGGCCAAAGACTGAAACTAACATAAGACAGAGTAACAGGAAAAAAAAAACATACAAATTTATTTAATATTTTTATGTGCATCTGAGAGATTTCAAAAGGTAAATGAAGACCCAAAGGAGCCATTAGGCCCAAAAGCTTTATTTACCTTTTTACATAAATAATGATAAATTATGGAGATGTGGCAAGACAAGGGGGCTTGGGCTAAGGGCAGTAAATTGTGGGACAGTGACTAGGGAATATATGGGGAGGGGGAATCATGGGTTACTTCAGTAGGTTTGTTCGTGCAGGTGCATTCTGGCATCAACTCCCAGACTCTCATGATAGGATTGTTCTTCTCTTCCTGGTATAGGAAGGGCACCTTTGTTATGGGGAATTTTATGATCTGCTGTTAGGTAGATAAAGGGAGCTGGAAGAGCCTTTTCTTCATCTGCCGTTTCTCAAGTACCTTTGGCTCAAAATTATCAATATGCCAAAGTAGCATATTTTGGGGTGGCATGTTCCAAACCCCTTCAACTGTGTTGGACCAAGTGGAGGAGAGCATTGAGAGGTTTCATAGGCTGTTAAGTGTTTGGGAACACCTAGCACTGGTTATATAGTAAACTAAGCAAATCACAACAAATGAAATTGTTTCAAGAAAAACAAAAAAATTGTATGAGAAAGAAAATGTGATTATAGTACTGACTCAAGAGTGAATAATATTTACATAATCTGCCGGGTAGCCACAGTGGTTCCCCCTTCTGTTGGGCACCCAAGGACACCTCCTTCTCCTTGCCCCTCTAGTCCTGGGGGAGGCAGGAGCTAGAATTATTGATCTCTGCTTTTTCAGCAATTCTAACACTTTCTAACTAATATTCTATATTAAATTTCCTTCTATTGGATTATCCCGCATAGGTTTATGGAGTCTGGTATAGAAGTCAATTAATAATGTCTACAATTAACAAATCAAGAAATAACCATGTAAGCATTATGTTAAAAAATATGGAAGTAAATACCAGAAAAAAATTAATAGAGTTGAAAGTGTTTGCCCCTCAACTTGGGGTTGGGGTAGGGTAAGAGTATATTAGGGGAGACAAAAAAGAGAGGAATGATTATTTTCAGAAACTGGCAGACAGCCTTTTTGATTCTGAAAGACAAGATTTTGGTGTAGTTTAAAAGAAAGAGACTATGACAAAAGGTGTCTAGCTGCTTTGTCAGGCAGAATTATTAAGCACCCCCACCCACCTCTGCCACCCCAATCTGTCAGTGTGGAGCCAACACTGGGAGTCTCTCCAGGGAGAGCAGAGATGGGAGAACCAGTCCAAGCTCCCAATGGGATGTCAGAGCTTGGGAAAGCCTGGTCCAAAATGTGTCTGCTGTGGCAGGAATGGTACACAGGGTGGAGGAGCAGTGATGTCCACCTGACTCCCAAGGGAGCATGTTCCTAAAAGTGCTATGATCTTTGTCTGCCGTTGAGAAAAACTGGACTTCACACACTAACCTATACCAGCAATGTTAGGGGGACTAAAAGAGAAAGGGGGCCAGTGTCCACATGTCCACACATGGTAAGCAAGACTCAGGAGAGGGTTTGTGCCAGAGTGGACTGGAGCTCAGAGGGCAGGAGTGACAACACAGAGAGACCAGAATCCTTGTCTCCCTGGAGTGCTCAGAAGCCCTGGGAGGGAGCTGGACCTGTTGGATCTTTCATGGAATTAACAAATATCTACTGACCTCTTTCTATGTGCCTGGCCCTCTCTGGGCACTGGAGACACAGGGTATATAAGGCAAAGTTCTTGCACTCCTTTTATTTCTAATTGATTCCAGTGCCTTTTGTCTTCGTAGCCTCTCTTGTCTTTCATATGATTAACTTCACTGGCTAAATCCAGGCCACAGGCCCTCAAAGGTGAGGTCAGGTAAGCCGGATACACTTCCGCTGGCCTCATCGATGGTGACCACCTACTGCTGCCATGTGCCAGGCATCTTGTCAAGCTCCCTATGTATGTGATTCAATGTGACAACAACCCAGGTCTGTTTGACTCCAAAACCCTGTCCCTGACCATTTAAATCACTCAAATACTAGCATCATAAATGCCTAGTTTACTTTCCAAGGAAAATACTTCAGACCCAGTCAGTTGAGGGTTATTTTAGAATCCACATCTTTGGGGAAGGACAGCTTTTAAGCATTCTTTATCCCAAGGGAGTTTTTTGATTGTCCTTTAGATCAAGTATGCCTAGGCTTAAATTGCATCATTGTTAGAATATGATCTTTCAAATGTTAAGATATTCTGTTTCAAACTCTGGTCCCTTGTTTACTCAAGTCTCTAGAATGTGCTTTCTGGCCCGCCACCAACCTTTAACATGCTAATACACAAGAGAGTACATCTTTAAACACAGACAGTAGAATTCAATTTCCCACAGAGCCTCCTGAAGGTCAGATGGAATATGACATGGTCTAATAATCTCATGCAAAATGTCCCCACGCTTATTAGGATGTAACTTAGAGCATCTCCAGGGACTGTTGCAGAGGAATCCCTGGGAGAAAGAAAAATGTTAATTTCTTATTCCAATTACCAGTATGCTCTTTATTCAAATGAAATGCCCCCAGTGTGCTGGATGCTTTATGAGATCCATCATGAAGACATGCCCCAGCCCTCAAGGAATTTCCGTCAAGGAAAGATATGACACATTCCGAGGCCGTAGAGGACCAGGCAAATCATACAGAGGAGAAGGAGAAGAGCACTTTAACATTTTTTTGTATGTCAGAGACCAGAAAGACTGAACCCTGATTAACCTTTCTTCTCCCTTATGGGCTCTTTGGCTGTGGGTAGAGGAAGGATGGACGGAACAGGAGTAATTGTTCCTTTCCTAGTATGTACACCCTCACCTGGAAATCAAACTTTCAATCGCCAGGGCCTACAAGATTAGTAAAAACCACACAGGCTCTTCCAGACCTTCTTGCAGCCAATTTCCTCTCCTGCCAAAATACCTCAGGAATTTGCAGGGAAAGTCAACTCTTTGTGAGCAACTGCCCCTGCTCATTCTCTGCTGTGGGCAGTGATGAAGAGGATAATTACCATGTGTGGTGAGTCCAGATGACACGGGTTTGATCAGAGTCTGCGAGAATGAGTCATTTCTCTGGCTCTGCTTTTCTGTGGTGGTGGTGGTGGCTTCAGCTCTCACCTAGGTACTAGGTTACTTGGGTATGGTCATGCTAAGTATATGCATCAGTTTAGATTGGTTTAGTAAGGCTGCAAGTAATATAAAACACCTGGTAAAGCATATATCTTTTTTAAAAAGGTGAAAGTATGACTTTCATACAAATAAACACATGCTGATGACTGTATTGAACTCTAATTACTTAAACAGGACCTTAGTAAGATATTACAATCAATTCAAAGTAAAGTCCAAAAAGTGGAGACATATGTAGGCAATCGGGAATACCAAAATGAATTTGCTTAGGAGAGCAAAACTGTGGGAGATCAGTCACACCTCTGCCAGACAAGATTCATTTGCATGTTTATGGACAAAAATCATTTGCATTTCTGGCAGTTCCATGTAATTTACAGAGTTGTAAAATAGCTCAACGACACTGAAATGTGCAGAGACCCCATAGAATCAGATAACCTGAAAGAGAGCATTAGACAATGCCTAGTTTTCCTTTGAAGACAATTGGTCCATTTTAAAGTCTTTCAATTTTTTTTTCACTTTACCCTACTGTGGCTTAAACCAGCAAGGTATTTATTTTTCTCATGTACTAAGAGACGTGTAGATAAGAAGTCCTAAGCTGGTGCAGTGGTTTATAGAGGCATTAAACCCAGTCTCCTATCTCCTGCTTTCCACCCTTAGTTTCATCTCCATGGGTTCGAGATGGCTGCTGTGCCTCCAGGCAGTTCTTTCTGAATTTCAGGTAGAAAGAAAATCTCCTTTTGAGATTTTCTCTTCATATTTGGGAAGGAAAAACTCCCTCAGGGATTATATGGCTACCCCCAGCTGTAAGGGAGACTGGGAAGAGGAGTATTCTGGCTTTTTGCACTCTTTATCAGAGAAGAACAAGGGGGGAGGGATCACCCAGTGGTTTGGGGACAGCCAGTCTATATCTGCCATACTATACTTTATCCCTTAGTGAGTTTCAAATGGGAATCCTAACAAGAATTTCTTCACTTAGTACCATAGATAAACTTTTATTTAAGATTTTAAAGACAATTAGATTAGGTATATGCAGCTAATTACAAGTGTAATGGCAAGGCTGCAAAATATTGACCTTAAATATAAAAACCCAATCTGCTCCTGGGATGATTAGGAACCAGAGTTCCAAGTTCATAAAATCCCCCAGGCTGCAAAATTGTTTGGAAAGAAAAGTCCATGAAGTTGAGTTTATACATGGAAGGAACTTTATTTATCTATCTATCTATTTATTTATTTAAGGAGTGAAATTGAATCTGAAAATCTGACAGCTAGAGGCATTTGTGATGTAGGTGGAATTTGTACCAATGAAATATTTGAAGTGTTGTGTTTGATCCAGGAGGGTTATGCTTTTGTGCTTTTTCTCTTAGATTATCTATTCTTTTTGATAGGGAAACAGGCCCAGATGTGTGAGCCATACATTCCTAGGTAATGCTCTGGAAAGCCTTACCTGTTATGTGGAGTACTTTGCCCTTTACTTTGGGAACATAACAACTCAATCCCATTGATGTGTGTCACTGAAGTCCTCTACATCCAAATTTCTATTCTGTGATCCTTGCTGCTGCTTTCTATGAATGGATCAGGGATACATATAGTTGGCTTTTCTTTGAGAACAGGTTCAATAGCATTAGCCTAGCATCCCCCCACATGTCTCAAATGACATTTGATATTTGGGTGGGAGTTTAATGATGATTCACTGAGTGTTATTATTTAGTTATCTAGAACCAAACCTACATGTCTTGCACTATCCATCCCTCCTCATCTGGGGAAGTGGTATGAACTGTCGAACCATGAAAGTCTAGATGAGCAACTCCTCTCTGTCTTGAAGGCTGGACCATCATCTCTTGCTAATGTGACCCATAGGAAGAGAAAAACTCTTTCTCTCTTTACCCATCTGTCCTAGTCCATTCAGGCTGCTATAAGAGAATACCATAGTCTGGGTGGTTTATGAGAACAAAAATATTTCCCACAGTTCTGGAGGCTGGGAAGTTTAAGATCAACGCAATAGGAGATTCAGTGTCTGGTGATGGCTGCCTCTTGCTGTGTCCTCACATGGCAGAAGGGTGAGAGATCTCTCTACACGGTCTCTTTATAAAGGCACTAATCCCATTCATGAGGCTCCACCCTCATATGCTAATCACCACACAAAGGCCTCCACTTCCTAATACCAATGCACTCCGGGCTAGGTTTCAACATATGAATTTTGTGGGGAACACGAACTTTCAGTCTGTAGCACCATGTTAGCTTCATTGGCTGGGGCCTTGTAAATTTAGACTGACAAAGGACAGATTAACAAGAGAAAAACAAGCAGGAGATTATTGGCATCTGCATTGATCCCAATAAGCATGGGAACACTTAGTAATGAGTGTTAAGGAGTGGTTAGAACTTGGGCTTATAAAGCATCTTAACCAAAGAACAACATATTTTTAGAGAAGGGACAAGGAAAAGAAAGGACCTTGAGTTTTTAGGGTGACAAATTGTGTGAAGGTAAATATATAAAGAAACTAATGGAAGATAATGGCTAGTTAGCAAAGTTTGTTATGTAGATTCCTCTGGTGCCATGTGTGGGCTGATAAAGGCATAGAGTTCTCTCTGGTGACTAACGTCCATCCTTCTTGGTAGAGAGGGGAGGGCCGACCCTTTTACAAAATGTGTCCTGCTTTTAGACAAATAGTGGGAGGACAGAGAACTTTTCTTATATCTGTTTCCTCTCAATTGCCTTCATTCAGTATAATCCTTATGCTGAAGTTCCATGTTTTGAGGTGATCTATTTTGCTATACTTCACATCCATGATGTTACTGATGGGTGATTGTATGGAACAGCTGTCATCTTTGTCCCTGATGCTCTTTCTTCCACATGAGCCTCACTGGCTCCCAATTCTCCTTTTCAGCTTTCTCATTTCTTTCTGTTTTTATGTGGCTGTTTTCTTCCTCTCTTTTCTCTTGTGCCTCTTAGTATCAATTTCTCAAGTTTTTTGTTTGTTTGTTTTGTTTTTTTGGTTATTGTCCCTCTCCATTTTTTTTGTTCTTCTCTCAGTGAGAGAGCTTCTCTATTTCCTCTCAAAGACAATCAGGAGCACAGTCTCCTCAGGAAAAAAGCTCCCTATTTCTGGGGATTCCTGCTTTTTAGATGAAAAATCAGGTAGTTTTCTTTACTTCAAAGCATCTATAGCCACAGCTGGTGACAGAGGCCTGTGGGGATCCAAACCGTTGCAGTTCAAAGGCTGTTTGCTGATTAACACCCTGAAGAGACCAGGGAAAATAGGCCATCAGGTCTTTTAACCTTCCTTGTGGGGGTCACAATACAAATTGTCCATTTACATTTTGAGGAATAATGTGGGACTGGAGAAATGTTGACTCTCTGGAAATACCAGTGCCAGTGTAACAAAGGGAAAAGAGTAGTTGCTGCCTGGAGAAGTCACTGGACTCCTCTTACCACCACAGAGCTTTGGCAGTTATGGCCAAGGGTTGCCTCCAAGGAACTTGTGAGCAAACTGGGAGTAAATGGGTGTTTGGTGAGAATGGGAAATTGTGATCATCCTCTATCTGGATGTGTATACTGGAAAGAGCCTTGAGCCCCAAATGAGGAAATTTGGTTCTAGGCTTTGCCCTTGATAAGATATGTGGATCTTACTTTCCATGACTTCACTGGGTCTTACTTTTAAAAATTATTAAATCTGTAGTCTCTAGGATCATTTCCAGCTCCAAGTAAGTGATTCTGTTCTCAGTGAACTATGCTAACAGAACCCCACTGAAGAGCAAGGATATTCTTTTTAAGACTGGTATGGCTCATATGGTATGTTTAACAGGACAGACATTAAATGCAGTGCAAGCATTACATTAAGAGTAACAGTGCTTTATAGCTGACCTCAAAAAAGTTCTTTATTCTGAAGCCAGACTAGAACGTCCTATACTATTTCTCAGAAGTCCTTAGAGAGATAGATTCAAAGAGCTTAAACAACTTCAAAAAAGAAACTTCAAAAGACCTTTTTTTTTTTTTTTTTGACAAAGCAAAGGTGTTTAATATAGGAACATTCTCGAACCACATTGGAAAAGATGCTCACACAGGCAGATGCAATGGAGATCCACCTTGGAGTGGGTGTCCTCTATACACTTTAGGGCCACTCCTTCCCATTCCTAAAAACCCCAAACATTTAGGGTCTTTATCTCCCACCTTTTATTTTCTAAATAGATAGAGCGCAGAAGCTCAGCAGACACATGGCTGAAACCACGATCTTGGACCATCAACAGTAAACAGATCTACGTAATAGGTCAGTTGAGGGAAAGGTCAGTGTACAAATAGAGAGACCCTGATGTTATGATTGTGAACTTGTTGATGCAGAGAATAGATGAAAATATAGCTTTAAATTGTAAGATATGAAAAAAGCAACTCCTTTTGATCCAAACAGTGCTGCAGTTCCTGATAACACTAGCAATAATAATTATAATTACTAGCCAGTATTTATTGAGTACAAATGGCTAGATACAGTGTGTAAGACCTTCACAACTGCCCTATTAGGTGGTAATATCATAAATGAAGAAATCAAGGCTTAGAGCAGTCATATTCAAATTCTCAAAATGAGTATGTCAGAGCATCAGGATTTGCACCCATAACTGTATGTGGAATTTGTAGCAATGGGATATTTGAAGTGCTGTGTCTGATCCAGAAGGGTGATTCTAGAGGTCATGTTCTCAGATGCTTTGCTCTGGTGTCTTGTGAAGTCACTGGTTTCCCCCAACTCCCATTTTAAGTTTGTGAATAGTTTATTTCCCCCTTGAGTTCAAATCTTTTTTTTTTTTACTATCTTCCAAATTACATCCTCATCTTTCTTTCTAATGCAATTAGACTCTGTTCCAGAAAGCTTAATCTGCACGTGTTTCTGGCTAAAGCACAAAATTCATTACATTTGTTTAATTGTAACCCAGATAGGAGACAACATGAAGATGAGATTTTTATTACAATTCCCCTACAACCTACATCTCTAATCCCATTGTCCTATTTTTCCACTTAATACTGTGTAGTTGTGAGATTCCTGAAGAGGGGCTGGACAGGGCAAGGAAGGGTTTAGGATGATCACCTGGGCAGGGCTTGAGTATTTCTGGGTTCTTTTTTATGGCTCCATCAAAACATTACCCCCAGTTCCTAGAACTTAAAAGTTTCAACAGTGTCCTTGCAGTTTTCTCCATTTTGAATGCAACGTTTTTAGCAACAAAGGAAGAAGAAACATGTTCTTCTCACACATGTAACACTCCCAGGATTATGGTTTAGATTGAATGTGTAAGTAGATGTGGTATATACTAGCCAGACTCTCAAGATCAGGGATTTCTTTCTTTTTTCCTTCCTTCCTTCCTTCCTTCCTTCCTTCCTTCCTTCCTTCCTTCCTTCCTTCCTTCCTTCCTTTTAATTGTAGTATAGTTGACATACAATGTTATATAAGTTTCAGGTGTACAACATAGTGATTCAACAATTCTATGCATTACATATCACTCACCATAATACGTGTAGTTAACATCTGCCACCATACAAAGTTATTCAATGTTATTGACTATATTCCCTATTCAGTACTTTTTGTCCCTGTGATTTATTTATTTTGTAACTGGAAGTTTGTACCTTTTAATTGCCTTCACCTATTTCACCCATCACCCAACCCCTTCCCTTCTGTTAACCAAAGTAATCCACAGATTCAATACAATCCCTATCAAAATATCAATGGTACTTTTTACAGAACTAGAATGGATAATCCTAAAATTCATGTGAAACCACAAAAGACTCCAAATAGCCAAAGCAATCTTGAGAAAGAACAAAGCTGGATTTATCATAATTCCAGATTTCTACCTACACTTCAAAGTAATCAGATAGTAATGTATATAGTAATAGCATCTAGTAATCAAAACAGTGTGGTGCTAGGCGCAAAAAATACACATAGATCAATGAAACAGAATAGAAAGCCCAGAAAACCCCCACACTTTTATGATCAATTAATCTATGACAAAGGCGGCAAAAATATATAATGACGAAAAGACAGTGTTTTCAATAAATGATGCTGGGAAAATTGTACAGCTAATGCAGAAGAGTTGCAAACTCAGATTTCCATAGGAAACATGCAGGTAACCTGAAGTGCCCTAGGTCAGGCAAGAACTGTGAAGGGCACATGACCCTTCTTAGAGGCAGCTCCTATTCAGCCCCAGGTGATTATTGCTTCTTGGAATTGCAGGTTCAACATGACCAAATCTTTCAATTTTTAAAAAGGAGCCAGAAATCCAGAGGTTTATATAAAATCTTTCTGGTTTTAAATACTGGCAATTAATGTTACAAATACTATGAAGTATAAAGAAGAAAATCTCTACATAGGATAAATGAAACATAGATTTGGCACCATAAGCTGACATTTTGCAACCTGTACTCTAGAACTGTATGAGTGAAGGTAGAACCAAGATCTGGGAAAAGAGAAGAGCAAAGCATTAGACCTCCTGAAGTTTCCGAAGGGATTGGGTGATGTTCTGGAGATCCAAACTTCCTCCATAGTCAGAGCTACAAAAGGCCAGACTCAAATGCCTGAAGTTCTTTTTTTTTTTCTTTTTTTTAAATTCACTTTTTTTTTTTTAATTTTTTTTTTTTTAACGTTTATTATTTTTGGGACAGAGAGAGATAGAGCATGAACGGGGGAGGGGCAGAGAGAGAGGGAGACACAGAATCGGAAACAGGCTCCAGGTTCTGAGCCATCAGCCCAGAGCCTGACGTGGGGCTCGAACTCACGGACCGCGAGATCGTGACCTGGCTGAAGTCGGACGCTTAACCGACTGCGCCACCCAGGCGCCCCTTAAATTCACTTTTGAGAGACAGAGAGAGACAGAACACGATCAGGGGAGAGGCAGACAGGGAGGGAGACACAGAATCTGAAGCAGGCTCCAGGCTGTGAGCTATCAGCACAGAACCTGACGCAGGGCTCAAACCCATGAACCAGGAGATCATGACCTGAGCTGAAGTTGGATGCTTAACTGACTGAACCACTCAAGCACCCCATCAAATGCCTGAACTTCTTGAGCTGAGAGGCTGGAAGGCCACATGTTGGGAATGTTGTAGACCGAGCTTCTACCTGACATGTGTTGACACTTGGCTTTCTTCCAGCTTTAAAGGTCTTTGTTTTTATACAACTAAGAACTGGATGCTACCAGAGTGAAATGGAGGGACAGGTTACTTTGGTTGTGGGAATGAAGGTTCATCCTTGTTGGTGCAATTGCTTCTTAAGATATCCTTAAAAGGAAGGTGGATTGGATTGCTGGAGACTCACCTGTTTGGTGCTCAGGTTTCTTAGAATAAACTATTCAGAGCAAGAGGAGCACAACCCAACTGATATAAAAGATATGGCATTTAAAGCAGGACTTAAAGAATAGGAAATATTTGGACAAAAAAAAAGCATGGATGAGAAAAAATAGTCATCTTGCAGGAAGCAGAAGTTGAGATAAAGTCACGGAGATGGAATATGGATACCAAATCCAGGCAGCTTCCTGTAGTTAGATTTGACTAATCTACTCTTCTTTCCTTTATCTGACAGGTACTGGTCAAACCTCTACTCACAAGTATGATAAAACCTCCTAGGGCTTTACAAATAATAAATCCTTTGATTCTCATAACATTACCATGAGGTAATTATAACCAAAAATACTAGTTATATTCATTTTATAGATAAGGAAACTGAGTGTTTCCGTAACAAATGTTTAACCTAATATTTGTTAGACTCTGCTAAAGGCAGAACATAAGACAATGATCCCTAGAAAGATAAAAGGCAGAACTCCTTATTATTTACAGCTCCCAAAGAAAGAATGCCGCCACACAGAGCCACATGGCGGGGGGGGGGGGGGGGGGGGGGGGTATTACCTGGGGGAAGGGAACAGCAAACCGAACCGTAGTAGGTGGCTTGTATATGGCAGGTCAGGTAAAGTCAGCTATGTTTCACAGGACTTTGGTGGATTGGGTACTTTTAATGATTCTCCAAGTGCAAGGAAGAAGGGGCTGTCTTTCGACATTTGATATCACTGCCTCATGGCAGTTGGGTATGTATGTTTAATCCCCAGAGTCTTAGAGCCTCGTAAGGAAAACAGTGGGGGTGTAGGTTTAGCAAACTGTCTGCAAAGGGGAATTGAAAGTTTTTAGCAATGATCTCAAAACTGGATCAGGATAGCACTTGTAAAATATATTATCCTGAGGCACAGAGACACTGAGGGACTTGCCCAAGGTCACCCACTAGTAAATGACAGAGGTAGGATTCAGCACCAGGTGGTCTGGTTCCAGAGTCCATGTGAGAAGAGGCTAGAAAAATAGGTACAAGACTGAGCCCAGGAGGCACTTGAAAGCCAAGCAAAAGTCCTTGGGCTTTCTTTGAGTTATGACAACATTGGTGATGGAGGTTCAGCTGCAGGACAAGGACAAGTGTGTAGAAGGATAAGCAGTGTGAGGAAGGAGCCTGGGCCGTCACAAAGCTGTCATCCTTGCCAGCCTGCTATCTTTCATCTCCACACATATCTTTTTAACTTCTGTTTTTGGGTGGTTCCTTCTTCCACTAAAATACGTCTGGTCTGTTCTTGTCCTTCGGAGAGAGGCTTATGGCAACAGGGATGCAGTTTTTGCAGACAAGGGGAAAAGGACCTTTACAAAATTTTCAATGTTCAGAATTTGAAATTCTTGTTTAGAATCCCCTGAATATGTGTCTCCAAGCAAAGACTGATTATTTAGAAGGTTGGACCTCTCATTCTGTTTGCCCTCATGGTCCTTATCCCCCAACCGTTTTTGAACTCAAATTGGGATTCAGTCCATCAAATGGATGAATACCAATGCAAGCCTCTTTGTTGAATTCCTTCAAACTACGCTAAACTCCTATATTCATGTTGAACAAATAAAGCATTGGATATTAAGGAATCATCTGTTTTGGTTTTGTCCTAAAATTTTGCTAAGAGTTTTAAGGGAGGGAGACTGTGAGGCTGAGAGGAGAATTCCCAGAGCAAGTCTGCTAAAGGGGCGGGTTTTGTGCCTAAAGTGTCCCCCCTACCCTGGTGTGCTGGCTCAGCATTTCAAAGTGGAGCTGTCCTTGGGCCCTTCTGAAGGGCTGACTGCTGGAGTATTGCTTCTTAAGATGTGTTTAAAAGGAAGGAGAAGGGCAAGAGGTTGTGGGGGTAGATTCCTGGGGATTCAGCTGCTTGGTGCTCAGGTTTCTGAGAGGAAACTCCCCAGGGTGAAGGAAACACAACCCAACTGACTCAATATCCTTCCCTGAAAGTACTTGTGGAATTTATCAGAGTCATGCCCCATGATGTAATTTACACAAGAAGTCTATTTCTGTCCGTTGCTAACCAGGAACATGGCAGCCTGGATCAGCAAAGTCTGAAGCCTCTCAAACACACCCTTCTTTCCCTCTACCCATAGCTGAACAGGGCCAGCCCCAGCCTGAATCCTGAACGAGCTGATAGTCTTGCCTGCAGTTCACAAACATTTTCTGTATGCAATAATAATAACCCCCAAGATTTGCTTACGGCTTTTTAATTCATCAAGACTTTTGTGTATTTTGTGTCACTTGAAGCTCAAACAACTTTCTAGACAGATGCAGGCCCTCCAGGTTGAGACCGCTCCCTCCTGCCTGTTACTCTACCTGAATCTGCCTTTAGGCTTTAACTGGCTGATTTCTGCTTTCTCCCACTGCCCAGAAAACAGTCTCAAGCACTTGTTTGGACTGTCGTGAATTGAATTCAGGTTCATAATTCTCTCTCAGTTGTCTGTCTAATTAGCTTAAGTCATTAACGGTAAAGCAGCCATGAGTGAAAACAAATTGATTTGTTGCTCCGATCAGGGCTACTGGACTTCTTGCATTTTGTTTTTAATAAAGTTCTAAACAACAGGAATTTTTAAAAAAGCAGGTTCCTACTCAAAATGGATAAAGGACCTGAATGTGAGACAGGAGACCATCAAAACCCTAGAGGAGAAAGCAGGGAAAAACCTCTTTGACCTCAGCCTCAGCAATTTCTTCCTCGACACATCTCCAAAGGCAAGGGAATTAAAAGCAAAAATGAACTATTGGGACCTCATCAAGATAAAAAGCTTCTGCACTGCAAAGGAAACAATCAAAACTAAAAGGCAACTGATGGAATGGGAGAAGATATTTGCAAATGACATATCAGATAAAGGGCTAGTATCCGAAACCTATAAAGAACTCACCAAACAACACACCCGAAAAACAAATAATCCAGTGAAGACATGGGCAAAAGACATGAATAGATACTTTTCTAAAGAAGACATCCAGATGGCCAACAGACACTTGAGATGATGCTCAATGTCACTCCTCATCAGGGAAATACAAATCAAAACCACACTGAGATACCACCTCACACCAGTCAGAGTAGCTAAAATGAACAATTCAGGAAACAACAGATGCTGGCGAGGATGTGGAGAAATGGGAACCTTCTTGCACTGTTGGTGGGAATGCAAACTGGTGCAGCCACTCTGGAAAACAGTGTGGAGGTTCCTCAAAAAAAAAAAAAAATTAAAAATAGATCTACCCTATGACCCAGCAGTAGCACTGCTAGGAATTTACCCAAGGGATAGAGGACTGCTGATGCATAGGAGCACATGTACTCCAATGTTTATAGCAGCATTTTCAACAATAGCCCTATTATGGAAAGAGCCTAGATGTCCATCAACTGATGAATGGATAAAGAAGATGTGGTTTATATATACAATGGAATACTACTTGGCAATGAGAAAGAATAAAATATGGCTTTTTGTAGCAACATGGATGGAACTTGAAGGTATTATGCTAAGTGAAATAAGTCAGTCAGAGAAAGACAGATACCGTATATTTTCACTCATAGGGGGATCTTGAGAAACTTAACAGAAGACCATGGGGGAAGGAAAGGGGGAAAAAAAGTTACAAATGAAGAGGGAGGGAGAGAAACCATAAGAGACTCTTGGATACTGAGAACAAACTGAGGGTTGATGGGGGGTGAGGGAGAGGGGAAAGTGAGTGGTGGGCATTGAGGAGGGCACTTGTTGGGATGAGCACTGGGTGTTGTATGGAAACCAATTTGTCAATAAATTATATTTAAAAAAATAAAAATAAAAAAATAATAATAAATTAAAAAAAATTAAAAAGCAAGTTCCTGTAATAATCGAGTGTGAGTCTTTATGCCTAGTTTCACTGGGGAATTTTTGTGTATGTATATGAAGGGGAAACAGTCTTCCATTTGTACCACCAAAGGCCATTGTTCATATAACCATGGGATGGCCCTTCTACCCTCCACCAGGCATTTATTGAAGGTCTTCTATGGCTCAGGCACTGTGTTAGGCCCTACACATTTAATATGAAGATAAGGACCCCCTGAACTGAGTGGCAGGTCTAAGGAACAGACCAAAGGGAACCAGCCAATGACAGGTAATAGTAGGGGAGCAAGTGAGGAGGGAGTCAGGTGAGCAGAAAGAAAGATAGATAGTAGGTAAATATATATAAATCAGACCCTTTCAATGTTCAGAAATATATAAGTACATGGCGAATTGCTCAGGAAAAATCATAAAGTTCTAGCTAGCCCTATGTCAATATGGAGCAACATGGGGTATGCTTTTTCCCCTAGCTTTATTGAGATATAATTGTAATATAACATCGAGTAAGTTTAAGGTATACAATGTGATGTTAGAATATATTTCTACATGATTACCACAATAAGGTTAATTAACACATCTGTCACCTCACATAGTTAGCATCTATGCGTGTGTGTGTGGAGGAAGGGGATAAAAACTCTTTAGATTTACTCTCTTGGCAGTTTTCAAGTATACAATACAGTAGTGTGATATCATCATGCTATCATTAGATCCCCAGAACTTATCTTATAACTGGAAGTTTGTACACTTTGGCCACCTTCAACTATGCCCCACCCCCAACTCTCCATCCCTGGCAACCACAAATATGTTCCTTTTTTTTTTAAATCTGCTTCTATGAGGTTTTTTTACAATTATTATTTTAGATTCCATATCTAAGTGAGATCATTTGCATTTGCCTTTGTATGTCTGACCTATTTAGCATAATGACGTTAAAATTTATCCATGTTGTTGCAAATGGCAGGATTTCTTCCTTTTTTTTTACCGCTAAATAACATTCCACTGTGTGTGTATGTATATACACATATGCATGCATGCGCGCACACACAGAGTTTCTTTATCCACTCATCCGTCAGTGGACACTTAGGTTATTTCCATGTCTTGACCACTATAAATAATGCTGCAGTTAACATGGGAGTGCAGCTCTCTTCAAGATAGTGATTTCACTTCCTCTGGATCCATACACAGAAATGGGATTGCTGGATCACATGGTAGTTCTTTTAATTTTTAAGTTTTGAGGAACCTTCATATTGTTTTCCATAATGGCTATACCAAACTACATTCTCACCAACAATGCACAGAGTTCTCTGTTCACCAGCACTTCTCATCTGTTGCATTTTGATAACAGCCGTTCTAACAGTTGTAAAGTAATATCTGCTTGTGGCTTTGACTTCTATTTCCCCGATGATCAGTAATGATGAGCACCTTTGCCTGTGCCTGTTGGCCATTTGAATATTATCTTTGGAAAAATGTCTATTGTAGTCCTTTGCTCATTTTTAAATTGTATTCTTTCTTCTCTTACTTTTTTTCTTTTATTTTGCTATTGAGTTATATGAGTTCCTTATCAATTTTGGATATTAACCATATATCAGGTATGAGTTATAAATATTTTCTTCCATTCTGTAGGTTGTCTTTTCATTTTGTTAATCATTTCTTTTGCTGTGCAGAAGCATTTTAGTGAGGTGTAGTCCCACATGTTGATTTTTGCTTTTATACCTTGTGCTTCTTGTGGTGTCAATCCAAAAACTCATTGCCATGACTGATGTCAAGGAATTTACACCCTATGTTTTCTTCTAGAAGTTTCATGATTTCAGGTGTTACACTTAAGCCTTTAATCCATTTCAAGTTAATTTTTTGTGAATGGTGTAAGATAGGGATCAAGTTTCATTCTTTTGCATGTAAATATCCAGTTTTACCAATATTGTATATTGAAGAGACTATGTTTTTCCCATTGAGTATTCTTGACTCCCTTGTCAAATGTTGGTTGACCATATGTGTATGGGTTTATCTCTGGGCTTTTGATTCTTTTTTTAATTTTAAGTTTACGTATTTATGTATTGAGAGAGAGCGCGCACGAGAGAGAATGCACGTGTGAGCATTGGGGGTGGCGGACAGTGAGAAAGGGAGACAAGGAGAATCCCAGGCAGGTTCTGTGCTGACAGCCCCCGATGCGGGGCTCGAACTCATAAACCATGAGATCATGACCTGAGCCGAATGAAGACTCAGACACTTAACCAACTGAGCCACCCAGGCACCACTATCTCTGGGCTTTTGATTCTAAGCCACGGGTCAATCTGTTTTTTTTTTTTTTTATGCCAGTATAATACTAATTTGATTATATAATAAACTTTAAAGTATAAAGTAAAATTTATATAGTTTGAAATCAGGAAGTGTAATGCCAATAGCTTTGTTCTTTCTCAAGATTGCTTTGGCTTTTGGTCTTTTGTGGTTTTATACAAATTTTAGGACTGTTTTTTCTATTTATGTAAAAAATATTGTTGGAATTTTGATAGAGATTGCATTGAATCAATGCATGGCTTTGAGTAGTATGCACATTTTAACAATATTAATTCTTTTGATACATGAATATAGCACATCTTTCCATTTATTTGTATCTCCTTCAATTTCTTTCATCAATGTCTTATAATTTTCAGTGTATAGATTTGTTCCTAAGTATTTTATTGTTTTTAATGCTACTATAAATGAGATTGCTTTCTTTATTTCTTTTTCAGTTAGTATTTTATTAGTGTATGGAGACACAACTGGTTTTTGTATGTTGATTTCAGATACTGCAACTTTATTAAATTTGTTTATTAGTGCTAGGAGTTTCTAGTAGAGTTTTTAGGGCTTTCCAGATATAATATCATGTAAGTTTCCTTAAAAATTTTTTCAATGTTTATTTATTTTTGAGAGAGAGAGACAGAGACAGAGTGCAAGGAGGGGAGGGGCAGAGAGAGAGGGAGACACAGAATCTGAAGCAGGCTCCAGGCTCGGAGCTGTCAGCACAGAGCCCGACACAGGGCTTGAACTCATGATCTGTGAGATCATGACCTGAGCTGAAGTTGGTCACTTAACCAACTGAGCCACCCAGGCGCCCAATATCATGTAATTTTCAAAGAGAGAATTTTGCTTCTTCCTTTCCAGTTTGGATGCCTTTTATTTCTTTTTCTTACCTCACTTATCTAGGTGGAAAGAAATACAGTACTATGTTGAACAGGAATGGTGAGAATAGCTACCCTTGTCTTGTCCTGAGTATGATGTTAGTTGTGTGCTTGTTTTATATGGACTTTATTATGTTTAGATATGTTCCTTCTATATGCAATTTGTTGAGAGATTTTTTTAATCATGAATGGATATTGAATTCTGTCAAATGCTTTTTCTGCATCTATTGAGATGATCATATGATTTTTTTCATTCTATTAGTGGATTATATCACATTTATTGATTTGCATATTTTGAACCATCCTTAAATCTTAGGGATGAATAATCTCACTTGATGAATAATCTCACTTGCATGATTTTTTAATGTCCTAATACATTTTGTTTGCTAGAATTTTTCCATCTATATTCACCAGGGATATTGGTTGGTACTTTTCATTTCTTGTAGTGACCTTATCTGTAGTGACCTTAAGGTAATACTTGCCTGACAAATATAATGATGAAAATTAGAAAATAAATGTATTGGTTAAACAGCAGACTTACACAGTTGAGTTGAGGTTTAGTAAGCTGAAAGATCCAAATAAATTTTCTAGAATTCATTGCAGGGAGACATGAAGATGGCAAATATAAAAGAGAAGTTAAGGGAAATGGATAATAGAAAGAGAAGTTCCAATATAAGTCTAATCAGAGTCTCAGAAGGAGAGAGTTGAAAGCATGGAGGAGACAGGTGCCTGGGCGGCTCAGTCGGCTGAGTGTCTGACTCTTGATTTTGGCTCAGGTCATGATCCCAGGGTCATGGGATCAAGCCCCACCTTGGGTTCCATACTGAGCATGGAGCCTGCTAAGATTCTTTCTCTTTCTCCTTCTTCCCCTCTCCTCTGCTTGCACTCTCTCTCTCTCTCAAATAAAAAAAGAAAGAAAGGAAAGAATGGAGGAGAGACAATATTAGAATGTATAAAAGCTGAGAATATTTCAGAAGTAATAGAGGGCATCAATCCTAGAGACATTACACTCAGAGGATCACAGGCATAATAATGAAAAGAAAACCCACACTTACACATATCACTGTGTCTGCACTGACGTGTATCTGATGTTATAATAGGGCAGAACACAATAGTCAAAGAAAAGATCTTAAAAACAGTGAGAGAAGAGATAGATTGCCTACAGAGAAGGCACAACTGACTTTCAAGAGCAACAGTAGAATCCAGACGGAAGTGGAAAATCTTTGAAGAGCCAAGAGAAAATAATAAGCAATCTCATATTGTACACTGAATGGAACTATCTTCCAAAAAGAAGGTAAATGAGGTCATTTTCTGGCTAACTGAAACTGAAATGATTTACTACCCACAGATTCTCACTAAAAGAATTCCTAAACATTGTGCTTCAAATAAAAATAAAATTGTTCTGGAAGGAAGGTTTGAGATTCAAGAAGGAATGATGAGGAAATAAAATGGTAATTTATATTTATAAATGTAAGCAAACATTTGTAAAGTCATGACAATAATTTCTTTAAAAATTTTTTAAATGTTTATTTATTTTTGAGAGAGAGAGAGTACCAGTAGGGGAGGGGCAAAGAGAGAGAGGGAGACACAGAATCTGAAGCAGGCTCCAGGCTCTGAGCTGTCAGCACAGAGCCTGATGAGGGGCTTGAACTCACAAGCTGTGAGATCATGACCTGAGCTAAAGTTGGACACTCAACCAACTGAGCCACCCAGGCACCCCAACAATAATTTTGCTTTAAGTTTATTTATTTTGAGAGAGAGAAAGAGAGAGTGAGAGTGCACACACGAGTGAGTGGGGAGGGAGTGAGGGAGAGAGAAAGAGAATCCTAAGCAGGCTCCAGGCTATGAGCTGTCAGCACAGAGCCTGACTCAGGGCTTGAACTCACAAGCTGTGAGATCATGACCTGGGCTGAAGTTGGATGCTTAACCGACTGAGCCACCCAGGCGCCCCAACAATAATTTCTAATTTGAGAAGCTGAAATATCAAAAGAAAACTCGAATTCTATGTAAGAATTGCATACAATTCATTAATTCATGATGAGTGCATATGAGAGAGGGAGGGAGGGTAGGAGGGAGGAATTAATGTTTTAATATTTGAGTATTGTTAAGAAAAAGGATTCAAAATAAACTAATTTTAGATTTTATGTTAAAACACATATTTAATTAATCTGTCCAGTGTGAGCACTAAATGAATAGAATAAAAGGTACAATTTACAAAATAGTAGAGGGGAAAAATGAAATGGAAATGTGGTAAAATTCAATCAAAGAGAAGAAGACTAGAATAAGAAGAATGAATAGAAAGCACAAAATAAGATGTTGGAAATGAATCTCAATTTTTTGGTACTCATAAACAAAAAAAGTTCAACTCCTTGGTTAAAAGACAAAGCTTTTCACACTGAATTAAAAATATCCATCCAATGACTTTTTCTGAAATGCACCAAAACAGAAGAGCATACCAGTGTCTCCACTTTGGGCTCTGCACTGACAGCATGGAGCCTGCTTGGGATTCTCTCTCTCCTTCTCTTTCTACCCCCGGTTTATGCTCTCTCTCTCCCTCAAAAGAAATAAATAAACTTAAAAAAAAAAAAGAACATACAAGGGTTGAGAGTAAAGGCATGAGAAAAAATATATGCAGACAAATAGTCACCAAAAGAAAACCAGCATTATATTATTATTATTATTATTTATGATATATGATATTATATTATTGTATTATTATATTATTGTCAGACAAATAGACTTTAAGGCAAAATGCTTTACTAGAGATAAAGAAGGTGTCTAAATACTAAAGTTTCAATTCACCAGGAAGATACAACAGTTTTAATCTTGGATGCACCTAATTACATAGTTTTTAATTGCTGAAACTCCAAGGAGGAATAGACAAATCTGCAATCAAAGTGGGAGATTTTAATACACACTTCTCAATAATTGCTAGATCAAACAGATAAAAGAAGAGATCAATATGAACATAGAGAGTTTGAACAATACAAATAACAAGACTGTTTTAATGGGCATATAGAGCTCTTCATCCAACAGCTTGGAAAGATACATTTCTATTAAGTTTTCATGAACATTTATACAAATTTATTCTAGGTAATTAAGCAAGTCTTTACACATTTTAAAGACTTGATATTACTCAGATCATATTCAATGACTGCATTGCTAACAAATTAGCATTCTAGAAATTAGAAACCAATAAATAAATAAATAAATAACTTAAAACCACATTTGTCACCTTTGACACTTACTTCTAAATAATCCATATGTCAGAAGTAACAGGAATTGAACAATATTGAAAAAACAAGCAAAAAGCAGGAACTGAATTGAGTACTAGCTAAATTGTTATTAAGGACTTGCACACGTGAACAGATGTATAGATGTTTACATGATCTACAGTCAGGAAAATGACTTCCCAAGGATACTTGGGGAAGAATTTTAATTCAGGATGAGAGAAAATAAGATCAGGTTGTTTACCAAGTTAATGGATTGACACCCTCATGGGGAAAAAACTACTATGTGGTCTTGGCCTGTTTGGCCAGTCTTTGTATTCAGACCTTAAAGACAGAGTTTATGCTCAGATTAGTACTTATTCATAATGCTCTCAATGCTAATTAGTACTCCATGGCCTCTTGTTTGGGAATTATGGGAAAATTTAGATCAGGTATAGACTGTGACAGGTTGTAGCCGTTGCAAACTGCTAGCATCGTACAGATTATAGGTATTACTTACAGGATTCTTTTGCATTTAGAACTGAACAACAAAGAATGACTACGTATTAAAATGTGTGCTAGTTAGTGGTTCTCAGAGGGAAATTTATAGTCAAATATATGTGGTACTTACAGGGAGATATGTATAGCTGATTATGCTCATATTAGAAGAGAAGCCTGGAAATAAACAAGCTTAGCATCAAAATTATGAAGTTAAAAAGAATAGAATAAACTTCTTAAAACACAGAAGAAAGAAAATTATCACCAAAAGACAAATTACTGATCTAGGAAAAAGAGTTACACTAGCGTGATCAACAAAACTGAAAGTTTTTCTTTGAAAAGCTTTAAAAACTTGACAAATCTCTGGCAGGAATACTTAAGGGAAAAAAAGGCAGAAGCCACAAAGTAATAATATCAAGAATGAAACAAGAACAAAACTGAAGAAGACAGGTTTAAGAATATTACAAAGGAATATTACATATAGCTTAATGGTAATGAACCTAAAAGTATGATAAATGTTCAAACTTGTAGAAAGTATGTTATTATAAAGTAAAAATTGTAGATAAGATACATAAAATTTGACAAATCTTTGTTTGTTTTGTCTATTGTTCCATCCTGTGTACCTGTCATACAGTATGGCCTCAAGGAATATTTACTTAAATGAATAATTAAATTCAGATATAACGGTTGTTAACATTTTGGTGTATTTATTTTTATATGTATTTTACAACATAGTTCATTTGTATATCTGCTCTTAAGCACCAATAACAGATACCTTCGTAGATACTGGATGAAAATGATAAAAAAGAAAGTGCAATAACAGAGAGCATCTGGCTTATTATTCTTTACCACTTAAAAAAAACTGTATGAGTTTTAAAGTAGCTAATCTTATCTCAATTTCCTTGGCAATAAAATGAACAATATGTTCTTCCTACAGCTATGCTTTTGTGGAGAAATGAAAAAAGGTATTTTTTTCTAGCAACTCTCCTGGGACAGCATCCTATCCACATGGAGTTTAATCATAATTAGCAAGGACTAGAACAGCATTATTATTGTTTTCTGATGTTATCAAACAGAATTAGCAATCACTGGGGAATGAGAGATATGGCTCAAGACCCAGTTTCCTGGCATACTGGAAGGTATGGAAACAAAAAGAGAAAAATAATTTGAAACATTGTTTTTTAAAAATAATTTGAAACATTGTAAGGAAAGCTTGCCTCTGACCACAGACCTTATCTGAAAACATACAACACAACTCTCAGTCTAAACTATGTAGAGATGACCCATGAATCTTTTGTTGTCATAATTTTTATTTTTCCTTGGGTAAAATAATTTTCTAAAAGCTTTTTTTTCAAGGATATATGAGTGATAATATTTTTAGTGCTTGTATATCTGGAAATGTTTTGTCTTCCCTAGTGAATGACAACCTATCCACGTTTAAAATCTCTGCTAAGTAAGGAATGGGTATTTTGACTCTGTGTGTGTGTGTGTGTGTGTGTGTGTGTGTGTGTGTGTGTGTGTGTGTGGTTAGTGGTCAAAGACCCTGTTAGTGTTAACTGTAAGATTTTAATTTTTTAAAGCAAGTAAAATTAAAACTTAAAGCAAGGAAAAAAGTCATAACATTTTTCCTTCAAGATTCTTTAGACATTATTTTATTGCCTCCTGGCACTTAATTTAATAAATTTCTTCAATGATTTTTGAATAACAACTATGCATCATTGTATAGGAGACACCTAATGAGCAGAAATGGACTTCACAGAGCTTACAGCAAGCTGGAAGAGAGAGACATTAATCAACTAATCATACAAACAAACCATAAGAGACCCTTAAGGACTGGGAACAAACTGAGGATTGATGGTGTGGGGGAGAGGGGAATGTGGGTGATGGGCATGGAAGAGGGCACTTGGTGGGATGAGCACCGGGTGTTGTATGGAAACCAATTTGACAATAAATTGTATTTAAAAGAAAAAAAATCGTACAAACAAGAACAACAACAACAAATAACTGTGGTAAGGCTTTGAAAGGAAAGTACATGAGACTCATGACAGCATGTAACAGGAGAACTGCTCTGGTCAGGAGGTCAGAGAGGAGTCCCTCAAGAAGTGGCCATGAAGCAGAAGGAGAAGAGCACTTCAGGGAGAGTGAGCTCTAAGTGTAAAGTTCTTGTGGTAGGGTACTTATGGCACCCGTGAGGAACTGAAGAAAAGCTGATGTGTTTGGAGAACAGAAAGAGGTGCTGGAAAGGGAGGTAGGAGCCAGGCTATGGAAAGTCTTACAAGCCATGCTAGGTATTTTACTTTTGTCCTGAGAACCATGGGAAGCAAGCGGATGATATAAATATGGTAATGTCATATCAGATTTGTATTATGATGAGGTCATTCTGGATACTGTGTGGAGAATTGCAGGCAGAGGGGCAAGGATGACAGTAGGAAGACCAAAGAGGAGTCATTGGCAGAAGGCTGGGAGAGAGAGATTCTTGGGCTAGAGAGAGAATGGCTGGAGAGATGGAGAGGGGGGCATATTTGGCAGTCATTTGGGAAATAACTAGACAGGACTCCATGATCAATTGGATATGAAGGCTGGTGATGGAGAGGAATATGCCAAAGACAAGTGCTCATTTCTGTCTAAATTTACTCTGAGGCTGATGGGGATACCCATGGAGATGTCATAGGAAAAGAGACTGGTTTGGAGAAAATATCACAAATTTCACTGAGACTGGGTTAAATTCGATGATCATTTGAGATGTTTAAGTGGACATGTTGGATAGACAGTGGTTCTGCAGACCCAGACCCAAGGAGATGTCCAAACAAGAGATTTGAATCTGTGAGTCAAGCTACAAAATCCCGAGATCAATGAAAAGCAAAACTCCAGGTCTTCCTGGAGCATATAGCTCTGAACTTGGACTAGACTGAACACAGGTGGGAACAGAAATCAGAGAAGCCTCCTAGATTTAGCATTTCTATCCTGGTATTTCTACCAAGAATATCCCTCTGTCTGTTTTAGCATATCCTCAGATAGGAAACCCTTCTTCATGTTCTGTTAGGGAAACACAACCCAGGCCAATCTAGAACAATTCCCTTGTGGGCCAGTTAACTTCTCTTTGTTCCTTTGCTCACACAATTTTGGAAATGCCTTGCTTTTGTTACAGATAGGGCTGACCAAGAGGATAGGGAGGATCACTTGAGTTACTGAGTCTGGCAGCCCAGGGAAGGTGATCTGAGTAAGGCCTGTGTTGGGACAGTTGCTTTCCAAGACCAAGCTGACTAGAGTAACACCTAAGTTGTTCCCCCAGATCCTTCATTCCACAAGGCTCTAGCAGCATTGGATACATTAGGAAGGAAACACATCCCTGGGAAGGGAATGAAATGTGAGTTCATGATGTATTATCTAGGTCAAAGACTCTCGTGACCAGGAGACAGCCAGTTGGGAGTGTAACACTGGACAGACCCCCTCTGTATTTGGTGACCAGCTTTTCCAAGCAGCTATGGGACTAGATCTGTGGACGGGGGACTGAGGGGCCCATTACTGCCTCTGTCTCCAGTGCCATCTCGATTAGCACCTAGAAGTGCTCTCTCTTAGGGAGCTGGAGAATTCCTGTTGAATGAGCTGTTAAAAACAGAAGATGTGGGGTCTGGACATTAACGAATGCTGACATGAGTCATGCTTATATTTCTTATCTCAATTAGATTCTCCCTCTTCTTTGGAATCCAGCTACCCCAGCTGCTGGTGGTGGCGTCATTAGCTGGAGGCTGACAGCGCCCCTGGAACTGAGCTTATTAAGAATAAATGAACCTTGGGTTCAGAACCCTTAGGGGTTTGGCTTTCTGAAGCTAGGCACAAATAAAAACTCAGCTGCCTAGGCTTTGCATTATTACATTTTCTGGGTTATATTGGTCTCTAGGGAATCTGCTTGATGCATTTCTAAGTTGTTTGTTTTGTTTTAACAGAGGAGATCAGATTTTAAACAACCCTCAATTATCAGAGAAGCCTCCTTTAAAGTAGGAGTTTGGGGCAACATAATGACTATTTTAAAATGCCCCTTTCTCAGTCAATGTGCCGGCTCCTCAAGCCTTGGTCCTGGCTGCTAACTTAAGTGTGCAGCCACAACTTTTTGCTCCAGTTAGCATTTGTTGGGTCCAACACAGCTATAGGCTGGGAAATGGTTTCTCATTTTCCTGCTGCCTCATCAGCAAAATTGACAGCTAACTTCCAACTGCTGAGGCTTTATTACTTCTGAAGATGTGAGAGGCAGAAAATAGCACAGCTGGGCCCCTCATCCCAGGTGGAGCTGCAGGACCGGCAGATAGAGGAGTCAGCTTTTGACTGTTCGCTGAGGACCATTTAATCTGGAGGTGATTGCGGGGAGGTGAAAAGTGAAAGCCCCAGTCGTGGTGTCTGTGACTTACTGCCCTTTCAGGAGTGTGCAGCCGGGCTCAGAACTTCCTCAGCTAAGTATGATCTAAAGGTCTAAGGGGAAACATGTTTCAGGAGGATCAGCTGTTGGGGTGAGGCAGAAGGACAGGTCGGGCCATGGGGTTGTGGTTGGACAGGCTGTCCATCGGCGTATGCCCATGCCTCCTTTTTCTTGTCAGCGCCGCTTCCAAGAGACATTAGAGCTCAGCCTGAGGAAACGGTGGCCGGGACATGGAACCATGGTGCTTTCTTGTTTTGTGTGGGCGGAGAAGGCCAGCGGAAGACTTTCTAGGTTGGGGTCTTTGTTGAATTGTTGGATAATTATGTCACGGCCACCTGTTCACATGTTTCTATTTCCCAAAATGAATGTTTACTTTAGAAAAGATCCCCTTTACTGTAACAGCACTTGCCCCGGAAATACGCGCCCAACAGTTCTGTTCCTTCCACGCAGGCCCTTGCTCAAAATTTACCAAAATGGTATTTACCAAAAGAGTGTAATTATGCAACTGAAAAAGTCTTTAAATTGGATCATTCAGGTAAATGCTGGGAAGCTACTCAAAACAAGGCAGGTGTGAGTGGAAAGGAATAAGACTGATGCTAACATTTTTATATAGTGCACAAAACAAAAGCAATGATTCTTGAACTCTGACTTCCTTCTTCCCCAGCTTAACGTAGTGTAATTGAAGCAGAGCCCTGGACGCTTTTCACTGGAGCAGGGCTCTATTTTGTGTTGCAAACTCTCCTCGAAGATCCCTGTTACTTCTTGGTTGTTTGTTTATCATCCCTAAGGAGGAAAGTTCTCTCTGATCTGGGGCTCATTGATGGAAAGGGCAACAGTTTCCTTCTTACATCTTCCCTGGGCATGTGACTGCTTTTAGAATCCTCTCAGCTCCTGAACTGGAGGGTTGACTGGAGTGCATAGTCAAATTGCTAGCATTTTGCAGTCTTTTGTTTTTATATTTTTCTGAGTATTTCCCATGACAAGGGTGGATCAGGTTACCAACTTCTGTTTTATCTAGAAATCATTTCCCCCATTCTTCTTTTTTTTTTTTTTTAAGTTTATTTATTTACTTAGAGAGAGAGAGAGAGAGAGAGAGAGAGAATCTCAAGCCGGGTCTGCACCACCAGTGCTGAGCCTGACATGGGACTCAAACCCACGAACCACTAGATCATGACCTGAGCCAAAAATCAAGAGTCAGATGCTTAACAGACTGAGCCACCCAGGTGCCCATCCCCATTCTTCTATCAATCCTTTCTCCTCACATCTTGTGGCAGATTTCTGAATAAGGATCTAGGATGGACCTAAAAATTATCTAAGTTTCCTAGTAGAATATTGAAGGTGCTAGAAGAGTTAACATGGGCATTTGGCAACACAGGTATTTCTGACATGGGGGGGGCGTGTCACACAAATTAGAATGTACATTTCAGGCCACTGTTCTGTTCACACTCATCGCCTTAGGACTCCATGCACTTCTTTCAACAATGATGCCATTGCTCAAAATGCCCACACATCTCCTCTTCTGCAGTTCTCTCCAAGCTCGTTGGCAAATCATACAGGAGAGCCTGTCACAAAATGGCACACAGTCTTTTACCATTTCTGGGGTCAAGACCTGTATTTATTTTCCAGTATCACATGACCAGATCACCTCTACTTACCTTTATCTATAAAAATGGGCTCCAAACAACTTGGGTTTCTCAAAATAAAATGTATCCTTAAAGGATGAATATTTATCAGCTACTATTAATGGAATTCTAAAGAAAATGTCATAGGCTATGAAAGTAATTCCTACGAAGAAGCTCCATAAATTTTTCAAATGGCAATAGTATTTGACTGGTATAAAAACTCCCAAGGAGAGTTCTTAGGGGCAAATAATACTGGTTTAGATGTGTAAGTTCTGATAAGTCGGTTAAAAAGAGAGTCTCATTTGGTCTGGGAAACAAGATAAGTTGGTTTAAAAGATTGTCTCATTTGATCTGGGATGTGAGATAAATGGGTCCCGGCCCTGCCAGTGAACATGGGCAAAGTGCTTAGCATCTCTAGATTTCTGATTCGTCACATTTAAAATGAAGGGTTTAGATTAGAAAATCTCCATGGACTCTTAGCTTCAATACACTATGATTCATTCATCAAACATTTATTGGGCAACTACTGTGTTAGATACTGCTGCAGAAAAAGTGATATAAACTCTTTATCCTAAAAGATATCAAAAGCTAGCCAGGAATATAGATGATATACAATTTTTATATCACTGATATCATTATATGATATCCTCTCTCATATATTCTACTATACAACATAGTATAATATTTGTTGTTGTAGAAACTGGCTACTTGTTCACCAAATATTTTTCTTTCCCTTCTGGGGACTCTTTTCCCAGACTCTCTTGCAATTAATTATGTGTGGCCAAATGACTAGAGTCTGACTAGTCAGATGTGGGGCAGAAGTGACATATGCCACTTCTAGAACTGGTCCATGAAACCCTCCCATGTGTGAACCTTCTCTCTCTTTCTCCAACTATTATCTCCACAGAGTCAGAGGAGCATACGTCCTCAAGGTGGAAGGAGCCTGGGTGCCTGAATAACTGTGTAAAACATAGGACTCCCCCATACATCCTACCAACCTGCATTGGAATGTGATATGAGGGAGATATAGCATTTATTGAATTAATCCACTCCGATTTTGTGACAGATGGTTACAACGGTTAGTTTACCTGTCCAGTGCACTTATATTATAAAGGAAGAGGCTATAAGTCCTTGGATAATGATGGTAAAGGAAGATAGCTGTTACAATGGTGTTTCAAGTGGGCAAAGGGCTAATGGGACCCCTGGGGAAGAGGATACATGTATAGAAGGAAGAGGGTAGCATAGAAAGGGGGATAGACTAGCAAGGAAAAGATAATAGCATAATTACCAGAGTGGTTGATTGCTTGACCCCGAGATGTCTGTCCGAGAAAAAAAAAAATTACCTGGAAAAAAATGAGCTATCCAGCACTTTTAGAAAAAGTAGGGAGGTAATGGCCAAATGATTCTTATTTTATCCTCTCTCCAACACTTGGAGGACAATAGGAATTCTTCCGGAACCATTCAGTCAAGAGCAAAGCCTGGGTAACTGATAGGAATGATATCTGAAATGATGGCTCTAAGACATGATTGCCTCTTGCAATTCAGAATCTGATGTGTAGCTACCTCGAAGTTTAAAAAGCCATTTTTAAAGGATTTTAGACCATATTAACAATGATAAAGATGAAACTTAAGTAGATGCTCAAAGTCATCTAAAAGCCAGTGTATCTGATTACTCTTAGCTCAGTTGTAAGAAGAATGGCATTAAATTCATAGCAGTGGTACATTGTAGTATATTATGGAATAATGTTCCCCTCCCCAGATTTCCACATGCTAGTCCCCCAAATTTGTGAGTATGTTTCCTTACATGATAATAGGAATTTTGCAGATGTCCTTAAATTAAGGATCTCGAGATGAGAAGATTATCCTGGTGGGGCGCCTGGGTGGTTCCGTCAGTTGAGCATCCGACTTCAGCTCAGGTCATGATCTCACAGCTCATGAGTTCAAGCCCCGCGTCAGGCTCTGTGCTGATAGCTTGGAGCCTGGAGCCTGCTTCGGATTCTGTGTCTCCCTCTCTCTCTGCCCCAACCCACTCACATTCTGTCTCTGTCTCTCTCAAAAATAAATAAACATTAAAAAAAAATTTTTAAAAACATTCTCTTCTAAAAAAAAAAAGGAAGATTATCCTGGAGTATATGGGTGGGTCCAGTGTAATCACACAGGCCCTTAGAAGAGGGAAGAAAGTGTGTCAGAGTCAGAGAAGGAGCTGCAACAACAGAAGTGGAGGCCAACATCCAGAAGTGGGTGTGGGACCCCATGTCAGAGAATACAGCTAGCCTCCAGAATCTAAAAAAGGCAAAGCAGGGGTTTTCTCCCAGAGCTTTTAGAAGGAACACAGTTCTGTCAACCTATTTTGGACTTCTGGCTTGCAGAACTGTAAGATAATAAATTTGCATTTTTTTAAGCCATTGAGTTTGTGGTAATGCATTATAACAGCAATAGGAAACTAATACATACATAATATACTGTGGCTTTTGCATTCTCTTCTTTTTTTATCCATACAATGTTGTATTGTATGCATTACTGTTCTATCTATCCTCTATCTATCTAAGTATCTATGTATTCGTGTGTGTGTGTGTGTGTGTGTGTGTGTGTATGGATATATATAGTGTATCTATACCTCATGGATATTTATACTAAGGGTTTTATAAATAGTAATTCATTTCGTTCTCTCATGATTACTATTAAGTTACTACTATTAGTTAGGAGGAGGTAAGAACTATTATCTGCCTTTTATAGGTGAAAAACCTGAACTTAAGTAATTTGCCCAGTTATTTGTCTAGGAGCCAGCAGAGTAGGATTTGAGTGAAGATCTGGCTGCTGCAAAGCAAATGCTCTTATCCACTATGCTTCATGGAGTTCACTGACTTGAATTACACCTTTAAAACTCTGACTTTTACAACTACTTTTGCCTTATATAAATATTTTACCCAAATTGCCTTCTTGTTGCCATACGCTTACGTGAATCATGTAGGTTAATTTTAAAAATTAAAATTAAATTCCATTCCCATTCCTGGCAAGCTAGCACATAGAAGACCAAACCTACTGTTGTGAGTAACTAGAAAACATGAATAATAACAAAACAAAATTCCATGTTTGAGACTTGGGGGGTGGGTGGCTACTAAAGCAGCCAGGACAGGATGGCCAGGAGAGAAGGGAAACTCATCAAGGTAAACTGGACAATCTGTGCTAATTTTTAACTGGGGCATTTGCCAATTTCCGAGTGGTCTGGGAAGAGGGACTGAGGGTAAGAGAAAAGGCACCTGTGAAGAGAGAGAGGTTGAGCAGTTTTCAGCTGTGTTATGGTGCTTGAGAAATGACAGTTGAAGTTCAAGGGTACTGAGTAAGCAAGGGCTTGAAGATGTTGCTGCAAAGGGAAGTGCAGAGAAATCAGCCCAAGAGTCTGAGTTGCTTCTCTTTGATGCATTTGCTAAGTAGTAAGTGGCACTGGCCTAGAGAGACAAGAATCAATCAGGAAGCAGCAATCAAGAGCATGCCTGATTAGGCTCCTACTGGATCCCACCATCCCACAGAAAATAACTACAATCTTCTAGAAGGGGGCAAGGCAAAGTCTGAGGGGAGGTAAAACCTTCAAGAAGGGGCAAATAAGGAGGAAATCCTCATTTAAATAACTTTTAGCCTGATGGCAGACTGAAGTTAGTGTGTATGAGATGACAAAACTCTGATACAAGATCTGTCCTTCTGTCTTTCTGTCCCAAAGAATCAGAGGACACAGATCCACAATGACTGGAGAGTGAGAAAGGAGAGCATAGGAGCCCCAAATTCTGTGTATAAACTCTGCCCAAGTTTATGGTTGGCCTATGAACCATGCATGTCAGGGATGCACTCCAAGCACCACAGAGAAAGCCAGTGCCTCAGATGTGAGATTTGAGTCCAAGAGACAGAGTTCACAGTTTAAGTCCACTCAATTTCACTGACCACTAAAAAAAAACATCAACATTCTCTGAAGGAACAAAAAATGAATCCAATATCCCTACAATATAGCACTAACAAGGTTAATTCAATTCAAAATTACTGGACATGTGAAGAACCAAGAAATGTTCCCCAGTCTTAAAAGAGAGAAAACAGAATAAAACCCAGAGAAATTTAGGATCAATCCTTGGAGTTAGCATACAAAGATTTAAAGATAAATGGCCATTATAAATATTGTCAATGAAGGAAAATATTTTTGCAATAAGTTAAAAGAAAGAAATCTCACTGTGAAATCTATATAAGCACAGTCCCAGAAAGAAGAGGGACACCGAGGTTAAATACAAAAAGGTTATGCCGAGGTGCATCAAAGGCAAATTCCTAACACCAAAAATAAAGAGAAAATATTGAAAACAGCCAGAGAAATGAGGTATCATAAAAGTGACATAACAGAAGAAAAATGATGTGAATTGTCATTCTCCTTTCATCAGAAATGGTAGAAACCAGAATATAGTGGAATGCCATCTTTAAAAAAAAACTTTTTATTTTGAAATAATTTTAGACATACAGAAAAGTCACAAAAGTGGTACATAGAGTTTCTGTCTACCTTTCACCCAGCTTCCCCTTATGTTAACAGCATATATGAACACTGGATTTATCTGCTTGTCGAAGAAATACACTGCTCCTTCAGAAGATAACTGTGAGTTTAGGCAAGATGTCCTGGACCTCAGGTCAGAACTACACTAAAGTATGGATATGCAGGTACTTGCTGTTGGTAAAGCACAGTGAAAGATCAAATAAATGTGGGAACGTTCTTATGAAGGTTAAAAACTGTCTAAAAACCCAGGTGGGCTTCTGACTTATCTCAGTGCCTCATATCATTGTGCTTCTTATCTTTAGTCCATCACTCTAAACACCTGTTCGCTGGGTTCTAGGGCTGGTCTCTCACATTCCACCATCCCATCCTAGGGATTCACTGGCAGCCAACCTCATAAATCAGGAGTTATCATAGACTTCCTCATGAGATGTCCAAAGGACAGTTGTGAGTTTGCTTTGCTTCACTGAGAAAAGGTCAATGGAATCCTAGACATGAAATTTCTGGGTAACACACGAAATCTCTAAATAATACGTGAAATTCCTCACTCCAACTATACAGCTGTGGCCTGAGATGAGGAAGTAGAGGAAGAAGTAGGATTACTACAGGTTTATGTTGGGTCCTAGCTAAGCTGGCTGCTTCTGGCTCCAATTCTCTCCATTTCTTACATGTTGACAAGAGACAAATGTTAAAGTTCAGGGAGGAAGCATCTCAGTGAAGCCTAGCCACCGAAATGTGTGCCCAAAGCTGGGATAGATTTTTCTTACTCTTTACACCAAAGGATTCACTTAAAAAGGAGAACATCTTTCCAATGTGCTTCTGAAGGTAAACTTGAAGCAAACTTTGAACCCTGTTCGAGAAATCCTGGCTTTTTATTTTTCCTAAGTGGTGAAAAAAACAAACAAACAAACAAAACAAAACAAAGCAAAACAAACAAACAAAAAACAACAACCTTGTTAACTGGGCATCCAGACACAGGAGGGTATGGAAATCTCTTCTTCCGTGTCACCTCTTTCTTAGCACATTTTGATTTCTTCAGGCTGATTTTACATAAAATTGGAAAAAGACCAAAAGCAAGGCTACATCTTGCACTTTTTTGAGAACTTACTGGGGAAGGCAAAGGTTGGAAGTCAGACTCCACTTCAGTCCCTCTTCTGTCACTTACCAGTCGTAAGACTTATTTGTCACCTATGGAAGAGGGAAAGGACACAGACAGATACACCAGACAGAGGTGTTCAAGGCGCCCCCCCCCCCCCCCCGCCCTGGCCCTGCTCGCTCTCCTCTCTGTACCTGCTCCCTGCTCTCTCAGGGAGCTCAGCCTCATCCTTACCCTCCATTCCAAACCCATGCAGGTGCAGCTGCCTGCCTGACAGCTGTACCTAGGTGTCCCAGAGGGAACTGAACCTCAACACATCCACAACCAAACTCCTGACTTCCCCGAACCCGGTCTTCTTCCCATCTTCCCCATCTGAGGGAAGGTCTCTGTCACCGATCCAATTGTGTAAACCAGAAACCGGGGAGTTCATTTCAGTTCCTCCCACCCTCGTTGCTCACCCTGCTCTCCTGCTTCCAACCCATCCCACCCACTGTCAGTGTCAACCACCAAGTAGCTCTTTAATCCATCCCCCTGTGTTCCAGCCCACTGCCACCACTCTGTTGCACTTTACCATGACATTCCCATCTAACTGACCTCCCTATAATTAATTATTCTGGTCCTCTACAGTCTCCTCCTCTGCCCTGAAGCCAGATTGATCTTTACAAAACGCTGATGTGATCATATCATTTACCTGCCTATGCCTTTCAGTGGCTTCCCATCACTTTCAGGATAAAGACCAACATCTTAACACAATTATCAAGGACTGCATGTGGTCTCACATTCTTTGTTCATTGAGCTCCACTTGTCAGGGTCTCCTGTCACATATTTTTGTTGTTTTAACTTTTTTTTTTTTTTTTAAGTAAGCTCTAGGCCTAACATGGGGCTTGAACTCACAACCCCAAGATCAAGAGTTGCCTGCTCTACTAAGCCAGCCAGGTGTCCCTGTTGTTTTAATCTTTTATGCTGACATAATTTCAGACTTAAAGTAAGACTGCAAAAATAGTACAAAGAATTCTTGTTTACCCTTCATGCATATTCCTCTAATGTTACATTTTACTATATTTATCATTCTTTCTATATTCTTCTGTACTTTTTAGGGCATCAAAAAAAATTAAATATCATCCTGTTTTCTAATTTACAAACCTCTTTCAAATTTCACTAGTTATCCCATTAATGTCATTTATAGCTAAAGAAAATAATGTTTTCTTCTCCAGTATTCAGGGTCACACATTCTACATAAATTCCATTTCTCTTCCAACCCCTTAATCTGGAATAGTTCCTCAGTCTCTCTTTGTCTTTTATGATACTGACATTTTTAGAGTCCTGCTTTAGAATGCCTCTCATTTTGGGTTACCTGATGGTTCCTCATAATTAGATACAGGTTATACATTTGGGGGAGGAATATCATAGAAGTCACTTAGTGTTCTTAGTGCGTTATGTCAGGAGGCATGTGATATCAGTGTATTCTGTTACTGCTGATGTGATATTAACTTTGGTCATTTACTTAAAGTGATGTCTATCAAGTTCCTCCATTGAAATGTTACTATTTTTCCCTTTGTAATAAAAAAATCTTATGAGAGATACTTTGAGACTATGTAGACCTGTTCCTTATCAAACATTTCATCTGATATTAGAATCCAATGATGATTATTGCATGAAATAATTATTACTAGAGTGGTTGCCAAATGGTTCTTCTTTCATACACCTAAAAATGCCATGTTCTCTCCATCCCAGCGCCTTTACACGTTATATATTCTACTCAGAATAGCCTCTTCCTCCTTTTCAACTGGCTAACTCTGTTTGTTTGTTTGTTTGTTTGTTTGTTTGTTTGTTTGTTTTCAGATCAAGTGTCATTTTCTTAGAGATGCCTTGCTTGGTCCTCCTTCATTAAAGGTCAGGTTTCTCATTTGTGCATTCTGATAGACATCACATAGTACTTTATAGAGCTTGTAGTTATAATTGTACATTTATAACTAGGTAATTATTTAATTAAGTATGCATCCTCCACTAGACTGGAAACACAGTGAGCCAGTGGTGGTGGCCAATGATACAATGGTTTTCATACACCATTGTACTCCCCATCCAAGCACAGGACATACATACGTAGGCTTCTCATTAAATTTACTTGATTGAAGGAATGAGTGAATCTCATGGAGTTCTTATGAGTATTGAATGAAATAAGATATGTAACATTCCTAACATGTATTAGAATCTTAATAAATATTAAGATCCTAGCCTCACTTTGGGTCAAACATTATATAACAGGCAAATTACTTGTACCAAACAAAAATTTGTCCCTGGAGGTGAACTTCTATATTCTAAAAATTGATCTTCACTTGAACTTTACTAACACTTCTGTGGAAGCAAATTTATAAAGAGCAACTCAGGCTATAATATAAGGTTACACTTCCTTTCTTATCCCCAACGTATGTTGAAATGAACTTCTGCTTGCCCAGTTTTAGAAATTAACCCCTTCTTTTCTACCCTCTTAAAGTGACCCCTAATTATTTATCAGATTCTGCAGACAATTGACTCACAGACTCACAGTTGTCTGATTCAGACAATTGACTCACCATTGTCTCTCAAGGGCTTCTAGTCTGTCCTCTTTGCCCTGCTGACACATAGCCTCTGTGGCTCATGACTCTTGTGAGAGAGCCATTCTATTTGGTACAACTGTCCTCCATGGGCAATGTCCACTGATGCCCCTGCTCTGGCTCTGGGGGAGGGGAAATACTGCTCCCCTCTCCCCTCGTCTAAACACCCAAAGGAAGGGTTGGGGGCTTCTGATTTAGGGTGTGAAAACTACTCACTCATGGACTCCCCTTATTCCCTGAGTCCCAGCTGAAATTCAGGATTTAGAGAAACACAAAAAGGAATAGATTTATGATGGTAAAGAGTGTGGAAGGAGAAATCACTGGTGAATAAATAAATGATTTCAAGAAATTCTCAGAATAGGGAAGATTAGAGTGTGTTGATTGGTGAGTGAAGCAGAGGAAGCTACCACGGGGCTTGAGGAGAGGTGGAAGCTGATTCCATAAAACCTTGAAGAGGTTCTGGATCTGAGTTAATACATATGGAGGGCAGTGGTGAGAGGGAGCTGCAGAGAGGACTGATTGAAGCTAAGAGAAGTCCACCCCCTACTCCCCTTCTCTTTGGCCTCCCTTTATGGAACAACTAGTAGCTGGAATTTGCACCAAGACTAAAAAGCAATAAACAAAAACTTAAACAAAAAGCAAAACAAACCCAAACTGAGAACTCTGTTCTTTCTCTAAATAAAGAGAACAAGCAATCTACAGAGAGTGAGGACTCTTGGGGATTATTGCTGCCCCAGAACCAAGCATTTTTTCTTCTGGAATTTAGGTAGCTTATTCCTCACTGATCACCCTAAAGAAAAGCCTTCTATTAAAGATATCCTATTCAGATACACAACAGTTACCATCAGCCTTACAATTCAGGACAGAGGTCTGTTGGGAAAATAATTATATACTCCTATAAAGTAGCAGAAAGAAATCATACCAATATCAATGCAAAATGAAGAAGACTTTTTAAAAATTTTTAAGGAAAGGGCGCCTGGGTGCCTCAGTTGGTTAAGCATCCGACTTCGGCTCAGGTCATGATCCCACGGTTCGTGAGTTTGAGCCCTGTGTCGGGCTCTGTGCTGACAGCTCAGAGCCTGGAGCCTGCTTCGGATTCTGTCTCCCTCTCTCTCTCTGCCCCTATCCCACTCATGCTCTGACTCTTTCTATCTCTCACAAATAAATAAATGTTTAAATTTTTTTTTTTAATTTTGAAGGAAAAAGAAAAGAGTTTACTTGAGCCCAAGTTACGACAGCTGCCTGGGATACACAATCTTCATAAGGAAGACAGTGCTTGAGGGAAAACACATTTGGTACAGAGGTTTTTTTTTTGTTTGTTTGTTTTCCTTTCACATAAAGAGTTAAAAATCACCAGGGCACCTGGGTGACTCCATTGGTTAAACATCTGACTCTTGATTTTGGCTCAGATCATGATTTCATGGTTTTTGAGTTTGAGTGCCGTGTTGGGCTCTGTGCTGACAGCGTGGATCCTCTTTGGGATTCTTTCTATCTCTGCCCCTTCCCTGCCCAAGCTCACTCTCAAAATAAATAAATAAACTTAAAAAATATTTAAAAGTTACCAATCACCATGATGAAGGACATTCTAGAAAGTTGCAGGCTTTATCTTGTGTTTTTAATATGTTCGAGGTTGTATGACTTTAATATCATGGGAATCAAGCAGTTTTTAAAAATTTTTCTTATCTTTATGTTTGGAATGCTTCTTTCTGGTTATTATTGTTTTTTTTTAAAACAAAAGAAGATGTATAATTTGTTCTGGGGGCATAAATAGACCCCATGCTTTGAATTTTTGCCAAGTAACTTTGACCTTAGTAAATGCTAGAGTGTAGCTTCCTTAGGAACCTGAGAGTAGGGCCCACAAACATGAAAATATGAAATTTTCCTTCATTTTATCACCAACTACTTAGAATAATCAGCCTTGTTTCTTATTGTAGAATATGAGTGAATAGTAAACAAGAGGAAGAAGAGCAGTATGTAAAAGAAGGACCAAAATAATTATAATGGACTCTGGAGGAGCTATTTCAGGAAACGATAACTTTAAAAAATCCGATTATGCCTTCATAGACAACTGAGAAGACATTGTATCCAAGACAAGAATAGGGTGAATAATATAATAAATGGTCAAAGAATGAACTCTTGTAGTGAAAAAATCATGCTAAAAACTTTAAAAATTAGTAGCAAGTGTTCACAATAAAAACAAAGCAATATTCCAAACTATAGAGCTAAAAGGTAGGCAGAAAACATGAGGGGAAAAAAATGAAAAGGAAAAATCAATCCAGAATTCAACATAGGACCAGTAATAGTTCCAGAATTTAAACTATTAAAATACAGAGTAGTATTTTTTTTTAATCGTGAGGAAAATTTCTAAGAGTTGAAGACAAGTACAAGTTTTCAGTCTGACAGGGCTCATCAACTGCTGAACAGCATAAAAGGAAAAAGATCCACACATAAATAATTTGACCAAACTCAGAAAGGTCAGAATAAAGAGAAGACCCTCAAAGTTTTCAGGGTGAAGCAAACTAGCAAATCAATTAGCCTGCATTGAAACAAAAATCAGTGGCATCAACAATACTGGATGGTAAGTTCATGCCACGAAGTTCTAAGGGAAAATTATTTTGAACTGTGTTTAATTTGATCTAGAATTTTGCATCCTGCCAAACTGTCAATCAAGTGTGGGGGGGCGGGTAGGGCAGTGAAATACCTTTTTAGATACACAGGGACTCAGAAAATATCTACTTGGCAAAATAAGGGAGTAAGTCTAGCAAAAGCAGGGAGAAAGAAAGCCATGAGTAAGGAAGAGTGTTCTAACTGGACAGTGTGGTAAAGGAAAGTCCTAGCATGGCAACTGCATCAGGCCTGGAGAACAACTGATCTGCAGGGAGAGAAGACCCTTGGAGGTTGTCTTTGGATAAAATAGGGATTCCACGAAACACTATCATTGAGAGGCAGAAAAAAATTGAGGATATTTTAACAGTTTATTATCTTCTTTCAACAAGAAAAACAAAAGGCAATTAGATATCTTGGAAAAAATAGTTTTATAACAAAGTCACGGGTGACATGTAAATGTTTATTATATTGTGACCTAATTGGAGCATTGGCTGAGTGTCAGGACAAATCATCTATTTGACCTTGACACTAACAACATTCTTTTCCAAATGTCCCAAGGGTCATGACATTTTACCTATAGAGAAAGAAAAGTAATTATATGATACCATTTAGCTCTGTAGTGATTAATATTTAGATAGTAATTACAACAAAAAAGGTACTTATTGGCTTGTTAACTTTAGACTCACCCTGTAAACACAATTTACATGGTTTGATGTAAAAGCAAATATGGATAACAACAGAAGTATGGGTAAGAAAACAAGAGAAGTAGGTTAGGAACAGTAAGATCCTCAGAGTGGTAGGTGGTGGTCAAGAAATACTGCCAAAAGTTGATGGAACCACAAAAAAGTAGATGTATATGTATATTATTTAAAACTATACTGACTGCCAGCAGATATTATGAATAGTTGAATGTTGCTACTCATTCCTGATGGAAAAACAGAAGGAGGTAGAAGAAAGACTGTAATATCTTCAGCACATCACTAAGTAGTAAATAATCATGTTAATTGTTAGAATATTGACTGGGGAATTGGAAACAATTAATGAGTGCCTTTCAATTACTAAACATTTTCTCTGAAGGGGAGGGGCCCTCCAGGGCATGGACTTAATATGTTTGGTGCTTGAGGCCCAAACAGAATAAAGGGTACAAATATTCCAGGTTTCCAACTGCCCTGATTGTCTTTGGTAATCATAACACTGCTGGAGAAATGACCTGTTAAAAGCAAAGAAGGCCAATTTCCTGATGCACCACCGAGCACAAGTGCGCTCATTTTGCTGGCTTGTTTGATTGCAGCAGCCTCTTTACGCTCCACTCAAGTGGCCCTTGCTGGGGACATGGGGTTGGAGGCAGCAGTTCCCATCCACAGGCCCCTAGAGGCCACAGAGGCAACCTCTCAGCTGCCAGTGACCAAGATGACCTGCTCTGCTGAGCCAGCACCTGAGAGTGGGGTGCCAGAGGATGCCTGTTGGGGCACGTATCTTGTGTTAAGGCAGGTGACAGTTTCAGACCCAGGTCCTTGCTCTGTTTGCCGGTGGATGAGACAGTGGAATGAAATGAGTGGCAAAGACAGTCCTTCTTGGGTGGGTTTTTTTCAGAACTGTCCTAGAAACATGAGCCTTTGTTATGAGGGAGGAGCCATGTCCCCATTGAGGGGCACTGAGAAGCTCCTGACATGCTGAATAGGAGGCCCTTGAACTGGGACTCTTGTCAGGCATCTAAGCCCCCTTTTCTGCCTGCCTGTATCTTCTATTTTAAAGTAGAAAGCGGGTTGGGTACCTGGGTGGCTCAGTCAGTTAAGTGTCCAACTTCAGCTCAGCTCATAATCTCGCCATTCATGAGTTTAAGCCCCACATTGGGCTTACTGCTGTCTGCACAGAGCCCACTTCAGATCCTATGTTCCCCTCTCTCTGCCTCCGCCCTGTCCCCCACCCCTGCTCATGCTCTCTCTTTCTCTCTCTCTCAAAAATAAACATTAAAAAAAATAAAATGGAATGTTGGTCAAACGTCTATGGTGAACTTGCTTAAAATGGAGAGGACGAGCTTCTGTAAATTACGGTTTAAAAAACGGTTTATTTAATACAACCCAAGAGATAACACAAGACTACGCTCAGCTAATTGACAATGGCTCTCTGACATCCTAATTGTTCCAAATAGGCTAAGTTTCGAAAAGCCTGCCATGACCGCAGCCTCATAGTAAGAAATTCTCATGCACTGCTTTGTGATTATGCAAGTAGTGACTGAGATCTCTGTAGTGGAACCTCACTGCTGTGGCTTAAACCAATCAGGCCAGTAGAAGGTGTCTGACGTGTGGATTAGGAAATCCATAGCCTGGCTGGTGGTGGCCTCTGACATCACATGACATGGAAGCTCTGCCAAACAGGGATATCATGAGTCTTCCTTAGAAATCCGGACTGGAATTAGGGACAGAATTGGTTAGTTTGTAGGAGAAGCAGAGATAGACCAGCGCCTTGAGAGAAGGCAGGACACAGGTTTGATATAGAAGAGTCCAGGAGGACATACTGACCATGAGCATACAAGTTAGGAGGTAGAGGGGAGTTGCTAGAGCAGAGGCTGACGTGGCTCCTGGGGACACAGAAGCAGAGTTAGAAGGGACCTTTGTCAATGTTAGCGGTGGAGTTCACAGTAGGGATTGATGAAATTCCTTGGCTGAGAATGTCTGAAGTAGGTTCCTGTATTTGCTCAAGGCCTGGTATGCAGATGTTTCTAGATTTCATGGCACCCCTCTGCTCTCGTGCATGTCCTTATGATTCCCAAAATGCAAACTAACATGAATGGGCCTCTGTTCTTCACAGCCCAAAGACCCTGACTAAATATGCATCCTGCTTACCCTGTCTTTCTAGTTGGGCACACCCTTTTTAGATTGCTTTCCTGGGCAGGTGATGAAGTAACTGACATGATGAAAAGCTGATCTGAAGCAGAGCAAGTCAGCTCTGCCCCCAAAAGCCTGAGAGCAGTATGCCCAGGCAGGTTCTCTCATGGGTGTCCAGGAAACAGCAGGGAAGGCCAGGGAGGAGAGAGTGCTGTGTGCCCGTGGATTATGGCACAAACTCAATTTCCAATGTCTTTGCTGCCAAGGACTCTCTCCTTTCCAAAAAACCACTTTGATTTTTCTCCATAGACACTGTTTTGCAAAGATTGAATCTAGCAAACCAACTGTGTTCATTTAGGTAATAAATCATTTTCCCATCAGAATTGATAATGGATCTTATCCATAAACTCAGAGTGCACAATTCTTACTTTTACAATCTCTGATTTACCTAATTTGACCCTAAGTCCCTGTTTCACTGAGCCAGGAGGAAATTTAACGTCAGCCATTCTTGAAGCTCTATGTCCCAAGTGGGGCAGAGGGTAGGGGACGACCTTGGTCACCAATGCACACGTCCATCCTCCACGCCTCCCACGCGACATTTGGGACATCAGAATCTTCACTGTGGCTGGAAACCCAGGTCTAGGACCCCTTTCCCTGAGTGTGGATGTAGGTGTTCCCTCTGAGGTCTGGCTTTTGCTTGGGGACATCGTCTGGAAAAAGAACAGTTGTTCAAGATCTTTCTCTTTCTCTCCTGAGCCAGTTGGAGAAATTTTGACTTCAGTTGGGGAGAGACTTCCCCTGTAAAATTCATCTGGATTCTAGGTTTAACGGGAAGCCCAGTACCTGGGGGAAATTTACAACTGTAACTTGAGCATTCAGACAGGCAGACAGACAGACAGACAAACACATGCATACACACACACACACACACACACACACACACGTGAGTGTATATGTGGGCATGTGTGTATATACGTATGTGAATTAAAATCATCTCCAAAATGATGTTTTCTCTCTTAGGATGAAATAATAATTCTGTTGATTGAATGCACACTGCGTCTGAGGCCTCATGGTAAGTATAAATAAGCCAGTGGGATTTCTCAAGTTTCCCTTGGTTGAGTCCCAAAGCGAAGAGGAAAAGTGTGGATTAGAGAGACTCATAAAATAAATTCTGTGAAGCAAGTCAATGAACTGTGAGCTCAGTCTCATTAACTTGGGGGAGACCCCAAATGAGGCTTTATTTCCAACATATCTGGTTGCAGGAAAAGTAGAAACTGCCAATGTCTCCTTAAAGTCTCTTGTTGCCACTCATTTGCTGCCCAGTTAGCCCTGACTCTGGGTCACTGCAGAGGAACCGAGTGACCCTGGACTTGGGGATGGGTTTTCTGTCTGGGTTCCTGAGCTTCTCTACTAAGCGCCCCTTGTCTGTCTTCCAGAGTGCATAGAAGTGGCTTCCTCTTTCTGTGTTTTTCTTTGTTGTTTTGCTAACAGCCTTGAAACTGTAGATGTGTCCCCTCTACGCGGAAGGGTCTGGCTCATCGATTTCAAGGTTTTCTAGAATGTGCTTGTGTGCCTTGTGGTAGGAGAGAGGGAAGAGCAGTGTAAGAATGCCTTCTCTTCGTCCAGTACTTCAAGTCTAGTGTAGTCAGGAATTCCGCGTGCACTATTTCATCTCACGGAGTCCTGTGACATGCCAGTGGTGTTCTTTATTCAGAAAGATGAAAAATGGGGGTCAAGGAGGTGGAGGGATTTGCTCAGGGTCATAGAGCAGAGCCAGAACCGGAAGCCAGCTCTTCTGTTTCCCATGCCTGCACTCTTGGCCTGATACTTGAATTGCTTCTCAATGACCAGTAGTCAGTAGGCATATGATGAGCATTTATTTTATTTATTTATTTAGTTAGTTAGTTATTTAGTTATTTATTTACTTATTTATTTATTAAAGTTTATTTTAAGAGAGACAGAGTGTGAGTGGGGGAGGGGCAGAGAGAGAGGGAGAGAGAGAATCCCAAGCAGGCTCTGGGCTGTCAGTGTGCAGAGTCTGATGCAGGGCTCAAACCCACAAAACTGTGAGGTTGTGACCCGAGCTGAAGTCAAGAATCGGACACTTAACCGACTGAGCCACCTTGGCTCATCACCCCATATGATGAGATTTTAATAGGAGACTAATACTCCTGGGGCTCTGTGGGAGTAACAAAAGTATCAGGCACATTTGTTGCCCTCAAGTTGTGTGCAGTTTACTTGAGTGTTTCTGTCTGTCTGCCTGTCTGAAGCACTCTGCCAGGTTGAACAAAATATAATCCTTGCCCTTACACCCTACAGCCTAAAAGGAAGTCAGTATCAGCACTCTGCTCCCTAGTAAGGTACAGAGAGCCCAGTGGAACCTGTTTTTCTTTGTTCACTGGTTCTGCATAAACAGACCTAGGGAAATCTTTGGCCCCCTCACAGAAGAGGCTTGAAGAGGATGGTGAGATATTCTCCACCAATCACTAGGCTCTCCCTTCTTCCCCTCCTGTTCTTTCACTCTGATCAGGCACCTGCAGCCGGTCAGCCCTTGGTTAGCAAGGGAGAGGACAGAGGAAGCAGATTGGGGCTGACGTGGGGTTCAGAGTTGTTGTCATGCAGAGTGCCTCTCCTTCTTCCCCCGATGTTGATAATCTTGATTCAAATGGTAAGAAAGGAGGGGTTTGGGTTGGGGGCTGGTGATGAGAAGGAAAGAAGAACAGGTGGTGAAAAGGTGTAGCATCCGTTCCGTGTTCATTCCTTTGACCTGGGCTTGACTCAAAAATGGAAAATGAAGTAAAAAATGGAAAAACTGTCTCTGTGGAAGACAGAGTTAGGGGTGAAGCCAGGGACTCACAGAAGGTTATGAAACACCGAAGCTCTGGGCCCCACACCACCACAAGGAATGTGGCCCAGGTTGGGCAGTAAGATATTCTCCCTGATTCTGCACAGGACCCTACACCAATCACCTACCCAAGGCCACGAAGAGAAGCCAGTCCCTGGCCCAGCTAGGGCATCCTGCGGTGGACACAAGTGGTAGAAGCCATGGGGAGGGACACAGCATTGTTGTGGCTATGCACAAGTAGGGACAGGAGCCTGAAAAGAGCAAGGCAGAAGCAGGAATTCCAAAGCTGACAGACTGTTCTGTGGGCATATGTGAGCATCGCATATAAAATGGCGATGGTAGCCAAGTTTCAGCATGGGTGGGGGGCCTTGGAACCATTGTGACGTGATCGAGGTAACATTTGGAGCCCAAGCACCAGAGACTTTGTTAGAGTGGGTGAGATCTCTGGAAACAAACCCTATACAAATAGATAATGTTCAGGTCTAAAATCTTGTCCTTATTAGAATTTTCTAGCTTTTTCTTCCTCGTTTTGTCTGTCTTTTCTACATACCTCTAGCCTGGCTAATATATATTGTCTTACCTCTTCAGTTCACAAGACAACAAGATATCTTTCACCTTGATTTTTCACAGCTCTACCTGCCATGCAGGCCTGACTTACTTCAGGTAATCTCCAGTTGTCCTAAGCAGGAATCACCCCCATGGACTGAGAAAACCAACTGACCAAAACTTCCATGATTGGTTCTCTCTCTGAAGCTGGTCCCAAAAACCTGCCATCTGACTCTGACCCTACCAATGGGCGACCAGACACAAGTTACTTACCTTCTCTGAGATACAATTGTCTTTGTGCGTGAAATAAAACTATCTCCATGAGGCGATGAAGGGGCACCTCTCTGTAAAGTGTCGAATGCCATGTATGTGTTCCTGGTGGTTACTGTTATTTCCATAGGACACATCCACATCCCCCCAGTGTATGTTCCAACCTGCTGACCTCTGTACTCATCCTCGCTGTCTCCTTTCCCAGGGCCTGGATCCCTATTCTGGCATTTTACTCCTGCAGGAATCCCTGTTCTCCACCAGGTCATTCCCATCAACATCAAACACATGCTATAATAACTCCCAGCTTAGAGAAAAGTTATCCTCTCTTGACCCTGTATTTCTCTCTTGCTAAAGCCTCATTTCTCTGTTCCTCTCTGCAGTAAAAGGTTTAAAAAAAAAAGGTGTCTGTACTCACTCTCTCCATTTCTTCCATTTCCCCTTGAGATGGCCCCAAATAGTCTTTTATCCTCACTACTCTACAAAACCAGCCTGATTAAGGTCACCAGCAACCTTACTGTGCAAATCCACTGGTTCAGTCCTGTCCTTCTCTCCTCTCCTCCTGGCAGTGCGTGACACCAGTCACCCCTCGCTTCTCACATCCTCCTGCTCCTGGGACACCACCCGTCTGATTTTCCTCACACCTCTGTTGCTTGCCAGGCCTCTTCCAGATTTCTAAAGATGGCCTGACTCAAGAGAAGTCCCCTTTTCTAATTATGTTCACTCTCTAAGAAATCTCCAGTCTCCCGGCTTTAAATCACCTCTATCTGCTGTCAGTTCCTTGTACGTGTCTCTGACCTATGCATCCAACTACCTCCTCGCATCCCCACATCTCACCCTCTCTTACTCCACCTCCACCCCACCAGCTAATCATGGTGGCTGTATCTTCAAATATATTTGGTATTTAACTTCATCTCACCTCCCAGACATAATGATCTCTCATCTACTAGGACAATAGATTCCTGATCGTTCCTACATCTATACTTTCCTTCCTGTAGTGAATTACTACATGACAGCAAGAGTTATCCTTTTAAAATCCTTTTATTTATTTATTTTTTTTATATATGAAATTTATTGTCAAATTGGTTTCCATACAACACCCAGTGCTCATCCCAAAAGGTGCCCTCCTCAGTACCCATCACCCACCCTCTCCTCCCTCCCACCCCCCATCAACCCTTAGTTTGTTCTCAGTTCTCAACAGTCTCTTATGCTTTGGCTCTCTCCCACTCTAACCTCTTTTTTTTTTTTTTTGTTCCCCTCCCCCATGGGTTTTTCTTAAGTTTCTCAGGATCCACATAAGAGTGAAACCATATGGTATCTGTCTTTCTCTGTATGGCTTATTTCACTTAGCATCACACTCTCCAGTTCCATCCACGTTGCTACAAAAAGCCATATTTCATTTTTTCTCATTGCCACGTAGTACTCCATTGTGTATATAAACCACAATTTCTTTATCCATTCATCAGTTGATGGACATTTAGGCTCTTTCCATAATTTGGCTATTGTTGAGAGTGCTGCTATGAACATTGGGGTACAAGTGCCCCTATGCATCAGTACTCCTGTGTCCCTTGGATAAATTCCTAGCAGTGCTATTGCCGGGTCATAGGGTAGGTCTATTTTTAATTTTCTGAGGAACGTCCACACTGCTTTCCAGAGCGGCTGCACCAATTTGCATTCCCACCAACAGTGCAAGAGGGTTCCCGTTTCTCCACATCCTCTCCAGCATCTATAGTCTCCTGATTTGTTCATTTTGGCCACTCTGACTGGCGTGAGGTGATATCTGAGTGTGGTTTTGATTTGTATTTCCCTGATAAGGAGCGACGCTGAACATCTTTTCATGTGCCTGTTGGCCATCCAGATGTCTTCTTTAGAGAAGTGTCTATTCATGTTTTCTGCCCATTTCTTCACTGGGTTATTTGCTTTTCGGGTGTGGAGTTTGGTGAGCTCTTTATAGATTTTGGATACTAGCCCTTTGTCCGATATGTCATTTGCAAATATCTTTTCCCATTCCGTTGGTTGCCTTTTAGTTTTGTTGGTTGTTTCCTTTGCTGTGCAGAAGCTTTTTATCTTCATGAGGTCCCAGTAATTCACTTTTGCTTTTAATTCCCTTGCCTTTGGGGATGTGTCGAGTAAGAGATTGCTACGGCTGAGGTCAGAGAGGTCTTTTCCTGCTTTCTCCTCTAAGGTTTTGATGGTTTCCTGTCTCACATTCAGGTCCTTTATCCATTTTGAGTTTATTTTTGTGAATGGTGTGAGAAAGTGGTCTAGTTTCAACCTTCTGCATGTTGCTGTCCAGTTCTCCCAGCACCATTTGTTAAAGAGACTGTCTTTTTTCCATTGGATGTTCTTTCCTGCTTTGTCAAAGATGAGTTGGCCATACGTTTGTGGGTCTAGTTCTGGGGTTTCTATTCTATTCCATTGGTCTTAGTGTCTGTTTTTGTGCCATTAAAATCCTTTTAAACTGTAACTCTTATTACATCTTTCTCCTGCCCAAACCTCTCCAATAGCTTCCTGTAAAAATGTAAAAGCCATCAGGTCCCTCGTGGTCCAGCTCTCACTGTATCTTTGACCTCATCTCGCACCACTCTGCATCACCCTGCTCCAACCACACTGGCTGAGCTGTTCTTAGCACATGCCAAGTGTGTTCCCAGCTCAGGGCCAGTACCTTGTGGTTCCCTGAGAGTAGATGACCCATTGTAATCATTCTCTATTGCTGCAGGAGTAACAGATCACCACAAATTTAGCATCTTAAAATAACCCCCCACCCGTTATCTCTCATTTCTCTGGCCAGAAGTCTGGCATGATGGGGCTGGGTGTTCTGCTTGGGCTCTCCCAAAGTTGAAGTCAAGGTATCAGCTGCTGGGCTCTTTTCTGGAGGTTCAGGGAAAGAATCCGCTTCCATGCTTATTTGGGTTGGTGCCAGAATTTGGCTGCTTGTGGCTGCAGGACTGAGGTCTCCATCCCTCTGCCTCTCGGCTTCCAGAGGCAGCCGACAGTCCATCCCACAGTCGTTCTCACGTGGCCCCTCCATCTTTAAGCCAGTGACAGTGTGTGCTGTATCCACCCACTTTGAGTCACACTGACTTCCTTTCTACTCTTGCTTTTTGCTTTCAAGGACTCAGGTCATGACATTGGATTGACCCCCATATTCCTGGATAATCTCAGTATTCTAAGGTCAATTAATTAGTACTCTTACTTAGTCCCTTTGCCACGTAACACAAGACAGTAACATACTCATGAGAATGACAGTAGGGATGGAGACCATGGGGATGGAAATCCTGCCTGCTATGCCTGCTCTTCACTTTAGCCATTTGGCCATGTCATCTAAATCTCTGGCTCCCCTGTTGAAACAGTAACCCCTATTCTGCCCTCCCCTCTAGTTCCTCTCCCTGCTTTCTTTGCATCATAGCACATATCAATGCCTATATTTCATTAGTTTGTTATCTGTTTCTCTTCACTAGGTTGCCAGCTATATGATGGCTGGGACTTGGTCTGTTTTGTTTTCTGCTATATACACAGCAGCTACACGTGTGCCTAGAACATGGTAAATAAATACCTGTCGAATAAATGCAAAGAAATGAATGACACTTCGCCTCCTCAATAATCCAGGTTTGCTATCTCAAACAATTGACTGGTTCTTTGTTTCTTAAAATACCTTCTACATTTCATCAGTTATCAGCAGGTATTTGGACACCTTCTACAAACTCTGCCATTCTAGGCATCCCCTTAACTACACTGAATCTTGCAGTTGAAGAACTTTTGGTTTTTGGTGGGCCCTTAAAACATTCTAAGGGCAAAATAAGACCACTGAGGGGCTGTGCCTCTTAACCCACAGCTCTGATGAAAGAAGTATCACATTCCTTTATTTCCCCTGATTAATTTGAATCTGTTCGAGGCTCCTTGCTCCTGGTTGGTAGGAAATATCAAGTCTTTATTATTCATGGATGATTAAAAAATGAAATAGATACTTTTCTTAGGGAACTTACTGTTTAAAAATTTGATTGGATTTACTGATGATACATCATTTTTACATGTCTTCAGTGTACAGGTATGTTAAAAGATAAATAAAAGATTCTGAAAACATGCTTTGGGAGTATGTGGTGGGAGAGATAGTGAGCATAGAAATAATTCTGGGCAGTAGGCACTGGGGTTGGGATTGCATATCAGCTAGATCTTGATGGGTGGGTAGAGCCTAGACAGCTAGTGATAGGAAAGGCAGGTAGAGTTGGGGAAGAAGGTGAGAGCACAGTATGTAGAATGAAAGACAGGCTATATGAAATGGTGGGGAAGAGCAGAATGAGGCAAAAGAAAAGAAACAGCTCCATCACAAAACCTACCTCCAAATTATTTCCTCGTTGTAGATTGTAGATCTAAACATCAGTAGCCAAAAATGAAACTTCTATAAAATAGGACCTCTGGATGGGAAAAGGCTCTCCAAACATGACAGTAAACATATAATCATAAAGGAGAAATGACAAATTTGGGAAGGATATGGAACAATCCAAATTCCTATACATTGCAGGTGGGAATGGAAATTGGCACAAATACTTTAGGAAATTGAACATTATGTACTTACATTATAAATACACATACGTTAAGATCCAGCAGTTCTGCTCCTCTGTATATATCAACAGCAATATATACACCTGAGTTCCAAGAAATGTGTGCAGGTATTACATTATTTATCATTATTTATGATCATCTCAAATTGAAAAGAACCCTAATATCCATCAACAAGAGAATGGATAAATGAGTGCTGTGTAGTCATGTGATGTAATGCCAGACAGTCAATAAAATGAACAAAATATAGCCATACATAGCAAAATGCATAAGCAATATAATATTGAATGAAAAGAAGCCAACAATTTTAAATATATGATACCATTTAAATTAGTTCAAAGCAAATTGTAATATGATACTCAGGGATAATGTTCATGTGATAAAACTATAAAGAAACAAAAGGAATGGTTACAATGTATGTGCTGTGGAAGCAAGCACAGGAATGGTTACAATAAAAGTCAAGATGGTAGTTTCCCTTGTGAGGTGCTAAGGATAGGGATTAGGAGGGAATTCTGAATGTTCTCTTCTTACTGGAGGTGGTGGTCACATGGAACCTCACTTCGTGGAGGATCATTGAGCTACCCCATTTTGATTTCTGTGCTTTTTGTATATATTATAGCTCACCAGCAAAAATGAAAAAGAAATAAGCCTATAAATATAGATTTAAAAAGAGACTATTCAAAATAAATAAAATAAAATAAAATAAAATAAAATAAAATAAAATAAAATAAAATAATAGACTGTTCAATGTGTGGAATGCTAGGCTGGATCTGGATTTTATTCCATAGGATCTAGGGAGGCATTAAAGTGCTCCTTTGTTAGGCAGGAAGACGATCTTTTTACTTGCACTATAACACTAACTGAAATCCAAAGAAAGAAATTTTTTTCTATAGTACTACCATTTTTACTTCTAAGTATTTTTTTTTTTTTTTTACCATCCTTGTTAGGTAAGTGGCTGAAACTAGATACAGTTTTAATTTTCAATATTTTTCAAAGAAGACACAGAAAATAAAAATGGTTCATGTCGCTGACTAGTTTTCATAGTAATTTTTATTGACTTTATAATATTAATATTCATTTGAATGGATTTACCTTAATTTACTTAACTATCCTTGTATTGCTTTAAATTCATTCTGACATTTCATTATTATAAGCAATACCTCATATTGCTTGTAGACATCATTTTCCCATTGAATGGTTGCCTTAGAACATATTCTCACAAATATTATTTCAAGGTCAAAAATTATGAATTTTTTAATGAAGATTGATATTTGCAGATTATTTTCCAGGAGAACTTTTAGTAGTTCATATTGTCAGACACTATGTATGAGCAGATTCATTCATTTAGGAATTCAGCAAATATTTAATGAGAACCTATTATACTCTGGTGCTATCTCTGCTGTCAGAGACTTTAATGTCAAATGAGGGAGACAAAAAACAACTAGAGTTGGGGAGCTGGGGAAGGTCCCTCTGAAGACCAGATCCGTATAGCCCGTTAGTTGTGAAATGTGTCACGACTGTGTTTTAAAAGATGTGAAAGTCCATTGGTGGTTTTTGAGCACCAAAGAAATGATATGAATAGAATGAATATGACATGAGTAGAATGGAGCTTCAGAAGGATTGATGGCCATAAGTTATAGGAGAGATTGGCTGGGGGAGTGACTGATGCGAGGAAGAATTGTGTGAAGCTTTGGGGTGAAAATAAGTGAAGTTTCCTGAACTAGGAAAGACCCAGGGCAAAGAGAGAAAGGGAGAGATGTAAATTACTGTAATACTATTTAACAAGTTAGGAGAAAATGCACAAGCCATGTAAAATGTCATAGTATAAACACAAAGTATAATCAGACCATTAGGGTTGACAATTCCACACTGCAGATGGCTGAATGACTTTTGGGTCTAATTATGACACATGTCTGCCCTACTCGATGCCATACCCAACCTGATGGTTAGACAATCATGTGGCTCTATTAGTATGGCTGTGGGAACCTGAATGCCTATATTCCTAATTTTTGTGTCTTTAAAAATATGCCCCAAATGATACTTAAAGGTAGATTGTGCATCCCATATATATTGTGATTTTCCCAGGATGCTGCTGGCCTTACACCATAATAGACTCTGGCTGTCTGATACATTTGCTCTTGCAACACCATTAAAATTTATTGCTGAAAATGAACACAAGTGGCATCAAAATGCTCCCCGACAGCTTTTACCAGCTCTCTTCGTAAATCAAGGGACCATAAATCAGGCAGATGTTAAACATCTGAGTTGAAGTTGCATCTCTAGGTTTGAGCCCAGGGTCCACACTGATGTGTAGCTGGGAACCACGTTTGCTCTGCTCATCTTCTCTACGAGAGCATATGGGACAGCACTAACCAAGAATTACAGACTTGGGATCCTGAAATCCCACAAAATTAATGAATTGTAAAGTTTTTATGGAGATGGGGGAAATGGAGGGAGTGTAACTGAATGGCTTGGTTTAGCAGCCCTTAAGCTACTGTCTTTCTGCTTCTTTTTATGAACAGTGGGCATTGTGGTCCATTCAGGCCAACACTGTCCCAGTGCTTGTGTGTCTCTGTGGGAATGGCATGTGTCAGTGCTAAAAGCTTCCAAACCAACACAGCATGATTTTGAATGTTCAGGAGACTTTGGCTCAATTTTAATAATTTAATGTCATGTAAAACCAGAAGCAAGTCCTGAAAAACTGAGATCTACATAAAAAACAAAAACTTAGCTGTCCCTATTTTCCTCTTCCTGTTGGCTGCCCAGTAATTTCTCTGATCTCTTCTTCACCTGCCTTCACATAATTTATGGTTTTCTTGCTCTCCTCGGTGTGTTCTTTCTAATCTATAAAACCAACACTTATTTTCTCTCTTGTGTGCCTCTAGGAATCTTGCAGTCAAAAATCTTCCAGGACAATACATCTATCAGTTGTTAAGAACTAACTATGTTCCAGGCATCATGCTGGTTCTTTACATATATTATTTCTGTGATATTATCACTATCTTTTACCTAAGACAGTGGAAACTCACGCTGCTTCAATAGTCTTACGGTTACAAACCAGTGGTGGCTTTTCTGGTATCAGAATCTATATCTGACTCTAAAACTTATTTTTATTTCCATGTTAGTTTTCTGCCTCTCATTAAAAACTTAACAAAATAATCTGAACCCAATTTTGCTCCCTTGGGAATTTGGAAAGTTTGAGGCTTTATCAAATTTATTTGCACATCTACTCTTCCCATGACAGCTTGGTTAATGCCTTGCTGGGCTTTAAGCTGTAACTCTCCCAGACTCAGAGGTCTGCCTGAGGTTTTTCAGAGACTAAGGAAAATCCTTATTTGCTCCAGGCTGCAGGCTTTGAGCAGCCTTACTGCTTAGTCTGGAGCCTGTCCTGAAGCTGAGGAACATCACTAACCATGCCCCCAACTGACAGATAAATCTGGCTGTCATCATGCTTGTCACTGACCACATCTCATATTCCCTGGGCTGTCCCCTGAAGAAGGATTGCCTCTCCAGGTGACTGTTTAGGCCTGAATCACTGCTGCATACATCACCCAGGCAAATCAGATCAAGCGAATTCATTGCACATGTTGGAGTGATTGCACCAGATAAAATACATAATGTGTCACAGCTGATCTAGCACTCACTCACCAAAGCGACCTCTCTGAGAGTGGTCTGCTTGCTTATTAGGAAAAGGGAGGGCTTAGTGGAGGAAAAGGGAACCACTATGAAGTTACTGTTGAATCTACTAAGGAGAGCTCCTAAAACAATGCTGCAGTCACAAAAGCTTCCAGGGGTGCCTGGTTGGCTCAGTCGGTTAAGTGTCTGACTTTGGCTGAGGTCATGATCTCATGGTTTGTAAGTTCAAGCCCCGGGCTGGGCTCTGTGCTGACAGACACACAGAGCCTGGAGCCTACTTCGGATTCTGTGTCCCCCTCTCTCTCTGCCCCTCCTCCACTCGTGCTCAGTCTCTCTCTGTCTCTTAAAAATGAATAAATGTAAAAAAAGAAAAAAAAATCTTCCATCTTTTTATAACAATAACTTTCAAACAGACTCAAAAATAGAGAAATAGTAAAATAAAGCTTCATATGCCCATAAATCAGACTTAAAAATTATTTTAAAAAGTTTTTTTAATGTTTATTTATTATTGAGAGACAGAGCATGAGCAGGGGACAGGCAGAGACAGGGGGAGACACAGAATCTGAAGAAGCCTCCAGGCTCTGAGCCATCAGCACAGAGCTTGACATGGGGCTTGAACTCACAGACTGTGAGATCATGACCTGAGCCGAAGTCAGACGTTTAACTGACTGAGCCACCCAGGTGCCCCTCAGACTTATTATTATTAATAATTGCACCATGAAGAACTTGCAACAGTGCCCAAAACTTCAGGGATCAAATCACATACAAAAAAATGAAGAAATAATTACTAGGTTGGTACATTTATATAATAGATTATACTTGATTAAAAGTTCATATTCACATTTGTATTTCCTCCCTCTCATTAAAATACTGTTAAAAGTAATTCCCTAATCATCTGTTATTGACCTAGAAATTTTCATATAAAAACAAGCATATAAATGTATATTAAAGTTTAGTTACATTTGCTTTATTTATTCCTGCAAACTTAGTTTTGGGGGTTAGAAGTAGGATAGCAGCTTATAGGCCTCATATGTGCCAGAGAAGAGAAATAACAAGACAAACTCAAACTTCCTGTTGCTTTTTCTCAACAAATAGATACCCATTTATTTGTTTAAAAATGTTTACTGAGTGCCTCCCAATGTGCTATACTTTGCTAGGCATTGGCAATAAAAATGACAAAAAGAAAAAGGCAGCATGGTGTTACAAAGAGCACTAGCTCTGCCACATACTAGGTGCTCAAGAAATGGTCACGTCCATATTCATGGCAATAACACTATAGTTATTACATACTATCAGGGTAAGGTCCTGCCCTTAAGAAGCTTTCAACCTCATTGAGTGAGGCAGATATTCAAAATAATAGGTGCGTCAAGGTTGTAAACACCGGGATGGAATTATCTATGGGGCACAGTGGGGAAAATAAAGAGGGAATTAATTGCGTCTAGGATGGGTGATAATTGAACTAATGCAGTACAGACACAGTAGATGCCCTCCAGATGCGGGCTTGGGGTGCACGTTGTGGGGACAGAATGGCAATCCAATGGCACAAAGAGCCCGAGTAAATGCACAAAGGTGGAAAGGTATGGAGAGTTCACAGCACTCCACGTAGGCACCATGACTGAACTGGGGGGTAGACAGGAGGCTACATCACAAATAACCTTTTATGCCTTTGAACTGTAGCCTGTAAACAGTGGGGAGCCAGTGAAGAGTTTCAAACAAAGGAGTCCCAGGATTACATCTGGGAGCTGTGGGTGATGGAGGTATCCCTAGTACCTAGAACAGCAGAACCTAGTAATTGAAAAAAAAGTTAGATAAATATTACATCTCCATAAAGTTTGAGAGACACCTGTTGTAAAAGTGAAGCCTACTAGTAATGAGAGCCATAAGGATAATGTATCATCACTGTGTGTGATCAGGTCCTTTCCTGTCCATCTTGCCTATAGCCAGAGTTCAGTGCTTGCTCCCCTTCTGAATTCTCTATGTTCGTGAAGTCTGTCATGACCTCCCACCCCAGACACCAAAGCTGGACCCTTAGGGTCAGCCTCGACTTCTCCTTCTCCAGAGTACCCCTGGCTCCCTTTCCCATCAAAGAACTACTAAAGCACTAAGCCTGACTGATTTCATCACCTAAGTGTCCCTCATATCTAGTTCTTCCTCCCCCTACCCCCTGCCCCCCACCCCCCGCCAACTACTATCTTAGCACAGGCCTTTATCATCTCTCACCTGGACTGACACCTGCTAACCAGTTGGCCTGCATCCCATCACCTGCACACCCAGACCCAATCCTGTGACTCCTTTGTTTGTAATTCTTGGCTGGCTCCCCAGTGTTCACAGGATACAGTGGGAAGGCACAAAATGTTGTGTGTGATGTGGCCCCCTGTCTACACCCCCAGGTCAGTCATGGTGCCTAAGTGTTGTGCCATGACCTCTCCATATCTCTTCACCTCTATATGGATACTAATGTAATCTCATTCAAGCGGGGGCCTTCATGGTCCAGTCTCAAAACATGATCATGATCAAAAATCATAGTCCACCAATTAAAAAGAAATTTCCAAATAACTAAGTCTTTTTTAATTGCTAATCTTGGGGCACCTGGGTGGCTCTGTTGGTTAAGTGTAAACTCTTGATTTCGGCTCTGGTCATCATCTCACAGTTTGTAAGTTTGAGCCCTGGGTTGGGCTCTGCTCTGGCAGCATGGAGCCTGCTTGGGATTCTCTCTCTCTCCCTCTCTCTCTGCCTCTCCCCTGTTCCTGCACTCACTTGTGTGTGCTCTCTCTGTCTCAAAATCAATAAATAAACTAAAAAAAAAATAGCTATTTTTGGACATTTTTCAAGGGCTTAATCCTAAGAAATGTTTCTTTTTTTCAACTCTTTTCTCTTTCATCCGTTTCCCTCCCATACTGCAAACACTCCCCATCTCTCTTCAGAGCTACCTCTGCTTAGCCCTCCCCAAGCCCTGGCTCTCATCCCTCTTCCTTCCATTCCTCCCTCTCCTCCCGGTTCTGTGCTACAAAAGAACAGAGGGCCAGGGGGCCAGAGCAGGCAGCAATTGATCAGAGAGACAAAGTCAGATACCTCTTTACGTAGCAGAGAGAACAGGCTGGAAATATACAATTACAATTTGGGTTTCATTACACAAAGATGAATAAGCCATCTGTGATGATGGACACCTCACTCCCCACTGATGTGGATGTCATAATCATTTCATGTTTATTTTTGTTGTAGGCGACTTTCATCTGTGGATGGCAATGCCAACATTATAATGAGCCAGGAAAGCTTGCTTACTGGAAGAGGGGTTGAGGGCAGCTTGTGTTAGGGGAACTGCCTCTGCCAGGAAGCTGGGACTGTCTGTTCTCTTTGGGATTCACACTCCAGGCTGCTTCTGGCTGGCATCACCTGTGGCACTTGAGGGAGATGTTTTGGAATTGGCTTTCATGAGAATAAAGAGCAGTAAGGCAGCTAGGGCTGAGCCAGCAGACGGCTTTGGCTGGTGGGGGAGGGAGTCCCTTTGCTTTGGTCACATGTCACTGTCTCCTAGCCTGCTGGCTGCATGCACAGCCCCTTCACCATTCCTGATTTCTGACTTAGCCTGGCTCCTTGCCTAACTACTTGCTCCAGAACTCAAAGGCCTTCCAGTGTTGATATCATGTTAATTTGGGATGCTATTTTCTTATCTGGACGTTGACTTCTCTGCTACTGCTATCTGCTTTCTGAAGGGCCCTGCTTCTGGCTTGATTGTGTAGGACTTGAGAGAATTTAGCAGCAGGAGGTAATGAGCCAATTAAGGACATACTGAGAGGAGGGATTAAATTGACCATGTTGTGCCAGAGAGAAGGTAACTTAGGAGAGACTGTATAGAATGTGGTCTTTGACCTTGGTGGTATATTGGAGTTACCTAGAGAGTTAAGAGGAAAAAAAAAGATGCTTGAGTCCCAAACCACTTATGTTGAAATCTGGGATTGGGACCTGTGGTGGCCAGCCAACAGGACTGCCAACGTGATCTTTTCCCTGGGTATTCCCTCCCACGGAATGTGGGCAGGACTTTGTAGCTTTCTTCTGATGAACAGAACAAGATGGAAGTGAAAGCATGTGACTTGTAGACCAGGTCCTAGAAGACAATGTGGCATTGCTTTCTGCCTCTCTCAGATCACTTGCATTGGGGAGAGCCAAAATGTCATGTCATGAGTAGCCCCATGGAAGGGGGTGAAGAACTTTGGCCAACGGCCATGTGGCCAAATTTAGAGGTGTATTCTCCTTCCTAGGCCAACCTCCAGGTCACTGCAGCCCCAGCTGGCACCTTGATTACAGCACCATGAGAGACTCTAAACCAGAACCAGAACCACCTGGCTAAGCTGTGTCCAGATTCCAGACCTACAGAAACCGTGAGATACTACATTTATGATTTAAAAAAATTTTTTTTAATGTTTATTTTTGAGAGAGAGAGAGAGCATGTGCAAGTGCGCATGAGCAGGGGAGGGGCAGAGACAGAGGGAGACACAGAATCCAAAGCAGGCTCCAGGCTCTGAGCTGTCAGCACAGAGCCTGATCCAGAGCTTGAACTCACCAACCGCAAGATCATGACCTGAGCCAAAGTCAAACGCTTAACCACCTGAGCTACCCAGGCGCCCCACTACATTTATGATTTTTAAGCCTCTAAGCTTGGAGTGATTTGCTACACAGCAATAGATAATTAATATAGGGCTCAAGCATTTGTAGTTTTTACAAGTTTTCTAGGTGACTCTAAAGTGTAGCCACTGGTATAATGGATTGAATGAGAGGAGGCACTGAGGCTGTGAGGCACTGGGAGCTGTGGAAGGAAATGGATAACCTGCCAGCACTGGGGTGTCAGTTACCTGTCAGTAACCATGTTACACACTTCTATCCAGTGTCATGGTGTCACGCTGGCTTTACAGATATCATCCCTGCCTTGCAGAAGAGGAAACGAGATTTAGCAAAACAAACTTGGCCAAGTTAGAAAGACTTAAAACCTAAGTTTAGCCTTATTCAGAAGCCTCTACTATTTCTGCCTGGTTGCCAGAGAGACAGGTTGGACCGAGGAGAGAGATCTGCATCCTGCTGAGCCAGGAGCTGAGCCAGGAGCCTACTTGTTGGTCTTTTGTACCTGGATGTGCCTTCTGCTCTAGTGGCTGATAGGTGCTCACAGGAAGGAGTGCTGACTACATACTCACCAGGAGTGTTGATTACATGCGCATCAACATCTAGCTCTCAGTAAACATCTGCTGGGGAAGCCTGGGCAAGAGCTGGTTTGCAGAGAAGCAACCAGTCCAAGCTGTGCAGCCCTACCTGCCAGCATAGCCTGAGTGGGGCCTTTCTTGTTGACCTTGGAGATTTGTGGGCCAGCCTAGAGCCCTAAGCTCTTCTTTCTGGCCACTCTATGCCATGACTTAGACCTGGAGCCCTTTTCCCTTGCTGCCCACAATGTACTAACGTGATCCCCAGGGTGCCAGGTGTGCCTGGGCTCCAAGTCATTAACACGCACTGCCTAACCCTGTCCATCTTTATTTAACCCTGGGGAGAACATCTGCCTTGCATTAAAGATGGTTCTGGAATGAAGTTTAGAGAACAACTAGCCTAGAAAAAGTGAGAAAGCATGTCTCCTCCACTTGGAACTTTACAGGAGAGTTTTTAAAATCATTATCTTCCAAGCTGCATGGTATTCATCAGGCTTCAGCTACAAAGACCATCCCTAAAAGAAACACATTATCATAATTGAATAATCTTTAATTACTGATTCCAAAATGGAAAACAGCAAAACAAAATCCAAACCCAGCTCTCAATTTATGTTTAGTGAGGATTACATAAAGTTAATATCTTGTGGAAATAGCTCAGTAAGTTTAATTACTCAGCAGTGGTGTCTTATAAATCTGGAAGCAAATAGCTAAGTCAATTAGCTGCTCCAGCCTGGTTCACAATACCTTCTCCTTCTATGGGCAAGTATCTTTAGTGACCCTAAGCTGTTATGTCATAATGCTCAATCACACAGGCACACTCCTAGGGCTTTGAAAGGTGGTGACAGTCATAGGGACACATCATGTTCCTTTGATGAACCCCCATCACAGTAAGTCAGAGAGGACAATGAAGCCAAGTGCAGCCAGGCAACCTGGGGCAGGGACTCAATGAGAGGTGGAAATCAATGAGGCTCAGACAACACATTCGTGAGGTCAAGGCAACATTTATTCCCTTCTCCCACTTTGTCTCTGCCCTGCAAATCCGGATACCATTTAAAGATGTGTGTTTTCAGTGAGGGTTATGATGACATTTGCAAAGTAAAATAATTTTTTTGAATAGTGGAAAAATGTGAAGAAGAAAATAAAGATCACCTGTAATCCCACTACCCATACATAACTACTTTTTAATGTTTGGAAAACTTTGTAGTCGTTTTTTTTTGTTTGTTTGTTTGTTTTTTTTTTTTTTAATTTTTTTTTCAACGTTTTTTTAATTTATTTTTGGGACAGAGAGAGGCAGAGCATGAACGGGGGAGGGGCAGAGAGAGAGGGAGACACAGAATCAGAAACAGGCTCCAGGCTCTGAACCGTCAGCCCAGAGCCCGACGCGGGGCTCGAACTCACGGACCGGCGAGATCGCAACCTGGCTGAAGTCGGACGCTTAACCGACTGCGCCACCCAGGGGCCCCTGTAGTCGTTTTTAAAGAGACATACAAATTTTAAAAATCTGCATAGTTTCCTTTCTTGCTTTTTAATTGTGTCAAGAATATTTCCTCCTGTGATGAAAAGTCATTTAATGGATGGTCAGTATTCCCTTGTAAGGTGAAATCACAAGTTAGTTAACCAGTTTTCTATTACTGGATATATAGGCTGTTTACAACTTTTTGCTATACAAATAAATACTACATCTACATGCTTTATTTTACATAAATTGTTGTCCTATTTACTGATAATTTTCTTAAGATAAATTCCAAGAAGTAGACGTTCCTGAGCTAGAGAAGTACACATTTTTAAGTCTTTTTAGGCATACTGTTAAAATCACTATTTCTCTAGATACTGGACTGCCATGTTTCGTTGTATAGTTGGAACACTGCACAAAGGTGCCCAGCTGAGAGGTTGAATTAGGGCTGAAATCCAGTCTGCATTTCCTTTGCCCAGCCCGGCATCCTGCAAGTGGGGTACCACATAGCGAAAAGAATGGTTTTTTGCCTTGCCCCAAAGCTCCACTGATTGTTACACCATTCACCTATGGGGGCTCTACCTGATCAAAGGGGACTTGTCTTTTCACCTTGTCTGCCTATGTGGGGTCTTTTTGTAAATCATATGTAGATGCTGTACGTGCTCTTTCAAGGCTGACTTAACAGTATGATTTTTATTTTAAGTCGACAAATTGATAGGAAAAATCAGTATCTCGTTTAAATTTACATTGGATGTCTATTTCAGTGGTTTGGATCGCCAAAAGCCTCCCTTCACACCACCTTCACTATTATCTTGCGTCTCCTTATCAAAGCACCTTTAAATAATTGTTCTCTGATTACAAAATTCTCCAAATTGGGCTTCCAATCTTATCTCGGTCACTGTGATCCTAACACTAAAGAAGTATGTGTTTCTCATATTCACTTGGGTAGAGATGGATTTACTGTGAAGTTAATGTGGTTGAAGCTTTAGGGTCCTTTCCAGGGCTCTGGACCTAATTTGGTATTAGAAATTTTTTTTTACGATCACCCAAATTGTAGAACCATCAGATGCTGCAAAATATGGACTCGCCCCTGTGTAGAGACTACTGGTCTCATATATTCCCAGTCTCAAATTTCATTTGAATGTCTATTAGCACTAACTGGGATCTTTGGAAGCTATGGATATAGGAAACTGCTATTTTAAAATATTTTCTTAAGAATAGTATGTCCTTTTAGTACTTACTCTGTACTTTCTCCAGCTATTCCCTTAGGACTATAATCTCTTCTGTCCATAATGAGTCTAAATATCATATGTGTGTGTATATATATCTATTTATATCGATAGATATAGATATAGATGTATAGATATATATAAAACATACTTTTAAATAACTTTTAGCTTGTCTGTCCTTTGGCTGCCTATTCAACTCTAGTAAGCTTTAGCCCTGCATTGCCAACTACACACATTCTACATTTTTCTAGGATCGCCAAACCATCTCTGGTTAACCAAGTCGTCAGCACCCTCTGATTATATTCATGCTGACCTCAAGCCTTTTGGCCACCGCAGTTAACCTCCAGGTCTACTTAAATATATGCACATTTCCAGACTAATTTTTTGTGAGACATCTGTTCACAATTCAGTGGTGTTGCATGGTCTAATTTTGTTTTTAGATGTTGAATCTAAAGTAGTTTAGTCAAACCGTATGATGTTACATCTTGTCTTTGCCTCTCCTTGCTTGGGCAAAATACTTAGGTGAATTTTGGTTCAGTTTTCACATTGTTTTGAAAGCAACAATAGTTAGAATTGCCCTTTTGGAAGAGGATAAATTAAGATGAGACCTGTTTTGTTCATGCTATATCCCGTCCCTAGACTAGTGCCTGGCTCTTAATATATGCTCAATAAATGTTAGTGTTTAAATGAGTGAAAACACAATGTATATACATCCAGAACTTGCTGCATTTGAGCTGAAGTGCCCCAGAGAAATTGAAGTTGTGTTCACGAGACTGAAGCAGCGGATGGCTGATGCAGCAGTTTATGATCTAATCGGGGATTCTCAAGCCTTCAAGTGGAGAAAATCAATAACAAAGACACAATTTGCTTAAAGGAATCTGGCTGTTTTCTCTAGACCCAGGAAACCACTGTTGAGAAGTTCATGGTGCCAGTTCAATGGGCAAGCAGTCTTATGCTGAAACCTAGCCAGCTGGAGAAAGTGGGAAGGAGCTGGGGGGATGAGGATCACTCAGAGTGGTGCTCTCGGAGGGCACAAGCGCGAGAGTACCTGCCTTCAAACAGGGCTTCTGAGCCTCAAATCCCTAGAATCGGGTCTACTGACTCTGATTCTGGGGATCCCAGTACTTTGGCAATTCTTAAATAGTTCCAAGACCCAGAAAGGGTGAAGAATCATTTGAGTTTCTGCTTACAATCAGAAAGCTAGAGGGAGAAAGTAGAGGGTTCAAGGTGGTACCTGCCATGAACGTGCAAGAGGAAGCAGCAGCATTCTGCATGGCACCTTCTGTTGCCTCTGCCTTCAGGCAGGGAGAAAAAGGCTGCTTTTCAGACCAAATTGTGCCATTCTCTCCAGATTGGCACCTTTGGGTGCTCACCAAACATTAGCAAATCTTGCTATTCTTCCTAAGTCCTCAACTTGGTGATTGTCTTCTGCACAGGATTTAGACGAGACAACATGCCCTAAATGTACATAGCTGGCAGATAAGGAAAAATGTCTAGAGTAAGCATCTGTGACTGGAGGAAAAGAATGGATATGGATTCATGTTTATCTCATGTCATAGCAGGAGATACCTACATTCTTGTTTCCTTTATTTGTTTCACCATAGGAGATCTGGAAGGAAAAGCTTCATGCAAAGACATTGAAGGAAGGGGTTTTCAAGAGGGACAGTTGTTGACTTTGATGTGAAAGTTATGAAACTCTCCCCTGGTCATCAGGCTGGATTTTGATGACAATGAGACAGTTTCTTTAGGGCCAAGAGTTATCATGCAGGTTTAAATTTAATCTCACAGCCTCCCCAACTGCTTTTATACCCTGCAAGGGTGAAGGGATAGAGAGGAGAGAACAGATGTAAGAGGAAAGGCAAGCTCTGCCTTGACTGGGTAATTTTTGCTCTCTGTATGGAAGAGTCAAACTCCTTCTTTCTCCTGGGCTCTGTAGACATGGTCATCACTGGGGACCTCTCACACACACGTCTTGCACTGTGGAGAGTGCCCTCCATTCCCTGGGCAAGCCACATCCCAGTAGCCCCTGGCTCACTGGTGGTCCACCCCATGGTGTTCTGGAGCTGGCCCATACCACCTCATGAAGCTAATTGTGCATATCCATTCCTGACTGTATGTTCGGGGACTCCAGACTGGTAACTGGAAATTGGCCATAGTGAGAGTATTTACACTCAGGTACTCCATAGCCACATGTGGCTAGTGGCTTCTTTATTGGACCAAACATTTCCATCATTGCAAAAGTTGCATCAGACAGTGTTGATCTGGATGGATGGTGCTGTGAGAAGTTTAAACTGGTAGGGATCTATAATTTGGCTATTGTTGAAAGCACTGCTATAAACAGTGGGGTACATGTGCCCCTATGAATCAGCACTCCTGTATCCTTTGGGTAAATTCCTAGTAGGGCTATTGCCGGGTTGTAGGGTAGTTCTATTTTTAATTTTTTGAGGAACCTCCCCACTGTTTTCCAGAGCGGCTGCAAGAGCCTAAATGTCCGTCAACTGATGAATGGATAAAGAAGATGTGGTTTATATATACAATGGAATACTACTTGGCAATGAGAATGAATGAAATCATGCCATTTGCAGCAACGTGGATGGAGCTGGAAGGTACTATGCTAAGTGAAATAAGTCAATCAGAGAAAGACAGATATCTTGTTTTCACTCACATGTGGAACTTGAGAAACTTAACAGAAGACAATGGGGGAAAGGAAGGGGGAAAAGTAGTTACAAACAGAGAGAGAGGGAGGCAAACCATAAGAGACTCTTAAATAAAGAGAACAAACTGAGGGTGGATGGAGGGATGGAGGAGAGGGGGAAATGGGTGATGGGCATTGAGGAGGGCACTTGTTAGGATGAGCACTGGGTGTTGTATGTAAGTGATGAATCATGGGCATCTACCCCCAAAACCAAGAGCACACTTTACTCACTGTGTGTTAGCCAATTATATAAATTATACAAAATTATATGAATTATATAATTAGATAAAAAATAAAAATAAAATAAAAACAAAATGGTGGGGATGCTATAAAAAATAAGTAAACTGGTAAGGATCTGATATGAAAATGAAGGAGAGCCCTAATTCTAAACAAACTCCAGTGTACATTAAATTAAGGTCTTGAAGTTTAGTTTGTACAACTATATAACATTTCACAATCAAGATGTTATGAAGCCTCTAGAGAGGGACAAGAGACAAGATTGTACCATCTTATAGCCTTCAGTCATAGTGCCACAGAAAACAGATTTCTGGGCAAATGTCATACACATTTGTGAAGGTTGATATGTGTGTTTTTGACTTTGTCACTTGCTTTTAAATCATCGCTGGGTTTTTGACACTGTCACCCATCAGCTTTTGCTAATCTGCCTAGAGGTCAAAGTTGGGATGTGGGACTGAGAAGGGGAAGCTGAGGAGTCTCAGAAGGCAGCTTCTAGGCCAAGGGCCATTGAAATTTGGTAGTCTCAGTAGAGCTCATATTTTATGGGCACTAAGGAAAAATCTCTTCTCTACGAGGGTGCAGAAATTTTTCCTAGCTATAGAAATTGGGGGATTATTAGACTTGATTTAGAGGTCTTGGATTTTTACCACCCTGATTATTTCTTCCATTCACCTAGTGAGTGGATTCTTAAACAGTAGGTGGTGAGTTTTCCCCAGTCAGGAGTAAGAGGAATTGATATTCATGTTTCAGTGTAATGTGTATGAATGAGTATATATTTTGATCTGATCACCAGTTTTGATATCTGAGTAATGGGCCATGCCTGGGTAATACCCCAGAGCTATCACTATCAGCATTTGTGCAGCATTTGGAGCCCCCCTTTGACAGAGTCCTTGAGTGAAAAATGGCTTTGGTCTTAGAAGTGGCCTTCTGAGCACAACACATCAAGTCCAGTGCTCGAGGGGCCTGTGTGTGTTGTGACATATCTTTATAACCTGCAGCAGAGACAGCAGTGAGGCAGTTTTGCTGATGTATGTAGGCTTAATGGTTTTTATATTGTCATCCTGAGTTATGAAGCTTTTCCAAGGCGGATGGTGGTGCAGTGCCTGATGGCAAAGGAGGAAGTCAAGGTGGGGAAATGTGAGGAGCTCCAGTGGTGAATCAGGGAGACCACCCCAGACATGGGAGAGCTAGACTTGACCTGGAAAGGCATGTTTTCCCCTGGAACACACAGAAGTCTTTCAAGAAAGATCATTAAGCCACTGAGAGAGCAAGAAGGGAATGATGCAAGGATCACGTGGAAGTTGATGGTGAATGGAAGGTGGTTGTATTTTTTTTTTCTGGGATGCAAATGTGGAATGATCAAGTTGCCTGATTTCTAGCCACCACCCACTAGAGGCAGTCCCTTTCTTTATGTTTATGTTCTAGAAGATTTTCTCTGCCTTTTTTTAGGAATATATAAAGAGAACATGATTGCTCTTGGAGAATATAAAAAATAAATCAGAGTATATTCTTTGGAAAACATTTTTTCTTGTTTAGTTTTAAAGAGAGAGGTGTGTTATTATCTGCCTGAAGGGAGCTTTGGGAACACATCTCAGTCAGGTGGCTCCTGGTTCCTGCATAGCCTGGAATCAGACCAGAATTGATGCCTGACTCTACAGATAACACATAAAACTTGGAGCCTGAGTTAGAAGACCTGATTCTGTTATAAAGGCCTTCTTATGGGTCTCTGATTCTTTTTTTTTTTTTAATTTTTTTAATGTTTATTTATTTTTGAGAGAGAGACACACACACAGAGTGTGAGCAGGGGAGGGGCAGAGAGAAAGGGAGACACAGAATCCGAAGCAGGCTCCAGGCTCTGAACTGTTAGCACAGAGCCTGACGAACTCACAAGGCATGAGTCATGACCTGAGCCGAAGTCCGACACTTAACTGACTGAGCCACCCAGGCGCCCTGGGTCTCTGATTCTTGAACCTATTATCCAGATTCCTTTTTGGGATCTTTCACCCACTCTCATATCACTTCCATTGGGAAATAACAGGACTTCTATCCCATATTTCTATTTTTACTACATTTTTCTTCTTGCCACGTAAACTCTATCCCTGGATTCTCAATATCTGGATGTTTGGGTCTGGATCCTCAATTGAAATCTCCAGTTGCTCCACGGATCATCTGCTTCCAAAACTATTACAAAAAGGACACTGCATTTGCTATGGACACAAACTTAGCTTCTATCTCTGTAGGCTAGTACTTTGCAAACACCAAAGGGAAGAAAATGATAGCTTAAATTTTAATTAGATATATGAAACTGGAACACATGAAAAAGTAAATGATAATAATAATTAATTAATAGAAGTAAGTGATACAAGTACTAAATGCCTACTGTATGCCGGGTGATTTACATATGTCTTTTGAAATTACCCTACAAAGTATACTATACTCTTTGAAATTACCCTACAAAGTATGATTATCTGCATTTAACTGATGAGAACCCTGAGTCAGAGAAGGTAAGGAACTTTCTACAACTCACTCAGTTAACAAAGATGAAACCAAGGCCTGTCCCCAAAGCCAGAGTTCTTTCTTTTGAAATATATTACCTTTATATTTGTTTGTTTTAGTTAGGATAGAGATTATCGCTATGCATAAAACTGATGCTTAGTAAAAAGAGTTATAAGGAATCCTGAAAGAAGGAAAGTTCTGTGGCATGAATGGTTAAAGGATACTCTGGGTAGAGGTGGACTGATTTTATCTAAGATCTGAAGAACAAGTGGAAGGAATTTGGAAGAGGAAAGAGAGACCAGCCTATCTGCGAGGGGACTGGTTTGATATCCAGCATCCTGGAGTGGACTTGCAGGGTGCATTTGGAAATGTAGCTTAGCCTCATCTCAGTTCCAATTGAGAGGTTCCTTAAGGGCTGCAAAAGTCCTGAGAACAGGAAAGAATTAAGACTGTTATCCCAGTGCTTGGGTCACCACTCAATGCCAAGGTTCGCTCCTGAAAGGATCTTCCTAGTTGGTTGTTGTCTGTGACCGTATTCTAGATAAGCACAAAGGTTTTGGATGTTAAACAGTGTTGATAGCCTCCATTCTGTTGGTGCAAGTTCTGACGCCTGAGAATTGCCCTAGGAGTTGAATAATTACTGGGTTTATGGTTTCTTTGGCTTTACCAAAAATATTAGACTTTTAGTCTGTCTGTATGCCTCTGATCCAGAGCCAAAAATCTTAACTACACAGAGCTCTTAGGCAGAAGAAATGCTGTCTTGCAGCCATGGGCCTGTGCTCTGGTGTCTCCCAGGTTGTCAGCTTAATTGTTTTGGGGTACTACTTGTAATCCTATCCCATAATCCAATCTTTCCCACCTTCATTCTCACAACCACCTCAAGAGGTGGTACTATCATTATCTGGATGGCACAGAGGGTGAAACTGATTCTTACAGAAGTTAAGACACCAAACAGAAAAGACAGAGGTCATCGGGATTCTCCTTTCTTCCTAGGTTGGACCATAACCTGGTGTACAAGTTCTTTAGGTTTTCTCCAGATGCATTTCACACTGCAGTTCTTTCTGTCCCTTTTTCTCTGTAAATTTTTTTGCTTGTGAAGATTCTCTTATGGCATCCCTCTGTGATAGATCTGTGAAACCACAGAAACCCAGCCAGTCGGCATTAGACTGCCTGACTCATGGGTCCTCCTTTTCGGAAGTGGTCAGTAGTGTCTGAAGCATCTCAGAGTGCACCTGGCCCCCTGTGCCTGTCAGAACCACTGGGAATAAATCCCCTCTTTGCCCAGCAGTAATCAGCTCACCCCTTGAAGCATGAAATTTGATTAGCGCTTTTATCTCTGCTGCATCACTGGGACTGTTATTACAGGTCATAAAATTTACTTGTGTCCCACCCCATCTACCCCTCTGTCAGTGTGACCCTGATGTAGGACTCAGCGACCTCTGGGAAACAAGAACCGGGGTGGCTGCTTACTGGGGGAGGAGCTTCACTCTTTTTCATTTATGTGAACTTGTATATGGTAATGCTGCCAGAAAAGGGAGCTCACTTCTCAGGGAAACCTAAGGGTTATCAGGATTGGGTTTTGTACCTTTAATATATCTTAAATGAGGGTAGGAGATGATACAGGTGTATGTACTAAGATCTGCCTTATTGTATTTGCAGTGCAAACTTTGTCCAAAATTATAAAAAGAACTACATGCACACTGTAGAAATGAGTTAAGGGTCTGTATGTGGAATTGGCAGCCTATAGTGATTTCTCAACTGTTTTGCAAATTAAAATATTTTAGGGAGGTCTTAACAACACATGTTATCAGTCCTTATATCCTACCATTTACATGTGAATCCATATTTCTGAGAATTCAGCCCAGGAGTCTGTACTAGTCATGTTGGACCAGTGTTCTGGGATGCACTGATGGAAGGGGAGGCTGGCTGGATCTGCCTTCATTTGAATGCCCCCAAGGATCAGGCATATCAGAGCTTGGGTACCTTGGTCTGAGGATGCCTTTTCAATGAACACAGAATCACTGAAACTTGAGTAAAGAGGGTTTATTTTAAGAATTTAGTGAAGCATCCAAGGCCAGGAGAGAGTCCTGTTGGACCATGTGGGAACAAGGACTCTAAGTGGGACTAGAGTCAGGACAGAGTCTGTTCTCTGGTTCCTCAAATGCCATACTCTCTGCCTGTGCAGGACCCAATCTATTCAGGTCAAGTATCTACTGCACTGACTGGTTTCTTGTTTCATGGTCCCAATTCTTGAAAGATGAAAGGTGACTGGTCAGATTTGTCCTGGTCTGCCAGTGGTATGGCTTCTCCTGTGTCCTGTGACTGTGTCCAGTCAAACTGACTGGAGCTGAGGAAGCCAAGTCAACCAGGTTCAGCTATGGTCAGAATATGTCCCCCCAAATTTATATGTTGAAATCCTACCCCCCCCCCCCCAAGATGATGGTATTAGGAGATGTGGCTTTGGGAGGTGATTAGGTTATCAGGATGGAGCCTCATGAGTGGAATTAGTGCCCTTCTAAGAGAGACTCCAGAGAGATCCCTTGCTCCTTTCATGATGTGAGGATGACCCAGAAGAGAGACTTAGCTGACCATGCTGGCACCCTGATCTTGGACCTCCAGCCTCTAGAACTGTGAGAAATAAATTGTTTATAAGCCACTCAGTCAGTGCTACTTTGTGATAGCAGCCCAAACTAACTAAGACAGGCCCCTAGATCTTCCCCCTCGAGGGCTCTGAAGATCTTCCACATTAAAATAAACAGGACAATGAGAGTAACAGGTACATTGCTTATCATTTATTATACCACCAAAGATTGACATCTGTCATTTTAACAAAAACACAACTCTTACATGGTCCAGAAGCAGTTATGGTGGCATGGGTAGCACCTTCTTTTTCTGTAATTAGGATGCATGGGAAGTCAAGACAGAATCAGGCTTCTTTTATTGCACTGTTTTTCATTCATTGATTCATTAAACAAGCATTTATTGAGCACATATTATGTACCAGGTACTCTTTGGGGACTTTGTTACTATTTTAAATGCTTGGGATACTTTGGTGAGTAAAACAGGCAAAGATACATGTTTTTGAGGAGCTAGTATTTTAGGATAGAGAGTATTTTAGGATAGAGAGGAAGGTAGGTATGGAATAATAAAATAAATAAGTAAACTATGCAGTGTGTTAGAAAGGTATTAGTTCTTTAAAGGGAAAGGGGGAACATATGTCAGAGTAAAGAAGGTACAGAATACCAAGGAAGTGGGTTACAATTTTAAATATGATGGTTAGTATGGCCTAACTGAGATGACATTTGACCAAAGATTGAAGGAGTTTCAGATGTGTGGAGAAAGAGCATTCTAGGCAGAGAGCACAGTCTAAGCAAAGGCCCTGAGAGACGCCAGTGTTAATGGGATGAGTGAATGAGGCCACAGTAGTAGCAGAGGCTATAAGGACAACAAGCATATGGGTGGGCCTTGTAGCCATTTATGAAGACATTGGCATTTTACTCTGCATAAGATAGAAATCAAGGCAAGATTATAAGGGGAGAGATGATATGATCTGACTTATTTTTTCATTGACCTTTTGTTTGTTTTAAACTTTTTATTATGGAAATTTTAAACAAAAGCAGGCAGAATAGTATAATAAACCCTCTGTGGCCATCACTCAATTATAAAATTACCAACTTGTCAATCTTTTAAATACCCCCATTCACTGGGAGAAGATATTTGCAAATGACATTCAGGTAAAGGGTTAGTATCCAAAATCTGTAAATAACTTACCAAACTCAACACCCAAAAAACAAATAATCCAGTGAAGAAATGGGCAGAAGAGGGGCACCTGGGTGGCTCAGTTGGTTAAGTGTCCAACTTCGGCTCAGGTCATGATCTCACAGTTTGTGGGTTCGAGCCCTGCGTTGGGCTCTGTGCTGACAGCTCAGAGCCTGTAGCTAGCCTGCTTCAGATTCTGTGTCTCCCTCTCTCTCTGCCCCTCCCCTGTTCATGCTTTGTCTCTCTCTGTCTCAAAAATAAATAAAACATTTAAAAAAAAATTTTTTTAAAGAAATGGGCATGAATAGACACTTCTCTAAAGAAGACATGCGGATGACCAACAGACACATGAAAAGATGTTCAATGTCACTCCTCATCAGGGAAATACAAATCAAAACCACACTCAGATATCAACTCACACCAGTCAGAGTGGCTAAAATGAACAACTCAAGAGACTAGATTCTGGAGAGGATGTGGAGAAATGGGAACCCTCTTACCCTGTTGGTGGGAATGCAAACTGGTATAGCCGCTCTGGAAAACAGTGTGGAGGTTCCTCAAAAAGTTAAAAATAGCTCTACCCTATGACCCAGCAATAGCACTGCTAGGAATTTACCCAAGTGATACAGGACTACTGATGCATAAGGGCACTTGTACCCCAATGTTTATAGCAGCACTTTCAACAATAACCAAATTATGGAAAGAGCCTAAATGTCCATCAACTGACGAATGGATAAAGAAGTTGTGGTTTATATATACAATGGAATACTACGTGGCAATGAGAAAGAATGGAATATGGCCTTTTGTAGCAATGTGAATGGAACTAGAGAGTGTTATGCTAAGTGAAATAAGTCAATCAGAGAAAGATGGATATCATATGTTCTCACTCATATGTGGAACTTGAGAAACTTAACGAAGACCATGGGGGAAGGGAAGGGGACAAATAGTTTTGACCAAGGAGGCAAACCATAAAGCGTTCTTAAATACAGAGAACAAACTGAGGGTTGATGAGGGGGGCAGGGGAGAGGGGAAAATGGGTGATGGGCATTGAGGAGGATACTTGTTGGGAGGAGCACTGAGTGTTGTATGTAAGTGATGAATCCAAAAGCACACTGTATACACTGTATGTTAGCTAGCTTGACAATAAATTACATTAAAAAATAATAAATACCTCTATTCACTTCCCTTCCTTTCTAAATCCAGATATAATATCATTTAACCAGTAAATATTTCAGTTACATAATGTATTTTTGAGGCATAATTTATACTAAAGTGCAGCTACATGAATATTTTCATGTATATATAGTTTTGTAACAACCATCCAGATCAAGATATAAAATATTTCTAGTACCCAGGTTCTTTTGTCAACTTCCAAATCCATAACCACCGCCCCCCGCCACCATTTAAGGTAGCCACTATTCTGACCTCTATTAGCACAGATTTATTTTGCCTGTTCTTGAATTTCCTATAATAGAATCTTACAGTATGTAGTCTCTGTGTCTGGCTATTTTAGTTTACCATTTTGTTTGTGAGATTCATTGATGGGTTGGGAGTGGTAGAAGTTTGTTATTTTTAATTGATGTATTTCATTATATGGATATAACACAATTTATCAATTCTCCTGTTCACATTTGCTTTGTTTTTAATTTTTGGTTACTGTCAACATTCTTCTGTATGTAGACACATACACTTATATCTCTTAGATACATATCTAAGAGTTATTGCATCCGGGAGTACAATTGCATGGGGTAGGCAAGTATTTAACTTTAGCAGATATCTCCGATGCGGTTGAAATGATTTCACTCTCCCCTGTAATGTGTAAGAGTTCCAATCGCTCCACATACTCACCAAAACTTTCACTGTCAGTTTTAAAATTTTAACCATTCTGGTGGGCATGGGAGTGTCCAATTTCCTAATGAGTACTATTATTGAGTATCTTTTTCCTATACTTACTGTCCATTTGAATTCACCTTTTATAAAGTGCCTGTTAGAGCATTTTATTTATTTATTTATTACATACTTACTTATTCATTTATTTAATTATTTATTTATTCTTTAATGTTTATTTATTTCTGAGCAAAAGAGTTTGGGTGGGAGGGGCGGAGAATCTGAAGTGGGCTCTGCATTGACAGCAGTGAACCCGACACAAGGCTCAAACCATGAACCGTGAGATCATGACTCAGGCCGAAGTCAGACGCTTGATCAACCGAGCCACCCAGGCACCCCCTGAGCATTTTATTCATTAAAAAAAAAACAGTTTGTTTCTTATTGTTTTTTAGAATTCTTTTATAGAGTTTGAATACAAGACCTTAGTCAGGTATTTGTATTGTCAATATCTCCTTCCAGTCTGTAGCTTGCCTGTAAACTTTCTTTTTTTAAAAAAAAAAATTTAATATTTATTTATTTCTGAGAGACAGAGAGAGACAGAGCATGAGCAGGGGAGGGGCAGTGAGAGAGGAAGATACAGAATCAGAAGCAGTCTCCAGGCTTGAAGCTGTCAGCGCAGAGCCCGACTCAGGGCTGGAACCCACAAACCATGAGATCATGACCTGAGCGGAAGTCGGACACTGAACCTACTGAGGCACTCAGGCGCCCCTTGCCTGTAAACTTTCTTAGTAAATGAGATTTGATCAGCAAACATTCTTAATTTTACTAAAATCTAATTCATCGTGTTTTTCCTTTTACACTATGGTCTGGATTTCACTTTTAGGTATGTGATCTACTTTGAATTATTTTATGTGTATGGTGTGAGGTAGATGTTAGAGTTAATTTTTTTTCACCAGGTATCTGGGGGCTGCAGCATCCGTTTTTGGAAAGACAATTATTTTTCCATTGAATTGCACTGGCTTTTTTTTCTCTTCGGTAAATCAAGTGATCACCACATAGATGTGGATCTTTTCTGATCTTTTTCTGTTGATCTATTTGCCTACATTTACACTCATTCCACACTGCCCTAATTGCTGTACCTTCATAAGTCTTAAAATCTAATATTGTGCAATTTTCCAACTTGGTTATTATTCTTCAACATTATCTTTTCTTTTTAGGTTCTTTGTATTTTCATAAATTTTACAATGACTTTTTCAGTTTCCAGAAAACAATCTTGCTATGATTTTGATTGGGAATGAATTCAACCTATAGATCAATTTGGCAAAAACTGGCATCGTAACAATACTGAGTCTTCCATTAATATACATGTAATATTTATCTCTTGATTTAGATCTTTGATTTCTTTCAGCAATATTCAGTGGTTTTTAGTGCAGAGATCTTGAATATCGTTTGTTACATTTTTATTAGGTATTCGATCATTTTGATACTGTTATAAATGGTATTTTTTCACTTACTTGTCCAATTGTTTTTTGCAAGTATACAGAAATATAATTAATTGTTTGTATATTCACTTTGTAACTAGCAACCTTGTTCAATTCACTTATTAATTCTTTTTTTCTATGACTTTGACTATTTTTAAATTATTTTATTTTAATTCCAGTGTAGTTAATAAGCAGTGTTATATCAGTTGTAGATGTACAATATAGTGATTCAATAATTCCATATATTACTCAGTGCTCATCATGTGTACTCATAATCCCCTTGACCATTGTCACCCAACCCCTCACCTACATCCCCCTCTGGTAGCCATCAGTTTGTTCTCTATAGTTAAGAGTATGTATATGTATATGTTATTCAGTCATAAAAAGGAATAAAATCTTGCCAATTCGCTTATTAACTCTAATAGTTTATAGATTCTTCTGTAATTTTAACATACTATTATGTCATCCTTGAATTAAAGAGTTTTACTTATTCCTTTCTAATCAATAAACCTTATATGTCTTATTCTTGCCTCAGTGCACTGGCTAGGACCTCCAGTACTGTGCTGGAAAGAAATGATGATAGTGGACATCCTTATCTTGTTTCTGACTTCAGGGGAGAAAAAATTTCAGTATAACACCATTGAGTATGGTGTTAGTTGCAGGGTTTTTTGTTTGTTTTTGAAGATACTCTTGGTTTTATAGATATTTTAAGGAAGCTCCTTTCTATTCCTAGGTTACTGAGACATTTTTTTTAAATCAAAAACTGGTTTTGAATTTTATCAAATGCTTTTTTTGCCATCTATTGAAAATATCCTGTGGTTTTTCTCATTCTGTTAAACTGATAAATTACATTGATGGATTTTCAAATGTTAAACAACTTTCTCACTTTTAAAAAGGATTACTCTATTAGGTTGAAAACAGACTGAGAGAGGCCACAAATAGAAACAGGGAGAGCTGCTAAGGGATTGTTATGGTCATCCAGAAGAAAGAGAATGGTGGTCCAGACCAGTGTGGTAGAAAAGGAGGTAGTAAGGAGTGGTCAAATTCTACATATATGTTGCAATATAGGAATTTCAGACATATTTTATATGAAGAGTGTGAGGAAAACACTGGATCCAATAATGAACTCAAAGTTTTTGTGTTGGGTAACTGGAAAAATAGAGTTGCCATCAACTGAGATAGGAAAGGATGCACATGAAATAGGTTCGGGGGTAAAGTTTGGGGGTTAAGCTTTGGATATGTCAAGCGAAAATTTAGTGGTTTCCAGCTGACAGTTGGATATATGAGCCTAGACTAAAGAAGAAAGGTCTGTTTGAAGACATAAGCTTGGGGTCTAAAACAATGATTGGATCAGATCATCAAGGGAATGAGAGTCATAGAGAAAAGACTGATACCAACATTAAAAGGTTGGGGGGAAAGAAAAAAGAGCAAAGGAAGTTGTAAGTGAAGCCACTGAGGTAGGAGGAGTAAGAAAGAGACAGTGTTTTTTCCAGGAAGCCAGTGAACAGTGAGTCCAGAAGGAAGGCATGACAAATCGTGCCAAGTCCTGCTGGTAGATAAGTGAGATAAGAGCTAAAAGTCATTAGACTTAGGAATGTGTAAGTAACCTGTAACCTTGATAAGAGCAATTTGGGGAGCAAGAACCTGATTATTCAAGAGAGAATGGGAGGAGAGTGCTTAACTAGTATACATAACACTTTTGAGGAGTTTGATGTAAAGGAGAGCAAAGAAATGGGGCTGGAGCTAGTGGGGAAAGTAAGATTAAAAGAATGTTTGTTTGTTTGTTTGTTTGTTTGTTTGTTTGTTTGTTTTAAAGGTAACAGAAATAATAGCATGCTTGTACGCTCATGGTGATGACACAATGGGAGAAGAAAAACTGATGATGTAAGAGAAGGAAGAGGATTGCTGTAGCAAAATCTTTGGGTAAATGAAGAGTTTGGGATCTAGTCTCTAGTAGTCACATGTAGAAGGATTGACTTTAGATAGGAAAAAGAAATCAACAAAGACATGGGAAATCAATACCTTACAGAGAGAAAATATTTGTTGTGGTGGGCAAGAGTGGTAAGCATGCATATCCCAGGTATCTCTGGCTTTGTCATCTTGAGAATACAGATGTAGTACAGTAAGATCCAAATCTTCATGGCTCTGAGTCCCTCTTCTTGCTGCTGGAATCTCAATATTTTCCAAATTTATTTTCCTCAAATAGGTTTAGAAACCCAGAGTTGCTTCTTACATTTGTACGTATCTGGCTCCCATTTATTAATAGCTACCAGGACTGGATGAATATAAATACTACACATTCAAACTCCGATAGTTCTACAGGATTCAAGGCCAAGGATCTTTTATCCTTTCTCTGAAGAAATATTTTTTCTCAGTTATGCAGATTCCTCAGAGTAAGTTCACTTATACAACCTCTCTATCACAAGGCAGGCACGTGATTCAGGACAGATTCTCATGGTAATTGTTGTACATCACCAAGAACCACTACCCCTTCTGACATCAGGCCCCAGCATTGAGTTTAGCTCATTAGTGCATAATTCTCCCTCAGTTATGGTGAGTTTGTTCTCAACACTCCCATTATTGCCTCCATTAAGCCAGATTTTACTAGTTCCCTGCTCCCCACCAAATGACAAAGAAGTGGCAAGGGGCAAAGAAAGACCAATGTTTCCAGACACCCACCTATGTGGGCACCAGAAACTCACTAACTGCTAACTTCAGTGTTGTGTCAGCAGAGTATAGAGAGGAGACACACACACACACACACACACACACACACACACACACACACACACATACTACATTGTACCTGGGCAGTGTTTTTTTGAAAAAGGCTTGCTTGCTTTCATTCTTTCTTTCATTCTTTCCTTCATTCTCTTTCTTTCTTTCTTTCTTTCTTTCTTTTCTTTCTTTCTTTCTTTCTTTCTTTCTTTCTTTCTTTCTTTCTTTTCTTTCTTTCTTTCTTTCTTTCTTTCTTTCTTTCTTTCTTTCGTAATTTGACATATATCATTGTATAAATTTAAGGTGTACAATGTTTACTTTATTTCTATATTTTAATATGATTCTTTTTTTTTAATATGAAATTTATTGTCAAGTTGGTTTCCATACAACACCCAGTGCTCATCCCAACAGGTGCCCTCCTCAATGTCCATCACCCACCCTCCCTTCCCTCCCACCTCCCATCAACCCTCAGTTTATTCTCAGTTTTTAAGAGTCTCTTATGGTTTGCCTCCTCCCCTCTCTGTAACTTGTTTCTTTTTCCCCTTCCCCTCCCCCATGGTCTTCTGTTAAGTTTCTCCAGATCCACATAAGAGTGAAAACATACGGTATCTGTCTTTCTCTGCCTGACTTATTTCACTTAGCATAACACTCTCCAGTTCCATCCACGTTGCTACAAAAGGCCATAGTTTATTCTTTCTCATTGCCACGTAGTATTCCATTGTATATATAAACCACAACTTCTTTATGCATTCATCAGTTGATAGACATTTAGGCTCTTTCCATAATTTGGCTATTGTTGAAAGTGCTGCTATAAACATTGGGGTACAAGTGCCCCTATGCATCAGCAGTCCTCTATCCCTTGAGTAAATTCCTAGCAGTGCTATTGTTGGGTCATAGGGTAGATCTATTTTTAACTTTTTGAGGAACCTCCACACTGTTTTCCAGAGCGGCTGCACCAGTTTGCATTCCCACCAAGAGTGCAAGAGGGTTCCCATTTCTCCACATCTTCGCCAGCATCTGTTGTTTCCTGAGATGTTCATTTTAGCCACTCTGACTGGTGTGAGTTGATATCCCAGTGTGGTTTTGATTTGTATTTCCCTGACAAGGAAATGACATTGAGCATCTTTTCATGTGCCTGTTGGCCATCTGGATGTCTTCTTTAGAGAAATGTCTACTCAAGTCTTCTGCCCATTTCTTCACTGGATTATTTGTTTTTTGTGTGTGGAGTTTGGTGAGTTCTTTATAGATTTTGGATACTAACCCTTTGTCCAATATGTCATTTGCAAATACCTTTTCCCATTCCATCAGTTGCCTTTTAGTTTTGTTGATTGTTTCCTTTGCAGTGCAGAAGCTTTTTATCTTGATGAGGTCCCAGTAGTTCATTTTTGCTTTTAATTCCCTTACCTTTGGAGATGTGTCAAGTAAGAAATTGCTGAGGCTGAGGTCAGAGGGGTTTTTTCCTGCAGGGCTTTTTTCAGACTGGGGCCAGCTCCCTGTTCATGCACCTGGGGAGAAGGGGAGCCAGCCCTGGGTGCGGTAATATGATTCTTGTTATAGCAATATTTATCACATTACATAATTGTAATACCATATCATTATCTGTATTCGTTATACTGTCCATTAGATCTCTATGGCTAATTTACTATTCATTTCAAGTTTGTACCCTTAGACAACATCAATTTTATTCCCCCACCCCCCTCCCCTGGTAACTATCATTTTGCTCTCTGTTTTTTCCTGAATTTGACTTTTTTAGATTCCACACAAAACTGGTATCATATAGTACTTGTCTTTCTCTTTCTGACTTATCTGACATTATTTCACAATGTGCTCAAGTCTATCCATGTTGTCACAAGCGGCAAGATACCTTCCTTTTTCATGGTTGAACGATATTCCATTGTATCTATTTACCACGTCTTTGTAATCCCTTCATGCATTGATGGGCATTTAGGTTGTTTTAATATCTTCACTATTGTGAATAATGCTGCAGTAAATATGAGGGTGTGCATATCTCTTCAAAATCCTGTTTTCATTTCCTATGGGTATATACCAAGAAATGGAATCTAGATCATATGCTAGATCTTTGGTGGAATGTAAATTGACCCAACCAATATGGAAAACAATATGAAGGTTACCTTGGACACTTTGTATCCCCTTTTTACCACTGTACCAAGCCTCATTATTGTCTATGTTCACCAGCTGTGTTGTTTATAACTGAACCCCAGAATTTGAGACTTCACCACAGCAACTTTTCACCCTTTATGTAAATCATGGAATACACACGGATATATTGGAGAAGGTGGCATAACCTATCTCAGCCAGTTCCAACTCAAGCAATCCACATGGGATAAGAATAAGAAATGTTTGCTTAAGTGTATAAAGGTATAAGGCTAAGATCTTTTGATAAGGGCATCTGGGCCACTTAAATAAGACTTAAGTCTTACTTTTTCTAGGACACTGGTTTTATGGACACTGACAATGTTTGCCTTTATGGTTTTTTTTTTTTTCTAAGTGTCATGGATAACCAGCCCACATTTGTATAGTCATAGTTTTCCTTAACTCACGTCAATTAAATCAAAGGTGCGACAGCAATGTTTTGCTGGCAAAGGTGTCAGAATTTTAGGTAAGATTTAACTTCATGAATTCTAGAACTTTTATATTAATAACCCAAAGGGAGTGTTTTTTTGACAGAAATTGATGAGGCTTGTAAAAATCACCAGGAGAGAAGACTCAATGTTCCTTGATACCCCTCCTATATCTCCTGGATGATTCATGAATCTGTCAGTGGAATCCAGTTTATTTGCTCTAAATGAAGTTATCAATCTGTCTTTCTTTGGTACCCAAGCATATCATGTATTGTAATAGAAATTACAGTGTTGCACAATCATAACACTATTGTTACTTGTCAAGGGTGACATGAGCATGATTCCTATGGGTCTGGCCTTGTGGCCAACATGTCTTCCACTCCATGCCTTTGCATTGGCTGTACTGGTTTGTTCTCACCTGATTGATTTCTGGAGAGCTGGCTTTAGAGAGATGCTGTATTCCTCATGCCCTGTATGCAGACTGGGCTGAACTGGGCTCTAAGAAGCCACAGATTGGAACATCCATTGTTATTGCTTCTTTTGCATACTCTGTATCCAGATTCTACTGGCTCAGCCTAGAAGATATTTCTTCAACAGAGGAATTGCAGGCCACTGTGAAAGCCATTTAACTAGCACGGGAGAGCAGAATGTCTTCCTCTGACATCCACATCCCTGGGATAGATGGTCTGAGAAATGCATGCACCTTGTCCTACTATCTATAGTGCCATTTCCAAATATACCTCTATTTGTATGGTGTGGTAACAAAAGCTTTGAATTAAGATCAATGTGGTTGGTTCAAGTTCCAGTTTTACCACTTATCTTGTGACACTGGGAAAATGACTTTCTTCTTTATGATATACAATGTCCTCATCAGTAAAAAACAGGGCAATTATACTTTCCTCACAGTCCTGAATGAACCTGAGAAGAATCTGGAACATGATACAGGCTCAATAAATATTCATTTCCTGTCCTCTGAGAGATTTTTAAGGTCTAAGTTAGAGTCCCCATGAAATCCCAATGCCAGATAACCGCACAAGGCAGTAGAACTAGATAGGACCTTGCAACTCAAATTTTATCTTTTTTGGTGTTGTGAACATTGAAGGGCTGATTTGTCCAATCCTGGGCATGGGTGATGATAGAACAGAGAACATACTTGCTGATCAAAGCACCCTGAGGGAAAGTCTGTGCCTAATCCATCTATAGTTCTCTAGAAGGCACAGCATGGTGCCTACCATTGAGGAGGCCCTAGGTAACTATTTATAAATTAACTTCAGAATAATCTGTGTTTGAAATCTTAGACTGTAATGTGACAGTGTTTTGATTTGAATTTACTTGTCCACACAGAGACACAATAACAGCAGAACAATAGTCCTCTGGGTGATTAAAATGATATTTTTTTACATGGAATGATGGTTTATGGTTAAAGTGGCCTCACAAACAAAATCTGGTTAATCCCTATCCCTACCCAACCCTGAGAGGCTGTCCACAATAACTTGATTCTATCAACAAAGAAAGGTAGCCTGGGCGAGATGAAATGGTAAGACCAATGTCTCCTGTCGAGGGTAGTGAAATGGGACCCTATTGCTATAGCAAACTCACACTGGGTATTTTTCTTAAAATCCTAATAGACCAGTGGTTCTCAACTGGGGTGCGAACCCCAGCTGCAGTGTCACCTGGGTGTCATTTGCAATTACCCAGAGATATTTATAGTTGTCACACTGCAGGATGAAGTGCTCTTGGCATCTAGTGGAGAGAAGTCAGGGATGCCTCTAAACATTCTGCAATTCGGGGCGCCTGGGTGGCTCAGTCAGTTAAACGTCTGACTTCAGCTCGGGTCACGATCTCACTGTCCGTGAGTTCGAGCCCCGCGTCGGGCTCTGGGCTGAGGCTCAGAGCCTGGAGCCTGCTTCTGATTCTGTGTCTCCCTCTCTCTCTGCCCCTCCCCCGTTCATGCGCTGTCTCTCTCTGTCTCAAAAATAAATAAACGTTAAAAAATAAAAATAAAAAAACCCCCAACATTCTGCAATCCACAGAACAGCCCCCACAACAAAGAATTATCTTGCCAAAAATGTCAACATTGCCAAACTTGAGGAACTGCAATAGACCCAAAAGTAACTTTGCCAAAGATGAGTGAAAAATGTCTCCCAAGTTTTCTGAGTTCCCTTGAAGAGAGTTGTATTCTAAGTATGTGCTAAGCTACTGAAAAAAATATAATGTTCCTGTTGGCAGAAATGTCGTTTGCTTCTATAGCCTTGGGAAAGTTCTTGCTTTTATGTTTTGTCTTCTTTTTTGTTCACAAACTCTTGTTCTTGTTCCCCCTTTTGTGGGGACAAAAATGAACTCCTGTGGTCTCTTCATTTTTTTTGTATCTCCCCACAACACTGGATACACGACTCCCTAAGGACTCAGTACTTGTTACTAATGATAATCATAAAAATGAGAATTTATTGAGCATTTATTATGTGTCAGGCAATTATCTAAGCATTTTATATCTATCATATTGTTCTAATCCCTCAACCACCTATGAAACGTGTACTATGACATCTATATTTTACAGATTTGGGAACTGGGGCATCAGGAGTCTAAAAAGCTTGCACACAGAATTAGTAAGCAGTGGCACTGAGGTTCATAGCTGGGCTCTGGAGTTTCGGTGTGTAACTGTTTAGACATACAATTTCATGTGCTTGGACAACTTTTAAGACTGTAGTCAGCTTCAAAACCCTGGGTGGTTTTGGTAACCATTAACCATAACCATCAACCAAAACCCTGGAGAAAGGATCAAGCCCCGGTGACCTCATTTCTAGTGTGCTCTAGGGCTTTCTGCAGGGCAGGAATGAGGCAGGTAGGGGAAAAGGGCATGGAGCTCCTCTGGAAAGAACCTGAAGTAGAATCAGCAAAGCTGAGAACTGTACAAATGAACTCTTCCCTGGATGTCCTCTTTTCTCCATTCTTCTCTAGGGTAAACAACAACAACAACAACAACACGCAAAGGAGAAAGCAACAAAACCCCAGGCCAAATGCCCACACTGTGAGTCTTTCAGCTCGGTCCATTCTTGTCCCTGGAAGATGTGTCTGCTGCTGCCTCTGATCTGTGTGGTCACTGTTTTGTACACTTGAGCTGCAGTGGCTGTGACATATTTCAGCAGAACTCTCCACAGCTGATTCTTGTGCAGGTAGGGCTTGATTAATGATTTTTGCCTCTTGCTATTCATTAAAGGCTGTTTGCACTGAATGTACTGTCAGGTTTTGCAGGATACACTCATGCTGAAGAAAGAACAGATCAGAAACTTGGGAGGCACTAATTAGAAATGCCCATAAGAGGTATTGTGGACACTTGTCTCACTTCTTCTTTCATTCAGTCAGTCACATATTCATTCATGCATTCCTTTACCAAACATGCATCAAGTCCTGTGTGCCTGGACTTGTGTAGTTCCTGAGAAAACAAAGATAATAAAGGCATTGACAGGAAACACGTACATGTCAAGGAATGGTTGCCATCTAAGAATGTGATTGCTCTAATGAAGGCCGGAGAATGCAAATATTCTTGAGCACAGGCTACCGGCTTCATATCTTGACATGGTCACTACTCAGGTGAGCTTGGGCGAGTTATTTAATCACTGTGTACCTCAGTTTCCTCATTATAAATAGGAATAAATATTATTCCTATAAAATAGGATTCTTTTAAATTTTAAAATATTTTATTATGTGATCATTTAAATTGTAAAAGTGCTTTAATGATGCCTCATACATTATATGTGCTCAGTAAAGTTTATTTATTGATTGATTGATTATTCAATGTATACTGAATGAAAATTAGTGTCATCATGTATTGAATACAGTGAAAACAGAGGTGAAAGAGAACCTAATACTGTCCAGGGAGTCAAAAATGTTTCAGAGAAGGTAGCATGTGGGTCGAGACTTGAAGAGGAAGCAGTGGATTGCCAGGAAGACCAGCCAAGTGAGGGCATTCCAGACAAAGAAGACAACATAGGTGAGAGCAAAGAGGCATGGGGGAGGTGGTGTATTTGCGACACAGTTGTGGTTTGGAATGTCATGGTCAGAGAGTATGGTGGGGGAGAGGCTGGGGAGGAGAAAGGACAGGGAAACAGGGACCCATTTATATGCCATGATGGGGTTTGAGATCTGTCCTGTGGGGAATTTAAAGTCATTGAGTGATTCTGATCAGGGATGACACAAAAATGCTCTCAGATCACTGGGCAGCATTGGGAGGATAAGAGGAGAAGGAAAGAAATAGAGGCAGAGAGACCAACCAGAAGGCTCCCAGGCACTGGCAAGAAACGATGATGAGTGTGCTGAGGCACCAGCAAAGGCCAGGAGAGAGGCAACCAACTGAGGGATTTGCAGAGGCAGAACTAGTAAGAGCTGATCCGATGTGAGGGCTGAGAGAAGAAGAAACTTGAATGACTCCCAACAACAGGGCAGATGAGGTGGTGCCATTCCTAAGACGAGAAAGTTGGGGGAGGATCAGTGAGGTGGGTGTTAAGGTGAAGATGTTCAGTGGGGAGTTGAATTCATTGGCAGTCAAGGCTCCTCTGGAGAATGTAGAGGAAAGAGAGGCAAAGACAGAGCTCTAGGGGATACATTTTGAAAGCAAGAAAATGTCCCCCAATGTCAGCACCACAGCAGAGTGAAGTAACAGAGGACCCCAACGTTTCTCATTAGGTTTTTCAGCAGGTGGTGTTTATAAACTTGGTGAGAGGTTTTTAGGTGTGAGACCAGCAGCCAGACTGCAGTGGGTGACAAGGTGAAAACTAGGCAAGAACAACTTTTAGAAATCTGATTGCAAGGGGAAATTACTGGATTTTTTTGAAATATGTTTTTAAAAGATATCTATAAATCTAAAGTGCCCAACAGGGAAATCTCTGGAATGGCTTGCTGTGATAAAGAACAGAATACTAACAAGTAGGAAGCTCTGGTGTAGAGACAATTTTGAAAATTAATCTATGTTAAGTTAGGGCAATTTTATAAAGGAGAAGCATATTTTAGAAGCTGTTTACATTTTCATAAGCTCTGGCTGCTAGTGTGCTCGCTCTATCACAAGACTTATAATTTCTAGGACCTTATTTGTATATTGGATTCCCTTGGAACATAGTTTACGTCTTTTTCTGGCTAAACTTCTAATGAAGGTAGTTATCAGTAGGTACTGTAGTTTATGAAGTCTGATAGCAAAATCTCCAAATTTCAAATGAAGAACCCTTGTGGTATCAGATCCTCACACATTTTATATGTTCTGAGATTCATAGATTCACATAAATTTGCTACCCTAAGCTCATGAGACGAAGGCTCATATTTTGCATGGCACATTCACAGTCCCCTCTAAATCCTAAATTCTCACAAAAAAATCCAAAAAGTAATACTTTCTTTAGACCCAGACCATGTTTTGATTTTTCTGGCCAGAGTTTAATGAAATCACTTTCAAAAAGTGGTGACAGAGTATCAGACAAGTAGAAGAATCTCATACTTGAAAGCTATTTAAAATAGCTTGATTCCAACACCAGATTCTAATACCAGTGATGGCAATCTTTTCCCACTGAGGGAGCAGTAGGAGTCTCCATGAGGAAAGTTGTTTTTGAGGTAAATTTGAAGAATGACTGGAATTTTGATGGAGAAATAACCACCAAGAAACAAGAATAACACAGGCAAAAGCCCAAAGACTAAGATGTAAAAAACTAGTTGAAGAACCATAATTTAAAGTGTAGTGCTTTGAAAGAAGTATTTATGAAGAAAATAGTAGGGATAAGACTGGAAAGGGTGATTAAGTTCTGTTTTTCCAGAACAAGGATTTGGGGAGTTTAAGAAGGAGCTAGAAGCACATAATTACTTTAGTAGGGTGGGAAGTTTCTTTAAAACTATTTTGCAAGTGTCAGCCAAATTATGAAATCCAAGCCTGGTGGAACAGAAGCAAGAAAGCATAATCCAAAAGGATAGTTAAATCCTGGTTAGCAGAGAATGGGAAGAAGATGGGCCAAGGGAGCTACAGAGCTCAGTGGAGGTGGGTAGATGTGGTCATGCTGGGCTGCATGAGGTAGTTGTTTGCACTGGATTGGTCACGGTGGGGTGGTAATGACAGCTTTCCCCCTGAACTCTGCCTGACTCTGCTGTGGTTTCACAGTGTTGACAAAAACTTCTTCCACTTGCCCCTGAATGGTCCTGCAGGACATGAGTTTTCCTGCTTGAATCCATCACCTCTGACCTGGCTCATTCTCCAGAAGCAGAGATTTCTCTGTGTAATGCCAACTGGTAGATTTTTGAGCATTCTCTGGGTCTCTCTTCATTCTTCTGTCTGTGTATATAGATGAATATAGATAAATTCTCTTTTCCACTTTTATGAGACCAGGAGAAACTGTTAAGAGGTTAAGTCTAAGTTGAGGAAAACCAACTCATTAAATTTTGAAGTAGGTATCTATGGTTTTGTCTGCCTAGTTTCCCCTCCATCCTTCTTCCAGTGCTCCCTTTCCTTAGGGAAATGCCCATTTTTCTATATTGTGTGATGCTGGTGGGACAATTATTCATGATGCTCTGCTCCATTAAGCCATGGGTGTGGGCATGTGGCCCAAGTCTGGTCAATCAGTGCTCCACCCTCAGGTCAAAGTTATTGGACATGTGTGGGCATGTGTCTGAAGCAGGACCACGCAGAGTCCTTCTCTGGGCTTTTTGGAATGTATTGGGATGATGGTTAGAATTTTCTACAACTAAGATTTTTCTTTAGTCAGAGAGAATGAAGCTATCACACTGAAAGAAGTAGAGCTGAGGGAGAGAACTTCCCGGTGAGTTCCTAAACTTGGGTGTGTTGGAACCTGATCCCCCACTGTCCACTCTCCCCAGGTTTTCTTTGCTTGAGTTATTTTGAGTTGTATTTGGTCACTTCAACTGAAAGGCATGTCCTGATGGATGTAAAAATTATTTGTTGGTTGTTTGCTTTGTTAATGGTTTTGCCTTTATAACTTTTTTGGTCTCAGATAACCAGCAAAGCAAAGATTTCTGAGGGTAGGAACCCCTGCCCATTTAAAGCCCGGAAGGCACCCTTACTGATGTGACACCTTTTCAACATCATCTGTATGCTCAGTTCTGTGGAGTTACGCATTTCTAAAGAAATCTCACAATACTTGGTAACAATGTAGACAGGAATCCCTGCTCTTTGGGTTTAGTTTCACAACAAGAAAAATGGATTTTGCAGAGTATTTCTGAAAAACAGATGAAAATTGTGGTGATAACGTACATTACATACTAAAAAGAAAAGTGGTTCAGAGAAAAGGCATTATTTCTAAGAGTATCATTAAAGTGTTTCATTATATAGTAAATGAGATGCAGTTTCACACCCTCTGAACTTATATTTAGGATATGGTGTGTGTGTGTGTGTGTGTGTGTGTGTGTGTGTGTGTGTGTGTGTGTGTAACTTTGCTATGGAAAATAGGGTAATTTAAAACCATTGCAAAGCCTTCGATCTTTATATTAGGAAAAGGTTTCACTTGTTTATATCTATATCTATATCTCATATTATATATATGTGTGTATATAATATACAAATAAATATATTCGTTTCCTGGCCAGAAGTGTCATTGCTATCTAAATCCATGCTGCTCAGCATGAGTCAGGCTGGGAATGAGCTGAGCAGAAGGAAGAGCCAGGAAAAGGTCACTGAAACGAGATCATCTGAACTAGCCTAGCCACTCAGACTGCTCACTCAGAGTGACTTTGAGGGATGAGGTGTGGCATCAGGAGTAGCCAGGTACCTTGAATAGTACTTGGGGTCTGCAGTGGCAGCATTGTGGTTACGAGTGATTCCTCTCTTTGGAAGAGGACTCCAGGGGGTAATGAAAAACAGGGGACAGGTAAGGTTTCCTCATGCAGCTAAGGGAGCTGGTTGCTGGAACCAGAGCAACTAGAAACAAGACCAGATTAGGGAGCAGGTAAACATGGAGGAGGCTGAGGGAAAGGCTATATAGTTCAGGGGTCACCTGACACTCATCCCTGGGACACCGGCTCAGGGCAGCAAGCGAATACAGCCACTCTGTGACCAGAGTAGGCACAGAGCCCTCTATAGAGCCTGTGCACTGTGTGACTTAGGAAAAATGAGACCAAATATGCAGGATGGGTGTCGATGCTAGAGCCAAGAAGACACAGGGAAGGCAGGGACTGACCTGTCCCAAAGGAAGGATTGGGCTTGGAGCCTCAGCAGAATCCTGGGGGCGCATTCTGAGGCTGTACCTACTTCTCCTCATTTCCTCCCACCTACGCCTGCCATAGGTGAAGACTCATGGTGTAGGGAAAGGAGCTTAACCTGAACCAGAGGGAATAAGGCTCACCAGAGTCTCCTTATCTGTGAATCCTGACTCATCCATGTCAAAGGAACTCCCCTTCAACCACAGGGAGGGCCAGGTGCAGACTTCATGAGTAGGCCTATGGACTCTGACTAACACCTACTCTCTGTTAGCTCATGGGTGGGCCTACTTTTATCATCCTGTCTCAGGACCCACCCCTCCCCTTGTGCTATTTCTGAGACACTTCACTTTTCATCATGATGATTCAGTGATGCTGTAGGTTTAGTTTCTATTTACAGGGCTTAAAGTTGGGCCAGTTTTACCAGTAGCTAAACAGTGATTGTTGGGGTATAGTTTGAGGGACACCAGGACAGCAACCCCCCCCCCCCCGGCCATGTTCCTGCCTCTGCTTGGAATTCTTTCAGCATCATTTATTTACACTAAGTCATCATGTCTCCCCTACGAGACTGTGCTCCATTAGTTCTGTTCGCTGTTGTGCCTACAACAGCACCCAGCACATGATAGGTGCTCAATAAACATTGGTTGGATAAAAGGTCTTCAAGAGATACTGCATTAAAGTGCAAATACCTTTGGAACAGTGCACTGAGCTGTTATCAGTCCTTACCACCCTGGCAGGACTGACTGCTTTTCCTTTGTGTCACTGACCCTGAGCCATCCTTCTCTGTACCCTTGAGGGAGTCACATGCAGCCAAGGAGAGTCATAGATAGGAGTTGTCCCTGCTGGTGCACAGTAGAATGTTCCCATTCTACTCCTGTTTCTGCTTGGCCTAGAATCCCTGACTTGGTCTCTTATTTATGACTCTGCTCCTGCCCCTGGAAGCTGGCCTTGTCTCCCAAGCTTGGATTTCAGCTCTCCCTGAAGTGGGTGGCTCAGCCCATCCACATCTATGCCCTGGCCCTTCAGACTGCCTCCTCTAGGAGGATGCCTTACCCTGGAGGGGTCCTGGGCTCTGCCATGTGTGGTCCTTTCTGCAGCAGAGATGCTTGGAGATATGGCTGTGCAATCTGGGTGGAGGGAAGGTAGGGGTGGTGAGTGGTGTGGATTGTAACGGTTTTCTGGACGGTTTTCCCTCTCCTCCCACATTCCTCACTGGCCGCTCCTTCCTACTTCAAACTCAATGCTGCCTCTCTGAGCCAGAAACTGTCCTAGGATTTGATTGGTCTTGGAATATGAAGCTTCTCTCCTCTGACCTTTCTCCTTTGTGATTTTTTGCAGTCTCTATTTACCTGCATATTCCTCTTTGTGGTTGTCTGCAGCTCCTCCTCCACCTCCCCCAGGTGTATGTTTTAGCCTGCGTTTTCTCAGAGAAAGGCTGAGTCAAGACCTTTAGTGTGGGCAGCCAATTTGGGGAAATGATTTCTGGGGCACAGGGGTGGAGACTGGAAAGCTTGCAACAGAGAAGGTGGGAAGGGCACTAGAGGTGGTGTTCTTGACTGAGTCACTCCTGCAGGCTACTGGGACTCAGCCCCACTGGGCTGCTCTGAGGAGTCATGCAGAATGTGCCCAGAATTGTCTGTTTAAGTGACAGAAGGGAGGAACATCCATCGAGTACTTCGGTATTGCGCTGTGAGTTGTTAACTTCCTTGCAGATCCTGGCTGGACTGCATGCTGTTGTGTCCAAGAAACCCGGAGACATAGCACAACTGAGGCACAATGCTCTCAGCTTATCCCTGTGCAAAGCTGGTTACCATGGCAATGGCAGTAGGGAATGTGGGCCAGGAAGAAGTGAGGCAAGACGCAAGGATTAGTACTGCCTTGCCCTGTGCAGATTTAGTGATTTCTGCGTTAAGTCCCATTTGTCACAAGGACTTCAAGGTGTTGCCAACCACTCTCCACAAAAGACTTAGAACAGGAGGATTAGTGGAACATACTATGGTTTGTGATCTCACAAATGGTCTCAAGGCCTTGACCCAGATTCAGCAGCTATGTATGTCAGGGCTCCTAGACAGTCAACTACCTTTTATTTCTTCTTTCAGCCCAGTGAAACAGGGGTTAATGACTTTGTCCAAAGAAACAAAAGACTCAAATCCAATTAAAGAGGTCTCAAAAACAAGTCAAGCATAAAGAGTGTTCCAAAAACTCTCCAATTGAATTTTTTTCATTGACAAATGATCCTGCCATCATTGTAGATAGGGTAACATATCTAATTCCTATAATTCTATATCCTTAACTGAAGCCTGCAGGAGATGCTTTGATGGAAAGAAAGATCAATGGGACTGAAAGGAACATATTCCACTTCATTCCCTCTCTCTGAATTCAATTTCTCACCAGGTACTCTGATAGCTTCCCTCTTCCACCCCTGCCTGAAGCCAATTCTCATTTATCCAACCCTAATGAAGAATACAGAGCCAATGGATTCACCAAATGTCTAACCTAGCGAAGACCTCAGCCCTCTCCCAAAAGCAAACATCTTCCTCTTGGTAATTTTGTCTTATGTTCTTCAAACAGAAGAGGAAAATAAATAAACTGGAAAATGACCAGAAAGAGAAGAGACAGAGAGAGTATGGAAAGGCTTAGAGAGCTCACAAACAAGGGAAACTGTTTCAGTATTATAAAGTGTCAACTACACTTATTTTGTGTTTAAATTAAACTTTGACTCTTTTGAGCAAGCACCAGCATCCGAATTATTCACCTGGTAGCACATCTGTGGCCTCCTATGTGACACACAAAGCTACATATCGTCAGTATGCAGAATAATGGACTTCCTGCCTCCAGTACTGTGGGCAATAAATGTTTCTTGTTTATAAGCTACCAAGTCTGTGGTATTTTGTTATAGCAGACTGACTGGACTGAAAACCATTCTTTCCTTTACATGCTTATGGCTGGTGTTACCTGGCCCAGTCCTGTTTGTCTCCCTCCTGGACCATTTCCCGTCTTTGGATCTATGTTCTCTAGTCCACCTTGCACAGAAATGGAAGATTAGCCTTCCATTTTCTTGATCCCTCTCATCCTGGTTTAGCAGGACAGTGAAGCTAGCCCTGTCTCAAACCAGTGCTAAAACTGGATCTGAAGTTAATCCTTTCTTTGAGAATAAAGCCTAATTCTGCTTCTCACCACATGTTCCCAAACCCCTGGAAACCAAGGCCACAAAGAACCTCACATTCAGTCAGAAGCTCCTTTGTAACCTACTGTCTCTTTAAGAGCTGCAAACATCCAGCAGCACCAAGGGGAGCTTAGATGGGATTGGACTTAGTCTTCTAGGGAGGGATACACCAGCATCCAGGACTAAAACCCCATGTGATTCTTCCTGCACATCAGCGCTGTTTCCTGCCATCAGCTCTGACCAGGTCAGACTAAGCTTGTTTCCCTGGAGGCTAAACTCAGATGGAGATGTCAGAGAGGGTATGGAATTGGAGAAACAGGTCTAGAGAAGTGAAAAAATTTCTTTGTTTCTGAATGTTACTGTTAACTCAGAAGCTTCACTGGGCTTAAAGGCCCATAAGCACTGTGGCAGTGGTTTATCAAAATAACTTGCTTACAAAGTATCCATATTAGAAAGTAAGCTATTGTTCTGGTTGTGGGGGGTAATGTGATTTCTGTTTATTGTCTTTTAGGGATGATGTAAGTACTCATATAGCACTTTGAGATGAACACTTTTTCCCACATTGGGCCAAAGTTATGTAATAATAGTAATAGCAGCTATTATTTATAGAGTGCTTAATGATGCCACATAGTGTGCTAACTGTTCTGCATATAGTAACTCATTTACTCCTCACAATAACATCACAGGTAATAAACCATTATTACTTACATCTCTCAGATGTGGAAACTGAGGCATTTGCTCAGAGGTTTGCTCAAAGGGAGAGCTAAGAAGTAGCAGAGTCAAGATTTGAATGGGCAGTCTGGCTCCATAGCTCACAGGCATAGGGAAGGAAGGAGACCTGACTGAGTCCTATACTTGGTAGGTGAGAATTCACTCTAATTAGTGCCTAATTAGACACTGGCCAATTGGAAGAGTTTTATTGTAACTAAGGAAGCAGTAATGTCTCTGCAATGGGAGCCTAAACTTGAGACTCCTGACAAGTGACTCAGAACTTTCTAAGACAACCAAAGGCTCTCAAATTTGGACTGAAATTAGCTCAAGACAAAACTTAATGCATTCCTGATGGCTGATGGGTTATATGGGGGTGTGGGCCCTCAAGGCTGCTCCCAGTCAGGTCACAGGGCAAGAAGGAGAATGGTTAAGAATAACTGAAGATGGATAGAAAATTTCAAAATCTACTTGCTGGAATCAGGAATGATTTCTTTTCAATGATGCGGATTGCTTGAGGGCAGATAGAAAGAGCAGAGGCTTCATGAATGCTGAGTCTAAATTCTCTTGGTGTACAGATAAATTTAATGGATGTTCTGTGTCACAATGATGAGGAGAGGACCCTGGAGCTGTCCAAAGGGACTGGCATGCTGTTGACAAGTCTTATGCACTTCTCATGGCAATGGGGAGCTACGGGGGCTGTGTCTCAAAAGATTGTCATCCAGATGGGACTGATGTGTCTGGAGCCTTCTGCATTGTAACCTCTGCTTCCCCGGGGCCACACTAACCTTAAGAAGGACATTCAAAAAGTGTAACAATTAGAATGATAACAGAAACCATGTTTGACAATGAGTTCTCAGACAATGGGACTGCTGGGATCCCAAGTGTCTCTCTTCCCTGACACAGTTGCTGGTGGCCTCTGTGTTCTACTTGGCACCATTCAGTTCCTCCGATGGCCACCAATGCATAGCTTGGCTCTTGATGGCTGTGGCATCACATTCCAGCCTCTAGGGAAGGCAAAGTCTCCACAGTCAGTCCTACACCCTGGTTTTGACTGGCTTGAGGACCACTGATTTGGCTTAAAGAGTGGGTAGGATTTGGAGGAGAAGGAAAGAAGTTAAAAATTCTGCTTTCTAGGGAATTGTCCTTCTTTTGTAATATTTTCCTTAGTTATACTTTTGGGCTCCCTTCTTCCTGCTGTCATCTTCTTCCTCCCCGCTGGATTAATTTAAGAGAAAGTTCCTATGACCTTCTTTCCAGAAGCTGTGGGCCTGGGACAGCCTCTTGGTTGGAAGGCCAGCCCCCTGCTCATGTACTGCAAGCAGGAACAAAAGTGGGGCAGGAGGCAAGAGGAAAGCATGAACAGGCTTAGACCAGCTGTCCAAAGCCTGAGAGAGAAATGCCCTCTTTTCTTGTGTGTGTCTGGTGCTTCTTCTCACCAGCAGAGCAGCCAGAATTTGAGGCTTCAGTCAGGATGTAAGTCTCAGGGAAGAAGCCAGAAGGGCCACCTGACCTGCTTCTGGTTCAGCATACCAGATAAAGACCAGGTTAGGCCAAATGCCCAGAGCTGCCGTGTATGTTGGGCATGTTGTGCAAAGAACAAGTTGTGATTGGATGGCATCCCTGTTAGACATCTTTGGGTGGAAATGAACAAGGCTGTTCACCTCCAGGAGAGCAGCAGTGAGCAACTGGTGCCCACGCACCTTATCCTTGGATCTTTATTTGCTGTATCCTCTTATGTTCTGTGTAGGATGGCCTTACCCTCTTTCATTCAGCCTTCCCAGGACAAGCAGCAGGTGGGTCTCAAATCTCTGCTCTAACATTTGGCACCATTCAAGAGGCAATCTCATTAAAGGAAAGGGCTGAGAAACTAGTTTGAGTATTTTCTGATTACAATTTAACATTATCTTGGGTAGAAAATGGAAGGATTTTGGTGAAAAGCCCCTTTTGACTGATGTGTGTCTCTTCTAGCTCTGAACATTTCATTCACTGTCTTTATAAAAAGAATTTTATTGATTTGCGGCTTGGCAAAGGGGAATGCTCTACTTTTCAAAAATGGCTTCATAAAGAGTATGTGACTTCTCCCCCCAACTCCCAGAAATTGTTTGCATCTTCTTTTATGTCTAAAATCTCATGATGATATGCCTTGGTTTTTTCCATTTATTGTACTAAGTGCTTGGTGGGGCCTTTAATCTGAGAAATGGTATCCTGTAGGAAAAACACCTCAGACATTTTCTCCTATTACACTTCTTTGATAATTTTGCCCCCTCTGTTTACTCTGTTTAGTCTTTCTGGAGCTTGTAGTATTTGGTTGTTGGATTTCCTGGGCTATACGTATAACTTTTCAAAAATCTTTTCTCTCATGATTTTTCTCTTGGTTACTTACTTAATTTTAAAAATTAAAGCAAATCTCAACCATAAAAAAATTGCAGATATACTAGAAAGAACTGTTCTTTTCCTAAAGCATTTGAAAGCAAACTGTGGACATAATTCCATGAACTCCAAATGTTTTAGTGGGTATTTCCCACAAAAAAGGATATTCTCCCACATAACCACAATACTACAATAAAACTCAGAAAAATTAACATTGGTACATTTTTACCATCTAATTCTCAAACCTCAGTCAAGATTTTCCAATTTCATTAAGAAGACCCTTGATAGCAAAAAGATCCAACTTGGGTTCACATATTGCATTTATGTGTTTCTCTTAGTGTCTCTCAATCTAGAACAATTTCTCAGTCTTTCCTTTGTGACCTCGATACTTTTGAATAGTACAGTTCAGTTACTTTGTAGACTTTCCCCCAACTTGGGTTTGTCTGATGTTTCCTCTTGAGTAGTCTGGTCTTGCATCGTTGGTAGGAATATCACAGAGGGGTACTGGTGCTTCTTACTACATCCACTGCATGATTTTGACTTGTCCTATTACTGGTGATGTTATCTTTGATTATTTGTTGAAGGATGTATCTTCCAGGCTTCTCTGTAAAGCTTACCTTTCGCCTTGTAATTAATAAGTATTTTATGGGAAGGAATTTTGAACCCATGTAAATATTCTGTAAACTATGTAAATAGTGTAAATAGAAACTATAAAGAAAAATAGCTTTCAGGAAGAAACCCTTGGCAGCTTGCTCATGTTACTAATCTATTTTTGCATAATTGTTTCATGTGAAGGTATATGAAAGAACATTGACAACTTCATGGAATTGAGAATGCTGAGGAGTTGAGCCATTGTTGTATTCTGCTTCTCCATCCTTCCTCCTGGAAGCAGATGTTAGTGTATGTCAATCTTAATCTAAGATTTGAGTCTCTATTTTTAATACAACTATAGAATATAGATGTGTGTATGTGTTTATGAGCCCATGCACTGATTTTCTAGCTCTGCCTGCTGAGAGGGTCTAAAACATATGCACCCCAATGGCAATAATCACACATAGGGCTCACCCTTGTTTTTATATATCATTCTCTAGTAAAAGCAACTGGCATTCCTTGGAGAAATGGCTCATTCTAGGTTAAATTAGAAAAAGGATGGGATAAGCATGGAAATCTTATGGTGTCAGAAAGTGAGAAAGTGCTCAAAAAATGGTGGGGACATGTTGAAAGGACAGAGGAGCCAACTAAAAACAGCTTTCACTGGCCAGATCTGGGACAATTTGAGCAATGAAATAAATAATAAGAGCAGAATAAGGTAAGATAGAAGATGGTAGCTACACTTGTGGTAAGCATAGCATAACCTATAAACTTGATGAATCACTATGTTGTATACCTGAAATTAATATAACATTGCGTAGCAACTATACTTCCATTTAAAAAAAAAAGATAAGATAGAATAGAATAAGATAAATATCTGTGAGTCTATGCTGATATAAATAAATGATTTAGTAGATAAATAAATTGTTAGGGGAGAAGATAAAGCTCTAACTACAGAATTTCAATTAAATGGCACAAAAACAGACACATAGACCAATGGAATAGAATAGAAACCCCAGAACTAGACCCACAAAAGTATGGCCAACTCATCTTTGACAAAGCAGGAAAGAACATCCAATGGAAAAAAGACAGTCTCTTTAACAAATGGTGCTGGGAGAACTGGACAGCAACATGCAGAAGGTTGAAACTAGACCACTTTCTCACACCATTCACAAAAATAAACTCAAAGTGGATAAAGGACCTGAATGTGAGACAGGAAACCATCAAAACCCTAGAGGAGAAAGCAGGAAAAGACCTCTCTGACCTCAGCCGTAGCAATCTCTTACTTGACACATCCCCAAAGTCAAGGGAATTAAAAGCAAAAGTGAATTACTGGGACCTTATGAAGATAAAAAGCTTCTGCACAGCAAAGGAAACAACCAACAAAACTAAAAGGCAACCAACGGAATGGGAAAAGATATTTGCAAATGACATATCAGACAAAGGGCTAGTATCCAAAATCTATAAAGAGCTCACCAAACTCCACACCTGAAAAACAAATAACCCAGTGAAGAAATGAGCAGAAAACATGAATAGACACTTCTCTAAAGAAGACATCCGGATGGCCAACAGGCACATGAAAAGATGTTCAGTGTCGCTCCTTATCAGGGAAATACAAATCAAAACCACACTCAGATATCACCTCACGCCAGTCAGAGTGGCCAAAATGAACAAATCAGGAGACTAGAGATGCTGGAGAGGATGTGGAGAAATGGGAACCCTCTTGTACTGTTGGTGGGAATGCAAATTGGTGCAGCCACTCTGGAAAGCAGTGTGGAGGTTCCTCAGAAAATTAAAAATAGACCTACCCTATGACCCGGCAATAGCACTGCTAGGAATTTATCCAAGGGATACAGGAGTACTGATGCATAGGGGCACTTGTACCCCAATGTTTATAGCAGCACTCTCAACAATAGCCAAATTATGGAAAGAGCCTAAATGTCCATCAACTGATGAAGGGATAAAGAAATTGTGGCTTATATACACAATGGAATACTACGTGGCAATGAGAAAAAATGAAATATGGCCCTTTGTAGCAACGTGGATGGAACTGGAGAGTGTGATGCTAAGTGAAATAAGCCATACAGAGAAAGACAGATACCATATGGTTTCACTCTTATGTGGATCCTGAGAAACTTAACAGAAACCCATGGGGGAGGGGAAGGAAAAAAAAAAAAAAAAAGAGGTTAGAGTGGGAGAGAGCCAAAGCATAAGAGACTCTTAAAAACTGAAAACAAACTGAGGGTTGATGGGGGGTGGGAGGGAGGGGAGGGTGGGTGATGGGTATTGAGGAGGGCACCTTTTGGGATGAGCACTGGGTGTTGTATGGAAACCAATTTGACAATAAATTTCACATATTAAAAAAAAAAATAAAAAATAAAACCAAAAAAAAAAAAGAATTTCAATTAAAAATGTAGAAGGATACAGGAGTGCTGATTCATAGGGGCACATGTACCCCAATGTTTATAGCAGTGCTATCAACAATAGCCAAATTATGGATAGAGCCCAAATGCCCATCAACTGATGAATGGATAAATAAGATGTGGTGTGTGTGTGTATGTGTGTGTGTGTGTGTGTGTGTGTGTGTGTGTGTGTGTGTATATACACACACACAAAAGAACGAAATCTTGCCATTTGCAACAATGTGGATGGAACTGGAGGGTATTATGCTAAGTGAAAGAAGTCAGTTAGAAAAAGACAGATGTCAAATGTTTTCACTCATATATGGAATTTGGGAAACTTAACAGAAGACCATAGGGGAAGGGAAGGAAAAATAAGTTACAAACAGAGAGGGAGGCAAACCATGACAGACTCTTAAATACAGAGGACAAACTGAGGGTTGGTGGGGGTGGCAGGTTGGAGGGGGCAGGGAAAATGGGAGATGGGCATTGAGGAGGGCACTTGTTGGGATGAGCACTGGGTGCTGTACGTAAGTGATGAATCACAGGAATCTACTCTGAAAGCCAAGACTACACTGTATACACTGTATATTAGCTAACGTGAAAATAAGTTATTAAAACAGCAAGAACAACAAAAATAAAGTTGTAGAAGGAATGGTGGAAATCTTAAAAAATCACTATTTGGCAAACAACTCAGTAATAATTGTTATAATCAAGAACATTAGTGGATGATAAAATTAGCAAATTAAAGTGTGTGGGAAACAGGATATTTTGTTCCCCACAATATAGTTATTAATTAGAAAAGAAACAATAGAGTGGAGAATCCTGGCAGATATCACCTAACCAAGTGATTGAAGTTAACATAGCCAGTAATGAGATATATTGATATCATGTGCTTCCTAATATGATGCACTTAGAATAAACATTCTGGAATGTAGCTGACCAGTTCTTTTAAAAAATGTCAAAGTCATCTAAGACAGAGAAATAATGAGCATTTGTTCTAAATTATAGGAGGAGTCTAAGGATACATGACAACTAAGTGCAATGCATGGTCCTGGATTAGATCCCGGACCAGAGAAGAAAAGTTGGTGAAGTTTGAATAAGGTCTCTATATTAATTAATAGTATGGTATCAGTGTTAATTTCCCGATTTTGATCACTTTACTGTAGTTACGTAAAACATTAACGTTTGGGAAAGGTGAATGAAGGTTCCGTGGTAACTCTATGTACTGTATTTGCAACTTTTTGGTAAGTCAGATCCTTTCAAAATGAAAAGCTTAAAAATTTTTAGTGAAATAATTGTCAGATGCTGTGTCTTTCTATTAGCAGCCCTGAAATGTCATCATAGGTAAGTCTTTCTCTAGTGTTGTTTATTTTCTCCAAAGCACCTGTATGCCAGCTTTCGGGGAGGGGTTGAGACAAGGCTTGGAGCCTGACTGTCCAGTATGTAAACATTCATGCATTTAGTACTTTACCCTTTTTTGAACCTGGTGTCTCCAGGCCTGAAAACGTGTCAGCTCAGTTTCTCCAGGGAATATGTCTCTTGTTGACCATGAGAGGTAGAGGAACACTGGCCATTTGATTGCATGTGGTATGGGAAAGGACAGGGCTGAGGTGTAAATGCTCCTCATGAAGGCTTTTGCCTCTCAGGTTGTTTCCAGACCCACTCCCCATCCTTGCCTTTAGAGGTACTTGGTGCCTTCAAAGCCAAAGCCTTGTAGGGGCTCCATGGAACACATCTGCTTTCTTGTCATTGGCCATCTCTCTGAAGGCAGTTGGGTTTGAACTTTCTCTGACCTGCAGGTATCACTCATCCATTCACTTTCCATTGTCTTGATTCCCATCATCTTGCCATGCATTCTCTTTGACCACGTACTTTTTTTCATTATATTTCTTTTTTAAAAAGTTATTTTTAAGTAGAGATTATTTTTAAGTAATCTCTAAACCTAATGTGAGGCTTGAACTTACAACCCCAAGATCAAGAGTGATATGTTCTTCCAAATGAGCTGGTCAAGCACCCCTCCTTTACATTTCTGTACTGTCATTTTTGAGATCGTTCCATGCGAAGCAAAGCTAATTACATGTTTTCAATATCCAGGCTTTACTAGAAGTCCTCCCCATATTTTGTATCATTTCTCTGAGCAGGTCTATCTGACCCTCCTGCAGAAAAGGCCAACACTGTAACCTGCAGAACTCCTGAGATGTATATGAAAATTAGATGCCTCTGCTGGGGACTTGCATCCCTGAGATGTTGGCATTTAAAAAAATTTTTTTTAACGTTTTTATTTATTTTTGAGACAGAGAGAGACAGAGCATGAACGGGGGAGGCGTCAGAGAGAGAGGGAGACACAGAATCGGAAGCAGGCACCAGGCTCTGAGCCATCAGCCCAGAGCCCGACGTGGGGCTCGAACTCACAGACCGCGAGATGGTGACCTGAGCTGAAGTCGGACGCTTAACCGACTGAGCCACCCAGGCGCCCCGAGATGTTGGCATTTAAAAAGGACTTCCAGGGGCACCTGGGTGGCTCAATTATTTTAGCATGCAACTCTTGATTTCGACTCAGGTCATGATCTCATGGTCATGAGATCAAGCCCTGCATGGGGCTCTGCACTGGGCATGTAGCCTCCTTGGGATTCTCTCTTCTCTCTCTCTCTCTCTCTCTCTCTCTCTCTCTCTCTCCCCCCCCCTTCCCCTCCCCTGGTCACTTTCTCTCTCTCTCTCTCTCTCAAAAACAAAATAAATAAATAAATAAATAAATAAATAAATAAATAAATAAATGGTAATGTATAAAATTAATAAAAAGTAAAAAGAACTTTCATTCATATGAGACAGACCAATGTAGGTTTTAATTTCAGCAAATAGTGCATAAAATATTCAGATGACAGACCTCAAGGAGTGTTATAGAGATCATTTTCTTCTGATGGTTTGGCATACACAAGGTCACAGGCCCAAGACTTGAGGTGCAGTCACTCTGGGCAGGGAGGGCATGGAAGGAAGAGAGGGAAGATAGCCTGACAAAGAACATGTGCTTTGGGGCCTGGTTCAAATCCCTACTCAGCCATTGACTTGCTGCATATTCTCAAATAAGCTATTTATCCCCTAATATTTTCAAGATATTCACGTACAAAATAAAAATAATAATACTCATCTCATTGGCTCATTGTGAGGATTTAATAATATAATGTATATAAAACATAAATGATACCTAATATCACTATGCATTAAAATGGCTTATCTACTGGGCTCCCAAGGATGACAGAAGTAGTGGGAAAAAAATAACCTTGCCCTCATTTGAGAGGTGAACTACGCTCATCTCTGCATCTAGAACTGAGTCAAAAAGCAGGGGTCCGATGCTGCACTACCCCCAATTTTTAATTTCTGAGCCTCTCAAGCTGCAGGAGTCCCATTCCTTCTCTGTGTTCTTACCTGCAAGTGGTGCTGCTGTCTCCTTAGCAAACCAGAGACCTGTCAGGTCAGGCTTCTTCCCCAAAAGCTCCATTTTTGTTCTCTTTTGGAGTCTCTTCAGCAAAGAGGATTCTTGCCTTGTTCCTTTGGAGGTTAAAACTCATGAGTATCTCTGGTGCAAAGTGCTGACGCCTGACCTAAGGCCTTCCCAGTATCCAGATGGGAAGTCATGCCTGAAGGAAGCAGCTGCCTCAGAGGAGGGCCATTAGATACAGAGGAATGCTGTCCAGGCTCTTGGAGAGCTCTCTTTCTCTCTCTTTTTCATTTCCTTCTTGTGTAGTTCATTGGAGGAGGGGCTCATGGGCCCCACCTTGCATAGCTAGCTGGTGGCTGGCAGGGCGTCTTCTGGATCACACAGAGGTCAGGAATTGGTGGGGATCACTTTTGAACTTCAGTGGGTTCCCTCCAGGGAAGTTATAAAAGCCCATCTCAGTGCTGCCAAGAGAGTTGCTGTTACAACAATAAGAAAGAGCAGCTGTTGCCTCTGGGACTGTTGTTCCAGAAACTCATAACAGCACGAGCCTTGATTTTAATATTCTTTTATAGAGGGGCTTGGAGAAGACATTTTGAGCTGGCAAATGTTTTTAATCATAACAGGGTATGTGTTCACCAAGGAGCCCTACTGAAACCAAGGGAAAAGCTGAGTATGACCCGAAGCCTTGCAATTTCTTTGTGATAAAAGACATTTGACAGAGAGAAGAGGGCAAAGTAGGGAAGGAGAAGTGATAGTTGTTGTCTTAGAAGGCAGAATAGAGTCCAAATAAGGTTATTTTTGTTTTTTTTTTTAAGAGCGTACACTGAGGAGTAAGATTGTTTCTACTCAGATACAGGCAAATATTTTAAAACCTACATTCTCTGTAACCCATGGGTAAAACTTCAAGGAAATTATGGCTTATTCTCTGCATATGAGAGACTAACACAATTTCCCCTCTTGTGAGTGTTGATTTTTAAATTGTAACTGAAAAATTGTGGCGTCCGTGAAGTAATGCTGTTTTCAGGTCATGGATGATACTGATACAAATGGATGGTAAAGCCTGTGTGTGCAGCATGAATGAGGAATTCTTGCTCGTGTCCAAACATGTCTTGTCATGGTTTCTTCATTGATACCCAACTACTAGATAGGGGCCACCAAGTGGTTCAATGCATTTAAGAAAGTACCCAACTCTCTTGTTCTTTGATGAATTTGAAAAATCAACAGTTAGAGGAAGATCTGGGTAGGTCAGACCCATCCATCTACTGTAACATTAGCCAGTCCCCAAAGGAGAAGACTCTAAGAAACATCTTAAATAAATAGGCTGTCTTATAGAATGGAAGATGTAGGATATGATTTTTTTAATGTGGCCGGCTGGTGGCCCATGTGGGCCTCATGAAGTGACCACTAGGAGGACAACTTAGTCCAGCATGTGAGTCCTTAGCCTTGCAATTTGGGAACTCCCTTGCCTCCAAGGAGCACTCCAGTATGTGCTAGCTCTGAAGTATGGAGGGCCACTTTCGAAATTCATGAGACACTGATTTAGAGACACAATATTGTAGGACTCCTACTAACTGGATACTCATGTCCACTTATCTGGATCGCCTCCTTCACAGTGTCTTCCCTGGAGATCCTAAGGTTCCTTGGAGAACTGAAATCAAAGAGAGGGTTTACCTAGTCTCACAGGACTAGCTCTTCCAGAACCTGAAGAATTGTCCCAATTTTTTCAGGAAAGGACACTTTTCCACCAACCAAAGCCATAAATTGGTCACTCTTGGTTAGACTTATTTTCCATTTTAAAAAATTATTTTCTTTGAGTACAGTTGACATGCTATGTGACATTAGTTTCAAGTGTACAACATATTGATTCAACAGCTCTATACATTATGCTATGCACACCACAAGTGTAGCTATCATCTATCACCATGTGACATTATTATAGTATTACTATATTACTATATTCCCTATATTGTGACTTTTATTCCTTTAGATTTATTTTTAAAACCCTGACCAGGACTTTTCTATTTGTCTCCTATCTCTAGATTCCAAGGAGAGTTTTCCATTGTATTTGTCATTAGCATGTTACAATTTTCAAAATTATAGTTTATCTCAATAAGATAAGGTCCATTTGAGATTAGTAGTTTCCGGTGGCAATGCAGAAGTCTCCTGGGGCCCTTGACTGGTTTTGGGAGGCACTCCAGTCTTCTCAAAGATATGTTTGCTGAGCATCTCTGAGGTGGATGATTTACAGGGGATGAATAACTACAGGGGACTAATCCCATTCGTTGTATATTGATTTTTATCATTTCCAGTTTTCAAAGATGTCATTTTCTGACCTTGTTTCTAAATCCTAGGGCTAACTTCTGGAACTTTTCTGACTATTCAGAAGTATTACTTTTTTAGCATATTTCCTGGGTCATCAGGAACACAATTTGCTATAATTCTACTTAGCTGAGTTGCATATGTACAAAATCAATAAGAAATAAAACAATTCCATGACTTGCCCCTTTCAGCTTGAGGATTCTTCTTTCTCATTTAAAGTGGGGGCTGGGAGAATCTTGGGGATATCTCATAAATCAGTCTGTCCTCCAGATGTGCTCATGGCAAAGTGTCAGACCATCCCCACGGATTCAGGGGCCTGAGGCTATGGGACTGCCAGTATTTGGCCATCACCTGTGCACTTCTATTTGGAGACTCCACGGCCTCTCTGAAGAGCTCCTCTGCGTCTGTTCTAGGGACAGATAGTGGTCAACACCATCTGATAAAAGTGGACTAGGGGCTGATAAAAGTGTTGTAAATGTCCCTGGAAACAGTAGGCTTTGTCATGTCACAATGGCTGTGCTGAGATGTACATGTGCAACCTACAGGTATGTGTGATGAGAAAAACACTGAGAGCCCAGGAAAGGAAACCTCAACCTTCTTCAGGCCCTCCCCTTAGTGAGGGTTGTGCCTGCCTCTGATATATTTGGGAAAATCTTTTAATTTCCTGGAGAAAGCCCAAGAACTTTGACCTTAAGGCCCCATGTAAGAATTTGATCCAGGATGTTGGAAAACCTTTAAAGAAAAGCTTTATTTTCAAAGCCCTTACTGACTTTCTGCATTATTAAAGGTTGAGATCAAAATTCACTTTGATCCTTTTGTTTAGGGAAAAATCATTCTGTGGGAACTTTAAAAAGGAAAAACGTTATTTTTTTTAAACAGTTTTAGATTTACCCATCTCCTTCAACTTCTCTTGGCTGTGACAGTTTGTCAGCTTCTCCTCGTTTTTAAGGACCTTGGTCAGGCATTTTGGAGAATGCCCCTTTACTAGAATCTATCTAATGATTTTTTTCATGACGAGGCTGGGGTTGTGAATTTTGAGGAGGAAGATCCCAGGGGCAAAGTGTCATCTTTATCACATGATACCAAGGTTACATACTATTAGCATGATTTATGACTGTTGATGTTGACCTTGACCACCAGACTGAGATGAGCTTGTCAGTCTTCTCCACTGTGAAGCTATTCTTTTTCCCTCTTTCCCTGCTGTCCTCTTTGCGAGGAGGCCACTGTGCACAGCCACATTACAGGAGTGGGAAATTATGCCCTCCCTCTCTTAGGGCCGAGCATCTACAGAAATTATTTGGAATTCTTTTGCACGAGATTTATTTTGTCTCCTCTCCCTACCATTTATAATTTATTTATATTAGTGTGGGCTCATAGGTATCTATTTTATATTTGGATTATAGTCCAATACTACTTTATTTACGTTGTTGCTCACATTGTTCCAATGTTGGCCATAGGGAATTCTGTACTGCTTTGACATACACATCCATATGGGTTACTTCATGTTAATTTTTTTTAGTCCTTTTTTACTTTATGGCATTAGAAGATGCTCTAGGCTCATCTTGTATGTTTTACACCCTAGTCCTAGAATCAGCCATTTCTTTAAGGAGCCCTGGTTCCTTTTATTGGAGAATGGTATTAGAAATAAAGACGTGGGCATGAGGTATGCTCCTTGGTACTGGTATGTCATTTCTTCTAGGCCCTCTCAGCTGACAGAACAAAGAAATATGTGTGCATATATTAACCTGCGTGTGTACACATATCTATAAATATTCTATATGCCACCATCTGTGTCTATACTAAGCTAAACATGAGTTCATACTGCTGCCTCAAACTCTAATCCATTAACATATGGATTATTCCAGCTTCCTCCCCTTGCCTATTTGTAAATTTCAACTCCAACAGCGAGAAACCTGGTTCTGCAGGAAATTTTTTATGGAGATAAACAATGCTAACATTTGGGTGAAAATTTTCCAAACATCTCGGTATTCATCTCAGTTCATGTTCTTGCCTTTCTGCTAATATTTTTTTTAATATATATATTTATTCAATTTTTTGATTTTCATGTGTATGGTCCTTACCTTACATGCTGCTTCATATTGTGCTTTTTCCTACTTAACTACATATCAGCTATAACTTTTCAGGTTAATAAAGTCTGATGCCCATCTGTGTTTTTAAAAATATGTATTTGATAAATTAACTAGCCCCCTATTCATGAATGCTTTGGTTGTTCCCAGTTTTGTCACTATTAAAAATAATGCCATAGTGAAAAATCATTTTTCACATGTTCTCTATAGAACATATTCCTAGGAATATATAGAATATATAGAAAATATTCCTAGGAATAGAATTTATTCTAAGATGGGAGTCTTTGAATTTTTCAGAGCACTTCCAGGAACATGTGATTTTATTTAGACTGAACTTCTAGGAGTCAACCCCAATCTGATGGTTGATTTGGGGGCGTGGCAAGCACAAAGGGGCTGCTTGGTGGGAGTCGTCTATTTTCACCTCCATAGCAGAACCGATGCCTTCTCTCCTGCTGGCTGCCTTAGACATCACTGCTCTTCAGTCAGCACCTGGCTGGCTGACACCCTAAAGTAAGGGTGTGGGGCTTGAACTTGATTGTTCTCCAGCTTAGTCTGACTCTACCCAGGGGCCAACTGCTGAAATCTGTGACCCTCAGTCTCCTCTCTCCCCTATGCTCCTATACTCGAACATTTCTATAGATTCCACCCTGTCCTAATTGACCGTAAAAGCTCGGAGTGCGTCAGCCCCTGCTTGATTCCCAGAGCACCATTATCACATATCTTTAAGTATCTGGGGTGGGTGAGTCAATTTGCAGATCAAGCAAAAAAGAACAGAAATTAGATTAAATCTTCCCTCAAAACTTGGAACTAAACCCAGGGCAAGACCTACTCGAAAGTGCCAGGGAAAGGCTCTGTCTGACATCCTAGTGTGCTGATGCTACAAATCTCTGCCTTGGTGTCAGATGTTAAGCTGCTTGCTGAAAAGTGCATAGAGACCTTTCATAGAGGTGTTTTCATTAAAGAATTTCTTAAGGATTAGAAGTCTTCAATGAAATGTCAAAATGACAGGTACTGGGGCCTGGGACCCCTCCTGAACTCATACCATGTGGGTGGACATTTATTTCCCTTGTGCATTTGTTGTGAGGATTAGAAAAGATAATTTGGTGCATTTGGCATATAATAGATATTCAGTAAATAGTTTCAGCTTAAAAATAGCTAATATTTATCGAGGGCTTATTATGCACCAGACACTATTCTAAGTATTTTACATGTGCTAACTGATTTTATCCCCATGAAATACTGTGAGTTGGGTGGGATTCCCCCCCCCCCCAAATTTTATAGATGAGGAAAGTGAGGAAGGAAAATATAAAGCAATTGGGCCAAGGTCGCACAGACAGTAAAGGAAACGGCCAAGATTCAAGGTTAGCCACCATCCCCAGAGTTTGTATCTCCTTTCCAGCCCACTGGCTCTCAGCAAACAGTGTTCCCTGGTGGAATGGACACTGCCTTTGGAATCTGGGGCAGACACTGCTAGACATCCCCTCAATATTCATTTTTCCCTACTTCCTTACTCACTGAACCCAAATATTTTTGTAGTGTGGTATAACATGCCCAATTAAAACTACCTACGGGGGTACCTGGGTGACTCAGTTGGTTAAGCCTTGGACTTTTAATTTCAGGCCAGGTCATGATCTTGCGCAAGTTCTTTCCTGAGTTCGGGCCCCGTTTCAGGCTCTGCACTGCCAGTGTGGAGCCTGCTTGGGATTCTCTCTCTCTCTCTCTCTCTCTCTCTCTCTCTCTCTCTCTGCCTCTCCCCTGATAGTGCGTTCTCTCTCTCCCTCTCTCTCTCTCAAAAATAAATAAATAAACCTAAAAAATAAAAATAAACATAAGCACCTCCACAGACTTTCTTGTAGGTAGAGTGGTCGTGTGACCCAGTCTGACCAATGAGACGTAAGCCAAAGGGACAGACTCAGCTGGCCCTCACCTTTCCATCTTGTCCCCTCCCTGCTTTTACTGCCCAATTACAGTTGTGACGCCTAGAAGTTCAATAGCCTTCTTGTGAGCAAAGGGATGAAAGCCATATGGCAGTATAAAGAAGCAGAAAGACAGAGGGAGCTTGGGATGTCAATAGCATTGCAAAACCACTCAGAAGTCCTGGAGGGCTTATATCTGACCCTTCTGGGAAAGAGAATAATTGTCCCCCTTTTAGTGAAGCTACTCTAAGTCTGGTTTCTTTCTCTTACCTGGAGCCCACAGCAATCATAACTGATATAAAACCCCAGCTGTACTAATAGGTCTGTCAGGTGAGGGAGGTGTGTATGCATGTCTGTGTTTGACCTCATTAAGCTCTGAGCCTCAGTTTATTTATTTACTCTTATGTCTCATGTTGTATCTCACAATATCTGGAAAGGCAGGTGCACAGCCATTAACAGCATCAAAGAAAGGAAGAGAAAGCGAGGAGAGGAGGAGAGAGGGAACGAGGGAAGAAAAGAGGAAGAGAAGGAGCAGGGGGAGGACAGTGGGAAGGAGGGATGAAGGGAGGAGAGCAACAGGAAAGAAATTTCTCCCAGCTGGTCATGAATACCCATAGCGCAGAGTGTGGTGCAAAATAGGACTTGCTTCATTTCCCATCAGGCCACACAGAGTCAGCCTCAATGGATGCCTAGTAGTTTTGTGTTTCTGGGGCCTTGTCTTTACTCCCTCTTTTCTAGCCCTCTCCCTGTCTCTGTTTTATCTTAATGGTGCTTCCTGTGGTCAAGCCAAGGAGGCCTTCGATGCTATCTTACAAGGGCAAAAGGGGTATCCCCTACAGTTTTCTAGGTGGGGTCAGCTTGGTGGGTTCTGAGACTTAATAAAATCGACAGTGGCAAAAGCATGGATACAGGAACTAGACAATATGGATTGTTGTCCCATTCTATCACTTACCAGCTGTGTGACCCTGAAGAAGTTACTTAGCCTTTCTGTGCCTTAGATTACTTATCTCTAAAATGAAGATAATAACAAGACCTATTTCATTTAGTTTTTGTGAGTTTATATGTAAGACATGCAGGATAGTTGTTCTCAACTGGGGACAACTTTGCCTCCACCTTCACCCCCAAAGGGCATTTGGCAATGTCTGGAGACATTTTTGGTGGTCATAACTGGAGGAAGAGTTGCATTTACCTAGTGGATAGAGGCCAGGGATGCTGCAGAACATCCTACAATGCACAGAACAACCCCCCACACAAAGAATTATCCAGCCCAAATGTCAGTAGTGACATGGTTGAGAACTCCTCAAAACAATGCCTTGCTCATGACAAGTGCTATATAAGTTATTGTGACTTGATGTTTTATGCTAAAGATTCCTTTTCCGCTCAGAGTGAAGATAGAAGAGAATAAAAGGGGAAAAGGGGACCATTATCTCTGTTCTTCCACATATATGAGGGGAATAAGGATGAGAACTTCTAAAGAGGTTCCCGAAACTCAAAATGGTGTCTTTAAAATATCTCATGCAGTGCCTGGCATGTAGTAGGTGGTCAATAAACAAAGAGACTTCAGGACTATCCCACCTTCATCACTGATTGTAGGGAGGGTTGTTAATCTTTCTGTGAGCTGTAATGGCTTTGTATTTTCCTGAAGCCTTTTGATACCAAATAAGAGGTGTGTGTGGTTGGGAGCATGGAGTTAAGCACTGACAGGGAGTAAGTCCTTCTCCACAGACAATGCTGCCATTCAAGGAAGGGGAGTCACAGGCTTGGTCTTGGGTGGATTGTGGGGGTGGGGGTGGATGTTAGGACTGAATCATGCCAAGCCATTCAGAGCAGAGGTCAGCAAACTGTTTCTGTAAAAGGCCACATAGTAAATAATTTAATCTTCATGGGCCAAGAAGCAAAATCAAGAATATTATGTAGGTAATCATAGAACAAGAGGAAAAACAAATTGCCATAAACTTTTAAGAAAATTAAACATCTTATTTACATAATCAAATTTGAATTTGATATAATTTTCACATCATGAAATACTATTCTTTTGATTTTTTTTTTTTACACTTAAGAATATGAAATCCAATCTGTACTCCCAGGCCATACAAAAACAGGAGGTGAGCTAGATTTGGCCTGTGGGCCATAGTTTGCCAAACCACTCAGCCTGTGGCTATTCTCATGCTGAACCCCTTGTCTGGTTCTCTGTCACCAGTTCTGGTCATTCTCTGTCCAGTCCCCCAGGAGCAAACTTACCACAAAAGTGCCTTTGATTGCCTAGGGCTCTGGATTGGGCATACATGGGAGAAGTGTCTGTCCCTGCCCTGGCATTGCTCACCACTGTGGGGAGACAGCCACAAATCAGGACAGTAAGAGAAAGGCCATTGTTGCACAGTGCCACAAGGCAGAGGGTGCGGGGGTCGGAGCCCCCCAAGCCATCAGAGAGCATAGACATGTGTATGTGGGGGAGTGTCATAGAAGCCATGTGCTTGAGCTGAGACCTGAGTTTTCTGGGGGGGGAGGGGTGTAAGTTTTCAGGGAGCAAATGGTGTAAATGATGGCGGGGGCATCCTGTGTTCAGGGATCTAGAGAGAAGTGTTGTTTTCAACCACTGGGATGCAATTTGAGGAGGGAACAGTGTCTCACTAGAGGTGAAACCAGCAGGCAGGGGCAGTGTGAAGTCCTGTGGCTCAGCCTCTCAGACCTGCCAGGACCCTGCCTCATTCTCATCTGTCGCCCAAGGGCCTGGCCCCGCTCCTCATGCCCATGCCTTGAGGCTGTGCCAAGATGCCTGCCTAGACCTCAGTGAATCACCTCCCACTGGACGGGGCAGATGCTGCTCTTTGCCTGCCCGGCAGCCTGCCACTCTGTGCCCTGCTACTGGTCCACCTGCCCTGCCCCGGGGGGTTCCCGGTCTTCTGGCTTCTGCAGAAAGCAGCACTAATTTCTGGCTAATAAAATGGTTCCCCGGAATCTGGCCTGTTTCCGCTCCTTCTACTTCCCAATAAGATCTGGACTCCCCTTTTCTTGCCTCATCTGATTTGCAAGCGGGGGCCTTGGGGGCACCATGCTTGCACGTTCATACCTAACAGATCTAGGGGACGGGGCATAAGGTGTCCCTGCAATTCTGAGCTGTTCAGAAGCCCTGCTTCAGGGGCAGCTGCAGGGAGAGTGTCTCTCAGGATGTGTGATGAGGTGTTGGCTATCAGCTCAGGTTCGGCTGGAGGCCATTTCCCCATTTCAGATGTTAGATTTGGACTCCGTCGCTATCCAATTGGTTGTATTTTTGGAAGGTCTATAAGGAAGATACCAATATGAGGAGTTAAGACCCCTGGACTTCTGGCTTAGATAGCTAAGATTTCAGAAAGTGAGTGAATTGGAACCCTTAGACATTGCTGGTGGGACTGTAAAATTTAGTGCAGTTGCTGAGGAAAGCATATTGGCAGTTCCTCAAAAAATGTTAAACATTTGATGAAGCAATTTCACTCCCAGCTATATACCCAAGAGAAGCGAAACCATATGTTCACACAAAGACTTGTACACAAATTTCATAGCAGCCAAATATTCGTAATTGCTAAAAAGTGGTAGCGACCTAACGTCCATTGACTGATGAATGGATAAACAAATCGGATCGTCGTACAAAAGGATATCATTCAGCCATAAAGCTAGAAGGAGGTGCTAATGCATGCTTTAAGATGGATGGCCAGCAAAGCACCACGCAAAGTGAATGAAGTCAGACACAAAAGACCACATATTATGTTACTTCATGTCTATGAAATGGTCAGAACAGGTAAATCTACAGACGGTAAGTAGGCTAGCGGCCGCCAAGGGTTGGGACGGGATGAATGGGGAGTGACGACGTAATGGGTAGGGGTTTCCTTGGGGGTAATGGACACATCTTGGAAGTGGACGGTGGTGATGGTTACACAACATTGCGAATGTCATGAAAGTCACTAAATTATATACTTTAAAAATGGTTAAAATGGTAATTTTTATGTTGTGAATTTTATCTCAAAAGAAAAGTGAGCGAAGTCATCTTTCAGCCTCCTGTGTATACGGAGTGGTGAAGCAGTGGTGTTTCAGATGTCCTTCTGTCCTGGTTCTTACAGATTCTGAAGTTGGATGGGCCTGAATCCACTTTAGAATGCTCCTGCAGAATAGGACAAAATGCAAGATCGGCGTCTCTCTAATCCCAGGAGCAGGCAACGATTTCTCTCCTGTGACACCATGGGGACAAGGTATTGGTATTTTTATGTTTCATCTGTTTTTCTGATGGACTTTGGTGTCTGCACTCAATTTTCCCACTTGCCCTAGAGGCCCAGGACTTGTCCAGGCAAGATTCTAGGCCCACTGTGTGCCCTGAGTTGTCCCTGGTCTCTCTCCACGGTGTGTCTGCCCAAGAAGGAGCAATTCACAGGCTCACACCTTCCATGGACCCCTGTTCAGACTTTTGTGTCAGGTTCTGTCCTGGGCCTGAGGATCTAAAATGAACAAGATGGAGTTCCTGCTCTCAGGGAACCGGTCGGGGAGGCAGAAAGGTGCCTGAGAACCACTGGTGTGATAGAGGACATGCGTGAGGTGATAGGGGGAAGGGTCCACGGGGAGACACCTGCACGGAATCTGGAGAGACAGGCAAGAATTCGTCAGGAAGACAAGGCAAAGAGCCATGATGTGTGAAAGGGCCTGGAACACTGAGGGAAAGAGTTGAGAATGGAGTTGGGGGTGGGTAAGTAGACAAGCAGATAAAGTTGGACCACTAGATAGGGGCAAAGCCTGCAATGCCTCGTACACTAGCCTGAGTTTAGAATTTATCCTGATAGCAAAGGAAAACCACTCAAGGAATTTAGGAAGGGAAGTTCCATCATTTGATTTGCATTTCAGGGGGTAGGTCATCTTGGGAGAAAAATACAGGCTAGATCAGAGAAAGAGTGGCATGGGCGTTGGCAGGAGGCTGCCTCAGAGTCCATGCGAGATGATGGAGCCAGACAGAGGCCATGTGCATGAAGGAGACAGAGACAGAACTAGCTGGGCTGAGATGCTGATTAGCTGGTGGTGGTTCAGGAAGGCAGGAGGAATAGGGACAGAACAGTTCTGGGAGACCCCTGGACTTCTGGCTTGGGTAGGAGTCATCATGTGACAAGAGACCTAAAGGAGGAGCAGATTTGGAAGACAGATGACAGGATGAGTGTGGGGCAGGGTGAGCCTAAGTGCCTGAGGCACATCCAAGTAGAAAGGTCCAGCAGACCAGTGGGTAGAGAGTTGGCACCTAGGTTGGAAGGCTGGGTGACTTCCGCCTGTGTTTCCCTGTGTGCATGTTCCATTCCTCCCCAGGAGTTCAGTTTTGGGAACTGTGACCTGGAAGCTGCTGGTGTCTGCTCCTGTCAAGGTTATTCTGGTTTAAACTCTCTTGTCCTGTTGGCATGTGATTTCATGCTTTTCACTTCTCCCTTTAAATGGAAATGCAGAAAGAAAATGATCTTCGCCCTCCAGTGGGGATTGAGATTTTTTTTCCCCTCTCTCAGCTCTGACACCTGCTACTGTTTCACTCGCTATTAAAGGTCTGTGTGACCGGGTGGCTTGCCTCAGGCAGTGCTAAATGGATGTGTGGGAGGGCCCGGAGAAGAGTCAGGAAAGAGGTATTAGAAAGTGACTCACAAAGATGGGCAAGCTGGGGCTTGGGAGCCAGGGTGAGGGTTTCCCAGGAAGGACCCGTGGTATGTGCCCAAGAATAAAGCTGCCACCCCATCTCTGGTACCTAAGGCTCTGCAGCCCTTTCTAGGGCTCCTTCCTACCACTCACCTCCTCTCATCTGCCTTCTGGCCACGCTGTATTCTGCCTTGTCTAAGGTCACACAGCTCATACACAGTGGAACCAGAATACAAAGTTGGGTCGCAGATGTCAGTGTGCCCTTTATCCCTCCACTCCAATGCCTCTGTCACCATGACAAATGATTCCATCAGGGGGAGAATAAAGGGCAAGCTACCTGCCAACCCAACCCAGCCCAACCCTCCTTGGCTCTAACCATGAATGACCTGGTTGGGGGGGGGGGGTTCCACCTGTAAGGCCAGCCATTGAGAGAGAGAGAGAACAGGCTGGGGTGTTCTGTGCAGCCCCTTGTTCTGCTTCCTGTGGGAGCCTGCCACCACCTTGGTTTCCTCTTCCTTTTCAACCCTGCTCAGGCTGTAGAGCAAGGTGGGAGCCACCTTCTAGTCCCAGCTTGTTTGCCAATCTATTCTCTTGCAAACAAATCCTGCCTTGTGGTATTGTTGCTGTAATGGGAAAGAGGTTTATCTATTACCAATTCTGCACTGTGGGCAGACTTTTAAGGGATCTGTCTGTTTTCAGTTCCATATTAATCTGCTTTCTGCTATAGCTCCAAATATCTTCTGCTCATAAATGTGGGGTCATTTTACTTATGGGCTCAGGGTGGACAGGGGATAATATTTCTCTTCTTACATTTTCAAATGAGGCAAGGTTAAAGGAACTTGTCCTACCTCAAGACAATACCTGAAAGGATTTGGGCAAGATAAAAACCCAAATCCTTTACCTATGAAAAGTCTTTGCACAACAGAGCTGATAAGAAGCATATGTACTGTGTGTGTGCGTGTGCACGTGCACGTGCACACATGCAAGCATGCACATTAAAGCTGTTGAGATCTCAAACTACCCTTCTTGGCCAGCAGTACTTCCTTACTGGAAAGAAGAGGAGTCTTAGTGATGTTCAAGGCTTCTTTTTATCTGGGAACACTGTGGGTCTTCAAAGGACTAAATCAAAGAGTCGGAGATCCTTCCTCATGTTCTTCAGGCTGGCCGAGGGCACATTTTTCAAGATCTTCTTCCTGTTTCTCCCAGAGAGCTCTAGGCTGAGACCCTGCTGGTTAGAAATCCCGCATCACAAGGTTTTGCTGGAGTTTAATCTCCCTAATCCATATGATGTCAAGGCATTATGTCATGTTTAACAAATGAAAACCACACATCTTGGCCTCGGTGGGCAGACCAGTCAGAGGTAAGCTGTCGGAGGCCAGGAGTGTAATCTTGGAATGGAATTCTGCAGCCACCCACCCCACCCTGCATCTGCTGCCCCAACCATTTTTCCTCTTATGCCAGTCCCTGCTGAGTTTAAGGAGCAGGAAGGAGTTCTAACCCAGAAAGGAAGATTTAAATGTCCTTAATTCTCTGCCCTGAAACATCGTTCATTAAAACCCTAATGCTTCAATCTTTTTTTAGATTGCATTTCTTGATTTATCTCCCCTCTCCTCAAATGGGAACCTAGCGACTTGCAATTACCATTATCTGAGAGGAGATGTGCTTGCGTACATAGCCAGGGGCTTAGATGTGCTTATTATTTGCAGAGTGTGTTTTGTGCTTTCCCAGGTTTTTCCTTGCTTACGTGATGCTACTTAAAATCTACTGTGTAATCTTCACACTCTGGGTCTCATTTACTTTCAGGCTTCTGGGCCTTCAGATCTGTGTGTGGCCTGCCCATCTATGTATTATTCATAGACACACCTGTTCTCAAGTAAGAATCCAAATAGAGATTAATTAATTTATTTTTTTTAAATCGGAAGAGAAGGAATCACAGCTCTGGTTGTAAACCCACTGCCCCCTCCACTCAGAAGTTATTCCCAAAACATCTCTCAAAAGCCCTTCTCTCCACAGCAAAAGCCTGCCTCCTCTCCAAAGGAGATCTCCAGCAGGGTGCCTGCTGTGGGGACCTCTGGCCAGAGGCACGCCTCTGTAACCTTGGATGTTGTTCAGTTGTGTTCTTTGCCTGACAGGAATGGTTCAGCTGTGAGAGCAGGTCTGGAAGCACTGGAAAACCTTTAATTTTGATATAAAAAAATTTCCAGAATTTAGAGGAGGGAGCACATTGTATCCTAGGAGAATCTTGCAAGGCTTACGTTATTGTCAGACTTTAACCTCTGCTAATATTGATTAGTTTTGTTCCTAAAATTAACTTAAAACATATTTGACGTAGTCTTGCAATTGAGGATTACTCCTAATCTCTTAGTAATTCCTTTAGTATGTAGTTGTCTTTGAGCCTCTTCGTTGCACTGGCTCGAATAACACCTCATGCTATGGTAGATTTTTCTCCCAGAATGAACCAGCTGTCATTTTGTCACGAAGCAATGCAGCAGGTGGCCATGACCTAAGTAGCAGAGAAACCCAGGAAAACTCCTGACAGGAAGTTGATATTCTGAATTTAACAAAACTACAAAGATGTTTGTGACTTTGTAACACAGTTTACATTATTGAAAGTATAGCCCCTGGGGTTAGGACAGACTCTACCACATATTGGTCAGCAGACCTGGGACAAGCTATTTAACATCTCTAAAGGTACATAACCTCAGCTGGAGTAAGATAGAGAGACAGAGAGAGGGAGAAGATAAAGGATTAAATAAGATGTTACATTTTAGTAAGTGATAGAGATTGCATTATTACAGTTGAGTTTTTAAACCGAGATTTAAAAGCATGACACTGAATGGGAGAAGCTGACATGTGGCTAGAGCATAGGATGGTTTGTGGTGAGGATAGCCATCTCCATGACAACCACAGTGACTTCCACTTAGCAGGTTTCCTGGCAAATCACCCAAGGCACCATTTTGCTTATAGCTCAGATTCCCTGGCTCTTCCAGGAGTTTTATGAATAAAGATTAAGAAAGGTTTTCTTCTTTTTAGTGTAAGAATAGATTTCATTAATTTTAATTATACAAGTATTACAGAAATATATTCTCTTTTTAAAAACCTTAAACTTTACAGGTAAGGCTGATGTCTTCTTTGAACACCATGTCTAGCCCTCACCTCCACCCCAGGAAAGACTCACGCCATCAGTTTGATGTGTCATCTTCTATACACTTACCATGCATCAAACCACCTGTGGTATCTATACCCATAGAAAAAAATATAATATCATTTAATGTGCATGAGTGTGTTTATTTATGTTATCATATTAAGTGTCATATTACAGCTTGATTTTTATTCATACCACAATAGGTCTTAAAGATCCTTCCATGTCAGTACATATAGTACATTTTTTAAAAACTGCTATACAGGTGTGTGCGTGTGTGTGGTATGAATAAACTACACTTTATTTAGCCAATCCCATTTTGATGGTCATTTTGGACCATGGACTTGTTGCTCTTGCAAACAAAGTTGCCACAAAATTCTTGGACCTGCGTTCTGAGTACGTGGATAATTGTTTTTCTGGGGGAGATATGGAGAAGCTGAATCACTGACTCATAGCGTATGAACATTTTTAACTTTAAAAAAATGTTTATTTATTTTTGAGAGAGACAGAGAGAGAGTGCGAGTGCGGGAGGGACAGAGAGAGAGGGACACAGAGGGTCTGAAGTGATCTCTGCGCTGACAGCAGAGAGCCAGATGCTGGGCTGGAACTCACGAACCCGTGAGATCATGACATGAGCTGAAGTTGGACACTTAACTGACTGAGCCACCCAGGCACCTTGAACGTTTTTCACTTTAATAGATACTGCCAAATTACTCTGCAAAATGATCATACCAGCTTACAATCCCACTGATACAGCATGGAACATTTTTTTTTCCTTTTTAACTTTTTCCAATTTAGTAGGTAAAAAAAAAATAAATTCCCTCATGTTTGAATTTCCATTTTTCTAATTTACCAATATGGAGCATTTTGGTCACACATTTTGGAGCCATTCATATTTCCTTTTTATTTATATTTTACTTTTTTATTTCATAAATTTTACACTTATATTTTGCATTTATATTTCTGTGAATTAGAATTTTATATCTTTAGAATATTTTTATTGGATTATTTTGTTTTTATTTGATCTGTAGATGTTCTTTATATACTCTGGATACTGATCCTTTGCTGTAAGTATTTTCTCCTTTTTTTGTTTAATTTTGTTTATGGTGTCTTCTGTCATACAGAAGTTCTTATTTTTGAGGTAGTCAAATTTTTCAGTCTTTCATGTGTTTTTCTACCTTGTTTCCTTTTCTATACCAAGTCATGAAAAACATCTTCCTGCATCATATTAAAATATTTCTTTGCATCTAGGTTCTTCATGAGAAGAATATTCTAGGTATGTAAGGCATTACCTACATAGCAGGTGTAGCTGCCCAACCCAGGTGGGAGGTTTAGACCCTGACATCACAGAACTGTCACACAATCCTCACTGAAGACTTGAGCAATCCCAACAATTTCCAGCAGAGGACAGTGTCTGAGCGAGTGTGCCTCCCTATATTGGGACCCTCAGGGGTTCCCTGACTCACCAAAGGGAACATTTTAACTGCTCTAAAATTAGCAAGTGCCAGTGAAGAGAAAATATGTCTAGTCAGGAAAAAGATGAGGAGCAAAGTCTGTTGCAAGTGTGCTACATGGTGGGAAATAAAACAGGGCCCAGGGGAAAGTGTCCTGGTATAGTCTGTGTGTTATGACTGCATTTGGGAAAGAACTGATCAAAGTTAGCCAGGATCACAGAAGGTTTTCCCCAAGGGCAGCTTTGATGTCTGCTTATGTCTGGTCCACACACTTGAGATGAAATCTCAAGCTCTACAGAGGAAATGTGATTTACTGGACAAACAGCAAGCAGGATGGAAACATGCAATCCCCAAACTTATCCTTTTGATTCCATCAATAATGCAAGCCCTGTCTTCTTCAGAGGGGAAACTGAGGAAACAACAGGCAGTGCTATTCAGTACAGTTCCCACCCCACCTCACCCCAGGCACATCCTGGGCTAGCAGGTGTTTTCTGTTGTTTCTTGGTTTAATACCATCCAAGGTGGGATTAACTATATCATCATGAACCCAGAAGAGATTTGGTGGTGAAATTCATAGATTTTGATAAATATATTGAACCACACAAATTTGCAAATCTGACTCAGCCTCTCAGCTCACGTGCTGGGCTGTCTCTGTTGTCCCTGCTCATCCATTCTCCACCTTTCTGGCCCTGCCTTGTGCCCGGAGAGACTGCCTGTGCGAACTGAGTCGCAGTTCCTTCTTCGTTGGTTTCTGATTTGGATGAACTGATGAGAAGCACCTGCAAGAAGAGAGGTTTATGGATTTATTCCCCAGGCTCCCTGCCTGCTGGGCTGTGGCTGGCAGCAGCTTCATTTCTCTGCAGACTCAGGGTAGTCCTACAGCTATAGGAAAAACTAACCACTCTCTCTTCTTCCCCTCTCATGCCTTGGGGTGTTAGAGCTTTCCAGATAGCCTGGGTGCTTCCCTAACCCTGGGTTGGCCTCCTTTAGTCCTTTATTAACTTCTCTTTAGTCATCTCTTCTGAGTGTACTGTTTGATCCCTGCCCCAACCCAATCCAGACTAATGCAGAAACCTAAATCTATCTGGAGTCTTCATCCTGAAACAGATCAAATGTACTATTAAAATTTTATCATATGCACACACAATCTCCAAGCCCAGTGGTGCCTGCTGCCCACACGCTTTTCCAAGAGCCAGTACAAGTCATTGCAAACCTGCCTAAAAAACCCCTCAATAGCTGGGTTCATTTTCTGTAATTCTCTAGTGTTTAGTTATCAAATACCCCTTCCCCTAGGCTCACAGAAGTGTCTCATTGCTATAAATGCTCTTCAATTCCATTTTAAACTTTAAAGGCAAACAACCTGGAAGATGAAAGGATCACAAGAACCAATTTTGATGCCTTGATGGTTTGACTAATTCATTGAGAGATGGTTGTAGAAAGTTGCCACAGATGTAAATTATTGCATTTCTAGGCAACTCTCCCCTTCAGGGAGCGGATTGCTGTTCTGTAAGCTAAATAGTCACAATAAACAGGCACTGCAAGTAGATAGGTGCCCATCTCTCCACCAGATACACATGACAAAGTGACCTGGTGCCCCACCCCATCCCTTCTCTTCTCCTTCCACCTGCAGCAGAGGTATGAGTGAACAAAGCCCAGAGATCCCATTAGGAGGAAGGGACCCTGATCAATACATGAGATCACCAAGAATACCTGAGAGAAGTTTGGACACCTGCTTTAATTAAACACTAGGTGAGTTTTATTCGCTGAAGACTGTTCCAGTTATATCACTTGTCCTTTCTGGGTACATCACTTCTACAGTTGTAGCTGATCCACTCTACCTGATTCCCAATCCAGTTCCCACACCACATGCAGCCCTTATCTAGTGACCTAAGAGACACCCTTGATGCTTTTTCCGGCTCTGACCACATGCGCTCACTATCCATGCCCAAGGACTGTGTATTTCATCTACATCTCTGTACTCTGTGTTCTCCTCACTCCCACCACCAGCACTCAGCAGAACCCCCTGGACCACTCTACTGGCTTCATAACTGGTGTACCCTCCTGCCATCTGCACTCCCCTCTCCATGGCACAGCCAGAGTGAGGGTTACGACTTGTGATTCTGTCCCTGATACCTTTCTGCTTGAAATCCTTCAAAGACTCCCCATTGCTTTGAGGATAAAGACCAAAAGCTTTATAAACCTGCCAAGCTACATAACCTGCAGGGTCCCTCCTGTGTCATCTGATACCGTGCCTCCCTCTGCCATGGTCTGGGTCCCTTCCTTGGGTCTTCTTTCTGATCCTCAAACTTGCCATGTTCCATTTCAGCTTATGTCCCTGTGCCTTTGCCTGTACTGTTCTCACCACCACAACACTGACCTTTGCCTAGTAAACACCTTTAGACCCTGCCTCAAACAGCCCTATCCCCAGGGAAGCCTTCCCTTACCTGAGACTTGGCAGGTCCCTGTTACACACTCCCCTGCCATGCTCACAGGCTGTAATTATAAACTTAACTGAGAGATAGGTGCCCGTTTCCTCCACTAGAATGTACATCTTGTGAAACTGGGAATGGTGTCTGTCTTTGTTTACTTGGCATTGTGCCTGGCACATGGGGCAATCTGAAACAAGACTTGCTGAAAAAAATTAATGGATGTTATCATGCTCTTTCCTTTAATATCAACTAGTGGTGTCAGCACCTCCCCAGACCAAAGAAATGTAGGTCCAGGGTCCGGAGAGATGTAGACAAGGTACCAATCAGAGTTAGGGGGTAAACTAGATTGTTCTCTGACAGCCAGCAATTCTGTGACTTGGGGGATATTCATATCCTCTTGTCTCTTCAGTCTGTAGACACTCCCCCAATCTGGCTCTGTCTTGTGCCAGTGTTGTTGTGTCCATGCCCATACACACCCCCAGCCTGTGACCATAAGAGCCCCTCTTCCTTGTGACCTCAAGGCCTCACTTATTCTTGGCCTGGGAAACCTGAGCCTTCCACTTCCAAGCCTGCTTCTGAGCAGATACAATAAAGCACTTAAAAGCCAGTTGGTATCCAGGAACTTCTTTCCTCCCACATTATTGGCAATGCAAATGATGGATTAAAGTACAAGCAAAAAAGGTTTTGTTCAGAAGTTTGAGTTTTCAGAACCATCCCCAGGGTAATAAAATGGCAAAGGGAAAACCAAGCACACAAGCCTTTCCTTCCATTCCCCAAGTGTCAGCCAAGATTGCAGCCTAAGTGATGTATAAGAAGGAAAGGAGCCAGGGCTGGATGAGGGAATTGTCTAAACCAATGGTTCTCAAACTTGAGCATGCATCAGAATTACTTGGAAGGCATAGTAAACACAGATAGCTGGACCCCACTGTCAAAATTCCTGATTCAGTTAGTCTAGGGTGGTGCCCAAGAATCTGCATTTCTAACAAGTTTCCAGGTGAGGCCAAATGCTGTGGGTCTGTGGGGACCACACCTTGGCAACCACTGTGCCACACTACATTGTCTCCCCTCATATGCAAATTTTCATGTGTATTCCAATGATGTGGTTGTTGAAGCCTAGATTCAGATTGAGTAGGTTGGACTGGAGCTTGGTGCCCAGACTGCCACAGTGAGGACCACATACTCAGAAGCAAGGCTCAGGTAAGCCATCACTTTCTTGAGCCTTGGTCCTCTTTGATAGAGATCTCTTCCTCCCTTTATGCCTTCTTGGGATATTAGGGGATGTTTTGGATGACCTTAGAAAGAGGGGGTACCTCATTCTAACTGAAGTTTCCAAGGTCTCATTGGTCTAGCCAACAGGAATCCAATGTCTGCATGCCAAGGGAGGCTTTTATCCCAGAAGGAAACCTGGCCTTCCTTTATCCCCCTTTGCTGAAAAGCCCCTTACTCAGAGTGCTGATGGGTGTGAAGAGGAAATGCGGTGTAAAAGATATACAGATACACCTGGGATATGTCACGGGTTTGGTTCCAGGCCACCACTATAAAGCAAATATTTCAATAAAGTGAATTAAATGGACTTTTTGGTTTCCCAGTGCATATAAAAGTTATATTTACACTATACTGTAGTCCATTAAAGCTGTGCAACAGCATTGTCTAGAAAAATAATGTATATACCTCAATTAAAAATATTTTGCTAAAAAATGCTAACCATCATCTGAGCTTTCAATAAGTGATTCTTACTGAACAAATATATGTATATATAGATATAGATAGATATATATAACAAATATAATAATAATGAAAAGTTTGAAGTGTGAGAATTACCAAAATGTGACACAGAGACACAGAGTGACAAATGCTGTTAGAAAATGGTGCTGATAAACTTGCTTGATGCAGGGTTGCTGCAAGCCTTCAATTGATAAAAAACAAAACAAAACAAAACACCCCACAATATCTGCGAAGCACAATAAAGCAAAGCACAATGAAATGGGGTATGTCTGCAGTGGAAGAATCATGCTTCCAGGTCAGACAGATGGATAGTGTCTCTCTGCTGGGAGGTGGGTCTCACTGAGACTATACAAGGTTAGGGAGTTAATATGGAAAAGTAAAATTTTCTCCTTTGGAAGAGAAGATTATGTGGTATAGCATTTCATTTAAAAGCAGGAGCTCTGGGCTTACATGTTTAAATGAAAAAGAATTTGTAAACTGTTTACCACAGTGCTTGGCTCTCAGTACATAATGAATGATGGCTATTGTTATTTTGTTTAACAGGACGTACTAATCATAGTAGAATCAGAATCCATATCAAGAGGAAGATGGGTAGCCTAAGAGCCTATAGAATAAAACAGCAGGACTGTTCAGCCATTGGGACCTCCTTTCCCCTGCCTGCTCAACGCCTGGCCCACAGAGATGCTCGGTACACATTTGTTGGACAGAAGGAAGGGATTACACAAGTCTAGATAAGTTAGGAGATGGGAGGATTTGAGCTCATGGAAATCTTCCCGAGGGGAAGGATGATGAAAACACCCGAATTCTTTAAAGTGGGGGTTTTTGGGCCCTGAGGAACCTTGCTCAGTTTCTTTATTTATACAATTGGTCGTACCGCTACTTTACAGGGTTATTACAGAAACACTTGACAATGCATGCCAAAGTGCTGGGTTAATTGTAAAGCACAAATCAAGTATTAGCTGCTTTAATCAAGTGGAGCAATTACTGAACAGATCCTTTGGGCTGTGACAACTTCAATGCTATGCTGAGACCGAGAGTAAAGGTTTCCCGCCCTCAAGGCAATGACATATTGGCTTTGCCTTTTAGGTTGGCTCTTGTGTGCCAGAAAAATCTCTGAACTTCTTCATATTATTTGCTAAATGGGACATAACTCTCTTCAGAAGGCCTGCGTACAGGTGGGTGAACAGGTAAAGCCACCTGAGAAGGAAGAAGGGCCCAATTGGTGGGTAATACAGGGTGTCCCTGAGCCTGGCTGGTGAGGAGCTGCACTCAAACCTCCCTCCCTCCCTTCCACAGCCTCCTGCACCTCATTTATTGTTAATGCTGTTTCCACTGGCTCGTTTGCAAATAGCTTGAATAAAACATCAGAGCAGGGAGGGGGGCAGCACTCATAGTCTTCCATGACTGCCTCTGCTGTGTTCCTTCCCTCCTTCCTTTTTCTCAGTTTCCTTCTCCCTTCATTACTCTGATTAACAGTCATGATATAATTGGCTTCTCTTGAAACAGCCAAATAGGACTCACGGGCTCTTGCAGGGATGGTGAGGAGAATGGTTCAGACAGGCCCAGCATTTGTTTTTCCTTTCTGTTTTCCTGGATGGAGGGAGGAAAAAAGCAAAGGCTGAATTTGCAACCTTAGAGAGGAGATCTCAGGATCAAGTGGTGGCTCTGCTCCTCCCAGGAAACTGTCTCAAGACCACAGGAGGATGGCAAGGGCTCATCCTGGAGAGGACCACTCAGGCCCTGTCGGATGGGAAGCCCCATGGCTGCTACCACAGGGGACACCAGTCCAGCTAGAGAGGCAAACCTATGCACCATCTGAGACAAGGCTGATTAGGGAAAACACAGCCATAGAGACATATACTGAACATGAGGCTCAATCCATACCCCCAGCTGCACAGGGAACAGTTTCTGTTATTCTCTCTAGCTTAGCTTAATTACTGACTCTCCTGTTTCTTCCAGCAACCACTACCTTGTGTTTCCTGATAGCTTTCTCACTAAAAAGTGCATCCCTTAAAACACTATAATTTAGTACTGCCAATTTCTAAAACTGTGGTAGGTCTTTAAAATCATTTTTAACCTACAAATTCCACAAACTCCCTCTTATTTTTTATAAATTTTCTGTTTGAGATCCTGAGCCTTTTAACCTGTCAAGTTTCCCACAGTCTGGATTTAGCTGATTGCATATTCAAGGAACAGTTTAATATGTTCCAATGAGACTGTATTTCCTGCAAATTAGTAGCAGGATCCAAAGGCTTGATTAGGCTTAAGTTTGATCCCTTTGGCAAGATTATAGATGGTGGTGTGTTTTTCATCAGGAGGCACATCGTGTCTGCATGTCCCCTTTTTGTGATATTAGCAGCTGTTGATGGCTAATGCCTGGATCCACTCATTCACTGGGGTGGCAAAATGGTGATGTTCTATCATTTCTTTTTTAATTTATTGTTGGATACTTCCACAAAGAGATGTTTCCTCTCATCTACAATTTGGTTACCCAGTGGTATCATTCACAAAGGCAAGCCAAATGCTTGATTCTTTGTCTTTATGTATCAGTTTTCCAGATAATGAGTAAATTCTTCTCATCCTTCACTAGTGATCAATTAAATTTTTTTCACTAGAAAAAATCACTAGAAACTATGGCTTTAAACATATTTGATGGATTCAAATATATTTCTACAATTATTATCCTATTGAAATACAAACTTGCCATCTTTGGCAAGTGGGAGTTTCTTCAGTTGGCTCCTGAAACCTTTGGGCATGGTGCCAGTAGTCTTTGATACCTTTCTTGCTATTCAGGATGATGAGGTTCAGCTTATACACCTGCCCCAGACCCAAAACCAGCCCTTCCTCCAAGAAGCCCTGATTTCTTAGACTGGGATATGGTGCCAGTGATATACTCATTGCTAATTTGCTACAATATTAGTCACTGTTTTTAGTCCTTTCAGTGGACACACCTAAGGAATTAATGGGTGGGGGGGGCATATCTATGTACAGTCAGTTCTGCTATAATGCTTGTTTTGAAAATGTAAACTTGTTCAAATATGATTGGTATATTAAGGAACAATTTGAGCCTAACACAGATTTTGTGTTTGGCTATGGGTGGTTTCATACAGGAGAAATATTGGGTGAAGGCAGAAAACTGCACCCAGCTGATCCAAGCTGCTTAAGAATACATGAAACAGTGAAAAAACAATCAGGACTAATCTTTCCAACAGACAGAGAGAAAGCACAGCTATACGCAAAGGCCTTAAACCCAAATTGCCAAATCCTGCAGAAGTGGCATCTTTTGCTGCGATGAGTGGCTGGTTTGGTGGTTTGGAATATCTCCAATCTCCAGAATTTTCAGCTGTCAGGTGAAGCCACAAGTACAGACTAGAAAGCAGCAAAAGAATTTCCAGCAGCGACACAGAAGCTACCCGAAGAAGCTGTGCATCGGGTCACATTCTGGATGGTGATGAAACAGGTATCTATTATAAATGCAATGCTCAAACGGCCTCCATCTCAAAGGCAGAAAAACATGACCCAGGATTTAAGGCTACAAAAGATCTCGGAACTCTGGTGTTCAGCACCAATGCCCAACAGAGGCTAATGAGCCAGCCGCCCACACACAGCAGGTATTCCAACTTTCTACCCAGTTTCAACTAAGCCTCCTTCCCACTGCTTCACAATAACCAACAAGCCACACCCTTCCGATGCCCCCTTCCACAAGCAACCCTCAGGTCTTGTTCAAGGCAAAGTGCCATATTTATTGTCTTATTTATGTATTTCTTACCCATTTAACATGTATAGAATTGCGCCACCATCTTTGCTAAATGTCTACCCTTAAAAAAATGTCACCGATGAAGTGTTTGAGTGTTGTGCCTTTATTCTCATTTCTGCCATAAGCCTTGTGGCTTTTATGGAATGGTTTTGCACACGGCGATCATTCTTAGGACCACGTATATCATATTCTGCATGCATACACCTCATGAGTTCATACTCATCCTTCCAATTCAATTTCAGGGCTGTAAGATTTTCACTTACTTAGCCTCTTCCGTAGTACATCTGTATCTCCATTCCTCCATGCCAAAATCCTGATTCTCAAGGATGTAGGAGATGGTAGAACATTCCATAAGTACTCATTTGCTTTAGCCCATCTCACACACACAACATTATCAGAATAACAATACAAAAATTGCCACAACATATATAATTATTGACAGTTCTCCCAGGGGAGAGTTCCGAGTGGTCACTCTCGAGAGTAGGCAGTGTAAAGACTGCTCCGGGGCCCCTCAAGGCCTCATCCCAGACCCCTTTTCACTCACCGCTATTGGATTGGGCAAACTCCTTTCTAGATTCAGCTGCTGTTCTCAAATTGGCTGTACTTCTGTCAGCTTCCCCTCCCTCCTTCAGCTTCCTCTTATACACCTGCTAATACCTTGCAAATCTTGAAGCTACTGGTGATGTGCCCTGCCTACTTGTGTTTTGGGGTTTCTGGGGATACCTTGTCGCTTGGACTTGTTGGAAATGTTGTCCATGGCTTTTTAATTTTTTGCTCTCTACCTGATTCATCTTTGTGTGGGAATTCTGGGAGACTTAAAAACTGACCAACTGTCATTTGCTTTCCTCGTTTGATAAGCATTTTTTCATAGTTTGTCTTTGAATATTGACAATGATTTTTTTTTTTTTAATTTTTTTTTTCAACTTTTTTTTTTTTATTTTTGGGACAGAGAGAGACAGAGCATGAACGGGGGAGGGGCAGAGAGAGAGGGAGACACAGAATCGGAAACAGGCTCCAGGCTCCAAGCCATCAGCCCAGAGCCTGACGCGGGGCTCGAACTCACGGACCGCGAGATCATGACCTGGCTGAAGTCGGACGCTTAACCGACTGCGCCACCCAGGCGCCCCGACAATGATTTTTTTAAAATAGATACAGTGTTTTAAATTTTTATTTAGTCAAATCTATTTGAACCTCTATTATTTTTATGTTTAAAAAGTCCTTTGCCATATAGATGTCACATAAAAATCTTTTTACAATTTCTTATGATATTTTAAGTTTCATTGTGTGTGTGTATGTGTGTGTACATATGTGTATGTGTGTGTGTACATATGTGTATGTGTGTGTGTGTGTGTGTGTATACACTTCTCTCATATATCTCACTCATTTGAAATTATTTTATAAAATGCTGTGGGAGTAATATTTAAGTTCATTCTTTTCCTCCTGAAACATCTAATTACCCCAAATCCATTTGTTGAATTTGTAATTCCTCCTTTATTATAGATCAATTATAAATCTCAAGGTCTATATCTAGGTTATGTCTTCTTAATATGTGTATTTTTCTAGTTGTACCAAAATGTTTATTTATTTTATTTTTCAGCCTAATAGTATATTTTGAAGTCTAGGGCATGTCCCTCCTCATTATTTTTATTTTATTAAAAAAGAAAAGCTTAGTTGCTTTCTTTTTTTTTAAAGAATTTTTTTAATATTTATTTATTCTTGAGAGAGAGAGTGCAGGTGGGGGAGGAGCAGAGAGAGAGGGAGACACAGAATCTGAAGCAGGCTCCAGGCTCCAAGCTGTCAGCACAGAGCCCGATGCAGGGCTCAAACCCACAAACAGCGAGATCATGACCTAAGTCAAAGTCAGACGCTCAACCAACTGAGCCACCCAGCAGCCCCAAAGCTTAATTGCTTTCATCCACATTATTTCTTGATGAATTCCAGCAAAAGGAAAGTCCAAAGTCAATTTTTTGGGTAGCCTTTTGGTTCTCTGACAATTTCCTTATTTAAAATGTAACCATGTCTGCTTGTTTGATCTCTTCCAAATGTTGTACAATATCCTAAGAGGTTCTGTCCCTGGCTGCATCTCATGATGGGTTGGCAAGGCTCACAACAGCTTACTCAAGGCTCGGCAGAGAAGTGTGGGGTAAGGTTTAGACCTGACATTAGACTTGCTTAGGAAAATGATAGGAGAGCCATTGAGCTGGGGGAAAGTCAGGATTCAACCAGGCAGACAAGGCTTCCTATACCAAGAGACTTGACCTTTCCAGTTGTGATTCAGGAAAGTGCTCAACATTGGTAGGTCCAAGATGAGAAGAAATTCCATCCACAGGTAACAAGAACACAGTACCAAACTTCAGTTTAGAATAAATGTTTCTTACAACCAGTAACACACATTTGCAAGAGCTGAGTGAAGTTAGGACTATGGTATGAAACCATAAAACAGAACAAAGCTAATGGAATTATAAGAACATTAATCCATGATTGTGATCTCTCAAGGTGACTGAAACCAGCTGACTTTCACAGCCACAAGCCAGCAGTAACAGTACAACATATTTGCATTCTAGAGTTGACTTTTTCTAAATGGGGATTTCAGCTCTGACCTTGTGAGGTGAAGCCTGACAGTTTATAAATGCCTTCCTTTGTCTTCCTGAGACAAAAACAAAAACAAAATTAATATGTCCAATAAATGGAATGCAAAGACTCCCATCTTGTAAATAAACTTGGAAAAATATTCTGGAATATCTTCTATAAAATAGCAGCCTAGAGCCTCAGTTGAGATTCAGTAGATTTTATTTTATGCGCAGCCTGTTGTTTAAAGGGATAGGAGTCAAATAGTAAAACTCAGCCTTCAGGAAGATGCAGAGATACTAAACTGGAACAGGCAGCTCATGTCTGTCAGCAGTGAATCCTCTAGTGACACTGGCCCATGAATCTTCCTCTGTTTTTTCCCTTGCCATCAGTGAGAACCTTCAATGTACCTGCAAGAAAGCATATTCACTTATTCTCTTAACTTATTCAAATTTATAGCTTCGAAAACTTGCAAGGCTGACCACTTCATCTCCCTCATTTTGCAGCCCAGAGAGCAGACCTGTGGGCCTGGGGAGGTGGAAGGATTTCTGTGAAACTTGTCTGCAGAAAAGCCAGACCTGCCAGGACATTGCTGCAAAATGACAGCTGCATTCACAGAATCCACCCTTCTCAGTTTGCAGATGGGCCATAGAAAACCAACAACAACAGGAGACTTTTCAACAAATAACCGAGGGATGTTCTGGGAATTCTACTGGTAAGAAAAGCATCAGACTAACTCTTTAGAAGGACCAGACCTTATGAGTGGTCATTTTTATGTAAACTGCCCATAAGGCTCTCTCAGAAGGTGCAAGCCCTATAAACACCCACAACTAGAACAAATAAACAGTGCATTTGAATTATCTAAAGGAACCAGTAAGGAATGGTTTTAAGCTAGGAGGGCTGCCATAACACTGTAAGTAAAGTCAATACATTCCTGAGTCCATGAATTAATTAGTGTTTAAATAATAGAAATGACTATCAATTGCAAAACATTACCACAAATTACTTGCTGTGCAAACAGCTTCTTTTGTTATTATTAATAATTCTAGCTACTGATTTTCTGTAATTAAAAGCCACAGTCTTCCTTTGGGTGAACAGCAGAGCAGAGTTAGACGGCAGAGTCAAGTTCCCACTCACACCAATAAAAGTCACCTGGTGCCCCTGTCCCTTCTGCTGACCCTTTAAGGCTAGTTTGCTTCTAGCCTCCATTCTCAGCTGTCTGAGAAATCTAAGAGAGTCAGTCACTTGGTATTTGCTCCTTATGGTCAGAACCAGCTTTGATATTAAAATCAAACATCCAAGAAAATGCCCAAGGCAACATTTTCTGTTTCTGAGCCGTGACTTGCGCGATGAAATCATTCCACCTTGTGTGAGCAGTTCAGCAACGGTGGAGGGAAGATCTAGCTAGGTAGTAAATGACAGACAGGAAGCCTGGTGATTTATTAGGAGGCCTGAGCCTGTGGTTTAGAGGATCAGAGTTCAGGTCCCCACTCTTCAATAATCTCAGTGTGGGATTGGGGATGAGTTAGTTAACCAATGGGAGGTTTCATTCTCCCCATTAGGAGAAGTAGACCATGCTCCTTGCCATTTATTTCACAAGGAAATGAATGAGAATTACGACTGGTATTTAAACCCTGAATAAGGCATACAAGAGATGAAGAAAAACTTTGCTCTCCTTTTTCCATTTAAAGCAATTGTACATTAACTCTCGGGCCAATTCTGACGGGGTCGGCCACCCATTCTGTGTGAATAGGGCCCAAGGAACAAAGGTGCAGACCCTGGTGTTCCTTGTTCTCCCTGTCCTTTCTGAAACTCATACAGCGTCGGGTCCTGCCCTGGTAAGAGCTGGTACTTACCGAGAGCACCTGGTGGGAAAGCACTCCTCGGACTTTACGTGGATTTTCTCACTCAGTCCCCTCAGCAACCCGATGAGGCAAGTTATCTTCGCACACTTTATACACTAAAGAAATAGAGATACAAAAAGGTTATGGCCACAGAGCCAGCAAATGAGAGGGCCACGATATCAACACAGGAGAATTCTTCTCCACCCTGCTGGCCTACCAAATACACAACTGTCGTTCTTGGAATGGGCTTTGGTCCTGCACCTCTACCTTCTTTCCTATTCAGCACCTGGGGCCTAACAACTTAGAGGGCACTTATCTCACATCAAAGGGGCCTTCCGAGCAGCAGCCTCCACTTCCTCTGGGAAGCTCTTCCTAGTGCTCTTGTGGCACCCTGGGCCCACCCTGTCCTGACTCTCAGCTCAGTGACCCCGTGTGACTGGGAGCATCTGGAGGACAGAGACAATTCAATGTTGAGTCCTCATGCTCTCACCCAAAGTCTGCCACTAGTAGGTAAATGTTTGTATAACAAATAAGTCTTTCTGTCTCACACCATCCCCCCCAACATATGCACATGAGGACTCACAAACTTCAGCTGCCCAAAGTCCCAGAATTCCTCTCCAGAACACTCTAACCAATGATTCTTTCCTTTAGACTCAAAGATGGCTGAAGGGGGTGGAGGTGGGAGAGAATGGATGCTCTACTCTAATTCTTCTGGGGTGGCCTCCACCGTGGTGTGCAGTTTCCCCTCTGCACCTGCTTCCCCCAGGACGCTTGATATCTTTTTCCAGACCCTTCCTCCAGGAGACTGGCTGGAGTAGGCAACAGATGGAGTCCCAGAGAGCAACAGGATGCCTCTCTCTGCTCAGTCATACCCTTACCACTGCCTGTGAGTCACCCCCATCCTGCCAACCACACCACCATATCTTAAAAGTGACTGCAGTAAAGCAGGAAATAAAAAGCAGAAAGGCCATATTCTTTGGCTGATCGGTCTTCGTAATAAATGCTACAAGGTGGAACAGAATAAATTTATGAACTATCTGGGCTGCAATTCCGTGATTTCAAAGGAATCCAATCGTGGGGAAATGTCAGTTCCAATTGAAAAAGAAAACAAACTTCTGGTGTTCCCCAACCTGAGCAATCACTGAGGTCATAAATGTAGTAATTGTTTGAGAGCCCCAGCAGATCCTGTGTTGGGCACTGTGGCCATGTGTGTTTGCATGTGAGCCATGCAAGGCTTTCACTCCTCAACATGCTCACGTTCTCACCTCCTCTCCAGCGTGTCCTCCTGTCCTCCCTCAGAGGGGTATTGATATTTTAGCCCCCAGCTGGTCTATAGAACTCAGACTCCAGAACACAAGGGGAAAGAGCCAACTATGCTGTTGAAAGCAGGCATTACCATGGGTCCCGACAGCAGAAGCCAGGCTGGATTGATTAGAGGCTTCCAAGGCATTCAGAAAATTCACCCGAATTAATGGGAAATGAGTCATAGGGACTGTGGATAGCCCTGGCACCTATCAGACACTGCTTCTACTGGACTTGTCAGGCTTGCCAAGACCTCTTGGTAGAGTAGCATGGATGACATGGTAACCTGCTGCAGGGAAAGCAGAGTTCTTCTCCAATGCACCGCTCATCCAGAGGGACGAGGAGAGAATAATGTCTCAAAATGCCCTGAATCTTGCTTTTGCTCACTTTCTGAACATCTCAACGAATCTCAGCATCTGACCTTGGGGTTAGGACTATGTTGACTTTCTGGGGCAAAAATATCTTTCCTTTCTTTGTAAATTAGGTATATTCTTTGTGGTTCCTCATAAATTCTTTACCTCTTTCCTCACCAGTTTTCTGCACAATTGACCACACCCTCCTTTTTTTTTTTAGAGCCCTCTTATTCTTTGCTCCCAGACACTACACTCCCTGGGTATTTCTTTTTCTTTTTTGGCTACTTTTCCTTGGTCTTCTTTGAAGACTCTTGTAGTTTTGTCCTTGAGTGCAGCTTCCTTAGAATTCTATCCTCCACATTTTTGCTCTGTACTTTTCCTCAAGGGTCTTTTTCTAGGCCCATGGCTTTGTTGACCACCTGCATGTTCATTTATGGCTCAGATTAGACCTTTCCCAAGCTCTAAATCCATGTTTACTGGACCTCTCCTCTTGGATATCTCACAGATGCCTCAAATTCAACATAACAAAACACATCATCCTCCCTTTGTGCTCCCCATCTCAGTGGATAATTATCCAAGAAACAACCTCAGGGGACTTTCATAAGCAACTCCTTTCTATACCTACTATGTCATAGCAATTCTGTTTTCTCATATCTTTTGAATCTGTCTGTTTTTGTCCATCCCCATCCTCATTATCTTGGTTCAGGTGACTATAAGCTTTCTCCTTCAGCTACAATAGTCTCCTAATACACCACTCTGTTTTTAGTGTGGCCCTCTCTTAGTTAGTAGTTGTCACAATGATGCTGCATAGTGAAGAATCTCAACATCCCATAAAGGCAAAAACATTTATGAGTTTGTGGGGCAACTGAGTCGGCTATGCTTTAGACTATAGCAGCTGGAGTGGTTCTGCTCCACTTGTCTCCTCTCTTCCTCCTGGACCCAGTGAACCAGCCACAGCACGTTCTCCTCATGGCAAAGACAGAGGTACAAAAGGGCGACAGGAAATACCCAAGGTTTCTTAAGGACTCAGCTTAGAAATGGCACATGATTGCTTCTACCCACATGCCATTGGCCAAAACAAGTCACATGTCCTGGCCTAAAGTCAAAAGGTGGAGAAATATATTTGGCTCACTATGAGGCCATGGCAACAGTGTGGATGCAGGGAGCAGTAAGCAATAGGGCCAACAATACAGTCTACCACTGGACCTCTCTAATCCATTTTCCACCAACAGCTAGATTTAATTTTTATGTGTGGTTTTTGTTTTTTTTTTTTTTTTTGAGAGAGAGACAGAGTGAGAGCGGATGGGAGGGGGCGGTGGACAGAGAGAGAGGGAGACAGAATCCAAAGCAGGCTTTGAGCTGTCAGCATAGAGCCCAACATGGGGCTCAAACTCACGGACTGTGAGACAATGACCTGAGCCAAGGTTGGATACCCAACCGAGTGAGCCATCCAGGTGCCCCACCAACAGTTAGATTTCTAACATGCAAATCTGATTATGTAACTCACCACTGTCCTTGAGAGAGTCTGAATTCATGATGTGACTCCAGTCTATCTCCTCACACCACTAATCACTCTGCTCCTGCCATATTGAATTATATTTATTTTCAAAAATAAAGTCTTTCAAAAAAGAAGTCTTACCTCTAGGTCTTTTCACAGCTAGTTCCTTCATCTGGAATACTTCCTCATCCTCTCCTCACCCCATAACTTAGTCCCCATCTCATGCCTCATTTGGCTAACCCCATTTGTCCTTCAGTTATCTCTAAAGTGTCACATCCTCCAAACATTCTCCATAACCCCAACATAGGGCTCTCCTTGTTCCATGTACTTGCACCTGTAATAATACTTAACCATCTCTATTGTAACTATTCAAGGAGAGGAACTATATCTTAAACCTAGTGCTTAGCTCCTGTGCCAGGGATATTACAGGTATTTAATAAATAGCTTACAATGGATGATTACCACATAGGAATCTGTCCCTGGATACAAATTTTAATGTCTTTGCTTATTTTGGACACAAAATTAGGTAAAGTTAGACTAACTGTGTATATTACCATAATCATTCTGGTCCAAATTGATGAGAAGATTAGCTTGATATGTATCTCAGATCTAAACAAAAAACTTGTTTTGTTCTGAACGGAGAACCACCTACTTATGTGTTAGCACACTGAAAAATAAATAGCAGCTAATGTTTTTGAGACACACACCATTGGTTGTCAACCCAATAGCTATTCTCCTTCTTCTGTTTTAGGAGACCCCCAGTTCTACTTGGAGTGGCAATGTGCTCACCCCCAGAGGGACAACTCTGGTTAGTCTAGGCCAATTATGGAATGTCATTCCTCTTTGCCAAGAAATAGCCAATGAGTGGCATGTGACCTAACTGGCCCACTGAGAGTGAGATCTGAGGTGAAGTCTACTGGCTACTGTGGGAAAGTTTTCATGTCTGATGAAAGATAGCAGGAGGAGAAGAAAGGGTCCTCTTCCCCATGCTCACCTCTTGTACTTGGGATGATGTTCTGTAAGGACATGATTCTTGGAACTGTGGCAGCCATCTTACTACCACAAGGGGAGACATGACTGACCTGAGAAAGAGCAGAAAGATGAGAGAGCCTGGGTCTTGGCTGATGCTCAGCTGCTGCCCGCATGTTGGAACTACCTACCTCTGAGTTTTCTGTTACATGAAATAATAAAATGTCTTTATTGCTTAAGCCATTTTCATGTGGTTATTTGCAGTTATTTGCAAATATTTGCAGTTATTTGCATCTGTTATTTGCAGTTGAAATAATTCCTGGCACAAATAGCTTTAAGATTTACCCCCAGAATACCCCAAATTTGTTATTAGCAAATATCAGAGACTTCCCATTTCCTGAGTCTATTATTTAACATCGTTTTCTTCAGGCTTAAAATGTTTTCACAGCTGGCTTTTATTGATTGCAGTGGATGATGTGCTAGAGAATGGGTCTCACTGGCATGAGGATTCTACCACTCCTTTTGTTTATTAATCAGTGTTCCAATCCTCACCTCTTTCTTATTGTATTCCTTGAATCCTTAGAGGAACTGTCAGTTGTGGAGCTACAACCTCTTCACCTGTTTTTTGAGACTTGTCCTGGGAATAATTTACCAGTGCAGTAGAGAGAATAATGCCCCCACCCTAGTCCCCACAAACTAGTCCATGTGTTCTAATCCTTGGAACCTTTACAAGGCAAAAGTGACTTTACAGATGTGATTAAGGTAAGGTCCTGAGACGAGGAGATTATCCTGGATCATCTGAGTGGACCTCCATATAGTCACAAGAATCCTTAAATGTGGAAGGGGGAAATTCAGGAAGAGCAGGAAAGGAACATGTGACTATGGAAGAATGAGCAGAGAGATGTAACCTGTTGGTTTTGAAGATGAAGGAAAGGGGTGAAAGCCCGGGAATGTGGGCAGCCTGTAGAATGGGCAAGAGGCAAGGAATGGGATTCTCCCCCTATAGCTTCCAGAAGAGAACACAGTTCTTCCAACACAGTAATTTTAGCCCAGTGAGACTTGCTTCAGGTGTCTACCTGCAGAACTGTAAGGTAATAAATATGTGTTTAATTTGTGGTAATTTGTTATAGTAGCCACAGGAAACTGATACAAATAATTGGCTTTATTGACTGCAAAACTGAACACCTCTGCTTCATGCCAAGTGGCTGGGTGCTGCCTGACTGAGGGAGAAAATGATAAAACATAAACTTAAGCCCAAGCCAGAGGGTGGCTGGGCTCAGTTGTGGAGTTGATGTAGTTTGGGAAGTATCAAAGAGTTGGTAGTTCTCAAGGGAAAAGACCCCCCCCCCCCCATGAGATGAAAGATGAACAGGCCCACATAGCCTTGGAGTTCTAAAGTGTCCTTTAATACTTTGGAGACAAGGACCTTGGCTGAGTGCCCAAAGTGCATCACTTACGTCCAATGAGCAGTCCTCATAGGACATAAGGGTCTACTGAGCAGTCAGTAAGACCCTCTGCCAAAGTAATAAGGTGGAGAGTATGCTCAGACTCTGATCCACTGGAAGGATGCTGGCCTTTTCTCTTATCGACAGCAACAATTAATGGTCATTCACTCAATAAATATGAGTTAAGTGCCAATTCACTGCACAGTATGAGATGCTAGGGATACAGTGTTGTTGTATAAAACAGATATGTTCTCCATATTCTCCCCCGTCTTAGTAGGCTTGGGCTACTTTAAAAAAATTGTTTTAAATGCTTATTTATTTATTTTGGAGAGAGAGAGAGAGAGAATGAGAGAATGAGAGAATGAGCCAGGGAAGGGCAGAGAGAAAGGGAGACAGAGAATCCCAAGCAGACTGCACTGTCAGCATGGAATCTGACATGGGACTCAAACTCATGAACCGTGAGGTCATGACCTGAGCCAAAATCAATAGACGCTTAACTGACTGAGCCACCCAGGTGCCCCAGGCTTAGGCTGCTTTAACAAAAAATACCATAGGCTGGATGGCTTAAACAATAAATATTTACTTCTCACCATTCTGGAGGCTACAAGTCCAAGATAGGGTGCCAGTATGGTCAAGTTATGGTGGGGGACTTCTTCTTGACTTGTAGACAGCTACTTTTTCCCTGTGTCCTCACATGGCAGAGAGAGAACACTGCTCTCTTAATCTCTTTATACAGATGCCAATTTCATCATGGAGGTTCCATCCCCAAGACCTCCTCCAAAACTAACTGCCTCGCTCAAATTCCACTTCCAAATGCCATCATATTGGGGATTAGGGCTTTAACATAAGAATTTGGGGTAGGGAGATACAAACATTCAGTCCACAGCATGCTTCCACTTTCCTCTGGGGAAGACAGATTTCAAAGCAAGAGACAATGAATAAATCTAAAACACTTAACGATAAATGTGATGAGGGAGGACACTAGGATACTAGAAAAGAATAAAAGGGGGAACTAAATTTAGACTAGAGGACCAAGCGAGGTATTTTTATAGGAAACCATATGTGAACTGAGACCTGAAAGAGGAGTAGGAATTTATCAGGGACAAGCTGAAGGATGAGAGATCTAGGCTCAAGGAATATCATGTGCAAAGGCCCTGAGACAAGAAGGAAGGGGGGAGTTGCTGCGGCAGGTGTATGGTATAGAAAGGAGAAAAGGGCACAAGAGGAGCTGGCGCCTTTTTAAAGCCTTTGGTGGTTTCAGGCTAAGGTTCTGTGTTCCCTTCGTCAAGCTCCCTGTGGCATTAACTAAGAGTACCCACTTACTGAAGCAAAACCAGGATAGCTCTGAAGCTCCACAGTCCCAAGCAGTCTGCAGCTGTCTCCTCTCTCTGGAGGGTGCAGAGTGAGGCAGAGGTGAGGGGAGTCAGCACCTTCCTGTCATTTCTGTCCATCTTTTTTTCTCGCCCAGCTTCTTTGCTGTGACCTCTGGAGATTTTCTAAATTAGAATCATTACCTATATGGGAAGCCTGCAATGCAAATCAAATGAGAGGCCGCGGGCAAGCTAATGAAGGCCAGTGACCCGGGGATCTAATGAAGATGAACAGCTCTGTTACAGGGAGAGGACGCCACCATATCACATGCCGCTTGGAGCAGGAAAAGAGGTAAATTCAGGATTTTTATTGTGCTCTACAAGGCAGGTAAAATTGAAATATACCTCTATTTCCATTTATGTCTTACTTATCTCTATTTACATAAATATGTATCTATGTTCATCTATATATCATCTATCTATATCCGTGTGTGTGTGTGTGTGTGTGTGTGTGTGTGTGTGACAAGAGGAAGAAAATAATAATATGTCTTGGATAGGCAAAGGACTCTTCTTATGTGGCCCAGTTAATCCCATTTTCCCCATTCTCATTCAAGTTTCAGATGATGAGGTCACCAAAGGTCAGAAGATGAGCCTCCAAAGGAAATACAGAAGAATATACTTTGGAATGGCTGAGCAAAGTGTGGACATTGAAACTAAGGTAAAGAATTTAAACAGACAGAAAATGCAAAACAAAACAAAACAAAAAAAAACAAACAACAAACCAAACCATTTTGTTCTTTTATGTGTAAGGAAACATAAACACCTTATGTATACACACTTAAAAACTTTGATAGTCACATAAATATGTAAAGCTATTTTATTCATTCAAAAATCATGTATTGAATGCCTTTGGATTTTCTCAATATCGCATGTTTAAAAATCATAGGTAGTTTCTGAATATCACTTACTTCTAAGTTTGGTGACAATTTGGGAAAGTGCTTTCAATCCAACTGGTAGGCCATCATACTCAGAATCTATTTTAATGAGTTTTCAGATTAGGAACTCAGATCCAAAGCTAGAGTTTGTTTTTGTGTTTTCCCACTAATGTAGTGAGATTACAGATTCTTGGTTTTCTGGTATTTTGTTCATTCAAGGAATGCTATAGCAAGTGTGCCTAGGAGGTGCCTGGCTAGAACAGTGAAGATGTCAACCAACACTGCAGCTCAGAGTGAGCCAACAATAGACTAAGAGTTGGGGGATCAATTTTCCCCATTGAACAATCAAGAAAAACTTGGAGGCCCACAACTGGAAAACATTTACTTGAAAATCACTGATGCAGGGTTAAGTCAATTAAGCTAGTATTTTCTTAGCTCATCCAGTTTTGCTAGTCACATTTGTTGGTTAATTTTCATGAAAATTCAGCCTTGACTTTTATTCTCAATAAGTTAATAGATTTTATTTTTATATCTTTTTATCCTGGCACGTAATTCTTGATGTTCATAGATCAATATTAGGGGGAAATTTCTTTGCCAAGTAATGATCCATGTAGTCATAATAAAAGGGAAAATTTTCAAAGGTCTTCAGAGCCAGAAAGAATTATTGCAGATACAAGTGGGTCTATAATTGTGTTGTCCAAATGTCCCACCAAATTTATTGGCCATTTTCAGCTCTTTTGTGATGGAGAGTAAACCTTTTGGTGATTGAAGCTGGAAAATAATCTGTTGGCTGTTAGAGCTGGAAGTATCTTAGATACTGTATAATCCAATTCACACATTTAGGAACGAGAAGACAGACTGAGGCCAAGTTTATTGATAGCTCCCACCTGTTCAAAATCTTCTAGGTTAGGGTCATTGATTTCATAAGTTACACACAAGATTCATGCTTAACCGCTTGCTAGACCCTTCCCACAGCTTCAAATTATTTCTTGAGGAAGACTGAGGCTGCTCAGCCTGAAGTTAATTTGCTTCAGATGATATGGTTATGATAGAAATTAGACTAAAACTCAAGCCCAGGACTAATTTTTGTGTAACCAAAAAGCATCTGTAAAATGTAAATTTCTTCCCCTGCTGCACTGCTATGAGGATTAAAGAGGATGCACTGTGTGAAATCATTCTATTTACCTAAAATTCATTTTTCAGCAGGTAATCTGTCTAATCAAAAAGGTGAGTTTCTCAAATCACCTGAGGGCAGATTGGCAGGGCTTCAGGGAAGGAATGGAATCAGGGACTAGAATCCAACAGTGCTCTCTCTCCTCCTCCCTTGACATCTGTTTGATTCTTTTTTTACCGGCAGACAAATCCCTTCTGCTTTCCTGATCTACATAAATCATGGTCACCCAACTGACATGTGGGAGAGACTGAATCTCTCCCTCTCAGTTTCCACTGGGATTCTCAAGAAAGGGACTTTACATGATCATGGTTAAGTGTGGACCAAGTAACTGGGTGTGTTGGGGATGGAGTATGGGAGTGGGGACAGTTGTAGGGTTACCATATGTTTGGGAAATGTCAAGGAGTAGGTAGTTCTCCTCAAGGAAGAAGAAAACCCACAAGAGGAAGAAGACACAACACGTGCCCATCTGGTTTAGAGTTCCAAAGTTTCCTTTAGCACTCTGGAAACAAGGACATTGTACTCTGCTGACTGTTCCTCCTACTCTTTTCCCCTGTTAATGCCAGTGCAAGTTTCCAGAGTGCATCACTTACATCTTCCCGTGAGCAGTCCTGCATGTGATGAGTAAGAACCTGTCTTAGTCAACTGCTATAACAAAACACCATAAACTATCTGGATTATAAACCACAGAAATTTATTTCCTACAGTTACAGAGGCTGGAGGTCCAAGGTCAGAGCACCAGCTCAGTTAGGTTATGGTGAGGACCCTCTTCCTTCTTCAGACTGCTGACTGTGTCCTCTTAGAGTGGAAAGGACAAGGGTGTCCTCTCGGGCCTCCTGTATAAGGGCACTAGTCCCATACATGAGGCTCCACCCTCATGACCTAATCACCTCCCAAAGGCCCACCTACTAATACCATCACATTGGTGGTTAGGATTTTGACATAAGAATTTTATAGGAACATAAACATACAGTCCATAACAGAACCTCAATCCAAATTGCAGAGTGGAGAGAGTGCTTAGACTCCAGCCCACTGGAACGATGTCTCTCTTTTCTTTTGCAAAAATGGAAAATGATGGGTCATTCATTCAGCAAGTGTTAAGTAAGTGCCAACTCACTGCATGGTGTGAGACGTTGGGGATGCAGTGTTGTACAAAAGAGATATGGTCCTCATATTCTCCCCCTAAGTTCTTTTGGAGAAGACAGACTTAAACCAAAAGACAAAAATTAAATATGTAATAACACCTATGATAAATGTGGGAGGAGATTAGGATACTAAGAGAGAATAATAAAGGGGATGGTTTACATTGGAGGGCCAGGGAAGGTAATTCTTAGAAATGATATGTAAATTGAGGCCTGAAACTTAAATAGGAGTAAATCAGAGTAAGAACTGGGGGAAGAGACATCTAGGCCCAGGTACAGCATGTACAAAGGTCCTGAGGCAGGAAATTGGGGCTTTGGGCCTTCTTTAGGCACATATCCTATAGGATGTGATTCCTGGAGGTGGGGAGAAATGGTACTCAGAAAAAATGGATGGACCATTAGCCTAGGAGGTGTTCCCTATGACTATAAAACAGTGGAGACCTGAGAGTCTTATTAGAATCTCCATCCTCACATGGGCAGATTAATTATATAATTAACAACCTGACACTGGGTTTTTTGGGAAGCTATTGATATAACCAGTACTATGAAAACAGAGTGGGACATTCTATGGGCTGTGGTAGAAGAAGATGGCAGGACCCCATAAATTCCAGTATCTAGTCTGGACTTGACATTGGCCCTGTGGGGCAGAGGGGAATGATTGTCAATTTGCTCATCAGGTAAGTCAACAACAGTTTAGGTTTTTGTCTCTCACCTCTTTTCCCTCTATGAATACAGAGCAATTTACTTCCAAATACAAAATATTCCTTATAGAGCCTATATATATTCTATTACTAGGCTGGGGTGTAAGAGAAATGCTATTGGTTTAGGGTCAGGAAAATGAGGTTACCTAGTTCTTTTGTCTCCACTCCTCCCTCACTGAGGTTAACTCTGGAGTTCTTTGATAGGGTTCAAGAGTGAAGGAGATTGCTGGGATAACTATCCCAGGGGTGGGCAAAAGATAGCCCATAAGCCAAATCCAGCCTGTCACCTATTTTTTGTTTTTTTTTTAATTTTTTTTTTCAATGTTTATTTATTTTTGGGACAGAGAGAGACACAGCATGAACGGGGGAGGGGCAGAGAGAGAGGGAGACACAGAATCGGAAACAGGCTCCAGGCCCTGAGCCATCAGCCCAGAGCCCGACGCGGGGCTCGAACTCCCGGACCACGAGATTGTGACCTGGCTGAAGTCGGACGCTTAACCGACTGTGCCACCCAGGCGCCCCGATATTTTTTGAAATAAAGTTTTATTGGAAGACAGTCACTCCCATTGGTTTACCTTTGTCAGTTGCTGCTTTTTCACTTGACTGAATGGCCCACAAAGCCTAAAATATTTACTGTCTGGCTCTTTAAAGGAGAAGTTTACTGACCCTTAGATATACCAGATTGTCCATAAATTATTCTGTGAATGATGATTTAACCCTAAAAAGCTAGGGACAAGAACCAAACAGAAGTAATGTCAGTGCAATTATTTTCATCATTGAGAAAATTGTTCCATACTTTAAAAGAAAATGAGAGAGAGAGAGAGACAGAGAGAGAGAGAGAGAGAGGGAAGACAGGAAGGAAGCAAGGCAAAAGAAGAAAAAAGAAAGAATTGTTTCTATTCTAATCTGATTCTCTCCATTTACTAATGAGAACATGGAAGCTCAGAGACGTGATATGTCCCACCCAATATAATGTGAGTAGTGACCCAACTCCCCATCTCATGAATAGAGTGCTTTCCCTACTCCGTAGGGCCTACTATATCAATGTGCTACAGTTCTTTGCTCTAACCTCCATTTTGGGTGCTTATAAAAATGATATATTCTCCTTGCTTGGGAAGTACAGGAGTTAATAGCATACAAACCTGCCCTTTGGATAGTCAGAGAGTTGCCTGGATCCCTAAGACACAAGTCTCTTTCACAATGACAAAAAGGAAGAGGAAGTCCATTCAAGGACCATGTGTCTGGGGTCAGGGGTGACGGTGTGTGGGCTGGGCCAGTGTGAGCCATGATAATATTTGATTTGCTTCTTCCCTAACTCCTGCAAACATTAATCAGCCTTCCCAAACAGAGCTGATGGGTCTGCATAAATAATTTCAAGTACACTGCACACCAGCCATCTGAATGCAGTCAAGTCAAGGACTATTGGAGCTTGCATTCACGTATGCCACTCAACTCCTCTTATCTGCCACTGTCAGCAGCATGTCAGCAGCTGGAGGCGCTTAACGCACATTCTTTAGTCTCTCCCATTTCCTCTCAGTGCTGGGAAGGGTCAGACAACCTCCAAAATAGGTCTGGCCAAATTGCATGAGGCTAGGCTACTTGGCAGAATATCCGTTTTCTGAAGAACAAGTTGCAAGATGGAATCTGGGGCTGGGCTCATTCCCTCCTGGTCAGAAGGCTAGCGACAACAGCTGGGGACAGCCTCACCCCAGGTGAGTCACATAACTCACTGCCATGATCTCTGTTCTATGTCTCTGCTCTGGCTGCCCTCCACCCTCCACCAGGGACACTATGACTCTGAATATTTGTCCTGGCCCCTAAATGGTCACAGCCTTTTTGAACTTTCGGATGTTTGCTTGGCCCTTTCAGTTTATGGTCCTTTCTGTCAGGTAATTTTCTTTTTCAGGTATTTTAGAAGGAAGCCCCCAGTGCTGGGTCAGAGGGCATCTGGGGCTGAGCAGCCATTCCTGTCTCTCGCCCCCAAAGGCCCTAGCATCTGCTGTCATGTCTTCTTAGGCTTGCTCCTTTACTGCCACTCTCCCCTCCCCCCAGAACTTCTGAGACTGGAGCAGCCCACATGTATGCTTATAAAAGGGAGGCAGAGGGAGACTTGACCAATAAACAGGAGGATTCAATGTGATCATGGAGGCACCGAAGCTGGAAGAGGCAAAAACAGATTCTTCCCTAAAGCCGTTGTGGCGCACAGCCATACTGATATTCTGACTTCAACCCAGGGACACTGATTTTGGACTTCTGACTCCTGGAACTGTGAGAAAATGTTTTTCTATTGTTTTAACCCACCAAATTTGTGGTAATTTGTTATAGTGGCCACAGGAAATGAATACATCCTCCATTTTTCAGAGTAAAAGCCTGTAAAACTCAGGGTCCCCGGGTGGTTCAGTTGGTTAAACCTCCAACTTCAGTTCAGGTCATGATCTTGCAGTTGGTGAGTTCAAGCCTCGAGTTGGGCTCTGTGCTGACAGCTCGGAGCCTGGAGCCTGCTTGGGATTCTATGTCTCGCTCTCTCTTTGCCCTACCCTCACTTGCACTCTGTTTCTCTTTCTCTCTCTCAAAAATAAGTAAAGTGTTTTTAAAAATTAAAAAAAAAAAAAAAAAGCCTGTAAAATTCTATGGAATCTAGCCCCTGTCAACTCCCTGAGTGCCCTCCTACATCTTTTCCTAGCCTCCCCAGCTCCAGGCACACCTGTCCTTGTCCTTAAACAGACCATGACCCATCGCCCCAAGGTCTTTTCTCTAGCGGCTCCCTCAAGCTGATGCTCTGGGACCTTCCTCACATCCTTCAAATTTGCTCAAGTGAGGTCTCTCTAGACCACGCTGTTTAATACCACACTGCCCTTCACCACCCACTCCTGATCCTCTTTGTCCTAATCTTTTTTTTTCTTTTTCTAAGTGCTCATCTCCTTTGAACCTGCCATGGAATTTACTTATTTATTATTTATTTATCCCTTATTATTCTTGTCCCCTATTAGAATACAAGACTCTCAAGGGCAGAACTGATTACCTATTTTATTCTCCACTGTGTCCCAAGCTCCTAGAATAGGTCCCGACACATGCAGGCATCCAATTAACATGTGTGGAAAGCATGAATAGATGTCCTCAGAGTTCCTGTGACAGTAATATTAGAGATGCCCTCTTTTCTCCCCTTCTTCCACCTCCTTCCCGTCTTGGCCCTCACTATACTGGCAGAGCCAGTTAACACAGAAAGACACAGAATAGTCAGTTCAAGATGGTAGAGAACAGCTCGGTAGGTTAATGAAGGCAAAAGGTTCAACCTTCTCAACCTCTGATCCGGGGGGGCGGGGGGGAGGAGTGGGGGGGGGCTTTTATACACATTGATATGCAACACTCGTGACCTAACATATTTTTGATGGTTAGCCTAGAGACTTGTCTCTGTAGCAGGGAAAATAATTTCAGGCCACAAATCTCAGGTGTCCAAAACATAAGTTTTAAATTTCTGTGTCTTGAGTCCCATTCCACCTAGTAGCAGAAAACACAATCTCACCAACTCAGGATAAACTCGGTCACTTCAGGGTTACTTCCTTAACCCACTTTCCCTGGCATGGTCTCTATGCCTAGGGGACTAGTAGAGTTTTGAGGCATCAGGAGTTGGCCATGGAGGTACCTGTACAAGCTGTCATTTCCTGAAATGCCCATCCTTTTTTGGGCCTCAGCAATTACAATTCATAGTAGCTCCATCAAGGGCATCTTCCTGTCCCAGTTAAGAGGCCAGATCCAAGAGTCACACCTGTGCCACTCTCAGCCACAGGAGAGAACAGCAGCTTGCCTCAGTTTGGCTGCCCAAGCAACCAGGTGATCTGCAAATATTTCTGAAGCACCCTCAACCCAGGTACTGGGGAGGGCAGTGCACAGGTCTGACCGTCTCTGCCCTCCAAGATTATAGTCTATAGGGAGGACCCAGCTCATAGGCACAAGAACAAAATAAATAAGAAGGGGTGATGTGGGATACTGTAAAGGGAGCCACAGGTGGGAAAGGTCTGTCATAGACATGATATTTGACTTGAAGCAGAATGATGCGAGGGAAGCAACCACACAAAAATCTGGAGGAATGGATTTTCAGGGGGAAGAAACAGAAGCACAAAGTCTCCAAAATAGAGATGATTTGGCCTTTTTGATGGAGTGAAAAAGGATAGTATAGCTGGAGTGTAGAGAAGGAAGAGAGATTGGAGAGAATTGCAGGAGAGAGGTGGCCATAGTGACATCAGCTATGAAAAACTTTGGAAACACACAAAAATGATTGCTTGGGTGTCCTAGCTTTGGTGTCCCTCTGGTTCATCTTTCATTGTCTATAAACTATTTGGCAATGCTGTCAGGATGTGGAATACTGATAACAGTGCAAGTGATTCCTGCCTGTAGAAAAGCAAACTGTGTCCAGCAGGGAGGCAGGTGACTGTTCCCCTGTAGATATTGACCAGTTTGGCAACTATATTTACTTTCAGCATTCTTGGTGGTCTATGTATGTGTGGTTTTTTTTTTGAATCCTCCTCTGAACTAGTCGTAATATCTTATTAGTTCCCTCATTATAGTGACATGTTCATTTTATATTTGCGTAAGAGTCAAGATTTCACCTTTTATAAATAAGTATCTCTTGGAAACCTTAACCTCCTTTCTTGTCTTCCTTCCCTGATGGCTTTCTCTTATTCTCTTGTTCTGAACAAATCGTATGTCTTGGAGTAAGTCAGAAGCAGATGGCACCCTCCTCTGTGCAGAGAGAACACAGTGAAGACTTACCCTTGGTTCGCTCACTTCTGTCCTGGTTTGCTCACACAGGAGGGAGAGGAGAACCCCAATGGGTTCTTTAGGAAATGCATTGAAGTAGTTTTGGGAATGGGAAGTGGTCTATTCCCAGAGATATAAATGTCCTACAGTGCCCAAAATAGTGCCCCAAAAGGAATATATCCTATCCCAAATACCGCAAGCACCCCCAGGGAGTAACATTGCCCTTGGGTGACATTGATCTACAGAATGTTGCTCTTGTATGTGGGGGCCTTAATGACTGCCCCCAAGAGTCCTGCTGGGACTCAGACAACCATTGATTTCATTTACCAAATCACTAAATAGAAGCCAGTTTTATGGTCATATTTCCCCTCTGGCACGCAGAAATGTTTATGGCCTTCAATAAAGACTGCTCTCTATTGAGAACTGAGTTGAGTATATATTGTTTTAAACTTCAGCATCCTCCAATAAGATTTATATTCTTGTTTTGCTTAAGATTCACATTTTAATGTGGCAATAAAAACTAGTGAGATTGTTTCATTGTAAAGGATCCTATTTAGTTAATTATCAGGCCCCATGCCACAAATCACTGTATTGGGCTTCTTGTACCAGGGAAGGCTGTTATTTCTCCCTCTCCTCACATGAGTCACATGAGCCTAAGTTGTGCTGATGAGAAGAGCTGAGGTTAGAGATGGTGGGAAGAGAAGAGAGGAAAGAGATAACATTCCTGTACTGTGAACCCCTCCAAAAGGCCACCATGCATGCATTAATTCAGGAGGCAGTGTCCAGATTCTGGGGTCAGATCTTGAATCCCAGCTCTGTGACCTCAGGCACATTATTTACTGTCTCTGAATTTCTAGTCCCAAACAGGTTATAATGATGCTATATTAACCTCCTGCCTGTGTTTTGAAAATGAAATTAGGTAATGGATTTAAGGAAGCTGGCACCAAGAAAAGCAGGGAGAAAGTGTTGGATCTTTCTTTAGTAGAGGCTGACATCCTTGAATATGCATCCAGCATAATGTGCCTGATGTTTGCCAGGAGTCACCAGAACTGCAGACAAGTATCCAGATAACTGGGAGTAGACAAGAAGGCATCAGGAGGTTAGGGATTCAGGTGAGAATTTGAGCAGCGAGGAGCGATGTCTTGGGCAAGGGTCACGGCCAAATGAGGTCAGAAGCAACACATACCAAGAAGGGTGATGGCACACAAGTGAAGTGCAAGAGTGGGGCTTGTTATTAAACTGGTTAACTTCTGGGGGATTTCTGGACCAAGAGCATAAAGCCCAGAGACTGCAGGTAGTTGACAGTGGGCTGCTTCACTTGAGAAGGAAAGTGGGCTAGGTGAGGTCCGGGACCACCAGGTGAAGGCAAATCAGATAAGTCCTTCTGCAAGGCCCTTCGGCTGAAAGCAAGCTCCTCTTCCCTTGGACAGACTTAAGTTTCCTACCTTCCCCACCCACAGGGCAACGAGGTAGTATTGAGAGCAGTCCTGACAATCCAGGATGGAAGCTGTGATCAATCAATGGCTCAAACATCAGTTCAGGGTGAGCTTTTCTGCCCTGACAATGATCTGGATAGCCTCAGAGATTTCAGATGGATTTTTCTCTCTGATGTCAGCTCTGAACAATCAGTAATGGCTGCCTGGAACGCTGTCTTGAGAAATGGCTTGAAGGCCACATTTGGGAAGAATGCTGTGATTGATTATTTATGTCTGCCAAGGGCTTAGAAATGATGAGTGAGGTATACTTGCTACCTTTTAGCTGGAAGTAGCACAGCCAATTCCCCCTGGCTTACAGCTGGAGCATGCCTGTAAGATGTTGGTGGAGGAGTTTACTCATTCATGTATTCATGTATTCAGTATTTCCAGAACAGCCCCCATGGAGACAGCACTACTGCACTGGAGAGAGAAAGGGTGCCATAAGAAAAAGTTCCAAGGAATCTCAGAGCTATTTTACAGACCCAATAATGCTTTGGCACTTCATTTAGATTCAAATCAGCAAACAACCCCCAGGAAGTAAAAATTATTATCATCCCAAATTTGCAGACTAGAAAACTGAGTCTTATCTCCATTTTGGTAATACTTGCTTTAATAATCCCTGCTGTAATAATTGTCACGTCCTCAAATGCACAGTCTTGCACATCCTTCACTGAAGGCCTAGAAAAGGATGAGATAATGCAAGTACAAAATCATTTGCCCTCTTTGTCATTTAACAGCAGCCCTCCTGACACATTGGCCAGCCCTCAGCCGAGCTCTGAGTGTTTCCTAAACTGAAGGAATGCGTGTTCGGTGAATTGGCCTATATTTTATCTCCCTACAAAATAGCTATTTAAATATCCCTCGAGTATGCACTTTCTGAATCATTAAGGTCTCAGGGTGCATCAATTACACTAATTTGGGAAAGTGATCACATTCATGCAGGGCTGTTATTTTTAAAGAAAAGACATTTCAGTGTATTGATGGGGAATCGGTGTCCGGAGTATATAGATTTCCAGTTATCCCCTGTCATGGCAAGAGTCCATCGGTTTCCTTTAAGAAATGAAGAACACATTATGCCTGGTATTAACAAAGATCAATTTCAGTAAAGGAAGACATCCAACACAAGGGAGTTAAACAGAGCTGGGAATAAATGACGTAATGTTTGAAGCGATAAGGGATAAGTCATGCTGGGACTCCAAGTTCTTGTATAAGTGATGATTAAATGGACTTTTTGTCCCTGCCTTTTGCTAAAGGTGATATTTCTTTACTGTAAAGTATAATGTATCTATTTTGGCATCGTCAGTGAAGTATGCAGTTAATAATTGGGCTTCTTAAAGATTTCAGAATTCTTTGGTCTTAACGTGAAGGGAGGGCCTTATCTTTACTGCTAACTCATTTCTGTTCTTCAAACCGAAGCGACAGTCTTTTATAAGAATTTGGCTTTGGGTGTTATCTTTCAAGAAAACAGTATTCCAAACTTCAATACAGTGAATAGAGTCAAACAGACACCATGAGAATAATATGGGAGATTTTGGAAATAGAGTAAAGATAAACTCTCTGCCGAGATGTGAGATGCAATGAAAGAAAAGGAAATGATGAGGTGAATAGGAACAACACTGGTGCAGGATTTCTCTCAGCGTCTCTTAAAAAAAAAAAAAATGACAACGACAACTAAACCAGACTTTTCCTTTTTCTTTTGGGGTCCATGAAAGCTATTTAACAATTTAAGTCTATTCATATGTTTAAAGCTGGAAGAGACCTCGGATATTTCAAGATGAGAAAGCCCAGGGAGGTAGTGTGACTTACAGAGGATCACAGTGTCCCTTTCTCCTGGCTGGTAGCCATTTCTTGGTAGCTAAATTTTCATTTTTAAGAGGAAAATTCCGTTAAAACAAAACAAAACATTGTCCCAATTTTTTGAATTCTGTTTTTGATGGTGCTATTGACTTTTGAACATGCACCAGAAAATGAGCACTTTGATTGGATGCCAGGAATGTTAACTGGGGACTAAGCAGAATGCTGAGATTCTGATTCCGTGTTGCTTGAGGACTGGCACTTGTGACATCTCTAGCTCAGACACAGGGTCATGGAGGAGACAAGATCTAACCAGGAGAAAAGAACAAAGAACCTCACCTAAAAAAAAAAGAAAATGTCCATTTCATCATTTTTTCCAGGCTAACCTCTAGGTAGGTACTTCTAAGGACTTCATCTGGAATGAGAAGGTGGATCAGGAGTCAGGATTCTCAACCTCATAGACAGAGATGCACCCCAGGGTCTTCCTGAACAGGGAAGGGGCTGCCATCCTGACACCTGGAATTTGAGACCTAAGTGGGGCTTCCTACAGTTTTCTCCACTGTGAGCTGGTGCCAATGTTAGCAGGATGGGGGGGCAGTGCTTCTTAATGCAGGGAACACAAAAGAAGGGAGCCCAGAGGCCTGGGCTCTAGTCACTGCTATTTACCAGCTCCATGTTCTCTGGAAAGATCTGTTCCTGCCATTAGGCTAATTGACCTCAAGGTCTACAAGGACTGGCCACCGATCAGCCCAGTCCAGACCCCTCCCTCCCCTCGTCCACCAATTGCCATGGCCACACCCTAAACCAAGCCACCTCCTCCCTCTCCCTTTGTGCTGCCTGAAATTTGGTATTTTCACTCCTGGCTGTCTTCCTATTTCTCTCACATGTTACCAGCCTCACCAGACACATTTTTCCATCCCTCAAGACTTCTAGTTCTCTGACTCTGCTGGGCCTTCTAGTCCATTGGTGCATTCTGACAATCCCTCCTTTTGGACCATTATGTTTTTCATTGGTAGTCACTTCACAAACACTCTTCCCAATCCTCTCCTCTGCCCAGTGAGCTGTCATCTTTCCACTGATAATCAGCACCTTGACAATCCCAACTTGAAAAATCCAATCCAACCACCCCTTCCTCAAGGTCTGCTGTTTAGTGGTGCCTATGAACGCCCATTGTAGGGCCATCCTTATGCATGAGCAATGCCAACCCCTTAGCACCTGAAACTTTCTAATGACTAATTTAATCCTTTATCAGTTGCCTCAGTTTCTCTACCCTGTCCCTATTTGTAGTTTCCATTCCCTTATTTGCAGCAGATGGCTTGGCTTTATGTTCACTGAGAAGGACAGCAGTAAGGCAGTTCCTAAACTATCTCCAAGTTTCATGGAGTCTGAATGACCTGAACTGGGAAGGCCAGAGGGAAGTTCAGACAAGTGTAGCCTGAGCCAGAGGGAAGACAAGCCAAACCATAGCAGAGAATGGGAAACCAAAAGGATAGTCAAGGTAGGTTCCAGTGTAGGAGGTCCTGAAGCTGAGACAGCAGGATTCATGTAGACCCCTTCATGAAGACTGTATCTGTGTTTCATTGGACTTCCAGTTCATTCCAAATCTCAGCTAAAGACATTAGTGTCTCCTTGACCTGAAACTCTCAAATTGTCCAAACCACAAATAAATTTGCTCTGAAAGAATTTTTAGATATAGAGTCATAGATGCTGTGTAATAAAGTTGTATTCTTCATATCAAGTTAGGCTGAGGGAACTCATCTCTGAAATTTTGCAGCTCAAATACAGCCCCAGCTCAATTATTTTCCCATTTGTTTTCATCATCTGACTTCCTAGCAGGTATAGAATTTTAGCCTGGGGAAAGATTTTCACTCAGGCATCCTGCACAAGGCATGGAGTTGTAAAGATACTGACAGATCAGGAGTATGGTAGGTTGAGTGGCCCTTCTATGGTTAGCCTCACCCTCGCCTTGTGTTTACTCTCCTTTTTTTTTTTTTTTTTTTTTTTTTTTTGGTGCTTTACAGAATCCCTAAGCAGGGTGAAAGAAACTAATGACCCAGAGCAAAGGGCATCTGCTCATTGGATTTCTCTTGGTCATAAGATTTTGATGTCTTTTGGCCTTCCCTGATGCAGGAAGATAATCAATAGCAAGTTATATTTTTAGATGCAGCTTTTGAGAATCTATTTCTCATTGTGGAAAAAGCTCAGTGCACAGACAGGCCTCAGGGACCCTATGGCCAATGTGAAGGGCTTTGTCCTCCATGAAAGTTCCTGGACAAAGTTATTGAGCCTTTCTCTATGGGCATGTGTAGTGAGAGAGGGATTATGAAGCAGACAAGAGAAAGTTTCTATATAGAAGAACCACAAGCTTCTATCCAACCTCTGAGCTGAATCAACAACCCTGGAACTCCAGTTGGGTCACTGGGCCTCCCTTCTTAAGAGATAAAGTGGAGAATAGATATTGGGTTAGTGGTCAGGGGGCAGATGAACCCACCACCAAAGAGAAAAACTACTGGTCAGTAAGGAAGCTGTGGGTCAAGGCTACTTTTCAGGTATGTTTATCTAGCCATCGACATGTTTAAGTTTCAAAAAAAAAAAAAAAGGGAAGTCAGAAACCCCTTTAAATGAGCATATATTCTTCAATAAGCCAAATGTTTGTTATTTAAGGAAGCCTTGACAATTTATTCTGGAATAAAGTTAACAAACTCTGTGATGTCAGTAACAATGTTTACCTGTTAAGTTAGTTGATTTATAATAGATACGTTCACTTATTTCCAAAATAGGCTTAAGAGAAAACAACCAAAAGATTTATGGTGGCATTTTTCACCTCTTACCCTCTTTTTTTGAAGTAGGACTGAGTTTCTTATTGAAAGTGACCCTGAGTGACCCTACCTCCATGGCTTTAGCTCTCACTGGGTTCTGGTCAGAAGCCTAGAGGTAGCAATGGCTTCCCACTCTTTGTAGTCTCTGGGTGCTTCAACATGCCTTGCTGTTTCTCTTAACCCTGACCACACCTTTGTAAGAAGGCTTTTTGTTCAATGAGTGTCCTCATTGTATTTTGTTTCTTGCTAGGACTCTCATTGCTATAATCTCCAACATGGAAAACCTGTATGGTTGTAACACTTAAAATAATCTCTGTTTTTGGACCAAGTATCATCAATTTACTAAAAGAACTTGTCCTCTTTGCACTTGTACAGTGTGATATTTATGTGAGCTTCCATTCATGAAGCATCACTGGGGAAGTAATAGGCATCATCAATCCCATCTCACAGGAAAGGAAATGGAGTCACTGGAGTTTAGGAATTTGTTCAAGCTCCATGACTAATTGAGGTTACAGTGGCTAAGATCTCAGCTCTCCAGCAGGCTCTTCTAGCCCAAACGGTTCTGACCCACCAGCAGCCAAAGGAAGATGGAATCTTTATTATTTACCCTTCATCACTTTCTAAAGACTTGAGAGAAATGTTTCTGCCAAAAGGCCACCCTTAGCGCAACTTCCAACTTCAAAACAACAGATCTCCTTTCAAGACCAAGTGTGATCTTCTTCCCCTTTATTGCCACATAAGAATCCCCACAGCTTTTACAAATCATCAACATTTTACATTTGGTTCTATTTCAAAGATCCTTCAGAAATGCTGACTGGGAATGGCCAAGCTGACGTTAGCAAATAAAAAGAGTTCTCATTTAATCATTTCAGGTATGTTTCTCTCTTTATTTATCTTACTCTCTGCCTGTTACCCTGTTTCTGTGCATCCCTCTCTCTTTCCTCCTCCTTCTCATTCTATGAAAGAAAGTCATAAGAGGCCTCAGTTGGACAAGCTGACAGTCCTTTGTATGTTGAGGCACCTAGACACTAACAGTGGGAAGTCGTTGTTGCCTCTAGGCCTGTGACCAGAGCCCATGAGAACTGTAATCATGGAGGCATAATGGCTCAGCCCCTGCCAGAACTATGACACTGAAGCAGGGAGAAACAGGAAAGAAATACCCCAGTCCCTCTGTCCTCTCACCTCTGGTCTCCTGCTGGTGCTTCCCAATGGCCAAGACCAACTGTAGGCCAGAGGGCCAGGGAGCCTGGGCGATGCAACCCATACTGGTAGCTTTTTGGGCTAACAGCAAAGTAGAGATGAGCAGACAGTGAATGAAAGCAATATAAGGGGGCAGCAGATGGGGAACAAATAGCAAATAGCCAACATAGAGATGACTCTACCTACTGACAACAGTAAGACTTGTTAGTGGGATGAGTGAACAATATTTTAGTTCTTTACTTCAGCCCCTCTTCCTCCTTCCAAAATAGTGTTGATTCATTTCTTGATGAGTTTTAGGGGCCCAGTGAGAGATTGTTTCACTCTCTGGACACTTCCGTTTTCTCTACTCTCTCTGTGGCTTGTGCTCTGTTAGGTGGAGCAATTGACTTTCTTCTTTCTTGAAGTTGTGTTGGGAACTGAATCTTCTTCTTTCTCCTGTGTTCTCCTCCTTTGCTAAGTGCTAAACAGGAAGACTGATTTCCATAGATAGACCCTCAAGCAAGCCACGGCAGAGGTCTATCCCAATGGCAACCACAGATGTGGCAGGCTTGCTTCCATCCATCTGTGGATCACCTGACACAAGAGATACTCTTACCGTGAAGCTAATGAAGTTTAATTATCAGCACACCCATCCCACTCACATAGGTCCCTCCAAGGGCCTTGCAAGGGCCCCAAAATTTCATATTCATAATGTGTTCTTTTTCTTAAAGAGGGTCCTCACAATTATATAAACTTCAGGGCCAAAAAACTTGGGCCTATCCATTCCTCTATATCTTTGCCCCTGAAGACACCTTTTCTACCCATGACTAGCCTGGCAACGTTTGCAGAATCCAAAGCAGAGCCAATTAATATACGATAGATCTATTGGCAGAGACTCCTCAGACATATGGTCCAGTCAATGGGCCCAAACAAAGGAGCAATGGCAAGGTGTCACCGCATCCTAATAAAGCTGTGACAGTGAAACACAGTCAGTGACAACGGATGACAAAGGCAGGCTGCTGAGGATTGGCCAGTCACAAATGAAGCTCTGATGCTCTGCAGTTTAATAAACCTTACATGTGACACCAGGGGGGCAGTCACCTCCTCTGATGGCCAGCCAACTTGTACACCTGCTTTTTGGGGAGGTGCGGTGAGGAGAGCACAAGCAGGCTTGTTCTGCTAGCCTTGCCAGGACAGAACCTGGTCCAGGCTGCGGGCAGCCAGCGGGTGCTCTACACCTGGGTGTATTGTGGATGCCAGCCCCGGGTTAGGTCACAGAGATCGAGTTGTGGATCATTAGTTCCAGCCCCGGCTAACACTGCCAAGACCTGGGTTAAGTCCTCGCCAGTCAGGCTTCTTTTCATTCACAGTCACAAAGTACCTGTTAGGTCTCATGCTCGTGGTGCCTTCAAGAGTGACTGAGTTTAAGTCACTTAATGCTGATCCTTCCCTCCTCAGAAAAAAACGGCCAAAGATGCCATCCAGGTTGAGAACTTAGTAGGTGACAGCACTGGTGATGAAAGAAAAAACAATGAACAAACATTTCCTTTTTTGAGAGAGAAAGAGAAACAGAGCATGTGCGCACAAGCAGGAGAGGGGCAAAGAGAGAAAGAGAGAGAGAGAGAATCCCAAGCAGACTCGATACAGGGCTCAATCTCATGAACCATGTGATCATGACTGAGCTGAAATCAAGAGTTGGACGCTTAACCTACTGAGCCACCCGGGCTCCCTGAAAATTTTCTTTATGTTGGCTTATCATTTCAGTACCTACCAGAACCTTATTTAGGGACAGAAGAGGAAGAAGAGAGCTGGAGGAAAGAGGAAGGAGGGATGAAAGAATGTGACACTCACAAGAGGGATGAAGAACAAAGGCTCCGGAGGGGTAACTAGCTCTATGACCTTGGGCAAGAAACTTAACATCTCAGGGCCTTAGTTTTCCAATTTTGTAAAATAGGAATAAAAATAGTGCTTACTTCCTAGGAGGCTGTGAGGATTAAAAGAATTAACACATGTAAAACCCTGTGTGTGTTCCTAGCACAAAGGAAGAGCTCCATAAATACTAATAGGATTTTTTTTTATGTACTTGCATAACCTCTCAGGCTAGGAGCTACCATCTTTGTGGGACTAAGCTCTGTCTTTGCATAGAAAGGACTAGGGCTCTGAGCTTACCAGCCACAGGGCATTGACCCCTTCACTATCCCCTTCAGCACCTTCCATCTGTAAAGTAAGAATGCCAATAATCTCCGTCTTAGCAAGTTTGTTCCAAGAAGCAAATGAGGCAGGAATCATGCCTGAGTTTTTCTTCCCTGTGAAGGACGGCGGAATGGCTGTGTTATTTGGAAATCATAAAATTAGTCAGACACTTGTAGTTTGCCCGAACCTTTTATGCATGAACCTCTGTCCTGTGACGCGTGTTGCCATACTGGATGCTCAGGCTCCCTGAGAAAAGCCAATCTTACCTCTGCAGGCTACTGATGCCCTGCAGGGCTCCATCCTGGAGCGAATTCACTTCAGAAGAGTCACTCCATGGTGGGGTGCTAAGGACTGGTCCCAAGCTCCTGACATCATGAGTCGCTTCGAGCTGCACGTTGTGTCCACGAGCTCTCTAGGCAGCTGGGCTGCAAGGAGGTGCTCTCAGCCTCGAGGACAAGGACAGGCTCACCCTGGCACATGTTTGCCTACTCCTTTCCAGCTGGCAGCGCTGCTTAATGAACTGCGCCCAGTGTCACAAGGAAAGGGGCTTTTTGATGGGCAGAGTTATTAGCGCTTCGTTCTAATTATGCCTCCTGGTGTTTTCTTCACTGTGCCCCTCTCACTTCACCTGACGGTGCTGTTAGCGTCACCCAGACACGTTGGTGACGAGCACACTGAACCACTGCCGATGGGGATGAATATCAGGCCGACTGGAAAACAAAGCTTGTTAGCCTTCTCTTTCTTGTGTGAACCCCGTAGGCCTTTCTGGCCTTGCCTTGTGGGGGAGCCCAGAAAGGGCCTCTTTTCGGAGATTTCTGGATGGAATCTGATTTCTAACATCTGGTGCAGACAGCCCATTCAGGAAAGGAAAAGAACAATCCTTCAGGGGGCTCCTTAATGTCATGTCAACAATGTGATAAGAGAAGGGAGAGAAGAAATACACCCAGCCCTTTCAGGTAGCTCTGGGCACATGGGACTGAGACAGGAAGTGCGAGAGGGACAGAAGGGAGGCGACCATCTTCTCCTGTAGAAACGACTCCTGCCAGTCTCTGGATCAGCACTGTGAGAACTGTTCTCAGAATGAGAGGGATCGCTCAAAGGTTAGAGGTTATTGAAGGAAGGTTCTCATGGTGGCGAATTCTCTTGACATCTGTCTGAAAAATGTTTTTTCTTTCTCTGTATTGTCGTGAAAGACATGTTCACAGGGTATACCATTTTCGATTCTCAGCCTTTTGGAGCTGGTTTTCCTCTACTTTTGGCTTCTGTGTTGCTGTTGGAGAGGCTTGTGGCTGTCAGTTGCCGTTCCTATGATCCAAGTTCCCTCTCTGGCTGTTTTTAAGATCTGTTCTTTGCCTTCGGGGTGAAAGCAATTTTACAAAAGTGTGTCAAAGTGTGGATTTTTTTTCTTTGTTATCCTGCTTGGGATTTATTGTGATTCCAACCTGGAAAGTCCTCAGCCTCTACTCTTCTAATACTGCTTCTTCCTATTTTCTATACCATCTCTTTTGGGAAACTCTGCTTGACTTTGTGGTTGACCTTCTCTCTCCTCTGCATGCCCGTTTCTCAGGCCTGTATCGATGGGAACCCCAGGAGACTGGGGCTGACAAAGTTCTGTTCTTCCAGAAAGAATTTGCATTTGTGCTGCTGCCATCTGCCAGGGTGCTTTCAACATCGGGCTGAACTAATTTCCTGGTAATTAATCTCCATGCTTTTTCGTATACAGAGATAGTGCAAATTCAAGCCCCAGACCTGCCTGGAAACAGTTCTGTGGTTGGGATACTTATTTGGTAGAGATTTTTCTTTTTCCAAGGGCCAAGGCAGGCTGAGACAAGTTTCCTCGTTTGTGTCCTTGTGAAGCAGAATTTTCTTTCCTTCCACTGAGGGAGTAGTGTGTGGGGAACCCCTGCCATTCCAACTGCCCGCCTTCCACAGCATGGCCACGAAACCCAAGGCACTGAAATAGATGAAGGGGTCCGAGAAACCCTTAAGGACAGTTGCTGTCTTCCATGGCCACTTTATCTTTATATCCTGAGTCTTTCTCCACTGCCCCAAGGGTTCTGAATTTTTAAAACATATTATTCATAAATAATTATTTAAATTATTCAATTTAAAAAATTGTTGTTTGCTTGTTTAGTTTGGAGTGGAAAGGTTTTCAGGATTTCTGGTCCAGTACATCTCCAGAAATGGAAGTCCACATCTCCACGTATAATCCCCTCTCTGAAGAATTCTCCAACTTCTCACTCACTTGATCTTCCTTTTGTTCTCTGTAGGCTGGCATGTGAGTAGCTAAAGCTCTTCACCATTAGCAGAGATGGCCCTCATCACAATAGGAGGCATGAACGGCAATCTCGTATCACGTGGGAACAAAGTGTTAGAAGCCCTGTACGTTTATCTCAGACATTGCTTAGTTTCCTTTTTTTTTTTTTTTGTATATGCTTTATCACGTGCACATTGTGTTAGTATGGTAGTACATGCTTGCAATCTATTAATAAATAAATATACATTTGTTTTAACTGATAGGAGTATATAGTCATGAGAGTTTGGACACTCCACTACCTTCTGAAGTCGTTGGAGGTCATTCTCTCCATTCCTACGACTTGTATGGCTGGAGAGAAAACATTCATTCAGAACTTTGCAGACACTGAACTCTACTTCCTCAGTCCAAAAACAAAAGGTCTGGCATAGATCATGACAACATTATATTATATGTTTATAATATACTGGGTTCTCCCAGTACCTTGCCTGGGGCTGTGTTCGCTCTGAACCTCCACTGCCTTTCCAGGTCTATTTGATGCATTTCCTTGGCCCGTCCATCTGTGTTCCCTGTCTGGGGTATGTTTTCAGGCCTCTGAGGATACATTTCACCCTGGAAGTGGACACAAGCAATCAGAGTTCAAGGTAACTACGCAGCCAAATGACCACTGCCAAGGCTTTCTACCAACAGGAGCTAGAGAGTCAAAACTTTCTTCTCCGTATTGAAGCTGAGTTCCAGTCTTGAAGTGCTTTCCTGATGGTGATTCTAGAACCCTCAATTCACAATATGACTCCAAATGGGTCATATTGCAAGAAAATAGTCAGTCTGGAGCTATTTACTGTTCTTAGTCTTAGAAGATAGTAAACAGAAGGCTTACATGACAAATATTATAAAATATATGTGTGTGTTTGTGTATAAATTGGCATAATCCGTAGGTTTCATGCCATCCTAAGAAAAGCTTTTAGATACAGAATTGTGGTACTCTGGTTTATCAGTATGGAGAACTTACAGTACAAATGAACAAGAAATTTTGTGCTATAGTCCTTGTGTGCACTGTCCCCATCATCACACAGACACATGAATTGTGGGCATGTCATAGCTGGGTCACTCCCCAAGTCATTCAAAGCTGAATCTGGCATCATTTTGTTCTCAGAATCTTTGAGAACTCTGGGTCCATTAGTGTGGATGAAAACAGGTTTAGACCGCTTTATGACAGTGATGTTATCACCTCCTGTGTGGTCAAGTGAAACAAACGTGGTCTCCAAATAGGCTTGTGTTTTCTGAGCTAACAGCCCTCCCCTGTTTATATTTTGTCCTTAAGGAGGATATTTTTTAAAAGCCTATTTCACAGAATCAATTTTAGTGGGCCCTTTAGAATGGGAGGTGAGCTGAAGGCAGTTCAGTTTGTTTTAACAATAACTTTAGCTTATTGAAGCAAACATTAGTGTATCACGTCCCCATATGGCAACCATTAGAGACAAGGGAAGCTTAAGAAGTGTATTGCTCTGAGATAGCTCATAAAAGAATTGTAGACATTTTTATAGGACCTAAAGATACCACCAATAGAATAAGGACAGAACCCATTTGTAGATGATAGGTGAGAAGAGGAAATCTTTGAGGAATCAAAAGGTCTTCCCTCTACAGTATACAAGGTAGAAAAGAGTTCAGTTGAGAGGTCTGTGGTTCATGTGCATATTAATTAATTTATTTTCTCAGTCAAATCAGTCAACCGACGTTGATTGACCACCTACTATGTTCCCAGATGTGGTGGGTTCTGAGGATGCAGGGATGAACAAGACACAATCCCTGCTTCAAGGACTTGCACACAGTTGATGGACAAGGAAGGAGGCCACTGAGTGAAAGGGGAGAGTGTAAGTAGTAGACTGGGTGGGGGTGATGTGCCAATACATGTGGGGGATACATGGATGCTTCATACCTGACCTGCCAGTGCAAGTCTGTGCTGTGGGTTATTCCAAGCAGGCAGAGCTGGAGGTACAAAAGCTGCAAGAGGGAGAAAACAGGGTGTCCTTGAGCAACTTCAAGTAGTTCTTTTTTTTTTTTTAATGTTTCTTTATTTATTTTGAGAGAGAGCTCAAGCGAGAGAGGGACAGAGAGAGAGGGAGAGAGAGAATCCCAAGCAGGTTCTGTGCTGTCAGTGCAGAGCCTGATGTGGGGCTCAATCCCATGAACGTGAGATCATGACCTGAGCCAAAATCAAGAGTTGGACACTTAACCAACTGAGTTTACCCAGGTGCCCCTGCAAGTAGCTCTTTATGGCTTCCACTAGTTTTAGGAAGGGAATGTCAAGAGGTTACACTGGAGAGGTAAGCAAGGATCCAGACCACAAAGAGACTTTGGTGATTCCCAGCAGTGGAAAATCATTGAAAGCTTCTAAGCAGAGGAATGAGGTGATCAAATTTTCATTTTAGGAGGATGGTGTTAGTAGTAGTATGGGAAATGGCTTAGAGCCGGGAAAGGTGAGGATGGGAGGCAAGTTAGGAGCCTGGAAAGGCAATCAAGTCAAAGGATAAAAGTGGCTTGAGCTAAGGTAGCTGACGTTGAGACAGAGAACAGTGAACGACTGACGATGTGTTAGGAGGGTAGAATTAGCAGGACTTGAGAATGAGTTGAATGTGGGAAAAGGAAGCAGGAGAGAAGCTAAGGCTAAATAAAGCTTGTGTTACTGGCTGGGAGAGATGTAGTGTTCACTTACATGGCAGACACTGGGGAAAGAGGGGGTCTAAAGGGGACACCACTGCGTTAAATTGTAGAGATCTCACATTTGTCTCTGGGCTCTCCAACAGACTCTTACACATACATTTCTCAAGCTTGGTACAGGGAACTGGCAGGACTTAGAAATGTGGGAGTCCCCAGCCTATGGTTGGTAACAGAGACAATGGGAATGGGATGAGATTATCCCAGGTAGAGAGTAAAGAGGGGGATCTGAGGACAGACCCTGAGGGAACCAGCCTAAGGATCATGAGGCAACCGGAGGATCAGCAGAGAAGTAGGAGACCAGGAAAATATGATGCCAGAGTGAATATGTGAAGGGGTAAGAGGAGAAGGGGGAGAGGGGGGGAGAAAAAGGGTGAAGGAGGGCAAGTGTCCATGATTCTGTAACTAGCAGATCTCCAGTGGCCTGGGCAGGAGCAGTTTTGGTAATGTGACAGGAGAGCAATTGCAGAGTGACTGGATGGTGGGAAGTGGAACCTGGGGGCAGGGCTAACTTTCTCCTTCAATATTCTACCTGTAAAGGGAAGGGCAGATGAGGTGGCAAGTGACACACGGATGATAAGACACAAGGAGCAAATGATAGGAGAGACGAGATGATTCCAGTGCTGATGAGAAAAGAGCCAATAAGGAAGAAGGGGCTCAGGAAGTAGGAGTCAGGGTGATGATTAGAGAGGGGTCCCTGACAAGAGGGCTTGCCTGGGTCCAGAGTGCAGGGGTGGGGCAGGCTTTAGACAGAAGGGCAGACCCAAGAACCACGGAATCCCAGGCGCATTCACCAGTGTTTATGCTCTCACTTCTGGAATCAACTTGGGGTCAGCGAGGTGGCTTCACTCACTGATCTTGGCTGGACTTCCCTGTCTGAGACTCAGCAGTTGTCAGCTAATCTGGATGAGTTTGTGGTAACTGGAGTGACTGAAGTACTCTGTTCCATATGAACCTCAGCCTCATCCTGGGACCAGTGGGCTAACACAGCTTGTCATCCTGGTGATTGTGGAGGCACAGGGGAGCAAGCTCCAGTGCCCACACCCATTTGCAGCCTGTTGGTCGCGTCTGCTAATATCTCTCTGGCCAAAGCACGTCACATGGCTGAGTCACCCTCCCACCACACATGTTGCAAAGTTAAATGGCAGAGAGCACAGGTTCAGGGCTGGATGAAGAATTTCTTAACACAAAGAAAAATACGGTTTTGACATTTTGTCAAACACAAGAAGAAAAAGAAGTTTGCAAGTATCCAAGGGAAAAAGACAAATTAAAGGCTTAGTCATTCCCTCTTCCATTCAGGCCAAGGTGCTGCTGTATTATTTATGTCTGGAAAGGTTAACACTCAGCTGTGGTTAATGAGTAAAGCAGTCTGGAGGAGAACGGTCCGTGATAGGGTCAGCACTACCTTATAAAACTTGACGACAGCAAAGTCAGCTTTATTGCTTTTGTAGAGAGGGGGAAAGCCCTCTACCACCTCGATGGAGTAGGTTGAATCTGCTTTTGGGCAAGAGAAAAAAAATATTCTCTCCAAGTCTTGTTTACAAGAAAAGAGTATTGAACTGTGGAAGAGTTTAAGAGCGTGTGTGGGGAGATAGGAGTGTTTGCCAAAGAGAGGACAAGACAGCTGTGGGTTGCATCCATATTATACCTGGACAGGCAAGAAATGAGCTCCTATCTACAAAGCCAGATCTCCCAGGGCCAAACTGAAGGGTTATACTGGGGGTCAGGAAGGCGAGTCTGTGATGAGGATGTTTTCCCCATCGGCTTCAACCATCCCAAGTGACCATCACTTGCCCTTCTCCTCCTATTTCCAGGCAGATCCATTCTACATATACCCACCTCTGCTTTGGAAGCAGAACTGAAGCGTGCTGCTGTGAATTTTATAAACAATTCGCCAAGGTGTACACGGTTGTCACCTATGGACCTTGTGCTGACATAAATTGGGGCTCTACACGTGGCATCTTTCACTTCAGTGTAGTGTGAAATATGCCCTGTTGGGACATTGATGGAATACAGTACCTGATTTTAACTAAACTAACTCTCAGAAAATAAACACTTGGCTTTAAAAGTTTCCTGCCAAGAAATAGCAGTTGGAAGATTTATGCGGACAGACAATGTGGAAATGGCCCAGCTGACCATGAGCCCAGCACGTAAATGCGCTCTGGGTCAGCCATGCTGCGAGGTGCAGCAGTGGTGATCTGATCACTTCTGACGAGACGTCAGCCAAATGAAAAACATGGAAACGATGATTCTTTGAAATACATGTTTACATCCACTGTCATTAATCTGCCTCAAATGTTAGGCTGCATGTGAGTAGGAAGTCACCATGAGTAGCAGAATGTCCAAAAAGTAAGCATTCAGAATGAAGACACAAACTTCTAAAATAGCGTTGGCATTATTTTAGGTTGGGTGTCACCCAATCCACTATTTTTTTTAAATGTCAGTGTACAACAATTAAGAAGCATCTTTAAGGATTTCTTAGAAGAAGCAAAAGATCATGCATATTTTTTCTGTGTTCTTCCTTCTATGGTAAAAATGGCTGAAACAGATGTGGAAAAGAATATGTTCACAAACTAGAATGGATTCCTTGATCAGCAAATAGTATTTAAAGATGCACAGAAAACATGGTTGAAGGTTAGAAGAAATGTGTACAGACGAATTATACTGAGTGGGAGGTTTGTTATGCTTTGGGGTGAAAGTACAGATGTCTGAGTTAATGGTATTACTAGGTTATTTTTCAATAATGAACTTTGTAAGAACAAAGTGTGTGTGTGTGTGTGTGTGTGTGTGTGTGTGAGAGAGAGAGAGAGAGAGAGAGAGAGAGTCACTAATGGAATGAGGCACTAAGAAGATGTATTCTCCATAGAAAATGGCTTCTTGAAAACTTAGTGAATGTTAGCACCAAAGGAACAAGTGGTTTGATTGGAGGAAAAAAGGATTTGCAAGTCAGGCTACAGATTTGCCCCATGTGTGAAATTCTTTAATTCATTTGTCCTAAGCAAGATATTGCAGCAAAGAAATGAAAGCCAAATGAGTGCCTGTGTGGCTCAGTCAGTTAGTAGACAGACTCTTGATTTTGACTCAAGTCATGATCTCACTGAGGTGGACTCAAGCCCCAAGTTGGGCCACATGCTGAGGGGCCTGCTTGGGATTCTCTCTCTCCCTCTGTCTTTGCCCCTCCACTGCTCATGCTTGCTCACACTCTCTCTCAAAATAAATAAATAAATAAATAAACGGCAATCCCTATCAAAATAACACCAGCATTTTTCACAGAGCTAGAAAAAACAACCCTAAAATTTGTATGGAATCAGAAAAGATCCCAAATAGTCAAAGCAATCTTGAAAAAGAAAACCAGGGGCGCCTGGGTGGCGCAGTCGGTTAAGCGTCCGACTTCAGCCAGGTCATGATCTCGCGGTCCGTGAGTTCGAGCCCCGCATCGGGCTCTGGGCTGATGGCTCGGAGCCTGGAGCCTGTTTCCGATTCTGTGTCTCCCTCTCTCTCTGCCCCTCCCCCGTTCATGCTCTGTCTCTCTCTGTCCCAAAAATAAATAAAAAACGTTGAAAAAAAAAATTAAAAAAAAAAAAAAAAAAGAAAAAGAAAACCAAAGCCGGAGGCATCACAATCCCGGACTTCAAGCTGTATTACAAAGCTGTAATCATCAAAACAGTATGGTACTAACACAGAAACAGATGCTCAGATCTATGAAACAGAATAGAGAACCCAGAAATGGGCCCACAAATGTATGGCCAACTAATCTTTGACAAAACAGAAATAAATATCTAATGGAATAAAGACAGTCTCTTCAGCAAGTGGTGCTGGGAAAACAGGACAGCAACATGCAGAAAAATGAACCTGGAACACTTTATTACACTACACACAAAAATAAACTCAAAATGGATGAAAGTAAACATAAGACAGAAAGCCATCAAAATCCTCGAGGAGAAAGCAAGCAAAAACCTCTTTGACCTCGGCCACAGAAACTTCTTACTCAACACGTCTCCGGAGGCAAGGGGCACAAAAGCAAAAATGATCTACTGGGACCTTATCAAAAGAAAAATCTTCTGCACAGTGAAGCAAACAATTGGCAAAACAAAAAGGCAACCAGTGGAATGGGAGAGGATACTTGAAAACAACATATCAGATAAAGGAATAAAGGACTAGTATCCAAAATCTATAAAGAACTGACAAACTCAACACCCAAAAAACAAATAATCCAGTGAAGAAATGGGCAAAAGACATGAATATATATACTTCTCCAAAGACATCCAGATGGCCAACCGACACATGAAAAAATGCTCAATATCACTCATCATCAGGGAAATACAAATCAAAACCACAATGAGATACTACCTCACACCTGTCACAATGGCTAACATCAACAACTCAGGCAACAACAGATGTTGGTGAGGATACGGAGAAAGAGGATCTCTTTTGCACTACTGGTGGGAATGCAAACTGGTGCAGCCACTCTGGAAAACAGTATGGAGGTTCCTCAAAAAATTAAAAATAGAACTATCCTACAACCCAGCAATTCCACTACCAGGTATTTATCCAAGGGATACAGGTGTGCTGTTTTGAAAGAGCACATGCACCCCAATGTTTATAACAATATTGACAATACCCAAAGTACAGAAAGATCCCACATGTCCATTGATGGATGAGTGGATAAAGATGTGGTATATATATGCAATGGAGAATTACTCAGCAATCAAAAAGAATGAAATCTTGCCATCTGCAACTATGTGGATGGAACTAGAGGGTATTATGCAGAGCAAAATTAGAGAAAGACAAATAGCATATGACTTCACTCATGAGGGATTTAAAATACAAAACCGATGAACACAAGGGAAGATAAGCAAAAATAATATACAAAAAGGAGGAAGACAAAACATAAGAGACTCTTAAATATAGAGAACAAGCAGAGGGTTGCTGGAGGGGTTGAGGGAGGAGGGGATGGGCTAAATGGGTAAGGGGCTTAAGGAATCTACTCCAGAAATCATTGTTGCACCATGTGCTAACTAACTTGGATGATAAATAAACAAACAAACAAAAACACAAACTTACAAAGAAGTAGAAGTCAGAATTTCATAGGGCAATACTCTCAAACCTGAACGTGTGTGTGAGCCACCTGAGGTCTTGTAAAATGTAGATTTTGATTCAGTCGTCCTAACCTGTCCTGGATTCTGCATTTCTAACCAGCTTCAGGTGATGCTGCTGCTGCTGGTCAATGTACCACACCTCGAGTAGTGAGACCATACAGAAACAGAGAATGTAAGGGTTGGTATTAATTTTACAAAAATGAGATCATCTGCAATGTAGTAAAATATTTCTTTTGTAATGACACGTGGAGTGATCATGCAAATCATTTGCACTGCGGAGAGGTTAGCTGGTTATCTTGTGGCAAAGTCCTTAAGAGTGGTCATACAGGAGGTTGTGTTTTTGCAAAAATGCAATTTTGTGTTTTGCTGCTGGTGGTGTTTTTGCAAAAATTCAATTTTGTCAAATTTCTGATCTTTTAAATAATGTCAAATAACGATTAGATTTCTACCTAACAAGTAGAATACATACATATGTAATACACACACACACACACACACACACACACACACACACACACACACCTAATCTGTTCCTCAATGTAAAAGTGGCAATTTAATAATGAGTGAGAAAGTAACCGACCTTCAGAAGAAGCTGGTGCTATAGAGAAACCATTGTTTTCATCATTATGTGACATTGTTGAACATGACATAGGCACCACCTATGACATCTTTCATGTCTTCACACTAAGACACTGGATTTTCTAGCATTTAAAAATCAATCACACAATCTTGAACACATTTTACAAAAATATAAAAACATAGCTATATTCCATCAGTGTCCCTTCTGATTCATTCATAAGAAAATTAGGTTGAGATCAGAAAACACAGAAAGGTATTAGCTGAATTTCCACAAAACATTTGCATAATTGGTGAACATGACTGAGCAAAGAATACCATGATTTAGTAAGAGAGGCTGATGGTGCAAGCCTTCCATTTGGATCTATCAAGTGTGTTTTTTACCTCAGACAGCAATTAAAACCTAGTAAGAAAACAAACCAAACTTAGGACGAAACCATTGAATGATTGTATCACAAAGTCCTAAACCAAGATTTTAAAACAGAAAGCAGCATACTGAACTGCATTGTTCCCACAAAGAATATTAATAATATGTAAAAGATTTTAGTGAGAGTAAATATTGCCAATAACAAAATAATTACTTAAAAGTATTACTTGTTTCTTTATCTTATCCTTTTTAAAATTTATATTTTTGTGTATATCTTCATGTACAGAAAACATTACTACTGTAGTATATCTGAATAACTTTTAAATAAATAATATACATTTTGAGGTTGTTTACTTTTTTAATGTTTATTCATTTATTTTGAGAGAGAGTGTGAGCAAGGGAGGGGCAGAGAGAAGGAGAGAGAAAGAATCCCAAGCAGGCACCCCAGTGTCAGTGTGGAGCCCGACACGGGGCTCAAACTCACAAACCATGAGATCATGACCTGAGCCGAAATCAATAGTTGGACACTTAACCAACTGAGCCATCCAGGCACCCAAAGGGAATTGTTTACTTTTTAACTAATGGGGTGTGCAATACAAAAATATCAGAGGACGCTGATATAAATTAACACTATGAACTCTGGTCATTTTCCTTCATTCATTCAATCAACATTCACTACACACCAATATTGTCCTAATGAGTGGTGATTGCATATACATATTCTAAAAGACATTGAAACTCAGGGTGATCAGATTTTGTTAGCAATATGCAAAAACTGAGTAGGCCATCACCATAGAAAGAAGAAAAAAATCACCCTTTACGTTGGATTGGGCAGCTGTGCTGTGGAATGCCCTGGGTCTGGATCATTCCTGTTGAGCACTCAGTGAGCATTTATTGAACTCCAGCATGCCTGGTGAAGGAACGTGGTCCCAGAGATATTAAAGTGACTTCCGGTGGATCTCTGCTGCTGATTCATGAGGTTAGCCACCGATTGGGACCAGCACTCTTCAGAGGAGCTTAAATGCCCAATCAGGAGCTTTGTCTAAATGTTGCTTCATTTTTCCTTTTAAGAGCGCTATGTCTTTTGTTAGAAAAAGAGTTTCTGGGGAACTCTTATCACAAAAAATGCTTTGTATAAACTGCCTCTTGTGGAACCATTGCTATGGCTTCGCTAAGTCCTGTTGTACATGATCACTAGTTTAAAGAACTCCCAGTGGGAAAACAACATAAAGGGAGATATTTGAATCTTATTTAAGGACAAGTAGAAATTACTTTCTTTGTATTAGGAAGAACCTGAGGCAGAATCATGTGTTCAGGATAAAGGAATAGGTGTTTTTCTCCCTCTTCCTAATTTTGTTACAGGGAAGAGAAATAAAAGAGTTAGGGTTGAGAAAAAAAGGAGTTGAAACACAAGGGGAACTAAGTCATCAGCAGGCTTTAAATGAGGATGCAGCTAGCATCTGAGAGAAGCCACAAAGCTTTGCAGTATAAATCTAGCCTGAAGGTCCAGCTCCACATGTCAGCCTTGAAGCATACTGGCTAGAAGATGGAAATTACAGTAAAGTAAAAAGAACATACTAATCAGAGCATGGCTATGGGAGAAGAGTTATATTTAATGGTAACTGATAACTAATGTATACACAGAAAAAAATAATGTTTCTCTAAGAAAAATGGGGTTTTTTTGTTTTTTTATTAAAAAAATTGTTTTACGTTTATTCATTTCTGAGAGACAGAGAGAGATAGAACATGAGCAGGGAAGGAGCAGAGAGAGAAGGAGACACAGAATCCGAAGCAGGCTCCAGGCTCTGAGCTGTCAGCACAGAGCTCAACGCGGGGCTGAAACTCACGAACCATGCGATCATGACCTGAGCCAAAGTCAGACACTCAACCGACTGAGCCACCCAGGTGCCCCTAAGAAAAATGTTTATTCTCTGAGAATAAACAGCTTTATTGTCTATTGTTTCAAGTCAGCAATTTTAAGAAGTATACTAAGGGCTCCTGGGTGGCTCAGTTGGTTAAGTGTCTGACTTTGGCTCAGGTCACAATCTCACAGTTCTTGAGTTCAAGCCCCACATCTGTGTTGACAGCTCAGAGTCTGGAGCCTGCTTTGGATTCTGTGTTTCCTTCTCTCTCTGCCCCTCACCCACTCATGCACCACCCCCTCCCCCCCAAGAAAAAAGTATACTAAATAGTTAATAACTAAAAAGTAGAAAATAAGTTACTATGTTTGGACTTGGGCAAACAAACATCATTTGAATCTAAAGAAAAACATTGCCCAATAGTTTGCCCAAAATGATTAAGACACTGCCACTTGGTGGCAATGTGTACTAATTGCAGGAAAAGAACCCACTGTGTTTTTTTTTTTTATCTCAACTTTGAGAATGGAGATTGAGTTTTTCTTCTTTTTGGTCCTGTCTTCTAAGGTGATATGGATTTTCAAAGCTATAAAAGTAAACACTGCACAGCTAATTGTTTCAACAAATCATTATTGAGCACCTACATGTCACCAGGTACTATTCCAGGTACTGGGGACACAGGGGTGAATTGGAGAATTAATAGCTATGCTTTCATGTGTTTCAATTCTGGTGAGAAAATAGGTAATGAATGAATGGATGATTCCTTTTTTTTTTTTTTTTTTTTTATTAAAAATTTTTTTTTTCAACGTTTATTTATTTTTGGGACAGAGAGAGACAGAGCATGAACGGGCGAGGGGCAGAGAGAGAGGGAGACACAGAATCGGAAACAGGCTCCAGGCTCTGAGCCATCAGCCCAGAGCCCGACGCGGGGCTCGAACTCACGGACCACGAGATCGTGACCTGGCTGAAGTCGGACGCCCAACCGACTGCGCCACCCAGGCGCCCCTGGATGATTCCTTATATTACTAAGGTCCACATGAGGATAAGACAGGTGGGAAGTAACTGGGAGAATTACTTAGGGAAGGCTTCCTTGAGAAGCTGACATTTAGACTTAGAGACAAAATAGAACTCAGCCTCCCAAAGCTCTGAGAGAGAAGCATTCTAGGCAGAGGAAACAGCAAATACAAAAGCCCTAAAAAGAGAACAACTGTTTGTAATGAGCCAAGGAGAGAGCGGTAGTAGGTTAATTTAGAGAGAGGGGGCAGGGCCATAAACAGCAGGAAATTTGAACCTCGTGCTAAGTGCAATAGGAAGATGTGGGAAATTGAAAAAGGGAGGCACAATATTTTGCAGCTCTTCTCTGCAAGAGTTAGAGTGTATTTTCCCATCTCGGAAATCCGGGCTGGCTTTGTAACTTGCTTTGACCTAAGAATGTGGCAGAAATGATGTGTTAATTTCAAAGGCTCAGCCTCAAGAAGTCTTGGAGCTTCCACCTTCACCTTGTTGGAATGCTTCTGCCACCACATAAGATATCGCTGGCTGGGCTACTAGACAGGAAGTGACCTTGTAGAGAACAAGGCCTGGCCAATAACCAGCACCAAAGTCCCAGATGTATGAATAAGGGGAATTTACCCTCACAAGTCCTCATATAGTTGCCAAATGACTACAGCCACATGTGTGAGTCCAGACAATTCCCACAATAAAACTGCCCCCCAACCTATGTTACTGAGCCCAACCTACGTTACTGATCCACAGAACTATGACAAATAATTAATAGTTTTTTAAGCCACTATGTTCTGGGATGATTTGCTCTACCATAACTGAAACAGAAGTTCTGGAGAAAATTCTGTAAGGAAGCCTAGGGCAGCCATGGAAATACGGCAGCACCATACTCCTGAACAGAGCCAGGTATCAGTAAGAACAACTTCCAACAAGAGAAATGGACTTGGTAAAAGCCCGTGAAGGTCTCTGTCTGGCTGTTTTGTGAGCTAATACTTCCCACGGTGCTGAATTGGACCGAACCCTGACTGTTCCCTGGAGGCTTTGGGGACGATGTTGAGTTGGGATTCAGGGTCCAGAATGGAGTGGAGTTTTAGATCCATCCACTTGTAAAATGTATATAAGTTATACTTAAGGTAGCCTCATTCAGAACTGAGTGGAGAGGGGAGGATTCTGGACTCCTCACTTACGTTTGGGGTATGGGAATTAAGCAAGTTCATTGCCCTTTGACACCTTGAATTCCCTTATCTCTTAATTATAGTTACAAGCTGCATACCGCTTGTGGTAGAATATTCTTTTCCCTAGTTGATATTCCGAGTCTATGGAATTCTAGGTACTAATGAGCAACCCAGCAACACTGGATGTTTAAGAAGAACCCACTAGCCAAGATGCATGTAAAGCCCAGATTCTTCTATGCTCCTTTGAAGATGGCCATGAGCTCACCGGGGGACCTTCCTAGCAAACATCTCTGAGAACAGAAGGAGGGTCTCAGCAGCAGTCTGACACATACCCATCTTCCCTGATAAGAGTCCCCATTCCCTGTCACGCAACATGGAGGATGTATCTGGAGGCAGCTGAACTGCAGGGAAATTTACTCTTCTGTGAGCCTTGTTCATGGAATGTCCTTTCTGAAGCTAGATGTGAAACTCCCATATCCTAGTTTCCTTGGCATGGCAGGAACCATTCCCTTCACATCCCTCCTAAGATTCCACAAGATTATGGGATTTACATCTTGTTTTAATTTGTCTTAAGCAACCCAGGAGTCACATCTGCTAAAAGCCAAGTCCTGACTCCATTAATAGTTACAGCCACCCCCCAGCCACAACCCAACCCAGAAATATCTCCTTCTTGTCCTTGGACTACCTATTGTGTACTTGGGCTGGAACAGTTTCACTATGTGTTCCCTCTGCCTCAACCATCTCCCCTACCCTTTTCCAGCTGTGTCCTTTATTGACCTCATGGCAGCCTTCTCTTCTCCTCCTATATTCACAGTGTCAGAAGCAACCTTCATGTTCAGGCCAGGTCTTGGGGCCTCTGGGTTTGACCCCCATGTCTCTTTCTCCTCTCTCTAGAGTGTTGTCTCTGGATCTGATTCCACCTGAGTGGTTTCCAGTCTCCTCTTCGATTGCATGGTTTATATTTAGGTTTGGCTGCAAATGAGCAGACAGATGATGCAGAACCACCTCTCTCCCAGGGGGTGGGTCCTTCTTTCTCTTACTGACATTCTAGGGAAGGAAGTGTTGTCTGGCGGCCAGGAAGCAAGAGAAGCATGGTGAGAGGTGAGAGAAGTGATTTGTAGCTAAAAGGAAAGGGTAGAGAGTTATGAAAAGGGAAAGTAGAAAGTGAAGCATTAGGAACTGGCTAAGCACAAACTGTAGATCTCAAAACAAAACAAAACAAAACAAAACTAAACTAAACTAAACTAAGAAAGGAAAAAAAATCCTTGTGTCTTTGGAACTTGGGTTGTGATATAGGTTCAACCAATCATTCAAACTTAATCAAATACCTACTCTGTACCTAGTATAGTCCATGCCCTTAAGAGCTTATGTCCAGTAGAAGAAACACATTTAAATAAAAAATTATGATGCAGGAAGAACAAAGGCTAAATGACTGGTCTGGGAGCTCAGAACCAGCCTTAAGCAATGAAAGAGGGTGTGTCCTAGAAACTGACCAAGAACAGGTTTTAGGACTCAGTATATAAACAGCATTGTGCATCGTATTAAGGGATTTAGACTTTATCTTGTAGGGAATGGGGATGGAGTCAAAGTTTGTAAGCAAAGGGGTGACACAGATAGATGTGTTTTAGAAAGATAAGTCTCTGACAGCATGGCTTAGAGGATAAGAGTTGAGGTCAGGGAACTATTTGAGGTACACTAGCACCCCACAGAGGAACGTGTTTATTTTAAACTAAGACCAGGATGGTGATTTTGGACTGAAGGGAATAGATTTTGAGATTCAGTTTCAGAGCTGGAATCAACAGGATTTGTTCTCCAGGTGGGTGTGTGAGTTCTGAGAGAGGGACAACAAAGGATGATTTCTAGGTTTCAGTCTTGACCACTTACTTAGACCTTTATACCACTGACTAACATCTGAGATATAGGAAGAGGAGAAGTGGTTGGGGATACCACAAATTCACTGTCCCATGAGCAATATTTTAGGAGTCCCAGAGTTACAAAACATCCCATTTTTGATGAATGAATATGCCATACTCCACCCCTATTTCTGACCCACTTTTCTTTTTTCTTTTTCTTTTTCTTTCTTTCTTTCTTTCTTTCTTTCTTTCTTTCTTTCTTTCTTTCAGAATGAGTGCATGCAAGTTGGGGAGAAGGCAGAGAGAGAGGGAGAGAGAGAGAATCCCAAGCAGGCTCTGTGCTCATTGAAGAACCAGACATGGGGCTCTATCCCATGACCGTGAGATCATGACCTGAGCTGAAATCAAGAGTCATATGCCCCCTGGCCCATTTCTCTATTAGCTCCCACCCCAAAAGCAAACTGAAGCATAGGAAGATGTGAATGTTCTCTTCACCTCAAGCATTCATTTACTCGGCAGCCGAGAGGAAATGGGTACTCCGGTCTTACAAGCTTTCCAAGTCATCAGTGAACCTGTGCTGCATGCAAGCAGTCCTTTAGTCGTTCCTCTTCTCCAGTAAACCACAACCCACCCTCCTTGAAGTCAGGAGCGATTACAAAGGAAAGGAAAGGAAAGGAAAGGAAAGGAAAGGAAAGGAAAGGAAAGGAAAGGAAAAGAGAGGGGAGGGGAGGGGAGTGGTGGGGAGGGGAGGGGAGGGAAAGGGAAGGGAAGGGAAGGGAAGGGAAGGGAAGGGAAGGGAAGGGAAGGGAAGGGAGGGGAAAGGGAAAAGAAAGGAAGGAGGGGTCAGGAAATGTGTCTACCAACTAGGGAGCAGGGTCTGTTAGGGTCTGTTTCTCTTGGAGCTGTCAACAGGGATGAGGCAAAGATTCTCTACATCTCAAGATGGGATTCTCCTTTCTAGGGCTGCAGGACGTGACCAAAAGGATTGTCTACCCATCTATACCCTGATGCTCTCCCTTTTGGAGTTGTTCTCTCACTTTCATGTGTCTTTGAGTTGGGCTCAGGAAGTGAGAGTCCAGACAAGGAGAATTATACGTTGGTCATCTTTTCCTCCAGAAAGGCCTCTATATGGTTCATACTGATTTGCACTAACAGGAGCATCTCCTCACTTAGACTCATCTCTTTGCTCATAATGACACCTAACAGGTGGCCTACTGAGAATACCTGTCATCGAGGAAAGAGAAAATTTAGTTCTATAAATTATATAAATATAATACTTTTGAAATATTAACTGATGATCTTTTCCCTCATCTCCTATCATCCAAGAGACTCTAATCCACCCTACATTTAGGCAGCCAGGCCATTCAGCTTTCATTTTCTTGGGAAATAAATGCAACAGCAGAAGGCAGGAAGAGTAAAAACAAGGGCTTTTTCAGACTTTGGCGTTTTAAAAGCCTAGGCCTTAGGAAACAAGATAGGATTCATGTCACAGATGAAACATCAGGGAAAATATATTAGAAGTTAAATATTTCCTGGTCTGGAGGTGGGGGTAAGAAAGAAGAAGGAAGTGAGCAACTTGTGAGTACGTATTTATTGGTAAGTTCCTATGAAAGGAGGAGGGGGGGGGGGGGGAAAGCCCTGAAGAAATCTGGTTGTTCAAAGAAATGAGGGCTTTGCTCCAGGCCCTGAAATTTAGAGGGGGTAAAAATATGAGATAGTGACGTTTGAAGATTTTACCAGTTTCAAATTCCCCATCCCCATCCACTCCCACAACTGTGACACCCCCACTCAACTTCGCCAGGTGAGATCAGCTTATTTTTTTGCCTGACTTGCCCTTTGCCACCTCTACCAGCCAGACAGATGCTTGAAGTGGGAGCCTCAAAATGAAAAGGGGACAGAACACTCTCTAGTCCTCAGAGCTATGTCCTCCTCTTTCCCCTGCTTTCCTTACTACTGGTTACCTTCCCTGATGGCAGGACAGACCCAGTGCCACCTGCACGCATCACTATTTATGCCCCAGATTTCAGGTATTCTCACAGGTGTCCTCTGCAAAACTGGTGCCGGGAGCTTCTTCTGGGTCACCCAGAAAATGCGCTACCTGTGCTGGGGTGGGTATTACTTCCACAGGGTATGGGCCTGACCCTAAGCTCAGCTTCCCATGGCACCAGGGGCTTCTTTGTGCCAGAAGGTGGCCTGTAATATCCCGGGAACCCCAAGTTTTCCAGTCCTAAGCAACTGTATTCAAAGAGAACATCTGTAACCAGCTGTAGCCCAAACCCAAGCTGCCTGGCCCTGCACTGCCTGTCTGTACAGGTCATTTCTCACCCTTGATCTGTGAAAAGGCAGAAATCGCAGAGGAGCAAGGTGCCCTAGCACCAACACATCTCCGGTGGATTGATGATAGACAGAAACCTGTTCTTTCTCTTCTGCTGTTTACCTGAAGCACTTCCATTTCCTACCAAAAAAAAAAAGAAAAAACTATTCCTTATTCCACATCAGGTGATCTTGAGCCATTTGTCCCAAACCTGACACACAGCAGATAGTGACTCAGATGGAACACAGCTGGCAGAATGCTGCATTTAAGAAATTAAGAAGTCATGAAATGTAGATGAACTAGCACAGGCTTTGACTCTGGATTTCGAAGCTAGCTCTGCTCTCTACTAGCTGTCTAATATGGAGTAAATTTACCTCTCAGCCTCCATTTCAACGTGTGTAAAATGGGCAAAATGAATATCATATTCGGTGGATTGTGGTGAAAATCACATGAGATAAAGCTCCTATTGTGCTTGGCAGTGTAATGTCCTCATTGCTATAAAGAAGTGGACAGTGGGGAAGCATGCTTCAATCCAGGCATGATTGCTCCCTCTCCTGGGGTTTCTCTACATGGATCAATTTCTCCTATGTTCTTTGTTAGAAACATGCAACTGTTCTCCTGGTGATCAGTTTATCCTTCTGTGAAATGGCACAGTTTAAGGAACCATTAGGAGTCATAAACAGTCACTTACCTGGTGGTCTGATCTCTCACCTGGTAACCTTGTCCAACCAGACCTTAAACCAGGCTTTGGAAGACAGTGACAAGGGCGTCTGAGCAGCCAAAGTAGGCATTCCAAGGTCCGCCCATCATAGCTCACACAGGTTGGGAGCAAAAGTTCCCTGGGTTTAGAAAAGTTTCTGGCTTTGAAAACAAATAAATTCAAACCCAACTTCTACCATCTATGTCACCCTGGAAAGTTGCTCACCTTTTTTGAGGCTCAGTTTCTTAAATTTAAATCAGGGTGACAGGATGTGGTAAGGGTTAGGTATAATGTTCCCAGCCCATAGAGGCTCCTTAATAATTGGGCTATTATTATTTCTGTAAGGCCAGACTCCTCCAGCCCTTGTTGATACTTAATAATGGTCAGTAATGCAGTTGCACAAAGGTGAGTAAGTTTGCTTCTCTGGTCACTGAAGCAGTAGGTTCAGGCAACTAGGAAAATGTCTTCAGAAAGCAGGGGTTCTCAGCCTTGGCTGCACATTAGAATCTGGGGAGCTCCTAACCCTCTAGTGCCCTCACCATACCCCCAGACCAATTACATACAAGCGCTCTGGCCGGCACCCAGACATCAGTACTTATAATGCTTCCCAGGTGATACTGATGTGCAGTCAAGGCTGAGAACCTTAAGGCTGCTTCCCCAATGTCAATGTGCATATGTAGCACCTGGGGAACTTATTGAAATGCAAAATCTGATTGAGAAGGCCTGAGGTGAGGCTCAGATTCTGAATGAATTTCTAGTAAGTTCTAGTAAGTTCCCTGGTGATGCTGATGCTACTGAGTAACAAGAGCTAGAGGAAGATTTCTCTCTTCATCAAGATATGATAGCTGAGAGTCTAGTATCATGAGAAGAGATTAAAAAAAAAAACTGTAGAGTCTTGAGCTCCAAAAGCAGAATGGCCTGGGACTATTTAAGCAGAGGCATGTAGCCCTATATTTGTTAGTAGTTCCAAGGAGTATCACTGTTTTGTAAAAAGCCCAAGTTGATGGTCATAATTACAACCCCAAATCTCTGAGAAAAATTTGCATTATATGTAAGAGCATTTATTTAAGAGACCAGGAAACATATCACATATTTTAGAGAATCTCCTAGCAAAAAACATATCTCCAGTTGTAAGAAGTGAGCTTTAGACAAATCTTCCAATGAAAAATAATCAATGTCTTGTCAATGCCCATTACTGGGTTTACCAGAAGATTGTCATTCAAAGGCAACTGACACTCAACCCTAGTCATGAACTGACATAGGCAGTGTTACTGTTCCCAATTACTTATTCTCCTGTCCCTATAAAAGGATTATAATGTCCCACTCCATTGACACTGGGATTGGCCATATGACTTTTTTGGCCAAAGGAACATGAGCACTTGAAACATACTATGTGCTATATACAAGCAAAATGTAAGCACCATTGCATGGTTCCTTTGCCTCTGCCACAAGACTCTATTAGGGGGTGCTTCTTCATTCTGGATCCTAGAATGAAGAAAACATAAGCAGGACTTGCAGCTGACATGTACAGGACTGAAAAATAAGCACTGCAACAATTGACTAATACATGAGCAATGAAGAGAGGGTTGCAAAACACAGAAAAGACACCATTCCTCCCCTCATGGACAGTGAGGTGGTTATGGTATGAAACAGAAAGTGAGTGTGGCCAGTAGTGAATGTGGCTTCACAAATGCAGATCCTGAAGGGATAGGTAAATGTGGGGACAAGGAGAAAACAGATACCTCCTGGTAGATTTGGGCAGGTTTCTTAGAGAAAACACTCTCTGAAGTGAAGAGAGTGTCTGGAAGAAAGTAATAGAGTGAATTGATGTAAGACATGAGAGGGTTAGATATTAGATTTGGGTTAGATATTATATTTGAAGCCCAACTTTAGAGTTAGATTGAAGGAGGGGGCAGAGAGGGGCAAAAAGGGGAGAGGACTTTGCTATAAAGAGTGACAAGTTTTTTCCTACTAAAGATATCCAGTCTTCAAGATGCTTCTTTCCTAGACTATCCAATGGAGAGAAGACAGTCTCTTTAGCAAATGGTGCTGGGAGAACTGGACAGCAACATGAGGAAGAATTAAAATGGACCACTTTCTTACACCATACACAAAAATAAATTAAAATGGATGGAAGACCTAATGTGAGATATGAAACCATCAAAATCCTATATGAGAAATCAGGAAGCAACCTCTTCGACCTTGGTTGCAGCAACATCTTACTTGGCATGTTTCCAAAGGCAAGGGAAATAAAAGCAAAACTGAACTTTTGGGACCTCATCAAGATAAAAAGCTTCTGCACAGCAAGGAAACAATCAACAAAACTAAAAGGTAACCGACAGAATGGGAGAAGATATTTACAAATGACCTACCAGATAAAGGGTTAGTATCCAAACTCTGTAAAGAATTTACCAAACTCAACACCCAAAAAAGTCCTGATTTCTTAGAGTGGGATATGGTGCCTGTGATGCGCATTGCTAATTTGCTACAATATTAATCACTGTTTTTAGTCCTTTCATGGACAAACCTAAGGAGTTAATGGGGAAAAAATCTACATACAGTCAGTTCTGCTGTAATGCTTGTTTAGAAAATGTAAACTTGTTCAAATATGATTGGTATATTAAGGAACAATTTGAGCCTAACACAGATTTTGTGTTTGGCTATGGGTGGTTTCATACAGGAGAAATATTGGGTGAAGGCAGAAAACCGCACCCAGCTGATCCAAGCTGCTTAAGAATACATGAAACAGTGAAAAAACAATCAGGACTAATCTTTCCAACAGACAGAGAGAAAGCACAGCTATACACAAAGGCCTTAAACCCAAATTGCCAAATCCTGCAGAAGTGGCATCTTTTGCTGCGATGAGTGGCTGGTTTGGTGGTTTGGAATATCTCCAATCTCCAGAATTTTCAGCTGTCAGGTAAAGCCACAAGTACAGACTAGAAAGCAGCAAAAGAATTTCCAGCAGCGACACAGAAGCTACCCGAAGAAGCTGTGCATCGGGTCACATTCTGGATGGTGATGAAACAGGTATCTATTATAAATGCAATGCTCAAACGGCCTCCATCTCAAAGGCAGAAAAACATGACCCAGGATTTAAGGCTACAAAAGATCTCGGAACTCTGGTGTTCAGCACCAATGCCCAACAGAGGCTAATGAGCCAGCTGCCCACACACAGCAGGTATTCCAACTTTCTACCCGGTTTCTTTTTTTTTTTTTTTCAACGTTTATTTATTTTTTTTGGGACAGAGAGAGACAGAGCATGAACGGGGGAGGGGCAGAGAGAGAGGGAGACACAGAATCGGAAACAGGCTCCAGGCTCCAAGCCATCAGCCCAGAGCCTGACGCGGGGCTTGAACTCACGGACCGCGAGATCGTGACCTGGCTGAAGTCGGACGCTTAACCGACTGCGCCACCCAGGCGCCCCTACCCGGTTTCAACTAAGCCTCCTTCCCACTGCTTCACAATAACCAACAAGCCACACCCTTACGATGCCCCCTTCCACAAGCAACCCTCAGGTCTTGTTCAAGGCAAAGTGCCATATTTATTGTCCTATTTATGTATTTCTTACCCATTTAACATGTATAGAATTGCGCCACCATCTTTGCTAAATGTCTACCCTTAAAAAAATGTCACCGATGACGTGTTTGAGTGTTGTGCCTTTATTCTCATTTCTGCCATAAGCCTCGTGGCTTTTATGGAATGGTTTTGCACACGGCGATCATTCTTAGGACCACGTATATCATATTCTGCATGCACACACCTCATGAGTTCGTATTCATCCTTCCAATTCAATTTCAGGGCTGTAAGATTTTCACTTACTTAACCTCCTCTGTAGTACATCTGTATCTCCATTCTTCCGTGCCAAAATCCTGGTTCTCAAGGATGTAGGAGATGGTAGAACATTCCATAAGTACTCATTTGCTTTAGCCCATCTCACACACACAACATTATCAGAATAACAATACAAAAATTGCCACAACCTATATAATTATTGAAAACTCTCCCAGAGAAAAGCCGTCCAGTTCTCCCAGCACCATTTGCTAAAGAGACTGTCTTTTTTCCATTAGATACTCTTTTCTGCTTTGTCAAAAATTAGCTGGCCATATGTTTGTGGGTCCATTTCTGGGTTCTCCATTCTATTCCATTGATCTATGTATCGTTTGTGTGCAAATACCAACTCAACACCCAAAATACAAATAATCCAGTGAAGAAATGGGCAGAAGACACGAATAGACACTTTTCCAGAGAAGGCATCCAGATGGCAAACAGACACATGAAAACATGTTCAACATAGCTCCACATTTCATCAGGGAAATACAAATCAAAAGCACATTGAGATACTGCCTCCCACCAGTCAGAGTGGCTAATATTAACTCAAGAAACAACAGATGTTGGCAAGGATGTGGAGAAAGGGGAAGCTTCTTGCACTGTTGGTGGGAATGCAAACTGGTGCAGCCACTCTGGAAAACAGTGTGGCGGTTCCTCAGAAAATTAAAAACAAAATTACCCTATGATGCAACAATTGCACTACTAAGAATTTATCCAAAGGATACAGCAGTGATTCAAAGGGGCACATGCACTCCAAGGTCTATAGCAGTGCTATCAACAATAGCCAAATTATGGAAAGAGCACAAACGTCCATCAACTGATGAATGAATAAAGAAGATGTGGTATATATACACAATGGAATACTACTTGATGATGAAAAAGAATGACATCTGGGGCGCCTGGGTGGCTCAGTTGGTTAAGCGTCTGACTTCAGCTCAGGTCATGATCTCGCAGTTTGTGAGTTCGAGCCCCGCGTTGGGCTCTGTGCTGACAGCTCAGAGCCTGGAGCCTGCTTCGGATTCTGTGTCTCCTCCTCTCTCTGCCCCTCCCCTGCTCATGTTCTGTCTCTCTCTGTCTCTCAATAATAAATAAACGTTAAAAAAATTAAAAAATAAGAAAAAGAATGAAATCTTGCTATCTGCAGCAATGTGGATGGAACTGGAGGGTATTATGCCAAGCGAAATAAGTCAGGCATAGAAAGACAGATATAATATGACTTCACCCATGTATGGAATTTGAGAAACTTAACAGATGACCATAAGGGAAGGGAAGGAAAAATAAGATACAAATAGAGAGGGAGGCAAACCATGAGAGACTCTTAAATACACAGAACAAACTGAGAGTTGATGGAGTTGTGGGGTTGGGGGGGTGGAATATGGGTGATGGACATTGAGGAGGGCACTTGTTGGGATGAGCACTGGGTGTTGTATGTAGATGATGAATCATGAAAATCTACTCCTGAAGCCAAGAGTACACTGTATGTGAGCTAACCTGACAATAAAAGACAAGAAGAAAAGAAGAAAGAAAGAAAGAAAGAAAGAAAGAAAGAAAGAAAGAAAGAAAGAAAGGAAGGAAAGAGAAAGAAAAGAAAAGAAAAAAGAAAAGAAAAGAAAAAAAGAGAAAAGAAAAGATGCTTCTTTCCTGGTCTACCTGGAGAAGGCATCGAGGACCACTTTCAACTCCTCTTCTTTACTCTCCGGAGAGGAGCCATGGGTCTGATTCACCAGACTCCTAGGCACTGATTTGACTTTTTCTTGCTCTTTCTCTGGCTCTATTTTCTCTGGTGCTGATGGATGTGGTTTGTAGTTAAATAACAAAGTCGCTTAATTCTCTAGCCTAGGACAAATGAGGTACCCCAGGACTTAATCCAGCTCCTTCAAGTTTGGCCCCAGGCCCTAGAGTAACAGCCCCAGCTTTCACAAAGTGTCAAAGTGTCGCTTGGTCAGCCATTGTCCTGGGCTTCTATCTCCCTTGCACACCTCACCTGTAGGGAGAAATAATTAACATGGGAAGGCTTATATTCCTGTGTCCTCTGGCCAAAACTCCATCTTTAATACCATTTTAATACTAAACCCCCCTCAGACTTCTAAGACTATGTAACTTACTCATGCCTGCTATTCTTGTGACTATCACCTGAGAGCCAGAGAGATATTTTCAGCCAGAGTCAAGTTTTAAATAATTGTGTGTGTGTGTGTGTGTGTGTGTGTGTGTGTGTGTGTGTGTGTCTTTTAAGAACACCATGACATGCTGTAATTATGACGATGGGGGAATTGTTTCCTAAACTTCCTCATCAGTTTATCAGAATCCAAACAGGAACATAAGATCTGAAAACAGGTGAATTCAGCTCAGCTCTCCTGGACATAAAAATAGTGCATCTAAAGAGTACATGAAAAAAAGAGTGAGTCCCACAGAAGTAGAAATGGCCACAGCAAAAGGACAACTACAAAGAAAAGAGAAAGTCTTAGAATGAGAAAGTCAGCTAGGGACCAAATAACTTGAGCGTCCGCCCCCCTCTCCCCCCCCCCCCCCCCCCCCCCGCTTCTTTCCCCTCATCTGTCCTCCATTTGATGAAGCAGACAATTTTAGCTTGTAAGATGCTTGGGCTGAGGGGGATGTTTCTTTGTGTCACAAGCCAACAGAGGAAAGAGTCTTGCAAAATCATTTTCTTTCTCTTCTCTGCATGTAAAATCCATTGTAAGGCTGAGGCCATGTCTCTACTCTAGAGAAAAGAAAAGTATTTACAAAGAAGGCAGAAGAATGTCTTGACATGTACACAAAAGAGAGGGCCAATTAAAGCCCACAATAGGGGAGAGCTTTGTGAGCTTATTTCTGGCAGGAGCAAAAACTCCTGGCCATTGACCATCTATCTTCCTTTAGACCAGCAACCAAATCCAAGTCACAGGGATAAGAGACCTGAAGAGTTGATCAGAATTTGACATCCACTGGCTTGTACTCCATCATTTTCCCACAGGCCTTATCATGATGGCACCAGACAGAATGGCCCATGGGAAGCAGAATTCTCCTGATACAGCGGGTATTTTTACCCAGAGCAATTAGATCAAGAGGACACGGTTTAATTCTTTGTTCACAGAGCCACTTACTTTCCGCTCTGCACCCTTCATTCTTTTTCTACTCTTCTATTTTCTGGGTTTCTTTTTTTAATCCTCAAAAAATAAAATCTTCTTGTTTCCTTCTAATCACTACTATCTGCAATTAACAGGAAGGGCTCTCCTCAGTTAACTACTGTTCCCAGAGTAGAGTGCGCATGCAGGAAGCCAAGCCGGTGAAGCATTAGGAGAGAAGGTAGGGTAGGATGCAGGCTGGGGACAGAGAAGGATAATGCGAGAGCTGAACTTGGGGAGAAGACTGGAAGAGGACAAGACTTGCTGGAGGGAACTGGGCCACTGGGAAGGGAAGATAAAGAAATATATATGCGCCACACTTTAAAGTCAGAAGCTGGGCTGCTATCTCTTACCAACAGAGAGGCCATTGTTATAGCAAAGGAATGAAGAGTCTGACCCCAACTTTCGAATTCTGACTGCTGACAGCTTTTAAGCCTCACCCCTCCCTCTTCCTCCTGTGCCCAGAGCAGCTGATAAGAAAGTTTGGGTGCCCCTACTTTTGGTGAGGGCAAGGGATTTGCACTGAGCAAGGCCATGCCTATGCAGGAATTCTCACTCCGGTCCCATTCCTAATCACAACAAAATCTCTGTGCCAGATGCTTCGTCTGCTTTCTGAGGCATTTCAATCCCACCTGAGTGGCCTGCCCTGCCCTGCCCTGCCCTGCACTGCCCTGCCCTCTGTTACATAATCCAAACCTTTTCATACCCTCTTGGTATGCAGGGGCCACTGTCAGTCTCCATATCTGAACCAAAATTTGAGTAGGCATCCACCTGCATCTGCGGGTAACCAGAGAGGAATAGATCCAGGAATTCTCTCATAATCCATGGTGATATCTGGTAATGATATATACAGGCAAAACAACAACAAAACAACTTCAGAAAAGCTGGACCAAGTTGACAAAAAGATGGTCAAGGATAGAGGCTGATATAACTTACAGGGGATAGAGATGGAGATGGCACTGACTCAAGTCAGTATTTCTAATCTTAGTTTATTGATCAGGGTCTATCAGCTGGGCCACTTCCATGAAGTTGAACTGCCTGCAAAACCACACGCTACAAGCACATAAAATGTGAGCTGGGAACATTGACCATGGTTCTAGGAGAACTGCAAACCTCCATTTATCTCACTTGTTCTGACCCTTTCTCCCTGAGTTTTCAGTCTCCATCTGGCTCTCTCACTGCCTCCAATTTTTATTTTATATGTCCATGATTTGATAACTTGCTTTGGATATGACAGTCTGATTTGAGCATTTCCCCCCTCAGATTTCAGCCAAAATTTTATTTTGGCCACCATACATTAGGACTCTAGGTAAGCAATACCTCTATACATACGATACACACACACGCACACATGTGCACACACACACACACCATACACACCAGGAATGGAAAGCTGACTAGTGAGAACAGAGAGCTAGTGAGATATATTCAGAATCCAAACTTCCCGGATATCTTAACCACCCCACCCAGGGTTTACATCAGACTATATACGTTACAAGAAAATCACATGCATAGAGAGTCTAGCAGCACTATCTTGTTTTCTCTGAAATTAGACCAGGACAGCTAAGATCATTGGAGAAATAGTAATTTGGTCAAAAAACGAGAGACAAGTACTTGGCCCAGTGCTCTCTATTTTTCAGTTCATCAAGACTTCGTGGTTAACTGAAAAGTGAGATTGAAAATATTAGATTCGAGCTGTATACAAATCAGCACAAAAGATGCTCTGTAATAGTGGAGAGAACCAAATTGGAAGTTCCAGTTTTAACTGTGTCACTCTCTCTCTCTCTCTGTGATTTTATGTAAGTCACCTTATTTTTCTGCACTTTAGTTTCCTTCTGTATAAATTGGTGCATTTAGACCAATATCTAAGGTTCTCTAAACTCTAAACCCTTAGTGGTTATGTTAGTCAGGATAGTCTAGGCTATGTTACAGTAACAAATAAACTAAGAATCTTAGTGGTTAAAACCTAAAGTTTATTTCTCAAAATCTGCTCTTGTTCTTAGGGCTCCTGAGGGAAGTTCTTTCCCAAAGATTCAGGTTAATGGAGGCTCTGTCATTTAGTAGTTGTACCATCTAGAAGACAAGGCCTTTAAGGCCTTTGTAGCAAGCATAAGAGAAAACTACGGGTCAAGCACTAGCTTTTAAATGTTTTGGTCCAGGTGTGACATATATCACTTCCACTCACAGCCAAGTGACCAGTTAGCTCTGTCCAACTGCAAAAGGGTGGGGCAGTGTGGAGGAGCATATCTCTGCTGTGGTGGGTCTAGGGCTCTAGGCCAAAGTCATAGACACCAATTATGTATCGCCCAGTTACCACGACATATTTTCCAAAGGCCATAGACAATATCTCCAAGGAGGAGGTGCTATCTTCCAGAAATGGCTCAGAGCTCACAAACACACTAGCATGTGAATGACCCCAAACAGTCATCACCAACAGGACAAAATGAACACAAAGCACAAGGTCTTCTGACAGTGCAACCAGAAATGCTCAGATGTTTTGTCTGAGACCTAATAGGGGTGGGAAGAGGATCCTGTGTGTAACTACCAGACCACATAAGGATTGAAAACGGACCCTCATCTCATGATTCTTGTATTCTACTTCACCTAGTACACTGGGCCAAAAAAGTGGACAAAATACGTTGCATAAATTGCTCTTTCTGATGCAGCAGAACAGATTCTGGTTGCAAACTAAGAAAAGCTGAAGGCAGAGAAGGCATCTGCGCCCAAAAAACATGTGTCTACTGGTTTGCAACCTGGCCAGCTCACTCAAACTCAGCAATCAAGTGTGATTCCCCCATGCTCCCAACTAAGCTGAAGAATCTTGGTGTCTTTCACAGATTCTGAGTGTGCTGTGCAGCCGGGTGAATTTCTTGGGGCTCTGCCTTGCAGAATTAGTCCAGTATGCAGGATAAAGTAAAGAAGGTTGGAGCAGATCCACCTGCAGCCTGGGGCTACCACAGCTTGCTCATAGATTGTGCAGGAGTCCTCCTTCCAAACCTTGGAATAAATCTTGCAGCTTGCTGCCTTCATAATCTGAACAAATTTGGCTTTACAAGGCATTAAAGGGCCCAGGAGATGTGGAGAGGAAAGGAAGAAAAATGGAATGGTTTTCCAGGTAGCAATTCAGTTTTTCTTTAGGCTGAGAGTTCAGCCATCTCTGCATCTTCCAAAGATCCACTAGGGAATGTCTTCAGAGGGTAACCTCCCTTTTGCCTTACTGAATGGCTATCTAGAAAATAGATGTCTCACTAGGCAACACCCAACTCATCTAGATGATTCCATGTGTAGTTTCTCTTGGGGAAGCCACTTTTATAAAGCGGCGGGGGGGCGGGGTGGGGAATCTCAAATGCTGGACCATTGAATACTGGAAGCAAGAGACTCCTGTGCTCCCCTTTCCCCCACTTCCTCATGCCCTATTGTATCTCCATTGTTTGGAAGATCCTCAATCCATTGGAGGAGCAGCCAGGTCCAAGCCTGAGGTTAAGCTATGTCTAACTTATGAGGTGGGCTTATCAGAAGTCTATTAATAAGTATCCTCAGAGGTTATCCATTCTAGGGAATACAGAAGCCACGAACAACTAGCTTTGCCCCGTAAGAAAATCTTAGTGGTGGGAGAAGGCTCTGAGTTCATTTAGAGCTGACCACATGATTTTATTTCCCAGCCAGCCCTCTCAAACTCCTATGAGTTTGATAATATGAATAAGAATCATTTGCTGACCAAGTTATGTGTCAGTCACTATACTAGTTGCATTATTATGTATGAATATGAGCTAGTTCCTAATAACGTACCAAGCATGCAATTAAAGATTGTCAAGAAGCCAAAGTTGGATATTTATGAACAAAAATGAGCAGTTTGTGGAATTTCCTAAGGACTTTACAGGAGACCACCAAGAAATCTGACCATGGCCATGTACACTCAGGAAAGTGGGTGAAGCTCAGATGGTGGATATGCAGAGAGCTGGGTGAATATGCAAAGTTCCTGAAACTTTGGAAGAGGAGTGTGTTATCAATCTGGCCTCATTGTTGTCTTGAGTGGGTCATAGTTTTTCATTGCTAATCATGAATTAATTAAGACACCTGCAGACTCATGCTTGTTGATTATTTTGTGTTTAAGTCAAGCAGTGGTACATTCTGGTCGTTACTATGTTCTCACAAGGCTTTAGCATCCAGTTCTTATGCCATCTGAAAGTGGGACCAAGTCAGACAGGTGCTCTTGTCCCCACTTCAAGGGCTGGGCTTCAGCGATAAAGGAACCCCAACGACCAAAAACTGTTAGACAAGAAGAGAAGTTACTTGAACCAAAATGGGAACCAATTTTGGCCACAACAATTTTGAGTAACGAGGCTCTGGTGTCCAGACCCACCGTCCCACCAGGCACCACACGCTACTGGGGTAGGACCACCAAATCATGGCGTGAGTGCTAGTGATGTGAAAGCAAAACCTTTTGTGGAGCCAATAAGTGTTCCCTCTACCTGCGGAAAACAAAAAGTCACGTGAAGAAGAGATTGGAGAGATGCCCCTCACACTCCCATCTCACTTTCCATGCATTGTCATGCTGTTCGCTTTCCCTCCACTCTTCACTCAGTGCCATCTGGTCTCCTTCCCCATGTTTTGGGTCAAATAGCATCCTTACAAACCCCACTAGCTACTTCCTAACTTCCAAACCCAATAGTCTCTGCTCGGTCCTTGATAATAGGTTGAATTATGTCCCAATAAAAGATATATTGAAATCCTAACCTTCCGATGCCTCAGAATATGACCTAATGTGCAGATATAATTAGTTAAGATGAGATCATACTGGAGTAGGGTGGGCCTTTAATCCAAGTTGACTATGTCCTAATAAGGGAAGAACAGGTGAAGCAGAAAGGTACACTGGCAGAAGACACTCATGTAAAGACGGAGGCAGAGATTGGAGTTATGCTATATGAGCCAAGGAACTCCTGGGGCCACCAGAAGTCAGGAGAGGCAGGGAAGAATCCTCTCCTAGAGCTTCAGATGGTGCATGGCTCTGCCAACACCTCGATTTTGGACTTCCAGACCTGTGAGAGAATAAATTTGTGTTTTAAGCCACCCACCGCGTGCTACTTTGTTATGTCTGCTTGGAAACAAGTGCCGTCCTCCTCTTGCATTTCCAACCTATTCCACTTACCTCTTTTCTGTCCCAAAACTCTCCCTTACCTTGACCACCTTAACCCAGTATTATGTTACTTCTTCATTGCTCTGCTCTTGTCTGTGCTGCCCCTAGATGCCTCAACCTAGATGTGCATGCATGCTCCTGGTAGTTTCCCCTCTAATTTTCCTCTTTCTCTGATAAGCCTCTCCTTAGGTTTCAGCTAGCACACTCATGGAGATCACTCTCCAACTGAGATTATTCAGTTATTGAGCACCTACTAAATGTTAGATACTACAGATATGGGAGAAAGTGGCACAGCTATGGGACTAGTGAACTGTTGAGTCTTAATTTCCTGTCCTCCAGCTCCACTTAACTATCTCTGTATCTAGCACCTCACTCGAATTCACCAGCTTCCCCAGGCTGTTCCTCCACTGGGTTTACTATTTGGGTTAATTGCCCCATCAGTCTTCTATTCCCCCAGGCTGGTGACCTTGGCTTTGTCTTTGATTGTTCCTTTTCCCCATAACAATCAATCCATTATCATGTCCCCTAGATTCTACCATTATCTTGTTCCTCCATAACTACCCCTGTTTAAACCTCCATTAATTCTCATCTGAAACAGTCTGGCAACCTCCTCTCCATTTTCCCTACCTCTCACCTCTCTCCCTTCTGAGTCATCTTACGAGAATAATTCCTTTTTCTCAAGCACAGCTGTGATTAAACATTTTTTAACCAAACCCTCAATGTCTCCCCACTGACTGACAAATTAAGTATAAATTGCTCACCCTTACATCAAAGGTCTTTTATGACAAAGCCCTGATCTACTTTTTCCTCCAACTGTTCCACACTGCACCTTACACATTAATCAAATTAGTTGACTTCTGATACTTCTCCATCTTCATATTTCTGCTTATGTTATTCCCTCTGCCTAAAAAGTCTGGAATTCTTTTATTCCCACTCCACCAGCCGCACCTGATAAAATCTTACCCACCATCCTTCAAGGGCTACTTTGAACATCACCTCCTTCATGTAGCCCTTCAGCATATGGGGTCCTGTCTCTCTTTGATCTCCTATTACTGATGGTTTGTACCTCACTTGACTTCATTGTATTTGTGCCATTTGCATCTTTGTCTTGTCCCCATGCTGGACTGTATCCTATCTACCACAACAGATGAAGTTCTCAGATATATGGAGAATGCACCAGAAATGGACAGTGTGGGTTTCATTTCAGCCTTATTGAATTGTTAACACTCTAGGAGTGACAACACTCTAGGACACAAAGATATTTCTAAAAGTTCTTCATTAAAACACAGAAAAAGGACTTGATATGGATTGGAGATACTACAGTGACGTGTCCTTTGAGATTTAGTGGAATCTGAAAGGAAAGGAAAATGGAATTAAAAGTGAAATGTGTGCCCAATAGGACACTGACATCTTCACAGCATAAAATTATAAAAATAACAGTCAATACTCATATATCACTTACTACGTGACAGACATTGTTCTAAATGTTCTATATATGTTAATTCATTTAGTCCTCACAAAACCCATTTTTCTGTTGAGGAAACTGAGCACAAAATGGTTAAGCATCTTGCCCTAAATCACAGTTAGTTAGTTGATGGAGTTGAACCCAAACCAACAGGCTTCCCAATGCATGCTTCCAATCACAATGTTATCTAGCCAGCTTCTCACTGTACTATAGAGACAGGAAGTGGGCCTTCTCTCTCAGAGCTAAGCTAAGTCCCCAGGACACAGCTATCTTTTGACTTGCATGATTCTGTCTAGTAAGTCACCCCCACATGTAAACCAGTGTCTCTAGAGTCTCCTGGGAGATATGTTTCACACCAAGAGCCTTAAAGGGTGACCTCATCATGCATGGGGCTACTGCCTCTTTAAATATAGAAAAGGGCCACAATCCCTGACCAGAGAATGGATACCAGCAGGAATGGCCACTCAGGAAGTAGTAAAGGGAAGTAGTAAAGCTTAGATGCTCTGAAGAAACATGCCTCACTGTGTCTTGAGGTTAAGGTGGCTGCTTAAGCTGCATTCTTTCCCCCCAGATACCATCTGGCCCTTCCCATTCTAGCCACTGCCCAGGGATATGAGGTGAGCCGGGCTGAGACACTGTGTTGAAGCCATTTCAACCCTGTTCCACTTACAGGTTCCCAGTTCTCCACATCCACTCCAGTTTCCCATCTACCATCTCCTCTCCTTAAAAAGTGCCATGCTAGATGATGGACCACAGTAGGGCAGAGTGTAGAGATGCCATGGCTGGGAGAGTGAGCAGTAGGAAGCACATTTGCTCCACTCACTCCTGGGGTCATACAAACTAGCATGGGTCGAGCTCCCATTGTGTGTCAGGCACTGTTCTTTACTCTTTTTATGTATTAAATTACTAATCTTCATGACAACTGCTCACTAAGTTGGTCCTCTTTTTTTTTTTTAATTTTCATTTTATGTATAAGAAATCTGAGGCATAGAAAATATGATAATTTTACCAGGTCACACAGGTAGTTAGCGAAAAAGCCAGGATTTGAATTCGTCCATATCCCTGGTTCTTAACCATTAACCTTCACTGAATGCCTCCCCTAAAAAGATGTGAAATAGCCCTGTTAGAGCACGTTTTAAAAATATTTTTTTGATATAGAGAGACAGAGAGAGAGAGAGTGCTTGAGCAGGGGAAGGGCAGAGGGTGAGAGAGAGAGAGAGAGAGAGAGAGAGAGAGAGAGAATCTTAAGCAGGCTCTACACTGGGCATGACACAGGGCTTAATTCCATGAACCCGGGATCATGACCTGAGCTGAAATCAAGAGTTGGATGCTCAACCAGCTGAGCCACCCAGGTGCCCCTAGAGCACTTTAGAATCAATTAAGGAGCTTTCCAGATACCAGAAGCCAAGCACCACCCTCAGAAATTCTGATTTCCTTGTTCCAGAGTGGAATCTGAAAGTACATACACATATTTTTGAGCTCCTCCAGTGGATTCTAATGTTTAAACTTGGGGTGGTTTTGGCATCCACGTAAAGTGGATTCTTTCTTTTGTCCATCCAGTCGTCAGACATCACCTGTGCCAATCTGTAAGAAAACCTCCAAATACACAAGTGGGAAGGAATCCCACTGAGTTGCCAGCTTGAACCTACAGGCTTTTAGAAATACAAATAATATAATCAAAATATCTAGTCACACTTAATTCTTTAGTCACACATATATTTTTAAAATTATGCATTACAGAGTAGCATATTAATTCAGAAACATTGCTCATACTCCACAAAACAACCTTAGTTTGACTTCTCACACACACACCACCACATTCTCGTCTTCACATCGCCAAAGCCTCATTTGGTGACATGTGCACAGGTGTCGGGCACACACCACCTGCATGGCTGTTCACTGATCGAAATACACCGCTTTTGCAATCCTGGTATCAGGCGGTCGCTGGACGTTTTGTCCTGTGCCACAAAAGATGCATTTGCGTAACATTAAGGCAGTTGACTGTCTGTGTGTGTTGTGGGCAGGGCTGGCCGACTGCTGATAGGCGAGGCTGACACTTACTTCATTCTGATTGCTCTGCACTTTGTTCTGATCAATTTTTAGATTTTTCAAATATTACTCCTGCTTATGAGCACAGTCTTGATTTTTACAACCCACCAACCCCTTCCTGTACTGTTCCTTCAAGTGAGTCTTGAAAAAGCTTATTTATGATGATGAACCACACTTGCAGTTGTGAGGTTACCCATTCAGCAATAATAGATGGAGCTAAAACTAATAAGTAACAGCTAAATAATAATGGAGCTGAAATTGTGAAATTACACACTCAGCGATGTAATGGAGTTTAAACTCCATTATGTTTCTTTGTCTTCTGTTCCTTAACTGAGTCGACCAGAGGTTCCTCTCCAGTGTTTGGGGTTCAAAGTAAGGTAACTGAAGGACATGCCCTCTACTGTGAGATACTTTGTAAGGGTTCCATTATTAGGTAAGTGACTCTCTTCCAAAAAGTAATTCGGAGACAAAGAGGACTTCACTTTTTATCCGGGTGCAGACAGTTTTTTACTAGACATCAGACACTAAGGCCCTGCTGCTTATATGTCTGCTCCCACTGGCATCATACCTGGGGCTGCTTGAGTTCCTGTCCCCTCTTTCATCATCCTCAGACTCTGCGGTGACAGACACAGGAGAGCTCTCCTCCTCCCACCACGGCTCCCCCTCCTACCCTCTCCCAGCCAGGTGTCCGCATCTCCCCCCCCCCCCCCCGCCACCCCCTCCCCCTGCTCCAGCCTCAGCAGGACTGTGAGGCATCCCGGCAGCTTCTGGAAGGCACCCGTGTTTGAACAGGGATGAGGCAGGCCTCCCTAAGCTGCTTATTCTAAGTTGGGGATTGTTCCTCCTAGTCAATTGATACTGGAAATAATTACTTCTTAGAATCTTTGAAAACCCAATGTGTAAAGAGAAATTAAAATCTAATTAAATGGATGTAGGCAGTTCTGTCTGAGCTGACAATTCTTAAGCCACTGCAGTTTGTCAAAGGTTAGGTTATCTGTCCCTGGGTGCTTCTGTCTCCACTTGGCTCTGAGCCCAGAGCTCTGCTCTCTCTCTAACACCCTCTCGTCAGCCCTGTCCTGGGCCCAGGATCCCGATTGTTCTTGGGCAGAGATGTTGGCTAACAGGCCATCTGTCGGTGGGGTTGCTGAAGGGCCTTCTGCAGAGGACGGCATTCTCCCTGATCTTGGAGCCCAAACCAGTGTTTGTCAACAGGGGTGCTTCTGGCATTATGGCGGGACAATTCGTTTTTGTGCATCTCTGGCAGGGGCAGGGGCCAATACCACCCCCAGCGAGAGCCACCTCTTTGTGCCAACCCTATTCAGCCACCAGCTGTAGCTGGCAGCCAAAAACCAGAAGCCTCAGACCTCTCGACTCTGCTGTGACAATCTCTTAGACCAAGATTACCCTGATCTGTGCACGTGTTACCAGCGGTATGAGATTCCTGAGTTAAGTGGCTGCAAAGCTTTTATAGCAATTTGACACTGCCACCACATTGTTGCTGCATTTCGTGAATTGGGAAATCAGTTTGCAATGGATTGGAGGGGAAAAAAGTGGGCAATCCCCACACGTTTGGACAGTTCTGTCCTGGGTCTCCTTGCCTATTCTGAACCCTGTTTGTGTCAACTCCAGCTTCTCCAGGCTCATGGCCAGAGGCTACATCCTGATGTTTGAATGTGTTTTTTATGGCTCTATTTGAAAGGTGGCTCTTTCTGCCCCTGGCCGCATTCTTCCAAGGAAGCATTTTAGGTTGCCAGAAACAAAGGCTCATTCAAACCACCTGGAGCAAAGGCGAGGTGAGTGTGGTCACTGCAAAGTGCACCTGGAGAGAAGCTGGATGCATCTGTGAGAATTGACAGGCTCCAAGGCAGGTGAGATCCTAGGAGCGGGGGCTTTCTCCTCCTCCCTCCAAAGCTGCCTGACTCTTCTCAGCCTCTCTCTGCTCTGTGTTGTTGGGGGGGTTTTCCCTCTCTCCAGCTGGCCCCTCTGTGAGCTCGTGCTTTCTGCTCCTTCTCCACTCCGCTTTGCATTGGCCCTTCATGGCTTTTCCCAACCTCCTGACCTCGGTTCGACCCGCCTATAGCCCAGGCTTTGACATCTTCTAGCCTGAGGTAACACGAGCTGGAATCTGATGGGCTCTGAGCACTTTTTCCTGCCGGGCCTCAGTCTGAGCAGACTATGGAGAGGCTGTGCTTGGGTCCGTGCCCTCTTCTGGGCCTGTTGATGTCCTCCTAAGAGGAAGGGAACAGAGCCGCTTGGTAGAATGCAGACCTTCTAAAGAGCAGGCGCCATGGGAGGGGGAGTTTCCCAGGAAGGTGTCCTGGCCTCCATCCATCCAAAGCACAACTGCTTCATTTCCTCTTGCCCAGACTGGGCGACACCAGACAGTCTGACTGACTCCTCGCCCACCCTGGTCCTTGGGCGGGAGTCTGTTGTGGGTACTGGACAACTACAGGGGCCTCACCTATCAGATTCTGCGGTCCCATGAAGTGCACCTTCATGGACATTTCCCACCTTGGCACCAGCCCAACTCTAATGCTCACTGATGAAAGGGGCGTGCAGAAGATCGCTGGGAGCATTTCCCAGTACGCAGCCCAGCCTCGGCAGTAGATAGCTCTGCAGGGGTTAATTGGTTTTTGGCTGATGAAATCACAGCAGAGTTATTCATTGTTGAAACTCTTTGATAGCATAACAGTTATTACTCCCTGGACACTTCCCCATTCCCTTCTGAGCCATTTTCATTCTCTCAGTCTTGTCGGAAATGAGCATTTGCATCAACATGTCAGTGCCCCCTTGTAATAATGCCATAATACTATTGTTTTCACACCGCTGGTAACAGTGGGTGCTGCAGAGGCTGACACACACACACACACACATACACACACACACACACACACACACACACACATGCCAGTTTGCTGGCTGAGCCCAATTGGGGCTCAGAGCCATCACTTAGCAGAATGCCCAGTGGAGAGGTCCCTCTGCCTCCCAGTGACCCTCTCCAGAAGCCAGTGGCCAGCAGGGGACCTCCTGACCAATGTGGGTGCTCCTGTCACCATGACAAAGCCCCGGGAGTTTAGACCTCATCCTTTGCCCTTCTACAAGTCTGGGACAAAATGCCAGTGGTTGGGCAGAGCCCTAGTTAACAAGCCACAGTCTCCTTCACACACTGAAGGCTCATTTGGCCCATAGGGGGAGCGCAAAGCCTCCCTCACTCCATTTCCAAAGGAGAAGGGCACTGCTGCTCCTTGCCTCTAGGGATTAAATTTTGAGGCTTAGGATCTGACTTTGAACCTAGAGACAAAAGTGAAAAACAAGACCCTTGTACTGTGGTTGGTTTGGACTACAGGGGCCTGAAAGAGCCTTGGCTACCAGTCAGGTGTTCATTAGCGTGACACAGAGGTCCTCTCCTAAAGACCACAAGGGTGGGGGTGACTCCTCCTCCTCTCTTTCTCAGAGTCTTTTCACCTTAGAGATGGTAACAACTACTTGTCCCACTTCTCTTCTCCTGTCTTGGACCAAGGTGAACACTGGGTTACTTTTGCCATCTCTTGGACCAGTATCTTCCATTCTGGTTCCTTCCCCTAGAAGGAAGTTAGTCCTGGGACAATCTTTGAGAGACTACCACCCCCCCAGATCACCACCCCCTAATGCAATGCAATACCTAGCCTTCAAATAATGACCTACATTTTCCCTGATTATCTTTACACACTGGTAAAATGTGTACCAAAAGATGGCTGAAGAGAACGCGTTTGCTATACATTGTCAACCTAAAATGAAGCCATCTAGGTAGACTCCCCTAGTGAGGCAGAGGGAAGGGGGCCTGCGGATCCAGGGGGCGCTGTCACAAGACATTGACTTCTTACTGTCAAGCAGTTGCTTTTTGCCTTGGTGCGTGGGAAGCCTCGCACACCTCGGCTGGATGCTAAATAAAGCAGCTAGTGGCTGAAAGTACGCTGGGGCTCTGTGGCACTATTTCCTAACCCAGACATCTGCTGTTTAGCATGAGACTAATAGAGATAGGAAGGGCGCAGCGCTCTGCAAGGGAGCCATCCCCAAGGACAGGAACTAGTCAAGGACACTAGGCCAGGTAATCTGTTACCTCTGGGCAAGATATAACAGTGACTAATCACCTCTAGGGTTATGGATGCATTTACACATCTGATATTAACACCCAATACATTATTTATAAGCCCCAATATGAATAATTCAGTGTGTCTACATTTAGCAGGTTTCTGCCTAAAAACCAACTTTGTACTGGGTCTTGGCTCCTGACAATGGACCAGGAAGGACCTGGAAAGCAACAGCTCAGCTCATGCGCCTAGGGAAGCTCCACTGCTCACTGTGGGGAGTGTTTCAGTCCAGGCCCCGCCTGACATGGGGCATTCATTTAGCACCTCTGTTACCCTAGCTTGGTTTATTCATCTGTGTAATGAAGGTAGTTGGGCTTGATGATCTCCAATGTTGATCCCAGTCTTAAGATTCTGAGAAGGAGAAAAAGAACTAACAAAAGTGGTAAGAATAGATCCAGTATTCATGGTTGCACTTGGCTACAAGCTGTGCCCAGGTCATTGGTTTCAGGCTATGATTTGCCAGACACAAAGTCAGATTTGTTTGATGGCCTAGTTCCCTAGGTGTCTACATGTTTGCACCACATGACTCTATGACCCTCCTGTTTGTGAGCTCCCTGAGGCCAGATATTTATTTAATATCTTTGTCTATTGTTCCTCTGAGGACAGTGCTCATCATGTAGTGGGTCCTTACATGTGAATGTTAAATGGAAAGATTGATGAGGCAGAGATAAGGTAGACGTAACTCCTACTCCTTTGCCAATTTAGTCCATCTCCAGGATGGGGAAGAAGAAATTTTCCATTGTGGCCTTCCCAGAAGTCCAGATCTCTGTCCTTTGCTCCAACAGCGTCAGTCTTTCCCTTTTACTCTTTTAAGCTCAGGGGATGGAAAAAAAAGAATAAACTTGCAGCTTGAGAAACTCACCCATCTTTTGCCTGTGGTTGAAATTGAGCTGAGCTCCACTCTTCCTAAGAGTTGATCTTCAATTCCTTGTCTATTAAGGAGACGGAGTAACTTAGGCAGTGTCAGGAAACTGCTGGCTTGAGGTCTGGGGCAGGTCATTTCCCCAAGCCCATTTATTCATGTGCAAAATGAAAAGGTCATTTATAAGGCCGTTTCAACCCAAAATTCTTTATGAAAACCGGGTGGGGAGAGAGGCAGTGGGCCTGCCTTGAGTAACCCTGAGTTTGGTGGCACTCAGAATGTGCAAAGTGAAATTGCCCATGACCTCTTAGATGGTGGAGCTATGAGCTCCAGACCCTGTGAGCCAATTGCTCGGTCTCGTGGCCAGAGCTGGCAGCCACAAGCCTCGGGATTGGGCCAATATCTGTGAACCCAGCAAGCGCTGCTAAATCACACCTGCTCCTGTGTGAATGACTCCATGTGCCTTCCCGTGGGGGGTGTGAGGGGGGAAGCCGAAAATGCCCCAACACCTGATGTATAACTCTAGGCTAGAGACAGCATTGAGGAATGGTGGGAGTCAGAGTTGGAAGTCACCCGGTTTAGCCAAATGTCCCCGAGTGCACCTGTTCTTAGATCATGTAGTAGAAATGGAATCGTTCTGTTTCCAAAGATATGAGCCAATGGACTCAATTACCTCTTTTGAAAGCCTGTTCTAGCTTGTGATCATGGGCACAGTTTTATTCTAATTGAAATCTCTCTTGATGAGGCCTATTTCTTCTTCTTCTTTAATCTTCTGAGTTGATGGAGAAGTACAGACCACAGTTAGAAATCAGCCTTCCTAATTGGGTCTCGTCTTTCTCCAGGAGACACTACCCTTGTAATCTTAGGGTTAGAAGCCATTCTCCTATTTTCCATGTCTCTTTTCAGTGCCATTTTCAACTGCTGCACCCTCTTTTCTTTTTTTTTTTTTTTTTTTTTTTTTTTTTTTTAATATGAAATTTATTGTCAAATTGGTTTCCATACAACACCCAGTGCTCATCCCAAAAGGTGCCCTCCTCAGTACCCATCACCCACCCTCTCCTCCCTCCCACCCCCCATCAACCCTTAGTTTGTTCTCAGTTCTCAACAGTCTCTTATGCTTTGGCTCTCTCCCACTCTAACCTCTTTTTTTTTTTTTTTTTGTTCCCCTCCCCCATGGGTTTCTCTTAAGTTTCTCAGGATCCACATAAGAGTGAAACCATATGGTATCTGTCTTTCTCTGTATGGCTTATTTCACTTAGCATCACACTCTCCAGTTCCATCCACGTTGCTACAAAAGGCCATATTTCATTTTTTCTCATTGCCACGTAGTACTCCATTGTGTATATAAACCACAATTTCTTTATCCATTCATCAGTTGATGGACATTTAGGCTCTTTCCATAATTTGGCTATTGTTGAGAGTGCTGCTATGAACATTGGGGTACAAGTGCCCCTATGCATCAGTACTCCTGTGTCCCTTGGATAAATTCCTAGCAGTGCTATTGCTGGGTCATAGGGTAGGTCTATTTTTAATTTTCTGAGGAACCTCCACACTGCTTTCCAGAGCGGCTGCACCAATTTGCATTCCCACCAACAGTGCAAGAGGGTTCCCGTTTCTCCACATCCTCTCCAGCATCTATAGTCTCCTGATTTGTTCATTTTGGCCACTCTGACTGGCGTGAGGTGATATCTGAGTGTGGTTTTGATTTGTATTTCCCTGATAAGGAGTGACGCTGAACATCTTTTCATGTGCCTGTTGGCCATCCGGATGTCTTCTTTAGAGAAGTGTCTATTCATGTTTTCTGCCCATTTCTTCACTGGGTTATTTGCTTTTCGGGTGTGGAGTTTGGTGAGCTCTTTATAGATTTTGGATACTAGCCCTTTGTCCGATATGTCATTTGCAAATATCTTTTCCCATTCCGTTGGTTGCCTTTTAGTTTTGTTGGTTGTTTCCTTTGCTGTGCAGAAGCTTTTTATCTTCATAAGGTCCCAGCAATTCACTTTTGCTTTTAATTCCCTTGCCTTTGGGGATGTGTCGAGTAAGAGATTGCTACGGCTGAGGTCAGAGAGGTCTTTTCCTGCTTTCTCCTCTAAGGTTTTGATGGTTTCCTGTCTCACATTCAGGTCCTTTATCCATTTGGAGTTTATTTTTGTGAATGGTGTGAGAAAGTGGTCTAGTTTCAACCTTCTGCATGTTGCTGTCCAGTTCTCCCAGCACCATTTGTTAAAGAGACTGTCTTTTTTCCAGTGGATGTTCTTTCCTGCTTTGTCAAAGATGAGTTGGCCATACGTTTGTGGGTCTAGTTCTGGGGTTTCTATTCTATTCCATTGGTCTATGTGTCTGTTTTTCTGCCAATACCATGCTGTCTTGATGATGACAGCTTTGTAGTAGAGGCTAAAGTCTGGGATTGTGATGCCTCCTGCTTTGGTCTTCTTCTTCAAAATTACTTTGGCTATTCGGGGCCTTTTGTGGTTCCATATGAATTTTAGGATTGCTTGTTCTAGTTTCGAGAAGAATGCTGGTGCAATTTTGATTGGGATTGCATTGAATGTGTAGATAGCTTTGGGTAGTATTGACATTTTGATAATATTTATTCTTCCAATCCATGAGCAGGGAATGTCTTTCCATTTCTTTAAATCTTCTTCAATTACCTTCATAAGCTTTCTATAGTTTTCAGCATACAGATCCTTTACATCTTTGGTTAGATTTATTCCTAGGTATTTTATGCTTCTTGGTGCAATTGTGAATGGGATCAGTTTCTTTATTTGTCTTTCTGTTGCTTCATTGTTAGTGTATAAGAATGCAACTGATTTCTGTACATTGATTTTGTATCCTGCAACTTTGCTGAATTCATGGATCAGTTCTAGCAGACTTTTGGTGGAGTCTATCGGATTTTCCATGTATAATATCATGTCATCTGCAAAGAGCGAAAGCTTGACTTCATCTTTGCCAATTTTGACGCCTTTGATTTCCTTTTGTTGTCTGATTGCTGTTGCTAGAACTTCCAGCACTATGTTAAATAACAGCGGTGAGAGTGGGCATCCCTGTCGTGTTCCTGATCTCAGGGAAAAAGCTCTCAGTTTTTCCCCGTTGAGGATGATGTTAGCTGTGGGCTTTTCATAAATGGCTTTTATGATCTTTAAGTATGTTCCTTCTATCCCGACTTTCTCAAGAGTTTTTATTAAGAAAGGGTGCTGGATTTTGTCAAAGGCCTTTTCTGCATCGATTGACAGGATCATATGGTTCTTCTCTTTTTTTTTGTTAATATGATGTATCACGTTGATTGATTTGCGAATGTTGAACCAGCCCTGCATCCCAGGAATGAATCCCACTTGATCATGGTGAATAATTCTTTTTATATGCCGTTGAATTCGATTTGCTAGTATCTTATTGAGAATTTTTGCATCCATATTCATCAGGGATATTGGCCTGTAGTTCTCTTTTTTTACTGGGTCTCTGTCTGGTTTAGGAATCAAAGTAATACTGGCTTCATAGAATGAGTCTGGAAGTTTTCCTTCCCTTTCTATTTCTTGGAATAGCTTGAGAAGGATAGGTATTATCTCTGCTTTAAACGTCTGGTAGAACTCCCCTGGGAAGCCATCTGGTCCTGGACTCTTATTTGTTGGGAGATTTTTGATAACCGATTCAATTTCTTCGCTGGTGATGGGTCTGTTCAAGCTTTCTATTTCCTCCTGGTTGAGTTTTGGAAGAGTGTGGGTGTTCAGGAATTTGTCCATTTCTTCCAGGTTGTCCAATTTGTTGGCATATAATTTTTCATAGTATTCCCTGATAATTGTTTGTATCTCTGAGGGATTGGTTGTAATAATTCCATTTTCATTCATGATTTTATTTATTTGGGTCATCTCCCTTTTCTTTTTGAGAAGCCTGGCTAGAGGTTTGTCAATTTTGTTTATTTTTTCAAAAAACCAACTCTTGGTTTCATTGATCTGCTCTACAGTTTTTTTAGATTCTATATTGTTTATTTCTGCTCTGATCTTTATTATTTCTCTTCTTCTGCTGGGTTTAGGCTGCCTTTGCTGTTCTGCTTCTAGTTCCTTTAGGTGTGCTGTTAGATTTTGTATTTGGGATTTTTCTTGTTTCTTGAGATAGGCCTGGATTGCAATGTATTTTCCTCTCAGGACTGCCTTCGCTGCGTCCCAAAGCGTTTGGATTGTTGTATTTTCATTTTCGTTTGTTTCCATATATTTTTTAATTTCTTCTCTAATTGCCTGGTTGACCCACTCATTCGTTAGTAGGGTGTTCTTTAACCTCCATGCTTTTGGAGGTTTTCCAGACTTTTTTCTGTGGTTGATTTCAAGCTTCATAGCATTGTGGTCTGAAAGTATGCATGGTATGATTTCAATTCTTGTAAACTTATGAAGGGCTGTTTTGTGACCCAGTATATGATCTATCTTGGAGAATGTTCCATGTGCACTCGAGAAGAAAGTATATTCTGTTGCTTTGGGATGCAGCGTTCTAAATAGATCTGTCAAGTCCATCTGATCCAATGTCTCATTCAGGGCCCTTGTTTCTTTATTGACCGTGTGTCTAGTTGATCTATCCATTTCTGTAAGTGGGGTGTTAAAGTCCCCTGCAATTACCACATTCTTATCAATAAGGTTGCTTATGTTTATGAGTAATTGTTTTATATATTTGGGCGCTCCGGTATTCGGTGCATAGACATTTATAATTGTTAGCTCTTCCTGATGGATAGACCCTGTCACTATTATATAATGTCCTTCTTCATCTCTTGTTACAGCCTTTAATTTAAAGTCTAGTTTGTCTGATATAAGGATGGCTACTCCAGCTTTCTTTTGGCTTCCAGTAGCATGATAAATAGATCTCCATCCCCTCACTCTCAATCTAAAGGTGTCCTCAGGTCTAAAATGAGTCTCTTGTAGACAGCAAATAGATGGGTCTTGTTTTTTTATCCATTCTGATACCCTAAGTCTTTTGGTTGGCGCATTTAATCCATTTACATTCAGTGTTATTATAGAAAGGTATGGGTTTAGAGTCATTGTGATGTCTGTATGTTTTATGCTTGTAGTGATGTCTCTGGTACTTTGTCTCACAGGGTCCCCCTTAGGATCTCTTGGAGGGCTGGTTTAGTGGTGACAAATTCCTTCAGTTTTTGTTTGTTTGGGAAGACCTTTATCTCTCCTTCAATTCTAAATGACAGACTTGCTGGATAAAGGATTCTCGGCTGCATATGTTTTCTGTCTAGCACACTGAAAATCTCGTGCCAATTCTTTCTGGCCTGCCAAGTTTCAAAAGAGAGATCAGTCACGAGTCTTATAGGTCTCCCTTTATATGTGAGGGCACGTTTACCCCTTGCTGCTTTCAGAATTTTCTCTTTATCCTTGTATTTTGCCAGTTTCACTATGATATGTCGTGCAGAAGATCGATTCAAGTTACGTCTGAAGGGAGTTCTCTGTGCCTCTTGGATTTCAATGCCTTTTTCCTTCCCCAGTTCAGGGAAGTTCTCAGCTATTATTTCTTCAAGTACCCCTTCAGCACCTTTCCCTCTCTCTTCCTCCTCTGGGATACCAATAATGCGTATATTATTTCTTTTTAGTGTATCACTTAGTTCTCTAATTTTCCCCTCGTACTCCTGGATTTTTTTATCTCTCTTTTTCTCAGCTTCCTCTTTTTCCATAACTTTATCTTCTAGTTCACCTATTCTCTCCTCTGCCTCTTCAATCCGAGCTGTGGTGGTTTCCATTTTGTTATGCATTTCGTTTAAAGCGTTTTTCAGCTCCTCGTGACTGTTCCTTAGTCCCTTGATCTCTGTAGCAAGAGATTCTCTGCTGTCCGCTATACTGTTTTCAAGCCCAGCGATTAATTTTATGACTATTATTCTAAATTCACTTTCTGTTATATTATTTAAATCCTTTTTGATCAGCTCATTAGCTGTTGTTATTTCCTGGAGATTCTTCTGAGGGGAATTCTTCCGCTTGGTCATTTTGGATAGTCCCTGGCGTGGTGAGGACCTGCAGGGCACTTCCCCTGTGCTGTGGTGTATAACTGGAGTTGGTGGGCGGAGCCGCAGTCAGACCTGATGTCTGCCCCCAGCCCACCGCTGTGTCCACAGTCAGACTGGTGCGTGCCTTCTCTTCCCCTCTCCTATGAGCGGGATTCACTGTGGGGTGGGGTGGCCTGTCTGGGCTACTTGCAGACTGCCAGGCTTGTGATGCTGGGGATCTGGCGTCTTAGCTGGGGTGGGTAGGCAAGGTGCACAGGGGCAAGAGGGGCAGGCTTAGCTTGCTTCTCCTTGGGTGATCCTCTTCAGGAGGGGCCCTGTGGCAGCAGGAGGGAGTCAGATCTGCTGCCGGAGGTTTGGCTCCGCAGAAGCGCAGAGTTGGGTGTTTGCGCACGGAGCGAGCAAGTTCCCTGGCAGGAACTGGTTCTGTTTGGGATTTTGGCTGGGGGATGGGCGGGGGAGATGGCGCTGGCGAGCGCCTTTGTTCCCCACCAAACTGAGCTCTGTCATCCGGGGGCTCAGCAGCTCTCCTTCCCTTTGTCCTCCAGCCTTCCCGCTTTCTGAGCAGAGCTGTTAACTTATGACCTCCCAGACGCTAAGTCGCGCTTGCTGTCGGAACACAGTCTGTCAGGCCCCTCCGCTTTTTGCAAGCCAGACTCGGGGGCTCTGCTTGGCCGGCGAGCCGCCCCTCCGCCCCGGCTCCCTCCCGCCAGTCCGTGGAGCGCGCACCGCCTCGCCGCCCTTCCTACCCTCTTCCGTGGGCCTCTCGTCTGCGCTTGGCTCCGGCGACTCCGTTCTGCTAATCCTCTGGTGGTTTTCTGGGTTATTTAGGCAGGTGTAGGTGGAATCTAAGTGATCGGCAGGACGCGCGGTGAGCCCAGCGTCCTCCTACGCCGCCATCTTCCCTCTCTCCCCTGCACCCTCTTTTCAAATAGAGTGATTAAGTGTTGTAGCCCCCTCCAATAGGCAGAGAGTGTGTTTTCTGTTACGCTGCCCCCAAACTGCAGGTTTGCTTTTCATAAACACCAGCTTCTGGAGCACCTGGGTGGCTCAGTCGGTTAAGCGTCTGACTTCGGCTCAGGTCATGACCCTACAGCTCGTGGGTTCTAGCTGTGCGTCCGGCTCCGTGCTGACAGCTCAGAGCCTGGAGCCTGCTTCGGATTCTGTGTCTCCCTCTCTCTCTGCCCTCCCCTGCTCATGCTCTTTCTCTCTCTCTTCAAAATAAATAAACATTAAAAAAAATTATTAAAAAAAATACCAGCTTCTAACTTAAGTCAGTTGCTATGTCACTGTGATTCTTAGATTGTTTCCTCACCAGAAATGCCTGTTTTAATCGCGTGGTGCTCAGCTGTTATAAATATAATGGCCTATAATGACACTGAGAAATAGTGGCCAGTGACGTTAATTGATAATCATAATGAAAGGAAAAGGAAATGATTACGTGGTGATGGTGACAGAGAATGGTATTCTTGGAATGCACTAATGCCTGCAGAGCATACCCTCTGCTGGGGCATTCCTGTCACAAGAAGCTAAAGATGGTCCCAGGCAATTGCCAGCACTCAGCATTATTCTCTGACAATTTGTTTGGTCACAATTATCTCTGATCTCCTGGGGCGTTAATGCTTATTTGTAGGCATTAACACATCCTGATCTTACTCAAACACTTAGGAGTTTCTCACTGGTTTCATACGCAGAGAGAGAAGCCAGAGAGGACAAAGGTAGAAGGAAACCTCACTGAAGGCTCTGCAGCCAGAAGCCCACCCCTGGAATGGCTTCCAGGACTAGTGGCTGCTTACTTAATGCGGGGTGGAGGGCAAGTGCGGTACTGAGGCCATACAGGAAGCCCACACCGAGACTGTCAGCCTGCCCAGACTCCTCTCCAGGCCTCAGTTTCCCCACACAAGAAAAGGGGAAGGTCATCCCTGCCTCAAAAGTTACTCCTCTCTGGCTGGTTGGGGGTGTGGGCAGCTGGTGGTTGTGTTAAAGATATTTTTGATGCATTCTGGAGTCTCTTTCCATTTATTTCGGTAAATGTTTATTGAACACCTGCCAGCCAGGCACTTTGCTGGGCACCAGGGGAGGGAAAACAAGGACAAAGATCTTGCCCCAAGCTGTGGGATAAGCTGTGGGAAAGGAGAGAGTGGAAGGTAAAAGTGCAGAGAAACACATATGAGGAGAACTCAGTGCTGTGATTCCAGAACAAAGAAAGCCTGTGAATTAGCTGAAGAGAGAAAGATTACCTTTGATTTGTGTGGCATTTGAATTGCACTTTGGAGAACTTCTTTTTTATTACAGATGTTTTCAAACATATTAAAGAAGAGAGAATAGTCTAATAGACTCCCATGTGCACATCACCCATCCTTAAACCTCAACACATGGTTTCACATAAAACCCTTCCCATTTCCTACTAGAACCCCCATGGCAACATTTCCACTCAAATCCCAGAAAGCATATCATTTCATAGGAATGCACTTCAGTAAAGACTTTTTAGTAATATAAGCACAATACAATTACCATACTTAAAACAATTTCCTTAATGTCATCAAATATGCAATCAATACACAACTGTCTCATAAGTTTTTTTATAGTTGTCTTGTTCAAATCAGGATACAAACCCGGTTGACAGGTCTTTTAAGTAGTTTCCTCCTCTCTTTTTTTTCTTGCAATTTGGTGTTGTTGCAGAAACTACACCACTTGTCCCACAGAGTTTACCTAAGTCTGGGTTTTGCCAATTGTTTCTCTGGAACCCTTAATGCTCCTCTGCTCCCTGTATTTGTGTAAATTGGTAATTCAGTATGGAGCTTGCTCAGATTTGGGTTCGATGTTTTTGGGAAGACTCCTATTTAGGTGGGGTTGGGAACTTCCATCAGGAGGGCCATAAAATCTGATGATCTCTTTCTGTGATGTCAGTAGATGTTGATAATTGTCTCCTAGACACAAGGCTCTATCACTTGATGGCACAGATGGACAGGGATGGTAGCTTTGTAATTATCTTAAAACACGTATGTCTCATGAAATTTCTAGTGTGTGTTATATTGCATTTTAAAAAAAAAAAGGATATGGGCATTTTAATAGGCAGTAGGGAGCCACTGAGGGCTTTTTGCAGGACAGTGACCTGTCAAATCCATGGGATAAAGCAGAGTGTCTAGCAGATTAAGCTGGGCCTTAGCAGCTAAAATTTTAGCTTCTGAAACCCAGGGGCCACATAAGTGGTGGTTTGAATGAGGCCCACACCCATGTGCCTACCCTCTGGGTCAGTTGCTATTGTAGAGGAGATTATGCTTCTGCCTCCGACCAGGCGCATTTCAGAGGGTGCCAAGCAGCCCTAGTCAGGAGATGTATGAAAGAGCCCTTATCTGCCTATGTTTTAATAAATGAGACTGTTTCTTATAATGGGTGTTCCCAGCAGTTAATTAGGTGAAAGTGAACTGAGCCAGGGAAGTTTGCACATTTTGACCAATTAAATATGTGGCCCTGGGGAGATCCCCAAAAATATGCAATAGGGAGGGGTTTCATAGAGTCAACTACTTAAATTCAAATCCCCGAGTCCCCTCTTACAAGCTGGGACACTTCTAGGCAAATTATTTAATCTTTTGGGGCCTCAGTTTCCTCAATCATAAAAGGAGGGTAACAATAGTACCTAACTCCAACTGTTGTTTTCATGATTAAGTGGGTAGAATGCTTGCAAATCAGCAGGCACATCGCAAGGAACTAATAAATGTTGGCTGTTATTATCATGCAGTACATGATTCCTCTGACATTTGCTTCTGTAGCCTCAGGGTAGCAAGTCTTGAAGTGGAGTCTTAAGAAATATTAATTGATGAAGCTAGTATTAAAAAATACTGCTGCTTTCTTAGATCTCTCAAGAGACTTCGCTATAATAACACCAATGTGGGTCAAGTGGTTTTTCTTTTTATCTTTTTCTTTTCTTTTGTTTTTTCTAGTATGGAGACTTTGTATATTTGCGAAACTGCTGAGTTGTTTGAGAGTCCAACCAGGAAACAAAGTATGGTGATCACACTGATGGCCAGCCTGCTCCGGGGACCCTTTGCCAGAACCCTGCCGTATGCCCCCATGGGAACTGTGAAGTCATTAGAAACAAAGATACAGTTAGCATCCAAAACAGGCAGAGAGACAAGTTGTCAAACTCTGTGATCTACAAATGACCACGAGGCTAAAATCACTGAAGAGAAAATTAAAACAGCAAAAGCCAAATTTGCCTGGCTTGTCCTTTGCTTTTTTGTTTAATGAGAGCCTGGCTTAAAACTTGCTGATGAAGATTGGGGCGTGATGGGCTTTGAAGGTCTGTAAATTTAGGTCTTTCTTGTAGTTTTGGATGTGATTTCCAAAAGGGACATTTTCCAGGACTCTCTTAACATTCCTATGTAGTCAGAGATCCATCAACAAATATCTATTGAACATCTACGGTATTAATGCTAGATTCTGGGGAGCCAGTAATAAACAAGAAAGACCAGTGCCCGGCCTTAGGGGACTTAGATTCTAGTGGCAGAGACAAATAAATGTGCAATTATAATAGGAGGAGAGGATTATAACTTGAGGAGAGCCCAGTCTACTTTATAATGTCCAAGAGGCAGTCCGTGAGTTACTAGTCAAGGATTTAATACAAACCAAGAATGAATACCATTTCTACCCTTGCGACCATTACTTTAGCCTAGTTTCTCACCCTTGTGACTGACTGGACTCTTATAAGAGTCTCCCAACTATGCATTAATAGATTCCTATTCCCAAAAGACTACTTTTATCATTTCAGATCCTTGCCCAAAAACTTTCTGGGACTTTCCACACTGACAAAGTTAAGTTTTAATTCTTTAAGCTGAATTTTGCAAATAGATAAGGAAGCTTGGGCTGAGAGAGTGGATTCGTTGAATGGGGTTTGTTGCAGGGAGGCGGTAAGGAGGAAACAATACCGAATGAGACAAATGGACTCAGTGACCTTTCTTGTTCCGTCTTCTCTGGGTGAGCTCTTGGCATCCTCTGAGCTTGTGCACCTGCCCCTGAAAGCCTGGAGGAACCTGACCTGTACTAGATATTCTGGAACTGAGGCTGATTATATTCTCCTTCATGTCGGTACTCACAGATCAAAGTAATATCAAAATTACAAGGATCCTACATATTAGTTACAAATGATAATGGTTGCCTTTGTAAATGAACATCATCCGGGGGGGGGGGGTGATATGATCACTAATCCCAAGGAAGCACAGGAAAGAAATTGTAAAGAGTAGGTCGACTTTGCCCTAAACAAAAGTGCATTATAACTCCTCAATTCCAAAGGCTTTTCCATATTTCATATCAACGCTCCAAACATAAATTGTGACTGTTAGAGGACTTACCACTTTGCACTTTACCGGTCTCCTTGCTATCTCTTTGGTCCACCAGACTGTGGAGTCTTCTTCAGGAACCATTTTTAATTCATGTTTTAAACAAATCACCTGTTATAAATCCTGGTACACACTAGGCACTCAATAAATGGTAAGTGAATTCTGTCCTGTTGCCTTACAAAGCCATTTCTGGGAAGCGTAGGTCATGGTAATTTATCTTTTCTCTGAAGTTTCAAGGCAGTCATCCATCCTATTCATGTATTTTTTTTTTCATTTTTACAACTTTTAAAGGAGTTCTAAAAGTTCACTGAAATATTCTCTGTTCACAGAAAAAAAAAGTTATAAGTGCTGTCGTTGCCTAAGCTAGCCCACAAATCCTATTCTGAAACCATCATAGTCAACTCTGCGAATACTAACTGAGCACTTGCTATGGGCTCGGCTCTGGAATAAGCGCTGGAAATAAAACAATGACTAGGCCCTGTCTTCAAGAAGGCAGCTTGATGATGAGATAGCATGATATGGGCAAGTATCTGGTACAGAGGAGGGAGTTCTTTGTCTGGTGATGGGCATGAAGTCTTCACGGGGAAAGCGAATTAGCAGTCACCCAGGGGGTAAGACTGGAAGAGAGGGAGTTCCAGCAGAGGCAAGGGCACAAGAGAAAGGGAGGTCTGCTGTGCCGTCTGCAGAGTCTAGATGGCACGGAAGGTACATGACCAAGTGACTGGGGGAGATGAGCTAAGCTGCCTTGGGTGAGGGACAATCACAGAGAGACTTCCAGGCACACCAAGGGACTTGGACTTGATTCTACTGATGATGGGAGCTTTGGGCAGAGAAATATTGAGTTGATTCCCGTCCAGTTAGAGCCTGGGTCATGGGTTGAGGATGTAGCAGCCCGAAGGCTGACGCATAGCCCAAGTGAGAAATAGTGAAGGTTGGAACCCAGGCAGTCCCAACTTCCTTAAGCCTTTTCCATTTGCCCCAATTGCCCTTTCCTCCACCTTCATGCTCCCATATCCTTCAAAAGTATGTGCAATGAGCCCAGTGATGTCGAGGGTGTCTGTGTTGGTGAGCAGACACGGACATTTGCCAGTCTGGCATCTGTGAGCAGAGACCATTTCTTGTCTCCCACTGGTACTCTGAGCCACCTGAGGGTGAACCCTGCATCCTACACATCTCTCTCCCACTCTCCTGCTCAGCCTCTAGCACAGTGCCCTGCCTATGTCTAAACCGGTGAAGATGTATGAATTCAGATGGACTGATTAATCCATATATTTTGCTTATAATATATACTTTTGAGGGGAGGATTAGTGTCAAGTGAACATTTTGTTCGCTGCTGACATGTTGTATAAACACAAACATTAATTACAACTACACAGTATTAGTAATTCTAATCTAACAGATGACATGCATGAAAGTATGGCACAGAGTACAACCTGGACTGGGTCCTAAGCCTCAGCTTGGCCCTGATTCAATCTTGCTGCCCAGTATGGGGCTCATTGATTTCTTCAAGAATCAGATGGGGCCTCTGACTCCCCTCTACCCGAGTAACAGCTCCTGTGAACCTTCGGAGTAAGAAACAGGCAACAGTCAAGTTCAATTATCAAATATAACTAGTGATCACAGGGTGCTTTTTCCTCTTTTTAATTCAGTGAGATGAGAATTCCCCAATTACTACACAGGATTCATAATTGCTAGAGATTTTGAAGATGACAAGTTGAACTGAAAACCATTGACTCTTTCCTTGAGGATTTTCCAAGCACTTTGGGATCCTGCTGGGCCCCAGGGCCCCCAATAAGAGCCCGGTTTTCCCTGTCCTGGAGGGGAGGTTGTAGCAAAACTGCCTCACCTACTAACGTCTCTGTGAACGGGATGCTTATAGGATGTTGTGTCCAACACAAGTGGGAAAGAACTGGAAAATCTTGCAGTTACTCATTTCACCAATATTTATTGAGCAACAGTGTGTTTTAGGCACCAAGGCTCAAAGCAAAGAAATAAAGGCAAGAGGCAAGCAGCGCTGGGCTGTGTCTGGGTCCCCCTCTGGAACCAGGGGTAAGTTACTTAGGCTTTATGAGCCTCACGTCTCTGAAAATGGGGACAGTGGAACCTCCTCTATGGGTTGTGATTCGGACTAATGAAGGGCCACACCTAGCTCACAGGTGTTCATAATACGAGTTCTCTTCCCCTTCCTTGTAAGGATCTTAAAATCCACAAGCAAATAGAAACATCAAATAACTAGAGAATAACCTAAAAGCAGAGTGTAATGTTGCTTTAATTTATAGCAAACTGCTCAGCATCAAACAAGGGAGCCTGCAGCTGTCTGGGAAGGAACTGCTCAGATTCTCAAGGTAATTTTTCAAAAATATATTCTAAACGAGCATTGACATAAACTTTTCTTTAGCTGAGCTTTAGCTTTGTGGCACTTAAAAAATCTGTAATATTAAAAGGAAATTAAATACTGCATATGACTAGGCATCGGAGGTGTTTAGGGAGCAATTTCACAGTTGACGACTCAAGCCTTCCTGTCTGATGAAAATTCACATTTCCCCAGGGGTGGAGGAACAGAGTACCAGGAATCAGGGAGGAGATGAGGACACAGGCAACGTGACCTGATTCAGGAAGCTCAGAACTTGGGCAAGGGGCTCGGGTACCCACCTGTGTGAAGATGGATGTCATTTTCTGAGCCTTTAATTGGCCACGTGAACAGACACTCTTGGCTACGGAATCTGGGTCAGGAAATGTGGGTTATTCATTAGGTAACAATCCTGCGGGTTGCTCAGATCTGGAGGTGTGGGCCCTCACGTGGCTCCGTGGGACTCAGGGAGCCTCCCACTTAAGCCCCCACCCCCCTGCCATGTCTCAGTCCCCTTCCTCACTACTACCTGTTCCCACTGTCTCCCTTCTGGAGTCTTTTGGGATCACTCTCAGCAGGGAATATGGAGCTACCTCTCCAGCAGCAGGGAGGAGGTGAGGCTGAGCCTTCCATGTGCTCCAGTCTGTCTAACCACTGGGATGGGACTTGGCAGAAACAAGAGCCCAGGGTCCTTCTGGGTTATCAGTGGGGGACTGAGCATTGGACTTGGTCCTCATCCAAGGAACAGAGTCAGAGTTGGTCTGTGTCAGCCATCCTGAGGAGAGAGCCAGAAACCTGAAGTCAGGGACAGAGTAGATCAGGAAACAGAAGGGCCCAGCTTGGAGCCAGGGGAGGACAGAACCAAATCTTGTGGGCAAAGCCAAGTTGGTAATGAAAAGGGGCCCAATCACACAGGAAAGTTCAGACTGGAACAGTTTTGACAAATCTCAATTTGCTGTTGACCCTGACACACAGGCTTTCCCTCTAGTGTCACCTTGAAGGCACCGAACCTGCAGGAGGCAGGCCAGGCCTAGATGAGCAGTCTGTGCGTGTCTGTGGTTTGGAGCAATCCCACCCGGCCTTTAGGAACAAGCTGAACAATCTTCGAGGGCTTAGGATTCGGGATTCACAAAGCATATTGCATACACTGTAATATCTGGGCCTTATGGGAACCCATGATTTGTTCCCATTTTATAGCCGGGGAATAGTGAAGATGAGAGATGTGCCCAAATTCACTCAGCTTTTCAGTTCTGGAGCCTGGTCTTGGACCTACTCCTTCCTCCATATCCCACAGTGAGTCTATGACCTTGGCTGTATTCATACCATGTTCCATCAAAGCTAGGTGGGAAGCTGGAACTATTCGTGACCCTTGGTTCACAGGATGAATGACAGTCTTATTGGGTGGTGGTCTAATAAATAGTTATTACCCTATTTCTGATCTCACCTGTCCCACCCAGACCTGAGAGCCCACAGTGTCCATGAAGATAAGATATAACCCATTTTGGCCACTCACTAACTCCCAGTGCTATGACTTAGCTCCCAGCAGTGACTTCACCAGGCCTCTCCATATATCCAAACCCTATTTTCTTTACTCCATTTCACTGTTCGTTAGCCTAGCTGTTCATTTCCTATGTAATATCCTCTAGCTCTTAGAGAAATGATGGCACGAGTTTTAACAGCTCTCCCATTATTCAATAATCACCTGTATGAAATCTCGACAAATACAGGTAGCAATCAATCTGCAGTTAATTAATATAAAGCAACCAGTCCCATTAAATTCAAATGTTGCCATGGACATGGTTGGTTGGCTAAATATCAGTGCTATTTATAAGTACATTCTTCTTGGGATTGTCGTGGACTTGAAAATATTTTTTATTAACTAGCTGGTATTTAACAGAAATTAATTGTTTGCTATGCTTCATCAATTTCATCCCTGAGAAATAAGACCTAGAACTGCCTTGGAATAGCTGTGTGCACGAGAGGAGTTTTCTGGGTAGTTCTCTGAGACACACCTCACTCTCTTCCCTCACTCCCTGATTCTCATCTCCCTTCTACGTCCCCCTACCTAACATTTTCATGAGGCCTCTAATCTGGCTGTAATTTTGCAAGCTGTTCCCTAATTTTTGTCTTTGGAGTTGGCTCATATTCTAAAATATTTTATTATTTGCTAATACCCAACTGGATTGGGTACTAACATGATAAGAGAACTAGAATCATGAGCTAAGTGGACGCGTAAAGGGCTAGAATAACTCAATGAGGCAGTTCCTCTTGCAATGTCAGGACCTTCATTTATGGAATGATAAAAACACTTGCCACTAATCTAGTCCATTTGTATTTGTCAGGATTCCTTTAATTGAAGTGACAAAATCTCACTCAAAAAATAATTGAAGCAGATCAATGATATTTATTGCCTCATATCAGTGAATCCAGGGGAATTCAGGCATGACTGGATCCAGGGATTCAAACAATGTCATCAGGACTCTTTTTCTCTATATGTCTCTGTATGTATTTCCTGTGGCTGCTCTAATAAAGTATTCCAAACTTGGTGGCTCAAAAGAACAGGCATTTTGCACAACATTGTGAATATACATAATGTCACTTTTAAAAAGTTAGAATGGCAAGTTTTGCGTTATGTACGTTTTGCCGCAATTAAACGCAAAGAAACGAAACCCCAGAAATGTTCTAGAGGCTAGCAGTCTAAAATCAAGGTACCAGCAGAACCGTGCTCTCTCTGAAGGTTCTAGTGGAGGGTCCTTCCTTGCTTCTTCCAGCTCCTGGTTCCTGCCAGTTGTCCTAGGACTCGTAAATGCATCACTCCAATCCCTGCTTCTAATGGCACATGGCCTACTTCCTGTGTGTCTCTGCATCTTTTTTTTTCTCCTTAAAAGGACACTCGTCACTGAGGCCCACTCTAATCCAGTGTGACCTCATCTTTAACTCCATCTGCAATGACTCTATTTCCAAATAAGGTTATTCCAGGTAGACATGACATTTTGGGTATCACTATTCAATCGGTACAATCCCTTAGCTCTATTTGCTTGTTTTCTTCATTTTCATTCAGGCTCCCACGTGGCAGCAATATAACTGGAGGAAACCTCAGTAACCCCAGAAAAAGGGAGAAATCTCCACCTACTCCCAGCACCCAAAACTGTTTGGGTTAAGTGCTCAGCCCTGAACCAATCACTGACCGAGGCATAGGAGATTCAGATCACTCCTGAGGCAAGGCAGCAGGGCCGTGAGACTGACACAAAGTCTTTCTAGAATCTTATGGAGATACAAGACAGATGAAAAGAACAGATGTCCCCTACATTATTTCTCTTTTTATGTAATTTTCCATAAACATAGCAATGTTTCTGTTATTAGAGAAAAGAGCCTGTATAATTTTAAGGTAGTATTTTCACCTACATAAACTTGATCAACTGAACATGATGGCTTTGATATAGAAGGCATTAAATTAGAAGTTCCTTAAAGGTTGCGAATGTGTGTATACATGTGTGTGTGTGCGCGCGTGTATTCAGCCAGGATTTATAGCAATACTATAATTTATGAAAACCTCCAACTCCTTTTCATTCACATAAGAAGTCAGAAATTTAGGGGAAAGGATTTTCAGATGTCACCAAAATGTGATCTGCGACATTAAGGTACTTTTAGAACTATGGGAGTATTCTGAACATGAGTAATTTGTCAAATGAACACTTAAAATAGATTTCAAAACCCACCACCCCACCCCACCCCACCAGCACGCTGAATTCCATTTTGCAGTTTTACTGTTCTCATTAAGAGGTCATAGCAGATTCATCAACGAAGTGCCACCTTCAACCCAGACTTGCCAAAACAAATTCACAGTTGCAGCTGGATCTGCCCAACATGTTCCTGATAAAGCTCCCCCTCTCTTATTTCTGATGTGTGAGAAGGGGGAAGCCATTATTCCCCTTTACCTGAGGGGCAAAGTCAAAGGCTTTACTGGAGGAGGCTCTGTCATCCAGGATGGGGAAAGTAAAATAGATTTTATCCTCTTCAGGGTATAACATTTGTGGCACAGGCTAGTAATGCTCTCTGGCCACTTGCACCTTGAATGACTTTTCCAAATGCTTGCTTATCTTAATGAGAAGATTTATCTAGACCGACATGCCCGCTGTCATTTCATTAATGTGCTTAGTCAGCAAATGGGTAGCACTGGCCCATCAGTTACATGTGGCAGAGCCCGAGCATCCTCTGTGGGGCCTCCATTTGCCTAGTCCAGCTAACACCTCAGGTAACAGTCTGCTTTGCCAGAACCCTGACAAGTGAGCGATGGCTTGGACTTAAGCACCACACACTCAGAGACTCCATTCTGCCTTACCTCCTGTGAAAGGAAGAGGGTGACAACATAGCCTTATCTTGCCTCCTTTGAGCGGGCAGTGGTTTTGACAGTTCCCAAATGAATTTAGGGGCAAGGTCCTCAGCAGTAAGGAAGCACCCAGCAGGTGCATTTCACTAACCATTGGCCATCCCAGATGGTGTCAAACTGTAGTGCCTAAGGCAGGAGCAGATGGGGCCGTCCCATGAACCAGACACAAAAGCCTGAAAGCAAGTGAAGGAGAAAGGAGACGGAAGGACTGGGGAACAAATAAAGATCATTAATATTGCCAAGGGAGAAAAGGAAAGATAAAGTGCCACTCACCATGCAGGTAACAGGGTGACCAACTTGGCCTGATGTGCCTGGGACTTTCCCAGTTTTAAATCTGCAGATCTCACATTCTGGGAAGACCCTCATTCCTGGGGAAACCAGGCTCCTTAGTCCCCCTCCGTAGACAGAACATGGACTTTAATTATGTCGAGCCAGTGGGGAACATCCTGACCCACACTCTAGACTCACTTCGAAGCTGAGTACGTTTAAAATTTTTAAATTGCCACTTGGACACTGTGGCCCTGGTCAAGGAAGCATTTCCCACAGCATGTCACAGATGTGACCCAGACCACTCAGCTCTCAAAGGGCAGCACCACTTATGGTCTGTGTCCTCATCCTCCTTCTCTGATGTCCCCTTAAAAAGCTATCAACATTTTTTTCTCAACACATCAAATTTCCAGCACACCCCAAGTGTATATTGACTGGCCAATATATATCGTCAACTACCCGGACGCTGTATTCTTTTAAAGTTTATTTATTTTTGAGATACAGAGAGAGAGAGAGAGAAAGTGCGCGTGGGGGAGGGGCAGAGAGAGAGGGAGAGAGAGAACCCCAAGTAGGCTCCACACTGTCAGCGCAGAGCCTGACTCGGGGCTCGAACCCACAAACCATGAGATCGTGACCTGAGCCAAAGTCGAACGCTTAACTGACTTAGCCACCCAGGCGCCCCTGCATGGTGTATTTTTTTAATGGTATATCAACCTAGCTTTTTCATCCTTAGATTTTTATTAAAAATCTAGCTAACAAAGGGGTGCCCCTGAGTGAGAGAGACCATAAGGTTAAAGCTTGAAGCGAGTCCCAGAATAACAGTAGGAGTCAGAATTAGACATGCCTGCAAGGGCGCACTTGCCCTTCAAAGATTTCTTGGTCACAGACCACATCCCCAGGAAGTGTGAGCCTTGCACTTCTCACAGCCCAGGTCTGACTTCTGCATCGTCTTGTTCATCACTCTGCTCTGTTTTAGACCTCAGAGTGCCCTGTTGGTGGGATCAGCATGGCCTCTGTAGACCAGGCATCTCATGCTACCACTGTGCCTTCCAATCTCTCTGCTGTGGCAGGACCAGGCTCGTCCACTCTTCCCCACCCACTGGTCCTTGACCTTGGCCTCCTGGCCAGGTGATGACAGCTTACCTTGGCCCCAGCAACGCTCAGCCCAGACTACAGAAAGGATGTCTGTTTTGTCAACAAAGAAGCTCTCCTGTGGTTCCCTACACTCCTGGCTGCCCATCTTGCAAAACTGGAATAGACCATACGTCAGGATCCTCTTCCAGGAGCAAAAGGCAAATATAGGTCTTCGTTTTCCTACAGTGCCTGTTTCTCAGTGCCACATAGATTCACACTCCCGTGAACTTATTGTTTAAATATTTATTGAGAAATTAACACATACGAGGCATTAATGTAGGCACTTGGAATACAACAGAGAACAAGACAAGCAAGGCCTTTGCTCATGAAGATTATGTCCTGGAAAAGGAAAGAAAGCTAATAAATGAATATGTAAACAAATCAACAGGAACATTTCAGAAAGTAATAAGCACTGGGAACACAATAACAAGGGGTGTAACCTTCCTGGGGAAGAGGTCTGGCTCACTTTACCAGTTTAGAGACTTTTCCCAACCAATGGGTGTAGTCTAACTCCTCAAAGGGCCCTGCACTGCCCCCTGCTGGCCAGGATCAACAGCACACGCCAGACTCTCTTGGGTCTCCACAACTCACAGTTTCTGTTTTGCCTCCCCATCCAACTTCCCCTGCTATTTGTGGAAGCCAGAGTCTTAGTGCTGTTCAAGGGAGGGGTGCTCTAGGAGCAGAGCTTCTCTTGGTGAAGTCTCTTCTTGAGACGTTCTCTGTCAGAATAGTTCTCTGGAGGCTGTGTAACCTGCGGCTTAGAGTGTGGGGGGGTCAGCCAGTCTGAGTTCGCTTCCTTCGTCCCCATCTGTCTGGCTAATTTGCTCTAGTCCTTCAAAACCTGACTCAAGCATCTCCCCTGGAAAGCCTTTCCTGACCCCCTGCAACATGAATCCCCAGCAGCATGAACCTATGAAAGCCATGTGGCCAGGTCAAGTCTTATTCATTCGGTAGGAAGCAGAATGTCTGCAGCATACATGGGACTCAATAAACACTGATGGAATGCATGCATGAATAAATGAATGAATCTGGAGCTCCAGAGGCAAGCCTGAATCTGATAAACCTGGTCCCCCAGCTCGCTGCATAACCCAGAAGTTCATGATGAAAGGCAAAGTAAACTATTTTCCCACAAATCACATCATGCATGATCAAAAAGTTGGAAAGGCATCTCTTGGGTGGTTCAGATTGGCTCTCCCAGAGGCGAGAAGCACAACTGTTTTGTCAAAGCCACACAAACACCCCCCTCAGTGGACTGCTTTGAAGCATCTATTGATCTCTGAGAAAAGTAGAATTTAACAAAAGTGCTGCTTCCAGCTCCTTGTCTCATTCCCTGAATTTCCTCCGTGTCTTTCCAGATGTAATGTGAAATCCAACTGTGTGTGTCAGCCCCAATGACGGTAAAATCCCTAGCTCACCCCTGGGTTGTTGGGAGAAACCTGTCTTCACAGATATCTCTGGACAAGATGTTAATCTCTGACAGATTGGAATTAAAAGTCCTCCAAGTGGCTCAGATCGCCCTGGCTCTGCTGCAGTGGAGGCATCAGTGAAGGTTAACCCCTCAGGCCCAGATTCAAGGTCACGGCTTTGCGGTATCTCCTGTGGCCTGCTGCCCGCAGAGCAGAGAAGGAAGTTTGTAAAGTTGTTCGAGGAATAGTGGAAATGTCAGAGAACCAAGTCTTGCTAAATACTCTTTGTTGTGAATAATAGAAAATTGTCACAAATCTCTGCTATTGAAGGATTATGATATACTTTCAGAAACCACTTCTCCCTTATCTAGGCCTGGGAGCACTAAGAAAAAGTCATCGTCAAGGTCCCAGTTTGCTGAAATGTAACCTTTCTGTTCTCTTCATGGTTAAGGAAATTGATTTTCTGCTTAGCCCCCATTCTGGTTAAAAGCAAGATGTCTCTAATATGATGAGACCAACCCTTGGCTTGCCAGAGAGGCTGGGGCAAGTCACGGACATTAAGAGTTTCCATATTCAGGGCAACCCAAAGCGTGGTTGTAAGGCTCAGCTAAGAAGCTGTGTGTGAACATGTTTTATAAACTGTAAAGCACTGTACAAATGTGAGAAATTATTGTGGGCCACCCAAAATTAGTAATTTTGGGGGTGCCTGGGTGGCTCAGTCAGTTAAGCATACGACTTTGGCTCAGGTCATGATCTCACCGTTCTTGGGTTTGAGCCCCACGTCGGGCTTTATGCTAAGAGCCTGGAGCCTGCTTCGGACTCTGTACCTCCCTCTCTCTCTGCCCCTCCCCTGCTCACGCTCTGTGTCTCTTTCAAAAATAAACACTTAAAAAAATTACTAAGTTAGAAGGAAATCATGCTGAATATCACTTAGTATCTCTTTAATGTCTCATAAAGCATTTTAGCACTGAACCCCCATTGGTTCAGTGGTATAATTTTGAACTTTGCTCGTTGTCATAGGCAGAGCTGCTAAGCTGTGGGTGACCAGTGTTTAGGGGAGCTTCGGCAGCTTGGAAATGGTAGTAGTAGATCTCACCACAAGATGGCACTATTGATGATTTCTGTGCCTTGGTTGTTAAAACAGATCTGATATTTGAGGAGCTCAGGTCAAGGCCACAAAGGGAGGTCTGTCTGCATGCCATGTGTTTAACTATTTAAAAGTTAAATCAGTCTAATACACAAAGTAAATATAATCTGTTAACCTATCTTGAAAAACTTATCTTCCTAATGAAATGGAAGACTGGGTGCAAATTTAGAATTCTGAGATCCTCAGAGTTCTGGGCAGAAACAGCAAACTCTCAGGGGAAGGTCATAGTCCAGCCTCCCTCCATAGAGGATCAGCTCCATCCTGCACTCTACCCACAGTCTGTGCCCCTCACCCTCAGAGGCCAGACGTCTGCTCACTCTGGAGGTAGGCTCAGGGGTGTTGGGTAGGCCCTTGTGAGGCCCTGGTTACCCAGAGCATGGTCCAGAACAGAGATTCAACTGGCTTTTCTGTAAAGGATTAGATAGCAGATATTTTAGCCTTTGTGGGCAATACAGTCTCTGTGAAAGCTATTCAACTTTGCCACTGTATCTCGAAAGCAGTCATAGATAATACGCAAATGAATGGGGGTAGCTGTGCTCCAACAAAACTTAATTTACAAAAATAGGTAGCAGCTTGGATTTGGTCCACAGGCCATAATGTGCAGACACTTGGTCTAGAAGCTGGGGCAAGGGCTGCCGATAAAATACAGGACATCTAGGCAAACTTCAATTCCAGATGAACCATGAATTTTTTTTAGCGTAAGTATATCTCAAATATTGCACAGGACATACTTACACTAAAAAAATGAGCGGTTGTTTATCTGAAACTGAAATTTAACTATGCATCGTGTATTTTTATTTGCTAAACTGGCCGTGTTGGCTGAGAAAGGCGCTCTCCTTAGGACTGTCCCGTTGGCCCTGTGGACCCCTTAACCCCTCGTAAGGGCCACAACTGGAGGGAGGCCGGAGTGTAGTCTGTAAAGCACAGGCCCTAGGTCACACTATATCAGGCTTAAGGGCAATACTAGTTTCTTTTTTTTTTAATTTTTTTTTAACGTTTATTTATTTTTGGGACAGAGAGAGACAGAGCATGAACGGGGGAGGGGCAGAGAGAGAGGGAGACACAGAATCGGAAACAGGCTCCAGGCTCTGAGCCATCAGCCCAGAGCCTGACGCGGGGCTCGAACTCACGGAGCGCGAGATCGTGACCTGGCTGAAGTCGGACGCTTAACCGACTGCGCCACCCAGGCGCCCCTAGTTTCTTAATCTTTATGCTCTCAAAGAATAGATACAATGTGTATGTTTTGCAACTTAAATAGCTGGTTTTGTGTAGTTTGGGCATTTATTTATTAAATGAATATTTATTTATTGAGCTCCTGCCATGTACAAAAAAAGTGGGGGGGGGGGGCATGATCCCTGTCTTCAGGGATCTTGTATACAGGAGGGCAGACATTATAGCAATTCACATATAAATAAGTTAATAACTATAAATTGGAAGGGCTGTGAAGAATAACAAGGGAGATAAATAAACAGAGAGGCAAAGCAAGGCGTATCAGAGAAGTGATATTTGGTCTAAGAGAAAAGGAGAACAGATAGATTCCAGGCAGAGGGAAGTGCCTATGTGAGGATCCTGCCTGGGCACCTGAGGGGGGCCAGAGGGGGCTGAGGTGGAGTGAGTGGCGTAAGGAAGGAGGGAGCGGCCAGGAGGGCCAGACGGCCAGGCTTTGCTCTGTGAGGCCTGGGAGCTGCTTGCCATTCATTTAGAATGCAGCAGGGAGGCCCTTTCAGACAGGGAGGCACTGTGGTCTAATTCTCATTTTTAAAAGCTCACACTTGCTGTTTCTTCCTGCAGAGAGGTGGGGCAAGAGGAAGTGAGGGGAGGCTTCGTTAGTAGGCCACTGCAGGGCTCCGGAAAGAGCACAGTGAGACCTGCATAGCTTGGAGGGGAGAGTACAGGTGGTAGAGGGAGTGAGGATGAGAGGGAGGGGAGCTCCAAGACCGCTTCCCAGATTTCTGGTTTTGCCCAAGTGAGGGAATGTGGAGGAGATGCAGGCGTGGGAAGAAAATAGACATCTCCACTGTTGGCATGTGACGCTGGAGATGGGTTGATTCTTCCAAGTGGACATGTCAAGTGAGTGGGTAGATACACTTGCCTGCAGCTCAGAAGAGAGATCAGGGTTGGAAACAGAAGGGGTGGCCCAGAGAAGGCAATTATAACCATGAGAATAGCTGAGACGTTCTTGGTGAAAAGAAAATGGGGCCTGGGACGTATCCCGGAGGCACTCCGATGCTTAGAAGAAGAGGAGATAGAAAAGGAGAAAAACAAGGAGAGGGTGGTGCCATAAAAGCCAGGAGAAGGGATGTTTCAAATTGTTCTTTTTCAGGTGCCTGGGTGGCTCAGTTGGTTAAGCATCCAACTTTGGCTCAGGTCATGATCTCGCAGTTCGTGGGTTCAAGCCCCGCATTGGGCTCTGTGCTGACAGCTCAGAGCCTGGAACCTGCTTTGGATTCTGTGTCTCCCTCTCTCTCTGTTCCTCGCCTGTTAGTGCTCCCTGTCTCTTCTCAAAAATAAATAAACATTAAAAAAAAATTAAAAAAACCCAAAATGTTCTTTTTCTGACAGTTACTGAAAGCGTCTTTTTTTTTTCTTTAGAACTTGTGGTTCCCTCCCTTATCATGGCCTTCTTTACCCCAGCTCTTTGCTAAGTTTATGGTGATAGAAACAGGAAGCAGATGGTAAGATAAAACATAAACCACTATATACATTCTCTCCCATTAGTATTTGCACAGCAGGAGCTCACCATCAAAGGAGTAAGAAGACAAATGGGTGATTTTTGAATGAGTGAACAAATATCTTCATTCCCCTCCCTTATTGGCTAGGAAATAGAATTTGAACCTTCCAGAATTTTCTTGAACAAAATGGCAGCCTGCAGGAAGAGGTTCCTTGAACAAATCCAATAGGCATTGGCATTTCCCAGCCTAGGATGGCTGTCCTCTCATCGGACCTTAGTCAAGCACATGGTGCTCAAGATCCCGGGGAGGTCAGTGCCCATGCTAAGCTCACTAGGATGATAGGCACTGCGTGTTGTTCTGAATACCTGGAGGGAAATCATGGGGCTCCCATAATTCATATTAGTGACATTTCTCATTCCTAGTAAATAACCTTGTGTTTTGACCTGTAACAATGTGAAATGCTAACAAAGCCGTGAGGAAATTAAAATCCCTTGATGTGGTTTGGAGGCTGCCTGCGTGGATCCTGTCCAGGTGATAAAAGGTCTGCTAGACCCTGAAAAGAAACAAAGGAAGGAAAAGGTCACGGAGGAAGTAGCCGTATGGTGAAATGCCAAAGTACAAGAGTCTATCTAGACCATAGAGGTACCCTTTACATAGAAGAACTCCATGCCAAGGGTGACTAACAGGTCTGAGCACCAACTAATACAAGCAAAATGGAAATTGACTAATAAAAAAAAGACCCGAGAACCAGATGGCTATGCTGGAACAAAATCTGAGGTTCAGTAGGTAGTGCTTTACCTTTATATAGCACTTTACATTTTTCAAAATGCTTTCTCATATATATCACCTTAGTTTAATTTTCCCGAAACCTGGCAAGGTCGGCATGGCAGGGAATAGGATTCCTATCTGGCAGATGAACAGAGGGAGAGAAAGGCTCAGAGATATTAAGTAACTTGTCTAAGGTCACACAGCGACCTGGTCAGGTGCTGGTCAGGACCCAGGCCTGCTGAGCATAGTTCACTGATACCTGCTGCTACGGCACATTATCTTTCAGAACAATATCAGGGCACAAAATGAGATCAACACAAGGTCTGAGTGAATCTATAAAGAATGAAAGAATTTCCTGCCCAGCAGTTAGCAGACTCCTGTGGCTGCTGCATGTCTGTGTTCTATAGAAGTCTATAGACATAGAAGCCATCAGTTAAGACATGGAAATGGAACTCTGAAGTAGGCATCCTATGGAAAGTTCACGTTTTTCAAACTGAACAAAATACTGGTTATTACTGGAAGGCATGAAGTAAGGCAGCATCAATATCAATTTGTTGCTACTGCCTGTGCTGTCCATTCCTAGGACGGGGGGGCCACAGCCAGACCACTCTGCTGTGTGGCTCCTTGCGGATCTGTGGAGTTGGGCGAAGTCAGTAATGCCTCATCTGCCTCAAATTATTTGATCCTCTCCTCCTGTTTCTTTCATGAAAATCTGCAGAAGAGTTAACTATTGAACTTCAGAAATTCAGCCTAACTCCTGCCCCACCAGGCCAATCTTCAGTGTGGACGGGACGGTCTGGAGGAGCAAGAGGAAGAAGCCAAGGCCTCAAGCTTGGGCTCCAAGAGGGAGCTCTGGATACCAGTCCTCTTTTATCCCGTGCACCTAACACAGTCATGCCAATTGCACTCAGTTAAGGCTTGCTAAACTGAATTACTCCAAATGGATTTAAGAGGGAGAAAGTGGAGAATGTGTGATTACTCAGCAAGACACAGCTCCTATAAATCCATAAGAAACAGAGAGACAACTCATGGAAAAACAAGCAGAATGCCTGAATAGTCACTTCACAAAACAGAATATCTAAATGACCAAAAAGTGTATGAATAGGTGTTCACTATTAGTAGCTGCAGGGAAATGCTAGCCTGAGATGCCACCACGCACCCATTAGAATGGTCAACATGAAAGACTGACCACACCAGGGGATGTAGAGCTGCCAGAAGTCTCCCACTCTGTTAACTGGTTCAAACCCTACACATTGGGAAACGATCTGATAGCACCTGCCAAACCTGGACAGATCTCATTCCCATGGCCTATCTGTGTCACTTGGAGGTATATGCCTGCCATAAATGCATACCTGTGTTCACCAAAAGACACGAGCTAGAATGCTTTTAACAGCATTTTATTTTTTTTTTTAATTTTTTTTTTTTAACGTTTATTATTTTGGGGACAGAGAGAGACAGAGCATGAACGGGGGAGGGGCAGAGAGAGAGGGAGACACAGAATCGGAAACAGGCTCCAGGCTCCGAGCCATCAGCCCAGAGCCTGACGCGGGGCTCGAACTCACGGAGCACGAGATCGTGACCTGGCTGAAGTCGGACGCTTAACCGACTGCGCCACCCAGGCGCCCCAACAGCATTTTAAAAATAGCCCCAAACTGGAAATGACCCAAATGCCCACCAACAGTAGACCAGATAAAGAAATATATTCTCACACTTGAAGAGTACGCAGCCCGAGAATGAACAAAGTACGAGGACGTGGTTGAATAGTATCAGCATAATGTTTAGCAAAAGAAGCTGAACACAAAGAGTACAGACTGTAGGTTTCCATTAATTTAAAGTTCAAAAACGGGCAAAACTACCGTTGGGTGACAGGAGCCAAGATGGCACCCCTTGCAAGGGTGGTGACCATGAGGAGGGCTCCTCGGTGCTGGTCATGTTCTGTCTCTTCATCTGGGTGCTGCCTGCATAAGTGTGTTCAGTTTGTGAACATTCTTTTGAGCTGTATCCTTGTGATTTGTGCATGTTTCTCAATGCATTTTATACTTCCGCAAAAACATTTTTAAGCCAAAAAAAGAAGCAGCACATTTCGCCAGCATTACTAATTCTGCTGCCTCTGCTGCCGCCATCCAACATGGTGCAGCTTGGGAAGTCGAGACGGGAAAGAAAATTTTTCTGTCCCTCCCTTACCTCTCATTGCACATCCTTTCTTAGCAGATTTTCTCTTTTCTCCTCTCCTTTATTTACTTTCCGACTTAGATCTCAGCTCTTTTGGAAGACCGGATCAGAGGGAAGCAGTGCGACTGGCATGGTGTTAGGAACCTGGGTTTATGGAGGAAGACCTAGTCATACCGTATTTTTGGTGGCCGATTTAATCACAGGAGCAAGAGGCGGGGCTAAATCCTGGAGACCTTGCATGGGACAATGAGGACACTTGGAGCTGCCAGCATCAGCCAGCGTCAAATTTACATTTTAGACAGATATCTGGAGCAGCAGCTGTGTGGAGGATGAAGAGGGACAAAATTAGAGCCAGGGAGGTGGGTTAGAAGCCTATTTTAATGGTTCAAGCAAGAATTGGCATATGTCTTGGAATGAGCCTTCATTGTTTCCTCCGATTTTCCCCACCTTACCCATATATGAATGGTAATATAGTAGCAGATGCAGCTGACAGAAAAGGAGGGAGATTGGGATGCAGGCAAGTGGCTGGGGTCAGACGGAAAGGGAAAGAATGCGGGTATCGGTAATTAATGTGACCTGGGATTTAAGCCGGCAAGGATACCAGCAGGCACCCAGTGAAGAGCTCCAAGGAGCTTAACTCCCTCTGTGATTACTAAAGCCAGCTCTGATAATTTGAAAATCACATTTTGTTTTTCCGGAAAAGTTTGGTCTTCATTTTCCTTAAGCGAGCATTGATTTATTTCTTCTTTTCTGTGCAAAGCTTCCTATAGTTTAACGGCTCTGGCTAAAACAGCTCTTCTGTGCTTCTGAGTCTCCATAGCCTGCTTCTGGGAAGAGAGTTTGCTCATTGTCTCCTGCAGCTGCAGAGACAGGTAAATAGAAGGTACAGAAACGACCGCCACGCCTACCCCTAGGTCGGGAGCCTTCAGAAACTGGGGCTGGAGCTTTATAAATAGTCAGAGGCAGGAGCAGGGGGTGGGAGCACACTCAGAAAAACCTTATAGTCTTTAGAAATCCGTGTTTGGATAACCTGAGTCAATAAATCCCATCAAGGTCAAAACCCAGACCTTCAAGACGTGACAGAATCAGATGACCTTTATTTGCAACTGCCTATAGAGGGCTCCACCGTGTGGGAGGCCAGGAGGGGCCTCTCCGGAGGCCTTGAGAGCCCAGATTTGGGAGTAGACTAACTTCCCTACTCCCTCCAAGCAGAGGTGGTCTGGAGGCTGTGAAATTGCCAGAGAGCCCCAGTTCACCCCTAGAACAGAGACAGCAGCATCTCAATCGTATATTGCTTTTTATGCCCTTTAAAGATGCCTCCTTGCTCTGAGCTTCTGGCTTTGGGTATACATCTAGCAGCAAAGACATGTTTATCTAGGATTATAGGGAAGACCCAGTTGCCCGGTGTGGACACGCTCGGCCTGCAGCGAGTGAAAGCCGCATAGGGCACCTCGCTGGAGCCACCCTGTGATTCTGTAGAAGGGCGGCATGATCCTAAGAGTCCCATCTCTGTCCACGTCCAACTTCACACCCCATTCACAAACCTTCAGGGTTTCTCCCTCTCTGCTGAATAGAGTGCCTACTATGTGCCAGTCACTGCAATAGCCTTGAAGGTGCAAACATGATTAACACCCTCTTTTGCCTTTGTCATCGCAGAACTGGTAGGGCAGGCAAACAGACTGGTCAAAACTACTCTCTTGGGGTCCAGGTCCTTCACGTCTGTCATTTGGGGTACCTGGTGGAAAGGAGGAGAGACTTGGTGTCCACACCCTGCGGGGCTCAGAGGTGATGTGAGGCAGACGGAGGGCAGACAGGGGCAGGCAGCCGGGGACGTGAGCTTTACAGAACATGCAAGTCAGTTTGGGCTGTACTTGTGGGTGGTGGAGAGCTGCCTAGACAAGGCGGAGACACTGCTTAAGCTGCAGTGTGACCCTCACCCCATACCTTGCTGTCTGGGGCTCACAACTTACCCACAGTGACTACCTAGTCATTCCCCTGCCCCAAACTTTCAGGGACCACTGAGTTAAGTCCAGACTGTGTGCAAACCCCCACTGCGGTGTGGAGACTGGATTGCAAGGCAAAAGGCGGGAGGTGGGAAGATGGAGATGTCAGAGGCTGCACCGAGGAAGCACAGCCGCATGGGGAGAAAGAAGCAGAGGGCAATGAAGATCCTCCTTATTCTCTACTTGCCCTCGCCACCTCCCTCTCGCGCACATTTGCCCGCATTTCAGTGGGCTGAATGACTCCCCACTCCTCATGCTTTCCTACGGACGTTCTGTGCTCTCTAGTCCCACCACCTGGATGTCCTCCCCTGACCCAGTCTCCCACTGTCTGGAAGGGCTCCTGTCTTTCGGAGTCCAGCTCAAGTGATCCGGAGGCTTTACCCTGAACACCCACTGCATGTCAGGCACTGTGCTACGTGCTTTGCAGAATCTCTGATTTCTCTCCCCGCAAGGTGAAGAGTAGTATCTCTGTTTCACAGCTGAGAGAACCAAACATCACAACCGAGCCCAGACTCCCAGCTGAGCAGAGACCGATGTCCCTTGGGGGCTGCCCTGCCTCGCGGCTGTGGTCTGCACCTTGCCGGGGGCCCTCAGAGGATGTTAACTCCTGTTGTCCTTCATCTGGGCTCCTCCTTCCCACCACCACCTGTAGACCGATCATCAAGTCCTGTGGATTTTACCGGCCCATTGTCTCCACCGCCACTGACATCAGTGGTTATGGCCTCTGTCATTTCTCTGCCACCCACCTCAGCATCATTGCCCTGAAATCCCTTCTCTGCACGGCAGCCCAGGTGGTGACTCTAAAATGCAAAACTCATCAGATCTTGTCCCTGCTTAAAATCTTTCCGTTTTGACCACTTATTCAACCACAAATACGGATGAGCATCTACTCTGTGCTATTCACCCATCTAGCTGCAAGGGATACAGCAGTGAACAAAACAAAGTTTTCCCCCCGTGAAGTCCAAACTCTTTAAGCCCTTCTTACAGGCTGACCAGCATCTGGACCTGCTGTGCCTTCCATTGGTTGTGCCCACCACTCCCTGGCATCTTCCACTCTGGTCATGCTGAAGCACCTGTGGTCTCAGAGACACAGGTGGCTGTTTCTTACCTCTGGAAATGCTCCACATGCCGTTCCCTCTGAGTGGAGCATCCTTTCCTGGCTCATCATGCTGCCACCTGACTATGAGCCCCTAGTCTTCCTCCCAGTCCCAACCTCAAGGTCACCTCCTCCAGGGAGGGAACCTTCCTTAACCTCCAAATGTATTAATTAGGTTCCCCTACTATGTGTACCTATAGCACCTTGTATTCTCTTGACTCTCCTTGAAGGAGACCATGTTTTATTTATTTGTATATACTTTAGTATGCCCAAGGCACAGCAGTGTCCAAAGCCTCTCTACTGCTTATTGGTTACATGCACAGGTAAAGTCCAGGCTGTGACATCAGGTGCGGTGAGACCTCCCCTGGTGTGAACACCCTAAGGCAGCGTCTCCTGGGCAAGAAGCTTCTGAGGGGCCAGTGGGGAAAAGGAACAGAGCAGAGCGGCCACGAAAATGGATGCTAGGCTGCCACCCTGCCTCTCTCCGGATTCTCATCTCACCCTGTCTCCAAACTGCAGTGTGAATCCAAACTCATGGTGAATCCGACCCATGAGCACCTGGTCCATTTCAGCATCCGGATGATGAAAACGGAATTTTCTTTCTCACCAGGCCATTAGGATTCTTCTTTTCTATCAACTTTTTATGGAGTGCTCATAGGAATTGGAGTGATTGGGGAAATGATTGGGAAAAGTTTTTGGGGTCTCTGCACCTTAAAGATGTGTTTTGGGGGAGGGCAGGGGCAGCACTGAGTCTGGTAAGGGAAGCCAGTGTCCTTCAGTTTTTCTGCATGGTAAGCATTTTTCAGGTCTGCTGGATTTGGGTACCTACCAGCAAGTCTATTTTAAAGCACATAAAATCTGAAAATAAATGGAGTCGGTTTGTGGCAGAGGATGGCTGGTCTGGCAGGGACCACCCCTCACTGTTCAGCCCTGCAGCTGGGAGAGAGCTGCAAAGACAAGGCTGGAGAGGGAAAGCTTTATGTCAGAGAAGTCACAGCCCATCCCTTAGGCCTCTTTCCTCCTTGTTGGAGGAGATACTCGTGAGTGTGTGTGTGTGTGTATGTGTGTGTGTGTGTGTGCGCGCGCGCGCAGGGGACCAGGACCTTCTGCTTCTTCCTGGAACCTACAGGACAGGTTTGCAAGGAGAGGAGTTGTAGGAAGCAACTAATTTCATTATAAGAGAGAGGTGCTAACGCTGGCCCTCTCCATCCCAGGCCCCTACCGGCATCTGAAGCCAGGTGGTCTCTCCCTTATCCCTGTGGCTAACACTTGATAGCAGGCAGCTCCTGGTCTTCTGCCTTATTCTCAGCCTACACCCTGAACCACTCAGCTCCACCCACATACTGCTCCATTAGCCTCACGTGTCCTTGGTCATCTTGGAACCTGACCTCCGACCACATGCTCTCTATCTGGCTTTCCTCTTGTCCAAGGTGTCCCTCCCTCGATACTGCTCATCTGGTCCTGTCCTTTTCTCCCCTCATTAAAGGTAATTTGCATCACTGACCCAGACCATATACTTTAGAAAGCAAGGAACACACCTGAAGTAGCTGGAAGAGCAGGCATCTGGACAAGCTTCCCTGGGTGTAAATCCTGACTCTGAGATTTCTCTGTTGTGAGCCAGATTACCACAGTGAGCTACTGAGCCTCCCAGAGACTTGGCTTCTTCATCTGTAAAATGGAGATCATAATAGCACCAGCATCATAAGATTCCGGAGAGTGTTCATTGAGCTAATTTACATGTAAGTGCTTAGCAAAGTACCTGACCCATAGTAAGCACTCAACAAGTGTTAGATAAAATAAGAAATTCAGCCCCCAAGGCCCTACTGAACTTCATAAATGAGAAATGGATGCTTAGCACCCATATCCCCCAAAATACAAAATAAAAATGGTGCTTTCTCTGTCCTGGACACCTGAGTTCAGAAAAGAGAGCCAGAGCCCCAGGGAGAGTCATGGATTGAGTTAATGCAATGTGGCTAAGGAATGGGCAGGGGTCCATGGAGCAGGGGTTTGAGGAACAGATGTTCACATTGGGAAGAGGCTGAGGAGGAGAGAATCTATAGGGCAGGAGCCTGTGGGACAAGGGTCCGAGGGGTAGGGTCCACAGCTTCCCAAAGGAACCCAGAGCAGGAAATGCCATAGAATGAGCCACAGTTCATGCTGCGTGACCAAACTGGGCTGCCCTGGGCCCATGGACCATTGCCTACCTGAGGGAGCTGGCAAGAATAATAGAGGCAAAGCACGCAGCACTTTCCAGGTGCCCTGTAAGGCTCGTCCTGGCAACCCCAGCAGATGTAGAAGGGGCATTTTCAGTGGCACCTGTCAGAGTAAAGCCAGCCCAGTGGTGTTTTCTCCCCTTTTACTGAAGTTTAGACTTGGTTCTGGAGCAGAAAATGCATGTTCCATAGGTCCATCACCTCCATGCCCTTTTCTGAGACCTCCCTTACCCTTGACCTCCAAGCTCAGCGATGATAGAAGTACCAGGACCTTCCATACTTCTCCAGGGAGGACAGGCCCACTCATCCCAGGGAGGCACAATCATTAGTGTCATCTCATTAAACTGAAAACAGCTGCTGACTCAGGCCAGGCTGTGAAGGAGGACTGCTTCCTGGCCTCTGGATGACCTCCCCTGGGAGCTGCATGGGTTGGGATGAAAACCCGGAGATGGACAGCACAGGAAGGGACCGTACTGGGAGGGTGGCCTACTCCTGCCTGGCACTGGGCTGCAGCCAGCGAGGGTACCAAGGTGAGGGTATTCGTTGGCATAAGGTTTCTACTTTTCTCACAAAGACACCACGTACAGTGGCTTAAACAAAACAGAAGTTAGTTCTCTCACCCCCAACAGTCTGGGGCCAGTGTGGAGGCCCCAGTGTGTTGGGGTCCCAGCCTCCTCCCTTCTGGGGCTCCACTCTTCCCAGGGTGTTCTCCTCACCCTCATGGCAAAGACGTCTTCCCAGTCCATCTTGCACTCCAGCCAGTGGGAGGAAGGAATGGGAGGAAGAGAGAGCTGCACCGGTCACGGCACTGGTATCTCTCCAGCCAGATCCTAGTCGCCCCTCAAGAAAGCAGGAAAACGTTGTTCTTATTCAGGCAGCCACGTGCCCAGCTAAAACCCAGAGGCTCTGTGAAGGAGAAAACCGATGTGGGAAAAATTGACAGTCTCTGACAATGACCAATTCCGAGCCCTGCCCACAGATGCCACACAGTTGCAAAGACAGACAAACCCACACAACGCTGTGCACAATGAAGAAACACCATTCGATCATTTACACAAGGAACGTTTATTAGGGCCTTCAAGCATTGAGGAAATAGAGGCAAAATCACCATCCTTTTCGTCATCAGGCTCTCAGTCATGGAGGATAAAAAATATTATCTAATGGGCTTCATGATATAAAGGAAACATTTATTTATTCATTAACACACATTCAGTATGCCTCTGCTACATACTGGAAAATGCATCCGTTCTGGGGATACCGTGATAAAATCCACAGGTCCTGCCCTCAAGGGCAATAGGGCAACAGCGATGTACAAGGTCAGTACTGTGACTGTGATAAGCACAGGGGTCCCCAGTATAGCCCGGAGGTCCCAGCAGGACCAGAAATTCTTCCCAGGCTTTTGCACCAGGTTGAGACCCCAGATCCTTGGCATGACCCTGGACAGCAGCCTCTAAATGACTGAAATTGGGTTTCTCACAAGCCCAGCTGAGAAGATCAGAAGTGGGCTTAAAGTGATTTTTAAAAAACAAGATATTTCTTGCACATTGGGTTATATCCTAAGATTTGCTTTCACCCATGAAGTTTAGCTTCAGGAAACTGAGCTCTGGAGGCAGAACTTGGAACCATTCCCAAGGCAGGAGGTGGGTTTAGAGTGTTCTGAGGATAAACAGTGATTCCTACGTCTCCCACGCTTCCCAGAACTGCACATGTTACTCCCGCCAGCCAAGACTTTGACGGCTATAGGGTCGTGGTGAGGTCAAGACTCTGCCCTACACTGCCCACTCTGCTTTGGAGCTCCCGACAAGGTTCACAGGGCCCCCAGATAACTCATTCTGATTTTTATTCCCTCAATGGCCAAAAATGTACTTTCTCTAACCAAAACCACTATTATTTGAATTAAAACCCATTGTCTTTTATTTGGCATCTGAAGGGCTAGGACAACAATGGTTTTATCACCTTGAAGTGTGAGAAAATGCTTTCTAAGCTACAAAGACTCATAAAAATATGAATTGGTTTTATTTTTATGTGTAAAGCCATATAGTAAATGAGGTAGAAACTAAATTTTATTGAATAACCAGTCTGTGCCAAGAACTGTGCTAAGCACATTACATACATTACCTCCCTATAAACCTACCAAGGCTCTGCCTATTTTATACATAGGAAACTGAAGCACAGAAAGGTCAAGTAACTTGCCCGTGGTAGCACAACTTGTTTGTGACAGGGCCAGGACTAGAACCCAAGTCTGTGTGACTCTTCACTCTTCTGCAATCCTAGAAGATTGTGATAAAGTCATCCATAGTCCTTTTTTCTTTAGGCTAAACAACTCCAACTCATATAATTTTTTATTCTTTTTATGATGGGCACTTCATCTTGCAAAATATTTGACAGTTTTGAAGATGAAGAACTATTCTTGGTAAAGATCAAGAACTATTCTTGGTGGGTACAAAGAGGTGGGGTTGTCTTGGGGGCTTAGTATGTTGTAACCTCAGGGAGGGAATTTGTGCAGATCTTAAGATCTCACTAGTACTGGGGTCTTAAAATAACTGTGGCCAATGTAAGCCTGTAGGGTCACAGGAGAGGCACTTAAAACAAGAATGAAGACACATCATGTCAGCGTGAATTTTATGTGTTGTGATTAAAAAGTGGCTGAATGTCCTTTGAAAGACTTATCATGATACTAACATAAAGCTACATGAGAATTGTAAGGATGTGGCAGCTGAGAAAATGTTTTTCCAGCCATCACTCTGTTCGTCCATCCAAATAATTACATTATCACTATTGGGGACCAGTGCTAGACCCTTTGGAAAACACGACGTGCGTGTCTACATGATGTTTGCAAAAGGGGGAATTTGCATACATTTGTTATACGTAGTTGATTTTGCCTCCTCACCTTGATTAGGCCAACTTTATCCTGTGCTTTTTGTCTAATCTTGAGAAAAACATCAGACAAATTCCAACAAAGGAGCATCCTGCAAGATACCTGACCACTCACTACTCCTCAAAACTATCAAAGTCATCAAAAACAAAGGGAGTCTGAGAAACTCTGACAGCCAAGAGGAGCCTAGGAGATGTGACAACTAAAGTTAACATGGTATCTTGGACAGATCCTGGAAAAGAAAAAGGGTATTAGGTTAAAACTAAGGAAATTTGAAAAAAAAAAAAAAAAAAAAACTATGACTTTAGTTCATAATAATGCATGTTTTTTTAAATCACTCATCAGTTCCCATTAGATAATATTGTCTTTCCTCATCAGGAATGCAGACTCAAGGATTGAAAGAAAGAGATGTACTGAGGCCACAGGGGGCAGGGGGCAAGTGTGAGACCTCAGCCCTGCTTGGCCTCTAGCTGCTGCTTCAGCCTTAGACCATCATCTCTCAGAGAAGCATGGCATAAAACCCTCTGGCCAGTGGAAGTGGTAGGTCCCTGACGAGACTAGGGTCTCCTACAGGACCCAAGCTCACCCCAGGCCAATTGTTTCAAGCCATTTCTTACGACAAGCCCTTCATCTCCCATTTGCCACCTTTCAATGGCCATAGATTTTACTTGGCAGGATTTTATTCTAAAACAATCCCCTCCACCTTGTTAAGCTCTACCCTTAATTAGCACAGGGAGAAATGATGTTATTGGAAGCAAACCTCTCTGTAGCACACTTCCCTCTGTTTGGCAAATTAAAAGCATTTGGAAACTCTTCCGTGGTCCCAATCAATAGCTCAAGCCATAATTATTCAGCGGGGCTTGCGTTTTTTTCTGCTGACAGCCGGCGGGGTGTGCTGATGTGGAATTGTCTCATATGCTTATGCGGCTTAGCCCTTCCCATGATTGGGGGCCGCTGCAAAGGGATCGATAGCATCTTGGGGGAGACTGGGAAATGGACTTGCCTGCATCTAAACCCTCTCGGACCTCCCCATTCCTCCAGGGGAGACGTTAGCCACAGTCAGGTGGGGCCCTTTATTTTCTCATTTATGCCCACCTGAGGCAGCCGAGCAGCACTTTTGGGCCACCAAAATAAACGCCCACTTTATAGGATAATCATGTAGTATCAGGCTTTAGATTGTGGATAATGGGGATGTGCTGAGAAGTAAACAATCAAATCTTCTTAGTTTAGATTTCATTAATTTCAGGATTACTGATAATTTGCATGGGATGTGGATTATTACTCACGCAGCTCTCTTCCTCGAGGATAGTGCAACTTGCTCTTGTAAACAAAACTGCAGAGGGACATTTACGATAATTCAGAGGTCTAACTTTTTTCAACATCACCTGTCAGTCTTCAGCAGTGCCTGGTCACAAACAAACAGCCAATTTATTCATTCCAGATCCTTTTAGGGTCTAACAGTCAAGAGACCAAACTCCAGCCCTGCCTCTGTATTTCTCTAGACAGGCTACTTAGCTTTCTTTCTCAGTTGGCTTTGTTTTGTTTTTCTGCAAAATAGGAATATGGCTTGTCAACTTCACAGGGGCACTGTAAAAATAAATGAAATAAAAGATATGACAGTGACTTTTAGGTATAAAAAATCACTATATCAATTAATTATTTCACACAGTAAAGGAAGTCTTTTAAACACCTGTGGTTACTTTTTTTTTTTTTTAATGTTTTGCCTATTTAGGCTTATTCCGCGTCCTTGAAAGTGATCAACTAATTTTTTAAGACTCAACACAGACTAAATATGATTCTATTCCAACCCATGAACAATTAGATGTGAAAAGATTGTCTTTTTACATGAGAGGGAACATAAAATCACTGTTTCCTGTGTGAGCCCAAACCCAGGTAACTCACATGATTACACTGATCATTATGTATATTAAGAGACTGCATTAGATCAAAGGCATTGAGACCCCTCTAGAGCACTCCATGCCTGACATTATGAATAACTGCCCCTGGGATCAGTGCTGAGAAGCATCCAAAATCATGAGCTATGAGCGCTCCTCTTTTGAGGCTGAGGTCTCTGAAGATCCGGTCATTGTTCTGTAGGAAAAAATAGCCTGAAGACCCCACAGGGCACTGGGCCCACTCAGCCACAGGATCTCTTTCTAATCCTTTGGAAGGTGTCTGGGGTTTACCTGTCATCAACACACTCACCTAGTTTTTGTTTTAGGTTTTTTTTTTTTTAATTTTTTTAATGTTTATTTATTTTTGAGGGAGACAGAGAGATCATGAGTGGGGGAGGGGCAGAGAGAGAGACACACACACAGAGAATCCAAAGCAGGTTCCAGGCTTCGAGCTGTCAGCACAGAGCACAACATGGTGCTCACACTCACCAACCTCGAGATCATGACTTGAGCCGAAGTCAGATACAACTGACTGAGCCACCCGGGAGCCCCATGCTCACCTAGTTTTTAAATAAATGCCCACATGATTGTGGCCCTGTAAAAGGCAAGCTGCCCAGAGCCCACACCAATCATACCAATGGGTGACTCCTCCCGGAGTTGATCTGGGCCCCTCACTAAGTGATGAACATCTACTTCACCATGTCCTTAGAGGAGCCGCATCAGTGCACCTTAACATTGTCCTTTTATCTTCTCAAGAACGTGGATAGGGTTCGAGAAGAACCCACCTTCTACCAAATCCCCAGAGCATTCTGGCATCTGTGCAGGAGGCCTGAAGAGACAGTTCATAATCATCGATATTCTGTTTTTGTATCCTCACATTCAGCCTCCATCCACCACCACCCGTTCCTCATGTTTTTTGAAATTCAATGTGAACAATATTGCATATATTCTCTGAGTCACTCTTTCCTTATGTCACAGGAGAAATTAAAGCAACCCAGTCAAAAGTCTCCAGAAACATAGAGTGGGTTGGAAATAGCTGTCTCTTTAAATGAAAGAGACCATGAAAACTGATTGCTCCAATCTGAGAATGAGCCATACTTTATCCTGGAAGAATTATTAGGAAGAAAGGGACATACATTTCTTTTGACACTGTATATTAAGTGAACTTTCTAAACCCTATTTGTCTGTATTAAATAAATATGCTCAGAGTTTCCTACCATGCCCTGTATTTTTTCTGGTTTTAAATCAAAGGGATTAAGACTCCTAATTAAGACACTGGAGGAGGCCCGATCAGTTTTGCCAGTGCAAATTAGTTCAGAGGCCCAGAGCTGCTCCTTTCTGTTTGCTGGTATGGGAGGTTTGTTTGATTTAACATGATTGAGGAAATGAAATATCCCTAAGACAAAGAACCAATATTGCACTTCTGGAGAGTGGCTGAAGGGAAATTGGAAACTAATGCACATTAGTAGTGGATCCAAAATACAACAAGCAGGAGAAATGTTATTTAGAAGGAAAGTGATATGACTAGACTAATCCTTTGAAATAGATTCTACCTTCTCCTTCCTTTATTTTTCTCAAAGGAAAATAAATGAAATAGAATCTCAAATTCCTAACAAAGTCTCATGAGCTTAGGACATTATCTTTCCTTCCTTCGATACATGCCGAGTTTTTATATGCATTATCTTCTCTTTTTTAAAAAAATTTTTTTAACGTTTATTTATTTTTGAGACACAGAGAGACAGAGCATGAACGGGGGAGGGGCAGAGAGACAGGGAGACACAGAATCGGAAACAGGCTCCAGGCTCTGAGCCATCAGCCCAGAGCCTGATGCGGTGCATTATCTTCTTAATATTCACAATATTGCTATGAAATAGTAATTATTGCCCTATTTTACAGATAAAGAATCTCATTCTCCAAAGGTAGACATTGATCTAAAGCCAAGTATTCTTTGGGACTCATAATTATTGTTTTTGGGTTGGTCCATCAACTCTGAGCCATTTGGTAAGCCTGAGAAGAAAGATCTCAGTCAAAAACAATACAGCCTTGTCTGAGTTTGGTGTTGCATATGGTTGGGCTGGATTCCTATTCAGTGAATCTGGTCAAGCCAGGATGACTCTCCAAAGGCAATGAGAAAAAGGGCAAGATGCAAAGCTAGTCCAGCATGGTCAGTTGAAATCAAATAACAAACCCAGCCTGAAATGGCTTTCTCTCATCCCAGCTGGTCTTGCTATCTCCATCAGAGCCAATTTTCTCCTCTCCTCTCTCTCCTGGGGGTGCACAATCCAAATTTACTTATTCAAGGCCTTGAGGGCACCTTTATTTCTTCTGTGCTCAACAAATTCAGTTGATCATTTTTTGGGGTTCTTTTGTTTTTTTGTGTTTTTTTAATAACAGTATTCAATAAAACTGCTAATTCTTGTGTTGTCTGAGGGAAGGGGAGATTAGTTCTGTGTGGTTGCATACTGCATGTTTGTGGTAACTAACACTATGCTATGGGATTGTCTAATCCCTTAACAGTTGATGCCATTTTATGCCTGAGATGGCCAGTCAGACTTAGAGAAAGAAGAGGATAAAAAATAGACTACCTGGATTTTTGTCAAGATAGGTATTGTAATGCAGAGCAAACCCAAATCACTCAGTTCCTACTACCTGGGATAGCCATGACTGATGAGCCAAAAATGCAATTACACACACACACACACACACACACACACACACACACATATCACATGTGTGTTTATATGGCAGATGAGACACTAGGAACATTAAGGCCTGGATATCCATGGGTAACCCATAATAGGGTAGAAATGGGTGTTGGTGGGAAAAATGGTTTTGAAAAATCAGTCCATAAGAGAGATTCAGGAGTCCTGGAGAAAGATTCCGACAATATTAATTATTGCCTCTTCTGCTGAATACCTCATAGAAGCACTGATTTCTTTGATCATCCTGTGATTTCTGCCAATATATCAGGCCATGGTTTGATAGTCTTCCAGATGTATATTGTTTCAAGGGTACCCAAGATTTGTTTTAATCAGGTATGGTGAAACACATACATGGAAATCATCGTTGGGGAGGGAGACTTTTTTTTTTTTTAACTCACAGATCACTAGGAATAGGAAGCATGGCCTGACATGCAGGAGAGGCACACGGAGGAGCACCAGGGTCAGTCAGAAAGCAGGAGCAAGGAGAAATTGTGGGCAAGAGCCTCTATTGTAGTTTCCTCAGAGAGGAACAGGTAAGGCAAAGCAAGCAGATTTAGGATTGTCTAGTTTAGATAATTTTGCTAAGCTCTGCAGTATAGAGGTTCTCCCTAGTTGGTCCCTGGCCCTGGGGTGATTAGGCCAGGGAAATAGTGGCCCTGAGTGTGAGAGCCCAATAAAGATAATGGCTCAGGTTAGAGCCATTTGGATCAGTTGGTTTGAATATGAATGGTGCACTCATAGGCAAGTTGTTTATCTCTAGGAATTGACTAGTCCTGGGAGGGACAATCACTCCTGGCTCAGCAAGGCTTCCAGATGTCAAAGCATCAAAATACAGAAAGAAAGAAAGAAAGAAGAAAGAAAGAAAGAAAGAAAGAAAGAAAGAAAGAAAGAAAGAAAGAAGAAAGAAAGGGGGAAGGAAGGAAGGAAGGAAGGAAGGAAGGAAGGAAGGAAGGAAGGAAAGAAGGAAGGAAGATATGGTTAATACATGTGTGCCAAAGTTGTACCTCCTGTTATTCTGAAAGACAGAGGAAAAGCTAGAGGAGTATTGGTCTCATGTATGTTCAGGGGACCTTGACAGTGATTCTTCATTGTATAAAAGGGTTAATGCCAGAGAAGAAAGGCCTACTTTTCTTATTTTGTTTCTTTTTTGTAAGAATACAATTCAATAGTTTTTAGTATATTCACAATTTGTGTAACCATCACCACTATCTAATTCAAGAATATTTTTATCATCTCCAAAAAGAAACCCTGTACCCCATTACCAGTCACTCCCTACTCCCCCAGCCACCAGCCCCTGGCAACCACTAATCTACTTTCTATCTTGGTGGCTTTACTTATTCTGGACATTTTATTTAAATGGAATCATGTAACATATGGCCTTTGTGTCTGACTTCCTTCAGTTAGCATAATGTTTTCAAAATTCATCCATGGTTATAGCATGTTTTGGTATTCCTTTTTATGGCCTAAATAACATTCCATTGAATGGATATACCACATTTGCTTATCCATTCATCAGATGGTGGAAACTTGGGTTGTTTCTACTTTTTGGTTATTATGAATAACGCTGCTATTAACATTTGTACCAAAGGGCTGCACCAGCAATGTATACGCATCCAGTTTCTCCATATCCTCATGAGGTCCATCTTTTTGATAATAGCCATCCTAGTGGGTGTAAAGTGGTATTTCGTTGTGGTTTTGATTTGCATTTTCCTAATGACTAATGATGTTGACCATCTTTTCATGTGAGAGCTCTATTTTTTATGCTAACTTTTCCTTAATACACAGAGAATATATAGTAACTGGGGAAGAACCAAAAAATAGGCAAAAAAGGCAATAAAAATCATTCTTAATTTTATAACCTAGAAATAATTAATAATACTCTTCTACATATTTTTTCTAAGAAAAATTATAAAAACAATATATGTACTATTTTATAACTTCCCTTTCTTCATTTAACATACATTGTGAACATCTTTTTAATTCCTATTTTCTTTTTTTTTTTTAATTTTTTTTCAACGTTTTTTATTTTATTTTTGGGACAAAGAGAGACAGAGCATGAACGGGGGAGGGGCAGAGAGAGAGGGAGACACAGAATCGGAAACAGGCTCCAGGCTCCGAGCCATCAGCCCAGAGCCCGACGCGGGGCTCGAACTCACGGACTGTGAGATCGTGACCTGGCTGAAGTCAGACGCTTAACCGACTGCGCCACCCAGGCGCCCCTTAATTCCTATTTTCTATAAAGTATTTTAATGGCTGCTTATTATCCCTCTGAATACACTTACCAGGATTGATTTACCCAAACCACTATTTTGGAGGGTCTAGATTGTTTCCAGTGTTGTGCAAAGATAATTTGGCAAACAACATCCTTGTAGTCAAATCTTTGTACAAATAAGTTATTAGTTCTTTAGTGTAAATTTCCAGAAGTGGAATTTCTGAGTCAAGAAGCATGCAAAATACCAACACCAAATTTGTGTATCATCAGTTGCCAAACTCTGTGCTCTGTTGAGTCCCACTTTCTAATACCACTTCAAACTTGAGACTGAAGATGTGGCTGGCCAGCTCAGCTGGTTAGAGAACAGAAATAACAAAGGCAGAGCTGTGGATTTGCTCCCTGCCTGATAAGCCCTGAATACTCCTTTCCAAGCAATTTATAAACGTCCATCATTGAGCATGAGTCAACAGAGGGGGAGCATGGCCAGATTAGTACATTTCCTTCAGCTCTCACTAAACATCACTTCCTGGGGGGAGGCCTCCTCTGACCACCTGTTAAGATAGGCCAGGGGGTCTTTGTCTACCTTGGCTGCAAACCAGAAGCTCTGTGAGGCAGGCGTGATGTCTAACTTGTCCAACATTGTGCCCCTAGTCCCCACATAGCACCAGAAAAATACATTTGCGCTGAGTGACTGAATACAAGAATGAATTAATAACTGAGAGAAAAAAGCCAAAGCAAGTCTTAGTGATGTTGGGCTGCACACACAGGGAAGCACAGCTGTTGATGGCTACAAATAGAGACGACGTGGTGTTGAGCACATCTTTGCCTGCTGGGAAAGAGGGGAGGAAGCTAACACAATTGCATGTGCACAGTGTGTCCTGCGTACATTACTGCTTACGGCCCTTGCCACAGTAGTGCCTATAGAATAGGTCTTCTCCCCATCTTAGAGATAAGAACACTAAGAGCTAGAGAAAATTTATTTCTCACCCACAATCTCACAAGCATTGAAAAAGAAAAGTCAGTATCCCACACCTGATCTGTCAGCCTGCAGAGCACCTCCTTTTTTCATGATACTGTCCCATTTCATTTCTTCTAGAAAGCTGAGAACCAAACCTAACTATGCACAGTCTGAGCAAGGCTATAAGGCCTTCTACGTGGCTCTGGGTGTGACCAACGTTTCCCGAAAATGACATTATGTCTCATTATTTCACCATGGAGATGCCAAACCAGAGACAGCCAGACTGGTTTCATAGGGTCTTGCCCCAGAGGCCGGTTCTGCTTATGCTCCTGTCAAAGGGGCACTTATTTAGGACACGGGTCATGGTGGCTCCCAAGTGCTGATGGCATAAGTAATGTGCAGGCTGCACGGCCTCCTCACCAGTTGTCAGGAAAACTATATATCTGCCAGCTAATTCTGAGAGCCAGTTCCCTTTCACGAAGATTTGTGACTCTCCTGGGCCCCGTAGGCACATTTAAACAATGAAAGGAGATTAACCACTCAGCCAAAGAGACATTTTTAATGTCACCACCATAGCATTGACTTTTTCCATTTCAAACATTCTGCCGGCATAATTCGATTCAGGGTCAGCGTGTGTACCAGAAATATTCTTTCTCGAACTTGGGCAGTGTCTGCCAGGGGAAGTCACTTCCAAAAGCTTTCCAGGTCCTATCTAATTGCAAGACCATTGAGTGAGTCTGAGCCTTGCAGAGCCAGACCAACCTGCCCACTTTGGAATCAGGTAGGGCATCTTTCCCCCTTTAAATGGAGATAAATGGATGCACTTGGGTGGCTCAGTCAGATGAGTGTCGAACTTTGCTCAGGTCATGATCTCAGAGTTCCTGGGTTTGAACCCCTCATTAGGCTCTGTGCTAACACCTCAGAGCCTGGAGCCTGCTTTTGATTCTGTGTCTCCCTCTCTCTCTGCCACTCCCCTACTTGCTCTCCCTCTCTCTCTCAAAAATAAATAAACATTTAAAAAAAAATTTAATGGAGACAAATGGTTCCTGCCTAACCTTAAAGCAAAGAGTGAATGTGACCAAGATGTGGTCAGGACTGAAGTGGGTCATCACTGGCCCCTCCTTTGTATGATCATAAGACCTGGTTGGCTTTCTCTTTGAGTTCCAGGATCTCAGATCCACAATTCCTTTTTTTTTTTTTTTATTTTCGGGGTGTATACATTAAACCACTATATTGACAGGTTTTTAAGGGGTCATGAGCAGAGTCCCTAAATAGGGGTTGATGAGACCCACTTGACTGAGTCTGGCCAGGCTTTCAGAGTTTTATCTGAGACTAGAATTGGGGCTGGCTGTGACTGGTAGGACTGGAAGGGAAAACAGCAGAGATCTACCAAGCCCCCTTCCCTCATGCTATCAATGCTTACTAACCTTGACAACTTAGGGATCCTAAAAAGCTGGGCCCCTTCTTCAAGAGCAGAAAGGGAAAAGGGAGTGGGGGACCAAACTGAGAAGTTTAAGAAAAGCGTGGTTTTTAATGGATTGATTTTCTGTTGCCTCTAGTCCATTCAATAGAACACATTTCTATGAGCCATTACTCACAAGCACTCATAGATAACAATTATAGTAATGACGACATAAATCTCACTGATATAAGTAAGGAGTAGCTCCCCAGACATCTTTAGGAAGCTGGGAAAGAGTAGGGAACAAATGATGAACTCTTTAGGGCACTTGCAATTATGAGAAGAGAAATTATTCTTATTTGTCTTTAGGAGTCCGAGATACATAGATAGTCACCATCTCAGCTCAGTGGTCTCCAAACTTTTATTATTTACCCAATCTGTAAATGGTTTTAAGTATACATCCCCAAATATGACATGTATTATATGCACATCCTACCATATTCATCTATTACATCCATTTTAAAACATACATAAGAAGTTGAAATTAGCACAGAATCAGATGAAAATCAATAGACATGAATGTTAGAAATTTTCTTCCTTCATCTCAAAGGATTATCTAGGTACATACCATTTTGGAGGCTCCTGCTCTAAATCTCAGGGAGTCTGGATTAGTTTGCTAGGGCTGCTGTAATAAGGTGTTATAGACTAGTTGGCTTAAACAAGAGAAATTTATTTTCTCACAGTCCTGGCAGGTGGAAGTCCAAGATCAAGGTGTCCTCAGGGCTGGTTTCCCCTGAGGTTGTTCTCCTTGGCTTGCAGATGTCTGCTTTCTTGCTGCCTCTTCACAAGATGGTCCCTCTGTGCACACACACCCGTGCAGCCTCTGTGTGTCCAAATTTCCTCTTCTTAGAAGGATACAGTCAGATGAGTTTAGAGGCCTACCCTAACAGCCTCATTTTAACTTAATCACCTCTGTAAAGTTCCAAATATAATCACATTCAGAGGAACTGGGGGTTAGAACTTCACATATGGATTTCAGGGAGACACAGTGAAGCCCACAGCAGAGCCCTTTCCCAGATAATCATCTAGTGGCCTCCCCTGGGACCAAGGTGAGAGATCTTGGAGACTATTCTCAAGCCATTAGCTGGTCACTTGCCTTCTGGTCCCCTGGTGGGTAATGTTGCCCCTATGACAACTGTAGACCACCTTTTCCAGAAACCAAGGTCGATCCCTCTGACATTAGTTAATATCAGGCCAATGGCTAGCTTCCCAGAGGTGACCGATCATTGCTCTTTAACCTCGCAAAGGGGAAATGCAAGGGAAACCTTGAGAACTTTGGACAGTCCCGAACTGTTCCTGCCTAAACTCTCCCAGCTATGGAAGCACCAGGCTGGACATGAGTAAGTTTAGTGTTGGAGATCCAGTGATGAGTCTTGTTCACAAAGCTCCTTCCAACATAGTGACAAGATAGGGGCCATGTACAGGGCTGGTCCTTGGCAACCCTTGTATGTATTACCTTCCCTCTTGGAACATGTTCCACCCTCAGAGCTTTCAGGGCTGTCACCATAGCTTATGCAGCTCCCTAATTCATATCCCCAGGGTGATTCCTATGTTTTTTAAGAGGCTCAAGTGCAGTGGGAAAAAACCAATTCAAAGGAATAAACCTCTAACGTTGGAATTTGGGACATTGGAATTCTAAGTTAGGGAAATACTGAGAAGTAGCAGAACCTTTCTTGGACTTTCAAATCATCCCTTGGTGAAAGAAGCTGATTTTGGCTACTCCTATTAAAAAGCTACCACTTCCCCTGTGCAAGATCTCTTGTCCACTATTCCAAAAGGAACTTCAGTAAGAAGAATTAGAATTTGAGAGTGCGCCTGGGTGGCTCAGTCAGTTAGGCAACTGACTTTGGCTCAGGTCATGATCTCACGGTTCTTGAGGTCGAGCCCCACATCAGGCTCTGTGCAGACAGCTCAGAGCCTGGAGCCTGCTTCGGATTCTGTGTCGCCCTCTCTCTCTGCCCCTCCCCCACTCACACCCTGTTTCTCTGTCTCTCTTTCTCTCTCTCTCAAAAATAAATAAATATTTTTTTAAAAAATTTAAAGAAGAGTTAGAATTTGACTCTGGATGAAACAGAGTCTAAGCTCGGAGGCAAGTAAGAACAGTGACTTCCTCAGGTGAAGCAGGAAACAGATGAAGGGAAGACAGGACTTTGTGGGAAGTGAAGACAAAGCCTCTGGATTTCTACTGCCTGAGTGTGACTCCTGGGTCTGCTATTTCCTACCTCACTGTTACTCTGTGCCTCAGTTTCCTCATTTCAAAAATGAGATAATTCTAGTGTCTGTCTCACAGCACAGTTAAGAGCTTTAAACAAGATAACACCAGTAAGATGCTTTGCCCAGAGCCTGACATAGCATAAGTACCCAACAGCCAGACAAATCCACAGCGAGCTTGCTCCCTCTTCAAAAGTGAAGGGGTGGGGGGTGGGGTGTCTGGGTGGCTCAGTAGATTAAGCTTCTGACTCTTGATTTCAGCTCAGGTCATGATTTCACGGATTCGTGAGTTAAAGCCCCACATCAGGCTCTGCACTGACAGATCCTCTCTCTCTCTCTCTCTCTCTCTCTCTCTCTCAAGGTAAATAAACAAAACTTAAATACAAAAATGGATGAGGGCCTGAGGGAAGAGGGACCTCAGATAACAATTTTTTTCCCCACCATAAAATATAAACATGTGAGGAGACTATTTTGAAATGTTTAATGCAGGGTAATGGAAGCTTTTCAGGGCAAGATGGAGATAAACTTTAACAGGCAAATGCTTACTTTGAATTCCCGACAATATTGTGAAGACACAAGGCAAATTCTGTTCGAGGAAATTAACATTGGGAGGTGATGGGGATAATGACAGAGAAAATTGGCCAGAAATTTTTAACCTTGAAATCAAAGCCCAAACCAGTGACTTTTGGGGGGGATCATAAATCCCTCAGAGGATCTGATAGCTATGCGCAGCCTTCCCAGAAAAACTTCACATACGCATAAAGCTCTACCCGGAACTCCAAAATGACCCTCAAATGCATTCATGAATGGGTTTCTAGCCCATTCATAGATCCTGAAAGGAAGCAGACCCCAGGTTAAGAATCTCTCAGAGGAGAAAGAAGAGCCTGCAGACTGACAGGGCTTGGTACTAGAAAAGATCCGGGAGCAAATGCATCACGCTCAAGTGCTGAGCCAGGCCAGCTGGGCTCCTGAGAAGCCCTCTGGTCACCTGCACAGTCTCTGCCACACAGTTTGCAATTCACAAGTGGCCCCCACTGTGGATGTACAGTTATGTGAGCATTTAAACCAACAGCGTGGGGCTCCTGGGTGGCTCAGTCGATTAAGAGTCTGACTCTTGGTTGAGGCTCAGGTCACGATCTTACAGTTCGTGGGGTCGAGGCCCCCATCAGGCTCTGTGCTGACAGTGCGGAGCCTACTTGGGATTCTCTCTCTCTCCCTCTCTGTCTGCCCTCACCTGCTCGTGTTCTGTCTCTCTCTCTCAGAATAAGTGAATAAAAATGAAAAATAAAAACAAAAACAAAAACACCTCAATGGTGAGTACTGGACCCTGAGAACCAAGGTGGGCAGTGAGGTAAGGACAGGGAGGAGGACAACAGGCAAACAGGGAGCAGCAGTCATTCCCCTTGTGGAGAAGCCTTCCCCCGTGACCCTGGGTGAGGGTGAAGGTCAAAGTGGACCTGAGCTGTGGCAGGACCAGACCTCACCGAGTCTCCTTCCTCAGCCCCGCCGCTCTTACGACTATGCACAAATGTGGGGCTCCCAGCAATCACCCCGGGTGCCACGCTCTTTCCCACCCTACTTTCTGGTTATCTCTGAAACCTCTTCTTCTTGCCTCCGTGCCTCTGCCACAGCCCTCATCACTCACGCCATGGCTCACCCAGACTCCTGGGGATCTCCCTGCCTCCCCCTACCCCATGACCTCATTTATTTACACTCCATACTGCTGCCAGCATGCTCTTCTGCAGTGGGAAATCTGACTATGCCCTCAGAATTACATGCCACTTGCTGAATATGGCCTCCTGAATACAGCTGAGACACCTGGTCCCCACCCACCCCTTCAGCCTCACCTCATGCCCTATCACCCATGCACTGTGCCTGTGCCTGAACACCCTACTGTCTCTCCTCTCCTTAGCCCCTCTAGGACCTTAGTCATGCCCCACTCCCCACCTGGCCAGCTCCCACACACCCTTCTGGCCTCGGGGGACATCACTTGTGCCTCCTTTAGGAAGTATTTCCCATCCTCTTCTCCACCCCAACATCTCTTACCAAGACCCCAAAATTCAGCCAACAGGACTCTTGTCTTCGCAGTCCCCTCAAAGCATGGTCCCCTGCTCCAGGGACTTCCTCCTTCTGTGTCAGACACAGCTGGTGATGGGCCTAACCAGCACTCCTTCCAGAAGACTTCCCTAGTCCCCTGGGCTGGCCACACCCCCCATGTGGCCTCAGCCCCTGGATCTCTCCCTGCCGAGGTCTTACCTCTCTCTGGGCAGGGCCCGTGCCTCCTTGGCCTGTCTTGTGTAGCACTGAATTACAGGCTTCCAGTTACAGAATGAGGAAGTCACAGAGATAAAAGGCACAACAGAGGGAATATAATCAGTGATATCATAATAACGTTGTATGTGACAGAGGGCAGCTATGCTTGTGGTAAGCACAGCATAACATACAGACCTGTCCGATCACGATGTTGTACACCTGAAACAAATGTAACATTGTGTGTCAACTAAACTCCAAAAAATTTTAAAAATGGAGACCAAGTGGATGATAGAACTCTGTAAGTGTATCATTGCAGTCATCTTTAGTGCTATTTTTTAAATACTTCTTTTAACAATCGCTTTGTGCTCTTCAAAATATACTAGGGAAGGGCATCTGGGTGGCTCAGCTGGTTAAGTGTCTGACTCTTGATCTTGGCTCAGGTCATGATCTCACAGTTCATGAGTTCAAGCCCCACATTGGGCTCTGCTCTGATGGCACAGAGCCTGCTTGGGATTCTCTCTCCCTCTCTCTCTGCCTCTCCACTGCTTGCACTCTCTCTCTCAAAATAAATAAATAAACTTAAATATATATATATATATATATATATATATATATATATATATATTTACTAGGGATAAGGATTCTGGATCTGGCAAGCCTTGAAACTGAGGTATAGAAAGTCCTGCCCAAAGTTATACAAAATCTGCCGGCTGCGTCTGGGGACAGAACATAGCAGATCCAGGTCCTTGCTGCCTCCACCTTCAAGACTAACTTTCCAGGGGAGACTGGGGGGAGGCCCGACTTCCAGAACTGCTCCATTCCTGTCCATGCTTTCTCTAGCCTGGGCCACTGCAGGGAGAGGTGGAGGGAAGCAGCAGAACACATACAATGCGATTGAGATTGCATTAACTTGCGTTCATTTGTGTCACTTAATTATTGCGGTCTCCAGCCTTCTCTAATAAATGTGTTTTCCTAACCCACAGCCTCTGGGCTATCATTCTAACCATATCTATCATGACTGAGTACCTTCTTGGGAACAGAGCGACCTTCTCTGAATTGCAAGCTAAGTAGGGCATACTAAAGAGCTTCCTGCCCTCCAGAAGAGGGAGGCAGGCAGGCAAGTCCCCTGTGCTCTGGTGACCAAGACTTGCCGTTTCACTGTGTCTGGTCTATACAAATGTTGGCCCAGCTGCAACTGAAGAGTTAAACCACGGCCTGCAGGAGAGGCAGGAGCCCGCTGATAGCTTTAAATATTTAGGCAACTGGAAAAGCTCATCCATCTTCATCTGCTGGCTTCTTTGGGGTGGGGGGGAGGGGGAATGTGAAGGCGCTAAAATAACATTGAGCAAAAAGCAGCCCCACCTTGGAGGACAATTTAGATCTTAGGTCTTTCATGCCAACATTTCTATTCAAAGAACATTCGGGGCCTGTTCAGGGTTTTGCTTCCCTCTCTGCTCAATGCTTTGAGTTAAAATTCTTCTTTTCTCGCCTGCCCTCCAAAATATATCACACTGGGCAGCAGAAGCTGGGTATTTAATTGCAAACTCCACAAACAAATGAGCAGCTGTCTCTGTATTGACAAATGCATGTCTTTTGTCTTTACAGATGCTTTAAAAAACGCACAAGTGAACAGAGAACTGTATGCTTTGGGGGAAACAGATTTACCTTCTAAATTGTGTTTTTACTTGCCCTCGGATTAAAATTAGTTTGTCTTGCCTGAGCTGACACCGACTTGAGCCGAGAGAGACTGCTGGAGAGAATCCTAGGGGGAGGGGCAACTTAGCTGATCTGAAACATCTGCCACTGCAGTTCTATGGGACGAACAGTCTTTGAGGACTTGTGTCAGAGCGCTGAGAGAGCTACATGACGGTCCCCCTCCCTCACTCTTACCGAAGGTACTTCTAGGCTGGCCAAGATGTCGCTCACAGGTTTTCAGGGGGAATTCTTGTAGCTCTCTGAGGACAGGTGTCTCTCTAAGCTCACACGTCCCAATGACTAATCTATCAACGGAGGAATGGAAAGCTGGGAGATGGTCTCCGTGCTAAGGCCACGGATGAGGGCCCCCTTGGCACCCTCTCTGGCTGGGATTCCCCGGTGGAGGTGGGAGATCCAGTCACAATCCCGGACCAACCTCGCCCAGCTAAGACACTGAGGTGGGCGGTGGCTTGATAGGCCCTCGCATCCCTGGTGTAGGCAGAGGAAGAAAACTGTGGATCCAAGGCAGACTTGATCATAGCCAGTCCCAAGTCCTCGTGCGGCAGATCAGATTCAAACAGTACATTCAGCAAAGAGAGTGCCGTGAACTGCTTCCAGCCTGGCTCACGTCAAGCTTCTGCGCAGTATCCGCTCTGGCTGCCCGATCCACTGGCTGGTTGTAGAAGAACTAGCAGGTAGAGACACGAAAGGAAGTGCTTTTGTGTTTGCAAAATTCACCATGGAAACCCTCTAATGAAACACCAGGTGGGACTTTGGGTGAGTGAAGAATAAGCTTCCTTTGTGTTCAACCACTGCTGTGTTGGGGTTTATCTTTTCCAGCAGCTAGCATTACCTTAACTAAAGCATCTTCTTGTGTATGAGGTGACAGTGACAGATTTTCCTAGGTTATAGTTTTCCTCTCCTTTCCTGTGACCCTTACCTTGAATCCACAAAGATACCTCCTATGTAAATAGAAGTTAGTTGGTTGGTTTTGGAAAACAGACAAGCTGGTGAGAACAGTATTCCTTCCAGGAATATGTTGAGAAAAGGAAGGCAAGGTAGAAAGAATCTTGAAAGAGATGGTAAATTAGCTTCTTAGTTGGTAAGGGTGATTTTACAAACCACTTCCTTTTTATGATGCTCCCGGATGCTTGGAAGGTGGTGAGTGGTGAGAAGTGACATCCCCATGCTAAAAAGGAGAAACTGAGGCAGAATGCACGCTTGACTTTGCTGAGAAATCCATCAAATCAGGACTGCTGGTTTGGTGACTCCCATTCCACTGGTTGAACGAACTTTTGCAAATAAGATTAGTGACATTACCATATCAAAGGAAGTGGGTGCGAGGCTCCGCTCTTCTGTGATACAGACAAAGAGAAAACTGCACTGGAGTCACCACTTCTCCTACAATCCTTTCCCAATTTAAATTCTAATTGGATAACTCTGGAGGTAGATGAGATCACAGAGGATAGGACCACAGCGCCTCGCCAGAATAATCAGACTTTGTGAGAAATGGGGCAGAGGGAGTAGGAAAGGAAGAACAGAGGTGGACGGACCATCCATTATGGATTGTGGTAAGGTCCAGAGGCACCGTATGGTGGACACTAGAGACACTCAACGCTCCATGCAAACAAGTCTTTAGAAGGTACCTTCCATCCCCGTTTCTGGGGCCTGCTAAGCTTCAGACGGGGTGGGAGTAGGGAGTCGGGAGGGTGTACGCCAGGCTGCTTGTTGCCAGATTTTATGTCCATGACCCTACATAGTTTAGGCTGTGTTGTTAGGGAAGACTTAGCCTTTCGCTCCTAGTCACAGTGCTGCCCAATAGACTCTCCACAGTGATGGCAATGTTCCGCCGTTCTGTGGCAGCCACTAGCCACGTGTGGCTACCGAACACTTGAAATGGGACGAGTGCAGGGCACCTGGGTGGCTCAGTCTGTTGCGCGTCGGACTTCAGCTCAGGTCATGGTATCGTGGTTCATGAGTTCGAGGCCCGTGTGGGGCTCTGTGCTGACAGCTCAGAGCCTGGAGCCTGCTTCGGATTCTGTGTCTCCCTGTCTCTCTGCCCCTCCCCTGCTCGCGCTCTGTCTCTCTCTCAAAAATAAACAAACGAACACTAAAAAATTTTTTTAAGAAAAGAAAAAAAGATTAAAAAAAGAAATGTGATTAGTGTAGCTAAGGAATGGAATTTTAAATTTTGCTCAGTTTAAATTAATCCAAAATTAAATATCCACATACTAGACAGCAGCATGGGTTAGAGCGTTGTGAGATTTATGGTGACGCCAAGTGAGCTCTGTGCCCCCTGCAGCCCACCAGAATGAAGGTCAAGCTCATCGATGCACACTGCAAATTTCCTTGATAAAACTCATCTAAAACACACTGTTGAAAAATAAAGCTTCTGGAGTCATAACTCATGAGGAAATTCTATGGACATTTCTTGTGCCCCTTTCTACTTCTCTCATTTGCCCTATCTTGTTAGGAAACAGCATGTCTGGAAAAGCATGCAAACGCAAATCTTGAGTCCTACATGCTGGTACAGGAATAAATGCTATTTAATCTTCACCAGTAACCTTGTTAAGTAGCTCTTATCCCCATTTTTCAGAGAAGCAAACTGAGACTGAGAAAGTTTGAATAATTTGCTAAAGACACTCAGCTAGTATCCGGCAGAACAGGGATTTTCACCCAGCTCTGATTCCATTATATTCTTAACCTTATGTATAAATTTCTGTAATTTAAGCCACGCGTGTACTTTTCTTCTCGTGTCTTGCACACAAAACATCGGGCCCCCTGATTATTTTCTTCCATTTCCCTTTCATCACTGGTCTGATGCTAAGTAAAAGAAGTGTCTGGCCCCACTGAATATTAATAACTAACATTTCCACAGCACTCTACAGTTTACAAAGCATCCCAATACTTATTATTTCATTTGATCTCCGTGCAAAACACACGGGGAATTATTATTTCTTTTTACGGGGAGGAAATGGAAACTCCAAGAAGCTAAGTGCCCCCACAACTAGACAGAGGTGAACCCAGGGCACGGCCCTAAGCTCTCTGACCATAATTCAGAAGGGATGCCTGGGCTCTGCCCCCTGTTCACAGCTGCTGCCTCAGGCCCTGGGAGGCATCAGACACACTCTGGGGCAGGCAGTCTTACCCTTCACAGAATAATAATGACCCCTTCACAGAATAGTGTTTTTAAATACACAAAGTCAAATACATAGAGTTTCTAAGGAAACAAATTATATTGAAATAGAAAAATATTTTTAATCAAACGTGCGATGCAGTGTTGCACATGTGCTTGTTTATTAACTCATCCAGTGCTAACAGCTGGTCTAATAACTTTGGCAATTTCAAAGCAGCTATCAGTGTAATATTTTAAGGTATGCACAGCAATAGCAATATCATATGAAAATATCTTCAATTTCTGATAGTAACAGAGACACAGGTACTGCCAATACTATTGGGGTTTATTGCCTCCATTTATACTTGAAGAAAATACTTAATTTCAGATAAAGTTTCATGAAAATAAAGATGTAATTTTTTTCCCATCTAAGTTCACAGAACCTTTGAATTCTATCCATGGACTCTTGTAGGACCACCAACTTAGGAGTTCTCAATATGGAGTCTTCAAAATGCTCAGACCGGATTCTCCTTTCCAATGCAAGCAAGTGGTCTACTTGTAGGATGCATCAGATCTTATCTCGAACCTTCCTCCTACAAGACCAAATGAGGATATTCGAGATTGGTGGCTTGGATTAAGCAAGGAGGATTAGAAACATTTTTATGGCTGTGATGGTCCATTTACAAGCTCAGCTTCTGTGGGTGTTCCCACCAGAAGCCCGAGAGTCATTGGATTTTCTATGTATCCCATTATAATGACCATGAACATCCCAACCATCCATCTTATATCCATGTGCCACCTTCTGGCCCAGGGGTCAGGGAAGTACATCCAAGTATATCCTCAGATAGTCAGAGGCTCCTGGTTTCTTCTTTCGTTTTTAAACCTCCACCTCCATAACTGATTTTCACAATACTTCATTTTGATAGTTCAGAGAACAGTATAACTATCCCTGCTCTTTAGATGGAAAAAACTGAGGTACCAAGTGACTGAGCGACTATCCCAGGGTCTCATATTTCACTGCAGAGAACTCACGACTCCTAACTCTCAAAACCTTGCTCAGTGTTTAGAAATTTGAGGCACAGGGGTGGAGAAGACAGGCACAAAGGAAATGAGGCCATGTGAATCAGGCTAACCGGTGTGCATTTAACAGGAATGTGCCTAAAGTTCCCAGCGCACACACTTGAAAAAGAGAAAAGAAAGAAAGGTGACCCTGAAGATTTGTCATCTCAAATTTCAAGGATCACGCTGCAGATGGCTGCGTGCCCAGACCTAGCAGCAGCTTCTGGCTTGAGGGAGATGTTGGATGTCTCCGAGCTCCTCCAGACAGATTTATAGTAATTTCTTGATGTACCCAAGCACAGTGGCTGTCCCAAATCATCCCAGAAATCATATAAGAGAACAAATAGAGGAAATGGCATCTATACTAACTCACCCTTGAGTAAATCACTTTATTATTTTTCTCAAGTATCATATGATGGGTGAGAAAATCACTGAAAGCCTGTTTTTCCCTTCATCATTAGTCTTAGCCCATTAACTGAATGATAAACAAGTGTTTAATTAAAAGCCACTGTCAGATTTAAAACTCATGACAGATACCAGGACTAAGCTCATAGTTGAAAGGATCACAGTATAGAGTAACAGGGGGGAATTCTAAGAAAGTTATGAAACTGCAAATTCATTTGCTCCAGTGGAGAAATCCCAAAGAGTTGATTTGAACCTGTCAAGGATCCTTCATTCACTTTTTATCTAGTGAGAGATTTTCGAAGTTCTTGAGTAGGTGAGGCAGTCTATCATCCCTGTCCCTTCCAGCTCTCTCTCTCTGGACACGGAGCAAATAAAGTCTGGAGCTAAAATATAAATGTACAATTTGTGTGTGATACAAATAAAAACCAAAATGGCTTTTATGAGCTTGGTATATGATTGTCACCAGTGTCACCATGGAAATTCTTTAGGGTTTTTTAAATTCGACCCAAAATACACCTGCTTCCAAGCCTTAATCACAGCAAAAGTAATACCACGTGCCCACTGGAGGGAGGAGATAGGAGGGTGGAGGAACGCCAAGGACTTGCCCGGTGACCTGGGAGGTACCTGTCAGACTTGCCACAGTGCAGAAGGGACAAAATTGCATGAAGTTCTTCCTCCTAGGCTGATGGGAAATGCAATGGACATTGTTGAGTCTCACTCTGCTTTCTTCTTCCTGGGGAAAAAGTTGAAGAAAAGGGACTAGGGACAGTGGAAATGGACTTGGTTGTGAAAGTCCAGCAGAGAGTTTATGTGTCAAATACTCGATTGGCTCCACCATCCTCACCCTAGTGGACAGCACCAAAGGAGCCCAGACACAGCCCCGATCCCTCCCCTCATGCTGCCTTTACCAGTCAGGATCAGTGTCAGAGACAGAATCCCACAGACCCATTCAGCCTTCGCCTGGCTGGTTGCATTTATTGTTCCTGTTGTTGCTTCTTGCTTTCAGTTTCCTCCGTGGGGAATGGTGAAATGCCTGCCTTGGATCAGCAGCCCCCACTACCCAATGGATGATGCTCACAGGCATCGTGTGCCTGGTATGGTGGTTGGAACTCAACCATTCTCACTCCGAAGCAGGAAAGCATAGCCAAATGAGGGCCAGTGTGGGCGACAACATTCTAGGGATTATATGCAAAACATTTCACTTCTTTAAGTAAACCATCAGCAAATTCCATTGTAAATGGTATAAGTAAGAAATTTCTTGCCATACCCCTTCCCAGTTGTGAATCTTGGTACCTCCATGAATCACTGCCTTAGACACTGGGAGGCAGCTTTGGGTCCAGGATAAGTAAGATATTCTAGCCCTTATCCTGCAAAGCTGATGATTCTGGCACGAGTCAGCCTGACATCCAGACCACAGCTTAGCAGTGTTGGTCTTCCCCCTTTGACCTGTTACATAGAGGGAAATGTTGAAACCCCACTACAGAGAGATGCTGAAGGACTTATGGGGTAGTTTTGTCTACCAATAGGTCCTTGTGACATGCTTCAAATTGTCCTGGGGTTGTAATAAAGAGAAGCTAGGGCCTGCCAACCTTGTATGACCCACCTTGTATGACTTCCTCAAACTTCACACACACACACACACACACACACACACACACAGCTCACCTACTCCAAATCCCTGCATTCCCACACCACCACATCACCACATCCCCACCTTCTACTGCCCAGCAGTGGACACACAGAAGTCTTGAGTGAAAGCCAAAGAAACAACAAAGAGAAGTTTGAAATCAGTGAATGGCTTTATCGCTCAGTGTTTAACCTCAGCATCTCCCAGGCAGGCAACTCTCATTCCCCATTTGCCTTTTACCCTGAGGAATCTGAAGTTTAATGATGTTCACACAGAAAGACTTCTAAAACCACAGCTGCCCAGTGAGTCCTTCATGCTGGGGAGGGGACAGGGAAGCAGCATAATTTCAGGCATTGCCAGAGGGGGCCTTAAGTAAAATAAACAGGGCTTCGCGAATTGTCTTTGCTTCCTTTCAATGGTTCCTCAGTTTCACGGTCTCCTCAGTTTCCTATGCACGTGAGGAGGGAAGCTTCCTGAATAATTCAGCCTTTATGTGATTCAGGTCATCACCAAACTTGACTCAAGTCAGTTCTGGGATCACAACATATCAGGGAAGTGTTGGCACGGTGAGGCCAGTTGCACTTGAACCAGGACTTGCTGGGCTGTCCCAGAGGAAGAGAGGACATGGGGAGGAATATTAATGAGAAATTCAAGAATAAGATTTTCACCTTCCCAGTGAACCACACTGGGCTGCAGCCCTTGAAGAGGCACTGAAAAAACGTGTGTCAACAATTCCCTGGGAAAAGAGACATGGCCTCAGGGAGACACTGAGCCTCCAGTGACAGGAACTGATGCCCTACACTAGCACCATGTTTGGGGCATGGCCAGGTTTGTCACTAGCTGATTTATTTCATGATTTAGATTAATGCAAAGTAAAATCAGAGATGGTAAGTACAGCACGGCCCTTGGCTGGTTGAACAGACGGTTCAGACCCTACTCATGTAGAAAGTCCTCCAGCTGAGGTAGGTATTTGAATTCATGTAGGGCTCGTTTGGTAGCTGGGGGCTTTGTTGGTCCTTCTTGGGGAGAGGGTGGGGTTGGGGGTCAGGAGAGAGTGGAGGAGTAGAAAGGAAAAGAAAGCCCAGGGGGAGGCTTGATATCTGTTTTTACTCCGAATCTTTGACTTTCAAAAAATAATACAAACCTGGCAGGTCAAGGGATATTTGAGATTACCAGATTTATGTTTTTGCAGAAAGAAAACAAGGTAGGGAAAACAGGGAGAGTCAGGGTGGGCCCTTCAGTGCTGCTGGCGAGCTGGAAGAAGGGGAGGAAGGGGAGGTGGGGAGAGTCAGCTCCCACTACAAGCAGGCTGGAGAGATTTCTACTGCTTCCCCCCTCCCCCCAGAGACATTTCCTGTCCTCCCAAAATCCATTTTCAAGAAAACATTCATTTTCATAACACTGACAAGGTACATTGGGGACGTAACTAAAAAAGAAACTTTAATTTCTATGACTAATCTTTGATAATGATTGTGATATGAATATTTATTGAAAATAAAATTAAAAATAAATGCTGACAAGCCAATGAACGCAAATTCCTCAAGTGGCATCTTTTAGGAGAGCTCTATAGGCATCCATGAGGGGCAGGTTCACCTCCTCGTTGCAGTGGGCATGCAAGCTTAGCTGGCTTACCTGGGAGCCACTGAACTGCCCCATCAGCTGACACTGGTGCCCACACACCACCCCAGTATTGTCCCCGACAAATGTCAACCTCATTCTTCTAATTTTTAAGAAAATTTATAGGGGCGCCTGGGTGGCGCAGTCGGTTAAGCGTCCGACTTCAGCCAGGTCATGATCTCGCGGTCCGTGAGTTCGAGCCCCGCGTCGGGCTCTGGGCTGGTGGCTCGGAGCCTGGAGCCTGTTTCCGATTCTGTGTCTCCCTCTCTCTCTGCCCCTCCCCCGTTCATGCTCTGTCTCTCTCTGTCCCAAAAATAAATAAAAACGTTGAAAAAAAAATTTTTTTTTAAAAAAAAGAAAATTTATGACTGGCTTTAGGAATGAGTGCCTTCTTAAAGGCGATGGCAAACTCCCCCCACTGTAGATAATTCACTCTTGACATAAACTGGTTTGAATTTGATCCCTAACCAACCCCACCTTCCCTACCCCCACTCCTTTTTTTTTTTTTCCAGATTATCTCGACTTTCTTTTTCCCTTCTTTGCTACCTGCCACTTCTCCCCTTACTCAACCCTAACTCCATGCAATATTCTTGTATTTGGTCACTACCTGGTTGAGATTATACCTTGGCAGAGAGAATATCACGGCCATATGTGTTAATTTCACAACTGCAAGGCCAAGGCATGTGGTTTCCTATTTCTGAAATAATGAAGTGCCAGTATCATTGTGGGTAAGATGTAAAAAGTACTTTGGGCAGAAGGACCACATTATTCATTTGACAAATCTGGTATCCAAGCAAAAGACATGACCCTGAGAGATTCCAGGAACCACAAGATGATAGTCATGTCTAATGGATGGCCCAGTCACAGGACCCCTGTGCTCTGTCTTCCTGATTTCAAGAAAAACATCAGACAGAAAATATAAGAATGTATCATTTTTGAATACTAATAAGTGTTTGTCCTTGGTCAAGTACAGAAAGCAGAACTTAGCATAACACTGACCTCTAGATTTTTCGGTACCAAAACCCTCAAGAAAGCTAACACATCAAAGAGATGAGCCAAAACACTCTGCCAAACTGGTGGTAACAGTGGGAAAGACTTAACAGAACGTAACAAAAGATTTGCTGAAGAATAGTAAATAGACAATACTTTTATTGAAACCATCATGGTAGAGAAACAAGAGGAAGATACTAAGAAGAAAAGGAGAAAGTCTGGCTGGCAAAGGAGACTGAGGACAGAGAAGGACATTTATATTGGAATTGGGAGCAAAGGAGAGGCAGTAGCTTGAGAGAAAAGAGAAGCAGGATTGTTGAGATTAAAAAAAGGGGGGGTCCATGTTCAAGCCCAGCTCCCCTCCTAGGGCCATCCCCCCTCTACTTACTGCCTGTGAAACCACTTAAGTTCCCAGATGTCTGGTGCTGATTCTACCTTTAACCTTGGCTCTCACCCTTCCCTCTGTCTGCAATGCCCTTTTCCTCTGCCCACCTGGAGAACTCCCACACTGCCTTTTAGGACTCACCACTCTGCCACTTTCTCTGATCAACACTCCATCAACATGTAGCCATCAAAGGAAAGTTTAAATAGCCCTTCTTTCTACCAAGAACATGCACCATATATATGCCATATCACTTTGCGCTGATTATTTGGCTACATCTGTTTTTGTTACCAGGTTATAAACTTCTTTAGGATGAGAACTGGGTACAACTAATCTTTATACCCCAAATACTTAGCACAGCGTCTAACATTTGATAAGTCTCAATAAATATTTACAGAACAGCTAAGAACATAAGTAGAGTATTAGAAATCATAGGCCTCCAGAGGCTGGTTTTTAAAATTCATTGAGGGGCGCCTGGGTGGAGCAGTCGGTTAAGCGTCCGACTTCAGCCAGGTCACGATCTCGCGCTCCGTGAGTTCGAGCCCCGCGTCAGGCTCTGGGCTGATGACTCAGAGCCTGGAGCCTGTTTCCGATTCTGTGTCTCCCTCTCTCTCTGCCCCTCCCCCGTTCATGCTCTGTCTCGCTCTGTCCCAAAAAAAATAAACGTTGAAAAAAAAAATTTTTTTTAATTCATTGATATGGTTCTTCAATGATGGATAGAATGTGGATAAGTTTAAAGCAAAAGTCAGCAAAATCAACCTATAGGCCAAATGTGTCCTGCCATTTTGAACATTTTTTCTGATATACAATTTACATACCATACCATTTACCCCTTTAAAGTGTACAAGCCAATGTTTTTTAGTGTATTAACAGGATTGTGCACCCAACACCACAATCTAATTTTTGAACGTTTTCATCTTGCCTTAAAAAATCCCACTAACAATCAATCCCCATACCTCCCCCTTATCTGTCTCCTTCCCCTCACTTCCACCCAAAGCAACCACCAATCTACTTTCTGTTTCTATATATTTTCCTATTTTGAAATTTCATGTCGCAAGCCAGCACACCCTATCAAAAAGAGAGGCGATTATACCTTTCCCAGCCAGTTGAATATAAAGATCTACGTAGGCTCATGGGTCAGTCAGGGGTCAGAACCCACTCCAGTTATTTATACAGAATAAATGTAATATAAAGAGCTGTTAACTTGAGGGGCCCCTGGGTGGCTCAGTTGGTTAGGCGTCCGACTTCAGCTCAGGTCATGATCTCACGGTCCGTGGGTTTGAGCCTTGCATCAGGCTCTGTGCTGACAGCTCAGAGCCTGGAGCCTGCTTCAGATTCTGTGTCTCCCTCTCTCTCTCTGCCTCCCCTCTGCTCACGCTGTCTCTACCTCTCAAAAATAAATAAATGTAAAAAAAAAAAAAATTAAAAAAAAAAGAGCTGTTAACTTGATAGAAAGTTATTATCAAAGCTTCTGAAAGAAAACTAAGAGAATCCTATAGTATCACGGAGGTGGCCAGTGCAGAAAGCAGTCCACCCCACCCAGGTGCCTCACTGGCTGGGAAGATGGGTCTGCCTTCCCCGCATCGCTGTCTCCCTGTAGCACCCTCTTCTGAACAGCCTAACGGAGAGCCATCTGGCAAAACAGAAGTGTGCTCTCGTATCACTGAATATTATACAGAAAGGTGGGTAAGGACTGAGAAATAATAGCTTCATAGCTGGAACAGTCATTATAGTGGTGGTTAGGGAGTGCACACATTTAACTTTTGCTAAAACAGGAAGTTAATTGGGGTATTTCTCTTAGCCTGTAATTGTTAGTTGATGCCTTTTTCTCTTCCCTTCAGCATCTCTTCCCCGCAGTGACTCAGAGCAACTATTCTGTAAAGTTTGCCAGGCAAACCCTCTAGAGACTGGCTGTTTCCAACCAGTCTTGATGCAAACAATTCCAGGAGCTGCCAAAGGGAAGCCATGGAGACTTGAGTTACAAATAAGCTATTTTTTTTTTTTAGGAATGGCTAACTGAGGGAGATTTAAGCACTCTTTTCTAAAGTGTGCATCCCCCTCCCCCCTACAACATTATAACTCCTTAGGAAAACAACCATCAAGGGTATTTAACTTTTGTACTCAATAATGAAAAAATGTTATTTAACTCTATTGACAATGAGCCTTAGAACAGGAGCAACGTGTGAACAGGTAAATTGCAGGTTGCTCTTAGACGGAACCCACCCTCACAGTAAGAGATGCAAATCTTCCCTGGAGGTTTCTTGAACTGGAATCTTTGAGTCCAGACTCTTGTGCACGTAGCTTCTTCATCATGCTCTCGCAAAGATCTCTGGGTTTTTTCCCCTAGTTCACCCCTGCCTCTCTCCTCAATCAAACCAGAGAGTGAACATCAATGTGTCTTTTATGTCAGGACCTGCTTTTGTTTAAAAGGAAACTGCATCTCAAACTCTGAAAAACACAGTCTTCTTGTGGCTTTGCTTCCTTCCACACACTGTTTTTTACCTCTGTCTCTTGCATGCTTTTGGTGGACCCACATGATGTTTCCCATCACATCCCTACATACCTCACACTGGGGGTCCAGCCTAAGCTTTCGACATGCTTTCCTTCCATAAGTTATTACACACTGAGCTATAAATACCATCATCTGCAAAGGATACATCAGGGACTGACACTGTATGGAGCCAAAAATCCAAAAAGAAAATACCCTTTGGAGAGCTTTTTATCACTGAAAGGGAAGCTCTGACCCAGTGAAGCCTGGATTCCTCTAGAAGAGTAATATGAATGCAAGATGCTGTTTACATAAGACTTTTTCTAAAACAATCAAGATGGATTGTGAGAGCTTTCTCCTTTTATGATGCAAAGCCAATTTAAGCAAGAAAATATGTGGTGTCGTCACATGGAGGCATATAATATACACGTCATCACTGAATACTGTTTGTGCTTCTAGGGTCTGATCTGAATGATTATGGAATAGGGGCAGGAATGTTCCCCAAAGGGATGCTGGGAAGAACAAAACAATTTATTCCCTGTACTTCTCAAATAGGCAAGGATTTTTTTTTTAAAGATGAGACTCAATGCTGGTACTGATTGCAGTAGAATCTTAAAATGGTTCTGAAAAACAATTTGCAGCTATATATCAAGAGACTTAAAAATCTTAGCATATCTTGTCCCAGTGATTCAAATTTCATGAATCTATCCTAGGAAACAATCAGCAATGTTATTAAAGATGCACGTGAGGGAATGTTCATGAAAATATTACTTTTAATAGTAAAAAAAAATAGCAAAAATATAGTAACTAAATATAGAAAAGGTTGGGGCACCTGGGTGGCTCAGTCAGTTAAGCGTCCAACTTTGGCTCAGGTCATAATCTCGCAGTTCGTGGGTTCGAACCCCGAGTTGGGCTCTGTGCTGACAGCTCAGAGCCTGGAGCCTGCTTCGGATTCTGTGTCTCCTTCTCTCTCTGTTCCTCCCTTGCTCGTGCTCTGTCTCTCTCTCTCTCTCAAAAATAAATAGATGAAAAAAAATTTTTTTTAAAAGAAAGGAAAGGTCAATCAACTGTGGCACATGTATATGATGGAATAGTATTTGGTACTTAAAACTCATGTTGTTGAAGGGCACCTGGGTGGCCCAGTCGGTTAAGAATCAGACTCTTGATTTCAGCTCAGGGCATGATCTCATGGTTTGTGGGATGAAGCCCCATGTCAGGCTCTGCACTAACAGTGCAGACCGTGCGTGAGATTCTCTCTCTCCTTTCTCTCTGCCCCTCTTCCCAGTCACATTCTCTCTTTCTCTCAAACTAAATAAATGTTTAAAAAATAAAATGATGGGGCGCCTGGGTGGCTCAGTTGGCTGCGCATCCAACGTCAGCCCAGGTCGTGATCCAGTGCTTCATGGGTTCTAGCCCCGTGTCAGGCTCTGTGCTGACAGCTCAGAACCTGGAGCCTGCTTCGGATTCTGTGTCTCCCTCTCTCTCCCCCACTCTGTCGCTCTGTCTCCCCAAAATAAATAAACATTAAAAAAAAATTTTTTAATAAAATGTTATTGAGGAAAATTTGGTAACATAAAAAGATGCTGGTAATGAAATAGTATATTTAAAAGCAGTGGATCACAGAATTGTACGTGCCATTTGAACCTGATGTTGCAAAACTGAATATAATATGTGTAATACATGGGTTTGTGTGTGTGTGTGTGTGTGTGTGTGTGTGTGTCCCGAATATCAGCGGGATTACAAATGAATTTTACTTTCTTCTTAGGCCCTGCTGTAATTTTCAAATTATTTTTTAAATGAGAAAAGTGTATTTTAGAAATGTATTAAATTGCTTGATAACAGAAAATGATACTACCGTGTTTATTGTATTCTTCTAAAACAATGATCTTAGTATTTCTTTCCTTATACAAGAAGCCCACTGGCTTGTGAACTTCAATAAATTCTCCATGTCTCTTGTGTGTGGAAGCTGACAGATCACAACCAGATAAAGCTCCAGTGTCAGCAGTGTGGATAGCCCACAGGGAGCCAGCTGCAAACTGGGCAGTCCTGAGCTACAGCTCATAAATGTTTGAAAACTAAGGGAAAGGACCGATTTAATTTTTGAGAATTTAAGGATGAAACTAGGTGTAAGAATACATATTCCTTTTGGAGAAAATTACCAAAATACCAACAGCTGTTGGGGTTTCTCTCAAGCCTTTCAGAGTCAATTGGCAGTTTGGAGACTTTACCTGCTCCTTTTTTTTTTTTTTTCTCTTCTTTCTCCCCAGCAGACTGAGCTAACGGAGTAGATAGGAAGGGAGAATTACTCTCTAAGTTGCTTGAACGTATTAATGACTAAGGTGCGGGCTGCTTTGGTTTTCCAGAGGTGCCATGCACGCCATCTCACCCGATCAGCAAAATAGTCCAGTGAGGTAGTCAGAACAGGTATTATAACCCCACTTTGGGGCATTAAGTGCAGAAGGATGATGATGGAAAATCAAAGAGTCCAAAGAATCCAAAGATTGCTTCTGAAGACTTTTCACCCATTGTTGCCCAAGGCTTCTGCTTAGTCCCTGAGTCCATAGGAACCTAGTATTGTATTCAGAACCCACTCCCCAGAATGGACTACGTTTACGACCTGATACACCTGAGGTGAGTGTCCAAAGAGCTGGAGTCTTCTCCCCTGACCCTCACCATGTGCCAAACCCCATCACCAGAGTAGCAGGCTCTCAGCTGGGCTGTGGATCCCAACTGAGGCTTGAACTCCAACTTTCCTAGGACTCTTGCAGCCTACCTACCTTAGACTGGCCCCCTTCTCTGAGGATTGAACTGGACCCCATTTGTCTTGGAGTCCCCATAGCTCCAACCCTTCCGTACCTCTCCCTCTCCCTCAATCTCTCTCTCTCTCTCTCTCTCTCTCTCTCTCTCTCACGCACACACACGCGCACACACACACACACACACCATCACCATCGCCATCACCATCACCATCACCGCTTCCACCATTCAGACTCTGGCTTATTTGGAAGCTGAGTCTTGATAGCCGTCACAAGATCATAAATCTATTTAGTTGCCAGAGTTATAACAGAATCAGAATATGTCTCCAGGTTCTTTCTATCTTGTTCCTTTCTTCCTCTCTCTTTCCCTCCTTCCCCCTTTCCCCACTTGCTCCTTCCTTCCTCCTTCTTCCCTCCCTCCCTCCTTCCTCCCTCTCTACCTCCCTTCCTTCCTTCCTTCCTTCCTTCCTTCCTTGTCTTTTCTCCTCCCCTCCTTCCCCCCCCTCCTTCCCTCCCTCCCTTCCTTCCTTCTATTTGGTTGTTATTTTGTTGTCCTAGGACCTCAGGTGCTGAGGGCTGAGTTGGTTAACCCCTCTGCTCCTGGCACATGGTCATCACTTGTCCAGGTGAGGCCTCTCCATTGTCTTACAAGTTGAGTGATTCACTCTTACTCCCACAGCCACTCCCTTTGTCTTCTTCCCACAAAGCAATGTGTTTAATGTAGATATTGTTGCTTGTAAATGATATAACAAGATGTAAATTGTTGATCTGCAGCCGTCTATGTTTGACATAAACAGCTTTGACATAAACACTACTTTTTTTTCACACAATAAGTTTTCATGATTTGTTCATGCAGCTAAGTGCTGATCAAATCCAATACTTTTAGCTGCTGCACCCATGGATACAGACTTAAGACATTTATCCATCTTCTCTCACACAACTGGCCAAGAAAAGGAGATGTGTGGGGAATCTGCTCTGGCTTTACTCATTGCTGAACTCCGTTATTCTGCCCGTGTATGCTCTTCTAATACATGAGCTCTCCTAGGAAAAGTGCACCCTGAAGAATGCCAAGGTTCAGTCCCAAACAACCACCAGACTACATGACTTTGGGAGGCTTTCTGTCTCCCAATCCCTACTAAGACAGGTTTAGTTGGATGTATCTCCAGATGACATATTGGACTCTTCTTTGCTTTGTGTGAGTTTCTGACGAGGGTCAGCAAACTTTTTCTGTAAAGGGCCAGAGAATAAGTATTTCAGGCTTTGAAAGTCATAACTATTCAACTCTGTTGTTTTAGTGTGAAAGCAACCATAGACAATATATAAACAAATGGATGTGGCTGTGTTTCAATAAAACTTTATTTACAAAAAGAGACAGTGGTTGGGGCGCCTGGGTGGCTCAGTCGGTTAAGTGTCTGACTTCAGCTCAGCTCACGATCTCGCGGTCCGTGAGTTCGAGCTCCTGCGTCGGGCTCTGGGCTGATGGCTCAGAGCCTGGAGCCTGCTTCCGATTCTGTGTCTCCCTCTCTCTGCCCCTCCCCCGTTCATGCTCTGTCTCTCTCTGTCTCACAAATAAATAAAACGTTAAAAAAAATTAAACAACAACAAAAAAACCCCAAAAACCAAAAAGAGACAGTGGCCTGATTTGACCACAAACTGGATTTGGTCCTAAGTCGGCTTTGGCCATGAGCTGTCATTAGCTGACCCTGTTTTGTAGCCACTGATCTCATGAAGGAGAGACGGAAGTTATTAATGCTAGGAATTCTGGCTGTCTTACTGCCATACCACTTGTCTATCAGACAAGCAATTTATCATTGCCTACTGATGAAAAGCTGAGGTTGTAAAAGTCTCTTCTTCCTCCTCAAACACTAAGCCAATAAAAGCTTACAGAATGAAAAAAAATAATACATACAAACATTTAAGTTTGGTCTTAAAGGTCACTAGAAACCAATCCCCTTCCCACCACACCCCACCCCCAAAATCAGGCTAATTTCAAGCTTATCCTAAGAAGAAAACAGTTTCCTGTCCACTCAGAGACAGCCTACTCCTTGGTGAGGCAGCCTCCTGTGCCAAGCACCAAGGATCAGCTCCTGAAATGAATTTCTCAAAGGGTAGAGTCAATGTGTTCTTCTTAAATTGCAATATTTTAATTAAGCCACTTTAATCCCCTTGTGGGCACAATATGTTAAAAGAAGAAAGGGAAGAAGAAGGGGAGAGAAGATTGGGTGAGGGGAGAGGGAAGAGAAAATCTAAATTTAAACCCAAAAGGTGTCTATTCAATGAATTTTCATATCCCGTGTATTCCTTCAATAAATATTTATTTTAATTAACATTTTAAAAATTGGAAATGTAGTTCATTCACATGGTCAGACATTTCAAATAGAGGCAAATAGCAAAGGAGAAGCCTTGCCCTCATCTGAGACCCTCTGTGAAATGCTATATGTTCTTCCAGAAACATTCACAGAGTTGACAAGCTTATAAAAAATTCCTTAATAGGTGCATATAGTTCAGCATCTTGCTTTTTTCAGTTCACTCCATATCTTGGATTTAAAATGACTGTTTTACTATCTGTTTTCTAGTTGTCCATTGTTCTGTGTTCCTTTTTGCCCTTTTTTAGATTAATCAAGATTTTTGTTTGTTTTTTATCCTATCACTGGACCCTCTCACTAATTTGTTGGTTATGTAACCTGTTATATTTTTTTAGGAAGTTCCTTATAGATGCAACATTAATTCTAAGGACCCTTATGATTATCTTGGGTCCACCCAGACAATGCAGGATAGTCTCCCCAAATCAAAGTCCTTATTTTAATCACATCTATAAAGTCTTTTTGCCACGTAAGGTGACATATTTGCAAAACTGGAGACAAGTATGTGAACATCTTTGGGGACCATTTTTCTGCCTGCCATACCTAATTATTCAAGAATGCCTGACTCCTTGAAGAGTATAGGGTTTTTCTGTAAGAAAAGCTATTCGTTCTTCCTTCCTTCCTTCCTTCCTTCCTTCCTTCCTTCCTTCCTTCCTTCCTTCTTGAATATGGACTAATAGATATTTGTTTCAGTCTATAGGTTACAACCCAATTCTATCATTGTTTATTTTGTTGCTCAAATTGTTCCAAATTTGGCCACTGGTTTCTCCTTCGGGTGGGTCCCCATATCTTCTTAACATATCCCTGTTCCTTGCCAAGCACATTTTTTTTCCCGGTACCACAAAGTGTTCTAAGCTCATTTTGCATTTTTTATGCCCCAGTCCTATAATCTACCATTTTCCCATGTAACCCTGCTTTCTTTTATTAGAGAAACCAAATCTGGAAATTAAATGCACTCATTGTTTTGGGGGCCCTCTCAACATAGAGAGTTAAGATGAAGCCACGCATACACACACATTTATATTGATATCTATATCTTTCTATCTGTATTTATATTTAAAAAATCATGAGTTCCTAGCAACACTTCCGATTCCAAACCAAAATAACCCACAAGGCTTATTCCAGTATTTCTGTGTTCCTTATTTGTAACTTCTTTCTCCGACAGTGAGAAATCTGATTCTCATTATCTACACTTACTTATTCAATCCTAGTGTAAGCATAAAGTAGTTGCAGAATTGCTAACACAGTCCCGTGAGAAACAGATTTACCAAGTAGAGTACTGTAACTGTGTGCAGTTTCTTTTGTCTTTAGCCTTATAGCATTCAGTCAACATAACTGTTTTCTAGACTTGTGCAGGTGGATATTTTTTCTTTCCCTTTCCTCTTCAGTGTTTTTCATTTTTAAACAGTTAGGTTTGTGTTCCAACTTTGGCTTCTCCTATATCCTGGCTGTTTTTATTTATTTGTTTCTATTTTGAAGTGTGTGTAAGATATACTGATTCTAAGAGCTAAGCCTGTACAAAAAGGCATACTCAGGGAAGTGTCACTTGTTCCTCATTCATTACCACATTCCCATCCCCCTTCTCCTCACCACTTTTCCACCCACCACCTTAAGAGAATCAATCTCATTTATCTTTCTTGAATTATTTTGCACAAATAAGGAGATATATGTGTGTTCTTTATATCCTTACTTTCTTATATAAAGAGAAGCAAACTATAGATACTCTTTTGCTCTTTGGGGGTCTTTTTTTCTGTTTTTTTTGTTTGTTTGTTTTTGTTGTTGTTGTTTGCTCTTAACAGTACATCCTGGAAATCTCTCCAAATCAGTTCTTATACATCTTCTTCATTCTTTTAGACAGCTGTATAGTACTCCATTTTGTAGATGTGCCATAATTAATCGCACCACTATTCTACGTAGAGGCATTTAGGTTGTTTCCATTTTTTTTTTACAATTGTAAACAACACCATAATAAACAAACATGTACACATGCATTTTTTATATTGTTGAAGTGTATCTTCAGGGTAGGTTCCTAGAAATAGGATTATTGAACCAAAAGTAAGTGCATATGGGGCATCTGGGTGGCTCAGTTGGTTAAGTGTCCAACTTGATTTTGGCTCAGGTCATAAACTCAGTATCATGAGTTCAAGCCCCAAATCAGGCTCTGTGCACTGACCACACAGAGCCTGCTTAGGATTCTCCCTCTCTCCCTCTCTCTCTGCCCCTTCCCCACTCACACTTTCTCTGTCTCTCTCTAAATAAATAAATAAACTTTTAAAAAGTGCACATGTTATTGTTAGGTATTGCCAAATTTCCCTCCAAAAGCGTTATTTTTTTTTTAATATTCTGTATGACAAGATGGGAAACATGCACAAAAAGCTCTTTTGCTGTGTGTGAAGTATAATATCTGCCTTGAAGACAAACCAGTGTGCAAATTCTTAAGTTGTGAACTAAACTATACATTTTTTTTCCCATGAAATACCAGTTTTTATTTAGGAAAAAAAAAGCCAACTGACATACCAAAAATTGTTTTTCAAACTTGGGAGTTTGGCAGATATTTTCTTGAGTATTAACAAAATGAGCTTAAGGGAAAAAAAGACAGCATTTGTTGCCAATAAATAAATTCAAGATTTCAAGCAAAAATTAGATTTTTTGAAAACTTGTACCCACCACGGTAAGTTTCCCAAAACTTAGAGAATCTTTGGATGAGATTTGTGGTGATATTTACTGATGTGATTTTTGATAGTGCATAATGAAATATATCAACATTTGGAAGATCTGCATGACTCAGTGAACCAACATAAGATAAATGATCAATGTGTTATGTTATGAAATCATGTGTAGGTAAGCGATCCACTCAAAGGGCAAGATAGACCAAAGGATATGATTCCACATTGCACATAACATTTGAGAAACTATCACTTACCAAGTTCTGGTATAATATCAAAGAAGAATATCCACACTTATCTGCAAAAGTTATTAAACTACTCCTCCTTTTTCCAACTACATTTTGGTGTGAAGCAAGATTTTCTTCATATACTTCATCCAAGCCAACATATCACAACGGATTAAGTGAAGAAGCAGATATGAGAATTTAACCATTTTCTCTTAAACCAGATATTAAAGACATGTAAAACAATATTACTCTTCTCATTATTTTTTTACTTTTAAAAAATAATTACTTTTTTAAGAAAATATTTTACGTATGTTAACATCTAACAGTTTCAGTATTTTTTTTGTTTGTGTTACGGTGCTAACATATGTGTAATGCAAAATTTTCCATTTTAACAATTTTTAAGTATGCAGTTTTTTTATACTAGTGACATCACTCCAAACAGAAACTTTACACCCACTGAGCAATAACTCTCCATTCCCCTCCTTGGTAATCAGTGCACTCCTGCTTTCTGTCTCTATGAATTTGCCTTTTCTAGATATGTCATATAATGGAATTATACAATATTTTGTGTCTGGCTTTTTTCACTTGGCATGTTTTCCCAGGAGCATCCATGTTGTAGCATGTATTAGAACTTCATTCCAGGGTACCTGGGTGGCTCAGCTGGTTAAGTGTCTGACTTTGGCTCAGGTCATGATTTCACAGTTTGTGAGTTTCAGCCCCGCATGGAGCTCTGTGTTGACAGCTCAGAGCCTGGAGCCTGCTTCGGATTCTATGTCTCCCTCTCTCTCTCCCCCTCCCCGACTCATGCTCTGTCTCTGTCTCTGTCTCTCTGTCTCTCTCTCTCTTTCTCAAAATAAATAAACATTTAACAATTCTTAAAAAAAAAAAAAAAAAAAGAACCTCATTCCATTTCCTGGCTGAATAATACTCCATTGTAAGTATATAGCACATTTCATTTATTCAATCACTTGTTGATGGACATTTGGGTTGTTCCACCTTTTGACTATTGTGCATTATACTGCAATGAGCATTGGTGTACAAGTATCTATTCGAATCCCTGATTTCAGTTATTTTGTATATATACCTAGGAGTAGAATTATTGGACCATATGGTAATTCTATGTTTAGCTCTTTGATGAATTATTCAAAATGAGTTACTTATTAATTAGAATACAAACGTTTTTTAAAGTTGGACCTTAATTTCTAATGTAGTAAACATTAATAGGTATAACCCACATAAACAAAAGGTATTTGGGGTACTCAAAAATTTTACTAGTGTAAAGGGGTCCTGAGATCAAAATGCTTTGAGAAATCTTGCTATACAGCAATGAAAGTTAGCAAATTGCAGTTTGCCAGAAATGTGACTGAATCTTGCAATATAACATGAATGAAGTACTTATAATAAACTTCAAACTAGCCCAAACAAAACTGTATCATTTTCAGACACATATGTAAGTGCAAAAACTCTAAAGAAAAGGCTAGATGGGCTTACACAAAATTAGGACACTGACAGTAAAGAGGGGTGCCAGCAGACAAAGACATTTGGAAGGTTTGGATGCTGGGTCATGGTTATATAGACATTCATTTTATAAAAAGCTATTCTTTACTTTGTGTGTGTGTGTATTTTTCAGTATATGTGTGTGTTTTCACAATTTAAAAAGGTTTGGGGCACCTGGGTGGCTCAGTCAGTTGAGCGTCTGACTTCAGCTCAGGTCATGTTCTCACGGTTCATGGGTTCCATCCCCAAGTCGGGATTTGCCTTGATATCACGGAACCTGCTTCGGATTCTCTCTCTCTCTCTCTCTCTCTCTCTGCCCCTCCCCTGATCTCTCTCTCAAAAATAAATAAGCATTAAAAATAAAAAATAAATAAAAATAAATAAAACCGGTTCATAAAAAGAAAGAAAGAAAATGACTTGGAGAATAGCACCACTAGAGATAGGGAACAATCCAAAAGGGAGAGAATAGTGCCTTGGTTTTCATACACCGTTATGGAATGTTCCTTGAAGGGTTGGCCCAAATCTCCCTTCTTCTCAATCAGTCCTCCACACTTAACACAGTGCTAGCACCCAATGAACCCCAGGAAAATTTTCATAGATCCCAGGCACTTTGACTCTGAAAGACCTCATTCCACTACACATCAAATCAAATGTGTTAAAACCTACGGACCATCCACATTTAATTTAACTGTTTTGCTGTAAAATTTTTTGAGGATTTGTATAATCTTTGTAGTTTTCATGCTTTTTGAGCTTTGTTTGTGAACGACTTTGAAATGAACCAAAGAAAAAGAGACTATGGTATATCTTCAATGGAAATCTGTATGTTGCATAAAGCCCACGTTTCTAGATTATCTGATTTGTGGGGTTTGCACCTTTCATTGTCTTTGAGTTATTTTACAATTCTGTAAAATTTAGGCAACTGATAACAGTGATAACATGAAGTCTACTTCATCATATTAACATTAAAGTATACTTCATCTGGTAGAGGAACAATTAATTTTTCTTCCCCCCCTGTATTTATTTGTAAACTCATGTAAACATCTGTGTGTGTCTTGGGTCTTGGAAATTTCTTTCAAATCAGTCATAAGATCTTACTCGTAATCTCATTAATTAATGAATTAAGTAGAACTATTTGCATGTTCGTTTTATGTTTCTATGAGATTCATGATTTTACCTTTTTTTAAAAAGTTAATCTTGGAGCACCTGGGTGGCTCAGTCAGTTGAGTGTCTGACTCTTGATTTTGGCTCAGTTCATGATCCCAGGATTTTGGGATCAAGGCCCGAGTCAGGCTCTGTGCTAAGCATGGAGTCTGCTTAAGATTCTCTCTCTCGGGGCGCCTGGGTGGCGCAGTCGGTTAAGCGTCCGACTTCAGCCAGGTCACGATCTCGCTGTCCGTGAGTTCGAGCCCCGCGTCAGGCTCTGGGCTGATGGCTCGGAGCCTGGAGCCTGTTTCCGATTCTGTGTCTCCCTCTCTCTCTGCCCCTCCCCCATTCATGCTCTGTCTCTCTCTGTCCCAAAAATAAATAAAAACGTTGAAAAAAAAATTTAAAAAAAAAAAAAAAAGATTCTCTCTCTCTCTCTCTCTCTCTCTCTCTCTCTCTCTCTCTCTCCTTCTTCCCCTCTCCCCTGCTTGCATGATCTCTCTCTAAAATAAAAAAAAAAAAGTTATTCTCTACCAGCTTTAGAGATCTTCCACCAACGTGTCCAGTGGATTCACCTGACAGAGTAAGAGATACTGTACTGCCAGAGAAGTGCATCCTATGGACAGCTGAAGCCCAGATATGTAATTCTTGGTTCCCAGAGGTGAACCTGAAGTAGCAATAGAACTTTGTTGACTCCGTCTCTCTAGTTTTTATTTTCCTCTCTACCAGTTTTGTGTTTTGTTTTGCTTTGTTTCATGTGTTTTGTTTGTGCCTGAGAAGCAATTCTCCAACGGTAGAAGCAATGATTGTGAATTTGATTTTATAGTTTTGATCATTTAATGATCTCTGTAAATGGATTAATAAATTATAGAAATATATTTTCTGTTACGTAAAAAGATGAAAGAGAATCTGGTTGATTAGTCTTATTTGTTGAGCTTGATCTATTTCAAGCTCAAAGAATTTTGTGCCCACCAAGGAGAACAGCTCTTCGATATAACTGAACCGATGAGTTTGTGTGTTTCTATGCTCCTTATGTCTCAACCTGTGGCAAAAATTATAGAATTGAATCTATAAGGTCACTTTGTGTCTGTATGCCCATGTCTGTATTCAGGCCTTTAACTCTTGCAGTGTAAGTGTGGAATATTTCTACCTTAAGTCTTTATAAATTACATTATCAATTATCTTAAAGAATCTCTATTCTGATTGATTTAAAGAGAAAAATAAGCGTTTATACAAATCAAATATTCCTAAAAATTTAATGCAATGAGGGAATGAATTTCTAATTCCTTAAATGTGCTACACTTAAAAAATTACAGAAACTAACTCAGAGACATTTTAAGAATCCAAGTTGATATAATTAAGGTAAACCTTTAGCAAATAAAACTAGTTTAATATGTGTGATTTAAAAGAACAATTATGCCTTCTTTGATTTATCAGTGTGGAGCATAGTAAAAGCATACATTCTATTCTACTTGGGTGTACTTTTCCTATGGTTCTTATAAAACGTAAATTTGTGTTCAACAAAATTGAATTCTGATTTTCATAATTTTATTTCAAGAATAATTACGTTTTGTAGCATGGCAGCTTAAAGATCACTTCCAAGATTCCTAGGTAGCCTAAAATTTTGAACTGGTATTAAATTGAGTTAATTAGTGGATAGTCATTGAATATCTAGATAATTCCCAAGTAAGATAGCATACTAAACACATAATTAATTAATTATATGCTCTAGAGGGGCTATATCTATGGGTCAGGTTAATATACACATTTATTTTTGCTACTTTAAGAACACATAAAAGAAAAGAACATGACTACACAAAAGTGTATTCATTCATAAGCTTTCCTAGTCTGTTGACCTGCTGCTACATGGCAGAAAGTTCTCGGTTATCACCCTGCACTCACTTTTCTGTATGAATGAGAAGTTTGTTGCTTTGGTTAAGAATTATAATTAATATGAATGGTTGCAACTACAGTTAGGAGCAATAGTGACAGAGAAATCCAACTGCCTAAATGTTTTTATTCTTAAAAAAAAAAAAGAGTAGTTTTATCCTAAAGCATCAGTCCTCAATGTTGTTGGTCTCCAGACCATTTTATTCTTGAGACTTGTGGAGGACCCCTAAGGGCTTCTGCATATGTGGGTTATAACTATCAATATCATATTAGCAATTAAAACTGAGAATTTTAAAAATACTGGTCTATTACTTAACTTGAGGCTGGTAGTAATGAACAAATTGCATGTTTACATAAATGATATCTCAGTATTATAAAAAATTTTGTTTTGATCCCCTGAGATCTATCCTAATGCAAAGTGTCAGTTTCTTCCAGAATACGAAAGCAGATAATGAAAGGAAAAACTCAGAATGTGAATTCTATTTACCTTTGTTAATAATACCTGAGTCTGAAAAGAAGTTATGAAATGTGTCAAAACCTTAGCAAAGTTCACTCTGTTTTGATGGGTTTCCTTATCTAGTTTATTGAGAATGCCTTTGTTTACCATATGAAAGGTGGGGGTTTTTTTGTTTGTTTTTAGTTTCTGTGTAAATTGCCTAGAGAGGAAAGATTCTGTGCCTTACCAGAATAATTTTCTGTGTTTTATGTGGACTTTATTATGTTTTTGGTTACTCAAAGTGAAAAAAAAAAAAAAAAAAAAAGAACAGGGGCGCCAGTGTGGCTCAGTTGGTTAAGCATCTGACTCTTGGTTTTGACTCAGGTCATGATCTCATGGCTCATGGATTCGAGCCCCATATCAGGTTCTGCACTGACAGTGCAGCCTGCTTGGTATTCTCTCTCCCCTCTCTCTCTGCCCCTACCCCATTCGCTCTCTTTCTCTCAAAATAAATAAAGTTAAAAATTTTTTTAATAAAAGAACAAATTTTCCTTGTATGACAGAGGTAAGGCTCTTTTCAATTGCATTGCCATTAATGTTTATTTTAAAAAATATTTTATTGTTACTTTGATTAAATAATCAAATATTGTTTTTCAGCCCCAGGTTAAATTTGTACAAGTAAAATAGAACTAAATAAATACTTCAGAAAGTGTATGTTTCGTGGGACATCCCTGGAAATTTGTCAATGTTTTGGTTTTCTATAATATGTCTTTACCCCAAGAAACACTGACCAAAATTCTTAAGAAATACTTCAAGTTTTCTTATATTTATTAGTGTCCTGGAGATGCTTTGCCTAATATATTAAGGCATAGTAGTATGGTGTTATCAGTCATAAAATCAGCTGGCATTTGAAATACTTAGTTAAAACCTTATGTCTTTAATCTGAATGTAGAGGCTTCTAGGCCATTGGTTCTCAGTTGGAAATATACATCAGACTTACCCATGGAACATGGGTATATAAATGGCAATGTAAATACCCATTTATATTTTTTATAAAAATAGGATCCAGATTTATTGTCCCTCTTTATTTATGTTCTTGGTGCATTCTTGGTATATTGCATACATTATGTCTTAGGATTATTATATGCTATATCTCAAGATTCTTTTCCTTTATAAAACTTATATCCATACATTTAGATAAATCAAATGCAGCCTTCACTGGCTTCTTTGGAAAGAAGTGTAACCTGCATCCTTAGAGATGTTTGTCTAAATTGTTTTAATGACTTGGGGTGCCTGAGTTGCTCAGCCAGTTAAGCATCTGACTTCGGCTCAGGGCATGATTTCATGGTTTGTGGGTTCAAGCCCCACGCTGGGCTCAGTGCTGACAGCTCAGAGCCTGGAGCCTGCTTCGGATTCTGTGTCTCCCTCTATCTCTGCCCCTCTCCTGCCTGCACTCTGTCTCTCTCTCTCAACAGTAAATAAATATTTTAAAAAATTTAAATTTTTAATGACTTTATCTTTGTTATGCATATCATGAGAACTTTTTCCTTCCAAAATTATCAGTAATAAATTAACCACAGCCATTCTAAGTCTTTGCTATCTACAAATGGTTTTTGTTTTAAACTACTGCTTCCCTGAGGTGATGCTATAAGGTATGGGCCACACTTTATTTCTTGAACAAAGGAGAATCTCAGCATCTCATTGAAAAAGACTTTACCAGGTGCTTCAAACGATTGACATTTCAAACAACAGACTCTTAGGTACAGTCTTAGGAAGTGACATCCTCTAGACAACTTTCAGACTGTACCAATGATCTGAGTCAAGATTCCCAGAACCCTTTTCAGTTGAGAAGCAAATGGCTTCATGAGACTGCTAACCCAAGATCCCGTAGAACAAGAATTAACTATAGGACTAAATAAACTGAAAAGGAAAATTTTATGATGGTTATCTGGAATACTGTTAATTTTTTTTTAATGTTCTATTTTCTGGATCTAGCAGAAGGCCATTTCTCCTTCCTTTTATACTTCTATCACACACAACAATTTAGTAAGTGCTGCTTTTGTAAACAGTTTTTAAGTAAACAGGTTTTAAGTGATAGCTGATTCTCACTGGGTCCCCAGAACTCAGAAACATGAAACAGTCTCCTCACTTTTGTTTTTTGCATGGTTTGCAGCCCTCCTTTTCAGCAGGATATAATTGGACATGTTGACCGTGCAATATGGACCTTATCAGAAGTGTTATATTTGAGAATGGTGCTCATTTAGTCAAATATGACCACCACTTTGTTTTAAGAAACAAAGGTTGGCTGTACTTATGGAACTAATGTCTGTAAGACCTTCTCAGGAAAGCTGGCCTGGCTCCTGGCTGGGGGTGTCCCAGCCTTTCAGGTGGTTTAGGAAGACCACTTCCTAGCAGACCAGGAACCATGTGATATTTAGGGAACTTAAGAATCTTGAGAGGAATTCACCCACATTCATATAGGTATGGCAGTGATATTTGGTGGAGACCATTTCCTAGAATTGGTTTCCTCTCTCAAGATAGTAAATAGTACAGGCCTTTAAATCCATCTGAGATTCCTTAGAAGAACTCCCAGACAGAAGTTAATTCTATGACATGAGCAATTGTTCGATACTGTCGGCTCAAGATTTGCAAAGCAAACTTAAGGAAGCCTATATGTTCACGAATACACTTGCTGAATTTATGTAAACAATCAAGCCAATCAAGCCAAACCTAATTGAAATCAATCTTATTTTGTGGTCAAGAATAATCTTTCTTGGAGATTCTATAATCACGAGGAAGAGGGAGAGACTGTCAGAAAAAATTGTGACAGACTTTGAAATGTACCAAAGAGTATAAAAAGAAAAAAAATGCTGGATGTATTCATTGGCAAACTATGTATTATCGAGAGCACATTGTTTTGGTTTATCTGATTCTGTGGAATTTAAACCTTTCATTGTCTTAGAACTATTTTATAATTCTGTTATTTTTTAAAATGATAACAAAGCAAATAATTGTTACCTATAAATATGCAAAATAATTCTGTCTGATGGAGGAACAGTTGATCCCTTCCCACCCCCACCATAATGGAAAAAGCCAATTTTGCATATATTTGTAAGTTCACATGACCTACATATGTCTCTGCTCTTTGAATTCTCCTTTGAACCAATTGTAACATCTTGCTGATTTCCTCATTAGTTAATAAATTAACTATTTGACATATATTCATTTTGTATATTTATATGACAGTCATGGTTTTATCTTTTTAAAAAGGCATCCTTTAACATGTTAAATTCTTTTTTTTTTTTTAAGTTTATTTACTTTTTGAGAGAGAGAAGCAGAGCTCGTGTAGGGAAGGGACAGAGAGAGAGGGAGACAGAGAATTCTAAGCAGGCTCCAGGCTCTGAGCTGTCAGCACAGAGCTCGACGTGGGGCTCCAACCCACAAACCACCAGATCATGACCTGAGCTGAAGTCAGAGCCCAACCAACGGAGCCACCCAGGCGCCCCTAACATGTTAAATTCTTCACTTTGCTCTTGTGCCATAAACTATTATGTTAATTATTTATACATTGCAGAAGAGTTAAACTGTCAACAGTTGACTAGTTGACATGTTTAGTGACACATTCAATGTTAACATTTATTAATTATGAATCTACAGCAAGTAGCTTCCTGTCTTGGAGTTATTAATTTTATTCTAGGCATCAAACATTCTCACAGGCTCCTGAAAAGCTCTTAAGCCCTATGCACTGTGCTTATGGGGTAAAGTTAATAAAATAACTGAGTAGTCACTGAATAAATGTTGAATAAATGAATGAGTAAACAGAAAATAATCCCTACCATTTTGGTGGCCCTTCTCATGTGCCTTATACTCATATATTTCCTAGAAATAAGGAATATACATGAGAAGTAAATTACACAGCGAGATTTGTTGGACATTATTATTGTTATTACCATTCGATAAGTGAAGAACAGGCTGAAGTTGCCTAGCATGCCTGTGACGACACATGCCCAAGTGCCAGGGCAATATTTGAACCCAGGTTTCTGGCCTCAGAGTCTGCCTTTCCACTACCCAGGATATTGGTACAATCTCTCTATTAAAATAAAAATATTAACGATAATCTAGCCCTGAGAGTTGTTGTGGAGGAAAATGAGATGATGCATATAATGGGCTTGGCATAGTTCCTGGCACAGAGTAAGTGCTCACTAAGTGGTAGTCATGGTAACATTTGTCCCAGGTTCCTGCTCCTCTGTGACCTCATATATCTTCTGAGCCACAGCAGTCTGAGCGGCAGAGATTGGGGTAAGGAGGAGGAAGTGGTGGTGAGAAGATACACTTTGCATAAGTATTTACATGTTTTAAAAACTCTTTTTATTTCACAATGGAAAAAGTCTTTTGAAGCAAGCCTGTACAATCGAGGGACAATTTAAACATTTCAAATTGGAAAGTTACAAGGGAAATTGCAAAAGGAAACAGGAGGAGTCCAACCTTAATGGGTCTAAATCCCAGAGGCTCTGAGCCAAGCAGGCTCCAAATCATGCTCCTTAACTCCCACTTGTGCAGCGGGTGAATCCTTCCTCAGCCTCAGCAGTAACTGGAAAGTGGGAGAAGCAGAGATAATAGGGTGTTCAAGGACCCAAACTACACCAAGCCAAATATTCAAGTCTGGGCCCCCATATCTGTTTCTGAGGAAATTGTGAGCAGATGGAGTGAAACAAGTAAAACTTGTGTTGGTGAAAAATGAGCCTGTCTCTAGTGTGGACAAAGTCCCAAAGTAAAGCTCAACAAAAGCAGTCACTGTGACTCCCATTGCTTTTGTCAGTCCCTGTGATTTTAGCTGCTGTATCCTGCATCCAGGGGGCTGTGGGTAAGTGCTGACATCCTAGGATGGCAAACTAGGCTGAAGGGGACGGGCACAGATGATAGGGGAGACTTAGCTCATTGCTGAGTGAGTAAGACTATGAGGGTTGTTGGAGGGCTGGCCTTGTGGATTTGATAGCTGCATCCGAAGAGAGTTTGAGAGGGTGGGTACGGGGAGGGGAGGGTTTAGTGAGGGGACCAGTTACAGGGGGAGGGCGCATAAGTGTCATAAGAGTGATGATTACCATTATGTGACTCTCTCCCCGGGCAATGGGATAGTATGACTACTGTCAGTGCATAACCCCCTCCTCCAAAATCAGGACATTCCCTTGCTGCTTTTCACCATATCCCCTTCCTCAGTCTACAGAAAGCTCCCAAAGGCCAGGCAGAATCATTGCCCCAGTTGCCCACAAGCACACAAAGAAGACCCCTTGCCCGTTTCCCCACACATCATTTGCTATTTATGAATATGCAGTTATGAAAGTATGAAGTCATCATTTCCAATTATGTTATTTTAATTTGTAGCAGTGATAAAGGGGAAGATCTTCCATTACCCCAATGCCCTCTCCCTTCTAATTGATTATTATCCTTTATCCCTGTATTCTTGACCTAATATCTATAGGGCAGAAGTGTTCTCCCCCCCCCCCCCTTCCTTTTCCTCCCCATGGTCAAGGCTACGTGTGGATTCCTTATATCTCCTCCTTCAGCCTCCTGGCTGAAGTCACTGCAGATTTCCTCACCCCTCCGAACAGATAGCTCAGTGCCATTAGCTTTGTAGTTTCATCTTTGAAAGATCTAATCTTTGTATTCCCCTCTCTACTTTCCTTAACTTTTTAATAACAGAGACATGTCAGAACAGAAATTGCTTCTGGTCTGGAACAGGCTGTGCTCTCGATGGCACATATATTACTGAGGTGGGGGTGACTTCACTTTGCCTTGACACAAACCCAATCAGGATATGAGAACTCTGAAGATCTAAGTCTTTATCTGGGGCTTCACAGTTGGTAGGGAAGGGGGAATGTTATTAACGTATGTGTATATCCTTGCAGTTCCCACCAAAGAGAGAGAGGGAGAGAGAGAGAAATCCCTGACATTTATCTCTTAAACAAGACATGTGAGGAGCCAAATGCCATTTGACAGGACAAATATTTACTGTGCCTGCAAACAGCCCCAAACATCAGTGCAGGGAACGTGAAGACTGAGCCAAGGCTGATCAAAGTTCGACGGAGATGCCAGGTCCCAAGAGCTGGGGATTAAGGGCATCATTTAACACCGAACCACGGACAAGATTTGTCTCGTTGGGTCCCTATTCAAACCGGGCATTTTATTTTCATTTCCTCGGTCCTCCACGGGCTCGTGTTCTTCAGGGCGAGGGACTGCGAGCCCTTTTCATTCCCCTAAACTCTGAGCTCTTGGCCGATCTTTCACACAGCAGTCAGCGGGGTTACAGGGTTGCGGAGTTCTTGTGAAGATTTGCTCGTTCTCCTGCAGAAAGAAAATTGGACTCCTGAAGACCCACAGGACCATCACTGCTAATAGCAAGCAGTGAGACGAGAGGCCCGTCGAGAAACCACGGCCGGAAAAAGCACACGGAGACATTTTTTTGCAGCAGCGTCAGCAAAGCAGCCTCATGGGGGAGGGCTGGGGGGAATTTCCACTAACAAGCTTGACAGTTCTCCTGTAACTTGTAGAAGTCCTGCTTACTTCAGCAGCATTATTTTTCAGACAGAAGTGTCTGATTAACAGCCTCCTAGAGCAATGGTGTTTAATTGACACCTGCCACAAAGCCAGCTGAGAAGTTTATCTTCTTCTGCCTTTCACACGAGATCCTTTAAGTTCCCTGGCCACCGGGGGCCACTTGGGAACAACTCTCTTCGTCCGTCTGGGCCCTGGTGTCCCCGTAGCCCTTCTCTCCCGGGGAAGCAGCATCTAGAGGCTTCTATTTGCTCGGCTGCCCCTGGTCTGGTTATACTGAGGACGCTGTTTAACCTCTCACGCTTCAGTTTTCGCAGCTATCTAAAATGTTGGGGAGGAATTAAATGAGAAAATGTGGCTAAAGCTCTTATGTGGCCTGCGATTTGCGTGGCAAGCATTCATTAAGCGTTAGCTCTCATTATTATCATCTTGACGAGTGCCGGGCAGAGGAGTTATCTGCCTTGGTCAGGATAAAAGGAGCTGGACACAGGCTTTCAGTTCTACAAGATGAAAAGAGCTCTGGACGTGGAGGGTGATGACAGTTGCACAACATTATGAATGTATTTGATACCACAGACCCACATGCTTCCAAAGGGGCATATATGTGTATTTTACCACAACAAAAAATTGCAAAAAATAAAAGTAAATAAAAAGGATTAAAACAAAGGAGCTGAGTATGGCAGATAGAACAATCGTTCCCCCCCAAAAATGTCCTCGTCCTCATCCCTAGGACCTGTGAAAGTTACCTTACATAACCACAGGGGCTTTGCAGATGTGATTAATTTAAGAACCTGGGGAAGAGGAAATCATTCCGGATCACCCAGGTGAATCCAGTCACAAGGGTCCTCGTATAAGAGAGAGGCAGGAGGTTCAGAGTCAGAGAAGGATGTGAAGACAAAAGCAGAGGATGGAAGATACTACCCTGCTAGCTTTGAGGATGAAGGAAGGTGGTCAGGAGCCAAGGAACACAGGAAGCCTCTAGAAGATGGAAAATACAGCCACCAGAAGGAACGGAGAGCCCTGCGGCATCTTGATCTTAGACCAGAGAACTTCTGACCTCCAGACCTGTGAATGATAAATCTGTGGTATTTTCAGCCACTGAGTTTGTGGTCATTTGCTCCAGCAGACCTACCATCAAATGCCCTGGGTGGTGGCGGAGACCCGTGGGCCCGATCTGGAGTGGGGGGAGAGGAACCTCCACAGGAGCAGCCCTGGGACACAGACCCCATCCTGGCAGCACACGCCTCATGGGGGCCTCCGCCTGTGGGCAAGTGCACCTCCTTTTCATCCTTGGAAAGCCGTGGTAATCAGACAAGGCATACCTCAAGGCCAGAGTATGTTGGGGTGTGGGGGGCATCTCAAAGAGGAGGAACGTGAGTGAAAAAATGTAAAGTCCTTTGGCAGACCAGGCCTGATGTCTCCTCAGAAAACCTCAGAGGAAGGGCCTGACGGGAAGGCATGGCTCAGAGTTTCCATATCCTGCTTAGGAACTTCTGCAACAAAGCAGAGACTGCTTTCACACACGGCTCACTGGGTCTCGCCCTTCTATAGCCTCAACGAGGTATTCATTTGCCCATAAGCCAGTCTTTAAGAATACTTGTTGAATGAATAAAACAAATGAATGAATAAATAGACAAGTTAAGGAACCCAAATGTTATCACAAAATACCCCCATTTTTCTTAGCCTGGAAAGGCAGGGGTGAGGGGGGCAGGGCTGGCAGGGAGATGGATATTGGGAAAAGCTCCCTTTTCTCTAATCTCCCTGGGAGACTGAGCATGCCCCCTCGTCCTCCCCGCGGTCAGACCCACTGGCCGGTGTCCTTGCGCCCAGGACAGAAGGCGTGTGGAGCCGTGTTGCTGCTCCTGTAGTTGGTATGCAAGCCAACACTCCTAGCACATTCCAAATCTGAGGGGGTGGATGCTAATAACCCATAATCAATGTTGCATTTGCCAACGGCCAAAAGAAAAATGAACCTTTAATTGAGCGAGATTTGGCATCAATCAATGATGTGACTTTAGTCAGGCAAAACCGACAGATTACTGAGTCGGACATCCAACTGTGAGAATTGTTCTCTACTGGGGCGAAGAATGCAAAATGTGGATAAACGACATCTCTTACCCAGCCCAGGACCATAACTCACTGTGAAAAAAGAAAAAAAAAATCCCCTGCATTTGTTTTTAAATCTTCTGGAGTTTCTTTTTAAGTCATGTTCTAGCAGAGCTTAACTCACTTTGTAACTCCAAGCCCCTTCAGAGAAGTGTTGTTTAATTATGTGCTGATGACGGTTTCTAAGACAGCTGGTTGTAATTAAATTAGCAGATCCCTAGCCCGAGAGCCCAAGCAGGAGGAGCCTGAGGTGACTGTTGCAGCCTGGAGAGTCCCAGCAGGATGACCGTGATGTGGCAGCACAGGCTTTGGACCTTCTTGAGTCCTGACAGACAGAGCTACTGACCCAACAAAACCAAGAAACCTGGCCGTGGACCACATTGGCCAGCAAAGGAGGTGGTGGGGTATTCCCATGAACCCCACATGCAAACAGGCTGGGGATAAACCACCACAAACAGCAAGCCCTGGGTGCTCTCGGCACCTGAGAGAAAGCAGAGGGAAGCTACAGGGCATCTACAGACATAGCACAGGAGAAAACCAAAATAGCTAAAAGGTGGAAGCCTGTTAAGACCAGTGGCCCATCCTGGCAGGGGCTTTGGCCAATCCAGTCAGGGAGTGGGAGGGGTGTGCAGTCAGCTTGGAACTGAACTTTCCAAACTGATGGGCCAGGACAAGCCCCCAAATCGGGGGAGAAACCACTGAGGGGAATCAAAGCCGAGCAGGATGGGTGCTTTAGACTGACAGCCGGCCCACAAAAGCAGGTGAAAGTCCAGCTGCAGACACCTGTGCTTACCACCCTCTGTGCCACCTGCCCAGGAGACTGGGATGGCTCTCTGTTGCTCTGGGATCGTTGCTTCGTTGACCTATCTGGACACAGTTCTGTGGTTCAACCCTTGTCACTCTTTCAGACACAGTTTTGTATTCATTCTCCAGCTTCATACATAATTTCAATCGATTAGACCTAGTTCTGCCTTCCAGAGCTATAAGGAAGCCGCCTCTGTCTTCCACATGACAGGTTTCAAATATGACAGGGCCCTCTAAAAGCATCTCTATTTCAGGCTGAGCATCCCCAGTTTCTTCAAAAGCTCCTTCTGGAATGTGGCTTCCAGAATCCTCAGTCCTGGCCTCCTGCCTCTGGGCTTGTTGCAGTTCAGTCCTGATACAGTAGAAAAATGTCAGTCTGAACCAGAGAGCTTGTATTTAAGTTCTGGAACCTCTACCTCCTGGCTAGCCTATAACCCTCTCTGGGTCTCAGTTTTCTCATCTGCAGTATGGGGATGACTGTGAACTATAGATTTGTATGGAGGCTCTGTGAGATAACATATGTAGCCACTTTGAGAATGCTAGAACGTGGACGAAGTACCCATAATTGTTTGGGCATTATGTCTCAAAGTTGTAACCCCAACTTGCATTTTTAGAAAGATCATTCCAGAAATGATCTATCAAGAAGAGGATGGAACTGGGGCTTTCCTCTCCCTTATTCTAGTCTCTGGGCTTTTCTTAATGCCATTTCAATCACACAAACTCTTCAGGCCTTTCATACTGTGGGTCCTCACTGAGCCAGAAGTAAGCAGAGTAAAAGCCACTTCAACGACAGGAGGTATAATCGTCTTTACAAAGTCATGGTAATATTATATAGCACCTGGATGCAGAGAGCTTCTGCCCACCCCATACAAAGGACCTCCAATCCTGAATTAGATCAGTCTGTCATTCTTTCCCCCAACTTGATCCTAAGGACTATTTTTTCTGAGGGAGGGATACAGAAACTTAGCAACTTCATGTTTAAAAATATTATAGTCCTGGGGATCCTGGGTGACTCAGTCGGTTAAGCATTTGACTTCGGCTCAGGTCATGATTTCATGGTTCGTGAGTTTGAGGCCTGCATAGGGGTCTGTGCTGACAGCTCAGAGCCTGAAGCCTTCTTTGGATGCTGTGTCTCCTTCTTTCTCTGCCCTCCCCTTCTCATGCTCTGTCTCTGTCTCTCAAAAATAAATAAATGTTTAAAATTTTTTAATTAAAATATTAAATATTATTAATTAAATTAAAATATTATAGTTCTATCCTCTTGCACAGTTGGTAGGAATGCAAACTGGTGTAGCCACTCTGGAAAACAGTTTGGAGTTTCCTCAAAAAATTAAAAATAGAATTACCCTATGACCCAGAAATGGCACTACTAGGAATTTATCCAAAGGATACAGGAGTGCTGATTCATAGGGTCACATGTACCCCAATGTTTATAGCAGCACTATCAACAATAGCCAAATTATGGAAAGAACCCAAATGTCCATTGACTGATGAATGGGCCAAGAAGACATGGTATATATATGATGGAATACTACTCAGCAATGAGAAAGAATGAAATCTTGCCATTTGCAACAACATGGATGGAACAGGACGGTATTATGCCAAGTGAAATAAGTCAGTCAGAGAAAGACAGATATTGTATGTTTTCACTCATGTGTAATTTAAGAAACTTAACAGAAGACGATGGGGGAAGGGAAGGAGAAAAAACTCATTTCAAACAGAGAGAGAGACAAACCATAAGAGACTCTTAAATGCAGAAAACAAACTGAGGGTTGATGGGGGGTGGGAGGGAGGGGAAAATGGGTGATGGGCATTGAGGAGAGCACTTGTTGGAATGAACACTGGGTGTTGCATGTAAGTGATGAATCATGGGAATCTCCAGAAGCCAAGAGCACACTGTATACTCTGTATGTTAGCTAACTTGACAATAAATTATCTTAAAAAAACAAGACAAACACACGATAGTCCTATGTGTCCAGTCTTCATTTTCCTCCCTATTCTTCAATCAATCTGCAAGCCAAGAACTAATCCAAACTTTAATCTTCTCATTTTGGCTTATTCTATCTCCTCTGGATAGCAAACTTCATATACTCACTGCAGGATACATACATCCTTCTGCTTGACCTAGATTTGGCTCTCCAGTTTCACAGAGTATCCCCTTACAATATGCCAAGGTTTGTTAAATGGGTCTACCACGTGACCAATAGGTTCTTTTTTTTTTTTTTCTTTCTGTTCCTCAAAATGTACTCTGATCTGTCACACTGGTCTTTTTTGTTCATGTTAATTTCAGGTGTACAACGTGACTTCTTATTTGTATATATTGGGAAAGGATCACCACACAATAAGTCTAGTTACCATCCATCACTACACAGTTACAATTTTTTTCTTGTGATGAGAACTTTCAAGCTCTACTTTCTTAGCAGCTTTCAAATATGCGATGCAATATTATTGACTATAGTTACCATGCTCGACATCTCCTTGACTTATTTTGTAACTGGAAGTTTGTACATCTTGATGCCCTTCACCCGTATCTCCCACCCCCACCTCACTCCCCTCTGGCAACCACCAATCTGCTCTCTCTAAGTTTTGTTTTGCTTGTTTGTTTGTTTTGTTTCTTAGATTCCATATATAAGTGAAATCGCACGCCATTTGTTTCTCTCTGTCTGAATTATTTCACTTAGCATAATACCCCATAGGTTCGTAATTGTTTTCTTAATTACTGCTCTAAAATTCAGCCATCTTTAAGAGTCGGCAATAAAGTTTTAGAAAATGCATGTGATTAGCTGTTTTAATGAAAGGATACTTTAAAAAATAAGAGGCAAAGCATGTTATTCACTTAGTTAAATAAATAGAACCTCCTGGGAGCCTGGCTGGTTGGCTCATGAGGCCAGAATTGAAGAGCCAATGCCCATGTGGGGTCCAGTTACCTTGAATTGCCAACTAAGAACACAGGAAGAAGTAAAAAGCCACATGAGGGTAGTGTTGAAAATTTAAATATTCACATTCTATTGGGGTCATTTATCCTGTCACATACAGGAAATATACATAAGTGTTCAAATCCGTACCCTTTACCATACACATATACTCTCTCTCCCACGCACATATGTTCAGATATGTGATTACCCTTATACCCAACAAGAACACTAAACTCCCACGCATTCTTGGTAAAAGGGTGACAGCAACTTATTGGTGTATAATCCATCCAATCACAACGAGGCAAGGAAGAGAATCTCATCTCACAAGACTTCAAAGAGAAAAGAATTTGGTAACACTGAGCTCTTGGTTAACAGTCTCACTGGTGAAAGTCCCCAGGTGATGTTGATAGAACATCTAACAAACCACTGTCAGAATTCGAGCAGCTCAGCAGATCAGACACCCTCATGTGACATTCACATTTTTGTGGCCAGATCCAGGACTTAGCTGGATGTATCTTAGTACAGAATATGTTTGAGAAATGTCCCAGACAAGATGGATGGATTTTCACTGTCTCAGGCCCTCCCCCTCCATGGCCCCCCACTGGTACTTTGTAATTTAAGATTTCAGAGAACTACCTTTAAGTTGTTTGACCTGTAGCTCTATCTCCCAGTAAGATTGCAAACTCTGTGAGTACAAAAACCAGGCCTTCAGATTCCTTTCTGTCTCTCCCAACTCAGCTCTTAGTCCTATGCCTTTCATAAAGCAAACACCCAAAAAACATTGCCTGACCAAATGGCCTAATGTGGCCTTGGAGATATCAATATCATGCCGGTCCTAAACTGTGTGGCACTACATGAAAAGAACTGTTAAGAGGGGCTGGGCCTTGGTTACTCTGCTATAAAACCATCTCTTCCTGAATTTACTGCAGACTTTATGATTTATTTGTCCTTTGATGTATTTTTGCCTTGGCTGTATGTTTTTTAATCATGCCATTAGGATTTTGTTACACATTCAAGGTAGTGAGTTGAAGAGATAAACCCTTTCTAAATTGCTAACATTCCAAAGACTCATGAATTTGAGGCCAAAAGGCACTTCTATGCCAGAAAAGGTCAAGTGTGGCTGCTCAACCAAGAAGCGGAGCAGGGCAAGCCACTTGCCCCCAATCAGACACAGCCCCACTGTGTGAAGTGCAGAGAAGACTGTTTTTGATCTGTGGTAGCCTGCAACCTGGCCTGAGGTCTGAGTCTTGGTATTTTTTCCCTATTTTCCAAGTGCGTGCTTATTTAAATTTCATAATTATCTGGCTATAAACTCCTAGGGATTTCAAAGAAGAAAACAACAGGTCAGCTTGAAGTTAAAGAAGATAAATGAAAACAGGCCAGGAGAATCAGAGCCAGTTCCTGCCAAAGACTCAGCTAGCCTTGTGTCATGGGGGCACCAGCCTGATTGCATGACGTAACTGTCTCCATACTGAAATTGGGCACATCTGGAAATGATCACTTCACAGTTTGCTTGGCCCCTTCCCTATGACCAGACCTCACTGGCTTGCTTTATATAAACCACAAACTCACACATTTCTGGCCAAAGGGGATTATTTACTTGGCTTAGCACATCCCTGACCATGACATCATTTGCAGCTAGCTGGTCACCAAACATACAAAAAGAACATGATACAGGGGGAGACACGCTCATCACCCACAGTCACTAACCCTTTGTGTGCCTTTGGCCAAATACAGTATGGTGACAGCTTTACCCCAAGTCCCTCTTAAGGCTGGCTAGCAGGTCCCCAGTGGTTCACATCGGACTGTCTCTAAACAGTTAACAGATAGTAGCCACTGGTCAAGTTGACCAGGACTTGGCTTCAAAGATCCCGAGTCTAGAGCCTGATATAAGAATGTGAGTGATGCTTCTGCTTTCCCTCCCATCATGTTCAGGGAGTTTGGAAGGTCACTTTCCTCCTGGTCACAGTGCCAACCATCCCCTTCAGGAAGACTGAGTGCAATGGGCTCCTGGCGCACCCCCTGCCAGACAGATTTGTTCAAAATGTGAGAAAACAAATCAGCGAAAGCAATCTAAGCAAATAATCAAAACCAAAAGGACATACATCTTCTGCAGCTGACTGGATGTTTTGTAGGCCCAACTCCAGGTCCTCTCCTCCACCAAAGCCAGGCCCTGGGTCTATGCCCAGCTGCGTCCTTGCTGGGGAATGGCCATATCCCAAACTACTTCTGCCATAAGAGGCACTGCTTCTCTCTACTCTAAACCACTTTCTTATGAAAGCAAGGAAATCAAGGGGTATTATTTATACCCAATCCAATTAGTATGATTATCCAAACACCACTGAGTAGGCAAGACCAAGACAGAAAAAAGTACAGCCCCTTTGTCACTGTTACTTTGGCAATTGGAGGAAAGAACACTGGTGTCATTCCAAGCCACGGGCTGTGTAGCTGCTCTAGTGGGTAGAGCACAAGTGAAAGGCCTTCAGATGAGGTTCCACCTATTCATAATTGGACTTGATTGTGGTTCTGGCTCAGGAATGTTTTGCTTAGCACAGGGATGGGCATCTGACTTTTCAGGGCTTGGGAGATAGTCTTAGCCAAGACAGTGACATAGTTTCTGTGATTTTCCTTTGGGAAAGGAAATGGAGTGGAGGGACATTCCAGAGAGGAATCATTTGGCTGCATAGAAACCATTCATGCCGAGGCTGACTCGGTTAAGCGTCCAACTTCGGCTCAGGTCATGATCTCACAGTTTGTGAGTTCAAGCCCAGCATCAGGCTCTGTGCTGAAGGCTCAGAGCCTGGAGCCTGCTTCAGATTCTATGTCTCCCTTCCCGGCTTACATTCTGTCTCTTTCTTTCTCTCTCTCAAAAATAAACATTAAAAAAAAATTTTAAAGAAACAATTCATGCAAATTTAAAAGGAATTTTATTCAAAAAGTTCAGATTAAGTGGAATCCAAAGAGAAGGTGACCAGCTAGACTCTGGAACCAGGTCCTTTCTGAGGCCCTCTGCAAGACTGCCTAGACCTTCACCCTAGTGCCTGTGCATTGACACCATTCCGCTTCCTGATCCCTCCCTCTTCATTTTTCAAGACAGGGGATTTGATTGGTTTCTGGACAATCTTCTGAGTCCACCACCAATGGGGTGGAAGGGAGAATACACAGCAGAAGAACTACCTCTAAGAAGGAAGCATGGAGGCAGGAGAGAACGGATAAGCAGGTCTGCTACAGAAGCCCCTCCTATTTCACCCCTTAGTAATGGGGAAAGGTTCTTATTTGCATGACATCAATGTGAATCAGAAGCACAGACCTGGGGCAAGGGAATCCCTCCCAACCTGGTCATCAAAGCAGACCGAAGGGAGACCAGGTGCTGTCAGGTCAGTACATAGAACATTTGGGAATACTGGAATGGGGACTAGAGAGAAAGGGCAAGAAGACATGCACATTGAAGATTAATTAAATGTTTTGAGGGAGCAGATGCCCTTGCCCTCCCTCAGACCCTATCCTAATCGTGTTCCCGCCCACAGGAATGGTTAATTGGTAGGAGGTCAGTGCATTTACATAGACTCACTCCAATTTATCTGGGAGGCAGGAAGGGCAAGGCAGGAGTGGCTGGTTGACATACTAGTATACAATCATCTGGAAATCTAATTTGTGGAACCGGTAGCCATCTGTTCTATGGGTAATGTGCCAAGGTACCTGCCAACAACAGAACAAGCTTTCTGCTGTTGGGTAACTAATTGCATCTATGGGACCAACACAGCATGAGACTCAACTCGTGGAACGTGTCCTCCACCAAATTACGATTTCTGCTTGGGTTTTTCTGAGTCAGTAAGCATAGTACAAAGACTGATACAACTGCAGGTGGATGAAGAGGCTGGGGTAGCCCGGCACTCCCAGAAGGTGGTAGGTCAGCAGGTATGAGGGGCAAGCACATTCCCAGAGCTGTGCAGGAGACTGTGGTTCTGCTGCAGCCATTCTCCTCCCCCCGACCCGACCCCCACCCGAGGAAACAGAGCTGGGAAGGAAGATCCAAGAAGAGCTTATAAGTTGATATCAGTGGTTTCCTTTTATACCTTCTGAATTTTTTTCATTTTTTAAGTCACCTTGTTTGAGACCTAGAGAGAGTGGAATGTGCAGAAGGTATAAAATCAACATCTTCACCCTGTCACCACAAATGACATGGCGGCTCCTCCTCCGTAATAAACTCCTCATGGGAAAAGATCTCTTATTCTTCCATAACAACCAGCATGCTGGGGGAAAAAGCCGATAGCAGGTGGATTCTCCACCCTCTTCTGTACCCTCTAACCCCAAGATCCCTGTCTACCCATAGGCAAGGGGTTTCCATAGCACCTGAGCAGACTTGATCATAGGATTTTGTAATGTTTAATAAATTATTGTGGGACACATGGATGGATGGATGGATGGGTGATTTGATACCTATTTTGCCTAAAGGGACTTACCCCCAAAGTCCAAATGACAGCACATTTTTCATTGCATTTTTTGGGTTTTTTTGTTTTGTTTTGTTTTGTTTTGTTTTGTTTTGTTTTAAGAATATATCAGCAACAAAAGTGTAGCAAGAACACTGGGTATTATACAGGACTCTCAGTATCAGCTACTTCTGACATTCCAATGGGACCAGGTACAGATGTCTCCTCATACACCTGTCACCTGGGTTCTTTCTAACCTCTCATTAAATCCATATCATGCTGGATTGGCTCCCAGCTTTAGTGAAAAGAACCACTTCCTGTTTTCCTGACAGACCAGTACCTAGCACACTGCCCATATGTGGTGGATACTTAGTGCAGCCAAGAGGAAAAAACAAGGGATTTAACCAGCAGGAGGGAGTATGCTTAGCACTAAAGGAGCTAAGCTCCTAACAAGCAGCATGAATCAAAGGCACTTCTGGCTCTCTGGTCCCCTGGGGGTCTGTGAAGGGCTGTTGCATCAAAGTTGCTCCCCAACAGGCAGCTTGGTCATTAGGCTGGGCCTATTGTGAAAGGTAAATAAAGAATATTCAAGAAGACTGAATTGGCTTTCCAGAGACATTGCCATTATCCTTGGAAACAGAGGTTTCTAGTGGTATAGGTAATCACACAAAACTAAATATTATACCTAACAATCACGAAATGGATTCTATGAGACTTTTTGAGATTTGTTTTTAATTAAAGAAGAAATGATTATAGACTCCCTTTCTGATTGTATTTTGCTTGGACAATAGGAAAATTAAGTCTATGCCCTGGACACACATGAGCTGGGTGGCAAATGGCAGTGGAAGGAATGTGGACCTAGGAGTCACTATTCACTGTGATGAGAGAGGTGACATCTGCCCAGGGTTGTCATGATCAACTGGCTCTCCAGTAAAAGCCCTGATCTATAGTGTTTGCCACTTTTAGTGGTGTAAATACTCACACCGTGGCTGATTCCAAGACACCAACCTGTCACTGAACACAGAGTTGGGAAGAGAACCAGCCCCAATACACCACTGCATCCACCAGAGTAAGCTTAATTCTGGTGTCAGAAACCAGAAGACCCACCAGCTTTGGTGGGGTTGGAATCTTACATTTTTGTAAATCTGTCACCCTAATTACATTCAAAGAAATTAATTCCTTTTGATAAGAATTGGTATATCAAAGAATGATGTCAAGGAACAACTAAAGGGTAATTGTATGATTTAGTCCACTATCTTGAAAAAAATACTTGTCAATAAATTTCTCAAATTAGCATAGCTTTGATTTCTTTTTTTTTTTTTAAGTTTATTTACTTTGAGAGGCAGGGAGGGACACAGAGAGAGAGAGAATCCCAAGCAGGCTCTGCGCTGTCAACACAGAGCCAGACGCGGGGGTCCATCTCACGAACCATGATATCACAAACTGAGCCAAAATCAAGCGTCAGAAGTTTGACTGAGCCACCCAGAAGCCCCAGCTCGATTGATTTATAAAGGCTTTCAATAACATTTGATATGAGCAGAAATTACAGTGCTGGAAAATTGCACTAAAATGATCTGTCATTAACAGAATTCTAGTATCTGCTCTAGATTTATCTTAACTTTGAACCTTGGGTGATTTTAAGAATAAGAATTTTTTCAGGATCTCTTCGTTTATATTCTATTCTCAACTTTATTGACAAAGCTTTACAGAAAAAAAAACCATACCTTATTTTATAGGTATCTTTGAGAGTATCTGATAGCATTTGTTTTGTACAAAGGAGGAAGGTAAAGACGTAGTTTCCTCTTCAGGCGAAGTTGGGTACAAATGTAATTCTGAACAGCAAGGCAGAATTGTTTTCTTTATAGTCTATATATTTGATCTGTAAAAGTCTCTTCCAAGTCTAGAACTCTATGAGTCTCCATTTCTATTTGAAGGCCTAAGAAATGTCTTCTTGACATGCTTCTAGCTGAAAGAATTTTCTTTGAAAACTCTATCCTTCAGTGGTGACCATTTCCTCTGTCAGGTTCTATTGGGTGCCACGGCCACAAAGCTCGAAATACATAAACTGGCCCCACATGGGTCTTCTTCCTGGGAATGCCCACAAGATCTTCCCTTCTCCAACCAGACAGTCACCATCAGAGGTCACAAGAGGTGGTAAGAGAAATAGAAATGGACTAACCCTGTTTTTCTACATCAGGAAATTGAGGTTAGTCCCTTGTGGCTAACTTCCAGGGACAAAGTAGAAGCTGGTGATGTGGAGCGAATCTCCAGGGCTAATGCCCAAATAGCTAATTTCCCCCACCTATAGCTGTAAGAACTGTAAGACTTCCTGGGACAGGTGTGCCTAGGAAATTGCTCACTTCCGTAATTCAACAGCGGAGCCCTGTTGCCCCGCCCCCAGTCTGTCTGCTGTCTCTTCACTCATCACTGTCCACCCCCAACTCCTGGCAAAAGTCAGATGCCCAACTCCTTAAATTGGGTGCCCCTTCTACTTCCATACACCCACCTTTTTTAGGTTCTGGGAAAGGAAACCACTTTAGATCTTTGTTCAAAATTCATATATTTCAAATGTATTTTTATGTGGTCAAATTCTACTTTAAGCTGGCATTTATTTAACTCGTTTTTCTAACAGACTAAAGTCTGCTTCAAAAAGCAGAGTTAGCTGATTCTCATCTAGTGATGGTTGCTAGGAAACCATTCTATGGCAAATTGGAATCACACAGACTCTGACTTCCCCATCTTGAGAACTCCTATAGAATTAATGTAGGCACAACTCATTCAATGATGAATCAGCACTATCCAGTGATATCTTTTCTCTCTTTCTGTTAAAGTGTTATTTAAATAATTAACTTTCATCTATAGTTTCTGTCTTAGCTTCCCATTTATTCTTTAAAGTCTCAGTGAAGAAGTCCTTTTGCATGAATGGTGTTATATTCCCACCCCCAGATGCCTCAACACCAGAGCTTAACCCATAAGAACTGATTGTATTTGAAGGGAGGTGGTCACACGGGAGAAATGCCTTCAGATTGGAAAACGAACAGTCTGACGTAGGTTCCACTGATAATTAAAAGCGTCCTCAAAGCTATTTTCTTTCTTTGGCTTGTATTTCCATTTTCTGCTTTTAAATTTGAGGCCACACAAGGAAAACTTGCTGGAATATTCAAGAAGTGGTTATGGGAACCGGGGCAATTTCTTTGTAGAACAATTTGGCACTAGCTGTTCAAGCTGAAGATTTATATATGCTATGCCCCAAAGTCCATTGCTAGAGATATAAAATCCTCACACGGCAGGAGAAATTGACCAAAAAAGTTCACTTTGACATTGTCCATAATAGTTAACAGCAACATAAATGTCCATCAAAAAAAGAATAGATAAAGTTGGAGCCCCTATAGCACACAATTGCTACTCTACAAGTGACACTATCCTACCATTCTCTACTACACAACAATGTAGCACACTGTGCATGCTATCGAATAGTTAAATGAGCCAGAACTACAGGTGTCAACATGGTAAATCAAATCTATTTGCAGCAAAATGCACACCACTCAATACCATTTATATAAGGTTTAAAATATGGCAGACCAACTTGTGTATGAATACATTATATAGTAAAAACTATACAAATGTTTATGGGAATAAAAACCACTAAATTCAGTACAGTGGCTATCTTTGGGGAAGGGGGAAAAAGATGGGCCAGGGAGGGCTATACAATTTTTCTATCCTGGTTTATTTATGGGAACACGTGTTTGAAGAAAGTAAAGCAAAATGTGAAGTGGACAAAGCTGAGTGATAAGAGCATGGATCTTCCATAGAAATACGTGTGTCAGGAGCGTCTCGGTGGCTCAGTCAGTTAAGCGTCCAGCTCTTGATTTCAGCTCAGGTCATGATCTCACTGTTCATGAGATCAAGGCCCATGCTCGGCTCTTCTGCACTCCCTCTCTCTCTTCTCTCTTTCTCTCTCTCTCAAAATAAATAAAATAAACTTAAAAAAAAATACTGTACCAAACATTTAAAAAAAAGTATATAGGGTCGTCATATCATCTATCCTCCATACCTTTTTTATGTCTGATACATTGCATTTTCTTCCCAGAAATTTGTTTTAGTGTGACTAAAGACCTAAGATTCCTTTGCTAGGGCAGGTCACCACTGCCCAAAGTTGGCATAGGAGAAAGCACTGAGGCATGTTCAGCTCAGGGAATGTAGGTCCTCCTAAGTTAGATGGGTCCATTCAAAGTTTGATCTACATATTAGGAAATTCACACAAACTAGGTCTTTTAAATACTGACAACAAAACAAACAAAGGTCAGACAATGAGGCATGATTTCTTTAAATATAGTAAATAATAAATGTTTGTTTGTTTGTTTGTTTGTTTGTTTGTTTTGAAGAATACTGATTTTAAAAAGCACTGCATCACTTTGGCAGCTAACCATGCCTGGAGCAAATGGCTCTGAGGCTGTAACAAGCGTGAAAATCACCTAGGGTGCCTGTTAAAATGCAGGTTCCCAGTTCCTTCCCCTCGCCCCAATCCCTTCATCCGCCTCCCTGCCCCCATGCCAAGTGCTAATCGGTATACTAAGGTTGGGACCCTGTCATTTCCACTTCTAGTAATCACACCAGCTAATTCTGATGCAGCTGGTCAGTGAACAGGATGACCACAGAGTAAAGGAGGATTCTCCCAGGCGGCCTGTCCCATCCCAGAAGCAAAGAACATTAGTGATTCTGATTAGAACACATTGCAAGCATTGCAGGTGTCACAGTAACATTAGCAAATAAGCAACTGCATGAAAATCCAAATCTATAAAATTACCACATATAACACACTATTCAGCATTCATTCATTCACCAGATACTTATTGAATGTTATATGCATAGTACTTTTTTCCCTTAATTGTACTCTATGTTAATTTCTTGGCACATAAACATATGTAAAATTTTACATAAATGCATAAATATGGTCTGCTGATTCATCATCTTGGCTTTCTCCCCCCCCCCCCCCCCACCCCCTTGGAAAGTTGAACTGATGTGCCAGGAATTTGTTTTAATGTAGTCTTTTTCTTTATTTAACCACCCCTCCCACTTTCTTCTTCCTCCCATCCATGTTAGCTGCCCTTTGCTCAGATAATCCACGTTAACAACCTATTACGTACCCTCCCATATACTTATTTTATGCTCATATGATCTTACCCAGACATATATGCCCATACGGCCAAACATAGCATATTGACGTGCACAGATGACTCAACACAGTAAAAGACAGAGTCTCTCTCTGCAGGAGCTTACCATCCTTTGGGGGACACAATGCATATATATGAAAATATCAACACAAGGCAAAGGAAGAAAATTTACATAAGTGGTACAGTACTATAGTTATATAGTGAAAATATATATAGAAAGGATGTATCATCTTATGTGTTATAGCCTTACAAAAGGCAGAAAATAGATACTGTAAGAGGTCACTCTCATTGCCTCCATGTCTTGCTTGGACCACCAGGATCAGAATTCGCTTAAAACCTGGATTCTGTGTGTGCAAGAGATGCATTCTCCCAGGTTGACAAGGAAAAGCATCCCACCCTCAGAGGACAGAGCTGAGGGGAGAGTCCCTCACCAAGTGGAGCTCCCAGACCCCAGGAGCATCTTGGGTCTGAAGTAAGGTGAAGGTCAGGAAAGCAAAGGCACTGTGTTTAACTTAGCAAATGCCACAGTGATATTTGCAGGCACAATCATGCAAATGTTATTTGCTGTGAGAAATGCATTTCCAAAACAGATGCTTCCCACCATCTATCCACTTGGCTGCCTTGAAATGAAGCAATTCCTTTCTCAGCCTCCCAGGAGGGTGCTAGTATGTCGGGGGCCTGGGATTGAGACTTGGCAGCCAACGTAAAGGAAGAGTAAAATCCTCCTCTTGGCTGGCAAAGTGGGCTTCTGCCTTGGGCATGGTAGAGCTTGAATTTGCAGGCTTTGAAGGGCACAAGTCAATCCCCAGCTTCCAGGTTTGCCCTGTGTCCTGACCGAGAAGGGAAGTGAGGCTTTGAGCAGAAACTGACTGCCTTAACGAACCCAGAATTAGAGCTTAACAAGAGCAGTGAGGGACCAAAAAGACTAGTAAGTAAATGATACAGAGATCAACAAACCAGCAAAACTCTGATCAGCAAGCAGCTCCAATCAGTAAGGTAAAAGTAGAAGGCTTTCTAGTCGACACGTCTCAGTTCTCCTTGTGTTCTGGGCAGCTTCATTTTCCTTGGGTGGCTTTATTTTTGCAAATCCTCGTGGCAGAACAGGAATGTTGGGTCATAGAGGGCTCCCCAGTCCTTAGCTGGTCCAGGTATCAAATGGAAAAATGAAGAAGTCTGCTAGGCAAAGAAACCTATACCATGACTTTCACCACTTCCAAGGTTAGCCCCATAGCCACTCAATGGGGATAATAAAAAATTCACTCACATCCTCTGAGAAATAGCTGTTGGAACCCTATCAAGTAAGGTGATAGCATTTAAAAGCTACTGCACTTGGGATTGAATACCTAGATCGTAGCACAGTGAAAAGAAAATGAGACATCAGTAAGGCACATGTTCCGGATCCACCACCTGCCCCCTGGGTGTCTCCAGGTGTGCCCCTTCACCTCACAGAGTCTTTGTTTCTTGTCTGTAGGATGAGGATATGAAGATCTTCCCCCTTACCTCCCCTGACTGATGTGAAGATCATCCATGGTGATGACCACTAAAACATTTTGAAATAGTAAATGTCATAAAATGATAAGGCCTTTATGGCACTGCATCAAATCTTCTGCTATCAGAGATGTGCAAGGAGCCTACAATGAGGCCTCAGGGGAGATGGATAACACAGGAGCATTTAGTGAAGACACCAAGGCAGCACCTAATTATCTGCTAAAGGGGGTGGAAAACAAAGGGCCACAGCCATTCAGAGAAGCAAGTAGTAACTGGCCTACAAGATAGCTTTAGGGGCACCTGGGTGGCTCAGTAGGCTAAGCATCCAACTCTTGATTTTGGCTCAGGTCATGATCTCACAGTTCATGAGTTCAAGCCCTGCATCCAGCTCGGCACTGAAAGCATGGAACCTGCTTGGGATTCTCTCTCTCTGCCCCTCCCCTCCTCTCTCTCTCTCTCTCGAAAAATAAATAAAAAACTTTTAAAAAAGATACATTTTTAGAGAGAGGTTGGGAGTGAGGTCAGTCCTTAAGAATTTAAACAATTGGACAGTAAACCCAAGTGAACATGAAACATCCAGATGGCTTTACCAATGAGTAGAAAAAAATCATCTGCACCCCTAAGTTGGGGGGGAGTGTCTATGAAGCTGGACTCAAGTTCTCCCCCAACCAAAGGGCCTCTAAGTGTCCTCTGCTGATCCTCAGCCCCCACCTCTCTTTGAGGTGAGAGATAATGAACCACAAAGAGTCCTTCAACCCTTCATGCCCTCATACTTCCTTCATCAGGTTTTTCCTACAAAGAGCCAATGATGTGAAAGATGTTCTACAATTAAGAAAAAAATCAAGCAGTAATTCAGCCACCTCCAAGCTACTATGTAACAGTGCAGTGTGTAAATGACAGGTGCATATGAGTATCTTTTCTCTACTTATTATTTGTTCAATATTCAATATATAGATGGCTGCCAAACAACTTTTCACATTAGCATAAGATAACCAGTGTTAGCACACCAAAGTATGATATAATTCTAGCCAAAAGGCAAAGCAACTTGACATTTCCATTAGCATATACATTATTATCTGTGCAAATGTACAATTTCCAAGAGACTTTCTGCAATACTGAAAAATTGCAAATATCTCTGATGTGATCTTGGAAGTCCAGATCTCTAGGTCAGTAATCACTTTTCTAGAAGGTAATTTATAATATCAATCTGTCAACAACAGAAAGGTTCAAAAACTACCTCAACTACCCTTACGCATGATGCAAGCATGATGCTCAGAAGTGTCATGAAGATTACCTGAAGAGAAATCTGCATCAGTGATGTTCATTTGGGTCCCATTATTATTTCCTGAGTGCTTCAGAACCCAGACCCCTGTGGCAGGCGGCCAGGAAAGTTTCTTCTCAGGAGGTCTCAGCGGTGAACGCTCAGCGGCTTGGAGCTCTTCATTATGAAGTAGCCCGGGACGTGTGCTCCTCCGCTGTTGGGAACTGTTCCATCTCCCCTCCTAGCCATCACCCCTGACACCCTCCTTCCTCCCATGCTCTCTAGCCAGGCATCTCAATTATCTCTCCAACCCAGCCCTTGGCAGGAGTATATGCTGAGCTTCCTCCAGGCCAAGAAGTAAACTAGATGGATTGGACCATGTCTAGTCCACTCACTCATTGAGATGACTTTGCTCAGGACCACACAGCTCTGTGGGAGCTCAGCTGGATCTGGCATTCAGTTTTCCTTCTTCCCGATCCACTTCTTTTTCCATTTCTTCTTTGGAAGGCAGGGATTTTAATGCCTTGGTATAAAGTAAAATGAAACTTAGAAATTCTATCATGGTTTTCTTGGGGCGCCTGGGTGGCTCAGTCGGTTAAGCGTCTGGCTTCGGCTTAGGTCATGATCTCACAGTTATTGGATTTGAACCTCACATCGGGTTCTGTGCTGACAGCTCAGAGCTTGGAGCCTGTTTCAGATTCTGTGTTTCCCTCTCTCTCTCTGCTCCTCCCCCCATTCACACTCTCTCCCTCTCTCTCTCAAAAATAAACATAAAAAAAAAAAAAAGAAATTCTATCATGGTTTTCTTAAAGCAATGTGGTGTTTTTTGTTTTGTTTTTGTTTTTGTTTTTTTAAGTAATCTCTACACCCAACATGGAGCTTGAACTCACAACCCCTAGATCAAGAGTCACATGCTTCACCACCGACTGAGCCAGCCAGGTGCTCCTTAAAGCAGTGTTGCAATGACAAGTTTGGGGTCCTAAAGGAGAATATTGGAAAATAAAAAGTGGAGTATATTGGAATATTTCTGATAAAGATGAGAGAAGTCGATGCTCTGAATTCCAAGAACCAGTACCAATAAACCAGGCAAGAAGATCCCTAGAGAAGAGAAGAGTTATTCACTGGTAGAAAGATCTCTTGAGCAATGCTCTTTTTTTTTTAATTTTTTTTTTAACGTTTATTTATTTTTGAGACAGAGAGAGAGCATGAACAGGGGAGGGGCAGAGAGAGAGGGAGACACAGAATCGGAAGCAGGCTCCAGGCTCTAAGCCATCAGCCCAGAGCCCAATGCGGGGCTCAAACTCATGGACCGCGAGATCGTGACCCGAGCTGAAGTCCGACGCTTAACCGACTGAGCCACCCAGGCGCCCCTTGAGCAATGTTCTTATAGGCTGGGGGGGCGGGGTCTCCTGAGCAGTCTGTCCACCAGGAAGGATTATCATACAAATGGTTGGTATGGGTCATCTTGCACACTAGCATCTGCATGCTGGTGTCCTGAGTCGTCTTTGAGATCAGTAGAAATTCTTTCCCTCCAGCTCAATCCCCCTAAATAACTGATTGCAGACATTTAATCCATAGTATCAAGACTCAGCCCAAAGGTAGGACTAAAGCAGCCTCTCAGGGGCTGTCCATGGGTCCCCTTATCCTCACTGGGCCATTTTTAGCACCAAGGACCCCACGGGAAGGCAGTAGAGGGCAGCGGATAAGGGCATGGGCTCTGGTGTCAGAGCCTGGGACTGCTGTGTGACTGGGGCAAGTGCTTCAGCCTCTCTTAGTCTGTGTCCTCATCTACAAAGTGTTGGCGGTGATAATAATAATAAGACCTACTTCAGAGGGTCATTGTAAGGATTAAATGGTGCTTAGCACAGCAGCTGGCACATTGTAAGTACTCCATAAATGCTAGCTGTTGCTATTAATACCCAGCAGGCGTCCACTGTGTTGGTTTGGCAAGGACACTGCCCTGTGCTTTGCAGGACTCAAAGGCAGTTTTCCCCTCTTATTGTTCCCTCAGCACTCTGACCAGAGACTCCAGAGCCCCTGTGATGTCATTCTATTAGACTCTACAAGACAGGATCAGAGGACATCCTGCCTGCGTGGTTGTCTTAAGCCCACGCCACCAGCCTGGGGGCTTGCCTATCTCTCTGGGGGGCTAGGAGCTCAAACTTCAATCGCCTATAAATGGCAACAGATCAGGAAGCAAAACCAGTGCACCCCATGTCACTGTGGTTCTTCCAAGAGAAGGAAACCCTTTGATGGCCAAGGGGGAGCCCTTGATTCTAACCTCTGTTGTGGCCAAATCCCAGGGTGGTGGAGCCTCATCTGCTTAATGCAGTGGAGACAGAAGATCTAACTGGAGAGAAAGTGTCAGTGAGGACTGACCTGGCCTCTCAGACCCCTTCCTTCACCTCTCCAAGAGGGAATTCAGACTGGAAAACATTGATTTAGTATCCACAACGCTGGTTTAATAAAGGCTCTTGGAGACAACTGGGGTGGCCGTGACTCTAAAGCCCTCTTGAGCATTGTTTCAAGTTGTTTTCTTTTCCGGAAGCTTCCAGAGCTGTCAAGCAATTATTTCTTTGCAAAATCCGGGAAAAGCTGAAGAGATAGACTTCCTAGGAAAACAGGACTCATTCTGTGGAAAAGCAAGAATGAGATGAACAAAGAGCATGAAGATTACAATTGGAAAGGAGCTTATAGATGATTTGTATTTTACAAATGATGAGGAAACCAAGACTTGGAAAGATGAGGTGCGTTTCCTCAAATCACAGCCAGTCAGAGGCAGACATGAATTAGTAACAGAAATAATATGGCAGCTAGTGCTTATCGAGAGTTTACCGTGTTTCAGGCATTCAGGACTTCATGTGGGCCTTGAGCACATTAGTGAACCTCTCTGAGCCTCAGTTTCCCCATCTGTGAAACGAGGATAATAATGGTGTTTTCCTCAACTTTATAGGATCATTGCAAGGATTAAATGAGTTCTCCTTGGGTGGATCTTTGTTCTTCCTATTACTACTATCATGAAAATGATGATCACTATTACTGTTTTAGGTTGACATCTGGGAGGAGTGAAGGAGATGTTATCTCTGGAAGAAAGGCAAAGCCTATGGCTATTTAAAAGACAAAGGCAATGCCTTCACCAGCCAAAACAAGTGTGGTTAACAACTCTGGCAAGAAAGCAGCCGTGACCCTCCACAGGAGGGCAGCAGTGTCATCTGGCAAAAAACGTGACTCAAACCACTGCAGGCAGAAAAGCCCCACCTGGCCACCAGAGAGATGGCGGGCAGCCAAGGAGATTGTGGCCATGAGGAAGGCCAGGCATACCCGGGAGACAGGAGCTGGAGAAGGAAGGAGGAACGGGCAGGGATGGGGGAGCTTCAGGTGGCCTGGGGCCAGAGGCACAGGATTTCCTCCTGGGAAAGTTCCCACAGGGCAAAGAACAGGAGTCCGCATGGTGAGGGGTATGAAAAAGACCACCAAGAAGATAAGCTTTAAAGAAAATTCAGGCAATCGATACGAGAGTTTACCTTTGTCTGTGAATTTACACAGTGTTACCTCGTTTATTAAAGCATTTTTTCCCACCATACATCTCAGCAGAATTGTTTGGCTATCAGCTTCAGCAGTCTGCTCTGGGATCCATCGAGGTACTTACACTGGTTAAATACTGGGTGAGGATTAAGGGGTCCCTGAGCAAGTGCAAGCAGGGTCCATAGCATTCTGCATCTATGGTTCAGGGTATGGTTTCAGGGTAGGCCTGGTGGGGGGCCCCCATTTCAGTCCTCAGGCCAAAGAGGACGCTCTAGTAAAGGGTCAGCAAGCCCTTGTGCCAGAGTTCAGTCCTGGACACTTTCCTCCAGGCCCACAAAGCCACTGGGTTGTTCTGCAGGGACTGCCAGTGAGCGGATTGCCTGGGGGTGGCAGAGGCTGTGGCCTTGATGACTGGGCTGGGCTGACCCTGGACAATCTTCCTGGACTGCAGGGCCCGCTAGGGGGCGATTTAAGGCAAAAGGCACCGGGCTCCTGAATACAGTATATGCTTACTGTCTGGGCGTCTGCGTAGCAACAAAAATTCAAGTTTCCGCAAGGAAAAGCCACTGACATCTATCAGCTATAGTGTCTGGGTTTTAGGTTTTTCCTGAAACTGACTGATGGGGGGATGATGTGGGGTGCTATATTTACCAGAGGCTTTTAGTACATGAGAGTGGATATTTTCCAACAGACTGGAAACAATCAGATTTGGGAGGATAAATACAGACAGCTTGTTCCGTAATAGCTTCAATGCACAGGTTTCTGTTGTCTCCCACCTTCTCCCCGGCTCTCCCCTCCCCTTGTTTCCTGTCCTTTCCCCTGATGCTCTCATCTATTCCTATACCTTCAACCACCACCTGCAGATACGACTCCAAGTACATGTTTCCTGCTCGTCTTTTTTTCCTAACCCTGATTCCATATGTCCAAACTTCTCCTGAGCATCTCCCCATGAATGTGGTGCCAGCTTCTCACACTCCATCCAGAGCTAAATGCACCACCCACCCCTCTGAAGCCTGCTTCCCCTTCTGAGCAATCTTCCTCTGCCAGAGCTCTCCTCCCAGCTCTGAAGCTGAGTGCTTAGATCTCTCCCTCTTCTGGGCCGTGACATCCCATAAGCCTCCAAATTTTCCAGTTCTACCCTGAAAAGGTGTCTTGCTTCTGCCCTCTCCTTTGGGTTCACATTATCACTGCCACATTTCTCATTGTGGCTGTAATCCCTTCTTCCTGAGTTTAACAGCCTCCTATCTGGTCTCCCAGACTCCACTACTTGTCCCATCCCAGTCCTTTCCAGGCTCTGCTGCAGACGAATCATCCAAAAGATCGTGCTTGATGATATCACCCGTTCAGTGGAGGTGACGGGTTGGGGGATACTGTCCCCGAGTCACTGTCCAGAATAAAATGCTAACTTCTTGGGCTTCAAAAGGGCGAAGAGGGCTGTGGAATGAGTTTTCCCAACTCCTATTGGCCGGTGCATGAAGAATTACAGTGTGGAAAAGGACTCTAAGGCTGCATGCAGAGTTAATGGAAGAGAGTCCCAGGATCAGAGTTTGTCATGTCTTTCATGATCACTAAAAGAGGGTAATGGTACTCCCATGCCTCCTATGGGCCACCCCACCTCCAGGCCTGCCATCATTTGACACACCATCATCATCTTGTCAACATTAGAGCTTTCCAGTTTCTTGTTAAAAAAGCAGAACACCACTCTGTGTCCAACACCTCTTATATACCCACCTACTTCTGTGCTTTATTCACACTCACCTATTACTCGAGGCCCTGAGCAAATTCCATCTCCTCCTAAAAAGGTGCTTATTTTCATTGAGCCAAACAGTATCTCCCTCAAACTTCTTAATTTGTAGTCTCTCTACAAAATCACACCCTCCTTTCCATAAACAACTGGACAGTGGAAGCCATGTGGCCTGTCTAGAATTTGCACGTGGGAGACAAAGATTTGTTGAATGCATGGATATTCAAATGTGATATGTGTCCCTAATAATGACGCTATCCATCAGTTATTTTCTAATTAAGTGAGTAATGCAATTATTACAACTGAATTATTAGCCAATTACTAGTAATCAAAGCTAAAACAGAAACACACACTGAGTTCTGACTTACCTGCCCTTCCCTTGATTCTAAAACCCAGGGAACTTTATTATTAAACAATCTAGTCCCTCCTCTTGCCAGGCTCCCCAAGAGCACATGTGTGGAGGATAATTGAACCTCTCCAGGGCTCATGCTCTACTGAGGCAGACAGAGAAGCCTTGGAGAATTGTCTTGGCAGCATGATGCCATTTGGGGAATTTATGCTGATTTTATCACAGATGGTGTGTTGTTTCAGTTTGCCTCCCACGAGTTCATGTTCATTGTTCTCTCTCTGGTTTTCAAAGAAGCAAAAATTAGTTGACTCAGAGCGCCCCCAAATTAAAAGGAAATTTAATACCCTGAGTAAATACACAGCAAAGATGGTGGTGGATTTCGATCTTCAAGCACTGATTTAAGAACGGATCGCCTATGTGTGAGCCAGAGTGGTTAGAGCCTGATGGTCCCCTCACCTGATTGAGTACCAAGGTCTACTGGGGATATTTTTCTTCTAAAAATATGAGGAGATTCCTGGGCTTCATCCTATGAGATCCTATTTTAGTTGATCTAGGATGAGGACTTGAAATGCATATTTTGGAAAAACCTTTCCAGGCAATGTTGATGTGCAGATATGTTTGGAAGCCAATAGTATAGAGAGAGGAGAGAACGTGTGGAGAATGAGCTCATTGTAAAGACTGAGAGAACACTGTGCTTGCCTACCTGGCCTTGGAGCTTATGCGCGAGGCTGCCTGCTGGTCTGGTAGGACCAGGTCAGGTCTCCTCTGGGCAGTGGTTCACCAATTAAGTGTGCTAAGAAGCATCACCAGGAGACACTGTTAAACAGGTAGATTCCCAGGCTCAGCCCCCCTCCCCCATTCTGAGGCAGTAGGTACCCAGGAATTTGCATGTCTAATAAGCTCTCCATGGGAACCTAACAAAGGTGATCCGAGAACCACACAGAGGGATTCCTTGCTGTATATTTGAGTACAGGCCTAGCTTTGGGGATGCCCCATGCCAGCTCTGTGAGCTTTGAGGGATGACCCCAAGTGGCCCATCCCACTGCTTTAGTGCATAGGGGAACCTTCCTAACTGACCCACCATGAGCAGCAGAAATAGCTAGAATGCCTTGGTTTCTTGGCACCCACAGCTACACTGCAAGGCTTCATTCTGAGATGTACCAGAATTTCTTTGCCTAAAGAGAGTAGAACTGAACCAGCAACTTGTCTCCCTGACACTCTCATCAACAAGCCTCCCCACGCAGGTGGTGATGACAAAGCTGTAAGGGATAAAGAATGGCATTGCCCCCCTCTCTCGAAGCCCAGATCAATGCTTTACCCCTCCATAGCCTGCTCTCCCTACCACTATCAAAAGTGGCCTCCTCTTACTCTGGAATCCTTGAGAATGATCTCAAGTCTCTAAGAGTTCTTAGAGACTTTGCATTATCCTTAATAACACTGAGTATCTGGCCAGTCTCAGGGGCCACTTTGGGCAAAACTAGGCCTATTGTGGCTGATAGACCTAGCTGCTCTGCCATACCCCACTCTGACCCAGACCTGTGGTGAACCTACAGTCACTAAGTGCTCTTCACCATGGACAACGAATATGCCACAAACCCTCATACCAAGAGGCTCAAAGGGGTCTCACGGAGGAGGCAAGAAAGCCAGGAGTGGAGTTGCAACAGGGTCCGGGAGCATGGAGGTATTCACAGTATTGTGAGTGCTGAAGGAACACACTGACCAGTGTCAGAGCAACCCTATGCTTCCGCCCCCTATCCTGGACAACTGAGTGGTCCTGGGCTCCATCTGTTCTCACTCTGAAGTGACACTGACTTAAATCACTTGATACAACTCTAAGCTCCCACCCCCTCTGTCTGGTTAGTGGCCCTTTGAAGGCAGCCTCTGTCCCTCTGTTGTCTAAGCTGGTGTAGCACAGTGGATGGTAGCTGGGCCCTTCTACCCAGGCAACCTGGGTTCAATCCCAGCTCTATCTTTTAGGAACAGCATGGCCTCGGGCTATCAGTCAACTTGACTGTACTTTGATTTTCTCCTCAAAATGGGAATAAAGTTACTTACCTCACACTGGTGAGAAAAATACAAATGAGATAATACACATACTATCATTTTTTTTTGAGTAACCTCTACCCCCAATATGGGGCTCAAACTCACCACCCTGAGACCAAGAGTCACATGCTCTACCAAATGAGCCATCCAGGTGCCCCAGCACTGTCATCATCTTAAAAGACCAACTTATGGCTCTTATGCTGGGAATTCCAGGAGGGAATTCTAGGAGAGAGAGGAAAGAAGGTCAAGCCTAATGTCAAGTTCTGAGAAAGCAGGAAGTTTGTTGCCCCCCTGGCACCCCAAAGTGTAGGGCCCTCCTTCTGTTCTGTCTAGGCCTGTAGAGCCACAATCCCAGCTGCAGGAGTAGGAACAAGAGCGCCCCCCTCTGGGAGGCACATGACAAGCCTTACCCTGTGGTGCTTTCCTGAGCCCCTTCACGACTCCTGAGGGGCAAAGAGCTCCTGTAAAGGTAAGAGCCACCCCACCTGCAATTCCAAGTCCTTTTGGCAGGGCCTCAGTGGTCCGAAGCACCGGGAACCCGAGCTCTTCTCCACCAGGGTTTACAAACCCTCCCCACAGGTGGCTGCCAGGTCCTCGCTCTGTGCTACGTGAATAATCTTGCAGACCTCAGAGGTGGGCAGTGAGGGATTGCAGGGGAGAGGCTACCAACATGACTGAAGGTGTTTCTGATAGATGCCTGGCCAGAAGACTGCACTGGGCAGTATGATGAGGGTGTGCTGGTTGTTGTAGCAGCGCTCCACCCCTTCTCAAAGTCTACCCCAGTTGGAACTGGCTGCCGTGTGTGTGTGTGTGTGTGTGTATTAGATACTGCTGTGTAATAAAACATCCCAAAACCCAGTGGCATGGAGTGTTGGTTACCAGCCTATGGATTGGCCGAGAAGTCTGTAGCCTCGGCTGGGCTCACTCACACACTGTCAGTCAGCTGAAAGTGGAGTGGACAGCTCTCTGTGTCTTAGCTGAGCTCTCACCCATGTCTGGGGGGTCAACAGGTGGAAGATGGTCTATGCTGTCCTCAGGCTGGGATGGTTGGCCGTCTTCCAATGGGGCCTCTGTTCTAACAGAGAATGCCCCCATCCTGGGCTTGTCCTCCAGATGACAAGGTTCTGAGAGAGAGAGAGGGACAGAGAGAGAGAGAGAGTAGAAGTGTTTAAGGCTTCCTGAGGCCCGGGCTCTGAACTGGCATGCCATTACTTCTGCCACATTCTACTAGTATAGGCAGCCTCAGGACCAGCCCAGATTCCAGGGCAGGAGAACTAGATTCCTTCTCTTCAAGGAGAAAGCTGCAAAGCCGCATTTCTTTAAGTAGATATAGGGAGGTGAAGAACTGGTCATCTTTGGCAACAACCTACCTCCAGGATTCGGTGCTGGAAACATTTTTGTAAAGCTGTGTGGACTCACTTTTGCCATTATTAGAATGACTCTCCAATTACGTCAATGACTGATGAGTGAGTAAAGGAGTGACTGAATGACAGAATTGTAGTCTGTCCCTAAGACTTGGATGTAAGCACATGGTTCCATCCCCGCTCTTGCATCCTTCAGGATTCCAGTCACGCCACCCTAGCAGCTTCATTTCTCCATCACGGAATTCCATCACGATCCAGGGCCTTCCCAAGGCCGGCAGGGTGAAGTCAGGTCACCGGGAATGAGGGCCAGGCGTGTAACCCAACTCCAGAGATGCTGCCAACCGCACGGAGCCTGGTAGCATCAGGACTCCTCCCTGGGGCTTAGCAGTCCCAGAAGTTGCTGAGCCCGGAGAATAATTACACAACGATGTCCTTTTCAAAAACAAGTGGCATCAGTGAGACCAGCAAGGGAACATAGGACATCGACATGAATTGTACCTGGGAACACAATCCTAGCACTGGCCCTCGGAAAGAAGCCAAGGTGCAAAGGCCGTGCCAGCAGGTGAGGGAGCAGAGAGGCTGCGGGAGGACCCTCCAGTGACGTCCACATACTCTGCGCCTCCCTCTGCGCCCACAAAACCAGAGACTTTAGCTATATGGTTAATTTGAGCTCTCTGTGTCTCCTTGTCAAACGGTTGCCTCCGTGTTCCAGTTTAGGACTTAAATGTCCCACGTTCCCAATGTGATGTAGGCTGGTAATCCTGGGAGCACAGGATGCCTCCAGCGAAAGGACGTGACGGCTCCGTGCACAAAATGGCAGGCCCAGGGAACCTGCAGCCACCAAACCCTTCCATACGCTTGAAAACTTCCCTTCTCCTCCCCCGCTACGCCCACCCCAATGCCACTCTTGCCACTGGCATCTAAGGGAACCTGACAGTGGGCACAAGAGAGCTTGGTTTTGTATCTCACTATTACCTTACAGCATCCTTAGGGTCTGTGTAGCTCTGAGTCAGGCAGCTTCGCTTTTTCCTTTCTGAGAAGCCAGCAGGGGGAGCAGCCCCCAGGGCCTTGTTTTTATTTTTAACATCTGTCTCCTGCATACACTATACATAATCCCTTCACCCCCCACATTACTGTGATCAATTTGTTCTTTTGGGAAACAAGATAGTGGCAAAAAAAAAAAAAAAATCGCAAATACTAAATAATTAACTCAAGGACGTCTTCCAAGAAAAATACAAGAATTCAAAAGAGTAATCTTCCACTTGAATGGTTTGGGTCTCTATTAATTATAACTTCCTATTCATTGTGATTAATGATTGCGAGGATGACATTTAGAACAGAAAGTTGGGAAAGAAGAACAAGGGAAAACTTGTCTCTGTGATAAGATCTAACTTTAAAATAGTCTTTCCCAGAGAAGTGACAGGACTTCATTTCTGGATCCTTTTAAAAGTCCTAGCAAAGCCCAGGAGGACACACTGGAAAGAGCAATTGTCCTCTAGGGACTGATCAGAAATGCCCTAAAAAGGTTACTTGCATCTCTGCTCTCTGCCGTGATTGACAGCCGTAATGACAGGAAGGACAACAGCAACCACGGATACAGACGATACAGACAAGGAGAGAAATTTATCTTATTTTTTAAATAAATTATTGCAACCAGCTTGACAACCCGATAGAAGAAAGCCATTGGTGAGCGGTTAATGCTTGGCAGTTTCGTGCTGGGCAGGTTTTCCTCCGTGTTTTTTATTTGGATCTATTTTATTCATCCCCACGGGCTCAGTTAACACGTAATTTGGATCACCTGCTAAACCCAACACCAAATGTGCCCCATACTTCAGATGACAGCCTATGATTTAGAAGGAAATCCTCCGGAGACACCATTGTCAGGATCTATTAGAACATGCTGCAGTTGCCTGGTGTCTTATCCAGGGCGGTGAGGACTTGCTGGTGACTCGGTGCCACAGAGAATGAAACGCACCACATCCACGTGGTATTCGGTGGCAACTGTTGCAAATAAGCAATAGTATGAGCTCCCCGGGGCCCGGCGGCTCCAACCTCCACCCAACTTCTTGCCCCCGATCTTTGCCCGGTTTCTGAGGGTCCCTCACCTTACCGCGGCCCTCTGGCGAGCCAAGACCCCAGAGGGGCCCCTTGAGGCCGCACACCCCAGCACTGCCCACCCCCCCCCCCCCCCCGCCCCAGTTCCTCCTCAGTGACTCAGGCACCAGTGCCACCCGGCAAGAAATAGAGCCACGGTCTGTGGAGACAGCAACAGTGTTCAGCATCGCGGTTCAAGCGGACACGGCTCACCTAGTGCGCTCCAGACTGCAAAGCGTGAACGCCCATCAGGGTACGGCTTTTTCCACACACACACATCTGCAGCCATTTTACCTGTGACACGCTCTAGGAACTGAACATTCAATCCATCAGAGGTGGAAGGGGCTTTGCCTCACCACATGCTAGTTACCATGTATTTCAGACCACCTGCTAAATTTACCGTAGACCGTACCACAATTCCCAAGGCCCAGCCATTAGAGGCAGCACCCCTTCCCTTAGTAGATCTATAAGGGAGTCTGGTCATTTCCTTGTTGAAGTCAGCCCAAACGTGGCTTTCTATCTGTGCACTTCAGCGCGTGCGCGCGCGCGCGCGCGCGCGCGCGCGTGTGTGTGTGTGTGTGTACGCGCGTGCACGCGCGATGGTTAAGGGGTGAGAAGAAAGGCACTCTCACGGCTCTGATCTCTTCTCTCCCAAGAGTCTCTGTCCCTATATAACTAGGTAAATAAAGATAGAGGAAATTCTACCAAGCCCCAAATGCAAACAAGTATGTGCAGAACAACCTACGGACAGATTAATTTATGTTGGTCTTGCTTCAGTGGGAGTCAAAAATGAGGGACATTTTTACTTCTCCCATCCTAAGAGGCCTTTGTGTTGGACAGCTGGGCTCCCCAGTTTTGGGGGAAGCTTCCCTGGTTGTAAATGCCCAGGAGACAGCGAACATGTGCATGCAGGCACACGTCTCCTCCCCTTCCCGAAGCAGTACTTGGTTTAGAAGACTAAGCCAATTAAGAAAGAGGGTACAGTAGGGGAAACAGCCTCTTCCGGGAAGAGAAATGGGTGATTTCCTCAAGGCCAAAGGGAGGGAAAGGACGATAGTATCCACAGTGGCATGGACAGTGCCCCTCACTGCCACACAGCGCCCAGAGGTGGCTGGATCTCTGTCTGAAAAAGTGCCATTGTGTGGGTGCCCAGGGGATGGACGTTAGGTGGCTTGGGAGCCTCAGCCAAGGTCCTACTCGGCCCAGAAGCAGTGGGTCACTCTGTTCGTATAGCCCTTCCCTCAGCAGTGACGCTAAAAGTGCAGAAACCAGAGGCCATGCCCCAGGAGATCATGTTCTGCCTGGGTCCTCTGAGAGCCCCACAAGATCCTGAGGGAGGGGGGAGGCTAGCCCATGACCAATCTTGACTTCTTACCCCTGGAAAATGGGAGTTCAGAGGCAGATTCAAGTTAATAAGACAATGTGACGGTCCTTATCCCCAAATGTGGTGGAGAAATTAAGAGATGTGATATTTCACTTCATCCACCCGTGGAGACCTGAGAACAGCCAACACATCCTATGCCACAGTGACACAGGGCCAGCTCCTAGGTCTGATTATTCACAACCCTGTGTGGCATGTGAAAACCAGACTCTCCCTTCCTGACCCCTGCTGCCTTCCCTCCTTCCTCTCTCCCACAGGGGGGTACTTGGGGGGACGGTAGCTGGAGAGACCCTGGAATTAAAAAGATTGGGGAACATTCTGGCTTTACTCCTTCCCCTCATCCTTCCTGGCAAGTCGCAGTCACAGAGGGCTCTCAGTGGGTATTGTGAGTGATGAATTAGCCAGTTGTTTCTCTTTCCATCTTTAAAACCTAAGCCTAGCTCCTCCTGTGCCCCCCAGTGATCTAGCCCACATAAACCCCACTTCTCTTTCTTGTACCCAGCATCCTAGTCCCTCCCAGAGGCTTTTGCTGACTGTCTAGGCTGCATTTAATTTATAGTCTTTCTTGTGCCAGTTAATAGGAACATTTCTCGATATTTTTGATGGGGTTAATCTATTTATTAGTGGACCGTACGTTCTAGGAGGGCAAGAACCAGGCCTTCTACCCCACTGACATCTCCAGCTGATGCCAGGGTAAATGCAGCTCTCCATCCCTGAAACCTAAGTCACGTGTGCCCATGGTACCAGCCTCCACGCCAAGATGGGCTCTGGAGCCTAGAACTAAACCCTCACTGCCTGGCCCCTCCATCCCTTTGCCTTTCCTGCTTAAATTCAAGGTTACACCACCTTCTCATTCAGGGCTGAAAGGAGTTCGGAAAATCAAAAGTGCCTGAAATCAGTATTTTGTGGACAGAACCAGATTCGAAAATGGAAGCAGCCAACCAGCTTTAGTCTATTAAGGCCCGACTTGCTTCGTTTGGTCCTGTAAATAAACAGTTTTCTCAGCTGGGATGGATTTATGGCCCTGCCAAGAACTTGCCCAGTAAACTTGACAAGCCTCTGAATCCCTTTCTGCTTTTGAGTTCCCCCAGGGGCCAGGCCCTTCAATGTGCAGGAGATGAGATTATCTACTTTGTCCCCAGACCACAGTTGTCCTCTGATGCCAGGCATCTCCTTCCCCTCTGACTCAATTCTCAGCCTGGAGTCCCTTGCCAACCCATTTTTTTCAAACACTACGTGCCGAAGAAAGGAGAGGGTGAGTCGAAAAAGACACCACACTCACCGAAGATGTCAGGGCACTTCAGATGCCTCCCGGGGAAGACACCGGCTGAGGAGGGATTTCCGTACTTTGTAAGTCGATGTCCTACAATCTCCCAGCGTACCCCACGCTGAGCAGCTCAGGGCTTACCCAGTGTGGTCTGAGCATTGATTAATAGCTCATTTTTTACCCCTGACCCATTGATGCAGGGTGACACCTTGTAGCCCCCACACCCCTGTGTCTTTTTAAAAGGACCCCAGTCTCCAGCAAAATTGTCTGCTTTCTACAGCCAATTCAGCCCTCCCTCCATGGTCACATTGGTCAAGCCAAAGCGAGAGAAAAGCTATCAATTAAACAAGAGAGAGAGACAAACAGATGAGAGAGAAAAGTCCCCACAGGCGGATGTCTCGTCCATCCACTGGACGCCTCCACTCGAGCCTCGTGTGTGTAGGACCCCGGGCCAAGGCCGTCTGCATTGCCCCGCCCCCGCCCGGGCAGCCTACCCTCCTGGGCACAGCTGCTCCAAGCTGCCCACACTGACTCCCTTCCAGGAGGTTGCTCACCACCTGACACGTGCATTGCTCGGGGGGTCTTCATGAATGGAGAGCAGGTTCTTGGGGGCCAGCCTTCCTGGGTGAAGCCAGTGGATTCCTCCACCAGGTTGGGTGCTGAATGTCATTTCTCTGCCATACCTGTTGCCACTTCTTACTTTCTAATCTGCATTCCCTGTTCCTTGTATTCTGGGTGGAATCGGTTCCGACCATATTCCCTCCACTGTCCGTGTAGTTGTAGCTTTCAGTATACCAAAGTGTGGGACCATCCTTTCCCAGTGCTATGACATTGACCCTGCTTATGCAGTGAGCAAGTGGGTCAGTGCATCCTATTCCAGGGCCTCCAGGTCAGGCACAGAGCAGCTCTGACCAGTTAGAGTCCCCATTCCTCCCGACACAGTGATGGGTTCACTCGGAGATGACCTGGGGTTGGGGTAGGGAAGGTAATTTTCTTTCTGCATTGTGAGAACTAAGGATCATATAAGCCTGAAGCCCCGAAGGCAGGGGATATTTGCCACAGGCAGAGAGAGTCACACTGAGAATAAAACCAAGACCGAGGGGGCACCTGCGTGGCTCAGTCAGTTAAGCCTCTGGCTGTTGATATTGGCTCAGTCATGATCTCTCTACGGTGGAATCAAGCCCCACATTGGGCTTTGTGCTGAGGGCATGGAGCCTGCTAGGGATTCTCTCTCCCTATCTCTCTGCCCCTCCCCTGCTTGCATGCATGCTCTCTCTCTCTGTCTCTCTCAAAATAAACAAATAAACTTTAAAAAAAAAAATAGCAAGACAGGAAGGTGAAAAGGGTTGGAGAGAAAGTGGGATCCCGAAGATACCATTTGAGTATCTAAAATGAGAGCCTCTCGGGGTGCCTGGGTGGCTCAGTTGGTTAAGCGTCCAACTTCGGCTTAGGTCGTGATCTCACAGCTTGTGGGTTCGAGCCCCATGTCAGGCTCTGGGCTGATGACGGCTCAGAGTCTGGAGCCTGCTTAGGATTCTGTGCCTATCTGCCCTTTCTCCACTCGTGCTCTGTCTCTGTCTCAAAAATAAATAAACATTAAAAAAAATTACAAAATGAGTGCCTCTCCTGGACATTCTGGTTCCATGAGCCAACACATTTCTTTTCTGCTTAAGCTCACTGGAGATGGAATTTCGTCACTTGCAACCACTATCTCACTAATGCATCTGCAGACTCCAGACCCCTAGAGTCATTTCTCTATTATTCAAGGGTCTTTTGATTGCAAGTAACAGAAACTCAAGTTAACTTACGCCAAAAAGGGGAGAAAATACTAAATTGCAAGAAAGGACATGAGTGGTCCTGACACAACTGGCCTTAGGGACAACAGCACTGGAACTTTCTCTCTTAGACGGCCATCTCTGCCTCTCTCTGCACTTCCACACAAGGTTCCTTGGCTGCCGGAGTTCCGGACGTAGGACTTTACAGCCTCACGAAGAGAAAACAAGCTCAGGGAAGGACTCTGGTTGCCCTGCCTTGGGTCAGTCCCTGGACCTATCCCTGCAGCCAGGGATGTGGAACTGTGACTGGCCTCTCCAGGACCACTCACCCACCCCTACAGGCAGAGAGAGGAAGTCTGTTGCTAGAAGGTGGAAAAGGTAGAGGAAGTAAAAACAATAGCCACCCCAACTTCCTCCCAGGAGTACTAACACCTTTCCCTAAAGCAGCCTGATAAAGCCCATTCAGATATCACACACTTGGCATTCAGCTCCGCCCTCAGCTGCTGGTTCACCCTGGTCATTTCATTAACCCGGCAATCAAGCTCCCCTATGATTTATGCGATTGAATTTTGGGACCACATTTAGAGTGTTAAAGTAGGGTGTTACTTTATATTTTGAAACTTTGAAAACGTTGATTTGCAGTTTAATTTTCATCTGTTATTTAGAGTTTTCTTAAAGAGAGAGCAAGACGATCAGAGCGTGTCCTCAGACCACTGTCTATTGCTGGGTGGTGCACAGTGAACCGGAGGCCTGGAGAAACACAGCGCACACGCCCCCCTCCTCGAAGACGTGGCTGCACAGTCCACCTTGATGACTCTCCACCTTTCAGCCTTCAGAATGCATGTGTGCAGTTGTGTGCGTGTGTGTGCACACTGCTGTACGGTGTAGTGTGTGTGTTTCTGGACAAGGAGGGGTGTGGAAGGACAGGGGAGGGCTGGCAGATCACGGCAGGCAGCGGCGATAAGGGGCCCAGAACCACTTCTCCTCACTGTGTACATTGGACTATTTGTCACAGGCTGACAAGAGCTGGGATTGTGGTGGAAATCTCTTATTTGTAAATATCACTCAGATTTTTGGACAGACTTTTTTCAGGTCAGGAGATGGAGTCCAGAGTTTATAGACTTTGTTACCAACCTCTTCGTCTTACTTGACCTGGAGCTTTTAGGCAAGACTACCAAAGAAACTTCTTCCAATGAATTTTGGATGTGCTTGCCAATATTTTATAACAAGGGACCTGGCTAGAATATTGAAACGTTGGACACACTGCTTTTAAGGGAACACAGAAATTATAATGGATGAGGGCAGAAATACACATATCACAGAGGCTAACGTGAGACTACTGAAAAATTATTTATAATTGCTATATTACTTAGTTGATTAATCTATTAATAATACCAAAATAAAAGTTTAATCTCTCAAGTCATTTGTGATAATATTTAGTAGCTGCCAGTATTCCAAGTAATTAAAGGAGTAATTAATTCTTTTGGTGAGTCATGTGTTAGTTCACTTAGTTGGCCCTCTACCTTAAAACATTTACATCTCCTTGTAATTAAAATGTCTCAATTATTTATGCGGACTTTTTAGGTGATCCAAATGTACTAAAAACAATTTAACAACTAAACTTTAAACATGTTCTCATTCTCCTCACAAACTATTTTAATGACTTTTCTTAACAATAACCAAGTCTTTATACTAGCCAATTATTCCTGTTGATATGAAAAACACTCTAATTTGCTCTTGATAACAGCTGCTGACATAAAAACTAGGCCAGATAACTTTAATAGTACAGAAATATTTTGCGTCTGCAGCCTGTTGGCATGCATGCAATAACTAAAAGTGAACACTAGAGGGAGGTAGACAGAGAGGGTGAGAAGGAAGGAAAAAAGGTGAGATATATATAGATGTTGAATTTGAATGAAGAATGTATTTTGATTTGATCCCTTAATGCTCATTTACTGGAGGTCATATCCAGGAACCTAATTAGAAACGTGATGTGTGATTCATATAACATATTCACTTCATTTGGAAAGAGACCTGAGCACATCAGGTTTGTCTCTGAAAAAAGGAAGCTCATTATCATGCTCTCTCTCCCTATTCCTCTCCCCACCCAATACTTGCATAATGCATTTCAGTTTTCTAAATGATTTCATATACATTATCTTATTTGGGAGTCAATGTGCTGTAGCAGAAAGAAAATTAGACTTGAGTCGGGGAACCTGAATTGTAGTCTGGGCTCTTCCACTCAATGCCGGTGACCTTGGATGAGGTACTTAATCTGTCTGGGCAGCAGAGTCCTCATATGTAACATGCCAGTGTGAGAACAGATCATCTCTAAGGTCCTTTCGATTCTAAAACTCTGTAATTTTATGATATAGCCTATGGAAGAGAGAAAGAATGTATAAGTGTGTGTGAGTGTGTGTGTGTACCTATGGAAGTGTGTGTCCTGACTCACACATGAATTCTTTCAAATAAAAACACTATTCTGCCTTCACTGAAAACGTTTTCTCCTTCTGCCTCGGAGGAGTAATGCACATGCCAGGGAACTCCCAAGTAGTGAAACAGCCCCTCCGGGACTCAGCAAGTCCCAAGATTGGGTTACAAAACCTAATGTGTATATGAAATGTTTCCATCAACTTATGAAATAAAATTCCAATAAAGGCAGTGGCTTTTTATTATTATTTAGATTTAGATCATCCCCTGCAGTGCTGAAAAGCCAAAGGCAACCTTCTGAGTTTAGTAGGATCTCGGAATGAAATGGAAACTGAACAGACCGAGGGAAATAGATGCATTAGACATCATTGTCCTACCTAAAAGGCAATTTCTGTTCTTTGTTTTTTTGTGATTCTTTAAGCCCAGAAAACAGCACAAATGCTAAAAGCTCATTAGAATTTTAAAGAATTCTCAACCTGCTGATCAATTCTAACTTTCAGAATTTCAGAATCATTTTTTGTCTTAAGACACAGCTCCACTGTGTCATTTTCATTAAATTAACACAAAGCAATTCTCATCCTCAGCCTGGAAGAAATCCTTTAACTCTCTTGTCTGGGAGTGTGCAAATGCCTGCCCTGTTTCTCATCCATGTCTGTCCCTCTCAGTTCCCAAACTTCTGGCTCAAGGAAAAAAATAAAACAGAGAGAGACTCTAGGAGACCCAGGAGCAGGCATTCGGGAAGTCCACCCAGGGATGGGGGGGGGGCTCCATTTCACGGGCCACTGGGTCAAGGCTTGGACAGGAGGCCCAGGAAGACAGAGAGCCCAGGCTGGAAGAGGCCATTCCAGGGTACCCCAGAGCGTGGTGTGGGGGCTCCAACGGGCAGTTCCCTAGGTCAATGCAACCCAATCCAAGAGACAGAGAACAGGCAGGGTTGTGCAGAGAGCATCTAGATTCTCAGGTGCTGTGGCTGCATACGGGTTGACAGCATCCACGCTGACAGAAGGACTAGCAAGTATGAACATGAAAGCCTTGGAAGGCATTTCAGTTAGATCTCTAGAGCCCTGTTCTCCAGAGGAATTCCAGTTTGTGGGAAATATTTCATTCAGCAATTTTTATTAAGCTTCTGCTGGCACTGTTCTAGGCACCAGGGATACATTCATGAACAAGTCAAACAAAAATCCCTGCTCTCATGGGCCTTTCCATCCTCGTGGGTGGGAGTCTAAGCATAGTAAATAAACACATCCTCTAGTATGATGGATTCTGGTGGCAATTGCTGTGGCAAAAGTAAAGTTAGGTGAGAAGGGTAAAAATGTTCGGGGTTAGGGAAGAAGTGTCTGCAATTTGAAAGAGTGGTCAGGGGGAGCCCCACTAAAAAGGTGACGTTTCAGTAAAGATTTTTAAAAGGCGGGAGGCAGAGAGCCATGCAGGCATGTAAAGGAAGAGCATTCCAGGCAGAGGAGCAGCCGTGCCAAGGCCCTGAGGCAGCAGCGCTGTATTCCAGGGATAGAAATGTGGCTGAAGCAGAGTAAATGAGGGGGACAGTGTAAGGGGGTGAGGTCAAAGAAGTAATCATTGCCAAAATATGTAGAGCATTTGATGTCATTGGCAGGACTCTGGTTTTTACTTTGAGTGAAATGGGGAACCATTGGAAGGTTCTGAACAGAGAAGCGACATGGTCTGATTTATATTTTAATGGGATCTCTCTGGGAACTAGGTTGAGATTAGCCTGAAAGAGGCATATAATTCATGCTAAATGTGACTTTGCATCTAAAATGCCCTCCCAGGGGCACCTGGGTGACTGAGTCAGTCAAGCGTCTGACTTCAGCTCAGGTCATGATCTCACAGTTTGTGGGTTTGAGCCCCTGTGTCAGGCTCTGTGCCAACAGCTGGGAGCTTGGAGCCTGCTTCAGATTCTGTGTCCCCACTTTCTCTGCCCCTCCCCTCTTCACACACTGTCTCTCTCTGTCTCTCAAAAATAAATAAACGTTAAAAAATTTAAAAATTTTTTTGATTTAATGTTTATTAAATGTTACTGAATGTTATTAGGTGCCCTTAAAAAAAAAATACTTAAATGCCCTCCCAAATGGGGCAACATCCTGAAACGCCTTGTGACATTTTCCTCCGTTGCATTACCTCCTTCCATTCCACTTGTTTTAAAGAGATAAACACCACATACTTTTATTTTTTTAAGTTCATTCCTTCATTCATGTTTCATAATCTCTACATCCGATGTAGGGCCCAAAATCACAACCCTGACTGAGATCAAGGTTTGCATGCTCTTCTCTCTGAACCAGCCAGGCATCCCTTTCATTCCATTTTTTGAAACAACCCGGGATCATGACTCAGAGTCACAATTTTCCCAAGGAGAGCCCCACCTACCCCTCCATGTGGAGGCGCCATCTGTGGGGTTGGTTCATATTTATCCATCTTCCTCCTTCCTTTTAATGGAGAGAAGGTGGCGCTTGAAACAGCCAGTGACCATGTGGAATGAGTATTACAGCTATGTCCACGACACCCCTCTCGGTTGGAGGGGTCTCCTGTGCCACATTGGGACCACAGATCTCTTGAGAAGTGATGCAGCCATGAAGTGAAGAGGGTTTGCTCATTCCTTCTTGACTGGAGCCATCGCAAGATGGTGTGGAAGCAGCTATGGTCCCTTCCTTCTTTTTTTTCTTTTGAGTTCTACTTATTCACCTTCCTCCAGGTCAAGCCCAGAGCAGACTACAGTCTCAGCAGTGCGCTGTGGGAAAGCAGAAGTGGTCATTTTAGCTTACGAAGGACAACCCTCACAAACTGGATTGTTCACAAAGGCCCCTTTCCCCAGATCTGTGTCTCTCCCTTTTCCATCCTGCCCCTTCCATGCAACCCTCTTCTTCAGGTCCCCTGTCCAGCAGCATCCTCCTTACAGTGGAAACTCCATCCTTCCCCACCGAAGGAGGTGCTATCCTCTTGGACCAATCCCAAGCCCTGCAGACTAGCATCTCAGCCTTCAGCAAGATGTCCTTCTCATGGTTCTTAAGCAGGGTGGGAGGACTGGGAAATGGGGAGAGGGCCTTTGGGTCAGCTCCGATGACTGAGCACACTATTGGCATTTAGTGCCTCAAGGCTGGGGATGCTAAACAACCAGTGACAGTGAAGACATGCTTGTTTCACCCAAAATGGAGAATCCCAATAAGAATCATCAGAGACAAAAGCCAGACCCCAGGCTCTTCCCGGCTGATCTTCTCACTGGTCTGCCTAAGAAGCCAGCATGGTTCTCCAGCAGGAACTTTAATTGAATATTAATTTTTCTTGTGGAAACATCATCTAGTCTCATATGAGGAAGGGCTTATTCTCCTGATAGCATGAGTTTGACCTCGGCCCTGACGACGGTGAACCCCAGCATCACTGCACCGGATGACATCTTGTAGGAAGAGGGAGCCCAAGTTCTGGATTTGGGCTGCCTGGTGGGAATCCTGACTCTACTACTGATTAGTAGTGTTGCCCTGAGCAGATTACTTGACTCAGTGTTGTCATCTATAAAATGGGGAGAATAGCACCACCCACCTTATGTGGATGTTGTGAGCAGATGCCTGTTGGGGCTGAGAACTATAGTGTTTAAGAAATTAAATTCCTTCTGGGGCACCTGGGTGGCTCAGCAGGTTAAGCCTCTGACTCTTGATTTTGGCTCAGGCCATGATCTCACGATTCGTGGGATCAAGCCCCGACTCAGGCTCTGCGTTGACAGTGCAGAGCCTGCTTGGGACTCTCTCTTTCTCCCTCTCTTTCTGCCCCTTCCCTGCCCTCGTGCTCTCTCTCTCTCTCTCTCAAATAAATAAATAAACTTGAAAAAAGAAGAAATTAAATTCCTTCTGTGGAAAGGGGGAACCCCCTAAACATCATAGTGTGTAACACACAAAATACTGAAAATTGATGGTGTATGTTGTTCACATTGCCTGGTTGGAAACTGGGGCCCTAAACTGTAATCCAATGTGAATCTAAGTAAGTTGCTGCTTTGCCAAAGCTCATGGTGCTTGACAAGGGCAGATATATGGCCGTCAGCTGTGACATATCCCCAAAGTTGCTCCATAATCACAGAAAATACATTTGGGACATTCTGAAGAAGATAACAGTACTTATGATTTTAAGGTGATGTTACCACTGTGGTTCTTGTCTCTTCCAGAGAGCCCCCCCGAGTAAGCAAGGAACCAACCTTGTGTGTGTGTGTGTGTGTGTGTGTGTGTGTGTGTTGTGTGTTTCTTTGTGTGGTGTATTGTGGTATGTGCATATATGTGTTGTGCGTGTCTGTGTATCTGTATATGCATGCATGTGTGGTTTATGTATGTATGTATGGGTGGGGTGTATATGAGGGAGAGGGTATATGTATATGTGTGTGTATATGGGGTATGTGGGGGTAGTTATGCATGTGTTTAGTGTGTATATGTGTACGTGTTGTGTGTGTATGTATATGCTTTGTGTATGTATGTGTTGTATGTATGTGTTGTATGTACGTGGTGTGTGTGTGTGTGTGTGTGTGTGTGTGTGTCTCAGGCAGGCCAGTGAGCCAGGAATGGACACTGCTCCCTCAGGCCCTGATCTGGTTTTGTTAAGAGCTGTGTCTGATTTTTGAGTGATTCACATACATTATCTCTAAACTGCACAACTCCTCAAGAGTTGTTTACAAACCTGAAAATCGAGTCTCAGAGAGGTTTATGCTTCGTAACTTGCCCAAGGTCACATAGCCAGTACGTGGAATAACGGGATTCAAATAGGCCTAGGTACTCCAAAAGCACACACTCTTCCATCATCTCAGGCAGTATATCAGATAACAGTTTGGGGAAACTAAAACATCAGCGGGGCTAGTTAGTATCTCTTTGCCTTTCCTAGTTCCTTTTCCCCAAGGCTCTCTCTACCCATTAAATTTGTCTAATATCAGGATTTAACTATGTGAATGGATCTAACAGGAGAGAACCAGAGCTGGGTCTTACAATCCTACTTATTCCGGGAGTCAGTAAACAATCTTAGCTTTCTCTTCTGGACCTTAACAGCGAACAAGGGCTGACAGAAGACAGAGGAGAGATAGCTCGAAACGACCACCTTCAAGGAGTGGGTTGGAGGAAGGCCTGGACACAAAGCAGTACGTTTGCTCAAACTTCCTCATAACCCAGTGGTCATGAAACATTAGCCTAAAGAGCATGGGATGGAGAATTTACAGGAAACAGGGGTAACAAGAGGAGAGAATTGTGCTGAAATGAAGGGATTAGAGACAGAATGGCCATTCACAGGAAGACACCTGCCAAATGTGTGACAGATTCACTGAGGCCATTTGGCCTTGGGTCTCTCACAGGTGAAAAGCCGAGAATATCCTGGCTCTATTAACCACAAGGTCTGAGTTTCAGCAGCTTTGGAAGAGACACAATGAGCGAAGGGCAAGGGCATCTATCAACTGCGGCAAATCTCCGGAGATATTCTCTCCAGCTCTCCCATGAGGTTTCCATTGGGTCCCAGAGACCCAGGAACCATCCTGACTATGGGGAGACAGACCCAGGGGACAGGAATTGCTGCACATTCGAATGGACATTGGAAGGATTTAAAATATGTAGGAAGAAAGGAAAAGCAAATGGGAGATACAGCTTCAGGTTCTAAGAGGCATGAGGCATTGTAATCTGTTACTATTGAATGAAAGAATACAAGCAAGAGAAGATTGAATAGTATTTTGAGCTTGGCAGAAATGCAGGATAGGATTATCTCCCTCCAAAAAGCCCATGGTAGATTGGTTCATTTCATTTACGCATCCAACAATATATAGGAGTGCCTCCTATATAAAGTGTGATTTGGAGGCTGGACTTACCATGGCAGACAAGGACTGGTCTCCGCTCTTCCTGTAACTGATATGTCAGTTGGAAGAGGCAGAATATAAGTAAACATAGAAATAAGATCATTCCAGCTTGTCATAAGTGCTGTGAGGGAAAAAAGTGGGGTGATGTGCAAGAAAGCAACCGGACGCAGAAGGGGGTGAGCCGCTTCGAATGGGCACCGCAGTCAGCCAGTATTGGGCTTGAACCCCAGCTCCACCACTTATGGACTTGCCTTGGGCAAGTTATTCTTCTGTGTCTGTGTTTCCTCGTTTCTACAACAGGGCTAAAAATGCCAGCTTTGCAGAGTGTTTCTGAGAGGATAAGGGATAAATATGTGAAGCCCAGCAAACAGCAAGGCCTCAAAAGTGAGTGCTGATGGGGTTCTCGGTCACAAGCAACAGCAAGTTTAAGCAGCAAAGGAATTTAATACAACATACCTCAGAGACATGGAAGAGGGCCAGAGAAGTGAGCCAGCATTCTGGAGGAGTTCACTATTGCACCTCTAGACCGCTCCGGTGAAAACTCTCTGTCAGCAGCTTACCTGCGGATGCTACCACCAGGAACTCCATCACCGTGGCCTCCAAAAGCAACCTGTCCCTTTTGCCAGACTAGATTCCACACAACACCTCCGTTCACACGCTCCAAATGTGTCTTGTGTGGGTACGTACAACTGACATAGTGTAAGCTCTAAAATCTGGTTCCTTGGGATGCCACTGAGTGGGTATATGGTTTCCACCTAGGAAGGCAGGACTCATAATATGGAGAAATCTTCAAGCACGCGAAGGGCGATCGGTAGTGCTGGGTGTTATGCTTCTCAAGTAGAGCAAAAGATCACATGGTTGGTTCGACGCAACCCATGCCCAGTACTCCTCCTTCTCCTGGGAGAACCAATCAGCCCAAAGACAGATCATCTTTGCAGGTGTGGCACCCCTTCTTCTGAACTTATTAAAGAGAAGGGGGGTGGGGATAACAGTGAGATTCATATCAGCACGACACAAACATCTTACGGTACCATGCATTGACGTGCATGGGGAGGAAAGAAAATTCTCATACGTGGCCAACAGAAGTGTGGATTTGATGCAAGCACTTTGGTGCGCCATTCAGAAATAACCAATGAAATCAAAGATGTTTGGGCTCTGTGACCCAAACATCCACTCTTAGAGAAATTTTCAAATGTATGCACAAAGAGATACCTGTAAGAATGTTCCCTGCAGCACCGTTTGTCACGTTGGAAAATTGAAAATAACCAGGATGCACATGAACTTGAAAATGGATAAATAAACTATGGCTTAGCAAATAATAAAGTACTATTTCGCAATTATAACAAATGAACTACAATTACTTTTAGCAACATAATAGATACCTAACACACAAAAATTGAGTAAAAAAAAAAGTCACAAGGGGAAAAAAGAACGGCAAATTACAGTCTGATATCAATCAAAGAAAACTTTAAAAATGCAAAACACTGCGATCACATGTTCGTGGGTATGTTTACACGGGACAAAAGTGTAAGTCATACATGGGAGTGCCTGCCGTATGCCATCTACCTCTCTGGGAAGATAGAGAAGAAAACTGAGTATTTTTTTCACAACCAAAAAGTGAAAATGATACGAAATAGTTCCACCAGTATTTAAACACCATAGTTAAAAAACAGAACAACAGGGGCGCCTGGGTGGCGCAGTCGGTTGGGCGTCCGACTTCAGCCAGGTCACGATCTCGCCGTCCGTGAGTTCGAGCCCCGCGTCAGGCTCTGGGCTGATGGCTCAGAGCCTGGAGCCTGTTTCCGATTCTGTGTCTCCCTCTCTCTCTGCCCCTCCCCCGTTCATGCTCTGTCTCTCTCTCTGTCCGAAAAATAAATAAATGTTGGAAAAAAAAAATTTAAATAAAAAAAAAAAACAGAACAACATAATAATATGTTTATTATTTAAAATAACAGTACTGTTCTAGCTCTCTTCCAAATACATATGAAATATGAGGTTTACATGGACGTGCTTCTGAATGTGACTAAAGCGTTTCACAACTTGCAAAAAATCGTTAAAAATGGGGTTTGTCAACATTCCAGAGAAAAAGGGGCTCCTGGGTGGCTCAGTCAGTTGAGCATGTGACTTCAGCTCAGGTCATGATCTCACGGTTTGTGGGTTCAAGCCCCCCATTGGGCTCTGTGCTGACACATTGGAGCTTGCTTCAGATTCTGTCTCCATCTCTCTGCCCCTCCACCATGCGCTCTCACTCTCTCTCAAAAAAAAAAAAAAAACATTAAAAAAATGAAAAAGTGTAGTGTGTAGCCCCTCAACTCTGAGTAGAAACCCTGACTTTTATGATTACTTAAAAAAAAAATTAAAAGTAAGCCTCTCTGAGCCTCATTTTCTTCTTCTGGAAAGTGGGGCTAATAACAGGTATTAGGCACTGAATTGAGTTGACAAAGCAGGTGCATGGCAGTGGTTTCACAGGTTCCCTCTGACGTTACCCACAGAGCTGTGGGAAGGACAAAAAGGAAAGTACGTGTGTAAAGGCCACTAATCTGGCTCTTAACAAACTGTTAAGAAGTTTGTCCTTACGAAAAGGACAGGCGTTTTGTTAGAAGGTGTGGGTGTACCCCTGCCTGGGAGCAAAGCGGGAGCTAGGTGACCTCTGGAGGTCTGCTCATCCCAGGATGCTGTCAGGTGGGACCAGAGTCACCCAAACCACTGCAACCCCGGGCTCTGAGATGAGGGAAAGACATGTGCCGGTATCGATTCTTGCAGCACAGCATTTTCCAGCATCATTTCGAAAAAAAAGTATGGGTTGAGAGAGGCCTTTCAAAGACAAATGAGGCTTTCTCCAGCTGGTGTCAGATGGAGAGGCCTGCAGAGACACATCTGTTTGGCTCAAGTGCAGGCCAGCACCAGCCAGGGACCAGACTGTGATGTCAAAGCCAATCAACTTGGCCAACCTGCCAAAAGGGCTCTGAACAAACCTTCACCAACCTTCGGCGAATAGACTGGCACCCTCTCCATGGAATCAGCCTTCAGAACACTGAATGCATATCTTCATTATACTCAAGACTGAACAAATCGTCTGGTAAATGTTCACAGGGGGTGCCAGAAATGGCAGCGTGTGGGTGTATTTTTGGTGGGGTGGAGGGAAGGCAGAAAGGAGCTGAAAACGATTAATGATCAAAGCCTAGAGGAAAAAACACTCCAGCCAATTTGTGCTGATTTTCTTCTGCCTAAAAATGGGGAAAACCCATGGATTATTCAAGCTTAATTGATGTTTTTGCAGCAAAGGAAATGAAAGGTGCTTAATTCATATATACACTCTCAGAGGTCCATTACCAAGCTGTCACCCCCATCAGCCAAGCCAGTAGGTTTTCCTTGGGCTCTCCTGCCCACGCTCACACAAGTCTGCTCCCAGCCATATATCAATCCCTGGACAACTGGCTGGTTGGGTTGTTTAAGAGGAGAAAATAGCGTTGAGAAAGAGCCGAAAAAAATAATCTGGACAGAAAATCGACACCTTTGGTCTTCGCAGTTTAACAATTAAACAATTTAATTTGTTCTCCTCGAGTTGCAATTTTTCTGGCCCCAGCTCTGAAATAGTATTTAAGAACTTATCCAAGGTCACAGCAAATCTGGTGACCAAACTCAACATTCTTGAACGGGTACTTAACCTCTCTGAGTCCCAATGTCTTCATCCATCTACCAGGGACATCTGTAAAGCAGGGACAATACGTCCTCCGAGTCATGGTGAGGATTATGAGTCACGGAAGATATGTGAGTGACACAAACTGGATGCTCCCTGTCATTCTTTTCTCCCTGGCATTTACGAAAACAGGTCATTGTCATGCATATGACCCACAGCATTCCGTGAGTTCAGAGGAGGGAAAAGGTACAAGAAAATGTGTCCCGTGCAATAGTAACGAGGCTTCGTTAACTACCTAATCTTTCTTACTTTGACCAAAGAGTGTAACTGTAATATCCTTGCATACTCAGAAGCCAATGTGTGTACCCAAGAAAATCAGCACATGAACAAACAAACCACAAAATTTTGCACAAACGAGGGAGCCCTTCAACTTGCTGGTGACTTGTCCAAGTGAGGAGCATGAAATAAGGAGCCACAAACCCACTGCAAGACCGGCGGAATTTAATGCCTCTTAATTCCAGCTGTCGTTGCTCGATCATGTTCGAAAGAGGGGGGACAAAAAAGCAACTATAAGAGGAAGGATGTTTGCACAACGAGAAAGGTTGTCCAGGCAGCACTCGGCTGTGAATACTTGCTTCCCAGACACCCCTTCACCATCAAAGGCTGCACAGGGTACATTTGCATTCAAGGAGAGCTGCCCCTCCAGCATCTCCCAAATTGCCCAGATGGGCATTCACAGGGAATGCAAATTTAAAATAAAAGCCCTAGAAAATCAATTGAGTTCTACAGTGGGCATGTATTTCTTTTCTAATCAGAAGACAATAGATCTCATAAAAAAGAAATAAAGAGAGCCAAATTGATTAAGGCTATACAATTGAGACAGAAGTCTGTGTATATTAAAGCCTAATCTTTACCAACAGTTGTGGACAGAGACGGGGAGCACACAACAATACTTTTACAAGCTTTGATGCAGGGGAGCAACCAATATAGTGTTGACCAGCGGGGCCAGTAAGGGACACGGGTCAGTATGGGACATCAACAAACAACAGAGAAAGAGAAGACAGATGAAGAAGAGGTTTAGACCCAGAAGGGTCTCAGCACTACTAATACCCCAAGAGAACAGAGGACATTGATAGTTATCAACAGAACTCTTCTAGAGACACAACGCTTGTAAACCAAAATATCCCCCGGGCCCTACCCTAGGCAAGGTCACTTTAATAGCCTGCCGTATGACCTCTAGATCAATTTCACCCACCAAGTTGCTTGATCTCAGTCCTCTGCCTTCTTGCATCTCCTTGAGAATCTCCAAAAGGATGGAGAGCCTTTCGATGATATATTTTCATTTATAATCGGAGTCTCTTTCCTGTTCCAGCATCTGTCCACTTCTGCACACCACTGTTTGCTGTCACCCTGCTGGCCTTAGTTAGTGGCACACTCCTGGCGTACCTCACTCTACCGAGCTGCTGACCTGGATGTCCTTCGTGGCCGTCACCACCGCCAATTGCCTCCAGAAGGCTAGTTTCTACTCTGCTTCATGCTACTGAGGGTCAGCTACCACTGTTCAAGAACACAGATGCTCCTGATACTATGGCCAGTGCACCTACTCCAGAGCCCTAATCGCCCTTGACCTCCAAAAACCCCCCAAGTCCACTCCACCCAACACTGGTTCTGAGCTTTACCTCCACAATTGCACTGCATGCCTGTGTCTCTAGTTAGTAAGGAAACCACCACTTTCCTTGCTTAGCACTTAAAAAAAAATTTTTTTTTGAGAGAATGAGAAAGGCAAAGCATGATCAGGAGAGGGGCAGACAGAGCAGGAAACACAGAATCTGAAGCAGGCTCCAGACTCTGAGCTGTCAGCACAGAGCCTGATGCTGAGCTCGAACTCACGGACCATGAGATCACGACCTGAGCCGAAGTCAGATGCTTAACTAACTGAGCCACCCAGGCGCCCCTTCTTGCTTAGCACTTTCAAAGGCATTCCTACAGGAGAGTTGTTCAGGCTCTGTCATATGGTGCTTTTCATTTTGTCACACAATCTTCTCCCTGCAGGAGTGTCTCTTAAACAGTCCTGGGAAAACAAAGAGGAAGAAATAAAAACAACCTACCCTAAAGCAGCTATAGTCCAGTAGAAGGGACACTTTTACCTGTAAGTGTCCATTACAGCATAAACAAAGTTGACACATCGGCTCTGAGGATAAAAAATAAAATAAAAATAAAAGCAGGGGCTATTGTCAGTTTTCTCCACTCTGCACACCCAATTCTTGGTAAATAATCATTGAATGAATGGGGAAAGAGGAGGAGGAAACATTTCACATGGTTCTTGAAGGACCAGGAGGTAAAAGGCTTTTGATACTCTACCCATGGGTATCAGGTTGTCCTTCAAGGGAAAAGGCTGAAAGGCTCCATTTACTATCCTGGTCAATTTTCCACAACCTGGAACCTGACCCTCAATCTTTTGAAGACAGAAACCCAATTTGCACCTTCTCTAAGGAACTGGGATTACAGTGACCAGATAACAAAATCAGAAAACCCATTTACTTCCTTATAAGTAAAAAAAAAAAAAAAAACCCAAAAAACTGTTATTTGGATGGGAAAAGTCTATGCGCATATGTAATCAGTACATTTACTCCACCCGGCTAGGGCCACTTGGAAGCCACAACAATAACCAAAAAAAAAAAAATAATAATATATTGAAATGAATAATAATAATGAATACAATAATGAAATGAAGTCAAGAAAAAGTGAGAAGAAACAAGTATATAATTGCTATCAGGCTTACACGGCGTGATATGCATGCAGCCGTTAGAATTCTCATGGTTGCAAATGGCAAGAAAACCCAATCCAAATGGCTTGAGCCAAAAGGGGATCTATTGGTTCATACAACTGAGAAAGCCATAAGTAGAGCTGACCCCAGGCGTGACTCAATGCAAGAGCCTGAAGGGATTCAGTTTCTCTCTTTCCATCTCCTGTCTCTGCTTCCACTTGGTGGATGTCATTCTCAGCAAAGTTTCTCCGCGCGGTGGCCAGGTATCTCCAGTGGCCTCAGCCTCGCGTTCACAACTCAAGTAGACCTGCGAAAGTCCTAAGATTCACACCGTAATCAGGGGGAGTGAAGTATGCTCATTAGTCTAGGCTCATCCTGTACCCCTAAGCTGGGGGTAGGACCATGCTTAAAATATGTGGCCTTAGAATGAGGGACGGTGAATCTCAAACATTAATGAGGGCTATTAATGAAAATGAGATGAGCAAGTAGCAGAAGGCAAAATAAAACATTTCCCCCGTAGCCTACAACTTAATATAACATGCTCTTGTAAATGGTGTTAGAACACTCACAATTGGCTCAGTACGTACTCAGTCTTCACATTACCCACGCCTCTGCCAATAGGTCTGGACGTCTACTGGCACGATTGCCCCTTCCCTGGTTAGCACACAGGAACACACTCCTTTTTCTGGGGCTCCTCTGCTGCCCAGCTCCTGCTAACACACTCGGTCAGTTACCACCAAGGCCTGCTGATTGCTTTGTCCTCTTGCCTACAGATGACAGCATAGTTATTCTCTAACTCAAAGCAACTCAAGTCCTTTATGGTAAGAGCAGATTTGTTCCCCATAGAGAACTGGGAGCACATTCTGAGGCAACTCCTGCAGACCTATTTTGTTTAAAGTCTTCAGTTCTGCCTTAATTTTTAATATGGATTTTGCATTCTATCCTCTAGTTTACTTTCCATCGGAATGGAATATGTGTCATGCCCACACATGGAGCTCCATTCATCTGAGTCAGACTTGGATGAAGTGCCGCCGCAGGAAGCATATCATCTGGCTCCGAAATGTAGACCAAAATGTAGGAGAAGCAATGAGCTAGGCCTGGGATGTTGGGACCAGTTTCCCATGGGACATACAAGTGAACCTGTCTGTGAGGCAATTGGAGATACGGGCACATGGCTCAGGAGAGCAGTGGGAATCCAGACGGAAATTCCAGTAGCATCAGCATGATGTCATGGTGAAAGCCAAGACAGTGGGTGGCGTTGCCCATGGACCATGAGGAGAGAAGAGAAAGGTCTACGGGTAGAACTCTGGGTGCAGCCCACACGGTTGAGTGATGGAGAAGGAAATGGGACCAGGAATATCCATCAAAAGGCAGAGAAAGCCTCAAAGACTCCAAGCAAGTGTCCAAGAGAGACAAATCAAGCTTCAATGCTGGATAATTTGAGGTTTCCTGAGCCAGTGCAAAGCACCACTTAGTGCTGAGGCTGATCTAACAAACCAGGATTTATGGCCTGCTTGGCACAGAACTCGTAGCACTCAATTACCCTGGTCACCATGGAGCTTTAGGCTGGCAGGAATACTTGGCATCACCTCCAGCCCTCAGTGACGCAGATCTGCCGTAGAGGGGCCACCTTGGTTTGCACAGGTGGGCAAAATGGCTTATGGGAGGCAAGTCCCCGAGCGTCCTCTCTGCTGTCTTCCACTCCTTGTTTGCCCATCGGAGGCCCAGGAAGGAGGGGGGAAAGATCAAGGTTGGCTGCCGTCTGAACTACAATTTGCTGAAGAGCTGTCTCTTTAAAGACATCTATCTGCTTGTGGATTGCTGGACTGGACAGGTGACCTATGGCTGTTTTAATCCTTAGATTCTCTCCAGAGGTGACAGTCACCAGGGTGTTTATAATGGAGTCTTTCGCCAGCTTCAAACTTTCCTCATGACCGAGCTTTGAACGACTAAAAGAAGAGGAACGGATGTGGATTCCACATGCACCATGAGCGGGCCCTAAATCAAACGCTCCGCACACATCGCCTCGGTTCATCTTCAGGATGACCTTGCACGGCAGGTGCTATTATTATCTCCGTTTTACAGATGAGGAAACGGGGCTCAGAGAACTAGAAAGTGGACAACCACATCAGACAGTACTTTGCAGTTTTCAGTAGTAACTTTAGAGTTGACAAATCTCTTCCACATCAAATATTCCCTTTGACTCAGACTCACAACTGACTGTGAGAATTAACGCCATTTTACAAATAAGAAAATTGAGAGTTTAAGAGACTTGTATGAGATCCAAATGTGGGGTCAGCTGGCCTCTGAGTTCAGTGTTCTTTCCATGGTACTTCCTATCCATTCTTGCTTCCTATCTGCCCCAGGAGAAAGCCTGCAAGGTATAAACAGGTGATTTTCCCATAACTGACACAGTTTCCTAAACCAGGGGCCTCTTTCTTGAGAGACTTCCTGTAGGAGACATCAAAATCTGTCAAGTCCCAGAGTGAACCTGGGAAAGGACAAGATGCGTGAGGGTGTCAATACAGAGGGAACTGACTACCCTGGGTTTAATGAAGCCCAGGCCACCTCCTCTCCCTTGGCTACTGGACCTCTGCTTCTCTGGGACCCAGCGAGGCTGCCCTGTTGGCCGTTCCTGACATGCTCTTAAACCCCAAACACCATGCACGTGGCTCCCACAGCACCTGTTCCCACCTTCACAGGCCACTCTCTGCCATTTATTCACCAACTAACCAAGGAACGCTCTGTGGATCCTGGGTGCTTTCCAAATATTCTCATCTAACCTACCATTATTATGTACTTCATGCTCAGATGTCCTGCTTCCCTGGAGTGACAGCAAGGGATCTTGCCATGTTTCTCTGTAACCCTGCACAGGTCCACACTTTGATTTTTTTTTTTTTTTGATCTAGCCAAAGTCAGATTAATTTTTTTTACTATAATACCCATTCCTTGCCAAAAATATCTCTTTGCTATTAAATGAGTTTCAATAACTTGTCAGGGGGAGATGCTGGCAATTTCCTTTATGACTCTTTTTTGCAATGGAAGTCTCTTCTGCAAGCAGGCTGTCATGATACTGTTCCACAGAGAAGCACCTCATCAGTCAAAAGTTCCAAGCAACCCTGTACCCTCAGGCTAAGCACTGGCCAAAGGAGAATAGCAGGCTATTTAGCACTTCAGTGAGATCTTTCATGTACCATTTGGAGTAATAACATCAACAATAATGATACCAAGTATTTGCATCAAATGTTTCATTTTTTTCAAAGCAGCTATTGGATTTTGGGGCTGGAAAGAACCCAGAGACAGAGCCAAATGCTCTCATTTACAGATGAGGAAACAGATGAAGTTCAGAGCATCTAATATCCTGTGACCCTCACAGCACACCTCCTGGGTGGGCAAGCCTCCACTTCACAGGTAAGGAAACGGACACAGAGAGCGACTTGTCCCCAAAGTGACTGAGACAATTCAAAGCAGAGCTGAGCCCAGGCTTCCAGTTTGCCAATCCCTGTTCTGGTGCTCTTTCTCCCCAGCTGCAGGCACTCTGCCTTGGCCGAGGAGCCAGCGGAAATAGTACCAAAGAAACTGGGTCATCTGTGACATTGGATCTGACCTCGGCCCTGCTCCCAGAGGCTTCCCTGCTCAGGGGTTGTCTCTGCTTCCATTCCAGCCTCCTTTCCCTCCAGTCTGCCTTGAGCAATGAAGTGTGAATACCCTGTATACCGTGAATACCCTAATCACGTGTTAGAGACCATTTCAAGCTAAGGGCTAAATAGCTTCCTGTTACTTTAATTAATGGCCATATGTGTCAGAAGCTCCCTGTAGCAGCAATTCCCATATATGGGAGGACGTTTTAGCTCTATGTAAGGGGACTCGGCATGCAGTCCTGTATGGCCTTGTTGGCTGGAGCTGCAGATGAGGATCAAGGACTAATCAGAAAGTGGACCTGGCTGGGCCTCCAGGGACAGCTGCCAAACATGGAGACCGTGAGGGCGCCCCCTGGTGGACAGGAACAAAGTGCTTGCCGTTCTTGGGGCAGAAAGGGAGAGCCAGAGGGAAGGAAAAAGTAGAGTGGACTTCGAGAACAACTCCCCAGCCCCTTCCCAGGCGAGTCTGGGTTGACAACTGCCTTCTGAGTGGCCCCACACTGCAGCTGGAGAGCCAGGCTGACCCCACAGCCCGGGATTATTGTGGGCTTGCACTTGCCATGGAGGTCAAGACAAATCTAGGATCCAAGTTTCCATCTCAAGGTACTTACATCATGTTGGGAATTCAAGAGGAAACTCTGCTACCTTTTCTGCCTGCCTGGCATCCCGTTTCTTCCTTCCAGCGATAACACCCTGATTTATCTCAAGGGCCCAACTCTCAGTCCATGCGGTTCAGCCTCCAAGGGCTTTCCAGCCTACACTGTCTGAGAAGCACTTACTGAGTTCTTTGAGACCCAGGTAAGCTTTCTCCTTCCTCTTCTAGAAAGGCTCTTCTAGAAACCCTCCAAAGTTATCTACTTTCTCCTGTGACATCTCTCCATCCTTGTCAGCCTTGTGGTTCACCACGCCGAACCACAGCTGTGTGTGTGCGTGTCAGTTTTCCCTTCCACGGCTTTTAAGAGCTGCGGGCGACGAAAAGAAAAAAAAAAGAGCGGGGGGTGTCTTTCAATTATTTTTAGATCAGCAGCTTCTAGCACAGCGCCTGGCACATGGTAGGTGCTCAATAAATGTTGGATGGGGGAATGAGTGACGAGGCTCACACATAAACCATAAATAATCATGTAAGTACCATATGGGCAGATCAGATCCTACGGGCTTGTAGATGCTTTATCAGCCTCAAGCGCTACAAACCACGACACACAGAGGCTTTATTGCATTTATTGGCGAGGCAAGATAAACCCCGTATGACAGATGCTCCTGCTCATATATCAGACAGACAGCGCGAGATTAAACAGTCAGCCCCGGCACGCACCCGCAGCGACCCCAAGGCCAAGCTACAGCTGGTACCAAGAGGCTGGGTGAGAGAGCTTTCAGCCCAGAACCGGAGAGTTCCTCAAGGTCTCACCCTGGATCGGGGCTGGGCTGAGGGGAGGGGGCCTGCCGAGGAGGAGGATTCCACATCTGCCCTACATTTTCTTGGTTTCTAGTTAGGAAAACAAAATACTTGCCTGAGGCAACCGAGGACCACCGGGCTGTGTGCAGCTGAGGCTTAAAAATAAAATACTTTGCTATAAGAAACAGTTACAGCATAAAACAGATTCAGAGCAATCCAGGGCATCTCTCTCCTTGTAAAATGCATGAACTCAATCAATGAACATTCTTCCTCTACAGCTTTGCAGCCCCAGGACAACCTTGCCTCAGTGGAAGAATTTCACCGTTGGTGGAAAGGAAGTGAAGTCAGCTGTCGTCTCAAGATTAGCAATTCCAACAGGGATGCAGCTTCTTATCCCTCTTGGTCCCCACCCACCCCCTACTGTAGAAGAACTCGTGCATATGCTGCCTCCCCGAGTTGGGATGCAGAGAAAGCCAAAGTGAAGAGTTATTTCTTCATTGAGCCTCGATATTCCTCTAAATCTGCTTTTGGGTGGCCCCAAGCCAAAGGCAGCTACCTTGTGATGGAAAGAAATTGTTTCAGTGTTATATGATTTGTATCTGACAATCCCATACACCCCGCCGATTATCGCCATATACCTGTCCTTTGGTTGCTTTCAAAATGACAGTCTATTGATCCAGTCATCTCCCAGGTTTTGAAGTTCATGGAAAAGGACATCTCCAATGAATTGTTCATTCCCACTGTTCCTTGTGCTGCAGGGGAGATGTGCTGGCGTTCGTATTTCATGTCCTTCCCCTGCCCCTTCACATGAGGATCAGTCATCAAGAATCTTTCAATGCCTACCAGGCACAGAGTGGCCCCCAGGGTTTGCTGTGCTGAGTGGAGTTGAGAGTAACTGTCTCTCACACCCTCCACTGAGACTTAGCCCTTTAAATTAATAAATGACAGCAGTGTGGGTCCTCTCTGCATAGGGAGCCAGCAGAGCAAGACATCCTGTGTTACTGATACCTTCTCTATGGGGGCACCTGGGTGGCTCAGTTGGTTAAGCAACTGACTGCGGTGCAGGTCATGATCTCACAGTTTGTGAGTTCGAGCCCTGCGTTGGGCTCTGTGCTGACAGCTCAGAGCCTGGAGCCTGCTTCCGATTCTGTGTCTCCCCCTCTCTCTACCCCTCCCCTGCTCATGCTCTGTGTCTCTCCATCTCTCAATAATAAACGTTAAAAAAATTTTTTTAAACTGATACCTTCTCTATGTGTTCGAGCCTTCTTACCGCCCTGGGCAGCTGGGAGAGCAAGAGGGACTGTTGACATTTTATAGGGGCCAGAACTGGGCCTGATTTTGAGGCTTTGGAGAGTGACAGAGCTGGGATTTGGCCCTGGGAGTTCTGGCTCCAGGCCTGGGGCTCTTTCCTCTCTAGCCTCTCTTCCCTCTGTATCCCCGGGTCCCTCCCTCTCAAGCACCACTCTGCAGGCAGTGTAACCCCGGTATTGCTGAAACAGCATCTGGGGGACCTCGGGCAAGTTTTCTCTTTCCAAGCCTCAGTCTCGTCGTCTGCTTACTGGAGCTAAGAAAGCCTCTGCTGGTATTCCTCAGGGCTACTGCATGAGTTAAATGGGATGACTCAGGTGAAGCTTCCAACACAGTGGTTATCCCACACTTAGTACCCAATAGCTGTTACCGTTATAATCACTGATATTATTATTGGCTGAGACTGTTCTGTCTCTAAGCCAAGACAAATCACATAACCAGGTGATTCCTGGTTGGAAAATTCCTGGTAGGAAAAACTAGGTCTTTCCTCGGCCTTGGTCTTGACGTCATTGTTCCTGCATCCACCTCCCTGTCTTATTCTATAAAGAACCCATCCTTTCAGCCAGGAGGATTGTTGAAATGTTACCTGGGCTTCTAAGATACTTAGAAAGCCTCTTCTGGGCAGACACAGTGAAGACAGAAAGATTCAGGCCGGACACCTGTGCCATGAGGAGGTCAGGGCTCTGGCCAGCCACCCACCTCTACCTTCTTCTGTGGAGCAAAAAGTTCATCGGAGACTGCTGCGTTGGTCACCTGATCCGGATGTGGCCCCAAGATGGCACTGCCCAGCTGCTCTCCATTGCCCTCCCCATCCATTTGGGTACCAGGTCCTGCTGACTCTGCCCCCGGGGCTCATTTGAGAACTCTGTCCACACTCACTGCCACCACCCCAGGCCAGGCACTTCTTGCGGATACAATTAACTAGCCACTGCTAATCCCCTTGCCTTCAGGCTCTTGAGGAGCCCAGCATCCTGGAGCAGACTGACTTTCCCGGAGCCTGGCTCAGATGACGCCTTCTCTCAGCCACCACCCACCAAATAAAGCAAACTTCTAGGCCCCAACCCCAGGCCATGCAGAATCTGGCCACACCCCACCATACTGCTGTCCTACATCTGACTCACCCAGGGTGCTTCGTAAAAATGGGTGTTCTCAAGTTTACTTAACGAGAGTCTAATTTTGTAAATTTGTAAAAGGTTTTCCAGGAGACTAAAGCACAGCCAGGTATAGGAACCACTGCCCTGCACAGTTCCCAGGGAGACCCAGACCCAGCCCAGCACATTTGGCACACACCCTGCCTTGGTGCATGCCGCTGTCATCCGCGCCAACAGCTTCGGTCTCTGCCTGCAAAATTCCCTCATCCTTCAAGGCCCACACCAAACACCCACTCCTCCAGGAAGTCTCTCCTGATTCCTCCAGCCAGAAGTATGCCCTCCCCACTCACCAACCATAACATCTTAACCTCTCACTTTCTGCCACTTTCCAGCCATTTCTTACAACTCACTGCCTGTATTTCCTCCCCGTCCCTAATCACAAACCTGAGCCTGGCTGCGCTCCATTCCCTCCCCACCCACTTGGGGATATTAACCGGATATTAACCGCACTCATCTAGGAGGGCTGTTTTAAGGAGTAATGGGTTATCCGTGCGGAGTACTTCCTCCCGAGTGTGCCGAGAGATGTTAGCGGTCACACTAACTGCCATCAAGTCATCTTAGCTCACGTCTTTAGGGGATATGGTTCTGGTTCTTTGTGTCCCTGTGTTTTCCCCCTTGAATCCCCGTTGAGAGCAAGGACTCCATCTTGTTCACCCATCCGTGGCAGTTGACACAACGGCATATACTCGCCCAACATGACAAATGTCGGATGGGTAGATGACACCCAGATATAGCTAACTATAGTAACTACCCAAAAAAGGAGTTTAAATTGATTAATTAGCAAACCCTCCTTAATCCAAAATTGATTCATTAACCTACCGATGGCCTATTTTTTTTAGTTCTCTTAATTATGCTAATATAATGGATTGGGTTCTGAATGTTACAGCAGTTGTGGTAAATGAGCCCTACTGGCAGCAGAACCATTCAGTGACGCAACTACTCAGGCCAGTTTGGGACGTTCTCTCTTATTACCCGTGTGACTGTAAACAAATGAGTGACCTTACTCTTCTCGTCTGTAAAATGGAGATACGAGTAGATTTGCCTCATTGGGTTACCACCCACATGAAATGCTTACTCGGGAAGTTAGCTCTTATGATGGTAATAAAGTTGGCTTCCAAGTAACATTACAGACTAACAAATTAAACTTTATGTGTTAGAGCACGTGCTTCTATTTACATATATATAAAAGGATGCACTCTCAAGTTCTTATAATAAAAATGATGAGCTGTTTACAAGGAATGATTAGAATGGAAATGCAGGACCCGTTCAAGTACATTTCTTTTTAATTTTTTTAATGTGTATTTATTTTTGAGAGAAAGAGACAGAGTGTGAGGGGGAGAGGGATAGAGAGAGGGAGACACAGAATCAGAAGCAGGCTCCAGGCTCTGAGCTGTCAGCACAGAGCCCGATGCAGGGCTCGAACTCACGAGCCGAACCGTGAGATCACGACCTGAGCTGAAGTCAGACGCTCAACCGACTGAGCCACCCAGGTGCTCCTTATTCAAGTACATCTTAAGCCCTAACTAGAAATATACTCACTTTCTAGAAAATGAAGCGATCACAGATTTTGCTTCCTGAAGGAAAGTTTGAGCAGATTAAAATGTTTCCTCATGAAAAAACTAAAATGAGTAATTCCAGAACAAGGACAAAAAGAAGGGAATAGATCAGTTCAGCCACATTCATCTTCCTGCCCTGCAAGCTGTCGGCCATTCACTTTTTAAGAACTTTGATGACAAACACTAAATATCACTGTGACCCTAACAGAATCCTAAAGCCCTACACAGCCTGTGCACAAAGTCACGTTCAAAGTCACATGACCTAGGGCCCACATGTCATTAAAAGGAAACTGTTAATCTTCACTTACATCTCACAAAGTACACTAAAACTGACTCAGTTCTTACCACAACACATCTCAGCAGCACCTTGTCTTTGCCCTATGTGATGCTGTCTGGGAGATGCTCTAAACCCCAGGCCTTCCTCAAGCCCCACCACCAGGCAAGCCATGCAGACCTTCCTCCTCTCTCACTCCGCGTGTTGACTAACTCAATCCCTTTGTCACCCCTGCCAGCCTTTCCCACGTATCCGCCACTGTGCACATCACAGAAGATCCTGGACAGGGGATCGATGAAGTCTCTTTTACTGGAAGATGGCATGGGGCTGGAAGGGTCCATGTAAAGGATAATAATTGTCTTCCCATAAAGGAAGGCATTCCCCCTCCTTTAGTAACTGAAAATTCTGTTTCCCTTTTCCAACTGTAGGTCACTTTACTGGGACTGTCCAGTAGGCCCTGGCCCGGGGACAGCAAGTGACTCTGGTTAGGTGAGCCAGACACTCGACGCTTCATTCTGACAGCAGTGGCCCAATGCTGCCCCCGGCTGGTTCCTGCCTTACCAGCACCCCCAGTTGCCCAGGCCACTGCCACTGTCCTTGCCCAGCACCTCCATCTACCTGTGGACCCTGAGAGCTGCCTGAAACCTTTCCAACACAATTGTCTGCTTAACTTCTCCAACCTGATTTCTGTTGTTTACAACCCAAGAACACTAGCTGATCCCTGAAGCTCACATATTAACAAATCTTGTCACCACCTCCACCTGTGAGAACAGGGCTGCAGCCCTGGACCAGTGACCCTACACTGAAATGAAGTGGGTGACTGCAACTTAAGGTCAAAAAGTTAGCCCTCGTGAAATTTCCTCTCTACTGCCTTTGCCCATCCCCCAACAACACCATTGGGACATACCCAAAATTCCTAATGAGGAATCATGGTTACCCAACGTTTTGTAAAACCTATGTTCACCTTCTGGAGGCTACTTGTAGTAATAAAAATAACACGTAGCAAAGAGTCAAAATATTTGGCCTCTCTCGCTTACTGCCTGTGTCCTCAGCTGAATCACTTAATCTTTCCCGAGCTTTGTTTATCTTGTGTATGAAAATGCTGAGAAAAACACCAGTTCTTTCTACTTCTCAGGCTTGCTGTGAGGCCAAAATTAGAAAATCAAATGAAAAAAAGATGCTTTGCAAATCATTAAATCTGTGGCCCCGACAAAAATTAACACCTGTCATGGTTCTTCCTCCATGATTTTAACAAGTCTTCCTACTTCCCTCTCTTCCCCATGGTTGCCGCAGCCCGTATAAGATTGGCCTTGCTCAACTACCATTCCAGGTCTGGATAAAATGCACCTCCATGGTACAAGGTACCTGTAGTGCCACTCTTTGAAAATGTGAATTCCCAGCCAGGCTGGGAATTCCCAATTCTTTTCTTTCTTTCTTTCTTTCTTTCTTTCTTTCTTTCTTTCTTTCTTTCTTTCTTTCTTTCCTTCTTTCTTTCTTTCTTTCCTTCTTTCTTTCTTCCTTCTTTCTTCTTTCTTCCTTCTTTCTTTCTGTCTTCTTTCTTTCCTTCTTTCCTTCTTTCTTTCTTTCCTTCTTTCCTTCTTTCCTTTCTTTCTTTCTTTCCTTCTTTCTTTCTTTCTTTCTTTCTTCTTTCTTTCCTTCTTTCTTCTTTCCTTCTTTCTTTCTTCCTTCTTTCTTCTTTCTTCCTTCTTTCTTTCTGTCTTCTTTCTTTCCTTCTTTCTTTCTTTCCTTCTTTCTTTTTCTTTCTTCTTTCTTTCCTTCTTTCCTTCTTTCTTTCCTTCTTTCCTTCTTTCTTTCCTTCTTTCTTTCCTTCTTTCTTTCTTTCTTTCTTCTTTCTTTCCTTCTTTCTTTCTTCCTTCTTTCTTCTTTCTTTCTTCTTTCTTTCCTTCTTTCTTTCTTTCCTTCTTTCCTTCTTTCTTTCTTTCTTCTTTCTTTCCTTCTTTCCTTCTTTCTTTCCTTCTTTCTTTCCTTCCTTCTTTCTTTCTTTCTTTCTTTCTTCTTTCTTTCTTTCTTTCTTTCCTCCCTTCTTTCTTTCCTTCTCTCCTTCTTTCTTTCTTCCCTTCTTTCTTTCCTTCTTTCTTTCTTTTCTTTTCTTTTCTTTCTTTCCTCCTTTTTTCTTTCTTCTTTCTTTCTTCCTTCCTTTCTTTCTTCTTTCTTTCTTTCCTTCTTTCTTTCTTATGTTTATTTGTTTTGAGAGAAAGGGAGAGAGCAAGGGGGAAGTGGCAAAGAGAAAGAGCAAGAGAGAGAATCCCAAGCAGGCTCCACTCTGTCAACGCAGAGCCCTATGTGAGGCTTGATCTCACGAAGCGTGAGATCATGACCTGAGCCAAAATCAAGAGCTGGACACTTAACCAACTGAGCCACCCAGGTGCCCCCCCATGCCCACAATTCTTTTCTTTGTGAACATGTATACAGTAACCAACCCAGGACCATGGCCTGTGGGCACATCCTCCGTGCCACCAGGAGGGATGATGAGGGCCCACTTGCAGGGGATGCCCTCTGGTTTGTGTGGCTTGAGATTGACTCAGCTTTTGCTTTTTCTTTTTTCTTATCAGAAATTGACCTGGAGGCAAAATTTTCCTCACTCTGCAGTCTTGAAAGTAAGGAATCATCACTCCAGTGCAACCTGATTAGCTAGGGAGCCTGACCAAAATCGGTAGCTATAAATGATGTCTACTCAGATTTCCGTTTAAAACAACACAAAACAACACAAAACCAGCATTAAGAAGAAGGGCCAGGAGAGCCTGGAGGAGGGGCAGCTGAGGCGGCGGGTGCATGAAGGATGTGGACAGCAGAGGGGGGAGGGGGGCGCTCTGAGCATCAGGAAGCAGGCCAGGGCTGCAGGCTGCAGGTGTGTGGGAGAACGGGGACGGAATCCGTGGTCACCACCGGGTTGATGTTCTGAGCAAACCTGGGGTTCAGCTGCTTTTTCTCTTCCTGGTGACAAACTACTGAAGGAGAGCGACAAGAGTTTTCCTAGGTGCGGGGGCAGAGTGTCTCCCAGGGTGCTGCAGCTGGCTGTTAACCAGAGGAACAGGTTATCAGTTCTGAGCTCTCACTGTGCGCCGGAGACGCTGCCCCCGCGTGCTTCTGACACCCTGGGAGGTGGGCACTGAGGCAGACGGCGTTGTTGTCCAGATATCCATCGCCCTTCCCTGGGGTGGGGGGGTGGGGTATACTCTCCTCTCCCATCCACTTGGACAGTGCTCAGTGATATCCTCTCCCTCCCAATCCCTCCTGCCCTCCGTCTCTCTCTTCTCCACCTTCCGGCACTGAAATGGCAAGGCCCAGACACAGGGGCTGCTCCGTCAGTCACCCTGGGCCAGAGTGAACATGACATGGAGCAGCAGGGCTGAAATCAATCCACACGGAACACAGAACACGGAAAAGAGAGAAACGTGTGGTGGTGGTTTAGCACAGCGTAGCTAAGTTTAAGCGGACCTGCCCGGGGCAAGGGGAGGCTCCGAGACGGCAAGGGCCCGGGATCGCACTGCCAGCAGGGGGCAGCGTCCTTCCGGCTGCGGAGCCGGCTCCGCCGGCCTCCACCCTCCCTTCAGCCGCTTACCTGGCTTTGGCTCTCCCTGCAGCCTGGCCGCGCCTGGTGGCCCTGCTTCTCCACGGCGTGGGCGCTGTTAGCCCTTTCTCACTCTTCAGACGCTCCTTCGGGGGCTTCCGAGACTTTGCACCTGCCCCTGTCTCCATCTTGGGCTGTTCTCTTTACCCCCCACTCCCCACCCCAGGGCAGCAGGCCTTGGTGGTTACAGCACAGGCTTTCGTGTCAGCCGGAATCCAGGAGGAGGGATCACCCGAGCCCCCGATTTATACGTTGAAGACTGGAATAAGAACCCCTCCCTCTCCGGGCTGTTGCGAGCACCATTAACCCATGAGTGAAGGAAACGCGCCAACCATGGGACACGAGAGTCCTTCCTCACCCACTCCCTGGAGAGGCTCCTTTGAACTTGACCCTACCCTTCTCCCTCTCTGGTTGGGTCATCCATAGGCTGCTTTGGGCCCATAAGAATCTGTCTTTCAACAAGTTGAACTAAAAGATGCAGAAACAAATCAGATCCATTAGGAACTGTTGAGACCTACCCAGACTGTGACCGCGACATCTCCCCCAGCCCAGATCACCGCGGTCTCTCACCGGGATCCACCTGCTAACTGCTCTCCCTTGTTTACTGCTCAGACCCCGCAGCACATCCGCTACAGTGGAGGTCACCCACCTCCCTCCCCAACTCCGGGCCTCCGAACTTCAGTCTCCTACCCTGCAGCACCGGTGAGCCCTGCGAGCCAGGCCCAGCTCCTCAGATGCTCCCACACTCTCTCCCCGCAAGCCACACTTGCCTGCTCATGCTTCTAGGAACGCCTCAGCAATACCCCACGCAATGCCCCATGGCCGGATCCTCATGGGTATTCCCCTCTGCTAGAAACCCCCTTGCCTCAGATATCTGCATGGATCACTCATCCATTTCCTCAAGTCTCTGCTCTAATGTCACTGGACCAGAGGGAGGCCTCTTCCAGACAGCAGTTATAAAAATGGCACTCTCCACCCCCCACCATCCCAAAGGCACTTTCCAGACCCTCACTCAGCTTTATTTTTCTTCATAGTATATTGCCACCTGAAATATATATCTTTATTTGTTTAATATGTTTTCCCTACTAGAAATAAGAGACTTTGCTTTGATATCTGCTATATCCTCAGTGCCTAAAAATACTGCCTGACACACAGTAGGTGTTCAATAAGTTTTATTGAATGAAAGATTGCATAGATAATATTGGACTCTTGAACTAAAAATCCATAGTAAGGCCACGAGGAAGCAAGGGAGGCACCCAATAGTCAGCAGAGAGGAGGAAAATGGAACAGATACACAGAAAAAGGCAGAGATGGGACACCATGTGTTCCCAGAAAGATGGAGGGAGACGCTGCCATGGGACTTCCAAGGTCCCATCCCAGGCTGTCCAGCTATTTCCTGCCCTGGGATATAACACCACACACACACACACACACACACACACACACACACACACATGCATACAGTTTACTGAAATGACCTCAAGTGAGTTTCTGAGTCTGGCTGCCTAATGACCCCACACAATGGCAGTGTAAGTGTGTTCATTAGTGGGAGTCCCCTTTTTCCCATCTGAAGTCCCAGTGAGAGCACTTCCCAGCTTGAGAACCTGCCCCAGACTTCACTTCCCTGTACGTTTTCCCTGTGAAGTCTCCATCTCTCACAGCCCCCAAATGCTCCTCACCAGGCTCCTGCCGCCTGCCTGCCCACTTTTCCCAGCATCTCTGGGCACCCCACCTGTCCTCCAGGCTTGTCCTGTTCTGTGCTGCTTCCCCTGCAAAAATCACTCCCTTTCCCAATTGGCCCGTCTGATAAGAGCACCTCTGGCTTCCAGCTATTCTAATTAGAAACTCAGAAGTCATATTTAACAATTTCCTCCCCGCTACACCTATCCACATAACTTGTCCACTCTTTCCAAACACCTCCCAGAGTAACCCTGTTCTTCCATTTGCATGGTTACATCTTACGGCAGTTCATCCAGGAGTCCTTCTCTAACCCCCCCACCGGGTCCCCATAGATGCTCTAATAGCCCCTGTACTTTGCCTTCATAGCACTGACCATGGTTTGCACCTGCGTATTTGGGATGGCGTTTCATTGCAGTCTCTCTCCCCCACTCGGCTATAAACTCCACAAGGCAACTCTGAATAGACGCCATTGGATGGACAAATGGAGCAATTTTTTCTCTTTATTTCTTTTGTCCTTGTCCCCAGCTATAATGTAAGTTTCCCGAAGGATGGAGCTGTGTTTGTTACGGCTTGTATCTCCCCCAGTGCTCAGTATAAAACCGGGAGCATACTAGGTGCTCAATAAATAAGGGCGTATTGATCGCTACGTCCCTACCAGCCATTCCGATGTTGAGTTTGTCTGGGGAAAGGCAAGTCCACACCCAAGTGACCAGCCAGGCAGCCGGGCCCCGCTGTCTCCAGGAGCCCAAGAGCCAAGAATGTCAGTGTTCCACAGCAGCCCACCAGGCTGGCCGAGTTTCTTTCCTTTGCCTCCTGATATGGCAGTAATTAGAAACAGCAGTCATCGCCACGTTGTGTTCCCCGGAGCATGTGCTGGATGTGCGGAACACATGTAGCTGCGAGACCACCTGCCAGGAAGAGAATAGAAGAATCATTTGCTGAACATGGCAGGGGTGATGGCTAAGGGGATGAGCCACTGCATAGCAAATAGCTGCCCCATCTTCCCCAAAGCCCTAAATAATTTCTCCACTTGAAAAAAAAAAAAAAAGGAGAAAAAAATACACAATTAATTTTTCATGCAGATCATCTCACTTGGAAGCTTAAGGAAGAGTTGCGCATACTAAGAGCCAAACTTGAGAAGCCACCGTCAGCTCGGCTTGGACAAAGACAAGGAGAGGGAAGGAAAGAGGAAAACCCCGTGGCTTTTACTTGTGGCGCCTCACAGACTGGGAATGGCAGTACAGAGGGTGGGTGCTTATTCTCTCGTCTCTAAGGTCCCGCTCTGGGCCCGCTCTGACACGGTTACTTTCACTGCCACATTTGCCACAACAACACTGGGCAGTGGGGAGGTGTCAGACTTGTCCTTTTTTTCCACTTGAGGAAACTGAGGCACGAGGAAGTTGGGCACCTGGGCCAAGGTCACCCAGCAAAAGGGAGGTCGATCAGGATTCCAAGTCCGGTGCTCACCCCCCTCCAGCACACCCGCCCCGCCGCACCGATTCCAGGCAGGTATCTAGGAGATGCTGGCAGACCATCTGTCAGAGAGAGCAGGCTCTCCTTCACTCCAGCCGGGCTGCCCAATCCAGATTGTCCTGCACACTTATTAACTCTTTACCCTCCCTGCCTGAGCCCCAAAGAGGAGCAGAGAGAAAAAGGTACACTCCAACTCTCCTCCAGCTGCTCCAGGCTGGCCATCTGATTAGGACTCCCTTCCAACAGAACACCCAGCACTGCTATGGAGGGCGTTACTGCAGAGGAGGCTGAAAACATCAGCTGAGACACTCATGCAGCTTATGTTCCCTCTGCCACCTCACCAGCTGTGTGACCGTGGGCAAATGGCTCAGCTTCTCTGATGTCACTTCCTAGGCCTACCAGAACAAAGTACTGCGAACTGGGGAGCTTAAAACAGAAATGTATTCTCTCACAGTTCTGGAAGCTAGAAATCTGAAATCAGGGGGTCAGGGGGTATAGTTCCTTCTGAAGGCTCTCAGGAAGAATCCGTTTGTCTCTCTCTAAACTTCTGGTGGTTATCCAAAATCCTTGTTGTTCCTTGACTGGTAGATCACTCCCTCCATCTTCATATGGTGTTCTTCCCATGTGTCTCTCTTTTCTTGTAGGGACAGCAGTCATACTGGGGGAAGGCCAACCCTACTCTGATATGACCTCCCCGTAACGAATCATATCTGCAACAACCCTTTTTCCAAGTAAGGTCACATACTGAGGTATGAGGGGGTTAGGACTTAAAAATATTTTGAGGGAGAACACAAGTCACTCATAACTATCTCTGTGCCTCTGTTTCCCCTAAAGGAAGAGAACAACACCATGCCCTTCGTAGGGTGTTTGTGAGGATCGGATAAGTTAATATACAGGAAGGACTCAAAACAGCTCCTGATATGTCATAAGTGTGCCACAAATACTCTTTGTAATTAACGATGCTGTCATTATAATCATCTGTGGAAGGGATGGAAGTGTCCCTTTTTCTCTGAGACACCAGCTGAACACACTGTGTCTTCATGTAGAAACTAGCTCTTCTCAACTAAGAGTTCAAATATTCTGTAGCTAGGACTCTTAGTTGCATATAACAGAAATCTGCTCAAGCCAGCATTGGCAGAAAGAGGAGTCAGGAAACAGGAGGAGGAGAATCTCCTGGAACAAAGGCAAGCATCCCAAGAAGGCTGGAAAACCCAGGTCCAGATGGCCCCAGGGACTTCAGGGCGACTTGCTGTCTGGCTTTTCTCTCTGCACACCTGCCTCACTTGCCTGGAATACAGATCCTTGTTACCTGCATGGTTTGGGGTAACTTACTTAACCTCCCTGTACCTCAGTTTCCTCACCTGGAACAGGAATAGGAATAGGGCTGTTATAAGGGTAAAATGAGTGGATATATATCAAGTGTCTGCAAGGCACAGAGGAGCACCTAGCGTGTGGACGTCAGCTCTCTTGGCTTTTCCTGCTATTCCATCTACAAGGTGGAAAACACAGCTTGCTGACCGGTCTGGATGTTTTCCCAAGCCTGCCCTTGCAGCCATGTGGCAGCCTGACCCATGTCCAAGATTATCTCCTCCCGTTTCCAAACTCCTTCTTCCACTGGGGAGGCCCCCACAAATACCGGGTGTAAATTTCCTGCCTAGACTTTCAACATGGGCCAGAACGCATCCCTCCCTCCTCTCCCTGGTTTCCCGACACCTTGTTACTCTTGTTTACAAGACCCTCCCAGATCTAGCCCTTGCCAGCATCTCAGACTTTTCCCAGGTCCCCTTGGCCTTGTGACACATGCTGGCTCTTTCTGTTTCTTAGGCACAGCAAAGCTGTGGCCTTCCCGGCACTTTTGTACATGCCATTCCCACTGCCTACGATCTTCCTCCAAGATTTCCACATTACCATCTCTTTCTCACTATTCGAATCTCTGCTCAAAGGCCACTCGGCTCCCCAGAGGCCCTCCCCGATGTCCTGGTCTAGCCTTATCCTTACCTAACCTTATCCTTATCCTATTACCGCCCCAGTCACACTCTATCCCATCACCCTTGTCATTTCTTCACAGCAATTATCACTGTCTGGTTTTATCTTGGCTGCTTACGGGCTTACTTGTTTATTTTCCATATACTCCCCACAGAACTTAAGCCTCATGATGGTAAAGACCTGGCTTGTCTTATTCTCCGTGTTGTCTCCCAGGCCCAGAGCAAAGCCTGATACAACATAGATGCCCGCACATATTGGTGGAGTGAACAAATCTATGAATAAATCAATTCTGAACCTAGGATCACATGAGTGGGAGAGTCAGAAGTTTCTCTGCTTTGGGTAGTGCTGTTAGCGATGCTTTTCAATCTTGCATCATCCACCCCAGCATGCCCACAAGATGCTGTCAGGCTCTGCCGACATGTTAGCTTCTCAGACCCCCCACAGTATGCAAGGCTTGTGAACGGTCTTTTGGGAATTCTGTATCAGTCAGGCCTTTCTTTCCATTTCCTGGTTTTACTTGTTTTACCTAATTGCCAGTAATAGAGTTCTTCAGCTGCAATTTTCAGCATCACTAATAACATTTATGAAGATCAAAACCAAGCTAGCCTTGTTCCTCCCTTAGTCTTGTGAAATCAAAGAAATGCTCCAATCCTACAGTGTATTATTTAATTTTATTATCACCCAAGGATGCAAAATGATTTATTTGTTTACATACCTTCAGATTATTCAAATATCTCTTTATTTGCTCTGTAATAGCCATTCATTTTCTATTGCCTTAATTGCATCTTATTAGACATCTTGGTTTTGCTATATGCTATGTGGCCTTAGGATACGCTGATGTGTTTAAACACCCTCACACATACTTTAATATATCGTAAGTCATTTAAACTCATTGTAACTTCTCTGTGAGCTAAGGAACCATCATGGATCACTCTCTGGGGAAGAAAAACTAAACCCAGTGAATTTTTCCACACCCTCATATGAAAACTCCCTTGCTCTGGAATGCTCTCCTCTGGCTTATCTCCCCATACTAGGCCCATCCTGGCACCGTTGGAGTGAAAGAGAAGAGAGAGTAGAAATTCCCTCAACTCTCTAGGAGGTTCTGAGCTGCACAATGGCCTACATGTCCGGGCAGGCTCAGAAAGCATTTTACAGACTCTGATTACAAACATTAGTTGGCCTCTGGTCCTCACAGCACGCAGAGCAGAAAAACAGTCTAAGGAATTACCTGTCCCAGTCTCACTCTGGCTTGCCCCCCTTGCTGTTCTGTGGAGTTGGCTTCTGCGGGTTTGATCGATTGATTCATTCATTCTGTGACCCATAAGTTGCTGACTAATCCATCTGCAACATCAGGGAATAGAGCTGAGGCTGGATCACTATTAGAATGAAGCAGACGTCCACGAGAGTCACGGAGGTCTTGATAACCTTGGGTCCCTCTGTGGGTCTGCAGAAACTTCCTGTCCCTATGCATTCCTCTTCAGCCCCTGCACCTCTCTGTAGCCAAAGCGTATGGCTAGGGGAGCTGAGCCCAGAGAGCCTGGGATCTCTGAGACCACCTCAGGGTGGAATTACTCCCCTGAGTTCCATGCAGAAATGGATGGGTGCCCTGAACAGCCGCCTCATTTGGTAGTAAAGACCCGAGGCAGCACAGTCTGACCTGAAATTAATTTCCCTCTTTAATGAATTACCCAGGGGACTTCTCGTTTCCAATTTTCCTTCTGTTTTTATGGTTGTCTTTAGATTCCTTCCCCTTCATTGTTCTCTCCATCCCTCCTGGGTCTGAAGCTGGAGAAATTGTTTCTTCTCCTGCTGAACCCTCATGGTTTATGGTCACTGGTACTACGCTTCCCTGTGGCTCCTGAGTTCCCCAATCATTTTCTTCCTAATAGGAAGCAGCGGGGTTAGAGTGGTTGCATTGTCTTCTTTCCAAGTCATAAAATTTTCTTCCACGTGATTTAAGAGCCGCTATGGTGCTGCATGGGTCTCCCAGTAGATAACAGTAGTTAAACCCCCGCAAGCATCCCGCTATTAGATTCTGTGTTTATGGTGACCTGTGACCCCAGCATCCATGCCTTCACCAGCTGGCTTGGCGAAATTTTCAGAACACTTAAAAAATCCGACTCCCACGAGATACCAATGAGGTGTTGATTAGAATGACTTACTTTGATCTAGTCGATGAAGGTCATAAAAACCATGCAGGGCTGTGTGGCTGACCAGTGGCCCTCCAGAAAGCCCAAAGACAGACTGTTTTTGCTGTATTACAAGCACTGTAGGAGGAAACAGGAAACTCTTTCTTCTTTCTGTCCTTGGGCCATTTGGAGGTTGTTCCCTTTACTTGCTCCTGCTCTCCACACCCACCCACAAACATCCTAGAATACAGAGTAGAAAGCATAACTGTCAGCTGTATCTAACGCTAAAGAAAAATACAGATATAGATGCAGTGGTTTTCATTTGAAGACCTCCCTTCCTCAATGACTACAAAGCCTTTTGCAAAACTGCCATTTCCAATAGAGGAGAGGAGACCCCTTATAAAAATGGAAAAACCGGGGCGCCTGGGTGGCACAGTCGGTTAAGCGTCTGACTTCAGCCAGGTCACAATCTCGCGGTCCGTGAGTTCGAGCCCCGCGTCAGGCTCTGGGCTGATGGCTCAGAGCCTGGAGCCTGTTTCCGATTCTGTGTCTCCCTCTCTCTCTGCCCCACCCCCGTTCATGCTCTGTCTCTCTCTGTCCCAAAAATAAATAAACGTTCAAAAAAAGAAAATTAAAAAAAAAATGGAAAAACCTAGGCACAGACAGAAGATCAGATAGCCCAAGGTCACATTTGGGAGTAAGGGATAGAATAAGAAAAGGTCAGGGCGCCTGGGTGGCTTGGTCGGTTGGGCGGCCGACTTCGGCTCAGGTCATGATCTCACGGTCCGTGAGTTCAAGCCCCGCGTCGGGCTCTGTGCTGACAGCTCAGAGCCTGGAGCCTGTTTCAGATTCTGTGTCTCCCTCTCCCTCTGCCCCTCCCCTGTTCATGCTCTGTCTCTCTCAGTCTCAAAGATAAATAAACGTTAAAAAAAAAATTTTTTTTTTTAAATAAGAAGAAGAAAAGGTCACTGGATGTCCCCAGAATGCTAGCTACAGTGCTGGTGCTCAGAGCAGTCTCTGCAGATCAGGCACTGATTAGGGGACAGCAGCGACAGCAGGCCTGGGTCCCTGCTTTGCTTTGCATCTTCTCAAGGCTCTTAGGGCCTCAGAACCTTTCCCACTTCTGGTCTACGCTGTCAGTTTCCAGGAATTAGTCAGAGACTCCTGTGTGTTGAATGAACTGCAAAGTTGCCACCCAAACCTGGCTCACAAGGCTGAACTCATAATTACACTGATTCAGGTTACCATAGGGGGCCAGGACTAGGATGCCTGACATTCATGGATAGGAATAGCATGAGTACTTATGTAAATTACATCATAAAATGCAGAGGAATGTAAATATTTTCTGTTTCTTTGGCAATAGCTCAAAATGATTTTTAACAAAATATTTAACAAGATTTTTTTCTCACGTTGAGTCTTAAGAGATTTATTTTCTGGAGTAGCTATCCATTTACAAACAGGTTAAAAGATAACACATGTAAACACAACCTAATATTCACAATTAAAATTCAGTAAAATGGTGATGTTAAAAACTGCCTTTTTGACGTGTGTAAGCAACATGTAGTGGTGTATCCAAAACAGTTCCTGTGCTCCATTTTGTAAAACTTTTCATCACAGTAGTACAATGAATAGTGTCAGGTGAAGGCGGTCAGTGAGTGGTGCAAATTCAGGCTTTGGAGTCAGTCTCTTGGGGTAAAATCCTACTTCTGCCACTTAACTAATTACGGCACCCGGGGCAGTAATGTGACCTCTCTGAACCTCAGTTTGTCTTGTGTAAATTAACAATAATCATCCCCACCCTGTAAAGTGGAGGCTTCAATGAATTAATTTATGTGAACCTCTTAGTTCCACGCCCGCTACATCATAAGCACTTGAGAAACAGTGATTATTATGAAGAGGAATGTGACAAATTTCAAATATGCCCATGCAAATCATAATGGGGTGGAGGGCGGGGGAGGGGGAATCTGAAGGGAAAGAGCAAAGCATCACTAGCTGTGCTAGGCGAGTGCAGCTGGGGGTCTACAAAATGTGGATAATGAAAAAGAAACCTGGGTATGGACTTAGGTGAAAGCAACATTTCAGTACAGTTATCTCCAACGGATTCGACGGGCTGCCGAATTCTTTGAAGGACATAACCACAAGACTCACGGACAGGACTCCAATCTTGCCAAAGTGAGAGAGAGAGAGAAACTGTGAATAGTTGCTCAGACCACTCCAGACCTTCACTGGTGCCACAGTATTTGTGTGGCATCTTGACTAAAATAAAACTATCCGGGGCAGACTTCTCCACTTTGGGCTATCAGCCCCTCTGCCCTCTGGAACTCATCCTGGCAGCCTGATACTTGCACCAGACCACCCCGTCTTGTGTGTTTGGAGCGGGATGTCTACTGGTCCTTACGTCAGAGGATTTTCTGGAACGGAAAGCATCTATTGCCCTCTAGTCTATAAGTGAGGCAGGCCATGCATTACGGAGAAACTGAAGTGCTTGAAGAAGGTTCAGACCTCACTGGTTTGAGCAGGTCATGAATGCTAAGCCTCCATGAGGTGGGACCATATGTCTCAGAAGTACCTTGATTTCTCAGTTCTTACTTCCAAATGGATGGAATAGACCTTGGCCAGAATCAACCTTCTGCATCCCCTTCCACAATAAGAACAACTTTGGCAGTGGGAACCAGAATATTAGCTTCATCAGCTTAGGTCTAGGTCATCTTGACTGAGGCAAAGCTCCCTGTTCTTCCACCTGAGAAAGCACGTGGCTCTCCTGGGGGCATGTAAATGGTCTGAAAGATCTCTGACACAAGCCAGTCCTGGTCCTTAAGGACACCTTAAGTGTTAGGTTCAACAAATGAACGTATCTTCTTGGCAGGAACAGTGGCTCAGGAACCAAGTCTAGGATATAGAAGACTTCACCTATATTTCAATTTTCCCTCCTAGATGATAAGGATAATAATAGCACATACCTCCTAAGATTATTTCAAGGATAAGATAGTATATCTAAAGTGCTTGGGACAGTATCTAGCATATTCAATAAATGTCAAGAAATAAATGTCACTTAGTAAATAATTCTCAATAAATGTCACTGATGCTTATGATGAAGAAGGGGAGGAGGAAGAAGAAGGGTATACTACTCAATGTCAACTAAATCCAAATTCCCCAAGAGAATTGTCTTTCAGGATTTAGTAGGAGAAAAAATTGTTTTCTCCAAGAGAAACTGATGAGAATATAAATTTTTTTGTCACTGTGTTTAGGATTCTCAAATTAAATTTTAATCCCCAGTTACCACTATGTTAACCCTAGTGGTTAGAATATTTGCTTTTTGCCTTGTTTGTTTGTTTGGTCCTGATTTCTATTTTATTAGTCTTGTCTTTTATGTCCTTTATTGTAAGCTGCCTGGAATTCCTGTTGGAAGAGGTGAGATATAAACAACAAAATAAAAATAAAGAGAAGACACTCCATAAAAGTTTGCTGAATTTATTGAATTGTCGAATCTTTCCACATAAAGCAGACTGCTTCTGAAAAACGAGCAAGCACAAGAGAGAGCAATAAGAGAAAAACGGTCTTCTTATTTTCTTGTTTATGTATCAAAATCCTACCTAGGAGAGCAATCCCATTTCTCTCATTTCCTGTAGCCATGATGCAAATTCCCTTCTCCTTATGAGAGGATCTGAGAATCTGTGTGAGGGCAGATGCTTCAAGAGGCTGAGAGTACAAGTTACACACCATCTGTTCATCCTCTGCCTCGAGGCATGTGCCATTTCTTGTTGGAGTAGCAACTTCAACAGCTAATTGCAGCCCTGACTTTCATTACCCTTCCACCACTGCCCTGCCCTGCCTCGCGGAGAAGAAAGAAAGACAAAGGGAGAGAGAGTGGGAAGGGAAAGAAAGAGAAGGGAAGGAAAGGAAAGGAAGAAGAGAGAGAGAGAAAAGAAAGAAAATGTACATCAGCATCCTTGAGGATCAAAAAGATCTCATTTGAAGCCATTATTGAGGTTGCTATGGTGATGGACATTCTGATCCTGGGGTGAAGAAGCCACTGGTGCTGAGGAAAGCAATGAGTTACAGAGTTGTGGACGGACGGGCTCAGAGAGTGCCAGAGTGCCTCCTGGATGGAGAAAATGCCTGGCTGTTCCACCCACTCTCCGCACTCCTGCAAAGCCTTTCTGATGGAAAGCCAGCCTCTCCACAATCAGTTTAAACATTACCTGGTCCTTCTCACAACCTCCAGCATGCTCTGGGGTTCTGACAGAGTCCTTTTCTCGTTACTCTTTAATGGGCCCTACGATGATGCACTGAAGGAGTGAACAATTTCCCTGTGAGGGTTTTGAGTTAGGTTGATTTGTAGAGGAGCCCAGCTTCTCCTCTGATTGATCCCTAGGGGACTGCCTTTCCTAATGTGCCCCAAAGCTATAGGCTTCTGAGTCTGCTTCACACTGGGACTGGCTTCCACCTGTTTGGGAAGTGATAATAGCGTATTTTAGACAGACATGGTTCAAAGGCAAACGGCACTCTGAGGATGTTCTCCTCCAAAGCTTTTTCTTCATGTACTTGCCCAGCCTGCTTCTCCCACCTCTGTCCCCTAAAAGTGTGTGCTTTTCTCATTTTGAAAAAGGTCTGTTAAATCCATTAGGTAATATACACAAGGTCTAAAAGCTGAACCAACTAGTTTGTCTGACTAATGTGAACTAGCAAGGAGAACAATGAAGCACAAACAGAAGACAGGCAGAGAATGTTCCAACCTGAGGCTGGGGGCCACCATGGAAAACTGAAGATAGGTGGAACCAGCAGACACTCCCAGCGCTATTCTCCTGACTGGCTCTCTTACAAAGCTGGGAAGGCAAAAGTCTCTTTTTCCCAGCCTTCCTTGAATGGAGGAATGGCCATGTGACATCATTTCAGCCAACGATGTCTGATAGGGTCTTCTGAAAATTTATTGTTTTTCCCAGTGGAAAAAAAAAGTACAGGTGTCTCCTCCTTATATCCACAGGGGATATGCTCTAAGACCTCCAGTGGATTCTTGAAACTGTGGATAGTACCAAAACTTATATATACTATGTTTTTTCCCCTATACTTGCATACCTATAACAAACTTTATTTGATAAACCAGCTAAGATAAGAGATTAGCAATAATAATTAATATTAAAATAGAACAATTTTAATAATATACTGTAATACACATTATGTAAATGTGGTCTCTCTTTCTCTGGCTCAAAATATCTTATTGTGCTGTACTCACCCTTCTGCTTCTTCTTGTGTTGATGAGAGATGATAAAAATCCATCAGAAGGAGAAACATCTGCTTCCAGACTGTGGTTGACCATGGGTAACTGAAATACAGAAAGCAAAACTGCAGATTAAGGGGGGGGGGGTACTATTGTACCACCTTTTTGTCCCTTCTGCATTTTCCCTTTCTTGAATGAAGACATGATGGCCTGAACAGCCATGTGACAACCATGAGGGACTTGCCAAGACATCCCCATGGCCTTAGCCCTGGTATCATCAAACCTCTAAACCAACACCAGCAATGGACTATCTCCAGACTTCCTTTTTGAGAGAAAAACAATCCTATTTAAATCATAGTAGTCAGGTTTGTTTAGTTTTTTTTTTTTCCTTTTACTGATAGTTAAATGTTTTCCTCATTGAAATAGGCCCTATCATTTCCATATTCTGACTCTTTCTCAAAATGCAAACGTACAGGGAGAAGCAGACACCAAAGCCAATGAAAGCCTACTTCTTGAAAATTGTAAACTCAGAGCTATTTAATTTAAATCATTTGGCTGTGCCCAGTGATGTTTCCATGCATCTTTTCTGCTGTTTCTAAAAATTAGCTAGGTTAGGATTTTCTTAGAGCTTCAGAAATTCCTCTGTGTGCTATGAGAAATAGAGCAGTATCTCAGTGTCTCCTGACCAAACCATTTTGAAAGGGAGGAGACAAAGGGAGATGGGAAAGATGGCACAGGAGAATGATAAAGTAACGTAGCCCTACAGTTTCTGCGGGCATAGAAGAAAGGCCCATTTAATAAGCAAAATTCCTAAATGGCACAGTCATGAAGAGAGAGACAGGACCCTAATTTCCTTTCCCTTTTTTTATATGACAAGCCCCAATCCCAACAACTCAATTTGCTGTTCTTTTGAGACATTTTCCACCGAGAAAGAAATCGAAGAGGGAATAAGGATACGTCCAACCCTGAAACACAACAATGGAGGGTTTATAAGACTGATTTTTCCAAACTACTCTTTTTTTTTTTTAATTTTTTAATGTTTTATTTTATCTTTTAAGAGACAGAGAGGGACAGAGCACGAGCAGGGGAGGGCAGAGAGAGAGGGAGACACAGAATTCAAAGCAGGTTCCAGGCTCTGAGCTGTCAGCACAGAGCGCAACGCGAGGCTTGAACTTGTGAACTGTGAGATCATGACCTGAGCCGAAGTCAGACGTTCAACCAACTGAGCCACCCAAGCACCGCTTCAAACTACTCTTACTGCATTGTGCTCACCACTGGTGTTGGCACGTGTTTTGCTCTCTCTTTTCTACCTCCGGGATCCTGGACCCCTAGTTCATTCAAAGGTAGGGATCATTTCCTCTAATGGCAAAGAAAACAGAGGATTCAAGCACCTACTTCCTCACTGACATCAACCGTCTACCATATTCCCAGACAAAATAAGAATAAAGTGCATCAAACTCCTGTTCCTCAGGTTTGTCATCATTTTCTGGTTTCTCCAAAGTTCTTCTTCAACTTTCTTTAAGGGCTTTTCTCTCTCTAAAGATGTGTAGATTCCTCAGGAAACTTTTCTACCCCCCACCACACCAACACACACCCCGCTGAATTTGTTGCCCCATATTAGATCCCAGATTCTGAGAGAAACCAGGAAAGACCCAGTGCACTTGCCCAAATCTACTTCTTTGTCAACATCTCAGATCTAGGGGAATATCTTTTCATACATTATATCAGACACCATCCTCATGCTTTAGACAAAGAAGTCTTGCTACTTTGGGACCTACGAGTGGAAAGTCTGAGAGCTGGGACATTTGGATGATTTTTTTTACAGGGAATCAGACTGGGAAGTGCCATCAGAAGGACTTCCCTTTTATATAGCCTCTGGATCAAGGAAAAATCTGACACAAAATGACTTGAGAAATAGTCTTAAGATCTGTTCACAAAAGGAAAAGATAACTCTTCAAATGATTTAATGAGAGATATTCATCTGTTCCTTTACTTAACAAAATACATTGAATGACTACTACATGCCAGGGACTAGAAATACTGAACAAGGCATGGACCTTGTTTTAGAGTTGCTAACAATGTGATGGGAGGTGAAGGAACTGAGACATCAGAATGTGGTATGATAAGTACTATGACAGAGATAGATAGATGATAGATGGATAGATAAATGATAGAGAGAGAGAGAGATGGATAGATGGATGGATGGATAGATAGTTGACGGATGGATAGATGGATGGATAGATGGATGGATAGATAGCTAGATAGTTGATGGATAGATAATAGGTAGATGATAGATAGATAGATAGATGATAGATAGATAGATAGATAGATACGAAGAGCATGTAAGCATCAAGAATGTTGTGTAGAAGTTAACTGACCAAAAGAACTCCAGAGGAGAGAGGAGATATGAACACAAGAGGCACTGAGCTAGGAGAATGGTCCTGGATTGGGAAGGCTGCCCAGGAGGTGCTGGGTGAGAGAATGGGAGCACTCTTTCACTGCCCAGGAGCTGTGTGGGGTCAGAGTCCATGCCTGCCAAAACTAGGGCTTTATATCACCTGCATCCTGGAAAATTGGAGGTTTCTTCATTTAGAACAAGCTGCCTATAGTAAGAACACAGCCCATCCACACCAAGCCTGCCCCTTTCTAGCTATCCTGGAGAGCTCTTCCCTGCAGTGCCAGGCTGGACAACTACAAAATTTTTGAAAAAGACACCTAGGCTGGGTGGTGATTCATACAAGCAGAGTCATATTTCTATACAATCATTTATTTAGTGGCTTAATGGTCAAACTCCATTGTATTGATGTGCCACACATTATTGAACCAGTTCCCTTATTGTTGGTCATTTGGGTTGTTTTTTATTAATGGTGCTGTGGTAAGCCATTAAAGAAGTTTTAAGCAGTAATTTATGTGATGTATTCAAGTTAACCACCTGAAAGGCCCTTTATTTTTCATCAACCTTTAAAAATCTACTTTAACTTCATTATAATTTTTACCAAAATGAACAACAAATCCCACCTCTGTCCTGTTGATCAGAACTCTGACTTTGTTTCACTGTCCTGCACAAGCAAATGGTTTGACTGCTCATTATAGAAACTTCCCAAAGACCCATCAGCTCTTTTAAAAAATATATCAATAGAGCATGCCGTAAGGTCCTTTGAATCCCTCCCCTCAAAATCCTCACCTTGCTGTTCCCACCAACCCTGGATTGTTCCTACCCAATCCAAACCAAATGTCATCTTCCTCCTAACCTCCACTGAAAGACTTACCTTAAACCAAACTTTCATTCTCAGTAAGTTCTGACTTTCCCTTTCCTGTTCTGAGACATTGCCAACAATTTTCAAGGTTGTGGTCTCCTTCATGGCAGAGAGCTAGTAAGTTCAGTTTTGACTTAGCAACAGGTTGCACTGGTGAGATTTGAGGAGCCAGCTGATGACAGGGTCTACACATTTTGCATTGTGATATCCTCAAGCTGTCTTTTGGAAAGATTGTACTAGTTGATATTTCCACCAACGCTGCACCGGTGGTCCCATTTTCCCATCTCTCATCAATATAGGGTTTTTTTTTTTCACTGTATTTGCTAATTTGAGAGACAAAAGAATCAAACACTCATTGTTATTTGTATTTCTTTACTATGTGGTGAGCTGGACCATACATTATGATCTCTGAAATTGGACAGATTGGATGCTCTTACCAGGGCCATGTTAATCTTGGCTCTGTGCTTTAGATTCTAATTCTGTGAAATGGGGTGTGTCGGTCTGAGTTCTCCAGAAAAATAGAATAAAACTTTTTTTCCATCTTTCTCTCTTTGAACAATATCTAGACATCTCTAGATGTGGGGGAGGGTGTGGGGGAGGAAAGAGAAGGAGAGCGAGAAAGAGAGAAAGATTGATGGATATACTGTAAGAAATTGGCTCACATTATTACAGAGACTGAAAAATCCCTAGATCTGCAGTCATTAAGCTGGAAACTCAGGAGAGCCAAAGGTGTACATTCCAGTCTGAGTCCAAGGCAGGAGAAGACTGATGCCCCAGCTCAGAGATAGGCAGGTAAAGAGAATTCTTCCTTACTCAACCTTTATTCTATTCATGACTTCAGTGGATTGGAAGGCCACCCATGCTGGGGAGGGCAATCTGCTTTACTCGGTCTACCAATTCAAACTTTAATATCATCCAGAAACACACTGACAAAAACACCAGAAATAATGTTTAACCTAATATCTGGGCACTTCAGGGCCCAATGAAGTTGACACAGAAAATTAATTATCACATAGGAGTAATAATTGTCCCTGCTAAAGAAAGGGTCGTGGGAATTAAATAACACAGGTAAAGTACTTAAAATGGTGCCTGGCACATAGTGGGCACACAATAAAATATTTAAGAAATGAGATTCATCATTTCGTATCAGAAGGGGAAGATTCTATTACAAGTGTTGAATTTAGCTTTCAACTCTTGAAAGATTTTTATTATACCATTTTCTAATTGTTTTCATGGTGTTAGTATGTGACAATAGTATGGTTGATCAACCAATTCTAGAATTTTGCTCAGAGGGTAAATGGGGCTTTATCATAGGAGAAGGTCAGTATCTGAGCAGGAAAGGAGCCTGTAGTCAGTGGGCTTCTCCCCAGCTGTGTGGCTGGGTCAGGGGTTACACCCCACTGGGAAATGGGTATAATGAGTTCCTGTTGATTTACCACCCCACTGTTCTGGTTAAAAATTTAAATAGTAATTTTCTTCTAAGTGCAAATCATAAGCCCATTCACTAAATGAATTAATTTGAATGACAATGATGTAGAGAAGAAAAATGAGGACTCTGGTTTTTCATTGCAGACTAGGCCTCTATTTCTTTAAAAAAAAAAAAAAAAAGCAAGGAGGAAGGAATGGAAATAACAGTGTCAAACCAGGCAGGATCCCTGATGATGACTCAGTGGCTCTCAGCTCCTGGAAATTACAATAAAAGGACATAAAATTACAGCACCAATTTCTCCAAAATGGCCCTGTACTTCTTCAGAAATGGTCTGAGACATTCAGGTATTCACATATATAGTCTTTGAACTAGAAAAGATAATCAAGATCTCAGTCCTCTGTTAAAAACCATCCAATGACTCCCCATCTCCCTGCATCTGACTTGAAATTCAACGTTGTGAAAAAGGCTTTCACTACCCACTGGATCTGGCCCTGCTCCAACCCTTGTTCTCTCTCAGATTTGGGGTGGGGGGAAAACCTCACATCTGCCACATTCCCAACCACCTTACGGGGTTGTTGGCGCTTTGACTCCTGTTCCTGTGTCTGTGCCAAATGATACTCTTTCTGCTCTGTGACTCCCCTCCAAGTGACATTCATCTACATTTTCAAAGAACACCACTTCAGATATTTTAACAGAGAGGAGAATTTTAAGTGGAGAACCTATAGGTATTTTTTTTTTATCAGCGTACTTATTAATTAAAGGATTGAAGAGTTTTTCATACTACTAAGCTCTGTTCTCATTCTCCCATATCAGAGCTCAAACAAGGTTGAAGCACAGGAGGACACCCTCAAGCATTTGTTTTGAAGGATGAGACTATTCAATGAGGGAACGGAGAAAATTAGAGACCCTGAGAGGGAAAGAGGAAGATCATGAGGGAGAAGTTTGGACAGTTGTGAAGTTAAGAGGATTTATAGACATCTAGTCAGGGAAAGCTCTTGCCCCCACACATCCCCTCCACTCCTCCTTTCCTAGAAAGTCAGGGGTCTCCAAGACCACCTCAAGGTCAATGTTTTGCCAGGAGGACTCACATGATTCAGTATTTAATCAACTCAAGGCTAAGATTTATTACAGCGAAAGGATACAAAGCAAAATCAGCCAAGGGAAGCCAGGCATGAGCTTTCAAGAGTCCTGTTTCTTTGGTCATACAGGACACATTTAATTCCCTCAGCGACAAATCATAACTCTACGATGCTACCAGCGAAGTTCAAGAGAGACTCAGTGCTTAAGGTTTTTACAGGGGGCTGCTCATGTAGGCACTGTCTGCTTAGCATGCCCCAAAATTCCAGACTCTCGGAAGAAAAGCAGCTGTTCAGCATACACCACATTATTTGCACAAACAGTTGAGGCACGGTGAGCTACTTTTCAGTTGAGGTGGTGGGAACCCTTCCGAAAGGTGAGTTCCCAGAGGCCACCTTGCAAGCTGGCCTCTCAAATCACAGCTGCGTCAGACCTGCTATGGTAATTCTTTCTGTATACATTTCTGGGTCTGCTCACTGTCTCCTGCAACACTACTTTCCACCAAGTGTCCCACTCAGGGGACTGAGGCGGCTGTTGAGGTCCCTCGGAAAAGGGCAAACAAGTCGGCTTGGCAAAGCCATACATACATATACACGTACATTTCAAGTGACCTTTTCTTCCTGTGGTGTCAGAGCTTCTGACAAGATTTCTTTGCCACACTTCCCCCAAACCAGCTTCTCCCTGCCTCACTCCACTCCCCCACTCCTGGAATCAGTTGTACTGGCTAGGTGCATCTAATGTTCTCCTTGACCTTTGGGAGTGAGTGTGGAAGCCCCCTGGCCACCCCCGACTCCAGAGGAGGATGAGTTCATTCATCAGGTATTACGGGGCATCTCAGGACACAGAATGGGCCACAGGAATCATGGAGAGTGACACTGCAAATAGCCCCAGCAGGAGGGACCCTGATCTGAGGGTAAATCACTCTGGAAATCACACCTAGAAGCATAAGGCAGGGGTGAAGGAAAGACTCTGGGGTCTGGGTTCAGGTTCTAGCTCTGTTCCTGGCTAATTGTGGGGTCCCAAACTCTGTATTTGGAAAGTGAGGGTGATAAACTCTATCTTGTATTTGTTAGGAGGATTAAATAAGAAACTCAACACAAAGTGCCAGTTCTCGTCTTTCATCTTTTCTCTGCTCTAAAGGGCTCCAAATCATGCCTGATTCTCTCAGTAGCTAAATTCCAATGTTCAAGGCATTAGAAGACAGCTCTGTAGTGTAAACAATAACCCTGCCTCACTCTCCCAGCAAGGATTATCGACCCAGACGAGGTCTGTTTGCTCAGCAGGAAAAGGCTCTGAATATAAAGGTTCCCATAGAAATCCCAGAGCCCCAGAAAGCTAGACTAAAGGAGAAAAAGTTTAAACAAGTTTAAGTTGAGAGTTGATCATAATCAACAAATATTTATCCTAGATCTATTCCTGGGATGGGGACAGCAAGGACTGTAAGAGAAGTAAGGGATGAGACCCAGTGGTCTTGACTCCTAGGGAGCTGGGATTCCATTAAAAAGAGGAGCTTCAGTCACTTGGAGTAATAAGACAGGTGTACAGAATAGAATGAAATCAAAAGTTTGTTTACAGGCAGAACAGGCTCTATAGCATGCTACAGGAATAGTCCGGAAGTAAGGGGACTGTCCTCTGGGCTTTTGCAGTAGGCAGCCCTTAAGAAGGCCCCCCAAACCCCCACCTCCAGTATTCAAACCCTTGGTAATACCCTCTCATGTGGGCTGGACTTAATGATTTAGTTCTAATAAACAAGATACAGCAGAAGTAATGGAATGTCACTTGTCTTTATAAAAAGACTGTAGCTTCAGGGGCGCCTGGGTGGCTCAGTCAGTTAAGTATCCAACTTCAGCTCAGGTCATAATCTTGCAGTTCGTGAGTTCAAGCCCTGTGTAGGGCTCTGTCTTGACACTCAGAGCCCAGAGCCTGTTGCAAGTTCTGTGTCTCCTTCTCTGTCCCTTCCTCTCTCTCTCATTCTCTCTCTCTCTCTCAAAAATAAATAAATATTAAAAAAAATTTTTTTAAAAGACCATACCTTCTACGTGGATATTTTACTTGTTCACTTGCCCTAAGGAAAGCCAGTTGCCATGTCATAAGATGCCCTAAGGAGAGGCTCCCATGGCAAGAAACTGAGGTTGTCCTCCCACCAATAGCCAACAAGGAATTGAGCAGTGCCAGTGACCATGGGATTGAGCTTGGAAGTGGGCCTCCTAGTCAAATGACACTGCAGCCCTGGCTGATGGTTTTCAACCTTATGAGAGAACTTGAACCAGAGGCACCTACCTAAGCTGCACCTTGATTTCTGACTCCCAGAAACTGTGGGATAATGAATGTTTGTTGTTTGTTGCTACTAAGTCGTGGAATTAATACAGCTGACAAGAATGAGTGGGAACACAGGGGGTGGAAGGTGTGAGGGGGAAGGAGGTAAAGGAGAAAGGGGGACAGAAGGAAACAGATAAGGAGAATGAATATGAATGAATTTCAAGTGAACATTTTGGTGAGAAACACTATTGAGGAGACTAGCTCCTGGTTAAAAACCTGGTGTGTCTTTAGTCCTGACAATAGGTAATTACAGAGGCTTTGCCTGGCAGGTCCGGGGGGAAGCTGCCCTCGCCACAGCAGCCTTGGTGCACGGCCTCCATCGCATCTGGAGGGAGGTGCAGTCAAGCACTCAGGCCCCCCTCCCTGGTTTCGCTCTTGGTTTCTTTGCATTCCTAGCTGGGAGACACCTTTGTTCCCGTCTCCCTGTCTGAGGCTTGAGCAGCGGTCCTCTTCAGGTGCCCATCTCTGCTGAATCCTCCTTAGTGGAGGGAGGAATGGACGTGGGGGAGGAAACCCTGAAGACACTCTCTTCACTGTCTCAGTACCCAGTACTTTTCCACTCGGAGCCCTTCCCCCATCCCTTTCCCCCAATCTCAGGATCCAAAAAACTACCTTTTCTTCAGGGGCTTCCTCAAGAGCAAGACAACCCTCACATCTGTGCTGATCCACTTGACTCTGGACTGCTGTGCCTTTCCACAAAGGGAAATGGAACAGGGCCAGTCATTATCTTTTCCAGTTTTAGACTTGCTGATACCATAGCAATGAGTGATTTATGGTTTAACTCTTTCATTTTTGGCTTGTTGCTTTAACCAGGTACTCTGCCACCTGGTAGCTCCATCCTCTCTCTCCCAGCTCGGGTGAGCCTCTGACAATGGTCACAAAGGTATGGAAGGAGCAACATTTGTGGCCTAGGCTGGACTCTAGCTGGAGAAAATGAGAAATAAGAGCCCTAGAAAAACTCAGCTCCATCACTGAAGAAGATGACTTCCAGAGAAGGAAACCAAAGCTCCTGGATGGAAATGATGGATAGAAGGTATGTTCCTTGTCATCTGTCATCTTCAATAAGTCTCCACTTGTTTTTTAGAGCATCATCCACTTACAGACAGGTGCAGCCCCTGTCCTCTGGGGCCATGCTGTCCTGATGACTTTGCTAGCATCATCAGCATCACCTGAGAGCTTGTTGGAAATGCAGAATCTTGGGCTCCATTCAGACCTACTGTGTTATAATCTGCACACTAACAAGATTCCCAGGTGATTTGTAAGCACTGGTCTAAAACAGGCTGACAGACTCATTCGATTAAAAACAAACAAAAACAAAATCCTAAAATGATTGTGTTAATACGGGAAGTTGAGAATTGGAATCAACTAATTAATCACTCACCCAATTATTTATTTATTAAAAAATATTTAACGATCATCTGCACTGGGCATACAAAACTGAAAATCAATATACACAAGTTCTTGTGCCCCAAAGAACTTAGAGCTGGAAGAGCAGTCACACATGTAAATAGCCAAAGAAGAGCTGTCGCAGGTACTAAAATGGAAGTATTTACAGGTATAGAGGGGCATAAAGAAGGCAACCTTCCACACAAAGGTGTGAAGGATCAAGAACAACTTGAGTTGAGTCTTATAGATGACTGTAACCAACGGCAGAGAAGGAAACTCAAGGCTGAGGTTTCTAAAAGCTCGTCCCATTTGGCAAATAGTTTGGTGTGGCTGGGGAATGGAAACGCAGGGTGGGTTTGGCAAAAAATGGTGCTGGAGCAAGATACAGGGCAAACTTGTGAAGGCCTGATGTACCCATGCTAAGGAATTTGGATTGTCTCCTGTAGGAATCTGTGGACAGTGTCTCAGGTTGCTTTTGCAAAAGAAGACCCATTTAAAAGTGGCTTTCGTTGTAAGGGCATTTAATTTTCTCATATAATAAAAAGGCCAGCAATTGAAAGCTGAAGAGACTCATCAATGTGGGGCTCTTTCCACAAGCACAATATGGGAGTCCAGACCCAAGCATCACAGCTTCAACACACAACATCCGAAAGCAAGTAAAAGGGAATTCTTCTCCGTTGTATCTTTTTCATTAAAGAGAAACTTGCTTCCCAGAAGCCCTCAGAAGTCTTTCCCTCAAGCCCAGTTAGCCAAGGCATATTCCTATGCCTTAGCTGCAAGGGAATCTGGGAAGGTGAATATTTGGCACTTTGGGCATCTCCAACAGGAAACCAACAATGCCAACTTGTAAGAACAGTGTTGGGAATGGCTGAGGAATGGTGACGAATAGTATCTGACACAGGTGGGTGTTAAGCAGGGGAATCAGGTGATAAGATTTACATTTGTCAGACAACTCTGCCGGCAGCATGGAGAAGAGCTGGATGGGGAGTTGAGAAGGTAATAGAAGGGTAGGCTGAAGGTAGATCTGTGGGAGATGGTGGACCATTAGTGGCCCTTGGAGGAGCCAATCTCTCCATGTACACACGTGAGACATCCTGCTGGAGCACACAAAAGCAGTATATGGGGCCTTTCAGGGCTGAGGTGCTACCTAAACCAGTGATTTCTGTATTATTACAATCCCTGTAATCCCGTCTCAGCCTGCCAGTTGAAGAGGTTTGGGAAAATTAGGACTACATAGGACATATTGGAATTCATTTGTTTCCCATAAAATTACATGTGACTCTGTTGAAAATCATGGCTTTGAACTGCACATGTCTACTTATATGCAGATTTTTTTGGATAAAAATGTGCTATAAATGTATTTTCTCTTATGATTTTCTTTTTTTAAAAAAGAGTCTATTTCTTTTGAGAGAGAGCACGTGAGTAGGGAAGGAGCAGAGAGAGAGAGAGAGAGAGAGAGAGAGAGAAAATCCCAAGCAGGTTCCACACTGTCAGTGCAGAGCCTGATGTGGGGTTCAATCTCCCAAACTGTGAGATCATGACCCGAGCTAAAGTCAAGAGTCAGATGCTTAACAGACCGAGCCACCCAGTCACCCCTCTTAGGATTTTCTTAATAACATTTTCTTTTCTCCAGATGACTTTATTATAAGAATACAGTACACAGATACGTGATATTTTTAAAAATGTGTTGTTTATCCAGTCAACAGTAGACTATTAGTAGTTAATTTGGAGGGAGTCAAAAGTTATACTTGAGAGTTTTACTGCACACAGGAGTGGGGGTCGGCACCCCAACCCCTCTCATTGTTCAAAGTCAACTGTATAGTAATAGTTAATACTGAGGAGCTTTATGTTGGAAAGCTCCAAAAAAGTGTCCTTAGGGCCAACTGAGTAAATGTTTAAAAGGGCTTATAAAACTGAATTTCCAGAAAGCATTTCAGACCAACCTTTCAACAGCTGTCATATGTACAAGTTACTTGGAAAGGTTTTTCAAAAGGCTAAGACATAAACCTCTGGCCTTTGAGAGCTTGTTTCTGGTTTGAGGAACAAGACTTACAGATATGGATAGTACCAGATATGTTCTGATTAGAGATGTTGTAGCTGTAAGGGACCAAGGCCAATACAAATAAAGGACAGGGATAGGAGGTTATGAAAATCCATGCCAGTCAGGGTAGGAAATAGAGTAAAGCAGAGCCTCATGATACTAGAAATCACCAAGAGCCATGGCCCTTCTATCCTCTTTCTGGGGAACATGGTCACATATGCCCATGTGTCTCTGTATTGATTCCATCCTCTTGCTTCTTTTAAAAAACTAGCCTTTTCTGCTTACAGTTTCTGCACAAAGCCCAACATGGTCACCCTAGTACCAGGATCTGTGTGGCCTTCCAGGTCCTGTGCCTTATGCCACCTAACCATAATTTCACCATGTCATTGGCAGATGATCAGTCTATGAATGGGGTTCCTTAGGGTCAGGTGTCTCTTTCTGTTCTAATCAGCTGAGGTCTCAGTCAGGGTGGGGAGAGAAGAAAACCAGATATGCCCAGTACAGCCAGCCAGGATCCAGTCCATGTTGAAGTGGACACCTAGAAGACCTAAGGACCGAGGGGCAGAGAGTCTGTGGAGCTGGTGAAGGAATAGGCTTTTCTTGTCAGGAGACTCTGAACTGGAAACATTACTCTCTTTTTTACATCATTTCTGTTTTCTGTACATTTTTCCAAGATGAGAGTCAGACTCCAATAGTAGGAACATGAAGAACATCTAACTTCCCAGGCCACTGAGGAGGAGAAGCAGGGTCACTGGGAACCATGTTTCTAAGGTCATCTTTTCTGAGCGTCCGAGTCACTTCACTCCTCTGAACCTCATTCCCTCCTCTAGAAAATGAGGGGCTGCACTGAATGATTTCTAAGCTTCCTCCCAGCTGTGTCATTCTGTGACTGTCGGCTTTCTTCTTAAAGAGAGGGGTCAGAATAATAAAGAAGTGAGGAGCAAGTCTTCTCATTATAGAAAGAGGGCATCATTACTCATTTGCTGAAGCACAATGTTTGGTCAGCATTAATCACCTCTCATTTTTAGAAAATAATGTGACACGGGAGGAACCAAGATCCTAACTCTGAAGTGTAATTAAAACAAAACAAAACAAAACAAAACAAAACAAAACAAAACCCAGAGAGAGACCTCTGCTTCCTACTGCAGTCTATTCTGGTGGCAGTGGAAGAAAAGATGCTGAAGAATCCTCTGGATGTAACATCTGAAATGATAACCCTCCATGTCACGAACCAGGAAAAACTGAAGGCAGCTCCAGAGTCTGGAGACTGAGAGAACTGTAGTTAATGAAGTGGTGTAGCTTCCAAGTGACTCTAGAGGTCAATGAAAGAGCTGAGCACTGGAAGGATGGAACTGCAGTAAACTGATAATCAGGAGTGCTTATGGAGGGGCAGTTATTACCATGGGCCTCTGAACTTTCACTTGGACTCAATCTCTCAGCCTGAAGCAGCTAAAACCCCTGGCTGCTCACCTAGAAGAGACAGGTTCCTGCCTTGGAGCTACTGCAATCACTTGACATCCATCACAGCCCAGCTGTCACTCGTGACAAGCACACCGGACTCTATCACATGGGAGTAAATTAGCTTGACCTTTAGGAGAAAAGGAAAATATGTCACCTTCTAACGCAGGCAATAGGCAGATGTCCCCTGCTATAAAGAATGACCTCACCGTACAGCTTTTCAAAGAGGTAGACAAGGGCCCCCAAAGAGAGCTGGGAATAAAAAATTAAGGTCAGAGCAAAGACACACAGCACAAAGTTTAATTCCCATTGGCTTTCCATGATGCTCTCACAAGTATCATTTTTCTCAGGGTCTGATCTCTCTCCCTTCCTTCCAACCTTTCTTGGATATCTAATTAGCTTAGAAGGACAGCCAGGGTCTTTGTGTCATTAAATTGGATTTGGCCGTGAGGCCAGCATTGCTTGACAGTTTGAGTCATTTTAGGGGGTAGGATGTAAAGGAAGAGGCTTCTTTCTAAGCAGGTGTCCAGGACAGCTTCCTGGGTGGGCCTTCCTAGAGATGATGGTAGGAAGGGGGGATGCCAAGTACAGGGAATATACTCCACCCAAGGCTCTGCTCATGAATGAGCACCATCTTTCTCTTTCAGAGAGAACAGTGGGATCCAGCCCTGGTAAGGATCCTCAGCCTTGTTTCAAGACAATCTCGGGGCGCCTGTGAGGCTCAATTGGCTAGGCCTCTGACTTTGGCTCAGGTCATGATCTCACGGCTTGTGAGTTGGAGGCTTGCATGGAGCTCTGTGCTGACAGCTCAGAGCCTGGAGCCTGCTTCAGATTCTGTGTGTGTCTCTCTCTCTGCCCCTCTCCTGCTCTCTCTCTCTCTGTTTCAAAAATAAATAAACATTAAAAAAATTAATTCAAGACAATCTTTCCAGCCTGGGGACATTTGTTTCCATTGACCTGGGCACTGCTTAGAGCTGATGAGAGACAAATGGAAAGCAATCCCTCTGACCAGAAAGGAAACTGTTCCAGGTGACCTCAAGGCAAGGGACATTTTAGTTAGCTTATATCTTGGTTTGAGGTTTTGCTGGTTCTCTTGGTGTGACTGGATGACATCCTGGAGTGAGAAGGTGGGCAGGGACTCCTTGGAGAGAAATTCTTCTGGCCTGATGAGTGGGTTCAGAAAGATTGCCAGCCATCAGAGTGAGGTTTAAAGGCCATGGGAACAAAAACAGAACTTCCTCCCTTCTGCCTACACAAACCCTCCCAGGTTCATCTCTTCCATGAAACCTTCTCTGTCCACTCCAACCCTCATGGATCTGTCCCTCCTTTGAACTCCTAATGGAATTACTGTCCCAAAACTTATGGGATCACAGATCTGGAAGGATGTTACTTAGAGATCATCCAGTGCATTGAGGATTGGGATGAGAGTATTTCCCAGATGAGGAAACTGGTGCTCAGCAAGGTGAGGTGGATAGCCTTAGTGTATGGGAGTCCTTGAGGGGACAAAATAAATCACTATTGCCTAAGTTGAAAAGCTTATGTGATGAGCTCCCCCATTCTCAGTGCGGAGGTGAAGGGAATGCCAGAAGCTCAGAGCGAGCCTCTGTGTTGTCTCCAAAGAGATCAAGGTGTGGCAGCCTTATTCACTGATGCCCTGAAAGCCTCGTATAAAAGGGGTCACTTTTCCTTTCACCCTTGTTCACCTTTTCCTTGTAGGAAGCTCCCATCTCACTGTGGCTGCCTAGAATCAATCCTGGTCTTTGTGCCAGGCTTATGCTTAACTCCCACAGTCTTGGAAGGCATGGGTTCCTCCCCCATCTCCCAGGTGTAGGAGAGGGAAAAACTCACCATCAAGGGCTGGCTTGTCTCCTATCCTGGAGTTTGTGGGCTCCCTCTCCCCATTAAAGAAGAAAAGTCTTCCCCAGCCTTCTCTTTTTAGAAGAAAAGGAATTTACTAGTTTAATACAAAGGAATGCAATAATAATTAGCTAATCTTTATTACGTATCTACAATGGGCCAAGTACGGCTGTAAAGACTTCACAGAATTAACTCACTTTATCCTCCAACAACTCTATGAGGAGGGTATCATCATCACCTCATTTTGCAGACAATGAAACTGAGGCTCCAAGATGTGAATTTGCCCAAGGTCACCCAGCTGGTAAATGGCAGAGCTGAGATTTAAATCCAGGCTATCCTGTTCCAGAGTCTGGTAGTTTCTCCAAGATTCAATAGAGTCTTGCACACAATGCACAATGGAATGCAATAATAATATTATACACTTCGGGATGGCAAGACCCCAAATTGCTTGTTCCTACATTCCAAAAGGCTATAGGGATATTTTAGTTCTTTTCTTGAATGAAGGCCTAAAGAGGCAGCTTGGGGCTTCTGAGTACTTCTGAGTCTGGCATCATAGACCATGTGAAGAGTGTGTTCTTGACTGGGTGAAATGATAATAGCAAACACTTTCTGAGTACTTGCTTCATGTAAGGCACTATGCTTAGCATTTTACAGAAAGTGTCTCGTTTGCTCTTTACTACAATTTTATAAGGAAACTCCTATGTAATACCAACACTTTGTGGATGGGGAAACTGATGCTTAGTCCAAGGATCCATGGGTAGTAAATATCAGAGCCCATGCTCTAAGAATTGCCATTATACATGCCTCTTCCAGAGTGGTATGTGAGCAGCAGCACTGACTTGATGGCTCTGAACAGAGGTTAAGAGATCCTGTAGGTGCAAGACCACCTTTCATAAGATGGCTGTCCCTCACCAATTCATTGATTTGCCTCACCCACCTTCTTGACCAGTTACCCAGCTGAGTGGGGCCGTCAAGTTCAGCATTGACTGTAACTATGACTGCACCAGAGTTGATTGAGCTGATTCTAGCTCACTGTGACCTTGGACAGCATCACAAGCCAAAAGGAGAGAACTGATTCAGTGGGGGTAAGTAAGGTCCAAGAGTAATTCCTTTTTGGCTGTGATTCACTGCAGGTTGGCAGAGGGAAAGCAGTGTTGCAAGGACGCAGTACAATGTAGTGATTAAGTGTAAGATTCTGGAGCCAGATTCCTTGGGTTCTAAACTCTAGATCTGCAACTTACTAGCTGTATAACTTTGGGAAAATTATTTAATTTCTCTGTTCCTCAGTGTCCTCATTTATAAAATAGGAATGATGATAGGGCCTACCTCATAGGATTATTATGAAAATAAATAATGCAGTATTTATAAAGCTCTTAAAATAGTATAGAGCATACAGTAAGTGCTATAGAATTTTTATTAAATAAGCATCGACAGCAGACCATATCTTAAAACTTTATACCCTATCTTCTCGTTGGTATTGCTGGGGTAGAGGTGGGATGCTGTTGACAGGGTACAGAGTGGATAGGGATAGTAAACCAGCTTGCATTTATGCTGTGTGGCCATAAAGGTGATGAGTTTAGAAAGGACAAAATTTCCTTGACTGATTTATCCCTCAAGTCATACTGTAAGCACCTAGGAGGCAAGAGTCATGTTGCTTAGTTTTCATCCCCTAGAGTGGCTGACAGAAGAATAGAGTAGGTACATAGTAAATGCATGTGTAATGATTCTTGTACACTCCATACATTCCCTAGTTTAGTCCCACATTAAGGTTTACCTCGATGGCTGCAGGTCTTCTAGTGGGGCTCCTTATCTCCCCTCCTGCTGCCTCCAAAGGTGCTGAACACAGCTTCCCACAGCTACCCTTCCCAGGGCACATGCCACTCCAATGCTCAGAAACCTTTGATGACCGGTCTTGGCCCTCCGCAAGAACATTTTGGCTGGAATTCAGGCTCTGCACAATCTGTTCTCAGGTGACATTTCTAAACTGTTTCCCTCAACCCCGCTATTGGCAGCTGTGTTCTAGCCAAACTATTAGCCTCTCTTTCCCCATGGGTCTCTTCCGTCATCTCCATATGTTCAAGTCCTACCCTACCTTGAAGATGTACTCAAATGCTCCCTGATCTCTCCAACCAGAAGAGGTTTCCCTTCTTCTGAGTTTCATAGCACTTTATACCTGATCTTCCATGTTTGTCATATCCTGGTCTGTCTTATAGTTATTTATGAAATTAAATGACCCTCTCTCCAGCAAGAATGTAAGCTCTTCAGGGCGATGTGTCTAATCCATATTTGTATCTATCATAGGCCTTAGTAGTACTTCTCACATATACTAGGAACTAAATATTTTCTGGACTTATGGATAGATGGATTATGAACAGACAAATAAGCTTTCTTGATGATGAAAAATTTCCAAGGGGAGTCCTTTATCTTTACATTTTCAAAAGACACTTTAGTCCCAGGATCTACTCTCATTCATGAAGAAATGGCACAGGGATTCAATGTTGCTTGACTTGACAGGTGCATTGGGTGGCCTACAAATTTCAAGATGGGGCCTGGAGGGCAGAGAAGTGAAAGAATTAGTGCCTAAGTCCAAGACTAAAGGAAAGCCCTTTTTCCTGGTCAATATTCAAACTATTTACATACCAGGATGCTCAGGACAGTGTGAATTATCCTCTGCCATTAGAGATTATTAGGAAATAGGTACCTCAAAAGTTGAAATTATTCACCAATTGCTAGGGGCAGTGAGTTGATCATTCACAGCTGAGAGAGGAAAAAGAAGGAACTTTTATTGAGTGCCAACTATTATCTTATAAACATAAGACGTCGATTTTATGAGATAGATATTAGTTTCCCAATTCTACAGATAAGAAAAATTAAAAAGGTGAAGTAACTTGCCCAAGATCATGTAGCTAGAAGTGGTGAAGCCTAACTTTAACCTCAGTTCTGACATCCAAGTCCCTGTTCTTTTCACAAAGCAAAACATTACACTCTTTGTTAATTCTCATTGCAGTCTCACTCAAGTTAGAAAATTCTACGCTTCCTTATATTTATGCCTTGAATACTCCTTTGCTAGGTGACCTCTTCATTTAGCACCTCCACTGAATTAGTTGAAGTGATTAACCCTCATTGTGGTAAAAAAAAAACTACTCTCAAAATCTCTATGGCACAACACAATAAATATATTTCTCACTCATATCATAGTTGAATACAGTTGGGCAATTCGCCTCCAACCAGTGACCCAGGGATCCAAACTTCTTCCAGATTGAGACACTGTAACCTTAAATATATAGCTTCCAATGTTACCATCGAAAAGGAAGAGGGTGGGGACAATTGCAAGTGGTGTTTTATGGCTAGGCTTGGAAGTGTTATACATCATCCCATTTGTCAGAACACAGTCACATAGCCTCAACCTAAATGCAGAGAAGAATGGAAAATGTAGTCTTCCTATGTGTCCAGGAAAAAGAAACAGGATTGGTAAAAAGCATTAGCTGATTTCTGACACACTCACTGTATCAGTCAGGGTTCTTACAGGAAACAGATGGCACACTCAACTGGAATTTTGAATTTAATGAAGGTACTATTCACAGAGGTGAATGGGGTTAAGGGAGTCTGTATGGGTTTTGAAGTATCCTGTAACTAGCAAAAACAGGAAGCCTTATACCACCCCTAGTCCAAGGGCAAGGAGAGAAAAACATGTTATTAGAGCCCATTAAGAGCTGGAGCCATGGAAGAAGGGCTTCCTGACAGAAGCTATAGTTGTAGAGAAATGCAACCACTGCCAGAATCGCAATGCCTAAGCAGGACGGAAATGGAGGAAGAAATACCCTGACCCTGTCTTCTTCCACCCTCACATCTCCTGCCAGTGCCTTTCTATGGCTAAAGCCAACTGGAAGCCAGGGGGAAGAAAGCCTGGGTAATGCCATCCACAGTGGTCAGCCTCCCAGGGCACAGGGAATGACAGACAACGGATCTTGAGGATAGAGATTCAAAAGAATAATCAACTCACTGCGCATTCCCTCTGAATGCCTCCCTCCCCTGGGAAGAATCACTCTCCCTTAGATCCTTCCCTCTGTGCTCTGCCTCCTCCAGTTCTGCCTATTCAGATTCACTTCCCTCAGCTAGGCACCCTGCATCACATGCCCTTCACCCTCTCCTGCCTCTGCCAAATCTTCATAAATGGGGTGGGGGAGAACATAGAATTACCAACAGTCCTTAGTTTTTCCCAATAGGACATGAAGAGAGAAGAGAGGACCAGCCAGGGCTGAGAGAGCCCCTGTTCTGAGAGATCTTACACTCCAGACCGTGAATGACTCAGTCCTTTACTCCTTCCTGTTTCTTTCTGCTCCCTCCCCCAGCACACCCTGTCCTCCACCTTCAGTAACCAGCCCTGGACCTGCATCAGACCTGGCTCGGTGCTGATTGTGATTAACTGTGCAGGTATGTTCACAGCAATTCAGTGCTCTTGCCGGGCTAGGAGAAGCAGCTGTGGTAATTACAGTGGATTTCTGGAATGGAAACTAATGGTGCAGGTTCACATCTAAAATGCTTTTGATACTCTTCATCATTAAAAGGCCATTAAAGGTACAACACATATATTACTGGACATCAAATCTACATTGATGTAAAAAGAAATTAGGCTGATAATTGTTCCTAAGACCATTATCTCAAGTGAGTGACGGCACGTGGTACCCCGTGCCATTCTACAGAAGGGCTTCCACTGACCCTGATCAGTTCAGTTTAGACAACACTGATTAAGCATGTCTATGTGCCATCCTAACCAGATGTCTCCGTCTGTGACTGCACTGATTTAGACTGTGACTTTCAAGGACTTGCACTCTGTTTTATAGGCTGAGCCCAAGGAAAACCCTTGCAGGCCTTGAAAGACCACAAAAGTTTGAAGCAAAAGCAATAAAAGAGACTGCATGAGTCTGTGACCCCAGCAAGAGAGGGAGACCACGATGTGTAAAATGATAAGACAGGGATGGCAGAACCACCTAACAGAGTGCTTTGCGTGTAATACGTATTCAATCAAAATCAGTTTAATTATGAAATTAATAAATGACCCAAAGGGATCTCTTTATAGCCTTCATGTAAGGATAGGGATTAGGCCATTCTTACTGGCTTAGATCCTAACTATCTCCCCCAAACCACCACCAGAGAGTCTCATCCAGAAGACTTACCATAGGCCAGGCTCTCCTCACTTAACCCTGTGCGTCTACATTCCCATCACCTGGTGGGGCCCAGTAGATCCAGCTGCCACCCCCTTGTATCACCGTCACTGCACCCCTCGCCCGGCTCCTCATTATCACTCCCCTTGTCACTTAGGTTGTGAGTTAGGTGACAACACCACAGTCTTATATCCAGATCCTCCGAGATGTTAAAGAGGATGAATGAAGAGGGAGAGGGAGCTCTGAGATTAATGGGCCACTGACCTCTCCCCAGAGAACACCGAGGCTGGAAGGCAGTGCAGAAGTAAACAGTGACACAGAGAGAGCACCTCACGGAGGAGACAGAGAATTAAATACATGCCACATGGCTTATCAGCTCTCCATACCAGATCTCCATACCAGATCCAGTCACTGCCAGAAAAAAATAGATAAATAGGTAAAAAGACTGTCACCAGTACAGGTTTGAGCTGGAACCAGCACGAGGTCTCTTGAAGCCCCTCAGCCTCAGAAGCAGAGACAAAGATATGACCGAAGCCCATGGAGAAGGTGATGTTTGCAAGCCCAGAAGAGACCAGGGACAGGGCGGTCATTCCTAAAGTGCAGGCCTCCCTTGTATCTGGGGCCACGTTCAGAATATACCACCGGGCTGAAAGTCCACCATGGGAGGACTGGTTAAATAAATGATGGTACAGCTATAAATTATTGTAGTATCTGTATATACTGATATGGAGAGGTCACCAGTAGCAGGGGTATAAAATAAAAGGGAATAAAGGTAGTATAATATGCAGCCATTTGTGTAAAAAATGGGTGAAAATAACATAACTTTATATGTTTGCTTATATATGCATATTTCCCCCAAAGAATATGTAAGAAACCAGTGACATTGATGAACCACAGGAAAAGGAAGGGAGTGGCTGGAGGTCTGAGGTAGGAGTGATACTTCTCATTTCCATATCTTTAAAAGTTTGAATGTAACTATGATTTATTCAGAATATAAAATAAAGTAAAATCATTTCTAAATGAATAGGGAACTGTCATTTATTGAAAATGTTTCAGGAACTTTGCATATATTATCTAATTTACTTCTCTCAATTTTATTGAGTCCTACTTTTTATTTTTATATAATTTTTTTAAACTTACAAAAGTAATACACACTCAACGCAGAAAATCTGAGAAACTCACACACCTAGGGAAAAAAAAAGAAAAACCCAGCTGTAATCCTAACTACCCTCAGAGGTAACTACTGTTAAAATTTTGGCATAAATAGGCTTTTGGTTATATAGTTGTTTTGTTAAAAAAGGAAGCACGGTGTTCATATTGTTTTTTGTAACTTGCTTTTCTCACTTTTCACCATAGCATGAACAGTTTCCCATGTCAACATTATTCTTCTATACAAGATCATTCCAAGTGGATACATGATATTATTTAATATGGAGGTATAATTTATTTAATAAATTATCTATATTTAAAAATACCATTTAAACATTCTTATATGTTAAGTTGACATGGCTAGCCAACAGCACAGCTGAGATTAGCATTCAGAGTGTGTCTGCCTTCAAAATTGGAGTTCTTTCCACCACTCGACACTGCCTGGATCTGCTTACTGGACCACAGATTTTCGTGATTTGGTTGTAGGGGAATATTATAAGGACCGTGCTCCATCAGGAAGATGTTTGGACTGAACACAACAGATTCCTAGAGGTAGGGAAAGTAAAATGAGATGTTGCCAGAGCTGTGCACACCTCCCTCTCAGAGATGAAGAAGTCACCTTCATCTTGGGGAAGCTGTTTGTGCTGAGCTGTCTGTTGGCAACTCAGCATAACCACTGCCCTACCCTAAAACCTCCTCTGCATTGCGGGAGAGAAATCTGGAACTACACTTCTGGGGATCTTCCTTCCTCTATGGTTCTGGGTTATATTCTGTCAATGGGAAGCACTTATGTAAGATTTAAGGCAGAAGAGAAGTAATTTTTCTCTGGTGGCAACTGGGGCCAAATATATAAGCAGATGGCAGAACCCAGGTCTGCAGTGATTTCTGGGCAAGCTTCTGCAAATCACCCGGTTTGGTAGCACAAGCAGTTGTGACTGCAGTGGCTTCCCTGTCCTTCACTTCTCCAGCCCATCTAATGCTCGTGGAGGCCTCTAATTCCCTGTATTAAACCCTTCCTACTTGGAACACCAACAGTGGATTCTGTCTCCTGACCACGCATTAAGCAAGACTTTAGGTGAAAGATGTGGTCCTTCAGGAGGTCAGGAAGGTTTTTTTCCCACAATTCCCCCATCCTGCCTCCTGCCAAAGACTTAAAAAGCTACTGTACTTGTGTGATTTCTCCATTTGGTCACTTTTTGAAGATATTAAAAGAGCATTAACGAACATTAAAAGAGCAGATGTGTCAGGCATCTGGATAGAGCCACAGATCAGAGGTACACATATGGCCTAGTGGGAAGGGCAGTCAGAACAACCAACAACACAAGTCAGTGAACTGAATCTCTTCTGTGTCCTCTCGGAAGAATGTGGTATCCAGATGTCATTTCTCTCAGGAAGCCTCCCTACCTTTTCTTTTTTTCAAGTTTATTTATTTATTTTAAGAGTGTGTGTGCCTGTGAGACCATGAGCAAGGGAGGGGCAGAGAGAGGCAGAGACAGAATCCCAAGGAGCCTCCATGCTGTCAGCACAGAGCCTGACGCAGGGCTCGATCCCTCAAACCGTGAAAGCATGACGTGAACTGAGATCAAGAGTCAGACGCTTAACTGACTGACCCACACAGGTACCCACATCCCTATCTTTGTAAGCAGAATTAAGTGTATCCTCCATAGTGTTACCAAGGTAACTTGTACACACATATCTCCTCTAGGGTAGGTCTTAGATATAAAAACCAATTATAGCAATGTGCTCTCCCCCACCAGACTTTTTCCCTTGAAATAAAGTGTCATCTACTTATCAACCTACCCTTCTAGGTAGCTGTATATAGACTCACTTAATAAAAGTTTGCTGAGTGAATAAATGAATGAATAACTCTCTGTCTCCAACAGCTCTGTTTTAGCAGCCAATTCAGGATTATATGCTGTTTTACCTCAAAATGGGAATGCTGTGCCCTGTGTATATCCTGAATTATAAATGGTGTTGAGCACATTAATTTCTTTAATGTTTGACCAATGAACCCTTGCTAGAGTCATGAAGTGCCTCATACGTCTCTTTTTTTTAATATAAAACTATGTTAACGTAATTATCATAATTATTTAAGAACCATGCATGCATAAAGATAAGAATTGAAGGGAATAGATAAAAATTGAAATTGCTTATTATATAAGGATTTTTATATTACACTGAACTTGTTCTTTACTTGTGATTTCTGTTAATGTTAAACTATTTAGCAACATGGCTCTTTAAGGGGCACCTGTCTGGCTCAGTCAGTGGAGCATGTGACTCTTGATTTCAGGGTCATGAGTTCAAGCCACATGTTGGGCATGGGACCTACTTAATTAAAAGAAAAAAATGGTACTAACAATGGTGGTCTCAGCTGTGCTCAGTTTCCTCATCTGTAATATGGGGGTGGTGGATGAGACTCCTCTCTCTTTGCACTCCATACATCCAATATATCACCAAATCCTGTTAGCTCTGCCTTCAAAACAGTCCCCCCCAAATGATGAGTTTTCTTCCACTATGACCACTTTGGCCTGAGCCGCCATCATCTCTCACTCAGAAGATAATAAGAATGATAACAATAACTCAAGCACAGAAGCAACATTTGCTTTGTGCTATTACAAATGTTTTTAACTCATTTAATCCTCAAAACAGCCCTGTGTTCTAAGAATTTCACATTTAATAACCCATTTAATCCTTACAAAAAACCCTATGAGGTAGGTACCATTATTATCCCCATTCTACAGATGAGACTGAGACACAGAGAGATTACACAGTTTGCCCAAGGTCACGCAGCTAGTAGGTGGCATAGCTGGGATTTGAACGCAGGCAGTCTGGCTCCAGAGACCCTGCTCTTACTACCTAAGCTTTTCACTTCTAAGATCACCATATGTCCTAACTGGTCTCATTGCTTCTGTCTCTATCCCCAACTACAGGCTATTCTCAAGGCAGCTACCTGAGTAATTGCTTTTATTACATAAATGAGATCGTGTCATCTCACTGCTCAAAACCCTTCAAAAGCTTTCCGTTTCATTTAGGCTAAGTCCTTATGCTGGTCTGCAAGGTCCTGCACCATCCAGTCTTCCATGACCTCTTTTCAGCTCTTTCTCTTCCATTCTCCTTTCCAGTCACACTAGCTGCCCTGCTATTCTTTGAACAGTCCAGGCATGCTCCTGCCTCAGAGGTTTTGCATTTGCTGTTCCCTCTGCAGGGAATGCTCTTCCCTAGTCAGCTGCATTCCTCACTCCCTTGTCTCCTTCAAATGAGGCCTCCGCCAACCCCCTCTAATTTAAAATGATAACCTTCCACCTCCCACTTCACACCCCTCCTCTGCTTCTCTCCTTCATCTCCATCATAATTCTTAACATTTGACATACTGTAAGTTTCATGTATTTATTTATTGCCTGTCTCCCTCCTGAATAATAAGCCCCAGGACGGTAGAAATCTTGTCCTCTGCCCTATCTCTAAGGCTTAGCATAATGTCTGGAAAGTAGTATATATTCAATAAATATTTGTCCAGTGCATAGTTTCCAAGGTCCTTCCAACTACCGCCATGCTCCTGGTAACATCACATTTAAATAAACCAGTGAGCATGGCTTTGCTGCTCACTGGACATACACGCTGGCAGAAGGAATTGCCCACTATAGTATTTGTATGGGAAGAAGGGGGATGAGGAAAGGGGAGGATAGGGAAGGCAGAGTGAGGTGTGACAAGCTCTGGGCCAGGAAGCACAGCCAGCTTCAACTAGAACTACTAAGATCTGCCTTATTAATACTTGGTCCTGCATTATTAATCATATCTGTCTATTAAGAATGCATTTTAAGAATGAAGAAAAAAAAGCCAGTTGTTCCGTTAAAGCTTATTACTTTGTGTTGCTGGCTGTTTCCAGCCTGTAGCCCAGGCTAATTTTCCTGGGCTACATGGCATAGCCTAAATCTGTGCATTGCAGCAGTACTGGGTTCTAAGACACCTCTAGAAAGTAAGGCCAACTCCAGGGTAACTGATAAAGTCTCACAGTTTTCTTAAGAATTGGTTTTATGTCATGACTCAGAGGGAACTGTCTTAGGATATATGTTGCAAGAGCTCCAAAAGGACTTGGAAATCTTGGGCCCAGGAAACCATGAGGATTGGAGTAAGGGGCTAAAGAAGTAAAAGAATTGGGGAAAAGCCACCAGAAAAGAACAGTCTTGGGACAAAGCAATCAACCAGCTGAGCAGACATCTTTTTAGGGGGGATTTTGAGGTATCCATTGGAAATGTAAAGTGTCTTGGTCCAAGAAGCATGAAGCATGATGGACTTTGGAGGGCAGAGTCCTCCTGGTCCCTGGACAACTCCTGCCAGTTTTGAAATCTCCTTGGAAAAAATCAAAGCATCAACCTTTGGGGCTCAGAGACCCTTCTTCTCTAGCAGGCCATGAGGCAAGCTGATCCAGTAATTCAGCTGCTTCTATTCTCTGCCAGCTCACCTAGGCAGATGCCCAAACAGGGGAAGCTATGAAAGGCCTACTCTGTTGGCCGGTTGCTCCTCACTATCTCTTCCTTAATTTTCAGGTCTTTTTACCCCTTTCCTTGTTCTGCCACCTGCTGGGTATATGACTTTAACAAATTGCTTGCATTCTCTGAGCTCTAGCTTCCTCATCTATATGATGAAGTAGATTAATACCTGCCTAGCTCATGGGATTATTGTATGGATCAAATGAGACGTGTGTAAAGCCTACAGTAGTGGTAGGAATAAGATAAAAGAAGGCTGTTTGATAGAAATGACCTTAGGGGCTTCCTGGAGGCTCACAGCCCTAGGCCACAAGCAGGCCACTTTGAATTAGGGCTGAATACACTACAGGAGAAATGCTTGGTGGTATCATCATCCGATTCCCCACCTCGTTCCCTCCTCTACCATGTATACACCATGCACTGCCTTGCACCGACCCATCTCACATTCTTTCCTCTCCGGCCCATTTCCCTATGAAAGCAGCTGAAGATGAAGATGTTATGGCCCCTTTGAGCTCCTCTAACTGCCAAGCTCATAAGCACTCAGCACCATGCTGTCAAATGAGGCAGTGGGGATGCATAATGTTTAAGTTCTGGTTATATTAATAAGGAGATATGGCCAAGTGATAAATAAGCCAACTTAAGAAAAAAAATAATTTGGGGAGAATAATAGGTGAAAATGAAGACAAGACAGAGGCGGAGAAGAAAGGAAGAGTGGAATAGGGAGGTGGGAGGGGTGCTTCAGTGGGAGCCTGCAAGCACAGTGGAAAGAGCACAGGCCTAGCAGTCAGATCCAGGTTTGAATTCTGCCTCAGACACATCAGCTATGTGACCTTAAAAGGGTTGCTTAAACTCAGTTTCCTCATCCAGAAAAATGGGACCAACAAGAATATATCTTCACTAAATTGATGTGAGAATTACGTGCTGTAAAGAGCCCAGAACAGTTCCAGGAAGACAGCAGCTGTTCAGCAAATGTTATTCTCCTCTCTATGCTCTGAATTCCCACAGCCACACAGCCAAGCCCTGAAGGGGTGTCCTGGCCATAGCCCAGACTCTTAACGTCCTCCTCCTCTTGGGGCAAAGAAAGGAGATAAGCCTCTGTACAGTTAGGCAGATAGGAAGGTCAGGAGGCAATGGTCAGAGCCAATGCAGCTCAATCATTCAATTAAACTACAGTGAGCACTTTCGTGCCCTTGGTATACAAAGATACAAAGAGGCTGAGAGGAAGAGACAGACACATAACCATAATAGCTATGCAAGGAGTAAGGACTTTACCTATGATATCTGTGTATCTTGATTTCAAAGAGTCTGCTTTATTGTCCCTATCCTCTAATTTGATTTGGGGTTTTGAAAAAAAAAGTCCTCACGATTTCATCAGAGGTCTCAGCAAAGTGCTTTGAGAGTGCAGAGAACAATGAGCCCCGCTTCAGGGAGTCAGAAGGGAGCATTTGAACAACAATGGTGAGAGCTAATGTTTATTAGTACCTACTGAGCACTAACATGTCAGGCACCAAGTGCTTTACACATATTAACTCATTCAATCCTCCCAACAGCCTTCCGAGGAAAATATTATTTATATTTCGCAAGGATAAGGTCACCGTTTGGAAGTGGCAGAGCCAGGATTTGAAGCCAGAGGGTCTTATTCTAGATTCCACATTCTTAATGTCTACGCCAAACTGCCTCTGTAAATCTTGAAGAATAAATACGGCCATCCTAAGATCCAAGGCCAGTTTTCCCCCTACTGGAACTACACCCAGATCAACAGAGATCGAATCTTTCATTTACTCACGCCATGTTCATTTAGTGCCTCTCCACATAAGGCCATCTAAGACTCAGAACTGTGGGTGGGAACTGTAGGGAGAGCAGCAGCCCACAGGCCTTTTTCCACCCACAAGCTCTGTTTTGATGTAATTCTCCTTGGCTCCAGAGCCTAGAGAGTGGGATATTGGGAGTTGGGACAGTCACCTGGCTTCTTTCCCACCTCTGTTCCTGGTGGGCAGGAATGGTGGGACCTGAGAAGTTAGATATAAAGAAGGGCTCAGAGGTTTGGATCTTTCAAGGCAAGGTATTTTTCCCCCTCTACTTCAAGAATGGAATAATCCTCCAAATGCACTCTTACATGAACCATATTGCTGTGGAATTGCTGTGAAAGAAGTGGGGCTGGGGGATTTGCAGCCTCACTCATTCAACATTCTCTATATCCTCTCCCATTTTCTCAGGTAGCTCTCACAGCTTCTCCATGGGATGTAGTTTGAATCTCCCGTCCCAGGTAGAAACTGAGAGATGGTGTCCCTCCTCAACTCTGCTGGTTGTTGAGGACTGGAAGTATCTGTAGCAGGCAAGAGAGGTCAGGAAGCAAGGGAGTTATCGATAACTGCCATCATTTGGAGGTTTAAAGAGCATTGACATGACTCTCTGCCCAAATATGTGCTCTGAGTTGCCCAGAAGAGAGGAGAGACGTAGGCTATGGGGTGGGATGAAGGAGAGAGGGGTCACAAAGGGTGGGCCAAGTGTGGGGTGTGGGGACATGGGAGATGTGAGTGGAGCAGATGATGGCCATTTTCTCCTTGTGGTAAATACAAGATAGGCCAAGGTTGACTAGAGATAGAATTAAATCAGAGAAAGTCAGAGTAAATGAAGCCTTCACACCTAGTTTTATCCCAGATGATTAAGGACACCACCATTAAATTCTGCTCACTAGGGCAATCTTCACAAGGGCAGGGGAACAGTGCACTTTGGACCTTTTCTGGTTCTGTCTACTCCTCTACAGAATGGGGGTCCAGCCCTACTTTATAGGTAACACATCATGCTGCCCAGGTATTATTTCATGCCAGTATCCATTCCCCATAGCAAAGCACAAAATATTGAAGAAATATTACAGGCTAGTGAAGACACAGAGTTTGGGAGTCAGACCTGAATTTTAATCTTGGCTCTGGCACTTATAATTTGACTTCAGAAATTATTCTTTCAGTTCCCTGCTTTACAAAATGGAAACAACACTAGCTTCTCCCTCATAGGATTCTTGTAAGGAATAAATGAGTTAGTATATATAAAGCATTTAAAACAGTACCTGGTATATACTGGTTATTCAATAAATGATTGTTTTATCATCATCTTCAGAGTTACTTAATTATAGCTCTGGATATCCTAAGAGGTCAAATATCTACTAAGCCTCCTTCCATATCTAAAATAGCTAGGCTCAATACCTCATTTGCCAGATTAAGGCCAGTTCAATACTGCACTTTTTTTTTTTTTTTAAATGCAATAAAGACTTAGGTCTTAGTCACATTACAGCCCATTGTAGGTTCACGGGCAGACTGTGGGAAGTGGTTCTGTTCCATGAAGTAATTCAGAAGTCTAGGATTATTCACCTAGGCTTCATCATTGCCTAGAAGTTTGGAGTTCTTCACTAATTTTCTGCATCTAGCCTGGAGGCAAAAGATGAGAGAAAGCTTAGAGGATGATGTAGAATAAGGGTCACAGTTTGGAAGAGGCTTATATTATTTCTGTCTACATTCTACTGGCCGGAGCATAAGTCACTACAAAGTGCAATCAAGCTACGTGCCTAGGAAAAAGATGAGACTGGGGCATTGGGTCAGTCTCTGCCATATCTTTCAATATGTTTTATACTTAATCTAGATACTGATAAAAACATCGTTCATGGAAAATGTTGAACAAAACTAGAGAGAATGGTGTAACAACCCCCCAAGACATATCACTCAGCTTCAAGTTTTCATCTCATGGTCAGTCTTGGTTCACCTACACTTCTACCCAATTCTCCCTTCCTCCCATATTACATGAAAGCAAATTCAAGATATTGCATTATTAAATCCATAATTATTATAGCACAGTACCTTTTCAAGCACTTACTATGTGCTATTCATTGTGCGCGCACTAGGAATACAATGATGAATCAGATGATTTTGGCTGAGTGAGGAGCTTATGGACTAAAGCTTATTGAGGTAAGCTAGACCAAATCACAATGAGAATAGAAAACACAACTCCCTTATTTGGAGGATACGTCCTCCAACATGGACTAAAACAAAAACAAAAACACCGCAATAATTAACTTTATTTTCCCCTGACCTCCCTACCTCACCAATGGGTTTTCATAAGCATCTTCACTTCCTTGAGAAACTGCTCCTCTGAGAGCCATTTCAGCTGAGGAGCTCCATATATTACCGGGCATGAGCTCTCCTGGCAGTAGAGGATTCTGAAAATGGAATGGCTACTGAGAGAGGCTAAGTGAGGCCCTTTCCAGCTCAATCAGTTCCTGGGGCTTCTGCTGAGCAATGACCTCAGGCTTTAACTCTGTCTTTTTTTGGAGGTGAGAAGGAGAAGTGGCCTCCAGGGGTTAAGAGGCAGAATGTTAATCAAAAAGAAACTGAGTGTTGACAGCCCTGCTGGCTCCAACTTATGTCTAATCGGAGCTCAGCACACCTTAATGGGTCACTAACCTTACCCCAGATGTCCTGCCACATATCACAGCCTACACACCAGTCATTCGGCATGCCAGACAAAGCCAGGATTAAGATGCCATCTGTACCTTCATCTTCAGCTCTCCCTATCTTGAAGATGGGAGTATGAATTCAAATGCAAATAGGCTTGGAAATTAGACAAACCATCATCAGGTAAAACACACATGCAATATCAAGCTTCATATTAATGTACCTATATATGTTTTACATATTATACATAAAATATATAAATATATTTATTTATATTTATATATAAATAAATGAAAAGCTCCAACATCAACAGTAATCCGACTGAAGCACACTCAGGGAAATTGTTTCTGCTCAGACGTGTACCTTGTGAAGCACAGAAGGCAAAAAGAATCAAATCTAGAGTTAACTCCTGCATTTGGGGCTGGGTAATTGATAGCTTGGTAGCCACTGATTATACCCTTGCATCTCTGTGTGAGCACAGCTGAGCTGGGAAGGGACACTCTGTTAGGACTCACCTTCCAGTCGATGCAGGCAAGTAGACACCCAAAGGGAGAGTGAGCCCAAGCAGGTATCTCCAGAGCACAGTCAGCTGCCTATCAATTCACAGAATCTTCACTTATCTCACCCACTTTTCTATCTCCTGTTATGGACATGGGTAGAGAGTGAATACAAAGAAGGATGGAATGCTAGTTCCAAAATTATTGGGAGAATGGAGGAGGGGAACAAGGTTAATTGAAGGCCATGGTTAATTATATATTTACCTTACAGTGAGTCTAGACAACTGAGCTTCAAGTAATCAAATACTCTAAGGATAAATGGAGTCTGGCTCTTGACTGTGGAAGAGCAAGATTGTACAGAGGCTAGAGCCTTGAAGAACAGATTTACTGATCAGACAGCTCTGGATTCAAGTCTTGATTCTACTCAACCACCCATTAGCTATTTGCCTTGCAAATAATTTATCTCAGAGCTTGCCAAGCACGGATAGCTTGCAGGTGCACCACAAAATACTGTTGGTTGTACTTTTTTTTATGATAAAGTATTTAAGGCAATTTTTGTAGCTATTTAACATTTTATAACAGAAGTTACATTTGAACACTATTTCTATGGCACCTTGTGAGATTTTTTGACTATCGTAATTGTTACCTTATTGCATACTTTACCACCTAGTACCTAGAGCAGTCTGAGCTGACTACATCACATATACCTTTCCTGATCTTACACTAAATCCTCTCAGATAGTCATATTATTAATACAGATGTACTCAATTTACCTAGCCCCATACAGTTGCTCTAAAAACCCCAAGTTTATCACAGAATGCCAACCAATGATTAGAATTTTGTGTGCCATGATGTGAAAAAGATTGGAAAGCACTGATTTAATCTCTGAATAAAGTTTCTCATATGAAACACAGAAACAGCAGTACATATGTCAAAGGGTATCGTGAGGACGAAATGATTTAAAATATGTAAAGCACTTAGAATTGTGTCTGGAACATTGTAAGTAAGTAAATGCCAGTAATTGTTTTTCCTTATCTGTGAAGATGGGGATAATAATGCCTACGTCGCATGGGTGATGTGAAGATCACGCACATGAGATAAAGCATGTTAAGAACTTAGTACAATGCCTGGTGTACAACAGGTCAGTAAATGTGAACCAGTATTTCATACTCCATCTTCAGGGTGGGGAGAGCTGAAGGTGGAAGAAGTCCCTTAGCTAAAGGATAATTAGCTTAAGTATACACAACTTTTTATGTTAGACTGTAACTTCCAGTGCAGTTCGGTTAGATTGTAAATAAACTGACTTCATTCTCTTTGGGACCTATTACAGTTGTAGAACTATAGAGGCTGCCCAAAACATGACTAGAGATTGATATCACAGAGCTGTTAAGTGTCCTTTACAAAGCAATTTTATGTCTATCATCTTATTTAATTTCCTAAAACAACAGCCATAGGCTACCTCCATGTTAAAGGTGAGAAAACGGAGGTCTAGATGATTACATAGCTTGACCAAGATACGAACAGCTTCGTCTCAGAGCTGCAAGTAGAACCCACGTCTATTTCTCCAAGTAGAGTGTTCTTTTTACCAGATCACATTACTATACTGAGGCTGCTGTATATAGTTGTACAGCGGAGGGTAATTCATACAGTAGACATTGTGGATCTGTATATTTATTAAGCAATTTTCTGGCAGATGGCAGTGAGAGTTTTGTTATAAAAATAAGTATATTAAAATAATTGTCTCAGGGAGCACCTTTATCCAATTTGCCCTAATATACTACTACCACATTTAAAGTTTTCTTTGACGATTCAAACAGTATTTTGGGATGTTGAGCCCCTTTGGATCATCAATTTGAATACAAAAGACAGGATTACTTAGAGCAGGGGTCAGCACACTTTCTGCAAGAGGCCAGACAGTAAATATTTTAGGCCTTTTGGGCCAGAACAGTATTATTCAGAACTACTCCCCTTTGCTGTTGAAGCCTGAAAGCAGCCACAGACAGTATGCAAATGATGGGTGTGGCTCTGTTCCAGTAAACCTCTACTTACAAAAAAAGGCAGTGGCCTATGGCTTGCCAAATACTGACAGAGAATTTCTTGAAAGAGGAGCTTGGGTGGCTCAGCTGGTTAAGCGTGGGCTTTCAGCCCAGGTCATGATCTCATTGTTCGTGAGTTCGAGCCTGCATTGGGCTGTCTGCTGTCTCTGCTGTCAGCGTGGAGCCCACTTCAGATCATCTGTCTCCTCTCTCTGCCCCACCCCTGTGCATGTGCTCTTTCTCAAAAATAAACATTAAAAATTATTTAAAAAAATTTCTTGAAAGAGCATGACCTCAGACCGAACCTGTGTAAACCTGAAACTAGAACTGATTTCAAACCCCTTGATCTTTAGGCCTTAACACACCTCAGAGGTTTTCATTCTTGGTGTGGTGACCCACCAGTATGCAGTGATTAATTGTGAGGTACTCTGCAAACAATTTCCAGCATTTATGGATATTACTTAAAAAATAATGAAATAGATCAGAAGAGACTTACACTTGTTTTGATTTCTTGAACGGGAAGGAAAAGTCAGATCTAGTCCGGAGGGGGATGTCATCCCAACTTTTGGCCTCCAAGGAAACCCTGACTCCTCAGTTTTCTTGGTCTTTGTCTCTACCAATTCCTCTTTTCTTAGTTTAATAGAAACAAAACTGTGACTCTATGAAAGAAGCTTTACCAGAAACAAAGGTGTGAAAGTAAACAAAGGAGGAGTTGATAAATTTAAACAGAGGTTTGCAAAGCCTCTTCCAGTAGGTAAGAAATTAAGTTACTCAGTTATAGCTAATGCCTAGTCAAACAGACCCTTGTTCCCCTTGCTACCAAATCAAGCTGTCCAGGCTTCTAATCCGGGCAGCTTCAGGTTGGAACCACTTATGACCTTATTAGAATTTCAGTCTCTAGAATATGACCACAAATTCGCAACCTTTTTAGAAATCTAGGGCTGGAATGGGACTGGGTTATCTAACCCCACTTACATGCTTGAGGTTCTGTTTGGCATCCAATTCTGCTTGGGCATCTCTGCAAGGAACAGGAAGCTGTCACCTAAATGAGGTTGCATCATTATCAACACACTTCATGTGTTGAATTAAGCTTACTTTCACTGTTGCTGCTTCTGCACACTGGAGTCACACAAAACAACCCTAGTCCCTTCTTCACACAGCAGCTGTACCACTACCTGAACATGCTATCATGAAGTACCAAGCACAGGACTCAAGGTGACATTCAAGAGTTCAACACCTTCTCTGTCAGGAGACTCCTGTTTTCTAGGGGGAGGGGAGGGGAGGAGGGAGAGTCACAGACACTAATGGCAATACTGAATTTACAGGCAACTAAATTCTCTAAATCTTTATTTACATCTCCTATAGCCTGAACTGAGACCCAACTGACCTTCTGGATCTAAGAATAAACTATACTTGTAAGCTGCACAGATGTTAAATGCTCTAATATTTATTATCTAATGCAGTGATTCTTAGCCCTGATGATATGCTAGATTTACCCTTTCATTTCAATTTTTAAGCAAATTTTAGGGATTCTGACTCTCTCAAATAGTGTAATTTATTACTATCTCAGCTCCTAGTTACTAAAAAATTTGACAACAAGGAAATACGAGTAGTGATAACAGGGTGGGGGGTGGGGGGCTGAGTGGCTCACTCAGTTAAGTGTCCTACTTCGGCTCAGGTCATGATCTCATGGTTTGTGGGTCCGAGCCCCGCATCAGTCTCTGTGCTGACAGCTCAGAGCCTGGAGCTTGCTTTGGATTCTGTGTCTCCCTCTGTCTCTTCCCCTCCCCACCGTACACTCCGTCTCTCCGTCACTCAAAAATGAATAAACTTTAAAAAAAAAAAAAAGAATAGTGATAACTGCTCACATTTGTTGAACTTTGTACTAAGGCACTGAACTAAGAGTTAATTTTCATAGGTCAACTTATTTAATCCTCGCAAAAAACTTTATGCAGTTACTCTTACTATTTCATTTAATTGGTGGTAAATGGAGGTACAGAAAGGTTAAGTTTATTTGCTCAGGTTCACAGTGCCAGGTAGAAGACCCAGGATTTTAATGCAAACAGGTTGAAAAGAGAACTCATACTTTTAACTACTACATCATATTGTTTCCATCAATGTCCTTTTTCAAAGCATCAATAAACTGTGTGAACAAGTCAGGATAGGGCTCTATGGCAAACTGGCAGAGACTTGAGTTAACCAAACCTTTTGAATAAATACAGCTAATTCTTTTTTTTTTTTTTTTTAATTTTTTTTCAACGTTTATTTATTTTGGGGACAGAGAGAGACAGAGCATGAACGGGGGAGGGGCAGAGAGAGAGGGAGACACAGAATCGGAAACAGGCTCCAGGCTCCGAGCCATCAGCCCAGAGCCTGACGCGGGGCTCGAACTCACGGACCGCGAGATCGTGACCTGGCTGAAGTCGGACGCTCAACCGACTGCGCCACCCAGGCGCCCCCAGCTAATTCTTAATATGACTGCCTGTGCTCATGCAGCCTCAGACGCTCTATCTTTCCCACAGTTAAGATGGCTAATGCCATGCTGAAATCTTAGTACAGCAGTATGCACAGACACAATATTCCTTGAAGTGGCTAAAAGCCAGGCTCTCTGCATTTGGATCTTGGCTCTACCACCCTCTAACTTTATCACCATGGGCAAATTACTTAAGACTTCTGTGCTTCAGTTTCTCAGTCAATAAAAAGGTAATGATAGTACCTACCTTATGATTATGGTGATTATAAATTAACCCAGTAAAGTACGTAGAAAATCCCCAGGTACATAGAAAGTGTTCAATAAGTGCTAGCTCTTATTGTAATTCTCTATTACTCTACAGCTGTATGAAAACAAGAAACAAGATTAGTCTGGTTTATCTGGTTCTTGCATCGTTACCACTGCTAACTTTTTAAATAATCAAGGCTGAAGCATTACTCATGACTTGTCGAATCTATCCACCTATATGTTGGTAATCTATCTTCTCATTTTTAGAAGCAGCAATTCCAGCTCCTCTTCGGTCATTCAGTACCTCCTAGCTCACCCTGCTTCCTTAAAGACTACCAAGAGCCCTCATATCTCTCTCTACACCAAGGACCAGAGACTTGAAGTATAGTCTGGTATTGTAATATTTGGGTGTAATGGGAGAAAAATCGCAGGAACTCCCTAAGGTGGCACCTCATTTTGTGGCCTATTGAGTCATAGACTGTCTGTAATTCTGAGTGTAGGAAATCAAGATTGGTGGTCAGGGCAGTTGAAAAAGACCCACTTTGGGTCCCCAAGGCCCAGTCTGAGAGGGGCTTAAGGTATAAGCTATCGTAGCATGGCTGTCCTTTAGCATACTAGGTTACTTCTGAGCTTAGGATAAGAGCCAGCCAAGCAGACATTTCCAAAGAAATTGGACATGTGTGGCAAATGAACCTGAGGGCATTATACAGCTGTTACCCAGGTTAACAATTCTTTCCGGAGACAGGATCTTGAAGTTAGGAAAGAACCTTCTAGATCTAGTCTAGAGGTTGTAAACTAATGTACCACGGATGAAAAGTGGCTACAGATGTCTTATGTGCTCCCCTTAGTGCTTTATGTGATTTTTGAATTAGCTGCTAATATTTAAAAATTTGAAGATGTTGCATAACAAATAGATATTGTTGCTCTTGGAAAAAAAGGATCTGGCCACATTATGTCGTTGGGGCAATAATCAGCTGAGGCTGAGTAGTATCTATCTTCTTTAGACATGTGGAACCCAACCAGACAATAAACATTTTTAGATCCTGATTAAATCCAAGCAATTCATTCCACAGATGAAGAAAACAGAGTTCTAGAAAACTATCTGACCTGTCCACATTTAATGGCAGAGTCAAAATCATAAGGTTAAGTATTCTGAATCCCAGTTTTATGATCTTCAGTGAGTATAGCTGGCTCTTGAACAATATGGGGGTTGGGGTGCCGACCCCCCAAGCAGTTGAAAATATTTGACTCCCCACAAGCTTAACTACTAACAGCTTACTTGACCAGGATCCTTACCGATAACATTAACAATTGATTAACATATTTTTTGTATATGTATTATATACTGCATTCTTACAATAAAGTAAGCTGAAGATGATGTTATTAAGAAAATCGTGAGAAAATATATTTACAGTACCCAACTGTATTTATCAAAAAAATCCCACATATAAGTGGACTTGCACAGTTCAAGGGTCAACTGTACTGTTGCTCTTTCCCGCATTGGATCTGAGATACACGCACATTACCTGCCTGCAGGCACTATGACAAAGAGAAACAAAACAGAACTTTTGCCTTTGCTTCATTTGTTTTGTTGGGCCAGAAATTCTTAGGGGCTGCAATCTAGTAGAGAAGTTAAGACTAGCCAGAAGCTCAAAGTCCCAGCATTCCTCAGGCTGCTGACCACACCCACAGTCTAAACTATCTGTGCTTTCTGTACAAAACACTGCACATTCCCAGCCTCCACAGATGCTCTCATATGCAGCTGGGTTATGAACAAACATAGAGCTTTTTCCTTTGTTAATGGCCTTTTCTCTACCCACACAGGCAGTTAGGGAACAAGAGCCTCCGTGGGACACTGATGCTGGAGAAGAGGTCACAGAGAACAGTTATAGATGAGGAGGATGGTAGGAGCTTGGAACTCTCTTCCCGGCTATCTTCCCAAACATCAGATGGCTATGGCCATAGCCTTCGATACATTGCTTTTAAAAAAGTGTAGGCTCCATCCAGGCTGACATAATTTACGCAAAAGATGTCCTAGCTATGCTCCACCTGAACGCAGCAACACTGATTTAGAAAAATATTTGAAATATTTAGCTTAAATAGACACAAATACATAGTATCATAGCTTCATTATATCTCAGGTCCAGGAATATCTTACCTAAAACTTCCCAGGGGAATATCTGGTTCCCTTTACATCTTGGAGATGTCAATGACATAACTATAGTCTGTGTAAGTAATTATGGGAGAAGCTGCATAAGGAATGGAATAGTAACAAGGGAAACATTCACATGAGATCATTCTCTGTAAAGGTAGGAATACAAAATCAAGATTGCCTAACTTAAGGATAAGGAGAAGAGAAATCAGGTGGCAACTGAAATGGACTAGAGATTGCAAGGCTGAATAGCTGAGCAGGGACCTGGAGGGACCTGGAGTCAGAGACTCTGACCTGTGTAAAGAACCAAAAACGAATCCACACTGTCAAAGGGCAGGGCTCAAACATGCATAATGTCAATGACAGCTGAAGCCAAGAACTTGACAAGGCCTGCCTTTGCCCCGCCAAGGACCCTGGAACAGCTCCTCCATGTTTCCATGACGGAAAATGCTGCCAGGAACCAGTAGGAATAGAGGCAAGCTCTCCTTTGTGTTTCCCTGTGGGCAATGCATTTAAAAATTCCCTAGAGTCTGTATCTGCCATATATTTGGGTGCCAAGTCCCTAAATTCTTCAAATTCCCAAGCCATACATCTGTTCTGTACAGGTCTATTGATCCTGGCTATTGCACAGCTTACTGGGAGCACAAATGAAGTACCAGGCAGTTGGCTATGGTCAAAGAGGACTTGTCTATTCCTCTTCAACTAAGAAAGATTTCTCCTTATTGACGCAGAGATTTTTCTAGTACACCATTTAGACTAATGCTTTCCCTGCTTACTGAATATACAGTGATTATAATTTCTCAGAACTAAATAAAACAATATGAGATTGTTTTTTAAATGCGCTTTTTCTCTTTTAACACTCAACCCTTTCAAAAGCTGAGGCTGTTCATGCTCTTGAATTAAGAGGCAGCCCAGAAGACAGGCTAGGCTCTATATAATAGGAAAAAACTAAAGCTCAGAGAAGGACACAATTAGTCTGTTACTCACTGGGGACACCAAGAAACCCTCATTAGGGCTGGAAGCCCTTTCACAGCTGTCAGCGCCAGCTCAGTACTAAATCAGACTTCAGGGGTAGGACCAGGAAAGCCTTGGTAAGACCATTTATAACCACCTTGTCAAAGACCCAAACCTTCCTTAGTCTAGGACTAGTCACTCAATTCAAAACTATGCAGTTTTTAAGTACCACATCCTTATGGAGAAAGTCCAACAGTGGTGAGGAAATGTTAGTCCTCTCAACATGGCAGTGTGTAAAAGAAGAATCACCATCATGTACATGATGATTTGCAAAAAAGTGGCTCAGAAAAGCTTTTCAGGAAGATGTGGTCAGCAGTATTCATTAGCCCTTCACACCTGCAGGTTTAATAATTTGGTTAGTTCTTCATCTTCCTTCCTGCTTGAAGCAACTGGCTGCTTAGCTATTAAGGCTAGAATCTAAACAGGCTGTCACAGGACTATGTTCCCTCTTCCCACACTGTGCTTTTTCATTTTAAGTCTCTGCCTCAGAGTTTAGCCTCTGGTATGGTTAAGTTTAAGCACTTATTGAACAGAACTTCCAAATGATAACAACTATAAACTTGACAAGACATAAAAAACTACCTGAAGGCACTGGAGAATGAACAAAAAGCAGGCAGATTCTGGAGACAGGTTGAAACTTAGAAGAAGGAAATGGAACAAGGTGAGTTCCCATTTTTATGGTTTTTAGGCTGACTGAAAACTGCAGTTGAAGAATCAGAGAAAACCAAAGATTCAGAGCAACCACAGCTGTTAGAAAGCGAGGGGGAAAACTCAGAAAAAGAGAACCAAAGAAAAGAGAATGAACCTCAAATTCTGTGCGTAAACTCCATGCAAATCTCTGGCGGACCCCTGAACCACACATGTGCGGGGCAGACTTCAGATAATGATAAAAGAACTGAAATGAGATTTGAGCTGCTGCCTAAAACACAATGTAGTTTGAGGCCAATGAAGTTAAATGCCTGCCAACGCAAACAAAATCAGCACTCTCTTCAGAGGAATATAACAGAACTCACAGAGTAAACACTGAAAACATTCAGTTGTACACAATCTAAAATCACTCAGTATTTGAAGAACCTGAAAAATAAGACTCTTTCTCTAGAGAAAAGACAAACAATGGAAACCAACTGTGAGATGATTCAGATGTTGGATTTAGCAGAATTTTAAAGCAGGTATAACTATGTTCACTAAAGCAAAGCAAAAGCCTGCTTGTCATGAATAAAAACAGGAAATCTCAGCAGAGAAATACAAGCAGAGTAACATATACTATCATTAATGACTCACGTTCTGAAGACAAGTAAGATGGGAATTAGAAAACAACTCATATTCAAAAGTATCTCTGTTTAGGGGGAGATTTTTATTTCAAATGACTTTTATTTGTACCAAAACGAAATTGAAAGTTGCATGCTGACACTATAGGTAGGTAGTTTTTGCTCTTTGGAAGACTTGACCAGAGAGAAGTCGAAAGAATTTAGGGAAGTTTGGTGGGGACATTTTGCATATAGGTATTTTCATTTAGTGAGAATGTGAAAGATAGAGTTTTCTGTCTGGTATTCCTGGTATTCAACCAGGTCTGCTACTAGTTCTTAATGGATCAAATTCTTCTCTCAGAAGGTAGAACAGATGCTATGAAATATTCTTGCCATACATCTAAAGGAGGCAGGCTGCAGAAAATAGCCAGTGACTCTACAAGGAGAAGAGTGATGTTCAGAGAGAAAGCATAGAGGGCATCCAAGTCTTGTCTTTTGAAGTGATTCTCTCATGGAATTACTAAATGAAGTATATGGAAAGGATAATCTCAAGCCCATTTTGGATCTCACACTGGTTCCTTTCTCCTTTGTTTGGATAATTCTACATATTGTGAGATATGTACTTTAGAAACAGAGACAGCTTCCCAGCTCCAAAGGTTCCTGGTACTCTCAAAAGCAGGACATGATAGGAAAGGGCACAACTTGCTTCCTGGCTAAAACAACAGGACTCAACTCACGAAGAGTGGCAATAAGAAATGTTATCAACAAGACTGAAATTGTTTGTTTTGGAAATGGAAGTCACAGTTCCTCTGGGGCAAGAAGTGTGATTATTTAATTCAATTAAAACAAACAAACAATGCCCAAAGTAAGAAAATAAAAGCTCTCAAAGAGTATTCTTAGCAACTTTGTAATGCATACCAACTAAATTCAGTTTTCAGTGTTAAAATGGACTAATGACTCTTTGACCTAAGACCTGAGTAGTCACTCAATCAGAAACAGAAAAAAAAAATAATAATAATCAGAAAAACTATAAAACTCCTCTTTTTATCAGTTTTCCTACTTAAAACTTAACCACCAAATCATCCAATGATGTAAAATTCTAGAAACTTTACAAAATTCCTCTTTTTAAAATTTATTTTTTGTTATCAAAGAGAATGTCCAGAAACATTGAGTACTAAAGATCTGTTCATGGCATTGTTTTACAAAAGTTCCTAATGGAGTGTGAATATTTTATTTTCTGATGTATCCTTCACTTATTAATGATGAGGTGGGTGAACTGATGCAATTACTTAAAAAAAAAAAATCCAGACAAAAACATCCATTCTCATTCTGAATCTGCTGATTGGAGTGAATTCAGTGGTTACAATAGCACCACTGGCAAAGGATCAACCTCCTGACGTAGGGAGCTATTCGGGGTCTTCTCATTAGGTCACAAAGGTCTTTCAGATATAGGCACCATGTTTGAAGTCTCACACAAAATGTCTGTGTCACTTAAATTACACAATGTGGCAGTGTTTGTCTCATGGGGACATAATCTTGAAAGAAGGGGCAAAATAGAAAACAATCTGTTTGTATGTTATATGTGAGTACATTATTGGACTGTGCACGAGTTTAAGGGCATTGTGGCCCTTGTTAAAGAGTAATTCCACCAATGAAGCATCTGTCAGTTCCCAATTGCTCCTGGTGCTTGAAGGTGTCTACTCATTTCACCATGTGTTGTAAGGTCAGGGTCTTCTTCATCTACTGTTTGGCTCAAATGGTTTTAACTGAGTTTAGTTGTCCTTCTCTTCCATCTAAGCTTTACTTCTCAGCCTCAGGATATGTGGGGTACTTGACCGTTTCTATCTTCTCTCGGACTTTGTAGGAGGGATATAGGCCCGTCCTTCCCAGTTTCCTGTTGACACCTTTAGAATAGCCATCCCAATGATTTCCAGCCACACCAATGATATCTCCAGGTTCCATGGGGATTTCATCTACAGTTCGAGGTTGGTGAGGATAAATGGCAATCTGGTTGTGGGCATTTTGGCCCCCAAAATAGTAGATGTCATCCAAAGAATGGAAGTTTGCAGAAGCATCAGGATGAAGTGTTTGCATGATTTCATAAGCGACTCGACAGACCTTGGGAAAGAATGAAAAAAAAAATGTATTAGTATACATGAGATATTCTTCATAGCAAACTGAAGGCCCTTGACTAAACAGACTAAGACTAGAACAGGACTAGGACCGGGAGGATGGGAAGTAGTAGATTCTAGTCACAAGTTTTTACTCTATTTGCTCTGAGATACGGTACAAATCATTCTTCATCTTTGTGTATCTTTTTTTTTTTTAAACATAAAAGATTACTATAGCTAAGGTCTTTGGGAACAAAATATAAACTACAAAGTACTTTAAGAAGATGAATCAATTAGTTTTAATGAACATTTATTAAGAGCTTCACAGTACACCTCGTGTTGAGCACTGGTTACAGAAAAATGAGTAAGACATAGTTCGTGTCCTTGAAGAACTTAAAGTTGAGGATTAGGAATATAAATACTTTACACAAACGCTGCTGCTCCCTTCCCTTCATTCAGTCTCAATCAAATGCATACTCTCTTCTGCTAGATTTGGACTTGATCTCAGAACTCTTCTCAAAAGAAATTCATGTAATTATTGACAATGAACTAGCTTTGGCAAGTGAGCTAAAACATATCTGCCATTTCTGTTCTAGAGTTTTAAGTGTCCTGAGTAGATATAAGCATTCGAGGACTGAAATAAGATGTGCTAATCTTTGGTGAAGATGTATCTGCCTGATGCATGTAAAGCTACTTAAAAGATTCCTATGTCCAGAGAATATCTACCATGCCCACTGGATGGCCACTGAAATTCCACAATCTGAGATTCACACACTGAATCTGATGCTTGGTGATAAAGTTGAACTATAACTATTTTCATAGGGGGATAGCATTTTAAGCAATTAAAAAATATGTTCATTATAGAGCAAATGGGTTTCAGGAACTTCTCTAAAAATAGGTGAAGACAGAAGAGAGAATGCTATCATTTTGCTTCTTCCATTATACATTGTGAACAGAGAACTCAAGTCATATTAAAAAAAAATTTTTTTTCCCTAAATCTCCAGTTGTAGTTGTCTCAGTTAATTAAGCTTTATTGTCTCTATACCAATACTTTTGCATTTATTTAAAATGATACTACTAACAGTAATTGTTGACCTGCTCAGTGGAGCAATTTAGGATTGCCCAACAGTCTTTTAAAACTCTGGTATTTATGAGATCAAAAGTGAGTGGAGACACTCATCCTTAATTGTTATGAGCAAATGAAATCTGATTAGGTTAAGCATCACCTTAACTTCTTAAAGAATCTGAATTTCAGGAACTTGAGGGATGCTTTTCAAATGCTATATGTAACTTGCAAATGAAACTAAGTTTAGACAATATTTAAAATTTTGCAAATATGGACTAAAATACAAGGAGAATCAGTGACCTGCCCAAATTCTAGTGCTAGAATTTCAACTAGTCATAGAACCAAGACAATGACTTTACTTGTAAGTTTCTACTTCATTAACAAACTAACTTTATATTGGGGATGCCATGGTACAACTGAGATCACCAGTAGAATACTGAGACTATAGCAAAATGAGGGTCAAAAAGGTTTGGAATGGGAACGCCAAAGTCAGCCAAAGGCCCACACAGGGCAAGCAAAATCAAGTGGAGCGTCTGGGAAGGAAGAAACTAATTAAAACAAAGCAGCTCGGACAATAGCCAAGTATAGTTAACAGTGATAGAGGCTAATATTTTCTGAGTTTTTGCTGTCGGACATTGTTTGTAGGTATTATTTAATTTAATCCTCTAAGTAGCCCCATACAATTCTATCATACTCATTTTAGAGGTGTCAAAGTTCAGTTAAGGAATCTGCCCAAGGTTACACTATTATTAAGTAGTAGATTCCAGTTTGGAACTCAGGCAGTTTGTGTATGTTTGTAAACTCCTAAGCATATTTTCTCTTGTAGATCCTGTTCTCCATGTTTGGATTATAACACCAGAATGGTAAAACATAGGGCCAAGGCAAGCCATGGGCAAACTTGACAGTTGTTCCCCACCACCCCCCACCCCCGAGCCCCTCCACTCACTCTTCAATTATATCTAGCCAGGAATGCAGGAGCTTGCACTGCCCTTGGGAGGACCACAATGTCAGTGTGGCAACAAACCCTGATGTAGCTCCTCCTCTCCACTATTAAGTGTCTCAGTCTCATAAAGACACTGCCTTCAGTCCTACACCCTTAGGGACCTGCTTTCTTTGGGGGATAATCCTAATAATCAATATATATTTTGGTATCCACAGTTGTTGCTGTGTCAGCCTATGGATAACATGTATTTTCTTCAAAGAAAGAAAAATGAATGGTAGAAATTTCAGACACTGAGATGGGCCAATATGGGGACCTTTATCCTTTTCATAATAATGGTAACCCTATGAGTTGGTTGCTGTTATTATCCATATTTTACAGCAGAAGAAACAAGCCCCAGAAATATTAAGTAGATTTCAAAAAAAAGGGGGGGAGGGATAGGGGAGGAAGGAGCTAGTAAATGGTAGAGCCACAATCACAGTTCTTTTGGGCTCTCAGCTGTATACTAAACTGTCTTAGGATAAGAACCTAGTACTGTGCCTGCCACATAGTAGGAGCTCAGAAAGAGCTGTTGAATGAATACTGCTTCATTCATAATACTAGCCTAGCAGTGAAGATACAAGTCCATGAGTGGTATTTAATCCCCAAGATCCCATATAACATTCTTTGTAGTTAAAAAATTTCTCTATTTTTAGCCATCGGGAAATTTACTGCAAAGGGCTAGAAAGAGTACTATAATGTTGATGTTTGCATTTAATTACCCTAGGCTTCATCACTAGGCTTTACTAATCCAAATTGTGTGGCAGGTAAATGAAGGCTTTCAGTTGATATCAATACTCAGTTTGATACTAGACAGGTAGCATGATGGATGCAAACCCTCTGGCTTACAAAGCAGTGGCTGGCCATATGTAGTAAGTTTCATTTCATTTATTTCATATCAGTGTATCATTTAGTACACCACTAAGCACACAGTAATGGGTAAGAGCAAAAATGTTGCCAAAGAATAAAACACAGATACAACTGTATTAAACCAAATAAATAAATAAGGAGAGGAAGGTCCATTAACCTGAATTTTATCCCTGAGGAGTAACCAGCTGAGTTTATATGAGACTCCAAAGCCTTCTCAGAGCAGATGGGATCTTGTTTTGTTGTCAAAATAGATGGGGCTGGGAGATCTCCTAGTGTGAGAAGTTAGAAGTAGTTCTGGTTTCTTTTGGTGATGCTGAGAGATCCATGCACTTTTCCTACAAACTATGTTGTTCTGCTATTTGATGAGAGAACAAACAATGTCCACTGTTGTTTCGTGGGCCATACCTCAATGCCAGAGTCATCTGTCTAGAATAAAATGAACGTAGTATATGGTTTTTCCCTTTGGGCTTTCCAACATCTGATTCGAAGTGTAATGAGGCCAGTTGTGTTATGTGTGGATTTGGAATCAGACAACGGAGAGTGCCATGAGTATGTTGTATTAAGTGTGAAAAAGGGAAGTGTCACAGGGGGGAAAAAAGTAAACTTGTCCTATGGTGATTTTAATGGTTGAAACTACTGAAAAATTTGACTGCTTCTTAAACAATGCTGTTGACCCAAAGCCTACTTTAAAGTGAGCATCTATGACAATGTCTGTAATCTGATTACAGAGTAATAAAAACTGATTCAAAAATCTGATAAACAATAATAATTTCTGTTATTTCACCAACTTCAGTTTCTTTGCTTCATATTTAAGACAGTTTTATTAAATAGGAAAATAAGTGACAAAGTAGATGCTTTGGGTATAGGCAACTTCAGTAACACAGAACACGATTACAGTATTTGGTAGAATAGTTTGGAATGTGATTGCACAGCTTTCAAAACTTACTTGATGTTCTTGGAAAATGTTAATACTGCCTCTAATTTTCAGATTAAATCCTGAGGATTGTTTTCTTCAATTTATGAGGCTTTTAGAACAAACTTGGTTTTGAGAAACAGTTCTGATGAAGGGATTCAGAAAACTAAGTGCAACAACAGTAACAAAATTAGAGCATAGAGTCATATTATTGGCTTAAAAAAAATTTTTTTTTTCATTTAAGGAGAGAAAATTCCCAGATCCCATTTATGACTATAAAACCAAGAAAGCTTAGAAGCCCTGAGACTGAGGGGGATGGGTCCAAAGCCTTATAAGGAATCCCGATTAAGGTGCCGTGATAGTCATGCCTATAGTTTCTCAAACATCAAACAAGTCTTGCATTTTTCCTTTGGGCATGACATTTCATTCTTCCATTATCATTTACAGTCGTTCATGGTCAACATATAAACTCTTTCTCACTATTCTCTTAAGCTGTAATAGTGCTCAAAGGATAGTTCACAGGAGACAAAACTGTCAAAGCATTATGAAGAAGATATTAAACTTGTTGTCACTTTCTAATAATCTCTTGGAATATCAAGGAAAGTTTGAGAGTTGGTTGTTCATATTTTATTCTGGGCTGAGATTTGATTCCCAGTATTTTATTCTTTTGTCACCATTTTGGAAGTTAACATTTTAGTCTTCTCCCATTTTCTAGTATGCCTATGGCATATATAGGAACATCTGCAGGTTAATTTCCCTAAAGTCAACAAGTACATAATTTTACTTGCACTTGTTAAAGCAAATACTATTACTTATCATTTACCCTTTGGGAATGAAGAGCTTTTGTTCCTGAAAATTTATATTATATGGTGATGTTCTCTTTCAGTAGCTAAATAAAATAGAGTTGAGGTGGCATGTTGGCACAGAGAAATTAAAATGTTGAATGTTACTGGCTACTCTTCTCAATGAAGAACGGTTATACCCGCTCAATGCACCTGATTATTTGGTGGAACCTATGCATTGCCCATGAGCACAAGCAGAAGTAACAGAGTCCTTGACTATCATGTTTCTCGCTCCTCCTAAAACATGAGAGTGTATGGTCTGAAATGGGGCCATGTGAAAAAAGCTTGCTAAAATAAATACCGTAGAGTCTCTCTAACAGGTAAAGGTATTCCTATACCTTTCCCTACATAAATGACAATAGCTACTAACATTGTATTTAATACATCACTAAGTACTTCTCAGTGCTTTACATATAACTTTTAATCATCCCCAAAACTCTATATAGTAGGTGCTACTACTATTTTACAGGCAGGGAAAAATAGGTCAGTGACATTCTAAGTAATCTGTTCAAATGTCACCCAGATATACTAAGTGGTCAAAGTTAGATTTAAACCCAGACTGATCCCAGAATCCATGTTGCCTCAATCTTGTTCTCTGCCTAGAAGTCAATGGCTTGGCATTTTGATACTATCCGTGACTTTTTCTCACACTCCATTGGCGACTATGATGAGACATTTCTGGGGCAATTTCAAACAATTCCAATTTTGGTTTATGGCAAGAGAACTTCTACAATCAAGCAACCAATTTCATTCACACTGTAAAAATAGTGAACCGTACCAAACTCATTTTTTTTCTAAAAATATTTTCAGGGGCGCCTGGGTGGCGCAGTCGGTTAAGCGTCCGACTTCAGCCAGGTCACGATCTCGCGGTCCGTGAGTTCGAGCCCCGCGTCGGGCTGATGGCTCGGAGCCTGGAGCCTGTTTCCGATTCTGTGTCTCCCTCTCTCTCTGCCCCTCCCCCGTTCATGCTCTGTCTCTCTCTGTCCCAAAAATAAATAAAAACGTTGAAAGAAAAAAAAAAATTTTTAAAAATATTTTCAAAAAATGCTGGAGTGTAAGTAAGCCCAAAGATTTATCAGTGAATGTGGAATTATTCCAATCTCAAAGGCTACAGCTGATAGTCATCAAGAAAGGTATGTGATGATGGCAGTGATCATGTTTAGCAAACTGCTACTCATTATGTAAGTGTATTTTTACTGTTAAACTTTTAATTCTGAACCCTAACATAAAAACTTCTGAGATATTCAAGTCTATTTTGGGATACAAGGTATTAGTTTGAGTTTTGCTTTGGTTCAAATGAATAAAAGTTATTTTGGATGAACCCTTACTTGTCAAGCGTTTTTAGAAACAATATAGTATATGCACAAATCTCATTCCTTTGGAGAGAAAAAGTCCTCTGAACACCACTCTTTCTTCATATGAACAACTTCTCTGAACCTGAGGTCTGGAGAACACACTGAAGTTGATATTATTCACAAAATAGAAGAAAGTAGTATGAACAATAATACGCCCCTCAAGCTTGGACGGATTTCCACTATCATCAAGTAAGAGAAGTTCTGATTTCTGGGTTGAAGTTAGAATCATGAGGTTGTATGAATCAAAAATTCTACAGCACATCCTTGAAAAGAAAAAAAAGATTTTCTTTCCAGAATGAGCCTAATGGTATTATTAAGAGCTGGAAGAAGGAAAGCAAAATACAGCACATCCCTATAAGTCTCTGTGCCTGCCTACATGTAAGGCTGCTCAATGTTCAGACATGTATATATTTATTTCATTTTCCAGCTTTCTGACCACAGCAGTGATTCTCAATAAAGGCGATTTTGTCCTCCCCACTGCTGTGGGATATTTGGCAATATCTGAAGATATTTTCAGTTGTCACAACTTGAGATGGGGGTGCTATTGGCCAGGAACGCTGCTCAGTATCTTACAATGCCCAGGACAGTACCTCACAACAAAGTACCTGACTATAATGCTAATAGTACCTAGGTTGAGAAACCCTGGACTTTAGATAGGCCTAAAATCTAGGCCTACAGAGGAGGTGCTCCACTTGGGAAAAATGACCCTTGATTCACTTATTCAAAACAATAAGCATTCAAAAATGTGTATAGAGGTAGTTACTAGTCATTTGCACCTGTTGATCAGGTGGGCACCTAGCCAGATTCTCAGTAACAGTTGAGAGAGACCAAGTAATTATAACTCCTCCTGTCTACCTCCTATGAGAATAGAAAAGGTAGCTTCTCAAAGATGGAATCCTCATCCCAGTTAGGAAAAAACATCAGCAGTGGGTGCCTTCATGGGAACTTGAAGGCCAAGGAAATTTTCTGTTCTGATGAGGACTGCTGCTATGTGGCTTCTGTTCTGGGTAGCTGTCTCTGGGTAGGTTGTATTCTTATTCCATACTGAAGGAACTCCTAGACTTTGCTGAGATAGGTATCTTTCCAACAATCATATCATTGTCCCATTGTGACAATGTGCATTGTCACAAAATTAAAAAAAAAAACAACTGTCCATTACTTTATACTCTCTGAAGTATATTCCCATGAAAATGATGCGACCTTCCTTTTCACATTTTCTTTTCTCTGCTTCTTTTAAGCTTTTAGGCATACATTTATCTTACGTGATCTATATTTCTTGGTAATTATTCTCCAATTATTTCATATGAGTATTTTGCTCACTAGATTCTGGACCAGGGTAAGATCTATATACTCAATCTTTCTGGAAATCCCCTCTGCACCTAATATAATTCTGAGCACAAATAGTCATTTAACAGCTTGTTGAATGAACTAACCAGTAATATGCACATAAATGAGAGAGCAGAATAAAACCAACGATAAATATTTCTATGCTGATATTCCACTGTGTATACAAGGCTGATTGGGCCACTCATAAAAACAAACACACCAAGCCACTACCATACAATTATCTGCAACAATTAAACTCAAAAGAATGATTACAATATGGTATTGCTTAAATTTAATGTATAGTTTCTTGCATGGTAGAAATGTAATAGGACTTGAAAAAGAATTACATTTACTCTTTATTTTCTATAAAGCAATTGAGTGAGACACAATGCTTGGCATTTCAGTCTCTCAGTATCAGTGCATCGATGTGTAGAAGTGGATGGATTCCGGCTGCATACTGACTGTATGCAAAATCAGAAAGTATTAAGTAAGTGTACTTACTTGCTATTTCAGTTCAATGCTGTGAACATGCCAAGTACTTTAAACAACTCCAGTAGCGGCTTCAGCAGAGATGTATTCAACCATTGCTGGCAAGCAACTAAATACTCGGTGTACTTGAATAGCTACTTTTTTGCAGGGGAAGGGGATGGAATTTCCCCATTCTTTCACAAAAGGGATTGTTCCCAAATATTAAGAAAATTACATCTGAGTCATGATAACTTTAAACACACACACATACACAAACCCAAGAACTTCCTGAACTCAATATGACCAAAAAATACTGACCACTTAAAAATACCCTGCTATCACTTACCTGGGATGAAAAAGTACACACTAGGAAGTCTGCCTGGGAGAGAAAGTGTATATCCAGGATCACACCCCGAAGTGAATTTTCTGTGTATCGATTGTGTAGTCCGGCTGACCAAGAGATAGAGTTATCACTAATAAATTCGTAAGTGGGGTACCTGTAAAAAAGAAATAAATTTTTACATAGTCACTGAAATCACAGTACTCTATCAGGATGTAGTATCTTATCAGGAGGAGGCAGAACTCCTTTGACCAAAGCTCTTTTTTCTAACAGTAAGGAGAGCTTTAATTATGGTGTTCAATAGAGTAGTTGATGACGCATCTCTGAATCCATCAGTGGGATAGCAAACATTCTGGAGTATGTTACATGTTATTGGCACATCATATAATATACACGTACATGTATCAAAATCACGTATCAAAATTCGTAAGAGTTGAAGGCTCCTTATTTTCTTTGTAATGAGTGACTTCTATGAGGTTTTTCAAGCTGCCTTCACATTTGGCCATTGAACTTTTCCTTTAGAATATAAAAATCGTGATTAAATTTCATTTAAATTTTTGACTTAGAATTTGTGATCATTGATACTTATCTCCCCTAACCCCCATCCTCAAAGCACCATCTTACCAACAACAATAATCGAAAACTAGTTTAATTCATTTATAAAAACAAATTCCTTGGGGCGCCTGGGTGGCGCAGTCGGTTGAGTGTCCGACTTCAACCAGGTCACGATCTCGCGGTCCGTGAGTTCGAGCCCCGCGTCGGGCTCTGGGCTGATGGCTCAGAGCCTGGAGCCTGTTTCCGATTCTGTGTCTCCCTCTCTCTGCCCCTCCCCCGTTCATGCTCTGTCTCTCTCTGTCCCAAAAATAAATAAACGTTGAAAAAAAAAAAAAAATTTAAAAAAAAAAAAAAAAAACAACAAATTCCTTGTAGATGTCAACTAAGCAAGATTTTGGTAGTCTTGAGATCGGATATGTGCTTAAAAATATTAAAACAGGATATCTTTAAAAAGCCTACCATATGTTCAAATGATTCTACTGTGAATTAAGAGGTTTAATTATACTCTAGTATAGAGTGAATACATTTTCTTAGTGCATGGGGTAGATCTTCAGAGTTAAGTTGCAAACTTTGGGACTTACAAGAAAATGGGCTAATAATCGTACCTGCTTTATATAGTTTTGTAGGAATTAAATACATTAAGCAATGTAAAGTGCATAGAGGAGTCCCACACATGTAGTAAATGCTCAGTAAATATTAGCTGTGATTGTTAAACATTCTTCTGCGGATATCCAGCTGGTCTTATTCCTTACTTCCTTTAGATCTCTGCTGAAATACAGCCTTATTAGTGAGGACTTTGGCAATTTCTATCTCTTTCACCTGCTTAACTTTTCTTCATGACCTTTATTATCATTTGACATAATATGTATTTACTATTTATTTACTGCTTGTATCCATTCCCACCTCCATCATCCCTAAGTGGAATGTAAACTCTATAATGAGGCATTTCATCTGCTTTGTTCAATGTATTATTCTCAGTACGTAGAAGAGAATCCGGAATACAACAGGATCAATGAATATTTGTTGACAGGGTAATAGTTCCTATTTATAAACCCCGAACCATCAAGAGTCAGTTTACATGTCTGTCTCCCACACAGTATTCCCCAAAGGTCGGGACTATACTTTTCTTGGCATCACACAATGCTGTGTGAGTAAATACATGCTATATCGGTAGTACTCACTACCTATGTCTGGGACTTCTTCTCAGCCCCTAAGAGCTGCTTCAGATTTCTCTCCATTTCACAGCCACCAAGGAGCTTCTTCTCATTGCCTCTAATGATGACTGTGACGGCAAAGTCTCCGAATGCTGTTTCAGACTGGTAATCAGTGTTCAGATCCATTTGGCTTCATTATTTTTGACATTTTACCCTCCTCAGCCCTGAATCAGGGAGGCGAAGGAAATGTCACATTTGTTCTAAAAAGAAAACAACCCCAAGGACTTTTAATGTGATTCTTGTGGAGCTGCATATCCAGGTATGGGGCAGAAACAGCAACAAATAAATATGAAAAGGCCGGAGGAGAGAGGAGAGGGAATTGTTAAAACACACGAGTACAATTTTTATCCTGATTAGAAACTAACTCTGTCAGCAAGGTTTGGGTGCTGAATGAAAAGAAAAGAGTGATCTTTTTACTGAGAAGTGACAGTAACTTTAATGCCCTTCCTAACTTAAAGACCCCTCCCTAGAACCAAACCAAAAGAACACCTAAGTTCCTCAGGGCTCATCTGTATGTGCAAAAGACTGCTTGATGAAGGATACTGAGTTTGGAAAAAGAAACTGAAACAAAGTAAATAATGGAAGAGGGAGACTTTGCATCTCCAATAATGAGCATGGAAATTTTTGCACAAACATGCTCCTTTCTTGTCTTTTGCCCATAAGTATGTTGGCAGAGGAATTCTTTTACTGTGAGGTTGTAGAGATTGGCAGTGATAAAAAGAATATTTTTTTCCTCTTCCACCTTATAAAAATTTGTTTATATTACTCACAAAGGACTAAGTTAAAGTTATAAACTGACAACACATTTTCTTTTCTAAAGTCTTTCTCCAGGCTGAGGGAGATGCTCTTCATGATTTCACTGCACCTGGTATACAACTCCTTCCGGACATCCATCTAACTATACTGTAATTATTTGTTACACGTATACTGCCCACCAGTTGGATACTCCTGAAAAAAAGGAGCAGCATATTATCTCCTATTTCTCTTTGTATTCCTAGTGCCCTGTAACTGTATCTAGCATATTACAGTTCAATAAAATAATGAAAAAATTAACCACTCTTTACGGCTGAGCCTTCATTTCACAGGGCAACCAAACACTTAACAAAAACTTTTAAATAAGTTTTTCTTGCCTCTATTTACGTAAATGAAACTAAGTTTAGGAGTGCTCATCTAGCATTTTTGATAAAGAGCAAACTACATATGTAAATATTTACCCTGGGAGATTTTTAAAGACTTGTTTCTTCTCCTGTTTCACCCCTGCTCCCAATCTCCACATCTTAGGATACAATGTTGGATAGACAACTTTAATAGTTCTTACTTCTTTGCCAATGAGTGTGATTTAAACACTCTACCAGTGAATTACCTAAGAGAGTTATCTCCACATTGGCAATGGTTGCCACAGTCAGTGGGATGCGGGTGCCAAAATCTCACGGATGAACTCAGTCTTAACCTAGAGAAACCTGAGGTATGATACCAAGCAGCAAGACATTAACTGCTCATTTTCACACAGAAGCCACACATATAAAGCTAACCTTGACCGCTTTTACAAAAGATAAGCTACCCAGAAAATAGATTCTCCTCTGACTGTGTGAATTCTATGTATCATTTAACCATCATTCTCAGTTCTTTACCCTCTTGAAGCACAAAGTATCATAATGACCCTGTACTCAATATACTGTGATGAGAGATTCAGTCATGCTTCTGGTCTCCTAAAACAATGGCAGAGCTTTTATGATTTGCTTAGGTTTCAAAACCAATCCTGACAGGTCTAAAGCAGAGTTAATTCAGAGTAGAAAAACACAGAAGCAAAATAATGAGAAACAGCATCTACATTCCTGAGAAGATCTTCAAAATGACTCAGAAAATTAAAATGAAAGGACTTGCAAAGAGGTAAAAAAAAAAAAGTGCATAAAATGCTGCTGCAACATTTCTAACAGAATATGGGAAAGCTGTCTATTGAACTACCATAGACAGAGGAGATAGTAGCTGCTGACCATGAAAAGGAAATTCAAGTTTTACTAGTCCCATAATCGTGGTAACTACTAATGCCAACTGTACTGTAAGGGTTGCTTAATACAAAAATACCATGCTGTACTATGGATCAAAGTTGTAAGATGCCCATATCCTTTTATCTAAATATTTCCAAAGCCTGAAACCTAGCTTAAGGAAATAATGTGGATAACTTTAGGAACACACTGTAGCATTATTTATAAGAGTAAAAAACTGGAAATGATGTAAGTGTCCAATATTAGAATGAGCAAGTAAGCAATGGCACATCCATACAGCAGGTATGTAGTCATTAAAGGGGACATTTAAGATAATTAGTTTTTTAGTGACCTGAGAAAATGGATCCATTGCTGTATTAAGTAAAAAAGAGTTCAAATTATATAGAACAGGATCAACTACTAAAATGGGTAACTATATAAATGACTAAAGGGAATATATCAACATTTAAATAGCTGTTTCCACTGAGTAATAGGACTGTGGGTATTTTTTCTTGCTTGTATAGTTACCAACTTCCATATCGTCTAATAAGCATGAATTATTTTGCTCATCAAGGGAAAAAAAACAGGAAAAGCTTGTGATGCTTCAAGAACAAGTAAAAGAGTAGATAACATTTTAATATTTTTTCAATTAAGCTACAAATTCAATCTGGTATTTTAAAATGAAGAAGCATGGTGAACTATTTCTACTCTGCTTCTAGATATCAAACTGGAAAAGTATCTGTGAAAATTTTGTATTGTGTTTTCTGCCCAGATGTTCATTTAATCCTTAACTGTAAGTATGTAACTTGGCTTACACTTGACTGATGAATTTCATGGTCCTGTGTATGTCAGTGAGAGAGTGAGAGTGAGAGTGAGACAGAGTGAGAGTGAGAGTGAGAGTGAGAGAGAGAGAGAGAGAGAGAGAGAAAGAATATACTCATAGAGGGAGTCTTAAAAGAAAAAGCAACTTATATCCAGTTTAGATTCTTAGGAGGGAGAAATAGGATTTAAACTATTATCCAATGCTTCGAATAAACATCTACAGTATAGTCCTCACTTCAAATTTGTTTTTCTCCCCAACCTCTATTTGTGACATAAGAAATGGACCAAAGAATAAATAAATTAAAAAGTCACTAGCTTAAGTGATTAACATCTAATAAAATGTTTTCAAACTGATGGAATTGAAATAAACATAATTCAGTACTTACTGGGCACTTACTAGAGGTAGTTACTGTGTCTAAAGTACTTCTAATCCAGTGAGGGAGACAGAGGTAAGCAAGTGCTAAACACCAAGTCAGAGCAATGCAGACAGGAGGGACACTTCGGGATTCAGGGATGATTTCTGGAGCAAACAGTGTCTGAGCAAAGCTAAGAACACAGATTCTTCTCCCTCATTCCTTTCTTTCACATATTTAATACATCCCTTATTTATTAATAATAAGTAAAGGCCAATTCTAGGTTCACCTAGATCCTATGATAAATTCCCAATTAGGATCAGTGTGTTTATGTGTTTTCTTAACCCCCTATGTTAACCCTATAGTAGCACTATTCATACTGTAGAGTATGAGTAATTGTCTGTTCCCCCACTAGATTGGGAATTCCTTGAGAGCAGAGTTATCTTGCTTATCACGGAATCGCCAGCACCTAACACAGTGCCTGAAATATAGGCATGCTCTATAAATGACAGATTACTGTTTTACTGTTCAATACATACTAGCAGTTCTTACTCTTCCACTTATAAAACTTATCTTCTGATTCTTTATTTTTCTTTAATATAACTTCCAAGTCCCAGAATTTTTTTATAAGATGAACACTTACACATATTTAAAAAAAATTTTTTTTAACATTTATTTATTTCTGACAGACAGAGAGAGACAGAGCATGAACAGAGCATATGAAGGGGAAGGGCAGAGAGAGAGGAAGACACAGAATCCAAAGCAGGCTCCAGGCTCCGAGCCGTCAGCACAGAGCCCGACATGGGGCTCGGACTCACAAACCACAAGATCATGACCTGAGCCGAAGTCAGACGCTCAACTGACTAAGCCACCCAGGCACCCCAACTCACACATATTTTACATATGTTTCAGTTGCCCATTAATTGCTAGTGAAGATAGTGAGAGCAAAAAGGCAAGCACCTGGTATGTTTTATTGCTATCAGTCCTATAGAGTTGGTTAGAGTTATGGACTGAATGTTTGTGTCCCCCTAGAATACCTATGTTTGAGCTGTGATAGTATTTGGATATGGGGCCTTTGGGAGATGATTAGGATTAAATAAAGTGCATGAGAATGGGGCCCTCATGACAGAATTAATGCCCCCACAGGAAGAGACACCAGAAAGCTTGCTCTCTCTTCCAAACACACAGAAAGGTCATGTGAGTACACAGCAAGATGGCAGCTGCCTACACACCAAGAGAAGAGGCTTCAGAATGAAATATACACCTTACTGGCACCTCAAATACTCTTTGATTATATTAACAGTCACAAAGGTACACAGTTGTTTGAATTAAAAAACAAACTCCAATAATTAGTAATAATATTATAACAAGAATGACAAGTCATGGGAATTAAGGATTCCTTTCAACTGAAAAAGAGTCCTGGTCTAGAATCACTAGTTCATTTAACTTACTTTGTTTTTGCCTCCTTTAATAAAGAAGGGTCATCCGTCGCCAAATATACTCTTCGTTTATCCACTTGCATTCTGCGAGAGAGAAGCTGAAAATGTTCTTCAACGTGTACCATGTATTCCTCAATGGGATGGAAGGCTGCTTCTGTTCCTACTTTGTCTGTACGTCTGACGTGTACTCTGGGGGGCAGAGGGAGAAAGTCAGACTCTGCTGATAATGTTCTGATCCTCTGATCCACTGTGTACTTTTAGGCTACTCAACTTTATACCTTTATTTATGGTGGCATCACAGACATTTTAAACCAATTTTTTTTTTCATTTTTGCCATTAGAAAAATTAAAATGTTTTAAAAATTCAAACACATACATTCTAAATATATTTGCATGTTAACACAATACAAGGAGAATTAGAAAATAAGCTTTAGAAGAATGCTTTCTTATAAAGAAAGTAATTAGCATATCCAAGAACAGTAGAATAAGTGGAAGATTCCAGAGTTATACTCCATATAAGCAGCAAAATACCTACCAGCCTCCCAGAAAAAACTGGATATAACTTTTTAAGATTTTTGGCAACAAATGATACCAAGATTCACAGTTGTTATTACAGAATATTAAATATATTGTTTACAGCATTTGATGCCAACTTCTCTCACTCTTCATTTTACCCTGTATAGTTACTATAACTGCTAGCTTATAGAATTGAAAATTGTCTGAGGAAAACACAGACCTTCAAGAATTCTTCCTAATGCACAATCAAGGCAGGCAAACCTTTTAAGAATTCTTACTATTCTAAGTTCACAGAGACATTCTACCCCTTTTGTTATATGCATAATGAATTTCCTTTTGCTGTTTTTCATGCTGTCAAACACAAGTAGGTATTGATCTCATCTGTCCTATTGTAAAAAAGTTCTAAAACTGTAAAACTGGGGACAAAGATTTACATCGTCCTGTGTTGACTTTCACAGTATTTTCCTCCCATCTTAGTGCTTTCAAAGTAATTGCAATGAAAATAATAATGGTCATAGTTTACTTTCATAAATTAAAACTCTCCTTAAATTTGCCCTTCCTGCATCCTCCCCACCCCTCACCAAATTACTAAACCACTATTTATATGTGGGAAAAAGAAAAAAGGAAATTTGTTTCCCTTTAGGCCATGGTATATAGGCAGGCCTTAGGTAGAGCCTAAGCCCAGCTTTTTATTGTGAATCTGGAAGGCAGATCTGTTTTCACTGCAGCTAATCTGATATCTTCATGGGTATCCTCTGCCTTCCAGACTACAGTCCAGATATGCACACCTTTATATTTACACGTATCCTATCGTTGTTTCCTTCCCACATCCTTCTTAATCACTGCTTCTCTCTCAGGAAACTGGAATTGTTCACTGGGCTCCACAGGGATAAACAATTCCACTGAATTTCAATGAAAAGTTTATAAGAAGAAACACTCTTTGATACTGATTTCATCATGTACTTTCTTTAGCTCTAACATTTAAAATAAGGGTCAGTAACTTCTATCCATATGAAGACTAAGACACGAGGGAAGATGTTGGGTGGGAGATAGGAAAATGAAAATGAAAATAAAAACAAAGAAGAGCTGTAATAATGGAAGGAAGAATCAAAGGAAGAGGAGCATAGGAAGTACTGGCAGAGTACTACTGAGAAATCTTTTCAAGTCTCCAAGTACTACTGAAATTAGGCCTGGATCAAGAATTTTGAGAGGGGCATAATAGAGTCTCCATGGAAGACTCAGAATATTAGTCTGGTGAAGGATATGAGAAATCATTTTAATTTAATGTAAGTTTTTCAGACATTTAAGGAAACTGATGCTTCTGAAGACATATTAATGAACAAAAAGACAACATAAGGCAAGAGGCGGCTGGTTTCTCATACTTTTCAACCCAGTCCTCACAAAAGTAAAAGTTCTTTGTGTACTTGCCTGACTTTCACTACAGTTGACTCTTCAACAACACGGGTTTGAACTGTGCAGGTCCGCTTATACGCAGATCTTTTACAGTACAGTACTGTAAATGTATTTTCTCTTCCTTATGATTTTCTAATAACACTTTTTCTCTAGCTTATTTTATTGTAAGAATACAGTATATAATACATATAGCATTCAAAATATATGTTAACTGACTGTTTATGTCATTGGTAAGGCTTCCAGCCAACAGTAGGCTATTAGTAGTTAAGTTTTGGAGGAGTCAAGTTATACATGGAATTTCAACTGCATGGGGGGTGGGGGTCAGCAGTCCTAACCCTGCATTGTTCAAGGGTCATCTATATCAAATTATCAAGCTCTTTCAGGGCAGGGAATGTGATTTTATTTATTTCCAATAGCACCAAATATAATGAATAAATGATTGAATGTTGTGTGGACACAAAAATCTAATTGTTTAGTATCATGTAAGTAGAAACCTTACATACCATCTTAGTTTTTTTTTTAGTTTTAAACAAATGAGGAAAGAGTGGCAATCAATGAAGACCTGGAATGATCAAGTACGCTGCCCAAAGTCACACAACTTGTTAGTAGTAGAAGTTAGATGGGACCCCCAGATTCTTGAATTCGAGCACCCTTCTCTTTCATTCCAGCACACTACCTCAATGTACAAATAACTCAATTGTCTCTGGTACTGCAATTTTCTGTATTTGGCCAACTCTCAATATGACGTATGGTCCATGGATAATTAGGCCATGCCAAACTACAGGAAAGCTTCCAAGCAAAGTTAAGATGGTTTTTAGTCCTGGCTTTGCCTTTATTAACTCTGGAACTCTGGGCCGAGATTTTCTTCCCTTTAGTTTCCTAACCTATAAGACAGCTATCTCTACTCTTTTCATAGGACTGTGTTATAGGATCAATGAGATAATGCAGTTGAAGGTATTTTGGTAATTTAATTACTATCCTTTTCCCTTTCAAGATCCTGTTTAAACACGGAAGCTATGAAGACTTTCCTCCTTCCCTGAACTCTCATAATAATTTTTATACTTCTCTCAGGGTATTTATCACATTCTGCCCATATAATGTTAGCTGTATATGTCTCTTTTCCAACAGACTGTAATAAGCTAGAAGGAGCCATTAAAAAGAAATTAATCTCTGTCCCCACAGTAGCAGGTGTTCAATAAATGTTCTGCAAATAAGTGAACAAATCAACACCTATATTAATATTAATCAATAGCTGACTTTATTACAAACAGTATATGCTACAGAATGTCATAGTCTAGCCTACAAGTCTATTTTTAGAAATGATTTTAGCATCAGTCTTTCTGAAAGGTAATATTTTACAGTGCATTTTTTCCACTGAACTAAAATCCTTCCTTTTATCCTTCTTATCACATCAATTTTAGGGCAGGTATTACCTTCCCTATTTACAGATGGAAAAATCAAAGCCCAATACTATTATTAAGTAACTTGGTCTAGAATTAGAAAAAATCCAGGAATATTACCTAGGTCACTTAAATCTCAGTCCAGTACTCTTTCCATTAGGCAAAGAACATTTTCCCATGGTATGAAATCTGCCACCCGGACCCAGGAAAATTCCTCTTTCCATAACTTTTTATGTATGTGTATAGGAGCACAAGCTTATGCACAAAGATGCTTCTTTGTATTCTTCTTGGTGGTAGGATTTCCTGATATATCTTCTTGAACATAAGCATGAGGCTGAATGCATATGTACATGGTAAGACCCAAGTGGGCCAAGAGATAATTTTAAATAATAATTTTAACATTATCTTACATTATAAATACTATTTTTATTATCAAAACAGCTTCCAGGCCAGAAAACAGAACACCAAAAAATGCAAAATAATCATCAGTGGTAATTAATGAAGCCTAACAAAAAGTACAATAGAAAAGCTATACATGTGATAGCTTCATCTCATGGTCTTGTTAGGATAAGATAGGAGTCATGTATAGTATCCAAACTACTCTCAATAAAATACAATTTTGTTGTTTTCCTCAGAAGAGACAGGTAATTTCAGAAATAAGGGTTTAATATATTTGTTGAATGAATAAATAAGCGAATGGGGGTAACAAAGTATGACAACTCAACTGTTCTAAGTGAACAAAGGGAGAATGATCTCCCTATGACCTAAGGTGAACTCTGGAACATCTGTTTTAGGGTATGGCTTGAAAATTAAACTATATCATAAAGTTCACAATATATTGTAAAGTACACATATCTCTGCTACTACAACATCACATTATGAGAGGAATAAATCAGATTCTTACCCAATAACTGGATGTTTGAAGCCAAGCTTCTTAGTAGTCTCTTCTATTTCCTTTTCCAGCCAAGGTTGTGGGCGGATCAAGTATTTGACAAACTGGGACACCCACCACACTGCAGGATCACCATGGACTCGTACAAGCCGATCTGCAAGGTCTTCTGGTACAGCCAGGGGCAAATATGGTGGACGAGGATGAAGACTGTCTACAATGGGGAGCTCAACCACCTGAACATTTTTGTCCTTTACTTCACCTGTGAGAATATCAAAACATATCATCACCACACTGTATTTCTCATACAATTACCATTGGAGAACTCACTCTGGATGCTTTCATCCTCATCGCAACTCTAAAGCAGTATTACAGACGCAGTTAAGTAACTTGCTCAAGGTACTAGCACAAAAGTGACAGAGCTAAATTTCCCATTTAGGTTGGTCTGCTTCTCAAGTCCATGATCTTTTTTTTTTTCCCTGTCATAACATGCTGCCATCTCAACACCTCATACCGCAGATAAGGATGCACCCAGCACTCAAAGAATCTAATCAGAGAATAACCATATTGCTAGTGAACACAGCCAGCTAGGCAAAGTTCTGTTTTCTGTCATCATTTTTGTTTTTGAACCAGACAATAAAGTATTCTCAAAACTTCCAGATTGTCATTATAGCAAATGGCTCTTTCATTAATTTCATGACAGAGCACCATGACTCTAGAGATACCTAAAGATTACAATTATAAGCCAAGCAGTTATATCTTTTAAAGAAAAAAAAATGGTAATTCTAAAGTCTTTTTTTTTTTCTTGGCCAAATTATCTATTATGTTTTCAATGATGATAACAATAAAATTTATGTTGATTGTTTATCTGGACATTAAATTAAAATTAGAATAGAGATTAGATGCTAATTTTTGTAGATGATGATTAATTTCAGAATCCAACTTCTATATATCATTAATGATACTGCTGTTCTATCAATTTTATAATGCAATGACAAGAACAACCCAAAATGGGATAAGCCAGCAACTTTATTTTAATTACTTTATTATTTTTTTAATGTTTTATTTATTCTTAAGAGAGAGAGAGAGACAGAGCATGAGTGAGGGAGGGGCAGAGAGTGGGACACAGAATCTGAAGCAGGCTCCAGGCTCTGAGCTGTCAGTACAAAGCCAGACCCGGGGCTCGAACTCACAAGCAGTGAGATCATGACCTGAGCCGAAGTTGGATGCCCAACCGACTAAGCCACCCAGGCGCCCGCCCCTAAGCCAGCAACCTTAGATATCGAAGACCACATAGTAGTAACTAGAAGACATGAAGATACCAGGCAGAGAAATTTTATAAATATAAAATGTACTGAATTAAAATTTCAATAACAGAAAATATTAACCTGAATATACAAAATAATTCCAGTTAATCACTGGACCATTAAAGAAAGAATGCACTTGTAGAGAATAAACCTAGAAGACTTTTAAAATGTATTCACCAGAATAGAACACAGTCCTCAAATTCTGTTTTTCTGCATATATGCAAAGTGTTTTATAGTAAATCTCATCATCTGGGAATGTAATCACTCAAACTACATGATTATAAGAAAGTTGGTTGGCATAACTAAAAATTAAAAACATCTGGTTAATATTCTCTCTTTCTGACATGTAAAACTCATTTCAGGACTCTTAGAACAAAGCCCTTGAAACATGACATTTGTTGCATGAATAGATGTCACTAAAAAAATTTACCACCAGCACTGCAGTTCATCTGGGGTACTGGTTAAGACAGAGGTGGGCACCTTTATCAGACAAGATACTATAATTAAGAGTGTATGGGGAAAGAGTAACCTGCACTTTAAATTAAGCTCTAATAATCTCCCAAAGGCAAGAGAAATTGGGTGCTTTCTGTGATATGGACATGATAAGAGACATAGCACATGAATGAGAGGAAAAAAAGGAAGAGAAAACAGTTCTTTTTTATAAAAAGGAGAGAAAGAAAGAAACAATCTAACTTCTTTTATATGACCATAAATAAAAGCAAAATTAATAGGGCTACCTTCTTTTTGAGATTTCTTTCTAACACGGTTCTTCTTTTTTTTTTTTTTTAATGTTTATTTATTTTTGAAGGAAAGAGAGAGTGTGAGCAGGGGAGGGGCAGAGTGAGAGGGAGACACAGAATCCAAAACGGGATTCAGGCTCTGAGCTGTCAGTGCTGAGCCAGACGCGGGGCTTGAACTCACAAACCATGAGATCATGACCTGAGCTGAAGTCGGTCGCTTAACCGACAGAGCCACTCAGGCGCCCCTCTAACAGGGTTATTCTAAATGCTCTGTTTAAGTAGCTCTGTCTTTCACTGATTGCCCCAAGGCCTCAACTTTCTTACAGCTAGTCCTATTGACAGCTTTAAGAAATAAATCGAAACTATGCCTATATCTTCAAGACAGAGAATGTAGTTTATTTTTGTTGGCTCTTTGTTCATTCTTCATTCATGCATTCACTTCACTTGTTCAAATATTTATTGAACACTGCTATATGCCAAACACTGTATGAGGTAGAGTATACAGTGATAGCATGGTTCGTGTCCTCCAAGATTTCTAGTTCGAAAAACCTTACCCAGAACTGACTACTTTCGTGGAAGAAAAATAAAATAAAATAAAATACCATCACCAAAAAAAGTGTTATCAAAAAGATATCAATACTCAACTGCCTAGTAAAATATTAAGAAAAGGGTATTTATTAATGAAAAAAAGGTTAGTTTCCTCAGTAATGATATATTTTAAAACAAATGAAAATAACATAGTATATGCTATGGTTAGAAGGTTCCTTTTTTTACTTGGTTTACCACCCAACATTTTTTATTCTACTGGCATTTATATTCAAAAGAATTTAAATCTGGAACAGATCCTAGATTAGAAATGATCAATGCTTAGTGGTTTCTAAACTTTAGTCATTTATGTATTCACTTTATAATTTTTACCATATCCATGTATTAACTGTATTAATGTTTTAAAAATTCATTTTAAAACTTACATGAATTTATTTTATAGATGGCAACTAGAAGTATAACTTCACTAAAAATGAAACCATATCATTAAATTCTATATAGATACTATTGCCTATGAAGGGCCTTGAGCTCAGGCCAGATTTCTATTAAAAGAAGAGATTATCAGTGAGGTTAAAGGGGTGTATAATTGCTTTTCCCCTTACATCTCCTATGAGTTTCAAACCAAATGAGAGACAGAGAGAAGAATAAAATGGCAATCAAAATATCAGCTTGATTACCAATAAGGATGAACTAAAGAATGTAGTTTATTCTTTGAATTTACGGCCTTATGGGTTTTCTAATAGTTTCCACCCAATCCCCATCCTAAAATGAGTCTGTCAAGCAAGGCCTAGTACACTGGGGAGGAGGAAGAGCATGCCTTCTGAGAATGGGCTGTGCCATGAGAGAAGCCAGACAGGGCTATGTCTCACACATTTGTTCCTCCCCCTAAACTCACCAGTTGTACACACTACTTTCCTTTCAAGTGGAAGGGAAATGAGGTAGACAGAAGCAAAAAAACCACTGCAGCACTTTCCCCTTTGAAGGAATGGAATTAATTACCCTTCTATAGAACGTCTTGAGGAATTGGAGGATTCCCCGTGCCTGTTCCCACCCATCTCCACCCCCAAACAATTATCCAGTGTTAAAGAACTATTGCAAAGATTTCCTGACACCAAATTGAGAATTTGTCTGACATAATCAGAAGGGCTGAAAAAGAAATAACTTTTTCAACTATTCAACTCAATGGTTGTTTTAATCTTTTATCAGGAAACTGTCTGAAATTATCTCACATATGCCACCTAAATTAATCTCTAGTAATCTGTGGTAGATTCAGAGTTTGAGAAACACAGATTTACTTAAACTCCCTCATTTTACAGAGGAAACAAACTAGAGAGGTTAAGCGAATTTCTCAAAGTAATAATACAGCTAATAAAAGGGCCAGGATTAGGCTCTATTGTTTACCACATTACTTATATTGCATTCTGCTTTCTGAAAACTATATGTATATATTTCAAAGCATTTAAGTATGTTCCCTTTTGATCAATCAAGAGTGCCTTGTCATTCTATTAAGATGTTAGTGTTAAAAAAATAAAAGCACTGCATTAACTTTCCAGCAAGAGAATGTTTTATATGTGCAAGTCATACAAAAGTCAGCACTATGCATTTGTAAAGAATCAGAGCAAACTAGCCTAGGAATTATACAATTGACAGCTCAGCTCAACTTGAACTGATATGACCACTATTAATTATTTCAGGGACTCATTTTCAAGACTACCTCCTCTTGTTGCTAATTCTGGCCATATGGTCATTCTCTGCCAAAGGCAGGGAAGACTCAATAGGCTTGCTGGTACACTTATAGCCCTCTGCCAGTAGCATAGATAACTCTTTGACAGGGAGGATGTCCACAGCTGCAGGCAAGTCCCTCTAGCAATTCATGGCAACTCCATTTAAAAGCATTAGTCTATTATCATTCCTTGTGCCCTAAGACAGAGACCCTACCCTGGAATTAGTCAATTAGAATTATTAATCATCAGTAGACTTCAATAGGAAGGTCTTAACATCTACCATGAATGAATAGGTTCTGCTATCATGAAAAACATTTCAGGGGTGGAAAAGATTTTGGGTCCTAGTCCATGAGATTTCTTCTGTATTTACTGTCTTCTTTCTTCAGTTGCTACTCAGTGACTTGTGAGAGAAACACAATTAAACTGGGGGGTGGGAGGTGGGGGTGGAATCTCTTGAAGATAAACCTCAGACAGCCAAAATGGTCAAGGTAAAGAAGTTTGGAATAGGGTTTCCAGTTGAGAAAAATCTCCAATAAGACATCACTACCTGGAACTCAAATTTCACTTGGGGTGAGGTAGGGATTATTAGTAACTTTTTGGCAATTCTCAACCAAAAAAAGCTGTCTGCTTTATGGTCTCAAGACTCTTAAGAAGGTTGCCCTCAATATCCACATAGGTCCAGGCTTCTCTCAACTAGGTGTAGAGGGGTAGAATGAGGTTTTAATTCCCTTCCTAAGGGTGGCCTTGAATGGTTATAGTTAGTAAATGCCATCACACCCAACAGCCTTTCCACAGACTGTGTCAGCTGCTGAGATTCATGGCCCTAGTTGAGGCTAGAACAAGGAGAGACATCAAACAAATATGGTCAAGCAAAAGCCTATTCACATGTATGTAGTGCATAGTGATTACAGGTATGGGCTTTGTTAGGACAAAAACTACTGTTCAAATACTCTATCATTTCACAGTTGTGTACCTTTGGATAAGTTGTATTTAACTTCACCCCAGTTTCTTCATCTGGAAAATGGCATTGATAATAGCAACTTATTCATCTGGAAAACGGGATTAATTACAGTATCTTACTCACTGAGTTATTTTAAGGATGATTTATTACATGGAAAAAGCTGAGCACAATGCCTGATACATACTAATTCTCAAAAAATGTTAGTTCTTTGCCCTAGGATCAATTCTGTTGAACAATTCTCAAGAAGCTAGCTAGAATTTGACCAAGGAAAAGATTATTTGCTAAAATATCATAGTCTCTGAAAAACATATCAAAGTGCCCATTTCAGTGAGCCAAAGATATACTCCCAAATATACTAGATATAAACAGATATTACACCCAAAGGAAATCTTATTCATACTGTTTACCATAGGCAACAGAACAATAAGCAGCTTTTATCTTTTCAAAATATTCAACAAATGTTCAAATAGAAGGGTAGCAACTCTGGTTACCTAAAAGTTCTGACATCCTATAACTACTAACTTGACTAAAAGCAAAGAACAAGACTGTTCCACGCTGAAAGCGCGGAATGGCAGTAAGTTGTCTAAACTAGTAATACTTCCCGTTCATGTCACAGCAAAGAGTTTGGATGCTTAAATTACATCCACGAAGATTATTTGGACTTCTGGGATTTACATTTTATTTACCACTATGTGGCCAAATATGGCTGATTAAATTCATACTAAATTCTCTGAGACTTGTTACAGGAGGCACAAGTAAAAGGACATCAAGACTGAAAGCTAACTAGCTGCGGTGAGACCCCTTCAGGGACCAGGGGATTTTCTTGATTTTACTTGGACACAATAAGATGGACATTAAAAAAAAAAATCACATAAATGTGTGAGGTCTGTTCTTCAGGATTTTTAACAATGATGACATTAATATTTATACCTTCATTTAATGAATGACTGTGCTCTGCTCTCATCTAAAACATGAAGGAAAGATATACTATTAAAAAGCAAACAGCTGGGCTACTTTCTTTCCTTTTGTTTTTCAACCATTGCGGCTGACAGAGATTTTTTTCTTGAACTTGAATGAGCAACTGTCGCTTGCCATATGAATTCCATCACTGCTCTACTTAAGCAACAACTCAAAAGACTGTTATTACTGCCAGTTTGAAGCCTTCAACCAATTGAGTGAAAGTTCTAAATTCAATCATATGAAACAAAGTGCAGTGTTAGCAACATTCTTAAGAATTAGCATATCACACTATGAGAATGATTGTGCAGCATTCTTATGAGGTATTTGCTGCTTTTACTAGCACAGAAATGCCTTGCAAAGGCAACCAGACTCATGGTTCACTGACCTCAATGTTACTCTGACAGACTTAACTCTGGATAGGGGACTGAAAGAACGGCTAATGGAAAATACGTAATATCTTAGTGAGTTATGCAGTTCAGGATAATGCAGGCAGGACAGTATCAAAAGAAAAGAGAGCAAAGAGATTTTTTGCTTCATTTCACTAAACAGAAGGCTCCTTGCAGTCATTCTGCATGTTCTGAAACAAATTTAGTCATTTAAATTTTATATACATACATAAGTCACTTTGCTAAGATTCTAGACAGTCCACAGCTTGCTCATAAATGGGACAGTGCCAACAGTTTCTCTGATGATTCACATTGCACAGGTCCTATAACTCCATGTATGTTGAGCATTGGGTGTTATATGTAAGTGATGAATCACTGAATTCTACTCCTGAAACCAATATTATATTCTATGTTAACTAACTAGAGTTTAAATAAAAATTTGAACCAGAACAAACAAACATTTGAAAAAAACTGTATGGGAAGCAAAAATGGAAATAAACGTGAAGAATTTCCATGAAAACAAGTAACTCCACATGGAGGTTTGGGGGAGTTTTTCAGTTGTTTTTTAATCATTTGGTACTTTTCCCTAAATTAGAAACTCCTAACTCAAAGGATCCCAAAGAATTCTACTATAGCTTTTCTCATGGGGGGGGGGGGGGGAGGACAAAAAAATAGAGGAATGGAAAGCAGTACAAAAAAAGGATAAAGCTTAATTTCATCAAATTATTCAAGAGCCAAACTCCAAATTCTCTTTCCCCCATTCTCATAAAAAAAAAAAAAATCACAATTCCACTTTCATATTCCTCTTATTCCTTCACCACATGTTACTCTCCTTGAAAGCAACAGGCAGGAGGAAGGACCTCCAGGTAATAATAGACTTTTATCCCTTGAGAATTCCTGAAAATGATGACTGAGTATACTGACATACCACCAGGATCTCACAGCACAGAGATGTCTGTTGTCATGCTGTGTTCCCTTTTACTTTGGGGCAATTTTATAGCAGCCTTTGTGATTAGCACTTGGTTGGGGTTAGGAATATAATGTTTCATTTTGGACTTACAGCTCCTTGTGATTTTTCTGCTAAATTATCACTCAAAGGTTAAATCAGGAAGGCCTAATTTGAGTTTCCTGATGATAGAGTATAGGTCAATCCTAATGCCCTAAAACACAAGAATTATAAGTAGGACTTCTGGCTATCCTGGGAGAGAAGAAAATGAAAATACAGTCGTGTTGGAAGTCATAAGAAAACAGTTAAGATGGGATATTAGGAGAGAAGACAACTTAATCAAGCGTAGTAAGCAACGTGCTAAAGCACTATACAAATTGTTGATAAAACAGACAAACATCTTGGCTTCTACTAAAACCGGGATTGGAGTAGCAAATCTCCCTCATTTTGTATGCCAAACCAATCCACAAAGTACTAGCAGCTCCAAAGTCACCCTGCCACCATTCCCATCTTTAATTTGCTGCCACCTCAGACTGCACAGTCTGTCTTTTTTCCCAGCTGCCTCACTTCCACTGTGGAAAAAGTGGAAAAAGATGGGGGGGTGGGATATAGATTTATGTGCCATGCCACAGTTTCTGCTGTCACTGTGGCTGCCAATCTGGTATAAGTTAGCTGACCCTCCCTTTCTCCTCTTCTGGGTTGTGTTAAGTCTCTAGAAAGAAGAGAGCTAATACTTTACAATCTATAGCCTCTGGTGACATAGCTGAGATAAATACTATAAAGACATTACTCAAAAAGTGGCTGTATTTTGCCCTTTCTGGTTTAACTGGGAGAAGAGCAGGGAATATCTATACGAAGAGAAAGAACTCTGAGGCAAAAGGCATGAAACCTGAACTAACTAACGGAGCATGCAAAGGGAAGGAGGAGGAAGACAAATGTAGCAAATAGGGCAAGGAGATGTCTGAGACCGTGAGAAGTAGTCCTTTTCTTGTTACTGCTTACAAAACATAATACTTCGTACAGATTTAATACTTCACACTATCGTTCCCATGACATTTTTCATTTATTCTTTAAACAGGGACAGCACCACCACAACCTTCTTTAGGACCTAGACTAGGATGTGCAAAGGAATACTTCTGTCACTTCCCTGCCAAGCAGGTTATCTACTATTTCTCATCATCTGCAACATATTTTTTAACCTGTAGTTATCTATCAACAGGCCCCAAAGTTTTACCTGGTAAATCTTCAAATCAGAGGCTATTATTTTACCATAATCCTATGTTCATTTCAAATCATAAAAATTCTGGCAGGGATGAGGGTCCAGAATCTGTTCTTTTCATATGCTTTACTCCTTTTAAGTGACCCATGCAGGCTATTTCTAAAATAGCTCTTGCATCCATGGCTCTCCTGCTCAGCTCCCTATCAGCAACTTTAATTAAAGACTAACATTTTGGGGCGCCTGGGTGGCGCAGTCGGTTAAGCGTCCGACTTCAGCCAGGTCACGATCTCGCGGTCCGTGAGTTTGAGCCCCGCGTCAGGCTCTGGGCTGATGACTCAGAGCCTGGAGCCTGTTTCCGATTCTGTGTCTCCTTCTCTCTCTGCCCCTCCCCTGTTCATGCTCTGTCTCTCTCTGTCCCAAAAATAAATAAACGTTGAAAAAAAAAATTTAAAGACTAACATTTATTGTGCAACAACTACATGCCAGGTATTACACTAAATGTTTTCCATACATTATTCCAATTAATCCACAAAGTCTTTGTGAAGTCAGTACCCTCTTATCCCCATTTTACAGATGAATTTAAGTAACTTGTTCAAGGTCATCCAGCTAGCAGTCAGAAACAGGAGCTGAAGCCAAACATTCTAATTCCAGAATTTGAAAATTTACACCACCCTATTCCGTTACCTTACAGTTTCACAGAAAGCAAAAGTGACTTCGCATGGAATTTATTTAAAAAGGAGGGAGGGACAGGGACAAAGGAAGAGAGCAAACACCAATGGGTAAGGTCCAGATCTCTCTGTACAGTAGGCACTAGATCCAGAAATTTAATATTAAGTAAAAGACATAAACTTTAAACACTGATCATATGTACACATATTAAGCAATTAAATTGTCACTAAACAAAACAACTTCATTCATTGTCATTTTAGGTTCATACTAGGAGCCCCGAAGAAACAAAAATAATAGCTAAAGAAAGATTATCTCAAATTTAAATTATTTGTATGAAACAATTAGGGTGCTTTTTAGTCAACTTACAGCTCATGGCTAAGACTTAATAATACCTTCACAATTTGATTATAAACAGAATGTGAATTAGCCAACCTATGACAGTCTTATTTCCTAATAAGAATATATAATAACCTTTCCATGAAAGAGAAATAGCCTACTTCAGAACAAAGAATCTAAAAAGCAGTTATCATAAGGAGATTTATTAAATGTGTAAACCATTCTCATTATCCATTAACATACTTATTTTCAACTATTAAACATTAAAGCAAAAATATTTTGCAGTCTAAAATATGTCTGCTTTTAAAAAATATTTCCTCCTTTCATTTCTTAAGTGGTAAATTTACAAATAAATAAAAATGCACAACTTTCAACTTGCTCCCGAAAACCTTATTAATTGAAGTATCTACTTCTGATGACACAGTCCAAAATTCAGGCTATAATAACAGATGCTATCCAAAATGAATCACAAAATAAATACAAATATTTTATATTTTCAGAAACAAATTTCAGCCTTGATTATTATAATAATTAACTTTATTCATGTCAGTGGAATTTCTAAAAGATTAAAAAAGATCAGAGAAAGGACTTTTAAAGGTGATACAAAGTAATTTTTTTAACATTTACTTATTTTTGAGAGAGAGAGAGAGAGCAGGAGAGGGGCAGAGAGACAGAGACACAGAATCCAAAGCAGGCTCCAGGCTCTGAGCTGTCTGCACAGAGCCCGACGCAGGGCTTGAACCCACGAACTGTGAGATCATGACTTGAGCTGAAGTCGGATGCTCAACCAACTGAGCCACCGAGGCACCCTCAAAGTAATTTTTAAGTCAATTCAATAGGTCATTTAGTTGAACATAAATGAATGGGGACAATCACAATTGCATTTATATATTAATAAATTCATTCAGTTAAACCACTACATCTCAAGAACAAAGAGAAATAATATTTAGGAGGATGGAAATCTTTCAAATGACAACAGGATGATTCTCATCTACCTGAAAAAAATGAGAGCTGAGAGTTATATGCTTAAAGTGTATAAAATCATGGAATAATGTCAGATTTAAACAAGGTATTCAAAATGTGTTCACCACATCTTAGAATTAGGGATATTTCAATGGTGTTTGAAAGAAGTAGTTTAAGAATAAATAAAATAGGGGTGCCTGGATGGCTCAGTGGGTTGGGCGTCTGACTCGGCTCAGGTCATGATCCCAGATCTCACAGTTCACGGGTTCGAGCCCCGTGTCTGGCTCTGTGCTGACAGCTCAGAGCCTGGAGCCTGCTTTGGATTCTGTGTCTCCTGCTCTCTCTGCCCTTCCTCTGCTCATGCTCTCTCTCTCTGCCACTCAAAAATAAATAAACATTTTAAAAAAGAATAAATAAAATAAAGCCTAATTTTACACAATAGGTAGAATTCCTACAGAACTCATTATCCCAAGAGAAGATAACTTAAACCAGAAATGATATGTTTGGGGTAAAATATGAATGTTCATATCATGGCAGCACAAAGGACAACTATTATCTCCTATAAAATGTCACTGAGAACTGTTAAATCAGAGTATTTAACTGGATTAATCAGTGTTATGACCCCAATGCCTTTTTTAGGCTTCAATGCACAGGAAATAACATATATAAGATAATAAAACTATGCTACATTTTGGCTCTAAAGGATGCTTTTTCTTTGTGTACCAACAAACTATTATTTCTTTTCCTTGCAATATGGAGATAAAAGGTAGATATATATAGAAACAGAAAAGGGTAAGAGTAGGAAGAATAGAATATTACTTATGCCTGCTGATAATGCTTGATTGGTTAGAGTAGAATTCATAAAATAAGGATATTGGAGTTCTGAAGCTATTACTACATAGTTGTTTTAATAGAACAAATCTTGTATGCACTACTTCCTCTCACCAATGTCAAACAACAAAAAAATATTCATTGAAAACTGTTTAAGCCAAGGATCACTGGTTGCAAAGAACAGAAACCTAGTCAAATTAGCTCAAGTAAAAAGGAAATTACTGAAAGAATACAAGGGAATTTGCCAAGAAACAAAAAGCAGGAAGTACAACTGTACCTCAAGAAACGGGAAACCTGTAATTCGCACCATGTTTCTGTGGCCACGTGGTCTGTGTGGCTCAGCTACATCCTCCTTTCTGCTAATTAACTCCTCTCTTGCTCAAGGCTCATCTTGTAGATATCAGCTTCAGTCTACAGATTTTACAATTTAGTTTCACCCTCAGATAAGCTAGTCTCTGTGTTGTAATAATATTAACATTTACTGAGGCCTGTGTTAGGTAGTATATATGAACATTATGAACATTATTTCTTTTAATTACCAAACTGACCCTATAGGGGAAGTACTTATAGATAACCAGTGAAGGAGTTAGAATCCACATCCATCAGACTCCAGAGTTAGAGTGCTCACCTACAAGATTGGATTACCTCTCAAAAGAGAATCTTATTGGCACAGCCCAGCCTAAAGGATTAGTTTCCCAGAGTCAGGTAATCACACTGGCCTGTAAAGCTGTGATTATATGTGTGTATGTGTGTGTGCATGCACACATGCGCAGGAAGGGAGGAGTGGCCACATGATACATATAAGACAGCAGGGCTATATTCCCCAAATAGGTGATATTAGATAGGACATAGGGAATTAATAACTGGTATATAGTAAACTTTGGCTTTTAGGAATTTAAAATTTTAGGAACTTAACTCTTAGAACATAGGGCAATTTTTAGAAATCATCCATTTATGTATCTCTATCACTGCATTTACCAAGCTGTTTATAATTGTTTTTGTATGTATCTGTCTCCCCTACAAATATGGAATATGGACATAAACCTTAACCTATTTATCCTGTTGCTTCAGCAATGACCACGATCCCAGGTACATAAAAAACATAAAGTATTTAATTGAACAAAATGAATTGAACTAAATATACAAAGTACTATAATTAATATAGATTCCACAGTCTATTGTAGGAAACAATAACTTAACTAGTTAGTAGATGACCCCACCATTCAGCTTCATGATCTAAATGTTATTGATAAATTTTGAGATTGGAGTACATCATCAGTTTTACCGCTTTACAATGTAAAACAGTCATTATTACTGAGGTCCTGCCTTTTTAAGTCTCTTAAATAACAAATAGTTGGAAAATGGTATATAAATACTTGCTAAGCTATATTTATTTAATACTTCTATTCTTCTTGTTGCTTGCAAAGTACTTGAGAAATGTATAGGCATTCTGCTTTGGATCCATTATTATATTTACTTATTTTGAGAGAGAGAGAAAGAGAGAGACAGAGTGAGCACATGCTAGTGTGTGCAGGGGGACAGCACAGAAAGAGGGAGAGAGAATGTCAAGCAGGCCCTGAGCTATCAGTCGCAGAGCTTGAACTCATAAACCATGAGATCATGACCTGAGCCGAAATCAAGAGGTTGGATGACTAACGGGCTGGACCACCCAGGCGCCCCTCCATTATCCATTTTTTAAGTATACACTACTTAAATAGGACATGGCAGGAAAGAAGATAATATTCTTGCTTTTGTTATACTGTTTTGACTACATGTATACTTTTCCAGGGAGCTGAACCTAATTTCCTGGACATAAAGGATTATTTTTGAGAGTGACAAACACAACAGAATTCACATTTTAGTTATTAAATAATATTAGAAACTTATAGTTAATTTTTACATGATGAAAAGAGCCTGGTGGAACTGGAAATTATGCTTAGGCATCTTGTATGTATGTTTTATTGTTAGAACAAAGTCTGTCCGTTCATTCAGAACTGTGTGGGTTTCACATGGTATATTAACTTGAATTAGATAATGAAATTAATTTATAAGAATCTCATTTAGAATATCTTTATATATCATAGCAGAAAACATACAAATGAATTAAATGTTACACTGAAAACTAACATTTTCATATCTCTTGTTAATGCTATTTGTGATCATTACTATCATATTGTAGTTATTTTTACTTTCTGAGAATTTTCACATATTAGCTCAGTTTATCTACAGCAAGCTTTCTGTTCTCCTTGAGGAAGAACTTAACATACTGAGGTTTTACCAAACACTAACCAACCTGGGGGAGAAGAAATAGCCATCTCACATTCACTAAGAAACAGATCTAATCATAAGACTACAGAATATCCCTTCACCCATACTATACCACCACATCAATAGGGCTACTGAATAATAACAAAGGAGTACAGCTAAAAGAACTGCCTATTTAAGGAGTCTCTAAGAATATCTAAAAACAACAGGGGAGACAAAAACAGGAATACTAGAGGAAAAATTAGCATCTGATACATAGCTACAGCTAAGAGTAAACACAGCCTAACTCCTAGCCAGATAAACACAAAGGTCTATCTAGTTCCTTTTTACCTGATATATCATGTCCAGTTTTCAACGAAAAAATTACAAGACATGCTAAGGGCAGAAAGTACAGACTGAAGGGACAAAGCAACTGTCAGTTCCAGACTCATACATGGCAGAGATTTGGGAATTATCAGACCAGGAATTTAAAATGACTATGATTATTACCATTTGCAACTACGTGGATGGATCTGGAGGGTATTATGCTAAGTGAAATTAGTCAGTTAGAGAAAGACAAAAATCATATGACTTCATTCACATGAGGACTTTAAGAGACAAAACAGATGAACATAAGGGAAGGGAAACAAAAATAATATAAAAACAGGGAGGGGGACAAAACAGGAGAGACTCCTAAATATGGAGAACAAACTGAGGGTTATAGGAGGGGTTGTGGGAGGGGGGATGGGCTAAATGGGTAAAGGGCATTAAGGAATTTACTCCTGAAATCATTGTTTCACTATATGCTAACTAATTTGGATGTAAATTTTAAAAAATAAAAAATAAAATTAAAAAAATAAATAAAATGATTAATATGCTAAGGATTCTAATGATAAAAGTGAACAATATGCAAGATGAGTAATGTAAGCAAAGAGATGGAAACTCTAAGAGAGAATTAAAAGGAAATGCTAGAAATCAAAAACATTGTAACAGAAACTAAGAATGCCTTTGATGGGCTCATCAGTAGACTGGGCGTGACCAAGGAAAGAATCAGTGATCTTGCAGATATGGCGATATAAACCTACAAAACTGACTGGAAAGAGGAAAAAAGAATGAAAAGGATGAAACAGAATATCCAAAACCTATGAGACAATTACAAAAGGTGCATATACATGTAATGGGAATACCAGAGGAAAGAAGAGGAAGAGAAGAAATACTTGAAGTAATAATGCCTGAGAATTTTCCAAAATGAATGACAGACACCAAACAACAGATATATAAACTTCAGACAGCACCAAGCAGGATAAATACTTTTTAAAAATCTATATTTAGGGATATTATAATCCAACTGCAGAAAATCAAAGGCAAAATCTTGAAAGTAGGTAGACGGGGTTGGGGATCTTATCACTAGAGGAACAAGGAAAAGAATCACATCGACCTTCTCTTCGGAAACCATTTAAGCAAGAAGAGAGTAGAGTGAAATACTTCAAAGTTTTGAAAAATTAAAATCATCTACTTAGAATTCTATATTCAGTGAAATTATCCTTCAAAAGAGAAGAAGAAATAAAGACTTTCTTTGACAAACAAAAATTGGGGGAATTTGTTGCCAGCTTCAGAGAGAATGAAATGATATAGGTCAAAAACATGTGTGTGCGTGTGTGTGTGTGTGTGTGTATGAGTTTTAGAAAATGAATAAATAAAAGGAAAATAAAATCTTATCTTTTTATTATTCTTAATTAACCTTACAAACTATCAGTTTATTAAACAAAATAGTGACAAAATATTTGGTGGTCATAGCTTATGGAAAAAATAAAGGACAACCATGCTATAAGGAATGGGAGGGAGGATTTGGGATTACTCTTTTATAAGGTGCTTGCAGTTCCCATGAAGTGATACAGTGTTATTTGAAAGTAGACTTGTATTATTTGTAAATATGTATTATAAACCCTCAGGCAACCACTTAAAAAAAAAAAGTTGTGATTTATATGCTAAGACAGGAGAGAAAATGGGATCTTATATAGTCATCAATTAAAACCAGAGAAGGCAGAAGAATAGAGGAAGATAAAAAAGAAAGAACAAGGTCAATGAATAGAAAAGTCATAAATGAGGTTTACATTAAACCAACTATATCAATACTGACTTTAAATGTAAGTAATCTAAAATATACTAATTAGAAGACAGGGACTATCAGAGTGGATAAAAAAAAAAAAAAGCAAGACTCAGCTACATGGTCTTTATAAGAAATATACTCTAAATATGAAAACATAGATTAAAAGTAAAGGGATGGAAAAAATTCATTATGCTAACAGTAATCAAAAGAAAGCTGGAGTAGCTCTATGAATTTCAGACAAGCAGACTTCAGAGCAAGGAAAATTATTGGCAATAAAGAGAGACATTATATAATGATAGCAGGTCAATTCACCAAGAAGCCATAACTATCCCTAATATGCATGCACCTAACAACAGAGTGTAAAAATATATGAGGTAAAAACTGATAGAATTGTAAGGATAAATACACAAGGTATAGTTTGGAGACTTTAACACTACTCTATCAGTAAGTGACAGAACAAGCAGTCAGAAAATCAGTAAAGATATAGTTGAACAGGACAGTATCATCAATCAACTGTATCTAAGTGACATGGGATGCTTTACCCAATAGCAGAATATACATTCTTCTCAAGTTTGCAGGGAATATTCACCAAAACAGACCATCTTCGGGGCCATAAAACACACCTTAACAAATTTAAAAGAACATATATCATACCACATATGCCCTTAGATTATAATGGAATTAAATGAAAAAATATTAATACAAAGATTGCTGGAAAAATCCCAAAATATTTGGAGATTAAACAACACACTTATAAATAACACAAGAATTAAAGAATTCTTGAGAGATGAAATAACTGTTGAACTAAATGAATATAAAAAAAAAACATTAAAATTTGTCAGATACAGCAAGGGTAGTACTTAGAGGAAACTCCATAGCACTTTATGCACATATTGAAAAAAGAAAAATCTAAAATTAACATTCCAACTTAGAAAACTAGCAAAAAAAAAAAAAAAAATGAAGAGCAAATTAAGTCTGAAGTAAGCAGAAAAAGATATCAATAAAATTGAAAGCAGGAAAAAAATAGAGAAAATCAACAAAACCAAAAGTTGGTTCTTTGAGAAGATTAATAAAATAGACAAGCCCCTACTTGGGCTAACCAAGAAAAAAAGAAGACACAAATTACTAATATCAGAAATGGAAGAGGGACCATCACTACTGATGCCATGGATATTGAAAGGATAAATGAATAGTATGCACAACTCTATGCCCACAAATTTGATGACTTAGGTGAAATGGACCAATTCCTTAAAAGACAAATTCTACCAAAACTCAAACAAGGAGAAATAGATCATTTAATTAGGTTTGTATCAATCAAAGAAACTGAATAATTAATAACTTTCCAAAACAAAAAGCACCACATCCAAATAGTGAATTCTGCCAAATATTTAAGGAAAAAATGACATCAATTCTCTATGATCTGTTCCAGAAAACAGAAGCAGAAGAAGCACTTCCTCACTCATTCTATGAGGCCATTACACTAATTCCAAAACTATACAAGGATGTTATAAGAAAGGAAACAGACTAATATTTTTCATTAATATAAGTGCAAAATACTCAAGAAAACATTAGCAAATCAAATCTAACAATGTTTAAAAAGAATCACACACCATGATCGGTTGGGATTTATTTCAGGTTAATCAAGGCTGATTCAACATTTGAAAATTAATTAATGTAATCCCTCACATCAACAGGCTGAAGAAGAAAAATCATATGATAGTATCAAAAGATATAGAAAAATCCACATCCTACATCCAAAATCCATTCATGATAGAAACTCTCAGCAAGGGGAATTTCTTCAATTTAATAAAGAACATCTAAAGCCAACCTACTGCTAATGGCAGATATAATTGTAAGAAACTTGATGTCTTTTTCCTAAGATGAAGAATAAGGCAAGGATGTTCCTCTCATCGTTTCTACACAACATTGTACTGGAAGTCCTGGCTAACTCACTAGGACAAGCAAAGGAAATAAAATGTATACAGATTGGGAAAAAAAAGACATAAAACTATCTTTATCTTTATTCTGAGATGACAGGATCATCTATGTAGACAATCCCAAAGAACTGACATAAAACTGCTGGAGCCAGTAAGCAATTATATCAAAATATCAGGAAACAAGGCTAATATATAAAAGTCAAAGCCTTTCCTATACACCACCAATGAGCAACTGGAATTTAAAATTAAAAACATACCACCATTTACATTAGAACCAAAAAATAAAGAGTGAGAGAGAGAGAGAAAGACATTTAAGTCAAAATATGTATGAGATCTATAGGAGGAAAACTATAAACCTCTGGAGAAATAAATCAAAGAAGATATAAATAAATGGATAGTACAAATTCATAGGTAGGAAGACTCAGTATGGTTAAGATGTCCATTTTTCACAACTTGGATCTATAGATTCAACACAATCTCAGTGAAAATTCCAGCAAATTACTATGTAGATACCAACAAAATAATTCTAAAGTTTATACGGACAGGAAATCAAAAAGACAAAGTCAAGAGAACTGATACTATCTGACTTTTAGACTTAACTAAAAAGCAACAGTAATCAAGACAGTGTGGTGTTGGTGAAAAAATAGACAAATAGATCCATGGAACATAACAGAGAGCCCAGAAATAAACACAGACAAATATATTCAACTGATTTTTGACAAAGAAGCAAAGTCAATCCAATCAAGAAAGAATAGTCTTTCAACAAATGGTGCCAGAACAACTGTATGTCGACATGCAAAAAAAAAAAAAAAAAAAAAGAGAGAGAGAGAGAGAGAGAGAGAAGAAAAGAAAAATCTAGACACTGACCTTGTATCTTTCACAAAAAATTAACTCAACATGGATCATAGACCTAAATGTAAAACTCAAAACTCTAACTTAAAAAAAAATTTCTTTTAAGTTTATGTATTTATGAGAGATAGAGGCAGCATGAGGGGAGGGGCAGAGAGAGAGGGACACACAGAATCCGAAGGAGGCTCCAGGCTTTGAGCTGTTAGTACAGAGCCCAATGCAGGGCTGGAACCCACAAACTATGAGATCATGACTTGAGCCGAAGTCAAAAGTTTAACCACTGAGCCACCCAGGTGCCCCTCAAAACTCCAACACTTTTAGAAAAGAAATACAGGAGAAAATCTAGGTGACCTTGGGTTGGCACTGTTTTTACATACAGCACCAAAAGCATAATCCATAAAAGAAAAAATTGAAAAGTTGGACTTCATTAAAATTGAAAAATTCTGCTCCATGAAAGACACTGTTCAAAGAATTAAATGAAAAGCCACAGACAGGGAGGAAATTTCTGTTAATAAACTTACATCCAAAATATGAAAAGAGCTCTTAAAATTCAAGAAGACCAACAACTTTATCATAAAATGGGCAAAAGATCTGAATAAACACCTGTCCAAAGAAGACATATAAATGGCAAGTAAGCATATGAAATGATGCTCAACATTAAAGATCATTAGTGCACAGTAAATTCAAAAAGGATACCACTACATGTCTATTAGGATGGCTAAAATCTAAAACAGTGACAACACCAAATGCAGGAGAGGATGTGAAGCAACACACACTTTCATTCACAGCTGGTGAAAATGCAAAATGCTAAAGCTACTGCTACAGACCAAATCTTGTATCCTCTCTAAATTCTTGTGTTGCAGTTCTGATCCTCAATGTGATAGTACGAGGAGGTGGGGGCCTTTGGGAGGTAATTAGGCTTAGATGAGGCCATGAGGAGATGACCCCCCAAGATGGGACTGCAGCCCTTGTAAGAAAAGAAAGAGGAATCAGAGTTTCTTCACCCTATCAGGTGAAGGTTCAGCAAGAAGGCAGCCCCCTGCAAGCCAGGAAGAGGGCTCTCACCAAGAACAAATTTGCTGGTACTCTGATTTTGGACTTCCCGGCCTCTAAAACTGTGAAAACAAATGTCTGTTGTTGAAGCCATCCAGTCTGTTTTGTTTGTTTGTTTGTTTGTTTGTTTGTTTGTTATAGCAGCCCAAGCAGACGTTTTAGAAGATAGTTTGGCAGTTTCTTACAAAGCTAAACATAGTCTTAACCAGACAACCAAGCAAGCTCTCTCTTAAGCATTTACCCAAATGATTTGAAAACCTATACTCACACAAAAAACCTGTACATGAATGTTTATACCAGCTTTATTTATTAATTTCACAAAATTGGAAGCAACCAAGATGTCCCTCTGAAATATAGAGAACAAACTGAGGGTTGCTGGAAGGGGGAGGACTTTGGGGGGTTAGGCTAAATGGGTGATGAGCACTAAGGAGGGCAATTGTTGGAATGAACACTGGATGTTATATGTAAGTGATGAATCACTAAGTTCTATTCCTGAAACGAATACTACACTATATGTTAACTAACTTGAAATAAAAAAAAAAAAAGAAGTCCCTCAATATGTGAATAAAACTGTAGCACATCCATACAATTAAATATTATTCAGCAAAAAAGAAATGAGCTGTCAAGCTACAAAAAAGACACGGAGGAACTTTTCTTAAAAAGCAGTTAGTCAGAAAAGACTTCATAATGATTCCAACTATATGATAATCTGGAAAAGGCAACATTATGGAGACGAAAAAAAAAATCAATGCTTGCCAGAGGTTGAAGGGAGGGAGTGAGAGTGAACTGGTGGAACACAGAGGGGGTTTTTAGGGCAGTGAAACTATTGTGTATGATTATGTAATGGTGGATACATAACATTATACATTTGGCAAAACCCATATAACTATATAACACAGAGACTGAACCCCAAAGTAAACTATGAATAATAGTTAATAATAATGTACTGGGGCGCCTGGGTGGCGCAGTCGGTTAAGCTTCCGACTTCAGCCAGGTCACGATCTCGCGGTCCGTGAGTTCGAGCCCCGCGTCAGGCTCTGGGCTGATGGCTCAGAGCCTGGAGCCTGTTTCCGATTCTGTGTCTCCCTCTCTCTCTGCCCCTCCCCCGTTCATGCTCTGTCTCTCTCTGTCCCCAAAATAAATAAACGTTGAAAAAAAAAATTTAATAATAATGTACTAACATTGGTCCACTGATTGTAACAAATGTACCACATTGAGGTAAATGTTAATAATAGGGAAACAGAGCCATGGTGGACTGGTGGTGTAAGAGAAGGAGGGACCATATGGGGACTCTGTACTTTCTAACAAATTTTTCTGTAAATGTATAACTGTTCTAAGAAATAAAGTATATAATTAAAAAAAACATGCATTCAAAAAAGACCTAAAAGAATATGCATACACACATATCTATATATTTTTATTTTGTTACATTTTTTACACTTTCTGGGTTTTTCAACAATGGGTGTTCATTGCTTTATATTTTAAAAATTTATTTTAAAATATGCCAAATAGAATGAATAAATTTACCATTAACCATTTACCATCAACAGAACAATAATCTGATCCAGGTAAAATTAAATCCAGAAAATCCTGATCTCTGACACTGTTGTCCAGTTAAGATAATCTCTAATCCTCCTTTTTCTTGTCATATATTAATTAAAAATCATGCTACCTCCTTTTAGAGTCATTTTCTGGAAAGAATAAATGAGGAAAGCTCTTTTTTAAAAAAAGGATATCAGAGATAAAAATGATTAATTATGGGAAAAGATAAGGTGCTTCCTTTGATTGAAGAGGAAAGTAGGCCTAGAAAGATTTCAATGGAATCTCTAACTAACAAAGGCTAAATTTATCACAAATTTGAAATACAAAGAGAACATTCTGTTAAATCAAAGGCTTTCTCAGTCCAACTGTAAGGCTAGATGGAAGAACTGCTTAAATTCAATGAAGTATGAGTCATGGGTTAACTGAAACTCCTGCCCTGGGAAGAAGCTTGTTCTATACGAATGTACTTAATTTCTACTTCAGTGTAGATGTTTTCAAGTTCACAACTGTAAGACTTTTCTGGTCAATACTGATCTGAAGGCTATCATTTGAGATAAGTGGAAAGATAGCATTTCCAAAGTCCTTATTCTTTTACGGCAAACATCCATATAAAATATGTCTTCATATATAATAGTTTTTTATTCTTTCCTATTTGATGAAAATTTAAGGCTTACAAGATATCAAAGTGATACCTAATCAAGCCTCTATCCCTATTTATTGTCTCCCAAACTGTTAACAAAACAAAAACAAAACTCTTAAAATTAACAACATTAATCCTTTATTGAAATTAACAACCAAATCCTTTGGTGTAATAATATCTCATATCTATTAATAGGCCTCAACCATTCATGTAAGCCCATCTAAGTAGCTTCATCGTGTCCCATTATAGTAATGTATGCTTTCTTTATTCAAGCATGACACAGCACAGAGATTTATTTCACATTAAACTTTTTTGAATAAAAAGAAAAAAAGGATTCAAGAACAGGTGTCTCAGGCTAGATTTGGGACTGCATAAGTGAGCTTTGTGTTAGGGGACGATAAGAATACATTTAAAATTTTAATTGAAGAATGCCAGGCACCAGAGGCAAATAGCATGCAATTTTTTTTAAGTGCTAAAAACAGCCAGCTGCCAAAAAGGGTAAGCTAGCTGATGGTTACAGCTGTTCACCATCATGCAACAAAAACACAAAAGCTCTCTATTTCTTGAGGTATGTCTTATCCACACGATAGACTATGGGCCTCCACACATCATTTTTGTATCCTTGTGTTAAGTTACCACAGCATGGCATAGAACTATTCAAAATTAAGGAAAAGTGATTTTTTGACTGTACTATTTTAAATGATCTACAACTACATCTTCTTTGGTTTAATCTAGGAGAGAGTTGACTGCATTATTCTTACTGTTTTATGTAATGGCCACAGACAAAGTGAATTCTTCCATGTAGTGCTGCTAGGGAAAAAATTCCTTTTTTGAATTGGGAAATTGAGTGGCAGATTGCAAAAATGTGTTTTCTCACATTCCAGTGACAAAAGAGTTGGTAAATGTCAAGCAAGAAAAAAAAAAGTCTGAGTTTTACCATCTCCTTATTTCTGCCCGTCACAAACCTAAACACAGAGAGGAGGAAGGACAGAAGAAACAACAATGGCCTTTCTAAAAACCCACAGACTGAACAGTCTTTTAATGTGAGTATTTCTTCTCTGTGGTCCCTGATACAGAACAGCATTTGATTAAATTAAACTGATTAAGCATAAAACTGGCTAACAGCATACTATGTTTTACTAAAAAAGCAATAGTTTGAAAATGTTAGTTTGTCCTTGGCAAGAGACAATTCTATCAACATACAGCTGTGAAGCGATTTCTTCTGTTATTTTTAAAGACTGACATGGCTAGATAGAGGGTTCAGAGTATTTTTTAACCACAACGCAAAAAACTTCATTCAAACCTTCTCCAAATGATACCTTTCCCTCTCTTTTACTTAAATCTTCTCAGCATTCTCTAAAGACCCAGGCAATTCATTTCAACAGGACAGAACTGCAAAATAGTCTTTAAGAAGTGGTATGGCGGGGCGCCTGGGTGGCTCAGTCGGTTAAGCGTCCGACTTCGGCTCAGGCCATGATCTCGCGGTTTGTAGGTTTGAGCCCCGTGTCAGGCTCTGTGCTGACAGCTCAGAGCCTGAAGCCTGCTGGGGATTCTGTGTCTCCCTCTCTCTCTGCCCTCCCCCTGCTCATGCTCTGTCTCTCTCTGTCTCAAACATAAATAAAAACATTAAAAGAAGTGGTACAGCAAATGCAATAATTTGCAGAAGTGTTTTCTTATGCATCTGTGGCCACTCCTATTTTTACTCAATTACATAGATAATTCCACGACTAGAATAGAGAGGATAATGTACAAATAAATAGTTAAGGGCATACTAACAGTTGTTATAGTAAAACATGTATCAGTCTTTTGTTAAACAACTAAAAATGCCATCAAGTATACATTTCCATATAAAATTAATGCCAAACAAAATACCTGCACCAACACAGAACACAGAAACCAAAACTGCTATTTATCACATATACATTTCTTTTCAGGCTAAGAAAAATGTTCAAAAAAGAGATTTAATTTAATCAAATGAGAAACATTTAAATTATATATACCCAGCAGACTAGGGACTGGGGAGTTATCTGTATATACTTTAATTAGTTCAATAATTACATATTAATATTAATGATATTCAGAAAAAATAGCTTGAGGCTACTGCCAGATTTTTTAAATGTCATGAATATACACATAACATATACTACTCATACAATAGGTGCCAGTCTGTACAAACTGTAAACTTATAGAATCTTTGCCTCCTCTGATTTTATTTTTGGTGTTTGGAATACTGTTCAGTTGGCATGGAGTAATTTATCCTTTTCTCTCTTTTTGAGAAAAATCCCCCTGTATCCAACCATTTGATTAATTATTTAACTGTCATATTACAAATCGTGTTAGCAGAAAATACATCTCCTGATATAGTTTAATACTTTCTTGTGTGCTTAGAAAGTACAAATCTTTCAGTGACATTCATTGTTTATATCCTTGCCATGCTTTACAAAAACAGACTGAGTAGTAATAATAAAGCCAATCCTGTCATTTCCTCAATTTAATTAAAAAATTTCCTAACAAGCAATTCTGTTTGTGTTAATCTCCTATTTAGAATGGAAGCTTCTTGAGAACAGGGACTCTGTTTTTATCATCTATACTAAGATTGGCAAACTTTTTCTGTAAAGGGCCAAATAGTAAATATTTTATGCTTTACAGGCCATATACATCTCTGTCATATTTTTTAAAAACACTTTATAAATGTAGCAGGCCTTATAAAATCAGGCTTTGGGGGCTATGGTTTGCTGATCCTGAGCATAATGTTTAGAGATCAGGTTCTGAAGTTAGACTGAGGATTTCTTATTACTTCTGGCAAATTACTTATCTATATAAAATGTGGATAATGACAGTACCTACAATATAGGTTTACTGTGAATACCAAATGAAACAATATATGCAAAGTTTTAAGCACTGTTACATAGTAAGATTCACTAAATATTAGCTATGCTATATATACTATCACTTTCATAATGCCTGAACTGAGAAGTATTCAATAAATGTTTACTGAGTTGAAGGCTCAACGAGACAGACATATACATACGCAGCTAAGACTTTGTACAGGAAAAATGCTCTGTTTAGTCCATAAAGTACATTTAAACTTAGCTATTTTTTTAACTTAGTATTTTTCAGTGTTAACTATTTTCTTAGTTATTTTCAGTTTTACTGTTTTACTGAGCATATTTTTTATGATTCACTAAAAATATTAGGGATAAAAATTTTAAAATAGCCTTTTAATATTTGGATTATTTTAACTAATATAAATATGTGAAAGTGAAATTTTATCACAACAAAATTTATAAGACACCAAGATGGTTAAATTTTATTGGAATTTTGTTACAAGCCAACAATAAGGCCATCATATTTTAAAGCATTTTTCAAATATTTCCATGCCTTAAAATAAAGTAAAATAAAATAAAATAATTTTTAAAAATCGTGTTCTTTAAAAAGAAACAAACAAACCTTTTTCTATGCCGATTGCCTCATTTGTTCCTCTCATCAGAAACCTATGAGTCACATTGATTGGGCTACATTTTCTTTAGCTGGTAGATTTGGAAAGGGAGACTAAGATTTTTCAAGCATCATTTTGCTTAGAGGCAATTTAACTTAAAAAGAAACCCCAAACAACTAACAACTGAGTAACAACTATTGGCTAGTACTATTTGGCAAAAAAGAGACAAAAATAAACCAGACAAGCTTCTCAAAGAACTCACAATACAGTCACAGGGATATATAAACAAACTATTTAAATATACTATATTTATACATGAGAACATGAGATCAACTGCAGAGAAGAACCACAAAAGAAATGATACTAAAAGATAAATAGGGTTTCATGCAATGAAATAGAGGAAAGACATTCTAGAAAGAAACAGCATGTTCCCAGCATAAAAATAAAAGTGTACATAACTCTCAAGAAATAAACTAGAAATAGTTAATAGTTAACTCTCAAGAAATAAACTTTCTCAAGAAATAAGCTAGACTGGTGAAATCAGGAGTATGGGGAACATTTTAAGAAGTGGGCGGGATATGAGAGGGGCTTACTTCCTAGTTGCTAAGTAAGGAGTTTATACATACCTCTCTAGACACTGAGCAGCCAAGGAAGATTTTAAGAAACAAAGTCGTATTTGATTTTGGAAATATCATTCTGATGGCAGTGTGGAGAATGGATTAAAAGGAGATAGATTCTGAAAGCAAGAGGAACAGTTAGGAGACTACTGGAGTAGTTGTCCCACAGAGAGATTAGGCATATGTAGACAAGATAAAGATATGTATAGTTTACAATGACCTAGCAATATACCACTTCTAGGCATATGTACAGCTTTCCAATCAACATGCTGCAAAATATTTGATGGCAGGTAAAAATTTAAGGTGTGAGGGCAGATATAAATAAAGCAGTGAACAGAATGGGGAGACCAGATATTATGCCCATATGTTATCAACTGATTTTTGACAAAACACCAAGACAATTCAATGGAGAAAGGCAAATTTTTTAACAGATAAAGCTGGACTGACTAGATATACAGAAAACAATGAATCTCAAACTTTACCTCATACTGTACACAAAAATTAATATGAGTGGGATCACAGACATAAACCTAAAAGCCAAACCAATAAAGCTTCTGGAAGAAAACATAAAATAATATCTCTGTGACTTTAGGATAGGCAAAGATTTCTTATGATAAAAAAGCACTAACTTTTATAGTACTAGGAAAAAAATTGATAAACTGGACTTAAACAAAATTAAAAATTTTTGATCTTCAAAAGACACTGTTAAGAAAATGAAAAGGCATAGGGCGCCTGCGTGGCGCAGTCGGTTAAGTGTCCGACTTCAGCCAGGTCACGATCTCACGGTCCGTGAGTTCGAGCCCCGCGTCGGGCTCTGGGCTGATGGCTCAGAGCCTGGAGCCTGTTTCCGATTCTGTGTCTCCCTCTCTCTCTGCCCCTCCCCCGTTCATGCTCTGTCTCTCTCTGTCCCAAAAATAAATAAACGTTGAAAAAAAAAATTTTTTTTAAAAAAGAAAATGAAAAGGCAACCCACAGACTGAGAGAAAATTCTTACATATCATGTTTCTGATCAAAAATCTGTATCAGAAACACACATATACATACACACATTCCCTCTGTAAACTGAAAATAAAAACATAAACAACCCAATTTTAAAAATTAATAAGACTCAGATAAGGGTGTTGGTTATATTACCAAGACTCACTGAATTATACATTTAAGATCTGTTTATTTCACCATAAATTAATTTTACCTCACATTAATAAGTACATGGAAAAGTCAAATTTAAAAAAACAATTCCCAGATTTACAGAGGTTGAAACCGTATTTGTCTGGTAATTATTATTTTAGAGTAGGAGTCAGCAAACTTTTTTTATAAAAAGCCAGACAGTAAATATTTTAGGCTTTGCAGGCCATATGGTCTCTGCTGCAACTATTCAACTCTGTCACTGTAATATGAAAGCATCCATAGACATGATGTTTACAAACGGGCATGGGTGTGTTCGAGTAAAACTATTTACCAAAATAGGTGGTGAGCTAAGTTTGGCTGAGGACTACAGTTTGCCTGCCCCTTTTTTAGAGCATAAGATTTTATTTGTAACACATTGCCACAGAGATCTCTGTAGCTTTACCATATTCCACCACCTCCCAGATAATAAGGCCAGTAAAAGTATCTTTTAACACACGGTAAGACGTGAAAACCTTTGATAAGCACTGCCTTAGAGAAATACATATGCACAAGGAGACATGCACAAAGATGTTCATTAATCATTGTTTATAGTGGGAAAAACCTGAAATAATTTAAACGTCCATCAATGAGGACAATTTGTGAATACACAAATCATGACACATACATACAATAAAATACAGTAGGAATGAACTAAATGTTCACTTATTAACACATGTATAATATAAGTGGGTATGTTTAAGACGGTGACTCATGACAAGCCATAAAGTAACCTTTTTTTAAAATTCCAGTATAGTTAACATACAGCATTTTATTAGTTTCAGGTGTATAATATAGTAATTCAACACTTGCATACATCACCCACTGCTCGTGACAAGTGCACTCCTTAATCCCCATCACTTATCTCACCCATTCCCCACCCACCTCCCTTCTGGCAACCATCAGTTTGTTCTATATAGTTAAGAGACTGTTTTTCGGTTTGTGTATGTCTCTCTCTCTCTCTCTCTCTCTCTCTTTTTCCTTTGCTTATTTGTTTTCTTTCTTAAATTTCACATATGAGTGAAATTATACAGTATTTGTCTTTCTCTGACTTATTTGGCTTTCAGTATTATACTGTCTAGCTCCATCCATGTTGTTGCAAATAGCAAGATTTCATTCTTTTTATGGGTGAATAATACTCCACTTGTGTATACATGCACAAGGAGACATGCACAAAGATATCGGATATTCATTAATCATTGTTTATAATGGGAAAAACTTGAAATAATACACACACACACACATACACACACACACACACACACACACACACATCTTCTGTATGCATTCATCTATCACAGGCATGTGGACTGCTTCCATAATTTGGCTATTATAAATAATGCTGCAGTAAACACAGGGGTGCACATATCCCTTTGAATTAGTGTTTTTGTATTTATTGGATAAATACCCTGTAGTGTGATTACTGGATAGTGGGTAGTTCTATTTTTAACTTTTTGAGGAACTTCCATGCTGATTTCCACAGTGGCTGTGCCAGTTTGCATTCCCACCAACAGTGCAAGAGGGTTCCTTTTTCTCCAATTCCTTGCTAAGAATTCTTTTCCTACCATAAGATAATCTTTCCTCTGAAACAGAAATACCACATTACTTTTAAAATGTAGAAATCATACTCTTCAAAGGCTATCTTATCCTCTAAACTCAATCCAGGTACTAATGGCTAGACATTTCCAAAAGATGCACATGGAATGCTCTATAGATTCTAACATCTCAATCTGGGTGGACCCATGGTTCATATTGGACATAATCTTAAAAAGGGGGGACACAGAGTACAATGTCTACTTTTGCCAATCCCATTATTGGATATTCTGAATTGCATGGATTAAGACTGGCCAGAGGTAGAAGCAGAAGCAGCTATGAAATCAGCCAATTCCCGAATTCCATTTGTCCCACTATCCAGTTTCAGTGGATATAGCAAGGTGGGCAGTGGCAACAGAAAAAGGAAAATACTGGTAATGAACCCTTTTATCAACAGCTTTTTTCATCATGCCTCAAAATCCCACTGGAGTGTTTTAGGGTAGTCCATTCCTAGCCACAGTCTAGACATATAATAAAAATAACTTCAAATAAGGTATTTAATATCCTGAAACTAGAGAGCATAGGAACATGCTATAGTACTTCAGTACTTCAATACAATGTTTTGGGTTCGTAACCTAAACATAATCTCTGCTGGTCTGGCACATCTAGTTCCATCTAGTCAACAGACAGACAGGTAAGGTACCAGAGGGATGGTCAGTCCAAGACCCTTATTTTTATGTATTTCCAATAATCAGATCCTTATGATTTGCTCAATTCCATTGCCATTGTTTTGAAAAACCTTCTTCACCAAAGTCTACCTCCACTTTTAGGCAAGTTACCTGAAAATTAACACCTTGGGTATGTTCAGATTTTTAAGCATTAATTTTGACACAGCTCCCACACAATAGAAGCTTTACAGAAATCTTCTTTCTCTTAGTATTACCTAAATATTAGAGCTCCAAGACAGTATGTTTTATTCCAAGTCCCCTTCTTGCCTCCCCAAATCATCATCCTATCAGCTTACACAGCTAAAGAACTGAAGACTAACTGCTTTGTCAGGATGGTTTTCTAATTGGGGTCAGTGCTCTAGCTAAGAAGGAGATTTAGTCCCCCAAATTAAGGGGAATTGGTCAGGTTTCCTTGACAGGATATTGCTGGTGCTCAATCAGTTTAGACATTGGGATTTTACTGGAGAATCTCAGTAAAATCCGAGTAGGGAATGGTCCTCATGTGGGCTGGGGAACTAAACCTGGATTTCCATGGAGGATGAGCAAAGGGGATGGTTATCTTTCCTTTGTCTATCATAATTTACCTCTTCTGTTTTCACTTACATTTCTGAATGAGCTTCACAAAAAACCACCGAGTACTTTTTTTTTTAAGAGAGAGAGAGAGTACACACGAGAGGGGAAGAGTGGCAGAGGAAGAGGGAGAGGGAGAAAGAGACAGAGACAGAGACAGAGAAAGGGAGGAAGGGAGGGAGAGGGAGAGGGAGAGGGAGAGGGAGAGGGAGAGGGAGAGGGAGAGGGAGAGGGAGAGGGAGAGGGAGAGGGAGAGGGAGAGGGAGAGGGAGAGGGAGAGGGAGAGGGAGAGGGAAGGAGAGAGAGAGAGAGAAAGAATCCTAAGCAGATCCCACGCTAAGTGTGCAGCCCGACACAGGGCTTGATCCCACAACCCTAGGATCATGTCCTGAGCTGAAATCAAGAGTCAGAGGTCAACTGACTCAGCCACCCAGGTGTTCTGCATTGAGTACTTCTAAGTTTCATTAATTTGGTTGTTAAAAGTTTCTCAAAAGAAGCCCTTGCTAAAATCCCATGACCGAATTATGTTATTTTATTATTTTGCTCTGTTCCCATAAAGCTAAAGTGCTAATAAAAACACACATGGTGGTTTAAACTATATATAAAGCACTGTCAAATACATTATCACTTTGAATCCTCATAATTCCATAAGGTACACTGAACAGATATTAAGAAAGGTTGTGGGACACTAAAGTCACACGGTTAGTAACTCCTGATTCCCAATCGATAACACTGACCTGCCCTTAAAGACTATGCCTTTCCTTATTCTTTAAAGGCTTAAATTATGCTCCCAGTGATGCCTTTAATTCCTTTGGCCAGAAACAATTTCTCTATCCTCTGATGACCTACAGAACTTTGTATCTCCCTTATGACACTTAGCATATCCTACCTCTGTTACATTTACAGATCTATAGGTCTTAGCATACTCAATACACATTCTTGAAGGGCAGGACTGGGTCTTATTTATCTAGTGTACCACCTTATTTACGTGGGTGATCCATGGTCAGAAACGTCATTATAAAAATATTATAAATATAAACATATATTTATACCTAATTATATTTATACCTAAATAAATATGCAGTATTTGTGTAACAGTTGTACTTTAAAAAATGTAAGACAGATGTATGATTTTTAATCAAGAATTATAATAATCCTAATTATAATATTATGTCTTTTGGGAAAATCATTTTGACTTATAGCATTACTATCTGCAATTTCTTGCTTCTAGGGAATATAATCTGCATTGTTTAAAGGCTACTTATATTAGTAGATTAAACTTTAATTGAATGAAAAGGAGTATCTCTTTTGGAAAAGGTAGGAAACTCAGATCTAATCCTTTTCAATACTGTCAGGAATATTTTTATTCCTTGCTTTCTGGGAAGCTAAACAAGAGGAAAAATACTGATCTTTAAAGTATCAGCTAGGGATGTTTTTAATTCTGTAATCTGCTTCTGACCTTCTGCTAAAGATAAGGAAAATGTGTGAGAAGGAAAGTCTATTATTTAAATTACATATGCATAAAATACATTTTATAGTGTTACCTAATGTATAAACTTCTACTGAGCCTTCTTACTCAGCAACATCCTTTTGGAGGGAAGAAAAAGGATATATATCATTGCACTAAAGATCAGGGACTATTATCTTTTCCTATTCCATGGATTACCATAATATTTATACAAACATGAGGAAGAAAGATAAGAAATTCTAGATTTATATCATACACAGAACTCTTGCATATAAAACTAACCAAAAGAGCTAGGAGGCATTCTTAACTTTCTTTAGCATTTCAACAGTTATCTTATTTGCAGAACCATTCTAAACTTGAATGTGATCTACATGTTTTAAACACATAGAACTCTTATCCAAATGCTACTAAAAGACTTCATTCTTCCTTTTATATACTTTGCTGTGTGGATCCAAAGCCAAATGTGACAGAGCCTCAAAGACTTACATAGGTGTGCCTCGGAAAAACAGAAAAATCCAAACATTTGAAAGAGGAAGGAAGGAAGGGAGGGCGGAAGGAAGGAAGGAATGAAAAACAAGTGATGAATCAGGGGACTACTAGATCATATTAGGAGAAAGATTCTTTCCTTTAGGAAAGGATTTCCTTTGGGAATCCTTTAAAAAGCTCCACTAAAATGTTTAAAACATCACTTGATTTATAATAATTCAATTTATAGCAAATCTTGAAGAAACACACTTGTAACATAAAGGTGTATCAGTATTTACAAAAACACTGATAATTTCTGAGTCAGGTATCATGGCCATGTGGCGCAGACATCCCATAGGAAATAAGAGAACCTGGATTCTATTTCTAGTTCTAGCAACCCTGGATACGTTCTAACTAGACTTAAGGGATTTTCAAAAACTTTGCCAATGAAACTGTTTCCACTCCACAATGACTCTGATGCTAATTATGTATTGCTACTTCTAAATCATACCGCTTTTTATCTGTGAACTCATTCTGCCAGAACCTTGTCTAAAAAGGCCAGAATATATTGCTAAAAAGATTCATTCTTAGTGATAAACCATTTTTTAAAAAAACAAAATCTACGATTTGGCAAAAGTGCTTCACACAGCTTGCAGGGTAACAGATTTGGACCAGGATGCAGGAGAGGTGGGTTTGATTTGTTTCTTTTGTTGCATTTACTGTGCTCGGATAAACTGCTTGGCATTGTGTAAATAACCCAGAACATCTAAGGCCTACTGCCCTCTGGAGTCTCCCCATGAAGATAAAATAAGCTAAAAATTCAAATAGAATTTGAATGGTGCTTCTTAAAGTTTTCCACCAAAATGCTCCCGATAGCAGAGGAGAGTAAACTTAGATACTATTAAGAATATGAAGCCTGGCCTAAACCAATGGGCTAAAGTTTGATGTTTCATCAAATTTTTCATTTCACTCCATTACATATCCTGTTTGTTTTATTATTTGAAAATAATTTAACTTATATGCCAGCAAATAAAATTGTATCAATTTTCAGGAAAATGTATCACGTTTATCCTGGCAGTTTATAAACCTCTGACTCACTTTCCCCAGGTTTACATGTAACTCAATTTGAGAAGCACTTGTAGGATAAACTTGGAAATAAACATCTACGTGGGCTCACCCTGGGCAAGACTATTGTGTGGATAAAGCTTCAGCTCTCTAATCCTGTATTTCTGTATTTCATAACTATAAATGATATATCAAAGACTTCTTTTTCTGCCCTTAAGTGGGAAGCTGAAGATAAAGGAAATGTCACAGTGAAAAAGAGTTTGAGTTCTACTGAGACATACATATAATCTAACTGGTATTTTACATTGCTGAAACAAAGATCTTTCTTTCTTTTATGAACCATGAATAGCAAAAAAAAAAAAAAAAAAAAAAAAAGTCATACAGTTGAAACTAAAGTCCTGATGCACCTGCAATGATACTTGTTTAGGTCAGGTAATTCTCAGAGGAGTCGGATGCAGGGCAGAGAGACCCATCAGAATCTTGAAGCCTGGACAGCTAGCTTTTCAACTATGTATGGCACCAAGTCACTCTCCAAGCCATTCTCCCTGTACCACCATCTCTTAGCCCCAAACTCAACCAGTTTAAAAGCCACTAACTACTGTTAGCCACTGTTATAAGTGGGAGTAAATCTTCTATCTGAGGCGTATTGGTATAGAAGAAATATTGAGATGAGGGTAAGGTAGCTTCAGGGGAGAATCTTTGGTCCAGAATTTTATTATGATAAATAGTGGGTTTACTAAGCACAGAGATATTTTAATGTCTAGATGTTATTCTCAGAAGTTCTTTCTCCTCTCTCAATCTCTTTCAATTTTTTCATTTAATTCTACAATTTTAAAAAGGAAAAAAACTATATGAAGCTCCTATAAAGGCTTAATTTTCATCTTACAGTAAAAAGATAACTTTCCTGTTGTTGCAAGTTATAATCTAACAATATATTCCATTATCATGTTTGTATTTTAAAATCTGGGGACCAAACATACACAATGAAAATAAACTGTATATGAACATCATCTTAATACCTGTTATGCTTTTATCATTTTCCCTTGTGATTACAGCCTATAAAAGTTGATAGGGAAGTAGGTATTTAGTATCATGAGCTTTTTATAGAGCTAAACTGAAGTTCAGAAGCTACAATTAATTGCCAACGTTCAGAAAGCTAAAAATAACAGAAGTGAGATCCGATATGGTCAAACTCACAGTCCAGGATCTTTTCCTCTTCATCACATTACCTAATCAGAGAAATCAAAATGTTTTTTACAGCATAAGGGACCTAAAATATTATTTTCACTTATTTGGAGTTTCTATTAATTCTATTTGGATTAATAGAAACTTAATCAATCATCAAAGGTTGAAAATATTACAGTAAAAATGCCACACAGAAGCATATCCATAGTCTATATTAATAGGTATATTATGCTTATGGACTCTTAACCACTTCATTATTTTATCAGTGTCAACATGAGATTAGCTGTTATTAAGGATACCCTGGCTGGACCATTTAGATAATTCTAATAGACATCTTAGTATTTTTATAAAAGTTAAAAATATTAGTTTCACAGGAAAATTTGAAGTATAATTTAATTTGTGCTTTGCTTGCTAAAGATTTTCCTTTTGATATAATGAGAGGTATTTGCTTAAAGACTTTAGTGGTAGAACTACCATGTTGATCCAGCAATCCCACTTCTGGGTATGTATCTGAAGGAAATGAAATCACTGCCACAAAGAGATACATGCACCCTCATGTTCACTGCAGCATTATTCACAAAAGCCAAAACACAGAAACAACCTACATGTCCACCAATGGATGAATGGATAAAGAAAATACACACACATACACGAATATTATTCAGCCATGAGAAAGAAGGAAATACCAGCATTTGTGATAACATGAATGCGCCTTGAGGACATTATGCTAAGTGACAATAAGTCAGAGAGAGACAAACACTGTATGATCTCATTTGTATGTGGAATCTAAAAAAACCGAACTCACAGAAACAGAGAACAGACAGGTATTTGCCAGAGGTGGGGAAGGGTAGGGATGGAGGGAAAGTGTGAAGGAGGTCAAACTTCCAATTAAAAGATAAATTAGTTCTGGGGATATAACGCACACCATGATGACTATAGTTAACAATACTATACTGTATATTTGAGAGTGGCTAAAAGAATAAATCTTAAAAGTCCTTATCACAAGAAAAAAAATGTAAGTGAAGTGATGGATATTAACTAAATTTACTGTATTAACTATATTTTATATCAAATATACTTATATCAAATTATAGGTTGTATACCTTACACTAATACGATATTATGATTTATATCTCAATAAAACTGGAAAAATAATTTGATCAACCAACCTAGAAGACTGAATTACCCTTCTATTCTTTGCATATAAAATGATAATGCAAAATCGTTATCATATAGAAATTATCCGATTTTTAAATGCAGGGAAAATAGCATTATAGAAGTGTTTTAGATAGTTAATTAATCAAAATATTATGTTGGTTTTTTCTGAGTTTTATGAGTTTGTAGTGTTTGTCAGCTTTAAAAATTTTACCAAGTGTAAACCCTAAAAAATATTAAAAATGAAACCATAAGTTTTTAATTAAAAAAGGAGCCAAGAAAACGAGAAAGAATGAAATATGGTCTTTTGTAGCAACGTGGATGGAACTGGAGAGTGTTATGCTAAGTGAAATAAGTCATACAGAGAAAAGACAGATACCATATGTTTTCACTCTTATGTGGATCCTGAGAAACTTGACAGAAGACCATGGGGGAGGGGAAGGAAAAAAAAAGTTAGAGAGGGAGGGAGCCAAACCGTAAGAGACTCTTAAAAACTGAGAACAAACTGAGGGTTGATGGGAGGTGGGAGGGAGGGGAGGGTGGGTGATGGCTATTGAGGAGGGCACCTGTTGGGATGAGCACTGGGTGTTGTATGGAAACCAATTAGACAATAAATTTCATATTAAAAACCAATAAATAAATAAAAATAAAAATTGTACCTAAAAAAACAAAAAAACCAGAACTTTAGTCTCTCAATCATCAAACTCTATGATGAACTACTTCTAGTTCTCCCACTGACTCCATGCTCTCTCACCTCTTTGCACATGTTGTGCCCACTAACAGAAAATTCTTCTACCACATCTCTACCTGGCTGACTCATACTCATACTTTGGGCCTGAGCTTAAAAGTCACTTCCTCCAGGGGTGCCTGGATGGCTCAGTAGGTCTGACTTCAACTCAGGTCATGACCTGTGGTTTGTGAGTTTGAGCCCCACATCAGGCTCTCTCTACTGTCAGCACAGAGCCCACTTTGGATCCTCTGTCCACCTCTCTCTGCTCCCCCCAACCCCAACTTGTACTCGCTCTCTCAAAAATGTATAAACATTAAAAAATAAATAAATAAATAAATTCTTCTTCCAGAAGAATCCCAAATATGTGTTAGGTAAGTGCTTCAGAGTCCTATCAACTTACCTGTATCATAACATATTTTAAGGGTCCATTCAGCTGCCTGCCTTTCCCCCTGGGCTGCCCCTGACAGGGCAGGGACTATGTGTGTCTTCTTCACATAGTCCAGCATGGTGCCTGGCACACAGCAGGTGCTTTTCCTAAATTACTTTTATTTTAAGATTGCCTTCATATAAGAATGACAAATAAAACTCTTTGAACAAAACCTTTTTGAAATGAGGTATGGAGAGAAGGTAACCACCCAGTTTAGATAACTATATATTACAAATGGCAATATACCTGAAGATGTACTTAAATCAGGCATCTCTAGGGCATTAAATTTTACCATATTTAGAAACTTTTTTGTTTACTAGTCATTATTTTCATTTAAAAGAAAATTTTCTAATTCAATTTACCAAATTAAGTCAGTTCAACTTATTACATATTTATTAAGACAGTGGGAAAAGACAAGAGAAAGAAATATAAAACAGCCAAAGTGTTTTAACTACTAATCTGAATAAATGTTTAATTTTTAGAATGGAAAAACCAGTAAAGAACTAAGTTTAAATGGTTGAGGTTCTTTGTTGCTAAATATCTATTCAAGAGTATTTATATCAACTAGATAAGCATTTTAGAAGCTGGTCATCGTAATAGCCTAAAATAGTGAATATATATTTAAAAAAATCAGTAATTGTTGAAAGATACTTCAAACCATTAAACACCAAGATTCCATTCTGAATTATCATAAGGAATCTATTTAGAAGAGTCATGCAGTCGGTTCAGGTTTAGGAAATATCTTGTGATACAGAAAAATAAACTGACCCTTTTATCAGCAACTTTAGAATAGACACAACATCCATAGGTGATGGGAAAGATCATTATTATTATTTTTAACTGGAAGCATAATTTTGAATATTTTGCTTCACTTAGCCAAATCACTATAAAGAATATGGTTTCATAAATAATGAAGGGGAAAAAAAACAATTCAACCTACAACAAGGTATGATTTAGCTATTGAAATGATCAGATGTGCATACTAATTTCTGTACTGGTGACAGATTTCAATAGAAACAACTAAATTCCACCTGCAGGCACATCATGTCAAGTGTGTATAAACAATAATAATTTCATGGCAATGGTGCCTGGGGAAATATCCCAAGATTCTTTATACAAGTCACTACAATAACAGATGTAGTAGTTGATTTATGGCTAACTAAAGAACTAAAGTTAAAGAGCTTATTAAAATTCATTCTGTTTCCTCTAATTCTAAAAACAGGTTAGTTTTTCCAAAAGGTACATATACAGATAATGTATATAAACAGAAACAGAAGTGGATGGTTACCACAGCTTTCATAAAAATAAAATATTCTAAGCACAAACATAAATCTCTTCCTTCTTTTAGATACAAGATTAGCATCTAAATTATTTTAGCTACAATGAGTTCTGCAAGCATATTGAAAATAATCACTAGTTTAATTAATTAAAGGTGTCCAACAGGCACAGTTTAATTTGCTAGCAGAAAGAAAAATATATGATTTTATACAATACCTGTAGTGATAAAGGAAAGACCTATTAATTAAAATTATAATTCTGTGCTACCATGATAAAATGACTTCTTTAAAATCAGGGACTGCAGGGGCGCCTGGGTGGCGCAGTCGGTTAAGCGTCCGACTTCAGCCAGGTCACGATCTCGCGGTCCGTGAGTTCGAGCCCCGCGTCGGGCTCTGGGCTGATGGCTCGGAGCCTGGAGCCTGTTTCCGATTCTGAGTCTCCCTCTCTCTCTGCCCCTCCCCCGTTCATGCTCTGTCTCTCTCTGTCCCAAAAATAAATAAACGTTTGAAAAAAAAAATTTTTTTTTTAAAAATAAATAAAATCAGGGACTGCAAATGACTGAGAAGAAAATACCACTGATAACTCTTAAGTACTGGAAATTATATAGAAGGTTTGGAAAAAGTTACAGGATACCGGGTAGTAAATAAAATCGGTAATTTTATTTCGTTCCTTGGCATTCAGCACAGTCTCTGTGCCTGTCATTGTTCCAATGGGTAAGGTGTTTGGCCAGAGTTTACTGGGAAGGTGTAGACTGAGGGCAGGTGGAAGTCAATGTGCCAACCATAGTTCTGTCATTTATAAGCTGCATGATAAATCAACCACCTGGTATCTACTAGGCCTTAGAATCACATAAATTAAAGAAGAATGATTTCTAGAACCTGTTTAACTATAACTTTAAGCAATTATGCCTGTTTCAAATTCAAGCCTCTTTAACCTTCACATCTTGTAGTTGTTACTACAGGCTACAAAATGCATGAGAAAGGATTAAATCAAATAACTAGTTGTAGCTTCTAGGCAAGGCCAAGCTATACATTAAATTTGGTAAGACGAGTGAGGCCAACTTTTTCTTTCCTATTAACTGACTACCATCCCCAAAGTTGCCTCTCCCTAGAAACAGTTAAACACAAGAACCTTGCCCTACTCTGGCTCTGTACTTTCACAAAGAGGCTTGATATTAAACTAAGTTCCCAAAACGAAAAAGTTAGCCACAATGAGTCTGACAGAACCGCTTTTCCTGTATATTCCTAACCTTGATTATCTAATCTGTTTGCACTAGCTGTGAACTACAGACCAGATCAATGGAAGATGTAACCTCAAAATTAAAGATCAGCTAAGGTTCTAGATTAAGAGGTTCACTTTAAAACTTGGTGTTACAAAGAAAAAGTATGTTGATACATACAATAAGGCTCCTAAATCATCCTAAGAAAGACAAAACTCACATCACAAAATAATGCTTTAAATTCATATAGAACCTTTTATAGAGCAACTTAAAGCATTTTATAAAAATTACCCAATGAATTTTCCTGCACTTCTGTGAAGAGTCAGGTTATCTGATATTTTCCAACAGAGGTAAAAAGAAACAAAGGAACTAAAGTCACTCCCTTTGCCAACGACAAAGCTTCTTATTCTACATCTAGTGTTTTAAACTTGTGAAAAAAGATGCTCAGCTTCATGAGAAATTATATTAACAGAGATGCCTCAGCCTTTTGAAAAAATGTTGACTTCCCACAAGATGAAACTGCAGAGACCGTGTATTGTCTTCCTAGCATTTCACCTACTCACTTAGTTCAGTATCTGCCACACTGTAGGTACTCAACTGTATATTTATCCAATGAATAAAGGCTATTAACGATAGCTAATAATTACTAGAGTTCATCTATCAAGTATTATGGTTAAGTGCATTACATACATTATTTTGCTTACTCCTACCAACAGCTCAAAGAGGTAAGTAAATTATTACCTCTCACTTTACTGATGAGAGAACTAAGTCTAGTAACTTGCCCAAGATTACAAACTGATAAAGCAAGGATTTTAACAAAAGGTAGCCCAACTTTAGACCTTGTTTAAAAATCATCATTGCAGAAAGAATAGATTAGCAGTGAGAAACTCTATATTCTACTTCCTCTATTACTAAATTCTTAGAGATAAAGAAAAATTTCTTGATGATCTTTATACCTCTTATAATGTCTAGCATAGTACCTTACATTAACTGTTTCTTGAATAAAATGAAAATTACATAAGCAAATTAGGTTTCATTGTCCTCTACTGTAAAATGGATAAAAAGGTACCTGCATGGTCTGTCTCAGTGGTTCTCAAATTGTGATCCCTGGACCCGCAAACTCTGTTTGAAATACAAATTCTCAGCACCCCCAGACCTACTTAATAAGAAGACAGTGTCTTAACAAGTCTTCCAGGTGATTCTCATGCATGCAGAAGATTTTCATGTATCGGTCTACCTTATTACATAATTATGAGTTCAAATTAGATAATTACATGTATCAATTAAGTTCAGTAATGTGAAAGTACTCTAAAAAGTGAAAGGTGTATCATCATTAAAAGAGTAAATTTCATTCCTTAAAAAAACTTAGTGGTTTTGCTAAGTCCAGATAAAAATGAACATCAGAAATTAAACAGGTCATAAAGCACTTTTTAAATAAAATATCATTCTAGACTTTACCTTAGTTATGTTGAGCAGTCATGGATCCAGAGAAAAAGATGACCACGAGCCATAAAGCTGTGCCTAGAAATCTGATAATTTGGAACATGGCAGTTCAACCCAGAGATGTGAAATACTGCACAGGCTTCTTACCTGACCAGTGTCCAGTGGAGGTGCCAGATCTGTCTGTGCAGGTCTCACTCACAGGTCTAAACACAGTTTCCCATCCACCAGTAGCATAGCGCCAATTCTGAGATTCCAAGATGAGTGTTCGCTGAGTGCCATATGCAATCATGAAACAGTAGACCACATGATGGAGTTGACAGCCATAGCCACAGCCTTTGTTGATATTACATACTAGCTTCTTGGCTTTGCTGCAGTCCTTGGGATTCTATCAGGGAGAAAGACAAAGATGCAGGGAAAAGACAAAGGTGAAGAGAGGTCATCTTCTCTTCATAAGAGACAAGTGTCAAAAATCATATATAAGCCAAGACTGACCCAGTGTATCTTACTAAGCAAAGAATCTAGCTTTAAGGATTAAATTTCAAAGCATCCACTGAATGTTTATTTTAGAGAGATGGCAGGGAAAAACAGTTGCTTAAGAAACATCGCTAGACAGATATGAAATTACGCAGCTACATTAAAAAAGTAATCTTCACTTCTCCATCACTCAGAACATGCAAGTGTGATCATCTCCAAATTCAAAGTTGCATACATTGATGAGCTCATTAAGAAAGAAGTAAAATAACTTATTTATGCCAGCTGTACTTCAGCACACTGAGCTTACCTTCCCACGTGAAACTTAAATCATTTTAAAGGAAAAACTATAATTTACCTATTAATTCCACTTATCTCCACAGAGGTCTAGATATCACAAACAAAATGTACTTTTTCATTATGGAAGTGAAACCAATGAATAAAAAAAAATATGAGTTCAACAATTATAAAATATCAGTTACAAAACTTGTTTTTTTTAAACTAATGATGATAGCTACTAGTAATTTTCACAATAAAATGTAGAATATGTTCTACATTGGCTGTCTTGAGGCTGTGTTATAGTAGCTTTTTAATCTCTGAAGTATAATTAACATACAGTGTAATGTTAGTTTCAGGTGTACAACACAATGATTTAACAATTCTTTACTCAGTGCTCATCATAAGTGTAGTCACCATCTGTCACCAAACAACGTTATTATAGTATTATTGACTATATTCCCTATGTGTACTGTTCATCTCTGTGACTATTTTAGAAATGGAAGTTTGTACCTCTTAATCCCCTTTATCTATTTCACCCATATGCCCACCCATTGTTATGCCAATTTTTAATCAGGAGGTCCTTTTTTCTATGTGTATACCTTGCTATAAGATGAACAGTAAGTAGTTAAAACACTTAATATTATCTAACAGTGGGTGCAATAGTTAGTTAATGAGAGATATCTTTTTTTATTATAAAGCTTCAACTCTGCTGTAATTCGTATGGGCTACTGTTAAATATCCTGAGGCATCTTAGTTCTTCAAATAAAATTTTGTTTTGACAAGGACTTTAACCAAGAAGTTTAAAGCTGTTCTGTCTGCAAGAAGTTTAAGTTGTTCTGTCTATGAGGTAAGAGTATGGATGGGTGCCTTGAGGAACAGCAACTTTTCTCCCACGAAGAAGCAAAGTAACCAGTTCTCAATTTATATGAGCCTTGAAAAAAGGCAGTCGCCAAACCACAAGTCTACAGCTGTTTTCCAAGGATATCATCTGTTCTGTCAAGCAGAGCCCTAGAAACAAAAGCTAGGAAGGTGAAGGTATAAAATGACTCTGAAGGAAAAGCTGAGAAGGGAAAATGCAGCACAGTTACTTTCAGAAGAGGTATCTTTTACATTCAAATGTGCCACTGAGGCTGATCTTTTTAGATCAAAATATAACCTATAGCATCAAGAGCCTTCTGAAGAGTTAGAGCCCTTAGAAGTCTGAGAAAATCCAGATAAAATTCAGCAAGCTTTGGTCAGTACAGTTTCCCCAATCAAGTACCAGAGTTGCTGATTCTTTTCACTTAAGACTTTTCTACTTAAGACTCCAGCTGGTTTAGCCACAAGAGATTTGAGAGGAAGAAAAGGATAGGTGATATGTTATTGAGAGACCAATATCATTTACTTTCTATCCAATATTATATAAGGATCCTGGGAATAAGGAACATTCTCAAAATGATCCACAGCTTTGTTATTAATTCAATAGTTTATCAACAGGGCAAATAAAGAACATAACATTTGTCAGATATTTCGTGATTTTAAGAAATACAGCACATGAGGGGCACCTGGGTGGCTCAGTCGCTTAAGCGGCCGACTTTGGCTCAGGGCATGATCTCGCGGTCCGTGAGTTCGAGCCCCGCGTCAGGCTCTGTGCTGACGGCTCAGAGCCTGGAGCCTGTTTCGGATTCTGTGTCTCCCCCTCTCTGACCCTCCCCTGTTCATGCTCTCTCTCTGTCTCAAAAATAAATAAACGTTAAAAAAAATTAAAAAAAAAGAAATATAGCACATGAATATTTCTAAAATTCATATGAATGAAAAAGAAAATATCCTTTATATATTTTTCAGTAGACTTTTTCTTTTAGAATAGTTTTTCAATATACACAATTATTGTAAAGATGTACAGATATGCCATATACCTCACATGTAATATACCTGATTACATCTTACATTAATCTTCACATTTTTAAGGAAAAAAAAGAGTGAAGGAATAGAATAATTAAACGTTTGAAACTATAGACTTTTTTTTTAATAAAAAGAAGACATATCTGCATTTAAGACACAGATTAAGGAATCTGTGTTTCCTGAGTCTAATTAGAATGCAATGCTTCAAGCATAAGAACCGAGTCCTAAGAGAAAGACATGAACAGTTTATGAAATGAAGCTTCATTCAAGAGTGTTAATGTGCCTTAACCCAAGCTAAATTGAGACTGTATTAAATCTTTCTGTTAAGTCATAGGTAACATGTAAAAAGGAAAGGAATCCACTATGTTTGGTTCTGGAATGAGTAATCATGAGTAATCAATGGAAGACTCCAAGGCTAGCAATAAGAGAAGAGAAAATGAATGATCAGAATGAGAACAGTAAATAAAACACTGAAGAAGTTCAGAGCCACAGCCCAATTTTTTACAAAAATATTTAAAAGTGTGAAAAATTCAAAAGATCTTGTTCATAAAAAGGCAGAGAGACAGTGAGAAATAGAAAAAACAAAACAAAACAAAAACAAAAACAAAAAACAAACCTATGTGTGTCTAACACAAGATTAGGCTCACCAGAATAAGTATCTAGAAAAAACAAGCAGATGTTAATAAAGGAAACAAAGCAACAATTCTGAGATGGGCAGGGATTTATTCAGATGGAAAGAAACCCTACTCAGGAACCCCTTAGCTGACCTAAGTCTTTGTTATCCACCACTGCTACAGAGGAGCACAAATAGAGATTTATAGGAGTCTACAAAAGGGAATCAGAGCTGTTGTCACACACACATGGGCATGCATATATATGTATGCATAATCTTCAAATTTCTTACGAAATAGCCTTTGTCAATTGCACTGATCCTGGTTTTATACTTTCTGTCTGCAAAAGGCTTGAAGGTATGTCTCATCCATTAGCAAGAATATACAGAAGGGCTTCCTTACCAAAAGCAGCTTTAATTATGCTGACACTTTAACAGGGTAGTTATTTCTGATGATAAAACCTGTTTTTCAATTGTTTCTAGTGTGCCTAATGCACTTTCTTCTATATTTCTCTACCAGTTATCCAAGAATGCAGGCATATTGCTTTGTTCTGTATGGTGATTCTTTTGATCTTTCCCCTTCCTCCCTTTTAAGACATCGTCCACTCACCACACACACACACACACACACACACCCACATGTATGTGCGTAGAGTATGATACACTTCCAGCAGGAGTGCCACTAGGAAGTACTTCTCATTTGGGACTAGAAGATTGGGAAATACAGATTGAAAATACCTCCTCCCTAAGTCCCTTGGGAGAGGGTCTCACTCACTTCTCCCTCCTTCTGCCTTGAGTATCACTCACTGATCGCGTACAGGTGAATTTTTGTTCATTAAATAAATATCTATTAAGGACTTAATATTTACAACAAAATTTGGGAGATAAAAATCCAATAGAATAAGAAATTCATCTTGCAAATGATGATGATTATTCAAGTTTTAGAAATAGGAGGTAAATTTGCCAAAATTACTTGAAACAACATACTTTAGTTAAAAGACCTTTGCATAGAGAAGTTTAAGATAAAATTTTTGTTCTAATTCGGGTTCTGTTATGAATTAAATTGTGTGATTTTGCTTCATTTTGTTAATTTAAAATTATGACAAAAATTACCTCCCTCCACAATCTCTTTCTGCTCACCCATCCTTCCTTCTCAGAGATACTATGAAACTAAATGACATGGTATATGCTCACAGCTAATTCAAACATACTAACTCATTTATTCTCATAATCTCAAGATACACTGTTTCACACTGGATAAATGCAGTATTTTTGCATTTAGTGCTGCAAGGTGGCCCAAACATGGACCTTTAAAAGCTAACAATATTATGTAACATTCTTACAGTTATAATTCTGCAGCAAAGCTATTACATATAAATTAAGAAATAAGGACTTAAGATAAAATAGGGTTCTTCTGTATTCAGTTTCCTTTTCTTCAGTTTTTTTTAACACTATCTGAGGCATTTCTTCTGACACTGTTAATTTCTAAGAATGACCCTAGATGACCAGAACTGAAAGCCCTATTTGTTCTCATTATCCTATAAATCAAAATTGAGAAGTATATATTAAAATCAATATGCCTCCAAGATGGTATATTAAGAGAAGCAGTGTCTCTTAAACCTAAATGATTATTAATTCACTAAAGGCATCATCATATGCTAAAATATTTTAGTCTCTTTTACTTTGGTTAAAATATGAAAATTGTTACTATTGAACATATTTCAAATTCAGAAGCCAGTGTAATTTCTACTTTGCTAAAAAGAATTTTAAATCAACTAGTAAACCACAGTTATTCTTATATTATGTAGGCACTGCTAAGATTTAGAAGTTTCCACTGCCTTCATTTAGTAAATTAGTAGTAATTGTGAATTAATGATGTAACATTACAAAATAGTACTGATTCTGTGGCTTTTAAATTAAATCACCGATGAAGCCTTTTGCCACAACTATTTAGATTTCCAATACACACAAGCAAAAGACTCTTCAGAGGAAACTTTTCCAGCTACCATGTAATTTTCCTCACTTATCTGTCTATATTTACTACCGACCAAAAGCATTGCAGAAAAAGGCTAAATTAACAACAAACAAAAATTAGTCAATATAAACTGGACATCGTATCTCCAGAAATCTCTCACGAAGAGTAAATGTTCAATAACTATTAGTTCAATTGAATTGCATGTAGGGAGACAAAGGTGATGTCAAGCCATCAGTGACAAAAATATATTGGTGGCAATGAAGCCAGAATTTAGAATTCAGCTCTCCCTATCTATTGTTCAATACTCTTATCCATCCTCTCATGATGTCTTTAATACAAAATTCAACAACAAGAAGTGCAGGCTTAGAGCACTTACCTGGTCACTCCCCTAGCCTTGTGGACGTATGTATACTAGACAAATAAAAACTATATATATTTAAAGTATACAAACAAGTTGATATATATATATATATAGTCACCATACTGTACATTAGATCTCTAGAACTTACTCATCCAACATTAAGTGAACCTTCATACCCTTTGATCAACATCTCATTTCCCACATCTCCTTCACTACACACATACATATATATATACACATACATACATACACACTATGTAATGATTACCACAATCAAATTAATTAAGATATCCATCACTTCACATAGTTAACTATTTACTTTTTCATGGGGAGAACTCTTGAAACCAACTCTCTTAGCAAATTTCAGGTATGTAATACCAGTATTATTAATTATAGTCACCATACTGCACATTAGATCTCTAGAACTTACTCATCCCACATTAAGTGAACCTTCATACCCTTTGATCAACATCTCATTTCCCACATCTCCTTTCTCCTGGTAATTCCTATACTACTCTCTACTTTTATGAATTTGACTTTTTTAGATTGCACATATGAGATCATGCAATATTTGTCTTTCTGTGTCTTATTCACTTAGCATAATATCCTTCAGGTTTATTATCTTGCAAAAGCAGGTTTTATTATTTTCGTGGCTGAAGAACATTCCATTGTGTGTATATATGTGTGTATATATGTGTATATATATGTGTGTGTATATATGTATATGTGTGTGTGTATATATATATATATATATACCACTTTTTTTTCTTTATCCATTTATCCACTGACAGACACATAGGTTGTTTCCATATTTTGACTATTTTGAATAATGCTGCAGTGAACAAGGGGGTGCAGTATCTCTCTGAGATAGTGATTTCATTTCTTTCAGACATATACTACCGAGAAGTGGGACTGCTGTATCATACAGTAGTTCTATTTTTAACTTTTTGAGGAATCTCCATACTGTTTTCCATAATGGATATTTACATTCCCACCAATGGTGTGCAAGGGTTCCCTTTGGTCCACATCCTTTATAAAACTTGTTATCTTTTATCTTTTTGATAACAGCCTTTCTAACATGTATGAGGTGATTTCTCATTGTAATTTTGATTTGCATTTCCCTGATGATTAGTGATCTCTTGACTATTTGTAGGTCTTCTTTTGAGAAATGTCAATTCAGATCCTTAGTCCATATTCTAGTAGGTTATTTTTTTGCTATTGAGTTGAATTCCCTATATATTTTGAATGTTAACCCCTTATCAGATACACAGTTCGCAAATATTTTTTCCCACTCTAGGATGCCTTTTCATTTTGTCCATGATTTCATTTGCCATGCACAAGTTTTTTCGTTTGCTGTAGTCACTTGCTGATTTTTACTTCTGTTGCTTTTGCTTTTGGTGGCATACACAAAAAATCATTGTCAAGAACAATGTCCAAGGAGCTTTTCCTATATGTTTTCTTCTAGTAGTTTTATGGTTTCAGATCTCACATTTAAGAAGCCCAAGAACCCTTCCAGCAACTAATAGCATTCCTTCTCCAGGGCAGAGTTAAGCCATAGACACCTCCTACTTCCAATGAAGAGAGGTCAGAAAAACTAAAGGAATGAGCCAGGTACGTTAAGTTTTATTGTGTTCTTTGTCTGCTCTCATCATAAGACTAAACAGTTTTTAATTTGTTTGTTTAAAAAGATCTACAGCATCTAGCTTTGTGTTATAATGAAGAAAAGATTCATTAACAGTGTGGTGAAAGCATTTCATTGTACTGGAAACAGTCTGATTTTACTTCTCTAAAATTATTTTCACAACCAAAGCAGAAAAGGTAATGAAGCAAATAAGAGAACTGGAGTACTGCATTGTGGTAATTAAAATGAAGACTCTGGGCATAGTTAATAACCATGAAAGAGAAAGTTAAAAGCATTTTCATTTTTAAAAGCCAGTACTGGAAATTATTGTCTCTTAACACATTAAACAAGAATATTTTCATAGCAAAGTTAAGATAGTATTGAGGTGTCCTTTCTAGCCCTCTAGCAAAGAACAATTTGTTGCAAGTAGTTAAGAACAACACAATAGCTCAGGCACAAGTAGTCTACCAAATGCTGCAGGGAATCAATTTCCCTGTAGGCATTTTATAAAATTCTAAGTGTGGAAGCAATAGAGAAAAGATACCAAGGTGCATAGTTAACATACAGACCGTAATCCTGACACACTGAAGCAAAGGCAGATGGTTACTATACAGTTATAGAAGAGGAACGATCTTAATAATCAACAATTGGCTTATTTTAGATGCATTTTTAAAAGTTTTACTCTGCCTAGAAGTCTTTGGAATGTTCTAAAGCCACTTTTTAAAAAAGACAAATTCTAGGGGCGCCTGGGTGGCGCAGTCGGTTGGGCGTCCGACTTCAGCCAGGTCACGATCTCGTGGTCCATGAGTTCGAGCCCCGTGTCAGGCTCTGGGCTGATGGCTCAGAGCCTGGAGCCTGTTTCCGATTCTGTGTCTCCCTCTCTCTCTGCCCCTCCCCCGTTCATGCTCTGTCTCTCTCTATCCCAAAAATAAATAAACGTTGAAAAAAAAAAAAAAAGAGAGACAAATTCTACATGTCCAATAGAAACAACAAACATTATGGGGCATTTCTATTACTGGGGTCTTTGAGATAGTAGTCTCAAATATCCAAATATCTCTGGATATTCCAGGTGATCTTTAAAAAACCTCTATTTCAGGTTCAAAAGACAAGTACACCAGAGCAACTTTGCTAATATCTTCTGCAACTATAAAAGCCACAAAAGAAAGTCAGAGAAAGAATGAGATGTATCCAAATCTAACTCTCTCATTCAAGAATCTAATGTAAACAAAAGTCCCTTCAAGGCTAGAGAAGAGAAACTAATTTCTGAGAAGCCAAATTCTGCCAATCCTACACAAATGCACAGAAGACATATAGCTTCAAGCACCTTCAATTTTTCTCCATAAGTTTATCGCCTGACTTCCAGGTGTCAGAACCAGCTTAATTTCTCAATCTAAAAATAACTTAGTTTAAAAATTAAGGTTGAATGTCAGAAATGTCCTCCACCATTTTACTTAACAGGCCTAATTATACTCTCCTTCTCCAAAACCAATATTCAGGGAGGATACAGCAGGTACTCCTTAAAAAAGAAAAAAAAAAAAAAAAAAGAGGGAGATAGGAAAAGGATGGGGAAGGGATGGAAGGAAAGGAAGAAAGGGAGAATAGAGAAGAAAGGGAGGAAAGAGGGAAAGGGAAGAAGTGCTGGAGATAGAGGGGAATGGGGAAAGAGGAAGAGAGAGAAGGGGGAAAGAAGGAGAAAACTAAAAGCAAGTTTGGAACCGGTTAGGAGAAACACTAGTTGAAACTTCGGTTCTTGTGCAAAAGCTGTTGTGAATGTTTTGTTCGGTTTTAAATAAAGATCAGAATAACTTACACTGTTTTGCCAGCTCTTCCATTCTGCAAAGTGCCACTGGTCCCAGTAACGTCGGTACTTAGAGCACATGTCTACTCACTGGCTTTTAAATCAAACCACCAACAATAACTAAACCAGATGTCAAATCCTGCTGCCTTTCCTTTGGATAGAGGCATTGTTCCATCTCTCCATGTAGCTATCCATGCACTGAGAATCCACTGTTAGCTGAGTCTAAATTTCTTTGAAATCCCATTATTATTTTTTTTAGTTAAAAATACTTTTAAGACCATTTTTCTCACTGCCTCAGTTTAACAGTGATCTAACCAGTTCAGGTTATTAACTTTTTGAAATCTTTAACACAGTATTTTTTGCTGTTTATTTTTAAATAATTTAAGACCCACAATGAATTGCAAAAACAATAGTGAGTTACCTTCCACACAGCTTTCCCCAATGAGAATATCTTACTTAACCACAGTTCATTATCAATATCAGGAAACTGACATTACATAATATTATTAATATACAGACCTTCTTTAGATTTCACCAGGTTTTTTTGAGGGGGGCGGGGAGTGGTGGTTTACAGAACTATCGAATTTTATAACATATATAGACTCATGCAACTAGTACTACAATCAGGATACAGGCTGTTACATCAAAATAATTTCTCTTACATCACTCCTTCTCCAAATGTTAATCTCTGGCAACTACTGACCTGTTCTCCATGACAATCATTTAGTAACTCTGACAATGTTATAAATGAAATCAGATAGTATTAAGCCTTTTGAGATCGGTTTTATCACTGCATAATGCTCTTGAGATCCATCCAAGGTATTGTGTGTATCAATAGTTCATTCCTTCATATTATTGAGTAGTAGTCTGTTATTGGATTGTGCCACAGTCTATTCACCCATTGAAGGGCATATAGGTTGTTTCCAGGTTTAGGGTATTACAGATTAAGTGCTATGCATGTGAGTGTACAGATTTTTGTGTGGACGTGAGTTTTTATTTCTCTAGGATAAATACACAGGAGTATAATTGTTGAACCAAATTGTAACACTGTTTCCCAGAATGCCATACCATTTTACATTTCCATAAGGAATACATGAGAGACCTGGTGGCTCCAAATCTTGGTGTTTTTTATGTTAGCCATTTCTGATAGGGGTGTGGTGGGATCTCATCATGTTTTCAGGTTACATCTCCTAATAGTTAATGATTTTGAACATCTTTTCATGTGCATGTTTGTTGACCATATATCTTCCTTGGTAAAGTTATCTGCTCAAAACTTTTGTCCATTTTCCAACTGGGTTGTTTCTTACTGTTGAGATTGAAGAGTTCTTGGGGCACCTGGGTGGCTTAGTCAGTTAAGCACCTGACTCTTGATGTTGGCTCAGGTCATGAATCTCAGGGTTGTGAGACTCATGCTCCACGCTGAGCATGGAGCCTGCTTAAGATTCTCTCTCTCCCTCTCTCTGCCCCTCTCTCCCTCTCACATGCACACATGCTCCCTCTCTCTCTCTTAAAAAAAATACAACTTAAAAAAGAAAGAGAGTTCTTAATACATTCTGGATATAAGACCGTTGTTGGAGATGTGAATTGTGAAGATTTTCTTCCAGTCAAGTTTATGGTTTGTCTTTTATCCTCTTTAACAGGGTCATTCACAGGGCAAAAGTTCTTAATTTTATAAGTTTGATTTATTGATTTTTTTCCCCTTTTAGAAACCATTCTTTTGGTGTCTGTTTAAAAACTTTTAGCCTAGGTCACAAAGATTTATACCAACAATTTCCTCTAAAAGTTTTATAGTTTTACATGTCACATTTGTTTTATCTGTCAGATTTACTACCCATTTTCAGGTAATTTTATGTAAAAATGTGAGGTTTAGGTCAAGGTTCATTTTTTTCCCTATGAGATGTCCAATTATTCCAACACCATTTATTGAAAAGACTATGCTTCCTTCATTGAACTGCTTTTGCATCTGTCTCAAAACTCAACTGCCCACTTATAGGTATATACTCAAAAGAAGGGAAACTGTTACTCAAATAAATACATGTAGAGACATATTAATAGCAATGCTAGTTTGAAACAGCAAAAGGTGAACACAATCCAAACGTCCATCAACAAATGAATGGATAAACACATTTTGGTAGACTCACAGAACAGAATATTACTCAGCCACAAAAAAGGAATGGAGTACTAATACATGCTACAACATGGATGGAGCTTGAAAACATTAATCTAAGTAAAGTTAGCCAGATAGAAAAAAATCACATATGATTCCATTTGTATGAAACATTCAGAATTGGTAAATCCATAGACAATGCAGATTGGTGGTTTCTAGGGGCCATGGGAATTGGAAATGGGGAAATGGAGAGCAGCTGTTTAATGATTTTGAGTGAGGTTTTCTCTTAAGCTGATGAATGCTGTGCAACTAGACAGAGGGGACCTTGTGAATGCACTAAATACCACTGAATTGTTCATTTTAAGATGGTGAATTTTAGATGGTTACATAAATTTCACCTCAATGAAAAAAAGTACACCCACGTGGGTCTATTTTGGACTCTATTCTGTTTCATTGATTTATATGTCTACCTCTCTTCCAATACTATACATTATTTTGATCACTGTCACTATGGTTAAGTCTTAGAAGTATCAACTATGATTATTATTCAGATGTTATTCTTTTCAAAATTGCTTTAGCTATTTTAATTCCTTTGCCTTTTTATACAAATTTTGGCATCAATTTGTCTATATATATAAAAAGAAAAAAGGACTTGCTAGGATTTTGATAGGAATATGTTCAGTCTATGGATCAGTTTGCGAAGATCTGAACTCTTTTCTATGTTGAGTCTTCTAACCCATGAACATAATAAATTCATTCACTCAATGAGACCTTTAATTTATTTCACCAGCATTGTATAAGTATTTTTTATCTAAGTATTGCATTTTCCATTTTTAGGGCAATTATAAATGGCATTATGTCTTAAAATTCTGGTTTCTAATTGTTTCTTGCAAGGATGTAGAACTACGACGAATTTTTTTGTGTTGATCATATATCCCACAACTTTGCTCAATTCACTTATTCTAGAATTTTTACTGCTATATGGTTGTTATTGTTTGGTAGATTGCTAGGATTTTACTATGTAGACAATCATGTCACCTGCAAATAGGGACAGTTTTCTTTCTTTCTAGTTATGCATTCCATTTGTTTCTTTGTCTTGACTTACTGGATTTCATAGAACTTCCATTACTATGAATAGGAGTGAGAGAATAGGTGAGACAGGATACCATTGCCTCATTTCCAAGTTTAGGGGAAAAGCATTTAATCTTTCACCATTAAGTGTGATGAATGATACCTGTAGATTGTAAATTCTTTTTTTTAAATCAGATTGAAGAATTTCCCTCTTTTCCTAGAGTGCTAAGTGTTTATCATGAATGAGTGTTGGATTTTGTCAATTTTTTTATCATGTCGACTTATTTTATTTTCTGATCAACATATTATTTTTATCATTTTCAACCTATTTTATCATATATACATATGTGATATGTGAATACACACATACACACACACACATATAATATATGTGATATATGTATATCATGACCAAGTGGAGTTTATTCCAACAATGCAAAGCTGGCTAAGTATTCAAAATTCATTCAACGTAATCTACCACATTAACAAAAGAAAATCCACATGATTATATCAATTTGTAAAGAAAAAGTATTTGACAAAACACAACACCCATTCCTGCTTTCCTGTGCATAATTTGAACTTTCAGTATTTAATTTTTATTCATCTGCAGTGTTTTTAAGTACATTTCTTCAGAGTATTGTTAATGACTCTGTGTGTGTGTGTGTGTGTGTGTGTGTGTGTGTGTGTGTGTGTTGTGTGTGTGTATGCTCACACATGTAATTTACTAGTCTACTCATATCAACATTATTTCAAGTGGGATGTAGAAACCTCAGTACCTTTACTTTCTCCATTTTATGATATGGTTGTCTTAAAGATTACCTTTATATACATTGAAAACTACATCTGACAATGTTACAAATTTTGCTTTCCCCCATCAAGCATTTTTAAAATTCTAAAAGAAGACTAATCAATTATCCTATGTCTACCCTTTCATTTGCATTTTCTTCATTTCTGACATTCCAAGATTCCTTCTGTCATCACTTTCTTCCCATCTGAAGAATTTCCTTTAGGGGCACCTGGGTCACTCAGTCGGTTAAGTGTCCAACTTCGGCTCAGGTCATGATCTCACAGTTCATGGGTTTGAGACCTGTGTCAGGCTCTGTGCTGACAGCTCAGAGCCTGGAGCCTGCTTCAGATTCTGTATCTCCCTCTCTTTCCTCCCCTGCTCATGTTCTCTCTCTCTAAAATAAATAAACATATTTAAAAAAAAAAAGAATTTCCTTTTTTTGGACCAAGTCTGCTGGCAATCAATTCTTTTAGCTTTCATTCATCTCAAAATGTCTTTACTTCACCTCATTATATTTTCACTGGATGAGGAATTCTGGGTCTAAGTTGTCAGTTCTTTTCTTTTGGCACTTAAAATATCTTACTTCTTTTTTATGGCCTCCGTGTTTTCTAATGAGAAATCCACTGTCAATCAAATTGTTCCACCATAGGTAATGCATTGCTTCTCTCTAACTGCTTTGAAGAATTTTTCCATTGTCTTTAGTTTTCAACAAATTACTTATAAAGTGTCTAGAAATGGATTATTTGGGTTTTTCCAGTTTGGAATTTGTTCAACTTCTTGAATATGTTGGCTTGCCAAGTTTAGGAAGTTTTCAGTAATTTCATCAATCCCTTACTCTTACTTCTCTCCTTGGACTCTTAACCAACAGGTCCCTGAGGCTGTGTTTACTTTTTTTCCCCAATCTTTATTCTCTCTGTTGTTAGACTGGATAATTTCCCCTGATCTAACTTCAAGTGCACTGATTCTTTCCCCTGCCACAGCTATCCCATCATAAGCCAGTTTTTTTCTTAGGTTACTGCATTTTTCAGTTCTAAAATTTTCACTTGTTTTTTTTACTCATATCGCCATTTCTTTGCCAAGGCTTTCTATTTCTTCTTCATTTGTTTCAAGTCTGTAATTGCTTATTGCAGCATTTTTGTTATTATATCTTCTTTAAAATCCTTACCAGGAATTCCAATGTCTGTGCCATATCGGTGTGCTGTCCACTGATTATCTTTTGTCATCTGAATTAAGATTTTCCTGGTTCTTGATATATGGTGAATCTTATGTTATGAGACTCTGCTTTCTATTTAAATGATCTATTTCAGTAGACAGCAAACTATATAGATTCTTAACTCACTTTTATTGGCTGTGGCTCAAATGTCAATTTAATTGTTAAAGCTTTTTCAGTGTTATTTTGTTCTGCCCTATTTGTGGGTTAACCAAGAGCCAGTGTGAAGCCTACATAGTATATCATACAGAGTTCAGTTCTCAGACCTTTCTCTGCATTGACCCTCATCAGTTCCACGCATGTGATGTTCAGAGGTCTACCCTGGATTTCAAGTACATATTAGAAAAATCCTGTTCTCTAACTCCCTTTCCTCCATATCCTCCTTCCACTTTAGTTGTGAAGAGAATGGAACTACCTAATTATTACAGGAAGGTGATGGTGGACGGATTTTGTCCAAAGTCCCTGCAGTTGTAACACCAGTTGGGAGAGGTAGGGGTGCGCTCATTATTGCAGGGCAGGTATGGTGGACAAGGCTATGTGCTCAAGCTCCACAGATATGGCACCAGGAAGGGCAAGGGCCAACCCTTTTCATGACATTCTCTTGGAATAGAATAGATGTAATCAAAATGAGGCCTTTTTTGGCTCCATCAATTAGTATTTTTAGGTTGGAAGATTCTCCAACACCTCCAACTGGAATATATAGGAACAAGACAAACAAAAAAATAAACAAACATAGAAGATTCACATTGTACGGGATTTTTTGTTGTTATTGTACTTAGCAGGAAGAATACAGTAATAATGTGTTTACTACATCTTATCCAGAAACTGAAGCCTGTATTTTAAGTCCAACATATTCTCATGTGATACACATTTAATTCACATCTATAATGCTACTTATTTATTGGCAAACTGATGGCTTTTTGTTTCCAGAGGCATCTGCTCGTATAACTTTCTTTTAAAAATGATAAACCAACATTTTTTTAATCATTTCAATCTTGAGAACACTATGGTATTATATCTCCTTATGTAAAAAGAAAACATAATGTTTGAAGAAAAGAACTCTCATAGTGAACATTGGAAAAAAAATTTTAATGTTTTATTTATTTTTGAGAGAGAGAGAGAGAGAGAGAGAGTGAGAGAATGAGCAGGGAAGGGGCAGAGAGAGGGAGACACAGAATCCGAAGCAGGCTCCAGGCTCTAAGCTGTCAGCACAAGGTCCGACACAGGGCCCAAACTCGTGAAACACAAGATCATGACCTGGGCCAAAGACAGATGTTTAACTGACTGAGCCACCCAGGCGCCCCTCATAGTGAATATTTAAAAGACTATTCAAAGCCTCGAGGGGATGTAGGCATTGAACACAGGTAAAACTCCTTCTTTTTAAAAGCTTTCTCTTAGGGTCTGACTTTATTTCCTTTTTCATCCATTATATAAGTACAAAGGGAAGGAAGGGCACTAGGTCTTTTGGTTACAAGTCAAATGTAGTATCTATCCTGCCTCTAACCCTTTAAACAACCAACCCTGTTACAGGGCATCCTGTAACCACCTCTCTTTATCTCTCATGATAAGTGCAGCTTCACGGTATGGCCTCCTCTACTAGCCCTGACATTTCCAAACCTGACAAGTACAGCCACTCTAATCACTTCAGGGGAAGAGGATTTAGACCAAAATTCAAAACAAAACAAATAAATTAAAAAAAAAAAACCTCCACACATGCAAATAAACAAAAAACCACCAACTTCCGAGCAAGGGAAATGCCCGAAGCTATGGGGCTATTTTGCCGGCAGAATGTTAACTAGAATTCTTCCAACAATCCCAAATAGCCTCTGATATGCGGCAACTTGATGAAAGAGATGATGGTGTGTGTGCGTATAAAAGTGTTGGATATTTATAGGTGATGTATTTTGTCTAACAATAAACACTAGTTATGCCAATGAAAAGAGAGAGGAATAAAAGATGCAATAGCTATGGGAAAGACATGAAATAGTTGAGAGAAAACAGTAACAAGAAATGGTAAAAATAATAACCTGTCTCTATCCATTCAGATACAATCAGTGACTCCCTACTTTTCCATATTGAAATCTCTATACGCATCTTTTTCTATCTGCATCTTAATGTTTCTATTAGAGCCTCTTGTGATAGCATGACAGCAATAGCCCAAATATCCCAGAAGAACGTTACTATAGAATAAAAGAGAAGAAAATCATGAACTAAAAAAAAAAAAAAAAGTTACTCTTATTCCCTTCCTACCTGCAACATGTAAGAAATCAAAGATAAAGTAAAATAAAAACTGATTTCATTAGCATAGAAGCTTCAGAGCCCATCTAGTAGAACCTGATATTATTCAGAATAAATCAAGATATGTCCTAATATTTAAGCAGACATCAACTTGCATTTGAAAGCTTCATAATCATTAACAGTATTTCTTATTGTATCTTAAGATCACTGTGCTTTTAATAATGATCTAAAGTGAATATGGCCAAAGTCTATAACACAGCAAAGTCTGTAACACACAACTCATATTCTTGAGTCCCTACGTATACTTTGTATCTAGTCCCATGATCTAGCCAGTAAAAACTCTTCAACTCATAAATGAAAAAACAAAAACAAAAAAAACAAAAAAACAAAAAGGCTAATTGGGGTAGGAACTTCAGCAGGGGGCAGACAAAGGCATATGCCCAGAAAGCTGATGTATCAAATACAGACAAGAGCTCATATACAGCTGAAGGAACAGGAGGAGGAAGCAAAGGAAAACATAAGGCAAGAATGTTTAAGAATTATTTCTATTACTGTCTAAACCAGGATTGGCAAATTTTTCCCATAAAGGATCACACAGTAAATATCTTTGGCTTTGCAGGCCATATACTTTGTCACAATTATTTAACTTTGTCATTGAAGACTGAAAGCAGTCACAGACAATATTTAAACAAATGTGCATGGCTATGTTCCAATAAAACTTTATTTACAAAAACAGATTTGGCCTGAGGTTGGTTATTTGCTGACCTCTGGTCTAGGCTAATAAAATCTGTAAAAACAGGGTGGCAAAGGAGAGGCAACATTAGACAAAATGGGTAGAAATACATGCTCCCTAAGGATATAGGAACCTGTATCATATGCTGTTTTGTATTCGGATTTAATAAAACTTTTGGACCTATTTACCATTAGTGAGACACATAGATTTAGTTCTTCAATACACTTAGGATCCAATGCCCACATTACTTTCTACTTACACTAGTAGGAGTATTCTCCTAATGTCTCAGCTGCTAAAATCTTGACTCATCTTTCTGAGGACATTTACCTCCTCCATAGATATACTTGAAGGATATCTCTACTGTGTATGGAACAACAGTGAAAACTGGATAGGAGCAAGTGATATTTATTTGGTACCACCTGGAAAGAAAGATGTTTGATAGGTATAATGGGGAAATAACATTTCTTCTGTTAAAAATCAGGCTTTCTACTCAAACTTCTATCTGAATTTTAATCTACTTATTAGCACATCATTCTACATTCTCCCACAATTAAGTTAAACTTTTTATAATCCAGAGAAAGAAAATCACTTCTCATGCCTACTGTTATGATTAAAGACAAAGATAACTTTCTGAACACACTTCCCATAGGATTTCCATTTTATATTACCGTATCTCCTTTTTCCTTCAGATTTGTTCATTCCTCAAAAAAGGGTTACATTCTCTACTGACTTTTGCAAATTTCTATGTGTTTCCATAATTGATAATCCCTTAAAATGACAAAGAAGAAATCATCTTAAAATATGGAAACAACAAATATAGGCAAAGTAGAATCCCCTTTTATGATTCTACTCATTTAGTTATTTAAAAGTTATACTTCACTTTCTTCTACTAACTAGATACATGAGAAATCTAATTGTTTAAGGTTTCTGTGGTAATGTCTTATGTTGCTAATGATGGGCAGATGCCAAGGATATGTGGCTTTAGCAGCCAATATTAAAAGCAGCCCTGAAGCTTATATTGTTAGTCACCTTCAACAAAGCACCAGGAAAATAAAACAAACAAAATACTGGCTCCTCAAAGCACTTGTTAATGGTGAATATAAAGGCTTGGAGTTAAGACTCTGCCTCTTCCTGTTGCCATTTACTAGGCATGTTACACAAACTTCTCTAAGCCTCAATTTATTCTCCTACACTTGCCTCATAAGAGTTTTGCCTACTACCTAGAAATACAGAGTGTTTAAAAGTGACAGTTTACAGACATTACTCATCTTCACAACTTCCCTTAATGTAGCAGGAGAATAAGAAGAAATATCTCCTCCCTTTCACCTTCCAATTAAAGGGCTTTAATGAGACTTTCAGATATTTGGATGTTTTATCACCTTATTTTCAAAATAATTGATCCAAATCTTGAACCCAGTATAACACCAATGTAATGACTTGAATGGCTCAATTTTCCATAGAAAAAGTAGAAGGAGTACTAACCTTTCTCAGATGGGTTTTTATTTTATTTATTTATTTATTTTTAATGTTTATTTTTGAGAGAAACAGAGACAGGATGCAAGTGGGTTAGGGCAGAGAGAGAGGGAGACACAGAACCCGAAGCAGGCTCCAGGCTCCGAACTGTCAGCCTAGAGCCTGACGTGGGGCTCAAACTCACGCGCTGTGAGATCATGACCTGAGCTGAAGTCGGACGCTTAACTGACTGAGCCACCCAGGCGCCCCTCAGATGGGTTTTTAAAGCGGTATGAGCTGTGCAAGTCACACGCATCACCCCCTGATAAATAGTTATCACAATTGGAATTTTTGGTTTAGGTAGGTCAAAACATGATGGCATTCTACACAGAACATCCAAGCACTCAAACACCCAAGCACTTTTTAGAATAACCACTATAGTACTATAAGCAATATGAGAACTATCTGTATATTTTAATTGACTGCATAGATGTAGTTGTATGCTTTTATGACTCATCACTGAATCATATCTAAGGCTTATTTGATCCTACATTCTTAGTCAATACTCTGTCCTAAGCTAAGCAATTAAAGGTGGGAGCCTAGGAAGAATGGGTAGTGAGGCTTACTGAACAGACACAAAACACTCACTGGAAAGGACTCTGTTACTGTCTATAGTAGCCAGGACTTAACACCTAGAGCATGGCCATCTTACACATAGGTTGTGGGCAGTCAGTGAACAGCAGTTGATAATCGATTATAGTCTGGTCAATTTGAGAAAGTGCTGTATACTCTAAGGATTGAAGGAGAGTGAAAGTCCTAGTCAGAGGTTGGTATTCTTTAACAGAAAGCTGTTGTTCCAATATCAAATAAAGCAAAATTTTCACTGGAGGCAACCTAGTCTTTCTGTGTTATCTATGTACTTGAGAACCCACTCAGTCTTAAGCAGTCAGCATCTATTATTTTTCATCTGATTTTGCAATATGTCTCTATTTCAGGCTTCTTATTATCAGTGGTTCTCAGGTAATCTCATGTCTAAGGGATGTAAGATTCCCTCCTAGTTCAGTGAGAAGGGCTTCCTTAGGGGCAGAGTGGGGTTACTGAAATGTAAGTTGGAGGGACCCTCCCCTGAACAGGTCCCTTCAAAGGCCCTGGGAGGAGGATGGCTTTTGTAATGTGTTCAGCTGGTCATATGTTTTTGCAAAAATTGCAAAATTTGACCACAATGAGTTAAGATAACTGTCTCTTCCCACCTGGAATTCCCTCCCATCTCACTTTCCCGGTGACAGTACTGGGTGGCAATGAAGTGGCCTTCAGCATTTCTGGGATCCTGCTATAGGAAAATTAAGCTGGGGATTCAATGAGTTTAGATCTACCGCGATATATTTATGTGGTTCAGGATTACTTTTGTGCCATTATTTTTGTGACATAAACATGTACAGGGCAAAGGGATGCACTGCAATATGAATGGGTCCCAGGGCACCCAGTATGGGAAGTGTCAGGTAATCAGAATTGGAGTTAGTTCTCAATAATGCCTGGTCAACACAGAAGTTCTCTTCTGTCATTAATATCCTCAAAAATGTAGTATATGCAATTCAAAATGTACCTAAACAATTACATGTATTATTCTTTTCTCCTTTTTTTTGATAAGAATCACATAAAATAGAAGGTATATGAATTCCTTTGTCTGTATGGCCCAAGTTTATAGCAGTATAAACATGAGATATGTATACATAAAGTAGCAAATTTTATGCATCACAAATTATCAATTAAAAAACAACTTTTTTAATCAACCATTTTAGAGAAATATCTAATTCAATCTCTCCTAGTCTCTTTATAGAAAATATTACAAAATCATCATAAATTCACTTTATAGAAAATCCAATAAATAATAATCGAAGAGTATAAGCTAAGAAATATGGGGAAAACAGTTTATACAGAATGTCAGACAATTAATAAGACTTTCACTTTTTCTGGGGTGCCTGGGTGGCTCAGTCGGTTAAGTGTCCGACTCTTGATCTCAGCTGAGGTCTTGATCTCAGGGCCATGAGTTCAAGCCCTGTGTGATGCCTACTTCAAAAAAAAAAAAAAAAAAAAGGAATGTCAATTTTTCTGGAATTTGGTGTTATGGTACTTGTCAACTTCGAAAAATTTGTAATTTGTTGGGTATTTCTTTGTTCATTGTAAGTAACTGATCCTCACTATTCACAGATTCCATATTTGCAAATTTGCCTAGTAGCTAAAATTTACTTGTAACTTCAAAATCAATACTTGAGGAGCTTTCAGGGTCACTTGTGGACACATGCAATACAGAGAAATGTGAGCGGCCTGAAACACACAATTCTCAGCTGAGGTCAAACAAGGTGGCACTTTGCCTTCTTGTTTAAGCTGTCATGCTATGAACAAACATCCTTTTTGCAGTCTATACAATGCCATGTTTTTTGCATTTTTATGCAGTTGTGTACAACTCCACTGTTTAAAATGGTCCCTAAGAGTAGTGGTGAAATGCTGTCTAATGTTCCTAAGCACAGGAAAGCTGTGATATGCCTCACTGAGAAAATATGTGTGTTAGATAAGCTTCATTCAAGTGTAAGTGCTGTAAGCTAGGAATACAATGTTAATGAATCAACAGTATGTATTATATAAAAATTTTTTTAAACAGAAACACATATAATCCAAGGTTATATGTTGATTGGTTGACAAAAAAGTTGTGACCAGAGATTCACAGGAACACAGGAGCAGTGGTTCACTAATTCAGTATTTATGGTGACTTTATTTTTTTTTTTTAATTTTTTTTTTCAACGTTTATTTATTTTTGGGACAGAGAGAGACAGAGCATGAACGGGGGAGGGGCAGAGAGAGAGGGAGACACAGAATCGGAAACAGGCTCCAGGCTCTGAGCCATCAGCCCAGAGCCCGACGCGGGGCCCGAACCCGCGGACCGCGAGATCGTGACCTGGCTGAAGTCGGAGCTTAACCGACTGCGCCACCCAGGCGCCCCTATTTTTTTTTTAATATATGAAATTTATTGTCAAACTGGTTTCCATACAACACCCAGTGCTCATCCCAAAAGATGCCCTCTTCAATGCCCATCACCCACCCTCCCCTCCCTCCCACCCCCCATCAACCCTCAGTTTGTTCTCAGTTTTTAAAAGTCTCTTATGGGGGGTGCCTGGGTGGCGCAGTCGGTTAAGCGTCCGACTTCAGCCAGGTCACGATCTCGCGGTCCGCGAGTTCGAGCCCCGCGTCAGGCTCTGGCCTGATGGCTCAGAGCCTGGAGCCTGTTTCCGATTCTGTGTCTCCCTCTCTCTCTGCCCCTCCCCCGTTCATGCTCTGTCTCTCTCTGTCCCAAAAATAAATAAACGTTGGAAAAAAAAATAAATAAAAGTCTCTTATGCTTTGGCTCTCTCCCACTCTAACCTCATTTTTTTTTCCTTCCCCTCTCCCATAGGTTTCTGTTAAGTTTCTCAGGATCCACATAAGAGTGAAACCATATGGTATCTGTCTTTCTCTGTATGGCTTATTTCACTTAGCATCACACTCTCCAGTTCCATCCACGTTGCTACAAAGGGCCACAGTTCGTTCTTTCTCATTGCCACGTAGTACTCCATTGTGTATATAAACCACAATTTCTTTATCCATTCATCAGTTGATGGACATTTAGGCTTTTTCCACAATTTGGCTATTGTTGAGAGTGCTGCTATAAACATTGGGGTACAAGTGCCCCTATGCATCAGTATTCCTGTATCCCCTGGGTAAATTCCTAGCAGTGCTGCTGCTGGGTCATAGGGTAGGTCTATTTTTAATTTTTTGAGGAAAAAAATTTTTCCAGAGTGGAAAAATGTTTCCACTGTTTTCCAGAGTGGCTGCACCAATTTGCATTCCCACCAACAGTGCAAGAGGGTTCCCGTTTCTCCACATCCTCTCCAGCATCTATAGCCTCCTGATTTGTTCATTGTGGCTACTCTGACTGGCGTGAGGTGATATCTGAGTGTGGTTTTGATTTGTATTTCCCTGATGAGGAGCAACGTTGAGCCTCTTTTCATGTGCCTGTTGGCCATCCGGATGCCTTCTTTAGAGAAGTGTCTATTCATGTTTTCTGCCTGTTTCTTCACTGGATTATTTGTTTTTTGGGTGTGGAGTTTGGTGAGCTCTCTATAGATTTTGGATACTAGCCCTTTGTCTGATATGTCATTTGCAAATATCTTTTCCCATTCCGTTGGTTGCCTTTTAGTTTTGTTGATTGTTTCCTTTGCTGTGCAGAAGCTTTTTATCTTCATAAGGTCCCAATAGTTCATTTTTGCTTTTAATTCCCTGGCCTTTGGGGGTGTGTCAAGTAAGAAATTGCTGCAGCTGAGGTCAGAGAGGTCTTTTCCTGCTTTCTCCTCTAGGGTTTTGATAGTTTCCTGTCTCACATTCAGGTCCTTTATTATGGTGACTTTATGGAACATAATTGATGCAGATAATCAGAACTGACTGTAAATATTTCCTTAATACTTAATTTTGTATTTGTATTCCTTTTTATAAATGAGCGTGCCAAAAACCGTAGAGGTTTCAAGTCCAGCCCCCAAATCTGAATCCATCTCTGGTCAGTAGCCTCCCTCTTCCTTTCATGGGAGCCTTGCGACTCCCCAATTCTTGCCTTGCTGGAATTGAGACTGGAATTCTAGAAGATGAACCTCTGGTATGGGACTTGGTTTTCAAGATCAAAATCCCCAATTACAACACTATTCCTATGTGGAAACCGGACCTGCTTTAAGATTTGGAAAACTGCTTCTATAACAACATTGTGTATATTATAACCTAGAGCAGAGTCAAACTATAGTGAAATATGCCATTTCTTGGGGGGAAAAAGACATATTTCCAGAAATAGAAAACCACTGAGAAAATGGAATAACACTCAAAACAAGTAGATGCTGAGCTGATATACCTAAATTAAGTAAAATTTAAGTTCAAACTTATATTCAAAAAAATTTTAAAAAGACAAAATCTTTATTAGGTGTTTCTATCCTTGAAGATAAAATGGTTTGGGGGAGTAGCATCTAGAATGTCATCAGTTGCTCATTTTTTTCTAGGTAATAGTTGTTAAGAACTCATATGCATTCTTATACACCTCTACTAAGGAATGACATTTTAAAAGACTTTTCATTTTTATTTTTTTGAAAGAGAGAGACAGTGAGCACAAGTAGGAGAGGGGCAGAGGAAGAGAAAAAAGAGAATCTTAAGCAGGTTCCATAACCAGTGCAAAGCCTGATGGGGAGTTTGATCTCACTATGGTGAGATCATGACTTGAGCCAAAATCGGGTGCTTAACCAACTGAGCCATCCAGGTACCCCTAAAAGTCTTTCTTAAACTTATATTACACTGTATGTTAATTAAGTGGAATTTAAATAAAAACTTGGAAAAAATAAACAGAAATTAAACGCAAAAAACATAAATAAATAAAAGCCTTTCTTACTGATAATTAAGAGGATATGGATATATATGTAAGGGTGCCTGGGTGGCTAAGTCGGTTAAGTGTCCAACTCTTGGATAGCAGGGAGCTCTATGCTGACCGTGTAGAACCTGCTTGAGATTCTCTCTCTCCCCCTTTCTCTCTCTCTGCTCCTCCCCCACTCGCTCGTGTGTGTGTGTGTGTGTGTGTGTGTGTGTGTGTGTGTGCGCGCGCACGCGCGTGCATGCGGGTGTGCTCTCTCTCAGAATAAACATTAAAAAAAAGAAAAATGTTAACTTAAAAACAACAAACTGCTGGCAGGGTTGTGCTGACTACACTGCTGGGAATTTAAAAAGTTCCTCCATAATCATTAGGCATTTCAAAATATTTTTAAAACTCTTTCTAAGAAAACCTAGAATCCAAAATCAGACTTCGGCAAGGATTTTAATAGAAGGAACTAAATTTTTGATATACTGTATGTTATGCTAATAGTAAATTATATTATTTAATTAAGGTGAGTGACTTTTAACAGACTACTGCAAAAATGATATCCAAATTGAAAATGAATAAGTAAATGTGTATATATGCATATGACATGATAATCTATGTAGAAAACCTGATGGAATCTACAAAAAAGCTACTAAAACTAGTGTATGAGTTTAACAAAGTTGCAGGACACAAGATCAATATACAAAAATCAGGCTTTTATATGTTGAGGTAGTTTCCTTCTATTCTTATTTTGTTCAGTGTTTTTATCATGAAAAGGAACTGAATTTTGTTGAATGCTTTTTCTGCATCAACTGAGGTGATGAGGTGGTTTTCTTCCTTTATTTTGTTGTGTAGCATATTATGGTGATCAATTTTCATGTGTTGAACCATCTTTGGATTCTAGGGACACATACACACAGCTGCCTGCCATGAGGTTGGGGTGGGGGGATGGGTAGATGCTCTGGAGCTAAGAGCCGAAATTAACCACAACTTAACAGTTAAAGCTTTCCTCCCCTGGAAGTTGTAAGCCTTCAACTGACTCCAGAGTTCCAAAACAGTTAGGTCAGATAATTTCTGCCCATGCAACTGATGTCTAGGTGGGGGGACAGATTCTTGGTGCTTCCTACTCTGCCATTTCTCAGAATTCCTCCATAGATAATCTGTTTGAAATAACACATTAAAATGTGCATGGTAATCAGAGAAATTTGATCAATGAATGGTTATTTGATGATATTAAGGAAGTATTCTTACTATGCTTAGGTGTGATAATAGCATGTGATTATTTTTTGAAAAAGTATCTTTTAGATACTTTGTCTTTTAGAAACTCATTCTGAAATATTTACTTTTTTTTTTTTTTTCAACGTTTATTTTATTTTATTTTTGGGACAGAGAGAGACAGAGCATGAACGGGGGAGGGGCAGAGAGAGAGGGAGACACAGAATCGGAAACAGGCTCCAGGCTCCAAGCCGTCAGCCCAGAGCCGGACGCGGGGCTCGAACCCACGGACCGCGAGATCGTGACCTGGCTGAAGTCGGACGCCCAACCGACTGCGCCACCCAGGCGCCCCTCATTCTGAAATATTTACAACTAAAATGATAAAATATCTGGGATTTGCTTCAAAATGATCCCAGAGATGGTAAGGAGTGATGCCAGTATAGAAGAAACAAAACTGACCATGAACTGATAATTATTAAAGCTGGATAATGGGTATGGATAATGGGTACAAAGGGATTCACTAGTCTCTCACTTTTATATATGTTGAAATTTTCCATAATAAAAGTGCTTTTTTTGTTTTGTTTCGTATCTTGTACCTTTTTTACTTAGATCTCTGGCCCTTAATAAAAGCTTTTTAAAAAGGAGTAATAAAAAAGCCTGTAGCAAAAATTAGTGTAATACAGACAGGTGGATTAGTAAAAAGATCCAAATAATGAGACAGAAATATAAACATCAAAACAAAACTTTGTAGGAATTGAAAAAAAAAAAATCATGTGTGTGTATGTGTATTTGAAGATAATTAATTCAAACATATTCTGAGAATGTTACTCAACTTTAAGCTTTCTGAGGGCAGACAACGTACCGTATCTGTTCATTCATCACTAAATCCTTAGCAATGTATCTAACGTCCAGTACATCCAAATACTTGTTGAATACACAAACAACTCAGTCAGACCTATGCTCTCACATGCAAGGGCTCTGTAAAATCTAAGAATTCAAAGTTTTTAATAATGCTTAGAAAACTACCTTTAATAAATTTTCTTTTTCTTCTTTTTAAAAATGTTTGGGGGGGGGGAGTAAGAGCACACGTGCAAGCGAGGGGCAGAGAGGAGGACAAAGGATCCTAAGCAAGCTCTATGTTGACAGCAGTGAGCCTGATTCGGGGCTTGAACTCACAAACCAGAGATCATGATCTGAGCTGAAATCCAATGCTTAACCCAACTGAGCCACCTAGGTGCCCCTCTTTCTTTCCTTCTTTGTCCTTAGGCAACTTCTAGTATAGCAAACCCCTCTTTCATTTTATGAAAGCTACCCTGGACACTGTATCTACTTACCACTTCTTGTTCTTTCCTCACTAAACCTATTTATATTTTTGTTCTTGGGAAAGATATTCTCTTTCTTAGTATACTCTTAAGTTGTTGTTCTGAGAAACTGTCTACTTTTCCCTATTTGACCTCTTAAAATAATAACTTCTTTCAAATGGGGAAGGTTCCTGGAAGTTTCTCCCTACTCCAGTTGTTTTAAATATTTAATTAACAATCTTAATACAGCTAAGCTAATGACTTTTCCTAATGAGTTACAAGTACTACTTTTGCCTTTACTTTTGGTTGTCATCCCTGTTGGGCAGAAATAAATGCTGTCTGATTCACTCAGTAGAACACACTCCACAACTCTGGGAACACCTGATGATGGGTTTGATCTCATTCATGGTCAGTACACTAGCAGAGAAATGGAAGTTTATAGTTATATTCTGGCCTTAAATCTATTTTGTCCTGTCAGAGAAAAATGTGTCTACATCCTGTATTGGAGGTAGGTTTGCCCACAGTCTGAAAAACATTTCAATAGCTTCAATAATGCATTCCTAGTGTGACCTGGCCACTTTCCATTTCATAGACCATCTACAGTTGCTGGCATCCAGGCAGGAAAAGAGAAATTGCTATTTCTCCAGTCAGTCTGTTATTTTTGAATGGAAAAAACAAACCTCTATCTTCCTTTAAAAAGTAAAATCGTTGTTGGGAATGCAAGCTAGTGCAGCCACTCTGGAAAACAATGTGGAGGTTCCTCAAAAAACTAAAAATAGAGCTACCCTACAACCCAGCAATTGCACTACTAGGCATTTATCCAAGGGATACAGGTGTGCTGTTTTGAAGGGACACATGCACCCCCATGTTTATAGCAGCACCATCAACAATGGCCAAAGTTTGGAAAGAGTCCAAATGTCCATCGATGGATGAACAGATAAATAAGATGTGACATATATACACAACGGAGTATTACTCAGCAATCAAAAAGAATGAAATCTTGCCATTTGTAACTATGTGGATGGAACTAGAGGGTATTATGCTAGGTTAAATTAGTCAGAGAAAGACAAAAATAATATGACTTCACTCATATGAGGACTTTAAGAGACAAAACAGATGAACATAAGGGAAGGGGAAAAAATAATATAAAAACAGGGAGGGGGACGAAACAGAAGAGAGAGACTCATAAATATGGAGAACAAACTGAGGGTTACTGGAGGGGTTGTGGGAGGGGTGATGGGCTAAATGGGTAAGGGGCACTAAGGAATCTACTCCTGAAATCATTGTTGCACTAGATGCTAACTAATTTGGATGTAAATTTTAAAAAATAAAAAATAAAAAAAAACATATAGGACTTAAAATTTATTACATTAAATGGAAAAAAATAACAAAGGGACTGTATGGCAAGAGAAGGGAAAGTTAGTGAACTTAAAGAGAATGAAGAAAAATAGTGCCCACTATAGTGAGGGTTCAGTTAGGGAAGCAGAACCACTGTGAGTAATAGAAAACAGGATATTTGTTTTCACAGTAAAACTAAACAAGTATGGGACACACTGGGCAAGTAAGGATCAGAATGGATAAGGTAGAGAATTAAGAAAAACAACAACAAAAAACCTCCTCTCTGAAGCACTGGCATAAGTGGACACATCAGAACTTGCCAGAGAATCTCAGAAACCCAGCCCTGGCTAACTGCCAGAATGAATCAGTGAAGGTGCATTGTGAAGTCTGTAGCAGGGTGAAGTCTGTAGAGGTGCTGTTTCTGAGTCTGGGTGGGCCTGAGGTCACTGTTGGTCAACAGGGCCAGGAAGTCAACAGAAAAAACCGTGAATATAGAGTGGGGTAAAGTGTGGCCAATGTTGACTCTGCTTCTCCAAGAGTTGCTGCTTCTGTTTCTCACAATTTATAGCCACAACAACCAACTGAGATGATGGCTTTGGCTTCCTTTCTGCCTCCCAAATCTTGTACAAATCCTTCTTTTGGTCAGCTACAACTAGGAAGCACACAGAGAGGCGTGCATGAGAAGTATATTTCTAGTTAAGCCAAGTTTACACAGTGAAAAAATACCATAATAAGCATGACAGAGAAAAAGATGGAAAATACAAAAAAAAATGTAGAGGACATTTAAATTGAAGACTCATAAAGGAGAGAAGAGAAAGATTGGGTCAGAGGTAATATTTGAAAAGATTCTGATACCTTACAAAAACGTACAATGACACAAATACATCATACCAGGAGTTATAAGTAATTTTAAGGAAAAAAAATTAAATACATTCACAAGTTGGAACATCATAAAGAAATTGTAGCTCATCAAAAGCATGATGAAAAGCCTTATCTTTTTAATAGCACAAAGGAAAATATTGAATTGAAAGGTGACTTTTCAATGGCATCAATAAACACCAGAAAATGGTGAAATCATATTCTGAACATGCTGAAAGGAGAAAAAGAACACAATAGAAAAACAACAACGAAACTCTCAGTATCGAATTGTGTATGTCTTAAAAATACCCCTTGGGAATGACGATGCAGTGAAATACTTTTCAGACAAATAAAAGAGTAGCTGATCTTACTTTTAATGGCAATTGGAGCTATATACATAGTTTGTTAATATCTTGTGTTATTAAATTTTTTCTTAAAAAATAACAAAAAAATAAAATAGTTGTTCTCCATTTTCACATCTTTTACTTTTCTATGAAAAAAAGGAAAACTATTAACTTACCAATTTCCAGTAAAAGTCCTATTCACAACATAAACCAACAATGCCTCCAAACAAACAAAAATCTTTTACTATTTCTACTTTTTATACGTTTTATTTAGACTCCACTGAAAATGGGCCCAATATTGCTTAAATTGTCAACTTTGGATCTAGGTGGAATAAAAAAACATTCTGAACCATAAGACCAATAATTTCAAGTTAAACTGGCAAATGCCTTTTGCCACAGCTATGTGCCCTCACTAGCAGCTCTCACCACCACAGCTGCCAACTTCCAACTGTTCCAAACAAATTAAGAAACTAAAGTATCGTCATCTTTTTCATTGTGTTTGTTTAATATGAGCTGAGGAGAATTTAATATGAGCTGACTGGAAGCCACAAAGTAAATTCTAATAATGGTAATGAAAATAAAATCTCTAGACTTAAAAGTCTAGAAAAATGACATATTATGGCAAAATGTGGACTTATAATGAAAATATCAGCAATATGTTTTTACAGTGAGCCTGTGTTTTATATCAGAAACTAGAAAAATATTTAAAAAACCAGCACTTCCTCTATTTGTTATGATTTATATAGCACACTAGTAAAGACCAGGACAAAATGGTATTTAAAACAAGCCAATATTACATGTTCACTTTACGATAAAGAATGTTTTACATAAACATATAGAAACCTAAGACGTGAAGAGAACTACTTGGTCCATTTTACTTGTTAGGATGTCCTTGGAACCACAGTAGAGGGGACAGCCATCTTGCCAGTGCAACCCAATGAAAAGCCCCTAGTAGTGTGCCAGAACGAATTGGAGGTCAACCAATCATCGAGCGACGGCATGACCTGACACTAAAAAGGCCCACCCAGACCTAAACCCGGAACTGCTGCAGCTTAAAAACCCCATCCCCACCACACCTGGGGGCGACTTCCCTGACTCCCCTCTCTCGCTCTCCCTGAGTCACAGAACCTCGCCCGAGACCTTAGTTCCCAAATAAAGCCTTTGACTGCTAAAATTTTTTAGCCTCTGACTCCTATCTTTACCCTGCCTTACGCCTGACCCTAACAACTTGAGCCTAATGGTATACCCAAGGTTGTCCTCAGTAAGATTACTATAGTCTTTTAGTCGCTTTTGTCTTTTTATCACATGCCATAAGGTCTTCAACTCTAAACAGAAAATAATTTTAACCAAGACAGCCATGAACTTTGTTCCACTGAAGTCTAGTTGCCATAAGTACTTCTTTTATTTTGTAGTATCCTTTGTGAAACTGTTTCTCCCAAGTAAAACCAAGGTATAGGATAAATAAATGAAAATCTAAAATTGAGACTAAACTTGAAATACATGACTAAATCAAGCAGGATTTTCATGAGACATAATGATATTTGCTCAATTCAAAGGATTGGAGAGTTGCAAAAAGGGTTAGATTTAAAATGAAACCTATTATGGATTAAGAAGATGACTCAATCTAGGTTGTTGTTTTTTTCTTTTTTTTAACCAAGACTTGCATTACACCTTAAATAAATCAGAGTTTAGAAAAATACTTGTTGGTGATAATGAGAACTGATAATAAATTTCATCAGTATGAGTAAAAATCTAGTAAAACTGAAAATTCTTTCAACTGTCCAAACCAATCACTGAAGTAAATTATAAAATCATCTGAATGCAACAAAGTATTTAAATGCCTAAAATCTCCCAAACAGATTTAAACTATGAAAAACATTTGCTTTTATTGTTCCTTTTTCTTATTTATTTCCTAGTTACCTACAAATTATTATCATTCTTTATATAACTGCTGGCTGATAGTCCAAACAAAGAGAGCCTTCTAAAATCTCCATTAAGTTATATGAACAACTTATTTTTATGTTGAATACAGGTATCAAAGTTCAAAGTTTTTTCTTTATCCCCCTTTTCAGATTTATTTTCTAGTATAATACTCAGTTGCTAAGCCCTGTGGAAGTCTTTCAGAATCTAAGTTGGTTAAATAGCCTTTTTTTACAATAATATTTCACTTAAGGCAATAGTTTGGGAACACCAAAACATTTGAATACCAAGAAAGGTTATAACAGGAAAAAACGTAATCATTTTAAAAAGCTCACCTCATCTGATTAAACTCTCTAATCCATTAGTTAAACCAGTAACAAATCATTCTTTTCAAAGTAGCTGTTGTGCTTAGAAATACACTGGAAATAAAAATTCCAGTTAGAGAAAGCATTCCTTGCAAATGTATGTGTTTAATTTTGTTGGAATGGAAGAAAGGACGCTTATTCACCTCTATCCAAAGAAGGGAAAGAGTGAATGGCTGGCATTGTTAACCTCTAACAAACAGTATGTTAAAAATATAGTTTCTGACTTCAAAGAACTTTTAGACTAGATGGAAAAAATGATCACAGATATATTAAATAATTAAAGAAAAATCTTTTTCTAAAATATGTTTTTTCCTACTGAGATCTTCCCCATCTTCTTGAATATTAAAAACCATTTTTTCTTTTTCAATGGAAAAAAAAAAAGAGACCTGGCAAATAGCAATATTTGAAACTGAAAGTAAGGTCCAGCTGAAATGCTATTTTGCTATAGTCTAACAGATTAAAAAAGCCAATGTGGTTTTAAATTATTAGCATGATTTACAAGTAAAATTCTCTAATACAGAACCCCAGAAATCAGCACATACAGGATCAAATCTGCACTATAAGTAAAAGCACTTGGCCACTTAAAAAATCAAGAAAATAAAGCAGGTGGCAGGTACTTGTTATAGTGTGCAGACTGGACTATGACCAAATGATAGTTTAAATATAACTTTTGTTGAATACACATCTAATGAACGTGTGGAAATGGAAGAAACTCAGAAACCACAGTTATTTCCATTTTAAATGAGGATGATAGTTCTGCACCACCAGCTGTTTACAGTTCACTGAATGAGGTTCTAGTTGATAGGAGATAATTACCTCTTCCCTACAGGAGGCAAGTGTTTCTCATTCTGCAGACACCTCTGATGAATGGTCATGGGAGTATGAGACTAAGACAGCATGCCAAGATCAGTTTGGTTTTTAATGATCTCTTTAAACACTTGATTTTCTATTTTTTCCTATTTAAGTGTAGGAAAATGTGTACCTTGAAACATGCAGGATTAAGTCACCGGCTATTATTTTGCTTTTACGAGACACTTTAACCTTAGAAGGAAAGCTGAATGATTATACACAGAAAGTATACCATCAATAGTTTTAGAAAAGGATGGGAACAGCTTTCAACTTGAAGCGTTGTGAAGTTACTTACTAATTCATTGTTTTCCCCAAGACTATTCTAAGTTTCCTGTCAGTTAACAATGTGCCCATTATCCCAGTCATTTCAACTCTTTCCCCCACTTGGAAAGGCGTCTTAATTTTACCTTCCCAGTCTCTCTCAAATTTATCTCTTCACTTCCAATGCAAACTGCCACATACCTCCATTTTCTCACCTGCAGATGGTCCTCATCTCCTAAATGGTCTCCTTGCTTCGAGTCTCTTCCAATACTAATCCACTTCAGCCAAAATAATACCTTCAGATTAACAGCATCACTCTCATTATGCCACTCTTATGTGTAAAAAACCTTTCAAAAGCAAGTTGTGACTCCAAAATAGAAAAAGCTGATGGCATTTTAAGCAAAATGCCAAAATTTAAAAAGTAAATCAACACTGTTCTTACAAACATGTAAGACTGGGTATGCATATTAATAAGAGCTAGAAGAGGGGCGCCTGGGTGGCTTGGTCGGTTAAGCATCCGACTTCAGCTCAGGTCATGATCACGTGGCTCCTGAGTTTGAGCCCCGTGTCGGGCTCTGTGCTGACATCTCAGAGTCTGGAGCCTGCTTCAGATTCTGTGTCTTTCTCTCTCTGCTGCTCTCCCACTCTCTCTTTCTCGCTCTCTCTCTCAAAAAATTAAATAAACATTAAATTTTTTTTTTTAAAAAGAAAAGAGAACACAAAAGAACCCCGAAGAGAATAAATTTAAAAGGGTCTGGGACTTGGGGCTGTTTGTTGTTATAATGATGTTTATGCAACAAATAAAATCTTTCAGCAACCACTTGCTGCTTATGCATCATAAAGTGCTATTAACCTGCACCCAAGGACCTCTGCAATCTGGCTCCCAAACGTACCTTTTCAGTTTATTTTCCATCCCACCTGTTCATACTACCTAAAACCTCAGACAAACTAAAATATCTCATTTCTCATTGGGTTCCTGTCCTCCTTTCCCAGCTATGGACCATTACTCATACGCTCCAACTAGTATACTCTTTTCCATTTCTATGTGTCTAAATCCTATCTAGTTATCCTTTTCAGCTCAATTCAAATAGTATGTTTTCCACAAAGCTATTCCTGATAACTTTTCCACAAAGCTTATTCCTGACAAGCTATTCCTGAGCATTTCATCTGTATGTGTCACATAAAATGCAGCACCTCCTACTTTGCATTGTAGTGTGTGTGTGTGTGTGTGTGTGCCCGCACATACACGTGCATGTGCATGTGTATATGTGTGTGTGATAAGAATTAGCTCCCTTAAGGCAGGGACTTTGTTTTAGCCATCTTTGCACTGCAGACATAACATAGCATCTTTCTGAATAAATATGAAAAATGAGTAAATACTTTAAAAAAGCAAAGGGCTATGAAGACTAAAAACCAACAGCAACTCTTAGTCTTATTTATTATGATTTTCCTTCTTTTTTCACTCGTGTTTATTTCTGTACCTAATTTCCTTACCTGAAGATACGTTATTCTCCGTTGGACCAGCTCTGTCAGATCTTTGGCCTCTTTTTCCCGCCAATCACCTGCTCCATCTGTTTGACTGAGGTAGTATAGATCCGTCATTATAGACCTATTAAAACAAACAACATTTGGAGGTCTGACTTATTTGTACTTCCTCACAGGATTATACAAAGTCATAAGAAGAGAGTCAAATTCTTCAGAGATTGATGCTCACAGTGATACTGGTTCTCATCCTTGATTTTCTATTAAGACTGTTAAACTCAGCAATTAGTCCCTCACATCCAAGATTCACTCCTATAGTAAATCTTCACTGTTGAGAAAAACATACTATTTTTCTCCAGGTCAGTCAGCTGCACTTATTTCCCAACACAGAGCACTACGAGGATCAAGGGGAAATGGAAAACCATAGCAAAGAAACAGGTCGATTAAGATAAGGGAGAGAAATAAGTTGGTGCCAGGATTTGAAGACTACATTTTTGTTCTGTCATTTCCTTCCTCCTCTTAAATTATCTCTTCATACATAAACACTCTGAGTGGTTGGAATAAAAGATAAGAGGAAAATTCTGACATAACCCTTTTTTTTCAATGTTTATTTATTTGAGAAGAGAGAGACTACCTGAGCCACCCAGGTGCCCCTGACATAACTCTTAAACAATGATCCAAACTAAGGCTCAGCTACCATTTTTCTGTAAAGGGACAGATAATAAATATTTCAGGATTTGTGGGCCTCTATTGCCTTTGTAGCAGGAAAGCCACCATAGACAATATGCAAATGAATGCATGTGCCTGTTTTCCCATAAAACTTTATTCACAAAAGCAGCCTATGGGCCAAATTTGGACCTTTGGGAGGTGCTTAGGTCATGAGGGTGGAACCCTCATGAATGGGATTAGTGCTCTTATAAAACACCCCACAGAACTCCCTAGGCCCTCCTACCATGTGAGGACACATGGAGAGGGCACTGTTCATGAATAAGAAAACAGGTCCTCACCAGACACCAAATGTGCCAGCACCTTGATTTTGGACTTCCCAAGCTCCAGAACTGTGAGAGATAAATTTTTATTGTTTATAAATTACAGCCTTTGGTATTTTTGTTATAGCAGCCTGAACAGACTAAGACATTGCTATTTATGCTATAATGACTCTGAGAGTTGTTTCAGAGATTTTACCTTGTGTATGAAGAGTACCTACTAATAATTCTACAACCAACAGAAAGTACTCATTGGGCATGGGTGCTAGGAATACGTGGTACTGAAGGCCAGTCAGAAATATGATCCAGTAGCCAGTGCCTTACAGCACACTGAAGAAGGGGACTGATCAGTAAGAACTCATTTAACAGATAATGAAACCAGCCCTCAACAATTGTGATTTACCCAGGAGTACATGGCATAGCCTCGGTTTTGTTATTCCCGGTTCTTAACTAGATGGTAAAGTACTTAATAACATGGTAAAGCATTTAATAACAAAGCACTGGCACCCCACAGGAAAAACTAAATTGTTATTTACTACCACAGAAAAGCATTAGAACTACACAAAATTAACAGAGAATACTTAATAATAGCTAGTGTCTTGAATAAAGCAACACTATTATGAATATACAAATAAAGATTAAAAATCATAGCCATAGTTTAGAATACATCTAACTAATAGTGGAACAGCTTTGCACAATGCTTTGGAACAAAAGGGTCATCTGTGAAGCATTTTAGGCATTTGCTCAATGTATCAACATCAGCAATGCACAGGGCATTCCACAGCTTGACTATTTCCTTTTTGACCAGGGCAACAGTCAAATATGTAATGTTTTTTTTTAATATTTATTATGCTCACCTAAGATTCTAAGCATTTTCAAAAAATTTTATTAAAGAGTAGTTGTAATGGGAAAAACCAAACCTACAATTTACTGCCTCCTTAACAAATTAACTTAGTCTTACACAATGGACAGAAGGTCAACTTTTAAGTTTTTTCAGATTATAAAACAGGCCCCTCTGGATTATTATGTAGCTTACAGTATTCTTTTATAGTTTTACTTTTACTAGGGGAAAAGTCACCACCTATATGAAATTGTATGAGTTGATCGTGGAAACATATAAGAAATCTTGGACTATAATGGTGTTGCAGGGCTCAGCTGGAAGTTTATTTAAATTATTTTCTCAGTAACCTCTTCCTCATCACTCTCATCATGCTCATTATATTTTCCACTTTATAGGTTTCATTATATCCAAATGTGGTCCTTTGCTTTTTCCTGCCTTTCAGCTATGAGTGATCACAAAACCTGTTGTAAGCCTCAACTTTAAATAGGAGCACTCTCTGTGGAGATGTAGTACAGTGGGATAAATAACCAGTCTATCAGCAAATGCCAGTTGCAGGAAAAAAGGAAATTCAATATGCTTTCCATGGCTTTAACATTAAACCTACATATATCAATAGACAAATAGCACTACATTTCATTGACAATCATATGGCCTCAAGAGGGTAAAAACTACATTAGGTCTAATTTGGAGAGGAGAATTCTCTGAAACATCAAAATTGGCATGGTTATGCTTTCACATCATAGTAATCAAGCCATTCCTTAATCAGTGGGAATAAAAGCTAATTTGTGTCTTTTAATAAATTAGAAAACATAAAAATGTTTTTACCAAGTTATATCAGTATTAAGTCTTGGCAATTTATTTACATCCATCCCAATCTCTGTCAAGAAAGTGCGATAACCAAGCTCACACAGAACTAGAGGGCCATATACCACCCCCCCCCCCAAAAAAGTACACTAATTTTTTATAATAACACAGTCAGTCTCAATATAAGTTGGTCTATTCCAGGAGTCAACTAAAATTAAACTTGATTTTTAAATCTTTTTTTCTTGGGGCACCTGGGTGGCTCAGTTGGTGGAGTGTCTGACTTCAGCTCAGGTCATGATCTCGCACTCCATGAGCTCTAGCCCCACATCAGGCTCTGTGCTAACAGCTCAGAGCCTGGAGCCCACTTTGGATTCGGTGCCTCCCTCTCTGCCCCCCGCCCCACACCCCACTTGCACTCTATTTTTTTCTCTCTCTCAAAAATAAATAAACATTAAAAAAAAATTTTAAATCTTTTTTTCTGGGCCTTCCCATTAGAGACCATGTAAGGAAGATAAGCCCAGGAAACAATCTTAAATGTATTTATTTTTAAAATTTTATTTAAATCCAAGCTAGTTAATATATAGTGTAATAATGATTTCAAGAGTAGAATTTAGTGATTCATCACTTACATATGACACCCAGTGTTCATCCCAACAAGTGCTCTCCTTAATGCCCATCACCCATTTAGCCCATTCCCCCACCGGACACCCCTCTAGCAACCTTCAGTTTGTTCTCTGTATTTAAGAGCCTCTTATGATTCCCCCCCTCTCTTTTTTTATCTTATTTTTACCTTTCCCCTATGTTCATCTGTTTTGTTTATTAAATTCCACACATGAGTGAGATTGTGTGGTATTTATCTTTCTCTGACTGACTTATTTCGCTTAGCATAATACACTCTAGTTCCGTCCACATTGTTGCAAATGGCAATTTCATTCTTTTTGATCGCCAAGTACTATTCATATATATATATATATATATATATATATATATATATACACACACACACACACACACACACACACACACACACACCACATCTTCTTTATCCATTCATCAGTCAATGGACATTTGGGCTCTTTCCGTACTTTGGCTATTGTTGATAGTGCTGCTATAAACACTGGGGTGCATGTGCCTCTTCAAAACAGCACTCTTGTTTCCTTTGGGTAAATACCTAGTAGTGCAATTGCTGGGTCGTAGGGTAGTTCTATTTTTAATTTTTTGAGGAATCTCCATACTGTTTTCCAGAGTGGCTGCACCAGTTTGCATTCCTACCAGCAGTGCAAGTGTTCCCCTTTCTCTGCAACCTCGCCAACATCTGTTGTTTCCGGAGTTGTTAATGTTAGCCATTCTGACAGGTGTGAGTGAGGTGGCATCTCACTGTGGTTTTGATTTGTATTTCCTTGATGATGAGTGGAAATAATCTTAAATTTAGTTCTTTGCTGATTCAATAATGTTTAGAAATTACCATCCTGCAAAATTTGTCATCTTTTCGCCAAAGATATGAGAATAAGCAAATAAAGTATATAGATCGTTACTGGGAAATATGGTGACTAAAATCCATTCTATAGAAATGATTGGTTTTCAGTGACTCTACTCTTAAATCAAATCTCCTAGAAGTGTCCTAAAAGCTGGATATCTGGCCATCTTGGTTTTGACTATGAACTGATTGATCAAGAAATCCAGGAGATGAATGATGAATCTTAAGGCCTGGTATGAGGGCAGGTCAAAGCCTGGGAAATGCAAAACCAGGCAAAAGACCAGCAGAATAGTGCTAGTCACTTGTGGGTGGAGTATAGATGCCTGAGAATAACCAGTAGACTAGAACAGAATCTATGATTCTGAGAGCAAGCCAGTTATGACAGGTGTCAAAACCTCTATTTCAAAAGCTGGGCTACATTTATATTCTTTGTATTTTTAGTTAATTTTCCTATTTCTATATTTTGATATCCCCAAAACTATTCTTAAATGTTTGAGTTTGTCTCAATTATGCTAATGAAGAACCACAAGTATTTTGTTTATACTGGATTCAAAACGTTAAAGATAGGAGCGCCTGGGGGGCTCACTCAGTTGAGCGTCAGACTTTAGCTCAGGTCATGATCTCACACTCCGTGAGTTCAAGCCCCACATCGGGCTCTGTGCTGACAGCTCAGAGCCTGGAGCCCGCTTCAGATTCTGCGTCTCTCCCTCTCTCTGCCCCTCCCCTGCTCATGCTCTGTGTCTCTCTGTCTCAAAAATAAATAAAAACACTAAAAAAAAAAAAAAACCTCTAAAAAAAAGTAATTTACAAAATGTTAAAGATAGAAATTCCCCCTCAGGGTCAGCACAGAGCAGATATAATTCAAGAAAATCCCAAGGTGAAGGAACTACCATTTATGAAGTAAATGTGACTAAGGGAGGCTATATTACAGAGTCTAACCCATAGGTAAATCTGGATTAAGAGCAAGAAAACTTATTTGGGTTTTGTCCAAGGCTGCTTTTACTATGATTTGCTCCTGGGGCAGAAATAAGCAGTACAAAGAATAAAAATGTGATCTAGAGACGGATAGGAAGACAATATTCCTTTTGCCTCCCTTGTCTCAAGGAGGAATTCTAAGATACCACCTCTTTTTGACAGCCCACATGGGTGGGGTGGGGCGGGGCGGGGGGGGGGGGGAGTCCATAAGAGCAACAACAAAAATAGTTTATCATATGAGGCCATAATTATGCTACTTGGTGAGTGATGTCCACCAGGCTTATGTATAGGTCCCAAACCTTGAAATTCTTGCTGCTGAGCATTATGACAATTTCCCCTTACTTGTGCTTGCCCTGAAGCATCTAAGAGTTCTCTATTTATACCCTCTTATGAGGCTTTCCTTATGCAGGTTCCACTAGAGTCTACCAGAAACTACAATGTGTCAGTCACTGTGGAAGTTGTTTTATATATTTTCCCACATTTAATCAACATAATGTTATGATATAGGAATTATATCCCCATGTGTAAAAATAAAGAGAAAAATAAAGCTCAGAGAAGCTAAGTATTTAGCAATTAAGAAAAAGTATTTGAGGAGGGCACTTGTTGGGATGAGCACTGGGTGTTGCATGTAAACAATGAATCATAAGAAACTACCCCCAAAACCAAGAGCACACTGTATACACTGTATGTGAGCCAACTTGACAATAAATCATATCAAAGAAAAAAGAAAAAATATTTTGGAGAAAAATAGCTCAGCCACTTACTTGTGTAAACTATCTAATTTCTCTAGGCCTGAGTATAACTTCATTTATCAAATAGAGAATAATAATGCTTGCCTCAAAGTATTACTATGCTGATAAAATAATGAATGGAGAGCCTTTATCATAATAACTGCCATGAAGGAAATCCTTAATAAGTGACTATTTTTAATGTCTAATCATTCTTGAGTTTGGAAATCACATCCAGGGAGATGTAAGGTCGGGAGGGCGGGGAGGCAAAAAACAGAATCAAAGTCATGAGATGAGATGTCTTTTTCCACCTTTAGATTCTCCTTCCAATGCAAACTTTATTTTAGGGGAAGATGTCTCCTTACGGAAGATGGAGAATCATGATCTGGCTGATAAAGACTAAGTGATGAGAAAATTAAGGACAACTTCATAGGACAAGATCTCCCTTTGTCCATGGATATTTGGAGGTATGTTCTAGCACCACTTAAAAATATACCTGGATTCCTTAGGAGAAAGACAATCATACAAAAACATTTTGGCCAAAGGAATTAACAACTGAATAAAGAGCATCTATCTTCCAGTTTAATGTAAGTCTCAATCAAATCACATCTCAAAGGTCTTCATTCCTTCTTCTGTGTATGTGAGTGTGTATGAAATAAAAAACAAAGAATAGCTTAATTTTTCAAGAGTGGAAATATCATTTCTTTGACCTTTCAAAGACAGTCTAGTAGAGTTTACCTTAAACAGAGAGGGAAAACACAAACTACTGTACCACAATAGCTATGACCAGCAATTCTGATTATACAAATCTGTAAGCTATTAACCTACCAATCTTCCCTGCAACCAGATATTGCACGCCTTAGCTGAGTTGAAGTCCTTTCCGTTGCTACATAAACCCCTATACACAATATCAAAAGGCCAATCAGCATAATTAGGTATAATTAGCATTTATCACTTGGGAAACATCTCACCTCAGTCTTACCAAAGCTGCGTTATGTATTACTGATAATGAGATGATGCAGACCAGGCAGGGACAATGAGATTGTTGTTTCACCAGATTATTTATCAGTAATTTCAGTCAAGTTAATTGAGAAATAGTTCATCAGCCCTGTAAGCCCTCCTGTCCTTTAGTTTGAAGTTTAATAATTGCTATAATCTAAAATCAGAAAGAAGTAGTTCTAGTAACTATCTCATAAACATGGTGTCTGGCAACGTAAGGAATGCAAAAGACCCAAAGCAACAGTGGTTAAGTTAAATATGTCTTGGGCAACCCAACATGGTGATAAGCAGAATTTTCAATGATATCCCCAGAGGCTGAAAGACAAATATATACAGCTATAAATCCAAGTACTGAACCTATACTATGACACAAATAATAAAATCACAATCACAAAAATAATCACTCTAAACTGCTAATCTCCCTCATTATTTCAAAGAGACAGGCCACAGTCAATTTATGATCAATGATGTTCAAAAACAGCAGGTAAATTTGCCTCTATTACCATGAAATATGGTAATATATTATCACTAGAATGAAACTGTCACTTGAAAATCTAGTTTGGCAGTGTCTTATAAATTAAATAGACACTCAACATATGACACACAAATCCCACTCTGGATATTAATCCAAAAGGAATGAAAATACATTTCTGCAAACATGTATGTTAGTGTTTATGGTGGCTTTATTCATAATCAACAAAACATATAAACAACCCAATGTCCTTCAACTGGTGAATGGATAAACTATCTGTGGTACATCCGTACAATGGAATATTACTTAGCAGCAAAAAGAATGAACTATCAATACGCAAAACAACATGGGTGAATCTCAGATGCATTATGCCAAGTGAAAGAAACCACACTCAAAAAGCTACATAATATGTGACTGCATTTACATAAAATTCTGGAAAAGGCAAAAAACAGGGATAGGAACAAACCTAATGACTGCCAAGGACTGAGGGTGGGGAGGTGCTGACTACAAAGGAGCATGAGGAAACTTCTCAGGGCTGCAGAATGTTCTGTATCTTGATTCTGGGGTGTGCTAACAAAACTGAAAGCATTTGTACATAAATTATGTCACAATAAAACTGATTTAGAAAGGGGAAAAAAAAGAGGATCAGCGTTTATATCAGAACAAAGTTCTAAGAAAGAAAAAACCCTTTGAAGAAACAAGAGCCCATAAATGTCTTTCCTATTATTGATGTCTTTCTGAACCAAAAGATGACAAGAGTGATTCAGAGGGAAAGTTGAATGAAAACATTGACAGACTCAACTTCTAACTGACTTATCGGAGAACACAGGCTTTTAGACAACCTATACATTATATTTGGGTAAGTGTAAAAATGAAACAGGGATTTTTACGTAATTTAAAAATCACCAGAGGGAAACACAAAACTGTTTTAATTTTAATTCTTACACCTAAAAATCTTGAAAATGATCAGTAAGATGGCATATTCTGCACACATACAGATCCTCTCCACTGTACATTCATAACTGTAGGGTTATTTCTCCAATGTCTGGCTATGCTTTTTCATTATTGTATCACTGCATTCTACCACAGCTTCCTGCAGTTACATTCCTACCCTGTGAAGCTGCATCCCAAGTTCCTTATAATTTCTGCTTAAAGACAGTAAAAGAAATCGCCTGGGGAAACTTTTATTTTCAGTGAAATATTTAACACGTACTGAAAGGTGGTGTCAGAATCCTAATATACTTAAAACAAAATTCAACTTACAAAAAATTTAACATCGATTTATATCAACCTTAGGGCCCAACTTTTTTCATGTGTACATTTGCATATATTTTTCCATTTCTACATACAGTCATAAAATATATGCACAAAAATAATTCTTTAAATAATGATTTCAATCTAGAAAATATATGAAGATTAAATTCAAGCAATTTAATTAAATCACTCAAACTTTAAACACTAAGAAATCAATAGCAAAATTCTCCTTTAAATACCACATAGTCTACCCAACTCAAACCCTCTTCAGATCTGCCTTTCCCTATAAAGTTGCAATAAGTAAAGCATACAAGCACACAGCTCCAATTAACAGAATCGTGCCTAGAATTAGTCAGCATTTGGTCTAATGGTCTAAGTATGGCTAAAATTTTCAAAGGGACTGCTGAATGCGTGGCCTAATAATTCAATGCCCCTAATAATTCAGGAGCCCCTAATGATTCGATGCCCTTCTGCTTACTTCTCTAGATTAATGCTAAAATGATCCAATAAACTGGTGGATTTTATTTGTAATTTCACTTAAAATAGCAGAGCAATATTTCAAAACCCCTACAATATTGCTGATGATGTAAATATATATGAATCTCTCGATTGTGGGGTAATTCTTTTCCTCTTCACAGTGGTAGGTTGTGTTAATACAACAATTTTTCTTTTACTGTTCACTAATGAGACAGTAATTGCCATGAGAATCCTACTGGGATAGACTTGTATATATAATAAGCCTAAGGACAGATTTCATTGTATTTATAATGATTTTCAGATATACTGTGTTCTGCATGAATACATCAGTACCAAAAGGTTTTCTTTTCTATGGAAGATAAACTGCATATTTTCAGAAATGTGCAAACAGGAGAAATAAATTTAACTAGGGAGATTTCAGATTCTTATGTCTAGTAACTAAGTAGAAAAATAAATAAAAGAATGCTCCTTTGTATCAAAAACCTGTTAACTTTTCACTAGAAATCTGAAAAAGGTGCTATTTCAAAGTTTTTAATGTTTGAATTAGAAACGTAACTGCCAGCTTCAGTATGAGTTCCAATGTACTATAATGTAAAACTACATACACCACTTCAATTATTGATTGTATATGAAGGATATTTACAAGAAGATATTTTAATGTGTTACTGGCTGACATCACTACCTTCAGAGTTTACTTAGGGTTATAAAGATATCTAGAAATACATTTTAAATAATATTTTCCAGTGATATATTCTAGTTGATCATTTGGGAATTGTTGTCCTTGAAACCTCAGGTACTCTTCTGCTCTTAAATATGGTAGGTGTCACTTACCATTCAGCAGGGAAATGAACAAGAGTTCCAGTTTATATTCTTAGATTATAATCTCTACCAAAGCCCAAATGAAATGTAAAAAATGAATGGCACGTGGAATGCCTGGGTGGCTCAGTCAGTTAATCATCTGACTCTTGGTTTTGGCTCAGGTCATGATCTCGCAGTTCATGGGCTAGCCCCATGTCAGGATCTGTGTTGACAGTGTTGAGCCTGTTTAGGATTCTCTCTCTCCATCTCTCTCTCTGCCCCTCCCCCTCTCATAGGGCCTCTGTTTCTCTCAAAATAAATAAATAAAAACTTAAAAAAAAAAAAAAGAAAAGAATAGCACCTTTCACGATGTCCCAAATCTGACAGAAATTCATCTGCATGACTTTGGAGTTCATTTCCTTCTAAATTCTTTAATTTCTTCAATTCACTTTGTAGAAAAAACCAGAGCTCTTTAGCTCCATTTTCAATCCTCCTCCTTAGGATTTCATGATCTTTCCCCAGACCTGCAGTCAAAGAATAAATAGTATCAGTATTCCCAACATTTTGATGAAGGAAAATTTTAATTATTTGTGGTAATATCAATATACTAAAGCAGAAAAACACTATATAATCACCTACCATTTCTAGTTTGTTTCTTATAATTTTCAATCTGTTCTTTGGCCTTCAAAAGCTGCTCTTCTAAAGCACGAACCCTTCCTGAGGCTGGTCCCTGATCAATGGGGCCTTCTGGTATCCTGTAGTTTAGAAAAGATAATGCAAACATTTAGCTTATAAATTATGTAACAAAATTAAAGCTTACTTTGCTACAACATATTTATTGGTGACTCTAGGAGGCACAAACCATACATTACAATCAGGAAATAGTTTTCTCTCCAAACAATGGAATGATACTGAACAGAAACAGAAAAAAATAATCTAGCTCAGAGATCTATGATCTTCTAGGAATAAAGGAACCTTTAGAACTGTGTCCTAGGGGCGCCTGGGTGGCGCAGTCGGTTAAGCGTCCGACTTCAGCCAGGTCACGATCTCACGGTCCGTGAGTTCGAGCCCCGCGTCAGGCTCTGGGCTGATGGCTCAGAGCCTGGAGCCTGTTTCCGATTCTGTGTCTCCCTCTCTCTCTGCCCCTCCCCCATTCATGCTCTGTCTCTCTCTGTCCCAAAAAATAAATAAACGTTGAAAAAAAAAAAATTAAAAGAAAAAAAAAAAGAACTGTGTCCTAAAAACTCTCATCATAAAATACCATCATCAGTGGCAAAGTGGTCAATTCTTCATTAGTGTCAAGAGCAACAAAGGTAAAGGAGAGGGTGACAAAAAGCTTAAGGGAAATAAGAAAACATGTGTCTGAACATATACCTGTGTTCAAATAGCAAATACAAATTATTTCTGAATTAATCACAATTATCAGGCTATGTAAATCTGTGTTCCAATTCATGAACTCATGACCTTAGATTACTAAGTATTGGTTTTATAGAAGGGAAAGACAAGAGTAGAAGATGAAGTATATCAGAAAAAAGATGAATATTAATATCCTGTTTGTTTCTATCAGAAATGAAAAATACCAATTAACAATATAAAATGTTGGAACACAGCAGAACAAGTCTGGGGTCTCTTGTTTACATTATTAACATATCTGTACAACTTCTTTCCAAACTGTACTTGTTTCTAACATGTTTTGTTTTTATATGGCTTTGGCAGGATTCTGTACTCCATTCTGGCTACAAAAGGTGTCTACATCCTAATCCTGGAGCTTACAAATGCTCCCTTACATGGCACAAAAACCTTGAAATGTGTGATTAAGTTAAGAATTTTGAGATGGGGAGATAATCTTGGATTATCCAGGTGGACCCTGATTGTAATTACAAGTATTCTTATAAGAGAGAGGCAGAGGGAGATTTCATCCCAAGAGAGGAGAAGATTGTGTGGCTATTAGCTTTAAAGATGGAGGAAGGGGTCATGAGCAAAAATACGAGGAATGCAGCTTTAGAAGCTGAGAAAAGCAAGGAAACAGATTCTCCCCTACAGTTTCCCAGAGGAATGTGGTCCTGCTGACACTGTGGCTTTGGCCCAGTTAAACTCATTTCAGACATCTGATGTCCCAAACTGTTAAGAGAATAAATTTTCATTGTTTTAAGCCACAAAGTGGTATCTGTTATAGTGGCAATAGGAAACTAACACACATACACACATATATAAACACATACATACATACATTTGCATAATTATTATGAATATTAAATAATGGCTGATTTTTCTTCCAAAATCTATCAAAGAACTCAGTGTTTGGCAATAAACTATCAGGACAATAAACTATCTGGGCTCATCAGTCATGTTAAAGATGAGCTATAATCTCGAAATATCTGGGTATGTATTCTTACCATTACAATCATTTTAAGGGAACTTAATTTTTTTTTAACGCTTATTTATTTTTGAGAGAGGCAGACAGAGAATGAGCAGGGGAAAGGCAGAGAGAGAGGGAGACACAGAATCCAAAGCAGGTTCCAGGCTCTGAGCTGTCAGCACAGAGCACAATATGGGCTCAAACTCACGAAACATGAGATCATCATGACCTGAGCCAAAGTCGGACGCTTAACTGACTGAGCCACTCAGGTGTCCTGGGAACTTAATTTTTAAAATATACTTAGCAGAACTTAAATTCAGATGTCAGCTTAGTCCTTTGATGCAAAGACACTAACGCAGATTTTTTATACCTTTTCTTACATTTTTTTATATAATAAGACTACAGAGGCCAAATTAACTATTACTTACCTATACCACTTCAGTATACATGTTTAGTAAAGAAGCTCTAGCAGTGTAACAAGGTATTCTATAGTTGTATGCATTAACACTGAATGGGAGCATGAAAAATAACCATTCTCTAATCATGAGTATCCCAGGCTACAAAATTTGAATTATAAAGCCTTCATTTGTATACATACAAAGTGAATAATGATACAATAAGTAGAGCTGTTAGGTGCACAATTACCCAATTTATAAGCTCAAATGTGTGTACATTCATAAATGAGGCATTTCCTGGTATCTAGTTTTTAAAATTTGGCTCCTAATCTCTTTCTGAATTAGATGGCTGATTTCAAGGAAATAATTTGAAAACAGAATAAAACTACTACCTCTTGAAAGTAGTCAAGGAATTAATCTTGACAACAATATGTCATAAGACAAGAATGTCGTTTCCCTTAATGACACAAAATCTCAGACAATACAAAGATATGTCTAGGTTCTCTGTTTTATCTCATTTCTTCATATACTGATAGAAAAACATCAAGGTAAAACAGGCAAGAAAAAAACAGCATAAAATGATTTCAGCAGATTTCCATTAAGTATTAAATCTAATCTAATTTTAGTAAAACATACATAATAAATAAGTGATAGTACATTATTATATGTAATATAGTAAATACATAATATAATTATATTAAATACATAAGTGACATTACATTATTATATATAATAATCTAATCCAACTGTGGATAAACTGTAGGTAAAGAAAAGTAATGGAGAAGCCAGTAAAAAAACGGTACACAATAAAGACTATTCTTTCTAAAATGTATCAAGAAAAGAGTCAATCTGAAAGGACATTATCTGAATATTTGGGAATTGAATGTTGTTCTTTTTTTTATTATTATTATCATACTCACTTTGCAAAAGATATATAGGACATCTTCTGGCCAAGATGAAGCAACAGAGATTAAATTTACCATAATGCCCAAAACCAATGAAAACCCAGACAAAATATATGAAACAATGATTTAATAAACCGGTTTAATTACTGACTAGAATCAGGAGAAAGACATCAGAAAGACAGCAAAATAGGTAGTTCCCGACTTTGGTCCCCTTCAGGGAAAGGGCAACTAGCAACTATCTATAAATATTTGTCAAGATTCCAGAACATGGGGGTGAGGCTGAAGCAACCCCTTGGACAAGAAAAACATTAGAAGGATAAGAGGAGCGATTTCACTTTGACTGCACTGCTCCTCCTCCAGGTCAGTGCAGTGCTACACAAGGGGTTCTCCCTGGACCTACACTTTCTCCAGTGAGAAAAGGAGGAGAGCAAAGGGGACATCAAGCTTCCCTAGCATTCCTGATGCTTCCTGGGAGGCCCACTTAAGTACTGCCTCATGGAGAGTACTGTGGGAATCAGCTACAAGACAGAGAAGGGGAGAATGACTCACAGCAACAAATGTGCAGATCTTGGCTGACTGCATTCCTATTGGTGGTAGAGCCTGAGAAGAGATCCCAACTCCTGGCTCTGATCATTTGCAGAGCTGAGCCAATGCCCCCAACTGGCCAGGGAGCTTAAATGGCAGTTCTGAATGGTTTGGGTCCCTGGCTAGAGGGACAACTCAGTGAGGAGCCCTACCTACACAAGGAGCAAGTCAGCAACCCTGCTCAAATGCTGAGCATAGCCTCCAGCCCCACTTAAGCAGGAAGGCAGCTCTAAGCCGCTGGGCCTCTGCAGCACATCCTACAGCCCACCAGAGCAGAGAAACAAGTCAGTGGGCACACTTAACTGCTGAGCATAGCCTCCAGCCCCACCCAACAGGGAAGCCTAACCAAAGACATGGTCAGCCATGGGCAGCATACAACACATCCTATGGCCTGCCTAGGCAGGAAAGCAAGTCAGTAGCCCCACCAAACTGCTCAGTGTAGCCTTCATAGCCTCCAGCCATTCCTGACCAGGAATCCTGACCAGGGATTGAAGCAGCCACAGAGCCCATTCTACAGCTCCATTCAGGTAGGGAGCCAAGCCCAGCAGCACCACCCTACTGTTGAACATAGCCTCCAGCCCTATCTCACGAGGCTGCCCAGCCAGAGACCCTGGCCAGCTCTGGAGCCCAACCTGACAGCCCTACCCAACAGCACAGATAGCCTACAGCCCCATCCAATTGCTGAGTATAGCTTGCAGACTCACCCTGACAGAATGCTCAGCCAGCCACCTCACCTAATCACAAAGCATAGCCTGTAGCTCCACTTGCCCAGTGAACCCAGTGCAACCCTGCCTGACCATGGAGCACAGCCTTCAGCTCCATCCAACTGTTGGGTAGCTGGCAGCCCTACACAACCAGGAAGTCCAGCAAGACACACTGTCAAATAGCAGAGCATAGCCAGTACCCTGCTCAATCGCAGGAGCCTAGCTTGTAGCCCCATCCAATTTGGGGGTACAGCCTACAGCCCCACCTGATCAAGGAGCACAGCCTGAGTGAGTTCCAATCTGATTGCAAAACTGTGTATGGCCTTAATTGAATGTAGAGTCCAGCCAGTGGCACCATCAGGCCAGAGGGCACAGCCTGGAGACCTCAACTGACCAGAGGCAATTGCAGAGGTCAGCATGTGGCCTTACCCAATCACAGAGTGCAACCAGCAGCACCATCCTACCAGGAAACATAGCATGCAACCTGCCTAACCATATGTGATCGCAAAGTTCAGGAAGTAGTTCTATGTGAACACAGATACAAGCCAGCAGTTATGCTTGAATGCAGAGCCCAGCCATCAGACCCACCTGACTTGCAGAACAATGGCAGGTCCCCTGACCAACCTCAGAACATAGACATTGGCCCCATCCAACTAGAGACCCTGAGAGAAAGCACTGCTTGCCCGAAGCTGCTACCAGCTGCCTGTCCAGAACCTCTAGCTGAGCCAAATGGTGAAGGACTTTCCTTGCTGAAGCAAGCCTATAAAGGCTCATTGCTCAAATGAGCAAATACCAAAATAAGAATATGAGAATCAGGACGAATCAGGTAAACATGATACCACCAAAGGAAACTAATAAAGTTCTAATAACTAACCTTAAAGAAATAAAGATCTATTAACTGTGTAAAAAAGAATTCAGAATAATCCTGTTAAAGGAATACGGTAACTACAAGATAACACAGACAACTAAACAAAATTAGGAAAACAATACATAAACAAAATGGGAGGTTCAACAAAGAAACAGAAACCATAAAAAAAAAAAAAAAGCAATTCTAGAGCTTGAAAATTCAATAATTTAACTGAAGAATTCAATAGAGAGCTTCTGACCAAGCAGAAGAAAGAATGAGTGAATCTGAAGCAGGTCATTTGAAATTATCCAATCAAAGGAGCAAGACAGAAAATTTTTAAAAAGTGAAGAAAGACTACATGAATTATGAGATTCCATAAAATAAATAATTTATAATTACTGGAGTCCTCCAGTAAGGAAAAGAGAAAGCGACAAAAAGAAATAACTTCCCAAATCTGGTGAGATATCTGGACATCCAACTTCATACAGCTTGAAAGACCCCAAATGGTTTCAACCCAAAAAAATCTTCTCTAAGACACATTATGATAAAACTATCTAAAATCAAAGACAGAAAATTTTTAAAGCAGCAAGAGAAAAGAAAAAATCCTCACATATAAGGGAACCTCCACAAGGCTATCAGTGGCTTTCTCAGCAGAACCTTACAGGTCAGGAGAGAGTGGGATAATATATTCAAAGTACTGTAAGAAAAATAATACCAATTAAGAACACTTTATGTAGCCAAGCTGTCCTTCAAAAATGATGTAGAGACAAAGAATTTTCAAGAGCAACAAAAACTGAGGGAGTTCATCACCACCAGACCAGGTTTATAAGAAATGCTAAAAGTTCTTCAAGCTGAAAAGATGCTGATTAGTAACATAAAAATATATAAAAATATAAAACACAGTGGTAAAGGAAAGTCTATAACCAAACTCAGAATACTACAGTACTGTAATACAGTAGTGTTTTAATAATTTCATTCTGGCATAAAAGTTAAAAGATTTTTAAATACAATTTTTTGTTAACCCTTAACACAATATAAAAGTGTATAATTGTTACATCAAAAACAGAAAATGTGGGGAAGGAGTAAAAGAGTAGAGTTGTTTTGTTTTTTTTTGTTTTTTTTTCTGGTATGATCAAACTTAAGTTGTAATCAGCTTAAAATAGACTGTTTTACCTGTAAGATGTTTCATATAACACAAAACAAAAGTCAACAGTAGATATACAAAAGAGAAGAGAAGAGAATCAAAGAATACCACCAAGTAAAATCACTGATCACAAAGTAAGACAGCAAGAGAGGAAGAAAGAGGAAAAAAAAACCCTACAAAATAGCCAGAAATGGTAAGTGTTTACCTACCAGTAAGTGCTTTAAATGTAAATAGATTAAATTCTCCAATCAAAAGGAATAGAGTGGCTGAATGGCTAAAACAAACAAACAAAAAGCAAAAACAAAAAAAAAAAAAAACAAGATCTAAGTATATGCTGCTTACAATACTTAACATCAGATTTAAAGGCACACATAGGCTTACAGTGAAAGGATGAAAAAAGATATTCCATGAAAATGGTAACCAAGAGACAGCAGGGATAGCTATACTTATACCAGACAAAATAGACTTTAAGTCAAAAACTATAACAAAAGACAAAGAAGTTCATTATAAAATGGTAAAGGAGTCAATCCTTCAAGAGCCTATAACAATTGTAAATTTATATGCACCTAACATTAGAGCAACTAAATATATTAAGCGAATATTACCAGACCTGAGGGGAGAAATAGACAGCAATAGATAGTAGGTCCCAGTATTGTAGGGCTCCCACCTGCAGCAATAGATTGATCATCTGAACATAAAATCAATAAGGAAATACTGGACTTGAACTATACTTTTGACAAAATGTGCCTCACAAACATATACAGAATATTCCAAACAATAGCAGCAGAATACATATTTAAGCGCATAGGGAACATTCTCCAGACAGATCATATTTTAGGTCACAAAAAATGTCTTAGTAAATTTAGTAGATTGAAATCATACCAAGTATCTTTCCTGACCAAACAGTATGAAACTAGAACCAGCTAACAGGAGAAAAACTGAAAAATTCACAAATATGTGAAAATAAAAAAAACACACTCCTGAACAAAAAATGGGCCAAAGAAAAAAATTTAAAAGGAAATTAAAAAATATCAAATGAAAATGGAAAAACAACATACCAAAACATAGGGGATACAGAAAAGCAGATCTAAGACGGAAGATGGTAGGGATAAATACTTACATTAAGAAAAGACAGATTCGAATAAACAAACTAAATTTATATTTTAAGGAAACAGGAAAAGAACAAACTAACCCCAAGCAAGCAGAAGGAAGGAAATAAAGATCTGAACAGAAATAAATGCAATAGAGAAGAGGAAAACAGTAAGATAACTCAATGAAACTAAAAGTTGGTTTTTTTAAAAGATAAAGAAAATTGACAACTCTTTACCTAGATTTACCAAGAAAAAAAAGAATAAAAAAAAATAGAGGTCTTTCAGGGCTCTTTACAAGGGGACTTGGTAAGACATTGTAGCAGACCAACAGCTGCAGTTGCCATTTTTCTGTCTTCAGCTTCACAATGTTTCCCATGGCCAAAATATGCTCTAAGTGGTCTCCCAGTTCAAAGCATTCAGCCAATAATGGCAAGGTAGAAAGGACCACCTGATTTCCATGACAAATATGTTAATGCTCTATTAGCTAGTGGGGTCACCTTCTGTGTTGCGGCAACACAAATCAGAATAGAATGAAACCTATCCCCTGTTGGCAGAGTCATCCCAAAGGAATGAAGAGATCAGTAATCATCCCAGCTGGTGTAATACTCGATTGTTTCAAAACCAACTTATAATGGATGCCAAGTGAAAGCACTGTGCACCCATCAAAATATAGCATGACTGAAGAAATAGTGTACATTTAAAATCTTAAGAGATGAAAGAGAAGAAGTTACAACTGATACCACAGAAATTCAAAGAATCGTAAGAGATTATTATGAATAATTATATGCGAACAAACTGGACAACCTAGGAGAAATGAATAGATTCCTAAAAACATACATCCTGTCATGACATGGATCAAGAAAAAATAAAAAATTTAATATACTAGGGGCGCCTGGGTGGCGCAGTCGGTTAAGCGTCCGACTTCAGCCAGGTCACGATCTCGCGGTCCGTAAGTTCGAGCCCCGCGTCGGGCTCTGGGCTGATGGCTCAGAGCCTGGAGCCTGTTTCCGATTCTGTGTCTCCCTCTCTCTCTGCCCCTCCCCCGTTCATGCTCTGTCTCTCTCTGTCCCAAAATAAATAAACGTTGAAAAAAAAAAAATTTTAATATACTAATAATGAATAAGAAGATTGAGCAATCAACCAAAAACCTCCTAACAAAGAAAATTCCAGGACCAGATGGCTTCAAGGACAAATTCTACAAAACATTTAAAAAAAATTAATGCCAATCCTTTTCAAACTGTCCCAGAAAACTGAAGAAAGGGAACACTTCCAAACTCATTTTACAAGGCCAGCATTACCCTGCTACTGGAGCCAGATAAGGACACTACAAGGAAAGAAAACTACCAGCCAATATCCCTGATGAATATAGATGAAAAAAATTCTCAAAAAAATTTTTAGCAAATACTAGCAAACCAAGTTAAACAGCACTTTAAAAGGATCATATACCATGATCAAGTGGGATTCATCCCTGGGATGCAAGGATGGTTCAATATATGCAATGAGTAAATGTGATACATCACATTAACCGAATAAAATATAAAAATCATATGATTATCTCAATAGATTCTGAAAAAGCATTTGATATAATTCAACATTCTTTCATGGTAAGATGTCTTAACAAAGTGGGTGTAGGAGAAATGTACCTCTACATAATAGAGGCCACATATGACAAGCCTACAGGTAAAAGGTTGAAAGTTTTTAGGAAAAAGTGTCTTTGCTTGCAAATGATTTAACTTTGTATATAAAAAAAATCCTAAAGACTCCATAAAAAAACTGTTAGAACTAATCAATAAATTCAGTAAAGTAGCAGGATACAAAAGTAACATACAAAAACCAGCTGCATTTCTATACACTAATAATGATACATCAGAAAAAAAAATTTTTTTAAATCCACTTACAATAGCATCAGAAAATATAAAATACTTAGGAATAAAAGGGAGTTGAAAGATTTGTACACCAAAAACTCTGATAAAAGAAATGGAAGAGGACACAAACAAATAGAAAATTTCTCATGTTCTTAAATCATAAAAATTAACATTGTAAATGCCCATACTACCCACAACACAATCCTTGTCAAATTCCCATGACATTTTTCACAGAAAAAAAAAAAAAAAATCCTAAAATTTGTATGGAAACACAAATGACACTAAAGATAAAAAATACTAAGAATGAACAAACCTGAAGGCATCGCCTTTCCTCATTTCAAACTATATTACAAACCTGTAGAAATTAAAGCAGCACGGTATGGCATAAAAACAGATATACAGACCAATGGAACAGAATCAGGGGCTCAGAAATAAGCCCTTGCATATGCATCAGCTAATATCTGACAAGGGAGCCAGGAATACTCAATGGGAAAAGGCTAGTTCTCTTCAAGAAATGATGCTGAGAAAACTGGACAACCATACACAAAAGAATGGAATTGGACCCCTCCCTTAACCACCACTTATAAAAAGTAACTAAAAATGTATTAAAAACTTAAATGAAAGGCCTGAAACCATAAAAGTCTAGAGGAAAACATAGGGAAAAAATGACATTGATCTAGGCAATGATTTTTTGGATATGACACCAAAAGCAAAAATCAACAACTAGGACTACATCAAATTAAAAAGCTTCTACACAGCAGCCAAAATGATCAACAGAATGAAAAGGCAATCTACTGAATGGGAGAAAATATGTACAAACCATATAGCTGATAAGGGGCTAATATCAAAAATCTATAAAATACTCATTCCATGGATCAAATAATCAGAAGTATTCCTTTTAAAGTTCAGAACAACAGAAGAAATGTCGGTCATAACTAGTTCTATTCACCACTGTGCTGAAAATATCAGCCAAGGTAGTAAGAAGGATGTAAGTCAGTCACAGAAAAGGAAGAAACCACTGTGTTATTCACAGATGATATGATCCTTAATGTAGAAAATCCAAGATAATCTACAAATTAATTACACTAAGAGAGTTTAGGGGAATTTCTAGATGCAATATTAAGATATAAAAATTAGTTTAATGTTCCTAAACAACAATAAGCACAAATTACAAAATGTATCTTCAAAAAAATATCACTTTTAAAATAGCAATAAAAAAATAATAAAGTACTAGGGAATAAATCTAACAAAAAAGCAATATGATTTGTATGGGGGGAAAATACATTTTTCTGAAGAAGTAACTGTTCCCCAAATCGATCTATATATTAAGATGCAATACTAATAAAAATTACCAAAAAAATGTAATTGACTTGGACAAGGTGATCCTAAAATTCATATGAAAAACCAAAATCCCCAAATAGATTATGTAATTTTGCAAAATAATAATTTAAACAATGTGGTATGGCATAAGGTCAGATAAATAGACTAATGGAATAGAATAAAGTACTTAGAAATAGATCCCAGCATGTATGACAGAGGGATCTTCTAAATTACTAGGGAAAAGATAAATTATTCAATAAATGATCACTAAGACTTCTGGCTTCCTACTTAGAAAATATGAAAATTAAATAATCTGACAAAACATTAAAATTTTACATTCTTCAAGATCTTGGGAAAGAGACAAATTTGAAAAATAAGATTTTAAAAGCACAAACCATAAAAAGAAATATTGATAAATCTGAGTGCCCTGAATAAGAATTTCTATGCAATATACAGTTTATGCACAAGTCACAGACGGAAAGAATGGAAAACACCTAATTATTTTCTAGATTATATACAGAACTTCAAATCTACCAAAAAAAAAAAAAGACAATCTCAGAGAAAAATGTGCAAAGTATACGATACTAGATAAGGACTTCACTGATTAATACTCTTGAGAAGTGGTCAACTTTAAAGTTTTACTAAACAGGATATTCAAATTAAAACAGAGATACCATGTCTCTGTTATATCACACAAAAAGCGTGACACTGAATGTTTGTGAGGATATAGAGCAGTGTTTGGAACTACCATATTAGTTTGCTAGGGATGCCATAACAAAATACCATAAACTAGTGGCTTAAACAATTTCCCCACAGTTATGAAGGCTAGAAGTCCAAAATCAAGGTTTGGTTTCTTCTGAGGCCTCTGTCTTTGACCTGTAGATATCCACCTTCTAATGTGTGCTCACACGGTCTTTCTTCTGTGTGAGTGACTCCCTGACGTTTGTTTTGTGTATCCAAATATCCTCTTCTTGTAAGGATACCAGTTAAATTGTTTCAGGGCCATTGTTTAATGGCCTTGTTTTAGCTAATAACCTCTTAAAAAGCCCTACTCCAAATATAATCACATTCTGAGCTACTAGGGGTTAAGACTTCAACATATAAATCTGAGGGGCAGCAGAGACACAATTTAGCCCATAACATATAATAAGGGTAAAGAGGTAAAATTAGAAGAATTCATTTATAAAACACTGTGAAATTACTCCAAAGTCAAAGGTGCACATATATTAAGACTCAGCATATGTCCTTCCAGATAATGACCCTACAGAAAACTTTAGCACACATGAACACAAGGAGATACACACAAGGAGACACTTGCTATTCATCAATAGAGTAACAGGTGTATCTCCAAGTATTACTTAAGCAAAATCTTGCACAAGTATCACAAATGCTGAATGAAAAAAGTCACAGAATAATAAATATATACGTAGCAACAAACATTCAAATAAATCTTTAAAACACATAAACAACATGCTTTCATGCATACATACTTACATAATATAAGAATAAAAGTATGGACAGAAAATACGTATGACACTCAGAACAGTGGTTACCTCTGGGAAGGGAGGAATAAAAATGGGATTGAGGAAGGGAGTAATATCTGTGTTTTTTCTAACAATCTGAAGCAAAATATCAAAACTTATTCAATATGAGTGACAGGGACATGAGATTATTTTATTTTCTGAGTTTCATGTGTGTATTAGAAATATTCTTTAATTAACTGCAGAGACATCCCATAATGAAAAAACTAGATAAAAATTGGGTAGATGCTCATCATTACTGCTATTTAACTCCCAACTTCTGACATCATGTAATACCACATATTATAATACTGCTATAAAAATATCAAGTGGAATGTCCTTTATCTAAAAGAGAGTAACCAACATAGTTGTTGATTAGTGAACTTAGTAACTTTAGTCATTGCTATATAGGACTAGAGCTGTTAAGATAAAAAGAATTAAGGGGCACCTGGGTGGCTCAGTCAGGTAAGCATCTGACTCTTGATTTTGGCTCAGGTCGTGATGGTTCATGGGATCGAGCCCCATGTTGGGATCTGCGCTGATCAGAAGCAGCCTGCTTGGGGTTCTTTTTCTCTTTTTCTCTCCCCCTCCCCTGCTCATTTTCCTTCTCTCTCTCTCTCTCTCTCTCTCTCTCTCTCTCTCTCTCCCCCTCCCTCTCAAAATAAATAAACATTAAAAAAAGAATTAAAAACAAGAAAAGAAACAAAATAACCTATAAAGAGAATCTATGATAGTGGCATCCTATCAATATACCATTATGACTTACATAAATTTGTACCACTTACAAATATAAACTAAACTGGTTCAAAGTTGGAGTTATACTTAGTAACTCATAGATGCTCAATATTTTTTTTCAGTTAGAATTTCATGGGAGTAAAATATTCCCAGCAAAAGAATAAAAAAATAATTAAATTTATTCAAATGTCAAGCTTTGCCAAGGTTCTGTCACAAAAGATCCAGGCCCTCTATTTACAAAGAGAAAATACCATTTTATTCAAATGAACTTCTTGTCATTATACCTATCCAGTTCACCTAATGTGCAGAAATTTGAAATGGAAGCCAAGAAGGAATAGAAGGGTCAAGCAACCATATCAGTTTTAACAGAATAATCACATGGGGTAATCTGTATCCAAATTCAGCTCTATGATACTATAATATCAACATTAAATAGAGGTCTCAGGCTCAATTCTCCAAGGAAATCTGTGACCATGTTTATTTTGACAAGTGAAATAGAAAGTGCAAATCAGACCATTCTTTTATCATCCAATAGCCCAAAACAGAACAATCTAGACTGATAGTTGCCCCTGCTCATTTCAAATGTGACAACAGCATCCCTTATTAACAAAACAAACAAACAAAAAAAGGGCATTTTGGCCAACTTACAAATTAGGGTAATGAGTGCTTGTTTTAATAAATCAAGGTGTTACCTCTAGATATTTTTTTGACAAAAGTATATTATTTATTTATTTGCTTGTTCATTGTACTGCTAGCTTTCTTTAAATCTTATTTACTTAAACTTTGAAAATATAGTACATGAATAGAGGTTTGTTTCTTTTTTTTTTTTTTTAATTTTTTTTAACGTTCATTTATTTTTGAGACAGAGAGAGACAGAGCATGAATGGGGGAGGGTCAGAGAGAGGGAGACACAGAATCCGAAACAGGCTCCAGGCTCCGAGCGGTCAGCACAGAGCCCGACACGGGGCTCGAACTCACGGAACGCGAGATCGTGACCTGAGCCGAAGTCGGCCGCTCAACCGACTGAGCCACCCAGGCGCCCCTGTTTCTTTGTTTTAAGGTGCAAGATAATGTATAATGAATAACAAGTCCAATCCCCATGGGCCCTCAATAGAAACAACCACTGTTGGCAGTGTCTTATGCATTTTTCTAAAAATCTTACACACACACACACCTACAAAACATTCATTTTATGGAAACCTCACAATCTATTTAACCCATCCTCTACTGATGGTGAGTTTGTTTCTATAACCACTTATATAAGGTAAGAGCTTGTTTGTTTCTCCTCTCTGCTACATTCAAACCCGTGAGGGCACTACTTTATATCTAGCACCCGACACATTCTCTGACACATAATAATTGCTTCATAAATATTTTCTGAATAATCAACTAACAAACAAGCAAATCACCATTTATCAGAGCCAAGGGGAGAAAGAAGAAAGTGGTAAAGGAAGGGGAAAACAACAAAGCTGTTATATAGCCAGCTAAAGATCAGTGAGAAGTGAAAACAAAGCATTTGTAAAATTGAAATATGAGCAAACAGAAAATCCAATTACTTCTTTAAAAATCTAATTGCTGCATTTGTTTTCAGTTTTGTTTTGTTTTTTACAAATTCATGCTTTTCATTAAGAATGAACACTTTTAAAGGAAGAGAATGCCCAAAATACAGGTTGCGGTCAAAATTTAGACATTTCATTCTAGGTTTTCTTGTTTAAAGTGAGTGTCCAATACTGGCCTTGAATTATCAAGTTACTCTACTGTTAACATCTATTGTTTTTTGGAGAAATTCCAATACTCCAACAGTTCTTAATAGTAACAGCTGATTTCCTTCATATACTCAAAGGGCAAGAATCTTTCATGAGAATATCTTCTGGGCAAAGAATTTACAGACTACTGAATTTTTGTCAAAGCTTATATACTAAGTAGACTTGATAAATTATTATTGGAAATCTCTTCTTGCAAATTAAGAAAGCAGTGAATGGCTTAAGAAATGGAAAGACTTCGGTTATCTGCCAACTCATGCTACTACAGATCTTTTAGATGCAAGGTTTGAAGGTAGAATAAAATGATAACACTGTAACAATTACTAGTTTCCTAAGTGAAGCAGAACCCTTAGGACAAGAGACTTGGAAAGAGACTTGGAAACCTTACAAACCAGAGAGTATCTTTGGATGTCTGGCCCAGAAACATATCCTCAAATTCTTCTAAGCATAGACTTCCTGCAAGGTGGTAAGGCCTTTATATGACATAGGCCCAAACTTGGAGCTTGGTCACAACCCTTTACCAGCCATTCTCTAGCATGAGTAAGAGTGTAGAACATTTCACAAAAGACTCATACCTAACTAAGAATATATTAAAGTAAATAAAATTATTTTTTGGAAAACAAATTTCTAAAAGGGTACTTCTTGTCTCCTTTCAGGTACACCTTTAACTTTTAAGAAATGTTGTTAAAAGCATGCATGGAAAGGAAGAAACTACGAGTAATTCTCAGTGAGTTTAGGTTTTCTTTTTTTCTCTTCCTCCAATTTCTTTTTATAAAAATGATTATCTTGTTTATATGCCTGATACGAGAGTAGCCAACATTTTCTGAAAACATGTTTTCTGTTTACTAGTGCTGATGATTTTTGTGTTTTTGCTTATTTCTTATTTATAAGGTGAAAAACAACAAGCAAAAATTAAGTTTTATGTTAAGAGGCTTGTAAAAATTGTTTTAAAAACCATTAAAATATTTGTAAATTTTTACTTAATTTTTGAAATAGAATATATCTTCAGACAATAGTTTAGTCTTTGAAATAAGTAAGTGTACTATTATGGAAACATAACGTTATTTTCCTCCACAATTCAATGATGACAATAAATGAAGAAATGAGGATAAGACTACCAAACAAAAACACTAAAAGCTAAATTAGTCTAGATTCAATAGATGCATATACTTTTTTTTCTCCCCAAAGAGAAATATATGTATGTGTGTATGTACACATATATATACATATATACATGTGTATATACAAACACACACACACATCTAAAGGTAGGAACATGTACATTTAGATTCATCATAGAATTCTCTGAAATTAAACAAATTTGCAGATTGCTATGACTATAATGTTTCTAATGTAAGGGTCGGGCGTATTAATCTGTCTGAATGCTTATCACCAAGATGCTTATTTCCAAAGGGCTCAAGTTTAAAAAACAAATTAAAAAAAAAAATTTATTCCCTACTCTTGTTTCTTCTAACATGAATAATTAAAATTATAATACAGGGGCACCTGGGTGGATAAATCAGTTAAGCATCCAACCTTTGATTTCAGCTCAGGTCACGATCTCAGGGTCTTGAGATCTAGCCCCACATTGGGCTTGGGGCTGGGCGAGGAGCCTGCTTAAGATTCGCTCTCTCCCTCTCCCTCTGCCCCTCCCCTGTGCACATGCTCGTGCACCCTCACTCTCTCTCTCTAAAAAAAAAAAAGAAGAAAAGAAAATGACAATATAGTTATAACAGCTATTATCATATTAGTACTCCTATTATCATCAAGGCATTGTGCTCAGCATTTAAGATAATTATTTCATTTACAACTCACAATAATCATGAAAAAGGAGGTATTCCTACAGATAAGGAAATGGAGGTTCAGAGAAGTTAAGCAACTTTGTTCAAGATTCCAAAGCTAATCAGCTGTTCAGCCAGAACTGGAATCCAGGATTTTATTATTCTTTCTTTCTGTTAGGTAATAGAATAAAATAGAACTATTAGCAAATTTAATAAGAGATGACATGAACTGTCAATATCTGACTCAATGTTACCCTGATTTAATTACCCTGATTTAGTTCCCCATATTGGTCACTGACTAGAGCCAAATATCCTCAGCTGTTTTAAGATAGGTATAAAGAGTTTCTAAGCCTCCACAAAAACTTTTACATTATCATGCCCTTTATCCCAAGCCAAACTACTCTGGGATATACATCATTCTAATAAGCATGGATGAATTCATCATTACCATCACTGTAAAGATCATCCAAATCAGTGCCTTTTTACCTGCTAGTTAGGTGCATTATAATGGTTTTAGAGTCAGATGGACCTTGATCCGGTCCTACTAGTAACACAAACTGTGATCATGTCTTACTTTTCCATGTGTACCTGTAAGATTTTTCCATAATGTCTCAAAGTGAAAGCTTTAAGACAGAGAAGAAACAAACAAAAACAATAGTACCGCAAAGATTCGTTTTGAAGACTGAATGCTCCAAAACAGTAGGAGCCCAATAAACGTTACCTATTAACATTTGTACTAAGTTCTATTGTGGAATGGCACAGACCACTGTGGAATATCTTTATCGTACATCCCCCAAATTTCATAAAGATTATAAAGAATATAATTACACCTTCTAGTTAGCTGCTGAGCTAACTAGGATGACTGGTCTACAAAAAATTTAATAAAATTCTGCATATCAAAGTAAGTGTTTACACAGAACCATGCTCTATATACTAGAATAAAATAAGTCCTTTGAGAGAAAATAATCACATGTATTAAGCTATGATTTTTCTTTATAAAAGAATCTCTTGGGTCATGAAAGAATTATGTAGTTTCTCATGTGGTTTCTTATTATGGCATCTTGGAGATGTTAGCTGAAAACTATCAAAAGAGCAATTTAGTAACTTCTCTAGCTATTCTGCACACCCACACCATAGTCTACTAGGAAAATTTGAAGGAACATGAAAGAAGGATGGCTTTTAAAAACTTCAGTAACATTACAATAGCTTATCATATAAGAAAGGAAGACAATCCTTCTTCAAAACAATAGTCTTAACTGCTATAAATGAATTAATAGCTTTGGAAAGAATACTATATAAATTATATGACAATACCGAGAAATTTATCTGAACACTGCTGCTGTCAAAGCAATGATTAATAAGTATATTTAATCTTCAAACTATGCATACTCACATTCAAGTAAAAAAAGTCATTTTTATTATAGTAGCTCTATAATTAAAATCATAACACATCACAATTATAACTCTCCATTTTGCATATATGTGTGCATGTGATCATCTCCATGTACATTTATTTAACCCAGTTAAAAAAATAATAATCAATCCTAAAGGGCAAAAAAAAAAAAAAAAAAATCAACAGAATCTAGAGAGGCCAAAAATTAATTTAAGTTCAATTGAAAAGGTTTTAGATTGCAGATCACCAGTTTGTCAGGTCATTTATAAACTTCATTACCATTGTTATTAGATAATTTTGTACTTTCTAGCCCAGATAATATGATTTATGCTCATACTTTAAGAAACAGAATAATTATCAGCCATACCAGTAATGTTTTAGACTAGAAATGATAGAAGAAAATGCTGTGGAAGATAAACAGATGACTCTTACCAAGTTCTTTGATAAAGAATATATGTCAAAGTAAATATAACATGATAGATAAATGCCATTAACAAAGATTAAATATTCTAATTTTAAGAATTCACATTTAAAGGCATTCTTCACTTTAATTATTTTCTAATTACCTTTAATAGAGTTTTTTTTTAAGTTTTATTTATTTAGAGAGAGAGAGAGAGAGAGAGAACATGCATATGCACAAACGGGAGAGGAGCAGAGAGAGAGGGAGAGGGAGAGAGAAAATCCCAAGCAGGCTCCACGCTATCAGCACAGAGCCAGAGGTGGGGCTCAATCTCACCAACCATGAGATCATGACCTGAGCCAAAATTAAGAGATGCTTAATGGACTGAGCCACCCAGGTGCCCCAAGATTTCTTAAAAGTCAAATTGGCACTATAAAATTCATTATTAATGTGCATTTTAGGGGCACCTGGGTGGCTCAATTGGTTAAGCATCCACTTGGGCTCAGGTCATGATCTCACGGTTCATGAGTTCAAGCTCCACATGGGGTTCTGTGCTGACAGCTCAGAGCCTGGAGTCGGCTTCAGATTCTGTGCTTCCTTCTCTCACTGCCCCTCACCTGCTCATGCCCTGTCTCTCATAGCAAATTTGTGTCTAGGTAGCAGAAAGTGATTATCACTGGAGTGCTAGGTAAGATGGAGGACAGGCAAGGATGGCTTTACAGAAAGGACAATGCATGAGCTGTATTTTAAACACACAAATTAGAACTAGGCCAAAGGGAGTGGAAAACATTCTGGGCAGAAAGAACAACATGTGCAAAGGACTGATGGTGTAAAATGGAATGGCAGAGCAGTTGAGTACTACTTATTTTACAGTGGAAGCAGTGGAAAATGAAAGCAAAAAGTAGGTAAGAACCAGATCACAAAGACCTCTTATGCCATGCAAAGAAGGTTAGTGTCTATTACTACATGCAATGGAGGGCCACTGAAGGGTTTTAAACAAGTTGTGGAAAGACAATATTGTCAAAAGCAGTCACATTAGCTGTATTATACAGAATAAAAGGCAGGAAGGGAAACATCCATCACTATGGCAGTGAGAGAACTAAGGGAGCAGTAATTATGGCTCGAGATGTTGAGGAGTTTGATGGTGTACTACACAGGAAGAATCAGGAGAAAGAGCCTCTTTCTGCTCCTCTACTTTCTAATGAATCCAGATAAAATGATCAAAAATAATAGAAGTGGAGAGAAATAATTTTCAAGAAATAAAAGAGCTGAGATTCCAGGTGATTCCCTCTCTAATCAATTTATCAATCAAAGATACTGCCTTTAAATAACAGTTGATGGAATCTTATAGAAAAACAATGAATAGGAAAGGAGAGGGCAATCAGGTTTTTTCCCTTCACAAACAATATTAATCCTTTAAACAGCACAGAAAAAAATAATAATAAACCTCTGGTAATTCTGATGATCACCAGATTTTAAATTGATTCTGAATCTAACACGAAAGAATGTTATAAAAAAAAAAAAAAGCAGAGGGGAGGGGGTGCCTGGGTGGCTCAGTCGGTTAAGCATCCGACTTCAGCTCAGCTTATGATCTCACGGTTCATGAATTCGAGCCCTGTGTCAGGCTTTGTGCTGACAGCTAGGAGCCTGGAGCCTGCTTGGGATTCTGTGTGTGTCTCTCTCTCCCCTTTCCCCACTCGCACTCAGTCAGTCTCTCTCTCTCTCTCTCTCTCTCTCTCTCAAAAAGAAATCAACATTTTTTAAAAAAAAGGAACAGGTTAATATCATACTTCTTAATTATACCATACACTGGTAGTTCATAATGCCTAACCTATTTGGTAGTCAGCTGAGAGCCATGAAGTGAGCCAAACAATCTTCTGAATAGTAAGGTGGACATCAAGACTGAGCACTGGAACCTACTTGGTAACTGCCAATAAGACATGGAAAATGAGCAAAAGGGCAACCTACCCACAAGAAGGAAGGAAAAGATGTTGGTAGATTGCATCCAGCCACTAGCTGTGACAGTGAATAGTTACTTATAAGAGCAAAAAAGGTATCCTAAAACTATTCAATGGAAATTTTATGCTTTTTTTGATTGAGAAATCAAACAATTATGCCTCTCCAGTTAAATAAAAAGAAATATAATGTGTGGAACATGAGTGCCTTGCATTTGAAAAACAAAAAAAAACACTTTATAAACAATAATCATCTTATCATCACTAAGGAATTTCTGGAAGACTCAGTGAAGACACACTATAGCGTCAGATAAAAACAATATAACTGCAAATTTTATCTGTTGCTTGAAAATAAAAGGAAGGGAGGGAAGAAGGAAGGGGGAAAAAAGGGAAGGAAGGAAGGCAAAAACACACCCAATATATCCACAAAAAATAATTCCCTGCTTGGAGAGTAGCTACTTTGTCTTATTCAATTCCATAAACACGGCATGACCCAACCCTAGTACTGGCACAGTGTAACTGCTCAAGAAATGCCTATTAAATGATGCTTTAATAGAAACAGTTTCCCAACAAGTAACAGAGAGGGATATTTCCCACAAAAGATAGAAATACATGAAATGCATTGTTCCCAGGGCTGACAACCCACTCAGGTTCAAATAAAGTTGCAATAAATCAACTGAGAGCAGATCCATAAGGATTATTTTAGGGGAAAAGGTGACTGAGTATGCCTGAAAATTTTTGAGGTTATATACTGGAGGATGAACTGTCCTATGACAAACTGAAATGTCCATTAGTATCATTATTAGATAGAACTAGGCTATTTGCATGAAAGAATGACATTTCTTAAATGGGAGCCCATCTCCTGATAAAGTCCTCTTGCTTTCTACCTACGGTTGAGGTTCGAACAACCTTTTATACCTTTTATAATTAAGGAAGGCCTCACCACGTGTGTATTTTCATTCTCTAAGAGAACACAATTACATGCCCTATAAAAAGCCAATGTTTGAATAAAGGGAAAAAATAGGTCATAGGTCACTCTCTCTCCCTCACCAAATCTGCTCAAGCTTTTGTCCATGAATTACAAATGTATACTTGTGTTTCAAGTCAAACTCACAATCATTTTTTGTGAACTATTTTCCAGCAGAGAAATAATTATGACACAAAACCAAAGTAAAAAATCCTCATATATACCCAAAGGCATTCAGTGCCTGTTTTAAAAATGGGGCTGACAGGGGCGCCTGGGTGGCGCAGTCGGTTGAGCGTCCGACTTCAGCCAGGTCACGATCTCGCGGTCCGTGAGTTCGAGCCCCGCGTCGGGCTCTGGGCTGATGGCTCAGAGCCTGGAGCCTGTTTCCGATTCTGTGTCTCCCTCTCTCTCTGCCCCTCCCCCGTTCATGCTCCGTCTCTCTCTGTCCCAAAAATAAATAAATGTTGAAAAAAAAAATTTTTTTTAAAAATGGGGCTGACAAAAAACCAGTTGCACACACGGCTGCAAATGCACAAGGCTATAGAAAAGACTTCATAATTAATCCCTGAATTAACAAGCAACTGGAAACTTCCTGAAGAACTAGGAGGTGAGATCCACAAGCAATGACCTTTTGTTTATTCCCAGTTAACTTTTTTTATCTTGTAATAAATTTTACACCCTTTAAGTCACACCCAAGTCATGCAAAGAATTGTTATAATCGATTTGTGACTTGTCTGCAGCGTTAACCATATCAGTAAAGCTGCTACTACATTATATATCTCTAACTCTGTCTCTCTGTCTCTGTCTCTCTGTCTCTTTCTCTCTCTCTCTCTCTCTCTCTCTCTCTCTCTCACACACACACACACACACACCACAAAAGCCTACTTTAACAATGCACATTCCCCTTGGTTAATGTACCAGAATTAAGAGAAAGACAACTAATTTTCAGCTGAGCTATTAAAGATGGGATAAAGCAAAGCTTTCTAGTCTCAAATTGCACTATCCTAGAAATTAAGACCAAGATAAAAGATTTTCCTCAGCTTCCACCCAAGTCACCAATGAAAAAATGATTAGTTTGCAAAACCACAATTGTAATAGCACTACCGAACCTTAATAACTTAACTGCATTTGATCCAATGGTCTCAAGCTGTTTTGCCAATGTTAAATAAGCTATACAAAACCCCAGTGAGGTAAACATTATCAACAATGGAGGGTTAATCCTTTTGAAGAAAGAGTTGGATTTTATTTATATATCATCTTGCTGCCTGGCTAAGGTATAAAATAAAATATGTTATAAGCTCTCAGAAGCATAATTTTATGTCCCTTTCATGATCTTAAATACTTCAACCTAAACCTGAACTAAATACCAACTTTGTTATTTGTTTGTTTTGTTTTCATAGAAAATACTAACAAATGACAGGCCAAGAGAAAGCTACATAGACTAATAATAACAAGTTCAAAGGTAAATTTGAGTTTCTATATATTGAAATGGGAAATTTTAAAATTACTAATTGAATATTTAAGTAACAAATGTATTCACATAATAATTCTTATGAGGGACCATAAGAGGGACAAAGCCCAGTCTTTGTTTCCAAAGTATTAACAAAGTACTTTCTATTTTCTTCCATTATTTCACAGCACTTTGTCGTGTGTGTGTGTGTGTGTGCGTGCGTGTGTTAATAAAATACAGATAAAATAACCCAAACTGCAGGGTATAACATTTTCCCAAGTAAATACTGAAATGCTTTTGTTTGTTATTCCCCTACAATGAAATGACAAATGTGTAAAATTCTCCAAAATACAGCACTAACACCACCTCTTCTCCCCATGGAGATTTTCATCAAGACAGATGGAGTGGCAGAAGAAGGTGAAAGAACATTACTATCATTTGCCCTCAGGCATGTAATTCCAGCCTGGAATATGAAACCTGTTTCCAACAAATACCAGGAGACTGTTAAAGCAGTGTTTTAAGGAGGATTTTACTGAGGTACTGAAGCCAAAGATTATGTGGTAGTGTCTTAAAACCTTCTGTCTGGAATGAAGAATCATAGGTTTTTACTGTGCTCCTACTTCATAAGAGAACTGCAGTTGTCCCATATACTTAAATGTATTCCAGACATTGATCCACTTTTAGGAAGGGAATGAATGACACACTGGGTTCCATCATGCTGCCATCTAGGCAATAAAACCTTTTGCATTATTATTCCCCATTGTTTGCTAAAGAGGGGAGAGAGAAAGAGAAAGGGACCTCTCAAAGGATCTCCCCACTAGTATCTATTCTTTGGCATGCATACACACAAACTAATGTTTTCATGTTTTAAGTGGTTATTAAAATATTAAATTTTCTGCCCATGAACTCATGGTCAACAAGTGATTCTTATTTTTGTGAAGTTATAAAGAAAAAAATTGAATCTATAAGGACCAAATCAAGTAGGCAGAGCTCTCAAACACCAAACACATAGCTAGGAGATTACTCCAACAGGTGAGGTGTTCCATTGATATGTCATATATTTGTTTCTTTCCTCACAGGGAAGATATCTCTGAAAAGACATATAAGATCACGATAGAGCCAATTACTTATGGGAAGAGGAACCAAAGGGTTGAAGAATGAGTTGATGGAGAAAATTATTTGCCACCATATACCCTTTTATACCACTTAAATGTTTTACCATGTCTATGAATCACCTTTTAAAAAACTGGAATTCCCTATTGTGTCAAAAATTATTAAAGTAAATTACATATACCTTTATTACTGTGAGAGGAAGGGAAAAGAAATGAGAAAAGAGGTCTTCATACTGAATGAGTGAAGGTGAAAAACGTTGAGTAAACACACTGAAGGCAAGGCCCTTGACAAGTAAAGGGTAAATGCAAAGTAAATATTTGGGAGGTACCAATGGTGTTCCCTGTAGAATTGTAAGTCTCTGTGCCTAATTTTTACTTTCAAGTTTACATAGGCCCATTATTCCTTTTTTTCTTATGTGCACACAGTTAAATAATGTTATTAACAGATTTTTATATTTAAGAGAGATGTTTCTTTTCTAAAGAACAAAACTGAGAAGAAGGAAAGGGGTAAGAAGGAGTGAAAAAGGGCATGGAGAGATACAAGAAGAATGAGGGGTAAAAAGGAAAGGAGAAAGGAAAATAATGATAATAAGATCTCTATAGGACTAAGAATCATAATTCACTCCAAAAAAAAAAAAAAAAACCCTCAAAAACAGAAAGCTATTTGCCAAGTGCCTGTTACACACAAGGTACTTAAGGGCACAAACGAATCAGAAACAGTTACTATCCTTAAGGAAGTCATAACCTGGTGGAAAAAGTCAGACACAAATTATGAATTATAAATTATACTACACGTATTAACAGTTATGTTTTGGTATGAGGGTTTGGATTAGACCAATACACCAAGAAGAGACAAATAATGTCTGATGTAGCCGAGGAGCTTTAAAAAGGTGGCCACATCTAAGCCGGCGCAAAAATTAAGGAAGAGTTTGTTGGGTGATGGAAGAAGGAAAGGACATTTCAAGAAGGCAGGGTGTGAGTAAAGGAACGGCAGTAGAAAGGAGCACACTGTATTCAGGAAACACGAGTGTAATCGTATGTGGCTGGAGCATATGGTACACAGGAGAATAGGAAGTAGAAGTGAAAAGGGAGGTTAAGGGGAAAGGAGGCTTAGGGGAAATTAAGCTAAAACAGTGGGTAAGCTCAGTTTCTTAAACAATACAAGAATCTCTGTTTAAAAAATACATTGTGCAAATATTCCCTGGGGTGAATGAAGATTGGTAGTAGCACTTTAACTTATAAAAACAACTTTTTCAGAATACAAATATACTAATTACTGTTGTACAAACAGATAGTACTATTAACTAATTACCATTACCTGTTGATTCTATCAGGTCCAGTGGACTCTCTACTTAAAAACAGTATGTTATCCTTATTTTGGTTTAACAAAAACTTGAAAGTAGTACGGCTATATTATCATCCAATGCTATGTAATTCACAGTTGTCAACAAACAAATTTGTAATGTATAACTATACACCAAATACATGGGGCACATTTGCTTTTAAAAATCAGGCATGCATACACACAAACTAGTTGTATAAATCTAAGACACAATAAAATTCATATTTAGCAATACTTTAAGTCCAAGAACCCATGAGACTCCGTGTTAAGACTGCGCTGCAGGGGCACCTGGGTGGCTCAGTCAGTTGAGTGTCCTGTCCCACTTCGGCCCGGGTCATGATCTCACTGTTCATGAGTTGGAGCCTCGCATTGGGCTTGTCAGTGCGGAATCTGCTTCAGATCCTCTGTTCCCCTGTCTCTCTGACCCAGCCCCACTTGCGCTCTCTCTCAAAAATAAACATTAAAAAAAAAAACAAAACAGACTATGTTGCCATCTTCTATGCCTAACTTTGTTTTCTAAATGTCACCTAAACAATATAATTTGATTCACAAAATATTAACAGTACATGTACTAAATAGGTAAGATTGCCTTATTAAAAATTTTCAGCCTATTTTATACATGCATACATACAAGCACATGGAGCCTATTATTTGTTTTCTTTGTAACACACTGTAGCTCTATACCAATACCCTAGAAACATCTTAATTCCATGTGTTATTACTCACATTAAGAGAGTAAAAACAGCAGTAGACAAAGAATCAAACATGTCATTTCTGGGCCTTTTTTTAAATGTGTAAGAGTCATAACTGTTTCCTAAATATATGAAATTTTATTTTATAGTAAATTAACTTTTTTGAATATTTATAAATATTTTACTAATTTTTGTGTAAGTCTGTACATACTATTTGAAAGGGCTAAAGTAATTTTTAAATTTAGAAAAAAATCCTCAAATAACATCATACAAAAATAGCTATCATTTACATTAAGTTAACATAATTCTAGCCATTTCAATGCATATGCAGAAATAAAGTTTTTATATAAAATGTATCCAATTGATAGTTTGTGCTTTTTAAATATAATGCATTTAACAAAAGAATACATTGAAGTTAATAGAAGCACAACCTCAATGAAAATACATGAACTTCTCAATTTCAAATTGATATTTTCTAAAAGACTAAGGTTAAAAAATTGTGAAAAAATATTAACAGACTGGAATTATCATGTCTTCATAAGTAAATTTTTAATTTTAGAGATTATTAACTGAGACATAAGAATACTCATATTTCCACTCCAAATTATGTGGGCATGCTATTACTTGCACTGTCAAACTTTACAACAAATATATTAAATTCCATAATCATAAACTGCATAAATGTCTAGTATTTCATTTTAAATGGAGTCACTGCCAATTTTGTTACCAATTTGCTTTATCTTTTAATTGGCTGGATTTTATAATTAAATGAACTTTTCTCAAGAGTACCCATGGGTATTTGGGAGTATGTGACTATGGAATTTATACTTGAATGGTATCTTGGCTTGGAATAATATTCCTGGATGACATTTTCTTTATTTTAGAAGTGTACAGAGATTGCTAAAATGGCTTTAAGCATTCACTGCTCCTGGGAAGATGTTTACCAACCTTTACCAAGGTGGGGAAGAGCCCACCTTCCCCCTCTTTGAAATGAAACGCCCTTCTTTATTGATAATTGGAGAAATATCAAAACTCTAATTCTATCATTTAACCTAGATATGTCAGGCAATCAAATTCCCTAAGACCCAAAATATCATTTTGAATTGATGATTAAATTGCTTATTCTTTTCAGAGAAAGCTTCTTTATTATATCTTTGAATAATTTATCTCTTCCACATTTTCCATTGTCTACATCGTGCAATTATCTTAATGCTGGATCTCTGCTGGTTCTCCGGATCTAACATATTCTCTGTGCTTCAATTTCCTACTTTTTCACCTACATTTTGTGACTATGTCAAGCCTTTCTTCAATATCAGTAATTTAATTTTTATCTATTGTTTCTATCCCTTGCTATTTCTACTTTATTTGTTGTTTCAATAATTATGCTTCAAGATACTATGAAGCAAGTATCTTTCTGAGGTAAGGCAACCTGACTACCATATGCCGAGTTCTATGAGCTTCAAGGAAATCAAAAGCCATGATCTCTGAAGGAAATATGGTAATTACACATGCCACTCCTCAATTTTCACTTTTGTGTAACAACATAAGAAAATCACTTTAATTATACTTTTTTTTGCTCCTTGTCTAAAATTGTAATAAAAAATACAAGTCATCTATACATGTGTCAAAAGAGAAGCAGCTTAAAAATATCTACATTTTTACAAGTACACATTAATGTTATTTCCTATTACTTCATATTACATATAGTCAGCACTTTACTCTGGCTATCATTTCAAATCAATCATTATTCAGGTACAGAACCATAAAATTGAAAGCGACAGAAGAGGGAAGAAGTGGGGGACAGAGTGAGAGAATATCCCAAGAGTGGAGTTGGGAAGCAAATGAAATAGAAGTATTTATAAATAAATTAACCAAGAAATGTAAAAACAGTTAAGAGTATCTATTAAAACAATTAAATATTTAGTTTGTGTAGATTCCCAAATTGTAATGAGTGGGGAAAGGTTTAACATTAGGTAGGAAGAAGTAAGGGACCTTCAGGAAGGCAGGCTGCAGCTGCAAGGGGGAAACTGGCTGAGGAATTGGCAAAGGCAGCAGAGTTTGGGGAAAAAGAGGTTAAGATAAATGTATTCTGGACCTGCCCAGTCTAGGTGCCATGCATGAAATCTCACAAACTTTCTGATAAGGTCCCAACAAAAAGTCAGGGACAAAAATCCTCAGCGGCCACCCAGTTGCGACCCCTCTCACTCTTGAGAGCTTGATACTTTCTCTCAATAAACTCTATTGCTTTACTCTGTTGTCTGCGAGATTCATTCTTTGACTCCGTGAGACAAGGACCAGCATCTCTCCCACCCTCCTGTAACAGTAATATGCTAGTAGAACCAATGGTGACATTATAAGGTCTAAAAAAACCAACTTGTCTTGAAGTTCAGAGGCTTAGGTTCTAGTCTGGGCTCTGCCAGGAACTATCCATATCACCTTGGGGGAAATACTCAGTTGGCTAATATTCCATTCCTTCAGCTGTAACAATGAGAGAGTTAACAGAGATAACCCTTAAAATCCTCTACAGTTATCAAATTCTATGAACATGTAAGTAACTTATGGTATGAGGTATAGTAGTAGCAAGGCTACAAGATGGCCCAGAATGATTCTCACCTGGTACGCACTCTCTTGCATACTCCTCTTCCACAAGATACGCCCTAGATATGCCCTATGTGGTAACTAATATGATACTGCCAATGATGAAGTATGACTTCAGATGCTAGGTCATTTAAAACATTGTAGCTTCTGACTTTCTCCAATCACTTACCCTGGGGAAGCCAGATGTCATCTCATTAAACACCCCAAAATAATTCTAAGGTAACAATATGCTACACAGAAACAGAAAACTAATAAACTAAGATAATGGAACAATATGTTTTGAGTAACTTCTTTTCTTTTCTTTCCTACAAAATTTAACTCGCTTCTCAAATGGGCACTATTCAAAGAGAGATAAGGAGTCAATAAGACATGTACATATATGTATATAAGATTTTTAAAAATTACCTATCTCTAACTACATTTTCCCCCAGATAAATCTAACAATTTGGGGTGGGGACCAATTCATGACTTTTTCCTTAACATCCTGCCCTTTGACACCAACTAAGCCAACTGACTCAAATTCTAGTATTATAGATAGTTTAGATTAAAAGTTTAATGTGTCATTCTAACAGCTGTTTGAAAGGTAAACTTTGGTAGTTATTTTTGTAAGAAATGGTATTAGATTGTTTTGTATTCTGAAAGTTACAATGTATTTATATGAGACTGAACTACATACCTAAATGTAGTTTACAGAATCTGTCAAGAAAGATGTTTAATACCTCAAATGATAGAAATAATTTGGGGCAGAGATTTGTGATTTAACAAACTCTAAAGATCCCTAGGCAAGGTATTCTCCTTTTGTCATCTTTGAAGGGGAGGTGGGGGGAAAGAGTGCCCTAAAACCTCTCCTCACTTCAAAGCTAAGGAAATTTGTTAATATAGGTTTAAAGGGATATTCCCTATGATACACTGCACTTGAGCCATAACCCTCAACTAACTGATGTTGCTGCTGTATTTTGTAAATAGTAATGTCTTTACTAGCCAGAGGAATAATCATATAGTCACTTTGCTCACACTATTGCAGTTGGTCGATTTGCAGTTAACTGTATGATATCTAAAACCACAACTGTGCCTTTAATTTCAGGCAGGGCTGCCTGTACAAACTTGATGGAATGACACTGGTCCTTTAGGCAGGAGGTAATGCATATCATTCACAAATCCACTAAATTTTTATGCTTCAACAGAGAAGAAAAAGTGTTAAAATAACATTTTTATTCCAGCCTCCATATTCCCATTTTCCTTATGCATTCTGATTTCCTTTACATAAATATCCAATTAAACATTTTTTATTTATTTGACAGTCTTTTTTGATATTAATTCCTTCCTCAAGAAATGAGTGTGGTCACATATGCATATGCACGTGTCAGGCCAATATTTTAAAGGTATGGAATATGGCAAGAGTCCCAAAATACCATCCGACTGAAAAAATTATATATATGTTTGATAATCTATTCAAAAACATAAGACAAATTTTCTAAAACTTTAAATGTAAACTTTGGATAATGAGCCATTATCTCTTTTTCTAACTGCTTTAACATGCATCTTCTATTTTAATCACACCTAAAACTTACAACTTAACTTTACTCTGACCTATAGGCTCTCTTTCAAAGTCTTATATAAAATGATAAATCATCAACAGAAAGCTTTACTTACTCCAGGCTTTATTCCTTACAGGAAAGGGAGCCATATATCTTTCTGCAAATTTTCCTTAGATTCATTGCATATACAATCAACAGCAACATATAAGCTAATGAAATAATTTCCTCCTTGTTCTGTAATTTTGTCACTTTCCGACCTGCTGTAGCAAAATCTGAAAACTATTTCATAATACTTAACACCACAGCACACCATTTTAATGAATTCAATCATCATGGTCTCTTTTTAACTTGCTGTCTTATCAAAGAAATCACCATTTGCTGTTATTTTCTTAATATTTCTGAACAAAGGATAACACTCCCTCTCACCTCTGAAAAAGTCTCTAATCAATCTTTTTTTAGAATGTTGGAAAAGTCTTTAAAGGAATTTTATTCCAGTGCTGTGTGCATGTTTGAATATAAATGAGAATTTATTCTCTACCATCACAAAGAGAAAGACCTTCAAGGTTAGGCCTCTACCAGCCTATGCATTAGCTCCTGCAATGAATATATACAATGTAACCAACAACTACCTTAATGACTAAAAAGAATCAATGATCATGCCTACATGTAACCTACAATTAGTTAACAGTATATTCACTATTCCACTTTCACACAGATACAGCAGACAGAGACAGCATGAGCAATGCAATTAATACCCCTGCAGGCCCATCTCTTGGTCTTTCCTTCCTTTCAAAGACTGGTAATGAGATAGTTAGAAATCTACAGCCCTTAATTATTAACTACCATGGGTTTTTACAATTTTAAACAATCATTCAAGTTTTGAATGTGATATATATAATAATATATATTTAATATATATAAATAATATATTTAATAACATTAAAAAGGTTTCACATTACATCCCAGAATATACTGTATCAATGACACTACTTACTCTGCTCAGGTGAGACGTGTAATTCCCATGGCCACACTTCAATATCTACCCCAATATCATCTGTAATGTTACTACTGTATTCTAACCCATATATGTGCACCCTAAAATTGCATTATATGCCAAGTACATCACTAGCCCTTTCATGACTAATATTTCTTATTGGCTATCTGCAATGTCTAATGCATATCTTAATTATATGCTTCTTGAGATCAGGGGAAGGCCAAAGTAATTTTCTTGGCATAGCTTCATATACTATTAGGAACTTAGTAAGTGCATTTTAATAAAAAGAAAGAGAAAATTTACATACTTAGATTCTAAGTCTAAAACTACTTCACTCTGTAATAGTAACCAGGTTGCTTTACATTTCTGTGACCACCTATAAAGTGAGTGATAACTGTTCCTTTTGCCCAGGAATATTAAGTCAAACAATTAATGTTTGAGAGGCATCCACTTTATGGTGATACACAGTATTCTCTACTACTTCAGCTCCGCTGCCTATTAGGAATTCACAGATATTTCATGTGTTATTTGATATAATGATCACAGCAGCGCTAACGAGATAAGGCATTAAGTGGACAGCCACCAGCCACCTTCTTTCAGCACTAACCCTTGCTACTACCTAAAGAGTAGCCAATGTTTGTACTATGTAACTAACCCTTTCTCCCTTCCCCATAGTTCATTGGGCAGGATGTATACAACTGAGATAAGCTGGGCCAATTAGTTTCTTTCTCCTGGAAATTTAGAATATAGACTGAGAGCCAGGACATAGTCTCAGCTGGTCACTCAAACTGAAGTTATGTAAATCGAGGAGTTGTGGATTCCGATGTTTGGCCATGTGCACACTAAAGCAATGAAAAGTGATCTGCAGAAAGACGAGGGGAGAAGAATTAGGTAGATACACAAAGAGAATCAGAAATGAGATGGGAGACATAAAGCATAAATAAGGAAGATAGATGACACAGACAGATGAGACAGAGAAACAAATGCAAAGACAAAGAGAGAAACAGAGATTAAAGGTCTGGGTTTCTATTAGCTTTCCAATTCTGTTTCTAGACTCCTAAAAGGTTTTGACTTGCATCCTGCCCTTGGGTTCCAAAGGATACCCATGTATTTCTTACAAAAGAATCCCATCTTTGTGCTCAAGTTTATTTCTGTGACCTGAAAAAACAAAACAAAACAAACCAACCAACCAAACAAACTTTGACCAAGAAGTTTAATTTCTTGGTTTATAAATGAAGAAACTAGGGTCAGAAAGAACAAGTAACTCACCTAGTTAATAATTAAATAACAGAGATGAATATAATTTCAAATTTCTCTAATTAGACAGCCTGACTGAATGTATGAATGAAGTTCACTTCATTCAAGCCGGTACATACAAGCCGGTATGCTAAATGCAAACATATACAAACTAAAGAGTTAGGTATCGAGAAGATGTAGAACAAGAACCTTAGGCAAAGTAAACTATAATTCTCACCTGAAATTAAAGGTAATATATGTAAATATATGTATGTATATCCTAGGCATAGGATGCATCAAGGTATTAGAACTTGGCTCCAAATTTACAGGTCTTCAATCTGACTTACTTTCTCTACTTCTCTGTTACCACCTGAACCTATCATCTTTCCATCTAAGTTACATTTTTTAATGTTCCTGATAAGCAAATAACAGCCGTGATAGATAGCAATTTACTTTCTTTAATCTTTTGAATCAGGAGTTTTAAGGTTTGGTATTAAGAAATAAACAAAGATTCTTAGCTGCCTAATTCAGATCTAATTTAAAAAGTTTAAAGAAAATAAATGTGAAACACTGTTTTCTTAAATATCTGCCTACTCTACACAACAAAGATGAGACCCTCCATATGAAAACAACATTGGGAAGCATCAATGATCTCTATGTGCTGATTAGCCATTAAAAACCAAGTTACTGGGCACCTGGGTGGCTCAGTCAGTGAAGCGTCCAACTTCAGCTCATGTCATGATCTCACGGTTTGTGAGTTCAAGCCCCTCAACGGGCTCTCTGCTGTCAGCACAGAGTCCACTTCAGATCCTCTGCCCCCCTCCTCTGCCCCTCACCCCTTTCTCTCTCTCTCAAAGATAAACAATCATTAAAAATAATTTGAGGGGCGCCTGGGTGGCGCAGTCGGTTAAGCGTCCGACTTCAGCCAGGTCACGATCTCGCGGTCCGGGAGTTCAAGCCCCACATCGGGCTCTGGGCTGATGGCTCGGAGCCTGGAGCCTGTTTCCGATTCTGTGTCTCCCTCTCTCTCTGCCCCTCCCCCGTTCATGCTCTGTCTCTCTCTGTCCCAAAAAAAAATAAATAAAAACGTTGAAAAAAAAGAAAAAAAAAATTAAAAAAATAAATAAATAAATAAATAAATAATTTGAAAAGTTATTGTGCTCACTCTCTGCCCCTCCCCCACTTGCACATACTTGCGTGCTCTCTCAAATAAACGTTTAAAAAAAGTTATTATAGATGCTGAACGCATTACATTTGACTCAGCGTTCTCCTTTCTCTTTTATGCTTATTATGTTCAGCAATCCAAATAATTCAATATAACTTCTATTGTCTAGAGTCTATAAGCCATTTGTCAAAGCTTTATTAAGTCTTCCTGTTGGTTATAAAGAGCAGTGTAGGTTTTTATATTTTTTCACAGTGATGGCTATCATAGTTACCTGACCTACAAAAAATATTATGGTTAATATCTTCCACAATGACATGAGAATACTAAATTTCAGAAGGAACTACTATATAATTACTGACAAGAATTCTCCATGTACATCATAAACACAAAAAAATCCACAATACAAAGGAACCCACAGCCCTAAATGGAGCCCAAATATGTAAAAGGAATACTTTTACCAAAGGGGTAAAAGGCAGATCAACAAAATCTTAAAAAAAAAAAAAAAAAAAAAAGACGGTACCTAAGTATGCTAACCTTCAATCATAAAATTACTATATCTACAAATAAATATGTCTATTGTATGATTTATACAAAATATCATCCTAAATTCCAATTAACTTATACAACATGCACTATGTCCAAGGTAATACAGGGGATCAAAGATACAATAGGCATGATAAACATGTCTAAGATGACAGTTACTAGCTAAGAATATAGGAATGATTTTTAGTCAGATACAAATGCTCCCCAAATCAGTCACGTTCATTTACTTGCTCATTCACTCATTCATTTGTAGGGCATTTTATTAAAGGGACCAACTTCTGAAGTAGGCACTAATACAGAGATGAGTAAGATATGGTCCACTCCCTCAAGATACGTAAGATTCAGTTGAAGAAACAACTGTAAAAAGCTTTATTATGCTGGGGTAAGTAAAATGACTAGAGTTAGCCACAGGTACCAGGAGAACACACTCACACACGGAAAACTGAGTGGAATCGGGAAAGGATTCTCAGAGTACAAGCTTGGGTTGAGTCTTAACGGACCAGTAGGACCCACTAAAAATGCTTAGGAAAAATGGGGGCTGGGGCACCTGGGTGGCTCAGTCAGTTAAGCATCCGACTTCAGTGCAGGTCATGATCTCACGGTTGGTGAGTTCGAGCCCCATGTCAGGCTCCGTGCTGACAGCTCAGAGCCTGGAGCCTGCTTTGGATTCTGTGTCTCCCTCTCTCTCTGCTCCTCCCGTGCTCTCACTCTGTCTCTCTCAAAAATAAATAAACATTAAAAAATAAAAATAAAATAAAATAAAACAAAGATGGGGCTGACTCATCAAAATAGTAAAATATGCAAAGGGAACAGAGGCAGGAAGCATGGTGCTTCTGGAGAACTGTAAATTGCTCAATAAAGCAGAAGTTTAGAATGTAAATTAGGAATACTGAGAATAAAGGTTAGTGAAGTAAGCAGAGATCATGAAATACCAACATTACTATAAATCTATCCAAAAATAATGAAGTACGTTTTATGTCAAAATATTTCAGAATAGCATAAAATTTCCAGAAAAAAAAACCACATAAATTCAAAATGAAAGAAATCATATGTGTTCATCATGAATAAAATATGGATATGCAACCAAAAATGAGTATTCATAACTTTAAATATTAAATTTAAATTGGATAGAAGAAAAAATCTGGTTAAAGTGACCATTCTGACATTTATGCTCCTCTCAAGCTATGCCTCTGTGGAGCAAAGTACACTCAAGTACATCGTCCTATTTCCTACACCTCAAAGGCACATTCAACTCCCTGACTTACAGTTACAGCAATGGCATTCTTTTTTTTTTTTTTTTTCAACATTTATTTATTTTTGGGACAGAGAGAGACAGAGCATGAACGGGGGAGGGGCAGAGAGAGAGGGAGACACAGAATCGGAAACAGGCTCCAGGCTCCGAGCCATCAGCCCAGAGCCTGACGCGGGGCTCGAACTCACGGACCGCGAGATCGTGACCTGGCTGAAGTCGGACGCTTAACCGACTGCGCCACCCAGGCGCCCCACAGCAATGGCATTCTAATAGCCTCAGCCAGATGTAATGCACAAAATAAGCTGTATTTTGACTCAGAAAATAAAAATCTCAAGACTCAGAAAATAAAAATCTGTCCAAATATCAACACATATCTTTCTTTAACCAAATTTTTGTGTAAATATGCAAAAGTCCTGTTAGAAAACAAAGAACTTGGGGGACCTGTGTGGCTTAGTTGGGTGAGACTCCCACTCTTGATTTCACCTCAGGTCATGATCTCATAGTTCATGGGATCAAGCCCCTTGTCAGGCTCTGTGTTGACAGTGTGGAGCCTGCTTGGGATTCTCTCTCTCCCTCTCTCTGGCCACCCCCACTCATGTTCACTCACTCTCTATCTCAAAATAAAAAAATTAAACGTTTTTTTTAAAAAGCAAAAAACTCATAAATAAGTATCTCCTTGCTGATTTGGCAATAATGGCATCATTCTAGGAAGAAAAAAATAGGTAGAACAAAAAAGGTAAAAATGATTGACATCTATTAATAAGAAAACATACCAACTCACATAGCACACATAGATGAATTATGAAAAACAATCCTAATAAGTTTTAATTGGAAAACAAGGCTGGAATAGATAACCTGAAACCTATACATGTTGGTTTATATTCTTTGACATAAACAAGTACAGCAATATTTTTTCACATTCTCCTTTCAAGGCTCTTGCTGTTAATAAAAGCTTTGGCTGCATAAGTGAGTCAATATAAATCTTGCAAAAGCAGCAATCTTCCTAAAATGAATAAATAGAAGGTTCCCAATAAGTGCTTTTGAGCTAATATGAACTTCACCTCCATCATATTGTATGAAGTTCTACATTTAAGGGGAACAAGATGTGAATATTTATTACACTAGTAAAGTCTGCCAGGTGTCTGAGACCAATTGGTCATGATAAACTCCCAAAAATAATTCATTGGTAGTTAACTATCTCTTTTTCTGTTACACATTTTCTCCGTCACGATTTAAATATCAAATTTTTATACTTTAAGGCAGTGGTTCTTAATCTTTTTCCATCCCTTTACTTTGAGCCTATGTGTGTCCTTAAAGCTGAAGTGGTCTCTTGTAAGTAGCATATAGTTGAGTTTTGTCTTTTCAACCATCTAGTCACTCCATCTTTTGCCTGGATAATTCAATACATTTACACTGAGAGTAATTATTTATAAGTAAGGACTTACTAATGCCATCTTATTAACTGTATGTATTAAAGGTATACATCAGATCCATCTAGACAGTTTGTTAAAATAAATTACTTAGCCACATCTCTAGAGTTTGTGATTCAACAGGCCGGGGGTGGGGCGGGGGAAGGGCGCTGAGCAATTGGATTTGTAAGAAGTTCCCCAGGGGCGCCTGGGTGGCTCAGTTGGTACAGTGACCGACTTCGGCTCAGGTCACGATCTTACAGTTTGTGAGTTCGAGCCCCATGTTGGGCTCTGTGCTGACAGCTCAGAGCCTGGAGCCTGCTTCAGATTCTGTGTCTCCCCCTCTCTCTGCTCCTCCCCTGCTCATACTCTGTGTGTCTCTCTCCCTCTCAATAATAAATAAACATTAAAAAATTTAAGAAAAAAAAGAAGAGAAGTTCCCCAAGTAATTTTATGCTACTGTCAAATGACCACACTTTGCAGGGGAAAATGGGGGAATCGGTGATATAAGTTTAAGAGTACACTTATCCTGATGAGTGTTGAGTAATGTATAGAATTGCTGAATCATTATATTGTATACCTGAAAATAATACAACACTACATGTTAATTATACTTGAAATAAATAAATAAATACCGACCACACTTTGAAAAGCACTGTTTGAATAAATTTCATATATAAATAAAAAAAAAAAAAAAAAATGAAAAGCACTGTTTGGGAGTGGTTGAATGAAAACAGTCTATTTATAAACCAATATAGCATCACTCTTCCAATTTTTTTATATCAAAAAGAAAAATAAATTTGCTTAGATGAAGAACACAGAGTATGATAAAATTATTTTCAACTTTGCCTTTACATTAGACATAACATGTATTGGGGCGCCTGGGTGGCTCAGTTGGTTGAGCATCAAACTTTGGCTCAGGTCATGATCTCCCGCTTTGTGAATTCAAGCCCCTCGCCGGGCTCTGTGTTGACAGCTCAGTGCCTGGAGTCTGCTTCAGATTCTGTGTCTCCCTATCTCTCTGCCCCTCCCCCACTGGCACACACACTCTCTCTCAAATATAAAATAAACATTAAAAAAAATTAAATACAGTATGTAAACCATCCTGTTTCTAACTTATAAAGTTACAAAAACATTCATCAACTGCAAGAGCAAACCATGATCTCACAAAGCTTTTAAATTTTAAACATCATTAATAACCTTAGCAGTTAAACTAAAAGAAGCATCTCCTAGCCTAGTGATGTTAGTCTAGCCTAATATCTTCTTTCCTAGTGACTGGATATTTGGGAAGGGGGAAACAGGATTCAGTAAAGAGAAAAGATGCACAATAGCAACCTACATGGCATGCCCTTTAAATATCCATCCTCCTATAATTACCATCAGTCCTGCCAATTTTTACACTTTGATATAAAGATATGGATATAATTTTCCTAAAGTCCAAATACTCCATAGAAAAAGTCAAGATGCTTCCCGAATTAATTCCAAGAATCTTCCCTTGAAGCAGTTTGGATTCAAAACCAAAAAAATAAGTAAATAAAAACCAATCAGATTAATCAGGATGAAATAAGAAACATCCTTATAATGAATTTCTCTGGGATATTTTGGTATTAAAACTCTAAGTAAATGCATTCCTAAAAATATACTCAAAACTTACTCTCTAGGAGGCACTCTGTTCAATACTGTGGAAGATACAAAGATGAATGAAATAGCCCCTACTCTCAAGGTAGTTAGCACTAAAGAGGTTAAGATAAAAACAAGTAAAATACCTGAGAGGTTCCAACAAGTATTATAAGAGATAATTTTACGCAAGAAGGAAATTGAGGAAAGTCTTTAGGAAGCAGCTTATTGGTCAGAGGCCCTGAAAAATGGACAGAACCTCAATGGACAGAGAAAACGCAGGGGAAGGAAGGAGAGTATGAATATATGAACATTTATATATGCATAGAGCATATATCAGAAACAGCATTCTCTTTGGGTTTAAGCTTTGAACGTTAAGATACAATTTATTTGCCTTGTTTTCTAAATACAGAAGTTTCAAATATTTAAATTAAGTCTGTTATATCTTTGAACATTAATACAACCCATAATTCAGTTAGCACATGCCTGCTTGTTTTCACTTGCTAGACTAGTACTAAATGCTCATCTAACTTAAGATTTCTTACCTGATTACAGATTATCCCTGTAAAGATGATTGTTCTACTATATAATATTGTATACCATAGTTAAGATAAATGGTCATTAAAAAAAACCATTTGCCTACTTTATTATTTCTACAAAACCTGATTTCCTTTAAATGAATTAGATCAGGCATGACATCTGTTCTGATGCAGTGGTCTCTGTACACACATTACTAGAAATATAACAGAAACCAAAATAAAATGAACACCAAATGTAACTTCCCTTAAAGGATGATCAACAATAGATTTATCAGTCTCTATATAACTATACTACAATGTCAGTAATAAACTTTAGAATACCTTAGCAAATGGTGTATGTAGTGAAAGTATTTGTGTGTACTGGTATATGTGTGTTGTAATCTACATGTAAGGAGTAATAAAATATTTTATTAGGGAATAAGCCCTTCAAGATTGGCTTATATCTTGTTGCTGATACTTTTTGTATATTCATCAGGGATGCTGGTCTCTAGTTTTCTTTTTTTGTAGAGTCCTTCAGGGTAATGCTTTTGGTATCAGGGTAATGCTGGCCTCATAAAATTAGTTTGAGAGCATTCCCTCCTCTTTAATGTTTTGGCCCATACAATTAATAAGGTGGCATTAGTAACTCCTTAAATATCAATAATTACTCTAAGTATAAATGTACTAAATTCCCCAATCAAAAAACATAGAGTGACTAGATGGATAAAGAAACAAAACCCAGTCATGCCTGGGAGGATCAATATATTAAACCTCCAACTTCAGCTCAGGTCACGATCTCACGTTTCGTGAGTTTAAACCCCATGTCGGGCTCTGTGCTGACAGCTCAGAGCCTGGAGCCTGCTTCAGATTCTGTGTCTCCCTCTCTCTCTGCCCTTCCCCTGCTCATACTTGGTCTCCTTCCCTCTCAATAAATAAATAAACATTAAAAATTGAAAAAAAAAATAGCTACCTGCTGCCTACAAGAGACTCAAAATGCTTTTGGACTTTTTCATATGTCCAAAAGACTTATCCTTTAAGGACATAAAGAGGCTCAAAATGAAAGGATGGAAAAGATATTCCATGCAAGTAGAAACCAAAAGAGAGTAAGGATAGCTATATTTATATCAAACAAAATAGATTATAATCCAAAGACTTTTAAAAGAGACAAAGAAGGTAATTATAAATGATAAAGGGATCAATCCACTAAGCAATGTAAATATACAGGCACCCAACATCAGAGAACCAAAACACATTAAGCAAATACTAACAGAAATGAAGGAAGAAACAGGCAACAATACAGTAACAGTAGACTACTTTAATGCCTTATTTTGAACCATGAACAAATCATTCATTCAGAAAATCAATAAGGAAACACTGGACTTGAACCACTTTTTTGACAAAAAGGACCAGACACATACAGAATATTATATCCAACAGCAGCAGAATACACATAGCTTTCAAGTGCACATGGAACATTCTCCAGAGTAGATTAGAACGGGTCACAAAAAAAGAACACTGAAATCATACAAAGTATCTTTTCTGACAACATTGATATGAAACTAGAAATTAAGAAGAAAGAAATATCTGCTATAAACAATCTAACTTTACACTGCAAGTAAACAAAAAAGAACAAACTAAGCCCAAAGTTGGCAGAAGAAAGGAAATAATAGAGCAGAAATCAATGTAATAGAGATCGGAAAAACTACAGAAAATATTAATGAAATTAGGTGCTGATATTTTAAAAAGACAAAATTGACAAATCTTTAGCCAGACTAGGATAAAGAAAGGATCAAACAAATAAAATTATAAACGAAATAAGAGAAATTACAACTGATACCACAGAAACTCAAAGGATCTTAAGACTACTAGTATCAATAAAATGCCAACACAAATGGAATAACCTAGAATACTTAAATTCCTGCAAACATTCAACCTACCAAAATTGAATAATGAAGAAACAGTAAATCTAAAAAGACCAGTTACAAGTCAGGAGACTGAATCAGTAATCAAAAACCTGCCAACAAAGAAAAGCCCAGGACCAGATTGTTTCACTGATGAATTCTACCAAACGTTTGAAGAATTAATGCCAATCCTTCTTAAACTTTCAAAAAATAAAGGGGGAGAGATTACTCCTAAACTCATTTAATGAGGCCAGCAGTGCCCTAAGTCCAGAGCCAAGAAAGGATTCTACAAGAAGAAAACTACAGATTAATGAATTTGGATAAAAAATTTCTCAATATAAGCAAATCTAATCCAAGAGCATATTAAAGGGATCACAACCATGAACAAGTAGGATATCCCCGGGATGCAAGGATACTTCAACATATGCAAATCATTAAGTGTGATACACCATATTAGTAGAATGAAAGACAAAAATCATATGATTATCTCAATAAATTCAGAAAAGTATTTGACAAAATATAATATCCTTTCATATAAAAAAAACACGAAAAAAATGGGTGCATAAGAAACATATCTCAACATATTAAAAGCTACATATGAAAAACTCATAGCAAACATCACACTTAATGGTGAAGGGTTGAAAGCTTTTCCTCTAAGATCAGCGAGAAGCAAAGGGATGCCCACTCTCACTACTCCTGTTCAACATAGTAGGGGAAGTACTAGCCAGAGCAATTAGGTAAGAAAACAAAATAAAAGGCATCCAAATCAGAAAGGAAAAAGTAAACTTGTTTTTGTTTGCAGATGATGGTATCTTGTAGATATAAAATCCTAAAGCCTCCACTAAAAAAAACAGTTTTTAAACTGTTTTAAAACCAATCGGGGCGCCTGGGTGGCGCAGTCGGTTAAGCGGCCGACTTCAGCCAGGTCACGATCTCGCGGTCCGTGAGTTCGAGCCCCGCGTCGGGCTCTGGGCTGATAGCTCAGAGCCTGGAGCCTGCTTCCGATTCTGTGTCTCCCTCTCTCTCTGCCCCTCCCCCGTTCATGCTATGTCTCTCTCTGTCCCAAAAATAAATAAACGTTGAAAAAAAAAAAATTTAAAAAAAAAAACCAATCACCAAATTTAGTAAAATAGCAGGATACAAAATAAACATACAAAAATCAGTTGTTTCTATACACTAATCACAAAATGTGAAAAATTTTCTTAGAAATTCCATTCACAACAGCATCAGAACAATAAAATACTTAGGAATAGATTTAACCAAAGAAGTGAAAGATCTGTACACCAAGACTCTAATGCAAGAAATGGAAGAAGACATAAATGGAAAGATATCCCATGTTCACAGATGAAGAGATTATTATTGTTAAAATGTCCATATTACCCAAAGCAATCTACAGATTCAATGCAATCCCCAACAAAATTCCAATTGCATTTTTCACAGAAATAGAAAAAACAATCCTAAAATTCGTATGGAACCACAAAAGTTGCTGAATAGCCAAAACTATCTTAAGGAAGAATAAAGTTGGAGGAATCACAGGTTTATTTCCCACTATACTGCAAAGCTATAGTAATCAAAACAGTATGGTACTTGCATAAAAACAGAGACCAATGGAAAAGAATCAAGAGCCCAGAAAAAAACGCTCACATGTTTAGTCAACTGCTTTTTTGACAAGGGAGCCAAGATTACTCAATGAAGAAAAGACAGTCTCTTCAATAAATGGTGCTGGGGAAACTGAATAACCACATACAGAACAATTAAGTTGAACCCTTATCATACATCACTAACAAAGGTAACTCAAAATGGACTAAAGACTTCAGAACTGAAACCATAGCAGTGCCTGGATGGCTCAGTCAGTCAAGCATCCGACTTCAGCTCAGGTCATGATCTCACCGTCTGGGAGTTTGAGCATCACGCTGGGCTCTGTGCTGACAGCTCAGAGCCTGGAGCCTGCTTCAGATTCTATGTCTCTCTCTCTCTCTCTGCAACTCTCCCCCCCTCTCTCAAAAATAAAGATTTGAAAAATAAAACAATAATACTGTATTGTATACTTGGAAGTTGCTAAAAGAGATCTTAAGAGTTCTCACCACATACACATACATACATACATAGACATGGGTAATTAAGTAACTAACCTTATTGTGGTAAACATTTCACAATAACCTTAAACTTTCATAATGTTATGTGTCAATTATATCCCCATAAATCTGGGGAGAAAAGCCAATATCCCAAAGGAAACAGTAATATTAAGCTCTTCAGCCAACTTTATTTCCGATGAAAGTTTATTAGCTAAAAAGACTCAAGAAATATTATTTCATTGTTATATAACATTAATTTAATATACATGAAAATGTGCACTGTAGAAGCACTTTGTGAACAACATGTAAAAATCTAGTAAACCCAGTAATCTATAATCTTTGGGATGGTGTGTTAGGCTTAGGTTCCAAAACCACACAGTATCCAGAGGCTGATTGAGATATTCTCTGATACCTGAAGAGAAGACTGACCAAATTCAGGAATTAGAATAATGCCACAACTGCCTTAAGAGAACTTTTTACACAAGACATTGCTAGAACACCTAAAAGGTTAGAGAGCATGGACTTCACGAGAGTTACAGAATAGGTTGAGTGACTGTTTTTGTACATGCATACACTGACCTCTAGTTTGGGGAAGATACCAATAGCTATCAAAAATAAAATAATAATGATCGATCAACTGGCTTAGGTTACTTTGCAACCAATCTTCTATGTATGCGTGTGCGCATGTGTTGTGTGTGTGTGTGTGTGTGTGTGTGTGTGTGTAGAGTATGTAACGCTAACAGTACTGTAGGGAGATGTACTCTCCAAAATGCTGGGAAGCCAGAGTCATATTTATTATTGAAGATATCTTGAAATGAATTTTGTTTTATTCTCAAGGATCAGAATAGGGTTTTACTGATGTTAGGTGTGGCCAAGAACGTCTAAGATCTTAAAGCGTACATATACCCTTAAATGGAAATGCATAGATTGTTTGTATACATTCTTCCAAAAAGGTGACATTAGTTCCAGGTATAAAAGGATTACAGTATTAACAGCAAATAGACCTAGAGCTAGCAAGACAATACCTTGTGTAGACAATTGCACAGGCAGTTTATGGGACCATCAGGGACTCTAAAGGGCCAAGGGAAGCTACATTTAGACATATTACATCTATTCCTACTCCATGTGGCCACACCACTTCTAATAAGCTTATGTATGATTGACCAAATAGGGAACGTAAGCTAATCTTACAGCATGTGGTTTCTTCCCATAGATCCATGACCCACATAAAACACAAGTACTGATCATAGCAAACTTGTGTCAAATGTGCCATTTGTATTTATTTATACAGATTATAAGCTGTTACTATAGTTGAGCTCAATAAATATTAAACATAGCCCTTATATGCTTATACAGGTGTATCCATATAATTTGAAGATGTAATGATTCAAATGGCCATTTCTAATATTGGTATATGGGAACCTCTGATTACAATTAGCAGAAGTAACTGTAATATGAAAGAGGGTATTTTGGTCATTATTGGTAGGCTAGTAAAAACATAATGTCCTGTGTAAATATTTAAAAGAAGAGAAACTTGAAAAGGTATAAAAAATGACAGTGTTGGCAGTATACTGAAAATTAGATACAATTTCATAATTCCTTGGAAGATCCTATTTCTGCTTCTGCCACTGACTTGCAGAAAAATGACTAAGTCACTTAGCCTCTGTACATATCATGTGGTAAGAAAGATAATATTTTTGAAGTGCTAATGAATACAAATGAGAATTAATATTAAACTGTACTTCTGAATGTCCCTTTTGTCTTTATTTATTTGCAGATTTAGCATTCTGCATTTATTAGGGTAACCTCAGTTTCTCTCTAAACCTTATTAGAGTCTCTTACGCCATTTCTGATGAGAAACATCTCTGACAAGCAACACCTTTTGCACAGTTTAAAAGAACAAACCACTAGATTAAAATCAAACTTATTTGAACCAGCAACAACAAGAAAAGCAGTGTGCTATTTTATACTATACTTTCTTCTAGCCATTGTAATTCACAAACTCACTATGTCAAATCTTTTTATATTTACTCTTCAGACAGCTTTGTCTAGAATATTAATCTCTGAAACTAAACAACCATTTTTTCATGATTTTAAATGAATGAATTATAAAATGTCAATATGACAATCTCAAAAATAAAGCAAACATCTTCACAATGAAACAAAAGTCTTCCCAAAAGAAATATAAGAGCCCAGAAAGTTGTTTTCCAAACAACTACTAAATTATGTACCATCTATATAAATCAGGTGACACTGAAATTGATGACTATAGCCATATTTCTTGCTATTATTATCTTCAATTATCAAGAAGAGCTTGGAACTATTATCAAATATTCCATAATACCAGGATAAAACAATAAAGGATAATATGTAAAGAATGTTTAATCCAGCCCTAAACTCAAATATTCATACATTTTAAAATTCACTTTGTCTCTATAGAATTTATAAAGTTTTTATTCATTTAGTTTTTGAGAGAGAGAGAGAGCATGTGAGTGAGAGACAGTGACAGAGAATCCCATGAGGTGCAGAGAGAGGGAGAGAGAGAGAGAGGGAAACATAGAAGGAGAGAAAATGCAGAAACCGGACTGGGGTTCAAGCTCACCTGGAGCAGGCCTCGAGCTCACCCAATGCGCGGCTTGAACTCACCAACCCTGAGATCATGACCTGAGCTGAGGTCGGATGCTTAACTGACTGAGCCACCCAGGCACTCCTCTATAGCATTAATATATGGAAAATAATTCAAACACAAAGTTTAAATTTTTTCAATTGAGTTAAGATTTCAGTATTTTTCTTATGTGACACCTTTCTCAAAGAATGATCCATTCTTGGGGCGCCTGGGTGGCTCAGTCGGTTAAGCGTCCTACTTTAGCTCAGGTCACGATCTCGAGGTCCGTGAGTTCGCGCCCCGCATCAGGCTCTGGGCTGATGGCTCAGAGCCTGGAGCCTACTTCCGATTCTGTGTCTCCCTCTCTCTCTGCCCCTCCCCAGTTCATGCTCTGTCTCTCTCTGTCCCAAAAATAAATAAACGTTAAAAAAAAAAAATTAAAAAAAAAAAAAGAATGATCCATTCTTCCCTAGAGACCTTTTAGGCAGTGATAATCAATAACTAAAATTCCTACATTTTAAATAAAGCTTAAGATGGGGAGTTATAATTCCCATTTCTAAAAGCATATATATAATTCAGTAATGAGAACCAAATTATTAGGAATAAAGCCCATTCTATGCTTCCACTTAACCTAGTGTATTTAACTATTTTATCTCTGCAAAGACAGACAGATCTATCAAATGTGATCATCTATCCCAATCAACTTTCTCCATACTTTTGATCCTAGGCCCACAGAGGTTAAATAATTTTCTCAAGGTGAAGAGTTACTCTAAAGAACATGTAGGTTTCTGAATTTCAATCCATTGTGCTAAATATGTGACATAAGAAAATTCTTTCTATTAAAAACAATGGAAACAAGTATTCTGAGTTCTACAATAAGTATATAAGGTCACGCACTTTTTAGATTATTAACTACCATTAACTAAAACTAGATTATCAACTACCATTAGCTAAAATTACTATTTATTGATGAACTACTAATACAAAGGAGGTCTTCTCCATAAGCTTTTAAATCTCATTAAAAGCTTAACAATATTTCAAAATAGAGACTGTTACTGCCATTCTACAAGTGAAAAACCTGAAGATCAGAAAGACTGTAAATCTTTTTTAAGATCAGTTAGTAAGTAGTATACTTGAGGTTCAAATCTAAATCTGAGAAACTCACACTGCATTCATTTCACCAGACTATTCTTTCTAAATATATTCAATCTCTTACTCATAAAACCCATTTCAGTTCTAAATATAAGCTGCTCCAAGAAAGCAGACTGATGAAAATATGGAATAGGTGAACACAGTGTAGCAAGTATAAAACAAGAGGAAATCAAAGGTATAAAGTAAGTATATAAAGACTTAAAGTAAACAAAAACATAAAAATGATTCAATAATTGGACACTGACTTACTTAAGAGCATGTTAATAACTCACATGCAACATGCATAACAGTTCAAAGATTAAGAGACACAAGAGTTAAAAATCAGGACATCCTTATTCACACAAACTTTTGATCAGCAAACTTTGTATAAAGGGCCAGATAGTAAACAGCTCAGGCTTTGTGGCTACATATGGCGTCTGTTGCATGTTCTCCTTGGAATTTATTTCTTCATCAACCATTTAAAAATGTAAAACCCTACAACCCAGTAATTGCACTACCAGATATTTATCCAAAGGAGACCAAAATGTTGATTCAAAGCGGCACATGCACTCTAATATTTGTATCAGTGCTATCAACAATAGCTAAATGATGGAAAGAGCCCAAATGTCCATCAGTTAATGAACAGATAAAGAAGATGTGGTATACATATACAATGGAATACTATTTGGAAACCAAAAAGAATGAAATCTTACTATTTGCAAGAATCTGGATGGAACGAGTGTATTATGCTAAGTGAAATAAGTCAGTCAGAGAAAGACAAATATCACAGGATTTCACTCATATGTGGAATTTAAGAAACAAATCAGATAAACATAGGGGAATGGAAGGAAACATAAGATAAAAACAGAGAGGGAGACAAACCATAATAAGACTCTTAAAGACAGGGGAGCCTGGGTCACTCAGTCAGTTAGGTAACCGACTTTGGCTCAGGTCATGATCTCACGGTTTGTGGGTTTGAGTCCTGCGTCGGGCTCTGTGCTGACAGCTCAGAGCCTGAAGCCTGCTTGGGATTCTGTGTGTGTGTCTCTCTCTCTGCCTCCTCTCCCCCACTCACACACATGCTTGCTCTCTCTCCCTCTCTCTCTCAAAGACAAAACATTTTAGGGGCACCTAGGTGGCCCAGTCAGTTAAGCATTCGACTTCAGCTCAGGGCATGATCTCACGGTTCATGGGTTCAAGCCCCGCACTGGGCTCTGTGCTAACAGCTCAGAGCCTGGAGCCTGCTTGGGATTCTGTGTCTCCCTCTCTCTCCGCCCCTTCCCCGCTCACATCTGTCTCTGTCCCTCTCTCAAAAATAAACATTAGAAAAAATTTTTTAATAAATGAAACATTTTTAAAAGAAGAGAAAGACTCTTAAAGACAGAGAACAAACTGAAGGTTGTTAGAGGGGAAGTAGGTAGAGGAATGGGCTAAATGGGTGATGGGAGTAAAGAGGGGACTTGTTGGGATGAGCACTGGGTGTTATATGCAAGTGATGAATCACTGGGTTCTACTCCAGAAATCAATATATACTGTATGTTAACAAACTTGAATTTAAATAAATAAATTTAAAAGAGAGAGAGAGAGAGAGAGGAGAGAGAGAGAGGAGAGAGAGAGAGAGAGAGAGGGAGGGAGAGAGAGAGAGGAGAGAGAGAGAGAGAGAGAGAGAGAGAGAGAGGGAGGGAGGTGGAGAGGGAGCCATACAAGTGTTCAAAATAAATAAAAAATAAATAAATAAAAATGTAAAACCATTCTTTGCTTGGGAGCCATTAAAGAAAACAACAACAACAAAGAGGTGGCGAGGGCTGGATTTTCCATTAGGCATAGTTTGCCATTTAAAGCCAAGCAAACACACACACAAAACCCCAGAGAGCCAACCATCTTCAGCAAGTGAGCTACTATAAGAATCACTGGTAAAAAGGTAGCCAAATTTAATTCACACTTGAATAGTCTGTGACTATTCATATGAAAGCTATACTTACTTGTTTGTGTTCAACTGTTGACTACTTCTGGTTGTTTTTTTATCTATATTTTGAAAACTGAATTAAAAAGTATTCATCAAAAATATCTGTTTCCAAATCAACAGTGATAATTTGTCATTAGATGAACAAAAGGATAAACCATTCACAATGGGAACTTTCTGCATTTACACTTAATTTAAATCAATGTCCATGTTTAAAAGATTACATATGTATACATATAATTACACGAAAAACCCAACACTACAATAAAGGCAAATTCAAAATAATCATATACATAGTGTAGTAACGTAAAGTAACTTTTATCATCCTACTCTTGCCACATTCAATCACTCTCAGTTGGACATAAGGAAAAAAGTTCCCCATTTAGAAGTTAAGCAACATACTCTTAAATCACCTGTGGGTCAAAGAAAAAAATAACAATAGAAATTTGAAAATATTTTTTAAATTTTTGATTATTTTAATTACAATTAAGATAGGACATTGTCAAAACTTATGGGATGCAACTTAAAATTGGTGCTTAGAGAGAAATTTAAAGTTCGCCAGGCATATATCAGAAAAGAAGCAAGTTTTAAAATCAATGATATAAAATTCTTTCTGAAAAAGCTTTAAAAACAACAGCAAAAAAAAAAAAACCCACAAAAAATAGAGGATGTAAGAAATTATCAAACTAAGTAGAAATCAATAGAAAAAAAACAAACATATCATTAGAGAAAAAAGCAAAACAAAACAAAAACAACCAGACTCATTCTTGGAAACGGTAAATGAAAATGATAAACTCTTAGCAAGATAAAAGGAGTAAACAAAAATAATCAGTATCAGGAATGAAAAGAAGGACATTACTACAGGTACCACAGGTGTGGAGAAGAATATTAAAAAGTCATTATGAACAACTTTATGTCAATACATTTGAAAATGTTGATAAAATGTACACATTCCTTGAAAAACATATCTTACCAAAACTGACATAAGAAAAAATAGAAAATATGAAGAGTCCAATTTCTATTAAAAAGATCAAATCCAGAATTTAAAACCTTCCCATATCCTCTTTCACTCCCCAACTCAACCCTTGCACACCCCTCAAAAGACTCTAGACCCAGAGGGCTTTGCTGGTAGAATTCTAACAAAGATTTAAAATAGAATGAATACCAACTTTATACAAAACCTTCCAGAGAATAGAACTTCCCTGCATAACCTTGCTACCAAAACCCAAAAGGCATTGTAAGAAGGAAAAACTACAGGTATACATGTCTTGTTTAACATACAAAAAAATTTTGAAATAAAACACTGGCAAATTTAATCCAGCAATATATAAAAAGGCTAGTAAAAATTCCAGGGAGAAAGCATTTGTTTGTCAGACTGGAAAGGCTAGGAATCTTGACCACAAATCTCATTAAAATATTCTCACACAGGGAAGCAACGGTTTCCCTAAGGAAAAATAAGATACTCTTAATAGCATAAGGAATAATGGATGCAGGGTTGCAAAAATGAAAACCACATACATAAGGGAAGGTTACAAGTAGATGGCAGGTGCTCTATACATTCCAACCCATTCACTTGTTCTAGGAATATAAGTATACTCTTTACATGAGAGATGAGCAGTTACAGAGATGAGAGCCTAGAGCAAATTTTCCAATCAACCAACAGGAACAAAGACATCCCTACTTTCTAATACCAACTTCTTGAACAGAAGTAAGATATGACCTATGAAACACCCCATCAGTTTCCTTTCTACCCATGTCAATGTTCCACACTTCTGTTGTCTCAATCAAATTTTCCACCAGAAGAGTCATGCTTTGGCTCTAATCCATCTGGGAAAATTACTGCATAGCTCAGAAAAACAGATAATCCCTAAATTAATTATACATTCTTTGTGGTTTGTAAATGTATAGTTTACAGCTAGCATCTAAATTCCAGAAGAAATTTCTTCTGTTTTCCTGAATCAAACAAACAACCTTATTAGTAGGTCACAAAGTCACATTTGAATTTTCTTAAAGTTGTAATCTCAAAAATAAATGGACCTAGAACAAAAATGAATTAAGTTAAAAGGAAAGCTGTCAATTAAGTGCTCTTTAGATTTTACAAGTTCTGTCCAGTTGCAACATCTGGCCTGCTTATGGTGCGCTGCTCAAGGGCTTTTGAACAAGTTTCAATAATTTTCTAGGTATTTTCTGCTAAATGTCAACCATGACTGAGAGGCAATGTGGCAGATTCAAATTCCAAGAAGCAAAAATTCTGTGAACCGACAGTAATTTCATATTATTAAAGGTTGAGATAAAACAAACATGAAGCATGTAAAGGCATTCCTATAGAATGGCAGGCTAAGAAAGTGATGATCTCTAAGTTTTTAAAAGAAAGACTATGACATATTTACCTAACATGCTGGCAATTAACAAGTAAGAAAGCGATGTCTGCAGAAAGACAAGTAAGAGCACAGAGAAAACATGGGAAAATAAGCAGATGTACATTGGTTCCCAAACCAAAAAATTCAATCATTAATTTAATCTAGGTCAGTATCACCTCATGTCTAGATTAATACTATGTTTCCTAGTTAATTTCATTCCAATGAGGCACATGCCCCAAATTCACCTGAAAATCTAAATCTTAACCATTTTCAATGTGTCATTCCTCTGCTAAAACTCCAACTGTACCTCCCTATTACTACCAACAAAGTCTAAACTAAACTCTAGCTGTCAGAACCACGATGATTTGACCTACTCCAGTACTTCTGGAAAGGAGAATTGTGGGTTAAATATGGCTACACATTCTCTACAGTTCCTCTTTCTCTGCCCTGAATATGGAGTGTCCCTTTCACTTGCATACACTAGTAGAAGGTGGCAGAAGGGACACTGTGTGACTTTGGATACTTGGCCTTTTTCTGCTCTTGCCCTCTTGGAACACTACTATGTAAGACACCTGGACTATCCTGCTGGAAAAGCTACATGGAAGGGAGCAACTGACGGCCCCAGCTAATGAGTGAGGTCATCTGGACTGCCTTACCACAATGTAGCAACCACAAGAGCAACCCCAGATTAGAAAAACAACCCAGTTGAGGACAACTTAAATTAATGAAATTTTGTTTTAAGTCACTGGGTTTTTACTTTATCTTATATTACATACATGTTTTTGTGTGTGTGTGTGTGTGTGTGTGTGTGTATGTGTGTGTGTGTGTATACACATAATTTTATGTTGTATATAAACCCAATTTTTAAAAAGAATGCAATAAGAAAACAAACTTTAATACAAAACCTCAGCTTTTAAAAAATAGGTAACAAATGTGAACAGACACCTCACAGAAGAATGGCAATTAAGCACATGAAAAAAATGTTCAACATCATTAGCCATGGTAGAAATGCAAACTGAGGGGCAGCTGGGTAGCTCAGTCCATTGAGCATCAGACTCTTGATTTTGGCTGAGGTCATGATCTCATAGGTCATAAGTTCGGCCTGCATCAGGCTTTGCACTGAGAGCACAGAGCCTGCTTGCGATTCTTCCTCTTTCCCCTTCTCTCTGCCCCTCCCCCACTAGTGCTCTGTATCTCTCTCAAAATAAATAAACATTAAAGAAAAAAAAAAAAAAGAAATGCAAGTTGAAGCTACAGTGAGATAATACTACATTTCTGTTAAAACAGCTAAAATAAAAATAACTAACAATAGCAAGTGCTAAAAGTGAGAGCAACTGGAACTCCCAAGCATTATTGGTAGGAACGCAAAACGATGCAGATAAACTGGAAAACATTTGGGCAACTTCTTAAAAAATTAAAAATGCACTCAAATGACCCAGCCACCCCACTCCTAGATATTTACCCGAGAGAAATAAAAACTTATGTTCCTGCAAAGAGCTATAGAGCAAATGTTATAACAGCTTTGTTCATAATTGTCCAAAAACAAAAACAACCCTAACATCCTTTAACTGGTCAATACATCAAAAAAAAAAAAAAAAAAAAAAAAAAAAGACAACAATACTGTGATACATCAATACTGTCGAATACTACTTAGTATTAAAAAGGAATTAAGGGGCACCCGGATGGCTCAGTCGGTTGAGCGTCTGACTTTGGCTCAGGTCATGATCTCACAACTCTGTGAGTTCGAGCCCCACACCGGGCTCTGTGCTGATGGCTCGGAGCCTGGAGGCTGCTTCAGATTCTGTGTCTCCCTCTTTCTCTGCCCCTAACCCACTCGCATTCTGTCTCTGTCTCTCTCAAAAATAAATAAACATTAGAAAAAAAAACTTTTTTTAAATAAAAAAATAAAAAGGAATTAAAATAATACTCAGGAAAAAGAAAAAAAACTACCAATACACACAATAACATTAATGAATTCCAAGTACATTATACTAAATGAAAAAAAAAAAAGATACAGGGGCGCCTGGGTGGCTCAGTCGGTTAAGCATCCGACTTCGGCTCTGGTCATGATCTCACAGTCCGTGAGTTCGAGCCCCGCGTCGGGCTCTATGCTGACAGCTCGGAGCCTGGAGGCTGCTTCAGATTCTGTGTCTCCCTCTCTCTCTGACCCTCCCCTGTTCATGCTCTGTGTCTCTCTGTCTCAAAAATAAATAAACATTTTTTAAAATTTTTTAAAAAAAAGATACAAAAGGAGACAAACCACATTATTCTACTTAGGAACAGAATAAAATGCAGGAGAAAATAGATCAGTGGGTATTAGGGACAGAAGGTAAGGCTAGAATTTGACCACAAATGGGCACAACAGAATTCTGGTGGGAGGTAGAATTCTTCTATAATTTAATTGTGGTGGTAGTTACACGACTGTAAGTATTTGCCATAACTCATACACCTATGTGCTAAAAAAAAAAAAAAAAAAAAAGAATTTTAATGTATAAAAATTATTCATCAATAAGTCAGAATTAGACACACACACACACACACACACCCCAACCTCCCAAACTTTGTGCATAAACATTTGTACCCCTCAGAATAATGATTTTTAAATTATTTTCCTAAATATGTAGTACAATCAACAAAATTATCAAATTCTAGCTGAAGAACTGGTTAGATGGTTTTAAAACTAGTGTCCTAAATCTTAAAAATTGTAATTTCAAGCTTCTGAGTTGCTTTCCAAACCCAATCCATATGCCTCATTTGAAAGAAATGACCTAGTTTTACAGACATATGAATTACTCCTTTTTGGTCTAGCTTATGAACACATTTTTTTTTTTTTTAATAAGAAAAGACATAGCAAATTGGGTACAAAATGTTACAATGAGAGAGGGAAAAAACACCAACACCAGTAGCACATCTACTGTTCTTCCTTTTATGCCAGGGTTTCTAAAATGGAATCCCTCTGGCTAAAACACAAATGTCCCCTTGATGGAAAGACCTGAGGAGGTTTTTGTTCCTAATGAGGGAAAATAATTACTTATTTATTTTCCTAAAATTACAGCTCTCTCTATAAAAACTAACTCAAACCGTGTTTTCAGATTATATTTACAATATTAAAGCATGACGTACTGTCTCAGCTCTTAGTTGTCTCTACATTTGAACACAGTAGTTGAGAATTTAATTTCAACACAAATGAATATAAATAAAGTGGCTTACAAAACCCAAAGATCACTCCAAAGAAGAAACAACTATTATTAGAGGCAAGCTTTCTTTCATGCAATACAAACAAAATACTTGGCAGTCAGAAATAAACCAGCTGAAGTATCAGTATTGAAGTTGGAATGAGGAGAAAAATAATCAATTATTTATGAGCCTAAATTGTTAAGAAGCAAAATCTTTTCCAAGGAGCAATGATTCCCAGGATGTAGAATAAGATTTTACTACAATCAAAGCATATCCCAAAATCAATTAGCCCAGCATCTACTCTTGGCGATCTCCTACATGAGATTTTAGTTGAGATTTCTGAATCAGTGACTTCTCTCTGGTTTCTAGTCACAGAGGCAACACATTTCATCAGAGTCCAGGCTTCCAGGTCATACTGCTAGGAAGCAAAGTAAGCTCCACCACTTGTGGAAAGTACAACTTTGGGAAAAATTAAATTACTTAATATCCCTTTCATACCTCATTGTAAAATGGTTATAAAAATAGTACCGGCATCTCATAAAGAAATTTATGAAATTTAATGAGATAATCCAAGCAAAGCCCTTGGCACAGTACCTGGCACATGATAAACTTGATAAATGACAGCTATTATTATTAACCTCTAAATTATCAACCTTTGATTCTCATAACAAATGACTGAGTAAGACTCTATTGAGAGATCACCTCTCCATGATACTCCCAGGCTCCCGCCCAAAAGGAAATAAAAGGATATATAAATGCAAGAAGTTCTCTGTCCACTTTCTAATCCTTAATTACTTTGTATTTTACCGCATGGTACTACTTCTACAAATGACAGGAATAATTTTTCATTCATTGTATAAAATTCTTAAAACCTAGCATTTTCTTCCATAGAACATAAAAGGACCAAAAATAATATTATGGTGAAGAAAAAAGTTGAGAGAAAGAAGTGAGTTCCAAAGAGTGCACGGGCAGTGGCAGTGGGGAGGTAAGGGAATCGGAGAACCATAGAAGTCTTCCCTCAAGCTCCAAAAGCATGTGACTCTGCCAACTACATTGTTTTTTCACAGACTGCTACTCAGCTTCCACACCCTAGCATTCTCCCTCTCTCCTTCCCCATCTGCTCTGAAGGCTCTATGCACAGTAGGATGCTTTCACCTTCTACTCCTCAATGTATCTTTCCCAAAAGGGAATGAATTCTGTCCTCTTTTTCTCTACACTACCTCTCTTAGGGTCAATTACCAACTCTAGAGTAATGACTCTTCATCTCAAATCTTCAAATTCTAGCCTGAGAGACAGCAGGCACTAAACACATAATCACCTTCATATATAAAGAAGAGAAACTAGAATTTAGGAATTATTTGTTCCCTGAAAATACAAGATTTTGTATTTCCTAACAGGTGATGCCTTCCAACATACATGGCACATTTTTTAATTGACTAGAAGCAGCAACAATAACAACTCCCTAAGTTCCAGATCCAGTTGTTTTATTTATTTTTTTTTTAATTTTTTTTCAACGTTTTTATTTATTATGGGACAGACAGAGACAGAGCATGAACGGGGGAGGGGCAGAGAGAGAGGGAGACACAGAATCGGAAACAGGCTCCAGGCTCCGAGCCATCAGCCCGGAGCCTGACGCGGGGCTCGAACTCACGGACCGTGAGATCGTGACCTGGCTGAAGTCGGACGCTTAACCGACTGCGCCACCCAGGCGCCCCAGTTGTTTTATTTAATGATGAATTTTTGTTTCTTCATTTTAGTAAGTTATATTTAGACTGACTCAGCCTCCCAATTATAAATGTCATTGTTATAGTCCATATAATAAAAATTTTAATATGTGCTAATTTAAATCATACAAAGTTTGTATTTAATGTATCAAAATTATTCAAAATGCTGAAGACAACTATAAATGAAGTATAAAAACATAAATTAAATGGCATCGTTTTTCTATATTAAAATCTATGTGCAAAATAAGTTTTGACACTATGGAGAAATTCTCTATTCATATAGAATTGGTATAAAAAGTATCTCACTAAAATATTTAAATTTTTACAAAAACAGTTTAAAAAAATCATTAAGTATTTTTTAATCGATGAATGAAGCCCTGAAACTAAAAAACAAAGTACAATACTTCATCATTCTTCCTTCATTTTCAGAACCTACCGGAGAGATTCAGCCATTCGCCTCAAATCTTCATTTTGCTGTTTTAAGCGTTCAAGCTTTGCCAGAATCTTGGACAGTTCTCGGCTAGAGTGATCAGGGTGGTCATTATCTCGTACCAAGTGACCACCTATATAAAACAGCAAGGTCCCCCAGGCAAAAAGAATGAGCATAATCCAACGCCAGGAACCAGTCCATGGCCGCATTTTCAGATCTTCAACTCACTCCCCTGGCTTCCCGGAGCTCAAAGAATTGGAAACATCTTAAGTCTGTTTGTAGCTAGTGCGTAAGCAGTAGCCTTTTGTTGTTTCAACACATCATGCTTCAGAGAATTTGTGTCTCTGGTAGTCCTGTAGCGAATCTTTCAAGGAGATCCTCCTGGTGGTATGAGTAAGAAGCTTTACTGTCTTGTGCTTCATGGACTCTACATGCTGTGGAAAGAGTAAGAAACGTATTTAAATTATTTAGGATATGGAAAATAGCATATGCTGAGATTCATGGAGTTGGAGGAAACACTCTGGTGTTGACTGGCAGATAACCTAACTGCCTAATAATAAGTAAAAGGCAAAAGCTTTCATATCTGCCTATTAAATCAACTATGTATATATACTAGGGCTCTACCAGATTAATTAATTAGCTCTAAGCTTGAAAGTCCTCTAAGTGCCATCATCACTTTTCCTTCATACACCATTGTCAATAGATCATATATGGAGATCAAAAAACTGTATCTTTGAATAAGCAATCAAAACCAAACAAAATGTATTCAACTACATATTTTGGTCTAATGTTTCCATTAACTCAAACAGAAACATGTTCTGTGTATGAGTGAATTCATTCCTGTAAGATCTTGACTCCATCCCCCTCCATCTCACTACTCAACTGCCTTTATACTACTTAACCCTGCAGGTGACAGGCAGAGTGTCACTGATAAATTCTAAAAGTGATGTGTATGTTAGCTAATAAGCAAAGGTTATCACAGCCATTAAGCAGCAGGTAACCACTCCATATATCACAAGCAAAGGCTCATAAAGATTAGGCTAGATTATCCGTTCCTCAATTTATTAAAAAATACCAATAACTGCAACATAAGCCTATACCAATTATATCTTAGTCACTGTTACATCTTAATTATAAGTGCACATACTTTCTCAGGCGTGGCTGTGGGTTTCATTTGTCACTTTATCATCTGGCTTAGAATCTCCTTTAGAAACAAAACAGTTTTTTCCCCAAGAAAAAAATTATAGGCAGATCAAAGATCAGTCATATGATGCCTACTTTTCATGCTATATAGAAAAATACAGGTATTCAGAGTTTCCTAGTTAAAAAGCAAATTAAAAAATGAATCCACTGATGGTTTAAGGTATGGATTTAATTCAGTAAGTCAACAAAAGAAGCTATTAAATCTGAGTTAATAATATTGTGGGTGACAATATATGCAACATTGTAAATTGTTGTTATACCATATGCTGAATCCATAATATAGTCTAGTTAATTCCAAACTATACCAATAAGATATTAATTTTTTTAATCTTTCCCTTCATAGCAAAAGTTAACTTAGAAACATAACTGTGATAAACAAAAGATAGCTTTCTAAAGACATCATTTAAATAACAATAAAAAGATGTGCTGTAACATTTTATTAAAATTACAATTAAAAATTATAATTTTTCAAAGCCAGCAAAACTATAATAACTCAAATAGAAACAGAAGTCTACAGAAACATAAATCTTGTTACATAAAATACCTTAAATTCTTATAAACCATCATCAAAAATAACCAAAATATTAAGTTACCACATTTCACAACGTAGTAATATTGACATCACAGAAGTTGTAAAAACTCATTAAAAATTGTTTTAGGAGATGGGGCACCTGGGTGGCTCAGTTGGTTAAGCATCCGACTTCAGATCAGGTCATGATCTCACAGTTCGTGGGTTCGAGCCCCATGTTAGGCTCCATGCTGACATCTCAGAGCCTGGAGCCTTCTTCAGATTCTGTGTGTCTCTCTCTCTGCCCCTCCCCTACTCATGCTCTGTCTCTCTCTCTCAAAAATAAATAAACGCATTTTTAAAAAAATTGTTGTAGGAGCAAAACATGGTCATTTTCTTAATAGCATCATTTGCACTTTTTTTTTAAGTTTATTTATTTATTTTGAGAGAGCGCACGAGCATGTAAGCGTGAGTGGGGGAGAGGCAGAGAGAGAGGGAGAGAGAATCCCAAGCAGGCTCCATTATGTCAACCCAGAGCCTGATACAGGGCTCAATCTCAGGAACCATAAGATCATGATCTGAGCCAAAATCAAAAGCTGGATGCTTAACTGACACAGCCATCCAGGCACCCCTGCATTCTGTTTTTGGAAGAGAATGCTTCCCAATTTTATTGTTCTTGGCTAGTATTTAAACATGAAATCAGAAAAAACAAGCCAAGCTGAACATCAAGTAGTTTTCTATGTAATTTTCCTTAGCATGGTTTAAAAGTTGGTATAGAATTTTTTACCCTATCCATAATGAATGCCTGCTTCCTTACTGTGTTTACTGCCTATTGTTTAAACTATGAACTATGTCTGTTAAAATGTAAACTCCATGATATTTCTCCATTTTGTTCACTGATGTATCCTAAGTACTTAGAGCAGTATTTGACCCTTAGTAAGTACTAATAAAATTTTTGAGTAAATAAGTGAATGAGTGAAGGATATCATACATGACATATGGTAGTATGATATATTACACAATTCATGCACATTAGCCTCAAGTGTCATTTTATACTCCACTTAAGAAAGCGAATCTGAATGTAGAAAGTAAGACAGTGCTATTATGAGGAAAACAGTTCAAAAATAAAAGACATCCATAAGCTTTAGGATTTATTATTATCAACACATGTCTCACAAGACACCCTCAAATATTTAAAATATATTGGTCTACGGGGCACCTGGGTGGCTCAGTCAAGCGTCCAACTTCGGCTCAGGTCATGATCTTGCGGTCTGTGAGCTCGAGCCCTGCGTTGGGCTCTGTGCTGACAGCTCAGAGCCTGGAGCCTGCGTTGGATTCTGTGTCTCCCTCTCTCTCTGCCCCTCCCCTGCTTACACGTGTATCTGTCTCTCTTTCTCTCAAAAGTAAATAAATATTTAAAAAATTATAATATATTGGTCTAAAAGGCCATAACATCAACTTATGGTTACCTTTCAAACATGAGAAAATGATTTTCTCAAAATTAGTGAAAATATTTCAAATTTATTAGTAAGAAAGATTTCAACATTAACTACATGAGCTAATTTCTGACTAAAATTTGTATAGTAGTGTTTGTTGAGATTTCTTCTAGGAGTGGGTTAAGTATTTATTAATTCATTCTTATTTGAGATTCACATACCACCTTTCATCTGCAGAATATATATATATATATTTTTTTTTTTTTTTCAGGATATTAAGTGGATTGAAATGTGTCAGGCTTCCTTACACAAATTTATTTAATTAGTGAATACCACTTTTTTTTTTAAGGTAATGCGTATTTAAATGATTTTTTTTTTTTGTATTTACAGAGATTCTTTGGGTTACATTTGCTTAATGTCTCTGAAACAAAAAAATATATATGTAATTTTTCAAAGTAATTTCTTGAATCTGAAAGCTAAAGTATATAATCAGTAAAACTGAGAGCTTTAATAAAGTTGCTCTGAGGCTTAGATGGCGTTAATATATAATGCACTTACTATAATGCTGGGCCCATAAGAGGTGCACAATAAAAGGTAATACTATTTTAATGCTGATACGATATGGAGATTAAAAATATGGGTACTAGAATAGGCAAAGCCTAGACTAAAGTGTTGTTCTGCTATATCACAGCTAGGTAACCTTACTGACGTTCAATTTCTTTTTCTGTAAAATGGATATAATACATACTACCTCTCCCACAGAATACTAAAAGAGGCGTAAACAAAATAATCTTGGGAAGCAGTTAGCATATCACTAGTGAATTTTTCTTATGCTACATATGTTAATGCTGTTACATTATTTTAGACTCATTTATAATATTTTGTATAATTTATATACCATATATTATCATAGGCAGTTTGTAAAATAGCTGCCAATGATCCCGGTGTCCTGTACTCATGCCCTGTGTAATCTCCACCTCCTGAATGTGGGCTGGACCTAGTGACTTGCTTCTTAGAATACAGCAAAGTGATATGATTTCACTTCTGAGATAAGTTTACAAAACACTGATATTTCTTTCTTGCTCACATTCTCTCTTCTTGTTTACTTTGATGCTGCCATTTGAAAAGGCCCATGTGGAATGGAACTGAATCTGCCAACAACCACATGAGTAAGCCTGGAAATGGATCCTGCACCTGTCAAACTTTGATGTGACTACAGCTTGGTTCACATTTTGATTTCAGGCTTTTGAAAGACCATAAGCCAGATGATCTAGCTAAGCCATGCCCAGATTCTTGGTCAGCAGATAATAACTGTTTTAAACCACTCAGTCTTAGGGCAATTTGTTATGTAACAATAGATAATTAATATACTGGGGCTGAATGCCTGGTCTTCAGTTCATGTGTTATTCTTTCTGTTCACAGCAAGTTGTACAAAGTCTAAGGCACGGAGTAGGCATTCCAGATACCAGACACAATTGAATCTTAATCACATCTTCTTATATATCCTGCTAACACATCTTACAAATACCATAAAAGTTAAACTCAATTTACAGCTTAGTTTTATACCATACTAAAAGTGTAAAGGCCATTTTTCTTAATGTTTGCTAAACAGAGTTCCACTGCCAACCATGTCAGAATAACTAGTACTAGATTGCCCTCACACGTAAACAACTAGAAAACCTAAATATTCAGAAAAACTGTTTTCAGAGATTGGGCAATGGTCAGGCAAGACTGTGATGCCTGAGATGAGATTAACAATCAAAGGTAAGCCCTATAATTACTCCAGCTTTTGCCTAAAATTTACTGAACACCCCACAAAAGGGGAGAACCCAGGCAAAGCACAGCTATCTTCCTGAGGTGATAAGATAGAGACTACAGTTTAAAAGTTTAAGGGGAGAGGGTCTACAAGTCAGTATATCAAAGAGGAGGGAGTTGCCCAGAGAAAAGGATCCAAAAATCGGCATAAGTGATCCTTTAGTCTTTGGCTAGATACTAGGCTCTACATGCAGAAGTCTCACAAGGCTGGCAAGAACAATTATCAAGGAAAGAAAAATTAAATACTAGGTAAATGAAAAATGAACATCTCTCAGAGATCGTATAAAGGGGAAAACCTAGGAGTCCCACCCATATAAAATGAAAATGCCACATAGAAAATCTAGGGCATTCAGCAGAAAGCCAAGAAATAAAACATCTTAGAAGTTAAAGTTAAGTAAGCCGTAGAGTAGGGATCAGAAAATTGTCTCTAAAGAACAAGATAATAAATATCACAAGCTATGTGAAACACATACAGTCTCTACCATATATTTTTGTTTTTATTTTTTATTTCTTTATAGCCCTTTAAGAATGTAAAATCCAATTTTAGCTCAAAAGCTATACAAAAACACTCTGTCGACCAGCTTTAGCTCATGAGTCAAAAGTTTAATGACTACAGCCATAGAATAAAGATTAGGCTGACAAAAGCTATAACAAAACTTAAAAACAAGCTACAGAAGGACCAAGGTGATCCAAAAGTAAATTAAATGTCTATCAAATTCTTTCAAGAAAGACAACAAAATACAGTCAACAATATAAAGTTCACACTCTCCAACAACTAATCAAAAATTACAAAGAACACTGAGAGAGATCATCTTGTGATGCAGGCATCCAATGACATGCTAAAGGCTAAGGATGTACTAGAATATTGAGCAAACAATCTTGGCACTCCAAGGCCCCACACTAAGAATGAGGTAGCAGCATTCAACTACTGCAAGAGTTTTAAGTCTCTGATTCAGTGAAGGGAACAACTGCAAAAACAACAATTCAATCACTGACTGGAATGATCCCATCCCCATCCATACATAAACAAACAGCCTCAAAGAAGAAACGTGCCCATTTCTGGGCATAACCATTCACCTCAGTCTTTACTGCTCTGTCCTTAAAATGTCTGGCATGCAACATAAATCATGAGACATTAAAAAAAAAAAAAAAAGCAAGATGTAACAAACCATTTTCAAGAGATAAAGCAAACACCAGAACCAGAATCATAAATGAACTAGAAACAGATTCTAACAGAATCTGTTAGAACTACCAGACAGAAAATATAGAATAATTATAACTAAACATTAAAAAATCTGTGATACATGTGGACAACATACATGAACTAATGGATTCAGCAGTTGAAATACCAAATAAACAAAAATAAAATATCAGAGGACCTTAAACAGGCCTATAAGAAAACTGGACAGAAGTGAAAACGAATCAGTGAACATGACAAGAGGTCACAGATATTATACAAAATAAAACCCGAAGAGGAAAAAAAGACTGGGAAAAAAAAGGAACTCAAAAGCTGTGGGAGGATGATCTGAAACATACGTAACTAGAGCTGCAGAGAGGATAAAAAATGAGGCAAAAAATACATTTTAAAAGATGTTAGCTGAGAATTTTCTAAAATGAATGAATGATAAACCACAAATCTAAGAAATGAAGAAAACTGCTGGAAGGATAAATTTAAAAGGTAGGCAAAGCTGCTGAAAAACAAAGATAGAAAATCTTGCAGGTAGCTAGGGAAAAAACTTAACATACAGATAAACAAAGAATAAGAACATACTTCTTATGAAAAACAATGTCAACCAGAAGACAATGGAGCAACTTCTTTAAAATACTGGGTAGGGAGGGGCGCCTGGGTGGCTCAGTTGGTTAAGAGTCTGACTTCAGGTCAGGTCATGATCTCACAGCTAATTAGTTCGAGTCCCGCATCGGGCTCTGTGCTGACAGCTCAGAGCCTAGAGCCTGCTTCAGATTCTGTCTCTCCCTCTCTCTGCCCCTCCCCAGCTCACACTCTGTCTCTGTCTCTCTCTGTCTCTCTCTGTCTCTCTCTGTCTGTCTCTCTCTCTCTCTCTCTCTCTCAAAAATAAATAAACGTTAAAAACATTAAAAAAAAAATAGTGGGGAGAATGGGAGTGGGGAGAAGGTCAACTTACAACCAGTGAAAATATCTCCCAAAAGTTAGTTGTTTCCAGGAGAAGAAAAGGGGGGAGAGGGTGCTGAAAAATACTCTGTGCCAGCAAAACCGCACTACATATAAAAAGTTAAATGAAGTCTTTCAAGTAGGAGGAGGAGGATACTATGTAGAAATATGGATCTACACAAAGAAAAAAATAGCACCAAAAATGGTAAAATCTAAAGAAAATAACGACATATTTTCCCTTAACTTAATAACAATAAATAGCTAATTCACAAATGGCAATAATGTATCACTAGGTTTACAAATCTGTAGAATATATGATGACAAAACACAAAAGGAGAGGAGGGAGGAAATGGGAGTGCACTGTAGTAAAGTTCTCATTATATATTAGACTGAGAACTTAAAAGTGTATATTGTAAGCCCTAGAGCTGCACTGTCTGCTTCAATTGTCACTAGCCACATGCAATTATTTAAATTAGAATGGAAAGCCTGGGTGGTTCAGTCGGTTGAGCTGCAGACTTCAGCTCAAGTCATGATCTCACAGGTTCGTGAGTTCGAGACCCACATCAGGCTCACTGCTGTCAACGCAAAGCCCACTTTAGATCTCTATCCTCCTCTCTCTCTGCCCCTCCCCTGCTCAGTGTTCTCTCTCTCAAAAATAAATAAAACATTAAAATTTTTTTTTAATTAGAATTAAAATTATAAATGTATCCTCAGTCATAATTCAATCGTTCAATAGCCACTTGTGCCTATGGCTACCACTGTGAATGGTACAGATTTGGAACACTTCCATCATCTCATTAAGTATCAGCCAGGACTCTTCCAGAGCAACAAATAATTTAGAAAATAAAAATAAGTATGAAAAATCCGATAGTGGAGACAAAATTTTTTAAAAAGTGTAATTCAAAATATGAAACAGAAAGGATGAACATAAGATATCTAATTTAGATATCTTTGGGCTTTCTGAGATAGGAGATAATTTAGTATCTTGAAAAGACAGGAAGTTTCACAGTTGCAACAGAGAAGGGAGCACATTTGAGATAAGAGAAATGGTATGAGCAAAGGTCTTTGTTCATTATGGTGACCATTTCTGAAACGAACTCTCCTGTGCCACCAGTTAGTAGTTTACCTTCTAATAAGTTACTTCACTCAGTGTAGTTATTTATATACTAAGCTCTATTTATTTTAAAATATATAGTATGGTTCTTATCATCATTTGTAATAGAGAACACGTGGAACAAATCTACCAGGTACTTTATCTGTATAAAACACCGTAATTCGATCACTCATTCACTCAAAAAATACTTAATAAGTCCCTATCATATAAAAGACACTGTCCTAGGCAGTGGATTGTAGCAGTGAGCAAGACAGACTAAAGTCTCTGCCCTCAAGAGGTAATATTCTAATGCATTCTAATTGCAAAGGAAAATAATTGAACAGAAACAACCTCATAAAAGCCTCTTCTTGCAGCAACCAACATACTGAGTGATACAGTGAGAAACTGAATATGGACTATACCACCTAATACATTTCTAAAAGAACTAGTTTAATCATTCTGTTAAAAATAACAAAAAATGCAGTACCATTCATAACAATGTCAAATGGACTATTCTTATCTCTAACAAATATGAAAATGACCAATAGCCACTTCCTTTAGCATATGACTATGTGCAGATGTTTCCAAGAATTACATTCAAGAGGCTTCACTTTATTGCTAAGGCCAAAAGATGAGCACATGAAAATATGCTACAGAACTGACTGACTAAGGGTCAGAACAAAGACTTGTTCTGCTATGAACCATGTTTGTAAGAGGGTGGTGTTCTAAACTCAAAAATCAATCGGTACTCATTTAACTAATATAAGTATGTATACACTTATACATTGTGCAAAGGGAAATATGGCATCATATATCCAGTATTTACATGAACATGCCCTTTGATGAGAAATTCCACTACAGGAATTTTAACACATGAACAAAATGCATTTACAACATTTTTCCAATATTTCCATGCTGGAAAAAAATATAACTGCCCATTAACAGAAATATGGCTTAATAAATTATGAATTACTTTTACCCCCATAAAACTGTGTTTTTAGCATGATGCCAATAAGGAGGAAAATGTGACTCCGAAGAAAGTCAGTTTAAAACAAACCCCTAAGAGCTGATGATAGCATACAAGAAAACTAAAACAATTACTAAAAATATATGCCAGGATTTAAATTTGAAAACTGGAAAAGAAATAAAAACCACAACAAAAAAATGCAACTTCTATAACTAAAGAAAAAAATCAAATGTTTAAAAATTGTCTTGGAAAAGATTAAAGAGCAGATTAGATGCTACAGAGGAGAAGTTCAGTGGATTTGAAAACAGTGTAATAAAAAATATCATCACAAGGAAAAGACAATTTAACAACTGTATGGTGACAAATGTTAACTAGACTTATTGTGGTGATCGTTTCATAATATATACAAATATCAAATCATGATATTGTACACCTGAAATTAATATAATGTTATATGTTAATTTTTAAAAATTATCCAAAGAGAAAAATATTCAGAAAAAAAATCTGAAGGAGATTTGATAAAAAAGAAAAATTTAAAGCTGCCAATTTATAGCACTAACCCTAGGTTAGATATTATGGTGCTGCACAGCTAGCACCAGAGCTGTATCATCATGAACTGAAAACTTTTGGGTATAAAACTCAAATAAAAGTCATCCATCATCACTGCAAGAAAGCAATTTACATCATTACCTTCAGGGCCAGGAATCTACCAGCATTTCCCCATTTTGGCACTCAACTTGAAAAAGGATTTCTCAGAACAAAATCTGTCATCCAACTTAAAGTAATGTACACTGAAAATAAGCTTAGTCATAAGCATATGCAGAATTTCCAATGTATTTTACAATACAAATAAAATCATAATTTAGAAGGGAAAAATAATTACAGAGAAAAATGCAAACATGGTAAAAAGAATTTCAGGGGGCTTCTTAGAAAAAAGTACAAATTAGTGGACAATCGAACATCTTTTATAAGTGCTAAAATAGGGGGGTGGGAGGGAGGGATGGGTGGGTGATGGGTATTGAGGAGGGCACCTTTTGGGATGAGCACTGGGTGTTGTATGGAAACCAATTTGACAATAAATTTCATATATTGAAAAAATAAATAAACAAATAAATAAATAAAAATGTTTATCAGACAAAAAAAAGTGCTAAAATTAAAAAAATGGCAAAACTACACTTTGTTATGTAGTGAAAATATTTTCAAAGATAAAAGCAGTTTTCTGTGAACTTAAGGTTTCACTTAACTTGGGTAAATACCCTAGAATGGGACTGTTGTGTCATAAGGAAAATGTGTGTTAGAAGGAGAAGGGGGAGGGGGAGGGGGAGGGGGAGGAGGAGGAGGAGGAGGAGGACGAGGGGGAGGGGGAGGGGGAGGAGGAGGACCACGAGGAGGAGGACGAGGGGGAGGGGGAGGGGGAGGAGGAGGACGACGACGAGGAGGACGAGGGGGAGGGGGAGGAGGAGGAGGACGAGGAGGACGAAGAGGAAGAGGAGGAGGAGGAGGAGGAGGAGCCAAACTGTACTCCAAAGTAGCTGCTCATTCTGACTTATCCCCAGCAATGAATGAGAGTTCCTGTTACTCCACAATCTTCCCAGCATTTGGGACTCTGAATTTTTTAAAGCAATTCTAATATTGTGTGGTGGTATCTTGGTATGGTTTCAATTTGCATCCAGTTTCCCTAATAACAAATGACATTAAGAAATGTGATTATGTTTTCATGTGTTTATTTGCCATCCATATATCCTCTTTGGTGAAATGTCTATTGTGATCTTTTTGCCATTTGTATATTAGACTGTTGATTGTTGAGATTTAAGAGTCATTTATATAGTCTAGATACAAATACTTTTATCAGGTATGTGACTTTTCAAGTATTTTCTCCCAGTCTGTAACTTACCTTTTCATTCTCTTAAGAATGTCTTACATACAACAAAAATTTTAAGGTTTTTGATGAAATACAATTTATTCTTTTCTAATTGTGGTTTTGATATTATATATAAAAGTTCAATCCCAAATCCAAGGTCACATATATTTTCTCCTATGTTTTCTTACAGTAGTTTTAGGATTCAAAGTTAAAACTACACTTACCCCAGATTGCCACTCCTAGATATCAACTCAAGAGGTATAAAAGCTTATGTTCTCACAAAATCTAATACTCAAATGTTTACAGTAGCTTTATATATCATAGAAAAAATCTGGAAAAAATTGAGATGGCCTTCAACAGGTGAATGAATTTAACTCTGATAAAACCAAGGAATATTACTCAGCAATAAAATGGAAGGAGATTCAAGATGCAAGGAGAGGCTGATTACAAAGGGGCCACAGGGGAAATTTTTACAGTGATGGAACAATTCTAAAGGGTACTGAAGAAGGGCACATCATCTCTGAGGTATGCATCTGCAAACCCATACCTTCATTCTAATAATGAGAAAAATGCCAGAGGATCATTCAACAAGACACCTGACCCATACATACTCTTCAAAACTATCAAGGTCATAGAAATCATGAAACAACTAAGAAACTGTCAAAAGATTTGAAAAGACCAAGGAGACATAATGAGTAAATGCAACATGGTATCCTGGATTAGATCTTAGAAGAGAAAGGGACACTGCCCCAAATATGACTTGTAGTTTAATTAATAACATTGCACCACTGTTAATTTATTAGTTTGACAATTTACCAAAGCTATGTAAGATATTAGCATTAGGGAAACATGGGCAAGAAATATATGGAAACTTCTGTACTTTCTTCACAAACTTCCTGTAATTCTAAAATTATTCCAAAATAAGTTTCTTTTTTAAAATAAAGGCAAAACAAGTACATCTTCAAAAATCAAAAGCTGAAAGAACTTGTAGGTGGCAGATATGTATTACAAGATATATGTAAAAGGATGTTTTTCAGGATGATTGTAATTGGATATGTGAACATAAACAATGGATTTAAACAGACATATTAAATGTATGGTAAGTATAATTGAAACTTCCTCATATTAACTTATTTTAAAATAAATGATTCTTTTATGACAAAGTATCATGGGACATATAACAATGTCATAAAATGTATGACAATAATAATAAAGGATGACAGGAAGAAAAAGGAAAGATACAGTATTGAAGTTCCCACATTATCCTTCAAGAAGTATTACAATATTTGAAAGTTTGGTGAAATAGGTAAAAAGGTTCAAAATGTAAACCCTACCCATGAATATAAAACAGATAAGCATTAGGAAAAAAATGGATACAAGTTCCTTGAAAAGACCTATAAAATTAACAATATATCAGCTGAACTAATCAAGGGGAGAGAGAAAAATAAGACATAAGTTGCCAATATTAGGAACGGAAGAGGGAGCATTACTACAGATGCTACAAAAAGATAAGAGAATATGGTAAGCAACTTTGTGTCAACAAATACAAAGCCAGACCTGAAACTGGCAAACTTCGTTCCTTTATTTTTATAAGCAGCCTCCACACTAGGTGTGGAGCCTAAGAAGAAAGGCATAAATTTCTTAAAAGAAACAAAAACAAAGCTCAATCAAAAATTAACATTCTGAATAGCTGTATAGCCTCATAACTATTAAAGATGTTGAACATATATTTATAAACCTTCCCAAAAAGAAGACACCAGGCCCATTTGGCTTTATTTGTGAATTCTACCAGACATATGTACAGAAGATGTAACAGGAATTTTATATAAGTTTTTCTAGAAAAGAAAAAAAATTAGCTTCATGAAAAGCTAAATATATTTTGCCATATAACTCAACAATTCCACTCTTAAAGGGAAACAAAGACCTACGCAAAGTCTTGAACAAGAATGTTCACAGCTACTTTATTATAAGAGCCAAAATTTTGAAAAAATTCAAGTATCTTACAACACATGAATGGATAAACAAATTGTGACACATTCATATAATGGAATAGTATTCAGTAAAAAGAAACAAACTACTAATATACACAACAACATGGATGAATCTCAATAACATGCCTGGCAAAAGATACCAGGGACAAAAAAAGTACACATTAATATGAAATTTTAGAACAAAGAAACTAATACATAGTGCCAAGGAGCAAGCTGTGACTGACGAAAAAGGGGAATGACAGGTACATGAAGTTATAAATTTGAGAAAAAACATCTAACTGTACACTTGATATGGGTACATTTACTTGATGCAAATTATGCTTCAATAAAGTTGAAAAACATTTTAAGAGAAAGTTTAAACAGTCTCCAATTTGTGAATGTAATTGCAAAGGTCAATAACCGAAGACTGCTAATTCACTAAATGGCTAAATTATGTGCTTGCATCTTGGATATCAATGAAATATTTTTTTTTCAGCAAAATCACTGTACATTCTTTCCTGAATAAAAAATTTCAAAGGTAATTATTCTATTGATATAATCAATTCAATCCAACTGTAACGTGAAGATTGTATTTCTCATACATTTCAAAAACTGTAAATACCGATTCAAATCACTAGTAATACAATTAACAAACCATAGAGAAATTGTGTTGAATCTTTTTAGTAGTCTAACCCTTTCTCAAAACAAAAGAAATAATCACAAATATTCAAAATAATGATTCCCTAAATTAAAATACATACTAGTTATTATTATTATAAAATATATAGTTCAGAGGGTTATCATCTTTAGAAGAATTTACTTTCTTCCTGGAAAGAGTAAAAACCAAATTATTACTACAGACTGTTTCTTGAAGTAATTCACTGTAAAAAACTGAAAACTACAACAGAAAAGTAAAATAATTTATTCAACAAATTTAAACAGATTTAATTAATGATTACCATAATGTAGCAGGGGTTAAGTATACCTATTACATTTTAAAGGCATCATGTTGATAAAGGGAAACATAAATAAAACTTTTAGAGAAAAGCTAGTTATCTATTATAAAGTACAAATATTTAAAAAGCCCCTATACACACAGAGTTCAATTCAATCCTAGTTACCAAACACGCAACGCTTTAAATGTCTTCTCATTTGATCTGTATTCATTTTCAAATTAAGTACTGTTACAGAATTTATTTAAAATATTTCTTACTGTCTAGCCTCCATATATGGAAAAAGTGCAGTTTATAAAATTATGTGTTTATTAATTTAAAAAAGTAGAAAAAAACAAGTAAAAATAGTATCATAAATTAAAATGACCTTTTAATGTTAGTTGAAATCAACTTTTATTTATGTTAAAGCACTTGGTAAAACCAAATAAACTGAAATGTAAAATAAAGGGAGGGAGGAAGAAAGTGGAAAAAGGGAGGTAAGAATGCCAGGGAGGGGAAAGCAGGGGAGGGGAAAGCAGGGAAGGGGAAGGAAGGACAGAAAAGGAAATTTTCATATAGCCCCTAAGACTATAAAATTCAATTTTAATTCATTACTTACAGAGTCATCTATCAAACTTTCACATTGCTTATCAGTAAGGTCACAGTATATGCACATATGAATTTAAAATGCTAGGCATCCTGAATACATAAGCACAAAATACTCTATTTAAATTCACTGAAACCAGCCAATATCTTAGAAATTAATCTTCCTCATTATGAAGTGCAAACAAATAATCACATTAATGAGGTCTCTATCAGGAGTATCTCACTCACCTTAACTCAAGATAACACACCAGCTTGTGTTTACTGATGCAATTAATTTGTACTATTCAAACGGGTCCAGAAATCTGGCCTTGGCATCTGTACTTTTGGCCCTGAATAAATTAAAACTGCTAAAAAGCGGTAATATAAAAAATTCAAATAGAATGTATACCCTTACCATTTTGTCTGATTAGCCAGTACTACACAATATTTATTTGATTGGTTTCTTTAATGACTAGCTATAAATATATGGGCAGTTTACCCAACTATAAAATGGTTGGTAAATATTTTCACTGTAAAGATCACATGAAATAATGTATGTACAGGAGATTTGTAAACTGCAATGCAATTTATAAGTATCAGTTACTATTATCCTTCCCATGGTCAATAGAAACTAGGTATACTACCCTTACGCCAACTTCTTATCTATCATGGGACCTTTGTTCTTGCTATTCCTTCTACCTGGACTGCAATTCCTTTGGTTCATTCTTGTAATTCAGATCTCTACTTAAATAAATGTTACCTCTTTTCAGAGACAGTTCCTGAGAACCTGTATCAATTACACCATATTACCATAAAGGAGAGAAAATCTAATTCAAAGTAGCTTTAAAGATAAGGAAATTTTAATTTCTCAGTAGATAAAAAGTTTATTTAGTCTCTCAAAAATCAATTTTTGGAGAGACTAAATAAACTAAATAAACCCCTCAGGCATGTCAGCCTCTGTCCTTAGGCTAGCACTCTTCATGAACAAGTTAGCTGCCTTAAACCCAGCTACATGTAGTTATTTATGGTACATTACCAAAGAACAACTGGTAATCTCCTTTAGTCTGCCTCATTTTAAGGAAGAGGAAACTACTGACAGAAGTCTCCCCCAGAAGATCTGCATATCTGATTATCCAAGACTGACTCACCTGTGCCTCACAAAATGAATCACTGACAAATGGAATGGGATTACCATTACGGCTTAAGACTAATCAGGATTTATCCATAAGGATAGGCTTCAAAACAAAACTGGGGCCCTGAAAGCAAGAAAGGAGAATGGCTGCAACACCCTATAAGAATACAACACCTTATCTTTTTAAAAAACCACTCACCATCCTCCATTATTCTCTATCACAACACTTACTGGCTTATTTACTTCCAATATTAAAAGGTATGCACTAGTAGAACAGGGACTTAGAGCACCATGCCTAATCAGAGCCAAGACCTTTATTAATATGTGTTGAATGAAAACCTAAATGCAAGAATATTACCCAAGTGTGCATATATTTATTTAATACCTATAGTTAAAATCCTAGGCAAAACAAAATTAAAATCAAGTTTTAAAATCAAGATTTTGATAAAGAATTACATAAAGAATTAGAACTAAGTTTCAAAGGCATTTTCATATGCATATTCATTCATTCATTTTTATATGCAGAAAATGTCAAAGCTAGATGCTCAGAAGGAAATATATCCAAAATAATTTCAAACCAAAGACTTGCATTCAAGCCAATTCATGATAAACTGCAGAGTCCAAAAACAAAATACTGGAAAATAATGAAGCTGAACAAAAGAGAGAAAGAAGAATCATGCAACACAAAGACTTAGGAACTCAGTGACTAAATGAAACACAATAACATTTGTATTATAGGAGCCCCAGAAGAAGAAGAGAGAGAAATTTTATTTCAAGAAATAATAGCAGGAAAAAAATTCCCTAATCTGGGGAAGGAAAACAGACACCTAAGTCCAGGATGCACAGAGAATGCCCATTAAAATCAACAAAAGCAGGGGCACCTGGGTGGCTCAGTGGGTTAAGCATCCAACTTCAGCTCAGGTCATGATCTCATTGCTCATGGGTTCAAGCCCTACATTGGGCTCTGTGCTGACAGCTCAGAGCCTGGACCCTGCTTCAGATTCTGTGTCTCCCTCTATCTCTCTGCCCCTCCTCCACTCATGCTCTGTCTCTCTGTTTCTGTCTCTATCTCTCAAATATTTTAAAAAATTAACAAAAGCAGGCTTAGACCAAAGACATATTGTTAATTAAATTTGCAAAATACAGTGATAATGAAAAAATCTTGAAAGCAGCAAAACCAAAGAAATCCATAACTTACAAGGAAAAACCCACTAGGCTAGCTGGAGATTTCTCAACAGAAACCTAGCCAGAAGGATGCATGATATACTCAAAGTGCTGAATGGAAAAAATCTGCAGCCAACAATACTCTTTCCAGCAAGTCTATCATTCAGAAAAAGAGAGATAAAGAATTTCCCAGACAAATAAAAACTAAAGGAGTTCATGACAACTAAACCAGCTTTGCAAGAAATATTAAAGGGGACTCTCTGAGTGGGAAAAAGTGACCAAAAGTGTCAAAGAAAAGAAAGGATTGGAGAAAAGCTCCAGCAACAATGACAAAACAAGTAACAAAATGACAATAAATACATATTTACCAATAATTACTTTGAATGTCAATGGACTAATCATTCGAATCAAAAGACACAAGGTGGCATAATGGACAAAAATATAAGACCCATCTATATGCTGCCTACAAGAGACTCATTTTAGACCTAAAGACACCTGCAGATTGAAAGTGAGAGGGTGGAGAATCATGTATCACACAAAGGGATGTCAAAAGAGTAGCAATACTTAGATCATACAAACTAAATTTTTTGGTTCTTGTACTATTTTTATCCTGCTTTGTTATCAGGGTAATCCCGGTCTCAAAGAATGATACTGAATGTATTCCCTCCATTCCATTATTTGTAAGATTTTGAGAAAGATGGCCATTAATTGTTTTTTTTAATGTTTGGTAGAATTCACCAATGAAACCATGTGGTCTTGGGCTTTTAGGTGCTGGGAGACTTTTGATTCCTAATTCAACTTTCATTCTTATTATTGGCCTAAGAAGATTTTCTATTTCTTGGATTCAAGATTCAGGATTCAATTGTGGTAACTTGCGCATTTTTAGGAAATATGTGGGGTTTATTTGTAAGTTGTCTGATTTGTTAGTATATCATTATTTATAGTAACCTATTATCACAATACGTATTTCTGTGGTTATCTGTTTTTATTTTTTTTTAATGTTTACTTATTTTTGAGACAGAGAGAGACAGAACATGAATATCTGTTTTATTTTTTAATCTTCCATTTCTCATTTTGGCTTTTTAGTCTCCTTTATATTCTTAGTTAATATAGTTAAAGCATTGCCAATTTTATTTTTGCAATAAATGGTCATTACTTTCAATGCTATGTTATTTTTTATTTTGGTCTATATTTTATTTATTTCTGATTTTTCTTTGTTACTTCCTTCCCCTACCAAATTTTAGCTAAGTTTCTTATTTTTCTTAGTTCCTTGTGATATAATGTTGTTTATTTGAACTTTTTTCTTTTTTTTATTTTTTAAAAATGTTTATTTATTTTGAGAGAGAGAGAGAGAGAAAGAAAGTACACGCACGCAGGAGAGGGGGAGAGATAGAGGAAAAGAGGGAGACAGCGAGAATCTCAAGGTAGGCCCCATGCTGTCAGTACAGAGTTCAATGAGGGGCTTGAACTCATGAACTGCGTGAGATCATGACCTGAGCTGAAATCAAGAGTCAGTTGTTCAACCGACTGAGGCAACCCAGGTGCCCCTGAATTTTTTCCTTAATACAAGTATTTACAGCATAAATTTCACTCTAACATCTGCTTTTGCTGCATCCCATTGGTTTTGGAATATTGTGTTTACTTTTTCTTTTGTTTCAAGACATATTTTGATTTGTTGTTTGATTTCTTACTTGGCCCATGGTTTGTGCAGTAATATATTGGTTAATAGTTACAAATTAAATATTTAATATTTACACATTGTAGATTTTTCAGTTTTCTTTTACTGTTGATCTTGTTGGAAAATATACTTGGTATGGTTTAAGTCTTCTTAAATTTGTATTTCTTATGTCTCTTTTTATGTGATTTAACCAGGGGATATCTTCAGTATGTACTTGAAGAAAATATGTATTCCACTTTTCTTGGATGGAATGTTTTATATATATCTTTTAGAACCATGTACTCTGAAATACGCTTCAAGTACAAAAATTTCTTTTTGAAAAAAAAAGTAATAACTTTAACTGAGGGTACTCATTCAAAATAACATATCAAAGGGGAGGTGAGTAGGAGGATGGGTAAAATAGGTGAAGGGGATTAAGAGTACACTTATCATGATGAGCACTGAGTAATGATGTGCAGAATCATTGAATCGCTATATTGTACACCTGAAACTAATATAACATTGTGTTTTAACCATACTGGAATTAAAATTGAAAACGTAATTTAAAAAAGCCATTGCACTTAATAGCTAATAAGGGAACACAGATGTATTGAAAAATTCCAAGTCATATCATATACAAATAATGAATAAAGATTCACAATCTTTCTAGACAATTCTTTCTAAAGAACAGAGATTAAAAAATTCAGATTCAAACAGATTCAAAACTATTTCTAAAGAATAGGGTAGATTCAAAAGGGTAATAAACATTTTATGCTACAGAAAATTTTAGTGGGATATATTTCTTTAAAAAAAAAAGCACAATTTAATCTTCATGTAAGAGGCATGAAAGCCCTTCAAGGGCTAATCTTTACTACTGTATGTCTGATGAATATTATAACAATATTATTGGCTAATCATTCACTAATATGTGAGCCAGATGGGCGACAGAGAGACAATCTATATATTCTAAGAAGGAGAAAGAGAGGTTTAAATAAATTATGAGACAACCATTGGTGAGATATTATGGCTCAGTTTAAAATGTTAAATATGAAGACAAATACAAACAATACAATATTAGGTGTAACTGCAGGATGCAGAAGGATTTAATGTTGATAGGGAGATAGCACAATGCCTTGGAAACTGTAAGCTCTAAGGTCAGACAACACTGGGTCTAAATCCTGGCAACACCAATACAGAATTGGGCCAGCCAAGAATTAGAGAGAGCATTTCACCTTCTCTAAGTGTGAATTTTTTATCCTTAAAATGACTGTAATAATTCCTCTTATATGGGCCTATTATTCTAAGTATAAGGACGATAATAGCTACATTTATATGGTGTTTCCTGAATGCGAGGTATTTTTCTCAATACTTCGTAATTATAATACTATTTAATATTCTCAACAACTGCTTGATGTAAGTGCCCATTTTACAGTGGCGGAACTTAAGGCACACTGAGATTACATAACTTTTCCAAGGTTGTAAAGCCAGTAAGTGGCAGAACTAAAGCCAGTGATAGCTATTTTTTTGTTAATGTTATTAAGAATAGCCTGCTGACTTTAAGAATTACAAGAGAAGCTAGGAAAATCTCCTTCTACACATACTTTTTAACTCAAGTACAAGAAATTATATAACTAGGATATGTTAATAAGTATAATTCAGTCCAGAGAGTGAAAAGCCTCAAACTTTTCCTCCAAAATAGCATACTATCAGGAAAACAAGATAAAAATATTAATGCTTAATTTTTTTTTTACATTTAATGAAGTGACTTTTGGTTCTATTCCAAGATGGTAAAGATGTCTGTGCCTCCCACTAAGAATAGCTAAAAGCGCTGGACACTGTATAAAACAAATATAAGAAGACTGTGAAAGATAAAAAGAAAAAGCAGAGCTGCTAGTAACCTAGGAACTAAAGGAATAACATAACAGTGAGTTCTTGGAGTTTTCTTTTTGCCTCATATATCTCAGAAAGAAAAAGAACAACAGAAAAAGCAAAAACATGAGTAAACACACCATAGAATTTTCCTTCTTTTCTTGAGTTTTCTACATTATATTTTGATAATGTATTTCATGGTTTTAAATATATGCAGAGGGAATATTTAAGACTATTATATTATAAATTACAGACAGTAATAGGACTACAGAGAGGTAAAGTTTCTACATTTCCCTCAAACTGGTAAAACATCAATGTCAGTAGAGGGTGATAAATTATGTACCTTTAAGGTTATACTTAAAGCAACTACTAAAACATCTATACAAAGAGATATACTTAGTAACGTTTAGCAATATAATCATTAGAGGTTTCATAGAGAGTAAGTTTTACAGTCAACTGGAAGAGTGTTTACCCACTTCATCTACTTTTTAGCTGTGACTGTGACCAAATTATTTAATCTCTTTGTAAATTAGTTAAGAACATTCATTTTAAACCAATTAGGGTAGAACATATTAGCTATAATTATTATAGCTATTATTATAATATTTTGATTGAGTCAGACTATTAACTCTGGTTTATTTATTTTGCTAGTTTATTTTTCTTCATGTTTATTTATTTTTGAGAAAGAGAGACAGAGTGTGAGCAGAAGAGGGGCAGAGAGAGAGGGAGACACAGACTCAGAAGGAGGCTCCAGGCTCTTGAGCTGTCAGCACAGAGCCCAACGTGGGGTTTGAACTCACAAACTATGAGGTCATGACCTGAGCCAAAGTCAGACACTTAACTGACTGAGCCACCCAGGTGCCCCTTAACTTGCTAGTTTAAATGAATATTTATAGTAGTCTTGAACTGAGATATTTGTATAAAGTGCTAGTCATGGTGCCTAGCATGTAGAATGGGTTTAATAAATAAAAGCTCTGATTATTTATTAGTAAACAAAAAGCAATGGGTTGGCCTTTCTTTATTTCCATAGATTCTCAACCACAAGACGTATAACTTCCTTTACATTAGTCTTGGAAATTATTTTTTTGGATTTGACACCAAAAATAAAGGCAACAAAAGCAAAAATAAACAAATGGGACTACATCAAACTAAAAAGTTTCTATGCAGCAAAGGAAACCATCAACAAAGTGAAAAGACAACCTAAGGAATGGGATATAATGTTTGCTAGACATATACCTGATAAGGGATTAATATCCAAAATATATAAGGATCTGAACATATTTTCCCAAAAATGACATATAAATGGCCAACAGGCACTAGAAAAGTTGCTCCCTTTTGGTAGGAATGCCACCTGGTGCAGCCACTCTGGAAAACAGTACAGAGGTTCCACAAAAAGCTAAAAATAACACAACACTACAATTCAGCAATTGTACTATTAGGTATTTACCCAAAGGACACAAAAATATAGATTTGAAGGGATACATGCACCCCAATGTTTATAGCAATAGCCAAACTATGGAAAGAGCCCAAATGTGCATTGACTGATGAATGGATAAAGAAGATATGGTATATATAATATAATGGAATATTACATGGCCATCCAAAAGAATGAAATCTTGCCATTTGCAACATGGATTGAGCTAGAATATAATATGCTACATGAAATAAGTCAATCAGAGACACAAATACCACATGATTTCATTCATATGTGGAATTCAAAAAACAAAACAGATGAATCTATATATGGGAAGGGGGAAAAAGAGAAAAGAGGGAAACAAACCACAAGAGACTCAACAATAGAGAACAAATGGAGGGTTGATGGAGGGAGGGAGGTGGGAGATGGGCTAGATGGGTGATGAGTACTAAGGAGGACATTTGTTGTGATGAGCACTGAGTGTTGTATGTAAGTGATGAGTCACTGAATTCTACTCCTGAAACCAATATTGTACTGTATGTTAACTGAATTTTAAATTAAAAAAAAAAAGGTGTTCTACATCACAAATCATCAGCAAAATGCAAATAAAAACCACAATGCGGTATCACCTCACACCTGTTAGAATGGCTATTATCAGAAAGACAGAGATAACAAGTGCTGATGAAGATGTAGAGAAAAGGGAACCAAGTGCATTGTTGATAGGAATATAAGTCAGTGCAGCCACCATGGAAAACAGTATGGAGGATCCACAAAAAATTAAAAATAGAACTACCATACAATTAGCAACTCTACTTCTGAGTATTTATCCAAAGGAAGCAAAATCAGTATCTCAAAAATATATCTGCATCCCCACTTTCACTGCAATATTATTTACCATAGCCAAAAGAGAGAACCTAAGTGCCATCGACAGACGAATGGAAAAAGAAAATGTGGTATACAGTTGATCCTTGAACAACATGGGTTTGAACTGCACGAGTCCACTTATTTGGAAAATTTTAAATATATACATATATTTAAAATACTAATGTACATTAATTATAGCGTTTCTGACAACATGGATAGACCTGGGAGGCATTATGCTAACTGAAATTAGGCACACAGAGACAGACACAGAGTGTATGATCTCACTTTCATGAGAATCTTAAAAAATTCAAACTCATAGATACAGAGAAGAGAAGGTGGTTACTAGAGACAGGACTTGTGAGGTGAGCACACTAAGTGAAGGTGGTCATAAAATACAAACTTCTAGTTATAAGATAATTAAGTCCAAGGAAAAAAAAACTCCTAACATTATCACTGTACTTTTTTAAAAAGACATAGTATTTTATTGTTCTATATATGTATGATGTTATATAATTTATACTTTCAATTTATGATTTATCCCCCCCAAAACTATCAATTATGATTCCTACCCTATTACAGATGACAAACTGTAGCTCAAAGGTATTAAATAATTTGCTTAAAGCATTTACAAAGCTAATATATGCTAAGGTCAGACTACAGGTCTTCTGTCTCTAAATTTAATTCCCTTTCCACAACACTATCAGATATGAAAACATATTTAAAGTCACAAAATTAATAACTAGAGGATACAGGATTTGAAACCAAGTAGGTGAGCCCTTGTGCCTAAGACTCTATTATGCTATTGATGCAAATAATTAAAATATAGATAGATGTTCAAGCTCATCAGCATTAAAGATACACTAAAGCACATCAAATTAGAAATATTAGATATACGAGAGGGAGCCAAGATGGCAGAACAGCATGGAAATTTCTTGTGTGTCTAGCATCCATGAAAAACAGCCAGACCAACACTAAACCATCTTGCACACCTAGAAAACTGATCTGAGGATTAACACAACAATCTGCACAACCTGAACCACAGAATTCAGCAGATACACAGCACGGAGAGGTGAACTGGGGGAGAGAAGCCGCAGAGGGCAGGGAGCCGCTTTTGTGAGCGGAGAGAGGATGGAAATGGGGGAGGGGGCGAATATGGGAAAGGCAGCCCTCCCCAAAAGCAGCTGGAAAGAAAGTAAAAAATTGGAAACAGCCACAGGGAATAAACTAAAAAAGGAGAGGGTTTAAATTCCATTAAGACTATAAACAGGGAAAGCACAAAGGCTGCAACTCCGCAGCTCAATACCTGGCAGTGCTCTGGTGGGAAGGGCAAATCCCCAAGAGCAGAGTGGGGTCCAGGAGGTTCTCGGGCCACACGGGGAAAAGCAATTCTACTGCTGGAAGGACATTTGGTAGAGACTGTGAGGCCACCTGGTCCCAGCAGATCCCAGAGAACGAACGGCCACATTTGCTGGGGCTGAAACAAGGTTGTTAAGGGTGAAGCCTAGTGCCAGATGTGTGTTGTGATTTTCCATAATCCCTGAAACACTGCTGCTACACTATCTCGTGAACTTTTTCTGGAGCAGGCTGGCACCTGGCCGCAATCTCTAGGCATCAGCACCAGCACGGCCCTGCGAACTTTCCTGGGGGCAGCCAGCATTCAGCCATTGCTCGGTGAGACCTTCTGCAGAGGGGCGGAACAGGTCAAAGACGCAGTCCCTCAGAAGTAAGGGGGCAGGGAAAACAGCCGCATCTGAGACAAAACTCGGGAGAGAGGTACTACCTGGGGTTTGGTCACAGACAGTGTAAAAGCAGGGAGTGGACAAGAGCTGAAGACAAAGAACAAGTGCACGATTGCTCACTGGGGAGAAGAGAGTTCCGATACTAGAGACTGGGTTGCTGGGTGACGCCATTTTCACTGCTCCCATGCATATGCACCTACAAGTGCCACAACAATCCACCCCAGTAAGCTAGAAGCGCCATCTAGTGGAGAACGGAGCTGTTACACTAAGCCCCGTCCTACTGGGCCAACCTCGCTCTTCAAGAACAGAAGTCTCACCTCCTGCTTATTTTATGGACTACAAAGTGCTTCACAGTCTGACTTCTAGGGGAAAATGAAGTAATTTCAGTGGTATTTTAGTCTGTTAGCAGGTCCATCTATTCAATTTTCTTTTTCTTTTTCTCATTTCTTTTCTTTTTCTTGAATACAGAGAGAAAAAAATTCATTTTTATTTTCATTAAAAATTTTTTTAACTTTTTTTCTACTATATTCTTTACTTATGTGTAAATTTTTTCAAATTTTACTTTACTTCCATCATTTCATTTTAGTCTACTTCAGTGCATTCATTTTTTCAAATTTTCAAACAATTTGTTTTTTTTTCTTCCCCCGCCCTTTTTTCTCTAATCTATCAAGCCACTTTCAACACCCAAACCAAAACACACCTAGGATCTAGCATCATTTGTTCGCTTTTGTGTGTGTGAGTGTGTGTTTTTAATTTTTTTATTTTTTATTTTTTTTTTTAAATTTTTTTTTCAACGTTTATTTATTTTTTCTTTGGGACAGAGAGAGAAAGAGCATGAACGGGGGAGGGGCAGAGAGAGAGGGAGACACAGAATCGGAAACAGGCTCCAGGCTCTGAGCCATCAGCCCAGAGCCTGACGCGGGGCTCGAACTCACGGACCGCGAGATCGTGACCTGGCTGAAGTTGGACACTTAACCGACTGCGCCACCCAGGCGCCCCTAATTTTTTTATTTTAATTTTTTTTAATTTTAATTTTTTCTACTTCATTAATTCCTTTTCTCCCTTCAAAATGACGAAATGAAGGAATTCACCCCAAAACAAAGAGCAGGAAGAAACGACAGCCTGGGACTTAACCAACACAGACACAAGCAAGATGTATGAACCAGAATTTAGAATCATGATAATAAGAATACTAGTTGGAGTCAAAAATAGATTAGAATCCCTTTATGCGGATATAAAAGAAGTAAAAACTAGTCAGGATGAAATAAAAAATGCTAAAACTGAGCTGCAATCATGGATGGATGCCGCGGAGGCAAGGATGGATGAGGCAGAAGAGAGAATCAGCAATATACAGGACAAACTTATGGAAAATAATGAAGCAGAAAAAAAGAGGGAGATTAAGGCAAAGAGCACAATTTAAGAATTAGAAAAATCGGTGACTCATTTAAAAGGAACAACATCTGAATCACAGGGGTCCCAGAAGAGGAAGACAGAAAAATAGGGGCAGAAGGGTTATGTGAGCAAGTAAATCATAGTGGAAAACTTTCCTAACCTGGGGAAAGACACAGACATCAAAATCCAGGAAGCATAGAGGACCCCCATTAGATTCAACAAAAACCAACCATCAACAAGGCATATCATAGTCAAATTCAAAAATACTCAGGCAAGGAAAGAATCATGAAAGCAGCAAGGGAAAAGAAGTCCTTAACCTACAAGGGAAGACAGATCAGGTTTGCAGCAGACCTATCCACAGAAACTTGGCAGGCCAGAAAGGAGTGGCAGGATATATTCAATGTGCTGAGTCAGAAAAATATGAAGCCAAGAATTCTTTATCCAGCAAGGCTGTCATTCAAAACAGAAGGAGAAATAAAAAGTTTCCCAAACAAAAATTAAAGGAGTTTATGACCACTAAACCAGCCCTGCAAGAATTTTTAAGGGGGACTCTCTAAGGGGAGAAAAGATAGATAGATAGATAGATAGATAGATAGATACATAGATACATAGATAGATAACTACCAAAAGCAACAAAGATGAGAAAGGACAAGAGAACACCACCAGAAACTCCAACTCTACAAGCAACATAATGGCAATAAATTCATATCTTTCAGACTCACTCTAAACGTCAATGGACTCAATGCTCCAATCAAAAGACACAGGGTAACAGAACGGATAAGAAAACAAGATCCATCTATATGCTGTTTACAAGAGACCCACTATAGACCTAAAGACACCTTCAGATTGAAAGTAAGGGGATGGAGAACCACCTATCATGCTAATGGTCAACAAAAGAAAGCCGGAGTAGCCATACTTTATATCAGACAATGTAGACTTTAAAATAAAGACTGTATCAAAAGATGCAGAAGGGCATTATATCATAATCAAGGGGTCTATCCACCAAGAAGACCTGACAATTGTAAACATTTATGCGCCAAATTTGGCAGCACACAAATATGTAAATCAATTAATCGCAAAGAAACTCATTGATAGTAATACCATAATAGTAGGAGACTTCAATACCCCACTCACAACAACGGACAGATCATCTAATTAAAAAATCAACAATGAAACAATGGCTTTGAATGACACACTGGGCCAGATGGACTTAACAGATATATTCAGAACATTTCATCCTAAAGCAGTAGAATATACATTCTTCTCCAGTGCACATGGAACGTTTTCCAGAACAGACCACATACTGGGACACAAATAAGCCCTCAGCAAGTACAAAAAGATCGAGATCATATCGTGCATATTTTCAAACCACAACGTTATGAAACTCAAAATCAACCACAAGAAAAAATTTGGAAAGGTAACAAATACTTGGAGACTAAAGAACATCCTACTAAAGAACGAATGGGCTAACCAAGAAGTTAAAGAGGAAATTAAAAAGTTCATGGAAGCAATGAAAATGATAACACCACAACCCAAAACCTCTGGGACACACAGCAAAGAGGAAAGCATATAGCAATCCAGGCCTTCCTAAAGAAGGAAGAAAGATCTCAGATACACAATCTAACCTTACGCCTGAAAGAGCTGGGAAAAAAACAACAAATAAATCCCAAAACGAGCAGAAGACAGGAAATAATAAAGATCAGAGCAGAAATTAATGCTATCGAAACCAAAAAAAAAAACAGATCAATGAAACCAGAAGCTGGTTCTTTGAAAGAATTAACAAAACTGATAAACCACTAGCCAGTTTGACCAAAAAGAAAAAGGAAAGGACCCAAATAAATAAAATCAAGAATGAAAGAGGAGAGATCACAACCAACACAGCAGAAATAAAAAAAAATAATAAGAGAATATTATGAGCAACTACATGCCAATAAAATAGGCAATCTGGAAGATATGGACAAACTCCTTGAAACATACACACTACCAAAACTGAAACAAAAAGAAATAGAAAATTTGAACAGACCAATACCCAGTAAGGAAATCGAATTAGTAATCAAAAATCCAAAAAAAAAAAAAAAAAAAAAAAAAACAAGAGTCCAGGGCCAGGGAAATTCTACCAAACATCTAAGGAAGAGTTATCACCTAATCTCTTGAAGGCGTTCCAAAAAATAGAAATGGAAGGAAAACCCAAACTCATTCTATGAAGCCAGCATTACCTTGATTCCAAAACAAGACAGAGACCGCACTAAAAAGGAGAACTATAGACCAATTTCCCTGATGAAAATGGATGCAAAAATCCTCAACAAGATATTAGGCAACCAGAACCAACAATACATTACAAAAATTATTCACCACAACCAAGTAGGATTTATACCTGGATGCAGGGCTGGTTCAATATCTGCAAAACAACTAACATGATTCATCACATCAATAAAAGAAAGGACAAGAACCATATGATCCTTTCAATAGATGCAGAGAAAGCATGTGACAAAATACAACATCCTTTCGTGATAAAAACCCTCAAGAAAGTAGGGATAGAAGGATCATACCTCAAGATCATAAAAGCCATATATGAATGACCCAACGCTAATATCTTCAATGGGGAAAAACTGAGAGTTTTTTCCCTAAGGTCAGGAACAAGACAGGGAGGTCCAGTCTCTCCACCGTTATTCAACACAGTATGGGAAGTCTTAGCTTCTGCAACCAGACAACACAGAGAAATAAAAGACATCCAAATCATCCAGGAGATCAAACTTTCACTCTTTGCAAATGACATGATACTCCATATGGAAAACTCAAAAGATTCCACCAAAAAACTGCTAGAACTGATTCATGAATTCAGCAAAGTTGCAGGATATAAAATCAACACAAAGAAATCGGCTGCATTCCTATACACCAATAATGAAGTAACAGAAAGAGAAATCAAGGAATCAATCCCATTTACAATTGCATCAAAAACCATAAAATACCTAGGAATAAATCTAACCAAAAAGGTGAAAATCTATACACTGAAAACTGTAGAAAGCTTATGAAAAAATTGAAGAAGACACAAAAAAATGGAAAAAGATTCCATGCTCCTGGAGAGGAAGAACAAATATTGTTAAAATGTTGATATTACCCAAAGCTATCTACATATTCAATGCAATCCCTATCAAAATAACACCAGCATTCTTCACAGAGCTACAACAAATAATCCTAAAATTTTTATGGAACCAGAAAAGACCCCGAATAGCGAAAGCAATCTTGAAAAAGAAAACCAAAGCAGGAGGCATCACAATCCCAGACTTCAAGCTATACTACAAAGCTGTAATCATCAAGACAGTATGGTACTGGCACAAGAACAGACACTCAGATCAATGGAACAGAATAGAGAACCCAGAAATGGACCCACAAACATATGGCCAATTAATCTTTGACAAAGCAGGAAAGAATATCCAATGGAATAAAGGCAGCCTCTTCAGCACGTGGGGCTGGGAAAACTGGACAGCGACATGCAGAAGAATGAACCTGGACCACTTTTCTTACACTATACACAAAAATAAACTCAAAATGGATGAGAGACCTAAATGTAAGACAGGAAACCATCAAAATCCTCGAGGAGAAAGCAAGCAAAAACCTCTTTGATCTTGGCCGCAGCAACTTCTTACTCAACGCGTCTCCAGAGGCAAAGGGAAACAAAAGCAAAAATGAACTACTGGGACCTCATAAAAAAAAAATAAAATATCTTCTAATATTTTCATCAAATAAAAAGCTTCTGCACAGCGAAGGAAACAATCAGCAAAACTAAAAGGCAACCAACAGAATGGGAGAAGATATTTGCAAAAGGCCTATCAGATAAATGGTTAGTATCCAAAATCTACAAAGAACTTATCAAGCTCAACACCTAAAAAACAAAGAATCCAGTGAAGAAATGGGCAAAAGACAAGAACAGACACTTCTCCAAACAAGACATCCAGATGGCCAACTGACACATGAAAAAATGCTCAACATCACTCATCATCAGGGAAATACAAATCAAAACCACAATGAGATGCCACATTACACCTGTCAGAATTGCTAACATTAACAACTCAGGCAACAACAGATGTTGGCAAGGATGCGGAGAAAGAGGATCTCTTTTGCATTGTTGGTGGGAAGACAAGCTGGTGCAGCCACTCTGGAAAACAGTATGGAGGTTCCTCAAAAAACTAAAAATAGAACTACCCTATGACCCAGCAATTGTACTACTAGGTATTTATCCAAGGGATACAGGTGTGCTGTTTTGAAGGGACACATGCGCCCCAATATTTATAGCAGTGCTATCAACAATAGCCAAAGTACGGAAAGAGCCCAAATGTCCATTGATGGATGAATGGATAAAGAAGATGTGGTGTATACATATACAATGGCGTATTACTTGGCAATCAAAAAGAATGAAATCTTACCATTTACAACTACATGGATGGAACTGGAGGGTATCCTGCTAAGTAAAATTAGTCAGTCAGTGAAAGACAAAAATCATATGAATTCACTCACATGAGGACTTTAAGAGACAAAACAGGTGAACATAAGGGAAGGGATACAAAAATAATATAAACAGGGAGGGGGACAAAACAGAAGAGATTCATAAACATGGAGGACAAACAGAGGGCTACTGGAGGGAGTGTGGGAGGGGGGATGGGCTAAATGGGTAAGGAGCACTAAGGAATCTACTGAAATCACTGTTGCACTATATGCTAACTAATTTGGATGTAAATTTTTAAAAAATAAAATTAAAAAAAAAAGTGAAACGACAAACAAACAAACAAAAAAATAGCAGGGACAGCAATGTCCTGTGCCAAGTAGACACCAAATTAAAGTATTTAATAATAGTTACTATTTATGTAACAAATTCCCAGTTCTCCCTTGTCAAATCTTTCCAGTGCCAGCAAATGTCAAGATGCCCAGAATGTCCAACATAGAACCTTACCCTAAACATTCAGGGTGCTTTAGAGAAAAGAACGCAATTGCTATAGCTGTCACCACTCCTAGTTGGGGACACGTTATTTCCTTTCTTCTTAAATTCTTCCATTTTTCCAAAGAAGGATTTAAAGGGGAAGGAAAATTATATTTGTAAAGTATTAACATCGTTATTGAAATATAATTCACACATCATAATTTACTCATTTAAAGTGCACAATTCAGTTGTGTATATTATTAATTGTTTAATTATGGGAAAATTGGCCAAAAAAAGAAATATTAAATATGTATTAGTGAACATGTACTAAAGACTAAAAAACTAATGGTTATATAATGGAATATTATATTGCCATCACCAAAGGGAACTTATTATTGAAGATGATGTTCTATCCCATAGAATGGAGATTTGAGGGTATGTAGTTATTTTCCACACCACTCGAGTTCTATGTACCTCCTAGGAAAATCTAAAAATAAAGATAAAAAAAGAAATAAGGTGACAAAAAGTGACATGAGTAAAGTATGTACTGTAATTAATATTTATTAACCTTTAAATAAAAATTAAACAGGGGCCCCTGGGTGGCTCAGTTGGTTAAGCACCAACCTGAGATCAGGTCATGATCTCACTGTTCATGAGTTTGAGTACCACTTCAGGCTCTGTACTGACAGCTCACAGCCTGGAACCTGCTTCGGATTCTGTGTCTCCCTCTCTCCCTGCTCCTTCCCCACTCATGCTCTGTCTCTCTCTCTCTCAAAAATAAACATTAAAGAGCAAATTAAAAAATTTTTTAAATAAAAATTAATCAGAGATAAATGGAAAGGAATGAATAGATCCACAAGGTAAAAACAAAGGTAAAGAATATATAGCATGTCTAATAAATTACAATGAAACATATCACCTTCTGCAGTCTTTCTAGACCTGTTATTCCATACTATCCAAATAAAACTAAAACAAAGATTGGGCAACATGACTAAAGAAATTGTAAAATTCTCAACTAAGGCATCTAAACATTTTTCCATCCAAAGCTACTGAATTAAATGTGTCAAATCAATTATTGTGGTGTCACAGAAACCATTAAAATGTGAGAGCCCAAGTATGAGTGCATATATAATTTTTTTGGAATCTTCTTTATGTAAAGAAGTGAACAAATATGGGGTACCTGGGTAGATAGTTAGTTGAGTGTCCGATCCCAGGGTCATGGGATCAAACCTCGTGTCAGGCTCCACGCTGAGCAAGGGGCCTGCTTAGGATTTTCTCTCTTTCCCTCTGCCCCTTTCCCCTGCTTGTGCTCTCCGTCTCTCTCTCTAAAAAAATAATTAATTAATTAATTAATTAAAAAATATATCAGTGATTTGCTGTGTAGGCTCCAAAATCTTTTCTCAACCTCTTCCACAGAAAATGGCTAATTCAATGTTCTCTAACATTTTTTTCACATTTGTCAATCCAAAATTTTGAGAGAAGACACTTGAAGCGTCATTAACAAAAAGGAACTTACCAGTAAAAAAAAAAAACTACAAAGTTATATGTACATCATTTAACAATAGCACAAGCCAACAACAGTAACCTATAAAAAGATGTTAATATTCTAAAGACAAGAATGACTTATGGCCCACCCATCAATTTTCACCAGTTCTTCTAACTACCCCCAATATCCAACAAAACGTGATTTGATAACTAACTGTTCACATGTCACTGAACTATTAAATATTTTCTTTTTTCCCATAAAGTAAGTTTCATATTTCCTATTAATCTAATAAAATTTCACCAGTATGATCAACATAGATCCACAATCCCTTAGTCAGTTAGTGTTAGTCTCCAATTCTCTGTATTTTCAATCCCCTCTACACACACACCCCTAACACAAACCATTAAACCTCAAAAGTACTTTCTTATTTATACTGTTTCCCCTCAGTATAAGGATATGGTTTTGCACATTACAGAATACCCCAACACAACAGCAGCTTGGCTAAACAAGATTGAGGTTTACTTTTTCTTTTGTAAATATTGTCTAAAGATTAGCCATGTAGAGATGGTGTTTGCACAGTATGTTCAGGGACCCAAGTTTCTAACTTTCTCTTCTACCATTCTCCATCCCCAGCTTCCATCATCGAGATCACCTCACAGTCCAAAATGTTTGCTAAAGCTCCATTTATCATGCCTACAATAAAGGTCAAAAAGGAGAAACTGAATGACAAAATGGGATTACCTCCAGCTGAGTTACTGACCTTTACAAGCACACACACACACACAATACTTCTGCTTTTATCTCTTTTGCCAGAACTTAGTCACTCAGCTAGGAAATAGCCCTTCCTTCAAAGCTTCAATATGCCTACCTTTAAGGAAAAAAACAAAAACAAAAACAAAAAAAAATTCTATTAGTATAGAAGAGAAAAACAGGGGGCGCCTGGGTGGCTCAGTCGGTTAAGTGTCCAACTTCGGCTCAGGTCATGATCTCACGGTCCGGTCCGTGAGTTCAAGCCCTGCGTCGGGCTCTGTGCTGACAGCTCGGAGCCTGGAGCCTGCTTCTGATTCTGTGTCTCCCTCTCTCTCTCTGACCCTCCCCCGTTCATGCTCTATCTCTCTCTGTCTCAAAAATAAATAAACATTTTTAAAAAATTAAAAAAAAAAAAAGGAGAAAAACAGATTTTAAGTTTGAGTAGAATACTAGCAGCCTGCATCATACATCCCTATTCATTTTTCACATCTTCTGAGTAACCCTTGACATTGGGAGAAGTTTTGTATCGTATCTTTAATCAATACAGCTAATGTAAAAGCTTTCCCCACTAAATGCTTTTACTTCCTTGGCCATCTATGGCATGTGGCCAATCCCAAACTATACTGATACTACGACAGATATAGTTAAGATTACAATTCTGAAGTCTTATTGGATAGGATTTTTCATCTACCACATCTTGTGCATCATCCGGAATATAAAAGTTGATCTGTTTTGTACAAGTGACCTAATAGAATGCTGGAACTCACTCTGTGTCTTAAGCAATTAGCAAATCAATGGAGCTCCAGTGTGGTATCTTTTCTTATAAATCTTGGATCTTATTCCACAGACACAATTACTGCATGATCAAAATTACCATCAATCCATTATAGTACCTCATATACTGAACATGTAGTAGGTCCCCATGCAAAGTGATCTATTTATTCAGTCAGGCCTCATAATAACCCTTTTATGTTATTTTTGTTCATTTATAGAAAATAACAATAGCAAGCATTTATTGAGTATTTAGTATGTGCCAGGCTTACTCACAGCATTTTACAGATAAGTACTATTATTATCTGTAGATGAGGAAGAGAAGGCAATAAAGTTAGTAACTTGCCCAAAGTCACATAGCTTATAAGTAGCACAGCTAGAATGCATGTCCTCACAAACACTCCAGAGCCCACTCAATTAACTACTATACTATAATAATATCAAATAAACCAGCAGAGATTAAGTAACTTGCCTAAGGTCACAAAACCAGGAGTCAAGATTCACAGATCTATCTTTTTGATTCCAAACGAATCAAAGCAATATGGTTGGATTGACCAAGGGATCATTACTCTTTAGGGGCAAAGTTACAAGAGAACAACACTATCAAAATAACAAACATAATCCATAAATTTCAACGATAACCAGTTTAGGAGGATGAAGTGCAGTGCATCCGTGCTGCCTAGGCAACACTACAGGTGACGCATCTCTTTTAGTAACAGACCAAAATAAAAGCAGCTTTGGCAAATGTTTCTAGTAACTACATTAGTTTGAATAATCATTCGTATCTAAAAGATCTTGAATAATTAGATGTCTGTATTTTACATCTGCTGTCAAAAAACGAAAGAGTAAACAGCCTTCTACACCACATTCAAAGGATATATCTAAAAGCAGTAATTTTTAAAGACATCAGAAAAAGTTTTTAAGAAATAATAAAACGTAACAGAATCAGACATTTTGTTGCCATCTGTCAGAACTCAGGAATTTATAGTTCTCTCACCTATAATTACAACCTTGACCCTCATCTTCTGAGACATATGTATATTATGGCTATACATTTCTTAAGTACTTTTTTCTTAATATTTATGATGTACAATTCTAATGCCAATCAAAAATGCCTGTGTCAAGCCTGAGCATACAACATATAAATCACAATGCTACTACTGGCTCATTTTCAAATACTCCCCTAAGAATTGCAAGTCTGTCTTCCAAAAACAGCATAGACACATAATGACTATCAGATGGAATACCTTGCATGTAGTACAGTAAATGAAATACTGTAAGTATTAATGATAAAGAATTAAGCTCATGTCACCAACTGAATCAACATAAGCATGTCAGTCATTCACTCTTTCCTAAGAACCTCAAATCCTATAAAAATTTTTTTCAGCTCAATATACTGTTCTTCATCAAGCACATCCTTTTTTTCATTATTCCAGACTTAATGAGACATTCTCAATTAACTTCATATCAGTTCATGTTTATACTCTATTTCCAATTACCAATGTTTTAAAACTCATTGAAGGAATTTTAAAGAAATAATGAGCAGTACTGAACTTATACTATTTCAGTGTATCCTTAATAGATGAAACAAGACATTTTAAAAATATTTTTAGTGTTTATTTATTTATTTTTGAGAGAGACAGAAAGCAGGGGAGGGGAAGAGAGAGAGAATGGAAGGAAGAGAATCCCAAGCAGGCTCCACGCCCAGTGCAAAGCCAGACGTGGGGCTCGATCCCACCACCACAAGCTCACGACCTGAGCCAATATCAAGTGTAAGAACTTAAACCAACTGGGCCACCCAGGTGCCCCAAAAATATTTTTATTAGTAAAAAGTTACTATTTATTTTAAGGGGTCTTTTTTATACTGATTCTGATAGAAAGGGAGGAAGGAAGCTTCGAAGGAAGGAAGGAAGGAAAGAAGGAAGGAAGGAAGGAAGGAAGCAAGAAAGAAAAGTATCATAAAACAGCAAGTGATCTTCAGTGAGGCATAAAAGTACCAAAAGGAATCAGCTATTATAAATCATTAGAATTACACCAACTTTAATTTAATGCATCAGTTGACTGGTAACTAATATTAGATGAAAAGCAGCCAAGGCAGCTTTTATTTACAGCTATGTGTGGAAGAATAACAGAAATGTTGTTGCTAAGATCAATTTAATTTAAGCAACATTTAAAAATGAATTTTTACACATAATGGTATTTGAACACAATTTGAAATGAGCAGGATGTATCATTTGCTAAGAATATCATTCTTCATTTTAAAAGTGTTAAGAAATCTCTACTTTCACCACAAGGCAGTAATAGGACCCAGAATTAACCTTCCAAATGTAAACAACTAGAAAACTGGAAAAACTATGTATCTGACTTTGGAAAACAGGCAGCACCAAAAGGATTCCTAAAAAAAAGGGAGGGGGGGGGAAGGTGAGACCTATAATTACCTGGATTCTTTCTGCAAGCACTTTTGAAATTACAGTATGTTGAAGGGGAAAACCCGAGAGAGAGAGAGAGAGAGAGAGAGAGAGAGAGAGAGAGAGATTCCCCTTAAATTACCTGAATAACAATCTATATGTGCATAGGCTGAAAACCCATAAGGTTGAGCAAAAACACGTTCTAGGAAAGAAAAATTACCAGGTTTTATTGATGATATGAGAGCTCACAGAGGGCCAAGAATCATTCAAGTTCGTAAAAGCAAGATAGAGTCCACTGAATCCTTGGTGCATTCAGTAAAGACACAAAGAGAGATCCACCTTAGTAATGAGGCTAAGAAAGTACAAGAGTAAAGGTTACCTCTAGAGCTGCCCTAGAAAACCTTAAACACATTAATATACATGGAAAGACAAGGGGGAAGGAAATAAATTTGCTGCCACTGAGTCCATCTCAGAAAAGCTCAGTCTGAAAACTCTCCCTCACCTGCAGAGTGCTACATCACACCACATGCTAGGTCATTCCACGTGCCATTTGGAAGAACAGCTGCCACTGCCATCACAGGAAAGGAGACCATGATGCCATGAGGCATTGCCATGACCAAGAATAAAGGTAGGGGTAAAAACAGGTACAGGGGTAAGAGTGAAAATGACCCTGAAAAAAGCTGGTGTGTAAACAGGATGAATAAGTATAATTCAGTAATCAAAATGTTGGGAAATATATGATTAGAAGCAATGTGTCTTGGTGGTGTGAAGAGGTTATGTCTTATGAACTTGTCTTATATCTTATGTCTTATGAGGAAAATAATTTGAATAAATACCTCAGACATTATACTGGTCTGCCAGATGATGAGGATAACAAAGCTGATGTAATTTTAAAATACAATGCAGATGAAGGTATAAAGCTGAAGGCATGTGGCAAGCTTCCAAAATATGCTGAAATCAATGAAACAGATACATTTGGCACTGGAGATGATGATGAAATCCAATTTGATGATACTAAAAATGATGATAAAGACCATGATGATATCTAAATTGAACTCAAATGTTTTATATTCCAAGTTTTCTAAGGATTAAATCCCCAAGGAGATCTGACTTCCTTCTTTTAAAAGTTAATCAGACTTTTATGTAGCTTAGTCATTTTATCATGGCATCCCTTTCCTAAATGAATACATGAACTCCTGATGCTCAATTCTTGGGAGCAATTCTTATGTCCTCCTGATTATTCTCTCATTAGTTAGATAAAAACTTTGATACTGTTAACAAGTAACTTTAAGAAGTAAACTTTCAGAGAATCCAATGTCTGATTCTTAAGTCCTATATTCTTAATCATAACTCCCTTTAAAAAGGGGGGGGGAGGGAAACGTCTACATGATAGTATATTAGAAGATTAATGGGAAATCCCATCATGCAAAAGAAAATGTTCCAGTGTAAAGAACACTGGAATAGGAATAACAATATCTGTCTTACAGATAAGAAAATCAAGGCATTTACAGGTGGATTAATGAATTAATTTAAAGGTGTTAATGGTGTCACACAGCCAGCAAGTATCAAAAAGGCAATTCAACCCAGCTACCTGATTCCAGATTCTACTGCAAGGTTTTCCACAGCCAAGTATCTTCCCATGTCTAGACCAGACATCTGAAACAAAAGGATCCCTATTAAGAGTAAGAATAAGAGATAAAATCTTTGCCATCACAAGAACACTACTAATTAACAGTGACTTTGGAAGAATCATTCTACCTACCTAAAGAACTCACTTGTTTCCTATGATCTACAAAGACTTCCGCAGCTTGAAATATTTATAGTATGAACTTTAAAAGGCAGGGGTGGGGTGGGGTGGGGGAATTCCTTCAAAATTCTCCCTCTTCTTTCATGAATTTATCCATATTTATCCAGTGCCTCACTCCTGCCATGTGTTTGGCACTACACTGAGTGCCAAGTATACAATGATGACAAAAGAGAGATAATCTCCTTTTTAGTGGATCACAGAATCTACTGGGAAAGGAAAAATGAAACAAATAATTACACAACTAATTTCTTATGTTCTAAAATATGCAGAGCCTACACCCAACACAGGGATTTTGAACCTGTTGTCTGAAACACACTTACCCAAATATACACCATAGTTCTTTCCTCATCAAATTCGGGTCACAACTCCAGTATTACCTTCTCAATAAAACTTTCCCTGACCATTCTACATAAAAATGGTACACTCCCCACTCCAACATTCCCTATCACTTTTCCTGATGTACTTACTTTTGTCTAGAATACTTATCATCATTAAACATTTGTTTGTTTAGTATCTGTATCCCCACCGGAATATAAGATCCATAAGATCAATAATTTGTCTCTTTTGTTGACTGGTATCACTCAAAGCCTAGAACAGTGCCTATCAGACACTAAATACTGTTGACTAATGAATAAATGAGTGCAATGAAGGAAAGCCTAAGCATAGTGGCAATGTATAAAAGGAGAAACCATTAATTTCATTAGACTAACATGTACAAAATTATTATTGTATTTATGTATGTAAATAATACTATTTATATACATGTCATCATGAAATAATTAAAATACCAATTATAAATGTTATCTATCATTCATGCATGTGGTATTAATTTTGTTTCAGGGTTTCTGTTAATTCCTTTCTTATATTTTAAACATTTAAAGTATAACAATGATTTACTGCTAGATTCGTATTTTTATTCGAGAAAGGAGTCAACATCTAACAAAATGACTTATTCTCCATTCTATAAACCATCTCACCTTAAAAAATGAAGACAAGATGAGATGTACTATTCTACCCGGATTTGATATTATCATACTCATTGAACTGGAACAGGCATCTTATTTTTCAGAAATGAAAAAGTAAAAAAAAAAAAAAAGAGAGAGAGAAAGGAACTTAAAATCATCTTCTAAGGTTTACAGTTTGATCTCTTTGCTTCATATGCTGTGTTGAGATTTTATACAATTATGGCACTTATAGCTAAACATCTAGAAAAGAAATTGTCTCAAATTTGGTGTATCACAGTCCAAAGAACTATGTGCCCTGACAAAACTCTTGTTTTGAAAAAGAATAATACTTCTTTTATACCTAAGCAATGTTAACCTATCATTTAAACAAGAATGTAATAATCATTTAAAAATCATTTTAAAAAGATAAATAGACCCTAAAACAGTTTTCAAATTCAATCACTTATCATTTGAAGCTTCAATAATTAGAGTCGACATGATCTTCCAGAGGATAAAAAACAGTGAAGTTGCTATAGTATTTCGAATAAAATTTGTTTGTTATGAATAATCTACGTGTACAATGGAATTTTTAATGAGTTCTCTAATGTCCTGATAAAAACACAACTTACTGCAAGAAATTAGAAAGAAAATAGTCATGAAAAAATAATTTCCTATAATCTGCTCTATTATACTTTTAAAAGCTAAGAATATTGACCAACAATAACCAGGACTCCCAAAACACATGTATTCTCTCCCTTAATTAAGAAAATCAGTAATCCTACTAAGCAAAGAAGAAAGCAAAAAGAAATCTTCAGATAAAAAAATGCAGTTCAATCTAATAATATCTATTAATATCTATATCCTTGGGGCACCTGGGTGGCTCAGTCAGTTAAGCGTCTGACTTCGGCTCAGGTCATGATCTCACAGTTCATGGGTTTGAGCCCTGTACAGGGCTCTGTGCTGATGGCTCAGAGCCTGGAACCTGCTTCAGATTTTGTGTCTACCTCTCTCTCTGCTCCTCCCGTGCTTGTGGTCCCTCTCTCTCTCTCTCTCTCTCTCTCTCTCTCAAAAATAAACATTTAAAAAAATTTTTTTTAATCTACATCCAAATTTAAGTTTTCAAACACACAAAAAAACTAAAGAATGTTTTCAGTTCTCCATCATCTACTTATGTAGGCATCCTCAGTTCCCCATCATCTACGTATGTAGATATCCTCAAAGTATCTATAAAACAAAATTAAAATTACTATTAAATAGTTTCCTACTATTACATTTAAAAATGTTACTATTCATTTTAAAAATATACCCTCCAGGGGCTCCTAGGTGGCTCAGTGGGTTAAGCATCCGACTCTTGATTTCAGCTCAGGTAATGATTTCATGGTTCGTGAGATATAACCCCATGTTGTTGGGCTCTATGCCGACAGCACAGAATGTGCTTGGGATTCTTTTTCTCTCCCTCTCTCTCTGTCCCTCCCCCACTCACACTTGCTCACTCTCTCTCTCAAAATAAATATTTTAAAAATTAAAAAAAAAATATATATATATGTGTATACACACACACACACACACACACACACACACACACACACACACACATCCTGAATGTTAAAGATAGAGTATTTGGTTTGTTTCCCTTTTTTCACTTTTTACATGAACTGTCTATAATACAATGAATGGGACGGGATGCTCCATACTTCTTCACTAAAATGCCCCTTACTCCAAAACCTTCTTCACAAAACAGACACTCATTTATTCAAATATTTTTTAAGTGTGTATTATGTTCCACTCCCTGTTCTAGGCAATCTAAATTCTGTAAATGGAGGGACTGATTCTATTTCAATCATTGCTTTATATCCTATGTTTAGTGGACTGTCTGGTACATAGTAAACTTTCATACATGAATGAATGGATGATCATACTTGTTCATTCATCCTTCACTATTTTTTAAGTTTTAACTTGGAAATTAGTTCCGTTTTCATTTTTTTCACTCTGCAGAGTAATGAGCCTATGAAATGTCCTTATCACTGACAAGTCAGGCTCACTTCTGGGTAGATGGATACAGAGAAAAAAAAATACTACTACAGCATTACCTTTTGGAACCTCTGTTCAGTTGCGTTTAAAATTTTCAAAGTTCCTTTTGAGCTTCAAAACATCATCCATAGGAAATGTGACTCTAACCGGTGGTTGGTCTCTAACATTTCAGTGGGAAAATGGTAGTAACCCTCTCCAAAAGGTCCAGCTGGCACACACAGAAAAACTTTAAAAATCCAATTAAACTGCAAAGTTATGATTTAATTCATAAAAGATTTATATTGCTTTTCCAGGAAAATGTTTTGAGAGAAAGAAAAAGACCATTGAAATACCAAAACAACAAAATCTTATAATCTGATCAAATTTTGGCCTTTAAAATTACTATGCAGTAGATCTGTTGAGAAACCTTATTTAGAGGTGTTACATGCCTATTCTGTTTTCTCTCATTTGGAAAATCCAAGTACTATAGAAATTAAAATTGGAATCACAAATCTGTGAAGAACCTGGAGACATACAGAGTTCATCCTTCTGCCTTTTACTCATTTACACTTAAGCCAGTTTACATACCTAAGAAATGTATCCACAACAAAGAATTATTCATGGTGGGGATGGAGACAGGACATGTGGTCAGAGTTAAGGTGGGACTCAGGGAAAAGAAATGTAAGTTACTCCTAAGAATGTTTTCATTGGAGAGAATTGTTTAGATGAATGTCATGATCTAACTTCTATTTTAGTATCACTCCAGAATTTATACTTGAATGTTAAATGCATCTGTTAAATACATATGCTTGAATGGAATATGCATTTTGATCATGGCCATGTATTTTGCCTCCTAACTGGTGAGAATGACATGCAAAAATTTAGTGAGAGAGGATTTTGGTTTGTATTAGATGGTGAATACTTCTTCAGCTTCAAAAAGTATATGCTGCCAAGCAGTGTATTTTTATAAACATACCCTATTATTATTAGATTGCAAGTTCTTCAAAAACAGCATCATGATTTTATAATTCTTTATATCGTCACTACTTAGAATACACACATAGGTATTTAATATTCACTGATTATATAGGTATTTATCTGGTCCATTTAAACAGAATTTCATTACCACAAAAATTTTTAAATATTAAAAAATACATAAAAACATATTAGCACACTTAAACAGATACTTGCACACCAATGTTCATAACGGCATTAGTCACAACAACCCAAATATCCGCTGATAAATGGATAAACAAAATGTGGCATATCCATACAATAAAATATTATTTGATCTTAAAAAGAGTGAAATTTTGATACATGGTAAAACACTGATGAACCCTACGGATACTATGTGAAGTGAAAGAAGTCAGTCACATAAGAATGAATATTATAGGATTCAACTCATGTGAATAGTCAAATTCAAATTGACATAAATTGACACAAATTGACATAAAATAGTCAAATTCATAAAGACAAAATAGAACAATGGATATAAGGAATGCAGAACTAATGTCTCATGAGTATAGTAGTTCGGGAGGATGAAAAAGTTCTAGAGACACAGTGGTGATGGCTCTACATCAGTGCAAATGTACTTAATGGCACTGAGTTACATACTTAAAATGGTTAAGTGGTAAATTTTATGTTATATGTATTTTACCACAATAAAAAAAGGTCAAAAATATTATACTACTTTATGACAGTACTACTTTATACTACTTTATGACGTGCCCAAATAATACGTTGCAAATGTATAATCACAGAATCCTAATAGTTCTTAACATTAAATTTTAAGAAAAAAAGAAGTTAAAAAATTAACAGCCAGTTTTATATGTACCTGGTTTCTTTAAAAAACAAACACAATACCAACCAAACAAAACAAACCCTTAAAGATACCAAGTTATTTTTATTTCATCAATACCTTTAATGCATGCATTTATTCTAACTTTGCAAGCCCTTTGCCTTATGACAAAATTACTTCAACTTAGCCATAATCAACATGTCCATATGTCTTTAATATTCACACACAAATTCATCTCCACTTTCTCAGCAGAATCTTGCCTGCACTTAAATATTTTTGCAATTCAATTTTGATTCTATTTTCTGATTATTTTTTTCCTTGCAGCTAAAAACTATGCATACAAAACTATTCCCTACTTTCTGTAACATTTTCAGGGTGGTTAACAAACATCTAATAAGAAATATAGCATGTCAAATAAAAACGATAAACTGGTAATTCTTGAAAGTGATTAACACTCTCTATGCTAAATTATTTCCTAATTTTTGGGAAATGTGTAAGAAAGTAAGTTACAATTTACATTCATCTGAACTTATACAAATCTAAGTCAACTGCTTCAAGATAGAAGCCAATGGTATTTTTGCTGCTAATTATTTATAAAAGTGATTCACATTCAAACAAATCTAACTGAAATTCATGGAACTATATAATATCCTTAAAAATACAAACTCCCTAGTTCAATACGATATACCACACACATATCAATTTCTATTCTATGATTATGTCAAAGAAACAATATTGATTTAACACATGGTTAAATTCAACAACACCGATTTAATTCATAAATCATTTAACATGATTCATTTATGAGACTCGACCTTATTTTACCAACTAAACTTTAATATTGGTTAATTAATTCTTTCTCTGGTAATTAACAAACTAGAAAATTTTCAGTACCAATTAATTTTCCAAGATCTTCTCACAAAACCATTATTGTATACTGAAGTCTTATTCAAAATGACATCACTTAAGATAAAATAATAAAAACAAAGAAGGAGGCATATTCAAGTGTCTGACTTCCTTACTATCCTATTAATATTCCTTCTAGAAGTAGCTATTTCAAGTGAAAATAAATCCTTTGATCCATAATTTCCCTACCTTCCCAATGAATCACATTAAGCAAAAATTAAGTAAACTATTATAGAGTCCTCCCTAAAAAAACACAACCAGAAATTTTTCTTTTTATGTTCTTCTTGGTATATATTCCACATATTGAATGGATTTGGTGTCCAAAAGATTTATCCAGGAAAACTCACATATTTATTTAAGTTTTTAGCAGTTTAACATTCACATTCAGCTTCAACAAAAACTTCTTAGACTATACTAGGAACTGAATTCCAACCACAACTTTATAAAGTGGGTGTTAATGATTTTATGTTAAAGGAAAATGAGGTTTGGAAAGAGAAGATAATTTGATCCCACAATCAATTACCAGTGAACTCAAGAGATGGAATCCAGATATTACTGATGCCAAAAGGAAGGAGGAAGAGAAATGACACTTGATACATGTCAAACATGAGCACTTTGCATACATTTCCTCATTTAATTCTTATCATTGCTTTGTAAGGTAGACACTATCTTCATTTTGAAGATAAAGAAACTCAGGTAAGAAGTGATTTAACTTGATCAAGGTTTGTACAGAAAATCAGCAGCTAAGACAGGACAGAAACCCTAGGATTATACACTGATAGATTTTTGTCCTTAAACCACTACTTATGATCCAAGGAGAGAGTTCATTTGATGTGCTGTTTTATTTTTGTTTCAGTTTTGTTGGTTTTTCTACAGAAAAGGGAACGATTTCACCAAATCCATTTTAGTAAGATTTCTAATTCCTTTAGCAAATCATACCTATAATAGTAATCCCTGTAAGGTCACTATCATGAGTCTACCAGGCAGACAAATGATAACAATGACACAGCATTTAGCATGCAACTAGATGTCAACCCAATATTATTCCAGCAATTCAACAGGAAAACACTGAATGCCTTTTGTCATTAGAATAGCTTTGCTAAGAATTAACCCCCTCTTAAACTAGGTGCCAATTCATGAAAACCACTTTGAGCAACAGAGAATGAGAATTAAAATTTAAAGAAAGAAGGTGAAATATTTATCTTCATTCTACCCAATGCCCCTACATTCCACTAATTTAAACATATGTTCCTGCTCCCCACTAGTATAGCTCTAAAGGACAGCAAGAGCAGTAAGAAAAGGATGAAACATCAACCATTTCAAATATAAAATCAAACTAAAGTCATTTTCATCTTTCCTTGAGGAAGTTCAGCAGTTTATCATGCAAAGTATCTGTCTTCTCCTAGCCTAGAAAACCTAAAATCAAGTTAGAATATTTTCTTCCTTTACAAACTCTCACTTGTTCTTTATCATGTACTTCTGTTCTTCCTCAAAATCACTCAGAAAGAAAGAAAGAAAGAAAGAAAGAAAGAAAGAAAGAAAGAAAGAAAGAAAGAAAGAAAGAAAGAAAAGAAAAGAAAAGTAAGGAAGTAAGTAAGTGAGTCAGACATCTAGAGAGTTCTATTATTCAGGAACAAAGGTCAATAATTATCAAATACTGGCCAGGCCTTGAGGGATTCATATTTCACAGTAATTTTCAAATTTTGCTACATGGAATCGAAGAGTTGTACAAAATATTCCTAGTAGCTTACAAATGAGAAACTGCCAGGTAGGCTTCATTTATAAAAGTATATAACTCACATACACTCATTTATTATACCAAACCTGAGGCCAGAAAAATGTGTACCACAATAAAAATGAAGCTATAAAATTCTCACCCTACATTATGGGGTGGGGGGGGGGAAGGGGGGAGGAGGAAGGAGAGGCAGGTGATAATTTGTTGTATTTTTTTAAATGAGTTCCTCATCTTTCTTTTTTCTGATCTTGTTTGCATCAGCAAATCCTACAGGAAACAAATTAAAGTCTAAAATGAACTCTGAAATTTCTGAATAATACCATCCTTATTTTGAGAAAAATGTGTATTCTAGTGGTTTTTGGATGAAATAATCTATAGATGTCAATCATATCTGGTTGATTGATGGTGCTGTTGAGTTCAAATATATCCTCACTGATTTTCTGTCTGCTAAGATCTGTCCATTTTTTAATAAAGGAGTGTTGAGATACCCAACTAAAATAGTGAACTCATCTATTTCTCTTTGCAATTCTATCAGTTCTTGCCTCACATATTTTGATGGCTTATTGTTAGGTGCATCCACAGTAAGGATTATGTCTTCCTAAAGAATTAAACCCTTTATCATTATATAATGTTCCTGCTTATACTTGAATAGTTTCCTTGCTCTGAAGTCTGCTTTGTCTGAAGTTAATACAGCTGCTCCAGCTACTCCAACCCCATTAGCAACAAATTTTCTACATTTTTTGTTAACTGAGAAAGTCTTTATTCTCCTTCACTTTTAAGGACAATTTAGTAGGACAAAGAATTCTAGACTGTTGGGTTTTTCTCTCAACACTTTTAAGTATTTCCCTCCACGCTCTTCTTGCTTGCATGGTTTCTGAAGAGAAGTCAGATATGATTTTTACCCTTGCTCCTATATAGATAAGGTGTTTTTCCCCTCTGGCTTCTTTCAAGATTATTTCCTATTTCTTTGATTTTCTGCAATTTGAATATGATATGCCTAGGTGAAGTTTTGGGGACACTTAACCTGCCTGGTATTCTCTGAACTTCCAAGATCTGTGGTTTGGAGTCTGACATTAATTTGGGGAAATACTCCATCATTATTTCTTCAAATAGTTCCTCTGTTCTTTCTTCTCCTTCCTCTACTTCTGGTATTCCCATTAGTATATATTACATCTTCTGAGACTGTCCCATAGTCTTTGGTTATATTTTAATTTTTTTTTCAGTCTTTTTTCTCTTTGCTTTTAAATCTTAGAAGATTCTACTGACATATCCTCAAGCTCAGAGACTTTTTCCTCAGCCATGTTCCATCTTCTAATAAGCCCATCAAAGGCATTCTTCATTTCTGTTACAGTGGTTTTTTATTTCTAGCATTTCTTTTTCTTTCTTAGAATTTCCATCTTTCTACTTACATTATCCATCCATTCTTGCATGTTGTCTACTTTCTTCATTAGAGCCCTTGGCATATTGGTTGTAATTGTTTTAAATTCCTGGTCCAATAATTCTAATATCCCTGCTATGTTTGAGTCTGAACCTTATGCTTGCTCTGTCTCTGTAAACTGTGCTTTTTGCTTTTTTATCATGCCTTGTAATTTTTTTGTTGTTGTTGGAAGCCAAAAATGATGCACTGCGTAAAAGGAACTGCAGCAAATAGGCATTTAGTAATGTAGTAAGGTTTATGGGTAGAAGTGTTCTACAGTCCTATGATTAGGTCTCAGTCTTTTAGGGAGCCTGTGCTCCTGAGTTATGACCTTCAAAGTTCTTCTCAGTCCTGTCGGCCCGCCCCCCCCAAACCAGATACACATACACACACACACACACACACACACACACACACACACACACACACCCCTTAGGTCAAACAAGATGGCTAGAGGAAGCTGGAATTGGATATTTCTCTTCCCCCCACATAGAAAGCTAAAACAGGCTATAATTGGGTATTCCCCTTCCTCCAGTTCAGTTAGGCTCTGATAATACCCTAATAGGTTAGGCTCTGATAAAATACCTTTCCTTTAGAAAAAAAGAATGCCTCAGCACATTTCAAAGTGACTGCCTTCCTCTTCCCCTTTCCCTGTCAGAAGTACCAAGGCATTTTTCTCTAATATTCACTGTGAAGACACGGTAGAGTTCCTGGAGGTAAAACCATGGAAGTGTGGGGCTCCTAGACCTAGGTCCCCTTGGAGTTTATACTTCACACTTGCCCACATTGAGCCTCTGGCAATTCGTTAATTACATTTCAGGTTTTTTCCTACCCGGTACTGGTTCCCTTGGAGGTTTCTGCCCCTGAGTTCTGCTAGGGTAAGTTGTCATTCTCTGTATTTGCCTGCTAACTCGGGGACAGCAGCTTGCCTTGTGACCTTAACTCCATGAAAAATCTCAGAAAAGTCAGCTGATTTTTCAGATTGTTCAGTTTTTTACTTATTGTTAGGACAGAGTGATGACTTATACGTCGACCAAAAACCACAAAAAATCTCATTTTCAATTTTTACCTTCACATTTTCCTAATGGATAAAGTGATATATATAGCACTCTTATGCTATTATGAAGAGAGAAAAAAATAGAGATTTGAATTTGTCTCAATGGCACACAAATTACCTAAAATATGATTGATCATAGGGTTCACCCTGTAACACCAAAATGCAAATTATTGAGCAATATACTTCATTAACAAAGTTATTTCACCCTTCCTTTCTGAAGCTATGAAAACACATATATAACCAAATATTATAGAGATCATTTAGAACCTGCATTGTTATTACAAACTAAAATATTTCCTAAATAAAGACCTAAATATTAAATTTCCTTAGGGGCTTTTTAAAAATTTACCAGTAAAGACTGTAATTCACTGGTATTCTTACTAATTTGCAGAAAAATAAAGCCTGCCTCTTAATTCCTAAAATAGAATTATAATGCCCTCCAAACAAACTTAGGTTTTCAAATTCTTCCTCTGGAGGAAAAAAAAAAAATCAGTAAAATACTAAAATTTTTATGTGAAATTTGACATTTGGATGCCAATTCCCAACATTTGCTATTTCTGTGGAATCAACCTTTATCAAAATTAATTCACTCAGGAAATCTTAGTCCACTCTATAGTGTTGTCTGCTATTCTGATAGCAAGAAATACAGCTACTTTTTTTTTTTCCAAATAACACTGTAAAACAGCTCATTACTCTTTATATTATTGATTTAAATTTTATTCAACTGAGTTTTAACATACTTAAACAAAGGCATACTGGTTAAATAAGATAAACATATCTAATTCACCTTAAGAAATTTAAAAGCACGTTGCATATAAGGTCCCAAACATAGCAAGAATGTCACAATAGCCAAACCCAAGAAAATATATTAGCAGTACTTTCACTTTACATAAATGTAACTATTTTATTATTATTTTCCACATCTGTGATGCATTAGGTATAACAGACATTTTTGAGCTCTTAATACACTGAAACAGATGAACCATTACAAAATTAGGAACAAGTGTAAAATCTTAAAGAATTAATAATAATCTTGCTCTTCAGCCAAAGGAGAACTACAAAGTTGGACAAATAATTTTCCTACAAGGATAATGAGGAATTAGGGTGAAACACACAGGAAATGATTTGGGGATGGTTACAAAAAGCATGGGGAAAAGTGACTACAGTAACAAGTTAAAAAATTATACAAAAGCTCCTAGAAAAAAAGATTAATCAACCCAAAAGGAAGCTGTCAAATGAGAATGAAGATGGATACTTGTGTTGTGAAAGACAGAAGAGAATGCTCTAAAAGTTCCATTCTTAATTTGCTAAATATAAAATGGCTGAGACCCCACATTCCTGAAATCCCAAAACAAAGTCAATATCTAACTAAAACTGAAACTTCATACTTGGCATAATTTTTAGCTAAAGTAATAACCTATAAAAATGGAGTCAATTATGTCAGTTCATAAGAGACAAAGAAATGAAAACATCAAAAGCAAAAAACAAAAATTAAGACTCTCTAGTCATGTCAAGTGGTTTATATATGTAAAAATAAACTATCCAGGTGAAAATAGCTATGTGAAAGAGACAAGAGAGACTAGCAGAGCACAGAATGTACTCCTGCTCCAAAAAAGTCACATGATTTTTAGAAAGTCACTGATTACCTCCAAAGCTGAAATAGTGTAGTCTCAGTGCAATCTTTTGAGGACTAGTAATACATCATCAATCAATAATATAGTGTTTTCTGGGTGAAGGGATATTACCTAATGAGAAAAGGATTTTCTCACTTTTAAAGACAAAAATTTTATTAACAAAGTTATTCCAGTATTAACTGTGAAAAATGGCTTACCTTCCTTCCACTAGAACACAAGCGTACAAAACCACATGGTATTTCCAAAAGGAAGATATTATTGCTTGAATCTGGGTCACTAAAATTATCACTGTTCAAGATGAGACAAAAGAAAGGGGTAACATTAATTATCTACAATTACACATTTTCTTTGTTGTTAACATGAAATATATCTCACATAAAACCTCATAGGCCATTCAAATGAGACACATGACCCTAGGTTTGAAATCTCTAGAGATAGCTCCTTTGAAGACTGGACAAATAGTTTAAACCATTTAAATAATTCCTGATCACCAAATGTGAATAATTTTTTTTCTAACTAAAAAAATTTTTTTATTATTTACTGTTCTCACACCACTTTAATTTTTTTCCCATAAAAAAGAACATGGAAATTCAGCTACACAAAAAGGCCCACTGTAAAAAAAGAAAAGTGAGGAGGGGGAGATACTCAAACAGCTTCAAGAAAAAAAGCATGTTCCACACCAGATCGTATTTACAGTTCCTCATCTAGAATTCAACTAACATCCAACTGCAGCAATCAGCCAAGCTTGGCAAATTAAAATAACCGTAATTTTGACAGATTATCTTCTATAAATATTCAAATATGGGCGTTTATGTGCATGTAAGGGTCTCTACATGCCAATCAAAATGCTTTGTTTAAGATACTAAAATTGAGCTTTTTTCACCCTTCTTTTCTATAGGAATCCCCTGAACCCTTGACTTTCATTTTAACTCTTTCACCTCAGCTGATAAAGAGGCCAGTTATTTCTCTATTCATGGCCTAATTATCCATAGTCTGAATTAAAATTTTAAGTATAATATTCATATCAGACAAAAAGTACCTAGAATCTTAGAAAAACTAAGTCTGTAAAGAAAACAGAAAAGATTCAGGAATGGGGATGAGGTGGGTGCAGAGACAGAATCTTGAAGGATGGCAACTCAATAAACGATTAACTTTTTATTGATGTGACCAGGTATGGCTTAGTAAAGTAAAATTCAAAGGTAAAGAGCAATTAACAACTTGATAAATTTGGGCTGTATTCAAAGTTACAGTAAAACAGACTATCATTTATTTGGCTCAAGGCAAGACCCTATGCTTTGATGACAAGTTTAAGTATATGAAAGTACCAAAAGTGGGGAAATGCAATTAGTATGAAATTCAAACCAAATGTAATATTTGACATCCAGAGAGCCCTATTTAATCAAGAATAATGGCTCTAATGAAGGCAAGATATCTGATGCATACATTTGTTAATTGTCCTCCTATCCTATCTCTCATTAGTTAGTTCCCCTTAAACATATACACAATTACTGAAAAGCCTCAGATGTTCCAGGAAACTACAAGTGATAGATACGCCTCTGCATGCAGACAATGCAGTAATACAAAATAATGGACAAAAATTTAACCTATTCAGAAGCCTATGCGTTTCTAGTTCCACCTGGAAAGAAACGGCTATAAACCTATTAAGATTGCTCAAAATATTTCTAGAAAGTTAGTCAAGCTTTTAGGAAACTTTTACTTTATCATCATTCACCATCAAGCACTCAAACCCAGGTCCAACAGTGGATCCAAGCCATACCAGTGGTTTTCAAACCAGGGAAGGGAAAAGTCTGGTCGAGGAAATAGCTTCAGCCTCCTCTAGGAGCTTGTTAGAAATACAGAATCTCAGGCCCCTATCCAGGGACATACTGAATCAGAATCTGCATCTTAACAATTCCCAAATAATTCAAATAGATATTAAGATGTGGGAAGTTTTGCAGGAAGAAGAATATTAGAATGAGAGAGAAGGTATAATCTTCTGTTCAAAGATTGGGTTCCTACTGCAGGCTACTGTTTGGCCAATAAGCAACCAATTTTCAACCTCTGGCTTATAGCATCATTATTCCTCCTACAGTTTTTCTATTTTAAAATACAAAAACCCCTCAAGAGATAAAGAAATTAGTATCTGATTAAATCTCAGGTCCCCAGAAGGGCTGTGACACAGTTATCTTAGAGCAGGTGGTCCCGTCTCATACCCCTGAATTACATTAACTAGACAAGTTAATTTAACAACTCCTTTCATTCCAAATCCTAGACTCTAAGAGTGTGTGAGGTCCCAATAGTTAAGAAAGAGACCAAGAGGCTATCCCATCGTGTAACCAGGAGAGGAGAAAGCTGTATGTGGTTGTTATTTGGCTATCATCTCTCAGCTCCAAATCCACCCTTTAGTACTCAGCATAGTGATACTGAAAACAAAACTCGGGAAAACTTTTCTCTTTTGCCAGCCAGCTTCCTCATGCTGCCACTAAGCGCAGTAGAAGAAACTTGCTTTTTCCGGTCAGCACTGGCCTGGCACAGGCCCTCCACTCCACCGATAGCAGTTGATGACCACCACCAGTTTTTCCAGCACTCTCAGAAGCAGCAGCAGCAGCCCAGGCAGTACCCCCCTCTAGAGGTTTTGAACCCCAACTCTACTCCAAGCCCTTCTTTGTTCTCCCAGCCTTATTTCTACTTTCTGTAATTGTCTCTGTGTTACTCTAATATGCCCCTTTTGCTTTTTCAACCCTCCAACTCCTGTATAACCCATTCCCCTATGTTAAATTTCCTTGGCAGAAATATCTAGTGTGTATTACTTCCTTGTCCATATTCTAACTGATACATCATGGCTAGATGGAATAAAATCCAGCATGATCTTCATCACTTTGGAAAAACAATTTTCCAAAAACATGATAGTCCATAAGAAAATATCTACTGCTCTCCCCCAAAATAGGTACAAGATGGGAAATGGATGTAAGAAGTATGGGTGAGAAAAAAAAGATGAGGAAACACAACTTAGGAAAGTAAAAATATAATATATAAGTTTTCCACTTTACATAACAAAAATCTCAGAATTTACGAAGTGGAAGGAACTATATTCCTCTGCCTCTGCCATTGTTTAGTTTTATTAAAGCAGTTTTCTACTGAGTTTGAGCTACTATATTTTCAGGAAGCCATTGAGAAATTAGGGATGGCCCAAAAAGTTATAAAAATGATGAAAGCAACAGGCAATAGGATGCATGAGGAGAGATTCAAGGAGTCAAACTTCCTAGTCCAGTCCAGGGAAAAGAAAACTTCAGGTATTAGCTGTCTTCTGGTTACAGAATTCTTTAAGCTGTGTTGCATCATCCTTACAGATGCTTAAAATGATAGAAGATAAAGTAAAGGAAGACATAAAATAGAGCTTCTTAGCTTAATGACTCCCCTTCAGATTACTAAAGTAGTAGCTCTTAATGCTATTTACACATGAGAATGAATTAGAATATTTTTTACAAAAATAATAAAATAGTAATAATGATGATGCCCAGAACACTAATGCCAGAGGTCTGATTTAACTGGTCTGAGATAAAGCCTAGGCATATTTAAAAAAAAACAAAAACAAAAACAGGGGCACCTGGCTAGCTCAGTCAGTAGAGCCTGTGTCTCTTGATCTCATGCTTGTTACTTCTAGCCCCATGCTGGGTGTAGAAATTACTTAAAAATAAAATCTTAAAAAAAAAAAAAAAAAAAAAACCACTCAAGTGTTTATAAAGTACTGACAGAAGAACTGAGAACAACTTAATGGAATCTTCCATAACTTTAATACCCAAAGTTTGGTCTAAGTACTTAGCTACATTCAGATTACCAACGGAGCTTGTTAAAAAGGCAGCATCTCAGGCCTTACTGAGTAAGAATCTAACAAGATCCCCGAGTAATCTGCACATTAAAGTGAAAAAAACATCATCCTATAACAGTTTGAAAAGGGTTTGAGAGTGTGTGTGTCCAAACTCCAACCTAAAATTAACTAAGTTGATTTTTTTTAAGTTTTAAACAGTTTAAACAGTTTAAGTTTAAACAGTTTAAACAGTTGTTTTTTTTTTTTTTTTAAGTAATCTCTACACCCACGTGGGGCCCAAACTCATGTCACATGCTCTACCAACTGATCCAGTCGTATTTTTACTTTGTAAAAGTACTTTGCACTTTTCTAAGTATTTTTACTTTGAAAGTCTATTAGAGTTTACTAATAATATGAATAACTTCTAATAATATGTAATAACAACTAATATTTATTCAGCCTATACAATTTGTAGGTACTGTTCTTTATAAAATGATTTAATCCTCAACATGTATCTATAAAGTATATAATTTTATGATCCCTGTTTTACAGATAAGAAAACTGAGGCAAGCCTGAGTTATATAAAGTAAATAGCTTGCCCCAGGTCACACAATTAGTAAGTGGCAAAGATGAGAAATGAACCCAGATAGTCTTGTTTAAGAGCTTAAACTTAACTACAAAATAATACTATGTTTGCCAACACCATCCAAAAACATTCTAAAACCATTCAGAAGAAAAGTATAATTACAGGTAATAAGATTGCTTTAAGAATAAAGGGGAAAAAAAATCATGTGATTTTCTCTGATGGAAAAAAAAAAAAGATCAACAGAGTTGTGATAGTGTATCATTACCTCAACACTGTTATGGGTCTGTGGCCCACCTAATACAGAAAAGAACATGACAGAGAAGACAATAACACAGGAAGTTGCTTATGATGCCAACACAGTCAATATTTTGATAAGTGATAAACATATGAATACTACATATGAGACTGTCTCATGGGAGAAATATTTTTGGTAATAATCACTTTATTATCTACATTTGGGAAATAACTGAAAGCCCATGTTAGGAGATAATACATTCTCCTCAATGCCTCCTTAATTCACCCCTACAACTGCTCCTACTATCACGAACCATCACTACCACCCTGAGGAAAGTGAAGTAGAGACGGCTATGATTATTTTTCACAATGAAACAGGCATGATATAAATTTAGTCTGATTTTTCTCCTCCTCTGTACCCCACTGTTCCTAACTTCTCAAAAGGCCCACTCTCTGCTTCTGTCATAACAGAAGTAAAAGTTCCAGGCCCAGTAAGACCCAAAAATTACTTTTGAAGATACTGAAGACAGCTTTTAAAAGAAGTCAGACTGAGGCTGTCAGTTAAAGGCCTACTAAGTTGTAATAATTCATGTGAATTCTAAATAGCATAATACAATTGCCAAAGTTCCCAAAGGTAAATAATGTTATTGTACCAGCAAATAGAATAGAATTTATTGTACCAGCAAATAGAATTCAGAATATGCAAAATTATATCCTATAACTATTTAAAGCAAAGCCACAATTTCTAAGATGTCTTAACTTCATTCAACCCAAGCATACTCTTAAAAAAAAAAAAAGTATATGGTACCTTTTTAATTAATAATGACAAAGTTCTGGTGACCTAGTTGCTGAGAATGAACAAAACCACAGACATTAAAAAACAGAGTTGGGGTGCCTGGGTGGCTCAGTCGGTTAAGCGTCTAACTTTGGCTCAGGTCATGATCTCGCGGTCCATGGGTTTGAGCCCTCGTTGGGCTCTGTGCTGACAGTGCAGAGCCTGGAGCCTGCTTCGGATTCTATGTCTCCCTCTCTCTCTGCCCCTCTCCTGCTCATGCTCTATCTCTCTCTGTCTCTCAAAAATAAATAAATGTTAAAAAAAATTAAAAATAGAGTTGCTTATCCCATAAGAGTTTTTACAGTGGATGCTGGAGCCAGAATGATTTGGAGACTAAAAATACCAAAGCTAATACTCACTAAAATGCAGCGTTTAAAACTATGACTTGAAGCAATTCATTGGTTCGTTTGGATAAGGTTTTACCTGAAGAATCTAAGAAAGCTGAGGTTCATGTGAAGCACTGCCAGAGTACAACTTAATTTCCCAAAGAATGGAGGAAGATTCCCGGGAAGCCAACACTGACAAAACCCAAAAGAAGCATGTTCTTAGGAGGCAGAGCAGCTGTCAAAAAACACAGAGGCTGAGCATTCCTGATATGACTTTCATTAACTAATATGACTAACAAAATTACCCATACCCAAAACTCCTTAAAATTTCCATCAGGTTTTAATTATCCATATTAGTTATGTAAATTATTTGTAGTTATTTTTTCCTTCTAGTTAGAACCAGAAAACCACTCTCTTTACCTCTCCACTTATCTTCATAAACTATGTGTTCTCAGTCTGCCTTCCTTTCCTATCCTATTCCAAAAGGCTACATTTGAATAATAAAGAAAAATACATTTATAAAAAAATAAAATATACATTATATTTACTAAATTTGAGTTGAATGAATAATCACTACTCCTCCTACCCTCATAACATATAAAAATCGTATTTATTATATATCATCTATAAAAATTTAAATGGAAAATATTTACCCCTCCATCACCAATAAAATAGAAAACTTACTGTGTCAAAGAAAAAACCATTTAAAAATCACTAGAATCGTTTCTTTTTAATCATCAGGAAGAATAAACTTAAAAAGATGATTCTCAACTTCATTATGGATCAGAATTATATATTAAGGTCATAAAATTGTAGACTCTGGGGCCCATGACCAGAGATTCTGAATCATAAAAGGTCTGAGTTCCTGAGGATGAACCCAAAACTGTACATTTTTTTTTAATGTTTATTTATTTTTGAGAGAGAGAACAGCAGGGGAGGGGTAGGGAGAGAGGGAGACAAGAGAATCTGAAGCAGGCTCTGTGCTGTCAGTGCAAAGCCGAACACAGGGCTCAAACCCACATGAGATCATGACCTGAGCCTAAGTCAGACACTCAACCAACTGAGCCACCCAGGCACCCCCCGCAAAACTGTACATTTTAACAAGCTTCCTAAGTGATCAGGATGCAGATTATCCCTGAACCACTCTTTGATATATACTTAACCTTCAAACCTCTGTCAACTTCCCAGCAAGTCCTTTAGGTCTGATCACACAGCCCACTCCTATCTCTCATCTTAACAGCTTCAATTTCTGATAAAACTACACAGTTGGAACTAACACAGAGAAAAAATAATAGCAACCAGTTGTTGGACATATACTACTATTGGCCATGAACTTCACATAATCTATTACAGACACAAGAATTAAATGATATATGGCACAAAAACAGATGCTCAGATCAATGGAGAACAGAGAACCCAGAAATGGACCCACAAACATAGAGCCAACTAATCTTTGACAAAGCAGAAAAGAATATCCAATGGAGTAAAGATAGTCTTTTCAGCAAGTGGTGCTGGGAAAACTGGACAGCAACATGCAGAAAAATGAACCCGAACCACTTTCTTACACCATACACAAAAATAAACTCAAAATGGATGAGAGACCTAAATGTAAGACAGGAAGCCATCAAAATCCTCGAGGAGAAAGCAGGCAAAAACCTCTTTGATCTTGGCCACGGCAACTTCTTACTCAACACATCTTCGGAGGCAAGGGAAACAAAAGCAAAAATGAACTACTGGAACCTCATCAAAATAAAAACCTTCTGCACAGCGAAGGAAACAATCAGCAAAGCTAAAAGGCAACCAACAGAATGGGAGAAGATATTTGCAAAAGACATATCACATAAAGGGTTAGTATCCAAAATCTATAAAGAACTTATCAAACTCAACACCCAAAAAATAAATAATCCAGTGAAGAAATGGGCAAAAGACATGAATAGACACTTCTCCAAACAAGACATCCAGATGGTCAACCGACACATGAAAAAATGCTTCATATCACTCATCATCAGGGAAATACAAATCAAAACCACAATGAGATACCACCTCACACCTGTCAGAATGGCTAAAATTAACAACTTGGGAAACAACACATGTTGGTGAGGATGCGGAGAAAGAGGATCTCTTTTGCATTGTTGGTGGGAATGCAAACTGGTACAGCCACTCTGGAAAACAGTATGGAGGTTCCTCAAAAAATTAAAAGCAGAACTACCCTATGATCTAGCAATTGCACTACTAGGTATTTATCCAAGAGATACAGGTATGCTGTTTCGAAGGGACACATGCACCCCAATGTTTACAGCAGCACTATCAACAGTAGTCGAAGTATGGAAAGAGCCCAAGTGTCCATCAATGGATAAATGGATACAGATGTGGTATAGATAGATAGAAAGATAGATAGACAGACAGACAGACAGACATACAATGGAGTATTATTCGGCAATCAAAAAGAATGAAATCTTGCCATTTGCAACTATGTGGATGGAACTAGAGAGTATTATGCTAAGCGAAATTAGTCAAAGAAAGACAAATATCATATGACTTCACTCATATAAGGACTTTAAGATACAGAACAGATGAACATAAGGGAAGCAAAGCAAAAATAATATAAAAACAGGGAGGGGGACAAAAACATAAGAGACTCTTAAATATGGAGAACAAACAGAGGGTTACTGAAGGGGTTGTGGCGGCGGGGGGTGGGGGGTGGGGAATGGACTAAATAGATAAGGGGCATTAAGGAATCTACTCCTGAAATCATTGTTACACTATATGCTAACTAACTTGGATGTAAATTTTAAAAAATTAAATTAAAAAAAATTATGTTACCCAGGAGTGGGTGGAAAAAAAGAAGAGAAAAGAAAAGAAAAAGCACTGTGCTCTTTATATAAAACCAGAGCCCAGAACTTAAAAGGTAGCAGAAATTCTCTGGAGTCCCCTGGAAGTCCCTCTAACTATGCAACACACACAGAACCTCAAACAGCAAGAAGTCTAAACATTTGGTAAACCCTTCCCCATCCCTTCTTACTAAATATAAAAAATATATATTCCCCTCCTGATCAGATTATCTGGATACAACTGAATAGTGAGTGATGGCTTTTTGCCTCAGATCAACCTGCTCTCTATGTGTGCTATACACATAGAGAGAATAAACTATCTATTTATAATTCAATCAGAACTGTTTTATGAACGTAACAAGAACAATCAATCTTTTATCTTTTCATGATACATAAGTGCATTGTTCAGTAAGGTAGTCAGTAGCCAACGTGGCTCTTCAGCATGCAAAATATGGCTAGTTTGAACTAAGAAAATCTGTAAGTGTAAAACACACACTGATTTCAGACCTGGTAGGAATAAAAGAATGTAAAATATTTCATTGATATTTTTATGTCAATTAGTAGATAATATTTTTAATACTAAGTTAATATTAGTATGCTAAGTTACATAAACTGTACTATTAAAACTAATTTCACCTGTTTCCTTTTACCTTATTTAATGTGGTTACCAGAAAATTTAAAATTACATGAATGGTTCACATTATATTTCTATTAGATAGTGCTAGTCTATAAACTAGTGATCAATCATAAGCTCTTATGAAACTATTTCTACGTCAACCTTTCATGCCTATATAGCATCATAAAACCTAGTCATTATAATAACCAAAATTCCCTTTCTCGCTGATTTGCAAAGTGATTATATTCATATTCAGGTTCCTTCCTTTCTGATACCTTCATTCAATCTTAAAATGTTGAATAAATTCTATAGTATTTCACCTCTTCCACCCCATCTCTTCCAACCAAGTTAATAGCCTTAAAATATTCATCTTTCATCTCTAACAAGTATCATACTTGGAGAAGGGGAAGCTAAGAATTTTTCCCCAAAGGGCCTCCAGATTATCTCTAATAGGCATTATGTGGTAGCGTTAGGGTTTGGTATTTAAAACCAAATACCACTAGCGTGGACTCTGCCTCTCATTGTGCAAAGTACTATAGCTCAGCTCCCTCGTCTGTAATAATGATAATTATTATTATCATTTAACATTAAATTTTCATTTAACCTAATATTTAATATTAAAATATCAATACAATAAATTGTTATTATATGAGAACAGCATTTAGAACAGCACCTGGAACTTCACTGTTAATAAGTATTAGCTATTATCACTATTTCCTTTTTTGATCTGCCTCCTGAACCTATCATTCTCCTCTTCTGTTTCTGGCTATCCATCAGCAGGTTCTCTTCTGTTTCAAGCCTGTTGTCTACCTAATAAAATGTAAAAAATACAGAACAGCAGATGGAGCAGAAGGTTATTTGATCTGATAAAAACAAAGAATTCCAAACACAAGAGCCCATATAAGAAAGTGTACTTCATCACATAATAGATTCCTTACTATGAGAAACAGTCAAGCCAATTCTGGGACCCTGTAAAAGATATCTTCAACAGGGTTGGAATAAATGTTGCTCCCAGGTTTCACTTTAATCATCTATGTCCCTGTCAAGGTATCCAACCCAGATGTTAAAATCTAGAACTTATCCCATTGACAATACTCATCAAATCTAAAACTGTACATTCTTTTTTTTTTTTTTTAATTTTTTTTTCAACGTTTATTTATTTTTGGGACAGAGAGAGACAGAGCATGAACGGGCGAGGGGCAGAGAGAGAGGGAGACACAGAATCGGAAACAGGCTCCAGGCTCTGAGCCATCAGCCCAGAGCCCGACGCGGGGCTCGAACTCACGGACCATGAGATCGTGACCTGGTTGAAGTCGGACGCTTAACCGACTGCGCCACCCAGGCGCCCCTAAAACTGTACATTCTTTGTGGCACTTTGACTCAGCTACTGATTCATGTCTGTACACTTAAAAAATCAACAAGCTCCCACCTGCAACTATTAGAGAGCCCAAGTTTAGACTTTCATCACACTGCAACATAAGTTAAAAATCTGTCCACTCTTACCTAAAGAAAGGCTCAAAAAAGCAGGAGATAAGAAAAGGTCAAAACGTCATTTGTCACTTGTAGCATACCAAGTCTTAAGGACTTTGAGAAGATTCAGGTGGGTAGATCTTTAACTTAAGCCAAAATCTGGGTCAGCCTCTCATTACCCTCTTCATATTCTGTCATACACTGTAGACATTTGCATTATATATTTTATTTCTTTCTTCCCCAAATTACACTAAACGTATCTTACAGGCAAGGACTATATCTTCCTGAATTCAAAAGTCCACAACCCTGGTTCTGATATATTGGATACTCAACTATTTGTCATGCTGGATTGAAAACAATAGTTATAAAAACAATATCATTTGCCTTTGTGAAATCTTCGGTTTTTAGAACATTTTCATGTGAGTTCATCTGATTGTCTCAACAATCCTATAGTCACATCCAAGACCTAGTCTCCTTTTTCATGAAGTACCTTAACTAAAGCTCATAAATCAATGTAACTAATTCAAAATCATTCACTTTTGTATGTCTTAATAGGAAAACTTTTAGTGCAAGGCCATGCTGGTCGTTGGTGACAAAGCCAGAATTGCATGAACTGTATCACACCACACTACAACGTGAGCCTTTTTCAGAGAGAACCAGTAGAGGAAGGAAGAAGACAAAAGAAAAGACAGTGACAACAGTAAGTTTTGGTAATGAGATAAATGGATAGCCAGTTCTTAAATAAAATTAAATTATTTTTCACATTTCATTTTTCCTCTCTTATTAAAGTTTCAAAGTTTTATTTTCCTTCCTAAAAGTTTCTATTAAGTTTCTTACTTCATATAATTAGTCATATCTTCATCATTAAAATTATACTCAATCTCATGGGGCGCCTGGGTGGCGCAGTCGGTTAAGCGTCCGACTTCAGCCAGGTCACGATCTCGCGGTCCGCGAGTTCGAGCCCCACGTCGGGCTCTGGGCTGATGGCTCAGAGCCTGGAGCCTGTTTCCGATTCTGTGTCTCCCTCTCTCTCTGCTCCTCCCCCGTTCATGCTCTGTCTCTCTCTGTCCCAAAAATAAATAAACGTTGAAAAAAAAATTAAAAAAAAAATTATACTCAATCTCAAATAAACCAATCTATGTTTTAAAAGTTATATAATTTGGGGGCCCTTGGGTGGCTCAGTCAGTTAAGCGTCCAACTCTTGGTTTTGGCTCAGGTCACAATCTCACAGGTTCGTGAGTCTGAGTTCCAGTTGGGCTCCTCACTGACAGCAGGGAGCCAGCTTGGGATTCTCTCTCTGCCCCTTCCCCACCTGTGTGTACATGTGCGCGCGCACACACACACACACACACACACACACACACACACACACACTCTCTCTCTCTCTCTCTCTCTCTCTCTCTCTAAATAAACTTAAAAAAAAAGTTATGTAATTTTGTAAATATAGTTTCTTTACTCTGTCTTAATGAATGTATTTAACTATTCATTTGAACTCACCAGTATTCTCTGAAGTGGCTTTGGTTCAATTTTCTCTCTCTAAAAATACCCTACTATATAAGTCCACACATCCTGCTGATATTACCACTTAAACTCATGCGAGGAAAGAACTGGCAGTTTCTCTCTAAAAGCACCTACAATGAGCAATCAATCAACATTAGTTGACATCCAAGATTACAACAGCAAAGTTAACTTGCTACCTTTCGTCACTCCTGAGTTCATATTTAGAATGTCCTATAAATCTGTTTAACCAATGACTTAATGTAATTCAACTTCTTTGAATCTGTTTCCTTGTGTGTAATAAGAAAATTGGTCTAGATCTTTGGAACTTCTTTAAGATCTAAAGAGTTCCCAAGGGAATCTACCCCCAAAGCCAAGAGCACACTGTACACACTATAGGTTAACCAATTTGACAATAAATTATATTAAAATAAATAAATAAATAAAATACTGGACAGAATAAGTAAATAAATAAAAATAATTTTAATGAAGTTAATTAATTCATTAATTAAAGACTTCCTAAGTCTGGAGATTTAAATCCAACTTTACTCACCCTCTAAAAGTTGATTTCTTAAATTAATGCACATACTTGCACCTTTTCTACCCACTGTACTTAAAGGTAAGAACCATACATTTTTTAACATGGTGGTATATACATATAGATATGTTTCATTTGCTTTCCTACCTGAAAGTGTTGAATTGTTAGCTTTGGCAAAAGACTCTTTGAATTTCCTTATGTGTGATTCAACAGCAAATGACTACAATTTTAAACCAATTCTGAAAATATAACCCTGAAAAATTATGGTTAGAATCGAAGTTATGTTATGTAGCTCATGATCGACATTTCATAACTAACATCTGCAAAAGAGATGGCAATTAGTTGAGACAGTGAGACTGGCCCCAAACCTTGCTCTTAGCCACGGTTTTCATAACCCTTTTATCCAATCCTTGACTAATTGAAAACTAGACCTTAGAATGACATCTATATCCCTAAATCATAAAGCCACAGGAAGAGAGAATCAGAGGACGACCAACAAGGATGTATATTTAACTTCTTGTTTATAACAGAACTTGCTCCAAAAATTAACAGATTTACCAAATTGTTTTTAGACAAGGTTAAAGTCAATTTCCTAATAGAGTAAAATTTGAAGAAATATTTTTGAAAAAAATTTTGAAGTAAAATTTGAAGAAAAACAGATGTAAGGTTTTGCAGATATTTCCAGTCAACTTGTAATAATATCAACATTACGTCAAATTTAGAATATAAAAACTATTATCCCCCTAAATAGTTTTAGCAGATGCCAGAATCTTGATAAAAATCATTAAAGTGTGTTTGGAATACATGTATATCTATAAAATTAAATACAGAAACAAGCTGATAAAAATCATTTAACTGTGCATAGAGCAATAGAACTAAAAAGGTTCCAGAAACCTTAATGAAGAGTCACATATAATCATCACATCTGCATGCAGTTAAACATATGGCACTCCAGTTTCGGGAATCCTGAGCTCACCAAAACTTTTACAACTAAATTTGGGTTACTTGGGGTAAGGGAAAGAGATGCGAAAGGAGAGTGAGGAGCCTTTCAAAACCCCTATTTTGACTAAATCTGCAGCTGTAATTACAGCTGTTCTGAAGCTTTCTTGTAACTGCCTAATTACATTTTTTTTTAATAATAACAACCAAAAGTAGGCTTAACAAACTGAAGAATGATAGGAGGACTCCATAGTTAAAAGCTATTTTTTACATAAAATTAATTAATTTCCTATTGTTTTTGCTCTGCAACTAATAGATTAAAAATTGTTACATAAGCGCAAGAAGCTTTCTCAACTTCCTTGGGTTGTGGAATTCTCAATTTTTTTTTAACATTGAAAAGTACATTAGAAAGTACACTGCACTTCTTTCCTTCAGTAATTTTGCAGAAACTCTCATTTTATGTTTCTTCTCTTTCACCATGCCATTTATTTTACGTAACTATGAGACGAGTATGACACAAGTTAGATTTATGTACGATTTCAATAAACACAAAGAAGCCTTTTGCTATCATTCCAAACATACCATAGTCTCCCCTCCACTCTTTTCCGTAGGGTATATATTTCAAGACCTCCAGTGGACTAAAACTGCAGACAGCACCAAACCCTATATATACTATGTTTGTTCCTATACATGTAGACCAATGATGATGTTTAATTTATAAATAAGACACAGTAAGAAATTAACAACAATAGTTGAAAATAAAACAGATTGTAACAATATGCCATAATAAAAATAACGTGAATATGGCCTCTCTTTCTGAAAATATATTTTACCATCCCTTTTCTTGTAATGATGTAAGATGATATAATGCCTACATGATGAGATAAAGTGAGGTAACAACACAGGCACTGTGACAAAGCATTAGGCTACTACTGACCTTCTGACGTTAGAAGGAGAGTCATCTGCTTATAGACTGGTTGACTCTGGGTAACTGAAAACATGAAAAGGAAAACTGTGGATAAGGGGGAACTACTGGAACTACTGTATTCTAATGGTATATTTACTAAAAAAGTTACATCATGCAGAAAATGAAGTTATATACCTCTGAAGACTCACTTGTGTGTTATATTTTAGATATCACTGGCATCCCAGTTAATTCACTATATTGTTATTCGTTCAAAGGGATAACATTTGAAAATCACAAATCTGATTCTAGTCAAAGATGGCAACAAAATCTCAAACTCACATCCTCTCACAGACATATTAAATCTACAGCTAAACATGAAACAAGTCCTGCTGAAAGAAATCCAAAGGACAAATAAGAAAAAACATACATTGAATGGGTTGGAGAAGCTGAGAAACACTCTCTCCATAAACCCCACTCCCAGCAGACTGACATACAACTGAGAGGGAATTCACAACTACCAGCTTCTCCCTGAGGAGTAAAGGGTTTCAACCCACATCTAGTGCCCCAACTTTTAAGACTTCTAACTCAGGGATGAGCCCCCAAAACATCTAGCTCTGAAAGCCATTGGGGCTTGTGTCCCCAAGACCCAGAAAACTACAGCTTATAAATAAAGAAACAGTTCTTGGTGGGCTTCAGGGACTCACTGTGGCTATGCGTCTAAGACTCAGAGGTAACAGACAAAAATGCCCATCTCTACCAGCCTTTCCTGAAACAGGCCTATTTGGCTACCTTAAAAGGTGCAGCCTTAGGGTAAGGCTTCTCATGTAACACACATCTAGGGATCAGCTGTAATTCTCTCTAGAGACCAAGAAAGCCAGTGGGCACCATCTTTGTGTTCTCTCTCTGTCCAGCTCCCAGTCACTGGTATCTTCCTGAAAGGAATTTGCGTACACATTTGGTGCCTGGGCTTTGCAACTTCTGCCCAAAAGACACACCCTGTGATAGCCCAACTCTGGTGGCCAGTGAGTCTTGCATTAGCAGACTCAACAATCCTCAAAAGGATTGTAGCAAACAAATAAATAGTTCTTAAGTAGCTATCTCCCCAGGGCTCAACACACAGGAAGGAGACAGAAACACCCATCTCCCCAGTCATTCCCAGAAAGAAGCCTATTTACATAATTTAAAAGCTGCTGCCAGAGGATGAGGCTTCTAATTTAGCATACATCTACAGACGGATGTCAGTCCTGCATGAAAACTGGGAAGCCAGCAGACACCAAATGTGCATTCCCCTAGTAGATCACTATAAATCACAAACAGCTTCCTGGAAGGAGCTTGTACACACATCTGGCACTCTGAGTACCGTGGCTTCTACCCAGGGGATACACTACTTGATTGCTTGGTTCTGGGAGCAAGCAAGGATGGCATTCACAGGTCCCCTAAGACAAAAGCAAACAAATAGTTCTTAAGTTTCTTAATTGGCTAACCCCCAAGGCTCAGAACAAAGGGAAGAGAGGGAAACACCCAGATCCCAGTCTTGCCCTGAAAGACACATCTACTTGCATACTTAAAAGCTGCTACCTGATACCTGAGGAGCAGCTGGGTGGCTAAGTTGGTTAAGCATCCGACTTTGGCTCAGGTTGTGATTTCACAGTTTGTGACTTCAAGCCCAGCATCAGGCTCTGTGCTAACAGCTTGCTCAGAGCCTGGAGGATGCTCCAAATTCTGTCTCCCTTTCTCTCTGCCCCTCCCCCACTCACACTCTGTCTCTGTCTCTCTCAAAAATAAACATTAAAAAAAATTTTTTTTAAGCTGCTACCTGAGGGTCCAGCTTTCATTCAGCCAGCATATAGGTGGTGACTGATCCTCCACTTGGAGACACTGAAAGATCTTGAAATACTCTCAACTACTGGGAGTCATGAAGAAGGCAGCTTGGACAACCACAAAGGTCTGAGAAACAACCAAGAGCTAGGGCCAGGCTGAATAAGATTCAGCATCTACATGAGACCATTCCATCAAGACTGGGACATGTGACTGTTTTATCTAATGCACAGAAGCCAACACAGAGAATTAAGAAAAATGAAGAAACAGAGAAATATATTACAAACAAAAAAATGAAACCTCTGAAACAGATCTTAATAAAAGGGAAAGAAGTGATTTACCTGATAAAGAGCACAAAATAATGATTACAAAGATGCTCACTAAATGAAAATTTCAACAGAGATAAAAAATATAGGGAAGTACCAGACAGAAATCACAGAGCTGACGAATTAAATAAGTGAGCTGAAAAATTCAACAGAAGGGATTTTACAACATATTAGATCAAATGGAAGAAAGAATCAGCAAATTTGAAGACAAGGCAGTGAAAGTCATCCAAAGAGGGACATAAAGAGAAAAAAGAATGAAAAAGAGTGAGTGAAGCTTAAGGAAATTGTGGGACACCATCCAGTACATCAATATATTTACTATGGGGTCCCAGAAAGCAAAGAAAAAGAGAAAGGGGCTGAAAGCCTATTCAAATAAATAATGGCTGAAAACTTTCCTAACACAGGAAAAGAAACAGAACTCCAGATATAGGAAGCCCACAGAATCTCAAACAAGGTAAATCCAAACCAAGATACACTATAATTAAATTGTCAAAAGTTGAAGACAAGGACAGAATCTTAAAGGCAGCAAAAGAAAAATTTATGTTATGTAAAAGGGAGTCTCCATAAGATTACCAGCAGATTTTTCAGCAAAATCTGAAAAACTTTTGCAGGTAATAAGTTCAATAAAGGTGCTAAAGAAAAAACTACCAACCTAAAATATTCTACCCAGCAAAGTTGTCCTATAGAGTTGAAGGAGAGATAAAAAGTTTTCTAGGAAAGCAAAAGTTTAAGGAGTTCATCAATACTAGACCAGCTTTGTAATAAATGTTAAGATGACTTCTTCAAGCTGCAAACAAAAGGATGAAACAAATTAGTAACAAGAAAACAAAGAATAAATCTCCCTGGTAAAGGTAAATACTGTTCATAGTTAAAATCAGATTAACATAATTTGTAACAAAGGTAGGTAAATCACTTGTAAATCTAGTATGAAGCCTAAAAGACAAAAATAATATAATTTGTTAATGGATACACAACGTAAAAAGATGTCAATTATAATATCAAAAACAAAATGCACTGAGGTATAGTAAAGAGAGCTTTAGTATGCATTTGACATAAGTTGATATCAAATTAAAACAGACTATCACAAATATAAAATGTTTTACATAAGCCTCATGGTAACCAGAAAGCAAAAACCTGTAACATATATACAAAAGGTAAACAAAAAGAAATCTAAGCACACCACTATAGACAAGTATCAAATCACAAAGAGATTTAAAAAAGGAACAAAGGAATTACAAAACAGCAAGAAACTATTAACAAAATGACAGTTAAGTCCATATCCATCTATAATTACTTTAAATGTAAGGGACTAAGTTCTCTTATATGTCTTAAGGATATATACAGATTGAAAGGAAAGGGATGGAAAAAGATATTCCAGGCAAAAGAAAACTAAAAGAAAGCAAGAATATTTACACTTACATCACACAAAATAGCGTTCCCAGCAAAAGAGTGCATTTGAGACAAAGAAGGTAATTATATAAGACTAAAGGGGTCAATACAACAAGTGGTTGTAGGATTTTAAAATATTTATCTATCCAACATGGAAGCACCTAAATATATAAAGCAAATAATAACAGACCTGAAGGGAGAAATAGACAACAACACAATAATAGTAGAAACCTTAATACCTCAGTTTCAAAAATGGATAGATCATCTAGAAAGAATATCAATATGAAAACACTGGACTTAAGACTTAAACTACACATTAGATCATATGGACACAAAAGAAATTTATAAGACATTGTAACAGTAAGAGAATACTTAAATACACATGAACATTCTCCAAGATACAACATGTTAGGCCACAAAACAAGTCTTAATAAATTTTTAAAAATGAAATCTTATTAAGCATCTTTTCTATAGTATCAAACTAGTAATCAATTACAAGAAGAAACTTGGAACATTGACAAATATGTGAAGATTAAACAACATGCTATTGAACTACAAATGGATCAAAGAAAAAATAAAAACATTATCTTTAGACAAATTAATATGGAAATACACAATACAAAAGCTTAAGGGATGCAGCAAAAGCATTTCTAAGAGGGATGTTCAAAATAATAAATACCAACATTAAGAAATAATAAAAAACTCAAATAAACAACCTAACTTTACACATCAGGGAACTAGAAACATAAAACGAAACTAAGCCCAAAGTTAGTCAAAGGAAGAAAAAAAAAAAAAAAGGAAGAAAGGAATGAAGTAGAAATAAATGAAATAAAAATTAAAAAAAAAATCAATGAAACTAAAAGCTGGTTTTTTGAAAAGATAGACATTTAGCTAGACCAACCAAGAAAACTGAGAAAGAACTCAAATAAAATCATAAATGAATGAAGAGACATTACAGCTTGTATCACACATATACAAAAGATCATAAGAGACTACTACAAACAATTACACACCAACAAATTGGACAACCTAAAAAATGGACAAATTCTTAGAAATACACCAACCTGCCAAGGCTGAATCAAGAAAAAATAGAAAATCTGAACAGAACATTTACTAACAAGATTTAATAAGTAATCAAAAACCTCCCTACAAAAAATTCAGGACCAGATGGCTTTACTGGTAAATTCTACCAAACATTTAAAGAAGAATTAATACCAAACTTTCTCAAAAATCTTCCCAAAAATTGAAGAGAATGGCAGAAATTCATTTTACAAGGCCAGCATTACCCTGATATCAAAACCAAACAAGGACACTACAAAAAAGAAAACTACAGGCCAATACCCCTGATGAACATGAATACAAAAATCCCCAACAAAATATTAGTCAACAGAATTCAACAACACATTCAAAAGATCATTCACTATGATCAAGTTGGTTTTATTCCTGTGATGCAACAATGGTTCAATATAGGCAAATCAATAAATGTAATATAGCACACACAAAATGAAGGATAAAATTCATATTATCATCTCAATAGATGAAAAATATATTTTAAAAAATTCAACATTCTTTCATAATAAAAACTCTCAACAAACTGAATATAGTGGAAACATACCTCAAGAAAATAAAGGCCACATATGACAAGCCCACAGTTAACACCATACTCAATGGTAAAAAGCTGCAAGTTTTTCCTCTAAGATCAGGAACAAGACAAAGATGTCCACTCTCATTGCTTTCATTCAACACAGTACTGGAAGTCCTAGCCAGAGCCATTAGGCAAGAAAAAGAAGTAAGACATCCAAATTGGAAAGGAGTTCACAGAACTCACCATTTGCAGTAATATGATATTATATATAAAAAAATACTAACACTCCACACACACACACAGAAAAAAAACCTGTTAGAACCAATCAACAAATTCAGTAAAGATGCAATATACAAAATGCAAAATACAATATACAAATATCACTAAGAACAAGTTAGAAGCAGAAATTAAGAAAATCCCATTCACGGCGCCTGGGTGGCACAGTCGGTTAAGCGTCCGACTTCAGCCAGGTCACGATCTCGCGGTCCGGGAGTTCGAGCCCCGCGTCGGGCTCTGGGCTGATGGCTCAGAGCCTGGAGCCTGTTTCCGATTCTGTGTCTCCCTCTCTCTCTCTGCCCCTCCCCCGTTCATGCTCTGTCTCTCTCTGTCCCAAAAATAAATAAAAAACATTGAAAAAAAAAAAAAAAAAGAAAATCCCATTCACAACTGCATCAAAAAAAAAAAAAGAAAATACTTAGCAATAAATTAGCAAAGGAGATGAAAGACTTGTACATGAAAACTATAAGACACTAATGAAAGAAACTGAAGAAGACACAAATAAATGCAAAGTACAAAAAAAACCTGTGCTTACAGACTGGAAGAATTAATATCGCTAAAATGGCCAAATAGTCTAAAGCAATCTACAAATTCAATGCAATCCCTATCAAAATTCCAATGGCATTTTTCTCAGAACTAACAAATCATAAATTTTGTATTGAACCACAAAAGACCCCAAAGAACCACAGCAATCTTAAGAACAAATCTAGAGGCCTCATACTTCCCAATTTCAAATTATATTACAAAGCTATAGTAATCAACACAGTATAATACTGACATAAAAAAAAGATGGGGCACCTGGGTGGTCCAGTCTGTTAAGCATCTAACTCTTGATTTCAGCTCAGGTAATGATCTCATGGTTTGCAAGACAGACCCCAGTGTCAGCGTCTCTGCTCATAGCACAGAGCCTGCTTGGGATTCTCTCCCTCCCTCTCTCTCTCTCTCTCTCTCTCTCTCTCTGCCCCTCCCACACTATCTCTCTCTCAAAATAAATAAACTTAAAAAAAAAAAACACACACAAACCAATGGGACAAAATAGAGAGCTCCGAAATAAACTCATGCATATATGGTCAATTAATATTTGACAAGTCAAGAATATACAATGGGAAAAGGATAGTCTCTTCAATAAATGGTGCTGGGAAAACCTGGACAGTCACAGCCAAAAGAATGAAACTGAGCCCCTATCTTACACTGCAGACAAAAAACAACTCCAAATGGATTAGAGACCTGAAATGATAAAACTCTTAGAAGGTAACATAGGGGGCAAGTTCCTTGACATCAGTCTTGACAATGATGTTTTCAACTTCAAAACACCAAAAGTAAAAGTGACAAAAGCAAAAACAAACAAATGGGACTTTATCAAAAAGTTTCTGCAAAGCAAGGGAAATCACCAATTAAATAAAGAGGAAACCTATGGAATGGAAGAAAATATTTTCAAACCATATACCTGATAACGGGTTAATAACCAAAATATACAAAGAACTCATACTACTGAATAACAAAACAAAACAAAACAAAAATACCTGATTAAAAAACTGACATTTTTTTCCATAGAAGACCTACAAATGGCTATTAGGTATGTGAAAAGGTGCTCAGCATCACTAGTCATCACCAAATACAAATCAAAAGTACAATGAGATATCACCTCACACATGTTACAATGGCTCTCATCAAAAAGAAAAGTACTTTAACAAGTGTTGGTGGCACTGTAAACTGATGCAGCATACCATGGAGAATGTATGGAGTTTTCCTCAAAAATTAAAAATAGAATTACCCAAATGATCCAGACATCCCTCTTCTGGGTATACATCCAAAGGAAATGAAAACAGGATTTCAAAGAGATACCTGCATTCCCATGTTCACTGCAATATTATTCTCAATAGCCAACATATGGAAACAACCCAAGTGTCCATCAACAGATGAATGAATAAAGATGTGGTATGTGAGTGTATGTAAGTGTGTGTGTGTGTGTGTGCGTGTGTGCGTGTGTGTGTGTGTGTGTGTGTATAATGCATTATTCATTCATGAGGAAAAAAAGAAATCCTCCCATTTCCAACATAATGAATAAGTCTTGAGAGTATTATATTAAGTAAAATAAGTCACAGAGAGAGAAAATACTACATGGTATCACTTATATGTGAAATTAAAAAAAAAAAATCAAACTCATAGTAACAGAGGGTAGAAAAGTGGTTGCCAGGGACTGGGTGATGAAGGAAACAGGGAGAGGGTGGTAAAGGAGTATAGACTTCCAGCTATGAGATGAATAAAGTCTGAGGATCTAATGTAAAGCATGATTGCTATGGTTGATAATACTGCATTATATAAGTACTAAGAGAGACTATATGAAGTCACCATTATGCATATATTAAATATTTTACAATATATGTCAATTTACTTCAATAAAGCAGAATAAAACTGAAAAAGATCACAAATCTATGGAACTTCTTAAATAATTGATTTGTTAATTTTTAAAATGCTCTAAATGACTGAGATTTTACATTGCATGTTTTTATTTCTATCTGTGGGTAGCAGGAATTTCTACAAAAACATCAAGAGTAAATGAAGGTATTTTCTTGAGAAGAAATAAAGGATAAAGAAGCTTTTCAGAGTTCCCAAGATTTAAAGATATGGAGACTATAAAAGATACTTTCCAGAAAATTAAAGAAAGCTATGACAGTGGCATTTGTATCATATCACCAAATGTTATGAGTGGAAGAGAATGAGATTTAAAGTAGAAAAGATTCTCACCAGTGACATACTATTTAGTTGTAGATAAATCTTATCTAACTTCCTCTGAATACCAAAAAAAGAAAGCCACATTATGGAACTTTTTGTGATATTTTGCAGAACAAATAAAACCATAAATAACATTATCATAATTTACGGAAAGTGCTTAACTATACATGAAAATACTAAAATATTGATTATATCTTAAACATTTACCCTGAGAGCTTCACAGTAAATCAAATATATTTTCCACAGTTATGGTAAGTACATCCATGTAGAAATAGCAGATATGCCATTCTTCATATATGTGTTTTTTTCATTCAAGCCAGTTTAAAAAGTACAAGGTCTATGGTGAGCTTGATTAGGAAAAAATAAGAAACTTGCCTCACTTTCTATATTCTAAAAATTAGAATGAAAAGCCCCAATAATCCTAAATATAGTGGTCAAATATTCATATTTTCTCAATGTCTGAATAGGCCAAAGTCTTCCTTGGATGCTAACTAAGGCAATCTTGCATTTAAATTAAAAGCTAAGCATTACAAAAGGGACACAGGAAGCCACAAAGCAAGAGCAAACTATCAGATAATAAAAGGATTTATGTATTCAAAAAGGACAAGGATAATTTAATTTCAAAGCACAGATTATATATACAGGAGAATGGATCCACCTATAGTCAAAAAGTACCTCATAAAGGAAAAGAAATCACATGAAGCACCACACTCAAGAATGAACAATGTTAAGTATCAGCTGCTAGAAACCAGTAATGCATTAAATAGATACAAGAGAAGAGATGATCCATTTAGTCACAAGCTGAGCTCCCTGAAAGCCAAGGTAGGCTTTGGAAGGTTGGCTGTAAATACCAACGTTCACAAACCAGCTATCAAAAATAATTTCATTTGACTTCTACTAGAATCATCACAGAAATATAAGGCAAACTTTTTAAAAAAATGAATTGCAATTTAAGTTGAAGATGTGTCATCAACTAAAATAGCTGCTGCAAAACCCTATTCAAATCTCCCAGCATTTCAAATCTCCCTTCCAGCCTTCAAACTACTTTGAAGTTTTTCATTATCATACGTTACCATTTCCTCTACTGCAGAGGAGCTACATAACGGAATCCAAAACACAATGCAAAGAGGGCAGGAAGAAAAGACTGAAAGAACTTTCCAGCTCTACGAAATACTTAATTCCTTGTATTTTATAGTTTCATAAAGATATTACCTCTAAGATCAAGAGCTAGAAGCTGTCTAAAATCATGACCAGGATAATGGAAGGGCCCTTATACTAGGGTGACAGGGGTAGAGGGGGAGAAGACAGCAAGAGCCAATGATAGAAAAATCTACTGTGCAGACACTAAAAACCTGAGAATTTGCCATTGGTCTACTCACGTCCTTGACCCCCACAGCTGATTCTCCCTAAAATTCTTGATAAAATCCAAACTGTCCAATGGCTGCTACTCTACAAGATCAATTCTCTGAGAACCATCCTTGACCAACTATTCCCCCAAACTATGCCTAACCCCTTCTGCTAATGCCCTATAAAAAATTCTGCCATCCTTCCTCAAGTTAGAACTTTCTTTCAGAGCATTTTCTAATACAGTCATGCTGACAGTGCTCTGTTTCGTTTTCTTTGAAACTATGAAAATACAGAAGGTCAAAGCAGCAGGAATTGGCTTCATTTTTTATTTTCTTGATGGGTTTCAAGGTAACTGTGGGCACTATTTCTGTGACTAAATATAATCACCAGGGAAATAGGCAACAGAATAGAAAAGCTTCCACTGGTCATTAAAAAATATAATAAAGACAAACATTTATTAAGCACCTTACTACACTACTATGCACTTTTATGTAACTGATTCTATTTATTCTTCATTACAACCCTTGGGATATTCTTATGTTCATTCTACAGATGAGAAATCAGAAACTTAGTTTAAGAAACTTACCCAGTTAGCAAGTGGTAAGTACAGGAATTAAATCCAATTATACCAGGGCAATTCTTTCCACTTCACCAAAACCACCAGCTACATTGCTTTAACTCCAAGTACTTGCTATAAGAAACAACTGCATTCTTCTGAGCCCCTTGTGTTCTGTTAGGTCTACTTACTGCTTTTTTCAATCTTTACCTAAGCAAGCCTCTATGCTTTAAACTTTTCTTCATGTAATTCATTTATTGTTTTTACTTCTTCCTAAGCACTCACTAATGATCCTCAAGTATCCTATAGCTAACTGTCTCCCATTAGTAATGCTGAACATAACTTCAGAATTAAAACAATTGTACTCAATCACAATTCTTCAGTAGATATTTTCTGGACACTTCTCAGATTTTTCTCTATTTTTTTCATATCACAGTTCAATAATTAGACTCCACTGTTATTAGCGTAGTGTATGTTTTAACCAATTAGAAATAATATTGCACATAAAGTATTTTTTAAACCCAGGTATTCTACATGCAAATTAATTGACTTTTTTATGGGAATAGGGTCATTTTGGGGGGAAAAAATAACAAAACTGTGCACAATAACAGATACTTGCATTATCTAGGGCTAAAGCATAAAAAAATAGTAACTTTCATCTCAACAGACACACATAAAAAAGTATTTTAACAAAATCCAATATCCATTTCTGATTTGAAGTCTCTGCAAACTAGAAATAGAAACAAATTTAATAAATCCAATAAAGGGTATCTATGAAAAATCTATAATTAACATCATACTTGTGTAAGAATAGATGCTTTCCCCCTAAAATAAGAAGACTAGAATATCCATTCTCACCATTTCTATTTACCATTATACCAGAGCATCTAGCCAATGAAGTCAGGCAAAGAAAAAGAAATAAAAGGCACCCAGAGTGGAATTAAAGAAGTAAAACTCTCTTCATTCACAGAAGACATGACTATCTATGTAGAAAATCCAATGGAATCTGCCAAAAAAAAAAAAAAAAAAAAACCAGAACAAAACAAAACAAAACAAAAACTAGAACCAGAAAATGAATTTAACAAGGCTGCAGGATATAAGCACCAACCGCATTTTCATATGTTTGCAATGAACAACTCAAAAGTGGGATTTTTAACAAAAACAATACCATTTATAAGAACATAAAAAATATACACTTAGGGGTAAATCTGACAAAATCTGGGAAAAATCTGTATAATAAAACCGTAAAACACTACTGAAGGGAACTGAAAATCTGAATAAACAGTGATACATTATCCATGGGTCAAAAGACTCACTACTGTTAAGAGGTAAATTCTCCCCAAATTTATCTATAGATTCCAATGCAATTCCCACAGATTTATGCATAGATTCAGTGAATATCCCAGTAGGCTTTTTTTTTTCCAGACATTTAGTAACTGCTTCTAAAATTCAGATGGAAACGTAAAAAACCTAGAACAGTTGCATCACTCTGGATCCAATCAGAAAAGAGAAGTCACAAGGAAATTTGAAAAGGGAAAGTTAAGTATAAAGAATATTAACTATAACAGGGCTCGGTGTAATAACAATTAACTAGTGAGAAGCAAAGAGAATACAAGAGCAGCTAACACCTCCTAGGGCTGAGACAAGAGTGCCGTTCTACAGGGCAGAGATCAGACCCTGTCGGAGAAAGCACAGCCTTGTCTCACTGAATGACAGATAAGTCATTCTGGTGCCATGCCAGCAGAACTTGCTGGAAATTTGCCTTGTGAAACTTGGCAGAAATCCATTCATAAGGGGGCTAGGAAAAACCATTTATCTGGCAGCGTCCCGTGAAGGCAGTCTGCTACAAACCCACACGAGAGGTACAAAGAGAAGCTAGCCTTGGGTCATTGGCTGCTGGGTTACTGCGGCCCTCTGAGCACTAAAGAAGCTTAGTGCTGGTAAAGTCACACATACGGCAAGAACTGTACACTAAGGAAGCCATGTGGGCTGATTCTAGAGAAGTTGAGTATGCTGCTGGAGCTTGCCAAGCAAGCACACAGAAACCAAGAAGCAAAACTTTTTCCTCCTGCAATGTCTCTGCAGCACTCTCTATTGACAAAGCCCAACACTATGCCAGCTGGCAAAAGAAAAATACTAAAAAAGCCAGATCCATTTTCACAGAACAGGCAAAAAGGGAAAATCTGGAGCTAAGATGCAATAAATCAATAACCAGCACAATAGCCAAAATAACACTGAAAAAGAAGAAAAAAGTTAGGTGAGTAGCACAACTTGGTTTCATGACTTCTTATAAAGCCACAGGAATCAAATAGTAGTAGCACTGAGACAGGCAAGAGATCAGTAATGAATTGGGTAATCAGAAATAAACCCAGACATATATGATCAGCTGATTTTAGGCAAAAGTGTAAAGGAGGGCCTGTCAACAAATGGTCCTAGAACAAGTGGATATCACAATGCAAAAAAAAAAAAAAAAGAACCCTTATTCAATTTTCACTTCACATAAAAAACACTAACTCAAAATGCATCATACCACTAATCATAAAACCTAAAACCATAAAACTTCCAGAAGATATCTTAGGAGAAAGTTTTTATAACCTTGCATTAGGCAAATATATCTTAGATACAAAAACAAGAACATGATCCAGATAAGAATAAATGGATAGCCTGAACTTTCATCAAAATTAGAAGTTTTTATTCCTCAAAAGAGACTGTTAAAAGAATGAAAAGATAAGCCACCATCCAGGAGAAGACCTCTGCAATACATAGAATCAAAATATATAGGAAGCATTCAAAACTCAATAATCAGAAAACAACCCAATTAAAATAATGGGTAAAAGATTTGAGCACACATTTTACCAAAGAAAATATACAAGTGGTAAATAAACACAAGAAATAATGCTCAATATCACTAGTCATTAGAGAAATGGAAATTAAAACACAAGTAGATAACATTTTACACCTACTAGAATGGCTAAAATTAAAAGGAATAACCATACCAAATGTTGATAAGATACAGAGAAACTATCACACACTGCCAGCAAGAACAAAAAATGGTATAGGCACTTTGAAAAACTATTTGGCAACTTCCTAAAAAGTTACACAAATACCTACTATATGATCCAGTCATTCCACATTTAGATATTTACCTAAGAGAAATTAAAATATATGTCCAGGGGCATCTGGGTGGCTCAGTTGGTTGAGCATCCAACTTCAACCCAGGTCATGATCTCGTGGTTCACAAGTTCGAGCCCTGTGTTGGGCTCTGTGCTGAAGCTCAGAGCCTGTAGCCTGCTTCTGATTCTGTGTCTCCCTCTCTCTCTGCCCCTCCCCCACTCGTGCTCTCTCACTCTCTCTCTCTCTCTCTCTCTCTCTCTCTCTCTCAAACATAAATAAAAACATAAAATTTTTAAAAATAAAATATATGTCCATACAAAAACCTATATATTAATGTTCATGGCAGCTTTACTTCTAAGAGCCAATAACTAGAAAGAACTCAGACTGTCCATCAACAGGTGACTGTGTAAACAAATTTGGGTATTATCCATATCCATCCAAATGGATATCCATATTACCCATATGTGTCAGTTATCAGTTTATTGCCCCTCAGTTCTGAATGAGTATTTCAAGGTATGTTTTGTGATAAACAACAAAATCCCTTTAAGTATTCCTCCTTTAACATGAGCACCATGCTAAGCTTTTTCAGTAGAGGACATTGAAGGGTCAGTGAAGTAGAAAGAGGCTCTCCAACAGTTTACGGAAGGGACTTGGTGGGAAGGAGTATGGAATATGTAGGTGAGGACTTCTAGTGGGGTGCTGTCCCAATCACTCAGAAAAAAACACAATCCTCCTGCAACCTTGAAGCCTCAGCCTGATAATAAACTGTCAACAGTTTATTCTGCACGTGGAAACCAGAGCCCCCCAGTATTCAGAAGTGCTCTTGACAGTGCCAGCACCTATAACCCCTCTACAAGACCCCATTCAGACTGAACACAATTGTCTATGGCCCACAGGGACACACACCACTTACACAGAGTTCCTAAATCCCTTGAAATTTCCTGACAGGAGCATCTTTGGTTCTAATGAGGCTACTCTTGGTGAGCTCCAAGATAGCTTCAGTATAGGGTCTGGTCATCAGAAAACCAAACCCTGATTATAAACTTGGAACTTCCACCCCCACCCTTTATCTTCTAGTGTCCAGCTGGACACTGACTTAATAACCAATCATGCCTGTGCAATAAACCCTCTACCAAATACAGGGTTGAGCATCCAAGTTGATAAACACATCCATGTGCCAGTAGCTGTGCACTCAAGGATCCTTCTGGGCTTCATCCTATGTATCTCTTCATCTTGCTGTTCATCGTTATCTTTAAGTATATCTTTTGTAATAAGATGGTAAACATAAGTGTTTCTGAGTTCTGTGAGTCATAATAGCCAATTAAAAAACCTGAGGAGGGGGGCGCCTGGGTGGCGCAGTCGGTTAAGCATCCGACTTCAGCCAGGTCACGATCTCGCGGTCCGCGAGTTCGAGCCCCGCGTCAGGCCCTGGGCTGATGGCTCAGAGCCTGGAGCCTGTTTCCGATTCTGTGTCTCCCTCTCTCTCTGCCCCTCCCCCATTCATGCTCTGTCTCTCTCTGTCCTAAAAATAAATAAACGTTGGAAAAAAAAAAATTAAAAAAAAAAAAAAAAAAAAACCTGAGGAGGAAGTCATGGGACCCCTCCCAATTTGTAGTGTAGTCAGAAGTGTGAGCTACCCACTGCTTGCAACTAGCATCCAAAGTGAAGGGTAGTTGTGTGGGACTGAGCCTCTAACCTCTGGGGCCTGTGCTAACTACTCATTGGTATGCTCAGAGAATTAAAGAGTTGCTTGGTGTGGAAAACCCACACATCTGGTGTCAGAAGTGTTGTAATTACAGGAAATGAGTTTTCTTTTACAGGGTCAGATACTATGAGGCACTACTGACACAAAGATAAAAAGTCCCCAAAATTAAGAATTTCTGTCCTATCATATTTACACATAGGCAAGAAATCAAAAGAAATAGTTGTGTTAGATGGCATCATTAATGGCATTATTTCAAACTGATTCCAATAACAACCAGAAACAAATATAATCAATGGTTTTTAAATAACAGTAGCAAAATATTTGTTTTTTTTATGTAAGAAAATTTTAAAGCCAATTCCTCCACTCTCAAACTGAAAAGGAACATTCCAAAAAGATACCATTTACGAGACAATGGATGGAAATATGTACAAGAATCTTGTAGATCTGTGATAGATTTAACATTTTTGCACCTATCTGTACCAGGCACAATAACCAAAATCACCCCACTCTTCTGAACACCAATTCCTCTTCTTAGTCTTGCCTTCTATCCCTATCATTCAGCTTACTGCTGATCAAACTAAGAAGCTTAGGTGTGTGCAAGAACAGATAGCAAAAACAGGCAGGGGCACCTGGGTGGCTCAGTTGGTTAAGCATCTAACTCTTGATTTCGGTTCAGGTTGTGATCAGGATTCCTGGGGTCAAGCCCCCCTTGTCAGGGTCTGCACTGACAGCCTGGGATTCTCTCTCTCTCTCTCTCTCTCTCTCTTTCTGCCTCTCCCCATCTCGCACTCTCCTCGCCATCCCCCCCCCACTCTCTCTCAAAATACATTAAAAAAAGTATGAAAAATGCTGACTTGCACTCACAATCAATTACAAACTAAAACAAGAGATTTTTTAATCAACTGAGAAATATTAAAAGTTGAATAATACCCAGTGTAGAGAAAATATGAGGAAAATGTTTGTAAATTGGTGCAACTTTTCTGAAGGGAATTTGTTACTATAAATCAAAAATCTAAACAATAATTCAAATATTTTGAGCCAACAATTCTATCCCAAGGAGTTAATGCTAAGGAATAATTGCACAAAATCCTTTGTATGAATTAATACATATGTTATATAATATATATGCCTTGGATATCTGTATGTTTAAAAAAACACTCCTGAGGGAATTCTTACAATCATCCGGTTTGGGAACCATGCATCAAATCTATGTATTAAAAGAACTAACATCTAATCAGCAACTTTTATAAGCCCAGTACTATACTGACAAATACATTATTATCATGTTTAATGAAAACACATTAGGAGCTAGAAGAGCTGTTTTAAAAGCTCCACATTCCTAAAATACTGATAGTAAAAGCCTTAAAATGAATTTTCACATAGTTCTATTCATTACCTCACTTAACAAAATTAATGTTCTGTGTTACCTGTAAGGACAATTTCTAGTTACTATCTCAAAATTTCCCATTAAATTATATTATAAAATGGAAGCTAGTCTCAAAATTAGATAAAAATGACATTTTAAAACAGAATAACAAAAATTAGTGGAGTATCCATGATATAACATAATAATCAAAATATAGTTCATAGTACAAATGTCTTACAAAAAATGCTGAGAATCTTACCTGAAAAATCATAATTACCTGGATCATTAAAATCTGTAAGAAAAAATGTCTACATCAGGTATATCTGCAAGAAGGAAATGTTCTATATCTACACTGCCCAATATAACAATCACTAGTCATATGTGGCTGGAGAGCACTAAAATATGGCTAGTAAGACTGATGAGGAGGCCCACTAAAACATATTTAAGTATACTCATCAATTTTAACATGTATTGAAATGAGGAGTACATCTTCAGGGGGAAAAAACTGTAAATGACATACAAGCCTAGAAAAAATCTAGACTAGTTCTTTTTGTGTTTATATTAGTAAAAGGACAATTTAATCTACCGCTCACATTCCATGAAGATACAACCAAAGGCAACTTTGAGTTTCTTCACGTCCAGCGAGGACTTAAGTAATTTTTCATTGCTACCAACACAATAAAGGTTTGAAATCACTAACTGCAAGAGAAAAGCATTGATGACTCATTCGTAATCCCTTAAATCAATCATTATAACTTTACATGACAAAGTAATAAGATTTATTTAGCAGAACAATTAAACCCTATGGAACTTTATTTAAGGTAACTTCACTAATAATATGTTCCTGATAAGCTTCAATCACATCATCTTCTTCCATTCCCAACTCTTTTGCAGTGTGATTATCAGTAATTCTCTCACCTTCAAAAAGAAACCTGAGTGAATTCATTGGAACTCCCTGTCTTTAACAGTACGATTCTTTGAGTTTCATGAGATGAGTTGTCATTTTCACTTTGAAGCAAATCTCAATGCTATCCTATCCAATATTGAGTTTAATGTATTCTCCTTCTTTCTTATCCCCCAAGTCCTCAGTTGAAGGTTTTGCCTCCTAGTCAGATATGTTGATGGTGGCTTCACCCAGGGTCTCCACACAGCAGCAGCCTCAGGTAGGCAGAACCTCAACTCCAGGACTGACAAATCCATCTCTCTTCACCACAGCACGATACCTCGGCTGGAGGGACTTCCGCAGGCGTCACACCTCACTCTACTTTGACTTTTTAACTTCTGGAGATTTCATGGCATGCAATTTTTCTAAAATTTTAATCATAGTTTTTATTACATATTATCACTCTACCAATCAAAATTTCTCTTGAATTTTTAATTTAATTATCACAATTTCTATTTTCCTTTAACAGGTTACAATGATGAAAACTAGCAAGGTTTAAAACTAATGAGTTCTTAATTCTCATTTTTTAAACATTGAAATGTATTCCTTCATTATGCAAATATGCTTTCCCAGCATAGTCTTTATGAAAATGAATAACTTAATGGGACGCCTGGGTGGCTCAGTCGGTTGAGTGTCCAACTTCAGCTCAGGTCATGATCTCACGGTTCGTGGGTTCGAGCATGTCAGGCTCTGTGCTGACAGCTCAGAGCCTGGGGCCTGCTTCAGATTCTTGTCTTCCTCTCTTTCTCTGCCCCTCCCATGCTCACACTATGTCAATCTCTCTCTCAAAAAATAAACATTAAAAAAAATTTAAAAAAAAAAGAAAATGAATAACTTAAAGTTATTTATATCTCACTCAAATCTGATCCTTGCCACTCCTCCTCTCAAAAACAAATAATAAATAAATAAATAAATAAATAAATAAATAAATAAATAAATAAGAAAAAAGAAAAATCCTCCATCAAATATTCATTGATCACCTACTAAGTATCAGGTGCTATTTTAGGTGCTCAGGATATATCTTGAAGGGTTGGCTGGAAGGGTTGGCTTAGCGCCCTTAACTCTGGCTCCATTCCAATTTAGCAGAATCCTGCTCTGGTATATTTATCCCCTCCTTTGCAGGCCATAGGACTGGCCCAACTATCAGCAGTAGCTGCTCTGTAAACATGAAAAGGAGGCAGTTTTCCTGGGTTTAGCCAGGCACTCAAGCTTTTAACAAAGCCCATTCACAACTCAGGCCATGTACAGTTAAGCATCTAATAAATATTTTGATTAAAAAAAAAAAAAAAAAAAAACTCATGGAACTTTCATCCTGGTAAGAAAATACTCAATAAACAAATACAAACACAAGTACACACACACATAAAGTGTCATACACAATATATGATAAAAACTAGGTATTTATTTTACACTGAGTGGTCAGGAAGAGTTTATATGAAGCTGTCAATGAATACAATCTCTTTGATAAAGTGTCATGTAGAATACTATCACTCTACAAATTCCAGTTTTTAACTTAACAGTAAGTATAAAAAGTACCACTCTACTAATTGACTGACTAGATGTTTTATAAAGTGTCCTCTAGAATCTAGAATTAAATAAAATGAAAATTCTACTTCCGGGGCACCTGGCTGGCTCGGTCCTGAGCACAGGACTCTTGATTTAGGGGTTGTGAGTTCAATCCCCAGGTTGGGTGTGGAGCCTAGTTAATTAATAAAATTAAATTAAATTAATAATAATTCTACTTTCATTTACAATTATTCAAACTGTCAAGTAACTTATTAATGTGCAAAAGAATCCAATATGTTTTTAACAGATCCCCTTCCCCTTTAAAACTCCCAAAATACAAAATACACGTAATAAACCATCATGAAAGTACAATTATCCTAGGATTTTGCTTGTTTATTTGTTTGTTTGTTGAGAGAGAGCACAAACCCGGGGAGGAGCCAGAGGGAGAGAGACAGAATCTCAAGCAGGCTCACAGGGTTTGATCTCAAGACCCTAGAATCATGACCCGAGACAAAATCAAGATCAGACACTCAATAGAGCCACCTACGTGCCTTTTCCTAGAATTTTTAAGAATATTTCCATATTACAAGTCACTACTAACTGGTAGCACAGTAAGTAATATTTTTTAAATGAGATTTATCTTCTCTTCTGAAGTTGCCTATATCAAATTTCCTCAAGCCAGTAACTCAGACCCTAAACCATAGTAACACTATTTCTCTAAAAACTGAAGTATCTAAGATACATGACTATATACAGTGGAAGACAGAATCTCTTTTCAGAATAGTAAGCATACGTACAAAGATTTCTGTGACTGTGAATGCACTTCCAACCTCTACTGACCAAAAAGAAAGACAAGGAACAATCAGAGCTCTCAAGCATTTGAATATCACAGAGTACCCTTAGAGTGCTCTCAACATTTTACAAACACCTGGTCTTCTAACTAAATGTCTAAGTGAACTACCCAAGCCTAGCTAGTATCCAAGTCAGGAATCAGACCATACCTGCCTTACTCTATAGCTTATGCTCCCTACAGCAATTCTAAACCACACAAACACCCTGACTAACCTGAATGCCCAGGGAAATATCAACAGTAACAACAACAACAAAAAAAAGCACATACTTAAGTAGAAAAAAGCTTCATACTTAGGAATAATATTTGGAATAAATCTAATCATAAAAGTCAATCCTATTACCACGCATATAATAATACTTACGAAGAAACATTATGAAAGAGATAACATAGGATAACCCTTCTAACTAGAACTTAGAATTACCAGAATACTTTTTGAAAATGGGGATAATTTTATTAAGTTTTCGTGAAGTAGTCACTGTTTCTCAATCAATACCCTTGAAAATCCTTCCTAAAAGTTGATCTTATCTCCCATCTTAAAACTGTAAAGAACTCAATGGGGTGCCTGAGTGGCGCAGTCGGTTAAGCGTCCGACTTCAGCCAGGTCACGATCTCGAGATCCGTGAGTTCGAGCCCCACGTCAGGCTCTGGGCTGATGGCTCGGAGCCTGGAGCCTGTTTCCGATTCTGTGTCTCCCTCTCTCTCTGCCCCTCCCCCATTCATGCTCTGTCTCTCTCTGTCCCAAAAATAAATAAAAAACGTTGAAAAAAAAAATTCAAAAAAAAAAAAAAAACTGTAAAGAACTCAAAAGAATAAAACAAAACTATAAAGAACTTAAAGTAGGTGCACCTGGCTGGCTGAGCTGGTACAGCATGTGACTCTTGATTTGGTAGTGAGCTCAAGCCCGATGCTGGGCACAGAGATTACTTAAAATAAAAAATAAATTAGAGAGGCCTGGGTGGCTCAGTTGGTTAAGCATCCAACTTCAGTTCAGGTCATGATCTCATGGTTCATGAGTTCCAGCCCCACATGGGGCTCTCCACTCAACACGGAGCCCACTTCAGATCCTCTGTCTCCCCTTCTTTCTGGCCCTTCCCTGCTTGCTCACTTGCTCTCTCTCTCTCTCTCTCTCTCTCTCTCTCTCTCTCTCTCTAAAATAAATAAAAACAACAGGGGGCCTGGGTGGCTCAGTTGGTTAAGCATCCAACTTCGGCTCAGGTCACAATCTCCCAGCTCATGAGTTCAAGCCCCACATCAGGATCTGTGCTGACAGCTCAGAGCCTGAAACCTGCTTCAGATTCTGTGTCTCCCTCTCTCTCTGCCCCTCCCCCCCCTCAAAAATAAACATTCAAAAAAATTTTTAATAAAAACACTTAAAAAACTTAATTAAAAATTAAAAAAAAAAAAGAACTTAAAGTGGTTCCTAGTAAAAACAAGTATTACCCAGAAATAGGAGGAGGAGGAGGAGGAGGAGGAGAAGGAGGAGGAGGAGGAAGAGGAGGAGGAAGAGGAGGAGGAAGAGGAGGAGGAAGAGGAGGAGGAAGAGTGGTAGGACAAGGAGTAATACCATTAGAACATTGTACTAACAGAAGTACTAATAGTAATGACAAGTAGTCTACAGCAGCAGTAGTGATAGTACAGTCATATTTATAGTAATATTACTAGTAAATGTAATATGCCAAGAAAAATATATTTTTGGTTTGAACCACACAAAACGTGAGGGTCCTTATTAAAAGTAGTAATTCTCGGGATGCCTAGGTGGCTCAGTCAGTTAAGCATCTTACTCTTGGTTTCAGCTCAGGTCATGATCTCATGGTTCATGAGTCTGAGCCCCACATCTGGCTCTGCCCTCACAGTGCAGAGCCTACTTCTCTCTCTTTCCCTCTCTGTCTGCCCCTCCCCTGCTCATGTGCTCTTTCTCTCAAGATAAGTAAGTTTTAGAAAGAAGAAAGAAAGAAAGAAAGAAAGAAAGAAAGAAAGAAAGAAGAAAAGAAAAGAAAAAAGAAAAGAAAAGAAAAGAAAGAAGTAAATCTCTTTGCATACATATGTAACTAAATGCTATGGGAAAAGAAAAGAAAGGAAAAAAAAAGAACAAAAAGTAATTCCCTTGTATACATATGTAACTAAATGCTATTATAACTTAACCAGTAAAGTCTAGAGTTAAACTTTAGAGACCAGGTACTTGAAATTTAGCTTTAAAAGTATCTCTGTGGAGTGCCTGGGTGGCTCAGTTGGTTAAGCATCCGACTCGGTGTCTCATCCTTGATTTCAGCTGAGGTAATGATCTCACAGATCATGAGACAGAGCCCCACACTGGGCTCCATGCTGATTGTGGAGCCTGCTTGGGATTCTCTCTCTTCCTCTCTCTGCCTCTCCCCTGCTCACGCGGTCTCTCTCACTCTCTCTTTCAAAATAAATAAATAAATAAACATTTTAAAAAATGTTTAATTTAAAATTAAAAAACAATAAAAGTACCTCTGCTATCAACTCAATTGTCATCTCCATCAAGCATCATTCTCAAACTCTCTAATTCTCCACCCAGAGGATATCATCACTCCCTCCCCATTCTTTCAAAAGCACACTTTTAAGAGCACAATTCCCTATTTGTCACAATTTTAGAGATTTCTGTCTTTCCTCTGGCCTTTTGCTTCTTTAAGACTTTAATTCATGTTGTATGTTGTGGGTGTCTTGGCATTCAACACAGTACCTGAATCTTAACGTTCAGTTAATGGTTATTCCACTTAAAAAACATTCAATCATCTAATGTGTAATTCACAATGAAAATTTACTAAGGGCAGCTTAGAAGCTGCTAAAGTTTGTATATGAAGAATTGATGTATAAAGATATTCAAGAGAGCTCAGTCCCAAATAATATATTCTGGACACAAGTTCTTTCTGATTTGAGTAAGGTTTTAAGATATCAGCATTATCAGGCCGAAACTTCCACTATTAGACCTACTTTTATTTTTTTTTTCTTAAAGTTTATTTATGTGTTTTGAGAGAAACAGAGAGAATGCATGAGCAGGGGAGGAGCGGGGGGGGGGGGGGGGGGGGAGAGATAGAGAATCCCAAGCAAGCTCTGCAAGCCTGATGAGGGGCTCAAACTCAGGAACTATGAAATCAAGACCTGAGCCAAAATCAAGAGTGGGATATTTAACCGACCGAGCTACCCAGGAGCCTCATATTAGATCTACTTTTGAAGCCACCCATTTACTAACAAGTTCAAGTATTCCCTCCTCTGTAAACCCTTTAATTACCATCTACGCACAATTTATTATTCCTCCCCATGTGCTACTATTGAGTTTTACAAGTATGTCAATTGTATTTACCACACTAAGTAGACCAGGACTAAACTTCATACAACTCAACACATTTCACACGTTACAGACTGATTCCCTCAAACTACCTTCAGAACACCAAATTCAGTCTCTTAGATATCATTTTATCAATGATTTTGAGTTACTTCATGAAGCTCTGGTAGCTCACAATGCTAAGGAATTAGAAGAAGTTTGAAGCCAGGCCTCACTGAAGTAGAGATAAACAAAAATATTATCCTGGCCTATGATGAAAAAACAAACTAACTCACCCTACCTTATTTCCCTGTCCTACCACAGACAAAGCCTTGGCCACATATACATAAAAGTTGGAATGGTAAGGGTGAAGGGGTGACTAAAGCTTTCATTATAAAATCCTGCAGGGCCGGTGTCCTATTGTCTGGCCTAACTCTTCCCAAGACCTACTCCCAACAGTTCTTGATTTCTCCCTTGGGACAGTGTAGAGCTATAGAAATTGCTGAGTTGCAAACAGACATCCTAGGTGATCAAACATGTGAGTGGGAAGCATCCTTTAAGTAGCCAGGTCACACTGTCACAGCAGGGCAAGAAAGATCCTTTTCCCCCCAGCTTCATATACCTACCATTCCAGTAACAGGGCTCAAATTCCAGAGGCTGCACCCCTCTCTACAAGGAGCCAAAGTTGGGCCCAAGATCCATTTGTTCAGCCCAAGGACAGGTATCCCACTCAGATACTTTTGATGTTGTGTACTAACTAGGATTCCTGGTCCCAAGAGACAACATGACCAGAAACTAGAATTTGATGTTTTATAATGACAGATTTGGCTCTGTGGAGTAACTCCCCATAAAATACCCAAACACCTCCTACCTCTCTGCCATGTGAATATTTATTTTCAAACACATTTTGGGGAACATATTATTATATAGGAAATTAGGGGGCTTCTTACATTGCAACTATTAACTTACATTTCCCGCTCACCTACTAAATTATCAGCTTCCAAACTGCAGGGTCTTAATCATTTTGTGTTCTAAACTCATAGTAATTGTGCATTACATTTGTTGGAGAAAGGGTGGGAAAGCAAGAATAGAAAAAAGAAGGCAGTAAGGATAGAAAGAAATATGATAAGCACCTTTGTATACATCACTTTAAATCTCACACCAATTCAGATATTCCTAAGTGATATATATATTTTTTAAATCCTATCTTCCCTAAAAAAAAAAAAAAAAAAAAAAAAAAAAAATCACAAAGAATGAGAACAAATTTCAATTACAGAATTTTACTGCCTTTAAATGAATGAACCCAGCGCACCTGGGTGGCTCAGTCAGTTGGGCATCTGACTTCAGCTCAGGTCACGATCTCACCACTTGTGAGTTTGAGCCCCGCGTCAGGCTCTGTGCTGACAGCTCAGAGCCTGGAGCCTGCTTCAGATTCTGTATCCCACTCTCTCTCTGCCCCTCCCTTGCTCATGCTCTGTCTCTCTCTCAACAATAAATAAAACATTAAAAAAAAAAGTTTTTAATGAATGATCCCAACAATTCTGTATGATCTTTTCCTTCCCTTGGGTCACCTACATCTCAGTAGAAAAATGATATTTTTAATCATAGTAAAATATCTTGAAGATGACAAGAGTAAAAAAAGTAAATACTTTATAAAATGCCTAATCTAGAAAGCAAGAAGGGAATACATAGTATAGAAGGTCTTAAAACAATCCTTTGACAGCTTTTATGGGTGAAGAAGTGGTTTCAGAATCATCAGACTCACTAAATGTTTCTAAGAAGTTTCTATTACTACTGACTTTCCATTCAAAAGGCTAGACCCAATTTAGCCCTAAACACAAATGATAGGGCAGAGGAAAAGTCAGAAGAATGCAGAAAAATCTAATAAGGAATCCTGACAGACATCAAATTACACCCACATATATATAATCAGTAAGGAAAATTCAATTTGTAAGTACAACATAAAATATTAAATTATTTGACTAAATATAATTTACAACCTATGTATGAGAGTCTAGAATACCAAGTTTGACACATCCAGGAGATCATTTTTATCACCTAGTTATAAATTTCAATTTTTAGAAGAGAACAATGTGAATCATTGTGGCAATATAAGTCCTAAAGCATTGTTTTCTAATCACATAAGAAAAAAAATTACACTTTTCAAGATCCAATAAAAGTTAATTAGCCCCAGGGAAAAAAACATAAAATAGTCTTTAAAAGAAAAAGGAAGAGAAAGAGAGACTGAGACTTCTGAAAATCCAGGCAAGGAAAAGGCACATGCAAAAGCTAAGTCAAAAGCAATGGAAAAGCTAAATAAATGTACACACAGCTCAGTCTGACCAACCCAACTACATCATTCAATTAAAAAAAAAAAAAACTATAATTAAAAACACAATGATGCAGAATGTGAAAACACTAGTAACTATAAAAAGCACAAATTTAAAAAGAAATTATGGGTGCTCCTGGATGGCTCAGTTAGTAAGCGTCTGACTTTGGCTCACGTCATGATCTCACAGTCTGTGGGTTCAAGCCCCACATCGGGCTCTGTGCTGACAGCTCAGAGCCTGGAGCCTGCTTCAGATTCTGTGTCTCCCTCTCTCTCTGCTTCTACCCCACTCATACTGTGTCTCTCTCTCAAAAATAAATAAACATTAAAAAAAAATTTAAAAAGAAATTATGATCACAACTATGTAAAAAAAATCTATATATGAAAAAGAACAAAAAGGCACATACACTCACACAGTAACTATAGTCATATTAAACTGTGGGATTAAGGGGGCGCCTGGGTGGCTCAGTCGGTTAAGCATCCGACTTCGGCTCAGGTCATAATCTCACGGTCCGTGGGTTCAAGCCCCGCGTCGGGCTCTGTGCTGACAGCTCGGAGCCTGGAGCCTGTTTCGGATTCTGTGTCTCCCTCTTTCTCTGACCCTCCCCTGTTCATGCTCTCTGTCTCTCTGTCTCAAAAATAAATAAATGTTAAAAAAAAAAAATTAAACTGTGGGATTAGGAAGAGTCTCTTATTTTAAGAGAACCATTGCTTGAATTATCTAAACAGTGATTTTTAAAAACTTTTTTTAAATATTAATTTTTGAGAGAGAGACAGACAGATAGAACATGAGCAGGGTAGGGGCAGAAAGAGAGAAACACAGAATCTGAAGCAGGCTCCAGACTCCAAGCTGACAGCACACAGCCCGACGCTCGGCTCAAACTCACCAACCATGAGATCACGACCTGAGCCAAAGTCGGGCCCTTAACCAACTGAGCCTCCCAGGTGCCCCATATACTGACTTTTTTAATGTAAAGATTTTTCAAAAGAAAATAAACTACATTTTACATATAACTTACCACACTTTCTCTTTTCATACTTCTACCAAGATATCATACTTCTACAAAGCACTAAATTCACGATATCTAAGCACTAAATTCATGATGTGCATTAAACTGTTTTACCACATCACAGAAAATGTAAGGATTTAACATTATTACCCTATTCTCTGCTCATAAAAATAATTAGTGGGCAGTGTAATAATTAAATTAAGACACCCAATCTAAGTGAGTCATCCAATTAATTAATTCCATATATCCAAAGTATCAGCACACGGTTTTAATAACCATCCCAGAATCATCAGTATAATTATCCCAAGTGCAAATTAGTGAAACTTGACATGACCCTATACCCAAAAAGGCTGTAAAAATGAAGTGTTTTTTGTATGGTTTAAGATAAAAATGAAACTCTAACTACCAACATAGGAAACAAAGTTTGTCACTGTCCCCAAACTATACTTGCAAACAGAAGAACAATAAATAGGCTAAGAAGTCATTTCCCCAATAACAAGTATCAGTCCTAAGACCAATTTCCCTCTGAAAAAGTCCTTTACTCATTCTTGTAAGTTAGAATACATCATTTCAAACAGTGCAAACTTCATGCCAGAAGGAAATCAAATTCCAAAATACTGTCAACTCAGACAGAGGATATTATACCAAGTCTTTACCATTACAAAGTTGTCAGAAAGAGTCAAAAATAATCTTCAATCAGATCTGACATAAAAAGCTTATAGTTCATCACTTCTGTTCTCACTACAAAAACAAACAAAAAACAAAAACCTGAGAAAAATGAAAATGACGACTCAGCTCCATCAGAGATTTGAGCTCAGAGGGAAAACTGCTACCCTGAAAACTGGAGAGACAGACACGCAGATACAGAAAATCACAGTGTGGGAGATGCAGAAGCCCGGGAACATAAGCCTTCAACTGAGCCAGTATCAACAGGAATACTTTAAACAGTAATTGACAATTTGTTGGAGGCTCTGTGTTGACTAGCTTAGGGTGAAAAACTGAGAGGGAACACAGTCTTTGAGAAGTCCCCACATTTTCTTGACTTTTTACCTCCAGGAACCCTATCAGGTTCTCACTGGGAAGATCTGAGAAAAATGTCGTTTCCTCAAGGGGGAGGGGAAAAGTAACCATCCTGAAATATGCCCAGAGCTCTCTGTTCTTAAAAAGGTCTGCCTCAAAAGAAAACTAATTTTAATAAAGCCTAACTAACTGGAATTTTATAGAGCCTAACCAACCAGGGTTTTACAGTATCTAACAAACCTAGGGGAAAGGAAATATCCAACTCCAGCCCCCCCACCCTTCAACATGAGGTAAGAGATAACCAAATCGAGTTCACTAAATCACTGAGACCTAATCTGATCCCTTACCACCACATCAGTGTAACTCCTGTACAACAATAGAGCATCACAAATAAAAGAACTGCAAGCCTCAGACCCTATTAAAGGATTCTCTACAAAACGCAAAAACAGCAGAACAGCCAAAAACAAAACACTACAAATTTTAGTCTCTGAAACCACTGCTAGAGCATATAGTAAACACAGCCTAACTCCTTGTCAGAGAAACATAAAACCTCAAACTAAAGGCCTATTTACTTCAGTTTGTTTTACCTAATATAACATGTCTGGCTATCAACAAAAATGTACAAAGCATTGTAAAGGCAAAAACTGTACTCTGAAGACACAAAGCAAGCCTCAAAACCAGATTCAGGTAGGACAGAGATTTTAGAATTATCACTGGGTTTAAAAATAGCTATGGTAAATATGCTAAGGGTAGTAATGGGAAAAGTAAACATGCAAGAACAGATGGGTAGTGTAAGCAGAGAAATGGAAACTCTAAGAAAAAAGAAATGCTACAAATCAACAACACTGTAAGGGAAAAAGTATGTCTTTGATGATAAACAATAAACTAGATCCATAAGGATCAGAATCCACCACACAGGATAAATACTATAATACTTACATCTAGGCATATCATAACAAAACTCAAAAAACTAGCTGAGAAAATCTGAAAAGAATCAGAGAAAAAAAAGCAAAAAACCTTACCTAGCCAGGAGAAAAATAAGAATTCCATCAAACCTTCTCTTCAGAAACCATGCAAGCAAGGTGAGTGAAGTGAAACATTTTAAGTGTTAAAAGAAAAACCACCAATCTAGAATTCTGTACCTGGGAAAATTATCCTTCAAATGTGAAAAGGAAATAAAAGCTTTCTCTGACAAAAATTGAGGGAACTGAAGGTCTACTGGCCTTCCTTGCAAGAAATGTTTTAAAAAGTCCTTCAGAAGGAAGGAAAATTACAAAGCATTATAAGTACAAATTACAAAAGGTCAGAAAATTTGGATTACATTAAAAAAAATGAAGAAATTAGAGAAACAGTTTTTTTTCAGTGATATTGTATATTTTATTTAATAAAAGTTCAGAAACAGCAGTTGTGTGTGGGCAGAGTATGCTGTACATGACAGCATCAAAAAAGCTACTTTACAGATATCAAAGAATATTGCTACAGATTAAACACACCCGCCTGCATGCATGAACTGCTGAGGGCCAAGAAACAATTTTTAAAAAGGTAGGGGCATCTGGGTGGCTCAGTCAGTTAAGCATCTAGTTTCAGCTCAGGTTATTACCTCATGGTTTGTGAGTTCGAGCCCCTCACTGGGCTCTGCACTGGTGGTGCAAAGCCTGCTCGGGATTCTCTCTCTCTCTCTCTCTCTCTCTCTCTGCCCCTTTCCCACTTGTGCTCTCTCTCTCAAAATAAATAATTTTTTTAAAAAAGGTAAAATTAAATCTTACTTTTCTTATTCTTAATTGATCTAACAAAATAACAATTTGTTAAAAATAATAATAATAGTACAATATATATCCAGTGATCACAGCTTATATATAAATGAAATGAATGGCAACAATGTTATAAAGGATAAGAAAAAGGAATTAAGAATACTCTGTGATAAGGTACCTGCACTACCCATGAAGTGATATACTATTATTTGAAACTGAACCAAGGGGTGCCTGGGTTAAGCATCTGACTTCAGCTCAGGTCATGATCTCATGATTCATGAGTTCGAGCCCCACACCGGGCTCTCTGCTGTCAGCACAGAGCTCACCTCGGATCCTCTGTGTCTCTCTCTCTCTCTCTGCCCCTCCCCTGCTCGTACACTCTCTCTCTCTCACTCTGTCTCAAAAATAAATAAACATTAAAAAAAATTAAAGGGATGCCTTGGTGGCTCAGTCAGTTAAGCGTCCAACTTCAGCTCAGGTCATGATCTTATGGTGTGTGAGTTTGAGCCCCACATCAGGCTCTGTGCTGACAGCTCGGAGCTTGGAGCTTGCTTCGGATTCTGTGCCTCCCTCTCTCTCTGCCCCTCCCCCCCTCACACTGTGTCTCTCAAAAATAAACACATACATACATACATACATACATACATACATACATACATAAAAGTGAACCTAGATTAGTTGTAAATGTAAAATTACAAACTCTGGGGTAACCACTAAAAAATATGTAAAGTAAATATAATGATATACTAAGATATGATTTAAAAAAATGAAATTATATAAAATGTTCAACTGAAACAAGAGAAAGAAATAACAGAGTGGAAGACAAAAAGAAACAACAGAGACAAGGAATAGAAAGCAGTTAAAAATATGGTAGATATAAATCCAAGTATACAAATAATTACCTTAAATAACAATGGTCTAAATACATCAATTAAAAGACAGATACTATTGGGGTTCCTGGGTGGCTCAGTTGGTTAGGTGGCCAACTTTGGCTCAGATCATGATCTCACAGTTCATGGGTTTGAGCCCCAGGTCCAGCTTTACTGACACCTTGGAGCCTGGAGCCTGCTTCAGATTCTGTCTCTCTCTCTCTCTCTGCCCCTCCCCCACTCGCACTTGTGTGTGTGTGTGTGTGTGTGTCTCTCTCTCTCTCTCTCTCTCTCTCTCTCAAAAATAAATAAATATAAAAAAAAGACAAAGACTGTCAGTCAATGATGAAGGGTGGGCATTACACAATGCCAAAGGGTCAATTCTCAAGAAGATCTAACTTCCCTTATATGTATACACCTAACAACAAAGCATCAAAATATATGTCATAAAAATTAACAGAACTGCAAAGAGAAATACACGAATTCACCATATATTTGGAGACTTCAACACCCCTCTATCAGTAACTGACAGAACCAAAACACATAAAATTAGTAAGAATACTGTTAAACTGAATAGCACCATCATTCAGCCAGATCTAATTGCCATCCATATACTACTTTATCCAACAACAACAGTATACACATTCTTCTCAAGCTCAAAGAGAACATTTACCAAGACAGACTACATTCTGGGCCACAAAACACACCTTAGTCATACAAAGTAGGCTCTCAGACCACAGTGGAATTAAACTAATAATTAATAACACAAAGATAGCTAGAAAATATGCAAATATTTGGAAATAAACAACACACATAAGTAACATGTGAGTCAAAGAAAACATCTCAAGAAATTAATATTTTAATCTAAGTAAAAATGTAAATAAAACATAAGAATTTGTGGGATGCAACATGCACCACTGTATTTTCTCTCTCAGAGAAAAATGTATATACCATTGGAGGCATATATTAAAAGAAGGAGCTAAAATCAATCACCAAGCTTCTGCCATGGGAAACTAGAAAAAGAAAGGCAAATGAAATCCAAACTAAGCAGAAGAAAACAAATAATAAAAATCAGAGAAGAAATCAGTGAAATTGAAAATATGTAAACAATAGAGAAAAAAAGCAACAAAACTAAAAAAGCTGGTTCTTTGAAAAGATCAATAAAATGGATAAACCCTTAGGCTTCTCAAGAAAAAAGGAGAGATGACACAGGTTAGTAATATCAGAAATGAAAGAGGTTCCATCTCCAGCGATCCTATGGACATTAAAAGGATAATAAAGGAATATTATAAATAATTCAAGGCCCATAAATTTGACAACGCAGATGAAATGGAACAAATCCTTGAAAGACAATCTACCACAGCTCACAGAAGGAAGAAAGAGATCACCCATATAAGGCTATAATGATCAAAGAAATTGAATAAATAAATAATAATTTCCAAAAACGAAAGCTTCATACCCAGATAATTTCCCAAGTGAATTCTACCAAACATTTAACGAACAAGTAATACCAATTCTCTACAGCCTGTTCCAGAAAGTATAAGAGGGAGCAGTTCTCAATTCATTCTATGTGGCCAGCATTACCCTAATACTAAACCCAGACAAGAAAAGAAAACTACAAATATCTCTCATGAACACAGATACAAAAAACCCCTCAAAAAATATTAGCAATTCTAATTATGCACCAAAAATAGGATTTATTCCAAATATATAAATCAAGTTCAATATTTAAAAATCAATTAATGTATCAATTAATGTAATCAATCACACATCAATACAAGAAAAATCATGTGCTATCAATACATGCAGAAAAAGAATACATAAAATCCAACACCCATTTACAATAAAAACTCACAGCAAAATAGGAATACAAAGGAACTTCCTCAAGCTGATAAAGAAAATCTATAAAAAATATACAGCAAATATCATTCTTAACAGTAAGAAACTAGATACATTCCCTCTTAAGACTTTTCCCTTTCAGAATTCCTACTTATATTACACTGGACATCCTAGCTAATGCAATAAGACAAGAAAAGGATATCGATGATATACAAGTTAGGAAGGAAAAAATCAAACTGTCTTTTGTTCACAGATGATATGATCATCTACATAAAAAAATCCCAAAGAATTGGAAGGGGAAAAAAAAAAAAACCAAAATCTGGTATTAATAAGCAATTATAGAAAGACTGCAAGATATAAGGGAACTCTGTACTTCTGTTCAATTTTTCTCTAAAGGTAAAACTACTCTAAAAAATAAAATTAAAAGAAAACAAAAAACACAAAACCCTCCACCAAACAAACAGTAATCCATTAATTCTGAATAGGTGTTTGAGGAGAGAAAAAAATGTGTTCAACATGATTTTCCTTCTTCTTTTCTTTTTTTTTTTTTTTTTTTCCTGTGAAGCTGAAGGAATAGCTGGCTGGGGAATGCGGGGTAGGAGATTCCTCCAATTTCTCAAGCCTCTGTGAATCCAACAAAAACAAACACTACATAGAAAGTGAAGACTCCAAACCATAAAATAAATCAAACCCATCCATACTCTACTTTTCAATCTTTGCCAATTCATAATTCTCTGAAATTGGAAAATATTTATTACAAGTGGAAGAAACTTTATCTTGTTGTTAAACATTAGACCAACTTCAAGGTCTAAAATGAGGAGGGGAAAACTACAACCAAAGAGAGTTTGATCCAAACCTGAATCATCAGCCACAATCTCCACCCTATACCCCACTCCTCCAAGAAAAGCCTTCCAGGCTTTTTTTCATTCATCAGAATCACCCAAGATCAAAAAATCTTGACTTTTTCTTACTGATGTGGACAGCGTATTAAAAAAAAAAAACATACACTAACAACATTCTACTATTCTTTTCATTCTACTACTCTTTCACATTGATGGAAATGTGAACAGAAAATGATTCAGAAGATATTATTACCGAATTATAGCATCTATTTATATTAGTTTTTATATTATGATCATTTTAACATTTTATTTCAAGTACTTCTACGGTATTATTGCAAATTTTATACTCTAGTATGTCTCCTAAAATTAAAAAAAAAGAAACCACCACTGTTGTAGTAACTGATGATGGTCTCTGAATCACCCAAATACTCATGCTGAAAACAGGAACTTGGGAAAATTTGTCTGTAATTGAAGAGCAGTTATGTAGGAAAGTCCTTAAGTTCAAGCGTTGAGAGATTCCCAGGGTTTCCTGGAAGATGGGTTTGATATTCTACTGCATGGAATGAATCAAAAATTCATTTTCTTCTACTTCAATAACTTTCATGCAAATCCAAAGATATTGGTTCAACCTACATTTATACTTACCACCAATGCATACACACTGTTAATATGTACCTTGAAAAGGACAAGCACAGATACAACCATAGGTAGTTTTACTATTGCCAAAAAAATTTCCTGTTAAGCATCCACAATATGTCTATGAAGTAACTATGTATTTTCAACATTATTCAAAAAAGAATTCGAACAGTACTACAATGACTTACTCAAAACATAAGAAAAATCCAATGGAAGAAGAGACACTTACACCTAGAACTCCATCCAGCACCATGCACCACCTCACTAGACTATTACTATTCTCTAGTAAGAAGTTTTCTCAGATCCCATGACCACAGGAATATTATGATAGAGAAATGTGGGCAATGAAGGGAGAGCTACACTCTCATGCTCACTTCAGAAAAGGTTATTTTATTTTCTGAACTCAGCTGAGAGAGTACAGCAACAACACATTTTTCTAAGTTCAAGTGAATTAACTGACCTGAAGAATGTCTCCCTTCCAAATATACTATTTCAAACTAACAGAAAAACAAAATATGGTTAAGTCAGAGAGATCAGGACTAACTGTATGTTTACCTAGTATCTTCATGAATGATCTTCACCCAATAATAAATAAAATCTTCTCCCATAAATAAGGCTACATTCACAGGTCAGAATCTATCATATCAGCATTTAAAGCATTCTCTATTTCCTTTTCTCATTTTGTCACTCCAACAAATTGAACACACACTCAACAATTACCAAACTTCAGAATCTGAGAGCTAGAAAGGCCCTTAGAGATCATTTGGTCCATTCCTCTTTTCTTCTAGACCTCCCCATTTACCTATTGAGACACTAATAGCTAGAGAAGACAGTAATTTTCTCAAGCTAGTTCATAGCAGGGTACAAACCAGAACCAAGGCAACTTGATTTCCGTACTGGTATTCTTTCCACTACATCATGCTGTTGTCAAAAACTCTGAAGAGCCTGAGATTTTATTCTAAATGGAAGTTAAGTAATCAGCTTGGACAGTGTCATGGATATTGAGAAACAAAATCATCTAGCCATACACAACTTAGATACTAAGACTGAAACCACATACTCTTGTGTACTGGGTTGAATAATGTCTCTCCAGAATTCATTCATTGTGATCATAACTTTATTTGGAAATCGGGTCTTTGCAGATATAATCAAGGTAACATGAGGTTATAGTGAATTAAGGTGGGCTCTAATCCAATGACTGGTGTCCTTATAAGAGAGAAATTTTAATACAGGTACGGAGGGAAGACTGCCATGTGAAGATGGAGGTAGAAATTAGAGTTATGCTGCTACAAACCAAAAAACACTAAGGACTTCTTGTAAACAACAAAAGTTAGGGATGAAAGGATTTTTTTAAGCCCGTAAGTGTGTGGTAATTTGTGATAGCAGTCCTAGAAAACTAATGTAACTACCTACACATACAACTTCCTGTGTATATTAACAAGACTTTATTAGGCCAATGTCCTCATTAGCATACCTCTACTATTCCAGAAGACTCTTGCATGAATATAACTTGATTGTTCATTACAGAAGCTTCAGGAAAGACCCATCAACTCTTCAACAAGAAACATCAACAATTTTCAAATCCTTGCCTTGCTGTTTCGCCAATTCTAAACTATTATATCATGGTATTCAATCCTAATCAGGCCCCATCATTACCACTGGAAGACTCAAACAAAATTTCAAATTCTCACATTTTAGCCTTGACTTTGCCCTTCTAAGATACCACCAAAGCTCTTGCAAGGTGGTATTCTCCTTCACAGCATAAGCCATAAACTCGGCTTTGTTTTATCAGTAGGTTGTGTTAATGATACCTGGTTAAATCAGCATCAGATAATCCTGGCAGAAGGTATGACACTCTTGGGTCAGAGACAAAGAAGTTTACTACTCAAAACACAGTAGTGGCCAGAATATAATCTTTTGCACTGGTTCCCCAAGCTCTAATTCTTAAGAGGCAACACAAGGAGAGCCAGTGATGCCTGTACACACAGTAGGCTGTATTATAGGAGAAAAAAAGCTGAGCTTATCCAATCTAAATCTTTCAAGGAGTAACAAACCCTATCTTTTCCCCCAAAGGGATTATCTTGATTATCCTGAACAGCAAAGAAATCTATCACCTGTCCTTATGGAAACACTATTTCCATCTACGTAGGCTGTTTGCTATACAAATTTCCTTAAAAGACAGCCCCCAACAAAAGCTGTCAATGCTTCTGCTCAGAATATGGACAGAAACACAAAAGACTCCTAAAGAATTGTCTCCAAATAGGTGTCCTCTTTGTCCTAAAAGGCTAGAAATTCTTAGGAAATCAGAATGAACATAGTATAACACAATAAGTATTACATGTTACGGGAGAAAAAAATTAGAGCAAAGTATACTTTCTGTATAACTAAAACCACTTGAACTGAGTCACAATTTCTTAATATGCCTATACATCAAATACCCAAAAGTAAACACCTATGATATTATATTTATTTTAAAATGTTCCATTTCTAAAATAGTATCTCTAACAAGTTTTTTTGCTAATTTTCTAGGTTTGGTAGTGCTCATGAGTAAAAGGAGCACTTTAATTATACCTGTAAACATGTTAATTAGTGAAATCCTCCAGAGCAGATTTTAGGGTACTCAGATTTTCAACCAAAAAATCTAAGGTCCATATTTATCTGAAATGTTTGTGAAAATAGAGGTCTTATTTAAATTTTATACTTTTAGGGGTGCCTGGGTGGCTCAGTCAGTTAAGCGTCTGACTTCAGCTCAGGTCATGATCTCACAGTTCATGGGTTCAAGCCCCGTGTTGGGCTCTGTATTGACAGCTCAGAGTCTGGAGCCTGCTTTGGATTCTGTGTATCCCTCTCTCCCTGCCCCTCCCAACTAGCGCTCTGTCTCTGTCTCTCAAAAAATAAAATAAAAATGTTAAAAATAAATAAATAAATTTTATGCTTTTAAATTGATCTACATAAAAATGCTTTCACATAGGTATATTTAAACATCAACACTTTTTTTGTTTCTGTTTGAAATCTAAGATTGTATCTAATACCATTTCAATAGTGACCTGTTCTAACTTAAAGTCTGAAGTTAAAGTCTGAAAAAGAAATTAAAAACTGAATTTTATAAACAATTTTATTTTTATTTTTTTACATTAATTTAAAACTTGGAGAGTGTTCTGCATCCTGGAGGGTGGGGGAGAAGCTATATTAGAATGTCTTTAGAATTGTCAAAAACTAAAATTTCCAAATAGTATGCGGACATAAATAGTATTTTTAAACTGTAAACAACTTTAAATTGAGCAATTTAACTTTATCCCTACCCTTAGGTCAAGCAACAATCCCAGGATAAAGAAAGGCAGGATGATGAGTAAAATGAGCCACCACACTACATGTCTCCAGCTAGCTGTATGACTAAAAGCTTATCACTTCATCTCTCTAGGTCTCCTTTTTCCCATTTACAAAACACACACACACACACACACACACACACACACACACACACACACACACACACACACACAGGCATTAACCTAAATGTTCCTCAAGGTCCATTTTGTGTAATAATTATGTGAGAAGCTTTTACCCTTCTGATAGGCTCCATTTTCTCATGCTTTAAGGAAATTCACTTTCTACTTTCTTGCCCTGCCAATCTTGTAGAATCCACCACAGATGCAAGGTATTCTAATGAACTCCAAGTAGTCCATGTATGGCTGAGACTAAACCATGCATTCAACAAGTTGTAATACTTGCTATCCTTCCTTCAGAAAATACCAAAATCTAAAACAATCACTGCTGACAAGAAGCTCAATCATCTAGGGGCACGTGAGTGGCTCAGTCAGTTAAGCGCCTGACTTTGGCTCAGGTCATGATGTCACGGTTCATGAGTTCGAGCCCCGCTTCAGGCTCTTTGCTGACAGCTTAGAGCCTACAGCCTGCTTCGAATTCTGCGTCTCCCTTTCTCTGCCCCTCCCCTGCTCACACTCTGTCTCTCTCTCAAAAATAAACAAACATTAAAAAAAAAAAAAAAAGGAAGCTTAATCATCTAAGCCAAAACAATCTTGAGAAAGAAGACCAAAGCTAGAGGTACCACAATCCCTGATTTGAATCTGTACTACAAAGCTGCAATAATCAAAACAGTATGGTTTTGGCCCAAAATCAGACTCATCAATCAATGGAACAGAATGGAAAGCCCTAAAATAAACATAAGCTTAAATGGTTAATTAACCTATGACAAAGGAGGCAAGAATATATAATAGGGGAAAAGACAGTCTCTTCAATAAATGGTGTTAGGAAAACTGGACAGCTACATCCAAAAGAATGAAACTGAATCACTTTCTTATACTACACACAAAAACAAACTCAAAATGGATTAAAGACCTCAATGTAATACGTGAAACCATAAAACTTAAAAAAAAAAAAAAAAACAACAGGCAATGATCTCTTGGACATTGGCCTTAGTAATATTTTTCAGGGTATGTCCCCAGGCAAGAGAAACAAAAGCAAAAATAAACAATTAGGATTACATCAAACTAAAAAGCTTTGCACAGTAAAGGAAACTATGAACAAAATGAAAAGGAAGCCTACTGAATGAGAGAAGCTACTTGCAAATCCAATAAGGGGCTATATCCAATAAGGGGCTAATATCTAAAACATATAAAGAAGTCATACAACTCAAAACCAAAAAACAAACAATCCAATTAAAAATGGGCAGAAGACCTGAAAGAAGATATACACAAGGTCAACAGAAACATGAACATCACTAGTCATCGGAGAAATGCAAATCAAAACCACAATGAGATATCACCTTACACCAGTCAGAATGGCTAGTATCAAAGGAAACAAACACACACACACACACACACACACACACACACACACACACACGCACGCACAAGAAATAACAAGTGTTCACAAGAATATAGAGAAAAGGCAACCCTTGTATACTATTGGTAGGATTGTAAATTGGTGGAGTCACTATGGAAAACAATACGGAGGTTTCTCAAAAAATTAAAAATAGAAATATCATTCAACACAGCAATTCCACTTCTGGGTATTTATCTACAGAAAATAAACATACTAATTCGAAAACATATATGTACCCATATGTTTATTGCAGCATTATTTACAATAGCCAAGATATGGAAGCAACATAAAACTCCACTGACAGATGAATGGATAAAGAAGATGTGATATATATACACATATTACTCAGTCATAAAAAAAAAATACTGAAATCTTGCCATTCATGACAACATGGATGGAGAGTACTGAGCTAAGTGAAATAAGTCAGATGGAAAAAGACAAATACCATATGATTTCACTTATATATAGAATCCAAAAAACAAAACACACAAACAAAAGAAACAGACTCATAAAAACAGAGAACTGGTAGTTGCCAGAGAGGTGGTAGGAAAGGCAAAAGAGATGAAAGGGATTAAGAGGTACAAACTTCCAGTTATAAAATAATTAAGTCACAGGATGGAAAGTATAGCATAGGGAATGCAGTCAATATAATGTGATAAATTTGACTGATATAATCACCAAAAACTGGAAACTCCCCCAAAAGTCCATCAACTGGTATATGGATAAACTAAATGATATATCACCATATAGCAGAACATAGCTCAGCAAGAAAAAAAGAACAAATTACTAGTATACACAACATGAATGAATCCTAATGCATTATGTTAAGTGAAAGAAACTAGATTTCAAAAGCTACATACTAAATAATTCTAGTTAAATGACATACACGAAAAGGTAGACTATAGGGACAAAAAACAAATCAGTGGTTGCTAGGAGTTGTGGTGAAGGGAGAGGCTGACTACAAAGAGACACCATAAGTGAATTTAAAAGATTATGGTGACGAATATACATTTGTCAAAATTCCAAGATTAAACACTAAAAACAAATAATAACTTTAATGTAGGACTAAAATCTGGACAAGAATCCAACCTTTAAAAGTCAGCTATCGGGGCGCCTGGGTGGCGCAGTCGGTTAAGCGTCCGACTTCAGCCAGGTCACGATCTCGCGGTCCGTGAGTTCGAGCCCCGCGTCAGGCTCTGGGCTGATGGCTCAGAGCCTGGAGCCTGCTTCCGATTCTGTGACTCCCTCTCTCTCTGCCCCTCCCCCCTTCATGCTCTGTCTCTCTCTGTCCCAAAAATAAATAAACGTTGAAAAAAAAAATTTTTTTTTAAAAATAGAAGTCAGCTATCAAAAATGTCAAAAAATTCTAAGATGAGTTGTTTATTTCAGCACCAAATATACCACACAACAATGCAAGTACAATGTACCATATTTAGCCATAAACAGGGAGTAAAACATTTTTTTTTTATTTTATGTATTACAGATTACACATGGTACTCAGAAAATGTTTATTAACTAATACACAATTCAACAGAGGTTAGACTGACCTGGTCTTTCTACTTCACTGCTATACACATACATGCTTCAAACACATAATTATCCATTTCTCAACAATTAATTTATAATTAGAACAGGGAAGTGCTGTCCACAAATATACTAACCTGAATTCGTTCAGTTAATCAATAAAGGCAATAGAACACTTTATCTTGAATGAAAATACCATCAGGGTCATGGGTACTCTCTTAGCAAAAGCAGCAACCTGGAACAACAAAAACAAATAAACAAATGAAATTGAGCCCTACTCTAAGTTCAGTTAGAATACCCTCAGTTATTATACCATTTAAAAAATTCCTTTTTCTCCCTTATAACATGTTATAACATGTGAAACTTTTGCAAGCAGTGTTTTTCTGCAAGCAGTGTTTTTCAAATCCCAATAAAGAACGGGTTTTTACTTTGCAAATTACAGTCAAACACAGTAACAGTGTCTTATTTTGCTCCATAGTTTATCTTAAAATAAGTCAGCACCTATAAAACTTACTGTGTGAACACAAAACCCTTTAATTTTGTCTACTTTTTAACATATAGGACAATCAGAATTATCTCTCTTTTCAGACTAATGCTCAAAATCTTCTACAACCCTCACACCCCAATTAGCTCTACAACCTAATTTCTGACTATCTTCTACAGAAAATTCCATTCAAGCCAATTTAATTTGCTTGCTTTCCACAGAAAAACGTTGTCATTCTCTGCAACACACCATTCCTTCTTTTTAGAAGAGGGACTTTTTCTCCCTTATCCTCTTGGTGAATCAATGCATATCCATCAATTTTCTCAAAATCCAGCCCCTCCATTTCTCCCTGAGAGCTGATAAAATCACTCTGTACTCCATTAATCCTTGCCAGAATATGCTGCTGCCTTATACAGGCGCCATCTCATGTGATCTTCTGATAAGGGACCCTATCTCTTATTTCTTTTGTCTCCCAATTATATACTACCATGTTTGACACATAGAAAGTAATCATATGATTGACAAGTGAATGGTCTTAATAAAGATTCACACATCAAATGTTTACTAAGTACATATGTACAAGTCATTAAGTACAAAAAGCCAAGAATAAGATAGCAACACAATACATTCTTCGGAAATATGTCTTTCTGCCAGGTACTTTACTATTGATACATGAGATTTAGGACTGACATTATTATGAATTGTGAGAAGCAGTCTTTCTCCAATGACACCAAAGCCTACTGAAACCAATTTTTTGTGATTACAGATAATATTGAACCAACTTCAACTCCTCCAGCATAAGGTAATCCAACTATTTTCATTTTAAATTCCATAAGTCAAAAACCTATTCTGAGGCAGACCAGCTTATTAAGAACATTCAGTAAATTAAACTAAAAATAATAAGCACATTTGTATAGTGCTTTACTATTTACATTATCTCAACTGCTAGATCTGGTTGAAAAAGACAAACTACTGCTAAATTAACTACTCCAAGGGCCCATAAACAAACAATTCCTAAATGGCCATTAACTAGAAAAATCAGCTAAGGGCTCATCATCATTTCTTCCTAAACTTCACCCAAAAGGCTTTACCAACCTCCCACAATAATCCAGTAGTTTAGGATTTATGCTTCTAGCCATTATGGTGTAACTGGTACCAGATTTACGCTCAGACAGTAAGCAACTACATAACTAGAGAAAACATATGATGAAACAGTTTACAGACACTGGACAATAGTATAGCTATGCATTCCCTGAGTGAAGGAAACAAGCTAGATAAGCCCTATAAACACCTTGACTTTTTGCCAAGAGACATGTCTAGATACCACTGTAGGCAGGGAGATTCAAAGCATAACACAGCAATCTCCTTAACTTTAAAAGACAAAGATCTAAGTTCAGTAAGTTATAGGTAGCAGGAATTACTGGAATAATATACCACAGAGGAGACATTATGCAAAAAAAAGCCCCATCTATGTAGGGGTCCACTTGAGTCTGACTTAATACTCATCTACACACAGAGTAAAATCCATGAGGCCAGGCAAAAAGCAACAGCTGAGGAACTAAAAAAAATGAACAAGCAGAGCTGAGGACATTGGAGGTTCCATCCAACCAGAGTAGAGAGAGACCTTGTATACTCTGGGCAATAAGGAGAGACCTCAGCATGGCTAAATCAGTCCTAGAATAAAGACTAGGGGCACCTCAGTCAGTTAAGTATGCCACTCTTTTTCATCTCATGATCTCAGGTCATGATCTCAGGTTTCATGGGGTCGAGCCCCGTGTTGGGGTCGAGCCCCGTGTTGGGCTCTGCACAACAGTGTGGAGCAAGCTTGGGATTCTCTCTCTCTCTCTGACCCTCACCACCCCCCACTCTCAAAATAAAGTAAAAATAAACATTAAAAAAAAAAAAAAGACAACTCTCTAATGAACCCAAAAGAGCTTAAAACCAAACCTTGAAGGAAAAACCCAACCCTCAATTTAACATCTGTAACCAGATGATTAGCCAAATAGAAAACCTCTGATTTACAAGGCATCAGGTAAAGTATTCGGAAAGGTTCTGCCTCAGTAGTAGGGCAATTAGATTAAGTGATCCCACTCAACAAAGATTAAAAGCAATACCTTAAAGGATCAAACACCTTCCAAGTAATTTCAATATATTCCAGAAAAAGTTTGAAGACTATTTATAGGAATACAAAAATATCCAGCACCCAGCAAGGTAAAATTTGCAATGTCTCCTTTTACATGCCTGACAAGCATCAACTGATTTCCAAGCAAGGTTTTAAAAAATAAGAAAAATAGAGCCATAATGAGTAAAAATATCAATCAAAACCAGCCTAGATATGACACAGTTGATAAGATTAGGAAACTAGGACATTAAAAGTTGTTATAAATGTATTCCATATGTTCTAGAAACCAGAAAAAAAGTTGACTACATTTTAAGTAAAGACAAAAAAAAAAAAAAAAAAAAAAAAGACCCAAATCAAACATCTAAAAATGACAACCAGAATGTTAGAGATGCTCTACCTGACACTCAGCGAATAATAAGACTTTCTTCTCTGATGGATCCAGACTCTATTCCTGGTGTTGTATGTGAGCTGTAAGTATTGTATTGTGCCCTCAAATCCTTTTGAGTGGTTCTTCCTAGACTTAAGTAGTTCCCTCAAAGGTATGCACTGATTAGTACTCAACTGAATTCTTGAAAGGAACCTCTAGAGATCTGCCCAATTCTCTTGCAGGTCTCTCTTCTCTGACATTCTGCCCTGTGAACTCTAGGTGCCTTGGCTCCCCACAGCTTCCCAGCTCCATCTCTTCAACTCAGTAAGATTTCTTGGCTCCTCTGGGTTCTACTGACCTGCTCCATGCCTAGAAACTCTCTCCAGGCTAGAGCAATCTTAAGTCTCACCTAGTTTGTTTCCTGTCTCTCAGGGATCAGTCTTTTGTTGCCTGATGGCAAATGTCTTAGAAACTGTTGTTTCATATTTTTTTATCCAGTTAGTTCTTTCAGGTGGAAGGATACCAATTCCTGCTGGTCCATCTTGGCTGGAAGCACTATATTAACCATTTTAAAGGGAAACTATGAGTTAAATTAACTTTGTGATAGCACTGAACACTGAAATTTTCCAAAATTAGATGTATCCAATTGACACCACTCATACATTAATAAGTTATCTGAAAGCATGTAATAAATGCATAATATGTGGTAAAAAAAAAAAAAAAATTAGTAACCATGAAGGTGAAATACCAGCTGTTTGCAAAGAATAAACAACACCCAGTAAGAAAAACAGTGAGGGGCGCCTGGGTGGCTCAGTCGGCTGAGCGCCCGGCTTCAGCTCAGGTCATGATCCCACGGTTTGTGAGTTCAAGCCCCGCGTTGGGCTCTGTGCTGACAGCTCGGAGCCTGGAGCCTGTTTCGGATTCTGTGTCTCTCTCTCTCTGCTCCTCCCCTGCTCATGCTCTGTCTCTCAAAATAAATAAACATTTTTTAAAAATTTAAAAAAAAAGAAAAACAGTGAAAAGCTATTTGTTGGATATGTCTTTAATAGCCAATGCAACTAATCTAGAGAGTAAGGTCTTCTACCTGAAAATGAAGGAAGATTACCACTCATATGCTGCTGAAGGTACATGCGGTCAAGATTTAAAAAAAAAAAAAAAAAGTAATTCCCAAGGAGCTTACAGAGAGGCTTTTAATATGAGCAAGAAAGAGATGCAACCCACACACCCAATCTGCCTGGGGCTGGCTCTTAACTTTTCTGTATTTTACTATGAGATCCTTAATAATCCAAGCTTGCCTCCACACTGGCTATAATGGCTTTTGATGAGGCCACTTCAGAACTTGATATACTGAATGAAGCCTCATCCAAAGACAGTACCCTCACCATGAAGTTGCTTAGAGACAACCTAACATTATGGACATCAGACACTGCAGGAGAAGAATGTGGTGCTGCAGAAGGAGCAGAAAACTAAATGCATATAGAGGATTATCCTTCTTCCCCTCAAGAAACCTTATTCCATTTGAATTTCCTATAGTAAAGAAACCCATTCACATGTATGGAATCAAATGCTTATAGTCTTCACACTGCAGCTTTGGGAAAACTCCATCCCTTGATTTGTGTTTGCCTCGGCCTTTCTGGTGTGCAGTTACTGATGTAGAAAAGTATTGATAGCTTCAATTCATATAAACATAAGTAACTTCCAAACACTTACATACAAGACTAAAAATGTATCTGGTATTCAAGTAATCTGAACCAGTTCTGCAAGTAACTGTGTTTTGTATTACTGTGAAGATATGAAAATGTAGTTAATTATAATTTAAAGAGTCTTCTACATAACTTAATTTCCATTAAGTTATATTCCCTCTCTTACTCTTTTCGAGAGTTTCACCCTTTGAGTAAGCAACTTTTCTGTGTTCTTAATGTACTCCTTTTTGGTAGGAATCCAGAAGTATGAGATTAAATGAAAAAGCATTTGACATTTCTGGGCTGGCTGTCACAAACTGAAATGCCTCCTGTATCCTGTATATGATTGAGGTCTTATATGTCTATGACAACAGGAGTTTCCTTATTCACTCTCCATTTGCTATTTATGTTGACAACCTCCCTTCCCAATGAAATTTACTTACACCTCCTACCTTTATAGTTCTGGTATTCACTTCAGTATGTAACAGAAGTAGCATGTTGCCACTAAGATGCAAGCATTGCTTTTGGCAAGTTAAAGTGCGTGTCACTTCTTAATACACTAGAAAGGGCAAATAAAGTACACAAGTCCACACCTAAAACTCTGGTACTTTTCCATGCAGATTTGTCCACATGTGAGAGGGTATCCAGTTTGTCTAGTGATTGTTATTTAGAGAATTGGACCACTATTGTGTGGTCATTGACTGTGGTCCCAAAATAGCCTTGTGAAAACATTATGCCTAACTTAACAGCACAGTAACATACAATAAAATAACATTTTTTAAAACAGGGGAGCCTGGGTGGCTCAGTCACTTAAGCATCCAACTCTTGACTTCAGCTCAGGTCATGATCTCATGGTTCGTGAGTTTGAACCCCACATCAGGCTCTGCTCTGAAGGCATGGAGCCTGCTTGGGACTGTCTCTTTCTCTCTCTCTCTGACCCTCCCTGGCTCATGCGTGCTCTCTCTCTCTCTCTCTTCTCTAAACTAAATAAATAAACTAAAATAAATGTTTTAACAAACAAGAGATTCCTTTATAGTTATTATCCTTTCAACTAGTCTGAAATCAGAAGGCAAAATACTAAAATTTCCATCAGTTGTAATAACATCCTTCCTTTTAAATTCCCATGGTAGTTTGAATTTCCAAATATTTTTCAATATGCCTTACACTGAATTTGGCTGTTTCCCCACCCCAATCTCCACAAGATGGTGTACACCATGAAAGTCAAGACCATGTGTAGTCATTTTCATATCTTTTGGTTTCTAACGCAGTGCCTTGACACACTGTGTTATACATTGACATTAGTATTTAACATTTTCTGCTCACCAATATCCCTTCTACCCAACTCAAGGATATTGCAAGGATCAAACAATAATATTTGTCAGAGTGCTTTGCAAAATAAAAATGTTTTGCAGAGATGTCAGATAAATTTTATTTCATTATCTATGATTATTCCAAATCTTAGCTGGCAAGTAGCAGAATGCTCCAGGGAATGAAAAGGGAAGTGACCCTCATGATTAGCATGAGTTTGATGGTGGCTCTGCAACCTCCTTTATTCTGTCCCCTTTACTACAGGTTGGAAAGTCCACTTAGTCATGATATAAGTCATCACCCAACACCATCCCAGCCCCTACATCATCTGGCATTTTTATGGTTTCCAGCACCAGATCCAGTTCTAGCTCCCAATCTACAGTTCATAATGATTGGCCTTTTTGCTACAATCTTCTACCAGGCCCTTCCCTTACTGGGAACAAACCCAGTACAGAAAAAACCAACAAGGCAGAGGCTTATGACCTAACATTATCTCTGAGATGTTGAATAAAAAATCACTTATGGCTCTATAACTTTTTCAAATATTTTTTAATGTTTAGTTATTATTTTGAGAGAGAGAGAAAGAATGAGCAGGGGAGGGGAAGAGAGAGAGAGGGAAACACAGAATCTAAAGCAGGCTCCAGGCTCTGAGCTGTCAGCACAGAGCCCGATGCAGGGCTCAAACTCACCCACCAAGAGATCATGACCTGAGCTGAAGTCGGATGCCCAACCGACTGAGCCACCCAAGCACCCCATCTGTGCCTTTTTAAAAAAATACAAGTATAAATATGTAACAATGCCTTAGCTGCACTTCAAGTAGGATATGAGGAACCCAGGATCTTGTGACTTTCAAGATTATCGTAACTCTCAAGAACACATTCTGGCATTGAGGTAAGAATCCTAAAACAGAAATGAAAGAGTCTTCAAATATCATCCCAGCTCTAAATATCAATTTACTACATGATTCTAGATCTAACATATCACTGCCCTAGATTTCTAGTTATTCTTATACAAATGAAAGAACTAGAATAAACGGTAAATGTCTCTTGCAACTCTAAAATTCTGGGAGTAAAAGCCCTATACCTTCTAGGAACCATCAAAATTCTTATTTAAATACCCATTAATCTTTATACCTTGCTACTAGACATGACTTCTTCCCCAACAATTCTAAATAATTCATTTAGACAAGATATGATTCAAATAACCAGTTCTAAAAGCAATTGTTTCCTTTAATCTTTCGCTAAAAAATTTCTTTCCAGTCCAAAAATTTCTTTTTGTTTCATTGTTCTAAATCAGAGATGTTTTCCTCTAACTTTACCATCAAATACACAGTGATTATACCTCCCTAATTTTCTGAAAACTGAAAACTACAGCTTATATTCACGAAGTTCAGCAATAAATTCACATAAAATTTACTTTCCAAAACCAATCCGGGATACCTTCAATTCTACTACATTGAAAACAATTTTTTTAATTTTAAAACAGTTTTATATTACAGCTAAGTTGCAGCATACAAAGAGTTTCCATATACCACACACCCAGATTCCCCTATTGTTAACATTTTATATTACTACAGAACACTTGTCACAATTAATGAAAAAATGTTATTATTACTAATGAAACTCCATACTTTATCCAGATAAATATAGTAAATATCAAAAAATTTTCAAAGCAAACTTTTTTAAAGATTTTGCTATTTTAAAATCTTTATTTTATTTATTTTTTTAAATGTTTATTTATTTATTTTGAGAGACAGAGTGCACACACACAAGCAGGGGAGGGGCACAGAGGGAGAGAAAGCATCTCAAATAGACTCTGTGCTGTCAGTGCAGAGCCCGACACAGGGCTCAATCCCAGGAACTGCAAGTTCATGACCAGAGCTGAAATCAAGAGTTGGACACTGAACCGACTGAACCACCCAGGTGCCCCTCAAAGCAAATTCTTAAAAAGAGCCATGAAAATGTAATTCAACATAATGAATGCCACACAGTAAACAGAATACACATGGTAAACAAAATAAAATAAATATTTGTCAGGAGCTAAAATCTAGCATATCGTTGTCAATAATAAATGCAAAGAGCTTAACTCCTCCACTAAAAGAAAAAAGATTATTTTAGATTGGCTCATGACGTAAAACTCAATTGTATACTTACATTACAAGCAACACCTAAAACAAAGTAATGAAGAAACATTAAAAGGAAATATATGAGCAAAAGTAAAATGGGCAAATACAATCAAAATGAAAGCAGAGGTTATGATCTTAATAACTGACAAAAAACAACTAGGCCCAAAAGACACCTAGCAAGACAAAGTACAACTTTTTTTATTCTAAAAGACAAATAAACTGGGGAGCCTGGGTGGCTCAGTCGGTTAAGTGTCCGACTTCGGCTCAGGTCATGATATCGCAGTTCGTGGGTTCCAGCCCCGTGTCAGGCTCTGTGCTGACAGCTCAGAGCCTAGAGCCTGCTTTGGATTCTGTGTCTCCCTCTCTTTCTGCCCCTCCCCCACTCACAGTCTGTCTCTCAAAAATAAAAACATTTAAAAAAATAAATAAATAAATTTTAAGAGACAAATTAACAATGAGGAAGATAAATCAATTATGAATACTTTTGCACCAAAGAGCCCCATCACAAGCTTTATAAAAAAAAAAACAAATCTACAGTAGCTGTATGAAAAATTAATACAAACAGAATAATAGTAGGTGAAGCCACAGAAGACCAAAGCAATATAATCAGTAAGGTAAATGACTACGCCATAATGAACTTACTATATTGTTTTCTCTATCACAGTACAAAGTTCAATCTCTTTTCAAGTGGATATGGACTATTCACAAAAACTGATCATATATAAGGTCATACAGAAAATCTCAGTAAGTTCAACAATAATAGAAATAACACAAATTATGCTTTCTGATCACAGCACAATAAAACTACATATGACAAATAACAAAAAGCCCTTACTCCTGCAGATTAAAAAATGTTATCTTAAACATCTTTTGAAGGAAATAGAAAAAACAAAACTGTAAGTATATGAAAAAATAAGATAAATTTCAAATGGATCAGAGATGGAAATATAAAAATTAAAACCATGAAAGTCCTGCAAGAAAACATGGATGATTTCAAGTATAACCTGGGAATGAGGAAAGTCAGTCTAGCAGTGATTCAAAATCCAAAGGTAAAAGATAGCATTTTTAATTAATAAAGTCAACAATAAAAACCCTTTTTCAAAGTATACATGGCCAAAAGACCCTCAAAATTATAAGTAAAGGCAGAAAACAAACTGTGAGAAAAATGTGGCTGCTAAGCATTACTGCATACTTGACTTGCAGCCAGTCCAAACTCAGATGTGCTGTTGAGTATGAAATACACACAAGATTTTGAAGACTTGGTACAAAAAAGAATTCAACTATCTCATTAATAATTTTTATACTGATTACATGCCAATGATAATACTCATTTTGAGTGTTGAAATGACAGGATTTTAAATATAAGTGGTAATATTTGGATATTTATAATTAATTATTATAATTAAAATTATATTTTTATTTCTTATTGTGAAATTTAAATTTTCTAGTAGCCACATGTGGCTCACATTACATTTCTATCAGATAGCACTAATTTATATTCTGATCCAATAATCCCCCAACTCTGCAGCCATTCTAAAGGTACACTTTCACAAATACAATATAACATATGGAGAAGGTTATTCCAACGAGACATCATTTGCAATGGAAAAGATTAGAAATATGCCAACAAGGTCTGGATGCATAAACTACAATATACTAGCACAGTGAATATTATATAGCTGTAAAAAAGAATGAAGAGGACCTCTATGCATATATGCTCTCCAGTATATATATTGTTATGTAAATACAAGTAACGTACAGAACAAATACAAAGTATGCCAGCTTTTAAGAAAAAAAATATAGATTATATATATATATATTTTAAAACAAAATACTGGAAATACCAAAATTAATAAAAAATTACTTGTAAAAGACAAGGAAGAGAATGGGACCAAAAGGAGGAGATATGGGTAGAAGAATGTTTATCTAAGCTTATATTATTAATTAGTTTTGATTTTTGAACTAAATACATGTTTTACATAGTTAAGAATAAAATTAAATCAAAAGGCAGGGGGTAGGGAGCATGGTACCTGGGTGGCTCAGTTAGTTAAGCGTCCACTCTTGATTTCAGTGCAGGTCATGATCTCACAGTTCATGGGATCAAGTCCCGTGTTGGGCTCCATGCTGACAGTCTGCTTGGGGTCCTCTCTCCCTGCCTCTCCCTTGCTCATGCTCTCTCTCTCTCTCTCTCTCTCAAAATAAATGTAAATAAACTTTAAAAAAATTAAATCAAAAGGAAAAACAAAAGCCCCAAACAAATGACCTTAAATACATACGGAGTTGGTAAAATAACTACACACAAAAAAGAATTATTTAAAATGACTCTGAAAGACAGCACTCTAGCTACAGATATATAGCTAATATAGGTATATTAGCAGAATATATTCTAAAGAGAAGAACTACTAAAGAAATCTTGAAATTCAGTTTTATGATTTTATGATAATTATAATTCTGGTGTGATTTGTGAACAATTTTTTTGCAACATGTACAATAAACCAAATAGATAAATATGTTATTAGGAACTAAGATATTTAGTATGGTGGGGAAAACATAAAATGAAAAAAATTAATACAAAATAGACTATTGTTAAGTTTGAATTGATGTATGAATTTAATTTTTTAAAAATATATCTATTTCGGGGAGCCTGGGTGACTCAATCAGTTAAGCATCCAACTTCAGCTCAGGTCACAATCTCACAGTTCATGAGTTCGAGCCCCACATCGGGTTCTGTGCTGACAGCTCAGAGCCTGGAGCCTGCTTCAGATTCTGTCTCCCTCTCTCTCTGCCCCTCCCTCACTCATGCTCTGTCTGTCTCTCTCTCTCTCTCTCTCTCTCTCTCTCTCAAAAATAAACATTAAAAAAAAATTTTTAATATATCTATTTCTTAGATTTGTCCAGTAAGATATCTTAGAAGCAATGACATAATGACCCTGAAAAATTAACCTCTAGCACCCAAATCATGGTATCTAAATTTTAAATACATACGTACATACATGAATCTATCTATCTACCTATCTTGTTCTGATATCTGAAGCAGGGAATATATAAAGTAAGCCTGAGACATCATTTTATGTCTAACATAAAGAGTTCAAAGTCCAACAAGGGCCCAACAACAGAATACACATACACACACACACACACACACACACACACACACACACAGAGAGAGCTTGGGGCACCTGGGTGGCTCAGTCAGTTAAGTGTCCCACTTCAGCTCCGGTCATGATCTCACGGTTCATGAGTTCAAGCCCCGCGTCAGGCTCTGTGCTGACAGCTCAGAGCCTGGAGCCTGCTTTGGATTCTGTGTCTCCCTCTCTCTCTGCCCCTTCCCTGCTCACACTCTCTCTGTCTCTCAAAAAGAAATAAATGTTAAAAAAAAAAAAAAAAAAGCTTGAAGGGGCTCCCACTGGCCAAATCTGAACATCAAATCAAAAGCTATAAATAATTATAAAACATTAAATAAATAAAAATCAATGAGACTATGCATCAAAACCAAATGGAAATGGAGGGAAGTTCCACGTCCAATAGACTAGAATAAGCTTGTCCAGACCAATCCTCCTGCAGATTACAATTACAAAACTTGAAAAAATACGAATGACAATAACATCTGAAGGCATAGGAACATGAACAGAAGTAGATTCTGGAGGGCAGTGTATTGTTGGGGAAAAAATGGCATTCTTGCCCAAAAAATGGCAGCAGTAAATATATTGTACACAGCCTGAGGGCAGGCCACAGTCAGTGGCCACACAAAGAAAATAAAATTCCCAAAGAGACTCACAATTTTTTTTTATGTTTATTCACATTTGAGAGACAAAGAGAGACAGAATGTGAGCAGGGGAGGGGCAGAGAGAGAGGGAGACACAGAAACTGAAGCAGGCTCCAGGCTCTCAGCTGTCAGCACAGAGCCCAACGCGGGACCCAAACTCACAGTGAGATCACTACCTGAGCTCGAAGTTGGATGCTCAACCGACTGAGCCACCCAGGCACCCCGAGGCTCCCCAATTTTTAATTGCAGTGTTATCTTCTAGAATACTAGATGAAGCTTCCAAAGCAACTGCCAACACTGGAAAGTGAAGGGGAAATTCCAGAAAAGTCAGAAAGTTAAGTCATAAAACCTACTTATAACTCTGCCCAAATCTTTGGAGGACCAACTGACTGGCCAATGAACTGCATATATGCAGGACAGATACCAGCCAATGATTGAAAAAAAAAAAAAAAACTGACAATTCAACTGCCTCCTAAGATACAGTTTGCAGTATGAGTACAACCAAATTAACTGCCTGCTAACACAAAGACATCAGCCCTTTTATGGAGGAATGTAACGGAATCTGTAACATTCATAACAAGATGAAAACTCAAAATTAATTTGACAAAGGTCAAAAAAAATGAGACCAAACAACAAACCAAAAAATAAATACCAACCTTGTAGAATCGGATGTTGGTACCAATCAACAAAGATTTTTTTTTTTAATGTTTTCTTTATTGTTTTTTTTTTTTAATTTTTTAACGTTTATTTTTTATTTTTGAGACAGAGAGAGACAGAGCATGAACGGGGGAGGCTCAGAGAGAGAGGGAGACACAGAATCGGAAGCAGGCTCTAGGCTCTGGGCCATCATCAGCCCAGAGCCCGACGCGGGGCTCAAATTCACGGACCGTGAGATCGTGACCTGAGCCAAAGTCGGACGCTCAACCGACTGAGCCACCCAGGCGCCCCTTTTTTTTTTTTAATTTTTTAACGTTTATTTTTTATTTTTGAGACAGAGAGAGACAGAGCATGAATGGGGGAGGCTCAGAGAGAGAGGGAGACACAGAATCGGAAGCAGAATGTTTTCTTTATTGTTGAGAAACAGAGCACAAGCAGGGGAGGGACAGACAGAGAGACAGAGGATCTGAAGCAGGCTCTGCACTGATAGCAGCAAGCCCAATGTGGGGCTCAAACTCGTGAACCACGAGATCATGACCTGAGCCGAAGTAGGATGCTCAACTGACTGAACCATCCAGGCGCCCCAATAAACAAAGATTTTAAAAGAACTATTATAAATATGTTCAATGAAGAAAGAAAAATATGCTCACAAAGAAACAGAAACCATAAAAAAAATAGAAATTCTGTAAAAGAGTATCTACAACAAGGAGAACATACTGGAGATGATATAGCAAAGAGTCAGTGAACCTAAAGTTAGATCAATAGTAACTTAACTTTCCCAGAACTTACTTGTCATATAACTGGAAGTATGTACCCTTTGACCAACATCTCATTTCTGCCACCCCCTAGCCCGATAACCACCATTCCACTCTGTTTCTAGTTCAGCTTTTTCAGATTCCACATATGCAATTCAAGTACCTATAATGGCTGATATGCAGTATTTGTCTTTCTCTGACTTATTTCACTTAGCATATAATGCTCTCAATGTCCATCCATGTGTCACAAATGATAGGCTTTCCTTCTTTCTCATGGTTGAATAACATTCTAAAGGGTGTGTGTGTGTGGACACATTACACACACACACACACACACACACACACACACACACACAGAGTATATACATACCACATCCCTTTTATCCATTCATATGATAACAGGTTGTTTCCATATCTTGACTACTGTAAATAATGCTGCAATGAACACGAGAGTGCAGGTATCTCTTCAAAATCCTGTTTTCACTTCCTCTGGATATATACCCAGAAGTAGAATTGCTGCATCATATGGTAGCTCTATTTTTAATTTTATACAGTTTTCCATGATGGGTGTACTAATTTACATTCCCACCAACAGTTCACAAAGGTTCCTTTTTCTTTTTTCCTTTTTTTTTTAAGTTTATTTATTTTGAGAGAGAAAGCACACAAGACAGGAAGGGACAAAGAGAGAGGAAGAGAGAGAATCCCAAGCAGGCTCTGCATCATCAGCACAGAGCCCATGCAGGGCTAGATCTCACAAACTGTGAGATCATGACCTGAGCCAAAATAAGAGCCAGACGCTTAGCAGACTGAGCCACCCAGGCGCCCCAGGCTCCTTTTCTCCATAGCCCTACTAACACTTGTTGTATCTTGTCTTTTTGATAATAGCCATTCTAATAGATAGGAGTTATATCTCATTGTGATTTTGATTTGCATTTCCCTAGTAATTATAATGTCAAGCAACTTTTCATATAACTAGGCCATTTGTATGTCTTCTATGAAAAAATGCCTATTAAGTTCTTTTGCCCATTTTGTAACTATATTAAAAAATCCCTTTTGCCACTGAGTAGTTTAAGTTCTTTATGTATTTTGGATATTAAACCCTTATCAGATATATGACTTGGAAATACTTTTTCCCATTCCATGGTTGAGGTTAGTTCCTTCTTCTACTCTCCATTTGCTAACAGTTTTTATCATGAAAAGATGTTATATTTTGTCAAATACTTTTTACACATCTATTGAGATAATATGATCTTTATCTTCTATTCTATTAACTTAATGTATCACATTTATTGATTTGTATATCTTGAATCATCTTTGCATCCCAGGGATAAATCCCACTTGATCATAGTGTATGATCCTTTTAATATACTGCTGAATTTGGTTTGGCAATATTTTATTGAGGATTTTTACATCTATGTTCATCAGGAATACTGGCCTGTAGTTTTCTTTACTTGTAGTGTCTTTGTCTGGCTTTGGTATCAAGGCAATGCTAGCCTCACAAAAGGAGTTTAGGAGTGTTTCCTCCTCATTTTTTTGTAAGAGTTTGAGAAAGATTGATATCAATTCATCTTTAAACATTTGGTAGAATTCACCAGAAAAGCCATCTGGGACTGGAATTTTATTTGTTGAGAGGTTTTTGATTACTAATTAAGTCTCCTTACTAGTAATTGGTCTGTTCAGAATTTCTATTTTCATGATTCAGTCTTGGTAAATTGTATGTTTAGGAGAATTTATCCATTTCTCTAAATTGACCAATTTGTTGGTCTATCATTGTTCATAACAATCTTATGATCCTTTGCATTTCCATGGTATCAGTTATAACATCTCCTTTCATTTCTGATTTTTGAGTCCTCTCTCTTTTTTTCTTGGTGAGTCTACCTAAGGGTTTATCTATTTTATCTTTTAAAAAAAATAGTTCTTAGTTTCATTGATCTTTTCTATTTTCTTTCTAGACTCTATTTCATTTATTTCCACTCTGATGTTTAGTATTTCTTTTTTTCTACTAATTTTGGGTTTAGTTTACCCTTCTTTTTCTAGTTCACTGAGGTATAAAGTTAGGTTGTTTATATGAGTTTGTTCTTTTTTTTAAGTTTATTTATTTTGAGAGAGCGAGAGTGTGCGCACAAGCAGGGGAGGGGCAGAGAGAGGAAGAAAGAGAATCCCAAGCAGGCTCCTCGCACTGTCAGCGCAGAGCCTAATTCAGGGCTCAAACCCACGAACCATGACATCATGACCTAAGCTGAAATCAATTGTTGGATGCTCAACCACCTGAGCCACCCAGGTACCCCCTTTCTTTTTTCTTAATGAGGGTGTTTACATTACTATGAACTTCCCTCTTTAAAACTGTTTTTGCTGTATCTCTTAAGTTTTCGTATGTTATTTTTCCATTTTCATTTGTTTCAAGGTAGCTTTTTATGTGACTTGTTGTTTAGTAGTTATGTTGTTTCATCTCCACATATCTGAACTTTCTAGTTTTCTTTCTGTAATGGAGTTCTAGTTTCACACCATTGTGGGTATGAGAAGATGCTTCATATAGTAGAGCTATTTTGTATGACACAGTAATAGTAGACAAGTGACATTACATATTTGTCAAAGTCCATAAAATATACAACACAAAGAATGAACTCTAATGTAAACTATGGACTTTAGTTAATAATAATGCATTGATATTTGTTCATCAATTATAACAACTGTGTCACTCTAATATAAGATACAAATAACGGGAGCAGTGGGTATAATGTGAGAACTATGTACTTTGTGATAAATTTTTCTGCAAACCTAAAAGATCTCTAAAAAAATTAAATATTTGTTTAAAAGATGCCATAAGCAAAATCAAAAGACAAGTGAAAAATTGAGAGAAACTCTAAACAACATATCTTACAGACAAAAATCTATTATCCCTAGTATAGACAGAATTCTTAAAAGCTGAGAGAAAATGAAACCAAAAACTTGATAGAAAAACTGGCAACAGATAATTCACAAATAATAAAATACATAAAAACTGCCCTTAAACATATGAAAAATGTTCAACCTCACTTGTTATGTTGACCTACCACTTTTTAACCTATCCTCCCAAATTTTAAAATATTCTGCTGCCAAAACTACAGGAAGACAGATACTCTCAGAAATTGCAGTAATAATGTAAATAGGTACAATGCTAATGGAGGAGAATTTAGCAATATCTAACAAAACTCACAGAGCATTTACCTTCTGGCTTAGCAATTTCACTTCTAGAAATTTACCCTAAAAAAAACCCCAATAGTACACAAACATATATGCACAAGGTTATTCACTGCAGCATTGCTTTTAATTGCAAATTAATGGAAAAACCCTAAATGCAAAATATCCTAAATTGGAGCAGGGTTGAATAAACATCCATATAATCAAGTACTATGCAACTATAGAAAGATGATGGAAGATAGCGACTTCCTGAATATATTAAGAGAAAAAAATAAAAGGGCCCAAATATTTATTGTATGCAAATATTTTAGTAAGAAAGAGAATTAAGAAAATATCCATGGATCAGAATAAAATAAAGATTTAAACAAGAAAATTATAAGACCAGGGGCACCTGGGTGGCTTAGTCAGTTAAGGCCTCTGACTCTGGCTCAGGTCATAATCTCACAGTTTGTGAGTTTGAGCCCCATACTGGGTTCCATCGTGCTGATAGTGCAGAGCCTGTTTGGGATTCTCTCACTCTCTCACTCTCTCTCTGCCCCTTCCGTGTAATCTCTTGCTCTGTCTCTAAAAAAAAGAAAAAGGAAGGAAGGAAGGGAGGGAGGGAAGGAAGGGAGGAGGAAAGGAAGGAGGAAGGGAGGAAGAAAGAAAGAAGGAAAGAAAATTATAAGACTGGTTACTAACAAAGGATGTGTATCAGTTTCTTGTAGCTGCTGTAACAATTTATCATATACCTAGTAGCTTAAAACAACAGAAGTTCGGGGCGCCTGGGTGGCGCAGTCGGTTAAGCGTCCGACTTCAGCCAGGTCACGATCTCGCGGTCCGTGAGTTCGAGCCCCGCGTCGGGCTCTGGGCTGATGGCTCAGAGCCTGGAGCCTGTTTCCGATTCTGTGTCTCCCTCTCTCTCTGCCCCTCGCCTGTTCATGCTCTGTCTCTCTCTGTCCCAAAAATAAATAAACGTTGAAAAAAAAAATTAAAAAAAAAAAAAAAAAAAAAAAAAAAAAAAAACAACAGAAGTTCATTCTCTCACAGTTCTGAAGGCCAGAAATCCAAAATCAGTTTCACTGAGCCAAAATGAAGGTATCAATAGGTCCTCACTCCCTTAGGAGGCTCTAGGAAGGAATCTATTCCTTGTCTCTTCCAGCCTCTGGTGGCTGTCAACACTTCTTGGCTGTGGCTGTATCGCTCCAATCTCTGCCTCTATGATCATATTGCCTTCTCCTCCTCTATGTCAAGTCTCTCCGCTTGCCTCTTACGAGAATATATGTGACTGCATCATGTAGGGCCTATCCAGAGTAATGTCTCCATCTCAAGAGCCTTAACTCCACTTAATCACATCTACAGAGGCCCTGTTTTCATGTAAGATAACATTCACAAGTTCCAGAGATTAGTTTATGCAAGTCTCATGCATGTCTTTTGGGAGGTCATTGTTCAGAGGGTGTATGAAAATGGAGTGAAGAGATGGGGGAATGACACTTCTGAGTATACTTTTTTATATAGTTCTGACTCCTGCTAATGAACTCCTATAGTTCTCAACCATATGAATGTTTCACATATCCAAAAAAGTAAAACAAGGATAAATAAAATGAACAAGGATGGAAAAGGGCTAGCCCTAAAAGCGGTACATAAACAGAAGGAACCAGACCTAAAAGTATTTCAAATAATTAACATATCACCACTGAAAGAGAAGTAGGGCCATTGGGAAGAGGTAACTGAAGTAACTTTTGAGCATGGTATTTTGTCTATAATCTCAAGCCGAAAACAAAAATAGCATTGTTTGTTTTTACCACTGGAATGGGTTATCAGTTTTTAGACTATCCTTTATGCATTCTAGGATTGATTAAGTAAGCAAATGTATTGTAAATAATCAGAGCCAGGTGTCTCACTGTCAGCAAAGAGAATTAGAAATACTGAAAAAGTAAGTTTAGAACGAATCCTGGGGTACTGGATTGAAATTGGGCCTACCAACTTGAACTCAGTTATAAATATACATACACAGAAATATAAATGGATATGAATGTGTCAGCATGTAAATTTTCCTAACTCCATCTAGAGGGCCTAGAAGCAGTAACACCCCAGTAATAATTAGGACAATAACCAGCACCCGGACCTTATATCTAAATACTATTTTCCACTAAGAGGAATCAAAACTTCTTGAAAAAATTGTTGATTCTACCTCAGAGGCTGGGATAGTATAAGATAGACCCAGAATATCTTGTGGCAGACACAAAAAAAAACGCTCAAAGAATGATGGAAATATGTCAAGAACACAGGAGTTGGCCTGAAGAGACCAGATCTAGGACAATCCGAGAATCAAAATAAATGACAGTAATTTGACAGCACTAAGTAAAAATAAGAATCTATGTGTACGTACATGTTAAAATGTCAACTAGTTACAGGAGAAATCAGCACTTGGCAACCACTATATTAATAACATTGATTCAATAAAAACTCAAAGGGATGCCAAAGTAGTTAAGAAAAGTCTGATGAGAAACAAAATATTTACATACTCTCAAGTATTTCCTCATAATATACTTTCTAACTGCAAAGGAAAAAAATAGTACCATTACAGTGAAAAAAATAAATAAATAAAAATTGGCAGGTGGTCAAAGTTAACATCACTAGTAAAGGGACAAATCAGCATCATGTGTCTCCAGATACAACACCCTAAGGACACAACACCTCTAACTGGGTAGCCCTGCAAAAAATGCATAACCTGATTCTGCTAAGATGAAATATTAAACAAACCCAAACTGGGAGACATTCTACAAAATAAGTGGGCTACACTCTTCAAAAAAGTCAGTGTTATAAAAGAAAGACACATTTCCAAATTAAAGAAAATGAAAGAAAGTGAGAACTAAAAGCAACTCATCATCCTGAATTTGATCCTAGACTAGAGAAAATGTTTTTTTTCTTTTGCTATATTATTTGGTCAATTAGTGAAACTTATATTTGTAGACTAAATAAATATTCAATAAATATAGCTATAATAAATGAGTAAGACTTACAATGAGCAATGTCCTTTGGTTACTTCAGGAAACTGTCCTGAATTTCATAAAATACACACTGAGTTTTCAGAAGATGATGTCTGCAACTTTCAAATAGCTCAGAAAAAAAATATGTATACAATAAAAAGAAAGTTATAAGGAAAAATTTGTAAAATATTAACATTTTGGGGAACAAGATGAAAGATACAGAAGAATTCTTTATACTATTCTTGTACCACTCATTTTTTCAAGTCTGAAATCACTTTAAAGATACAAAATTTAAAAACTTCAAAGGTCACTAGCATAATAATTTTGAGATTGGAAAACAGACACAAGGAACTAACCCAGGACCAGCTAAATGGTGGAAAAGATTCTGCAAGACTCTAAGGTCTAAAATTGTATAGTACAGAAGGGTAGGGACTGGCAACATGTCTGTCTATGTCTGCCTTGGGTCCCACTCATTCCCAGTTCCACCCAGTGCCTACCACACCGGGCATACTCAATAAACATCTGTTAAATAGATGAACCCATATGTAAATAACAATCAGCAATGATAATCTCCATGAGAAAATGAACAGAACTGTTTAGAAATAAATCCTAAAGATAAAAATTAAGTTTCTAAACATTTTAGCAGCAAAATCTTTTCCCCTGAAACCTTTAAAAAAAAAAAAAAAAGTCAATGCAGGAAAAAAATTAAAGTAATGCTGTTGTAATTTTAATGTGGATCTGATGAAGATTTGGAGCCCCTCAACTTCTCTCTACCCAGCATCAAGACTCCAATGCCAATTTCTCAAGATTCAAGAGCTCTAAGAAGGTAATTTAAAGATGAAAAGATATTCTTATTTTGAAGCTCTTATACCAGACTCCACTGATACAAACTTTTCCTTGCTTTTACTAAACCTTGATCCAAAGGCAAAACCACTCAACTCCAAGGCAAAATTATTCCTTTTCACTGTTTCAAGCCTTTGGCACTGCTAACTAATCGATACTCAAGACTGGTTCTTCTCAAGAACCTTCTACTACCTGGATTCCATTAAAATGCACAGTAGCCTAAAGCTATGTTTATCTCAAAATAAGAAGTTGAATAGGAAGACCCAGATTTTTAAAAATTATCAGTAAATAATAATCCTCCCTAATAACTAAAAGATATATCTACAAACTGGCCTACCGCATATAAAGTATGGTACACAAATCCACAAAGCCGAAACTATTTTCGTAATAACACTGAGATGGTATCTCCCTTTTCACAGTTAACATTTGCATGCATAGTGCATGCCAAGGTAAATAAAACTGCTGGTGCCTTAGAATGAATCAAGGCACTGGCACCAAACTATATTATCAGTCACTGTATGCTTCAATGATACACAATGAGGGAGTGGGGGGGTAAAGGGGAGCTACTTTAAGAATTTTTATTTTTTGAATTCTCACCTTTTGAGTATACATCTTTTTATAATCTGTATTGAAATACAAGCATGCACAGCACTTTCTGTGCATACTAAAGGACAATAATTATCTTGAGGAAAACCACTTGTAGGACCATTGAGCTACAAGCTGAAAGAGCCACTTGCCATGGAATACTGTTTTTACTTGAAAGAACTATGGTTGTTCAGTATTAGGTATCTGGCAGACATTTTCTTGGAAATTAACAAAGTAAGCCTTTTTTTCTTTTTTTCCTTTTTTTTTTTGTGAACACACCACTTAGAAGACATACTTTCCCTGTCCACAGTATCCCCTGCCAGGGCAGCTTCCTGGCAAGGTCACTTTTTGGTCCAAAACCCCTCATACAGCTCCAAGTCAAAGTCATCCCACAGCTCTGGCTCCTCCTCCTTTTTCTCTCTGAGCTGGGCCTCACCATTTCCAGAACCATGCCCACCTCTCCTCTGCGGACAGGGCATCCAGGTCCATGGCATCTCAAGCACTCGTCATGGCTGCTAATAGGGGATGTAGATGGTGGAGCCGTCCTGCTTGACCAGGAGCACCTGGTAGAGGCGTGCATAGGCTTGTCAGTGCACATGTGTGAGCAAGGCCCTGTCGTGATCAGCTTGCCAGGAGGACGCATGCAGGTAGCAACCCACAGGAGGCAGTCCCCTAGCATGTGCTGTTGCAACAGGCTGGGACGTTCAGCGAGGGCAGCCCAAGCAGACCAAGACACCTGGGGTCCACCTGGTTTCTGAGTGCAGCAGACACTTGTCTTTCCTGCACACAGTGGGGTGCACACAAGCAGGCTGCCCATGTTGGCCATTCCTCCGGAAAGCCCCTGTGGCATGTGAAGGCTCACGGTCAGCCACTGGCCTATTGTGCAATGTGCCTCCCTCAATGAGCTCCAGAGCAACCTAGAGTACCAGCATCCCACAGGCCAGTAGGGAGCAGAAATGACCACACCCTGAACACTGTCACTGCCAACCCAGTGCCCCATCCTCCTGAGGCAACCAGTAAGCCTACCATTTAAAGTGACAGTTTCCAGGTGTGCCTGGGTGGCTCAGTCGGTTAAGCATCCAACTCTTGATTGCGGCTCAGGTCATGATCTCACAGTTTGTGAGACAGGGCTCTACACTGACAGCAAGGAGCCTGCTTGGGATTCTCTCTCTGTCCCTCTCTCTGCCCCTTCCCTGCTTGCACGTGTGTGCGCTCTCTCTCAAAAATAAATAAACTAAAAAAAAAAAAAAAAAAAAAAAATTGATAAAATAAAGTGACAGTTTCCAATGATAAAATTCAAACTTTCAAATTGAGAAAACGTGTGTTCATCATCATGCGCTTAACCCCTTCCCTTTCTAATGAGATCAGTCGTGCTAACAAGTGACTTTTTTTATACTGTATAATGTAACATGTCATGTAAACATATGGAAGATCTGCATAAGTCAGTGAACCAATATTTTCCAAATGACCCAAGCTTAATGTTACAAAATTATTCAGGATTAAAGATCCATTCAATGTACACGATATAGCCATGGATCTTAACATAATAAAGTAAAAACTAAAAAGGTTCACTGATAGTTTCAGATTTCACGATCTAGAAAACTACCATTTGTCAAATTTTGATTTAGTATCAAAATAGGATATCCACAGCCATCTAAAAAGCTAAAATTACTTCTCCCTCTCCCAAATATATATGAGGCCATATTTTCTTCATATACTTCAACCGAAACAACACATCACAATACATCTAATGCAAAAGCAGATATAAACTCCAAACACCTTCTATTAAGCCAGACATTGAAGAGATTTACAAAAATGTAATACAATGCCACTCTTCTCATTAACTTTTTGTTTGTGAAATTATTTATTTTAAAAAATGTTATTTTTTTTAATTTTTTTTTTCAACGTTTATTTATTTTTGGGACAGAGAGAGACAGAGCATGAACGGGGGAGGGGCAGAGAGAGAGGGAGACACAGAATCGGAAACAGGCTCCAGGCTCTGAGCCATCAGCCCAGAGCCTGACGCGGGGCTCGAACTCACGGACCGCGAGATCGTGACCTGGCTGAAGTCGGACGCTTAACCGACTGCACCACCCAGGCGCCCCTAAAAAATGTTATTTACATAAACATGTAATGTGTTTAACACTGCTATTTTTAAATGAATTAATAATTATGTTAATTTCTTGGCTTTAATTTCTAAAGCAGTCAATATCAATATAATCTAAAAAATTAAGTTTCTTGCAATCCCCCTCAGTAATTTTTAAGAATGTAAAATGGGTCTTAAGAACAAAAGTTTGAGAAACACTACTATAAAACAGAATGATCTGTCAGAAAACCCTCTAATTGCTACAGAAGAAAGAAAAAATTATCATTATTACAGCATAGCTCCATTCAATTCAATTCAAGTAAAACAAATGTTCTTAAAATACAACCAACTAAACACTGCTTTTTATCTTAAAACATTATTTTTCTCAGTAAATAACCAAACTTACTTTTTTCAAATATAACAGAAGGAAATTTTAGAAGTTCTAAATATTTTCTCATTGTGAATTTCTCTATTCCCAATGTATCATTAATGTTGAAAATACCCAATGATTTTGGATGGAATGGAATACATTTGAAAGCTCAAAGAAGAAAATAAAATTGTCAGCTCTCCCTACTTATACTGACATTCAATGCATAAAGTATTACTAATTAGCACTGCTGAGAATAGGAATAATTCTAAAATTCAAAACCATTTACTTAGCAGCTGTTATGATCATCCTTTCAGATCTTCATAAAGCTATGACTGAACAAAGTTTACCAGATTTTCAACATAAGAAACAGCTATGTAAATAAGATAGCATCAAAAATACATTTTGGTCTTTAAAGAATTCACACTACTTAATTTTGACTGATATTATTATTATTGCCTACCAATAAAATACTAAAAGAAAATTTAAAGTACTATCTCAACTGAGATAAAAAAGACAAATTATGAGATTGTTCACATCCTTAGTTATAGAGTTTGGAAGAGATTTCATACCAGCAGATATTAATGTGTAGAAGAGGTGACTGTTTTGGCCAAACTGAGACAGGACCTACAGAAGATTTGAGGAGCCATATATAGCATTCAGGTTATTTGACAGTAATTACTCAAAGGCAGCAATTTTTCTTTTAGCATTTACTATGTACCAGGCATTGTTCTAAGTCCATTTTTCTTACATGAGTTAACTCATTTACTTCTCACAACCCTCTAAGTTCATCCCTCCTTTATAGAAGAAACTGAAACGTGACTTGCCCAGTGACACAGAAAGCTAAGTGGAAGTCAGGCTTTCTGTCTCCAAAACCTGGACCTTAAATGACTAGCATATCACACTGCCTCTCTAGTGACATGTGCTAAGATGAAAACCATGCTTTCAGTGACTACCCAGGTTATCAATGACAATGCAGTTTTCAAGTTTTACCAAAACACTCTCATTGTCTCTGACACCGTGGATGACTCTTTTTCAAACACTATTGCCTTGACACTTGATTTTTTGTTGTTCTTCTCTGAATATATATTGGTTCTCCTTTGTTGATCTTCGTAACAAATATTTGTTGGACACCTACTAAAACCCAAGCATTATTCAAAACAGTAAAGATATTGCAAGAAACAAGAGTCAAGAATCCCTGCTCTACTTCTGACCTTTAAAAAAAAAATAGGAGTTGAACTAAAGACTGCAAAAATTTTTTTTGCAGTTCAAGCCCCGTGTCGGACTCTGTGCTGATAGCTCAGAACCTGGAGTCTGCTTCAGATTCTGTGTCCCCCTTTCTCTCTCTGCTCCTCCCCCACTTGCTCTCTGTGTGTCTCTCTCTCAAAAATAAACACTTAAAAAAATTTTTTTTAAAGTTGACATCTGCTTAATTTCAATGGTGGATATGGTTGCATATATGATTTACTGTACTATTTAATATGTCTGAAATGTTTCTTAGTATAAAAAAAATCTCATTAGAGATTACTGGAGGAAAGGAAAAGGGAAAAGGAATAGGGAAGAAAAAAGAAGAAAGAGAAGGAAAAGAGAGATGTGAGGAGAAGAGGTAAGGAGAAAGCAGTGAGAAGAAGGGATATCAAGGGAAAGTAAAAGCCAGGGAAGAATAAATAACCTCCTAGCTATACCTTCCACCAAGCTGGCCAGACATTTTAAGTATATGATACTCAACAACAAATTTTCTCTAGGCATCTGATATTTACTATGGCCTAGCCAGATAGCATTGCTTAAGTATTTAATTAAATGAAGTATTTATTAACTGAAACAGACTTTCTCAAAAACCATTTTCAGTGTTCAAGACCAGGAACATTATTTTTGTTTAATTGTGCTTAGTTTGTTAACCTGAAGCTGGACTATAAACATATTAAAGTAGTTAAACTCTCATACTTCTACCACCAAGTTCATGTAAGAACAATTATCCAACTCATTTACATTCTAAGGTTTCTATTTCACTTTCATTGAAATAGCTTTGAAGGTCAGTATTGGCCACTGATAAACTATAATCTGAATTTCAGGAGCATATATGCATTTCAAAAGTTTACTATTTCATAAAAGGAAATAAAAATGAGCCAATTATCTCCATAAAATAAGACTTCCTATTAAAGTAAATATTACTATACAAAATAATAATTTGAAGAATAAACAGCACATTATTTTATTCATTGTTTTTACTTTCTACTTGAGCTTTCCTTAATAGATAAGTAATTAATAAATGGTTTTTATCAGCATTATTAAAATGTGAAAAATTAGGGGAGCCAGGGTGGCTCAGTCAGCTAAGGGTCCAACTTCAGTTCAGGTCATGATCTCACAACTCATGCGTTCAAGCCCCATGTCAGGCTCTCTGTTGGGCTCTGCACTGAAAACTCGGGAGCCTGAAGCCTGCTTCTGATTCTGTGTTTCCCTCTCTCTCTGCCCCTCCCACGCTCATGCTCTGTCTCTCTCTCTCTCTCTCTCTCTCTCTCTCAAAAGTAAACATTAAAAAAATTTTTTTTAATTTTATAAAATAAAATGTGAAAAATTAAAATAAGCCATCTTATATTTAACATAGCCAAAGAGATATCTACATATTATCACACCTATTTATTTTACACTTTTTAAAACATAATTCTTTGCTATAGCTCAGTGAAATGCTCACCTTTATGCATGTCAAGTTACAAACTTCAAGGAAGTAAAGATTTAATGGTATGCTATTTTGAGTGTTTAATGTGTATCAAATGCCTTGACTAAATAAGCACTTTACACAGGGTACTGCTAAATCATTTCAAATCTCACCACCATCCTGCAATCACCATCTCCATTTTACGGCTGAGGAAACAGATTCAGTTAGTAAATGGTAGGGCTAGAATCTGAATTCAGATCTGACACCAAAACCATAGTTTTTTCCACTCCACCAAGTTACACAGATTAAAATTTATAGTCATCAATCATTCATTAACAAAATTTCAGTAGTACTATCAGTCTCAATTACACAAAAACATAAATTATCTGTAGTACACTATTTAATACCCAAATTATCTGCAGTACTGTTTAACCCCAAACTCAGATATATAATCCTTGATGATTACAAGCTAGTGAACGTACCAAATATTTCATGCTTGACACCTGACAAGCAATGAGGTTCTCATATATTAAAAACAGGCAGTCTACCATGAATGAACAGGATATTCGAATGCCTATTCAGAACTTAGAATGCACTTTCCTTTTATATGAAAACAATGTTAAAAATGGTCATTCTATTCCCAGGCTATTTAATATTAAATTGCAATCTAACAACTGTATGTAGCTACCATTTATAAATACAGGAAAATATACATGTGTGTGTCTTTGTGTATGTGGGAGGGGGGAATTTATTAATATTCTGAGTTCTAAATTGTGATCTTAGGAATTCAGTTGCCTCCCAGTTTGTCAGTGAGAGCAGAGATGTCCCTGACACCCACGACAACATGGCAGCTTTGCAGAGAGGCAGGGATTCAGCGGCAGAATCGGCGTTAAAGAAAAAATTAATTAATAGTGCCTGCTGGAAAATCTGAACATATGAGAGACAGCGTTCCTCTAGGTAGAGATCACCTACTTTCCAAGCAATTTCTATTCTATAGAGCACTTAAAGTATGTGTAAGTCAAAGACAAACTGTATTACAAGTTAATTGGGTGTACTGTAGAAAACACATTTTTACTTTCTTTTTTTATTTCTACTTGAGGTGGCAAAACTATAAATACAATGCTTAATAGCCAAATAGGCAAACATTATGGTTTAAATTATTAATACATGCAACTATTATCTTTATATTCATTTGCAAAAGGAAATCTATATTGCCAAGTTAGTTAATTTTTGTTACCCAGACTGCTGTTAGGCTGCTTTGACCTACCAGTTAGCATATATACTCCTTGTAGTTGGTTTTACATTGATACTAAGTAAAATATAATTAGATAATTATTGAAGAAAATACACAGGCCCAATAATAATGGTATCATAGTTGAAATGCCAGCTTTATCACATTCTTACTGTGTGATCTCGGGCAAGTCATCTAAGACCCCTATGCTTCAGTTTCCTCATGTGTAAAATAAGAAAAATAATACTTAACCATAATAATGAGCAAAATATGTAAAATATTTAGCAAAGTGTCAACTGAACGGTATTGATTTCAGTAAATGACAGTTATTAACTATCCAAAAATGTTAAGTTGTGCTAAGTGACCACCCAAATTCTTTGCACAGATAGATTATGGTACCAATTTTTTTAATATAAAAGGGTTTTTTTTTTTTTTTAACATTTCTTCATTTTTGAGAGACAGAGTACGTACGAGCAGGGGAAGGGCAGAGAGGGAGACACAGAATCTGAAGCAGGCTCCAAGTTCTGAGCTGTCAGCACAAAGCACAATGAGGGGCTCAAACCCACGAATCATGAGATCATGACCTGAGCTGAAGTCCAACACTTAACTGACTGAGCCACCCAGGTACCCCAATATAAAAGTTTTTTGATATGTTACCTTATACAAATTCTTCAAAGTTAAAAAAAATCTAATAGAAAAAACATCAGACAATAATTACACAAGTTTATTTAGCCAGTAGTTAAACCAAAAGCTTTATAAAGCAGACATATATTCAGTTTGTATATATATCCTCTGTTTTATTTTTTAAATTAACATACAGTAAAACTGACTTTTTCAGGGGAATAAGAGTATATACAGTTTTATGAATGTTAACCCATATAAACCACCATCATACATTAACAGTTCCATTACACCAAAAACCTTCATACTCTTTCTACAACTGTAAGTTATATATAGTCATAAGCAACATAATCCCTGATAACCAGTGCTGTTTTCCATCACTAGAGTTTTACATTTGCAAGAATGTCACATAAATGGAATCACAAGTGCTTTCACTAAAGATAAATGCCTTTAAAATTCATCCAAGTTGCATATATCATCAGTTGGTTCCTTTTATTACTGAGTAGTATTCCATTTTATGGTGTGTCCATTCACACATTGACATCTGGATCACTTCCAGTTTCTGACAATTATGAACAGAGCTGCTATAAACACTCATGTACCAGCTTTTGAGAGAACAGAGTTTCATTTCTTCTGGGAAAATACCTAGGGATGGGATTGCTGGGTCATGTGCTGAATGTATGTTTAACTTTGTAAGAAACTGACAAATTGTTATCTAAAGGAGCTGTACAATTTTGCATTCCTGTCAGCAATGTGTAACAGTTCTAGTTGTTCCACATTCTTGCCTGCTTGGTTTTGTCAGAATTTGTTTGATTTTGTTTTGCTATTCTAATAGGTATGTAGCGGTATCTCTTATTGGTTTTATTTTTCTTACAACTTTTTATTTTTAAGAAAGAGTCAGTGGGGGAGAGTGGCAGAAAGAGGGAGAAAGGAAGACGGAGAGAGGAGGAGAGAGTAAGAGAGATAGAGAGAGAGAGAGAGAGAGAGAGAGAGAGAGAGAGAGAGAATCTTAAGCAGGTTCCGTGCTCAGCACAGAGTCCAACACAGGGTTCGATCCCATGACCCTGGGATCACAACCTGAGCCAAAATCAAGTGTCAGACACTCAGCCAACTGAGCCACCTGCATCCCTCTCTTCATGGTTTTAATTTGCATTTCCCTAAAGGCTAATGACATCAATATATGTTGATATACTCAGTTTTTAAATATTATATTAATTCTACTTATTAAAGGACTGTTTAATATTTTAGCACTTAGCCTGTTAATGAAATGAAATAGTTGTATCAAGTAAACTAAGCTTGATGTCTTTTCAAAATCATTTACAACACTGAGGATTTCAAATTGTCCTCACAAGCAATAATAGAAAGTTAATGCAATGCACTGAGTATGAAATGTAGTCAAATAAATTCAACTTGTATTAAAATGAATTTTTGTAGCTTTTTAATAAAAATTGAGAAAATTAAATAGCTTCTTTTCTAACTTCGTTCTTCTCATGTTTCCAGAAACTCCTTCCACAAAATAACCGAAGTGTAACAATGTTCTTCAACATTTATTATTTTGTACTAGGCACTATGCTAGACTTTAAGTATACAAATATTAACAAGTCAAAAAGACCCTGCCCTCAAGCAGTTTATATTATTCACAATTTTTAAAAATTAACTACTTTTTTTAAAAATAGGCTTTCTCGAGGTGCCTAGGTGGCTCAATCGGCTAAGCATCTGACTTTCACTCAGGTCATGATCACACGGTTCACAAGTTCCAGCCCCAAGCTGACAGCTCAAAGCCTGGAGCCTGCTTCGCATTCTGTGTCTCCCCCTCTCTGCACCTCCCCCGCTTGTGCTCTGTCTCTGTCTCTCAAAAATAATAAAAAATAAACGTTAAACAATAAATAAATAAATAAATAAATAAATAAATAAAAGTCTTTTAGAAATTTTACATTTAAAGAAAAATTCAGAAGACAGTACAGAGTTCCCATATACCACCCTCCCATTCAGTTTCCCCTATTAACATCTTATACTAGTATGGTTCATTACTTAAAATTAATAAACCAATACTGAACTTTTTTCAAAGTAGCAAAGAATATTTCTATCACCCTTTAAATTTTTTAATTATATTTTATATTAATATTTTTTTATATTTAGGAATATGGCTTCAAAGAAACTTCTGTCCCTTCATTTGACCCTCCAATTCAAGTTCCCAACACAGACTCACTTAAAGTTCCGTCTCAATTGCAAATTATCAAGTTACTAGAAAAAGAGATTCTAAATTACCCCACATGAGGTACAATGTCCATTTTCCAAAGAAAAAAACTGGATTATTTCCTTCCATCTCTATTTCTGCTTAGTATGATTCTCCTACACCAATTTTTTCACATCTTTATGGTCTGAAGACTAGAGAGGATCTCTTTCCCTGCTGGGTACAGTTCTAAAAACCCCAGAAGACAGCTAGTTCATTTCACATAACCATCCTTGTACCAATAACTGTGTAACTTCCATATGGAAGCTTCCACATATTATACTTCCCTATGATTAGAATAGGAGTACAATGAGTGATCCAAAACAGGCAGATAACAAGAGGGTTATCAGTGATGTAGACATAATCACTGGAAGAATTTCTGGTAGCCAATTAACCAAATCGATCTGTCTATCACCATTGGGGACTGGGGCAGGAGGCTGGGGGGCAGGTTTGTATTTATACATTATTTTTTAGAAATCATATCTTTTTCACTAGGAAATAAAATATTTGTAACTGCATTTATACATTCTTTTGTAGTCTTGTCTTAAAAGTTTCTTCAGAGTTATTAAAATTTCAGAAACTACATAACTAGCACTCGTAGCAGTTTCTAATTACAGTGTTGTGCCTGTGAACAAATACTATGGAAAATTTCGAGAGTAGGGATTTCAGCGATTTAGAAGTGGAAAAGGTGAATGGCACCAAGAGTTCAACCACAGAGTAAGAGAAAGGAGGCTGCTTTAGAATGTGGGGGTGCTAGTGGGGGGGGGGGAGGGGAGTAGATTCAACTACACATAACAGAAAAACCAAATTCACTGTGGCTTAAAAAAATACAAGTTTACTTCTCTCTGACATAAAATAATCTGAAAACAGGCAGTCCAGGTCTGTTCTATCATGTCACCAACATAAAAGTATCCTTCCACTCTCTAATCCACCATCCTTGGAATATAGCCCCTGTCCTCATGGTCTAAGTTGGCAGCTAGAGAAAAAGATTAAAAGGGTACAACTCTCCCTTTAAATAGAATTTTGGAAGTATCACACACTTCCACTTACATATCACTGATCAGAACTTCTTCATAAGGTTATACCTAGCTGCAAGAGAACCTTGGAAATTTAGTCTTTCAGCAAGGAGAAGATAGTGCCCACTAAATATCTACATTTTGTTAATTTGAGAAAAACAAAGAATATGCCACAGTAGGTAAAAGGCAACGAAGGCAGATGAAGCTAGGAGATGTGAATGCAAATTTTCCTTCTCTAATCTCAAGCTACATAATAGCTAAAATGAAATGTTTTTGATCTATTACTTACCTGAGAGAGAAGAAGAAATGGAAAAAGAGAGAGACCTTTAGATTCTTAACTACAGAAAACAAAGTGATGGTTACCAGAGGGAAGGAGGGTGGGGGGATGGGTGAAATAGGTGAGGGGGGATTAAGGAGTACACTTGTGATGAGCACTGGGTAATATATGGAATTGTTGAATCACTATATTGTACTCCTGAAACTAATATAACACAGTATGTTAACTAACTAGAATTAAAATAAGAACTTTAAAAAAAAAAAGGACCTTCTTAGACTATTTCTTACTCTGCTCCATATGATTACCTAAAAAAAAGTCCATTTGAGAAATAAAAGTGTGAATCAAAATAATTTGGCTCAAAGTTGTAAAACCACTTCAGTTTACAAAGGTATAAAACAAGTATGTCTAACAAATAGAAAACACCAAGGTAAAGAGACATTTTTTAGAAAACACCAAGGTACAGAGAGACCTTTTAAAACCAAACAAATAAAATCACACTATCACTCTTCTTCACTTAAGACTTAAGTTATTTCCAGGTCCAGAAACTTAGCCTAAACTCTTCTGCATACCCACTCCATTACTTGGTAAACCTCGTCCTTATATTCATAAAGTATATCTAATCTCCCTGTTTTTCCTTCCTTGCCATTTTAAGGAGTTTACTATAATCACCATGGAATCACAAGAATAATCATGAAGAGGGCAGGTGGGTGTGGGGATGGATTAAATGGGTGATGGGGATTAAGGAGTGCACTTGTGATAAGCACAGAATGTCGTATTTAAGTACTGAATCACTAAACTGTACACCTGAAACTAATGCTACACTGTATGTTAACCGGAATTTAAAAAAATTTTTAAAGAATAATCATGAAAAAATTATAAAGTTTAAAAAAAATCTTAAAATATAATTCCCTAGAACTTCAAATATTCTCACTTTACAGAACTATGTCAACCAGTATTTATTCATATCATCTTCTTGTCTCAAACAAAGAAACTGCATTTCTAAGGCCCTAAACATTAGGTGATATATTTGAGTCTTTCTTTACCACAGGCATGATAGAGGTGGCTGTGGTGGTGATGGTGGTAGGACCAAATTAAGACCTCTAGAAGCCCCAAGTACAGAAAATACAACAGTATAATCCTTTACCCCCACCATATTAAACACTATACAACTAAGATTAAGTTAGTCCAATAAAATTATTTTTTTTCAGAATACTACTTCAAAAAAAATTTTTAATATTAAGTGCTTTCAATATTTTTTCAAATTCTTTTTCCTCCACTTTGCTGGTACCCTAAAGCCTCTGCTGGATATGGCTTTTGGGTAATCAGTATTAGGTAGTAGTAAGAAATAGAAGTGAAAGCAGTTGTAACTTGAAGAGGTCCATCTGTATCAGGTATTTTACATATGTTATTGATAATTCTTACCACAGCCACAAAAGGGAGATACTATCGACCCTATTTTGCTGATAAAGAAATGGCTCAAAGAAGCTATTAGATAAGATGCCCAAGGTCATTCATGCAGTAAATGGCAGAGTTGAGTATCTGAAATAGGCCTTTCTGTCTCCCAAGACTGATCCATTAGACATACTGCCTGTAGGGCATTTCTTTAGAACCTGCTACTGAACAAAATTTCATTTCAGAGAAACACTGAAAAATGATTTTTAAAGGCATCATTTGATAGTACTCAGATTTTCCATGAAACTTAATCACCGATAATTCTAGATAATGGCTGTAAATATATAGCCAACACTGCTGCATTGCACAACTCCAGAGAGCCTTTTTTTTTTTTTCTGTGAATGCTGTCCTCTGGGTTGTGCAATGTACCAGCTATAACCCAAATAAATGCTTATCAAAAGCCTTGTCAAGGCCATTTAATGTTCTGTTTTCAAAATCACTGCAATCATTTTTTAAAAAGCAGATAAGTATTCTCAGAATGTTAAAGAAAGGTATTTTTTTTAAAGAAAGGTATTTTAAAGCACATAAAAAATACCCAGCATCATTAACCATCAGGAAAGTATAATTTAAAACCACAGTGATATACACCTATTAAAAGAGTTGAAATCAAAACAACACAAAAAACCTGTAACAACAAAAACAAAAACAAAAAACCTGACCAATACCAAGTGCTAACAAGGATGAACAGCAACTGGAATTCTCATATATTGCTGGTGGGAATTCAAAATGGTATAGCCACTTTGGAAAAGAGTTTGGGAGTTACCTACAAAATTAAACATATACTTACCATGTGACTCCTGGGTATTTACCCAAGTGAAATGAAAGTTTACGTTCATATAAAAAGCAATTCTCAAATGTTTACAGCAGTTTTATTCATAGTTGCCAAAAACTAGAAATAACTCAAACATTTTTCAACAGATGGATAAATAAACAAACGATGGTACATTCATACTATGGATTACTACTTAGCAATGAAAAAGAATAAATTACTGATACATGCAACAACAAGAATGAATTTCAAAGGCATGTTCCAAGTGAAAGAGGCTGACCCAAAAGTCTACACAATTATGATTCTACTTACATGACATTCTGGTAAAAGCAAAACAACAGCCATGGAGAACAGATCGGGGTTTACCACAAGGTTGGAGATGGGTAGGGAGAGGCTAATTACAAAGGGGCAAAAGGAACTCTGTGTCTTGATTAATTACCAAGTGGTGGTGGATACACATTCTATACCTTCGTCAAAACACATAGAATGTATATCACAAAATATGAATTTTACTGCATGTAAATTTATAAATTAAAAGAAAATTTAATTCATGAAAAAATAAAGGAAATATGTCAAATAAAAAAAAGAATGAAAAGGTTTTTTAAAATTATTAGTTCTAGAAATGGTTATGCTCTGGAGATAATGCAGCTTCCCCTAATCAGCTATAGAGATAAAATGTAAAATGCTTAAAACAAGGCTTACCACATTCTCAACTGATACTAGTCCCCTTTCCTTTCTTTACCCATTTCTCTCTCCTATGTACACATCTCTCTCTGTCTACTACCTTTCTTTCTTCCTCCTCTACAATGACTATAAATTGTTTTTGCCTACTTCACATTCCTTCCACCCATTTCTCTACTTACTAGCACTCCCATCCTTTAGGGAACTGACCTTCCCCCATTTTATGTGGTTCTGATGATAATGCTAATGATAATTCCCCACAGTGATCAGCCCAAGGATGGACCCCATCAGAGGCCTTCCTTCACAAAGTTCTTAGTTCTTCACCATAAGCTCTCAGTGATCTGAGGACCGTGCATCTCTGCCATGAAAGACTTCTAACATTAACAGAAAATAAGACCAACATACAGAAAGAAGTAAACTCAAGAAATGGAGAGTATCCTGAAGACATCATTTAAATTCCTGGATCTGTTTGTTCTTGGACTGCTCCATCTCTGCTTTCCACTTACAAAGACAGTAAGTTACCTTTTTAGGCCAATTTAGAACTATTGGTTTTAATGCTTCCGATCTTATGTTTTTTAAGGTTTCTTTTTTTTTTTTTTTTAATGTTTATTCATTTTTGAGAAAGAGAAAGAGGCCACAAGCAGGGGAGGGGCAGAAAGAGAGGGAGACAAAGAATCCAAACCAGGCTCCAGGCTCTGAGCTTCAGCACAGAGCCCAACGCGGGGCTCGAACTCAAAACTCCAGGATCATGACCTGAGCCAAAGTCGGATGCTTAACCAACTGGGCCACCAGGTGCCCCAAGGTTTTTTGGTTTTGTTTGTTTGTTCGTTTGTTTGTTTTGAGAGAGAGAGAGAGACAGCACAAGTGGGGAAGGGGCAGAAAGGATCTGAAGCAGGCTCTGTACTGACAGCAGTGAGCCCAGTGCAAGGCTCAAACTCACAAACTGTAAGATCATGACCTGAACTGAAGTCAGACCCTCAACCAACTGAGCCATCTAGGGTTTTAAAAGCACAAAATAATTTGTTTCTCTAAGAGAATAAAAACAGTAAATTATCTCTTTACCTGCTGTGGCCTTCAGTTAACTTATTTTCAATATTGGTGGCTGTTAATATATAAATATTACCTAGCCCTGCTGTAAAGAGATAGAAATAAAAAAATAGAGCTATATGTAGACTGAAAACAGACGTCCACTAAAGATTTACATTCCAAGTACCAGGAACCTTACAGACAGCTTTTAATGTAAAGTTTAGTCAGATTTGAAGTCTTCAATCCAGGTAGTGCTTCCTTTTCACCACTTGACATTTTACCACTCTATTCATTCTTTTTTTTTTTTTTTTAATGTTTCTTTATTTTTGAGACAGAGAGGAACAAGCAGGGGAGGGGCAGAAAGAGAGGAAGACAGAATCCCAAGCAGGCTTCATGCCATCAGCACAGAGCCCAATGCAGGTTCAAACCCATGAACCATGAGATCATGATCTGAGTCTCAACCAAACAAAGAGACGCTTAACCGACTGAGCCACCCAGGTGCCCCCAACTCATTCAAAGCTAGGTAATAAAGGTATGTTACTTTGTATCATTCTGGCTTTACATCGTTCATTCACTTACGTTCATCAGTATTTGAAGAAAGCATATGCCCATTGGAAACATACACACATGCAATAAGGATTAAAGCAAAAAGTCTTATAGGTTGACAACATATAATAAACTTCTAATAAGTCTTTCTTCAGCTTGTCTGCCTGGAATGCCCCTACTTATTCTTTGATACTAAGCCTAAATGTCACCTCCTTTCAATACAGCCTTCTCCACTTAACATACACTAATAGAACTGCTTGCTGCCTCTGCCTCCTCTCTATCATAGCAATTACCAAATTACAATTATTTATGTTAGTGGTAATAAGAAACTTCTGCAGTAAAAATTTCTCTAGTAAAAAATGAAACAGAAAAGAGCAGATGAAATAGAGAAACACTGTAGTAACAGAATTCCCAATTTAACAACTGAATGGATATGATGGGGAACTCACAGATGACTCAGAGTTCAAGTTTGGGCAATGGAGGAATAGGCCTATTTAATAGAGAAAGGAAAGTTAGAAATAAAACTACATTTTAGAAGAAAGAAAATGAGAGAAAATTCAAATTTGAGTATGTTGAGCTTGATGGCATGACAAACAGGTGGAACTCTCCAGCTGGAAATTGGGAGTTTGGGAACTTACAGTACAGGAGTCACCTGAAAGAGGTACTCACTGAAGCCAACAGACCAGGTAGTATTCCAAGGAAAAGAAGCTAGATGTAGAAAAATACATAAAGCAAATACTCAGGAAACAAGTTGGCCCTGTGAATGAAAAGAAGAGTGGCTACAATATACAGGAGAGCTAGAAGGACTACAAGGTTATGAGAAGGGAGAAGGAATCTGGAGAATTAAAAAAACAAGAATTAAAACTGAAAAAAAGTCCCCATTTGGCAATTCAGGTCACTGGTAATAACAGAGAGAACAGCTTTAGTGAAAAAGAAGGTAGCAAAATATAAACAATATACATGTTGCTTTTTCTTTTGGGCTGTTGGATAACATAAAAAAAGGAGGGGGAAAGAGAAGAAAAAAAATAAGAAAAGATGTTTTTTGGGTGCATTTTTTTTTTTTAGGCCATTGAAGATGTTAGGGGAGATTCAAATAAAAATAATAAAAGAGTTAACTAATGAACCCATATATTCCAATAGAAGGGATAAAAGAAGTAGTCATGAAAGCCTAAAGACACATCCCTAACACTAAATGGTAGAGAAGAAGAGAAATTAAACAATTTAGAGATAAAGAAAAGCAAAGCTGACGAAGATTGTTTGATGGCCTTAATCTTGCTACTCTTTTCAAAAAAAAACAGTTAATTGAAAACAACCTACAAAGTCTTAGAGCAGGCTAGAATCAGGGGCTAGAAAGAGAGTAGGAAAAGGTCTGAAAAAGCCCCTGTAGGAAGTCAATTAGAAAAGACTTGCCAAACAATGTAAGTGGGTATTCTGGTGCACACCCTATAATTAATTGTTCATCTCATTTCCACCTGCCTAGTAGAAGGGCACAAATTCTGTAGCCTATTTGATTTGACTGGTATTCATTGTAAAGACAGCCTACTATGTCTGATGTGAGGTAATGATGTTCTTTCTGTATATCTTCTTTTCTATTGTATATTACTGCATTTTTTCTTTACTATGTTACAAAACTTTTAAATTAATCATTTTTATTGCTTCAATGTTTTCTAGTCTTGCTCTGATGCTTTGCTTAAATATCCAAGCAGTATTTGATTATTTAAGAAATCCTTAAGTAGTCTATTTTCTTAAAATCAAGTATGTGATATATAGAGAACAGGAATCTAAACTTAAAACTGGCTTTATCTTTTGACAGCCGCTCATTTATTACTATGATTAAAAATAAAAATTCCTGGGCACCTGGATGGCTCAGTCAGTAAAGCCTCCAACTTTGGCTCAGGTCATGATCTCATAGTTTGTGAGTTCAAGCCCTGCGTCCAGCTCTGTGCTGTCAACTCAGAGCCTGGAGCCTGCTTCCAATTCTGTGTCCCTCTCTCACTCTGCCCCTCCCCCACTCGTTCTCTCTCTCTCTCTCTCTCTCTCTCTCTCTTTCTCTCTCTCTCTCTCATAAGTAAAACATTTTTAAAAAACTTTTTAATTAAAAAATAATAATAGTAAAAATTCCCAGGGCGCCTGGGTAGCAGTCAGTTAAGCACCCCACTCTGGATTTCAGCTCAGGTTATGATCTCAGGGTTTCATGAGTTCAAGCCCCCCGTGGGGCTCTGCACACTGACCACAAGGAGCCTGCTTGGGGTTCTCTCTCTCTCTCTCAAAATAAATAAACTTTTAAAAAACAAAAATATTTAAAACAATAAAATTTCCTGGGAAAATATGACCTTTAATATTTTGAAGCTCCAAAAGTTATAGAAATAAGTGTCTCTTTTCCTTTACCCCCAAAATTTTCCAATTACATAACTCATATTCAGATACTTTATACATATTACAAATTCTGTGAAACATTTAAAAATAAATATGGTATGGCATATATTTAAAAGAATATGATTGCCATAAAATAGTCACTTTAGAAAGCTCTCATACTTGGGGCACCTGGGTGGTTCAGTCAGTTAAGTGTGGGACTCTTGCTTTGGCTCAGGTCATGATCTTATAGTTTGAGCCCCATATCCAACTCTGTGCTGGCAGCACAAGCTTGCTTGGGACTCTTTCTCTCTCTCCCTCTCTCTGCCCCTCCGCTGCTCATGTGCATGCATTCTCTCTCTCTCTCTCTCTCTCAAAATAAACATTTTTTTAAAAACTTTTAAGAAAAAAAATAAAGCTCTCATACTTACTCCTAGAATGCTGCCATTGCATAAAAAGCTATGGGATTCAACTTTTAGAACTCCTTTAAAGTCTTAACATAATCTATATATTATTGTCAAAGTGACAAATCTTCATTTATTAAATATAGGTTTCACATTGGGGATATTTCTGGTTATCATAAGGTGGTTTATCTAAGTTAGAAATACCACTCATGAACAAAAAATATGACTATAAAACATGCAACAAGGGGCGCCTGGATGGCTCAGTCAGTTGAGAGTCCGACTTCAGCTCGGGTCATGATCTCACAGTCTGTGAGTTCGAGCCCCGCGTCGGGCTCTGTGCTGACAGCTCAGAGCCCGGAGCCTGTTTCAGATTCTGTGTCTCCCTCTCTCTCTGACCCTCCCCCGTTCATAATCTGTCTCTCTGTCTCAAAAATAAATAAACGTTAAAAAAAAATTAAAAAATAAAACATGCAAGAAATTTTATGCTGCTATAATGACACCATCACTAAAATATATTTATGACTATATTCCCCTCCTCCACACTGTCTGCTCCGTGGGTTACCACTCATACATTCTAGTAAGTTGGGTAAAAATAAAAATGCGATCATTTTACAGCCACAGTTCCTACTATTATAGATAATATAAGCAGCTCTGATGGTTTCTAAGAGTCAAATCATTCAATATTCAAAGTAGTTATAGCACTCTCATTTTTAAATTTAGCTAGTTGTTATTCAATGCCCTATCTTTTTGCATACTATAGTGAAAATGTCCATTACCCCTCTGGCATATACCTGATGCTAGCCTACTCAGTCGTCTACTCCTGTTACAAACATACACATTTACACACATACAGCACTAATTTTAATTCCCTATATGTGTATTTTTTCCTTAGTTTGTCACCTGAATATTACCTGTCAGCTTTGCCTGTTCATGAGCCCTAGGACAGTCTTCCCAATGGTAGCTATACATTTCCATTGGTTCTTAAAAAAAACAGTCTAATCTCACACAGCTGCCTTGAGCCTAAGTCATCTTAAACTTAACTAAAATCTCTCCACACCACATTCTACTCTCAAAACAAAAACATTTATTTAAAGCATAGTCTTTTTCTTACATTCATAAGCTTCAATCCATTTTAAAGCTCTACTTCTGAGGATTATTCAACTTTACCTTTATTCTCTTCAAAGATATTTATTATTAACTCAGCATTTATCATTGTCCCTATTCTCAAAGTTATACACCTGAACTAAGAAATGCTCAAGAAAAAGTTTAATCAGCTGTCTTGTTTCTTCAAGACAGTCCCAAATTCCTCCATTGTTGACTCACATATATTAGACCATAAGCTTCATTTCTGATTGAAAAAATAAAATAAAATAAAATAAAATAAAATAAAATAAAATAAAATAAAATAAAATAAAGTGACTATATTTAAGGGGAAGAGTTAAGGTACATTCTAGGAAAAGGTCAGTGAATGTCTACCCAGCTGTAAAAACTGGAATAGAAGAAAATCAAAATAATTTGATTTTATGGAAAAAGCAGCAGAGGCAGAGGCAACAGGTGGCTTACCCAAGTTTACACATTTGGTGGCAAAGCCAACACTCATATCCAAGTCTCCTGATTTCAAGTTCAAAGCTTTTCTACTTTAACCATTCATTCAAATGACTAAACAGGATTATATTAAAAGAAAGGAGCCAGACACAAAAGACTACATAGTGTATGATTCCATTAACATCAAATTTCTAGAAGTGGCAAAACTATAGAAACAAAAGCAGATCAGTGGCTGCCTAGGGCTGCGGGATAGGAGCAGGAATCGGGAAAGTGGGCACGGACGGGGAAGCTTTCTGGCGGATGAAAGCATTCTAAAATTAAATTGTGGTAATTGTTATACAACTGTATAAATTTATTAAAACTTAAACTGTGAATTTTATGAGACATAATTTATATTTCAATAAAGCTATTCAAAAAATAAGTTAAAGAACTCAGATTTGGCTTTAAGTCCATACAAGTCTCAGGAAATTATCACTATCAAAAGTATCAGTAAAACACACCAAAAAGAAAAGCTTTTTTCCAAACTTCAGATCCTTTTCCCTTCAGAATTTCCAAAACCTGGGTACCTTATTTCCCAACCTTACATTTTCCATGGAAACAAAGTAACAAGAAGTGCACAAATATACACATAGGAAACGTGCATAAAATTCCCGTGAAAATACTTTGGTTATTGATCATTATTTCCCTTTAGGTAGGACCAGCACTGATGTAAATAAGCCTCTGCAGACAGTTTAAAGGATAACAGACTGTTACCTGGTCTGACAAATTGCTCCAAAACAGAATTCTTTAGTGATTTCATTTTCATGACATCTTTGGGCCATTATAATGTAAACACTAATAGTCTTTTTATTTAGAGGAGCCATTTTTAATTGTATATTAGCAAGTTTCTTTAGTTTATTATTTGTGCATCCTAATTAGGCATACATTTCTTCAGCTTATTCAGCACTGACAGCCTATTCTTTACTTACAAATTAAAAATAAGTTGTATCTCTCTCATAACAGTTAATGCTTTATACCTATGAGAAGTACCACTGTTTGAACCTTAAAAATAAACAGACTTTTAATTAACGGAGACCTAGATATCTGTAATTATGTCAGAGGAAACAGTCAAAATTACTTAGTAAACCTACATTTCCCATTCTGCTGGGGTTCAGTTTACTAAGGCTAAAGAAAGACTTTTTGGCCTCAAGAATTTCAGTTACCACCTTCCTAAGCCCTAGAGTTTCACCAAACTTCCTAAAAGAGAAAGAAAAATCTGCAACTTATAAAAAGAAAGCAAAATATTTACCCTAGCTTAAGCTCTTAATTTTAAAGAGTAGGTTTCTCAAAATTACAATCTTTTGACATTTGGTAACTGAATGAATTAAGTAGTTATTCAAAGAACTCAAGACATGAAAAATGTAACACAATCTCAACTGAATATATATCTCTTTCAGGTACAATCCCATGTGTTAGAGAAACTTAATCAATCAGATCCCAAATGATTGGGGCCCGAATTATGAGACACACTTTCTCCCTGTGACCTTTTCACAGTAACTGGCTTAAACTTGCTAACAGTACTCCCATGAATGGAGAACGCTGCTGTTCATTTTAGTTTGTTAGTCCTCTTCAAGGGACACAATATATATATATATATTTTTTTTTACATTTTTATTACTGCAATGAGGGCACACAAAGAAGTTGAAGAGATATTCTAAAAACCAATTCCTTGTAAACAGATACTCCACAGATGAAGACAACAGAGGAGACATGAAAATACATTCCAGGAAACTGGAAGAGGGGTTTATGATATATTAAATATTAAGCAGAACAATAATGTGACTGATACAGCACCCTTAACAATGAACCAACAACCCCATATCCCTTTTTATATGGAGTTACAAAATCATTTTTAATAAATCATATTAAACCCTGCCCCAACTAAAGTTCTAAGTCTCTTGCCTATTGCCTCAAAGGAAATGAAATCATTATAATAAATCTATTGTAACATAAAAGCTAATGTTTTATCAGGAAATGTTCTTTGTATGAACTCTATAAGAAAAAAAAAAAATCCTATAAGGATGGTCAACTCCCTCCCACTACTGGGAGAGGAAGGATGACAGAGAAAAGAAGGAAATGGAGGGAGAAAGAAAAACTGAAGAAGAAATCCCTCTCACCTCCAAACAAAGCAGGCTCATCAACCAGTAAGATCCTCTGACTCTCTCAATCTCCCTCCCTTCACTGACTGCCCCAAACACAGCTAAAATCTGAAACAATGTATAATATAGAAGCTACAAATTATATTTTGATCAATTATATTTTACCAATCACGATATTATGATCAATTAGATTTTAAAAATTATACACATGATTTTTAAAACTAGCTTATGGAGTGATGACTTAGTCATTTAATAACATTGCTATGCTTTTATAGTTTGATGGTTTGTAAATACCTTTTTTACCACAGGCAAATTATTTTGGCTCCAGGTATTAATGGAATTTCATATCTCATTTAAGGGATATTATAATATAAATAACCAGCCACAAAATTATTAAAAATTTAAAACTCATTCATGGTTCATTAACAGTCAATTGAATAAAAAAATTTATACAAACATAAAACAGGTTCATTTTAGTTGTATGTTTGTAGTAAATCAAACAGAAGACTCTCCCGTTTTTATGTTACTTTTATTCATTTATAATCAGAAAGTTACATTTAAAGTTCATATCATGTAATATTTCTCATAACTCAGATTCTATAAAATAAACATCAGTTTAATTTCCCATTTACATCTACAATTGATATTAGCATTTTATTATTTATTTTATACTGTGAACTTTATTTACATTAACCAGTCATCAAGACTGTGACAAGTAAAAATGCTAAGTCTGATCATAAAATAAATATGTTGAGTCATATTTATTCAGTTTATCCCACTGCTAAGATACATTTGAAAAACCCAGTTCCAAGATACAAAAAACATAGGAGGCATTTCAATAGTGATTTTCAAGCTTTATTTCAGTGCTTCGATGAGGAGGCTATACTATAGAACCAATATAAAAGAAAAGAGAGTAATAGCAAAGACAAGTTTGAACCACATCAGCACTAGCCTTATATTGGTAAAATTTGTCAATTTTTTTAAAAACCTGAGACATGTTTCCTCTTCACATGTCATTTTCTGACCACCAAAAAAAAAAAAAAAAAAAAAAACCTATCACAAAAAGATATATATTTTTTTAAGTTTACTTACTTATTTTGAGAAAGAGAGAGAGAGAATCCCAAGCAGACTGCTCCACAGTCAGTGCAGAACCCGATGCGGGGCTCAAATTCAGGAACGATGAGATCATGACCTAAGCCAAAGTCGGCCACTTAACTGACTGAGCAACCCAGAAGCCCCAGAAAAAGATATTTTTTAAAAGTAGTCGATGAGTGGGGCGCCTGGGTGGCGCAGTCGGTTAAGCGTCCGACTTCAGCCAGGTCACGATCTCGCGGTACGTGAGTTCGAGCCCCGCATCAGGCTCTGGGCTGATGGCTCAGAGCCCGGAGCCTGTTTCCCATTCTGTGTCTCCCTCTCTCTCTGCCCCTCCCCCGTTCATGCTCTGTCTCTCTCTGTCCCAAAAATAAATAAACGTTGAAAAAAAAAATTTTTTTTTAAAAAGTAGCCGATGAGTGAGGTATTGGGTTTTGGTAATTAAAGTCTTTTTAAAAGAAAACTTAAGTGAGAGGTACCTGGATGGTTCAGTGGGTTGAAAGGCAGTCTCTGCCCCTCCCCCACTCACGCTCTCTCATGCTCTCTGGCTGCCTCACAAAAATAAACATTTTTAAAAAATGAATTTCAAAAATAAAAACTTAAATGAAATTAACCATATAGCTCTACTTTCTGTAACAAATATGAGTAACTTATACTGAAATACATAGCATGATCTCATGGGCCCTATGTGTTCTCCCATTAACAGTAAAATGTACATTGGGTGCCTGGGTGGCTCAGTCAAGTTAAGCATCCGACTTTGGCTCAGGTCATGATCTCATGGTTTCTAGGTTCAAGCCCTGCGTCTGGCTCTGCTGACAGCTCAGAGCCTGAAACCTACTTTGGATATTGTGTCTCCCTCTCTCTCTGTCCTCCCCCACTCACTCTCTGTCTCTCTCAAAAATAAACATTAAAAAAATTTTTTTTTAATAGAAAGTAAAGTTTATATGAGTTACATGTTTAGAATATTGTAGATATTGATATAAAGTCATTTATTTAATCAAGGAAGAATAACCCTATGCCAAGTGAGTGATATAATTCATTTTATTGGTCTGATCCCTAATCATTTCAAAGAGAAATTTGTGGGATATGGAGGGAGGTTGAGTAAGAGGGGATGTAGACTGCAGAGTATAATATAGAGAGAAAGGAAGGTTGAGAGGAGCCTAATACCTTAAAAAATGTATCTTAAATGCATACTCATCCCCATACAATAGTCTTCTGTTGGGAATTTTAAAATGGTTTTTTAAAAATCAATTGTAAATATCTTTTACTTTTAGGCCTGTTTGTCTTATTATAGCAAACTACAATTTAATAACAACTCAAACTGCCAAAAAGAAACTATATACTTTATGGTACCGAAATATAAACTACAGACTCATTAAGAAGGTAACCAAAGGAAATCTTGTACTGGTCCTTTAAAGGCTACACCTACTATACCACTGACTGTAGAAGCCTGGAAGTTAGTATCTCATCTGAAGAGTACCAACAGAACCAGTACTGACGCATGTATTAATATTAATACTTGTAGTTTCAGAATTGTTTACAATCTTAGTTGTGCTTTATTTTTAAGTTTTAAAAAATTACATTTTTTCTATTTATTCTTATGATTGTAAAATGGAAACTCTTTTATAAGTGTTCTATAATACGAAATGTGTGGATTTACCATTTAATTAAACCAGGAGATTTAGTAATGCAGTTTATAGTAAATCAAAAATAACCACTTAAGAACTGGAAAAAAATACATAAAAATAGTCTGGCATGTCTTATAAAACATTGTTTAATTTATAGCATAAACCCCTTCAATAGTGAGTGGTAAACATCTCACTACCATACATCTCACAGGTATGGCCATTCCTTTCAAAGAATCTATTTTTTTTATTTTATCAGCATTGAGATTCAATTTACATAATGGAAAACAATGGAGAACAAACAGCCCAGCCACTATTTCCAGAAAAAAAAATATTCTAATGATTTTAATACATACATTATCAATTTCTAGCCTTGAATATGAATATGTGTACTGTGAGAAGTAAAATAACATATCTAACTTATTACAGTTGTGACATCTAAATAAAGCACCATAAACCAAAAAATTATTGCTTTATAGTCAAAGGCACAAGTTCAATTTGGTAAAGCCACTGGACTCACTGCGCTATATTACAGAAGACAGAGGTTAAGAGGTGACCTTGGGATCCTGCTTTCCAGATGTCTGAAGGGTCCATTTCTTAATGAAATTATCTCTACTCTCAATAAATATTTAGCTTACTAATTACCCAGTCAATATATTCGTCTATATAAGACTCTACTTGATTTTTGAAATTTTAGGACTATAGTTATTATAAAGAAAAAATTTATGAACATACAACTTGCACAAAGGATTAAGATATATTTCCCCTCTGATGCAATGCACAAGAAGATTAAGAAACTTACTATCACACATTTTACATTATGGGGCATATTTTCTGAGATTTTAAATGAGAAATTCAATAAACCTGAAGCATCTACTTTCCATTATTTCAGATCATGAAAAGACTTAATTTGTAATACTATATATATAATACATGTATATATATTATATATACATTATATGTAATACACATATTATATATAATATGTGTATTACATATAATGTATATATAATATACATATATATTCCACAAATAACTATATACAGATATATGCCCATATCAATTCCTTTACTCTTTTAATTAAAAATTTATGTTCCTTCAGGTCATAAAAATAAGGGTTTGGGCATTTTAAAAGTTCAAACACATATTAAGCTATGCTTTCTTTGCTTTGGCACTAGCTCCCCCTCCAGACCAACCTACTAATATAACTGTACTTAAAAAAATAAACAACACAAGTTTTTCCAAACCACTAGCAAATTTCAAAATTCACCTCTTTTAAGAAAATTCCAGTACCTTAAAATAACTAATTAAAACTGAAATCAAACACTGCATAATGTAATCAGAATTATTTTTTTAATTCCATACATCTCAAAAAGAACTGATCTGTAGGAAAATAACTTCAAGTGACTCTTTAAGAACATCCTAAACAATATATATAGTGCTATATTTTATGGGAATTATTTTGAATCACTATCCTAATAAACCACAATATACTCATGTTAACTCACTACTTGATCAAAGATACATTTTTGCATGTTTCTGCAATCCATGCAAGTTTCATTCCAGCTGTTCAGCTCTTCAAGTACAATTCTCAATTTATAAAAGCAGCAAAAGGAAAATCCAGGTCTCCAACCATCTTCTATGTTCCTTACAGCCTATTCATTTTTAACTCCCTACATTTCTACATACTAAACTGTAAAATAACAAATTCAAATGTTTGAATGCCCACCTTATCCTTACTACCCTAATACTGTATTTTCATATGGAGCAATTAAGACTTTCTATACACATTTCATGGTATATCTCATAAGGTTAGCAATGTACAAGACCTTATCATTTAGCATACGTTTTAGGGGTTTTTTTTAGGTTATTTCAGAGAAGGGAGAATACAACTTACTCTATTATTTCAATACAGCACTGTTATGTTTAATTTCTCTCCTAAAATGTTTTCTATATAATGCACCCTTTAAAAGAATTATGCGTCAAAAACATGAAATTTAAATTTAATCAAGAAAATAAATATACACTTAACCCCAGGAGTAACAAGAAAAAAAAAAAAAACTGCAATGAAACCTTGCCTACAGTTTCTAAAGACAGCCAAGTTAAAGTTCGGTCAGTTACCCCTGATGAGCTTAATTCTAAACTGACAGAAAACTTTTGTTGAAATTTGTTCTGCATTACCTTGAAGTTTGGGGTTATTACTGGAGATTCTGAATTTCCTAGGTTCGCCTTCTTGAGTTGGCTTAAGTCAACTGTAAATTAATTCAAACATGGATAGAAGAAAACACCTCTTCGTGCCTTTCTCCAAGGCCTCAATCAAAAGTCTAATAATATACGGCAAAACGCTAAGAGCTCACCAGGGATAAACCCTAACCAAGTCACTGCCATTTAACTTACACTGCGTCTCTGACGTTCTGTATGGCTGAAGATTGCAATCCCCACAGTAAAAGAACAGGTGCTGCACCCGACAACCCACTCACTCTTGCAGGACAAATCTTCTTTAATAAATAAGGGCTCATTGAACCTTCCCAAATAAGTTTAGATACTCAAAAGCCGCCAGCTCATCATTTCCACATCAATTGGGGGATGCAGTGGCACTCACGCCTTTAACTGCCCCGGCATTGGCCCCTCGCCGGGAGCGGATCTTTGTACGGGTCCACTCCCCGATTTCTGGCCAGAGAACCCCTCACGAAAGCCGGAAACGTACAAGCATCCTCCTCCCCACAGTCCGTGACTACAGGGAACGAGTTGCTGGCAAAAGGGCAGGTAGGTGGAGAGGAGAGAAGAGGGACACCTCCCACCCCCGCCCCCATCATCCCTTCTCCTCTCCACGGCTTCGGCCCCTGCCCGAAGCAAGGATGCGCGACGCCGAGGACACCCGCGGAGGCAGGCGCCCCTCACCCTCAGCTCGCGCCCCCGGGCCGCGCCGGAGCGTCCCGGGGGCTTACTCCCCACTTTTCCGGGAGCCGCTGGGTAAGCAGCAGTTGCAGCAACAGGCCCGGGGAACGCCTGGGGGAAAAGAGCGGCGACAGCCCCAGTCACATCCCCAGAGCCTCCTCGGATCCCGCGCTAGCCCAGCCCCAGACCCCGAGGCGCGCGGGGCCCGGCTCCCAACGCCCCCTTACCCGAGGCGGGAGCAGAGGCGGTCTCCGCCGTCCCCAGTTGCCGCCGCCACTGCCGCCGCCACAGCCCTCAGCTGCAGCTGCCCCGTTGGGGAGTGGGAGGGGTGGCTGGGTGGAGGATGCTACTCCCGACTGAAGGGAGACGAAGAAACGGAAACAGGAACCGCCGCCGCCGCTTAACGGAGCCTTCGGCGCCACTGACTGAGCGAGAGCGCGAGGCGGCGCGAGCGGGGCAGTCGCTGACAGCGCGAGACCGAGCGCGAGCCGGGTCCCGGGCGCGCGACCCCGAGCAGCGCCGGCCCCATTCCGCGAGGAGAGGAAGGGGACGGGTTGACTGGGGCTGGGAGGGGGCGATGTGGGGCGGGGGCCTGGAGCTTAGGGAACCTGGCTACTCGGGTCTGCCGGAGATAACGCGCGCACGCGCCGGAGCGGCTCTGACAACGAGCGCAGGCGGGGAAGCCTTGGCTAGCGCAAGCGTGCGCGCGCGGGTGGGGGCGCGCGCCCCTCAGCGTTACAGGCTTCTGGGAGAGGGCGCGCATGCGCCGGCGGCTGCCACCTACGGCGACCCTGGCATGTGCCACGGCTTCTTCCCGCCCCCTTTTAGCTGAGCCGTGGATAGCGTAGCTGCAGCATCCGCTGCCAGGGAGCCGCGGGCCACAGAGGGACCGGGAGACTTCCAACAGGGCAACAACTGCGCTAGGGCGCCGGCTCCTACACGAGCACAGGCCGCCCTCTACTGCCTGCAGGCCGGAGACTGCTGGGGGCGAGTCGAGCCGAACTCCCCACTCCCGGGAGCGCCATCTCCCGGGAATGCCATATTCTCGATAGCCGGGGGAAGGACTGGCCCATGCCAGTGCAGCCCGCGGCCCTAAGGAGCACTAGTACTGAAGCAGGCTCCTTGCTACTTTTTAGAGGTGATCGCTGCTGCTCAGCCCCTGCAGCCCAGGTCTGGCCGTTCGGCTGCAGCTAGCGGCGTGACCACAGAATGGCATCGCACCCACATGCAATTAGCGGAGCCCTGTTTTATCTTGTGAGAACTGTTTCTACATCTGCCCCGACAGAAAGACCTCCCACAAGGGCCCGAGTTTGATGCCTAGCCTCTCTCCCGACCCGCGGCTGCGACAGCCCCTTTGAAGCGGAAGTTTATTCAAAACGGGAAAGAGTACTTTGGGGAGGAGGGGTTCCCTAGGATGCTTCCTACCCGCACGCACTCGGGAAATTCCTGGCGCCCGCGATGCAGAGCAGTGGGCCGAAGAGCTAGGTCAGACCGGCCCAGACGGTGAGCTGAGCCGGAGGACCTAAGCGCGCAGCCCCGGCACACAAAGTAGTCGCGGGCCGAGGGAGGGGGTGCCACGAGGTCCAATCAAAGACGCGAGCCATGTGAGTGGAGTGCGAGCCGACCAATCAGACGGCCGGAGAATGAGCTTCCCGTTCCCAACTCTTCCCTGTAGCCTCCGGACCCAGATCCCAAGCCTAGAGCGCGGTACCGTGGAAAGCGAGATGGTGCCCTGAGGACAGAAAAATTATTTCTCTAGACTTGGGTGTTTTTAAGTGCCTTGCTTAGGTACTTATCCCAGAACAAATAGCAGCGGCGTTTTAGATGCTGAGTATGAAAAAGATCACAGAAAAGAGATTTACAAGGCACTGGTCTGCCAAGACTGCAATCTGCCTAATAACATTCATAAATTTACAGTGTTTATTGAGACCTTTTTATAGGCCAGGAACTGTATTACAGAAAAAACAAATAAGATAACTACTGATTTCCAAAGAAGAAAAAAAAGTTCCCTGCCCTCAATAAGCTCAGCTTCTTGGGTTTGCTGGACCTTGTGACTCTGATATTTATTGTCAATCCTTTAACGAAAAAGCTCTCAGCAAAGTAGTTTACCGTCGTTTTTATGGCTGTTATCTCCCTGTAAGAAGAGAAAACTAAGGGAAAAGTAGAGTGACCTATCTAAAGTCACACAAAAACAATATACTAGCGTAATCAGAATTATGTTCCAGTTCAGAGAGCTTGTATATCCATATTCAACAATTTTTTACTGAATGCATGGTTGCTGTCCTCCACTAAAAAGGTTTCTGTACCAAGCTTACAAATAGAACGGAATTCTGCTTGGAGGGCCACAAGCTTTGGTAGTTGGAAATGAACAGAAATTTTAGGTTTATGCCAAAGTAAGATGAGGTAAAGGCTGAAGTCTTATAAGTCATACTCTAGATACTTTTTAGAAGTCAGAGGTGAGATGGATATTTACTTCTTAGTTTAAACAGCATGTTTAAAAATATTTTACCAAGCATGTTTAACTTTAAAGCTTACCTTATATAATGCTTTAAGATCTCCAACTTCAAAGCTTTATTTTACATTTGCCTCAAGACATCCAGTTTTTTATCTGGCCTTCATTTTTCCTTTCCAAAAACGTAGGAATTAAAATACATATCTTCTCAGGGCACCCGGCTGGCTCAGTCAGTGGAGCATGTAACCCTTGATCTCAGGGTTGTGAGTTTGAGCCCCACCTTGGGTGCAGGGATTACTTAAAAATAAAATCTTTTGGGGCACCTGGGTGGCTCAGTTGTTAAGCATCCAACTCCGGATTTTGGCTCAGGTTATGATTTCACTGTTTGTGAGTTTCAAGCCCCACCTCAGAGTCCACATTCACAGCACAGAGCCTGCTTGGGATTCTCTCTCTCTGCCCTTCTCTCTCCCTCTCAAAAAATAAATAAACTTACAAGATAAAATAAAATCTTTTAAAAATTAAAAAAAAATTACTTACCTTCTCTACCTGCTTTTGCTTTAAAAAAAAAAAAAAAAAAAAAAAAAAACAATTTCCTAGGGGTGCCTGGGTGGCTCAGTCGGTTAAGCGTCAGCCTTCAGCTCAGGTCTTGATCTCACAGTCTATGAGTTCGAGCCCCGCGTCAGGCTCTGTGCTGACAGCTCAGAGCCTGGAGCCTGCTTTGGATTCTGTGTGTGTCTCTCTCTCTCTGCCCCTCCTCTGCTCATGCTCTGTCTCTCTGTCTCAAAAATAAATAAAAACATTAAAAAAAAATTTTTTTTTAATAAAAAGTTTCCTAGGAATGTTTGTCCAAGATTTAGTGCACTTTGGTAGGATAGTATATTACATATTAAAAGGCCAAATAACTTGGGTGTCTCTAGAATATACTCAGAAACTAGCTATCTAGCAGCTCTGATTGTGTTGTGATGAGGCAATGTGCTTCTCACCCTGTGACAAAACACTGTTAACAAAGCCCTTTCCAGGACGTGCCCAGGATTGAACTGCCACCTCAGAACTGAAGTATCAGTTATACAACTGACTTTCGGAACAAACCTTTACCCACTGAGTTCCAAGCCAATGATGAATTTCCAAAAAAAAATTCCCAACAGTTCCAGCTTTTAAAAAATACATTTCTTTTAGTCTCTCCAGAGAGGAATATTACTAAAACTCTGCCTTTCTCTTGCTAGGTTAAGTTTCTGAGAGAGCAAGTATCTCCAGAAGGTTCTAAACATTACTAGCCACCAGAAGACATCTCTATCAAAGGATGTTTTCTCCACAAGCTCCAGTTGCCCATCCCCCACCACCCACTGCTGCTCTTCGGGCCCCTCACTCTCTCTTCTCACCCCAGCTGCCTGCCTCTGCTTCTCGTCACTCCTAGTTTCTGATATTTGCTTAAGCAAGTACAAGTGTTCCACCACTTCCTCCAACCTTCCTTCACAAACTAGCTTTTAGACCCATCTTTGCTTATCTGAAAACTTAACAGATTTAAGTTCTGCTCAGCAAGAGAATGTGCAGAACATTCTTTATGTCATATTATCCCAAGAACTAATAGAACCTTGTCGGTATGTTACATTCTTTTACGCAGCCTGCGTCAAATTCTTAGTCATCAACCAGAGCTGTGGGGTCTTGCAGGTGGGGCAAGAAGTTGTCAACCATTAGACAATGAAAAAGATGAAAATGAAAGTTAAAGTGAATACAGGAGTGGCCATTTTATTGAGAGATTAGCTAGATCAAAATTAATGAACTTGAGTATTATCACATTTCCAAAGTTGTGAACATTCATGCAGGAACTAGTTTCAAGTTTACTACTACCATTTTATTAATGACTATAATAAAAATAATAGCCGAAGTGTAATATTGTTGAGTGTCAGGTACCATGATAAACTCTTGCCTCCATCATTTAATTCTCAAATCAACCCTTGAAGTAGATCCTGTTATTATAATGGAATCTATGAGTTCACAGAGAAGAGTTAAAGAGGTTCTCAGCATTAGCTACTTACCAGATCGTTTAGAAATGTTTCCATCTCGACCAATGTGAAACAACTGAATGTCAGTCATGGAAACTTTCTTCATAATCTTTAATTGTCCTTATTTTCTAAGTACTGCTCTAGATATATCTACTTAGAGGATTCCATTTTGCAGATCATTCAAAAGGCAACACTGTTTATTACATGCAAAAATGTAGACCTTGAGATAATCATTTAACCCATTTGGCCCTTAGTTTTCTTATCTGTAAAATAAAGGGGGTGGTCTAGAGAAATTTTGGTTCTTTGCCTGTTTTAAAACTATAAATCTAGCCAGCTTGACACACCATTGCCAGCAACCAAAACGAGATATGGAAAAACAGTCTATGCTTTGAAATCCAGTAAACATTTCAAAGTCACTGTGAACCAACTCCCTAAATAGAAATTCAGTCTACACCCACTCATTAAAGAGAAGATCCAATCTTTCCAATCAGAAGAGTAAATGAAGTGATTGATTTAAAGACTAATGAAACTATCTCTTTCTATGACTTTCCTCCATGGCTGAAATCTCTGTCTTCTTCATTGAGATAAAGCATCATATAATTTAATTATTCACATCCACTCCTATTCCTTCCTCATTAATAGAGTTCGTTTTTTGTTATGCTTGTTTGTTTTTTAGGTAACCAGCCAACCTCTAGCTATACAAGGGCAATTGAATTAGCCTGTCAATCAATAAATTAATTCCCTAGTATGGTAGAGACTTGCTTACCCTCTTTCCTTGCATATAAAAAGATTACATTTTCACACACACATCGCTACTGCTCAACTCTACCCTTGCAGTTGAGCTGAACCATGTGACTAGTTATAGTCACTAGTCTATAGAGGGTTATAGTTAGAAGTGGTATGTATCACTTCCAGCTATAGAATTTAATTGCAAGTATAAGTTCTTACAATGTTTACTCTTCCCCAGTCTCAAAACAAGTATTATTGAAGATGATAGAGCCTGTGTCAGCCTTCGTGCCTAAAAGGGGACAATGGGAACACCCTACCTTCCATCCTCATCAGGTCAAGATGGATACATGAGTAAAAAAATATACCTTTATTGTTTAAACCACTGAGATTTGGGGTTGTTTTTTACTGCAGCGTGACCTGGAATCTAGGTTATACTAGGTCTTAGATAATTCTAATTCTAATTCTAATTCTAATTCTAATTCTAATTCTAATTCAAGTATATCCTAATATACCTGAAAACCATTATAGCCCTGGGGTGTACTGGCCCAATCAGACTGAAGGAAAGGATTTTTAGTCCCTGCTTAGAGGAGAGGATTCTCGCTTACCAGGTACAATGAGTCAGCGCATAATAGAGATTGCCACGGGCAGCAATCTAACAAACACAAGAGGAATTAACCTTAAAATGAAGTCAACACACTGAAGATGGCAAAGAGGAAAACCCTTGAAGATATGTTTGAGCTGCAGGTTGTATCACTCCTGAAGGCTACTCTTCTCTGGACTTCTAATTCTGCAAAATAATGATTCTCTTTGTTTCTCTGTAACACCATAAGCAGAAATTACATCGTGTATATCTTTAATTTCATCACAGTTCATAACACAGATATGACTCAAGCACTCAAAAATATTAGATGAATTAAAATTGTTTTCATATCATAGCTCGTACTCTTGCCTTTAAAAATAAAACATTACCTGCACTAACAAGGGGGGAAATTAATGTAATACAACCCAGTCTTTTTACAGATGAAGAGATTAAGACCCAGATACACTACAAGATTCATTAAGTTCACATAGCTTTGTTAAGGCAGAACTAAGGGGGGGTGGGGAATAACTAATAATTGTTTCATCAAAAATGACCATAGTTTCTTGGGATACCTGGCTCAGTTGGTTAAGCATCTGACTTTGACTCAGGTCATGATCTCACAGTTTGTGAGTTCAAGCCCCGGCATCAGGCTCTGTGCTGACAGCTCAGAGCCTGGAGCCTGCCTCAGATTCTGTGTCTCCTTCCCTCTCTCTCTGCTACCTCTCTCTCTCTCTCTCTCTCTCTCTCTCTCTCTCTCTCAAAAATAATAAACATTAAAAAAAATTTTTTTTTGAAAACATGACCGTAGTTTCCAACTGAAGACAGAGAAGCAATGAGACAGTCAGTATATTACCCTGGTAGTTAAAAATGCTGAAGTTAAAACAAATGTAGTTTACTTACTAGCAATATGTTCTTGGACAAGTTACTTAAACTCCCTGAGCTCAGATTTTCCATCTGTAAAAGAGGATAATAATCTCTAGCTCATAGAGTTGTGAGGAATAAATGACTCAACATGTAAAAAGCACTCAGCACAATGCCCGACACTTAATAAACATTCCATATATTGCAGATCTATCAAATGGTGTTTATTCATAGCTAAATCAATTTTTTTTTACATTATCATAGATCCTGTTCTCCTTTTTAATTCAGACCACTGACCTGTGTTTTTCCAGCATGTATAATTCTAGTGTAGCCTATACAATTATATAGCCAGTACCTGCTCCTCCCATTTCCACACATCTACCATATTATGGCAGCACGAAAAGCCTTGTTACTACTGACTGGCCCTTGGCCACAACTAACTGGTCAAGAAGTGGACACTTGACCCAAGATGGGCCAATGAAGCTAGTCCTCCAAGATTTTTAGACTTTGTAAGAGAGGTCATCGCAAGTCTCAGCTAGATATATAATCTAGAAGATGTCATAGGACATGTTATGGTTTTTGAGGGGGGTGGTGGTGTTTGTTTGTTTTTGTTTTTGTTTTTGGCCAAATGGAGAAACACATTCTGAATTGAGAAAATACAGTCAATGGACAGAGGGAAGAGGAGAAGATGAAGAAAGTGTCTTTGTTATACTGGAGTTCTCAGCTCCAGGTTTTCTTGACCATTGGCAGAATCTCTGCCTTTCCTTCTGCTTTGGGTTGTCCCTTCCAAAGTTTCCCCCCAATATTCTTCTAATATATTCCCTATCTTGCATAAACTAATTTTAGGTGGGTTTACTTTAGATGTGATAAATGCAATGGTATGCGATATTATATTATCATAAAGTAAAAAAAATAATAAAAGGAAAATCCTTAAATTCATTATCTTTATTAACAACTTGAGTGTTACTTCTAAGAATATGATCAAGTTTATAAAAATGAATCAACAAATTTTTATCAACTATATATAATGTACCTGTAGCAGAGACTCCAATTATATCCCTTTTTCTGTTTTCTCATTCTTCCATAAGAGCCAACCCCCAATTTTCAGATGGCCATATTGCCACTTAGCTAAAAACGAGTATTTTCTAGTCTCCATTGCATAGGTGTGGCCACATGGCTAAATTCTGGCTGTTGAGATCTAAGCAGAAATGTTGTGTGGGACTTCTATTTTAAAAAATAAAATTGGGGCACCTGGGTGACTCACTTGATTAAGTGCCCAACTCTCGATTTTAGCTCAAGTCATGATCTCACTGTGAGTTCTAGCCCCACATTGACTGTGCAGAGCCTGCTTGGGATTGTCTCCTTCTTTCTCTGTCCCTCCTCTGCTTGCTCTCTATCTCTCTTAAAATAAATAAAGACAACCATTTTAAAAAGTTATAAAAAGAAAGGAATATACGCTTCTTACCTGTTCTCTGCATCCCGGGCCATAATGTGATGACGGGGGCCCTTTCAGCCATCTTGGACCATGAGGAGGATAGCCAAACCTTGGGGAGAGCATAATAGTGAGGAAGGACCTGACTCCCTGATAACTTTGCAGAACCTCCATGGCAGTCTTGGGCTGCTCACCTCCAAAATTCTTTTATGTGAATAAATAAATAAATATATAAATAAATAAGCTTCTCTCTTATTTAAGCCATAGTTTTCTAAATCTTTCTATTACATGCCACGGAAACTAATCCTGATACAATACCATAGTAGTTTGATAAATTATGTTAAGTTAGATCTTTAATGCTCCGCAAAAAGAAATTAATCCAAAAAGATTTGAAAGAAACGTAACAAAGACAAGTACATACTACTCTATTTAAAAATTTTAAACCAAAAACAAAGATACAGACCAGGAGTTGGAGATGGGGGGAGATACAGACTGAGGAAAGATGGGATAGGTGCAAAAGAAAAAAAAAATTCAGAGAGAAAAATTCCAGCCAAGAAAAAAAAAGTTACCACTGTCAATATGTTATAAATACTTGCTCCAATAAGAATGAGTCTTGCTAACATCACCAAAGCTCCAAGGTTCTGCATTACAGGGGCAAAATCTCTATCTTACGAGTTTACCAGAAGGAAAATTAGATTCGGAGGGGGAAGATTAACTCTAACCAAACTGACAAAAGTCTGAAACACCAGAAGGTCCCTTGAGGGCAGAGACCCTGCCTCTCTGTCTTGATGACCACTGTGTATCATACTTGCTGAATGAGTTAATTAATTTTCATTGCGATATAACTGCCAGGGGGATCAAGCACTCGTAACCTCTGGTTAGTCAGGATCTTCCAGTTTCCATGAGGACAAGGCAGTATAGAGTAGATTCAGAAAGTAGATTCTAACTGTATTTGAATCCAAGCACTGCCACTTAACAGCGATGAGACCTTGGGAAACTTTTTGAAACTATGTGTCATTTTTTCATTCATGTAAAATGGGAATGATAATATTATCTACCTCATCGGGATTGTTATGATTATAAAATGAGTTATTACATGTAAGGCTCTTAAGAACAGTACCTGGCACAGAGCACACAACAAATGTTAGCCATTTATAGCTTTACAAAAACCTTAAGCTAAAGGAAGCCTTTGTGGACACTATTATTATTATCTGATCTACATCCAAAGTCAAAAGGACATGAAAACAGAATCTCAGGAAGAAAAAGAAACAGGTGAATGACAAGATTTCCTGAGCCAAAGGTTGAATGTCATTTCAGTTTTGCAGTACATTCTACAACACAAGTGTTGGTATTTAAAACAAAGAGTAAAGGTTCTAAAAACAACACCCTATAAACGGCGCTGACACAGTTTACAAGTCTACTCGTAAACTCGTGTACCTTGGGTCAAGTGGAGCCAACATATTCATATTCAAGGCTGAATATGAATTCAGATCTTTTAGTTTAAAATACACTCCCTGGGGGCGCCTGGGTGGCGCAGTCGGTTAAGCGTCCGACTTCAGCCAGGTCACGATCTCGCGGTCCGGGAGTTCGAGCCCCGCGTCGGGCTCTGGGCTGATGGCTCAGAGCCTGGAGCCTGTTTCCGATTCCGTGTCTCCCTCTCTCTCTGCCCCTCCCCCGTTCATGCTCTGTCTCTCTCTGTCCCAAAAATAAATTAAAAAAAAAAAAAAAAAAAAACGTTGGAAAAAAAAAAAAAAATAGAATACACTCCCTGTCTTTGGGGGCACTTCCGTCAAATGGCTGAAAGTCCATCCAACTTACTTGAGCTCTTTAAGGTGCAAGGAACCAAGTAACTTGGTTACTCCAAGGAAAAAGGGATTTGAACTGTTTTCATTTCAAAATACATGAACCAAACTTATCCTGTGGCTGAACCACTGAGGCAACTGGAGATCTGCTGATCCATGTTTTCATCCCTCTCACGGTCCCCATGTCATTTTCTGCTCTTCTGCTCTTCTCTCAGTACCAACTGACTTCCATTTTTTGTTTTACCTTTTGGTTTGTGCAGGCTCACGATTTTTGTTCTCTTATAACTGCATCTTTTTCATAGCATAAGACACAATCTTAACTTTCAAATTCTGTTTCTTGATTCACATTCTCCACAGAGGGAAATCGTGTTGGGTCTTCATGTCTTTCTCTACGAAGTCACATAATAGGTCTTTGGCCTTCAGTCAGGTATTAATTCTGGTCCAAACTACTGTGTCAAAGTGGTGATGGCTGCCCTTTCAGCAGGGGCTATGTGCCTGAGCATGGCAAACTCTTTAGCAGAAGTAGGCGGTGGGTACACACAGGAATTGACATCTCTAACATCCTGCTGTTTTCTTTTCCCTCACTTTCTCCTTCAGTTTTCTATAACTCTCCTCATCCCACTAATATTCACATAGGGATCTTACCACTCTGTCCTTCTCTTCTCAGTACTTATCAATTCAACTCAACTCAATCTCAGCCTCCACATTGGTCTTTGCTAATTTTCCAATGCATTGTTTCCAGTAAATGTTTTCTTTATGAAGTCAGGTGGACTCTGTTGGAGTTTGTCTCCACATGGACCATCTAGCTTCTCACCAACGAAATAACTCAGCCCTCCCCTTATGTTGTCACAAAGTGAGCTTGGAAGAAATCATGAGTTATGTAAATGCAACACTCATAGCTTCTTTTAAAATCAGCAAAAGGTGGGGGGTGCCTGGGTGGCTCAGTCAGTTAAGCGTTTGACTTCGGCTCAGGTCATGATCTCACAGTTCGTGGGTTCGAGCCCCGCATCGGGCTCTGTGCTGACAGCTCACAGCCTGGAGCCTGTTTTGATTCTGGGTCTCCCTCTCTCTGCCCCTCCCCCACTCACACTCTGTCTCTGTCTCAAAAATAAATAAACATTAAAAAAAAATCAGCAAAAAGGTGAAGCCCTATGATAATGGAACAAAACTGTCTTCACATAGGAAAGACAGATATTTTATTTTATATTTTTAAGACAGACATCTTAAAAGCTAATCTACAGACAAGTTTCATTAAAAGCTAATTCTATCAGGTGTTGAAACACAGGGTTTATGAATATCTAATATATAAATAGTGGCAACAGAAGTCCTATGGCTCTGACGTAACAACAACGGAGATGTTTGGTGAGCACTAAGGCCTCTGCCACATGCAGTAGATAACCTATGCAATCACATGTTGCATGGCCCTGGAGAAAATAATTTAAACAAGAACAACCAGAAGATGAAATGGACAGCAGGAAGCAAATTTTAGAAATTGTGAAGAATGTGGTAACTTACGAGGTGAAAAAGTGACTAAAGATGAAGGAGATTTAGGGCTTGGGTGACTAGTTATTTGATACCATTAATATAATTCATAGTTCAGTATAATCACATGTAGAATTCGGGTCTTCTGATCCCAAACCAATATTCTGTTCATTCTGACAGGCTCAATGTTTTGTTTTCAAAAAATCAAAATCCTAACAAAAGATCATTGAGCCAGAATGGATTCATCATTGTATCCCCAGTGCCTAGATTAGTGTTCGGCCTATGGGAGATGCTCAAACAACAGTAAATGAATTAATGAATGAATAAATGAATGAGAATGTGACTATTTCAGCAGAAAGGATTTGACTAAAAAAAAGTAGTTTTTGTCCTAACGTATTGTTAGAGCCTGCAAATGGTTTCCAAGGAAGTTGTAATACCTTTTAATAGCTATTTTTACAGTATCCTGAGAAATTTTATACATACTTATGTCCATATTCCTAAATAACAGAAGAAATCCAATTAACTTTGTCTTTTCTTTTATAGGAGTATTTTTCATTTTAAGAATGAGGGCCTAATAAAACAATCTATGCAGCCCTTTCACTTTTAATATTCTGTGTGCCTCTAAAACAAAATGTGCTTGATTAGTTCTCCCCTCCAACTTACAATGAATGCATTTACTAACTTCTCTCAGATAGATATGGCTGTAGTGACCATATTTCAGTCACCAAATGGAGTGAAACTAAATCTAACAATTAAATCTGTTATTTATAAATCTGAATTTTCCTGGAAAGTCTAAGACACATGGAAACCATAGGGGTGAGTCTGAAATATTTATTTAAACTATGCATAATTCCTCATGATCTTGTAACTAAAGTGTACTTGGCTGTATATCAGGGCCAATGTTCACCAATATGGCAAAATTCTGATTGGTCGGGGTCTATTTTGATTGTCTGAGACTCTGCAATCAAAATTTGAATATTCAAAGAGTACCTTTGTCTTCTATGAGCTTAACTTAGTAACAAAGAGGCTAACTGGAGCTCTGGTAAACAGGGTTGCACACAGATAATTTTGATTTTGTAGTAGGAGAGTTTTTAATCCATTCTTCATTGTCTCCCAATTACCACTTACCACTTTGGCCACCAAAGGACCTGGGATAAACTTTACACTCATCACAACAAATCTAAATTCCAATATCACATGCAGATGAAGACAAGTTTTTACAGATACAAACTAACTTGGAAAAAAATATATACATATATACACACACACATACATATATGTATATATCTATATACGTAGATATATACGTATATGTATGTGTGTGTATGTGTATATATATATATATATATATATATAATTTTTTAATAGTTTTAGCTTTAAGTCAGTCATGCTCTGGCAGAGTAGCATTAACCATATAATGATGTCTGGAGGTAACTTCTGCATTTATAACTCATGACGTCCCACCTATACAGTTCTAGAAAAACCAACCTGCTAGATACAGATGCTCATTAAAAGGCTTGCACAAGAGAAAGGATATTACTTTTTTTATTATAATTGAAATGAAAGTTGAATAAAGTGCATCAGATTTCCCATAATATCCTTACAATCTTCTTCAAATGCTAGAGTCATCTTCCAATGCTTTCTAGACTCAGAGCAGCACAAATTACTCTCATCCTTTATACTTCCCAGCCTCCTTGCTAGTCAAGTTGGATCCATGTTCTGGCCAACAAGATGTGGACAGAAATGATATTAAGTCACTTCCTAATCTGGTTATAAGTGCCCCTGTGAGAACCTCCAGTTCTTTCTTCTCCTTCCTTGGTGATTTTGAAGATCAGATGGTCTCATTATAAGATAGAGATAGATTACCTGTATCCCTGAGGGTCCACTAGGAGGAGAATCACCCTACAAGCACCAGACTGTGACATGAGCAAGGAATAAATCTTTGTGGCATTAAGGCACTAGTGTAAGTTAACCAACTATTATAGTGGCTAGCTAAAATCTAGCCCCTGATTTAGTCACCAAACCATGTGCCTTGGCACAGTCTTTTGCCAAAATGAGTGCCCTGGTCTGCATCCCCCCAGGAGAGGTACCTTTTGTAATTCACATGTAGATGTCATATGGGCTATCAGTAACCTTGACTGTACCCCCTCTCAATTGATCACCCTGTCTCTACTCTTTCCCCCCTTCACAATCCCTCTATAAAGAACTGCCAAAAAAAAAAAAAAAAAAAAAGCTGCCAGACTAATATTCCTAAGACATAAGACTGATCATGACATTTCCTGCTCAGAAAGCTTCAGAAGAGCCACACTGCTTCATGGATTAAGCCCAAAATATTTAACATGGTCTCCAAGACGCTCCACAATTCATTTAACAAACCCATCTATGCATCCCAATCACTACCTTTATCTTCACACTTCCATGTTCTCCATCTCTGGAAGCTAGTGTGGCATAAAACCAGGAGCTCCCTCAGTCTGACTCCACATAGCAGGTGCACCCCAGCTCACATCCAGCATTCACTGACCCAGCTTATGAAACCTCCACCTTCACTCCCTCCGTGAATTTCTTTAGTATGGAATTTCTTCAAATCCTCAAGCCTTCAGGAGTCACCTTTTCCTTTAATATCCAAATTAAAAGGCTCAACTTTCATCCTATGTGGTAAAGGCATATACATGCCTGTGGTTTATTTGTGGGGGGAGAAGGAGATTGGTCTCACAGTTGTTCTTGAGGTAAGTCCATCTGTAGCCTGTTCCTCCATTCTGCCTCTGCAGCATAGCAAGAATTCAACTGTATTCTCACTCCTTGTTGGATTCTACTCGTGTGGAGCATGTCAATAGCAACTCATCTTACCATGAGGAACCAAGAGATGAGGGAAAGACAACATAAAATGCATCTACTCCTCCTCAATGAGCAGCTAGGATTGGCAGATAAAATAGAGGAAGTCCAACTTAATTTGAGCTTCAGATAAATGGCAAATTATTTTTTAGTATAAGTATGTCCAAATATTGCATAAGGCATATTTATGCTAAAAAAAATTCCTTGTTGTTTATCTGACACTCAAAGTTAACTGAGCATCTTGCATTTTTATTTGGCAGATCTGGCACTATTGGTAGTGTCGCCCTTTTGTTAAATTCTTGATCTTTGTCTCAGATTGGAGAGGAAAGCAGGACTCCTCCTGCCAAAAGCACTTCCACCAAAAACACTACCATATATATACCATATATATGTTATATTATGTATTTGTATCAAAATGTATTGTATATTTATATCAAAATAACTTTTCCCCCTTCAATGGCAATGCTTTCCTTCCTATTATTCATGTGTTACAATGATTTCTACACAATAATATCTCCCATATGACAAAAATAAGCCTCCTGAAGTCAGGAATGTTATTCTTCATATTTTTTCATTGGCTAGTTAGATTTTTGAGGCATCTTTCTGGCACTAACTATCTCCTTGCTATATTGGCATTTCAAGAATTCAAAACCAGCAACAGCGCCAGAAATTTTAAAGCAGATAACTGAGTCAGAAGAAAATGCCTTAGGCATGTGTAATAGCAAACCCTAGCACCTTTTCTGACTTGCATCAGCCTTGGATTTTTACTTTGGGACTTGCACATATGTTTCCAAATATCTTCCAATATCCTCCAGGAAGTAGTTGGGTGCATTTTACATGAGGTGCATCAGACACTCGTAGGAACACACAGGTTACGGCTAAAAGTCATTCCTTTAAAATAGCTTGCCAGACGTGTAATTCTCTTCCTAAAACATAATAGGAAGCATCCCCACTTTCTGGGTGTTATTGCACTCTTCCAAACATATTTACACATTACCTGCGGCACTGGAAAGGAGCAAGCTGGCTACAAGTTAATGTCTTGTGAATCACACAGCCTCACTGTTCAGCTCCTACATCCTGTGTTTTCTTGGTAGCGCCTCTGGAAGCCAGAAAGAAGGGTGGGTTAGAGAACAAAAGTTAATGAAACGCCGTAAATACTATATAGGATCATGAAAACAAATGGCCTTGTTCTTTCTCTCATACACCCATATCCAAACAAGCATGATGCTCCAGATGCCAGTCACTTAGGTATCTACCATGATGATTCTTTTCATAAGGAATAGGAAATTAATTATAGCCATAGAGGTGCCCTGGAGTAATAGCAGAAAAAAGTGGGTGTGATCTGGCTCCTTTAAATAAGTAATCTAGAAATGGGAAAAATTTCCCAGACTGCTAACACTTTTTAGAGAATTTTGGTTACTTTACTGAAAAAGAAAAAAATATTAGATAGATAGATAGATGGATGGATAGATAGATAAATAGATAGATAGATAGATAGATAGATAGATAGATAGATAGATAGATATAGATGGATAGGTATCAAGTAGCAGCAGGTTTAAAATGAGATGACATATCACATGATAAAAAATCCAAAGGGTATATATAAAAGGGCCTACAGGGAAAGTGAGTCCCTCCTCCACACTGTCCCCTCGTCCTCCTTTGCTGAGGCACCAGAGATGCCGATTTCTGTACCTTTCCAGATAATTATATAGCCCTAAAACAGATTTTATTTATACATAGTATGTATTATGTAAAATAATATACTACTATACACATCGCTTTTCCAACTCGTTTTTAAGTCTTTTTTATTAGAAAATACATGAGTATAAAAATTTATAGAGTGATCTCATTTTTTAATTTAACAACGTAGTTCTGAAAGCATTCCGTATTAGTGCATACCACTCTGCTTCAGTATTTTTATTGTTGTATAATGTTTCATTACATGGATGTACCACTAACCAATCCCAATATGGATGGATTTTTTTGTTTGTTTCCAACTTTTGCTATAGTGGAAGCTTTCTAAATTACTTTTCTCTGTTAGGAAAATGGCTTCAAGTGCCACTGAGATATTCAACAGATATTTACTGGCCGCTTACTATGTCCAATGCATGACACCTAGTCTCTGTAAACAATAATGAAACAAGAATATTCCTCTACATTTCCCCCTTTTCAAATTGTGGTTATTTCACAGGTGTGCACTATGGGATTTGTACTGTCCTTCCTAAGCTTGTAACTTAAAACTCCTTCTTCATCTATTAAAAGAAATCATCTAAATTTACTTTATTATGGCAAAATGAAAATTCCATAGATCTGGATCTTTAAACTATCACTTTGAAGACTATACATCAATTTTCTCGGCAAAGGTAAACCTATGCTTAATTATATAATTACAGAATTTAAGAACCAGAGAAGAACTTCATGAGCATATAGACCAACCTCTTCACTTTACAGGCAAGGAAAGTAAAGCTAAGAGGATAAATGGCTGGGCCATGGTCATACTCTAGCTTATTTTTCTGACACAAAATTGGTTTGATATACCTCTCCATTCCCCAGTTAAAGGTCAAAACTGTGACTTTCACTCGTGGCCATGATAGAATAACAGAGACCTGATTTACCCTTTATTTAAACAAATGAGAACCAAACAAAATATATTAACAATAGTTTTTAGATATTGGACAACATGCAGCAGAGGACAGTGATCTTTGAAAGAAGAGAATTAAATGAGGTGAACCTACAATCACCCCAGCTTACCACCTGGAGAGAGTCTAGGCTACGGCACAGGCAAGGGAACCCCAACAAAGCCTGGCAGTTTTCCTGAGTTGAAGAGACAGAGGTGAGAACTCAGATCGGCTAAGACAGCCAGAATTTGTAGGAAAGATTACCAGAGAGAAGAAAGCTACACACAAAGAGAGTTCTGAAGATCCGCAGGGGCTCCCATCGTGAGTCTTTAGCTGAGTGCTAATCAACATACATGTTTAAGGAAACTACCTGAGGCCAACCAGTAAAATACCTGAAAGGAGCAATTACTAGCATTCACACGGGGCTAGAAATAGTTCACATTCCCAACAGCCTAAATGGAAAAACTTTCTATCACATTGGGCATTTGCTTGAATATCAGAGAAGTATTGCCTCTTTAGTAGGCTAAATTACCCCTTAGTTCTAAAGGCTGCTCAGCTCCTTTTAGAGTTTAAAGGTGAGACTCAAAAGGATCAAACTGTTTCCAAGTAACTTAACTATGTCCCAGAACATAACTCAAAAATATTTAAAGGAAATACAGAAAGACAGACAGAAAGAAAGAAAGAAATGGAGGAAGAAAGGGAGAAAGGAAGACAAGGAGGAAGGGAAGAAGGAAGGAAGGGAAGAAGGGAAAAAATCAAGCATCCAACAATGTGAAATTCATAATGCCTGGAATCTACTATTTTTATTGATATTTCTTTTTTTTTTCACCAGGCATGCAAATTGAAGCAGGAAATTCAACCCATCATGAGGAAAACAAATCAGTCAACCAATAGAAGCAGATATGTGATACAATTAGTAGATAAAAACATTAAAACAGCTGTAATAGGGGCACCTGGGTGGCTCCGTGGGTTGAGCATCCAACTCTTGTTATGGCCTCATTTATCACCTCGAGGTCATGGGATCATGTTCCACATCAGGCTCTGCACTGACAGTATGGAGCCTGCTTGAGATTCTCTCTCTCCCTCTGTCTCTGCTCCTCTCTCTCTCTCTCTCTCAAAATAAATAAATAAATTAATTAATTAATAAGTAAATAAGTAAATAAATAATAAACATTTTTTAAAACAGCTGTAATAACTATGCAACATATCCTCAAGAAAGTAGAGGAAGGAGTGAGGATGTTAAGGAGAGAAAAAGAAAGTTTAAAAAAAGGCAAAATTGAACTTCTTATTATGAAAAGTACAGTATTTGAGATGAAAACTCAGAACTTCTATGGCAATTATCATTTTTGCCATTATTTCTAGCATTATCAACATCACAGATGTAAAATAATTTTTTACTGGGTCTAAAAATACTTCTTTTCATATAAAAATCTCAAAGTCACATACCAGTGTGCATCCAAACTATCAATGCAGAATAGTGTTTGCATAGTAAAAATATGCTAGCTGTACTTGCTATTGGTGTTTATAAAGAATAGAAGCAACATACAGCCTTTTCTGTATGCAAAACATTGTTAAGCCAAGCATAACTTCTATTCAGAAGAGTTTAAAGTCCAATGAAGAATAAAAAATTGGGTTCTGGGACTTCATTTTGAGGCTTGGCGCATGCATAAATTAAAGGGGAAAAAAAAACAGTTTATATGTGCCACTTAAGACATGGAATAAAGCTAGAGACACTTGCCAGGGTCAGTGACAGCAATATTCCCAGTTTGAGGGTGAGCTGAGTTTGAAGTATCTAAGCTAAGCAACGTGTTAAGTAGAAGGAGAAAATTAAGCAAGAAGCTGAAGGAGACCAAAAGGAACCCTTCTGAAAAGTGGGTATGTAAAAAATGTGACCACTATGGTTTACAAGTAGGTATGAATCTCCCTGACAGAGGCGGAGAAGGAGATAACATGAAAACACAATTAAATTCAACCCACAGTTATTGAGTGCCTGTTACCTGCAAAAGACTGCACCAAATGAAGTACTATCCCTTTCCTCCAGCAGCACGAAATATGATGCAAGAGATGGATGCAGATACATAAATAATTGTATCATAAGTCAGACTGATAGCTGCAGTAACATAGACATAACAACAGCTGAGGGAGCATAGGGGAGTAAAATAACTGGATCCTGGGGCTGGAAAATGAGGGAAGACAACATAAAAGGCGACATTTGAACCATGTCCTGTAAGATACAAGGGATTTTACTATATATAACGGGGGCTCATGTGGTTAATTTAATCTCCCATTTAATTCCATTTATTTCCATTCCATTAATATCTCCATTTAATTTCCCCCTCCCTCACACCACCATTCATTTCTCTGCCTCTCTCTGCCCTGCTTTATAATCTATAGACTGAATCATCTGACCATCCTTGGTGGCTGGCTGGCTTCTAGTTGAGTTTGGCCAATCCAAGACATCTGCCAGAGATAAGAGGGCAGGAAGAGAGAGAGTTGGGGTATTTATTCACTGTCCCCTCCCTGATTCAGCACTGTGGTTTGGCAGGGGCTGCAACTCTCCCTACCCACAGCTCCTACGCATGGCCTCCTTTCCCATGGCTTCAGTTCTCACCGGGCTTTGGTGACAGTATTTCATCTCCTTGGCCCTTTGGGCCTATAGAAGATAAGAGCTTCCCACTCTGCTAGTGTCTGAATGTCTTAAACACTCTTGTGGTCTCCCTTTACCTTGCCCGTGTCTCTTAAATAGTCTCTTCATTTGGAACATCTGAGTTGAACCCAGTCTTAAAGTAGTATAAGCAAAAGCAAAAAGGAACACATGTCATGATTGAGGAACCATGATTGCATTATGGGGAACATGATGGGGTGGGAATCTAGGGCAGAGGAGAGTAGTTTTAGAGAACTGGGGCCAGATTGTCAGGGCCTCACTAAGGAATTTGGACTTTACTCTTGGGTAAAAGAAATCCAGTAGTAGTTATTGAGTGGGTACAGTCAGATCTGCCTGCTAGCATGTGCAGGATGGAGGTAGGTAAGAAGTCAGGTAAGAAGTTATGGCAGTAATGTCCTAAAATGGGGCACTGGATGATAGTAGCGAGAATAGATTTAAAATCGGTCAACTGGGCTACTTAGGTGGCTCTGTCAGTTAAGCAACCGACTTCGGCTCAAGTCTTGATCTCACAGTTGGTGAGTTCGAGCCCCACATTGGGCTCTATGCTGGCAGCTCAGAGCCTGGAGCCTGCTTTGGATTCCATGTCTCCCTCTCTCTCTCTTTAAAAAATAAATAAAACATTAAAAAAATTTAAATTGGCCAATAACAAAATCTATAGGGCATGGCAAATAAGTGAATTGAGGGGGGAAAGCCAAAGGAGTTTTTTAGGATGACTTCTAGGTTTCCAGCTTGGGAGAATGGTAACCCTATAAACACAGAGGAAGAGGTTCTTAGAACTGGGAACATGAGTTTGACTGGACCATCTAGAAAGTGAAGTGCCATGGAGCATTAAGGCTGAGAAGCTCAGCAAAGAACTAAAATGTTGGGTCTATGGATCAGGAATAATCTAAGAAAGATAGAAGTAGATACTCTAGAGCTATGGTTCTCAGTTCTAGCAGTCCTTGAGAATCATCTGAGGGGCATTTAAAAAGTAAAGGCCAGGGTCCAACCCCAGATCAATTAAATCTGATTTCTGGGTGGGATCGGAAATCAGACTTAGTTGGGGTGTATTTAATCAGATTTCATTGGATTTAATCTGGGTTTGGATTTTTAAACAGCTCCCCAGGTAATTCTTACTACATCCAGATCGAAAGAAAAACAGAAGCAGCTAAGAATGGAGCCTGGCAAGGGAGATGATAAAGAGCACACATGATAAAGAATGGCAAATAGAGATAAAGGCAGTAAGAAAAATTTTAATCAGGAGTGGGTAAGTACATCACATGCCATAGACAGGCGGAAGGGGAATGAGAAGAGGCCACTACATTTGGTAAATAGGAGATCATTACTGGTCTCTGGGAAAGCAATTTTGTAAACAATATTTTTTTAATGTTTATTTTTTTTAAGAGAGAGAGCATGAGCTGGGGAGGGGCAGAAAGAGGGAGACACAGAATCCAAAGCAGGCTCCAAGATTTGAGCTGTCAACACAGAGCCTGATGTGGGGCTCCAACTCATGAATCGTGAGATCATGACCTGAGCTGAAGTCAGGCGCTTGACTGAGCCACCCAGGTGCCCCTGGGGAAGCAATTTTAGTGACTGCAGGAGCCAGATTGCAACAAGTAAAGAGCAGATTTTAGATGAGGAACTGGAGTGGGTGTAGACCACTGTTTCAAGATGCTTGGTCCAGTAGATAGTAGAAAACAGCCAGTAACTTAAGCAGAAAAAGTTTGGAGAGAAAGTTTTGTTGGACTTCAAGGGAGAGCATATTGGCTAAGTTAAGGAAACATCAGAGGGAGAGAATGAAGATACACAGTAGAGGAGGGGTTACTGGAATAGCAGGGCCACAGAGGAACCTGGGAGTGGCAGGAGATTATTAGAGGAATCTCAGGAAAGGAATGCCAAAGAGATAAGCTCTAAATTGAGAAAGGTTGAGGGAGTTTAAGTCATCATTTTCATAACGCAGTAGAAGGCATGGTGGCTACTGGGAGAAAAAAGGGAAAGGGCAGAGAACAGTTACTAAGAACTTTGTATGTGCCTGGCACCATGCTGAAATTCTAGCAAGGAAGCTCATCCGGTCATCTAACGTGCTTCTGAAGGACAAATGTCACACGGGATAAGAAGCAAAAATTAGGCTGTTCTGCCTGATTTCAGCCATCTAGTCACCTTGCTCCTCTGGTACCATTACTAATTAATGGCCCTTTAAAGCTTAACCTGCAATTTGTTTTAAGTTAAATACTCATTTCTAGCTGAATAGGGAAAGATTTCAGCTATGATAATATTTCCTTAGTTTAGTTTAAAGGGAAATGCTGTAGAAGAACATTTGAAGAAAGAGGAAAAACCTATTATTGTGAACACTCCACTAGAGAGGGCAAAGAAAGATGGGGTTTTAAAGAGAGTGTTTAATGGTCCAAGCTAAGGGCAATTAATAAATATTTAAGAAGTGGAATTAACCTGCATATTTTTAAGTTCTCCTTTTAAATGTAAAAAATGTTAACTTTAGATTACAAATCCATCAAGGGCTAGGACTGTGCCACCTCTTTCTGTGATGCCTGAGCAACTGTGTGGGCACAGGGTTGTCCACTAAGGATTGAGCCATCCTCCACTGCCAGAGCCCCCCATTATTATCCCTGCTATATCATACAGGCAAGCAAGCCAGTAAGCTACAATTCTTTTCAGATGCAGATGGAGCCTCTAGATAGGAAACTCATGACGTTGGCTGTCCTTTCCTCTCAGAAACACTTTCCAAAATTAGGATCAGTAAACACAGAAGTAACTGCCAAGGTTTTCCTTCATTGACATCCCAGTGAACCAAGTTGGGGAATGGGCTGCAAAGAAAGGCAGGAAACTTGACCAACCTGCCTGAATGAGCCTTGGGGAACCCCAGAGGGATGACCCTTCAGCTGCCAAAAATCCAGTGGGAATAGAGGTGGGGATAAGGTGGCAGGGGGCTGGGATGAACTCAGGGTAGCACCCCTATTTGGTTCTCCACGGCTTGAATACTGAACCACTATAAATTGTTTCCCACTTATTACTTTGGTCTAGCCTACTTACAAAAAACAGATTTCAGATGATCAGACCTCCCTCTCTTAAACCCAGAAAGTACTCAGCCTTTAAGTTCCATGGAAACTGCATTCCTGTCCACATCACTCACCACTACAATCTTAGATCTACGCACAGTGCCTGGCACACAAGGTAATTCGTGATCACTAGATATTTACTGAAGGTCTGAATTTGGCTCATATGATCCTGCTTTCTAGTGTTTCTACATATTATTTTTATTTGTTTAAAAAATTCCTTATAAAGTGTTTTTAAAGGTAGTACTATATTTTTTTCATAAGTCTTCACATGGAATAGTCAAAGAAAAATTTCAATGCTAGAAGGAAGAGTCACTATGGAGACACAAAGACATTTGCCTATTGCTCCCATGGACTTATTTTACCTATAATTCTGGAAGTGTTCTAATATATATAGGTGTCCTGCAGGAGTATCAATCTGAAACTTCAGGCCTCTCTGTCCTCTGTCTCCTAAATAAATAGCTTTTCAAAGTGTGGTAGCTAGAAGACTGTCAAGGGTTGTATTACCTGACATTTGCTTAATGCATTTATTTAGGGGAGTCTCTGTTTCTCTCCTACAGTCTCCCAGAGTTCTCTATCACATCCTGGGTGGGTAGATACAAGACAAACATTTTCATTTCATCTCCATCCCAAAAGGTCAAAATGATGACAAAATCAGAAATAGAACCCACACCTTTGGCTTTATTGCAGATTTCATCCTACTTAACCTTTAGCCAAACATCGGCTTCCTCTCAGCCTCTTCCTTAAGTTTATCTTCTTAATTCATAATCAATGCCAGCTTGGTCAGGTGACTCCTAAATATAATAACAAGAATAGTAAGCTGAATTTTATATAGGATCTTTATACAACTCCATTACAAAACGCTGTGCCAACTTACGAGTTGTAGAATTACAGAGTGGTGCTACTGAATTAAATAATAAGTAACAGCTGATACTAATAATTAGCTTAATTTATGGTCTAGTAGAACTGTCACAACTGAGGCCCCTCTCCCTCCGCCCCTCATCTCCCTGTCTTTTCTTCCTCCTCCCTCCTCCTTTGGCAACAGCAACCAAATGAAGCCCTGCGATTGTCAAATTAGTCATCATAAAGACAAGTCACTTCTTCCTTTACTCTTAGCAGTACAACCTTATTACACCAAGAATTTCCAACCTTTTTTGGAGTCCCATCACCCCATCATTGTTTAATTTCACAAGTGTTTCTCCTGATGGCATGCAGTTGGTGGGAAGGCCATACCAGGATAAATCGAAACCTCTTGAGGATCCTCAACAACTTCAGAAAGGCTCTTGCTTTTTGCAAAATCAAGCTTGGCAATGACTGCTCTACATGGTAACCTTGTAAAAAGGGTTCTCTCCACTTTAAGGGACTAAAAATTAAACACATCAGCAAGGTGATACTGGGGGTCACATGGCCGAAATTAGGAATGATTTTTTTTTTCCAGTGTCTGTGCATGGTGGCTTTCCATGGACAGTCTGACCTCAATGTATTGGACAGGATTCAAGAATGTTCTTATATGAACTTGATCTAAAAACTCATACAGCTTAGATCTAACATGGAATACCCATTTGATCACATTTAACACAGAATATCCATTTTATCACATTTATTAATCACCTACCTCCCTATGTACTGATGCCTAGCTCTGAAGCAGGAATATGGGCTTCCTCTACAATCAAAATAATGTAACCTGGTGACCAAATTCTCCAGGGCCACCAAAGTTGCTCTCTCTGTAAGACATGTTCTCGTGGTCAGATGGAATTAGGACTCGGAGGCTTTTTATATTGTGTGCTGCAGCACGAGAGGTAATTGTCAGTGTCCTCTATACTCTGATAAAACTGCCAACTTACCTGGATAAAATGTATCTCAATAACACTCCATCCTGAGGGAGGGGGCCCTGAGCAGGAAGTAGCACTAACCACTTTATGCATCTTTTATCATTGCATAAAAATGACTAACAACAATTTATTACTAGGTTAAGACGCCAGAACAATTAAAATGAACCTAAAAATTTAACATTGCCAGACTCTTCTGGACTACCTGAGAGTAACTGACATATTCATCTCCCCGCTCTACCCCCCTGCCCCATGAAACTCTTCACAGGAACTCACTTTTTTCTCTAATAGCTCCCTACCTAGAGGTAACAGGCCCAGGTCTGAGTTCCATCAAGCCTGGAGTTTTTTGTCTTTTGTGGGTTTTTGGTCAGGGGGAAAGAGGTCTCTTTGTTTTCCTGACGATAAGCTTGTCCACTATAAAAGAACATCAGTGCTCTTTAACTGTGGGCTGAACCAGGAGCAAGCTGTTCTTGCTCCTTACCACCATGTATCTTTTCTGATTTGGTTTGCTGATAACACAACTAAAGTAGAAGCCTTCCTGACAACTGGCCTCCCAATCCCGCTGCCCTGCCATATCTGCTAGAGAAATGACGTTTTGTGTAAAACCACGTTTGCCAAATAGAAGAGGAAATTTCTGTTTGCAGAGAGTTCTTTGGTTTTACCCTTTGTTTTCCCAGAATGAACACAGGCCCTTCAGATTTTTAAATTGGAAGAGGGTCCAAATCCTTCTCTACAAGTCAGTGTCTGGCAAACATGAATTTAAATCCACTGGCACCACTTACTTGCTCCAAGGTTCTCTGGGCTTATTTCATCATCTGTAAAATGGGGCCAAGTCTAGTGAGAGCTATTGGCACTCCTGCCCCATTCTTGCTATTCACTTCCATTCCTTGTCTATGGTGATTAGGAGCCTGAATTTTACTGCCTAGAATATTTATCACATGTAGCAACTAGTTTAATTATAACAATATGAGTTGATAGAAAATAATTTTTGGAAGTAATCAAACTACGTTTGAAATTTCCTAGGCTCATTTCAGAGGTAGTTTCCAAGGCAGTAGGCAATGACCAGGGTTCACAGTCCTTGAGCCCTGGGACCCCTCACCTTCCAACTTAACAAATGACCCTGGGTGTTTATTTATTAGTGACTGAAGAGCTTTTGTAAACCAATTACCATGAGCAAACAGCACTTATTGTAAAGCAATAAACAACAATAAACCTTGCCCTTATCTAAATTCATTGCTCTAAGCCACAGACCTGCAGGGAACAGTTAGGTTTAAAACTCACAGTTGGTTAAGATTGAAGATTTATAGGCACTCCAGTCCAGCCCTCCTTGGGGAGCCAACACTGCTGAAGTACCAAGTCTGAAAGGCCAAATAACCTATACCAGGGGCATCTTTGGTCTTTCACTGGGGGCAGGGGAGGAAAAGGAGGGGAAAAAAAAAATCCTGGGCTATCAAAACACCTTTTTCCCAGGACATCAGAGTAGGCAACACATTACAGACAATTTCTCCTCCAGGTATATTGACCAATAAAATAAATGGAAAAATCATTGTTGTCCAGTCACACGTGGCAGATTGAACCCTCACATTTATCTCTATTCTCGCAAAACAAATTCAGCAAAAAAATTTTCAATGACATAAAACCAGAAAGACTGAAAGAGCACTAGACAAAGACACAGCAAATCAGAGAAATGAATAATATTTCAGAGACAGTTGAAAGCTCAACATGCTGGAGAAACAAATCAGGGTTTCAGAGACTCGGCCACTGGAGGCAACCGGTATCTCCCAAGGTCAGAGTTCTAAGCAGGCCTGAAAACAGGGTTTGGTTGCATGTTTATATAAAACCCATTCAGATCACTTCTAGTCCCCCTCCTTCTCCCCTTCTCCTCTAGGATTATGTTCCAGAGAGGGACACCAGGCACTTTGAAGAGGGGTGGATGGTAGCACTGAAGAGAGTCCACAACTGCTTTCTTCCCACAATTGGCTTCTAGCACATCAGCAGCTGGGCTTGTAGCCCCAAAGGGCAAACTGAAGGATTTTCTCTGAGAAGTCTGATAGGCCCAAGAAAAACTGAGGTCTCGTTAGTTGACTCAGATCCCAGCTAGGGCAATCAGATTTAGCAAATAAAAATACAGAATGCCCAAGTAAATTTGAATTTTAGATAAACAATGGATACTTTCTTAGTTAAATTGTCCCATACAATATTTGGAGCATGCTTATATTTTAAAAAAATTGTTTATTGTTTATCTGATATCCAAATTGAACTGGGCATCTTGTATTTTATCTGGCATCGGTGCCCGCCACCCCAAGTTCTAGTTAGCCTCTCAGTGCCTCATGCTTACATAGAAACAAAGGTCAAGAAACACCAGATGTGTGAGAAAGGCCTCCGACATGAAAGACAGAAGAGAGGCCAAAACCAACTAACAATGAATGAAACAGGAGAAAACTAAATGAGCAAGAATGACTGTCATCAGGAGTACTTGGGTGACTCAGCCGGTTGAGTGTCTGACTCTTGGTTTCGGCTCTGGTCATGATCTCATGGTCATGGGATCAAGCCCTGTGTGGAGCTCCATGCTGGTAGTGCAGAGCCTGCTTGAGATTCTCTCTCTCCCTCTCTCTCTCTCTCTGCCCCCACTCCCTTCCCCCAACTTTCATACATGCACTCTCTCTCAAAATAAATGGATGAACTTAAAAAAAAGAATGAATATCATCAGAGAGATAAGAGAAAAATTGCTTCCATGAAACAAGAACAGCATTCTATTAAAAAAGAAGAGGAATGCCTGGGTGGCTCAGTCAATTAAGTGGCCAACTCTTGATTTTGGCTCAGGTCATGATCTCATGGTTCCTGAGTTCAAGCCCCAAATCAGGCTCTACATTGATGGTGCAGAGACTGCTTGGGATTCCCTCTCTCCCTCTCTCTCTGCCTCTCCCCCACTCATATTCTCTCTCTCTCTCTCTCTCTCTCTCTCTCTCTCTCTCTCAAAAATAAATAATAAACTTTAAAAAAAAAGAAGAAAGGAAGGGAACAAAGAAGGAAAAAAGTTCAGAAAATGAGCAAACTCTCAGAAATTGAAAATAATGATTTTTGAAATTAAAAATTTACTGTAAGACGTGGATGATAAATAAAGGAGTCCTGGCATGGGGTGTTGGAGCCCAAGGAGGATGAGGAAGATATCCATGGTGGAATACTCCAGCACCAGGTAGGAAAAGTACAAGATGAACCCGGAAAAGATGTGCTGGAAGGCAAAAAAGTGCTTAAAGAATGATGGGGATGTATCAAAAGGACACAGAAAACAACTTGAAAGGACTTTCACTGGGGACAATTTAAGCATCAAAATACTTAATGAGTAACGTAAAAGTTTGATGAGAAATGGGATACTTGCATAATTTTAAATTAACTCCCCACTAACTACTTAGTCATTATGAAATAACTGGCCTGTTATTTTCCAATGTGCTACGATCATGTTAAGTCAGACTGAGGAACTCCTCTAGACTGAAGGAGACTGAAGATATTATCAAGACAACTGTTCAAACCTAAATGGGATCTAACTATTGGGTAATAGTAATATAACTTCCTGATTTCCATAACTGTATTGTGGATTTGTACGTTATGTCCATGTTTGTAGGAAATACACAATAAAATATGGAGGATGATGGAGCATCAAATCAACAGTTTACACTCAATGGTTCAGGGAGAAAAAGTTATATACACTATAGTTGCAACTTTTTTGAAAGTGTGTGATTATTTCAAAACAAACAAAAAACAGCAAATATATCATGCAATTGTAAGGATAATTAAATGGGCTAATGTATATAAAAGACGGGCTATAAACAGTGGTTTCCTGACATTTGGATTTAATGGTCCAATAAAACACTTTTTTTTTAATGTTTATTTTTGAGAGAGAGGAAGAGACACAGTGTGAGCGGGGGAGGGGCAGAGAAAGAGGGAGACACAGAATCTGAAGCAGGATACAGGCTCTCAGCTGTCAGCACAGAGCCCAATGCAGGGCTTAAACCCACAAACCCCGAGATCATGACCTGAGCTGAGGTCAGATGCTTAACCGACTGAGCCACCCCAGTCACCACCTTTTATTTAGCCACAGAATGACATTAAGAAGAATAAGAGTACCATCAATTATTATTATCATTTCATAAATGATTATTTCTGTGAAGAGCATCTCACAATCTCACAACTCGGAAACTGAATACATTTGTTTCTAAGTAGAACTCAGCACACTACCCTTATTCTTATCGTTTTGCTATTGTACCAACTTCTGAAAATGCCTTCATGAACCAGGCCATGTCATTGTATTTGGGGCCCCTGTCTCTCCCTTTCCTTGCCCATTCACCTAACCTAAAAGGTTGCATTGTCCAATATGGCCACTAGCCACATGTGGCTATAAGCATTTGAAATGTGGTCAGTCCATTTTAAAATAAAGTGTAAAAAGGGGCACCTGGGTGGCGCAGTCAGTTGAGTATCTGACTTTGGCTCAGGTCATGATCTCGTGGTTTGTGAGTTCGAGCCCCGCATCAGGGCTGATGGCTCAGAGCCTGGAACCTGCTTCGGATTCTGTGTCTCCCTCTCTCTCTGCCCCTTCCCTGCTTGCGCTCTGTCTCTCTGTCAAAAATAAATAAACACCAAAAAAAATTTTTAAGAAAATAAAACAAAGTATAAATGAAGTGTTAACATAAGTGTAAAATACACACTGGATTTCAAAAATACAGTATGAGAAAAATGTCAAATATCTCCCCTCGATAATTTATATATCGTTTACACGTTGAAATAATAGTATTTTGGACATACTGGGTTAAATATATTATTAACATTAATTTCACTTGTTTCTTTTTACCTTTTCAAATGTAGCTACCAGCAAATTTTAAGTTATGTAAGTGGTTCACATTATATTTGCACTGCACCGGCACTGCTCTAAGGAACAGTCTTGTCTTTTCCAAATCAATTTGTAAGCTTTGGTTGTGCAGAGCTGGGAGATGAAAAGAAATGGATTGGAGAGGCAGGAAGAAGAAGAAGGGGTGAGCAAGAGGGGGCATAAACACATGCCTGGGGATTGAGGACAATTTGAGGGATTTGGTGGTAAAAGTCTCTGTCAGAGGCAGATTGAGGAGGAGAGAAAAGGGAATTTAAGGAGTGTCCTCTGGGTTTATAAATCAGATCCCCTTTAGCATTCTTTGACAGATTTGCATCTCTAAAGATTAGAATACAGGTTTCATTTCTTCTTGGCTCTGGGATTACCTTCTTTGATTATGATTCTGGGAAACTGAGCCTCCTGAGAACCTCAGGATTTATTTGGGTTACTTTATTATTCTAAACAGTCATTGAATTAGTCCACAGAACTCTTCAGAACGTTTTCCCCCCATCTCTTTTCCCCATTCTTTCCACCCTTCTAATTGGGGCTCTGGGGTAACATGAGGGTAGGCTGCTCAGTGCTGGAAGGACCCATCTACATTCCCACCCCTAACCCACCTGATCCCATCTCTTGCTCAGTTAGACCTCACACAGCCCTCCTGTGGGAATGACAGGTGATGGTAGTCACATCCTAATGGAAGTTTCACCCCATTAATACTTTCTTACCCACTAGGCTCATTCTTAAAGATGAAGAATCATTTGCATAATGAGATGTCACTTTTCTACCAGCTTCCTCTATTAATTATTCAGGACTTCCCTTCACACTTACTCTGAAGCAAATGGTCTCTGATACACACAGCTCCCTCCCATGGGGAAATCCACCTTCTGAAATGTAGGAAGGAAAGGGCAGAAGGGGCAGACAATAGCCATAGCCAACCCCTCTGCCCAACTCCAAGTGTGCCCAAATTCCTCAAGCTCTGGAGAAGCCTAGAGAAGCTACCGTTCTTAGAGATTCAATAAATTGCCAGGCACCTGGGTGGCTCAGTAGGTTAAGTGTCCAACTCTTGACTTCGGCTCAGGTCATGATCTCATGTTCCTGAGATCAACCCCAGCACTGGGCTCTGCACTGACAGCACAGAGCCTGCTTGGGATTCTCTCTCTGTCCCTGCCCCACTCGTGTGCTCTCTCAATAAATAAATAAATAAATGAGATTAAATTGCTCAAGGACACATAGCCCTTCCTCCCTTCGATTTCCCCTTTCTTTAGCTCTACCCTTTCCCCCAACTTTCCTCTTCTAGTTCTCTCTAACACATGTTTCTTCCCTGCCCCCCTTGCTCTTAAAGAAAGAGTCCGAATCCTCTTTCGAGCCATAGTGTGTATGCCAGTTCTCCTGAGGATAATGCAGAGAAGCCTTTTAACTGGCTATAGAATGAACGACTGGTTAGAAAGACTCTCAGTCTCCAGGAGGTAGTTGGAAAGTCCAGGATATTTTGAAGGATAGGAACCTCTCCCAGGGCTCTAAAAGCTCAACATTTTCATAAACTGCTTAATTTAACTGGATAAAGTTGGCCTTTTTAGGAGTCTACTCTGAGGGATCCTATGGCTTCTCTGCCACCACTGACCAGAGTGATCCTTTGAGAAGGGGTCCAGAGCTGTGGCAGGGCATATGCTGAGTACTCATTCTGGTGGGCTATTGTATATATACTAGCAATAATCTTTATAACGTCATCATAGTCAGAGATAAGATTTTCTAAGGATTTCTTTTCTTGGCAAAATAACACAGAAACCATCAAGGGGAAAACTCCTGTAACAGCTTTTCAGGGCCCAATCCTTCCAAGGCTGGTACACTCAAGTCCCTTTTTCATATATCCCTTCCTCAGAGATGCCTTTCCTGACTTCTCATCTAGGGTAGCAATTCGCCAGCCCCATTTACTCTGCATAACACTACAGTGGGTCGTTTTGTCATGTTTACCACTACCTTCAATGTTCTTCCTCACTTATTAATTCTGTCTTCCCCATTAGAACATAAACTCCATAAGGGTAGGAATATTGTCTGTCTTATGCTGTCTCTCTGATGTGTGGCACGTACTGGCTGCCCAAGGATCATCTCTGGACTGAACAAGTGAAGGAATCAGAGCGAGAGAGTAAGAGGAAGAATTAGGCCTTAGGAGGGGAGTCATGCCCCTCTTTGCTCTGCAGGACACCTGCGAATGCTCAAAAAGTGCTGACTATTTAACAAAAGCCTCAGCGGTTGAGGGCCCTGCCCAATATAGCTGAAAGAGAAGGACAGAGTGCTTTAACTGGAAATGATACTCCCATTATTTTACCCCAAGCTGAATGTGGCCAAAAATGGTAGAATAGAATAGAATACCCTGGAAAGGTTCTTGCCAAAGGGATTAGAACAGAGGGAGGAAGAAAAGACTAATGTGAAGGATCACTCTAAGCTTCAAAAGGTACATACTGTACCTGGGAACACAGCCAAAGCATGAGGGCTGGGTGTGGACCGCAAACCCTCAGGGGCAAGCCCCGGTGCAAAGAGAAGATCTGTGTGGCCCAGAAATGATGTGATATGGTAGAAAATTAGATTAAAGGGATCATTAGTGATGCAGATGTACCTAGATTTCAAGGAGGACCTGGGCCTATAGGAGGGTCATCCCAGGTGCCTTTTTGCCAAGATTTTGAGACAGAAATGCGTGTGGTCCTACAGTGCTCTATTAAGAAGAGCATAAACCTAGGTGAGCCTGTCTGAACCAAGTAGACAAAGGCAGATCAAGGGCTTCCCTCCCATCAAGTGCATATGTGCAAATGCCTAGTGGGGTGAGGGCAGGATCCTGCCAGCTGGGGTCTGCTCCCTTGGGGCAAGAGAATGCTGAGAAAGATGAGGCTGCCTGGCCCTGGTGTGAGCTCTTTCAAAATGGTTCTGGATCTGTTATCTCATTTTATTCCCATTTCAAACCTGTGAGGTTGGGAGGGCAGCTACTGTTTTCATGGCCATTTATGAACATGGAGACTGAGCACAGTAAGTTTGCAGCTTATCTTGAGTCAACTTGCTTAAAACAGTAAGAGAACGGTGCTCTCTCCACCAGGTTTTTAAAATGTGGAGCCCTGCATCAAAATCACCTGGAAGCACCTTTAAAATGACCCTTGGGGGCGCCTGGGTGGCGCAGTCGGTTGGGCGTCCGACTTCAGCCAGGTCACGATCTCGCGGTCCGTGAGTTCGAGCCCCGCGTCGGGCTCTGGGCTGACGGCTCAGAGCCTGGAGCCTGTTTCCGATTCTGTGTCTCCCTCTCTCTCTGCCCCTCCCCCGTTCATGCTCTGTCTCTCTCTGTCCCAAAAAGAAATAAGCGTTGAAAAAAAAATTTTTTAAATGACCCTTGGGTGGGAAAAATAAAATAAAAATAAAACAAAATGACCCACCCCAGAAATCCTTAATCAGAGGACCTCCGGGGTCAGAGTCCAGAAATCTGCATTTTTATGGTGAGTTCCAGGCAATTTTTATGCAGACTAATTATTTAGTCTGGCATACCTTCCTTAACTCTAAACAAATGTGTAATCCATTGAGCCATTAGCTCACTTCTGAGCACATCTATTCCTATATTCTTTTTCTCAAATAGTCTCCCTTTGATCCGGAAACACAAGGAGTTCCTTAGAAGAGAGGATCGGGTGGTTGTAAAGTGAAGCCGGAACAAACATTAATGAGGCCTATTTAAAGCTCTGGTGAGGAACACTTGTTGAAATAATCATAACTAAATTGCAGATTGTAAAATACTGCAAAGCCTGGGAACCTGCTCTTCAGTGGTTAAAGTGACATGCAACCCAACTAGCTGATCAAGTGTTCCAGGACTAAAAGGAACTGACAAAGACCTTCGGAGTCATCACAACTGGCAGGACCGAAGCTCCATGGCAGGCTGGAGGGCTGTGGAAACAAGATATGCTGCAACAAGTTCCAGAGCAAAACAAAGAAACCATTTTCAAACAGCTGTTGAAAGTCTATAAAGTAAGGATGGGGGAGGATCTACCAAAACATCCAAAGCAATTGAAGGAAATACCCAGTTCCAACAGAGAATGGATTCTTGGCAAAAGGGGCACAGCAGAAATCATAATCTATTTTAGTGTACATTACTGTGAGTTTGTAGAAATATAAATGAGCCTCTAAGAATAGTGTCCTTACTTCTCGGGGTGCCTGGGTGGTTCAGTCAGTTACGCCTCGGACTTCAGCTCAGGTCATGATCTCGCGGTTTGTGAGTTCGAGCCCCACGTTGGGCTCTGTGCTGACAGCTCAGAGCCTGGAGTCTACTTCAGATTCTGTGTGTCTCTCTCTGCCGTCTTCCCTTGCTTGCACTCCATATCTCTCTCTCTCTCTCTCTCAAAAACAAATAAACATTTAAAACAATTTTTTTAAAAGAATGGTGTCCTTACTTCTGTAGTAATCCCTTACGTTTGCAGCACTCTTGATGGCTTAAAATCCTCCATATAACCATGCTCATGTGACCCTACAGCACCTTAAAAATACGAAGCCCTTTGACCGTTCTTCATTATTTATAACCTTCACCACTGCCCTGCAATAGTTTTGCAAGTGAGAAAGTTTTGCAAGTGAGAAAACCATTTTGCAAGTGAGAAAGTTTAGACTTATAAAATGGAGAGATCTACGGAAGATCACCCAACTCATTTGTGAAGAAACTAGGTCTCGATCTAAGGGCTTTCCCTTCTCCTCACTTGTCCCCCTACTACTGATTTCTGCAAATAAGTAAAATGTAGCTCAGGCAATCATAGCGTTTGAGGGCTATAAGCCAACCTCCCATTTGACAGATGAGAGAACTGAGGCACTGACAGTACGATTGAGGCTTTGTCCCAGGTCGCATGGTTATCAATAGCACTCAGATACTGGATCCCATCTCATGATCATCCAGTTCGGAGTTCATTTGTTCTACTTTGCCTTGCTTCCTCTCATAGTTTATGGGTAGCTAAATGTAAGTCACGCATGTTAATTTGGAGACTTGGAATAAATACCTTTAATAAGGGAGCTCCCTAAAGTATGGAAGCCTAGCAGATTAAAAATTCATTAAGTTGGTTTCAAAGGGCATCTGTGGGGGCATCTGGGTGCCTCAGTCAGTTAAGCATCCGACTCTTGATCTTGGCTCAGGTCACAATCTCACGGCTTGTGAGTTCGAGCCCCACGTCGGGTTCCACACTGACAGTGCAGAGCCTGCTTGGGATTCTCTCTCTCTCCCTCTCTCTCTCTGCCCCTCCTGCATTTGCTCTCTCTTTCTCTCTCTCTCTAATAAATAAACTTAACAAAAAAGGGGGGCATCTCTGGCCCTTTACATTTAGTGGTTTTAAAGGCTTTGAGCTTTCGGCTTCTCACACCTTATAATATAATACAGATATATATTATATGTTATAATCAATACACTTGCCATAATAAACAGTATAGAAATATTTGCTCTGAGTGATGTCCAGATTTCTCTTGTTGCTGTCGATGGCTAGAAGCTCCAGACAATGGCAAAACTGCAAACCTCATTTTATGTTAGACTCTTGGTAACAGGGAGAGACTGATGAAAAGGAAAACTGGATTCAAAACATGATTTCTAAAGTTACCAGTTGCCAGAGGCCACATGAGGCCTAGCCCCGGGACAACAGGTAAAACTGAGTGTGCTTTGCAGGCATGTGAACAAGTACTCATACGCCCATGTGCTTAATAGCATTATTCAACAGCCAAGATATGGAAGCAACCCAAGTGTCCATCAACAGATGAACCGATAAGCAAAATGTGGTGTCTACATACAAGGGAATAATATGTAGCTGTTAAAAGGAAGGGAATTTTGACAGGTTACAACATGGATAAACCCTGAAGACATTATGCTAAGTGAAATAAGCAAAAGGACAAATATTGTATGATTCCTCTTATATGCGGTTCTTAGGCAGTGAAATTCTTACGGACAGTAAAATGGTGGTTGGCGGCGAGTGAGAGAGCGGAAAATGGGAAGTTAGTGTTGAACAGGTTTCGAGTTTCAAAAAAAAAAAGAACATGCCTTGTTTTTTTGTTTCCTCCCTCATTTCCTGTGGGCAATAGGGTTATGTGTCCCTGGGACAGCCTGGGGACTCCAGTTCAAGCTCCAGATTTTTTTTCAACCTTTTTGAAAATGTTCACAGCACTACGAGCAAACAGGAAGACAAGTCCAGAATGTGGGGCGTTACGTAAGACAGTCGGGCCTCTTCAAAAGTCAGTATCCCTAAAAAAGGAATGATGGGGAGGATAGTCTAGATTGAAAGAGCCAACCAAACACAATGAATGCATAAACTGTGATTGGCTCATAGTTGGAAAACACTAAAAGACATTTTGGGAACAACAGAAAATGTGTGAATATTTAGGTAATATTTAAAAATCATTGCCTATTGTTTTAGATGTAGTAATGGTGTTGGGGTTATGTAGGAGAATCTGTTAACTCGGAGGAGTTACATGCTGAAGTATTTAGCGGTGAAGCGTCATGATGTTTGCAACTTACTTTCAAGTGATTGAGGGAAAGATACCCACATAAGATCAAAGTAACTATACAAAACCCACAAGTAACAGCGAAATGGCAGTCACGAATAAAACAGTTATTGAACCTAAATGATGTGTATAAAGGTGTTCACTATGTTACTTTTTCAGCAATTTTGTATACCTAATAATATTTATTATATGATTTGTAAAAATTGAGTATTTGTGGATTCATAAATATGAAATCACTAATTGATACTTTTCTCTAGTCAAGTCCACCATCATTGCCCATTGCTGAGTGTTGAGGGTGTACCAGGCACTTGGCCAAACCTTTACACATTATTTCATGTAATTCTCAGTCTATAAAGATGGTGCTATCATTAGTCTCACTTTTACAGAGCTGAGGTGCACAGATCAAGTAACTTCTCCAAGATTCTTAGCTATTGAGTGCAGTCAGGATTCACACACAGTCTGGCTACAGACAGGATAACCCCTTCAGAATCCTGGAAACACTGGAGACAATTCTAGGCATTGAGGCAAGCCCATGATGGAGATGTATTGGGACCCAAAAGCCTTTCAGAGCCCCTTACCCTATAGCCATTAAGGGCTTATTTCTCCTCCTCCTCCTCCTCCTCTTTTTCATTTTTTAAGTAAGCTCTAGATCAGGAATCAAGGTAGATCAAGCTTTACTGACTGAGCCAGCCAGGAGCCCCCAGGGTATATTTCAACTATATAGGAATAGGGTCCTAGGATGCAATGCCCCAAGGTAAAAGCCTTTGTACCTGGGTTCTAGTGATGAATCTGGGTATTCTGCCCCACCCAGGGAAACTCTGGGTATTTTACAGCTATTATCTCATCTGTAGCCCTGGGCAAAAACTGGAAGCAAGTGTAATTAACTATCTCTAGTTGCAGCTCCAAAGGCTTGCCTGAAGTTCCTGGCTCTAAGATCCACCTGGCTTTAAACGGCAACAACAGTAACCACAACAGTTAAAATTTATATAATACTTGTTATGAGCCAGGCACTCTTCTAAGTGCTGAAATATACTAACAAATCCCCCACAACACCTCTCTGGAGTAGGGATGTTATTATCCCCACTTTAGGGGATAATAAACTGAGGCACAGAATATATGTCCCCAAGGTCACACAGACAGTAAGTGAAGGAATCTGATTCCAGCCAGAGTCTGCTTATAGCTTGTTAATCCTGATAGGATCCCAGAGATGCCTATTGGTTCTTGGCAGTCCTGATGAGAATTTTATCTCAGTGCTTGCCCCTGACAGTGTGAGTTGAGACCTCTGCCAGTTATGCGAACCTGTGTTCCGATTCCCAGCTCGTTCTAAATGTGGCCTTGGAGGTCTTTATTTCTTACAAAACAGCAATAACTCTCAGGTGGTTCCGTATCCGAGCTAATCCCCCACCTTGCTACCTGCCTAGGATGTGGACCTAACAGACCACAGGAAACTTGCAAGTTTATCTTCAACAGAAAGAAGAGAAGACTTCCTGGTCGGGGTCACCTGATATAACCAACCACAAAGCCAGCTACTGTACCCGACTGTGAAGTGGGACAGAGCTAGGCCTTCCCCACCCCACACGTCCTCCCACCTGCCACTGTCCCTCAGTGTCAAATGAACCCCTTACAGTAAGGTCCTAGTGACACATCTTAGGATCCCTTGGAGACAAGGACAGCCCACCCAAAGGAGTGCCTCTGGTGGCAGAATTTCAGGCATGGTAATAAAAGCAGGCTTATTTCCCTTTGTGCCATAGGAAAAATTTTTAAAAAGAAAAAAAACAATTTCTGTTCCTCTTCACTGGCCGTCTAGCATGACAAATCAGCCAAGGTTCTGTGTTCAGTGATCTCAGCTCTTGGTTTTGTCTCGGCCAGCGGCAGCAGTTAGCTACTAGCTTTTCTACAATTCAAGGGTCAAGCCCAAAAAGGAATTAAGCTGAAGGTGCCCCAGAGGATGCAGTGGGGATGGGTGGAGAGAGGCTGAGGCTTCCTGGATGAGGGACAGAGCTGAAATCTGCAAGCCTGGAAGGACATTAAAAGGGAGATGTCCTCAAATGGTGGACACCTGTGCCTCTTGAGCAGGGTCTGGGGAGACAGTTGGCACCTGGCAGTCAGGGCTCCAAAGTGTCTGTGTAGGAGGGTCTTAGTGGCAGAAATCTGAGGAGAGGTGGAGGCTGTGCTAACTATCTCTATATTCACGGGAAGGAAGGAGCAAATAGTAATTATCTATAGTGAAGAAGGGTAGACACTGACCCAGATTATTGGGGGAAGGGCTCCTTCCACTCTCCCCCCATCCCAGACGTGGCCCATACCTAATGCCTCAGGAACAATCTCTAATTATATGACACTGAAAACTCGGACAAGGGCCTATAGCAGAGCCTGCAGGCAAAGTAGACGCTAATATTGGAAACCTCTTGTAACAAAAGAAGGAATATTAATAGTGGCTATTTTATTGACTATCTCAGACCCCTGCTGCACTCTTCTGTTACCAAGTAGGCCCCTAGACTTTAGTACTGCCCAGGGGAGAGGAAGAAGGAATTTCAATAATAATTAATATCAAAGGACCCTCCCCCCACCCCCCAACAACCCCAGTCAGCCCAAGGTGGGGGTTCAGAGCTCGATATCGGTTGATTCGGAAAAATAAAAATTTGTTCCTTGACAAAGTGGAGCAAATGCATACCTGTTATTTAAGCCTCAGTGGGAGGACAGCAGTGGGGAAGGGGAGAGGTCTGAGTGATCCTGGAATCACCAGGCATCTGGAGACCCTGCCAGGCTCTGCCTCCCTCCATTTGCTGTTAGTTGGCAAAAGACAAATTAGCCCAGTGCCTCCTGAGCCAGAGTTTGCAATGCAGAGTCTGCAAGAATGTTTGCTTGGGGAGCTGCACTGTTCTTTATCTCAGCAGGTATAATTCCATCACATGATTGTCTTGGATCTGCTTTTCCCTGCTCCGGCCCAAGCTTGCCAATTCAGACAAGCATTGCTGAGAAATAAATAGTCCTTCTCTGTGTCAGCCCAGAAAACACTAGGGGTCTCTTTACATAGAATATAATGAGAATTTCCTGACTTCTGGAGTTAGAAAGGGCCTCTTTCCCTACCCCAAGGGCGTACAAGCTGAACTTCCCCTTTGCAGGCAACTCACTGGCCTCAGCGGGGAAGCCAGGCTAATCGTGCACCGCTTCCCTCTCGGGTCCCAACCCTGTCCTGAGCTTTACAGGTCACCGGTAGGTGAGTCAAAGAAAGAAGACCTCGGGGCGCCTGGCTTGCTCAGTTGGGTAAGCATCTGAATTTGGCTCAGGTCATGATCTCGCGATCTGTGAGTTCAAGCCCGGCGTGCTGCGCTGACAGCTCAGAGGCTGGAGCCTGCTTCAGATTCTGTGTCTCCCTCTCTCTCTGTTCCTTCCCCTGTTGCTCTCTCTCTCTCTCTCTCTCAGAAATAAAATAAACATTAAAAAATTAAAAAAAAAAAACAACTTTAAGAAAGAAGACCTCAAAAAGAGGCAGAAGGCTCATAGGGCCTCCATAGAGACAAGAGCCATGCTGCCTGGGAAACTTCCAGTACAGCATTGCTGTCTCTAGCCCCAAGGATTATTTCTGTTGCAGCATAAAGTTACCTTCAGCAGGTAGCTTTCTTTCTTTTCTCTTCTTTTTTTTTTTTTTTTTTGTTCATTTTTTTTGGGGGGGGGAGGGGCAGAGAGAGAGGGAGACAGAATCTGAAGCAGGCTCCAGGCTCTGAGCTGTAAGCACAGAGCTGGACGTGGGGCTCAAACTGAGCCAATGTCACATGCTTAACCGACCAAGCCACGCAGATGCCCCTGGGCAGATAACTTTCACTGTCTGGGAACTGCTGACAAGGAAAGCAATAGAAGGGGACTTCTCAGCCCAAGTCCCAAAGGTTCAACCACTCAGCTCAGGCACAGGAGAAGGCGGATGGTTGTCAATAGTGGCTGCCTGCCCATTTGTACTTCCTGTGGGGTTCTGTGAAGCCAGGTCAGGGTCTGACCTTCTTTCAGGCCACAGATGTTCCCTCTTGGTGTCTGTTCAGGACTAAGTTAGCTTGGGAGACTCTGGGATTCTGAGAAGCCCTTAACAGGGACCAAGAGAACTTAGATCCCATGGTTAAGTTCTAGGGACAACTCGGGACTGGGGTCAGACCCTGTGGTGACCTAATGTTTTACCTTCTCCAACTTATCTTAGAAGTTTAATTTGGGGCGCCTGGGTGGCTCAGTCAGTTAAGCGTCTGACTTCAGCTCAGGTCATGACCTCACGGTCTGTGAGTTCGAGCCCCATGTCAGGCTCTGTGCTGACAGCTTGGAGGCTGGAGCCTGCTTCAGATTGTGTCTCCCTCTCTCTCTGCCCCTCCCCCACTTGTCTGTGACTCTCTCTCTCTCTCTCTCTCTCTCAAAAATAAATAAAAATGTAAAAAAAATTTATAAAATAAAAAAAGAAGTGTTTTCAATTTAATAAGCTCTGTTGTGGACATTTTCATAGCAAAAAAAAAAATGTTTTAAAACTTGGAACCCCCTCACCAACCAAGTGTTCTCATTTGTCTGTTCTCCTGCCTTTTCCTTGTCTACATGCATCCATATTTGGTGTAGAGCTGTTTTCCCAACATAGATAAGTGTTCCACTTTCCTTACCAGATAACTGCTATCACTCACCCTTTCATTCTGTAGCGCAGTGGTTCTGAAAGCTGGATGTGCGTCATTTAGAGTGCTTGCTTAAAGTTCACATGTCTGGAGTGAGACTTGATTCTATGGAACTGGGCGTCGGGCACAGGATTCCATTCCCCTCCCCTGATACAAGACCTTAACATCTATTGACAATATGTTTCTATACACATGTTACTAGGTAATATAAACAAGATGACAGAAAAGCAAATCGCTTTACTATTCTCTTTGGGGCTGGTGAAAACACACAACTGCCACTCGAGTTCCTGAGCTGTCTCTGATGGATGCTGGATTTTCTCCATTTGCCCCTCAGATCCACTCTTTGCCCTTCTCCACCTGCTCTTTTCCCCAAGAGGCTGCACCACAGGGGTTTGCACTGATGGGCTCCCTTTGTTCTCCAGCGTCTGGGAGGATAGGCCGACAGCTTGGCATATTTATTTCTCTGCTTCCTTCCTGTGATCCTGCCCTCCCCTTCGGCTTTCTTTCTGGGTCTCCTTAGCTGGTTCTGCCCCCCTCGCCCTATTAGACCTATTGGTGCTAATGGTTCCTGCACTTACCAAACCAAGAGTAGGGCACCATTCCCTCTTCTTTGTCTAAGCCCAGCCCATACTTTGTAAACAGTGTCTTTATTACTTCTCTCAAATGACTCACTCTCAGGCTTTTTTTTTTTTTTTTTTTTTTTTTTTTTTTTTTTTTTTTTTTTTTGCCAGGACCCTGATTGACGTAACCTTTAGAACATTTTGCTTTTATTACTATTTCTAAATTAATATGGAGAAAAATTTTAACTTAATTTTGCCCATGCCTAAGCTTCTGCAAGTGGGATTTTATTTTCCCTTGGTAAAGCCAGAGTAGCTGATTTAAAATTTTAAATATAAAAAAATAATGTGTGGCTTTGTTGGGAAAAGTAAGAACCTGACTACGGTTGCTTTCAAGAGATAACTTTGGGGACATAGGAAAAAAAAAATCTTATAAACTCTGCACCTGGAACAAGCAGGGCCCAGTGGTTTTGATGCACGCTGGTATAAGGAACATTGGGTAAGGGGGCCCTTCAGGTTCCTCACAACACAGCCGCTTAAGTCATCAGCATCCCTTCCAAAGTGCCAGGATATTCCTCCTTTAGGACCCATACCAGTGAATTTGAGATAAAACAATTTTACGTGAAAGCCCAGCCTGGTGGACAGATTTGGGGGAGTCTATCCTTAATGTCTGTTTTTGAAGTCCAGGAAAGCTGTGCATGCAATTTTTTTTTTTTTTTTAGTCTTAAACTCAAGGCTTTTTCTAAAATACACATTCCTCCGTATTCCCTATTTTTAAAATTACCTATTTTCTCCCATGCTCAGCAACAGCTCCTCTGTGAAGCTCTTGATCCTTGTACATCTGGAATGAGAATACCACAGGTGGCACTGCCTTGGCAGGTGGTGCTGTGCCCAAAGGAAGCCCTAGCCTGGATTCACTCCCACATCTTCTCTCCAGCACGAGCACCTGACTCAGCCTCGGAAGTGCAGAGGAGGTTATGGGACGTCACTTTGCCCTAGTCCACTTCCTCCGACTCTAGTCCTACCCACTTACCCTCTCCCTGGTCTAAATGGACTGTCTCCCAAATTCAGTCACTTTAAAGACGTTCAATAGGAGACTGATCATAAATATAATGTGCTCATTATTGTTCTGAGTTCCTCATTAGAAGCTATTGTCGAAGGGCGCCTGACTGGCTCAGTCAGTAGAGCATGTGACTCTTGAACCTCAGGGTGGTAAGTTCGAGCCCCATGCTGGGCATAGAGATCACTTAAAAAATAAAAAAAGATTTAGGAAAAAAAAAAAAAGGAGCGATTGCCAAGTCCTGCTAAATATTAAGCTTTGTTGCTGTTGTCCATGCCCACCCCCTAGAAGCGTCTTTTGTGGATTAGGCTAGGACAAGTTCCAACACATGGGAACTATAGAAAAATCTGGAACAGAGGCAAAAAGTGACATTGGGAATCAAGTCTGCTTTATCTGTGTGTGTTCCCTGCCCTCCTCCACAGCTTCATCCTGGCCACTTCTTGACAGCTTACCTTAGAAATGCCTTTGGTTTTCCGACCCTTATCTGCAAGAGCTTATACCATCTCAGCTTGAGATTCCAAACACTGGTTGTCAGTCTGCCCTGGCTTCTGTCCTCCAAGCCTTCCCAGTGAGCTCTGAGCAGCAAGCTGTTCCCTTGCCAGCTCAAGCCTGGCCTGAGCCTTTTTCGGATGAAAGGCAGGTCCTACCTTTCAGCTTCATCTGATCCAAAATAATGAACAACTACAGCCTCTCACTCCCCAGTAAGCAGTAGCAGTCATTATCAAACGTTTTGAGGCAGGTGATGATTTAATCAGAGGATTGTTTAGGGAATATATTTGTTTAAAAAACTGGCCATCATGAAATATAGACTTGCCCCTGGGGTCTGTGGGGACCAGGGCATGAGTCCAAAGGAGGCCCATTTTTTTATGTCAAAAAGCTATAAACCAAACCAACAACAATTAAATAAAAAAGTTCCACACACACACCCCCGCCATACTTAAACCTTCGTAACAATGTGGAAGGCCAGGTTCAAATATAGAATTATTGAATTTCTCCGAGTTCCATGCTGGGTGGAATGCTAGGGGGAAAGCTGGTTCCTGGCCCCTGGCCCATTCTCAGTTCGAGCTTTATCCCACAGGGCAAGGGGCCTTGAGCACATTCAATGGATGTGTCCAAGCTCCATCCACATCCCCACGCCCTCCTCACCCTACCCCTCTCCAACAAACAACTACCCATTAAGCACCTTTCAGGCCTAGGAATAAGTACAACAGTGGTGCGATCTGTCCTCAGAAGAATGTACGTGGAAGAAAGGCTGGCCCAGGTCCAGGAAATAAGCTCTAGAAGGGGAGCAGGGACTTTGGGTGGAAACATCCCATTGGCCCTATGGATTCCTTACCCCGTGGAGAAGTACAGCCAAAGTAGGCCAGAGGGGAGCCCGCTAAAGCATGGGACCCAAGGCAGAGGGGATACTGTTGAAATAAAATTGCTTGGATGAAGAATACAACCAACAGTAAGGAAATCACTAATGAGGTCATGAAGGCCTCAGGTAAGATGATAACCCAAGAAAGGAGAGGAGGGGAAAGATACGAGATAACCAGGAAGCAGACGTGAGCAGACAAGGAGAGAGGAACAGACCAGTACTTCAGCCAACTCTGCCTGCCTTCCTGGGAGCCTACAAAATCCTGGGTTCAGCCCTGGCAGAAACCTACCCTCGCTTCTGCACTTGGCTTTGTAGCCACGGAACCTGATTACTTCACGGTCACTGGTGACTGTCGAGAAAGTATAACTAGACACAAATGTGGGTAAATGGACACACCCAGGTGTGCTGGGGAGATTGAGCAAACCATAGCTCTTCTCGGATGGCGGAGATCTTTCTCTTTCCCTGGTACTGGCAGCAGGTATCACTACCCCTGCCTGCTTCCTCACCTCTTCCACCAGGCATGCTGGTGAAGCCTGGCACCCTTAGGGTCAAGGCTGGTTTGAAATGTGTCAGAGAACAGGGAAAGAGAGGCTGTGATCCTGGACGGGACTCCATAAGGCTGGAGTCACTGGAAAATAATTACCAAACAAACAAGCAAAGAGCCACTGGATTCTCGGGGACCCCCAGTCTTTACCTAAAACTCCCGGAATTCCATTATTCCATTTCCTCTTGTTCGGCATTGTTTGGAAACAAAGACAAATCCCAGGCAGGGTATCAGCCTCCACTTCCCCAGCAGCCAGCCCAGACAAACCAACTTCCCATCTCCTCTCAAGGGAGGTGTGTGTGTGTGTGTGTGTGTGTGTGTGTGTGTGTTCATGCGTGTATGTGTTTTGGGATGTGGGGGAGCATGATCCCCTACAGAATCTTTCTCCCAAGTCTCAACAATTCAGGAGCAACAACAAACAAGTAAAAATAACTTTTTATTTTAAGGAACCACATCTATGGCTTCCTGTTCACACAGCTGACAGCAGAAGAACCTGGGCTGTGAAGGGTGCAGAGAGTTTTCCAGGGTGGTGGATTGCTTATAGCTGGAGAAAATGAGCAGGAAGGATAGCCTATGCCCAACTTGTCCACAGTGACAGTTGCCCAGCGATAGTCACAGAAGAGAGAATTTCAGATGTGTGAGGAATGACCCTCAAGATACAACAAACACTCCAATTGGCTTCCTCTTCTTTGAGCCACCCTATTCTTACCCCATCCCACTCTACCCCACCTCACCCCCCCAGCCACAATGCCCAATGTGAGTGCTCTTCAGGCTGGGTGTCTCCCAGCACACCTCCTGCAAGGGGTAAAGGGAAGATAGAGTCCGATTACCTTCCTCCAAATGTTTATGAAAAGGGAACATAGCAGCATATCATCAGCACCCCCTGACAGTGTGCTCCATGGAAAAATTTAAAAATTACTGCTCATTAGAGAAGTAGGAGAGTCTGACCTTTTCCCATTGATTTCCCCCCGTTTTTTGATTCAAATATTTGCAGCCCCTGGGTGCTGGGAGCCCCTCTTAATTTTCTCTATGGGGTCATTCCTTGAGGTCTTTCCTCCTTTCTCAGGAGACAGAATTTTTTTAACCATGGGCTACGTCTGAGGAACTGGAGGGAGTTTGCTAAACCACAAACTACTTGCACACATTTCACTGGATCCTCTTAATTTCCTCGTGGAACAAGTATTGTTATCTTTACCTCACAAAAGAGAAACAGATGTTCTGAAAGGTCCAGTGACTTGCCCAAGGCTTCTCAGATAATGAGTCCTGGAGCCTCGGATTGAATTTCTGCCTCTGACTCTAAACTCTGTGCGAGGCCAACCAAATCTAAGGCTGGGAGCGGGAGGTGGGGAGCTGGCTTGGGGCAGGAGTGTGGGGTGGGAAGTAGAACCCCAAAGCTTTGTCTTTCTCTCCTTTCAGGGATCCCAGACATTAGGAGTAGAAAAACATATACTTCAAAGAGAAAGAGAAAAGAAAACATATTGGCTCCTGAAGCACTGGCTTTAAACTTTTTTGACTGTCACCAATAATAAAAAATAAATTTTATATCTTGACCCAGAACATTATATAAACAAATTACTATATATATATATATATACATATACACACTATATATATATATTTATATATATTTAAAGTTTCACCAAGAGTGATGCATTCTGATTCTGATACAGTTTGTTCTACTCTATGGTATTCTTTTTTTTTTCCCTCTTAATAATGGTTTTTGACTCACAAAATTGATTTCACTACCCATGAACAGATCTCGACCTACAGTCTGAAAAAATGCTGCCTTAAAGCATAAACACATTCACACTGCCCTTGTATAAAGAGCCAAGTGGGATGGAGCCCAACACATAATATGTGTTCAGGAAATACTTGTTGAACTTCTGGACTTTTAAGGAATCAATAATCCACAAATTAAACAATTTGTTCTGCACACTCTTCAGTTTGCTATATGTGGAAAGATAATCCCAATTCCAAATCTCAGCAGACAAATCATTCACAAACACAAAACTATAAATTGGTCTCTGTTGTGAATCTGGACTTGAAACTCTAAAATAAAATACTAGCAAATGGGGGGGCACCTGGGTGGCGCAGTCGGTTAAGCGTCCGACTTCAGCCAGGTCACGATCTCGCGGTCCGTGAGTTCGAGCCCCGCGTCAGGCTCTGGGCTGATGGCTCAGAGCCTGGAGCCTGTTTCCGATTCTGTGTCTCCCTCTCTCTCTGCCCCTCCCCCGTTCATGCTCTGTCTCTCTCTGTCCCAAAAATAAATAAATGTTGAAAAAAAAAAAATACTAGCAAATGGATTTCATTCAAGGAGCATGAGTTAAGTAAGTGTCTGTACTGTGCCCTGTCCTAGGGGCTAGAGAAACAGAAACAAATCAGACCCAGTCTCTGCCCTCAAGGAGCTGGGGTGTGGCAGGAGATTGAGCAACGAAATCTGAGTTACAATGCAGTGTAATGGGGGCGGCACAGTCTGCCGTAGGAGGGGAAGGAAGTTAACCACCCACCCTAGAGGAGACAAAGAAGGTTACCTCCCAGCCACCCTAGCCTATACTTGAAAGATGAATGACAGATGGGAGGATAAGTAGAGGAGGGCCACATTAGGCAAAGTTGTGGCAATCACAGTTGATTGTCCCCCTACAACCAGTCCACATGTCCTGTTGGCAGCACCCCAATTATTTGAGAAGTGGGGGTGGGACAACAGAGTGTCCACTTGTAGTCATTATAATTCAAGGGAAAATCCTGATTCACATGAGCCAAATATGATGGTCGCAGGCTCCTTGCCAGTTATTAGTTTAGGAACGGACATAAAACTCAAGTCTGACTAATGAGATTTAAGGGCATATTTTCTAAGAAGGGACTTCAAGAAAAGTTCCCATGTTCTTAAAAAGAGGCAAATGGTAGGGCGCCTTGATGGCTCAGTCGTTTAAACACCCGACTCTTAATTTTGGCTTAGGTTATGTATGATCTCACAAATCATGAGTTTGAGCCCCAACTTGGATCCTCCCACCCCCCCACCCCAGCACTGAGCATCTTTCCCTCTCTCTCTCTCTTTGCCCCTCCCCTGCTCACCCGTACACACTGTTGATCTTTCCCTCAAAATGAATAAAAACTTTTTAAAAAGTGGCTCATGGTAAGGAACAGCCATTCTTCTACTGGATCCTGTATTGCCTCAATGGGATGCCTGGCTATGATGCAGCCTTCTGGAGAGCAGGAGGTAATCAAGTCGGAGGGTGGCAATCAAAAAGACAGAAAGACCGGGCACCTCGATGCTGTTGGTGAGTAGCTGAATTAGCCAACTCTAGAACTACTGTATCCCAGGAGATGATATCATGTAAGACAAAAGATTTTCCTTCCTGCTAAAGTCAGTTGAATCAGGGTTTTAGGCAACTGGCAATCAAAATGAACCCGAACTGATAACAGAAGCTATGGAGATATAAAAGGAATGCCCTGGTTCTGCAAGGCAAGAATTGGATACAAAGTCCAGATCATGCTAGCTTCAAAATGAGATACAAATGACTACTGAACTTATGGAAAACTCAACCTCACTCTTAAAGAGAAACACACTTCAAAACCCAAACGGGTGGGGGTGGGGGGGCGCCTGGGTGGCTCACTAGGTTAAGTGCCCGATTCTTGGTTTCCACTCAGGTCATGATCTCAGGTGATCTCAGGATCATAAGATAGAGCATGGATCTTGCCTTAGGATTCTCTCTCGCTCTCTCTCTCTCTCTCTCCCTCTACTGCTGCTTTCGGGCTCTCTCTCTCTCTTTAAAAAAAAAAATCTAGTCACTTAGCAATTAAAAACAACAAAAACCAAATCAGATGCCATTTTGCATCTCCATATTGTCAAAGATCAAAAAGCTTGATAATTTGCCATATTGTCAAGGGGGAAAAGAGCAGTCCCATTTGTTATGAGGGGATCATGCAGAGTACAAATCTTTGAAAGGCAAATACTAACCATCACCTGACAGCCCGGCCATCCCTGAGGCCAATCTAAGGAGAGACAATGTGACTGTCAGGCTGACTTGAGCATTCTGATCCGCTCAAAGATTGTATCTGTAAATTGCTAAACCTCAGTGTCCCATTCTGTTTCCAGAGCATCGCTTTCAGTCCCCACCCCCTTCCCTCCTTCACCCCAACCAGCTACGGACCCAGTTGCAACTGCACTGCAGGCTGGTTTGTTACATGTGTCTTCTGTGAAAACCTGAGACAATTTTCTATGAAACCCAATCTAAGATACTATATATGTGTGCAAACATACATACATTTCTTTACAAAGGAAGCTGCAAAACCTTCTGCGTTGTCTGAAAAGACGTGAATGAATGGAAAAATAGAGGTTCCTGGATAGGAAATAAATATTACATAAATACCTGTTTCCTACAATTTCAGTTATAGATTTAGCAGACTCTTGTTTAAAAAAAAAAAAAAAGCAGAAGGATGTTTTTAAACATATGACAAAAAGAGAGAAAGGAAAATTCTAAACAGGCAAGAAAGAAAATGTGTTGAGGAGTGAAGGAGGTATTATAAGGAGGGTGAACAAGATCTATCAAAAGTGAAACGTATAAAACAATAAAAGTAAGATAGTGAAGTCTTGGTGTAAGAATAGGTGGATTCCTTCAATATAATAGAAAGTTCAGAAATGCATCCTAATTCTGATAAAAATTTTAGTATATTATGAAGATGTCAAAGTACAATGAGATAAAGATTTTTTTTCTATAAATGGTGGAGGGAAACTGATGAACAATTTGGGAGGAAGAAAAGAATTTAGATCCACCTTTTACACTGTATGTAAAAACATGAATTCCATTTTGTTTGCTTGCTTGTTTATTTATTTATTTATAAGTAATTTCTACACCCAATGTGGGGCTCAATCTCACAACCCTGAGATCAAGAGCCGCACACTCCACCAACTGAGCCAGCCAGGTGCCCCAAATTCTATTTTATTTAAAGACTTAAGTGTGCTTTAAACTAGTAAGTCTAGAAGAAAATAGCTTTAAATATCAAGGTGCTAGTGGGAAGGCCCTTCTGGTGCCTTTCTATCATAGTAGTGTACTGTATTTTCTCTTTATCACACAAACAACTTCCTGAAATTATTTGTTATGTTTCCTTCATTCCCACCTGTCTTTCCTCCACAAGATAATAAACTTCATGAATATAGTATCACTATAGAGAAAAGATTGAAGTACTCGACAACATGAAAATTTCAGAAAAGAAATTTTTCATGTTAAAAAAAAAATCACCAAAATAGGGGCACCTGGGTGGCTCAGTCGGTTAAGTCTCCAACTTTAGCTCAGGTCACAATCTCACAGTTCGTGGATTTGGGCCCCTCGTCAGGTTCTTTGCTGACAACTCAAAGCCTGGAGCCTGCTTTGGATTCTGTGTCCCCCTCTCTCTCTGCCTCTCCCCCACTCAGGCTCTGTCTCTCTGTCTCTCTCTCAAAAATAGATAAAACATTAAAAAAATAATAATAAATCACCAAAATAAAGGACAAACAACATACTAGAAGATATATTTACAAAAAATATGAACAAAAAAGATTAATGGTGTTGTTATCTCAAGAACTGGACACCACTTGATAAGAATCTTATTAAGGCTTTGGCTAATATTGGAACAAAGACTTGTAAGAAAACAATTCACACAAAAATATTAATAAATGTGTGAACAATATTTAATGCTACTAGTTATCAAAGAAGCAGATTAAGAGAAGTACAGTATTTATTTCACTAAGCTAACTAAATTAACTTTACTAAATTAACTCTTTTCCTAAATTAACCCAAAATTGCAATGTGAATTCCCAAATCTGAAGCTGGTGATGTTGACACCTTTATTCATGGGAGTATCATAAATGGATACAACTGATTAGGAAACTAATTTAGAGTACCAAAATGCCCTTTGACCAAATACATCTCTTTTAAAAAATTCATGGGGCGCTGGGGTGGCTCAGTCGGTTAAGCCTCCCACATTGGCTCGGGTCATGATCTTATGGTTCATGAGTTCGAGCCCCGCGATGGGCTCTGTGCCGACAGCTCATAGCCTGGAGCCTGCTTCGGATTCTGTGTCTCCCTCTCTCTCTGCCTCACACTCTGTCTCTCTCTCTCAAAAATAAATAAACATTAAAAAAAAATTTTAAGTTCATTCATTCATTTATTCATTTTTAAAGCAGGTGTTATGCCTAAAGTGGGCTAGGACTCACAACTCCAAGATAAAGAGTCACATGCTCTGCCAACTGAGCCAGCCAGGTGCTCCCAATATATCTCTTTTAGAGAATGGATCTAGAGCAGTGCAGCAGAAGCACCAAGCCATTGCCAAAACCCAGCATTCCATCCTGACTTGGCCTCCCTTCCCACACCATGTTCTTATACCAGAGGCTCAGGGGAAAGAAAAGAAAAAAATAGATCATTAATGATTGTTATATTAATTACATATTGAATTGATAATATCTTGGATACATTGGCTCAAATGAAATATACTATTCAAGTTAATTTGATCTTTTTATTTTCTTTTACTTTTTTAATACGGCTACTAGAAAATTTTATTTTATTTATTTATTTATTTATTTATTTATTTTATTTTTGAGACAGAGAGAGACAGAGCATGAGCAGGGGAGGGGCAGAGAGAGGGGGAGACACAGAATCTGAAGCGGGCTCCAGGCTCTGAGCTGTCAGCACAGAGTCTGACACGGGGCTTAAACTCACGGAGCGTGAGATCATGACCTGAGCTGAAGTCGGACGCTCAACCGACTGAGCCACCCAGGCGCCCCTAGAAAATTTTAAAGTACCTATGTGGCTCACATTTGATTTATTTTGGACAGCTCTGTCCTAGCATTTTCCTAACCTAATGTGACCAGCATCCTGGGGAATCCCCTAATTTCTAATTGGCACTATTCTTTGCATCTAGTGTTATGGCAAGGCTGGCTTTTTTTTCTACAAGAAGGAGCAAGGCAGACCAAGGGGGTGACTCAGCAGAGGAAAATGCTTCTGCCAATACTATTGCCCTGATGACCTTATCCCATGCCTGAAATTCTCAAATGAGCCACGATGTTAGGTTGGGTCCTCGAAATGAAAGGAAGTTACCTGGTAATGATTGCTTTCCCAGACTTACAGTCCTTTGTAAGGGCTGGGTCCTCCACTCGGGTCCATCCATGATGCCACCACACAGATCCACCAACGTGAGCAGGTTGTATCATGCTCCTGCTTCACATGCTCCAATAATCCTTTCTTTCTGCCTGCCGTGGCCCAAAGCCCACAGACCTGGCCTTGCTTCTCTCTCTGTCCTCTTCTTTCTCTTCTGTCCCTAGACTCTAGCCACACCAGCCTCATTGCACCTTCTCAGCCTGGCCAGCTTCTTTCTCTCTCTAAGCCTCCTGAACATATCATTTCCCAAACTAAAGTGGTCTCCCTAGTCACTTCTTATCACATCAGTGTATTCTAGTTCCTTCATCACACATATAACTTCCTGAAATTATTTTTGCTGTGCTTCCTCCACTACCCACCCATTTTCCCTCCATAAGATAATAAACCTCATGAGAAGGAAGATCCTGTCTACCTTGTTCACCGCAGCATCCCAGACCCTAGAACAGTGCCTGGCGCATAGTATGGGCTCCACAAATATTTGTTGAATGAGTCTATGAATGAATGCCAAATTATTCCACCTACTCTTCCCTAGATATGCTTTGAGTTTTCTTTTCTCAAGGAAAATCTTGCCTCAAAGTGTCTTTGCTTTTGCTATGTCTTCCCATCTACAATCTTTATTCTTACCTAAAATGACAGACTTTCCACTTCAAATACAAACCACCCAACTCAAAAGCATTTGATGATAAAGAGGTTTTTTGGTTTTTTTAATCACACATAATTGGGAGTCCAGAAGTGTTCCAGGGGTTGTCTAACTCAGTGCACTGCTTAATGATGTCCTCAAAGAACCATGGTCTCTCTAACCTTTCCCATCTGCCACTCTTACGTGCCGGCTACTGACCTAAGCTTCCCCCTTTATGTTTGCAACATGGTGCAACTCAAGCAGCTCAAGCACGATGTCCTTCTTACAACAACATCTTAACTCCAGAGCATCTCAGACTTAGAGAATTTCCCAGAAGTCTCTTCTGCAGCGTTCTCTTTTAGTTTCATCGCCCAGGATTATAGTACATGCTGCCCACTTCTAATCCAGCTCACTTCTAAACCAATTACTGTCAAGAGCAAGGAATGCCCATGATTGGCCTAAAGAATCAAGATGAGCTTCCCTCTGGCTGCGGCTGTGTGAGATCCTGGTTCCCAGGTATAGAGGCTGCTAAGACAATGAAAGAGTGGGATTGGGGTGGGGGGATGGGGTCCAGAAAACCACTGAGAGTCTTTACAAGCCACAAAACCCTACTAGGTTTTCAAAGTACAGCTCAAATCTTGGGTCTTTCATTAATCCTCTGATTATCTTAAACAGAAGTAGCCACTCCCTCCTATGAATGTAAAACCTTGAGTTCAGGCCAAAAACTTTAGAGTCATTCCTAATTTCTCTCTTTATTCCTAACCCCATACTTTAGCTATCTTGTCTACAAAATACATTCAGAATCCAATCTTATCTCACCCCCCTCGGGTCCTATTACCCTGGTCTAAACTACCATCATTTCACCCCCGGATTAGTGCCTGCTCACAAGCCTCAAGCCTCTCTTCTTGCACTCCTAGAGTCTGTCCTCACACAAAGAGATCCTTCCAATATGTAAGTCAGATCCTGTTACTACTCTGCTCAAAACCCTCCAAGGGCTTCAGAATAAAATCCAAAGTTCTCACTGTGGCCTGCAGGGCACTCGGTGACATAACTGCCACTTCTGTAACCTTATAGCCTATCCACGCCCTCTTTCTCACTGCCTTCCAGCCACACTGGCCTACCTGTCCTTCTTAGAACAAGCACACATGGCCTTTGCACTATTCAGCTTGCTTGGAAAATTCCTCCCGATATACTGATGGCTTGCTCTTTCTTTGTCTATAGATTTTGACTCAAATGCCACCTTATCAGAGAGGTCTTCCCTGACCTCCTATATAAAAAAAAAAAAAAAAATCACCTCACTCTGCTTCATTTTCCTTCAAAGCACTTGTCACAAGTTGATGAATTATGTGTTTACTCAATTACACTGTCTGGTCTCCTTAGAACCTAAGATCCATGAAGCCAACGGTTTTATCTATTTTGCTAACCGGTTTAGTCTCAGTGCTTAAAACAAAACACAGCCTGTAATAGGTGCTCAACACATATGTAGTGAATAGTTGCATACTCCTTTAAGCTTTATCTGTTTGGTTCATTTGACATGGCCTCAAGCTGTTACCTTTGTGTGTGCACACATCCTGTCTCTTCAACAGGAACAGAAGCTTCTTAAGGGTCAGAGCTGAGTCTGAAAGCACAATTCCTGGCATAAAGAGGGCACTCAGAAGTTTATGTTGTTGACAGATTTAGAGAGAAAACACATTAGAGCAATAACAGCTGTTATCATTTTTACCTGCCCTGTACTTGGCAGGACTCTGAAAAGATGAAATATGGGACAGGACAGTACATTTAGAACAGGGTGTGGAGTTTGGGATCTGCCCGAGAAGATGGTCCAAATTAACTCCTCGAGGAAGAGGAGGGCGGCATCTCTCTGATATTGAAAGAATACAAGGGTGCCTTTCCTACCCCCACCATTTCCTCTAGAACTGGTCTTTGCAAGTTTGTTTAGGATCTAGCAGTACTTGCAACTGACTAGAAACTCACTCCTGTTAATTGGTGGCAAAGGTCTCTACTTAACAGATGCTAAACAGAAGCCATGCAAAACTAAGAGTGGTTTAAAGTCACCTAGAATCACTGCTCAAATTTAAGGGAGGAAACTCTGGCCTACTCCAGGTCCCACCCCCCAGCTGCAGCATACTCCAACCTCCCAAGTTTGCTTTGGAGGTCCCAAGAGGGGTGTCTGAGCCCCAGGAGAGGAGATCCTGTTAGCCCATGCCCTCACGTCTGCACACAGCACTCCCACGCTAATTCTAGCAGCAAGGTCAATTACCAGACTCAAGGGAACCAGACCACTTTCAAATGTCGGTAGCATTACATTTGCCAGAGGAGAAAGGGACAAATGAGGAGACAGAAGACAGCGCTTTAAACAGAAGAAGAAAAAGATATCATTGGAAGTACATGAAGCCAAAAAAGCAAGTGCCAGGAATAACTGTGAGCATTGTCTGAAGCCAAGTCTGTGCAGAAGGGACCCAGGTGGAGGAGGCAGGCGCTAAGGTGGTCTGAGGACGCGGAGCAAATGCCCCATGGGGCGGGGCAGGAGGAGAGGGACATATTTTAAGCAACCTTAAAAGACTCAATTTAGCATCCTGCAGGAAATGAAAAGCAGATGGGCTGGTTTGGAACTTGTTTACATTTTGCTGGCCTCCTGAGGCTTCCCGGGCAGTTAGGACTGGAGAGAAGGGGTGTTTTAGGCAAATATTGACAGGGTGTCCATTCTGAGAGAGTGGAGCCTCTCTTCATTGATTAACTGCCCCCTGAGAAACAGACATTGAGGCGGAAGGATTCTCATTCCTCCAGTCTAGCGCAGGTCTGGCTGGGATAGATACCAATTTGATTTAACTACGGGATCTGCTTGCACCTTCTTAACCCTTAACCAAGGGTTAACACACCTTCTCTCTCGCTGTCACATAACACCCTACTGAGCAGAGCAGCAGAAACAGAGGCCTGGACATGGGGACGATACAGAATGGTTCACACCAAAGGTCCTGAGGTTTGTAGAAGGCTCATTAGGACACAGACTACTGGGTCCTACCCCCAGAGTTTCTATTCAGTAGAGCTGGAAGGGGCCCAATGGTCACACATTGGAATCACCTGGCAATTAAAATATACTGAAAGCTGGGCCCTATTCCCCAAGATTCTGACATTAACAGTATGGGGTGTGACTTGGGCATTGTTTAAAGCTCTCCCAATATTTCTAAGGCACAAAGTTGAGAATCATTGATCTTCTTGTCTTTTGCCTGCCATTGTTATTATATCCTCGGCTTGATTTCAATTTACCTTCATAACATGGCCTCTGGCAGGTAGGACCACAGGAGACCACAGGATCCAAATTAGGCTTAAACTTAGATTTGGGGGAAAGGGCTAAAAAAATATTGCTCTCTGAGACACAGACTATCAAAAATTTATGTAAATGCAGGCAGTTACCCTTTTATGTAATCTGTCCAGGAAATAGCACTCTTAAAAAATGTTGCGTAAGTAAGTTGCTGCTAAGAGGCGGCAAAAGTAATCATCTTTAATGCTTATCGAGCACTTATTATGTGCCATGTACTTTTCCTAGTGCTTTCATTTTAACCTACTTAATTCCCACAATAACTCAATGCCATGGGTACTGTCATCATCCCCCCATTTAATAAATGAGGAAACCAAGGTACTGAAAGGTGAGGTCATTTGTCCCAGATCACACAATTAACAAGTGGCAGAGCTGGCTCTCAAACTTCGGGGTACATCTGAATTACCTACAGAGACTATTCAAAATACAGATGACTGGGCCCCATCACTGACCAACTGGATCAGGATCCCTTGAGGTGAGTCTTTACCAAGATTATTTTTAAAAAACTCGCTGGGGAGCCAGCTGTTCACCAAGGTAATGAGACCACTGTTGGGATTTCAAACGAAGGGTTTGGAATTAGATTATCCTAGGTTTAGTTCTTTCTCCACCACTTATAACTGGAATCTTTGAGCAAGTTACCTATCTTCTTTCTGAGCTTCCATTTCTCACCTGGAAACGAGAATGGTAGTAGTTTGGGGAATTGTTCTGAGGATGACATGGGTCTAAGGCACTTAGCACAGTGACGGGCCCATTGCCAGTACACCAGAAGAACACTTTGAGGCATTAACTGGGTCTTCCCTGCTACCATCAACACCACACACTTCACTGCCCTCCCCCTGCAGTCCAAGATATGCCCTGTCCCAGGGAAAAGTGGGGTTGATACAGCTGGAATGCCAAGCATAATAAAGTCAGTTGCTTAGATTTTGAGATTCAAATGAGAGTGCTGAACACAAGACCTAGACTTGGGAGAAAACTATTTCTGAGCATCCAGTAACTATTTGGCTCTAACCAGTAGACAAATAAGACTAGTGCAAAAGAACGCTTTCCCTTCTCCATCCAAGGTAACCATACCTCAGGCACCATAGCAGTGTTACCTGCACTGTAGGGATGTGCGGTTTCCCAAAGATTACCCCCATTATCTTCCCAGGGCAAACCGCCTCAGAAGAGAGAGGACTGTAGTGAGGGATAGAACACCAGATAAACTTTGAGGAAACTGAGAATGGTGGAGGTTTTTGTCTACTTCCTTTCTAGGGAGGGTAGCTAACCCCGCAGATGTGCTTATGCCACAGTGAGATGGAGCCAACAGAGAAGAGGTGGTTGTACCGGTGATGGGAGAGATGAACTCAATGACGGCCTTGTTTCCTGTGGCCCCCAAGAGGTGTGGGAGAATAAATGGACCCTCTCAAACCCTGAAAAGGGCTCAGAAGTTAGTTAGCCAAGAGTGACAGCCAACAGCCCAAAGGAGTCCTGTTGTAGAGGAACAGCCATGGATAAGCTGAGCCAACCAGATGGGCCTGCAGCCACTTTAAAGCATAACTCTGGATGCCAGTGGGGAGGGATCCTATGGTCAAAGACAAAATGGGGCAGTTATTCATCTCAGGAGCTACCAGCTCAGAGCACATGGTGTTATATGGTTCTCTCTCTCAGTCCCCACCACTGGGATTTCATCTAAAGGTGAGCAAGAGAGAAAGTGTGAGTGGGAATTAATCTCCTTGGTAGCTACTAGATTAATTTTTCTGCATCAAACAGAATGGGAGTGTAAGATAAAAATTATGTTCTGTTTTAGAAAATCAAAGATACAAATGTACCCACCTGAAACTAGCTTGGAAAATTAACATATACTAATTAAGACCATCGAGTTTCCTAAAACTCAGAAAGACATCTACTCTGACTCCCTACAAAGGAGCACAACAATATGAAATGGATTTAATCAGCAGATATCTTGGACATGGCAGTATGTCAATGATAAGGAATAAGTTTTTGGTAACTTTAAACATTTTTTTAAACTAAACGTTGAAAGGAGAGTTGAAGCCCAGCATTATTGCAGCACTGTCTGTGGGGAGAGACACTGTGTTTGACTGGGTTGTTATTCTAGGTTCTGGGTGGTGTTCCTGCAGTCAAAAACCCAGCGTTTTCTATGTTCTACTGCAGCCTGGATGCATAGCCCAAGAGCCTACTTAACTTGCTTTGCTACAATTTGGTATTCACCAAACAATGACAAACTTGGTTTTCCAAACACCAAAAGAGAGTAGGCACAGGACTCGGATACATGGAAAGATGTGGCCTGCTCCATAATTCACACATCGGTGTTCTGATTTAGAAATAAGTCTCTGAGGAGTTGATTAATGGAAGTGTCCTGGAGAAGGTTGCCAGATGCCGCAAATAAAAAGACAAGTATTGTATAGGACTATTTATACTAAAAAATTTGTTCATGGCTTATCTAAAATTCAAATTTAACTGGGTTCCCTGTAGTTTTTCTGTCAACCCTACTACAGTCAGCCCCCTGCCAGGTGGATGGATAAAATGTGCAAGGCTGAGGACCAATGCTGTTTCCAAGACCACCACCGCCAACATAATGCTACCCAACAGAGCACCTACCTAAGTAACCAGTCCAAGGTTAGGCTTAGTCTCCCTCTCCCCTCATAATCTTTATTCCCTCAAATCCTTCTCTTCATTTATACACAAAGTAACTAACCTCCTTAAGCTTCTCCGGTCTCTTATCACCTGTTCATTCTAAGACCAAATTTACAATGTGGACAATAAATACATAAAATTGAAAGCCACTTCTTGGTGGCATCTAAGGAGGTAATTAACATTATCAACAACATCTATTATGTTACAAGATTATTTGCTTCCTCACAGTAACTAGTTACATATGATGTTTTATTAACTTTCAACAAAGACATTTTCTAGTTCTTGACCTGAGTCTTACTTTTTCCCTTATTTTTGCCTCAATCACAACCCTAGCCTTTACCAAATCCATTGCACACTGGGATCCCCAGCCTTCAGGTTACCTTAAAGAAAAGGGAGTTGACTATTCCCTGTAGGGCCACTTCATTTGTGCCTAGGGAAAATTGAAGCAGGAAGAGATCGCAGAAGAAGCAGAGGAGCAGATTTGGTTTATGATTCAATGAGCAAGGAAAGATCTTGGGCACCTGCCTGGCTCAGTCAGTAGAGCATGCAACTCTCAAGTTCAAGCCCTGCATTGGGCATAGAGCTTATTTAAATAAAGAAAAGAGGGGTGCCTGGCTGGCTCAGTCAGTAGATAGAGTAATTCTTGATCTCAGGGTTGGGAGTTCAAACCCCACAATGGGTATGGAGATTACTTAAAAGTAAGATCTTTGGAAGGAAAGAAAGAGAGAGAGAGAGAGAGCGAGAGAGAGAAAGAAAGAAAGGAAGAAGGAAAGAAAGAAAGAAAAAAACATCTTGCTTTTTTTTTTTTTTTAAGCCAGCTCTCCTTCTCCACACTAACATATCATAAGGTGCCAGTATCTTATACTTGACTATGGTTTCCTTTTGCTGTCTACTAAAGAGGTTTTTGCCCATTGAGAGACCATATAGATTCTTTATCCTCAGACCAGTTGGAGCTAAGTTCATGCTACTTGACTCAAGACACCGTCAAGCTCCTCTATTCTAGACATAAAGTGCAATTTTTGCTAAGGAACTAGACTTTCTGGTGAAGTGTGATTTAGGCCATTCCTCTAGAATTCTGGTTTTAATTCATTGCTGGCATTTCTGAAGTAGTTTAGGGTGAACCTCTGAGATAAATGAGTCATCTTGGTCCTTCTATTCTGTTTCCCATTATTTTCTAACTTAAACATTTCAGGACTAACGATTAATATATCCTCTCAGCACTGCCAACGGGCAAGTCGTTCTGTAAACTATATTGGGAAATTAATGGACTTCCATTTGGGAAGAAGTAAACAAAAGTAGATAATATATATGTCTGTTTATCTATAGACACACAGTATTGAGAGCTAAAGAATGGTGGCATAGTTCTAAGCCAGGCTTGTCATCAGGTTAAAAAAAAAAAAAAACCAACCAGCCAACCACCAATTTGGTTTTTTTTTTTTCAAGCTGTCAGCTGAAAGCCAAGAGAAGTAAAATGTTAAATTGAACCTAAAGGAGATGTGGAGTTTTTTCGAGGTGGGGGTTTTAAGAAGCTGAGAGGATGCTATATTTGCTCCCACATTCCCCACCAAGTCAACTTTCTTTGCGTGGAAGTGAAGGCTGCTCTCAGATTCTGGGCTCCCAGGGGAAGTTGGGAAGGTTCTCTGCCCCCCACTGCGACCATGGTCTTATGGTTTGCTTTTACAGGTATGTTTAGAAAATTTCCTCGGATTAGTCACTTGGATGGTTTGGGGGACAGAGACAGCTAGAGGCAGCCAGAGGCTTTGCAGGCTCCTTCCTTCCTCGGTGGGCACTTGACAGCAGGTGAGACCAACTTTGTTATCAACCAGCGTTTGTTCTCCCGCCGTCCAAAGTGCAAACATTTCTCCTTAGCTACTGCACATGAACATTATGAGAAGTGTCCAGCCCCCTTCTGTTTCAATGTAGCCCTCACACCACATCTGATATTTTGATAACTAACCTTAGGTCAGCACCCTACAGTTTGTAAGACACTCTCATACATATGATCTTATTTGATCCAGTTGCCCACAAGCCTTATCAAGGTGAGCGACTGTCATGAGCCATCAGGAAATAGGGGAAGTGTGGAAGTTCTCCAGAACTTGCAGTCAGGAAAAGCCATCGGTATTACCTTAGGCAGAATATCAGTTTATTTGATAACTGAAAAAAACTACAAGATAGTTTGCACAGTGTGAACCCATTTATGCAAAAAAAATATATGGGTATATCTATATATGTATAGAGATAGTTTAATTGTGTACATTCACATACACAAGCATACAGATATAGGTGTATGTGTGTACATTCAAATGTGTATGTACAATTTTATAATGGGCATTATTTTTATGTTATTTGTTACATATTTATAATATTTATATTATATTTGTTATGTTGTGTTATGTTTTTATGTTATTTGTTACATATTCATAATAGTTTATAATTAAACATAATAAGGTACATTTAAGGAAAAAGTTTATTGTGGTGATCAGCTCACAGTGCATACAAATATTGACTCATCATGTTATAGATCTGAAAGTAATATAATGTTATATGTCAATTGTACCTCCATAAAAGGTAAATAGAATAATAGATAAATAATCTGGGGCAAAAAAAAAAAAAAAAGAAAGAAAATAGCAAATTGGTGTTAGCATTTCTTTTTCTCACCCTCAATTAAGGGAAGTAAGGTGGTTGTTGTGTCATTAAAGGTCGAGGTCGTACTCAGAAGAGCTGCCTGAGAAGGGGGATGGAGTCTAATAGGAAGATGAGGACCCCACCCAGCAGTTTTGTCCCCCCCGCCTGATACAAACCCTGTGCTTGCCGAGTGCTAGCATGAGAGCTGTGTTGTTGAAGAAAGACGTCTTCTGTTCCTGAGAACAACTCAAACACATCTACATGTGGTCCAGTGCACATCTGAATCAGAGCATCAAAAGTATCAGATGTTACATATGTTTTCTCTGGCCAGCTTAGCAGACAATCATGGGGCTTGCATATGTTAGAGCTGCAATTGAAAATGATGGCAAGTCCTGTGCCAATTTCCAGGGAAGTAATGTGATGTCGTGGGAAGAACAGGGCATTCGAATCAGGCACTTTTGCGATTGAACATCAGCATCGCTACTTACTTACATATGTCCATGGGCATGGTCTTAAGCCCTCGGGGCTTCAGTTTCCCTCTCTGTTAAATGTGACCAATAATACTTATATCACAGGATTGTTTCACAAACACATCTCAAGTTTCGCTCTCTAGACATGATGCTGAATTGCTGGTTGTCAGAGCTAGGAAGCACACACCCGGTGACCAATCAGACTTTGCCGGTATCCCACATTCACTGCATCAGATTGAATTTCCACCTCTTTGTGTACATCGTGGGGTCACTCCCGTGGCATTTGCAAATATGAATAAATTGGGTGTGTTTTCTTACAGCTAGGAAATGGCACTGTTTGTCAATACTTCCACAAACAAATGAACACACTAGAGGCTGAGGTTCTGCAAATAAACCCCACATGCCTGTGAAATGAAGGATGCTTTGAGAGATCACTAGACGAGGGAAAAAGACTCCCACGGTTGGCTCCCTTTCCTTTTCTAACGTAATCTTCATTAGAAGTCCTCCGCCCACCCCTAACCCATCAACTTCCAAAGACCAGGAGTAACATACCTGGAGAAGTAGACCCTGAAACACACGACGGGTCTTCCTAACAATCTGGGGGATTCCTTAGAAACAGGAGGCTTTTGGTGCAAGAAGATTCAATTTGCAAAAGCTGCGTAGTCTCTTCGGTCCTCCATTTCCTCAGCTGTAAAAGAAAGAATTAAGGATTACCAAATTCTGTTCCAGTTTTGGCGTGTTACGTCTAGAATCCTCTCGCTCAAGTCTTCGCTCCTGTATTCCCCTTGCTCCGTGTACATTTATGCAACCAACACCTCTTCCCTGGGTCGGTGCAACTGCCTCCAGTCTTGCTCCTCCATAACCATGCTACACGTAGCTTGCAAAATGATCTTTCCAAAATGTACATCCACCTCAAGTGTTTTGGTGGCTCTCCATTACCTCCACAATAAATTCCAAATTCTCTGCACAACCCTCAATGACTTATCTACCTTCCCAGCAGCATCTCCTGTCATGTCACTTCTCATGCAACTCTGGGCGAACAGAACTCCTTAGAGTTTCTTTCTTGCCTCTATGCTTGGCATATACGATCTCCTTGAACGGAATGTCCATCCCCATGAACACCCTACATCTGCCAAGCCAATCTTTCCTTCAAGGTTAACTCAAGTAGCACCTTCTCCAAGAGGCAATTAGATGCCTCTCCTCTGAGCCCCAGTCAGACCACAGGGAACTAACTCTGTCATAGTACTCATCACACAGCATTAGAGTTGTTGTTTTCTTAAAAAAAGGCTGCCTTTCTGCTCTGGCAAAGGATTCAGTACTCAAAGCATCACCAGTACAGATGAAACTCAAGAAAGGAGGAGGTATGCAGATAGATTCCTGTTCTCCCTGGTCCTGGTGAGGCAGGGCCAGGTTGGGGTGTAGCTAAAAACACCTAGGGCAGTGCTCCCAAGGAGAAATCCCTAGTTGCTCTTCCCAAGCTTGAGTGGGGCTTTGCTGGATGGTGGTAATGGAGGGGAATATTTTGGGGTTCAGATACTAAGCAATATGAGCTTAGGGGCTCAGTGCTTAGGGAAGTGCTTGAAATGTTCAGCCAGAGGCCTTGAGTTTCCTAGTCTCATAGGAAATTCAGGTTGGGTACAGCCAGCCCCTCCAGTTGGAGAAAGAGGGAGCTAGCCCATTGTCAGGCAACCCCAGAGAAAGCCCCTAGAGCCATTCATTGGTCAGTCCTGCTTATGACAGCATACTTCCTACCCATATCCCCCAAACCTAGCTAAGTACCCAATACATAAAAGGTACTCAATAAATATCTAGAGCTACCACTTACTGCGTGCCTATTGCATGCAAGCAACTTGACATTTTATTACTAGTTCTCACAATGACTGTGCAAGATAGGTGTCATTAGCTCCATTCTATAGATGGGGAAATTGAGGCCAAAGAAGGCTAAATGACGTGCCTGAGATCATATAAGTACTACAAGGTGGAGTTGGAATCTGAACACATATCTCTAGGATTCCAAAACCATTGTTCTTGTCCCCAGGTTGTGTAGCCTGTCTATATGAAGCACAAACACCCCAAACCCCCACCCCCACCCCCAACTCTCCTTCCCTATCTCTGTCTCTATCCCTGTCTCTCTGTCTCCAACTCTCTCTCTTGTCTGTGGGTGGATACTCCTCCCTCCTTTTCCTGAAGTCCAAGCCTTACTGCCGTCCTACTGAGATATGCTTCTCCAGTGGGGCCTCCTAACTCATCTGCATTGTCACAGGCTGGCCTGGAGTTCTTTACCTACTCCCAGTCTAATCTAATCTCTATTTTCCAAACCCCATGTGTACTTGAAAAGCAGTTGTTAGTAAAAGCTCCAGGTAAAATGAAAGGTAAATTAGGACCAGGAACAACAAGGAAGCTAAGAGCCAGGAGCCAAACCTGGTTCCTTGGCAGAGCCCTTGGAGACAGAATGACCCGAGGTCAGTCAAGCCTGGACCCTGAAGCAGGAAAGGCCTCTGGCCTTTTCACTCCACAAGAGGTCCAGGGACCAACCCAGAACATGATGACTCTGGCAGAGGCAGCTGCTGTATTCCCCAGGGACTTGTAAACCCGAACAATCACCATCTCTCTCCCCCTCCTCCTCATGAAAAGCATTTATTAAATAGCCTAATTATTAAACAAAGCAGGTGGAAAAGAAAGGTGGGAAACTGGAAGGTTGAATTGAGCTTTTGAAAAAGCCAGAAAAATGACTCAGTGTGAGTAACACCTCATTTGGAGAACAAAGTGGATGCTCCTGATCCAGCCAGGTGCCTTGTTAAACCTGTAGGAGAGAGATACGGCAACAGACCATTTTTTTTCCTCTCTCAGTCCTAAATGCTGTGAGCTCAGAGCTGAACTGGCAAGCTTCTAGAATAAATTCAGAGGATTTATTCTCTCAACAAGGGCCAGAAAATGGACAGAATCACAGGAAAGAAAAATACATAATATCCGTTCAAATCAATGTTTAGAATATGGGAAGACATTTTATTATCGAATTAACTAGATCATAAGCTCCTTGAGGTAAGAAATTGTGCTCTGTTTATTTTTGAATTCTAAAATGGAGTCCAGTGCCTGGCATATAGTGGATATGCTCAAATGTTTGCTGGAAGAAAATCGAAGGCAGGAGCTGAGTCTTACACAATTTTGTCTTCCCCTCAGTGCCCAGCTCTAAGTGAATGAATGATGGGGCATTAATCAATGAGAAATGCAGAGTTTTAGATTTGCCTTTGAAGGAAAACCTGTGCCTTTGCAAGCAATGGTATAATTTCCCTAATTATGCAAGAAGTCTGTGTTCACGTCCTAACATCATCTTGATTTTACCCTCTGAGAAGACAGAACTTTTGCTAAATGAATCTGGCTGCTAAAAAGAGTCAGTTCTGGTGGCTTTTCTCCCTCCTCATGATGAGTCAAACAATCCTGAACATCGAGAGCCATCAAGGCATTTCTTTTGTTCTTGCCTGGGCTCGGGTCAGGCACCTGGGATTCCTGTGAGAACTGGTTTAATTTGCCTCCAGCTTTTTTAGTCCCTCCCTACTCTCTGTCCTCTCCTCCTTGTTCTTTGTCTTGCCCCTGCTGAGTTTTGACTCTCTTCCTTCAGCAGCTCCAGCTTCTGCCAATCCAGTAAATCTCCACTCTCTCCATTTAGCACATTTGCAGATACTCACGTCTGGATCATATGAATAGCCAAGAAAGGACACAGAGTGTGTGTGTGTGGGAAACCGAGGCAGGAACAGGTAGAGGCAAGAACTTTTCTCCATGAATGTCCTAAGTAGAGGGTGGTGGGACATGGGGGGGGGCTTTCTTTCCCATTCACATATTGAGACCGGTGCAAGTCCCTAATGGGCTTCACTTGGAAGGCAAGGTGTGCTCCAATATAATACTTCCCCTCACAAATACATAGACCTCCCTATTTCTTAGCAGAGGGACAGAAACTTAGAGAAGTTAGGAGACCACCCCCTCCAAGCTCAGCAAGGTACTGTTCCAACAGGATCCCCTCCCGGGACCTCTCCATCTTGGCATTTATCATACCGGGATACAGTTATTTGCTCATATATCATTTTCTACTCTATGTTCTGTGTGCTCCCTGAGGGCAGAAGCTGTGTCTTTCATTTTTGTAATTTTCAAGGATAAAGTCCTCAATAAATGTTTGCTGAATTAATGGCTTGCCCAAGGTCATCCAACTAATAGGTGGCTGAGCTGTGAACAGAACCAAATTCTCTGTCCCTCCAAATCCTATATCCTTGCTGTCTTACTAGGACACTTTCTGGAAGAAAATGCCAATTAAGCATTGGCAGGTTTATGAACTTTATGGAGAGATTTTAACTTTTATTTTCCTTTCTTCTTGATATTGTTGGGAACTGCAGACGGGTACTCAGAGCTGAGCCAGGGTAAGGTCTATGTTCCTGTTCCTGAAATAGCTGAATTCATCACCTCTTCAGAGGGGGAAGCTTTGTCATGGAAGTGAAGGCTGCAAATCTCCACACATGGCTTTCAAGCTCCCTCTCCTACCCTCCTGCCAGGTGTGAACAACCACTTTGAAGTAATTTGAGGACGACCCGGAGGAAATGTCAAAGTCTTTGATCTGTGGTTCTTAAAACATTGGAGAGTTTTCTGATCTTGTTGGTTCTGAACGACTAGGCTGAAAATCTGGTGGGAAAAGTTTTGTTTCTTCTCTTACCTGGTCACATGTGCTGATCACAGAGGGCCTTTCTGGTCACCCACAAGGGAGATGCCAGTATTTCACTTTGATGAGATGAAGAAGGCCACTGTGAAGAGAGAGGTACCCAGGCTGCTGAGGGTGGAAGGGATTTCCTGGTTTTCTGTGTACATTCTTCTTTGTCACAGAGTTGGCATCAGGTTTCAGGGAAAGGAGATACAGTCTTTTTTTCAGAAGAATGTTTTCTAACTCCAGTGGCATAGCCATTTAGTACAAGACTCATGTACCTGGAAAACACAGTTAAAATCCCCAGGAGGGAGAGGTGTGCCTGGGTGGCTCAGTTGGTTAGGCATCTGACTCTTGATTTTGGCTCAGGTCATGATCTCAGTCAGGATTTTGGGATCAAGCCTCAAGTCGGGCTCTGCGCTGGGCATGGGGCTGACTTAGGATTCTCTCTCTCTCCCTCTTTTCCTGTACGGCGTGTACTCTTTCTCTCAAAAAAAAAAAAAAAAAAAAGAAAGAAAGAATAAAATTCTCAGGTAGAAGAAAGAGCCACCACCCTGTGCATTTGTCAATAAACACTTCACTTCTGTTCAGGATGCACATGAAAAAAAAAACAATTTACTATGTATTCATGCTTTTAACTTTTTTGAAGCATATCCACATGTATTCTGAAGCTCTGTGTTGTCCCCTTTCTCATTGCACCAACTCTAGAAACCCCCCTAAAGCATAAATATTTAGCTTCTGAAGCTTTGGAAATGGCATGGATGTTTCTAGAAAAAAGTAACTAAGTTTCCTCCAATGTCAAAAATTCATGAGAGGTGACACTTAGATCAGTGAATTTAGTATATTAGTTGGCAAAGTATTTATTAGCCAATTTAGGCAGTATCTATTCTGCTACACAGAAGGCATTTGATAAAAATGGTTGAGTGACTGAATTAAAACGTGTTGTTTGATCCTACCTATATACCCTTTTTCAGTGTCTTCATCTTTATTCTTGTTTCCTCATGAATGAATTTCCTGATTTTTTTTCCCTCCTTGTTTCCTTTCATTTGGAAAGTATTCTATCGGCTTGTTGTAAAACAGAAAAAAAGGGAAAATGTCCAAAATAAAAAATTAAAACCCATCCTTTCATCTACTCTGCTCTCTTTAGAGGTAAACACTGTAGTCAATGTGATCTTTGTTTTTATTACAAAAGTGGGAGCATACAATATATATTTATTTGCTCCTCGGTTTGTCTTATTCTTTTTAATGGCCTCTTTGTATTTGTCAGCACGCATAGCAGACGCTGTCAATGCTCTTCTCATATCCCCTCAGAAACTTTTATCACTTACACGTAGAACAGTCTGACTTCCTTTGGCCAGTGTGTCCACGATTGTCCCATAGCTCCTTCCAGCCACTAAAACCAATTTTCCCTTGGGCAGTTGGCTGTAAGTACTTGGAAATTAACATCCCTGTGGGAAACAGGCTTTCACAATGCCTAAAAGTTGTAGGAGTACAAATACCCCAGTTCCTTGGCCCCTTGGCTAGGATATTTCTGAGGCATGTGCTTTGCACTGTTTGTTCAGTTTCTCTGAAAGATTAAACTCTAGCAGCTCCCCATGATGGCTGGCTTAGTAACACACATTCATTGGCTCTCTGCGTTTCCCTGCACCACTTCTGCTTTTCTCTACTCACACTTCCCAAACATCTTGCCCTTGAATCCTAGTCACAAGATCTGCTTCCAGAGGAACATAAGCTAAGATAGCATGGGTATGCTCTTGTTTATTTAATCTTTTTCGTATTAATGACCATTTGAGTTGTTTGTGATTTTCAATAAAAATAACACTACAATGGAATTTTTTTTATTAAAAAAAATTTTTTTACAGTTTCTTTTTCATTTTTGAGACAGAGCATGAACAGGGGAGGGGCAGAGAGAGAGAGGGGGAGACACAGAATCTGAAACAGGCTCCAGGCTCCGAGCTGTCAGCACAGAGCCCGACATGGGGCTCGAACCCATGGACCGCGAGACCATGACCTGAGCGAAGTCAGATGCTTAACCGACTGAGCCACCCAGGCACCCCTACAATGGCATTTTTTTAAATGTTTTTCTTTAATTTATTTTTGAGAGAGTGCAAGTGGGGGAGGGGCAGAAAGAGAGAGAGACACAGAATCTGAAGCAGGCTCTGTGCTGACAGCAGAGAGCCCAATGTGGGGCTTGAACTCATGAACCATGAAATCATAACCTGAGCCGAAGTCAACACTTAAATGACCAAGCCACCCAGATGCCCCAATACTGCAATGGAATTTTTATCCATGGGGCTTCAGCATGTGCACATATTCCTGAATTATAATTGCTAGGTTAAAAGGAATCACACATTTGGTATTTAAGAGATACTGCTAAACTGGCCCCCCAAAGTGGCTTTATTAATAATATCCTTCAGGAGCCTGGGTGGCTAAGTAGGCTAAGGGTCCCACTCTGGCTCAGGTCATGATCCCACAGTTCATGAGTTCAAGCCCTGCATCCGGCTCTCTGCTGTCAGCACAGAGCTTGCTTTGGATACTCTCTCCATCTCTCTCTGCCTCTCCCCCCTCAAAAATAAATAAATAAACAAAAAATAATAATATCCTTAACAACAATTTGCTGGCATGCACTTTACCTCACCATTATAAATATTTTAATTTTTTCTGATCAGTTAGACACAAATAGATGTATATTTTAATCTGTATTTTTTAGATTAATTAGGACAAACATTGCAGCATTTCAAGTAGTTATCAGTTGATGGGAAAAAACATACACAAAAAACACACCCCTGATGCAGAATACATTACAGTCTGGATTTCATTAACCAATGATGTAAAATATTATCAGTGGTGGTGTGGCCACATCGAGCAAAGGTCCCAGCACTTCCTTGGCCCTCAGGCCTCCAAGTGGGGCACACTATGCCTACAAAGGGAGTCACACCAGATGTGGAAAACTTCAAGTCTTACTCTGCCTTAACCTTACCATCTCAGGGTTTTTGTCACCTTATACACACAAGTCATATTTCTGTCTAAAAGAAAGCATACAAGGGGCGCCTGGGTGGCTCAGTCTGTTGAGCATCTGACTTCAGCTCAGGTCATGATCTCGCATTCTGTGAGTTTGAGCCCCGCATCGGGCTCTGTGCTGATGGCTCAGAGCCTGGAGCCTGCTTTGGATTCTGTGTCTCCCTGGCTCTCTGCCCCTCCCCCGTTCATGGTCTCTCTCTCTCTCTCTCTCTCTCTCTCTCTCTCTCTCTCTCTCTCTGTCAAAAATAAATAAACATTAAAAAAAAGTTAAAAGAAGGCATACCAACCTTGGGCTTTCTTGGTTTTTCAATAAACTTAACACGGCCAGGTCTACCTGGACAATAGCTCTGCCTACACCTTTCCAGCTCTCTAAGAAGGTCCATTTCTCTGAAGACCATCCATTGCCTATGATTTAATACTCTTGTCTGCATGGTTCTGCAACTGAGTGTGGTCCGAAAACCACAATTAAAATCTGTTTCCCTAAAACCATCTGTTCATATGCTCAATGATGTTTTGTATCTCTTATGTGATTGGCTAGTTCATATCTTTTGGCTAGTTCATATCTTGTGTCTGCTTCTCTACTGACTTATTTGTGTGTTTTTTTGTATTTATATGTTGAAATTTTTTTGTGTGTATTGTGGATATCGACCCTTTGCTTGTTATATATGTCACATTCTCTCTTAATCAGTTGATTTTCATTTACTTTTTACAGTGTTCTCTTTTTTTTGAAATTTGAACACTTATTAGACACTTAGTGACATTAAGACTTGTTAACCACTTTTTTAGGTGTGAAAAGTTTTGTGATTATGTTTTATTTTTTTTTATTTTTATTATTATTTTTTTTAACGTTTATCTATTTTTGGGACAGAGAGAGACAGAGCATGAACGGGGGAGGGGCAGAGAGAGAGGGAGACACAGAATCGGAAACAGGCTCCAGTCTCTGAGCCATCAGCCCAGAGCCCGACGCGGGGCTCAAACTCACGGACCGCAAGATCGTGACCTGGCTGAAGTCGGACGCTTAACCGACTGCGCCACCCAGGCGCCCCTGTGATTATGTTTTAAAGAGCCCTTTCTTGGAGAGAGGCATTCTGAAATACAGAACAAATAACTCAATACCAGAGATTTGCTTCAAAATAACACAGGAGGGGGCAGGTGAGTTGTGGGTAATTGGTGGTCAGAGCTGCGTAATGGGTACACAGGGTGCCTGTACTATTCTGTGGACCACTACCCTATGTTTGAAATTCTTCCTAATTCAGAACCATAGAAAGGGACCAGGCAAGGTCTCACGTAGTACTCCCACTTCCAGTCCAGCCCCAGACTTCTCCCCCTGGGCCAAGCCCACAATTTGAGGAGCACTCATGTCTGTGTCTCTGCTTGCCACAACAACAGCGGCAGGAGAGGTCCCAGGAGAGAGAATCGCTTTAATGGGCGTCCCGCCAGCAGTTTTGTGCTCCTCAATGGCTCAGCGACTTGCTGCCTTTGTGCAAGCAGTGAAGGATGACCTGGACGCTGGCCGGCGTGCTCAAGCGCCGGGTCCAGCAGTGTCTGTGCTTGTGTTGTGTTTGATGTTGTTCAGCGGGTACTCGTTTCCATGTGCCTTTCCCGGTTCTGCTGTATGGTGGGTTGTCCCCAGGTGTGGGGGAGCCCCAGCCAGGCCGGGGGGCTAGAGCCACCTGTCGGGGCCCAGCTGGAGACCTAGAGATCCGACCAACTATTTGTTTTTATTTATTTATTTCTTTTTGAGAGAGAGAGAGAGAGAGAGAGAGAGAGCGCGAGCATGAGTGGGGGAGGGGCAGAGAGAGAGGGAGACACAGAATCCGAAACAGGCTCCAGCCTCCGAGCTGTTAGCACAGAGCCTGACGGCGGGTTCGAACCCACCAACCATGAGATCATGACTGAGCTGAAGTCAGACGCTTAACCATCTGAGCCCCCCAGGCACCCCTATACAGTGCTTTTCAATTTGTATATAGTCAGATCTGTAGAGCTATCCATTTATGATTTTGGGTTCTGTGTCTTGCTTAGGAAGGTTATTCATTCCTACCCAAAAATCATGAAAAATATTCTCCTTTTCTTCTAGCACTTTTTATCATTTTGGGGTTTTTGTTATTATTGGTTTTGTTTATATTTAGATACTAATCCATCCAGAAATTCTTTTTGTGGATGATATGAAGAGGACATCTACCTTGAGAATTTTATCATTTTTGTTGCTACTATAAGTGAGATATTTTCACCAGTGGATTTTTCTTTTCTTTTTTAAAAGTTTTTAATGTTTATTATTTATTCTTGAGAGAATTAGAGAGACAGAGCATGAGTGGGGGAAGGGCAGAGAGAGAGGGAGACACAGAATCCAAACAGGCTCCAGGCTCTGAGCTGTCAGCACAGAGCTCGACGTGGGGCTTGAACTCATGGGGTGTGAGATCATGAGCCACCCAGGCACCCCTCCCCCACTGCATTTTCTGAGTTGTTATTGCTAGTATATAGAGCACATGCTTACTTTGAAGATTCAATTTCATCCTCTCCCACTGCCTCATGTCAATAGGAACTAGATCTTTGTGTTGAAGGAAGATCCTCTCATACTGGTCAGCATGCTAGTCAGGTAGCTATTAAGGTGTCTCTTTTGGCTTTTGTTTCTTCATCTGTTAAATGGGGAACTTGGACCGAACAGTCTTTGTAGTCCCTTCCTGCATTAGTAATGCTAAGGTTTTAAATAATTTCTTTTTTCTGACCAAAGAGTAGTTCAATTTTAGGAGAGAAAACTGAATCCTGTAGCTCTTCACCTTTGAAAATGATACCGAGGGTGGTAAAGATTAGCATCCCCTGGTCTTGGATTCAATACCTTGGCTATATTTAGCTAGATCCGGCACCTTTGGGAACAGGACACTTGCAATACTGAGCTAAGAGTGGGGTAAGGCACCCATTCTGCATTTACCTGCTGACTTTCTGTGAAATACTTTGCTTCTTTCCAAAGAAGGGGCAGAAATGGTCTCCTGCTATTAGGAAACTCTTTTTCTAGAGACCTGGCATTATAGAGTTTGCTAAGCCTGATCTGGAGGCCGTCCACCCAGGGGTTCAGTATGTAAGTGTGTGAGCCCATCTACCTAGTGCTGTCTCCCAAGTGGTTCTAACAGTAAATGCATGGGAAAGTTTGATGTGTAGCTATCTAGGAGAAGCATAAATATTCACTGGGGGCCAGATAACCTACAGTTTCTACCAAACTTCTAGGTCAGCCTTGATTTGTGTTATATTGCTACCATTTGCTTTAAAATTTCAGCATCGTTAAGATATATGTCATCTACACTGGAGGGACAGTTAATTAACATTTGGAGTCCCCACAAGGAAATTCACTCTTCAGAGATGAATAGATGATGAAGGAAGGATTCCAAACAGAACTCTAAGCAAAACAGACTCTAACAAGAGAAGGGTTCCAACTTCATATATTCCAACTTTGAATATATATATTCAAAGATATATATAGGTATATATCTTTACGTATATTAACACCAGAGGGCTTTCTTAATTAGCATGGCAAATGTTAGATATTAGTTTCCGCTGGCAAAATAAGTTGTGTTCAAGGTGGATGCGTATGCACATGCACCTTGGCCCAAACAGCTCAGTATCTTCCATGCTTCAGGCTGGCCCAAACCAAGATCCAGTCTGCTCCAGTTTAAGCCACCCTACAAATGATCAGTAACTCAATCCCAGCTAGAAGTTTGGTTTAATCCTGCCAAGTTCTAATGGCAGGTCTAATAGTTATGGTAATTTGGAAGCAGTGATGAGCATAAAACGTATTTCAAGATAACAGCCACAACAGTAAAGTGATGTGAAATATCTATGACTTCTATTGGTGACAAGGACACAAGATCTGCTAATACTACTATAGTTTATTGCCTACATCATTGTTGAAGAAAATGCTAACTCATTTAGAAGTTAGGAAAAATAAATTTTTTTTTTCATTCAAAAACATAAAGTAGAGTCTTTGAATTCTCTAAACTGACCTTTGGTGGGGGGGAGGCACAGACTTAGGATAAAAACTCCTGCGCCTAGCCTAGTAAATGTTTGATTCTAGAGAACGCTTTCCAAAAGGCCTTATTGCTAACAGTGCCCCTCATGAGAATGCCAGTGTCCTGGCCAAAAGAGTCTCTCTCTCCTGGAGATACCAGAACCGGTGGTGGCGTTAAAGGCCACACAGAATCTCCTTGATTCTGTGTTGCTTGTTCCCAGGGTACCCACAAAGCCCTTGCAAGCACAGGTCCCTCATCTACAATGAGCTGTACAAAAACACAGGCAAGCTTCGATGGGGCATCAGCTTGGATGAGAAAGTTGTCCTTTCTCAACAAATCCAATTTTTCCTAAAGAAGCATAACAGAGACTTCTATCAGACTCCAACATGAAAACATTCATTCACTTTACCACCCAGAGCACTTTTCCCTTCCAACTACTGTATCTCTACATTTGCATAATTAAACGGGCCATTTCATTGGTTTTCCTAGAATTAAGTAACCATCTGCCCTAAAGCTGTATCCAAGTCTTGCTTCTTGCAAAGCCCAAGGCTCTCTTATGGACTTTTTTTTTTTCTTCAAGTTTATTATTTATTTATTTTGAGAGAGAGAGAAAGCACAAGTTGGGGAGTAGCAGAGAGAGGGAGAGAGACAGAAACCCAAGCAGGCTCCAGGCTGTCAGTGCAGAGTCCAATGTGGGGCTCAAACTCATGAACCATGAGGTCATGATCTGAGCCGAAGTCAAATGCTTTACCAACTGAGCCACCTAGGCGTCCCTGGACTCTTTGAAATCTGAGTTTACTATTGACTTGCCCTGTGTCTTCTATTCCCTTCACAAAGATTTCAAAAGTCTTCGGGCCAAAACTTAGTCCCCGCTCAAGCATCCCAAGTAGTCTGTGAAGCACGTAGGCATGCCTTGTGAGGACGGAGCTGAGAGTTCTCCTTCCCCTGTGTCACTGATGGCCATTGCCCCCACACCACCCAGTACCCTGATGCTGGTTTCACAGAAAAGGGAGCTGATCAGCAGGAAATTGCCACCTGTGGGGTACCACCTGGCCAGGGTACTAGTGGAGGATAGGACTGGACAATAAGACAGCAGAAGGAAGGCTTCCTCCACTTCTGCCTCCTTGTCCTCTCTTGTTCCCAGGCAAGGAGGGAGTCTGGTACCCCAAGGAGCGTGTTCTGAGCCACTTAGAAGGCAAGCAAGTACAGAATCAATCTAAATGCATGTGCTGTTCTCTGCGTGGGACAGGCTGCCCTGGGTGTGAGGGACTGGTAGGAGAAAGTTGTATAGAGGCTGTGGGCAAAGACCTAGGTGGGATCTTGGCTTTCACAGCCCCCTGGAGGCACATTGGTGGGCAGTGGTTCTGGCATCAGGAGGGGCAAGAAACCAAGCCTGCCCCTCCCTGGGCGCCTCTGCATTCAGCCAGTACAGACTCTGTGCACAGGCTCACTGCTACCCTGGGCATTCTTACTTTGGCTGGGGGTAGAATTTATCATCACGTGGTCTTATCACCTAAATGGGCATGAAAAGAGAATAGGGAGGGAAAACTCTTTGCAGGAAAATGTCCTTTCTTTCCCAGATTCGTGGGCTCCTTACCCTTCCCAACATCTGACTTGATCCCCCAATTTCTCCAGATTTATGACCTTTCTTCTAAGTGATCCCTCCAGAGTCCCCACCATGGTGCTCCCTCCAGAGGTACTGCCTTGAGGGAAGCATTATGGTGTTAGCTCCCCCACCCCAGGTTACCGAGGAGCCATAATTAACCTCTACTGAAACAAAAGATTCCATCTATAGAACCTCATTTGTTTCCTTCTCTGCAGCTGGCTGGGCTGGTGGCTGGGACCCTTTCTCAGTCACGTTTTTCTTAAACCTTTCTTTTACATCCAGGAAATGACTAGTTGGTTATAGTTAAAGTGTATGTTAGGGCCATTCCAGGAACCAGCTGACTCCTTGTATTTCCTGCTTTTTGTTCCATTAAAATACCAGAAGGGTAGAAGGGTGGTTTCACTTAGGCACTCCCTTTCTGGGGCTTGAAGACAACCCAGAGGCTCTTTCTAGCCTCCCTCTGAGCTGTGAGCTTTGTAAACACCAGCCATGGCTGCCTCACACTCATCACCCTCCACTGTGTCAGGAAGCTTCGGGCAAACACCTAAAGCTCTAGTGACAGCTAGACATCCCACACTACCTGGCCACCTCCGGTCCCCAAGCCCCCACCACCAAAGTATTCATCTTGGAGCTTGGAGTCAGAGGAGCCCTGGCTGTCTGCCTTCCTAGCTGTGTGATCATGGACGAGTTAGTTAAACTCTCTGAGCCTCAGAAGAGGGATCATGATAATGATAATACCAACTTGCAGAGATTAAACCAAGTGGGTTTTGTAAACAGTGCTAAATAGGCTCTAAAAGCCTATTCAAAATTTAGCCACATCGTTTCTCAGAATGTTGGGCTGAAAAGGAGCTTTAGCCCAGAATGGAAGCATCGGCAGTGGCACGGAACAAGGACCCTCTGGAGAAGGAGCCCTGATGAGATAAGACTAAAGCCCTGACACATCAAGGAAACTCAGTGCTTGACACAGAGTAGGCGGTCAGCAAACATGCGTCAGTTTCCCGATGGTTCTGGGTGTCTGCGTGAGCACAGGCCAAGGGGCTTCAGAAAGCATGTGAAACACCTACACCTGCCTTATAGATCGTCAGAATTGACAGCATCGCCCACAGCCCCCAAAGTTGTGGTTGCCCAGGAATGGCAGTAGAGAAAAACACCCCGGTTTCAGTCTGACTGAACCCCATGCCGGGCCCCTCCCACCCTATGCCATTTTGCCCTCTCTCTAGCCCTGTCCCACGGACGGGGTGACCGGCCAGTCTGTCCACAAAGGGTTAATCTGCAGGCTGGCATCCAGGCGACTGCTTAACTGGAGCCCAGACTTCTATTTACCGGCACATAATTCTTTGCTTTGACAATCGTGTCTGAGTGTTTTAACACCTGGCTGGCCCCGACGGAGTTTGTTTGACCATGTTTTGAAAAGTGACTTCAGCGCTGGCGGTGGTAATTGGCACGGCACCATGGGCTGGCGACGTGGCAGCGTGACAAACTGGAGCAATCCGAACTCCACAGCTGATTTCTTTTCTGTGGCTTCCTGCTGCTGCTGCTGCGTGTCCATAGGGCACCGACAGTCCAGGAAGAACACTGGGCCCGGGCCCTTCCGTCCGATGGGTCTGTTGTGTGAGGTGTGGGGGTGGTGTTTTTCTCTTAGACATCCTTCTACAAATAGCCAGGTATTTTCCAGTGGCTCACGGTGGAAAGGCTCTGATGCAATGGTCCGGCCTGTGACATTCCTCCGGGTTCCGTGGGTACCAGGTTAACCTGAGACAAACCTTGAGAGGAATGTGGGCACAAAGACCACCTGCATGTGACAAGCAGAGGCTGTTCACGCACAGCTTGCTGGGGCAATGAGGTCAGCCGCCATCACTTGCTTTTGGCAGAGGCTCAAAGACAGGTGGAGCAGTGGAAAAGCTACACGGTGGAAAACAGAGAAGACTTCAGATACGCTCTGACTGGAGGCTGCCGGCGTGGGGGAGCTGGCGGCAGCCTAAGCAGAAGCGGGGCACATTGTGTGATTGGTTCAGAGAGTCCATTTGGCTTTCTCTGGTTGGTCCTGAGTTGGAAGCTTAGGCAAAATTTAGGGAAGTTGATGATTCCGGGCCGATTACTACAGAGGTTGTGCTTTGGCTTCCTGGGCTGGTTGCCATAGAGGTTGGGGGTCAGAGTTCAATTTTTACATATGGTCTGGCCATCGTTCATTTACTCCGTCAGTCTCTCAAGAATTTGAGGATCCTTGTTAGTCTGGATTACCTCATTTTATTCGGGGACGGTTAAAGTGCTGCTCAGTAAAAGTGGATGCACAAACAAAACGAGGCTGGAAACACCCAGAACGCCCAATTTTGTGCCGTTCAGAAAATTAATTCTGTGCGTAAATAATTGTGCGTAAATTTTAAAAGGTTGTTTCTGAAGAGATTCCAATGACATTGGAAGTGTTTACAAATGTGAGGCCGACACTGCCTCAGACCTGTGCCATGTCACACACCCCACAGGCTGTGGGGCTCGGCCCCTTTCCTTAAATTCGACAAAGACTCCCTCACCCAAGGCATGGAGGGATTTACATCCGGTTAAGCGGACTCTAAAATGAATATCGTTTCTGAGTGTCTTGGTCACCAGGCTTCTTCCGTGGTTCCAGCTCTGATCTCCCGCCATGCTCACCGGCCTCCTCTTCTCTCTCTTCTGCCCTCTTTCTTCGCCTACCCTCAAAGGAAAACACAGGTTCTTCCTATTATCTTCTGCACCCAATTCACCTCTCTCTAGTCCCTCCCTGCAAAAGCCACTCTCCCTTAACGTGTGCAAAAGCTCTATCAAAACTCTAAAATTACCCCTTGTGAAGGTACATTCGCTCTGAGACAAAGCTTTTTTCCTCCAGGGGCCCTGTCTGCTGAGTAGGGGAGAGAGTGGGTGTGGGCAGGTGGTTTTTTCCAGTAACACGGGGTTGTTTGAAGATTAGAGATAGTGTACTGAAAAGTTCCTAGCAGGGGCCGCAGCACTGTGATTGCCCTTGCTTTATCAAACAGCCCCAAAGAGGGCCTCCTCCAGGTCCTCTGAGTGCTTAGCAATGGCAGGTCACAGAGGCCGGCTCTGCAGATAACTCCTTTTTTACTGGTTTTGGTGCAATTCCGCCCATCTGTTCTCAAAGGCTAGGGCTTTTTATCTTTGCATTTAACAATTTTCTCAATCAGTGTCCCCCCCCCGCCCCAATGTTCATCCAAGAGGTTCTTATATTGTCATCTCAGCCCTAATTGCCTGTTGATCGGTTCTGAAGGTTCCAAGAAAGTTACGCTTTTAACTTAAAAGTTATTTTTTTCTCTATTTCTATCTAATAGAATAGTCTAATAGATATTTCTATTTTTTTCTCTTTAAAAGTGCTGAAAATCTGGGCTGGGGATCACCATCTTGATGCTGGGGCTGAGACATGTCCAGGCTTGTCTAGAGAACCAGTAGGGAGGCCTGTCAGGAACCTATATGTACGAGGGACCAAGGGGCCAGCGAAGAAGGTCACTTTCTAAGGGAGACACTGGCAAACACAAGCTGCCGCTGATGATAATGCCCTTGACTTCTGGGGGAAGCATTGGTTTTGAGTAGCAGCTGGTGCATGCCTCCCAGATTGTTCCCATCCAGCATCCTGTGGATGTGGCTAAATCCTAAAGAGAGGGCTGGGGTGGTGTAGAGCCAAAGTAGGCGGAGTCACACGAAATTTCCTTAAGATATTGGGGGTACACAAACAGCACTCTGGGGACAAGCGGGAATGAATGTAGATAGGGAATAGTCCTCAATTTGCAGAGTCATTTGGGACCGGGGTAATAGGAGCAACTTCAGCAGGTGGGTTCTCATCCTAGGAAGCAAGAGCCCAGTGAGGTGGCCTAGTGCAGAGGCACAAGGCAATTTTAATGGGCGACCACGGTGCCTCTGGTGAACACCTAAAGCTGCAGGGAACAGCAGCAGTGGCAGCTGAGCTCAGTGCTGTTAACTCAGCATTGACATCATTGGCTTCAAGTAGGAGGCAGTGCCATTAGCTCAGATGCTCTGTTCTTCTTAGCACAGTGGACCTTCCTATTCCAGAAGGACTTGGGGTTTTAAATGGCTGAGTGCCAGGTTCTCTACTCAAGTACTAGGGTGTGGAAGTTTGTCCATTTAAGTCCTTTAACTTCTTAAGAACCATGGTTGTTCTTGTTTTTGTTTTTTATACCACTGAAAGCAATCCATATTTTTAAGGAACAGTAAAACACTCTTTCTTCCTGCGGGAGCTGGATCTCAGCAGAAAGTCTTGCCCCTAGTTTTCCAAACGCCACTCTTACTCATTCGATTACACCCTGACTCACCAGATTTCCTTCTGTTTTGACAGCCTGTCCAGTTCATGGCCCTGTCTCCATGAAATATATAGTCTGCTTAAAATATTAATGTTTCCCTTTTCTAGAATTTTATTGCACTTACAACTTACACTGACACTTGATAATAATGAGGCCTTGTTTTGGGGACCTCTTTTAGACTTCCACAAAACCCAGTGCAGCACTAGGCCTCAAGTAGATGGCCTATAAATATTTACTGAATTAACTTTCTAGGCAATGTATTTAAGCTCAGGCTTGCCACATCCATGACCCTTTCTTCCCAGAGCAGGTCTGTGGCTAAAGACAGTTGGATGGAAACACTACTGTGCTCTGGCCTGGATGAATTAGGGCACTTTTCTCCATGCTCATTAGGAAGGTAGATATGTGTGTTGTAGGTTAGAGAACTCGGAAGGGGTAAGAGAATCAGAGAGTTGACACAACTTTTATTTCCACTTCCTTATACACTGCTTAATAAACATAGTTAAGTTCTTATCAGACATTTGGTATATGTCCTGTCTCTACTGGTAAGCCATAAAGTTCTCTAAAGACAGGGACCATGTTTTCTACAGATCCTTTATTTCAAGCAAGGCCCAGTGAAAAGACCTTGTATTTGTGTAATTATTTTAAATCATTACACAACTTTAATTGTTCAATTAAATTACACAACTTGAGGTACTTTCTAATTTATTATCTCATGGGCTCTTTATCATAACCAAAGCTCCAAATACTTGGTTCAGGACTCAAGTTCAGAAAGAGGTTTGCAAATGCCTCTTAGGGTTCCTTTTGTGTTTCTATGTCCCCAGCAACCATTTTTCTCACTTGAAATTTCGTTCCGGGCACATTTCAATGCCCACTGCTAAGAGTGGCACCTTACAAGTGCTACTAATCTTGGCCGGTGTTGTTTACAAGAGGAGAGGCAGCTTCCTGTTTCCTTAGCCACAGTGGCTAGGCAAATGCACAGTTGTTTACCCTCTTAAACTCCCCCTTGGCACAAGCAGAAAATGATCACAGACTTAGAACTAGTTATCCAGGGCATCACTTTAAGTCCCCAGACACAAGAATCTAAGGGCTCATACTTGATCCAGTTGGTTGGAGCTGGGACCTCAGCCCTGGAACCAAACAAACCACCCAGTTTATCAGGAAGCCATCACCTTCTGCTGAGAGGTGGGGTGGGGGAAGCTCAGAGGTAATTCAGCCTTCCTGGGCTCAGAAGGTCAGAACCAAACTGGTCAAAGGCCAGAGAAGGAGAAGGGAGATCTCTCCTGACCAAAGTCTTCCCCTTCCTTGAGTTCTGTGAGGAAGCTCCAGGCTGCTTTTCCTCTATCTTTTCCAACCAGTCCTCCCCCTCCTTCTTCCTCAATGGAAGGGACTTCTTAGGGTGACCAACTACTGCAGTTTGCCTGAGACTGAGCGGTTCTTTGCTAGACTTTAAGGATTTTTTTTAAAAGTGTATTTATTTATTTTGAAGGGGTTGTGCATAGATAGAAGGAGAGAATTCCCAGCAGGCTCCGAGCCACCAGCGCAGAGCATGATGCGGGGCTTGAACTCATGACCCGAGATCATGACCTAAGTCAAAGCCAGAAGTCAGACACTTAACCAACTGAGCGACCCAGGCACTCCTAGACTTTTAGTTTTTAAACCAGGAAACTCCTGGTCAAACAAAGACTAGTTGGCCCCCTAGACTCTCTCCAGGGCCCTGTCCACAGGTCTCCTCATGGCCTCCTCAGAGCCGGACTTCACGGACTCCACCACAGCAGCCGCCAGCCTTTGAAGCAAAATTTCTCTCTAGACCTCCACCTCTGGCTTCTCCTGAGCTTCGGACCAGCACTTCAACCACAAGCCTGATATAGCTGTTTGCACATCTAACTTCAAGTTCCGCAGGGTCTGAACTGACTCACTACCTCACTTCGCCCCCCACCAACCCTGGTCCCACTCCTCTCTCAGTGTTTCTGTTTCTGCCAGCACCCCATCATTGTCCCAGTTGTTCAAGATTTCTTTTTCTGTAAAATTTTGTGCCAGATTCTGTCCTAAGTTCTGGGGACTCGGCAGTGAACAAAAGTCACTGCTTTCAGGGAGCCTGCATCTTAGTCGAGGGAGACAGAAAAGAAATATATACATAATCAGTGAGGAACTATGCACTATGGAGAAAGATTAAGCAGGTGTAAGACATGCTGAGGATGGATGAGGGGCACCTGGGTGGCTCAGTCGGTTAAGCGTCCGACCTTGGCTCAGGTCATGATCTCACAGTTTGTGGTTCGAGCCCCACATCGGGCTCTGTGCTGACAGCTCGGAGCCTGGAGCCTGCTTCGAGTCTGTGTCTCCTTCTCTCTCTGCCCCTTCCCAACTTGTGCTCTGTCTATGTCTCTCAAAAAATAAATAAACGTTTAAAAAAAAAAAAAAGACATGCTGAGGACGAGAGCCATAATCACAGGCTTTCACGGGTTCGGGGGCACTTCAGGGAAGCCTTTCTGATGCAACGTCATCTGAGTGGAGGCTTGAAGGAAGTGAGACAGGAACCAGGGACTATCTGGAGTAAAAGTGTGCCAAGCAGAGGGCACCATGAATTCAAAAGCCAGAGTCGCTGGGCGGACTGGCAAAGGAAAGAGTTAGTAAGAGAGAAATGAGGAACAATGCAGGAAGGCAAGTCAGGTCCTGTAGAGCCTTGTAGATGAAAACACTTTACTTTTTACTCCTTTACCCTCTAATCTGTTGCCAGACCATGATAATCCGCCCTCTGCAGGGTCTTTCCTTTCTATTTCTGGGGCTCCCACCTCATGAAGATCCTCATTACTTCTCATTTGAATCATTAAATCGGCCTCCTGAGTAGTCTTTCTGCCTCTTGTCTCTCCCTGCTCTAATCCTACTCCTGACTGCTATAGTCTTCTTGGAGTACCGTTCTGATTGTCATCATAAAATCATTAGCATACATTTATGTAGCTCTGAATAAAAGGAGGGGGGCAGACACAGGGGATGTGTTCCCACAACTTCCCAGCACGTCTTTGTCAGAAATAGATCGAACTGTCAAAAATATGTTGTCAAACATGTCAGAGTTCTGTTTTTATGCTACAGTGTAAAAATTGCAAATTTTCCATCGAAATAAAAAATAAATAGAAGGATGAATTAGTCAGAACCCCTCTGGTTGCCATTAACAGAAACCCAATGTAAGCACTGCCTTTAAAAATGTAATATGTTAGCTCATGTATTTTAAAGCCCTGCGTCTTCGGGAATGGCTAGTTCCACCTGCTCAGCAAGGGGAATAAGAAATGTATGTGTCTCCACCTCTCAGATCTGCTTTTTCTCTCTGTCTTTGTTCTCGGGCAGACTGCCCATGCAGTGACAAAGATGGCCACCACTGCTTTTTCACTTACACCTTCCCAGCTTAGCAACTCCACTGAAAAAAGGGTATCTCTTTCAGCAAAAGTCTCAGTGTTGACTCTCACTGACCCTCCCTGGACAAAAGACTTAGTCCTCAACAAATCACTATGACTATAGTTAGCCAAGCCTGGGTCACAAACCCGCCCTGGATCTGAAGGTGGGGAGGTTTCCGCCTGAACTACATGGAAAGAGAATAAAAGGTGGGTGGTTTCCAAAAACCATTTGGTACTTAGGGTGGGGGAGGGGAGTGGAGGGGTAGGCGAAAACCACAGGTGTCGGCAACCAAAGCCCAACAGCACCTTATTGGTGATCCCTGAACCCCAAACACGTCTACATAGTCACTAAGTCTCCCCCCTCAGAAGGTTTTAATCCTACTGTGCCAATATTTGATTATTTCAATGCTGCTCTTGCTCCATCATCTTAAATTGCTCCCCACTGCCCCTGCCCCTTGCCAGCCTGCTCTCTTCCTTCTCTGGGTCTACATCACTTGCTTGACAACAGGGCCAGAGGAGGAAAAGGGTCTTTGTTTCCATGACCAAGCCTTCGATAAACTGAAGTTATAAACAGCTACAGCCAAAGGCACAGGCAGGATTACTGACCCCTAAATTATCATTGGTACCCTTGATATCAGAGGTATCTATGAGATGTTGGCAGGAAAGGAAAAGCCATTTGTGTAGACTGAGGACAACCCCCCACCTCGCCGGCATAAAAGGAGGGTCATTAATAAGAGTAGTGTGAGAACAACTGAGAGAGGTCAAGATTACTAGTTCCTGTCCTGCATTATACGTGTAGATAATATGTGTTTATGTTTATAAATACATATATAATCTCATTTACTGCTCACACAATAGCTTTCTGAAGTAGGCCGCACTTTCTCATTTCACACGTGCACCTCTCCCATGGGAAAGGTGAGGCACAAAGATATTGACCACCTTGCCAGCTAGTGAGTGGAGCATGTAGGATTTGAACCCAGGGCTCTCCGACTCCTGAGTGCTGTGGTGAACCCACTCGTCCTTCCGTTTCTACGAAGGGGAGGGAAAGGGCGCCTCACCTGAGTCGGTCCACAGCTCCCCTGGAAACGCACCAGCGGCCGTGCCTGCCTCCCAGGCAAGAAGGCGGCCAGCCTTCCCCTGTCCTGGAGGAGAACCAGGACGGGTGGTCCACACTCAGAAACGTAGAGGAAGTGGTGGTTGCTCAGGCCTCCTGCCGCCCTCTCACCTCAAAGATGCTTCCAGCAGAGAGCTGCCGCCCACCCGGAGAACGGCCGCTGCGGGGTCCGTGTAAAAATAGCCAGGCCCTGCGGGCGGGGCTCCCTGGGCCCGGCTGCTTCCACCGCCTCCGGCCGCCATGGGCTCCGGGGCGGGGGGGGGGGGGGGGGGGGGGGGGGGGGGGGGGGGGGGTTCCGCCCGAACCCGACAGGCTGCCCCTCACCCTAGTGTCTGGAGACCACGTGCAGCCCACCGAGCCCCCTCGGCCCAGAACTCTCGACAGCAGTTGCCTGCAGCTCAGAGGCCCCTCCTCCACCTTCCACCCTGACTGACCCCAGGCGGACTCGGGTGGTAACGTAGCCCAGCCACTAGGGAGGCCCGACCAAACCGCGCGAGGCCCAGAGCCTTGGGAGGATCAGGGGGACCCCGGAGTCCGTCTCAGGAGAAACCCCCAGGGAAGAGTGAGCCCCACGGGGGCCTGGAGTACCCTGAGCAGATGACCAAGTGAGGCAGCAGGTGGTCAAATGAAGCAGCTGGCTGAGGAGATGGGCACAGGTGTGGCGCGTGTTTAAAGAGAGTGGGCTGGCCTGGGGCTTGGCCAGGGCGAAAGGTGTCTGCAAACAGCGAAAGCCGATGGGCTGGACTCTCTGCAGGATGAGCAAGACAGGGCCCTAACGAATCTGGCTGTAAACACACTCCCTCCCGCCTGGAGCTTTGGGACTTGGGGAGGAGGCCCATAGAGCACTGGTGCCAGGCAGCATCAGGTGTGAGGTCACCAGGCAATTTAAATAGGCCCAAGTGGAGCCCCTGGCTGAGGAATGTCCCCAGTAGAGCTGCGTTAGTCATGTGGGAGAGAGGGCCTGCCCTGCTTGCAGTCAGAAAGGCCCGGGGCCTTGGGTGTTAAGAGTCATGTAGGAGACATGAGACAAGATCTTGAACCAAGGAAGGTAAATATTTGCTTTTTTTTTAATCCAGTATATTCAGATTTTGTAGTGACAAGAGATTTCACAATGAGTCCACCATATTGACAGACAAGTACAAGTAGACTCAAATTTTTTAGCTGTATTTTAGACTTTTCATTATGAAACAGTTTACCCACTCCCATCACATAGATTATTTTGAAGCAAAACCCAAACATCAAATCATTTCACCCATAAATATTCTAGTAAACCTCTCGAAAATTTCCCTAAATTTTAGAGCAGTAGTTCTTAACCCAGACCAAGTGTGCCCCCCACAACCCCCCCACTGCCAGGGGACATTTGACTATGCCTGGAGATACTACTGATTGTCATAATTTGGGGAAGGGGTGTGCTGCTAGTATTTCGTGAGTACAATCCAGGGATGTTGCTAAACATCCCACGGTGTGTGGGAGAGCTCCCCACAACAAAGGGTTATTTGAGACACGGATGGGCCTAGAGGATAGTATGCTAAGTGAAATAAGTCAGACTGAGAAAGACAAATACCGTATGATTTCACTCATAAGTGCAACCTAACCAACAACAACAACATGAACAAACAAAAGCAGAATGAGACCTATAAATGCTGAGAACAAATTGATGGTGGCTAGGGGGCTGGGGGAAGGACAAAATGGGTGAAGGGAGAGGGAGATAGACAGGCTTCCAGTTATGGAATGAATAAGTCATTCATATGGAATAAAAAGCACAGCATAGGGAATATAATCAATGATACTATGAGTTGTATGATGACTGGTGGTAGTTACACTTGTGGTGAACACAGCATAATATACAAATTGTCAAATCACTATGTTGTACACCTGAAACTAATGTAACATTGTGTGCCAACTGTACTAAAAAAAAAAATTCTTTGGCCCAAAATAAAAATAGTCTTGAGGGTGCAAAACAATGTTTTAGAGCCTAAAAGATAAGAGCACCTTAAATATACGACCATGGTATTATTAGCATGCATAAAAATTAATATTAAGTCCATAATGGCAACTATCCAATTAATATTAAGTTTTCCCTGATTAGCTCATAGGTTTAAAAAAATTTTTTGTTTTAAGTCAGGATCCAAATCAGGTTCATGCACTGCGATTGGTTGATATATTTCTTAGGCCTCTCTTAATCTGTATGTTGTCATCCCTCTTTTTTTTCTTTGTAACTTATTTATTATAAAATTTTTAATTAGAAAATAATACATGAATACATTCTGCTATCAAAATTGAAACATTACAGGTAAAGCTAAAATTCCCCTACCAGATATTCCAATCTTCATCCTCTCCCAGAGAATCACTAATTTATCAAAACTATGTATCAGTTAAGATTATGTTCAGCTACGTTTCAGAAAACAAACCATAACAACAACAAAACCTTCAAGATTACTTATTTTTCAGGAAAAAAAGCCCAAAGGTAGGCAGAACAGAACTAGTCTGAAAGTTTCTTGAAGTTTTAGGGTCCCAGACTGCATTTAGCTCTCTGCCTACCCTCATCCTCATGGACCAAGATGGCTAATAGAGAACCAGCCCTCTTATCTGCCTTCCATGCAGCAATATGGAAGCTTGGTGAAGAAGGACATATCTGTCTGTGTTAGTTTGCTGGGGCTGCTGTAACAACCTACCGCAAACTGAGTGGCTTATACAACAGAAATGTACTTATTGTCTCATGGTTCTGCAAGCCAAATGTCTGCAATTAAGTTGTCAGCAGGGCTGATTCCTTCTGAGGACTATAAGGCCAAATCTATTCCATGCCTCTCCCCTTTCTACAGGGAATCTGCTCACAATTCTTGATGTTCCTTAGTGTTGCACAAGCATCACTGCATTCTCGGCCTCGTGTGGTTCTCTGTTCAAATTTCCCCTTTTTATAAGGACACCATTCATGTTGTACTATGGCCCACCCTAATGACCTCATCTTAACTAATTATACCTGCAATTACCCTATTTCCAAATAAGGTCATCGTCTTAGATACTAAGGATTAAGATTGCAACGTATGAATGGTGGTTGAGGGAGGCACAATTCAGTTGCAAACACGCTCCCGTTAAGAAGATTGTATGGAAGTGTCTTACCTCTATTTGCTTATACTTCTTTGGCCAGAGCTTTGTCTCCTGGCCACACCTCTTTGCAAGAGATGCTTGGAAAGCTAGGTGTTAGCTGAGCACATGGGCATGCCCCAAAATGTCAGTTTTCTGTTACAGAAAAGAAAGGAAAAACGGATGTCAAGCCATCAACTAGCAACCCGCCATGGAATGTATTCTATCATACATTTTTCTGTGTGTTACAAAAATATCTGTGTGCCTTTCAGTAGACACTTCAGTGTTGGATTCTTCATCCAGATAGCTTTACCTCTTGCAAAGCACTCGCTAGGAGCCAGGGCTGCCTAGGGCTTCATGCTTTTATCTGTAACCCTCGGAACACCCTGGAAGCTGAGGCGGGTTAGTGTAAGCCTTGGAGCCCCTCCCTAGCACAAGGCCCCACTCCTAATTTTGGATTTGAAGCTTTCTTCTTCTTTAAAAGGGTCTCTAAAAATACGCAGGCTTCATCCTGCATCTGCTCCTGCCTATAAGGTAGGAGCTATTATCCTCATTTTATAGATGAGGAAGCTGAAACACAGAGAGGGCAAGTAGTTCATCTGGAGTCACAAAGCTCACAGTGGAGTTGAGTTTTAAACCAAAGTCTGTCTAGTTCCAAAGTTAGGCCATTTCTGCAATGCCTTGGCCGCCAAGAGATGCTGAAAGCATCCCAGCATGCTGTCTCCAGTGTGGATCCTCAGCCACAGCCCCATCTGAGTGTTTGCACTTCCCAAGAGCTGGTTGCCCACCTGGCCACTGAGACTGGTGCTCTGGCAAATCCTCCCAGAGAGAGAAGGAGCATCTCCTGTGACAGAAGTACCCGAGCCGGGGTCTATCCTTGGGAGCACGTCTGCAGTGGTTTCCTACAGCTGCTGTCACAAATTGCCACAAACTAAGTGGCTTAACACAAGAGAAATGTAGTCTCTCATAGTTCTGGAGGCCAAAGGTCTGAAAACACTGTTGGCCAGGCCACACTCCCTCCCAAGGCTCTAGAGAATAATCCTGGCTCGCCTCTTTCAGCTTCTGGTGGCCCAGCGACTCGTTGGCCTGTGGCTGCAGCTCTCTGCTTGCATCTCCATATGGACTTCTCTGTGTCTGTGTTTTCTCCTCCTGACTGTATAGGGACACTTTGCATTGGGTCAGGGCCCACCCGGGAATCCAGGATGATCTCATCTCAAGATCCTTCATTTAATTGCATCTGTACCAACCCTTTTTCCAAGGAAGGTCACATGCACGGGTTCTGACTGTAGATTATCTTCTTGGGGACCGCCATTCAGCCCCCTACACAGTTTCCAGAGCAGCAGAGATCATTTCTAGGACCCAGGGAAGTGGCAGGAAAACATGGGTACACACACACTGTCCTTCCAGTCCATTTTCACGCAATGGCAAAAGTGGAGCTGCAGGGACAAGGTTACTCACTTTGGAAAAGCACAAGTGGACCCAATTGCCCAGGGCCTGCTTCAAGTTAGAGACACTGAAGTTTCTGTCAAGTGTGAGCATGTAGATGCCAAGCTTTCTTCGTAGAATGGTAAGCCATGCTGGCATGTTTTTCTGTTTACTGTCCACTTTAGAAAGGTGCCCTGTGAAGTGAATTTTAAATTCAGAAGCCAAGTCAGGAGGGGCACAGGAAGACAGAGGGATGTGAGGACCATTTCCAGTCAAGCTGTGAGTTCCGTGGCCTCACTTCTTACTTAAAGAGCCAGGTGTTGGCTACAGGTAGTGGTGGATGCCAGATTCTGGAGGCGGGAGAAGGAAATCATTTCAGACCTATACCTGCCACCGTGACCTTTAGCTGATTCGAATTCAGTTTCACCAAGTATTTACTGAGAACATACAGGGCACCAGGTCAGCCTTATTTCCCTCAAACCTCACAACCAACTAGGTATATTACTTTCTCCACTTCCCAGATGGGATGCAGATTCAGAGGGATTAAGGGATTTACCCAAGATCATACAGCTGTAGGTGGCAGTGAGTGTAGATGTGTCTTGATTCCTAACTAGGCGCTCGAGCACAAAAGATGAACCTTCCCTCCTATGTGCCAGCTCCCATCCTGATGAGGGAGCAGGGATGAGAGCAGACCCATCACCCACCCACCAGAGCTTGACCCGCCCTCCCCCCCCCCCACAACCGAAAGCAGAGCATTCTGCAGGAGGAGGCACGTAATCAGCATTTCTGCCACTCTCCAGTACCAGTGGAAGAAACTGGCTAATTAAAGTCTGCAGCATGCCCAGAAGCCTCTGCAGCCGCTAGAGTTGTTTCCTGTGCGTTCTCGGTGCCTGATGATACATATTCTTCATGTTTATGTGGCGCAATACACTGTGCTCCATGAGCATGAGGTATTAGTGAGCCAATTTTCCCATCCACGCAGCTCCAGAGCAACTAGGAGGCATCCCTGTTATAATTTATGAGGGACCAGCATGTGCAATCAATAGGTGCCCCACAGGTTATTAAAGAAGAGAAAGATGGCCCAGGAGGCCCTGTTTACTAACAGGGAAATGGTCTCCCGGCAGCTTCTGGCACGTGGCCTGTGAGAGATTTACATTTCCTTTTCAGTCCAGAAACAGGGGCCTTCCCTTCTCATCTTGGGCCTAAACCTCACAACAGGGGCTGGTGGAGGCACAATCTGATTAGTGCCTTTCCCTGCATTGTAACCCAGAGACGGTACTGGGAGCGAGGGCTGTGGGGTGCCAAGCCGCCCAAGGCTTTAACACATCCATGTATGTTTCGAGGCCCCAGAGAACAGCATTCTGGGACAGGGCTGAGGCTTAGGGAGTGGGCATGAGGCCAGGCCCATGATGCAAAAAGAAATAGCAACTCCCACCGGGCTGCAGGGAGGGGAGTCCTGGTCAACCTTGCACAGCTCTGGAGAAACTCATTTATTTGCTTCTGTTGCCTTCTCCCATTGTTTTTATTCCTTTGATTTCAAGAATCTGTAGTTCTTTTGCAGTTTTCTTTACCTCTTAACAGTTCTCAAGGAAGAGGGCTGGTTGGATTAAAAAAAAAAAAAAAAAACAAAACAGTAGTTTTGGAGGCGTCTGGGTAGTTCAGTCAGCTAAGCGTCTGACTCTTGGTTTCAGCTCAGGTCATGATCTCATGGTTTGTGAGATCTCGTCTGGTTCTGCGCTGACAGCAAGGAGCCTGCTTGGGATTCTCTCTCTCTCTCTCTCTCTCTCTGAAAATAAATAAACTTTAAAATAAAATAAAACAATAATAGCATGGGCTTATTTGTGTAAAGGAGAAAAGAAGTACTCCTCCAGTCTACTTTCTGGAAGGCAGCCTGGTATGATGTAGCAGTTCTCAAACTTTTTAGTCTTAGGACCATTTTACACTCTTAAAATTTATGTAGATTATGTTGATCAGTAGAAAAGTTTTATTGAAATGTTTATTCATTAATTAAAACAAAAATAAATCCATTACATGTTAACATAAATGACATTTTACCATAATAGAAATAACATAAATATTTTCCTTTTTTTTAAATGTTTTTTATTTATTTTTGAGAGAGAGACAGAGTGCAAACAGGGGAGGGGCAGAGAAAGAGGGGGACACAGAATCTGAAGCAGGCTCCAGGCCCCGAGCTGTCAGCATAGAGCCCGGTGCGGGGCTTAAACCTACAAACTGCGAGATTACAACCTGAGCCAGTCGGACGCTCAGCTGACTGAGCCACCCAGGTGCCCCATAAATAAATATTTTCATTTAAAAAAACTTCCAAAATAAAAAAGAATTAGTGGGAAGAGTAATAGTGCATTCCATTTTTGCAGCTTTTTTTGCAATTTTTGCAATATGGATTCCCATATCTACTTTTGTACTCAATAGGTTGCAATGTGTTGTTTTGGTTGAAGTATGTGAAGAAAGTCTGACTTTACACAGATAATAGCTGGAAAAACAGAGTATTTAATAGTATTTTGAATATTTTTAGATATTCTTTCTGATGCTGCACCAAAATGTAGCAAGTTAAAGGGTAGTTGCAGTGTGAAATCTGAAAGCATAATATGTTTTTGTATACTGTTACATTAAAATCCATTGCTTTATTATGAGCTTTGATTGGATCTTTTATCCATGTATGATTTGTAATACCGTGCATTGGAAAATGCTGGTTTATTGAATTATACAAATATTCTAAATGTTCATAATTTCATTATACAATATTTAAAAATCACATTCATTAATATCACCATCCATCTCATTAGAAAAGTCCAAATATTAGGAAGCTGTCAAGCTCCACAGTAATAGATATGAGTTTTCCAAAATTCTCATTTTCCCTTGGAAGTTCAAATTTTATCATTGGCAACAAATACCATCAGTTGTTTTCCTCGAAGTGACAGACTCCCTTTGTTCACTTAAAGAAAATATCTGCCAAATACCCGGTCTGAAAAAGCACTCTTTGTCATTTAGTCTTTCAAGCAAAGAAAGAAAGAGAGAGAGAGAGAGAGAGAAAGGGAAAGAAAAGATGCTCCATGAAAAAAAAAATGGCTAGTTCAACGCACAGATTTATCGCCTCAGTACACTTCCTAGGGGTAACCATCATACCCTGAAATGCAATAAAAGTATTTATGCATACTCCCCATTTTGTTACATAGAATATTTTGAAAAGTGTTGGTACTTAAAAAGACTAATCAGGGGCACCTGGGGGCTCAGTCAGTTACACGTCCGACTTTGGCTCAGGTCATGATCTCACGGCTCATGGGTTCAAGCCCCACGTTGGGCTCAGCAGAGCCCGCTTTTGGATCCTCTGCCCCTCCTCTGCTTGTGCTCTCTGAAAAATAAATAAAACGTTAAGAATAAATAAATAAATAAATAAATAAATAAATAAATAAATAAGGTAATCATTTTTACTGCTTCATCAAGGACATCCTTAAATGAAACTGGCATTTGTTTTTAAGTTAAGTGTGTGGCAAGGATGGCTAGTACACCCTGATGCCTGCCTCGATTTGTGCCCAGAAGCTAGGAGTTTTACCCACCATTGCTTTTGTACCTTCAGTGTAAATGTTAACATAGTGCAAAGGGCAAAACAATCATAGTATTATTATGAAAATATTTTTTTTAATGTTTATTCATTTTTTGAGAGAGAGAGAGAGAGAGAGAGAGCAAGCATGAGCAGGGGATGGGCAGAGAGAGGGAGACACAGAATCCAAAGCAGGCTCTAGGCTCTGAGCTGTCAGCACAGAGCCCAACACGGGGCTCGAACTCAAGGACCACGAGATGGTGACCTGAGCCGAAGTCGAATGTCCAACCGACTGAGACACCCAGGCGCCCCAAAAATCTTTTCTTTTAATGTTTATTTCTGAGAGAGAAAGTGCGAGGGGGGAGGGGCAGAGAGAGAGGGAGACAGGGGCTTTGGGCCTCCCAGGTGCCCCCATGAGAATCATTTTGACTTCATCAACCCCTCAGAAGTGTTGCAGGGATCCCCAGGAGTCTGTGGACCCTCCTTTGAGAACAGCAGGTATAGTAGAGGGAACCAATGACTGACTGCCAGAGACTTCTTACTCCCGCTTTGCCTCAGGCTAGCTCTGTCTTCCGCAAGTCATTTTCCTCAAGTGTCTGAGGTTCCGTGTTTGTAACATTAAGCAGATCTATTAAGCAATCTCTATCACGTCACTGTCATTTTAGGAGCACTGTGGGACACCGGACAACCTTTATCCTTGACTTCTCATCATGATGGCCTGTTTGTTCCTCACATGGCTCTTTCTGGTGAGCTGTTGTCGGGACACACAGGCACATACTCTCTTCTCTCCTTTTACAAACGAGAGGACAATGGGCTCTCCCAATGAGCAGGCGTTTGCTACAGAGGATGAACTGAATACTTACCCTCTGCTATCGGGGAGAAACGTGGTCATCAGAGATCGACTACTTGAGCCCTGCACCATTTGTCATGAATGGTTCTGGACGGGGCATTTTCAGCTAGTAAATAGGAGGGCTCTTTGCTGTGAAATCCAGGCCAGGAAAACAGTTGCCAAGCCATAGCAATAAGAGAAATATGCAGTTTTATAAAAACAGAGTAAAACCTAAGCATAACTCCTAGTTTCCCCCATCCTTGTAAAGCTTTGGAATAAGTACTTGAGCCCTTTAATAAAATACTGCAGTCTCAAAGCTCAGTATATATTTGGTCTGGAGAGGACCAGGGAGTCAGTGTGGCAGAAGCTTTTAAAACTGACCTCCTCCTGACCAAGTCACTAGGTTAATGGAGGCTCTCTGCTTCCTCTAGAAAACCCAGTGTGCCCACGGCATGCCGGATGCTCGACTAGGAGAGGTTCCCTCAGGTGCTTCTGTTCCACAGGTTGAGCTGAGTGCTTCCAATGGGTCAGGGCCATTTGTTCCCACAGTTCTGCCCATTGTCCTTGCAATTCTGGTTGTGTGACTTAATTATTGTGAAAACCAATGAAATGTGAGTACAAAGAAAGAGGCTTGGGGAGCCTGGGTGGCTCAGTCAGTTGAGCATCCATCCCTTGACTTCAGCTCAGGTCATGATCCCGAGGTTGTGGGATCCAGCCCCATGTTGGGTTCTGCACAGAGCCTGCTGGGGACTCTCTCTCTCTCTCTCTCTTTCCTTCTGCCCCTTTCCCCTGCTTGTGTACTCTCTCTCTCTCTAAAAAATTTTTAATTAAAAAAAGAGGTTTTGTTCCTATGAAAACATTTAATGTTTTGTCCTTAAATTAACATTTAAGGACAAGTCACACAAAAAGTCCTGTTGAACTGGTATGGGAGACATTTGAGAAAGACTGGGGAGAAAAATCATAAACATCTTAGGATGATTCTGTACTCCGATTGTCTTGTGTCTTTAAGTTCTCCCTCTTCTTTAAAGAAACCTGAACTGGAACTTACCGAAGATTCCGATAGAATGTAAACTCCACAAGTGTGGAGACTTTGTGTTGGTCACTGCTATATCTCCAGCACCTAGAATATGCCAGGTCCATAGAATGAACACAGTAAATATATATAGGATAAATGGATTGTTAGTATAGTCAATACAAGAAAGATAAAACAAATTCCAATTAATAGAAGCCTGCACCAAGAAAATGCCTTGATCCTACTTAAAAAAAAAAAAAATGGTGCCTGAACATACCTGTATATGTTTTAAGTTAAAATAAGAAGTTTAAGGTATGTTTCTCATGGTTACCCTTTAAATAATATTTTATTTAAAAAAGTTTTTTAAGGTTTATTCATTTTTGAGAGAGACAGAGACAGAGACAGAACACGAGTGGAGGGGGGCGGGGGGGGGGGAGGGTCGGCGCAGAAAGAGAGGGAGACACAGGACCAGAAGCAGGCTCCAGGCTCTGAGCTATCAGCACAGATCCCGGTGCAGGGTTCGAACCCACGGACCATGAGATCACGCCCCGGGCCGAAGTCAGACGTTCAATTGACCGAGCCACCCAGGCTCCCCTAAATAATATTTTAAATTAATCTACTGTTTTCCATCTACTGTTTTCATCACATTGGAGATGAGGGCTTTGCCTGTATTTAGAAATAGGGAAGCACCTTAGCTATCCAGTAGGTACTGTCTCCCCGTGGCGGAGCACTAGACCAGATCAGGAGACCTTAATACAGACTCCTCTGAACTCCCTTCTCCAGAAGGTAACTAGAAACATCTGCTCCAGTTCAGAAAGGGGGAGACCCGACAGGAGGCAGACTGCATCCCCAGATAGGGATTGGTCCAGTCGACACAGACCAGATGAGAGGCCATCGCTTTGAACCTTCCCTGACCCAGCAAGCCAGAGGGAACATGAATGATGGTAACAACTGCCTCCCCCATTTCAGACTGTGTTTGAGATTCTTTAGAGTTAGACTCAGAGGATCTGGGTTCAAATTCTGTATATTAACTGTGTGGCCTTGAACTAGTTAGCATGCTTCTCCTAGCTAGAACTTTCCAACTGGTGGGCAAAGAATGGGTCTACAGGTATGCTGATATATTGCTCTTCTCACTGCTTTCAATAAGCAGGTAAGGCCTTGGACAGCCAAGATCTCTGAGCTTGTCCCCTCTGGTGCCAGCAGCCTCATCCCTTCTCCGTGATGAGGCATGGATATGGGTACAGATGCATAGATTGATATGCATGTAGATGTATACTTTTTTTCAACTTCCTGTGTGTATTGCAATATGGAATAGGCTGGAAGCACTAATAGTTGCAGCCTTAGCTCCTCAGCTGATAAATCCAGTCCTGCCCTTGCCAACAGGTTGTTATAAGGATCACGTGAGAAATGGGTGTGCAATGTTTCAAGAGTGACTGAGTCATCCCAACAGCAGGCATCATGGCAGACAGAAGCACAAGGAGAGTTTGCATCCATGTCATCAGATCTAGTTTCCTCACCAGATTCTCAATCAACAGGGAAACAAGAAAAAGAAAGGAAAAAGTTGGCATATCAAATTCAAACCATTACCTTTATTTCCTATAAATCTGTATTAGCAAGTGTTACTGTAGGCAAGTAAGCTTCCTAACACTGAACTCCATCAGACCAATTTACCAAGCCAGGCTCAGGCCACACTGGGAAACCACATTCCTCCCTGGCAGGGGAAACCTTGTCCCTAGAAATGCCGAGCAGAAGACACATTCCCAGGGGGCAACTTACTCCCAAAAGAAAGAGAAGAGGTGGGGACTCTTGAATGCATGTCAAGTTTCTTCTTCCAACTTGCCAATCGGCTCTGTCATTCCACCTCCCCTGGGAAGGGGAATGTGAAGGGATGCAGGGAGGGCAGGAGTGTTGCACTAACAGAGCTCCTCCCATATGGAAAAATGCACAACAGAAGCACCCTCTTGAGATGTGAGATGAGACTATGGTCCACTTTGTCTGCTGTTTCCTGGCAAACATGGTTGGAGGTACTGGACCAGTACCCCATCACCAGTTTCCTGGGTACAGAGAATCAGGAGTGGGCACCCATTTTTGCCTACACAGATCTTGCAGGCGTAGTCTGGCTCCAGAAGTGATTTCCTAATCCCTGCCGGATCCTTTCTGTTTGTAAAGGTAAGGGCTGTGTTTGTTTGAATCATTTTTTAATAGTTAACATAGCTAATCTGTAAACTCACAAAAGCAGGGACTTGATAACACCACTCACCTGTGTATCTGCAGTTGCCCAGCCCATTCTAGATGCCTGGCAAAGACTAATAGATTCAGGAAAGAATGAAGGAATGGGTGATAGAGCACAAGACAAAGTACTCAATACATGCTTCAGATGGAACAGTTTGACCTTCACCTACCCTGTTCCCCTTGACCAAGGTTATTGCTTCCAGCCACGTTCAGCCATTACACCTGTTTCCATGTCATCAGTAGCTTCTGATAATATTGAAAATCCTTTGAGGACTTCCCACCTATGAAAATAAACTCCTGTAATAGACAAAACAGTGATTTGGAGGAGAGATAGAACTTTCAAAATTCTTTAAGCCAACATGAGATTATTTTTTTTAAGCATTTCACCTGATGAGCTCCCAGTCCAATGCATGGCAGTGAATCTGTGTACATGATAAAACCTTTCGATGTCAATGGGGGGACACCATTAATATCCAAGTATGTGACTGGGATCCTTTTCATGTAGTATAGGATAAATGGGTCCTAAATACTTGTTATGTGCTGAATTGTATCCCCTGAATTCATAAGTCAGAGTCCTGACTTCAATGTATGAATTCCCTCAGACATCTGAGTTACCTCAAAAGGTAACAGTATTTGGAGATAAGTTTTTAAAAAGGTGATTAAGGTAAAATGAGGCCATTAGGACGAGCTCTCATCTAATCTGGGGTCCTTAGAAAAGGAAATTTGGACACACAGAGACATCAGACATGTCCACTCACAGAAGAAGACCATGTGAGGACACAGCAGGAAGGTGCCCACCTGAAAGACAAGGAGAGAGGTCTCAGGAAAAACCAAACCAGTCCACATCTTGATCTTGAACTTCTAACCTCCAGAACTGTGAGAAAATATATTTCTGTTGTTTAAAGCAGTCAGTCTGTGGTATTTCATTACGGTAGCCCTAGAAAATTCATACAACACTTATTGCAGAATTCTTCATTGTGGTGTTACTACAAAGATGTGTTTGTGCAACACATCCGTGTCCACATTGGGCACTGTGTAATGCGGATTGCATAAGAAAGCACAACTGACAGATAACACATGAGACCAGGTTTTGCAAGAAGGAAGCAATTAGCAAGACTTTAGAAGTCTCAGGAAATTGGACTCTCCTTGACACCTATAGCTAAATTTTCTTACCCCTAAAATTATTCTTTTAAAGGTGTCTTTTTCTCTTCTCTCCCCACATCCCCTGCCTTCCACTCTCTCCACCAACCACACCCCTACTGCCACCACATCCACTTGCTCTCTGGCCAGACTTGACATCCCTCTCTGCCTTTGAGTCATAAAAAATAAAACAGCTGTTTTGTTTTGTTGGTTGGTTTGTTAAGGCTTCAAGCAGGTTTCCCCAACTGAAAGTTGGGAGCAAATGTAAAAACCTGTTTGTGAGGGTAAGATTTTCAACTTGGCCTCAAATCCGGGAATATGGATCCAGAAACACAGCCAGTCCTTCAGAGGTATGGAGAGGGATTTCCATTCTGCGAGAAAAGCAATCGCAAGGCTTGGTTGGGAGTCCACAACCCAGTGTCCTTGCTTGATTGGAACATTGTTTTGGGAGGACCACCCATCTGGGAGGAGCCCTGAAGATGGCTCCCATGAGTGTCTATGGGAGCTATCTCCGGCTATGAGGAGCCCCTGGTGTTGGCTCCCTCCCATAACTCAGTGGACTAGGCTTTGCAGGACCTAGAGTAAGTCACTTCCCTCCTCTGGATCCGAACTGTAAAAAGTTCCATTTCCTGAACTGTAATTAGTCACTTTCCATTATTTTTAACTGTGGAAAGAACTTTACTCAAACTTTTGTATATAAGTTTATATTAAAAACAAACAACTGTGCGGTTGGCCTAGTTCGGGGCTGGGGCCATGGGGAGAGCCCCACCTGTTCTCACTTTGCCCAACACCTCCTCTGCTTCCTCATTCAGGCAGCAACCAAAGACTCTCAGGGGATCTCCTTGGCTGAAACATAGTGAAATTCGCCAGATGTGATTATCTCTAGGGGCAGTGTGCAAGGAAATGTTTAATTATAGTCTGGGGAGTGGGGAGTGCTGATTTATAGTGTTTGCTGATTTCTGTGGTGTAAATACTACCACCATGGCTACACTCAAGCCACCAATGTCACATCATTGAATGCAGAGTTGAGCATGCCATAGCATACCATGTGGGGAAGTAATTATGAAGCAATGGGTTTTGAGTATTCATTACCTTTGCTTTTAATATAATTTATTCACCTGTAAGTTTATATGATGTAATTTTTGATAATGGCTGTGTTAGCAATTGGCTTGTTAAATTCTGGAAAATTTAACAATCAATTCTTACAATTTACTATGAGCCAGCTCCAGGATACCACTATCTAGAATCTTTTTAGTGCCAACATTCTAAAACTTTATGTCAAAGCATAAGCCGTTTAAAGCTGGGAAGGGCTAAGTGGAATAATCCTAGAGATTTGGGAAGTGTGCTCAGGAGAGGGGCAGAAAAACATGTTTTTGGTGTAGTATCCAGCACAGCACACAGAACTAAAACATAGATAGCCAGCCAGTGAATGATTCAATGACCCAATGGGGCAATGACCCAACCCATACTCAGGAGGCTTTGTACTTTGAATTATTTTTTCAACCAGTAGTGGGGTGGGTTTGTATACCCAACCAATCACATTCTGTCATCCAGCCTCATGGGACAGGTGGCACCGACTGTGGCCAGGAGGTATCAGCAATGCACTAAGTTAATGGGGTCTTGGAGAGTCTACAATAGGGATGTCATCTGATACACAAGTTGGTCAGAGCTGACAATCCAGGCACGTCTAGAGGCCTACGCGGGTTCTACCTAGACTTCCAGGCAGCATGATCCCCCTTGGGTGGGTATGATCTTTTGTAAGTATCTTGTCCCTCCTCCTGGTTACTATCTCCCTGCAGACTGGTGTTTAATTCATACTTTGTCCTTCAGTTCTTCCCAGAGTCTTTGAAAATAGCATGGATGTTCAACAGCCAAGGAGTTAAGAGCCCGGAATCCGAACCAAATTCCTTGGAACCAAAATTCTAGTTTTGCACTTATGAATTATGTGACCTCGGGCAAACTGCTTAACTTCTCTGAATTTCAATTTCATCCTAGATAAAATGTGGATGATAATAATACCTACTTCAAAGCATTATTGGGAAGATCAAATGAGTTTCACATATATTAAGTACTTAAAACAATGTTTGACATAGAATATGCTATTTAAATGTTACCTATTATTATATTATGATTATATATAATCTATAATATGTGCACTTATGTATAATTATTACATATATGTACTAGTGAATGAATGCAGGTGAACAAATGCATGGGAAACAAAGGCCTGGGTGAATGTGCAATGAGATTCTTCTGGAAAACAAATGCCAAATATACATAATAAATACTAGCAGCAACCTTAGCTGGCATTTATTGTGTGTTTAAAGTGCATTTTATAAGCATTATTTTGTTAATTCCTCATAAAAATTCTAATAGAAAGGAACCGCTTTTAGCTGTATTACACAGATAAGAAAACCCAGACCTGTTGAAGGCAAGAAACTTTCCCAAGATCGCATAGTTTGTTAATGACTCAAATCCACATCCTTTGACTCCAGAGCTTGAGCTTTTAACCACTTAACCCACCAGCCAGCTCCTAACCTGATGCCGTCTCTCCTCAGTGTTGTACCCCACCCCTGCCTTTCTTCCCACCCTACCCCTCCATGTCCTCAGCAATCCCTTCAGGTCTATCCAAGACGTACATGCTTTCTGAAGATTTCCCAGACCGTTCCCCTTAATATGATGCTCCCAGCACTTCCATATACTGTGTGCCCCTCATTCTCTCCTGTCCCTGGCTGTTATCTCTCTGTGTCACACAAGTAGCTGTGTGGAGATTTTGCAAGATCTAGGTTAAATTCATGCCCAAGCTAAGACGTTGTCCCAAGCTCCATGACACAGCCAATTCCTGCTGAAAGCTGCCCTATATATGCATCATGGCTCCCCAGAAACTGCACTTTGCTATTAGCCTTAGTGTCAGGGACTGTACAATGGGAACAATGGGAAGTTTAGCTGGCTAGATCAAGCCCTGCTCTAACCAAGCACCCTTGACTTCTCAGTCACGGGCTCAGTGGTTCAGAGAGAAGAATGGAGAGTCGAAGGCAGCTGTTTCTATGGAAGAGATGATCCAGCCTCTACCCTCAAGGTGCCTACTGCGTGTTCACAGATGCAAAACCCCTCTAAGAGCATCTACAGAACAACTCACAAGAGAATGCAAGTGGAGTACAGAGCACAAAGAAGTGCCTAGTGGGGCAGGGCGTTCAAAGGAGTGCTCAGAGTGCAGTAGAACACTTCAGGGAAAATTTCTAGAGACAGCAAGCAGATTTTATAAAAATTAAAAATAATATTGTCTTGGTACAAATGCTGCACATGCCCATGGCAAACAAATCAGAAAATACAGACAAGCAAAGAAAGGAAATTCTAAAAACCCACCTACAACCTCGCCCACCCAAAGACAACTTCTATTAACACCCTCAACACCTTGACAACCAGTTTTTACAGGAGGCGATGCGCAGAGCTGAAGCACAGGTTGTGTATGTGTGTGTGTGGCTGAGGGGTGGTGGGGGAACAGAGACAGTCCTGGCATTTTTGTCTATCCTGGGGAGTAAGAGATGAGAAATCTATCTGATAGGATTGGGAAGTAGATGGTTGAAGAAGAGATCTCCAACAGATCTCTCAGACCAGGTAGAGATTTGAAGCAGGCAGCCATACCAAGGAGCCTAGCTGAACAGTGACCCAATTAAAATAATCATAGCAGCCATAACAGTGAGCTTGTGTTGAGTGTTTCCCATTGCATGATATTGTACTAAAGACTTTACATTCCATCATCTTATGTAATCCTCACAACCATGCTATGAGGTGGATATTCTCATCCATATTTTATGGTGGGTAAGGGGTTTGCCCAAGCTCACCAACCCAATACACAGAGTTTCTTAGATCGTGTACTCTATAGGTTACCTGAATCAGAATTCCCTGAGGTGTTTGTTAGACCAATCAAGACAATAGGAGTCAAGAAACCCCAGACTTGTTGGCTCCATGGTTTGATTGAAGGTCATCTTCAGGCTGAAATGCTTCTGGTCCGAAAGTCACCAATGAGTATGCCCAGAAGATACCTGTAAACTGAGAAATGCCCAGAGCTATCTTCTGAGTAATCCATAATTCCATTTCTTTCCAAAAATGCTCTGAGGATGACAGTGAGAAGGAGCAAGGACACAGCCCAAGATCTGAGTCCCGTGGGCTCTGCATACCTTTCTTCTCCTTGGATTAATCATCTTGCAGCCCCAAAGCCTGGAGAGAGCCTTCTGAAGGAGGTGTGCTGCCCTCAAAGGCAGCCACAAGATAGTGTAGGTCAATCATTCAAAGGCACCAGAGGGGACAGTCAGGATCAAGGGGCAAAAACCGTATTGGGAGATTAGGATGACAAGGGAAGGCTGGGAACAAAGAGCTCACACCCTAATGTTGTCCCTTTATGTCTTCACCTGACTTTAGCCAAGTCCCCTGGCCTTCTAACCTCAGGAGTCCTATCTGTAAAATTAAGGAGTTGCCCTTAATGGTCTCAAAGGTTCTTTCAGCTAGGTGGGAAAATACTGTCTAAATCCAGCATGTACTTCTGCTGCCCTTGTTTACCTGGGGGCAAGTCCAGAAGCCCAGGAGTCTCACAGCCACCTAGAGGGCCATGGAAGATACCTGCTGATGGGGACCACCAGGGCCATAAGAAAGGTGACCTTCACAAAGGAGGCTGGGGAAGACCAGGAGTGGCTCCAGCCCTGGGTGAGATGCCGGTGCCTCCTTACCTGTTGAACAATTCTAAGACCTTTCTTGTACCTTATCACATTTGATCCTTCCCACTCCCTCGTAGGTGAGCATTTATTGTAGCTCCATGTGTGATCACAAGGCAGAGACAGAGAGAATGCTTTGGGAATGAAAATGTATTTTCAAGAACACCCAGGGACAAGGTAGAAAAGTGGCAACTGGGAAGAGGCAACTGGTTACCAGGGTTTCAATTCCAGACTGTGAGGCAGGTTTTGCAAGTTACCAGGAAAGTTTCCCCAGTGGTGCTCAGGATCCACCTTCTTTCTCTTTGTCCCACTCCCATTGGTTGGCTGGCTGCCACTCAGCATGGAGCCAGCCCTCTATTGGGCTGAGTTCTCCCCTGTCACCTCTGAGGTACCTGTGACAAGATAATTGCCATATTAATAAATTTGCTGTATTTTTCCACTGCCTTCTCTTTACAAGCAGGCACTGCTAGTCAGGCTTTTTGTTTTTTCTTGCCTTAGGAATTCTTACAGGACTGAAAACAGAAGCTGCTTAAAGCTAATAGATCTTCTTGTCTTTGCTAAAAAGCCCTGGCTCATTTATGGGATGATGCAGACACCCTGAGGGAGAAGGGGGTGGACGAAGGAGGGCTTTGAAGGGCAAGGAAAGAGAAAGCAGTGTGCTCAAAGACCAGAGAGTTAGAAAACAACTCTGATTATGAGAACAGAGTCCATCAGAGTCTTGGGTAAGGGCCAGATCTCAGGGGATGCAAGGCCTTAGGCATTGGGTTTCCAGCCTCAACAAAGATCCCTGGGCCCTAAAGTATGACTCAGAAACACTAAAATCACCAAATTGGATGAGACCTGAGGCACCAAAGTGTGGACTATCGGCCGATGAGTGAGTGAGATGCCTCTACACTTTTGCCCAATTAGGCACAATTTTTCAAGGGGTTGAGCTCCCACAATGACCGATTAATAATCTGCCCACTGAATAGGATTGGGAGTTCAGAGTCAGATTTACTTTGATTAAAGGGAAAAAAGCAGAGGAGTACAATATTCCTAGCTCAGCTGGGCTGTACAGTAAGAGTCGCACCTGACACGTATAGAAGCATGAATGACCCCACTGTACTGGTGCCACCAGTCTGTGAGGATACCAGTTACAGCTTGTTAATACTCAAATCTTATTAGCTCTAAGCTCTCCTCAGCTAATGTAAGAATTCCAGTCCAGTTCTTGGACTGTTGATTAGGATGCATTAGCCACAAGTAATAGAAAACCCAGATTCAAACATATAAGGAAATACATTATTTCACTACAGGGAATTGCAGCAGTTGTGGGCTCCAGGTACAGTACAATGAGCAGCTCAAGGTATTGGGGACCCAGGTTGTCTTTATCTCTCTGATTTTCTGTCCTCAAGATGTTGGCTTTGTCCTCCAGCTGGTCCCCTTTGTAGTAAGAAGATGTTTTCACCAGACACAATAATATCTAGAGGAAGAAAAGGACACTCTTTCTGTATCTGCTTCTTAGAAGCACAGAAACTTTCCCAAAGTGTCCTGTAGAATTCCATTCATATCTCATTGGCCAGAATTGGGTACATGCCTATTCTTAAGCCAATCTCTGGCAAGGAGAAATGAGTCGCTGGCTTGATGGGAAGCTGAAGAGTCCATCACAACACTGATACTTTCCATCTCTCAAATACAGGCTTGCTCACTGCAAGGTCACACAGACACCTCCCCTTCCCATGGTTGGGTTTGGGTCTTTCTTCATTTATGTTAAATGCTTTCTCAGGGACCCTAGCATCTCCTATAGAATGGAAAGCTCTCCGACTTACTTATCTAATTCTGAATCCCAAATGCGAATGCTGCTCAAGCTTTCTTTCCCTCAGAATTCTTTGGTAGAAACAGGTTCTTAGAGGAAGTGGGGAGCTGGGGGACCCATACTCCATTTGCCAGACAAATCCAACTTCAGCTCTGGCCCAGTCAAGACCTCCATTTTGTGGTTGAGTCCAGCTTGTGTCCCAGACCTTATCTTGTCCCAGACCTTATCTTGACTCCCAAGGGAGTCAAGTTGGGCCACTAGCAAAGTATGCTGCACAAGGCATGGCAGCCACATTAGGGAAAGACTAGTGGTGCTACTTTTCTCAGAAGGAGGCTGTGTATATGGCATTATGATTTCCCCTTCAGATTATTCACCACATTGATATTAACACCATTTTACATTAGAGGAAAGAGGTACAGAGTGGTAAAGTAACAGGCTTAAGGTCACTCAGCTAGTTAGGCAGCAGAGCCCAGAACATTCTTATATAAGTCTTTTTGTGGACATATGTTTTTATTTCTCTTGGGTAAATGCCTAGAAATTTAATTGCTGGTTCAGAGTATGAGCACGAGCTCCTCCATGAAAAACTAACTGCCAAACTGTTTTCCAAAATGGTGTATGAGTGTTCCAGTTGCTCCACATCCTCATCAACATTTGGTGTTGTCAGTATCTTGTTTTTAGCTATTCTAGTGGGTGTGTTTAATTTGTTTTAATTTGTATTTCCCTGCTGACTAGTGACAGTGAGCCCTTTTTGATGTGCTTACCAGCCATTTGTATATCTTCTTATATGAAGTATCTGCCCATTCTCTTTAATTGGGTTACTGTTCTTATTAAGTTTCAGAAATGTTTTATACTTTATTGATAACATTCTTTGTTTTGCAATACTTTCTCCCAGTCTGTGGTCTACCTAGTCATTTTTCTCAAGGGCGCAGAAATTTTTAATTTTGATATGATCTAATAGATTGATATTTTTCTTTTATAGCTATTGTTTTCTGTAAGCTGTCCAAAAACACCTTTGACTACTCAGAGATTGTGAAGATATTCTCCTATTTATCCTTCTAGAAGCTTTATGGCTTATCTTTTACATTTAGGTCTATGATTTCTCTCAAATTAATGTTTATGTATGGTGTGAAGTGCTGGTCAAAGTTCATGTTTTTTTTTAATTTTTAAATATTTATTTATTTTTGAGAGAGAGACAGAGCACAAGTGGGGGAGGGGCAGTGAGGGAGAGGGAGAGGGAGACAGTACAGAGCCCGATGCAGGGCTCGAACCCACAAGATGTGAGATCATGACCTGAGTCAAAGTTGGATGCTTAACCAACTGAGCCACCCAAGTGCCCCAAAGTCCATGTTTTTAGTATGGAAATCGAACTGTCACAGCATCATCTGTTGAAAAGCCTATCGTCCCATAGAAGTGAGTTGGCCATACTGTCAAAAATTACTTAGCCATAAAAATATAGGTCTTTTGCTAGACCTTCTTTTAGTTTTGATGTATATACCTATCCTTACCCCAATACCCTAGCTTCTCAATTACTGTAGCTTTAAAGTAAGTAAGTTTTGAACAAAGACAGCTTGAGTTCCCTCATTTTGTTCTTCTTTTCCAATATTGTTTTGGTTATTCTAGATTCTTTGCTTTCTTACACACTTTAGAACTGGTTTCCATACACACACACACACACACACACACACACACACACGCACACCTACTAGGACTTTGGGATTTCACTGAGCTAGGTAGGTATAAAAGGAAAAATCCAATTCTTCTACTATGTCTTTCTTCCCTGTGAGTCTACTTTACACAGAACACTTCATGTCTGACACTTGTGGTCACCAAATGTGTGGGTTTTTTTTCCCCACAATAACAAGGAAGTCTTGGATACCAGCAGAGTATCCTACAATTTAACTCAATTCTGACCCTACCTACCTGGAGATAACATCAGGTAAGGGCTCAATCTCACAAGACTGCCCCCCCTTCAGATGCCAGTTAAAACCTGTGCTTCTTAGTGACCACTATGAATCAGAGCTTCCAAAGACCCCTTCTTCAGGTTCGATTAATTTGCTAGAACTCAGGGAAACACTCACTTACATTTACCAGTTTATTAAAGGAGACAGATGAACATCCAGATGAAGAAATACTTGGCACAAGATGTGAGAGGGTCCTGAGGGCAGGAGATTCTGTCTTCATGGAGTTGGGATGTGTCACCCTCCTAGCATGGATGTGTTGGCCAGCTTAGAAGCCCTTCAGACTCCATACTATTGGGATTTTATGGAGGCTTCCTCACATAGGTATGCTCAATCATTAACTGTTTCTAGCCTGTCTCCCCTCTCTGGAGGACAAGGGATAGGGCTAAAAATCCAAGCTTCTAATCAGGGCTTGGTCTTTCCGGTGACCAGCCCCCACCCGAGAGACCACCCAGAATTGCCTCATCAGAACAGACAATGCTTCCAGTTTTCTTATCACTTAGGGAATTACAAGGGTTTTAAGAGCTCTATACCAGGAACCAGGATGAATTCCAAATACATATTTCTTATTACAAATTACAAAAACATGCTTCACTTCAGTTTGTTTCTCTGCTTGTGTACCAATCCTCTCCAGCTTCTTTCCTGTCACAAAAGGAAGGATTTCTCCACATTTTGAGGGCTAACTCCTCTGCCAAACTTTTGATTTCATCTCAGTCTGGCTTATCTGTCCTTTTGTTCTTTCTCCAACATTTCAAGCCCTCCTTCACCAGTGGCTCCTGCCCTGTCTTCACACTTTCCTGTGTGTGTGTGTGTGTGTGTGTGTGTGTGTGTGTGTGTGTGTGTTCTTTTTAATCTTGAATTAAATGCAGGGGTGCCTGGGTGGCTCAGTCAGTTAAGCACCCGACTCTTGATTTCATCTCAGGTCATCATCTCATGGCTCATGAGTTCGAGCCCCACACTGGTCTCCGTGCTGAACCTGCTTGGTATTCTCTCTCTCTGCCTCTCCTCCACCTCTCCTCCGCTCATGCTCATGCTCTCTCTCAAATTTTGAATTTGAATTATTTATTCAAAAATAAATAAATAAATAATTTTTTTTTACAATCTTGAATTAAATTCAAATGACCTTTAGTACCCTTCCACCCCTGTCTTCCCCTTCCAGATTCTCTCTGGTCACATATAACTGCTGCCTTCCCTTCCCACATGTCTGCTTATTTCTTTAAACCTTGTAGTAGAGGGTCCACCTTCTGTCAGTTTCCAGAAGTTCTCAATTATGAATTCCAATCTACCAGACCCAATAATTCATCCGTCTTCAGGTTCTCCTGTCTGTGGTGCTGTGCTCCGGTGACTTTCTCTGTCTCCTTGGTGGCCCTCTCTCTGCCTGTGACTGCTTCTCCTTCCTTTATAGCCATTCCTGCCATTGTTTGGTGGCTTCAAGAGAGACTAGAAGCCATCAGACAAATACCCCCAACTTCCCACCTGCAGATCTGAAAAACCATCAATTTCCTGGTCAAAATGGAACATTTGTCTCTTCCTTGACCCACAGCAGTTGCTCCAACTTGAAGGAAATCCCATCTTTTCCCACTTCTCAGGGACCTCTCTCTAACAATTAGCTTCACTTGTTCTTGAATCTTAAACCTCTGCTTTACTGTTCTTTCTCAACATCACGAACACACTGTCTCCATCTCTTTTTTTAAAAATAGCCTTATTTTCACTTCCTCTTATACCTAGTTTACAGCGAAACTTTCTTTTTTTTTTTTTTTTAATTTTTTTTTCAACGTTTATTTATTTTTGGGACAGAGAGAGACAGAGCATGAACGGGCGAGGGGCAGAGAGAGAGGGAGACACAGAATCGGAAACAGGCTCCAGGCTCTGAGCCATCAGCCCAGAGCCCGACGCGGGGCTCGAACTCACGGACCGCGAGATCGTGACCTGGCTGAAGTCGGACGCTTAACCGACTGCGCCACCCAGGCGCCCCCAGCGAAACTTTCTAAAAGAGTTGTGTGCGCCCACTGTCTTCTCTTACATCCTTTTTGGTCACTCTTCAGTCCTCTAAAATGAGACCTTTGTTTCCAGTGTGTCAGTAGAAAAACCTCACCAAGGTTGCCAATGATCTCCTTGTTGTGAAAATCCCTTGGACCTTTGTGGCCACTTGACTTATTCTTGATAGCGTTGACATGGTTCACCACTTCCTCCTCCTCCTGCATCCCCCCCTCCCATGACAGCTTCCTCTCTGCACCATGGACAAGTCTCTCCTTTGGATTCTGTCCTGGGCTTCCTTCTTTTCTCAGTTTCCCTGAGTGATCTCACCTATTCCTTCACTCCACGACTATTTATTTAAAAATTATTTTTCATTTTATTTATCTGAGAGACAGAGAGAGGGTGTGCACACAGGAAAGAAGGGACAAGAGGGGGAGAGAGAGAATCTTAAGCAGGCTCCACACTCAGCTCATCCCATGATCCTGGGATCATGACCTGAGGCAAAACCAAGACTCAGACACTCAACCAACTGAGCCACCTAGGCACCCCCACAAGTATTTACTGAGCACCCACTGTAAGTAGGCACTGATCTAAGCCCTAAAGATACACGAGTGCCTGCTCTCATGGACTTGACAGTTGCCAGTGGTATCAATTCCATCTGGATACTGATGACATATAAATTGGCCTCTAGCCCAGATATCTCTCTTTTGTCTACTTGGTCTGCTTGGCTATTCCACATACATCTCACATTCAGTATTTCCAAAGCTAAAATTCCTATCCTCAGCCCACCTTCAGACCAGCTCCTCTTCCTATCTCAGTCATACAAGCCACAAAGTGCTCATCATCTTTGTTCACTATTGTTGATTCTTCACTTTCCTTCTCCTCCTAATATAATTTATAAGCAAGTCCTATCAATTATACCTTCTAATCATCTGAGGTGCCTCTGGAATCCATTCACTGATCTTCATGCCCAACACCATTGCTCTAGTTTAGGCCAACATCCCCGCCCCTTTGATTCCCAGCAGGTCCCTCCAGTCTTGATCATCTCCTCATCCCACCCCATCTTCGATCCATTGTCTGCACTATGGCCAGAGTCATTTTCTAGTGTAACTCTGATCACAAGACCTCCCTGCTTAAAATTCCTCGTTGCCTTTAAAATAGAAGCCGACCCCTTTAACATGGCCCAGAGAGCTCCTGCCTACCTCTCCATCCCATCTTTTCCTACTACCCTCCTCCATCTCAACTCTCTTGCCACACAGACCTTCTCTCCCAGGGCCTGGGTATGCCATGGTCCCTCACACCTCCTAGACTTCAGAAGTGCTCCACTGCTAGCCTGAAACCCTTCCCCACTCAGAAGCCCACCCCTTCACCTAGCTAACTGCTACCTACTCCAGTCTCAGTTTAAATGTTACTTCCAGAACACTTTCCTTAAAATCTCTAGTCTGTATTTCAGTGCCATCCTGTCCTATCCATCATAGGATGATTTTTTTATTACTTTTGTTGTTCTCTGTGCCCTTTCCCCTCCCCTATTGGACTCTAAGCAACAGGAAGGTAGCGACAAGGTCTATGTCACACATGTCGTGTTGTATTCCCGACTTTTAGAAAGTACCAGTCAACACATATTTGTCAAATGAATGAATAATTTCTTGCCCTTCTCCTTCTGCCTTCTAAATACAGACATTGTTTAAGATTCATGTCTCTGAGCTTTGCTCAATTTTCTTCTTTCTCACTGATTCCTATGACTTCAATGATCAGGTCTGCGTGAAGAAGTCTCAAATCTACCCACATGCTGGATATCTCTGAGCACCAAGGCTGCATTTCCAACGTTATGCTAGACATTCATGCCTGTAGGGTTTTTTCATCACCTCAGATAAAGGATATAAAACATTAAAAGCATGAAGGATATATATTCAAGGATGTGTAATGTAACACTGTCTATAATATTGAAAAATTGGAAGCAACACAAATACCCATCAAGAGAGAATTGGGCAAATAAATTCCAATCCTACTGTAGAGCCTTAGAAAGACTAAAAAGATTTATATACTGACATGAAAAGATGTCCTTGATATACTGTTAAGTAAAAAAGCAGGTTTCAGAATGATATAGTTTCGTTTCATCTTATTCAATTATTCAACATGCATAGATCGAGCATCTACTACGTGCCAATGTCTATTCCAGGTGCTAGGGGTGTACAAAGACCAAGACAATGTCTTTGCATTTAGAGAGCTTTCAAGACAGACAATAAACCAATTATACATATATGAAATGTCAGGTGATGATAAGTGCTATGAAGAAATAGCATTTGGGGCACCTGTCTGGCTCATTCAGTAGGATATGTGACTCTTGATCTCAGGATCATGAGTTCAAGTCCCATGTTGGGCATGGATCCTACTAAAAAAAAAAAGAAGAAGAAGAAGGAGAAGGAGACAGAGAAGGAGAAGGAGGAGAAAAAGGAGAAGGAGAAGAAGGAGAAGGAGAAGAAAGAAAAGAAAACAAATAGTGTTATGAGATGTGCTATTTTAGGTGGGTGGTCAGGGAGGGCCCTTCTGAAATAGTGACAGTTGAGCAGGATCCTGAAAAGAGTGAGGGCAGGAATCTTGTGAATATTTGAGGAAAGGACATTCCAATCAGAAGCTCAGCCACCATGAGGCCTGTCATAGTAGCAAATTTAGGTGGTCCTAGAAATAGCCAGGAGACTTGTGCAGCTGGGACAAGTAAGGGGAGGAGAGTAATAGGACATGGGGCCACACAGCCAACCTGGACCCAGGCCCAGGCTCTGGAGTCAATTCTAAGTGTGATGGAAAGTCAGTCTTTGGAGATGTGTCTGTTACAATATGTTGGTGTCTCATTGACAAAGTTAGAAAAATATATACCAACTGTTATCAGAAAATATTTCTGGGACATGGGATTACAGGACACTTTCATTTTTCAAAACCATACCCTGTTGTGTTTGAATATTTTATAGTGAGTGTATATTAATTCAGTAATCAGAAAAGGAAATGATGATTTAAAACATTTGTGCATACCCTTGATTCATCAACTCCCTTTCAAGATAAACATCCTTTTAAAAAGTTAAATTCATAAAAATGTATGTATAAGGATGTTCATTAGGGTGTTTGGGTGATGCGGTCAGTTAAGTGTCTGACTCCAGCTCAGGTCATGATCTCATGGTTCATGAGTCCGAGCCCTGCGTCAGGCTCTGTGCTGACAGCTCAGAGCCTGGAACCTGCTTCGGATTCTGTGTCTCCCCCTCTCTCTGCCCCTCCCCGACTCATGCTCTATCTCTCTCTCTCAAAAATAAATAAACATTAAAAAATTTTTTTTTAAAAAGGATGTTCATTATAGTGTTATTTACCAAAAACTGGAAATAACTTAAATGTTCAACAATAGAGAAGTGATTGACTAAATTATGGTAAATTATACAATGAAATAGGAGTCCCTGACGAAGTACATCAGAGAATATCACCCCAGGCTCAAAGCCTAGTTCAATACTCAACTCTGAAATCTTTTCTGGACACATCTGCCTAAAACGACCTCTTCCTCCTTGAACCTTATTTGTGCCTATTGTCTATTGCACTCTTCTGGCCCTTCCCACATACTATTCCATTATGGAACAACAAATTTAGTCCACACTTGGCTCACCATAAGCTTTGCTAATGGAAGGAGAGCAGGCAGAACAATTCCAAACAAAAGATAATTCATTCCTTTATAAACACATCACACCATTTATTTTGCAGTAGATTCACCATTCTAATTAGCTTTCCTTATGCTAATATGAAAAGTAATGAGCTTCTCCCAACGCATACACAGGTGGCAAAGACCAGAGACCCAGAAAAAGACTGAAGAGTGAAGTTCTTCTGGGTGGGCCCCCGGAGTCGACAACCAGCCCTGGGGTCCAGAGTGTTGTCAGGGCCCCTTCCCCTACACAATCACCATGCCCAAATCACTGAGAGACTGGAATACACGCTTCTCCTCAGGTTTTTGTGCCCTGGGTTCTGGGCTTGCAAGGCTGGGCTACCTGAGCTCAGTGATGAGCCCCCGTGTGTGTGTGTGTGTGTGTGTGTGTGTGCGCGCGTGTGTGTGTGTGTGTGTGTGTGTGTGTGTGTGTGTGTTTCTCCTGGCCTGGCCTAGCCTTGGAGCAGTGAAATAGCCCCTACTGAGTCATGGCAGGGGGAGAGGGCTTCTTCCACCAATCTGTGTGGCCTCACAGCTGACTTAGCAGCTCCCACAGAGGCGAGGACACAGTCTTTCCACCCACCCCACAGTGGGCAGGGTGGGAAGGGGGCAGGACTGCCCTCAAGACAAAGGAGCCACAGTAACTCGCTTATCCCACAGCCATCCCAAACTTTCTTTCGTGTGACATGAGGGCATACTGGGGAAGCCTCTTCCTCCTGGCAGCCCTGAGAGGCAGGGAGGATTTACTACCAGGTAGGGCATTTGAAGGGGCCTGTCCATAATACCCGTTTCCTGCCCAGGCTTCTGCCAACTGACAACTCATGGGTTACACAGGAGTTAACCAATTGAGGGCATATTTTTTTCCTGCTGAGCCCTGGCACTGGTGGTTGTGTTTTTCTTAGGGTTGCCTAATTGTTGTTGTTGTTTTGTTTTGTTTTGTTTTGTTCTTTAGGGCTGCCTAATTCTGAAGCCTAGAAAGGTCCTCTACATTGATGGTTAGTCTCTTAAACTTTTTATTGATCCCAAAATGAGTGGTTGGGTGCCCTGTTCAACACCCTGTGCACTAACTCACCAGCTCTTGTTATGAAAAAGAAGGGGAAGATATTTGGGGTTTGTGGGTTTTTGTTTTAGGGGGTTGTTTGCCTTTGAAAATTCCCAGGAGAAAAAAAATCTATTGCTACAATGAATCTTTTTCCTTTGCCTCTCTCCCCCCACCCTCTTCTCTCAATCCCTCCTTTCCCTTCTCACATTCCTACCTCTCCTTCCCCATTTGCCAGTTGAGCCCAGAAGTTCTCTCTCCCCCCTCCGGGCTTCCTATCTCACCTCCCCACCCAGACAGGAGATGGGGGTGGTTCTAACAGGAGAGGAGGGGCTATAATGCCCCACAGATCCAAGGAACCAGCACTCTTGTCTCTTGTCACCTGACGGGCACCATCCCATGGTCGCAACTCCCTCTGAATAGAAAGAATTCTAAATTGTTTTAAATTCCTTAAGAAGGCAGAGTTCACAGTCCCACTGGCTGAAGCACTCACAATCAATCCTTTCCATGAGCCAACATGGTGCCTCTCACAGTGGGATCTGGGAGGCCAGAGCTAAAACAAAACAGAACAAAACAAAACAATCCCTCCCTCTATATAAAAACAAAACAAAACAAAACCAAAAAACCCTCATTCCAGAGTCCCTTTGTTCAGCTAAACAAAGATTTAGGTGCCAGGCTCTATGCCTGGGCAGAAACCCAAAGGTAGAGACATCTTGCTCCGAGGGAGTTCAGTCTGGCTTCGCATAGCTAGACTTTTCTGGCGCACACCTGGTCACTGGCCAGCAGCATGAAACCACCTTCCTGCCTCAGCCTCCAATAGACATGGCAATTCTGCTTTATTGCAGAGTCATAGGATCTGTAGACATCCCAGTAACAGAGATGGAACCTGAGGTCCAGAAAGGAGAAACATCCCGAGCAGGTCACACAGCTGGTGGCTGTGTTGGGCCTGGGCCGGGACCCGTTTCCTGTTTCCCCGACATCACCCTGCCTCCTGGGCATTCCTTTGAGCCAATGAGCCAGGCAGAATCCATGACAGCTGGCTGCTTCTGGGTTTGGCCTGATTGTACCCTCCCCTTGGAAGTTGTCCAGATAAACTTCCCAGCATGCCGAGAGGCTCAGCAACTCCCAACTTGGAAGGACAGGAGTTCTCTGTGAGGACCAGAGCCAAAGAAACTCAGTCAAGTTAGCACTGATAGTGTTTTTTGGTTATGTATACAGATACATAAATATTAGACCATGGTTAATGTACTGCACTGAACCAGCAAAATAAATGTGTTTTGAGATGTGCTCAAAACTTTGAAAGGCACTGATGTAGTTAGAGAGTGATTCATCCAAGGGGAAGCAGCCATTCCTGGAAGAATCAAAACTGGAATCCAAGCGTCACTGGCCAATGCTCTCTCTGTCATACCACACTGCTTCATGTAGTTAGGAAACATTAATTCTATTTCTTAGAGGAGAGAAGAGTAGAAAAGAGATGGGTTATCCTGGTCAAGTCAGTTCCTCCTGAGTCAGGATATGGCCACCTCATGACATTCTTCTTTTGTCAGACTAACCATTCCCCCTGCTTCAAGTTCTGACTCACTATATGGTATTGCTATGGGTTAAGTGCTTTGCATAAATGATTTTGGTTAATTCATGCATCAAGCAAATGAAGCAGACATTAATGCCGCTGTTTTCCAGATGACAAAAATGAAGCTCTGAGTTAAGCAAAACACACCCGAAGACACAGAGCTGGTAGTGGTAAACGCAGGATTCCAACTCATGCCTGCTGAATTCCAGTGCCCGAGTCCTTCACCCCATATTTCTGACCCCAGATTGTGTGGGTTTCCCACGACAAGTAATTCTCCAGTTCTCTGGGGATATCAACTGGGTGTCCTATAATTCAATTCAATTCTAACTCTCACTACCCAGGTCAAGTACTCCGTCCCACAAGACATCCCCCCACCTCAGATGCCACTCACAAGTAAAGGGTCCCCAGGTGACCCACACTTCTGCCCATGTGGCAACAAATCAGAGGTTCCCATAACCCTCGATATCAAGAACTTGCTGTAATAGCTCACAGAGCTCAGGGAAACACTTTAGGTACTATTAAGGGTTTATTATGAAAGATACAAATGGATAACCAGATAAGAGGGATGTAGAGCGAGGTCCAGATCTGTCCTGAGTGTGACACCCTCCTGGCACCCTCCTGGCACCCTCCTGGAACCTGGAGCCTGGATTCACCAACCCGGAATCTCTCTGAACCCGTTCATTTAGAGTTTTTATGGTTCCATTACATAAGCATGCTTGATTAAATCGTTGACCTTTGGTGGATAACTCAGTTTCCAGCCCCCGGGCTCCTGGAGGTCACGAGTGGGGCTGAAAATTCTGACCCTCTGATCACATGGTCAGCTTCTGGGGTTTGCAGCCTCCGCCCTGCAGGTGTCACCTCATTAGCATAACTCAGCTGTGGTTGGATGGGGCTTATTATAAATAACAAAAGACTCTCCTGCCACCCCCATCACTCAGGGAATTTACAAAGCTTTTTAGGAGCTCTATCCCAGGAACTGGGGATGAAGACCAAGTATAAATTTCTGGTTATGTTGTAGCCTGGTGCAGGTGTGCAAGAGCGCATGGCTCCAGGGGTCCCAAACAGACCAGGTTCGGCCACTCTCCTGCTGACAAAATCCAAAGGCAGAGAGACAAGCAGTGGTGAAACAAGAAAGGAATGTATTTCAGCAAGGCCAGCACCGGGAAGACTGTGGACTAGAGTCTCAAAGACTGTCTCCAAAGTGCCGAAAACACTTCCAGGTTTATATGAGGAAAATGTGGGGCAAAGGTCGGTGGGAATGTGCAGGCGGGCAGTAAAGGTCAGGTCGGCCATTGTCTTGGGGTCAGTCATGCAGGGTCTTGCTGGTTCAGTGCGGTACTTAACTGCTGGAGGGGGTAGTTTAGTTTCCTATCAAGGGATGCCTTGCCCACAGGGTCTTTTGCCTGAGTTAAAAGATAAGCCACAAAGAAGAACTTAATCAATTAGAAAGTACAGAGTGAGGTCAAAATGGAGTTAGTTGAAGTCCTCTTTCAATATTACAAATATCACAGCTGTTAACTACTAAGTGCACTGTGCCTCACAGAAAATTTCTCTGCACAAACTCAGACTCTCAGACTTTGTGGCTGGGAAATGTCCTGGATTGAGGGGAATCTACCCACAGATGGTAATACATAGCTAATATTTATTGAGCATTTATTCTATGCTGACCACGGTGACGGGCACTTTACATTCATTACCTCATTAAATCTTCACAACCCTATGAGAGTAAATACTAGTATTATCTGCAATTTACAGATAGCAAAACTGAACCTCAGAGAGAGGTCATCAAGAAATAACTTATTTGAGATTATGCTGGAAATGCGAGGATATGTCACTATTAAATAATCCGTTCATATAAAGCACCATTTGAATGGGTCTAACGAGAAAAACATGTGATTTCACCCTAAATGATAAATAAAGCTTTCGACGAAATCCAAAAAGTGGTGCAACCATCGTGGAAAACACCGTGGCAATTCCTGAAAAGGCTAAAGATAAGATCCAGTAATTCCACTCTTCGTATAGACTCAAGAAATCAAAACACCCAGGGGTGCCTGCGTGGCTCAGTCGGTTAAGTGTCCGACTTCAGCTCAGGTCATGTTCACATGGCTCATGAGTGTGAGCCCTGCGTCGGGCTGGGAACCTGGAACCTGGAGCCTGGAGCCTGCTTCAGATTCTGTCTCCCTCTCTCTCTGCCCCTCCCCAGCTCATGTTCTGTCTCTCTCTCTCTCCTTCAAAAATAAATAAACATTAAAAGAAAATTAAAAAAAAAGAAATCAAAACATACATCCACACAAAAACTTGAACAAAGATACTCATAACAGCCAAAATGTCGAAACAATCTAAATGTCCACCAGCAGATGACTGGGTAAGCAAACTGGGAGATCACCATGTAGCAGACTATTATTTGTATATAAAAAGGAATGAAGTTCTGAGACACAGTACAACACGGATGAACCTTGAACGCGTTATTCCAAGTGAAAGAAGCTGGTCAAAAAAGACCACATATTGTATGATTCCATTTATATGAAATACCCAAAATAGACAAATTCATATGGACAGAAAGTGGATCAGTGGTTGTCTGGGGCCGGAACAGGCATGAAGCCTGCCGCAGAATGAGAAATGACTGCTAATGAGTATAGGGTTTCTTTCTGGGATGCTAAAAATACTCTAAAATTAGATTGTGGTGATGGGTTTGTACGACTCTGTACTGAAAACCACTGAACCGTGTGAACTTTAAATAGGTGAATTTTATGGCATTTGAAAGCTATCACAATAAAACATTTAAAAGGAGAAGAAGGGCACCCGGCTGGCTCAGTGGGAAGAGCATGTGACTCAATGTCCAGGTCTTGAGTTCGAACCACACATTGGGCGGAGAGATTACTTTTAAAAAGAGAGAAAGAGAGATAGAGAGAAGAAAAAGGAAGAAAAGACAAAGAAGCAATCCAGCTCCCCTACTGAAAAGACCAAATGAAGAGGCCCCATGGAGAGAAGAGGACCTAGAACTACATGTGGAAGGAGAGAGGCCTTCCCAGTATCCAAATCAAGCCTTTTTTTTTTAAGCTGTATTTATTTATTTTGAGAGAGAGAGAGCAGGGGAGGGGCAGAGAGAGGGAGAGAGAGAATCCCAAGCAGGGTCTGCACTACCAGTGTGGAGCCCGACTGGGGGCTCAAAACTCACTAACGGTGAGATCACGCACGACCTGAGCTGAAATCAAGAGTCCAACGCTTAACTGACTGAGCCACTCAGGCACCACCAAATCAAGCCTTTTTAAACAACTCCAGCCCCAGCCGCCCAGCACTGCAACCATACAGGAGGACCCAAGCAAAAATAGCAAAACTGCCCAGCTGAGTCAAATCTACACACGGAACTGTGGAAGCTAATAAAACAAATCTTATTTTAAGCCACTAAATTTCAGGGTGGTTTGTTATCCATCCATAGATAACCGAAACAGCCACTTGGGAAAAGGTATCACGGACTCCAAATGGGGCAGAGATCCGAATGCCAAACCTGAAACACGAGTACTAGAAGAAAACACGGGCACCACCTTCTACAACCTGTGCATGGGGAAAATCTTTCTAATTATGTCTCCAAATGAAGATGCAATAAAATAAAAGATTGATACATTTAATTACTTAAAAAATTTAAGGTTTCGCAGGACAAACAAATCAACAAAATCAAAAATCAAATGACACATTTATAGAACAGATTTACATCACAATCCCACAGATAAGGGATCAAAATCTCTAATATATCGATGGTTTTTTCAATTGAGGGAAAAGGATCAAAAATCCTCCAGAAGAATGGGCAAAATTAACAACAGTAGAAAGATACAAAACTGATCCTGAAACAGGAACAAATGTTCAACCTCATTCATAATAAGGGAAAGGCAAATTAAAACCATACTAAGATAGCATTTCTCCCCCATCAGATGGGCAAAAATTCAAAATCCTGACAATATTTTCTGCTGATGAAACAGGCACTTATCTATTGCCAATGAGAATGAAAAATGGTACAATTGAGGGGCATCTGGATGGCTCAGTCAGTTAAGTGTCCAACTTTGGCTCAGGTCATGATCTCACAGTTTGTGAGACTGATCCCCCCATCAGGCTAGGCTCTCTGCTGTTAGCATGGAGCCCACTTGGGATCCTCTGTCCCCGTCTCTGCCCCTCCCACACTCGTTCTCTCTCTCTCAAAATAGGTAAATAAACTTAAAAAAAAAAAAGATACAACTCCTATGCAGAGGAATTTGGCAATATGTAACAAACCAGGATACAGTCACTCTGACAAAATCATCCCACTCCTAGGAATTTACCCTGAAGGTACACGTCCAACAATTTAAAAACTATTCATGTACTAGGTTGTTCATGAAACATTATTTGTAATTTCAAAAAATATACATATATTAATACCTTAAATACCCAGACATGGAAGATTGGTTACATAAACGATGACATCTGGAGTACTATAGAGTACTATTTAAAAAAAAATGTGGTAAACTCTACGACCTGATTTCCAGAATATAGTAAATGAAAAATGCAAAGTGCAAACAATTGTAAATAATATACTTCTGCACAGAAGACCAAAGGGAATAAGAAAACATAAGTGTTAAATTTTGAAAAGCGAAAAAAAGAAAACCACACACACACACACACACACACACACACACACACACACACACACACATCAAAGGCAAATCGGAAAACCATGAAGTGGAATACCTACAAGGGGTGGGGGATACCGGGTAAAGGGGCGGGGGGGGCGTGAGGACGCCTCTCTGGGTATACCTTTGTGGACACTTTTTATTCTTGAGAAGTAGGTTAATGTGCTACATATTTAAACAAACGAATTAAATAAAGGACAGGAGGAAGGAACACAAGCAAGGGCAAATAAACCCAGACGCACCTGTTACCCTCTCTCTCGGTTCCAAACCACCCTTTTCTACTCTGCCCCTGATGCTGGAGCCGAGGCTCTGCAAAGCACATTTCCGCCGCGCCTGCTGCGTCTGGGAGCCGGTGGCAGGCCGGAGCGGGGGCTGCGGGGCTGCGGGGCTGGAGGAGGGAGAAAGGGCCCGGTCCTTCCCGCTTGCCCCGGGCCGCTGCCCTTCCAGGGGCGCCTCGCCCCGGCCGCCGGTCACCCTGCTCACAGCAGCAGCCAGATGCAGCTCACAGTTTTCCCAAACGTCTCATTACAGCACTGCAGACTCACCGGCACGGACCGGAAGTACCCCTCTCGGAGCTCTGGTTTCCAGCCCGAAGGGCCCCTTCCTCTGCACCCACGGAAACCACCCCTCAGGGAGCACCTTTTCCTCAGAGGGGGTCTGAGACTCCACAGCTCCCTTCTGAGTTTCTAAGTTTTAAAAATTCAAACTACTTCCTTTTGTCCTCTCAACCCTAAGCGATTATCTCAGAAGAATGAAATTTTGAGTGGATTTTTTTCTTTTTGCTTTTCTACCGTTTCTAAATATCTAAGCAATGAACATGCGCTACCTTTATAACAAGAGAAAGAACGATGCCCTATATTTGCGTGCCCCTCTTATTTGATGACACTTCATTGTGCCCTAGTACAAATACAGAGGCCATGGGTGTAACTGATGGCTGATGGTACTGAGCTCACCTGGGTGACGGCCAAGTCCTGCCCCTCCTCCACAGAGAACAGGCCTATTGAATTCAGATACCCTCCCTTCCCTCCTTTCCCCAACAAAAGATTATTTGAAGACTTTCCTTGTTCTCCAAGCAAATGATATCAGCCCAGAAAAACATTTCTCTCAGAAGCTTTTCCAGAAGGTTACAACAAAGCCAAGTCTCCCAAAGTAGTGCGAGTCAAGGAGCCGGTAGACACGCCAGGGTCCACAGGGTCATCAGAATGGTTGTGCCCTGGGCCCCTCCGCCTTCTAGCTCCTTCAGCGCAGGCTAAGGACAGGGGGACAGAAAAGCCCTTCTGCCAGTGGGACTCACAGCCGTCTGCCCCCACCTCCCACTTCCCCTTAAAACAAAACAAAACAAATAAATAAAAACACAAAATCCGATCCTCAGAATCCAGACCAGGAACTCTGGAGACATTGCATATTCTGGCAAGCAGCCTGATGGCTAATAGATAACAGGTTATCCAGGAAATAATTAGAAGCCGGAGCCCACACAGATCAGTTGCAAACACTGACCTCTGTCATTCAGGATATGGCCCTAAAAGTAAAGAACTATTTCTTCTTTCACTTCCACGGGGTGGGAAAACGTCAGGGCTCTCTCCCTTCTTTTAAACCTGACAAATTAACAAGTGCGGGATCCTCGATAGGCACGTAAGCCTGGTGAGGAGCAGACACCAGGGTGTCTCCTCTCCCTGAGCCCCCCAGGGTGGGTGAGGAGGGATCAGTCCATAGGGCGCCTGCCTCAAGGTAGGAGGCCAGAGCCGGGTTTCTTTTTCACCATTACTTGACTGTGTCTTCACTCTTCTCACCCTCCTCACCCACACTTCTGCCCCTGCCCTGCTCCTTCCAAAGTCCACGCCTGGCTGCCTGGGGCGATCACTCCAGCCCCGCTGTCTCTTTTCGGATTCAGCACATTGCATTCCCTGCTCCCTTCCCCCAGACACTATGCTTGTTTCTTTGTGAGGAGGGAGCTAGATTCAGAAATAAAAGCTTTGTTTATGTTTAAGGAATCCATGTGGGTTCACGGCTATAGATTATACTTTTGTGTTACATCATTGTTGCTTTTAATAACGGTTTCCAAAATTGCTTCCTCTTCAAACCTTCTTTATCATTTTCTCCAGCAAGATGTATACAATTTGAAAGTAAACAGGAATACAATGACAGATTGAGGCTTTCTCACTTTCTCTTAAGTAGATGGAAACAGTTAATAACTCTCTTCTTATATATCACGTCAAATCAGCCCTTTTTCTTCCTGTCTCTGGATGGGGCTCGTGTTTTTCTCTCAAAAAACCCATAGTAACAACAGTATCTACCATGTTTTGAGCACTGGCCTGTGCCGGCTGTGCTAAGCTCTTATTGTGCATTGTCTAGTTAACCATTTCCACAGTCTTGTTTATTATCCCCATTTTACAGGTGAGAAAACAGAGGCTTGGAGAAATTAAATAACTTGTCCAAGGTTACTTCCAAAAAGAAAGTAAAGTAGAAACAGTAAGGATTCTGAGATTCGAATTCGTGTCAGATTGCAGTTTCATCCTCTGCCACCCACATCATAGTAACTCCTTCAGGGAAGCAGCAGTGAGAGTCCTGGGTCCTGGGAGGTGGGATAAAGGTGACGGTGAGATCTGTAGAGGACAGAGTTGGGAGCCTGTGGCCAATATCACAGCTTCGAAAATCGCCCATCAGGCTCAGAGTTTGCCTGGGGCTCCACAAGTGCCCTCTCATTTGAACCTCAGCACCACCCCAGGACTCAGACATAAGTTTTTTTTCACCAATCCCCCCACCACCCACATTACATGTAAGATTTAAACTGAGGGTTGGGGGGGGGGGGCGCCTGGGTGGCTCAGTCAGTTGAGCGTCTGACTTCAGCTCAGGTCATGATCTCGCGGTCTGTGCGTCGGGCTCTGTGCTGACAGCTCAGAGCCTGGAGCCTGCTTCAGATTCTGTGTCTCCCTCTCTCTCTGCCCCTCCCCCGCTCATTCGCGCGCGCTCTCTCTCTGTCAAAAATAAATAAAACATTAAAAAAATTTTTTTTTAAATAAATAAATAAACTGAGGGTCAGGGAAGTGATTTGGTCAAGGTCACTCAGCTGGTAAGTGGGGTGGGATGTGGCTTTGATTTCAGGCTTCCAATCTCTGATCTCCATTCGTCTTCCTAGACCCTCTGTCTCTCAGCAACACTTGAGTTAGGCCCACCTCTCATGCACTGGAGAGCCTGCTCTGTCAGTGTTCAATAGTTCAAAAAGCACAGTGAGGAGACACGAGTGTGGTTTCTAGAACCAGATTACCAGAGTCGCAATCCCGGCTCTGTTGCTTGCAAGTTATGTGGCCTTGCACTATTCACTGTGTCTCAGTGTCCTCATCTATAAAATAAGAGAAAATAACAGCATCCACTTCTACAATTGCTATGAATGAAGTGTGTGAAGAGAGCTTAGGATCATGAAGGAAGCTATTAATACCTGCAAGTTATTATGACCACTTAACAATTTCTACCCAGTAGCTAGATTTACCGAGAAGCTACTATTTCAGTTAGTATAATTTACATTTTCCTGCCAAAGATAAGCCCTCCGGGCTTTTCTGCCTTAGCTTGAGTCACTCCCCTGAAAGCAGACTCAGGCAAAGATTCAGGTTGCACGTAGTTGAGGTGGTGATCCCAGAATGCTCTGTGAGAGAAGGAGGAAGGTGAAGCAGGAAAGGGAGGCAAGGGTAGTGAGCTGGCTACCACTGGCAAGAGGGGGGCTAGATGCCGCAGGGACCCTCTGAGAAGTTGGAACACATCTCAGAATGGCCCCTGGGGACCCTCACACCCCCATGGGGTAGGTGTTGCTCCTGGAGCATTCATCCCTGCCAACCTCAGAGGCAGGCATGCTCCAGAGGCCAGAGAACACCTGCAGGCAGCAAGAAGCAGGAAGCTGTGGGTCACCAGGGAACAGGTGGCAGGTGACCCTGGGGTAAGCCAAGGGCATATAGGTGGGGCTCTGCCTGCCAGCTACACAGTAATCTCCCAATGTTGCTAATGTATACTCTAGGTGTATTTTTTTTTCCTCAGAAACACTTGCCAAATAGCCCCATTGTTTGCTCTGGATTTAGTTTTAATGAGCAAAATTTCCTCTTTGAACTGGAAGTGCCCGCTTAGAACTGTCTTGAGAAATTCTAGCTAATCAAGGCCCCCTTAAAGTATCCATAATCATGATAGCCCCCTGCATGTCCGTGCATTGTGCCTTCTGGTTTACCAAATTACAAAATTCTTTTTGCATATATGATCTCAGGTAATCCTCATGGTAAGCCGGTGAAGTAGAGGACAGTCCTCTGGTGCAGTCCCAGAGTGCTCCCCGCTTTTACAAGAGGTTAGAAACAGTTCCGTGATTTCTGTTGGGAGAGGATTCCAAGGGCCTGAGGGAAGTTTTGCAGTATCTCTGCTCTATCTGAACAGTCCCTAACGGACCAAAAAAGACCCATCCCAGCCATTTTACTCAAGTTTGGAAACTTTAAGAATATTGATGCTTCTGGAATAATTACTCAGTTACTTTGTTCATTTTTCTTAATGTACACATGTAACAAGATATCAAAATAGAAATTTCTGCCGAGACCTAAAGACAACAGAGATTACATTCCAAAATGGGGTGCCAGACCACCATGCAGGCTTTGGAAGTCAGGCAGGGAAAACCAGTTTTGTGACTGCTGTACCCCTCAATCATGGGGATAAGAGTTTGGAGGTGAGAGAAGAGGGTTTTTGAACAAAGTTTTTGATGTGTTGTGAGTCCCATTCTTACCCACGAGTGAAAGAAGGGAGTATAGGGCCCTTGTCGCAAGCTTAGAGAAAGGGGATCCAACATGTCCCCTGAGAGGTTTAGGAGACACAGTGCACAGGTATCCAATATTCCACTTAGAAAATCTGAGGGACGAGTGACCGGCTGACTATGGCTTTGACTGTGGAGTAAAGGGAAGGCCAGTGACAGCTTGCACTCTCCAAATTTGTTACAACAGCGTGAGTATCTGGCTAGATATCGGCCTCACCCAAAATAGGGTTGGCAGTGAAGGGGATCAGAACATCCCACCCCAAAATATGCCTCTGTAACATAAGGGCTATTCTGAGCTGAAGGCAATGAAGAAATGACACACACTGGAGGAACCGTTTGCCCTCTCTCTTTGTAAAAGAGAGACGCGCCTTTCCCCTGTGCTGTGCCCCTTCCCCTCTTCGCATTCTTGCCCGAGGCACTGACTTGAATCTAAACTAAAACAACTCTAATCTTCCATTAGTTTCCCCTGTACTTTACCTTCCATGATTTACCACCCCTAGAAGCCCAAACCCCTTAACTTGTCTTGTCACTTCATGATTTATCACTTTTTGTTAAAATGGTATATAAGCCCCCAGGCTTTGGGGGATTTTTTTCACTCCTTTTTGTGAGAGCCTCCCCCACCCCCCAGGCCAAACATAGACCTTCTCTCCTGTTAATCTATCTTTTGTCATTTTAATTTGCAGGTTCCAGTCAATAAATATAAGAGGGTAGAGGAAAAGTACCCCTCCTTCCCCCCCCCCAGGTTACTCCCCACAGCAGTGAAAGATTATCTTAGCTCTAAGAGGGCTGCAGGGGGGACAAATAGATCTTCTCAGAGAGAAGCCTGAGGTATCACCACATTCACAGAGGCTGAAGAAGAAGTAAGTGAGTGGCTGGAATAGAGTATTTGTCCTATGAAACAAACTTTAGGAAAAAGATCCTCAGTAATTGGGAGTAAAGATCGTCCAAAAGAGTCTGTGAGAGTCAGCTTAAAAACACCTGCCAAGTCCAAAGAGAGCAGATAATATAAATCACTATGTCAAGACCAATCAAGCAAGAACTCCCCCACTCCTCTTACCTCCTCTCAATTCCAGAACTCCAGCCCTGAAGGACTCAGGACTCATAGTTAGTAAGTATACTCAGCCCCCTTTCTCTCCATCTTTCAATAATCCTGAGGTGGGACAGGGCAGGGAGCTTCAATTTTAAGGCAAGAATACTTCAACTATTAAATTTATACTATACATTTTGAAGTGACTAGAGGAATCTTGGGTATTACTAAGTGTGACCAGAAAGTCATGGGGCTCGCCCTAAATTTTATCTGGTGCAGGGGAAGAGCTCATTCTCCTGAATGGATGAGAATGGACAGTGGGAGACCGAAACAAATTTGCTTTGATTACACTCCATGAGTCATGTTTTCAATGTTGGGCGATTTCCTAGTGCCCAAGGAAAGAGTGGGTGGTTGTTTGTGAGTTGGACTCTGGTTCAGAACCCCAGAAAACATCACTGGAGAGGTGACACCAACCACATAAATAGGCCAGTGCCCACAGTCGCCATGGGGCTATGATCAAGAAGTACCATTGGTCCCCATCTGATTTAGAAACCCATCCTGACCAGAGATTATAAATGGTGAGAGCCACCACTGCTCCCATTGCTGCACGACCACGGTCTAAAAATCCGCTATATGTGCCCCCAGAGACCACCCAAGGATGAATCTATTAAGAGTTTGAATCTCTTGGGACGAACAGATTGGATGATGCCTGTGAATATTACAACAAACAAAATGTTTTAGGAGACCTTTAGAACTTACCGTCTCTCAGATCCAAACCTGCCCTTCCAGGCTCAGCCTTGTGCAGTTCAGACTCTGCAAACCACATTGCGGGCTTCCCTGCGGGCTCCCTGTTAGCTCTTGGATGGGAAGCACCAGAGGGAGACAGCAAAGCTGGAGGAGAAAGAAAGAATGCGTTCCTTCCTCTCTGCATCCCGTGGGGTGCCTGTTCCTTGGTGGTCACTCTGATGTCACCTCTCCACCCCAGCACTGGCAGTTCCCAGCACTTTGCACACAGTGTGGTTTTTCCAACACTTACCTCACGAGCTTCATTACACTTGCCTCTCCCCGGAGACCCCAGGTCCCCACGGGCCCCTCTCCAGCTCAGAGGTGCCAGCCCCGCCAGCCGTGCCTTCTCCTCAAAGTCTGGGTTTCAGGTTGCTAAGTTTTTAATAATTCCCACCTGCCCTCACACCTAGCCCCTCAGACAGCGGCTGCTTCCTGCAGTTCCTACCTCCGTGACACCCTGGTGTCCTGGTTTTGATTTTCAGTTGCCAAGTTAATAACTTCGTTCCTACTGAACAACTATTATACTACCTTCTCTGTTCAAATACCTGACAACGTTTCCCTCTCCTGGCCGGTCCCTGACTGGTATGCCTCGTGCCAAAAAAGTGAGAAGGGGAGTCTCTCAGGGGCCTCACTGGGGTAAAGAATCAGTGGGGCTTCAGGGCACCCGGCTGGCTTAGTCAGTAGACCGGAGCATGTGACTCCAAATCTCAAAGTCCTGAGTTCAAGCACCACGTTGGGTGTGGAGCCTACTTAAAAAAAAAAAAACAAAAAAACACACAAAACAGTGGGGCTTCTAGGAGGGAAAGCTGCAGTTTTTTAGAGTAGTTTTTCAGTTTTAGCATTAGTTTTTGAACCGTTTTTGAACCATGGAGCTCTCTGAGAGATGAAAACAATGGGCTTTCTCTCTAGGAACTGTAAATATCTATCAGCACACCCCCCCACCTTCAACCCTCGAATACAGTTTTACACCCACTTACAGGGGTTGGTGGACCCCAAAGCCCAGATTAATCATTCCTGTGGTAGAATGCTGGCCAGGGTGGGTCTTCGTCTTGGAGAAAATCTGGTTGGCTCTCGGAGGCTGTTGTCTAAGCCTAAGAAAAGTCGAACAAAAGGACTGTCAGTACTGGGTTGCCAAGGAGCTGTCCTAGATTTTCAAACTCCCTGAATTTGAGATAAATTTCCTGACTGTGGACCTGCCAACCGTCCTGGATTCCTAGTTGCTCTGGCATCTGAAGCCTTAAAAATGTACCTTTTTCAGCAACGACTATTTTACTCATGGGGACCAAGCCAACAAGAATGAGGTCTTCTGAGGCAGAACCCTGTTTGGGGGGCTCTCCTGCCTAGGGGCCCCTGGTTGACAAGCCAGCTGACCTGGCCAGGTCCCCAGTTCTCTGCCCTTCAGCACCTGCCTAGAGTGTAGCCCTCCTGGAAAGAAAGGCACGTCGCCATCTGCTGGCAGGCCCTATTATCACACGCCAATGTACCAGGAAGCAATCCAGGGTGCCCGGTTTGTAAGCAAGTGGAAGAACTCTTTTATTGTTAGTTATCCGGATGTGTTTGTTGAAGGATTATGCTCTATCCCATTAGAGGGGAGAACACAGTTTGGGAGAAGTTACTACCTCTAGACCTCAATTTTTCCATCTCTAGGGCAAGGCCATTCTCTAAATGCAGAGGGGTCCACCGCTGATTTTGCTTTCTCCATTAAACTGCACCAGAGAGTGGAAGAGAATTCTTCCTCACATCACTTACAGTCAGATAGCCACCATCTATCTCTGCAAAGCTACTTGACATATAGTTGCTTTCTTAGCTGAATGTTGATCTTTTCAGTTAGTTAGACATTGCTCAAGATACAGATGGATTTTTTTTCTCTGTTAATTAAAAAAAGTTTATTCATTCAATCTGCAAAATTATTCATTCACCCAACAATTTTTACTGAATGCCTACTGTGTGCCAGGCACTTTTGAGGCACTAGGGATATGATAATAAACAAAACAAACAAACAAAAATTCCTTTCCTCATACAGCTTCTCATCTAGTGGAGGAGACAGACAACAAACAAAATATGTAAGTGGATGCATGCCAAGAGGGTTTTTTTTTTTAGCTGTTGCTCTTTCTTTATTTTTATTATCATTTTTACTTATTTATTTATTTGCTTTTTCAGACAGGCGAAATTATAGCATGTCTGTCTGCTGATGGGAATGATCCAGTAAAGGGGGGCGGGGGGATACTGACACAGGAGAGAGGAGGGAGAATTGGTGAATTGTCCTTGAGGAGGTGAGATGGAATGGGATCTAGTGCCCAAGTGTGAGAATCTACTTAGGTGCTGGGGACACAGCAGAGAATAAAACAGGCAACATCCCTGCCTTTCTAGAGATTTCATTCTAATTAGGGCAATGAATAATTTAAATGAATAATTTAAAAAAAAAATGGATCTATGGTACCCATGGTTTGGGATAAAGGCCATGACTGAAAGACAGCAGTCCTAGAAGTTCTCTTTGAGAAGTGACACTTAAGCTGAGTCCTGAAGTGTGACACATGTCCATGTGAAGAGCCTGAGGGAAGAGGATTCTAAGCAGAAAGAACGGCAAATGCGAGACCTGGAGGAGGAGAACTTGGCCCATTTGTACATTTGTAGGAGGTGAAGCTGCAGGAGGGTAGTTACCAAGAAGAGCGATGCATGAGATGAGGTTACAGAGGTTGGTCACTGATGGCTTTTTTTTTAACAGCCAACAAGTTTTATGAAAAAAATTTATGGATAACTCAAGGCAAAGAAGGACAGCTAACATTGTAAAATGACAAAATCAGAATTAAGGCACATTTCAATAGATGGCATGTAACAAATCTCCACGTCAAATCTTACGTTTAGGTTCAAAAAATCAATTGCAAGAAACAGTAAAAGGAAGATCATACATGAACAGTTCTTATGAAAAGGGTTTTCGGCTTGCAAAGAGCAGAGTCTAGGACAGAGGCCTAAGTGCAAATTCCTTCCTGGGAATGTGATCCAAGGAGCAAAGGAGAGGAGGTGAGGTGGAGTGAAGAAGGAAGAAGAAAAGAATCAGTACAGAACTATGTTATGGAGGTGGCCATGTCTATAGGCATCTGTGTGTACAATCCCAGGAGGTCATGGCATTGCTGTCTGAAAGGTGTCTCAGCACCAACCCAGGGGGGAGGAAAGAAGACAGCAGCTCTCCATTGTCCTCATACCAGTGGGCAAAGGTTCTTTGCATGGTTGTCTACCTTGCCCGTGTGTGAGTGACAAATGGGCTTCCAGGGGGGCCCCACCCATAACGACACTCAGAGGCCCAAAGGCAGAAGGCAAGGGGTACAAAAAGTGCACCTGAGGTGGGTCAGGGTCAACTGCACCTGTGCGAACTGGCTGGCACCCCACAGAACTGGATACAGATGGAATAAGGGACAGGAGAGACCTAAACCTTGGAAGTGTCTCATGGGAGGTGTCTCATGCACATACATTGGTAAAGGAGGACGATTTCCCTTCCTTCGGCATTTTACCTCGGTCTTTTTAGGTTTTTTGTGGAGACACATGTATATAACTGAATCTCACTGGCAGTGCTTTCATGAAATTTGGGCCCTAAAGGCAAAGAGGTCCCCCAGAATGCTGTCCCAGAAGCCATAATAATCCCTTCTTTAATACTTCGCTAAGTCACAAAGCAAGCAGTCTTTATTAAATATTATCTAAGACTCCTGAGTCTTCATAAAATGTTAACTTATATAAACTATTTACTTCCGCTCCACCCAGGGCTACCATTGTGGGGGGAGGGGGCAGTGTGTTATGTTGAGAAAACCATTTATTCCATTTATCCCAGGCTAGCCAAAGGCCTCAAAATTAATATTTTGACTCATCTCCGAGTGAGGTTCTATGTACAATCTCAGGGCCACACTGACAACAGCATTGAGGAAGATGCTGGTCTTCCTACAGCTAAAACATGTATCCCCACTACCAAGTCAGACTGCCTGCAGTACATTATAAGTTAATATTTTTCAAAACTCCTATAATTATCTTGTGAATAACTCAGTGCCTTGGGCATTAAATTATACCAATGTATTAAATGCAGAGTTTCCCAAAAAATCATAATTTTTGTGATTCTGTTTTGACATTCTTTTTAAAATATACCGGGAGCTTTTAAAAATGAAAGTAGCCCATGTATTTCTTGATTTCTGAGAGATCCTGCCTAATCCCTACCAACTTGCTGGAAGTACTGTTTACGGAAGTTCCATATCCCCCCCCCCCCCCCCCCATTCTGAGGGCTTATTAGTCCTGCAACCTTTGGCTGCACGGGGGAAAGCAAAGGAGAATGAGCTAGAAGGTAAGTGAGGAACCCGTGCTCCTTTTCCCAGCTCTGAAGGTGTTTGTAAGCATCACCCGAGGCACTCTGGTATTGCACTGGAGATTGGTTTATTTTTCATTTCACAGTGTTAGGAGTCCCTTTATATAATTGTTGCTGCGGGGAGCCAGCACTTCTAGATACGTCTCTGTTGGGTCCCCAAAGGATAGTCTTCTCGCAGAGTTTCTTCAACCTATTTATTCTCCCCGCCACTTTAAATTCAAAACTCAGGGCTGAGTTCTCTCCTCATTACATCCCTGCTGGCTCTCCAATGGTGCCTTTGGGGGAGGCCCTGTAAAAGTTCGGGGATCACTTATCTCTGCCCTGCAGGTGCTCAACCAGCTGGCTGCTGGCTGTGGTACGCCATTGTTCAACCCCTCAGTGAGCTCCTGGGCCTTCCCTCCCTGCCCTTTAGGTTCTAGGTACATGCAATTCAAAGAGGCTAACATGGGCTTGCAGAAATACCACCCAGGACTGGGGTGGGGAGTGTCCAGAACCTCGTGGTAGTCTGAATACTGCCTACCTTTAATAATACCTCCATCACTAATAAGAAGAAGAATGGCAGCGACCATCATTTACTGAATGTTTTCTAATCTCCAGGCTTTATGTTAAGTGTTTTACAAACATTATCCTTGTATAATCTTTACAACTGCTTTACCATGCAAATGGTAGTAGTATCCCCATTTTATAGACGAGGAGGCTCAGACTTGTAAATGTTATTTGCCCATGTGGATAGTCATTGGTGGAAGCCAGGCTGGAAGCCAAACATGGACTCCAGAGCTGTCACATTTAACTACTGTATATATTATTGCACAGTCCTTATGTACGTCTCTGACCGATTAGCAGTGGATGCTACATTTGTAGAGGATAGATTTACTCATCCAACTGTCCTCTGCTCTTCTTGAACTGGGGAAGCCTAGTTCAAGTCTCACATTCCTTCTGAGATCCTCCCCAACCGTCCAGCCTTCACAGAGCACCTCTCTCCCTGAATTCCCCTAGCAAGTAGAATGTGTGCCAGTGACTTGGCACTTTATCATCCAAGGTCTCAGGTCATCATCTCATTCAAGTGGGAACATCTTTTCTCCCCAACAAGAATGCATATAACCACAGGCAAGGACATGTCTTACTTTTTAAGGCAAGAGAAGTACCTGTTGAGTAGGATTGAGTAACTCCTCTTCCTCCAGATCCTTCCTGTTGGCTCAATGGCAGGCCAGCAGCATGCCTTTGAGAGGGCCCTGCTCCAGACTTGAAGACTGGGGTGTTGGAATCTCAGTTATCTTGGCTGTCTGCCCCTCACCATATACCCCTCCTTCCTTGCCCCGTGTCAATATCCTCACTTTCTTGCCCTTTCTTACCTGGCAGTCATAAATCTGGCAGCTTCCCACTACCTTCCTGATGAGGCTAACTCTTTGGTGTCCAGAGAGGTCATGGCAGCCTATTCCCAGAGAACTCTTGGCCCTCCTCTAGGACCCTCACCTGGGCAAGAAGTGGCCTCCCCAATGTGCTGCCCTAGGATGTCATTGTGCAGCATCTATTGTCCCCACCCCCTCAGTGTTTTCCCCGTAAACTGCCATCTCTGAGGAGGAATCAATCCACCCTGTAATCATTTTCTTGGAGGGCCTGGGGACTGATTGATGGGTCTAGTTGTTTTATTATTAGCCAGTGTAAGTTAAGTAAGTCCAATCAATAAACTTTATAGGTCTCCCCAGATTGCTCCAGAGGTGAGACCCAGTCGCTTTCACCTCAATAGATTTAGACCCCTGCCTAAATAAAAAGCAATACTCACCTGGAGAAGCAGTTTTATTTCCTTTTGAAAGAATCTCTTAGTGCCCTTGAGCCTGTCATGACTTAAATCAATAACCTTAACAGCTTCCAAGAAGAAATCAGTTGCCTTTGGAGTGTCTCCGTGCCACCGCCCTCTCTGCATGACACGACGATTTTAGACCCCTGAACCGAACCAGGCAAAGTGGTGAGGACTAATACCACCGCCTGTCACATCCCTGGGCACCGGGCCCCCCTCCAGTGCTGGCAGTCCAGACCTTCCCCTCCTACCCTTCTCTCCCTCCTCTCCCAGACCTCTCTGTGCCTAAGACTCCTCGTAAACACATCCCTGCTCTGCATCCCTGGCCTCCAGGGCCCTGAGTGACTAGACTGGTCTGAGTGACCAGGAGCTGGTCTTCCTTGTCATTTTGAGGGTGAATGTGGTAGTCCTTCCAGGTGGCACTTTTGCGCATTCACAAGAATATCTAGGAAGCAGAGTAAAATGGTGGTATTAGTAACAGGAGGAGGAGGAATAATACCTCGACAGTGAGAATTTCAGGACTTATGGGGGAGAAGAGGGCCCGATCTGGGCCAGTGACCTTGCCAATTATTCCTCGGAGAATGCCACCCTCTCTGCCCATTTAGGGCTGGCCACAATAGGGCTGATTTAAGGGTGATCCTCACTGTCTTCACTCTGCCCCTTCATCAGGCTGCCCAGTCTCCACTTCCAAATTCTGCAAAGACAACCATGATGGAGCCAACAGTGACATGGTCTGGCTAAGGGCCAGGAGCCAGCAGGAGAGGAAAGTCGCTTCTATCTCTCTGCCCAACGTCAGAGCATTGTGCCTATGAAAGCCCCATATCACCTATCTAGAATGGTGGCTAGAAAGCCCCTCACAATATTTTCATTCTCAAGTGGGAACAAGACCACCCTCCTTGGCCATGAGATCAAACTCGCAAATTCCAGGATTTCCATGGTTGCTCCAAATCTCATTCTGTGCTGCCAAGATGGACTCTCCAATCAGGCCAGTAAATATGGGATCAGATTGTCTCAAAACCATTCCTATATTGGAAAAACTTTTGTCTTTTTAATTTTTTTAATTTAATTTTAAATTTAAATGGAAGGTGTTTAAATGGAAGTTCATTTATTTATTTTGAGAGGAAGAGCATGCTGGCAGTGGAAGGTCAGAGAGAGAGAGGGAGAGAGAGAGAATTCCAAGCAGGCACATGCTGTCAGCAAAGAGCCTGATGCAGGGCTCAAACCCACAAACCATGAGATCCTGACCTGAACTGAAACCAAGAGTCAGATGCTCAACTGACTGAGCCACCCAGGTGCCCTTAAGTTTTATTTGAGAGAGAGAGACAGAGAGAGAGAGAGAGAGAGAGAGAGAGGGAAAGAAAGAATCTTAAGCAGGGTCCACATTCAGCATGAAGCCTGATGAAGGGCTCAATCACATGACCCTGGGATCATAAACTGAGCTAAAATCAAGTCATACACTCAACTGACTGAGCCACCCAAGCCCCCTGGAAAAGGTTTTAAATGAAATACTGGGATGGGAGGGAAACCCTCTCCCTATATATATCTATCCCAATAAAAATATATAAATGTTAAAATATGAAAAAGAGGAAAAGTAATGGATTTTTCTGTTTTAATTACATCAATACTTTTAAAAACTGGAACAAACATACCTACATATTGGTCTGTTGCAGTAACGAATAATAGTTTCTGCTTTCCAGGCTTAACCTCTACAAATTTGTCAATGACTTTGTCAAAACTCATCTTCACATAATTCATGTTCAATGGACAGTTCGTTGTTCAATAGACAGTCTTCACTCATGGTTAATTTTCATTTTGAAAAACTTCTTCTACATGAATCAACAAATATATAAATAGAAGTCTTAAATATAACAATAGGTTTGTCAAAGATTCATTAAAAATCCCATGTCACAATTCACTTTAGAAGTTGCAATACTGTCCATGTATTTGTTTCTTTGGGATCAATTTTAGATGCTTTCAAATGTCTTCATAGTAAAAAAATTTCTGCTAAAATATCTCCACCAGAAAATTTACCATACATTTTTATTACAGTTGGTAAACTTCTATGGTGTTTCTTCTGTAAAAATCAGGGAAAATGGTTGAGTAACAGTGAATATTGGCATTATTTGATATGTTGCTTTAGAACAAGCATCCAGCTCTTTGAATGCCTTGAAAACAAGGCATTTAAACATTGCCCTTTTGATACAGGAGTACTGATGCATAGGGACACTTGTACCCCAATGTTTATAGCAGCACTCTCAACAATAGCCAAATTATGGAAAGAGCCTAAATGTCCATCAACTGATGAATGGATAAAGAAATTGTGGTATATACACAATGGAGTACTACGTGGCAATGAGAAAGAATGAAATATGGCCCTTTGTAGCAACGTGGATGGAACTGGAGAGTGTGATGCTAAGTGAAATAAGACATACAGAGAAAGACAGATACCATATGGTTTCACTCTTATGTGGATCCTGAGAAACTTAACAGAAACCCTTGGGGGAGGGGAAGGAAAAAAAAAAAAGAGGTTAGAGTGGAAGAGAGCCAAAGCATAAGAGACTCTTAAAAACTGAGAACAAACTGAGGGTTGATGGGGGGTGGGAGGGAGGGGAGGGTGGGTGATGGGTATTGAGGAGGGCACCTTTTGGGATGAGCACTGGGTGTTGTATGGAAACCAATTTGACAATAAACTTCATATATTGAAAAAAAAAAAACAAACAAACACATTGCCCTTTTCGGGCGCCTGGCTGGCTCAGTCAGAAGAGTATGTGACTCTTGGTCTCAGGCTCGTGATTTCGAGCCCTATGTTGGGTGTGGAGATTACTTAAATAAATAAAACTGTTTGAAAATTAGAAATAAATAAACACTGCCCTTTTGAGTCCTTCTGGCATGCGCACATGGAATGACAAAATCCTACTAACTCTTAGTCTGTTTCTTCATGTTTGCAATCAGGCATTATCATTGTTTATTTTGAATTTATGGTTTAAACATAGGAATATGTGTTTCCACAGGGTTTGGAACTGAAGGGTTCCAAATCATTAGGTACTTATTCTGAAAACAAACACTTATGGGTGAATTCACTGGAGTCAGGGGTTAATTCTCAAATTAACTTCCATGCAGAATACAATGCTTGTTAATAGATAAGCTATTTGAATGTGTTCATTGAAGCTTACATATACATTAGTGAAACTCAACAGCAACCAGAGCGATTATGTAGAACTTAGACCGACAAAAGAATTTTTCAAGGAGGATATTTTTATCACTGACATTGTTCAGATTGGCCAGCACATGTGAACAATAAAAAAAAAAAAAAACAGACTGAATCTTAATTTTATGGTTGTTTGAGAATTTGCTGAATAATGCACCCCCGATAGCCTACCTTCGGGATGGGTGACCCCACTGCTCTCACACCCCTGGTGTCCCACCTCTCACGAGAGGAGGGGGTGGAATTCAGCCCCTGGCAAGCCACGCTCTGAGTCTGGCCTTCTAAACCTTGCCAGGAAGCCTTGCTGACCAAACTCACAAAATGGAGGCCCGTATCCAGGTCACTGACCTATTTTGTTCGGCCTGTGATGTTAACAAGCAAAACAAAAAAAGCCACGACCCGCCAGTGTCATTTGGCGGGGTGTGTGCTTACAGTTCACCACTGTGGCCGCCACTCCTATTTTTCATGCTTTGTCTCATTTGCCCACCTCAGTCAACTGCCCAGCGTCTGTAGCCATCTGACTTTACGGCTTTGTCTCTAGAGCCGTCCAGACAAGAACCTAAATGTTGTCCAGTCAGTTAGCCTGATGGCTCTGCTCTCTGCTCTGCCCTCACTGACCACAGCTCACCAGCCTCCCCCTAACGCCTCAACTCTAACACTTCAGAAGCCCCTTTCGCTCTCCTTTAACCTGGTGTTTCTCTCCTCTCACCACCACCGCTCTGCTTCAGAAAGGAGGCCCTTAGGCAACCAGCCGCAGAGTCTCCTCCAGCAGGAGCCAGGCAACTGCCTCCCTTTGCCCGGAAGCTTTGGTCTTCAGCTTCGTCTTTGATGCTCAGGAGGCCAGGGGGAGTGGCGAGCATGTGCGTACCTGTCATCCGGGGTGCAGCAAGGGGCAGGCTCCCCTGGTTAGCAGGTGGCGAAACGGAGGGGAGAAACCATTTCCAAGCCCTGAACGCACGCGCCGAGTCCCGCCCTCGGTTGGCTTCACTGAACGAACTTCATGCAAAACGCATTCTTGGCCAGGCGGTGCCACACAGACACAAAGAATTACTTTCAGCCGGGGGTGGTGGAGCCAGCTCGTGCCAACTCCTGAGATGCAGTTGCTAAGCACTCAGGAATTTTACCGGCACGGTGTGTCTTAAAATCAGCCAAGGGAGAAGTATTTACACCAAGGACATTGGCAAGTGTTAGAAACAAGGGGTTTCTGAGGGGGGTTGACCAGCATACCACTGCCTTTGGCCCAACCCAACATGCCCTGCCCATGGACAGTGACTAGAAATTCTAAGTTTTATTTGATTTCTTTTCGTCCCTTATGCTCTAAGAGAAGTTGTCTAGTGCAGGTAAGAGGTGGGTTCTGGAGCCACCCATCTGGGTTCAACTCCACATCCCACAGGACTTGAACCCAGATGGGTGGCTCCACTGCTGGAGCCACTGCTTAATCTCTGTGCCTCGTGTTCCCATCTCTAAAGTCAAGGTGGTCCTAGCACCTTCTCATGGGATTTTTATGGGTTTATACGAGTCAATAAACATGAAGTACCTTGAGCAGGGCCTGCACCTAAAAAGTGCCCCACAAACATTAGTTGTTGTTCTAAGACTGAAATGTCCTGTAGTTCTCTTATTTTAGCTGTGTAGTTAAAAGATGCAAATATCTAGTAACCAATTTAAACCGTGCACTGCTCTGACTATAAATATCACTAATGTACCATCTTTTCGATTGGGTATCTATCAGGTTAACCCAAGTCCTCTTCCCCTCAAAAAGAGAGCAACGACACATGGTAAAAAGCCTATCAACACTGTTATCCCAAAATGTGGGTATTGGTTTTGCATCTCAATCCCAGAATTAGGAAAAGTCTCCTGTTGCTTTATTTTTTTTTATAAATTCTTTTTTTTCCCCTCAAAGTTTATTTATTTATTCTGACAGAGAGAGAGAGAGCACAGAAGGGGCAGAGAGAGGGAAAGAGAGAATCCCAGCAGGCTCCACACTGTCAGCGCAGAGCCTGGTGCGGGGCTCGAACCCACGAAGCCATGAGAGCATGACCTGAGCCGATGTTGGACGCTTAACTGACGGAGCCCATTCAGGTGCCCCTATAAATTCTGCTTTAAAAAAAAAAAATCATTTTTAAGGTGCACTGTATTTTTCAAATGCTCACAGCCCTGAAATCAGAACAGATGTTAGAGTTGATGTGTGCATTGGATGTGGCCGTGTGTTTCTTTTTCTGTCCCTAAAAGCAGTTATTAAATTGTTGGTGCATCTTACAACTGATGGTGCCTTAGAATCTGAGAAGGGTAATAATAATTGTCAAAGGCATAATCAGTTAAGGATGGGGATGCCAGCCTCCTTGTCTGATGCCGTGTCCCCAGGATCACAGTGTTTCCAGGGTGGGGCTCTCTTACTTGTGTGACTACCAAGGCCGCCCGTCCCTACCCTGAGGCCCAGTGTTGGTAGGGGTTGGCCCAGGTCCAGACATTTTTTTTTTTTAAGTGTGCAAAGTTGCTTCCTCATTCTTCAATTAGAAGCACAGTGCAGCCTTCCCCTGGGGCTGGGATCTGACCGCCAGCAAGGAAAGCACTAAAGCAATGTGAAAGCAAAGGTGGGGTAGGAACTGGGCTGCGGAATAAGAAGCAGGCCCAGCTGTGCCCGGCAGAGAACATACCCGCAGCACTGACATTCTGAGTCATCCCCTTCCTGGTTCCACATGGTTGGTCCACATGCCACACTTTCTCTATAATCTCAGTTTCCCCACCTGCTTTCTTGCCCCAACGGCTCGTGGAGTTTAAGAGGAGCAATCAATAAAAGGCTTGAAAGGACTATGAGAGAAATTCTGGCCGTGGAGACTCCGGGGTGGGGGTGGGGGGCCCCTCCCCAGCTGCCCCCTGAGCCCACGCTCTCCGCAGCCGTTGCCTCTGGGCCCCGGAACTGTCCCTGAGCCAGAGACTCTGAGCCATAGCCCCTGGGACTCCCCTGTGTGAGGCTGGGGCCAAGCTGCAGGGACCCCAGGGGAGCCCCAGCTAGAGCAGAAGCCACAGGAGTGACCCTTCATAGGAGCTAAGCTGCCATCCACACCCTGACCTCCTTTGTTCCTGTTTTGTCCCTACTCTGTCCTGTGTGCGGGAGCCCCTACAAGGCTGCGGCAGGAGGGGAGCACACAGTCTGGGTCTGGACCTCACCTGCCACTGCTGTGTCCAGAGCCCTGCGCAGATCCTTTTCCTCTTTGCAGGAGCCACGAGGTTGGGGGGCGGGGGGGGGGGGGGGGACACAAACATGTCAGGCAAAGAAGCCTTGCAGGAAGATGGGGTGGGGGGGGCGGAGGGGGGCAGCTTCACCCAGCCACTGCCACTACCGTCCCTGTGGCATGAAGATGACAGCCGCCACTCAGCATTCCTGCTATGGGCTCCACCCCCACATTCACACCGAAGCCACACTCCCTAGGCCTACACCCAGTCCAAGCTGAGCACTGGGGAACCGGGGATGGACTAACGCAGGGCATTCTACGACTCCTCCCAAGCAGCTTTGGCTCAGGGCCTCCCCATGTATCTGCCCGAACGTTTCTCGTACTACTAAGACTCTTCCCACTTGTGTAATAAAAAAATTAATCTAGCACAAAAGAGATCTGACGTTTACCCCTAACTCCTAGGAGATAATCTTCATTTGCCTGGGGGGGCATTGGGCTGGCCAGATAACAGCAGTGTGACTTAGGGTGGGGGGCTGGCCACACCAGGAAGAACAATATGGTTTAGGATGCAGCTTTGGGTCACCCAGAGATAGAGATCCCCTACGTGGACAGTCAATCAACCATGCCTACATGACGGAGCCCCAATAAGCACTCTGAACACCAGGGCTTAGGTGAGCTTCCTGGGTTTACAACACTCCATGCACAGTCTCAGGTAGTTTCCTGGAAAGTAACGTGTCCTGACTCCATGGGGGAGGGGACAAGGAAAGCTCTGGGTCTGGTCCCTGGACTCCATCCTATGTGTTCCTTTCCTTGGCAGATTTTAATCTATAACCTTTCCCTATAAACTAGTCATGAGTCTAACAGCTTTCAGGGAGTTCCATGAGTCCTTCTAGCAAATCATGGAACCCTGAGAATGGTCTTGGAGACTCTGAACTTACAGCTGGTGCCTGAAGTGAGGGCAGTCTTGTAGTCACTGTTCCCTCTAATCTGTATAATTGCCCTGAGTCTCCTCACTGCCTATTCATCCCCTTCACTGGGGCCAGAACTGCACTGGGGTCCGAGCTCACCCCCTTCCTGGGCTCCCACCCTTTTATCCTTCATAGGCATTTCCCTCCAAAATCTCTTTTACGGCCGATCCCATCTTGGCATCTGCTTCTCAGTGAACCTGAATGAACACAGGTGGTCTGTGAGCCATCGGTAGACTCCTGGACCCCACCTCGCACCTGCTAAGTGACACTCTCAGAGGCGAGGCCTAGGGATCCACATTGTAGATGAGGTGCCCACATGATTCAGGTGCACACCAAACTTGAAGGGCCACTGGCCTGGACGATGGGCAGTTTCTGAGCCACTGCTCAGGCTCAGATGAAAGGCCGCCACCAGTGGGAGGTGGGCATCCAAAGCACCACCAGGCTGCTGCCCTGGGTGGGACGCTAAGCTCCCAGCTGCAGGGTGGATGTGTCCTGTGATGGTCTCATGGGTGGCAGTGAGTGCAGTCATTGTAGGAGCTGGTCCCACGCATGAGACCAGGTGCTTCCTGCTGCCTGCACCCCCACCACCTTGTTGGAGACATCAGTCCGTTATCCTCACACCCAACCTGGCTCTTTGAGAGCCCAAGCTTTAGAACATTTCCCTGCAGCATCTCCTGCCATCTCCTTTTCCCACCAGGATGCTGGGATCCCTATTCCTCTCTAGGGTTTCTTGTCATCACAAAAGCTCATCATCACAAAAGCTCAATCGTTCCAAAGCCTGACAAACAAGGGCCACTTCCTCTTTGCATTTCCTTGTATGTATTTCCACTTTTGACAACGCTTCCATTTATTCATTCATTTATCCAACAAATGCTATAGAATGCTTAGTACATAGCATATACACACTGGCGTCATCGTACCCATAACCCCCAAATGAGATCAGCCTAGACACAATGGACTGAAGAATCACAGATCTTGAGACCACAAAGTTACTTGATGTTATGATAAGAATAATAAGGTGGTCAGACTAGTCAATTACAGAAATCATCTTAGAAATAAGCTGCCACGGGGCGCCTGGGTGGCGCAGTCGGTTAAGCGTCCGACTTCAGCCAGGTCACGATCTCGCGGTCCGTGAGTTCGAGCCCCGCGTCAGGCTCTGGGCTGATGGCTCAGAGCCTGGAGCCTGTTTCTGATTCTGTGTCTCCCTCTCTGTCTGCCCCTCCCCTGTTCATGCTCTGTCTCTCTCTGTCCCAAAAATAAATAAAAACGTTGAAAAAAAAAATTAAAAAAAAAAAAAAAAAAAAGAAAGAAGCTGCCATGAAATACAACATAGGAATGTACCACTCATGTGATTGAGGCGCCTCCGAACCTTCCCCGGAACCTTGGTTGGTGCGAACGTGTGCTTCTGACCTTGATGACCACATCTCCAATCCCTTCATCCAGGACTTCATCCTGGGTGGCTGAGGACTAGATCTTAGACAAGCAGCTCTTAACATCTTTTGAATTAGGAATCTCTTTGAGAATTTGATGAAGGCTATGGACTCCTTTCTCCACAAACAGACTCCCCCTCCCCCCCCCCCCCCCCCCCCGAGATAGAGATCGTGTCTGTGCACAAGCAGGGGAGGGGCAGAAGGGGAGAGAGAGAATTTTAAGGAGATTCCACACTCAGCACAGAGCCCAATATGGGGCTGGATCTCATGACTGTGAGATCATGACCTGAACCAAAATCAAGAGTAGGACCCTCAACCGACTGAGCCACCCAGGCACCCCAGCCTTTTATACATGCAAAATTGTGTACACATTCCAAAGGGTTCCATCCTCTGCTCACATATTTAGCTACAGTAAATGTAGCTAAATATTTAGTACAGTATTACTAATATTAGCAATTAAAAGAAAAACTATTTCTCTACTCACAACACTTCTGGCACCAAATATGGGGGGAGGGGTTTCCACATCAACCGATTCTCCAACTCTCCATGCACCAACTGTTCTAATTCTGACACAAACTATGAGAGTTGGCACGGACCACACAAGCTAAGGGTTCAGATCCATAAGACTGCTTCCACTTCGGACACCAGTTGCAAGTCCCAGGCTGTGACTTACACTTTTTTTTTTTTAAGTTTATTTATTTTGAGAGAGAGAGAGCGCGCATGTAAGTGAGCATGCATGTGAGCAGGGGAGGGGCAGAGAGAGAGAGAGAGAGAGAGAGAGAGAGAGGAGAGAGAAACCCAAGCAGGCTCCACACTGTCAGTGCAGAGCCTGGTGTGGGATTCAAACTCACAAACCATGACATCATGACCTGAGGCGAAATCCAGAGTCGGACGCTTAACTGACTGAGCCACCCAGGCATCCCATCACTTACACTTCTTTTTTTTTTTTAATTAAAAAAAAATTTTTTTTTAAGTTTATTTATTTTTGAGACAGACAGAGCATGAATAGCGGAGGGTCAGAGAGAGGGAGACACAGAATGTGAAACAGGCTCCAGGCTCTGAGCTGTCAGCACAGAGCCTGACGTGGGGCTCGAACTCACGGACCACGAGATCATGACCTGAGCTGAAGTTGGACGCTTAACCGACTGAGCCACCCAGGCGCCCCCCATCACTTACACTTCTAACCAACTGCCTATAAATCCAGGTTCCCATAGCCCCTTCCTCAGGCTTGATAATGTTATCAAGGCTTACAAAACTCAAAGAAACATCTACTTACATTTTTCTTATATTATTATAAATAATATTATAAAGGATACAAGTGAATAGCCAGATGAAGAGGAACAGGGTGAGGTCCAGAAGGGTGCCAGGCACAGAAGCTTCTGTCCTTATGCAGTTGGGTGTGTCAGTTTCCTCGTATGTGGATGTGCTCACCAATCCAGAAGCTCTCTGAACCCCGAAGTTTAGGGACAGAGGCTTCATCGCGTAGGCATGATTATTGACTATCGTTAACTCAATCTCCAGCCCCTCCCCTCCCTGGAGGATGAGAGGTGGAGCTGAAAGCTTCAGACTTATAATCATGACTTGGTCTTTCCGGTGACCAGTTCCTCTTCTTGAAGCTATCCAGGAGCCCACAGAAAATTGCCTTGTTAGAACAAAAGAGACTCCTATCAGGAAATTTCATGAGATTTTGGAGTTCTATGTCAGGAACTGGAAGCAGAGACCAAATATATTTTTTATCATGTCACAGTAATAAAAAAACTAGAAGAGATCTAATAGTGGAATTAAGGTACAATATGACCAAATAATAACACATTATGCAATGATGGAGATATTTTTTTAAAATGTTAATGTCTATTTTTGAGAGAGAGAGAGACAGCACAAGCCAGGGAGGGACAGAGAGAAAGAGAGACACAGAATCCAAAGCAGGCTCCAGGCTCTGAGCTGTCAGCACAGAGCCCAATGTGGGGCTCGAACCCACAAACTGTGAGATCATACCTGAGCCAAAGTTGGACAGTTAACCAACTGAGCCACCCAAGCACCCCAAGATTTTTTAAAAATACCCTTGCTGACATGATGAGCCAAAATATACTGCCTATCCTGTGATGGACATGATTATAAGTTCTTTAAATGTATTAATTCATGCTTGTCACCAATGCCTTATAAGGTATGCTTTAATTTTACTCTTATTTTGTAGATAAGGAAACTGAGGTAGAGAGGTTAAGTAACTTGCCCAAGATTATATAGTTACTAAGTAGAGGGGCAGGATTTGAATCCAGGAGATCTGAGTTTATAAACACAAAAATGTAGAATATGAAGTCCTCCATACCATATGATCCCATTTTAGTTTAAAAAAAATTTTTTTTGGACTGGTGACCCCTGTGGTGGCTTTACTATACGCCCACAAGTTCTTGGATTCTCCTCCTTTCGAGAGTTAGAAGTTAAATCCTCTCCCCTTGAGGGTGGTCTTCACTTAATATCTTCCTTCTGATGAATAGAATGTGGCAGAAAGGACTTCCAAGACTAGGTCACAGAAGACATTGCAACTTCCTCCTTGTTTTCTCCCAGATCACTTGCTCTGGGAGAAGCCAGCCCCTGTGCTGTGAACATTGTCAAGTAGTCCTGTGGAGAGTCCATGTGGGGAGGAACTAAGGCCTCCAGTTGACAGTCTCAGGAATAAGCCATTTGCAATCAGGTTTTCCAGTCCCATTCCAGTCCCAAATGGAGGTTTCTCATCTGTCAAATGGGCATTAATTCTGCAGAATTCATGAAATTAGATATTGCCAGATATTTATTGTCTTAATCCATTCAGGCTGCTGTAACAAAATGCCACAGACTGGGCGGCTTATGAACAGCAAAATGTTATTTCTTATGGTTCTGGAAGCTGAAAGTCTAAGATCAGGGTGCCAGCATGGTGACATTCTAGCAAGGGACTGCTTCCTGGTTCATGGTCAGTCCCTCCTCACAGCATCTTCTCTTGGCAGAAGGGGCCAGGGATCTCTCTGGAGCCTCTTTTATAAGGGCACAAATCCCATTCATAAAGGCTCCCTTCTCATGACCTAAGTACCTCCTAACAGCCCCACCTCCTAATACCATCACACTGGGCATTAGGATTTCAACATAGGAATTTAGGGGTGGGGGGAGAGCACAAATGTCCAAACCGTAGCATTTACAGAGAACAAATAACATGATTATATACAATGTGAGGCAGATTATGTGCAGTATAAAAGAGAAACAATACTTCCCGACAAGAATGATTCCTGCAACCTATGGTCTTATGAATGTAAATTTAGGGACTAACAATTCTCATTTTATAAATTCCTTTTTTTTTTTTTTAATGCTGAAGTATTGGGCACCTAGATGGCTCAGTTCGTTAAGCATCCAACTCTTGGTTTCGGCTCAGGTCGCCTCACAGTTTGTAGGTTCGAGCCCCGCATTGGGCTCTGTGATGACAGTGTGGAGCCTACTTGGAATTTTCTCTCTCTCTCTCTCTCTCTCTCTCTCTCTCTGCTCCTCCCACATCTCTCTCTTTCTCTCTTTCAAAATAAATAAACGTTTTTAAAAATGCTGAAGTATTTTATTTATTTATTTTTAAGTTTATTTATTTATTTTGAGAGAGAAGGGGAAGGGCAGAGAGAGGAGATAAAGAATCCTAAACCGGCTCTGAGCTGTCAGCCCAGAGCCCTGACAGCTCAGAGCCCCACACGGGGCTCGAACTCACGAATGGTGAGATCATAACCTGAGCCAAAATCAAGAGTCAGACACTTAACCGACCGAGCCACCCAGGTACCCCAAAATGCTTACGTATTTTAAAATAAATTATAGCATCATAATATTTCATCCCTAAATACCTTCTCCAAAAAGTGAGAACATGTTCCTGCATAACTGCCTGACCTTTGGCCAATGATACTGCAAGAAAATTCCCCCAATCAGAATTCAGGAACGATAGCATTCTCCTCACACGTACCTTGCATATAAGCCTCCACTATCAGGATCTTGTTTAAATGGCAGTAGCAATAGATCGGCCCTTTGTAAATGAATTGAAGCGGACCGATTAAAATGGAGAAACGCTCATACCTAGCAACTTACGATAGAATAGGTTTCACCCATCTACAAGGGAGGGAGAATACTGTGTGGATGGGTTACGCAAGAAATAGCCGTGAGCCAGAGACTTCCAGTATCTGCCACGTTGGCAGACCAGCAGGGCCACTGGCTCCCTTTCCCAAATTTCTGCTGGAAGAACTACAGAGGGAAACTGGGATTCCGGGAACCAACACAACAACAATAACTATAGCAACAAGGCTTGAGAAGCCCCTGGGGAGGTGGCTCACACCAGGGCCTTGCCTTGTGCACTCTCCGGCACACAGTACAGGACAGAGCCACCAGCGCTTCTGGGGAATGTGTGCTTCCTACCTGGAGCGCTGTTACTCCTTCAGAAGAACAACAGCAAACCACACAAGCCACCCGTGTGATTTGAAGCAGAAGGATTTGAACAGGGACAAACAGACCAAGAATCTAAAACAAGCCTCAAGTAGAAATAAAGAGACAAAAGATACGCAGGATGAAGCAAGAAGTGTAAAGAATGGGGCCCCTGGGTGGCTCAGTCGGTTGAGCATCCGACTTTGGCTCAGGTCATGATCTCGCAGTTCGTGGGTTTGAGCCCCGCGTCAGGCTCTGTGCTGGCAGCTTGGAGCCTGCTTCAGATTCTGTGTCTCACTCTCTCTCTGCCCCTCCCTTGCTCATACTCTGTCTCTCTCTCAAAAATAAAATAAACATTGAAAAATTAAAAAAAAAAGTGTAAAGAACACGTAGAAATATTAGGTATGAAAATGCTAACCATGAATAATAGACACAGGGCCAGGCTAGGACTGAATGACACCCAAGGACAAAGCAAAAGAGAAAACAAGGTAGACCTGCACAGGCAGATACTGGTCTCACCACCCCCCATCCCTCCCCCTCCTGCCCCAGTGTCTGGGGTTTGCCTGGAGAGCTTTCTCATAAAAGGGACTGGTGGAGAAGTGGGATCCTGTCTCCTGTGCACCTGCTACACCACGCTTGCTGTCGCTGGACCTACAACTTGGAGGTCCCGGTCCCTTCCCACCTGATCCTTTGGCCCATTGCCTTCAGGTGGAATTTCTCCCTCTAATACCCTACAGATGGGACCGGCTACACAGTGTGCAGGTCCCCATGCAAAAGAAGAGTATGATGCCCCTTGTTAAAAAAATATATATGTATGAAGACTTTCAAAATGGTGACAACCCAACATTAAACCAGTGGTCCAGGAAGCCTACTCAGTCCATAAGGGTCTGGGGGCTCCCCAGCCTGCCCCCAACCCCACCCTTGCAGCTGGGGGTACATCAACGAGCTTTGGGTTTGTTACAGAGCTTCCTTCACCCCTTCAGCCACCCACTGGGTGAGATCTGTCAAAATCCATTGCCAGGCCATTTCTCCACGCGGGCCTCGGGCTCAACCCCACCAAAACTCATTCCTTGTCTCACCAGTGTCTTCCCATCAAATGAATAACCTTAGAACAGTTTCTTTGGGAACCTCTTGAGGCCCTGAATTGTCCCCAGGCAGGCACTCAGAGCCACTCTCCCTTCAACCCCAGCAACAGGGACAGATGGCTGCTGGCAGCCGTTCTGAGGTGGGGTGGGGTGGGGTGGGGTGAAGGGTCTCAGTACCAAAAAGGAAAATAAAATAGGATTCATCCCTTCCCCAGAGCCATCAGTCCACAAAACTGCACTGTCAGAGGGGTGCGTAGGTGGCTCAGTTGGTTGAGTGCTTGACTTCAGCTCAGGTCGTGATCTTGAAGTTTTGTGAGTTCGAGCCCTGCACGGGGCTCTCTGCTATCATCACAGAGCCTGTTTCAGATTCTCTGTCCCCCTCTCTCTCTGCCCCTCCCCCGCTAGTTCCTTCTCTTTTTCTTTCTCTCTCTCTCAAAAATAAATAAGCATTTTTTTTTAAAAACTGTGTTACCAGAAAAGCCATCAGGCTTAGAGGGCCCCAGTGAAAAATTTAGAGTCAGGCTAGGGAATTTTGTTTTTCTGTTGGTTAAAAAAAAAAAGTGGATGATGAGGTAGTTCAAAGAGCCATTAAACCCCACAATGAAAACCTAAGAGTTCTGGCAATCTGCATCCTCTTAAAGCGAGTTCTGATTTGGGCAGTGGGAAGGCTTGTGTGTTGGGGGAAAGGGGACATAAAATATACATAGCATAAAATGTTAACCATTTTAATTATTTAAAAAAAATTTTTTTAATGTTTGTTTTTGAGAGAGAGACAGACAGACAGAGCATGAGTGGGGGAGGGGCAGAGAGAGAAAGGGACACAGAATCCAAAGCAGGTTCCAGGCTCCAAGCTGGAGCCTGACGCGGGGCTCAAACCCACAAGCCATGAGATCATGACCTGAGGCAAAGTCAGACAATTAACTGGCTGAGCCACCCAGGCACCCCACCATTTTAATCATTTTTAAGTGCACAATTCAGTGACATTAAGTACATTCACACTATTGTGCAACCCTCACCCCTATCCATTTCCAGAACTTTTTCGTCGTCCGCAACTGAAATTCTGTACCTGTTAAACAATAAATTAAACAATAGTTCCCCATTCACCGTCCTCTCAGTCCTGGAAACCTCTTCTCTACTTACTGTGTCTATAAATGTGTCTGTTCTATGTATTTCAGGTAAGTAGAATCCTATAGTATTTGTCCTTTTGCATCTGGCTTCTTTCACTTAGCATGATGTTTTTTCACTTGGAATCCATGTCGTAGCACGTGTCAGGATTCCATGCCTTTTATGGATAAATGATAGGGTCCCAGGATGGGTCTGAAAATTAAACTGACAAAGGACAGATTGACAGGAAAAATCATACAAAAACTTTTTCAAGTATGCTTCACACCCAGTGCAGAGCCCAATGCGGGGCTTGAACTCATGACCCTGAGATCAAGACATGAGCTGAGATTAAGAGTTGTACGCTTGACTCACTGAGCCACCCAGGCCCCTCCAAAATTATGCAACTTTTATTAAATTTTTACATGCACTTGGAAGCCTTCGCAGGAGATAGAGACCTGAAGAAGTGAACAGAACACGAAGCTTTATACCTTTCAGACAAAGAAGCAGTAAATTTGTAAGGATTTGACAAGACAAATCCTTAGGCTAGGGGTAGTAAATGGTGAAGAAATCACGAGGAAGATAAGGGTTAATTTAACAAGGTTTGTTTCCACAGATTTCTCAGCCCCAATCCCCTGGCCTATAATGATAAGAATGTCTTCCTTCCTCCTGGTACAGGGAGGGTACCTTTCACATGGGGGTTTTATGACCTGTTTTAGAGAAGAAGGACAAGGGCCCAGGGGCGGTCAAAGCAACCTCCTCCTTCTCCTGTTTCCTCAAACTCCTTCAGCCTAAAATATTCAATCTGCCAAGGTACTGTATTTTGGGGTCGCATGTTCTGAACACAATCACTTGCCCACACCTTTGTCAGGGGCCCTTTTGCTAAACCCTCCTCAATTACTCCATTAGAGTATCTCCTGCCGGGCACTGACTGACAAGAACAGAAACCCTTTGGAGCCAGGAAGACAAGAATTCAAATCTTGGCCTTTTTTGCTCAATCACTCAGATGGGTTCATCTCTCTGAGCCTCCCCTCCTTCCATGGTCAAGTGGAGATAATGACATAAATGGGCTTGTGGGGTGGATAGAATGGAAGAGCAAACGTGAATGCCCAGCACACTGTGTGTGCCCAGTAGTGCCAATCCCCTTTCTTCTGCTGAATAGAGCTAGTCTTTGGTCCCTCTCACAGCCTCCATTGGCTTCTCTGACTCTGCTGCCCGTGACTACTTAGAGTGCCCAAAGTGGTGCTCCATCCCTGGTCTGCTCAGCCCTCATAATCCACATCTCTTCCTTGCTACCTGAGTAGCCCCAGAAGCATCCTCGAAGACCCCATTGAAAACCAGTGCATCCTTTTGTCCCATTCCTTGGGAAGTCTTTTTGCCCCTAAAGTAGGTGAAAACATGTTACCCAACAAACTCATCTCAAACTTTTATTCACCCCAACGTTACAATCCCAGGTAAGGAACTGGCTTGACTCCATTAAAATTTACAGCTCCTTGAAGTTTGAGGCTGAAAACAAATACTCAGGACACTTGGCTAGGAATTTCCCCATGGGCTGACCACTTAGCTTCTGGAATCCTGGAGTGGTGGGAGGCAGCACGGCAAAGAGCCAAAGCTGAGAGTGTGGCTTCTGGAGTCAGTCTGCCTGGGCTTAAATGTCAGCACCCCCACTCACTAGTTGTATGATTTAGGCAAAGAACTAATCCTCTCTGATCCTAAATTTCCTCATCTATCAAATCAGAGTATACATGCCAACTTCACGGGACTGGGGTGGCAATTACATAAAATAATCCAAAGTACTCCGTACATTGCTGGGAACACGATTCATACTCAGTGAAAGTTAGCTATTAATAATTTCATTTCTACTCCACACTACTAAGGATGATCCATGAGTGCACAGCTGGAGACAAGGGCTCCAGGCAGATGTCTTATCTATTGTATGTATGTATGTATGTATGTATGTATGTATGTATGTATTTAAGAGAGGGCACAAGTGAGCAAGAGGCAGAGAGAGAGAGAGAGAGAGAGAGAAGTGGGGCTCACTGGAAGCAGGGCTTGAGCTCACCCAAAGGGGGACTTGAACTCACCAGATGTGGGGCTCGAATTCACGAACCGTGAGATCATGACCTGTGCCAAAGTGAGATGCTTAACGACTGAGCCACCCAGGCGCCCCTATCATATTGTTTTTAAATCTTTTTTTTTTTTTAAAGTAGGCTCCATGCCCAGTACAGAGTCCAACACAGCCCAACACAGGGCTTGAACTCACAACCCTGAGATCAAGACTGAGCTGAGATCAAGAGTCAGACACTTAACCAACTGAGCCACCCAGGCACCCTCATGTTGTTTTTAAAATAAGATTCTTTTTTGTTTTAAAAGTCATGACTATTCATTGTGTAAAGTTTGGAAACTAGAAAAATATATAAAGAAGAAAATAAAGGTCACTTGTAATCTTACATACAATTACAACCACTAATTGTTTTTGGTGCCTTTTCTTCCAGATTGATATACATTTATGTATATCACATGTATTTGTATTTATAGATAGTTTTTATATACCAAGAATCTGTGTACTGATTTAATCACTGCTGTGCCCTTTTCCTTGTGCCATTGGTCTCCTAAAACATGGTTTTTAACTTAAAACCATCTGTTGGTTTGGTTGCACGTACATCTTTAAAATCATATAGTGTATAAAATAACATTCTAAGGGAGGAATATGGCTTTTTCCCACACTCACATTGCATGACATAATTCATTTGAATTCTTCCCATGTCTCTTGCACGTTATGATTTTAAAGATCTTTTCTCCCCGGAGCCACTTTTTGAGTTCTCTGTCAGTTTTCTAGAGGGTGTTACCTTCCCTTTCATGTAAATTGTTTGCGTTTCAGCACTTTTTAAACCTATTTGCAGTCACTGGAAATTTTATCCTAAACCACAAGTGAATATAGTTAGTTCTACCTAAAACAATTCAGTTTTTCTTTTTGAATACAGGATTCAATAGTAGAAGGTAGATTTTTCATGTGCCGTGTGTGTGATCCCTACAACATAACCATTTAGTTTGTTTCCTTTATTTTTTATAGCTCTTTAAGAGTTTATTTTTAAATAGTCTCCACACCCAACGTGGGCCTCAAACTCACAGCCCCAAGGTCAACAGTTGCCTGCTCTACTACCTGAGCTGGCCAGGGGCCCCAGTTTGTTTCCTTTAAATGTTACATTTCTAACAAGTTTTACATGATACAATATTCAAAAGGAAAGGTAATTTTTCATTGACATTTAATTTTCCTTCTTAAGACAGAATATTACCTACTTAAGCTGTTCCCTATTAATGGATACTTAGAGTGTTTTTTAATATCTCATGAAGCTGATTTTTGAAATGGCTTGGCGAGGAACTAGGAATGGGGAAGAAGTCAAGATCCACCTCAAGAGAGAACCTATACTTTTGATTGTACTTAGCAGCATCTCTGACTTCTCTGAATAGTAAGCAAGTTCCTTCCACCCCCTTTAGAACCAGTACAGTTCTTTGACTCTGGCTGGTGTTCAGGGGGCTGAAGCCCCAGGCCCAGGCGCCGCTGACAGGCGGGGAAGGAAGGCACAGGATGAGATCACTCTTCAACCAGCCCCTGTTGGTTCCTTGCTAAACTCCAGATGCCTCAGGCTCTACTGGCAGCAGGGACACAGCCCAAAGGATACGCCTTCAATCCAGCAGAGAATTTGGCCATCAGGCCACCTGCTCAAGCCTACACACCCCATGGTTTCTGCTGGCCAATGCCCCGCCCCTTTGCCAGTTCCTTATATTACATAAATCAAGGCCCGAGACCAGCTGAAGACAAGTCAGGACTGAAAAAGGAAAGAGAATTAGAACAGGGGTAGCCAAACAGAGGCCTCTGGCCCAACAATGTGACATCTGGTATTGGAATTATCCCAACACACAAATGCACCTTTGATGGGCGACTACGAGAGACATTGACAGTTGATACTTTGGGGTCTGGGGATGTACAGAAAGAAAAGACCGTTTCTGGGGCGCCTGGGTGGCGCAGTCGGTTAAGCGTCCGACTCCAGCCAGGTCACGATCTTGCGGTCCGGGAGTTCTAGCCCCGCGTCAGGCTCTGGGCTGATGGCTCAGAGCCTGGAGCCTGTTACCGATTCTGTGTCTCCCTCTCTCTCTGCCCCTCCCCCGTTCATGCTCTCTCTCTGTCCCAAAAATAAATAAAAACGTTGACAAAAAAATTTAAAAAAAAGAAAAGACCGTTTCTCTCTTGAAAATTCTACCCAGTTGCCTAATACCTCAAGAAGCTACCCAGTTGGTTTTGCAGAAGTCATCCAAACCTGGCAGAGGGGTGAGTTTTTCTTGGTGACTGAGAATTCAGAATGTTCACAATGAAGTTAGAGGCAAGAAACTGCTGAAGAAGTTGGGTTCCACCCAGTGGTATGCTGGTAAATGTTAACAACAGGTTCTCAAATGGGGGATGGGTGGGCAGCAAGGAGCCCTGATCAGTAGAGTCTCCTAGTTTCCATGGTGTCACTGAATGCAGAGTTGTAAAGGTGTGAATTGAAGAGTATTTCCACCATACAGATACAATACATAGAAACAACTTCGAAAGCATAGATAATAGTACCGAGTAGTAAAATAGTTAAGATGTGATGTTTTAAGTAGTTATTTTACTCTGCTTTCGATATAATTTATTTAATTGCAAGCTTATGTAATTTAATGTTTAATAATAAGTGTTTAACTGATGGCATGTGAAATTCCTGAAAATAAGTCAGCTTTCATAAGCCACTATAAGCCAGCAAATCATTAAATAAATAAATAAATAAAGAATCCAGCACACCATTTGGACTTCCAGCCTCCCCTGTCACTGACATGACCTCTTGGTCCCCACTCCAATGTAGAACTAGCAAAGAGACCTTGGGCAGAGTAACAAAGCCGTGTTGAATTTGAATCGCATTTGAACTGTTCCCTCGTTTCCCCATTTCTCTGATGACCCAACCTATATTAGTCAGGGTTCAACAGAGAAACAGAGTCAGTGGGAGATGAGATAGGTAGGGAGGGAGGGAGGGAAAGAGAGAGACAGAGACAGAGAGCGACAGAGACAGAGAGAGACAGAGAGATTATGGGAACTGGCTCATATGATTATGGAGGCAGTGTCCCACAAAAAGTTGTCTGCAAGCTAGAGAACCAGGAAAGCCAGTGGTATAATTCAGTCAAGAGTCCCGAAGGTCTGAGAACCAGAATCTCTGAAGTTCCAGGGCAGGAGAAGAGGAACGTTCCAATTCTGTCTTGTAGAAGAGAGAATTCCTCCTTCACCTTCACCTTTACTTCCATTCAGACACCCAACAGATTGGATTAAGCCTGCCCACATTGGTGAGAATGGGTCTCTTCAGTCCTCCAATTCAAATGCTAATCTCTCTCTTCACAAACACCTAGGAATAATGTTTTACCAGCTATCTGGGCTTCCCTTTGCCCCGTCAAGTTGACACATGAAATGAACCTCACACAACCCTAACCTTTCTTTAAAACTTGTTTTAATGAGGGGCCTCTGGGTGGCTCAGTCGGTTGAGCATCCGACTTTGGCTCAGGTCATGATCTCGCACTCTGTGAGTTTGAGCCCTGCATTGAGCTCTGTGCGGACAGCTCAGAGCCTAGAGCCTGCTTCTGATTCTGTGTCTCTCTCTCTCTCTGCCTCTCCCCTGTTCATGCTCTCTCTCTCTCTGTCAAAAATAAACATTAAAAATATCTTTTAAAAAAATTTGTTTTAATGATAACGTTTGGCAGATGTGCATATAACCAAGGCATAGACATTACTATAATGAGCACCTGTGAACTATTCAGTTTGAAAAGTAAAACATTGCAGATTCACCTGAAGTTTCCTGTGTGTCTTCTTCATTATGTCCCCCTCCCTCTTCTTCAGAGGTGACAACTGTCCTGAATTTGATGTTTACCATTCCCATGCTTATCTTCCTAATTTTAGTAATATGTATTTATCCATGTGTTTCTGTGCGTATGTGGGTGTTTACATATGTATATGTGTATATGTATTGTTTCCAGTCTCTTTACAGATAGGAAAATTTAAAACACTCAGACTCCAACTTGCTTGAATAAAATATCTTTCTCATTATTATTATTATTTTTTCGGTTTCTGGCTCTGAAGAATGAAGATCACCAAAAACAGGCTTATGGATAAAACTGGCCTCTTTATTTCTAGCCTAAGGATAATTTAGAAGGATGGGTGCATGGCTGGCCTGCAGGACTGGAATAAATGCTAATGAGCAAAGAAAAGTTGTTGTGGGGTGCGGTTTTTTTTTGTTTTTTTGTTTTTTTTTTTTTTACTTCCAGATAATGGCCTGTCTTCTGTTTCACTGTGAATGCCATAGGTAGCAAATCATGGTTGTCACTTGAATTTCCATCTGGCTTTTCCTTGTCATTCTGTATAAATGCCGCTGTGAAGACGTCTTATTCATTGAATCCTTTACTAACCATAATTTTCATCCAAGAGGTAAGAGTTTACATAGCATTTCTATTTTACCCCTTTCTTAAAATGACAAATATTGACAAACATCAAGGCAGGGAGATGTTTTTTACGCAGATTGTCGTAAGCTAAAAATCGCAAGATGGAGATTTGTGATTCTTTTTTGAACTTGATTATAAAAGTTTTTATCGAGCACTGTCAGACGCGTAAGCTGGGGAGAGACTTCAGATTTATAACTTGGTCCTAAATGGGCAACAGCAGATATAAAATCTTGGAATTTAATATCAGCTTTGAAAATGTTAAATTGAGAGTTCGAGCCGTTTTTACTTTATGAACTGGCACATTGTAGAATGCACGGGCTGTATTGATTTCTGACAGAAGAGGCTGTCTCTAAAATGGATTTGAGCCTTTTCATATTCCATTTCATCCTAAAGGCACATTTTAAGCGATGTCCTCTTCATTTCCATTTAGTGTGTGTGACTTAATTGAAGAAGAAAGAAAACAGCTTTACAGAGAAGGACCTTTTCCCAGAGCCTGTTGGGGTCACTACAGGGGTGGAGAATAAAATTAAGGAAATCTGCTAAATGACCTGAAGTTCACGCCATGGATTTTTTCCCCCCAAGTATTTCAGTTCAAAGCAGATTCAAAACCATTTCCTTGGGCTATTTTTGAAACAGAGCGACAAGAGGAAAACAAAGTCCTTTGTGTCACTCCTCAATTTTTTGGTCCACCATCCCTGCCTGGAGAGGTCTCCTCACCACCTCTGCCTGCCTTTCTCACTTTCTGGGAATGCAGTTCTGGGCTCAAAAGTCTTGGAGATGGGGACCCCAAGCAACCTTGGTCTGGTGAGCAGTGAAGGACAGGGCTGGGAATATGCTTGTCAGGGCAGAAACCATGTTAACATCAGTTGCACATGTCATGGGACAGTTAACCAGGGTAGCTTTTACACTCAGGATTCCAGCCCACTGGTGTCTGTACAAAGACCCAAGATTGGTTGGCAAAAATGCCATCCTAAGCAAGTTTTGGGATAGCCTGTGATTAAAGGTTGCTGGAAAGGAGCCTCTGCCCCAAAGATATCCTCTGTGTTGATTTTCTATGATTGCTGTTACAAATTACTGCAAATTTAGCAGCTTAAAACAACACAAATTTATTCTCTTACAGTTTTGGAGGTTGGAAGTCTGAAATGGGTGTTGTGGGGCTGAAATCAAAGTCCATGTTCCTTCTAGAGGCTGTAGGCAAGAATTGTCACCTTTTCTAACTTTTAGAGGCTTCCTGATGTCTTGGTTCATGGCCCCTTCTCTTTCATCTTCAAAATACATCAATCCAACATCTGCTTCTGTTGTCACAGTTCCTCTCCCAGCTTCTGACCCTTCTGTCTCCCTTATAATGACCCTTGCGATTACATTGGCTCTATCTGGATAATCTAGGATAATCCCCACATCTCAAAACCTTTAATTTAATCATACATGCAAAGACCCTTTTTCCACAGAAGGCAACATATTCACAGATTAGGACGTGCGCATCTTTGAGGGAGGCATTATTTAGCCCGCCGCACTTAACCAATACTAAACTGAAATGCTGCCTTTTGAGAGACTTTCTTTCAGGCCTTACATTTTGTATATTTAAGAGTCTTTTTTAAAATGCAAACACTCCTGGTAAAGTGATGGCAAGACAGCCATCTTGAGAGAGCCCTGGCCCGCTCTTGAGTTCTTTCTGCCCTTAATTCTTCTACCTACTGGGGCTGACTTATGTTGGTTTATGGAAGCCCCTGTGAGGTGCACCGGCCCTAGCCCTAAAACCATGAGAAAACAAAGAAAATAAGATTATAAGATTACATTTATGAATCCATCATTTACCTGATCAGAACAGAGATACCTAGAGTCATCTGAAAGAGAAAAAAATAGCTCTCACAGCTGGAAGAACACTGAGTAACCAGATGAAGGGGATTATTCTGGATGGTCTCAAGCAGAAGCAGGGTGGCCTGGAAGGAAGTGTGGGAAAGAAAAAGCACAATGCTTGCAGGCCCATGTAGCAGGGATCTCTGCCCATCTAGAGCTGTTCTCCTTCTTCCCTACATTGCTCTGTGACCCGAGAGGCTGGCCTCCACAGATTGTGACCCAAGAGGCTGGCCTCCACAGATCGTATCAAGCTCTCTGGCTTCTGCTTGGGTTCAGCCAATGGGAGGCACAAGCAGAATCAAAGGACAGGAGGAGCGAGAAGCCCAAGTATTTCTTCCTCAGTTCCCTCCCTGCTAGACAGCTTTGGCAATGATGTGTTTATTCCCATACCGAGGCCTTGGATCCTGTAGAACTGCTCTCTCCCTCAGGGCTGCAACTACCGGCTTCTCCAGCTTCTGACAACTGCTTCTTCCTTTTGCCCTGGAGATGGTAATTACTCCCAAGGTTGCCAGATTGGGGCTAGATCAGGGGTGCTTCATCATCTCTCGTTGGCTTCAAAACACATTGGAAAAGAATTCCTTCTTCAGCTCTCTGCAATCACTACACTCTTTGGAGTATGCTGTTTATCTTCTGGCCTGATGCCTGCCATATTCCAGCACTGCCCAGAAGAGAGTGAGTAGGCCGAGTTTGATGGGGGCATGCGTCCAGCCGTTCTGGCAGGTACTTCTTTCTGGTAAAAGTGGTGGCCCCAGACCTTAGCACTCAATGCCGTTAAATTCTGGGCTTCTCTGCCTGACACCCTCTCTGCACTGATTTCAGAAGCCCTGAACAGCCAGTTGCTGCTTTGACTTCATGCAGCTTCTCATTCTGTGCGAGACAAAGCACTGAGTGGGCTCCAGTCACTTCACCAGCTTTATGTCTTATTGTACATTAATAAATTGGCTTTTTTATTTGTATTGCTCCCTGAGCTTTGTTCCTATGAGTGATCATCGCTCATCCAGTCAAACTGAGGGCATGAGACAATGGAGCGTCTGGAGTAGCAGGGCTGGGAACAGACCAGGTGCTGGACCATAGTGAATGCCCCAAGGTAAATGCCACCTTGCCAGGCTGCCTGGTGCCCAGGCCCTCTGGCATCTCTTGCAATATCTGTCCCAGCACACACTCCTTGCAGACTTCTGTAACCTCTAATGTCCTCCACTGGGCCAACATTTTATGATCCTCCCCCAAGCTGTTATCGTCTAACACCTTGCAGGGATTATGACAGCTGGCTCAGAGCCGGAACACGTGGAAACAGGACACGGCTCAATGCCGGAAGAGGGTGGGATGTGGGAGGGGGACAGGTGAGGTGATGAGGCAGGAGGAGGTTGACAACAAGGGGGCTGTCAGCTTGACCTGCTTCACTTTTCTGCAGCTGCCCCCGGGAGCTCTCATTCCCTGCATGCCCTCTATGGGTCCAGGTTCTGGTCTCAGTTCTGCTACTACCTGTGTGAACTTTATCTTCTCTAGATATCCGTCTCCTCAACTGAAAAGTGAATGCTACAAATCCATGAGTCCATTCCACCTGCATTTGTCATGTATGTTCAAGTATTGCAAAACACATGCATATCCTAGTGGCATTTAGCTGGGAAGTAGAGATTCAGTCTGAAGTGGGCTCTTAAGGCTTTAGGTTTAGAGCCCAGGAGGTCACATGAACTTAGGCTTAGAATCCAGCTCTACTACTTACAAGGTCTACTATGTGACCCTAGGCAAGTTATTTAACCCCTCTGAGCCTTAATTCCCTCATCTGTAAAGCAAGAACAGTGCTGCCTACCTTACACAAAGGTAAAGATTATATGAGATAATATATGTATGCCCCAGACCTAAGCCAGGGTCTCCCGCCATCCAGTCTCTGCATGAAGTTACATTTGAAGAAGATAGTCCTAGAGGCGAATGTAATTCGTACTGCTTTCTGATCACAGAAGTATCACTCAAAGATCATAAGAGAGGGTCCAGTCTATAACCCACCGTAACCTTTCATAAAATATCTTTTATTCTTCTGCCCAATTGCCCTGCCCCCACTAGAAATCTCACAAAACTCTCCCAACGGCATTTGACTTACCAAGTCTAGCCAAACAAAACGAAACAAGTAACAGAAAAGGATGCACAGTTTAATTTGATTTTCAGATACACAACAAATCTTTTTTTAGCACTAATATTTCCCATGCAATATTTGGGACATACTTATACTAAAAAACATATACATTACACTAAAAAAATTACCGGTTTATCTGAAATTCAAATGAAACTGGTGTCCTGTATTTTATCTGGCAACGCTCCCTAACACCCATCTCACAGATTTTGTTTTTCTGTTCTTCATTCCTCCCCATCCCATATTTGCGACACAGGTTGACGGTGCTAAGTTTCTCCCACTTCATTTTCAGATTTTCATCTACGCTCTGCCCAGTACCGGCATCCTCCACAATGAGGGAGAGCTTTGGAGGGGGCCCAGCAAGAAGAACCCTTCCCTTTCCCCCTGCTTCCCTGGTCCTCCCTCTACAGCCACTCCCCCAGTCCTACCTTTGCAGAAGCTCAGTAGCCAGGAGGACCTGAAAGGGTAGGAGAGAAGAGAAGCTCACCGGCAAAGACCAAATTTTTGTTAGTGTTAGGGAGTGGAGGTATCGCTCACACGTTAACAAATACGGTACTTAGCTCAGGCTCTGCAGTACGGTAAACACAGACGGCCTGCTCTTCGTCATCCTTCTCCTCCTTGACATTCGGAGCGAGACCTCCTTTCCCAGCCTCCTAGACCAAATCCAAGGCCTCATTCTCCATAGAACACTCCAGAGACCTTAAAAGAGGCCCGCCCACCCCGGGGCTCCTGCTGAGATGCTGCAGGAGTCCCAAGCCCCCTGGGTCTGGATCCACACCAGCCCGTGGTAGCCTCCGCTCCAGGATGGTCTCAGCTCCATTACTTTGAAGGCCCAGGTGGTCACAACATCGCTTTGTTCTCGGGGTCACGTGACCCACCCAGAAAGCTCAAAATTCCCAAAGGCCCCTGATGAGCCAAGGGGTTCCTTCTGGGACGGCGGCCTTGGTTCTCTTTAAAGGGGCCGCTGGGCCGCTGTTGCCAAAGGCAGTACTCTTCCTCCATCCTGGGGCCACCTGAGGGAGTTAAATTCCCATTTCAAAAACAAAGCCCACTGAACTGGAATAGTGTTGGTCCTGAGTGCCAGCAAGAGCCTTGCCTCATTCCCAAAGGGGTACTGGGTCCATTAAAGCTTTTCACAGCTGATTGCTCACCTGCTCTTTATTTTCCACTTCACTCGGTGCACTAAACAGTGTCCCGGAGAGAAGGACCCAGCAGAACACATCAATAAAATTGAACATTTCCCCCTCAATCCTCTTTGAGGCAGACCCTCCAGTCTGTCTCAATGGGGAGATACAGCTTCATTTCTCTCCTTTTTTTTCCCCTTCTTCTAAGAGTGGGAATCCAATCTGGGACAGATCAGACCCAGGGCTTAAAAAAAAAAAAAAAAATGGCACCACAATCATTTCTCCTTATAACTACCAAGGGGTTTCTCCGCTGTTCTTTCTTCCTATATCATTGCTACTTCCCAAAGAGCATCACATAAGAAACAGAAAGAACAAAAGAAGAAGGCTGGGTGGCATGGTACACTTCCTAATTTCAATTCATTTCAGCAAACATTTGGTCTGAGGAACCAACCCACCACAGGGGATACAAAGCAGGGTAAAGCCAGAGCCTGCCCTCCTGAGGCCCACCGTGTGGGAGACTCAAGACATAAGCAGCATGAAAGCAGCATTGAGAGGGGCTGTGTGCACAGGAGGAACAGGGCAGGACGAGGGATGGCTAGAAGGTCTCAAAGAGACCTTCAGAGAGGAGCAGCGCTGTTGTTTGTGTGTGTTGTTATTGCTGTGGCTTTTGTTTTTGTTTTATTTTCTCTCCTTTTCTATTCCCCCTCTGCCTTCTAATCAAGCCCATCCCTAGTCTACTGGGTTGGCTGACCTTGAACTTGGTAGTCCTCCAAACCCTTCAGTATTCCTCCCACCGTGACTCTAGAAAACAGACCGTTTTGTCTAGCTTTTCCTATAGATGTTTCTGTCCAGAAGAAGTGTAGCATGCAATATATATATATATTGTTGTTGTTTTGGGTTTTTTGTTTGTTTGTTTGTTTGTTTATTTTAACTGAGCATTTACTATGGTAAGCACTAAGAAAATGGTTCTGGAAAATAGTCATGAGCAAAAACACCTAGAGACTCCCCCCTCCCCCCCGTTCATGGTGCTCACAGAGCAGTGGTTCAGCATGGAGTTAAGATTACAAATGCACATACTTTGGAGTTGAAAAGAGCCGGGTTGTCTTATCGTCCATGAGACTGTAAGTTAATTAAATTCTCTGTGACTCAGTTTGCTGATGTGTAGATCACGGACAATACTACCCGGCTCATAGGTTTGTCATGAGGTGTTGGCAAGGTGTGCAAGGTGTGGGCGCATGGCAGGAGCCCCCACTAGTGGTAGAGATGGTCTTCTAGTACCACACATTTGGCACCTCGTGATAACACTGACGACACTACTGTGCTTTGCTGTTTTCACATTGTGTCCCATGTGTCTGTTTCATTTCACCCACAACATCATAAGCCCCTTGAGGACATAACAACAACCGAGCAGATCATAAGTGCTCAACAAATAGCCATTGAGTTCGGGTTGCGGGAGACTGTGGAATTTTTCTGCAAAGCCACGGAGGTTTCCATTTTAGGCAAGAGCGAAGGGGGCCGGAGAATTTCCATGGCCGAAATGCCGAATGCACTTGCTCAGAGGCAAAGGCAAAGTGAATTTCGACGGTGCTGTGACAGCGTCCTGTGACAGAGAGCCTGCAGAGCAGAGGAGAACACAGCTGAATAAACCCGGGGCATAGAGGCAAATGCAGCTCCACAGGATGAAAGATAGCAGGAGGTCCGTATGAGACTGAGAAGGAAACTGTATTACTGCCCAGAGAGAGGCTAGGGCCGCTCTCTAGGTGGGTGGTGCTCGGGGAATCCCACGATGTGGGATCAAATGGAACAGCCATTGGGGACAACCACCAACTTGGAAGGCAGGAAAGGTAGGTGATCAGTAAACAAGTAATTGAGTCAAAAGATGCTTCTCTCCCCCCCACCCCCCTACCACCTCCGCCCACTGGCCCTGGAGAGATGGCTGGGCTGCAGCCACCGAAGAATAACCTGTGGGACACTGAGAAATTGGAAAATGTTTCTTGTCCTGAGAGATCCCTACAGGTTAGCTGGCAGAGAGAAAGTGGTCAATAAATTTTTGCCAATGATTATTTGAGTTCTGAGCATCAGAAGCCTATAATGTAGCATTTAAAGGGGATTATTTAGGCCCATCTCTTTGCTTACATGTCTGGAAACCAGTCCAGAGAAGTGAAGTGACTTGCCCAAGGCCATACCGGTAGTAAAGAAGTTGGGAATCCTTGTTCGGATCCCCCAGGTCTGGGCTCATTGTTCATTCTTTTTTTTTTTTTTTTTTCATTGCTCATTCTTTAGGCAAACAAGTCTACAATGAGCAGCAGTTCTGTTTCTTGTGGTCAGGGCCCCAGCCACACCTTGACCTCCATTCAAGCTCAGATGACTTCAATGTGGAATTTTCTTTTTCCCAAGTTCTCTTCCAACTGAGTAATGTGGTTGCATCAGCCTTGTTTTTTCTCCTGTAGTTCTCAGCCTTGTTCTCTCTCCTGTAGCTCTTTAAAAAAAAAAAAAAACACAAAACTTTTTTTAATGTTTATTTTTGTTTATGAGAGAGACTGAGACAGAGTGTGAGTGGGGGAGGGACAGAGAGGGAGACACAGAATCTGAAGCAGGCTCCAGGCTCCGAGCTGTCGGCACAGAGCCAGACGTGGGGCTCAAACCCACGAACAGCAAGATCATGACCTGAGCGAAGTTGGCCGCTTAACCCACCAGCCACCCGGGCTCCCCTCCTCCCCCGTAGTTCTAAATATGTCTTTCAAAGCTGGAGAAACCTCAGCGAGGAAACCAACGTGACTGTCTTCAGACAACAGAAGCCTTAGTCAAGCTCAGCTATTATCAGTTATTAATATTGTCATTAACATTATTTGGTCGCCAACTGTTGGCTAGGCCCAGGCAGTGACAAACCAACAGCTAAGGTGGCCCCCATGGCGCGCACCGAGAGCAGGCCTGCCGCTCTGTCCCTTGTCAGACACCGCAGGTCTCCGGCAAGCCCCCACAGCAGGCACAGGAAGAAAATAAGCAAGTTGATGCCGGCCTGAGCTGAGTCATCAAGGCTCAGATGGGAGAGTCTGAGGGAAGGTGGCTGGAGCGTCCTGGCTCTGTGAGCAAACAGCTGAGATGGAGGTTGTAGAGAAATCACTCCCTACCCCTCCCACGGCCGGAGCGGCCCCCCCTCCACCCCTGCAAGTGATCCGCAGAGCCCAGGGTGAGCCAGGGCCCCTCAAATTGGCATTTTATTGCTGAATTTTAAAAGGTATCGGTCATTGCCAGTCTTCTGTTTTGTATCTTTTAATCGTTTTAAAATTGTGCGTTCTGTGCCCTGAGGCGATTTGAACACCAAGGGCAGCACTTTATAAAACAAATAGATAATGAGCTGTATCCCCTTCCTGGCAGGATGGAGACGTAGGCAGCAGGGGTGGGGTAGGAGGGGACACAGAGAGAAGCCTTCTGAGGGTTTTCGGCCTGCAGGGCCTCACTCCTGCTGGTCAATCCTTCCCTTATTCCTCCTATGGTTTCACGCTGGGCTTCTGAGCACCAGCAGGAGCCAGAAAATTGGAAGCTAGGAAGTTCGGTGCTGCCCAGGCCAGCCCGGCAGAGCCAGCTTGAGAAGGCCGGATTCCTGCAGGGACTGTGTCTTTACAGAGTTGTAGAGAACACAGCCCCACAGTCACGGGGGGAGAATTATGACTGAAAGGAAAAATCGAGATCTGGGGGCTCCTGGGTGGCTCAGTCAGTTAAGCATCTGACCCCCCCCTTTTTTTTAATGCTTTTATTTATTTTTTGAGAGACTGTGAGAGAGTGTGAGTAGGGGAGGGGCAGAGAGAGAAGGAACAGAAGATCCAAAGTGGCCCTTGCACTGACAGGCCGACAGCAGCGAGTCCCATGTGGAACTCAAACCCACGAACCGCAAGGTCATAACCTGAGCTAAAGTCAGACACTCAACTGACTGAGCCACACAGGCGCCCTATAAACATCCGACTCTTGATGTCAGCTCAGGTCATGACCTCACGGTTGTGAGATCGAGCCCAGAGTCGAGCTCTGCGCTGAGCATGGAACCTGCTTGGGATTCTCTCTCTCTCCTTCTCTCTCTCCCCTTCTCTCAAAAAAAAAAAAAAGAAAAAAAAAGGAAGAAAGAAGGAGATGTCGGACAACAGATGTCCATAGCACACAGGCACACAGATTTGGCTACTGTGTGTTCTGGCAGGATGTAGGAAAGAGAAGTGAGAGCCAGACAAAAAGTCCCAGGGAACAACCACACATTTCACATTTGCTTGGTGCTCTGTGGTTGAATCAACACTTCCCTTCCCTGGAAAATTCTGCCTAAGTAATATGGCTTCAGGGAAATGAGGCCCTGGGCCATTTTAGGAAGGGAGACCTACTCTTGCTGAGAAACACAACTGTGAGTGATAAAGGGAAAGAGAGCCCTGTTTCCTGACTCATGAAGGCAATACAGTATTTAACAAATACCATTTGCTGATGAAGTTCTGACAAGGCCACTCAATAACCCATGATTCTGACGACTCCACTTAAGAATCTGCTTGAGCCCAGACTTCAGCTGCTATTAATAGAGGTCATGTTGTTGGCAGGCTGAAGCACGTTCTGTGCACAGGAGAGCAAATACCAAGTGGGGGACCCAAGACACCACAGGTATTTCAATCTAAGTCACAACATCATTTCAGCCCAATTCCACTGCCCTCGGGGGCCTGGCCGACTTCCTGCCATCCCATCTTCATTTCTACCTCCTAAATAATACTTCTTGTGCTGTTTTATTAGATTATGAAAGGTATATACATACTTATTTCAGGAAACTCAAATAAAGGACAGAGTCCCCATATCCTGCTCAACCTTGCTACAAACCCTCATGTCCTTTTCTAGGCATGTATGAATGAATATTATATACGATTTTTAAGTGGAATTATACTGTTTTATAACATACATTGAAAATACCTCTCTATGCCTATTATACACTTCTATAGCATCAGTTTTATTAAAATCAAGGGTTTGTAAAAATTATATGGATGTACCATAAAGTATATTTACCCAATCCCTTATTGTTGGACAGCTAGATTGTTTACAAATGTTATTATTATGGGGTTCTCCGGAGTCATGTCAAGGTAAAACAAACACACCCCTGGATAATGGGGTTACTGTAGGGTAGTGTAATGGCCAGAATGTTAGGGTAAGAAACAGGGGCACAGTACAGAAAAGGGGCTATGAGAGAGAAGAACTGCCCTCAGAAAAATATTATTTCTGTCTGACATCATGCAGACCACAGCTGGAACTCTGGAGTTTTTCTGGGCTCTTCTCCCAGTTCAGTGGAGATTTTGCCATTTGAATGACATAAAGAAGCCTTATCCATATGGGTCCTGTTGTTTCCATGTGGTGGTGGTAGATGGGTCACTAATTCCATTAGCTTTGATTATGTATGTTTCAGTAAATAACTAGATAATAAATCACCCCACAACTTACTGGCTTAAACCAATCATCATATTTGCCTGTGATTCTGTGGCTCAGCAAACAGGGCTGTATCAGGTAGTTATTCTGTTCTACAAGCCATTTTCTAGGGGCAAGCACTTGGCTTCCTTTTACATGGTGGCTGGGCAGTAGGTCTAAGAAGAACATTCATATGTCTGGCACCTCAGCACTTCTCTACATGACCCCTCTCTCTCTCCATATGGTTAGCTTGGGCTTCCTCACCACATGGAAGTCTCAGGATAGCCAGACTTCTTACATGGCAACTGTCTCCAAATAGGACAAAATTGGAAGCTACTGATGTCTTTAAGGCCCAGCCTTAGAAGATACACAATGTTACTTCCAATGCATTCTATATGTCAAAGCCAGTCTCAGGGTCAGTCTTTTCCAAAGAAAAAGGAAATAGGCTCTGCCCCTGGATGGAAGGTGAGGCAAAGAATGTGCATCCATCTTAACCTACTACAGTAAATCTGCTGAAGACAAAAGGGTTACGAGGTTCTTGCGTAATTAAGAAACAGAACACTATGGCGTTGCAAATCACTAAGACCCAAGTGTGGACTCATCCAGCGAGAAGAGATTCCCCCAGTTCTGAGCAATAAACCAAAAGAGACCATTACCAGATGGCATGTGGGAAATGGAATCTTTGGCAGAACTCACACCCAGGAGACGGTAGTGACGCCGATCCTGCCCCACGGCCCCCACCCACAGTGTTGGAGGAGGGCTCTTCAGCCCAGCTCCTTCCTCTGCTATGGAGCTTACTTACCCCTGGGTTCCAGCAAGGCACCTGCTTCTCCTTTTTCAGATTCCTCACTCCTTAAGTATAGTTATTCTTTCCCAAGCCTGCATTATATGGGTTTTGAGATCTTTGTGAGATCCTTTGCACTGAAATTACAAATACTGGTTCTGCAAATGTTGATATGCTTCCTCAGACTGGCAAAAGAAAAGAAGACATAGGTTGCCTCATGAAAATAGTGAATTTACCGTGTAAGAGTTGATCATTTCTTTTCATATGGGGGCCCTGAAAAAGCTAAAATCCCTCGCCCGTCTTGGGCTCTAGAGGTCTGTGTACATCAGCCACTCACTCAGGGAAAGACCCTGACTGCTCCCCTCACAACTACTGTGATGCCACAGGGAGTTTCTTGGTCACACCTACTCCCATCTGATTGTTGGTTCTATAGTTTCTTACAGGCTTGTCCAAGTGCTGGGCTGGCCCACACTTAATATCAAGTCATTCATTGCCTGATTCCCACTGGATTGATAAAAAAGATGCTGCCACTTGGGCAGTTCCTTGCCACTTTACCTGAAATGAAGCCATCTGTGGGATACTATGCAGGCAAATGGGCCACATCATGGGCAGGAAGTTGCATCGTCTATTGTCATCTACACACAACCTTGGGCCAAGCCATGGAGGTCTACTCTGCAGAAATGTACAGACCGTGGCCTCTTTAAAGGGGGCTTAGACTTGGGGCGCCTGGGTGGCTCCATCGGTTAAACTCATACTCTTGATTTCTGCTCAGGTCGCAATCTCACGGTGTGTGAGTTCAAGCCCCGTGTAGGGCTCTGTGCTGACAACAGAGATTCACTGTCTACCTCTCTGTTCCTTCCCTGCTTACTCTCTCTCTCAAAATAAATAAATAAACTTTAAAAAGGGGTGGGGGGGCTTAGACTTAGTGTCTGTTTGCACTCCAAACTGATCAGATAAGGGCTGACCAGCTCTTTAATATTTAAAGTTTCTTTTTCACAGTCCAGCCTGAAGCCTTGTGCCCATTCGATTTGTACTGCCACATACCTGGCTGATGCTGGTGAATTGAGACAAATATCATCTATTCAGAACTGAAAATGACTCCATTTTTCCCTATGCCTCCCTCCAACCATAAGGCAGTGCTCTAAAAGCTGGGGGTGGGACAGATGCCTGCTTCCCTGGGAGAGGAGAATTCTACCCCCCACCGCAGTCCCTTAGGCTTCTCTTGTTATATCGTCCCTAGACCATTGGGAAGGAATCAAGACATTACTTTATTCGATCAGGATCATTTATAAATAGCAGAACCACTTTCTGCTTCACTGCAGCTCATGATATTGAGATGAGTGAATTAAAGTAAACGGCTATTAGAGAAAGTAGGGGAGTGAATTTTAATGTAACGTATGGCAGACCTTCCTTCGGAATCTTTGCATATTGTAACCATTGTGTAGGCAATGGGGTAAGCACTTTGGAGCTTGTATACCTGGTCCTCGCACCTGGATACAAGGCTCTGGATGGGCCAGACCAAATGCAGGCGGATGGGGCACTGGCCTCATGTCCCTCCCCACCTCACCACCTTCTGAGCCTGAAGTTAGCAGGTTTCCTGCTGAGTCCTGAGTTTCATCTGTGGCTCCAGAGAAAGAAAGTGCCCCCTTCTGCAGAAATGTTTTGTCTCTGATAGAAGAGGCCCTTTCACCAGGTACCAGGGTGTCTGGAAAAAGTCTAGGAAAAAAGAGGAAAGAGGTGTGTGTGTGTGTGTGTGTGAGAGAGAGAGAGAGAGAGAGAGAGAGAGAGAGAGACAGAGAGAGACAGAGGGAGACAGAGAGACAGAGACAGAAACAGAAACAGAGACAGAGATTGGAAGGGACGGAGGGATTGAGAAAGAACATGAACTCAGTCCTGGGCTTTCTTACAGTGTTGGCTCTCTGCCCTCACTGATCTGGGTCAGTACATCCTGCTGAGAACATGCCCTCCCTTCCCTCAGAAACCTAAAAGGACACTTTGACTTCATTCACCGGTCTGATTTGGACATTGCAACAAATACGTTTATCCCAGCTTTCTGTTTGGCCTTTTGTGACACCCTTGAGGGGGTAGCTGCGTCTTTTCGTTCTCACACACACCCCCGCCTCCTGCATTAAGGTTGGATTCTCTTGCTTAACGCAGAGAGCTGTGAGGACCTAAATACTAAGGTGTAGCATCAGAGTGAGGGAAAGAAACGAGTGGGAAGAAAATTCACTCAAAAGGACTTTGCGTATGCAGATGGGGCTATTTTTTTTAAACTTTATTTTGAATTCGTTTCAGGCTACGGAAAAGCACAAAGTTTTTTTTTTTTTTTTTTTTTTTCAGAAAACTACAAAAAGTGCAAAGAATTCCTGTATACTCTTCATCTCATTTGCTTATCATTTTCTCTCTTTATATACTTTTTTCTGAACTAGCTGCAAATAACTTGAACATATGATGCCCCTTTATCCCTAAATACTTAAGCATGCATTTCTAAAAAAAAAAAAAAAAGAAGAAGACATTTTCTTTCCTAACCCCAATACATTATCAAAATCAGGAAAATAATATTGATGTAATACTATTATCTAAACTACGTATCTTTTTCAAATGTCGTCAGTTCTTCTCACAATGTTCTTTATAGCAAAAGAGAAAATTGTCTTGCTCCAGAAGCCAATCCAAGATTACCCATTGTCATGTCTCTTTAGGTTCCTTCAGTTAGGATACTTCCTCAGTCTTTGTCATTCGCGATGCTGATATTTTGAAGAATCTAAGCCATTTATTGAATAGACTGTCCCTCATTTGGAGACTGTCTGATGCTTCCTCACAATAAGATTCGGGTTGTACATGTTTGGCAGGAATACCACAGAGGTGATGTTATGTCCTCCTTAGCACGTCACATCAGGAGATACAGGATGTTGATCTGTCCCCTTGTGATGTTAACTTTGATACCTGATTCAGGCGGGGTCTGCCAACCCTCTCCACTCTCAAGCTATTATTTTTCCCTTTGAAATCAACAAGCATTTTATAAGGAGACACTTTGAGATTGTATAAATATACTGTTTCTCATCAAACTTTGACCCTCTATACATCCATTGCCAGTTCTTGCCTGAATCAATTATTGCTACGAAAGTTGCCAAATGAGAATTTTCTAACACTGTTATTTCGTCCATGCTTAGTAGTTGAAATTTTACCATACGAAAGGGCTTTTTCTTTTCCACCATTTATGTATTCATTTACATCAGTATGGATGTATATTTCTTATTTTATTCCGTAGATTTTAAACCACTACTACGTTTTTTTTCAAAGTTCAAATGGTCCCAGATTTGGCCAGTGGGAGCTCCTTCCAGCTGTCTCCTTTTGTCCTTGTGACATGTCCAGGCAGGGCTATTTTTGAGGGCAGATGCTCCAGAACTCTGGCCCAGAATATTTCTCTAAGTTGTGGAAGTTTAAGTCACACACAAGAATGTCATTTTTTAATATTATGATAAAACCCACAGTATATGCCAGTGACATTTAGAGTTCCAATGGAGTAACAAAAGGCTTATGAACATACATTTCATTGTCTTTCTATACACCAGACTCATTTTGTAAGTCAAGGCTTGACTCCTTCTCCCACCTCCTGGTCTCAATGTGAGGCCAGTCCACTTCACAATAAACCCACTAAGGAAATAGAGGAGAGAGAAGAGTCAGGGAGGTGGAGAGAAACAGGAAAGGAGAGGAGAGGAGAGGAGAGGAGAGGAGAGGAGAGGAGAGGAGAGGAGAGAGAAAAGCCTCTTTTCTCGTCATCCTTGAGAGTGGTGTGGCACCTGCAACTTCCTCATGTCCCCCTTGCACACTGACCCCTCTAGGGAGCAACCCTCTGCTGTCACAGGCATTAGTGTGGACAGAATGCAGGACATTTCGTCAGAGGTTAGAACAGTCACCTTCATCTCAGAAAACAGCCTGGGAGAAAACACGGGCTGTGTGGAAGGAACTGAGGTCTCCTCACCACAGCAACACCCCTGGAAGGGATGGAAAGAAAGGAGAGAAAACCCTGGGTTTGTGATGTCCCCTCCCTCTCCTCACTGGGTCTCGCACCACAGGCTGGAGGAGCTTCCGGCAGAATTGAGTGCTGGGGAAAGCCTGTGATAAATCAGCTCTGTCTTCACTAGCCAGGGGGTTGCTATGGCAATAGGAATACACTGTGGGTTTTAAGAGATGTAATTTTCTGTGATTCACTGTATATTTTTAGCCATTTTTCTTCCTGTATTGTCTCCCTGTGGCAATTGCCTATTAATGCTGGCCTGCACCAAGATTGGACTAAACGGTCCATTCTCAGAAGTGATGAAAGCCCTGGAGATCAGTAAGTACAGGAGGGTTATGGCCCGTGGATTTAAGGGTAACCTGGGGAAACAACCGGCTTGGTCAGGACACGGATTAATTAGCTTGGGCCATGCCGCATCTAAGGAAGAGTAAAGGAGAATGAAAAGCCCCAGAAATATGGTACCGGGTTGCTTGGAATGGGAAACTGAGTCACGCTCCTCACTGCAGTCAGGGTGCTCACACGGTGTCAGGGGCAGTTCCCTAGCAGCAGAAAACCCCCTGAGCGAGGGAAACTAGGACCCAGGTTTCTGAGCAAGGAACTCTAAAAGCATACTGACCTCCTGTTGATTTGTCATTCTTTCCTTTTCTTTCATCCCTTCTGCTTTCCTTCCTTCCTTTAATTTTCTCATCTTTTTGCCTTAAAATTTGGTGGAGGGACCGAGCGGAGGTGAACATTCAGTCAGTCCACTTGGCTCTTTGTGAATAGTTGTCTCAGGAGCCTTTCCATCTGGAGCAGCAGAAAACCCAACCTAAACTGTTAAGCACAAAGAGAACTTACTTTCTCTCATAACTGAAAAGTCCAAGGGCTGGTCTCAGGCACAGCTGTTCACGGGGGCCAGTGACATCATCAACATCTGGGCTCTGTGTCACACCAAGTTCTACTGACGTCTTGGCATTTGGGCTGTCATAACATAAAACTCAGCTAATGGAGGCTTCCGTGAAGTGCGGTTTATTTTTCTCACGTAAGAAGTCCAGGGAGAGGGGTTTTTTCCCCCGCATATAACAGGTAGCCCAGGATAGCCACCCATGACTTTACTATGCAGCGGCTCATTAATCTTACCAAGAACCCAACCTCTTTCTTCATTTCAATTCCACCATCGTTAAGGTCACAGGAGGACTGCTCTGGCTGCAGGCATTCAAGGCAGAAAGAAGTAGCTGTATCTGATTCTTTTATCTAGAAAAGCAAATCTTTCCCCAGAGCCCCCAGTCGATCTCTGCTTCCAGCTGATTTGACACATCAGTACCACCAGAAGGCTAGGAAAGCATATTTTTAGTTTTTCCTGGCCCCTAGAGTAGAGGCCATTTTTTGTTTGTTTGTACGTCAAAGAGAAGCCATACCCAGGAATGTGGGATGGGTCAGCCCCTTCACCAGAGGGTCTGCTTTGTTACTCCATTGTTGTCCTTTCCCAGCTGGGAGGGGAGAATAGAAGAGCAGGGCAAGAAGCTTCCTTCTAAGGCTGTGATACAGAAGTTTCGCTCATCATCTCTTCTGCTCCCGTCCCATTGGCCAGAGTCTAGTTACGTGGTCACAACTAGCTGCAAGGGAACCTGGGAAATGTACCGTGTGCATAGCCATGTGCCCAGCCAAAACTTGGGGAGTTCTGTTACTAAAATGAATAAGGGGAGGAGTATGGCAGGACAATTAGCAACCTCCTCCAGCACAGGTATCAGAGAAAGGAGGTGAATGGGTGTTGGGTTAGCCAGCCAACCTCTTCTGCATCGGCCTCATTCTCAGAGGGGCTTAGCTTTGTGGAGATTAAGACAACTTCAGCAAACCAGCCTCACACCCTCCACGTCCCTTAGTGAAAGAGCCCGACGTCTTCGCAGTTGCCCCAGTCAGTCTCATTACATCGGATTGGATCTTCTGCCCTTCCTTGAACCCTGGGGATGCAATGCAATGCTCTGATCTGTCATACCTGAGTCACTTGCTCCACCAAATCACAAGACCTTTCTGAGCCTCAGTTTGCTCATCTGTACAACAGGCATATAACAATAGAAGCTACCTCACAGGGTCGGTGGGAGAGTGCCTCCAGTGGCCATTGTCCATAAATGCATCCTCCCTTGACCCTGTGACCAGACTCACCTTAACAATGTCATTCTAGAAGATATAACTGCTACAAAGCAAAAGAAAGCAAATGCTGTTGGGCGGCTGGCCTGCATTTCGTCTCCTAGTACGTCCCAAAGTAAAAATATCTATCTAGCACTTGCGAGGTGTTCAGCACTGTGTTGAGCACTTTCCTAAATTCCATCATAATCCTCAGAGTAGCTCCATGGGAGAGACACTTTCACTATTTTCACTGAACAGGTGAAGAAGTTCCGGTCCTTGCCCTGAGGTCACAGCGCAGTGATGGAGCCACAAACCTAGGACTAACTGAAACCCCACGCTCTGCTCCCTCTTCTTGTGTAGAAACATGTAATATCACACATTTATGGAATCGCAGGAATCTGGCCGGCTGTGGCAGTCATGAGAGAGCACAGCTTAGGTCTCCCTTGGAGAGAGGACGTGCTACAAGGGTGTGGTGAGCTAACAACCGCCAGCAACATGGTGCCTTGGGGATCCCACCGAGGCCTTGCTCTCCCCGAGCACAGCAGCAGTCCAAGAGCCCAGCCAGGCCTGCCCAGTGGGGACTCCCCGGCTCTTGGGCTTCCCAGCTGCCTGGCCATAACTTTCTTGGAGCTGTGCTTTCTTCCTACCCAAGCCTCTTTCATGTCCTCTCTCCTCTGGTGAGCGTGAGGCCTGCATGGCTGCCTGAAGGCTCTCTTTACCTAGCCCTCCTCCCTCACCCTTCAGCCTTCTCAGGTGTTCTTCCAGGTACGTGTATTACATACGTACTTTCACCTCAGCATCTCTTTCTCAAAGGACCTGAAATGACACACTTCTTGTACCCGCCTTGACTCACCGCGTGGGCTACGCCGCAGGTATGTATGTTTCCGAAGGTTCTTGAATGTTTAAGAACAAATGAGCAAGGAAAACACTAACTCCGATTGTGGGCGTGGGGAGATCTAATGTAGACCAATTAGGAGGCTTCTGGCCTGGCACTTAGAGAGCGGGGTCTCCTTCTCTACACAAGACTCCAAATAGACGGGAGAACGGCACTGTTGGTCTTACAGGAGTGGAAACCCAGTTGCATAGTGTGTTGGAGGGAGAGCGAGTAGGAAGGGTCTGAGACTGGTCTGGAGTCACATGACAGGATTGCAGATAGATTCCAGTCATTCTAATCCTCCACCCAGAAGCATCCAATGCTACTTACACAAGGAATTGATTCTTTACAGAAAGAGCAAAGGCAGCTACTTAACTCAGCTGAAGGGAGAAAATGATCAATTGAGCAAAATACACTGGCTTTAGACAAGGATCTCCAAACTGAAGTGGGATTACCCTTGCTGCTCCTGGGAACACTGCCCTTGGGCCACAACAACCTGTCCCACCCCCAGGATGGTGTAGGCTGAGTACTTTTTGTAAATTGTATGCAGTGATTGCTATCTGGTGGCCACAGAGCCGGATACAGCCTACAAACATGTTTGCTTTAGTCCCCAGAGTGTTTTTTTATAAAACTTAAAATTCGTTGACAAGATTTATCGATTGGAATATTTTACATAAAAATCTGGAGGCCATGGGGCGCCTGGGTGGCTCAGTCGGTTAAGCATCCAACTTCGTCTCCGGTCATGATCTTGCAGTTCGTGAGTTCGAGCCCCGCGTGGGGCTCTGTGCTGACCTCTCAGAGCCTGGAGCCTGCTTCAGATTCTGTGTCTCCCTCTCTCTCTGGCCCTTCCCCTCTTGAGCTCTGTCTCTCTCTCTCTCAAAAGTAAATAAACATTAAAAAAAAAATTTTTTTTTTAATCTGGAGGCCTTGCTTTTCCTGAAAAATCAGCAAATTTAATCATACTCTGCCTGCACGTCCACTTCCTGCTTCAGACAGGATCCGAATCCCCACCTCTCCTATCTTATCACACCTGAAGTCATTTGAGTTCATAAAGCCAGGCTTAAACTCCCCAGGACAGCCAACCTCCCTGATTTTGAGCCCTCGGATTCAAATCATGAGCCCTGGAGAGGATGGGCTGCAGGTAACTGTAAGCTCTTTAAGAAAAGTGAGTTACTGGAGCACCTGGGTGGCTCAGTCGGTTGAACGTCAGAATTCAGCTCAGGTCATGATCTCCCGGTTTGTTTGAGCCCCACGTTGGCTCTCCTCTGTCAGCTCAGAGCCCACTTCTGATCCTCTGTCCCCCTCTCTCTGCCCCTCTCCCGCTTGCACTCTTCCAAAAATAAATACATCCTTTTTAAAAAAAAGTGAGTTACTAAGCAAAGTAATAGCATAAATAGGATTTCAAGATGGAATCCTTTAAAAAGTGGTTTTTAGGGGCGCCTGGGTGGCGCAGTCGGTTAAGCGTCCGACTTCAGCCAGGTCACGACCTCGCGGTCCGTGAGTTCGAGCCCCGCGTCAGGCTCTGGGCTGATGGCTCAGAGCCTGGAGCCTGTTTCCGATTCTGTGTCTCCCTCTCTTTCTGCCCCTCCCCCGTTCATGCTCTGTCTCTCTCTGTCCCAAAAATAAATAAACGTTGAAAAAAAAAATTAAAAAAAAAAAGTGGTTTTTAAAGCACTAACAGGAACGAAGAGCATTATTAGCACAGGAGGTTTGTCAGCAGTGACAGCTGGGCACGGGTAGCGGCCAGAGGCAGAGACCCTGGGTTGAGAAAGATGGGCCTTCTGTCCTGGCTTTGCCCTTACTGGTGATATGACCTTGAATGTTTCCTTCATGTTCAGATCAGGTGCCTGGTGTTGTGACAAGAACCATAAGAGCTAACAGCTGCAGAGTGCTTATTACCTACAAAGCAGCCTGTTAAGTGCTTCGTGTGCATCCCTTCATTTCATACCAAGCCCGGAGGTCAAGTACTGGTGTTATCACCAGAGCACAGGAAGGTTTTGTGACCTGTCCAAAGTCAGAGAGTCAGGAATTGCGGAAGCCAGGATCTGAAGCCCAGATGCGCTGACTCCAGAGCACACACGTGTATTTATCTTCCACCTGCCTGGCAGGATCCTCTTGAGAATTACACAAGGTGATGTCGGCCAAGTGCTTTTTGTAAATTGTAAAGTGGCCCAGCAATGTTCACTGTGATCACTTGAACACTACAGTTTTTCCCCCAAATTGGTGCTTTGTCTAAAAATCACAAATTTAATTTTTTAATTCATTCAAATTCATGGATTTTGATTCTTTGAAAGAGAGTGTAGAAGGAAATTGGGGCTCAAGACACATCATTAGTCCTGCAGCGCCCCCTGCTGACAAGAGTCATGAAAACTATGCAATTCTAACTGCAGGTGACATTGACCGCTCTGACCCCTTGAACAAGTATTTCTGGAGCACCTTACTTTGTCCTGGGCATTGCACTAGCTGTCACATGGTCTAGAGTATAGGAATGGAGGACAGGGAAGGTCCTTTTCCAGCCAAGCCTGGATTTATATATAAGAAGATATAAGCTGATATAAGGCTTAGTTAGATACGAGCCTCTGTGACTTAAATATAGGAAAAGAAAAGCAGAGAAACCACAGGCAAGGGTGACCCCACTTCCCATCATGACATCACGGAAAGGAGACCAAAGCCAGGTGCTGTTGTCATCATCTCCTTCAAAAGAGCACAGGATACCCCAAATCATGAGGTCATGGTACTCCCGTTCATGGGCATGTGTGTAAATGTTTAACAACCAGCTCTCTGACACAGGGAAGCCATGGTCTGTAGTGTTTGCCAATTTCCATGGTGTAAATACTCCCACTATGACCAATTTCAAGCTACCAACATGATGATTCACAAGGTTCTTGAAAATTTAACAACTGGCCTTGCACGAACTGGTAGGAGCTGGCTCCAACATACCACTTCTTTTATGTCTAGAGAAAATACACCCTCTCATCTTCCTTCCCAACCAACTAGACCCCAGAATTCTTCCAGCTGGTGCACATCAATGAGCAGGGACAGATCAGCCTTCCCCCCCCCCGCCCCAGCAAGGCTGGCCCCAAACAGAGAATGAGGGGTGCCAGCCAAGGTCCCCTCAACATCTACAGGTGGCTCCAGCCAGAAGTCCATTTCTCCTTCCATTCCATCCCTCCCCCTTTCCAGGCCTTCTCATTTCTTTTTTTTTTTTCTCTATAATTTATTTTATATATAACAACTTTAAAATATTTATTAAGTATATAATCAGTTCAAGTCACTTCAGGGTAACAAAATGAATCAGACCTGTCAGGACTCCTACCTTCGAGGTAACAGTAGTCTGGTAGATGAATAAATGTCTACAGATTAGTCAAATGCAAGATAAAAAGTGATACATGAGTCACAACTAACAACATAAGATTTAAAAAGTGTGGTTACTAAATGCAATGTAGTATCCTGGATTGGATCCTGAGACAGAAAAGGATGTCAGTGGAAAAACCAGTGGACTCTGAATCAAGTCTGTAATTTAGTCAATAGTATTCTACCTTTGTTAATTTCTTAGTTTGGACAAATGTGCCACCGTTATTTAAGAGTTAATCTTCAGGGACACTGAGTGAGAGGCATGCAGGCATTCTCTGTAATGTCTTTGCAACTTTGTTGAAAACTGAAAATCATTTGCTTAAGAACTTGATTACAGAGTGCAGACATTTAGATAAGAAAGACCCGGGCGGAGGATGGCTATAAGGGAAAACATCACGGAGCAAGCATAATTTGTATTGAGTGGATACAAAATTAACACACAAAACCAAAGAGGAGGTATATTTTAAGCAGAGTGAAAACACTTACAAAGGAAAAGAGGTATAGTTCTGACTAACTGGAAAATACCAAACAGCAATAGCTCTTCCACAAAATGGTTCTAAGTATAGTTTAGATCCATTTCCCTGTTAGTAATTGGGGGACCAATTACTACATCTAGGTTTTGCACCATGTCCCAAATTTCTTGTCTATCACTCAACCCAGTTCTCGCAGAGACTCAGGCTTTCTCATTTCTAATCAACCAAAGAAAGAGGGACTGCCCTGAACATCATGACCAGCCCTGAAAGAGAACATCCTTCTGACATCACCTTCCTGTCTTCGCCTCCAAATTCCCTCCCCAGAGACTGGATTCGCCTCAGCCCAGAAGCTCCCACCCCAGCAGAGGGCACCTCCTGGCTCCTGGCCGAGCCCTGGATTTTCTGGTGTGAGGAGGGTGGCCTACCCTGGACTACAAGCCACTCACTTTATTTTTTTTTTTTTTTTAACGTTTACTTTTATTTTTGAGAGAGAGAGAGTGCGCGTGAGCAGGGAGGGTCAGAGAGAGAGAGGGAGATACAGAAACTGAAGCAGGCTCCAGGCTCTGGGTTGTCAGCACAGAGCCTGACGGGGGGCTCGAACCCACAGACCATGAGATCATCAACTGAGCCCAAGTTGGATGCTTAACTGACTGAGCCACCCAGGCGCCCCTGCCACTCACTTTATATAAAGCCCAAGAAAGAAGGCCTGTCTTGGGCCCAGGAAAGGAGGAGGAATGCATGAGTCCACACATGGCCTCAGGGAGCAGCTCTCAAATGTCCCCAGCTAGAGAGGTAAGCCCAGCTAGCTGCCAGGAGCCCCAGAGGACCCAGCTGTTGAGGGCGTGCTTTCTTCTCCTCCTCCTTCTCCTCTTCCTCCTCCTTCTTCTTTTTAATGTTTGTTTTTGAGGGGGGAGTGGCAGAGAGAGAGAATCTCAAGCAGGCTCCACACTGTCAGCACAGAGCCCAGTGCGGGACTTGAACTCACAAACCTTGAGATCATGACCCGAGCTGAAAAGAGTTGGACGCTTAACCGATTGAACCACCCAGGCACCCCTTAAGGCATGCTTTCTACTCATCCCAGAAATAATCCTGGAGCCCACCACATAAACCCCAAAATCTCATGACCCCAGCTATCTGAACACCAGCCCCATACCTCCACCTCCCATGAGATTAGCTGTTCCCCTTCCTTTCTCCCCCAATCTGCCCTCAATTTCTGCCTGCAGCCTCAGTCCGCCCATTCCAAGACCCTAGTATCTGAGCAGACGATAAAACCAAAGGAAGAAGACTGGCTTCCATTCTGACTCGGCCACTTGGAGTTGTATGCCCTTGAGAATGTTTCTAAACCTCTCGAGGCTTGTGTTCTAAAACCTAAACAGAAATAGTCATCAGTGCTGTCGAGAGAACGAAATTAAAATGTGTGCGAAAAAGACTTCATAAATCAGAATGTTAGATAAATGGTTATTTTCCTGCTGGAAAGAGGTATTTACTCTGTTTTTTCTCATTTTAAAAAGAACACGAATTCTTTGTGGACGGCTTGAAAAATACATTTGAATAAAAAAAAAATAAGTAAGAATCACTCAGAGTTCACCACTATGCACATTTGGTATTTTCCCTAGGTCTCCTTTTCCTATCTGTATAGCTATGCCTTGGTTACCAGAGAGGGTGGGCGCACTTATGGCTCAGGGCAGTGTCCTCCTCTCTAACCTACCCTCAGACCTGCTACAGTGTCTCTCTCCATCCTGGCCATAGGAAAGAAGGCAGACTTAGTCTCTCACTAGAAACAAGGCAGAGGGGCCTGTTAGCTCCCCAAATGAGGAGATCTTAGAAATAGAACCTGTTCTTCCTGATAGAGACCTTCAAACTTTGTACTCTGCAAACCAGTTTGGAAAGATTATCCGCACTTATGGATCACCTTGTTTGCCTGGCCTCCTTTACAAAATAAATTTTTAAAAGTTAAAAGACAGGGGGTGCCTGGCTGGCTCAGTTGAGTCTATCTTTGTGCATGGTGTAAGAAAGTGGTCCAGGTTCATTCTTCTGCATGTCGCTGTCCAGTTTTCCCAACACCACTTGCTGAAGAGACTGTCTTCATTCCATTGGATAGTCTCTCCTGATTTGTCAAAGACTAGTTGGCCACACATTTGTGGGTCCATTTCTGGGTTCTCTATTCTGTTCCATTGATCTGAGTGTCTGTTCTTGTCCCAGTCCCATACTCTCTCGATGATTACAGCTTTGTAGTATAGCTTGAAGTCCAGAACTGGTTTTCTTTTTCTGGATTGCTTTGGCTATTCAGGGTCTTTTGGGGTTCCATACAAACTTTAGGATTGTTTGTTCTATCCCTGTGAAGAATGCTGGTGTTATTTTAATAGGGTAAAATAGAATGGTTTTTAAATAAAAGTGATTTGAGATGAAATAGTAAACATCTGTGCTGATAGCTCAGAGCCTGGACCCTGCTTTGGATTCTGTGTCTCCCTCTCTGTGTCCCTCCCCTGCACGTGGTTTGTCTCTCTTTGTCCCTCAAAAATAAGTAAATGTTAAAAAAAATTTTTTTTAAGTTAAAGGAGGGAAGCTTTTGGCTTAGTAAGGCATCCACTGCTACAGCCGTATTATTAAACCGCTTGTGTTCAGGCCCTTTACAACGTGGAACTGCATTTGCTGTAGGAAATACTTTTGAAAACCTCACACATCTTTCGGTGGCTGGCCCATGAATCACCAGAGGAACCCATGTAGAACAAGAATGCAAATTTGCTCCTCTGGGCTCTCTCGGTATCTGACAAAATGTCATCTTTCCATCCACGTTACCGAGATTACCTCTCGCTTCTGCCCTAAAACAGGTGTTTCTTGGCTGTCAGAAACTGTCTGGGTCTCCTCTCGTCTGCAGTGACGGTGGCAGGCAGCTGGCGCCTCCTGCCTGAGCCCACCTCACCCTCACTTCTTCAGTGTTCCAGCCCAACCTAGAGACTCAGGTCTCTGAATCCCTGGGCAGGGGCAGATGCTCATGGGACTTAAAGTGCATTGTTAGGAGAATGTGTCCTAGGAGCCGAGTCCCAAAAGTCACTTCTGACTAGGTGCTAGCCGAGCTTGTGGCTAAATATTTCCACTCCAGATGTTTCAGGCTAGATGGTGATGAAAACCAATGGTGAGCCCTCTTCCCTTAACTGCGTATGACAAACAGGGGCACCTGGGTGGCTCAGTCGGTGAAGCTTCTGACTTTGGTTTAGGTCATCTTGCAGTTCATGAGTTCAAGCTCAGAGCCTGGAGCCTGCTTCGGATTCTGTATCTCTCTCTCCATGACCCCCCCCCCAGTCCCGTCCCCCCATTCACACTTTGTCTGTCTCTCAAAAATAAATAAACATTAAAAGACAATTTTTTTAAAAAATTCAAAAAAATGCGTACAAGTGCAGCAGCAGCTTCTCACCACTTCTCTCCAGGTGCACTTAAGTGCAAGGGGCAGAGAGGGACACCCATTTCGTTGGTCTTCTCGCTGCACAAGAGAAAGGTCTCAGTGACTCCTGTCTCCTAAAGGAGGGTTCAGCCCCATCCAGAGGACAAGTCCAGTCATATTCCTTGAGAGTCCGTCATGTGTGTGGGAGGTCACTAGTGTCCACAGTAGAAAATCTGGGCTTTGGACCCAGGCTGACTTCAGCTTGAATCCCAGCTCCGTCACTCCCCTGGAACTTTGGCCTCTGGCAAGTGCCTCTACCTTGAGCTTGAGGAGGGGGCTGTGTGTTCCGAGGACGTTTGTAAAAGAAAGCTTTGCAGGTGCTTAGGGAATGGTACTGAGAGACCAGGAGCTCCTGAAGCAGGGCCACACTCAAGAAAGCTGCAGCAGCGACAATCAGCTGGGCTTGGCAGAGATGGTTCTCGTTGGTTTCCTACCCCCCTCGGGGGCCCTCTCTTCTCTAAACTTCCATGGTCCTGCAGCGGCCCTTCCAAACTCAGCGCCCACCAGCCAGGACCGCCCTTCCCTCAGCGTAAGCTAGGCTTCCAAGTGGCTAATCCCGAGGACTTTTCCCATCTCTTGACCAGGATCCCCTCATCGAATCTTCCATCTAGGTGAGGTGTTGGGCCATCTCCGGCTTTTGACGAAGCACATCACCTTCTTGTGATATCGTCTTTCTCTGTAGGCTCATGTCCCAGCACCCAAGAACAGCATTCTCCGATTCCAGTCCAGGGCTCCAGAACCTACTTCAAAATGGGACAGGATCCCTCCAGCTCCCCCACCATAACCATGCACACAGCCCTCCTCTTCCAGGGGCAGAAGTCAATGTAGACACAGAAAACCAATCCAAGGACAGAGACCACCGGGATAATTTAATTCTGTTTTTCAGCGGTCACCACCAGAACCCAGGATGTCCAGCTCATCCCTTATCTCCAATTCTCTTCTTTGTACAGCTCAGATGTCACCTATCAGTGAGGCTACCCCTGGAAAAGTACAGCCTCCCCACCATTTCCTCCTACCCCCGCCCCGCCACACCCTATTGAATGCAGTCTACTTTTCCGCCAAGAAAAGTTTCAGAAAAGCACTTCTTCTCCCAAATTCTCTTGAGATGTGACTCAGACAATGTCACCCTGCCAACTTCTTGGAGTCCTTCCTTCAGGAAACCAGACTTCCGGCCCCTCCCCCAGTTCTGGGAGCCAAGGAGCTCTGTTGGGTCAGTAGGATCATTGTGGGAAGCAGCCATCATCACATCCCTCATGTGGGGGCCAGCACAGCAGTTAGGACAAGGCAATTGTCAAAGATCCCCATCAGCCAAATTCGGAGCCCCTTGGACGCGTGGAATAGTAATATAAACCTCTGCTTGTTCCCCCAGTCTCCAGCCCAGGGTGCAGAGGACCCACAGACATGCAGAACAGGAAAGCTGCAGCACAAGGGAAGCAGCTTCTGATTGGGAAAGTGAAAGGCACCACAAGCCAAAAAGCTCCAATTACTTGTAGGGGCTGGCCTGGGAGGCCACAGCCAACTGCTTTCAGCTGGGAGACATTGGAGAGCGTGTGGAGACATGGAAAGTGAAATCGGACCCTTCTGTTCCTCTGGCCTCCCACGCTGTTGGCTGCTGCTCATTCAGTCACCCTCCCCAAGGAGGAAGTCACCTGCTGCCCCCGCCACAAACACTTCCTAGACCCAGGGATCACAGAGTAAGACCACCACTTCTTCCGGGCCTGCTCACCTGCTGCGGGGAAGGGGCCTCACCTACCTCTTTGGCCCCTTTTCCCTGATGCCACCAGAGCCCCAGGCTGAAAGCTTCAAGCCCAGTAGGCACCCAGGCACTGTGGTGGACATTGCCAGGCTGCTGATGGAGCAGGAAGAGGCAGGGTCCTTGCTCCTCAAGGTCCATCAGAAGCACCTGGAGGACATAAAGCTGTTGGCAAGCACCAGGATGCCCACACTCTGCAAGGTTTGCCCAGCCAGCTGAGCAGAGTGAGGGTCCCCATTCACATGGGTCAGCACACGTTTGGGGGAAAGGGATGGACTAGGGGGTCTAAGCTGGAGACAGGTAGAGATAGGGGAGGGAAAGGAGGGAAGGAGGAGGAAGAATGGAGGGGGAAGGAAAGGGACTCTCGAAGGCAATGCCCAGTGTTAGTGGAGTGGAATGCTTTCCAGCATAAGCCACCAGAGAGCTGCCCATCATGTTCACAGAGTTATCATTAAAAGCTTTACAGGAGGGGCGCCTGGGTGGCTCAGTCGGTTAAGCATCCGACTTCGGCTCAGGTCATGATCTCGCAGTCCGTGAGCTCGAGCCCCGCGTCAGGCTCTGTGCTGACAGCTCAGAGCCTGGAGCCTGCTTTGGACTCTGTGTCTCCCTCTCTCTCTGACCCTCCCCCGTTCATGCTCTGTCTCTCTCTGTCTCAAAAATAAATAACCGTTAAAAAAAAAATTTTTTTTAATAAAAAAAAAAAAAGCTTTACAGGAGAAAGTCATTTTTCAGGTGGCCTAGTGGCTGAGGGATCCAGAGTCTATAATACGTAGATTCTGATCTGTGCTCTGTATCTTCCCCTAGGAGTCACCTTAGGTAAATGTCTTACCTTCTATAAACCTCCATTTCCTCATCGGTAAAATGATGACAGTAGTTCCTACCTCTGAGCGTTGTTGTAAGGATTAAGTAAAGAAACATAAAACCCTTAGCACCTTGCCTGCCACACAGTAAAGTCTCAATAATTACTCCCCTTTTAATTTATTGCCATTGTCATTAGCGGTGGCTAAGCATCTGCCTTAATAGAGCCTCACTTCCCACGGCCAGCCTTTATGAAAGATGCGTGTCCAGCCCTAAAACAACCAGATCTAGAAAACCGAATTCAAAAACTGCTAATGGTGGTGTACTAATGGTTCCATTTACAGGGTTCAGTGGACACTTCTTGATCTAGGAAGTGTGTAGCCAGACCCACGGCCAACATGCTCCATTGTGACAAAAGCAGACAATTTGATTTCCCTATTTCTTCGTTCTTTCTTTTTTTCCTCATGGTAAATTTTCTCTGCTTTCCTCCCAGATGGGATCTGCAAGGGCTGGAGAATCTTACTGAAAGCGTGGGGAAAGCATGGACACAACATGGCCGGTCCCCCCGGGCCTGCTCATGGCTGTACCTGGGGCTATAAGCCTTCCTGCTCCTCCCCGAAATATGCACAGAAGTCATGAAAATGCCACAACACATTTCATGCCTCGGGGCTGAACTGTGGGGTCTGGAGGTGGGCCCAGCCCTGGCCCCTTGAAGCCCTGCCTTTGAGCTCAGTGTTCACAAGGCGACCTTCACATCTCCCAACTGGGAGAGGATTGCAGTGTCTCAAGCTCTACAGTTGGGATGCAGCAAAAAAGGAGCCCCAAGCTCTGTGGCATGAGTTCTGAGGTGCTGCAAGGACTGCTCCCCAAATCTCCCCTCCACACCCTCGTCCTGACGCCCAAAATTTAGACCAAAAAGGTCACTCTTCGGGTTACAGGGCTGACAAGTGGGTTTCACTGTAAGCGCCAACTCCAAACAATTGAGAGTAGAATTTTTTCCAGAAAGGTTCTGAGACCTTTTCTGGGCTTAGCAGTAGGATGTTTGTGATCAGTTAGCACTGTCTTTCGTGGGCACTGGAAAAGAAGAGCCAGGGCTTTTGCTACAGAATTGTTATACTTAAAATTTTTTTTCCGACATTTATAGTTTCAGCTCTATAGCCAGAACACACAGGAACTTGTTATGACTAACAGCCATTATCAGCAGGGCCCTAAGGGCATAAGAGTCAGGACAGGGAATTTTCTTTTTTGTATTAAAAAAAAATTTTTTTAACATGTATTCATTTTTGAGAGAGCGAGGCAGTGTGTGAGCAGGGGAGGGGCAGAGAGAGAGAGAGAGAAAGAGACAGAATCTGAAGCAGGCTCCAGGCGCTGAGCTGTCAGTACAGAGCCCGACATGGAGTTCAAACTCATGAACCATGAGATCATGACCTGAGCTGAAGTCAGACGCTCAACCACCTAAGCCACCCAGGCGCCCCAGGACAGGGACTTTCTGATGAGGGGGTTTGAGGATGGCAGGCTGCCTGAGAGCTGGTGTTGCCAGTGAAGGAAGACAAGCCCAGATGGGGTGCAGATGGGAAGCTGGGATGGTCTTGGAGCAGCCCCATTCCTTGGGTTTCTTGGGAAAATGGAGCGCCTCCAGATGGGTCACCAAAGCAAATTCTAGTGCAGCCCCATATTTTCTGCCTTTGAACCCTATCCTCCTGCCAGCCTACAGCACTCCCATGCCCTTTGCCTGGAGGGGATTCTAACTCCAATGTTAGTAGCAAGCATCATGCACCTTCTTATCTACCGGCTTTAAGCTTGATGTCTTCACACACATTTAATCCAATCCTTTATGGTAGGATTTTTTAAGTTCTCTAAGTTTATATAATATTGATGTAATTATTTTTAAAACTCACGTGCTCATAGTTTAAAAAAATTCACATAGTACAGAATGGTCTAACGTGAGGAACATCAGTATTCTCCGAGCCCTGATCTCACTTTCCAGAGATAACTACTTTTTTTTTTTTTTTAATTTTTTTTTTCAACGTTTATTTATTTTTGGGACAGAGAGAGACAGAGCATGAACGGGGGAGGGGCAGAGAGAGAGGGAGACACAGGCTCGGAAACAGGCTCCAGGCTCTGAGCCATCAGCCCAGAGCCTGACGCGGGGCTCGAACTCACGGACCGCGAGATCGTGACCTGGCTGAAGTCTGACGCTTAACCGACTGCGCCACCCAGGCAGCCCTGGGTGGCCCTGGAGATAACTACTCTTAAAAGTCTCTTGGGGCGCCTGGGTGGCGCAGTCGGTTAAGCGTCAGACTTCAGCCAGGTCACGATCTCGCGGTCCGTGAGTTCGAGCCCCGCGTCAGGCTCTGGGCTGATGGCTCAGAGCCTGGAGCCTGTTTCCGAGCCTGTGTCTCCCTCTCTCTCTGCCCCTCCCCCGTTCATGCTCTGTCTCTCTCTGTCCCAAAAATAAATAAACGTTGAAAAAAAAAATTAAAAAAAAAAAAAGTCTCTTAAAGGAAACCCACATTCACAGCAGCATTATTCACAACCGCTGGAGAGGTAGAGGCAACTCTAGTGTTCCTCAACAGGCAAGGGGAGAAACAAAACGTGGCATATATGTACAAGGGAATATTACTCCCTGGGCCATAAAAAGGAATGAAATGCCAACACAGGATGCAGCATGGATGAATCTTGAAGACATCATGCTCAGTGAAATACGCCAGACACAAAAGGAAGTGTTGTATGAATTCCACTTTGTAGAAAGTCCCTGGGATAGGCAAATCCATAGAAACAGAGAGTAGAAGGGTGCTTACCAGGTGCAGGGAGGAGGGGTAGAGGGAAATGAGGAACTATTGCTTATGGAGTAGAGCGTTTGTTTGGTCTGATAAAAAAAAGTTCTGGAGATGGATAGTGGTGATGTTTGCACCACGCTGTCAATGTAGTTAGTGTCATTAAATTGTACACATAAAATGATTAAAATGGTAAATTTTATGTCATGTGTATTCTAGCCCAATTTAAAATAACAGGAACGGCAACCACAAAAGTTGGTCTGTTACACACTTTTCCATGAGGAAGTACAGGAAATCCTCCTCCCCAAAAATGGCCACGTAAGCTGCCACCATTCCAAGTGACCTCAGTAGTCAGTGGGAAAAATTATAATTGTTCTCCGACCTTTAAAATTTTTTTGTTGCCAAAACACGAAAGGCTCTCTTACTGTCAGTTTTAAATACAGAGGAATTTTTTTTAAAACAGTAATTCTAAAAAAATAGTAACACTAATACTTATATGGTACATCCGTTATTTAAAACAGTAGGAATGTTGGGAGCAATGTGTTCTATTTCTTTGTGAAGAATTTACAAGAAGAGTTTGAACAGTGCTTGCCTTCTTCTCATGCAACTCACAACACAGAGCGGGCATCATTTATAAGTTTGGTAACTTTTCATACTCCTTTGGATCTTAACCTCCCTGTACCTCAGTTTCCTTACCCAGTAGAAGGAGGGGAATGGTACCTGGTTCTGAGTGGCTTTGTGAGAATTAAATATGTTAATATGGGAACTCAGGACAGTGCCTAGGGCACAGCAAGCAAGTCCTCTATATGGCTGTGGCCCTGAGTCCTCACCCGGTGCTGAATGCTGATCTCCCCATGCGGATGAATTCATTTAACCCTGGAAAGGGTCCTCAGTATTTCTGCTTGGTGTGGGAGGAAACTGAGACCGACCCACGTCTCTCACCCCTAAAGTGAGGAGGGAGACTTCAGTTCCAGCCCTCAGACCCATGCTTTTGCCACCACACTGTATGCCACGAACATAAGTGGCCTACCGCGAGACAGATGCCCTAAAGTAAAACAAACAAACCCTTGCTTCTTTGTGGCTTCACACCGCACCCCGTGTTCACCCGGTAGTGCCTCAAAACCCCTTTGGTTGCCTCGATCCAATTGCTTCTCAGTATCAGCCGCCACCTTTTTATTTCAGAAATATCACACCCAAGTGTGCAGGCTGCATTGGAGCATGGGGACCAACACAGTATTTGGACTATGGGTGAAAACAGGAAGAATCAATGAGAAAGGGAAGAAAGGGACAGGTTCAAGAGATACTTAGACAATAGAACCTAGTGACAGGTGCACACGGAGCTTGAAGGAGAGGACAAATGCCACATTTCTGGACTGAGCCTGAATGACTTCTGTGTCCTCAGTGAAGTAACAGGCGAGTCAGTGTGGAGACTTGGGTAGGAGACCTAGACTGGTGGCTTGCCCCCTGCAGAACTGTTACCTTGCTATACGAAGAAGGTAACCTGGATAACTTCTGTTTTAAATGTTTACTATTTCATCTCAAATCACTTTTGTTTAAAACCATTTTCTTTTACCCTATCAAAATAACAGCAGCATTCTTCACAGGGATAGAACAAACAATCCTAAAATTTGTATGGAACCCCAAAAGACCCTGAGTAGCCAAAGCAATCCAGAGAAAGAAAACCAATTCCAGACTTCAAGCTATATTACAAAGCTGTAATCATCAAGACAGTACGGTACTGGCCCAAGAACAGACACTCAGATTAATGGAACAGAATAGAGAACCCAGAAATGGACCCACAAACATACGGCCAACTAATCTTTGACAAAGCAGGAAAGAATATCCAATGGAATAAAGACAGTCTCTTCAGCAAGTGGTGCAGGGAAAACTGGACAGCGGCATGCAGAAGAAAGAACCTGGACCACTTTCTTACACCATGCACAAAAATAAACTCAAAATGGGTGAGAGACCTAAACATAAGACAGGAAGCCATCAAAATCCTTGAGGAGAAAGCAGGCAAAATCCTTTTTGACCTCAGCAGCAGCAACTTCTTACTCAACATGTCCCCACAAGGGAAACCAAAGCAAAAATGAACGTTTGGGACCTCATCAAGATAAAAACTTCTGCATGGGGAAGTAAACAATCAGCAAAACTAAAAGGCAACTGATAGAATGGGAGAAGATATTTGCAAATGACATATCAGATAAAGGGTTAGTATCCAAAAATCTATAAAGAAGTTATCAAACTCAACACCCAAAAAACAAATAATCCAGTGAGGAAATGGGCAAGAGACATGAATAGACACTTTTCCAAAGAAGACATCCAGATGCCAACATGCATGAAAAGACGCTCAACATCATTCATCATCAGGGAAATACAAATCAAAACCATAATGAGATACCACCTCACACCAGTTAGAATGGCTAAAATTAACAACTCAGGGGGCGCCTGAGTGGCTCAGTAGGTTGAGCATCCGACTTCAGCTCAGGTCATGATCTTACAGCTTGTGGGTTCGAGCCCCACGTCAGGCTCTGTGCTGACAGCTTGGAGCCTGGAGACTGCTTCGGATTCTGTGTCTCCCTCTCTGCCCCTCCCCTGGTTGTGCTCTGTCTCTCTCTCTCTCAAAAATAAATAAATGGAAAAAAAAATTTAGGGGGGCCTGGGTGGCTCAGTCGGTTAGAGCGTCTGACTTCGGCTCAGGTCACGATCTCACAGCTCTATGAGTTCGATCCTGGCATCAGGCTCTGTGCTGACAGCTTGGAGCCTGCTTCGGATTCTGTGTCTCCCTCTCTCTCTGCCCCTAACCTACTTGCATTCTGTCTCTGTCTCTCTCAAAAATAAATAAACATTAAAAGAAAAAATTTAAAAAAAACAACTCAGGCAATAACAGATGTTGGTGAGGATGTGGAGAAAGAGGAACCCTTTTGCGTTGCTGGTGGGAAGGCAAACTGGTGCAGCCACTCTGGAAAACAGTATGGAGGTTCCTCAAAAAAGTTAAAAATAAAACTACCCTATGACCCAGCAATTGCACTATAAGTATTTATCCAAAGGATGCAGGTGTGCTGTTTCGAAGGGGCACATGCACCCCCATGTTTATATCAGCACTATCAACAATAGCCAAAGTATGGAAAGAGCCCAAATATCCACTGATGGATGAATGGATAAAGAAGATGTGGTATATATACACAATGGAGTATTACTTGGTAATCAAAAAGAATGAAATCTTGATGTGTGCAACAACGTGGATGGAACTAGAGTGTATTATGCTAAGCAAAATTACTCAGTAAAAGACAAATATATGATTTCACTCATAGGTGGAATTAAAGGTACAAAACAGATGAACATAAGGGAAGGGAAGCAAAAATAATATAAAAACAGGGAGGGGGACAAAACACAAGAGACTCTTAAATATAGAGAACTAAGGGTTGTTGGAGGCGCTGTGGGTGGGAAGATGGGCTAAATGGGCAAGGGGAATTAAGGAGGACCCTTGTTGGGAGGAGCACTGGGTGTTATATGTAGGGGATGAGTCACTGGATTCTATTCCTGGTATCATTATTGCACTATATGCCAACTAACTTGGATGTAAATTTTAAAAATAATAATAATAAAAGAGATATGGCAGAAAAAAATTAAGAAAATAAAAAACTATTACAGCCACCGGTTATCGAAGATTATGTTCTAAGCATCATACCAGGGTGGGGGCTTTACATATATTTTATTAAATTCGGATTAAGTTAAAAAAAAAACATTTTGTTTTAAATTGCCCATTAACAGGGCACCTGGGTGGCTCAGTCAGTTAAGCTTCTGACTTAATTTCCACTCAGCGCATGATCTCACAGTTTGTGAGTTTGAGTCCCACACTGGGCTCTGTGCTGATGGTGGGGAGCCTGCTGGGGATTCTTTCTCTCTCCCTCTCTCTCTGCCCCTCTGCCCCTCCCCCATTCATGCTCTCTCTCTCTCTCTCTCTCTCTCTCTGTCTCAATATACATAAACTTTTAAAATAAATAAATAGATAAATAAATAAATTACAGATTAACTCTTAAATTTTTTTTTTTTAACGTTTATTTATTTTTGAGACAGAGAGAGGCAGAGCATAAACAGGGGAGGGTCAGAGAGAGAGGGAGACACAGAATCCGAAACAGGCTCCAGGCTCTGAGGTGTCAGCACAGAGCCTGACGCGGGGCTCGAACTCACGGACCGCGAGATCATGACCTGAGCCGAAGTCGGACGCTTAACCGACTGAGCCACCCAGGCGCCCGATTACAGATTAACTCTTAATAACAAATGATAGCCAAAATTTTCCTCATAAGTTATCTTTCCTAAAACAGCCCTTTGTCATGTTAGCTACCAAAAGCTTCAAGAAGATGATCAACACTCTCAAGGTTTCTCTCTAAGCATTATGTTCCTTAGTATTTGAGTGACTGCTATGCGTAAGACTTTGAAGATAAACTGAGGCATGAGAGAACTGACCTCAGCCCTCAATCTTTGGTGTAAAATACTTCAAATTGAAAGAATGGTGTTTGAATAGTAATACCACCAGTCCCTTCCACTGACTCTGGTTTATATCCGGTGTTTGGAAAAGTGATTTATCTTAGGTTATAACTATTAACAAATCTTCAAAGCAGCTTCGGGACCTTCTGGATATACACATTTAAGGGTAAGAAGAGTTTCATCTCTTAGCAAAAGACATGACTGAAGAGGTTGGACTTTGCAAGCAGATAGACATGGGTTTAAAGCAGGGCTCCAGCATTTACTGGCTCTACGTATAAGTGCACCCCATTCTGAGTCTCAGGTTTCTCATTGGTAAAATAGGGAATAATCCACCTCATAGGATCAGTGTGGCAATTATGTGAGATAACACACAAGAATCACTTAGAATGCCTGACACTTGGAAAGTATTCAATAAACAGTCACTGACATCAATCATTTATTCCTTATTCATTCAAAGCCTTCAGCCTGGACAGGTGAACTAAACTTAGTTACTGCCTCCTTTTCCCCATGTTCTCCATCACTTTGTTCAGATCAGAGTCAGGTTGATCAGGCAGAAGAGATTCTACCCCCCTTTGTCTTGAATTTTTTCCTGTAAATGATGCATTATATATTCTTTATTTGGTGAGAGTGCCTCTTGGCATATGACCAACTTCTCCCCCCAAGTCACATGGCTGCTGAAGCATGAAGTAGGAACCAGAACTTGAGCTAAGATCCATTACCATCCTTGTTTGCTGATTCCTGTCATCAGTGATTAATAGTGACAAATTAAGGGAGCATAAAACCATAGTTAGATTTCCTTTTAGCATAGAGAAATGCACACAGTAAAAATTGACTGTTAAATTTCCCCAGATGATTTTTACATATTTTCAACATGCTTCCCATAAAGCATAAGTCATGCAATGGGGAACCCAAGTGTTGGCCATCTGGCTGTCTCCAAATCCTCCACTTGGCTCTGGTCACTTGCGTGACTGGAAACCCAAAAGGTCCGCATGCTCCCAGTGGGACTATGTTCTCACGGCCACCTTTCATCCGATTCCTTGTTTATGCTGAAATCTGAGTCTCATCTAGCTTTGCCTCCTTACTACTGTTTCATTCCCTCAGCTGGCATAAACCCAAACAAGGAAAGCAGTCCCTTTTGCTTTTAATTTGCCAAGGCAACGTCTGGCCCAACACAAGGCTGTTCGTGCAGCAGCTTTCTACCAAGGGTATGGAAATAAAGGTGTGGGGACGTTTTCTTTTAAATAAAAAGAAGAAAAGTGATTATGAGTCAGGAGAGCTGGGTTCATGGGTGTGCAACTAGTGAGGTTTCACAGGGCCTTCTGCTCAGAGGGGTCCCGCGCTTGGGGTTTTGGGCTCCATTGCCACGATCTTGAAGTCTTCATAGTTTTATCTTTGAATTGGTGTTTGTAAGTGAAGTCTGATAGGTCAGTGGAGGGTATGCCCAGGACTGAGGCTCCGTCTTGCCTGTCACCAACTCCCTGCCTTTCTGGACCAGGGAGACCTTTCTGGACCTTTCTCAGCTGACCCACAATGATCTTCCATCTCTGCCTGGTGTCCCCAGCCTCCTCCCCACCCTCACCCACTGACCTGCCCTCCACCTCCTACCTCTCCTCAGTCCACCATGCGTTGGGGCAGAGGGGCACCTGGGAAAGAGAGATGCCTGGTCCGACTTCCCCACTGCTGCCTTGGGCGTGACGCATGTGGGTCCTGAGGCTGGTGTAGGGGGAGCCTTCAGTCAGTGGACTTCGCGCACATGCACCACAGTCCCAGAAGTGGACCCCTGCTGCCAGCAAGCATCTGTGTTCGTGGTTTCCCTATGCCCGACTTGACATTACACAGCAAATTAAAAACAGCATGACAAATAAAGAAAGGGATTGTAGTTGAAAGGAAACAGCTTTGTATTTTGGTACCTCTAACAGCAACCTTTGCTGCCTTTTGAACATTTTCATCTTGCAGTGGGCTCCACCAATTATCTAGCCAGTCCCCGCCATCATCGTTCTGATGTTCTGTAGCCCTCCCTGCCCCCGTCGGGAGTTTCTGGTCCACTTCCCTGCCAGGTTACTTTGATGCTTCCCAAAGTCCCATAGACCCTCCTCATCTCCCTCTTTTTCTGTCCTGTTCACCTCTCAATCCCTCCTCCTAGGCTAGCCCCAAACTCCAAATCACCCCCACAGTGCTATGCAGAATTACTTAATGCTCTCTTTGTTTTCATTTTCCATCTTCCAGATCAGCTCCTGGAACCTAACGTGTCATGACCAGATGACCCACTAGAGTGCTTTATGAAACAAAAAACAAGGTTCCCTCTGACAGAAATTCTGCTATGAGTTTGGTTGTGTTTGGTTTGTTTTTTACTTGAAATATCATTAACAGTTTCAGGTGTACGATACAGTGATTCAACATTCTGTACATTTCTCAGTGCCCATCATGATAAGTGTACTCTTAATCCCTTCACCTATTTCACCAATCCTTCCCATCCACCTACCCTCTAGCAACCATCGTTCATTCTCTGTATTTCAGAGTCTGGTTTTTTGCTTATCCCTTTTTTTTTCTCTTTGTTCATTTGTCTTGCTTCTAAAATTCCACTTACGAATGAAATCATACAGTATTTTTCTTCCCTTGACTTATTTCACTTAGCATTACATACTCTAGATCCATCCATGTTATTGCAAATGGCAAGATCTCTTTTCTTTATAGCTGAGTAATACTTCATTATGTGTATGTATATATACCACATCTTCTTATTTTCTTAAAGGATATTATCTTATCCTTTCCTCTGTTGATGGACACTTGGGTTGCTTCCTTATCTTGCCTATCATAACTAATGCTGCAAGAAACTTAAGGGTGCATACATCTTTTTAAATTAGCGTTTTCATTTCCTTTGGGTAAATATCCAGTAGTGGAATTGCCGGATCATATGATAATTCTATATTTAATTTTTTGAGGAACCTCCATACTGTTTTCCACAGTGGCTACCCCACTTTGCATTCCTACCAACAGTGCACAAGGGGTCCTTTTCCCCTTTTCCCCTACATCCTCACCAACACTTGTTATTTCTCATCCTTTTTATTCTAGCCATTCTGACAGGTGTAAAGTGATATCTGCAAGATTTTTAAGTAGCAGGATTTTTCCCGATTGTCTAGATGGAAATCACCAATACTTTTCAGCAGTATTTATTAAGTTATATTCCCTGATGAGGTTCCTGGGTGGCTCAGTCAGTTAAGCGTCCAACTTCAGCTCAGGTCATGATCTAGCAGTTCGTGAGTTTGAGCCCCGCGTCGCACTGTGAGCTGACAGCTCACAGACTGGAGCCTGCTTTGGATTCTGTGTCTCCCTCTCTCTCTGCCCCTCCCCTGCTCACGCTCTGTCTCTCTGTCTCAAAAATCAATAAACATTAAAAAAATTAATAAGTGATACTCCCTGAAGCATTAGTCCCACAAAAGAGCCCACCAAAATAAAGTGAAAGAAAGAAAGAAAAAGAGATTCCATAGCCAATAAGTTTGGGAAACACTAAATACTCTGCTTTCCTCCTTCCTGACACTTTTTGTCGATTTCCAAGTCGCATTAGCTTATTAAAAGAACTGTTTTTCTTTTTTATTTAAAATAGTATCTCCCAACTTATTTGTCCATGGAGCTCTTCCCCCCCCCCCTCACCCCAGGGGATAGCTACTGACTGCCCACTTTGCAAGCATTCCCATAGAACTGGCAAACTTTTTCTGAAAGTGGCCATTGTAAATATTTTAGGCTTTTAGGGCCATACGTTTTCTGCAACTACTCACCTGTACCCTTGTAGCTCAAAAGCAACCATAGACATTGTAGACAATGTATAAGCTGGCTGTGTTACAAAAAACTTTATTTATGGACACTGAAATTTGAATTTCCTATTATATTCACACGTTACAAAATACTCTTCTTTTGATTTTGTTTCAACCATTTAAAAATGTAAAAACCATTCTTAGCTCAAGGGCCAAACAAAAACAGGCAGTGGGTGGTTCTTGGCCAGCAAGCAGTAGTTTGCTAATCCCCAACTTAGAAGAAGACCAATGAAAAAGAGTTACTTGGAAACACAAGTTGGATACAGTTTTCTACCTTAACTGTTACTGATTTTGATTTTTTTTTCTAACTAATCATTTTATATTTTGGCAATTTTTTTTACAGCATTGTTACCATTTCCTGCTCAGATGGTTTCAGCTCCTGGTGGTTAATCTTTAATTATCTCACGTTTGCAGCTATCACTCAGCACATTCCCTCCTGGTCAGAGCAGGATAGCTGTTTGGACGGCCTGCCTCTGCCTTTCATGTTCCCTCTTCATTCTAGCCCTGGAGCTGCTCTGTTACTTGTCAGGAATAGAGTCTGGATGCTGCAGAACTAGTTTTGTTCGTTGATATCTCCCCATTTGCTCATCTAAAGATAGGTAACTCCCCTAGAGCCCAACACCAGGGCCAACAAAGCAAACCACAAGGCAGACAGCCACATGCTTTGCGGAGAACTCGCTCATTTCCAGTCTTTTCGTAATTACGCCCACAGACACGTGTTCTTGACTTCATGACAAATTCCATTCTCCTCTTAGTAATACATGGGCACATCTATTTTTGAACCAAAATGAATTAAAATTAATTTTCTGAGAAGTTCATAATTAAGATGATCCCCTAAGATAGCTGGAGATGTCCTTGAAGTTGCACAAGCTCAGTCTGACATTACACTGCATGATATACACTGTAAAGTGCTTGAGTACATTTATGTTTTCTCTCATTTTAATTTCCTTATGGTGGGTATGTGATGGGAATAAAATCAAACACAGAGGAAATTATAGGGCAGCATCTTTGGGCGGGATGAAAAGGAAAGATGTATGTGATTGCCTTAGTGTTCATGCAGCATCTTATCTCTATTTTTTTTTAATTTTTTTTTAATGTTTATTCATTTTGGAGAGACAGAGAGAGACAGAGTATGAGCAGGAAAGGGGCAGAGAGAGAGGGAGACACAGAATCTGAAGCAGGCTCCAGGCTCTGAGCTGTCAGCACAGCTGACATGTGGGGCTCGAACTCACAAACTGCAAGATCATGACCTGGGCCGAAGTCGGACGCTCAACCGACTGAGCCACCCAGGCGCCCCTATCTCTACTTACTTTAGACACCAACAACAATTGAATGACAGAAAGGCACTCGTGAGTTTGCGAAACTCCATCAATTCCTGAAGGATGCAGAACAAATCTGTCCTGAGAGGCATTCACAAAGCCATTTTAAGAAACCAACTTGAAAATGTGAACAAAGACTTACATGAGAGGTGTCTCCTTCACTGCCCGCGCTCAGTCAATAAAGTCTTAAAGGAGGGTGCACTGGGGGACTGAGAATCAGGATGGGAGCAGTGGGTGGGTGGCTGGCTGGTGACACTCACTATCTTTAGGCAAGCATGTGGTTTGGCTGATCTGTGGAAAGATATATGAGGGAAACCATCAAAGCAATACTCCAGGAGGGAAGCCATTGGTATTATCCATGTTTAAATCTCCCTGAAGAACTTAGACCTCACTCGAAGGAAGGAGAATTTGAATACCTGACTCTTTGATCACTTTTGACGTAACACTCTCAGAATAATTACATCTCAGCACAACCACTGCTGTGATGAGTGGCTGGGGCACTGGGTGGTGAATCTGAAGACAGAGACTGTCACCTTAACCGTTCCACTAACTTGCTGGCTAAGTTTGAATTTCCCTAAGATGCTTATTAGCATATCAAGGCCCTGTAGCTCAGTGGTGGAGAACATGGGCTCTGAGCCAGACAGGTTCCAAATCCTGTCTTTCACCTACAAGCTGGGGAGCCTTCTTCACATTACTCAGCCTCTGTCTCTGGGTTTGGTTTTTCTCTTCTGTAAGCATTTGACAAATGTTAGTTATTCTTGTGAAGATTAAGAAATGCCCTCCTAGCCCTACCTCAAGGGCTAAAGAGAGAGCCAGGTCTAGCCCAGGTGGAATGAGGATCTGGGAATTGGGGGGATGCGAGCAGAAAACTCTCATTAGATGCAATGAAGACACTGACAACAAGGAGGAGACAGCGTGCTTACTGAGAGTTGATGATATTCCTTTGAGGGTGGTATTATGTGCACAGAACAAACATGTGAGGGCTGTTGTTCTGATTCTTATCAGCTCCATTTTGCAGATAAGAGAAACAAAACTTGAAGAGATCAGGCAAATTGTTCAATGTCCCAGAGCCGGTAAGGCGCAGAACAAGCATTCCAGCTGGCGTTCTCTGACTCTAAAGTGCATTCGCTTAAACCCTAGACAGGCTAGGGACCATGCCAGGGTTGGGAAGTTATTGCCTAGAGGGTACAGAATTTCTGTTTCAGGTGATAAAAAAGTTTTGGAAACCAGTGGTGATGGTTATACAACATTGCGAACCTACTTAAGACTACAGAATTGTTGGGGCGCCTGGGTGGCGCAGTCGGTTAAGCGTCCGACTTCAGCCAGGTCACGATCTCGCGGTCCGTGAGTTCGAGCCCCGCGTCAGGCTCTGGGCTGATGGCTCAGAGCCTGGAGCCTGTTTCTGATTCTGTGTCTCCCTCTCTCTCTGCCCCTCCCCCGTTCATGCTCTGTCTCTCTCTATCCCAAAAATAAATAAACGTTGAAAAAAAAAAAAGACTACAGAATTGTTTACTTAAAAATGCTTACAATGGTAAATTACACATCACATATATTTTACACAAGCATACACACAAAATGCCAGGCAAGGGGTTGAAAGGGTTTCTCAACAATTTGAGGTCAAAGACAGATATGGACGTCAGGAACCAAGCTGGAGTTAGCAACTGAGAAAAACGAAAACCAGAATGTACTTTTGTCCCTCCCACGCAAAGAAGATAGTTTGTAAAACTCCGGAGCAATAATAAACTTGAGTTTATTCCTTGAAGAAAGCTTTTTGCGGCCTTGGAAGCCCAGATTCAAATGTACCACATTTAGGAGCCATTTCTAGAACTTCATAGAGAAAATATATTTAAAAAGCTGAAGAACTATCAAGGAGGGAGAAACCCCACCTTTTAAGTTAAGAAAACCTTAATCAATACAAGAAGAGCTGTGTCTGTTGGACGCTATTTCTTTCTTATATAATTAAGACAGAATACGCAATGTTCTTGCAGAGTAATGAGGGAAGTTAAATAAACATGTGAAAAAGGAAAATAGAACAGATAACACCTCTGCAAATCCCACAAGAGAAACTTACAATAAGCAGGTTATTTCCAGTCATAAGAGAGACTATGAAGCAAAGGCACAGGATGAATGCTGGTTTACTTTGTTACGAAGGCTGTGGATTATCTAGGAAAAATCAGGGGGTCTCATGCAAAGCAAGCCTGGGGTTGCCACTGGCAGCTACCTGAGCCTAATATGTTTTCTTTATTTTTAATTTTTTGCTTTTTAACTTTTTGTAATGTGTATTCCTGAGAGAGAAAGAACGCAAGTTGGGGATGGGTGGAGAGAGGGAGACACGGAGTCTAAAGCAGGCTCCAGGTTCTGAGATGTCAGCACAGAGCCTGACACGGGGCTCGAACTCGTGAACCGTGAGATCATAGCCTGAGCTGAAGTCTGATGCTTAACTGACTGAGCCACCCAGGCGCCCCTGGCTTTTTATTTTAATTCCAGTTAACACACACTGTTATATTAGTTTCAGGTGTACAATGTGGCGGTCCAACACTTTCATACGCATCTGGTGCTCATCACAACAAATGCACTCCTGAATCCCCATCACCTGTTTCGCACCACACTTTGCTCCCCTCTGGGAACTATCAGTTGGCCTTATAGAAGAGAGGGAGCATCTTAAATAGGTATTGGCGGGGGCAGGGCAAGGGGGAAGGACTGTGGTGTCATCAAGATGTCATAATTGCTTTTGCTTCCCAATCTAGAGAGTGAAACAGTCTGAAAATGAACAATTAGGCTGGCAGGCTGCGATATGATTAACAACACCTCCCTTGTCTCCTTTCCATTTAAGGCATCAGACCGGATTCCATAGAACTTGGGAATGGCCATTGTTCCACTGGGGTAGTGGCTCTAATCCAATGTATTGGTCATTATCAGCCGCTGGAGGCCTGGAGCTGATAAGAAGATGGTTCACTGAATTCCTTTTAGACTGGTGTCCATGTGGCATTGAACTCTGGACCAGGGCCTCCCTCCGGACTTCTTCTGTGGTAGTCCAGAACACATGAGTGTAAGAACCTGAAAACTGTGGTCTCCATAGAAGAGGAGGTTCTGGAAGGGGAGCTGTTTATTCCTGGCAGGGACTGCTCCCTCTGGCCCCCTCTCTGGCCCTCCATGGGCAGCTGCTCTCCCTCAGAGCCAAAGAGATATGCTCATCATATACCCAAGACCCAGCCCTCTCTTCTAGAAAACAAACCCAGAATTTCCTGCCCAAACTGCCCTGAGCCTGCTTCCAGGACCTGCATTCACCCCTTCTCTGGGTCTGCTCTTCTAAGGATAGAACTGCACTCGAGCAAATAGTCCCCCAACCCAAGGCCACCAAGTGGTGGCCAAGGAGCTTGGACATGTAGGCTGGAGTGTCTACAACACATGTACACAGGCCCTCTCACAAGGCAGAGCAGACCCAGGACAGGGTGGTGGGGGGGAGAGAAGGAGGTGGTGGTGTAGGACCTGGGCAGGCACTCCCTGGGCTGCTGTGTCCCTGTGCAGAATCCTGAGAAGTCCAAGAATTGTTTCCATTTGAACCTGACCTTCTAGGTTGTTATGAAAGTATCTGTGGCATGGATACGTGTTATTTTGTGAAGCAGGTTGCCGGCTTGATGTATAACTTTTAAAGAGGTAGACATATGGTGTATGGGCCTAGAGAGGATCTCTTGCTCTGGGCCCTGCAAATGTGAGGCCGGGGCTGTTCCTTGGTTGCACCCCTCTCTTCCGTATGCCATTTCTGGGAGGCAGAGTGTTCAGTTTGCCTGTCTCCCTCTTATACCTAAGAAGAAAATCAGCTCATCCTTCATTTTTAAGAGGTACTCCCAGGGGTGAAAACATTTGAGCTAAACCATTATTTCCCAAGTTACTGGGCCAGAGGACCAACACTTTGGAGTAAACAACTGTGTCAGAGCAAACAAGTCAGTCATCTCCTGCACAAGTTCGAAGGTAATGAAAATTCCTGCTTGCTCTTGGGGTGGCCACTGTTGATCTAGAAACAGAGAAGGGAGGCCAGACTTCTCCCTGCAGCTGGGAAGCAGCCCTGACTTTTTCTTTTTTTTTTTTTTAACTCTAAGGGAAGATACATGTGGAAGGCACCTGTTGGCTGGACCTCAAAGCATTTCCCTTTTTCTGTCCCTAGAGATTGCTCAGGATAACAAGCCCGGTGAAGCTATCTAAATGGGCACTAGCCTGTGCTACTTATGGAAGGGAAGGGGAATAAAATATCTGGCAAACCCTGGAAATTAGGACAGGTTTGACAGTAGTCTGATGCCCTGAGTATGCAGAGAAGGCTCCAGGCAGGCCTCCTGCTCACATTTCTTACAATCCCAGAGTGTCCCGAAACCCTTCAGAAAAGCACCTAGGTTATTGATACTCACGGTGAAGAGGGACAACGCAGGGAATCAGGCCCAGGGAGAAGGAGCAATGAGCAGTGGGTGCGGGCACAGCGGTCAGGCCGAGCTGAGACGTTGGCCTCAGGATGGCAGTAAAGATCAAGCCTGAGAAAGACTGGCTCCTGAGGACTCAGCTGGGAGAGGAGCCAGAACCCAGGGGACGTGGGGCACTTGCCCAACTCCCAACAGTGAACACCTCCTTAAATTCCGTGCCCTAGGCACCCTGCTTGCCCGACCTTGCCTAGCAGGTGTTTCTGGGACCCTACGCTGACCACACACCCCTGGATTTCCCAGGTGTGCCCTGTCCTGCGAGAGGAAAAGGCATGGCTGCCGCAGAGAAGCAGTCCTCTGACAGCCAGCGGCTCCTGGAGCCTGGAGCAGGCCTCCCTCTCCGGAGGAGCACTCATCAGGCCACAGCCTTGTGGGACTCAAGTCTGCTTTCCCAAACTGACCTCATCCCTACTTTCAGCTGCCTGCCCGGCACTCCGTCTGCTCTTCTCTTCCCAGGGGATGTGATCCCAGCCCCGGAAACAGCCAGTGTGTACCTCAAGTGGTGGGTGACCTGAGCAGAATGAACACAGGGGCAGACTGTCCGTGCCTTCCAACCCGCAGTGCTACTCCGGCTTCTTTGCCCTCGACACTATGGGGTCTCCTCACATAGACACTCCTAGGACACGGAGGTGGCCTGTGGCATCTCCTTGGGGCTTGGCATGGTCAAAGAACCTGTGTATCAGAGAGACTGTTTTGAGGCACGTTGGTGGCTCAGTCGGTTAAGCGTCCAACTTCGGCTCAGGTCATGATTTCACAGCTTGTGAGTTTGAGCCCCGTGTCGGGCTCTGTGCTGACAGCTCAGGGCCCGGAGCCTCTGCAGATTCTGTGTCTTTATCTCTCTCTGACCCTCCCCGGCTCACACTCTGTCTCTCTCTGTCTCTCAAAAATAAGTAAACATTAAAAAAAATTTTTTTTAAAAAAGAAAGATTTTCAACTAAAACCTGACGAAGCCTGGGGTATAGGGCTCCGTGGAGCCATTATCTGGCTCTCACAGACCTCCTCACTGACATCTTCCCAGAAGACAGACCCAGGAAGACTCCAGTGTCTTTGGACTATGAAGGAAGCTACATGCCATTCTACAAAGTGGAGCATTTCACCCTCATCTCCACCTTCTCAGCCACATGTACTGAGGAAATCCTTCCTTTGTTCTGGTTGCCTTCAAAAGGCACCAGTATCAAAAAAAAAAAAAAGGCACCAGTATCACCCTCTGCTCCTAGAAGGAAGCCACTTCTGAGCATCTCCCTTCCAGAGAAGCTCAGGGTGTGGGTCACAAGCATCGGGGAGCTGCCCAATCAGCCATCTTTGCTGTTGCCAGGAGAACATGAGATTTCTATTGCTTATGGGACAATTTGTGTCACTGACAGCAAAGCAGAAATAAAATGAGCAGAACACCCCTAACCACGCAGCTTCCTCTATTTTTCTGTGGTAGTCAGACTTCCCAGAGCCCATTCTTTTCTTCTTTCATCCTCATCAAATGCCATGTAAAATTCCACTTTGATCTCTCAAATAAAACCCAACTGACCTGCTTTAAAAATTCTCTTCCGGGGGCGCCTGGGTGGCGCAGTCGGTTAAGCGTCCGACTTCAGCCAGGTCACGATCTCGCGGTCCGTGAGTTCGAGCCCCGCGTCGGGCTCTAGGCTGATGGCTCAGAGCCTGGAGCCTGTTTCCGATTCTGTGTCTCCCTCTCTCTCTGCCCCTCCCCTGTTCATGCTCTGTCTCTCTCTGTCCCAAAAATAAATAAACGTTGAAAAAACAATTTAAAAAAAAAAAAATTCTCTTCCGAACAGTGGCAAGGAGAGTAGGTGAAGACAATTGTGTAGCCGCAGAAAAACCTTTATAACAAAGGCATTATCAATAACCATGTTTAATGCATACCTGCTATTTTCATAGCAACATGTGATGTGGTGGAGGGCAAAAGCTATGACTGCGTTCAATATAGTGTCTTAAGTCTATTCCAGACAGACCGAACCACATGAGTATACCACCAGCTAATAAAGATTTTTCTTTCTAAGTTTCAAAATATATACAGCTGATATGTTCGGTGTGGCTTTTTTTAAGGACTGGCAAAATGAGAGGCACTGTCCGCTCTGGTCTAGATGGTGCTTTCATTTCCATTTATAGGAATAAGGTGGGCATTATAGAACCTCGAGACAAAGGCTGATCAAAATGCATTAAATGCAACATCCACACTGTTCCCTGTCCCCTGCCTGAGGGTGGGATTCTTCCATTACCTGCACGGTCCCTGGTCCCAAAACTAGGCAGCTCACTGGGATTGGGGGTGGAGGACAAAGGGGGGCAGCCCATACCTGTCAGGAGGGGAGCTGGTCTGCCTCCACTATCACTTTCCTCAGAACAGAGATTGTCCTCCCATGGTGACTCTGTCAAACTCTCACACCACATTGGGACCTGACAAGCTATGAGTGTCGATTTAAAATGTAAGGCATGTTGGCACAAAAACAGACACATAGACCAACGGAATAGAATAGAAACCCCAGAACTAGACCCACAAAAGTATGGCCAACTCATCTTTGACAAAGCAGGAAAGAACATCCAATGGAAAAAAGACAGTCTCTTTAACAAATGGTGCTGGGAGAACTGGACAGCAACATGCAGAAGGTTGAAACTAGACCACTTTCTCACACCATTCACAAAAATAAACTCAAAATGGATAAAGGACCTGAATGTGAGACAGGAAACCATCAAAACCTTAGAGGAGAAAGCAGGAAAAGACCTCTCTGACCTCAGCCGTAGCAATCTCTTACTCGACACATCCCCAAAGGCAAGGGAAGTAAAAGCAAAAGTGAATTACTGGGACCTTATGAAGATAAAAAGCTTCTGCACAGCAAAGGAAACAACCAACAAAACTAAAAGGCAACCAACGGAATGGGAAAAGATATTTGCAAATGACATATCGGACAAAGGGCTAGTATCCAAAATCTATAAAGAGCTCACCAAACTCCACACCCGAAAAGCAAATAACCCAGTGAAGAAATGGGCAGAAAACATGAATAGACACTTCTCTAAAGAAGACATCCGGATGGCCAACAGGCACATGAAAAGATGTTCAGCATCGCTCCTTATCAGGGAAATACAAATCAAAACCACACTCAGGTATCACCTCAAGCCAGTCAGAGTGGCCAAAATGAACAAATCAGGAGACTATAGATGCTGGAGAGGATGTGGAGAAACGGGAACCCTCTTGCACTGTTGGTGGGAATGCAAATTGGTGCAGCCGCTCTGGAAAGCAGTGTGGAGGTTCCTCAGAAAATTAAAAATAGACCTACCCTATGACCCAGCAATAGCACTGCTAGGAATTTATCCAAGGGACACAGGAGTACTGATGCATAGGGGCACTTGTACCCCAATGTTCATAGCAGCACTCTCAACAATAGCCAAATTATGGAAAGAGCCTAAATGTCCATCAACTGATGAATGGATAAAGAAATTGTGGTTTATATACACAATGGAATACTACGTGGCAATGAGAAAAAATGAAATATGGCCTTTTGTAGCAACGTGGATGGAACTGGAGAGTGTGATGCTAAGTGAAATAAGCCATACAGAGAAAGACAGATACCATATGGTTTCACTCTTATGTGGATCCTGAGAAACTTAACAGGAACCCATGGGGGAGGGGAAGGAAAAAAAAAAAAAAAAAAGAGGTTAGAGTGGGAGAGAGCCAAAGCATAAGAGACTCTTAAAACCTGAGAACAAACTGAGGGCTGATGGGGGGTGGGAGGGAGGAGAGGGTGGGTGATGGGTATTGAGGAGGGCACCTTTTGGGATGAGCACTGGGTGTTGTATGGAAACCAATTTGACAATAAATTTCATATATAAATAAAAAAAATTAAAAAAAGAAAAAAAAAACAAAGTAATATGAATTTGTAAAAGTCAAATTGTTTTGCAAATAAGCTTAAAAATATATATATCAGCAAAATCTACAAAAAAAAAATAAAATATAAGGCATGTATGATGTCTAAGCAAAGAGCTATTTTAACAGGAAATTTGTGAGATGTTGTTTCTCTTTTTTTATGGCAACTATCAGCCTATCTTCTGGGAAGGGCATTGAGCTCTTGGAGTTCCATGTTCAATCACAATGGATAAGCACCATAACATGATGCTTAAACAACATAGACTCTGAAGCCTGACTGGACCGACTGGATTCAAATCCTGGCTCGGCCATTTGCTGGCTATGCTATTTTGGATACGTCACAAGCTCTCTGTGCCTCACCTGTATGGAACTAATGACAGTCTCACCTCAGAGGGCTATTAGAGGTTTGCATGAGCTACCATTTATACAATTCTAAGGATATAGTTAGTACTATAAAAGAGTTTGTAAAATTAATATATAATTACAAGTCTATTCATATTATATGCCTCCCACGATAAGATTAAAATCATTTCTTGGTAGTGTTAGGAGGGCTCAGGTCCCATAGGGGATTTCCTAAGGGTCTCCCATAACAGAAGTTCAAAGACATAATGTCAGCATCACAGAGCTGAACAAAGTCACAGAGTTAAAACAACACCTGATGTAGACCTTCATCTTAGAAAAAGCTACGCAAAAATTACCCTCACATAAGCCCTGTACAAATTGAATTACTCCCTGAAACTACTATAAACAGTAATTATTTTAACAGAAGGAATTTAAATTAGTTGTACTTTGAGGTGGGTTTTACAGATATCCCTATATTGATTTGGACATGAACGCAACTGGGTATTTTTTTAACTAATTTATGGAGATGAAATTCACACGATTGTTTTTTAATCTTTAAACCACCTCGTTGAGAAAATTGCTGGAAACAGTATCTCAAGCTTGCACTTGCTTGCAAAGCTATTCCCAATCTGCCCAACATGAGCCCTCCAGGCAAGATTTCACCACCTCACTGGGTAAATGAGAATGACCATCCTTGTATTATAAATATAGTAATTCATACTGTGTGAATTGGATGTTTACTATGCAGTTATTACCATGTTGTGAAACTGTAATTGGCAGATTTTTACAAGACCCTTCCTTGTGTATTGAGTCTTATTTGAGTGAATCATCTCAGAAGACCTAAGTAGGAAGCACTTAAAGATGACCATCAGTATTGCCAGACAGCTCAGCTGTGAACTAGGTGTGCTCTTATTACTAACTTGTACTAAAAGAGAATGAGAAGCTTCTAGAGGTTCCGCAAGGTTGGGTTTTAATGGAGATAGAGTTTGTCCTTACGTGGAACCAGATGCATTTGTTGGACCAGTTTCCCTGGACTAGGAAACAAGATGGCGAGCACAGTGACCACATGGCTAAGTTCAGACAGAGAAACTGGGAGGAGAGGAAGCCAAACCAGATGCCTGCAAAGTGATTCTAAGGCCTTTAAGAATTAACATGACATTATTTTAAGTGCAGGAAACTTTTGGCTATGTACAAATCTCAGATATTTTCACAGAATTTATTTAGAATAAGAAACCAGACATGGGTGGCTTGTTTTTATGTTGTATTATCAGACATTATTTTCTTTATATAGTACCTTGTTTTTTTATAAAAAAATTTTGTTCATATTAACTCCTTCAGCTCTATTAAGGGAGTTTTGTCCATGCTTCCCTTGGAGTGAAAGGGGTGCATGTTCCCTAGGGCCCTGAACAGTAGGGAAGGAGGAATAAAAAATGAGAGAAATTAAAGAAAAGACAAAAACTGAGGAAGGAATCTGCTTATCATGTCCCCTAAGGGTCTCCCTCTAGCCATCCTCCTGGTTCAAACCTCTGATCCAGGGGCCTAATCCCCAACTCTCAGGAAACAGTCTTCTCTCTGCCTCCTGCCTCTCTGCCTTCCTATTCAAAATCCATCTCATAACCAAGACCTTTCCAGTTGTGCCTTGTTTGTTCAGTCCCTCTCAGTCCTCCCATACATCTTTCTTCCTTCTTATATCTTCAAACATTTTTTAGAGCTGCAGTTTGCCTCTACATTTGTGTTTTCTCTGTGTTGTTTTTGTAAGTATTCTGTGCCACATAAATAATTTTTAAACTGTCCTATTAGATTTGAAGTTCTTTGAAGATGAATAGCTTCTATCTCCTTTGTAAGTCTCTGCCACATAATTTATGTTAAAAAGTTTTCAGAAGTAAAATATCTTATTGTTCTTTTTAAAAATGCATCACTGGGGTGCCTGGGTGGCTCAGTCCATTGGGCGTCCAACTCTTGATTTCAGCTCAGGCCATGATCTCAGAGTTCGTGGGATCAAGCTCCTTGTAGGGCTCTGCGCTGACAGCACACGGCCTGCTTGGGATTCTCTCTCTCTGTCTCTCTCTCTCTCTCTCTCTCTGCTCCTCCCCTGCTTGCACTCTCTGTCTCAAAATAAATAAATAAACTTTTAAAAATAAATAAATAAAATAAAAATTCGCAACTCTTGGGTACCTAAGTGGCTCAGATGGTTAAGTGGCTCAGATGGTTAAATGTTGAACTCTTGATTTCAGCTCAGGTCATGATCTCAGGTTTTGTACTGAGTGTGGAGCCTGCTTTAGATTCTCTCTCTCCCTCTCTCTCTCTGTCCCTCTCCCGTTGGTGCACGTGTACCTCCCTCTCTCTTTCTCTATTAAAAAAATGTGTCACTCTAAGAAAAACCCAAACAGAACAAAAAGAAGAAAATTCATAATTCCAACACAAAGAGATACTAATCTTTAACATTTCAGAATACATTCCCTTGGGGGTACCTGGGTGGCTCAGTCAGTTAAGCACCTGACTTCAGCTCAGGTCATGATCTCACAGTTCATGATTTCGGGCCCCCGTCAGGTACTGTGCTGACAGCTCTGAGCCTGGAGCCTGCTTTGGGTTCTGTGTCTCTCTCTTGCTCTGCCTCTCTCCCACTCAGGCTCTGTCTCTGTCTCTCTCTCTCTCAAGAATAAATAAACATTAAAAAATTTTTAAAAAAAGAATACATTCTCTTGGTCTTTGCATGTACAAAAGTTGACAGAAAAGGGGTCTTGCTTCATATTCTATTTTACGACTTTCTTCTTTTATTTTTATGTTGCTACACAGACCTACCTCGATCTTCAGAATAACCATATAATATTCCAAGGCACAGATGTTTCATAATATTATTGATCTATTAATAGATACTTAGATTACTCCAAATGGACTTTTAGGTTATAAGAAAGCTGTGAAGGATGACTCCCTTGTTTTAAGCTTAAGTTTCTGGGTAGATAGATAGATGGCAATAATGCCAATTAAGATATAGAATACCAGAGAAGTAGCAGGTCTTGAGTAGACAAATTGCTTCTTTTTCCAGACTATCTTCTCTTTACAATATTATAACCATTAAAATCACAAACCAACATCAATACGTTACTGTTACCTAATTCTCGTGCTCCATTCAAGCTTCACTAATTGTCCCAATATCATCATTTGTAGCAAAGGGACTCAAGCCAGGATCGTGCATAGCATTTAGTTACTGTGTGTCTCCAACTTGCTTCAATCTGAAATTGTTCTCCAGTCGTTCCTGGTCTTTCACAGACTCAAAACTTTTGAAGATTATAGGCTAGCTGTTTCCTGGAAAGTTACTTATTTTGGGTGTGCCTGATGTGTCCTCAAGATTAGATTTATATTATGCATTTTTGCCAGGGATATCATAAAAGAGATGCTTTGCGCTCTTGATTACATTCTATCACAAGTGCTTAAAGCCCATTCGTCCCATTACTTGTGACGTTAATCTTGATCACTTGATTAGGTGCTCTGTGCCAGACTTCTCCATCGTAAATTTACCCTCTTTTTCCTTCTTAATCATCAAATATTTGTTGGGAGGTATTTTGAAGTGATATAAATCATTCCTCACTCAACTTTCACCCAGCATGCATTTCATGAGGGTTCTTGACTGAATTATTTTTATTATTTTGGTTGCCAAAGTGATTTTCTAATTCTATCATTATTTTACATTCATTAGTTGGCATTCCATGATAAAGGAGAGCTTTTCCCTCTCCCTCTTTATTATTCATTGACTTATTTCAGCATAGACTCACTGATTTCCATTTTATTAAATGGATTATGATCTGCAATTATTATTATTTATCTTGATGCTCAAATTATTTCAGATTTGGCAGGTGGGAGCCCCATCACACTGGCTTCTATGTTCTTTTGACATATCTCCATTATTCTTCTAGAACTTCTTAATTTCTGATGCAAAAACATATTCCAGACTCATACTTTCCCTGCCCTAACCCTTAAATCAGTCACTTCTCTAAAGAGCCTAGGTTTCCTTTGGTGGAGAATGTTATTTAGAAGTCAAGATCTGGGTGGTAGGTATGCTTATTGCTATTGGGATGTTACTCCTCCCAGAGGTGCTCTGAGGCTAGAAGCTCGGGAGATCTATATTTCTGTATCTATTGATACATGTGAAAACCGTAAGTCTACACAGTTACCTTCAATTCTATTCCAATACCACAAGATTCATTCATTTTAGTTACCTTCCTCTCCATATCATAATTGCCTTTTCTGATAGAGAAACACCTATCTTTCATTATTCTCAGTATGTTTATTTATTTTATCAAGCCCCATGTGTAACCAATCTTCTGTTGTTACCATCATAGCCCTGTACAGATGCCCTCATCATCTCACCCACTCTGGGCCCACCCTTACCCCTTCCCCTTGCATAGAGGGCCCTCCTCTCTCAACTAAGTCCTTAATAATCCTGTTGGGCCCTCACCACTCCAATCCATTGATGTGCCTCACCACATTTGGGCTCCTATGTCTATGACAGATCTCTGAAACTCCCACTCCCCACTGATGAATACTTTGTTTGGCATAAGCTAATGGCTTTATACTAAATTATTCAAAAGTACTGAAAGGAGAGAGGGGAAAAAGGTCCATGGCAACTAAATGGACTGTGGAATCTTAGACAAGAATAGGGCCATTATTGGGAAAGTGGTAAAATTTGAATAAGATATATAAATTAATTAACAGTAATATATCAATGTTATTTTCCTGGTTTTGATGATCATGTACAATGTTAACATTAGGAAAATCTGGGTGAAAGATAAATGGGGAACTCTCCATACTGTTTTTTTGCAATTTTTATGTAAGTATAAAATTATCTCAAAATAGAAAAAAAAAGTTTTAACTATTGCATTCTCTTTAGGCAAGATTCAAATAATGTAGAAGTATTCAAACTAAAAAAATGAGGAAGAAAATAATAAAGAAATAGTACCAATTTTACACAAACCCTCTCAGGAAACAGAAGAGGCAGAACACGTCTCCCTTCATTATCCTGATATAAAAACCAGAAAAAGATATTACCAAAAACTCTGAGATAATATGCTTATGAATCTAACCATGACAATTCTTTTTTTTTTTTTTGTAGTTTTATGGTTTTATCAACACAAATACGACATGCACATAAGCTGTCTGTTCATTTACTTTGCTGCACAGCCTGGCGATGGGACCGATGGCCAACGGGGCTGCTCTTTCCACCATGGCTTCGTGGTTCTTGGAGGAGACATTGTGAGCAATCTGCACAGTAAGATTTGTTGCACGTCAGCGACACCTCAAGCTCCTTGAGGTTATGGACTAGAAGCTTCCAGAAACCACTGGGCAGCATGTGCTTTGTTTTCATGTTGCTCCTATAACCAACGTTGGGCATCAAGATCTGGCCCTTGAATCTTCTGCACACTCTACTGTCAAAGCCTCTGGGTTTCCGCTGGTTGCGCTTGATTTTGACCTATCAGTCTGGTGCCAGATGAATTTCTTGGTCTTATTTTTAAGAATCTTGGGCTTCACCAGAGGTCTGAAGGCAGCCATGATGCCTTCAAGAACGAGGCAGAGATGGTGTCAAAGAGTCCTGGAAGGAGGCTTTCCTGCTCAGGGCTTGAACATTGTTGCAAGGAGTCTTCCAAACACCAGCTACAGAGCAAGCTGGGAATGGAATGGGTACCTCTGCCAAGCTTGTTTTCCCTCTCATCTCCACAGCTGGCAGAATACCAACCACTCTCCAGACACGATCGTGGGAGGTCTAAACATGACAATTCTTAATAAAATTTTGGCAAATCAAATCCAGGAAAAAACATATATATTTATCCATGCAGAATCAATCCCTGGAATGCAAAGTTGGTTCAACATTCAAAGAAATCAATAGTGTAAAGTCACCATATCAGTAAACTAAAAAAGGAAAAAAACATAGGGTTATCTCAATAGATTTTTTAAAAAAGCATTTGCCAAGGGGCGCCAGGGTGGCTCAGTCGGTTAGGCATCCGACTTTGGATCAGGTCATGATCTCACAGTTTGTGGGTTCAAGCCCCACATCAAGCTCTGCTGTGACAGCTCAGAGCCTGGAGCCTGCTTTGGATTCTGTCTCCCTCTCCCTCTCTGCCCCTCCTCCACTTATGTGCATGTATGCATGCGCATGCGTTCTCTCTCTCTCTCTCTCTCAAAAATAAATAAACTTCCCACACACACACACCAAAAAAAAAAAAAAAAAAAAGCATTTGCCAAAATCCAGAACCTTTTCATAATAAAAATACTCAGGTAAGTAGGAATAGAAGGTGACTTTCTCAAGCTGATAGAGGACATCAAACTTAATGGTGAAAAAAATATTCTTCCTTTTAAAATTAGGGACTCAGCAAAATGTCTGTTCTCACTGAATCCGTGCTCTTTAACAGTGCAATAGGCAAAATAAAGAAATAAAAGACATATACTTTAGAAAAAAACAAGAATATTATCATCCATGTAGAAAATCCCAAAGAATCTATAAAACAATGAATAAAATAAGTGAGTTTAGTAAAGTCAGAATACAAGGTCAATATACAAAAAGCATATTTCAAGGTACTAACAGTAAACCATCAGAAATTAAAATTTAAAAGATAACATTTACAATAGCATCGGAAAACCATGAAATTCTTAGGAATAAGTCTAAGAAAAAATGTAATACCTATTGCTGAAAACTGTAAAATATTGCTGAGAAAAATTAAAGAAGACCTAAAAAAAAAAGAGAGAGAGAGAGATACTATGTTCATGAATCAAAAGACTCAATATGGTTAAAATGTCAATTCTCCCTAAATTAACCTAAAAATTCAAAGAAACCCCAATCAAAATCCCCGCCTTGCTAATTTTTTTAAAGAAATTGACAAGCTGATCCTAAGATTTATATGGAAATGCAAAGAATGTAGTCAAAACTATTTTGAAAAAGAACAAAATTGGAGGACTCACATTATTGCATTTTAAATCTCTTACGAGACTATATTAATCAAGACAGTGTGGTTTTGGCATATGGACAGACACATAGATCAATGAAACAGAACAGAGAGTTCAACATGACTCACACATATTGGTCAATTGATTATGGACAAGGATGACAGAGTAGTTCACTAGAGAAAAGATAGTCTTCAGCAAATGACAATGCTGTAACAATTGGACAGACATGAGCGAAAATGAACTTTGACCCTTACCTTTACCATACATAAAAACTAACTCAGTAGGTAAATCTATAGAGATAGAAAGTCTAGACCTAAGAGCGTGGGAGGAGAAATATGAAGTCACACTACTAACGGGTAATGACGTTTCTTTTTGTTTTGATAAAAATGTTTAAAATCAGATTATACTGATGACTGCAACTCTAAATATACAAACAAACATTGAATTGTACACTTTGAATGGATTAAACGCATGGTATGTGAATTATATCTGTTTAAAAAGCTGTTAAAAATGAACACAAAATGAATCATAGACCTAAATGTAAGAGCTAAAACTATAAAGTTCTAAGAGAAAATACAGAAAAAAAATCTGTCATATTGGGTTAGGCAAATAATTTTTTTTTAATTTTTTAATGTTTTATTTATTTTGAGAGAGAGAAAGAGAGACAGAGTACAAGTGGGGAGGGGCAGAGAGAGAGGGAGACACAGACTCCGAAGTAGGCTCCAGCCTCTGAGGGATCAGTACAGAGCCCAACATGGGATTTGAACTCACAGACTGTGAGATGGTGACCTGAGCCAGAGTCAACACCTAACTGACTGAGCCACCCAGGCACCCCTAGGCAAATAATTCTTAAATAGGACACAAAAAGGACAAACTACATAAAAAAAAAAAAAAAAGAATAAATTACACTTCACCAAATGAAAAACCTTTGCTGTTCAAAAGACAACATTCAGAAAAATGGAAAAACAAGTACAGACTGGGAGAAAATATTTGCAAAAACACATTTCTAATAAAGAACTTATATCCAGAGGCGCCTGGGTGGCTCAGATGGCTAAGCCTCTGACCCTTGGTTTCAGCTCAGTTCATGATCTCATGGTTCATGATCTCACGGTTCGAGCCCTGCATCTGCACCGCCCCCCCCCCGCCACTTGTCTCTCTCTCTCTCTCTCTCTCTCTCTCTCTCTCTCTCTCTCAAAATAAATAAACTTAAAAAAAAAAAAACTTATATCCAGAATATATTAAGAACTCTTACGGTTCCATATCAGGAAGATAACTCAGTTTTTTAATAAATGAAAGATTTGAAGCACTTCACTGAAAATAATATACACATGGCAAATAAGCACATGCAAGGTGTTCGATATTATTAGTCATTAGAAAGATGCAAATTAAAACCATAATGAGATAACACTACATACCTACTAGAATGACTCATCCAAACAACTGGTAATAAATAAAGCTGATGAAGATGTGGAGCACTGTGGGAATGCAAAATGGTACAGTGACTCTGAAAAATAGTTTGCCACTTTCTTATAAAATTAATCATACATTTAATATATGACCCAACAATCTCACTCTTAGGTATTTACCCAAGAGAAAACTTGTATCTACACAATGACTTGTACAAAAATGTTTACAGCACCTTTATTTGTAATTCGCAAAAGCAGAAAACAAGCCACATTGGTGAATGGATAAACTATCATACAATGGAATACTAATCAGTATGAAAAAGAACTAACTACATGGCCAAATCTCAAATCATTAAGCTACTGAAAGAAGCCAGGCATAACAAGCTACCTGCATACTGTATGATCCCATTTATTGCCATTTAAAAAAAAAAAATTTTTTTTAACGTTTATTTATTTTTGAGACAGAGAGAGAGAGAGAGAGCATGAACGGGGGAGGCTCAGAGAGAGAGGGAGACACAGAATCTGAAACAGGCTCCAGGCTCTGAGCAGTCAGCACAGAGCCCGACGCGGGGCTCGAACCCACGGACCGCGAGATCGTGACCTGAGCCGAAGTCGGACGCTTAACCAACTGAGCCACCCAGGCGCCCCTACCATTTTTAAAAAATAAGATCGATGGTCACTTGGGGCAGGGAGTAAGGGTAGGAGATTGACTGCAAGGAGGCAGAAGAGAACTTTCAAGGGTGATGGAAATGTTCCATATCTTGATTGGGATGGTGGTTACATGACTGTATAGATTTGCCAAAACTCATGTGACCACACAGTTTGAAGAGTGTTTTTACATATATATGTATAATTACTTGGTAATTATATATAAATTTGACTTCAGTAAAGCTGATTTTATTTTCTTTATAATTCTTTTTTTTTTTAATCCAAGTTAGTTAACATACAGTGTGACAACGATTTCAGGAGTAGAATTTAGTGATTCATCCCTTACATAGAACACTCAGTGCTCACCCCAACAAGTACCCTCCTTAATGCCCATCACCCATTTAGCCCAACCCCCCACCTAACACCCCTCCAACAACCCTCAGTTTGTTCTCTTTATTTAAGAGTCTCTTATAGTTTGTCTCCCTCTCGCTTTTTATCTCATTTTTCCTTTCTTTCCCCTTATGTTCACCTGTTTTGTTTCTTAAATTCCACATATGAGTGAAATCATACGATATTTGTCTTTCTCTGACTAATTTCGCTTAGCATAGTACCCTCTACTTCCTTCCACGTTGTTGCAAATGGCAAGATGTCATTCTTTTTGATGGCCGAGTAATATTCCATTGTCTATATATACACCACATCTTCTTTATCCATTCATCAGTTGATGGACATTTGGGCTCTTTCCATAATTTGGCTATTGTTGATAGCTCTACTATAAACATTGGCTTGCATGTGTCCCTTTGAATCAGCATTTTTGTGTCCTTTGGACAAATACCTAGTAGTGAGTAAAACTGACTTTAAAGAAAATACCAAAGAAAATTGGGGGGAGAAAAGCAATGCATTCTCTTTAGGAAAAATTCAAATAATATTGAAGTATACTCAGTAAAATAATGAAAATCCCCACTCTGCCTTCTTCAATCCCATTTGTATACGTTCTTTCTCATAATTTACCCATGTTCTTTCCTTTGTAAAAAGAATCTACATGTGATGCTATGCCATGTATTGTTTTGTAACCTGCCTCATTGGAATCACTTTTCACTGTGGACATCTTCCCGTTATTCATCAATACATAAAAATCTCTATCGTCTCCCACCTCAGCACATCTCACTGTGAAGGATAGAGTGGGCTTTCCAGAAATGTCGTTGACCTTCTCCGCTTGCCATGAGTCAACTGGCCAGAGAGGGTCGGTCTGACCGTCAAGAGGAACAGACTTACTCCAGCAGCTGTCAGCCTCCAGAGGACACTGTGTTCTTTGGACCAGTTACCAAACCAGCCAGGTCAGTTTCTCCTCCTATTTCAAAGCAAATTTCCTCTCATTCTCCTTGAATTGCCACAACATTTGGCTTGTAATCATGCTACAGAGGTGGGGGAAGTGTGGCCTAGAGGAATACCTTTCTATAAATACAGAACAATTGTTCACACATTATCATTTCTATTTATCTATTTATTTTAACCAGTATGCTTGCAGTCTGAACTATTCAATTGATCCTCGAGAGACTTGTTCAAGGTCACACAGGCCCCGGCAATGACGGGAAGGAAGAGCGTGGGGTGACTGTGTTGTTTTCAGCCAGCAACAGGTTGTGCCAGTCACTGCCATCCCTACCAAGCCCGGAGCAGAATGCCAGAAGCACGGAGCTCAGTGCTGACATTTGGAAGAAATGGTTGGATTCTGGAAAGTTATATGACAGCCCCAGCAGCATTTTCCCTACTCACCCCTGGAAAGAGCATCTGAGTGCTCTAGATACCTCAAGATCTCCTTCGCAGCTTCAGGGAACCAGCATCTCCAACTGCTGCCTTTCAATACCCTGACACCCCTTGAACGGCCACCTCTGTCAAGTGCATGACAACTTCAAACTACACTGACCACGGAAGGGGTCTCAAGCCACACAAGGAATTTGCAAGCCTTTGCAAGCCGCGCTTCTCCAACTCGCTATTCTACGAACTGGAGCCAGCAGGGAGTAACTTAATAGAGATAACGGCAGCTATGCTATTGTTGATTAAAAGGGATGGTTTGGGGTGCTATGACTAGGTCATTTCCAAGGTTCCTTTCCATTCTAAAGCTCTCTGTTATGTTCCTAATCAAGGCAGCAGTGCTGCGGTGAAGAGCACACATTTCGGCATCAGAGAGACTTGGTTTCAGACCCTGGTTCTGCCACCTACCAGCTAAATGACATTGGGCAAGTTACTTGACCTTGCTCAACTCCAGCTTCTGTCATGTTCACTGGGCAGGGCTTAGCACCGCACCCAACTCAGCGGAAATGCTCGGTGCCGTGGCTATTACAATCTCTATTACACAGTAAGAGCTTCATCTTTCTGGGAGTACACACAGAAAGTTTGTCTAGTTGCAAGGATCCTTTCTTCTAAAACTATCCTGAGTAGAATAAAGGAGGATGTGATCATCTGAAGGAAAGGACTGGTCAGTGTCTTTTTATTTTTTTACTTTAGGAGATCTGAGTGGCAGCCATAAGGAGCAGTTGTCAGAGGTAATCACTGAAGATAAGTGAGGGAGAAGTTCAGGGACTGCTCAAGATCACAAAGCTAACTAATTTGCCAATCCATTCTTAGCCTCAAATTTCTCCTGTGTCCCAGATAAGCATCTCATTTGAGGCACCACACAGCCTAACTCTAGCCCTGCTCTGAGAAAACATTGACATTAGAAGTATCCCTTACAGTGTCTGTGTTGTATCAATATTAAGCTACCATTTATTAAGCACTTACGATTTGCCTGCACTGTGGTCTAATCATTGTTCATTCAGTCCTTAAAACACCCTGTGTGAGAGGCGCCTGGGTGGCGCAGTCGGTTAAGCGTCCGACTTCAGCCAGGTCACGATCTCGCGGTCCGGGAGTTCGAGCCCCGCGTCAGGCTCTGGGCTGATGGCTCGGAGCCTGGAGCCTGTTTCCGATTCTGTGTCTCCCTCTCTCTCTGCCCCTCCCCCGTTCATGCTCTGTCTCTCTCTGTCCCAAAAATAAATAAAAAACGTTGAAAAAAAAATTAAAAAAAAAAAACAAAAAAACACCCTGTATGTATCACTTCCCTATTTTATGGACGGAGAAACTTAGGCACAGAGAGGTTAGTCACCTTGCCCAAGGTCACACAGCCAGTAACTGATAGAGTCACAGTTCCACAGTGAATTGATGCTGTGGGTCTGAGGGGTTAGAATGTGTGATTTACAGGGTCCCTGTCAGCTCTAAATCACAGCTAAATGGCCCTTAGGATTCCAAGATACTCTGAGGCAACCAACAATGCCCCCCTAAAACTCTGCCTCCTTGTGCTTCTGTGTGGTGGCAGGAATGGACCCACATCAAAGCAGGAGCTTGGGTGGCTCAGTCAGTTGAGTGTCAGACTTCAGCTCAGGTCACGATCTCACAGTTTGTGAGTTCGAGCCCAGCATCGGGCTCTGTGCTGACGGCTCGGAGCCTGGAGCCTGTTTCGGATTCTGTGTCTCTCTCTCTCTGCTCCTCCCCTGCTCATGCTCTGTCTCTGTCTCCCCACTCTCTCTACCCCTCCCCCACTCACACGCATGCTTGGCCCTCTCTCTCTCTCTCTGTCTCTCTCAAAATAAATAAACATCAAAAAAAAGTTTTAACTAAACTAATTTAATTTACTTTTAAAGAAGCAAGAGCTGGAGAGAGAGAACCAGCTCCAGCTCTTGGCAGAAGACTCTTAGCCTGACCTTCTCAAACTGGAAGGGAAAGGTCATTCCATTGGACTTTGCTGCATTCAACGGCAAGAGGCTTTCTTCCCAGAATATTCTCCAAAGAAATGACGTGTGACTTATAGCATGATTCGGAGGAAGCTGGGAAGGCTGAGAGCAGAGGACTGAGCCTGGTAGGGAAGCCCTGTGGGTTTGGATGGAAAGAACAGCAGCAGAAAGGTCTAGAGTTGCCAGGCACAAAACTTAAGTTCTGCCCAATGTTCCTGGGCCCGGTTTTTGTGTGCAAGGAGAAGCAGAAGGGAGACTCTGATGAACGCTAATAACTAGTAATTATAAGGAGCTAAAAGGCCAGCATAAGGGAACAGTTTTTAGGGTACAGTGTCTGGAATCCAATACACCTGGATTTTATTCCCTTTTAGTTCTCTTATAAGCTGGGTTGCTTTTGTTTGGCATGTTGCTTACCCTTTCTGGGCCTCGTGTCCTGACCTGTAAGGTGAAATAACAAATAGGATCGTTGTGAAGATTCCTGTAGAGCATGAAACCCAAGGCCCCGGGCATGGTAAGGGCTCAATAAATGTCTGCTAGCGTTAACTGTGTTCCTAAATAAACAATATTCTTTGTAGCATTTGCTCCAAAGACTCAGTAAACCTTCTCAGCTGATTTCTGTGGGTTCTGTGGGCTAGTTTGGCAAACAATTCAGAGCTGTCTCTCAGTCGCCCTTCTCAATCCTGGGGAAATTGCTTTCCACCCGCTTTTATAAGTGATACGTAGACATTTTTATTCTTCAAAATGTTGTCATACACTCATCCATTGCTGGTGGGGAAGCAAAATCGTACAGCCGCTTTGGAACACGGTTTGGCAGTTTTTGATACAGTTAAACATACACATACCATGAGACTCAGTGATCCCACTTGTAGGTATACATCCAAGAGAAACGAAAACTGATGTTTGCACAAAAACCTGTTTGCAGATGCTTATGGCAGCTCTATTCATAATCAAAACTGGTCTAAGCTGGAAACAACCCAAATGTCCTTCAGTTGGTAAAAGGATAAACAAACTAGTGCATCTCTCAGTGAAATACTACCTACCAGTCAAAAATATGGGCCAGTGACCTATGCATGAATGAGTCCCAAACGCAAAGCGAAAGAAGCTAGAGCCGACAGGCTACATAATGTATGATGTGATTTCTGTGACATTCTAGAACGGGCAAAATTATAGATACAGAAAACAGGTCAGTGGTGGTTTTCAAGGTCTAAGGGGTTGACCAGGAAGGGGCACAGGAGAATTTTAGGGGGTGATGGAATTATTCTATATAGTGATTGTGGTGCTAGGTTGCATGACTATACCCATTGTCAAAACTGACAGAAATATATGCTAAAAAGGGCAAATTATACTTTATGTAAATTATACCTCAATTAAAAGAAAATCAGGTGCACCTGGGTGGCTCAGTCGGCTAAGTGTCCGACCCTTGGTTCCGGCTCAGGTCATGATCTCACAGTTCGAAAGATCGAGCCCTTTGTCAGGCTCTGTACTGACAGAGCTTGGGATTCTCTCTCTCCTCTCTCTGCCTCTCCCCTGCTCGTGCACACACTTTCTCTCTCTCAAAAATAAATAAACTAAAAAAAAAAAAAAAGAAAAGAAAATATTTGTGCACACATATTCTCATTTTATTCCCACATCCTCATCACCTGGGCCAAGTTCTCTCATTTTTGCTGCAGGAAGGTGAGGCTTATGGAGGGAAGTGGAACCAGGACCCCAGGGCTCCTTCCTTGGAACTGCTTCCATTCTGACTCGATCAGACGCCTCAGTGCTGTAGCCCCTGTATGTCTCTCTCTCATCCTCCCTTTCCTATGAATGTCTAATGTTTTAAGCCATCCACTTAAATAACGCCAATAATTAATCAATGGATTTGTCAATTAAAAGTTTGGCAGTGGGTATCTGAATTCCACAAAGCTTCAGAAAAACGTATTTCTTCCAAGGTCTCTAATTTTGTCACGGGGAAGAGACCCAGGACACCCTTTGGAGGACCCACAGGCCCTGGGGCATGCACGTTCCCCTGAAGTAAAAGGAACCCGGGGCTTATAGGCAAATACTCTTGCTACGGTAAGCGGCAAGCGAGCAGCAGGATCAAAGCTGCAGCATCTGTCACACTGAAACACTGACTTCCAAACTACCTCTTGGAATACATTTTTGCCTTTTGGAGTGTGTCACAATGGAGACTGATTAAATTGTTTAAAATAGGTTATTGTCCCATTCAACCTCAAACCTCTCCATTAAAAACCTGTGATTTTTGTTTGTTTGCTCTTTGTAACTTGGGCTTTCATTACATGATGGAACAAATAATATATGTAAAATCGTTTCATTATATTAAAATTTCTCCTAGAGGATATAAACCCTGAAATCATGATATATGAAAATTGTGAAATAACGAAAATGGTGAAGTCCTGTATATCGCTAATAGGAGCCAAAATGATCAACGAAACGAATTCCAATCAACGAAAGAGCTTCCGATGTCAACGAGGAGGCTAACCCTGGCGCGAAGGAACAAAACACCCCCTGCTGGCTCTTTCTTTTAAAAGCTATGAACCAATGCCTCTGGTTTCTTGACAAAGGAATCAAATTAGTTCAAGGACTACAAGTAAAGTATAGGCTAAACACAGACTGGCCCTCGACATAATCTCCTCCTCTCCATCTTGACCCCTAAGTCCTCTGAATTGTTGAACGCATTCTGAGAAGAATTCAGAGCCAGGCATTATTAGCAGGGACCGCCCTGCCCCAAGCACACTGTGTGGAGTGGAGACCCAAACAGTCTCTTCGTTGTCCATCAAGCCAGGGATGTTTAGGTCAGGTAGGGAAGCTCTACGCAGCCCCCAAGGCTGGTAATACAGATAGTACAATCTTCGTGATTATTCTTCTCAGACACTTCCAAGAGTGCATTAACATTTATCCATGTAGTCTATAAAGTATGATGGGGTTGAAATAAATTATTACAAGCTTCAGTTCCCACACTATTTGTTGTACCCCCCCCCCCCCCCCACCACCACTCACCAGCTACGGCGCTGGGTGCTGTGGATATGCGTAGGAACAAAATGGGCATGGTCCCTGACCTCATAAAGTTTATGGTCTAGTGGAGTGAGAGTCCATAAATAAGTCAACAAACACCAAATCAAAACAGATAGGGGATTGTCTTAGTCCATTCGTGCTGCTATAACAAAATACCACAGACTAGATGGTTTATAACAACAGACGTTTATTGTTCCCCGTTCTGGAGGCTGAAAGTTCAAGGAACTGAATAGTCTAGTCTACAGGGAAGAAATGTATGGGAGGAATACTCTGGCCTTTCTACTCCCTCTTTTATTCCCCCTGGGAGGAGGAATGACTCATGGACTTGCAGATTGAGAGGAGAAACTGGCTGCCTGTGGTTCAGCCCAGTCTCCTAAATCCAGCTTTTCAGAATCCAGGAAGACTTCCTAAAGGAGGTGTTGGCTAAGCCCCAAAGGATGAGAAGAAAAGGAGGGTGAGTGGTAGTAGTTTAGGGGAGGCAACCCTCAGGGCAGAAGGGGCAGTATGTGGAAATCCCTGGATGCAGAAAAAAACATGGCCCTTGGGGGAACAGGCAAGACATTCTGCATGGCTGGATTTGTAGAGGGTGAGAGAACAGGAGCTAAAAGATGAGGCTGGCCAAGGAGCCAGATCACAAAGGGACTTAGGTGCTAAACTGTGGAGTCTAAGTTTATCCTGAGGTCATGGAGAGGGATAGAAAGGTTTAATAGAAAGAGTAAAGATACTTCATTTCTGATAGACCCATCTGGGCTGTGGAGTGGGGAATGGCAGGAAAAGGACTGGAGGTTCCAGCCCTCTCTGAAATTGTAAGAAGAGGAATCAAGTGTCCTTTGCAGTGTTAGAAACCTTTGTCTTGACCTTCCAGGCCCAGTTGTCCTGGGCCCCGGGTCTGAACTCCTTTCAGAGGGCCCTCTTCATACAGCCCCCATCCCAGCTCTGATAACCACTCATGCTCTCTCCCCTACAGGTCTGGGGTAGGCACCCCAGGGGTTCCGTGCAATTCCTTGTGGTTTCTTTACACCCTGCCCACGTATTTGTAAACAACCTTGTTATTAAAAGCTCCTTGAACATCCTAATTTGAGTGTGCCAGCTGGTTCCTGCTGAGCCCCTCAAGGTTATACCCTTTCCCCTAAATAAGGAGAAAGCAAGCATAAGTGACTCGGGAAAAGGATGGGACAGTCTTCCTAAGGATAATGGCTTGAGAAGTTTGCTGTTTAGGAAAGATAACAGACCTTCTGAGATAGTGGTTGTCTTTTAATAGCCCTACCGTTTGAATGAGAATGATGCCACTCACTTAAAAAGAAGAGAAAAATCATCGGAAATCCCACCTCCCGGAAACAAATGCTATTAAATGTTTGCTGGCTATCCTTCTACACATTTCTCTACAGATATATACTCCTACAGATAGGTTCAATTTTGAGTGAGTCATACTCCAAATGCTGTATCAAACCTACTTTTTCTCACTCATCCATAAGCCTCAAGTTCTGAGTTGCCTGTGGAATAATCCAAGTAGATGTGTCCAGAAACAAATTGAAAATAACAATCTAAAGTTGAAGAGACTCAGTCTTGGGGTCACCATCAGAGAGATGACCGTGAAAGCCGCAGGAGGTGGAGGATTCCATGAGGCAGAGGGTAGGAGGGGAAGAGGGAGAGCCACCAGAGCCACTGTAGAGCTGAAACTCAAACAACAGAGTGGGAGGAGTCAGAGGAGGCAGATAAGGAGGTTTGAGGAGGGGGGTAGTTCTTGGCCTTTGAGAAAGAGGAGTGGTGGATTTAGCAATACAGGGTAGCTGGTGGCCTGGATAAGAGTGATTTTAGCCAAGTGATGGAGTGGAAGCCACACTGTGGAAGAGCTCAGGAGAAAATGGAGGTAGTCTGCCCTCCCCACTGGCTGACCCCTCGTCCCTCATCAGAGCTTCTCAGACTCTGCTGTGCAGATGAATCACCTGGGACTATTGTCATATTGCAGATCTGATTCAGTGGGTCTGGGGTGTATTTCTAGTAAGTGCCAAGGTAATGTGGCTTTGGCTGCACATTGGAATCACCTGGAGAGCTTTTAAAAAATACTGTTGCCCGCTTCTTGCCTCCAGAGGTTCTGACTTAATTGGTTTGGGGTACAGCCTGAGTATCAGAATTTTTAATAGCCTCAGAGTGACTTTAACTTGTAGCCAGTGCTGTCCTATAATGCTTTGCACATAACTGGCACCAAATAATTGTTTGTTCTAGTTTCTAATATGAGTTAGCCCTTGTTTCTAATATCCAGCTAATTAACTCACCCAGAACTACCTTCCCTGTCTCCCTTACATCCCCTCAGCTCTTACAAAGATCTGCTTTGGTCTGTATTCCCCCACTAGATGTGAAAGGAAGACTAGGAGACCAAACTATTTAGAAAAGATGAGTTTAATTGCAAGGATATGCAGACTTCATTAGGATTGAATCACTAAGTAAGAAAATACAACAGCTATTTAAAGGAAAAATGTAAAGGGAAGATTACCATGTTGACATCTGTCTTTTAAGCACTGATGATATGCTCACATGGGGAGATATGTCACATATCTCCAAATTTCTGGATTCAAAGGTTAGTGATAAAATGGTTTTCATTAGGGAATCAGTAACTTAACGGAAAAGTTCGAAATGTCCTTCATTTTGGACACCGGATGTCAAGAGTAGTTCAGTTACTTTACCTCAGGATTGAAAAGTGTCTTGTTTTTCCTTCCTGTAGGACTTGCTGTACACTCTTTAAATGATGGCGCCGCAGTATTGTTTTTGTTTCTACAGATGTGAGCTGCATGAAGTCAGGGACCCGTCCAGTTTCATACACTATGACATCCCCGTGCTGGCACATCGTAGGTGTTCAATATGATTTTAACTGGATAGAGTGCGGTTTCCCGTTTTGATACTTTTTGCAATTCTTAAATATGGCACTCTGAACTGGGCATTCCCTAATCTACGTGGGCGACAACAAACTCAGAAGGGGTTTTACTTCCAAGTAAACGGTTGATGAAGGTCGGGGGTCAATGAATGCAGGAGCCTCACGATGAGTAGCAGGCATGGTTACCCCGCGTGAATGAATACAAGATTCTCAAGGCTGGGATTGGTCCGTCAGCAAGGCCGGTTATCCTGCCTGTCCTGTAACACCACTTAACACCTGCCATTGACACCTCCCCACAGCCGGATCCCAAAGGTACGCACGGGCATTCGGAGCCGCGCCCCCTAGTCTGCCGCAGCAAGATCTGCACCCCCTCCCCTCCCCCGCCCAACCCTGGCCCTAGTGGGTTACGCCCCAGGGCGCAATGCAGAGCAACTCAGGCACCAAAAAGACAAAGTAAAACTAGTCGCACGAGGAGAGGCATCGTTATTTAGGCAGCCGGCTACTCCCCCAGAGCCTCCACCCTGCCCCCTGGGCCCGGCGCCCAGCGCTCAGACCAAGCCCGGCTCCTGGAGCCCCAACTCCCTCCACGTGTCCTATCTTCCCAGCAGCCTCCTCTGCTGCCTTGGGAAGAAAACCTCCTGACAACTCGCGGTCTGCGGACTACGACTCCCAGCAGGCATCGCGCCTCTTCTCTCTCCGCCCCCTCCACAGGACACGCAGGCGCCCTGGGCTCCGTCAACAGGTTGGGGTGGCGACGACTATATGCAGTTCCTTATGGGATTTGTAGTTTTACTGGCTCCAGCTGGGCCGTCAGTCAAAGGGACGACAACTACAAGTCTCGGCGGCCCCAGCGTGACGGGCCCGGTCACGTGGCAGGGGGCCGACCGGGCGTGCGTGCCGCCGTTGATCCGGTGCTGCAGTGAGGAGGTGGTTCTCGCCCGTGTTGTGTGTGTGTGTGTGCGTGTGTGTGTGAGTGTGAGTGAGAGAGCGAGTGAGTGAGTGAGTGAGTGTGTGTGTGGGGGGACTCGGCTTGTTGTTGTCGGTGACTTCCCCCTCCCCTGCACCCCTCCCCTTTCCCCGCCGCCGCTGCAGTGGCCGCTCCCTGGGCCGTAGGAAATGAGCGATAACGATGACATCGAGGTGGAGAGCGACGTGAGTCCTGGGGCTTCTTCCTTCCCGTACGGGTTGTCAGGCGGGGACAGCGGCCGGGGCTCTCCGCGGGGCGACGGCGGCAGGGGGTCGGGCAGCCTCCTCCTCTTCCCCTTCCCCCCCACCCCCCCGGCCCCCCCGCCCCCCCGCCCCCCCGCCCTTGACTGGGACCGCCTCTGTCGCGCTCCCGGCTCGCTCCCCTCCGGGCTCCTAGCCGGAGCGGCCTTCTGGGACTGGAGGTGGGGAGGAGACACGCGGCCTTTGGGACCCCCACCTCCCCCCGTGGAGGAGGGTGCTGCGGCCTCCAGCTCCCACCCTATCCCGCTCAGGATCCGGGGGACTGGGACGGGGTGCGCCTGGGATCCCATTGTCCGGATCCCGGGTAAGGGGACGACGCTCAGGACCTGCCCCCTGGGTCCGCGATCACCCTCTTCCCGTGACCCGCGGATCCTGGGGGGTGAGGGAGAGCGGACAGGGGTTGGGAGTGCCCAGATACCCCGAGCTGGGTGCGAGGGGGAGGAGACAGTGCTCTAAATCCCCTCCGGCCGATGTCGGATCCTGGAAGGAGGGGCGGCGCTCGGGACCCCCCTGCCCCGCTACCGGATCCCGCTGGGGTGATGTCGGCGTGGGGTGGGGAGGGAGGGAGGGGGGTCGGGCCGACTCCCCACCCGCCGCTTCCTCCGCCGCCGGCATTTTCTTTCTTATTATTGAATGTGAAGTGTAAAAATAACTTCTATATTTTCTATTTTTTTCTCTCTTATTCCAGGAAGAGCAACCGAGGTTTCAATCTGCGGTACGTCTCCTACTCTCCATTTCATTTTCATTTCCGTTCAGTTCTAGTCCTTTTTGGGGTCAGAGAGAAAAAGAGATTGTTCTATTATTTTTAATATTGTAGTAAACTCTCCTGTTAACCGCTAAGGTGAGGCGGGGCCTTGTTCTGGGGTTCTAGGTGGGGGGGTCGGGTTTGCAAATCTCATCATTCTAGACTCAGGTGATAAGTTTCAGTGGACTGTAGGTGAGTGAAAGGAGCTGTTTGCAAAGAAATGAATCGTTCAGTAGTTTTCACGTGGGTGATCTAGCTGTCACTTTGTAAGTGTAAAATGAGAAATGTGTCATTCTGAAGTAAATTGTATTATTTTGGGTCAAAGTTGTCAGATTTACTTTGGAACAAGTAGGTTCTAAACAATACATGCTGCGTAGTTGTGTGAGGCTGAAGCCACATACGAAAAATCATCTTTAACCAAAAGTCATGTAATTTCTATAGGCCTATAGAGTCTAGCACAACCTGGTATTTTTCTAATGAAGAAATTAGAAATGTAGAGGAGCCAAAGGTTGAATAGGAAAGTGTCACAAACAGCTTATTGTGGTCTATTTGCGTTGAAGGAGAGGTATAAAGAAAATAGAAAAATTGTTGAGGAAAGCGTGGCATTGCAGAGACAGATTTGCTAAAAGGTGGCGGTTGAGATCATACAATGTTATCAGTAATTTCTCAGGGTTTTGATATTAATGTTCTCAGTAGATGTTCTGTGGATTTAGATAGACACTAATCTCATGCCTTTCCAGTCTGGGACAGTGCGGTGAGTGTTCCATGAAGAGATTAGAGAAAGAAAAAAAGAATAGACACAAATAAATCAGAGTCACAGGGAGAGAAGTACATCAGAGTGTCTTAACATTTGACAAATGGGAACGGTACAGAGTTTATAGAATGGGAGTTCAAAAATTCAGATGCCTCTGGGGGGCCCAGGCAGTAAGATCATCAGGAATAAAGTAGAGAGCAGAGGTGAGGACTAGGGCTCTGGACAGCACATGTCTTTACTGAAAAGACAGCCATTAAACTCCAATGGGTTGTTGTTATGTGGGAGTGAGGGCTCACTGTTGCCAGATCTTCCTGTTTTGAAGAAAGATTAGAAATCCAGATTTTTTTACTTTTCTGATTGTTGACATGATGTTTGGGGACTTGTTAGAATTTGCAGGATGCCACTTTGATGCTTCTGTTATCACAGGATAAAAGCATGTTCACTGCCTTGTACCTACTGTTCAGTAGAGCAAAGTTTCTGCAGGTTCTCCAAGCAGATAGGCATTAAGAAAAATGTTTATTGAGAGCTAATATTTCCATAAAATCTGGAGTATGAAGTTGTTCCATAAGATTTAAAAAATTATCCCTGGGTAATAGTCACAAAAAAGATTTTGCTCTATTTTTCCTTGAAGTATTGTCAGATACTTACCTTTACACATGTATTTGGAAATTCAGTTCCTTTTTTTTAGTTACTATTACCCTTAATGGTGTGAATGTTGAGTTTCGTGTTTAGAACCCAGTCTTTTTAAAACATTCCCCCCCCCCCCCCCAAGTTTCCAATTATAAAATGTATTCCAGGGCTTGATCACGGTTGGAGGCTAGGGATTGGTTAGGCCTCCTTTACAGAATCATTATTTGAATTAGAATTACATTGGCTTTCCAGTGAGAGAGTTTTCTTTGTGAAAGTTTGGCTTACAGTTCTTGAAAGCTTTCTGCTTTTCAAAATATCCATCCACATGGGTATTGATGTAAATTGCTTTATTAAATTATTAAAATGTTTCCACTCTCCTAGAATGCTAATGTCATTGTTTTTCTTAGATATTTTTAGTTTGGTGTTAAGGTGCCTAAGATCTTTCTCTTTGATTTTGGGAGGTGGGCAGTGGGAGTGGATTTGATTCTGTTTTTAATTTGACACATCTATTTGCTGAAACTTTTTTGTTTAATTTTTTTTCATGTTTATTTTTGAGAGAGAGAGAGTGCGCGCGCGCGGGTGGGGGAGGGTCAGAGACAGAGGGAGAACAGAATGTGAAGCAGGCTCCAGGCTCCACACTGTCAGAACTGAGCCCGATGTGGGGCTCGAACTCACAAACCGTGATATTATGACCTGAGCCAAAGTCGGACACTTAACCAACTAAGCCATCCAGGCATGCCTATTTGCCGAGACTTTTAAACATTATCTGGCACAAAATAATCATAAGAGCATGGAAAGAAGAAGCAACAGATAAATTTTTATGGCATATCAAACAATTATCATGAACAAATAGGGTAAAAAGGATTTCAGGGTTCTTTTCTCTGTGAATACATCACTTTATTTCCTGCCGTTCAGTATAGGTAATACTTTTTTTTTTAATTCGGAGGGAACTATTCATAAGCTTTGTATTCAGAAAAGGTTGTGGACTGTGAACAACCAAATATTCAGGACTACAGAAGAACTTCTAACAAGTTATTTGGAAGGTTCTGTGGGTCCTAATGTAAAAAGAGACCCTCATTTGTCTTTTATGAGGTCACTACAGTAGATACAACCTTACTGTGTGAGAAATTTAAGATTCTCTGCAAGAATAGTTAGGAAGTGAGGTTAACTCTAACAGAAAGTGAAACTGATTTGGTGAATTTTTTTTTCTGTTGCCTCAGTGCAAACGGAAAACAGCTTCTCCAGTGACCAGTAAGCTTTGTAAAGGAAATAATATTTTTATTACTAAATTTTATGCATCTCACAGTCCCACTGGTATTATCTTACTCTTTTTTGGAGGGAAAAAATCTGCATTTTAGAGAAACTTTTCTGGGACGGGTATGTTTCATACGAAGTAAATCCTTTTTTATTTCTGTTTGGGAAGTTACTTTTGGAAACAAGTGAAAGTAGACGAGAAATGTAGGGTTAGTGTGTTAGGAAACTCAAGGCTTATTATCCATATCAGCTGGATGTGTTAGAGTTACAGTATATCTGTTAAGGGGTATAAAAACAGATCTGTGCAGTTTCACGTGTGGGTCTTCCTCCTATTAAATATTTTTAATTTCGTAGTGCTCTGTGCTTTGTTGGGAATTACAGTCTATTTAGAAGGGAATGAGCTTGGTCGTCTTTGAGATTGGAATTTACTTGGAAGCCACTGTCTGTTTTACCTGGAATTACTTGCGTAGAAGTGCTGCACGCTGCATGTAATTTGTGTGTGCTTCAGAGTGTTGACAGTGGTACAGAAATGCCAGGCTTGCTTCTTAAATACGCCTGTTTGTTAGAGTAAAAGGTGTTCTTATGTTTTAAAGTCCTTTTTCAAGATGCCCGTAATGGCGAAATTGTTGATCGTGGAATCTAACTTGGTTTTCGATTAAAATTTCATGACCAAGGCATTTTTAATTTCTCAAATGGCTGTAGTTTGATAGCATATTTGGATAATGGCATTCCCAAGTTCTTTTAGGCACCAGATGATGCCAAACAAAACAAAACAAAACAAAAAACAAAAAAAACCTCAAAAACACATGTATTTAGTTGATTTTAGAAATGTATAGTAGGCATTTGGCTTCTAGCAGGAGAGGTGTTGGGAACTTGAAATTTATATCTTCCTATTAAGGACCTTAGTGGTTTCTCATCACAGCTGCCCATTATTTCATGTTGCAGTTTTCATGTTGATTAAAATTAGTTAAGTTGCTTAGAAATTCAGTTTTATTTCTCCTATTTGCTTCCCATCAGAAGTAATAAATAGATCTTTTCTGATGAGAATTTTGAACCTGTGTATTTTCCATGGTTGTGTTTAATAAGAGTAGCTTATTAACAATAAGCAACATTATCTCTCCTCTAAAATGCAATCTTTGAATTTCTCAAAGGCAGTACGTGTTTAGTGAGCAACTTTCAGTATATGCTGAGCATTCTTTGTATTGGAGTTAAGAAGATTCTCCTTATAGGTGGGGTTAGATGTCAGATAGCCCGGAAATGGCATCGTTCTTGAAAACCTTGTGCGTCCTTGAATAATGCAGCATTTATTTCCCCCTGCTGTTTGCCTACCTAGAACTTGTAGGAAATGAGGCTGCTAACTGATATAAGGCCTTGAAGGAAGATACATTCTCTGTGCAGTAAGTTGGAAGGAAATAATTTAAAGAGATTTCCCTCGATTTTGAACACACCTCCTTAGCTTGAATGACCTCCTGCCAGTTTAGCAACTTCTTGGCTAGCAAAATAATGTTTGCTTTCAACATATAATAACACTTAAGATACACGTGCTTGTTAGTGTCAGAGGTGGACAAATTGTAGGTGAAGATTTTTACTCTGGCTGCCAGTATGGAAAGTTTGGTGGAAATAAAACTGAGAGGCTGGATAAAAACCTTGGCAGAGATGTCAAAGCTGGAAGCGATTTGGTGCTGGAGTTCCTGTTGAGCATCTGTGGGCCACTCTTCAGTATCGCACAACCCTTTAGGATTTCTGTTAGCCTGGGATGCCCTGAAGGAAAGGTTTTTTGGCAGAAACTGCAAATTGAGTGTAGTTGAAGAGTGGCAGCATCCAGCCACTGCTCCTATAGGATGTAAGGAGGAAGGCATTTGTGGGCCAGCTGTGTAGCCCAGGAAAACCTCTGCTGTCTTCTAGAATTTGTTTGGTCCCATTCATCTTCATTCTCTAACATCTCAGTATGGGCAACAGAAAGCTGGCTGATTTCTTGAGTTGAGCTTTATTTAAGACACACAGTTGTTTGCCCTTCCCGCACCCCACTCCCACCCCCTTGTTTTAAACTAGTTTTGAGTTTGTGGGAGGATCTCAGATGCTTTACACTGGAAGTCTTTACCCTGTTTTTCATTCTCAACTCTGAAATCTTGGCTCTTTCGAAAAAGGTTTCCAGCAAGTGAAGACTGTTAACAAAGCAGTGATAAGCCTGGCAACTGGCCCTCCATTTGGATGATTTGGGGCGGGGGGGGGGGGGGGCAGGGGAACATTATTATCGGGCTGGATGGATCTCTGTGGTTTGGAAATGTTTCCTGAACAGAATTCTCAGCATTGTGTAAAGGTTTTTCATATGGTCTTTCAAGCCACTAGAGGTATCATTTAGTCTAGAGTTGCCTGGAGTTAGGCATGTTAGTTCTGCATATTTTTAATTTGCTCTTTCAGATGAGGCCTAGGGAGGAGACAATACACCATTGCCATTGTCTCTGAGAGCTTTGAAATTGACTCTGGTTAAGACTAGCTGCTTGGGATGGACATGGCAACAGGGATTGGTCTAAGATTCTACCCTTCTGCTAGTTAAATTGGGCCTGGAACCACCACAGAAATTCCATCCACTACTTCGAGAACAACAGTCCCCAGCCTAGGCTTTCTACCAGGCAGTGGACTGCTGCCTTTCCTTGTTGAGCCAACTTCTCAAACTTGGCTGGCTCCCCAGATAAGAAGCCAAGATTTCTGCTGATGGTCCACAGCCAAGTTCACTTAACAATCCTCTAACCAAAAGACTTGTCCATTTGAGTCCTTTCAAGGCTCAGTGAATGGGAAGGGGTAGTGCATTGTGGGGATGATTTTGGTGTTAGATTATACCTGGCTCCACCTGTCTAGTGCAGGCCTGAGTGAAGCCAAGTTCAACTTGATTCTAACCTTTTGAGATATGCAGGACTCTCCCAGAAAGAAAACAGACAATTAGGATTTTATTTGTATCAACGAGAGGAATTGTGGGTAACTCTGCTGTCACCGCTTCTGTGCACAGCTCTTAAGCCGGGAGGAGGGCCAGGAATCAGGGTGATTTAGTAGACAGGAGTATCTTGGGCTGCTGCTGGAGACCAAAGCTGTGCAATTAATTTGCATGTAAATAAACCATCTTAGGGAGTAGGTAACAAATGCTGGAGACGCAGATGTCATCTCCACCTTCTCAGTGCTTTAGGTAGAGTCAAGGTTAGAACCCAGCCCACCTTACCTGTGTAGGTGACTAGAGGGGACAGTAAGTTAGGAAAGGACTGGGTACTTAAATATGTTCAATACTTCCAAGTTATTTCATACTGCTGTTAGAAGGCATCGGCATTCTTGTTCTAATGCTGTGTGGTGCAGCACACCTACCTCTAGCCTTAAGTTATCTGGTGTCCAAGCTTGATCATTCCCTCAGTGTCCCCCTAGATTTCATATGTCTTTGGAGTTCAGCAAGCACTCACTTTACCACGAATTCACACTTTAACAAGGTTAGGAGGATGTTAGAAGTGCCCAGGCATCTGCCCTGAAGATGAGTTGCCATGCCATGTAGAAAAAACCATGGCCATGATGGGAACCAGGTGTCCGATTCAGCAGAGCTAGAGGCGAGGTGTTGTGCTTGAGACACCAGGAAGGGACTTTGGTTACCACAGCTCCTCCCAGCCTCCTCTTCCTCTGTAATGACTCAGACTTAGGCTTATACAGTAGAATTCTAAGTCCTTTCATTCCCATGACTTGTCTTTATAGATTTTTGCCTGTGCATTTTGTCTAGTACAAGGATTCATTTGAGGCATTCTTGTCTAAGCCAAGTTATTTACTCTTGTTGCTTCATATCTAAAGTGCCCGGTGCTCTGTCTGGGTAGGTTAAAGCTACCCGAAATTTCCATATACAGACTTGCTCTTTGAGTAGCTCAGCGCAACCTTGTGTATTCAGGGTAAATTCTCAGAGTATGTTATTCTCCATAATTCCCAAAGTGTGGAAGTGATCAAGGTTCTTGCTTTAGACTAAGTGTCTGTGTTCCATTTGGAGGAAATGCTCTTTTATTAGGGACCTGCTGAAACTCTCTTGCAGTGCTCTCCAGCACTCTCTTTTGCCTGAAGCCAGTGTGTTTTGCCGCTTGTGATTTGTCACCAGTCTTTGTCGCTCTTCAGCTGATAGTTCTTTGTGATTCTAAGCAGGACAGGATAAAGACTTCGGTCCAGTCTGTGGGTATTTAGATACTGCCAAATAAGCTTGACCTGCCACAGGTGCCTGAGGAAATTTATTCAGAGCCTGTGAGTGTCAGATGATTTTCTGTCTAAGAACAAACTTTCTGGCATAGCCTGTGTGAGGGGAAGCCCTTGGCAGGATGGCACCGTGGATCCACTTTAAAAAACAGGAACTCATAATGTACTTGGTGTCTTTATCATCTCTGTCATAATCTCAGATTCACGCATCTGGCTTTTCTAGAGGTTTTAGTTTCTATTGTATGATTTGGTGAGCAGGTCTTAAACTAGTCCCTTTTAGCAAGCTGGAGCCCAGAGCAGACTCATGGTGATGGGTTTCACATGAAAAGCACTGCACCAGTGACTTTACTCCTTTCCTGGGCACCCACCATGAGGAATCTCTTACAGTGGGGGTGATCACATTTTATGAAGGGGCCCCTCTGGAGCTTTTCCCTGGTCACTTCCTAACCACTGACTGGCGGCTGTTCTGTCACATAAGTAAGTTGTGGGGGAAGACTGATGTTGCAGGAGAGTTGCACTTTGTCCCCATGAATAACTTTTATTTTACTTATGCATGAGCTGGATGCATCGAGCTACTTTGGATGTTCCTGTCGCAAGCCTTGCTCACCCCTTTCTCCCCCTTTAGCAGATCCTAATTCTGGAGACTCCTAACTGCCCACCTCGACAAATCCTTCCCAGCCCAATCGCCAGGGACAGCGCTGACAGCATATACTTCCAGGCTATTCCCCACCCACCTGTACCAAGCAAAAGGAACGACATTGCTAATGTGCTCTTTTTCCCATTCTTCTAGGCTGACAAACGGGCTCATCATAACGCACTGGAACGAAAACGTAGGGACCACATCAAAGACAGCTTTCACAGTTTGCGGGACTCGGTCCCATCACTCCAAGGAGAGAAGGTGAGTTTATGGAGAAACTGATGGCCACAACTAACTTGGAACTTGCTGTGGGGCTTACCAGGCCACTCACCTATCTGGAAGGAAATTACATGGTTTCCTTACTTTTTGATTTTTTGGGTATCATTACACACCTACTCTGTCCTTAGCAAATAACGACAGATAAAATGCAACTGCTTGTAAGACATTAGTAGGAGTTCTCTTTTAAAATCAGTATTACTCGGGGCGCCTGGGTGGCGCAGTCGGTTAAGCGTCCGACTTCAGCCAGGTCACGATCTCGCGGTCCGTGAGTTCGAGCCCCGCATCAGGCTCTGGGCTGATGGCTTGGAGCCTGGAGCCTGTTTCCGATTCTGTGTCTCCCTCTCTCTCTGCCCCTCCCCCGTTCATGCTCTGTCTCTCTCTGTCCCAAAAAAAATAAATAAACGTTGAAAAAATAAATAAATTATTAAAATCAGTATTACTTGTAAAAAAAAAAATTACTCCTTCAAGAATTTATTATAAGTATAGTATAGGGAGCAGCCCATAGAAGTTTGGGATAACACTAAGGATTTCTGAGGTTAGTGATTCCCTAGACCTCCACGAGAATTTCTTTTGTATAGTTCGAAGTTAGTACTTCTTTTAAATGAGACCTCTCAGGAATGTATGTGAACCAACCTGGATACTAGTGATCTCCCAGTTCCAACAGCTGTTATTTCAAGGCGTATAAAGAGCATGTTAAGCCATGGGACAAAAGACTTAAGGAAAGAGACATGTTCATACGAAATGGAGGGAAAATAGTAACTGATCTTCTCCTGCTTCCCTCCGCCCCACTGATGGCCTTCCAGAAACTAATGTTTTCCCTGGAGAGGTAGGCACCAGCTGTTTCTACATTTGAAAAACAAAGTTGGAAGCTTTGAGTAAAAAGCGTATGGGTTGGGGTCACTTCTTGGAATTTGGAAAAAACATCTGTTTGCACAGTTAGTTATATCCTGAACACAGAACATAGCCAGCTGCTCTCTGCAGCAGTTCAGTGGTAGAAATGGCGGACTGGAAAGAGGTCCTGTGTATTTCTCTTTAGTGATACAGTGTTTAAAAAAACAGCTGTTTTAAGAAAAATCATTGCTCTCAGGTATACTTTCCGTAGCTCTCCTGATTCAGTTCTGTGGGTGGGGGTCCTGAGTTTGGTTATCCAGAGCCAAATTTGGAACCATTATAGTTTCACTTTGTTTATACTGTCACTCTGGTAAATCATGTGCTTTATACCTTATCTGAGGTGTGGCCTTGTATGTGGCTGAAGCATGGAGTAAGTCTGACCTTTATGAAAAAACAAAACAGGCCAGTGAATACCTAGTATTGCAAAACCAGAATTTGTCATGGGTTAGGCCTACTTAACGTGGACTTGCTTTAAGTGTCCTTGAACTAAGGTGCTTACCTAGGATAACAGCATTCCTAGACACAACACCGTCTAAGCAGCGCAGGAAATCTTTATGATGGGGAGACAGACTCATTCTTTTCGTCAAAGTACACACATGCAAAGGATTATCTCTTGTGTTTGTTTGAGCTGTTGACAGTCAGTGCTTACTCATATGCCATGGTATCGATTAAAACGACTTTGGTGAATTAAATGGAATGAGCTCCCTTCTCTTAGGTCTCACATCTAACCAGGAGTGGCACCAAGGCAATGTTTCCCAAGAAGTGGCCTTTGGATCACTCATGTCAGATTCACTACTGATTCTTAGACATTCTTAAGTTTGAGGACACTTTGGGAGAGGTTGGTCATAGGAGCTCAGCTGTACCATTTTCCTTATCCAGCCTATTTTACATTACCATAATAATCTTCCTTAAGTCCTTAAAATCACAGTATCCTAAATCTGTTGTCTCCTTTCTTCAATGAAGTTGATGATTTGAATTTGGTAGCTTCTTAAACTGAATAGTCATTCATTGTGGCCAGTTCATTTATTCACTCAGTCTGTTCATCGAATGCTTATTTGAGGTTTTTCTACATGGCAGGAACTGTTCTAGATACTAGGGAGACAGCCATGAACCAAACACACAAGCAGAAGCGCTTATTCTGGTGAGGAAAAGATAGAAAATGAGCTAATAACGTAAAATATATATAGCCTTTCAGTTAAGTGCTGTGGAGAAAATTAAACAGGGAAGGAAGGTTTGCAGTTTTCAATAAGCCAGACAAAACTCACTGGCAGGGCAACATTTGAACAAAGGTTTGAAGGAAGTGTGAAAGAAAGAACCATGTACCTATCTGGTGATGAGCAGTCCAGGCCAAGGGAAGGCAAGTGTAATAGCCACAAGGCAGGAACCTGGGAGCACTGCCGGGCCTGTCCAGAGCCGAGGCCAGAGTGGCCAGGCTGGAACTGCAGGGATGATGACAGGAAATGAGGTCAGAGAAGTAGCAGGAATAGGGGAGAAGAGCAGTCAAGGGGCCAGGTTATGTGGAGCCCATTGATAAAGCCCTAGTGTGGGAATTTACCAGGTGCCTTTTTAATTTCAGAGTCCTGTTCTGTGTTCTAATCCAGATATTTCACACGGAGCATGAGTAAAGTAACCCTGAGCCCCTTCGCATCTGAATTCCACCGTCTACATTGTTTTCCTTATCTGCCAGCATTGTTTCATAGATGCTGTAGGGAGTCTAGCAGGAAGAGTGCTTTGTCTCTCAGTCTTCCCTGTGCTCATTAAATGTTGTAATTTTTTAAAAATACGGTATTTGAACCTAAAGGAAATTGGCTAATTCTTGATTTGGATTGCAGTAATTAAGGTTGTGACATTGTGTAAATAATCGTGAGTTTGGGTGAGCTTCAAGTGGATTCTTACAGGAAAGCCTCCAGGCTCCTTTGATTTGAGCATTTTTAACTTCCATGTGACTTCTCACTTAATATTTGAATCATCTGTCACGTGTCCTAAGCATTTTGATTTTTAATGCAAAACCAGTACTGAGTGAATTGGATCCTAACCAAGAATGGGGGATACTTGTATTAAAAAAATAGCTTTAAATGTGAGACCCAAATTCTATCCTCGGCTTCCTTTATTTATACTGTTATCATAAACATTATAAAAAATGATCACCTTCTGTGTAAGAAAAAAAAAAAATCAGTAATCAACATCTGTGATGCAATGTAAAAGTAAGCACAACAGTTCTCTGAGGTATTATGCTAATAGAATTGGACGTTTGCTATTACTGCTGTTCCTGCCATCATTACTGTGTCAGAGATGAGGAAGCAACTTGAGATCATGGTCCCTGTCTGTAGCTGAACAGGGACTAGAACGCGGGATTGCCAGTTGCCAAGGTCAGTCTTTCTACCATATCTTGTCTTTACGTTGGGAGCTCCCTCAAGGTAGAGCCGGTATTCTTGGCAGTATGTCATTCAGGGGCTATTGCTAGAATAGTCTCCTCTGAGGTGGTATATGTAGGTGCCACTGAAGTGCAGACAGTTGAGGATCATTTAACTCTGTACGTTTTTCTGAGTCCACATAGCTTCTCTGAGAAATAGACCATTGTAGTTGGTGGTCCATTTGGGTTTTGCCATAGGTCGCAGCGTTAGCAAGTAGACTCTTGAACTCTGTTGTGTAAGTTTCTTGTTTCCCATGTAGTTCTTCCACTGGACATCCCACAGGGAAAGATGAGATGGAATTAGAACCATCAGCCAGTCAACCAGAGTAAGGGAGTAACGACTGTTCTCTGGGAAGACATTACTTTTCTGGAACAGAATTATTCTTTGTTTTAAGGGCAGTAGGTTGGGTGCTAGGGAGGGTTACCCGATGGCTTGCTGGCACTGAACTCATCCTGTTGATGTGGATTCAAGACCTGGTGGCCAGCCCATTAGTTTGCCTTCACATGGGGATATAATTCTTCCCTCCACCCCATAAGTTAGCCCCAGCATCCAATCACACTGTCTCCTTAGCGTGGTTGACTTCAGTGATAAAACGTTCTATTGCAACATCGCCATTTGTAGCTGTATGGTGGTTTATAGAAATTTCTCATCTTTTAAGTCTCTTCCTAAATGTGTTTATCTTAATGTTTATTGGTTTCAGGCAGTTGTGCTATGGATTTCTCCTTTCTGGATAGAGCTGTGTTAAAAAGAGAGAACATAACCTAAGATGAAAATAAAATCGGGGTTTCTTTTAGTGAGCATTAAGTTCGGAATTCTTTCCTTTTGGATGAGAACATGAGGGCACCGCCCCAGTCAGCTCCTGCCATAGACTCTGGCACGTGGTAATTCCCAGTACGTAGCTGTGGAGTGAGAGTGCCAGAGGAAACCGTGGGCTTGCTCAGTCCTTGAACAAAAGAACATCAGCCAACATGGTTGTGCTCACCTGTTTAGTTAAGACCCAAGACCTATGTGAGTGCTGTAAAGGTTTAAAAGGTATAATAGTGTCTTCTCTTGAAGGTCTTGCTCCCTTGTTGGGAGAGAGGATTATATGTAATACCTAGCAATAATAAGGTAACATGCTGAGCATCGAAGGAGAGGTTAAAATACTGAGCTAGTCTGTTTCATTTCCATGAAAGCCCGCTTCCTTAACATGTTAAGGCGTCTGTCAAATAACTCACTTGTAACAGGGAACCTGACAGTTCTTATAGCTGAAGGTCAGTGTCCTGTTAAAGTCACTCAGCACTGTGACCAGGGCACTTATCCCAGTTCTAATTGTTTGTGTAGCTACCCGGTGAATGTCTGCCCGTCCTCCACACTACACCATAAGAAGTACCACGAAGGCAGGGAAAACAGCTTCTGGTCGTATTGCTTCCCTCAGTTCCAGGCACAGGAACTGTGCAGAGTATTTGTTAACGAAAGAGGCCCCCTGTCCATCCACTCTGGCCATGTTATACTGGGAGAGGCTCATTCTGGTGGGCGCCTCTTAAGGCGTGCAGTTCATTTGGCAACACTGTTTCTACATCATATGGGGCTGTTGAAGGGATTATGTTGTAGATGAAAGTAAGGCACATCCCTGCCCTTTTCACCACCTTACTCATTATTACCTGACCAGACTCCAACCTGTGCAGTAATTTGCTTCACAACTAGGTTTTTCAAAAATTTAATTTTCTACCTTAAATTTATTGTCCGTGGTTGCCCGAGTCTCCATTAATCCCTGGGTTCAGCAAATGTAAGTGTACTGATTTATTGAATTCCTTGTAAGCTGTTTCTGTGCTACTGAAAACCTTTCCAGGGCTTTTCAGTGCCCCTCAAGGTAAGGATTGGTATTTTATGTTCTCTAAAGAAGGTGCCCACCTTGCCCTCCTGCTTTTTCTCCCCCTTCCCTGACTGTGGAGCAGTGTACATCCTCCTCTTCTCCCCCAGAAATGTCATCTGTTGGAGTTCCTTCCTTCTCTCAAGGCCCAACTCCAGCCTTACCGCCCGGATGACATCAGGGTTTCACAGTGAAGAGACCCACTCACAAGGGCCCCCCAGCCTGTGCACTCTTGGCTGCTGGAGTGCCTCCATGTTCTCTTTGCCTGGGCCTGTCTGCCTGCCTGCCTTCACGGCTCATATCAAGCAATTCACCACCCAGAGAACCCCACGGTATTGCTCCTCCATCAGCCCCAGTGGTCATGGGCTTCATGGGGCCTTGCCTGTGTCTCCCTTTTCTCTGTGACCATCTTATCACCTAGCTAAAGGGTGTGCTTCTCGAGGGCAGAAGCCTTGTCCACTCTTCTGGAAGTCTCTGCAGTGCAGAGCAGGGGAAGGTTCACTCCTATGGAGAGGACTAGAGAGCCAGGAAACCGTACCTAATGCTTTTCCATCTCAAGATTTGAAGGATACCCAGTTGGTTTCCAGGGCTTCCCTTCAGCATTTCTTTCCTTGCAGCAAAATTACAAAAGTTTAGGAAAAATGTGAAGAAGAAAACCTCCCCTTCCTCCAACCTATAGCTTTCTTTTGTTCTAAGATTTGAAGACAAGTGTTGCCCAACAGATGTTTAATGTGAGCCACAGATACAATTAAAAAATTTTTTTTTAATGTTTGTTTATTTTTTGAGAGAGTGAACAGGGAGGGGCAGAGAGCGAGGGGAACAGAGGATCTGAAGCAGGCTCTGCACCCTCAGCGAGAGCCTGATGTGGGGCTCAGACTCACGAACCGTGACATCATGACCTGAGCTGAAGTCAGACGCTTAATTGACTAAGCTATCCAGGCACCCCTACAATTAAATTTTCTAGTTGACACAGTAAAAAAGTAAAATAACAGATGAAGTTAATTCTAATAATATATTTTATTTAACCTAGTATGCAAAAATAAATATGACTTCAACAAAATCCAGTATATTTTATGCTTACAGCACAGCTTAATTTAGTCTAGTCACATTTCAAGTGCTTATTAGCTATTTGGACAACCATGCAGTTTAAAGACCTGTCTCCCCACTGGACACTCCACTTTAATGTGACTGACATTGGGTGCCATCTTAAAGTGAACGTCAAAAGAAACTTGCCTTTTTTAGTTCTCCCCCAACAAGCTGCTATTATGAGATCCATGGAATAATTGATGGCATCTAAGAAGCAAGGAGATGATGGTATTACCAATCTGTGTATTCCCTTCTGGTTTCTTCCTCTGCACGCCTTACATGGGAGAAATGTTACAGCTTGCTGTTTTCACGTACCATGCCTTTTGCCCAGCTGATGATGTATTCATATATTTAGTCATTAGGCATGTTTCTGTTGGCCATTTAGGTTGCTTTTCATTTTTTGATTTTATAAATAATGTAGTGATGACCATTTTGTTGCAGGTGACTGTTTCCATAGAGTCGATTCCAAGAAGTTGGATTGCTAGGTCTAGGAGTAAGAACATCTGGGTTTTGCCATTTGTTGCCAGAATTCCTCTAGAGAGGATTGTTTTCATGTCTTCATTCTTTCCTTTCTTATTCTTTAAAACAAATTCAAAAGACTAGTCTTTTAGGGGCGCCTGGGTGGCTCAGTCGGTAAGTGTCCGACTTCGGCTCAGGTCATGATCTCATGGTTCATGAGTTCGAGCCCCACGTGGGGCTCTGTGCTGACAGCTCGGAGCCTGGAGCCTGTTTCAGATTCTGTGTCTCCCTCTCTCTCTCTGCTCTTCCCCCACTCACGCTCTGTGCCTCTCTCAAAAATAAACAAACATTAAGAATAAATGGACACCTTATTTAAAAAAACACAAAAACTAGGGGCGCCTGGGTGGCGCAGTCGGTTGAGCGTCCGACTTCAGCCAGGTCACGATCTCACGGTCCGTGAGTTCGAGCCCCGCGTCGGGCTCTGGGCGGATGGCTCAGAGCCTGGAGCCTGTTTCCGATTCTGTGTCTCCCTCTCTCTCTGCCCCTCCCCTGTTCATGCTCTGTCTCTCTCTGTCCCAAAAATAAATAAACGTTGAAAAAAAAAAAAACACACAAAAACAAAAACAAAAAGACTAGTCTTTTGACAGTGTTTTGAAAGTACCGGTATTACCATCACTGGAATTTTTTTGAAGAGGGGGAATTAATTTAGTAGGCAGAGTTAGTAATTAATTTTGTATTTTGTTTATTACCTGGAAGATTAAATCCTTTTCCACATGTTTATTTACTAGTTGTATTTCCTCTTTGGGGAATGTGTGCTCCTGTCCTTCATGGTGAAACCTTGATGAATAAGTGTCACACCCTCATCTCAAACTACCAAGGGCACAACATGTTTGAAACATGATTTGTGTTGACTCTTAAACAAATGCCTGACTCCTGGCTTTAACTAAGCCCCGTAAAGGGTATGATGCCTTCCCATAGTAAGCCACAAAATAGTCTAGGCTGGGGAGGGCTTGGTAGCAGGAAGCTTTGAGGGTGGCTCTGATCCCACAGCCTCCCTTGTTGGCATTGATGGGGGTTCCATTTTGGAATGAACCACTTTAATGCAGGCCCAGATTTATTGTGCAGATTCTTTAATTTTTATTTTCAGAAGATGACTATTCAAATGGAAATGTATATAGGCTTTGCCCTAGCTTTCTCTTTACCTTAATATGTGTAAAAGGTTGTGCAAGGTGTCAGAAAATAAAGGTTTTATGTTTCCTAAAATATGTAGTGCAAAACAAATGTCAGTTAGTGAGTAGTTCTTTTTTCATTCCCCAGGATGTGGCATTTTGGTTCTTGAGGGAACAAGGCAGTGGTAACATCTGATTTTGACAGTGAGGAGGGAGGAGGAAAAGTGATGAATACGACTAAGGTGATTACTTCTCGAGTCAGGGTTGGAACCCCAGGGAATAGCAATGGTGTTCCTAATGTGAACATTCTAGCACTACTCTTCTCTTCCTTACCTCTCTCCGCCTGCTTTCTAAGATAACGTGGCTTTTTACACAAATCCAGATTACTGCAATAAGCTTTACATCTCCAGAAACATGTGGAACTGTGCCTTATGTAAAAAGTTTTGATTTAGTAACCTTGGATTTTATCCTCATGTCAGTGTTAACTACTTCAAGAAACATTTGGGGCCTTAAGAAGGTTCTAATTAGAATGAAACTCTTGGGTTTGATCCTTTTGTGAAATAATGTAGTCACTTCTTGCAACACATGAGGTGGGTGCACTGTGTTCCCAAATGGAGTTCTAGTCAAGTGGGTGCCTCTCGGGGCTGAGTTGACCCTTTCTTCTGTCTCCTTATTGCTGTGGCACAAGCTGGAAAAGGGGCAGGAACCTGCTGGGCCCCTTGGCCACACCACAGTGGGTCTTCTTTGTCCATATTGGTTTTATCCTTGTTAGGTAACGAGGCTAACCGCCCTGTTGAGGCTGGTGTTTCCCCTCCTCCGGGGTCAGGTTCAGTCCTAGATAGATGCAAGCTATCTTGCATCCTTAGGCTTTTTCTGTTTGTCTCTTCTCTGCTAGAAGGCTGTTTGGTTTTTACTTGTCTTTAAAAGAAAAAGAAAAACAATCTTCCTTCAATGCTGCTGTTATTACAAGCTACTTTTTTTTCATTTCTTACTTTGTCAACCTAATTTTAAAAAACTAGTCTTCAGCTTCAGCTCTATCCCTGCACTCATTAACTGTGTGGGGGTGATTTACCTAAACTCTGACTCCTCCAAGGAAACCATCCTCCCTGGGTCTTTATCGACATCAGTGTAGACAAATCACATGACTCTTTCGTAGTCCTTTCCCTCCTGCTCAGACTCTTCTCTCAGACCATGCTGTCAATGCATTTCTCTCCATCTTTTTTTATTACTTCCACAGTTTCCTCTGTGCTCCCAAAATAGAGGTGTCCTGGAGGCCTTGGTTCAAATCCTGACTCTACTACCTGCTACTAGGCAAGTCAGAGCGCTGTGCCTCTGTTTCCTCATTTATGAAATAGGGGACGTAATACATCAGAAGGTTGTATGAAGACACCTGGCATTAAATAAGTGCTCAGTAAGTGTTAGCTGCTGCCATTCTTATCATCGTCATCATTTGTACTGCTGTAATGCAGCTGGGGCTTTGGAACAGGACCTGGCGGGGCTGTCCAGTGAATTTTTGCATGGCTCCCACAGGTGAAGGAGGAACCCGAGGAGCCACTTTACATTGACTCGCACGGTCACATAAGAGGCCCAGTACCTCTTTGGTCCCCCCAGCCACAGTGTGTGCTGTCTCAGGGCTGTGTCCAGACCATTAAAGAGATCGGTTTCTGCTCAGAAAGGCGGAATCAGAATTTGTGCCTCCTAACTGTAAAACCTAGCAGGGAGAAAATTATCCCAGTTCCTAACAGGTATCCAAAGGCAACAGTCCATCTGTGGACACAATGACTTACCAAGTTCGGTCTGCTCAGTCACTCACTCACAGATTGCTGACTTAGCTAACCCTGCATTTCAAAAAACAGAAACCGAAAGCCCTGGGCCATTCCATAGTCCATGCTCTAAAGCCTGGGGCTGCACACAGTCCTACCATAAAGCCCAAGGTTCTTGTCTGTTTCTTTTTATTGTTCACATAGCAGAAACTCCTAAAGGCGCGAAGGGCCTGCCCACACCTTAATCTTGTGGCCAGGCATGTGATCATATGGTTTGGAAAGTCAGGAAGAGGAGATTTTAGATGTCTAGCATTTTCTCATCTCAACCTTTTGCTGTTCCTCCAGCGCCAACCCCCGCCCCCCCCACCCCGGACTAGATACGCATGTAAATTTGGGGGAATTCTGTATTCTGTGCTTTAAGTTTTCTCTCGTTGGATTTTACTTGGTGAGTACTCTGGGAAGGGCACAATTAATAAATTAATTGAACCATTCTTTTGGACTTGGCTAAGAGGTGGCCTGGGACGCTTCTGCCTTCAGGGGATAATGGAAGGGCTGTGCTTAGCCCTCTGGAGGCCTTGAGCCGGGTGTATACCAATCCCACCTTCTTTGGGGACCTCTGTTTTCTGAGCATCTGTGAATTTTATCTTCATGTGAAAACTGCCCTGGAATGGAAACTTGCACCACTCACAGGATCTTTTTCCCTTTTTGGTTTGTTGTGCTCTGCTTACTGCTCACTTTCACTTCATGGTTTCATGTGTAAACATGTGAAGAAGAAACTGGTCGCACACAGGCTGCTACTCAGTGTGGTATTTCATTAAGAGTCCTCACCAAACATTTTCAATCTTGCTTCTTTCCCCTCGTCCCAGCTGCAAATGAGTAGTTAAATAAGGGCTAGTGTTGCTTTCTGGGAACTGTTAGTGGAAAAAATAGGCAGACTTAAAGAGAGACTGGGATGTGAATATGCACAGCAACTGGATCCTGATGGGGTGCATAGAATTTGGAAGGCTGATTGGGGTCTCAGAGAATTTCTAGTCAGATAAGGAACAGCCACAGAGAGGGGCGCCTGGGTGGTTCAGTTGGTTCAGCATCCGACTCTTGCTTTCAGTTCAGGTCATGATGTCGCAGTTCCTGGGATTGAGCCCCGCATCGGGTACTGCACTGACAGCATGGAGCCTGCCTGGATTCTCTCCCCGTCTCTCTGCCCCTCCCCTGCTCACGCTCTATCTCTCTCTCTCAAATAAATAAGCTTTAAAAAAAAAGCCACAGAGATGGGGCGCCTGGGTGGCGCAGTCGGTTAAGCGTCCGACTTCAGCCAGGTCACGATCTCGCGGTCCGTGAGTTTGAGCCCCGCGTCGGGCTCTGGGCTGATGGCTCGGAGCCTGGAGCCTGTTTCCGATTCTGTGTCTCCCTCTCTCTCTGCCCCTCCCCTGTTCATGCTCTGTCTCTCTCTGTCCCAAAAATAAATAAACGTTGAAAAAAAAAAAAAAGCCACAGAGAGAAAGATTATATCTGCAGTCACAGAGCGCATTAATGACAGAGCCCAGAATGCAACTGTCTCCTGGATGCCTAAACTCTTCCTTGCCACTCTGCCACCTTTCCTACAGTGCTACTTCTAAATTCCATCTCTAGGGGCACCTGGGTGGCTTTAGTCGGTTAAGTGTCTGCCTTCGGCTCAGGTCATGATCACGCAGCTCGTGAGCTCGAGCCCCATGTCGGGCTCTGTGCTGACAGCTCGGAGCCTGGAGCCTGCTTTGTGTCTCCCTCTCTCTGCCCCTCTCCCACTTGCACTCTGTCTCTCTCTCTCAAAAATAAACATTAAAAAAAAATTCCTTCTGTAGTATCTAGAGAAGCAGAGTATTTTCATTACTCCTTTCTAATTATGTGCCCCCTTTTTTTTTTCATTTTATCCCCTAATAATTAGACCTAATAAGTCCCCTTCAGCAGAAATGGGGAACAGCAACTGAAGTAGCCTTGCAGCCAGAGTTGCAAGCCCCGGTGGCACGGTACTCTCATTCTTCCTACGGAAGGTGCCCTATTCAAGAAGCACACCTGGCTCAGTCTCCAATCTCATGCCTATGCCGTGCTGTTCTCCCTGCCCAGAGTGACCCGTTCCCACAGATGTCACCCTGGGTTAGACCAGGCTTCACTGTTTCAGATGGGAGCGCGCACGTGTATGCCTGCGCACACACAGAGGCCGAGGCCCATGCCTGGCACACAGTAGGTAATCACCCCAGCCAGAAGCCATCTTTCCCATGGCCTTTCTAATCTGTGCTACTCAAGTTACAGTTGTTGGTGCTGCCCTGTGGTTTGTCTGTGTATAGATATATTTATCTCCTCAGCTAGATAGTAAGTAAGCTTCTGGGCTAAAGAAGTCATGACTAATACATTTTGTTTCCCCACAGTGTCTGCTCGGTTCCTTGCATATAATTTGCACCAGATAAAAATGGTTGAATATGAACAATTTCCTTTTGAGGAAATTGCCTTAAGCATGCTATAAGAGGAAAGCCTGGAAATTCTAGTACTTGTGAGGACTGGTGAATAAATCCAGGCCTTGCAAACTTCTCTGATGCCCAGCCCAGCCCGAGGTATATAAATTGAGATTGTCAGGATTTAATACAAGTGGATTTAGTTTTGCTGTCCTGAGTGTGGATGTTTTCTCTGCCTTTTCCCCCCTGTTGTGTTCTGGTTGTCAAGGACCCGCCAGGATTGTAACACAGAATTGTCGAGTACTGCCCTACCCCGAGTAAGAAATGTTGCTACTCCTCAGAAGCCTCGGTGGCCTGAATGCCACACTCAACTTCTAGACTGCCCTGCCTTGGGCATCAGTCCTCTTGGCTTTGTACCATTCTACCTGTTTGGCTAGTTGGCTGCTTGGCCGTGAGTAACTCTGGCCATGCTTGCAACCTGGAGGGAATCTTCCAGGCATGTTTGGCCTTCAGGGGCAGAGTAACCTGACATCCATTTTAATGGCTTATCAACTTGTTCCTCTAAGAGGGCAGTGCCTAGGCTGCCCACGGCTGTGGTAAAGGTGTGGTTGCTTCCTGAAATGGCCCAATCTCATGCCCTTCCTGTGTTGACATCAAGCTCTGACGGCTTTCACAAAAGCCTCTTTAGCCAGGAAGGCTGAAATGGTGACACAGCAGCACAGCTCAGTTGGAAATAGGTAACACAGTCAGGGTTTGTCTGAAATCTAGGGACCTTGGGGAAAAATTTTGAGCCTCCTCCAACTCCGAGCTGGCTCCCACCGAGATCTTGCTCTTGTCTCACTGGACCAGCTGCCCGTAGTCACACCCTAGCAGAGAGTGAGTAGCCTAAGCTCTCGGCTAAGTAGTAGTTCAATGTTTTCAGACATGGCCAGGCCGAAAGTTGAAAGCAATCTAAAGAATCAAAGGGGATGGGGGGAGTACAAATTCAGGAGTCAGATGGATCCGAGTTTGAATCCAGGCTCTGCCACTATCTAGCTGTTGACTTTGGCTAACCGAGTAAACTTCTCTGAGCCTCGGGTCCCTGGTGGAGCCGCCTCTCAGTGCTGCTGCATAAAGCACTCGACGCCTTGACTGGCACAAAGAAGGCTCTTAGCAGCGATTCCTGTGTTTCCTCAGCCTTGTCCCACCTCACCCTCCTGCTTCCATTCCCCTGTGCTGCTGTTGCAGAAAGGCATGGTTTCCTCACCGCTTGGACTAGGTCTTTATTTTGTCCCCTTTGCTTTTTTTCATATTGCAACAGGCATCCCGGGCCCAAATCCTAGACAAAGCCACAGAGTATATCCAGTATATGCGAAGGAAAAACCACACACACCAGCAAGATATCGATGACCTCAAGCGGCAGAATGCTCTCCTGGAGCAGCAAGGTGAGCACATGAGCCGGTGGGGCAGCCGGCCCTGCTGTGCTCCGGCCAGGTCAGGGCTTCGCACCTGGGCCTGCAGAGTCAGAACCAGTCACGGAGCGCGTGCTCATAAGCAGCGGCAGCCCTGCTTCTTGGGCCTGAATAGTTGAGTGTTAGAACCATCCTGAGGAAGGACCTGAGCCGCCAGTGAGGGAACAGTGGAGTCTAGGGGTTGGACATTTGGAGACTTTTTTTCTGACCTGATCTCTCCCCTTCTTGGGGCTCAGGTGCTCTGCCTGCGGTAGGGGTCACACCTGGCATCAGGTGTCTCAAAAGAGCTTTGAGGTCCTTGGATTGGAGTGTGCTTTGTAAGTACCAGAAACTCCAGGTTTTCAGGGACAGTGAGCCCTCCCCGTTGTCAATGGTAGTCCAATCAGGGCAGCCTATGGGCCAGGCCCATGCTGTTCTCCAATGCTCACACCCACCTTTTCCTACAACCACAGGGGAAAGCGAGAGCTGATCAAGTTCTTTGTTCCTGGGGAATTCACTTCTCTTCCTCCCTCATGGAAGATGCAAGTAAAAGGAAATGCAAGTAACCACCTGGGTTAGAACACCTCAAATAAAATAAAATAAAATAAGATAAAATGAGTGGGTTGACCTTCCAGGCTCAAGATGAGCTGAACCCCGAGGGATGGGCAGTGGGGGGCAGTATCGGGTTGGTTACTGGGCCACGCAGCCTGCATGGAGGGGCTGTGTGTCGAGAGGCCCAGGTATGCTGTGTGCATTGGCGACTTGCTTCCAAGTGTCCAGCTTGTCTTTCCAAGTGGATCTTGTACGAGAGAGCTAAGCCGGAACTTTTCTTTGGCCGACATCTTATGTCATCCTTCCCTGCTGTTGTGTGGCCTTCACACCCTTGTGGAGCCTGGCATCGCCAGGCCATCTTCTCTGTCATTGTGCTGCTGGGTCCCACAGGGAGCGTATGCTCCTGTCTCTACAGTCGACTTCCATGGCAGGATGGTGACATCACAAGCCTTCTCTTTAGGGTTGGGAGGCATTGCAGAGTGGCTGGCCATGTCCACTGGGCCCCCAGGTCTGGCTGGGAAAGGAGGAAGGAAATGAAGTGTGTGGGTGGAACAGGCACCAGAAGGGAGTTACTTCTGAGCCACCCTGAGCCTCGGGGGCCAGCAAGCCCTTCGGAAGAACAGGCTGGACCCTGAGCTGAGACTCGGTTGCTTCCCTAGTCTCCAGAAGGCTGTAACCCGCTCGCTTGGTTGCCTTTCAGTCCGTGCACTGGAGAAGGCGAGGTCGAGTGCCCAACTGCAGACCAACTACCCCTCCTCAGACAACAGCCTCTACACCAACGCCAAGGGCAGCACCATCTCTGCCTTCGATGGAGGCTCAGACTCCAGCTCGGAGTCGGAGCCCGAAGAGCCCCAAAGCAGGAAGAAGCTCCGGATGGAGGCCAGCTAAGCTCCGCGGGGCAGGCCAGCAATACAAACTGTCTGTCTCCTCCATCGTCCCATCCTCCTTTCAGTTCATCCTTAGAACCCTCAGAACCATTTAAGAGACTCTTGTTTTCCTCTTTTCTCTTTTTTTTTTTTTTAATTTTATTTTTACGTAGAAGCTCTTGGACAACAGCTCTCGTTCTCCTTCCCCATTTCCACAAGCTTTTTTTTAATGTTTCCCTTCAGGGATTCCCTGTCCCCACCAGGAATTTTTAAACCAAAATACCCCAACTTGGCAGCTTTTTCTGTGGAGGACAGACGGCCGGCCGGACCTCTGAGCACATGGTGTCCTGACCACCCACCAGCTCCTCCAGCCCCGCCGGGCACATGCCCGGAGGACTCCTGCCCCTCCCAGGCCTTTCCTCCCAGGCCACCCTCACCTCCGTTTGATAGACTTTGTGAATCTGTGGACTGCTCTACTTTAAGAAGATGACCAGTTTGGAGTAATCAGAATTAATCCCCCTTCTTTTTAAGTTTTTGTTTTTGTTTTTTTCTAAAAAGCTATTTATCGCTCCTATTGAAAGGCCAGATCCTTGAAGAAGTTTGTGGTATAAATACAAGTGGGGACAGATTTGCAGCACAGAGTCTTTGGCCTGTTTCACTCCTGCTTCTCCCAGCCAACCTTAGGGAGGGCTGCGTGACACTCGTGTGGTATGTGTGGGGGACAGCGGGCAGCAGTGAAGTGGTAGCCGCCAGGGGGTGGTGGGGGGTGGGACAAGGAGGGAGGATCGGGTCGGGTAGAGGTTTTGTATTGAGGGCCAGTGATGATGTTTTGATATTTATTTCCTGCTACTGAAATTTGAATCTGAGTGAATTGTCCCTACTTCTGATGACGTCGGTATTGCAAAGCGACAGATTCATAAAGTAATGATCAAATCTTCCTTTCTTTCCGTGTGTATTTCTAAGAAATAGAGCCAACTGATTTTGTATGTAAATACCAAGAGCAATTTACCTGGTACTAAACCCGCACCCCAGTGCGGACCCTTCCCCACCCTGACCCCCTTCCTGTTCCAACTGTCCTGGACCCCGTTCCCATTGTGTGATCCAGCCCTGGTCCTGGCTGCGGTCAGCAGATCCCAGTGAAGGGTTTTGTGTGTTTAGGCCTCATTTCTTTGTCTTTTTCCTACTCCGTTCCTGGCATTTGCTGATTTCTAGTGTGTACTCTGTAGTCTCAGTCCGTGTTTGATTCCATTCCATGGAAATAAAAAGTATGTTGTACATACTGCCCAAGAATTGTCTTGCAAGTTAAGGCTTTCCCCTTTACTATAAGACTATAAATAAAAACTTATTTTATCCTTCTTGGTGGTGGTGTCTTCTTGCCCTTGTAGAGGCCAAGACGGTTAAGGAAAGAGCCCTCTGGAGGCCATGGGGGGGAAACCTGAGAGAGAAGCAGAGGTCACTTACGTGGGCTTGCAGAATGAGGAGCTCCTCTAAGCCAGAGCACCCCTCTTTTTGTTCTCAGGGCTCAGCTCCGCTGGGCCGGCCAGGGAGTGGGTAAACCAGTGGTGGTGACTTTGCTCATTGGATAGAAGCCTTTTTAGTTCCAACAGGGATGGGGTTAACCAGGGCAACATTTCTAGATACAGCTCCTGCTAAATAAATGGCCCTTGGGGAATTGGTAGCCCAGAGCTGTGTGTTTGGGTTTCTCCTGGTAATGAATGCCCAGTTCGGAAGTGACTGGTGTTCTCCAGGTCCTTTGAGTTTCTAGAGAGTTCCACCACAGTAAGAGGAGGCAGCAGAGCTGCCAAGCACTAGTGGTAAAGGAGGCTTCAACAGCACCGAGTTAGCTCTACTCGGCCTAGGGACCAACACTGGCCTCAACTCATTTGACCTCGAAAGGAGGAGAGTTTATGGCCAGAACACAGCTCAGCTTTGGTTTTCCTGTCTGGCTGACAAGAAATACTGCTATTCCTAGACCAAGGGAGGGAGTGAAGTTAAATCGGTTCTTCGATTTGTCCCTGTCTTTAGAATGGTAATGCTGGGGCTTCTGTCAACCAGATGTCAAACTCAGAGTATCTCTTTTTAGTTAATGGGAGTTGACACGTAGGCTGTGTTTCTACAACAGGCAGTTTGGAGCATGACCAAACCAAGCCCCCAAAACCATGATTGCAATTAGGAAACCAAGGATACTGGGAGAACAACATCCCATTTATTAAAGGCCCTCCTTTCTAAGATAGGAAAGAGACAAGAATAAGAAAATGGGAACGAAGTCGAGTGATAAGGTCGAAGAGGGTAGTAAGCCCTCTAAGTTAGGATGCCTTCCTTTTTTTTATTGCCCTTTACCATATGTCTTTATATGTCCGGCCTTAATTATAAATCTCAGACACAGCTAGCTTGGTCAGGGTGGGCCTTAGAAGCAAGCTGCAGGTGAAGGAAAACGTGGTCCCGACATGGAGGGACTGTGCAGCTGGGCTCCTAGGAGGTGGGGAACAGGACGAAGACCAGTCGAGCCAGCACGACGATAGGTGATGTCCCTGAGAGCCTGGCTTTCAAAGAAGTTGAGTTTTAGGCTTCTCAAAATTTCAGTAAACCAGTTGGAAGAAAAGGGCCACAACGGATAGCTGGTTCCGGGGAAAATTTGATCCAACTGACTGACATGCCGAGCAGACTGGCAAGTGGTGGAGGAAAGCCGGTGCCGCTGGGAGCAGCTGCCTGGAAAGGAAAGCAAGGTAAGAGACCCAGGCTGCTCGCTACAGGGGATGAGCCAAAGCCCCAGCCAAGTTTCTTCTGGTCTGTCTAGGAAGCCAGTGTATGTACCCCCCCAGGACACCGATGTTTGACCACGGGTTGCTTTCACAGCGAGTCATGGTGCTCTGGCAGGCCCGCACAAAGCCAGAGAACCTGGTGACCTGCCTGGTCACTGCAGCAGGTGGCTTCACCGAGGGTCCTGTTGAAAGCCACCCCTTGTTCTTTTGCAATGGTAAGCTTGATATTTTCCTACCTTTACGATTGCCCTGAGTGCGAGGGTTTTTTTTTTAAATGGCCCAGTTTTTAAAATTCTTTTTTTTTTAATGTTTTCATTTATGTTTGAGAGAGAGAGAGAGAGAGAGAGAGAGAGAGAGAACGCGAATGGGGGAGGGGTAGACAGAGAGAGGGACAGAGGATCTGAAGCGGGCTCTGTGCTGACAGCAGAGAACCCGATGTGGGGCTCAAACTCACAAACCGTGAGATCGTGACCTGAGCCAAAGTCAGACGCTCAACCAACTGAGCCACCGAGGCACTCCCTCAAAGTTCTTGGTATGCTAATTCCATATGTAGAGTAGTTGTGAGTTTAGCAAAGAATTACCTCAGCTCGCAGAGTTATCATCTTAGCTGGGAGAGGTTTGAAGAACGAGACTAAGTAGATGATCGGAGTGGAGCTCTGACCCTGGCTGAAGAAAGCAGAATTCTGTTTCTAATAAGAGAGTACTTTATGCTTGGGTTCTGAAGGCAGACTGCCTGAGTTCAAAATCCTGGCTCTGTCTGTCGCTGGTAGTCTCCGGGGAGTCCCTTCTCCCAGCCTCAGTGTCCTCATCCATGAAGTGAGGAGAATAATAGTGCTAGCCTCACAAAGTGGCCGTGAGGGTTAAATGAAAGAATGCTTCTGATGTGCTTGACCTAGGGTCCACAGGAGCACTCAGGTGCTGGTGGTCATTATCTCCTGCGGTCAGCCTCCCCTGGAGTACGCGAGGGTGGGTATCTTGGTGCCCCCCCACCCCCAGATGTGCCCTGTCCTTACAAAGTTTGACTCCCAAAAGCAAAATAACACAGAGGACGAAAAGAAGCTGTTGAGGAAAGAGGCACAGCTGAGCTGAATTAGCCAAGTGGGTGTGAGGCCAGGCTCTTTTTAAGACTGCACTTGGGAGAAAAGCGGGGGGAAGGAAGAGGGGTTTGGGGAGCCATCCACCTGACAGGACTGCCTTGATGATGTTGCCCTTGTCCCACTGGGGCTCTACACTCTTGAGGGCCGGCTGAGGGCTGTCTAGCCACCCACTTTTGAAGCCCCGAGCAAAGGCGATGGCACGGGGCCACACCCGTTTTTATGCCACACGCTGGCGGCCGCCTCTCTGGTTGCCGGGCAGGTCTACAGGCCAGCCAGAGCAAGGCAGTGTCTCAGGACTGTTTGCCAGGCTCCGTTCTGGACAGCCTCCGGGAACACGAAACTAGAGCCTTTCTTTGTTCAAAACAGTTTCTCTAGCCTGAGGAGGAAACCTGGGTAGGGAGCGGGAGTTTGCCAACCTCTACGTCGGCCGTACCGAAAACCCATGGTGAGACCTGGGCCCCTTCTGAAGGGTCCTGAAGCGTGGATCACGAACAGGCAAAGACAGACGTCCTTCAGCGTTTGGGGTTTTACTAAGGCACGGACTAATTCGTACAGCGCCCGGCTGTCCTTGGGAAGGGGACAGACAACAACAACAAAAATATTTTCTAGTTAATTCCTGAGGTAGAAGTCAAATTGGCCAAATACCCTATTCCTGGACAAGTTTGGATAAGCAGGCTTAACCGTACCCAGGACCGGAGTGACGGCATCAGGCAGGCCCCCGCTTGAGTTTTGGAGGCTCTCCCAGCAAACCATCACCAGCTGCTAAGTGTCGTCACTGCTTTATCAGGGTCAGTCAGGGTGGGGCGGGAAGCCCGAGGAGCTTCAGGGCTAGCGCCTGACTGGCTAGGTTAGGCCACAGGCTCTGAACTTGCCCATCTGGATTGGCTCTGGGTGACACTGCCCTGGTTTCCTGAGGCACAACATGAAGACAGCAGTGGCACAAAGTGCCATTGTGAGGCGTAAAGGCCTAAGTGTGAAAGTCCTTGAACTGTGCCTGGCGCTTGGTGAGTACCCCGATGTACTTAGGTCTGGCTGCCATCATAGGTCCTGGGCCGCGCAACCATTTCTGTTTGCGTTTTGTTGAAATACGGAGTGAATAAATTCTATCTTTCAGCGCATTAAAATCCTTAAAGGAAAGTAAATTTAAATTTACTTACTTAAATTTAAGGAATTTAAATTCCTCAAAGGAAGTAAATACATGTTGAATACCAAGGGGTGAGTTCTGATGGAACTCTAGCAACACCACAGATGTATTCCCTGTGGAAAAAATCTGGACTTGGGAAATGAAATATATCCTTGCTGGCTGGATCAGAACCATTTACCATTACCATACCGGTTACTTCTCCCCGTTCTCCATTCTGGTTTTAATTTGGATTTCTGCAGTGCCTGCTGGCCCACATCATGCCACGCCCAGAGATACTGCAAAAGCCCATCTTGTGACTGCTGGATGTTTCCTGCCAGGGCCTGGTTACGATAGTGGTTGAGCCCTTGTTTTTCAGCCTTCCCTCCTGGGGCACCATGAGCAGAGCTGCCTGGAGGGGTGAGGCGGGCACAGCCTAGCCTGTTGGCTCCACGTGGTCTGACGACTAGACCCCAGGGCCCAGGGGCTCCAGCTCACGCTGGCTGACACGTGTATACCTTGTTCACACACACACACACACACACCCAGCAGGATGGGCGTGTCTAGAAAAGAGCCGAACAGGTGGCCCTGGACAGTTCACAACCAGCTGGGCAGGCTCCCTCCTGTGCCCTGTGCTGGATGCCAGCTGCACCAGCAGGCCTGTTCTGACTGCCAGGCCCCATTTAGGATTGTTTTCCTCTGATGTCCATGGCAGAAGTAGGGTCCTTTCATACCTATAGAGCCTTCTCTGGGCAAAATTGTCCAGCACAGTGTCTATTAATTTTTCCCAGTAAATTAAAGGCCATGGGCGGGGGAGGGGGAAAGAATCAAGGATCCAACGTTGAGAAATCCGTGCCAGAACCTTCCACCCCAGTGCCGAACATGGTTAAGAGTTTGAGCCTCCCGCCAAGAAAACCAGAAAGCTGACGGCTACCATAGCAGGCCAGTAGAGAAAGGTACATACTCCATAAGCTGGCTCCTGCAAGGGCCCAATGAGCCGTGCAAAGTCTGGTTCAAGAAATAACCAAATGGGGGCGCCTGGGTGGCGCAGTCGGTTAAGCGTCCGACTTCAGCCAGGTCACGATCTCGCGGTCCGTGAGTTCGAGCCCCGCGTCGGGCTCTGGGCTGATGGCTCAGAGCCTGGAGCCTGTTTCCGATTCTGTGTCTCCCTCTCTCCCTGCCCCTCCCCCATTCATGCTCTGTCTCTCTCTGTCCCAAAAATAAATAAACGTTGAAAAAAAAATTAAAAAAAAAAAAAAGAAATAACCAAATGCGCATGCAGAGCTGCCACCCACACCCTCACTCCTCACCAGCCGGAGGAGTCCAGCTGGCAATGTGGCTCCCACGCACATGCTTGAGAGCTTCATTGTTTCTTATCTCCCGGTGCCATCAACAGCTCGGAGGTGGCAGGGGCAGATCTGGGGCTAAAGGACAGTGGCCGATGGCTTTAGGCCAAAGGCCACGGCAAGGCCAGCCAGCTGAAAGAAGAAATGTCACGTCCACAGCAAATACCTACCACAAAGCCAGCGGGAGACTTCAGCTAGAGGAACTCTGGTTCAAACAGCTTGACTAGGTTTCCCTGCAGGAAATGAGTCCGGGGCCGTGAACACTTAGGCAGGCATTTCCAACTGGGGGCTCCCATGAGGCCAGGGACTGGTCTTAATGCTCGCCGCTGCACCCCTATCACAGTGCCTGGTCTGTCACTGGATATACTACAAATACACAAATGAGTGCATGCCAAGGGACTCCAGCCTCCCAGTGTACGTTCATTTCTGCACACTTTTAGGTCACTTCTGGGGTTGCCTCTACCTGAGTTCAACCCACAGGTGTTTGAGCAGCCCATATCCTCAGCCCAGCACTGTGCCAGGCACTGGGGAGACTCAGGCAGCTAATGAAGCCCAGGCCCTGCCTGCAGAAAGCTCAGAGGAGGTAGAAACCAGACTCAAGCACATGGATACCAAAGGAGTTCTGAAGCTGGTCCCTCGATGAGAAAGTTGGCATGTGGCGGGACAAGGAACAGGGCCAGGCCATCGCTTCCCAAGCTCTGGTGTGCCCCCCTTCCTCCCTCCCCACAAGAGCCCAGCAGAGGCTTTGGGTGAAGGGAAGGTGGGCCAAAGCCTCCACTCTGCGGGGACAGGATCACCCTTCACATTCCACCACATTCACTGGCTAGCTTGGCATCCAGACCATGGCCACCACTGCTCCCAAGAGGGAGGGGAGGACTTGAGTGGATGAGCCAGCAAAGCATCAGCCTTCCCGGGAGCACAGCATAGCTCTCCTGGGTACCCATTCCATCATACCATTGTCATCCCCCTCTGGGGGTGCCACTTGCAGGACCCTCCCCACCTTCCTGCCAGGCACTTAGTCCGCACGCCTCGGGGGCAGAGCCCCCTACAGTCCCAGGGTCCCCCCTGGCCCTCCCCTTGAGAAGACTATGACATCTAGCCTGCTCTGACTCGGGAGCTGAAGTCCTAGGCTTCTGTCACCACCTTTGTCCTATCAGCTCAAGCCATACACAGGTACAGCAGATGGCACGAAGTCTCACATCCAAGATCACCAGCGTGCAGTACTTTTTATTCTGGACAGAATGTAATGTGACCAAAGATTGAAGAGCATAGTATACTGAACCCCAATGCACCCGTTATCCAGTGTCAACGATTATCAACAGGCCCATACTTCTTCAAAGAAAAGGGATGACAGAATGAGGATATGATGATGATGACGCTATTTTATAAGTAAGGAAGTGTGGAGATGTCAAAGGGACACAGGAACCAACTGAAAGAGTTAATGGCCAAAGCTGGAATAATTTGAGCAATAAAATAAACAACATAGTATGGAACATAACCCAAAGCGTTAAATAAGTATGCACAAGTCCATACCAATATAAACAAATGAGTAGAAAAATAAATGGAGAAAAGACAAACCTCCCACAGAACTCCAAATAACTTATGTAGATACCCTACCTTCAAGGATGTGGGGCATAGCTCTCTGCTCCTTAAATGTGTACTGTGCACATGGACTTCCTTCTAAAGGGCACAGTCTGGAAAGGGGAAGAAAGAGGAATCTTGCAGTGCGATAGCCTGACACATGCTTTCAGCCAGGTCTCAAGGTTAAAAGCCCCCGGGACAAGCCATGTGGACCACACGCACCCTTGATAGGATGTGATGAGAGGGCACCTGGCCTCTGTGGCCTTACCCCCAAAACGCACAGCCCTACCCCGATCATGAGAATGTTTTCATGCAATTTCCAAGTGAGAAGCCATCTACAAAATACCTGACCGGTATTCCTCAAACTGTCAAGGCCACCCACAACAAGGAAAGCCTGAGAAACTGTCACAGCCAAGAGCAGCCTAAGGAGAGTTGACTGAATGTAATGAGGTGTCCTGGATGGAATCTGGGGACAGAAAAGGGGCATTTAGGTAAAAACTAAGTTATTCAAATAAACTATGGACTTCAGTTAATGGTAACGTATCAACATTGGTTCATTAGTTTCGATGAATGTTCCATATTCACGTAAGATGGCAACAGTGGGGGAAGCTGGCTTAAGGGACATAGGGATCTGCTATCCTTGCGATTTTTCTGTCCATCTACAACTATCCTAAAATAAAAAGGTCGTCTTTTTTAAATGCATCGTTATGATTATTTTGCAGGAGCAGTGTTTATGCAGGAGGAGCAGAGGGCAGGGAAAGTTTTCCATTAAGCCGGGCGAGCGATGAGCACTGTGTCCCCGCCTGCCTGGCTGTTCTTGGACGTACGCAAGCAGTGGGAGGGGAGCATCGGCCACCTGGCCTCGTTCTCTGAACCTCCTGCACCAGATGGTGAAAAGCAGAGTTGCCGGGAAGTGAAAGAGGATGTCCAGTCCAGGAACCGGTTAGGCAGGCCGGGCCAGGCTGCAGGGGGCGGGCTGTCTTCAGAGCTACCAGAAAGACTGACTCACCATAGCCTTGCTCTGCACTGGGGTGGCACCCATTTGGTGTGGGGATCGTTGCTCTATGCTGAAGATTTGGCAGAGCAGGAGACGAAGACCGAAGAGCGAGGCCAGCCTTCCCCGGCCACTTGCTGTCAGCATGCTCGTCCTGGTAAAAGATGGGGGCCGGCCTTCGGGGTCTCTGTCATCCAGCCCCGGAGGTAACCCACACACGTTTCGGTACTGCCTCCATCCCCGAGACCACGCACTCCACCTTCCTTTAGACACCTGGGGGGATGGAAGCTCCTGGGCAGCAGGTCTGGGTTCAGGTTCAGACTCCACTCCTTGATCGCCAGAAACCTTGGGTGATTCACTTAAGCTCTCTGACCTGTTTCGACAGTTGTAAAATGCAGATACTACGGCTGCCTCACCCACCTCGTGAGGTTGAGTCAAGGATCAAATGAGGAGAGGCAGTAGACCAGGAGGAACTCTCTTAGGGGTTATTCTTCGGGTGGATGTGGCAAGGGTGATCCGTGCCCTTCAGGCAGCAGGTAAGAACTTTCACGGATAGAGTTTTGTATGTGTTAGGATGCTTTTGGTTGCGAGTCAGAGTAAATCCACCTCAGGTTGGTTCACGTAGCTGAAAAACCCAGAAGCAAGGCAAACTGCGGGAGAGGGGTGATCAGGGTTCTGGCCATGCTTCTTAGTGAGTCAGGGAGTCTGTGCGTACTGGCTTCTGAGACTGGCTTCCTTGTAGGTAGGAAAATGGTTGTAGGAGTCCCAGGCCACACATTCTACCATCCCTAACAGGAGAGAGGTGCTTTTCCTCTATCATCAAATGTCCTGGGCTTCTCTCCGGTTTTTGTAGGCCACATGCTCAATTCTGCATCAATCAATGAGGCCAGGGCAAGCCATTTGATTGGTGTAGGCTTCTGTTCTTGCCAAAGAGGGATGGATTAAAATGATTGCCTTAGGCCAATCAGGGCCTGGTCCTGGAGGTCGGAAGGGGATCACATTCACACGAGCCTATTGGCTGCCACAGTTGGGGAGGGGAGGAATGGATGCCAACCGTGTCCACCACAGGTTTCTATCCCAGTAATAATCCACTGTTGTAGACAGCAGTGGTGGTTTGTCTCTCTAGCATCCATTTCCCCGCTTTGACTACAACCCTAATTTGGACTCGGGGCTTCGTTCCTTCCGCATTCTTAGACTGTGTGCTTCTGATGGAGCCCCATTTCCCATTCATGCAAGAAGCATGTGATCAAGACTTAGGTCATTCAGTGCACTTCAATCTGGCCACTGGATTGCTTCTCAGAAAAGCACGTGGCTTGATCAAAGGCAGTGAGACGCAGTGACACTTGCTGGGAAGGACGACTGGGACAGTGCCAGCTGCTCGTGTCTGCTGAACTTCACCCTCAGAGGATGTACGGTCTGCAGCTGTTGCTGCTGCCATTTGACAGTCACATGGAGAGAGCCTGAGGTTGGAGCTGATACAGAAAGACCGAGGAAGCTGCTAAAGCCATACAGCCAAGCTAATTCCTGGACGTCTCAGTTTAAGAGTCAACACATTTCCTCTTTGTTTTAAGCAAGTTGTAACAATGTCTTAAATCATTCAGTTCTTCCTGTTTCGTGGCAGTGAATGCCCGAGCAGCACACGTGGGTGGCTGGAATATTTGGAACAAATTCTACCAAGCACATTTGCCTTTTGAGACTAGTAGTACATGGACATAGTATTACATTACATCTCAGCCATGAAAGATGTGGAAGAATGCTGAATGAATATGGATGGGATTTGGTCTAGATCACAGGTAGGCACACTACAGCCCTTGGGCCAAATCTAGCCCACCACCTGTTTTCATAAAGTTTTACTGGAACACGACCGCACTTTGTCTATGGCTGTTTTGTCCTACCATGGCCGATCAAAGTTGAGTAGTTGTTTGCAAAGCTTAAAATACTTACCATTTACAGAGAAAATTTGCTGCCCCCTGGTATAGATGGTAGACTAATAAAACATTAGCAAATATTCCCCCCACCCCCAAGTTATTCCTGGGCTCCCAAATGGAAGCAACATTGAGTAGCCCTCCATCATAGACTTCTATCTGTATCATTAACCTCAGGCCTGATTATTAGCATTAAGAAAGCAAACTTTCATTGAACTGGATTTATCCCAGACAGTGAATGACAGACATCGTACACAGTAGTCCTGGCCAAAGAGTGCCTCGGAAGCCTGCAGACATAAAGAACATTTCTTTCCCCACCCCAGACCATTACCCTTCTCTCAGAGTTGGGGTGCTGAAGCTACTGGCGAATTCCTGCAGGAAGCCCAGTGACCTACTTCCATAAGGAGGCTGGATGAATGAAAACCTGGTTGGAAGATGAGACCAGTTCTTCAGTTTCATAATGGAATGTCAGCATCGTTATCTGTACATCTACCATCTGAAGCCAATGGATTCCACTGCTGCCAACAATATGGAGCACTCAGAGCTCCACTCTTAATTCTATCAAGCTCCTGACACAAGTACAATAGATGGTTAACATTGATGCAATCGCCAAGGTCACATAAGCAACCACGTTGCCAGGAGTCTCTAACCTCCATCTCTCTGCTACGTTAAGTCACCAGGAAGCAACATATCAAGATCTAAGGCTAGTCCTCAACGGAAGGCCATTGTGGAGCTGTTATTTAATATTATGGCATATGCTTTTGTGGGCAGTCTTCATGAGAAGTGGCTTCATCAAGTAGAGTACAGCATTGCCGCCAACACAGTGGCCAGAATCTGACTGATGGCTTCTAACTCAGAAATGATGCCGCGAAGAGAAGGCAGTTTAGGAATATCATTGACTGGTATTGTTATCTCAGGGGCGTCTGCTTATCCAGGAGGCTCCCCTTCTGCTCACACGAGGATCTAGCAGGCCTCCCAACTTACACAGGACTCAACGTGGGTCTGAAATGGGTCCAAGGGGCCAGTTGGGGTCCATCTGGACATCTGTGGTAGTTCTGTATTTCTTTATTGGTGAGGGAGATATTTGGGGTAACCCATCTTGAATGCTACGTAAGTGCCTTCTACTTAAGGATACACATGATAAATCTGTTTATCTGAGAATTTATCTCCAGCACCCACTTCGAATGCTGTAAAAGTCAAGAAATCCTCCAGACCCAACTGGGAGCAGAAAGGGAGTCTCATGGTTATGCCAGTGTAAACCCCCTGACACAAGAATGCCAGGGCGCCTGGGTGGCTCAGTTTGGCATCCGACTCTTGATTTTGGCTCAGGTCATGATCTCACGGTTCATGAAAAGAACCCCATGTCGCGCTCTGTGCTGCCACGCAGAGTCTGCTTGGGTCTCTCTCTCCCTCTCTCTCTAATAAAAATTTTTTAAATACCAGTAAATGACCCTCTCTCCTCTACCTAGGCAAACTTCACCTAATCCTGGGGCCAGCTCAAACCCTCTCCCCTTGGTATAAAGCCAACTCATACCGAAGCAATCCCTTCTGTCTCTAACCACATCAATTACTACAATTAATCCCCTAATACCTTGAGGCTGCTGGTGTTAGAGGGTTTGGCCTTTTGTTACAGTCATGGGAAGGATGCATTTCAATGTGCTGCTTTGTGGCCCAAACTGTTTTGTTATCTGGGCAAAAAGAGCATGGGGCAGGAATTATATTCCAAGATGAGGATACCCTCTTCTCGTCCATGGAGGGTCAGGACAAGGAGTATCTGCCTTGTTGGCCTCCCTTGAGAGAGGGTCTCTCACCAGATGAGAAGGAAAGCCAGGTGACCACAGGATTCTGGCCCGTTCTGTGACAGTCCCCCTGTCTCTGGTCAGGACAGCCACCTCCACCTGTTGCTGAATTCTTGCCTTCGGACTCAGGAGCACAGTCTCTGCTCAGAATCAGACAGACACACAGACACCATGAGACGCGGCGTACAGAGGGCTGGGACAAAAGTAAACAGAACTGGTTTGGGGAGCTTGGGAGACAGAGCTTCTCCCACTGCTTGTTGGGCCCATGGTGGCATCCACTGGAGCAGCTGTCTAAGGGTGGAACCCAAGTCAGATCCCTGCAAGGTCTGAAATGTCACACACACACGGGAGACCGGCAATCCGCGAGCAATCTTCAGTAACTCCCAACAGTGGACACTCTGAGGGAATGTTCTTGGGACCAGTCACAAATGAGAGACATCAGAGAAAATGTTATTCTTTTATTATTTCAAGGAGGTAATACATAGCCCAATCCGCCAAAGCAATAGGGAATGAGAGGCAGCAGACGGCCAGAGTTTTGAGAAGAGCCTCGTGCCGCACCTCCAGGCTCCTGTCTGCTTGCAGTCCGGGGCTGCGTACATGAAGGCCAGGTCAGCCACACGGAGTGTGCCGTGACTGTAGCAGCGGACAGATGGCCCAACTCAACGCCCCGCTGACCGAGAAAGGGTTCCCCGTGAGCAGCAGAGGCCCTGCCAGGCTGAGCACGCCGGGCGGCACTCAGCCCTGCCACAGCCGGCTGAGCAGCCAGCCTATCTAGCACTTGATTTTATCTCTGTGAGACTAGAGTGGGCAGGATGTGAATAAATCCTGAGTCAAATTAAGGTGAAAGACTTAGTAGTGTTAATACTCCAGATGAGAGAAGACAACACCGTCTCTGAGGGTGATGGGCTGGGAGTCTGATGGAAGAAAGATGGAAACACGCACAATGGCCACAGGCTGCAGGTGCGGCCCTGAGGACACGAGAAGGGTATTTCACATACATGATGGGGGGCGGGCACTGGGGCTGCTTCCTCGGACACAGAAGTGAACTAGAGGTTCATTTTCCACTCATAATTGGTTTCCTGGGTCTAAGTCACCACCCCTGTGGCTGAAGCGAGTCCCGCCCTGGGGAGAAGTGTGGCTCAGTTCTCCAGTGCGGAGGGGGAGGGACTCACAACTCAAGGAGATCTTTCTCCCCCACCCCCAGCTCCTTTCCCTTGCAAATGACTGAGGTGGAAGGTGAGAGGTAGGGCATCTCCTAGTGAAGTCCCACCATGATTTTTTTCTAGAGAATTCACTGTGATGGGACCAAAGCTCCCCCTCCCCCTCGGCACGGAATAGACTTATTTCCACTCAGGGGAGGGCACCTTCCTGGTGACCTAATGGTGGCGTGCAGGGGGGAATCGCAGCAGTGACTCATAGACACCGTTCATTTCAGTACGACTGTCCGGGCCGGAGAGCTGGCGGCGAGGGACTGGTCCTGCCCAGCATGCACCGTTCCCCAACAATCCTGGCCAGGCCAGAGCCGGGTTTAGATGCCGCACGGGCTGACAGATTTTTGGTTTGACGGAAGTGGAAAGAATTTTTTAAAAACCACGCCACTATTTTCTCCAAACCCAGGACCATCAGTTTTGTTTTGTTTGACAAGAAAAGGACAAAGGACCACAGCTCCCTAGTGGCCAAGGCTTCTGCAGCACGGAATGCAGTATGTATCGAAATGTATAAACCTGGGTCTGACCGGGGAGGTGGGTGAACATAGAGCCAGGGGCCCTGGGTCTTCTAGTCGGTGGCAGTCTCTGCTGGTGCCTCGTTGTCATGTTCCTCAAAGCCTGGGACTGGCTTCTGCAGGAAGTGCATGGTGGCCTGGATCACCTTATCTGGTCCAATATTGTACACAGGGTGAGTGGGCTGCTGCAAAGAGAACAGATGCCGATCAATCACCCCAGTGGTCCTTGCGACCGTGCACAGACTTGAAACCTTTACGTGCATTTGTAAGAATTTATCAGAAGAAGGAATCATCAGACATACACAGGGAGGTTTATCACCCCAGGCCCTGATGTTCAACAACAAGGTATTAGTAAAAGCATTTAATGCTACATAGGATACAAAGGAATATTACACAGCCGTTTAAAAACATGCTTTCAAATATTTAACGGTAAGGGCAAATGCTTATAACGTATCATGTGAGGAAAACAGTATATACAATGTTATCCCAAACTTACTTTTTGAAAATGTGTTTGTAGATGTGATTTATAGGCAGAAATTGGACATATGCCAAAATCGGTCCCATGATATTTTCTTATACTTTTGTATATATTCTAATTATTAAAACATACATGTATTTATTTACATTTGTAATCAAGGAAAAGGACCACAATGCTATGATGCAGTAAAAGCGTCAGGCCATATTGAAACTCTTTTATAGTAGTCTACTACGTCATAGAAATCCAAAAGAAACTTTAGGTCTGAGACAGGGCACAACTGGAGGCCAATATTCAGGACTCATCCACTCTGGGAGAATGAAGGAGGGGACAGAAATGCAGGAGAGGTTTTAAAACTACTTTTAAAATACTATGGGGGCGCCTGGGTGGCTCAGTTGGTTAAGCGTCCGACTTCGGCTCAGGTCGTGATCTCATGGTTCATGAGTTCGAGCCCCACGTCGGGCTCTGTGCTGACAGCTCAGAGCCTGGATCAGGTTTCAGATACTGTGTCTCCCTCTCTCTCTGCCCTTCCCTCATTCACGCTCTGTCTCTCTGTGTCTCTCAAAACTGAATAAACGTTAAAAAAAAAAAAAGAATACTAGGAGCCACTCTATGCCAAAACCTATAAAAGTACAGATAAACTGAATAATTCTACAGAACAATATAAATTTTCAAAAGAAATTCTTTAAAATTTGTATGAATACATTTTTTTTAAAGTTTTTATTTATTTAGTTTGGTGGGGGGAGGAGCAGAGAGAGAGGGAGAGAGAAAGAATCCCAAGTAGGCTCTGTGCTGTCAGCACAGAGTCCGATGCAGGGCTCAAACTCACAGAACCATGAGATTACGACCTGGGGCAAAATCGAGTCAGACACTTAACCAACTGAGCCGCCCCAACTTGTATGAATAAATTAAATCAGTAATAACAGTTGCTTATTCTGCTCCACCATTCCTCCCCCAAAATATCAGGCAGGCCTGGATGGTTTCTCAAGCAAGTGCTACCAAACCTACAAGAAACATAATCTCTAACTTGTATAAACTTTTTCAAAGTCTAAACAAAAGGCAGGGGTGGGGGTGGAGAAGAAGTACCCATCTAATTTTATGAGGCTGTGATATTATCCTGAAATATAAACTGGAAAGAGCAATACAATAAAACGAAAATTCAGATCAGCTTTTCTTATGAATACCATGCAAAAAAAAAAAAAAATCCTAAATAAAAATACTAGTCAGGGACACCTGGGTGGCCCAGGTAAAAATACTAGTAAAATACTAGTCAGTCAGTTAAGCATCTGACTCTTGGTTTCAGCTCAGGTCATGATCTCGTGGTTTCGTGGGTTTGAGCCTCGTGTTGGGCTCTGTGTTGGTGGCGCAGAGCCTGCTTGGGATTCTCCCTCCCTCACTCTCTGTCTCTCCCCCACTTGCACTGTCTCTCAAATTAAAAAAATAAAATACTAGTCAAAAATGCTAGCAAACTGGGGCACCTGGGGGTCTCGGTTGTATGTGCAACTCATGGTTTTGGCTCAGGTCACGATCTCACAATTTGTGAGTTTGAGCCCTACATCGGGCTCTGTGCTAGCAGTGCAGAGCCTGTTTGGGATCCTCTCTCTCCCTTTCTCTCTGCCCCCCTCCCCCAAATAAATAAACTTAAAAAAAATACTAGCAAACTGAATCCAGCAATGTATTAAACACACACAATCACGCTGTCCTCTGACCATAAGAAGGGCTGATCCTAGGAATGTAATGTTACCATCAGAACATTTATTAACAAAATATAGCACAGTCAAGGAGAAAAACCAGATGTAGAAAAAGCCCTCAGTAAAATTTAATATTAGATTATGATTGGAACAAACAAACAAGAAACAACCTGGCAGACCAGGAAGAGAGGGTTAAGTAACATCCTTAACTTGATAGGAGGTATTTATCAGAACCCTGCAGTAAGGATCCTACGTAATGCTGAAATTATAGACACCTTCCCATTACAACCAGAAGCAAGACAGGAGCGCCCCACCCCCCCATGACCATCTCTAGTCAACACTCTGTGGGGGTCTTAGCCAACATCCCAAGGCAGAAAAAGAAATAAAATTCTTAAGAATCAGAAAGAAAAAGGCAAAACTGTCCTTATTTGAAAATAACATCACATGCTAAATAAAAAAAATCCAAGAGATTCTACAAACTATTACAACTATTAAGTTCAGCAAGGTGGCTGCATACAATTAAAATATAAATATCATTTCTGTACATTAGTAACAACCAGTCACAAATATAAAAAAATATTCCAGTCACAATAGACACAAAAAGTATAAATTTCCTAGACATAAGTCTAACAAAAGATGTGTTAGTCTTTTATGGAGAAAATGATGTAAGACCACTAAAGGACATGAAAAATAATCTGAAAAATCATGTTCACAAATGGAAAGCCTTAATATTGAAATGAAGTCTGTTCTCTCCCATTAATCTTAAATCTAATGCGATTCCCATAAAAATTCCATTATAGTTTGGTTTTTTTTTTGTGGAACTCGATAAGCTGATCCTAAAATTCATAGAAAAAAGCAAAAAGAAAGAACAGCAAGGCAATTTTGAAGAAAAAGAACAAGGGGATGGGACCTGCCTACCTGCATTTACAATTTGCTTAAGAGAGTACAGACAGGCAAACAGACCAGAGGAACAGAACAGAGTCACCTCATATACAGAAACTCGAGTACGTGACAGACATGTGACACACATCAGTAGGAAAGTTGTAAACTTCCGTAAGTGGTATTGGTCAATTGGTCATCTACATGGAAAAAATATAAAATTATATCCAACCCTCACCACAGACAAAAATCAATTCCAAGAGAATTAAAAATCCAGATGGGAAGAGCAAAACTTTAAATGGTTTGGAAGAAAATATACGTATGACCTCAGTGTAGGGGAAGATTTTTTTTTTCTAATGTTTTATTTTTGAGGGGACAGAGCATGAGCGGGGGAGGGGCAGAGAGAGAGGGAGACAGAATCGGAAGCAGGCTCCAGGCTCCGAGCTGTCAGCACAGAGCCCAACACAGGGCTCGAACTCACAAACCATGATGTCATGACCTGAAGTTGGATGCTTAACCGACTGAGCAACCCAGGTGCCCTGGGAAAGATTTCTTTAAAAAAAATTTTTTTTAATGTTTATTCCTTTTTGAGAGACAGAGAGACAAAGTGTGAGTGGGGCAGGGGCAGAGAGAGAGGAAAACACAGAATCCAAAGCAGGCTCCAGGCTCTGAGCTGTCAGCATAGAGCCCAACGTGGGGCTCAAACCCATGAACTATAAGGTCATAACCTGAGCTGAAGTCAGATGCTTAACCAACTGAGCCATCCAGGCACCCCCGGGAAAGATTTCTTAAGTACCCCTCCACCCTCAAAAACCAAAAAGGCAGTAAAACTGTTCACTATAAAATTAAAAATCTTCTATTCAACAACCAAAAAACCCACTAAAAGTGAAAAGACAAGTCACGAACTGGAAGAGATTTACTACACACATCACTGACATAGGATTAGTATTGAGAACACACAGAGAACGCCTTCAAATGTGTAAGAAAAGGGCAAACAATTAAAATTACAAATCAGCAAGCAAGCAAGCAGCTGGCAGGCAATTCACAGAAGACATAACACAAATGGTCAACGAACATTTGAGAAGATGCTCAACCTTACTACGAGTGAGGGAAATGTAAAAATAAAACTGAGATACCATTTCCCATCTATCAAATGGCAGAGAGGAAAAGTTGGACCACAGAGCAACTCATCTGAATACTGTGTGAGTGTAAAACGACACAAGCCACATGGGCAGTGGTGTGTGTGTGGGGGGGTGTTGTCTATGAAGATGAAGGTGTGTGTGCTCTTCAACCCAGCAAGTCTCTCCTAGAGAAACTAACACAAGAATGTGCACTGTGACTCCGTTTGCAATAGCACAAACCGAAACCATCTCAATGTTCGCCAACAGGAGAAGAAAAATCAGTTGGGGTACATTTATACAAGGGAATACCATATAGTTGTTAAAATGTTCAAGTAGAGCCACATACGTGAACGCGGGTAAACCTCAAAAGTGTAACGGTCAGCAAGAACAGTAATGCACAATAAGTGATCCAATAGCTACTGTCCTAAAAGGCATGAAAACATTCGCTGTCTATATTGTTTATGGATACATACATATGTAGTGATAGCACAAAAACTTATCTGCAGGCATGCCAAATGTCAAACTTAGGACAAGGTGATGCTGAGGATGGAAGGAGACTGACAAATGGAAAAGGGGTGCATGGGAGGCGAATATGGAAAAATGTTAAGACTTGAAAAAGCAGAGTGGTTGCAACTCCGATTTTGTCTGGTTATCAGTGAGGCTGAGCATCTTTTTATCCATACTGGCCATCTGTGTTCCTTCTGTTGGAACTATTCTGTGACAGTCTGCACGGGCCCCGTGATTTGATGGCCGTGGACGGTCTTAGTTGGATTCATGTCACAGGCTCACGTCTAGGCTCAGGGGTGTTTCCCACGGCTAGGCTGGTCTAGGGCTGGATGTGGGGCTGAACATCCTGCCCGCAAGGGGCTGACAGCTCTGGGAGGCAGCAGACAAAACCAAGTTAAACACATGCTACAAACTGCAACTGAGTGCCACGAGGGGCACAAACAAGGCGCAGTGGTGGAGCACTGTAGGGAGGCCTCCTTCACAGAGGTGGTCTGGGAATCTTCTCTGGAGAGACGGCACGTCACTGTAGGCTCCAGAAGACAGCCAGCCATGCAGTGAGGACTGTGTGGCTGCAGATTCCAGAAACCTACTGCCTCTTAGTACATTTCCTCAATGGAACTATGAATAGAGGTCTGGGTCTGACGCAGGGATAAAGGCACAGAACCTCTGTCTCAGACTGGATGCCCCCACCTGGAACCCTGAGTTTGCCTTAAGATAGTTCCCTCCTGGGTCCCAGGCTCCCTCCAGGGCGGCTGCCAATGGAGGGAGGGTGGGGGCTGCGTGCTCACAGACCTGCCCACAGGAGGCACATGGATAGTTGTGCAGGACACGGGTGGCTGCTCCCCTCTCTTGGTATGCCCCCATCCTGGGGACCCTGTGGAGAAGCGCCATCAAGCCCCCCACCCGGCCTTACCAGAGCATTTTCGGGCACACCCAGGACCACATCGTGCAACATGGCTCCACTGCCGAAGTGCTGGGCTATGGACAGGCCGCTCAGGCAGTAGCAGGTGTGGTAGAAGTCCCGAGACCTACAAAGACAAGGTGGCTCTGAGCAGGGACTCCTCCACTCCCACAAATCCCCCCAGGCACAGCCTCCAACAGGAGACTCAGGCCTGGAGCACACCCCCACATCCCAGGCCCAGGTCAAGCCGTGGCATTTCTGAGCCCCATTCTTCAGCCCTGCACCCTTGTAGTCTTGTAGACTTGTAGTCGGTCCCCCCAGGGTCTCTTCCAGCTGTCTTCCAGAAAGGACTCTCCAGGGTAGTGCTGGTGCTAAATTAATGTATTTCTCAAAAAAAAAAAAAAAAAAAAATCCTACCAAAATGCCTAGAAATGAGCCAAATTCTCCCTGACAAACTGCTAGGGACCAGCCTTCAGCTGGGCCTTCCCCTGGATGCTGACAGTCACAGGGTGTGTGCTGGCCCAGTAGCAAAGGGAACAGGACTTATCTGATTTCCCTTTTCTTTTTACTGTGGCGCCTCAAGGTATTTAATCTATGCTGCAATAGTTGTGATTATAATTTCTGTTTATGACACTCAAGGGTTTTAAAGTCCTATATCCTGTTCTATTTAAATCAGTTTCGTTTAAAAAAAAAAAAAAAAGGCAAGAAAAGCCACCAACCTGGCAATCTATGTACCTACCCAGAGAGGGGGCTACATGGAAGCTGGGGGAAAAGATGGGCACTGGGGGGTGCCAGGATGGCACTGGAAGGGGTGCTCCCACTGGGAGGCTTCTTCCCACAACACACTAGCACCAAGCAGCTGGATGGAAAGGGAGCCCCCTCCCCCCTGCCCCCAGGCTTTTAAAGGTCAGCGGCTGTCACCCTCTGGTTCTGGGGAGGCTTGAGTGGCACACCATCTCTCCCCTCCCTGCCCCTCCCTCTCCCAAGAGAAGGCACTCACTTGCCAGGCTTATCCAGAAGCCCCCCGGCGGGGCACTGACAGCACATAAGAATGTACTCCTGCAGGGCCTGCTGATGAAACATCCAGTGGCTCATGCTGAGGGCAGGGTCGCCTGCAGAAAGGCATAGTGTCAGGGCAGGCCAACGCCCGGTGGGCATCCAGCACGGTATGAATGACGTCTTTGTATTTTATTACCCACTGGGGACAGTTAAGGTTTCCCTCTATTATTCCTGGACTAATTTTGAAAATTACATTCTTGGGACACTTGATATCTTCACCCACGTCCCATGATATGTCCCTTCTCCCGACCTTTGACTTGAGTCAAAGAGCAGCAGTGCAGAACGATACCTTGGGGTATACGCCCTTACTGTGAATGCCTGTCCTAAACCACATCACGGACAGGCGTGGGCCAGCTGGCTATCTCTGCCTTCCAGATCCACCCTCTCACTGCTCCTGACTCAGTCCACAACTCCCTCCTCTGGGCCTCTTAAGACATTTCCGCTAGCACATCCCTGACTCTAACTGGCTAAGAGAACTCTCAACAGGGGTGATGTCTGTTCCTTCTACTTTTCTAAACCTCAACTTAATGTATCTCCAAAGGGCATCCTCCAACTCCTCTCTTGGCCTCAAAAACTGTTCCTAAGAAGGATTACTAGGAACCGCCAGGATTTCTGCATCATGTAATAGGGTAGGGCACCTGAGTGGATCAGTTAAGTGTCTGACTCTAGATTTCGGCTCAGATCATGATCTCACAGCTTGTGAGTTCAAGCCCTGAGTCGGGCTCTACACTAACAGCAGGGAGCCTGCTTGGGATTCTCTCCCTCTCCCTTTCTACCCCTCCCCTGCTTGTGCTTTCTCTCAAAATAAGTAAATAAACTTAAAAAAAATATGGCAGCAGGAGCAGAAACTGGCAGTTCTGGTAATAATGCTCATGTATGAACAAGCAACTGGCCTTCTTCATTCTGAAGCTGAATCAGTATGGTCGGAGAATTCCGTGGGCCGCATAGTTATCAAATGCAGATGACAGAGACTGCCAACAGATGGATGCTTCCAGAAGCATTTACGTGGGAATTTTTTTTTTTTTTTAAATATACACATGCATTAAGTCTTTGGTCAATTTTATACTTGGATACTTGGGCTACTACAAAGATAGCAAGTAATCTGTAAATAGCAATTAAAAGCTAATTTTTCCTTCTTCCAGTCTGTCTCTGTGCATTTTTCTATATAGTTATTATAATTTTATATTTTGCATTCTCCATTTAACACTATAGGCATACATTTTTCTATACTGTTACCATACTGTTGATTTTTCCTTTGTAATTTCTTCTTTAAAGAAGCAAATTTAATAGCTACTGGGATTTGAGGGGGGTAATGATGAAAATTCTACAATTGATTATGGTCATGGCTGCACAACTCTGATTACACTAAACACCACTGAGTTGTATATTTTAAGTGAGTGAATTGTATGGTATGTGAATTCTATCTCAAGAAAGCTGTTACTTTTTCTTTAAAAAGCAAATTTACTAAACTTTAGGGTCACTGCATTAAACATCTGTACAAAATATCCTTTTATTCTATATCCTGTAGGAAATAAAAGACTATTATAAGGTAAGTGCCAACCTGTCACTAAAAGCAGAATCTGAAAAGAAATTGCTATGTTTATTATCAGACAGATTACAGAGTGGGTCGGTTGCCTGCTACCTTATGGAAATCTACAAGCTCCGAGTCCACAAACTCCACCAGGAGCTTCCAGGGGTCCTGAATCTGCACAGCAGCTCACACAACCAGAGACGAAGGCAGGCGTGATGACGGGTGCTGCTTGTGCACCACAATCGGCCTTTTAGTCCTTTATACCTCTCCCTTCAATTACAAATCCCCATTATTATGTCATTTTGCTTTTCAAAGATTCCTTTTATCTAAGAAATAAAAAGTTTTCCCAAACAGTAACTGACAGGTTCAGCCACATGCAGCTCAATTTCACAGGTGGACAAATCCAGGCGTGGAGTATGTCCCAAGGAACACACAAGCAACGAGTAACCATCAATCTAAACCCAAACTCACGGGCCTGCTGCTTTCTTACTGCTCCACAGAAACCAAATAACTCACTAATTTAGTCAGCATTGAATATTTTTAAGATCTTAGTAATTAATGGGGCGCCTGGGTGGCGCAGTCGGTTAAGCGTCCGACTTCAGCCAGGTCACGATCTCGCGGTCCGTGGGTTTGAGCCCTGCGTCGGGCTCTGGGCTGATGGCTCAGAGCCTGGAGCCTGTTTCCGATTCTGTGTCTCCCTCTCTCTCTGCCCCTCCCCCGTTCATGCTCTGTCTCTCTCTGTCCCAAAAATAAATAAACGCTGAAAAAAAAAAATTAAAAAAAAAAAAAAAAGATCTTAGTAATTCGTTCTTCGGGGCGCCTGGGTGGCTCAGTCGGTTGAGCGGCCGACTTCAGCTCAGATCATGATCTTGCTGTCCGTGAGTTCGAGCCCCGCGTCGGGCTCTGTGCTGACCGCTCAGAGCCTGGAGCCTGTTTCAGATTCTGTGTCTCCCTCTCTCTCTGACCCTCCCCCATTCATGCTCTGTCTCTCTCTGTCTCAAAAATAAACAAACATTAAAAAAAAATTAAAAAAAAATAATTCGTTCTTCTACTCAACTGCTGTCTTCTATACACATAAGGCAGCCACCTGCATGGAACCACTAACGGCCACTTGCTCAGTGAGGTCGTGTGTCGGTCCTTTGTTATCTCTTTAGCCAGCAACGTGATCATCACCTTTACAAAATCTATTTGGTCATTTACTAAGATAAAAGCAGTAATGCACATGGTTAACAACAGCAACAAAAAAGGCAGAGTGTAGTACAGAAGGAAAAACAATTCAACACGTATGTCTCCCTCGCCTTCATCTCCCACCCTCCTCCCAAAGGTGCCCATTTCTAAAGGGGTTTTGCTCGCTTCCAGGAAAAGCTGTGGAGAGGTCGGTCCGTGTGCACAGAGACCACTCTAGGCCTGGCCCTTTACACTTTATGTTGTGTCCTGGAGAGTTTTCCAATATTAGCTCATTGCATCTAACCACGGGATGGGGAGATCATAATTTATTCAACTATTAAACTTTTGATGAGCATTTGGTTGTTTGCCATTAAAACTCCACTTCAACACACATCCTTTGCTAATATCTCTGCAGGTAAATTCCCGAAAGTGTACTTGCTGGGTTTAAGTAATTTAGACAAATCTCCAAACTACCCTCCAAAAAAACTGATACAGCTATTTACACCCACACTGACAGTACAAAAGTGCCTGTTTTTCCACACTCTCCCCAACATCGGGTACCGCGTTTTCTCCTCTCTGCCAACGTGACAGTAAAAACGACCAGTGCCCCACTGATTCTATTCACATTTCTTTCACTGCCATCTTTTCGTTTCATGCATGCCGCCTGTGCTGGTTAGAAGCAAGGCTCTGACGGAGGCGTAGGTGGCGATCGGGCATTATAAGGCAAGTTGCTCACCCTTGCTGGTCTTTGTTTCCTCATCTGTAAGATGGGGATAACAACAGCACCTATCACAGCATTGCTCAGAGGATCAAATGAGAAAACACCCGTGGAGGACTCCGTTCAGTCCCTGGCTGAGGCTGAGCGCTTGGCAAGCCTCAGCGGCCGGGAGGAGCGGTGGTCGTAGAGGGGGTAACACAAGTAGTAGCTCTTTCCTGCCCGTCCGGAATCTGCCCGTTCAGATCCTCTGCCTGGTTTTCAGTGGGTCTGTTCATCTGTTTCTTAGTGATTTAGGAGCCTCTCAACTTAAAGAAATTTAGCCCTTTGTCATTTGTCACAAATAATTTGTCCTACCTTGCTACTTGTTTTGTTTATAGAATTTCTCTTCTTTTATAAAAGAATTTTATCTTTCTTTTTCTTTATGCAAATTAATTGTAGAAAATCAGAAAATACACATAAAAAAAGAAAGAAATATTGCGTGGCGCCTCACAGTCCCGGTGCCTTCTCGTAATTTTTTGGAGTCAACTCTTTGCCAAAAATGGAATTATATACAGACTGCTTTGAAACCTTTGATCACAGTGTATTACGAAAATCTTCGCACACATCGTCTCCTTGCGACTCCCAACGTCAGTATTCTGCCCACCACTCAAGACACTGCCCTTCCCTTCCCACTGTTGCTGAGAAGTGGGTGACCTTCAAGCCCAACACAGGCCTTCTCCTGGGCCCTGACAAAAGCTGCAAGGTCCACGATTCACAGGCAGTGCTTTCCACAGACAAAGCTCTGAATATCATTTCCTCCAGGACCTGTGCTACAATAAACAGAATGTCAGTTGGGGCCCCTCTGAAGATGCTAGCAGGGAGCACTCTTCTCACAGCTCTCCTGGATTTTCCTGGCATCTCATCCCTGCCAGGGACAGGTTTGTGAAAGGCTGACCATTTTACCAAGGGCTTGACCTCACTAGTTTCAAATAAAGAAATCACTAAAACCCTAAGTTATTTTTGCTTTGAAAACACTGAAGTTTCAGGGAATTCTTGACCTCCCAATCATAGTGGTCAAGCCAGAGACCGTGCAGGCTCCAGAGTCAGGGGGATGATCTATCCTAACGCCCTGAGACCCTAAGCCCAGGGGCCCAAGGCAAGGAATCTCAGGACAGACTGAGACCGGCAGAATGGGAAGCCAAGGGGGCGCCTGGGTGGCTCAGTTGGTTAAGGATCCGACTTTGGCTCAGGCTCAGGACATGATCTCACGGTTCATGGGTTCGAGCCCTCATCGGGCTCTCTGCTATTAGTGCAGAGCCTGCTTCGTATCCTCTGTCTCCCTCTCTCTCTGCCCCTCTCCCACTCATGCTCTCTCAAAAATAAACTAAACATTAAAAAAAAAAAAAAAAGAAAGAATGGGAGGCACCTGGGTGGCTCATTCCATTAAGTGTCTGGCTTTAGCTTGGGTCATGATCTCCCAGCTCATGAGTTCGAGCCCTGCACTGGGCTCTGTGCTGACAGCTCAGAGCCTGGAGCCTGCTTTGGGTTCTGTGTCTCCCTCTCTCTCTGTTCCTCCCGTGCTCACACTGTCTCTCTCTCTCTCAGAAATAAAGATTGCAATGTCTCTCTCTTTCTCCCAAAAATAAAGATTAAAAAAGTAAAAAATAAATTAAAAAAAGAAAGAATGGGAAGACAGGGCCGAGACTGCGTTTACTTCAATTCAGCATCCAAAGTGGCCACAACTCAAATGAAACAAAGAGACTACAGAAAGGCGCTCAGAAAGAACAGCCAAAGAAGGAAGAAAAGCATGGGTCAGGGGGCCAGACAATAGGAAAGAATCTCATCTTCCACATTTGAGCAATTAATTACCCAATTATTAAGTCCAAAGAAAACCTTCCCTCTGGGCCAAGGGGTTTCACTCCAAGAACACATCAGCACCCAGCGGACAGCCATGACTTCCCCTCCCCCCACCAGTTTCCTCAGAGACACGCTGCTCTCACATAAAATAAATAAGAAAGATGGTTCAGGAGTCAGCGGGCGACCTGAGATTTCAAATGATCAAATAAAGGAAGGCTCCCCGAAGTTGTGCTTGCTGTCTAACTGCTTTGGTTTTGCCTTCCGATCTGCGACTCCAGAGAAACGAACCCAGGTCTCTCCACTCCAGTGGTATGGGTGGAACAGACTTGCATTTAGGATTCTTCAATGAATTTAAAATACAACAGTGCTCACGGCAGCAACTACAAAGCCAGTCAGACCTGGTGTATCTTTTCTCCTGGGGTTCTGCCTCTCTGCCCCTTTGTGCCATCGCCTTCTCAGTCACTGTTGTGACCGCGACGCACACAGTGTGGGTTTTCAGTTCCGATATGACCGATACGGGACGCTGCATTGGAAACTGTGGCTTCACACCCGGCTGAGGTGGCAGTCACCCTGGGGCCCGGACACGCACCTACCTCCTCCTAGCCACAGACAGTTTGCAGCAGTAACTGTGACTCAACTAAACCACTGGAATTAAAGCCTAGTCTGCATGTACTTGCAGGAGACATGGCGGGGGGGGGGGGGGGGGTGCGGTTCACACACAGGGCACTCAAAATCCAGGACAGACAGACAAACACTCTGGCTTCCTGACTTGGGTTAGCAGCCAGGGGAAGTCACCCAGCCCCTGCCAGCAGCTCCCCGGGCTCACCTTGAGCATGCAGTGCGCGGTGCAGCAGGGGCAGCAGCCCCGCCTGCCAGAAGGAGTAGCAGCCATCCACCAGCTTGTTGCAGCGGCCCTGAAATCCACCTTCGAACCGCATCTGCCGGCTTGTCACCCATTGCTGAGAATGAGACAGAGAAGGGAAAGGCGGGTGTAGGCCAAGTTCCCATCTCTGGGCTTCTTGGCACTGGAATTCTAGTCCTGGGGCTGTTCCTTCCTTCCCCTCACTGCCGCGGATGCGGACTGGACCATCTAAGCTGGACTCTTGGCAGGGCGGCCAGTACTGATCTCTGCTTCGTGCCCAATGGACAACTAACCACCTTTTCCCGGGTTTCAAATGGGTTCTAATGCTGACAGAATAAAGACATCAAGTTGGCATATAAGGAGACCTGCAAATGTCTCTCAATAAACAAGGCTTAACGAGGAAATTGAAGGCAAGTGGCTCATTTCTAACCACTTTCCCTTCTCAGGGATGTTTATTAAAAGCAGATAAATGGGGGCGCCTGGGTGGCGCAGTCGGTTGAGCGTCCGACTTCAGCCAGGTCAAGATCTCGCGGTCCGGGAGTTCGAGCCCCACATCAGGCTCTGGGCTGATGGCTCGGAGCCTGGAGCCTGTTTCCGATTCTGTGTCTCCCTCTCTCTCTGCCCCTCCCCCGTTCGTGCTCTGTCTCTCTCTGTCCCAAAAATAAATAAAAACGTTGAAAAAAAAAAATTAAAAAAAAAAAAAAGCAGATAAATGGAATTGTGTGCTGTGTCTCACTGGATGATCTCAAACTGTTCCTGACTTTGACTTGGCACCTGAAGAAATTCATCCAAGGTTTCTTAGCAAGTTACTTGCAGGACCAGAAGCAGAAGCCATTATCCCAACCGCCAAGGACGGCTCTGTCAGCTCTAGCCTCTCTGCGTCTCCAGGGAAACCTGGTTGGCTAACAGAAGACAATCTTTTACTCTGAACTTGTAAGATGGTTCTTGATGTCACTCAGCGGTCACACATGATGCTGCTGCCCATCCCTGCTTATCTCCAAGTTTCCTAAACACACTCTGCTACCAAGATCAAGATAGCCAGGGGTTTCGTCCTCCAGAAGCGAGCAGAACCGACTGGCTGAGCAGATAATGACATCTCCATTTCCCTCCCAGGCAGTTCCAGACACCAGCCACGGGCTTTCACAACGGAAAGGTGCAGAGTAGGCTGTCTCCCCCTCCCCCCACCCCTAGGTTCTTACTTGACTGAGTTCCTGAAAGGAGCTACCGAGGACCCTTTTTGGAAGGGGGAGGGGATGTCTTTAAGTCACCAAGTGTGGAGTTTAGATTATATCCCTGTTCAAGGCCATACTCACCCATAAGAGTCAAATCCCGAATTCTTAGAAGAAAGACATAAAAAAAAAAACTACACTGCAGGTGTAGGCACTAATAAATCACCAGTGAGTCTTAAATGAGCCAGTGCTTTAGGGATGATGCCATTTAATGAAAGCGGTGAAGCATCACTCAAGAAAAGAGAAAACAGGTACTACAGTGGGGAGTCCATTCTTCATTTTCACTTACACCACAGACTAAGGAGTTCTTTTTTAATATTTTTTTAAATTTATTTATTTATTTATTTATTTATTTATTTATTTATTTATTTATTTATTTACTTTTGAGAGACAGAGAGAGACACACACACAGCACAAGTAGGGGAGGGTCAGAGGAAGACACAGAATCCAAAGCAGGCTTCAGGCTCTGAGCTGTCAGCACACAGAGCCTGATGCGGGGCTCGAAACCACGAGCAGTGAGATCATGACCTGAGCCAAAGTCAGATGCTCAACCGACTGAGCCACCCAGGTGCCCCAAAGGTTTTTGGTTTTTGTTTTTTTGCCCAGACTAAGAGTTTTTAAGCTGGACTACATAATTTTTTCCAGTGTCTAAGCCCATGGGTTTACTCTGTTTCCTTCGGCCATATGAATTCATAAAATCCTTCAGATATGGGTCCTAGTTCTCTCAAAGCAAAAGGAGGGGACGGAGTGGTTTGGGTAAGAAGGACACTGGCATTTATTGAGCACCTACTATATGTTATCTCCTTTAACCTTCAGAGTCCAGAGTTCTAACCCCTCCTTTAACCTTCAAAGAACTGTTATCTCTACCTTACAGAGGACAAAGGAAATTGAAGTTAAAACGGACAAATTTCCTAAGGTCGCGTGGAAGTGGGAGAGACAAGGCTCAAATCTAGAGTGTTGCCATTGTAACCGAGCCTTCTGCTGGTTATATTGCTTATTTCTTCCCAGGAAATGGGGCTTTTCAATTTCACGCCTTATTGGTAATCAGACTCTTAAATGTCTAGCTGGCCATCTCAGCATGAACCTTCAAGGAAAGTACGCTATAGGAGGCATCCTGCGGATGAGGACAAAATACTACTGGTCATATATCCGTAGAGTCTAACAGAAACTTTCTTGGAAGCTCATGATGGGTCTCATGACAGTTCCTATGTTGAGCAGCTGACATCTGAGCTTGGGGAGAGGAGATGAATGTCCACTGCAGCTGGTTTGCTTTGAGGTCATGGTTGGGAGTAAATGCTTCCCAAAAGACGTCTCGGTGGCACTGCATGCGTGTATGTTTGTACACTAGGCCTCTGATGATAATTTAAGAATTATCTAGTGAATCAGAATGCAGTCAGCTTTCCTTCTCGATATCTATCAGGAGCTTAAAGTCCAGACATAAATGCCTAAGGCTACCTGCTCGATGCAACCACTGTGCTCTGCCCAGCTCATTTGAATGTAGTTACTAAATGTTCACATATTGCAGCTGGTAATAACAGCTTGGCTTCAAAAGGCCTGAGAGCACTTCTCATGATTTTTTCTCTTAGCAGATTCCTTCTAAGATACATGATGACCTCCAAATTTAAGAGACTGAAGCTACAGTCTCGGAAGCAGGAGGCAGGTACTATGCCTCATTGCAGATGTTTGAGGGACTCAGGAAGACTGTGGAGCTGGCCTAATATACTATAGAAAGTTCAGATCAGGAAAGATGGAAAGGCAGGAAGAAAGGAGCCAAGACCCAGGCAGACGCCCACTCCTCCCACTTTCTCCGACCAGTGCTGAGCGCCCCAGCAATTACGTTGAAAAGCTTCATTACGGGTCATTCAGTTCGTGGGCTCAGAGCAGGAACTCTGTTGGTCCTTCCCACAGCCAAACAGTCCCAAAGCACTGTGAGTCTGACCAGTCACATCACCAGCAGCCTGGGGCCTGAGAAGAAGAGGAGTCAACAGACACTTACCAATAGGCTCTTCAAGTTCAAGGAGCGTTCCTTTTTGAGGATGACCAGTGCGGCCAGGCCGCAGAAAGTGTAGCCACCGTGCGCTTCCATCCCTGGAACCCCACCAATTCCACCTTCCCAATTCTGACACCTGGGAGGAGATGGAGAAGAGCAGGTTGAGTGGTAGGTGTCAACCAATGAGTGGCCGGGTAGAGTGGGTGGGCACAAGTGCAGAACCACCCAGGTTGGCAAAGAATGAGTTTATTCAGATAATGACATGAACCATCACAACTATGAATGGAAAGATGCCAGCTAATTAACTTTTGGAAATGCCTTTTCCTCCAAAAAAAGGGGGGGGGGGACTCAGAGAAACAGTCTACTTATGCACAGTACCTCAAATCTTTTAGGAAAAAAGTAATAAAATCATACATACAGTATGACAACCACAGGTTAGAATAAAAATGAAAAATAATTGCTATTTAGGGCAGGTCTATTGCTGGTATTTTTTCTCTTTATTCTTCCGTATTTTCAAAAGCTTGCTATAATAAACATATAAAACTTTATTACTATCGAAGTAAACTTATTTTTTAAATTATAACCTCCTATATATTCAAATTACTCATTTACTATTATAACAATTATTATTTTGGGGGTTAGACTATATATTAATAGTGTATTCTCTAGTCATAAAAACACACCTCATCTTGCGACCAGCAATATAGGGTCATTTCTAGGAATTCATCCTAGGAAATAAGTTAAAATGTGTTCAAAGATAAGATTATAATATAACAGTGAAATATGAGAAATAACTCAGGAACTCAACAGTAAGGGACTGGTTATATAAATTATGGCCTATCTGTACTATGGAAAACTACACATTTAAAATGATGCTATGGGGGCGCCTGGGTGGCTCGGTTGGTTAAGCGCCCTACTTTGGCTCAGGTCATGATCTCACGGTTCATGGGTTCGAGCCCCACATCAGGCTCTGTGCTGACAGTTCAGAGCCTGGAGCCTGCTTCAGATTCTATGTCTCCCTCTCTCTCTCTCTGCCCCTCCCACACTTGCACTCTGTCTCTGTCTCAAAAATAAATAAAAAACATTAAAGTAAAATAAATGAAATAAAATAATGCTACGAAGGATATTTAAAGATGTTCCAAATCAAAAAAAAGTTACAAAATGGTAAGGTACTGTATAATTTTCCCGGAATTCTAGAAAGACATACACCAAAAGAGTGGTTGATGGTGGATTACAAGTGGCTTAGATTTTCTTCTTTTTGCTCATCTTTAGTAAATATGCTTTTCTGTGTAATAAAGACATTTTTTCTTAGTATATACTCATATGACAGTGTAGGACTTTACTTCTGATGACCTCCGAATATGTACACACTCTAAGGCGTGTCTGCCTCACAATCCCAACCACGGTATAGGTGCACAGGTGGATGGGCACATGATCCAAGAGCCGGCAGAACCTCCGGATGGCAGAGAACACAAGCAATGATACCGCCTGTCTTTCAGGCACCTCTCCCTGGAGGCCTTGCATCTTGGGAACTCACAGGCCTTTTTCAGAGCAGTCCGCAGGCCCAGGGACATCACAGAGCAGGGCGCCAAGTCAAAAACTGGCTACCACCCCCTGTACAGATTCTTTAGCACCTCCATCCCGTGACCCTGCTGCTGCCTAAGTGGCGAGTTTTCCTTCCAACACATTTGGCTATGTGGAGCAGAGGAACAGTCAAGTTTGAAAAGTCTGATGGGCACCTCTTAACATTTTCCTTTTTCTTAACTTTTCTGAACTTACCTTAAAAAAATTTTTTTTTAATAAAAAAAAAACAAACAGATAGTGTTAACAAGTAAATAATGAAAAGTAAATCTCCTGCCCAAGCTGGCTTCCTAGTCCCTCTCACCAGCAGTGACCACTGTCAGTTTGTCTCCTCCTCTCTCTCTCTCTCTCCACACACACACACACACACACACACACGCACACACGCACACACGCGTGATTTACATTCTGCTTTCCCTCCCTTTTATACGTGGGAGCAATTTTAATAATTGTAAATTAGTAATTTTAGTAAAATTCTTTGGGAATGTCTTCTAGCTAACCCTAACAGACTGAGCACAAGCCCAATAAAATGAAAAGAATTTAAAAAGGGATAAAGCCACAAGGGCAAAGAGCATAGGAGAAGATATGAATACAGACAGGAAATAACAAAATTTCGAAAGCCAGAAAAGGGGAAAGATAAGAACTAACGGACTTAACAGATTAGAGAAACCTAAACCAGCCCGGGGATAGGAGGCAACAGAAAGCAAGACGACATGCTCCAGTGCAAGGCCCAGGAACTAGAGGCACCACGATGCCTCAAGAAGTGGGATGAGTTGGAAACAAGTTAATTGGTTGCATATGTATATAGGAATCAATGAGACCTCTGGGTACGCAGCAGAGGACAGGAAGTTTCAGGAGTTTAATCAAGAGGATCTGAACTCCAGGATGTCCAGCACAGCAGAGCAGGAAGGAGGCACCACACTGAGCAGGGGCTTAAGTGAGAATCTATAATCTGAGCACAAACACCCCCTACTCCTTTTCCTCCTACTAGTTTACAAAGCTGGCTGCCAACCTCATACCCCAACCAGAAATCTGGAAGATCCTTCTCAAGGGAAGCTGATAAGCCCAAGAGAAAAACCCAATGGGGTGAAAGGCTGAACCTAGCCTACTCTGGCACATGTAGCTCCCCATCAGCTTTTTAGCCCTTGGCTTCCAAATATGAATATGAGACATTTCAACAAAGTCTCTAATATGGAAGAGAGAGACCAAAACAGATGAACAAAAATACGTTGGAGAAATAACGTAGGGAACAGAAGGAAACTTTTTAAAATTGTATCTTTAGATAAAATATTATATGAAATAAAAACACTTTAAGAATAAAATGTGCCTGAAACAAGAACAGGAAAATATGTAAAAAAGAAGTATTCCTTTTATAAACGAGGATAAAATAAGCTCTGGAAATTTTAAAATAGAATGGCAGAAATAAAAACTCAACAGAAGGATTAGAAAATAAAAGGTAAGGGACTCTCCCAGAAAGTACAGTAAGAAAGATTAAGGGTTAAAAAATAGGCAAAACATTGTGGAAAAATTAGAAGACTAATCCTACTGCTAGGAAGTTATAAAATGAGCAAACACTGAAAATAGAGGGAAAGAAATTATCAAAGAAATCATATTGTATAGTAAAGATTCTGGAACTAAAGTATTTGCAATTCCAGATTGAAGATACATACTGAGTACCCAAAAAATGAAGAAAAAAAAATCCGTATCATGGTTCATCAGCCTGAAGTTTCCAAACTTCAAGAATACAGATTCCAACAACTTCTAGGGAGGGGGATAAGGTGGGAAAGAGAAAAAGAGAAACAAAACCAAAACATACAACGGATTGGGAACACAATGGCACTGGGAGGCAGTAAAGCACAGTGGTTACCATAACAGATTTTGGTCACCTAAATTTCTTGTAATTCAGCTTAATATCAAATTCAATATCCTGCCATTTGACATTTAAGGAAACCATGACATGGAGAAGTGAAATAATTTGTCCAAGGCACAAAGCTAGTACATCACGAGACTGGGATTCAAACCCAGAGTTTTCTCCTCCTGCAAATAACAGCTACAAGCTCTGGACACAATACACCGAAACAATTCCTGAGGGCTCAGCAGACTGACAAAAGGCAGGCAGATTCTGGTGGGGATTTAAAAGTTGGAGCAGACAACAGCAGGCAGGCAGTCTCTTCCCTTCCCTCCCCCTCCCCTATTTTTTGCTTCCCAGTTTGCCCTGAGGATGGCTGTGGGCCCCAGTGGTGGCAGCAGCAAGTCAGAGGGGTCAGTGGAAGGCAGCCGAAACTAATGGAAAGCCCACCATTTTTCTGATAAGAAGAACCAGGCTGAAAGATACTAAGGAGGAGTACCAGAAAGAGCCAGAGAAGGAAAACTCCTAATTCCATGTTTAAACTTCAACGAAGTTTCTACATGACTCCCAATCACACAGGTGCTGGGCAAAATGAGAGCAGCTTCTGACCCAAGAACTGATCAAAGAGCTGAACCACAGCCCAGTGCAGGTGTGACAATTCACAGTTTGCATCTAACCGAGTTGATTGCCTGCTTAAACAAAAACAACACTCTTTAGAGCAATCTAACAGAATCCAGTCTCTATAATGTAACATCATAATGTCCAAAACACAACCCTAAAATTACTTGACATATGCATAATCAGGGAAATGGGACATGCCAACTCCAAGATACCCAGATGCTGAAATTACCACACAAGAATTTTAAAGCGGATGTTATAACTATATATTTACCTCAGGGAAGTAGGAAAAAAACATATACTTATAAAGAATAAAAAGATGGGAAATCTTAACTGAGAAACAGAAAGCATAAAAAAGAAACAAATCCACGCAGGTTAGCTCAAAAGCCTATACTCTCAATCTCTAAACTACCTTACCAATCTCTAGCTACCTTACTAGTGAGTATTACATATCAGGTCTTCAGCAGATGTTGGTTGTTAGTATCATCAGCCTTTTTAACAATGACACTGGAAGCCAGAAGATAATGGAGCAACGCTAAAAAATTCTGAAGGATGTCAATTTATACAGTTTCCAATTTAGAAATCTCTCACCAAATAAACTATCAATCAAGTGTGAGAGTAGAATAAATAATCTTAATCTTAAAATAATGCATAATCTTAAAAATTCATCTCCCAAGTGCTCTCTTTTGGAATCTACTAGAGTATGTGCTTCATTAAAATGAGTAAGTAAGCCAAGAAAAAAGAGGACAGGGGCTTCAACAAAGGAGAGAAGTGAAGTGAATTTCATGCTGAAAGGAAGCTTCTGGATGCCTGCTGTGCAGCAAGCTGAGAGCAATCTGTCCAGACTGAAGCAGGAGAGCAGGGGGCTCCAGGAAGGATAACTCAGAAAACACACACACACACACACACACACACACACACACACACACACACACACACACACACAGAACTGATACATCACTGAAAGTGTTTGTATTGAGAGTAACTTTATAGCTCTGGCAGAAAATCTGGGAATAAGTCCATGATCTATACATTTAAAAAAAAGAGGTAATGATTAATTCCAGGAAAATAAAAATTATGTAAGACAGTAAATCTGATCACATTTTACCATCTGATTTACCTGCAAACTATATTTTCACAGTAATAGGTACTACTTTGATAAGAATAAACATGTAAAAGACAAAATAATACAGCCTGGATATCAAGTACATAGGTATCTACTATACATTTTCCTTACTTGCTTTTAAATTATAAAATATTTGAAGCATCTAGGAAAGTCTAGCAAATATATAGAACATCCATGCATCTAACACCTAGCTTTAACTTAGCCATATGTGCTTCAAGTCTTTCTTTTATTTTAAAGAAATAAACCATTACAGATACAGCTGAAGTCTCCTGCGGAGATGTGTAAACTTCTCTTGATTTCATGTCCTCTGCTCTCCCCCCAGAAGTAACCGCCATCCTGAATTTGGTGTTTATTCTTCCCAGGCATGTTTTTATATTACCACATGTGATTCTTTCCATAAACAATATAGAATTATTGTGCATGTTTTCAAATTTTAAATAAATGTGCTAATCCGCATGTTTTAACATCCTTTATTTTAACTCAGTGTTGTTTTGGGGATTTATCCACATTGATGCATGTAGCTCTGCTTTGTTCATTTTAATCAATTTATACTGCCATGTGACCCTACCACACTTTACTTCTCCATCTCGTGCTTATGAACATTTAACCAGTTCCTGGGTTTCTGCTATTACAACCACGTCATATGTTTGTGTCTTTCATGCATATGTGTGAGTTTCTGTAGAAGTGGGATTGCTGGGGCATCAGCAAGGGCATCTTATTACCGAAATCCTCCCCAAACTGGTTAAATCCACTTAGATGCCCACAAATACTGCTCGCCCAAGGTTTTGAGCCTTGCCAATCCATACAATTACACAACACTTTTTTCCGAAGAAAGTTCGGAAAAAAGGAAACTTTTACTGTATGTTTGAAATGCACAATCCTACAACCCTAATCCATCTCCTGTCATTTTATATTCCCTTCCATTCCTTTTTCCACTTTCTTTACTTTTTCAGAATCTTGACCACCTGCTTTCTAAGAGGCCAGGACAGACCCCAGCATCTCTCACCTCGCTATCCATTCGGCGGTGCCCTCAAAGAGATCTGGGGTGATGATGTTGGTCAGAGAAGCCACGGAAGCAGCACAGTATGCACTTCTGTTAGGATGGAAACACACAGGGACAACGTGAGGCTTTAAGAAAGGGATGAAATAAGGTTCACGGAGCTTCTCAGGCGGGTTGCCCTCTGCTTGGTAAACTGTAACCACCTCCTGTCCTCACTCTTGGCACACGGTCAGTCCTCCTGGGTCTCCAACTGAGAGGTGTGACATTCTATTTGGATAGGGCTGCTCACAGCATGGCTTCAGTGAAAGAACATGACATTCTAGTCTCCCTACCTCCACATGGTCAAATCTACATCAGAGGAAATAGTAGCCAAAGTGAATTTAGCTCTTTCAAAGACCTCCAATGGTTCCCAAACTTCCACGGTGTCATTCAAGTATTTCTGATACGCTCATTTATTGAGATGTCTGTCATGTTTTAGATCCAGGATTTCTGTTTATAGCATGGACACATTAAAGGTTAACTATATATTTTTTCTGCAACAGACACTCCAAAGCAGGGCACCAAACCCTAATGGCCAGAAACAGATGAGTCCACTCAGATACTTTCCTTAGGCCTTTAAAGGGAGAGAAGCGCTTTGATTTCAAGCAGTACAGACACCAGTACAGACACACACACACATTTTTAAATGAAAAAGAAAGAGGGGCGCCTGGGTGGCTCCGTCGGTTAAGCGTCCAACTTCGGCTCAGGCCATGATCTCACGGTTCGTGAGTTCGAGCCCCGCATCAGGCTCTGTGCTGACAGCTCGGAGCCTGGAGCTGCTTCAGATTCTGTGTCTCCCTCTCTCTCTCTCTGCCCCTCCCCTGCTCACGGTCTGTCTCTCTCTGTCTCTCAATAATAAATAAATGTTAAAAATTTTAAAAAGAAAAAGAAAGAGAACGTCTTTTTTTTTTTTTTTAAATATTATCCTACTTGATTTGGAATAATTCTTGCCACTCTGCCCTGCCAGCCCTAATTCTTCCCAGGACACATCTTATTTCAGCTTCTCCCTCTACTATCGAATATAGCTACAAACTGTCTTTTCTTCCCTTCTATGCCCTTTTCCAATGTCCAGCATCTCAGCTCCATTTTACACTGAAGACAACTGTTTGTTTTAATTCTGCATACAGATCCTGTTTCTAAGGGCTCCTAAGGAATACAAAAGGAAGGAAAGAGAAGGGTCTAATGTCCGTTATTGTTCAATATGGACACGCTCCTAAGCCGAACTTACAGAGGTATTCCAAAAAGAAATCTCTGCAGAAGCTGCAAGCCCTATTGTGCGACTAGCATCTTTATCAGCCCGCTCATGCTGGCCACAGCACAGCAGAGGCTGAGTTACCCCGGCAGGCCTCAGAAGCACACCAGAGTCCCCCATGCCAAACGTTCTCATCTGCCATAAGCTAACTTCAGAGGCCTGAGCTAATTTCTTTCAGCGTTTCAGCCTCTCAGAGGGGTTTCACAGCATTTGCTCCTGACCCCTAACGGAACCTCTGAGGTAGGGAGGTGGCCAACAAAGTAGTTTCCTTCTCACAAAGGGAAGAACTGAGATGTGAAGCCAGCAGCCACAAGTCCCCCACTGAAAAGGGGAGGGAACAAACACACCTTTTTCATGCAGTTTCTTCCTCTCTCCACCCACCTGCTCATCACATCTCTCAAATTTGTCCACTCCTCTCCATATGCTCTGCTGTCCCCCAAATCCAGTCACCATTACCTGGGTCAATCTCCTGCCTGGTCTTTCTCCATCCAGCCCTGAAACCGGAGGACTTTTACTAAAACACCACAATCTCTTCACTGCAACTGGAGAAGTTGTCATAAAATACAAAACCAGATCAAGTCACTCCCTACTTAAACCTAGTCCATGGCTTTCCACTGCTCTTAAAATAAACTCCCTAGCTCTTAAGGAGATCCCAGGACCCCTCAGTCTGGTCCCAGCCTGTTCTTCCAGCCTCACTTCTACTGCCCCCCATGCCTTCTGTACTTCAGCAACACTAAACTGCTTTCTCGAACACACTCTTGAACACACTCCCTGTCACCTCAACTTCTGCAAATGCTGGGTCCCTGTCTCCCTACTATCCTCAAAGAATGTTCCAAGTTATAAAACCTGGATTAGGAGGGCAGTAATAATTACTCCTTTCTTAAGAACCGGGAAAAAATCGTACTTGCTAGGAGTTCACTACAATCTGATTATCGGCAGCCCTCCAGTGCCATAGACACTTGAATAAGCTCATCCCAGACACTATTAGGAGCTGTGACAGACAGGAAAGATCAAGAGACTCCTCTGTCTAAGCCAGGATAAGACATGCTAGCCTCCAGATGCCCATCACTGCTGCTTCTCTCCAAGTCAAACCCAGTCAACAAGCACTCTGGAGTCCTGGCTGACACTTTTAGGCAAAGGACAATTAAATAACAAGCAAGAAATGATGGGAATTGGGGTACTGGGAACCAAGCAAAGCACAGAAGCGTTCACATCTCTGAGTCTACACAAGTGGAGAGCATGGCTGGAATAGAGCATATTACTGGAAGAGCGTAGGTACAGGGTTCCTTGATGGCACAGATCGATTCTAGTGGAGAAGTTTCTGAGCATTTGTCTAGCAGATATAAATAAGAACACAGAAAAAACTGAAGCTAGAACAACGAAATTAGAAAATAATTGTATCTGAAAAGGTATGTGATATAATGCCAAAGCAATCTTGCTTTTGTCTAATAATTTCAGAAATTTTAAAAAAGCTAAATTTCGAGACTGTGCACACTCAGTTGTACCATCTGTAGAACAGAAATGAAAATGTAGTGTCTTTTGGTTGCAGGGGTGAGACAACTTTTAGCTTTTTCCTTAAGGAAGAGTCAATTAAGGGGTGCCTGGGTGGCTCAGTTGGCTGAGCATCTGACTTTGGCTCAGGTCATGATCTCACGGTTCGTGGGTTCGACACCTGTGTCAGGCTCTGTGCTGACAGCTGGGAGCCTGAGGCCTGCTTCCAAGTCTGTGTCTCCTCTCTCTCTCTCTGCCCCTTCCCTGCTCACACTGTCTCTCTCTCTCTCTCAAAAATAAAATAAACATTAAAAAAATTTTAAAAAAGAGTCAACTGAATACTGTTTTTCTTCATTAGTTATATTGGCTTTGTTGGCATTTTCAGGGTTTAAAAACACAAGACAACAGGTCCCAAAGGGAGTCACTTATGCTGAACTCCACATCTTAATCAGTTTCAGTTCCCCAGAAATGAAATCTTAAACCAGCCAATCAGGAATCACCTGATGAGCACTACTTAGGTCACTGGCCTGACAGAACCCTGCTGCCTCCTAAAGAAAAGTAACCTTGCAATAACTGGCCCACTTTTTTTGCCTAATATAACTTCCTTTTCCCACTCCTTTCTGCCTATAAAAATCTCTCATTTTGTATAGGTCCGCAGAGTACATTTCTATCTGCTAGATTACATGCTGCCTGATTAGAATAGATTTTTGCTCAAACTCTTACATTTAAAAAAAATATGCTTCAGTTTGTGTTTACAACAGATATTGGGATATTATGATATAATAAGAAACATACACAGTAAAACCTTGGATTGCGAGTAACTTCTTCTGCGAGTGTTCCCGCAAGACGAGCAAACATGTCTACTAAATTTTAACTTGATAAACGAGGGATGTCTTGCAATACAAGTAGTACGTGACGCCAGATGTCACAGGATCACAACTGAGCCAATGGTTCTTGAAATTCGCTTTGACATACAAATGCTTTGGATTACAAGCATGTTTCTGGAATGAATTATGCTCTCAAACCAAGGTTTTACTATACTGGTTTTCTCCCAGATTCCTGGAACAAAGCTCCTAAAACCCTTGGAATTTCCTGAGTGACAGGGGTGATAGGAGAGTCTTCAGTTATTCATAATAACTGCATCTGGGTGGCTCAGTTGGCTGAGCATCTGACTTTGGCTCAGGTCATGACCTCACGGTTTGTGGGTTCGAGCCCCGCGTCGGGCTCTGTGCCTGGTCAAGCACACCTGAGTTATGCTAATGAGGTGATTCCTGGAGGATGGACTGCATGCCAAAGTAACTGACCACATCATCAGAGGGTTGGAACTTTCAGCATCATCGCCCCCGACGAGAGGGGCTGCAGATTGAGTTAATCACCAATGGCCAATGATTTCATCAATCATGTCTACACAATGAAACTCCCATAAAAACCGTAAATGCAGGTATTTGGGGAAGCTTCCAGGTTGGTGAATGCATCCATGTACCTGCCAGGAGGGTGGCATACCCCAGCCTCACGGGTACAGAAGTTCCTGCGCTTTGGACCCTTCTCGACCTTGCCCTATATACCTCTTCAACTGGCTGTTCGTTTGTATCCTCTATAATATCCTTTGTAATAAACCAGTAAGTAAAGTGCTTCCTTGCATACTGTGAGCCATCCTAGCAAATTATTGAACCTGAAGAGGGGGTCATGGGAACCTCTGATTTGCAGCTAAGTCAGACAGAAGTGTGGGTAACCTGGGGACACACTACTTGTGACTGGCATTTGAAGTGGGGGTGATATTGTGGGACTGAGCCCTTAACCTGTGGAATTTGAGTTAAATCTAGTTAGTTCATGTTAGAATTATTTAACATGAGGGAAAAAGCACCTGTTTGGTGTTGGAAGTGTTGTAAGAAACAGTTTTTCCAGTGAAGAACTTATTTTAGGTTCAAATAGACACATTACATGTTTTTTTCTCCCCCTTTACTTTCGAACCAATGGTTAACCCAGAAAATTAATCAACTTGTGTAGAAGCTAAACACATTTACAAATAAGGCAATAAGATGGCTTTGCTATAGAAAGCTCAAAAACACATATTTCTCTAAGGATTTGGTATAAAACCTCAGTGATCCACCGCCTTTGAGAAATGACTCAGTGAATTTCATATATGCTTCACCAATCTCCCACCAGATGAGTGAGCTTCTTGTGGGGTATGTTGGACAATTCTAGAGTAAAATAATAATTTTGGGCCAAGTGGTTCCAATCAGTTACTGAAACTCTGTTTCGCTGCACTCTACTGGCCCCCCAAAATTTTTGCACCTCCCAAAGCAATTCTCATTCAGGTGATAAACATTCTCCCGAGTTCATCAAATTCATTCAGAAAATATTTACTAAGTTCCTACTGGGCTTCCTTCTCCCTTCCTATCCCAGAGAGGTGAAAGATTGTATTACACTATACCGTTATTATATATTATGTATGGTATGTCATTTTATACCAACCAAATATGTTTTTGATTTTTAAAATAAAAGCATTTGATTTTGTTCCTGTCTTGCTTATATTCTGACACTTACATAAAAGAGGTCAAGTGACAGTGACACCTGAGGACATCTGTGTCATGTTTGCAATGATTATGAGCTGTGTCACTGACACGCCATTCTACGTCATTCTGTGAGACAAAGCAGCAGCTTTTCCATGTTGTTCCTTGGGTTTGGCATCTCTAATGACAGAGAAGATCTAGAATCTACTGACACAGTGGCCTGAGGAAAACCCCACTCACCTCACATCCACCTCACCTCCAACGTGCATGAGAAAAGAGCCATCAGGTTGCTTCAACGAGTACAAATACTGAAGAAGCTTCTCTCTGAGACACAAATAGGGGAGAGGGAGGAGACAGCAATGGTCAGTGCAGCAGCAGCAGGCGGGGACCCTTTGGGGGTCCGGCACTGCTGGCTTTGGCTGTACCTGTTAATGACGTCATAGGCTTCCTCGGTGCCAATGATGCATAGTGCATTGACTGCTGCATACGTGGGTGCAAGGTGTGGGTACTGGCCAGGGCCCCCTCCAAAGCCACCTTCTGGACTTTGACACAGCTCCAGGAACTGACACACGCTAGGTATACAGCCAAAGGGAAAAACAAAGTCAGAGAACATTCATTTCAAAACACCAGACTCCACCAGAGTCTATGCCTTTTCCAATGTCCCCCCCTTCCCTCAAAAGGGAAAAAAAAACCTCTCCTCCCACTTCCTGAACACATATTGAATATAATTAACCTTTGAAAAGGGCCTCTCTGCCCTATTTTGAATGCCCATCTTTCTGAGTTTTGTGTTTAAGCACCTGTCTAACCATAAAGCAAGGGATGTAAGTCAAGCAGAAACAAATAGACTTTCATGGGATTGGGATTAAGTCTCATACTTCTTGACCAAATTCTTCCCATACTTTTCACTCAGTTTACCACCCTGGATCTGTGGAACCAGCCCCTTCTCCTTGCCTTTGGGGTCTCCCCCAGGCTTTGAATTTTGCCCAAACTATGGTGGTGCCCAACTACTTCTTTCTATGCTAACCATTCTGGTCTAGAGACACCACCAAGGCTTACCCAGAATATTTAAAGAGATGTCTTCTCACTCCCATTGCCCCTAAGCCCCAGGGGCTTCTGACTTTTCTTCCTACCGCCACCAAGAAACCAGCTTTTCATGGATTCTGCCCCCACGGTTAGGAGAGCGAAACAGAAGTGGGCTTCTGTCACGCTCATGCCAAATGTGGCAAACTGCGGCACTGCTGACTCATATGGTAAAAATGCATCCTGGCCTGTAGGCTTTTGGGGAATTTTTCACACTAATCTACAGAAGCTCCAGTTTCCTCACTGAGGGAAACTGTTTATTGAGGGTTTGCTTCCAAGCATGGCATCAGGTTGCCCAGAAGTTACATTTTTGCCTTAGGTCAAACCAAGGGAGCCCCTATTTATCCGAGGTCCTCTGAAGTTCACCAGGAAGGGGTGCCCCAGGAAAGCCCTGGTCATCACGCTCTCTCCCCACAGCTCAGCTGGGCTCACTGGCTTCCTGTTAGGACAAGCCTCCATTTAAGAGAACACGTTGGAAATCTGTGCCCTAGTGCTCAGGCAGCCTTCTTTTCTTGGACTCCGTCATCTTATTCTTTCTCATCTACTGCAGTCAGAGGGGCCAAACAGAGTCTAGTGAATCTCCACTAGGACACAAGTTTACTATTGCTTTTCCACATCATATCTGATTACTTGATTTCAGACCTTCCATTATCTGGCAGCGACGGCAATAAAAAATGCTGCTGACTCGCTGCTGGGGTCCTGAAGCTTTCCCGGGTCTCAAAAACAATACTCATTCCCTTGTACCTGCACCTGCAATTTTACTACAGGAAACACAAGGACTGAAGCTGAAGTTGATCATCAGAGAAGAAAGACAGTTCTGTGGCCTATTTGCAACAGCAATTAATTTTCATGGAGAAAATTAATTTGTCCCTAACATATTTTCCAAACCTTCATCAATTCATATCCTGTTTCCTGGAAACAAATAGCTAATGAACTCATGTCCTGACAAAGGCCAGCTGCGCTAGCGTGCAGAAAGTTCTCTGTATCACAAAAACAAAAGGTTTTAGTTGATATAAAACTTAAGAGCACATTTAAAAAAATGAAAAGGATAAGAGTCACCTAGTTACCCATTCTCTTTCCCAGTTCCTAAGATAGAATCCTGCCAAATGCAACATCCCAGACCCTGTAGCCTAAGGTCTGATGAACTGGGATCTGAATGTACCAGACACCTTTAAATCATTCCTCGATGCCAACCTTCCTCAGCTGATATGTGGCATCTGACTGGCCGTGGGGCTACGCTGGGGAGCAGGGCTGGGCTTTTCTGGACTCTGAGACGCTTCCATATTACAGAACATTCTGCTCCAGAGGCTTTCCAACTAACACCTTAAGGAACTGGCAAACTGACCATGAAGCTGCCAGCTGTCATTAGCAGAGTTCTCAGCAACTCTGAAAACCAAAATGTGAATGAGACTTCTACTATCAAAAGGGGAAGGAAAAACTTATCTTAGAGACCAGAAATTCACCAACTAGTAAAAAAAAAAAAAAAAAAAAAAAAAAAAAAAAAAAAATTCACAAGCAGGAGACATGGTGCAAACACGAAGAGCAGTCAACTTTGTAAAGAGCATGCGTTATGCAGTATTTTGTCACACGACTAAAAGATCTAGCAGATCTGTGTTCTTTCAAGTCAGCAAGGCATTTTGTTCTAGCAAAGCGGGAAACTATCTTTTATATTAGGGATTTCCAAACCCAAAATGTGTGCATCACAAACATGGGAGAGCTAATAGAGAAAAGAGAGGCCCAGGCTTCTTGAAGCAGGAACAAGCCTGGGCCTCTGTATTTTCACCAAATTCCCAGATGACATGTGTACACACAAAGTTTGAGAACCACAAGTCTTGGCTGAGCAATTAGAATCACTTGGGGGATGTTTTTTAAAACCCAATGCCCAGGTCACACCCAATACCAATGAAATCAGGATCACTGAGGGTGAGACCCAAGTGGCCACAGGTTTTTTTTTAATTCCCATGTGACTCCAATGTACAGCCAAGTATCAGTGCCTCTCAAACTTGAGTGCACATGGAAATCACCTGAGAAGCTGCTGAACTGCAGTTCTGGCTCAGAAGGGCTGGATGGGCTAGAAAGTCAGTACTTTCAGCAAGCCCCAGTTGATGGCAATGCCACTGGTGTGAGGAATCACATTTTTGGTAGCAATGTGAAAGATCTGTGCTGTCCAATAGGTAGTGACGAGCCACGTGAGGCTATTTAAATTTTAAATTTAATTACGTTTAAGAACTGATTTAATGTTTAGCTCCTCAGTCATACAAGCCACATTGCAACTGTTCAATAGCTACACGTCCCTAGTGGCTACCACAGAATAGAGGACATTTCCATTGTTGTGGAAAGTTCTCCTGAACGCCAACACTCTATCATTCAACTATTAAAAAGTATGTAAAACCTGTAAGAAGATCAAGTTCAAAGCAAGAGTATCAATGATTTACTTCTAAGGAGTTACTCGGACTTTCAGGTGATGGCTGAAGATTATGGGCATTGCTGTCACCAACTTGAATGAAGTACTCAAAACGTGTACAGAGAACAAGCAAAGTAATACAAAAGGAGCAGAGAAACACCGCCAAGGTGAGAATTAAAGTCCGGAATAATAGAAGACAAATCAGAAGCACATAAGAATACAACAAATGAAACAAGTACAAGCAATAAATAACATACTCAGGGATGGCAGGAGTGGGGAGGAGTACAGCATATCAATATACAACGGGAAAGGACTAGGAATACAGGAGAAAGAGGACCAGAGATTAGGACCCATGAGTTGTGGACAAAAACGACAACACTTAAGAGCCTCATAAACGCAGCGCTGGTCACAACTGTATTTGGCTCAAACCCCCATTTTCCAACTAAAAGGAGGTTCAGGTTAGAATTATAAAAACACAGGTGCCTCGGTGGTTCAGTTGGTTAAGCGTCCGACTCTTGATTTTGGCTCAGGTTCATGATCTCACGGTTCGTGAGTTTGAGCCTGCATCAGGCTCTGCACGGTCAGCGCTCAGCCTGCTGGCATCCTCTCTCTCCCTCTCTCTGCCCCTCCCCCACTTGCTTGCATGTGCTCTCTCTCAAAATAAATAAATAAACTTAAAAAAATAATAACTGTTGGGGCGCCTGGGTGGCGCAGTCGGTTAAGCGTCCGACTTCAGCCAGGTCACGATCTCGCGGTCCGTGAGTTCGAGCCCCGCGTCAGGCTCTGGGCTGATGGCTCGGAGCCTGGAGCCTGTTTCCGATTCTGTGTCTCCCTCTCTCTCTGCCCCTCCCCTGTTCATGCTCTGTCTCTCTGTGTCCCAAAAATAAATAAAAAACGTTGAAAAAAAAATTAAAAAAAAAAAATAATAACTGTAAAAATGGCCAAATATTAAAAGGCTTAATATTACAGGCAACCACCACCATGAGGAAGCTACCCAGCAAAATACCTCAGGTATACAGGAGCGCCTGGGTGACTCAGTTGGTTGAGCATCTGACTTCGGCTTAGGTCATGATCTCAAGTCTTGTGGGTTCAAGCCCCACATCGGGCTCTCCGCTGACAGCTCAGAGCCTGGAGCCCGCTTTGAATTCTGAGTCTGCCCCTCCCCCACTCACACTGTGTGTATCACTCTCTCTCTCAAAAATAAATACTAAAAAAATTTTTTTTAAGTTTAAAAAAATACCTCAGGTATACAAAGGGTACGTACGCAAACTTTCTGGTAGAGAAACAAACACTGAAGCTAGTTTGCAGCAGCAGAATTTAGAGAAGATTTAAGAAAACCTTCAGCACCACAGTAAGTTACCATGGACAGACTGAAGGCCGAGAACAAGTTAGAAAGATCACAGCTTTGGGAAAGGAATGGTCATCCTTGAGCAGGACGGCCTGCGGAGAGATGCCAATAGAAGATGGATGCATGGACATCCAGCTTCCTCTAGTACTAAGGCTTTTGAATTTCATACCATAAAACAACTCCAGCTTAGTACGAGGGAGAGAAGAGCTCCTTCCCTAGCAGAGCACAGCAGTGAGCAGGTGGAAATGACAGGCTCCTCACCGATTCCAGGAGGCGGGAGCTGCCCATGGAGTCTGACACATTGTCTGACTCCATCAAGCACAGTCATCCTCTGGAAGCTGCTGTTCTGGAGGTAAGGTCAAGTCTAAAGTTGGTCATTGTAGAGCAGAGTTTCTCCACCTTGGCACTCTGATATTTTGGACTGTGTGGTTGTTCGTTGTGGGAACTGTGCTGTGGAGGAAATCTGGGAGCACCCCTGCCCTCCTCTACCTACTCGACACCAGGAGCACCTGGCCAAAAAAAGCCCAGAACGCAGAGGACGAGGTAAGGTATCTTCACAGAAAGGTAAGGCAACAAATTACATTTAAAAATTAAAAGGAAAAATATTTGAAGAGCTATTCAGGGGATCAGCTACGAATAACTTTTTGAAGGGGAAATAGCAAAACAGTGACACACGAAAATTTAAACTAATGAACATTTGGAAAAACTTTATAAGCAGAAAAGTCTTAAAACAATGAAGTTAAAGACAATTTTTAGATCTTACAGAAGCTAGAAAACTAACTTCAACAATGCAGCGGTCTCCCTGTGATTTCACTTTACTCTGTGTGTTATGTTACGGTACTTTTCAATAACGAAGCATGGGATTCTCATTAAAGGATGCTTCCTTCCTTCCGTTAAAATCATTAACAAATGTACTTAGTTTGGTACCAAAATATCAATTTATTTCAGGTAAACATACATATCAATTTGTGCATACAACCTCTTAGAGAGGCAAGCTACGTTCCTACCTATGAATATGTGGTTTTTGAAAGATCTGAGACCAGCAGTAAAAACCTGGTCTTGCTGGCTTCTCTTAACAGTCACAGTAGCTGAGAAAGTGATTTTGTCCACTAGAGGGAACTCAGCTTGCCATCTTGTTCCCTAAACAGAAGCGCAAAGGTGAACGAAATAGGAGAGAGAAATGTGTGTGTATGTGCGTGTCACCTGCACTAAGTGGCAGAGTGGGGAAAGAAAAGGGCAGGAAAATAATAAAACTCCAGAGCTAAACTCTGCACCTTAATAGTTATATGAAGAAGAAGGGGACAGAAAGCTGACCATATTTTCAAAGCATTTCCTTTCTCTGTGCAAAATACATCCGATATCAGAGAGTCTTTTAAAAATCCCAGCATTTTAACAGAAATCATTAGGATTTCTCCTATCTTACTAAAAATAGTTCATTTCCTTATAGGTCAGAGCTACTAGGCTCTGTTCATAACAGATATTATCTGGACCTAGACTGAACTGTCTGCTAGGCATGAAACAAAATACATTGTTGTTGGAAAGCCTAAGTAATTCTTTAAAAGTCTGTTAAATCAGAAGAACCACACATAAAGATTTTAAGGCAGCTGTGAAAGCAGAAATTCTTAAGTCATTCACTACCAACTGGTTCGTGAAATTAGAACAAAGTAGCTTTTTAGTTTTAAAACATTCTTTTAAGTACGAAAACAATAAATAAAGTTTTAGAACATGGAAATAGGCTTAGGAAAAAAAACAAAAGAAAATTCACCTTTAACTTCACCATCTAGAAATAACTATTGCCAAGTGTGTATATACCTTTCTGGTTTTCTCTATGCATATAACTAGCCATATATACATATACGCATACATATATATGGCTGGTTATATATTATATACATGTATTATATATATTATATATTTTATATATTATATATATTTATATATTATATGTTTTTATATATTTATATATTATATGTATATTATATTTTTATTATTGTATATTTATGTATATATATATATATATATATATTTTTTTTTTTTTTTTAAGAAAAAGAGTGCATTAATGGGGGATCGGGACAGAGGAAGAGAGGGAAAAGAGAGGGAGAGAGAGAGGGACAGAGACAGAAAGAGAATCTTAAGCAGGTTCCTCACTCAGCACAGAGCCTGACTGGAGCTCCATCCCACGACCCTAGGATCATGACCTGAGGTGAAATCAACAATTGGATGCTCAACCGACTGAGTGACCCAGGCGCCCCTAACCAGCTATATTTTTAATCTACAGAAGTTGAATCTTTTTAACTATCTATTTTCACTTAATTCATGGGTATCTTTCTATGTAAATACATGCATTTTTATATACAAATATATACTTCATATGCATTTGGTTTTTATTAAAGTAAAATCGGTAAACAACATTGTGTTAGTTTATGTGTACAACAAAGCAATTCAGTATTTGTACATACTGTGAAATGACCACTATAATAAGTACAATTAACATCGTCAAGTTTTTAAAAAAATTTTTTTTTCAACGTTTTTATTTATTTTTGGGACAGAGAGAGACAGAGCATGAACGGGGGAGGGGCAGAGAGAGAGGGAGACACAGAATCGGAAACAGGCTCCAGGCTCCGAGCCACCAGCCCAGAGCCCGACGCGGGGCTCGAACTCACGGACCGCGAGATCGTGACCTGGCTGAAGTCGGACGCTTAACCGACTGCGCCACCCAGGCGCCCCAACATCGTCAAGTTTTTAAATGGCTGCACAGTATTTCACTGTATGTATTGTACCATATTTTACTTAAACTTCATATACACTTTAACACATCCCTACTGTTGATGTTTAGGTTGTCGCTAGTTGTTCACTGTGAAAAGCCCTTTCAAGGGGGCCCTCTCTTCCTACCTGATGTTGCCACGGGAGCTGCTCTGACACTTATTTCCTCAGCAAAGTCTCACCTATCAAACACTAGGTATACAACCTAGAAAGAAACTCAAAATCGATGCTGACCCCAGTTTGACCTGAGTGCTTCCTCTTCAGCAACTACGTCCTCCTCGGGGGCCCACCTATACTTCCCTCTTCCAGAATCTTCCATCGCTTTTTTTCTTCTCTCGTGTACGACTCTCGCATTTCCCCTAGTGTGCATCCTGATTGTGTATGTGTGGGGGAGAAATTTTCTAAACAATCCACAACCCCCAACTGGTATTTCAAAAACACATGGGCCTTTATTTTGACAATTAAATTCCTGTTATTGCAGAAACTGTGTCCAATTCTACTTCCAGAGCCAGAAGCACCCAGGCTTGCAGCAGCCGCATGATGAGGACAATGCATATTTTTCCTCTCTCTGAGAAAGCTCCGTACATATCACAGGGGTTAATGGTCTAATTCTTCATTATCTTCCCTATCCATAGTCATCACAAGACACCCTGCCCAGGAAGGCAAGAATGAGAGGTTATTGTTAAGGCAGAACGAATGAGACAATGTGTGGTTCTGTTCTTCTGACCTGACAGTGTGACCCCAGGCAGGGGCAGGGGGACCAGAGGAGGGGGGCCTGGACTAGCCTGCACACACCCTTGCACGGCTGTCACTGGTGCTGTGGAAAAACGGACCTGGCTCACGGGCCTTTCTTCCCAGACTCCTCTCCTTCAGGAGCAACAGGGGAGCAGGTGAACTCAAGATGCCTCCAAGGGAACATGCTTATTCTCAGTGAGACCTGGAGCATTAGATTCCATTCCTGGCTGCCCTTTCCCACCCCAGGTATCCCTAAAGTTTCTTCTTTAAAGTATAAATTGTGATGAGCTTCTAGGGATGAGGTGCCACACTCATTCCCAGAACACCATCTGCACCAGCAGTTTGGGAAGAATCTTAGTTGCTTAGATCTCTACTCATAAATCAGAAGTTTGAGAATATTCTGAGTCAAGGCATTTGGGCACCAAGGGTGTAACCCATCTAGGACATCAAGAGCTACACTATCCCCCAGGCACTGGTGAAGGGGGATGTCTATGGAGGTGTTTATGAAAGGCAAAGGCATTTTTGCTTATTGGCTTGGCACATGCTTCCTCACAGAAGCTATTCAAATGCATACTGTACTTTCTAGCAAAATCACGTCTCTCAGAATTGATGATGAGGAATTTTCTCCAAGACCAGAGCAAGAGCCAAAAGAAAAGGCCACAGAAGAAACCAGAATCCTTTTCTTGGGAGTTCAAAGTCTTGTTCTACCCACGAGCTCACAATAGGCTTCTAGAGTGGAGGAGTTTCAGGAAGTTACTGGGGTCAAGAGGAGGGCAAGGATTTCTTTGTAGCATGATGTGTTTTTCATTCAAAATCAATAAAACAGAAACAAAACACAAGGAACCCCCCAACTCAAAACAGAATTTCAGAGAACAGCCCAGCTTCCCTGACGCCAGACTCACTCTGTGGCCACCATCTGGGGGATGGGTTCATCTAGTAGCTCCAAGCTGTGCAGAATCCAGTAGCAGAGCCATGGGCGGCTGGCATCCAGACACTGTGAAAGGCACAGGGGAGAAAACACACCCCTTGTTCAGAATCATTCCAAGATGCTGCTGACAAGGCAACATCTGTCTCACCCCAGCAGCTTAGAAAGGGGGAGGAAGGCACCCTATGAACAATAAATGAATGAAGGACACTTTGCTTTGTGGCCCCAGCCAGCAGCTGAAATGAACACATGTGCAGAAAGGACAATGGGACAAAGAAGTTTACCTTGCCCCCACTGGGTCCTTCCCTGATAGGCACCTAAGGAAGGCTGAGCAGAGGAGTGCCCACATGCTGGGAAGTTAAGTGATGCTGTCTTCTCAGTGCAGACCCAAGTCGATATATACTCTCAGAAAGGGATTTCCTGGGATTAACTCACTCACTGATTCAACAAATATTTAGCATGTCCTTGTGTGGGCCAAGCATTGCATTAGATACTGCGGGCAAAATAATGAATAAAATTCAGTTTCTACTGTTGAGGTTCTTCGGATATAGAATGTGTGTGTTTATCTGCAGAGGAAGAGGGCTCTGGACAGATGCATTTAAGCACAAGTTACCTTATCGCTTTACGGAACAAGATGGCACATATCACATGTATACATATACCTGAATAACGGTATATGCTGTAATGGGCAGAAGCAGAGTCCTGAGGGAGCACATGAAGAGCCTAATTCTGCCTGGGGGGTTGGGAAAGGCTTCCCAAGGTCATATGTGAACAGCTTTGGATCCTGATTCAACCCACAAACCTGTACTGAGCATTCAAGGCTAGGCAGGCAGGTAGTATTATTATTCCAGTTTTCCAGATTAGAAGTTATATAAATAAGGTCCAGAGAGATGAACTTTTTCCAGATTACAAAGACATCAAATGTCAAAGCTGAGACAGGAAGTCAGGTTTTTGGGACTCCCACACCAGTGCTCTTTCCAGTGGCCCAAGCTGCCCCCCTCATAAATGTGCTGACCATTCTGGCTGTGGTGAGGCCGCCACCTGGGGAGCAAGTGGTGTGGTTCTGGCCTGTCTGGGTTGCAGTCCCAGCTCTTCCGCTTACAGTTATGTGCTTTTGAGCAATGACTTAATCTTCCTAGGCCTGTTTCCTTATCTGTAAGAAATACTCACCTACCTCACCTAGTAGCTGTGAGGATTAAATGAGATAAGGCATGGTAAGCTTTCAGCCCTCTGTTCAACTGTTCTCTGGTACGGTATTAACTGTATCAGGGCTGACTGCACCCTAACTACAGAAGACTCACAGCAAAGATTGAAAATGTTGAGCCAAGGCCAGGTCTAGCCCGGGGACCTGTTCTGCTTGTTCCCTGTAGCGTGTTGTTTTTTTCATTAGAATTAGTTGCAACATTTAAGCATTGGGAGATTCACACAGAAATCTGGCTTCATTTGAAAAAAGCGAGAGAGAGAGAGAGAGAGAAAGAGAGAGAGAGAAATCTGGCAAGCCTGGGTCTGCGTTCCTGGATAGCAGCACCTGGCAGCAACAGAGGAAAAGCACAGGGCCTTTGGTTTGCCTCAGTCTCCCTCCCACCCGCCCACTTCTCATATTTATGCCACCTGCTTGGGTCTACCGGCATTTCAGTTGGACAATCCCTGCTGCAAATAATCAAATGTAGACCCCCAAATAAAAAGCAAATGAAAAGCAAGGCTGCTGTGTGTAAAGTAAGGCAGAAAGACTGGGGCCCTCCTGTTGACATTTGTCCTCTGCCTGCCACCTTCCCAACACCCTCCCCCCCCACCTCCTCCACCACCACTGCCCTCCCCTGAGGCTCCTCGGTAGAACCCTCTGAGGAATGGGATTTAAAATGCACTCTAAGCGTGGGCATTTTTATAGTGCTAAACTGTGTTAGTCCTCGCTGGGATTTATATGCTGATCCTTTGGCCAGTATAGGAATTAGATCGGCTTATAGGGCAAAGGATTAGCGATGGACTGGTAACTGCCTTTCAGCTAGCTGGCAAGGGGCATCCAGCAGAAAGCACGAGAACCCCTCACTGTGATCTAACGGTGCAAGAAAGCGCCACCCCATCTAGGGTGCTCTGTCCTTGGGTTGGGGGTGGTGGGGGGGTGGGGAGGAGAAGACTGGAAGAGACCTGGTTCTGCGCTTTCAGAAGTGGGAGTCCCAGCTCTGTGGCCCAGGCTCCCCACTCCCCATGAACCTGCTTCCTGCCACAGCCACGTGGTACAAAGAGTGACTCTACAGGAGGCCAGGCCAATGGGTGTTTTACATTCCAACAGAAAAAAGGAGGACCGTCTGGCTGACCATCTGACAGAGCTCGTGGGCAGTATACTTACCTCATAGGCGTCGGTCAGCTGTCGAAGGCCTCTTTTCAGGTAATGGAAGTGCTTCTCCCTCTGCAAAATAAGCCTGGAAAGACATGGAGCTTGAAAACCTCCACCCCGCTACAGAACACGTGTGCACACACATAAACTCCCAGCTTTGGGACAATCCCCCACCCCCCTACCACCAACAAGTATGTAACCAGCATCCCCTTCAGCTCCCAAGGGCAGCCAAACCAGAGAGAGGCAGCCAGCACCTGAATGCCCCTAACACATCTGAAAACGTGCTGGCAAATGTTCTGGGTGGGTTCCTCTCCTTCATGGTAGGTGACTCTGGGCTAAGTGAAAAGCCACAGTAAATACACAGGCCAGGCGATGACAAACCGTCCAGAAAGCTCCTGCAGGGTTTCACTGTGAACACACATCTTGTGGCTCCCCACCCTGTAAGCAATTCCAATCTGAGCCTCACCACTTTCCTGACTTGGTTAGCCTCTGTCATTTCAGTCATTTCTTCTGGGGTCACTTCTCCGAGGTGGGTCGTTTATACCCTGCCTGCCCCTCAGCTGTGCGTCTGTTATTCCCTCCCTGAAATTCCACCTCCTGCGTGCTGACCCACTGCCCTGGACAGGGGATCATAATCGTATTCTGCAGCCAGCCGCTCTCCTTGGCACTGACGTCAGCAACACTGGCCTGTAAGGTGGAATGTGCCTCCTGTGGCCACCTGCAAGAGCAGGGCAAAGGACAGGGGCTGAAGGGGGCCACACTTCTCGCTTGGTCTCACAGAAGAGGCCTGTGTGATTACAGAAGGAATGAAAAAAGAACAGAACGGCAAGACATCCCCTGTGCTTACTGATAACACAAATTAAAAAAGAACCGTTCTGTTTTCTAGGTGATCCATTCCAAAATTGTTTGGGGCACCCGGGTGGCTCAGTCAGTTAGGCTTCTGACTCTTGATTCGGCTCAGGTCATGATCTCACGGTTCGTGGGCTCAAACCCCAAGTCGGGCTCTGCACTGACAGTGCGGAGTCTACTTGGGATGCTCTCTCTCTCTCTCTCTCTCTCTCTCCCTCACTCTCTGCCCCTCCCCCATTCACATACATGCATGCTCTCTCTCAAATAAACTTTAATGAGTTTTTTTTTGTTTTGGTTTTGTTTTTTGAGAGAGAGACAGACAGACAGAGCCTGAGTGGGGGACAGGCAGAGAGAGAAGGAGACACAGAATCTGAAGCAGGCTCCAGGCTCTGAGCTGTCAGCACAGAGCCCGATGCGGGGCTTGAACTCATGAACTGTGAGATCATGACCTGAGCTGAAGTTGGACGCTCAACCGAGACATCCAGATGCCCCTCTCAAATAAACTTAAAAAAATAAAATAAAATAAAATAAAATAAAATAAAATAAAATAAAATAAAATAAAACAAAAATTGTTTATTGAACTCCCACCGTACCATGCTCAGAGTAAAGCCATTAATGTAGTCTTCACCTCAGAAAGTCTCTCAGTTCAGTACTGGAAATGACTTAGACATTTAGACACAAGTGGCTACGATATAAAAAACAAATGGGTAGATTTCATGAAGGAAACAGATAAAATACTACCAAGGCTCTAAAGCCAGGGGCTGGGGGCATCTCATTAAGAAAGGAACGATCAGGAAAGGTCGTGTGGAAGAAGAGGAGTATAAGGCAGGTGGCCACGGTAGGGGGAAAAAATGTTTACTGGTAGAGAGGGTGAGGAGATAGTAGCCAGAAGGAAAAGAAACGAACAGGTTCAGACGAGTGCTGTCCAAAAGAACTTTGTCAGCGATGATGGGAACGGTATCTGTGCTGTCCAACAGGCAGCCACCAGCCACAAGCGGTTACTGGGCGCATGAAGTGTGCCAGTGTGACTGAGGAGATGAATTTCAAATTTTGTTGCATTTTAGTTAATTTAAGTTTAAATAACTGCGGGAGGCAAATGGCCACTGTATGGTGGAGCACAGGTATAAAGTGTGCAAGAGGTGTGGGGGAATCTGGTCTGAATATTAGGAATAAAGGACAAATGGCCAAAAAGGCAATGCAAGCCCTTTTATAGGGGTCTGGGATACCAGCTAAGGAATTTCTACTCAATTTTAGTAGGCAAAGGTAGACCCTGGAGGTTTTCTTCTTCTTCTTTTTTTTTTTTTTTCCACTTCAACAGTGTTTATTTTTTTATCGAAGCATAGTTGGCACACAATGTTAACATCAGTTTCAAGTGCATAACCTAGTGATTCAACAAGTTTATGCATTATGCTGTGCTCACCACAAGTGAAGCTACCATCTATCACCAATATCTCTGTCTGACTAATTTCACTTAGCATAATACCTTCTAGGTCCATCCATGTTGTTGCAAATGGCAAGATCCCATTCTTCTTTTATGGCTGAGTAATATTCCATTATGTATATATACCACATCTTTATCTATTCATCTATTGATGGACACTCAGGGTTGCTTCCATATCTTGGCTATTATAAATTTTTTAAATGTTTATTTATTGGGGGGGGCGCAAAAGTGGGGGAGGGACAGAGAGAAAGGGAGACACAGAATCTGAAGCAGGCTCCAGACTCTGAGCTGTCAGCACAGAGCCTGACGCGGGGCTTGAACTCACGAACCGCAAGATCATGACCTGAGCCAAAGTCGGACGCTCAATCGACTGAGCCACCCAGGTGCCCCCGTATCTTGGCTATTATAAATAATGCTGCAATAAGCACAGGGATGCATATATCTTTTCAAATTAGTTTTTTTTGCTTTCTTTGGGTAAATACCCAGTAGCGGAATTACTGGATCATATGGTATTTCTTATTTTAAATGTTGAACAACCTCCATACTGTCTTCCACAGTGGCTGCATCAGTTTGCATTCCCACCAACAGTGCAGTAGGGTTCTTTTCCCACTACATCCTCACCAATGCTTGTTATTTCTTGTCTTTTTCATTCTAGCCATGTATAAGGTGAAGTCCTGAAGGCTTTGAGCTGAGAAAAAAAAATGAAAAAAACTAAGCTTTTAGAAAAATTATCTGGCAGCAGTAGGCATTCAACATGTATTTACAAAGTAGACTGAGTGAAAGCACTAAGCGTGGAGAGAGATGAGGTGGGAACACTGGGTAAGGCGGGTGCCAAGAATCTACCAGAGTAGAAGTCCTTAGAGCACTCGGGGCTTAACACCATGGTGACCCACGGGCAGGTGGGCTGTATGGCACGGGAAGTCTATGTGGGTGAGGACGTCAGTCGCACTGTTGGAAACACATGTGAGACTCAGGAGAAGGCTCCAAGTGACACAGACAGACTAGGAGTCATTTACCTGCATGCAGGTGACAGGTGAGGCTGCAGGAGTAGAGGACAAAGCAGAGAGAAAAATCTGTATGCTGAACTGGGGGAGGACCCATCCTTAAGGGCTCAGAGGCTGAGGAGCCAGAGGAGAGAATTAAAGAACGCTGCATATGTGGGAGGAGGACAAAGGCAATGTTGTGTCCCAGGTGAAACAGGAGGAGGGACGTCCATGGAGGTATTTAACAGTCGCAGAGGACGCGGCAAGACTGAGGAAAAAGAGGACAAACGATAAAGTGGCTGGTGACCTTAGGAGAGTTCAGGGAGCAGGGAGAGCAGATTCCAGATCACAAAGAAGAAGAGAAGGACAGGCTCACTTTCTCTTTCAAGGAGCTCCAAGGGTCAGGACTCAGGGAGTGCCCACTCTGTGCGGGCCGAGCATCCTGAACGGATCAGTGGACACTGACCCTGCTCCCCAGAGCTACAGCCCTGTGTCCAGAGGTGGACACAGATGAGCCACTGGCAGCTGGGGCCCCATCCGACAAACAGAAAGCCTGATGGGCTCTGGCAGCACACAGGAAGGCACAGAGGATCAGAACTAACTTCCCAAAGGACACAGCACTATGTCAAGAAACGAAGGAGACCCGGGACATGAGTTAGCCAGCCAAAAAGAAGATGATGGGGCAGGCGCTTCAGGAAGGGAACAATGTGGCACGTTTGTGTAGGGTCAGTTCAGCGGGAGCAGAGGTACAAGGTAGTGAGCCATGAGCAATCAGACGGGAGAGGTACAGAGGCGTCAGACCACGCAGGACTTATAATGCGTGGGGAGTTTGACTTTAAACCGAAGAGCAAATGGGAGTCACTCTGCTTCAAGCATCAGATGGCTCTTGAAAAGTCCATGCTAAGTAAAAGAAGCTGTCACAGAAAGACCACATATTGTATCATTCTGTTTATACGAAATGTCCAGAAGAGGCAAATCCACAGCTGAAGTGGTTGCCAGGGGCTGGCGGGGAACAGAGGGATGGGAGGGAGATAGCTAAGGGGGACAGAATTTCTCTGCGCGGTGATGAAAATGTTCTAAATTAACCGTGGTGATGGCTGCACAACTCTGTCAATAGACTAAAAACCACTGAATTGTACACTTTAAATGGGTGAATTATATGATATCTGATATCTGAATTGTATCTTAAAGCTGTTACAAAAAAATAAAAGGCAAGTAAAAAAAAAATTCTTTTTTTTTTTAAAGTTTAGTTATTTTGAGAGAGAGAGAAAGAGAAAGTGCAAGTGGGGAAGGGGTAGAGAGAGAGAGAAGCCCAAGCAGGCTTCTGTCAGCATGGTACCCGACGTGGGCCTCAAACTCACGAACTTCGAGATCATGACCTGAGCCACCCAGGTGCCCCCCAAGTAAAAAAATTCTAAGGCAGTGGCTGAAGTATTTTAGGCATGGGAAAGACATGGTCAGATCTGCATTTTCTAGATGGCAGGAGTGGCAGCAGGCTGAATGGGCTGGGGTGGGGTAAGACTAGTGACAGGAAACCAAACCCACAATCTAAGTGTGTCTGTGGTGGGGGGGGGGGGGGGGGAGAAAGACAACAGAGTGGCAGCCTGATGGGGCACTGGGGGGAAGGCAAGTGGTTCAGCCACAGAAGAGGTAAAAAATGCTTGAGAGCGAAGATGCTGAAGATGCAAGAGCCCAGAGAAAATCCACCAGCAAAGACCCCCAATGAAGAGGGAGGAGGGTTGGGGTGGAGAGTTCCGGGTTCCTTCTCCAGGCTTCCTGTTTCTGTTTTCCCAGGAAGAGGAGGGATTTGCTTAGGTGCGCAGTCTAGGAGAGTCTGGCAATAAGGAAGGATGCTCCATTCTCACAGACAGATATAATGAGAGTGTGAAATTAGACAAATACAGGACTTGGAAGTGGGGGAGGGGGGAGGAAACTCATGCGGGACAACCTGGAGTTCTCAGGAGTCAGGGGCAGGAGCAGGGGAGAGTTGTGGCTTGGCCACTGGGGGAACGTGTTAGGAAACGTACAAGAGGTGAGAATAAGAGGAGCGCGCGGAGGTAGTGAGGGCCTCACTGGAGCGGGTGGTACCACTTCTGGTGAAGCCACACGGCAGGCGCCGTCACAGCACTTTGCTCCTTGGAAATCTCAACGGGACCCTTCAGCAGAAGCAGGGAGACGGATGCCATGGGAAGGACCAGGAGGGTGGGACGAGAAGGAATGGAACGAGACCAGGGAACTGGTGAAACAGCTCACAGTCATGCTGGCCCAGGCTGTGAGGCTGGGGGGGTTGGCAGGATGGAGTGCAGACGAGGAGAACCGCGAGGGTCCACGGGGCCATCCGTGAGGGCGGGCTGAGAAACCCCAAGCCAGGTGGGGGCAAATACAGAAAGTGGAGGCAGATCGCCCAATTTCTAACTCGGAAAGGACTGACTCACAGTGGGGTTTTCTACAGGTCAGCCCTCTTCTGTTGAAGAAACAGTCACGGGAATTTGAATACGCCAAATCCCTTGAGATGCTAAGCCACAGAGCGAGGGGAGAAGGGAAAGCCCAAGAGATCACCAGCCACCTCATTCAGAAATGGGAGGCCAGAGAGCATTAAAGGTCTCCTGTAAAGAAGGTTCTGTGATCCTGAGCACAGTGCGGGGGAAAGGGACCAGGTGAGAAAGGGATGCATGTACTGCGATTCCCCGGTCAGTAGGCCTCCCCACTCCGATCCGTGTAACTCCGAGGAGAGCTCACACCTGGCTTCAGCACCTGTGCCCAGCACAGCGCAGGCTCTCAACATCTGTTTGTCAAATGAACAGAAGAAAGAATAAAGGCACCGTAAGGACACTTTCCGATGGACCTAATGAGACTGTTCTCCCTGGATATATGTCCCTTCAACTGAAAAGAATGATAAACCTCCAGGGGAGTTCAGGTTCACTCAGAGACAGCAAGGAGAGGGGCGGCTAGACTGGCTCAGCGGTCAGCTCTCGCTCATGCTCACACCCACCGTGCTGAGGAGACCCCGCCGGCCAAAGCTGACCTTCATGGTGGGACTGAGGATTCTGAGAGAGCCCAACTAGGCACCTAAGCGCGCACCTAAGTAAATCCCTCCTCTTCCTGGGAAAACGGCAACAGGAAGCCTGGAGAAGAAACTCTTTTCCTTGTCTTCTCAGCACTCCTCACTTGACAAGCAAGGGGCCTTTCAGTCACTACAAAGCGAAAGACCTCAAGGGCAAATGCTTCCCTGCTGAGTCTGACTGACTCTTCAGGATCCTGCCTCTGGACACTTGGAACCTCACATGCCCAGAAACACCTAATTGAAGGGAGTCTCACTCACCTTTTATGCAGCACTGGGTTGGCCTCTGTGGGCAGGTTCCCCCACAGCGCCCTCCTAGCTGACCCTCACTCACAGCCAGGCCCTAGCAGCCCTACCAGGAGGGAACTGGTAAGTTCCTCTGGCTTGTTTTATCTGAAGACCAGCCACACGCAGGAAAAGAGGAATTCTATGCGGAAAGCATTTCCACCAGGGAAACTATTCTCTTTCATTTTCGTCCACTTAATCATAAATACACACACAGAGGCATGCACCCACATACATGCTAATGCTGATACGTATAGATTACTCCAAAATCTTGCAAAAGGTTTCTTTGTTGGGGCGCCTGGGTGGCTCAGTCAGTTAAGCATCCGACTTCAGCTCAGGTCATGATCTCATGGTTCGTGGGTTCAGGCCCCACATCGGGCTCTGTGCTGACAGCTCAGAGCCTGGAGCCTGCACCAGATTCGGTCTCTCCCTCTCTCTCTCTCTCTGCCCCTCCCCTGCCTGCGCGCTCACTCACCCTCTCTCTCTCTCTCTCTCAAAAATAAACATTTGAAGGAAAAAAAAAAAAAGGTTTCTTGGTTTATATAGAACTTCAAGGGCCACAATGCTAATTGACTGAATTTCAACTTCTCTGAGGCTTATGATTGTTTTATTTTTTTTTTTAATTTTTTTTTCAACGTTTATTTATTTTTGGGACAGAGAGAGACAGAGCATGAACGGGGGAGGGGCAGAGAGAGAGGGAGACACAGAATCTGAAACAGGCTCCAGGCTCTGAGCCATCAGCCCAGAGCCCGACGCGGGGCTCGAACTCACAGAGTGCGAGATCGTGACCTGGCTGAAGTCGGACGCTTAACCGACTGCGCCACCCAGGCGCCCCGGCTTATGATTGTTTTAAATTAAAGGGTCATATATCCAACTTCTTTTGGCCAGCCACAAATTGTATAAGAGCCTTACTGTTTTGCACTCAACTGTGTCCCCCAAAATTCATATGTTGAATCCCTAACCCCTAGTATGATTGTATTTGGAGACACAGTCTTTAAAGAGGTATTTAAGGGGGCACCTGGGTGGCTCAGTCAGTTAAGCATCTGACTCCTGGTTTCAGTTCAGGTCACGATCTCATGGCTTCGTGGGTTCAATGCCCGCACCAGGCTCTGCACTGACAGCATGGAGCCTGCTTGGGATTCTCTCTCTCTCTCCCTCTCTCTCTGCCCCTCCCCCACTTGTGCAGTCTCTGTCTCTCTCAAAATAAATAAACAAACTTAAAAAAAAAAACAAGAACTATTTAAGGTTAAATGAGGTCTGGTGACCTTATAAGAAGAGGAAGAGACACGAGGGAGGAGCATACACAGGAAAGGCCACGTGAGCACAAAATGAGGAGGCGGCCACCTACAAGCCAAGGAGACAGACCTCAGGAGAAACCACCCCTGCTGGCACCTTGATCTTGGACCTCCAGCCTCTAAGACAGTGAGAAAATAAATTTCTGTTGTTTAAGCCACCCAGTCTGCGGCATTTCATTATAGCAGCCCTAACAAACTAATACCCTTGCCATACCTTTATTCTCAATTCACCTCTTCCAAAAATCTTTTGTGTGTAACGAGTTAAAACAGAAAAGCCAGGGCTCCTTCCCTTTCCTTCCTGAATAAGTCAGCCCTAAACCCGTGCAATTAGGTGAAGCAGAACAACACAGGCTCTGTGCAGGAGTGGGGCGGCGGGGCAGGGAATCCAAGTGGATGAGAGGGCCACCTGTGTGGCTGTGCAGAGGGGGACAGGAGATGGGGACACACAAGAGAAATGATCAAGTAAGTAAACATGCTAAAGATATTGGGAGTCCAGTTCCGCTGTCCAAAAAGGAACTTAGAAATATATGTAATTGTATATTGTAAATACAACATAATTTCTTACTATGGCTTGAATCCCATTGGGTTTCAAGACCCTTCGTGATGTGCCTCTACCTACTTCTCTCCAACCTCAACTCATGCCCTCACCAAGCTCCAGTCCCACTGCCTTCTTTGTGTCCTTTTCTTTGCAGTCTCGGGACTCCAGCTAACGCTGTTCCCTCTGCCTGGAACACTCCAACCACCTCCCAAACTGACCAACTCCTACTCTCCCTCTGGGTCTCATCCTGAGAACCACTTTCTTTGAGAGGCCTTCTGCTATAGACTGAATGTTCGTGACCCTTCAAAATTCAGGTGGAGATCCTAATCCCCAGTGTGATGGTATTAGGAAGCGGCATCTCTGGGAGGTGATTAGGTCATAGGAGTGGAGCCTCATGAAGTGATTAGTGACCCTATAAAAGAGGCTCCAGAGAACTCCCTCACCCCTTCCCCACGTGAGCACACAGTAAAAAGATGGTCATCTATAACCAGGGAGTGGGCCCTCATCAGACATCAAATCTGCTGCTGCTTTGATCTTGGGCTTCCCAGCCCTAAAAATAAATGTTTGTTGTTTAAACCACTCAGTCTATGGTAAATTGTTGTAGCAGATGGAATAGACTCAGACACATTCTCTAACTTCCCAACCTAAAATACATCCTCTCTGGTCTTCTCTCAGAGCCTCCAGTTCCCTTCTTTGACACTCATCCCATTGGTAATTCTGTATTTGCATTTGTTTGTTTAATGGCTACCTCCCCCATGAGGCTGAGAGCCCAGTAGGGGCAGGACCTGGGTCAGCCTTGACCACCCTGTTTCCCAAGAGGAAAATTACATGTGAATATGTTTGTGTGTGTGTGTGTGTGTGTGAGAGAGAGAGAGAGAGTGTGTGTGTGTGTGTGTGTGTGTGTGTGTGTGCTTAGTTGATGCATCTCAGATCTCTCACTAAAGCTAATGTAGTAAGTGGAAAAGAGTAAATTCACAAGTGTGTGGAATAGTGAGAATAACCATGGGGAGTGAAAAATTAACTTTCACGGGAAAGCAGGCTACTGGCAAACAAAAGTGTTGAAAGCATCTCACTCCAGGACAGGATGCAGGTTTCACAGTTTTAGAGAAGGAGGGAAATCATTTATAGAATAGGGAATAATTGTAGGATGGATCAACATTCAGCTTCAGCCTTGAACTTCAGCCAAATCTGGTAGATATCTGGCTGTGGCACTGGAAGGTTCAATAGGCAAATGTCTCCCTCAGCATCATTCCTAGCATCCCTGGACCTGTGCGTGGTCAGTGGTCCTGAGTGTGTGTGCGATTCTATCACACGGATCGGTATCATAACTTCAAAGACAAACAAGCCATGCCTTTTAGATTTATTGCTAATAACAGAATATTCAGCTCAGCTAAAAAAGAAGCTTTGTTCCTGCATTGTGTCACGCTTTTTACATTTGACATCTAAAACGTTGAATATTGAAATTGTGATAATATTTTAAAAACTTGCTAAATTTTCAGGTTTATTCTTTCATCCTGGAAGTTTGTTCTAGGACGTGATATCTGGCTTTAGCCTTCTATTGATATGTTGATTTATATCCACCATTCACTCAGCCGTTCAGCAAAATATGTAACATCTCTAACATTAATTAGTGTGCTGTGACATAATGAAATGTTTACTGGCATCCTTTAAAACACTCATTTTTAGAGGCAACAATGACAAAATGGGAAATGTCAGATTCCTGAAATAAACCCAGAGCCCTGATATATTCTCTTTCTAAGAGGATCCAAACCCAAGAGGAACATTTTTGTTTTCCACCCACACCTGACCTAAGACCTCTGAATTCAGGGGATTTAATGGTTTTTATTGTCCTCCACAACCACTTCCAAAACACAACTTCTTCCTTCCAGACTATGTAACCTCCCATTCCCCCTCAGAATAAAAGAAAAGTCCCAGGGCTCTATTCTGATGGTGGGTGGAAAGGGATGTCAAATGATCAAAGGTCCCTTTGGGGACCCTGGGGACATGTATGTGTGCACAGAGCCTTAGACAGTAGACAGAGACTCAGCCCAATCAGGTGAGTCACCGGGGAAGCAACTGCTAAACACAAAGAGCCACCGAAAGCAATCACGCCCCTCACCACCACCAAGTCCCTCCGCCTCTGGGGAAGCCTCCCCTGGACTGGGCAGAGTTGGTGCCCACCTGCCGCCTTCAGCTGTTTATTTACTTTTCTGTAAAAATACTCTGCTTTATCTTTAGCACAAATGGTAGATTACTTCATATATTTTTCTGTATTTTTATTTTTCCATTTAATATATCTTAAGAGATTATTCTAAGATAGAAACCATATTTAAATAAAAATCTGGAAGAAAATAAATGTTTTTAAAAACCTACTTTAAAAAAATCTTTGGATTAAAAAATTTTTTTAAAAAGTGGGGGTGGGGGGGCGGGGAGAGCACCTGGGTGGCTCAGTTGGTTAAGCGTCTGATGTCAGCTCAGGTCAGGATGCCACGGCTCCTGAGTTTGAGCCCCGTATCAGGCTCCGTGCTGACAGCTCAGGGCCTGGAGCCTGCTTCGGATTCTGTCTCCCTCTCTCTGTCCCTCCCCTGCTTGCACTCTGTCTCTCTCTCTCAAAAATAAAAATAAAGGTTTAAGAAAAAATTAAAAAATTTTATTATTTAAGTAGAGGTGACATATTATGTTATATTAGTTTCAGCCCCCGAGCTGTCTAAACAAATGAGCTTCATTCCCTAATCTCCAGCTGTGGCATTCATTTATTGAGGCCTGACCTTTAGGTTAACACAGAGATTTAGTTTAGCAGTTCGGGGAAAACGCTCCCTCTTTCTTTCCCCAGGGAAGAAAAACAAAGATAACCTTCCTACCTGCCTTTCCCTTTTTTCCAATTTGCCTTTTCCAATGATTTTCTGCCTTGGCTCATCAGAACTTCCAGAAGAAAATCTCTTTTTCAAGGAAATAGTGGCAAACTACAATGGTGGGGAATAAAAGCCACAAGGTTCACTCAGGCTAGAACCATGTGTCACGCTTCAGTCAGTGAAGGCACCCAGGCGCAGGGGCTTGGGCAGGGGCACCTGCTCTCCGCTCCCTACAGCCAATCAGCCAGCAGCCCCCGCTCGCCTTGGCCCACAGGTGGTCCAGACAGCATGCTGTGTCACTGAGGTAAAATGATGGCCACACACAGCTTCAGACTACTGATCCATCCTGATGGCTGGAAATGCGATACAGTCCGGTTCTAGAGGAACAACTCGTGACAGGAAGAGGCATGCTAATAAAGGGAGGAAAGAACCTCAGGAAGCTCTAGTGTGATACGGTATAAGCTAGAAACAAGAGAAAATAAAGGTACAACTTAACTAATAAGTTTCTGCTTATAATCCCCTTTTTGGAATCTCTGACATCAAATTGCTTAGAAAACTTTAACTTGCTAAGTGCCAAGGAAAGCAAAACGGCGCTGTTTATTTTCTCCCCAGAAACTGAATCCCTGGGAGCAGCTGCACGCTTAGCAACAGGGGCCAGGCTGGGAGAAGCCGCAGCTCGGCCCATCCTCCCATCAGATCACAGCATACATCGAGAGAATCCATCCTTTGCTGCCCCCTTGGGCTCTACGTCTGTTTCAAAGTATAATCCGAGAAAGAAAACCACCAGAGTAGCAGGTCACAACTGAGCAGCAGAAACATGAATTTCCTCTCCCCATCTTCAGAGCTCAGAGTTCAGGCCTTGAGGGGTACCCCCACATAACACAGGATGGCTCAGCTTGAGGGGAGCATCTCCTCTAAACCACTAACAGAGGAAGGGCTTGGGGTCACATGCTTATCCAGGGGACCACAAGGTCAAGAAACCCGTCTCATGGCAGACTTATCCCCAAGGTTGAACAGGCTCATGGAGGAAAGAAGAAAGGCTCACGGAGGAGGGGGTGTTCTCCCAGATCCCCTCAAACTCCTAAATGCTTACCTTGGTACAAGGTGGTTGAACTTGTAAGAACTGAAGACGTCTTGGATCTTCTCTTCTACTTTTGCCTGATAAGAACGCAGGAGATGGGAGAGAGAGAAAACAAATACCGATGAGCCTCTATCAACTTTTTCTTCCTGTTGCCACAAATGCCCATTGGTTGCAGTTGCCTGGTGTGGTTTTGTACTTCACAATACTGTAAGTCTAGAAACAGGGACTCTGCAGGGTGACAGGCTCAGGACAGAAGAAACAGAGAATGATCTATACCAGGCTGGCATTACAATCGACTTCTGAAGTAAACCATCCAAATATCCAAACTAATGGCAGTTCTGGAGTTTGGCACACTGGCATCAGTTACTTAGGGAGCAGACAAGGCATTTTGCTTGAGAGATTTATGCTTGCCTGCTCTATGAAGTTCTTTAGGTGTTCACTTAACTGGCCATTCACAAATACAAAATTAATTCCTGCCAAGGGTCATACTCCTTATTGGCAGATCGAACCGTTTAAATACAGATTGAACAGTATTAAAATTCCCTAAGGGATTTACAAGAACATCATCGATCACTGAAACACCAAAGAAACAGCACATCTGGTCATTGGTCCTAAGTCACGGAAAGGACTCCACAGTCCCATAACATGAAGGATCTCGGAAAATCAGGTCACAAAAAAAAGCGGATCCCCCGTTTCCTCTGAAGACCTATCACAACACGGTCACACAGTTCAGCTTCTGTAAGGAAAGGGTCCAGCAATGCAGGAGTGGATTGGTTAACAGGATACAGGGTTTCTCCTTCAGTGGCATCCCTGTTCTTTGTAGTGAGGCATGTCCTTATTGAGATTTCAAGATACATAATAATGTCCTCTCTGGGAATTTCAAAATGTATTCTTTATTTCCGAATCATCCACCAAGTTAGAGCATCTAGTCCCTTGACGTGTGTGCAAGAATTATTTGTGATGAGGAGGGGAGCGCTGATGTGAATCATCTAAAATGGCAGCCAGTCTCAAATTATTTATACTTGGTTTTCGGATATACTTTTGTATTTGCCTCTGAACATGAGTTTGAGGGATAATCTGGCTAAGAGTTCACAATACTTCAAAAAACAGAAGTCACTGTGAGAGACTCAGGAGGTATAAGGAAGTTGTCCCAATTCTTCACTATTCCTTTCTGAGACACTCACACAGGACTAACATAAAGCACCAGCCTAAATGGAACACAGACTGCATTTCTTAATTACACCTTCCTTAGCTATAAGCTGAAAGGGACAGAAAAATATACAAAAAACATACGTCAGTAAGATCATAAAGATTTGCCTATAATATACTGTTAGAGCTAAGTGAATTGATGAGTTCTGAATGAAACAAAACCAAGTGGGAGGAAAACTCACTTCCTTTACCCCAGTACAAATCCACACGACTTAGTAATATTCCAGGGCAAATGGATGAGCCCATCACTTCCTTAGCATTCTGACATTGAGACCCCTAGGAAGAAAAGCATTCAGCCAAGAGACCCACCTCAGCTCCCCCTAGTACAACACAGCAGCCAAGTACTAGATGAGGAAAATGGAGGTTTATCGCTAAACTTTGACACCTGACAGACATAAAGCAGAAAGTGCTTAAAATATTCCCAACACAGTGTCATTTCTCTTCGGATTTCCTAATCACTCTTCTGCAGAATGAACAAGTGATATTCCAATGCAGTTAGTAACGAACTCATGCCTGAAAATCTAAGTTATGAATTCTAATAAATACCTGAGTGTTATAGGTCAGCTGTTCATAAAAATGGACAAATAACAATTCCCTTTATCTTCTCTTAAGAAATGGCATATTTTTGGGGTGCCTGGGTGGCTCAGTCAGTTTAGCGTCCAACTTCAGCTCAGGTCATGATCTCGCGGTCCATGAGTTCGAGCCCCGCGTTGGGCTCTGTGCTGACAGCTCAGAGCCTGGAGCCTGTTTCAGTTTCTGTGTCTCCCACTCTCTCTGACCCTCCCCCATTCATGATCTGTCTCTCTCTATCTCAAAAATAAATAAACGTTAAAAAAAAAAAAAAGAAATGGCATATTTTTGGGGCGCCTGGGTGGCTCAGTCGGTTAAGTGGCCAACTTCGGCTCAGGTCATGATCTCACAGTCTGTGAGTTCGAGTCCCGCGTTGGGCTCTGTGCTGACAGCTTGAAGCCTGGAGCCTTCTTCAGATTCTGTGTCTCCCTCTCTCTCTGCCCCTCCCCCATTCATGCTCTGTCTCTCTGCCTTTCTTTTTTTTTTTTTTTTTTTTTTTTTTTTTTTAAAGAAGACCGTGACTGGCTTTGTACTTCAATCTTTCAGGACATTGCTGGTCTCTTTTTTTTTTTTTTTTTAATTTTTTTTTCAACGTTTTTTATTTATTTTTGGGACAGAGAGAGACAGAGCATGAACGGGGGAGGGGCAGAGAGAGAGGGAGACACAGCATCGGAAACAGGCTCCAGGCTCCGAGCCATCAGCCCAGAGCCTGACGCGGGGCTCGAACTCACGGACCGCGAGATCGTGACCTGGCTGAAGTCGGACGCTTAACCGACTGCGCCACCCAGGCGCCCCTCTCTGCCTTTCAAAAATGAATAAATGCTAAAAAAAAAAAAATCTTAAAAAAAACTGGCATATTTTTCTTTTTGAAAAAAAATTTGTTTTAATGTTTATTTTTTTTTGAGAGAAAGACACAGAGTGTGAGTGGGGGAGAGGCAGAGAGAGGGAGACACAGAATCTGAAGCAGGATCCAGGCTCTGAGCTGTCTGCACAGAGCCTGACGCGGGGCTCAAACCCACAAACTGTGAGATCGTGACCTGAGCCGAAGGCAGATGCTTAACCGACTAAGCCACCCAGCACCCAAGAACTGGCATATTTTTCTAATGGCTTCATTGAGATATAATTCACACATCATTCGATTCATCTACTTAAAGTGCATGATTCAATGGCTTTTGGTCCACTCACAGAGTTGTGCATCCATCACCACAATCAATTCTAGAACATTTTCACTACCCAAGAAAGAAATGCTGCACCCATCAACAGTCACCCCCAACCCTCCACCCTCCCTAGCCCCTGTCAACCACTCATCTACTTTCTATCTTTATGGATTTGTCTATTCTGGATATTTCATATAAATGTAATCACATGATATACAGTCCTTTGTGACTGTCTTCTTTCACTTAGCATGTTTCCAAGCTTCATCCATGTTGTGGCATGGACCATTACTTCATTTCTTTTTATTGCCAAGTAAAATTCCATTTTATGGATATATCACATTTAGTTTATCATTCATCAGTTGATGGGCATTTGAGTTGTGTTCCCACTTTGGGACTATTACAAATAAAGTCACTATGAACATTCTTATACGGGTTTTTGGATGGACATATGTTTTCATTTCTACTTAGATACAGGCAGAGACCTAAGGCATGGAATGACTGGATCATATGGTAACTCTAGGTTTAACTCTTTGAGGAACTGTTAGGCTGTCTGTTTTTTTAAAGTTTATTTATTTATTTTGAGAGAGAGAGAGAGAGAGAGAGAGTGCCAGAGGGGAGGGGCAGAGAGAGGGAGAGAGAATCCCAAGCAGGCTCCTCACTTGTCAGCGCAGAGCCCGATGAGGAGCTTGAACCAGACTGTGAGATCATGACCTGAGCCCAAGAGTTGGAAGCCTAACCGACTGAGCCACCAAGGTGCCCCTAGACTGTTTTCCAAAGCAGGAATACCATTTTACATTTCCACAGGCAATGTATGAGTGTTCTACTTTCTTCACATCCTTACCAACACATGTTATTCTCTGTGGGTTTGATTATACCCATCCTAGTGGCTGTGACGCAATGTTTCATTGATTGCAATTCTCTGATGGCTAATGATGTTGAGTATCTTTTTATGGGCTTATTGGCCATTTGTATATCTTCTTTAGAGAAATGTCTATTCAGATACTTCATTCTTTTTTTTTTATTGTTGTCCTTTTATTACTGAGCTGTAATAATTCCTTATATATTCTAAACACAATCCCTTATCAAACACATGATTTACAAAAATTTACTCCCATTCTATGTGTTGTCTTTAGGAACTGGTATATCTTAGAAAAGGATCGCTAGAGCTCACAGGATGGTTTCTAGAGTACAACTTTAATGTTTATTTATTTTTGAGAGACAGAGAGAGACAGCACGAGCAGGGGAAGGGCAGAGAGAGAGGGAGACACGGAATCTGAAGCAGGCTCCAGGCTGTGAGCTTTTCAGCACAGAGCCCAATGCAGGGCTCAAACCCACGAACCGCGAGATCACAACCTGAGCTGAAGTCGGACACTTAGCCAACTGAGCCACCCAGGCACCCCTAGAGTACAACTTTGAAAATAATGCTTAGCAATTAGCCTGCAAATGTTTTGACAAACAGTAATGGATTAATATAGAAATTAAAAAGAACTCATCTGAGGGGGCGCCTGGGTGGCTCAGTCGGTCGTGCATCCGACTCTTGATTTCGGCTTAGGTCATGATATCACTATTATGGGATCAAGACCCGCATCAGCTCCTTGCTGGGCGTGGAGCCTGCTTAATACAGAACTCATCTGGTGTAGAGAAAAATCAAAGTAATCTCCACAACATGCAACATCCTTTTTTGCCTTCCCTTCTCCCCACATAGCCTGCCAAGTGTTATATAAAATCTGAGTAAATTTGTTACTGAGAAGACGTAAGCATTCTTTGCTCTGATTTGTGTAGCAGAAGGAAAGCAGATAAGCTATTTGTATACAAAGGCATTACCATAGCAGGCCTGAGGCTGCTATCCTGAGAAAGGCCAGCTTGAAAGGTTGACCCTTGGATGCTGTCTGGAAACCTGAATTTGGAGACACTCCCCACCATTCCCAGAACTGATGAGTGGCTCACTGTCCTGAAACTGCATACACAATCTTGTTTATGCTGAACAGCTACTTTCTTTCTGGGAGTCTGGAATGTGGAGACGTGCTGGGCAGAAGGTATGTATGTGACGAACCCCCACTAAAAACCATGAGCCCCAAGTATCTAACAAGCTTCTCTGGTAGACAGCACTTTGCATGTGTTGTTACAATTTGATGCCCGAGAAATGAAGCAGGTCCTGTGTGACTCCACTGGGAGAGGACTCTTGGAAGCTTGTGTCTAGTTTCCTCCAGACTTCACCCTGTGAGCCTTTCACTTGCTGATTTCGCTTTGTAGGCTTTTGCTGTAATAAATCCTAACCACGAGTACAACTATATACTGAATTCTCTGAATCCCTGTAGCGAATCAACTAGGGGTAGTCTTGGGGACCTCCAACACATTAGGAGATTTAGAAATTTAGCCTTTGGGATAGAATTAAGGGAAGCAGTTCTAACAACTGTTTAATATATACAGGCAAGATCTATAACCAAGTTCCTTTTTAAAATGTTATCAAAATCCTCACTTTAAATACAGGAAAAATGACATTAACTATTAAAAAAAAAAAAAAAAAAACAAAGTTACCTCAGTCATGAAAGCTCTGAATATATAGTTCTCAAATCAGAATTAAAAAAAAAAAAATCAGCTTCAATACTGCATAGGGATGCTGAAGTGTGCCCACTTTCCCTGAACTCTCACTTTATCTTGGATTTCCACACTTCCTTTCCACCCCAAAGGAACAGACTATTCTATTCTAGTCAATCTCTCCTTTCAGCATGAGAACCCCAAAAGGCAAGGCAGTTACCAACGGGGACAATACAAAGGCTGATTAACAGCCACATAACAACAGATAATTTTCTTTTGCATAAATAGCAAAGGGCCCATAGGTTCATCTCCCTTGGGCACAGGGCACACAGTTCATGACCATGTTAATGACAGTGATATGACTCTTTTGGGAGGAGGATGACGGCCTAAAGCATCTGATCTGTTTCAGAAACACTGCTATATGAAACGTTACAAGAAACGTCACCAGGATTAGTCACCAGAAGATTTAGTTTTAAGGGATTAGCTCTTCAAAATTTTTAAATAGCCTGGAAAAAAAAATAACTTTGACTAATTCAAATCACACACACACATACACACACACACGCACACACACACAAAGACACAGAAAGAATCTTGAGGAGGGGTGCCTGGGTGGCTCAGTTGGTTGAGTGTCTGACTCTTGATTTTGGCTCAGATCCAGCCCTGTGTTGGGCTCTGCACTGACAGCGTGGAGCTTGCTTGGGATTCTCTCTCTCTTTCTCTCTCTCTGCCCCTCCCCTGCTTGCTCTCTCTCAAAAATAAATAAATAAACTTAAAATAAAATAAAATAAAATAAAATAAAATAAATCCTTTAATCATCTATATGACAGAAATTAGGTAGAGGGTAAACAGATGCTATCAACTGTCCTGTATATTTAATATTTTTTATAATAAAATGTTGGATGACGTGATTAAGGATCAAAACAAAACAAAACACTTAATACCCAAATTTCACCATGACTACTTTATCTAAGCATAAGAAAGATTTTTGAAAAGATAAATACATTTGCAGACACATATACAATGCATCCATATCCTAACCTGGCCTTGACTTTTGTACTTCTGTGGCCATCTTTGCCTCACCCCATTTTAGCAAGAATCCTACAAATTGGTTTAGCCAGCGTCCCCCATCCTTTTTTTTTTTTAATTCTGAAGTTAACACACAGTGTAGTCTTCTTTTTATCTAATAATTTATTTATTTTTTATAATTTACATCCAAATTAGTTAGTACATAGTAAAGCAATGATTTCAGTAGATTCCTTAATGCTCCTTACCCATTTAGCCCATATCCCCTCCCACAACCGCTCCAGCAACCCTCAGTTTGTTCTCCATATTTATGAGTCTCTTCTGTTTTGTCCCCCTCCCTGTTTTTACATTATTTTTGTTTCCCTTCCGTTATGTTCACCTGTTTTGTCTCTTAAAGTCCTCATATGAGTGAAGTCATATGATATTTGTCTTTCTCTGACTAATTTCGCTTAGCATAATACCCTCCAGTTCCAACCACGTAGTTGCAAATGCCAAGATTTCATTCTTTTTGATTGCCAAGACATAGAGCATAGTCTTGACTTAAGGAGTAGAACCCGGTGATTCATCTCTTATGAATCCCCGATCCTTAATACCTGGTCATCCTCAGTATCTGACTGGGTTCCTCATCCTCCACTGTCCCCCAGTGATGTCTGCTTACCCTGGCCTGCCTTGAGGAGGAATCCTGCTAAATTGGGTTAGCTAGAATTTCTTTCTCCTGACGAGTCCTCTTAGTAGGTTTCCATCCACCAATCCCTCCAGCTTGCTCCCTGACTATAAATTCCCACTTTCCCTTGTATTCAGAGTTGAGCCCAATCTCTCTCCCCTACCACAAACATCACCATGGTAATAAAGTCTTGAATACAGACTTCCTTTTACAAGTGTCACAAGTAATTTTTCTCCTCATAATACTACCTATTGGGATGCCTGTATGGCTCAGATGGTTTCGGCTCAGGTCATGATCTTACAGTTTGAGAGATCGAGCTCCACATCAGGCTCTGTCGCTTGGTTGGGATTCTCTCTCTCTCTCTCTCTCTCTCTCTCTCTCTCTCCTCTCTCCCCCCAACCCCCGGCTTTGTCTGTCCCTCCCCCGCTCACGTGCGCAAGCACTCTCTCAAAATAAACGAACATTTTTTAAAAACAAAAATAAAAACAAACAAAAAGAACACAACACCACCCACACCCACCAGCAGAGTCACTAAAGTTGAAAAAACCAACAACACCAAATGTTGGCAAGTTGTGGAGCAACCAGCACTCTTAATATACAATGTGGGTGAGGGTATAAAATGTACAACCACTCTGGAAAAGGCCAGCAGTTTCTTATAAAACTCAGCATACACCCACCGCATGATGCAACAATTCCACTTTTAGGTCTCTCCTCAAGAGAAATGAAAATACATGCTCACAAAAAGACTTCTACAAGGATGTAGCATTGACAGCAGCTAATATCCAAAATCTAGAAGTAGCTCAGTTGTCCAAGAAGAGGGGAATAGATCTTAAAAATCAACAACTGTGTTAAAAAGAAAGCCACAGGCCCAAATAAAGTCACTTATGCTAGGCCATGTCACCAACCTGGGGCTTAATCATCTAACCTAACTGCACTTTCAACCTCCCCTAGAAACGTAATCTTAACCAGTGAAGCATTTTCTGGTCAGTGCCAATAAGGTAACTTGTCACATGGGCCCTCTCCATGGACGTGGCCATGGAAAGGGTGACTGCCCAAAATAAACCTTTCTTTCTGTGTATGACTTCTATGTTCTACTTTTAAAAACTTCTCCCTTTCTGTAGCTCTTTGGAGTTCCTTTCTACCTGCTAGAATGGATGCTGCCCAATTAATGAATTGTTTAATAAAGCCAATTAGATCTTCAAATTTATTCAGCTGAATTGCAGTTTTTAACAGATCAGGTGGGATCCAAAGAAAAACCTGTGATGGCATGAGGAGACAATGAGAAGCACTGGTGTGGTGCCCTGCAAGCCCTTTTGAGTTCATGGTCTTTCTCACCATTCCTGAGGGCCACTGGCAGGCTCCTCTCCGTGGAGCTCCCCATCTGATTGGCTTCCCAGTCTAGGGTTACTGGTCAGTCTAGCCCCAGTCCTTAGCCCTTGGTTCAATCCGCAATTCCACGTCGGAATCCCTTCCCTAGTTCCAGTCCACAGTCTCCATTAATGGAGTCTGCTGGCTTAATCCAGACTGTACATTACCGGCGGTGTGCACAGGGCCTATTAGCCAATCTGCAGTAACTTCTAAACCCCAGCCCTTGGTTCTGTCTTCAGATTCCATGCGGGGAACTACCGGCGGCAGCTGCAAGTCTCCCTTTGTTTGGAATCAGCCCACAGCCCCCATTCTTTGAGGTCTGCTGGTTCAACCTTTTCCCCAGTCCCTAGTTCTCTGGTTACTGCTGGTGTCCACAGTTCCATTTCCTCAGTACTGTTGCTTTCTGTTATGTGCACATGAGGTAAAAGCTTAAGTCAAAGAAAAATAATAAATAAATAAACAAACAAACGAATGGGATCCTTAAAATCTAAAGAATTGAGTGCCCACCTTCTGGTGCATCTGCTTATTTCATATCTAAGACCTATGGTCCCAGAAGCCATAAATAGATATTTATGTTTTGAGTCCTAAAGAACTTGGCTTGGTAACTGTTAGGAGCCCCAAAATAATGCCAGACAGAAAAAAGCCAGTCAGAAGCACAGAATACTCTCCATTCACGGATAAGTGGTAAAAACCAACTAATGCATTTGGTACTTTCTCTTCCACAGCTTCCATCCAAAGCCGTTCTAATGATGCACTAACTTTCATATCATGGACTATCAAGCCCCTTCTTCCACATCTCTCCCTCTCTCCCGGAGGAGGACCCTTCCAAAAAGCAGATTTGCTGCCTGAGACTCATGCTGATACTGCAGATACAGTGAGTGAAAGAATTATTAGATTAAATATAAGGCCAGGATTTCCCGGAAAAAAAAAAAAAAAAACCCTCAGGAAAAAGAAGTCATTTTATAAGCAATCCTTACAATGTACCTCTTCCTATAGGAAGTCCTCCCAATCCCTTTATTCTAAATACAAAATACGAGTTGGGGTTGATGTATCAGCCTAAAACAACCTCAGTCAAGGTCTGGTTTGGGCTGCTTATAAAAAATAAGCTGATGGTACGAAGGAAAGATGACAAATTAAGCACAGATTTAGCAATTATTCCTGAGGCTACGAACTCACACTAAGCGCCCACTGTAAACCCTTTTAAAGATCATTTTAAAAAGTAAATAGTAGCTGAGTTGCAGTGATCACAGATATACACCTACGGGACACATTGTAAAAGAATTCTACTGTTACAAAATTGGGTAGTTGTAACTTGGGATAAAATTATTCTTGCCCATAATCAAAAGGGATTTATCTCAAAAACCTGAAAATGTGCTCTGGAAAAATACATTGGTTGATCCAAAATGTGGCTCCAGCAAGATAAAAATACTAAGGGCAAAAATGTATGTGAAGATTTTGGAGAAAAATTTGTTATAAATAAAGAGGAAAAACACTATTTCTAAACTACTGTGATTTTACAAAGTATGTGATTCTAAATAGGTACATGTATCTAAATTTAAAATGTAAATTTTGCAAGTAGGCATTCGATATGTTCACCTACATACTTAAAAGTACACGTATTTTCAGGGCGCGTGGGTGGCTCAGTCGGTTAAGTGTCCAGCTTCAGCTCAGGTCATGATCTTGTGGTTCATGAGTTCAAGACCCATGTCAGGTTCTGTGCTGACAGCTCAGAGCCTGGAGCCTGCTTCAGATTGTGTCCCCCTCTCTTTCTCTGCCATCCCGCACCCCGCCCACTTGCACTCTCTCTCTCTCAAAAAAACAAAAAAAAATTAACATTAAAAAAAATACACATATTTTCAAGTGGACCAAACCTTTTTTTTTTTTTTGTCCTTTTTAATAGGAAAAATGGAGGAATTTGATATTTGGAATTGTCTTATAGTTGAACAACATGGTACATGCTGAATTTCAATAAAGCAAAACTGATTCACCACAGCTAGTCTACTAACCACATAACCAAGCAGAGCTCTGGTTCCTTCTATCAGAAGCACAAAAAACTAATAGGTTTGATCACATTTAGTGACTTGTTTCACCCCCATTTCATAATCGTTCAGAGATTATAACTTGAAACAAGTCAACAGTAGGTGTCCAGGATTCATTCCTGGACCCTTGACGTCCCCTCCGTCAGGATCTGCAGTGGCACAAGGCTCAACACTTGAAGCCAACTCCTCTGCCTATCTCTGCATCCCTCCCCACCACCCACCCCCAATTCCATTGGCCTCACCCACCCAGCTGATCTAATTTCCTACCACAGCCAACCTGCTCCCTCCATTCCCAGTAAAGTGGAGTTTTCCCTCCTAACAGCTCCTCTGACTGGAATAGCTGTCCCCCAACTCCATCCTTTACAACCCAACATTCTCCATGAAACTGTCCTGACCACCTCCTTAGCCCACAACACCCTGGCTTCCACTCCCCAAACCCTTGTGCAACGCAGGCATAACTCAGCACTTACGTGCTCTTGTAAATTATTCTGTGGTTGCTTCAGGTATATTCTTTTTTCTAAGAGAAAATAATTGTGAGAGCAGGAACTAAGACCAATGATCCTTCCAGATACCCTCCACAGTTGATTGTTACTTGACTGAATGTTGTCTAATGACCTCATGCCATTTCAAGTGGAGGATGCTTTGGTCCCTGTTCAAGGACAAACTAAAAGAAAAACAGGAGTAGTGCCTTCTGTAAACAACTCTTTTTGGCAAACCTCTGAGACTGTGCCAGTATGAACCTATGGCCTGAGTCACAGAGCATTTGCCATGGGGTGATTGCGGATAACACAAAAAAAGGACGATGACCACATCCTGCTTTCTAGAGTTGCAAAAGGTTCTCCATCCACCCAACCCATCAGTGAAAGAGATTGTCAAAGTAGAAATCTTTAAAAATACCCAGAACTTGACCACTCCTCACTGCCTCTACTACCACAGCCCTGACACCCATCACCTGGAGCACTGCAACAGCCTCCTACCTCGTTTCCCTGCACCTGTCCTCACCTCCTCACAATCTCCTCTCAACAGGGACCTACGTGGGCCTGTTAAAATACTGGTCAGATCGAGTCAAAAGTCTCAGATCATAGACCAGTCTGACTCCTGGCAGGAAAATAGAAGGCACATTCAAAGTGGGTGATTTGGGGAGAGTTTATAAAGGAACTAGTTACAAAGGTGTGGGCAAACACTCCTTTCCTAAGGGAAACCATAGGAGAGTGCAGTACTCTGGGGCAGGCAACACAGGGCTACTCGGTCCCCTCCTAGGCATGGAAGTGTGAAGAGAAGGAGTGAAGAGGGCACCAGGGAGCTCCAATGGAAGGTGTCTGATAAGAGTTGTGAGTGCCTCCACTCTAAACACCCTGCAGACCATGCAATCCTGCAGGAAAGGAGTAAATGTGCTGATCTCATTCTCCCTCCCTCTCATCCCCTATCAATACAAACACAGCCAAATACACCCAGAAGACATAAGGCAAGGGAACCTGTCCATGCAGGTGACCTCTTGGGGCACATTTGTAGACAGGGTGGAAAAGGGTAGAGTGGATCTGGGGAGGTAAACAGAAAACTATCCAGCCAAATGGCTTCCCATCACAATCAGGGTATTCGAAAGTATACTTACAATGGTCTGTAAGGCCCTACAAGATCTGACCTTATCTCCTATTCTCCTGTTTACTAATCTCTCTCCTCACAGTGGCTCTCCACTCACCGGGCACTAGAAGGCCTCAGGTCCTTTACACTTACTGCTTTCTCCGCCCAGAATGCTTTTTCCCCAGACACACACGGCTTGCTTCCTTACTTATATCAGGTCTCAGCGCAAGTGGCGGCACATCATCAGAGGCCTTCCCTTACCTCCTTATATAAAACTCTTCTGCTCCTACCCGACCCTTTCCTGGCATACTCCATGTCTCTTATCCTACTTTCTTTTTCTCTACAGCACTTCTAAGTAAATTAGATAGATACAGAGATAGATAGATAGATAGATAGATAGATAGACAGACGGACGGATAGATTTCCCCCCATTTTGTTGACTGCCTCCCTGGCCCAGAACAAAGTTTCATAAAGGCACCAACTTGGCCTCTTTTGTTCACTGCCTTATATCCAATGCCTTGAACAGTGCGTGGCACATAGAAGGCACCCAAGTAGTTGTTGAATAAAAATGTGAATGAATAGTACAGAAGAATCCATAGCTAAGGGCTCTTTATTGTTTATAGGTTTAAATTCCTATAATCAAAGTGTTGTTGAACAAATAATTAAGTCTCCTGATAATCAGATAGGAATCAGGAGACAAACATTTGCTCCTATTGGCAATGGCACAAAATTGAACCCTGTTGGTAAATCCCTATGAATAAACAGACAGAACTGAAAGAATAACAGTAGTATCTTCTGTAGACAACTCCTCCTGATGAAGTTTCTTATGAATATATATCATCATTAACCTACCAAACTAGTACTTCTCTAAGCCTCGGTTTTCTTGTCTGTGAAATGGAAAAGGATTGAATGATACAATCTATATGGAGGGCATTTAGCACAAAACTGGGACCCAGTAAATGGATACTACTGATTATTAGTGCTGGCACTGAGGTAACCATTAGTATGAGATACTATATCATCTTCCTACTCTCTGGAACCGTTTATCCCAGACTTTTAAAATGTGAGCTGGAAGAATGACACGGAAAAGACATATAAGATGCTCTATTATCGAACACACAGTAGAGCCTAGATTTGAAAGACACCATATTATAACCATGTTCCATATCAGAAACCTAGCTTCCACACCCGGCCCAGGCCTTGGCTGACCCTTTGGCAGCCCAGAATCTTGTTCATCCATTTAAAAAAAAAAATTTTTTTTTTTAATGTTTATTCATTTTTGAGAGAGAGATACAGAGCGTGAGTGGGGGAGGAGCATAAAGAGAGAGAGGGACACAGAACTCGAAGCAGCCTCCAGGCGCTGAGCTCTCAGCACAGAGCCTGATGCGGGGCTCAAACTCACGAACTGTGAGATCATGACCTGAGCTGAAGTCAGATGCTCAACCGACTGAGCCGCCCAGGCACCCCTTGCTGCATCCATTTTTGCATCACTTATTATGCCCAGACATTTAAAATATAAGTGCTAGTGTTTCTTGGCAGGAACTAAGCAGGGGCACTTCACTGAAAAAAAAAAAAAAAAAGTAGTACAGGAAAAAGAGAGCAGATCAGTGAAACTCCTGTTAATGTTCCTGTTTTTGACTTGCCCCTTAAACATGGAAGTCTGTTCTGGTCTCTAAATGAACAGACCCACTTCTGATTCCCTTTTCTCTGCTAGTATTCTATCCATATTCTTAAGTGCTGAGTCAGTTCAGTTAACTATATAAAAAGTAACTTAGTAGTGTTACATCACATACCAAGGAACAAGCTTGACCTGAATAAACTCTACAGTCTGTTACTTAGGAACACTGAAAAGATCCTGTAGGTTTCATTGGTGGAAGATTTCTTTGCAATCTTTTACAAAAGGTTTCTGTAGAAAGACACACTGGTGGCTAAGCTGGGGGGCTAGATTCAAAAGGTAAGGGTTTCCTTTCAATCCTGAAACCTATGTAGCATAAATTCCAGTTACAATATTCTTTCTGCTACCATGTGTATAATTGTCTATTCAAGTCTTTGGTTTTTTTTTTTTTTTAATTTATAATTATACTTATAGTCATAAATATACAATATGATAACTATCACTATGAATTTTGCCTAAATACAGGATTCCAAATTCAGGTATGAAAGTCAAAGCAGGTCCCTCCAAGGTTAAGCCTGGAGACTGATCTTAATACGAGATCTTATTTAGAAAGCAGCCTGATGCTTATTTGTTAGTGCTAAAAAGAACCATCTCAACCACTTCTAAGGACAGGCAAACATTTCCACAAGAACTTGGGAACAATTCCAATTGCAGAAGGAAAAGGAAAACAAAACTAGAGTTCACTACTCATTCCTCAAGCGCTTTTCAAAGTGATAGGTTTGAGGCCTCAATGAATGAAGGATAAGTCGTCTAAAATTTCATTTTAATTAGCGCTTTTCAAATAGTACTGTTTTCCTGCCTGTTTTCCTCAACCAGGTTGTGCCATGCCCATGGTCAGGAAAGGTTTTATTTCTTTGTACTTCCAGCGTTGAACATCGTGTGTCCAATACTTTGCTGGTGCTCAAATAACATGCCCACCCACGAGGTAGGCCCTACAGGATCTGGCCCCGTGGGTCAGTAATTAAACAGATCATGGAATGGCATGACCGCAGTCTGGCCGCTCCTCTTCCCCTCTGTGTCCCCAAACTACGAGCAAGGTGAGGAAAGTGCACTATCCATCCGAGAACCTCCCAATGTCCCGGCGGAATGAAACAAGCTGCCTGACCCGCCCGGGGTGCTTCAGTCCTCCAAGGCACAGAACACTATTCTCTCCGCTTCCTTAAGCAGAGAGGACCCAGGTACTGTCCTCTCCTCCAAACCCAACCCTGAGAACGACCCCTCCCCAACCCGGCCCCACAAATGCTCCATTCCCAAGCCGTAGCCTGGGCGCCCAGAACTGCCCAGAGCTTCCCAGAGGGGAGGCGCCGCGGTGCACTGTGGGAGTCGTAGTTCCCCGGTGAGTTTCGCACCCCGACGGCCCTGCGGACCGGACTCTCGCTCCCAGAAGCCCCCGCGCGGGCGCCTCGCTCAACCCGGCCGCCTCACCTGTTCTATGGACGTGACTGTTTCCACCGAGTCGTCCTGCAACCGCTCCCGCGCGTGCTCCGGCCTCAGACTGTACAGCGGCTCTGACCACACAGGTGAGGAAGATGGAGGGCAATAGTAGGTGAAGGAACTCGGAGAAGCCATGATCAGGAGAGCAGCGGGCGGTGTATAGTACTCCCTTCGTCAAACAACAACGCGCATTGAAACTCAAACGGGCTAAGGCGCTACGGAGAGCGAATAGAGTCAAAAAGTCTTTGAACGCGAATTTCTCTCCACCCACCTACACATCTTAAAGGAGTTATTGGGATGCTTCCGCCCCCCATTGGGCAGAGTTGCTGCTGCAGGAGACTCAGCTTCTTGGCGCGCAAGGAAGGGAGGACGTGTCTGTCCATCTGGATTTCATTTCAAAGAGATGGTGTAGGACGCCTCGGTTCGTTACGCAAAGTAACACAACGCACGCAGGCACACTTCAATATTGCGCTAATTGCCACTTAATTGTAATGACAGCAGTTCGTAGTTTCGAGTGCCCAAGAACTGCGAGTGTAATAACCGTAAAAACATTTGACAGCTCTCCTGACTCAGACACTCTATCACTAACAGAATTCTGGACACCTTTGGGTGCATGACAGCCGCCCGGGGAGAAGCCGGTGGCTTCGCAACAAGGGAATTGCTTTCTCGTTACTGGCGCGATGATGGAGGGAAGGGGCGTTGTAGTTGTTTCCTATCCCCCAGGGAGTTCCAATGCAGTAGCAGGAACAAGTATAAGTGAAACGACAAAGGAAATATTCAGTAGTTTTTGGGGGAGCACCTACTCTATGTCAAACACTGAGCTAGGCCCCAGGAATACAAAAGTGAACAAAACAAACAAGGCTCCTGCCCTTGGGAACCTTAGAGTCTAGTGGAATAGACAGAATTAATGAATGAACACAATATATGAAGACTTGTGATAAATGGTATGAAAGAAAATAACAGGGTCTACAAAAGAGAGGAAAGGAGGAGGGGACTAATTAGAGTGAGTGGTCAGGCCCAGCCTCTTTGACGTCTGTCTGAGACCCAAAAGATGACAAGGAGCCATCCACATGAACTGTATGAGCTCCACTAGAGGAAGGAACAAGTTTGAGAGAACATTGCCACGAATATACATATGTATGTTTATTAATTCTGATAATTTAATCTGAAGGTGTTCAGAATAAAATTCTTACTGAGTGGGATTAATCATCATATACACCTCCATAAAAATGTTAAAAGTTGTGATTTTAGGAAAATCCTATTTTGGACAAAGAGTAGAAGAGAATCTCTTTAAGGGCCCACATCAAAAGGACTACATCAAAATTATAATACCAAGAGTCGCAGCAGGGCAGAGGTGCTATATTAACAGACTTTCCAGATAGACTCAGACAACCTCCTGCCCAGAGTACTTTACTCTGTTCCCACTCATTTCCAAGTCCCATGTCTTGGGCCCAAGGAACTGCGGTGTGGTATTTCACAACCAAATATTCCCTTCTTATCTGTCTCTGGTGTTAAATAGAAGTGCTCAGAAAGATTCTAAAGCTGAGGCTGGGATGGTCTAAAGGCCTCAAGCAGGTAAACTATCACCATGCCCATTTCAGTGATAGTGTTGCTGAATTAAATCCTGTTGGTGGCAGGATGTTTCTAAATCTGAGAATAAGAGGCTCTGTGGGTTAGGGTCAAGGATATGGCTGCACTATACTTCCCTCTCTATTGGTATCTTATTGTCTTTCCCTTAGTTCTGTTTTGGGAAAAAAAAAAAAAGGTCTGATAAGGTCTGAGTCACATCTAAGGATTCAGCCTTTGTAAAGAGTTGCTTTGCAGGCTAGAAATTTAAATTGAGCTACTGAAAGAGTAGCTGGAATTGTTTTGTAACAAATTGTTTTACCTGTTACAGGTGCACCTAAAGCAATTGCAAATTGTATTTGAAAATAGAAATCCGTTTCTGAAATGCAGTCTCTTCTACAATAGGATCCGAAAGGGACATGGCAAGAGTCTCCTGCAGGATGCTGTCTATTCATTCAATAGGTATTTATTGAGTACCCGTTATGTGCTGGGCACTGAGTTAAGTGCTGAGGAGACAGTGGTGAAAAGCCAGACACAGTCTCAACCGTTACAGGGCTCATGATTTACCAGAAGAAACAGACATTAAACAATTGTTACAAAGTTGACCATTTCATTACAGTTGGGGGAAATGGCATGAGGGGGAAAAGAAGCATAGGCCATTGTGAGATTGTGTAACAGGGGAAACTTACTAGGTAGCCTGGAAGATCAGGAAAGACTCACATGAGGAACTGAATTAATAAAGGCAGGGTGAGGAGACATCCCAGGCAGAGAAAATTCAGTGACAACCAAAAAAATCAAGTGACACATAGAATGAAAAATATGGGGACTTTGTACTCTCCATAGCCCTGAGAGGACTCTTCAGCCTTGGATCAGCAGTGGCCCACCAGTTATCCTTCCTCTAGGTTTGATAAAACCACTGATTCAAGAAGCAGAATGAACGTAAATACTGGCAGTATGGCAAAGGATGATGTACTTAGAGGAGAAAATAATGATAATTAATAGCAACTCCAGCTTGGACTACAGATGGTTTGTGTTTATTTTACTCAAATGCCTGATCTCTTTCTAAATTAAGCTGTGAATTATAGTTGTTTCTTTAAAAATAATATAAAATGTTGATAGTACTGTTTTGTACTTTCAAGAGCAAGAAAACAAGAAAAAAAAATAATGACCTAAATGAACCACTAGAGGTCGCTCCTGACCCTAGAGGAAGCTTCTCCAGTAGGCTTCAAAACTGCTCTCACTGCATTAGTCACAGAACCCCATATGTCGGCATGAATTGTTTCTTTTAATATAATATCTTGCGAAAGTATGTGATCATACACATCTTGGAAAGATTAGAATATGGAAATAACTGATCTATTATCCTGCTAGATCATTCAATTTCCTCTCCACATTTCCTCTTCTACCAGCATTTGTGACCTCTTATTCTGTCCTCCCTGGTCCTCCTGTTTCCCTGGACAGAATGACTGCCCAGCTCTTTCTGACATAGGGCCAGCCCCCCCACCTCTCCTCATGTGCAGCCCCGCCCCTCATGCCCCACCCCAGGATGTCACTCCAGCAGTTCTCCCTTGCCTCTCTTAAAACATCATATCCCTGTACTTGATTATGTCCATCACCCTCAAACAGGCTACTTCTCCATTTTGGGGGAGGGAGGGGGAGATATTTTTAACCCTTTTGCTTCCACCCTCCTTCAGCTACCTTCCTATTACTCATTTCCTCCCTACCAATGTCTCTAATTCCTCTTCTCCAAGTACCTCTTGAACCCATTCCCATAGGACTTCCCCAGCAACTCTTGTCAAGTCCCAGTGAAACTCCATGTTGCTAAATCCAAGGGCCAGTTCTCAGTCCTTATCTGTCTTCCTGCTTGACTTCCTAGCAATATTTGTTATTAACATTCCCTTCTCACCGAAATATTTTCTTTCCTGTAATGTCTAGCACTAGCCTTTGCTACTGCTTCATCTTCCTGACACCTTAACTTTGGAGCACCCCAGGGCTCTGTCTACACTCATCTCCTGTGAACTCGATTAGTCTCAATGTTTTAAATACCACCATTGGGTTGAAAATTGCCTCATTTATATCTCCAGCCTGGATCTCTCTCCTGAAGTCTGAGTTCATATCTAATATCCTGTTTTCATTTTCACTCACATAGCTAACAAGCATCTCAAATAGTATGTCCGCAACAGAGCCTTCTAGCCTTCCCTTCCAAACCTACGCACTCAGTCTTCCCCATCTCAGTTATGCTAACTTCATGCCTCCGCTTGGAGTCCATTCTTGATGCCTCTCTTTCTCTCACTCCCCATAAATCCTGTTGACGATATATCCAGAATCTGACCACTGCTTACCGATTCCATTGCTAGTGTTCCGGTCCAAACCGGGTTACTGTTACGTGGATTCTTTTTTTTTTTTTTTCAACGTTTATTTATTTTTGGGACAGAGAGAGACAGAGCATGAACGGGGGAGGGGCAGAGAGAGAGGGAGACACAGAATCGGAAACAGGCTCCAGGCTCTGAGCCATCAGCCCAGAGCCTGATGTGGGGCTCGAACTCACGGACCGCGAGATCGTGACCTGGCTGAAGTCGGACGCTTAACCGCCTGCGCCACCCAGGCGCCCCATGTTACGTGGATTCTTACACTCATCTCTTAACTCCTCATTTTCCTTGTTTGTGCTCTTGCCCCCCCATGCAGCTGAGTATAAACTCAAAAGCCAGACTAAACCCTTTCAATATAAGCAAAGTTACCCTTTTGCTCAAAGCTTTCTTCTCATCTCACTCAGAGTCAACATCAAGGTCCTTAACCATGGCCTAGAGGGCCCTAATGAGCTGGCCTTTTCTCCTTGTACTCTCCTACTTGCTCACTCTGTCCCCCTGCAGGGGCCGCCTTCCTTTCTTTGTACACTCCAGGCACATGCCAGCCTCAGAGCGCTTATGCTCGCTATTCCCTCTCTGCAATGCTCTGCCCCCAGGTATAGACGAGGCTTGTCTGCCCACATCTTATAGTCTTTACTCAAATTCTTTACTTAAATTCCTTTAACTTCAGGCCTTTCCTGACCTCCACATATAAATTGAAATGCCATCATCCTGCACTAATACTGTCTTTATTTTTCTCCATAGCACTTTATCACCAGCTGACAGACCTTACGTTTAATGCATTTATTTTATTTACCAGAATAAAAGCTCTCAAGGCAGAGATTTTTGTATTGTTCAGTGCTTCTTCTCTGGCACGTAACAGGCATTGAGTAAGTTAAATGATTTGAGTGATTTCCAGTCATTATAATAAACATTTGAATATTCATTTCTGTAACATACTATAGAAGATAATAACAGTGAACATAATACTAGCCTTATCTTTCAGGAGCTCACTCGCTAATAAAAATAGATACTGTATAAATATAAGATAAATAAATATATTTAAGCAAATATAAAATATTTAAATCTATAAACAAACTAAGACAGTATATATACAAGCTACCCTGGGAGAATAGGAAAGGAGCAGTTAATTTTAAAGTTTTTTTAAAGTTCATTCATTTATAATCTCTACGCCTAATGTGGGGCTCAAACTCATGACCCCAAAATCAAAAGTCACGTGCTCTTCTGACTGAGTCAGCCAGGCACCCCAGGAGTAGTTAGTTTTAATCTATTTAATGAGGGTAGCACTTTAATATGTAACATTTGTATTTAGTAATATTTTCAGTAGAATAAATATTCTCTGGTAATAATTTTTTAAGTTTATTTGTTTTGAGAGAGAGAGGGAGAGAGCACACCAGCACAGGAGGGGCAGAGAGAAAGGGAGAGAGAGAGAATCCCAAGCAGGCCGTGCACTGTCAGCACAGAACCTGTCGAGGGCCTGAAACTCATGAACTGAGAGATCATGACCTGAATGGAAATCAAGAGTTGGACGCTTAACTGACTGAGCCACTCAGGTGCGCCTCTGATAATAATTTTTAAATGACTATGCTAGAATTTGGAAATTGTGAAATTCTATTTTTTTTTTAATTTTTTTTTTCAACGTTTATTTATTTTTGGGACAGAGAGAGACAGAGCATGAACGGGGGAGGGGCAGAGAGAGAGGGAGACACAGAATCGGAAACAGGCTCCAGGCTCCGAGCCATCAGCCCAGAGCCCGACGCGGGGCTTGAACTCACGGACCGCGAGATCGTGACCTGGCTGAAGTCGGACGCTTAACCGACTGTGCCACCCAGGCGCCCCGTGAAATTCTATTTTTTATTCTTATTTCCTGTAGCACACAAAAGGAAATATAAAAGGCTTCAAATCATTCATAGAAGAATAGCTTTCTGAGTACAATGATTTTATGGCACAGGGAACAACTGCGCTTCTCAGAAATCAATAAATCGCCAGTTACACATACCTGCATTATTTTATTGTGTCATGTGTTTGATATAAAATTAATCAAATTATATATTATTCATCATTACCTATACTCTATTACTGAAAACCTGTATGAAAGAATTGACTCTTAGTCCTGGTTGATCGTGGCAAAAACTATTTGACCAGCAGATACAAAATTGAAGCCAGTTAAAGAGCACTGTTCGCAATGACAAGCCTGAGACCTGACTTGAAAAACTGTTGAGAGATAATGCGAGGTATACACTCCAGAGCATACCGGTGACTCTCAACCCAGGCTGTGCCTTTGAAAATACAGATTATCCCAGGCACCAGCCCAGGCCCACTGAGTCAGAATCCCTGGGGCTGGAGCACTGGCACATGCATTTTTTAATGCTCCACACGTGATGCTGATCCACAGCTGGGGTTGGGAGCCACCAGGAACCTTTCTGTGTGGCAGAAATGCTGGCTGTCCACCAGAGTTCTGCTCCCCTTCCATAGCAGGTAGTCACAGCTGGCACTGACTGCCCAGCAGTCCCCCTGGCATTTAGGCAGGGCTTTGTGAGTGAGTTCTGACCAGTGGAACGTAGGCAAAAGTGACATCCACCACATCCAGGCCTAGCCCTTTAAAACCTACTTGACCATCTACTTCCTCTCTTCCCCTCTCCCCCAGCAGGATGTCAGTGCCCAGGGCAGCCCTCCATGTTCAAAGGAGCCTCATGCCAGGTGTCCTCAAAGTTCAAAATCTTAGTTAACAAAGAGATCTTTGGTGTTTTACTCTGCTGGACAAATGACCATAATCCCTTTATAGTTATTTTCTGGATAAATGTTGTGACCTCTTTCAAATGCACATTTAAAAAAAATTTTTTTTAATGTTTATTTCTGAGAGAGAGAGAGAGAGACAGAGTGTGAGCAGGGGAGGGGCAGAGAGGGGGAGATACAGAATCCGAAGCAGGCTCCAGGCTCTGAGCTGTCGGCACAGAGCCCGACACGGGGCTCGAACCCACAAACTGTGAGATCATGACTTGAGCTGAAGTCAGACACCTAACCGACTGAGCCACCCAGGCGCCCTCAAATGTGTATTCTCACTACTCCTTTCAAATAGCCTTTTTCAAGTTTGCTAACTTATGAGCACAGGGTCAACTCTCTCCTTCCCTGTTAAGTGTCCCAAAGTTTTGTCTTCCCTACAGGGTGTCACAAAACCCCTCCTCCCCTGCTGTGTACAAGACAGTCTTAGAGGGGGTCTTAGGTGTATAGTTAGAAAAAGAAAACCTGTAGTCTTGAAGTATGAGGGCCCTGGAATGTGGTACTTCCCAATCCTTAGTTGGTGAGCACTTTCCTCCATCCTTCCTGCAAGACAGATCTTACAAAATGCAGTGTGTTGATTTTAAATTGAGTCCACAGTGGGGGTCTTTATTGAAGATAGCAGATCTCTGCCACCCTGGGTGCCTAAATGACTGTGGAACACAGCCATCCCTGCTCCCACCTCCTCGCTGCCCATCAGACTTTACCTAAGAGGAAAGTCTTTATATGTGAGCACCTGAGATTTAAGGGTTTATCTGTTACAGTATCCAACATTACCTTAACTGATACATATAATGACTCATTCCTACATAGATTCCTAACTGCAGGTTATATCTTGTCCTTCCCAAACATAGCTTTGACCATAAAAGTTGGGTATGACATACATTGCCTGGTTGGTGGTTACTAGTTATATCTCTCAATTCTAGTCTCATAAAGGGAAGAATCTTCTGAGGTTTTCCCGTCATGAAGTCCTCCACATTGACATGCCAGACTATCTTTTAGGAAGCCACAGGAAAGACAACTTTCATGTCCTGTTCTGAGATAATGAAATCACTCCTAAAAACTCTGTGCACAGGAAATATCTGATGAGGCTTGTGGATTTATTCTTTGTCATGGGCTGATTTGTGTCTCCCTATTTCATATGTCAGAATGTGACTATTTCCAAAGATAGAGGCTTTAAAGAGGTAAGTAAGGTAAAATGAGGTCTTTGTTTGGGCCCTAATCCAATGTGACTGGTGTCTTTGTAAGAAGAGGAGAGTAGGACACAGAAAGGCACAGAACATATGAACATGAAGATGGCCAGGTGGAAGGAGAGAGACCTCAGAAGAAGCCAACCCTGCCAGCACGTTGACCTTGGACTTCTAGCCTTGAGAACTGTGAGAAAATAAATTTCTATTGTTTAAGCTACCTGGTGTGTGGTACTTTGTGATGGCAGTCCAAGCCGACTAGTACAGTCTTGAAGGTGGTAGCCAGGACAGCAAGGACAACCTGAAGTGGTACTGTGGGACATTTTGTGTTAGCTTGAATTAGCATCATGTTTCTTTCCTTTGGTCCCCAACCCCACCCCACCCCGCCCCCCACCCATCGCTTCTCGGCCTTTTGGCTAAGATCAAGTATGGTCCCCAACCCCAGTATGACAACTTACTTTCTCCCCTCTTCTATTATTTGATTCTCTTTCCCCCCTTTCTCTATGAGAGAGAGAAAGGAAAAAGGATGGGAGCACCTGGCTGGCCCAGTCGGTAGAGCATGAGACTCTTGATCTCGGGGTTGTAAGTTCAAGTTCCTTGTTGGATGTAGAGATTACTTAAAAATAAAACCTTAAAAAAAAAAAAAAAAAAAGGAAAATGAATGTGAATGAACAGAAGACAATACTGAGATGATGGGGAAAGGGAGCTGTCCTGTTTCTTCTAACCCTGAGATAAGGCAGAAATCCTCCTAGTGATCACATCACTTATGTCACCCAAAGTTGGAAACGTGTGTGAGTCTGGAAGATGCATAGGGTTGTGCTAACCAGGAGTCTCATGGTCCAGGTGTGTTGGCCTCAGCAGTGGGCTGCCTACTGGTACATCTCTCCAGTTATTCGGCCGTTGCTATGGCAGATCCCACAGTGGTGCCCCTTCTGGCTGTTCAGGGAGCATGCTCAGTGTGATTGGGTTGGGGGTGGCAGGAAGCAGGGGAAGGCACTTGTCTCTTTGGTAAAAGAATGAGTATCACATAACTGAGAGACTGATTCTTTTTTTCTTTTTAATGTTTTTATTTTTATTTTTGAAGGAGGGAGGGACAGACCATGAGCCGGGGAGGAGCAGAGCGAGAGGGAGACATAGAATTTGAAGCAGGCTCCAGGCTCTAAGCTGTCAGCACGGAGCCCGATTCAGGGCTCAAACTCACAAACTGTGAGATGATGACCTGAGCTGAAGTCAGACGCTTAACCGACTGAGCCACCCAGGTGCCCCCTGAGAGACTGATTCTTGAAGGCTTCCTGTGGGAGAGACAACCAGCAACCATTCCTCAAATGTCTCCCAGTTCTACTGAAATCTGTCCCAGTGCAAGTTGACCTCAACTGGGGAGGATGCCCGCATGTCCCACTGAGTGCTGAGGTTCTTAAGAAGGTGGAATTAGGTGTTTCATTTATAAAGTCCCTGGTTAAAGCAAACTTTGTTGTCTTCAGTAGTTTGTACGGTTATTTTGCTAATGTTGTCCTAAAATTTCAGCCCTTCAATCTCACAAAGTGTGTGAAACACACTCACATGCACACACACACACACACACACACAAAGAGAGAGATGTATTTTTTTCAATATATGAAGTTTATTGTCAGATTGGTTTCCATACAACACCCAGTGCTCATCCCAAAAGGTGCCCTCCTCAATACCCATCACCCACCCTCCCCTCCCTCCCACCCCCCGTCAACCCTCAGTTTGTTCTCAGTTTTTAAGAGTCTCTTATGCTTTGGCTCTCTCCCACTCTAACCTCTTTTTTTTTTTTTTTCCTTCCCCTCCCCCATGGGTTTCTGTTAGGTTTCTCAGGATCCACATAAGAGTGAAAACATGGTATCTGTCTTTCTCTGTATGGCTTATTTCACTTAGCATCACACTCTCCAGTTCCATCCACGTTGCTACAAAGGGCCATATTTCATTCTTTCTCATTGCCACGTAGTACTCCATTGTGTATATAAACCACAATTTCTTTATCCATTCATCAGTTGATGGACATTTAGGCTCTTTCCATAATTTGGCTATTGTTGAGAGTGCTGCTATAAACATTGGGGTACAAGTGCCCCTATGCATCAGTACTCCTGTATCCCTTGGGTAAATTCCTAGCAGTGCTATTGCTGGGTCATAGGGTAGGTCTATTTTTAATTTTCTGAGGAACCTCCACACTGCTTTCCAGAGTGGCTGCACCAGTTTGCATTCCCACCAACAGTGCAAGAGGGTTCCCGTTTCTCCACATCCTCTCCAGCAGAGAGATGTATTTTTGAAAGTAGCTGAGCCAGGATGTGATTGGACAATCCAGATGTCTAGCAGCTTGGACTTCTGGATGATTCCTTTTTTCTTTTTTCTTTCTTTCTTTCTTTCTTTCTTTCTTTCTTTCTTTCTTTCTTTTACTCAATGTAAGCTACTGAATTTGAGGTCAACCAGGCATAATGAAATATCCTCTTTTTTTTTTTTTATGAGTATGAGTATTTCCCTACATTCATTCAGGAAACCTCATTCCCTTTCCCATCTTGCCTAAGAAAAGCCATTTTCTTCAAAGTGGAGTTTCTTCTTGCACTAGGAACTTACCTCAGGTTGCATATTCTTTCCTGTTTGGTGGACAAAAGCAAGCAGAGAGCCACTAATGGTCCCACTAAGCAGGTCTGTGGAGAGTATCTACCATTACGATGCCAATCAGTGGGAAGGCAGCTCAAGTGCCCAGAAGGGATCAGGTCAAGTTGAACCTGCACTCCACACTGTGTGTGGTGGTGTGGATGAGAATCACAGCAGGAAAACACCCCCCCACCATCTGTGGGATACACTTACCACCCATGTATGCATAAGGAAAACATTACGGTATGGTTTTGTCCCTCAGCATTTATTGAGTACTGTCAAGTGCTGAGCTAAGTCCTTTCCACACATTATTTCGTCTTTCCAACAATCCTGTGAAGATATCCCTATTTTACCGATGAGGAAACTGAGGCACAGAGGGGGTACAGTAACATGCGCAGGGTTGCAGACAGTGAGAGGCAGATCTGTGGCTGGAACCCAAGTGAGCCCAACTCCAGAGCCCCAGCATGCACCTGAAACCCAGCGTAAACCCAGTGAAGAGAAATACACCTGGAAATCTTAATGGAATTCACAGGGTCTATTTTCTCAACTTTTAATGTCAACAAAGTAGCTATCAGGTTGAGTTTTTCCTCTGTATTATAAATTTAGACACATTGCCTGAAATACAATTCTTGAAGTGAAGAAGATGGCTTTCCTTGACCTATTTCTGAAAAATACATTCTCTATCCAATACTCAGACACACACCTTTCATCATTTTTTAAAGACCTAATGGGTTGGGCTTATTCACCCCTAATACCCTTTCTTAGGAATACACAATTTTGTAGACTCCAGAAAACATGTATTTGCCTCTTTCTGGCGCTAACACCTTCAGTGGTAGTAAATCGGTCTTGAAAGAGGCCCATTCATTCTTTGGTGCCGTTCGTATACACCAGCGGAAATATTTAGTGGTCTGAAATGATGGATTGGCGTCCTGAACACCTTACCCTAAGCAGCTTAAACCCAAAACAGATACTTTTGCCTGTAGGAAGGATTGTGCATTCGGAAATGTTTTTATGATCATCGATCTTCCTAGTGAAGAAGGTCAGCAGAAATTTTTACTCGTTTAAATTAAAACTGGGGTGAGGGGTTGGGGGCGGGCGGACACAATCACACAGGGTTCCGGAGAAGCCAGATGTCAGACACAGAATTCTGGCAACACGGTCGAGTGTTCCTGGAGACGGTGCCTTCAAGAATAGACGGGTGTTTGAATGCAGACCCTGATCGAGGCCTTCAGACCCCGGGCGAGCCCAAGGGGGGACCAACTCTGCTCCCCCTTCCCCCGACCCGAGAAGGGGCGGGGTCCCGGGGCGGGGTTAGCGGGGCCAGATTCGGGATGGGATTTGGGGAGAAGTGATGATACTCGGAAGCCGAGTTTGGTAGAGGTGGGCTGGGTGGGAGCTCACCCCAACTCCCGCATTTAGAACAGCCGCACTGTTTCCCTCGGGTCCCACTGTTTACCGTGGGTGGGAGGGGGCTGGGCTGCAGCCCCGGCCGCGCACCCTCCGGCCGAGGAGCGCGCCCGCCTCGCCCCCGCCCGCCCCCGCCGCGGGGTAGCCGAGCTCCGGCGCGCGCTCCCCGCCCCCTCTCCCGGGACGCGGGCGGCGACGGCGGCGCAGGGGAAGGGGCGGGCGGGGGCCGCCGTCGTTCTCTCCTCCCACCCGCGCTCCCGCCGCGCAGCGCTCCCCGGCCCCGAGCGAGCGGGCGAGGCCGGCGCGGGGGCCGGCCCGGCTTCCTCCTCGCCGCCCGCGGCCGTCCCCGGGCGGGCGCGCGCCGCGATGGCAGCGGCCGAGCGGGGCTGAGCCCGCCGCCCGCCCGCAGCCCCCGGCCCGCGCCGGCCCCAGCCATGGCGAAGCAGTACGATGTGCTGTTCCGGTTGCTGCTGATCGGGGACTCCGGGGTGGGCAAGACCTGCCTGCTGTGCCGCTTCACCGACAACGAGTTCCACTCCTCGCACATCTCCACCATCGGTAAGGGGCGGTGGCCGGAGTGGGGGAGGCCACCCTCCCCACCGCCGCCGCTGGGCCGGGCGGCCCCCTGCCCCAGCCCGGGAGAACTGGCCGCCTCCCCGGCTAGAGGCGTTGGCGCGGGAGGCCAGGACCAGGGGAGAGATCCCGGTGAAGGGCCACCGACTGGGGACTTGAGCCTCGGGTCCTGGAGGTGAGGGCGTCCCTGCTGTTGCCCGTGATTAGGGATAGGTTCTCCAGCCTTGCGCTAGGGAGCCTTCTCATCGGAGCCGAGACCACCGGGGCGAGTGTAGGCCTGGGGACCCCGAGCTGGGGCAGCGAGAATCGCAGCCACTGAAATGACTTCCCCACACCCGCAGGTGGAGAGGGGGAGGGGAAGTAAAGCCTGTGCTCCGGAAGAGGGGTTCAGGGTGGGGAGCCGCGTCACTGAGTCACTGGGTACCCTCCGTTCAGGGGCGACCCAATGTGGAGCCTGGCGGGGAAGACAGGAGGAAGGGAGGGGCCAAAGGGATTGAGTTTCCAGAGCACAGTTGTGAAGGTAAGCCACAAGGTGGGACACCTGGAGGAGGGCGTACGTTCGTTCGGTGAGCGTGTTTGCGTGTGGAAGGGGCACTTTTTAGCCAGCTCCAGAAAAACGTTTGGATGAAGATATGTTTTGAAGGAGGCCGAGGAGGAGAAGAATGTCAGGATTACTGGTCCACACCTGGGGATCACATGGCTGGCAGGACCCACCTTACAGTACATCTCTGATCTGGCAGTGCCAGATCCTGTGCTTAGAGGGACAAGACCTGGTGGCTTCCCAGAGACGACTGTTCTGGGAGGGAGGGAGCGGCCTCCCCTCTGAGGGAGTTTCTGTGCCTTGGGCCTTGAGGGGCCTCTCCTCTGGGAGGTCTGAGTTGAGGCAATTCCACCACAGCTAGCACTTCCGTGGGAGAGGGCCCCAGCACTCAGCTCTCACTTGAAGCTTCCACCCGGACCCTCCCAACACACGTTCCTTGCCAAGAGAGACGAGGGAGCAGGTAGAGCCAGGAGGCACAGAGCCTAGTGGTGAAGAGGCCGGCTTTGTTGTCACATGGACCTGGAGACCTCGCTTTGGGACAATGTGACCTTGAATACCACTTAAGCTTCTGAGCTTGGTGCTTCTCATCTGTAGGATGGGAGTGATAACGGTCCCTACCTCCTGAGGTGTTGTAAGGGTTGAATGAGATCATGTTTGTAAGAGCACTTAGCACAAACTTGGACACAGGTGATGCTAGGTGTTACTGTTGTCATTGTCCTTGAGCTCACAGGGTCTCATCCTCTCTTTGCTTCACTATCTTCAAGGGACCTAGGGTGAGGGAACAGATAACATCCTTCTTTCTCAGGGGGGCGGTGAGGCAGGCTCCTAAGAGTTCTGGAGCGTGGGCTGGGCCACTGCTGGGATGAGAGATATCTCAGAGGGATGGGCGGGGTACTGGAAGCCCAGGGAGGGCTGCATGCCTCTAGGGAAGGCTCAGGGCAGAGGAGGCATTGGGGAAAGGCCTGGGAGTGAGCAAGGGAGGGGCTGAGGAACCTGATGGGATATGGGGACAGGTTGCAGGCTTGGGGACAAAAGGCAGGAGGTTAGCACTTAAGGAAACTTCCCGTGGCTATTTTTTAGATGGAGTTGTTGCCAGGAGCTGCTGAGCTATTTCAGAGGGCTGTGGGCTGCTGGGGGGCGGTCCCCAGACTTTGCCTGATGAGCAGTAGTTTGCACCCTGTGTCCTGGCCACATTTCAAGTCCTAGGAGTGGCCTATGTTTTTCCCTGGAGCACTTTATTCACCCACCCCATTCAGAAGCTCTTGGGCTCCAGCTCAGTGTTGTTAGGGGAGCTAGCCTCCCCTAGGAGACGTGTCCCCCTTTCCCACAGACACGTGGGAAATGAGGAAACTGATGTTTCAGAAGGTGACCCTTCTAAGGCTTATGTTTTCCTTAAGTCCCTTGCCCCCACATGGCTAATCACCAGCCCTTCTCATGTCTCTTCCACCTCGTCTTCTCCCTTCTTAGACACCTCCTTCCTGCTAGATAGACAAATGTGCAGTTTCCCCACACAGGTCACAGGGACTTGCTCAGAGTCCCCCTGGGGCCAACCACTTTGGAGGCAGAGATGAATCAGCAAACCGAGTGGGAGTCTCTCTGTGGCACACTCCCCACGCCACCTCCTCAAGGCCCTTGGTGTATTGACCTAAAACCCGAGCAGGTTCTCTCTTTGCTTCTGAGGGTTGGGTCCACCTTTTGCCAGGATGCAGTGGACTGTTTAGGAGTTTGGATTTTCTGGAAAAGAAAGCAACCTGTCTTTCTTCACACCAGCCTTTTAAAATCTGCCCACTGGGCATTCTTTTTGAAGCTCACCTAGGCGCTTGTGAGATTCTACATCGTCTTGGGCATGTTTTTTCAGCATTAACTAAGACTTAGGGAGAGAGTTGGATGGTCAAGAAAAACTTTCCCTTCAGTGATACAGAAAGTTTCCCATGGAGTTGGAAAGGGCAGCCAGGAGACAAATTAAGGAGCCAAGAAAATGGGTACTACCAAATCATATTCAGTAATTTGTCCATTCGGAAAAAATGCGTGTGTCCTGTAGCTGGGATCAGTGCTGGAGGCTCCAAGGTGAAGAATACACATCATCACTTCTCTCCCGCTGCTCTTTGTCTGAGACACATTCTCATACCATGCTGGACCTTGATCTAGGCACCTTTCCCAGAGCTACTTTTGTGAATGGGGAAAATGAGGCATTTCACCAATTATTGCCAAGACAGAGTTCAGATTCTTGGATCATGTGGATATCACCTAGGCTGGCACTTTTGTGATTTACTGTTTATGCCATTTACTGTCAGCCTGACTGACATTCCAGAGAAGGGCCTGCCAGGGAGCAGTGAAGAGACCTCCCAGGGAGGCCCTTCTTCTTTCTAGTCAGCAGGTGGCCTTGAGCTCAATGCGTACCCCGAACAAGCCTTTCCTGTGCAGCTGTGCCCACCCAGATGGGGGTCGTGTACCAGTGCGCAGCTGATGCCTTAATGTCCTCTACTGTGTCCTCACCTGTTAAACTAATTAATTAAGGATTCACTACAAAGCACCATGCCAGGCATTTTAGAGACCTGTTCAGTCTGCCTTTTCCTGCCCACAGAAGCCCGGAATCTAGCTGGGGAGACAGCACACAGGCAAGAAGAGGTCTGGCCACAGTGAAATCTGGAAGCACTTGGTGAAGCACTCGTCAAATGTCAGGGATCAGTTATGATCATTGTTACTGTTAACCAAGGTCTTGCGGGCATTATCAGCAACTAAATATCGATGCGAGGGTACAGGACACAGGCAATGGCTGGTGAGGGGACCGTGAGTGCTACCGCTATTACAGAGGTGCTAGAGGAGGCCAGATGAAGAGGCCCTGCTTGACTAGAAGCTGCAGGGAAGGCTCTAGAAGGAGGGAGGCTGAGGCCAGCCCTTGCAGCGTGGGCTGCTTTTCAGTTCCTGGAAAGGAAGGAGCAGATGGAGTAGAGACGACAGAGGTGGGAATTCAGTGGGTGTTCATGGGATTCTGGGCAGTCTGGCTGGAACCGAAGGGAATTTTTAGGGGAAGAGTGAGAACATTCCTCCGTTTATCTTCCTGTCTCCCAGACCATACTTTAAGTGCCTTGAAGGTGAAACCAAATCTCATTCCTCTTTATTTTCGTGGTCCTAGTACAGGGCCAGGCTGGAACTTTGTAAATGTTGAATGAATGGATGAATGAGGGCAGAGAGTACTGAGGGCCTGGCTGAGGAGGTGGGACTTGGGCCTTCACAGTGGCAGAGGTGTCTGAGCCAGGGAATGACATGGTGAAAAGGGCCCTCGGGATACTGGCTGGGAGAGAGAGTTGAGACCTGCAGCAAGGAAACCAGTCAGGGGCGGTGGTGGGTGGTGCCAGCACGAGGGGCCCTCCCAGCTCCTTCTCTCTGCCAGACTCCCCTCCTGTGACACTCCTGCCAAACCGCACACCATCTCCTGCCCTCCTTTCCCTCCAGGAGTGGAGAGTCCTTTGAACCAGTCAACTGGCAACTTCTGAAAGGGCCTCATGTGACCGGTGCTGCCCGCCCAGGCAGGGAGCCGGTATCATCCCCAACGTGTGGTGGGGCCCTTGGGTTCCTTTCTGCATTGGTGGCCGGGAGTGCCCTATAAGCCACTAATCAAGCTGAAGGGGCGGGCCTTCTGTTTGGTTTTCCGCCTCCCACCCTTGGTCTTCCCCAAGTACATGGGTCACATGGTCTCTGGACCTTTTTGTTTTAAAGGCCACCTGATTTTCCAGTTTGACTGGTTGAACCACCCACCGCTGTGGCCTCAGGGCTGATTCCTCAGGCGGGCTTGACTGCTGCAGGATCCCCTTTCTTGGAAGTTCGGTTTGAACTGGCTTGGGCTGCCTGGGGCCAGGGCTGTGGGTGACTGAAGGGGAGGGAGAGGGCTGGGGAAGACATGGGGGGAGGGGCGGTGCGGGGGCATGGAACCTAACAAACATGGGACAGTTGCTTGGGCACTCAGGGGTCCCCACACCACAAGGAGCCTGGACCTGTAGGGACGGGGGAGGGCCGGGGTGCGTCTGTGTGCCTCACTGCAGGGAGGGCAGGAAGGGGAGAGCAGCCCAGGGCAGAACAGAAAGAACTCTGCCAGGCACGAGAGTCCCCATGGCCTTGCTAGGTTCTGCCACCTTCAGACACTTATTCCACATCTTTTTCCTTAGTCTCCACATCTGTGAATTGAAGATAGTAACAGAATCTTTCTTAAAGGTCATTGTGAAGATTACAGAGGCTAATGGATCTAAAGCACTTGGCAGAGCCGACAATAAAATGGTGGCTGATTATATGATTATTACCATTATTATTCTTATTATTTGTTATTCCTAGCTCATGAGAAAGTTGTCAAGATTAATGTGCTGCCAGTGATGTGCTTTGAGGCCATCCTCTTTGCCACTCACGCATTCAGGGGTTTGGGCACTGTTGACTGAACACGAGGTGCCTATGAGAGGCTGGGGATACAGCAGTGAACAAACAGGAGACAGGGCCTCGGCTCACTTCCCTGGGGTCACAGGGTTTCATCGCTGCTTCCGTGCCAGCCCCCCCCCCCCCCCCCCCCCGCCCTTGCCCCAGCAGCTCCAGGCTCTGGGAAGGAAGAGTGAGTTGGTGAGGAAGGAGGTGGGGAGGTGGCGAGGTCAGGAGACAGGTGGCCTGAGAGGACAGCAGAAGGGCTCTGCCTCAAGGCTTGGGCCTCTGCCTGGTATCACCCTGCCTCAGGCCCCCATTCCACACACCCCGTCCCCCAAGAATGTGATCCCCGAGAACAGCTCTGAAACCCTCAGAGGCTTTCCTTTCAGCTGCTCTGCACATGTGTGCCACCTTGCCGGCTCTGCAGAACCACCCCCAGCTTTGAGGGCCCTGGTTCCTGCCCCCTCCTCCTCCTCCTCTTCTCCTCCATCCTCCCCCGCTCCCCAGACAGCTTGGTGATGAGCTGTGTGGCCTGAAAGTCGATATTTGGCCATTACCCTTCTATCCTGATTGCCAGTTCTTCTCAGAGTGCCTTCTTCTGTAATCTAATATTTGTGCCTGTTTCCCTGTAAAACTGCCAATTTTCTGCACAGGCCTCTGACCTCTTGTTGGCTCTCCTGCCTGGGCAGTGTGCTTTGTCGGGGGTGGGAGGCACAGAGCTTCCTGGACATTTAATTCCTCCCACTGAGGAGGAGAGGATTAATCATCAGCCTCCTGGTTTTACAACAGGGGAAACTGAGGCCCCGAGAAAAGTGATGGCCCACATCTTGAGTGCAGGCCGCCCAGACTTGAAACACCTCTTCTGCAGTTGGCTTATCCCAGAAGACCCTTGCACAGCCCGCCAAGGGTTGGCTGTCTCCAGTGAGCCAGACCTGTGCCTCCCCCACCCACCGAGGGCTCCGGGATGGAACCATGTTCATGCCCCTGCTGTTGGCCAAGTCTGCCTCCTTGACGTGACCCTCTGGGGAACTGTCAGGGGTGAGGATTGAGGAGTCTGGCTGGGGGACCTTTGAGAGTGAGATCTAAGGGTTGCCCTCACATTACTATTTTGATAATAGATTTCCTGAGAACTGTGACTGGGGCCCCATAATCTACAGAGAAGGCTAACAGTTGGCTTCCAAACGTGGGTTGTTCCCTGATTGCTTTGCCCTGATTAAAATTTGTTCTCGCTGATCTTATCTCCTGGAATGTACCAAACTTCATTCATTCACTCATTTATTTACTCACCCACACGTTTATTTTTTCTCTCCTGTATTCAGTCTTGTTGACTAATATGTATTATTATATCTGCTTTCTGCCAGGCAATGAGAATATGAAATGAATAAGATGCTGTGCTGCCCTCTGGGAGCTCAGAGTACAGACAGTTGGGAAGTCAGGCATCCAAATAGACAAGCAGAATAGTATGCAAAAGCCATGTCAAAATGCTTTGGAATCACAGGTGATAAATTCCTCCTGAGTTGGTTGGTAAAGGCTTCACAGAAGAAGTGACATTTGAGTGGTTTCTTCAGGACTAAGTAGGGTTCCCCAGGGGGCCAGGGGTGGGGGAGGAGGTGCTGCGGAAAACACCTCACGTGGGGCTTCTACTCTTCTGCCTGGCTGAGCTCACTGGTGGTGGCCAGACCATGATCGTACCAACTTCAGTTCCACCACATCCTTGCTAGGAGTTTCCTTCGCTGGCTCTGTGTGAAGGCAGACACATCTGGAGGCCGTGGCCCCTATAAGATGTTTGCTCCTGAGGCTCCCAGCCCCCGTTTTTTTTTCTCTGGGAACCTTCTGCTGCCCGTCAACATGGCCCTGCCTAGGAAGAGGCTCAGGAGGGCGGAGGGGTGAGCGCTCAGTAGCCTGGCAGATATCGGCTACCTCAGCTGTGCCCACTGACCATTCAGCAGCAGGCTCTGGGAGGCAAGGCCAGGTCAGGGGTCTGCCAGAGGGGAGCAGGACAGGGTTGGCTGGAGCACACAGCTCATGTCACAGAGGCCCTATGTAGGTTTGTGCACACGGCAGCGGGAAGGGCAAGGGCTAGGGAACTGCTGTGTCTCAAGCACCTGCTCAGTGCCCCTACCATGTGCACAGGAGCAGTGGACTTTACATACATGAGCCATTCAGTATAGAGATCTCATCACAAAGTGGGGTGAGGAGTCCCCAAGTTGGCCTTGTTAGCGTTTGAGAAGTTTCTTGGTACATTCTTCAGGTTAGATCCTATGTGCATGTGCACACAGGTGTACGTGTGAGGCTGGGTCCCCATGAGATCCCAGAGCAGGGAACGGCCTTGCTGTGTTTCCCCCTTTATAACAAAGGAAAGAATAATGGGGCTCCCTCTTCCTTTTCTCTTCTGAGGAACTTCTAGTTTGACTGAAGTGTGTTCCTGCCTGAGGGGTATTTGCTGTTGCACCTGCCTGGGGCCCCGGTCCATCAGATCTCTGTTGTGTTGGTCTCTTGTCACACAGGGCTCAGCTCAAATGTCACTTGCTTTAAAAGGTCTTCACTAAGGAGCACCTGGGTGGCTCAGTCGGTTAAACGTCCGACTTCGGTTCAGGTCATGATCTCACAGTCTGTGTTTGAGCCCCGCGTCGGGCTCTGTACTAATAGCTCGGAGCCTGGAGCCTGCTTGGGATTCTGCATCTCCCTCTCTCTCTGCCCTTCCCCCACTCACACTCTGTCTCTCTTTCTCTCCCTCTCAAAAAGTAAATAAACATTAAAAAAAAAAAAGGTCTTCACTGACCAGCCAATCTAAAGCAGCTTGCACATGGGTCTCCTCACTCTGTGCTCCATTATTCTGCTCCTGCCTCTTAACATCACTCTGAAAGTATTTATTAGTTGGCTTCCTTATCATCTGTTCTTCCTCCCTAGAATAGAAGCTTCCTGAAGACAAGGATTTATCTGTATCATTCACTGCTGTGTCTTCTAGTACCTAGTTCCTGGCACATAGTAGGCATTCAATAGCCGTTTGTTTGAGTGAATGCATAAATGAATGCATGCGTGCATTTTCTTCCGGAGGGAAGTTGTAAGTAGTATTGGTGTCTTGGGACTCATACAATGGGAAACTCACTATGCTGCATGTGTGTCTGGGACTGAGAGAAGAGGGGGAGAATTCTGCAAGGGGTGAGCTGCTTCCAGCAGCGCCTAGCTTTTCCGCTCAGATATGTGTCCTGGGGGGAAGCTCAGACATAGCAGGGGGCAAGGAAGCGTGAGCGGGGTCCTCCTTGGTGAATACAGAGACAAGAGATTGGGATCTTCGACTGAGGTCAGTATTGCCTGTCACTCAGAGTCACTGGGGGTGTCAAATGGCTGCTGGAGCGACCTTCCAGGGCCATCTCACTGCTGGGGGCTCTGGAGTAGAGAGTTCCTAGGGCTCATGCACTGGGAACATGCATCCCTTCCCAGCCTTGTGGGACCCTGTGTTCGACTGGGAAGCACTTCTACATGATGACGGCCCCTGGGGTTCTGGGCCCTGGGTTTCCGAAGATTGGTCCTTCAAGATTTGATGTGAAGGTGGTAGCCTTTAGAGTTGTTCTGGTCCCCATATCACCTCCGATTACATCGAGGGAGTGTGTGTGTGTGTGTGTGTGTGTGTGTGTGTGCGCGTGCGCGCATTTGTTCGTGTCTTTGAAAAGAAAGGAGGGATAGAGTATCATTCTAAAATCTGCAGTCTTTCTTGCAGGTGGCATCTGAATCAGAGCCACTGACTCAATGTCCTGGAGGTTAAAACATGGCCTTGGAGTTAGAGGATCAGGGTTCTGTCTGCCAAAGACCAGGGCTGCCTCTTTTATTTCTGCTTCCCATCCCTCCCAGAGCAAGACAGTGCAAATGCTGAGTAATGCATTTGCCCAGAGAGCCTGGTGCGCCTTCTCCCCAGGATGAGGCCAGCATGAGGGACCATCAGTCTTCAATTGGGTAAGAGGAGGAAGTCAGGTGGTGGCGTGTGGTCCGGCAGACAGCGAGGCTGTGTCCCTAGAGGGAAGGAAGGAGAACGCAGCAAGTGGCAGGTTTGGGGCAAAGATGCTCTCCCCACTCCCCTCACCCACCTGGTGTGACATTGGTGTGCCAAGAGCCTTTGTCTTGACTCTTCTCTTGAGATTTGTCTCCTTCTGGATCATTCTCCCCATTTGTCCCCTTACGTGTCACTCAGGGGGAAGACGGCGTCATTGGTCTCTTGCTGTTAGGGGTCTTCTCTGTTGCTGAGAGAAGGGGGTTTTGAGATGGGGATTATTCTGATGCCTTGTCTGGACTGGCAAAGTCAGGCAGCCATCACCCCCTTCCCCCCCGCAGGGTCTGCCTTTCCCTAAAGCTTATTTTGGGGTTGTTCAGAGTGACCTCTTTGGAGGTGACCTCCTGCCACAACCCCGTGAGCTCCACATGTCCAGCACATGCTGGTTTCCTGTCGAGGAGGGGCTGGGGGCCTTCCTGAGCCTTGGGCTTGGTAACTGGAGCCACCCTGGCTCCAGGGATTGGGTGTCTGCCTTGGGTTTCAGGTGTATTGAGTTGTTCCTGTTGTGGCATCTCATTGCTAATGAAAAGGCTCAAGTCACGCTGCGGGTCTTTTGGGCTGTGGTTGATCACAGTGATAACATTTGGCATCCAGAAGCGCCTTATTTCCACTTGAAACATGTGGCCCTTGGCAGGCAGGTAGGCTGGCACCTGATGTTAACCCATGAGGTGCTGGCCTGCCAATACGCACACCTCCTGACTTTGCCAGAATTTAGGTGGTAGGCAGACTCGGGAGCCATCCGGGCTCCGTGGTGGGTGGCATTTTCTCTTTTTGTTGGAACGCTGTGGCTTAGCGCTGGCCCCTTGCCCCACCTCCTGCCCCACTCTCCTTCCTCTCCCAACATGAGCCCAGAGCTCCTTCTGTTCCCCACACTGTGCCCCTGGGCTCCATGCTCTCCTCATTCCCTAGGGAACTGATAGCTTCTTCAGCTAACATTTCATAAAACTATGGGTCAGGCCCTGTGTTACTGGCTTTCCACCTTCTCTCACACTCATCACAGAAACTCTCTGACACGAGGGATTGTCATTCCCGTTTTGCAGGTGAAGAAACAGCATAGAGAGATTAAGAAGCTTTCCTGAGAACACACAGGTAATGAGTGGGAAAGGCAGGATCGGAACCAAACTCTGACCACACCAGTGTATTCTGACTGACCACGCCCCTGTTCCTCCCTTCCTCCTAGCTTCCCTGCGCTCTCTTTGGAGGCAGGTGGTTATGGGAAGGAGTGTTCTTTCCCCTGAATGTGCCCCGTTCCTTTCTTTCCACAGTCTTCATGGCCCCTCACTGCTAGACCGAGGGGGCAGTAAGCTCGCCCCCTCCCACCCCGGTCTAGCAGTTCATCACCCATGGTGAACCATCTCCCCTGTCCTGTCCCTCAGTCCTATCCCAGCCCCCAGTACTCAGAGGCCAGCTTTGCCCCTCCTCCTGTTCTCTGACAGCAGCCCTGTCACTGTGCTCCAGGGCTCCGGGTGTGGCCTGACAGTCTCTGAGGGTTGCTGCTGGAGAAGCAGAGGCTGTTTCAGACAGGGACACAGCAGGAAGAGCCAGAGGCCATCGATGTAGTGAGGGCAACACTGTCCACGGTCCTAGGTGGCAGTCACTTAGCTGAGGAGCTTTTCTTGCCAATGTCCGTGACGCATGCACATGGCAGGACACACGTCCCTGCTCTTGAGCCACAGGTGCCCATCCTCCTCATGCTCCCTGGGGCAGGGGGATGCCACCTATGGAATTACTACTTTATGTCCGGCACTCTGCTGGAGTGGAGGCAGAGATTTTAAAAACAAACAACTTATTGTCAAATGCAGAATATACTGTCTTCCCCTTAGGTACTTTGCATCTAGTTGGGGCTGGAAGACAAAAAATAAGCGGCAACAAGCATGGAATTTGGGGGGTGTTTTCCTCCCTGCCCTATTGTTGAAACAGCTTGCCTGCTTGCCTTGGGCGTAGGGGACGTGAGGCAGCAGCCGACAGCCACAGGCTATGAATCTTCAGGTGACCCAGAGGGTACCCGTGGGCTGGAAGGCGGGGTCTGTGCCAGGATCCAGCACCCCAGCCCCGACTCTGGCCAGTGTGCTCTGTCTCGAGGCATCTCTGCTTCTCTGCACATCTGCCTCGTGTTCCTCTAGTTGCCAACTGACCAATCCTATCTGCACCATCTGGAGGGGGCTGGTTTGATCGGCTTAGCCAGAGTCCCTTGTCGCTGTTGGCCAGGTCACCTTGGGGGTCACCAGCAAGCCCACCGATGGGCCTCCTTTGGTCAGACACCCACCTCTGGTCCGGTTAGGAACTGCTTGTCCACAGAGAGCACACTGCACCCGGCCCTGCGTCCCTGCAGAGGCTTTGGGCTGGGCGGTTCTGGCCGGAAAGGGATGCTGGGTGTGGCAGCCACCATGACTGGCACCTCTGAGATGCTGAATAAGAATGATGAGCTTCACCTCGTGCTTTAGGCACTTGGTTGGCAGAGGGCCCCCATCTCCCTGACTTTCTCGTCCGGGGCTCCCAGTGTTCCCAAGAACATCTGCCGGAGCTGCGTGGAGGCGGTGTGCTTGTTTCTTCACACTACAGCGTTCCCTGGGCCTGGGAAAGGAAGCCGGCTCTCCTGTAGGGACAGTGACGTGGCAGCGTGCAGGGTGATGCGTCTGGGCTTAGCGCAGTCCTCAACCGCGTCAAGGAACCAGGGGTGTCCTGAAAATAGGTTTGGGCGGGCTTGCTCCACGAGTGCCCAGGGCCTCGCTTCTAGATGCCTCATAATAGAACAGGTACGGGGGGCATGCCAGGGTGTGACAGAAAAGGCAGTACGATTCTGCAGCCACTGGTCAAGGGAGCAGTGGGTGGGTGTTAGGAGGCCAGTTTTCCGGTTCTGGCTCAGCCACAGGGTGTGGGAGCATGAGGACGCTATGTGGCTACTCTGTGCCTATGGTAGTAATCACCGCTCTTACCTGCCTCTCAGGGCTGGCACCAGAATTAAGGGCTCTGGATTCCCTAGCTAATGGGTGTGCAACGATCATAAGTGTCATTATGAGCTTTGGGTGTGGCTCCGCCTAGAGATGGGCTAGACAGTGGTTGTCAAACTTTAGTGTGCCTAAAATTTAGCAGGTCTGGGTGCACCTGGAGAATTGCATTTCTTTTTTTTTTTTTTTTCATTTTTTTTTTTTTCCCAACGTTTATTTATTTTTGGGACAGAGAGAGACAGAGCATGAACGGGGGAGGGGCAGAGAGAGAGGGAGACACAGAATCGGAAACAGGCTCCAGGCTCTGAGCCATCAGCCCAGAGCCTGACGCGGGGCTCGAACTCACGGACCACGAGATCGTGACCTGGCTGAAGTCGGACGCTTAACCGACTGCGCCACCCAGGCGCCCCTGGAGAATTGCATTTCTGATAAGCTCCCTGATGATGTTGATGCCGCTGGCCCCTGGATTAGCAAGGGCAATGGGGTAGTAAGGGACTAGACCACGTAACCGTTTCCACACCAAAGGCTCTCTGGGTTTGTTTTCCTGGCTGCTCTCCAGGAAGCTGTTATTCTGCAGAGGGATGAGAGAACGACCTCCTACTATGCGCACGACCTCCTACTATGTGCACGTGCTTCACATCCACTGCCTAATTCGTATCCCACAACAGCTCTTAGGAGGCCAGTGGTATTGTCATTCTACAGGTAAGAAAACTGAAGCTCAGAGAAATAGAAAGTTGCCCAAAGTCACACAGCCAGTGCCAGAATCAGGATTTAGACCCAAGTCTTTCTGATTCCAACACTAGTGGATAGCTCTTTCACTATATCGTAGCTCAAACTTTCCTCTAAAAATCACCCATTACCCGGTTAAAAATATACGTTCCCGGGCCTTGCTCTCTGAGTCTCATTCAGTGGGTCTAGACAAGTCAAGGTAGCGGCATTTAAAAAAAAAAATCACCCCAGGTGATTCTAAGGCTGAGCACCTGCAAGGCACACCTGGAGAATGGGAGAACACCCGTGCTGCCTCACCTGACCCTTCAGGTGCAAAGTGTTAGTCCAAATCTCAAACTTCAGGATGTGTTAGAACACCTGGAGAGCTTGTTGAACTACAGATTCGAGGGCCCCCACCCACAGAGTTTCTGATTCCACAGATCTGAGGTGGAACTCAAGAATTTGCATTTTCCAACAAGTCCCAGCTGATGCTGATGCTACGGGTCTGGGGACCACACCTTGAGAACCACTGTCTAGAAGCCGGCTTTCGAAAGTGTGATCCATGGGCCAACGGCATCGGCCTCACTTGGAAGTTTAATCCAGCATCTCGGGCCTCACCTCACAGCTACCGAATCAGAGTCTGCATTTTAACACAATCCCCACGTGATCTGCATGCACCTTAGAGTTTGAGACGTGCTGCCCTAGAGGACCCGGAATGAGGACACACAGGGGATGGAGGTGGATGGAGAGTATTTCTCCTCCACATAGAGTTTGGAGATCAGCAAAGAGGGGCCAGGCTGTTAGGATGAGCACCCAGAGGGGGCTGATGAGGAGCTGAGAGGCGAGGCTTGGGAAGGACAGAGGACTCTTTCCCCAAGGAAGATAGAACAGAGGCACACTCTGAAGAAATGAGGTAGGCCTCAGGAATGGCTTCATAAGGCAGCATTCATCTTGCCCCTGGAGAGTGGTGAAGAAATTCTGTGGAGTGCATGGCACCAAGGAGGGGGGGCTAGGGGACTGAAGCCTTCCGCGAAGGGACAGTGGCTTCCAGGCAAGTGATGGGTGAACACACCTCTGTATAAACGGGTGCCGAGCAGCTATGAGGGCCCCGCTAAGGTGGGAAAGCAGGGGTCTGTGAGTGACCCAACAAAGCCAGTGGTTTGAGTGCCCCGCAGTGCTCAGCAGCGGAGAAAACCAATAGCCACATGGGGGTGGAGGGGCCACAGATGGGCACCGTCATGGCGGGCCAGGGGATGATTGGAGGGTGGACACAGTGGGAGGTCCAGGCTATGGGACCAGAGAGAGTAGAAAGAATAAATTCCACTAGAAGATCACTGAGCAGTTCATCTTCTTTAAATTAAAAAAAAAAAGGGGGTGGGGCGGGTGGGTGAGTAAGATCCCTCAAAAGGACTAGACTTCCTGTTTCTTCCTTAGTGCATATGAATAGCCAAAATTGAAGCATTTCGCTTCTCTGAACTCCACAAATCTTACTGGGTGGTCAGGAGGACCTAGGTTGTGAGACGATGGGGGTAGGGATGCTGTGGGCCCCCAGCACTCCTCAGCCTCGGTCCCTGGCCATGCAGCTAAGAAGTGAGGGAAGCTGGAGAAGGAATCCAAGCCCAGGGCTCACTCCCAGGATAGCTGCGTCTTCCTGTCAGTGCTGCCTCTTTTAACAGCTGCTCACATTCTCACACAGTGTCCTCCTGCCCGGCTGAGCCGGGGACCCACAGCTCAAGGACCTACAGAGAAACCAGTACGGTACAGTTAAGTCCTCTGTGTTTAGTCAGTACACAACTCTCGTTCCCCGAGAAGAGTGCTGGGGATAGTCAGGGCTCTGACATCAAACAGGCCTGCCAATTTCTACCACCTGCTGTGCTGACCTTGGGCTATTTATCTTACCTCTCCGGGCCTTTGTTTCCTTTCCACTAAGCTCTGTAAGGTTAGAGACCATTTGTCTTTTTTTTTTTTACCACTCTGTCTGCACCTAGCACTGTGCAGGGCAAGGGCACATAGTAAGTTCCCTTCTCTCTCCCTCTCTGCTACCTTGTGACCACTTTGCACAAGGCACTGTCCTTGGCCAGGCTTGCTGGGCTAGCATGAGCTGGTTTGATTGTAAAATGAACAAAATTGCCGGTCCTCCTGCGAAGCAGGCACTACACCATGAAAGAACAAGAATTTCCTGATTCCCTTCCATGCCAGGGATGGCGAGAAGCAAATTCTTGACAACTGTTTGTCTGGGGAGGCGTGGCATGCCACTGCCCCCACCGAGGCCAGGTGCCCTCCACCCTCGCTTTCTCAGCACACTTGGAAGAATGGCTGCCAGACATTGCCCATTTGGAAAAGTACAGCTCAATAGATATGAATCAGCTTGGGCAGGCGGAAAATGATTCACGTCTGACCAACTTGATTCAGTTTGGGCTGTCCATTCTGGATCTTTTTCTCCCCTCTAGTTAAATGATGATTGGCCTCGATGGTGAGAGGGAAGGGCCTGAATGTAATCTGCCTGTGTTCGTGGAAGCCTGGGGACAGGCTGGAGGAGGGGAGAAACATTCCCATTGGTTAAGAAGTAATGCCGAGGGGGAATAGCGGCAGTATTGGGGACTCTTGTACCTCTCCGGTCTTTGGGGCTGTGTCTTTGGTGACTGCTGCCTGTCTGGAACTCTGCCTTTACCGTGTTCTCCATCGGAAAACTGGTTAATGGTGCCCATTCCTGACCTGTCTCCAGGGAGCACACAAAGACTTAAGCTTAATTAACCTACTAGATACAGCTCTTGAATCACCGGGCACAGTTAGGGCTGGGAAGAAGCATGGTGATAAAAATGTCTCCCTCATCCCTGCCATCTCTCAGACTCAAGCCTGTGTGCTGGTGCTGCTGACTCCTGCAAGTGTCCCCAGATGTTTCTGCCTTGGGCTGGTTTGCCAAATGCCTTGTTTCCTGTGTCTTGTGGCAGCTTAGCTCCTCAAGCCCTTGGGCAGATGAGCCTGAGAACCCTGTTTGTCCTCCCCTCCCTCCCCCAGTGACATGCTGTGGCACTGCCTCTTCCCCTGGTCACTGGTAGTCATTTACAAGCACCCATTATGGATCAGGACTGTACCAGGTTATGATGATAACTGTAGTCAATTGAATAGCTACCAGGTGCCAGGCACCATGTCTCATCTGGTCTTCTCAGCCACCTTCTGAGATGACTGGGAATGTCGCTATTTTACTGATGAGGAAATGGAGGCTCAGAGAAGAAAGGTGTCCAAAGTCATAGCTATGAGTTAAGTGGCCAGAGTCAGGATTCAAGCTCAGGCCTGACTTCAAAGCCCATGCTCCTTCTAAATAAAGAAGTAAACAACAGTGCCTCCTCCAGTAAGTGGGGCTAGTCAACAGCAGATCCACCAGGCCTTGGTGGGACTTTGCTAGGTGCCGAGGGCTGTATACACAGTCCTCTCTCTCCAGGGTCTGTGTGCCTTCCCCACATTTGTGACAGCGCCACATTCCCTCCTGGTTATTAATAAGCAGAGAGGGGCACCTGGGTGGCTCAGTAGGTTAAGCATCCGACTTCAGCTCAGGTCAGGATCTTGAGGTTCATGGGTTCAAGCACGGCATCGAGCTGTGTGCTGACAACTCGGGACCTGGAGCTTGCTTCGGATTCTGTGTCTCCCTTTCTCTCTCTCTGCCCCTCCCCTGTTCACGCTCTCTCTCTCTCTCTCTCTCAAAAATAAATAACGATTAAAAAAATTAGGCAGAGGAAGAAAAAAAAAATAAGAGGCAAATTCGGTGGGTTGCTATTCCTAGGCGTTAGAGTTCCAGGGAGGATAAGTAAATACCCGCAGTTCTCTCCAGAAGGATAAATAGGAAGACTTCATACTGAGGAGAGCGAGACACACTTGGGGGCTGAGCGAGGCAGCAATGGAGTGGACTCCCCCATACTCACTCTGCCTCCTCCTGCACTGCCTCACCCCTTTACCCATGGCAACTCTCATGTCAAGGAGGAAGGGAAGCTCCATTCAAAGCCCTGGATACTTTCTCAGGGCCAATTTTTGGTTCAGGAAGTCCCTCCTCACTTCATGCCATCTTTCTGCCAAATTAAGCCATAGGAAATCCCTTCCAGTGTGAGTGCCCTGGGCCTTTACCATTCAGGTCTCAGTGGTACCCTTCGTAACTTCCTTGCTCTCTTCCTTTCCCAGGCGTGGATTTTAAGATGAAGACCATAGAGGTAGATGGCATCAAAGTGCGGATACAGATTTGGTGAGTTGAGTAGGGGGAGGAGATGCGGGAGGAGAGCCCCAGGCTTCCACTGCCATGTGTAGAAATCCCAAGGCTGCATCTGGGATAACTGGCCACCTCTTCTGTGGAGAGAAGCAGATGTCTCAAAGCCCATCTCTTGCTCCTAGGAGCCTTAATCTCTTTTTCTTAAGAAACCTTATGAGATTGGCCACAAGTCACCAAGGGGCAGGAATTAGAAGGAATTGGCAAACTAACCAGTTGGCTTTGTTTTCGGAAAAGGCTTTGCCCTTGGGCCATGCTGCAGTGTGGTAGGAGGGAGGGCTACCTGGGACCCTGGGGAGAGAGCTCCATCTAGCATGGTGCAGTTCCCACCAGTAGCCACAGGGGGCCGCTGTGGCTCTCTGGCCTGACGCTCCTGCAAGCCTGGCCTTTGAACAGCCTTTGGAGCTGCCTCCAGGTTGAGAAGGGTACATGTGTCCACCCTGTCTGAACACAACGGCCAAATTCTACAGAGTTGTCCAAGGCCCAGTTATGTTTGAAGCTCCTGGCGTAGCTGTAGTTGACAAGACCCCATCAGCCCTGTCAGCACCAGATAATCAGGCCTCTCTCCCGCAGGGTCAGATATGCTCAGACCCCCTTGGGGATCCAAGCTCCTCTGATATTTCACCCTGTAGCTCCCCAGTTTTTCCTGCAAGGGCACAGGGTCTCCCAGCTCCTGTTCCTCCCTTCCCCCTCTGGTTCCATGGTCCCTGCTCCTCTGAGGGACTGGCTTTCTACTACAGGGACACAGCGGGGCAGGAGAGATATCAGACCATCACAAAGCAGTACTATCGACGGGCCCAGGTGAGCCACCATTTTCAGGGTTTGGAGGTGGGACGCTGCCATCCACACTCCCCACTCTGGGTGTTTGAGATATTTATGTCACTGACTCCCAAAAGAGGGCCCTCAGATCGCCTGCTGGCAAGGGCAGTCTCAGGCAGTCTTGCGATTATTCATTGATCATTCATTCAATTATTAGTTATTCTCTGACCACACACTACAGGCAAGTCCCCCACCGTCATCCCCAGCTTCCACCCTCCACCCTGGGCCAAAGACCCCAGTCAGAATATTTGGTTCCTTCCCACCTCAGAGAGTTCCGTGATAGGCCTAGGGTGCAATAGCTTTGGGGGTATGAGAGAGAAGGAGAAGTTTCTGGGTGCTGAGGGATCCTCAGTATGCTAAGCAGGGAGAAGGGAGAGTGGGACCCAGCATTTAAGGTACCACACCTGCTTCCGGCCCCATGACTATGCACGGTCTCTGTGTGCATCTACCTCCCCCATTTCTCTCTCCTTCTCTCTCTCTCAGGGGATATTTTTAGTCTACGACATTAGCAGCGAGCGCTCTTACCAGCACATCATGAAGTGGGTCAGTGATGTGGATGAGGTAGGAGATGCTGCCTCATCGTTGGGGGCGGGGGAGGGGCACCTCAGAGGGGAAGGCAGAGCGAGGGCCAGATGGGAAGGGCCGAGGCTCTCGGGGTTGGTGAGCAAACACTCCCAGGAAACCTTGCCTTCCACGGCCCTGGATGAAGACCTCTGGGTGAGTAAGACATGGGGAAGGAGCCCAAGCTGCCATGCCATCCATGCTCTGTGCCCAGCCAGGACTCCATGGCTGTTTCGTCTTTGGAAATGAGTTAGGCCAAAGCCCACCCTGTGACCAGCTTCCTTCCTGAAATCGTGAGACTGGGGTTCTAGTCCTGGCTCTGGAGCCTCGGGCAAGCCATTTGAACTCTCTGAGTCCCCAGTTCTTCATCAGTAGAATGAAGGGCTGGACTTAAGTGCAATGCCCTTGCCAGTTCAGATACCAGTTGTCCAACTCCAGGAAGCACCAGTAGTAGTCAGAGTGCCTCCTACTCTAAGCTGTCCCCATAACAGCCCTCCGGGACCCCCGGGGTCGGCCGTGGCACTTGGGGAAGCCTTGCACCTGCACCCCATCAGCCTGCTCTGTCCCTAGGGCTCTTCAGCTTGGTGCTGGTATAGAGGCCAAGAGACTGTAGGGTGGGGAGACAGGAGGGAAAGGCAGCACTCACTGGCAGTTCTGCTTGTCCTTTGTCCCTAGTATGCACCAGAAGGTGTCCAGAAGATCCTCATAGGGAATAAGGCCGATGAAGAGCAGAAGCGGCAGGTGGGAAGAGAGCAAGGGCAGCAGGTAAGTGGAGCGAGCTGGCCGAACCCATCCCTTGGGTCTTCTGCCGCCTTCCGGGGCCAGTCCTGAGGGCTGGGACCCAAGATTCTGTCCCTGTCATCAGGCACCCTGGCACTTTCCAAAGTTCCCTAAGGCACTAGGGGAGTTGCCATCCTTGAGAATTTGCTTTCTGCCCTTCAGGACTGATTTGGGGTCCACCCTGAAACAAAGACCATCCAAAAACAAAGACTGTCCACCTCTAAGTGCCCCAGAGCAGGATTACCCTCTGCTAAAGAGATCATCCCAATGTTCATGGTGAGGAAGGGCTTCAGGTTGCTGGCTTCTCCAGCAGCATCCAGGCATGGCTACCATCTACAGGCATCCCACCCCGTCCTTCTATTGGAAAGGAGTAGGAAGGAAAATGAGGGAATGCAGGGCCCACGGTCAGAGAGAAGCCATGGGACAGAGAGGTCAGGAAGGTGGTGCCAAGGGAGACCGCCCTCCCAGAGCACAGAAGGATGGATACCACGGAGACGAGAGTCATCTACCCACTCCAAGGGCCTCCAGAGCTTTTCTCTCCCTCTTTGCGTCCATAGCGCTTAAGAGAAAATGGATCTTTTGGTGTGCAAAAATAACACGTAGTCATTGAAAAATCTGAAAGTAGAAGCAAATCCTCCTAGAGCAGTATTTATCGAACACTGTATGCGTGGCCAGCGCTAAGCAAGTGCTTTGAGACGCATGACCCCTTTTAGTCATTCCGTGACTTTGGTTGAGAGACACCCTCTCCCCTGTTTAACAGATGGCAGAGCTGGGCTTAGAGATATATTTGTCCACAGTCGTACAGCTGCTGAGCGGCAGCGCTGGTGTCTAAGTCTGGGTCTGTTTGATCCCAAAGCCCGTGTTTTTTATTAATTTGACATCTTGCCCAAGATTTTGATATATTTATCTCCTGACGTATGAGCTGTGTGCACCGGGGGCAGGGGTGTGTCTGCATGGAGGCGGGTGGGGAGTGCGGGAGGGTGTTTGTGGAACGTCTCCATGCTCTGCTAGCCTGTGTCTTAGAAGGAGCACCCGGTTGGTCTGAGAAGCGACCTAGTGTGAGAAATTGTCACGACACAGCAGGGGCTATGAGGGCAATGGCAGAAGTATGTGCCAGGTGCTGTGGGCACCTCCCTTCCCTTACTGACTCCCTTTCAGGAATGTTCTTTTCTTGCAGCTGGCTAAAGAGTACGGCATGGACTTCTATGAAACAAGTGCCTGCACCAACCTCAACATTAAAGAGGTGAGCGCTCCGAAGCCCAGCTACCCTGCCTCTTGGGCTGAGTCCAGTAGAGTGGGGAGACGAGAGGAGGCAGCGGACAGGACGGGAGCCCGGGTCAGATGAGCCCCCGCCCCTGGGACAGTTACAGGGCTGCCTTGGGAAGAGGAGGAGGAGCCCGACTAACCTGTGACCCTTGGTTTCCCAGTCTTTCACGCGGTTGACAGAGCTGGTGCTGCAGGCCCACAGGAAGGAGCTGGATGGTCTCCGGACACGTGCCAGCAATGAGTTGGCATTGGCCGAGCTGGAGGAGGATGAGGGCAAACCTGAGGGCCCAGCGAACTCTTCAAAAACCTGCTGGTGCTGAGGGTCCTGCGTGGAGCAGCCGCCAATCCCCCTCCCCTCAGGAGGCCTGTGGCAGACAGGGAGTCCGGGCTTTGCCCTGCTTCTCCTCTCACTCGGGTGACCCTGTGGAATACCAGTAGCTGCTACTCCCCTGCCTGGCCCTGAGAGCAGCCCCGCTGTCATCTTTGAGCAGCCTCTGCCCCCAGCCCCTCCAGCCTGGAGTGGCTCCCTTCAGCCTGTTTCCCTGCCACGGGTCTGCTATGAGCCCCCAGTACGCTACGGGCACTGTCTCACCGCCCCGAGCTCCCCGGACAGTGGCCCAGTCTGGAGTACGGCCACTTTAAGGCCCCTTCTTTCTCAGTGCATCTTGCCTCCTCTCTGCTTTTTCTCTCTTCCTCCCACTTCTCTTTCTTGTCCCCTTCCCCTCCAGTGTGTTTTGTATCAAAGCCCCTCACACCTCTTTCCCTGTATGTCCTCCTGTGTGGCTGCTGGTGCAGCTTCTTTCTTTCCTTTCTCCCTAACCCTGTCCAAGGGAATGGACTCAGGCTCATGGGGATGTTCCATATTCTTCTTCTGGGAGAACCCCCCTGCTTTGTGAAGGGGCCAAAGCCTACAGGGTACTTCTTCCTATCTTCCCTCCCCACCGTCGCGTCTCATGCCATGGGCCTGCCTCACCAATGGTCTGGGAAATGTACATCAAGGCAGGAAGGAGACGCCAACCTGGTGGTCCTCAAGACTGGGGCTGTCCCACCTTTCCCTGCCTGCCCCCCCACCCCCCAGCTTGGGCCTTGCTTGGCCGCCCGCCCACCTGCCTCTTGGGGGAAGTGAGCTCAGAAGCAGGTGCTTCAGAGAAGAAAACAAAATGTTGTGGGGAGGCAGGGATAAAAAGTCACCTCCGTTCTCTACCTCCCGTGCCCCTTGTACGCAGTTTCTCCCCACCTGGGCTCCTGAATTTAAAGACATGCACCGAGGCCTCAGGGCACTGCAGGGGCAAGGAAAGCCAGGGGCCGGCGATATTGACAAGCAAACCACACACCCCCAGAAAGAGGAGTGTCTGGAGATGAAGGTCTAGCCCCTATATATCAGGTTAAAGCAAGGGGGAGGAGGCCAGAGACGGCATTGTGCACACCAGAGGGGAATATGGCAGGAGCAGGGCTCCCTGGGCCCCGGCTTCCCTTTCTGTGTAAGAAGGGCCTTTCCCCGCAACCCCCTGGCAAGTAAGAGGGGACATATCCACCCAACCCAGCCTTCAGCTCTCAAGGTTTCGCTGAGACTCAAAGTCTGTGGGAGAAGAGCTGTGACTTCATGGGGAGAGAGAAAGAAGGCCCTGGGTAGAAATGCTTGGTGCTGTTCTCTTCAGCCTTCCAGACAAAGTGCTCATCTTGCCCCTCTAGCTCCTGGAACAGGAGCCACCGGCACTGTGGCTACAGGAGGAGGGAAGTGGACTCCCTCCTCCAGAGCTCTTCATTCAGGAAGAAGTTCCTTTAACCCCACATGGCCCAAGAGTGGCTTGAAGGAGGTGCTTTAAAGAAGGAACAAGTCAGTTAGCAGCCCTAGTAGGGTTCCTCCCCACCTTCCCAAGGAGGAGGCTCATTCTTAAGCTACATATTAGCAGCATCACATGGCTAGGGCTGGAGCTAAGACAACACTGAACGTTCATCAACTAAGGACCAAAGTCCAGGGCACACACAGGTGAAGGATGAAGAGCCCCACTTCCTTATTCCTCCCCCCGCCAAAAAAAAAAAAAAAAAAAGGTGGGGAAGAAATGACCAAACCTTTCCTTCTGACTCTTATCAGAGTAGGAGAGGGTAGCTCAGGATGTAGGGACAGGGATAGGTTAACCGTAGTGGAAGGAAAAGGAGGGCAGGAATAGTTATAAATTGTTAGCTAATGAGAAATTTAGATAAAGACTCTTTAGGATGAAGTCATGACTATGGCTGGGATGCTTTCTTGAGGACTGACTCCTCAGGTGTCAGACACAGCATCACACTGGGGGCAGGGAGATGGTTATGCCAACCCACAGTGTGCCCTCTGCCAGGGACTTCAGGGCGCTAGCTCCAACCTGGATCAGTATTGCAGCTTTCCCTGAGGATCAGGCAGAGCACCATTGCCTTTCTCTCCTAGCCCCCTTGGGACAGAGGGACTATATTTTTACTGTACCCTAGGGGTTCTGGAAGGGAAAGCATAGGGTGGAGATTCTATGAATTGATTAGCCCCATCCCCAAGGGCCACAGCTGGGGAGAGGTATGGGAGCCAGAGGGTTGAACTTTTAGGGTGCAGCTATGCTCACAAGGAATTGGAGTCGGCATCTCACCCCTAAACTTCTCCAGTCCAAGAGGTGGCCTGGGATCTGGCATTAGGCCCAGAGTTTTGCACAGGTACTTCTGCCTGTTTACTTATCACCTCTGCATCTGCTGTCTTGAGATTCAGCCCAGCCCCAGGCATTTCCACCTGCTCCAGAGCCCCCACCATCTCCCTGTGACGGGTGAACTTTGTGTACTGTGTCTCAGAACCAATATATGACTTGTGAGCAGGGTTCATCTATTTTAAACACAGATGTTTACAAAATAAAGAATATTTCAAACCAGAGGTATGGCTGCCTGTATGAGTCCCCGGGAGTAGTTTTCACTTGACCCTGTCAGATAAGGGGGAGAGGGAGAGGCAGTGCCAGTAAAAGAGGCTCCAGAACCCTATAAAGCAACAGTAGTAGAATGACAATGGAAGCAGCAGACCGTCATCTTCCTGCAGGGGAGCCCAGCCATACCCCCGATGCTCTCTAGTGGGCCTACAGTGCAGAAATAAGATTGAGTCACTGGCAGGATGCTGAATATCTATGTCTGAAGGAGTCTTTAAAGCCAAGAACGTTCTCCTCTGTCTGGGATGGACAGGAACAAGTCTTCCTGAAGGCATGAGGAGGGATTAAGTAATCTTTCACTCTGCATTTCCTGCCTCCTTTAATGGCCAAAGATTCCATTCCCACTCAAGTAATGGAGGCTTGTTTTTAGGGAGCAGCCAATAGAGACACAGGTTCCCATGGGCTCTAAAGACCTATGGAACAGGCCACAAAAGCCAGAAAAGCTGGACACTCCCTGGTGACTAGTTCCTCCATCTTCTCAGCAAATCAGATTCTCAATACCAGCTGCTCCCAAGCCTTGCTTATTTGTTCTCGAAGACAGTTCCCAATGGACATGTACCTGTGAAAACACTCTCTAGTAAACATTTGCATTGTTATTGAAATAACACTCTAAAAATCCCAAAGCCAGGTAGAGTCTAATTGCCAGTTTTACTGGTAGAGAAATCCAGACATTAAAAAAAAAAAAAAAAAAAAACAAAAACACGAATTTGTTGAGCTGGTAGGTGCTTGGAAGAATGAAGCACACTAGCTCTTCCCTTAGGTCCTCACATGTCCTGCAGTACACTGCATATCTGGGGCTGAAAACATCACAGGTGGCCCGACTTGGTCTAGAACCATGGAAGCTTTGGCTCCCTGCACACTTCTTCCATGGGGGAATGACCAGCACCAGCCTGCTGTGAGCAGTCTTTGGGACTGAGTGTCTGAGAGAAGGCAGGTGCAGCTCATGCCCTTGGAGCTACTCACCTGCTCTGCGACTCCTCCCCATTACCCCGACCATGACTGATGTCAGCCGCATGACCCTGTGGAGCAGAGTGGAAGGCCTCTGCAGTGCCATGCAGGGGGGCAAGGGCGCAGGCAGTCTCCAGCACCAGTAATATCACTCACTGAAAGACTTTCCAAGACAAACTTCATCTCTTCTGCCTGGTGCAAGCTGAGCCACTGAAAGCCATTATTTCTAGAAAATCACACTGTCCTCCTAAGGGTCCCTTTGATTTTGTGCGCGTGGAAGGCAACAGCCAAAGAAAAACACATGCACGGTAATATATAGGTTTCAGTTGTAGTCTGAGTTGAGGGAACATGTATCCCAATTCTCTTCCTCATCTTTCAGATCTAGGCAGACCCTGACCTCTCAGTGGCACAGTTCAGAGCCTGGCCCTCCGCAGACAATAAACGTCTGTGCCAAGTGAGAACAACTTGCTGGGGCAGGTCGGAGTCAATCCTGCATCCCTCCCTCCCTTTTTTCCTCCCCATTTGACCTTTGGGGCTCTAGTTTCCTGCAAGTAGTGAATTATTCATGTTTGCACATAGATATCAAATTGGCCCTTCCCAGGTTGCCAGCAGGGTGGGGCAGGTAGGTGGCTTTGTTCAGAGTCTGTAAATAGGAGGAGCAACCTCCTTGTTGAAACAGCACTTACAGGTGGGTGACTGTTTTTGCTAAGTCATCCTGGGGATGCTCAAAGCCCCATTGTGAAATCCTTCCTGTCTGGCCAGGCTCCTCCTTCCTCCCCACCCCTTTAACAGACCCTTAAGCGGGCTCACACCATTCTGCAGGTCTCAGTCTGCACCTTCACCATGGCTTACATAGCCAAGTCTTTCTACGACCTCAGCGCTATCAGCCTGGATGGGGAGAAGGTAGATTTCAATACGTTCCGAGGCAGGGCAGTGCTGATTGAGAATGTGGCCTCGCTCTGAGGCACAACCACTCGGGACTTCACCCAGCTCAACGAGCTGCAATGCCGCTTTCCCAGGCGCCTGGTGGTTCTTGGCTTCCCTTGCAATCAATTTGGACATCAGGTGAGGGGTCCCTTGCATTGTACCCAAGGAGGTGGGATGGTGAAGCTTTGGTAGGCTAAGGGGAGGGGGAGGATGACCGTGTGTTGGAGTGTCTGGAATCACAGGTATGTTTTGTTAATCCAGGTCTTTAGGTACATGTGAATACCAGGGGGAAGTGTATGTGGTTCTAACTATGCTTAAACACTGTTTATTGTCTTTCCATTACACTCCATGAGGGCTGGTACCAGGTCTGTTTTTCTCTCCACTGTAGAGAAGGCACTCATTAAATATCCGCTGAATGGATGAGTGGAGGACATAGATCAACAGTCAAACTAGGATTGGACTGACCAAGGGGAACTTAGTTCCAGCTAGACATGGTTTTGCTATTTAGTGGCTCTGTGCCCTACAAAGAGTCACTTGATTTTTCTGTTTTAGTTTCCTCACCTGTAAATGGGGGATAGTATCATTTATCTCACAGGATGACTGGGAGGTTCAGGGGATAAGATACACAAAAATACCTTGAAAAATACAAGGTAATATGCAAGCGTAAGCAACTGTATTATTTAGATTAAAGGATTTTGTTTTAAATCGGCCAAGTGGAGGGTGATTTTGGTGGAAAGCTAAGGGTTTACAATATGCACGTGTTTCCTCTGGGCATCACATGCACCTCTCTGGCTCTGATTTGTGTGTGTGTGTGTGTGTGTGTGTGTGTGTGTGTGTGTGTGTCCCATTTGGATCGAATCTCTGTTTCTGATTACTGGGTCAAGTTATAGATCTTCAGCCCACACACTTCAAGTTCTCTTCTATTTTCACTTATTATTTTAACAGCAAAAGCAAGCAGAGTGTCCTCAAGTGAACCCTCTAATTATAACCCCCTTAGTTCGATTCACAGCGGCGTGAAGGCAAGGAAGAGATTAGCAGGGATACAAGCAGGAAGGCTGAAGTGTCTTTGGCTAGTGACAAATGTGAGCTCAAACCATCACGGCTTTCATTGTTCCTTCCCTGTCTCCATCTGTTTCTAGGCTTGGCCAGGGCAGGCGAGAGAAAGGGCAAAACCTCTTTAGGAGTATCTCTTCGGCCTGAGAGGTGCCTCCACCCTTTACACCATCACCTCAGGCTAGCCAGTGGCTGGAGGGAATCCATAACCTACCAGGTAGCCAGTCAGCCATTTGCACGAAGAGATAAGAAGTCTAATAGAGATCACCCCTGGGCTCAAGATGTCATGATGGCCTGGAACTGACTGTCCTGATTGGTTCTAGCAGGTCAGAGGCAAGAACTTTCTCCCACAGGGAGATATCTGACTCCTAGACTCAGGGGGAGGGGTGGAAAATAAGGGTTTCTAAGGGCCTTTGGAGTTGTCAGGGGCGGGGAATGCCCAGTGGGAATAGGACAGGGATGGCCCTGGGGAGGGAAAGACGGGTAACAGGTTCAGAGCTAAAGCATTCACAGCTGAGTACAGTGAGTGTGGGGGGCAGGAGTCTTGGGATAGCAGTCTGGAAGCACAAGGAATGATAACTACACGTTCACAACCTTTAGCCCTCAGGCACTTATTTCCTTAACTTCCCTTCCCCTGGCCTATTCCAGAACCCTAAACACTCTATCCTATTTAATTCATCCCTGTTTGTCACTGAGCAATTCCATTTAGAGTACATTCATTGTTATCTCTAACTCACTTCGCCTTTGTGGCACCTGAAAGCCAGATTTCCCTGGATGGCATCTTCACCAAAGCTTCCTCCTACTTACACTTCAGATCTAGGACAAAGCAAGATGAAAGCAAGAAGCTATAAATCCCATTTATATGAGCAGGATGGAGGCAGAGGCTATCACACTCACATATAACTAGAAGCCATGGAGGCAAATCAGGGCAGAGGGAAAGGGAAGGTGGTGGCAGGACGTGTGTGTGAGTGCCTGTGTGTAGGTAGTGGATGGGAGAGTTCTAGGTGGTAGGACTTGAGCCTTCTTTCCCTTTGTCTCCTACTCTGAACTCAAGGTTCCTTGAAGTTTCAGACAGATACCCTAAAAACTGTCCAGGGTAGTTTGGAGAGAGAAAGAATCGTTCAAAGTGCTAAATCATTGACTTTAAGAACAGCCAAGCTAGGAACCGCAAGGACTTTCAGGAATGGCCTAGCAAACCATCAAACAACAGCTGTGAGTGGGAAAACTCCAAGTCAAGAGTAGGACAAAGCCGGTGAAGAAGGAAAGAGAAAGAACAGAGGAAAAAAACGCTACATAGAAAAGAATAGTCCTGGGAACGGCATATAGGAGGGTGAAAGATTTTTTGTGGATCCTTCATTTCCCTCTTCCCTCTTCCATGCTCTTTGTCTTTTTCCTCCCCCAGGAGAACTGTCAGAATGAGGAGATCCTGAACAGTCTCAAGTATGTGCGCCCTGGGGGTGGATTCCAGCCCACCTTTACCCTTGTCCAAAAGTGTGAGGTGAATGGTCAGAACGAGCATCCCGTCTTCGCCTACCTGAAGGACAAGCTCCCCTACCCGTATGATGACCCATTTTCCCTCATGACCGATCCCAAGTTCATCATTTGGAGCCCGGTACGCCGCTCAGATGTGGCCTGGAACTTTGAGAAGTTCCTTATTGGGCCGGAAGGGGAGCCCTTCCGCCGCTACAGTCGCACCTTCCCTACCATCAACATTGAGCCTGACATCAAGCGCCTCCTCAAAGTTGCCATATAGACACAAGCTTCTCAGCACACAGACCTATTCCATCCAGCCCTTAGGTATCTTTCCTTAGGATTCAGAATGCCCTCAGGAGATACTGCTGGACCAAAGCTTTCCCTTGGGATCAGCCCCTTTCATTGAAGAGCCTTGCCTTTCCGGTCTGCCTATCTCCCTTCCCTCCCCCCAACCTTCTGGTTGGTGATTCTACTTGGAGCTCAAGACTTGGGTGGATCTGGGCCTTCACAGAATGATGGCATCTTCCTAAACTGTATGGGCGGTGTCTGAGGAGTGTGAAGGGCTCAGAGCCAGCCTGCTAGATGAGTCCAATAAAGGGCAGGTGTGGAAATGGCCGGGCTCTCTGTGTCTTCTTCCCTGACAGAGGGTAGAGGGATGGTACAAAACCACAGGTGGGCCAGACAGCTGGCAGCACACAAAGGCTTGATAGAGGGAGGCTCTCTCATCAGGGGGACACCGTAATAACTGTCTGGTCAGGTCAGGGTCTGCGGTGGCAAGTGGAGTTGCAGGAAATCTGAATTATACTATTACTCTATGGCTCCTCCAGAACTGGGCAAAGGGTGGTGATGAGAGGTAAAGCAAAAGAAAAGTCAGTGGTCCTTCCGTGCGGTATACTGGGAGGTTCGTTAGAGGACTCCAATCAGGAAGCTGTTGCTATCAGTGTAGGTTCTGGGCCAACTATGCATGACCTGCACTTTGAGATGTTGCTGGGACATGAATTTGGTCAACTCTAACTGACAGCAAGGGTATGGAGGGTGCAGTTACTGGGAACACAAAGAACACCTACCCTTTTCTCCTTGCCTTGCTGAGTAACATTTGCTTTGCTCCTTTAAAAACAATTTTTTTTAATCTTTTTTATTTTTGAGAGAGAGAGAGAGTGCGAGCAGGGGAGGAACAGAGACGGAGGGAGACACAGAATCTGAAGCAGGCTCTAGGCTCTGAGCTGTCAGCACAGAGCCCGACACGGAGCTCGAACCCACGAACCACAAGATCATGACCTGAGCTGAAGTCGGACACTTAACTGACTGAGCCACCCAGGCACCCGATCCTTTGCTCCTTTTTACAGTTCACAGTCCACCCTTGTTTTTCTCAAACTCACATGTTCTCAAATTCAGGCATAAGACAAACTGGTTTAGACATGAATGATTTCATTTTGAATTCCATGAGGGTGGGAATGGAAGAGGGCCTCCCTTCAGACAGTCAGACTGTTCATAACCTGCCAACATGAGAGCTATTCTCTGTGAGAACAGGGGTCTGCCAAATGGCTTTTGTAAGGATGGTGCCCCAGATTCCTCAGCTAGCACAGGCATACTCAAAAGGCACCAACACCTCCAAGGCCAGGTCCTATCATGTTCAAGAAAAGACACCTGCTGAAAGGCCACTGCCCTGTCACTTTGCCTTACAAACGTCTTCCTGGAAACTTCTCACGTTACCTTTCCTTCTTTGACCACTAGATGGAACATTTTACTTTTTTCACTGAAGCCCTGAAGGGACAGTTCTCCAAACTGGACACACTGCTTAAAAACCCCAATGCTGAGGGGGAAATCCCTTTCCTGTTATGTTCCCTATACTATTTTCTAAGCATCTGCATCATCTGAGAAGTAAATGTGGAATACAGGCTAAAGATCCTCCCTGTCTGACCTTCAGTTAAAGCTATGTCATCTGCGGTGCTTTATTTCAAAAAGGGTAACCTGAGCATTACAGTGGGAATCCCCTGGCATGCTTTTCAGGGCCTTCTGCTAAATTAAGGCTACCCTTACACTGACTCTTGGAAACGCAAGCCTTTCAAGATTCCTGTCCTTAAAGCCAACAGCTGGGGTATGGGTTTTTTGAGGGCAGGACGAGGCATTGATTTTAGAGGAATAACTGCAGGGATACATCACTTCTCTGAAGAAGTACAGAATACATATTGGAGGCTAGTATGATTTGTGCATCATCTCGATAGTGCTATAGCTTATTGCTATGTCTAGTAACAGAGCAACTATCCTGGATGTTGGCATTATGCCACAGGCAATTTAGGGCCTGATATGCCTGATATGTGTTGGGTCTTTTCCTTGAGGCTCAAGTTGAAGGAATTACCTAAAGATTCCCAAAGGATTAGGAATTACAGAAATGATTTTGCAGAGAGAGTCAGTAAGGGCCATAATGCTAGGAAAAGCGCTCCTCATTTGGGCAGGGGAAATGCTCCCTGCTTCAGAAGGGACCTGACCAGTTTGGCCCAGGAGGGAACAGGGAGGGCCGGACTGGGGGAACTTGTCTTACAAGGACATTTCATTTTTACTAAATCTTTAGTTGTGCTGTTGTTAAAATGAAAAGAAGTGAGAAATTGTTTCCTTTATTCCTCATCTTGCTTGTCTCCTTTTACAGCCTCAGCAGTATCAGCTTATGGTCATAAACAGACATGGCAAAGCTTAATATAATCAACCACTTTCAATCTTTTAATCAAATTTCCCTAGAGGCACTCAGGAGGCACGGAGGTGTGTCATAAACAAGCTTTCCCGAAGAGCTGAGGTAATGCCACTCCATTTAGAGGAAGGATAGAGACAATCGTTTCTCTGAGGACTTGAACAAAAAAATAAAGCTTGGGAGTAAATGATTTTAGGGAACCAAGGGACAAAGACTAAAATTTATTATTTCTATGACTATGTTCCCACAGCTATGTCTTAGTTTAACAAACACTGAGCCAAACTCTAATTGGTGACATCAAATCTGATTTCTCATAATCACCATTACAACTGTCATCCAAACTATCATTTATTGAATATTTACTATATTCACACACTGCACTGAGTCCTTTGTATATCTTAGGTTACTTAATTCTCATACTGATTTTATGAAGAATTTTTGTCTCTATTTAAAGAGAAGGTAATTGAGCAAGACACCTGCCAAGGACAAAGGGCTCTAAGTAGAAGAGTTGAAAAGTTGAACCCAGGTCAGTCTGACTATAAAGGCTGTACCCTTTATTTCTGAGTGAGAGAGAGAGAGAGAGAGAGAAACAGAGTGTGAGTGGGGGAGGGGTAGAGACAGAGGGAGACACAGAATCCCAAGCAGGCTCTGAGCTATCAGCACAGAGCCCGATGCAGGGCTCAAACTCATGAACAGCTAATCATGACCTGACCCAAAGTCAGACACTTAACCAACTGAGCCACCCAGGCGCCCCTAAAGCCTGTACTCTTAATCACAACATGATAGTGTTTCCCTCCATCTCAAAGTTCCTTCATAAAGACCACTGATAGTTGCCTATAAGAGCATTGCACAACTTAAAATCATTTTCATCATTTTCACTTACATTATATCATTTGATTTAAAACTCTCTGGAGAAAGCATGATTATTTCTATTTTTCCATCGAAGAAGCAATGTACACTCAGTGTCCCAACATGAGCAGGTGGCAAAGCTAATTTTAGACCTAAGTCTCCTGGTTTCCTTTCTATCCAAACACTACCGTATCTACCATAGAGACTGTACTACAGTCAAGAAACACACGGCCTAAAATTGAGAGTCTCAAATTCAGTGAAGTAACTTAACCTTGCTCACAAAAAAGAATAAAATGGAAAGAATTCTTGATACCTTGATAAAAAACACTAAACATATAACTCTTGGTCATTACTTATAAGTAATGAATCATATCTGGTTGTGCCCAGAATATATCATATATGAATTAATTAGTATTGTCAGAACCCAAGACCATTGGAGACAGACTTGGCCAGCTAAAACAACACAACAAACATGTTGAGCTTTGAACTCCAAGAGCCTAAGTAGGCAGACTCCAGATCTATACATCATGGAACAAGTAGACCAAGAACGAGGAGCCAGAACAAGCCCACTTTCCCAATTACATCTATAGGTGATTTCTTTTCTTTCTTGTATCTCAGGAAGGAAAGTAAAGACTGATGTTTTTGCCTGGCTCCCCTTTATTTGAACAGAAAAATACAGATTCAGTGGACCTGGGCTGAAGAGGTCTTTATTTGATTAGACCCATAAAAGAATTCTAGAAGATAAAGAAAGTATCACAAAACACAGCACAAGGTTGGTTTAATAATGACATATGTGGATAGGACCTTATGTTTTAAATTTTGTAGGATATAGTCCAAAACAGATAGATAATTATACAGTCTGTAATAGACAAGGATATCAGTAGGGGCTTATAAAGTCATACCCTTGAACTCCAAATGACTAAGTTGGAAGCATTAGCAAACTCCAAGAAGGGACAATTCAGAGGCTATAATGGGCTTAGTGCTGCTATTTAAAGTAATGAAGCATTTTCTCTGCTTTCTGGATCCATTTCACCAAACGATTTCCTCAGCAGGTCAGATATAGATTTGCAGGAAAGTGGAAAACATCTTCCAGGAATAACACAACTGATCCCTGAGGAGCAGATGACTTAACTTTTCTGAATAACAAATCTTGGTCTGATGTGCCTAGATTCCGCAGAGTGCTGTCACTGACAGTCTCAACTTGTTCCTAACCTTGCCAGACCCTTAGACTTCTTGTGTGCCGAGCAGGAGTGTTGAGAGGGAGCCACTGTACTAGTTGTGTGACCTTAAGCTCCTTTAACTTCTTTGTGCTTTAGTTTCTTTGGCTCTAAAATTGGGATAACAATAGTACCTACTTCATGGAATTGTTAATGAGGATGAAGTAAGTGTTTAAAAAGGCCCTGGCATACAGTAAGTGCTCAATAAACCTCAGCATTAGCGTTCCTGTTATACAACAAAACTTCTCTGGTATCAACAATGAACACCTTGCTCACCTCACTTTAGCAAAGCTTTAGTTCAGAATTTCAAATTTCTTGGATATGAAGAGGAAACAATTTTGTTTCTAATGCCTGACCCTTTAAGTTTTGGTCTCAGACTGAGAAGAATCAACCAAAGCCATCTCATTGCCATCTAGTACTTGATATGCTTTCCAACACATTTTATATTCATTATTTATTTGGATCTTCTAACAATACTGTGAAGGAAGTAAAATATCAATTTTTATTAGCCTAATCTAATAGAAATGGGACAATAAAGACCAGAGTAACACTTTGCTTAATGGTTATACTGTTACCAATGGCAGAGAGGCCTAAATTCCAGGGTTTATAACACCCAAGCCAGTGTTCTTTCAACTACACAAGGTGAGATATTCTAAGATCTCTTTGGAGCAGCTGAAATCATTCTATTTACTTATGTTAATTAAAGTCTACACTTTATTCAGGTTTTGCTAGTTTTAACCAAATGCACTTTTTCTGTCCCAGGATCCCATCCAGGATACCTCATTACATTTAGTTGTCATGTCTCTTTAGTGAGTTTCCCAGACTTGTCTTTAATGGCCTTGACAATTTTGGGGAGTAACGGTCAGGTATTTTGCAGAATGGCTCTCAAGTGGGATTTGTCTGATGTTTTTCCCATGAATAGACTGGAGTTATGGGTTTTTGGGAGGAAGACCACAAAGGCAAAGTGCCCTCCCATCATATCATATCAAGGGTACATGTTGTTATCAACAGGATGATCACTGAGGATGTTAATCTTGGTCACTTGGCTGAGCTAGTGTTTGTCAGGTTTTCCCACTGTTACTTTTCTCCTTTTGCATGCTCAACTCTACCCAATTCTGCTATACAGTCGGGAGTTGCTATTTATAACCCACACTTAAGGAGTAGGGAACATCTACATAACATTATTTGAAATTCTTCTGCATGGGCAATTTGTCTACTCTTCCAATTCATGTATTTACTTATTCAATCATTCACTTATATCAGTAAGGACTCATAGATATTTATAGTTTGGATTATAATCCAATACTACTTTATTCTGTGGCTCAAACTGTTCCAACTTTGGTCACAGGGAGCTCCTTGAGTTGGCTTTTTTGCCCCTTTGACATACTCCCAATCGTTGTGTTTTGTGAGGGTTTTTTTTGAGCACTTTCTTTGTGACACAAAATGCTCCAAGCTCGTCTTGTATATTTACTGCCCTCGTCCTAGAATCAATCACTTTTCCAAGGAGTCCTGGTTCCTTTTATTGGAACCAAGATGTGGGCATTAGGTATACTCCCATTCTAGTTATATCTTCCAGCCATATAACTTCTAACAGAGATTCTTCATTCTGGCTTCATTCTGATGTGAACTGGGAACTTTAGCAGAGGAGCTCAGCATAATCCCCTAAATTACTTTTTCTTTCTAAGGATAGTTAAGTCTAAGCAGAAAAAAATATGCAACTAATTTCCATTATAAACTACGTAAGACAAACCATCAGGCTTGCTATATTGTAAACCAACACAACATAGTTACTGAAGAACTGCAGGGATCCTCAGAATAACAGAGTCATTTGTCGAGGGTCATCAGGGAGAATACTGATAGTATCTTCAGCTTTGCCACATAACAGACACAGCATGGTATACTCCTAGAACAAGATAAAGTGCATAATTACATTGAGGAACAGGGAGAAAGACACTCCATAACTTACTCTGGTAAAGCTATTCTCTACAAATTGGAGTAGATATTCCTTCTCTACATTCAGAAGGATATTCCTTCTGAAACTGTATATCAGTTTCTTCAACCCCTACCAGGGATGTCTTAGGTTTATTCTGTGTATCCTGAAGTCTTTTGTTTATATAAATTGAATACAAGCTGATGCTCTATTTACTACATATACAAGAATGTCATCTTGGAAATGCATGGCTATATCTTGGATTTAAAACACATATGGGCTTGGTTAGAAGTGCTGCTATTTAAAGTAGTAGTGAAGCAATTTGATTCCCTAAAGACAAATTCCTGTTTTCAGAGTTGTTCCTTTCTAGATTACTTAAGACTACTAAGCAACAAAAACGATTTTTAAAGTGAAAGAAAGGTCCCAAACTGAAAAAACTATTTTTATCAACTCTAAGAAAATAAATAATTATGTTATATCCACTAGTATGTCATGCCTCATATTTAGATAGCTAACTGTCTGGAATTTGATCTATTTAAGAAGTTTATGTTTCTTGGGCTTAACAAATGTCCAGGCTGATAAAAAAGAATGAAATCTTGCCAACTGCAATGACATGGATGGAGCCAGAGAGTATAATGCCAAGTGAAGTCAGTCACAGAAAGACAAATACCATATAGTTACGTTCACTCACATGTGGAATTTAAGAAACAAAGCAAATGAGCAAAGGAAAAAACAGAGAGAAATCAAGAAACAGACTCTTAACTACACAGAATAAACTGATGGTTACCAGAGGGGAGGTGGTGGGGAATGGTGAAATAGGTGACGGGGATTAAGGAGGGCACTTGTTGTGATGAACAGTGGGTGATGCGTAGAAGTGTTGAATCACTATATTGTACACCTAAAACTAATGTAACATTGTATGTTAACTTATACTTGGATTAAAATTTTTAAAAATATCCAGCCTGGTGACAGAAGGGATTTTGTTTTAGGCAAGACTCTTAGGGCAAAGTCCTGTTTTTACAGTTATCTCTTTCTAGAATAAACTATATAAACATATTTCTTTTCAAACCTTTGCTTAAAAACCTCTTTATCTTCTTTAAGAAAACAAATATTAATGCTAAATCTATTAGTATTTCCACACTTCCAACTGAGATTGTTAAGCTGTCTGGGAATTGATCAATCAAGGCAGTTTGTGTTTCATGGGTCTAGACAGTCACTAGAGGGTCACAGAGATAAACAATGACGGTGGTTCAGACACTCAGACCTAGACAACTGGATTTCCATTTCCTATGAGTGAGTTCAGCAGGGAGCTTAGTTGTGGCAATGGAAAGATTGTTTCTTAAAGACCACACTTAATTTTGAGGTCTACTCCACACACACAATAGAGACAGAGGCCAGAGCTTAGAGAACAAATACAGGTCTCATAAATTAAAAAATGAAATAAAAATCCACCCTCTACAAGGTCTTTTACTGCTTTCAAATACTTCTGCTTTCACCTGCCAGACATTACTAGTAGTAGGATGTCAACCTATCACTGGAAACGAAGAAGAAAACAATAATAAAGTCAAAATGGGAAAATGGGCAAAGCTAGACAAACATCTGAATTTTCAACCAACGTATCCATTGACAAGTTTTTATTTAGTGCTTAAATGTTTTGCAATGTGTTAGATGCACTGGCAGATATGAGAGAAAACAAGGACAAGGTCTGACCTTGCAAAATTTACAATCTAACTTGGGAACAAGAAAAAACCTAGCACGCGGTATAATCTGGAAAGATTATTAAATAAGTAACACTGATTACATCTATAATCTTTAATTTATAGGTAGTCTGGAATCCAAATTTCACCATAGGTCAATTATTTGGAATTCAAAAGCAGTTTCCCATAGAAGTAAATGTTGTACATAGCAGTTAGGTTCCCAGGAAATTCCAAGGAGTCTTTTAAATTCGTATTGCACAAGACTACAGAATCTAACCATACAGAGCAGTGCTTTGGTGGGAAAATACGTCTAGAATTCTAGCTTGGAATGCCAGGAACACATCCCCCTGTGCTGCCAGGGTCAGGACACCTTTTATCAAAACTGGCCAAGTTGGGAGAGTAAGAATTCCTCCCAGTCATTCATGGAGACCCTCAAAGGCTCCACCTGGGCAAAGCATAGAGGTAGAGATTCGGAAGAAAGGGTGGATTGTGGGTAATTACCTTTGGGTAAAATCAGATCCTTTGTTTTATTCTGAGGGTCCCATGGCTCTTTTTTTCTATTACTACCTGCTATTTCTGACCCCAAGTCCTCCCATTCCCTGGTCCAAAGAGGAACAGAAGGCAATCTCACAGGTGCCCTTTTGTTTCCTGAGACAAACACACAGTCCTTTTAGTGGTTTTTAGGGTGATATAAAAAAACAAAGGATACCTGTAATCATTTACAATGTAGTTTTTGTTTTAAATTCTGTACTTCTGTCTCTACTTTCCCCCACTACTTGTGCCATCAGAAATCACTTTAACAATGATATTATGGTTATTTTAAAAACAGAGTCCTTATCTTTTAGAGATATGTACTGAAATATTTAAGTAGTAATATATTTGGGATTTGATTCAAAATAATCCTGCAGGGATGTGGGAATGGTGAGATACAAACAAAGCAAACTGAAGCTGGGTAGTGGAGGTTAAAACACTATCCTACCTACTTTTGCCCATAAGACATTTAAAACAAAGCAAAACAAACAAAACGTTACAAATGGTGGGAATCCCACCTTGAACCTGGCGTAGGGTGGGGACAAGGAAGTAGGTTACTGAAGCAGAGAACAAAGAGTTCTTGTGCCAGGCAGGCTAAGAAGGAAGTTCCCAAGTGGCTATTCACATGAGTCAGTCCCCGTACAAGGAAAGGGAGAAAGCAGTATGGGCTGGACTATCATGAACAAGGAGGAGAGAGAATTTAAGTTCTGCTTGAAAGAGGTAACATTTAGTTGATGTGAAGGTAGAGAAATGGACTAGTCAAATCAAGGAAAAAGCATGAATAAGGACAGTGATAGGGAAAGAGCAAGCATATCCCATACGGAGCAGCAGGAGTGACAAGATGGTACGTGTAAGCAAGATTAACTTGAGGGCAGTGTGTAGAACTACAGTTTGGGGGCTGCTGCAGTAACTTAGGTTTGAGCGGGTATGGTCCTTGACATGAGGTATGGCAGCAGGGCCAAAAGGCAAGAGAAACAAAGGAAGAAACGAGGGTAGGCAGGGTGTTAGGGTTACAGAAGGACATTTGGGAGACAGCTGATGGGTTTCTTTTTTTTTTTTTTTTAATTTTTTTTTTTTTTCAACGTTTATTTATTTTTGGGACAGAGAGAGACAGAGCATGAACGGGGGAGGGGCAGAGAGAGAGGGAGACACAGAATCGGAAACAGGCTCCAGGCTCTGAGCCATCAGCCCAGAGCCTGACGCGGGGCTCGAACTCACGGACCGCGAGATCGTGACCTGGCTGAAGTCGGGCGCTTAACCGACTGCGCCACCCAGGCGCCCCGAGCTGATGGGTTTCAAGTGAGCCTGAGTGTGTGTGTGCTCACTATTTGAGAAAGTAAAGAGAAGGTTCCAGATAAGAGACCAAAATTCGGGGGGAAATCAGGGAACAATAGGAAAGGAAACCAGGGGAAAAGCAAGAGGATTCAAAATTTTTTACATTTTTTCTTTCTTTTTAAATCTTTTTTAAAAAAATTTAAAAAGAAAGAAAAAAATCTGGCACCATGAACCTGAAGGGAAGAAATCCTTCAAAAACAACAATGGTTGACAAAACCAGACCCACAAGAGATGTCAAAAGAGCTAAGGACTGACGTAAGGTCACATGATTTGGCTACATGATAAGAGACCTCTGAGAGAACGGTTTTAGTGAAGTGAACATAAAAACCCATTTGTAGGTGGTTTCGAGGAACACAGGGAAATAAGGAAAACAGGTTAAAGACCTACTTTCGTAGGTCAAAGATGTAGGTATGGGAAATGAAAACATTTTAAATTTATTTTTAATAAGTGAAGAATCAAGTACATTTAGTGTAAGAAATGGTTTAAATCCCAGGAAGACAAAGATGATGCTAGACAAAGAGCAGATTGATGAAGACATGTGGAAAGGGTAGCCCTTAGAGAGGAGTAAATAAGAATCTTCCTCTCTAATGGGACAGAAGGAAGAGTGTGAATTAGGGCAATGATGTGTGTGGTAAGCCAGAGACCAGGGGAAATAAGGGAAGGGAGCATGGGCCAGCCCATGAGAACCTTGAAACAAGGAGCTTAGATATTACACTGTAGCTAAAATGAACTATGGAAAGGCCAAAGAGGTGGTCTCAAGCATTGTTTTCAGAAAACTCATCTGTAGGACACAGAATACAGGTGGAAGGAAGCAGATGTTGAGAGAAGATGAGGTAGCCTAGTTTGAGTTGAGTTTTTTTTCCAAGAGAATTTCACACTGTCCAGGCATTGTGAATACAAGCCATCTTCCTCTATCTTCTTCTTCCTACCCCAGAGTAATTTCTGGGGCAGCTTTGAAAATGGCTGTGTTCAGTCATAAAGGAAAATCAGGTAGAGCAAAGTCTAGCTATGATAGATAATATCTCAGTCAGGGCAATCTTCATATTCATTTAGGGCTCTAAAAAGCTCACAGGGACTCCAGGAGCCCTCTTTTCTTCTCATGAAAGACAGAGCTTCTCCTTTAAACCCAAGATATGCTCCTTCCCCTATTTGGCCACTATGCATTCATTGAGATCTTGATTTTGCCCTAAGTTACATATACCATATAAATATTTTTTGAGGCATAATTTTTGGATGCTGAGGAGACGTGGTCAAGATGTTGTACAGATTAAGCAAACATATGAGACCAGATTCTGACAGGTGAATAAGTGAATTAAAAAAAAAAAAGAATGAGAGTGGTTATACTGTAAGATTCTATTATGGAAGATTATTATTTTTTTCTAATTAAAATACTACCCAAATTTGAAGCACTTAAAATTCCCTTGCCTGGGGCACCTGGGTGGTTCAGTCGGTTAAGCGTCCGACTTCAGCTCAGGTCACGATCTCGCGGTCCGCGAGTTCGAGCCCCGCGTCGGGCTCTGGGCTGATGGCTCAGAGCCTGGAGCCTGCTTCCGATTCTGTGTTTCCCTCTCTCTCTGCCCCTCCCCCGTTCATGCTGTCTCTCTGTCTCAAAAATAAATAAACGTTAAAAAAAAAAAAATTCCCTTGCCTGTTAAAAGGTCTAACCTGATATTTATATCTGATAGATGAATATGCAGTTCACTTTAAATAAGTAACTCAACCTGAAGGCTTGAAAAAGGAGGCAGTAAGGGACAGACACAGGTCTGTGTGTCTTCATGATTTCCCGTTTACCCTTGGTTTTTCCCCACTGTCTAGCTTTTCTTCCTGACCCTCAGATCTGTGAATCTTTAGCAGCTCAGGCATTCAGAAGCCTTCTGTACAATTCTTTGTGTGCTCTCACAACTGTACAAGGCATCATATTTATTATAAATACTTATTCTCTACCTTTATAGTGGTCCAGGTTCTTTCTTCCAACCTTGATACATCCATCCTATCATTTTACGATGAATAATATTAAAATGTCTTACCACAATTGAGACTACAGAGTTGCTCAACTCTACATGCCTATTGGGGAAGACAAAGATAACCTCCTTATCAGAATTTCCATGCTCAGCAAGTATGGTGGCAATGGGCAGGCTAACACTCATAAAGCCAACAATTGTGCAATTACATAACTGGACAGAAAAAAAACGGACACAATAGTAACCTCAAAAGAAGCCACAATGTGCTGTTCTTTATAAACATAAACGACAGGCCTGAGATATCATTTGTAAGGCACGCATTTTGATTAGACTCTTGCGAAGACAGGTTTGAACAGATATACTCACATCTAAAGGGTCTCTCTTAACATACACAAGTAGAAGACAGGGATGGTCTCCTTTAATACCTGCTAATACTTCATTTATTAAAACTATCTAGATTTATAAAAGTGCTTTCATTATCCCCTCCCCCACAATAACACACTACATTTATACATTTACCTGAAATTCATCCATGATACTGAACGTGTACTCATGCCTGGCTACTACGTGATGACAATTCTTACACAGATCTGCCAAAACAGAGAGAGACTTAAATAATTAAGTCTTGGAAGATGTCTTAAGACAGTAAAATTTCTATTCTCTTCATGGTATTACTTTAAAAGAATCTTAAGTGATATATTTAACAGAGCAGCTGGAAACCCATTATAAAATCTACCTTGATAAGAAATCCAAAATCTGTCACATAGCAATACTACATAATGAAGGGCCTCAACTCAGAGGTTTAACAAGCATATATTAATTCCCATTCTCAGAACCTATAGAAACTGCTAGTAAAACCAATCATAAATAAAAAAGTCAATGCTAGACATTATAAAGTGAATTTAATGGCAACGAAAGACTCTACTAGAAACATGATAATAATAATAACTATGATTTTTTGAGTGCTTACTGTGTGCCAGAAACTGTTTTAAATACTTTTTATCTGTTTATTTAATTTTCTCAAAACCCAAAGAAGCAGATACTTGTTATCACCTTTTTAAGGATTGGGAAACAAAGACACACCGTGGTTAAGTAATTATTAGCAAGACTGCCGAGCTAGGAAGTATTGGCAATAGAATTCAAACCCATGCATTCTGGCTCCAGGGCCCTTGCTCTTACCTACTATGTCCTACTACCTGGTACAAAATAGAGTTTAAAGGGTTATGTCTAAAAGAAAGAAAAAGATTTTTCTACTTTAGAACACTTTTTTTTTTTTTCAACTTTTTTTTTTTTTTTTTTTTTTTTTTGGGACAGAGAGAGACAGAGCATGAACGGGGGAGGGGCAGAGAGAGAGGGAGACACAGAATCAGAAACAGGCTCCAGGCTCCGAGCCATCAGCCCAGAGCCTGACGCGGGGCTCGAACTCACGGACCGTGAGATCGTGACCTGGCTGAAGTCGGACGCTTAACCGACTGCGCCACCCAGGCGCCCCATAGAACACTTTTGATAGTCTGATTCAATTCTAAAGGCTTAGTGTCTTTCATAACCTGTTTTCAAAATATCATTATTTGTACATTTATTCCTCATATTCAGAACATACCAAAGCACCAAGAGAGAAGCAAAACGGGGATGTGAACAGTTTATATTCTTGTCACTATACCCTAAAATGTATATGGGCTTCCTTTACTAAATTAAATGGCCCTAAAATGTATATGCACTTAATTTACTCATAGAAATTCTTAGTGCCAACCTCAGAATTGATTCACGTTCATTATACATAGTTGATTGATTTGGTTTCCCAGTATTGAGGATGAGGAGCAGCATATGAAGGTAGCACAGCAAAAGAAATAACCAACTAACAATGAGATGGGAGACAAAACAAAAAACAAAAAAAACCCCACGAGAAAGAAACAAGACAAAAAACCCATTACATCCAGGGTCATTTAGTACAGCAGCAAACAGCCCTAAACACTTTAGTGGCTGTTGGAGGACATCACTATATTAGACTACAGTAAAAAAAAAAAAAGAAAGAAAAAGAAAACACACGAATGACCCTAAGGTTAAAAAAAGTCTCTATATCTTGTTTCAGAAGGCATAAAGGCTTTAAAAACAAACAAACAAACAAAAAATGGTACCTGAGTCATAGGCTTCATTTATCTGCAAAAATCACTCAGGCAGAGTATCTGATGATGCTATCATCATCTGTATTTTCCTCTTAAAAGACTAACTAGTATCTCTATGTTACAATACAATATTGAAATAGGCCTCATAAAATAAAATATATCAATAGGCACAGCGTATCAGCTTTTAAAAGCTGGTATCTCCTATCAGACTTGCATGAAAATAAAGAATCTACTTACGATCATAGGTAACTATTTCTTCTCCATCCTCCTCCTTCAAAGATTTGTTTGTGATCAGCATAAAATCCCGCTTATTGCACACTGCACAGCCTGTAAAGTTCAGCAAGAAAGATCCATTCTCCAGGCAGATGTTACCCTAAAATATTAAAAATAGGAATTTAATTTTCTTCTATTTCAAAACCCTTGGTGAAAATAATTAATAGACTAAAAATTTCTAAAGGCAAAAAAACATGGCTAGAATTGACTTGCTTGAAATCTGTACCAAGTAATTTTTGAAATTACTAGCTTTCCTCTAGAAGGGCTATTTATGGCAAATAAAACTGAAGCAGTGTTAAAGCTGTTAAGTCTCTGAGGACAGCAACTGTATCCGAGAGGACTAAATGCATATGGATTTTTAGAAACACACTGAAGCTTTAATAATATAAAATATGAAAAAGAAAAATTAGAAAAATCCAATAGCCAACAATATTTAAATGAGGCAGATCCTAAAACTAGAATTAAAATTGAACTAATGATAAAAAATGATCTTATACAATGTGTTGCTCAGTTGATTGTTGAAATAACATTTTCTGATGCCTTAAAAATAACACAAAATAAGCAAACAAGAATAAACCCTCAGCTCTATAGATGTCAATCCTTAAGGGTATGTGTGATTCAGGCAGTGAAGATAAGCTCTCAACTCGTCAGCCTGACACCATGGCATTCAAGGGAGAAAGGGTTTTGCTTCATCACTAAGAAACTGTTAACAACTTATGCTCCTGGCTCAAAGGAGTTCTTTTCTAGAGGCTTACCAGTAATTGTTCAGAAAGTCATTTTATAAATAATCTAATTCAACCTCATTCTGACCAATAGGGTATTTTTAACAGTTGATGTGACTAAAAACCAGTCAAATCAATATTTCTCCAATGCAGCTATGTGCCCGATACTGTGCAAAGCACAGGGAAGGATTAGAGGGTGAGTCATATCTTTCCACCTTTGAGGAGCTTATGAACTCTCAGGAAGACCAACTTTAAGCGATGCCACAAGTGAAGCCTTCCTGGATTCCCAGCACCACAGTTAACCTCTCCCTTTTGAGTGGCTCCTTGAGGCTATGTACTAACAAAGAGATTTACTCTGTTGGGGCAAGGGGGGGTGGAGAAGTGAGGAAATCAATCTAACTATGTAGTCGGGAGATACTAAATCATAGACACAGCAACTTAATTACTAAAGGTGGAAAAAAAGGTCTTGAGGTTAAAGTATAAATTTCCAGCTATTAAAAACAGGTGCTTTGCTTTTTTAAAAAATAAACTTCACTGAAGTATAATTTATATACAATAAAATCCACACATTGTAAGGGTATACGTGAACGACTTATATACCAATATATATAGGCATATATTTCAACGTAACCACTACCTCAATCAAGATATAAAAAGTTTTATCTTCCCAGGAAGTTCTTTTATGCTTTGCAGTCTATCTCCAACCCCTTCTCAGGTACCCCTTGATCCAATTTCTATCTCTAGTTATTAGTTTTGGTTGTTATAAAATTTTATATAAATAGAATCATGCAGTATACTCTTCTGCATCTAGTTTCTTTTGTTCAACATAAAGTCCATGTTAATCATTTATGTTGTTGTATGCATTGGTAATTTATTGCTTTTTATTGCCAAATCTATTGCATGGATTCATCTGTCAATAGACTTTCAGGTCCTTTTCAGTTTGGGGCTATTATGAATAAAGCAGCTACAAAGATTCATTAAGTCTTATGTAGACATATGCCCTTCTCTTGAGTAAACATCTAGGAGCGGAATTGCTGAGTCATATGGTAAAAATATGGTCCATACAAACTTTAGAACTGCCGGTTAGTTTTCCAAAGTTTCCCATTTTCCATTCCCACCAGAATTGTGTGAGTTCCAGTTGCTCCATATCCTCACCAACCCTAGATACTGTGTCTTTTCTTATTTTAGCCATCCTAGTCATGTAGAGGTATCTCATAGTAGTTTTTATTTGGCATTTCCCTCATGACTAACAACGTTAAGCATGTTCTCAGGGTGCCTACACATGTGCCTTCTTTTGTGGAGTGTCTATTCAAGTCTTGTCCATTTTTGTTTATCTTATTATTTAGTTATAAGAATTATTGAGTTATAAAAGAGTTTTTTTTTTGTTTTTTTTTTTTTTCAACGTTTATTTATTTTTGGGACAGAGAGAGACAGAGCATGAACGGGGGAGGGGCAGAGAGAGAGGGAGACACAGAATCGGAAACAGGCTCCAGGCTCTGAGCCATCAGCCCAGAGCCTGACGCGGGGCTCGAACTCACGGACCGCGAGATCGTGACCTGGCTGAAGTCGGACGCTTAACCGACTGCGCCACCCAGGCGCCCCAAGAGTTTTTTTTTTTTTAAAGTTTACTTACTTATTTTGAGAGAGAGCACAAGTGGGGATGGGGCAGAGAGAGAGAGAGGGAGAGAATCCCAAGCAGGCTCTGTGCTGTGAGTGCAGAGCCCAACACCAGGCTCGATATCATGACTTGAGCTGAAATCAAGAGGCAGATGCTCAATTGAGCCACCCAGTGCCCCATAAGAGTTCTTTATATATCTTAGATACAAATCTTCTCAGATTGGTATTACAAATATTTTGTTACCAATGTGCTGTTTTTTAAATAATATCTTTTGAAGAACAGTTGATTTTTATGAAGTCTAATTTATCAAAGCTTTTCTTTCACTATTTGTATTTGTCTTCTAAGTCTAGTATTTTTCATCTGTGAAAAATATCTACAAGTCTCCAGAAAAATTTATGAAACCCAAATAAATAATTAAATATTTAGGGGTGCCTGGGTGGCTCCGTCGGTTAAGCGTCCAACTTAGAGCTTCTCAACATGCTAATCCATTATTTTTCTCTGCCACGGGTAGACTATTCTTGCTACCACTACCTTATTGTCCCTTTGCTAAGTTCAAAGTGACTTCTGTTCTTACTCCCCTCAGAAATATCTCATGACTTCGATAACCCCCAGAGTTGGAAGGACCTTTGAGATTTCAAATGGTCAAGTTAGCTTCTCCTGAACAACAGAAGAGAGTTCAATTCCTCTCAGGGTTGCCCGTTCCATTTTGAAAATCTGTTAAAGTTCTTTATTCTGATTCAAAGCCTAAACCCAATAACATCCACCCACTATTTCTAAATCTGCCTTCTGAAATTCCAAAAAGTTTAATTCTTACTCATGACAGCCCTTTAATTATTTTAGAACAGAATAAAGTCAGAAAAAAGTGCTTATGAAAGGCACCTTCCTGGTTTTCCAATCGCCTCATTCCTTTTCTCTACTCTTTTTCTTATACTTTATTTTCATTTTCTAAATTAATTTATTCCTTGAAGCCCAGTCTTTGATTCTACTTGATTCTCCAGTCTTTTTCTAAGAAAACAGATTTCTATTTTGACACTTTTATTTGGCTAACTCATCTGTTTGAATCTTGCACCTATACTGCAATCTTATATTTTCACTTGATTCCTCGGGTGTTACATTCTCAATCTTGGATGAAACATGATAAAAACAACCTGACCATGTGCCCCCCAATTTTGGTTCTCTCTCACACATGCCACCAATTTCTGTAATGATACTTCCAATTTCCCAATTGCCTAGATTGAAAACCTAAGATCACCTGTAGGTCTTCCCTCCATTAAATTGGCTGAGTCCTATTAATTCTTTCTTCAAAATGAGGCTTTCATTATCTCATGCCTACCCTACTATTTTCATGACTCCCCAAAAACTCTGTAGGGCTCTCCCTTTTACATTCCCCCCATCCCATAACCTCAACATACAGCCACAGACTCATTTCCCTAAATAACAGATTTCAGGGTTATTTTCCTATTCACTTTTTTTGATGGGTGCTCAATGCCTAAAGTGTAAAACCTAAATTTCCTCATACAATTTTAAAATCTTTTGATTGGCTCAATTCTTAAGAACCCAACCTAATCTCTTTAATACTCTTCACTACAAACACCTCCTTCACATGGTCTCTGAAAAGTGCAGTGTTCATTACTGGATTCATAAAAATTTGTTTTTAAACTTTAAAAAAAGTATGAAATAGAATGCAATACAGAAAAGCGTATGAAACAGCACAATGCCTCTAGCTAGTAGTCAGTAGTACCCCCAGTTGTGACAACTAAAACTGTCTACAGATAGTGCCAAATGTCCCCTGGGAGGCAAAAGTCACACCTAGTTGAGAACCACTGCTCTAATTCATTCCATTATTCATTCATGGTGTTCCATTCTATGGCTATATCCCACTTTTCCAGTCTACTCCTGCAAGTGATGCTCTTATGAACATTCTTACACAAGTTTCCAAGAACATATGTACATGCATTTATTTCTCTAGAATGAGAATTGCTGGGTCTTTCAGTATGCAAATCTTTGATAATACTAAACCTTTTTCCCAGGAGGCCGTACCATGACTGTTCATGTTACACCTCCTTCCCCAAAGCGAAGTATTACTCAAAATATCAAGAGGCAGAGCAGCTATAGATCTTCTGCCGCCCAACCATTACAAGAATCTTTGTTCTTACAGTCTCCAAGCCTCTGGCTCCTCCTTGCCTTCTTTTCTACCCTAGTCACAACTAGCCTCCAAGTCCCAAATGAAGTCTACCTTTCTTTTGGGAGAACAGCGTTATTGCTCTCCCCTTTCTCTAAAGTTGAATATCACTTATGAACTGTACTACTCATTTTTTGTTGTTAAATCACATACTCTAAACTGTAAGCTCTCAGGAGGCAATGAAGCTGCCTTTTATTTCATCTTTGGTATCTCTTTCTGGTCTAGCTACACACATAAATGTTCAATAAGTATACCTTGAATAAATGAGAGTAAACAAGCTTCGGCAACCTCCGGAGATTGAGAGGAACAGGTATTTTTTTAAATACTCAGGAAATCTGATTTCTGGCCTTGACTCAGGTTAACAGAATGTGAAATTTATTTCCCCTCTCTGGGCATTAGTTTCATCTGCAAAACCGTGTTAACGACAGATGACCTCAGAGGTCCCTTCCAGCGCTAGACTTCAGTAAGAAAAGTGAATTTCACCAAATCAAGCTTGACAATGTCATCAGCGGTGGCGGGAGGGTGTCCCTTTGTCGTCGACTGGATTGTTGGTGGTGTGGGGTTTCCTTTGTTGTACCCTGGAACTTAAGAGAAGTGGGGCGACGGCTAAGATCAGCCCCCAGGGCGTGGACCGGCGGGCAGAACCGACGGCCACCGGCCGCCCCCGCCGTCAAGTGCCTAAATACAGCTACCGGGTCACCGGAATGGGCAGAGCGGCAGGGTCGTCCCGCGCTCGGCCTCTCAGGGAAGGCCGGCCCGGGGTATGAGGAGCCTCGGGGGCTGGCCACCGGCCAAGGGGGCGAGAAGTTCTCGGCGCCCACTCGCTCACCCGGTTGGGATACTCCTTCTCCACACAGCCCCCACACATCCCGACGCCGTTCACAAGGGCCGTCCTCTAGTGCTTCCGGAAAGACGAAGCCTCGCGAGAGCAAAGGCACAGTTGCCGCATGCGCCCCAAGTACTCTACCCTGGAGTGTTTGCTTTCGGGAATCTACTCGAAGTCTCCGCCCCTTAGCCCCTGTTGTGAGGGCAGGGCCTGGTCTCCCAGGCAACAACGGCCGGCCAAGAGTGGGACTTCGGAAACCTTCGGAGAAAGGGGGCGGGCCCGTGGACCCTGTGGCGGGAACCCGGAAGGGAACGCGGAAGAAACAGAGTTCTGCTGTAGGCTCCCTCCTAAACCTAGGCTAGGCTGACAGAAAGGCGAGTCACGATACACACGAAAGGGAATTGTTTCTCGCTGCCTCGGCTTACCCCATACAGAAAGCTGAAATTATAGTAATTTAAATACCTTTCCATACCAGTGAGACAGGTGAATAAGCAATAACCGAAGCGTTGGCCAAGAGGCACTTAGAGCTCTTCAGAGAATCTCCTAAAACTGCTAAAAAAAAAAAAAAAAAAACCCACAAACATTTGAAATGTTAATAATAAATGACCATTATTTATCCCATTAGCGATGGGAAACGCGTCGCCGAAGCACCTCAGAGGCTTGCACACACTGTGCAAATAGAAAATGGCGAGGTCCAGCCTATGGAGCTCAAAATGCTTGTGGTTGATGCCCTGCCTTTTCCTTTTCCTCCGTATTGAAAGCATCTTACTTTTCATAGTGATGTAATTAACTTGAATATGAATATCCAAAAATCTGTCTTTGTGCTTCTGAAGAACCTGTCATCATACCCAGCTACACCAATAGAGATATTTAATGGGAGCATCAGCCTCCTTCCTTAACCCTGCCTATCGCAGTCAAGTCAGTGAGGAAATCAGGGAGCATATGAGACTCTGGGATCCAGGTTCTTTTTTGTTTTTTTAAGTTTATTTATTTATTTGGGGGGGGGGGCGCGGAGAGAAGCAGGCTTCACAGCCAGAGCAGAGCCTGTTGTGGGGCTCCATCCCACCAACCCTAAGATCAACACCTGAGTTGAAATCAAGAATCAGATGCTCAACTGACTGGGTCACCCAGGCGCTCTTGGGATCCAGGTTCTTTAAAAAGAGATTAATAACCATTTCAAAGTTCACTCTACTCTTGGAATAATTGCAATGCCTTCCATTCTGTATGACATTTTCAACGTTTCAAAGTGTCATCATTTCAGTTTCTAATTTTATGCCTTTACAATCCTATAAGAATGGTAAAAAAAAAAAAAATGTGTCTCCCCTTTTCAGATGAGGAAACAAGGAAATAAGTGGTTAAAGGTCTTATCTGTGGTAACAAAGCTGCTGGTAGTCGCCCAGGACTCGGACTTAGTTCCTACCCTGGACTCACCTTCTTTTTTTTTTTTTTTTTTCCAACGTTTATTTATTTTTGGGACAGAGAGAGACAAAGCATGAGTGGGGGAGGGGCAGAGAGAGAGGGAGACACAGAATCGGAAACAGGCTCCAGGCTCTGAGCCATCAGCCCAGAGCCCGACGCGGGGCTCGAACTCACAGACCGTCAGACCGTGACCTGGCTGAAGTCGGACGCTTAACGGACTGCACCACCCAGGCGCCCCTCAACTTCTTTTTAATAAAGTAGGTAGTAGCCACATGTGGCTATAAAGCACTTATACATGTGGCAAATTTGATCTGAGATGTATTGTAAGTACATTCTACAAACTAGACTTAGAAGACAGTATGAAAAAAATGTAAAATATTTCATCAGTTATTTTTATATTGATTACATGTTAAAATAATTGCGCTAAATAAAAACATATTATTAAAGTTAATATCATCTGTGTTTTAAATCTGGCTACCAGAAAATTTTTAATTAACACTGGTAGCTTGTAATTATATTTCTGCTTGACAGGGCTGGTCTATACAATTCTCTCTCTTTTTAAAAGTTTTTTTTAGAGACAGAGTGTATAAGCGGGGGAGAGTGGGAGAGAGAGAATTCTTTTTTTTTAATGGAACACTTTGTTACTTATTTTTATTTTTTTAGAGACAGCAGGGTACAGGAACAGAGAGAGAGAGAGAGAGAGAGAGAGAATCTTAAGCAGACTCCATGCTCAGCACAGAGCCCCATGGGGGTCTTGATCCCATGACTCTGGGATCATGACCTGAGCCAAATCAAGAGCCAGACGCTTAACCAACTGAGTCACCCAGGTGTCCCTCTTAAAACATTTTTAAATGTGTCCTCTGTTTTTAAAGCCTAATGCTGACTTTTAATCTTACTAACCACTGTATTTTATTCAATTCTATAGGCATTTATTGAGGACTTCGCCTTCAAAGAATTATGTGGACAACAGGAAGATGAAAAAGACATTGTCCCTTCCTGTTCTCCAGAGACTCACGATAGAGTGGGAGAGATAAGATGAGCATAAATACCTACAATTACTGGCAGATTGTGATTTAAGAGCACAAAATGGAGAGACTTCTTCTAGGTAGGGATTGGGAATGAGGAATTTGGGCCCTGAAGAATGTATAGGATTTCAAAAAGCAGAGAATTTTAGTATAGGAATTTCAAGTGGACCATGCCAAGAAGTTTGGATTTTATCTCGCAGGTGATAGTGAGCCACTGGGCATTTGAGCAGGAGAGTGATATCAGAGTCGTGGTTTTGGAAGATCATTTTAACAGTATTTTATTGGGAATGATTGGAACTGGAAGAGATTGGACAAGGAAAGGCATACACTAACAGAAACCACAAGGGGGAGATGTATAGCTTTCTGCCTCATCACTAATAGAGAACAATAATGATTTTAAAAATCAAATAAATAAAAAATTACACTGCAGTCAAAGATCTCAAACAGTTCTTTGGCATGGAAAACAATCTACATATTTACCAGTGTTTTTTTTTTTTTTTAACTTCCCAGAGTGAGATGGTATCTTGTTATTAAAATGAGCAAGTGAATAAAAAGGTCATCTTCTTAGGTGTAAACTTTGAAGAGCTGATGGCTATCCACCCAATGAAGTCCTCTATTCAAATCTAACTGTATCCAGGGCGGAAAGGCAGCAAATGAGATGGGAAGAAGTCTGCAGCACCAGAAATTGAAGCATGATTATTCCTTAAAGGAATACTAAGTTTTCCAAGGTTGACAGGTAGAAGAAAGGAAAATAGAGGCTACAAAGAAGGATATTAGCACTGGAAAAGAATGACCAAGCAGTGGTGTAAAAGAAGTAAAATAAGCAAAAAAAAAAAAAAAAAAAAAAAATTACCAAAAAAGTCTATTTTCTTTTCTCTTATAGGTAATTATTTAAAACAAAGTTTGCAGGAATTGTTTAAAGATTACCTTCCAATAGAATTTTCTCTGGGACAGTACCCATAGGAACCATTAGTAAACATATGATGTCAATAACATATATTAAGTATGCCCATGTGTTACAGTTTATGCATGAGGTTATTTCTTGGTAAAAAGAATCCATTTAAGAAACTCTAGGTGTTAAAAATCGTTCAATTACATATGCTAAACTACCTCCCTGGGGCAAGATTAAAGTTTTCCCTTAAAAGTGCAATTTGAATCTTCTTTAACACCCTCTTTCTAGTACCTTTTTTTCTTTTGCCTTTTATGATGCCTGAAGCCAAGAGGCCGGAAGGATGCAGTGCTGAGCATACCTATCATTTTCATCCTTTGTTTAAAGGAATAAGAAGCACCCCGGAGCCTTTATGGTACCGCTGCCAGCCCAATTTCACAGATGGAGAGAAGCTCGTCTCTAAAGAGAAGTTCATCTGCTTGGTGAAGGTATATGTGATTCTTTCCATTATCTCAAGGGAAGTGTGAAATAGGGGTGGTTTGTCTTTACCTGGGGTCACCTGCCTGGGGTAAATGAATTAGCAGCAATTCTGGCTTACCACTGTGAACGCAGGTGAGTCTGTTCTGGCTGGGGTCAGGTATAACAAAGCTCCTAAAAGCTCAGAGCCGGTCTTTCTTTGGACTTTCTTTTATTTAGAGTTCTCATGATTATTCAGATTATAAACTCCAGTTTCCAAACACATTATACTTTAAGACAAGGGAATCGCTACTGTTGCCCTTGACTTTGTTTCCTTCAGCGCTCCCCACTCTCTTTTCATATACAGATGACTATTTCCACATACAGTTTTCCTAACGTATGTCAAAATCTATGCTTTTCTTTGGGGAAATATTATCCTTCAAATCTTACATGGATTGGGATAGATCTAATAATCAAAATATAACTGTGTTTTAGATATGCTTTTATTTTATTTTATTCCATTTCTAATGTGTGCCCTAAGGATATAGTAAAACTCAGAGCAGAATTTTGTTCTCTGTCACCTACATCAACCCCGAGAGGTGAAGGAGGTTGGAACTTTCAGAGAAGCCAGTGGAGTGAGGAAATGGAGTCAAAAAGCTCCTGTTTTGTCCTGGAGAATGGCCAGCAGAGGGAGGGTTTACTTCAAGGAAATTCAGGCACAAAATCCAGGAATCAAGAAGCTTGGGTGGTTTTGAAAAGAGTACTTTTGACTTAGAATGGAGAAAGGGTACATAGAAGCTGCAAGGAGTATTTAGGAAATAGTATGGTGATTTAAAGTTAAAATTTTTAATTAAAAAAAAATTTAATGTTTATTATTGAGAGAGAAAGAGACAAGAGTCTCTTGAGTGGGGGAGGGGCAGAGAGCCGGAGAGGGAGACACAGAATGAGAAGCAGGCTCCAGGCTCTGAGCTGCCAGCGCAGAGCCTGGCATGGGGCTCGAACTCACAAACTGTGAGATCATGACGTGAAGTCAGATGCTTAACCGAATGAGCCACCCAGGCGCTCCCCCTAATTGTATCTTAATAGCAGGAGGAGGACCATAAGCAAGTCACCTATTAGCTGTGCTTCAACTTTCTCCTCTGTAAAATAATGACAATAATAAATACACCTACCTCTCAGGGTTGGTTTAAAAAATAATACACAAATGTTTTAGATATAGGGGTATATGCATATAACTCAAGGATGCTAAGAAAAATAATTCTGACTATAAGCATGAGGTGATAGAAGGGAGGGTAATAAAGTAGGAAAAGGGGATTGGTAACCATGGCTAACAGCCTGCCTCAGGTAGGGAAGCTGTGTCTAGCTGAATTGGATAATAGGAGACTGTGTTCCTTAATTTGTATAAGGTGGCTTTGTGCATTTGAAAAGACTGAGTGAGCATGCTGTGGTAGAGACAACACTGTTGGGGAAGAGTTGTGTTAGGGAGGGAAACCATGAGGGAGAGAGAGTGAGAAGCCAGGTGCTTCTAGGAAGTAGACTTGGAAGTTCCCCAAAGGCACAAAGAGGCAGGAAGCCCTACTTTGGGCTCCTACCGAATTACAGGTTCCCAGTCCTTCTTCTGGTTCCTTGTACTTCTTTCTCTTGACAACATCTTCTTTGAGAACTAAGGAGAAAGTCCACACCAAAGTTTGAGAAAACTGAGGCATATTATAAAACAACTACAGAAGACAGTGCCAAGAATGCAAGTTATAATACATCGCCTTATGTCACTGCTTTATTTATTATTTTTTTAATTTTTTTTTTAATTTTTGAGAGAGAGAGAGACAGACAGAATGTGAGCAGGGGAGGGGCAGACAGAGAGGGACACACAGAATCGGAAGCAGTCTCCAGGCTCTGAGCTGCCAGCACAGAGCCCGATGTGGGGCTCAAATCCACAAAGGGCAAGATCATGACTTGAGCCAAAGTCAGATGCTTAACTGAGTCACCCAGGCACCTCTATGTCACTGCTTTAATAGCTCCATGATGGGGGCACTGGGGTGGCTCAGTCGGTTAGGCCTCTGACTCTCGGTTTCAGCTCAGGTAGGTCCTGATCTTGCAGTTTCATGGGTTTGAGCCCCTCATCAGGTTCTGCACTGGCAGTGAGGAGCCTGCTTGGGATTCTCTCTCTCTCTCTCTCTCTCTCTCTCTCTCTCTCTCTCTCTCTCTCTTTCTCCCCCACTCCTCGACTCAAACTGTCTCTGTGTCTCTCAAAATAAATAAATAAACTTTAAAAAGAAAAAAAAAAAACTCCATGTTTCCATATTGCCTTCAGGAAAAAAACCCAGCTCCTTACTACAGCATTCAAAGCCTTTTAAAATATGGCTCCAGTATACTTGTCTCACCTTGTGTCTTGCTGCTCCCATCTCTCCTTCTGCTACTTTTCCTTGTAATCACACATTATCTATTTGTAGCCTCACCAAACTACTCATGGCCCTAATCTCACCAAGTTCTTCCAAGTTTTCTTTCTAGCTTTTTGTGTGCTGTTCCATCTGCCCAGAATGGCCCATTCTCTGCCTGTTGAGATCATATTCAGTCTCTCAGACATGGTTCCAATATCCCTGCTTCCATGAACACCAAATATTAGTTTCCTACTTGAACCTCCTGTAATAACACTGTATTCATTCCCCTATTGTGGAATGTAGTCACTATTTGAATGCAAACTCCTTTAACATGATGCTTGTTTCCCAGCTTCTAACATTATGTTCGACACATAGTGGCTGCTAGTAATGATTGTGATTGATTCCAAAAGCTGAACATGCAGTTTCACTCATCCCTCCACCCTACCCCTAATTCCATACACCATTTCCATGAACTATTCACCCCAGGTTGTTGCTTTCAAGGGTTTTAATATTTGAGAATGAAAACAAAACAAAACAAAACAAAGTTTTTTAGGAGAAGAGTTTTGGTTTAAAAAATTGTTTTAAGCCAAGTATCTTCTTCTTTATGTATGAATAATTTATTGCTTAGTCATGTCTTCATGCTGTGCCCACCAAAAGGAAGATTCTACCTGAGGCGTGGATGACTCAGCAAGAACAAGTACCCTAATGTCATTCAATTTAACACCTCACTGCTCTCCAGGAAATGATCTGTAAACCTAAGAGTTCAGTTTATCACCTTATTCCTGGAAGTTTAGCAACAACTTCCTAACTTCAATTGGTTCTATACACTACTTTGTCTTTTTCTTTCATAGATTAATTGAATCTATAATGATTTGTTAATTTGGATTCAAGTGGGATAGATGACTCTTCTACCAGTTTGGTTTTTTAGTCTGCTCCAACTCAGTTAACACTTGAGATGCCTTTCATTACAGAATTTAAAATAGTGCCCCAAATGTAAATATAGCTCAGGAATTCCATTTGATTCAATCCATACAATGTTTGGAGTACCCATCCATGCCTGCCTTCGAGTTGCTTACAATACAGGGGGAAAGAAAAACCAGTGATCACAACATAATATAATAATTATGTTTAGGGATGCTATTGGGACCCAGAGAAAGGGCAGGCCTCTAGCCTACAAAAGGTTGGAGAAAGGATGTTGGAGAGATCTCAGCAAAGATTTTCCAAAAGAGTTGACATTTCAGCAGACTTTAAGAATTGATGGACATTAGAAAATATTTGGAAGGGTATTCCCTAAACAGGGATACAATGTGGGCAAAAGTACAAAGACACACGGAAACAAGTTTGGAAGGCTGGCGGGTAAAGTAGGTAGCATAGAGCTAAGTAATGTCCAGTCTTTTCATGAGAAGGATAAAGTTTTAACCCTTATGTCCAGGAGGCTGACTTCATAATTATACCCAGCCCTGGTAGCAGTTACCATGTAATGAACTAAAAAATTGCTCAGTCTTCTTCCTACTATATATCAGCATCACATTTTCCACCACAGTGGTTGTGTGGAGACCTATAGATATGGATTCACATCCCAGCTTTGTCACTTGTTAGCTGTGACATATTGGGCAAGTTATTTAGCTTCTCTATGCCTTTTCCTTTATTTGCAAAGTGGGAATACACCTACCTCACTGAGTTGCTGTGAGAATTAAAGGAGATAATCCACTTAGCATAGGATCTGATATCTGTTAAATATGCCATAAATGTTAGCTATGTTAATGAAATTGAGTCCAGAGAATCTAATAAAAATATAAGCGTGTTTGATGATCAAGGTGTGGTAAATAACTGCAGCCCCAGAGGATCTCAGAAGTAGAAGAACTCTCAAGAAGTTATCTAATATACACCTATGCATCTAAGATCAGTGCTTAAATCAACAGCATTTGGCCCTGCCTGCCACCAAGGAGCCTAAATATATATGACAAAAGATGGAGTTGGGAGAGAGAACAAAATAAAATCACAAGCAGAAAGAAGGGAATGAGAGATAAAGGGAAAAGGAAGCAGAATGATTGGACAAAGGGGATAAAAAATACACTTCAGTGGGCACATCTACCATCAGTTGCCAATTCCTGGCTTACATTTCCAAAGCAGATGGTGACTTTAGTTAAGATATAAAGAACCAAATGAAAGGTTTGGGAACTCTAAGAGGTCATATATTCAACTATCCCAGGGGCATTTGGGTGGCTCAGTCAGTTAAGCACCCGACTTTGGCTCAGGTCATGATCTCACGGTTTTTGAGTTCAAGCCCCACATCAGGCTCTGTGCTGACAGCTATGGGGCCTGGAGCCTGCTTCTGACTCTGTGTCTCCCTCTCTCTCTCTCTGCCCCTCCCCTGCTTGTGCTCTCTCTCTCTCTCTCTCTCTCTTTCTCAAAAAATAAATAAACATTAAAAAAAATTATCCCAGAGAGGCATAGGTATAAAAAGATCTCAAGCAGAAGGAAGAAGGGCATCTCTGGGAATGTTTGGAAGTCATTTTTTCTAAGGAGTTCTTTATCAAACTTGGGAGAATATTTAGAAAATCTCTAGATAGGTTTTTTTTTTTTTTTTTTTAAATTTTTTTTTTTTTCAGCGTTTATTTATTTTTGGGACAGAGAGAGACAGAGCATGAACGGGGGAGGGGCAGAGAGAGAGGGAGACACAGAATCGGAAACAGGCTCCAGGCTCTGAGCCATCAGCCCAGAGCCTGACGCGGGGCTCGAACTCACGGACCGCGAGACCGTGACCTGGCTGAAGTCGGACGCTTAACCGACTGCGCCACCCAGGCGCCCCTCTAGATAGGTTTTTGTGTTTATTAAGACGGCTGATGTCATGAGGGGCTCACAGACCGCTGAGAGACTTGCTTAAGCAAAAACATCAGGCCAAAGGTTTATAGATGAACTCTGTCTGAGAGCCAAATTTTCGACAAGTAGTTCAAAGGCAAATTTCCCTATATCATGCCGTGTAAAAATAGATGGCTGCTGCTTAACTCTAGTCACCAGCGTGGTAGAAGGAGTTTTAGGAAGGCCCACCCCATTAGCAGTTTGAACAAACCAGTTTTCCTACCAGGAGCTTTCCCACATCCACTCATACCCCCATTTGATTTTGACGTGGTGCTCTTTGGTAGCATGGCTCTCTGTTAAGTATTTACTCCCAAGAGATGATTCTGTCCTAATTCTTTCTTTCCCACATGTCTTTCGTTTTTTGGTTTGTGTTCTAGCTTATTTTTGGAGCCTAAGTTATCATGACTGTTTGCTGTCTTTTTCTGTTTTTAGGCTTTCTTCCTCCTCCTTTGGTTACTGGCAGTTTAGCAGGGATAATGCTAAGCTGGGGCCAGATGTTAATTAAGCAAAATAAGTCAAGCAAATCAAAACTTCCAAATATTTGGTTTCAGGTTACTTAGTCACAGCAGTATTTTTGAAGATGTAGTTTTATTTTGATGTGAGTTACATAAACCCTCTGGCTGGGTTGTCAGCTTTCTTCTGTGCGGTGTCGTAGCAGAGCAACGCTATGCTGTCAAGATAGAGAGCGAGGACATTAATAAGTAACGAGGCAGAGCCATGTGCCACGGACTATGACCCAGCCCTCACCAAAAACTTGAGGAGATTGTGTGATAACAATATCTCTTTCTAGGGACATAGAACATGTTGTCTTCCTGCCACAATGACAATTGGGTGAGTTTACTGCTCTTGGAAGTTTACTCCTAACCTAAGTTTCATTCCTACATAACGGTAAAAATATCATCATGATGAATAAATAATTTTTAGTGTCTATTATGTGTAGGACACTGGCCAGGCACCTGGTGAACAAAGAGGGAGAAGGCATGATTTGTTCTCAGAGGATTTACTGTGTTGAGAAGATAAAGCATGTACATTTAAATACATTTAACAAACGAAAACTACCACATAACACATACTGGATGTCAAACGAGTAATATATAGGGAGCTGATTATACACTCCAGTTTGTCCTAGATAGTACCAGTTTATACCTTGTTCCAATGTACTTATGCACCCTGTAACTCTCAAACATCATAGTTTGGATGATAAATTATATGTTCAGCTTATATACACACTGTGGTCTAGGAATTAAGGGGAGAGAGTTTTTATCAATGGCTAGGATAGGTGGTAGGGAGTTCATGGAGCTGGTAGAACTTGAGCTGGGTCTTGAAGGAAGAGGTAGGACAGAGGCAAGAGAAGAGCATTCTACAGGAGAATATCAAGAACAAAAAGACCAAAATGGATGCGGGAAAAAAGACAGCCATAGCACAACTCCAGGACACCCTGTCCATGTCATGTTCTCTGTGAATGGTGCCCTCTGGACTGTGTAACTGTTGGCTCTGAGTGTGTCATATTTGGGGAGCAATGGGAAGAACACTTTAGCCGGAGAAGAGAATTTGTGGAGAGGATTTATGTGAGAATCGAAGCAAGCATGGAACGGATATTGGAGGCTATCAAATACCAGAATAAGATGTTTAAACTTTATCCCATAGTGGATTTGAATGTAACTGAAGAGTTTTGAGCAGACAATGATACTTACAACAAAATGGTTTTGGAAAATTAATATTCCCAACTAAAGTATTCAATGTATGGAAAGGAGAAGAAAGAGGAAGGGAGAAGAACTAGTTCTAAAAGTGTTGCAAATACCCAAGAGAGAGGTGATAAGAGTCTGCAGTAGTGGCAGTAGTAAAGGGTATGAAGAGACAGACTAGAGAGAGTTTGCAAAGCCAGGACTGATAGTGGGTAACTGGCTAACTATGTGAGGAGAGGGAACAATTAAGAATGACTTGAGATTTAGAAACTGAGTACCAAAGAAAATGATGGTATCTTTGATAAATGTGGGGGAGTTGAGAGAAGTTAGCTTTGGGGGGGATAGATGAGCTCTCCTCCAGACATGATGGATTTGAGACATCATTTGGAAATGTTCAAAAGGAAAAATTAAATTGGAGCTGAGACAGGTGGTAATGGCTAGAGATGTAGATTTAGGAATTCTGTGCGGTACTAAATGATCATAAATACCATAAGATCATAAATAGCAGATAACCCACAATTATGGCTTAGGTTGCAATTGCATTTTGTAAAGTAGGAAGGAATACAATTTGCAAAGATAGCAAAAGAGAGATTCCAGAGGTGAAGGGAGATAGGACAGACAGTGTATAATCAAGAGAATCAAAGGAAAAGAAAGTTTCAAGCTTGAGAAGTTGATCTGTGGAGCCAAATCTTGGAAAGCAGTCAAGGAGGACTAAAACTGAAAAAATTCATAGCTTTTGATGGTGACATGGGTTCTTTGGAAGGTACGATTTTATGTAGTTGTAGAGGTGGGCTCTATATTATAGGAGTTAAGGGATGAAAGATTGTGATTCAAGGGATATAATGAATGAAGATTGATCTTATAAGAAATTTGTCAGTAAAGGGAAGGGAAAAATATGATGAAAGTCAAGGAATATCCAGCATTAAGGAAGAATTTTTTTTGAAGGATATGATAAAGAATTTATATTCTGTGTTAGACTGTAGATAGATGGCACTTTATTTGCTTAAAATAAATCTTGATTTTTCAAATTGCTCATAGTACCTTTCTTCTTCTGAATTCCAAGCAAGAGGCTTACTAGAACAAAGGAGGAAGAAAATATAGACAGGAAAATAACTGATAAAGGATTCAACAGTTAGTCATCAACAGGTGATTAAAATACACCTAATCTCTTCCACATAGCTGGGGACCCTTTTGTTTCAGGCAGAAACTATATGCATTTATAGCTGGGACAGACATTTTGATTAGGAGAGGACATCTCTAAAATACTGACTTTTTTTTTTTTGGGTTCTCTAATCTCCCTATTAACCCCCCAGTTAAAAAAAAAACCTTTGGTGGCCTACAGATGTTCCAGCCTGACATCCATCCTGCTTTCTACTTCCTTGACCACCATTCTAGTTCAGGCCCCAATTACTTCTTATTCTGACTACAGTAATAGCCTGTCTCCTGTCTCTCTCCACTCCAGCTATCCTACACACTGCCACCAGATTAATTTTCCCAAAGCACAGTTCTGACCCTATCTTGCCTTACTTAAAAGCCTTCGACAAATTCCCATTGTGAACTGAATTAGGTACAGGCTCCTCACTTTGGCTTTTGAAAGCTGGCCACAATATAGCTTTGGCTTACGCTTTCTGTCTTAATTCTCACAATTCCCTTATATTCAAACTGATTTACGGGCATGAAAAAGAGACCGTCACTTGGTCCTTCTATCTGGAGTGGCCACATGAAATTTCCCTGTGAAAACAACAAGGGATTCACATATAAAGGAAGGTAGAAGAAGGTATGGGAGTCATTTTCACATCCTGTTAAATATGATCTTGCTGTCTGAACCCTTCCCCCAAATATTTTGTTTGTAATTTTTACATGGCATTTGCCAAATCCACTGTATTAGAGTCCTTTGTGTGCTATCTCTACCCTATTGGAGTGAAAACAGTTTGAAAACAAAGACCTTATGGTCCTCATTTATTATTTTTTTTAATGTTTATTTTTGAGACAGAGCATGAACAGGGGAGGGGCAGAGAGAGGGGACAGAAGATCTGAAGAGGGCTCTGCTCTGACAGCAGAGAGCGATAAGCTCGATGTGTGGCTTAGACTCATGAGCTGTGAGATCACAACCTGAGCTAAAGTCAAACCCTCAACCCACTGAGCCACCCAGGTGCCCCTTAGTCCTCATCTTTAATCCCCTTTGGGGCATAGTAGTATACCTTGTACTGAGAGCATTCAATACATTTTTAAAAATTCCCTGACAATATTGAAAAGAAATCATGGACTCTTAATTAACTCTGCTTTTGTCTACCACCTCTCAACATGTCCTTACCCCTTCCTATGAAGATGCGAATGTTTTTATTTTTCAGTGTAGCAACTGCATGTCCTTTACACGGCTATGATGACATTATATGTTGGATTATAAGTAGCTAGAAGACAGGAACTTCTTGTTGTTTAACCTAACATGTATGTAATGCTTAAAGATTTTTGTACATAAGCTCTTAATAAATGTTTATAATAATTTATATATTATTAAGTGTTTATAATAATGTATATAATAATTAGCTAATGCTTAATAAATGTTTATAATAATGTATATAATAATTAGCTAATATAATAATTAGCATTAGCTAATCCATTTGCAGAAGGTTATTTTATAAGTCAAAGTTTTTTTTTAATTGGTATAATTGACATATAGCCTTATATTAGTTTCAGATATACAACATGATTTGATATTTGTATATATTGTGAAATGACCCATAAGTCTAGTTAACATCCATCACCACACATAGTTACATAATTTCTTTGTCTTGCGATGAGAATATTTAAAATTTACTCTTTTAGCAACTTTCAAATATGCAATACAGTATTATTAGCTATAGTCACCATGCTGTGCATTACATTTCCATGACTTATTTATTTTATAAGTAGAAATTTGTATCTTTTAGTTCCCTTGGCCCATTTCACCCCCACCTTCCCGCCTCTGGCAACCACCAATCTGTTCTCTGTATCTATGAGCTCGTTTTTGTTTCTTTATTTGTTTGTTTTTAGGTTCTACATATAAGTGAGATCATATTGTATTTTTCTCTGACTTATTTCACTTAGCATAATACCCTGAAGGTCCACCTATGCTGTCATTTTTCTAATGACTGGATAATATTCTATTGTATATATATATATATATATATATATATATATATATATACACATATATACATATATATACATATATACATATATACATATACATACATATATATATACATATATATACATATACATACATATATATACTACATTTTCTTTATGTATTCATTTAGGTTGTTTCCATATATTGGGTATTGTAAGTAATGCTGTAATGAACATAGGAGTGCATATCTTTTTGAATTCTTCCTTTCATTTTCTTTAGATAGACAGCCAGACATGGAATTACTGGATCATATGGTATTTCTATTTTTATTTTTTTGAGGAAATTCCATACTATATTCCAAAGTAATTGCACCAATTTATGTTCCCACCAACAATGCACAAGGATTCCTTTTTCCCCACATCCTCGCCAACACTTATTTCTTGTCTTTTTGATAGTAGCCATTCAAACAGGTGTGAAGTAATACGTCTTTGTGGTTTTGATTTGCATTTCCCTGATGATTACTGATGTTGAGTCCCTTTTCATGTACTGTTGGCCATCTGTATGTCTAGTGTTTTCAAACTAGGATGGAACTATATGAAAAGTTATGTATTAAAATATCAGTTTTTTTCTGGGGAGAGGGCCTATAGGCTTTATCAGATACTCACAGGGGTCTGCTGTCCAGGAAAGAGTAAGAACTAGCCTTATGAAATAATAAATTTGGAATTATTAACAATTCATGTATACATATGGATAATACATATGGAATTATGAAATGGAAACATTTTTACTTTGTCTCCATTCATTTCTTTCAAAAGAATTTTTTAAAGTACCAGTAGATGTTCCATGGACAACAAAACCAGCACAGATAGAATCACTTAGAATAATTCCTGATGCTGCTTCCAGACCTCTACTTTGTCCCTACTTAAGCTAAGAGTATTGCCTTTGGCCGGGTTGAAGAACTGAATGATGCAATCCCAGATGTGGTGTATAAGGACATCACCATCTGTCACATGCATCTTCCTCTCCCCTCCTTTTAGTATTAGAAGGCCTCCACTGTTTTCACAGGGGATTTTTACCATCATGTTCACTATCAAAATTCCCAAATGATCCCTTGTTTCTCATGCCAGCACTCTGGCTGATCCCACAGTTTTGGTTAAAAGGTTTTGTTTTGTTTTGTTTTGTTTTGAGAGAGAGAGAAAGAGCATGCGCATGTGGGAGCTAGGGAAAGGGGCAGAGGTGGGGAGAAAGAGAGAGAATCTTAAGTAGGCTCCATGATAATCATGGAGCCCAACATGGGGCTTGATCCCATGACTCTAGGATCATGACCTGAGCCAAAATCAAGAGTTGGACACTCAACCAACTGAGCCACCCAGGCATCCCAAATTTGTCTTAAGAAGAATAAAATCTCTTTTAACAGGACCAGTTTCAGACATGAGATCCATTATCTTTTCCTGGTAAACTTTAGAAAAGGGGAATGGGAAGTAAACTTTTCGCTTATTATTAAAACCTGCTACTTAGTTAATTTTCTGCAAATTCTTTCTCTTGCTGATTATTGATTTTTCTGTATCTTTTTTCCTTTCTCTGTTATTCCCTTTGGGATTCGCTTCCCCCCCACCCCCAGTGACTTAATTTGGTTAATGTTCTAATTAGTGCAGCTTCTATTCCAGCAGATTTCCTGGGCTTTCACATCAGTGCTTTTCCATATGATAAACTCCATTAACAAGTCTCTGAACATTCACAAAAAAGGAAGCAGTCTTTTAATGCAATGGGCTCTACCTCATTTGCCCCTATCTTCTGGTCCAACTTTCTTGGCTATTTTAGAGCTTCTTCAGCACATAATTCCATCAACAGAGAATTAGGGTTGAGCCGTGGCATCAAAACTGATGGCCTAACAGACTCATTTCTGAGTAAGTACTGTCCATGTCATCACTATAATTAAAAATATATTTTTATACCCAAGGAAGAGACCATCCCTTAGAGTGGGTTTTTTTTTTAATGCCATTTTCTCAGTAGTGATGTAGATTTGTCCTGATGCACTCTTCCTTTTCAATTCTAATTTCCAAGGCTTCTCCAGATATGATTAGAGTATAGTATAATCCAGGCTATGGAATAAAAAAACAAGCGAACCACAACAGACTATTTGATCTGACATTCTAAGCAATGGTTTTCACCTTTGGTATACATTGGTAGCGACTGGGGACATTAAAAAAAAAATGTCACTTGGGTATCATCCTCAGAGATTCTGACTTAGTTGATCAGGGGTACAACATAGGCAGTAGAGATTTTTAAAAGCTAATATAGAAGTTAAAGTTTGAGGACCAGTTTAAAATAATCAACAGGACCAATAGTCAGTTTCAATCAATGAAGCTGAAACATGTCATAATACTGTCATAAGACAGTAGAGGGCAGAGTTGACTTAAACTTATATAAACTGTCTTAGGAAATAGCAAGTAGTTAATAATGTAACCTTAACTTTGTACTTTGTGGTCGTCTTTTGCCACAAAGCTTTCATTTACTGCTAAAGCCAAATTAGTTTTTGTATATTGGAATTTATTAGGAGGCCCCTTAGTGATGCCTCATCAATAGGATCGTTGTGTAATGTGCGCACTTTTGAGAGCACAAGGGAATTAATGATTCTGCCAGGATGACAGGTGTAAACCAGGATAGCCTGAGGTAAACTGTGACATATGGTCACCCTATGATCACCATGTCCTTTGTGGGATCCAGAAGAGCTAGAATCTGTAACATGGCTTTACTAATTAAACTAACCAGTAGTAACTATGTACTTCTGCTCATTGCCAAAGTCTTCGGTATTATTTTTGTGCATGCCCGTCTGTCATTGTTCAACATTATACCAGGCACCATGAACAATAGAACAGAAACTGAAGACATGCTGTTAAGTGCCAGGCATTATACAACCTAGTTGGGAAGAGAAAACTAATGCATGAAGCTGCTCTGGTAAATAAAATTCAAGAGCCTCCTCCAAATCCTTTCAGGAAGCAGAATATAAAATAGGTGATAAATAAACTCATAAATAATACTAACCCTAATTATGTATAGGCTGTCCTTGACTTAAAGTGATTCCACTTACAGTTCCCATTGCGGTCCTTAAATACCTCCAGCAGGCAGACCAGTTGACTTCCTGAGCTGCTGTGGGAGAGAACTTTAGAAATGCTCTTTCGTGTGAGCACAGCTCCTGTCCCAGGTGCCTAGCTCCTGAATAGTTAACCCATATAGCCATTGACCCCCAAATTGAGAATTAAGGCATTTAACTTTAGCATATAAGGCATGACACAATTGGTGGCAAGCAAAGACTACAGAACCAGTAATTTCAGTTGGCAGCAGAAGGCTCCCTCAGGTAGAGCACATCCGAGGCTTAACTTGCTTGGACTCACAGATCTCTCATCACATGCCGAGATCTCTGCTGGCTCTTGTAGTCATGCCCCACGCTTTTTGAATGACAACAACTGCAGTGTTGGCCTGTATTTAATTTATGATCTCTTGCAACATTTTGTTTTCCTACCAATTTTCAACTTGGGTCAAAACTGTCATTTGCTGTTCTGTATTTAGAAACCTTATTCTTCCTCCTTTGCTGAATTATGTATGATCCCCTCTTTAGTGGTTTTTAAAAAAAAATTTTTTTTAACATTTATTCACCCTTGAGGGACAGGGAGAGACAGAGCGCGAGCAGGGGGAGGGGGAGCAGAGACAGAGGGAGACACAGAATCTGAAGCAGGCTCCAGACTCTGAGCTGTCAGCACAGAGCCTGACGTGGGGCTCAAACTCACAGACCATGAGATCATGACCTGAGCCGAAGTCGGATGTTTAACTGACTCAGCCACCCAGTCGATGTTTAACTGATTGAGGCACCCAGGTGCCCCTTTACAATTTTTTTAAAGTAGGCTTCATGCCCAAGGTGGGGCTTGAACTCATGACCCTAAGATCAAGAATCACATGCTCGACCAACTAAGCCAGCCAGGTGCCCCTGATTCCCTATTTGATTTGATTTAATCCATCTTCAAATACTTCTGCATTTTTTCAAATTTGACTGATAAGTGATAATTATCAAGATTGATTAGGCAACATTAGGAAACTCAAATAGTTAAAGCACGGTAGTAAAGTACCAAAAGTTATGAGATTAATCCTGTCATAAGATGGTTAGCTTTGAATTAGATCCAATGGCCAGTCTGATGGCTTGACACATCTTCTCATTGCACATGGGATAAATTGGTGAGGGGGTGAGCACAGGTCAGGCAAATCCACTTCCCAACACTGGTGATAACTGAGATGACTGAGAAAAACAGATGAGCTGAGCTCAATTCGTGTAACAGGAATAGTTCTTTCATGGCACATATTTATTTCATTATCTGAGTGTTGATGAAAATATTTAGGCATTGTTTTTCTTTAGGTCATTGTTATTTTGTTCTTGTCTTGGCCCTCTCCTTTATCAAAACTTGCTCGCAGAGAAGAGTATAATATTTGCTATTCACATTTTACTATATTTTTTGCAAATTGAAATATTATGAAAATATTTCCTAGTTACAGAGAGGGAAGGAGGCAAACCATAAGAGACTCTTAAATACTGAGAACAAACTGAGGGTTGATGGAGGGTGGGGGAGAGGGGAAAGTGGGTGATGGGCATCGAGGAGGGCACCTGTTGGGATGAGCACTGGGTGTTGTATGGAAACCAATTTGATAATAAATTATATTTAGTATTAAAAAAAAGAAAATATTTCCTGCTTATAAAATATCCAAACATTATAGAAAAATAGAGAAGGAAGTAAGAATTACTCTTTTTTTTTAAAGGGCTTGATAAGCACCTGGAATTTTTTTAATGTTTATTTATTTAATTTTGAGAGAGCCAGGGAGCTGGGGAGTGGCAGAGAGAGAGAGCGGCACAGAGAGAGAGGGGGACAGAGGATCTGAAGCGGGCTCTGGGCTGACAGCAGAGAGCCTGATGTAGGGCTCAAACCCACAAACTGAGATCACGACCTGAGCTGAGGTCAGACACTTAACCGACTGAGCCACCCAGGTGCCCCAAGAATTACTCTTAATCCTACCATCTAGAAATAACATTTTTAGGAGTATCCTTTCTGATATAAAATACCATATTTCTTAGTCAAATAGAGATGATCTGATGCCTACGTTTATAAAAAGTTCAGCAGTATGTCATGACATCTTTCCCTATAAATATATAAAACCACATCATCACTTAACTGACTACATAGAATGTGTGTGTGTGTGTGTGCACGCATGTATATACACCATACCTGGTTTAACCAATTCTGTTTTGATGGATATTGATTTCCAATTGTTCATTTTAATGAACATTATTATAGTGAACATCCAAAATGTTCTTACTATAAGTGTAAAATGTAGAGAGCTCGAGCTGAAAGAGGCCTTAAAGACTAGTGAGTTCAATGCTGTCGTTTTAAAGAAGAAAAATTGAGATGTAGAGAAGATAAGGGGGGAGTAGAATCCAGGTCTTTTCACTATGTCTACTGATTTTTCCAGTCCACCCTGCTAGCTTCTTTTAAAAAAATTGATTAGCTATTTTTTTTTTAATTTTTAACGTTTATTTGTTTTTGAGACAGAGCATGAATGGGGGAGGGTCAGAGAGAGAGGGAGACACAGAATCTGAAACAGGCTCCAGGCTCTGAGCTGTCAGCACAGAGCCCGACGCGGGGCTCGAACTCAAGGACCGCGAGATCATGACCTGAGCCGAAGTCGGCCACTTAACCGACTGAGCCACCCAGGCGCCCCATTTAAAAAAAAAAAAAAAAAAATTTTTAACGTTTATTTATTTTTGAGACAGAGAGAGTATTAGCTATTAAAATGCTACTAAACAGCATTGGCTTTTTCTTACTCCAGTAGTTGAAAGGCTGTCCCTTAAAAACCAACTCTTCCCAAGGTTATTTGCATTTTAACATTTATTCTTAGTTGTGAAATAAGTTTGCAGGTTCCTATAATCTTTGGAATGAGGGCATTCAGTATGATTTCGAGTACGTGAAATCATATGGGGAAAGCCCCTACTTATCAATTTCTGGCAGTATTTGGTAGAGGTGAGGAGTGGAAATTGAGAAAGATTTAGCAGGGGTTGGGGTCAGATATGGGATACTGATGTTCATGCATAACTTTGGAACCCTTCCAAAAGAGGGCCTACAGCTTTCACTTCTTTCAGTTTCTGCTATGGAAGGTCCAGAGTGTATGCTTCATTAAGCGTATTTTGATAATTAAGATGATGGTAGAATAGAATAAGCAACATGAGTTGTTGTTTGCACATGCTCAGCATAATTTGGGGCTAAATTCTTGACTTAGTTATTGATTTAAAATATCAGTCTATACTGTGGATAATCTACATTAAATATCATGGGAATGTGTTAATTCAAAAACCGTGAGATAGTGCTTCCTGGATAAATAACTCTTTAATAAGTAAAGGATTTGGAGTTCTATGTGATTTTTTTGGAAAATTACTTGAACTCTGAGTATCTTGGTTTCTTTATCTAGCAATAAGGATAATGATAGCAATTTACTTCATGAAATTGAATAAAAATGATTATATGGCATTTGGTAAAAAGAAAATGATAAGTAATCCTTTAAAAATAGAATTTGCCTTACACAAAGGAAAATGAGGAAAAATGATGTTTTTGATAAGAAGTGGTTATTCTACAAAATAAATCATGTTTGAGTTGAATCAGTTTCTTGTAGACTTTAAAGCATTGAAGAAATATCCAAACAGAAGTTAAGCAGCTGCAGAGATATCCCACAGAAGAGAAAATGAGATGAATTTGCAGAGGTAATGTAGTCTTTTATTGCAATATCTTTCCAAACTTTATTGAAATTTTCCCAAGGGGGGGCGCCTGGGTGGCGCAGTCGGTTAAGCGTCCGACTTCAGCCAGGTCACGATCTCGCGCTCCGTGAGTTCGAGCCCCGTGTCGGGCTCTGGGCTGATGGCTCAGAGCCTGGAGCCTGTTTCCGATTCTGTGTCTCCCTCTCTCTCTGCCCCTCCCCCGTTCATGCTCTGTCTCTCTCTGTCCCAAAAATAAAATAAAAACGTTGAAAAAAAAAATTTAAAAAAAAAAAAAAAAAGAAATTTTCCCAAGGGTCTTGTTTAATATTATGAAAAAAAATATTTTGAATTTGGAAACTGCTCACTAACAAATAAAAGCAATTAAGACCATTTATGCTGGTAATAATTATCACATAAATAAAAAATTGTTAATTGGTTGAACTATAACTGTTGCTATCATTCTTTATTAACAAACTCAAATTTTTTATTATTTATTTTTTCTTTTTTTAAGTTTATTTATTTTGAGAGAGAGAGAGAGAGCATGTGCATGCACATCAGCAAGCAGGAGAGGAGGAGAGAGAGAGAGAGAGGCAGAGAGAGACTCCCAAGCAGGCTCTGTGCTGTCAGCACAGAGCCTAAGATGGGACCTGATCTCATAAACCGCTAGATCATGACCTGAGCCGAAATCAAGAATCAGATGCTTAACCAACTGAGCCACCCAGGCACCCCAATAAACTCCATTTTTATATTGTATTTTCTCTTCTTGATTTGAGTTCTGGCTTGATAAATATCTATTAAGGAAGAGAACACATTTTCAGGTTTAGGTACTCGATTATCCACATACAGATTATATACTTTGTGGAGTACTCAAGATAGACTGTTAATGTCAAAATAACATCAACTCACTGCTTGTAATGCTTTTTGATCCACCTTCCTATGTTCTTAATCCTATGAGCTCAAGGCTTTGGCATATTGGAGGGTGGCCTTAATCCAAGGATGAGGTCTGAAAATGGCACTGAGAGGGTAGAGCCAACAAAGTCAAAATTCCATGCTGAACCATCACCATTGTATTTGCTGTGCCTTATTATGAATGACACTGGAAGACAGCAGGCTACTTCCCCCTTAGGTGAACTTGGTGGTAGGTGTGAACATGAAACCTACTTAATTTAAGATTCCACTTGTCACCTATAGTCAGTAAGTTAGGTGTGAATGTGCCAAGGTGACTGAGGAACTGGTGAAATTCAGGCACAAATATTGCCAATTATTTTTCAGTGAATTCACTTTAAAAACCTCACTCAAACACCAAAAGGAAAGTGGTTCTCCTGAAAAAAAAATCACAAATATGTATTTTTAAGCCAAATAGAGATGATTTTGAATTACCTACTTCTTTGATCAATTTCCATAATTGCAACTCTCTTTTAGTTTCCATGATTTGTTTGCTAATTAATTCACCTATTTACTCATCAGGCCTTTATGAAGTATAAGTTGTAGTCAGGCACTGTGTTAGGTGCTAGGAAACTGAAAACAATATTCTGTAAGCAATGGGGAGCCCCTGGATGATTTAAAGTCATGGAGTGACATGATCAGATTTCCTTTTTTACAATGTGTACTTTGGCTACTATGTGGAAGAAGAGTTGAAGGAGAAGATACTGGAGAATGGAGAGCAGTTAGGAGGCTAACAGAAGCAGTTCGTGTGAGAAAAGATGGGGCTGAATGGTGTGCCCCCCAAATTCATATGTTGCTATCCTGACCCCTGGTACCACAGAAAGTGGCCATATTTGGAGACAGAGCCTTTAAAGAGGTAATGAAGGTAAACTGAGGTCATACTAATCCAATATAATAGTGTTCTTATAAGAAGAGATTAGGACACAGGCACAGAGGAAAGACCATGTGAAGACAGGGAGAAGATGGCCATCTATAAGCCAAAGAGAGGAGCCTTAGAAGAAACAACCCTGCCAACACCTTGATCCCAGACTTCTAGCCTCCAGAATTGTGAGAAAATAAAATTCTGTTGTTTAAGCCACCCAGTGCGTGGTGATTGCTATGGAAGCTCTAGCAAACTCATACAGCCTAAACAATGCAACCGTAGAAGAACATTAAGCACCTCCTGGCACTACTAGTCCATCAGCACACCCCAATATAAGCCTGCTATTACATCTGCACAATCTGGCATCCCTTACGTAACAATCTGATCCTGAAAAGGGAGGAAGAGCTCAGGAGCAGCTATAGAAGGAAAAATGCTCATTTATTCCAAAGCCTGGCTAGTGCTTCCATGGACTAGTGGATGACAGTATATGTGCTGCCGAAGCGAGCACAGGACTAGTGGATGACAGTAGGTAAGCCTTGTTCTTCTGCTCCTTTCCATTATTGGTGGAGGAAAATTTGAAATTGGTGGCACCTGCTCCTTCAGAGGATGGTCATGTTGGTATTTGCACACTTGCTGCAGGCTTTCAGGTTCCTTACAGTGACCATTTGGTTGAGGCATCTAATGGGGAAGTTTGGTCCTTCATCTTCTATCTTGTAAATGTATTTTATGCCAAATAGAAATGATTTTGAATTACCTACTTTGATTATTTCCACATTTGCAACTCTCTTTTAGTTTCCATGATTTGTTTGCTCATTAATTCACCTGTTTACTCATCAGTACTTTATGAAGTATATCTTGTAGTCAGGCACTGTGTTAGGTGCTGGGGAACTGGACATGATATTCTGTAAGCAATGGGGAGCCCCTGGATGATCTAAAGTCGTGGAGTGACATGATTAGAGTTTCTTTTTTACAATGTGTATTTTGGCTACTATGTGGAAGAAGAGTTGAAGGAGAATGATACTGGAGAATGGGAGAGCCCTGCCTCTGTTTTGTCTTTGGGAGTTGTGGAGGGCCTGGTTCCCCTTGATGTTTCCAGAAATGGAATGGAAATTTTAGCTTAGTGTCATGAAATACATCTCTTGGTGAAAGGATAAAGAAGGGAACTAATTTTTTTTCAGCTCTAGGCACTATTTTGAAGTTTACATTACCACAAACTCCCGATTCCTCTGTTGCTAGCAGGATTTGAATGAGTGGAACATCAGGTAGGTTCAGGTTTATTTGGTTTGGCAATTCCTTTTGTAAGTAACTTTCTGATGTTTATGTTCGTTTTTAAGTCAAAGTAGTTTTAAGTTTCAAACAAATAACTTTGTTCTGTGATTCAGCAAAAGTAGCTTTAAGATGAATTCAAGACAGAGAAAGTTAGTCTAGTTTGTTACAGTTTGGGGTTTTTAATTTTATTCCAGTTATTAGATTTTATAAATAAAATCATAAACTTTAAACTGTACATAAAAGTGTAAACTATATTTTAAAATCTTCATCCTCCTCTAAATTTAGGATTTTATAATATGAAAATTCATATTTTCTTCAATTCTGAGAAATTTCATTCTACTTGGTCATTATAATTATCTCCTTTACTCTCTCTTCTCTTTCCTTTAATAACTTCTACTAGGCGGATATTGGACTTTAAGGATCTTGCCTCCATGGCTTTCAACCATTCTTTCAAACTTTCCGTCTCCTTGTTTTTGGCTCTGTGTTTGGGGAGAATTTCTGTAGAAATTCCTACTAATTCCAACTAGTTTAGTAGAATTCCTACTAATCTTTCAGCTTGGTCACTTTTGCTCATCACCTAATGATTTTTCAATTTGAGAAACTACTTTTAAATTTCTTGTTGCTTATTTGTCATGGATGCAATATTCTTTCAAATCTTGCTGAGTAACATTTAAATTCATTTAAAATTTATCTCTATGTCCTTTATTAGCTTAGTTTCCTCTGATATTACTTCTGTTAGTTGAGTCTAGTACCTCTCTCTCATGGTATTGGTTCCTCTATCCTGACAAAATCTTTGGTGATTTTGGTTGTCTGATGATCTTTTATCTGAGAATTCATTTGCCTGCCCATTCTGTTTACCACAATCTCTCTTCAGGAGCTGTGAAGGAAAGGTACAACATGCTATCAGGAGAGAGTGAAGGTTTCCTGTCCTTTCTGGGGGGTCAGTAGATACCTGGGCTATGTCCCTCTGGTTCCAGGATCTCCACTCACTTATTTGTCCCACAAACATCTGATATTTAATGCCAGCAGGGAGAGGAGGCTCTTCAATGAATTATTCTGTCCTGGGGCCCCCTCCTTTTCTTGTATCCTTTGACTCTTGCTTGGAACTTCTCTAAGCTATTCCTTATCCTGAACCTGTTTTGACCTTTTCTCATTTTATTTCTCTTTAGATCAGATCCTGTCAGGATTTCCTAAAAACACTTGGAAAATTGATCAGCCTTTGTCTTATTTCCCTGTGCTGTTACATTCTTATTCTAAGTGGTAGCTTTTTATGAGATTTGGGATGAAAGAAAAGGCAAATGCATGTGCTTAATCCATCTTGATCTAATCTCTACCTATTATTTTATTATCTCTACTAATTATCAAATAATAATAAGCTCAAGGTGAAAAATTCGGAGAATATAAAGATAGAAAGCAGAAGTTCCCTCTGTGTTAGATGCCTCTAATGTCCAAATTTACATCCTTTTGGCCTCACCTATTTATATTAGCTGGAGCTGGGTAGGCCATTCTGGGTGCTTCCTCTCACTTTCTCGTTTACTGGCTGACTTTCCTTCTGGCTCAAGACCTTCAAATGCACACCTTCCCTTCTGGCCCAATTACTTGCAGATTGCTTATTGTGAGCTTGCTGGGCAGTTTGCAGTTGGGAAGTGTCAACATGGATGGGGGTAAAAGGGGTGCAGCCCCTTGACCAAAGAGAATGAGGGCCGATCTCCCATCCTTTAGATAGACAATTCCAGCAGGCATTACAGACTCTTCTCAGAAAATCCCTGCAGAATTAATCCCTGTTGCCCACAACAATGACCTTGATTATGAACCCTTATATTCAGCTTTTCCTTCTTCTCCCCAGTTTCTCATTCCCACTCCCCAGGATTTGCTATTTTTTCCCCTTCTTTGACAATGCCCTTTCTCTCTGTACTTCTAAACTTCCTCTCTCCCTCAGTTCTGATTTATCATTTCACTATAACTCTATTAGCTGTAAAGCATTTGGGGATGCTGTCAGGATAACAGGCTCTGTAGCAAATGAGGTTGTATTGAATTATTTAGCTTTCAGCTAAAGTGGAGATAACTAAAGCAGCTGAGCTGGTTTGTAAAATCCTAGGGTAATCTGTCCACCGATTTGGTACTTTTATCATATTAATTTTTCTTATGGCTGAAAATTATAAATTCTAAGGCTACAAAGAAATATGTGTTCAACTTTTCATTTCAGTGCCACAGACCTATAGCTAAGGAATTATCTGTTTCACGTAGTATACTATTATGTGGCTGCAATCCTCGGGAATCATGAATTTATTTAATAAGTTTATTCACACAAGGCTTCTAAAAAACATAAATAATTTCTCACCATTTTTTCTTTCAAAAATAGATGAAGGATTTCTACTTGAGATATAGCATATTCTCAGCTTTTGAAGTTGGCCTGTTTTTCTTGAGTTTCCCTTGCCAGAATTTGGTTCTTAAATAATTTTTTAAATGAAAAAGATCTGTTTCTAACTCAGCAATAAACAAACGGATGCTTAAATGTTATCAGAAGTGGGGGCATCACTACTAATTTAATGGATGACCATGAATATTCTATCATCTTTCCTATATTACTAGTGTCTCTGGAGAAACTGAGGTTAACAAGGGCCGGGGGGCGGGGGGGGGGGGAGGGGGGTTCTGTGGCTTTGTAATATCAGTGGTGTTTGCCCCACTTATCATCTCGGTATCTAACCCATTCTGAAGTGTGGCTACAGCAGGAAGTGAAATATCTTTGCATCTGTTCAACATATAAACTAAGCATGCACATCTGGCAATTAAACACCCTTTTCCTGGCGAATCCTGGAAAACAGCATAATTATACTCTCAAGCAAATAACTCAGGAGTAAGACTGTTCCGTTGTTAAGAAAAGCAGGCAGTATCAAAGTTACAACTCTTTTCTACATGTTCGTGTTTTTAATCTCCACTGCCATCCATAATACTTGGGAGTACCTGGGCTGCTACGAGTTACCCGAGTGAGAAACTGGTCTGGAAACAGCAGATGGAGAAAAGAGGTGAAAGCTACAGTTAGCTGTACACTGTTATTGAACAATAACCCCTTGTATCTTAAGAAAGTCAGGAAAACGGACAGCCTTACAAGCTGCCCATTTTCTCCTGTGAATCTCTCTCGAAGTGACTCGGAGGTGCCTTGTCTTTCCTCTTTGGCACCATTGGTTCTCGTGTTTTCTCTGGCCTACTGCATCCCACCCCATCCAGGCTTGCAGTGAGGAAGACCCTGCTCGCCTGGAAAGAGGGGCCGGACAGGAAGTGCTGGTGGGCTAGCGTGGCAGTTTGCCTGTTGATTTCAGTCCTTGCAATGTGGGATGGTCGGCTGCGCCCCGCCAGCATTGCCGGGTCTGCCCCGACCACACTAGGTTTGCAGACAGAAACAGACAGTAAGCCTGCGGGCTGGGGGCGGGGACCTCCGGACCAGTGCCCATCCCTACCTTCCCAGAGTCTGTTCGTACAGCCTGCCAAGTGAAGTGCGCCCCGGAGCGTGCTTTCTAACACCAGCCCCGGGGAACAATCTCTCCCAAACCCGCTGCAGCGGGGGCGCATGGTCGGGGCTCCCGCCTCGCCCACCCTACGGTTTAAGCGTGTGTTTTAATATATTTTAAAAACCTGACACTACACAGTGGGGACGCAGGGCGGGAAAGGCTGGAGGGCTCATTTTCGTGGCCAGGCTTGCTGCTCCGGGCTCACGAATTAGGCCCGAGCTGCAGAGTCAAACCTTTTTCCCGCCGCAGGGGGTAGCGGGCGGTTAGGGGAGGTGAACGACGATGGGGGCGCTGCGGGCGGCTGGAGCTTCTGGCATCCCAGGCCCAGGCGGCCAGCCAGGAGGCGGAGGCCGGCCGCGAGAGCCGGGCGGAGGCCTGGCAGGTGCCCCTGGGCGCGGAGGCTGATTGGCAGGTGCGGGAGTGGGTGGGGAAGGCGGGGGCTGGGCCTGGCGCTGCGGGAGGCTGCGGCCCCGCCTCCCCGCCCCCGCCGCGGGACTATCTGGTCCCGGCAGCAGCGATGTCCCCCGGCAGGAATGTCCCTCCTCAGATAATGTTATTTATATCTCTGGGCGGGTCCGCGGCTCGGCAGCACCAGGCGCCCGGCGGCTGCTGTGCTAGGAGCCCCGTGCTGCCCTCTTCCCCCTGCGCCGCCGCCGCCCCTGGGCTCGGGGTGGCCGCTGCTACAGCCCCAGCGCAGGTGAGTCCCGGGAGGGCCCAGCGGCCGGCGGGGGCTGGGTGCGGGTGCGGATGCGCGAGGCTGGGGCGCGCGGCGCGAGCGCAGAGGAGGCGCTGGGCCCAGGGGGCGCGTGACGCGCGGGGCCCAGGGGACCGGGTAGGGGCTCAGCCCCAGGTGCGGGGCGTAGGGCCCGGGAGGCCCTGGCGGCTGCGGCAGCGAACACCCTGGGGCGCGGGAATCCGCGTGGGCTTCGGAGGCACTTGCCGAGCGGGGCGCTTTGCTTTGGAGAGCTGGATCCTGGAGCGTCGCCCTGGGGCTCTGGGAGGGCGGAGGTTGTTGGGGGGGGGGGGGGGCGGTGCGTGTTTAAGTCTCGGGCCGTATCCTCCCGGACCCCGGCGTGGGGGCAAAAGGTATTCTGTCTCGAGCTTGTCGGACCTTCGCGGTGCCCTCCGCCTCCTGCTGCGGGGCTTCTCAGCCCGGGGCCGCTCAGATTCTCTTCTAGGGAACTTGTCCGCGCGCTCCCCAGGCAGCCCAGTGTCCAGGCAGGGAGGACAGGGAGGGTCAGCGGAGGCGGGGGGGGGGGGGAGGGGGGGTCCGACCGCGGGCCGCGGGGAACGACGCGGAGTGGCTGGGTGCAGACCCAAGGAGGAAAGAGTAGAATGCCCGAGGCATACTCCAAGGACCTCCTGACCTCCTCTCCCAAAGAGTTCTCCAAGCTGCTGCTGTCCACTATACTCTCACCCGCCTCACCAGTTCCTCTTTCTCCAACAACTTGGCCCTGAGAAATATAGCAGAAAGTGGGAGAAATAACAGGAGCTTTAAAACCATCCCCAACTCCCACTAACTCTTCCAGACTTCCGAGGGTGGGGAAGTTGCTGTAGGCTTGAGTACCGTTTCCGTGACAACAAGCTGCAGGTAGGGCCTTCATTTACAGCCTATTAATATCCAAACCACTGTTTTCACTGAGCAATTAGAGGCGTCAGGAGTTGATAATAACGCGCTAAACTGGCTGAAGGGAAATGAAAATCCACTTAAAAAAATTTTTTTTTAGGTGCATCAGATGGGGGGGGGGGTTGTGTGGAGAGATAGTGACCGTATTTGTGTAACCATAACTCCTGTCTGTGGAGAGCCTAGGCTGTTACCTCCAGATAGGAGATAGCAATCCAAAACTCATAGCCTTGAGTTGTTCTGATCTATACTTCAGTTTCTAGGGAAAATGATTCAGGTGGCTCCTGAATGAGAGGAGTCTGCAAATCAGAAGTTTTAGGGACCTCTATATTGTCCACTAACCTATCTTCAGGTTCACAGATGGTTCTGAATTTGATTCTAGAATTCGCTCTTTGACCACCCTGTGATCTAGGGCAGATTATTTCCTATTTCAGGCCAGAGTCAGACTTTTACTCTTTTTCTAGGAGCCCTGGATTCCAGAATGTCTTTAAAGACTCTTTTTTGTAAGCACAAAATGTTTAAGTGTAGGACATGCCCAGCACCCAACACAGTAGGCTGTACTTGCCTGGAGGTTTGGGGCTAATTAGGAGAAGGAATGTTAGGCTCATGCTGGAGAGCCTACCAGCCTTGAAACTAATGGACTCCTCAGAGGTGGGTCATTTATACAGAACTTTATCACATTCTAGAGTAAAACAGCTGAAAAACATAAACCCTACATTATGAAAAATGGTCTTTATACCCCTTAGCTGTTGCTCTTAGCTTTATCTGTGGCCCAGTCACAAAGATTGGGGATGAGCCAGACCTGTTAATCCTAAATTCTCGGAAGGCTCAGAGTCCACTGGTGGAATTGAAAGCACCTGAAATCTCCCAGGCATCCAGGACGGGTCTTGTAGCACAGGCATATCAAGTTTTCCTGACTGGCTTGCCCAGCTGAGAGCTGGGATACCAGGATACCACTTTTGCTCTGGTTGTGGCTTCTTCCAAATGTTCTGAGGGTGTCCTCTAGCTGAACACCTACTAGATGATTAGGTTTGGGGTACATAAAGGTATGGCAGTAGGTGCATTCCCATGAGGGATCGTATTTGACAAGCAAAAATGACTATTTTAGTCATGAAAGTTTTGAACTCAAGTCAAAATCTGATGGTTCTGCCACAATTCTGAAAACAAACTGGGTAAACGAGAGTAATAATAGCTTTCATTTTTTTCCATCTTTTCTACACTGGTGCCTGTCTGGTAGTGGACACTCAGTTCGTCTTTGTTGAATGAAGAAGAGAATGAACAAATGAATGCTCAAAGGTGTTTTTTTGTTTTGTTTTTTATCCTATTGTCACAGTAACTCTGAGGTAGTTTATATCATCAGCATTTTACAAGTCATGAAACAGGCTTGGGAATAAATAATTTGTCTCATATCTCACAGCTGATGAGAGGTGAGGCCAGGATTCAAACGCTGTTGTTCGGTACCTACTCTCTTTTTAAGGTTAGGCATTCCGCAGGGAATGTAGAAGTACAAGTCGGAAAGATTCGATTATAGGATGGCCTGTTAGCCTCACAGTCTTTCACTCTCAAAACTTCGGGTTATAATTCTGCATCTATCGGTGAAATAATGTTGCCTGAAGACGGTATTGAGTACTTATTTGCTCAGAGGTGTTTAGCCTGGCCCATTATGTTCAGGTCATTGTTTCAAGGACGGAACTGAAATTTTGGCAGTAGTCAAAGGATGGATTTTTTTGAAAACAGATTTTCCTTTCAGTTGAGGAAGTGGCCAGGAGGGCTTGATGATGCATGGGGACAGTGTGATAGAACAGAGGATGACTATAAAAAATTCACGAGGCAAACGCTATTGGAGTGGGAAGGGACCTTAGAGGTCACTGAGTCCAGCCTTCTGTTTATGTGGCTGCTTGCCTGAAGGGGAGACCTAACTGCAGTTTACCTGGTCATCTCTGTAGGGCTATGATGTGCCTTCCATGTTTCTTACTCTTGCTTGCCCATTTCCTTCCTCCCTCTCTCCCAAGACCAGTATTAGGTTTATTTCCTGAAGTTCTGCCTAACCAAACCACTAAAGTGTTCTTTTCTTTGAGGGAGACTGTGAGAGCATCCATTTTAATATTCAATTACTTTCATCTTAGTAAAATCTTAAAAAAAAAAAAAAGTACTGGAGGTAAGCAGGTGAGAAGACATTAGTGTCTTCTGTTCCATAATCTCCCCATTGCTTGTTAGGTATACAGATGTATGCATTTTCGCATGATAGGTGTGTACATTACTATCTTGAGCTAGTACAAATCTTAAGATAAATATGTAACATTTCTGGGACAGTGGGGAAAGAAAGGACTTTGGGGGAATTATTGGGAGTGTCAGATACCTGTTTTAATCTAAACCAAATCACCAAGTTGCTCTTGAACTGCGTTATTTCAGATTGTAAAATCAAATGCAAAATTATACTCTCTATCCAAGACCTTAAAATGTAGGAAATCTGACCAACAGGAGGTTTAAAGTGATATAAAGCACATTTCTTCATTATCCATAATTTTTTCTTATAACCTCAGACCTGCAGATTAACATTTATCAATTGATTTTGGAGGATCAAGAATGAAAATAATTGTGTGGGCTGATGAGAAATTTCATTTTATAATGAGGACAGGCAAAGAAGTTCATGGATATTGGGTTCTGAAACCATATGGATATCACTAGTCAGAAATTGCGGTGGAAAGAAGTATTTCATCTTAGAAGTAGTTTGCATTGACTCAGTTGATTATATAGATAGCTCTTTGGTTACTCCTCTACCCTAGGTAAGAAATCTGGGTGGGGGGGGGGTGGTGGAGAAGAAATGCGGTGGTCTGTGTGCCCAAATCATCACGTAGCATTTGCTGGATTATCACAAAGATGCTTCTTTTTTCTGCCAACCCCAAGGGGTGAAGGTCACCTGGTTTTGGAGATGGAGATGGTGATCAAGGGTGTAGGAGGCAGTCAGAATTCACTGTCACATCTGGCTCCAGTCACTGAATTGTCAACTCCCCTTGGTAAATATTTAGAAAATGTCATAGCATGTTTCCCTTTGTTGCTGTGCTTATTTCTTAATTCACAGCCAAGCAATCCAAGTTCTGCCATTTTCAGCCAGCCTTAGCTGAACATCAAACCACCAGGGGATCCCCAGCCTTACAGCTAACACAATTTTAGAGGCGGTCATAGACAGAAAATGCTTCCTCAGTGGAGATTGCTGGCTAGCTTATGACATTCCCAGACCACCTTTCGTTGTTCTGTTTCCTTCTCCTGGTGGCAGGAAGCATTAGGAAGCTGTCGTCTTCCTACCGCAGTGAGGCCTTCTCAGGCTTTGCTGTGCTTAATTTCTATACTGTACCTGTGCAGATCTGGACAAGGGGATAATTACAAGGGCAATTAAAACCCATATATCATGTTCGCAATGGGGGCAAAAGTGGGGCTTCCTTTCGTCCTTTCATTTGAATGCTATAAATTTAGCAAATGAAAAGGTACAGGGTTAGAAAAAAATAGACTTTGCATTGAAAGGGGCTCAGATCATCCAGGATAGTTATGAAAAGAATAACAGGGCACCTTGGCAGCTGAAGAACAATAATTGCTTTGAATTATAGTCAATTCAGGAGTTTCCACCATCATGAAAAGGAACAGAAAGTTGTATAATCCTGACACTGAATAAGTTGAAAATCATTTCCATTTGTATTAGGGTGTGTCTCATTTGAGAATTCATAGCACTTCCAATAAAACGAAGCACACTTTAGAGATATAACTTACGAGGCCTGGAGAGAGACCCCTAGCTTCATTCTGTCCCTCTGCTTAGTTCCTGCCTGTTTCTGGAAGCCCCCTAGGAGTGGTCAGCAAGGTGCATCTCCCAGCATATTTCCTCAGGAGTAGAAAAGTAAAAGAAGCCCTTTCCTAATACTGCCTCCAAGCCATAAGTCAGAGAAAGAGCTGGAAAGGCCTGAGAGAGCCATTTGAGAAATATTCAGAGACAGCAAGCATTGTGTACCTACTGTGTGCATTACACCGTTCTATGCTGAGGACATGAAAAGGCATCAGATGGAGACCTGCTGGTCTGGTGGGGAAATATGCTTGCAAACAAGCAATGATTCAACAGGGCACCTGAGAGAAAGCCCATGGGAGAAAGAGTCTAATTCGTTATTATTATTACTATTATTATTATATAGTATTTTGACAGAGAGAGCAAGTGAGCAGGGGAGGGGCAGAGGGATAGGGAGGATCTGACGCAGGCTCCACATTGTCAGCACGGAGCCTGACACAGGGCTCGAACCCACGAACTGTGAGATCATGACCTGAGCCAATACCAAGAGTCAGAGGCTTAACCGACTAAGCCACCCAGGCACCCCAGAAAGGGTCTAATTCAGGTGGATAGTGCCTAGGATTTCTCTAAGGAAAGAAGGAGGAATGAGTAGGGTTGGGGGCTTAGGCACCTCACCCACATAGATGTGCAATAACGCATGAGTAAGTTAGGGGATGGGGAGTAGTCCCCTGTGGCTGGAAAGTAGGGCACAGCCCAGGAAGCGGCCAAAATATGACTGGAAAGATGGTTTGGGTTCAGTTTGTGGAGAGGCTTGAACCGTCAGAGGTTCAAGTTGAAATCGATAAAGGCTTTTGAGCAGGGGAGGGACCAGATCAGATGCTTGTTTAAACAAAGCTCACTAGTGGTGGGAAAGGGATTGTGAACTGGAGATTAGCTAGCACAAGTTGATGGTCACATAGATGATGTATAATCCACTCAGCTTCCAGGATGCCTTTGTATATGCATCATCTTATTTTATTTTACAATGACCATGTGAAGAAGCAGGGAAGACGTCATCATTCATGCTTTACAATAGAGAAAATGGGGGTGCCTGGGTAGCTCAGTTGGTTAGGTGTCCGACTTCAGCTCATTTCATGATCTCACGGTTTAAGTTCGAGCCCCTTGTTGGGTTCTGCGCTGACAGCCTTGAGCCTGCTTCAGTTTCTCTCTCTCAAAAATAAATAAACATTAAAATATAAATATATAGATATAAATTATAATAGAGAAAACAGGATTAGAAACAAATAATGATTTGCCCAAACACCTTGTTTATGTAGTTCATGAGGGAACCTGACTTTGACCCGATTTCCTAGTACCAAGGCTGGGGCTTTGTCCAGATCTTCTCTTCAGTGGAATAATTGAATACTCTGGGCCTTCTGGTTGAGACAGTGATTGCTTACTTTCTTCAGAACCTTCCATCTAAGTTTGTTGGAGAGAGGGAGGAGGAAACTTGTTACAGTATTTTCTCTCTAAGTACAAAACCTCAAGAGAAACCCTCTAGCCTGTACACAGGTGCTGTCCTAAATTATGAATTAATCTTGAGCATGTATGTGGATTCCCAACGTGCTGTAGGTAAATGATAGCTTTAAATACTATCAATTGAAGTTCTGTATTTTTCACTTCTTTACTCCAAATTTGCTGGGCATTACTATGCTTATGCCTCATTTTGGAGTGATCTTAGTGTTTTGGTGTTTTGATCTTAGTGATCTTGGTGTTTTGATTTGTACCTTAAACTTCAATAAATATTTATAGAGCTTTCTTTTATTTGCCAGACATATTCTAGGTTTAGGGGATATAGCAGTGAAAACGGCAAAACAGACCCCAAATTTGATGTCATGGAGCATACATAGCAGTTGGGTGAGATGGGAACTAAACAGCAACAACTAACAGATGAGTATATATTATAATTTGCTATAAAGGAAAAGCAGCGTGAAGAGAAAGAGAGGTAGTTCTATTTGAGGTAGGATGGTAGGGAAAGCCTTCTCTGATGAAGTTTAATTTGTGTGGAGAGCCAAACCAAGCGAGGGAGGGGAATGGGGATGTTTGGGGGAAGAGATTGAGATTGAGGGCAAAGGCCGTAAGGTGGGGTCACTGCTATATACAAGGAGAGGGCAGAAAGCCAGTGTGACTGGAGAGGAGGGACAAGAGTGAGTGCAGGATGTACCGTTGGAGAGGAAATGGGGTCTGGATCATGCCGGCTTTGCAGCCGTCCTAGGACTTTGTGTTTTAGCCATGCGATAGGAAGCTACCAGAAGTTGCAGGCAGAGGAGTGGTTTGTTCAGATTTGTCTATGAGGAAGATCTTTCTGGCTGTCCTGTGGAAGACCGACTGTAGGGGACAGGAGGGGAAACAGGGAGTAAAATGAAAGCTACTGTAGTGGTCCACGTTAGAGATGATGGACCAGCATGACAGTGGTGGGGTGGCGAAATGCAGCTGGCTTCTGGATGGAATTGAAGGTAGAGCTCATGGGATTTGGAGATAGAGGATGAGAGAAAAAGAATAAGTCAAGGATGACTCAGTTGCTTTTGGCCTGAGCAACTTTAAGAATGAAAAAGCCATTTACTGAGATGGGATATATCCTGTCAAATGTCGTGTGGACTCTTACTTTTTATTTTTGTTGTAATTGAGTTGATTTGGAATGGACTCAGGCAGACTTTTCCTTTAAGTACACCCAAAAGAAGGTGTTTTATGGTGGGTGACTCATGACATCTGCTTATTTTGAATTAGAGCCTTAGATGTACAGTTAGTTCTGTGTACTTTATGCTGTTACTTTCAGGTCATTGTCACAACATCTTCACTATGTGATAGAGATTAAGATACAATGCAAACAAGATGGAAATATATTTCACTTTATAATTAGAAATGTTTTAAATGTGTTGTTTAGAGCCTCAACATCTTTTAACACTTTCTGGTTGTCATATTTTAAAAAACTTTTAAATGAATTCATGCCAGTGATTAAGAAGTGTATCCACATTGCACAAGGGTATACGATGAAAAGTAAAAGACTCCCTTCCCTTACCTCCAATCCTACTTCTAAAAAGTTATCAATGTCAACAGTTTCCTGTGTATCCTTTGAGAAAAATTAATTGCGTATATAAGCATATATATAAATATGCTTAGTAACTTAGTAGTCCACAGGCCTGGAGTCCAGCTTGCTTACTTTTTTTTTTTTTAAGAGAGACAGCACACGCGTGCTCACATATGCCTGTACGAGTGGGGGAGGGGCAGAAGGAAAGGGATAGAGATTGAAAATCTTAAGCAGGTTTAAGTCCCCAGCATGGAGCCCAAGACAGGGCTCTATCTCACAACTGTGAGATCATGACCTGAGACAAAATCAAGAGTTGGATGCTTAACTGACTGAGCCACCTAGGCGCCCTCAGCTTTCTGTCAATTAGGGGTCTTCCTCTTTTAAGCCATCCTGCACTGACAAGCTGTGTTTGTCCTCTAATATCCCTTCTTAGAAACCTCTAGCAGTTCCCCTCTAGGTAGAGGTGGAAATCCAAATTTATACAGTTGACTTTTAAGAACCATAACCTGGCTCCAATCTCTTTTTCTACTTTTATCTCTTACCAATTCCCATCACAAACCCTTTCTTTGAACCAGGTTTGTCTGCTTCGACTCATTCAGACCGGAACATTTCTCCCAGATTTGGAGTGGTTTCCATCAGTCTTTCTGGAACACGCCAGCCAGCCCCTAGTAATCTCTCCCTTCTACAAATTTGCTAGAGTTAGTTACATGTGCTACTTAATTGAACATGTTCATAGACTTCATTTATCATTATTATTATTATTTTTATTATTATTATTAAACTTATGTCTATTATTTGCTTTGCTAGGCAGCTCTTGAAGGCAAGAACTGATTTATGAATTACAGTTGTGGGTCTTACATAAAGCCCTGCATAATGCTTTTTCACATAGACGTTCAATTAGTAATTTTTGGAATGTGTGCTTGACAGTCATCCCCTATTGGGGTGGTTCTGGTGCACAGGGATTATATTAATTAAAAATTCTCCGATAATGGCTGCAACAAAGGCACCTTCTCAATGAGTTACATAGGTGTCCGTTCCCAAGGAATGGTAAATGGACTCTACTCCTTTGGATATCGAACTTCTAAGAGGCATGGTCTCATGCTGTCATCCCCTCTTCAGATGGCCTTGTATCTAAATGTTAGAAACAAGGTATTTTCATTTGCTCCTAAATGACGAAATACAGTTACTTAGTGGGCATGGCTACCATGTGATTAAAAAAAATGTATTATATTTATGACAAAATTTACCACTTTAACTCTTTTTAAGTGTTTGGTTCAGCGGCATAAGTACATATACGTTGTACACATTGTTGTGTATCTCCAGAACTTTTTTCATCTTCTAAAACTCAAACTCTGTCCCCATTAAATACTAACTCCCCTCAACCCCCAGCATCTGGCAACCACCGTAGAGACTTTCTGTCTCTATGAATTTGACCAGTCTAGGTACCTCCTATAAATGGAACCCTACAGTATTTGCCCTTTTGTGTCTGGCTTATTTCAGTTGACATAATGTTTTCAAGATTCATCCATGTTGTAGCATGTGTCTGAATTTCCATTTTAAGACTGAATAATATTCCACTGTATTTCTCACATTTTGTCCATTCATCCATCTCTGGACACTTAGGTCACTTCCATCCTTTGACTATTATGAATAATGTTGCTATGAACATGGATATACAAATATCTCTTTGATACCCTGCTTTCACTTCTTTTGGGTATATACTTAGGAATCCACACTCCAGTTTATTGTTGGATCATTTGGTAATTCTATTTTTAATTTATTTCAGGATCCAAACCAAGCAATTTTAATATTTCTCCCTGGTCTCCAAAGGGAAGGGCAAAATTTATTAACATCCTCACCTTTGGAACCAAACTGAACTTGAGAATTGTTTATTTGAAAACACTGTCTTTGGGGGATAGTTTGTTATCAAAACTCTTCCATTTGTCTGTATATTAGTGTGCCCGTTTTTAAATCCTAGACTTTTAGAGGGCAGGCAGGAGATGTTTAATTTGCTTTGTAAAACATGTAACCCAAACTTAGGTGGGGAAGGGTGTAAATAGTATGTGATGATGTATTTCAACCAAAATATCTCCTTGAGCTGGATGACAAGAGCCTGGGTTGTTTCCAGTTCCTTTTCTCTTGCTGTTTGCCCTTGGGCAAAGATCTTCTTCTTTCTCTAACTTTTTTTTTTTTTTAAGGGATTTTTTTGGTGCTTGTGATGGCACCTTAATATATATTATTATCCTTAAAAATGTATCTACAGACTTCCTTGTAATGCCTAAGTGTGCCTTCTCTTCATAGCCTTGCCTGACAGTCCCTCTCCCTCCCAGGTCCTGGCATAGCACAGGAATGCTTCCTCCCATGTGTTTTTGTAGGACCGTTCTCCTTCCCTTGTTATGGGATGGATCATCTTGTTTTGTAATGGTCAACTTGCCTCCCATATCATTAGACTGTGCTTCTTGTGATGGAGAACTAGGTCGTCTCTGTGGTTGTCTCTGTGGTCGTCTCCTCCCCCCCTCGCTCCGCCCCTCCCTCCTCCCTCTTCCTCCCCCCCACCTCCCTCCTCCTCCTCCTCCCTCCTCCCCCCTCCCCCCTCTTTTCCCCCTTCCTCCCTGGCACCATGCTTGGTACACAGAGGGGAGTTACTCAAAAATAGTTCTTGATTAGGGGCACCTGGGTGGCTCAGTCAGTTGAGTGTCTGGCTCTTGATCTTGGCTCAGGTTATGATCTCATGGTCATGGGATTGAGCCCTGTGTTGGGTTTTGCACTGACAGTGCAGAGCCTGCTTGGGATATTCTCTCCCTCCCTCTCTGCCCCTCCCCCACTTATGCATGTGTGCACTCTCTCTCTCAAGATAAATATACCTTAAAAGAAGTTATTGATTACAAATTAATGAATGTTTGAAATTATATATAATTGAGTTATATATACATATATACTTGGAAATGAAGATTTTTATAATGATTATAATAAGTCAACATTTATAAGTGTCTCAGCATACTGTGATAGGCTGAGAACTTTGTGTGTGTTTGTCATTTCTCTTATTATCCTAATTTGACAGATGAAAAATATCTGGCTTAAAGAAGTTTATTTACCCAGAATTCTACACTGAGAAGATCAAAGCTGGACTTGAACCCTGAAGTATTTATTCTGGAGTGCTTGTTTAGAATCACTGTGCCCACCATATTTGGACAGAGGTCAATAGTCCATGGCTCTTAATTCTAAGAGTGTCTTTTTTCCCTTTATTTTGCATCTTTAATGGTCTGAAATTAGAGAGGTAACTAGTTGTATACCTTTATATGTTGCTTTATATTTGCAATGATTTAACCTAATAGGCTTGAATCCCCTTATTAGCTTTTAATAAATAATTAATGTTCTGAATCCTACTTCCAACATAGTTTTTTGACATCTGAAGATGAAGATACTAATTAGTACTCTACAGTATGCCCGGCTGTCATAAGGCAGCTCTCCATAGCTGTACTAAAACTGCTTTAGAGAAGAGATCTGATATTGTCAAATTAGATAGCCTTCTTCCAGACCCACATCCCACGTTCTCTGCAGTATTTGACTTTGTTAACCACTCTTGGCTGGAAAGTAAACTCCCTCTTGGCTTCTGCGATCCAGGCTCTCCTTTTTCTCCTCCCATCTTGCTTACACCACAGCCTTGCTTTCTTTCTCTTTCTTTCCTCCTCTTTTCTTTCTTTCTCTTTTGTTCCTTCTTCTCTACCAGCTCTTTATTTTATTTTATTTTATTTTATTTTATTTTATTTTATTTTACTTTATTTTTGAGAGAGACAGAGACAGAGCACGAATGGGGAGGGGCAGAGAGAGAGGGAGACACAGAATCTGAAGCCGGCTCCAGGCCCCAAGCTGTCAGCTCAGAGCCTAACGTGGGGCTCGAACCCACAAACCGTGAGATCATGACCTGAGCCAAAGTCAGCCACCCAACCAACTGAGCCATCCAGGCGCCCCATCTACCAGCTCTTAAATGTTGGGGCTGCCAGTGCATCTAAATCCTTATATGTAGCCCCACAAAGGGCTGTTACTTTGTAGCAGTCTGCTAGCTGTCTTCATTTGGTTCAACAGGATGTCTCAAACTTAATATGTAGCAATAGGACCACTCGGCTCCCTCCCTCACCCCCAAACCTGCTCTTCTACCTGTTTTCATAGCTAGGTTTTCATTGTCACTATTGTCCCAAGTATGAATTTCAGCAACTTTTTTGGATTTTCTTCTCTTCACACTTCTGTATCCAGTTGGCTGCCTGTTCATTTCTCCTCCAAAATTTTCACATTAGTTTCTTTGAATTTTCACTGTCTTATGTTTGAATAATTGGCCTTCAGACTCTTATCTTTCTGACCATCTTACACTTTGATCTAAGAATTATCTTTAAACATGAATGTGAGTCATTCAACTGCTTTAAAACCCTCAGTGGTTCGTTCTCATTGCCCCAGAATAAATTTTAAACAGGCAGGCAACCTGTCCCGGCATCCCTCCCAGCTTCATTCCCTTTCTATTTACTGTACATTGGATGCTTGTGACTGTGTCATTTCAGGGTGCGTTTTCACCTCCATGACTTTGCTTCCACTATTTTCTAGGCCTGGAATGTCTTTCTCCCTTTTTTTAGCTGTGAACTCTCACACATATATCTTTCAAGGCCCTACTCAAACATAACCCCTCTGATACTTTCCCTGTTCCCTGAAGCAGGAAGACATCCACTCTCTCCTATGAGTTCTCAAGGTGTCACTTTTCACATTATACCCTGGTTGATTATGGACAGGTCTGACTCTCCTCTACATTATGGGTTCCTTGAAGAAGGGACATTTGTCTGGTGCCCATGTGGACACTGGTGCCTAGCAGCATCTGGCGCTTGTATGGAGCTCAAGAAATGTGGATTGATTGCGTGATAGGGGGAGTTTCAAGAAGCACTGAAAATAATCCTCTAAATGGTGACCTATGAAGATTATGAAGAAGGGTTATTGGGAGATAATCAGTGTTGATGGCGTAGGGGTAAGGAGTGAAGAGGAATGTTTGAGACCTGGGTGGAGGCTGTCTTCCCACCTCTGTATTCTCCAATTGTTTTCCATTTATTGGACACAAAAGTAACAGCTGATTTTTAACTTACATCATCAGAATATGTCTATTGCTAGGAAAATTTAGTTATTCATCCAGAATACAGTCACTCCCACCTCATTTTTCAGTGAATGTTTGAGGCTGACCCTTAGAAAGCAACTATGAAAGGCTCTTTGAGTGGGTGTTTCAGACTGATATACACAAGATTTGTTTTATAATGGTGAAGAATTAAGAAAAACATTTCAGAGAAAAGACCAAAAGTTTCCTGCATAGAAGTTCTTTTTTGTTTGGTTGGTTTTCTTTTTCTTTCTTTTTTTTTTTTCTGGATGCATGTAATCTTTTTTGTTTGTTGTCACGAAGGTATGTCAACATAGAAACTACCTTGTAAAATGTTACAGTACTATTAGTTGGTTTTTCTGCCCTCATTTTTGCCTTACCCAGACAAAAAGTGAGTTTCACCAAGACTCATGAGAATACTGCTTGCTCAGGCCTTTGGGAGCCTTTTAGTTTCTTTTGACAAAACTCTCTGTCATGGACACACTCCCACCACGATCCAACAGCTCTCTTCTTTTACTGTGTTCTGTGCCCATTGATTGAAAGGAAGTGGTTTTTAACTTCCAAAGGCAGTGAGTGGAGCTGCTAGGCTTTTATAAATATGTTGGGGCGGGGGGAGGGTCTGAGATGAACTGATGAATGGAAGGCCCTCCAAAGGTCTTGGGAAGATGTGTCCAAGATAAAGAAGGGCAAAGGACAAAGTTAGACCTTGTGCAGGGGACCCGACTGTAGAAAGACAAAGGAAGGGACTCAGCCAAGACAACTGAAGGCCCTAGTGAGTTCTAAGGTGCACGATGAAGCCAGTGGTAAGCAGACAACAGTCAGCAAACTTGACCCACAGGTGACAGTGAGAATGGGGTCTACTATTAGCAGCTTCTAGAAGCTCTATGATTCCACAGATGCCAGTGATTATTATCCTGTCTCACAGATTACTAGGTACCACAGCAAAGGTTACCAGCAGGCTGACGACTGGTTACTAGCCTGTCTGCACACCTTTTGAGTGAATAATCCTTTCCATTTTGGCAGATGGTTTATTTTGTAGCATTTTAGCAATGCTATGGTCTTGGTTTTGCTCATTTCTAATCTAGGCTCATGCTTCTAGGGTCAGTGGATCAGCCTCTGCCTTTCTCTGCAAGGTGCTCTGTACATTCTGTATGTGCTTTCTGCAGCTGCTGAGAAATCTTGTTGCCCAGACGTCAGACAGAAGGGTCTCTCACAGTGTGAAGTTATCAGAATGAAAGGTGTTTACAGGCATAGAGAGTATGATGTGATGCGATGATAGAACCAAAGGGGTAAGAAGTCAGTACCCTCTGCAAGGCGGAGACCCATACCTGTGAGGACAAATGAGGTTGTTTGCATTCAAAGCTGTGTGAAGTCACTTTGCCCAGGAGACTGGAAAAATACTCGACAGGCAGGCTGCTGGATGGGTTGGGTGGGTGCGTGGTAGAGCAGGTAACTCAGTACTTTGCCCTCAATGTAGCAACTCTGATGGCAGCCTCGGTTTAGCTGCTCTCACTGCTTCTGACCCAGAAAATGCTCAGAAAGTGACTGCAGTGAGATGCATCTTCAAGGTGACGCTTTCAGTCCAGGTGGGGGAGGGATGCGGTGTCAATCCCAGGGGTTCGATACTTACTTCCTAAATGTGCGGGGAGTGAGTTTTGTTTATGCTCTGACCTGGAGGAAGTCACTTTACATCTCACCCTGTTTCCACCAGCAGAGTGCCTTCTGGTTGTTTTGCATAAGCCTTGAGCCCGCTCTGCTCTGCAGAAGAGGCATAAATGAACTGGGAGCTATAAAACTCCAGGCATCATAATTCTTTGCAAACAGCAGAGTCTACTGAGCAGTGTATTTGCTTGGCAAGTGATCATTACAGGATATACTTGGTTTCTCTGCCTGTAAAAGGGTGGGAGTGCTTTCTCATTGAAATGTGAAGGAGGTCAAAATGAAATAGGGTATGTATTTTCCCTTTTTAAAAACCTGATGTTTAAAGCATCAAAACATCTCAGAGAGAGATGGTCTATGGGTAAAAATGTACTCAGAGGACCTTGCAGACATCATCTAGTAACCTAGAAATCTCCAAAGAATGTCTGGTTCAATGCCTCTATTTTACCAATAAGGGAGATCTGCAGAAGGGAGGTGATTTGCCTGAGGTTGCAAAGTTAGTCTAACTGGAACCCAGGTCTCTCTCTCGGTTCGATCCTTAGCCCAGTCCCTCCCTGGCTCTACTCTTCTATTTCCCCCTGCTTCTCCTCCTCCTTTAACAGATTTTAAAAATTGGTTTTATGGATCTAATTCTGGAGTCTCTATTCTATTCCATTGGTCTAAGAAATTGTGGTTTATATACACAATGGAATACTACGTGGCAATGAGAAAGAATGAAATATGGCCTTTTGTAGCAACGTGGATGGAACTGGAGAGTGTTATGCTAAGTGAAATAAGTCATACAGAGAAAGACAGATACCATATGTTTTCACTCTTATGTGGATCCTGAGAAACTTAACAGAAGACCATGGGTGGGGGGGGAAGGAGAAAAAAAAAGGTTAGAGAGGGAGGGAGCCAAACCATAAAAGACTCTTAAAAACTGAGAACAAGTTGAGGGTTGATGGGGGGTGGGAGGGAGGGGAAAGTGGGTGATGGGTATTAAGGGCACCCGTTGGGAGGAGCACTGGGTGTTGTATGGAAACCAATTTGACAATAAATTTCATATTAAAAATAAGTAAAAAAAAACTGGTTTTAAATAATTTTAACATGAACACATACTCAGTGGTAAAAAAAAAAAAAATTTAGACAGTACAGAAGAGTGTAAATGGCATTCCTAGACCCGTTACCAGAGGTAACCACTGTTGACAACTTCTCATATATCCTTCTAGAGATTCTCTAGGCACATACAGACATATACACATAAATATAGGTATGCAAGTGCTTGTGTAGGTGTGTATATATATATATACACATATGTAACATCTACACACACACACACATGTTGCTGCAGCTTATATTTCATACTGTGCTGCAACTTGCCCTTTTCACTTAACAATGAACCACTTTGGGTGTCTTTCTGTGTCAGGCCATGGATATTGATCTCTTTGAGTCTTAACAGCTGCGTAGTATCTCCTGCTACTGTTTCCGTGATGACTTTAAGATGTATAAGCATCAGATTCTAGGTCTTTCTCTCTGCCCCTCCCCCACTCATAGTTGTGTGCGTGTGTGTGTGTGTGTGTGTGTGTGTGTGTGTGTCTGTGTCTGTCTCTCTCTCAAAACTAAATAAACATTAAAACAGAGGGGGTGCTCCTTGGTAGCTCAGTACGTTAAGCGTCTGAACTTGGCTCAGGTCATGATCTCACAGTTCTTGGGTTCAAGCCCTGAGTCTGGCTCTGTGTTGATAGCTCAGAGCCTGGAGCCTGCTTCAGATTCTGTGTCTCCCTCTCGCTGCCCCTCCCCCACTCATACTTGTCTCTGTCTGTCTCTCTCTCTCTCTCTCTCTCTCTGTCTCTCTCTCTCAAAAATAAACATTAAGATATATAAGCAACACCATGGAGTCTGGAGTCCTGAATTCATGATGCTGACACAAGAATCTCTATTTCATGTGAATATCCAAGAAGGGGAATGACTTCTGAGAATGTCACATGGTTTGTGACATCTGAGACCTTGCTTCTGTTTCCTGCTGCTCCTTACTTATGGGTGCCTGTTCTATGCCAGTTGCCATGCTTGGGACTTTAAACACTTTAACCCATTTAATTCTCACAACAGTTCATTGAATTAGACGTCATTCCCATTTTACTGGTAAGGAGGTTGAGGCTAGTCAAGCCACCTTTGCGTAAGGTCCATTAAATGCCTGACTTCAGATTTGAAGCCAAATCACCTTGACCCCAAATTCTTTTTCTCACTGTGTGAAATCAAGGACATGAGGAAGAATGGTTCTGGTGGGTTTGAAGCTAAGGGTTTTTCATAGTTTCCAAATGTTGCTGGTTTAGACCTTGCTAAGTGTCCACTCCATACACAGCAATGACACAGAGGACCACGTAATGGTGGAGCCAAAACAGAGTGATGTGGGGAAGAGGGACAAAAGGCAGCTGCTTTTCATTACGGTCTGTTCTGTGCTTGGCTGTGTGGGAAGTACAGAGGAGACTAAGACTCAGCTATCTGCTCTGGAGAGGTTTATGGTTTTGCGATGGGGACAGACACAGGAGACTGAGTGCAGTGCAAGGCAGAGTGAAGCAGGTGCCATCTTGGGGCTGCACACTGCTTCAGGGTCTCCAGGAAACTGAGACTGGTTTGGGCCAGGGATCCTGGGAAGGCAACCTTCACCGAAGGGCAGCTATGTGAACTGACCCTTGAGACAAGTGTAAGTTTTCCACGGGCCGAGTAGGGGAGAGGGCATTTCATGGGGCAAATAGGGGCATGTGGGATATGATGAGTCTGGTGTGGCTGCAGCAGAGGATGAGTGGGAGTATGTAGTGATGGAAGGGACCAAGAGGTAGATTGGGAGTAGGTTGTAGCAGGCCTTGAATGCCATAGAAAGAGCTTGTACTTTACATGTCAGGTCCTGGGGGCACTATCAAAACTTAATAAGGGAATGATGTGCTGTCAGGTGTGTTTTAGGATATCCTGCTGAAATATAGTGAAAGGCTTAAGAGGATCTACACCAGGACAATGGGAATATAAGGAGGAGATTAATGCAAGCACTTCAGAGAAGTCAAAGTATCTGGACTTTGTGTCTGAGATAGGACCGACCCATTGTTGTTTTTTGTGGGCCCTATCACATAGAGGACCAGACATATGAAAATTACTCATATCCCATATTAAATGTAATGTTTTACCATCAAAGATATTTGAAGGGATTTTGGGATTATCCTTAGTTTTGATTTTATAGTCTTAATTGGCACCAATCATTTCTTTTCAAGTCTTAAAGCATTTTGGAGGTCATTAAAATTCACTTGTGGGTGTGTTGTGCCCAGTGGCACTGAAGTAAGGGGCAGAAGGCTGTTGGATATGATTTACAGCTTTCCAGCTCAGGTATCTGGGAGGCTGGTGCTGCTAATTTACTGAGATTTAAGTCTTAAAAGAAGGAGCAACTCTGAGGGTGGGGAGGGGGCACAAAGAAGGCGTTCCGTGCTGACCATGTTCAGTGGAGCTCCTGTAGCAACTGTGGAGCCCAGGAGTGGCTGTGCCTGGGCTGAGCCCAGGAGGTGTCAATCTGACAGCCTCAGCACAGAAAGGAGAGAGGATTGCATGAGGGAAGAGAACAAACATTGACTTTGGGTAATGCCTACATTCAGGGTATGGGTGGAGGTGGAGGATCTAGAGGATGATGGTCATGTAACAACATGTATAGATGAAGAACCAAGGAAAGCCAAAGCTATGGGAATCCAGCTTCAAGAAAAGGATGGTTAATAGCATCTAATGTGGGAGAAGGATGCAGGGAAAGGATCAGAAGAGACCGTTAGTCTTGTAAGAGATTCAAGTGACCCTTAAGATAGCAGTTTTAGTGGAGGGTCGAAACTCATTTATCAGGAATTAGAGCGAAGCCATGGTGTGGAGGAGAAAGCAGTGAGTGCAGAGCTTGTCTGAGAACTGGGTGGGAAAAGGATGATTTGAGACAGGTCGAGAGAAGTTTTAGGTGATGGAGAGCATGGTTTGGTGGCTGAGAGGATGAGGAGCCCTTGCAAGGGAGGTTGGTGTGAGAAGGCAGCAAGGGATAAGAGAGGGTTGGTGGTTGATGGAAGTCTCTGGGAGGCTGGAAAGTATCAGGTGGCAGGGTAGCCAATCAGCACAGTCATGCCTGTGCCCTGACACAGATGAACAGTCGTCACAACCTACCACCTAGGTGGCACAGTGGGGTCCTGCACTTCTGTGGGTCTGCAGGGTGTCTCTGCGCTCCTCAAGGACAGGGATTTTACGTTAACTGGTAGTTTTCTATGCCCTGAATAGCACCTGGCACAGAGGATGACGCATCAGTGCCTATTTCTCAAGATCCTGTCACACTTATCACATCCGTCCTGCAACAACATCCTGAGGCAGGCTCCATCCTTTCTCTTTTCTTTTTTAATGGGATATAAGAGGTATGTGACACACGTGTAAGTTTGGAAGGATAGTTATAAAGCAAACATTCTTGCCTTCACACTTTCGCAGCCACCTGCATGCCCCTCCCCTTTTCTCAGGTCCTGTTTCTCTTGAAAATGTGGACAAGCTTGTACTAGGACTCCTCCTGTGCCTCTCAGGGCTGAATTCTGGGGCACTTGGACTTTCTGTGGAGGCAGGAAAAGAATATATGATGATCCTGTAGGGGAAACAAAGGGGCTCATTCAATGAGTTGGTGAAAGATGAGTCTCCTTGTTGATGGTGATAAGAGAGGATCTTGTTTCCTGAAAGCTCTCTGGGTGTGAATGCACTTTCTTTGCTTGGTTCATGTCACTGGGAGATTTCCTTCACGCCCAATGAACAGGAGGGCTCTTTGCTAGGAAGTTCAGCTCCTGTCATCCCAAACTCCATTTTGGGGAAAGGCAGAAGCCCAAGGATCAGGCCATAGTGGCAATTATCTTAGATTCTCGCAGTATGAAGCGTTTTATTAAGTGACAAGTATCTGACTTATGTTGTTGGCAATTTTACCTTTTGTCATCATGATGAGGTGGGAGACTTAACTTTTTACTCCTAAGTCTTTTCGGGAACACTTAAATTTTTCTCTTTTTCCTTTATACTTACAAATGTAATACAAAGCTTTCCTAATGTAAAGTTTTGCCAAAATACAGACCATAGAAAATGAAATCTCATCACCCACCTTCATTATTCCCTAGATAATCCTTTGCTATAATTTGATGCATATTCTTCCAGCTTTTGTTTTTAATTTTTTTTAACGTTTATTTATTTTTGAGACAGAGAGAGAGCATGAACGGAGGAGGGGCAGAGAGAGAGACACAGAATCGGAAGCAGGCTCCAGGCTCTGAGCCACCAGCCCAGAGCCCGACGCGGGGCTCGAACTCACAGACCGCGAGATCGTGACCTGAGCTGAAGTCGGACGCTTAACCGACTGAGCCACCCAGGCGCCCCTCTTCCAGCTTTTAAAAAATACAAATATTAATGAAACACATGATTACTATTTTTCAAAAATTTATATTCTGAATACTATTTCATAGCTTACATTGTTTTACTTAGGAATACACAAGGTCATCTTTCCACAATACATACTTGTAGACTTTCCTCATTCAAAATTATTCCATTATATACTTTATTTAACCATTTGTTTTAAGTTATTTATTTTGAGAGACAGAGAGTGAGCAGGAGAGGGGCAGAGGGAGAGAGAGAATCCCAGGCTGTCAGTGTAGACCTGGACAAGGGGTTTGACCCCAGGAACCCTGAGATCATGACCTGAGCCGAAACCAAGAGTTGGTCAGTTAACTGACTGAGCCACCCAGGGTGCCCCGAGTAACTCAGTTTCCTTTTGAATGTTCAACCCTTTATTTATTTTGGGGGTGGGTAGGAAAATAGGAGTTCACAGGTGTTTTCTTTTAATGTTTATTTTTGAGAGAGACAGACAAAGTTGGGGAGGGGCAGAAAGTGAGGGAGACACAGAATCTGAAGCAGGCTCCAGGCTCTGAACTGTTAGAGCCTGATGCGGGGCTTGAACTCACGAGCTGTGAGATCATGACCTGAGTTGAAGTCAGATGCCCAAACAACTGAGCCACCCAGGTGCCTTGTTTGTTTGTTTGTTTGTTTATTTTGAGAGAGAAAGGTAGACAGGCATGTGTGATTGAGGGGCAGAGAGAGGGAGAGAGAGAATCCCAAGCAGGCTCAGTGGGGCTTGAACTCACAAACTGCAAGATCATGACCTGAGCTGAAATCAAGAGTTGGACACTTAACCAACTGAGCCCCCCAGGTACCCCCTATTTAACCAATTTTTAAATGATGCCAAATTAGATTGGTGTTTGTTTGTTTGTTTGTGTGTGTGTGTGAGTGTATTTTTGCTCTACCCAATAATATGGAGCTAGTTTTAAACTACCAGGGTAGATGTTTGAGTTAAGGGGGCTAGTAAAATGAGGCCACGTTTGTTGGAAGATGGACAACTGATCTCCATGACTCCCTCCATTCTCTCCTGACAGGATAAGGAAAGACTTCTCCAGGGAAGTCTCCTGTGCCTTCTCCCAGGCAGGGCCCCTGTACCAACTTTTGTTATGAAGCATACTTAGACCAAATTACACTGCCATTTTGTTTTGCTTTTTGCCTTTCCTTCCTTCCTTCCTCTCCCTCCCTCCCTCCCTCCCTCTCTCCCTGCTTCTTCCCTTCCTTCCTCTCTCTTACTGAGGGTATCCAGTTGCAGCTTCCCCTCTAGTTCTCCCTTCCAGTCACCTGTGAGTGTCAGGCTCAGCAAGCCTCCCCCCCGCCCCCCAGCAGGGCCTCCACTGCTCCTGACTTTGATCTCATTTTATCCCCTGCTCGAGTTTCCAGTTTCTCTAGATGGTGCCCTTGTTAACATCTGCTGGCTTCCCCTGTAGTCTCATCTGCAAAATATATTAAATCTGCTTCCCCAAATCACTTACTCTATCCTTTAATGGATTTAAATACAAACCAAACTTAACACAGCTACCCCTTTGCCTTATGTTACCTGGTACTTATCCTCACTCTTTGTTCACTGTGCTGTGAATAGTACATTTCCATTTCTTGCCAGGTGACTTCATTTCTAGTGGAAACTCCTGCCCTGTGGTGTGGCAGAGAGAGACCTGCTTTGGCCATGGCCTGACCTGGCTTCGAATTCAGGTTCCGACACTTGCTGGCTGTGTAGCCTCAGCAGGTAATTTCGTCTTTAACGTCTTCATTTTCTTCCTTGGTAAAACCTGGAATAGTGATACCCACCTTGCAGATAGGATTGTGCTGTGGACTGGACACAAATGTGTGTCAGATGTCTGTAGGTAAGCAAAAATGATAGCTACTATTGTCATTATAGCTTGGTTTCTCTGTAGCTAATTTGTTCATTTTTACCTAATCTCATATGTTATAAGGGGTCAAAGAATCAATGCATCCAATGTCCCATTAGAAATGAATCAGGGGCGCCTGGGTGGCTCAGTCAGTTGAGCATCCGACTTTGGCTCGGGTCATGATCTCACAGTTTGTGGATTCAAGCCCCTCGTCGAGCTCTGTGCTGACCGCTCAGAGCCTGGAGCCTGCTTCAGACTCTTTGTCTCTGTCTCTCTGCCCCTCCCCTGCTTGTGCTCTGTCTCTCAAAAAATTAAAAAAATTTTTCAAAAAAGAAGTGAATCCTATAATAATGTGAAAATTTGAACATAATATTTTTCCCATTAACATTTCTTGTTCTTGGCAATAGTAAATTAAATAATAAAAATTTCGGACAAAAATTTAGATGTCTCCTTGGAGTCCCTTGTGCTAGAAATAATTTGTATTTTCCAGAGAAAAGCTGTTTTCATTTACACTGAATGGTTCTCAGAATCTGGATTCTTTTTCTCTCTGAAGTCTAGCAACTAAGTTGAGGGATGCTGTTTGTAGTTTGATCATTGCTGCAAGCGTGCAGCAAAGGGTCTCTAAGAACAGACTTTTCTCCATTCGTTTGAGGGTTTGTCATAGATTGCAATGGTGGTGGTTTTCTGGTGCCCTCACTGTCAAATCTGTGTACCCTGGTTGCTTGCAGGAGGCACACTGCATTTTTGGGTTTCATACTCGGCATTCTGGATTTGTTTGAAGTCTAGCCTTCGTTTACTGGTTTCTGGTGCTAATCCCTCAAGGCGATGCACTGGACCGTATGGACAAATGATAAAGAAATTAGAACACAGACTCAAATTTTCTTTGAGTCCCGAAGGAAAACTCAGAACCCTGTTCCCTGCACACACAGGCGGTGAACTTGTCTGAGGTCCTGCAGCATATCAACAACTGCTACCGCTTACTTTTTTATCTCTTATGCCATCATTCCTGTAGCCCCTCAACAGTGGCTCTCCCACACTTGGGGCCAAGTTTCCTTCCTCTCTGCCCAGAAGGGAACAAATTCTTGAGGATTCCTGCCCTTTAGGCGGAGCCCTCTCTTTTGAGGTGTTTTAAACTCCTGTATGAACAGGGATAAACTCTGGGAATCTTTTATCGCCCTGGATAGAGGGATTAGAAAACCAAAGGCATTCTCTTTGCAAAGTTTGCCCCTTGTAATTCTTTTGGGGAAGGTTGGGTAGTATAATCTCTTTCTTTTCTAATTTTTTTTTCAACGTTTTTATTTATTTTTGGGACAGAGAGAGACAGAGCATGAACGGGGGAGGGGCAGAGAGAGAGGGAGACACAGAATCGGAAACAGGCTCCAGGCTCTGAGCCGTCAGCACAGAGCCCGACGCGGGGCTCGAACTCATGGACCGCGAGATCGTGACCTGGCTGAAGTCGGACGCTTAACCGACTGCGCCACCCAGGCGCTCCAATCTCTTTCTTTTCAAATGAAAGGTTTTATGAGTAAGAGAAATGACTTGCCCAGAGTGTCCAGTTAGCAGGACTAAATTTTCCCTTCTAAACCCAGCAACTCTTGCTCCCCTGCTGAACTTGGCTAAGCCTCTTGAGGGGTGTCCTGCTGACCTTGCTTAGCAGATGGCTCAGAGGCAAGTAAGTGGTGTTGAGAAAGTCGGATGGTCTGCTGCTGAGGGAAAGAACTTGGCGGTGCCTCTGCCCTCCCTCCCACCGGATCCTCCCTCTCAGGTGGCAACTGTGGAGAGTCCAGGTGAGGAGGTTCATGAAGGGCTCTTGGCTCAAACTTGTAACATGAGCATCAGGAAGCTCCTCTCTCACTAGGAGAGCTGCCTTGCAAAACAACGGCAGTCCTGTCTGCTCCCAAAGCAGGATGCCTAGAGAGACTGCCTCCTGGACTTGACCGCATTTTGCCTGCTTAAGTTGGTGGCAGCTACAGACCCCAGCATTAACGCACGGCTTCCTTTTGTTTCCTCCCCTGAACCACGCAAGGTGGCTCTGAGGCCAGCTGGGCTGAGTGTGTCCTTGCCATCTGCCAGGCTCACTCCTTGGGCCGGAGCCTGGGCTTTGGCCAGTGCTTCCGCAGCTCCACCCGGCGCCCCAGGCCCACGAGCCTCTCTCAGTGGCACTGCACAGGTGTCCTACCAGGGTCCTGCTCCAGCCCTGCAAGACAGTGTTGCCAGAGAAGGCAGGAAGGGGTAGGGTTCAAGTAGCTCTCTCTGAGGCGGTCATGGTGGCAAAGGAGCTGTTGAATCTCCCCCTCTACTGGGACGCACTCACCACAGTCCCCTGGTTTCTTGCCATGTTGTACGTGTGTGCTTGTATGTTCTATGGTCCCAGTGGCTGCAAGAGGAATTGTGTGGAAAATCCAAGTTGGAGGCCACTTATTAAGAGCTCACATGTCTCTTCAGCTAATTATGTCGTGTTAGAATACAAAGGATGATGATGTCTTGTGATAGAGATATTTTATCTACTAGAATCTCTTTTTTCATCTCAAGCCATGAAGAATAACTTTTTAGAATGTTATTTTGATATTTTGTAAAGAATACTGTTTACAATGCGTTCCCCTTTGGTGATAGACAAGCGTCCATATGTTAGTGCACCCCAAAACTGCCCAGACTTTTCTTCTTCTCATAGGTACATCATTGACTCTGTCTGTCTGTCTGTCTCTCTCTCTCTCACACACACACCCACACACACACTCTTTCCCTCTCTCTCAGCTTTTTACAAGCTGCCGCTGCTTTTTGAGTTTATTCACTACTCCTCAAAGTGTTCTGCTGGTTGAGAAGCCCTCTGCCTGTTTAGTGGAGCATCAGGACTGCCCTTTTCTTCTACAGAGCCAACTGGTTCCAGGCGTCCCTGCTGTCATTTGACCACAGAGTGGTTGTGTGAGGTGCCTGCTTTCTGGCGAGTTGCCCCAAATTAAGGGCAAGGGCCCCAAGGATGACCTCAGTCAGGTGCCACTTCCTGAAAGGGGTGATCATGGAGCCGGGCCCATCTGAGGGGCATCAGCAGCCCTTCTCTGCCAGGCTCTCTGTGATCACAGAGAACTCATTTGTAGGAAAGTTTCTGGGCTGAGGTAGTGCTGTTTTGTTCATCAGGAAATAATACCGAGTTTCTCAGTTTTCTCATTAATGAGGGGCAAGGCCTTGGCCTGGAGCAGGGAGTGAGTCTCCCGGCATCCTGGAGGATGGGATGGGAATTTGAGGAGGTGTCCTCCCACCCATGTGGCTTTCCGGACCTGGTCAAGCTAGGGGAAATTCTGTAAGACCAGCCGAGGCAGAACTGATGTAGGGAGTGCAGACTTGTACCCTCTGGGCGAGAGAGAAAGAGCTATATCCAGTGGAGGATCTGGAAAGCTGTTGAATGTTTTTGCCCAATGCTGTGTTAAATTCTGTTAAATTCCCACTGTGTGAGAGGTCTCAACCTCTTTTGAGTCTTCATCCCTTTTCTTTCTCGCTGTTTTCCTGGAGCCTATAGACAAACTCAGGCTTCTCCCATTAGATAAAACTGTCCTCTGGCCCCGCATCTCTGTCTACCTATTGTCAAAGCCCCATCAAAAATTTCAAAGGAACGAGCTACATATTATCTTTTCCTTATTTATTCCACGCCCCACTTCAGTTGGGCTTGTGGCCCCAGGACTTCACAGAAACTATTCTGTCAGCCACCATTTGTGAATAACTAAAGTTCTCTGGGGTGTTAGAAGCTGTTGTTCGCTCCTTGCTTCTGGAAGTTTTTTCCCCTGAGGCTTCCAGACATGGTTATCTCCTGACTTGCCTTGTTCTTTGTTGGCTACTTTTTCTTAGCATACCCCAAGGGTTTCTAAGAGTCCGTCCGCAGCCTCATTCTGGACACTCTATACCCCTTTTTTATTTTTTATATTTTTATGTTTAAAAAAAATTTTTTTTTAACGTTTATTCATTTTTGAGACAGAGAGAGACAGAGCATGAATGGGGGAAGGTCAGAGAGAGAGGGAGACACAGAATCTGAAACAGGCTCCAGGCTCTGAGCTGTCAGCACAGAGCCTGACGCGGGGCTCGAACTCACGGACCGTGAGATCATGACCTGAGCCGAAGTGGGACGCCCAACTGACTGAGCCACCCAGGCGCCCCTCTATACCCCTTTTTTTATTTTTATTTTTTTAGAAACATAAATTAAAATTTATTTTATTTTTTTTTCAGTATATGAAATTTATTGTCAAATTGGTTTCCATACAACACCCAGTGCTCATCCCAAAAGGTGCCCTCCTCAATACCCATCACCCACCCTCCCCTCCCTCCCACCCCCCATCAACCCTCAGTTCTCAGTTTTTAAGAGTCTCTTATGCTTTGGCTCTCTCCCACTCTAACCTCTTTTTTTTTTTTTTCTTCGCCTCCCCCCTGGGTTTCTGTTAAGTTTCTCAGGATCCACATAAGAGTGAAAACATATGGTATCTGTCTTTCTCTGTATGGCTTATTTCACTTAGCATCACACTCTCCAGTTCCATCCACGTTGCTACAAAGGGCCATATTTCATTCTTTCTCATTGCCACGTAGTACTCCATTGTGTATATAAACCACAATTTCTTTATCCATTCATCAGTTGATGGACATTTAGGCTCTTTCCATAATTTGGCTATTGTTGAAAGTGCTGCTGTAAACATTGGGGTACAAGTGCCCCTATGCATCAGTACTCCTGTATCCCTTGGGTAAATTCCTAGCAATGCTATTGCTGGAATAGCAATAGCTATTGGGTATTGGGTAGGGTAGGCCTATTTTTAATTTTTTGAGGAACCTCCACACTGCTTTCCAGAGTGGCTGCACCAATTTGCATTCCCACCAACAGTGCAAGAGGGTTCCCGTTTCTCCACATTCTCTCCAGCATCTATAGTCTCCTGATTTGTTCATTTTGGCCACTTTGACTGGTGTGAGGTGATATCTGAGTGTGGTTTTGATTTGGATTTCCCTCATGAGGAGCGACGTTGAGCATCTTTTCATGTGCCTGTTGGCCATCTGGATGTCTTCTTTAGAGAAGTGTCTATTCATGTTTTCTGCCCATTTCTTCACTGGGTTATTTGCTTTTCGGGTGTGGAGTTTGGTGAGCTCTTTATAGATTTTGGATACTAGCCCTTTGTCCGGTATGTCATTTGCAAATATCTTTTCCCATTCTGTTGGTTGCCTTTTAGTTTTGTTGGTTGTTTCCTTTGCTGTGCAGAAGCTTTTTATCTTCATAAGGTCCCACTAGTTCATTTTTGCTTTCAATTCCCTTGCCTTTGGGGATGTGTCAAGTAAGAAATTGCTACGGCTGAGGTCAGAGAGGTCTTTTCCTGCTTTCTCCTCTAGGGTTTTGATGGTTTCCTGTTTCACATTCAGGTCCTTTATCCATTTTTACTTTATTTTTGTGAATGGTGTGAGAAAGTGATCTGGTTTCAATCTTCTGCATGTTGCTGTCCAGTTCTCCCAGCACCATTTGTTAAGGAGACTGTCTTTTTTCCATTGGATGTTCTTTCCTGCTTTGTCAAAGATTAGTTGGCCATACGTTTGTGGGTCTAGTTCTGGGGTTTCTATTCTATTCCATTGGTCTATGTGTCTGTTTTTGTGCCAACACCATGCTGTCTTGATGATGACAGCTTTGTAGTAGAGGCTAAAGTCTGGGATTGTGATGCCTCCTGCTTTGGTCTTCTTCTTCAAAATTACTTTGGCTATTCGGGGCCTTTTGTGGTTCCATACGAATTTTAGGATTGCTTGTTCTAGTTTCGAGAAGAATGCTGGTGCAATTTTGATTGGGATTGCATTGAATGTATAGATAGCTTTTGGTAGTATTGACATTTTGACAATATTTATTCTTCCAATCCATGAGCACGGAATGTTTTTCCATTTCTTTATATCTTCTTCAATTTCCTTCATAAGCTTTCTATAGTTTTCAGCATACAGATCTTTTACATCTTTGGTTAGATTTATCCCTAGGTATTTTATGCTTCTTGGTGCAGTTGTGAATGGGATCAGTTTCTTTATTTGTCTTTCTGTTGCTTCATTATTAGTGTATAAGAATGCAACTGATTTCTGTACATTGATTTTGTATCCTGCAACTTTGCTAAATTCATTATACCCCCCTTTTTAGAACCATCTTGCCTGCTTCTGGTATTTTTGCTGCCACCTATTTATTGCTGATGACTCTAAATATCTCCAGACTGTTTCCCCAGGACTTAGCCTCAGGCTAAGTGTTTCCACCTGGATATCCCACAGGATGTCTGAGACTCCTACTGCTGTCCTTATGCATGCTCTTCCCCCATTCTTTGCCTGTCTAAATCTTAGTTGTCCCATAGGTATCAATTTAAAGGCCACTTTCTCTGGAGGACTTCCCATATCCCCCAGGGTAGGTAAGTTACCCTGTTACCCTTTGTCTACTACCCATACTTCTCTGAAGCACTTTGCAATTTGTAAATTATAAATTATTTGTAATGATTCAGTGGCTATTTATGTTCCCCACTAACTGAAATCACCATGAAAGCAGAGAGCCTCTCCGTTTTGCTTCATGATTGCATACCCAACTTCTAACACTATGGCTATCACAGCATGTGGACTTGATACATGTTTCTGACCCACTGAAATCATCATTCCTTCTTACAAACCTCCTGCTCTTGCAGTTGTCCTCCTGGTTGATAGAATCACCATCCACTTAGTCACCCAACATGGAGAAGTCACTCTGGACCCTTTTCTTCCTCTAATGTGCCATTTCCACTTGCCCACCAGTGTCCTAAATAGTTTTGTAACCTGATCACTCCTTACCAACTTGACTACCAAAACCCTAGTTCATACCCACATCATCTCTTGTCTCAGCTACTTTAATCACATCCTAATTGTTTTCCTTGCTTGTAATTGTGTTCCTTCCTCTTTAAATCGATTCCTTCATACACCTGCCAGAGGAAGCTTTCTGGAAGGAAAATCTAGCCATTCCGAACATTTGGAACCCTTCACTGACTTCCCGCTACTCAGCTCCTTTAGCACAACATGTAAAGGCTGACTGGGATATGGTCCTTGGTCTGTCTCCCAAACCTCACCATGCTCCTAGAAGTTTCCCATGAACTTCAGGCTATCCCTTCCTTCCTTTCATGCCTTGTGTATGTTTTCCTCTTACTTGGAATACCCCTGCCTGTCATGCCTACCTCTTCTCCATCTTCCTCAACTATGCCTGGAAAATTCCTATTCTTCTTATAAGATTTAAATTCTGATTCCTACCTACCCACCTTGGCAGAAGGCCATCTCTGTTGTGCTTCTGGAAGGCCCTGGCTATTTATCTCTCTCCACATTAGGAGTTAGCCTGTTTTTAGACTGTCTCAAATACTTACCTGCCAGCTCCTGAGGCCAGGGATGAGGTTTTTTTTTTTTTTTTTTTTTTTTTTAATTTTTTTTTTTCAATGTTTATTTATTTTTGGGACAGAGAGAGACAGAGCATGAACGGGGGAGGGGCAGAGAGAGAGGGAGACACAGAATCGGAAACAGGCTCCAGGCTCTGAGCCATCAGCCCAGAGCCCGACGCGGGGCTCGAACTCACGGACCGCGAGATCGTGACCTGGCTGAAGTCGGACGCTTAACCGACTGCGCCACCCAGGCGCCCCCAGGGATGAGGTTTAATCATCTTTGTTACCCCAATGTCTAGCAACGTCCTTGGCACATATCATGCTTTTTAAAGAAAAGTGTGGATGAGCTCAAAACAATGGGATTGAGGGACATGTTTCTACTACTACTACTGATATTAATAGGTATTTCCTGCTCTCTTTCTAACTGCTAAGCATTGTCCTAGGTATTGTACATATATACATATGAAGTTTCATAGATGTAAATCTTCACAACCACCCTGTAAATTTGGTAATGTTAATATTCTCACTTTATAGACGAAGAAACCAAGGCCCAAGGTTGCACAGTTAGTTAGTGACAGAGCTGGGATTTGAACTTGAACAGTCTGCTCCAGAGCCCTGGCTCTTAATCCTGTCGCCGTATGGCCTTTCCACTAGCAAAGATAACATACGTGGACTTTAAAAAGCTATGCATCTAGGGGCACCTGGGAGGCTCAGTCTGTTTTCTAATGTTTATTCTCAGCTCAAGTCTTGATCTCAAGGTCATGAATTCAAGCCCTGTGGTGGGCTTCATGCTGGGCAGGAAGCCCTACTTAAAAAAAAAAACAAAAAATGAAAAAACCTAGGCATCTAACTCTTTGTGTTGCATGCTAAGTCTGAGAGAGTTCTCTGTCCTCAGAGAGGGAAAAAATCCAAAAGTGGTCAACAGGGCAAGTAGTGGGTTTCTCTGGACATATCTATGGGAAGTAGGTTATTACCAGGTCAGTATGGTGGGTCAGGTTCATTAAGAGTATGACATGTAGGTAGACAGAAAGATGACCAGATCAGGGCGAGCTTTAGTCCCACATTTAATACTTCTATATCCAGTGTCTCAAAGACCACACTTAATCACCTGGTTCTCTGCCATGCTATTGAATGAGGGTGGAAAAACATTAAACTCTGGTTGTCATTAGTCCCTCAGAACAGAGTTTGACAGGAGGAAAGGAAAGGTGTGGAGGGAGAGAAAGAATTATGGCATCATTGGGAAAGGAGACCATTGGGGAAAAGGGAAGGCTAGGGGCTCCATTAAAAAAAAAAAAGAAAAAAAAGAAAAACCTTTGTTTACTTCACATTTTCATACAGACTGGTACCTAAAGAATGAGAAGAAAATACAAAGTGCTGGTGTTACACCTGTTTGGCTTCTCCCAACATTTGGAACCTTCACTTAGGGGAGCTGGGGGGGACACCAGTGCCTTTGCCCACGCTATGGTGACAGCTCAGGCCTGAGCTCTGAATGCAGCCTGGTTTGTGGGTGGGCCCTGGGTGAGGGGTCTGAAGCCTGAAGATGTTTGCTGGTATTGTCTGTGTTGGTGTGATGGGAGAAAATTATTATAAGAAAAAGGCTGTTTTGAAAATAAATCCGAGGTTGAATCAATTTGTTCTGAAATCCTGCTGGAGAGTTCCAAGGTGTGATTCTAAATAAATCATCCACAGGTATGTGTGGACAGGGTCTAGAGAGGCCCTTTCCTGCTGCCATATGCATTGACACATGGTATTGGACACTTAGTGGGCATTCAAACATTAAATCCTTCTTCCAGGCCACTTTGGGAGTGAGAAAGCAGGGGTCAGAAAACTTTTTCTGTACATATTTTTGATTTTGTGGGCCTGTACAGTCTGTCACATTCCTGTTTGTTTTACATTCCTTTAAAAAATGTAGGATCTTCTTCTTCCCAGGGGCGCCTGGGTGGCTCAGTCGGTTTAGCGTCTGACTTTGGCTCAGGTCATGATCTCATAGTTCATGGGTTTGAGCCCTGCGTAGGGCTCTGTGCTGATAGTTCAGAGCCTGGAGCCTGTTTCAGATTCTGTGTGTCTGTCTCTATCTGCCCCTCCCCCACTCTCTCCCAAAAATAAACATTTAAAAAAATGTTTTTTAAATGTAGGATCTTCTCTTAGGTCATGTGCTGTACAAAAACAAAGTAGCAGCTATTGTTTGATTTCTCCTGGTCTAGTACAATAACGCAGCTGTGGCTTCAGGCTCTGCTGTGTGCAGAGTGAGTGCTCCAAGAGAGCCCAGGTTGCATTAAGCTTTGTCTCTGAGTAGTAGAGCTCTCGTGGCATGAGCTGGGTTAATACTCTAGACCAGGAGTTTGCAAACAAGTCAAAACTGGAACTTGGGGGCTACTCCTTATTGCTGAAGGTGAGCAGGAGGTTATTGACCACATAGACCCTCTTCCTGGCCTCCTGATTACAATGGCCACAAAGTGCAGGGGTGATTAATGAAAACAGCAAAGGTCTCACTTAACTCTGAGGGTGACCCCATACTTGGAATGGCTCTAATCCTAGTGACTGAGATAGGAATCCCTGACCTTGAATGGGAGAATGACTTGAAATAAGCACGGTTCCATTCAACAGATGAAAAAGCAAACTTCTGCTTCTAAAGAGGAAATGCACAAATATTACTATGTCTGGACTGAGTTAGGTCCAAGTTTTAATAAAATGGGGCCCAAACTTCCAATTATATTGTTGCCATTGTCCCTAACTCTTTTCAAGGGACTAAGTTAATTTGTTTTTTTTATTTATTTTTTTTTTTTTAATTTTTTTTTCAACGTTTTTTATTTATTTTTGGGACAGAGAGAGACAGAGCATGAACGGGGGAGGGGCAGAGAGAGAGGGAGACACAGAATCGGAAACAGGCTCCAGGCTCTGAGCCATCAGCCCAGAGCCTGACGCGGGGCTCGAACTCACGGACCGCGAGATCGTGACCTGGCTGAAGTCGGATGCTTAACCGACTGCGCCACCCAGGCGCCCCAAGGGACTAAGTTAATTTAGATAGAACTGTGACACTCATTTGTCACTTAGAGTAGATTTTTTAGAGATACTGAGAGCTAAGAGAGTTATAGGCTAACCCATCTTATGCCTAATCCCTCACTCAGTGGTTGGAGTTAACGGGCTTGCGTTGTTTCCTCTCTCATGTCAATTTTCAGGTCCATGGTCAGCTTATTTGAAGCCATTAGAGAAAATGTGTTCAAAATTCAGAATGTTGTAGATCTAACATTACAGTGTTTGGGTGGCATCCTACAATCAAACATGCTATTGTTTTTACAGCAAAAAACTGATATTTACATGAAGAAGGATAAGTGAAGACTATCAATTAGCCTCACCTCAGGATAATGCCACCAAATGAATTATGAAGATCTTAGGTGTTCAAAGCTTTTTGGATTTCATAACTGTTGCAGATAAGGGTTTATGATCCATATCATGTTTCTTAAATTAGACTAGAAGCTCTGTGAGTGTAGAGACTGTATCTTCCACAGTGCCTACCTAGCATGGTGCCTGTACATAGTAGGTGCTCATTAAAAATCAACTGGCTTTTTCCTTGATTAACATGTACATGATGATATCAGTCAAGAGTGTTGTGTGGCTATTAAACAACTAGCCCTTTTCCATTTTTCTCTTTTCAAAATGTATTCTCAAAATGTTGGAATTCTCCTATAAGCTATAGTTAAACCAAAAGCTGCCTCAATGGATCATAGGTTGGAAAGTAGTAAATAAAGTAAAAGCAGTTAGACTGTGCATCTTGGTGGATAAGTGGATGATTTGTGGAGGTGTCTTGCAGTTTTGTAATTCAGTAACTATAATATGCACAATAATTAGCTTATTAACAATAGTGATAAAATTGGATATCAGAGAAGGTTTATTGTGCCATAGTCTTAACTACTCATTTAACCCATGAACTAAAAATGACTAAGTGCTATACTAACAATATTGAAAACGTTGCCAGCAGTGAGGTCATCCTCTGCAAACATCTGGCCAGCTCTTTTACACAGGGCTGAGTCTCATTTGGGAGCTCCTAATTTGAGAGAAATAAGGGGAATTGGGCATAGGTGTTAACAAGAGCAAAGAAAAGGAACATGATTTTAAAATGGAATCCATAGGGGCGCCTGGGTGGCTCAATCGGTTAAGCGTCCAACTTCGGCTCAGGTCATGATCTCCTGGTTCGTGGGTTTGAGCCCTGCTTACAGCTCAGAGATTCTGTGTCTCCCTCTCTTTCTGCCACTCCCCCTACTCATGCTCTGTCTCACTCTCTCAAAATATGAATAAATGTTAAAAAAAAGAAAATTTTAAATGGAATCCATAGGGGTGCTTGGGTGGCTCAGTAGGTTAAGCATCCAACTCTTGATCTCAGCTCTTCACTTGTATAAAAAAAGATAAAATGGAATCCACGATAAAAGGCTGTGAAGGTTTTGGTATTGGGGTATTATAAAACAATGGGGCACCTGGGTGGCTCAGTCATTTGAGTGTCCAACTTCAGCTCAGGTCATGGTCTCACCGCTTGTGAGTTCAAGCCCTGCGTTGGGTTTGGTGCTGACAGCTCAGCCTGGAGCCTGCTTTGGATTCTATGTCTCCCTCTCTCTCTGCCCCTCTCCTGCTCACACTCTGTCTCTTTCTCTCAAAAATAAATAAATGTTAAAAAAATCTTTTTAAGACAAGAGGATGCATATGTGGAGACAGGGAGCATATAGGAAATTTCTGTACCTTCCTCTTAAAAATTTTTGGAAGAATAAAAGGCAAGAGCAGTGAGAGTGATTTTTTTTTATAGCTCTATCTTTGCATTGAAGGTAATATTGGAGGAACCATCATTTAGTTATTTTTTTAAGTAGATTTTAATGGCATTAAAGAACGAAAACAAAACATAAAACTTATAAATGAGATGCTGTGAGCCACCAGAAAAGATCATCAAAAAATGTCATGGAAACCTCTATTAAGAGTGGCTTTAAGGGGCGCCTGGGTGGCTCAGTCAGTTGAGCATCTGACTTCAGCTCAGGTCATGATCTCGCGGTTTGTGGGTTTGAGCCCCAGGATGGGCTGTGTGCTGACAGCTCAGAGCCTGGAGCCTGCTTCAGATTCTGTGTCTCCCTCTCTCTCTGCCCCCGCCCGCCCCAATGTCTCTGTCTCCTTCAAAAATAAATAAACATTAAAAAAAAAGTGGTTTTAAATATCTTCTCTTGATCAGTATAAATGTGAGGACACAGATGAGAGGGATCAAAGCACTCTGCAGAGAAAGGATGTGTGTGATCACTGCTTAGACACTGTGGACGAAGTGGACGTGTGAGGGTGCTACAGAGTGGTTCCCTTTGTCTCAACCATGGAGAGGCTTGCAGTGAAGGAAGTGAGATACACTTCTTTTCAAGAGCTAGTCTGTGCTTGTTGATACAACAGCAGAGGGTGGGATGCCCCCTTAGGCATGAACTCCGTAGTGAGTTTCAAGTGGTCTATTTTGAACCTAGCCTGTAAAGGAAGGGAATATAATAGGTCAGTGTTTCCCACCAGCTGGCCGGTTGCCTGATAGAAGTAAATGCTTTCATCATAGACTCTCTTCTTGCTGTTTGGGCTTAAGAATTTGGTGGTTCTTCCCAGCTCCAGATTTCCTCTTCTGAGTTGACATTCTGACTCCAAGCCAGTGTGGCTTGAAGGAGCTGTCGCCAACCTGGCAAGGTACCTGAAGGATAAATGAATAAGCTTTTCCTATTCATCTACCCAGTCCCCAGTGCCCTCTGGACACAGGTTGGAAAAGTCTGCTCTAGATGTTCACATTAGGGTCCTCTTAGCAAAACCTTATACTGGAGAAAGGGCTATCTGCAGATATGTTCTGCCCATCTTCCCTCATGCAGACAGAATATACCTCATGTGGCCAGGATTTTGGCCTTTGATGTTTTTTTTAGGAGTGATGACCAGCAGCCAAGTTGGGCTCTCTTCACAGGTCTGTTGGACCACTGTTTCTAGTGAATTTCTGATTTAACTTCCTGAGGCTTTGAAGACTGGATACCTGTCCTATAACTAGGCTCAAGGCTGCAAAGCCTGTGAAAAACGAGGGAGATCATACCCTGAAGTGATTCTACATACAGACCAAGTAGCTTTTATGGCTGTTAAGTAACATTGGGATAGAGGCTCTACTAGTGGGTGATTGGTTCTTGGAAGCTTAGTAGGCTAGCTGCAGACCAGCCTGGACTTAGACATTCATGCTTTTGGCAAGCACTTCTCTCTCCAAACACATGGGCTCCTCTGCTCTGAGCTATGGCTGGAGTGCTTGATGTCCCTTTCACCTTATCTGCTAGAGGAGATTGGAATCTGTTGAGTTGACTTCTTGCTGTCAGCATTCAAGCATGTGAAAGATCAGTGAGACAAAGGCCCTTTCTGACATGTTGAGAACCCAATTCAAATAAGCCATTCGTGTATATGGTTCATACATTACCTAAGCATGCTCAGTTATATCATCTCCCCGTCATTGCCTTATTGTAATGAGATCATGAATTTTTTGAAGGCAGAGGATACTTCCTTTTCCTACAGTACACTGCCACGAGCCCTGCAGGTGCTCAGTAAATATTAATTGAATTAATCAGCTGCCACAACACAGGTGCACACATTTATCTGCCTTGTGCTTTCATCCAGCTACGAATATAACTTGTGCATTCAGCTGCCCTTGCAGGAGCATAGGACCTACACCACCCCCCAGCCGCATACCTGCACAGGCTTTCTGCAGCTGTGTATTGTCTAGACCGCTTTAGCCAAACATGCTCTGCAAAGCAGTTAGTTAGGCCCACTAACCCTTGTACACATAGCCTTTGTAGTACCTACAAAGTAGGTAGTACCTACAAAGCTGTAGTACCTAGCTTTGAGGGTCCTTAACAACTCCCTCTTTCTTTCCCACCCCAGTGTTTTCTGATGTTTCCAAGGGTTTAAGGAGAATGAGGTTCACTCCCCACTCCACTTCTGGGGCAGGGTTTTTAATTACCATGTCGGCTTTGTTCTGTTGTTGAGATCAGGCTTCTCTGTGTAGGGAGAAGGGAATTCCAGTCATCCTGATGCATTATAATCAAGTTACTTACCACAAGTCAAGAGTAACAGTTCTCTGCTTTCATTCTGATCACAGCAGGTGATACGGGAACGTAGCATCTCGTATTTCACTAGGTGCTTTAGGCTGTGGTCGCAGCATTGCTTTACAGTGGTGGTGTTCAATATTTTAAGAACCGTGAAGCCATTAAAAATTTTATCTCAACCTCATGGTCTGCCTACTTTATACATAAAATGTAGAATGTACCTTTTAGGAATCAATATTGGCCCAAAATACCTGACCACAAAATATATTTACCAAACAACACACACACATTAAAAACCAAAATGAGGGGCGCCTATCTGGCTCAGTTGGTGGAGCGTGCACCTCTTGATCTTGAGGTTGTAAGTTCAAGCCCCATGTTGGGTGTAGAGATTACTTTAAGAAAATAAAAATCTTAAAAATACATACGTACATACATACCAAAATGATAAAATTTAAATGGACTAAGAAATAATTTGACTCAAAAATGAAAACCATTGATAAGCCTGTTACAGATGTGATCATTTCACAATGTTAGATACACAGATGGGAAGCTCTGATCCCTAAAAAACTCATAATTTCATACTGTCAAAGGCTGTTACATCTTGGTAAGTCTGTAAGATGGGTGATCCTGCTGTCTCCTAATACTAGTACCACAACCTTTCATCTCCAGAATCCTACAGTTTGGTAAAATTTTAAATTTAAGAACATAGCGCTGTGCTCAGAAAATATCTAGGGAATGAATGAATGTGAATTATTCACAGAGAAGCAACTTTTGTTCATTTCAATTTCTAGTTGATAGGGAGGAGGGGAGTGGCAAGTGTTTTCGTTGACAAGCTCAGATTTACAGCTTGTAAATAAGTTGGCAGTTCCCAAAGACATATGTGACTTGTGCCCTGCAGTTAGTGTCTGTTCTGTGTTCATGAACTTCATGTATGTGTTCGTAATATATATACCACTAAGCATACACAGAGTTACCGACATTTGGCGGGCTAACCATCTACTTCTGTTCAAAGGCAAACACTTGTTAAGTGGATATTTTCTGATAAGGGTGTCTACATGTAGTGGGTGTAGCAAACTGTGTAGGGCACAAAAAGAGATAAGGAAGGGGAGCGGGCCAGTGCTGTCATGCCCAGATAATGGGTGGGGACCGAGGGGTTCCTTTCATATGGCAGTCCTGGGCTGGCTTGGTTATGGATTGCTTTGGATCTTGCATTTTCGAGTGTTTTGCTTGTTTTCAATGTATGTCTATCCATCAGTCTCTCTTTTTAACATGGGAGTATTACTTCTTATCCATAGTGAGAACAACAGTTCAAGGACTTGGGACTTCCGGGTCTTATTTCTGGTTGGGTTAGTGACCTGAAATGCTCAGGCCTGTTAGGAATAGCAGTTTCTTCTCAATTTCTGAAGTAGCACGCTGTGGTCTCAAAGGCAACACAGGAGCCAGATGGCTTTCTAAATACTGAGGTCTTAGATTAGGTGGGATCCCCAAAACGCAGTTTGGATGTATTTTGGAAATGTTTGGCTATTTTTGGTAGAAATAGGATGGGGAATGGAAGAATAGTAAATCCAACTTTTATAAATGGGAGGTATTTATGGAAAACCCTAGCATCTTCGTTTCTTTTCAATTGAAGTCCTGCTAAATGTTAATGTGAATTAGTGGACCGTTAACAAAGTTGAAAATGGTCGTGAGCAGCAATTCATCCAAAAGTTATGCTGTCAGATCGGGGGCAGGCACGTATAGGTCACGCTTCACCCCTTGCCGCTCATGGTTCTGTGACCTGGGACAAGTTCCTTAACTTCTATAAGCTTTAGTTTCTTCATTTATAAAATGAAGAAAATGAAAATCACTCGTAGGAGTGTATCGATAATGAATGAGCTACGTGTACCAGGCATTTAGCACAGAGCCTGCCATATACTAAGTCCTCACAGACATGATTGTTGTTTTTGTTGTTGTTTTATGTGATGGTATTCCACAAATGTCTGTTGTTGAAGGTACAACAATGTCTGTTGTGTGTTGGGACCTGATCCCATCACAGATGAGTAGCCAGTGGTTTGGCCACCTGGAGTGCAGGGAGAGGATTTGGGTGGAAATAGCTGTGGACAGTTCATGACTGAGGGCATTCATGCTCTCGTGATCAAAGGTAACTGTAAAAATAAAGAAGATTGGGTTTCTAGCCAGTGCTTTTTACATTGGGACTCCTGCTGAGCAGCTCTTGGCAAGCACAGCCATCACATACTCACATAAGGATTCTCTGCTGAGCTTGGATGCACCATTTTGAGGATAGATATACTCTGCCGTTGTTGGATCTCAACTGCAACCTTTTTGGTTGTTGGTTGGGATCTTCTAAAGGCCTAGAAGACATCACTTTTATAATTAAAAGTAACCCAACAAAACATATTAGGTTAGCTGAAAGGAAATACACCTAATTAATAGTCCTGCCTAGGCTAAAACAGTTCTGTTCCAGGATGGGAGGCTAGTGGTGATGGTGGAACGGTTTGGGTCAGGGCACATGAGCATAAGTGAAGAAAAGAAGATCGATGCTCATACTCTCTGAGTCTGCAACTGGCTGTAGAGGGTAAGCTGCCAAGATGAGCCAGGCAGCATTCCCCTCCATGCCCAATCCACTCTTCTCTCAGAACCCAGCTCCTTGGGTTGGCTTGACAGCTGGCTGCCTTCATCCACAGAAGGCAGCCCTTGGAACAAGCCTGAAATCCATGCTAACTCTTAGCAGAAGGTCACTCCCACCCCTTTTTTTTCTAGGATGAGAAGCTAGAGATTGTGACAAGGCTATGACCAAGTTAAAATGAGAAAGTAAGGAAGTTACTGCTTTGTTTGTTGTGGAAAAATTGTGGCAAACATTCAGACACTAATTTGTTGTCTCCCCCCAGTGGAGTAAAGACATTTCTCTCTCCACTGGAGGGAAGATAGAGGAGGGGGTGGTGTCACACGACAAATCTTGAGCAGCAACAGCAGGACTGCTCTGCATCCTTCCCCCTGAGTATCTCTTGTACGCATGTGTCTGGGACATCATGGGAGATGGTTGCTCTCTCATGCCTGCTCCTGGCACCATAAAAGCCTTGAGAAGTGCAAAAGCACAGGCTGCTTGTTTTACTCAGAAATCTGTCATCTGACATTTAGAGGATCTACACAGATACCCCAAAAGGGTAAGATGGCCAGTACCCATGTAGATGCCATGTCAATACTGGATAACATTTCTGATCATTAAAAAAATCCCTCAGTTTCTACACGTCCCCAGCTTTTAAGTGCCATGAGCAGAGTGGGGACTAACTGCTGTTTATTACTGGAGAAACTGGATGCATAAAGTGGGGCTAACGATTCATTCTTCTGAGTTGTGGAAATAGCAAGAGACCTGGCACAGTGCTAGTGGCATACAAGTATTCAGGGCTGTGCTCCGTGCCAGGTGCTCTGGTAAGGACCCCAAATACGTTATCTCATTTGATCCAAACACCAATCTGTAAGGTGGTGGCTATTATTAACTCCACTTTATAGATAAAGGGCGGCTTAGAGTTGAAATAAATGGCCTAAGGCCATACGGCTAGTGAGCAGCTAAGTTTGGAGTCATCTCTGGCAGTCTAACCCCAGATGCCCCTAACCACTATGCCACACCACCCGGTGCACTTCCCCAGATCAAAGTCACCTTAGTCTATTTCTGGCACCAAATCCCTTGTGTGATACCCTCTGGTTCTTTCTGAAGCTGGTTCAAGTCCTTGCTGAATGGAGGAGTATTGCCACCACAGACTAGGGAACGTTGAGGTGTGGCAAGCTTTTTGGAGTTGCTTGCAGACTATTTTAGCAATGACCACTCACTTCTCTGTACCTTTCAGATGACCTACTCTGGCTTGTGTGTCCATCGCCCTGGCCACACACATGCCTCCCCAGGAATGGCCAGCACTTGGCAGCTCTTGCTGCCCCTGGCCCTGGCCAAGCTATTTGGAGTCAGGCCTCTTTAAGAGAGGAATGTGGTAGCAGTTACCTTGTGAGCAGAGCAGCTCAGACTGATTACAGGGTGAGGCGCTGATGTGCTGTCATTGGAAGCTTGTGGGTAGCCCATTTACAGTGCTGGGAACTGGGGTATCCTTGCTCCAGGTGCTTTCAGATGATAACATTTGCCACGCTCTTTAACAGATATGAGAGAGTGTTATCAAACTGCAGCACTTTGGAAAACCTTCTTCAAGAAACCCTCTTCAGTTGTGCACATTGGAATTTCCCTTCTTCTGTAAATAGATGTGTGTTGTGTTAAGGAGGGACCCTAAAAATAGAGTGGGACTTAAGAGGGGAGCTGGGGGATTAGATATGAACAGTTTCCTTCACTTCTTTGTCCTGGGAAAGTTACCCTACCTTGCTTCCCTGTCTTCTCTGTGTGTCTGATGATTTGGGGGAAAAGGTGCTTGGAGATCCCCAGAGGAAATGTGTGATGTAGGCTAGAAACCTGGTGTATTCATATTCTGAAATCTCAAGGTTAAATTAACTGTGACCCTACAGGGCCTCTTGGGCCTCCCAGCATAGATCATCTTTCCTTCCTGTTGCCTTTCTTGATGTTCTTGTTGCCTGGTGTTGAGCTGGATGTGGACGAATCTGTCTCAGATGATTTAAACACTGTTTATAAGTACCCTGCTCCTTTTATGTCCACATTCCTTCCTGCAGAGGACTCTGGTCAAGCAGGGGCTCTGAGCCACACTGCCTGGGTTTGAATCCTGGTTCCCTCCTTTACTGGCTGAAGGACTGGGGGACTACTGATCCCTCAAATGCCTAGGTCTCCTCACCTATAAAATGGGGACAATGAGGGGCGCCTGGGTGGCGCAGTCGGTTAAGTGTCCGACTTCAGCCAGGTCACGATCTCGCGGTCCGTGAGTTCGAGCCCCACGTCGGGCTCTGGGCTGATGGCTCAGAGCCTGGAGCCTGTTTCCGATTCTGTGTCTCCCTCTCTCTCTGCCCCTCCCCCGTTCATGCTCTGTCTCTCTCTGTCCCAAAAATAAATAAACGTTGAAAAAAAAATTTAAAAAAAAATTAAAAAAAAAATAAAATGGGGACAATGAGAGCGGCTGCATCACAGCTTTGCTGTGAGCACTCAATGCAATGGTATTTGTCAATCCAGTGCCTGGCACCAGCGAAGCTCTCGATAAATATTTGATGGCCACAGCTTTATAGCTGGAGAAATTCACGCCCTGTTAGCCAGGTGAGAAAGCTGGAGCACAGAAAAGAGAAAGTTTCTCCAGTTGTGCCCATGTGGAATGTTTACATTACCTGTAAGCTCCTTTAGGACAAGGACCATCTCAATACAAGCACTTACACAGTATCCATTCAGGAAATACTTGGTTAACTAGCTTGATGTGCACAATGGCACTGTCTTGTTATTTTTTAAATTTGCAAAAAACAAAGTTGGAGATAGCAACAAAATGTCGAGGCCATCTCCCTGGTGATATGTTTCTTCCCTAGACAAAGATGATCTCTAGCCCAGTGGTTAGCACACAAAGCAAGGAGCTCAGAGGTGTATGCCACATGAATTCCCAAATGCATGAGGGAATGATGAAGAAAGGGCTCTGTGGGTCATGGCTGTACCAGGTGAGGTTTATGAACAAGTATTCTCCTTCAAGTCGTAAGGAGGCTTCTTAGAATAGCCTCCTTTTGAAGAACCGAGCCCCTCTAAGAGTGAGCACAGTGTACTTAATTTGCTCTAAAGGTCTGGGGTTGTATCTTAAACAATTTCAGGGTTATGTATATGACCATGCATTTGCAGCAGTCAATATTATCTTTATAACTTTCAAGGCTTTTGCTTTTTTAGTATTTATAAAGGATATTTTGAGACCTTTAAACCATGAATTTAAACAAATGTCACAGAAGATCTCCTCTCTGTTGGCTCTCATTCCACATGCAGCAAAGACTGAAATAAGCATGTTAGCCTTGTAGGATATTCTCAATATTCAGAAAGGCTAGAAGTGGCCCACTCTCTTGGAGACATCCTAAGATGGAAATGGGCCATTAGCAGCCCCCCACCCCACCCCTCTCTCTCTCATGGGAAGGAAGAGCTTTTCTTCTGGATGGGTGTACCATGGAGCAGAGCATAGCCAAACTCTCAGAAGACCTAAGTTCAAGCCTTGACTTTGCCACCCAAGTGTGAATAAGAAACTTGATCTCTAAGTTTTAGTTGAACTGAAACTAACATGATAGTGTCCCCCCTCCCCCCGCCCCTGTCTCAGAGTTGTTAGGATCAAAGAGAAATTGCATGAGAAGACTTTCTGATAAACATTGTTTACCCTGACAATAAAATCATCACTCCCTGTCATCAGCACCACACTAAATGCCATCTCTTCCTTGAAAACTTCTCTCATTTCTCCAGCATTCAGTATTCTGTCCTGCCTCTGAAATCCCATGGCATTTTATTTATGCCTCCCTTTTGACACTTAGATAATTCTGTCTTATTGTATGATTATTTATATCCATATCTTAGGCAGCCTGAGGGTAGAATCCATGCCTACACCATACTTGCACCCTCCATTCTACTACCTCGCTTGAGAAAAACCTCTCATTTCAAAATAAATTATACTAATCATCTTACATCATTATTATCAGAGCAGTTCATAACAAAGATCTGTACATAGTAGGTACATACTCAATAAGTAATTGCTTTTAGTGTTTTTATTTGTTTATAATTTTATTTTATTTTATTTTCAACGTTTATTTATTTTTGGGACAGAGAGAGACAGAGCATGAACGGGGGAGGGGCAGAGAGAGAGGGAGACACAGAATCGGAAACAGGCTCCAGGCTCTGAGCCATCAGCCCAGAGCCCGATGCGGGGCTCGAACTCACGGAGCGCGAGATCGTGACCTGGCTGAAGTCGGACGCTTAACCGACTGCGCCACCCAGGCGCCCCTATAATTTTAGTCTTAATGTTTTGTTTTTAGGTTTATTGAGGTATAATTTACATACAGTAAAATTCACTCTTTTCCGTGTCCATTTCTGTAAGTGTAACAAATGCATGCAGTATTTAAGCACCACCACAGTCACCCCCCCCCCCCCAAGAATTCCCTGATGCCCTTTGTTGTCAGTCCCTTTCCCTGACCCTAACCCCTGGCAGCCACTGATTGATTTTCTGTCCTTATAATTCTGCCCTTTCCAGAATGCCACATAAATTGAATAATGTAGTATGTAGCCTTTTGAGTCCAGCTTCCTTCACATAGCATAATGCATTTGTGATTCATTCATGTTATATGTATGTCAATTCTTTTTTATCACTGAATATTGTGTGAATGTACCACAGTTGGTTTATCTGTTCGCCAGCTAATGAACATTTAGGTTGTTTCCAATTTGGGGACATTATGAATAAAGAAGTTTATTCTTCCTTCCTTCCTTCCTTTCTACAAATAGGATCACTGGGTCTTATGGTATATGTATATTTAATTTTATGAGAAACTGAAAAACTCTTTTTCAAAGTGTCTGTACTATTTTGCAATCCCACCAGCAATGTTTGAGAGATTAGTTGCTCTGCATACTGAACAGCACTTGTTATTGTCAGTTTTTATCTTTAAAAACCATTCTACTGGTATAGCCACTGTGGAAAACAGTATGAAGTTTCCTTCAAAAAGTTAAAAAGAGAAATACCATGTGATCCAGTAATTCCACTATAGGTATTTACCCAAAGAAAAGGAAAACACTAATTTGAAAGGACATATGTGCCCCTAAGTTTGTTATAGTATTATTTACATCACCCAAGATATGGAAGCAACCCAAGAACCCATCGATAGATGAATGGTATATGTATACAATGGAATACCACTCAGCCATAAAGAAGAATGAGATTGTGCCATTTGCAACAACATGGATGGATGAGACAAAGACAAATACCATATGATCTCACTTATGTGTGAGATCTAAAAAAAAAACAAAACAAATAAAAACAGAAACAGACCCATAAAAACAGAGAATAAACTGATGGCTGCCAGAGGGAAGGTGGGTTGGGAGATTGGTAAAATGGGTGTAGGGGAATGTGAGGCACAGCCTTCCAGTTATGGAATGGATAAGTCACAGGGATGAAAAGTACAGTACAGCATAGGGAATATAGTCAATGGTGTTTTAATAGCATTAAAAAGCCACATTCTTTTTTTTAAATTTTTTTTTAACGTTTATTTATTTTTGAGACAGAGACAGAGCATGAACAGGGGAGGGGCAGAGAGAGAGGGAGACACAGAATCTGAAACAGGCTCCAGGCTCTGAGCTGTCAGCACACAGCCCGACGCGGGGCTCGAACTCACGGACCGTGAGATCATGACCTAAGCCGAAGTCGGACGCCCAACCGACCCACCCACCCAGGCGCCCCTAAAAAACCACATTCTAATAGGTATGTAGTAGTATCTTATTGTGGTTTTAATTTGAATTTTCCTAATGACAAATGAAGTTGAGCATCTTTTCGTGTGTTTATTTGCCATCCGTATCTCTTTTTTTGATGAAACATTTGTATAAATCTTTTGGTCATTTGTAATCAAGGTCTTGTTTTTTTTTTTAATTTTTTTGTTTATTTTTGAGAAAGAAGAGAAGAGAGGGAGACAGAGGATCTGAAGCAGGCTCTGCACTGACAGCAGAGAGTCCGATGCAGGGCTTGAACTCATGAGCCAAGAGATCATGACCTGAGCCAAAGTCAGATGCTCAACTGCCTGAGCCACCCAGGCACCCCTGAGGTCTTGTTTTTTAATTGAGAGTTCTTTATGTATTCTAGGTAAAAGTCCTTTATCAGATATGTGTTTCAGATAATTTCTCCCAGTCTGAAACTTGTGTTTTCTTTCTCTTAACAATGTCTTTTGAAGAGCAGACATTTTTACTTTTGGTGACCAAATTTATCAGCTTTTTTCTTTTAGGATACCTGATTCTTTATGGGTTATACTTTTGGTATTATACCTAAAATATTTTATGTAACCCAACATTACAAAGATTTCTCCTGTTTTTAAAAGTTTTTTTTCTGGAAGTCCAGGTTTTCCACTTAGGTCTATAATCCATTTTGGGTTAATTTCTGTTTGTGCTATGAGGTATGGTTCATACCAAGGTTCATTCTCTTTGTCATATGATATCTAGTTCACCATTTGTTGAAAAGGCTATCTTTCTCCATTAAATGGTTTTTGTATTTTTGTCAAAAATCATTTTCCCCATATATGTCAGTCTATTTCTAGACTTTATTCCATTGACCTATTGGCCTATCCTTTTGTCATACTATACTATCTTGATGACTGTAGTTTTGTGATAAATCTTAAAATCAGGTCATGTGAGTCCTCAAGTTTTGTCATTTTGTTCAAAGTGATTTTGCTGTTCTATTTTCTTTGTCTTGCCATGGAAATTTTAGAATCAGCTTGTTGATTTCCACACACAAAAAAATTCTATGGAGATTTTGCCTGGTATTGCATTGATACGTAGATCAGTTTGGGGAAAATTGACATCTTAATCATTTTGAATCTTTCAATCAATGAGCATGATATATCTCTCCATTTATTTAGATCTTTAACTTCTTTCATCAGTGTTTTGAACTTTCAGCCTATAGATTTTGCACACATTTTATTTCTACCTAAGTATTTTATAGCTTTGTAGGGTGCTATTCAATAAAAAATTGTGGAATTAATGAATAATGTCAACCTATTTATGAATGCTTGCCTTAATGCTGTGTCAAATACAAGATACTAGAATAGGATTGGAAATTCATCAAAGTCCTTGGTTATGGCCAGGACAGCAGTGAGGCTAAGAGGTCTGAGTATAACTCTAGAAGGCAGGAAATATGGGCTTCATGCTGACCCCCTTCTCTCCACATTCCTTAACCTTGGACAGCTCCTTCTCTCAGCCCAGGGTCTGTCTCCTAGCACAAGTTTTATGTTGGGTTAAGTTTATACTTTTCAGGGACGCTATTGGCAGATCCGGCTCCTGTAGATACAGTACACAGTCGATTCTCTTGCATGATTTGGAAGTGCTGAGTAGTCTGTCTGACCAACTATTTAAAACCCACTGGCCTGGTTTGGCTCCTAAATTGTCTCTTTCATAGCCCTCCTTTGGGTAAGATATTACATTTCCATAAGGCCCTTACTAAGATGTGTTCCCTGGGAGGGCTAGTCTGGCACCTTGGGAAAGTAGATACATCTGTTTCATCCAATTAACATGTACTAAATGAGTACCTACCAAGTGCAAGGACCTCCAAGGTGAAAATGGCTTCCCTGTGAGGAATTTATAATGATAGGGAATTAAGTTAGATCATTCAACTCAGTGGAGGTACCTGGCATCAAGGGAGGTTAAGAGAACATGGATGCTTAAGACAGGGGTGAAAGGGAAAGAGAGTTGCAGAAGGAGTAATAGGGTAATGACAATAGACTCCACCTACTATACACTTTCATTTTTGCTATGAGAGCATGCATATTGAGCAGACCCACAAACCTGATACAAGGAGATACTGTATATTACTTGTAAGTAATAATACCTTGGGGTATTATACAGTTGTAACATCATTTTCATGTAACTTCATGTATTTTTTTTTCATTTTTAAAGTTTATTTATTTGGAGAGAGAGAGAATGCAAGCAGGGGAGGAGCAGAGAGAGAAGAAGGGAGAGAGAGAGAGAGAGACAGAGAGAGAATATATCCCAAACAGGCTCTGCACTGCCAGCACAGAGCCCAATGTGGGGCTTGATCTCACCAACCATGAGATCATGACCTGAGCCAAAATCAAGAGTCAGACGCTTAACCGACTGAACCACCCAGGCACTCCTATGTAACTTCATTTAATGTGTACAACAGCTTTCTGTGATAAGTGGTGGATATATTAATTAGGGTACCCTAACAGCTCTAATAAAGAACTGTAAAATAAAATTTTATTTCTTGCTCACATCATATGTGAGTAAATGGTTATAAACTGAGGCAGAAGCTTTGCTTCCCCACAGTTGTTCAGGTAGTCAGACTCCTTCCATCTTGGCCTAGTAGTCTAGGTTCTAGGAATTTAGCAAAGAATAAGACAATTATGGGAAGATTTTTATGGCTAAGACCTTGAAGTGTTGCATGTCACTTCTGCTCATTTAATCACACAATCATACCCAGCCACAAGGTGACTGGAGGATGCCTCCAAGCTGTCTGTAGAAAGAGTAGAAATCAGACATTGGTAGACCCAAGCAGTCTCTGACACAGAAACACAGGGTCTTTTCCTCATTTTACAGATGGGGAAACAGGTACAGAGTAGTTCAGTGACTTACAGAAGAACACACAACTCAGGAGTTAGGATTTCAGCTCAGGTCTTCTGATAAAATGGAAACAATAATAATAGTAATTACAATAATATTTAACAGTTGTGAGTGGGGGTAGGTATTAAATGGAGCAATCTGCATGAAGATCTTTTTTTTTAATTTTTTTTAATGTTTATTTATTTTTGAGACAGAGAGAGACAGAGCGTGAATGGGGGAGGGTCAGCGAGAGGGAGACACAGAATCCAAAACAGGCTCCAGGCTCTGAGCTGTCAGCACAGAGCCCGACGCGGGGCTTGAACTCACGGACCGTGAGATCATGACCTGAGCCGAAGTCAGCCGCTTAACCGACTGAGCCACCCAGGCGCCCCAATCTGCATGAAGATCTTAATAAATTACAGGTTCCCGTCCTAACCCTGGGCTTTGCTACACAGTCCTACCAAGGGCCAAGCGTTTTTCCTGAGGACTGTGGGCAGCAGAATGACTACATGATGTAGCATCTGGTGCTTGTCTATCAGCAGAGCCCGGGGAAGGGGCTTAATAGATTATAGTGGCTGAGAGGTGCTCTCTCTGCAGGCCTAAGAGGTTATACACATTGAGAACTGGCTCTGCCTGGCCTGAAGAGGCTGCACTGTCTTTGCTGTAAGACTAGAGCTGCCCCTTGCAGGCAACTTCCCTTATGTCTCCAGAAGATGGTCTCATTGTGTCAGCCTTGTGTCCTGGCCAAGGGTGGGGCAATTCTCTGGCCAGCATCCATTCTCTCAGGAGTCTTTGTGGGCCTGAGTACCTTTTAAAAGGTTAATTTTTATTTAATTATTTTAAAAGCTCCAACATGAATGAATAATTAAATTGGCACCCATATCTTATATATTATTTATAGGTCCAACTTTTAAAATAGCTCTTTTCATTTGTGTGGCGGAGATTATGGATAGAAACCATTCTGTGACTGACATTTCTGTGACTCCAGAAAGAATAAATAAAAGACTTCCCAGCTAAGTGGGGTAGGACTTCTCTGTCTAGAGGAATTCTGGGTGAGAAGCTGCTGCTTTCATCAATGTTTTGTGTGAGGAAATTGAGGCATGGTTGAGTCAGAGCTACTCTGAAGAGTGTCAAGATTTGTAGACATTAGGAGGAGCTTGGGCCACTGTCCACCCCTTGTGCAACTACATTCCAGCCAAAAAGGAGGAGATGGCAGGAATGTATGGTTGAGACAGGGGCAACAGTGACAACATCAGGGCATTGATGCCTGGCTTGAATCCATGCAACTGCTGCTACATGCCACATTCCCAGCCCCCTCTTTACCTTCACCTTCAAATGAGACTCCAAATGGTGTGTCCTCAGCAGGAGCCATCCTTAACCTCTTAAGTAGCAGTGCTCTACATTTCTCAGTTTTCATCTATTTTTTCAACATTCAGTAGCCTCATTTCACACATTTGGCTGTATGCTAGGCTATTGGGATAAAAAGAATGAATAGGGATTGTCCCTGACTTCAAGCAGCATACAGTCTATTGGGAAAGAAGAGAAATAGATTATCATCCTACAACATAGTTAAGCACTTTGATGAACATGAGCCCTGAGTGTGATGGGAACCTAGAAGAATCACCCCTGCCTCCCACAGCTGCAGGGGATGGTGGTGGAGATGGGGAAGTTTCTTGAAAGAAGTGATGACTAAGATAAGTTCTGAAAGACAAGAAATTATTCCAAAGGAGAGGGAGAGTTTTCTGGGCTTAGTATGTGCAAATAACATGGCCAGAGAGAACCAGGGATCCGAATAGAGTTCATTATGGTGGGGATGTAAGACTGGGGAAGTTGGGAAGAAGGTTTGGATGGAAATGGTGTTCAGTGAAGGGATTGATCATGAAGGGCTTTGACCTCAATTTTTTATGGGTTTTAAACTTTCTTCCAAGATAAAGAAGAGCTATTATAGAAATGATATCATCATATTTGTATTCTAAGATAATATTTCTAGCTATAGTATAGAGGGTAGATTGATACAATAGACAAAAGGGAAAATATAGATCCAAAGAAATCAAAAGGACACCATTAGACCTAAGATGATGGTTGCCAGAAGTGAGGAGGAGAAGTAGAGACAGAGAATAGAGATTTGAGAGACATTGAGGGGAATGAGTTAGTGAGATACTGGGAAAGAAAGAGGGGTAGAACATGATCCCAGCATTTGGTTTGGACCATTGGGATATTGGCGAATGAGAAACATGACAGGAAAGACTGGGACAGGGATGGTCATATTTTCAGCTGGGGATCATGTTGAGTGTAAGGGGCCTGTGGGTCTTCCAGGTGAATGTTTGGAAGACAATTGGATTGATGGATAGTAATTGAGATAGATTCAGAAGCCATTAGCATGAGATGGTAATTCAGGTCGTGATGTCATGAGAGTGAACAAAATAGCCTAAAAGAGTGTGTAGACAGAGGAAGAAGGAGAAGAGGACCCAGGGTTGAACTCTGGGGAACATCCCATCCAAGTGAGAGATACAGGAAGAATAGCCCACCGAGCAGACTAAGGAGAAAGGACAAGAAGGTTCAGAGAGGACAAGGAGTATGTCCTGGAAGATAAGGATGCAACTTCAGGAAATTTTTTGAATGACCAACAGAGCTTAATGCTGCTGAGAAGTCGAGATAAGACCTGAAAAGCATCTATGATTTTAATCAACAAGGAAGGGAGGTGTCAGTGACCTTTGGAGAGAATAGTTTCATGAAGTGAATGGGGGAAACCAGATTTCAGTGAATTGAAGAGTGAGTGTCGTATAGATGAGGAAGTTCTCAGGAATGTAAATATACTATATCTATATTTACCTTAGGAGCAGAGGTTATTATACATCTCAGTTTATCATCTCATTTTCTAGGGAAAGGCCCCTCTCCTGGTTGGTTCATGGTTGATTGACTGACTTTTCTTTTTTCTTTTATTTTTTTAACAAGTCTTTTTTAAATTTAAGTATAGTTGACACACAATGTTACATTAGCTTCGGGTGCACAACTCAGTGATTTGACAAGTTTATACATTATGCTATGTTCACCATAAGTATAGCTACCATCTGTCTCATTACTTTGCTGTCACAATATCACTGACTGCACTCCCCACGCTCTGCTCTTAATTCCTGTGACCTACTCCTTCTGTAACTGGAGGCCTACCTCCCTCTCCCCTTCATCCATCCTGCTCAAGCCCCCACCTCCCTCCCCTTTGGCAACCAGTTTATTCTCTGTATTGAGAGTTCTGATTCTGCTTTTTGCTTGTTTACTCATTTTTTTTAGATTCTATTTATGAGATGAATCAGATGATATTTGTCTTTTTCAGTCTTATTTCACTTAGCCTAATACCTCCAGGTCCACCCATGTTGTCTCAAATGGTGCAATCTCATCCTTTTTATGGCTGTTTCATAGTCGTGTGTGTGTGTGTGTGTGACATTTCTTTATCCATTTGTCTATTGATAGATACTTGGATTGCTTCCACATCTCGGCTCTTATAAATAATGCTGCAGTAAACATAGGGATGCATATGCATTTTTGAGTTAGTGTTTTTGTTTTCTTTGGGTAAATACCCAATAGTGGAATTACTGGATCATATGGCATTTCTATTTTTAATTTTTTTAGGAACCTCCATACTGTTTTCTGCAATGGCTGCACCAGTGCCCAAGTTTACATTCCTAGCAACAGTGCCCAAGTTTCCTCCACATCCTTCACATCCTCATCAACACTTGTTTGTTGTCTTTCTTGATTTCAGCAATTCTAACAGGTGTGAGGTGGTTTCTCATTGTGGTTTTGATTTGCATTTCCCTGGTGATGAGTGATGCTGAGCATCTTTTCATATGTCTGTATGTCGTCTTTGGAAAAATGTCTACTCCAGTCCTCCGCCCATTTTTTAATCGGATTGTTTGGGGTTTTTTTGGTGTTGATTTCCTTTTATTTTCTTTTACCTTCTCCATTCCCCTCATTCCAATCTAGAGGTGGCCATTTTCATGTGTTTAAGAGTTTGCCTCTTGTTTGTAATATGCTCTTATATGTATTGTTTTGTATGTATTTAAAATTTTTTTCAGTGGTGTGTTATAGATCTTATTATGTTTCTTATTTATTTTATCCATCACTGTGTTTTTAAGATTCTCCAGTGCTGCCATGTGTCTTCAATGTGTGCATTCACTACATTTTACTGTCCATCCCCCAGCAAGGGACACACAGGTTATTTCTACCTGCCCACTCACCCCCCATAATCAATATTGCAGTGAACATCCTTGCACATGACCCCTTTCAGACCTTCACGAGAATTTCTTTGGTCTATAAGGCCAGGAACAGAGTTGCAGATATGTAACCTGCCTCCTGAGAACTGGCAGAATGCCCTCTGGAATGGCTAGGCCAATTCACACTCCTACCAGCAGGGTACAAGGTTCCCACTCTGCATATCACCATCTACACTTCACATTATTCAGCTTGATAATGTTTGCCTATAGGATCTCTTTCTTGCTTTAATCTGTATTTTTTGGGTCAGTAATAACCTTGAGTATCTATTCATAGGCTTTTAGTCTTTTGTATTTCCTCTTTCGTAAGTCACCTGTTCATATTCTTAGCACATTTGTCAGGAAATTTGACTCTGAGAGGAAGAGAAAATATGGCAAGTAAGAGTTTTATTTAAGATGGGAAAGACTTGAGCATGTTAAAATGAAGATGGATGGGAGAAAAAACTAAAGATTCATCTTCCTCCCAAGATTGGAAGGATGGACAGAAGGCAAGACAACGAAGATCTGGCCTCACTTGAAAATAGCAATGAGATTCAGGAGGATGTGGCACTGAAAAGGGGAAGTCTGTGCATAGGTCACCATCAGCATTCCCTGAGCCCATCTCCGTTGTCCTCTCCACTTGGATGTACAGGCAGTGAATAATCCATGGGGTTGGGTAGGAGGAGAAAGGTGACCTCACCTCAGATTCCAGGACGATGTTGTATATTGTGCTTCTAAATGTTTGAAAGTTGTTTTAAATTGCCAGGAGAGAGGAGAGATGCCTAAATTTCAGCATGTGGAGTGTGGCACAAATACAGTTTTAGAGGCATCTGACACAGTGGTGGGGGTTGGGAGACATGTGTACCTTCCTGTTTGGAGCAGACTTAGCATAAGAGAAAGTATGAGCTCAGCACTGGACAGTGTGGGGCTTTGGTAGACTGTGTGATGGTCTTGTTACAGAGTAGAGGCATGTAGTCATGAAAAGGGCCATTCCGGATAGATTGAAGGGGTCAAGCCTCGACAGAGATGGACCATTACACAAGTCCAGGTGGGAAGTCATAAGGGCCTCAAGTGAAATAGAGGCTTTAGAACATAAAGGAATGACAAAAGGAAGACACTGTAAAGAGGCATAATGACTGGCTTTGGTGATGAATAAATAAGTGCCTAATAAGTAGTGCTTGGATCAGGGAATATGGTGGGACAGAGGGGTTTAAAGAGGTTCCAGAGCTTGAGCTTTGGTCCCTAAGAGGAGAATATTGATTCAATGACCGTGTGTCCCGAGCGCAAAGCTAAGCACCTTAATATAATCATGAGTAGGACTAACATGGCTGGTGCCTGTGAGGAACCTATAGTCTATGCAGGAGGAAGCAAAAACACAAACCGATAGATGTATGAGTAATTACTGTTACGATGAGTGCTAGGAAGGGGTCAAGCAGGATGCACAGACTGAAGCTGACAAAGGATTTACCTGAGACAGGGTGCTCAGGAGGTCTCCCACAAGGGGATGATATCTAAGAGGAGACCTGAAGGGCCAAACATGCAAAGGTGGTCCAGAAAGTATCCCAGACCAAAGGCACAGCATGCACCAGAGCCTGAACTGGGGAAGAAATGGCAGGTTGGAAGAACTGAAAGGTTTGCAGGTTGCATCTAGTGAGTATGGGGAGATGAGCTTGGAGAGGGAGGCAGAAGCCAGACCACACTGGGCATGGTAAAGGAGTTGACGTTTATTCTATGTTCCAGTTGTACCTAGGGCATATGACTGTTTTAAATAAAATTGACAAAATTTAATTTTAATAATAAATGAACATTTTTATTGTACAAATTTTCATACATATAACCAAAGTAGAATAGCGTCATGAACCCCCCATGTGTAAATCATCCAAAGTCAGCAGTTAGTAGGGACTTCCTACTTCATCTCTTCCCCACTTTGCTAAAGCATATTTAAGTAAATCCCAGATGGCATGACCTGTCCCCCTGTACATTCTTCAGCATGTCTAAAGAACATTTATTTTCTTAGATAACCACAATGCCATGATCACACCTAACATAATTAACTATAATTTCTGGTTATCATCCAATATTGAGTCTATAATTCAGATGTCCCTGTTTGTCCCCCAAATGTGTTTTGGTAGCACTTGAATCAAGATCCAAATGAGGTACACATTGTATTAGTTATTACATCTTTAAGTCTCTTTTGATCTACACAGTTCCTATTTTCACCTCCTTTTTTGTTTGTTTTAATGCCATTGACTTGTTGAGGAAGTGGAGGCAGTTGTCTGCAGAATGTCCCATCTTGTGGGTCTGTCTCTTGCTTCCTCATGTTGTCATTTAACCTGTCTTTTGGTTTCCTATAATTCCTGTAATGGGAACTTAACTCTAAGGATTGATCAGATTGAGGTTAACTTTTTTGACAAGAATGTCAATGGTCATGATTTCCTTCATATTGTATCATCTCAGGAGACACCCAGTATCTAGCTGTCCTATTCTTAATGAGACTAAGATTCATCAGTGAATTCAAGCATTGGGAGCTTGATTGTATTGTATAATTCTCCATTGACTTATATAATTATCTTATTTTTTTATATTTTTCTGAATCAATTACTTCATTAGAAATATCTCAATGATTATTTCAAATCTATTATTTCAACTTACTTTTAACCACCTCCAAAATTGAGATCTTACTACCTCCCTGACAATTTTCACTGAAGAAGAGAAAGGTCATGCAGCACCTGGGTGGCTCAGTGGGTTAAGTGTTTGACTTCAGCTCAGGTCATGACCTCATGGTTCATGAGTTCGAGCTCCACCTCGGGCTCTGTGCTGACAGCTCAGAGCCTGGAGCGTGCTTCAGATTCTCTCCCTGTCTCTCTCTGTGCCCCTCCCCTGCTCACACTCTGTCTCTCTGTCTCTGTCTCTCTCAAAAATAACCATTAAAAAACAAGAGAGGGGCCACTGTGAGTATTCTGGAAAAGTCTTTGTGGAAGAAAATAAATTGGGCATTCAACTTTTCATTCAAATACCATAGAATATTACTTATTCTGGGAGAGGAAGCCAGTAGTTATCCTGAAAGAAGTGAGTTAGTAAAGATAAGAGGTAGGACTGGGTTGTAACAGTTTTCTGTAAATGTAGATAGATATTGAGCCCAAGATTCCCAGTAGAGGATAGTCTTTGAAAACTATGTATACTAAAAGTATCATTTCTCCTGTCTTCTTTAATCACTCCCAGTGGACATTTGCCTCTGTGTAGGACGTGAGGTGCTGATAGATGCTGTTAAGATGTAGGGATTGCCCTATCAGCCCTCTATCAGTGCTAAGCTGCACCTGTTCTCCAACCAAATCCCTATAAGAACTGTTGGGATCATGATCCCACCATACCCCCACTCCCATTCCAGCAGCTGCAGCATAACTGGAGCCAGTTCTTAGTAGGAGATTTTTCCATGATGAGAGTGGACAAGTTGTGACATGTGGGCCTAAAGTCCCTGCCTAGTGACAGAAACTGGAGCAGACGGGTCTGGGTAAGGCCTCACCAAACAGCTGTGGACTCGAATGGCCAGGGTATTGCAAGTACATGGGGATCCTTGAAGCTGGCAACCCTGGATAGGAATCTTGACCCTTTAAGAACACCTAACTATACTCTGCCACTGATGGACTGGTGGCCAGGGCAGATTGGGATGGGAACTGCAGAGCGTGGAAAAGCAGCATGTGCTCTGGGGAGGGGAAGCAGCTTGGTCCTGGCACTGCCGATGGTGTCCCCCTCTGCTGGAAAAGTCACCCACAGGTGGCATGCTTACCTCACTGGGCCTCACTGTCACCCCATGGTCCAGAAACTCCCCTGTTCTGTCCTGGGAGCCATGTTCTCAGACTTAGCCATATTGAGACTGAGCTATAATTTTTAGGTAGTGATATCTGGTAGACAGATGGAGGTGCTAGACTAGAGCTTGGGGGTAGGAGGAGATTAAGGTTTAAGATAGATTTAGTGTACTCTGTACTGGGCGTCTCATTGGTTCTCACGCTGTTTTAGTATGTATTTGCTCTTTAAGGTATCTGGGAATATGCAGTGAGATTATGATCAGATGGAGTAGGAGGGTGTTCTGTTTTAGTAAATGCACTGGCAGGGAAGTTACCAGGGAGACTTCAGAATTTAATCTCCTGACCTGGATTGCCATAGTATCAAAATATGTTAAAAGCAGGTTTGGCGTAGCATCAAGGGGCAGGACAAAATAGGAAGCAAGTGAAAAGTCCAACCTTACAACTAGAGGGAAAGTTAAAGGTAGAATGGGTCCAAATTCTCTGTTTAAGGAAGACTCCATCTAAGCCTTTGCAACAGCCTGTGACTTGTGACCCTGTGAAGGAAGAACAGCATCACCCTGTGTTCCCCCCTCCCCCATTTCCCACTCCTGAAGTAGACCTTTGGGCTTTGTTGCTTCTCATCTAAGCAGCCCAGGGAAGAGGAGATGGGGTGGTGAAGAAAAGGGCAGTGCATCCAGCCTCCTGCTCAGTGCTGCAGGAAGCCTGAAGCGAGCTCTAGCTAGGGCTCCGGCAGCACCCTGCAGGTGGGGGAGAAGCAGCTGCTGCTGCTGTTGCCACTGCTGCCACTTGCTGGGGTCCCAGCTGCCCCAGGGATTACCTGGGCATAGCATGTGAGGCTGAGATTCTGAGACTAACACCCGATCTCGGAAGCGGATGAGGTCCTGGGCACAAAGTGAAGGGTGGAGCTATGAGCTGTGGCGGTGATATTGTGAAATCCATTTACCAAGAAGGCACTCCTTCTGTGAGTGAGTGCCCTGTACGATCAGATGAGCTTTCAGCTCCGTTCTGAGCTGTGGGCAAGTCTTCTAGGAACCCATGCTGATCAAAATATAACCTGGCCTTAGTGGCAGAAGTTCAGCAGGTGAGGGCGAGCCTCTGGACTGCACATTGGGAGACAGGCCTGCCCCACTGAGATAGGCAAATGGACAGGGAAGGTGGGCTTTCCCAGGCAGAGTCACACAGGCCAGAGAAGCCCCACCTCCACTTTGACAAGGGTCTGGTGGGTTGGGAGAAGCTTCTTAGGAACTTGAGGGTGAACTGGGGAGTGAAATGACAAGGAGCTACTTATGTCCTTTCTCCTGGGTTTGCTGGCAGTGGGGTGAGGTGCAGCTTAAGGTCTAATGTTAGCCAGGTGCTTGCTGTCTTTCATACTTAATGGAGGCCCATTCTAGATGCATAGATGACTTATATCCTAAAAAATGTGACCGGATTACCTGACCCTCAGGTTCCCCTCGGATACCAACTTGTCATTTCCATGACCTTCCAGGCCTTGTTTGGGGTTTTGTTTCTGCTTTTGTGTTCCTGGAATAACCATCTGTAGCTTTCCCATTTTCAGATTTTCTTCTCTTCTGCCTCTCACACCTGATTCTGTGAGATTCTCCCCTTGCTGAACCACCGAGCACACTACCCCCGCCTCCATTGGCTCTGAAGGGACACCATCTGGGCAGGCCACCGGGGTGGGCACAGCTATGGGGCAAGAGGAAGAGGGCTTCCCTTTCATTTCTGCATCTTTTTTCCTTGGTGGTTGCCTTCGAGAACCTGACCTCCTAAAAACAAAACAACCCCCTCACCCCAAACCCTAGACTTGTGTATTTAGACATACATGTGAGTTTTATCACATTCCCTGCCAAGCCGCTGCCTGACCGCTCCCTTCTCTGAGCCACGGTGGCAGGAGGCATGGCGTTTTTAAGCAGGATGAATTGCTGTCTAGTGGCTGCTCTTCTGCACCCAGGGCCATCAATCTTGTCTTGAATGCTGGGCCTGCTGGTGTGCCTGCTCAGGCTCATCTTTCTGGGGCAGACTTATTTACGGAGCCATGGCAAAGGTAATCTCACTGACCACCACCCCACCCCCCCACACCCCCCGCCCTCCACCAGCCCATGGCCTGGGCCCCTCTCAGCCGCTTTTAAAAATAGCCTAAGACAAGAAGGAGAGCCGGGGTCCGGTTACCTCCTGCAAGCAGGATCTGATCTTACCTCACCTCCTGCGTCTGGCAGCTCGGCCCTTCTCAGGGGCCACTGGACAGGCTTGCGGGCCAGCAGGAGGTGGTCAGCCTGTCAGTCTCTGTCCTGCTTGGAGCTGGGAGCCAGCAGTTGCTCCCTTTCAGGGAAGCAGGGGTTGGGGGGAAGGCATGGTGGGGATGGAGTCCTTCCCATCTCTCTTTGCCCAAGCAGTTGAGTGAGAAATCTCAGCCATGGAACTCGTGTGTCCATTTGTGGAAGATGACAGGCTGTGTAAGGGATGAGGGTCTTCCTGAGCACAGGCCTGGAATTGCAGGGCATGCTTTGTTTGGAGTCATGACTGGCTTCCCCGCCTTATATCTCCCCTTCCCTGAGAAGCAAACACCTTTGTCAAGTCCTGGACGCTGGGGAATACCTTCTGTCCCCGTGTGCCATGTTCTTCTCTCACCTAAATCGAATCTGCTTCCCTAAAAATCTGCCTGGTAGAAGGGGATGAATCAGGCTACAGCCTGGCTGTTAGCCCTAGCCATAGCAGTAATTCCCTAGATGACCTTGGGGAGCCCTCATCCTGTGTTAGGCCTTCGTTTTCTTCCTTGTGCAATTAAGATGGATAATTCTGGCTCCTGTCTTACCTCGAAGGGATGTGGTGGGATTGATTAATTGGACTGGGGAAAAAGGAGTCTGGAGTGATTCTGTGTCTGAAAAATAAGGGCGACAGCACTGCATTTACACTTGGATTGGTGAGCTTGCATCATTTCTTCATCAAGCATGCATCTGTTTGTGTGTGTGTGGGATATCAGTACTGGTGTGTGTCTGGGGTGTATGTATACGAATGTGTGAGTGTGCACACATTCATAGAGGAAGTGGATTACTTCACAGCTCACTGGTTGTCCACACTTGTCATTTGTCTGCCTCATGGCCTCCCCACCCCATTTTGTTCTCTTGGATATGAAGGCTCTGGGCTCCCTGTCCTATCTTATAGACTTGATCTTGGAATCCCTTTAGTTCCCTGGGGAGATGCCTCAATGGCAGGTACTGGAGAGGAAATTAAGGCTGAATGAAAGATAGTCATTTTCCAAAAGCCCACAACATTCAGGCCCTAGCCTTGCACCTCTAGTCTCCCATCTCCCTTGTCTCCCTGACTCTGCCCTCACCCTCTAGTTACGTTGTAAGTTTCCTAAATTTTGCCATGGTCTTTCTCACCTTCAGAACCCTGCACCTGCTCTTTATACCGTTTGTTTGGTCTTGCCCCTTTATCCCTTCACAGAATGCTTCTGAGCTTCCTTTGGGAACCAGCTTATGCTTCCCTTATCCTGACATCCAGCTCTGCCATGAGACCCCACAATTCCCCATTCTTTCCCAGCGGTGGCACACAGCACACCTTACTATTATTGCTTATTTCACTGGGTGCCTTACGGCCAGAATATAAACTCTATGAGGACAGGGCACCTCTTGTCTTACTCAGAATTGCCTCGCATAGTGTCTGCCCTCTAGTTGGGCCTTGGTACATATTTTAGTCAATCATGAACGAATGAGCAAACATGATAAATGACAGGCAAGTAAGAACACAGTGCTCCTGATGCCCATGTGCCTTGCATAGATGAACACGCACAGCTCCGCTGTCTGTGGGAGCCCTTCGCCACCACCCCCACCATCATGCTGACAGCCTTGATAGGACAGCAGTCTCATCTGGGCGCCTTGGTCTGTCTTGGGATTCAACCTTGTCCACGCACCTGATTGCACTTCAGAGAAGGTAAAACCAAGAGCTCAGCTTTCTAAATATTTGTTGCTGGGAAAGCGCTGGGAGGGATCTTGGGCAGCCTCTGAGAGGAGTATACTTTCTCCAGCACAGCTGCTGGGGCTGGTGGCATCAGTGGCATCTCCTGTTCGTCTCTCTCCCCACTGATTCACGTTTGAGTGGGACTCAGCCAACTTCCAACTTTTCACCTCTCCTTCCTGTCCAGGTTTGTTCCTGGTCCAGTCCACAGGGTTGAGCTGCTCTTCTCCCCACCCCACCCCCATCCCCCACCCCGCCCATCCCCTGGCTCCCAGGAGAGCCTCCCCTTTCCTGGCTCCCAAGCTTCCACAGCTGCCTCAGCCGCAGGTTTGGAGGAAGCGGGCTTGCTGCGACTGACGTCTCCACCTGCTGGCCGTCCTGACCCTTTCTGCCTGCAGCTCTCCATCCCTGCCGCCACTGTCGCCGTTACAGTGTGGCGGCGGCGGCGACTGCTGCTGCTGCAATATTCTATAACCCAGAGACCCCAGGTGGGAAGCATGGCCTGGCAGATGGCACGGTGTGCTCCTCCTACAAGGACCTACCCCTGCTGGATGCTCCGAATAAGTTTCCCCTGAGAAAAAGTCCAAGGGGGAGGTAGCTAACCCTCTGACTGTGTTGCTGTTCCCCCCTAGGGACCCTTCCATGAAGACTGAGGCAGGCACAACTGCTGAGAGCCTGCTGACATGACATCGGCCACGGAGTTTGAAAACGTGGGCAACCAGCCACCGTACAGCCGGATCAATGCCCGCTGGGATGCCCCGGACGATGAGCTGGATAATGACAACAGCTCAGCCAGGCTCTTTGAGAGGTCCCGGATCAAGGCCTTGGCAGGTACCATTTGGGGCCATGGGGGTTAGAGGAGCCGGTCTCATAGTCCCAGGGTTTAGTCCTCTCCCTGCCTGTGGCCAGCCCTCTGCGTGCATTGGCGTGAGCCCTGGCAGGGAGGTGATGGAGACATGGCTGTGTGGCTCAGGGAGACTTGGCCCTGTTGGGAGGGAGCAGAGGCTCCCACGCATGCCCTAGTTCGTCCCAGGTGGGAGGTGGTGCCAGGTGGGCCCTGCCCTCTGCCTCTGTCCTGAGTGACCTGTGGCCAAAGTGAGAACTGAGAGAGAGTCTGGGCAAAGGAGTGTCTGAGGGGCTGGATGGCCAGGCAGAGGGGTGTGCAGCTTCATTATGCACCTCAATCTCCTGCCTGGTCCTGGATAGAAAATTATCATCCTCCTCTCTGTTGTCCTAAAAGAAAAGTGTGATTTGATAGGACATTGAGAACAGATAACATCCTCCCCACACTGGCTCAGGAAGCAGGATTTTCTAGACTAAACCTCTTATCCTTAAACTGGAATTAGATTTTTACTTAGATTCATAGTAGATTTCTGTGCGTGTGCGTGTGCGTGTGTGTGTGTGTGTGTGTGTGTGACAGAGAGAGAGAGAGAGAAGGGGAGGGAGGGGGAGATCTTAAATCTCCAGCAGAAATAGTTGGTCCTCCCCCTGCTGGCTGGGATCTGATTCTTGGGATTTTTTTTTTTTTTTTCTTCTCCCGCCAACCCCTGTGACCACTGCTTCCCTGGAGCCTGGCCCAGGGTAGCTATATTCGGACAGTAAGTTCTTGGCCAATAAAGAAAGTTTGAGTTCTGTGGGATAGCGTGTGGGTGGGAGGGCTGGGGGTAGATTCCATCATCTGCTCCACCAGTTATTAACCCAAATCAGATTTCTTTCCCCATCTTCACCTTGTAAGAAGAACCCAGACTCGCCCATAAGCACTTTCTGGAGCGATTCTCCCAGTGCACCATCATCACTTAGTGGCCCTATCTGAATTTTCTAGTAGTATTCTTCTACCTTCTCTCCCTCCACTCTGCTCTCAGATACCTCCAACTTCAGCTAACCTTGAGTCATGAGCAGGGGAACCATAGTGACCTTTCACCTTAGGAGTAGCTGGGCTTACCTTACACTAAAAGGAATGGGGTGTCTCATTCCCTTGTCATGATGGGGAATCCATTCACATCTCAGCCATCAGCTTTTGTGTTCTTGTTCTTGTGAGACACTCCCTTTCTTCTTCCTTCACCCCCTCCTCTGCATTCCCTACCCTTAAAAATTCCTTCCTTGGTTTCCCTTGAGGACAGATAATAGCACTAATTCATTCCTTGCTTTGCTTATGTAATCTTAACCTCTTTAAATAAGCAAACTAGGAACCCTTGTCTTGCCAGTCTGGTTTTACCTTTTTTCTATCTGCGTGCCAGCTGGGCCTGACTACATTGACCCTGGTTATAGAGGTGGAGGGAGAGGGGTTCCATTTTCCATATGTCTTGTCAAAGGACAGTATGAGGAGTGGGACTGTCTTTGTGCAGGGATCCTTTGATATGTTTTACAGATACCCTATTTTTTAAGAAACCGAGGAAAATTCCATTTTAATAGTTATTTATTGTACCCCTACTATGTATAAAGCTAACCCCATGACCAGAGAAAACCACGGAGGTGAATTCAACACAGTATCTGTCTGTAAGTAGTTTATGATCCACTAGGGAAATGAACAATGTTCATAATGAATTAGCACAAGTACAATTAGAGAAGAACTGTAGGAAAGGCATATAATTAAATAGCAATGAGAGAGCAAAGGAGGAGACTCAGGAATCGGGGACTCATTTGTGGAGAAGGCCCTCAGGAATTGAAGGGTGCATGGGATCTTGACAAGCAGGTGGGGTACAACTTTATCCAGTTGGACTATATGAATGGCAGCCAGGTCTGAGGATCAGGTTGGAAAACTGGTGAAAGTAAGTTATCAGGTTACTGGAGAAAAAAGTTCCACAGCCATGCCTGTGTCTCACCAAGAGTTTGCATATCGTCTACCAGAGAATCTGAATACCCCCCAGGGGAGAGGGGGACCACCGAGCATAGACTTACATGCCTGGACCTTAGCAATTTAGAACATCTGGCTAACAAGTAACCATGGAAGTTTAGGATCCATTCAGGGTTTTAAAAAACAAACAGAAACCTGTCAGTCTACTGACTTTACTGAGAGTCCACTCGGAGTGAGCTGTGGGATAAGCGAAAGCTGTGGGAGCGTCCAAAGTAGAGAGGTCAGATGGACCCGTTCTAGTGGGTAGACAGAGCAGAGAAAGGGGTTGTCTGTCTCCCTCAGTTTTAACTTCTGGATGTTTTTCTCTTCAGTATTGTCTTTGGGGCTGCCTTGGCAGCCTTTCCAAAGAGGCTGAGGAAGCTGAAGCACCTCTAGTTCCAATCATTTCTGCTTTCTCCACAGCCACTCCCCCACACCTAAGCACATGATGGCAAGGAAGGCATTACTGTCCCCTCTAATGCTACTAGTATGGAGGATGGTTGAATCAATTTCCTGTTTTATAAAATGGGGACAGTAGTTCTTTCCCAAGGGTCTTGTGAAGATCAAGTAAGATAAAGTTTATGAAAGTTTTTTATTAGTAATAAAATACTAGGTGAATGTTAGTATTTACAGGAAATCTTAGTAATATCTTTCTGTCCCTTCTTTTAACTTCAGACATTCATGATCATCAGTCATAGTTCCAGTTATCCTGGCCTGTTCCAGGGACAGTTTCTTCCTTCTTAACCCCACCCTCCTTTGTTTCTGAAGGCCAGGGTTGGAAGAAGGAGCCAGGGACCAGGGGAAACTCCACTAATGCTTGTGTTGCGGCTTTTGGCTCGGTCCCCAGAGACCCAGTGCCCACAGGGATGAAGCCCCATGCTGTGTAGATCTTTCTCTTTAAGGCTGCCCAGCCAGGATCCCAGCTGTGTCTCTGCCATCAGCTGGGTGACCTGGAAGGACCAAGAAACCAAAGGATGATGAGGCTGGTTAGATGTCCTTCCGGGTGTGGCTTCTCTGGGTCCTTCTCCACATAGTGACCTGTGGTTGGAAATCTTGCAGTTTGTTAACAGGACTCCATTTTCTTCTGCCCCTTAAGTCAACTTCCTCTCAGCTCCAGAGGAAATACTCCCTATTTTGCCTTTCAAATAATTCCCAGCTCTTCCTCCCTGGGCTGAAATAAACAAACCATCTGGTTATTCCATGTGGAAACTGCCACATTGGTATACAAATACCTGACCTCTCTCCAAATGAATCACTGTGGATTTGACACTGTGGGTCAGCCTGACTGAAATGAAGGGGGAGGTGGGCAGGAAAGTGCTGCAGAAGGCTCCTGCAAATAGGGGATGGATTTGACCTCGGCAGTGCCCAGGGGAAGGGTGGGGGCCCAGCAGGAATATTTGCCCAGTAGGTCCCTGGCAGATGTTAGCTCTCAGTGTCAGGCTCTAAAGCTGGCAGCACTCGAGGAGGTTAAGTGATGGGTCACCCTGAGGCTTCTTCCTGAACAGGGGCCATTCTCTGCTTTGATGACTGCCTTTGGTACTTTCCTACGTTTAGGACCTGCTTTGAAAGATTAGAGGAAGGGAAGCAGTTGAAAAGCTCACCTTCTAATCCCTCCAAGAAGTTCCGGCCTTCAGGTTTCGGTAGAAAGGCTTCCAGTGTCTCCTAGAGCCACCCTCATCTTCACTCACACCCCCTTTCCTGTCCTCCCCCCTTTTCATACTGGGAGCCATTTGGTAAACATTTGTGGCTGTCTGGATGAGGGATGAAGCACTGCAGGCTGCAGGGAATTTACCAGCCAGAATGCCTGCCCTTGGTGCTCTCTCTCCTCATCCCAGAAGGGTCCTCTGCCTGCATGTGTACCCTCTTGCACCTGGCTGTGTACCCCAGTGACTTGGGGCAGGTGTGGCCCAAGTGGCAGAGGAGGAATGCAACAGAAAGATGCCCCCAAAAGATAAAATCTTGTGCCCTGGCCTCCCCTGCCTTACCCATGCACTCACGTTGAAATCTGGGCATCCCAAGTGCCACCTACTGCATGACTTCCAGCTCCTCAGAGCACAGAGGCATCTGGAAGGTCATGGTACAGAGAGCAATGCAGGGACTCTTGAGACGATCTGTGAGGAGAGGGCTCAACATGTCCTTCATCATCTTCTGTGGCCCATTTAACACAGAGCCATCCTTTGAACACTTTTTGTTGCTTTATTTTTTTATGTTTATTTTGAGAGAAAGAGAGTGTGCACACGTATGAGCAGGGGAGGGGCAGAGAGAGAGAGAAAGAGGGAGAATCCCAAGCAGGCTCCACACTATCAGCACAGAGCCCTACATGGGGCTCAATCTCATGACCTGAGCCAAAATCAAGAGTCCGATACTCAACCAACTGAGTCACCCAGGCACCCCCAGAGCCATTCTTTTAAAACCAAGTGCACAAAATTGTGTAGCCCACTCTGGCTTTGCCTTTAAGTCAGAATCCAAGTGATGCTTCAAACTAGAAATGCCTTTCCTTTCTGCATTCTGTCTTTGCCTTCTTACTAGATTGGAGATGAGGTCAAGTGTTGAGGTTGGTTGAAGACAATTCAGAGGACACAACAGGGCAGCAGGTGCATGGCAGGCTATGTCCCTGTGCTCTGAAGCACAGAGTTGCTGCCATTTTGAACCTTGAACATCTTCCAGACCCACTTTGCCCAGGCCCCAAGGTTAAGTTCTGTGACTGGCAGATGTTCCATCAGAGCCTTAGGACAGGTGCCTTCAGACCCTGCCGCTCCCTTCCCACCCGCGTTGGCTCCTTGGAAACTTCACAGAGAAGGTAGTATCGGCTGCTTCCTGACTTTGGTGGCAAAAGGTCATGCTTGGCCTGTTTCTCCACCTGCACCAGGATGACACTGATTCCAGGTGTCCCAGTTTCCTGAGAAGGGCTTTGTGTCCAGAGGGTGAATGATTTCTTTCAGAGAGCAGGATTTCACCACAATATGTGGTGGGCAGGGTGGGGAAGGTACAGGAGTGGGGATTCAGCAGCTTCTTGGCAGCCTACTAAGTTGACAAGTTCAGATGTAGCTGCTGGAGACCAAGCCATCAGGTGTTCATGGTCTGAATATCTCTGTTAAGCTACGTGTGAGAACAAAGGTGGCATCATTAATGAGGGTTTTTTTTAATGTTTTCTTCTCCAGTTTCAAAACACGAAATGGAGTTCTATGTAGAAACTATATATTGGGGAGACATACTATTTATGGAAATATGTATAATCAGCAACAATCATTTTAGTGTACTGTCAGAAGAAAAAATAATTGGCTCAGCAGCTTTTCCTCGGAGGTCAGCCATTATGAGTTCCACCCCCACCCGCTTTCCTGAGACAGGCCACTGTTCAGATAAACCTGCTAGTTACCTGTGCAGACAGATCCACAGGAGAGGCAGTGTGCCGTGGTCCAAGGCAGTTTCCCCAGCCCAGGACATAACACTTTCTCCCATTGTCCTCTCTTCCCTCTTGATAAAAGCTGTTCTTCCTCTTTGAAAACACTTTGCAGAACCAAGGCTGTTCCCATTCTCTGGGTGACTGCTATCTATCATCGTGAAGATGCTTTTCAAATATTAATACACTGAGGTTAATAATAAGACTCTCCCCTCCCCATGCAGTGCAGTCTGAGTGAGCCATGGTAATAGCCTCCTCCATCTTTGGGACATTCCTGTGGGCTGTTGGCTTCATTCCCAAGGGCAGGCTGTGACACCAGGCCTTACTGTGCTCATGGCTCCCAGAGCAGCCAGCATCCATTTTTCCCTTCTCCAACTGGGCGCTCTCTGCATGCTGCTTGACTGAAGAGGTGCCAGGAGTGTTGTTTCCAAGCATCTGTAGCAATTGTTCATTTTCCTTTTTTATCATGTCACTGAGAGAGAATGACAAGGAAGCTGGTAGCAGTTGAGTCTCTAGGAGCATTTTGCCTCCAAACCCTTCAGCCTTCAAACTCTGGAAACCAGATCAACAGGGGATCTCATTTTACAGTCTAGCAAGAAGGAAGTGGATCAAATACTCACACACGTGTCTCTGTACATATAGACATACATGCATGTTGACAAATTATGACAAATTCCATGAGGATTTGTTGAGAATTAGGAGTTTCTAATATAACCTACAGCCTATAACTCGTCCAAGGAGGAGTAGGGCTTGTTGGAGTGAGCACATGGGGGGAAGGGTGGGTGGAGATGGGAGGGGCAGGCAGGAGCCACATCACAGGGACTTACAGGCCATTGGTATCTTCAGGGTCCTGGCAGGAAGCAGTAGGGAACTCAAAAGGGGTGGCTGAAGAGTTTTTTAAGGAGATTATTTGCAAAGGGGTGGCAGGGTTGAAGGGTCAAAAGGTGGGAGCTGTAGCAGGGAGAGCTGTAGGCTCTCAAGACAGGATCTGTGGCCTTCAGTAGAGGGCCAGAAGGATGGAGCCACTCCCACACCCATCAAAATGCTCTGACAGGGAAGTGGCATGGTTATATTTGGGTTTTTAAAAGTCACTCTGACTTCAGTGGGGGCAACAGGTTGTGGGGAGACTATGCAAAAGTCTGGGAAAGAGAAGATGGCAGTGTGAGCCAGCTTGGTGGCCATTGACAGAGAGAAGTGGTCCATCCTCACATTATCATTCTTCTGGCCTCTCCTGTTGCTATCGTGGGCTTTCCCAAGTTAGGTGACCTTGGCCAAGTCGCTTTTCTGCTCCTCACCTGTAAAACAAGAGGCTCAAGCCAGATGATGCACACAAGGCCTTTCCACCTCTGGCAGCCTGGGAAGAAGCCTCCTGTTATGGTAGCGCTGACCACATACTTCTACCCTGAACCACGGAGCTTTGGTTCCTGGCTTAGGGAAAGGGAATCAATGCTTTTTAGCAAATCAGTAGATTCTCCAGAAATTCTCTCTCCTCAATAAAGGGTAGGTTAAAACTGAGTCCTGGACCATGTCAACTTCTGTGGCCTTGTGTTCTAAGTGAGTGTAATCTCTCCCTGCAACCACCACCTGCATGCATGACAACAATACCTGGTGCTTTTTATCCAGATGATCTAACTGACCCTTAACCACTCTGAAGTAAGCAGGGGATAGGTATCACCATGCCACTTATACAGATGAGGCAGCAGAAAGTGCCAGGACAGAATCCCAGGGATTTGAAATCATCCTGCTGCTGGGGTGTCTGGGTGGCTCAGTCGGTTAAGCGTTCACCTCAGGTCATGATCTTACAGTTCGTGAGTTCAAGCCTTACGTTGAACTCTATACTGTCAGCATGGAGCCCACTTCAGATCCTCTGTCTCCCTCTCTGCCTCTCCCTTGCTCACACTCTTTCTCTCTCTCAAAAATAAACTTAGAAATAATAATAAAATCATAAAATCATCCCAGTGCCATTGGGGCTACAGCACTTGGGCTTTCTTGAAAGTCCTTCAGACCTGCATTGCCGCCTCCTCTGCATCCCACCCAAGACCTCTCTTCTCATTTTCCTTCCACCACCAGCCTCTTAAGCCTCTTTGATCAAAATCCTGAATTCCTTTTTACTTCTGTCTTACAGCCTCTGAATATTCTCACCTGCTGTGGGCCAGCAGACCCTTGTTCTGTGGTTGTCCAGATCAGCTCTGTTCATTTCACTTCCATGGTTCACATGTCAGCTGGGGCCATGTCACCTCAAGCAGAGACTTCTGCAGCTGCCTCCAAGCTGGTGCCTTGACCTCTCCTCATTGAATCCCATTTACACAGGGAAGTTAGAAGCATTGTCCTCTAGCAGATTTTAGTGAGGTGTTGCTTTACTTAAGAACCTCTAGGCTTTTCTTTACCTGAAGTGTAGAGTTCAGATTCCCTAGACTGTCCTTCAACTTCTTTACTCTGGGGAAGTTCATTGCTTTTCACCCTCACCCCCCAAACTTGCACACCTGTGTGCACACACATACAGATTTGCCAGTTTCCATCTTGAGGGCTTTGAGCAAGACCCCCCCCCTTTCTTCTCTGTCATTCTAAAACCATGATCATCTTCAAACCTCAGATCAAAACTAGCCTTCTTCAAAAACATTTTTTTAAATTTAAACTGGTCTCTGATAACTTGTTTTATTTTCCTACTATATATAAAGACCCTATTTTATTTAAAAAACAATAAGGTGAGGGGCACTTGGGTGGCTCAGTCAGTTAAGCATCCTACTTCTGCTCAGGTCAGGCTCTCATGGTCCGTGAGTTTGAGCCCTGCATCAGGCTCTGTGCTGACAGCTCAGAGCCTTGAGCCTGCTTCATATTCTGTGTCTCCCTCTCTCTCTGCCCCTCCTCTGCTCATGCTCTCTCTCTCTCTAAAAAATAAATAAACATTAAAAAGTATATCTTCAAATATTTTTGTTACACAAAATATATTTAGTATAGAGAAGATTAGAAAAATAGAGAAAAAAGAAAACTGGGGGCATTGTTAATGACCCATATAGATATTTTACAAGCCTATAAATATGACTGCGTGTATATATGTATAAATATTAAAATATTATCTATAATACTGTAATCTTAGAATTTTTGTCACTGAGCACTATATTGTGAATGAATATCGTTTCACGCAAACATGTAGATTATCATCTTCATGGCTGTATAGTCTTCCTTTGTATTAACGTACCCTAGTCTAGTTAACCAGCATCTTAGTGTTCAACTCTGCCCACTTTTAAAGTCAGTCTTATGCACTTTGTGCTTGCCTTTGCAGACATGTAGTAAGCATCCTAAAGTTCTCGCTTAGAACCAACCCTAGCTAAGTTTTAAATCTTGTATGTGGGGGAATCCTGCTCTAGCTGTTCACAATGCTAGTGTGATGAAAGCTGGTTGGTTGAAAGAAAAAATTCCTCTCCAAGCTAAACTATAGGGTAGAATTTGTGCCACCAGCATTATTTATGATGTGTCTCTCAGGGTCTGCCCCTATGCTAGGCTTCATGGGATTAGCATCTGTATCTTCAATGTTGTCACAAGTTCATGGGAGTTAAAGCATCACTCATTCAGGTTCCTTAAGCTCTTGGCTTCCTGACATGAGAAGTAGAGAAATCCCAAGCTGTAAACCTACAAAGGATTAAATGATTGTTTTCAGACCCAGGCCAGTGGTCCATGGGCCTCCTATGGTGCCTTTTCTCCCTTTTGTCTTTCTGACCACCAGCTTGACCTATACCTTAGGGCTACATGCTGGTAAAAATGCAGGCTTCTGGAAAAAAAAAAAAACACAACACATTTTTAAACATTTCATCAGCCATTTATTCCTCAGGATTTATGAGCTTCATATCTGATTTTTCTTCATGATATTTGCTGTTTCTTATTATCAAAGTAATATATGTTCATTGCAGAAATTTTGGAAACTACAGATAAGCAAAAAGAAAAGGCACCCACGGTCTTACCACTCAGCTATAACAATATCTAGCTTAAGATTTTGTTTTTAAATGGATATAGCTCTACAAGACTGGGGTCATATTATACGTGTTATTTTAAAATCTGTATTTTTCCTTAATATGTATTATAATATCCTTTCCTACCATTGAAAGGTCTTCTACAACCTTATTAGTATCTTCACAAATGTACCAAAATTATCATATAATCCCCTGTTTTGAATATTTAGGTTGCTGTTCTCTATTCTTTTTCATTTTTATTTTTTAAGATTTCTTTTATTTTTGAGAAATCTCTGCACCCAATGTGGGGCTCAAACTCACAACCTCGAGATCCAGAGTCACATGCTCTACCGACCAAGCCAGCCAGGCACCCTGCTATTCTCTAGTCTTGATAGCAGATTTTTAACAGACAAAAGAGGGAGGGATATGAAGCACGCAAGGAATTTTATAGGAAACTAGGGCAGAAATAGATAAATGGGCCTAGAATTGGGTAATTGACGTTCCAAGATAAACTATTTCAACTAAACCATGTGGCTTAAGAACAGCCAATGTGTAATAGGCTTTTATTTTTAAAACACTGGGGAATTTTGATAACAAACTTCCCGGATGCCCATGATGTCAGGAAGTGAAGCAGGTACCAGAGTAGGTGGGGCCAGTGGCAGGCGTGCTGTCGCCAAGGGAGGAGGGAAGCAGAAGGAAGAGCCAAGAAGAAGCCTAGAGAAGGTAGAACACAAGAAAGAAAGGGAAAGAACCTTGACTCCAGGGGAGAGGTCTGTGCTTTAAAACACCTGTGGGGGATATTCAGAGGGCAAGACCTGGGAGAGTAGCTACATGGTGGTCAGGGGGGCAGAGCGAAACCTTCCCACAGGACCCATGGACCTCCCTCCTGGGCTCTGTTCTCAAGGGATGTAGGAAGTGTTCCTCAACTCATAAACCTTGTCCCTCTCTCCCTTCCATCTTTCTTGTGGCTCAGGCGGTTAACCATGCTTGTGATTTTTGTCTCGTGAAAAGTCCCTGAAGCAGGACACACAGGGAACTGGGCCATCTTGGAGGAGGAGGAAAAATAAGTTTAATATTTTCTTAAGAAAAAGAAAAATAGATTTCTATATTGAATAAATAACATATACATCCAGGGGATAAAACTCAAAAGATGTATAAAAGGGCAAAAAATGTTTTATTCCCACCTTGGTGTTTCAGATACCTAGTTTTTTTCCCATAATTAGTGTTCTCAATTTCCCATGCATCTTTCCAGGCGTATTTTATGCATATATTAGCAAACGGTCTATTCTTCTTCCCAGCCTTTTTTTTCTTTTTTTTACTACACATTGCTGTATGTGTTTTCTTCCACCCAAGATATATTGAAGATTGTTTTGTATTAATACATAAACAGCCTCATTTTTTTTTTTACAACAATTAAGTTTTCTATTGTATGGACATACAATTTTAATTTAACCAGTCTCCTATTGGTGAACATTTTCATTGTTTCCAGTCTTTCACTATTTTTAAAAATGCAATGAATAACCTTATATATAGATTAATTCCCAAATATATGTTTGTCGGGAGGATATATTCCTAGAAGTGGATTTACTGGGTTCAAAAGTATGTGCATATATAATTCTGATCAGTCTTGCCAAATTGCCTCATAACTTCTCTAGCAACATATGAATGTTTTTTCCCCACACCCTTAACCAAACACCGGATTTTATCAGACTTTTTGATCTGTGCCCACCCGACAAGTGAAGCAGTGTCTTGATGGACTTTCATTGTACTTTTTGACTTTTAGTATGAAAATTTTCAAAGATACAAAAAAATAGAGATAAAAGTATAATGAATCCTCACCTAGACTTAACAACTGTTATTATTATTATTTATTTTTTTACCATATTTGCTTGTCTATTTGAGGGGTTGACGTATTTTTAAAGTGAATTGAAGATTGCCATGACATTTTACCCCAATGCTTTAGTAGGTACCTCTGAAAAACAAGAACATTTCCCACCTAACTATAATACTACTATTACCCCTAGCTTTACCCCTAGCTTACAGCTATGTGCTGGCAAAAATGCAGACTTAATAAAATTAACATCAACTCTAATACAATCTAATAGCCCACTTAATATTCAAATTTTCCCAGTTGTCTCAAAAATGTCTTTTATAATTAATCTGTCCAAACTAATTAAGGGCCATTTATTAAATTTCGTGTGTATGTTTATACTTTGAATTTGTACTTCTATGAATAGCTTGGACAATTTTCTACACATTAAAGACCATTTTACAGTTTTTCTGTTAACTTTTTGTTCACATATGTCCATTTTGCTATTAGATTGTTGGTCTTTTTCCTCATTAATTTGTGTATGTTCTTTATATCCTAAGGGAATTGGCTCTTTGAAAGATGTGAGTTACAAATATCCTTTGTCATTTGTGTGACTTTGCTTGTGGTATTCTAACCCACACAAAAATTGTTTTTAATTTTAATTCATAGGAGCAAAATTTTGACTGAAGTTTTTTTTTAATGTAGTTGAAATTTCAATCTTTTATTTTCTACCTTTTGAATTTTGTGTCCTATTTAGGAGGACTTTTTCTACACCAGCATCATTAGAAAACAAAAGCATTCAACCATGATTGGTTTTGGTATTTTTATGATCTAATTTTTACATTTTCAGTTTTTATCTGAATGAAATTATCATGGAATGTGAGGTATAAATATAAGTTAATTTTTCCTGGATGGCATCTAATTTTTTCCACACCGCTTACCCAATAATCCTTTTTTTCCCCTTTCTATTTGAAATAACTACCTTTATCAGTTATCAAGTGCCTCTCTGTGCTTGGGACTACTTCTGTTCCATTGATATGTCTTTTCATATGCTAGTAGCACACAGTTTTATCATTGTACCTTTATACTGTGCTTTATTATCTGATACAAAAAATGCCTGGGAAGGTCTGTTACTCTTCTTTTTGGGATTTTCCTAGCTATTTGTTTTTCCAATGCATTTTCTCATAGCTTCTCTAGTTTCCCCCCAAATTTAAGTTATATAATTTAAATATATTTAAAATAATATTCAATATGTAAAGGAATTTAGAGTAAACTGACATCTTTATGATATTGAGTTTTCCTAGTCACGACTTGGATGTGCCTTGCCACCTGTTCAAATCTTTTGTGCACCTCAGGAGACTTTTTTTTTTAATTTTTTTTTTAATTTTTAAAAAATTTTTCTTTTAACGTTTTATTTATTTTTGAGACAGAGAGAGACAGAGCATGAACGGGGGAGGGGCAGAGAGAGAGAGGGAGACACAGAATCGGAAGCAGGCTCCAGGCTCTGAGGCATCGGCCCAGAGCCCGACGCGGGGCTCAAACTCACGGACCGCGAGATCGTGACGTGAGCTGAAGTCAGACGCTTAACTGACTGAGCCACCCAGGCGCCCTCTCAGGAGACTTTTAAAAAGGTGTTCTTGGGGCACCTGGGTGGCTCAGTCGGTTAAATGTCTGACTTTGGCTCAGGTCACGATCTCACAGTTGGTGAGTTCAAGCCCCTCATCAGGCTCTGTGCTGACAGCAAGAAGCCTGCTTTGGATCCTCTGTCTCCCTCTCTCTTTGCCCCTCCTCTGCTTGTTCGTGTTCTCTTGCTCGCTCGCTCGCAAAAATAAATAAGCATTTTTTAAAATGGGGCACATATTGTAAATCCCTTTAAAAATATATAAAGGTGTTTCTTTATGTAAATTTTCACATTTCATTTTAAGCTGAAACACTTTTTTTATTATTATTATCATTGAGGGCCTTACAAACTAGTAATTCAGGAAATGAACCTCCTATACCTTCAGTGGTTTCTTTTGCTTTTAGGATTAAATCTAAACTTCTTGGCCTTTCTTTCAAGGCTTTCCATATTCGGTTTTAAAACCTATTTTCCACACATTTTCTTCTTTTTTTTAATGTTTATTTTTGAGAGAGAGAGAGCAGATGAGCATGAGCAGGAGAGAGGCAGGAGGGTGGGGAGCGGGGAGACAGAGGACCTGAAAGCGGGCTCTGTGCTGATAGCAGAGAGCCCAACACAGGGCTTGAACTCAGGAACCGTGAGCTCATGACCTGAGCCAAAGTTAGACACTTAACCAACTGAACCACCCAGGCACCCTTCACACATTTTCTTCTCACCTGTAGCTACTCAGCAGCCCCTGAACAAGCTCCATCCTTCCATGTCTCTCTGGGAATATCTCTCTTCCTCCTCTCTTCCTGGCTACCCTCCTCCTCTACGTGTCCAGAGAGGTTTTCTTTATGAGAAACCCCCTTGCCTACTCCAGTTAGAAATGACTTCTCTCCCCTTTGGCCCATGACCATTTACTGTATGTGCCATTTATCTGGTAACTAATCCAGTGTCACCTTGTGACAGCTTTTATATGTTCATTTTAAAATGAACTGTCCTGGGGCGCCTGGGTGGCGCAGTCGGTTAAGCGTCCGACTTCAGCCAGGTCACGATCTCGCGGTCCGTGAGTTCGAGCCCCGCGTCAGGCTCTGGGCTGATGGCTCAGAGCCTGGAGCCTGTTTCCGATTCTGTGTCTCCCTCTGTCTCTCTGCCCCTCCCCCGTTCATGCTCTGTCTCTCTCTGTCCCAAAAATAAATAAACGTTGAAAAAAAAAATTTTTTTAAAAAAATAATAAAATAAAATAAAATAAAATAAAATGAACTGTCCTTAGGTGCCTGGGTGGCTCAGTCAGTTAAGCGTCCAACTTGGCTCAGGTCATGATCTCACAGTTTGTGAGTTCAAGCTCTACGTTGGGCTTTGTGCTGACAGCTTGGAGCCTGGAGCCTGCTTCGGATTCTGTGTCTCCCTCTCTGTTCCTCCCCCACTGGCTCTCTGTCTCTTTCTTTTTAACTAAAAAAATAGTAGTAGTAGTGACGATAAGAGTGATGGTAACATTTAGGCTAGCTTTCTGTGTGCCAGGTACTATAAACTCACTTATTAGTGGACAAATATTTGAGCCCGTGTTTTGTGGGTCTGTTTGACCTCAAACCAAACCTTGGAAAGGGAATGTAAATGAAAGATCACCCAGTCACAGTATCCAGACATTTGTTCTAGCCAGCTGGTCAGAGAAGGTGAGTTTTCTAGGAGAAGCCCTGACATGTAGGAAGGACTGAAGATGGTCCCATCCTGGGAGGGAAAGGGAGAGGAAGAACAAACAGGAATGGAGGGCCCTGCCCTTGAGGGCAGCAAAGGCACAAGGGTTTTCTGAGGCTCTGGTGGCTTTGAGTCAGACCATGCTGGTAGACTTGTTCCCTTTCCTGCACTGGAAGGGTTAGGGATCTGGAAATGAGGTCTGGCCCCTAGCCAGCCCTTGCTGAGGACTCCTTTCCACAGAGGGTCCATGCAAGATGGCCCAGGCCCCCTGGGGACAGCAGGCCCAATACATGGCCACTGCCCCAGCCTGTCCACACCACCCGGGTTCCCAGCCCAGCTGGCCCTGGGCCACCCGCCTCTCCTGTACTTGGAAGGCTCCTGATGGGCACCTGGGGCATGCTGGGAGTAAATTTGCTGAGCATGCCGACGTGGAGCAGCCAGAGCAAAACAGCTAATGGAAATTAATCCCCACTCCTGGGTTTTCTCTCCTTATGATCATCATTAGCCTCTCAGAATCCTTCCCATGTCTCAGCACTGCAGAGTGTTTCAGGGTGCTGGTGATTCTGGGCAATTTCACCCCAGTCTTCAAGTAAAAAGCAGCCAACAAGCTGCCTGCCTGAGCTCTAAACCTGTGGCTCCAACATTTTGGGGTCTACGAGGCTTCATTTGTGTGTTGAAAACTGGGGAGACCTAAGGGTAATTTATGATATATCTGTTCCAATATATGTGCCAGCCCAGCAGCCGAGAATTAAATCCCATGTCCCCAGCTAAAAGCACTTCCTCACCCTTCGCCAACCACAAATAAATGGGTCTCGTTACCCGTGTGATGAAATTTTGGGATTCTTAAAAACAGGAAAAGGAGAAATGAAGAAAGGACTTAAGTTTTTTGACACACTTCTCTCTAAGGGGGCTAAAAATTTTAGCCCTTGCTCAAAGCTCCATCAGTTAGAAGAGCTAGCCCCTTAAAGAACAGCTCTGGTTTAGGGGCACCTGGGTGGCTTAGTTGGTTAAGCATCTGACTTCGGCTCAGGTCATGATCTCATGGGTTCGTGGGTCCAAGCCCTGTATCAGGCTCTGCTGATAGTTCAGAGCCTGGAGCCTGCTTCGGATTCTATGTCTCCTCCTCTCTCTGCCCCAACCTTGCTCGTGCTTTCTCTCTTTCTGTCTCTCAAAAGTGAAGAAACATTAAAAAGTTAAAAACAGAACAGTTCTGGTTTCTAGGGAAGGCATCACGGGGTCATGGCAGGTTCTGTTGAGCCCAAACATGCCCCAGAATAAATGCAATTGCTTCTTGTCCAATATATCTTTGAAACTTTAGTTACATTTTACTGAACAGTCCTTGAAATCAGGAAAGTGGTTTAACTTGCCAGCAAAAGAGTAAGGAGGGTTTTTTTCACCTGAAACTTTGCCCAGTGGCCTGGTATGAATGGATGCCATTTTAATTTTTTATTTATCTGAGACTCATAGAATCAGTAGTAGTATTTTTCTTCTTCATGGAAGTCTTATTTAGATGGCTGCCATTGAATTCTTCATATAGGACTCCAGAGCCCATCTTATTTATAGCAGAGTATGTCTGTTTCAAGGAAGGGGCTGCCTTTCCTGTCCTTGATTCCCCATCTCCCCCAGAGCCTGGCACCTAGTGGTTGTGCAGTAAACATTGGCTGGATGAATGAATAAGTGAATAATGTGTCTGAGTTCCTCACACTAAAATAGCAGTGCAATAGGAAGGAATTTGATGCTGTGAGCCTCCAGAACCGCCAAAATTATACCCTTGAGGCCGTGCTGGCGGGGCTTCTCTTTTTGTTGTTGTTAAATCAGGTATTTAATAATTTAAAAGGCCAACCTTTCCACGGTTTGGGCTCAGCAGAGCGGACATTGAGCCTGCCCCCAGGGGCTGACATCTCTCCTGGCTAGGCTGCTCTGAGTTGCCTTGGCTGTGCCCAACCCCCACGTACCCTCCCTAGGCTTCCTCTGCAACTGTCAGACCAGCCAACTCCTGCACCGAAACGCCCTAAGCCTGTGGTCACAAACTGTTCACTAGGGACAACAACAAGGGTACACCCTCCTTCCCTCTTCTCCCCCTTTCTCTTTTCTTCCACTCTTCTGTCTTCCGCTCCTCCCCCCATTCTTTGTGCTATCCCAGCTTCTCTCTCTCCAGCATCTTGTTCAAGGCTCCCAGCCATAACTGTGCAGGTTACCAGAATCTGGTTTACAGAGGTGCCAAGAGGTACCTCTCCTGAACTGGTGCAGCGAGAAGCCTGGTTAGGGCTGATGCTGATTTCGAGTAGGGATGTCTGTCAGCTTCTCAGGTCTGAAGAGGGAGAACCTCTGCCTGGTATGCTGGGGGTGAGAGAGGCAGCATAATGCAATGGACGGCCCCCAACCCAAACCTCCTGTATGCCTAAACTTGTGCGGATCATACATTCCAACTTGCCTTGTTCACCATTCTTCTCTGCCTACCAGGAGCTTCTTCAGGGCAGGCAGTTGGTTTTGCTTTTATGTATTATCAGGCCTAGCATGAGCCTCCACCAACGGGAGCTGAGTAAATGTGCACTCAATACAGTACAGCTCTGGAATACCTACCTTGTAGTGGGCGCTAGGCCTTCGGGATATAGAAGTGAACCAGATAGACAGACTTTGCTTGCAGGAGAGACAGGCTTTCAACTCCTATGAATGTGAAGCAAGACCTAAATGAGAAATGTATATGCAGGGGGTGGGGCACACAAGGGGAGGCCTAAGCCCGGCAAGGGGTTGGCAAAAGCTTTCTGGACAAATAGGAGTTAGGTGGAGGGGGTGGGGTGGAGTGGAAGGGCCAGAGAGACCATTCTAGGCAGGGAATGTTTGTTGGATGGGTAGACGGGTGAACCTGGCGTTGAAATCTGAGTTTACTGGTACAAAGGGACAGAGCATTCTGCCAGGCACAGGAAAACAGGTGGCTGAATTAGGCATGCCTAGCCACTGGGCATAGAATGTGGTAGTAGAAGTAATCTCTTCATTGCCCCAGTCCATGGACCCATGTTGCCCAAAGGCTACACTCTGACCGCCAATGTTCCTAGGAAAGGGATGAAATAGGTACCTCAGCCTCCTCTACCAGGGATCAGGGGACCCTGGGATTAAGAAATCCCCTCAGCCCTATGTCACATTGCACACTGACACTGTCACCCCGGGCACCTCACCCAAGGCTCTTCTCCCCACTCAGATGAGCGGGAAGTGGTTCAGAAGAAGACCTTCACAAAATGGGTGAACTCAAACCTGGCTCGTGTGCCCTGTCGCATCACTGACCTCTACAAGGATCTGCGGGATGGACGGATGCTCATCAAGCTCCTGGAGGTGCTCTCTGGAGAGATGCTGGTAAAGCCCCTTTCTGTGTCGTGGCCTCTTTCGCTGCACCGTGTGGTTGTGCCGTGTCCCCTCTTCAGGAAAGACATGGTCTGTGGGTATCTCCAATTCTCATGGCCTTCCAAGGTTTCTCCTTATTCTTTTGGGAGGTTTCATTGCTTACTGATGTGAGATGTCCATGTGGCTTCCTGAGTTCTCTGACCTCTACTCAGAATTCATTGCCTAATGGCCACTCCTGCCTCTTCATGCTTCTCCCAGAAGCCATGCAGAGCTCTTGACTTTGTCCACATGGGGCCTGGGCATCTGTCGCTGGCCTGCAGTGGACCTACCATCTGTTGCCTCATGCAGGCTAAGATGGGTTATTACCCAGTTGGAGAAATTTGCATCCTTCTTGGAACCCAGAGGAAAGCATGGAAGATATTTTCCTGTGTGTTCTGTCACTCTTACAAGTGGAAATTTATTACATGTCCTCTCAGTTGTAACCCACCTGGCAGTAATGTTGTCTCTGAGGGAGAACCAGATGAAGGTTTGTGTTTTGTTCAGTGACTTCCATTATGACCTGGGGCCTATTAGTCAGGATCTTCTTTGCCTTGTTTCCCCCATGGATAAAATGATACCTGTGCCTGATGAAGCACTAAGATCCTTGGGGTTTGAATGAAAAGGTACCACATTCTTCTGTTGCCTTTTCAACTCCAGGCTGCTGCCTTTTACACTGTATTGAAAGCCCACTAGAAAGAGTTACCACTGGGAACCCTTCACATGATGTGGCTACTCCTCAGGGGTGGTCCCCTTAAGTTTTGGCTAGGGCTATTCAGGGATGGAGGAGGAGGCTGGATGCTGGAATAGACCCTGTTATATCAATCACCAAACAGAAAGCCACTCTTATCACCAACCAACAGTAAATAGTTCTTATAAATGTGCCTGGCACATAGTAAGTGCTCAATTAACTATCTGTTGTATTACTGCTCTTGAATGTCATTTATTACATACTCAGAAGGCTTTGTTCAGACCCTGGAACTGTACCGACACAGCCCAATTGCAGAGCTCTGGATGCTCAAGGAAGGGGGAGCCTCTGAACTTTGCTGAAAGGATGGGGTTGAAAAGTGGCAAGCAGTGAGCATGAGGGTTGGAGTTTGGCCAGGAGGGTGGAGGGTGGATGCTGATGGCAGGAACTGGTCTAGGCTGCAACCACCTCTAGGGGTGACCGTGAGGTCCCTCCGTGCCCATGGGGCCAATGCTGTCCTTCAGCCAAAGCCCACGAAGGGGAAGATGCGCATCCACTGCCTGGAGAATGTGGACAAAGCCCTGCAGTTCCTCAAGGAGCAGCGTGTGCACCTGGAAAACATGGGCTCCCATGACATCGTGGATGGCAACCACCGCCTGGTCCTGGGCCTCATCTGGACCATCATCCTTCGCTTCCAGGTGGGTGCCAAGGGGGCAGAGGGAGTGGAGGGAGCCTTAAGGGGCCAGATGGGGTTTAGGAATCTTATAAAATGGTGAATGAAGTACGAGTATGCACATTCTGGGAGGCTAGAAACCTGTCTTGTGGGACAACGTTTATAGGAAGAACGTCCTCTACATTGCCTGGTCACTGAAGCTCAAGGTGAGCTGTTCAGTCAACAGTGTAGTCTTTTGAGGGAGAAGATGGAAACTAGTAGCTGGGCAGAGATCTGACCACAAGATCTGCTTTTGTCCCCTTCCCCCCACATGTGTAACTTTTTTGGTTTTTCTTAAATAGTTTGATTCACAAGTTGCAAAAACAATACAGAAGATCTATTTTATGTTTTTCAATCAGAAACTTTTCTCTTCCCACCCTGAAATTCAAGGTTATCTGTAAGGAAGTTGAGAAAGTACAAGGGAAGGAAAGCAGGGCCTTCCACATGCTGGCTTGGGGACAGAAAGAATCTAGTCCTGAGGCAGGGAAGGCAGGGAGGAAGAAGACAGCACACAATTCCCAGACTGAAGAGCTCATCCAAGGGGTCTTGGATATCCCACTTCACTCTCTGTCGGTGCTTATAGTTAAGCAGTAATAATGGCAGAATTGGGGAGAATGAAAGGTAAGAGGAGCTACTAATCAAACATACAGTCCCTTTCAATATTCACGTTGTTCCTTGTAGGGCACTGTTACTCAGAGGAGGATTTGGGGTATCTTCTTTATTCTCAGTACCCCATTAGTCAGGTTACAGCTGTCTCCTCCAACATGAGGAAGCCATCCCCGTCCTGTGCAGCTGACTAAGGCAGAGAAACGGGCCACTGGGATGCAGGGCCTTAAGCTGTGGTGTTGCTGCAGGGCTGACAATGCAGATGGGTGGCTAAGAAGGAAGAAAGAGGGAGGGAGAGAAGGAAGGCACAGAGCCAGATGCAAATCTAATTCCTCCCTCTCTTGTTCCTGCACCCCTAGATTCAGGACATTGTTGTCCAAACAATGGAAGGTCGTGAGACACGCTCAGCCAAGGATGCATTGCTATTATGGTGTCAGATGAAGACAGCAGGGTATGCCCTGGGAATCAGTTCATTACTACATTCCCCACCACGCCCTTACTTCCCCCAAGTGCTGCCATACCCAGGGAACATCACCCAGAACTGTAGCAGCATTGGGGTAACTGACGCAAAATTTATCCTGACCTGATTCTTAGAGGCCTGAAATTCAGCATTCCTTTCCAGAGTTGCCTGGGCCGGACCCTGTCTGGGGTCTGTTGGGTGTGTGAGTCTCTTGGGCCCCCCTTATGGAGGAGCCTCTTCTTGTGACTTAACTGCTGTCTGTTGTTGAAGGGGCTCAAGAAGGGATGGATACATTTCTCTCTTGTGTATTAGTTTCTCGGTGTAGACACTTTTTGAGACCCCCCAAAGAATCAATTTCTTAGGTCTTATTGTTTCTTTTGGATGCAGCTACCCCCAGGTCAATGTGACCAACTTCACCTCCAGCTGGAAGGATGGCCTGGCCTTTAATGCTCTGATACACAAACACCGGTAAGGGGGAAGAGAGGGCTGTGGAAATGACACCAAACACCTGGGCTGTTTGGATACATTTTACTCAACGTGTAGGTTCCTGTTCAAGCTTCCCTGGAATGTTCTCTCCACTGGGCCTTCTCTCACCCTCAGTATCCCTGCCTCCCTGAAATTCAGTCATGCCCACTGCCCCCTCCCCTTGTACTAGTGTTCACAGCTGGCCCCCTCCTGCTCCTGTCTCCTTTGACTTCTGCCCAGCATCCTTGCTTTGTGTTGGGGCAGCTCTCTTGGTGGGGGATGCCATGGCCACTTCCCTTTTAACAGCCTGGCCTTGTCCCCAGGCCTGACCTGATCGACTTTGATAAGCTGAAGGACTCCAATGCACGACACAACCTTGAGCATGCGTTTGATGTGGCTGAGCGTCAGCTGGGCATCATCCCGCTCCTCGACCCTGAAGGTGAGCTACACCTGCTCCAGTCCTCTGCTGCAGTGATGGGCAGTGATGAGAGCCAGTGCTCAGGCTGGAGGGAGCCCCAAACTGGCAGGGCACCTGGAGGAGTCTAGGCCTGGTGCTGGGCCAGGCGTGGACACAGCGAGGGGACAGTGGCTGGGCCAGGGCTCTGCTCCGGGCCTGCTCTTCAGATCCAAGGTGGTTCCCCACATTTGCCTGGCCCAACTGGGGGCCCACTTGTAGTCTTTGGATCCTTCTTTTTACTTCTTTCATCATCTGTGGTCCTAATATGGATTTGATCCTCTCGCTAAAATTGCAAACACTTATTCTTTCATTCTCACCCCTCTGTCACTTGGGTCCTGTAGTTGAATTTTATGCTATAGGAACAGGGAGATAAGCCCTCTGATCCTGACATTTCCAGCTTCCATTTGGGTTCTGAGAGCACACCCTTTCCTCTTGCAGATGTCTTCACAGAAAACCCTGATGAAAAATCCATTATTACCTATGTGGTGGCATTTTACCACTATTTCTCCAAGATGAAGGTGCTGGCAGTGGAGGGCAAGCGTGTCGGCAAGGTACAAAGCCGTTTCATAACCAGAGTGTACCCCGTTTCCCTGTTTGTCACACCGAGATGCTTCTTTTCTACTCTAAGACCTTTGTGTATAGGCCCTGGCTGCAGTGGGGGGGTTATAGATCACTCCCCACCAACTTCCTCTGAAGCCAAACATTGCCAAGTTAATGGCTCCCAAGCTGAATTCCAAAGCAATTTGATGGTCTGTCCTGAAAGATGTCCTAGCCTGCAGCTCTGAGCCCATCTTCCACCGGCACACCCAAATCTCGTGAACATTTCCATAGGAACACGATGGGCTTTTATTTATTAGTTTATTGTGGTTCTGGGCCTCTTAGCTCCTGTGGTATATCAGGATCCCATCACACTGTATGGACCCTCATGCCAGATTCCTTTCCCCTGCTGGTCCACAGCTCCCCAAGGGCAGAGACCATTTCTCATTCTTCTTGTGTGTCTGGCATTTAGCGAAGACAGTGCCTCTAGAAACCCTGGATTCCTAATAATGAATTTTAAAATAAACGAGACCTTGGTCTTTCTAGTAGCTGCTGTCCTGGCACAGCAAGCTTTACTAGTGTTTTACAGGGTCAGGGGTAGGGTGGAGCTGCCCCTGAGCCCTAGCATAGCTAGCTTCCTACTAATGTTTCCAGTCTACTTTCAGTCCATTCCTCCTGCCTTAGCAGTGCTGTTGGGCTTAGGGAACAAACCCAACGTGGAACATTCCAGTTTTGGAGAGGAGGACCACCTTCATTGTGGTCCCCATTGGTGGCCTCATTGATGTCATTGTTCTTCTGATAAGGATAAGTAATAAAGTGGTTCCCTAGGTAATTGACCATGCCATTGAGACTGAGAAGATGATTGAAAAGTACAGTGGGCTGGCCTCTGACCTGCTCACCTGGATTGAGCAGACCATCACTGTCCTGAACAGCCGCAAGTTTGCCAACTCTCTGACAGGCGTCCAGCAACAACTCCAGGCCTTCAGCACCTACCGCACCGTGGAGAAGCCACCCAAGTAAGGGCCTTGGCACTTGGAGGGTGGGCATCAGTGCTAAGAAACTTCCAAGGTAGAGCCAGTCTCTGAGCCTTGAGAAGTGTATCCAGGAGGTATATCCTAGAAACTAGAGAGCTTCACATCTGTCATCTACTTCATCCCCACCCTGCCTCCCTGCTCCCAAGCCATCAGCCTGTAGGAAATGGGCACTGATGAGTAACCCTTAACTCATAGCCAAAGAAAGTACTTTCCCAGATCCCTGAAGGGGAGCAGGAGTGAAATCTCAGACTTCTGAGTCTCTTCAAAGAACCTGTGCTGGAATGTTCCTCTCCTCTGTGCACTGAGCCATGCTTTTGCTATCTGGTAATGACCTCTATATTCTCAGCCCCAGAGCTCTCTGTGTGGGGTCCTGTTGGTGGTCAGGTACATCCTGTTTCTCATCTGTCACTGCTCATCAACACAGCATTTAGCCTGCCTCTTGAGACCCCTGCTTCACCCCAGTGTGTGCAGGGCCTGTGCACATGTGTGCATACATAGGCACAAACAGAACCATACATTCACATACAGACACACCCATAAAAACATGCATGCAGGTACGCACAGACACGGGGGCATTCCATCTCACCTGCTGTTAGCTGGTCCAGCTCTTCTGAAGCAGATTTCTAGCTCACCAGTGGTGCCCTCTGCCTCGTTCCTCCCCCTCACCTCCCACACTCTTCATTCATGACTCTCAAACAGAGAAAGATGAGACATGGAGTCTAGAATGTACTGTAAACAAGCGTCTGGTTTCTGGCCTGACACTAACCCACTTTTAAAGTCCTAAATCCAGTACAGATAACATCCCCTGTGCATCTACCAGGCAGTGCACCACAGGGGTGCTGTCTCTTGGCTGAGCAGATGGTGCTCTGGGCTATAGCCCTCTTGAAGTGACTGAGTGGTCAGCTCTGTCAGGCTTGCCTCAGGGTAGGGACCTTGTTTATAGCCAGTCTTCGACTGCTACGTGGAGGATGCAGAAGTAGGGAGATACTTGTGTACATACGGAAATGTAAAAGTACCCAGTTACCTCGAGCTTAGACCTTCGGTTCCAGACATTCGCCCCGCTGTCAGTTCTTATCTCCTATACCTATTACCACCCCGGAGCCCAGTCTTTCCTCCCCACTCAGATGCATCTGGCCTTTAGGACTTGTCCAGAGGGCTGGTTCATTAGTACTCAAGTGAAACTTGCTCTCAGTACAATATGTTCTTACATGGATAATGAGGCTTCTAAGGTTTATTTGGCTCACTCAGTAAAAAGCTGACTAAAGAGCTAGTCAGAAGCCTTCATCATTTCAGAACAGGGAAGAGTTTTTTTGTGTCAATTGGTAAAGCTTGGTATCTGCAGGAATTATTGGAATACTCCAGTTAGCCATTCCCCTGTAGAAGCAAATGATAAGCAAACACTGTAGTGGCTGTTGTGTTTTTTCTGGTTTGTGTTATAAAGACTCAATCCCGAGCAGATCACAGTTGGTGAGTATGATAGATTTCTTAACAGGTAAGTAAACCTACACAGCCTCTTTACTTTTTGTTTTTAAGGAAAACATGCTTTGCTATGCCAGCTCCAAGATGCCAGTGTTCCATTTTGCCTTCAGCAAAAAATATGGGGACCTCGACACTAATTTCCCTACCTCTGTTTTCTCAACAGGTTTCAGGAGAAGGGTAATCTGGAAGTCCTACTGTTTACCATCCAGTCCCGGATGAGAGCCAACAATCAGAAAGTGTATACACCTCACGATGGGAAACTAGTGTCTGACATCAACCGGGTATATGGCAGTGTTTTCTTTACATATTGCCAGTGGGTTGACTGAGTGTCTGATAAGGGCACAGGGAATGGTTACTGGGCAGGATTAAACCAAGCCACCTTCTGTAGTGTTATTAACTGCACATGCTGGCTGTTTGGGAATGCTCTCTGAACCTCGTTCTGAGAGGTCCGACTCCACTCACTGTCCATTAATTCAGCCCCCTGTTCAGATGCCCAGAGTCCATTCTGGGAGCCAGTTTTATAGCTTAGTTTCTCTGACTATGGGATGAATATGAACTAATTAGAAGGGAAATGCTTTCTGGTACTTCAGAGGTTTGGAGGCTTAGCATCACTTGGACGTCCTAACAGAATGAAAGTAGCCATTTAGTCAGTGAGGATTTACTGAGCACCCACAGAGGCGAGTAACATTATATTAGGCCAAGAGTCTAAGGCAGGTTTAGTGGAGGAAGGAACTGGGAGGTCAGGACCAGTGCTCCCCAAGTCTTTGGTAGCCAAAAGATGGACTGAACTTTAATCTAGGCTCTGCTTAGATTCCTGAAATCACTCCGTGTCGGGTGAAAGAGACAGAACCCTCAAACCTAGGTGTTCCCCTATGCCCCAAGAGTTCTCCTGTGTCCCTCACACAGGCCTGGGAAAGCCTGGAGGAAGCTGAGTATCGGCGGGAGCTGGCCCTGAGGGAGGAGCTCATTCGGCAGGAGAAGCTGGAGCAGTTGGCCCGACGCTTTGACAGAAAGGCCGCCATGAGAGAGACGTGGCTCAATGAAAACCAGCGCCTCGTGGCTCAGGTAGTGGGGGACACACTGGGGATGGCAGGAGGCAGAAGCTTTCCAGAGCCCCAGCAGTGAGCTGGGCTGGAGCCCCAGCTGGCCTCTCAGTGGCAGTGGGATAAGCCTCTCCACAGGCCTTGCGGCCCTGCTCCCCTGCTCCCCATGACTGGGTAAATCGGCATTCACGTTTGAGGAAGAACTCTCCGTGGACTCTGACCTCTAGGATCACGTCATATTTCACTAGCCAAAAATTGACCCCAGGGCTGATTCTCCATAAGAGCATCTGTTCCTTTCCATTTAGAGCTTGGACTCAAATGTCCAGGAAGGGAAAGCCAGCATTCTGAGAGGATTGGAGAGTGTGTGTGCATCCTAGATAGCATGGGAGTGAGCCATCTGTTTACAGCTGCATGGCTTCCAAGTGAGAAGCAGCCCCTTCCTGCCCAGAATCGGGCAGGTCCATTCAAGGCAGGGCAGTGAGTGCCAGCAGGCTGCGAAAGGGCTTGATCAGTCACTTAGACACGGCATACCCACGTGTATGGCACGGTGAATAAAATTATGAGCTTCTTTTAAAGGCTCTTGTAAGACAGTTAGTCTTTGGAACTTGGCTTTGATAAGATAGGCTGAGAAAAGCAGCAGAATGCACCCCTCGGACGGGCTTTCCCATCCAGCAGTTGTTCTGAAGGGACCCGCCATTTCTCTGTGCTTGGGGACTGGCCAAGGGGAGCCTGACTGAGCCACCTGCTTTCCTCTGCACGGGACAGGACAACTTTGGGTATGACCTGGCAGCCGTGGAGGCCGCCAAGAAGAAGCATGAAGCCATCGAGACCGACACAGCTGCTTACGAGGAGCGGGTGAGGGCCCTGGAGGACCTGGCCCAGGAGCTAGAGAAGGAGAATTACCATGACCAGAAGCGCATCACTGCCCGCAAGGACAACATCCTGCGCCTGTGGAACTATCTGCAGGAGCTGCTGAGGGCCCGGCGCCAGCGACTGGAGACAACCCTGGCCCTGCAGAAGCTCTTCCAGGACATGCTGCACAGCATTGACTGGATGGATGAGATCAAGGTGGGCCCCGGAGGCTGCCCATCCCCCACCGCCTCCCACCCCTCCCCACCAGCCCTACCTCAGCACTGGCCCTGCAGTTAGCTGTGCTTCCTTAGATGCTCCCAGCCGAACATGCCTCTGGCCCAAAATGGAGAAACTGAGGCAGTATGGTGTCTGGCTGCATCCACCTATCAACTGCTTGTCTCCCTCTGCTCCAGACAAGTCACCAACCCAGGTCCACTGTATTTCGGGTGATCAAAGCATCTTGGGTTTATGGTAGCACAGGTGCCAACCTACAGGACTAGAAGTGATAGACATGAATCAGGAGCTTGGAGAATCCGGCCCCAACTAATCCCAGTTTGAGTCTGGTTAGAATCCAGACTTCCCAGCATGGGAGCAACCAAGAAGTCTGACTCTCCTCTCCCTCCACTGCAGTGGGTCTCGCTGAGGATGCACATCAGACCAACCATGGAGCTTTCTAAAAATACACATGCCCAGGCCCCAAACCTTGAGACAGATGCAGGAGATCGAGTGTGGGGCTTGAGCTTCTGAAAAACGTTCCATGCATGATTCTGAAAGGCACTCCCACTAGGAAGTCCTCTATAGCTTCTATGCTGAGCAGCAAGCATCTTCCAGCTGCATCTGACTCCCAGGCCCCCATACCATGGATGCTTCCTTTGGAGGGGTCTCTTCTCCTAGCAGGTATGTGACTTCACCTCTCCTTTTCCCCTCTACCCGGTCTGTCCTCTTTGCCAGGCTCACCTCTTGTCTGCTGAGTTTGGGAAGCATTTGTTGGAGGTCGAGGACTTGCTACAGAAGCACAAGTTGATGGAAGCTGACATCGCCATCCAAGGGGACAAAGTGAAGGCCATCACTGCGGCCACCCTGCAGTTCACTGAGGGGAAAGGTGAGGCCACGGATGTCTCCCTGTTGAGATCTCTGAAGCCAGAGCCCTATGCTCTGGCCCAGCGTTCTAGCACCTCAACTTGGATAAATCCTCCAGCTTTAGAATTCTGCTTCTTTCATCAACTAAGGTGCAAAAGAGAAGCTTGAAGGAGAGCAAAATTCTCCAGACAGCAGGCAACTGCTTCAGTAATCTAGAATCAGAAGGTGTTCCTAAGCACCAATAAGGCATCATCTGCCTTCCATTCACTTTGCTAGTTCAAGATACAGCAGAGACCATTTAGAATTATAGCTTTGGGTCTTAAAGATCCTGATGCCTCCTTGAAGAATCATCTTGAAATCTGTGCCTGGGCCTTTTAAAAAAGAATTTCGTGTTACGCGTTTCTACCAAGAGCCGACCCACCTTATTCCTGAATTGTTAATGGGAACTAATTATAAAGAACTTGGCCTGTCCTCTGAGCAACTGGGAACTCTGTGTCCACTTCCAAAGCCCCAGTGAGATGGCAGGTTCTAGATTGTGTGGTTCTAGCCTGGCAACTGATCCAAGGCTTGCCCACAAACAAAACCCTTACCTCTTTTGCCTTCCCTTCTTTCATTCCTCCCAGGATACCAGCCTTGCGACCCCCAGGTTATCCAGGACCGTATCAGCCACCTGGAGCAGTGCTTTGAGGAGCTGAGCAACATGGCAGCTGGACGGAAGGCCCAGTTGGAGCAGTCCAAACGGCTCTGGAAGTTCTTCTGGGAGATGGACGAGGCCGAGAGCTGGATCAAGGAGAAGGAGCAGATCTACTCTTCCCTGGACTATGGCAAAGACCTGACGAGTGTGCTCATCCTTCAGCGCAAGCACAAGGCCTTTGAGGATGAGCTCCGAGGGCTGGACACCCACCTGGAGCAGATCTTCCAGGAGGCAGAGGGCATGGTCGCACGTAAGCAATTTGGGCACCCACAGATTGAGGCCCGAATCAAGGAGGTGTCTGCACAGTGGGACCAGCTGAAGGAGCTGGCTGCATTTCGCAAGAAGAACCTCCAGGATGCTGAGAACTTCTTCCAGTTCCAGGGTGATGCTGATGACCTAAAGGCCTGGCTGCAAGATGCCCACCGGCTGCTCTCAGGTGAAGACGTGGGACAGGATGAGGGGGCCACACGGGCCCTGGGGAAGAAGCATAAGGACTTCCTGGAGGAGCTGGAGGAGAGCCGCGGGGTGATGGAACATCTGGAGCAGCAGGCCCAGGACTTCCCCCAAGAGTTTCGGGATTCCCCAGATGTGACCAACCGGCTGCAGGCCCTTCGGGAGCTCTACCAGCAGGTGGTGGCCCAGGCAGACCTGCGTCGGCAGAGGCTGCAGGATGCCCTGGACCTGTATACGGTGTTTGGGGAGACAGATGCCTGTGAGCTGTGGATGGGTGAGAAGGAAAAGTGGCTGGCCCAGATGGAAATCCCAGACACACTGGAGGACCTGGAGGTCGCACAGCACAGGTCAGAGCCTGGCTTTCTCTCCCTCAGCTCCCCGCACTATGGCCCCGCACTGTAGGAACAACCTCTAGATCAGGAGAGCTCTCTCTGAGAGGGGACGGGATACCCTTAATTGCTCAGGCCATGCACCAGAGTCATGGGTTTTAATCAGGTTCTGTGGCTTTGGGTACTTTGCCCCCTGGGGCCTTCCTTAAAATAACACAGGGGATCTTTCTAGTCCAGTTATTCAATTACTTTTCGGCCACAGCAGTCTTTGTTCAAATGAATTGTATATAGAACCTCTGACATATAACACAGAGGAAAGTAGAACTGTTTGGTTAAGGGGGAGGTGAGAAGTCGGAGCCTCACCACCTCTAGCTCTCTATGGCAGTCACTAAGCCACAGAGCCCCAAATGGCCACAGGGACCAGTTTGCAAACTACTGGTCTGTAAGGCCACTCTCCTGTCCAGTATTCTGATTCTATCCACTCTCGGGCATGGGGGAGCATGCCCCCAGTCTGGACGGCACTCCAAGTGTCTTAAGTACAGAACTAGAGAGTTGAGGAGGAGAGATCACTCCCTAGAGTGTGCTGGGGTGGGCCCAGAGTGCTGGAGAGACCTGGTCTCTTATCCCAGAAGGGTCAGCTTGCATAACTACACCCTGCCCCCAGAGGCTCCCCCTTCTCCTACCTGGGGACAGAGCACCTGGCTGGGGAGGGTATCCTTCAGGTCAAGGTATCAAGGCCAGTGGAATTAGGGCCAAAGAGTAGCAGCTGTGGCAGTGGAGACATGGCAGGTGTTCTTTGAGGTGATCAACCCCACCCCCACCCCAACATACACACCTCTTCTTTCCCCTCTGCCTCTCCATTGGCCTATGTGGTAAGCAACCAGCTGTTTACTAGCCTGGTCCAAGAAACGCCAAACTATGAAATTGGACCCATGAATCAGAAAATAGAGTCTGTCAGCATTACTTTTTCCTTTCTGCCCCCTTACCCGGTCACATGTATTTAGGAGATGGAAGGAGAAAGTGAGAGTTCCAGGTTCCAGAGACAGGGCAGTAGGCCAAGTGCCCAGGCTGCCTCCCCAGTTCTCATCTTCTCTGTCCCTATCAGGTTTGACATCCTGGACCAGGAGATGAAGACGTTGATGATACAGATTGACGGCGTGAACCTTGCTGCCAACAGCCTGGTAGACAGCAGCCACCCTCGCAGTGGGGAAGTGAAGCAGTACCAGGACCACCTGAACAGCAGGTGGGGTGTGGGTAGGGCTGGGGGCTGAGGGCATCTTCCCTGGGCCACTGACACACCCTTGGGGTGTGGCCCCAAAGTCAGGATTCCTGCTAGGCACTGTAGGGTTTGTACCCTCAGAGCTCCTGTCTTTCTCAGTCACAGTCTCCTTCTGACCATGGACTGTAGCAACAAGGGGTAAACAGCGCTGCACTCACCACACAGGGTGGGGTGTATCCTGTGTGATGGAGGAAACGTTCTGAGCGCACTTGTAGTTAGAATCAGGCCATAAGGCACTCATGCCACATTTCCCCAGACATTCGAAGGCAGGAAAAATTGCTTTCTGAGAGCTCTTAAGTACTGTCCATAAAAGAGAGCTCCTGCCTGTGCCAAAATGCAGCATCGATAATGAGGCTGGCTTGAATGAGCAGGAGAATTAGCAGGAAGCCTTGAGCTCGCTTTGTGGCTGGAACAAAAAACAGCCCCTAAGGAACCTTTAGAGAGGGGGTGCTTTCTGTCCAAGGCATAATTGCCATGAGTTCCTCAAGGATCTCTGAGGATAGCACACGCCTGTGTTCCCTTTGTTACCTTGGGCCCTGCACACACAATACCACATGTTTACCACCTCCCTGTTGCCCTAGTTCCTTTCCCCACACTTATGTCGGGGCTTTGCTCTGCCTGAAGCAATCTGGGAGGTGGAGTTAGGTAAGACCCCGTTGTACTAAAAAAAAAAAAAAAAAAAAAAAAAAAAAGGCTCAGCCTAATAGAGACTCTGGTGGGGGCCCAGTGGGAGGTGGAGGGTGACAGGGATACTTCAGAGTCACTAGAACAGGACCGATTATCTCAGCATCTAATGACAGAGACTGAGGTCAGGAGATTCCTCTGTAATGTGAAGTTTGTGCAGAGGAGGAAGATGACTTTTTGATCTTCTTTAGGCTTGGACATAATGAGGGTGTGTGTGTGTGTGTGTGTGTACAAGTGTGTGTGTGTGCGTGCGTGCAAGACAGGAAGAACTTGTCAGTTATGTATCTGTTGCCTTCATGAGAATGATCTTCATAAATCCTGAAGCTGTGAACCATCCTAAGTGAAATACATCAAGGCACTTGCCATCCTTAGGTGAGAGAAAACCTGAGGCGTGAAATGGTAAGATGGTTTTCTCGTTAAATCTGAGAGTTGAAACATACCTGCGAAGTCATCTAATCTGGCTGACTACTCCAGACCGCTGTTCTTGTACAGACACTTACAGGGGTGGGTAGCTCACCCCTTCACCATGCAGCCCACCCCATTTGGAGGCAACTCCCTTGGTTAGAAGGTCTGACCTCCTAGTGAATGGAAATCTTCCTTGAAATTTGTAGACCTTGGTTCTGGCCCTGCCCTTTAGAGAAATAAAAACTTATTATGAGTCTTCTTTCACGTGATAGCTCTTCAAATATGTATTTTTTAAACAACTGTGATTCTTTGCCTCTGCCCACAGCCTACCCCCATGCCACTGCCATTCTCCCTACCAGAGAGCATTCTCGTCCAACTCTACATTCCAAATCAGGCCCATCCTTTAGACCAGTTCAGGTGCCTCTTTTTCCCAGTGTCCAAGATGAAAACCATTCTTTCCCTCCTTTGTACTGGTTCAGAGCTTTATAGTCTACCTTCCATTATAATTACTTTTATCCTGAAGAACTTTCCTGCTAGACTAGAAGCAAATGAAGAGCAGTATCTTTACTGCCCACAGTGCTTTGAGCACCAAGCATATAGTTGAGCTTTCCTCTGTTTGGAATATTCTCTTTCCAAATATCCACTTGGCCACTACTAGGAGTTTATCCAAAGGATACAGGAGTGCTGATGCATAGGGGCACATGTACCCCAATGTTTATAACAGCACTGTCAATAATAGCCAAATTATGGAAAAAGCCCAAATATCCATCAACTGATGAATGGCTAAAGAAGATGTGGTTTATATATACAATGGAATGCTACTTGGCAATGAGAAAGAATGAAATCGTGCCATTTGTAACAACATGGATGGAACTGGAGGGTATTATGCTAAGTGAAATAAGTCAGAGAAAGATATCCTATGTTTTCACTCATATGTGGAGTTTGAGAAACTTAACAGAAGACCAGGGGGGAGGGAAAGGGGGAAAAATAGTTTCAAACAGAGAGTGAGGCAAACCATAAGAGACTCTGAAATACAGAGAATAAATTGAGGGTTGAAGGGGGTGGGGGGAGGGGAAAATAGGTGATGGGTATTGAGGAGGGCACTTGTTCGAATGAGCACTGGGTGTTGTATGCAAGTTATGAATCATGGGAATCTACTCCCAAAACCAAGAGCACATTGTATACTCTGTATGTTAGTTAACTTGACAATAAATTATATTTAGAAAAAAATAAGTAACAGGATGCCTGAGTGGCTCAGTTGGTTAAGTGTCCGACTTTGGCTCAGGTCATGATCTCACGGTTTGTGGGTTTGAGCTGTGCTTTGGGATCTGTGCTGAAAGCTCAGAGCTTGGAGCCTGCTTCGGATTCTGTGTCTCCCTCTCTCTCTGCCCCTCCCCCACTTGTACTCTGTCTCTCAAAAATAAATAACAAAAACATTAACAAAAAAATTATTTTAAGAAAATGAATAAATGTTAAAAAAAATAAAAAAGTAAAGAATAAAATGACAAGAAATATGCAAAGTGAATGTGAAGGAAGCAGAACAAAACTTGAAAAGGAAGAGAAGTATGCCATATTCTTTGATAGAAGGACTTACCATGATAATAATGTCAAAACAAAGCCTTATGTATTTAAGGCCCGAAAATCTACATGCGTGCGCACACACACACACACACACACACACACACGGCTTACTCCCTTATATTATTCAGACTCAGCTTATTGGAACAGCCTTCACTGACCACCCAGTTGAAAACATCACTACCTACTTCCTACCCAGCCCCGCTGCCTCTATCTCATTATGTTGCTTTACTTTTTCATTGTACCTATCACCACTTGATGAATTATGGACTTACTTATCTGTCTCTGCTCATTCAAATGAGAGCAAGTACTTTGCTTTGTTCATTGCTACATCCCTAGAGCCTAGAACAGTGCCTGGCAAAAGGCACATGACAGTTGCATGATAAATATTTAGTGAATGAGTGAACAGGGACACAACTGAAATCTCTTCTGCCAGGCTTGGCCCATATGAGTCATTCAAGCACTTACTGAATAAGTGATTACCTTCATACGCTGTATACATTCCATTTTTTTTAATGTTTATTTTTGAGAGAGAAAGCGAGAGCGAGCTGGGGAGGGGCAGAGAGGAAGACACAGAATCTGAGGCAGACTCCAGGCTCTGAGCTGTCAGCACAGAGCATAGTGTGGGGCTCAAACCCATGAACCACAAGATCATGACCTGAGCCAAAGTTGGAGGCTTAATGGACTGAGCCATCTACACACCCCAATCCCATTTTTTTTTTTTAATGATTTGGCCCAGGACCAAACCTGAACTTCTGACTGGCCTCACCAGGGCTGACTGGAGTGGTTCTGTCAGCTTCTTCCATCTTAAAGACAGTGCTGCAGGAGCAACTAGACTTAATTCCCAGCCCATCCTCTCTGTGGTCTCTGCTGGTGGCTGTGGTGAGGCCACACCAGGAAAGGCCTAGAAAATCACCACAGAGCTTCTTGCATGGAGGCACAGAATTTCCCAGGAATCAGGGACTTCTCTGTCTAGGAGAGAAACTGCAAAATCTTTGGGCTCTTGCTCTTCTCTGTCCTGGTATTCCCAGTTCCTCCTAGCCTATCTCCCACTTCTCTTTGCAGACCTCTCACCCCTCTTTAGCAGCTGTTGTCACACCTTGGGAGTACCCACCTTGCCCTCTCCCCAGGCCATTTGCCTAGTTGCTCAGCCTCCTTCCCCCAGGTTCTGAGGGTACAAAGAGGAGTAAGATACTCAGGACCCAATCCTTAGATCAGTACAGTGGTGGTGCTAGAGAGCTGCTCATTGAGATTCAACTCTGATGTCCACCACAAAACCTGCCCCCATCACCCCCATAACCCTCACAGTGTCCTTAGTTCTCTCTGCCTGGTGTACATAGTACTTTATACCAGTTATTTTGTGAGCTTGTCTTAATTTCTCTCTAAATCATACACTCCATAAGGTGAATTCTGACTATGACTATGTTCTCCCAACAGCTAAGATAATACTTATTATACCCTGTGGGTATTCAAGAAAGATGAGCTCAGCAAATGAGCACTCAGCACACTCTTAAGTGCTTCCGTATTACTTACTTATTACTCAGAATGAGTAAACTTGGGTCCAAGGAAAGGGTCTCTGGTGGCCTCAGCCCATGCTGATGCCCAGCTCTTTAGAAGAAGCTTACTGGGGGCTGCAGACCAACCCCAGGTTCCAGAACATCTGCCAGACCTTTGTGTATTTCCCATTTTCATTCTGGCAGTGCATCTTAAATTTTTTTTTTTTTTTAACATTTATTTATTTTTGGGACAGAGAGAGACAGAGCATGAACGGGGGAGGGGCAGAGAGAGAGGGAGACACAGAATCGGAAACAGGCTCCAGGCTCCGAGCCATCAGCCCAGAGCCTGACGCGGGGCTCGAACTCCCGGACCGCGAGATCGTGACCTGGCTGAAGTCGGACGCTTAACCGACTGCGCCACCCAGGCGCCCCTGGCAGTGCATCTTAAGGTCAAGATTATATTATCCATTTCTCAATTATAATCCCAGTTTCTCCCTTCCTCTTCCTCCTCCTCCTCCTCCATAAGGCCACTTTTATTTTCGTTAGAGAGAGAGAGAGAGAGAGAGAGAGAGAGAGTGTGTGTGTGTGTGTGAGAGAGTAGGAGAAGGGGAGAGGAAGAGGGTAGAGAGAATCTTAAGCATCCTCCATGCCCAGCATGGAGCCTGACTCAGCATGGACCCTGGGATCATGGCCTGAGCTGAAATCAAGAGTCAGATGTTCAACTGACCGAGCCACCCAGGCACCCCAGGCCTCTTTTCTTTTAGAAACAAGGTGACCTTTGGGGCGCCTGGGTGGCTCAGTCGGTTAAGCGGCCGACTTCGGCTCAGGTCATGATCTCGCGGTCCGTGAGTTCGAGCCCCGTGTCAGGCTCTGTGCTGACAGCTCAGAGCCTGGAGCCTGCTTTGGATTCTGTGTCTCCCTCTCTCTGACCCTCCCCCGTTCATGCTCTGTCTCTCTCTGTCTCAAAAATAAATAAACGTTAAAAAAAAAAAAAAAAAGAAACAAGGTGACCTTTTTAGGCCTTGGGCACTGTGAACATGGTCTTAGGCATCTGTATGGTTCCTTTAGGGCCACTGGCACCTTGTGTCCTGAAATTGCCTTTAAGTTGATAAATGTAAGGTTTCTAATTATTTTCAGCATTTCAAAAAATCTGGGGAGGTTATATGTTTGCCCAGAATTCAACTACATAACCAAACTAAGCGTCATGGTCGTTCCTTAACTTCTGGTTGGAATCTCGCCTCCTCCTGATGGAAATATCCGATTGGCAGTCTATATTATCTTGGGTAAAATTGGATAAATGAATTTTACTCATCACAGTTTGTTGGGTAGATGATTTTCTTTGGTGTGCAAGATCTATGGAGAGAGACTCTGCTGGGAATCTGGGTAGAGATGCCCTGTGGGAAGGGTTAAGGAAGTGGGTTTCTGTGTCCCCCTTGGCAGGTGGCTGGCATTCCAGACAGTAGTGTCAGAGCGGCGGGAGGCAGTAAACTCAGCCCTCCGGGTGCGTAACTATTGTGTGGACTGTGAAGAGACTAGCAAGTGGATTGAGGACAAGATGCACGTGGTACGGTCCACAAAGGACCTGGGCCAGGACCTGGCAGGCGTCATTGCCATCCAGCGGAAGCTGTCGGGGTTGGAGCGCGACGTGGCCGCCATCCAGGCCCGCGTGGGTGCCCTGGAGCGTGAGTCGCAGCAGCTGATGACATCTCACCCTGAGCAGAGAGAGGACATTGGCCAGCGGCAGGCATGTGTGGAGCAGCTGTGGAAGGACCTGCAGGAAGCCCTCCAGGAGCAGGAAGCCTCGCTGGGTGAAGCCAGCCAGCTGCAGGCCTTCCTGCAGAATCTAGATGACTTCCAGTCCTGGCTGTCCATGGCCCAGAAGGCCGTGGCCTCCGAGGACATGCCCGAGTCCCTCCCGGAGGCCGAGCAGCTCCTGCAGCAGCATGCGGCCATCAAGGACGAGATTGATGGGCACCAAGAGAGCTACCAGCATGTCAGGGTATCCGGAGAGAATGTGATCCGTGATCAGACGGACCCGGAGTATCTGCTTCTGGGCCAGAGGCTGGAGGGCCTGGATGCGGGCTGGGATGCCCTGTGCCGGATGTGGGAGAGCCGCAACCACTCGCTCACCCAGTGCCTTGGCTTCCAGGAGTTCCAGAGAGATGCCAAGCAAGCTGAAGCCATCCTCAGCAATCAGGTAGAGGGAGGCATTCAGGATTGGGAAGTGGGGTTATCTCTCAGGGCAACAGCACTGGTGAGTCTGTGAATGTTCTCAGAGAACAAATTTTGGGGGACTCTCTCTGGCCAATTGGGGGGAAATCCTCTTTGTTCCTTACCATGTGCCTTTTCCAGCCCTGTGTCCTAAACTTTGCCTTCTTCTTGGGTCAGTTACAGGCTGGAGTTGTAAATTTTCCCCTGAGCCATTACCCTTCCATGTGGCTTTAGGCACACTGTTCCTCGGGTGCCGGGGGCCAAGCCTGGGGTTGCCTCTTCCTTGCACAACTCCAGCAGGTCACCATTCGTGCTGTAGCCTATATGGCTGCACACGGTGCTACTGCTTGGCAAGTGTCCTCACTGCCCTCTCAGCTTGTCTTCATCCCTTATCTGGAAACTTGCTTCAACAGGAATATACTCTGGCTCACTTGGAGCCCCCAGACTCCCTAGAGGCTGCAGAGGCTGGGATCCGGAAGTTTGAGGATTTCTTGATGTCTATGGAGAACAACCAGGATAAGGTCTTGAGTCCTGTGGACTCTGGAAACAAGCTGGTAGCTGACAAAAACCTCTACTCAGACAAGATCCTAGAGAAGGTGCAGCTGATTGAGGACAGGTACTCTCCACCCCCAAGGTCATGAGGCCAGAGCCAGGTAGGGCTGGTGGTGTTGTGCATGATTCCCAGGCTTAGCCATGTTGTGAACCGCAGCATCCGGCTTCCCTTCCAGGCACAGGAAAAACAAGGAGAAGGCTCAGGAGGCCTCAGCAACTCTGAGAGACAACTTGGAGCTCCAGAACTTCCTCCAGAACTGCCAAGAGGTGAGGCTGCAGCAAGGCAGGTCACTTTGCAGGAGATTCCATTCTAGGATCAAAGTGCCCTAGGAAGTCCACAGGGAGTACACCAAGGCTGGCTCAGTCAGAGGAGTGTGCTGCTCTTGATCTCAGAGTCATGGGTTTGAGCCCCACGTTGGGTGTAGAGATTACTAAAAAATAAGTAAATAAACTTAAAAAAAAAAAAAAAAGTCCACAGGATTCCAAGTTGGGAGTCTGGAATTTCATGAGGGAAACTCTGGGTATTTGATAGCATAGGTCATCCTCTAGAATCTTTGGTTCTACAATTCTCTTTTTTCTTTTTTTTTTTTTTTTTAACCCTGAATCTACAAAGTCATCTTTTAATTTGCACAGTCTAGGGCAGGGTTCCTCAAAGAGTGGCCCTAGGGCTATCTATATTAAAGTCACCTAGGGCCCTAGTCAAGGCCAGCTTCAAGAACATGCAACCTGTGCATTCATACAGGACCTGTGCTTAGAAGGGCCCCATGCTTGATTTAATGGTCTGTGGTTGCCATCTTGAAATTCTTAATAATTTTGAGTATTTCCATTTTGCAATGGGCCCTGAAAATGATGGAGCCAGTCCTGGCCCTCATTAAATGCAAAGTCCTGGGCCCCACTGAGGCCCCGATGAATCAGAACCTTAAGGGGTGAGAGAGAGAGAACAGCATTTTCAACAAACCTCCCAGTTGGAGAACTGACTCAGAGGTCCTTGTTCAGCCTGGTGTAAGCCACACTCCTGAGTCCCTCCATGAGCAGTACTTCTGTGTGGAATGGTGCTTTCTCTGACTTCTTTTTTGCTCCCATCCTCATACCCCTTTCCACCCTGCCCAAACAACTTTGTTTTCATCTACCTCTGCCCTTGGCACCAACCAGGCTTAGTATGCTGCCAGGACATCTTGGAAACATTGGATGCTTATCACGGTTCTTCCCTCATTGTTAAATATAGGATCTGCCCTTGACTTCTTCCTCAGATAACATTTTCTCTGTGTTTATTAATGATTTCTCACCCTACTGCCAAAGGATGGATTTATCTGTCCATCCAGTAAACACTCACTGAGTTCCTGTAATAGGCCAGGCCCTGTCCTACGTCCTGGAAATATGGAGCGAAGCATAGATATCCCTGGAGTCATACTGCACAGTCTACTAGGGAAGACACTCAGGTGCTTATGTTTTAACCCTGAGACAACACAGGTTAAGTTGCCTGTGCTGGGAGTTAGGAACCAAGAGCTTTGGAGAGTAGTACTCTGCTGTATTCCTACTTCCTCTCCTTGGCCTTCTTCTGCAGCCAGAGGTGGAGATCAGGACCTGCCCTGAGCCCCTGGCCAAAGAGGTACACTCAGAGATTGTTGGACTACCGCTTTCTGTCCACAGCTCACTCTCTGGATCAATGACAAGCTGCTAACATCTCAGGATGTCTCCTATGATGAAGTGAGAAACCTTCAAAACAAGTGGCTGAAGCACCAGGCCTTTGTGGCAGACCTGGCTTCCCACCAAGGATGGTTAGATAGCATTGATGCAGTAAGTAAAGCAAATGGTGAGTGGTGGGGGGCTCTCTGCTCAGATGTGCTTACCTGAATAAGCTTCACTCAGGGCGTAGACACTATCTGAAGCTTACTGGATGGTATAGACCCTGGAAGTGAAAAATTTCTCTAAATAGTAGCCAAACCTTCAGAGCTCCTGGTATATCCAGCCTTGTAGGGTCTGGTCAGAATTGGTGCCTCCTCTGGGTGGCCTGAGTCTAGAGACAGTCCAGGACAGTGAGAAAACCTGAGTTGGTGCCTCAGCATCTAGTGCCAGGACACCAGTTATCTCTGTTTGCCTTCCATTATTCTCACCAGGACACCAGCACCGTCCCTCCCAAGGACAAAGGAGTATATGAGATGAGTAGAGTGGCTCAGGGGACCATTGACCCTCATTATTTGGATGGGCAGGACAACCCCTCATAGATGGGGAGCCAGGGGTCCCCCCTATAACAAGCTTGCCCAAGGGCCCAAGTCAAAAGGTAGCTGGTGGTAGATCTGAGAATCAGTTGCATTTACTCCTCCCTACTGTGGCTGTCCAGGAAAAAGTAGGAAGAAGTCATTGTGGTTGAAGGTGCAGGCTCCAAGCCAGACTGTCCAACTCCTCAACCTCTCTGGGCCTCAGTTTCTTCATCTGAAAAATGAGGGTAATAACAATACCTAGCCAAGGGATGGTGAGCATTAAAGCACTTAGAATAGCCCTTAGCACTTACTGGGCATACAGTAACTATTGGCTATTATTAGCAACATCTATTTCTAGGCCTATGTCATATTATACTGTACTCACCTAAAAGGGTACATTTATTCAGGTGAAAACCAGGTAAGACACACTCAGTAACTGAAACATATCACAAAGGTTAGCAGTGCATAGCCTCTGGGAAAACCATCAAGAGAGAGTAGAGTCCTTTCCATGCTGCTTGTACCTGGATGGATCTTGAATCTTTTTTAATTAAAAAATAATTTAGCATCAGTTGATCCTGGTCTGCAACTCCCCATACTACAATCTCCCTGAGTCCTTTGCTCCAGACATACCCCTCCCTGTCACACCTTCTCCTGAAAATAACTCGGGGGGGGGGGGGGGGGGGCTCATCTTTGAGATGAGCCTCACCTCAAAGATGAGCCTCACCTGAGTTCCAGGCAGATTCTTTGCCTCCCTGACCTCAGTTAACCCCTGGCAACCACTTGGAGCAGGGCTGTTCCGAGGCTGCCTGGCCTCAAAGGGTGAGCCCTCCTGTTTCCCCCACAGGAAGGAAAACAGCTGATGGAGGAGAAGCCTCATTATTTGGCCCTGGTGTCCCAGAGGCTGGAAGATTTGCACCGGCTCTGGGATGAACTTCAGGCCGCCACACAGGAGAGGACCCAGCACCTCTCAGCTGCCAGGAACTCCTACCTGCGCTCACAGACCCACGCCGACCTCAACAAGTGGATCAGTGCTATGGAGGACCAGCTGCGGTCCGATGACCCTGGCAAGGACCTGACCAGTGTCAACCGGATGCTGGCTAAGCTGAAGGCACGTGAGTGGGTTGTAGACTGGGAGTGTTGGAATAGGAGATCTTAGGAAGCAAATGTGCAACCTGAAAGTAAGTACTCCTGTTCCTCTTAGGTGGGCTTGCCTTTATCAAGCAAAAATGTCTCCTGGTTCATAACCCATCTCCTACCCCTTTGTAGTGAAGACAGGGATCCGGGGTTAATAAAAGCATGCACCACAAGTATAGGACAGGCACTTATGAGGCAGGAAGGATGAGTGGGGACACCCAGGGAGACTTCCTGGGGGAGGTGGGGCCTTTAAAGATGAATGGGATACGGATGATGATGAGGATGAGGGACTATCCAGGTGCCAAGGTTGGTACTGACACTGTCCCCTTATGCCCCAGCGTGTGGAGGACCAAGTGAATGTGCGGAAGGAGGAGCTGGGGGAGCTGCTTGCCCAGGTGCCCTCACTGGGAGATGAGGCAGAAGACACAGACGTGAGCATCGAGAAGCGGTTCCTGGACCTCCTGGAGCCCCTGGAGAGGAGGAAGAAGCAGCTGGAGTCATCCCGAGCCAAGCTGCAGATCAGCCGGGACTTAGAGGATGAGACGGTGAGTGGGTACAGACCCCCCCTAGAGGCAGGATGTCTGGCTGCAGCCCTAGGGAGTTTTTAAAGATTTCTGGTCCCCTCATCTCCTTATCTCAGAAAGCCAATGTGATTATTGCATTAAATATGATGGTAAAACCAGTGCTTTTTTTTTTAAGGGTTTTTTTAATGTTTATTTTTGAGAGAGAGAGCATGAGGGGAAGGGACAGAGAGAGAAGCCCAAGCAGGCTCCATGCTGTCAGCACAGGGCCCAATGCAGGACTCGATCCCACAAGCTGTGAGATCATGACCTGAGCCGAGATCAAGAGTTGGATGCTTAACTGACTGAGCCACCCAGGCCTTCGACCAATGCTTTTTGAATGGTAACTCAGTTATGGACTTCGGGGCAGACAGACTTGGGTTCAAATCCAGCTATGTTACCTGCCCCGTGTGTGACCAGGAGCAAGTCATTTGGAACCTCATAATATCAAACTGTCCCCATCTATAAAATGGGGGCAAAATCCTCATGGGGCGTTGGGAAGAACCGGGGAGACACAGCAGGAAAGAGCTCTGTCTGACCCAGGTGAGTGTGTGGGGAAAAGTTGACCATGACCATCATCAGCTGCCCCTGCCTTCTGGTCTCTACAGCTGTGGGTGGAAGAGAGGCTGCCTCTGGCCCAGTCAGCAGACTATGGCACGAATCTACAAACTGTACAGCTGTTCATGAAGAAGAATCAGGTGAGTCCTGCTTCACCTGGTTAGTGTCCCCACCCCCACCCCCACCACCTCCTCCCTGCCCCTGCCCTTCCCAGGGAGGAACTCCCAGCCTTGACATGCAGAAAGCCAGCAACAGCAGATTATTATTCTCGTTGGTAGCGATGAGGCTCACAGACCCCATAAAAAGAGAAACTTTGGTGATGGCAGAGAGAATTCTGGGAAGTCCATAGCAGAGCCGGGCTGGTCAGGGGATGTCCAGATGTTTAAGGATTTGGGGGCATTTAGACCCATCAGAGCATACGTGAGTGCAGGACCCAGAAGCCCTGGCCCAGGGTTTGTTGTGCTTTACGGCTTCTGTATCCCATGGCCTCCCTGAAAGGAAGCCCATAGTTCCTGATTTCTTTCTCAATAATGACTTGCCCCTCTTCCAGGGCTAAGCCTGGCCCTCAGGGTAAGTAGGACCCATTTCTCCCAACACATGAGAATATTTGTGGGGCTCAAACCCCATTAGGAAGCCACTAAACTTGGTATCTGAACCTTTGGAACAACATCCACTTGCTGTTTTGCTCTTTCTTAAGCCTGATGACCCTAGTTACTTCTGTGGCCCTGGTGAGACTCCTGGAAGTGAGCAGATGCCATATTTCCTCCTATGTCAGGAATACAAGTATGCTCTTGTATCTTCCAAGAGGATACAGCTGCATGGGCTCAGGGTGTCTCTGTGTCCAGATGAGCTGGCCACAGACCCTACTCTTGGGCAGAGAGTTGCCCCTGCTGCCCGGTCTCCTCTCTGGGTCAGGGAGTGGGGGCAGCCACAGCCAAGAGCAATGAGAGCCTGGGAACTTATCCCAGAGAAGAGCAGTGTGTCCCAGAATGCCAGTCAGTATCACAGCTCCTTGGGGAAGAAAGGTCAGGACAGATAGTACTTCCTCCAAACAATAGCAGCTGACATCTGCTCACAGAGCCCAGCTGCTGTGCAGGGGTCTGATTTACACTCAAAGAGGTGTCTGAAAACTCTCAGACCCTTTGCTTCCAGTTGACACAACCTAGTCATAAAGCCTCCAGTGGGCACAGGGAGGGACTTGGGCCAGAAAGTAGTAGATGGGGATTCAATTAACGTCACAACCTCCATTTAAAAGAAGGACACTGGCAGAAGAGTGTATTCTTGGGGCCTCAGTTTCCTCAATTGTAAAATGAGCCAACATCGCTCCCTGCAACACTAAAGATTTTGACTCTGTCTAACCTTGGTGTTATTGCCAAAAGACTCTGAACTCCCCTGGATGAAGGTTGCTATTTCAGGAAAAGAGCAAGACAAATATGGATGGGGTTCCCCTAATCAAGAAGGGAAAGGTAGTCTCCTGGAAGATCATGGCTGCCCTAGTAAAGACGACTTTAGACTAGACTCGCTAAGGCTTAAATCTCCTTTCATCACTCCCTCTATTGCAGTGGTTCTCAAAGTTCAGTGTGCATCAGACTCCCCTAGAGGGCTTGTTAAAACACAGTTGACTGGGATCCACCTCAGGTCTACTGATTCAGACTCTGGGAGTAGAGCCTCATAATTTGCATATCTATCAAGATCCTGGGTGATAATGATGCCATGGGTCTGGGATCCCACTTTGAGAACCACTGCTCTAATGGCTGTCCATTGCAACTAGAACAAATCCTGCAAGGTATGAATGGTTCTCAACTTTGGCTGCACATGAGAATCACCTGAGGGAACTTTGAAACCTAAGAATGCCCAGTTCCTGTGTCAGATAAATTAATTAAGGTCTCTGGGGATAGGGCCCTGACTCTGTATGTCTTCCCAGATTATTCAATGTGCAACCAGGGTTAAGAACCACTGTCCCACCTGATCTGGCCCCTGCCTTCCTCTAAAGTCACCTCTCATCACTTTGGCCCTCCTTATCACAGTATTGTAGCTTTCCTGGCCCTGTCTCTGGCCTACAGATAGTGCAGGCTTGCTTCCACCCCAGGGACTTCACACTCACTCTTCCGTCTTGCCGGCAACACTCACGCCCCAAGTCTTTGTGAGGTTGCCTCCTTCTCGTAACTCATGCCATCTCCTCAGGAAGGCCCTTTCTGACACCCCGAGCTCAGGTAGCCATCAGCACGCATCAGTAGACATTGTTCATCTCATTGCAGTATTTTCCTCATGGTACCCATTATCCACATTTATTCACTTATTTGCATGCTCACCTTCTATTCCCTCTACAACAGCGTAAGCTTTATGAGGGCAGGGGTTTTATTTATCTTGTTCCCAGGCTGTCCCTAGAACCTGGAACAAGGCCTTGTACCCAGGAAATAATAAATACATGTTGGTCACGTGAGGTACGAAGACTACATCATAAGTGAGCACACCGCATGGGAGCCGATAAAGGAATTGCTTAAAAAGAGGGAGCGAAATACCTTGTAGGATCCCTTGCAGAGGTCGTAAGATCTCAGGAATAGTAAAGAGGCACACGGAGCTGACACCATGGGTTGTTTGAATTCAATTAGACGGACCACAAAAAATTGTCAGAATTGAGATTTCGGGTCGAAAGGGTAAAAAGGCATTTCAGCAAGTTGGGTGACTTGTGGATAGTGCTGGGTCTGTAGATTTTAAATGCTGACAGTCACTGCACTACTTGTGTGTACAGCTCTTGCCCCCGCCCTCTGGGTGGTTTTAAAGGCCACAGGCAAATTGTACAAAGGGAGGAGAGGAGGTGTAAGGAGCCGAGAGCCCACACACAAGAAACAAGTAGGCTTGGGGCTCCAGGACCCAGAAAGTAAGTCCCACGTGGGTCATGGCCCCCTAAGGAAAAAGGTGACCTAGACACCAGAATGAGAGGAGAATGCTATTTTGGTGGCTAAATGCTTAAACAGGAAATAATACAAAGTTCACAAAAGATTTGAGGCATGGAAATGGGGAGGCGGGGAGCCCAAATCCTAAAATCTGAACAAGGAGTAACTGTCAACTGTTGTACATGGAGCCAGAGATGCTAAAATAAGATATCAAGGCCATTTAAAAATTATTTTCCTTTCCTCCAACAAGTACAGCTAAGAAGCAAGCTCTGCTGAGACACAGGGAGCAGAGAGGGCCACGTTCAAATGCCGCGCTGCCACTCTTTGCCCACATGTTACCTAGCGGCTCCTCACTGCCCTCCGTGCTCCTCTCTGACGGCGGGCGGAGGGTGCTGGGTGGTGCCTAGCGCCGCGCCTGGCACGTGGTCAGGGGCAGTTTTTACGGCCACCACCTGCTCGGCACTAGCTTTTCCGTGCAGGAGCCTGCCCGCGAAGGTGCCAGAGTGCAAGCCTGGCCCCCCTTTGTGGCTGGAGAGCCCCGCCTCTGAGCCCTTCCCCTCCGCCCACAGACCCTGCAGAATGAGATCCTGGGCCATGCGCCACGGGTGGAGGACGTGCTGCAGAGAGGGCAGCGGCTGGTGGAGGTGGCGGAGGTCGACTGCCAGGACATCGAGGAGCGCTTGGGGCGCCTGCAGGGTTTGTGGGACACCCTGCGGGAGGCAGCGGCCGGGAGGCTGCAGCGCCTGCGGGACGCCAGCGAGGCACAGCAGTACTACTTGGACGCAGGCGAGGCCGAGGCCTGGATCAGTGAGCAGGAGCTCTACATCATCTCCGACGAGACCCCAAAGGTCGGCCCGGGCTGGGGGGGGTCAGGCTGGGGCAGTCGGGGGGCAGTCACACCTGGTACGTCCGGCTGTGTGAGGATACCCGCTACAGCATACACACTGCAGTCAGGTGCCCTGTCTGCCAACTTAGATTTGACCTAACCCAAGATTTCCTCACCTTTCTCATGCCATGGATTCTTTACTGATGGACTGCCACGGGAGGGATGGGAGATGAGGTGTGCGGGATATCTAAGCAAGTTCTCCTGGGGTCAGAAGGGTGGAGCTGGGCCTGGGAGGGTAGGAGTCAGAAAAGAACCAAGAGGAAGGTAGGATGTCGTGGGAAAGGAATCACAGGAAGGAATCATGCACAGTTTTCTTTGTGTGTGTCTGGGGGGGGGGAGGGTCCCGTGAGCCTGGCTACCCCCCCTCCCCCCCAGTCTCGAGCACCTCCCTGAGCAGGTGCCCTGACAGCCGCTGCCTCCTAGGATGAAGAGGGCGCCATCGTGATGCTGAAGCGGCATCTGAGGCAGCAACACACGGTGGAGGAGTACGGGAGGAACATCAAGCAGCTGGCCTCCAGGGCCCAGAGCCTGCTGTCTGCAGGCCACCCTGAGGGGTGCGTGTGCACCAAGAGCGACTTGGCCGGGGCCCCACCAACCGGGATCCCTGCGGGTCCAAGTGGGAAAATAGCAACAGTTTTGGGGAAAATAGCAACAGTTTTCATGGAAACTGTGGGTTTGAGAAAACTGCTGATTGGCCCAATTCCATTTCATGTTTCGGTTTTGTGTGAGTAGCTTCAAACGGGGCCAACTAAAAGCCTGATTTGCAAAAAGATCAGAAAATGCAATAGCAAAACTCCCCTCTTGGTGAACCAAGAGGCCTAATCTTTCGTAGAGTTAGATTATGCTAAGAGACACTGAAGAGTAACTTCGCTTTTCTCTTTGTGGTCCAGAGGATACTTCAGGATCTCACAGTGTCTCAGCAAAATCATTGTGTGGGCATGAAGGTAGAAAACCGACACCCATCTAGTTGGTTCTGCACAGATGGGGGCCCACTGGGTTGCACACCTCAGGCTGCACCTCCCACCCCGGGCTCAGCCCTGTCCTCAGCTGCCCACAGGGCATACACCACTGTGGGGTTTCAGCATCCACCGCAGCATCTCTCAGGGGAGCCCCAGGGGTTGAGCGCCTGGGACCACAGGCCCCTCCCTGCTGGCGCTGGAGCCCGCTCACAGTGCTGCTCCTTCAGCCTCCTTGGAGGAATATGGAGGGGCTTCTTTTTTGTCTCTCTAAGCTTCCCTGGGTGATGGATAATGGTGGGAGGCACCTTGAGGCATTCTGGGCTCAGGGATGGTTCTTTTTTTCTCCCCAGCACTTCCCCGGGGAACGCTGCTGTCATTTCCCCTGCCTTCCCTCCCCATGTATCCCTGCCACAGGTGGGAGGAGTACATCAGCTCCCCTGCACTAGCTGCTCTGGGCTCTCTGCCTCCATCTCTGAGTGCCGTCTTATGTTGAATTCCAGGGAACAGATCATCCGGCTTCAGGGGAAGGTGGACAAGCAGTATGCAGGGCTGAAGGACATGGCGGAGGAGCGCAGGCGGAAGCTGGAGAACATGTACCACCTGTTCCAGCTGAAGAGGGAGGCGGATGACTTGGAGCAGTGGATTACGGAAAAGGAGCGGATGGCCTCTTCCCTTGAAATGGGGCAAGACTTCGACCATGTCACTGTGAGTACTCACAACTGCTTTCTCTGTCTTCCTCGAATGCCATAGTAGCAGGAGCGGTCACTCCGGGCGCGCACGCACGCACGCACGTGCACACACTGCTACCCGGAGATGCAGACACCACTGTGGACTCAGGCTGCCCTGGGCAGGTGTGGGACTGTGGCTCCAGGTGCTCTGGCTGCCACTCAAGAAAGTCTGCAGCTGGGGTGATGACACCACCCCACCCCTGGGCCCCATAACCACGTTTCTGTTTACCCCGTGTCCAGCTGCTCCGGGACAAGTTCCGGGACTTTGCCCGGGAGACTGGGGCGATTGGGCAGGAACGGGTGGACAACGTGAACATGATCATCGAGCGGCTCATCGACGCAGGCCACAGCGAAGCGGCCACCATCGCCGAGTGGAAGGATGGGCTGAACGAGATGTGGGCGGACCTGCTAGAGCTCATCGACACGCGCATGCAGCTGCTGGCCGCCTCCCATGACCTGCACCGCTACTTCTACACGGGCGCCGAGATCCTGGGCCTCATCGATGAGAAGCACCGTGAGCTGCCCGAGGACGTGGGGCTGGACGCCAGCACTGCCGAGTCGTTCCACCGGGTGCACACTGCCTTTGAGCGGGAGCTGCAGATGCTGGGCTTGCAGGTGCCTTCTGTCCCCTGCTGCCCACCTGCAGGCTCCAGGGACCTGCCTTTCACATCTTTCCCATGACCAGGCCCCCGGGGGCGTCGAGGCCTCTCTGGCTTCTAGAGGTGAAACCTCTAGAATGGACACCAGGAAATTTCACCTCCTAAGAAAGGCAACAGCTCGGGGCAGAAAGGCAGGGAGCTGCGGCTTTCAGACATTCCTTAGCTTCAGAAGTAGTTCTTCAAACTGAATCTTCAGAAAAGCCCAACGCAAAACATATCTTAAAATGTTCTTTCTCTGGTCGTATAACAGTGTTACGAGCGAACATATATGTATGTTCCTTTTCTAGCACCAGGTATGGGTATAAGCAATCTATTTAGGCACTGAATCCTCATTGCCACCCCCTGAAGTAGCTTCTAACATTATCTGCATTTTATAGATGAGGAAAGCAAGGCATAGAGAGAGTGAACAAGTTGGCTGGGAACACATAGATCAACAGTGGAGCCAAGATTCAGATCCTGGCAGTCTGGCTATACACACCATGCCCTCAGCCACCAGACTGTTTGGTCTTTCTATATGGGAGCTGGAGGGACCCCAAGATCTGCTTAGACCCCCTCTTCCCATCACTGGAAGGCCTCCAAGACACCTCTGAAGGTCCATAGGGCTCCACAGAACTTGATGTGATCGAAAGGGTGAGAGCAAAGGATCTTAATGCCGGGGCCTCGGCGGCCTTCCAGAGAGACTGGGAGAGAGGCTAGCTGTGGAATCCTGCACCCACCCATCAGGGTTCAGGGATGGGATGCCAAGGCCGGTTGGGCCCTGGTTCACCCAAGAGAGGACCTCCCAGGAATTTGTCCAGCTGGAGGTGGGGTCTGTCATGAGGCTCTTGTGCCTTGTGGATGCCAGAGCCCCTGAGGTGGGCACAGCTTGCTGAAGTCTCAGGAATAAGGCTTCATTGTGCTGGGACTGGCCTTAGACAGGGGGTCCGGTACAGCCCCTTCCTCAGAGAGGCAGCATGTTGAGTGGTTAAGAACAGGAACTCAGGAGCATACCCCCAGTCTGCACCCCTCTTCTAGTGTGAATGACCTCAGGCCAGTCACCAAGCCTCCCTGTGCCTCAGTTTCCTCGTCTTGAAACCAGGGATCACAATAGTACCTCTTTCATGGGATGGTTGTAAAGATTAAGAAAGTAATAAATAAGAAAATGTTTAGAACAGTGCCTGGCACATAGTTACTCCCATTAATTCTAGGGAGATCAAAGGGCATAGGGTCCCTTCCACTCCTGTATCCTCCTCAAAGCCCCAGGGATAGCATGGGTCCATAGAGGCCAAAACAAGGTGCCTTTTCCCCCAGTGTTGGTGGGAGGCTGAAGATCTTGCCTTCTAGAAGAGCCCTGGGGAGGGAGACCAGGAGGAGACAGATCCCTTGCCCTTGCCCATCAGAGGCCCAAGACACGTCTTTCTGGCGAACAACGTCCAATTTCACCCGACCACAGGTACAGCAGTTCCAGGACGTGGCCACCCGCCTGCAGACAGCATACGCTGGGGAAAAAGCAGATGCCATCCAGAACAAGGAGCAGGAGGTGTCTGCTGCGTGGCAAGCACTGCTCGACGCCTGCGCGGGACGCCGTACCCAGCTGGTGGACACGGCAGACAAATTCCGCTTCTTGAGCATGGTCCGAGACCTCCTCTCCTGGATGGAGGGCATCATCCGGCAGATCGAGACCCAAGAGAGGCCCAGGTAAGGGGGACGTCCTCAAGGCAGCCCCTCTCCTCAGCCACTTGGTCCCAGAGGCTGGCGGACCAGTGTGCTGCCCTCAGGGCACTACTCCTCCTTGGAGAGACAGTCCTGGACTGTGGGGGCACCTGAGGCTGGGCCTGGGCAGAAACTGAGTGGCTCAGCTTCTAGTGGGGGGGGGACCAAGCACTTCAGAGTGAAGGGAGCCCTGAGAGTGGCGAGAAAGACCTCTGCCATTCAGATCTGACGGCAGGGCGAGGACCACAGCTGTCAGTGAAAATAAGCACTTCACGTACCCGAAGCTGGGCAGGTCCGAGACTGTGCACTCTTCCTCCCAGTGCTGGGCTGGGGAGCTCAGGAAGGAGCTCATTGTCCATGAAAGGCAATGGTCACCAGCCCACCTCTGTCCCTGTGTCCTAGGGTGCCCATCCTGATGGCCAAGCCTTTATATTTAACATTGTTACCCTGAAGTAACTCACATACCATATAATTCAGCCTTTTAAAGTGCCCCATCCAGGGGTTTTTTTTGCAACCATCACCGCAATCCAAGTTTAGAAGATTTTCATCACCCCTAAAAGAGACCCTGTACTCTTTAGTAGTCATCACCCCATGATTTCCTCCTCCCCCAGCCCCTGGCGACCACGAATCTGCTTTCTGTCTCTCTAGATTTGCCTATACTAGACTGCTCATAGAAAAGGAATTCTACATTATGTGGTCTTTCATGATTGGCTTCTTTCACCTGGCACAATCTTTCTAAGGTTCATCCATGTTGTAGGATGTGTCGGTACTTTATTCCTTTTTGTTGTCAAATAATGTTCTCAGGCTTCTTTGGGGGTTCCCAAATCCCCCGCCTATCCCCTGCCAACTGACCAACGGCAGACACCAGGGCATCAGTGTTCCTGCTGGGGCTGGGCTGCCCAGAGAGAGAGGAGGAAGTGTGTTCAGACTCTCAGGCAGGCAGGGGGTGGCCCTCTCCAGTCAGGACTTGGCATCAGGCAGGCCAGAGTCACCCAGAGTCTCCTTCTTCCCCCAAACTCCCTCCTCGATTCCTGACCCTCCCCCCTTCCCCAGGGACGTCTCCTCGGTGGAGCTGCTCATGAAGTATCACCAGGGCATCAAGGCAGAGATTGAAACCCGGAGCAAGAACTTTAGCGCCTGCCTGGAGCTGGGCGAGTCCCTGCTGCAGAGGCAGCACCAGGCCTCGGAGGAGGTGAGAGGGACAGTGGAGTGAAGATGAGCCCCTCCGTGTCCTTGCCCTCACTCTTGCTGGGCCAGACAGCTTCCTGGGGAAGGTGCTGGGGGCCATGGTTTCTCTGAGGAGACTCCTCTTTCTTTCACTCATGGAGCATCAGGGCTGTGTGCAGGCCCAGGGATTAGAGCCTCACCAAACCCATCCAAGATTGGCAGCTTAGTAGTGGAGAGCAGTCTCACAACCCGCCTAACCAACCATGACATGCACACACGTGGGATTGGCAACACCCATTTCCTAGGGTGAGGCACATGTGCCTCAGAGAGGTTAAGTAACTTGCCCAGGGTTGCACAGCTGGCAAGTGGCAGGGCCAGACTTGAAGTCAGATCCATGTGACCAAACCCAGCATGCTTTGCAGGATCCATTTGCATACCATCCCAGACAGGGGAAAGGTTTCCCAAAGCCTGAGTGATTCTCCCTTCCTTCCCCCAGATCAGTGAGAAACTGAAGCAGGTGCTCTACAGGAGGAAGGAGATGAACGAGAGGTGGGAGGCCCGCTGGGAGCGGCTCCGCATGTGTGAGTACCTCTGGGACCCAGAACCTGGGGGGGGGGGGGGGTGCAGATGCCTGCTGAAGTAGGGGCATGGAGGGGTGACTTTCACTGCCTGGAGATGAGCCCCCACCCCCCGCAGCACCACTCATCTGCAAGGTTCTGGGGTCCATACAGACCTGTGTGGACAGGCTGCTGGAAGCCCACCTCTCACCAGCCAGCATGCCTTCTCCCTGCTCGCCCTCGGGCTCGCCCAGGTCTGGGCAGAACCTGAGCTGGGAAGATGCTGCCACCTCGTGCCAGGCTGGTGTCCCTGTAGAGCTGTGATCTGGGGGTGGGGGGTGGTCATGGGGTAAGGCTCTAGAGCTTCCTGCATATTTGATCTGAGGCGTGTCAGGCACATAAAGAGCTCTGTCCTCCTCAGCTGGAGACAGGAGAGGTGGAAAACCCTGCCACTCAGGGAGGAGCCACACACAAGCCAGGAAGGCCTACAGGGCCCATGGCTGCTTGTGCGTGATTATGTGAGATAGCCGCGGGCTGGGAAGAGAGGGTGTTCAGGGCAAAAGGCTGCTCCTCAAGAGGAGACCTCTAAATTACATTTTGTTTTCAAATTCGAGTTCTGATTAACGTGTTTTTCAAATGTAACTCTGGGTAGAGATGAGGAAGGGGCCTGGTGTGGCGTGGGGATAGAGTGGTTTCTGGCGCAGGTCACCACGGAGCAGGGTGTCCGCGTAATTCACCGGCACCCGTGCGGGCCTCCTGCCTGACCGCTAGCTCCCTGTCTGCTGAGCAGCCCCCCATTGGGTGCTAACAGGCCCCTGGGTCCTGTGGGGGTATCTGTGGCTTGTTCCCCGTGGCAGTACTGGAAGTGTGCCAGTTCTCGAGGGACGCCTCTGTGGCCGAAGCGTGGTTGATCGCCCAGGAGCCCTACCTGGCCAGCCGGGACTTTGGACACACGGTGGATAGTGTGGAAAAGCTTATCAAGAGGCATGAAGCCTTTGAGAAATCCACAGCCAGCTGGGCCGAGCGCTTTGCGGCCCTGGAGAAGCCCACTACGGTGAGCTGGGAACGGGCGCTGGGAGGCTCTCAGCAGCCACGCCTGGGGGGGGTGGTTATCTCAAGTCAAGAACTCTGAGCCCATTATTAGGCACCCATGGACAGTGTAAGAGGCTTGGCAAGGGGGAGAGTGGGAAGGAAATGGGAGAGGTAGAAAGTACTTTTGAATGTGAAAGGCAAAAGGGGTAAGTATTTTCAAAAGGAACAAACACCAGGTGTATTGGGAGCCATCTGTAGAGAAAGTTGTTCTAACGGCAAGCTCTTCTCTGTGACTGCTCTGATACTCTGGGCCTTTTTCTTCCCCTAGCTTGAGCTAAAAGAACGCCAGACCCCAGAGAGACCTGAGGAGGAGCCTGGGTAAGTATGGCGAGGGCCAGGCGGTAGACCCAGCAGGAGCACTCTGCCAAGGAGGATGGGTGGGAAGGGAGAGGGAGGGTACTTTTGTAATCAGAAACAGGCCCCCTGATGTTTTAACAGTGCACATGTGACCTCTCACACCTGGGCCACTAGCCAGAGAAATCTGGAGTGTCTGTAGCTTAAAGGCAGAGAGGAGCTTTTGTTTCCCTCGAATCTAGGGGTACAGGCAGAAATGGGTAGAGAGCAGTGGCTGCTGAAGAATCACCTCCCCTGCTCTGGGCACCACCTGCACACGTGCCTGAGAGGCCATTTTGTGCACGACCATGTCCATTTCTGAAGTATCTGCCATAACTCTTCAGATTAAGCAGCTCCTTGCTAAGTGCCTGTTGCCAGGAGGCCTGGACCAGGAGATAGCTGATGTGTGTGCCTTGGGGGTAGGCATCGGCCTCAGGGAGGTGGTTTCTAAAGAGGGGCTGTGTCCTCTCTAGGCCTCAAGAGGAGGAAGGCGAGACAGCAGGGGAGGCTCCCCGAGGTCCGCATCGCGCAGCCACCGAGAGAACGTCCCCGGTCAGTTTCCTGTCTGGTTTGTCTGGTTCCTGGGAGTCATTGCTGCCAGAACCTGCTCATCCCTACTAGGCTCAGCCGAGGCAGAAGGCGAGGACAGGCGCACACCACCCAGCCTTCCAGACTCCTCCTTCAGATCAGTCTTCCTTTTTAACTTAGGTTTCCTTAATCTCTAGAATAATTGGCCTCCTTCCTTCAACCCAGAAGAAACTGACATGCCCGCCCACTCATACGACTCTATTAGTTTGGTATTATCTAGTCTAATAAATTTTATTGTATAAATACGTCACCATCTACATTAGGAGAAACAGTTTATCCAGGGAAGGTTTATTTTTACACATCATTCTTTTTCCCATTTTCCCTCTCAGTCCATCCTTCACACAGTAGGCCCTGAACACACACACACACACACACACACACACACTCTCTCTCTCTCTCTCTCTCTCTCTCTCTCTCTCTCTCTCTCTGTCTCTCTCACACACATGCACAAATAGACCATCTGATCCCGCCTGCGCCAGCCACAGACATTTAGGGCAGTGGAGCGGGGACAGCCACCCTCTAGCAGATCCCTCCCTCCTACACAGAGCCTCCTTCCTTTTGCTGCTCCCAGGCCTGATGCCTGTGAGTCAGTGAGTTTGGATATGGAGCTGGCTCTGAAGCAGGAACAGACTTCAAGGAGCTGTGCAGGAGTGAAGGAGAGCACCAGGGCTTCTGGGTCACAGGGCCAGTCCCCCAAACTTGTAGGAAAGTAAGGTGCATCAGAGTCCTGGCTGGCGGAGGTGTTGGGAGGGTCCAAGACAAACCAGCTGCTGGAGGCTTGGGGCACATGTCTTCAGGAAGGAATAGGTCCATAAGCTGAAAAGACCCAGGGTGTGTGTACAGGGAGCCGGGTAAGGCTGTAACCTAGGTTTTGGAGAAATGCCCTGGGGAGCGGCTGAGAAGAAGACAAGACTTCGGCACGTGCCTTGCATGGCTCACCAATGCATGTACCCCACCTCTCTAGTTGCCCGGTTAAGCTTGCCTGAACCTTTAAGGGAAATTGGCATTCTAGGTGAAAATTTCTGATACGTGCACCACCCCAGAAAAATGCACATACAGTGGTTATTTCCTGTGCAAAATCCCTGTCAGGTCTGTCAGTCCTTCTCACACCCCTGAGAGCCACACACACTCACACTCACACACTCTTCCACACTCTGAGCTCCCTCTGCTGCCTCCAGCCTGGCCGGAGTCCCTTTCTGAGCTGCACCAGCCCTTCATGTCCAGCAGAGGGCATTCCTGGGCTCCCAGTGGAGGGTCCTTCCCAGAAGTGCCCTCTGAAGCTCCCATCACCGCATGTGGGATCTCTGGCGGACTTGGTCCCAGCCCCTTTTGCCTGAAACAGCCCCCGCCGGAAGGAGAGAGAACTTGAGGGCTGCCCGAACTGTGGACACTGGGGCTGGGACTGTCCGGCACCTCCTGTGCTTCGGCTGTGCGTCCCTGTGTGTCTTTACGTGCAGTGGTGTCCCCGGTCTGCGGGCTCCTTTGTGGCCACCTGAGCAACTCCATTGTCCGTGTCATGTACGTCTGTGCAAATGTAATTACGTGTGCGTCAGAGCTGCCTCCATCCAACACCTGAATGTCCCTGGGTTTGGGGGAATAAAACCTGCTTGGACCTGAGTATCTCTGGAAGGTGGGAACGAACCCACATCTGAGACCCTTCCCAAGAGCCAGCCACTCCGTCAAATGGGAGGATGCCTGTGTTTGCTACAGGAAGAATCCAGATGGCAAATCAAGTGAATACCAGGCCTGAGGCCTCATGGAAACAAATTTCCTGCCGCTTCTCCTTTCTGAGCCCTTTGTTGGGTTTTATGAGGATCTACAAAACTCCAAGGGAGGGTGTGATACCCAGTCGGTCTTTGATATGAGAGAGGAAAATGGGTCCCACGCAGGCTGGGACACTTTTTCAGAAACCACTGGCCTCTCCCAGGAAGGGCTGGCAGTGTGCTGAGCCTTCTCCCCGGCCGGGCCTGGGTTAGGGTGGCTCTCACGCTGTCCCATGTGTGTGGTCTGGTGTGGGTGCCCTGTAGAATCGATCCATGTGGTGCTGCTTTATGTGAAACCCATCACTAGTGCATGCTGGCTTCCTGCTTGGGGGAACAGATGGGAGTGGACCAGACACCTGCTACACACCACGGGTGGCCACCCTGCAGGCCCCAGCTCGGTACCCCCCCTTTCCAGGTGTTTGCAAAAGCACACGCAGACACACACGGACTGGAGTGCATTCCACGTCCGTCTTTTCCTCAAATACATCATTGTACAATTGATTGCCTCCCTCACCACCTTTCCACATCAGAGCACGTTCTGGTAAAAAAAACTGGTCCTTTCATACAGGTAAGTATGTAAGTGTGTGCGTGAGGCCAAGCAGAAAAAAATAAGGTAGCACAAAAGCCAAAACTTCTGGAGTGGAAGTCAGGACATTGGGTTCTAGTCCTTAATGCTGCTAGAACCTTCCTGTATGATTTTATACAAACCACCTAATCGTCCTGGGTCTCCTCACCCTTATAAAGCCCTCTTTGGGATTGCAGAAAGTCCAGAACGTTCCTGTATATCAACAGTAAAATAAAGGGAGGGGCTGGGAGAGATGGGTTTCCCCACTTTCCTCTGGTCCCATCCTTAGTTCTAAGGAGCCTGTTAGCTTGTCAGGTGCTAGCTGGTATGAGGCTGGATGGGAAAGAAGAGGCAAAGGGCTGGGGTGTTTGCCTTTGTCCTTGGCTTGGGAAAGAGAGGCAGGGTTGGGCCTCAGCTCCTGCCAAAGTCTATGCCCTGAAGATGGCCCCGGGGCACTGGATGGGGGCCTGGCAGCAGGCTGAGCGTTCCCCTTCCTCTCAGTGCCTGGCACTGTCACCCCAGTACCCCCTGCCTGTATGTGTCCCTTCATCCTGGGGGTGGCTGTGGGAAGGGCCTGGGGTTCTTGCTAAGCATTCTCATCTCCCAGGCCCTGGGTGCCTCAGAATCCCCAGTGCATCTGCAGGGAGGTGTTGATTGTTGAAAGTTGTGATTGATTTCACGGGGGAAAATGGTACTGCAGAGGATCCAGGTCATTTCAGATCACTCCAGGCTTAAAGGTCCCAGCCAACAGTGCTGGGATGTCTTCTGTGCATGGCATCCAGTTCTTGGCTTTGGGGTGGGAATTGGGGCCTGCTTGAGGAATTCTCCCAACGGGACAGCTGTGACAATGTGAATGGCATCCCTGAGAGGTACTGGTGCTCTGAGGGGCTGTGACAACAAGAAAGAGGCAGTCTTCAGTGTTCACCACGTGGTCATGCCCTGTCAGCCTCTGGAACTTGAGGCTACTCTGGAAAGCAACTGCTGGGTGCTGGTCATTATCAGGTCCCTTCATCAGGTTGTCAGGAAAGATTCTTACCCAAGTGCAGCTCACAGACGTCACTCTTACCATGACCTTCCAAGACTGCCTGCAGCTGGCTGCCTGGGAGAGGACGGGCATCTCATTAGGGGTAAATGTGGGGAGTCTAGGTCCCTCGCCTCTCCCTTCCAGAATTTCAGAGGTTGCCGCAGCTTGAGGGCAGTAACCAGCGCTTGGAAATGGGAGGGACGTGCCCCAGGAGCTGAGCGGGCATACCTTTCAGAAGGTGCCTGGCTGGCTCCAGCAGCTGTCGCCCCTACCCCCACCACCCACCCCCCAGGCTCTCCTCAGAACAGCCCTCCTGGCAGGCAGCCTGAAGCTGTAATCAGCAACCAGAGGTTCCACGTCCTTGGATGGAAGGGATGTGGGGATGTGTGGAGCAGCTGTGTCTCTTCTTGCCCGAGCAAGTGTTCCAGTCCTTTCTCCCCGCCCCGTGAGGCCCAAAGGAACTGCTTGCTGCTTCAGGCATTTTTCAGCCTGTGCGAATCCTATTTGTTCCTAATGAGCAGAAGGGACCTGGAAAGGTCTGTTTTCCCCTAAACCTGGGCGTGGCCCTGTCTCCCCAGGATGCCTGAATCAGTGGGTGTGGGGGGCGGCGGGGAGGGGTCTGCCTACAGTCTGGCACTGCACCCTGATACTCCAGGCTCTTTCTGGACCTGTGTCCACCACTGGGTGTGCCCAGCTTTCCATGCTTGGCCACATGTGATCTTCCTGGCCTGGCTGCTCCAAAGGCTGCCTCTGCATTCTTCCTTCCAAGCTGTGTTTCAGAGCATCCCAGATACTGATGGACTCAGGACGAACTCCGTTAACATTGGAGGCATCTCAGAAAAGGAGTTTGAAGCTGCCAACTTGACCACTGGGCATAAGATCTGGAGGGGGAAGGGGGTGTGGGCATCTTCTAACTCTAGTCTTTCCAAATCACAGCAGGATGGAGGAGCCACCAGCTTCTCCAGGGCAGGTCCGGAAGAGCCGGTGGTAGGAATGGTGAAGACCGCTCCCAAGGAAGCCTCCCATCCACGAGGGCGGTGGACCAGGTCCTCCCCTCCCTGTTTGAGGGGACCCTGCACACTCCCCTCTCCTTTCCCCTCACTTCACCTGGTGGCTCCTCCTGTCATCTTCTCTGGTTTCCCAGTTGTCATCTCAGATGGACTGATGGGTCATCCCATCTCTCCACCCCAGCTGCTCCTGCCTTCCCTCTGGAGGCATTTGTCTCTGCTCGCCCTGAGTTCCCATCTCTTGATTTCTTTGGCTGCTCTCAACTCAACAATCTTTTTCTTCTCCTGCAAACAGCTGTCTTCTGAACAGTCTTCCCAACCTGCCTGCCCACAGTCCTTCCCACCCCTTACCCAGAGGACAAGCATCCAGACATCAGACACTGGGGGAGAGTGCAATTCTCGGCTGCAGAAGTGGCCAGCTTCCCTCCACCCCAGTTGAAGCACGACTTGGTTGCCTAAGGCATCCAGCAGTAGGTGTCGTCCAGCACCAAGCCCCTCTTCTGGCCCGTTCAGGTGTTTTCTGACTCGTCTTACAAATGTAGAGCAGGAACCACATTGGGTGCTCTCCTCTGGAGCAACAGTACCCCGCCCCTTCTGCAGCAGGATTCCATAGGAGGAAGGGACCAGACAGCTCTGCTTCAACTCCTCACTCACTAGATGTGTGGCTGAACAAGTTACTCCTCCCTGACCCCACTTTTCCGAATCTGTAAAATAGGGATAGGGATGATACCTGCCTCAGACTGTGAGGATCGGAAGAGAGAATGTAGGTAGAACATGTGGCACCTAGTAGATTATTTCCAGTCTTCATTTTTTGTCTGTTCCTCACTACAGTCCTTCATCTTCTTAAATGAAGCATCCTCCATGTGAATTCTAACACCCATTGCCAGAGCCCTCCCAAACCAGCCTTCCTGGAGCATCTCTCCCTAGATACGCCTACGTATACACACTGGGCTGAGTCCCTGCCATGAGATCAGCAGGCAAGACGATCGCACCACAAGGAGGAATGGCCTCTTCCTGGGTGCACCCTCACACCCTGGTTCTCGCTTATCAGTATCTCCTTTAGGGACAAGCCCCCTCACTTGCGTTTCCTTGCTTGTTAATACATCTGGGCTCACTGAGCATCTTCTAGAAACTCCAAAACACCCTGGGGTCACAGGCCAGGTTATTTTTCTCCCGGGGACTGGAGTCTTGGTTGTCTGTCTGCTGTCTTCTACATCCCCGTCCGGGCATGGAAGCACACCTCCATCTCCTTTAGTCCAGAGCAGAAATGCACCCATCTTGCCCCCTTCTTCTCCTATTCTTGATCCTCCTTGTGGAGAAGACCCTCAAGGCTCTGCCTACTTCCCCTGCCCAAGCCAGCTTCCTAGGAAGGCAATATGCTAAAAAGTCAAGCTGAAAAGACCCTGAAAAGGCGGCCATTTCCTGCCCGTCAGGAACCCGGGCCTCTCCCTGTTTGACTGCAATCCTCAGACATCCTAAAAGCCTCTCCTGCCTGTGCCTTTCCTCCCCTGATGTCCCCTACCAGCAGCCAATGCTGCCTGCCCCCTGCCCTCCTCTGACCTCATGATCCCAGCAGCCGGCTCACACGCCCTCCTCTCAGATGCCCCTGCTTCACCCACCTGTTCCCCAAACCTCCATGCTACAGGCAGCACCCTCCTATATCCCAGCCCCCACCTTGGCCCATTCTCCTGCAGGCTGTCACCTCCACTTAAAGTCTAGACTACCAGCTGCTCCAGCCTGACACCTAGAATTTCCTCCAGTCCCCCTCTTTGAGTGCCCCCAGCTCCGGTGGGTGGTGTCTCCAGGCTAGGCACCCTCAGCACTGTAGCTATAATCTGTGCATCTTCCTTGTGATCTAAGGGCTGAAGCAGCAGGCTTTCCACCTTACAACACAGAGGACAGAAGGGACTCTTAGACCATCTCTCCAGGGCCCTTCGGCAGAACCTGCCTCTCCCTACAGCCACACAAGTAGCCGGCTCTGGGCCACAGCCCCTCCCCTGTAGGGCAAGGCAGAATCTCCATATGAAAGTATGGCACGGTTTTGGGGGGCAGCAGCAGGACGACAGTTCCCTCCCTTCCCCAACTTCCTTTTAGAAGACAGCACGAAGATTTCCTCCTGGAGCCTGGGAAAGGAAGGTCCCTCTGGCCAAAACCATGCCCCATCTTTCTCATCTGTGGCTCCTTCCTTAGCCCAGAAGAGCAGGGCCGCCAGCTCTGAGCCTGGGAGGCAGCCAGCAGCCGCCAGACACTTCTACCCCTCACCCTCACCCTCAACTCCTTCTCAGCCTTGGCCTTCAGGGCAGTCTATTCCACATGAATAGTCAAGGGCACAGAAGAAATGTTTGCATACATTGGCAACTCCCATTTTCTAAAACCCGTAACCTGGCCGTTTAACTTTTGATCACACAGGCCAGGTCCTCTGTACGTACCTGCTAGGGGATGTGGGTCAGGCACTCATTAGGAGGAAGCAGAAGAAAGGTTGAGATTAAGTTGGGAGGCAGTCCTGGAAAAATCTGCCTTTTTTTTTTGTTTTTTCAGAGACAGTTCAGAAATGTTAAGAGAATGTAAGTATAGGAAGAATATGTGGACGGTGCCTAGTAAAACCAGTCCTAGGAGGGTAGAGGCTGAGAGGCAAACGTGGCAGAGGGTCTTCTCTGACACCCCATGGCAGGTGCAGGGAACACTCTGGCCCAGGATGAAGGAGAGCAGTGCAGCCAGATGGAGAGGTAGGGGGTGGAAAGAGGCTTTACCTTCTGCATTAATAATCCGCCTCTCAACCTTTATACCCAAGTCAGAGGTTGGCTTGATTGAGTCCAAAGAAAAAGCCCAAACCCAGGCTCCCAGGCTCATCCCTGCCAACTTTGCCCTTCTACCCTGCTAGATGACCCAGGCAGTGCTTTGAGGCCTCTAAATCCCTGTGGCCAGTGCTAGCTCACTGCAGACACTTGAACATACAAGTACTGCAGATGTGTAAAGAGGAGTGTGAACCAGTCACAGCGCTCAAGGGGCTCTAAGGAAAAGATGAAAGACCTAACAATGTGATAACAACTCAGGTTTTCTAATTCTGGAGTGCATGCTCTTTTGATACCTGTTAGCTGTGTGACCTTGGGTAAGTCACTTAACCTCTCTGAGAATAGATTTCCTTGTAGATTGAAGGCAGTAGACTAGGTTAGTGGTTTTCAAACTTTTCAGTCATGTTATCCTTTCTTTAAATGAGATCTTACTGGACCGCCAAGTTAAAACTATTTATTGGACCGTCCTAATTTGATGGAATACAAACATGACCAGCTTTACCCTTCCTCCAATCACTGCCTCAGACCTCTCCATTGAGCCTCTCCTTCCATTCCTTCGTACCATCTCAGGCAGTCCTTGGTCACTTCCATCTGCTGAAAAGCCTACCCAGTCTGTTTCAGTTTAAACCTTCAATCTGCTATCCAGGGTAGTGTCCACATTCTCTCATCCTCCATTTCTCTATTTCAGGTTTGATCCGTGGTCTAAAGGACCCACAATGGGGAGCACAGGGTCTCTGCTCTTCTCTGGCTCCTCCAGGCCTCCACCTTCAGTTGTGGGGCAAGAAGTAGGGAGTAGAAAAGGGGGCAGTCTCTACTGCGTGGGGAGGTTCTGATCCTCCTGGGTGATGTCCTTGGTCCTTCAGGCATCCAGACGTGGCATAGGACCCTTCCCACCTGGTGCTGTAAGGTCTCCAATAGTCAGGCCTTGGAGACAGGGTCCTAGCCAGATGGCTCAAGCTAGGCTGCCTGCATTGGTGCCCATTTGGCACACACTCCTCTGTGCCCTACCTGGCAGGGAGAGGCTGGCTGCCCCCCTGCTACCCTCATCCATCCTCCCCTCTTCTGCAACAGGGCACAAAGGCAGATCACCAATGCCTCTGCGTTGGTATAGGTCGGCTCCCCTTCTCCTGGGCGTGGAGGCCCCTCGTTGGGCTGGGTAGGGGCAGGAGCACCCCACCCTGCAAAGGGAAGTGCAGAGAGGTGAAAGCCACAGCTTTTCCCTGGGGCGATGGCTCCTAACCTGGGGATTCTCCACTTCAGCTGCTCATTAGAGAGCATGAAAAGCTTATTCAGAAATACCAATGTGCTGACCCCACTCCAGGGTGTATTTTGTTGAAGTTGGGGACTGTAGAAGGCAACCAGGGTTAGGAAGCACTGCCCTACTCGCAACAAATCCCTGTCCAGTGCTGGGAGCAGGGCCAGTTGGTCCTGCACCTTGACCTGGGAGGATCTAGGTTCTCCCTTTGTAAGGTGGTAGGGGGACTGAGGGCCTGACCCCTTAGCTCTGGGGCCTTAGCCAGAGCAGGTACCAGCAGAGTTCCCATTCAACGCTCCAGTTGAATAGCACCTTTCTTATGCAATCTTGCCAGAGCCTATATACAACTCAGTTGGAGTCGGAGCACCCCTGCTGAAGCAGGGGTGGGGGGCCTGGAGCCAGCAGTGATCCAGGGCTTTGCCAGCTGCATTGGAAACCCCCAGCAGTGAAATCATCACCTAGGCCCCTCAGCTCATTCTAAGAACCTCCTGTCACTATGTTGAAAGGTGAGGGAGTGGGAATGGAACCAGAGGCATGGGCGGGGTCTAAGAGAAGCAGACCAGGTGGCTCAGCAAGTCAAGGGAAAACCAGGAGGCACACAGCAGTAAGGAAGCAAGGTCAGGAGGGGACCTCAGACTTCCCAATCCTGCTGAGTAGCCACCCCTGGGTCTGAACCCCCAGCAAGGTGTGCTCCTCCCATATGACCCTGAGCAGGGGGAAGAAGAGAGGCAGTGGCCTCAGGACCTGCAGCCGCCACCCCCTCCAGGGCCACAGGAGGAGAAATCCAGTGGGGATGAGAGGCCCACCACCGAGCCTCTCTATAAAGTCCTGGACACGCCTCTGAGCGAGGGTGACGAACCTACAACGCTGCCAGCCCAGCGGGACCACGGGTACAGTGTGCAGATGGAGGGCTACCTGGGCCGAAAGCATGACCTGGAGGGGCCCAATAAGAAGGCATCCAACAGGTATGTGAGGCAGGGGCCACCTGCTGGTAGGGAGGGCGGCTCCCAAGGACTTCTCCACCAACAGAGCCTCAGCAGCATGGGTATGTGTTGGGAGAGAGGGTGCCCTTTGTCTCTGGTCTGAGCACCCCTTTGGGCCAGCCTAGGGGCTACTTGGCACGATGGGAAAAGCCTATCTTCAGTTCCAGTCCTGAGTTCAAATCCTACACCCTCGTACAAGTTACTCAGCCTTCGTTTCCCCGTTTGCAAAACAGGGATAACGATGATGATAGCATGCCTCTTGGGTACAGATACTGAGCCTGACACAGAGTAGGTTCTCAATAATACTAGTTTTTCTTAATCCAGGGCTGGGTAACAGGTAGGTACGTCTTGGCAGTAACAACATATCCTTGACCAAGTCCCACTTTTTAACAAATCTGGGCCTCAGTTTCCCCTGCTGTAAAATAGGAAGAATGGGGTTGGCATACATGCCTTCTGGAGGTCCCTCCCAGTGCTGTCATACAGCAATTCTGTGACCCTGAGGAACTCATTCGAAGGCTGTGCCCTTTCCTGGCCCTGAGGCAGTTATGTCCTTGAATTTGGTCTGTCCAGAGCTGCTTCTACCCAAGGTCCCTGGGGGCCTCTGTTTTTTGGGGAGCTTTCCAGGGTCCCAGGGACACAGGACAGCTTTGAGAGGTTGAAGCAGCCACATTCCCAGGGCTCCAGGGCTGCATACAGAGCCCGTACTGGGGAGACAGGCTAAAAAACTAATTCAAATTTCAAAAATGAATTTGGGGGACCAACCACCCTGAAGAAGTCTATTGTTTATACAGAGTCCACCAGAAAAGGAGAAACTAGCATTGACTGAGCACCTACCATGCTAAAATCTTCACAACTGCTCTGTGCTATTGAAGATTCTATTTTCCAGATAGAAAAACAGAATTTCAGAGAAGTCATTTGTTTAAGGCAGGATAAGACCCAGCTCCTTCTCAGCAACTGCCTTACTTGGGCTACAAGCTCAAGGAAGGTGGTGAGGGCTAGAGGAAAGGTCCCTGACCCTTCCTGGAGGATCTCCCTCTGGGTGTCAGAAAGCTGGGCTCTGTAAAAATGGCTCTGCAGCCAGCTTGTACAGTACAGGTCAAGTTCTCTCTCTGAACTTGCAGTCCTTCTTCCCCATGTGCCCCAAAATTCTTCACCTTCCTGCTTTCCAAAGGGAGGGAGGAGAAAGAGAGCAATGGGGGTTGGGAGGCGGGCGGGGGGGGGGGGGGGGCGGGGGGTGGGGGGAAGGAAGAGGAGGAGGAGTAAGAAAAGCTTAATGTTTCCCAGCACTCATTACTGTGAGAGGTAAAAAGGCAACCTGTTTCCCATTGGCCAGTCAAGGAGCTCAGGTCAGCCCACACATTAGCTTATGAGCTCATCTCCCAAACATCAGCTGAGTCTTGATTTGCACAAGTATGTATCTTTAAAAAGTGCTGGTGCAGTATACCGTGCATATTTCCATCGACAAAACCCTGCTCTGTTCACTTCACAGTTGTGTGGTAAGGATTAAACATGCTAATGGATGCTCAAGTGCTTTGCAAGGTTAAGTTTACACTATTGGTCTTAGACTCAATAATTCTTTTAGAAATTTATCTCGAGGTAAGATCAGAGCTATAGCAAACATTTATGCATGAATATTTATCCCATTGCTGTTTAAACTGCACTGTTTGAATTTCCAGTAATTACAAGGCCCACCAATAAAGGGATTATTTGTATATATGGTGGGATACCAGATAGCAATTCAAAATTATTTTGGGGAAAGATTTGAAGGATATGGGAAAACACTCATGATATAGTGATAATCTTAAAAGGATATAAATAAAAGGATATGAAATTAAATATTCAGTATAACCCAATTTTCATTATATATGTGAATAGAAGAAAATGTGAATGTGTGAATAGAAAAGACTAGAATATGTAAAATGTTAATAGTAGCTTTTGATGGTGGAATTACAGGCAGATGATTTTTATTTCCTTTCTTAACCATAAAATGTGTTACTATTTTTTTTGTAAGTTTATTTTGAGAGAGATTGAGACAGCAGGAGTGGGGGAGGAGTAGAGAGGGGGAGAGAGAGAATCCCAAGCAGTCTCTGCCGCCAGCACAGAGCCTGATGTGGGGCTCGAACCCATGAAACCGCGAGATCATGCCCTGAGCCAAAACCAAGAGTCAGATGCCCAAAGAAATGAGCCACCCAGGCGCCCCAGTATACTAATTTTTTACAAAATGGTAAAGCTAGAATTCATTACAGAGCTGTCATAACCGGACCGTGGGGGCCCTGCCTGCCTGTTTCCACAGGTCCTGGAACAACCTGTACTGTGTTCTCCGGAACAGCGAACTGACCTTCTACAAGGACGCCAAGAACCTGGCCCTGGGGGTGCCCTACCATGGGGAGGAACCCCTGGCCCTGAGACACGCCATCTGTGAGATTGCTGCCAACTATAAGAAGAAGAAGCATGTCTTCAAGCTGAGGTGAGGCCCTCCTGGCCCGTGCCCATTCCCTGCAGGCTTAGTTTGGCATCAGTGGCTGGACAGGGGCTCCTGTGGGAGACCAGCTCCAGGCCTAGCATTTTTCAAATCAAAGAGGCTGATGGTCCAGATTTTTACCTGCCTCTGAGGGTTGTGGTCAGGGGGAGGCTTGGGTCTGTGGGGTGAGCCAGCCCTCTGTCCAGGCAGAGGTGGCCATAAGGCAGGAAACCTTTTTTTGTCCTAGGCTGAGCAATGGCAGCGAGTGGCTCTTCCATGGCAAGGATGAGGTAAGTACAGGGCAGCCTAGCCCAGACTCTTGCTGACAAAGCAGCAGGTGGCTCCCTCAGAAGTCCCAGGGGCAGCCCCCTCCTTTGTGGCCCATGACCCTTCTGCGTTGCAGGAGGAGATGCTGTCCTGGCTGCAGGGCGTGAGCACCGCCATCAACGAATCCCAGAGCATCCGCGTGAAGGCCCAGAGCTTGCCCCTGCCCTCCATCACCGGCCCCGACGCCAGCCTTGGCAAGAAAGACAAGGAGAAGAGATTCAGCTTCTTCCCCAAAAAGAAGTAGCCTCTCTGGAGCCCCGCCAGCAGGACCGAGCTGTGCAGGGACTGGCGGGGCGCCTGGGGCCTCGGGCCTCAGCCCGGGCCGGTCCTCCCCGCAGCCCACCGCCCGGGCCACCCGCTGCCTGCGCCTGCCTGCGCCTGCGATCCGGTGGCCTGGGCCCGCTGTGCCGCGATCCCTGCCTCCGCCCTCCGGCTGACGCCTGCCTCCGCCTTCGTGCAGTCCCGGTCCGGGGGGAAGGCCAGGGACCCCTGTGGCAGGAAATGGTTTCCCAGGCACAGGCCTTCCTCTCCCACACCCCTCCTCCAGTATGAGGGCCCTCCAACCCCCAAGCCCCATAAAAGCTGGAAAAGAGAGAAGAGGTTCCTCAGACGCTGCCCACTCCCAAAGCAGATCTTGCTTGGGGCCACCTCCCCTTTGGTCACAGCCAGGGAAAGAGAAGAGGACACTGGAAACGCCTGACCTGCCCCTTAGGGGCATGAGGAAGGAGCTTCAGGTAACCACACAGGGCTCTAGCTCTAGGCAAGGGGCCCCTGGGGACCCAGAGGACACAATGGGCCTCCTCCCCACTGGGCTTCCTCAGAACTGGGCCTCTCACTTCAAGGGCCACCTGATCCCTTCCCTCTTCTTTCTCTCACCAAAACAAAAAAACGGTGCAGTCCAAGGTTGGTGGGTCTTATATGCAAGGGCCTCAGACTGCCTCCGGTGCCCTCTGCTACCACCACAGGTGGTAAAAGGGAGGTAAAAGCTCTCAAGCTGGTCTTCTTAAAACAACAGAGCAGCGTAAGGCTCAGAGGTGAAGGAGACAGACAGACCTGGACACTGCCCAGGGCTCTGCCTCTCCACTCTAGGACCCTCCCCACCTCCCCACCAAACCAGCACAGTACGATTCAGCCCCAGGGCCCCTCAGGGAGACAGTACAGATTCCTAGATACAAGAAAAATGCCCCAGCACCTACAGCAAAGCAGCCCAAAGCCCAATGCCCAGTGTGTCCTGTCTGCAGCTGGTACCATCTGAGGGTGCTGGCTGGACGGACAGCAAAGTTCATGACCTGTCACTCTGGGGTGGCAAAAGGAACCATACCTGGGTATTACCTCCCATATAACACAACCCCTGGACAGCTGGGACAAATGCTGGGTTTGGGCCCTGAGGGTATGGCACCCCTTGCTCCGCTTCTCCTGAAGGTCCTGGCCTTGGGTCGTGGGAAAGTCACATGGGTGCAGAGGTCACCCAACGTCCAACACCCCTCCCCCCTTCCCAAAGCATAGCCTAAAGGAGGCCTGCAACAACCTATTTGCCCAAGGATAGCCTTCCCCATGCTGTTAAGGTCAGACTTCTGGAGGGAAGAGGGCACTCGTTCCAACAAGGATCTCCTCCAGCACCCTGAAAGCAATACAGTGCCAGCCCAGCGTCCGGACTGGGGTTAGGTCCAAAAGAGGGGTCATGCTGGGGGCACCACTACCCCTGAAGAGACCATAAAAGTCCCAGGGGCTGCTGTTCCATTACCTTCCCCATGAGGAGGCTCAGACACACCCAGATGATTCCTCTGGATGTGAGTGAGGCCCACGTAGCAACTCCAAGGGTAGGCATCCAGAGTCACTAGGCCTTCCCAGGAGCCCCTAGTGCAGGCACAGCTTAGAGATCAATACCACCCTGCCAAGGGGAAGCTAACTTCAGCAGACAAGAACAGGAGGGAAGTTCTCCAATAGAGCCCAGCACCCCCAGATCAGGTGGCCCCACCTTTAGAGCCAGGGTCTTCACTTGGCCTCTCTGCATCTAATCCTGCATCCCTCTTTGCATCTACAGGAAAGCTAGTATATACCATTCACCAGCCTCTTTCTCCATCTGGGGAAACCAAGGCAGGAGGCAGTGAGGTGACCATACTCAACTGGTGATGAAGAAGGCCTCTAGTGCATCTGAGGGCATGTCCTGCTCCAAGGCAGATAGTGGCAAGAATCTTCCTCCTCTCCCTGGGCCAATCTTTAGGGAGACCAAGGACCACCCTGTCCCCTCCATGTGTGCCAAAGCTGCAACTGAGGTGAGACATTTCCAGCAAGTGACTCCATAGTCCAAAGAATGGAAGGATCCCAAAGGAAGAGGTAGGATTTCACCACCCCGGGTCCCCCAGACTGGCAGCCAGCTGCATGTGGCCCCTCTATTGCCAGCTCCCCACACATCCCTCTCCCATCACGCAAGCCCCGAGGCACTCAACCAACAGGACTGAGCCTACAGGAGCCCAGCTTTGGGAGACTGTGCCACCTGGGGCTAAGCTCCTGGTGCCCTGGCAAGGTTTCTTTTTCCCCTCCTTCCATTTTCTACTTTGCACTCTTTTAACGGTATTCCCAAACTAGGTTGACACAGCTCCCGTCCACACCAGCATAACAGGCTTCCTCCCCAGGGCAGCTTACACGAAGCTCCTTCTGGGCATGGTCAGGCAGTCCTCCTTCCCTCTCTCTTTCCCCTTCACCCCCTGCCTGAACTGATTGGCTGAGGGGCGTATGGAGGGTCCTCAGGCCTCCCCCCAGCCCCCACAACTAGCACCAGTAACAGGAAGCTTGTGGAAGGCCCAGCGTCCCCACCACACCATTTCTCTTTCCTGCCTATTGGAGGGCAACCAGGGTCCCCGAGGTTGGTCCTGGATCTCTCTCCCCTCCCTTTAGTGGGAGCAGACAGGGATCCAGGACCATATGACTTGGTCCTTTGGACAAGCAAGCTCAGGGAGGACACAAGGGAGGAGGAGGCAGCTACACACGACTGCAGCCCTGTTGGGCACAGACCACGCGATCTGGGGCTGGCCCTGGGGCCAGCGGGGCCTTGTCCTCCACCTGCTCAAATGTGCTTCCACCAACCAGAGAAAACCCATTTACTAGTTTTTCTAATAAATCAATAATGCTCCATCTTTCTCACTGATTTGACTGGTTTTGTTTCCCTCTGAACTGGACCAAGGAGGGGTAGTTGAGCAAGGGGGTATCACCATGGAGACAAAGGGACAGATTCTCTGGATTGTCCCTGGAAAATCCTAGGCCACCACCCAGGAGCTGTGCCTTGCCTGAGACCGAGAGCGCTTGCTCATTCATGCGTTCGGCAAGCCTTTCCCCCACAGAGCTCTGGACAGAGATCTTGGCCCTCACTTAGCCCTCACATGAGGGAGGAGATGTGGCCCTCACATCTCCAGAGGGGCGAAACAGGCATCGCCATTTTTCAAAAGGCTCCACTGACCATTCTCACTGGTAGTGAGAACCAGTGAGCTGGTTCAGGGCTCACCATCACGCCTAGATGGTTACGGATCACCTGGGGAAGGTGTTCACTGCAACTTCCCAGACCCTACCCCCTGAAAAGTCTGAGGGAGTTTGACAAGCTGTACATCATCCATTTCCTTCGATTTGTAGATAAGGAAAAAGCAAGAGTTTCAGGTGACCCGGCTAGTTAATGGCAAGAGGTTGGGACCAGAACCTGGGCGTCCTCTCACTCCAGTAAATTTATAGCTACTGAGCGTCATACCCCAACACACGCCTCTATCCTCAGCAACTGTGGAAACCGCATAACATTCAGGACAATGGGTAGAACACAGAACACAGGCTAGCCCTGTCTGCTGCTGCTTCGGAGAGGCCTCCCCTGGCCTCCACTCTTCCCTTGGCCTCTTTAGACTCTGCACACCTGCCTGCAGGCCGAGTCTGTCCTCTGAGATCAGAAGCTCACGAAGCCCTGACCCACAAGACCTGTGGGAACACACGCCTGCAGGAACAGGGCCAAACAAGGCTGGTGCGCCACAGAGAAAGGGCAGAAAGAAAGCCCAATTAGAAACAGGCAGGCATTCCTAGCCCTTTCAAGAAAGAAAAGACCCTTTGAGAACGGGATGAAAACTGAGGTTCCATCCCAGAAAAAATGCACTTGCTCTCTTTACACAATATTGCAGGCCACCTCAAGACATGTCTAGGCTCCAAGTTTAGAATCCTTGCCTTTTAGGATGTCTCTTGGGAACTAGAGAGGGAGAGAAGAGTAAAGGGCACCAGACGTTGGAAACTTCCGCCTGTTAGAAAAACGTTCCATTCATTTCCCCCACTTTGTTTAGTCGAACTTGGGTCCTTGAGGAAGCTAAAACCTGGCCTGGTCCCTCCACCCCCAACTCCCGCCACCGACAGGATGCCAGGCTGGGGTAGACAGAAAACAAGTTCCCTCCTGCACATGCTGCTGCCCCAGCCTCCCCGGCGAGCACCCTGGTGCCTTATGCTTTGTGAGCACAGATGACGAATGAGTGACTGTGACAGCAACAACCCCCGCAGCCCGCCTCCCTAAGACATCCCTGGCCTTGATCAACCGTCCCCACCCCAGTGAGGCCCAGTGAGGAGCCACACACAGGCCAGTTGGTCAGCAGTGGTTATTGAACCATTGGCAAATAATGAAATGTATATACATTAGTGACAACCACAGGATCAGCAAGACAACCTACAAAAGTACCTGAACTGAGCGCGTTACATTCTTCACGGGAGAGGAATCCACAACAAAAGAACACACACAAACTCTCACGTGCACACACAAATATACCGCGGAATGGGAAGCAATAAATTATGGGCCTGGTTCCTGCCTGGATCCTAAGAAAAGACACAAAGAGGAAAGCCTCCCCAGGCCACCTCCCCACGACTCCTCCGGGTGGGCGCCTCAGCCCGGCAGTGGTCAGCCCAACACTGGAGGCCTGAGCACGACTTGCTCTCCCTGGGAAGAGGAGAGCTTAAATATTCAGCTTCTCACCAAAGAACTATATACAAGGGAAGTGGTCACACTGGCCTCGGTGGGAAGAAAGGCTCAACTGGGCCTGTGGAAAGTCGCCCCGAGCCCAGGGGTGCACCAGCCGGTTCCCAGTGAAGACACTTGCCGGGTACACCGGAGCATTCTTCCAGGGGCCCTCGTGAGCAGGGTGAGCCAGGCCTGAGGGCAAGCCTGCCGTGGTCCCTCCCCGTCCCCCCCGCAGCCACACGGCTCCTCCCTCTCCTTGGACTCAGAATCACCCTACAGAGTTCAAGGCCTGGAATTTCTCCCTCAGGTTTCTCACTCTGCCCTGCTGGCCTGGGTCCACTGGGTCCCTGGGACCCTCTTCCTTTGGCCAATAATCGGGACTCCTGGAAATCCCAGACTCCTGGAAATCCAGCCCCTGTCCCACCGCGGCTGCTGGTGAGCTTGGTCTCTGCCCACTGCCCTCCTCCAGCCCCGCAGTGGGGCAGGGCAGAGGCCCCTTCTCCATGACGATCACCCGCCCGTTGTTCTCCAGGGTGAGGTCTGCGGTGACATACAGGGCTTCCTCTCCGACTGGCCTGCTTTGGGCCAATCCCCCAGGCGGCTGGGGCTGAGTGGCCTCTGGGTCTGCCCGGCCCCTCTTGGCGCCCACGCTGCAGCAGCGGCCCACCTTGCCCGCCAGAGGGGGCTCCACCATGTTCTCCGGCACCGAGCGGCTCCGGTTGACAGGCTGGCCACGGGGCCGGCCGCCCTCGGCCTGGAATGCCTCGTCGTGGGAGGTGTACTTGGAGCAGAGCTCTCGGACATCAGGCCAGTTGAAGGTCTCAGTGTCGAAAGGGCTGAGGGGGCTTCGAGAGGAGGGCCGGACCCCAGGCGAGGTGGTCCTCGGGCTGGCAGCAGTGGGGCTGAAGGAGCAATGCCGAGGAGAGCAGGGCTTGGGCGGGCTGTGCTCCGGGGCCACCGTCTGCTCATCGTTGAGGAGGGACAGCACCGGCTTTCTCTTACCTGTGGGGAGAGAGTGAGCTGACTGACCCACTGGGCAGGAGGGGAGAGGGCAAGTGAGGACTCAGAACTGCCTTCTGCTCCCACTCCAGGCAAGGCTGCTTACTGGGGTTTGGGTTGTGATGGCAGAGAAGGCACATTCACCATCCACGGCCCCTTTATCGGAGGGCAATGGGAAGAATGAGGAAAAGGCAGTTGGACGTGGGGTCAGGAGTCACAGGAAAAGACGAGAGCTTCCTCCCCTGGAAGAGTGGGCCCATGGCCACGTTTCCCCGAGGTCTCTGCTCCACAGGAAGGGCCGGGGGAGGGCGGTGAGGGTGTTACAGCAGGGCCACGCACTGCCCTGCGTGTGGAGTCCAGCCCTCTCTTTGGTCATGGTTCTACAGGGTCACCTTCCTCCAGGAGCCAACCTGCTCCTCAGAAGCTCTTCCACCCCAGACTTTCGGGAAGGGCCCACTCCCCACCCCCTCACTGTACCTTTGCCGCCCGAGGGTGCTCCAGCCTCCTCCTGCAGGCAGGGAATGGTGGGAGCCGCCTTTCCCCATTGGAGCGGTGGCCTGGCTGGCACAGATTTGCTCTTGATCCGCAGGCTGTACTGGCGGGCCAGCTGGTAGACCTTGTTCTTGACTCGCTCGCTCACGCGGCCATCCATCACGTGGGAGAGCTGGACGATGCGCGGGTGCAGTGGAGCCACCAGCTCCCCCTGGACGTCGCCACTCAGCTCCTTCACGAGCTCCTTCAGCTCCCGGGCCAGGTGGGCCGGGCTGGGCCGCTCCGTGGGGGAGGCACTCTCAGGGGAGGCGGCGGCCGACTCCTCGGTGATGGCCCCCAGTTCGTGCTCCTCCAGGATGAAGAGCGGTTCGTGCAGGTCAAAACCATTGGCCTGGCCTTGGCCAGGCCCCTTGTGAGAGCTCTCCCCGGTAGACTCCATTCCCTCCCAGATCTTTACAATTTCTGAAGACGGCCTGAACTCAGCATCTGTGATAGGAGCTGGCTCCCCAGCGCTCGCCTGGCCGGGGCCTGGGAGGTCAAACATAGCCCACGAAGCCGGCCGGGAGCTCACCTGCCTCCTGTGCCCCAGCGGAGCCGTGGGCTCTGGGTCCGGCCTGGGAAGGCTGTTGAATCTGGAAACGGAGTTCCTCACCAGCCCTTTGGGGATGTAGGAGAGGCTCTCTCGGCGCCGGATGCTAAAGCCCGCATCATGGTGCTCCGCGTTCTCATAGTAGCTCTTGATCTTGTCCAGCAACAGCCGGTCTCGGGTGGAGAGTGACGATTCCTTCTTCTTACAGGAAGACCTGTCGGGCTCTGCAGGGCAGCCTGGGCTCGGGGGCTCCGTCCCGTTGACCGAAGGGCTGCTCTCTGTGGCCACGCCCACACCGCTGTCCACCTCTGGGGGCGGCTGCGAGCCGAGGGCGTCGGTGGTGCTGCCACGCCGGGCCGAGCCCTTCTCGCTGCCCTCTAGGCTGAGCACGCTGCTGCTCCGGCTTGTCAGCCTCGGGCTCCCAAAGCCACTGGCCTTGCCATCCTCCAGGGCCAGGCTGCTCCGCCGAGAGAAGCTGCTGACGAACCGCTCGGCAATGATGCTGGCCTGGTCCAGCACGGAGGGCGGCAGGAGGCTCTCAGGCTCCTGCGTGGCACCCACGTCCTCCTCCTCCTCCTCACTGCTCAGAGTCTTAAGGTCCTCGGTGCTCTCGGCCACCACAAAGTCCACCATGTCACCCGGGGGGGCCATCCCCAGCAGCTCCTGGTGGGCATCAAGCTGTGTTTCCAGGACTTCTGGAGACTCCATGTCTGAGGGCACCTCCTCGATGCTGGCACCTTCCACAGCAGCAAATACTTCCTGCTCTGTCTCAGGCTCAGGGCCTGGCTCAACCTGGGATAACAGAACTCATGTGAGCCAAGACCCTCCCTCATGAGATCCAAAGGATAAGCAGACAGCATGACCTGCTCTCTCGGTTCAGTGAGAGGGCATGCAGTTTAGGACCAAAGGCAATGAGAATGAGCACAACTCGAGTGGGGAAACAGGTCCTTAGAGAGAGGAATGTGGTGATGACCCCCAGCGATCATGCAGCGAGGGGGCTTGGGTCGTAAAACCCAAGGACAATGCTAAGAACACATATTGGGTGGTGTTGGCACCTCTCAGTGGCAGCCTGCCTGGGAGCCAGAGGGACAAGGTGGGAGCATACAACACAGGGTATGCCTGATGGAGAGGCAGCTCCCTAAGGCCCTAGAGGCCACATGGGGGTTGTTCTGGGTTCAGACCCACCTTCCCTGAGGGGTAAGGACCTCCTGTGTGGATGAGGATCCACAGCGCAACAGGACCCCATGCTAGAGTCCTGTCAGAGGGTGAAGACCGGCATCTGGCTCCTACCAGCCAGCCTCTGGCCCTATGCACAACTCTGCAGATGCCCAGCAGACAGGCAAGGAAGGAAGCGAATTCAAGAACTTCCTCCTGACCACCTTGAAGGTGATCTGAACCACGAAACCAGCCAGTACAGGCAGCCTTCCACAGGGACCTTCGGAAAAAAGAGCAAACATGCTACATTCTAAGGAATCAGACCCGATTGCAATGGTTCTAGTCCCAAGTCTGCAAAACAGGACCCATGGTTTAGGCCTGTGTGCCAGGAAGTGGAAGGGGGGCTTCTGAGTCACAGGTTCTGACCTCAGCTCTGCCCCTCGGCAGCTGCCCGATGTCAGGCAAGTCACTCAACTTCTCTCAGCCTCTTTCTACCTGAGCTGTTGCAGGCAACAGAAGGAAGAAACAAAACATCGGACAAGCAGGAAGTGCCCAGTAGATATCAATACCCAGGTGGGCACAGGTGTGACTTAAATGTCTGGCATGCTGGCAGGGGCAGGGCCTTACGCCCTATACCAGGAGGCCTGGCTGAAGGGACCTAAAATCTGGTCACTTCCACGAATATGGCCCTTGACGAGAGTCTGCACCTGCCCAAAGAAAGGAGCTGCCCACTCACACTACCACACGCTCACAGGCCAGACAGGCTTCCTAAAGGGACAAAGAGTCCTGGGGCGTGGAGGAGGGAATCTGTCCCCACGGGCCCAACAGGAGAGCCCGTGCCTGGAAGCCCCACCTGCGGACCAGGCGCTCCAAGCATTCCCGCACCGTCCCCCTTCTGCCTGCCGGCCACTCACCTCTGGCTGCGAAGAGGTGGACTCAAAGCTCATGCGCTTCTCAGCACTAGTGGGAGACCAGCCGCCGGGCCTTCTGCGGCTCTTGGGGCCTTCGGACTCCCTACGCCCCTTCTCCTGCAGGAAGCAGAGGGCCATCATCAGCTCCTGGGACAGCTGGGAGCTCGTCCCTTCTGCAGCCCAACATGGGCAGAACCTTCTGAGCCCCCAAGGCGGCTGGGCTGTATCGAGAGCCAGCCTGGGACCTGAGCCTTTCCACAGTCAACCTGAACTGCAAGGTCTGGGGATGCAGAAATCCCTGCCAGGTGCGCAGCCTCAGGAAAGTCCAACCCACCTGCCCCTTCCAGCCCCGCTGTGTGCTGGCTTCTCCCCCTTCCCCACCGCCCCCATCCCATTAGTCATGCTCACTGGGGAGTAAGCTAGTTCACGCCCAGTACTGGAACAGCACATGCCAGGGGCTCACCGGGGCATGACAGCAGGCAAGGGGTTAGGTGCTGATGGCAGGAATGAAGGAACAGGACGGAGGGGTGGGAGGGCAGGGGAGAGAACTCCCGGATGGGCATGCACTCGCCAGGGAACATGCAAGGAGGAGGGGAGATCAAAGAGACACCTCACCATAGCGCCCCGGGAGAAAAGTAAAGCGTTGGCCCGATAGTGCCAGCAGTGGAGGGCGGCCAGCAGGGAGCTGGCAAAGTCGGCTACCTGCTCCGCCACTGCCAGGCTCTCCTCCTCCTCCTCCTCCTCCGAGCCTTGGGGCTCCAGCCTGGCCCCCTTCTTGCTGCCTTCATGCCCTGCCAAGTCTTCCAGAGACACCTGAAAGGCCTGCTCCTCCTCCTCCTCCTCCTCCTCCTCCTCCTCCACCACCTCCTCCTCCTCCTCCTCTTCCTCCTCCTCCTCCTCCTGTTCCTCCCGGGCAGCCCCTTCAGCCTCTGGCTGTATGCCCTGAGCACGAGGAGGCCGCCCAAAGTCCAGGAGAGCGCCGGCACTGCCTGCATGCTGTTCAGAGCACAAGACCCCCTCGTGACCAGCCTCTGGGCAAGCCCCCTCCTCCTGCCAGCGGCTGGGGGTGGGGAGGCTTTACCCAGAGAAAGCCACACTTAAACACCCAACCCCTGGTGTCCACCAGGGCCCAGTGAGGGTGGGGGTGGGGGTGGGGTCCTCAAGGTGGAAGGCTGGGACCTGGAGCCTGGTCAGGAACTCAAGACCCAGCGAGGTCTGCCTGCCCCAGAGAGAGAAAATGGAGAAGATCCAGGCTGGGCCACTACCAGGGTACCATTCCAGGAAAAGGGTGCAGAAGGGTCCCCAGGGCAAGGACCATGGCTTATTCGTCTCTGTGACTCTCAAGACAGAGGCCAGCACACAGGAGGTGCTCGATAGGTATTTATGGAATGCATGAAGACAGTGAGAGCTGAAGGGGCGGGGGCGCTGACCTGGCAGCCCCCCCCCCCCCCCCCCCCCGTCAGGCCAGTCCTCTCTGCCCATCGGCCTTACCTTCATTCCTGCTGTTCCGCCTGCTGCCACCACAGGGTCCCAGCACACAGGCAAGGGGGAGGGGAGAAGAGATGGGTAAGCAGGAGGAAGAGCCTCTTTACAGAAGCCAGGAGCCCCCTGGGGAAGGGCTCCCACTCCCAGAACCCTCACCCGGTCTCCTGGGCTTTCAAAGGAATGACTGGCAGAGCAGAGGCCCTGGGAGATGCAGAGCGGCACAGGCCTGTGTGTGTCACTCTCTCCTGCTGTCCCCCGAGAACAGGGTGCAAGGAGTGTGTGAGGGGGGAGGACTCAAGCCCCCTCCCCAGACAGCAAGGGATGAGGCCCACCTCCAGGGAGGAAGGAGGAAGGGAGGCAGCGTCCCCTCTAAACTGTCCTCAGTACCCCCACCCAGAAGGCTACCTGTGTCACCTCCCTGCCCCTACCCTAGAGCTTGCCGGGAAGGCCCGGCCATGCTCACACTCACCTTTCTCACTGAGTTGCCTGAGCAGGTGTCTGGTGGGCTCTGAGAAGGGAAGCGAATGGACAGTCAGTGCAGGCCTGGAAACAGCGGTGCCTGGCCCTGGTCCCATGCTCACGGCGCCACCGACACCACCAGCTCAAAGTTCCCTCCAGCTTGGCTGCCATTCAGCTCTGGGGCTCCGTACCTACCGCACAGGGAAGCAGGGCCCGGGCCACCCCCAGCCAGCACCAGGAGCAGCTCTGCCCACAATCGCTGCATTAGTGCACCTCGCCCAGGGCCCTCAGTTCCGGAGCCAGAGCCCCATGCTGCCTCCTAGGACCAACCGGCCACGTCGCTGGAGATGCCTGGCTCTACCTCAAGCCCCACCCTCCCTGCAAGAAGCACATCAGCGCCATTAGCGACACCCGAGGCCCAGCCCCCTTGCAGCACCCCTGGCTGGAAAGCAGAGGTCGCACCCGACTTCCTACGGCCCTTAAGGCCTGGCTCCGTGAAGCCTCGCTGCCCGCTGGGGAGTGATGCCCGGCTGAACGGGGGCTGACCGGGCTCTGGGAACAAGATACAAAACACACCCATTAGGCTGATGGTGTCAGCACCGTGTACCCCAGCCTTTCTGGAGACAGACCTGAGACAGACAGGCAGGGACGGGAGGACATGTGTCGAGGGACCTCTCCACGCAGTCTTGACCTTAGCCCATACTGTTCTTGCCCCACTGGTGTTAACTGGGCAGCCCACTATAAACTTGGGGGACAGAAGGAAAATCTACCGAGGTCTCCGGGCTGTTCCCGAGCAGGGGAGCACACTGAAGTTTTTTCCACTGAGGTGTGGGTGTGGGTACACAGACAACATAAGTAAACGTTAATCCGACTGTTTTTTTTAAGTGAGAAAAGTAGAATGCCCTACTCTTTCATCTTAAAGCTTGTAATCAAGAATATTTTGTAAGTGACAAGTAATGACAGCAGCACCTTCCGTATCCAGAGTGTACTTCTCTGCCCAGCTCAGCAGTCTGGAAGGAGGAGGCCCGGAGGCAAGAGAGTAGGTGGCTCCATGCGTCACGGCAGTGCTAGCACTGGGCCTGTGTCTCCCTCTCAGCAACTTCCTGCCCATCCCCTCCTTTTTTTTTAAACACTTTTTTAAAAGTAATCTCTACACCCAGGGTGCCTGGATGGCTCAGTCAGTTAAGCGACCGACCCTTGATTTAGGAGTTCGAGCCCTGCGTCAGGCTCCGTGCTGACAGTGTGGAGCCTGCTTGGGATTCTCTCTCTGTCTCTCTCTCTCTCTCTCTGCCCCGTCACGCACGCTTTCTTTCTCCCCCTCAAAATAAATAAACTCAAAAAAATATATTATTTTAATAAAAAATAAAATACTCTCTACACCCAACATGGGGCTCAAACTCATGACCCCAAGATCAAGAGTCACATGCTCCACCGACTGAGACGGCTAGGGGCCCCTTGCCGGCCTGTCTTTACCCACAGTTCTTACAAGTTCAGTCAGCTGATTTCAAACAACACACGTGGGGAGAAGAGCTACAGGCGAGCACACTACCACAGACGAGAACCAACGCTCCGGGGTAAGGACGGACACCACACGACGAACGCCACTGCCCTAGCGGTTCACAGGCCGCAGCAATCTCCAGAAAGGGGAAAGTTCAACTGTGGTCAGCATCCTCTACCCTGAAAGGCTCAAGAGCAGGCAGCATGTTTTAGAAAGATGTTGTTTCGGGGCGCCTGGGTGGCTCAGTCAGTTACGTGTATGACTTCGGCTCCGGTCAGGATCCCAGTGTTTGAGCCTCACGTCGGGCTCTGTGCTGACAGCTCCGAGCCTGGAGCCCGCTTTGGATTCTGTGTCTCCCTCTCTCTCTGCCCCTCCCCTGCTTGCACACTGTCTCTCTCTCTCTCAAAAATAAATAAACATTAAAAAAAATAAAAAAAAAGATGTTTGTTTCATAATGGTTGAAACTAAAGTATGAACACAAGTAAACAGAACACGACTCTGTCCGTGTTCACGGGCTAAAGTCTCGGTCTTGTCGAAACTTAGCTCTAAAACAGCTCATTTCCCGAGTGCCTTGATAGCTGCAGTTTGGACACTGATGTTACGACAGGCGGTACTGCTGTTTCAACCACCACCACCATCATCACCTCCACGATCCAGAAGCTTCCAATGCAAAGCTATGGCAGGTTAAAGGGGAACGCTAGAAGGGCGGAAAGAACATTACAGAAAAAAAGGAAAACAGAAAGGGCCAGAAACATACGAAGTAACACCCTCAGTCTGGGGCTTTTAACAATACGACATCGTAAAACTTTTGCAACCATAGCAAATTTGCCTAGGGTTTAAGGTCCATTGGGAGGAACACATAACAAAACAAAATCACAAAAGCTTTCCAGAGACCGCTTGGTTCCACCTTCCAGAAAACCAAAGCCCACGTGTCAATCCACATAGTTGTTCGGGGGACCCGTGGGTCACAGCCAAAGCCCAGTGCGCCACGGAGATCTAAGCCAGGCCAGTGCTGCCCATAGGGGTTTCTGAGACATTTCTCATTCCAACTCTCACCTCGTCTATGTCTGGTAGGTACCAGCTGAGGCTAAGTCTGTCCCTGGTCCTCTGACTGAAGAGTACAAACAGACGAACAGACGTAGAATACACACACTTATCACCCCCAGAGCTAAGAATAAACGCAAGGCTCTCTCTTTTTCAACAGACGATTCATTCCAGTAACTCCAAGTACATAGCAGCAAGCCCAGTCATGGAAGAAAACCCAGCAGAGGAAAACTGAACTTTTCCTGAGACCCAAAGTAAATATTTCCTGTCTGGATTTGGTGCCACTTGACGTCTAACTCGTTTTCCCCGCGTTCTGCCTCTGCTCTGCTCCAGAACTGGGCTGGGGATCACCCATGATGTCTGAGTGTCACTCCTGGCTGGGCTCCAGGATTCTGAGTGGCCAAGGAGCAAGGTTTCAGTCGCGGGAAAGCTAAGGGGCACCGAGCCCTGAGTAAACCAGCATTCCCAGGGTGCGGGAAAAGGTGGGCTGCCCAACCCTGGGGCACAAGAAGGGCCCGAAGCAGGAGCACTGGGAGGGGGTGCTCTACATGTGCCCAACAACCCTCCCGGGACCTGCCCTTTCCCAAGATGTCCGGAGAGGTGGCAGCCAGCCCCAAATGCTGCTGCACACAGTCCCCCTCCTGGCCCAGAGTCCTCCGAGGAAGCATCTCTGCCCACACAGCCCTTCCCTTACCAGACTGCCGGCGCCCCTGCCGCACGTGGGTGGACACTTCGTCCTGGGAGGACCAAGCCTTCTTCAGGCGCTCTGGGCTGCAGCGGTACCGACTGGGATCTGCACACGAGATTCACAATCAGCCTTGGCCTAGACTCTGACTATACCTGACCACACCTCTGCTGCCCGCCCCAGCTCCAGGGGCCAGAAGCCTCCAGAGCTCCCTTCTCTTCCATCTTCCATCCAGGAATGTGAGGCACTAGGAGTCGCACCTGCCAACAGGACCATGCCCTTGACCTTGCAGCAGACCCCTAGCCTTTGACAAAAGGAGCTTCCCTTTCCCATCCTCCCTGCTCCCTGCAATATAAACAGTAGGCAGAGTTTCCCCAGGATGCAACGTGACCTAGAGATGTGCACGACTAGGGGCAAAGCAGGCAGAAAGGGCACACTTACAGTAGGAGTCCATTTCCAAGATGGCTTCCTTGGCCTGGAAGGAAAGGAAACACACCCTGTTCCCACCTCACTATGTGCCGTGCCTCCCTTGCTCCACCAGCTCGGCTCTTACTGCACCGGGACACCCGCAGTGCTATGCTGAGGTCGAGGGCATAGGCTGATCCCCACTGTCGAGTGGAGCCAACGTCCAGAGGGTGAGGCACTGGTGGGCCCCTGGCCCTGGCTGAGGATCACCTCTCCCTGCAGCCCATCAGGGGCTAGGTGGGGTACCCCCCCCCCCCGCCCTCACCTTCTGGGGGATAGTGGTGTGGTGGTTCTCCAGGATGAGCCTCTTGATGTGGTGAGTCCAGCTCCGTTTCTCCTCCACTGTCTTGGCCTGGAAGGACCCGAGGGAGAGGGAGCCAGGTGTTATTATCACAAGACGGAAGCCATCCGACGTAGGCCACGCTTGTCAGGGGGGCAGCGGCAGAAAGATGGCCCGTGCTGGGGCCTCTGTGAGGTTATCTTAACTCCCCAACACAAGCCTGAGAGATGTCCACAATGATCTCTACCTTCCAGAGAGAGACACTGAGGCTCAGTAGAGCCAAGCGAGCTGAGAAGGCAGGTCTGTCCCCAGCCGCCCAACCCTCACCTGGATGTTGTACTGCTGCTTGCTGTGCTTGTAGTGGGTGACGGTGAAGCACAGGGAGTCTCTGGTGCTTTCGATCAGCATCAGGGAGGAGCACTGGGGCAGAGAGAGAGTGCAGTCAAGCACAAGAAGGGGCATTGGGGGGTGGGGGTGACCTGGGGCCCCAGCCCCTCGAGACCATCTGGGGAGGCAGGAAGAGTAATCTCAGAAGGATAGAGCTGTATCCACACCAACCCGGAGCCCATGAAGAGGTCACGAAGTACAGCCTGGGGCCGTCTGGCTGACTCGGTCAGTAAAGCATGTGACTCTTGATCTTGGAGTTTTAGGTTCGAGTCCCACACTGGGTGGAGAGATTACTTCAAGATAAAATCTTTTTTTTTTTAATTAATTTATTTTTATTTTAAGAGAGAGAGCAGAGGGAGAGGGAGAGAGAATCCCAAGCAGGCTCCACGCCCAGTGTGGAGCCTAACTCGGGGCTCCATCCCATGACCCCGGGATCATGACCTGAGTCAAAATCAAGAGTCCAACACTCAACTGACTGAGCCACCCAGGCGCCCCAAAAACAAAATCTTTAAAAAAAAAAAAAAAAGGGTCTGGAGATTGGCCCACTAAAATGGGGGAAGTGGAGAAGGAGTGGAGGGGCAGAGAACAGGACAGCAGCCTGGTTACCGGGATATGACTCTTGTAGACAAAGTGATCGCCTCGCTTCTTGGTGATGAGCAGAGCTTTGTCAAAGAGGAAGAAGGTCCTCTCGTTGCGCACGCGGTGCACGCGGAACGTGCCCTCCAGGACGAGCTCCCCATAGATGGTCAGGTCTGGTCCCTTCCAATTGATGAGCAGTGACTGAATCTCCTGCAGCAGAGAAGCAGGGAGCCCCAGAGTCAGGCTGCTCATGACACTCTGGGGACTGCGTGGAGCCCCAGAAAACTCCTGCAGACACAGCCACCACCTGCACCCGCCAGACACACGCTGCCACAAGGGCTCCCCACAGAGAAGCCCACCCCACAGGGAAACGAGACCTCAGCTCACCGCAGCAGGCGCTCTCCCAAGCGCCACCGCATCTCGCCCCACCGCCCCTGCGAGTCCCTCCAGCCGCCAGCCCTGCAGCACCTGGAGCCGGACTGCATGCTCGTGCCTCCTCTTCATGTCATTGATGTACCAGGCCACGCAGGTCATGGTGTCAATGGCATCCTCCACCACCTCGAAGCCGTCTTCTTCTTCATCAAAATGTTTGGCGATTTCCTGTGCGGGAGACAGGCGCTCAGGCGGCCCAGACTCAGGCCCTGCCCCTCCCCTGGGCCCCCCATCCTCAGGAAGACCTCTGGGTTACCTGGAGCAGCAGGTGGTACTTGAGGATGCGCTGGACGGGCTTCAGCAAGTAGGAGCCCAAGGGCAGAGAGTGCTGTAGCAGCTCCTGCCGGTCCCGAAAGAACTTGGCCTGTTGCTTGTCCCGCATGCACTCGGTCAGGGCGGCCACTGAGCTGGGAGGGGAGGAGGCGGCCGTCACTGCCTGGGAAGGCCTAGATGGGGGCGTGTGGTGCTCCAGGCCCACCAAATAACTCTACCTCCCCTCTCCACCCCAATTACTCACTTGGGGTAGTTGTTGCAATACTGGGTGTAGATATCAAACTCTTGGCTCTAAGAAGAGACCGAACAAAGATAGCGATTTCTGGGAGGCTGCCAAACTTGGGAACACCAAAAACATGGCCCTGATCCCCAGAGTACACTCTGCCCCCCTTTCCCTGAACACCTGCAGATCCATCCTTGTGCCCATCTCCCTGGGACACCCCATCCACCTAGCAGCCCCTGGCTCCACCCCAGAATGCCCCTCCCACCTGAGGCACCCCAGAACGCCCCTCCTTCCCCTGGCAGAAGCCTCTGCTGGGCGTTCCTGTGCCTCTGAGTCCCCAGCAAGGTGGGACAAGAGGCAAGAACCCAGCCCTTCTTACCCTTTCCACAAAGCAGCTGGCCACAGCCACAGGGTCACTATTGCAGCCGTCCAGGTCTCTGAGTAGCTGGCTGGGGGAGGGGGGAGTGGTCGTCAGACCCCAGACAGCTCACAGCCTCCACACCTGCCAACAAGTCCCCTCCCCAACCTCCTGGTTCCCAGATACACAGCCAGCCCTGGTGACACGCCAAAGAGTCAGGGCTTCTCCCCCCTCAGAGTGAGCCCCATGCAGGCCAGCAACCACAGAGTATTCGGCACTGCCGCAAAGATGGGGAGCAAAGGAGCCCCACATGCTCAGCAAGCAAGAGAAAGGGGATGCGAGTACCCACCTTGGGAGGAGAGACAGCTCCTCTGCAAGCAGAAGGAGTCAAACACACACAGACTGAGATTAAAGGGGGAGGAAGAAGAGGGCTGGGATTCCCAAAGTAAGCAAAGGCCCCCGACACACACACCCCGGAGCAAAAGGATGCAGGAAAGGGAGAGAGGGGGAGTCCCAGAGCCTGAACTTGGATTCAGGTTGGGATGCTATGGGAAACCCTAACCACAACGCTCCCCTGTCACCTCCTCCCATGCATCTGTCTTCCCAACCCCCACCAGCACCTGGCCCAAGTCACCCTGCCCTCCCGGCCTTCTGAAGCTTGCACTGCAGGAAGTCTCTCAGCCATCTCAGAGGGCCCTATATCCTATCAATGCTGTCCCCTTAAGCACACTCCCCCCGACCAGTGCCCTCGCCCTGGGGAATGTGTGGGCCCCGGCAGCACATGCCATATCCTCAAGGAGCCCCTTTGCCCTGAAGTAGCCTCCTGCCAGACCTCACTCAGCCTCCCCTTTCGCCTGATCTGTTCATTCACCTAAAGGGTCAGATCACCTCCAGGGAGCCCTGGTTTCCCATGGGGTCAGTAGGAAGGTGATGAAGAAGTTAAGGGATGTACAAGAAGGGGAGAAAGATGGAAGAGACAAAGGGCCACAAAGGGACAGAGAGAAGAGCATCACATGCCAGAGTCCAGCCATTCCCTGAGGGGGTGCTGGCCTGGCTCAGTCTGGCCCCAACATGCACATGACCTCAGATGGTCTCCCCCGCCTGACAGGAGGCACAGCAGCCCCAGGGCACATGACCCCACACCCCCTCTCTCCTACAGGGAGCTGACTGTAGCACCTTACAGGGGCAGAGCACCACTACCCACCCACCCTCAGTGATCAGGCCCCTGGCCCACACGTCACAGCCCAGGAGACTAGGCCCATCCAGGGCTCTTCTAGGCCCTAAGATGGGCCTCATAGGCAGAACGCAGTATGTGTTAGTCCCACTCCATACCTGTTCAGTGCATAGATGTTTTCTATGTTCCCAAAGAGGGCGCTGACTTGTTCTGGCTTCAGCAGCCCAGGCGTGTCAATGATCTTCAAGAGGTAGTCCTGCGTGGAGGGAGGCATCAGAGCCCATCCTCCACCCTGCCCCCGGTACAGTCCGTCCCCCCACTTCCTCCAGCCACACCCCATTTCTGTACAACCACAGTGTGACTTCACAGACATGGCCTACCGTACTGGGCTGCATAGTTCCCCACCCCCCAACTGATATCCATTCAGAACCTCAGGAGGTGACCTCACTTGGAAATAGAGTCTTTGCAGATGTAATGAGTCAAGGATCTCAGGACGATATCCTACTGGATTTAGGGTGGGCCCTAACTCCAATGACTGATGTCCTCACAAGAGGAAAGGACACAGAGAAGGCAGCGATAGGAAGGTGGAGGCAGAGGTCGGGATAATAGATCAACAGGCCGAGGAACGCAAAGGATAGGCAGCAACCACCTGGCAGAAGCCAGGAGAGAGGCATGCAACGCATTCTGCCTCCTAAACGAAGACGGACTAAGTGTCTGCGTTTTACTCACGCAGCTTGAGGTTATCTATTACAGCAGCCCCGGAAACAAATACACGGTTCCCTCTGCAGCGAGCAGAGGGCGTCCTCAGTGGCAGCCACACAACCACCTTCCTGCGTGCCCGCAGTGTGAAATGCTTCACCAACATGGCCCTACGAGGTGGGTGCGTCTTCACGTCCCAGGTGAGGAACCCGAGGCTCAGGAGGTTACGCAGGTGCCTGAGACCCCGTAGCCAGGCAACCACAGAGCAGGGATCTGGGCACAGGTAGGCAACATCCAGGCCAGTGTCCTCACTGTGATCAGTTTCCATAAGCACAGCAGTCCCCGCCCCTCCCCACCAACCGTGCCTGCCCCCTAATGGCCTGCAGGAGGTTCTGTGGGCCCGGGCTACTGATGTGACCCAAAGTCGTAAGGCAGTGGGAGCGGTCAGAGGCTCCCCCAGAGCAGGCCGCATGAGACCTCCCCACTACTCCATGGGAAGCAGGTCTTCTGAAACCAACTATCAGGGAGAAGTTTCCTTCCCGGGGTGGAAGCAGGTTTACAACAGAGCTGGGCCACCAGGAGCCAGAGGCTGGGCCCCCTCCCAACCTCAGCCCCTTGGGTGGCGGGCCTCACCTCCACGATGCTGCGCAGGTCCTGCACATACATCCGCTCCGTCTCCACGATCTCCCGCACCACTCGGCCCAGGTAGCTGAGCTTATGTGCCGGGGCCGCCGGGGCCCGGCTGCTGAACGGAGACAGGGGCCCCCTCACGCTCAGCCAGCCACTGGAGTTGGGGTTGCCGTTGGGGGGATGCCGGCCGCGCGGGGAGCCTGCCCCGTTCTCAGCAGAAGCCTCAGAGCCATTGGGATCCTCCATGGCACCGCGGCTGTCACGGGATGAACCCGATGAGGAGGTGGTGGAGGTCAGGCTCACCGGCCGCTCCTGGCTGCGCTCTTGGCGGAGAGAGGCAGAGACAGGCATCCTGGCATCGCTGCCTGGAGAGGGCACTCCGGAGAGATTCTGGGCGGGACAGACAAAGAATTGAACCTTGGAATCTTCACAGAAACAGAAGGGAAAAGGGTGGCTGCTGGGGGAGGAGGGAATGCGGAGTTAGTATTTAATGGGTACAGAGTTTCCATTCTGCGAGGTAATCAAGTCCGGGGGATGATGGTGGTGACAGATGAGCAACACTGGGAACGTACTTAATGCCACTGAAACACCACACACTTAAAAATGGTTACAATGGATGGGGCGCCTGGGTGGCGCAGTCGGTTAAGCGTCCGACTTCAGCCAGGTCACGATCTCGCGGTCCGTGAGTTCGAGCCCCGCATCAGGCTCTGGGCTGATGGCTCAGAGCCTGGAGCCTGTTTCACATTCTGTGTCTCCCTCTCTCTCTGCCCCTCCCCCGTTCATGCTCTGTCTCTCTCTGTCCCAAAAATAAATAAACGTTGAAAAAAAAAAAAATGGTTACAATGGAAATGTTATGTCTGTGTATTTCACCACAATGTTAAAAACAACAGCTCTGAATGTGGAGGGGGTCCTTTCCCTCAGAATCTGCCAACAGGCACAAGGAGGCCCAGGTAACATGCCTTCCTGGCTCCAAGCTTTCCCAGGGTGAGGATGGGCAAACCACATCCAAGGACAATAAAGGGCTCAGAAACCCAATCCCCAGAAAAGCAGAGAGGACATCTCCACCATAGCAGCAGTGAGGGTGCCTTCGGATGGAATCCCAAGCCCGGCCCCACTGCCCTGGCAAAGCTCCCAGCCTCTCAGAACCTCAGCATCTCAGCACCTACCCAAGGGCTGTGTCCACGAGGATGCAGGGACCTGCTACACGTACAGGTCTGAGCGCGGTGCCTGGCACGAAGCACGGGCTCCATAACTCATCAGAACAGTGATGATAACAGCAATTGTCAAAAAGCACTTCCCAAGCGCCCACTTGTCGGGACCTATGCTGGGGTCACCAGCAAGGGCAGGTAAAGATCTTGCTCTTATAATCTAAGACAACACACACGCCAGAGAGTAAGAATCTCCTTGGGATTCCATCTCTGGGGCACCAGCGACTTCACCATGAATCTGAAACCTTCTGGATACTGACAGGGAAGGCAGAGGAGATAGTACGAAGGCTCCCCAACCCCCAGCACCTGGCACAGGCCCTGACTCACCCCAGCTCCCAGCGCCCAGGAAATGCCCCAAGGCTGAGCCACCGATGAGTCTCCCTAAATTCCCTTTAAGCACAGCTAAGTCAGGAAGGCCAGCCAGCAGGAAACTGCTCCCAGGTAAGGCAAATACAGCCCCGGGTGGACTTTATTCCTGAGCAGGTGGTACTGTTCACAGGTAGGCCAACCTGGACCAGTAAGTCTGGGAGGGGCTATGGCCTCTGGGAAGGAGGGGAACATTCCACTCCAACCCCAAAAGACTGCAGCTCGCCAGCACCCCTTCCCAGAACGTGTACTTCTGTTTCCACAGGAACAAAGTTCTAGAACATCACTCTCATTACCAATGACCCAAAGCCTTCACCCCTAGTTCTAGGGCTCAGAAATTACTAGACCACACCCTGGAGCTCTTCACAGCTATGAGAAGGATCTAGAAGGTGGCCTCACTCCGGTAACCTTGAATTTCCCCCTGCTTTTCTGTGCCTCTGCCCCAACCTGGAACAAGTAGCCCTGAGCTCTTGCTTTTGCAAATGTTCTGTTTGCCTGGACATTATTTCCTCTCCATCTGCCTCACGTCATACCACCCCCCAACCTGTGTCACTTATACCCAATCCTCAGGTTTCAGATTAGAAGCCAGCCCTCTTTCTAGAAACCTCCCCAGAATACAAACCTGGAGGCCCCCTTCTACCTACTCCTACAGCACCCCAGGATTACCCTTACACCCCCCCGTGTGACTGTGACTAGTGTGAGATCCCCTCCTCTAGACTGTAAGTGACCTAAGCTCAGGGGCCTTAAAGGTGATCTGGCAAATGGAAAATGATGAACAAACCAGTGCTTCTCCTGAGCTGAAAATCAAGAGCCCAGCAAGGACCCTCTCCAGCACAGCACTTTGCCACAGAAAGTCTCAGCTCGGGCAGGGGGAGGGGTGTCACCTCCTCTGCAATCTATAGGAAGGAGACTCTCATTGTGCAGGTAAGGACACAGTGGCAGCGCTGAGGCCATTCCAGCCTTCTCCCTCCCTTCCAGGCACAACAAGGGAGGATTAATTAACAAGCTCATCTGGGTGAAACTCTGAGCATCGCAGAGGAAAGCCCCTTGGGAAATGCAACATTGCTCCTTTTTCCTCCCTCCTCAAAAGAGCCTTTAAAATTAACCAACTAGGCCTTTCTACAGAACCAGCCCGCAGGGCAACGCTGTGTCATTTCAGCACAAAGAAAGACACAGATCCAAACTCCGCCCCAGTCCTTAACCCTCAGTCCTGTGGGACTCTGGTGTCCTTCAAAGCCTGCTGCACTGTCAGGCACCCACCCACACCCCCCCCTTCCCCACTCCCCGCAGTCAGTAGCAGCTGGAATAATGGGGCAGAAACTCACGGCCTAAGACCTTTCCCAGATCAAACCTGGGGTCAGTCGGCCCCTAAGGGGATGCTAAATGGCAAAGGCCCAAGTCCCTGATGGATTTCACAGCCAGCCAGGTCAGTTTTAAAGTAGATTAGCCACAGCCCCCCTCCCCCCACAACACACTCTCTCAGGGAGATTAATCTCTAAGGGGTGCCTTCTGAGGGTCACTCTTTAGAGACCCCATTGCCCTGTAAACACAGAAACGAAAGCATCTCTTCTCCTTGGAGAAATTTCCTCTGGTTGAAGGTAGTCATCTGCCTGCAAACCAAGCTCCCATTCTCAAAGTCATGCCCATGCCCATGCCCAGGAGTCCCCCTGGGGCTGAGACAAAGCGTACCAACCAAGAGCTGAAGCGTTCTAAGTGCTACAGAAACAAGTCACTTCCATCTCCTAACAACTCTACAAGGTCAGCACCATTACTACCCCCATTTTACAGACACAGAAACTTGAGGCCACAAGGTAGCATGTGGTAGCTCCTGGCTTTGAATTCAGGCACACAGGCTCCAGTGTTTAAGCCCCCCTGCCCCAGCTGCTGCCTCCCTAATGGATTTTACACAAGCCAGGGCCACAATTAGTCACAGACCTGAATGCATTGGCTTTGCTTCACCATAAACCGTGGGTGGGGGGCTTATAAAGACTTGTTTAACCGCCATACTTCATTTATCCTAACAAAGGCCACGGAGGTAAAGGAATGAAAGTTAAAGATTCCTTCCGGCTATTTCTAGACCCGCTACTATGTGACCTCTGGCCCGTACCCTCCAGTTGGAACAATGTGGTAAAATACAGATTCCAAGTCAAAGGAGAGCAGGTCACGGAGAAGCGGAAAAGCTTGAGGTCACCAGGATCGGACTGTAATTCCTCGCATGAGACCAGCTCCGCAGGGACCAGGAGCCCCAGGATCACAAGGCTGTCCAGGACAGGAAGCTTGCTGGAAAACAACTTAAAGACCCAAAAAGGGAGGATGACAAGCATGTGGGGCCGTGAGAGCAAACCAGGCAGAGTACAGGGGGGCTGTTAGTAGACTCTGAGTACACTCTGGTCCTAAAAGCCTGATCCCAACCAATACTGTGTGTGGTTCGGACTCCCAAAGAGACGGCAGAAGGACTGCCCACATGCCCCTGGGCAGAGGCAACCTCTCTTTCCTTCCTCTTCCCTGAGTATCGCCCCAAACTGTTAAGAGTCACCTCAAAGCCAAGATTAGACCCAGGTCTTCAAACTCATCTGGAAGACACAGTCTGCTGGGGAAGTGGGAGCCCAGAGAAGGAGGTGACAGAGAGCAGCCAAACCCCCAAGCCAGATGCCCACACCCACCGCCCCCTACCACGTCCAGTCTCCAGTTCCCCTAAGTGTCCCCCAGCCGTGACCTGTTCCATCCCTCAACATGAGTCAGTCTAATCATCAATCAATGAATCAGTCTTCTGGAAAACTCTGTCTCTCCAGTCCCACACCTGTGACGGTCCCCTAAGCCTTTCTTTTTGACGGACCCAAGAAGCGGCTCAGACATACATTTTGGGGAGGGGGGAGGCAGAGGCACGAGAGGAATGGAGATTCATTTTTCTTTTTTTTATTTTTAACGTTCTCTAAATTTAACAATCCGCACCCTTCCTCCACCCACACCTCTCCAGGTTATCAACTCTGCCTGTTGAGGACCTTCCCCAGGCAGAGAGGCAGGCTGCAGCAGGCCTCTAGGACTCCCAGCACAGCTGAACGGGGGTCAAGTCCCACACCTCCTCCTCCTCACCAGGCTTCAGCACCAGGCCCCCAACCGAACCCACACCCCTGCCTCCAACAGAAAAAATGACAAAACCCACAATTAGCCCCCATGTTCTGTCCTCAGGCCTCTGGTCACTGAGGCAAAAGTGACATCACCTTGCCAACCCCCACCACCCCCCCCCCCCCCCCCGCCCCGCCAACTTCAGAAATGATGGTCCTACAGCGAGGCACTCACCGGGAACCTTCTGGAGAACCTCTCCTTTTCTGGTCCTGGGGAACCCCCAGGACTCAGCAACATCCCCTCTGGCCCTCCCTCCTTGGCCTGCGGGCTGAGAAGGCAGGAGAGGGAGAGGGGCACCCGCTGGACAGCCCTCTGCGCGGACCAGCTCTGGAGACGCCCCAGAAAACATTTTGCTTCAGTCAGGCTGGGCCCAGGTGCGGAGGAGGAGGCTGACGTCATCCTTTCACCTGCCGCCCTTCACCCCACGCCCAAGAAGCGGAAGCCCGACACACGACACACGACACACCTGCCCTAGAGGCGGGCAGGAAAGGAGCAGGGCGCTCTCCCAAAGGCAACCGCTCCCAAACCCCCCCCTCCCCCCCCCCCCCCCCCCCCCCCCCCGCACACCCACCTCCCCAGGGGCTTCCTACACACTCCAAAGGCTCTCAGAACCTGTCACGCGCCCTTGACCTTCCCCGGAACAATGCCCCAACTCCCCTGTCAGGAGCTCCTCAGAGAGAGTACCAGAAGGAAGCAACAGAGAGCAGCTAACGCTTCTCCAAACATGGCAGGAGCAAGGTGAACTTCCTCAGAGATCTCAAACAGGAGCTGAGCTCACTCAGCCGTGCTGTCGCCCACAGCTCCGCGCCACCCCACGCCCGGCTCTTGCCTGTCTCTTCTTGCCGCTCCCCCTCGGCCACGCCAGAGGGAGGACACCTCTCAGCACAGCCCTAGAGGCTTTCCCGAGGACAGGAGGATCCCTGAGAGGGTCTGGCTCTTTGCCCCTTTCCAGAGCAGCTTCCTTACTCAGGCCCCGCCCAACCCTCCCCGGAGACTCAGGGGCCTAAAGCACCCTAAGAAAGGACAACGGGAGGCTCCCTGGGGAGTAACTGGGTTCGATGTGTTAATGTGAGCAACGTGACTGTCACAGAGGCCACGCAAACAGAGCGACCAGGGTTTCTGGGTCACAAACCTGGGCCAGCTGGCTCAAATTCATTTCCCCTCATGAATTTATTTTCCCTAGTGAATTCCTTTTCCCACCACCCCAGAACAGCAGGGGCCATCAAATGTGGCTGGGTCCTTAAAGCAGGACTTCAGCTGCTGGGAAGGAAAGGGAGAGCGGCTGCCAATGAAGCCCTTCCACCTGAATTCTGGGAGGAAATGCGGGCCTAACAGACTGAAATCCAGAAAACCTCCTCAGCCTGGCCGTGGAGGGGAAAGACAGCCCTTGGCATTTCATCTCAGTGGGAAGACCACACCTCAGTCACTGTTCCCACCACCCCGCAACCCCAACATTTGCTCCTGTTGTTTCTCATACCTGATATCGCATCCCGGACCCTCTCCCCCTACACAAACTCAGTCAAATCACCTCCTTCAGAAGGGCCTCCTCAACCACTTCCAGCCCCTTCAACACACACACAACTGTAGGCTGTGCCCCCCTTCAAAGTATATCCACATCCTAATCATTGGCTATAAGGAACCTACTGATGTTGCTTTATACAGCAAAAGAGACTTTGAAACGTGATCAACTCGAGGCTCCTGAGACGGGGAGACTACCCCAGGTTACCGGGGTGGGCCTGATGTGATCACAGGGATCCTTACCAGAGGGATGCAGGATTCAGACGCTGATGTGCCAAGAACAGCAGAGGGACAGACAGAAAGAGGCTGGAAGACTGCCAGGCTGCCAGCTTTGCAGAGAGAGGAAAGGATCCACAAGCCAAAGGATGTAGGCAGCCTCAAGAGGCCGGAAAGGGTGAGGAAACCAATCCTCCTCCCTGGAGCCTCCACAAGGAACACAGCCCCGTTGACCCAGATTCAGTTCTGACCTCCAGAACTGTAAGATAATAAATACGTGCTGTTTCAAGCAACTAAGTTTGTGGGGTTTGTTAGAGCAGCCACAGGACACTAATACATACACACTTCTTTGAACTCTAATGACCCAGAGTATCACTTAAAGTGCTGGTCCTTGGGGTCCGTAAGTGCATGCTTTTCTTCTGGACTAGACGGTAAAACCCAGGGTGGGGCTGGGCCTTCTTTCCTGTGCCCTTCTTCCCCCTCAGAGAGCAATGCACATACTAGGTGCTCAATAAACACCTGCACTATTGTGCTAAAGCACCCCTCACCATTCCCACAGTAGGTGAAAGATAAACTGGTAAAAAACCGAGGCCTGAGCCAGTTCCTCTTAGACTAATGAGTTTCCACATTAGTCACGGCCAGCAAGTTTCCAATCTGCCGAGAGGTACCAGGAGCAGTGACTGTTCATTCACCCCAGCAGTCCTGTCCCACTTGGCCCCAGACAAGGGCCTAGAGCAGGGGCACAGCTGCCCTGCCATCATGCCACACATCAAGTGACCAGTCACAAAAAAATTGAGAGGAAGGGAAAAGTGGCCAAGGAACCACTCTGGAATTTGAAGAAGGGAGTACAAAAAGGTCCCCCTACAAATATTGCAGGAAAAGCTTCCTCCCAGGAAGTCTCATATACATATATATGAAAGGCAGATGAGAGCAGTTACTGTTGATTAGAAATTGCATTCCTGGGGCGCCTCGGTGGCTCAGTTGGTTAAGCATCCCTGACCCTTGATTTTGGCTCAAGTCATGAGATTCTCTTTCTCTCTCTCTCTCTCTCTCTCTCTCTCTCTCTCTCTCGTCCTGTCTCTGCCCCTCCCTCCCTCACATTCATTCTCTCTCTCCCTCTCCCGCTCTCTCTCTCAAAATAAATAAATAATACTTTAAAAAAAAAATTGCTATTGCTTACAGCCAGGGTAGGTCAACTTGGCTCCCAGCACAGCCTGTCACTAAGGGAAATGACACAATGTCCCCAGAAGATGGAGCAGCTAAAGCTGGTGCTACAAATCATGGATAGATTCAGTGTCCCAAAGGCCCCACACTCTCCTCACTAGGCCAAAAAGGCTCACAGGACCTCCACTGCCTACTGGCAAAATTCAGGAACCCAGCCCGGCAAATTAGCCACCTTGCTGTCCCTACACTCCCCACCCCCACCCACCACGCTGCAGGGACTGCTTGATTTCAGGCCTCCAGGCTGGGGTGGGGGAGGGGAGGAAATAGGAGCCACGCCTTCAACAGTCACAGCATTTACTGTTGCATCAGGTTCAAAGGCATTGGAGAATCTCAGGAGGAACCAAGTGGGAACAGAGGGGGTCCCGTTAGGTCCCTCTGCGTCCCCAGCAGAGAAGAGAGAATATGCAAGTGCACGTGTGCATGGAAGTCCATGGAGCAGAGGTTACACGCGCTAAATGGATTCACAGGCTTTGGAGTCAGGCAGACCTGGTCTGAAAGCCAGCTGCTCCTACACCGGCCCTGTGTGGCCTTGGGCAAGCCACCTGCCCTCCCCAAGGGCTTACAGCTTCAAGTTCCTCATCTGCAAAATGAGAACAATAGCACCAACCTCACTGGTCTCCAAGACTGAGATGATACAAATAAACCAATCTGTACATCTGACACACAGTAAGCCCACTATAAATGCCAGGACAAGGATGGATAAAGTTTGTCCCACAAGCACTGGGACAAGAGATTTTTTCCCATTTGTGCCTAAAATGTTTACCCACATCCCAAATTAATAATAAAGATGAAAGTGTTAAACTTGGTGAACTAGCATGACCTAATCCTCCCCCACCAACCGTTCATCGTTTACAATCCCAACATCGATTTGAACCATGATCTTACATGAAAAAATAGAAAGCAATTCAGCTGGAAAGGAAAAACAGTCTGATATCCATGCCCAACAGAAAGGACAAACCAGAAGATGAAGTGTAAGTGAGTCAGAGTCCTTTGCTCTAGCAGGCAGGGCACATTCCTCAGGGTTCTACAGGGAGAGACAGCATGTGCTACCAGGAGCTAAAGAGGAACAGAGCTATGGAGGGTAACAAGCCTGAACAGGAACAGAATTTAAGGAAATGTAAGGTAGCAAAAACACAAGTAGATCAATAAAAATCATCCTTGACACTAGTCCCTGAGTTGGTTTTTTTCTTTTTAAGTTTTTATTTATTTATTTTTGAGAGACAGCACGAGAGCAGAGGATGGAGGGAGAGAGAGAGAGAGGGAGAGAGAGTAAAAATCCCAAGCAGGCTCTGACTATGAGAGCTGAGCCCAATGCGGGGCTCGAACCCACAAAACGTGGGATCATGACTTGAGCCAAAGTCGAGAGTTGGATGTCTGAGCCACCCAGGTGCCTCACTAGTCCTCGGGTTTAAAAAAAACAATAAAATAAAATCCAGCACCAAGGTGGGCATGGGAAGGACATAAAATCATCAGGTAGTGGGAAGAGCCTTGCTATTCACCCATTTCCTAAATCACAGAGAATATCAAAGAGGGGCATAGCAGCAGAAAGTGTATGAGCCCAGGGACTCCAGCCAGCACTGCTCAAAACCAGCCCCAGCTCTGCCCCCAAAAAGCTGGATGACAGATAAGGAGTAAGGCAGTGAGCGATCTCTGCCACAGTGTCTACCCTCTCATTTAGAGATAACAGTCCTTGCCCTTCCTAAGTCGTGAGCTTCAGAATTCACTGGACAAGTATTTGCAAGCACTCACTTTGCACAAAGACATTGTGGCAGCCTTGCGGGAGACACAGAGATGAATCACACACAGAGCCTGCTCTCAAGAGCGGATACTCTATCAAGAGAAACAAGACAAGCCCATCAATAACAAAAGGACGTAGAGAATGGGGTCATGAGCAGCATGGGAGTTCAAGACTATGTCCAGTTTTGGGAATTCATTCCACACTTCTGAGCATGATGCTAGGCCCTAGGGATACTGAAATGAATAAGACCTTGTCCCTGTCTTTGAGGAACCAATTCTAGAAGGAAAAATTAAACAAATTATCCACAAAGCAATGCCTTGAGGGCTGGTACAGAGGTACAAATACATAAACTGTGCCCACAGGAAGAGGGAATAACTAGTGCCACCTGGGTGACCTGGGCAGCTTTAAAGGAGGTGATAATTCAGCTGAGCCTTGAATGATGAATAAGCTTTTACTTGGCAGGTGAAGGGACGTGAGGGCCCTTGATGCAAAGGCAGCAGCATGGAAGAGTTGAGTCCCAAAAGGATATGGACGTCCCAAGGACCTGGGGTGGCTGGCAGCAAGAGGCCAGGCTGGCAGGAATGGGAGAGACTGTAGGCATCGGCAATGGCGGGAAAGGACACACCCAAGCCATGCCTAGAAGAACAACTACCGGGACAGTAAGGGAAGGGCTCTAGGAGATGAGGTGTGAGAATATGCTCCAAAAAGTGACAAACCCCACGTGGGGCTATGGGAGCAGGGGTCCATATAGCCAAACAGCGTTCAGGAAGAATCCGGAGGCCCAAGAAGGTGCTGACTATTCGTAGAGAGCTTCAGGGAGGAGAAAAAGAGAAGGACCCAGGGAAGCATCTGCTAGAAAGAACACGATCCATTCCAACCCTTGTGAAGGGGGCAGAAAGGAGGATCCCAGTAAAAGTGAAGACACAAAGCTTCGTGTAAATTAGAAGCTTCTGAAACCAAGAAAACTGAGAGATGGGGGCTTAACCAGAAGAGAATGTCCCATTGGGGTTCCAGGCCAAAGGCTCTCTCCTGGGCTGGGGACTGGTCAGAATACATCTCATCACCTGAGGACTTTTTCCCTTCCCCAAATCCTCACGTTCCCGCCCTAAGCAAATTAGAATCAGGGGGCAACCTGCCAACAGGGTGGCTACCCCAAATGCAACTTCCTCTCTACTTCCAAGCATGACCATCCAGACCCAGAAAAGTGTGTGAATGTGAGCAGCAGTGCTCCCCACCACACCGCTTAGTGAACTGCTTCCATCCATCAAACCACTCTGGCCTTCCCCGTCTCTCGGGCACTACAGCAAAAATGTTCCAATACCCCTCCTTCTTTGCCCAGGACGCTGATCTTGGGCCTGGTGCCTGACCCAGAGAAGCTAAGAAAGTGGATTTTCTTCTATAAGGCAGACTGTATAGGCTCTCACAACAAATGGCGACTCTCAAAGGCAGCCAAGCCCTTTAGACAGCAAGGCCTTATACATTTCCCTTCCCGGATCCCTCTCCCAGAGTCCGGGAGGGCCCCTCTCCACCCCACAGCACCTGTCTCCACCCCCCTGGCCCCTTCCCTCCTAAGAGGCCTCAACCAAGGAGGCCCAAGAAACTCATCCAACCAGTTCCCAGGTGGGAGGAAAGGAGCTGTCTCCCTTAGCTGAGAGGTTAGGAGACCAGAATGCAGACAGGAGGGGCTGCTGTCCCCTGGGGTGAGGGGATGCACGTGGCATGGTGCAACACAGGCCGGGCAGCACAATCCCGCTCCTGGAAAAGCAAGGCCTTGACTCAACACTTAAAAACATAGTCAAGTCAGGGTGGCAATCTGCCCCCTGAACTCCCTGCTCCTGTGGCCCGGAGATCCAAAAGTGGCGGGCACAGCCCCTGCCTGGCAGTGTCCATCCGGGAGGACACAGGGTGGGGGAGAACTTCCTTTCACTTGCTGACCTGCCACCACTTGATTTTATCCAAAATAACCACCCTCTGTGGATTCTGGGAAAAAGAAACTTCAGGAAGAAGTGGGAGATTAACTCTGCTTCTCCCAGCGCAGAAGCGCTTTTGTGCTGGGTCGCTCCAACACTGCGGCGCCTTCTCTAACCAGCCAACTCTGAATGTTCAGAAATCAGAAGGCCCTCTGAAACCCCCAGGAGAACCGTCTACAGTCACCTCTAAAACAGGAACACGGGACTGTCTTGCTCTTACCCAGCCACAGTTGACAAATCCACTAGAAGCCAGGGTAGGATAAAAGAAAACAACAAAAAAAACCCCCAGCTCTCCGACACCTACATGGGGTTCCTCGGTTTCTGAACCTCCAAGGGAGAAACCTACCTTTTGCCCCCAAACCTGAGGCTGGCCAGCTTTCACGGGGTAGTTTGTAAAGGCCTGAAGGCCCAGAGCTGAGAGTCAGGCCCCCTTGTACCCCATGGCCTGGCCTCAGCCAGGTACCTACCGCCTTCCTCAAAAGGGCTCCCATCGGAGCACCGAGAGGGCCACCTGGGGCCCGGGAGCTGCGCCCTCCCAGCCCCGGCAGCCGAGCGGTTAACAGGCTTGGGGCGAGCAGCGAGCTGCCACCAACAGCCTCGGGAATTAAAGTGCCCGCCGCCTCCTGCAAAAGCTCTTCAATAAATGTCCTATTCAGAACCAGTTCTGCGTGTGGGTCATACTTTCTGCATTTCTTTCATTCCTGATGCCTGGGGGGCCCCCCGACGGAGGAAATGAGGCTTCTCACCCTAATTCAGCAGGCCCCAGCGGGGTGAGGACCCAGGCCACAGTCTGGCAGGTATGCACTGCCCGGCTGAGGACATGCAAATATCTAAGCAATTAAACACAAGGGGACACTAACTGCAGGAAGTCAAATACTGAAGACACTTGAACAAAGCCAGATCATTCACCAGCACAACAATACTCCATTTATGTGGCTCCTCCCCCACCCCAGGCCCTCAAAGCCTGAGGATATTAACCCTTGTCCTTACAACAGCCAGGGGCACAGGGAAGAGGCAGGTGGGCAGCAGACATTATTAGCCATTTTACAGATCAGGAAACTGAGTGGCTCCCGAAATGCCAGATTGGAATACCAACTGGCACATTATTGGGGTGAACCAGGCATTGTGCTGAACAAAACCTCTGTGTAGTCTCCTCACAACAACCTCAAGGTCCAGAGCCATGGGCTCCTTTACCCAAGGCCCAACAGGGAGGGAAGGGGGGGAAGCCAGGCAGGGTTTCCTGGAATCCTGCTTCCAGAGCTCTTCACCATTCCTCGAAGTGGCCTCAGGTGGGGCCTTAAGAGATGCAGGTGGAACCCCTTGAGCCCACCTTGTGGGAACGCCCGCAGGCACTTTGCTCAGAACAAGTTCCTACGCTGAGGGGCAACCGCGGAGACAGGGCAAAATGGAGTCACCTGGGAATTCATAACTCCCTCCTAGAAGCTTCCAGGAACGGTTTCTGTGCCCGTTGAGGGATGGCCCAAGGACCAAGCGCACTGGCTGCCCTTCTCCACCCCGTCACAGTGAGGGGTACTCATCTGCACTGCAGCTCAGTGAGTGGCAAGTACCCTAAAGAGTCTTCTGTGAATGCTCTGTCCTCTTAACTCAGTTACAGCCTCCTGCAGCTACGGACCAGATCTTGGTGGGGGGGGGGGTGCCCTTTCTCCCCCAGGTCTTCTGGCACTCAAATGCCTACTACTGATTTTGGCAGGTGTGCAAGCATATGCCAGAAAAAGGCCACAATGAAGCACACGGGTGGCTGGTATTTTCTGAGCTCTTACGGGAGAAAAAGACCTTCCCTAGAGGAGGACCAGAAAAAGGTTGGGGAATGGAAAACCAAGCTGTTCGCCTCGTCTCTGCTGCCTGGTCAGACCCAACCCAGCTGAAAGCTGCAGCGTCCAGGCTGAGAGGACTTCCTGTCTGAAAACAGGATTACTCAAACTCACTCACATTTAGTGGCGATATAAACTGCGTGCCAGGTCCTGAGAACATGGCAATACGTAAGGCAAAGCCTTGCTATCAAGGAGCTTACGTTCCCAGTGGGAAGGACACAAATGGTAGGCAAATGACTAATATATTTCTGGGTAGTGATAAATGTCATGAAGAAGATAAAGCAGGGAAAAGAGTGTGAGTGGGGGATGGGGGCGTTGTTTGGTCAAGAGGCCTGGGAAGGCTCCGAGGAGGGGACTCTGGGGCGGAGTCCTGTGTAAGAAGAAATCATACCGCAAAGTTCTGGGGGAAGAGCCTTCCAACAATCCTTTCCTCCACTCCACCTCAGCCACCGACCCACACATTTCATATGTCCCAGAGCTCATCCTCACCAGTAAGTGCAGACTTCCCAAATATACTTTTAAGCATCCGACTCTTTGCAACCACTGAGGAGGAGCAGAGTATGAACATTACTAACCCTACAACAAAAAGCCATCACAAGGGAATAAAGAGATGGAACAAATTGGTACTCCAAGAGCTAAAATAAAAGAAAACTCTGAACAAGACTTTGAAAAAGTACTAAACAGAAATGAAATATACGATATTGAAATTTAAAACCCGATACATATGGGCTGGCTCAGTCAGTAGAGCATGAGACTCTTGATTTCAGGGTTGTAAGTTCAAACCCCACATTGGCTGTAGAGATTACTTAAAATTGAAAGAAAAATCCTGGGGTGCCTGGGTTGGCTAGGTGGGTTTAGCATAGGACTCTTGGTTTCAACTCAGGTCATGATCTCACAGTTCTTGGGACTGAGCCTCGTGCTGACAAGGCAGAGCTTGCTTGGGATTTTCTCCCTCCCTCTTTCTCTCAGACCCTCCCCACTGTCTCTGTCTCTGTCTCTCTCTCCCTCTTTCTCAAAATAAATAAATATTTAAAAAATAAAAATAAAACATTTAAAAACACTTTAAAAAGTCTTTAAAAAAATAAATAAAACCCAATAGGTAGGTTAAACAGAAAATTAAACACAGCTAGAGAATTAGTGACAAGAAAAAAAAAAAAAAAAAAAAAAGCCTGAGTAAGTCATCCTGATTTCAGTGCAAAAAGAGTAGAAAATATGAACAGAGAGATCCAGAAAGTTCCAGAACAAAAAGGAAAATGGGAGAGAGGCAATTTTCAACGATGGAACATACATGAATTTTCCAGAACAGAAAGTAGACATTTGTCCTCTGAAAGCACACACAAGTTAAATTTAAAAGAAGGCTACAGGGGCGCCTGGGTGGCTCAGTCAGTTGAGCGTCAGACTTCGGCTCAGGTCATGATCTCACAGCTCATGAGTTCGAGCCCCACGTCGGGCTCTGTGCTGACAGCTCAGAGCCTGGAGCCTGCTTCTACTTCTGCGTCTCCCTCTCTCTCTGCCCCTAACCCACTTGCATGCTGTCTCTGTCTCTCTCAAAAATAAATAAACATTAGAAAAAAAAATGTTTTTAATAATAATAATAAAATAAAAGAAGGTTACATTTAGCTATATCGTGCATAGTATAAATGGAGAACACTGAAGACGGAAAATAAATATCTTCAAGGATTATAAGGAAATACCACAAACAACTATATGCCAATAAATTAGATAACTTAGACAAACGAATTCCTAAATGACACAAATCAATGACTGACTCAGGAAGAAATAGAAAATCTGACAAGAGGGGCGCCTGGGTGGCGCAGTTGGTTGAGCGTCGACTTCAGCCAGGTCACGATCTCGCGGTCCGTGAGTTCCAGCCCCGCGTCAGGCTCTGGGCTGATGGCTCAGAGCCTGGAGCCTGGAGCCTGTTTCCGATTCTGTGTCTCCCTCTCTCTCTGCCCCTCCCCCATTCATGCTCTGTCTCTCTCTGTCCCCAAAATAAATAAACGTTGAAAAAAAAAAAAAAAAAAAGAAAATCTGACAAGAACTGTTCACAGGTAAAGAGACTGACTAGTAATTTTAAAATTCTCAATAAAGAAAAGCCCAGGACTAGAGGGCCCCACTGATGAATTCTACCAAACCTTAAAGAAGAATTAATACCAATTCTTTACAAACTCTTTCAGAAATAAAAGAGGAAGGAACACTTCCCAACTCATTCTAGAGGTCATATTACTCCAATATCAAGACCAGACATCACAAGGAAACTATAGTTTAAAATCCCTAATAAATAAAGATGCAAGAATCCTCAACAAAATACTAACAAATTGAATCCAGTAACACATAAAAGAGTATACACTATGACCATATGATTTATCCCAGAAATACAAGATTGGGTTAACATCCAAAAGTCAAGATATTAATAAAGTACAAAAACCACCCGATAATCTCAGTAGACCCAGAAAAAATATTTGACAAAATCTAACACCTTTCCATAATAAAAACACTTTCACAAACTAGGAATAGAAGGGAACATTCCCATCCTTACAAAGAGCATCTACAAAAAACCTACAGGTACTTCGTACTTAATGGAGAAAAACTGACTGCTCTTCCCCTAAGATCAGAACAAGACAAGGATTTCCCCTCATGCCATTTCTATTCAACACTGTACTAGAGTTGTAATCAGGGCAATTAAGCAGGAAAAAGAAATAAAAGACATTCAGACTAAAAAAAGGAAGAAGTAAAGCTATCTCTGTTCACAGATGACACAATCTTGTACATAGAAAACCCTAAGAAATCCACTGTAAAACCATTACTACTAATGAAAGAGTTCAGCAACATGGCAGAATATAAGATCAACACATAAAAATCAATTCTAGACCTATACATTGGCAGTGAACAATCCAAAAATGAAATGAAGAAATGAAACAATACCATTTATAATAGCAAAAAGCATAAAGTGGTTTGGAATATATGTAACAAGGAAAATGCAAGACTTGTGTACTGGAAACCACAAAACACTGTTGAAAGAATTAAAGAAGATCTGAATAAATGGAAAGACAACTCATGTTCTAATGCATCAGAACATTTAACATTGCTAAACTGGCAATACTCCCCAAATCTATGTACAGCTCAACACAATCTCTGTGACAATCTCAGCTGGATTTTTGCAGAAATTGACAAGCTGATCCTAAAATTCCTCTGGAAAAGCAAGAGACCCAGAATAACCAAAACAATCCTGAAAAAGACCAAAATTGGAAGACTCACAGTTCCTGATTTCAAAACTAACTACAAAGCTACACTTACTAAGACTGGCTATACTGGCATAAAGGCAGACATATAGATTAATAGAATTGAGAGTACAGAAATAAAACCTCACATTTAGAGCCAACTGATTTTCATCAAGGGTACTAAGACAATTCGACAGGAAGAGACTTTCAACAAGTAATACTAGGACAACTGGATATTCACATGCAAAAGAATGAATCTGGACATCTGGTTTACACCATACACAAAAACTAAGGCAAGACGTATCACAGATCTAAATGTAAGACCAGAAACTGTAAAATTTTAGAAGAAAACATAGGAAGAAATCTTGCTGAACTTGGGTGAGCAATGGTTTCTTAAGTATCAAAAGCACAAGCACCAAAACAAACAAATAAAACTGATATACTGGACTTAACCAAAATTAAAAACTATAGTGTTCCAAAGGGCACTCTCAAGAAAGTGAAAAAAAAAGAAAAGAGAAAAAACAAATTACAAAATGGGAAAAAATACAAAACAGTTGTAAATCATATATTGGACAACGGACTCATAACTAGAATACGTAAGGAACCCTAACAACAACAATAAAACTCATTTTATAAATGGGCAAAGATTTGAATAGACATTTCTCTAAAGAAGATATGCATAAGGCCAATAACCACATGAAAATATGCTCCACATCATAAAGCATTAAGGAAATGCAATCAAAACCATAGTTAATACCACTCCATAACCACTAGGATGGCTAAAATAAAAACAATGTTCAACAAGTATTAGCGATCATGTGGAGAAATTAGAACGCTTTGCACCCTCCTGGTAAGAATGGAAAAGAGTCCAGCTTATTTGGAAAACAATTAAGCTGTTTCTCAAAAAGCTAAAGAGTTACCATATGGCCCAGCAATTCTACTCCTAGGTATATACTAAAGAGAACTGAAAATATATGTCCATACAAAAGGTGAACATAACCATTCACAGGGTGTTATTCTTAACAGCCAAAATACAGAAACAGCTCAAATGTCCATCCACCAATGAAACGATAAACAAAATGCAGTATATCCATACAATGGAATATTTGGCAATTAAAAAAAAAATGAAGATCTGATAACATTCCACAACATGGATGACTCTTGAAAACATCAAGCTAGTCATAATAAAATACATTTTTATGAACTCATTTATGTGAAATATCCAGAATAGGCAAATGCATAGAGAGAGAAAGGAGATTTGTGGTTGTCTGGGGATGAGGGATGGGAAAAAATGGAAATGACTGCTAATAGGTATAGGGTTTCTTTTTGAGGGGGCATAAACTGTTTTAGGATTGGACAGTGGTAATGGTTGTACAACTCTGTGAATATACTAAAAACCACTAACCACCTTACATAGATGAATTTTAAGATATGTGAAATGTCTCAATAAAGTTATAAATCAGTCAATAGAATCTTAAAAGTAACAAGTCAGTGGGAAAAGTATAGACTCTTCAATAACTCGTACTGGAAAATCTGGCTACTCCTCTGGAAAAAGAAAATCAGTTTGATCTTACAAGGTTGAATTGTTCTCTACCTTGCCTGGACATAAGTCACCTAGGGCATTTCATAACCATGCCTGGGCCCCACCCCAAGATATTTTTATTTTTGTTTTTTAATGTTTTTATTTATTTTTGAGACAGACAGAGCAAGCGGGGGAGGGGCAGACAGAGAGGGAGACCCAGAATCTGAAGCAGGCTCCAGGCTCCAAGCTCTCAGCACAGAACCCGAGGCAGGGCTCAAACTCACAGGCTGTGAGATTATGACCTGAGCCAAAGTCAAAAGCTCAACTGACTGAGCCACCCAGGTGCCCCAAGATATTATTTTATTGGTCTTATCTGAGGTGATACTCAGACATCAGTACTTTCTTTTTAAAGCTCCTCATAAGGCTTTAGTGTGGAGCCAGAGCTGAGATCCAATTTCATATAAAATTTAAAATGAATTTAAAATGTAAGCATGGGAAGCAAAACTTAAATTTAAAATAATATATTTATTGGGGCGCCTGGGTGGCGCAGTCGGTTAAGCGTCCGACTTCAGCCAGGTCACGATCTCGCGGTCTGTGAGTTCGAGCCCCGCGTCAGGCTCTGGGCTGATGGCTCAGAGCCTGGAGCCTGTTTCCGATTCTGTGTCTCCCTCTCTCTCTGCCCCTCGCCCGTTCATGCTCTGTCTCTCTCTGTCCCAAAAATAAATAAACGTTGAAAAATAAATAAATAAATAAAATAAAATAATATATTTATAAAATCAGAGCAGGAGAGGATTTTTTGAACAAGAGACAAAGTATAAACAAAAGATTGGTAAATCTGACATTAAAATTAAAACTTCCTTATGAAAACTGACATTATTAATAAAGACAACCCACAGCTCTATGTAACGAATATAATATACCAAAGATTAGTTATTTAACATATATATCTTTTAACTCCTAAAAGACAATGGCAATTAAAACTCTGGAAAAGTATACAAGAACCGATAGCACGTGGGAGAGGCGTGGGGGGTACGCATGGGAAACTTTTCACTGTGTTCTCTTTTGCAGTTTGAATCATGCGGATATATTTATTATCCAGTTAAATACAAAGATTTTTTAACGTAAAGGGCAAAGACTCATACAATAACACGACTGGCCAATAAACAGGAAAAGTGTCCACCCTACCTGTAATCAAAGTGTAAATTTTATTTCTTTTGAGAGAGCGAGTGTGTGCAAGAAGGATAGAGAGAAAGGGGGAGAGAGAATCCCAAGCAGGTTCCTCGCTGTCAGGATAGAGCCCAAATAGGGGTTTGATCCCATCAATTGTGAGATCATGACCTGAGCCAACATCAAGAGCCAGACGCTTAACCGACTGAGTCGCCCGGGCACCCCAAAGTGTTAATTTTAAAAACCCTTTTATTGGGGCACTTGGGTGGCTCAGTTGGTTGGACATCTGAATTGATATCAGTTCAGGTCACGATCTCCTGGTTCCTGGATCCAGGCCCACGTTGGGCTCTGCACTGACAGCAAGGAACCTGCTTGGGACTCTCTTTCTCCCCCTCTCTCTGCCCCTCCCCCATATGCAATCGTGTGTGCCCACACATGCTCTCTCTCTCTCTCTCTCTTTAAATAAATAAACATTAAAAAAAAAGAAAGAAAACACTTTTTAAAAAATAATTTTAAAATACCATTTCATACCTACCAGATTGAAAGATAAAAAAAAAAAAAAGTTAGCAAACTAGGAGTTCTCTTATTTCTGGTAAGAATATAAGTTGTTTACAAATCATTTGGGGACAGTTTCACAGTATCTTGAAAAGCACAACTTATGACCCAGTAATCGCACTGCTGACGTACTTGGGAGAGAAGACTGACATGCATGTTCAACACGGTATTATTTGCAGTGGTGAAAAAAATGTCCATCAGTAAGTGCAAGGTGATACAGTTCTACAACAGATACCACACAAGCGATGAATGAATAAATGAGATTTAAATATACCAATACGGGAGCGCCTGGGTGGCTCAATCGGTTAAAGTCCAACTCTTGGTTTCCACTCAGGTCACGATTTCACAGTTTGTGAGACTGAGCCCCGCGTGGGGCTCTGCAATAACAGCGTTGAGCCTACTTGGGATTTCTCTCTCCCTCTCTCTCTGCCCATCCCTGCTTGCTCTCTCAATAAGATAAACATTAATAAAAAAAAAAAAACACACATGGATAAATCTAGGTAACAATGTTGGATAAAAAATTCAAGTTCAAGGAGAACACATTGAACGTGATGCTATATAGGTCAAAATTAAAACAACACAATACCATATGCTACTTATATGTCTCTAAGTGTAAAGTATAAAAAGTATAAAAACATGCAAAGGAATAATAAATATCATAGTCGGGAGAATTTTACTTCTGGGGAAGGAGGGAAGAAAATTTCCCCAAGAGATTGCATCTGTAACATTCTATCTCCGCAATAAATGAGAGAGGTAAGGATGATACAATTACCACTTGCCGGGTCTGCACAGTGGGAACACAGCGGGACTGGGTCAGGGTTCCAAGGCAGGGGCGGGCCGTCACCTGAAGACTGACTAGAACAACCGGGACCAAGGCCACACACGGAAGCACCTTTCAGCAGCATCCAGAACCAAAACAAAGGAACAAAGCTTCCCTGGGAAAGAGGCCTGGGATGTTTGAAACTGCAGCTCCTTCTTCCCTGTCATTTTCTGGCCTCTGAAAGTGCTGTGTGGCACCCAGGCGGATGCTTAAATTGTAACTGTACTGAAAGCATTCTTGTTTCTAAGACGAGTGCCCTTTGGGATACCTGGCAGGCCATCTGGGCGCAGCTGAATTAGGGCTGGAGCTGCTTTACTTGACTAGCCGGATGGACCCCCCTGAAGAGAGGGCTGTCCAAAAAGCCAAAAAACTCAAGAGAGTTTTTAAAAAGTCTTGGATAAAGCGGTGCACCTGTGCCCCAGGGTCACTCAAAAATTCAAATCTCTGGGGCGCCTGGGTGGCGCAGTCGGTTAAGCAGCCGACTTCAGCCAGGTCACGATCTCGCGGTCCGGGAGTTCGAGCCCCGCGTCGGGCTCTGGGCTGATGGCTCAGAGCCTGGAGCCTGTTTCCGATTCTGTGTCTCCCTCTCTCTCTGCCCCTCCCCCGTTCATGCTCTGTCTCTCTCTGTCCCAAAAATAAAATAAATAAACGTTAAAAAAAAAAAAAATTCAAATCTCATCCCTGCCAAGTCTTGGCTGAGTGCTCCTGGACACATTTCCAACCTTGGGTGGACTGCGTTTCCTTATCTGTGGCAGTGGGTAACACCACTTATTCTGCCTTTGTCCAGAGGAGTGGTGATATTATTACTCAAGTATCAACACTTTTAAAAGTTGTAGTCAATCTGGTTGGGAACCTTTTAAAAATGTTACACGCTTCCTTGCATGCCTTCCTAAACGGTCAAGGGAACATCATTTAACCTTTTCTGGACGACTCAAGGTCACAATTACCAGCAGAGCATCACTTATCAAAATGATGACCACCTGCCTAAGGGTCATTCCTCCTAAAGAGATCCCAGCTCTTACGCAGGTACTTGCCCTTCCTGCCGTTCCGACCTCTGTCCACTCTTACTGTCAACTCCCAGTTGCTCCGTGGGCATTTTTCCTCTCTATGCTGGTCTCTTTACAGCCTTTCCTTTGCTGCTTCCTTTCAGCTGTAGGCTTGGAAACGGGATGACACAACATATACATAAAAGTTAAACAGAGTCTGAGGGGGCTGGTGTGAAGAAAAACGTAGGAACTGGAGTCCTGGCTGATTAGAGGTCTTGACTATATGCAGATAAGCAGGACCACAGGTAGGACAAGTCCTGAGGAGCACACAAGAGGGGACCCACTGCCTTCTGTGGGATATTATGGGACACATCATGGGATGAACTATATTCAAAACCACAAGCACCCCTTCTGTCCACTTTGCATGGGGGCAAATCCTGCCACGGGCCTGGCAGGACTGGTCCCAGGGACTCCAGTCAGCACCCTTCCACTTTTCCAGGCTGCGGGAATACAGAGCTGCCTGCCCCTCCGTCACAGCAGCTGACCACAGGTTAACTTCCCCAAATATCCTAGGCATTTTTAGACAGGAATAGAACATTTGTGAAGAATGTGAAAATTTCTTTTAATTCCTAAGGTTTCATTACACAGCAGCAAATATTTACTTATACAGCAAGTGTTTATCGGAATCCTACGATGCAGGAAGCAATGTGCAGGAATTGGGATGTAGCAATGTGCAGGACAGAGAGAGGCTACATGAATACTGGTTCCCTTTTCTTGTCAACACTTGCCAAATGTTGCTCAAGAACCTCCAATTTACGCACACGTGCACGCGCGCGCGCGCGCGCACACACACACACACACACACACACAGTCTTGCAGCCTGGGGAGTAAAGGATATGAATTTTTGAGAGCTTCCAATACCTGTAGTTCCAGCTCTCCTCTTGAGATGCTGTTACACAGTAAGAACTAGACTTTACTCCTCTGGCATCCCTCCCTCTATTCTTAGCCGGACCCCAGCAATAATCAGCAACTTCAAGGACTCTCAAACTGTGTTTCCCAAAAGGTTGCATGGACAGCCACCATTGTGCCCACTGGAACCTTTGTCAGGACCTGTGTCCAGCCCCACAATCTACTCATCAGGAAGCAGAGTGAGAGTCCTTAAAAACCCATTTCCCGAGCTTAAACCAGGGCTGCCTCCCCAAAGGCCAGCAAGAGAACCATAAAAAGTCCGGCTCTCCCTTTGCCTGTGTTCCCAGATGGCAACAGCCTACCCAGGTGGGCCCTGACCCCCGCCGCTGCCTTCTTCTCCCAAATCCCATGGAACAAAACCAGGAGCAAATGAGACCACCAAGCCCAGATTATGCTCAGGACGGGACCTCGGCACAAGCTCATCACACCCTGTTGATTACACTTTATACGGTTCTGTTATACAGGAACAAAGATGAATCAAGCACTCTCTCCTCAGAGAGCTTCTAATCAAAATGAGGAGCAAAGAGCAGAGAGACCCAGTTCACAAGACAGGCCTTCATCCCGGGCAGCTAACCCCCAGAGCGGCTGCTAGCATCTCGATGCACCTCCTTCTGATCATGGGGTACAGGGCCCTGCCCGGTTTTCCTTCTGACTTACGGCCACCCCAAATCACAAAAATGCCTGTTTGCAACTTTCTCTGAGGCCAGATTATAACCAGCCTTATGCAGTCTCTAGGCACCAATTGGCAGGCCCAGAAAACCCCGTCACCACAGGGCCTGCCTGCTGTCCTGCGTGTGCCACAGGGCCCTCAGGGGGTGTGGTCTGGCTGATGACCACTTCCCTGGGCCTCACCCCCCACAGCCCATCCCTGCTTCCTGAGCCAGGGCAGGGCCCCCAGGAAACCGCTCACCACAGCTTTGACAGCAGTCTTAGATCAGGCCCCTCCCTTTGAGGTCCGTGGTTCCAGCTAAAAGAGACTCCTCAGACTGGCCGGGCGGATGCAGCACAGAGCTGAACAGTTAGAGTCCAGGCAGGACCCAAGATAAGCCCCCGTCACAATCCTCTTGCCACCTACGCAATCTGCCCAGGCCTCCCCTCCCCTCTCCTCCCCCTCCCTCATCTTCCCCACCCCTTTCACTCCCTCTTGGAACATAAGTTATCTACAGGACCCTGGGAGAGGGGCGGATAGCCTTCCCAGCTGTGAGGCAGGGCGGAGAGGCCAAGGACCATGGTGTGATTCATCAGGGCTGTTTAAAAGCAGGGGGATTTCCAGAGCAAGGGAGGGCCAGGGCTACCCCCAGCTCACCCGTTGCCTGGGAAAAAGGCACACACCTGGGAGTCCAGCATCCTCAACCCCACCATCGGGAACCTAGGATAGGGTAGAAAAGTCTCACTAACAAGAAAGCCTGCGCTAACCAAGGTTTCTGTTTTTACCTCCCTCCAATTCCCCACCCCTGCCTAACACTTGAAATGCAAAGCCTTTCATCCAGAGTCCTTGGCGATGGCATTTAATATCTTGGACTACCCCTGCACAATTTGTTTGGAGAAATAATAAGATTATCACGTATTGAACACCTCTGTAGGCTGTGCGAAGCACTGAACATTGGTTCTCATTGTTCATGGTCACACAATACCGTACGTGGTAGGAATGATGACTAATGCCATTTTACAGGTGAGAAACATAGACTTAGAGGTTAGCACCGCAGGGCTAGCAAGCTGGAAAGCTGGGATCCAAATCCAGGTGCACCCAATTCCAAACCCTGCCCCTCAGTTCCACAGTGGGTTGCTTAACTGGGTTTCAAGCAAAGAGACAAAGGGAAATACTTCCCTCAGGCATTATCTCAAATATCCCTTGTTCAGGAGGCTTCCCAGGCCACCCCATCTAAAAATGCCATCTCACCCCTTCCACGGTAATGTGCATCCACCTTCCCTATCCATGTTTCTGCTTATCGCTGACATGCTTTCTATTCACTTTCTACCTTGCTTTACTGTTGGCTTCCCCCACTAGAAGTCAGTGCCACGAGGTCAAGGATTTTTGTTATCCTTTGATCGCTGCTGTGTCCATATTCATATACAGTAGGTGCCAAATAAATGTTGAATAAATGAATACTTTAAAATACACCTTAGGAAGCCTAACTGGAAGAAAAGAGGATGATCCATCCATTCAGGGGAAGAAGTGAGATGAGAAAAAGAGAGCAAGTTAGGAGCCCTAAGAGGAGTCCAATTAAGAGGAAATGAAGGTCTGCCAGGTCCCCTGTGGACTCCAGTAAAGCCTTTCCTGCTGGCAGTAGTGATTTCCAGCTGCCAAGGCCCCAGCCTGAGGGCTTCTGCTGGGGAGGGCAGGCAGGCAGCCCTGGAACAAAGGCCTATGGACACGCAGCTGGCCAGAGAGGCGGCACAGAGCAGAGGCCTGGGCCAGAAGGGCAGCCTGGGGTGGGGGGAGGGAGGCAAATGAGGAGCTGAAGAGGCCCCTCAGTGCAGCTGCAAAGGCAACAGCCTCCCAAAGCCAAGAGTCCCCTCAACCCCCAACACAACAGAGAATAGCTAGATGGCGCCACAATTAACCCTCCAAAGTCAGCACCGGGGCCTGGGCTTGTGGCAACCCCTCCAGGCTTGGAGCCAGAGCCTTCACAAAGTTCTGGGGGGGGGGGGGGGGGGAGGTGAAGGAGCCAGCCACAAGTCTGGAACACAGTCCCTGTTCCCCTACAGCCCTGGTCATCACCCAGGCCATGGCCTTTGGCCTCCTCCTGTGTAAACACAGTGACCCTGGGTTAGCTGTGGATTCAGTAAGCCAAATGTTTACCCTGGGGCTGATATCACAGGCCACAGATGTAAACTTCCACCATAGGATCCTGGTATCTGCCATCTCCTATGGCACATATGGGACATATCCAGTAACTGTAAAGCTCTTGAGAGTTCCTCCCAGTCACAGGGAGCTCTTTATTTTGTATAGGAGCTCATGGAGCACTTTCCACATCTCTGGCTTCATCTGATCCTTACCACAGCCTCTATAGGAAACGCAGGCAAGTAGCCCACTTTACTCCAGTGGAAACGGGAGTCTGAAAGATGTGTGACATGCCTAGGTCATGTTGGAGAAAGCATGGATTAGCCAGAGAAGGAATCTGAGTTCTAGTCCCTATTTGGCCAACAGGGATAAGGCTCAAACCACCTCCCATCTCTGGGCTCTGCAGCCTTCATGTGTAGATAGAGCAGGCTAGTCAGAGGTGCCTTCCAGCTCAAGCGACTCTACCAATCTTTAATGCTATGCAGTAGAGCCAGGATTAAAACTCAAGCAAAATCCTGTGCTGGACTCCAAGGCTATCGCTTGTCGGCCTTGGCTAAGCTCAAGTGGACTCCAAGGCTAGTGCTCTTTCCACTCTCCTTAATAGGCCACGTCTACTAAAAGGCAGTGGAAAAGCCCCGCAAAACAGCTTTTAAAGCACTCCCTCTGCTTCTAGGACTTGGTTTACCCAGAGCAGGATATCCAGGGAGCCAAGGGGTTGCCCTGCCCTCAGGGAAGGGAAAGGGTTCAGCAGCAGGAGTATTAACAGCAGGCTTAGAAGGACAAGATGAGGCACCCCAGGATGACGGGAAGGGATGAATAACAGAACGGGTACATCTTCCTTGGATTCTTACTCTCTAGGTTTTCTGCTGGGGATGGTTGGAATGAAGTCATTCCCAGCTGAAGTCAATCAGGATTCCACTCTCAGTCCAGCAAGGAAGGTGCTAGAAAGGCACTTTCCAAAAAGGAAAGCAAGCAATGTGCTCAAAGGGGAAGTCCTCCTGGGCTGTCATTACTCTCCCTACTTACTATTTCTTAAGCAAGGTCGATGTGATTGGGCTGCATGAAGAGGCAGGGCTGGGGAGACTCTGGGAACCCCCAGTCTAGGGTTCAATGTAGTATGATGCAGTCTGAGTCGCCTCACGAGGGGCTCCGGAGCAGAAGACAGCCTCCTTCATCAGCCAACAGTTTAGCAAATGGCCTCAAGAATGAAACCCTTGCCGTGGCCACTGAGACCGCCTCCCCACCCCCACCCCGGGCCACACCTCTCCAGCCTCCTACCAGTACATTTCCCACTCCGTTCTTCCTTTTGTTTTCAAAAGCAGCGCCAAGGAGTAAAAGTAGCTACCGAAAAATGTCCCGAAATTTCAAGTTTGCACGTCTTATCCTAGCTTTCCAAACCAAAGAGCTGAGAAGAGAGGAAATTAACCAAACAGATTTCAGGAGTGGGTGAGGTCGAGGTAGACAGTGGCAGCCAGTGGCTTCTATGCCTTCGGCTCCCGACACCTCATTTCTGGCACCCCCTCTAATCCCTTCAGTACAGGAGGAGAGATTTCCAACAGCGAGCACCGTGTGGCACCAACCCGGAACAGGCTGCTGGCGCCCCTTTGGGCTCCCTGGACCAAAGGTTGGGGTCATTCCGCAAAAGGGTCCACCCGGCCCGGGGCCCACAGTCCGAGGCAAGGGCCAGCCCTAGGGCGACCGAGCGCGCAGGGGGAGCCGGTGGGCGCAGCCTCGCGGGCTTCCCCACTTTCAAACGGGGCCTCCCGGAGCCACCTGGCGCGCTCGCTCCTTTTGTTTCCGGGGTGGGGGCTACAGGACAGAAAATGTCTCCGTGCACGAGCCTCCCGCGCTCCGGTCCTCTGCCGGGAGGTCGCCTTGGAAGGCGCCAACGCGGCCCCGGGCCCTCCTCAGCCGCCCGGAGTCTTCACCCCGCGGGGGGCTGGAGCGAGGGCCCGGGAGTGGGGAGAGGGGGGTCTCGGAGGGGCTCTAGGCGCTGCCACTGGCGGAGGGAGAGGGGAGAAGCGAGGGCCACTCACCGCACGGTCGCCGCCCCGCTGGGTCCGGCACGCTCGGCGCGAGAGGCTGCCCAGGTGCGGCCGCGACGCGGGCGCGAGTTTGAAAGTCGCTCTCGGCAGTGGCTGAGGCTGCCCGCCGCTCCCGCCCACTGCCCAGCCCCTCGGCTGTCCGGGACTCGGCCGGCTGCAGGCGCGGCCCCCGGGGACCCCAGCCCGCGCGCGCCTTCCCAGCGCCCGGCAGGAAGTCGGGGCCGGGCGAGCGCAGCCGGAGCTGCGGCGGGAGGGAGGAGAGAGGGAGGAGCGGGCCAGGAATTTTTCCAGTGGGTGGAGACTCGGGCCCGCCGCTGGAATCCAGCAATTGGCGGCTCCGCGGGGACCCGGGTAAACTTCGCGACGCGGCGAGCTGGAGCCCGGGGTAAAGGGGATCGTGCGCCGCTAATGATTAACCCCGCAGGTGGGGCGAGCGCGCCGCCCGGACGGTGACCGTCCCGCCCCACGCGAGCGGCTCCCCGGCCGCCTAGATGTTCGTAGATTCAATGACGCACGTGGTGGGGGTCACCCCGGTGTCATAGCCAAACATCCCTCATTGTGCGGACAGGAAAGGGGGCTTTCTAGTAGGACCTTAGTTGTGATCGGCATCGGGGGTCTCGATCCTGCTGGAGCAGGTCACCTCGGCCGTTTTGAGTCCGAAAGGCACGTCAAGAATGCCTCACCGCAGCTCGGTCCCTGTGACCCTTTACAAATGTAAATCCAAGCCTCTGAGAAGCTGATGAGATGAAGAAACTGCTAACTTGGCGGGAGTCCACCAAAACTCGGTGGATAAAACAAGATGCGGAAACCTGTGTAATAGAGAACCACGTTTTCGTGAAACGAAGACAGAGAACCCGTCTCCTTCCGTTTTTATGTCTTTATGTAACCTTATGGGTATGGAAAGGCACACACCTGGGGGGGGGGGGCTCTCAATAAGGACAGGCTAGATTTTGAGCAAGATCATAAATTTTAAAATGCAAAATAATTCATCAAGAAAGATAGACAAAAGATGCTGTCCAGCACAAGGCAGGAGAGAAGCCCAGGGTGGGACCCCAGCAGAGGTACCACTGGGTAGGCATTACCACCAGTTCCTAGGGAGAAGGAATGGGACACTGATACAGAATCGCTAGGTTCTGTGTAGACAAATGTGTATAGTAAACGACAAGTAAAGTTCTCGTCAAAAAGAAAACAAGCTTAAAAAAAAAAAAAAAAAAAGCTCCAGGCAAATGCAAATTCCAGGTGATTTACAGGGAGGGGAGGGGAGTTGAGACGGCGGGCGCGGAAGGAAATGGCTTTCAGGTGACTTTGAAACAGGATCCTGGCAGAGGGTGGGGTGTAGACTGCGGGGCTCCTGGCTCCAGACGGCAGGGAAAGGGGTAAGCGCTGGGCCTGACCGGCCCCGGAAGCCGGACCCACATGCCTCGGGCAGGGAGGGTCTGCTCCAAGCTTGCAGAGCCCTACATTCGCGGACTGGGAAGGTGAAAGCCGAGATTGCGGAAGGAGTTTGGGGGTAAACAGCCGCCGCGGCTCTACCGGATACAGCCGGCCAGGCTCCCGTGAGAAGCCCAAGTCCCGTCCTGCCTTCCAGGGGGCAGTCCTTCCTCATGCTTCTGCCTTTCTTTGATCCTTTCTTCTCTGATCACCTGAATCATACCAATCCCGTCCTGCCCACCTCAAATTCCAGCGTCCAAAGAAGGCCCTTGACTTGGCTAAGCCATTACTGAGTGCACTCCTCACGCCTTAGCCAGGACCGCGAAGAGTGTCAATGACAGTAATAATGACTCATTTAGTGGAGGCTTACCATTTGTAGGGAGTGGTGCTAAGCTGTTGACATTGCCTTCCTCTATCCTCACAGTTACCTTGTGAGCTAGTAAGTATCCTTATCCCCAGTTTACAGACAGGATAACTGAGGATCAGAGGTATCTAGCAACTTGACCAAGATTACATAACCAGCAAAAGCAGAGTCTGACAAGATCCCAGATAGGTCCAACATTTGAGTGCTTACTAACCCTAAATCCTTTATACAAACAACTATAGTCACAGAAGAAGCTGAGGCAAGGTCGGCCACACAGCTAGTGTGCGATAGACCTGGGGAAAGCTGATCTTCACCATCTTTTCTGCCTTCTTTTTGACACCTGTTATATTCAATTCAGAACTTCATTATAATGTCTTGCATTGCTTCTAATTGTTTTGGTATACATAACTTATTTCCTAAAACAAAAACAAAAACTGTAGTCTTTCCTCACGGCAGAAGTCATATAGGAAGTACTCTGTCATGAAGTGCTGAATTCAGATGAAATAACCCAGTTTGTGAGAAATCAGACAATCTCACCTCTAAGGATAAAGACCTGTGTCTGGGCCCAGACTCCACCAATTAGAGCCTCCCTACTTCCTGCCCCTTCCGATTCTTGCTTTAGTAGCTGCACCCTCCCTACTATTAAATCATTTATTATTATAATAATACCTTGTGCTTCAGTAATGCCTTTAATCCAAGATCTCAAAGTGTTCTAACAAATACAGATTAATTCATCATCACAGTATCCCCACAGAGATGGGGAGATGGAGGTGTTCTCCCCCATTTTATGGGTGAGAAAACCAAGACAGCACAGAAGATTGAAATGACTCACTATGGAGATCAGTGGATGGGTTACTTTTCCCGGGCCCTTCCCCCGCTCCTTCCTAACTCTTGGCTGCCAACATCAGCATCAAAATTTCAAATCCCAGAGACAAAGACCATTGAGTTTTCACAATAAAGGACATTTCCAAACTGTCATTTCAGCTGCTCCATTGTGGTAGACCTCAGGAGAGGGAGGGGATATAAACACGGTGAAGGTTCCCTGAGGCTCTCTGCGTCCAGCTCAGAGGAGGAACCTGGGCGGCTGGGATGGGGGGAGGAAATCCCCTCCAAGGTGACCTAAAAAGCCCAGCCAAGCTTTGAGGTCTCTTCCAGAGTTTCAAGTTGCATTTTAGTAATGTTTCTCAAAGTGTGAGCCACAAGCAACAAAATAAAAGACGAATTAAACGTCATCAAAATCTAAAACTTCTATGCCTCAAGGGTCATCAAGAAAGTAAAAAGACAACCCAAAAAATGAGAGGAAATTGTTGCAAATCACTTGTCTGATAAGAGATTTACCTAGAATATATAAAGAATTCCTACAACTCAATAAAAAAAAAAAAAATTTAAAAATGGGCAAGGGGCACTTGGGTGGCTCAGTTGGTTAAGCATCTGTTGATTTCCGCTCATGTCATGATCTCATGTGTGAGATTGAGCCCCTAGTTGGTCTCTGCACTGACAGTGCAGAGCCTATTTGGGATTTGCTCTCTCTCCCTCTCTCTCTGCCCCTTCCCTGCTCGAGTGCACATGCATGCTCTCTCTCTCTCTCTCTCTAAGTAAAATAAAAATGGGCAAAAAATCAAGTCGACATTTCTCCAAAAAAGATATAGAAATGGCCAATAAGTGCATGAAAAGCTACTCAACAACATTAACCACCATGGAAATGGAATAAAAAAAACAATGAGGGGTGCCTGGGTAGCTCAGTCCGTGAGCCAACTCTTGATCTCTCCGGTAGTGAGTCAAAGCCCCACATTGGGTGTAGACCTTGCTTAAAAAAATAAACATTTGGGGCGCCTGGGTGGCGCAGTCGGTTAAGCATCCGACTTCAGCCAGGTCACGATCTCACGGTCCGTGAGTTTGAGCCCCGCGTCAGGCTCTGGGCTGATGGCTCAGAGCCTGGAGCCTGTTTCCGATTCTGTGTCTCCCTCTCTCTCTGCCCCTCCCCCGTTCATGCTCTGTCTCTCTCTGTCCCAAAAATAAATAAAAACGTTGAAAAAAAATTTAAAAAAAATAATAAACATTAAAAAAATTTTAAGGGGCACCTGGCTGGTTCAGCCAGTGGAGCGTGCAACTCTTGATACTGGGGTCATGAGTTTGAGCCCCGAGTTGGGTACAGAGATCACATAAAAAAATAAAATCTTTAAAAGAAACTTTTTAAAATGAAATTTCACTAAATACCCATTAGAATGGCTAAAATCAAAAACACATATAATAATTAGGGTTAATGAGGATATGGAGAAATTAGAACTCTCATACATAAAAGATCAAACAGTGAACCCATGACTCAGCAATTCCACTCCTAGGTATATACAAGTAAAACCTTGGTTTGCGAGCATAATTTGTTCCAGAAACCTGCTTGTAATCAAAAGCACTTGTATATCAAAGCGAATTTCAAGAACCATTGGCTCAGTTGTGATCATGTGACGTTGGGCGTCACGTACTGCTCATATTGCAAGACATGGCTTGTTTATCAAGTTAAAATTTATTAGAAATGTTTGCTCATCTTGCAGCACACTGGCAGAACAAGTTACTCGCAATCCAAGGTTTTACTGTATGTACCCAAGTGTGTCCATACAAAACCTTGCACACGAATGTTTATAGAAGCACTACTCAATAGCCAGAAGGTAGGCACAACCCAAATGTCCATCAGTTGATGATGAATGGATAAAATGTGTATCTGTACAATGGAATATTATTCAGTCATAAAAAGGAATGAGGTAGTGGTTGGTGCTACAACATGAACAAACTTTGAAATCATTACGCTAAGTGAAAGAAGCCAGCCACCAAAACCCATATACGTACAATTCCATTTATATGAACTGTTCAAAATAAGCAAATCTATACAGACAGAAAGTAGATTCGTGGCTGCCTTAGAGCTGGGGTAGGGGTGGAGGGAAGTTGGAAAAAGATGGGGAATAGTTGCTAATGGGTTTGGCATTTCTTTTAGGAGTGCTATAGACACTAAAAATAGTGATTACACCAAAAAAAAAAAAAACCATTAAATTGTATACTTTAAGTGGGTGAACTGTGTGGTACGTGCAATATATCTCAACAAAACTGTTATTTTTATTTTAAAAAGTGTGAACTCCTACCACCTGTTCCAGAATTACCAGACTGCCTGTAATCAGAATCTATCAGAATCTATCAGAATTCTATCAGATTGCAAGAATCTTTGGTAGGCAGGACCCAGCTCTGTATTTTCTCAGAGAACACTGAATGAAGTTCAACGTAACACAATGCCCTTACAAGACAGTGATTCAGAGCCTTGTGGCCCCCAGGCTTCCTGAAATGAATAAAATGGAAGGTCTGTAACTCACTCTGAGAGGGCAAAGGCCTGGGGGTTGGGTAGGGGGGGAGAACTGAAATCCCTGTCCTGAAGTTCTTTATTCATTGCTTCTTTCCCCAAGTCTAAACCCCGTGTTGTCAGAAAAAAATCTGACATCAGAAAGGGGAAGAAGGTGTGGGGGAAGGGAGAGGAAGACTACCCCCCCCCCCCGCCCCCGCCCCTACCTTCAGGCTCCCAGCCACTGCTGTGAAGAGCTCTTGAAGGAAATGAGCTGTTTGTTTGAGTTTGTGTCTGCAACAGAAACATTTGCCAATCACTTGTGGTTTTTCAAGAACCTGGGAGCTGCTTGCGAACCATTTCTGGAGATCCACTTATGTCCACCTTCTTTATCGGCAGATAAAGGAGCTGTAAGTCAGCATTTACGACACCTGAGACCAGAGAGCTGGCACTAAGATATCAGCCTTTAAGGGTCTAGGAGTTGATTTACACATTGTCCTTTCTTGGATTTTCCGCCTTTGTGCCAGATGTTTTTCTATTTGCACCATCACCTGTAAGATGGATGAGGTATAAACATGGAACAGTCAAGCTTTCCCCAGCTTAATGCTAAAGTGAAAGATTTTCTGGGGTGGGTTCAGAAACTATTAGCTGAAATGGTGTTGTGAGTTGTCTGTGTACTTCTTTATCTGTGTTAATATCCCATAGGACTGTCTGCTTCTAGCTGAGATTTTCAGACCTGGGCATTCATAAGAATCATCTGGGAACTTTCTAATGCAGGACTGAAGCCACCCCTAGGAGTCTGCATTTTAATAGCAAGTGATTCAGATGCATAGACCACATGTGGGAAAAGTGATCTGAATTCTACCTTTTGTCTCTTCCCCTCCTGGTCCTTCCTTTTCCTCCCCTCCTTCCCCAAACCCAGGACTTTAAATAGAAGAAACCCTGCAAATCCAATGCTCCAAAGATAAAAAGGTATGACTCTTAAGACCTCACGATGTTGGAACAAATCAGGCTATGACATGTAATCAGATGAAAGAGTTCCACCTTGATTCATGTGAAATGCTTCATCCTCAACACCTCGGTGACAAGTGGGGCGGGGTGCACCTACGATACTGTAATGCTCGGAAAACAAATTAATGAGAGCTTAATTAGGAGGTAATTGCCCAGTTACTTGCAGATGGAAGCAGTTCTTCCTAACTGTAATTTTGGTTGTTGATGTTTTCCTTCTAGACAGGGGCCTGTCGGCAGACTCAGCCCTGGCTTCTCCATCTTGCCCAAAGAGTACAGAGCAGTTGTTCCAAGAAACCAGTGGGGCCCAGGTCAGCATACTCTGTCTTCTGTGCCAGCCCCTGCAGGAAACATGGGTTGGTTATAACCAGATTAGGGCAACTGGGACCCAGTCCCCTCTATTTTCCTAAGTCACCAGCATCTCCCCCAGGAGAAATGAGGAACTGATCCAGGGGTGAAAGGCTCACAGAGCCCACGCAGTCCTATCTTATTCGTGGCTGCCAGCCCCCCCCCCCCCCCGCCCCCCGACCCCATGGAAACCTTGCCTACCTTCACAGGCGGTGCTTTGTGGAGACCACCCTGGCTCGCTGTCCTCTTCACCCTCCTGCTACATGACTGCACTCTTCTCAGCCCGAGAGGGTTGTCAGGGCTTCTTCCAGTCCTGAAAACCTTGGATTCTGTCATCCTAAGGAATCCCAAACTGGATCATTCAGCAACTAGCTCTCTTTCCTCTTCACCTCCAAGCTTGATTGACTAGGGAGAAAAATCTGGCTTCCTACCCCCTGACTCCATAATCCAAATACCCTTACCTGAGGCCTGTGGTTGTCCTCAGCCTGCTAGGAAGATTAGGGGGGTAGCATTGTGCCAGGAGCAGTGCCAAGTGCTCCGTGAGTATTCTCATTCCATCCTCCCAACCATCCTTTGAGGCAATAGTTCTCTCCCATTTTACAGGTGAGAACATCAAGCGTCAGGTCAAGTCACATGCCCCAGGTTATGTAGCTCTTAGCAGCAGACCCAGGACAGGTTCCCAGGCCCCTCTGCAGCCGAAACTTGTACAACCAAAATACCTTACCTGGCTCCCAAGGAGCAATCAGACTCCAACAGATGGGAGCAACTTGAGTAAATTAAACCCAAGGAAAGAAACGTCCCCTCCCTGCTCTTCTGAACCAAACTGCTGTGAATTGCCTTGCAACTGACTGGAAAGCCTGCTAGGCTCACAAGTAAATTACAGACCTGTTCCAGGGGCTGGTGTATCGAGTGATTGGGAGAAAAGGAAGAATGTGTTCAAGGTCATAAGATGATGGGGGCGGGGGGAGCAAAAGTCTCTAAATACTGGTGACCTCTCAAGCTAGCTGGCTCTGAAAGGTAAGGCAGGACCTGGCAAGCACAGACTCTGTAGTCCTAATCATGGCTCTGCCGCCTATCCCCCAGGAATAGAACTCAGAGAACACCCTGTCCTGCCTGCCCCTGGAGAGACAGGAAGCAAAGCTGTGGTTTACCAAGTCCTGCTGGAGGGAGTAGAGAGTCGGCTTCCTCCTGGGCTCAGAGACTCCTGCAGAATTATTTCCAGAACCTTCCTCAGCCCAGCTGCCTGCACGCTACCAGTCCTCACAGTGGAATTTGCTGTTCCTATGACAACACTCCTGCCGGCTCCCTCCCCCAGCTCACCTACATCCCTGTGACCTCATGGAAAGGCACATTCTCGGGCATCCAGACCAGATAAGGAGGGTTTTGCAGTCTCTCTGGAAGCATGGTGGTTAAGAGCACATGTTTTGGAGTCAACATGCCTGAATACTGCTGTTTGGTCAAGCCATTTAATCTCTCATTGTCTCAGTTTCCTCATCTGAAAACGGGGTGAGTAGTAATACCTATCTCATAGGGTGTTTTCCAGGAATAAGTGAGAAAACAGTTTGTAAGGAACACATGGTTCCTAGTCCACAGAAAGAGGTAGCTTATAATGTTATTTGTATTTTTGCTTCTAAGTGTTAGGTTCCCAAGCCCCACCTCAGCATCCTAGTTTCCCTAATGCCATTTCAAGTCAAAGAATCTTACAACTGGAAGAGACCCTAGGGGTGCCTGCGTGACTCAGTCGGTTGAGCCTCTGACTCTTGATTTCAGCTCAGGTCACGATCCCAGGGTTATGGGATCAAGTCCCATGTCAGCTTCCATGCTCAACATGGAGCCTGCTTGGGATTCTCTCTCTTTCTTCCTCTGCCCCTCTCCCCCTTTCCCCCACTCATGCTCTCTCTCTCTCTCTCTCTCTCTCAATCTCTCTCTAAAATAAAATTTTAAAAAAGAAAGAGACCCTAGAAGTCACCTAAGTATTTTTTCTTTATGCAATTTTCATATATATCTCTAAGAATGAAATAAAACCAGTAAAGAACTTAGCACCTGCCTGGGATATGTTTAATAAGTGTTAGGGTGTGTGATAGTTAAGGTTATAGGTCACCTTGACTGGATCATATGATGCCCAGACATCTGGTTAAACATTATTTCTGGGTGTGTCTATGATGAGAGTGTTTCCAGAAGAGACTAGCATTTGAATGGGTCAACTGAGTAGAGTGGATTGTGGATTAGGTGGGCATCCTTCAATTCTTTGAGGGCTTGCACAGAACACAGAAATGAAGAAAGGTTGAATTTGCTCTCTGCCTGACTGTGTGAGTTGGGACACTGATCTTCTGACCGCAGCACTCCTGGCTCTCAGGGGCACCTGGGTGGCTCAGTTGGGTAAGCATCTCACTTCAACTCAGGTCATGATCTCACGGCTCGTGAGTTTGAGCCCCATGTCAGGCTCTGTGCTGACAGCTCAGAGCCTGGAGTCTGCTTCAGATTCTGTGTCTGCCTCTCTCTCTCTGCCCCTCCCCCACTCATGCTCTGTCTCTGTCTCTCTCAAAAATAAACAAACATTTTTAAAAAATCTTTTTTAAAGAGAAGAGCCAGAAGACAATTAGAGAATAGTCGAAGGCCTAACTGTGTGGTATCTTCTGTGTTCTTAGATGGGACTATTACCACAGCTGAACAGAGGAAAGAGATTCTCTCCCTTTTTACAAATGACCCAGAAGAGACATATTCAAATAGTGTTGGCTTTTAAAGAATAAGGATATGTGCTTATGTTGAAGATCGTCTCATCACTCAAAAAGCCTTTAAATTACTTTAATGCCTTCAGTATTGGCAAATACTGGGCCTCAAATGTTGGGGTAGGATGTTTGGGAAATAGCCAAATGCCATTCAAACTCAAGTCTGGTGGAAAATGTAATCTCTAGCTGCATTAAAATGGAGCTATGACAGAATGAGGAATGACAGTGGGGTGAGGACACTAGTTTCTTCCATGTGGCCCCTGAGCCAATTCTGAAGGCGTTTCCAGAGAGGACTCAATTCCGCATGTGCCCTTCCTCACCTGCACCCACCCTCTGGGTCTGCTCTCCTCCCCCAGGAGAGAGAAGTTGAGAGAAGTCTGAGGCACAGAGTCACTTCTATTCTCCACTAGCCCATATGTCCTAGGGACCCTTCCCTGGGAGGTCTCAGCCATTAAGCAAAGATCTACATTCTCACTTCCTCCTCCTTTCCCTCCATCCTCCCTCCCTGATGTGAGGAGACCGCAGAACTTACTACGGGGATGCACCCCCGACCTGCCGGCACACGAGTGGATGTTTATTTCCCACTGAGAAGAGCTGCACACACATCTGACTCCTATAGCTCCCACACTTGTTCCCACAGGTTTCTAATCCACATTCATGGCAGTTCTGTTAATGTGCCAGGCATTATGTTGGCTCCTGTCAAGGACAGAAAAGCATCAGACCCCATCTCTGACCTCAACCAGGTGGGAGAGGGGATAAACTGCAGACGTTTAACAGTAAGATCTTTACAATGCCATTGTAGACAATGGAAGCAGACACGGTATAAGTTCGCTATTTTTTTGATAATTCTACACGGCACTAGCCAGAGAGCAGAGAACTTATGCATGCTAGAGGCTAGAGTAATGAGGAAAGACTTCTTGGAGGAGGAGGCTTCTAACTAGAGTCTTGAGAGACAGAGAGGATTTCGGGGGGCTGAAGAGGAGAGGAAATATGAGGAGCAGAAGACAGTGCTGGGAAGGCGAACCTATGGTCAGGATTGGTCTGTGTGTGACGCTGGCACATCTCGGGTGAGCCATCTCGGGTGCACTGGTATTGCAGTCTGGTCATTCTTTTCAGGTGTCTTGGCCAAGACCTGAACTTGATCATCAGGCAGAGACTTCTTCCTCCCAGACATTCAGACCTAATGACTCTGTATTAGTAAGAATTCTTTTGGTTGCAAGTGACAGAGACCCAACACTAACTTAAGTGGAAGGGGCTTTGTCTCTTAGAACTAGAAAATCCAGGGATGGAAGTACGTTAGCTTGCAAGATCGTCAGGGCACAGCTGCCTCCAGGGGCTCTGATATTATTTTACGGCTCTGTTTTCTCTCCCTTTTTCTACTCTTACTAGGAACCACTTTATAGGCTGGCTCTCAAGGCAAGGCAGGGAAATGGCTGTCCAGGGCCTGAGATTCACATTCTCTGAGGTTATCAACCCCAGTGGAAAGAGTAGAAGTTTCCCTCCTATTCCCTCTTCATACCCCCTTGTCGGGATCCCTGACAAAAGAGGTAAAAGAGGTTCACTGACAGAGTCCCAAAGTTGGCTGTCCTGTGGGGAATACCTGTGCTGTTTGGGGTGCCCCCAAAAGGCTGAAAGGATGGTATGGGGGAGAAGGCAAGGCTGTGCTACATTGTTCTGGAAAACCCCATTCCCTGTTATGGACTTCACAGGTTGAGGCATGTCCCCACTTCTTCCCATCCGTAACAGCTAGATTCTTTTCATAGGAAAACAAATGGTTAATTGCTGGGAAGGCTTGTGTAGGGACAACAGGTATCTATCACAGGACACTGCAGCAGGGTTAGTAACTGGATAAACATCCAAAGGGATGTAGGTGTTTCAGGAGCGGGGTCTAGCTCAGAAGACTGGGTTACGCTGGTATGCCTTTATACCGTGGAAAATTCAAGAAATGGATTTGGTGATGAGCAGAACAGAATCCTTGCTGCAGGCCAGAACTCACTTAAAGGGCTTGGGTGGCAGCTTCAGGACCGTAGGACTGTAGAGCAAGGACACAGTAGGTGTCATCCTCAGGAAGAGCAAAATCTCAGAGCCTAAGGCTGCCCTGGACTCAATATTGGGTGGGAATTGAAGGCATTTCTACACTGCTCATTCTCTGCTTTTGAATTCTCAGTAGGCAGCATGCTCTGGAGGCCCCAGGATAAGGGAGCAGCAGCTACCAGTCACTCCGGATCAGAATCATAGAGGAAGAAAGCGAGAGGAGACCTAGGGCAGTGCTGTCCAAAAGACCTTTCTGTATTCATGGAAGTGTTCTGTATCTGCAATTCCCATTATGGGAGCCACATAGGGCTACTGAGCACTTACGGTGTGGCTAGTGCAACTGAGAAATTGAATTTTTGATTTTATTTAATTGAAATGAGATTACATTTCTATGGCCACCTCTGGCTAGTGGCTATGGGCTAGATACTAAGTCTTAGAGAACATCCTTCCTCCATGCACCTCCAGGGCTTGGAAGGGAAAAAGGCAGGATAACTTGGAATGGAACATCCCAGTGAACGATCTACGTCAGGAAAGGCAGATGGCGCAGAATTGGGAAATGAGGAAGACCCCTGGTGTCAGCCTCCTTCCTAGACACAGACATCAGTTGCCTGAACTCTGGCAACTGTCACCTAGCCTCTCCCCCTGAGAGCCACTGCCTCTGAAAAGAACCTCATAAAAGGTCATCTGAGGCTACCAGGTGGCTCCAAAGCCACAATCCAGTGAGGAAGGAAATAACTTCCACACCTCGCAATAGACCCATAGGGAACACCCTCCCCCCATGATATGGGAGACCCCATATCCCACGACTCTTCCCCCACTATGGAAAGTATCTCATGCTATGCCTGAGGACCCCATTAATGGTCAGGTCCCTAAGGGTTTTCAGTTCCACATGTGTTGACTGAATGCTTTGCAGATCATCAGAGGAAAAGCTGAACTTAAATAATTTCCTGTCCAAGAACAATCTGTCACCTAACACAGTAGGAAACCATCCAAGCTAGCCAGCAGAGTGACATGGCCCCACCCACAGCCTCCAGCCTAGAAAGGGATCTGGGCTAGCAGGACAGTCAGGGACTAGGTGAAAGAGTCCTGATAACCCAGAAGAGACCTAAATGAGCCCTGCAAATTAACAGCAAGGCACAGGCCCAAGACCAAAAGGAGAAAATGAGCTGGTGGGAAAGGCAGACAGTTAATCAGGTGGAGACTTGTCTTCCCACTGAACTCAGATCACAGCTCTGCCCAGCTACCAGAAGCCAGGCCAGGGCACTGGGTAGATTCAGGCAGGGCTGCAAGAGCACCAGCAGAGGTGGATGGATGGCAAAGTGGACTACATGCCAGGCTTATGCCAAGTTGGCTCCTTTCTGTGCACTTTCCATGCTATTCCATGACTCCGCTTCACGCTTCCTCCAGCTTACAGACCATCCCCAGAAGTCAGACCTTGACCAACTCCCCAGCTGTCAGGAGGGTGAAGGCAGGAAGCCCTGGGCTTGCTCTGGCCCAGGAGGGACTTGAAACAAATTCTGGGCCTTTTCTGGCCATAGTTTCCGCATCTATTTGGGGTGTCCTTTTTTAAAATATAAATTAAGCTTGCATGTATATTCATTGCAACATTATTTGCAATACCCAAGAGGTGGAAACAGCTCAACTGTTCATCCATAGAAAAATGGATAAAGAAAATGTGGTCTAAAAACAAAAAAAAAAAAAAAAAGAAAGAAAGAAAAGAAAATGTGGTCTATATACACAATGGAGTATTATTCAACCTCTAAAGAAGAAGGAAATCATGTTACATGATACAATGTGGATGGACCTTAAAGACATTATGCCAAGTGAAATGAGACAAATGTTGCATGCTTCCATTTATATGCGGTATCTAAAGTTAAGTGAAATTCATAGATACAGAAAGTAGCATGGTGGTTGCCAGGGGCTGTGGGGCGGGAGAAATAACGAGTTGTTCGATGATTATAGAGTTAGTTCTGCAAGACGAAAAAGCTCTAGGGATTTGTTGCACAAATCTAACCAATTCACAAATGTGAATATGGTTAACACTGCTGGACGGTACATTAACAGTAGTTAAGATGGTAAATTTAGTCACGTGTTTTTAAGCCAAAATCAAGGGTCAGACGCTCAACCAACGGAGCCTCCCAGGCACCCTTATCATTGTAACTTTAAACAGCGTGCTTAAAGCTCGCTTGGTTTTTGGTTGGGTCCATGTTCCGCAGTCTCCTTGCTCAGTGAAATGCGTTCATCACCTGGCTTTCCACAGAGATGTCCCCTTCGGACCCCAACTTCTGCCAGCTGTATTTCTACATTTATATTGTTGCAGTTGATAGCATTGAATTCCATCTTTCTCTTTCACAGTCGATTGATTCCAGAAGTTGAAAACTAACCCACCACGCTTACATAATTGTGACTCTGTGGGTATGGTTATCTCAGTGTGGCAACGCTACATTACGCACCCCGTGGGTCCACTGTCACAATGGAGAGGACCTTTGAAAAGGCGCAGAGGACAGCTGGTTGGGAAGGTGTTTGGTGCATAGGAGGGCGCGGAACATGATGGGTTCCCACACTTGAGCAAATGTGTCATTTTTGCGGATTCCTCACAGTTAAAACAACAATCAAATAAGGGCAGAGATCATGGAGCCCACCATCCTAAAGGAACTAGACTGTTGCCAAAATGGGAAGGTCCCCTGTGATCCACCCAAATAAAATCTTCCCACCAGCCAGCCTACACGACCTCTATAATTAGCAATTCGCTCCTTTGCATTAAGCAAAGCCCTCAACGTGGTGTCATCTAATATGCAAATATTTCTGGGAGGGCTGCCACACTAAGTGGCTGACAGCTAGGTGCCATCCAGTCTTATCAGATAGCCGCTTTCCTGTGTGTCCGGAAGGGCGAGCCCGAGTTGGCTCTGATAAGCAGGGCCCCAAGCAGATGCTGTGGCCTGAGCCCGCCCTCCCTAGAAACCGGAGTGGGTGACGGCTCGGCTGAGCTCCCCTCACGTTATAGCTCCCACTCTCACCGGTGACCCAAGCAGCTCTCCCAGGCCTGGGAGGCTGGTGTCAGGTAGCAGTGGAGGAACCTGAGGTACCACCGTGGCTCCAGCTGTTCCACCTCCCAACCCAGGCCTGGGCCTCCACCTGCCCCGAGCCAGTGAGGGAAAGGAGGGGACAGATAGAAAGATAACCAGGGAAGAAGGCTGAGGCTCCCGGGTGGCTCCAGGGAAAACCTGAAGGGGCGTTGGAAAAGAAGTCAAGGGGGGGCCCTGCCCGTCTCAAAACTCTGGGGTTGGCCTAAACTGAGGAACGCTCTTTCCACTCCCCGTTTTTCTGTCCTAGCTGGTGCAAGAATGATTTGCTTTGTGTCTGACTCCACCATATGCTGCAAGCTCCCTGAGGGCAGGGCCTGCCCCGTCTTGTCTCCACATGTCTTATCCCCAGCACAATACGCAGCGGGTTGTGTGTGTGTCCAGCCAACGTGTGCTGACAGAATGGAGCATGAGCCCTATGCTCTTTGGTTTGCAAATGCCCTTCTCCCCAGCAGATCTAGAACTTATTTTTCACTGTCCTTGTGCATCCGGGCAGTGTTAGCTCGTTACATGTGGGTTGAATCCATTTGAAACGTTAAGAATTAAAAGGTAAGGATTGCCTCTTTGGCCAGTGCAAGGGTCTTCTGGGTTGCTTTATGGCGTGCATGTAGCATAGTTTATCAGACTTCTTGCAGCCCAAGGTTGCCTATTAAGAGAAGGAGTGACCCACCTGCCAGGAAAAGTGGCTTTTTGGTGTCCATTTGACAGTATTTACAATATTCTTTAAAAAAAAAAAACTTAGGGGCGCCTGGGTGGCTTGGTCGGTTGAGCGTCCGACTTCAGCTCAGGTCATGATCTCACCGTCCGTGAGTTTGAGCCCCGCGTCGGGCTCTGGGCTGACAGCTCGGAGCCTGGAGCCTGCTTCCGATTCTGTGTCTCCCTCTCTCTCTGCCCCTCCCCTGTTCATGCTCTGTCTCTCTCTGTCTCAAAAATAAAAATTAAAAAAAATTTTAATGTTTACTTACTTACTTATTTATTTATTTATTTATTTTTGAGAGCGAGAGACAGAGAGACAGAGACAGAGCACAATTGGGGAAGGGCAGAGAGAGAGAGAGAGAGAGAGAGAGAGAGAGAGAGAGGGAGAGAGAGAGAGGGAGACACAGAATCCAAAACAGGCTCCAGGCTCCGAGCTGTCAGCACAGAGCCTGACATGGGGCTTGAACTCACAGGCCAGGAGTTGGGGCCGGACCCTCAACTGACTGACCCACCCAGGTGCCCCAACAGTATTTACAGTACTAATGGATATCCCTCAGACCTGTGGGAAATGATGTCTATAGAAAATTTTTCACTGCAGCTTTGTTTGAAATAGCAAAAAGCTGGGGGCGCCTGGGTGGCGCAGTCGGTTAAGCGTCCGACTTCAGCCAGGTCACGATCTTGCGGTCCGTGAGTTCGAGCCCCGCGTCAGGCTCTGGGCTGATGGCTCAGAGCCTGGAGCCTGTTTCCGACTCTCTGTCTCCCTCTCTCTCTGACCCTCCCCCATTCATGCTCTGTCTCTCCCTGTCCCAAAAATAAATAAACGTTGAAATAGCAAAAAGCTGGAAACAACCTAAATGTCCCATCCATTGAGATGTAGTTAGTAGATGGTGGTACTTCCATATGGTGGAATCTGATGCAGCCATAAAACAGAGAGGAAGCCTTTTATGTACTGATATGAAACACTCTCCAAGATATATTGTCAAAACTGAGGGAAGTAAGACTCAGAACAGTGTTTGTGGAAGAAAGGAAGAAAAAATAATATGTGCATGCATGGTTACTCATTATATAAAAATGTTTCTGGAAAGAAACATAAGAACCTGGTAACATCGGTTGTGGGAAAGAAAGCGGGGGGGGGGGGGGGGGGGGGGCTGGGGACCCGTTAGAAGGGAAACATCACTGCGTACCCTTTTCTGCCTTTTGAATTTTAAATCATGTAACTGTAACTTATTTGTAAATGTAAATACAATTACACTTTTATTTTTTTAATTATTTACTTTATTTATTTGAGAGAGAGAAAGAGTACAAGTTGGGGAGGGCCAGAGAGAGAGGGCTGGGGAGGAATCCCAAGCAGGCTCCGCACTGTGCAGAGCTGGACTCAGGGCTTGAACCCATGAACAGCGAGATCATGACCTGAGCCGAAACCAAGACTTGAACCCTTAACCGAGTGAGCCACCCAGGCACCCCTACAAGTACATTTTTGAATAAATAATAACAAATGCCTCTTGTATGTCAGGCCATATCTTTCAAATCCATTTTGTAGTTTTAGCACAACTCTGTGAAACACATAACATAATCCCCATTTTCCAAGTGAGACAGTTGAGACTTGGAGAAATAAAGCACGTACCTCAGTTCCCACAGACATAAAATAGGGGAGCTGGGATTTAACCGGAAATTCAGGCCGGCTTCTAGCCCCTGTGCTTCCGTCTCGGGGCCCAACTGCTTCCTGTCTCGTTTTCCTTCTCCCAGCAATGGGTGCTTTATCCCAGGGGGGCCATTTGTAAGCCCACTAAAGAGCCGACTCAAGGAAGGCCCTGCTTAGGCACAGCAGAGTCCTAAACAGGGAGGTTCTGGGAGCTTGTATGAGGCTGTGTGTGTGTGTGTGTGTGTGTGTGTAAGAGACTATTATGGGTGTATGTGGGCATGTGTGAATGTGTGCACATACGTGAGCGTGCAAGCCTTGTGTGAGTGTGTGAGCACGTGACTGTGTGTAACTTGTAAAGTGTGTGTGTGAACGTGTGAACATGTGTGTGAGTGACTGTGGAAAGCGTGTGGTTGTGTGTGAGTGTGACTGTGTGAACAGTTATGAGTGTGTCAAGAGCGTGTGGTTGTATGTGAATGTGTGTACTTGAGACCGTGTAAAGTCACATGTGTGTGAGTGATTGTACAGAGGCCCCGGAGGCGTGATGGGGGGGAAACCAGTCACTGAGGCGGGTGGAAAGCTGAGGGGACCGTTGAATGGGAGCCTCTGTGGGGAGCGGGAGGGGAAGGCAGGGCAGGGGCGGGGCCAGTCTGGGTGGAGCTGAGGGGAGAGGCTGGGAGAGAAGGCCCCACAGCAGCCAGCCGGCAGCCGGCCAGATGGCTACAGGAGCTACCACGCCCGGGGGGGCTGCAAGTCTCCACTGCACTCCTCAAGCCAGGGACCCAGGAAGCAACATCCCTACCCCAACATTCCATCTGGGCCCACCTAACCGGGTGAGACCCAGCAGGGACAGTCACTAAGCGAGTGGGATAACTTGGGTGCAGCTGGAGGTACAGCTGAGAGAGTCCATGCACGTCGCAGCTGGCAAGCTGCTTCCCTCTGCCCTCCATGCCCCGTAAGTTGTCACTCCCGCGCCCAAAGCTAGAGCTGCAGAGACAGACAGGCCCCCTGCCTCCACCCTGGTCAGACTGCAGGGAGGGCATGAGGCCGGGGAGGGGAGGAGAGGGGAGAGGGGGATGAGTCTGGGAAGGGTGGAGGGACTGGAGGGAAAGGGGGATGTTCTAAGAACAGGTTTGGTGTGGCTGTGTGCAAACTGCGGTGCCCTGAGGGCTGAGTGATTGCACTGCTGGCTGCTTCCTCCCCATCCCGCCGGAGCACCTGGCACCCTCCATGCCTCGGCTTGGCCAGATGTGCCAGACTGACTGCATTGGGTCCAGATGTTGATGTGGCAGTCCAGCCTCTATCCTGACCATTGCTGCCACTGTGTGTGTGTGTGTGTGTGTGTGTGTGTGTGTGTGTGTGTGTGTGTACACTATGTGAGCAAGTGAAAGGGGTCCTGACAAGAGATTTTCTTGCCCCTGGAGCTGAGGGAAACATCATCTCCTCTTGATGGTCTTAAAAAAGCCTGGGTCTCCAGGGAAGGGCACTGTTATGGGCTGAATTTTGTCCCCCAAAAGATGTTGAAGTCCTAACCCTCAGTACCTGTCAGTGTGACTTTATTTGGAAATAAGATCTTGGCAGACGTAATCCAACACAACTGGTATGCTAACAACGGGGAAATTTGGTTACAGACACTGACACGCGCACAGAAGGACACCACGTGAAGATCTGGCAGAGACAGGATGATGCATCTACAAGCCAAGGAGCCCTAAAGATTGCCAGCAAACTACCAGAAACTAGGCAAGAGGCATGGAACAGACTCTCCCTCACAGCCCTCAAAAGGAACCAACCCTATCAACATCTTGATCTCAGACTCCTAGCCTCCAGAAGCAGGAGACAATAAATGTCTGTTGTTCTGGGCCACCCAGTTTTGGGTGCTCTGTTACGGCAGGCCTGGGAAACTAAGACGGTCACAGGAACACGATGACCAAGCACGTGTACTTAACCTGAGACCTGAGTTTGACTTCCAGCTGCGGCGTTTACTAGTTTTGCCCCTTTGGTCAAGACAACTGAGGGGCACCTGGGTGGCTCAGTTGGTTAAGCAGTTGACTTCATCTCAGGCCAGGATCTCAAGGTTCATGAGTTTGAGCCCCACCTCAGGCTCTGTGCTGACAGCTCAGAGCCTGGAGCCCGCTTCAGATTCTGCGTCTCTCCCTCTCTCTGCCCCTCCCCCACTCATGCTCTGTCTCTCTCTCAAAAATAAGTAAACATTAAAAGAAAAAAAAGACAGTCGAGTCCTCTGAGCCTTCATTTCTTACACTTAACATGGGCCTGGCAGGAGCACAGCCCTCCTAGAGCTGTCATGAGGTTCCGGTTTGGCCCAGTGCTTGGCACCTGCCAGGGCTATTACTGCAATTAAGAACACACCTGTTTGGGGCGCCTGGGTGGCGCAGTCGGTTAAGCGTCCGACTTCAGCCAGGTCACGATCTCGCGCTCCGTGAGTTCGAGCCCCGCGTCGGGCTCTGGGCTGATGGCTCAGAGCCTGGAGCCTGTTTCCGATTCTGTGTCTCCCTCTCTCTCTGCTCCTCCCCCGTTCATGCTCTGTCTCTCTCTGTCCCAAAAATAAATAAAACGTTGAAAAAAAAAATTAAAAAAAAAAAAAAAAGAACACACCTGTTTTTCAGGGTCTCTGTCAAAATTCCTGATGACAAAATTTTCTCCAGCCTGCACAGAAAGTCCAAACATGAGAAGCCAGAAAAGGAAAACAGTAGAGAAAGTCATATTTGGGGAGAGCCTATTGTACCAGGCACAGTGTCGTGTGCTTTCCAGAAAAATCTAACTTTGAGCACTCGAAGACTTGGAAGTGTGAGACGTGGGTCCGGGGAAGGGCCCACAGGAGGCGACGGAGGAGGAGGGGACATATTTGACATGGAGGCAAGGCAGGAACCTCAAGAGGAAGGAACTCTCAGGCCCTGAGCTCCCCTCACCCTCTCCCCACCCAGGCTCGGGTGACCCGCTGGAGTGGGGAGGCACAGGGTGGGGGATGTGCAGACCACAGACATCACTCCAGCAGAGCCCCAGTCACCCAACCGCAATAATGCGCCTTTCTGCCCTGCTGGAGACAGAGGGTATTGTGTGCACCGGCTGCAGCCTGAGATGCACCCTCAGAAAGGGGGGATTGTCTCGGGCAACCTCCATGGCCTGGGGCTGCCGCCCTGCACGTCACAACAAACCCAGAGCAGGCAAAGGGACGGCCACTCTCCCTGGACAGGGCGCCTTTGAGACTCCAAGCTTCAAGACCCCATGGAGCCAGGGCAGACAAGGAAAGCAAGAGGTCTGGGACAAACTGGATCATTCAGAGCTGAGGGACCATTTTGAAGGCTCCCAGGGGGAGCTTCACAAAACCTACATTCAGAACATGTGTTGGGAGGGGCGCCTGGGTGGCTCTGGCGGTTAAGCGTCCGACTTCGGCTCAGGTCATGATCTCACGGTCCGTGAGTTCGAGCCCCGCATCGGGCTCTGTGCTGACAGCTCAGAGACTGGAGCCTGTTTCAGATTCTGTGTGTCCCTCTCTCTCTGACCCTCCCCCGTTCATGCTGTCTCTCCCTGTCTCAAAAATAAAATAAACGTTAAAAAAAAAAAAATTGAAAAAAAAAAAAAAGAACATGTGTTGGGAAAATCAACGGTTAAGAGCAGGGGATGTGGGGTCAGAGAGTCTGTGTTCAAATCCCGACTGGCACATTTCCTGGCTAAGTGACACAAGGCAAAGCAAAAGCAAAATTACAGATGAGACAGTAGCTCCCCTCACCCCCTAGACAGGGGGCTTGTGAGCATTCAGTAAATGGAAATCTGGTACTTTGATAGGCACTCAAGAATGATTAGCTATTATGAGGATTATTAATCTATATGGTCTCAAGTGAAATTAAAAATGCAAAATGCTTAGCACAAAGCCTAGTACCTAATAGTTGTTTAATAAATGTTGTTCCATGCTCTGCGTCCCAGACTGCTGTCTGAGAAGTCCCAGCTTTCTGCAGCTAGCAAGGTGGCCTCTTGAGAGGTGTCCCTTCTCCAGGAGCGAAAGGTGCTCAGTGAACCTGCCCAGAAACCCCGTAGGCAAATTACCCGGTTTGGGGCCCGGGCCCAGCCAGCCTGCAGGGAGCTTCTGTTTTGCAGGAGGGAGCTGGTAGCCAAGTGCAGGCTTCTCCTTTGCCTGCCTCTGCTTTGCCTCCCCATGAATTTACATCCTGTGTTCTTCCTGAGCCTCAACCCGGCCCAATTCTCGGGAGATTATCTTTCCTCTACCTCACATCCAGGCGTCTGGAAGAGCCAACACCCTCACCCCAGTCAGCGGCCAGATGAGCTTCCAAAGGTTCAGGCCAGCCAGGCACAGCCCTCCCTGCCTCACTGCTCAGGACCCTGCAGGAATCGGGAGGGAATGTGCCTCCTGGGCCCATGCCCAGTCCTGACTGAGGCCAGGCTGAGGGCCTCTCCTCATCCCTCCCCCACAGACACACAGGGCTTTATAGTCAGATTATGCCATGGAAACTATGTTCATGGCCTGCCCCGTTCACATGGCCTCCGCAGAAAAAATAACAGAGACTTCTCTCTCTGCCAAGACCCACAGTACTAGCAGGCCTGAGCTACCAAAGCAGGCCTCTAACGTGAAATAGGTCCCTGCGAAGATCTCAGGAGGACTTGTCTGGGGGTGCCCTCAGGCCACCCACCCTCCCTCGGCCCACAGCCATCTGCTTCTCTCTCCTCAGAGATCCAGAGAGCTCGGCTGGCCAGGAATAAGCAGCCTCATAAGGCGGTTTCCTTTTGAGAACAATTCTCATTTCCCTCTCTAGTATCTTCCTGAGCCCTGGGAGCCCCGCTCTGATCCTCCTCCAGGACCACCCCCACCACCCCCCCACCCCCACCCTCTGCCCATGGGATGAAGTCAACAGAGTCAACAGGACATGTCCATTCAGAGCCACCCCCACTCCACCGTTTTCTAGACCTCTGCTACCTAATATGGTAGCCACTAGCTGCATGTGAAATTTAGATTTCAGGGTTACTTAACTAAACATTTTTAATTAAAAATTCAATTCCTCAGGTGCACTAGCCACATTTCAAGGGCTCAATTGCCACCTGAAGATAGTGACCACCATATCTGACAGTACAGATATGGAGCATTTCCAATACATAGAATGTTCTATTGTAGAGCACTGCTCTGGACCATGCTCTTGAATTCCCTGGTCAAAAGGTCACTAGCCCACTTGGGCCTGTGATGATGTCTTCCTTGGATCCGACTTCCCAAGTCAGACCCTACCACCAAAGTGCACACCCCTACTCCTAAGGGTGGCCGAGGGGTGGGGGGCTGTGGATGGAGCTGGAACTCAAGAACTAGAGTCCAACGACATGCTTGAGCTCTCGAGGGTACAGGACAGAGCTGGGTGTAGGAAGACGGAGACCAGACCAGCTCTCCCTGTGCTGCCATATTCCCGTGCAGAACTCTAAGGACTCTGGCAACTCTTATCTTCAAATCTGGCTTTCTGGGTCATTATGAAGGAATACTTTCATGATAGGAAGGTAGAATATATTTTAGTCAACGGTTAAACTTTTTAAAATCTTAAACAGCTTGATTAAGATGTAAATCACACTCTATACAATTCACCCATTTGAGGTCGAGACTTCAATGTTTTGTGTATGTATGTATGTATGTATCTCTCTCGATAGGTAGGTAGGTAAGTAGATAGATAGAGAGAGAGAGAGAGAGAGTGTGTGTGTGTGTGTGCCCATGAGTGGGGCTAAGGAGCAGGGTGGGGGTGGGAGAGAGAGACAGAGAGAATCTCAAGCAGGGTCCATGCTCAGTAGAGCTCAACCATGAGATCATGACTTGAGCAGAAATCAAGAGTCGGATGTTCAACTGATTGTGCCACCCAGGTGCTCCTCAGTGGCTTTTGGTACGTTCACAGATATGTACAACCTTCACTGCGGTCATTTTTGAACATCTCATCACCTCAAAATGAAACTTCATATACTTTAGCTATCACCCCCCAACTGTTAGACTTTTAATATTAGGTATATGGCGGGTGGCCCCCCACTGGCCTGCAAACGTGAGGGCAAGCTGTCTCCTTCTCACCTCTATGGTCGGCTCCCTGAAGATCAGTGATACCTGTGTGCTCCCCCACGCCCCCCACCATACACACTGAACCTGCTGAGATGCCCACCACATAATAGGTCCCTAAATATTTGCTGGCTCTGCTGTTATTTTATTTTATTTTTATTTTATTTTTTATGAGGGACAGTGAAAAAGAGTGTGAGGGGAAGGGGCAGAGAGCGATAGAGACACAGAATCCAGGCTGTGTCCAGGCTCCAAGCTATCAGCACAGAACCCGATGCAGGGCTCGAACCCACGCTCCGTGAGACCATGACCTGAGCCAAAACTGGGTGCTCAACCGACTGAGCCACCCAGGTGCCTCTTGCTGTTATTGTTACAGTTGCTTTTCTGTGGACATGAAAGAAGCCCAGTGAATGGGGAGGGGTCTGGAAACCATGTTACGTGAGCTATCATGAGGGTGTTCAGCCTGGAGAAGTGGAGGATGGTAGGGGGATGAAGTAGGATAATTGCTCAAATCGACCATCATACAGGAAAGGGACTAGGAACACTGGGTCAAAGTTCCGGAAGCCACATGCATTTCCAGCTGGTGCAGGGGCTCAGCAATAACATGGGCAGGGCGCAGAGGTAGTGAGTGCTCTATTACAGAGCACATGCACACAGGGCCTAGAGGGCCACCTGTCTTGAAGGCCATAATGTGGCCTCTTGCTCCGGATGAGGCTAGAGTGGGCCTCAAGGAGCTGTAACGTCTCTTCTATTTCTGGGATCCCGGGCCTGGAACTGCCACAAGACAAAGGCGCTTCCAGAAGCAGGACCTGTAGACCTTTACTGTCTTTGTTTTCAACTTCTCACCAGTGGTGGGATTCAGGCTCCTCCTCTTCCCAGTTCAGAGTCTGGCCCCTACCACCCCCCCCCCAACTCCCTCTGTGAGCTTCAGAGCTGCAGGAGGGGGTGGGGGGTGGTGGGCGGAGAGGGCTGGCCTCCCCTCCCAGAGGCTGGGGTGTGTCCAAATGGAGAAGGTGACTGGGTCTGGCATGCAGAGTTGAGAGGCTAGCAAATGAGCTGAGAATAATAAACACAAGAAAAAAACAGGTCCATGCAGGCCTCAGAGAGGTTTCAGGAGCTAGAGTCCAGGCCACAGAACTGAACAAAGCACCCTGAGTCAAGCCAGACAGGAGACCACACTGTTCTAGACCTGGGAGTAGGGGCCAGACCTGCACTGGGCTTGTACTTGTTATCCCTGACATGCAAACCAGGGCGTGAGGGGAGAGCAGGCTCCATATACGGGGTCGGGTGGGTCAACCTGTGGTGATTCTAGGGACCAATAAAGAAAAAGTTTACATGTCTTTGGCGTAACTCAGAAGAATGCTTGGCTTCTCCAGATTTATCACAAGATGATACAGGGTGCGACAGGCCAGGGTCCTGTGCATCCGTCAGACGGATGCAGAAATGGCTCCCTCTGAGAGGGGAGGAGAAAAGAATGACCACCTATTATGTGCCCGGCACTGTGCTCAGCCATCTTCATTAACGGGGCACTGTCCGAGTGCCACAGGGACACTAACTATGAGGAGATGAAACTGAGTTTCAGAGAAGATAATTAACATGTCTGAGGTCACACGCCTTGCAAGGTGTGCAACCAAAATTCAAACCCAGGCACTCTGGCTCCAGGGCCAGGCTTTATCCACTCTGTGGGCTGCTTCTCTAGTGCCTTCTTCTTGTCCCCAGGACAGCCATGCAGAGCACTAGCGTGACCTCCATCTTTACAAACATGAAAGCTGAGGTGCTGCTGAGCAGTTAAGTGACTGCCCTAAAGCGTGCCATAAGAAAGCTGAAGATCAAAGGTTCCACCCTAGCCTGTGACCCCAAAGCCCCAGGAATAAACAAGGGGAGAGTTTAGTACACATGGCTGCTTTTATAAAATCATAAAATCTAAGTTTTGTTTTTAAAGACATAAAGCGATCAAATCCCTGTGATGGTGGTGGTGTAATCAGGCCAGATACGCTGGCCGGGCCTCAAACAAATCAGTAGTGAACAAGCAAGGCTTCTATTTAAATTTCCTCCACAGCATTGTTATTGTAACTTCCGAGGCCAGCTGCTCATGCTGATATTGTGTACATCACTCCAGTCGCACAGGTGAGAGGGTTTTACAAAACCCCTTTGTGGGGTTGACCCATTTTCCTGCTTGAGAATAAGTTATACCAGCTCGGAGTTATTTTGCTTCTGGTGTCTTCTCACTGACCCCTGCCTACACCCTGACCCCCACTACTCCCCTCTCCTGTGTCTAGAGGCCCTGTAGAGAGTAGAAAGAGCTCTGTACCTGGAGTCAAAGGACCAGGTTTGGTTGGGATTTTTTTTGTTTTGGGGTTTTTTTTTTAGGATTTTATTTTTGGGGCACTTGGCTGGCTCAGTTGGAGGAGCATGTGACTCTTGATCTTGGGGTCATGAGTTTGAGCCCCGCATTGGGTGTAAAGATTACTAAGAAAAATAAATGAACTTTAAAACAAAAGATTTTATTTATTAAGCAATCTCTACACCCAACGTGGGGCTCAAACTGACAACCCCAAGATCAAGGGTAGCATATTCCATCGACTGAGCCAGCCAGATGCCCCAGACAAGGTTTAGTTATGTAATAATTACCTGTGTGAGGTCAACCTAGTGATTTAAGTTCTCTGGGACCCATGTGGAAAATGGAAACATTGAACCCAGTGACCTTCAAGGTCTTTTCCCACTCCATGGCTGAGGCTGGTCATTATTCATTCATTCCGCTGGCTTGGGCCAAGCAATGTGCTACATTCTGGAGAAACAGAAATTACTACAGCCCATCACTGGCCCCCAAAAGCTCACAGTCTGGTGCTACAATGCAATTCTTTGAGGTAAGTGTCCTAACAGAGGCAAGTTCGCATCGTGATGACTCAAACCATAGAGTCTTGCTTGGAGGGACAAGTAGAAGGAGGCTTCAAGGAGAAGGAGATCTTTGAGCTGAATGTTGCATGGTAAGAAGGTGAAGAGGGACACGCCTACCAGAGGGAGCAGCATGTGCAAAGGCACAGAGGTAGAGACGAACACAGCACAGCGAGTCCACCATACGTGGTTTGCTGGGAGTGGAGTAGAGTTTTGTTCACAAGAAAAGGAGGTGAATCTTGAGTGAAGAGCAGGGGCCGGGTCATAGAGGCATGGGGGCCCAACAGAAGGGTCCTAAGCAGAGGAACAACACAGTCTGATATGTGTTTGGAAAGATCATGCCAGTGGCAAGGATGGGTAGAGGAAAGCAGGTAACAAGTCTGGGGGTAAAAAGAAATCAATCAGAAAACTGTTCCTACAATCCAGGTGAGAAATACTAGGGCCTGAACTAAGGCAGCGGTGGGAATGGGAGAGAGGACGGAGATAAGACTTCTTCCCGTTTAAGGAAAAGAACATACAGTGATAGCACTGGGTGTAATGGAAGTAGTCTAGGAGGAGTCTCAAAGGCGAAGAATATGCTGTGTACCCGAACGGATGAGAATTCCACCATTTTTAGAAAACCTGTATCATTTTAAAGACAGTTTCTCAACATGCCAGCAAAAGCACTCTCTTGGAAATGGCTGCTTCATTCCTAAGATCCTATAGTAATGGAGGTACCATTTTTGAAACACTTTCCAAGGCATTTCCATTATCATGAAACTACATTCTCTCCCTGCACCATGAGGCTTATTGTTCTAGGGAAAGAGAAAGGTGGATACCATCTAGAATAAAATCCAAAGAGCAGGAAAGGAGAAAGATACGATAAAAAGGAAGTCCCTGAAAAACATAAAGAGGAGGTACAGATCTTTTTGGTATTTGGAGGAGGGGTGATGGGGAGACCAGGAGTCCATGCTCTCCCACTCATGTCAAACCTTGATGATGGAAGTATGAGGAAGAGTGGAAAACCTCCCCAGAAAGTTGAGAGCATGCCAGAAACAGAAACAGCTTGTGCCCCACTCCCTGAATGGAGCCCTGGCACAGTCACCCTTGCCATGTATCCCTAAGTCTATCTGGGACGGCTGCAGCAAAGCAGAGACAACTATATGCTATGTTTAGTCTGGAAGAGTCTTTAGATGTCCTCCCTGCCCCATCCTAATTCCCCTTGCCTGGAGTGTGGCCCAGGAGAAACCCAGAAGTTTCTGGAGCTGCTAGGGAATGAAGGGTGTGGAGAGTTGAGAGCCTGTGAACCGGCCTTGGGAAACGGAAAACATGCAGTGACATGGGGCAGGGGCAGGTTTGTATGGACAGAACCAGCAGAGCTGAGACAGGACCAATGAGCCCATTGCACCATGCGGCCCCAGCAGCCAGGGCCTCACCGTGGATGCCGGGAGACCAGGTGGGTGAAGGACAGCTCTGTAGAGGCCACTGAGGACACCACCAGGTCCAGCATCCAGACCAACAGACCAGCTACCCTCTGCCATTGCCCCAGATCCACACACAAGGTAGGGGGGCAGGGAGAGGAGAAGCAGGGGTACACCTGGAGAGCAGGTAACAGTGTGGGCAGGGACTGGACCGCATATGTATCCAAAAGGGGCTGAACTACTTCAATGTAGCTATTTTATTTTACTTTTAATCTTGTTAATGTTTATTCATTTTTGAGAGACCGAAACCGAGCACAAGTGGGGGAGGGGCGGAGGGAGGAAGACACAGAATCGGAAGCAGGCTCCAGGCTCGGAGCTGTCAGCACAGAGCCCGACGTGGGGCTCGAACCCACAAGCTGTGAGATCATGACCTGAACCAAAGTTGAACGCTTAACCAACTGAGCCACCCAGGCGCCCCCTCAATGAAGCTATTTTAAAGTAGAAGAGGCTGGTTTTCCTTTAGTTGGCAAGTTTAAATTCTCCCATGGAATCTTAATGGGAAAGAGAATTTGCGAACAAGTTTATATTGGTTCTAAAAAATGAAGACGCGGGGTGCCTGGGTGGCTCAGTCGGTTGGGCGTCCGACTTCCGCTCAGGTCACGATCTCGCGGTCGGTGAGTTCGAGCGTCGTGTCGGGCTCTGTGCTGACAGCTCAGAGCCTGGACCCTGTTTCAGATTCTGTGTCTCTCTCTCTGACCTTCCCCCACTCATGCTCTGTCTCTCTCTGTCTCAAAAATGAATAAACGTTAAAAAAAAAATGAAGACGCTAAATTTTTCTTTTTTTTAATGCAGTTGTAATATGTAATTCTGACACCTCCCCCAATTTGGGGCGCCTGGGTGGCTCAGTAGTCTGGGCGTCCCGTTGAGTGTCAGACTCTTGATTTCAGCTCAGGTCATGATCCCAGGGTTGTGGGATCGAACCCCTTGTCAAGCTCCACGCTGAACACGAAGCCTGCTTAAGATTCTCTCTCCCTCTGCCCCTCTCCCTGACTCATGCGCACTCTCTCTCTCTCTGAAATAAAAAATAAAATAAAATAAAGTGTACATTCTGTGAGTTTTGACAGATGTATACAGTTGTGTAGTCATCACCTCAATTAAGATCCAGAACAGTTCCATCACCCCCCAAAAGTCCCTCATAGCCCTTTGCACAATCACATCCTCTCACCCTTAGCCCCTGGCAACCGCCGATCTGTTTTCTGCCTCATAATTTTGCCTTTTCCAGAATGTTGTATAAATGGAACCACACACTATGTAGCCTTTTGTACTAAACTTTTAAACATATCTCCTTAACTACCTCGGCTTCCTCCTCTTCTCCCACGCTGCCTTCTCTGCAAATTGCTTTATATGGACAAATCCAGACCAGCAGCAATCTCTGCAGCTTCCCCACCCACCACTGGACCCTTCGTGCAACCACACCCCCTGTGCAAGCCCCCACCCCCCCAGGGTCAGCGGGTCTGCGTATTTAGCATGCTAGGCCTCTTGCTTCTCTGGAACGTTTGCTATTCTTTTAAAGGTGGTTTGGGGTTTTGGTTTTTTTTTTTTGGCCTCTTGGGACACAGATCCCCATCTTCAGTTGCCTCCTTCTAATTCTCTTCTCCCCTCCTCACCTCAGGTCCTACCTGCCCTGCAGCCTGGGTACCTGGGGAGTCCACCCACACTGGCCTCACTCCTCTGACCCTCAAGCGCCCCTCTTCTCAGGCTTTCTCCTCTCTTTACCCTCTGTCCTTTGTCATTTCGCTTTCTGTGCCCGGGCTATCTCATGACCTTTGTTGCCACACCTGGGGCCCTGGTGCCCAGTAACCTCCCAGCACCATTTGGTTCATTCTTTGGGGTTTGTTGACAGTTGGGTTCTTCTCTCTCAGTGAGGAAGAAGCAAGAAACCTCAACACTGCAATTTCCTCCTCACCTCAGGGTGATGGCGACAGATTCTGAGTCTCCAGGGCGGGGACGGTGTCTTTACCTGCCCTGTGGAGCATTGCCTCCACAAGGGTGAAACAATGAGGTGAAAGGTTAGGTGAGAGGGAACAGCATCCATGCTAAGGGGCTGGACTCAATTTGTCCGGCAAGAGAAGACCTCAGAGGTGGCCCTCTGCCCACCTGGGCTGGACATCTGCTAGCTGAGTGTGCCTCACACCCCTTCTTTATCTGCCACAAACTCTCATAAAGGGTCATGCCCAGAAAACTGAGTGTCCCCTGTGTTTCGAGCAGGAAGGGCACTTGCTGTGGGAGAGGAGGGCGGAAGCAGGTGGGAAAGAGGAAATGTCGGAATAGAGGGTGCTGTGGGAGGCTGGCTCTCTCCCTGAGGAAAACTCTTCCCTGATGTCACTGACACCTTCACCTGACTCCGAGGTGGCCAGAGGGAGCCCAGGCTATAGTTGAGCCTTTAGCTGAAACTGGTACAATTAAAGATCTCAGGTTTTATCACTGCTCCAGGGGACAGGAGGGGTGGGAAGGCAGGTTCTATGTTCATTCAACTCCCTTCATTGCCATGTGATTTGGAATCCAGTTCTGGAGTCAGACTGTGGAGTTCTAGACCTAAGCTCCTTTTCTGATCACCCTTGAGGCTTTGAGCAAATCACCTAACTGCCCAGTGCCTCAGTTTCTCCATCTGCAGAACGAGGGCGGTCACCGGAACTAACCCACTGGGCTGCAGTGGAGATGGGATGAGAGAATCCATAGGCACTTGGTGCATAAGAACGGTTCAAAAAATGGTAGCCTCTATGAGCGTTATTATTCTTTCCAGTTAGGAACTAAGGATCCTGAAATCGCAAGCTAGTTCAGGTGAAGCTAAAAAGAAGAGAATCGTCAAGTCTCGGGGTAAAGAAACTTACTGACACCCTCAGTGAAATCAAACCCAGGTCCTCCAAGGCTGACATTGGGGGTGAAATTCTCACAGGGTGGGGAAGGGTTGCAGCTTTCCTTACCTGTGGGGTCACCAGTGAGATTAGGGAGAAATCTCCAGGGGAAGGTGGATCTTGGGATACAGAGCCAAGAGATCCCGCCATCCTTCCCATGGGGAGATACTCCCGGCCGCCGGAGCCAACCTCAGAGGAAGCGGATTTGATTTTATTAAGGAAGTCAACACATTTCCTTCCATCCAGTGTGGACTCTGTGTTGTTCATATTATGGGTTTCCAGGATGTGAAATGTCATCCTAGGACAGAGCCTGGAAAAGAATGGGCTGAATGCCTCTTTAGAGAGCTTTAGCCAACTGTTGAAGAAAGAGGAGCCTACCTTCCTGCTAGACTTAATAATCATATGCCATTCGGAGAGCAACAGTAACAGTTGAGGTAATAATAACAGCAAATATTTTTTTAGTAATTGCAATAAAAGGCTCGAAGCAATACTATTAAGCTAGTATTATTATTCCCATTTTACAGAACGGGAAACTGAGGTTTGACGAATTTAAATTAGCCTGCTGGGATCACAAAGACGGATGATTGAATGAATATGAACTTGGGGCTGTTTTTTATTTATTTATTTTTTCTAGCTTTATTGGGATATAACTGACAAATAATATTGTGGGCATTTAAGGTATGCAATGTGATGATTTGATATACATATTTATTGTGAAATGATTACCACAATATGGCTAGTTGATGCATTTATTATCTCACATAGTTACCTTGTGGTGTGTGTGTGTGTGTGTGTGTGTGTGTGTGTGTGTGTGAGAACATTTAAGATCTATTCTCTTAGCAAATTTCAGAAGTACAGTACTGTGAACTGCAGTCACCATGCTGTACATTTGATGCATGAATTTGGGTCTGTTTGAATTCAGAGCCTGAGTTCTTACCAATATTCTGTCTCTTAGAGGACATTTCAACCTAGTGAGAAAAGTATGTTGTAAGATCTGCCTCCTTTCAGCCACCTTTGGGTATTTATTTTCTCCTTAAATTTCTGGGTATTTTGAAGCCTCAGCCCCAAAGAAAGAACAAGTGGCTCATTTCTGCCGCCTAGAGGACACAACCTGCCTTACTGAGAATAAAGGTAGGAAGGCAGTGTTTCAAGAAGTGTGCTCAAAATCCCAACAGGTCCCGGCCTGCAAGAAACAAATCTGAAAAGAACACCCTTTAGTTTATGAAAAGCTGGTGATAACAGGTTAGGGATTTTGTGAGAACAATATATCAAGGGTGGGACCCACAGTCAGACTGGAGCTTTCATTTTTAACACCTGCCCCCATATGATTCTTATGCTCAGGCAAGTTTTGGGGAACCGCAGATGCATATGATTCATTCATCTGACAAGGGTGGGAAGAATGCGTTCCTACCACAGCCCACTATGACTTCAGCATGTAGCAGACTCCAAGGGAGTTGAGTATGGGTCCCTGCCTTCGGTCAATTACATCACCTCTCAGAGCCTTGGCTTCCTAATTTGGCAAGCGGCCCATTTTGTAACTGGTATGCAAGCCAGGAGACCCAGGTTATGCTTGCAGGCAAGAGCGCTTTGCTTAATCTCCCAAACCTCAGTTTCCCTGCCTGTAACATGAGAGGGTGAATACTCATCAAGTTTCCTTCCTGCTTCAAGATGCCTGAGTCTCTTTCTGTCTCTGCCAGACCTCGGCCCCCTGTCAAGAGACTACAGGGAAGCCTTGGGTGACCTGCTCAGGAGGTCGGTCTCCACAAGAGCAGAGGCCTGCGTCCTGCCCACTGCTCGCAGCTCTTTTAAGAGCAGCTGAGGTCCAGAGCTTTGCGTGTCTCTGTTGTTTGTACTCACAGCCACGCTGTAGGATCCTTCTTTTCACTGCTACCTGCAGTGCAAAGTTGGCTTCCTGTTCCCACAAAGGCCCTGAGGAAAGTAAAGTTGATTTGGAAAAGTAATGGGCTCTGAGATCCTGAACTCTGGGATCAGACGGACCAGTCTTCAAATCCTAGCTCTGCTACTCATCAGTGATGTGATTTGGGGCAAGTTACCCATTCTACTCTTCGTTTACTCATCCGTAAAATGGGCATAAGAATAGGGCTTGTCTTGTAGGGTTGTGGTGAAGATGAAATGAGACGATGCCATGAAAAGTGCTTATAGGAATATCTGGTACATGATGGGGATTCTGGAATGTTCCCTGACTGCCACCGTTGGGAAGTGGCAAGGTAATTCACAACCAGTACTCCACACAGACAATTAGCATCCAAGGGAGTCCTTCAGGGAACTCCAGCTGACCTCTGTAATGATCTGCCATGTTATGTGTTCTCTCACCCATGTTTAAAGGGCTTCCAGTGAAGCCAAACCTTCCTTTCCCACATTTCTCAAGGTGAGTCTTTACTGGGTCCCTGGGCCCACAGTGCCATTCCCGAGTCCCCGCAGGGTAGCCCATCTGGGCTCACCGATGTGTTTCACAGGAGCCAGCTCAACAAGCAAGACCTAGGAGGGCCAGAGAGTGGCCCTGCTTAACACTTGCGTCACTTGCAGCTGAAGAGCGCATGATTATTGCCCTTGCCCTTGTAATAGGCTGCTGCTGCTGACCAAAATTAAACAAAAATTAAATCGACAAAAACATCCAAGCAGGGCAAGGTGGCAGCAAACAAGCATATAGGATTGGCCAGGAAGAGAACTAAGGTCTAAAGAGCAAATCGCTTATTGACTGAAGACAAAGGTCTTCATCATTTTATTTTTTTTAATATGTATTTATTTTTGAGAGACAGACAGAGTGTGAGTGGGGGAGGGGCAGAGAGAGGGAGACACAGAATCCGAAGCAGGCTCCAGGCTCTGAGCTGTCAGCACAGAGCCCGATGCGGGGCTCGAACTCACGGACCGCGAGATCATGCCCTGAGCCGAAGTGGGACGCTTAACCGACTGAGCCACCCAGGTGCCCCGAGAAAGGGGTTGATAAGAACTGGCTTTGGCACAAGAGCACGGCTTCCGAGACTGCGCTGCCTCCAACCCAAGAGAACAGCAGCAGCGGCAGGGGCCTGTGGGGCTGACCCAGGGGTCAAGGGGGGACAGAGGGGTTCTGGCCTCACAATCCCCAAAGGGCCCCCACTCTGGCTTTTGACATTATCTCCAGATGACAGGATTGAAAGAAGGAGACCTTCAGGGTAGAGCTCCCAACCCACATTCCATCACTGCCTCTAGAGCACTTCGTGTAATATGTTTCAGCTGTGTCCCGAAAGCGCCTTTTGCAAAAGCACAATTACCTTTAATTTTCTGTGGTAAAAGCATGAGTGTGTCAAAGGTAAACATTTTAAATACAACACACTTCTCAATAAACTTTTTTTTTGGCGGGGGGGAGGGAGGTGCATTTCTTCACATTTTCATATACGTGGGGTTTTATTTTTTATTTATTTTTTAAGTAAGCTCTACACCCAACATGGGACTTGAACTCATGACCCTGAGATCAAGAGTCACATGCTCTGTGGGCTGAGCCAGCCAGGTGCCCCTAGACTAGGACCTTTAAAAAAAATACATGTAGGGGCACCTGGGTGGCTCAGTCGGTTGAGCGACCGACTTCGGCTCAGGTCATGATCTCACGGTTTGTGAGTTCGAGCCCTGCGTCGGGCTTTGTGCTGACAGCTCAGAGCCTGGAGCCTGCTTCTGATTCTGTGTCTCTGTCTCTCTCTGTCTTAGAAATAAATAAACATTAAAAAATTATAAATAAATGAATGAATGAATGAATGAATGTAACCGTGGGTCTGTCTTGACCTCCAAGAGGCCCTGGCCAGGACCTGGTGATGAGGGTAATTGTAGGCCCAATAGTATGTGCCTCTCTCCTGCAAAAACAGTTTCTCTCTCTTCCAAATTGGTGTTTCTCAGGACTTCTGTGCTTCCCGATAAGGAGGACCTGGTGAAGGGTCAGTCCTCCATTCTCGCTCAGAGGAGATACATCTGCAAGGACAAACCCCCAGAAGACCTCTTGTACAGCCAAACTGCTGACGGCCCTTGAATATATTAACACAGGGAGTGTCTGTTCCCCTGTCTACACCCATTCCACCAAGGTTTGAATGGGAGACAATGCTCATTTTTCTGGGTTCATGACAGCACCAAAGCATGGCCCCAAGTAACACCAACTGGTTTTGTTTTTTTCGCCTCTTTCGTAAACTTCCAAATTTCCTACAGTATTTCCTACAGTACTGATGTATCTCCTACAGTAAAATACATCAAAATTCTAACTTGAGTATTCACCACCTGTCCCTCTCCCCATACGATTAAGACGATGTGCTTGGCCTCGACATCTAGGATGTTTTTGTGAATCTGACATGCCTCAGAAATCAGTTTCAAGAAAATAGGGTGATAGCCTGCCTCTCTAAACTTCCTCTCTTGAAGTTGATAAAAATGTCAGTGATGGACCACATCCAGTAAGAGTGCTGGCAGCCAAAGCACAGACGAATCACAGCCACGCCCTTTTCTCACGCAGAGTGCCAACAGCTCAACTTTTAGAGCCCAGCTTTTCTCACGCACCATGGCTAGCAGGAAAATCCAGAAAGGCCTAGAGGTGGACCAGCTCTGGTTCACCCTGAGTTTGCATCTTTCTCAGCAGTGAATCATTCTCTCTCTCTCTCTCTCTCTCTCTCTATATATATATATATGTATAGCTTTTTAATACAATCATATATATAGTTTTTTGGGGGTTTTTGTTTGTTTGCTTTGAGGGAGAGAGAGGGCACAAGTGAGCAAGGGGCAGAGAGAGAGAGAATCCCAAGAGGGGCACGGGGGTGGGGTGGGGGAGAGAAAAGCAGGGCTCATGCAAAGCGGGGCTTGTGCTCACCTGATGTGAGACTCGAACTCGCGAACCGTGAGATCATGACCTGAACCAAAGTCACTGAGCCATCTAGGCACCCAATACATAGTGTTCTTTTTACAACAATATTTTTAAAAATCGAGTTATAATTCACATAACATTAAATTCACGATTTAGCGTTATATAGTATACTTCCTATGTTATGCAACCATCACCATTAAAAAAAATTTTTTTTAATGTTTCTTTATTTTTGAAAGAGAGAGTGAGCAGGGGTGGGGCAGAGAGAGAGGGGGAGACACAGAATCTGAAGCAGGCTTCAGGCTCCGAGCTGTCGGCATAGAGCCCGACGTGGGGCTCGAACCCATGAACCAAGAGATCATGACCTGAGCCAAGTTGGACACTCAACCCACTGAGCCCCCCAGGCGCCCCAACCACTCTCTAGTTCCAAAGCATTTCCATCATAACAAAAACCCTCATACGGGTTTTTGTATCTTTACAAAACTTTTATATCTTTACAATTTACCTATTCTGGACATTTCATAACTGAAATCACACACTATGCGGCCTTTTGTGTCTGGTTTCTCTCACTTAGCACAGTGTTTTCAAGGCCTTGTGTTGCACCCATGTTGCAGTGCCTATCAGTACTTCATTCTCTTTTATTGCATATTCCATTGTATGGATGTATGAATACATTTTATTCATACACGCATGAGTTGATGGACATGTGGCTTGTTTCAATTTTGGGGCTGTTATGAATAATGCTGTCGTGAACATTCATGTACAAGTTACTGTATGGACATATGTTTTCAATTCTCTTGGGTATATACATAGGAGTGGAATCGCCAGGTCATTCGGTATGTTTAACTGTTTGAGGAACTTCCAGACTATTTCCCCACTCGACACGTATTAACTGAGCTCCACTATGCTGCTGTGCTAGGAACCAACAACGCCATGGTGAACAGACCTGGCCACCCGTCTGCATGGAGCATACAGCTCAGTAAAAGAAAGAGGCATTAAACAAATAATTAGAAAATAGATTGTTTTTGGGGGGCGCCTGGGTGGCTCAGTTGCTTAAGTGTCCAACTTTGGCTCAGGTTATGATCGCACAGTTGGTGAGTTTGAGCCCTGCATTGGGCTCTGTGCTGTCAGCTAGGAGCCTGCTTCAGAGCCTCTCTGTCCCCCTCTGTCTGCCCCTCCCCCACTTGCATTTTCTCTCTCTCTCTCTCTCTCTCTCTCTCTCAAAAATAAATAAACATTAAAAAATCAAGATAAATAAACAACCTTAAAAAAACAGATTGTTTTTTAACACACTTTTAGAAATGCCAAGAGGGAAAGTTCAGGCTGCCAAGAGACTGTAACACAGGGATCCCTAACCTGAGGGTTGAACGAGGTCCCAGGACAAGATCACGGACCCTCTTGAAACATCAAATCCAGGGCCTGTGATACTAACACAAACAAACAAAGCCAGAAAACAAGCAAAAACGAAACAAAAAACCCTCCCAATAAACTAAAATGAAGTTCTTGTAGTTCAGTAGATTTCTGAAAGTTCTTACCATGGGGGGGGGGGGTGCGGTTAGTGAAACTACACACAGGTGCACCCCCCGTGTCTGAAATGATTCACAGAGATACTAAGACTTGGAAATGGGAGCAGGGAGCAGGTTACAAAGTCTGAGGATGATAATTCTTGACAGCTCCCTTCCAGAAGTTGAAGAGACTCACACTGGCTTCCTCCTCCTCGGAAGGGATTCGAGGCCACGCCTCCTTAAGGCCACGGCTGATGGATGCACTGCCTTCTTCACCTGCCCACTGCCTGCCTGACTCAGACCGTTGCAGCTTTCTCTTCCTGGAAGCTATTTCCAATATTCACTTAGGCAAAATCAATGCCCTATTGTCTAAAGTAGTGGCTAATTTTTCGGCTTCTCACAGGAAGAAGGGAAGTCCTGGAAATGTCAGCAATGAATTCCCAGTGAGGTGAAAGCTTGATTTGACCTCAGGAGGTAAAGTTGCCATATTTGAAGTGGGAGAATTTACAAAGTTTTATTCCTACCGAATTAATCCAAAATATTTATACTTTGATGGAGCCACTGGGCTAGGTGGTGTGGGGAGATACAAAGAAACATAAGCATCCGCATTAGTCATTGCCCTTAAGAAAGTAACTAGTGAGAGAAAAGAGCCTCATAAAAGATGCAGCACATGTGAGTCTGATGAGTGCCCAAGCCATAAGAGACAGAGTCATGCCAGGGAGGAGGAAGAAGAAAATCCTCCTTGGGCTCGGCTCAGAACTCCAGATTTCATGAAGGTAGTGGGACAGGTGATACACAGGCTTCCAGCTGGGGAAATGGCATTCCAACAAGGCAGACAGTGGGTGCAAAGGCCCAGGGGTAGAAGTTTAAAAGATATGTTAGGTGTGACATAGAGCTTCCTGAATGAAGCCTCATTTAAAAAAGAAATGAGGCCACTTTGAAGTTTCTAGTTTTTATCAGATAGTCCCAGTAAGGCCTAAGATTTTTCTTTCATCCTTAAACGAAGAGAGGCCCAACTATTGGAATGTAGCGATCCAAAAGAGAACACCGTATGGCCCTTCACCTCCAGTGTGAGTAATGTCCTACAAACTTAGGGGCCCTCGATGCAGATGATGGTGGACACCTGAAAAGGGGCCCTTCTCTGATCCCGGCTGATGGTGGAACCTTAAAGGAGCAGGGTGGGGCCTCCACTGGGGTCTCTGGGATGGGTTGAACAATCCCTCCGGTTACACGCACACACAGTGGTCCCACCCATCAGATGTTGCGCGGGGCTCTTTGCCTTCTATCTTCTGTTTTAACCCTGGTCGGTTCATTTCTGTACTTCCCACACTTTTTCCTTGTTTTCTCCATAGGAATCTTCAGAATTTCTCTGTTCTCTTCCTTTACAGCACTGGGTTCTCAATAGGGGTGTTACTACCTCCCAGGATGTGTCTTAGAAATCTGTGGAGGCTTTTTTGTTTTTCTGAGGGCTGGGAAGGGCACCGTTAGTGGACCTTAGTAGGGAGAAATACTAGGACGTTAGTAGGGAGAAATCAGGAAGACCCACAGTCTTCCGCCAATGTGCTGGAAAGCTCTGTGGGAACCATCCTATATCCTACACGATGTTTCAATGTTCCATGAGGCATTTCTTTTTTTTTTTTTTTTTTTTCAACGTTTATTTATTTTTGGGACAGAGAGAGACAGAGCATGAACAGGGGAGGGGCAGAGAGAGGGAGACACAGAATCGGAAACAGGCTCCAGGCTCTGAGCCATCAGCCCAGAGCCCGACGCGGGGCTCGAACTCACGGACCGCGAGATCGTGACCTGGTTGAAGTCGGACACTCAACCGACTGCGCCACCCAGGCGCCCCTCCATGAGGCATTTCTATAGGTAAAACAATCTACTATGTGGTGCTTTGAGCCTTGAAACTTAACCCCACTTTACACATGAACACGCTGTGTTTTGTTGTCTACTCTCACATGCTCAGCATAACTAGCCACCTCCTCCCGGGAAAGCAACTACTATGTAAACAGAGGGGAAACTGTACTTTCTTTTGTGTAGAATTGTACAGTCTTCACCATTTTGGAAAATCATACTACCTACAGCAACTCCACTGGTGTTTTTTGAGTTTCCCAAACAACAGACCAATGGCAGTCTGCAACTTCGGTGGTGTCGTATACAGGGCATGTGACGTCTCCACTATAACTTCTAGTTCAGCCACGCCCAAGAACTTACATTTTGAAAGACATATTTTAGGGGCACCTGGGTGGCTCGGTCGGTTAAGCGTCCGACTTCGGCTCAGGTCATGATCTCACAGCTCATGAGTTCGAGCCCCGCATCGGGCTCTGTGATGACAGCTCAGAGCCTGGAGCCTGCTGTGGATTCTGTCTCCCTCTCTGCCCCTCCCCTGCTCATTCTCTCTCTCTCTCTCTCTCTCTCTCTAAAGTAAAAAAAAAATTTTTTTTTAAATTGAAAGACATATTTTAAGTTGGTTTCCTTTTCTGTCTTTTTAAAAATGTTTTAAATGTTTATTTTTGAGAGAGACAAAGCACAAGTGGGGTAGGGGCAGAGAGAGAGGGAGACACAGAATCCGAAGCAGGCTTGAATCCGTGAACCGCGAGATCATGACCTGAGCTGAAGTCAGACGCTTAACTGACTGAGCCACCCAGGCACCCCTGGTTTCCTTTTCTCTTATATTACAGTTAGATGTTGATGACATTTGTATTTTCCAGATGCCGCACCAATATATACCCCATTCCACATGCTCTTCTTATAACATGACCCTGATATTCCTCTGTTGAGCTTGGAGCAGGGTCAGGGGGCCACAGCTGAGGGGGTGGAATGTTATGTTCCTTCCTGTTGTACTTGGGTGGACCTTTGTAACTGCCTTGCTCAATAGACTGTGGTAGAAGTAATGCTGTGTGACTTTTGGAACTAGGTGGGATGGTTAATTTTCTGTGTCAACCTGGCTGGATCACAGTGCCCAGATATTTGGTCAAGCATTATTCTTGATGTTTCTGTGATGAGGTTTTGGGATGAGATTAACATTTAAGACTGTAGACTTTGAGCAAAGCAGATTTCTCTCCATAAAGTAGGTGAGCCTCATCCAATCAGTTGAAGACTCAAATAGAACAAACTACCGATGTCCCCCAGGCAAGGGGGAATTCTGCAACCAGTGGCCTTTGGGCTTGAACTACAGCATTGGCTCTTTGGGTCTCCGGCCTGCTGGCCACTTTGCGGATTTTGAACTTGCATTTTGGAATTACAGATTTGGTTCTTATTCGTTCTATTTCTCTCAAGAACTCTAATACACTAGGTCATAAAAGGCAACACAGGCTTCACCTCTCTCTCTCTTTTCCTCTGGGCACTTGGCTTGGAAAAAAAGCCACCATGTTGTGAGGAAGCCCGGGCCACATGGAGAAGCCATATATGGATGTTCCTGCCAAAAGGCCCCTAGCTGGCAACGAGCCTCAATCAGCGGACATGCAAGTAAAGGACCCTCTGAATGACTCCAGTCCCCAGCCTTCATCAACAACCATAATCTGAAGCCCTGGACATCATAGAGCAGAGAATAGCTGTATTGGTCATCACTGTCTTTGGTCTGAATTGCTAATCAGTAGAAATCTTGAGATAATAAATGATGAAGTAATTTTGCTTCAAGACTTAGTGCAAAAATTTTTTTTAAGTTTATTTATTTATTTTGAGAGAGAGTGAGCAGGGCGGGCAGAGAGAGAATCTGAAGCAGGTGTGGTGCTCACCTCAGAGCCAGACTCGGGGCTCATCTCACAAACCGCGAGATCATGACCTGAGCCAAAGCCAAGAGTCGGTTGCTTAACCAACTGAGCCACCCAGGTGTCCCCCCAAATTTTTTCTTGAAATGATTTGATACTTGAAAGACAGGGTCCCTAAAGAGGGTGAAGATTAAAATGATAATGAAGCCTTTGCTGTCAAACCTATGAAAATTGAGCACACCCTACCTACTCTAGGGACACACCTGCCCTTGGTGATTTCCTGAACAGGTGCTTTAGGTGATAGGGCAGAGCAGGGCCCAAATCACACCCTCCGATATCTGGCCTGGAAAGATGCTACTTCCTGTCTCAGCTAGTACACACCCAGACCATCAGGGGTCTGGCCACCCTGTGCACCTCTAATCCGAGCCTGCCCACATTCAAGGGAAGCTGATGGCCAACTAGCTGCTTTCCGGGTCTTCCGAAACAAGGACATTTAGATGGATCACCTCCGGATCCAGAGTCATGCCTTCTGGAGGTCCAGAGGAAATTCAATCAAGCCCCTGGCTGTTCAGGAAAAGATAGAAGCTGGCCCCAGCATGCCGCTGCAAGAACGGGAAGCCCAGATTGTGAAGCAAGGGCTCGGGGCCGGAGCTTTCCTTCAGACCTCAGCACTTAGCTTGGGAATCCGCATTTAGGCCAAAGAAAATACTGCTGACCAGTGGCTGGGCCCAAGGACAACAATAATGCCCATGATGACGGTGACATGTTCTCAAAGCAGAGCAGCCAGGAGGGAACCAGGGAGGGGGCCCAGCCACAAAGCTGGAAAGCCAGCGTTCAGTACGATCGAAGTTGTTCATCCCCTTGAAACGCGTGCAGGCAATAAAGATAGCTAGAGTTGATGGAGGGCTTGCTGTATGCCAGGCACGAGGCTACACTCTTTACGCACATGATCGCATCAAATTCTTAAAATACCCTGTGAAGTAGGTACGGTATTTGCTACACTTGGCAGGTGGGGGCACAGACCCAGCCTGCAATGTGAGTCAGATGGATTGTATTTCAAAGCCTGTCCTCTTACCCACTTTGCTATTATCCTGCATTCAAAGGCAGAGGGACTCTTCCCCCCACTTAATACCTGAGGGCGTGTTCCCCACATCCAAGACAGACTCCTACGTAAGTGCTGTGCATCCATGACATCAGGACATTGACACTGATTCAGTAATACCATCTAACCCACAGACCCCATTCAAATTTTGCTGGTTATCCTAATTATGTCACGTCTGGGTCCAGCATCCAAACTGGGATCCCAGTTGCATTCAGTGGTCATGTTCCTTTCGTCTATTCCAATCTAGAACAGTCCCTTAGACCCTCCTCATCTTTCTAGAGCTTGACATTTTTGAAGAGCACAGGCCATGCCCCTCAGTTTGAGTTTGTCTGATGCTTCCTCGAGGTTTACATGTTTGGGGCAGGAATCCCACAAAAAAATAGTACTGTGCTCTTTTCAGGGCATCCTATTAGGAGGCATACGACATCAATTTGTCCCATTACTAATAAGCAGAGAGGGACTTTTAACCCTGGAGTTGGAGTCATATACTGGGAAGAAAGACCATAAGAGCCTGGAACTCCCCTCAGCTCAACAAATCCCATTTTGACCAGTGAGCCAGCCATTCTAGAAAGGGAACAACAATATTGCTGGAAGGTGTTGGGACGGAAGAGGTTGCGTTTGTCAGAACTCCTCCTAGAGAGCAGACTTGAGCGGTTGGAAGGAATTATTTCACAGCCATTTGGAGAGGAGGGTGAGGCCCCACAGGGGCTTTCTCAAATCGCTAGAAGAGCAGAGAGCTACGTGCCAGATGAGGACAAAAGGAGAGGGAAGGAAAACATGAGGCGAGGAAAAAATGGGCAGAAGGACAGGGGAATAACAGGAGACAATAGCATCGTCCCAAAGGCTCAAAGTATTTGTTTCATATACCTGCATGGCTGTTTAAAAAGTAAGCTAAAAACTAATACACATCAAGCCTGAGGATATAAAATTTATGACTTCTATATCTTAAATAAAAACCCACTTGAATGAAAATGAAACAATGGAAAAAAATAAAAGTACAATTTATTTTGATGTACCTGTTCATCGGTGGACTTGTAGCCAAATAACCCGTGCAAAGAATCCCAGATCTTTGGGTAAATTCCTCAGGCTTGCTGAGACTCAGTTTTCTCATCTGTAAAATGAGGAGAAAAAGTACCTCACAGCCTTGTCCTGAGGACTAAATGCGACAACCCCAAGTCATGGATTCAGGCAATACTGATTGTGTGCCTACTGTGTGGCACGACTACTCCTGGACTGGGAATTCAGCAGAGGACAAAACAGACCCCACAGAGCTGACATTCAGGGGGCACAGCCTACCAGAGTGTTCTCTCAGCTGTCAGGCACCGGGCACATTTAAGGAGTCACTGCTATTCAGGGGCGCCTGGGTGGCTCAGTTGGTTGAGTGTCCGACTTCAGCTCAGGTCATGATCTCACAGCTCATGAGTTCAAGCCCCGCATCAGGCTCTGTGATGACAGCTCAGAGCCTGGAGCCTGTTTTGGCTTCTCTGTCTCCCTCTCTTTCTGCCCCTCCCCTGCTTGCACCCCTGCTTGAGCAATGGTGATGCTAAGCAAAGACATGAAGTCACTACCAATTCTCTTCAGAGTCTAGTATCTGGGGAAGAAATATACCTATTTGAAGAGCTATCATGGATGAGAGGAGCAGAAAAACTCTGGAAGAATATGGACCAAGCTTCTCCGGGGGAAGGATTAGAGACACAGCTGCTGAGTCAGGAGCAAACTGGGTGTTGTGTAATCTGAGGAGTCTGGAGACCGTGACCTGCTGGGTGAGAAAGTTGCTCCCTCCACTAGGTCTTTGGTTTTCCCTTTGTCTTTCTGACTTTCTCTGCCCCTTTCTAAAATCCACGTCCTTACATCTTCCCAAACCCACACAAACAGTAGCACACACACGTTTCAGGTATTACGATTTCCAGTCAGATTTCATTTTTAAGCAGCTGCCTTTCTTTTCGTTTTCTCACTTTATGGAGAGCCCATTTATATACAAAAAATAAAATTTTTAATTTTTTTTTCAACGTTTATTTATTTTTGGGACAGAGAGAGACAGAGCATGAACGGGGGAGGGGCAGAGAGAGAGGGAGACACAGAATCGGAAACAGGCTCCAGGCTCCGAGCCATCAGCCCAGAACCTGACGTGGGGCTCGAACTCACGGACCGCGAGATCGTGACCTGGCTGAAGTCGGACGCTTAACCGACTGCGCCACCCAGGCGCCCCCAAAAAATAAAATTTTTAACAGAAGCACAAAAAGCAACTCATTCCTTAAAAAATGTTTTTATTGGGGGGTGCCTGGGTGGCTCTGTCAGTTGAGTGCCTGACTTCGGCTCAGGTCACGGTCTCGTGGTTTGTGAATTCGAACCCCACATCAGGCTCTGTGCTGACAGTGCAGAGCCTGCTTCGGATTCTCTGTCTCTCTCTCTCTCTCTCTGCCCCTCCCTGACTCACACTCTCTCACAAAAATAAATAAACATACATTTAAAAAATGTTTTTATTGGGGCACCTGGCTGGCTCAGTCAATAGAGCATGTGACTCTTGATCTCAGGGTCGTCAATCTGAGCGCCAGGTTGGGCATGGAGCCTACTGTAAAACATTAAAAAAGAAACAAAAAAATAAAGTTCTTATTGTGGTTGTACATACATAACACAATATCTATCATTTTTTTAGTTTATTTATTTATTTTGAGACAGAAAAAGAATGCGAGCAGGGTAGAGGCGGAGAGAGAGTGTGCGAGAGACAATTCCCAACTAGGTTCCATCCGCACTGTCAGCACAGAGCCTGACATGGGGCTCGACCTCACGAATGTGAGAGCATGACCTGAGCTGAAATCAAGAGTCAGATGCTTAACTGACTGAACCACCCAGGTGCCCCATAATATTTATCATTTTAACCACAGATGAGTGTACGTTCAGTGGCACTAAATACTCTCCCCCCCCCCCCCCAGTGCTGGGTACCCATCGTTGCTATCTATACCCAAAATGTCTTCATCATTTTCCATAGAAACTCTACTCCTGCTAACCAATAACTCCCCCTTCTCCTCGCCCGTCAGCCCCTGGAAACCTCCCCTCCACTTTTTGTCTCTACGAATTGGCCTATTCTCAGTATCTCACATAAGTGGAATCAGACACTATTTGCCCTTCCTTGTCTGGCTTATTTCCTCTGACATCACGGTTTCAAGGTCTATACAAGTCTCAGCACGTATCAAAATCTCATTCTTGTTTTGTGGCTGAATACTATTCCATTATATATACTTTGTTGTCCATTCATCTGTTGACGGGCATCATTTGGGTTGTTTGCACCTTTTTGCTATTGTGAATAATACAGCTGTGAGCATGGGTGTGCAGGTTATCTGTTCAAGTCTCTGCTTTCAGCTCTTCTGGATAGATCCCCAGAGGTGCCATTGCCAGGTCATACGATACTGCCGTGATAGTTTGAAGCAACTCATTTTTGAAGATTGTTTTTAATGAATCTGTTTCTGCTCCCATTCTGTTCCGTAAAAGGATTTGAGATGTTCAGAAAAAAATACATATAATAAAGAGGGAGAAAGAGTTCAAAGAACCAGGGTGAAGGGAAGACTGGTTGGGGCTTGGGCATGGCGGAATCTGCCCCCTCAAGCACACACTCAAGTCTTCTCCCTTCCTGGGATGCGCTGCCACGTTCGAAGCTGTTTCCTTTGCAGATGATTCAGCTGCCCCACGTGGGCAGAAACGTGGGTTTCACCATGTACATGAACTGTATGGAAGTTGGCCCCATTGCCTTAGCCACACCACATTTCCCCTGGCTTCAGACCTAGGGCTGGGTGGTTCCTTAAGGACCATCTAGGACAACCCTCTCAACTTCCAGAGGAGGAAAGCAACACTCAGAGAGGTTCAGTGCTCTGGGGAAAGGCCAAGTGTGTAAATAGCAGAACTGAAATTCAAAGCCATGTTTCCCGATGCCAGCCCAGATCCTCCCTGGTGCTACCCCGCCTCTTACTTTCAGAACTCTGCTTTCCTTTGCTTCAGCTCTGCAAATTCCTTACTTACATGGGAAATTATTGTGTTCTCATTCTTCTTAAACTTCCCCAATAATTATGCAGTTTCAAAATTCTGAAGGCTAAAATTACTCTTATGTGATACTAAACAAAGTGGACATTAACTGTGTACCATGGGGGAGACGCTGCAAATCCCAGTGCTGAAGCACAAGCCGTGTTACTTATTTTATAAAACTTTCCATTTGTTGGTTCCTCAATAGGAGTGTTGCTTCCTGGTTTCCATGGTGATTTAAAAATTTTTTCACTCAAACAGTAATTTCCAGATGAAACTGAACATGAATCCAACACACCAGAGGTTTGTGATGACCAGAACAATACCTTGCGATGGACCCAGCATCAGCCAAATATTCACCCCGCCCTGTCCACAGCATGGGTAAGGGGGTGGTGGTGAAACTGGATTATTGATTTCATGGCTATTGATTTCTTTTTCCTGCTGATATTTTTTTAACTTTTTTTGTTCTGAGTTTATTTATTTGGAGAGAGAGCATAAGCAGGGGAGGGCAGAGACAGGAGAGAGAATCACAAGCAGGCTCCATGCTGTCACCACAGAGCCCATCGTAGGGCTCGAACCCACGGATCTTGAGATCATAACCTCAGCCGAAATCAAGAGCTGGAGGTTTAACTGACTGAGCCACCCAGGCACCCCTAAACTTTCTTTTTAAGAACAACTTTTTTTTTTCAATATATGAAGTTTATTGTCAAATTGGTTTCCATACAACACCCAGTGCTCATCCCAAAAGGTGCCCTCCTCAATACCCATCACCCACCCTCCCCTCCTTCCCACCCCCCATCAACCCTCAGTTTGTTCTCAGTTTTTATTTTTTTTTATTTTTAAAAAAAATTTTTTTTAACATTTATTTATTTTTGAGACAGAGAGAGACAGAGCATGAAGGGGGGAGGGGCAGAGAGAGAAGGAGACACAGAATCGGAAGCAGGCTCCAGGCTCTGAGCCAGCAGCCCAGAGCCTGACGCGGGACTCGAACTCACGGACCGCAAGATCGTGACCTGAGCTGAAGTCGGACGCTCAACCGACTGCGCCACCCAGGCGCCCCTGTTCTCAGTTTTTAAGAGTCTCTTATGCTTTGGCTCTCTCCCACTCTAACCTCTTTTTTTTTTTCCTTCCCCTCCCCCATGGGTTTCTGTTAAGTTTCTCAGGATCCACATAAGAGTGAAACCATATGGTATCTTTCTTTCTCTGTATGGCTTATTTCACTTAGCATCACACTCTCCAGTTCCATCCACGTTGCTACAAAGGGCCATATTTCGTTCTTTCTCATTGCCATGTAGTACTCCATTGTGTATATAAACCACAATTTCTTTATCCATTCATCCATTGATGGACATTTAGGCTCTTTCCATAATTTGGCTATTGTTGAGAGTGCTGCTATAAACATTGGGGTACAAGTGCCCCTATGCATCAGTACTCCTGTATCCCTTGGGTAAATTCCTAGCAGTGCTATTGCTGGGTCATAGGGTAGGTCTATTTTTAATTTTTTGAGGAACTTCCACACTGTTTTCCACAGTGGCTGCACCAATTTGCATTCCCACCAAGAGTGCAAGAGGGTTCCCGTTTCTCCACATCCTCGCCAGCATCTATAGTCTCCTGATTTATTCATTTTGGCCACTCTGACTGGCGTGAGGTGATATCTGAGTGTGGTTTTGATTTGTATTTCCCTGATGAGGAGCGACGTTGAGCATCTTTTCATGTGCCTGTTGGCCATCCGGATGTCTTCTTTAGAGAAGTGACTATTCATGTTTTCTGCCCTTTTCTGCACTGGGTTATTTGCTTTTCGGGTGTGGAGTTTGGTGAGCTCTTTATAGATTTTGGATACTAGCCCTTTGTCCTATATGTCATTTGCAAATATTTTAAGAACAACTTTGAATTCACAACAAAATTAAGAGGAAAAGTATAAAGATTTCCAGTTACCCCCTGGCGTCACACGGGCACAGCGTCCCACATCATCAATTACACATCCCTCACCAGAATTACACATTTGTTCCGAGTGACGACCCTATCACCCAAAGCCCAAAGTTTACATGAGGTTTCAGTCTTGGTGCTGTACATTCTACGGGTTTGGACAAATGCATCATGACACGTATCCATCATTTTAGTATCATACAGAGTATTTTCACTGCCCTGTGCTTATTGATTTTTCAGACGTATTTCATCTTTCACTAAAACAACTACCTTCAGAAGCATTGCAACTTCCTCTCTTCTCTCCATGAGCCACCTTAAAGCACACTGGTGGTTTCAGGGCTTCTGTGTTTTTCTAGATGTGTCTAATATAAATTTACAGGCTTTCCCTGGGAGAGGTCTAGCAGATCTCCTTATTCAACTTGAAGTCAATTCCACAAACCCTGTAGATGTCGTAGAGAGGGTGGTCACAGACTGTAGAGCAAGATTGCCCTGGTCCAAACCCTAGCTCTTGATCCGTGCCCTCCAGCTAGCTACGTAACCTCCTTGTGCCTCATTTTCTCATATGAAAAATGGGGATGATAATACTATAACCTACCTCATTAGGTCACTATCAGAATTAAGTGAATTAATATATGTATTGGCCTTGGAGAAGTGTCTTGCATACATTCTAAGTGTTAATAAACTCTTGCCTATGTAAGCCAGGCACTGCCAGGCTTTGGGGACACAGTGATAAACAAAACACAGATCCTACTTTCAAGAAGCTTATTCAGAGGAGAACACAAAAAAATGCATATACAGTAAAGCAACGCTACATGTTCTTATCATGAACATTTTTTAAAGATTTTCTTGGGGCGCCTGGGTGGCTCAGTCGGTTGAGCATCTGACTTCGGCTCAGGTCATGATCTCATGGTCTGTGAGTTCGAGACCCGCATCGGGCTCTGTGCTGACAGCTCAGAGCCTAGAGCCCATTTCGGATTCTGTGTCTCCCTCTCTCTCTGCCCCTCCCCTGTTCATACTCTGTCTCTCTCTGTCTCAAAATAAATAAACGTTAAAAAAAAATTTTAAAAAAAAAGAAAGATTTTCTTTTTAAGTAATCTCTACACCCAATGTGGTGTTCAAACTTAACAACCCTGAGATCAAGAGTCGCATGCTCTGCTGACTGAGCCAACCAGGCATACCTCTCATGAACATTTTTAAATTTTTTTTTAAAGTTTATTTATTTTTGAGACAGAGAGAGACAGGGCATGAACGGGGGAGGGTCAGAGATAGAGGGAGACACAGAATCGGAAACAGGCTCCAGGCTCTGAGCCGTCAGCACAGAGCCCGACGTGGGGCTCAAACTCACGGACCGCGAGATCATGATCTGAGCCGAAGTCGGATGCTCAACCGACTGAGCCACCCAGGCGCCCCTCATGAACATTTTTAAACAAGATAGTACCATATCACTTTTGTATTCTTTTTTAAACATTTTGTTTGTTTATTTATTTATTTATTTATTTATTTATTTATTTATTTAGAGACAGAGAGAGTGAGCAGGGGAGGGGCGGAGAGAGAGGAAGAGAATCTCAAGCAGGCTCTGCACTGTCAGTGTGGAGCCCAGTGCAGGGCTTGAACTCATGAACCATGAGATCATGACCTGAGCTGAAACCAAGAGTTGGATGCTTAACCCACTGAGCCACCCAGGTGCCCCACTTTTGCGTTCCATGTGGAAACTTGTTGCTATAATATTACCACTAAATACTAGCATTTTCATTTAGAATTTGCACATTACCACCATCCGTTAATTCACCAACATTTATTGAGCACCTACCATGTTGTAGGCACTGTACTGGGCACTTAGGGCATCAATGTGATATAGACCTGAAATGTTAACATGTCCTTCTTCCCTGCCTTCCCTCTTCGTCCACCTTCTGTGCCCCACCCAAGAGTATCTATGACTGCCTACCTGGTTCCTGAGCTTCAAGGTAGAGGGGAGACCTAAGAATTGAGAGAGGTTGGCTTGATCTACACAACTGAGGCAGGGTGGGGTGGGGCGGACAGAAGGGATACAAAGATTTGAGTAAGTTGGGAGAAGGGAGATCTTGGAGAGTAGCTGCTGTGATGAAGTGTGACTCTGGAGACAGAGACGCCTGAAGAGGAACTTTAGAACTGCCACTGGGCACTCTGCAATGTAATTCCTTCCCCCTTGCTGCTTCTAGAGACTTCAGTGAAGACCCCAGTGCTTTGGGAGGTGAACTTGGTGCTCCTTTTGAATATCGTTCCATGCTGAGACAGGCTGCAGTAGCCAGCTTCCAAGAAGCCCTGCCTGCTGGTATCCATGCCCTTGAGGGGTCCCCTCCCACACTGAGTAGGGGCAAGCTGTGTCACGATAGGGTATTGTAGAAAGGAAGGAGGGGAACATCTGAGGCTATATCCTGAAAGACACCGCAGCTTCTACCTGATTCTATTGGATCACTTGCTGTCAGGTAGGTCACCTATCATGTTGTGAGGATGCTCAAGCAATCCTATAATAAAGTCCGTGTGGGAAAACCGCATCCCACCCAACCCCACCCCTGCTGCCAACAGCCAACATAATTTGCCAGCCACATGAGTGACCCTTCTAGAAGTGGATCCTCAAGCTTCAGGGAGGAAGTAGATCCTATAAGCCTGGCCAACAGCTCGCTGCCACATCCTGAGAGATCCCCGAGCCAGAACCACTCAACTAAGCCACTCCTAACTACTCGACCTACGTGACATAACAAACACTTACTGTTATTTTTAAATCTCTGGGTGTCAGGGGCAAGTGGTGCAGCTAAACACTGGCTACACGGTGGCCTGGCTTTTTGGGGGTACCCAAATGTGCCTGAGTTTCCCAGGCCACCCCAACCCATAAATAAAAGAGAGAACACAGCAAGAGTATCAGTTGGACCTCACTGCTCTTGCCTCTTCTGGTGAAGCAAGACCTGGACCTGAGATCTTCTGTCAATTAACCATTCCCACTACCCCTAATAGGAAAACGAAAAGTATGTTTGTGAATTGGGAGAAGGGGGATAGGTCTCCCATGTGTTTATGAATCTCCCCCGGTGCTGTTTTGCTGTCTCTCGTGGGTATTGCTAATGGTTTCCGAGATACCACCGTGTCCTGCCAGGCACCATGTTGCCACCAGGGGTCAGTGCCCACGGCCAAGCACCAAAGTCTTCCAAGCACCAGACACTGCCCCTACTTTCCGAGTATTGCTTCTGAGGAACTCACTGGACCAAAGGGAGGAGCTGCTCTGTGATGACGTGGCAGAAAGATGCTTTTTCCTCCCCAATGTGCTGCCCTTCCCCTACAGTTGTATAGAGAGTTTATGGAAATAATTTGTTTTTACTCACAGTCCTCTTTCTCCTTAGGTCTCAGACTTATGTTGGCCATATGTCCCATACATTGGCCAGGGACCATTTAGTGACCTGTATGTTGTTATCAGGGTTCTTACTGCCCTATAGTGCCCCAGACTTGGTTGCTGGGCCAAGCTCAACATGGCTACAGGCAGCTCTAGGCTCACATCATGCCAGTTTGGCATCACTAAGAAAGAAAAGGACATCTGCTTTAGAAGACATAACTCCCAGGGGCGCCTGAGTGACTCAGTTGGTTAAGCGTCTGGCTTTTGCTCAGGTCATGATCTCACAGTCTGTGGGCTTGAGCGCCATATCAGGCTCTATGCTGACAGCTGAGAGCCTGAAGCCTGCTTTGGATTCTGGGTCTCCCTCTCTGTTCCTCCCCTGTTCATGCTGTGTCTCTCAAAAAATAAATAAATATTCAAAAAAATTTTTTTTAAAAAGAAGAAGACGAAACTCCCAGGAAGGGCTCTGATTGGCTGGGCTTGGGTTTCATGCCCATCTCTTGGGCTGTAGAGAGGGGAAGGCAGGGGACTGTGCTAGGCAGCTCCCTCAGGATCATCTGGAGCTTGCCAAAAGGAGGCATGCCCCTATCTTCAAAGCAGTTGGGAGGTGGGTAAAGGGGTGATGGTGGCAGATCAAAACAACAAATTCTGGATGTCCTTGAGTTTCCAGACCTGCCTAGGCATCCTAGTCTGACCTCTAGCAGTGGACCCAGTAATCCCAGCCATTCAAGGTCATGGTCCCTGCCTCTGAGGAGCTTGCTGTCTCCAGAATGGGGTCCATCTGCACGACCTTCTTTGACTCGTTCAGTGTGCTCCTTCCTTAGACGCTAGTTCAAGGGTGAGAGGTCATGACGTTTGCACCTTCTTTACCATATTTCCTTCTAAACTTCTCTGAAGGTTTTCCTGTGAGTTGCCTTTCCCTGCATCCTGATGTCTGTCTTTATTTGCCAAAAGTCTCTCCCACATATGCACACACACAAAAACACACACACACACAGATTCATAACCTCCTGCCTATTCTCCAGCTTTGTAAGTCCAGCTGTGAGAATTCTAGGACAAGACACTCTGGGGTCGAGTGTTCTAATTTTACATAACACAAGTCTGGCAGCCTCCCTCCTTCCTACCTCATCATCCGTTACAACTTCGAGGTGAGCAATCAGACAACTGCTCTTTTTGTGACCAGAGGAATCTTCTCTGCTGACAGCCCCATGAGTCCTTCTTGTCACCGCCAATAACCTTTGATGATGGGGTCTAGAAACTGACCCATCCTCACAGGATGTGGCACTTGGCCAGTGTCCCGGCAGAGTGCCTGACAGAGTTCTCTGCTTGTGAACTGCCTGCACATCTTCCTCAGGCTGCCAAGGAGGTGCCTCAGTCTCCGGCAGAAGGTCAGCTGGTTCTTCCAAGAGCAGGAAACCATGGGACGTGCAAAGGTCCTAACTATACGGTGCTGTCACTCCCTCACACAACACAGGGGAAAAGTGTTCCTGGAGTAAGTAGTTTCCCGGAGCTATGACAACAAAGTACCACAGATGAGTGACTCAGAAGCACAGAAATGTGTTGTGTCCCAGTTCTGGAGGCTAGAAGTCCAAAGTCAGGGTGTCCGCAGGGCCCTGCTCCCCTGAAGCCTGGAGGGAAGGATCTGTCCCAGGCCTCTGCCCCAGGTGCTTGGCTTGTGGCAGCAAAACTACAATTTCGCATCGTGTTCTCCTTAAGTTCATGTCTCAAATCGCTCCATTTTATAAGGATTCCAGTCCTATTGGACTAGAACTCTCCTGAGGACCTTATATTAACTTGACTGCCTCTGTAAAGTCCCCCTCTCCAAATAAGGTCATATTCTGAGATGCTGGGGGTGAGGGACACAATTCAACCCATAATAACAGCTGCAGACCTAGGCCTTCAAAAGAAGGTTGTCCTGTGGTGTTGCTTTCTCTCAACTTCTTCTTTGTACTCCACATTCCCTTCTTTGCAGGCAACTTGCCTTTTCTATGTGTCCTGGCCCAGGGCTCATTATGCCTCCCACAGGGGGCTCTGCCCAGCCCACTGAATGAGGGTCATTCATCATTTCTCTTTCTTTTTATTTTTTTTAATCAAAAAATTTTTTTAATGTTTCTTTATTTTTGAGATGGGGGGAAGGGACAGATAGAGAGAGACACACACACAGAATCCAAAGCAGGCTCCAGGCTCTGAGCTGTGAGCACAGAGCCCCACACTGGGCTTGAACTCACAAATCTCGAGATCATGACCCGAGCAAAAGTCAGACACTTAATAGACTGAGCCACCCAGGCGCCCCCATTCACCACTTTTCAAAAACAACTGGCAGGTGACTCCAAAATGAACATTGGTTTCTCTTGGCCACCACACAGTTGAATCTCCCATAAGGAAAAGAACCCCTCAGGGTTAGTTTGTTTGGTGCAGAGTTGAATTAATCATTCTCTCTAGTTCAGGGCAACCACCCCTAAGGGTCAGTACACTACCCACTGCTCTCTTGCTTGGTCTCTCCTCTTCCTTGTCAGTGGTCTCTCCCTTTCCTGCCTCCTCCCTGTAGGCACCCACTCTAGGGTTCATTGTGGGTCCTTCAGGAGCCCTGGGTCCTTGTCAGGCAGGTAGAACTGTTTTGATTTCTTTTAGACTTTTAATTTTTATAAATGGTGCATTGCTGTAGACAGCATTGTGTTTCTTACTTTATTACTCTACTGTTGTTCCTTGGGTTAATACAATTTTATTCCCACCACTTGGGCAACACAAGCTCCAACAGAGTGCAGTTAAGGAACATTCGATTCCTTCCTGGGTCTGGCTTACATTACAAGACCCCTAAATGTAACTATAACTGACACTCTCCTTTACATCCCAGATGGGAAGAACTGGATCTAATCAGACTGATTTCTCATTCCACATTTTTCCACACGCCAACCGTGGAAAGGCAATGGGAAGTTCTCCACATCACCTCACATCCTCAGACACAAAAATGCACTCTGATCATGTTCAATGATACAAGTGAGGATACCACCAGCCATACCCAGAATGTGGGGATCCCATAGGACAAATGACCTGGTGCCTTCAACAAATAAATGTCATTAAAAGAAGGTGGAACAAGGGGTGGTAAGGGAGAAATGAAAGTGGATTAAGAGATACCTAAGAGACACGGTGACTGAGTGGCTCGGTCATTAAGCATTGAACTTCAGCTTAGGTCATGAGTTTGAGTCCCACATTGGGTGATCTGAAGTCCTACTTCGGGTGAGCATGAGCACCGTTTTGGATGTGCCCCGCTTCTTTCTCTCTCTCTCTCTCCCTCTGCCCCCTCCCCCCGCCCTGGCATTCTCTCTCTGTCCCTCGCTCGCTTGTGCCCTCTCTTTCTCTCTCTCTCTCAAAAAAAAAGAGATACTTACGAGACATATTAACCAAGTGCAATGTGTGAGCCTTATTTAGATTTGAAAAAGGCAATTGTAAAAACACGTTTTTAAGATAATAAAGAAACTTTATTTATTTTTTTATGTTTATTCATTTATTTTGTTTTTTTTTTTTTTTTTTTTTTGTTTTTTTTTTTTTTTTACGTTTTTATTTATTTTGGGGAGAGAGAGAGACAGAGCATGAACGGGGGAGGGGCAGAGAGAGAGGGAGACACAGAATCGGAAACAGGCTCCAGGCTCCGAGCCATCAGCCCAGAGCCTGACGCGGGGCTCGAACTCACAGACCGCGAGATCGTGACCTGGCTGAAGTCGGACGCTTAACCGACTGCGCCACCCAGGCGCCCCTATTCATTTATTTTGAAAGAGAGAGAAAGCACGAGCAGGCTCCAGGGCTTGATACCACGAACCATGAGATCATGACCTGGGCTGAAATCAAGAGTTGGACACTCAACCGACTGAGCCATCCAGGCACCCCAATAATAAAGGAATTTTAAATAGGAATCAGGTATTAGATGAAGTTGAGTGTTAATTTTTTTAGATGTGATAATTCTATTATTGAGCTTTAATAAAGCTCTTATCTTTATTTTTATTTTTTTAATGTTTATTTATTTTTGAGAGGGGGACACAGAGAATCCCAGGCAGGCTCCACACTGTCAACGCAGAGCCTGATGTGGGACTCCAACTCAGGAACTGTGAAATCATGACCTGAGCCAAAATCAAGAGTCAGATGCTTAACCAACTGAGCCACCCAGGTGCCCCAAAGCTCTTATTTTTAGATATTCATATTGAAGCATTTACAGATGATATGATGTCTAGTATTTGCTTTGAAATACTCCAGTGTGGAGCCTGGCAAATTTTTTCTGCAATAGGTCAGATAGCAAATATTTAAAATAAAAAAAAATTTTTTTTACATTTTATTTATTTTTGAGAGAGAGAGACAGAGCACAAGCGGAGGAGGGGCAGAGAGAAAGGGGGAGACACAGAATCCGAAGCAGGCTCGAGGCTCTGAGCTGTCAGCACAGAGCCTCATGTGGGGCCCGAACCCCCAAACCGTGAGATCGTGACCTGAGCTGCAGTCGGACGCTTAACCCACTGAGCCACCGATAGCAAATATTTTAGACGTCCTAGGCCGCGTGATCTCAGTCACAACTACTCAGCCTTTCTGTGATGGGAAAACAGGTATAGGTAATGCACACACATAAGGGTGGGGCTGTGTTCCAATAAAACTTTATTTGTAAAAACAAGAGACAAGTTGGATGTGGCCCATGGGGTCATAGTTTGCCAATTCCAGCTGTAGTGCAAAAAACAGGAGAAGAGCAGATAGGTGAAAAAGATTGACAAAATGTTGACATTATTGAAATCAGAAGACAGGTACATAGCGGTTCATTACGCTATTTCTCTATATTTTTTTTTGTTTGAATATTTCCATAATAAAATTAACATTAAGTGCACCGAAGAGGTCTTTTTGCGAGGAAAGAAAACTATTTGCCTTTGACCTCTCTCCTTATCTCCCCCACCTCCTTTACTTTTGCTGTCTTTTTCTCAGATCTGTTTCACACACCCGCTCATACACACACTTTCACTTTGGTATATTTTTGAATCAAAATGAACTTCCTAGACAGCTCCATACTGCTGAGGAATGCAGCGAAATCCTTATGGTGGGTTCTCATATTCTTTCCTGGGGGACTCACAGGCCCATCTCCTCTCAGAGCTTTACAACCGTGTGAACACTTTTCTTAAAATGGAGATCCAAGGCCTCACGGCTGAGGCATACTACCCTTTGGGGAGCATTGTTGTTTGCTTATCTCTCAGCAGGAAATAGGCATGTCCCAGGGAGGATTAGAAAATTACCAGACAACTCTGGTGAAGGGCTGGGAACGTTGACTGGAAGTTGGAATCTGGTCAGAACCTCTGGGAGTTCAAGGAAAGAAATGTTAAGCTATTCATCAGGCTGCCTAAATTCTCTTGAAAGTAGATGATTACAAAACAGAAGACAACGGAGCATGTGGTCAGAGGAAAGGAATTACATACATCTCGCTTGAAACTGCCCTGACCGTGTAGGTTGAATATATCATTTCAAATGCTGGGCCGCAGATCTACCGAGGAAAGAACAGCTGTTGACCTTTCTCTTCCAAGATCCTTCAGTGGACGACAGGGGCACCTGCCAAAGCTGCCCCTGACCAACTTCCGCATGCAGGAACAGGACGCTCTCCATCTACCCTCCAACAGCATTAGCCCCCAAGCCTCTGCCCCTACCTGGAAGGATTTCTCCCTTGAGTTACCCAATCCCCACCCTCCATTTGTAAAAGGGGAGAGGCCTTTCCTGACACCACCTGACAACACCAGCTCCTGGTGGCCCCTTTATCTATGAGCTTCTCTAGCACATTCTGGTGGTATCACCTGTTACCGCTTAATTCTGTATTGCACTATGTGCCACCGAGGATAAGTCATGCTGACTGCTGAAAAAGAATAACCCCCAGTTCTCAGTGACTTAACACAAAAAGTTATTTTCACTCATGTCACAATACAAAATGGGTAGTCCTGGCCAGCCAAGCATTCACGTGATGATTCAGGGTTCCCTAAGCTCTATTTTGTGGTTCCACCTTCTTTTAAGTCCTTGGAGTCCTTGTTATTCAGTTGGCAGATGAGGAAAGGGAGCACAGACAAGGCACACCCACTTCTTTTGTACAATAGCCTGTCTGTGAGAGTCATCCATATCGTGCCTTGAAACAATAGTTCATTCTCTTTTGTTGCTGTATAATATTCTATTATGTGAATATGCCACCATTTATCCACTCTGCTGATGGGCATTTGGATTATTTTCAGTTTTGGACTATTATCAACAAAGCTATTATGAATGTGTCTTCGGGTGCATATATCTACACGTTTCTGTTGGGTATGCACCTAGCAGTAGAATTGCTGAGTTGGAGAGCATGCGTATATAAAAACTTCAGTGGATGTTGCCAAATACTTTTCCAAAGTGTCTATGCAAATGTACATGTCCACCACCATTGCAGGAGACATCCCATGGTTCCATATCCCTGCAAACATTTGGTATTGTCCATCTGTCTCATTTAGCCACTCTGGATTGAGTGTAGTGGTTTTCCTTGTGGATTGATTGGTTGATTGATTTTTCTCCTTGTAGTCTTAATTTGCATGTTTCTAATGACTAATGTTATTGAGCACCTTTTAAAAGGCTCATTGGCCACTTCAAGATTCTCTTTTGAGAATTTTCCATTCAAGTCTTTGGCTTATTTTTCTTCTCGGTAGTCCTTTTTATTATTCAGGATATGATTTTTTTTTTGGTCATTTTATGAATTGCAATTATATTCTCACACTCTGTGGCTTGCAGTTTTGTTGCCTTGTGTTTTTTTAATAAATACAAGTTTTAAATTTTAATGAAATGTGGAGTATCGTTCTTTTCTTTAATGGTAAAGTAATCTTTGCCTATCCCAACGTCATGAAGATATTCTTCTATGCTCCTTTGTTATCTTTTCGAAGCTTTATTGTTTTACCTTTCACATTTAGGTCCCTAATTTAGCCATGATTTACTTTTGTGTTTGGTATGATGTAGGGGTTCCCATTTGAATACCCCTTGAATCAGCACCATTTACTGAAAAAGACCACCCTTTCCCTGCTGTACTGCAATGTACGTTTGTTGCAGGTCGGGTTATTATATATGTGGGGGTCATTGGGGAACTCTATTTTATTATTTTGGTCAATTTTCTATCCTTTCATGATACTGCATAGTTTTGATTATGGTAGCTTAAAAATCAGTAATTTGCATCTTCATTCTTACTCAAGATTATCTTTGCTATTCTTGACACTTGGCATTTCAGAATTTCCTTATTAGTTTTACATGCACACATTTAAGTCTGTGGGGATTTTGTCAGGAATTTAATTGGCTCTATATATAATATTGAGGAGAGTTAACAGCTGCACAAATTTTTTTCAATCCATGAACATGGTATATAACTCCTTTATTTTATCCCTTAATTTCTTTTGGTAATGTTTTATAGTTTTCTGTACACAGGTTTTGCACATCTTTTGTTACATTTATTCCCAGGTGATTTTTTTTGGTATTATTGATAATGGAACTGTTTTTTGAAATTTCACTTTCAAATTGTTTGTTGCTAGTATAACGAAATGAAGCTGACTTTTGTATACTGACTCTCTATTCAGTGATGTTGACCTTAACTATTTTGGCCTCTCTCACTTACAGTTTATTGGCCAGAACTCAGTCATATGGCCACACCTAAATGCAAGGGAGTGCCCAGGGTGAAAACTAAAGAATTTTTAAGGGGGCGCCTGGGTGGTTCAGTCGGTTAAGCGTCCGACTTCAGCTCAGGTCATGATCTCACAGTTCATGGGTTCGAGCCCCACGTCGGGCTCTGTTCTGACAGCTCAGAGCCTGGAGCCCGTTTCAGATTCTGTGTCTCCTCTCTCTCTCTGCCCCTCCCCTGTTCATGCTCTGTCTCTGTCTCAAAAATAAAAAATAAACAGTAAAAAAAAAAAAATTAAAAAAGAAAGAATTTTTGGGGAACACAGCAAACTCTTCCATTATACTACATTGAGATTTTAACATTCATGGATTTACCCTGCCACCTCACTATGCTTCAAGGAACTCTGAAGTTCTCCATCATAAGACAGTGTTTAGCTAATTTATAACTTAAGACATCTTTCAGCATGCTCTAGTTGGAAAAAAGACTGCATTAATAGTTACAGTCTGTTACTTTGGATAATCACATGGCCCCAAAGTGATCATAAAACACATATAAAATATTGCCTTGAAATTGCATGGTGGAATCCTGCCCCACAGTGTACATAAAGATCATCCTAACTATGCTAATGTTTCTATGATTTTAGATTGGCATAGAAATAAAGCACATACCACCTACCTCCTAAGGAACTTGCAGACAATATGCCCTATCCCATGCCTCATTTTTATTATAGCTACCCAAGGCTGAAGTCAGCAAATTGCTTCATCTTTGAATGATCTGGTTCAAAATTTTCACTCTCATAATGTTGTGAACTCATGCTTTGCTTAATTGCCATTACCAGACACAAATGATTTGCTTTCTCAATTAATTCAATTTGCTTATAAAATGGCAGTGGCTAAGCCGGTGATTCAGTCACTGAACTCTGATGGCTGGTGCTGGGCATGGCTGAGTCCTGATTGGTTAAATTTGGGGGGGGGGGGGCGGGTCTTGAGGCTGTGCGCAATGAACGCAAGATACAGTTAACTGCTTTTGTGGTGATCAAATATGCTCTTGTTTTATATTTTACCCATAACACAATTCCATTTGTTCTGCGTACACCTCTGACAATGTTTAGGTTAATGGATTCTGAAGCCAGAATGCTCCAAAACTCTTGTCTCCCCCTAAACAGCATGCACATGTTTTGTGCAGATTACACTACTGTGACCACTGGAGAAACTTGAGCGGGAATGGGGTGCTGCCCTTTGTCACACATGCCAGGAGGATGTTTGCTGAAGCCTATGAAGGTCTGGGGCTCAGATACAATCCTGCAAGACTTTGAACCTCCGAGGAGCAGTCCCTGGCTCTGGGTAACACTTCCAAGGAAGTCGCATCTGGCTATTGCTCCCCGTTTCACCCCAAGTCTAGCACAAAGAAAGCATTTGTGGAAGGAAGAACGGTTCAAGAGGTCATTTCCCAGCTCCACGGAACTTTATTCTCACTGTCTCCCCTCCTCTGCTCTTCTCTCCCTGGCTCCTTGGCAGATGTTTGGCTGAGAGTTTCCTAACAGAGGCTCTCTACACCTCTCATGGCCCCTGCTCCACTCTCACCCCAGTCCCTTGGCACAAGGGCTTTTCTCTAGACAGCCTTTCCATTTTCTGTTTTGTTTCAACATATTCCTTTTTTTAAATGTTTTTATTTATTTATTTTGAGACGGAGAGAGAGAGTGAGCAGGGAGGGGCAGAGAGAGAGGGAGAGAGAATCCCAAGCAGGTTCTGCACTGTCAGCACAGAGCCCCATGTGGAGCTGGAACTCATGAACCTGAGGTGAAGCGAGATCATGACCTGAGGTGAAGTCACTCAACCAACTGAGCCACCCAGGTGCCCCTCAGTATATTTCTAAGGTTTTTTTCCCCCCCATAAGCTGGTAAATCCCATCTGAACCTCGATCAGTAGTTCAAATTAAACTTCAAAGGCCAGAAGCAGGGGCTAGAAGTGCCCAAGACAAAGTGGCCTCTGGGGGTCCAAGAAAAAAAAATCCTATAGCCTTTCTCCTCCACCGTGTCGACTGTAGTTCTTCTGGGCACATTCTAGCCAGAATTCCGGGTGTGCATGCGTGTTAAGGGTGTTTGTTTTGTTTTTCAGGAGAACCAGGATGGTGGGTCACGGGCGGACACCCAGGGCACCAGGAAAGCCTGGGACTAGTTTTGACAGACAGGGTCAGCTGACATTCTCACAAGGCCCAGCAGGTGGCAGTGTTTTCCACAGTGGCGGAGCCTGCCGGGGTCTGCACTGAGAGCCTGGCAAGGGGCCTGCAGACAAATTTGTGGGGTCAGAAAAACCATTCCACCTGCCTGTGTCATCCTTTTTTTTTTTTTCGGATTGCCTTTTCCTACAGTTTATGTTTGCAACATTTTAGTAAAAATACGCAACGCAGGCTTTCGTGAACATGGTAGAAGTAAGAGGATGTGCCTCCCTTTCTCCTCACTGTGGTGCTCCCCAGGGATCCGTCCTTCCAGAAACACCCGTGGGGGTATTATTTCCAATCGTCCACTTCCCCCACCTGCCCCCCTCCACCCCCCGCGTGCTGCCCCATCTCCATGACGACCTGCGCTGCGAAACAGGCGGGCCAGCTCTGCAAGCACCTCGGTCACTCTCAGCTGCCACTCTCCTGGGAGAAGCAGGCACACTTCCAAGGGGGGACCCTGAAGGATACCGTCAGAAAAACTAGTGCCCGAGGAAGCGACTACAGGAGGCGGCTGTTGGCCGTGAGGAAGACATTTCAGGGCTGACGGAGGGTTTGTGTTGCTTGTCCAGCTGGCAGCTACTACAAGTTCAACAGTAACAAGTGTCTCCTCTCCCGCCCACAGCCTTCATATAAATATTTCCTTTTACCATCTGTCACACAGCCTGAAGTCTCCGTGTTGGAAATCCACCTCTTTTGATTTTGAGAATGGTCAGGTTTTCCAGAGCTTCCTACTACAAGTGTAAAGTGCATCAAACTGGGGTATAAACACTACAGAAGGGGAGAGGGGCTGCTTCAGGGGAATGGATGGGACTGTATACATGCACACATGAAGAAACTCTCTGGTGTTTCCTACTGATAATGTAAGATATTTGTAAAATACTGTGCAAAGTATGTTCATTGAAAAGTTAATCAGAGAGCTGAATATTGGGGTGCCTGGCCAGTTGGGTTGGTAGAGCCTGTGACTCTTGATTTTGGGCTCATAGATTTTGAGCCCCATGTTGGGAGGTGGAGTGTGCCAATATATGTATATATACATACACACACACACACACACACACACACATATATTTTTTTTAAATAAAGCTAAATATTTCTAGAAATAATGTTTTTAGAAAAGGCCACTCTGGGGCATCTGGGTGGCTCAGTTGGGTAAGTGTCCAACTTTAGCTCAGGTCATGATCTCACAGTTCGTGAGTTCGAGCCGCGCGTTGGGCTCTCTGTTCTCAGTGTAGAGCCTGCTTCAGATCCTCTGTTTCCTTCTCTCTCTGCTTCTCTCCTGTGCACTCTCTCTTTCAAAAATAAAAAATAAGACATTAAAACAGGCCACTTTAACACCTCAGAGGTTTTGGTTGGAGGGACAAGCCTGAGGCAGGCTAGGAAATCTGGGAGGAAAACTTTTAATAAGTCTAGCCTTTACCTGATATCAGCTAACTTTTATTCGGTTTGTTAAAGGCCCCCTATGTGCTGTGTGGGCAACAGACACTTTGTATACGTCATGTTGTTTAGTATTGGGCTGTTTTATCAACAGGAAACCGTGGTTTCACAAAGTTTACTTGCCCACCGTCCCTAAACTCATAAGCACTAGCCAGGATTCAAACCAGAATGCAAGTCCAGATCCAGACTTCCCTGCCCCTTCTACCTGACCACAACACAGTTATGCCAACATCACAAATCAGGGGGAGGTGACCAGCTACTGGAAGTCTCCAAAGTTCCCATAATATCAGTTGCAAGTCTTTATTTAAATAAAAGGACAGAAGTCTCACACAGGTATCTCCTGCTTTTGAAAAATCTGTGTTCTTCTACTTCGCATTTACAAAAGACTGACATTAGTACCTGTTTTCACTAACTGAAAGAAATCCAAAGATGATTTTTGCTTTTGTGACAAAAAGCAAAAATAACATTCAGCATTTGTTTTGCAGCAACAGCCCCCCCCCCATCCCCCCCTCCACATCTCAGCATCAAGCTGCCAGAACTTTGAACTGGGTCTGTGAGCATCTGGGCTTTATGTCGATTTATTTTGTGCACCCGTCAGCAAGATGTGTCCTACGGTATCAGAAAGGCCTAGCAAAGGTTATTTTTTGGGTCCAGAAATGCTCAAAATTTTTTCCATATAAATTTTGTTTTTAGAAAAGGCCACTCTGGGGCGCCTGGTTAATGGCAACCATTTCTTCACTTTAGGCCACTTCTGCCTCCAAGAGGTTTCAGAGAGCAGAGGAAACCTGTGAAGCATTCTCCTGACCTCCTGGATTTTCAGATGCTATACTGAGAAGGATTTTACCTTCCTCTCACTAGATCAGGACCAGTATTCGTTCTTAGCGGCTTCTGCACAATGCAACGTACTACTCAAAAGGGAGATCTGGTTAGCCTCTGGGATGTGTGAGCAGCACTGCTAAGCCCTGACTCAGATTCTGTGTCCTTTTGAATTCCCAGCACATAGAACTTTCCATTCCTTGCCTTCCTCCACATCCACCTCCTGGCAGCTCCCACCCCCTGTGTGCGTATACACACACACACACACACATGCACACACATATACACACATGCTCCAGAGAGCACAGGGGACAACAGGCATGAACCCATCGGTCTTCCAGTGGTGACAAAGGGAATGTTGTGTGCCCCACAGAGGCAGCCTGTTTTGTTCTCAGACCTTGGGGATCAGGGCCAGCCTGTGGCATGGTTCCCATGTAATGGGGATGATACTTGTGAATATATATTAAACTGGTGTGTTTTCTTTCCGATTAAATCATGGTGTTCTGTGGCTCTCCACCCATTTAATCAACAGGTTTCCATGCTTCAGGGAAAGGGAGATGCCAAAGAGAACAACCAGGTCATTGCTCAGCTTTGGCCTGCCAAATTCTTTTTTTTTTTTTTAATCCCTTGCAAGACAACAGTAGTGAACAGTGGCCTCAAAAGTGGGGTGTGCCAACACATCGGGTGAAGGAAAAAATATTAACACTTCTATTTTCGTTTTTATCTTATCCGTTAGAATGCCTATGGTGGGGGGCACCTGGATGGCTCAGTCAGTTAAGCACCTGACTTCGGCTCAGGTCATGATCTTGTGGTTTGTGGGTTTGAGCCTCGCATCAGGCTCTGTGCTGACAGCTCTCCTGGAGCCTGCTTTGGATTCTGTGCTTTCCTCTCTCTCTTCCCCTCCCCCGGTCATGCTCTGTCTCTCTCCCTCTCTCAAAAAATGAATAAAACTAAAACAAATTTTTTTAGGGGCGCTGGGTGGCTCAGTCAGTTAAGCATCTGACTTCGGCTCAGGTCATGATCTCTCAGTTTGTGGGTTCGAGCCCCCCATCAGGCTCTGTGCTGACAGCTCAGAGCCTGGAGCCTGCTTCGGATTCTGTGTCTCCTTCTCTCTCTGGTCCTCTCCTGCTCACGCTCTGTCTCTTGCTCAAAAATAAAGATTAAAAAAATATTTTCTTAATTTTTAAAAATTTTTAGATAAAATACCTATTGTGGGATATGTTTTATAAAACACATAATACATTAGTATAGTTTCACATATATAAAATCATAGACATATGTATGATATACACATATATCAAATATGTACATATTCAAAAAAAGTGTTGCTTAGAGTTTTATATGTTGACTTTTACTCCAAGCCATAGGGAGAGAGAACTTAAATATTCATTCATCTAGGGGAGAAGCAGATCACATTTCCAGTGTGAGAAAGTGGGAGAAAGAAGAGGAAGGGAAGCAAATAGTGTGAGGAAGGGGGACATGTCCCACTCTCTATTTGGGCTTGGGACCCTGTTGGGTCAGTCTAGGAGACTCCCAGAGCAGTGGGCTATTCCTTCTTTCCTCGGGCACCTTAGGGAAAGTCCGCATCCAACCTGGGTGGCCAAGGCTGACAATGGTGAAGAAGTAGGTGGGCTGCAAGAGGGTCTCACGGAGCCCTAAACTCTGCAGTTCTCTGTAAGTACTTACTTGGAACCAGTAGAGCACAGAAAGTTGAGGGAGAGTGAGAGGCCACAGAATGTTACGAACCAAATGACCAGAAGGACAATTGATGCGGGAGCCAAAGAGCCTGCTGAGACCAGCTCCACCTGAGTGAGCACTTGGCAGGCACTGGATATTCAAAAACCAGATCAAACCAGTCACCCTACAGAGAAGACCAAGAAGGACGAGGAGGATGGCTCCCAGACCCACCACCCTCATGAGGACCCGTGCATAGCCATTCCCACTCGGACGCTCCTGCCACAAAATATCATTTGTTATGGGTTGAATTGCGTCCCCCACCAAATTTATATGTTGAATTCCTAACCCTTTAATAAGATTTCTGCACCCAGTCTCAGTGTGGCGAGAGGGGTTTTTCACACACCACCAAGCAATTCTCCGACACCGGCTGGGGGTCCCACAATGTAACTCAGTTCTGACGCTGTCTACCCAGCGATAACATCAGGTTCCACAGGTAAAGGGCTCAGTCCTACTAGACTGCCCTCCCTCCGATACTTCAGATGCCAATTGTAGGCCCAGGTTATCACCCGTGCTTCTTATTGGAGGTTCCAGTGACCTCCCACACACACACCACCCCACCCCCCGCTTTTGGATTTGATTAATTTGCTACAGTGGCTCACAGAACTCAGGGAAACATTTTATTGATGGAAGACACGCATACGGTGAGGTATGAGCAAAGGGCACAAGGCTCCCATGCCCTGGCTGAGCATGCCACTGCCCTTGAATCACACCATCCTGAACGCACTGTGAACTCCATCCTTTTGGGTTTTTACACAGGCTTCTTTACATAGGCACAATGGATTATATCATTGGCCATTGGCAATTGAGTCACCCTGCAGCCCTGCTCCTAGTGCCAAAGATGGGGGCGGGAGGGGGGCGGGGTGGGGGGGAGCAGACTGAAAGTTCCAGCCCTCGAATCACAATGTTGGCTTCGTGGGCAACCAGCCCCATCCTTAGGTGTGGTCCAAGGTTAACTTCATTAACACAACAGAGGACACCTTTATTGCTCTCATCACTTGGGAAATACCCAGAGTTTTAGGAGCTCTGTGTCAGAAATAGGACAAAGGCCAAATATAAACTTCTTACTAGAAATCGTAGTATCACACCCCTAGTACCTCACAATGTGACCTTATTTGGAAATCAGATCGGTGCAGATATAATTAAGATGAGGTCATATTGAATAGGATGAGTCCCTAGTTCATGACTTGTACCCTTATATAAAATGGGAAACTGGGAGACATAATCAACCCTACTAACACCTTGACTTTGGACCTCCAGCTTCCAGAACTGAGAGACGATCAATTTCTATTGTTTCAGCTACTCAGACTGTGGTCCTTTGTTACAGCCATGCCAGCAAATTAATACACCATCTTTCCTAAAGGCCCAAGGTGTGTGGGGAGAAATCTGAAAGACTAGATCTATAGCCAAGAGGGGCTGAGAGAGCCTGGAGAGATTATTCTAAACTAAAAGAAAATGAGGTCTTTTGAATTCCCTTTCAAAGAGACAAGTGGAAGTCTCTGCACCCACCAGAGGAAATAGAGTCCGTAGAGGAAGGTAAGAACAATCACAAGGAATGTTGCCCTTTTCTGTACATCTGAGTATACTAAGATTTCCACCCAGCTCCACTCAATCTCTCAGAGATTTTGGCCTCCTGTTCCTCTCTTTCTGGGCCACCAGAGCCCAGCCTCCTGGATATTTTATGTTTTCCAGTCTGGTCACTTATGATATTATCGTCTTATACTAAATCCCAGCCTCCTTCCTCCCGGCTTAGGCCCAGGCAGCAGCTTCCTAAGTTGTACGGGGGCAGTGACCCACTGGAGCAGTCTGGGCAAGCTCACAAGATTTTGAATTTTCAGGAAGCTTAGGAGCCAGTTGTTAAATACAGGCATTATTTAAAATTAAATTACAGGGGTTCCTGGGTGGCTCAGTTGGTTGAGCATCTGACTTTGGCTCAGGTCATGATCTTGTGGTCCATGGGTTTGAGCCCCATGTTGGGCTCTGTGCTGACAGCTCAGAGCCTGGAGCCTGCTTCGGAGTCTGTGTCTCCCTCTCTCTCTGCCCCTCCCCTACTCACGTTCTGTCTCTCTTTCTTTTTTCTTTTTTTTAAATCTTTTTATTTATTTTTGAGACAGAGACAGAGCATGAGCAGGGGAGGGGCAGAGAGGAAGACACAGAATCCAAAGCAGGCTCTAGGCTCTGAGCTGTCAGCAAAAAGCCCGACGTGGGGCTCGAACTCATGAGCTGTAAGATCATGACCTGAGCCCAAGTCAGACGCCCAACCGACTGAGCCACCCAGGTACCCCCCTTTTTTTTTTAATTTTTTAAAATGTTTTTATGTCTCTCTTTCAAAAATAAACATTAAAAAATTTTTTAATAAAAAAAATTAAATTACAAACACAGTGAAATAAATTGTAGAGTTTTCAAGAAGTAATAAATAGAAGCATAGCTTGGCAGATACATTATGTTTTGTTACAAATTGAAGGTTCGTGACAACCTTACACTGAGCAAGTCTATCAGCAGCATTTTTCCAACTACATTTGTTCACTTCCTGTCTCTGTGCCACATGTTAGTAATTCTTGCAAGATTTCAAAGTTTGTCATTATTATATTTGTTATGGTGACCTGTAATCAGTATGATTCACTGAAAGCTCAGATGATGGTTAGCATTTTTTAGCAATAAAGTATTTTTATTTTTAGCAATAAAGTATTTTTTATAATTTTTAAAATGTTTATTTACTTATTTTTGAGAGAGAGAGCACAAGCAGGGGAGAGGCAGAGAGAGAGAGAGAGAGAGAGAGACAGAATCCGAAGTAGGCTCCAGGCTCTGAGTTATCAGCACAGAGTCATGTGGGGCTCGAACTCATGAACCCTGAGGTCATGACCTGAGCCAAAGTCAGATGCTTAACCGACTGAGCCACCCAGGTGCCCCAATAAAGTATTTTTATTTATTTATTTATTTATTTATTTATTTATTTATTTATCTATTTTTCTTATTTTTTATTTTTTAATCTACATCCAAGTTAGTTGGCATATAGTGCAATAATGATTTCAGGAGTAGATTCTAGTGATTCATCCCCTACATATAATACCTAGTACTCATCCCAACAAGTGTCCTTCTTAATGCCCCTTACCCATTTAGCCCATCCCCCTTTCCATAACCCCTCCAGCAACCCTCAGTTTGTTCTCCATATTTAAGAGTTTCTTACATTTTGTCCTCCTCCCTGTTTTTATATTATTTTTGCTTCCCTTCCCTTATGTTCATCTGTTTTGTATCTTAAATTCTACACTAGGAGTGAAGTCATATGATATTTGTCTTTCTCTAATTTTGCTCTGCATAATACCCTCTAGTTCCATCCACATAGCTGCAAATGGCAAGATTTCATTCTTTTTGATTGCCGTGTAGTACTCCAGTGTATATATATACCACTTCTTCTTTATCCATTCATCCATCGATGGACATTTGGGCTCTTTCCGTACTTTGGCTATTGTTGATAGTGCTGCTATAAACGTTGGGGTGCAACGTTCAAAACAGCACACCTGTATCCGTTGGATAAATACCTAGTAGTGCAATTGCTGGGTTGTAGGGTAGTTCTAGTTTTCATTTTTTGAGGAACTTCCATACTGTTTTCCAGAGTGGCTGCACCAGCTTGCATTCCCACCAGCTGTGCAAAAGAGATCCTCTTTCTCTGTATCCTCCTCGCCAACATCTGTTGTTGCCTGAGTTGTTAATGTTAGCCATTCTGACAGGTGTGAGGTGATATCTCATTGTGGTTTTGATTTGTATTTCCCTGATGATGAGTGATGTTGAGCATTTTTTCATGTGTCTGTTAGTCATCTGGATGTCTTCTTTGGATATTTGTTTTTTGCCCAATAAAATATCTTTAAATTAAGGTGTGTACATTGATTTTTTATACATAGTGCTGTTGCACACTTAATAGACTACAGTATAGTGTAAGCATAACTTTTATATGCACTGGGAAACCAAAAAATTCATTTGACTCACTATATTGTGATACTTGCTTTATTTCAGTGGTCGGGAACCAAACCCACACTATCTCTAAGGTATACCTGTATTCAAAAATCAACATTTTGGTGAGGGAAACAAAGGCAAGAGAAAGTAGCTTAAATGAAATTTCCTTACAGCTTGTAGCCCACTGATCGACGCCTGAAACATGCAGAGCGTGACTTTCCTCAAGGAACTCATGGCTGCCTTACTTCCTTAATATGTCTGTTTCATTAAAGACTGAAATTAACCTTAACAGTTGCTAGCCTGTCAAGGTCCCGAAAGCCTTGCTTCCAAATTCCTTAGAGACTTACGCTATTCCCTAACCCCCACTAATTAAAAAGCGTATGATCAGTCACTCTTCACAATCCCATGATGCTCTTTCTGCCCACAGGTCCTGTCATAAAAATCACCTTTTTGCACCAAAACAAGTCTCAAGAATTCTTTCTTAGCTTTTCACTCATGAACCCCACTTCAAATTTCATCAGTTTCACTCTAGTTTATGATTACCTGTGCTTCTGGGGTGCCTGTGTGGGTCAGTTGGTTGAGCATCCGACTTCGGCTCAGGTCATGATCTCATGGTCTGTGAGCTCAAGCCCCGCATCGGGCTCTGTGCTGACAGCTGGGAGCCTGGAGCCAGGAGCCGGGAGCCGGGAGCCTGGAGCCTGCTTCTGATTCTGTGTCTCCCTCTCTCTCTGCCCCTCCCCTGCTCACCCTCTGTCTCTCTCTCAAAAATAAATAAACATTAAAAAAAAAAAACTGATTATCTGTGCTTTAGAGGTTGTTTGTATCTATTGCCTCTGTATGGTGGAAATAACTTTATAATGAATTGCTACTGTGCATTTCTTGCCTATTTCATGTCCAGTGAAGTCATGCTGGTAGCTTGAAATCGACTATGGTGGCAGCATTTACACCCTGGAAACTGGCAAATACTTCAGCACCACCACCCCCTTCCAGGAGTGCCCGCTGGATTTTACCAGCCTACTTACTAATGCATAGATGCTGACACGGGTGTCTTTGTTCTGATAAAGTAGCAGATGAACCGAAAAAAGCTTGAGAAACAACTGTTATCAGGTGTGCCCTGGTCTGATTTGGGATTGAAACCATCGAGAAGTGATGAAAACAAACCCAGTCTTTCACAGCTCCACAGAGGAGGGAGATACCCAGTGAGACCACCCCTGTGTTCCCAGACTTGGTTGGGACCCTGAACAAGTAGCTACTGACCTCAGTTATCTGTGTTCTCTTTTGCCACTATCGAAGATTCACAGTGCTGAGCGGGGAACCTCTGAGCTGGCTTCTACCGAACCATTTCTAGTCCGGCTTCCCTGCAGCAAGAGAATGAGGAAACTGAGATGGGCCCCAACCTCCAGGACCGAATCACGGCACTCTGAAATCCACTCTGTAAACAACCCCCCTCCGCTGACCAACAGGGTATTTTTACTAGCTGGCGGAGCTGAATCCTTGGGAAGACTGCTCTCTTTACAGAGTAACAGGTATAAAAATAGCAGGTGGCCCCACTTCGGTGATAGGTGCCAAGCACAGTGGTTCTGGGACCACAGCAAGTCACGGCAGCGCTCAGCGCTCGGGGGCTGAGCGGGGCTTGTAACCAGATCCACTACTTAACCAACTATGTGGCCCTGGGCGAGCGATGATCTGTCTAAGCCTCCCATTTCCTCATCTGTAACGCAGGGAAACAGAGACTGTCAACAGTTGAATGAGCCAGATCGAGATTTAAGTATATATTTTCCAGAGTTATAACGTTAACCAATGAATGCAGCAGAGAAGTAGTAGTTTACATATACATAAATGGGAAGGGGGTGTCGTAGAGCTGGTGACATAATCTAATACGTTGCTATGACAGCAGAACAACAGAATTCAAGCATATCATTTAGAGAGAAGGGGTAACTCCCAGAAGCAGTAAAAAACAGAGCGGGTAAATTAGTTACCTTTAGGCTCTGGGACTCAAGGTGGGAAGAGTCACAGCTGTTGCTTTTCATTGCTGGATTTTCCGATTTGGGGTGTTTTTTTTTTTTTTTTTTTTACTTCTTAATCCTATTCATGTGTTCCCTCGATTCGATTTTCAAAGAAGATAGCTGTGTATTATATTAGCTAGAATTGCAGCCTCTTGAGAAGTGAGTTGATTTCATTTGTTCTTTTCTCCGGAGTTGAGTTTACATGCCTTGCGATGGGAACACTGGAAATAGTTTGTTTTCATAGTTTCTAGGCTTTGTAAGTTTCTGTAGCTCCTTTAAGTCTGGTTTGCATGTCTCTTGATTTATATGTTGGTGAATCATTCCAAATAAAGCCTTCTTTTCTTGCAGAAATGTGTGAAGAAATGGCACCGGATGATTCAGAGTTTGAAATGAATGCTTTCATCCCCAGAGCACTAAGCCTGGCGGCCGGAGTCTGCCTCGGGCTTGGTGTCTCCAGCAAACCCCACGCCCACCCCCAGCCCCACCCCCATCTCCAGGCCAAATAGGAAATCTTGGCCCTGTCAACCCCCAATTCACAGTCTTGTAAGGGGTGTTTGGAGAGGCTTCAGGAGACCCACAAACCCCCAGAATTACATACGCAACCGTGTGCTCTCCTGGGAAGAGTCTGTAGTCTTCAGAGTTTTAGTCTCCAGGACCCTAGAACTGAGGGTTAGACCCTAGAACTGTAGGTCTCTGATACTCCTGCCGAAACAAACTTAAGTGGTTTTTACACCCATAGAAACAGTAGACTGTGATTCTCCACCCCTCCTTGTGTTTGTAACTAGAGTGGTGGCTAAGAGCTTCAACTCTGGACCAGACTGCGTGGGTTCGAAGCCTACTTCCACCGTGTCCCAGCTGTGTGGCCTCAAGCAAATGACTTAACCTCTCTGTGCCCCTGCACTCTCAATTAGAGCATGGGGCCAGTAATCGCACCTACCTCGCTGGCTTGTTTTTCTGAGGGTTAAATGAGTTAGTACAGATAAAGTGCTTAGAACGGAGCAGAGTTAGGTGGTCTTTGGCCCATCCTCCAGGCAGACTGACAGTTCCAAGAGGTCACCCCCAGCTGAACTGTGTGGGTAAATCTTCTGTGTGCCTGCAGATGTAGGTGAAGCGCATCCTGGTAATCATGCCTTAGAAGGCCCTAAATGCACAGCTGACACCACAGAGCTCCTTGGAAAAGAGCAGAGCCTTCCAGTTGATGGGCGTTGTGTGTTGAGGGGTGGGGGTCAGAGGTCAGGGTGATTCCTGTATTAAGCACCCCTTCCGTGGCCTCCTGGGACCCCTTTATTTGCTGGGCTAGAATAGCTGGGCTAGAATCCTTACCATCATCCCATCTAACCGCCCTCTTCTGAGCTCACCTGGCCGACACGCCCTCATCCTGAAAGACCCAGCTTGAGTCCCTCCTCTGAGAAGTCTTTTGTGAGCACCTCCTCCCTGCATGAAACCTGTTGTTCTTCCTTGGGGACCCCCTGCACCCTGTGCCCCTGCGTGCCTTTCCCTGTGCCGAGCGATGTTCCCACATTAGCTCATTTACTCCTCACGACAACCCCTGGAGTAAACAGAAGAGATTATTATCCCCCCATTACAGATCAGGAAATTTAGGCTGGGAGAAACTTCTTTATAAAACATCTCTTGGAGTCCAGGACCATGCTTCAATCCCCTTCTACAGACTTCCTCTGATTCTACCTAATTCCAGCAGCATTTTTTTTTTTTTGCCATTAATTTGTTTCAAATCTCCTGTGACCCTCCTGAAGACAGATCATATCTGATTCATTTCTGTACCTCAAACATCCATCACAGTGTGTAGCACACAGTAGGTATTCAATAAATGGATGGATGGATCTTGAATTCAGGCTCTGCAAAATTTCTGCCCCGGCTCTCCCCAGATTACAACCTGGGAAAAAGGCCTCCAGCCTTGGGGCACCTGGGTGGCTCAGTCCGTTAAGCGTCGGACCGTTCACGTCCACTCAGGTCACGATCTCACGATTGGTGAGTTCAAGCCCCTGTGGAGCCCTGTACTGACAGCATTGAGCCTGCTTGGGATTCTCTCTCTCTCTCAAAATAAATAAAACATTATTTTTTAAAGCTTCCAGCTTTGATCTCGTGACTTTTAAGCACTTAATTCAATAAACAAGTATTTATTTAGTGTCTACTACGTGGCAAGCAGGGAGGATACAGCAGGAAACAAAACAGCAGAACCTCCTAGAGGTGCTCGTGTTCTCTTCTCACGGACAGAACCTTCGTGGGGACCTCCTCTCGGCAGCACCATCATGATGCCTCTTGCTAGAAGACTGTGGTGAACAGTACAGACATGCCCTCTTGGAGTTCCAACCCTGATGAATAAATACACGGATAACAACAAAAAACTACTCCCACACTCAAACCAAAATACCGCCAGCTCCCAGGCAGGTTAACAGTCCCGGGGCCCCTGTGTCAGGCACAGGCCTCCTGGTGTCCTCCTCTGGGTTCGCTGTTCCCACTTCCTGGGCCGCTGCTTCCCCCGCCTCCCTCCTCCCGGGTGCTGACCCAGGGGAAGAGCCTGGGCAGGTCCAGGACGCTGCCGTCTCGCCTGGGCTGCTGTCGGCACGGGGATCAGGGGGAGAAAGTGCTGCCAGGAGCGCAGGGTGGGGAAGCCAGGAACTGAGGCGAGAGCTGGCTCTGGGTTGGTGGCAACTGGGACACTGGAGGTCACTTGCAGGGACATACTTCAGAGGCGCTGAGACTGACCAGGGGCCCAGGGTCACAGGGCTCACCACATACGTCTTTCCTGGTATCTTCCTTACAGGCACAGATTTTTGACTATGAAATCCCCTGTAGCTGTTGAAGGGATGGCAAGTATCGTCTCTCACCGCAAAGAAAAGCTCAGATTATGAAGGCTCCGTGCAGAGCCCAGAAGGTGAGTCAGACCAACCCTTGAGTCTTTCCTTCCAGTTGCCCCTCTATCCACCCTACAAGACAAACACGGCTGTGAAGCCATCGGACCTCCTTACACAATGCGACAGGGTCTTCAGCAGCCCTTTCTGGGTCTCCCACACGTGCTCACCTTCCACCCAACTAACCCTGGGCACCATCGGTCTAACACCCTCTTCCACACACCCCTGCAGCTTCCGTAATCAGCTATTTTCACTTCAGTGACTCTATATACGTGCATTGGGTTACTTGGGGTGGACGTGGGGAGGCTGGAATTTAGAGGCTTCTTCACCTTCCAGGGTCCAGATCACCTCTTGATTTGGAGGTATAGGGCTGCAGCCTAAGAGGATTCTCTTATTCTATTAAACCAGTTGAAGGAGAAAGCCCGGAAGGAAATCAGAGTAAAGGAGGGGGTCACAGCATAGGTGCCTGGACGTACTGGGTTTGCCCTTACTTTTATGCAGTGTGGAGCCCCTTTACTTTCTTCCCTCCCTTTCCCCCTGAATAACGCTTCCTTGATTTTTAAGATTCAGTTTAAGGAGCCTCTTCTAAGTCACCTTCCCAGAACCCTCCAGTCCACGGTGACCTTAAGTTGCTGTGGATGTGTAGAGCTGTCACTGCACACGCAGCACATTCAATCACGTGTTGCCGCTGCGTCTTCTCCTGGGTTGAGAACTGGATCTGTTCAGTTTTGGCCACTGGGGTCTGCATGGAGAATACCCTTGAGTGCACGGTCGACGAGGCGAACTCCTTGGGGGCAGAGGGCGTGCCTCTACCTCTGGGAACCTCCCTCGCCCTCTGGCTCCCTGACAGGGTGCGTAAGGGCACACCTCCTTGCTGATCGATGACTGATTCAAGGTGAAAACTTGCTCCATCATCTGATTTCACGCTCGATAAGACAGGGAGGTAGCTGGCACTTTGGGAAGGTGCCCATACCTTGTCTGTTCTTTGGCTCATGTGCTGTTTCAGCAAAAACCAAGGCTGAAGAGAAATCCAGAGGAGTGGAAATTACAGGGAACACTGCTTTTCTCGGCGTGTGTTCCAAAGGGATGATAAAACATCCAAGTACACTTCCATTCCTAGCTCAGAAACCACAACAGACGGAAGCAAGTGTGGGTAGTAATTAGAGGCCAAGGTGAGGGAACAGAGTCATCCATCAGGCCCTGGAAAACCTCATCAAAGGAAATCAGCAGAGAGAATAAATGCTCCTTGGGTTTGTTTTGGAAGAAAGGACGGGGGGTTATGTCCTGGCTCCTGCAAATACAAGAGACTTGGCACTGGCTCGAACCATCCAAAGATCAACCCAGTAATTATGTGTTGTGGGCAGGGCCAGCCTGGTTTCTCAGTGCCACAGCCACTTCCTGTGGTGGGTGGCAAGTCTACGAAGCACAGTGATGCCAAGCTTTCTCGGCTCTCTACTCTGTTGAGAAGTTAGAATAAGGCCAAAGAGCATGGTCTAGAAATACATAGGGAGCCACTGTGAAGGTCATTTGAGCAAGATGCACCAGGTTTCAACCAGAACGGCTAGCTCTTTATGAACAGAAGCTAAGCCACGGAATGTGTTCTGGTGGCGAAACCAGTCTGGGAGAAAATGGATCTCCTGGATGAAAAGGCGCTCACAGGCAGGAAGAGAATGAGGAAGCACCTTCTCTGACCTGGGCCAGCGGACAGTGTGGCCAACTTCATAATCTTTTCCTAGAACTGTACAGAAGCATCCAGGGATTTCTGACCCTGTGAGAAGTTTAGGATCATGGTTGCCACTCTCTCCCTTAGCCCTGGCGTTGGCACCCTTTCTTAAGGGAGATGGCTTCTTTCCCTTCACCCCACCAAATCAACTAAATCAAAATGACCTACTTTGGTGAAAGTTAGTACTTGGGTACCTTCACGTACAGGAGCTTAGGGAGTGGGAGGTACCCAAGAGGAGGAAGTCGTGGTTCCCACAATTTTGGAGGGGAAATGGACTCAAAGGAGGGAAATGGCCATTGGGGATGACAGCTTTGGGAGTGTCTCTCCAAAAAGGAGTCCTTCCCAGGGTAATGCACCCCATGGAGTAACACTCCAGGGTGTCCATCCCTTACGCCCATGTGACTGGGTGGCCCAGGTCCGGGAATGAGGACCAGCCACAGAGCCCCTTTGAGATTAGGGTCTCCAAAGGACCAACCGGAGGTCTCATTAGCTCCACCTCCGTGAAGATCGTGGAATAAAGCCTTGCCCATAGTGAGTGCCAATGATCTCGATAGGACATTTGTGCAAAATCCGCTTACCTCGTGTAAACCCTTTAAATTTTTAGGAGGTGCCCATACTGAGATGTGTTACTCAGCATTATAGGAGTTACTTCCTCACATGCTATGGTTGGCATGCAGTTCACCGACTTGGTAAAGATAGCTAGTAAGCTAGAGAACAACATGCCTGCTGTCTCTTTTTTAGTTCTCTACAGACATATGTCACCACAAAGTCTTTGAATTTTCTTTCCCAGCTGTATTGAGATATAACTGATTGAATGTATTTAAAGATGCAAAAAATTAAGCAATTAATTCAAATAATAATTTCAACAATTATTTTTATGTATTTGCTAACGTTTATATTAATATTTGTTCATGGGATAAGATCTAGAAAACCCCAGAAAATTACTAAAACAATCTCTTCATCTTTTTTTTTTTAATTTTAGAGAGAAAGAGAGCAGAGGAGAGGGGCAGAGGGAGAGAGAGAATCCCAAGCAGACTCCACACTCAGCACAGAGCCTATAGGGGACTTGATCCCATGCCCCTGGGATCATGACCCAGGCCGAAATCCAATGCTTAACCAACTGGGCCACCCAGTTAAATAATCTTTTTGGTTAAAATAATCTTTTAGGGGCACCTGGGTGGCTCAGTCAGTTAAATGTCCGACATCGGCTCAGGTCATGATCTCACTATTCCCGAGTTTGAACCCTGCACTGGGCTCTGTGCTGACAGCTCAGAGCCTGGAGCCTGTTTCAGATTCTGTGTCTCCCTCTCTGTCTCTACCCCTCCCCCACTTGTGCTCTCTCTCAAAAATAAATAAACACTAAAAATTGTTTTAAATAATCTTTTAATCTCTTATAATTGCACAAATCAGAGTTAGCCACCACTACCTTGCTGTAAATATGCTTCCAGTATTCTCTCTGCCCTCCTTTCTACTTTTATCTTTATTGATTTATTTTTTAAGTTTATCCATTTTGAGAGAGATAGAGAAAGTGTTGGTGCGAGCAGGGGAGGGGCAGAGAGAAACAGAATCCCAAGCAGGCTTCTTGCTGCCAGTGCAGAGCCTGACATGGGGCTCAATCCCATGAGATCTCATAATCTCGATCATGAGATCACGACCTCAGCCGAAATCAAGAGTTGGATTCTTAACCAACTGAGCCACCCAGGTGCTCCCCACCCCTTTTTATTTTAAAAGTTGAGATCCTATGATGTTATATCTGGTATACATCTGTGTGCACACGCACACGCACACGCACACACACACACACACACACACACATCTTTTATTTAATCATATTGTAAATACTGGCAATGAATATTTTCTTCATGCACTTCTAGAACCCCTACCACAATCAAGATACAAAATATTTCCATTACCCCAAAAAGTTCTCTGGGCCCTTTCCCAGTCAGTTCCCTCAATCCCCAGCTCCAGGAAACCACCCATCAGCTATCTGTCATCATAGATTTGTTTTTCTAGTGTTCATATAAATGAAATCATACGGTATGTATTCTTTTGTGTTGCCTTCTTTCACTCAGCATAGTGTTTTTGAAGTTCATCCACATTTTTGCAGGTCTAAGTATTCATTCCTCTTGATTAAGTAGCACTGTTTATTCCATTGTACGGATACACCACAGTTTATCAACATTCACCTGTTGATAGATATTTGGATTGTTTTCAGTTTGGGGCTACTATGAACAAAGCTTCTATGTACAGGTCTTCGTATGGACATATGTCTTCATTTCTCTCGAGTAAATATCTAGGAGTAAAGTTGCTGGATCATAAGGTCTTATTTTAAATAATCAATTAAGTTTATATATTCAATTTATACATTTTAGGGGCACCTGGGTTGCTCAGTCAGTTAGGCATCTGACTCTTGATTTAGGCTCAGGTCATGATCTCACAGCTCGTGGGATGGAGCCCCATGTCGGGCTCTGCTCTAACGGCACGGAGCTGGCTTGGGATTCTTCCTCTCTCCCTCCCTCTCTGCCTTCCCCTGCCTGCTTTCTCTCTCAAAATAAATGAATAAAACTTTACTTTAAAATATATACATTTTAAAAAGTCAAAGCGTTCTTCAAAGTATTTGTACTGTTTTATAGTCCCACCTGTTAGGATATGATCGTTCCAGTCCCTCCACATGCTCATGAACACTTGTAGCCATTTGATTGTGTCATTACATATACTGCTTTTGGGTTTTGTTTTTGCCTTTTTTACATAGACTGTTTTTTTTTTAATTTCACATTCTATCATGAGTGTTACCCATGATATTAAAAATTCTTTATAAATGTCACTCTTTGTGGATGTATTATATATCATTATATAGGGGAATTGTACTTCTGTTTAGTAATTCCCTATTGGTGAACATGTAGGTTGTAGTTTTCTCCATAAATAATGCTGTGAAAACATCTTTGTCAGAATAAGTGGTTACTTCCTTAGGACAAATTACTTAAGTAATTCTTTCTAATGGTAGTAAAAAAGAACAAAATCATCTATAATTTTACCACTTTGAGATAGCCAAACCACACCACCAAGTAAAGTCAATTTTTTAAAAATCTACCTTGGGGTGCTTAGGTGGCTCAGTCAGTTGAGCATCCGACTTCAGCTCAGGTCATGATCTCACAGCTCATGGGTTCGAGCCCAGCGTCGGGCTCTGTGCTGACAGCTCGGAGCCTGGAGCCTGCTTTGGATTCTGTGTCTCTCTCTCTCTCTCTGCCCCTAACCCACTCACATTCTGTCTCTGTCTGTCTCAAAAATAAATAAACATTTAAAAATAAAAGAGATATCTTCGTTTGGAAAAATAAAAAGAATCAAAGCAGAGAAAAAAATGTATTTAGGACTCTTAATACCTACTATCAAGAGCTCATTTCTGGGCATTTTGGTACCAGGAGAAGAGATTCTAGCATTTCAATCTGCCCAATGGGCAGCTTTGGATTCTTCCAATGGAAGGGGTCCAGACCTTGAAGATAATTCCCTACAGATCTCACAGCAAACTGTAGAGATGCTATCTCTCAAAATGTCAAGTGGAGCCCTAACCCTCCAGAAGAAGCGGAATGTACAAAACTCAGAAGTGAAATAACAGGCTCTTTTTTTCAGGCACTCTCATCCTCCCCTGTCAAATATATATATACATGATTCTACAAAGCATTCTCATAGAATCCTCCCATTTCTGGGCTTTGGAAAGAATGCATTGCTAGACACACCCTCTCTAGATCCAGGGAGGAACTTCCTAAAAGCTGGGTGGTGTGTGTTCAAAGAAAAGAGAGGCTCTGAGTTGGACTGTTAGGACAGGACTTGACAGGCAAATGTCTCAAAGCCCCAGGCAGGTAGATGAGCACCTGAGGAAGACTCACAGGTAGAAACCATCCACTCTCAAGATGGTAAGAAAGGAAGAGAAAAACAACTTTTTTTTTTTCCATCCAGAGGTTATAGTTATAGGAGGGTACACTCAAGCAATTCCTAGGCAGACTGAAGAAGCAACACTTGGAAAATGTGTGCCAAAGTCGCCTTGGCACTTTCTATGCACCACACACTGGATTGAGTGCCTTATGTGCATTAGCTCTAATATTTAATATTCACAGTGACTCCATGAGGTTGTTAGCACTATTAACCCCAATTTTGTAGACAAGGAAATAGAGGCTCAGAGAGCTCATGTGTGACCTGAGCCTCTCTGACCAGATCCATATTATATGGATCCACATAGCCCAGTAATTCCCAGTCCTTTCCCCTTCTCCCACAGCAAGCAGCTCTCAGAAGAGTGCCTACTAATATTACCTCTGCTCTGTTCATTATATCCACATCTTCATCTACAGCTGGTCGCACTGCTGCTTTGGAAAGTATATACACCAGGATAGAAGAACAATGAATGATCCTCCTGGGGCACCCTGGTGAGGGAGACGGCCTGTGTAGAACAAAGGGCACTGGTCTGGGGATTAGAAGGGCTGAGTCCTAGCTTGAGATCTGCCATCAATAGCCTAACAACCATGGGTAAGTCATTTGACCTCTCTGGGTCTCTGTTGGTTCCTCTGTATGGGTACTGACACGCCCCCAGCATCCTTTTCCCCATTTGATGATAAGGCTTCTGTCAGGGCTCCTTGTGGGCATTGAGACTGTGTACGTTAGTATGAAGCCTCTTAGAGCCCTCAGCTACAAGAGCAAACAGCCTGGATTCCATCTTCCAGCTCTGCCACTTACTGGCCTTAGTCTCTCCTCTGCAGAATGGACCTACTTCATGGGGTTTCGTAAGGTTCAAAGCGACAATGCCGGAATAAGCAGTACCTATGTGTTATGATTACTGTTAGTGGCATGGAATCTACATATCCCCACACCTCAGTTGATTTTGCTTGTTGTCTAAGTCCCATGCGTCAGTTCCTATGATGAAGAAATGAATTTCAGACAGGCCTCTGGTTCTCTCCAGAAGGTTGCAAGAGGCAGGACACATGCTCGGTGCTGTTATTTAAAGGCATTTAAACCCAGAGCCACTAAGACAGCTGACTCCTTATTGAGGAGAAAGCCTCCTGCCTCTTGGTTCACTGCACAGTGATCTTATCATTGGCAAGATGCTCCCCCAGAAGGAAACAACACTAGTATGGTGTCTGGAGTCAAATTCCGTTGGGGATGTGTTCACCTGGGATCTGCAACCAGGGCAGAACCAGGAATACAGGAAGACGGGGAGCAGGAGGGGAAGGCCTTCTATAGACATTACCCATCTGCTTTTCATTTTAGGGACTGATGAGACTGCAGTGTCCCTGCTCCTGTATTTTAATAAAATTGTCCCAGTGGCACATCGCCTTAAAACCTGGAGGCACATCACACTAATTCAGACCAGGTGGACTTTGTAAAATGTCAGCACTTGAGACTATTTCATTCAACTCAAAATATTTTCTAATTTCCCTTGTGATCTCTTCTTTGACCCATCGGATATTTAAGTGTGTTGTTTCATTTCTAAATATTAAGGGATTTTCCAGATATCCCTTCTAGTTTATTGACTTCTAGTTTATGATTCCATTGTGGTTAGAAAGCATACTTTGATTTCAATTCTCTTAAATTTGCTAAAGTTTGTTTTATGGTCCAGATTATTAGTGGGGCACACTTTGTGTGCACTTGAAAAGAATGGGTATTTACTGTCAGGTGGAATGTCCTATAAATGTCAGTTAGGTCAAGTTGGTTACTAGTGCTGTTCAAGTGTTCTCTAAACTTACTATTCTACCATCTGCTTTGTCTACTCACTCCATCTTCCTGAGGGAAAAGTGTTGAAATCTTCAACTATAATTATGAATTTCTCCATTTCTTCTTCCATTTCTATCATTTTTTTATCTCAGATATTTTGAAGCTCTGTTATTAGGTACATTTATATTTAGGATTGTTATGTCTTCTTGGTAAAATTATTCTTTTATCATTATATAATGGACTTCTTTGTTGCCAGTAATACTCCTTGTATTTAAAGTCCACTCCAGCATTCTTGTGATTTACTGTTAGCATGATTTATCCTTCTTCATCTTTCTACTTTTAATTTATTTGTGTCTTTATATTTCAAGTGTGTTTCTTATAGGCAGCATCTAGTTGGGTCTAGCCTTTTTTATTCAACCTGATAATCTCTCCCTTTTATTAGGGGTGGTTTAGGCTATTTACATTTAATGTAGCTATGGATATGTTGGATTTCAATCTACCTTCTTGCTAGTTGTTTTCCATTTGTCACATCTTTTCTTTGTTTCTTTTTACTCTTTCCCTGTCTTCTTTTGAATTCATTTAGTATTTTTTTATTATTCCATTTTACCTCCACTTAAATTTATTTATTTATTTATTTATTTATTTATTCTCTCTCTTTTTTTTTTTTTTTTTTTTTTTTTTTTTTTTTTTTTAAGTAAGCTCTACCCCCAACACGGGGCTCAAACTCACAACCCCAAGATCCAGAGTCACATGCTCCTCCAACTGAGCCAGCCAGGTGCTCCCTCCACTTAAACTTTTTAAATTGAAAGTGTTGCCATAAATACTGAAACCTTTTAATGTACTGAGTCTTTTTTTTTTTAAGTTTATTTATTTTTGAGAGAGACAGAGACAGTGCAGGTGGGGGAGGGTAGAGAGAGAGGGAGAGAGAGAGAGAATCCCAAGCAGACTCCACACTGTCAGTGCAGAGCCCAATGTGGGGCCTGAACCCATTAAGCCACAAGATCATGACCTGAGCTGAAACTGAGTCAGCTTAACCTACTGAGCCACTCAGGCACCCTATACTGAGTCTCTTAATGTATTTTTAACTAGAGGTCCTTTTTTTTCTTTTTTTTTTTTTTTAATTTTTTTTTTCAACGTTTATTTATTTTTGGACAGAGAGAGACAGAGCATGAACGGGCGAGGGGCAGAGAGAGAGGGAGACACAGAATCGGAAACAGGCTCCAGGCTCTGAGCCATCAGCCCAGAGCCCGACGCGGGGCTCGAACTCACGGACCGTGAGATCGTGACCTGGTTGAAGTCGGACGCTTAACCGACTGCGCCACCCAGGCGCCCCGAGGTCCTTTTTATTTTAACTGAAAGAGCATAGACTTTGGAGTCAAACAAACCTTCATCTGTAATGTGGCTCCACTAACTGGCTATGTGACTTTTGTCAACTATAGGACTCAACTTCCCCATTTGTAAGATTGAAATAATCATTACTAATTTTTAGAGTACAATGAGAATCAAATGAAAAAAATAATTATGATAGCTAGCATAGGTCTAAAACATTAACAAATGCTTAATTAATGTCATTTGCTTTAATTTTATTTGTTGTCTTCACACAGCTGTTTCTAAAAGAGGTTTGAATGCTACCAAGGAAGCAAATACCCGGCCTATTTCCTACCACTTCTGATATCCTTCATGAGCCCAGAGCAGACACTGCTAATCAACCACAGCACTGTTTTATTATTTTATTTATTTTTTTAATGTTTATTTATTTCTGAGACAGAGACAGAGCATGAGTGGGGGAGGGGCAGAGAGAGAGAGGGAGACACAGAATTGGAAGCAGGCTCCAGGCTCTGAGCTGTCAGCACAGAGCCCGATGCGGGGTTCGAACTCACAAACCGTGAGATCATGACCCAAGCCGAAGTTGGTGGCTCAACCAACTGAGCCACCCAGGCACTCCAGCACTGTTTTAAATAAACTCAGACACATCATGCCAACCAAATGGAAAAGGGCCAAAATAGAAAACCTATCTACCACCAAAGGCTAATATATCAACCCTACTTAAAGTTGTTTTTAATACATTTATTATTGTAAGTGGGTTAAATCTGCCTTTCCTCTAACAACTTTTTATGTTGCTTGCTTAATCAAATCCTTCACTAAAGGTGTTGCAAGGGAAAACTTCAGTTTGTTCAGGTCCAGTGATCCCAAATGCTGAATCAATGAGGTGTATTTGGCATCTGTGAAACCAGATACCAAAGAAGAGAACAGGGTGAAAGCAGAGACATCGGCCAGACATCAGGAGCAGGACCGCAAGGCCGGCTCATCGCCTCTTAGTTTAGAGTCTGACACAAGCATGTGATGAGGGCCTGGCGTCTCATGACGGGCACCGACTATTCCTCCTGGGGCCTCGGGTGTCACTCAGCAATGGATGGACAAAGGACGATCTGTCATTTGTCATTTGATTTGAAAAAGGCCTTGACCTTGTACCATAGCAAAGCACTGAACACTCCTTGTCCAGCTGCCTCTCTCCTGCCCAGCCCTGAAAATAAAGACTTCCTGTTAATGATGCTGGGGCCATTGGCCATGTCCAGAGACAAGCTGGTGCTCAGGAACATGTATGCAGCTTTGTCTCCTCAGGATCCTGAGCCTGCTGGGTGGGGACTGACTTGGTCAGTGGCACCACAGCTGCCCTCCTTGTAACCCCAAGAAGGACTGATTTATAACAGAACTGCCTTCTTATTATTTAGGAAAACATCAGTGAGAAAACAACCCCAATGTCTGAAGGGAGATTAAAAGAGGTCCCCTAACCTACTCTAAGCCCGGATCTGCAAGGACATCTGTGTTCTCCACCACCACCCACCTTGCTCTCTTTTCTTTTTTATGTTTATTTATTTATTTATTTATTTATTTATTATTTTGAGAGAAATAGAGGGTGCAAGTGGGGGAGGGACACACAGAGGAGGAGAGAGAGAATCCCAAGTAGACTCTGCACTGTCAGTGCAGAGCCCAACGCAGGGCTTGAACTCATGAACCACAAGATCATGACCTGAGCCAAAGTCAGATGCTTAATCAACTGAGACACCCGGGGGCCCCTACTATTTCTCCTTATTGTTCTTATTATGGAAAGTTTCACAAAAACATCCAGGGCGTGGGTGGGGTTTCTTAAATTTTCGCACATTACCATAGAGTGTTCTATACTTGCACCAATTTGAAACATAGAAATAAACTGAATGAGTGCTTTCTTCTAACATACTTCTGTGATTTGGGCAGATATTACCAGAATCCTTAGAAACAGAGTTGGAGGAGGGGCACCCAGGTGGCTCAGTCCGTTGAGCTTTCGACTTTGGCTCAGGTTGTGATCTCATGGTCTGTGAGCTTGAGTCCCGCATCGGGCTCTGTGCTGACAGCTCAGAGCCTGGAGCCTGCTTTAGATTCTGTGTCTCCTTCTCTCTCTCTCTCTCTCTCTCTCGGCCCCTCCTCCATTCGCACTCTATCTCTCTCACACACACACACACACAAATAAACTTAAAAAAAAAAAGAAACAGAGTTGGAGGAAAAAGTTCCTTCTACTCCATTTATCACAGATAAAATGTCTTACTCTGGCATTTATTATTTACTGTTTTGAAAATGATTTGGTCCAAATGTGTAAGAATGGTTAAAAATAGATGATAGATAGATAGATGATAGACAGATAAACACACACACACACATACGATTCTCACTCTGAGTTTTCAGTGGAGGAGGTGCAGCTTAAACCCTTAGCCTCAGAGTTCTTGTTGCCCCTAATACTGCTTTATGTTCATGATCATTTGGAAATGTCATAGCTCTATGCCAACATTACTTAGGCAAAATAAAAACAGTAACAATATCAAAAAACCACTTAAATGTCAATGGAACATCTACTTTAAGCTGGCTGCTTTCATATGCACTCTCTCATCTCATCCTTATCAGGGTCCTCTGAGCTGAACATATTAAGCCCTTGTCCAGAAAAACTTGAGTGCCAATGAACAGCCTACCCAGAATAGACAGTTACATGACAGAGCTGGGATTTTTTTTTTTTAAGCTTTTATTTTTAAGTAATCTCTACACCCAATATGGGGCTCAAATTCACAACCCTAAGATCAATAACTGCATGTTCTTCTGACTGAGCCAACCTGATGTCCCCAGAGCTGGGATTTGAACCCAAGCCTAGAACCTGACTCTAAATCCAATGTTTGTTCAACTCTTCCTTATATATAAAGAGGGGCATTACTTCCCTGAGACCACAATGTTGAAATGTGGACTTTTTTTTTTCTATTCAGGATATGGAGTCCCTACAAGTTACATGAATTTCTTCCCAACACAGAGGGCAGGAGAGGAACTGGGAGAGGCCACCCCATCCATTCCCACGATTGGCCACTGATGGACCCCGAGGCAGGGTAGGGTGCCAGCAGAGCCAGGAAGTGTCGCTCAGTGCTATCAGCCCCTGGAGCAACAGCTCCTGTCCCCTCACCATGCCTCCTCTTCCTCATGCCACCATGTTCCTCACTCTGCGTGCCAAGTGTGGTTCATGGACCTGACAGAAGCTGTCACTCCTAGATCTCCTCTCAGCTTCACCTCAAGAAATGCTCTCACCTCCCCACTTTCTTCGAAGTTCAGTTCAATGTCTGGGCTTCTGTGAGCCTTTGGTGATTCCCAGGCAAAAGTCATCAGTCAGCCTCTATGCTTCTACATAGCAGTTGGCACCTGAAATGTGCCATCTTTCACCCTTTTCTTGGTAGACTATGCAGTCTCTAAAGGCAGGAGACAAGCATTACTAGTCTAAGGGCCTAACACAGGTCTTCAATAATGGTTACTTAAACTGAATGGAATTTAATTAAATTGAATTAAACTGGTTCATTGAGACAAAATTCAGGGAGGAACATATTTTATGATTTGTTATGAAGACTATTTGCTAATGTTTCTGCAATATCAAAAGATTAAGGAGCAAATGTTCTCACGAACATATTCAGGCTTGTAATCTTGACTGAATATGTGATTGACTATGTATATTGTGTGTAAGGCAGACACCGCTGGGTATATAAGGTTAATAATTTTGTGAGATAAGAATGTGATAGAATGAGGCAATTTTGAAATTATGACTAAACCATGTGTCCTTCACAGAGTTGACCCGAATTAGCACTACAGATTTAACCATTAGTTTGAGATAGTCTTTCAAATGCCTAGGAAGAGACTCAAGAATCACTTCCAGGAGCCTGTTCTAGAAGTTTTCCTATCCATAGTCATCAGCCAATAACCACACACTTCTTGGGGCTTTGCATAATCATCTCATGCCATCCTTCCCATGATGTTATAAGGCTGACGCTCTTGGCTTCCCCACTACTCACATGGAAAAGTGAGGTAGCTTGAGGGAAAGTAAGGCCTGCCCAAGGCCTCACAGGGAGTAAGTGGTGGAACGGGTTGTGAACCCGGGCAGTCTGGCTCCAGAGTCCATGCTCTGTGCTCTCCAGCTACGACACACCGGCCCACTAATCTACTTCAAGCAAACTCATCCTTAGACCTAGCTTAATCTGAATTATTAATATTTACCTCTTGATTTCCAGGTGTGCCCTCTGTGGAAGAGAGAAAAAGATATTCAACACTCTCTTTATAATCACGCCATGAATATTAGAAGATAGTTTTTAGGCCGTTTTTGAGTTCTCTTTCTGATATGTTTACTAATTCCATTTAGCTTAAAATGTCTCTTAGAGATTCTCCACCCCACCCCTGGTCATCTCAGCCACCCACAGTTCTCAGGGCCCACTGAATTGTTTTTAGATAGTCTTCCCAAATTATGAAGGCCCTAACTGGATAGGCATGTTCTCTAGCTAAGGCCCTACGAAGGCCATATGTGGGAAAGTATTCAGAAATTGTGCTTATCTTCTCCACATTAACATTCCAGCATTATGTTCTTTTGTTTTCCCAATATTTTCCCTATTGCTGACTAACTTTGGAGTTGCGACCCAGCTGTTAACTTTGAAACTTTGTAACATTTTATTTTTTACTATAGTGCTTGTGAGCCATTTCTCATCTTGTATTTACGGTGCAAATCTTTTTTTTTTTTTTTTTTTTTTTGTCAAGGCCAATCTAAAAGGGTCATATTGAGTTTAGTTCTCAGTGTTGGGATGTTGCCAGCTCCACCTAATTTGGTATCATCCACCAAAAGCAAGATATTTATTCTCAACTCCATCATGTGGGTCACTGAAGAAAGTATTTATATAAACCTCTTTTCCCATAAATATACTTTCCTGGTTTCCAGATAGTCTGGGAGTGGTGAACTGAGTTCACATTTTAATCTTTGCCAAGAACTGCAGTTGATTATCTAAGCATTATGCCGACTTATGAAGAAACAATCAAAATTCATTTCCAAATCTGAAGAAATACTGATGTTTGGCCACTGCTCAGTTCCTGGAGGACAATCAAAGTTGAATTTATTCTAAATACAGGAGGGACAGCAGCATTCTTTGGAAGAAGCAAAAGCTTGGCCTCGATATCTGGAACTTACTGAGAGGTCTCTGCCCCTCATCTTGCTTCCAGAATGGCATTCCTTTTAGTTATTGCTAACCAGAGAAAATGTACAGTCTGGTAGCAAGCCAGGGCAATGATGAACTGAAGTATTGGAAGCCTTTAAACACAGGTTTTTATATTGTTTATTTTATATCTTGTGCCCCAGAGAGGAGAAGGTAGACCTTCTTTTAAAAAATGAAGCTTCGGGGCGCCTGGGTGGCGCAGTCGGTTAAGCGTCCGACTTCAGCCAGGTCACGATCTCGCGGTCCGTGAGTTCGAGCCCCGCGTCGGGCTCTGGGCTGATGGCTCAGAGCCTGGAGCCTGTTTCCGATTCTGTGTCTCCCTCTCTCTCTGCCCCTCCCCCGTTCATGCTCTGTCTCTCTCTGTCCCAAAAATAAATAAACTTTAAAAAAAAAAAAAAATTTTTTAAAAAATGAAGCTTCATGGCTTTTTGTGGGCTTTCCATATTTGTAGGGTGAACTGATGCATTGCTTCTGCCAAAAAAATCCCAGACCTGGCCGATAATCAGAACCACCTGGAAAGTTTGGAAAATTCACAGAGTCAACCCTTTCCTAGACTTCCTGAATCTTCATCTTGGAAGTTGGTGTTAAGAAATGGGGGCAGGGCATCCCTATTTTTTGAAACCTCCCCAAACTGATTAAATCATTTATGGTTAAATCCACGGAATGGATTGCCAAGGAGCCATTTGAAAAGGCTACAAGTGCTGATATGGAAAGATCTCACATTAGCCATACAGAATGTGTAGTAGTATGTGTGTGTAGTAGGATTCACCTCATTGGGATGAATTTGTCATGAATATACACCTTCCACATACTTACATACATCCACCTATATGTGTATACTGCATACATTCAGGTGCTTCACCAGAAGCACCTGTCAATCAGGAAGAATGCCACCAGAGCACCTCTGCCTGGTGTAACCCCTTGAGATGACAGATCATAGGGGACAGGGAATGAAGGGAGGGACCAGGGAGTTTGGGGTCCCATGGGGGTAGAGCCAGTGTCTATTTACCAACTGACATGGAAGTATTTCAACATTTTATACCATGTAAGGCTTCGTCCTGCATTTACACGCAAAAAAAAAAAAAAAAAAAAAAAAAAAAAAACCAAAAAAACAATTCTGGAAGTTTTCCTAAGAATCTGAGACCAGTGGCCTATCTCTCCATCAACACTGTCTGGTTGATTTAAGTAGACAGATAATTTACTGGGAATATACTGGGTAGAATTATCAGGAAAGCTTAGAAAACAGACAAGAATAAAGGGAGGGCAGATGATTAGTCACAACCACAGGCAAGGCCACATTCCTGCACCCAATGCTGACGCCACCCCCTCATCACTGGAGGTTGCTGCTGTCACCACTGCTACTTGCAAACTTTAGAATAGCACTTGGTGCATCATGTCATGACTATCTAAACATTTATCTGTCTCTCCCACTGGACCGTGAGCTCCTTGAACTTAGGAAGAACATCTTAATTCCTCAGTTTCCAGCCCCCACCCGAACCGGGCACCCAGTGAGCAGAGCATTGAGTGAAATAAATGGGCAAATAAAATTTGGCTTCTAGATATTATGTTAGTAGAGCAGAGTGAGGGCCATATCTAGCTGTATGTGTCACTTTATTATTTATTTACCTATTATTTATTAAGTAGGCTTCGCACCCAGCGCAGAGTGCAACACAGGGCTTGAACTCATGACCCCAAGATCAAGACCGGAACTGAGATCAAGAGTCAGACCCATAACTGACTGAGCCACCCAGGCACCCCTGTATGCGTCACTTTAGACCGTTCTAGAAAATGAACTGGTGCACGTGCTTTCCCATCCTTCATTCCTCCATCGATGGTCTATCAGATGTGGCTTCAACAAAAATATTGGGTTGGGTTTCATGGTGGATTCATTCTGTCTCTTTCTTTGAATTCAGCATTCTTTTCAGCAGAGATGGTATAAACCATGGTTCCATGAAGTGATTATCTTAATTTCAAATCTTACACCCAGCCTGAAGTGGGGCTAGGGGGTCAACTGTGCTTCCATCTCCTTTAGGACTTTTGATTGCCTACATACATGAAAGAATGCCCAACCACATCTCTGAGCCTGTTCTACACAAGCCACTTGAAACCAACATGGTTGCTAGAGTCCAGAATCCTGGAGAGAAGAATAAAAATAAACTGTATCTTAAGAACTGCAGCAGCTTTCATATAAAAGCCAGGAGTTGAGACCATATACCAGAACCCAGGCTCCACTTGACCCACAAACATGCTACGTAACTCTTCCAATTTTCATCTGCTTTTTTCCAGCCCATGAGAGGAGTCAGAGACTGGGAAGCTGTGAAGATAGAGGGTAATAGCATGCTAATAGCAATCACGAAGAAGAAAGTAGATGGCCTTTGTTTATTGATGATTATATACTATTCATTCACAGAAAAAGACCTAATACAATTCACTAGAAAAGATAGAAGCTCAGAAAAGTGAAAACTCACATTCACACCAAAATCTGTACATGAATGTTTGTAGCAGCCTTATTGGTGATAGTCTCCAAACTGGAAATGACCCAGATGCCCTTCAAAGGATGAATTAAATAAACTGTGTTACATCCACGTCACAGAGTACTACTCATCGACAAAGGAGCAAATCACTGACACATGCAACAACCTGAATGAATGTCCAGAAAACTATGTTGAGTGAAAAAAAGCCAATCCCCCAAAGTTACATAATGTATATAACATTCTTGAAATGACGAAACTATAGAAATGGAGAACAAGTTAGCGATTACCAAAGGTTAAGGAGACGGTGGGGACAGAAGAGAGTAGCTATAAAAGGGCAGCATCATGCATTCTTGGAGAGATGGAATGTTCTGCATCTTGACTGAATCAATATCAATATCTGGTTGTGAAACTGTACTATAGTTTTGTAAGATGTCACCATTGGGAGAAACCAGGCAAAGAGTTCACAGGATCCCTTGGTATTATTTCTTAAAACTGCATGTGAATCTGCTATTATTTCAAAGTAAAAATAATAAAAAATGAAACAAAAGAAAAGATATAAAAGTAGAAAATAAAAACCTAAGAGGTCAAAACTCTAAGTTCTTGTGATCAAGCATTACATTTATTTCTGAGAGTTCTTATAGCAAAAGAAAAAGGAAACCATGATTGGTCAGATATTCTTGTTTCCTCATGAAAGTAATTATGGTAAATTTTGGGGAGACACAATCTTTCCCCTGGGAGTCAATTCTAAAAGGGCAATGAACTTAGTCTTAAAATACAACCCCAGGGCACAAAATAAATTCTACAGGTGGGGCGCCTGGGTGGCTTCATCGGCTGAGCATCCGACTTCAGCTCAGGTCATGATCTCATAGTTCGTGAGTTTGGGCCCCGCATTGGGCTCTGTGCTGACAGCTCAGAGCCTGGAGCCCGCTTCGGATTCTGTGTCTCCCTCTCTCTCTGCCGCTCCCCCACATGCGCTCTGTCTGTCTCTGCCTCTCAAAAATGAAGAAAACTAATAAAAAAATTTTTTTTAATAAAAAAATAAGAAGATCTACAGAGGTGAAGCCAGCTCAGGGCTCAGGTGCTATTCCTTTTAATGCTTGAGGACTCATGACTTGGTTAAGGGATCCTATGGGAAAAAATGATGCAACTTCCATGGCCAGTCTTATACCTAAATGGCATAGATGATCACCCAAAAAGTGTGGCTTCAGGGAAACCAACAAGACACTCTTCACAGCCCAGCTATGTCTTTCCAGTGTGGTATCTGAAAGTCCATCATTAGCTATATGCACTCCTCTGGGCTGAGAATTTTTGGTCTCTGGTTTCCTCTACTGACAATTCAGAGAGCGGGCCTTGCTCAAGTGGTGCACACACAAGGGGCCTCTGAGCGTCAAAGAGACTTGGAGAAAGAATGTCACACCTTCTGCTTTCCCTGCTGTGATGACAGATGTCTCTTCTCTCTAAGGGCAACCCCCAACCTATGCTTCCCAACCTCCCTGTAGGAGGTTCTCACCTCCTACAAGTATCCCTTCTCTCTCTCCTGAATCATCAGTTTGCCCTGTGTCAGCACAGACTCGTTCTTTAACCTCGGATCTCTAAAAGCCAAAGATCCAAACAATCCAACACTAAAGCTTCACCTCCTTGACAGCACATCTTCCCCTAGCTCCTGCGCCATTTCTTCCTTTCCCTTCACGGCAAACTCTGCACTGGCCAGAGGCTTGGTCTCCACTTTCTCGCCAGCCTTTCACTACTCAGCCCTCATCAAGGGGGCGCCACACTTGGAGCCTGCACAGTGGACCTCTATGTTCCCAACCTTGGCAGTCACTTCTGTTATTATCGTACCAGTTCGTCCTGCAGCATTTCTGCCCAGCTGCCACCCCTACTTCATGGCAGGCTCTTTTCTCTTGTCTACCATGACTCTCTCCATCATGTGTTTCTTCGTACCTCACTGGCTTGTGGCACATTCTGAAGGCGGGGTGAGCTGCTGGAGCAAGTAAGGGATTTGCTGCGTTTTGTTTGCTCCTCCTCTGCCCCCTTACATGTAGAGTGTCCTTTGTCTTCTCTATCTTCACTCTCCTTAGGTAATCTTAACCAATCCGAGAGCCATTGACTCCCAAATCTGTATTTCCACCTCAGGTCTCTCCCCAGAACTCCAGATCTCTCTATCCAAACGCCAACTCAACTCCACAGGGATGACTGATTGATGTCTCAAAGTTAACAGTCCAAAAACAGAAGTGAAGATTTCTCCCTCAACCTGTTTTTCATCCATTCTGCCCTATGGAAATACCAAACACCCAATTGCTCAGGCCAAAAACTTTAGAGACTTCCTTGCTCTCTTTCTTCTCTTCCCCAACAGCCAATCCATCAGCAAATCCTGCCAACTCTGCCTTATCTAGAATCCATCCCTGGTCCAGCTTACCACCTTCCCTCTCCTGGGCCACCTCTGTAATCTCTAATTGACCTCCAGCCTCTATTCTCCACCCCTCCAACCCTAACCTCAGCCCATCTTCCACACAGGAGCCAGAATAATCTTTTCAAACATAAATGGGATCGTGTCACTCCTTTGCCTACAACCCTCCACCGGATTCCCATCCAATTAGACAAAATCCCTGCAACCTACAAAGCTCAAACCATCTAGTCAGTCCCTGCTAACTCCGTCTCGTTCCACCCTCTGCCCAGAGAAGCTCCAGCCATGTGGAGCACAGACCGTGTCTATCTCGTAATGGGAGTAATATTCTCAGAACCTGGCCCAGCAGGTGCGCAGTAATTATTTGTGGATTCACAAACGATTTCACAAGACAAACATAATTCTAGACTGGTAACAACAGCTCTGTATCTTAGGGTCCTGGCTTAAAAAGCCAGCAACTATAACTACCACTCTTCCTGGTTTGCTGCGAGAACTAATGGGGGAAAAAAATTCTAGCTCTAAAAAATCCACTCAATTGTTCTTTAATGGGTACATGTTCCAGTGTGAGTCCTGCGATGGCAGATAGGGCTCCTCCTCACTTTCTTCTCTGTGTGCAATGACACAAGGCTCTCGAGTCGGCAAGCAAATGCTCCATTTGTGCCTTTTACATCTGCTTCAGTGTGTGATTATCATGGCATGATAAGGGATGTGGGTGAAGGGAACAGGGTGCATGTGGAGGAGATAATTATTTCCAAGTGAAGCAACAGCGTCTGGGTAGAAAGCAGCAGATTTATCCAGGCGGTGGGCTCAGAGAAGCCACACAAAAGAACACAGTCCCTGAAGCAGGAAGTGTGCTATCAGCCGGATCCGCGGGAGGCCTGACCGCCGCCGCGGGCACGGTCTGAATTCCAGTTTTCTGCACGTGATGGAAGTACTGCATTTTGCTAGTGTGTTCTTTTTCTCGAGGGCACATTTTGTTCAGTTGACAGTCTCAGGCATGCTTTAGTCGGAGCTTGTGGCAAAGGGAAAGGATCGGGGAAGAGGGTGTCACACTCCCCAGTCAACCTGCAATCACATCCGGTAGTTCAGGAGAATTAATACCTACTCATTTATTCTCATCTCCCTTTCCGTCGCCAACCTTTCTTCTTTTTTCCATCTGTAAATATTTAAGTTTATGCCTCTAAAAAGCGGGGTGGTGGAGGGCTTACAAAACCACAGCAACATTGTTATGTCTGACAGATTCACCAATAATTCCTTAATATCAGATAGCCCCCTTAGTAGTAAATTGCCATGATTATATATATATATTTAATAATTTAATTTAATATATTTAATTTAATTAAATAATTTAATATATTTAATTTAATATAATTTATAATTTATTTTTTATAAATTTAAAATAAATTTATAATTTATAAATATTAATTTATAATTAATTATTATATTTATAATTAATTTAATTTAATATTTAATTTAATAATTTTATATATATATTTAATAATTGGTTTGTTTAAATCAGGATCCAAGCAAGGTCCACATACTGCATTTGACTGATATGCCTAAAGTTTCCTCTTCCCTCCTTTCTTCCTCCTTGTTACTTGTTGAAGAATAAGGGACATTTTTCCATAGAGTTCCCCCATTTTGGATTTTTTTGATTGAATTCCTCTAGTATTATTTAACATGTTGCTCCTCCCCTGAATTTCCCATAAATTAAATGTTAGATTTAGAGGCTCAATCTGATTTGGGTTTTGTTTTTTTGGGGGGGTTTGGGGAGAGCGGTTTGGCAGGAATATTTCTTTCTTCCTTTCTTTCTTTCTTTCTTTCTTCTTTCTTTTTTTACATTTATTTTTGAGAGAGAGAGCACAATCAGGGGTGGGGCAGAGAGAGAGAGAGAGGGAGACACAGAATCCGAAGCAGGCTCCAGGCTCTGTGCTGTCAGTGCAGAGCCTGATACGGGCCTCGAACACATGAACCATGAGATCATGACCTGAGCTGAAGTGGGACGCTTAACCAACTGAGCCACCCAGGCACCCATGCAAGAACGTTTCATAGGTAGTGTTTCATATTCCCATTGGCGGCACTTGATGACTAGATGTCCCTCAAAATGTTAACCACCACCGGCAATCAGTGCCTAGACCCACTATTCCACGGACGTTTTGCAAGATAGTAAGATTCTAATGCTATCATTCCTTCTACATTTAACACCTGGAATATTTCAACACAGAAACTTTCCCTCATCAACTATCTGGGTTGCCCTGGGCTACACTTGAAAGAGTTCACTGCCTGCCAGGGAAACAAGGCAAACTCAGATGCACCCGCCGTGCTGCATGGTAAGTGTTCACCAAAGCATCAGTGCGGGAGGAAGATGGAGTGAGCAGGGAAAATGAGACAGGAGCTCCTCCTCCCCAGGGTCCTCGCTATTTCTGCAAGGATGATTATGAACTGGCGGATTGCTGAGCCCTTAAGTTTCTACTTCACAATCGAGCTTACCTGCACACTTCCCCATTTTGGACTGAGCTTTGTCCTGACTCTGGAGTTCAGCTGTGAGAACAGGAACCCCACCTTATTCTTCTTGAATCCCTCATAGATCTAGCAAGGCACTGACTGCTGAGTAGGCTTTCTGTCAATGACTGACGACTGCTTGTACATTCAGGGTGCTAAACTATTTATCAATATCATAATCACCCTCCAAAGCACTTCTGAAGTATCTCTCTGGTCACAGGGCTGGATGAAATGATATAGCTCCATCCCTCATTAAGTCTCACATCACCACAGATTGACATGAAGGAACCTGACATTTGAATCAGCCCTAAATGCATATACAAGTACACAGACATGTTCAAAAAGTAATATGCTCCTGCCAAATTGATTTCCAGAGTATATTCCCCGTCAGTGTGTGAGAATGCCTACTTCTCCAGCCTCCTGCCAATGTTAGACATTGTCATTTCTTGAAATCTTTGCTAATTCTATAGGTGAAAATGGAATCATATGTTCTAATCTAGACATCCAACGAGTAGTGAGAACAAATACCTCTTCATATTGGCCATTTGTGCTTCTCCTTCTGTGGCTAATTACCTAGTCACATCGTTTGCTCATCTTTTGTCGTCTTTTGATGTCTCTGTGTGCTGCCCGATGGGGGTGGGTGTTAGATGTCACCACTATGCAAGAAATTGGGGACGCTATTTTTTAATCTATTGTAAAAAAATAGAAAGTACACGTAAGCAAAAATGTTTAAAGAAAAATCATTCATGGGGTGCCTGGGTGGCTCAGTCAGTTAAGCGTCCGACTCTTGGTTTCAGCTCAAGTCATGATCTCGATGGTTTCACGGGTTCAGGCCCTGCATCGGGCTCCATGCTGACAGTGTGGAGCCCTGCCTGGGATTCTCTGCCTCCCTCTCTCTCTTCTCCTCCCTCACTGGCACTCTGTCTCTCTCAAAATAAATAAATAAACTTAAAAAAAAAAAAAAAGAAAAATCATTCACAATCCTACTTCTCAGGCAGAATTGTTAATAATTTAGTTATTTCCTTCCAGACTTTCTATAAATATATGTGTGTTTTAGACACATGGGATCTCACTATATTCAGCTTTTCTGTAACCTGGTTTCTTCATAGGGCCATTTGCAATTTCTTCAAAGAATGACAAATCAATAATACAAAGATCAAAATAGAGTCCAATAATAAAAAAATAAGCAAAGTGTATGAGTTAGGTAAATAACCAGGTACCTGAGTTCAGACTGGTTTGCTCTCATCACTCCCAGACTGGAGGTGAGGCTGGAGGGTCAGAAGTTGCTGAGGCAGATTAGAACTCCTACAAACAAGTACCTAAAAAGTGTTTTAACAAGTTTACCTGGGATCTGGAAAGCATTTTAAGATTCTGAGCTAAAAGACGGACAACTGAATTTTATCAATTAAGAAGAAACACCGAGAGACCATTGGCCTTCACCCAGAATTTATAACAAGGCGCTGTTACTTTTATTATCTGTAATACCTTAATATAGTACCTTGGGCTGGGAAATGCATTTACTCCAAGAAACAGGCATTTCTTATGATTCCTGTGATAAATCAGGAAAGGAGATGCGATGTGAAGAGGTATTCACCCTTACTCTTATTTGGAAGTATAAACTAGAATGAACATACAAATCTATCTTTCACTGCCATAGAATTCGCAATGATTCAAAGAAATGATAATGCCCCAGTGAGGATTCTCACACAGAGATGGAGGTCGTGTGCTTTGGGACCAGCCTTCCCGGAGGAGATTGGGTAATAATAAGGTCTGGAGGATGAGTGTGTTCTTTGATGCAGCAATATCATTGCTGGGCTTTATCCTGAGAAAACCACCATCAGTTTGAGTGATAAAGTACGTATAAAATAACATAAGGGATTGGGCAAGGATACAATGATAGATTCATACCACAGAATACTACAGGGCAATGAAAATCATATTTCAGGGGCACCTGGCTGGCTCAGTCAGTCAAGCGTCCAACTCTTGATTTCCGCTCAGGTCATGATCTCATGGTCATGGGGTTGAACTCTGCATCAGGCTCTGCACTGAGCACGCAGCCTTCTTGGGATTCTTTCTCTCCCTCTCTCTGCCCCTACCCTGCTCATGCTGTCTCGAAATAAACATTTAAAAAAAATATTTCAGCTGAGTATTGGCTGCTGTAGGAGAATGTGCACCATGCATTACCACGGGAAGAAGGCGGGGTGCGGACAACAGCACACGACACGACCCGGTTTTTGTCTGTGCGTATGTGCACACAGATGACTGGAAGCGGATTCACGAAACATTGGCGATAACGTTTTTTTTTCCTCCTCTCTGTGCTTTTCTAAGGTTTTGTGTTTCTTTGTGTTTTCTAAGGGTTTTTGTTTTACACCAAACAAGGTTTACTTGTGTACATTAGGGGGAGGAGGGCTGATGTCATTACAAAGCATTTCTAAGAAGTATGGACTGATATGGGGCATCCACAAATAGATTTTGATTTAAAATAGCTAAAATTTTGATTTTAAATAGCTCCAGTGTTCTGACGCTGGCCTGTGAAGGCAGGAGAGGTGAGCCCCCTCAAGGTCCTAGGCTCGGGTGGCTACTCTTGTGCCAGGTTTCAGTGTGGCCTGACTTGTCAGGGTGAGGGCCGAGGCCCTCAGCCCAGGGCATTCTCTCTTTGCTCGGCTTAGGCAGCTGGGTTAGAGGTAGGAGAAGTAAAGGAAATGAGAACAAATCCTTCTGTACAAGGAGGAGGAGGAAGGCCAGGGTGCAAAGGAAGAGGTCTTGGACACTAAGGCCCTTGGCAAAGCTCACCTGGACTGCCTCAGGTGTCACCCCCAGAGAGAAAGCCACCAGCATGTGCCCAAACTCAGTGACAACAACATGAGCCCGCTGCAAGACACAGACTGCTCTGGAGACAATCTGCAAATACAACAGGGGACAGTTCACCCTGTGCTCTCAGTTCCCTGAAACTGCTTGCTTTCTGCAACCTGAAACTTGTTCAGAGGCAGGAGGGGTGAATGAAAATGGCCCCGGAGGAGTCAAATTTATTTTTCTTACTTTGCATAAAAATCAGCTGGGCGATCAGAATGCCATAAACGAAGTCCAAAATAGGATGATAGGGTTGGGCAGGCTGAATCCTGCAATAGTGATGTTTCAGATGCTCTAGATCCCTGGAGCAGGCAGCTTTAAAACAAAGACCAAACAGAAAAGAATTCTGCAGTCACCAGCAGAAGGCTAAGCAACAAGACCTCATCTTCCTGTGTAAAAGAGAAGTCCTCACTATTCCTGAACCAACCCTGTGGTCCAGCTCAACGACACGAGGCCTCATGGCCCCGCAGTTTCCAGGTCTGAGCACCGTGAGAACCCCTGGAAGCATTCCCTGGTACGCTCCACCCCTGTCTGCCTATCCAGACCCCTTACGTCTTCAAGACCCATCTCCGTGCCCACCTCTCACTGCCTCCACCTGATGGGCTCTCTCCCTTAAGCTCTAGTGCACTGTTTTTCTTGATTTTTGACATCCAGTCTCCTTTTTGAATCTGTATTTGTCTTATCTTTCCCCTGATGCCCAGAGAGCAACTTGCATAGAGGACAGCATGTTGTTCATCTCTGTGCCCACGTATCAGAATCCTACAGAGGTATTTGCCAAACATTTTTTAAATCGAATTTTTATTTTAGGACAATTTTAAATTTAAAGAAAAATTGCAAAGATAACATAGAGAATTCCTGTATACCTTACACCCGGTTTCCCCTATTATTAACATCTTACATTAGTATGGTATATTTGCCACAATTAATGAACCAATAGTGATACATTAGTATTAACTACAATCCACACCTTATTAAGATTTCCTTAATCTCTTCCTAATGTCCTTTTTCTATTTCAGGATTCTTTCCAAAATATTACATTTAAATTTTTTTAATGTTTATTAATTTTTGACAGAGAGAGAGAGAGAGAGAGCGCGCGCGTGCGCGCGCGCGCACATGAGTGGGGGAGGGGCAGAGAGAGGGAGACACAGAATGTGAAACAGGCTCCAGGCTCTGAGCTGTCAGCACAGAGCCCAACGCGGGGCTTGAACTCACAGACCATGAGATCATGACCTGAGCCGAAGTCAGACGTTTAACCGACTGAGCCACCCAGGCGCCCCTATATTACATTACATTTAGTCACCATGTGGCAGTTTCTCATAATTTCCTTCTTTTCTTTAAATTGAGATATAAGTCACTTACTATAAAATTCACTCTTTTAAAGTGTACAATTCAGGGATAGTATATTCATCATGTATAACCATTAACACTATCTAATGCACATTTTTATCAGCCCCAAATCAAATCCTGCCTGTTAGCAGTCACTCACCATTCCCTCCTCCCCTCAGCCTCTGGCAACCACTAATCTACCTTGTCTTTATGGATTGCCCTATTCTAGACATTTCACACCATTGGAATCACAGGATATGTGGCTTTTTGTGTCTGGCTTCTTTCATACAGCATGATGTTTTTAAGCTTTATTCACATTGTAGCATGAATTAGTGCTTCATTCTTTATGGCTGCATAATATTCCATTGTATGGATATACCACTTATTGTTTACCCATTCATCAATTGTTAGACATGTGGGTTGTTCCAGTTTTTTTAATCTATTATGAATGGTATTTCTATGAACATTTGTGTACATGTGTTTATGAAACATCTGTTTTCAATTCTCTTGGGTATATGTCTAAGAGTAGAATTGCTAGGTCATAAGGTGATTCTATACTTAACTTTTTGAGGAACAGACAACCTTTTTCCAAAGTGGCTGCATCATTTTACATCCCCACCAGCAATGTTGTGAAGGTTCTAATTATTCCAGATCCTCATCAACACTTGTTTTTGTCTGGCTTTTTGCTTATAGCCATCCCAGTGGGTATGAAATGGTATCTCATTGTGGTTTTGATTTGCATTTCCATAATGACTAATAACGTTCAGCATTTTTTCATGTGCTTATGGCCAATTTCATGTCCTCCTTGGAATAATACCTGTTCAAATTCTTTGCCCTTTTAAAAATTTGATTATTTGAGAATATGCTTGATGGAATGAACAGCAGGCTAGAAGAAGCAGAGGAATGAATTAGTGACCCCAAAGACAGTAATGGAAAGTAATCAAGCTGAACAACAGACAGAAAAAAGAATTATGCAAAACAAGAATAGACTTAGGAAACCCAGTGACTCCATCAAATGTAATAACATTTGTATTATAGGAGTCCCAGAAGGAGAAGACAGAGAAAAGGGGACAGAGAATTTATTTGAAGAAGTAATAACTGAAAACTTCCTTAATCTGAGGAAGGAAACAGATATCCAGATCCAGGAAGCACACAGAATTCCCAACAAAATCAATAAAAGCAGATCCATGTCAAGACAGATTATAATTAAAATGGCAACATATAGGGCGCCTGGGTGGCGCAGTCGGTTAAGCGTCCGACTTCAGCCAGGTCACGATCTCGCGGTCCGTGAGTTCGAGCCCCGCGTCGGGCTCTGGGCTGATGGCTCAGAGCCTGGAGCCTGTTTCCGATTCTGTGTCTCCCTCTCTCTCTCTGCCCCTCCCCCGTTCATGCTCTGTCTCTCTCTGTCCCAAAAATAAATAAACGTTGAAAAAAAAAATTAAAAAAAAAAAAAAAATAAATAAATAAATAAAATGGCAAAATATAGTGATAAGGAAAAAATATTGGGGCACCTGGGTGGCTCAGTCAGTTAAGTGTCTGTCTCTTGGTTTTAGCTCGGGTCATGATCTCATGATTTGCGGGATTGAGCTCCATGTAAGGCTCTGCACTGACAACACAGAGCCTGCTTGAGATTTTCTTTCTCTCCCTCTCTCTGTCCCTCCCCTACTCTCATGCTCTTTCTGTCTCTCTCTCACAATAAATAAACTTTAAAAAAAATGTTAAAAGCAGCAAGATAAAGACATATACAAAGGAAACCCCATAAAGCTGTCAGCAGATTTTTCAGCAGAAACTTTCCAAGCCAGAAAGGAGGCATGATATATTCAAAGTGATGAATGGGAAAAACCTGCAGCTAAGAATACTCTATACATGCACGCTTGGGTGGCTCAGTTGGTTAAGCATCCGACTTCGGCTCAGGTCATGATCTCACAGTTTGTGGGTTCAAGCCCCAGGTCAGGCTCTATGCTGACCACTCAGAGCCTGGAGCCTGTTTCAGATTCTGTGTCTCCCTCTCTCTCTGCCCCTCCCTGTCTCACACTCTGGCTCTCTCTCAAAAATAAACAAACATTAAAAAAAACAAACAAAAAAAAAAACCACTCTATCCAGCAAGGCTATCATTTAGAATAAAAGGAGAGATGGTTTCCCAGACAAACAAAAACTAAAGGAGTTTATGACCATTAAACCAGCCCTGCAAGAAAAACTAAAGGGGACTTTTTGAGTGGAAAGGAAAGACCAAAAATGGCAGTTTGAAGGTCGGAAACACAAAAGCAGTAAAAATGAATATTCTATTTAAAAAATCATTCAAGGAACTCACAAAATAAAATATAAAATATGACACTATATACCTAAAATGTGGGAGAAGAGGAGTAAAGAATGGGCTCAACCTTAAATGACCATCAAATTAATAATATAGGCTGCTACATGCAGAGGAAGTTATAAACAAACCTAATGGTAACCACAAATCAAAAACCACTAATAAATATGCAAAGAATAAAGAGAAAGAAAATAAAATATATCACTAAAGAAAACCAGCAAACCATGAAAGACAAGAGAGGGTCAGAGAAAATCTTCAGAAAGTAATAAAATAGCAATAAATACATATCTATTGATAATTACTTTGAATATAAATGGACTAAATGCTCCAATAAAAAAACATAGGGCAACAGAATGGATAAAACACAAGACCCATCTATTTGCTGCCTACAAAAGACTAATTTTAGACCTAAGGACACCTGCAGATTGAAAGTGAGAGGGTGGCGAAACATTTATCATGCAAATGGATGTCAAAAGAAAGCCAGAGTACCAATACTTATATTGGACAAAATAGACTTTAAAACGAAGACTATAACAAGAGTCAAAGAAGGACACGATCTAATAAGGGGGACAATCCAACAAGAAGATGTAACAATTATAAATATTTATTCAACAGAGATCTGCTTGGGATTCAATCTTCTTCCTTTCTCTCTGCTCCTCGTGAAAGCACATGTGCTCTCCCTCTCTCAAAATAAATAAACTTTAAAAAAAAATAAAGAAACTAATCGATAATACAACAGTAGTAGGGGATTTTAACACCCCACTTACATCAATGGACACACCATTTAAACAAAATCAACAAGGAAATAATGGCTTTGTTTTCTTTTTCTTTTTTTTTCAAAGTTTTATTTATTTTTAAAGAGAGAGAGAGAGCAGGGGAGAGGCAGAGAGAGAGGGACAGAGAGAGAATCATGAGTAGGCTCTGCATTGTCAGTGTGGAGCCCGACATGGGGCTCAAACCCATGAACTGAGAAATCATGACCTGAACTGAAACCAGGAGTCAGATGCTTAACTGACTGAGCCACCCAGGTGCCCTGGAAAAAATGGCTTTGAATGACACACTGAATCAGATGGATTTAACAGACATATTCAGAACATTCCATCCTAAAACAGCAGAATACACATTCTTTTCAAGTGTACATGGAACATTCTCCAGAACAGACCACATATTAGGCCACAAAACAAGCCTCAACAAATTAAAAAAGATCAAAGTCATACCATGCATCTTTTCTGACTACAACACTATGAAACTAGAAGTCAACCACAAGAAAAAATCTGGAAAGACCACAAATACATAGACATAAATAGCATGCTACTAAACAATGAATGAGTAAACCAAGAGATAAAAAAGAAATTAAAAAGTACATGGAAACAAATGAAAATGAAAACACAATGTTTCAAAACGTTTGGGATACAGCAAAAGTGGTTCCAATAGAGACTTTATAGCAATACAGGCTTATCTCAAGAAGCTAGAAAAATCTCAAATAAACAACCTAACCTTACACCTAAAGGAGCTATAAAAAGAACAAACAAAACTTAAAACAAGCAAAGGAAGGAAATAATAAAGATTAGAGCAGAAATAAATGATATAGAAACTAAAACAAACAAACAAACAAACAAACAATAAAATAGATCAATGAAACCAGGAACTGGTTCTTTGAAAAAAGGTCATTAAAATTGATAAACTTCTGGTCAGGCTTATCAAGAAAAAAAGAGAAAAATCCCAAATAAATAAAATCACAAATGAGAGGAGAAATAACAACCAACACCACAGAAATACAAACAATTACAAGAGAATACTGTGAAAAACTATATGCCAACAAATTGGGACAACCGAGAAGAAATGGATAAATTCCTAGAAACGTACAACCTACCAAAACTGAAACAGGACAAAATAGAAAATTTGAACAGTCTGATTACCCGCAAAGAAATTGAACCAGTATTCAACAATCTCCCAACAAACAAAAGTCCAGGACCAGATGGCTTCAAAGGCAAATTCTACCAAACATTTAAAGAAGAGTTAATACCTATTCTTCTCAAAGTATTCCAAAAAATAGAAAAAGAAGGAAAACTTCCAAACTCATTTTATGAGGCCAGCATTACCCTGATATCAAAATCAGATAAAGATACCACGAGAGAGAGAAAGAGAGAGAGAGAGAGAGAGAGAACTACAGGCCAATATCTATAATGAACACAGATGCACAAATCCTCAACAAAATAGTAGCAAATCAAATCCAACAATACATTTAAAAACTCACTTATCACAATCAAATGATATTTATTCCTGGGTTGCAAAGGTGGTTCAATACTCAAAAATCAGTCGATGTGATACAGCACATCAATAATAGAGAAAGAATAAAAACCATATGATAATTTCAATAGACACAGAAAAAGCATTTGACAAAGTACAGCATCCATTCATGAAAAAAGCCCTCTGCAAAGTAGGTCTAGAGGGAACATGTCTCAACATAAGAGAGGTCATATATGAAAAACCCAGATCCCTGATCCACAGAAACTGTGAGACAATAAATGTTACTTTTTTTTTTTTTTTCAACGTTTATTTATTTTTGGGACAGAGAGAGACAGAGCATGAACGGGGGAGGGGCAGAGAGAGAGGGAGACACAGGCTCGGAAACAGGCTCCAGGCTCTGAGCCATCAGCCCAGAGCCCGACGCGGGGCTCGAACTCACGGACCGCGAGATCGTGACCTGGCTGAAGTCGGACGCTTAACTGACTGCGCCACCCAGGCGCCCCTAAATGTTACTCTTTTAAGCCACTATGTTTTGGGGTAATTTGTTTCACAGCAATAGGTAACTAATACAGTTAGGAGTACTTCCCTCCTCGCTTCCCACTGCTCTGATCCCATGTGCCTTCAAGTCTTACTTCCTCAGGGATGACTTCTCCCTCCCCTGCCCATTTCTCACATACCAGCAAGTCTCTGGTTACACACTCTTGGCATTCTTTTTCTCTTGTGCGGTATTCATCCCCACTTGATTAGTTCAATATCTGAGTATGTTTCCCGTCTGTCTCTCCCCAAGACTTGTTGGTTCCAAGTCAGAGCTGGCTATATTTTTTCCACACTGAATTCCTAGCACCAAACATGGTGCCCAGCACAGAGTGGGGATATACCAACTATGGAATGAAAAAATGAGTAAACAAATGAAGGAATTGATAAATGATGTACACCAAAGCCTCGTTGTTCAGAAGGGAGGTAGAGAAAAGCCTAACACCCTAGGAAAGATAGTTATAAAAGTCTCATAATTCCCAGGTTTTATTTTAAAATATCAAAAACTAGGGGCACCTGGGTGGCTCAGTCGGTTAAGTGTCTGACTTCAGCTCAGGTCATGATCTGCCGGTTCATGAGTTCGAGCCTCGTGTCAGGCTCTGTGCTGACAGCTCAGAGCCTGGAGCCTGCTTTGGATTCCGTGTCTCCCTCTCTCTCTTCCCCTCCCCTGCTCACACTCTGTGTCTCTGTGTCTGTCTCTCTCTCAAAAACAAACATTAAAAATTTTTGAAACATTTTTAAATATAAAAAAATAAAAACCAAAAATAAAACCATGTCAACATATTCTAGATAGAAACTTGTCATGATGGAGTGTATTATAACCAAATTCTCTACGTAAAAGTCCAACAAAAGTTAGTTCATAGCCTGCGATTTTGATAAAAACTTTGCAGTTTTAATGGGAGTCGTCACCAGAATTGACTTGGATGGTAAAGAATAACAGCATGAAGACAGAGGGTATGTTGAAGCCATCCTGCGTTAGCCATAGGCTGGAGTTGATGTGCCTCTGCTCTTGATATTAAATCTGGGGAAGGTGTCCAGTTTTCTCTGTGAAATGAATGCATTTTTAGCTAAAGGCTAGCAGGAGGATTTTTTTTTAATGTTTATTTTGAGAGAGCGAGAGAGAGCACATGTGCAAATGGAGAAGGGGCAGAGAGAGAAGGAGAGAGAGAATCCCAAGCAGGCTCCATGCTGTCAGCACAGAGCCCAATGCAGGGCTCGATCTCATGAACCTGAGAGATCATGACCTGAGCTGAAATGAAGAGTCAGACGCTTAACCAACAGAGCCACCCAGGTGCCCGAGGAGGATTTTGAAGCTTGAGGATAAACTTTGTGACCACAGAAAGATTAATTCAATCCAGTTAACAGGTGAAACTCCTACAGGACTTTAAAATGGTAACATAGAACCAGTGGCTCTGTATTCCACATAGTGGAGTGCTTTCCCGAGTGATTTCTAATCGTCGTCTGCCAGGTAACATCCAACTCACTCCCTAGTGGACATTTAGCTGTCCTTTGCCTTCTGCTCCACTGTGCTCTTGCCTTTCCTCACAGGGCACACTTTTTCATCTCTGTGTCCTTGCACACGTTCTTTCTTGACCGGAAGTCCCCCTTTAGTGTCACCCAATCCCTGCAAAGCCAAATTTGAGTCAGAATGCTCCCAGTCCCCCTAGAAGTGATTGTTCTTCTGCTCGGTCATCTTAGGGCACTTGGTTTTTATCTCTTTCATGGCCTCTAATACATTTAAAATTGTCTTGTGAGCAGGTGTGTATTTTATTTATCTTCTCTACCATCCAGACCTGAGGATATGGTCTCTGTCTTGATGATCCCTTTTCCCTACATAACCCACCACAAGGCTTTGGATGGAGCAGAGGCTTTTTTTTTTTTTTTTTAATGTTTATTTTTGAGAGACAGAGAGAGACTGAGTGAGAACTGGGGAGGGGCGGAGAGAGAGGGAAACAGAATCCTAAGCAGGCTCCAGGCTCTGAGCTGTCAGCACAGAGCCCAACGCAGGGCTCGGATCCATGAACTGTGAGTTCATGACCTAAGCCGAAGTTGGACGCTTAACCAACTAAGCCATCCAGGCACACCTAGAGCAGAGGCTCAATACATATTTGTTGTCAAATGAGTAAACGAAAGAATGAATGAAACGTATATGTTAAAAGGGTTTGAAATGAGCAAGATGTACTTTATATCTCAACGCAAAAAATAACATAGCCATCGAGATTTAATTTTAAAAACATTTTATTTCCCTTATAAAATTTCATTTTCTTTTCTTTTTTTTTTTTTTTCAACGTTTTATTGTTATTTTTGGGACAGAGAGAGACAGAGCATGAACGGGGGAGGGGCAGAGAGAGAGGGAGACACAGAATCGGAAACAGGCTCCAGGCTCTGAGCCATCAGCCCAGAGCCCGACGCGGGGCTCGAACTCACGGACCGCGAGATCGTGACCTGGCTGAAGTCGGACGCTCAACCGACTGCGCCACCCAGGCGCCCCTAAAATTTCATTTTCAAATGTACCAAAGATACTCTTATAAAGTAAAAATGAACTTAGAAACAAACAGAATGTTTCTTTTATTTTTTTAGGTGTTTTATTTATTTTTGAGAGAGCACAAGCAGGGGAGTGGCAGAGAGAAAGGGAGACAGAGGAGCCGAAACAGGCTCTGCGCCGACAGCAGCAAGCCCAGCGTTGGGCTTGAACTCACGAACTGCAAGATCGTGACATGAGTTGAAGTCGGATGCTCAACCAACCGAGCCACCCAGGCGCCCCCTAAACAGACTGTCTCTTCACTAGTCTGCTAGAACACTGGTTAAACGTTCTAATACGTTACTCTAAATAGTCACAGAGAAGCCAAGGAAGTAACTAAATAACAAAGCAAACTAGTAAATATAGGAAAATGAGCTTTTCAAGAGCTTTCTGAAATTTCTTTTAATAGTCCACTGTTGAACTTTTAACAAAATAATTTGAACAATTTAAAAAGCGTAATAATAATAAATATTAGTCCTATACAAAGTGATTAAGTTGAAGTAGTTTACTTCAAATGCAGGGACTTAATTACAGAACTGGAATGTACCAGGTTATTTAGGGAATGTTGTTTGAGAGGACAATGTTCTCGTGACTAAGTCCAGTGTATCCTGGATCCTCATGTTCTTTCTTTCTACCAGGGAAGAATGTATCCCAGACATTCTTTTGTTTTCTTCTGGTTCAAGGGGGAGGAGGGTATGGGGGTTGAACTGACATCGAGGCTCCCCCAAGATGCCAACTCTGTGAAAAGAATTATTGGTATAGCTGAAGCAGTGTGGCCAAAGAATGAGGTGTATAGCTGTGGTTGTGTGCTTGTGTGTAAGCTACACACATACGTACACACATGCACATATTACACACACACATAGAAGTTTTCCGTTTCCATGAACTACCACTGTGATTTTAAATAGGGGTCCAAAAGCAGCCCACAGTAAGATTTTGTAATGGTTCTCCTCACACTTACCAGAGATATGTCTTCTAATGGAAAACCCTCAGCTTATGGAGTTTGCTACTCCCTCCTCCAAATGAGAACTATCTGAAGGCTAGCATAACTTTCTAGCAATGTTTTCTAGTCTAGATGGGTGTACCAAGAGCTGCCTGGGAAAGGAAGCAGGTACAGAGGGGAGGGGGTGAGTAGGAAGGTGGTGCTTTCATCTTCGCTCAACTTTCTGGCCTTGGCACGGCGTCTAAACCCCTGCCCCTCCCAGCCCAACCTAGCACACAACCCAGGGCTCTCCTTTCTCTCTCCTTGGACCACTTACTTTGGCATGAGCACAGAGTCCAGACTTTCCATGTGCTCTTGCATCGGGGCCGGGAGTTTGACGACTCCTTGATGACACTTTTTCTCAAAGATATTCTGAGCTTTTTCTCTGAGAGATGGCAGCAGAGTAGACATGACTGGAGAGCGCATGTTAATGGCTTTTTTAATTGCTGGGCGTTTCGCCATCATTCTCCTGGGTGGGAAGAGGTAACATTTAGGTTACATCATCCAGTTTTCTAGAAATGTTCTCGAGCTTTGGAAAGTCAAAATGTCATACCTGAATTGTACAAAAGTCATGCGTTTCTTTTCCCCTCCTGATTCCTCCTCCTCACGCTTCCTCCGAGGAATGTTGAACATATTGGTACGGAAGAGCCTTCCTATTTCTTCCTCAATCTCTGTGAAGTGTTGACGTCGGAACACAATCCAAGCTACATATGTACAGAAAGTGTAAAAGGACTACGACAGAAAACAGACAAGAATCACAGTGCACAGCTATGGTGGTAGGAACTCTCACCTGTCTATAGAACATTGCTAAGCAGACACGAACCCAGATAACCCAATTTCTGCACATTCCTGAAAAGTGGTGGCGAATTACACATGTACTCACCTTTGCAGGAGGAAAATTTAAGAGATGGCATACAGCTTGTTAGCATCCTTTGAAGAAAAGATATTCACTAAAAATAAGTGCCTGACACATGGCTATTGGTTCTTGGTCTACTTCATGTTTCATATAAAAGAGAAAAGCCCCAAAAGGTAACTGACTCACCTCAAAGAATTTCCAGTCTTTCTGTGTATCTGATCTTTTCTCCCTGCAATACAAAAAATCACAACTATACGTGGAGAGGGAAGTTCAATCTTTCAGTGATCTGGGCAAGCCCCTATCTTCAAAAGGATCAATACCTGTGGCCCCAAGGCTATTTAGCCGCATAAATGCTATCAGAAGGCATTGATGAATCCCAGTTATCTTTTTCTTCAACTTCTTAGGTTATCCAGATCAACACCCAATGCAAATTCAGGATAAACAAGACAGCAGGAAATGAACGTGTTTTTTTTGGTGATGTGAGCGTCGGGGAGTAAGGAGAGAGGGAAGGTGGTAAGGAGGTAACACGGGGTGTTACTAGGTAGGGAAATAAAGAACTAGAGGGTAAATCTAAAATGGAGAAAAAGACAAAGAATCAAATCTTAAACAAAAAGAAAATGATAAAAAATATTTTCAAAAATGTCTAGTCGACTGGGACAGCAGTGTGCTCTTCCTTCTAGATGCAGTATGCACGCTGAGCCTTGTCTCCTAAAGGCAGGCATCTGCTCAGGAGTCCTTGTAACACAAATTCAATGTTAAGGATACTGTACTGACATGGGCACGCTTACTGAGCTTGGCCCCCTCCCTAAGATGGGCCATTCTAGTTCTGATTCCCAGCCTGAGGAGAGCAGGCATGGCCAGCGGAGGACTGGAGAACTGATGGAGAAGGGCCGTGCACCTTCAATCACTTGATCCCTTAAGGGGGCCGACACTAGACCCAGGCACTCCAAGGCTGATTCTGGTCTCGCTTCTGCTTCTTGCTTTCAGAGTCAGAGACTCCAAGGATTGGCCCTTGTTATCAGATTTTCAAGAACCGTCCTGAACTCTGGTGGTCTGGGGCAGAAGACCCAAACCCCTCAGGACCTCCAGCCTTCTCACAGGGACTGCATGATCCGTGTGAGCCTACGTTAGCCCTCTATTTGAAGGAAACACTGAAGAAGTGGTTCAGCTTTTACCGGGGTGGACCCCTCCCCTCCTGCAACATCTTCATTCACACACTGGTTTCCTCACGTGCAAGTCTTCAACAAGGAGCTAAGGCAATAAACACAGTGAGCGTGTACGAAGTACGGACTATGTGGCAAGCATTATGCTAAACCATTTAAATGATCATATTTAGTCCTCATAAGATCCCTATGGTGTAGTCAGCATTATCATTCTCACTTTACAGCTGAGGAGACTGAAGTCCAAAGACATATTTAATTAGGGACAGAGTCTGTACTAGAACTTGGGCCTGTCACAGCTCCACAACTGTCCCTGTAACCAGAATGCTAGAGAAAAAAAGCTTTTCCTTTAGAATATTTTGCAGAATAAAAACGTTAAACTACAGAGCCCAGCACAAGCTTTCGGGACAAGCCTCAGGGTCCTTCTGTGCCACCTGAGGCCCCCACCTGACAGGAGTGCTCATGTGGCATTTCCCCCCTTCCACGGCCTCTGCCAGCTGAAACCAGACACCCTGCAGACAAACCAACCAAACTCAGTTTCTGGAATACCAAGTCAGCTTGCCTTCTGGGAGAAGACTGAGAGCAGCACTTGCGTTTGTACAACTCAAACCAGCACCATCTTAGTGAGATTTTGAAATGACACAGAGATTGCACAGGAAACACACACTTTCTCTTCTCTTTTCTTCTTCTCTTTTTAAACGTTAGAAGAGAAGGTACCATGAACCTCTTCTCCTTCCCCTCAAGTTGCCATAAAACTGGGACTTCTTCTCCCTTAAAGCCTAAAGCAAACTAATGTAGCCTACACTGTGGAAATCAAGTACAAAATGTAACGGGCTTCTTCTTACCATTCTGATTTAGCTCCGCATATAAACCTGAAATGAGTCCAGGAAATGGAGGCAGAAAATGAGCACATTTGGGAACCTCCTAGTTTGATCTGCAAATTCATCTCTTAGTGCATTTTGAGTCGTTTTTCTTTTCAATTTTATTTCATAATTTTTATGTTAGGTACATAATAATTATAAATTGATTATAAATTTCAAATTTTACTGAGTATAAATAACAAATTTAAACACTCCAAATCCTCAAATTGAAATAGGGTCTAAAAAAATTTTTTTTAATGTTTATTTTTGAGAGAGAGAGAGAGAGAGAGAGACAGAGCATGAGCAGGGGAAGGGAAGGGGAGGGGGGGACACAGAATCCAAAGCCAGCTCCAGGCTCTGAGTCGTCAGCACAGAGCCCAATGCAGGGCTCAAACTCATGAACCATGAGATCATAATCTGAGCCAGACACTTAACCGACTGAGCGAGCGAGTGAGCGAGAGAGAGAGAGAGAGAGAAAGAGAATCTTAAGCAGGCTCCACACTCAACATGAAGCCCAATACGGGGCTCAATCCCACGACCCTGGATCATGACCTGAGCCGAAATCAAGAGTCAGACACTCAACTGACTGAGCCACCCAGGTGCGCCCACAAATGTAATTTTAAAATTTCTGGTAGCCACAGTAAAAAGAAACATGTGTAATTAATTTTAACAATACATTTATTGTATCCAAACCCTCAAATATTATTTTAATATGTAATCAATATTTTAGAATGATTGAGGTAGTTCATCCATTTTTAGACTTTTCTGTACAGTGTATGTTTTACATTTATGGCACCTTTAAATATGGACCAGCTACATTCCAAGGGCTCAACAGCCCTTGCTAGTTGAGCTACCAACTAGCTAGTTGACTAGTTGCTACCAAGCTAGTCAGCAAAAATGCTGCACATTTCACCGGCAAGGGCAGGCTCCAAAGGAAAGAGGGGAAAGCCAGCTTGGCGATAAATCCACAGATTTTCAGTGGCCTATTATCATGCTTTCTTATCCTTCTTGCTACATTAGACTCTTAGCACTAAGCCAAAATGAAGGAAATACATCATATTTTTAGTCATTCCTGGAAAAAAAAGCCTAGGGCCAAACCTAAAGGGTTCCGGTTCCAAGGGAAGAAAAGTTATGATTCCCACTTATGTCATGTTATGTTCCCATTCCCCGTGCTGCTTTGGGTGAAACTGGGTTTAAATGAGGGTCAAGGGTTAGTCTGCACAAAGGAAGAGAAATATAAAAGGAATGTATTTAGGGGGAGGGGAAAGAGGCCTTACTGCATGTGACTGGGGGGAGGGGTGGGAATAGGGAATGGGGCTTAAGGATGATTTATAGACTGAGCCTTAATGAACCCCTTTCTCCTTATGCTCATCTGCACACCAGCCCCTCTGGTTAGCCATGAGGTGCCAGCTGCAAAGGAGGGAGGTGGAAATCCTAGGGTACAGATGGGGGTGGAGCCCAAATTGGCCATAACCAAAGAATACGTCAAATTCTATGGCGGGAGCCACATAGAGAGAGGTTTTCTTATCTATCCTGGAAAACAGAGATCTTTTACTGAATATGTTCATCAAAATCGTGCCAAAGCCTGCTCGATATCAGGATTTTACAGATGTATTTAGAATAGAAAGGCATGTCCTCCTACTTCTCAAGAAACATGAAAGCACAAAATTAACAGCCCCCAAATTGCTGGTTCCTCTGAAGTCTTTAATTTAACTCCAGAGACAAATAGTGTAAGATGTCCTAGTCCAGTATTAAGTGTGCATATATTAGACAAAAAAAGTCAGAAAATACACATGAGGATGTTCTCATGAGAATATGAACCTATTCACATTGGAAGTGAAATAAAGATATGTTAAAATCAGGTAATCACTCTTAACTGGCAAAAACTGTCCTCATCTTCTACATAAAAACAGCCAAAGGGGCGCCTGGGTGGCTCAGTCAGTTAAGCCCGTCTTTAGCTCAGGTCATGATGTCCGGTTTGTGAATTCAAGCCCTGCATCAGGCTCTGTGCTAAGAGCTCAGAGCCTGGAGCCTGCTTCCGATTCTGTGTCTCCTCCTCTCTCGGCCCCTCCCCTGCTCATGCTCTGTCTCTCTGTTTCTCAATAATAAATAAACATTAAAAAAATAAAAAATAAAAAAATAGCCAAAGAACAATAAAAACTCCACTGGAGGATATAATCAACACCCATGGCCAATTAACAACTTTTACTGGCAAAAACATGCTATAATCTGTTTTCCTCAATATCCTTTGTTTGCCTCTTTGACCTGCATGGAATCTGTTATGTGAATGGTGGGTGGTAAGCTCTAAATGGATTCTTCTCCAAACTGCTATCTGGCAGGCAGGAGAAAAGCAGGTGATGTTGCAAAAAGACCAGCACCTCCTGGTGATTAACTCGTAGTAAACTAAGGCAATCACTATCTTTCAAACAGAATGAGTTCTTTTAAAGTTTGTATAAAAATTAGATTGTAATAAAAATGTACCATTCCAAGTATAATAACTTGGGATGCCTGGATGGTTCAGTCAGTTAACCATCTGACTTCGGCTCAGGTCATGACCTCGCAGTTTGTGATTTTGAGCCCCTCACGGGGCTCTGTGCTGACAGCTCAGAACCTGGATCCTGCTTCAGATTCCGTGTCTCCATCTCTCTCTGCCCCTCCCCTGCTCGCTCTCTCTCTCTCAAAATTAAACATTAAAAAAAAGAGAGAATTTATCTTAAAAAAAATAACTGAAGTGTAGGTTCTATATCCACAGAACTAAAAGATATGATAAAATCTCTAATTATGATATAATTATTTATAGTTTGGGTTTTTTTATCTCAAAATTAGTCTGTACTGCATGCACATGTGCTTTTAAAGAGTAAACATTAAATATTGGCAATTCAATTATTTTTTTAGAGTAGGTGTTTTTTTAACTTTGTTGTGGACTGAAGGTTTGTGTCTCCCAGCCCCACCCCCAAATTCATATGTTGAAGCCTTAACAACCCCCATTGTGATAGCATTTAGAGGTAGGGTCTTAGTAATTAGGTTCAGATGACATCATGAGGGTAGAATCCCCATGATGGGATTAGTGTCAAGAAAAAAGGAGGCACCTGGTGACTCAGTTGGTTAAGCGTCTGACTTCAGCTCAGGCCTTGTGAGATCAAGCCCTATATGGGGTTCTCTGGGCTCTCTGCTATCAGCATAGGGCCCATTTCTGGTTTCCAATCCTATCTCCCTCTCTCTGCCCCTCCCCTGCTCTCTCTCTCAAAAGTAAATAAACATTTAAAAAAGGAAAGAAGGAGAGACCAGGGCTTTCTCTTTCCACCAACAAGGGCCCAGTGAGAAGGCAGCTGTCTGCAAGCCAAGAAGGGGGCCCTCACCAGAACTCGACAAGGCTGGCCTCCTGATCTCGGACTTCCAAGCTTCAGAACTATGAGAAAATAAAATTTCTGATGTTTAAGGCATTCAGTCTGTGGTAATTTGTTATGGCAGCCAAGCTGACTAATACAAACCACAAATTCTAGTTTTCTCAATTTGAAGTGACAATTTGCAGACAGAAGAAATTAGAGTAATGATGAGAAAAAGAAATTTTACAAGTGATTGAAAAGGTAATTGGAAAGCTGATGATGAACTTATATGACTTTTGAATAGCATCAGAAACAAGGGCGTCTGGGTATCTCAGTTGGTCACGTGTCTGGCTTCAGCTCAGGTTTGTGTGTTCAAGCCCCACATCAGGCTCCCTGCTGTCAGCACAGAGCCCGCTTCAGATCCTCTGTCCCCCTCTCTCTCTGCCCCTTCCCTGCTCTCTCTGTCTCTGTCTCTCTCTCAAAAATAAACATTTAAAACATTTGTTAAAAAAAAAAATCACAAAAACAGACAATCAGATCAATGGAACAATATAGAGAACCCAGAAATGGATCCACAAACGTATGGCCAACTAGTCTTTGACAAAGCAGGAAAGAATATCCAATGGAATAAAGACAGTTTCTTCAGCAAATGGTACTGGGAAAACTGGACAGCGACATGCAGAAGAATGAACCTGGACCACTTTCTTACACCACACACAAAAATAAACTCAAAATGGATGAAAGACCTAAATGTAAGACAGGAAGCCATCAAAATCCTAGAGGAGAAAGCAGGCAAAAACCTCTTTGACCTTGGCCACAGCAACTTCTTACTCAACATGTCTCCAGAGGCAAGGGAAACAAAAGCAAAAATGAACTACTGGGACCTCATCAAAATAAAAAGCTTCTGCACAGAGAAGGAAACAATCAGCAAAACTAAAAGGCAACCGACAGAAAGGGAAAAGATATTTGCAAATGATATATCAGATAAAGGGTTAGTATCCAAAATCTATAGAGAACTTATAAAACTCAACACCCAAAAAACAAATAATCCAGTGAAGAAATGGAAAAAGACATGAATAGACACTTCTCCAAAGACATCCAGATGGCTAACCCACACATGAAAAAATGCTCAACGTCACTGATCATCAGGGAAATACAAATCAAAACCACAACAAGATACCACCTCATACCTGTCAGAATGGCTAACATTGACAACTCAGGCAACAACAGATGTTGAGGAGGATGCAGAGAAAGAGGATCTCTTTTGCATTGCTGCTAGGAATGCAAGCTGGTGCAGCCACTCTGGAAAACAGTCTGGAGGTTCCTCAAAAAATTAAAAATAGAACTACCCTACGACCCAGCAATTGCACTACTAGGTATTTACCCAAGGGATACAGGTGTGCTGTTTCAAAGGGGCACATGCACCCCAATGTTTACAGCAGCACTATCAACAGTAGTCAAAGTATGGAAAGAGCCCAAACGTCCACTGGTTTATGAATGGATAGAGAAGATGTGATATATATATATATATATATATATATATATATATATATATATATACACACACATATATATACATATATATACACATATATATATACACACATATACACACACACAAATATATATATATATATATACACATACACATATACACACACACACACACACAATGGAGTATTACTCGGCAATCAAAAAGAATGAAATCTTGCCATCTGCAACTATGTGGATGGAACTGGAGGGTATTATATGCTAAGCAAAACTAGTCAGAGAAAGACAAAAATCATATGACTTCACTCATATGAAGACTTTAAGAGACAAAACAGATGAACATAAGGGAAGAGAAACAAAAATAATATAAAAACAGGGAGGGGGACGAAACAGAAGAGAGAGACTCATAAATATGGAGAACAAACTGAGGGTTACTGGAGGGGTTGTGGGAGGGGGGATGGGCTAAATGGGTAAAGGGCATTAAGGAATCTACTCCTGAAATCATTGTTGCAGTATATGCTAACAAACTTGGATGTAGATTAAAAAAATAAATTTTTTAAAAAGAAATTTAAAAAAAGAAACAAGGTATAAATGTTCAAATAAACAAAAATTCTTAACATTTTCATAATGTGAAAACACATAAACATCAAAAGGAAAGCAACAAACTAGAAAAACAAATAGGAAATCCTTGCTACATGAAACATAAATTATACAAATACCCAGTTTCTACTTGATAAATGGTTAACACTAGATGAGGCAATAATTTTAATAACAAATATAATAATCAGGCAATAAGTTATTTTATACAGAAAAAGAGCACAGACTCCAAACTCATGAAAGATATTCAAAAGTCAAATAGCTGTAAGCTTTTTATACAACTGCAAGCTATCAAAAAAATCAAACTAATAGAGCTAGGTACGCTTGCTGCTGATGGTGATACAAAATGGTTTAACCTTTTTGGAGAACATCTGGCAATATGTAACAAGAGCTAGGAAACTGTCCATGCCTTCTAGGTAAATACATTCTGGGCAATAAGCCATAAATAAATAGCCCAAATGGACAAAGTAGTTTATGTAAAGATATCCAATGCAGAAATATCACAAAGCAGAAAAACTGAAACCACATAATAAGCATGCACAGAAGGAATGGTGAAACAAACTGGTGCATTTATTACACGGTAGAGTAACTATAGTGGCTATTCAAATTATGTAGGTGGGGGGCGCCTGGGTGGCTCGGTCGGTTAAGCATCCGACTTCGGCTCAGGTCATGATCTCACGGTCCGTGAGTTCGAGCCCCGCGTCAGGCTCTGTGCTGACAGCTCAGAGCCTGGAGCCTGTTTCAGATTCTGTGTCTCCCTCTCTCTCTGCCCCTCCTCATGCTCTGTCTCTCTCTGTCTCAAAAACAAATAAACGTTAAAAAAAAATTAAAAAAAAAAAAAAACAAATTATGTAGGTGAAATTATGTAAGCAGAATAAGAGAATAAGGGACATAGAAAATATAGAACATGAACAAAGCATATAGAAATATCTGTATCTTGACAATGTGGGGAATGCGGAGAGAAACCATGAACTGTGTTCTTTGCCTATGAAGTTAAAAATACGAGTTCGGGCCACGGCCGTGGTATGGCCCTCGAGCCTGTTGTGAAACTGCTCAGAGGAGGAGATTTGGGGGGAGGGGGTCGGTATTTAAGGATCAGAGTTTTCCCTCCAATGCCTCCCAACTCTCCTGTGATAAGACGCTTTTAAATTTTAATTACAGAGGGGTGCTTGGGTGTCTCAGTCAGTTAGGCTTCTGACTCTTGAATTTGCTCAGGTCATTATCACATGGTTCATGAGATGGAGCCCCAAGCCAGGCTCCGCACTGACAGTGTGGAGCCTGCTTGGAATTCTCTCTCTGCCCCTCCCCTGCCTGTGCATGTGCACATGCACACACACACACACACTCTCAATATAAACTTTAAAAGATAAATTTTAATTACAGTAATATATAAACTGTCCTTCTAAGGCAAAGATCAACTCCCCACAAACAGCATCATCTTATAACCCCCACCTTACTAGCTTGCACCCACTACTATTGCTACAAAATGAGCAGCGGAAGGGGACACACCCAGGGCCCCCTGGGACACTGGCTCATCACCGTGGGGACCCTGGCCGGCCACAGGAAGCCTTCCAGGTTGAGAGCAAGATTCTACAGAGCCAGTATATGCTGAGAGAAAAGTCTTTTAAACCTAAGCAATGTCGATTCTGAGGTTCTTCGCATACTCACTTGGCTTTCTCAAACGAGACATCACGTGTGTTTGGGGCAGACTCTCACCTGAGCCCAATTATTCTGTACAACAGGGAAGGAAACTTTTGCAAGGGCTCCAGAAGTCAAATGTAAGAGTCTTAAGGATATGGATATGCACACACGTGGAGATCTCATGAAATCTTAAGTGTGCACTTACTTCCCGCAGCACATATGATGCTTATCAGGCATTGCCAAGCCCAGGACAAGGACGCAGTACTTCTGTGCCAGGTAATTCTGTGCTGCTTCTAACTTCCTTATAACCAATTCCATCTCCTTCTTCTCCACAAGGCCCCTAAAAAGAAAACAATCATTTGGATTAATGTTGGCAAATGCCAACAGTAATCAGCGAACAGTCAGAAGTGTGAACTGTTTTGAAAGAAATAACAAGTGAGTCAACACATGTCACTTACCTTTTCATTTAGCTGATTTGAGCTATGGCAGAGGGAGGGCTTTGACAGTTACCATTGTAATTAGAATCTCAGGTTCATGGTGAATTTTCACTTTTTTATAGATTCTTTATGCTATGTATTTCTAACGTTACATACAGGCAGTCCTAATTTATACCAAATAGCCCAGCAGCCCAACTAACAAATTACCTATACTGGTTTCTGAGGCAGCTGGCAGCATATTTTCCTGCTGTTTTGCTGAAAGAGCTACTGGAGACTCTCCCAGGGCAGCTTCCCCTGGGTTCCTGATGTTACAAGGAAGTGTGAAGTCTCAGTGTTTGAACCACTCAACGCTTCCCTACTCTGAGTTCTGCGTTTGCTGAGGAAGCATGTGTGGACCACTAATCTGGGAGCTTTGGCATCAATTATAACAGCCTCGCTTCCCTGTGAAAACACTGCCCCAGTTCCAATTGAATTGCAAATGAACATTCCAAAAGACAACCTGTTACAGCATGTCTGGAGCCTAATTTTAGAAGTTTGTGCAGTACAGTATAGTACGAAACAACATTACTCACAACACATTCCAACGATTGCTATTGAAAAGTGCAGTGTCACTGGCTTTTTATCTGCCTTTTCATTTTCGGAAAGATTTAAACCCAATGAAATGCACCCTAAACAACAGGGACGAATTATTGCCCCTTCTGATGTTAACTATGAGCCTGACTGACCACATGAGGATATGCTGTGGAGGAAGGGGTTTAAAGATAATAGAGATATTTCAAAGCACAACACGTTATCACATGTGATGAGAAGGCTTGAGTCACTGGAATAAAATGAGTTTCTGGAATAAAGTGAGTTCCAACTTGAAATGCCCCAATTTCAAATAATCCAAACACCTACACCCACACCCGCTTGCACCTCAATGGCCATGACTATGCCCACCTCCCTGCTTCCTTCAGCAGCCTCCCAGCCCAACCCTTCCCCCCCCACCCCCCGACTTTTCCAGAGCTGCCAGTAGCTAACATGCCTCTTTTGCTGTTGAAAACAAAACAACAACAACAAAAAAATGCCTTGAAAACTTTTAGGCCAATGGTTCCAAAGCTGAAATATATGTAAGAATTGCCTGGGATACTCGCTGAAAGTGCGGATTCCTAATGCCACGCCCTCTCCAAGATCCTGACTTAGCAGGTCTGCGTAGAGCCTGGCATTTATTTTTTTTTTTTTAATTTTTTTTTTTCAACGTTTATTTATTTTTGGGACAGAGAGAGACAAAGCATGAACGGGGGAGGGGCAGAGAGAGAGGGAGACACAGAATCGGAAACAGGCTCCAGGCTCCGAGCCATCAGCCCAGAGCCCGACGCGGGGCTCGAACTCACGGACCGCGAGATCGTGACCTGGCTGAAGTCGGACGCTTAACCGACTGCGCCACCCAGGCGCCCCGAGCCTGGCATTTAAAACACGCCCAGGTGCAATCCTTCGGGAAAAAATTGATAATAATTTCATACACCATACAATTGATCATAACCTTGGGTCCAATGATCTCTCTGGGAAATTTATCCTTCTTAGAAAAAGAAGGATATTATCCAGGGGTGCCTGGGTGGCTCAGTCAGTTGAGTATCTGAATCTTGATCTTGGCTCAGGTCATGACCTCATGGTTTGTGAGTTCGGACCCTGCATCAGGCTCTGTGCTGGCAGTGCAGAGGCTGCTTGGAATTCTCTCTCTCTCCCTCTCTCTGCCCTTCCCACACGCACGCTCTTTCTCTCTCAAAATAAATAAATAAGCTTTAAAAATTATCCAAAATCAAGGGGGAAATCTAATGCATGAAGATATTCAATAATCATTCAATTATTATCTATTTGTCTATTAGGAAAACTGGCAACTCCCAAAAATCTATAAAATGGAAGGGAAAAAGTAGTAATAATGCAGACTGTAGTAATACAGCCAGGTGCCACTTAAGGACTTGACATTTATTAACTTAACATATGAGTCCCCTAGGATTTATGCCAGCACCAAAGTCCATACCTTTAACCAGTATATGTGCTATACTGCCTCGTAAGTCAATCAGTCAATAACACACATTAGCTTGATGGAAAGTTATGCCACCATTAAAAATTATAATTATGAAGATTGTAATAACTTGAAAAATACTTACAATGTTCTAAAAACTATGTAATTTGGGGGCACCTGGGTGCTTCCGTCAGTTAATTGTCCGACTCTTGATTTTGGCTCAGGTCATGATCTCGCAGTTCGTGAGTTTGAGCCCTGCTAACAGCACAGAGCCTACTTGGGATTCTCTCTCTCTCTCTGTCTCTCCCTCTCCCTCTCTCTCTCTCTCTGCCCCTTCCCCCCTGCTTGCTCTCTCTCAAATAAATAAACTTTAAAAAAATGAAAAACAAAAATAACATAATTTTGCCTTTGCTCAGAAGTCACAAATCCTAAGTGTAAATGGATAAACTCTGCATAAGAGAGCTTAGCTGACTGGTAGAGGGTGTGGACACACCGCACAGTGGCTTAGGCACAGGCCTGGGAGTTAGATCTGGGCTCCCATCTCAGCTCCACTACCAACAAGGCATGTCGTCTCCAGCCAGCCGCTTAACCTCTCTGAGCCTTGGCTTCTTCATCTGTAAAATGGGGAAAAGGCTCCTTCCTCTGGAATCGGGACTTTGAGTCGTCTAAACCCTCCAAAGGATGTCTTTGTAGCCCTTTCAGCTCTCCCCTCACAGGCTGAAGGCTTTCCTCCCACGTGGCAGCCTCTGGTTTAAAATAATATGCATTATCTCATGTAATCTGGATGATAATATCTCATGTAATCTGGATGATAACTCTGTAAAGTGGATACTACCATTATCCCTGTTATACCTCACTAGTTTGACCAAAATCAATTTTTTTCTTAAAGTTAAAGTTATTTAAGTCCAGATATTTCAATACAATCCATATTTCTACTATAGTAAGTAAACTAATTACTGGAGGCCTGAAAGTGAAAAGTTATTCTAATTATTTCATAATCACACCATAGAAGCAATCTTTTTTTTTTTTTTTTTAATGTTTATTTATTTTTGAGGGAGAGAGAGAGAGCAGGGGAAAGGCAGAGAGAGAAGACACCAAAGCAGGTTCCAGACTGAGCTGTCAGCACAGAGCCTGATGCGAGTCTCAAACTCAAGATCTGTGAGATCATGACCTGAGGTGAAGTCAGACACTTAACTGACTGAGCCACCCAGGCGCCCCATGGAACCAATCATTTTAAGACTTGGATTTTTCTGTCATTCTGTAACCGATTCCTTCTAAAAAAGTCTACCTTATACCACTGTACTCTAATATGTTTTAGTGTATTTTAAAAAAAACCCAAGAGACCTTACTTCTCTGTTAATCTATTTCTAAAATGAAGAAATGAAACAAAGGTCTCTGCCAGAGCAGCAATAACTCTCAGAATTAGAAAACACCATATAAAATATAAGTGAATGTGCTGCCACAGTCTAATAACTTCTTTTGGGGGGACGATAAGACCCCTCAAACCTTCTGAGCCTACAGCTAGCTGAGCCCTTTTGCTTGCCACCACAGAAACCCTTCGTGAGCTCTGGCCACTCTGCAGTGAAAGCAGCCTTGAAATAACACGGATGTGGCATATTTTGATGGCTTTACTGGACCAGCAGTGTCTGAATTATTTATTTGGTTTTTTACAAAACTGCTGTCCAGATATATTTATCTATCCATAAAATGGTTTTCAAACTGCTTGGTTGTACACAAGGATTTTGCATTTTAAAAACATTCCACAGCAACAAATTGATGACTCTAACAGCATTTCTAACAGCTAAATCATTGGGTTGATTCCACACATACTGGGGAGGGCAGCCTGGGCACTTGGAAAGTTCCACGGTTTGCAAAAGGTCACCAAGCCTGAGAGGCATTGTTCTGCTCTGGACTCTGAGTTCCCAGATTCTTGCCCCATACAGCTCTGAGCCACCTCTGCCTAAAGCAGTGAAATTCTTCCTACGTAGCCTAAGAAATCTTGTTTTCTTCTGTAATATGGAATATAATTTTGGTCATATCTATTAATTTTCTTAATTCTTAGTTTTTTTCATTGGATGCTTACAAAAGCCCTAGCAGGGCTTTTAAGCATAAAGCAGGTTTTAAGCATAAAAAGCATAAAACCAAATATCTGTATCTGCACTGTCCAACATGGTAGCCATGAGCCACGTGTGGCTACTAAGCACTAACTGTGGTTAATCTGAACTGAGGAAATAAGTGTCAGATTTCAAAGATTTACTACAAAAAAAAAAAAAAAAAAAGCAAAGTATGTCATCAATAACATACATTACAATAACATACAATAACACTGACTACGTGTCTCAATGATATTTTTGAGTCACTGCATTAAATAAAATACATTATTAAACTTAATCTCACCTTTATCTTTTTTAAGATTTTTTTTATTTGTAAGTACTCTCTAAGTCCAACATGGGATTCAAACTCATGACACTGAGATCAAGAGATCTACTGACTGAACCAGCCAGGCACCCCCGCCTTTATCTTTTATGTTTCTTAAATCTAGCTACTGAAAAAATTTTTAATTACATATGTGGCTCTCTTTATATTTCTACTGGGCAGTGCTGGTCTATACTATCTGGAATATTTTGTTGTTAGAATAACTATTTGAATTATTCAGTGAGCTTTAAAAACTAATGAACTCCTCCCATGTAAATATTTTAGCATACTCCAAAAATTAAAAAATTTCCATCATCTCTATTACTCAGCCATCAAAAAGAATGAAATCTTGCCTTTTGCAATGATGTGGATGGAGCCAGAGTGTATTATGCTAAGCGAAAGAAGACAGAGAAAGACAAATACTGTAAGATTTCACTCATATGTGGAATTTAAGAAACAAAACAGATGAACATACGGGGGAGGAAAGGAAAAATAAAATAAGAGAAAAACAGAGAGGGAGGCAAACCATAAGAGACTCTTAACTAAAGAGAACAAACTGAGGGTTGCTGGAAGGGAGGTGGGTGAGGGGATGGGCCAAACGGATAATAGGCATTAAGGAGGGCACCTGTGATGAGCACTGGGTGTTACAGTAAGTAATGAATCACTACATTCTGCTCCTGAAACCAATACTACACTGTATGTTAACTAACTTGAATTTAAATAAAAGCTTGAAAGAAAAAAGTCAGTTTTATTACTGGCAATGATAAAACTTTACAGCGCACTGCAAAGTCCTACTTACACCATGCAGCTTTTGGGTTTCTTTTCCAGGGCTATTTTTTCCAAGTAATGAGATAAATAGTACAATAATGCCATGAGGAAATTGTCAAGATTCTTATTCCTATAGGGAGAGAAAGAAAGAAAGAAAGAAAGAAAGAAAGAAAGAAAGAAAGAAAGAAAGAAAGAAAGAAAGAAAGAAAGAAAGAAAGAAGAAAAATGAATGTTGACATATTTCAAATATAAAACTTCTCATAAAAATACATGGGCACATGACATAAGAATAAATAGAAGTACATGTTATCATGCCTATTACACAACTAATTTACCATTTAAAATTCTATCTACTGGGGCGCCTGGATGGCTCAGTCGGTTGAGCATCTGACTTTGGCTCAGGTCACGATCTCATGGTCCATGAGTTTGAGCCCCGTGTCGGGCTCTGTGCTGACAGCTCAGAGCCTGGAGGCTGCTTTGGATTCTGTGTCTCCCTCTCTCTCTGACCCTCCCCCATTCATGCTCTGTCTCTCTCTGTCTCAAAAATAAATAAATATTAAAAAAAATTTTTTTTAATAAATAAATAAATAAAATAAAATAAAATTCTATCTACTGAGGCACCTGGGTCCAACTCTTGATTTCAGCTCAGGTCATGGTCTCATGGTTCCTGAGATCGGATCCCAATCTGATCAGCAAGGAGCCTGCTTAGGATTCTCTCTCTCCCTCTTTCTCTCTGTCCCTCCCCTAGTTGCACAGTACACTCTTTCTCTCTCAAAACAAACAAACAAACAAAAAAAACTTAAAAATTCTGTCTACTATACTACTGAAGATGTAAGAAATTGGATTTTTGTAACCAAACTTTTTGGGAGGTCACACACTAAACTATAGTTTTGTTTATTAATTACTTTTCATTTTTAATAAGTTTTTATTATACAAATAATATTTTCCCATTCTTTAAAAATTTTACACAAATGTGTAAAGTAAAAAGTCCTCTCCTCCCTTGCTACTATCCTACTTCCAAGTGGCAGCCGCTGCTAAGAGTGGCCTGAATCCTTTCTAAACTTTCCAAAGCAGAGACAATTATATAGAAGGTCTTCCCCCACCAACACACCTACATACATACATACATACATACATACATACATACATACATACGCATGAATATATGCCTTAAATTTTTCTTTGGTAACAAAGAAGATAATGCTGTACACACAAGTCTTTGCAACTTGCTTTTGTCACTTACCTGCTTAGCATGGACCTCTTTCCTTGATACTATGGATCGATTTTCCTCATTCTCTTAAACAGCTGGGTAAAATATTCTATAACTCACAATTTATTTAAATAGTCCTCTATTGACGGATATGTAGGTCTTTTAGAAATGTTATCAATACTGCTGCAGTAATTATCCTGATGGCCACATTTCTGAGTAACTTCCTCGGAGTGAAACTGCTAGGGCATAGTGTAGAGCATATTAAAGTTTCATGGTTTTGCTCGAGCAAAAGGTTGCATCGATTCACAATCTAATTTGTTTAAAAACTACTGTGGGATGCATGCAGCAAAGGCAGTCCTACAAGGAAAAATTAGAAGCCTTTGTCTTCTTTCTAAATACTCTTCCAAGATTTTTGCTACTTTCTTTCTAGCAAGTGGAAATTCTTACTGACATTCTTTCTTCAACTATACCTTGACAACAGGATGAACGTGAGCACTGCAGATTTTTTTTCCACCACATTAATATGTCCCTGTCCTAGGGTGGGTTCTCCCAGAAACAGACTCTGAGACAAAGACGTGGGATGTGCGCACAGGAAACATCAGTTGTGGGGTAGGGAAGTGAGGCAGGAAAAGGGTAGGAAGCCCACAAAGGGGGTGGTTAACAAGTTGGTTATCCCCGTGGACAAATGTAGTTCAGTCCCAGCGGGGAAAACTTCTCAGAGTTATCTTGACGGATGAAAGTTAGGATCTTTTTCTACCAACACTCCCTCCTCACACAGCACTGACCGAAGGGACACTGACTCCCTAGTGCTCTCAGCTTGCCCTGTCGTCATCATCATCATCGTCGGGAGGAGTGTGCCCCTGCTGTGGAATAAAGCCTAAGGTGTTTGCCACAAACAGCCTTCACTAAACGTAAGGGAACCTGGGAGGGCTGCCAATCGTTGGGAACTTCTCACTGAGCACGCTCAAGTGCGGCACCCTGAGAAGCATCCTCCACCCACAGGCATAGGGAGACACAACGACTTCCGATTTCATATCTGAGGAAACAGGCTTAGAAAGGTCAAGAAGCTTCACCCAGAGTCACACACCTAGTACTTGCTGGGGCTCCAAAAACGGAGAAAATGGGTCTTTAGTAAACGAGTATACCCTCTTACTATTATATAAACATAATGTAGTCTCTATGGGACTCCTGACAACATGCTATCCATTCTCCTTGCCCTAGGGCTTTATTTTGGGCTGCTGTGACTTCTGGCCTCATCGCTTTGGTCTCAGTCTGAGGGGATGGCTTGCACAGAGCCAGTCCCACGCCCTTTCTCCAAAAACCAGATTTGTTCATCATTCATCAGGCGGAATTACTTTGAACTAAGGATAAAAGATATAAAACGTCTCATGAGCACTACCTACCTCATAAATGTTGTAAAGGAACAGATCCGCTGCATCTCATTATCTTGTAGTAAAAACAAAGCAACAACTGAAAGGAGCAAAGATGGACAATTGAAAGAGGGACAGAGGGACAGAGGGACAGACGGCTGCCTCAGAGGTTCACCCCCCATACGATACGTGTGGATGATGAACCAGCTACTCACATTTAGCATCATGGAGCGTCACGTTGCCCTGCTGACCTCGCTTCTCTAAGGCTTTAAGTGACTTATCGTCTCTTGAAGCAAGCTTTTTATCCGTCAACCTGTTTTGGAATGGAACAGCCTCTAGCAGTGACTTGAAAGATTTCAACTGTATGTAATTGATCCTGAGATGCATGAGGCTTTTACTATCAAGTAAGGAGAGCCTGAACGTCAAAACCCAAAAATGGGTTTGGTTTCATGTAGGAGAATTTTGGAATGCATTTTATTAAACATTATATTTACCATGCTAAGGTTAGGAGAAATGCACACTACCTGATAGAAAATGTAAATGCCAATTCCATCCAAAACAGATCATTTAGATCATCTATTAAGATCATGTATTTATGGTGTAGCTACCATATTCAGAGTAAAAAAAAAAAAGTATAGGGGCGCCTGTGTGGCTCAGTCAGTTGAGTGTCTGACTATTGGTGGGGGCCCAAGTCATGATCCCAGGGTCATGGGATTGAGCCCCGTGTTGGGCTCCACACTGGGCATGAACGCCTGTTTGAAATTCTCTCCTTCTCTCCCTCTGCCTCTCCCCTGCTCACTCCTATGCACACTCTTTCTCTAAAATAAAGCAAAAAAAAAATTTGTTTAAGTATAAAATGTTGAAAATTTGCTAAGAGCCAAATTATCACCGGGATACATTTACAGGGGCTGGTATAACTCCTCCCACAATTGTCAAATAGCGCGTGTTCTTTCCTTAACAGGTATCTGCATTTCAACCTCAGATAATGGGAGTGACATTTTCTTAGAGTTTGTAAACACTTGAGTCATTCTGCTAAGAGGTGCTATCAGCAGCACTGCCACAGTTGGGAAGTGAAGGTACCTGTCTGAAACCAGACCATCAATTTCAGCAAAGTGTATTGCTTTGCCTTTCTTTCCTTTTTCCTTGAGTTCTACTGCAGGTGTAAAGCTGTAATAGAAATGAGAAAATTAGGAACCGAACCTTCCCATGAAGACTGATGCTATCACAACAGTAACTCATGGCATCTCAGGACTAGCATATGTCATGAGTGGAGTGTGAGGAGAACCTCGGGCACAGAGGTCCTCAATTCGTGTATTTACATATGGAACAACCATCTAGAAAAAAAGATGAACATTTCAGACTTTATATTCAGCCTCTACGTATCAGCAGCCTCCAGAATACCACCATACACGAAACATTTCATTCTGAAGATGTTGTAGTAACTTCACAAGAAACAGAAAGCTCACAGTAAGTTTGGAGAGATGTTTTTATTTATTGAGCACTTGTGCACCAAGTGCTTTTAGGCACAATCTTACTCAGTCCTCACAGCAACTCTATGATTACTAGTATGATTACTCTAATATTACTCGTACAGCCATTTTTACACATGAGAAAAACTGAAGCTCAGAAAGAGATAAGTAGCTTGACCAAGATCACTTAGCATGTGTCAGAGCCTGGATTGGGGCCCAGGATCTCTAGCCTCAGAGCCATGTGCTTACCTACAAGGCAATCCGGCCTCCCGAGCAGCATCTCAGTTGTCACTGCTGTGGACTCTTGTAAGGGCCTTGACTATCTCTTGGGAGGTATCGGTACCGTTTACTTAACTCAGGGTGTCTTAAACTCTATAGTTGTACAAACATTTACTAAGCAGTAATGGGGCTAACAAGGGACCACGACGGAGCAAAAAACATATACTATGAGGCCACACTCCGTCACACATTGCTCTGACATTGAAAAGAAAATGGTGGGGCGCCTGGGTGGCTCAGTCAGTTGAGCGTCTGACTTCAGCTCAGGTCATGATCTCGTGGTCTGTGAGTTCGAGCCTCGCGTCAGGCTCTGTGCTGACAGCTCGGAGCCTGGAGCCTGCTTCGGATTCTGTGCCTCCCTCTCTCTCTGCCCCTTGCCTGCTCATGCTCTCTGTGTCAAAAATAAACAAACATTTTTTAAAAATTTATTTTTAAAATAAATGATTTTTTAAAAAATTTATTTAAATTTTTTTAAATAAAAATTAGACAGAGGAGGGAGGGAGACAGAGCATTAGAGACAGAGCATTAGCTCCCTCAATTAGAGAGGGAGACAGAGCATGAGTAGGGGAGGGGCACAGAGAGAGGCAGACACAGAATCCGAAGCAGGCTCCAGGCTCCCAACTATCAGCACAGAGCCCAATGCGGGCTCGAACTCACAAACTCCGAGATCATGACCTGAGCCAAAGTCAGATGCTCAACTGGCTGAGCTACCCAGGTGCCACTCCCCTCCCCACCCAGAAAAACGTTTTGTAGACCAGCAGGATGTAGTTCCTGCCTTATAGAGCGTGCATTTTCTCAGAGAATTGTGGGGTCTACCAAATACACTGGTTTGGAAACCCACCGTGGATTACGATTTTTATTTTTCCACCTGAAACAATGCCACAATAACACAACCCAGAAGCCTAATCTCTGCCCACAGTTTCTTGTCTTTCTGCTTACGTGTAGGTGTAGTAATGGAAGCACATTCCCCCAGACTTTACTCATTCTCTAAAGATGGATATCAATCATATATATCTTCTTTATCTCCCTGTCGACACAACAGTTTTGTGTGTGTTTTTTAACAGTTGGGTGTTTTTGTTTTGTTTTTTGACGCAACAGTTATAAAACAACTTCATCTGAAAATTTTCTGGGATTGATGTTACTCACAAAGTAATTATTTTACAGAAATACCTCTCCATGGGAATAATAAAGTTAATCTGTTTGACTCTGTCTTCTTCCCGGAGTTTCTGCCAACCTCCTAGCAGTGTTCAGGTTGTAGAAGAGGTTAGTTCCTAAAAGCATATACATTCCCGCAAGGGAATGATTCTTTGCATTTTTCAACTTTTTTTTTTTGTTAAAGATAATTGGCACCAGGGGCACCTGGGTGGCACAGTTGGTTAAGCGTCAGACTCTAGGTTTTGGCTCAGGTCATGATTTCGCAGGTTCGTGAGTTCAAGCCCCATGTCAGGCTCTGCGCTGGCAGCATGGAGTCTGCTTGTGATTCTCTCTCTCCCTCTGTCTCTGCTCCTCCCCCACTTACACTGTGACTCTCTCAAAATAAATAAGTAAATAAATAAACAAACAAACTTAAAAAAAAAAAGACAATTGGTACTGAGTTGGTCAGTGGACGATTTCTAAGGTTTTCATTATTTCTGGTGCTCCTCGTCTCCAAGGATTGGGTATGCTGGGAAGGTATGCTGAACTACTGAGGGCGTGGGTGGGTAAAAAGAAATGGAAGAATAGCAAATGTTGATGGTGGCTACTGCCAAAAAGAGACAAGGGATCAGAATGGGGCAGAGAGGTGAAATGGTGATGAAGAGATCTACCTTCCAATCTGTATACTTCCATATTGAGTTTTTAAACAAGAACATATTGACTTATTACCTGCATAACTAGGAAAAAGTTGATAGAGGCACATATAAAGAAACACTATATGGCTGATATGTTATATTGACAGACCATTTAGATAGTCTTTAACAAAATAATCAAATCCCCCAAATATCCTGACATTTTCTAATGGCTCCTTGAAGCTGTTTCTCCTTGCTAGATGCCTTGTGCAGATTAGTACCTCCTTCTTTCATATAACCATCCTAAACAAGGACACAAAGTTTTTTCACATTTTTCCTTGGATCATCACATGGTTTTAGCCACTTACAAGCCATTGGCTGTTAACTTTCCTACGCCACGCTAAGGAAGTCACAGGTCACCAGCCCTCCCAGGGTTTCTCTTCTCTAGAAGAGAAGATAGATATACCCAATAAAACTGCTGTCTCCTGCCCTTTTCTCAGTCTTATCCCTATAATTCAAAGCGTTCTGCCCTATTTGCCTGAGATGATTTGAGATGAGAGCACCTTAAAATAAGACACTGAGTGCCTGACATGTACTGCTAAACCTCTAGTCCTTATTCTCTGACCTTCGGACATGCCTTCCCTACTTCACACTTGTCTGAGTGGCATTTCCCTTGACTGAAGTCATTCTCTACCTCAGCTAGTGGGAAGGATTTCTCTCTGTTGAGGGCCCTGCTGTAGCTCTACAGGCAGCCTACGCTCACAGTGCATTTGAAATCACTAGGAAGTGTCACTAGTAGTAACTAAAAGCTGTCCTTTGAATTGTACCTCTGATTGGCTGTCGAACAGCAGTCTGAGCTCGTTCTGTGCCCTCCCGCGGTCTCCCCCTGGCAACCCAGTTAGAATCTGCGCCTTTCTCAGACCACATTTTGTTACATTTCTAATATTACAACATAATCATGTCATTTCCCTTTGCCCTGAAATAAGTGAGGGAAAAAAAATCTTATTTTCCCCTAGAACCCACCACTAAAATGCAGAGGGTTGGACCACTCTTGGCTTCCACACAAATTAGAGCTCCTCAGTTGGTTATTAGACTCTTCTCTCAGGCCATTATGAAAGATGAGAGAAGTTCAGGGCTTCTGGAGGTATAGTTTCCTCAGCTGTATGTCCTCAGGGGAGTCAATGACCTTGGCAAAGACTCATGCAAGCAAGCTGCTGGTTCTCTCCCGGCTGTGAGTAGAAGGGGTGGGACTGCTGACACTATGTCAGGGAGAAGCCTGCCTCATGGGACAACCCAGAGGTGGCCTGTGAAGAAAGTTATTCCCTCTTTAAGAAATAAGCAATGTGGGGCGCCTGGGTGGCGCAGTCGGTTAAGCGTCCTACTTCAGCCAGGTCACGATCTCGCAGTCCGTGAGTTCGAGCCCCGCGTCAGGCTCTGGGCTGATGGCTCGGAGCCTGGAGCCTGTTTCAGATTCTGTGTCTCCCTCTCTCTGACCCTCCCCTGTTCATGCTCTGTTTCTCTCTGTCTCAAAAATAAATGAACGTTAAAAAAAATTAAAAAAAGAAATAAGCAATGGGCATGCATGCTGATGAGTTACGCAATACCCTCATTTACTCCTCACAAGGCATTATGATTTCATTTTATAGACAACGGAACTGATAATTAGCGAGGCTAAGTAACCTGACAAATGATAATCACCTAGCAACTGGGAGAGCTAGGATTTGAACCCAAGTCTTCCTGCAAACCACTCTTTGAGGTCTCTTCCTTAACTGCCTATTAAGAAATAATGCCTAGGGCACCTGGGTGGCTCAGTCAGTTGAGCATCCCTCTCTTGATTTCAGCTCATGTCATGATTCCAGAGCTGTGGGATCAAGTCCTGCTTAAGATTTCCTTCTCTCTCCCTCTACCACCCCCACCCCTATGCGTGCATTTGCGCGCTCTCTCTCTCTCTCTCAAAAAAAAAAAAAAAGAAAAAAGAAATAATGACCATCCTTTCCCTACCCATTACTGTGCGTCCATTTCTTGTGTGGAGGTTATGGATATCCTGTTTTATTCTGATACAGTTATCCCTCTCGGGGTATTGCCAGTGACAGAGAGAGCAAGGTCTTCTCTGAAGGGTAAGATTTCCAATGCCACAGGAGGAAGTCAAACTTTCACTCTTCACAGATGACATGATACTCTATATGGAAAAACCCAAAAGATTCCACCAAAAACTATTAGAACTGATCCATGAATTCAGCAAAGTCCCAGGATATAAAATCAATACACAGAAATCAGTTGCATTCCTATACACCAATAATGAAGCAACAGAAAGAGAAATCAAGGAATCAATCCCATTTATAATTGCACCAAAAACCATAAAATACCTAGGAACAAACTTACCCAAAGAGGTGAAAAATCTATACATTGAAAACTATGGACAAAAAAAAAACAAAACAAAACACTATGGAAAGTTTATGAAAAAACTGAAGACAACACACAAAAAAAAAAAAAGAAAGAAAAAATATTCCATGCTCCTGGATTGGAAGAACAAATATTGTTAAAATGTCAATACTACCCAAAGCAATCTACGTATTCAATGCAATCCCTATCAAAATAACACCAGCATTCTTCACAGAGCTAGAACAAACAATCCTAAATTTGTATGGAACCACAAAGACCCTGAATAGCTAAAGCAATCCTGAAAAAGAAAACGAAAGCCGGAGGCATCACAATCCCGGACTTCAAGCTGTATTACAAAGCTGTAATCCTCAAGACAGGATGGTACTTGCACAAAAACAGACACTCAGATCAATGGAACAAAATAGAGAACCCAGAAATGGACCCACAAACGTATGGCCGACTAACTTTTGACAAAGCAGGAAAGAATATCCAATGGAATAAAGACCGTCTCTTCCCCAAATGATGCTGGGAAAACTGGACAGCAACATGCAGAAAAATGAACCTGGACCACTTTCTTACACCATACACAAAAATAAACTCAAAATGGATGAAAGACCTAAACGTAAGATAGGAAGCCACCAAAATCCTAGAGGAGAAAGCAGGCAAAACCTCTTTGACCTCAGCTGCAGCAGCTTCTTACTCAACACATCTCCATGTTGCTAGAGAAACCAAAGGAAAAATGAACTATTGGGACCTCATCAAAATAAGCTTCCGCACAGAGAAGGAAACAATCAGCAAAAGTAAAAGGCAACCAACGGAATTGGAGAAGATATTTGCAAAGGACGTATCAGAAAAAGGGTAAGGATCCAAAATCTATAGAGAACTTATCAAACTCAACACCCAAAAAACAAATAATCTAGTGAAGAATGGACAAAAGACATGAATAGACACTTCTCCAAAGACATCCAGATGGCCAACCGACATATGAAAAAATGCTCAACATCACTCATCATCAGGGAAATACAAATCAAAACCACAATGAGATACCACCTCACACCTGTCAGAATGGCTAACATTAACAACTCAGGCAACAACAGATGTTGGTGAGGATACGGAGAAAGAGGATCTCTTTTGCACAGCTGGTGGGAATGCAAGCTGGTGCAGCCACTCTGGAAAACAGTATGGTGGTTCCTCAAAAAATTAAAAATAGAACTACCTTACGACCCAGCAATTGCACTACTAGGTATTTATCCAAGGGATACAGGTGTGCTGTTTTGAAGGGACATATGCACCCCAACGTTTAGGGCAGCACTATCAACAATAGCCAAAGTATGGAAAGAGCCCAAATGTCCATTGGTGTATGAATGGATAAAGAAGATGTGGTGTGTGTGTGTGTGTGTGTGTGTGTGTGATGGAGTATTACTCAGCAATCAAAAAGAATGAACTCTTGCCATTTGCAACCATGTGGATGGAACTAGAGGGTATTATGCTAAGTGAAATCAGTCAAAGACAAATATCACATGATTTCACTCATATGAGGACTTTAAGATACAAAACAGATGAACATAAGGGAAGGGAAGCAAAAATAAAATGAAAACAGAGAGGGGGACAAGGCAAAAGAGACTCTTAAATATAGAGAACAGAGGGTTGCTGGAGGGGTTGTAGGAGGGGGGATAGGCTAAATGGGTAAGGAGCATTAAGGAAGGCACTTGTTGGGATGAGCACTGGCTGTTATACCTAGGGGATGAATCACTGGAATCTACTCCTGAAATCCTTGTTGTACTATATGCTAACTAACTTGGATGTAAATTTAAAAATTAATTAATTAATTAATTAATTAAAAAAAAAAGATTTCCAGTGCCACTCATTCAGGAAAGAAGCCAGGAACTGAAAGGTTGAGAAGAGTAGATACCTGAATGCAAATTGAATATATGATGATATAAACAAATTACCATTTCCATTTGTAAATGCATAAACAGTAAGGTTTATTTTTAGAGAGTGCTTATTTTTTGAGATAAAGACTGAGATATTTATAGATGAAATGATACGATGTCTGCAATTTGCTTAAAAATAATCAAGAGGTGGGGTGCCTGGGTGGCTCGGTCGGTTAAGCGTCCGACTTCGGCTCAGGTCATGATCTCACGGTCCGTGGGTTCGAGCCCCCCGTCAGGCTCTGTGCTGACCACTCACAGCCTGGAGCCTGTTTCAGATTCTGTGTCTCCCTCTCTCTGTGACCCTCCCCCATTCATGCTCTGTCTCTCTCTGTCTCAAAAATAAATAAACGTTAAAAAAAAATTTTTTTTTTAAATAAATAATCAAGAGGTGGAGTAGATGAGTGTGGATGATATGAAGTGGATCTTAATTTGGTGACTGTTCATGCTGCATCATGGGCATGTTGGAGTTCATTATACCCTTCTCCCACTTTTGTATATCCTTGAAATCTTCCATTACAAAAAGTTTTTTGGGGGCACCTGGGTGGCTCAGTCGGATGAGCGTGGGACTTCAGCTCAGGTCATGACCTCGCACCTCTGGAGTTTGAGCCCCACATCGTGCTTTGTGCTGACAGCTCAGAGCCTGGAGCCTGCTTTGGGTCATGTGTCTCCATCTCTCTCTGCCCCCTGCCCCCACTCATGCTCTGTCCTGCTCTCTTTCAAAACTAAACATTTAAAAAAAGTTAAAAAAAATTGTTTTAGTGTTTATTTAGGTATTTTGAGAGAGAGACAGAGAGAGCAAGCAGGGAAGGGGCAGAGAGAGAGGGAGAGAGAGGATCCCAAGCAGTCTCCATACTGTCAGAGCAGAGCGTGACATAGGGCTCAAGCCCATGAACCACGAGATTACAACCCGAGCCAAAATCAACAGTCAGATGCTTAACCAACTGAGCCACCCAGGCACCTCTCTTCCCATACAAAAAGTTTCAAATGTTACATTTACCTAAAAAAAATTTTAATAACGCTGTAAGAAAAAAAAAACTAGCAAAATCAGACTTGCAAGGATTTTAGTTATCGGAGTTACCAATCACACTGAAAATCAGTTTGAAATATACTGCAAATTAATTTCATCTACAAAGAATGTCAGTAAGTAAAAAGTATGGTCCACCTTCATCAAAAAAGAGAGGACTGAGATGGCCTTTAAATATACATGAAGATTGAGAAAAGAACATTTTGGCACTTAAAATTTCTACCCACATTATCTGGTGTTGTAACATGTATTTAACTTGTATTTTGACTCCATTATCGTGGCGGGCTAATCCCAAAGCTCTTTCTGTCCTTCTCACTGTCTATCTCACACTCACTGAGTGTGATATTTTGGGAGCTAGACAACAGAATTTTGTGACACTATTGCAGACAAAAAACTGAGATCACCACTTTGGAAATGACAAACTACTCAGCAATACCGAAACAAACATTCTATAAAATGTAAAATTTGATTTTTTAAATTATTGTTTAATTGTCATCAAATGTCATTTTACCTATGATATAACTATGAACTACATCTGCTTAGCCTCTCCTGACCTCCAGCCCCATTTGTCCAACAGCCTAAGAGACATGTGCATGTGAACGTGTCATAGTAACCTCAGGCACACCACAGTTTTGTCTGTTATTCTGCATACAGGAGAAGGGCAATCGCAGCCACCCCATCACCCAAGAGAGACACTGGGAGTCAGCCCAAGCACCTCCTCTCCCTCTCCCTTCACATCTTATCCATTCTATCCAAAATCCTGTCAGTTCCACCTCTTAAGTATTTCTTAGTCCTGTACCCTTCTCTCTATTCCTCTTAACGTGGACTTCGTGCCGACTCATGGTTTCGTACCTGGGCAGCTATCTGTAAACCTCCCACAGCTAGCTTTTAAACTGGTCCCCTGCCTCTAGCCTTCCTCTACTTGAATCTAGTTGGTGTATTGAAATATTCAATAAACATCTGGTGAGGGCCTACTCTGTGAAGTTCTACAGACAGCTCCTTCAAGGGACACAAAGATGAGTAAGACAGTTCCTGCCACTGAGGGGCTTACAGTCTAAAGGAGGGAGACACTGTCTATGGCGGGAAGGGCTCTGGCATCAGACAAACTGTGGTTCAAAATGTCAGTTTTGCTACTTACTGGCTGTAGGACTTTGGTTCAATTGCTCAGTCTCCTGAGCCTTATTTCTTCACCTCTAAAATGGAGATAATAATAATGCTCACTTTCCATGGCTGTTTAAGAATCAGAAAACATGCAAATGTCGGGCACATAATAGGCACACAGCACGGCAGACAGTGGCTAGTATTATTAGTTTAGTGATGCACTTAATAGAGTCAGTATTTTCTCAATGGAGATTAAAACCAGTTTTTTCTAATTTAATAATTTTACCTTGTAGAATTGGCTGTCTATTGCGCAGCAAGTATAATACGGTCCCATTAATGTACAATTACATTTCTATAACTCAAAGAGGCAATTTTATAAAGCAGTTAAGAGTATGTACCCTGAGCCAAACAGACCTAGATTTCAATCATCTTAGTCACCTGTGAGCTGTGTGATTTGGCCAAGTCACTTAGTTTTCCTCCAATTGCTTAACCCTTTGGCTTCAGTTTCTTCATCTGTAAAACTGGATGAACATGCAGCTTTTTGAAACGGTTGGCAAACTGATTAGCACAGTGTCTGGTCCATAGGAAGCAGCTGATAAATGTTATCAGAAAACGATATCTGGACGGCTGCTCACCAAAATGGTTTTCTCTAGATGGTTGGATTTCAGCAGGTATTTATTTTGCTCATTATATTCTTCTGTATTGCTTGAATTTTTTTTTTTTTTTTACTCTGGGCACATGCAATTTTTATAAAAGCTACAATAAAGTTTCAATAAAATTTACCTTCTGAATTCAAGAGTTCTGGTTTCATCTTTCCAGTACCACATCCCTAATCGTAATCCCAATTGCTGTAAAATGAAATGATTGCAGCAAATATAATTAAAAACTCAATTTACAATACACATGGCATAATGAGCTTTTAACAATTCCCACTAGCCGCTCTTTATTCAATAAAGATGTAGTATCTTCAAGTGTTGTGGGGTTGGTTTGTTTTTATCTTGAAGCCAGGATTTTACCCATCTTGTTTTCAGATGCAGTTTCGGTAGAAAAGAAGGAAGAGAGAAATAAGGGAAAGAGGAGGAAAAGGAAGGGAAGAAAGGAAACTTCACTTAGCCTGCACTACTGTCTCAAGGCTCATCATAGCAACTGACCGATGAACTGCGACTCAGACCACAATAAACTGATGCCCAGGGCAGCCTCAACAGAGGAGTTAAGACACTCATAACAGGCAGGGGAGCCTGCTCGAACCGACCCCGCCCAGAGGAAGCAGGCAAAGAACCAGCTTACTTTTTCAGTAGTGGTAGCTTCCAACCCACCAGCCTTTTCTTCCCGCGGATCGCACATCCCGCCACCCCCCCCCCCCCCACCCCGCCCCGAGCAGGACAGCTTCCTGCGCAGGAAGGCTATTTCTTTTGCAACCAACAAATTAGAGGTGGTGAGGTGGAACTTTCATAAACATCTAAATATCCCGGTGAGGAGCCAGGATTCAATTCTGCCCTTTGGCCGAGTACATCTCCATAGTTTGGGTTTCGTAGGCACAGCTGCCCACATCTCTGAGTGCCGCTCGGCCGGAGCTGAGTCGGGGTGGAGGGCGCCCCGGGAGCTGCGGGCCGGGAGGAGGCGGCAGGGCCGGCCTGCCCCTGCCTCGGGAGTGGGGGCGACCAAGGAAGGCTGCGCTTACCTCCGGCGAGGAAGCCCCCTGTCGCTCTGTCCGCTTCCTCCGGGAATAAAGCTCCGGCACCGTCACCTGATGCATGGCCTCTCCCAGCCAGCCCCTCACTGTCGCCCAGGCAACTGCGCGCTCGCGCTGGGCAACCGTGGCCGCAGGGCGGAGGGCGGAGGGGGGCGGGGACCCTGCTTCCGCCGCGGGCTCAGCGGACGCAGCGGGCGGGCAGAGGGGCCGCGGCGCTGCGAGGCTGCGCACGCGGTTCGGGAGGCGCCTCCGCCCGGTCCGGCCCTCGCGGGGCTCCGTCTACTTTCTACCTTTGCCGTGGCCCCTTTTTGGCGTATCCGTGGTGTAGCTGCCCAGGGGTTATTTCTGCAGGGGTCGATTCTACCTGGCCTTCCAGCTGTGAGGCAAAGCACTGAATTGTCTTCGTTCGTAATTGGAATACCAAGATCCAGTTTCATAGGGAAGATCCCTTTGTCCCTATTTACTAGCACTAAATTTACTAGCACTAAATTTCAAATCCAGGTTGGGATTAAGTCGATGGGGGTGTGGGGGAGGTTCAGGGAAGGATGCGTGGAAATCAGGTTTCTTAACTTGGTTCTACTGCATAACTAGATGTGTTGACCCAGGGCAAGGCAACTCTGAACCTCTGTCCGAAGATACCCAAATCAGGAATTAGGATTTTTAAGGAGGAATGTGTATAAGGCACCGCCCTTCCGAACTCAAAATTAGTGTTGCTCTAAGAAAACTTGCTTCGTGTCCATGAGTATTCAATAACATTTTTACGTGTCTGCTTTTCACTTTTCAAATCATGTGTCTTCTAATTCCTTCTTGCAACCGAGTAGATACTCAGACGTTGGTATTTTTTTTTCCCTTCCAACACTGATGTAAGCAATGCTAGATATCACTACATTATTGAGAATGCCTAATATATTCTGCCTTTGTTTTATCCCCGTAGCCTAATACGGTTAAGAGCTCCTCAGTAAATAGTTAGTAACTTTACTCCCATAAATTTAAAACGTATGGCACTAGCCATCCCACTGCTTCCCCTTACCTCGCTCTCCCAGTCTACTTGATAACACATAATCACTGGTTCTGGTGGCATAAAACTGTAATCAGCTAGATTCATGTTCTACTCCAGTCCACTGCTGTTCAGATTATATGGAAACCCACCTATCCACTGGCAGTGGGGCTTTGAGGCTGTGGCCTCAGGACTGGCCAATTATACATGGTGAATGGCTCCCTTGAAATAGGAGTAAGAAAATCCCAGTCACCAAGAGTTTTTCATCTAACAATGTATATCACTTGGGGTGGGGAGGACAGGGAGAAATGAGCTGAAGCTCCACAGAGGTCTGAGAAACACCAAGGACTCTTGGTAGAATCCATTCACCTCACAACCATTATCAGGAAGACCACACTTCAGTCAACCTCTTCAGTTTATCCCAGTGAATGAAGAAATGCAAACGGAAAACCAAAGACCTTTTATACTTCACTATAGATTAACTTCAAGCTAATGTACAAAATTAAGGTAAAAAATAAGAGTTGAGAACTCCAATGATCTACATAAAAGTAACATGACAAAAAGTTTTCCCTTTAAAAAAAAATTCATGATGTTATAAAGTAGGGATAAAGGTAGTATTCTAAATATTTAAGTTTCAAGTGTCCTGTGAGGGAAATTGTTTTGTTTTGTTTTGTTTTGTTTGCCTAGTGAAGAGAAACTTCCCAAGGTCATGTAACTAAGAGCATGTAAGATAGAACTAAATTGCTGATCGCAGATTGTAGGCCAAAGACTGAATATAATGTATGCTTATGTATGAAAAAGTCATAATGGAGAGATTTTCAAAGTATTATAATTCTACCTTTAAAAACTAACATGTGAGGGGTGCCTGGATGGCTCAGTCAGTTGAACAACAGACTCTTGATTTCAGCTCAGGTCTTGATCCTAGGGTCGTGGGATCGAGCCCCAATTTGGGCTCTGCACTGAGTATGGAGCCTGCTTAGGATTCTCCCTCTCTTCTTCTGCCCCTCTCCCTTCCTCTAAAAAAAAAAAAAGATTTTTGGGACACCTGGGTGGCTCAGTTGGTTAAGCATCCAGCTTCAGCTGAGGTCATGATCTCACAGTTTGTTTGAGCTCCGCCTTGGGCTCTGCACTGACAGCTCAGAGCCTGGAGACTGCTTCAGATTCTGTCTCTCTCTTTCTGCCCCTCTTCCACTTGTGCTCGCATGCTCGCTCTCAAAAATAAACATTAAATAAAAACTAACATGTAAGAAAATAGCAATTCCAGTATTTGAAGATCAACTCCATTTTTGGTTGCTTATTTCCTCAATCTTCAATTCACAAACAACCTAAACTGAAAGAGGAAAAGAACCTATGGCTTCTTAATTTGTTCTAAGGGAAAGACATTTCAACACTAAACATCACCCTATTAAATCTCAGAAATGCATATATCCTGAAGTATTCCGAGAGCTATCTCAAGAATAAATATTGGGCTCTTTTCCTAAGATCCATAATTTTTAAGGAATGTATCAACTTTTCTGTATCTAATTTTAATGCTTAAGGATAACCCTTCAAAACCATTTTCTCATTTCTATTTAGACATTATACAGAAGCAACTGAATATTCCTTAACCTAACCTAAACTAGGTTGTTTAGGTTGTTGTTCCTTAACCTAAACATACATATTGCCTTAGCAATTGTCTTGTGATGTATGGACTTGAGATTCTTTAAAACTTTAATTCCAGTGTTCAAAAGCAAGGGGAACATGCCTCACAGCACATTATAAACTACATTCAATTCATAGGATAAAGAAATTCTCATTAAGTCTCCCTGATAGATCATACAGGTGATACATTAAATATCCTATTATGCATGCTAAGTTTAAAGATGTGAGCAGCATTAATACCTCCTCATGAGGGTGCCTGGGTGGCTCAGTTGGTTAAGCATCCAACTCTTGATTTCAGCTCAGGTTGTGATCTCAGGGTTTTGATCTCGTGGTCGGTCGTGGGATCCAGCCTCTCCTCAAGCTTTGTGCTGAGCATGGAGCCTACTTGGAATTCTCTCTGCCCCTCCACCCCTCCTCAAAAATAAACTTAAAAAAAAATCTCCTCATGAACAACCATTAATTACCACTATATACATCAAACTAATGCAATAAAAAATTTAGAGTAAGCTTGTTTTGAAATTTCTGGGTCTCAAATCCTGTAAACAACCTGCTAGGTCTTATTTTGACAGGTGTTTAGACTTACTGCCTCAAAACAGGAACTATATTAGTCAGACATTCAGGTAAGGATTTAAGTGCCCATCTGAGAAATGTTTTTAATCCCTTAGCATTCTGTATGTACTGCATTAGCCTTAGACATGACTAGTCCCTAGTGTAACACTACTTTCAAGTTCAAGTGATGCTAATTATTCCTTAAACTGTAATTTAGCCTCATTCAACATCAAGTACTTTTTCCATTGTCATTTGACTATGGCTGATCTAACATCTGCTAAGGAGTTCCCAGGAGTTATCCAGTTACCGGTTTCAAATGACCCATGGAAACACTGAATGGCTAGTTTGGTGCCTTTATCTTTGCAATATTCAGATCTAGATAAATTCGAGAAGACAAAATTAAAAACACTCAAGAAGGCTGGGTGTTTTGCAAATTACTTTTCAGAATAACAGAAAATGCAGTATCTGCATACTGATATTTGTGTTATGGCAAGTTACCAGAGGCCACGCCATAGGATAGTCAAAGAGACTACCATTGGTCATTTTTTCTGATACTTTAGAAACTAATTTCTAAAGAAAGGTCTAAAATGAAACATACTATTACCAAATTGCCCTTTTGCACTTACAGAAAGATTCCATTATATTTTGAAGTTAGAGCAAGGGATAAGTGCTTTCAACAAATAAAGGACTAAGAAAAGGTTAATAGAATGAGCATTATGTTGGAAAAAATTCATGTTAAACATCACTCTAATGCTAGTATTCACCTGATTCTGTTAGTACTAAGGTAATTTGTCAAATATTTATGTGATGCTATCTGTAGTTAATTAAACACTCTTAATGCCTCCTTGCTGAAAACTTTCCAAGGCATTAGCATTAAAATGTGGCATTAGCATTAAAATACCTGAGTTACCAGCTTTTCAGTGTAAAGAGCAATTTCCTTAAATATTTTTTAAGTTTATTTTGAGACAATTTCAATATTGCCTTTTTATTTCACTCCCATCCACTCAAATGACTTTGCTTAAAAAATTAAAAAATAAAACTTAATGTACATACGAGTCAGCTCTTGTAGGTCAGGCTTATTATAAAGCTCAACATTTTTAGGCTAATTTGTTCTCTAGTTTTTATATTATTTAAAATATTAATCTCTCTACATGATACAGAAGGGTCCACTACTAAAAACATAGCTTCTATAATTCACTGTTATCTTATGAACAACATGGAGCAAATCTACATCACTTGAAAAGAGATATCGAAGTGTCTATATGTGATGAATACATTAGGTTAACTGTTTTCCAATCAGATTTACTGAATGTTTCCCAAGTTCCCCTTAAAGAGAATAAATCAGAACAAAGCAGAAGTGTCATTCCGCTAAAAAATACAAACATGAATCCCCTTCTCCTATGGATGTGGATTTTAAAGCTTAAGCCCAGGATAGTGGATCCCAAAGGGTTACAATATTCTTATCTGTAACAATCTCAAATCAAATATATGAGAAAATGGGTATGTTGTGTATTAACAAAACACAGGACTACCTTGCACTTTTCTCTTTTAGAAAAGAACTCTATTCTAGTGAGTTAAGGCAGGTATTGCAAAAGCATTAAGATTCTCAAATCAGAAAAAAAAAAAAAATCTTTATCTCCCTCTATCCCCCAGGTAATGGTAACTATTGAAGACACAGCCTTATTAGCTCACACGTTAAGCTGTTTCACTAGAAAATTAAAGTTAAAAACACGTTTGACTACAATGGACTCTAATATTAAGTGGCTTTGAAGTTTGCTCTGCTGGCTCTTGTTTCAGGCACCTGCATGCACAAAAAGCAACTTGTTCCATACTAAGGCTATTGTCCGAGGACAACTCCTGCCCCAGTGTTTACTTTATACTTAACCCCAGAATATAGTTTGTATTCTGCTGGAATAGTCCGGTGGATTTTTACTTGAACACTTAAGCCAAGCCTAAGGAGTCTGGGTACACTGGGTACACCAGACCTGTCTGGTTTCTTTATTAAAAGGAGGGAGAAAGTTTACCCAGATCTTCTCCTCTTAAATTATTGGTAATTCAAAGCAGGAATCTCATCTGAGAATTAGACAAGACTGACTTAGACACACTTCACCTCATACTAATCTCCTAAAGACCAACATGTTTAAAACTGTAAGAAGGGAAAAGTAAAAACTCCAAGACAGTAATTTTGACATCAATTTCAGCTTTACTTTAAATTTGTATTTATGCATTTGTTTGCAAAAAGTATGCCTGTCCTTAACGTTACTAAACGTTCATTTTAATCTTAAAGTAGTACATAAAAATAAACAATTCAAGCTTCTATATGTTTTATTGTTACCAAGCTTCCACAGAACTTGTGTGCAAACTTCAGGTTTCTCATTTCAAATAAATCTCCATGCACAAACTAAGCTACTCAAAAATGCTCAAGTCAGCAAACACCCTAAATGAGTTAAAGAGAAACCTCAAATAATGGTTTTAAAAATCAAACTGTAGAACTAACCTTTTATAATTAAACTAAGTTGTTGCACCCTTCCTTTTATATGCATACACGGGCTAAAGACTTCCAGCAACAGACCTCAGACTTGGCACAAAGGCATTTCAAAGGGGGGGGGAAAACAGAAGAAAAAAAAAGAGAAAGGAAAAGAGGTTTACGCTGACTCGAGTGCAAGCTTAGTCCACTTCCTCGATGGTCGGTCCCCCGGAGGCTCCAGAACCGCCGCCGCCAGGACCGCCTTGGTAAAGTTTGCTGATGATGGGGTTGCACACTCTTTCGAGCTCTTTCTGCTTGTGTTCATACTCATCTTTCTCCGCCATCTGGTTTCGGTCGAGCCAGTTGATCACCTCCTGGCACTTGTCGAGGATCTTGTTTTTGTCCTGCTCGCTAATCTTGCCCCTCAGTTTCTCGTCTTCCACCGTCTGCTTGATGTTGTAGGTATAGGACTCTACCGCATTTTTGGCGGCGACCCGGTCACGATTGGCCTCATCTTCCGACTTGTACCGCTCCGCTTCCTGCACCATCCGGTCAATGTCGTCCTTGCTCAGACGACCCTTGTCGTTGGTAATGGTGATTTTGTTTTCTTTACCGGTGCTCTTATCAGCGGCGGTGACGTTGAGGATGCCGTTGGCGTCGATGTCGAAGGTTACCTCGATCTGGGGGACCCCGCGGGGCGCCGGGGGAATCCCGGTCAGGTCGAACTTGCCCAGCAGGTTATTGTCCTTGGTCATGGCCCGTTCGCCCTCGTACACCTGCACCAGCACGCTGCTCTGGTTGTCAGAGTAGGTGGTGAAGGTCTGCGTCTGCTTGGTAGGGATCGTGGTGTTTCTCTTGATGAGCGGGGTCATGACGCCGCCAGCCGTCTCAATGCCCAGCGACAACGGGGTCACGTCGAGCAGCAGGAGGTCCTGCACGTTCTCTGACTTATCCCCGATGAGAATGGCCGCTTGCACCGCGGCCCCGTAGGCCACCGCCTCGTCGGGGTTGATGCTCTTGTTCAGCTCCTTGCCGTTGAAGAAATCCTGCAGCAGCTTCTGGATCTTGGGGATGCGGGTGGAGCCGCCCACCAGCACGATCTCCTGGATCTGGCCTTTGTCTAGCTTGGCGTCACGCAGCGCCTTCTCCACCGGCTCCAGGGTTCCGCGGAACAGGTCAGCGTTGAGCTCCTCGAAGCGGGCGCGGGTGATGGACGTGTAGAAGTCCACGCCCTCGTACAGCGAGTCGATCTCAATGCTCGCCTGCGTAGACGAGCTCAAGGTGCGCTTGGCGCGCTCGCAGGCGGTACGCAGTCGCCGCACAGCGCGCTTGTTGGGCCCAATGTCCTTCTTGTGCTTGCGCTTGAACTCCTCCGCCAGGTGGCTCACCATGCGGTTGTCGAAGTCCTCGCCGCCCAGGTGGGTGTCGCCGGCCGTGGACTTCACTTCGAAGATGCCGTCCTCGATGGTCAGGATGGACACGTCGAAGGTGCCGCCGCCCAGGTCAAAGATGAGCACGTTCTTCTCGCCGCCGGCGCAGCCCTTCTTGTCCAGGCCGTAGGCAATGGCCGCCGCGGTGGGCTCGTTAATGATGCGCAGCACGTTGAGGCCCGTGATGGTGCCCGCGTCCTTGGTGGCCTGGCGCTGCGAGTCATTGAAATAGGCCGGGACCGTGATGACCGCGCTCTGCACCTTGCCTCCCAGGTAGGCTTCGGCGATCTCCTTCATCTTAGTGAGGACCATGGAGGAAATCTCCTCCGGGAAGAAGGTCTTGATCTCTCCCTTGTACTCCACCTGCACTTTGGGCTTTCCTCCCTCGCTCACCACCCTGAACGGCCAATGTTTCATGTCCGACTGCACCGTGGAGTCCTCGAACTTCCGTCCGATCAGCCTCTTGGCGTCGAAGATGGTGTTGGTGGGATTCATGGCCACCTGGTTCTTGGCGGCGTCGCCGATGAGGCGCTCGGTGTCGGTGAAGGCCACGTAGCTGGGGGTGGTGCGGTTGCCCTGGTCGTTGGCGATGATCTCCACCTTGCCATGTTGGAAGACCCCCACGCACGAGTAGGTGGTGCCCAGGTCGATGCCGATAGCCGGGCCGCGGGCAGACATCCTGACTGAAAGATAGGCAAGCGACGTTAGGCGGCAACACCTAGGACAGAAAACCTGCGGCTTCAATAACGGTTGCCTCGCACTAGAAACCGCGAGCGCAGACACCGTCTCCCACTCCCCCTGCTCGGCTCCCTGCTCTTATAGCCGCCTCCCTGCCGCCTTCTGGAAACTACCGGAGCCAATCCGCTCCCAGGACCGCCCGCCACAGGCTTGCCTGGGTCGGAGTGACCCGCCCGTAGCCCAACAGATTTCTAGTTGGGTGAGGGGCGGGACCCCGGCCGGCGCTCAGAGGCGGGGCGGCCGTTATGCAAATGAAGCCCCCCCACCGGGTCTCCCCAGCGGCCTCCAGCCGCCCTTCCACGCGGGTAGCCACCAGCTTACGAGCGTTAGGCTCGCGCCCCCCGGCCAGGTGTAGGCGCTTTAGTTCGTTCTTTGCCTTTCCTAAGGCGGGATTCGTCAACGTCCGCTGGATTGGCAGGGCATGTAACCAATAAGCAGCTCGGACTCCCAAGTGGGTGGGGAAGGGAAAGCTGGGGCGTGGCGCAAGGAGGAGACGCGGAAGCGGAGTCGGGAGAGCGGGGCCACCTGAGCGCTTCGCTCAGTTCCTAAGACCTTAAATGCGTCTCAAAGCCGAGTATCCCAACCAATCTAACACGCTGGGGTGGGGGCAGTTCCTTCGGAGTTGGTTGCTCCAAGAAACTAGGTCCAGAGCCGGGTTTGTTTTTTTTTTTTCCTCCTGCGCCCTTCAAACGGAAGGGACTGGGAGTTGGCGTGGCCTGGGCGTGAGGGCGGCTTCCTCCGGCGGGGACAAAAAGAAATGACTTTGAAGTTCCTGAGACGGGACGTCGGCCTCCTGGAATTTTACTTCGCGTGCTTCGCAGCGTCTCTGTGGGTGTGAGCGCTCGATAAAAACCGCCTGGCGGGCGGGACAGCAGTAGCCGGCCGGTGCGACCTGAGAGGCCGACGGTTTTTCTGCCCGCGCGCGGGCGGCCTGCACAATTGGAGATCGGGAAGCGGCTGCGAGTCGTCCTCTCAGGGTTTAAACTTTCTCCACCTCGCTCTCCATTTTTCCTGCTTGTCCTGCCTCTTAGAGCTCCCTGATTTCGTCTCCCGGTTCTCTCCACTGCTTTCCTTATTTTCCATTTCAAGTGCTTTATTCCCCAATTTGAGTTCTTCACCGGAAAAATCTATAAATTAATCAAAACCTGCACGTTGAAGCACCACTAAGTAACTTAGGCTGACGCCCCCCAAGATTCTCTCATCCGCAGCATGAGCTTGCGCTGGTGTTTATGACCGAGTTTTGTTTATGACCCAGCTCAACTGAAATTGTTTTCTTTAGCTATGCTGACGTTACATTAGAGACCTAAACCCTCAGAGTAGGTAGATGAAAAAGGAATGTAATTCATTCTATTATGTTTAAGAGGAATTTGAGAATGGGTCTGGAAGTACTATCTGGCACCAGCTGATAGGAGGTAGAAGCAGACCCCTATATTTGGACTCTCGAAGGAAGACAGTAACCAAATTGCTGTCACGAAAACAGCGGTAACACTTCACATTAGGGGGGAAAGCTGGAGACATTCAACGAGCTTTAACAGATACCTATTATGTGAGAGTAAAAAGACAAATGAAATGGGCTGTTTTTATGAAGTTAAGGCTCTAATAAAAAGATAAACGTAATTTGAGAGAAGTGCTATGGGAACACAAAGTAGGGGAACATCCGAACAGCGCAGGGTGTGTTGGTGAGGGCTTCCTGGAAGCGATGGCACCGCTGAGCCAGGCACTCAAGTTTGCCAGCAAAGAAAGGAGGGAGGGTCTTCTTTCCATGCGTTGTGGCATGGGCGGAGTTATGAGCAGCGTATGCTGAGGCAAATACAAGTTCTGGACAGAAGATTAGTGTCACTATAAGGAGAGGAACACAAGCACCAAATAGTCTCTTCGGGTGGACAGGATACATTTAGGAGCTTTACCTGTCATGATTTTTTTCCTGAGGCCATGGGAAGGGGGATCCAGGTTTTGAAGGAGGCTGGGAGTATATAGCCCCTTTCAGATTTGGGTGAGACAATGCTGGAGAGGAGTTTTTGCCAAAAAAACAAAACAGAACAAAACAAAACACACATAGCTATCTGTGACCAAAAAGCAATGCTGACAGAACCCTATAAAATCAGTCAATGAATATTCCTTTCTTTTATCTACTTGTGTATGTCATTTCCAATTTTAAAAAATACATCTGCTATTTGTTAGTCTCATGGGTTACAGAGGACACTGGTTTTAACCACAATTCCCATCTCTTTTTCTATGAAAGAAGTTGATTTGGGACTAGGAAACCTTTTAAAGACAATATTAGGGAAACAAAATAAAACCAAAAAGTTTCTATTAAAGTTGTCTTGAATTGTGAGTACAGACCTCTTGATTTTATTCTTGGAAATTTTTGCCTTTTATGTAATTAAAAGGGGAGAGGGGAATTAGGGGGCTGGAAAGCAATACAAATTCTTTGTAGAACTGATGATACAGTGTGATTGAGAGACAGGATCTCAGCTACAACTGTGAAAGCAGAAAGAACAGTGAGAAACAAACTCATCAGATCTCTCATGTTCAGACAGCCCTCATACACTTCCTTCAAGCAAAGCAAGGCTGCAAAAAATAAACATGCTAGTTCTTACAAGCACTAAAATTGCAGCTTCAGGAAGAGAGAGGTTCTTTTGTATAGTAACTATGTACTATATGCATAGTTATTATAAAAAAATCCTGCAGTCTAACTCCATATTCATCTTTAACACTGCTTTCCAAAACTACAATAGCAATTTTATCTGTATTTTCAGTATTTATATATACTTTTTCTGCTCTTCTTACCTAGTATATCGATGTTTTATACTTTTTTTCAAGTAAATTCTACTCCCAACATGGGGCTTGAACTCAGGTCCCTGTGATCAAATCACATGCTCTACCAGCTGAACCAGCTGGATGTCCCTATGTTTTATACTTTAAATGGCATCTGAGTTTTTCCCAAATAGACATAGTATTTGCATTTTGATTTTATATGAAATAAACATTTGCAGTCCTAGAACATTGTCATATATTGACTGTTCTCGGAATTTTTATATTGTTCCTTATTTGTATTGATTTTTTTTATTTGTTCTTTTCTCTTTGATGATTGTGGCTCATAATTCACTTAAAATGTAGCCCATTAAAAATGATCAAATTTGCAAATTTATAATCAAATAATATTCATCAATGTCAGCAATGGTGCAGCCAAACAGGTAAATGCTGCTGGTGGGAATATAAATTAGTACACTCTTTCTGGAGGGCAATGTGACAAGATTTTTTTCTTTACCTTAAATATGATCATACCCTTCATTTAGCATTACTCTTTGTAGGGTTAATCTTAAGGAAATAATAGAACATACAGGTATATTATTTGTAATAACAACAATAATAAAAAGGACATGGCTTAAATATCTGACAATAAGAAAATGATTACATGAAGTGTAATACAGTCCTATGATGAATTATTATGTAACGATAAAATTGTGTACAAGAATTTTTAATGACATAGGAAAATGTTCCTGGTATAGTTAAATGGGAAAATAAGATATAAGACTTTTGTATCCTATTCTGTATGTAGGATAATCTTACATATATTGAAAATGAATCAAAATTGATTATCTCTAGATGGTAGGATTGTCAATAATTTTTCTAAATTTTCCTGTAATTTTACAAGGATTTTTAAAGCTTGCCTATTAACATTCAATTGAAACAAAGTTTGGTAGTTTACTATTTACATAGAAATTATTACTGATTTTCAACAAGGGAAAAATCTCTTTGGCAGATTATAAATACTGGGGTGTTTCAAATATTTTTAAAATCCAAAAACTGAAATTCTACACAGTCTGGAAAAAACAAGAGCTTCAACATATGTCAAACCCTCTAATTAATAATCCCCACCACCCAGAAAAATACCTGGAACACAGTAGTGATTCACTAGCTCAGTGTTTATGAAGAGCGGCCTGAGGCACATTATTTAACCAAAAACTGGGAAATAATAACTTCATTTTTTTTCCCATATAAGAAGAAGATACTCTGCCTCTCTCTTACATTTCTGTACTAAATAATACTACCAGGACCAAAAATTGAAACAAATTCACATCTGAAAATACTTGTACTAGAGATACAAAGATGAGTAAGATTAAGTCTAGAACTATGTACCTGGGTAGTCAGGCCTGCCCTAAGGAGACTGAATAAGAAGAAATTTTTCCAGAATTACCGGGGCGGGGGGGGGGGGGGGGGAACTTATGGATTTTCTGGAATCCTCTCAATCCCTACCCAGACACAACTTTCATAAAGGTTGTGGATTGTTTTGAGGAGTTAATGTTGGCCTGAAGAGAAAGTGGAGTAAGTAGCAGCCTGTAATTTGAGGGCCTACGAGCAAAGTGGAGCTGAACTGGTTATTTAAGATCTCTATAGGGGCGCCTGGGTGGCTCAGTCTGACTTCGGCTCAGGTCATGACCTCATGGTTTGTGAGTTTGAGCTGACAGCTTGGAGCCTGGAGTCTGCTTCAGATTCTGTCTCTCTCTCTGTCTCTGTCTCTGTCTCTCTCTCTCTCTGCCCCTCCCCTGCTTGCCCTATGTCTCTCTCCCTCTCTCAAGAATAAATAAACATTAAAAAACAAAACAAAATCTCTATAAATACTTCCATTTTATACTTCATTGGAAGTACCCTGTCCCCAAATTTTTATCCAATCACCTGTCACTATAGGAAAAATTTCACCATTTGCTCTTTTAGTCTTAAAAACCTGAGTCTTTTTTTTTTTTTTTCAACGTTTATTTATTTTTGGGACAGAGAGAGACAGAGCATGAACGGGGCAGGGGCAGAGAGAGAGGGAGACACAGAATCGGAAACAGGCTCCAGGCTCTGAGCCATCAGCCCAGAGCCCGACGCGGGGCTCGAACTCACGGACCGCGAGATCGTGACCTGGCTGAAGTCGGACGCTTAACCGACTGCTCCACCCAGGCGCCCCAAAAAAACCTGAGTCTTTAAAAGTTACAATTAAACTGCAGATACACTGTGGTCTGGAGGAGGACACTTCCTGGTATGGAAAGCTAAGACCTGCATCTGGAAGAGAGTCTTTTCCAGAAAAGAAGTGAATCTGTGACAATAACACTAACTGGGCCTTACCTCAGTTCTGTACAGTGCTAGCTTCGAGGATAGAATCTTGTGGAATAGTCTGACTGACCCAATATTGTCGTAATTGTTAATACTTAACTAGATTCTGTGCAATTATGGCAATCATCTTTGGGAACTGGACTGAAATGAAGAGAATACACTTTGCTGATCACTTTGGGGGATGGGTGCAACTTTCATCTCTTAAGCTGAACATAGACAAAATGAATTATATTGGTAAGGAAGTTATTTCTCTGAATACATTGTCATTTTGAAAATTAACCCTCTGAAAGAACTAAATACTATGTCAGTGCATTTTTTTATAAATGATTATTTCTTTTTTTATTTTATTTTAGAGAGAGAGAGAGAGCACGAGCGGGGAGAAGGGCAGAGGGAGAAAGAGAGAATTTTAAGCAGGCTCCATGCTCAGTGAGGAGCCCAATATTATGGAGCTCCATCCCATGACCATGGGATCATGACCTGGGCCGAAACCAAGAGTTGGACGCTCAACCGACCAAGCCACCCTGGCGCCCCTATTATTCCTTTTTATATTATGAGGAAACCTAATTGATTTTTTGCCATCTGTGTTTGCCGTAAGATAGTACTTTTCTAATCATTCTATATAAAATAATCCAGGATTTGGCAATAAGAACTTTGTGTAGTTTTGCTTTGCATGCTTTTTTTTTTTTTTTAAGATTTTAAGTAATCTCTACCTGCAACCTGGGGCTCTAACTCACAACCTTGAGCTCAAGAGTCACATGCTCTACAGACTGAGCCAGCCCGGTGTCCCTGCTTTGTGCACTTCTTAAGCTGCTCAGGAACACAATTATTAGCTGTCTCCGATATTTTATTATTTTTGTATTAGGGAATGGATGGGGTTGATAATTTTTCAGACAAGTAATTCTGTAAAAGAGCCAGGTTGAAGAAATACTGTATAAATAAAAGTAATATACAGACAGTTTAACTTCTGAACATAGAGGAGGAAATTTTATTAGGTAAAAGCAACGGATTAAAATATGTAACAAAAATTTTCCATGTAACTCAGTAACTCCATTTCATACTAACATACAGAAAATAATCACATTATAGAATGCATTTATATCACTTATAATTATTGTAATTCATTACAGTTATAGTTTAGTACAGTCAAAATTTAAGCCATATTTCTTTTCTAAATCTACTTCTACAGTCATTATGTGTTGAGTCTCTACTGTATTGATCTGGCACCTTTAATTACAGGTAATCTTTTATCTTGTCTGTTTCCTACTTGTTATAAGTCTGCAGGTTCATATGCTTCCCAAGAGATTAGCTATAGTTTTTTATTTTTTGTTTTTTAGAATCTAACACTTTTCTAAACTTATTTCTCTTAAAGCAGTTGAATTCGTATGAACTCAAAGTCTTTACTTCTCCTATCCCTTCAGGCCCCTATACCCACTACCACATTCTAATTAACTTTCATTCTAATTAACTTTATCTAAGTTTTTGTTAGTCTAATTATTAGAAGGAATATTCAAGTTATCATCCCACTTTATAGCTAGAGATTTTAAATGACTTAACTTTTGCACATACTATTATATATACTGTAAGTTAGATTTCTTTGTGTAATTCTTTACTAAAACATTTGAAGAAATAGGCATAAAAACAAAATAAGCATTTCTGGAAATATATAACATCAGGATATTGCATAAGAAACAATAATAATAAATAATGAATTGGATAGACAGTTAAACAAAAGTAAAACTATGAGTGTCTCACAATAAGGAAATAGTATGGCTGTAAGATTCATATGGTTAAGAAACGTGTGTATGAGCATATATATATATATATAAAACAAAGTATTTGAAGCCAGGTTAAAATCTCCTCAAACATTTCATTTCCCGGTGAAAGGTGTTTTGTTTGTTTTTTTTTTTAAACACATCAATCATTGTTTCACTCAATACTTAGTTAAATTTTATCTTGAAATTTGAAAGCTGAGAAATATGGTATTATATGTTAATACTGAGAATAAATATTTAACAGAAACCCATTCTACCTTGTTAGGTTATATTGCTAAATTCAGAAGAAAATAATGTGTCTTAAGATACATTCTTTTTGTTGTCTGTGATTTATGAAAATCTACTATTGAAGTAATAACCACTTTGGTTTTCCTTTGAGTTAACAGGCTTAAAGGGAGCTTCATTAATATTAACAATCAAGTTTGTGATGAGTATATACAGTGAAAAAGGAGGAAGGGCAAATGTTACATTACAACGAGTAATAAGTAGATTATCTTTTCTTGTTAAAAAATTGGTCTCATTGTTTTTTTCTCTGTACCCACATCTCTTTATTTATACTCTAAACTGTAGATTTTGGAGTGTAATTTTTTTAATTGTCTAACTACATTTCATAATATGTAAACTGTGATTGAGATTATTTCAATTTTAGGATTATATGTGTTTACACAGATACGTTATTATCTCTTTATAATATATTTATGGTAGCCTAGCAACCCCCTTTATTTTAGAAGGGACCATGGAAGATAATTAGCATATAAAGTCTCATTTTAGTGTAGCTTTAACCACTGATGCCATATGAATATTCTGTTACTTTTCTTTAGCAGATTTTCCACAAATACTAGGAGAGTCACCGTGAATCAATTTTGTCACAGCAAAGTGATTCCAAAGTGATCTTTACTGAGTTTTCTTGGATCCTTGAAACTGGAACCTTTGGGATTGATGAGGTTTGTCAGGAAGACAGAAAAGATGGTGTCACTTCAGATCTGATATTCCTGGGTCTGGACTTAAAGATTATCTGTTGAAGATTGATTCTTCCCCATGTCCTCTCCAAATTCAGATCTCACTTCTCCAGAGGTTTAGAAGGCCCTATTTCACCACTGCCACACAGAAAAAGACAAAACTCAAGAAAAATAATATTACAAGTTGACTGCTCTACAAGATACAACATAATTCTTAGGTCAGAATTTCATGGTTTGGGGTACTAGGCCAGCATAATATTACTAGAACAAAGAATGGAAGCAAAAGCATAGTTCCTGGGAATTAAATTTATTTAATTTCTTCCTTAATGTAACTCATTGAACCCTTCAAATACAAGGTGTTCTTACTACTAATACAATTCTTCAACTTTAGGGGCACCTTTTTTCTTGTGATTTAAGCTAGAATGGGTAGGACACACACAACATGAAGAGTAAGAGGTCAGCCAGGTAGAGGAAAGTAGGGAGAAAGGAAGCAGTTAAGAGGTCTTTCTTCATTCAAATCAAATAATTTTACAATGTGCTTTAACCTTTTTTTAAAAGTTTATTTATGTAAGTAATCTCTACACCCAAGGTGGGATTCGAACTCACGACTCCGACATCAAGCACCACATGCTGTACTGACTGAGCCAGCCAGGTGCCACACGATGCATTTTAACTTGTTAATGGCAAATCTCTGATTGGAAGATCTATCTAACAAATTTAAAAGTTCATGTTCTTTTTACTGAGTGCCTTCAGCCATCACACTAACATTGTTTTCTTCAAATATTAAATGTTGCACACTCTGCAAACAAAAATAAAGTACACACATGAACGCTGAGAAGGAGCTTTCCTTCAAATTCCTCAGTTCACAACTCTCCTAAACTGCCTCAGTGATTCTGGGTAGAATTGTATTTTTTGCAACAATGCTTTACCCTATTTTTTTTTTTTTTAAGAGATTGTCTCTTAAAATATTTTCTCCCACATCAGGGAATGCATAAGCATTTGAAAGAAAAGACGGCCTTCATAATCTGGATGGAATTCTATTTCTGTCATCCAAAAATGAGCTTTGCTGAGTCTGACTGGTATTAAGTACAATAAAAACAACATAGTAACTTCTGAAATAAAGCTTAAGTGGGGGCTTCCTAGGCTGTCCTCTTTAAACTATTCCTTTCACATAGGTAAGTACAGAGAGTCATGCAAGTTTTCTCACATAAAATTGTTAATATTCCTGATTCTGAAAGGAAATGTCTTTTACATATTTGTCATCCCCCAGCCTGAGAGTTTCCTGTGACGTCTTACTTGGTCACAATGATGATGAGTGTATGGATACATTCGATTCAGAGCCAAGTACTGCACTACAATGTTTACACCATCTTTTTTGTCAACAAATGAGTAAGATAATGAGAAATTCTAATGGCTTCCTGCCCCCTAGTGATCTGTGGTCGATTTTGATAGAAAGGATGAACAATTCTGTCACTACCAATGGACCTCAATGATTTGGTTCTCCTGGATATAAGGAAACGATTTAAGCTTCTTAATGATAAAGTCAACTAAGCACCTGAATATAAATATGTAAGTGGTAATAAACGGGTTCAAAATTAGCATGTTTACAAGCTATTGTCATTTAGTTTGTATTTACCAATACTCACAGACATAAAAGTCCTTGCATTTTAAATCCTTGCATCTTTGCTTCTTGCCAGCATATAAATTTATAAGTAGCTACATTTCATCTGGTTTTAGTATAAGACTCTTCTGATATGTTACCAAGTAGTATGTCCTTGAGTTTGCTAGAAGGCAATGAAAGTGGGCCACCTGAGTAATTATAAAGGCATCATCAATGAGTCTTCACCATCTTATTCTCTTTTCACTCAAAAAATAACATTTGGCAGATGGTAGAAAGACCATTAAAGTAGTAGATTTAATACCGTAGTAGTAAAACCTATTGTATAGCTTTTAGAAATCGGGCAATAGATGTATCAAGTTAAAATCAGATTAGATTGGGAGGGGGATTGTTTCACTTAAACCATTAACTGTTCTTTTTTTTTTTTTTTTTTAAGTTTGCCGCTAGGTTAGCGTGCATAAACAGCTGTTTCCTGAAACTGTCTTTCATTTCTTTTATGAGTAAGACTGTGTTTATAAGTTTACACTAATATTTTTGGTAAATTGAACTATAAAGAGAATAACCAACTTTTGATTTTAGACCAACTTACATTACTCTATAATCAAACCAATCACAATATGCCAATTAAGAATTTTGTTTTGTTTTTTAGCCAAAGACATGAAAATTTTCTTCTCCACATCATCTGTTAAGGCAAAAAGAGGAAACTAGTTATTCTGGGGTCCTGGCTTTTCTTGGGAATACTTTCAAACGGCTGGAATTATTCAACTCATCAGTCTCATAACTAATAAAATGGTGATTGCTTGGAGATGAAAACATAAAGGCCAGGAATAGGGAAAATAGAAGGGGAAAAAGTCACAGTAAAAGTACAGCAGTGGAATTCAAATTAAATTTTAATTGGGCACTTACAATGGGTCTTCCCAAATGGCTGATTATACCACTAAAGGTTTAAGTTTAAATAAAGGAAAATTAAAACACGTCAATAGTCAGGATTTATTTCTAAAACATCACTCTGAATGTGACCCATTCAAATAAAAAGTTTTGAGTCCAACTGATATGTTTCCACATTATTCAATGCGTTCACTAAGTACCTTACCAGGCACAGCAGATCACAGATGCAACATGGAGCACAGAGTTTCATAGGAGCTTTATCACACGTGTTCCTAGGCTCAAAAGGGCCTCCTTTGTACTTCTTGGTAGGTGAGGTATGTGGCTGAGTGGTTAAGTACAGGCATGTAGAAATCAAATAGGTCTAGGCTCAATTCTAGCTCTTGTGGTTAATTTCTGTGTGATCTTAGGAAAAATACTCAAGTCTCTGTGAACCTCAGTGCCCCATCTGGAAAATCGAAAGAATACTTACCTCATAAGGCTGTGAGGCTTAATTAAAATTGTGCATGTAAAGCACTTGGCGGAGCATAAAGAGCGCTAAGGAAATGGACGCCAGGATTACTAAGGGAGAGCTCGAGGATGCATGGATCAAGGGCTTCCTAATCTGGGCGGCATCTTCGTGCTCTTAAACACCCAACAGCACCCTACTTGCTTCACTTGGCTGGCATGCATCCTGTCATCCCGTTCCCTACACCTCAAGCATCAAGGAGATGGGGGGCATTCCCCAAGGATATGTCCCCACACAGCTTTTTGGCACCCTGGTGGCCTGGGCATTGTATTGCTACGCTGCCTGAGGAACGCTGGCATTTATCACAGACAAACATTTGTTACAAAGGAGGCGGGGCCCGGTGAGGAAAGATGAGGAACTGATCAAGTAGATTCATGGAAAGCAAATTAATTTTAACTCACAAAACCCATTAAAAATCAAGAAACACGCCACACTTCTTTACTCCCAACAACGTGTACTGATACACATTTGGGTTTTCTTTTGGTTGGTACTAATTCACCTTGTTGTTAACAATGACAAGTTTTAGGTTTACTTTAACTGTTAAACTGATTATGAGGGGGGATTTTTCCAGAGATCTATTATATATGGAAGTTCCTTAACTTGTGGTATAGAGGAACAAGTATTGTTTAACCAGGGAGAAAGTTGCCAACCATCACTAGCCTCTCTTCCTACTTTTTTAGAATAGAAAAGTTAGTATATTATCTCAAGCATTTAGGCATATCCTTGGCATGTTCACAGCAATTGTTTCACCAGGCATTTTATAGCTGTAATTATTTTAATGTATCAGTATTATTTTAACCTACCAAAGCACTTCAATCTCTACTCTCACCTAAAACAATCCCAAATGTTTATATTTTATTCAACTCCTACATCTCGTTCGTGGTTTTGTTTTCAACTACAGCACTTAAATACGATTTTTCACGTCAGTCTATTATTTTTCCTTTTGATTGGTGCTCTGACTGCCCTAGCAAAGTTTGTCCTTATTTTAATTCTTTTAGTTCTATAACTAGCCCCTAGAATCCCTGTTCTTTCTTCTAAGTTTTGTCCATATTCGAACTTCATACATTAAACTAGCCTTGTACCATTTTACGCATGAGAGTCATTTGCCTCAATAGTTTTACTTTAAAAATATGGGTGAGATTAAGACAGATTTCTGAGTCCTACTGCACTGCCACCCTGTTGTGCTTCGTTAATCTGAGATTCTTAGTGGTGCTTATTACAGAATTATAAACATCCACGTTGCACCGTAACCGGTGACAAGCTTTGATAGGCACGGACTCCATTTCTCTAAGATTTCTTGCTGAAGAACAAAGGCCCTTTAAGCAAGACTCTGTTTGTGAGACACAAGATTCCAAGATATCTGTCTAGATTTTCCCTTCATTTTTGGATTCGGAGCCTAATTACATAAGTTGTAAAAGGCAGGAGGAGAAGGTAGCTTCCACAACCTCGATTCATTGCCTTCACAGCACGGAGGGCAAGAAGCAATAGCAAGGAGGTACAGCTCTGTAACCCCAGGAAAGTAAGGAAGTCAGAGGAAACTGGGTTGGAGAGAGGTGTCAGACATTTTTCATTCCCCTTAACTGTAAGAGGCAAGTAGCTTTTAAATGTACTCTCTGCCTTAATGAGGAAAATTTGTACATTATACCCACAGGAGACTGTGCTGCCCTATAGCTGGTTCCAAAACAAAACAAAAGTTGTTCTGAGTAATATGGAACTGGAAGGACACATGGTGAGGTGGGGCTTCGCGAAACCATAAACTTCTCAGTTATGTAAAGTTAGACATTATGTTCAATGTTTATATATTTGCTTGCTAATTGTTGGCTGTCGGTCCATGTCAAAACATTAAATTAACCCTCCCTTTTCCTAATGGAATAGACAATCCTTTTTTACAGCATGGTAGTATTTAGAAACCACCCTATTCTTTAATGGTGGGAAGCCACTGCAATCGATATTGGTGAAGATCATGGAAAAAAGTGATTCCCCCTAAAAATTATGTTCAGTGAGATAACTCTATCAATAGTTTGGAAATTTGTTGAGTTTATCTTATCTCGTTACGCAACCCTCTGACGGTCTCTGGGTTTGTTACAGAGCTTTTACCAGGTTCTTATCAGTAATATATACACCATATTTCAAGTGGCACTCCAGATTTAATTCCTTGATAAACTACTGTGTCCAAGACTTAGCTGAATCACTTTTCCTGCTTTTTCTGCTAGGTGGCTTAAAAAAAAAAAAAAAATTCCTAACTTCTTGTTTATCTATTAGTGTATTTCCCCCGTCTCTATTTCCCATTATCTTAATACCACATGCCACCTGCACTGTCCCTCTTCTTACTTAATCCTATTCTTACTTGTATCCCCACAAATCTCCGAGCTCACACTGTGCTCCAGTACTTCCTTCTCTTTCAGCTAGATCTGTGTTCGTCAGTGTCTCCATTCTCTTGGCAATTTTTCCTTGTATGCAAATTGTATAGGAAAATAGGACTTGCATACCTTAAAAATCTGACGTAAGCAAAAAGAGCAATGCTGTTAAGTTACTGTGCATAATTACAGAATTGTATGTTTAAATACAGACGTCACTTAAAACCCCTTGCGTTATGAGAAGGGTATGACAAAGCAAGTAATTCACATTAAAAGGCATTCTATTCGGTAGATGTGTTTATTGGTGTGTCGGCTGTGCCAGTGTTTTAATTCACATGTAATTCAAGGTAGACCCTGTGCCAGCAACAACTAACAATGATACTCCTTTAACTAAAAATGATAAGCTATTTCTACTTATATGCTCTGTGATTATTTTATAGTCCTCAAATTTTGTAGTCCTTTACAGAAAAAAATAGTAATAAAGCATGGCGATAAACTGCAATTTGCCACAACACGTTTCCTCCAAATCTTAGTATAAAACACAAGACATTTTTTTGCACACTCTACTTTTATAGAACAACCAGGTTTGTAATTGATTTCTTTATTTTATTTGATTTATCAATATACATGGCAGCTTTCTCAAATCTCAAAGTTAAGTTCCAAAAGTATGTAATTTTAAAGATGAAAAATCATTTTCCTTTAGATGTCATATTCCTAGAGAGCTATTAAAGTCTATTTATAAACAAAAATAATTGATAAACTAATACACTTTAGAAATCAGAATATTTTAAATTATTTTAAATGAATACAAGATATGTCTTTTTAATTAACTATCATAGTTAAATTTAATATCACAAAACAAAATGACATGTCCCCACTAATTTCTCCAGTGGGGTAAAGTCATTGGATTTTACACTTAATATAAGTTTTAAATGTGATTATTAAATGATAATATTTTATCAATTATAGGAAATATTCATTTATAGGAATTTCCTTAGGTCCATCAATCTTTTTAGGCCAAGTTTGAGCCCATGTCAACCTTCAAGTTTAGAGTCAATGCACCTAGCCTGCCTAACAAGCATGTCAATTAAAGAATATGGATTTCATTGATAAAAAAAAAGGGGGGGGGAATAAACAGTAGCTAAATCACTGTTCAACTTACCAAAAAAAAAAAAAAGCTAATAGCAAATGAGATAGTTTCCAAGAATTACTTTAAAAAGTTTTTTTAAATAAACACAAATGGCCAATGATGTTGGATTTAAAATTTCACAGGATAACCTTACCAAAAAAAAAAAAAAAACCCACATAGAAATAGTAAAGTCATCACCTTATGATAAAAAAACTAAAGTTTAATAGTCATTGAAGGGGTAACAACCACTTGTAGTCTACATTGAAAAGTAATTTTAATCATAGCTAAAACAAACTAAAATCAAAGAATTCTATGAAGAAATAACAAAAATGATAAACATTTAATAACATCTAAAATGTAGATACTTAAGATCCTAAACAAAAAATATTAAAGGTAAAAGGGCCTTGAGATCTTTCTCCAACAATTCATCTTATAAAATCAATTTCTAAATAGCTCATATCCTTTGCTTTGGTGTTTTGTCTGCTATCAACTAAACGTGAGTACAGTAGAAAATCACTTATGTTCTTTTCAAATGCTTGGCATTATAATGTGATCTCATATCTTTCCTCAAATTAAATTTGGCTCCACATATTCCACATGTATACAGATGAACATCCATGTGCTGTTCCAACTGTTCATTATTTGGGAAAATCTGAAAGCAGACCTGGCATATAGTCTCACCAGCAGATAAATGAGAAATCATATGCCGTACATGGTCATGTTTTCTGAAGTTTCCTTGATCACAAATGGAACAGACATACCTGGCCATGCCTTTGTGCATATCATTGTGCAGTCGCAACTGACGCTCTCTTAAAAACTGCTTTCCACATGTCTGACAGACAAACTGTTTCTCCTTGGTGTGAACAGTGTAGTGTTCTCTCAAGTGGCACCGCTGATAAAATCCTTTTCCACACAGATTACAAAAATGCTTTCGTCTGTGATCTCTCTCGTTTTCTTCCATGATGGCACTCTTAAACACATCTTGGTCTAGGCAGCTAGACATATGTTCAACCACCAGGTTCTCAGTTTCAAAACGCTGGCCACAATTCGGACATCGGAAAGGACAGGCAGAATGTTTAAATAACTGCTTTTTTTGGATACTGTTTATCTGGAAATGATTGTCCCTGAAATCATCCAACATTTCAACAAACATATCTCTTATTTCTGACTGCTCATCAGGATTCTCTTCCATGTCCATTTTCTCCTCGGCATTTCCTAAGCCATTCATTGTCAGATCTTGGGGTTCTCCACATCTCTGCGCATGTTCCTGAAGCTGTCTGCCCTTAACAAGGATCTGTCCGCATTTACCACACGCACAGATATTTTCAATGTGTTTGGCTAAGTAATGGGATGACAGGTCCTCCTCGGTGATGGTGAGTCCGCACAGCTCACAAGACGCATTTTCGGTATCCTCTTGTACCGGACTGCTGTTGTTAGGGGGCCTCATACTTTCTAAACCTCCTCTTTCTTCAGCACTTATTGACATCCGAGGTTTTAGGGTTTTCCTACCACTTTTTTTAATACCGATCTCTTCTTCAACATAGTATCTATAAAATGGCTCTTCAGGCTCATCTTCTAATTCGTCGTTGTCAGTGGATTCGTTACAGTCTTTATCAGTAACTTTAATGATGTTAAAGTCTTTCAGTTCGTCTGTAGGAATATCTTCTGGCTCCATCTTGATAATGATTCTTTTCCTTTCGGCAGCTCTGCTTTTTTCTTCGCCGGCTAGCTCAGACTCCACGGTGCTACTTTTTCTGCTTCCAGGGGTTGAAGTCGAATCCTCGGCCGCCTGGCTCGGGTCTCCTCTGTATTTGTCCGTCTGCGTAGAAAATGTTTTAGAAGAATCCTTTTCACCAAACTCAGCTTTGATATTACTGTCTTTTCCATCTCTAAGATCCACTATTCTGTGGTAGGATCTTGTGTTTTGGTACGAATGTCTGTTAGTACAGGTTAGCACATGCTCATCTAATAACTTTTCACAGCTAAAGCCAAATCCACAGCTGTCACAGGTAAAACTCCGTCCAAAGCGTCGTGACACGCGTTCTTTTGGAGTAGATAATTTGGACACCGAACTTTTTTTACAGACATCAAACAGTGGTTCCGGAAAATTACCTAGTTGTAAAGACTCTTCATCGGGCTCTCTGTTATGTGGTGTATTTACGGTTGAACTGGGTTCTGCACACCACCTATTGGCCTCACTGCCATTTCTAGCCACTGTGTCTTCATACATTCTTACCCCAAAGATCATTTTGCTGTTCTGTTTGCTAGAAGCAGAAGATGAACACTTGGAACTGGAACAATCTGCATCCTGTATGTCTTCTAAGCAGTCAGGAACATTGTACAGCTGTAGATAGTTCATTGCCACTTTAAACTGCTCAAAGCTAGAGGGAGCAGTCATGATTTTTCCTAAATACATAAACTGCAGAATGAGATCAAAACACTCGGCGCTAATTTTCATGTTGCTGAGATTCAGTTGCGCAGTACTGTGCTGATGGTTCATGAAAAACATTCTAAAATAGGAGCTACAGGCAGCCAGAACTGCTTTGTGTGCTTGGAAGTAAATGTCATCGATCGCAATACAACAGTCACAGAGAAAACCCCATTCCCTTTGGTTGTTTAGCTGCTGAAGGACGTAGCTGCTGTGGCTGGGCTTTGCCATCTTCTATTAATTAGAGACCTATGTAAAACAAAAATAGTAAAGTCAGACAAGATATCTTGAGAAAGCACCTGAAGAGTAATTTTGATCACACTTTGTGACTTGTGTGACTTTGCTATTAGAACAAAGGTATATGTAATTTTCCATTCCAGTGTAGTAAAACTCAATAATATATACCTGAATGCTTTTTTAAATTTGAAGATGAAGATGGCCATTTAGTCAAGCTTCCCACTTTGATTTTAAGAAGCACAATGGAGGCACCTGGGTGGCTCAGTCGGATGAGCATCTGACTCTTGATTTTGGCTCAGGTCATTATCTCATGGTTCGTGGGATCGAAGCCCTCAGCGCGGAGCCTGCTTGGGATTCTCTCTCTCTCTCTCTCTCTCTCTCTCTCTCTCTCTCTCTCTGGCCCTCCCCCACTCACATGCTCGTGCTCTGTCTCTCTCAAAATAAATATTTTGTTAAAAAAAGAAACCCAAGCTAAGGTATCAAAAACAAAAACCATCACTTTGGTTTCCTCAAACTATGTTGGGAATAACATTTACTAGATTTGAAAGGAAACAGTTTAAAAGTACCTGACGGATACAAACAATGAAAGTAAATAAAATAACAACTTAAACTGAAAGTTCATAAACTAAACTACAGAGTATTAAAAACTTAGGTAACGGGTATTAAGGAATCACTGCTCATATTTAAGTGTGTTGAATGTATTTTGGTTGTGTTAAAAGAGTCCCTATCTTTTAGATAAACACGCTAACATATTTATAGATGACGTGATATACCCTAAACTACACGTGAAAAAAATCCAGTGAGGTGGGTGCGGGGGCTATAGGTGATACAAAATTGGCCATTTATTGGCCATTTATTTTTGTAGGTTAAAAAAATTTTTTTTTAATATTTATTTATTATTGAGAGACAGAGACAGAGCATGAATGGGGGAGGGTCAGAGAGAGAGGGAGACACAGAATCTGAGGCAGGCTCCAGGCTCTGAGCTGTCAGCACAGAGCTTGATGCGGGGCCTGAACTCATGGACAGCGAGATCATGACCTGAGCCGAAGTTGGATGCTCAACTGACTGAGCCACCCAGGCACCCCCCACTAAAAATATTATTAATGTAGTGAGTTGACCTTGGGTAAAGGAGAGAAAAACATTAAAAGCACTAGAAGCCCTATCCATTATATTATAAAACTAAAATAGGATCCAATCTTAGCCTCAATTTTTTTTTATGGGGGCGGGGAGTTGGGGGGGGAGAGTGCACACAAGCAGGGGAGCGGGGCAGAGGGAGAGAAAGAGAAACTTAAGAAGGCTCCAAGCTCAGTGTAGAGCCTGACAGGAGGGCTCAATCCCATGACCATGAGATCATGACCTGGGCCGAAATCAAGAGTCGGACGCTCAATCCATAGCCTCAATTTTTAATCTGTATACATAAACTTCACTATCTTCTACTTAAAAACAAGTTCCTAGGGGCGCCTAGGTGGCGCAGTCGGTTAAGCGTCCGACTTCAGCCAGGTCACGATCTCGCGGTCTGTGAGTTCGAGCCCCGCGTCAGGCTCTGGGCTGATGGCTCAGAGCCTGGAGCCTGTTTCCGATTCTGTGTCTTCCTCTCTCTCTGCCCCTCCCCCGTTCATGCTCTGTCTCTGTCCCAAAAATAAATAAACGTTGAAAAAAAAAAACAAAAAAAAAACAAGTTCCTATACAACCTGAGCACAAAAAGAACATTTAACAAGCTGTTCAGAGACATTAAATGTTCACTCTTCAGTCCCCAAACCCTTCAATCCTTGCAATGGTAATTAAGAGGTATCTACAGTTTATTTCCACTTGCTTTTTATCTGTTCTTCACAGATCATATCTGGATCACATACCCTTTTTCCCCACTACCTAAAGACCCATCCCTCCTCCTTCTTCCTGTTCTTCCTGCCTAATGACACAGAGTTGCTTAGTCAGGGATATGCATCTAGTGAGTCTAGTAAAAAGACGGTGGCTTATCAAGAGGACTAGCGCCTTCTTAAAATTGCAACCATTGTACCTTTTTGTAAGCCAAATCAAGCATGTCAATAGGCACAATATTTCAACCTTCTATAAGTCAGGTATCTATAACCAATGAGGAAGCATGCTTAGTATGTACCTAAATACAAAAAGCAATATATGCACAAAGATATCCATCAACATGTTATTTATAATTTGAAATGTCTGGTAATAAGGGAGTTGCAAGTGAACCCAGGTAAATCTACTACCTAAAATTAAAATTCACTGTCGTGTGGCCTTTAAAAATTAAATTAATGAACAAAGACTGCAGAAGAAAATGAGTAAGTTTCCAGGATGGAAAGTCAAGTAAATAAACAAAGGATATGAAATTATGTAACAATAACAATTATATAAAACAAATCCAAACAACAATCTCTTATTCAAAGGGTGAGAAATACATACACACACACACACACACACACACACACGTTGAGCCCAAGCCCATTTTTTGTAGGATGAGTTTTTTTTTGTGAAGAAGCTTTAACTTTATTGAACTCACAGCTTCTTAGACTTATTTATTTATTTTTATTTAAAAAAAATTTTTTTTTTCAACGTTTATTTATTTTTGGGACAGAGAGAGACAGAGCATGAATGGGGGAGGGGCAGAGAGAGAGGGAGACACAGAATCGGAAACAGGCTCCAGGCTCTGAGCCATCAGCCCAGAGCCTGATGCGGGGCTCAAACTCACAGACCGCGAGATCGTGCTGAAGTCCGACGCTTAACCAACTGCGCCACTCAGGCGCCCATTATTTTTTAATTTAAAGTCAAGCTAGTTAACATATGGCGTAGTACTGGTTTCAGGAGTAGAATTTAGTGATTCATTACTTACACTTAACACCCAGTGCTCATCCCAACAAGTGCCCTCCTTAATGCTCATTGCCCATTTAGCCCATCCCCCTACCCACCACGCCTCCACCAACCTTCAGTTTGTTCTCTATTTTTTTATTTAAATCCAAGTTAGTTACATATAGTGTAACAATGATTTCAGGAAGAGAATTTAGTGATTCATCACCTACATATAACGCCCAGTGCTCATCCCAACAAGTGCCCTCCTCAATGCCCATCACCCATATTCCACACCCCCATCAACCCTCAGTTTGTTCTGTGTATTTAAGGGTCTTTTATGGCTTGTCTCCCTCTATGTTTTTATCTTATTTTTGCTTCCCTGTGTTCCCTATGTTCCCCATGTTCATCTATTGTGTTTCTTAAATTCCACATATGAATGAAATCATGTAATTCTCTTCTCTAACTTATTCCACTTAGCGTAATACAGTCTAATTCCATCCGCATTGTTGCAAATGACAAGATTTCATTCTTTTGAATTGCCAAGTTATATTCCATTGTGTGTGTGTGTGTGTGTATACACACCCTATATATATACATTTATTATATATTTATTATATATATATGCCACATCTTCTTTATCCATTCATCAGTCCATGGACATTTGGGCTCTTTCCATACTTTGGCTATTGTCAATAGTTTTGCTCTAAACATTGGGGTGCATGTGCCCCTTCGAATCAGCACTCCTGTATCCTTTGGATAAATACCTAGTGGTGCAATTGCTGGGTCATAGGGTAGTTCTATTTTTAATTTTTTTGAGGAAAGTCCATACTGTTTTCCAGAGTGGCAGCACCATAGGATGAGATTTCTAGGTCTATAGTCATTTTGTAGGATTCATAGAGAACTTTAATGAATAATAAAGAGAAAGGGGCAGAAGGATAGATGTTATCTCAAAACAAATCTCCTAATAAGAGTTGTTAAAAAATGAAACAAACTCTTCCGGATGATAACGAATGCCCTGCACAGAAGAGGGATGAAATGTCGATAAGGACGGGATGGGAGGATACAAGGAAAAGAACACATGCTCTGCGTCAGAGAGAGCTGAGTTCCAATCTAGCTTCGCCGCCTTTGGTAACTTATTTACCCTCACTGGTCCCAAATTTCCCGAACTTTCAAAGTGGGGATAATACGTCAAATAACATATCACATACAAGGATTCATAGAAACAATGTGTAAAGTTCTTGACGGGTGATAACTAACGGAAGTAACACGGCAGTGGTGGTGGTGGTCATGCATATTCTAAGCAGCAGGAGCTAAGTTTGACTAGTCAGCTAACCTTAAGGTTTCCTTCCAAACAGTAGTCTAGTAGGAGGAACACCAGCAGTTAATCTGTGAAGACATGCAGGTTTTTCATATCCTGTGCTTAATATAATGACATAAAGACATTAGGGGCGCCTGGGTGGCTCGGTCGGTTAAGCGTCCGACTTCGGCTCAGGTCATGATCTCACGGTCCGTGAGTTCAAGCCCCGCGTCGGGCTCTGTGCTGACAGCTCGGAGCCTGGAGCCTGTTTCAGATTCTGTGTCTCCCTCTCTCTCTGCCCCTCCCCTGTTCATGCTCTGTCTCTCTCTGTCTCAAAAATAAATAAACGTTAAAAAAATAAATAAATCAAATAAAAAATAAAAAGGTTTCCTTCCAAACAGTAGTCTAGTAGGAGGAACGCCAGCAGTTAATCTGAGAAGATGTGCAGGTTTTTCATATCCTGTGCTTAATACAATGACATAAAGACATTAGGGGCACCTGGGTGGCTCTGTCGGTTAAGCGTCCAACTCTTGATTTCGGCCCAGGTCAGGATCTGATGGTTCGTGGGGATGAGCTCGGCGTTGGGCTCTGCCCTGAGAGCAAGGAGCCTACTTAGGATTCTCTCTCTGCACCCCCTGCCCCCCCGCCGCCCCTTCCCTGCTTGTGCTCTCTTTTTCTCTAAATAAATAAATAAATAAACTTAAAAAAAAAAAAAACTGAAAAGTTCCAAGACCTAATCTAAATGGAAAGCAGGGTTTTTTTTTTTAATTTTTTTAAATGTTTATTTATTTTTGAGAGAGAGAGACAGACCATGAGCAGGTGAGGGTCAGAGAGGGAGACATGGAATCCGAAGCAGGCTCCAGGCTCTGAGCTGGCAGCACAGAGCCCGACGTGGGGCTCGATCCCAAGAACAGTGAGATCATGACCTGAGCCAAAGTCGGACGCTCAACTGACTGAGCCACCCAGGCGCCCCTAAATGGAAAGCAGTTTTATGGCCAGCAACCAAAACTGTTGCAAGTACATCCAAGACCAATATGATAGGCACCTCTCTAGAGAAAATCAGATTCAGTGAAGTTAGTAAAAATGCATCCATGTTAATATAAACACTACACTAGAACAAGAGCACCAACAGCATTTGAACGCACATTTGTCAATGCAACGAATATTCCTTGAGTGCTCTGGGGCACCAGGCACTATATAAAGTACTGAGAATCGGCAATAGCACAGGTATTCTGCAATCTCAGGGATACATTGTTGAGAATTTTGGCTTTTTCTACACTAGTGACTTCAACACGTATTCAGTAAAGTACCTTCTCTATGGAAGAGAGCATCATGCTCTTGTGGAAAGAACACAGGACTCTGGGTCAGAAAGGCATGGGTATGAACCCCACTGTCTTCACAGGTCTCTGCATTCCTACCTTCCCCTCAGAGAGCTCAAGGCCAAACAAAATTCATGCTAAGACTACAGTTTCTAGGCTGACCTAGATTTGTAGTTTCATCAATATTATTATGCAAATATCCACATTCTGAGTAAAACTAACTTTAAAAAGTAGAGTAACTTTAAAAAAAATTTTTAAGTTTATTTATTTATTTTGAGAGAGACAGAGACAGAGACAGCATGAGTGGGGGGAGGGGTAGAGAGAGAGGGAGAGAGAGAGAGAGAGAGAGAGAATCCCGAGCAGGCTCTGCCCTGTCAGCACAGAGCCTGATGGAGGGCTCGAACCCACGAACCATGAGATCATGACCTGAGCCGAAACGAAGAGTCGGATGCTTAACCAACTGAGCCACCCAGGCACCCCAAAAGTAGAGTAACTTTTTTTTTTTAATTTTTTTTTTACATTTATTTATTTTTGAGAAAGAGTGAGACAAAGCGTGAGCGGGGGAGGGGCAGAGACAGAAGGAGACCCAGAATCCGAAGCAGGCTCCAGGCTCTGAGCAGTCAGCACAGAGCCCAACGGGGGGCTCGAACCCACGAACTGTGAGATCATGACCTGAGCCAAAGTCGAACGCTCAACCAACTGAGCTACCCAGGCGCCCCAGTAGAGTAACTTTTAATAACAATCCTTCACATATTAGTACCAATAATTTTGTTCTTATTACACCTCACTTATTACACAGAAAAACTTTGAGAAGGCTTAATAACACCAACAAAACAACCCCAAAAAACAAAAAAAGAAGAGAGGTGGGGCATGGAATCTGGGGTGAAGGATCTAAATTCTTGTGAGACTTTTAGCTTGTGATCTATCTCTTGAGAATACTTTTTTGCATTAAAAATTTTAAACCTCATTGACTTATTCTTTTAATCTTTTCTTATGTTTATTCATTTTTGAGAGAGAGGGAGAGAGAGCGGGGGAGGGACAAAGAGAGAGGGAGACAGAGGACCTGAAGCAGGCTCCATGCTGACAGCAGAGAGCCTCATGTGGGGCTTGAACTCACAAACCGCAAATCATGACCTGAGCCAAAGCTGGATGCTTAACCAACTGAGCCACCCAAGTGCCCTGATTTTTTTTTTTTTTTTTTAGAGAGAGAGAGAAAGTGAGCAGGGGAGAGGGGCAGAGAGAGAGAGAGAGAGAGAGAGAGAGAGAGAGAGAATCTCAAGCAGGCTCCATGCTCAGCATGGAGCCCAACACGAGACTCAATCCCATGACCCTGGGATCATGACCTGAGCCAAAACCAAGAGTCAGACCCTCAATTGAATGAGCCACCCAGGCGCCCCCTTTTTGAAAATATTTTTTTACATTCATTTACAGTAAATGTAATTAATTAAAAACAATTTTATTCAAATTCCAAAATAAGTTTTCTCCTTTCAGTTTTTTTGATATTAATAATGCTACTAAAACTTAGTTAACTTTACATTATAGTAAAGCTTGCAAACGTTTTAAATAAAAGGATTGCTTATATCTTAGCTGTTCTTATTTTTATTTATTTTATTTTTGTAAGTTTTAATTTTAATTCCAGTATAGTTAGCCTACAGTGTAATATTAGTTTCAGGTGTACAATGTAGTGACTCAATATTCCATACATCACCCAGTGCTCATCACAAGTGCACTCCTTAATCCCCATCACCTATCACTCATCCCCCCCATCCACCTCCCTTCTGGTAACGTTTGTTCTCTATAATTGACAGTCTGTTTCTTGGTTTGTGTGTGTCTTTCCCCCCCTGCCCTTTTCCCACTTGTTTTGTTTCTTAAATGCCACATATAAGTAAAATCATATGGTATTTGTCTTTCTCTGACTTATTTTGCTTAGCATTATACTCTCTAGCTCCATCCACATCATTGCAAATGGCAAGATTTCATTCTTTATGGCTGAATACTATTCCTTTGTGTATATATACCACATCGCCTTCATCCTTTCATCAATCAATGGATACTTGGGCTGCCCCCATATCTTGGCTATTGTCAATAATGCTACTATAAACTTGGGGGTTCATTAATCATTTTGAATTAGTGTTTTTATTTTGTGTGTGTAAATATCCAGTGATGTGATTACTGGATTATAGGGTAGTTCAGTTTTTAACATTTTGAGGAACCTCCATCTGTTTTCCACAGTGGCTGCACCAATTTGCATTCCCATCAACAGTGCAAGAGCGTTTAGCTCTTCTTGTCTTTATAACTGAATCTGTGATTGCTTATATTATATACTAGCTATATCACTAGTGAAACAAATTTATTACAGCTAGAAGTCAAGGGCTGGGACTGAGAGCACAACTTCAAGTGTGATCCAAAGTCAAGAGTTCTAAGGCCAGATGGATATCTGTGTGCATGCAGTTCTCCAGGAAAAGAAAGAAGTTAGGTGATGCGACACATTTTACGCTGGATTTTAAAATTTTTAGTTTGAAAGTTTCATCTCAAATTCAAAAACAGCCGCCAAGCACAGTAAGCATATGAATTTAGATATTCACAGATTTTTAGAGTTTAGAGACTTCTAATCTGATCCAACATTCTTATTTCACAGAACAGCAAAGATCTGACTGTTAAACAGTGTATCAAGGGGACAGTTAACCGTGGTAAAGTAGGTACTAGGATTAGGATTACAGAACAAGGACATACAACCACTCAAAGGGGTATGAACCCCTTGTAAAGGGCACTGAGTGCCCTTCTGCAAAGAACACTCAGCAAGGACTGGGCATGAGTCCCTCATACAGGATTTACTGGCCAGGCACTCTTGCACAAGTGACTACCCACATCTGAACTCCATCTGTAATGCTCTTTTATCTGTATACGTGCATCTGGTCTTACCCAGTAGACGTGTCCCCTAAATTATACTGTGCAAGCTATTTCAGTAAATTTCTCACTGACATAGGAAGGTATCAGAAATACTTTTCCTTCATCACTAAATCTCTTAAACTGGGAAAAAAGTTTTGCCGAAAGTTTCTTTTGCTTCCGCCTTAGTCATGTGATAACTGAAGAACCTATAAATAAGCATATAAACTGAATGAAGGGGCACCTGGGTGGCTCAGTCAGTTAAGAGTCCAACTCTTGGTTTCGGCTCAGGTCACGATCTCAATCTTGTGAGACTGAGTCCCACATTGAGCTCCGCACTGGGCATGGAGACTGCGTAAGATTCTCTCTCTCCCTCTGCCTCTCCCTCACTCTTGCTTGCTCCTGCTCTCTCTCCGCCTCCCCCAAAAATTAACTAATTAAAAAAATAAAGTGATTGAAAAAGTCACTTACAGTAATTTTGGAGTGACTCCTTCTGTAAAGCAAATCATCTTTTTGTAATGTGTGCCATAGGCCACGGAGGCCTCCCCAGGGACAGCGTCCATTGCCTCAGCGAGAATCTGCAGCAGAGTCTAGCATCAGACTCTCGTTTCAGTGCCCCCATCTCTCAACTACTAACAATTACCTCTGGATCTCAAAGGTCATTTAGGTATATACATTCATTTCCTCATACCTATTTCCGTGTCTTCTATGATTGGATATATGTATAGGGATTTACTTTGAGGGTTATAGACTATCCTTTTAAAAATCCTGAAATGAAATGAAAGGGCTCTCTCATGTTAATAAAGCAGAGTATCAAGAGTGTATTGAACATCTACGATATTCCTAACATTGCATAAAGCATCGAAGTAGAGGGTGAAAAGGAGGGTCAACCTAGAACTAATTACAAATGAGGGGTTAAATTTTAAACCAAGAAACAATTTGAGAATAATTACTAAATCAAACTGAATAAAGTTCAGCAAGAGCTGGAGGGGGGAATAAAAGCATGATTGTACTACAAGAGCGGGCGTTAGGAAAGGTGGAAGCTTTGAGTGAGGACCTGATGAGTGAGTAGAACAGAGAAAAATAGAGAATAAGATTAGAGGCATTGCAGGCATCTGCACAAGGGTGGATGTAAATAATTGGAGAGGGATACAGAGCAGCACACACGAAAGCATGAAGATGTAATGGGATGGAAGACAGGTACACTTCACCAAACTGGTAAATGGAGGTTTTGAAGGTAGAGTGAATGACAAGTGTAACACAACAACGATAGGAATAGCCAACACTTGCTAAGCGCTCCTATCGATGGTCAGGCTCTAGTCTAAGAGAGTGTGTGTGTGTGTGTGTGTGTGTGTGTGTGTGTGTGTGTGTGTGTGTGTGTGTGTGTGTGTATGTGCGCGCGCAACGTTATATAACTTCTGTAAGGCCACAGAGGACCTGGTGAGATGAGAACACAGGCAATGTGACTCTTGGCCTCGATGATTTTGCCACCTGTAAAAAATAAGGTCACCCTGGTGAAATCCTTTCTTGGAATACCATTTTCCAGGGTATAGAGTCCAATCTCTAAATTTAAACTTAATGAAGTTCTTTAGGTTTTCTTGAAATTTCCAGGCAGAACCAGTTTTGTAGATGCTCGCAAAAGTAAAAAGTTTCACTTCAAGGCACTTACATGACAGACACGATCAAGTTTAGACAATTTTATTCACTTTTTAGAACAGGCATTCTGGCTGGCTATTAGACTGTAAATTCAGTACTTAGCACAGGAAGTTCTGAAATTATAATTGGGTTATGTTCCAAAACTTTATTTTTAAGTTAGTTCTTTGGAACTTGAAACACATATTCCCATAGAAACAATGCTATAAATGGTGAGTCAGTTCTATGCTCACACCCTAAAGTCTTTTAAAACCCTAATGGCGCTTTACATTAGTCCCAACAGTGCCAGAGCATGCCTTTTATCATTTACACTAACAGAGGTATCATACAGCAATGCATACTACACTGAACCCGAAAGGCTAAGGATGAGACTTCAAGGCTCTCATGCTCCCTGTGCCCAGCACACACGTCCCCCACATAGTTGGTACTTAATGCATGCTTGGCAAATGAAAGTATTAAGTAAGAGCCCAGGAAGCAGGCACCAATAGGTTTGGATACGAACTCTACCACTTATTTAGCTATGAGGAAACATCTTTACCTCTCTAAACCTGCTTTTCTCATCTATAGAACAGGGATACTCATACTCCTTACGGGATTCTCATACAAATTAGAGACCAGGGGCGCCTGCATGGCTTCAGTCGATCAAGTGAAGTGACCGACTTCGGCTCATGTCATGATCTGATGGTCCGTGAGTTCGAGCCCCACACTGGGCTCTGTGCTGACAGCTCGGGGGCTGGGGCCTGCTTCAGATTCTGTGTCTCCCTCTCTCTCTCTGCCCTTCCCCCACTCATGCTCTGCCTCTCTCAAAAATAAACTTTAAAAAAAATTGTTTTAAATAAATCAGAGATGACAATTTCTTCTTGTCTTTTCAGTCGAGCACAATACTATTTTTCTTAAATATTAATGTCATCATTGTGAACATACTTCATAGAATTTTACAAAGCGACCAAGTTCAACCTGATGCTTTACACATGAGAAAGCAAAGTGAGGCCCTAAGAGGTTAAGAGACATACTCAAGATCACCTCCAGTTGTAGTGGCTGACAGCAAAGGTCCCCATCTCCTCAATCCTGGTCCAGGGCTCTTCCTCCTGTTCTGCAACCCCGAGTGCAACACCAACTACCTCTCTGCCCTATGCTCTGCATCAGTTGTGTTTTGCTAAAACACAGCTGTTCAAACTGGCAAGGGTTGTTTGCACCTACACAAAATGGCCTCAAACTGTTGTGCTTTTGGAGGTTGTGGTTTGCTGGCTGGTTAGTATTCTGTCTTGCTTGTCAAGCCAACAGCTATCACTTCTAAAACGGGTGCTGATCTCCTGCTGCCCACCATTGCAACCCGTTAGGGGTTAAGAAATTAGACAAAACTCACTGAAACTGAATCTACATAATTTAATTTTCTGAGAGGACCTAAGGGAAATGTTCTGTAAGATAAGGGTTTAGTTCCTGCACTTTGTTTCATCTATTTTATTTTTTAATGTTTTTGTTTATTTTTGAGAGAAATAGAGTGCAAGTGGGTGAGGGGCAGAGAGAGGGAGACACAGAATCCGAAGCAGGCTCCAGGCTCTGAGCTGTCAGCACAGAGCCCGATGTGGGGTTTGAACTCATGAACCGTGAGATCATGACCTGATGTTTCATCTATTTTGATCGCTCATAGGCAACAAATTGCCATTACTCTTGATTCTGGCCAGGGCACTGGATAGTGAGGTAGCCAACCAACTAACTTCTGAGTAAGTGAGTTGTTCCTAGGTCTAGGAAATAAATTTGTCCACACAGAAAGCAAAGGGAACATAGTGGCTTCTGGAATACTTCTCTCTCCCTCCAGAAGTAGAAGAGGAAAAGTATTTACTCTAGGCCATCTCTACATTTTGATCTGTTCATCTTAAAGAGGCAACATGGCATCTTCCGACCACTAGAGGGCACTGTGTGAACAGCAGGCTTCTCAGCAAAAGGCAGCTTTTACCAGGAAGTCACTTTTTTTGCACGTGGCATTGGTATTCTTGGTAATTTTAGGGTTCATTTTTTAGAACTTATATCTGTACCTCTGTGACTTTGGGGACCCACCTAAATCTGCCCCTCCCCCTTGTATTCTCTGTCTCAGCAGGCACTGCCATGCACCAATCACCCAGGCTACTTGCCAGTCACCTGGGACTTCTCCCACCCTTAACAGTCAACTGTCGAGTCTCACCAATTTTCTGTTTCTCAAATCTACTCCTCTATTCCATCCCTACCTTCCCTGCCCTCCTGAGGTCTCTATCATCACTCCTGAGTTATTACAACAAACGATTCATAAAGAACACAAATCGTGCCATCTATGCCTCCCTCCACATATCCTCAGGCTAAAAAGTAAAAACTCCTTAGCAAAGCATACTGAGCCGTCCATGCCCACCCATCTAGTCTTATGTTTGGATACCTCTTGCTTCAAACTCCATTCTCAAGCAGCACAAAACTGCTTGTCCCCCCACTCCTCTTGAATGTATTTCTTACCTCCATTTTTACTCATGCTGATTGATTGGTTCTTCTGCCTGAACCTCCCACATATCTAACAGTGTATCACCTCCTCCAGAAAGCCTTCTGTAACACCTCCCTCTCCCACTATTTTAGGTTTTGATATTACTCTGTATCATCTCCTTATTTTGCACTTATTACGCTATGTTTTAATCATCAGAACAGCAACGTAAAGTAGGTGTTAAAAAGCACAGACTAACCAGATCGCCTGGGTCCAAATTCCGGCTCTGCCACTTATTAGGTGTGTGACCTTGAACATGTCCGTAAGTAATCTGTACCTCAATTCTCTCATCTGAGAAGGGATGATAATCCTTCCTAGTGTTTAGAGTTATCACAAGGCAGTGGCTGTCACAGAGTAAATGCTAAATAAGAACTGGCTACCGCAGTTATCTGTGCGTCTGTCGGAAGGTCTCCCCACTAGATTAGGAGGAGCAACCTGAAGACAAGGCCGTTAGCTTGTTTCTGTGCAACATAGTAAGTATTCACTAAGTGCTGCTGAATGAGCAGCAAGAGAGGCAGTTCTAGAACAATGGGAAGTACTGGCCAGGCTCCCCCCCCCCCACCCCGCAGATCCACTCAACTTTTCAAACTGTATTGTCTCCAATTTCTCCACTTATAACCCCATTTTTCTTGTTTAAGTCCAACCAAAACCCTGAAAAGTTCACTCTTCTCTAATTAAAAGTCCATGAAATGAAACCAATAAAAAAAGTATCATAAAAACTATGTTCATTCTAAGAAGCTTAACTCCCTTTTTAAGCATTAAATCTATTTAAGCTTTAAGATTCCCCTTCATCCCAAAGGACCTACCACAGCAAAGGCCTTCGTGCTTTCATATATGTGATTCCCTTTGCTTAGAACCTTTTTGATGTCCAGTCATTCTTTTGGGAATTCTTTTCCTGATCCTAGGGTAATGCAAAATGCAGATGCCCTCTGTTCTAAAACAGCCCCTATCTACAACTATAGGATGCTGTGTCCACCACACTCTCTTGGCAGAGATTACAATTATAATTATATAATTTTGTTTTGCTGTAAGCTCGAGATCAAGGCATTGTCTTCGTCATCACTGTATCCCGAGCCCTAAGGATTGCCTGGCATTTAGTTAATATTCGATCAGTCTTGATTGAATATGTTGAAGAAGGTAAATTTTATTTTGCCTATCAATTTGTGGTTGTTGTTGTTAGTAATTTCTTCAATGTTGTTGTTGTTAGTGATTTCTACAATCATGGGGCTTAAACTCATGACCTGGAGATCAAGAGTCACATGCTCCATGAACTGAACCAGCCAGGTGTTCAATTTTTTGTATTATTTCAATCATGGCAGCTTTTATATAGTGGTCAAAAATCTACAAAGCAATTTCCCATACATCATACAACTGATTCTCACAACAATCCTGAGATAGGTATTGTTATTATCCTCATTTTCTGAATGTAAATGGTTGATATTCAGGTGCTCACCTTGTAAGTAGGATGTGGGACTCAAACTCTGAAGTCTTGCTTCAGGGCCCTAAGTTTCAGCTTTTATAAACCAGACAACACACTCGGGGCGCCTGGGTGGCTCTGTTGGTTGAGCAACCGACTTCAGCTCCGTTCATGATCTTGCAGTTTGTGAGTTTGAGCCCCGCGTCGGGCTCTGTGCTGACAGCTCAGGGCCTGGAGCCTACTTCAGATTCTATGTCTCCCCCTCTCTCTACCCTTCCCCTGCTCACATTCTGTGTCTGTCTCTCAATAATAAATAAACGTTAAAAAAAATTTTTTTTAAATAAATAAACCAGACAACACTCTCTCCATGGCAATGACTATTAACTGAAGTGCCCCTTTGGAACATGCTAAGCCTCCCAGTCACCCACTCTCACATAGCCCCACGTTGCAGGCAGAACGCCCTGCCCCTTCCGCATCTCCTCTTCCATCTGCTGACTCCCACCGTCCATCAGAGCAAGCCCCCCCCCCCCCAATACTAAAGACATACAGTGGGGATGGAGCTCTTTAGTTAGCTCTAAAAAGGATTATGTGTATCTCACATAGACAACAAATGCAAAATCTGGTTGGGGCTTTAATGCTTCAATTTCCCAATTTTATTTGGAAAACGATTTTTTAATGTGTATTTATTTATTTTGAGAGCGCAAGTGTGCACACATGAGTGGGAGTCGGGGAGGGGCAGAGAGAGCGGGAGGGAGAGAATCCCACGTTGGCTTGTGCTGTTAGCACAGAGCCTGAGGCAAGGCTCAATCTCATGAACTGTGAAATCATGACCTGAGCCAAAATCAAGAATCTGATGCTTAACCAACTGAGCCACCCAGGTGCCCCTGCAAATGATTTTACACTCAAAGTGGTGTAAAAAGACCAGTGTCTCCAACACTATCAAATAACCAATGGTGTGATTAAACTTCTATGTACTACTTTGGGGCTTTGTTTTCAGAGCATCATCAGCTACTTCACATGCATTCTTCTTGAATATGCCAGGCTAAGTCATAAATGACTCTGGGCTTTGACTAAGAGCTCCTGTAGTTACCATACAAGCCACAAACAGAAGTTAGAATCTATATTAAATATGTACCATCTCCTTCCATGCCACATCTAAAAACTGTAGTCATGAATCTCCTTCTTTGTTCTAATTCTCTTTCCTTGATGTTTGGCATGCTGCCTCTAGGTACTATTCAAGAGGAACCCCTCTCGCCATATCAGCACAGGAACATCTTGGCAGTGGTCTTCATGGCAAATTCAGCCACTCCTTCCCAACTACAAAGTTATGAAACTCTCTACAAATTTGAGGCTTTTGGTTTTATTTTTTTAATGAGTTTGGCCAGTAGAAATCAACCCATCAGAAGCTGGACATCAACATCAGCATGAAAAAAGTGTGAGAACTAGCTTACCACAGTACAGTAAGTACTTCGTAAGGACAAACCTAAAATAGCAGCCCTGTTATATTTAAACTCTCACGTCTGTTACTTGATCATAGAATTTTAAACCAGTCCAAAGCGAAACATTCCCTTTTTCTCCACCTAGCCAATTCTCACCAACCTGAGTAGTGAACAGAGAACATAAGGCCATGAATCATCACAGGCCATCCTTAGGCAGGGTTCTGAAGCACACACAACAGCACAGTTACGATCAAATGTTGCCTTCTCTTGTTTTAAACAAGGAATTGACTGTTAACAGTGATTATCTCTGGGGAGTGGGAATCAAAATGATTTTTGTTTTTGTATTTTATGTACTTTAGTATTGGCTGAATTTTTACAAACAGCATGGATTTTATAATAAGTATTTCCAGAGAAAAAAATAGGCACTAATCACTTTTAATTTGGTTCACATGAAAGTACATAAGAATAACAATGCCAATATTTCAGGGCAAAATACATTAGCACAGGAGAAAACATCCTATACAGACCAAAGAGCCCTCTCAAACAGATGTTTTTCAAACATACCTCAGTTGTTTTAGAAGACAACAGATTACAGCTTAAAAATAAAAATGTATGGACACTTTTCTACATTTGTATCTCACAGGGTTTCCTCCCCCTTGGCCTAGAAGGTTAATAGGAAAGTCTTAGCACTTTCCTGGCTGGAGGAGGAGAGGCCTGAAAGCAGGCACTTCTTTTCTCTTGCACATTAGGATATGAAATGCTGCTGCAAGGAACACAGAGACACTCTGAAAAAGCTCCATGAACTTATCATCCCCAGAGCCTGGCAAAAGAAGAGAATAGGGAAACAGTACAAAAATCTAGCCGTTAATGTGAAATCAAAACACAAGGTCAAGAGCAAGTGGCTGAGACTGTGTTCATGCCCTGCTGAGGTCCTGGTTAAATATGGTTTCTTTTTCTCTGACAGTGAGGCACCAGGGCTCCCCCACTACTTCCCCAAAATAGGCCATCACATTGGAGTGGGAAGAATAGAAAGGCTTCAGAAAAGGCTACTCAACTTGAGTTATTCTATACTGTGATAACTTGGTCATAATGGAGAAATCTCCTAAAATGAATATAAGATGTTAAGTAAAGGCTCTACATGAGACTGTCTTTATTTAATCTTTGAAAATAGTTTCACATCCACTATGCTTCAGTTTTCTGAGATGAGGAAGCCCCTATCTAGCTCCCAAAGCCATTCAGTTATTACTGAGACTTTATCAGATATCCAGCAAGTTAATCAAAAGTAAAAGTTTTGAGGTTGGAATGGCCAGCTATCATTCAACCTTCATGTTTTTGTATCCCAATTCTCCCATCATATCCACTTGCACTGATAAAATTTCATAGAATCTAATTTCTTCGTTTCTAAGAAGGTGGTGATTGCTTTGAAGCTAACATGAGACCTGCATCCTTCACCAATTCTGCTCCAAAGTGACTTGAACTTCAACTCGGAAACTGATTCTAAGTCGCCTCAAAAAGCCTGGAACCAGTCCTTGGGTTGGAGAAAATTGTTCCTGTAATAGTTTTCCTGCCTTGAGACATGCTGTATGGAAATATACTTAGGCCAATGGAGAATCTGCGCGTACCTACCACGCTGAAGCTCGATTTAGGAGTATTATTACACACATACAAATGCCCTACTATCCCCAGAAAACATCAAGGACTTTCATCAACATCTCCCCGACGCTCCCAATTTGGAAAAGGTCATGTCAACCTTTCAGATCATACGGACACGTTGCTTAGGTAAAAAAGGGAGGCTGAGAGTGTGGCTGAGCTCAGACCCAAGCCTACATATTTTAGTGGTAACGACTCCCGATCTACACCCAACACATTTACCGAACACTAACAGAACTTCTAGCAAGCGCCCACCACTGGAATCAAAAACACTTTCTTCCCAGGAAACACAGCTTTTCCATTGAAAATTCCCAAACCCGAGACCCACTACTTTTTTACTGAACAAAAAGCGTGTGTGCCGGCAAGAGGGGGTGGAAAAGAGCGTGGCAAGAATTTGCACGGCTCTTACGCCTCCTCCCTCGGAGCGCGCCCAAGTCTGCGGCCTCGGGCTCCGGGACACTTCCCCTCCCACCCGCCGAGGAGCCGCAGCTGTAAGTTGAGAGAAGCGGGCTCTGGGCACGTCAATCAACCGGGTCCTCCCGCCTCCCGTCTACACCTCCCCTCCCCTCCCCCCCCCCCCCAAGAAAAAAATAAAGGCAGAGAAAGAAAGGGAAAAGAAGGTAACTAATTTGGGAACTAGTCTCCGCCGGGGCTTTGCCTCCGACCCAGGGAGGCCGCAGGTCCCGGACGAGGCGCGCGGGCGAACGGCGGGATCGAGCAGGCGGCCCGGCAGCCGCCAGTCGCCGGGTCCTCGCGGCGCGTCCTCCGCGCTCGGGATCCCCGCACGGGTCGGCACCGCTCCGGCACCGCACTCCGCCAGGCCGGCGGCCCGCGTCCTCCCGCCCGGGCCAAAGTTGCGCAAATAGCCCCACAACTGGCAGATACTCACCGGCCGCAGCAGGAACCGGGGCTGCGGAGGTTTTAGGGAGTTTAAGGCAAATCAGCCACGGGAAAGGCGGGCGGAGGCGAAGGGGCCGCGAGCTGCAGTGGCGGCGGCGCGCGGCGTTCGGGCTGGGCTGCGCGGAGAGGCTCTGGCTCTGCCAGGGACTGTGCTGCAACAAAGGACTTCCGCTGCCGCACAGCCGCGCCTGCCGCACCGCACTGAGCCGGCCCCGCTTACGCGGCGACTCCGGGTCTGCCCACCAGTTCGCTGCGGCGTCCGCCAGCCTTCCCCTCCCTCTCGCCCGCCCACCCACTCCGCCGCTGGCTGCTAGGGGCACCCGCGGTCGCCTGTTTGTTTGCAACAAGTTTCTGCGTCGGGCTCCGGGGAGGCTGGCGCAACCCGCACCGCGGGGGCCGGCGCGGCGGCGGCGGCTTTACCACCCCTCTAGCCCCTCTCCCAAGGGTAGGCTTGGGACCTCCTCCTCCTCCTGTTTGCACAGCTGGATGGGACTGGGCTCCTCCCGACTCCCCAAGGGCAGGATGCTGTTTTCCCACTCCGTCCAGATGTCAGACCCCTGCCCCGGAGGGCTCAGCAGCTGGGCCTCCCCTCGCGGTTCGTCCCCGGCGTTCTGGGGGCGCCGGCACCCTCGCCCTGTCCCGTGCGCCGCCAGTCGGTCCGAGGTCACCCATTCCCCGCGCTCCCCCCACTCCGCCTGCCATGGGCCTGTCCGCCTCTGGCCTTGAGTCACTTCCCCCGCCATGCCCCACCCCGCCCAGCCCGCCTCCCCCCGCACCCCCCCTCAGGCTCCAGCGGCTCGGCCTCCTTGGCCCCGCGCCCCCACCCCTCTTCCCGCGAACACGCGGGCGCATCCTTCCCCACCCCCACCCCCGAACTGAGGTAGTGCTGTGCTTCTGCACACCCTGGGGAAAGTCCCCGGGTCACGCGGTTGTGTGTGGGGAGCCTGTGACGCTCAAGCTCATCTCCACGCTTCCGCCTACAGAGTCACGACTGAGGACCGTGGCGGAGGTGCCCAGAGCGCAGGCCGACCCCCGCCTAGCCTCTTGAGTAGGCGGGCGGGCGGGCGCGCACGTACGCACGCACTCTTCTGCCCCCGCTCTCCTCGTTCCCCGGCTACCAGGCGCGCGGTCACGTGGGCCCATCGCGGGGCGGCCGGCGCGGGAAGCCGCGCGAGAGCGGACCGTGGGGTGCGTGAGCCGGCGCCGCCGCGTGACGTGCGCGGCGCGGGAGCCGCCCCTCCCGCACGGTGGAGCCGGCTGGCCGCCGCGGCGGCGTCTGGGTAAGCGACGCGGCCCGGCCCCTGTGGGCTGCTCCGGGCTCAGTCCCTCCCGCCGCGAGCCGCCCGGGGCGGCGGCCTGCAGCTGCGCCGGTCGTGGGACAGATGCAAGTAGCTGGGGAGAGGGGTGTTCTGGTCCGTTTGACATGTCAATCAGGGCACAGGAGGAAAATGGCAACCGCGAGGGAGCGCTGGGCCGAGGATGCCCAGAACCACCTTTCGCTGCCCGCAGAAGGCGGCTGTCGGGGCCTGACCCCGCGTGGGAACCCCCGCCAGCAGGCCTGCGGCGTTCCCCGGGCGGCCGCGCGGACCCTTCTCGCAAGTGGGCGGGTCTCGTGGTGCAAACTGCGAGACGCTTCGGCCACTGTCCTCTCCCTCCCCCACCCCTGTTTGTGATTACCCCGTTTCTAGGGCAGGAAGTTCCTCCCCCCTTCATAATTCATTTCTTCCTTTTTTCGGATTATATTGATTTCATTCTGAGTAAATCCAGTTTTTCTTTTAAAAGTTTGCCCCATCATTCACTGCTTACCTAGCACTTGTTATTTGGAAAAATCAAGCTGCTTAGGCAGCACCTAGAGCTGTACTTGGAACTTGATAGTAGCTGATGTGTTTCCTAAAGTAACGCCCGGTTCCCCCGGGGAATTATATTTGGTATTCATTCTCTTGAGACTCGGGTCTTTTGGCAAAACTGTTGATTCTCACAGGATTTTGTCAAGCGTGTAAGGTATACGTTGGAATGACATTTTAAAGCTGCAAGGGGCCTTAGCGGAAATCCAGTTCATCCCTCTCATTTTACAATCAAAGACACCCGGCCTAAAGAACGTGTAGCTTGGTCGAAGCCCTACATCTTTTGAGTAACTGGACCGTAGGGCTCTAGGCCTTGGTTATTGGGCTCTCCACCACGCCAGGATCACAGTGCCGGTTTAACCCACTCACTGTAGAGACTGTCTGCCAGAGGTGATATACTTGCCTTGATTCAGATTGTTGAGAAACCAGGCTTGGCCATGGTGTGATGGCTCTGTTATTTTAAGGAATGGGGTTGGCATTATCTCTAGGTGAAATAGACTCCCTATGATGTACTTTGGGGCTCAAAGCCTGTCTCCAAAATTCAGCCGTATTATCTGCAAGAATAACCAATGTTTGCAGCATTGGTTGCTTCCTTAGGTTAAGGCATCAAAGATCTGTTTAGCAAGCAGTCTGGATGTGTTTTGGTTAAGGGTAAACTATCCATGATCAGAAAACAGTCCCTTAATAGGGCGTAGAATACTGGGATAGCACGTGTAATAGATTCATTTTGGTTTTGTTTGTTTGTTTGGAATAGATTAGTTCTGATAGCTGGGAGGTTATGGGAAACCGTGGAAGGTCACAAGGATGGTTAGCGACAAAGCAGGGAGGGGCCTTACATGACTTGCTATACCTTTTTGACCAGCCCTTCCCTGAATGTCTTATTTGGAAGCAGTGGAAATGGATTCTCCTCAGGTTGTTCGCTGTTTATTGAGCACCAGCAGTGGCTAGCCACTTTCAAAGATGAATTTTGAGCACTTAATAAAAAAGGAGGTAGTAGTGTTTCTATGTTACAAGCGAGGAAACAGACTTAGAGGATTTACCTGTCTTCTGTGATACTGTCATTTACAGCAGAATTCAAGGCCAGATCACTTATCTCACAAGTCCAGTCAGTGCTCTTGTGCATTGTATCTTGCTACGACTTCAAGCCAGGAAAAGGATGAGAGAATCGCCTGTGGCTGATTTATTGGCGCCTGTGGTTGCCCAGAGAGGCTGAGCAGGACTTTCAGCTGCCCTCTTTGCCTTAGAAAATGGAGCTGTGTGCTTCCACCCTATCTCCTGAGGGGAATGGGCAGGAGCCAGGCTGTCTAGCTGGGGAGGAGGGGCCCAAGAGTCTTGGCCGTAAAATATCCTGGCAAAGGCAGTGCTGGGAAGTGTTGCATAATGCCCTCCCCACCACTGAACCAAAGTGATTTATTTACTATGGCCCATAGGTGGTGCTTGACCATCTTGTTACAGAAAAACTTGTCTTTTTTTTTTTGTCATAATAGGGCCAGAACAGAGTTGGGGTTTTAGATTATTGCAGGGTTTTTTTTTTTCCCCTCGTCTTAAAAAAGCAGTGCAGGTGCTCTTATCTTGATAAATTATAAAGTACTTGTACACCACTTCCTGTGCTCCGTTTTTGCTTATTTATTCCAAATTGCATGCGAACGTCAGTCTTTTGAGAGAAGAATGCTAAGAAAAGTACTATTCCAGTTGATAGTTATCAGCGCAGGTTATGGAATCAGACCTAGCTCTTGATCCCCACTTTATACTATCTGCTAGTTGTGGGTACTAAGTCTAGGTTTTTCCTCATCTGTAAAACGGAAATAAAAATAACGCATAGTCAAGGTGAGGACTAAAAGGGAGAATGTACATAGAGCACTTAGCACAAGGCCTTGCATATAGTATTTACTCATTATAATAGTAGCTACTTTAACTAGAACAGTATTATTTTTTCTAGGATACTAAAGATATTGCTACTTGAACTTGTTTAGGGCGAGTGGAGTAAGAGGAAAGTATTTGAAACAAACATCAGTTTTAGGATTAGTAATTTATTCACACATCTGCTTTCCCTTTGCCAGTAGGAATTTTTTTTTAATCTTTAAAAAAAAATTTTTTTTCATGTTTACTTGTTGTGGGGGAGGGTAAAAGAGAGTGGCACACAGAATTCGAAGCAGGCTCCAGGCTCCCAGCTGTCAGCACAGAGCCCCATGCGTGGCTTGAACTCACGAACCCGTGAGATCATGACCTGGGCTGAAGTTGGATGCTTGACCAACTGAGCCACCCACACGCCCCTTTTTAAATCTTAATTGAAGAAAAAAATGTTTATAGTATTGTTAGTTATTTTTGAAATTTTTCTAATTCATTTCTTCCCTGTACTTATCAGTCATATAATGACTTTTGGTTCCTTGTGAAAAACTCTAGGCACTTTAAGCAAAATTAACCCATGTGGATAACATGTTTGTGGAATGTTCTGTAGCAAAGGAAGTACTGGTTCACCTATATTCAGAAGTAATAATTATTCTTGTTTATACTGTATTCTAGATCTGTACTAGCATTGTCATTTTCCAGCTTTCTGCTGTCCTTTGAGTAGCTTTTTTTTTTCTTTCAGAAATGCAGTCATTATTTTTTTAGTGGACTAAGAAGACCGTTTATTTTCCTTCACAGGGTTCTGATTTTTTTAAGGTCCACTAGCTGTTTGCATTCACCAGTATTAGCATTCATGTTTGCCTGGTGCTGCGGCTTTATCAGGCATCCCACATGTTGGTTAGATGGGGGTTAGAGATGTAGTAGGCTGGCTGGGTCTGGCAACAGGCAGGAGGCCCCAAACTAACGTTTCCCTGTTCCGTTAAAAGTTTCTAGAGCATAACTGCTCTTCCTGTGTCTTCTACCACGTCTGCTTCTTACCCTCTTTTCTAAGAGTTTTAGTGATTTTCATAAGCAGATCCTAGAATTACTGTACGTTTTATCTCAGTATTTTCAGATTTGTGATTTCCGTATCATTTTCAGATATTATGAAAATAGGCATAATGGTGTCTGAGAGGACATACCTCTTTTTCCTAAATACTTCTTTAGAAGAAGTCTGGAAATGATGTGTTCCTCCTCTGCCCCCAGTGCCCATTCTACTAGTTTGGGAGCACTTTTGTTTCTTAGGATCTGGCTAATTTTTTTGTTTAACATTGGAAGTACAATAGTTGATTTTTCATTTTAACGTAATTGGTATAATTCCCACATTTTGAGAACTTCTTGTAAAATTGCTTCTTTTTCTCTGAAATTATAGAGTGAAATATTCTCTTCGGGTTGCTTGGTTCCCTTCTAATACAGTGGTTCTTAACTGAGGCATCATATTAGAACTACCTGAAGAGCTTTTTAAAAAAGGATCTGAGCCTCACAGCAATTCTCTTTGGGTTAGCGTGGAGTAGAACGCAGGCATCAGTACAGCCCCTGCATTTTAAGTTTTACAGTACAGTCAGTGATAAGAGCTGTTCCATGATAAAATGATCTCTGCAAACATTCCTTCTCTAGATTATAAACTGTTACACCTCCACAGTCATGTGAAAGTACCATTAAAAAATTAAAACCATTGTATAAAGTCTGTTATCACTTGGCACTTTGAATATATCTGCTTTTATCTTTGTATTTATAGCCATGAGTAAGTATCTCAAAAAAGCTGTACACATTCCTCTGCCAACTTTTCTCTTTGTCTATTAATTATAATTAATAATAAAGTCACAATGGTAGGAACCACAGAGAAAATATCTAAGACTGTTTATTTTCTACGGCAACAGATGTCTTATACCTATGTCTCTTTTTTTAAAGATTCATACAGCCTGAGAGAATGAAAAGCTGTGTATTCAAGGATATCGTCTGTCGTCTGGCTACCATAGATCTGAGAGTCCAGTCTAATACAATAAATATTTTTTAAATAAATGAGAATAAATAATATAAAATAAGTAAAAACTAAAAGATGTTAAATGTCAGCTTTTTATTAAACAAAAATAGATACTGGTATAAAGCTGTTCTAGTTTACTTAGTTTGAGCTAATCCAGAGTTACTGCAATTGAGTTAGTAAATAAGATTTTGTAGTTTTTCTTAAATATCAATACTGATTTTATTATTACAGTATAAATACCACTTTGATAATAGATAAAGCATCTTAAGATGAAGTACTCTTTCATTTTGACTATGGTATTTGTCAATTTAATAAAATGTATAAAATTATTTTTCTGCAACCTCTCTCACATCTTAAAATTGCCACCCCAGATTCGTTTTTTCCTAACTTTTTTTTTCCCTCCCAGATTGAGGGAGGGAGAGAGAGAATCTTAAGCAGTCTCCATGCCCAGCACAGAGCCCTGTGCAGGGCTTGAGCCAAAGTCAAGAGTTGGACACAACCAACTGAGCCACCCAGCTGCCCCTCCACCGGAAATTCTTAAATGTAACTTCTAAGATCTTTCTGCATGCATAGAAAGCTTTGGCTGTTCCACATAGTAGAGAAAATAGAATTGATGGTCAATAATGAGCAAAGGCTATATGAAAAGCTTAGCTAATAATTTGCAAAGTAGGTTGCATTAGTAAATGTTTTTAATAACTCTGTGGTGGATTGGCTATACTGACATGAGATAAAATCTGGTTGTGTTGCCTTGAAACATCAAAGGTCTATTATTATGCAAACTAGTTTGAATGAGCCTATTATATATGTAAGTTGTGGTTTTTGTTGTTTTTTTTTAACAGATCTGAGTTTTTTTCATTTATACACTTGGAAAAATTTCCCCCTTATTCAATTCAATATATTTGTAAAATCTGCATCAGTATGTATGTTAAAAGTTTTACATGGGGGTTGTAAAGAAAGGGCATGAGTTTAAAGTCAGACTTGAAGGGTGCCTGTGTGGCTCAGTTGGTTGAGCATCTGACTTCAGCTCAGGGCATAATCCCCCAGTTCATGGGTTTGAGCCCTATATTGGGCTCTGCTGACCGCTCATGGCTGGAGCCTGCTTCAGATTCTGTGTCTTCCTCTTTCTCTGCCCCTCCCCCGCTCGGGCTTTGTCTCTCTTGCTCTCAAAAATAAATAATAAACATTAAAAAAAAAAAAAGGAATTGTCCTTGAGTAACTAATTAACTTTAACAAAAAAATAAAAATAAAGTCAGACCTGAAGTACTGTCAGTTAATGGCTAATTGCCTGACGTCGGGTACCTTTCCTGCCTTCCCTAAGCCTGTGCTTCCTCAACCATAAAATGGAACCAATATAGTACCTGCTCTACTACCTCATAGGATCAAAAAAAGATAGCATAGGGCAGAGATTCTCAAATTATGGTGCAAGGACCCCCAGAGGTTCCGGAAACCTTTTCAGGATCTACAAGGATCTTGCTTTTGCAAGGCTGAAATACCTTACTATGCTTGAATCAAAACAACATGTGGCAGGGGCACCTGGGTGGCTCAGTTGGTTAAGCAACCGACTCGATTTCTTCTCAGGTCATGATCTGACAGTTTAGGAGATTGAGCCCTGAGTAGGGCTCTGACCTCAGAGCACACGGCCTGCTTGGGATTCTCTCTCAAAATAAATAAACTTTTTTTTTAAACGTTTATTTATTTTTGAAAGACACAGGGCGCAAGTAGGGGAGGGTCAGAGAGAGAGAGAGAAACACAGAATCTGAAGCAGGCTCCAGCCTCTGAGCTGTCAGCACAGAGCCCAACACAGGGCTCGAACTCAACAAATCCTGAGATTATGACCTGAGCCATAGTCGGACAATCAACCAACTGAGCCACACAGGCGTCCCAATAAATAAACATTTTTTTTAATGTGGCAACAGATTATGTGAACAGAGAAGCAATGAACCCAGCTGTATTTTTTAGAGCCATGCATCAGAAGACTGTTAACTATAAAACAATGTTACCCTTCCACTTAAAAAATATATGTAGTTTTTTTTTTTTTAGAAAAAGTATATTTTATGTTAATATATAATGGGCTTACTGTTATTTTAAATGAATTAAAATTTTTAAAATGTCTCCCTTTTGGGGCACCTGTGTGGCTTAATCAGTTGAGCATCTGACTCTTGATGTTGGCTTAGGTCATGATCCCAGGGTCATAGGATTGAGCCCTGCGTTGGACTCTGCACTGAGCATGGAGCCTGCTTGGGATTCTCTCTCTCTCTCTCTCTCTCTCTCTCTCTCTCTCTCTCCCCCCCCTTCCCCTCTGTCCCCCTCCCCCCTCTGTCCCTCCCTCGCTCACATGCTAGCACATTATGTCTCTCAAAAAAAAAAGTCTCACTTTTAATTTTTTATATGGCAAATATTGATAAATATAATCCACATAAACAACAGCCTTTTGCAGTCCTTAATAGTGTTTAAGAGTGTAAGTGGATCTTGAGTCCAGGACTATTTAGAACTGATGAAGGGTGATAATGGCTGAGTAGTTCCTGTTGGGACAATTCTGAAATAAAAACTACATTTGACCCTTGCACTGAGTGGGGATTAGGGGTACCAACCCCTCTGCAGTTGAAAATCTGCATATAACTTGACTCCCTACCCTCAGCTTAACTGCTAAGAGCCTATTGTTGACTGGAAGCTTTACTGATAGCATAAACAGTGAACTAACACATTTTTTATATGTATTATATACTATATTATAATAAGGTAGAGAAAAGAAAACTTATTAAAATCATAAGGAAGGGGCGCTTGGCTAGCTCAGTCAGTAGAGCGTTCGACTCTTGATCTCGGGGTTCTGAGTTGAAGCCCCATGTTGGGCCTAGAGCTTACTTAAAAAAAAAAAAATCATAGGTCAGAGAAAATACATGTACAGTACTGTACTGTGTTTATGGAAGAAAATCCACATATAAGTGGACCTGTGCAGCTCAAACCAATGTTCAAGGGTCAACTGTATGAACTTGAAAAAAAGCTTTAGAAACTACCAGATGGCATTTGAAAGTGACAAAAATCAGGCAGAAACTGGAATAAGGTCTATACTTGGGCGAAGGGAACAGCAGTGGGCACATTTCCATTTCTATGGCTTTTATCCTGAGAGAAGACTCCTGTTGGTGACATGAGGAGATGGCTAAAATTAGGTTAATAACCTGTAATCTTACTTGCTTGAAGAAAAGAGGACAGAGTTCAGGGTGATCACACAGCTGGGAAGAAAAGGAAAATTCCAGAAAGGATGCTGGGAGGACCCCAAATACTGTATATTACTCAGCTTGAATCTCTTGCCAATCCCTAAACTTAGATATATGTGGAGCAACCCCCATTCGGCACACCTACTGCTGAAAAAACTGAACCAGAGGGCAGGCAGAATTTGGAGTTTAAGTCCAACCAAGTTAATTATAACAACAACGCAAAAACACCATGTGTTTTGGAAGAATATTACAGAATCTAGAGTCTTTACTGCAGTAATCGCAATGTCTAGGATATTGTCCAAAATGAAACAAAACTATCACCCTAATTAATGAAGATTGATTTCAAGATGACCCAGAGGTTGGATTTGGCAGAGAAGATTTAATGTTTATTTTTGAGAGAGAGACACAGAGCACAAGCAGGGGAGGGGAGGGGCAGAGAGAGGGAGACACGGAATCCGAAGCAGGCTCCAGGCTCTGAACCAATAGCACAGAGGCTCTGAACCAATAGCACAGAGCCTGACGCGGGGCTCAAACTCACAAACTGTGAGATCATGACCTGAGCCAAACACTTAACTGACCGAGCCACCCAGGCACTAATAAAGTAGCTATTATAACTATGCTCAAGAACATAAAGTAAAGCGGTAATGGGCAAAGAAATAGGAAATCTCAGCAGAGAACCAGACACTAAAAAGGAATGAGATGAAAATTTTAGACCTGGAAATATATCTGAAATTAAAAATTCACTGAATGAGTTTAACAGAAATGACAAGAGTCCATGAATTTGAAGACAGGTTAATAGAAAGTATCACACCTAAAAGAGAAAAAGAGGGGCGCCTGGGTGGCGCAGTCGGTTAAGCGTCTGACTTCAGCCAGGTCACGATCTCGCGGTCCGTGAGTTCGAGCCCTGCGTCAGGCTCTGGGCTGGTGGCTCAGAGCCTGGAGCCTGTTTCAGATTCTGTGTCTCCCTCTCTCTCTGCCCCTCCCCCGTTCATGCTCTGTCTCTCTCTCTCCCAAAAATAAATAAAAAAAAAACGTTGAAAAAAAAAATTTTAAATAAAATAAAAAATAAAATAAAAAATAAATAAATAAAAATAAAAGAGAAAAAGAGATTGTTTTATGTGAAAGTTCTGTATGAACTTCATCACTATATGTTAGCATCAGGGATTATTACTCTAGGTTTCTTTCAAGGCCTAAATTCAGCTCTTCCCTTTGCATATGGACTAACTTCATAGTATGTAAATCAAAGCCATCTACAGACTACTCTCACATTCTCCCCTCACCTCATCATCTCCTTGCCACCATCAGAAAGAAATCCCTCTCTTCTCTGTGGCTGACTACTACACTTAAGACTTCTGCTTGTGTTCCTTCTGGCTTCTAGAGACTCCACCCCTCTTCAGGCTGGAAGTCTTCTCCAAGCTGAAGCTGCCTATTCTCAGTGCCCTATCCTATCTGTACCTACCCTTTATGACGTGTGCTTTCTAACATCCTCTTGCAGTGAGATATTTTGCTCTTGCTGCTTTCCCATTGTCAAAGGTCACCAGAAACCTCTTGGTCCCCACACTTGGGGCATTTGTAATAGGCCTCATCCTCACGTTTGTCTGCAGCATTTTCCACCATGGAAAATGGAGGCTGTTGGGCTCCCCCAGCCAAGGCTCTTGCCTTTCCTTCACCATTCCCTTATATAGGAAAATATATTTTCTTATTTCTCCTTTTCTTCTTCTTGTGTCTTTTCTGTGTTGTTCAAGAATTCATTCTTAGCTTTTTTTCCCTCTTATTTCACTCAGTAGTCCCATCCACTCCTGGTGGCTTCGGTTGTGTAATTACTGAGGCCCTTCTCTCTGTGTCTAGCCCTGATCTCCAGAGCCCCAGTCCTCATGTTGTCTCATTGATCACCAAGCGTTCTACTCAGATGTCCTAGCGTGAACACCTTGAACTATGTCCAAAATGAAACTTCTCTTTTATTAAGACAGCTTCTATGCCTCTTCCCCAGCATTCTGGGACCCTGCCTTTGTATTGACACCTGACAGTTATTCTGCAAATACGACCTGAAGGGATGAACGAATTCTTCCAGTGACCCAAGCTGGAATTCTGAGACTCCCCTTTGACTTGATATTCTCTGTGGCTTATCACTTCCAATCTGCTGCCAGGTCATGTCAGTTCTGCGTCTGGTGCGTCTTTTTTTATTCCTTCATTCCCACTGCCATTACTTGGATATTACAGCAGACTCCTTGCTGGTCTTTATTTCTCCATACCTTTCCCTTGCTAATCTTTTTTATGTATTGTTACTAGAGCAGTTTGACTAACAGGCCTGATGATGATGATGATACTTGGTATTATGGGCCCCACTACTTTTAAGTGCTTATATGCATTATCGTATTAAATCTATATAACAACCTGTGAGATAGATAGATACTGTAATTATCCATCCATAGTTTACAAGTAAAACCAAAGACCAGAAAGTTAAGTGTCTTCTCAAGATCATACAGCTAAATGACAGAATTGAAATTTTAATCCAAGCTGTCTAATTCCAGGGTCTGAGCTTTAACTACTATGTGTTCTCCCTCCAGCAAAAACATCTTAACAGTTCATCTCAAACACAACTGGAGTACCTTTCAGTTTTACAATTGGTACCCTGTGTGAGCTAACCACATCTCGTTAGTCACTTACTTTTGTTTTTTCTATGCCCGACTGAATTCTTCAGTTACCTGTATATTCACACTCTTCCCTGTAATTCTATTCATCCTATTTTTTTCTGCCTGGAATGCTATGTTCACCCTCTGCCTGTCCATCTAAATAATGGCTTATTTTCCATTGAGTCACCTGCTGTTGATCCCTGCCCCCCCCCCATAACATGTTCTCTGAACTGCTCTTATGACATTTATCACTTTTGCTTTATATCATAATTATTATGTTTTATGTTTTGTCTCCCCTATTAGCCTGCAGTCTTGTTGATTGCAGTATCTGTGTAATTTTTTTTTCTATCCCTAGGCCTTGTGTAATGCGTGCTTTCAAATAATTTTTTCTTTATTAAGTTTCTCTTCAAAAAAAATGTGTTCAGTAAGTGAAGAATTTAACTGTTACTCATGGACGATTAACCACAACATTTTTGTATACGTGGCTTTTTAGTGTGCCCTTTCTCATTTCCATGTGGTTCAATAGCTCATCATACTACTGCACTATATATAGACAGATAGATATAGATCTGGTGAAAATGTTTATGATCTGAGGTTTTGTTTTGCTTTAAACAATTTGTAAGGCTAGTTTAAGCTACTTCACTTTGAACCATTCATTGAATCTAAGACACATGTTTTTCACATGGTGAAATCTTCAGGATACCCAGTTTTATTTTGGTGTTTAAATCTCTCTCTAAATTGGTGGAGTTTAGGAATCTGGGTAATGTAGCAAATACAATAAGTAGTGACTTCTAGTCAAATGGCCTTTTGGAACAATACTTACAATTTGGATTTTTATTGAGGCTCGGGTCTCTGTAGGTTCTGTTATTTTCCTTATTTCATTACTGCTTACAGGCTTTTAAAATGAGATGGCAAGGAGTAAGAGTTTTGTTTTCATTTATTTTTTAATTGGGGGAGGCTTAGGAGAAACTTATGTGTGAGTAAGTAGAATTTTAAAAAGCAATTTATGAATGTAGAACTAAAAGCAGCAAATTGCAGGATTCCTAAAGTACGCTATTATTTACATACACTTTTAAAACATGCAAAATAGTACTCTCCCTTCTTAAGGGATATGTACAGATGCAGCAAGAACATAATGCTGTTACAAGACAGTCATAAACACCAAAGTCAGGATGATGACGGCCTTCAGAGGCAAGGTAGGAGGTAGTGCAAATGAGGGAGCGATGGCAGGGGGTCTCTGCCATGTTTGTAACGTTTACCTTATGTGCTCAGGGGTGGGTGGCTGCGTGTTTGTCCCATTGCTCTCTGTACCTATTTGTCCATCTGAAATACTTCATAATTTTTTCTTTTAAAGTTTATTTTGAGAGAGAGAGGGAGGGAGGGAGAGAGAGAGAGAGGGAGAGAGAGAGAGAGAGAGAGAGAGAGAGAGAGAGAGAGAGAATCCTGATCCACACTGTCAGTGCACAGCCCGATGCGGGGCTCAAACTTACAAACCGTGAGATCATGACCTGAGCCGAAACCAAGAGTCAGAAGCTTAACTGACTGAGCCACCCAGGCGCCCCAAGGCTTCCCTGTGTGTCTTGATGTATAACCTGACCATTCCCTAAGCATCTCCAGTTTGTGGGTCATGTTCCCTCTGAAAGGTGGAAAGGGAGGACATTTGGGCTCGGGAGCCCAGTATCTGGGTTTGAATCCCCCACTCTCCCACTTACTAGCAATATGACTTGAGTCCGTTTATTTTGCAATGATTCAGTTTCTTCATCTGTAAGGTGCATTGCTTACTCCCTTTTCTTGTAGAGTTGTATTGAGAATTAAATGAGTAGAAAGTTCCTAAGGGAAAGGAAACACCGTTAAGTGTTAGCTGGTTCTATTATATCATTGATCACTCAGCTGTCTGCTGCCCAAGCTGCGGCCAATCTCCAGACAGCTAACCCCACACTTTCAACGCTGACCTCTTTGACTTTGGTCTCTGGCTAGTGAGGAAACTTCATTCTCTTTTGCAGAAATTGCTCTTTTAGATAAGGTTTTCCCAGCTTGCCAGTGATGACCTTCGTACCCGGCTGCCTTCTCCTTAAAACACTGGTGGCTGTCTACACGGTTGGGGAGGAGGTGGTGAAGCGGGGCCTCCCACCTACGTGTAACGACAGCACTCAGTACCCTTGCTGCTCACACTGCTCTCCCTTGCTGGCAGAATTCTTCTGCGTGTTCTTTCTCATGCGTGATTTTTCCCAGGACCAGTGGTCCCATTCTGTATTGTTTCTTCAGGAGCCTCCATACTTGTATGTATGTCTGAATCCAGTTAATATCAGGGTATACGCTCTTTCCCATAGGGTTCCAGGCCCCATGTAAATCAGGGGATGTGGCTTAGTATCTATTTTAAGGGCTCCTGAATGTACTGTGACTGACACATTTCCCAAACATTGTATGATAGTCAGGAGGCCAGTGTCCCCTGACCACATAGAGGATTCCTAAGGAGCAGTAACACCTCTAGCCCAGCCAGGACACTGTTAAGTTATTAACAGTTGCGGTTAACATTTGAATAGCAGTTTCCATCACGAGGTGGTTGTCACATAACCTCACTCATTTAGCTCTGAGGAATGGGTCAGCATCTCAATCCCATTTTCCAGTGAGGAAACAGGACTGGTAACGTTGAGGTCAGATGGATTAAAAAAGGACAGCCTTCCTTTTGCTTCTGTGTCACTCATACCAAGCCACCTTCTTACCAAATGAAAAAAGACCATATTTTACCTTTTTCGAAGAATTGGTATTTTCATAAGGAAGGGATTTCATGTTAGCTAGGTTTGGGGTGAAATTAACAGTATTAAAAACTATTGAATAATCTCGTTTAAATTTAGGTGTCCTTGTACTCTAGATGTGTGTGAACTGTAGCTAATTTTGTAAAAAAAAAAACAAACAAAAATTGTGCTTTTTCTCAGAGCCACAATGGACACAGGTAGCCATAGCCTTGTCCTCCTGCAGCAGCTGAACATGCAGCGAGAATTTGGTTTTCTGTGTGATTGCACAGTTGCTATTGGAGACGTTTACTTCAAAGCCCACAGAGCAGTGCTTGCTGCTTTTTCTAACTATTTCAAGATGATATTTATTCACCAAACAAGGTAAGGATGTGCTTTTGTAAATCAGAAGAATTTTAAATATTGTGATATAGCTAAACCTTATTGTAACATCATTTGGGGTATTCTTTGTCATGGGGTCACCTTAAGAAATAAAAAAAAGTTATGTATTTTTTTTTTACACATCCAGTAATTCATCTCTGTGTGTAGGATCCATGGTGGAAGGTAAAAATGAAAACAGTAATAGCTAAAAGTTATTGGAGGCTTATCCCATACCCAAGCACTAAGTATTTACCTAATGTACATTCTACTGTTATGCACACTATTTTATTTTAGTTTATTTGTTTATTTATTTATTTATTTTTAATTTTTTTTTTTAATGTTTATTTATTTTTGAGACAGAGAGAGACAGAGCATGAACGGGGGAGGGTCAGAGAGAGAGGGAGACACAGAATCTGAAACAGGCTCCAGGCTCTGAGCGGTCAGCACAGAGCCCAACGCGGGGCTTGAACTCACGGAGTGTGAGATCGTGACCTGAGCCGAAGTCGGCCGCTTAACCGACTGAGCCACCCAGGCGCCCCATTTATTTGTTTATTTATTCTTGAGAGAGAAAGAAACAGAACACAGTGTGGGGGTGGGGGTGGGGATTGCGGGCAGAGAGCAAGGGAGACAGAATCCCAAGCAGATTCCAGACCATTAGCACAGATCCCAATGCGGGACTCGAACTCATGAACTGTGAGATCATGACCTGAGCCGAAATCAAGAGGCAGATGCTTAATCGACTGAGCCAGCCAGGTGCCTCTTATCCACACTATTTTAGAGAAAAGGAGACTGAGGTTGAAGTAAATAATTGGTCCATCCAGGATTATAGCCCCCCAATAAGTTACACTCAAATGCAGATACGTGTTTTTAAAGATCTGTGTTCTAACCCACTAAGTTTTTGATACCTGTTCTGTAGCACTTTCATAGCAAGGCCTTAATGTCATAGTTCTACCCATCTTATATTCCGTACTATAGTTCAAAAGTCATTTGTTTCAAATACTATTTTCAAAAAGCGCTTTGATGTTTTGAATTTAAGCTATCCCAACATGATAGGTATGTAGGAAGAGGGCAGGAAAGTGGTATTCAGATTCTGAGCTCTTCAAGAATAGCTTTAATCCATTCTCGATTGAAAGGGATAGAATTCTCTATGTTTTTTTAAAGGACCGTGCATGAAATACTAGGCGTCTAGCCTCAATTACACATTTTTATTTACCCATTCATTCATTCAGGTATTTATCAGGTACTTAATGTCAGCACTGTGCTAGACCCCAGTAACAGGCTAATTATGCTCCCTGCCCTCAAGGGGTTAATAGTCTCATAGATGGTGCACGTAAAGAAAATAATCGCAGTGTAATTGATCTGTCTGTGCCTCAGTTTCCTTCTGTGTAAGACACTGGCATTGTATGTGTACTCACCCCATGGTGTTGAGATTTAAATGGATTAATAATATTAAAATGCTTGGAACGGAGCTTTGCACTGTCAGCTACTGCTATCAATAATTAACGTGATACGTCTATAATAGAAGTGTTGTAGAAGGTAGAGTGGAGTGTCAGCAGCTCTATTTTGAGGAGGTTGGAATAGGCTTTATTGAGGCCCTGTATCTTGAAGGATCAGGAGGAGTTTTCTGGATGTTGTAGAGGAATGCAGGAAGGTGCGTTGCAGGCAGAGGGAAAAGTGCACGGAAACATAGGCAGGTATGAACCAGGCTAGTACATTGAGGAAACGGAGTACATCAGAATGACTGGAATGCATGGCACAAGGAGGGAGGAGGTTGGAGGGGAGGACATGTCATAGTTAGGGTCAGTGTCGAAACTGGATTAGAAACAGTACCTTCACATCAGTCTCCTCTAAGAGCTGTGAGTTGGTTCAGCTCCCAAAGCACCTGTTGTGTGCCAGGCACCATGCACGCTGAACTAAATCCAAGAGATGCAAAGGTGTCAGCCCTGCTGTCTGGTATCTCTGTTGAGCAACTAAAAATCCTCAGTTAACAGAGCTCTGTACCGATATAAAAAAGCCCTGCCACAGACCCTGGAAGTGGGTGGGTGAGAGCTAAGAGTGAAACCCAGGAGGCAATCCCGAGATACGGGGACTAAAGAAATGGATTGTCGCTGTACTTACTGACACCCAGTGCATGGTGAAGCATTCACAAAGTTTTGCTTCAGGGAAGGTAAATCCGTTGACTGATTCTGTTGTTCCTTGACATCCAGCACTTCCCTCAGGTTCTGTTTATCCTCATCTTGCAGGGTGTTTCCCAATTTCTTGTTCACTCATTATTTCCACCTATTATCTGAATTCTAGATTCATATCTAAAAGTTGGGCTTGGGGTTATTTTGAAGTTTTTCAAAGTTATGCCTGTATTCATTTGTGATGTAAAGACTAGATGTGTTAATATAGTTAGGAAGCCAAAATAAGATTAGTGCTATGTATTTATTTATTTATTTATTTATTTATTTATTTATTTATTTATGAGAGAGAGAGAGAGAGACAGAGACAGAGAGACAGAGTGCGAGCAGGGGAGGGCAGAGAGAGAGTGAGACACAGGAACTAAGCAGCCTCCAGGCTGTGAGCTGTCAGCATGGAGCCTGATGCAGGGCTCGAACCCACGAGCCACGACATCATGACCTGAGCCGAAGTCGGATGCTCAACCGACTGAGCCCCCCAGGTGCCCCTGGGATTAGTGTAATTGAAATTCTAAATATTGCCAATTTCAATAGATCCTTTTAAAATTTTTAATATTTTTTATTTTGGTAAAATATATATAACATAAAGTTTGCCATTTGAACCATTTTCAGCATATAATTACTGGCATTAAGTACATTCGCAGCGTTGTGCAACCATCACTGCTGTCATTTTCAAAACTTTTCATCACCCAAAACAGCAACTCTGTGCCCATTAAGCAATAGCTCCCCATCTCTCCCGGCCCAAACTGCTGGTAACCTCTAATCTACTTACCGTCTCCATGAATTTGCCTGCTCTAGATATTTTTTATAAGTGGCATCCTACAAAATGTGTCCTTCTGTGTCTGGCTTAGTTCACCTACCAGATGTTTTCCAGGTTCATCCATGTTGTAGCAGGTGTCAGTGCTTCATTCCTGTCTCTGGCTGAGTAATAGTCCGCTGTACGGACGGGCCACATTTTGTTTATTCAGGCACCTGTTGCTGGACACTCGCATTGCTTGCACCTTTTGGCTAGTGTGAATAATGCTGCAGTGAAGACTGGCGTGCAGGTGTCCTTTGGGTCCCCATTCTCAGTTCTTTTGATTATATATTCAAAAGACTGGTAAGTTCCTTAACAGCAAGGGACCTGTTTTATTCATCATGTTTCTACTCCCTGGAAGCTCGTATAGGGCATATCACTCAGGAGTCCCTAAATGTTGAACTCATCAGAACATCTGTGTGTGTTTCTTAACTTTAGGCGGTAGGTTGAAGACATGAAGACTTGTTGCTGGGCCACAGAGCTGGTGTATAGTGAAAGTTTAATTTTCCGTTGATATGTTTCATCAAGGCAGATTGCTAAGTTTGAACTTCTTGGGAAGAAATCACGTTAGCCTTAGACTGTATGCTGCTACCCAAAAGGCCAGCTGGTCATTTCATTTTGTGCGGTTCTGTTTTTTGTTTTTAACAGTGAATGCATAAAAATACAACCAACTGATATCCAACCTGACATATTCAGCTATTTGCTGCACATTATGTATACGGGGAAAGGGCCAAAACAGATTGTGGATCATAGTCGTCTGGAGGAAGGGATTCGATTTCTTCACGCCGACTACCTTTCTCACATTGCAACTGAAATGAATCAGGTGTTCTCACCAGAGACTGTGCAGTCCTCCAATCTGTATGGCATTCAGATCTCAACAACCCAAAAAACAGCTGTCAAACCGGGGCTGGAGGTCAAAGAAGCTCCTTCCAGTAACAGTGGCAACAGGGCTGCTGCGCAGGGCGACCACCCCCAGCTGCAGCTCTCTCTCGCTATTGGGCTGGATGATGGCACTGCCGATCAGCAGAGGGCCCGTCCTGCTGCCCAGGCCTTGGAGGAACACCAGAAGCCCCCAGTGTCCATCAAGCAGGAGAGATGTGACCCAGAATCTGTGATCTCCCAGAGCCATCCCTCACCCTCAGCGGAGGTGACAGGCCCCACTTTCACCGAAAGCAGTATCAAAATACACTTATGCCATTACTGTGGGGAACGTTTTGATTCCCGTAGTAACCTAAGACAACATCTCCATACCCACGTGTCCGGATCCCTCCCGTTTGGTGTCCCTGCTTCCATTCTGGAAAGCAACGACCTTGGTGAAGTGCATCCACTTAATGAAAACAGTGAGGCTCTTGAATGCCGCAGGGTCAGCTCCTTCATTGTCAAGGAGAATGAGCAGCAGCCTGACCACTCAAACCAGGGTACCACTGAGCCTCTGCAGATCAGCCAAGTGTCTCTGATCTCCAAAGACTCAGAGCCAGTAGAATTAAACTGTAATTTTTCTTTTTCAAGGAAAAGAAAAATCAGCTGTTCCATCTGTGGTCATAAATTTCTCCGAAAAAGCCAACTGCTGGAACACATGTATATACACAAAGGTAAATCTTCCAGATACAACCGATGCCAAAGGTTCAGTAATGCGGTAGCCCAGAGATTTCAGCCGTACTGTGACAGCTGGTCTGATGTCCCCCTGAGAAGTTCTTGCTTGTCGCAAGAACAGTTAGATTCATCCTGTGCCTTAGAGTCAGAGCTCACACAAGAAAGTGTGGACACTATCCTTGTGGAGTAGCAGTTTCTCCTCCATAATTTTTATATCAATTCTGAAAAAAAATCCACGTGCATTTTTTTATTCATAAACTCTCTTCCTCCTCAACGTCTGTTCATTTTTTTCTTTGCCATTTATCCATAGTTTTAAGGTGGTATATATTAGGTCTTATTGTAAGGTATGTTATACACATGGCTATTAAAATGTAACCTTCAAGTAGAGCGTGAACCGTTCATAAATCACAATTACGAAATCAGAAATCAGTGTAAGAATTATGGAACTTTAGAGTAAATATTTATAGAATTTCTAAGTAGAATCAGAACCAAATTGAAAATGAAGTAAATGAAATTTTTTAAAGAATACTCTAGACTATCAGTTTTGGCTAATTTTTCACATGAATAAGCCACCGTAAAGACTATTTAAAAATATTTTCTGGGGCGCTGGGGGGGCTCAGTTGGTTGAGTATCCAACTTCGGCTCAGGTCATGATCTTGCCATTCTGAGTTCGAGCCCCACATGGGCTCTGCGCTGACAGCTCGGAGCCTGGAGCCTGCTTCAGATTCTTTGTCTCCCTCTCTCTGCTCCTCCCCCACTCACGCTCTGTCTCTCAATAATAAATAAACATTAAAGATTTAAAAATAATAAAAAACAATAATAATATTTTCTGCCACATAGGGAGTTAAAGTTATTTCTAATGCATAACTATATAATGTATAAAAATTTTGTTTTAAGGCATAGCTATAATAAATCATGAGTAGTTTTAAAATCACTTTTTACTTATTAGCTCTGCAGCATCTTGCATGGCTTTTATTTATTTTTTCACATTGAGCATACCTCATTGTTAATGAAAAATATTTTAGTGAAAAGAGAGAAATGGAGGAGATTCAAACAGTAAAACAAAATCCTAAGCAGAGAAACAGAAATGTTCATACACCTAGATAAACAGAGCTTCAGACAGAACTGCCTTGACTAACACCAATGTTGTTACCTTAATCTAGAACGTTTTCTTAAGGATCTTAAGAGCAATTTGAGATTTTTTTTATGACCAGAGATTTACATCAGCTTAGAGAGGAAACTGATAAAATATAAATTGTCTTTCTACCCTCAGCACCCGAGGATTTTCTAGGCTGCCTAAGTTGATGTTAATTTTCTATCACTTGCAGAAGTAGTTTTTCAGTGACACAGTTTTCATTTTTTTCTGTTCCATAAAACTAACAGTACACACAGTGTCCTAGAACTATGTCTGAAGTCCATGATAGCTTTCCCTTTGTGAATAACCTTAGCTCCCTTTTATAACAGTGAAACTTACAAAGCTAAAACACCAGAAAAATGAAAACTGATGGGCTAAATGATAGATTGTCCTGCTTTATGTAGCTGGGGAATAGCTGGTCAAACTTCACCACAAAGGATAGATCTAAATTGTTTCTGAAATGTTTAAATTTCAAAGATTAGTCAAGAATAACAAAGCAGAGAGGCTTTAAAACAGCCTCATCTTTTTTGTGTGTGCTGCCCTGTTAAATTCAAAGCCTCACAGACATTTTAATAAATCTGGCTTGTGAGGCTTACAATTTAACTGTATACAGAAACTCTGAGCTCCTTTATTGACTGCATCCTTCTGAAGACATCTCCTGACAGCATCAGAGTGGAGTCAGAAGGGAGCTGAAAGAGTAATCCAGCCCATTCTAAGGGCACAAAGGTTTTCTCTGGGTAAACACTGAGTTTAGGTGACTTATGAAGTGGTAAGTTATTCTTGAAGGCTGAATGAAGAAACTACTGGGCATTGTCTAAGGCAGTAGCGTTTCTCCCTCAGACAAATGACTAAAACTTCCTGGGGTCAAGATTGTTATGTGTTGAGAATAAAATCTAACTAGCTGTTTTTATAGTAGCAGTTACATTGGGAGTGGCTAAAAACAAATGTGTTGCTCTTGGGGGTGAGAACTTCATCTAATCTTAAACTTAAGTCACTTAAACAATGATTCAAACTTTTCTGCCCTCAAAGATTTCATCTCATAGGGTGAACACACATCTTAACATCGATTTCCTGTATTTTAGGCTATTCATGATATACTCCCCGGCCTTCTTCAAGTAAAATTTTATTTTTCGCACTAGGATGACAGTTTTTCTGATTTCTTCCTTCTCTGTTTTCTTCTTGCTCAGTCATTAGTCCTTGACACAAGAAGTGCGTAGCTGAAGGATGGGATTGCGGGTGCATATGAGTTGAGGTGTAGGGTAGCAGTTCAGGGCAGAGTCTGGAGAAATTGTGTTTGCTTGTGGCTGATTGGCCACGGTGGACATTAATTTAAAGCTGAAATATATTTATACTTATTAGATGTTAAGAACATAATGGTTAATTGTATTTTTGTTCTCATTCATTTAGTTCCTTTTAATGTTAGAAATTCAGAGCAAATGTTCTTTCTTTTAGTCTTCATAATATTCTATTTTAGGGAGTGGGAAAATGTTAACTCCATTTTATAGGAAAAAAGTCCCAAAAGGTGGGTTGCAGAGAATCAGTGAATAGTGGTGTGGGAACTGACCCCAGTTTAATTTTTTTCATTCATTCAACAGGCATATTTTAAAAATAACTGTTACACATATAATTAATATTGTGCCCTGAGTGTATTTTTTTAAGACTTGATTCCTTACTAAGAGAATCTACTTTGTATATATATATAAAAAAAAAAAAAAAGGTTCTTTCAGCTAAACCCTTTAGTTTTGACCTCATCATCTGTAAAATGAGCTGTAATCTTAACCATATAATGTGATTTGCATGATTACCAAGCTCTTAAAACTGGAAATGCTAGATGCACCTTAATTAATGTATGAGGCAAATACCAAGCAGACATTTTCTTCTTGGATCAACTTAGGATTCTCTCTTCTTTCCACATCCTACATATAGTTGTTTTCTGGAGAAAAACAGACTTGTTTCAGTACTTGTCCCTATTAGCATATTGTCAGAACTCTGGTACTCATAAGTGCAGTTTGCCTTATAAGAAAACCAAAATTTCTTGATTTCTATATCTTGAGATTATTATTTCTTGCTCTGTTTTTCTGATTTCTCACTTGTAAAGTGGACATAAACAATCCCTACCTCACAGGGGTGTTGTGAGGAATTGTGTTAAGTTCCCTTAATATTATTAATAAAAACCAAGCATATAAAGAAAACTACATATATTCTATAGCTAAACCTATTAACTTCAGTATTCCAACCTGTAAACTCTAGAATGTCTTAGAAGCAGTCATATACTATTTAATATTCAATAATTTTTTGACACAGTTCTTCCTTTTATTTTTTAGAAATACTCTAGAAATGGCAACATTGCCAGAATTCCATTTCTATTGTAGTTTAATCAGTAGTATTTCTCTTTAGACTTTAGGAAGGGGGATATTCGTTCATTGGCATTATTGGGAATAAAACCTTGCCAATTTCAGCTTCATGGAAAGTTACCCCAAACATATTGTTTACACATGGAAAAAAAGAACAAAAGCAATGGAGAAAATACCATTTTCGTTTCTTTGCTGTAGGTCATCTAAAAAGTACATGGAGACAAGAAATAGAGTGGGGATAATAACATAGTTATTCATTATGTTCTATTAAAGTAACATTGGAAAGGCCTCACTTTAAACTGAAGGAAATACCTATTAATCATGGAAAAAGTCTGGAAAATGGTATAATTCCATTAATGATCATCTGCCCAGGCAAATTCTTAGTGTTGTAACCCAGATCCTTGATAAGTGTCATTTTTTAGTAGTAATTGAGGTAAAATAAGCCACACGAAGAGTTTTCATAATGTAATCTGTGTCTTTGTATGTTTTACGTTAAATGTAGCTCTAAGGGATTTTATTATAATTAATTTTTAAATTCCTAAGAGTGAAATCTGTAAATGATTGTTCTCTGCTGTACTTCTATGTTTGTATGGTTGGACTTTTTGAAAACTGGTGAGATTATACGGCCCCAAGCCTGGATGTCTTAAATACAAGGGATCACCAACTGCGATTTTTGTCTTCGAGACCTGGAAGAACCCGTTGTGCTGCAGCATGTTTCTGTGCCACGCTCGACTGCTTAGTAGACAACTGCTGCGACGCATCTGACATTAACTGCCATTGGCTCTTCCATTTTGTGCCAAATAAAGTCATTTAGTCAGCGTAGATCAAATATGAACTTAAAATAGTTTCAAAGAAACTTGGAATTCAAACACCTGTGCAAGAAGAAAGGCCCACAGAAGAAATCCTCCACGTACGAGTAACGCATGGCAAATTCAGGAGACCGCAGAGAATAGTACATTGTATGGTTAAACTCTTCCCACCTTACGCACCGTGAGTTTGCTTCCGACACATTAATTTAGAAAGTTTTGTATCCTCTATTTGGAATGAAAACAGTGGATTTCATGTATTTTATCACGACCAATAAATTAACGTGACTTGATCACAAACAAAACCTTTTTTAAGTGCGGCTTATAGACTGTTCTTATTTTACAGCAGTGTCTGCCAAGTGTTGTCATCCTAGCACTGGGGTAAGTAAGTCTCTGTGCCAGGGACCATCTTGGATGTGTAATGCAAAAATGCATCAGTGAGCCCAGGTCTTATCAACCACAACCTGTGTTAATAGAAGATTGGTGTCCCAATCAAATGCTTTCCTGCCATCGCTGGAAAGAAAGGTAACATCTAGCCATTGCCCAGTAGTTCCCTGCTTTGCTTCTTTCTTTCTTCCCTGTTTCCTGTATTTTCTCTAGTAATCTAATGTACAACAGTGGTTCTCAACCAGCATGTATTACTCAGGGTTCTCCAGAGAAACAACCAATAGCGTGTAGTACAGAGAGAGAGAGAGAGGTTGGTTGATTATAAAGAATGGACTCACAAATATGGAGGCTGAGATGTTCCAAGATCTACAGTTGGCGAGCTGGAGACCCAGGAAAGCCGATGGTATCATTCCAGTCCAAAAGCCAGCAGGCTTGAGATCCACAAAGGCAGAAAAAGACCAATGTCCCAGATTAATAGGCAGGAGAAGTTGCCTTTACTCTCAAAGGGTCAGCCTTTTTGTTCTATTCAGTCTTCAGCTGGATGAGGGCCACTCACTTTAGGGAGCGCAGTCTGCTTTACTCAGTCTACGGATTCAAATGTTTATTTCATCCAAAGACACCTTCACAGACACACTCAGAATAATGTTTGCCCAAATATCTGTGCACCTGTGGCCAGTTGACACTGCCAGTTAACCATACACAGGGTGATCCCCCTTTCCCTGGGGACGTTTCACAATGTAGAGATGTTTTTGGTTGTCACAACTGGGTTGGGCTGGGGAGGGGATAGTTGCTACTGGCATCTGGTGGGTAGAGGCCAAGGATGCTGCTAAACATCTCACAATGCAGGAGGCAGCCCCCACCCCCACCTCAAATAAAGAATTATCTAGCCCAAAACATCAACAGTGCTGAAGTCAACTAATCCTGGTCTAAAAGCTTAAAGTAAGTTTTGTGATGGTTGTCAAGAACTAAAGGAATACTTACCAAGTATGAGTTGCGTTAGTTCAGAATTAAACTCTCTTTGTATTATCTTCTATCCCAGGTCTTAAAAAATAAAATGTGATTAAAAATCAGCTGTATTAAGCAACAAGGCAGTTTAAAATCTATTCACATAATGTTTGAATTAAACAACCATGTCTAACACGGTCTCTTTGTGAAATTAACATGTGATCGTGGGTTATAATTTGTGTAAATTTTTAATCTGGCCAAAAGGTGGCACCCGTGTATCTTTTAGAAATCTATTTTATATGACACTCAAATCTGGCATCACTATTTGTTTAATTCACTATTTAGTACTTAGTTAGCTACTGCTGGGTCTTATTTAGTCATGACTAATAAGAATTTTCCTAGAATTCTATAATATGTTGGGTACCTCTGTATTTTGACATCCCTCTTTAATCAAGAAGCTTCCAATTTACATGTAAATATTGCAACAGATGGGTTTTTTAAATATAACACTGTGACTGTTACATTGAGCTCATCTGAGGGTTCTTCTAAGTCTTTAACATTAAGTCCTTGGCATTTTAGTCCCCATCAACATTTGCTTTTCTAACCAGACGTCAGACTCAGTTTTTGGTGTCCTGCCTGGTCAAGAGAGAAATCCAGGGACATATGAGTAAATATTCCTTTGCTTCTTGCCTCCTGTTTCCTTACATTGACATCCTGTGAGATTGGCCTATAATTTTCTGGAGTTTCTTTTTTATTTTTTTTTTATGTTTATTTATTTTTGAGACAGAGGGAGAGAGAGACAGAGCGTGAGCAGGAGAGGGGCAGAGAGAGAGGGAGACACAGAATCGGAAGCAGGCTTCAGGGTCTGAGCTGTCAGCACAGAGCCTGACCTGGGGCTGGAACCCATGAACTGTGAGATCATGACCTGAGCCAAAGTTAGACGCTCAACCGCCTGAGCCACCACCCAGGCACCCCTGGAATTTCCTTTTTAACTATGGTTCAACAACTGATTTTCTAAGTTGGTGGGGTTTTTTGTTTTGTTTATTTTAAGTAATCTCTACACCCAGCGTGAGGCTGGAACTCATGACCACCAGATCAAGTCATATCTCTTCCGACAGAGCCAGCCAGGCACCCCTAAGCGGGTGTTTATTACCTTTCTTCCTTCCCTTCCTTCCAACCAGTTCCATTTTCTGAGTAAACTGAGACCTTCTTTAATAGAGTTCTTTTGCCTTCAACTCTTTTTGCCTTCCAATGCTGAGTGAATTCAGTGTGCCCTCTTTTTCCCTCCATCATTTCAGCTTGCAGTGTTGTTATTATTACCCTAGAACTTTGTATCTCATCACTAAATGCTTCTCTTAAATTCATTTTACAGCTGAGTAGCCAATTTGGAGAATGAACCCCCCTCCTCTCAGACAAACTATCTTTCATCGTTTAGACGGTGTTGAAACTTTTTTCATTGAAACAACTTGGTGATATTGTATCAAAATAATAAAGTATCTTCCTCTAAAAGAAAACTATGGTGTCCTTTCATGCCAGAAATCTGAAGGAATAGCAGGACCTTGGGGAGGGTTGTCTGCACACCTGAACTGGTCCTTGCTCTCCTGGGAACTGTGGGAGGGGCTTGTGTGGGAAGAGGGCCTAAGAAGGATGCCGTTGTCAGCTGTAGCTGTTACTCCTTGTTTGGTCTGTCTGAATTTCTGGAAGGTCCATGTTAGATTCCTGCGGACCAAATAGGCCCTGGAAGAATGAGGTCTTGTGAGTTTAGCTTTGCCACATTTTTCTGTAGTGGGAGCCATATGGTACTTAGTCCAAACCATATGTAGGTAAATATCTAATTAAGGAAATTTTTTTGTTGTTCTAAGTGCCTTGTAGGGAGAAACATCCAAAGAATCTATGGTGGTTCTTTAGAAGAAGGACATAACATTTAAAAAGGTAAGAGAAAAGGTTTTAAAATGCAGACCAGAGAATCCAGCAGTCTCCCAAGTTTTTTGTTTTTTGTTTTTTTTTTAACCGGACTAGTTCTCATTTTGCAACATCGCCCTTCTTACACATATGTGCAAAGTCTGGTGCTATGAGCTCAGTGGTTCTCGTCTTCTCTTTCCATCACAATCTTTTAAAATGTGGGAGGAAAGGCATATAAATGGAAGCCTCCTTTTTTATTTTAAACATCTCCTGTTTCACTGTTAACACCATCACAGTTTTGCAGATCTCTCAAACTGGTGGCTATATTCAGAGCCACCACGTATGGCCATGATCATGAACAATAGACGCTAGGGGGCGCCACTCCCTGCCGTGACTGCAGTTGAGCTGTGCAGTTTGCACAGCCGTCCATGACAGCCTTGCTTTTCCTTCCTGGTTTAAACATAGGGTTTAAGAAGCCCTTATTTTGAGTTTCTGCAGCAAGTAGCAGTTTCCACTTATGCAGTCAGGAAATTAAACTAAAATACACATGTGGTATAAAAAAATAATGGAATCAGAATAAGAAAAAAAGACCCCCTAGGTGACACAACTATATGCTTGTCAAAATCTGCAGAACTGTGCACAGAGTGGATTTTGCTGTATATAATGATTACTATTCACTATTAAACCTCTGCAGATCAGAAAAAAACACATCAGCCAGACATTCAGGGTATAGAAGAAACCCATAAAACTAAAACGATAATTCTAAGCAAATTCACTATGAAATCAGTGAAACTGCCAATAAGGCTGTTTGTGGCATATCTGGATAGAAGATTATAAAATACATTTAATACACCTAACCCATCGAACGTCCTAGCTTAGCCTAGTGACTTTTTTCACTGGAATGGCGTGGTGACCTATTGTTTCGGCATTCTGTACATCTCAGCCTTACCCAGAGTACAAGGATAAGTTCTAACTAGTTCTGATCAGGAGGATGGAAATACTACGGTTTTAGATGATGTCTTTAAATAGTCAATATTCTACGTTTTTATGCCATAAATGGCTGTTCCACATGGAAGCTGTGCATTGTAATTTGTGTATGAGGCTGATTGATCTGAGCGTGCATGGCTGTAGCTGCAGTAGTGACTGACTGATCATCACAGTTGTGGCCTGGAGACCCACTTGTAGGCATACTGACTAGAACTTCCTGTGCCCTGAAGGTATGGATGTCACAGGAGGGATATGGGAATAAAGGATTTGAGTACAAGTATACAAATGATGCCATCTGCTTTTCGTGTCACCCTGTGTTCCCCATCTCCCCGAGTGCAGAAGTGGAAGGTCTGGGTTTCACGGCCACAAGTAGAGCTGTGAAAAGCTGAATCCTTGCCCCATAATTGCACTGCAATAAAAAAATCAAGGCTGAAAGTCCTGAGTTTAGCCACAAAATGAGTAAACAGGGAAAGTGCATCTTGTCTTGCTAATGTGCAGAAACTGCTGAACACCACCACCATTGCTGTTATGAGCTGGAATTTACAGAGACAATTTTTTTTTTTTACGTTTATTTTGAGAGAGTGCATGAGTGCATAAGTGGGGGAAGGGCAGAGAGGGAGAGAGGGAATCCCAAGCAGGTTCTGCACTGTCGGTGTGGAGCTCAACACAGGGGTTGATCCCACAACCCTGAGATCATGACCTGAGCCAAAACCAAGAGCTGGCCGCTCAACCGACTGAGCCACCCAGGCGCCCCTACAGAGACGAGTTTCAGTGTGGGACTTTTCTAGGCTGGGAGCCACCACACCATTCTCCACTTACCTAGGTTGCCTTTAATTATTCATGGCACCTGTGCCCAGCTTTGCTGAGGATTTTCTGAGGATGTGTAGTGTGCTCATGTACAAACGCATATAATCTTCCTCAGTCTATGGTGGGGTTACGTCCTAATAAACCCATTGTAAATTGAAAACATCGTAAGTTGAAAATGCATTTAATACACTTAACCCACTGAACAGCAGAGCTTAGCCTGGCTACCTTAAACATAGCTCAGAACTCTTACATTAGCCTACTTTGGAAAAATCATCTAACAGAAAGCCTATTTTGTAATAAAGTACTGAATACTTCATGTAATGTATTGAATACTGTACTGAAGCTGAAAAACAATGGTTGTATGGGAACAGAATGGTTTGAGTGTATCAGTTATTGACCCTCATGATCACGTGGTTGAATGTGAATTGTGGCTGCTGCCAGAGTATCACACTAGTGTTAATCTAGGAAAGATCGAAATGCCAACTTCCAAGCATGGTTTCTACTGAATGCTCTCACACGATCATGAAGTCAAAAAATCAGGGCACCTGGGTGGCTCAATTGGCCAAGCGTCCAACTCTTGATTGCAGGATCATGAGTTCAAAGCCCCGTGTTGGGCTCCATGTCGGGTGTGAAGCCTACTTAAAAAAAAAGAAAAAGGCCCTTGGCCCTCACTGTCCCAATGAAGTAAAAAAATCTTTGGTTGAACAACCTAAGTTGGGGACTGTCTGTACTCACTCTCAGAAACTCAACCCCTCATGATCTCAAGCTTCTCGGGGGGGAGGGTGGGGAAAGTAGGAACTCACTCCAGACTTCAGCAGTAATGGTGGGTCTACAAAACGATTCACAGGATTGTCTGTGAAAACAAGTCTTGCAAAAGGTGGTGTATCTTTCTTTTACAACAGAATTGTGATTTAATAAGAATTTTTAAATCCTGCAGAAATACCCTACATACGGGGTCTGTTCACTAGTAAGACATTTTACTTCGGCACACATTTTGGTTTTAGGACGCTATCCACTCTATTTCTTTTTTAAGTAACCTCTACACCCAACGTGGGACTCAAACTCACAGCCCTGAGATCAAGAGTCACATGCTCTACTGACTGAGCCAGCCAGGTGCCCCAGACACAATCAACTTTAAACTGGTCCCGAGATTTAGAAAAGACAATCTGTAATAGAAGTCCAATTATTACCATTATGCTGTGCTTAAGAAAAAACAGGGTTGTCAATGTTAGGGAAATAAAATCAGTGTCTGTAAACAGAGAACTTGTGAAACACCCAGCTTTAGCAGCAACATCTGCATAATTTAAGCATTTTCATATCAAGATTGCTTAATTATTTGGAAAACCATAAAGATTACTAACAATTATTAGGTTAATATAATGTAGAAAAACAACTAATGAGTATAGTAGGAGATGGTGAAAACAAGTGGACTTTTTTGCCAAATTTATAGATGGCATCAAAGTCAGAAATGCCCTTTAGATGGATAGTTCGCTGATATTGAATTCAAGTTTGAGGTGTTTGTGTTTCTCTTTGCTGTAGGTGGAATCTTTTTTAAGTTTGTTTGATTGTTTCCGTATATATAGAACACATGAGCAGGGAAGGGTCAGAGAGAGAGAGAAAATCCCAAGCAGGTTCCACACTATCAGCACGGAGCCTGATACAGGGCTCAAACACATGAACTGTGAGATCATGACCTGAGCTGAAACCAAGAGTCAGACGCTTAACCGCTTAACCAACTGTGAGCCACCAAGGAGCCCCTGCAGGTGAGCTCTTTTGGGCAGATCATTGTAAAATCTGTCCAACACCCAACTAGCAAAGTAGAACTCTTGGTAACGTTAACTCAATAGTTTTCATCAGTGTGATCTTTATACTTTTAGGAAATAAATATAATATACCACATTTCTCTTAAAAGATTTAGGTAAATAAAATAAACATGAGCCAATATAACATTTATTCTATATTAATAGTCAGTACATATATTAATTCAGGTTAAAACCTTTTTTCTACAGAGTATTTCTTTAATATTAGCATCTGATCCACAGTCCTATAGTACTAATTTTAATGAGAAATACAAAATGGAACTTTTACTTTCATAATAGCTCATCCACTTAACATTTTTACAGACAAAGAACTACTATAAATATGTAACATTATGCAGGCTTTTTTCTGCACCTGTTCACAAATCATAATGAATATAACTGTGTAACTATTTAGAAACTGAATGCTTTCAAACTGTCCCTGTATTTAGATGACCGCCTCCCCACACTGGGCAAATTAACCAGTGTCTCTTTATTCTCCCCTCTATGGCACTCATGGTGCTGCATTGCCTGTGGCTCTTTGCCCTAATCCCTGCCCCAGTTCCTGTGGTTGCTGTTGCCTGGCTTGAGCTCTTGGAGGGCTGGGAGCCCGTCTTCTTCACCAAACAGTGTTGGGCATATGTTATACCCAACACATGTTGAACCAAACTGAATTTAATCAGGACATCTAAATTTCATGGAGCTTCCTTCTGTTTAATTTTTGTAACTAAATAAGGATTGCAAGAACTTTTTTTCAAAAATGTATCATAAAATGTACTATTGATTGAATTCTGCATAATAAGAAACTTTATGTTACAGGATGAAACATCATAGGAATTTGAACCTAAAGAACCTGAAACCATAAATGAGGACTTAAAACAAATTTTTTTTCAGAAATGGCAGGCAGAAAAGTCAACCCCTGATGTATTGAGTATCAGATGAGATTAGAAAGACTTTACATATCTGAATAAAGTTGAGATTAAAAGGATCTTTCCAAACAATGGGGTTCTAAAGCCTAACAATTATTTTAAAAATTCTGCTGGAAACCCCCCACCCCCACAAATGAACTCATAACTATAAAAAATAAGGCAACTTGAAGTTAAACATTTATGAAGTTAACTCTGGATTGCATGCAAAAGCCAGATTTGACTGGTGCCCTCCCATGACTAATGGCCTTTAGCAGTAAGGCTTTTCACAGATACTCGTGAAATAAGACAATCTCTCAGAAATAAATCAGAGTTTCTTAGACTCCACTAAATAGTAGACCAATTAAGATCATCACAAACTTCGTGCTGTCAAATGCCTTGAAATTGCCTTGAAAGAAAATTATGCAGACAGCTTTTCTGAAGAACTCCATTTGTGCCACATGCTTATTATTCTTTGAGGTGGAGGAGGAGGCAGGGAACATAATTTCTGTTTGAAAGTTCTTTTGTTTTCTGCTACCTTCACTTAGATATTACCCAGTACTATTTTTATACCCTATAAAGTACTTTGAGAAAATGTTAAGTGAATAGTGCTAGAGAAAATAGAAGAGGGTTTTCATATTCACTGGGTTGTAAAGCGAAGTGAATAATACTGGACTCTTAGAAGGGGGAAGATAATGTGCCGAAAAAATTAACAAGCATCCAATAAACCAACCCACCTTGTAAAATCCTAAACTCAAAGACAAACTGAATCCCAACTAATTAATAAGTGTTCATTAAAAGCAGCATTTATACCACAGCACATTTAAGTGAAAATTAATGTAGTGTCATTGAATTGCCTTTTAAATGATCATTTTAATCATGTCAAATGGATATGAATTGAATAGGAACCTACTTAAATTCATTTAATGTCTCGCATATAAGGTCGAATTGCTTAAAATAAACACTATTGAAATGAAACATATTTTATAAGAGACTTCCAAGTTATGTGACTCCTGCTTGTGTCTATAACAATACAGTTTGGATCACCTTAGAATTCCTTTTAATAGGATTTGGCCATGTGGCAGGTATATTTAGGTGGAGACCAATTAATTTCTGGATTCCTTTTTCAAACTGGAATCCTACTTATTTAACTCCCCAGATATTCTCAGTAGGAAAGATTAAGGAAAAACCAATTAAGATGAATGCAAGTGGAGTTACACATCTTACCACAGAAACAATCAATTATAATACATTCTAACCAAAAATATATATCAAACCATAGTGGGGAAAAAAAAGGTAGAAACCTAGGACTAGAGAAAGTGCTATTTTAACAAAAATAATTACACATATTTATCTTGTATCTGTTTTTAAAACTCCCAAATGCCTAAGCCTTTGGAAGGCTTATGCCTAAGCCTTCCAAAATATTTTCAATCACTGGTAAGTGCTGTGCTCTGTGCTCATTCATGAGAGATTACTAAAAAGTTTACAATGCAAGTATATTGGCTTGAGCCATTCTGGCAGTAAATGAAGACAGGATTCTTCAAAACAGTTAAAATGCACCAACTTTGATCAGGTTTTTAACAACTGTTCACTTTTAAATATGATCTGATATTTGCTGGTAGCCATCCAAGTCCATTAGCACCACAGAGAGTGAATGAAAAAGAGTAGTTTTAGGGAGAATGACTTAGCAGTCTTTTTTAAATGTTTAAAAATTGTACACTAAAAGAAATTCATTTCTTGGGTCATGTGTTTTGAAAATCCACGCTCACATTGCTAAATTGAAGGATTTTTGTGGGTTTCTGGTCCCAAAGTTATAGGCATGAAGGTAGGAAAGTCTGGGGGGATAATTTTGCACCTCAGGAAAGAATCTTGCTAATAATATCCATTATTTGGTTCAGTTCCAAAGTCAGATTAGGTTTTTCTGCCAGAGGTCTCAAGATGTACTCACAGCAAGAAACAAAGAAGGTTCTACAGATCAAATTAGCACATACTTTCTATACGTAATAATGCTGGAAGTCACCTAGATCGTTTACAATCATCCAATGTACACTCTTTTCCCCAAGAACGTACAAATATTCTTTAACAAATACCTTACAACTCAAATGGAGAGCTCTTCATACTTCATCCACTTTCAGAGTAATGCCGCCACTTAGACAGCGGGGGACTCTACAGTTTGAACCTTTACCTGTGAGGTAGGGAAGTGTATTGTAGTATTATGGCCATTTCACACAAGGAAAGATTGAAATGTAATTACTTTTTCAAAAAATATGGTAATTATTAATGAGATCGATGATTTAAATAACCGAATAAAATGCAAATAAGCCCTTATGGTTACATTAAGTTCATTTTTTTCTGTAAGGGATTAGCTGGACTGGAAATACTGATGAAAAAGTTATTTTTCAAAATCCACGTAAAATGTTTGTTACTGGTATCTCGACACAGAGGCACAATGAGAGAATACTGACATTTAAAATACAATGTGCTTTAGCAGTAACTTTTTACTTTTTCTATTCAACTATGTACTTGGCTCCTTCTTGGTCAAGAATGGACAATATTTTCACCAGGTTATTATGATTTCCTAGTACTTTCACTGCCAGGCAGGCTTTGAATTCACGTTCCCTCTTTGAGGAGAGGTTGATGAATACGGGCTCTAGAGAAGCAATCCTGCAAGATGAATCCTATGTTATCTGTGATAATTTGTTACTCGGGCAGTCTGCCTTCCCCTGGATGGAAAACAATGATCTCACTTTTTGTTGCTACTGTTGCTGTTGCTTAGCTTTTCAGGTTTTGTTTTTAAGCTTTTCAGTAGACGACCCCATGCAGAAATGGATTTATACAGGTCTGCTGGAGGCAGAAGATGGAGAGCGAAGATGCCCTGCCTGTTTCTACACCTTTGCACTTGGTAATTATTTGTCTGTCTGAAGTAAATTGTGAATGGCTTGTGTACAGTATTTAAGCAGGACTAGAAAAACACTCATGTTTAATTCAAATATGCACATTCTGCTGAAACTAAGAAAAGGCAATATTTTTTTGAGGTAAGACTACTGCCTATGAGTGTAACAACTATAAATCACACATTGACAAAAATAGCTCACCTTCTTCACCATTTTAAACATAAAAGTGCACTGTGGGGGGGGGGGGGGGAAGCTTTGAAAATCGAATGTGATGTTAACCTATACACAGGATCGAACTATCAAAGGGAAACCAGGCTTTGTGACATCAGAGAACAGTAAAGAGTTTATGTCATCCCATAAGTGCTCAATTAATACAGCTTCCTTCCCCCAAGTACCCCAATCTCCACATGTCATTTTCACACCTCCCTGTATGTCACTGTGCATTGCAATCTGTATGGGCTTCCTCTGATCCAGAAGTGACTACATCTCAGGGGGAGAAAGGGTTTTATAAACGTAATTCTTTAGCACTTCTGGATTGGAACTGTACCTTTAAATTCCACAGATGATAAATCCCTCATTTGTTACTGAAAAAGAAATGCCGCAAGTATGTAAAATAATTCAGCATTAAGCTTTTTTTCTTTTCCTCCCATGATCTGGAAATTAAGTCACTGCAGAAGATTGTTTATTTTATTATCATCAGAGGCCATTTCATTAATCAGCTGTTCTATAGACAACTGAATAGCATTCTTGACAAGAGAAGAAGCCGTTTCTTTTAAGAGTGTTTCGTATTGTTCTGAAGTTCTACCCTCAAAACCACTATCATTAGCAAAAACCCCTATTTGCTCGTTTTCAATTGAAATTAAGAATTGCTTAGGGACATTTTTAGATTTCTTAACATCAAATTCACTGATTTCAGTGTCTGTAATAATAATAGCAATTGGCTCCATTCTTTTGCTTTCTTCTGGTTTTGGTTTCTCTGCAGTGACCTCATTTCCTCTAAGCTCTGATTCCTGGCTCAGTTCAGTATCTTTTGGCTCACTCTCTTCAGCAACAATCTCTCCACTTTCGTGCTGTTTCCAATTTGGTCCACTTTCTAGGATATTGCTTTTGGCTTCTTCCACAATTTGCTGATCTGGGACTGCAGGTGAGGGAGGAACATCAGAAACCAAAGGGGGTTGCTGTTGTGTTTCTGAAGTTTCAAGTGGGCTTGCTTCCTGGGGTTGAACGCTTTGTTTTTCCTCAGTTGTTTCAGTATCTCGTTCAATGACTAGAGTTCCTGTGTGAATGGCAGAATGCCCCGTGTCTAACCCAAGTTCTACTGCAATCACTTTTTCCCCAGGTGCCGTTGTGCTGTGGCTCCCGTTTGGCTCACAGACCTCATCGCCCCCTTTCTGTGAGACAGCTTTACTCACATCCTGGGGCAACTTGGGCGTGGTTGCCTGCTCGTCGGATTGGGTCGGAGCTTCCGTATCCAAACGTTCAGCCTCTCCCTGGACTCTGAGGCTGCAGTCGGAGTCTTCTATAATTTTGGAATGATTACTTCTTTTCTCTCCTTTTGAGAATTTTATGCAGGGAATCTTGAGTCTGGATTTTGCCTTTTTCCTAGAAAGATCAGCATCCTCGGCACTGATTTCAGGTTGCACTTTAGCCTCAAAGGGCTTTTGCTGCTTTGAAGCTTCTGACCTTTTCCTGTGTGTTACAAGACGTTTGATTGACGCCCAGGCCCCCACTGGGGCCTGGGGCTGATCAGAAGCTCCCGCCTCTGGGGGACCCGTTCTTGCTGCACCAGCAGCTTTAGAGCTAGCTTTGGGCTTCATCTCTTTGGCTGCTTTCTTTCTTCTCTTGAAGCAAAGCACTGATGCTTTTTCCTCCTGCCGCTCGTCTTGAGGACTGACTTCTGTTGGTCTCTTCTCATCCTTGCTTTCGACTTGAATTTCAGAAACTGTGGCTTCCATTTTTACATTACACTCGTTCTTTCTCTAGAAAACTATATTCTTTCTTCCTTAGCGGCCTTTATGACCAAAAAGTGGGCAAAAATACCATACTAAATAAAATTTCTTCCAGATGTATTCACTCGTTTTGTCTTACTCCAGTTATTTTAGGTGGCTTCTCCAGTGTACAACTCCTAGTTTCTCTATTACTTGTAATTGCCTCTCTTTAGTTTCTTCATGAAAGCCCTTTACGGGATAGATTTTTATTTTATTTAAGGATCAACCTGATGAGAGAAAAGAGAGTGGCATTTTATTTCACCATCAGCCTATTGCTTTCTAGGAAAACAATTTCCTAGATTTCCGTCGAACATATATGATTCTACCAGGCACGTTTTTCACAGAATAACTTACTGAAATAACTGGAGAATTAAAATATCAAAAAGATTTCCATGTGAATCTATTTTCTACTCTCTTTCTTAAAACTTCATCTTGGATTATTTGCAAATCTGATATCAATTCTTTCATTGCGCTGTCTTTACGAATGTTTATGACTCCATTCCAAGTTAACAAAACAAACATTAACAAAACAATGAAAGGCAAGGTGATAAGCAAGCTAGGGTAATTTTTATTACATGCAGTAAAGAATTCTGCAGCTGCAAAGGATCTTAGAGATTTTTCAAGCCCAGCCAGATGAAGAAATCGAGCTCCAGAGTGGGTGGTTGGACTGCTGAAAGCCATACAGTTAGACAAGGTCATGGCCAGAGTTAGAACTGAAGACTTTGCCTCTCCAATGTTCTTTCCATTCTACCATAAGGTTTCTGTTCTAAAAATGTATGTTCTGTCAGGGAGGTGCTACTTTTCATACATACTTTCAGGAAGTTTAACATCACTGTCATTCACCATTCTTAAATGTAGTTGTATGATTTTGACATTTTTTTCCCTAAGTATCTACTGTTCAAAAGTTTTCCATAATGAGCACATAGCCAAAGGTCAGTAAGAGTGAATGATAATAATCACTAACATTTATTGAGCAGCATCTGTGCCTTAGGAAAGGCTAAGCACGTTTACATACATCTCTAATCTTCCCCACAACATTACGAAGTGAGTAGGTGCTGGTATCACTATCTGCAGAGGAAGAAACTGAGGCACAGAGTTAAGCAACTTGACCGAGATTCCACAGCTAGTAGGTAATCTTTGGTTGAATCCAAGCTCTGAAAGTGCACAATAGAGTTTTATCAGGAAAATGAATTATTTGGAGATACTAATCTGCACTAGATTCACTAGTCAAAAACGTTTTCATTGCTTAAATTTAACTTATGGTTATTTAACCATAACACAGCCCATGAACTCATAATTGAACCAAGACTAGACTGGGTTCGTGTTATTTTAAAATCAAGCTTCTGAAATTCCTTATATTTTGTTTTCTTGGTTCTGGAACTAATTAAGGAGCCAAAGATAATCGCTAAGCTATGTGATTGGCAAACTGATTGGTTACATATAAATATAAAATTAATCCACAGAATAGCATGACCAACGAACAAAGATGTGAGGGGATGATCTCAACAAAAGTTGTACCAATTTTTGTTGATCGAAGTCCTAAAATAAGCAAGGGGACTCTTTCCTTGTACTACTTTTATGTAAATCCTTCAGCGTTGTAGGTTTATTTGGGCAGCTCTTGATTCTATGAACCACAAGAGGAACTGGAACTCTGCAAATCAGTTTATGATCTAAGTATTCCCTTAGGTTGGAGTTCCATACTCGATGCCCCTGATGGAAGGACAAGATCATCCCAGAACAGCGCGGGAACTAAAATATGAGCATTGTAGGTGTCCCTCCTCATATGATGCTTCCATACGCTCCAGAATCACAGCTGATTATAGCTCTCTCTTTAAGTCTTCTCCTGTCTCGCAGTTCTCAGCACCTGAGTGTTTACCAGCCAGAGAATGCATAACTAATAGAAATATTGAAATTAGACCATGTTTAAGACTGTAGGATTTGAAATTGCCCTGGATTGCCCAAAGGCAACTGCCTGAGAAGCTCACTTGAATGGATATCGCAGTAGAAATAAATTCCCCAAAAACCTAACCGAAACGGGGAAAATACAATCTGAAGACCTTAAAACTTTGAAGAGTGTTAGTCTGCAGATGATTCCTCCTTAGCCAGCAGGGTACTCTTACCGCCACAGCAATCGTAAAGTCCCTGTTGTCATTTCCTGACCGAGTCTCATGTCTAACGCCCCTTTCCCCCTTGAGCAGAGAAACCCGGAGGAAAAGAGCGAGCCCCTGCGAGGAAAGCTGCGAATCTCTCCCAGGGCCGGATGCGGACCACCAAGCTGCCTCCGGAGGAAGGCGGCTCGTTCGGCTGGACGCGCCTGGTGGCAGGTGCTGGAGCGCACGATAAAGAACTCAAAAAGGAAAGTGCCGGGGGCGTGGAACAGATAGCCCAGCTTCAGGCTGTCTGCACAAACAGAATGGCCAGGGGCCCCAAATCACATTCCTCTCAAATGAGGGTAAGGAAGGGTAAGAGCGGTCCCCACAACCCCTGCTGCCAGGACGAGCTGTAACGCGGGGAGGGCGGGTGGGCACAGCTGACCAGGGTGGCCGCTGGCTGGAGATGCGGGCGGACGGACGACCCTCCCGGTTCTTATCCCGGCCACCTCGGGGGCCCCGGTTGTGGGCGCCCACCCCGCCGCGCGGGCGGCCAGAGGACCTGACCCTGGCCCAGACCCCCTTCCCTGCCACCCCCTCGCCGTCCCTCACTTACCGAGGGTGCGGGGGTCCCCGGCGACCCTGCTGCCGAGGTCAGGGGGCGGCTCGCGGGGCCGGGCGCCCAGGAGGCCGGGAAGCCTCGGTCGTACCCGCAGTGAACAACCCTCTGCAGTGGGACCGCAGCCCGCGGCGCCCCCTCCCCAGAGAGAGGGGAGCGACAGCCTGCGGCTCCAATGCGCGCCGGGAGGGCGGGCGGGCGGGCGCGGGGCGGGGCCAGGGCGGGCGGGGGCGGGGGCGCGGCCTGCGAGAGGCTCCCCCCCGCCGCGTGGGAGCGCACCCGGCGCTTCGAGCCCCCGCGCGAGTTCCCGCCGCGCGACCCCGTCCGGCCCGGGGCGGGGGACCATCCGCAGATGGGGTGGGGACAGGGGGAGTGAGCCCCGCACCTCCTGAGATGCAAAGTAGCAAAATCTGGCTTTAAATTATGGGCACTGCCATCGAAGCCCCTCGACACACCAAATATTTAAAGACACAGCAGATACATTTTGAAAGGATTCAAAACTGTGCACAGTGAGAGCTCGTTTGGAGAGAAAATTACGTATATGAATTGAGACAAAAAAAAAAAAAAAAAACAGAACAAAACACACACACACACACACACAAACCAGCTATCCTAGGAGTGGCTTTGGGTGCAACGGTGTTATTATGGTTCATTGCCAAACGGACTCTGAGGCCCAAGACCTAGACAGACCCTAATCTCCCTAGTCTAGGGGGCCAGGTGGAGGTGATACAATCTGTGTGCGGAGGAGGTCAGGGCACAGGAACCCGGCCCCATCCATCTTTTATACCTTACGTATTCACAATGTCTGCTTAATCTTGTCCCTCTCGATTAAGCGGGAGTGGGGATCAGGAGATTGCTTTCCTCACGATTCCAGTCCCAATCAGAGCAAAGGGCACAGGCAACATCTACCCTCCTTCCTGACTGGATGGCTAGGTTGTGTATTTTTATACGTTTTCTGGGTCTTTGTCTAAACCGGTTACTAGCGTACTGAAACCGCAAGCATTTATTTGTACACTTAGCGCATCGGTTTCATTAACCAATGAGGTGATGCTGTGAGGGCTTAGGTGTGAGGGCTTCAGGATTACCAGTACCTACCCGGGCATTCCTGGGAGTTCCAGCAGTGAGGTCCTCCCGGGGTTACAGTTCTGGGCTCCTCGGGGGCCCTCCCCGGGACACCGTCCAGATGAAGAACCTGTTCAGGCGGAGCAAAGAATTACCAAACAGCGCTTGTACGTACTACCTCCATTCTTTGACAGGATTCTGATCTTCACGGAAATAAATCTGGTGTCTGCTTTTGGATGTTTTTCCAGAAATACGTTTTACCTTTGTGAGATTCTGTAGCTGTCACTGAGACTTAAGAAAGAAACACGAGGACCCAACAGCAAAGCCGAATCTAAGTTGTCGGGGTCTTAAACTTACAGGTAAAGATAGAGATGAAAGCTGTAAAACAGGAAAATCCATTAGCATCTACTTTAGTGGTAATTAGGAATTCAGTTTATCTTTGTGCAGACAGCCACACCAGCCTGTGAAAATGCCGTTTATATTCCCAGATGGGTTGTTAACCTTGCTGACACTTTTGAACTTTAAACAAGCCAAAAGAAATCCATGGCACTCATAAACAACTGAGATGCTATTACTCATTGAGATCCAAATTTCCCCAAATCTACTAGACATAGGTATTTACAACAATTTCAGGCAAAAATAAGATGAGCTTATCCAGATGAAGACAGGTAGGAGAGCTGTCTTATTAGGCAGGAGTTGGAAATAAAATAAGGGAGGTTAAAAACAACAAAATCCACTTTAATGACTTGTAGATCTTTTATCACTTACTTTTCTTGAAAAAAAAAAAAGACTAGTGGAAGGGAACTGGTAAAAGGTTGAGGTAAATTGATTTTGTATTTGAAGGGAAGATTTCTTTAAGGTATATTTCAAATAACTCATCCCCAACCTGTACCACATGTGCGCGCGCACACACACACACACACACACACACACACACACAAAGAATATAGTACTATAAATAAAATACTGCACTGTGATTTTTCTTTAGGATATGACTACAAACTGATGCCATATCTGAATTTTAAGAAATGTATTCAGTACTTCATGCATGAAAGAAACCCGTCATCCCTGAACTCACTTAAGTGACAGTAAGATATTACCCATATCGTTGTCTGCTACTCCATTAGTAGCTTTTCATTATATGAGAAACAGGCTATAAATAGATTTCTCCAATCTGATGAGAAATTATCCTTCCTACAGCTTATCTTGTCAATATCACCAGCCATAGCGTGCCAATAGCATAGTTTGCTTGTTTATCTGAACTCCTCTTTACCTGATCTCAACTGGTCCTACCGTTTCTCCCATTCTGGCCCTCATCCCCCGGGCCTGGGCCTGTAGCTACCAAAAATGGCTTAGAACTCCTTAGCAGTAATTCTTACATACATTTGAGAGACCTTCTGGGAATCAGCCCACCACCCTCTTCCCTGGTACACCATTAAACGAACTTGTGGCTCGTGTTCTCTGGTACTTTTATCTGTTTCGGGGCACCGTCCGGTTGTACCAGTGAACACAAACTCAACGGGAGTTCTGTTGTAATCTGCTTTACTTGACAGTACATGCGTGCTGCCTCTTCTGAATGGAGTGTCACTACGAACATCTTCAGTGCATGGCGACAGCCTCTGAAGTACAGAATAGAGAAGGTCCGCTCTGTTCATCAGTAACATTACAAATAGGGGGAGGGAAAGCATCAGTGGCCCGGAAACGGGTTAAGAACGGGGGAGGCCAGTGATCTGGAAGGGCTCCTCGCTCCAAGGTAAGGACACTGGACTTTGTCTAGCAACATATAATATGTACTCCGAGCACTAATGCTTCTGCAGGTCTTGAATTTAGGTCCTTCAATTAGCCTGCAGTTATTTATTTATTTATTTATTAGCCTCGGTGCTCTTTACCCTTAAAAAAAAAACTTTTTAAGTAATCTCTACTCCCTGTGTGGGGCTCAAACTCACGGCCCCGAGACCAAGAGTCACATGCTCCACTAACCGAACCAGCCCGGTGCCCCTCTTCATCACACTTCTTAACCACAGATCGAAGAATCAGTTTCACAAAACCCATGCTATCAATTGCTCCGTAGCCTTCCCAACCTCTTTATTTCTTCCCTCTGTTTCTTCCACCTTTCACTCTCCCTTCCTTCAAGAGGGAAGTGAAATGGACACAGCTTTCCACCTGTCACAAATGGGAAGTCTGCTTCTGTACCACGTGGCAGGGGCTGCCTTCCGGGAACAGCTCTGACGGGCAGAGTAAGTTAGGAGCAGAGGCTTTTGCATCAGAGGACTTAAAAAGTCCATCTGACAGGCAGCAAGTAGTGCAATTTTGAAGTCTGCCTTCCTGCAAAATGGAGATACAAACCTAATTTACAAATTTGTTCTGTTATCATTTCTCTTGACACATTTCTAGCCAAAGGTCAGCTCCCATTTTGAAGCTAGAGATCACTTTTGAGCAATTCCATTACTAACAATTTACCCAACACATGCTTCTACACAGACTGCACAGATGCGTAAGAGAATATTCGCTGCTCTCATTTGTAACAGCAATAACCATGAAACGATGGTAAGTGTCCCTCGATAGGGGACTGCTGAAATACTACACAGCTGTAAAAAACAAGGTGTGTCTCCAGCTGCTGACATAGTAAGATCTCCAAGATATACTGCCAGGTGGAAAAAGCAAGTGGTACCATTTGAATTTTTACTGAAGACATTTTACTCCTCCTTAGGAAAATTCTTGCATTTGTGACAGTCCATTCATTCTAAGCAGTATGGACTACTTATTATATTAGGGGCTTGTTTACTATCTTTGGCTTATACACCCTCCACTCACCTTCTCCCACCAATCGTGTTCACTATTCCTATCAATATTAAGGATATAAACCCACCTGGCTTTTGGTGATGAGGAAGGCTAAATCCTTTAAGATGATCTTTGAGTCACCACGTCTAACAATAGCCTTTCTTCCCTTATTTACAAAATTTATTCCCGGCAAGTCCCATTCCAGATGACGTCTCATAGGACGTTAAAAAACCCATCAAAAACAGTGAACTCTGTGCAGACGGGGCCCAAATGATGCTTTGGAACAGAAACTGACACCATCGTCGTGAACAATGTGCCAGGCACTATACAAAGCATGGTGAAGCTTGGGCTCCGCACTCATGATCCCTTTACCATATGCCTCCGAAGCACTGCCATCAATTCTTTGGATGGCAAAACTGCATGACAACACCGACGTGAACCCAGGGAATTAAATGTAATAAAACCAAGGACACCAGGACAAATATTGCTCTGCCAATGCCAGCAGTGTTTACATCAGCATCAATGGTGATGTAACATCTCCTGGAAGGATCCAACGCAGGAAGATAAGGGAGAAGAGGGAGGAGAAAACAGGAGAGGAAGAACAGAGAAGATAAACAAGAAGAGGAGGGAAAACATTTCAGGGAAAAAAACATTCCGGAGGGAGGGGTAGAGCCCAGGGCACACGGGACAAGCCCAATCAACATTTGCTGAACCAACAGAGCAGACAGGATGGACCTGTAGTTAGTGCTTCATGACCGTCCTTCCTGATGACTTAAAAAAATAAATGGTGCTAAAGCTGTGCCAGAAATGGGACCTCCAAGGAAGTTCAGCACAAAAACCTGGATAAGTGTGACTTTCTCAGGTCTGTTTTAAAGGAACAATATAGAAAGGTACGTGATTAAAAAGGCACATTCTCTATACCCTACTTCCCCCTCAACCCTCTCAGGAGGGATCCCGATTGTGTCCCCCCCAAGAACTCTGCGTGCATGTGCCATTTACCCCTTTGAACACAACAGTGTCAATAAAGAAGGTCTTGCAACTTGCTTCTTCAGTCCCGGGTACCTGCTGGCAAAGGGGCTCCCGCAGGACGGCAGTGATACTGCAGCACAGTCTGTTAAGGCTAGAATTTATATTTAAACATCCAGATTGCAAAATCATTTCCTTTTATTCTGTGGAACTTCAATCAAGTAAGTTGACTTGTGCATGATTTATGTTAATTTATACATGGTGGTGGGAATTAAGACTGAAGAAAGGCTCCTGGGGAAACTTCTGCTCTTTCTTTCAGAAGATCTTCAGGGCAGGGGCTGACACTCCTCTCCACCTTCCCCACACTTCCTAACCAACAGTCGGCCCGAACAGACACTGGCCAAATGTTCAGAGCGGCTTCTTGAAGAGGGGAAATCTAGAAGGAAAAGGACATGAGAAGTAAACGTTCCTCTACGAGCTGAAACACACCCCCACCCTCACCCTGCAGCATCCTCCTTTTGCTCTGCCAAAGCTGTTAACGCTTCCATCCTTCCCACAACCAACTCCAGGAGGGCAGGGTTTGCCCACGGACCTGAACACAATGCGTGCCACTCTTCCACTATGGCTACGTGAACACTGTTCGGGCCGGGAGTGAGCCAGGGGGACACCTCCAGTGTCACAAAAGTCCCCCAGGCATGGAGCACACCGTCTCTGCTCCCTCTGCAGGGACTTGTGTAAGCACCCATCCTTGCGGCTGCTGGGAAGAGGACTATACTTTGCCATCAGCCGGACCTTTACTTTCTTTAACAACCTGAGAGTTTTCGTTCTGCATTATTACCCTCTGACACCCTTGTCTTCAATGGCTCCTTCTAGTTAGTGTTGCTTAATTCCTAGACTTGTAACTCTAGGTCACTTGCAGCTGTCAGGATTCCCCTTCGTAACTGCCCCGATCAGGACTCGGGTTTCCTGAAAACCAGGTCTTCCCTTTTCTTAGTTTATTCCCCGTTTTGCTGGAGGACACTGCTAAATACCTTCCTAGGAAGGGAGGTGGGGTGGCACAGCTGGACGTGTCTGAAAACATCTGGATACATTTGGTGGGGTGTTAAGCACAGGTGGGGAGTCAGCTTTCCCCGTGAACTTGGGAGTCTATTCTTCCATTGTCGAAAAGTCCCTTACTGCTGATAAGAAGACAAGTCTTCAGTCTGATTCCTATTTTCTCATAGACAAACCACTTTTTCTTTTCTGGAAAAGGCCTTTTAGGATTACATCTTTGATGTTTTTGAAATTTCAACTAGATGTATCTAGGGAAGGCTCATTCATTGTGACGAGTACTTGGGAGCCTTTCACTTAAGACCCCATGAAGTCCTAGACTCTTTCCTCTTCTTTTCTACATTCTGGAACATTTACTCAACTCCTGCCCACCATCTACTCAGAGTACACAGACCCCTACTGGCACCTGCCTTCCAGGGTGCCAACAACTCAGAACGCAGCCTCCGCGCCAGTCCCTCCAGAGTTCACGAGACGGTGGCTTTCTCCCCTACACTGCCCCTAAACAAGCCACACTCTTCTTCCAAAAATGTGTTGAGATATTTCCTTCATTGGTCACTGCAACTCTCCCCTCAGTGATGTTTGGAAAGAGAAGTTCTGAAAGTATCACAACTGGCATTTTCAGAGCGTTAGCTTGAGTCCCATAATTCATAACTGTGCCTTGTAAGGAAAAAAAAGCAAAACTCTCACAGTTAACAACTCACCTGTTTAGAACAACCCATTCACCTGTTCAGTTTCAGGGTCCAAATCAATATCATAGAAACAGGGCCGGGTGGGGAGTCCAGGCATTGTGCTCATCTAGGAGATGTGAAATAGCAGTAAAAATAAAGTGATCTTCGTTTCCACCTTCCCTTCAGATAAAAAGCCCAAGGCACAAAAACAGAATATTATTTTACAGTTGTCAATAAAGGGGCACTATTCTTGTTACACACCAAGTCACCGATCCTGTTATGGCCTCACAGAGAGACCAGCGAGTCTTCAGCAAGCCAACACTGGGCTTCACTACCATCTTCCACATTGACCACTGCAACAAGAAGTAGCAAGGAAGGCCTTCCACCTACATTCTCTAAGGCAGGTGTGGGGATGCTGAGGAGTCTCCTCCCCCCTCCTCAGCCCTCATAAGACCAAAGGGAGGTACAGGGTTTGTCTGCCTTTTAATTTTGTTTTAATTTGTTTTAATAAGTCTGGGGTTGGGGTGCCTGGGTGGCTTGGTGAACTGATATGGGTTCGAGCCCCATATCAGGCTCTGTGCTGACAGCTTGGAGCCTGGAGCCTGCTTCGGATTCTGTGTCTCCCTCTCTCTCTGCCCCTCCCCTGCTCATGCTCTGTCTCTGTCTCAAAAATAAATATAAACGTTAAAAAAAAAAAAAAAAAAGTCTTGTGTTGATGCCCGTATCATTCTGCTTCAGCAGCACATTAGGAATTAGTATCCGTTAACTTGGGCCAAGACATTTCTGTACAAAATCAAAATAGTTTTACAATCACTGTTCTTAGGGGTCCAGTTTGGCCTTCTAAAACTGAGCTTGTAATGCCTATGGATTATATTTGTACTTCCTTCTTTTCTAAAGACCTGGCTTTGACAAAAATCTACCTAGCGACAAATCCTTAAGGCTTGTAAGTTAACTTTCACCTGTAACAGTATCTTGTATAAGGAATATGTACAAGTTCCAAATCAGATCCAGACAGGAAAAGAGTTTAAGCTGAACTTCCACAACTTAACGATAACTTCCCAGAACATTCTCTAGGGACCTGCTATCAGTCTCTATTCTGGAACTCTGTAAGCAACTGGTGGGTGTGTGGACAAGAAGGGGGAAGGAAGGGATTGGTCCTCAGACCTAGCAGAAAAGCCTGGAGGTGACGGTGAAGATGACGGGCTTGTGCCCATTGATGCAGACATGCTACTGGCAAACTCAGGCCGGACCTGTCAGTTTTGCCTTCCCCTCGATGGCCAACCCCCTGCACGCACATCAAAAGCGAGTGCCCAGTGCAGCTCCTCCTATTCCAGCTGACGGCTGCTGACAGTGTCTCCAGAGAGAACAACACCCATTTCTGTGACAGTCAAGATGCCAGGCCAATGGTTTAACATTCCTATCGAAAGGTAACTTCTCTAAATCCCCAGGACCGAAGAACGTCGTCCCAAAGCTGAACCTCCTGCTCTCTGCAGTGGCTGAAGGGGCACCAGCTTGCCCCACGCTGAGAGCTGAGTGGAGCAGGGCACACATCTTTAATAACTTGCCCAAGGCCAAAACCAGCAGTGAAAACTGGATGTGGCTTTAAAGTTACACACTTCAGACTTATAATGCTACCTCTTACCACTTTCTTTCTATCTATCCTGAAAGAGTAACCCAGCTCCAGCAGGAGATCTGTTGGTTTCTTTTCCATTATGAATTGGCTCAGTTTACTATTTAGATCCTGTACTGCAGGTAAGGACTAGCTTCAGGCATAGGACACTGGGCAGATCAAAGGGGGAAACCTAGGCACAGGATCAGCATTAACCTGGGAAGGTCAGTGCAAACTGTGAGTGTGCCCTTCAGCACTCTCCCTCCCTTGTCAGCAAAGCTCCTTCTTTAATATCCACGAAGTCATAAGGAAGCATTTGATAATTCATCTTGAAGCAGAAATAAGCAACCTCATTTTCCAAGTCTAAAGGGTTCAATCGCATTTTAAGGGGGGAATTCTTTACTCAGAAACAACCAATTCCTTGAGTTTCAGGCATAAGCTGCAGGCCTGTCAAGATGATCAGGGAAGGTCGGAGCCTCTGTCCCTACCCCCTACCCCCCTACTGTTGGCCGGACTGAGTTAATCTGTGAAAGGTACCCAATGAATGTCAGTTGTGATGATACATTAGCACTATCACAGACTATCGATTAGGCCTGTCCTGGATTCAGTCAAGGTCATACTGCCCCTGGGAAACAGAACTGTTACTCATCACAAGTAGTCATGGCTTCACCCTTGAAAGGACACCAGGATGATCCACAGCAAGAGGATTAATCCTAACAGGCCCGATGCCAGCTTGCTCGTCAGCCATGGACTCTGCTCAGCTGGCACTTGCTTGATAGCTTCAGTGATCAATTTCAGACGAGAAGCACAGATGAACCACCCCCCACTCTGCCTGCAGCACTCACTTACCGTCCCCACCAAGGGGTACAGAAAACCGGCCCCGACGCTGGCACGGATGTCACGGATGGGCAGGACGAAGCCTGTGGGCACGCCCTTCTGCTCTGGGTTGTGAGACAAGGACAAGTGTGTTTTGGCCATGCAGATGGGCAGGTTCCCAAAGCCCTGGGGAGAGAAAGGAACAAAGCAGGACAAATGAAAGGTTGACAACAAAGCACATCTGGGCATCGTGATGATACGGATTCTTCAATTTACTTAAAACATCTAATTCCTGGGGCACCTGGGTGGTTTAGTCGATTAAGCGTCCGACTTCAGCTCAGGCCATATTCTCGTGGTTCATGAGTTCAAGCCTCATGTGGGGCTCTGTGCTCACAGCCCAGCGCCCGAAGCCTGCCTCAAATTCTGTCTCCCTCTCTTTCTGTCCCTCTCCTGCTCGTACTCTGTCTCTCTCTCTCAAAAATAAATATTAAAAAAATAAAAAACAATAAAACATCTAATTTCCTTTACATACACCTCTACCTCACTGACCTCAAGCTCTGTATTCTAGACCCCCCCCCCACCCCCCCCCAAAAAAAGAATCACTATTGGGTGAGGGAGGTAAGGACCCACAACCATATTCCAAAAGTAAGTATTTTATTTTCATCCATACAACCTATTAAAAATGATAGTTTGGAGCAGATGTGAGGACACAACTGAAGGCAGGCTCTCAGTATTTGAGGAAGACACTTCCTATTTCTCCATGGCTTTTCTACACATTCATATACCACCTCTGGGTAGATAAAGAACTGGACCACCTAATCCAAGCTCAGTATCCAGAGGGGAGAAGACTGTCACCCAGAGAAGGGAAGCAGTGGGCGCCCAGCAGGGTGGGGAGAACTCAGGGGCTCTGACACCCAGGCTGCTCTGTAAAGAGTTAAAAGAACCAACCAACCAAACACCCACCTGTTTTGTGTAAACGTCAGCTTTGTGTTGAGCTTCGGGGAGCAATTCAATGTCATCGGCCCCGTAGATCTTCTGCGCAATGATCCTGATTTTATCCTCAACTGGAAGCTAATGCACAGGAAAGAGGGGGAGATGCCATGACTGGACACACATGATGATGCTGAACTGGGCCACAGTCTAGGTCCGAGTTCCCACAAGGGCGAGAAGATGCTTTCACATACACATGCAGATACACAAATAGTTTGAGGTGCATGTGGGTTACAAACATTTTCTTTTAATACCAAGCTCCAGATTTTATACGTGGAAAACGTCCCATAGAGGTAAAGTTACTGTGTGTGTGTGTGTGTGTGTGTGTGTGTGTGTGTGTGTGTGCGCGCGCGCGTGCACGTGTGCATGTGTATTCAGGACCTCCCTAGGTACGTCATAAACAATACTGCTGACTACCCAAGAATAATTATTTCTTCATAAATACAAAGTAGTGTTCTAATATTGGAGATCAGACTCATGTCAAACCAGACCTGGGATACTCCTGACGGAAGACAACCAGCATCCATCCAACAACTCCCGGTTTTTTATGTGAGAGGCAGATACTATTTTTAACATAAGACAGTGACTGCAAACCACTGTTGCTTAGAAATAGCCATAAAAACAAAATCACCTACGTATTAAAAAAACACCCCAGTGACTTACACGACAACATGCACCGGGCGTGCTGCAGAAGGCCATGACTTGTGTGGCACCTGAAACAAACAGTGCCAGGCACAGAGGCCAGTGGTCCCTCACCCAGTGAGAGTCTCCCCCTCCATGGGGCTGCTCCGCTGGGGAATGAAATGCAAACTGCGTTAAGGAGAGACTGCCTAGAGGAAATGGGAAGGAAAGCTCCTTGGATGAGCAAAGTACTAAAATTAGGCAATAACCTGACTATGCTCCCTGGCAACTAAGGCTAACAGGACACATCGGGCGAATGTTGTTTTCTGAAAGGAGCAATAATCTATAAAGATAAAAATTTCCTTTGGAGCTACACAGTGCCAATTAAGGAGAGGCTTTATATAATGGACAAAAATAAGGGGACTATTCAATCACGGTTGTATACAGACGCGACAGAGATCGCTTTCCCATGTGTCTTATCACTGGAGCTTTATAAATGCTGAGGCACATTCAGAGCTTCTGAAGTGAAAGTACTTTCGTTGAAGGGTGACTGAAGGCTAACAGATGCTAAATAAGACAAAAAGCGGCAGACTCCAGTTTATCAGAACAGAGAAAATTCCAAGTAGGAACGAGTGATAAAGTCTTTATCACTCAACTTCTTCTGGGCGTCCTGCTGGTCTTCAAGGACTGGGGGTTCCTAACTCAGGTACTGAGGATGGAGCTTAGAGAGAGGCCCTATAAATGCTTTCTTTGCATGTGTGTACAGATTGGCATTTACGGCATTTCCTGAAAATATGATTGGTTGAACAGATTTTCAAACCAGTCTATAAAAGTAAAGTCTAATGGGAAAATGTCAATGTCAATAGGACAATGTCAATGAAATGTCAGTGTATTTTATCTGCAAAGGGCAAACAGAAACAAGAGAATGTTAAAAACTCAAGAATACTTGGGTTTCTTCCCTCTACCTTTTTATGGCTATTTTTGAAAGTCTATGACTATCTTTTAAAAACCAAGCCAAGAACCAGCCTGGAAAATACAAGCAGAATTAACTACCACATCCATCCCATGTTCCTAACAAAGTTTCCAGGTGTCGTGAGCATGCTGCTTAATGTCTAATCACATCCTAAAATACACGGACAGATAGCTGAAAACAAAATACAACCCTACTATAAGAACAACGTTTCTCTGAACTCACTTTATCGCATCACAGAATAAGCCGTTACTCAGTGATGAAAAGAATACTAAAGCCTGCCGGGATGCTTTGGCTTTGCACTAGAGCTTCTCCGCAGGTGAGGCAGCCCCAAACCAGGAGGTGAGCTTGGGAGCACGCAGCTTTCCCCTGGTACTGGGAAGTGGTCAAAAAGCTTTTCTGACCATAATGGAGCTCCCTGCCGATTTGCAACAACATGGCTGGTGCCTTGGGTTAAAGGCTGTAGTGAATTACACTACTGGTTCTACATTTAACCCTTTCTCCTGCCAGCAGAGAGAAGGTACCATGAGCCTTCCCAAAAGTTAGGTCGGGAGCCAACCTCCCAGAGTGTTCTTGCCTGGACCTGCTCCTCTGTAAATAAGCAGAAACATGCACCGGTAAGAAAGCTGTCTAGGGTTGAAAGCCCAGGCTGTGGTTGTGTAACTCACCTACGTGGGAATCAAACTCACAAGGCTAAAGACGCTAAACACGGGCTCTAAAGAGAGGCAGCCACACAGAAACCTCACTGTGCTTTTTTTTCCTTTTTGTTTTTGTTTTGTCTTATAGCAAGTAACCCACCTTGAGGTCATAGAGGAGCTGGAAGCTGCTGGGTGCCTGAGCTGCTCTCTGGACGGCCTGAGCTAGGGCTAAGGCGCCCTTGCCCCCTTCTGCCCAGTGAGTGCATTTCACAGCATCGAAAGCCCCGTGTTCTTTGGCGAGGCGGCTGACGAGGTCCAGCTCAGCTTCCGTATCTGTCCTGTAAAGGCAGCGCTTCGTGTTAAAGCATTGATGACAGTTAGAGAGGACAAACTCTTTTGAGCTACTCACCGATAAATGGAAACTAATCAAGTAATACTGACTGGGTTTGGATCCCGGCTCCATCAGTTACCATCTGGGTGGACTCCTGGCTAGTTATTTAATCCTTATGTGCTTTGGTTTCCATGTGGTACAATGGGACTAACCATAGCACTTATTTCATTGGGATGTCATCAGGCTTAGTTGACAAACACATGCAAAATACTTAGAACATTCCAGGAACATCACAGGAATCAATAAATACTAGCTTTTTAAAAACGTTTCCTCCCATTCTGTTGTGGTTAGGCCATTATAACAAGACCAAAGCTAGCACTACAATACCTACACAGCCTACACAAGTTGCCTCTTGCATGAACACTTCTAGCTCAATACGGTCGACTCTTTGTCAAGATAATGTCCCACCAGACCTCCTGAAATAATAGAACTCTGTAGGGCTCTGACCTTCTGTTAGCACAAAAGTCCTCTAGAGAGCACAAAGAACATTTAACTTCAGGCCTATGTGTCACCCACTTCACCCAGTAGAGAAGGGGACCCATGGGAGCCAAATCTGACCCCGGACCTTCAGTGGCAGGAGTGACGAGTTTGCTGTGGCGTCTGTGGTGTAGCCCACACCACAGGCTCTCATTATTGGCTGCTAGAACACAGGCTTAATAACCAATACCAGTAGCTGGAGAACAAAACAAAGCTAAAAACAGTGCTATACAGTCAGCTCCAGGAGATGTTTTCTGACCATTTTCCACAGTCCCGTTGACTCCTACTCTTTGTACTTACTTGAATGCATTCACAGCCACTACCACTGGAACTCCAAACATTCTGGCATTTTCAATTTGTTTCTTTAAGTTACTGAAGCCTTTTTCAACCAGCTCCAGGTTCTGTAAAAACAACAGGAAAGATCCATGAGGTCAGCTGCAGGTTCTTCTTAAAAGAACTTGAACCAGCAGCCAGCCACTTAGAACAAGCCAAGGGCAGATCTGCTGATGCATTTCGCACACCGTGGTGAGGGGGCGCTAGGGAGCCATAACCCTGGGCCAGCCTGTAACACTGGAGTGGCGTCAGGCTCGACTCCCGGCTGTCTTGAAAGCATGAGAGTGGGCATAGCTGCTGTCATCACACCACATCTTAATTGCATATTTGCTGTTTGCAGAGAATCAGTTGCTCTTAAGTAAATTATATTTATAGTCTTGTGTTTACAGATGTCATGTACTCATGTGGTACAATGGTACAAACTCTACTCAGCATCTTGCACAGGAGACAGAGCCTAGCACAGTGCCTGGGGTTCATTACACAGCCACCGCACGTGCCGCCAGAAAACACGAAGTGATCAGTGAGGCTTTCAAAGGTTCTAATGAGCTCAACCATGTACCTTCACTCGGGACAAAGAAGATAGATGCCACCTTTAATAACCAAATACTATGACGTTTAAAGGAAAGTAATTAAGGAAACATACCTTTAAATATGTTAAATGTTAATGGCAGCTCTACTTGCAGCCTTGGAAAACTGCAAACACAAACCTCCTTCGATGGGGGACTGCGCCAGTGAGTTATGACATACACCCTCTATTAAATATCATGCAGATGCCATGAAAAGTGAGATAATCCGCATTAACATGGCAACTGTCAAAGATGTACTAAAGTGTGCCAAAGTTATAAAACTATGGACAACTTCATTAATTCCACTTTTGGACAAATACAAAAATACTTGTATATATTCATGAAATGTTTTAAATGTTGAAAAATATATACCAAACTGTTCAGGGGACTCATATTTGTGTATTATATCCTTACATTGCTTAACTTTCTTTTACAAAAAGGATGCTACCATCATAAGCTTAAAATACATTAGATATCTTTAAGATAAAAATGTAATAGTTTTACATAAAAATACATACACTGGCTCATGAGCAAACCCAGCAGTAACAGCCCTTGGTTTGTGGATTCAATGAAAGAGCAGAAAAAGGGGGCAAGATAAAGGTAGAAAACAATTACAGTTATAAACATGACTTAGGCTTTTTTCTCCTTTAATAGTTGAAAACTAAAATTAGGATTGAGTTGATATTCTAAAGAGCACTGCTAATTCTTTACCTCTAGTCACATGGAAACCAATTAATATGTAAGACCGATTGAGAACAGTTTTTGAAAAGTAGAATTTCGTAAATGAAGACACCAGCTGGGCCAGTGAGGGGCAGTCACTCTAATTAGACACAGGAAAGGCTGTGGGGTGGCAGGAGGGCCAGAACTGTGAATTCCCCTCCTACGCGTGAATCAGACAAATGACCATAAAAGGCAAATCATAACTCAGAAGACAGGCAGACTCAAGGCACTAACAATTCTCTTCTAGCTGCTTCTGAAATACTTCATTTAGGGCTTGAACAGTGGCACTCGATTGCTTGACAACTTCAAAAGCCTCCAAAAAAGGCAGAAGAATTGAATTCACAGTGGCAGCGGCTGACCTTCCCGTCTCATGCGAGGGTCTGACTCTCACAGAACCACCCCAACAGCCTCCAGGGATTTGGGTAGTAAATGATATAAAGAGGAAAAGGCTCAAGGTCACAGTTCTTCTTTGAGCTCCTCCTTGACAGCTAGAGACCAAATCAGCTTAGGGAAACTTTACCTAGAAAAATATAACCAGGATCCTGACTGCATAGTGCCCCTTTAAGGTGGATTTAAATATGCAGAGGAAGAGACATTTCACAAAAAGTCCCTACTTGTTCCAGACTCAGATGGCATTTGGTAAGGAAGCAGCCGATGCGCTAAGGCAGTGGAAAGAAACGTCATTAGTCTACAGGGCAGGGTTTCTCCACCTCACCACCTCTGACATTTGGGGCCAAATGATTCTTCGCCGTGGGGCTGACCTGTGCACCACATGGTGTTTAGAGGCAGCCTTGGCCTTTACTCAGTGCCAGCAGCACTTTCTACCTGAAGTGGAAACAACCAAAAATAGGTCTCTAGACATTGCCAAATGTCCCCCGGGGGGCAAAACTGCTCCCGATGGAGAACCAACCACTGGTTTCACTAGAAGTACTTCTTCCCTACTTTATTCGATAAGATTCTTCAGCACACAGCAGGCCTCTTAGTGCCCCTGTCCACGGAGCCATACCCACCCCCCTCATTTCCAAACAGGCTGAGAGACGCTGGCTGATTCTGCGTATTCTCTAGGACAAGTGGTTAGAAATGACTGAAGTTACCTCCTCTACGTAAGCCTTGGGAAGAGGCAGTCCAGCAGTAACCTGGAAGGAAAGCAGGCAAAGTCAGAGGCATTTTCTGCTCACGATCCGGTTTTAGCTTAAAATGATGCCTTGCCATGTGTAAAAGGCCAGAAGCTGCATACTGGCGGGGGAGGGGTGGTTTACAGCAGGATAAGGTCGTTTCCTGTCCAAGGGATTTAGGGCATATGACCAACAACAAAAATGTCTGGTTTGAGCCTTGTGGGAAACCTCTATGGCCTGAATGAGGGACGTGAGGGCAGATCTGTGAAGGCGGTGGGGAAAGGGATGTGTTCTAGGCAAGGGCCATAACCTCAGTGAGCAAAGCACACAGCAGTGGGGGCGGAAGTAAAGGTGCACGTATGGAAAAAGGCAGTGGTCAGAAAGGCCACCCTGAATGTCCCCCAGAGGAGTCTGTGACGGGCCCTGCAATGGGCTCCTGGCCTGGTCCACGGAGCCAACGCACAAGTTTGTGGGGCTGAACTAGGGAGCATGAGCAATAAAACAGGAGGGACACAGCCCAGGACTTTCTCCCTCCATCAGAGTGTATTTCAAGGTGTCAGAATACTTAAGTGGTGAGTTCCCTGGTACGGAGGTGGCCGGTGGCTTGGCTTCTGCCGCATCCACAGGGACGAGCACTGAGGTAAAGGTGCTCATTCCAGGGACTCCACTGTGGACAATGGGCGTGCCTTACAAGGCTTCAGCCACCCAGCGTGGTCCACTCCCATTCCTCTGTCTCCAAAGGGGGCCAGAGAGGCGGGGCGGCAAGCAGGGACATGAGCCACCGTGTTCTGGGGCTGACATGTAGCTCCATGAGGGACTGTGAGCAGCATGTCTGGCTCCTTGACAGAAGTGAGGCTACATACGAGGCTCTCCTTCTCTGCTGCATGAGTTAAGTGTCTGGCATTATGTTTCAGACCATGAGGGCAGGAGGAAAGAAGGTGCAACGGTGTGAGGGGTGCAAGAGGAAAACATGTTGGTTATAACTGGGAAGATAAAAGGAGTCCAACCCGCATTCGTGGGCTAGGAGTGCTTTTGGTACCTGGGGGACCAGTGACACTGGAGAGGTGTCCTGGGGTTGCATTATGGCAGTGGTTCTCACAGAGTGGTCTGGGGACCGAATCCTTTCACAGGGCCATGAGGTCACGACTATCTCCATAGTAACTCTAAAATATCACGGCCCTTTTCACACTCATTCTCTCACTGAGTGTACAATGGACTTTTGCAAAGAATACGTGACATGTGCTAACACAACTGATTCCGTGCAGAACATGAAAATCCAGTAGTTTTCAATTAGGCCAGATACTGAAGAGACCGGAAAACTGTACGATGCTTACATTTTGTTTGGGGAAATGTAAGAACTTTTCACGAAAAAAAAAAATTGTTTTTGTTAAAATGTAACTCATCTTCAATTCCCAATATAATCAATTCCGATATAACTACCGAAACAAAAGTTCTTTCAGCGCCTCAAGAATTTTAAGCGTAAAGAAGTTCTGAGACTAAAATGCTTGAGAACTGCTGTATGATAGCTACATGAAGAACACTGATTTTAGGGGCGCCCGGGGCGGGGGGCGGGGGGGCGGGCTCAGTCAGTTAAGCATCTGACTTCAGCTCAGGCCATGATCTCCCAGTTCGTGGATTTGAGCCCCGCGGCAGGCTCTGTGCTGACAGCCTGGAACCTGCTACGGGTTCTGTGTCGCCCTCTCTCTGCCTCTCCCCCACCCACACTCTGTCTCTCTCAAAAGGAATAAACATTTAAACAAACAAACAAACAAAGAAAAGAAACACCGATTTTAAGAGAGGGGGCTCTTGATTTCTCAAGTTGTAAGACCAGCTTCTAGAATTTAAGAAGGCTAGGAATTTAATACTTCTTCAAGTAATTTCTGAAAACTAGCACACTGTCTTCATGTACGTGTGCTAAAGAAAAGGTATTAAAATGATAGGATAAAAAGTGTAATTTCTAACCAGTAGGAATTCAGGAACACACAAAGTTCAGGTTGGAGTTGAAGACAAGCTAGTCCTAACCTAGTTTCTCTGTTACCCGGAGGCAGCCCAGGGCAGGCCTACCTTTCTCCTCCCCTTCTCTCCTACTCCGTGCTAGTCCCACCCAGCATGTGCCTTTCAAGAAGGCCCTGACCTCGGTCTTGGCTTAATGGTTTGCTTGGCTGGCTGCCAGCGTCACTATTTAGAGGGAAAATGGGACTCATTTAAAAACAGTCTAAACATAAAGGGGCTTTTTGTGGATATAGCCAAGCCCATGTCCTTGGAGGGGCTTAGATATTATCAGATAGCTCCCTCAGAAGACAGGCCGCGAAGCCCATTTCCACCATCTGTAAATGCCAAGAGCCGCCAGTGCCTGTGAGTGATAAGGCGGCCAGTACGAACACCTCTTGCTTTGGGCACCTCTTAGTCATGAGAATATGAGCAGCTTCACCAAGTTCCTCCTAGCCTTCAGAACATTCCTGACAATCAGATCCTTCCAACTCCTGGTCCTCACCGTCGGGCCGCCCCCGTGCATTTTAAGAGCCCTGACAGTGGCAACAAGCACCACCACGTGAGGGCGGAGACCAGAATACCGGCATTTGATGTTAAAAAATTTTTCCATTCCAATGTCGGCTCCAAATCCTGCTTCAGTCACTGTAAGTAAGGAGAAAAGCAACTGTGAAAAGGCCATCCCGACTCCTTTGATATTAAAAGGAAAACAGTTGATCCACCGATTTTGCAAAAATACTCACCCACAAACCCTTCAGGCCCAACAAGCTTGAGTGCGATCCGGTCTGCAATGATAGAGGAATTCCCATGTGCAATGTTGGCAAACGGTCCAGCATGAACAAATACCGGAGTGCCCTATGGAAATCAAGACATCGTGAGCAGTGCCGCCAACATGATCAAGGGGACGAAAGTCAGTTGGAATCCGAAAGATAAAGACTTCCCAGAAGAAAAATACAAAGCCCCCTCTTTTCTATTTCAGCAGCATCCCGATCACAACAGTGAGGAAGAATGGGAAGAGAGACACGGGCAGGTACAGAACTCCCTGACTCCCCAAGAGAAGTGTGATTTAGAACCACTCTGCTCTGACACGGAAGACTGGTCTGGGAAGGCGGTGGTCACTCTGCTCACCTCTAACGTCTGCATGAGATTGGGCTTGATTGCATCCTTCATAAGCACTGTCAATGCACCACTCACCCCCTACAAAACAAAGGCATAGAGCATTGCTTCCGACCCGCAAGAAACCCCAACCTTTTCAAACCAAAACTCAACATTCTCAGGTCTTCCTTTTTTAGCCACTGTGCACCAAGCCGTACTTTCACCTGAGCTGTACCATCCATTTACTTATTTTTTTCTGGATATACTATGAAGTTATCACTTATTTTATGCAGAGATAACACACAGAATGAAAATGACATTCACGTAGAATTTGTGCAAAACATGGAACTCTGGAAACAAGCATCTCAATCAAGCTCTGTTGCTGACTGATGAGAGGAGTCCATTTTATACTAGTTTATAGCACAGAAATGCTAGCTCTTAGAGAACTGAGTTATTTGTAACTTTGATGTCTGGGCAGAAATGGCTAAAAACCAAATTCAGTGTGTTTCCCAAAGCTGAAACTGAAAATTTACCCAGGAGTTCAATACAAACTCTTAAAATCTGGTCTCTCTTTGAAACCATCCAACCATAGTTGAACAAACTGGTAACGAAGTAAGAAAGAGCTATGGATCCCACCCATGTTCAATTTTTGGGAGTTTCCAAGTTTCTGGTTTGGGTGTAAAACTTTATTAAAAAAATTTCTGGGAGGGCGCCTGGGTGGCTCAGTTGGTTAAGCATCTGACTTCCGCTCAGGTCATGATCTCATGGTTTCTGAGTTCAAGCCCCGTATCAGGTTCTGTGCTAACAGCACAGAGCCTGGAGCCTGCTTCGGATTCTGTGTCTTCCTCTCTCTCTGTCCCTTCCATTCTCTCTCTCCCTCTCTCTGAAAAATAATAAATAAACATTAAAAAAACATTAAGGGGCACCTGGGTGGCTCAGTCGGTTAAGCGTCTGACTTCAGCTCAGGTCACGATCTCGTGGTCCATGAGTTCGAGCCCCGTGTCGGGCTCTGGGCTGATGGCTCAGAGCCTGGAGCCTGCTTCCGATTCTGTGTCTCCCTCTCTCTCTGCCCCTCCCCCATTCATGCTCTGTGTCTCTCTGTCTCAAAAATAAATAAACGTTAAAACAAATTAAAAAACAAATTAAAAAAAATTTTTTTTAATGTTTATTTTTGAGAGAGACAGTGTAAGCAGGGGCTGGGGGTGGGGGGCAGAAAGAGAGGGAGACACAGAACCTGAAGCAGGCTCCAGGCTCTGAGCTGTCAGCACGGAGCCCGACACGGGGCTCGAACTCACAAACTGTGAGATCATGACCCGAACCGAAGTCGGACTCTTAACCGACTGAGCCACCCAGACACCTCTGGGTGTAAACTTTAAAATGATTTCTTTTCTTACACATATTGGCTGTGGAAACAGGAACTTAGTATTTCCCCTTTTCTGAATTCAACTGACAGACTGCTAATCACAGGCCGAACATTTTAGTGTATGTGAACACAAACAGGCTTTCAAAAAATTAATCTGTAAGATTCTCTCATTTCAAACCTCTTATTACCACACAGTTCAGAAATAACCCTGAAGTGCAGAAGTAGCCTAGGGGGACCATCAGATAAACCGCTAATGAGTTGTTCCCAATGTGCTTATTAGCATGGACATGGCGGTCAGCGAGCCTCGTGACAAGAGGCCTCTCTGTAGGGAGAGGCCAGGTGTGGCTCCAAGCTCAGCTACTAAGGACCTCACTGGGACACTGGCTGTTCTCTGAAAACTGAAATTATACATCCGCTTTTAGGAATACTCACAGGTTCAAGGTGTTGCTCAAACCATCGGAAACCTGTGGTCTATTACTGGAGCATACCACCCGTTACTTGCTACGAAGTAGTGTTTATAAATTTCAAATTCTCTTACAAGCAGGAAAATCACAGTGAATTCATCAGTAACTGCTGAGATACGCTAACAGACACAGGCATGTCACTGAGCTTGCAGCAGCCGGGTACCCACCAGATCTTCGGTACTGATGGGCTCCCCCTTCTTGCTGGATGCCACCACCATTTTGCTCAGTCTCTCCCTCATGTCTTCTAGTGAACCGGTGAGAGCCAGGACAGCCATGATTTCACTGGCCACAGAGATATCAAACTGGGCCTGTCGGCAGGGAAAAGACAGGACACACAACACTGCATCCAACCAGAAGACTGGATCGCGAAAGCAATCCCTGTTTGCATCCAAGCCTTAAACAAATACCTTAAAAGGACAGAATGAGGGGCGCCTAGGTGGCTCAGTCGGTTAAGCGTCCGACTTCAGCTCAGGTCACGATCTCACGGTCAGTGAGTTCGAGCCCCGCGGCGGGCTCTGGGCTGATGATGGCCCAGAGCCTGGAGCCTGCTTCCGATTCTGTGTCTCCCTCTCTCTCTGACCCTCCCCCGTTCATGCTCTGCCTCTCTCTGTCTCAAAAATAAATAAACGTTAAAAAAAAAAAAAGGACAGAATGAGAGTAGTGCACAAAGAACTTAACGAAAATAATTCCCCAAGAACAAAAATGTGTAATCAATTATTCCAAGACCTTGAGTAGTTAATTTTTAAAAATAAATGCTCCAGTAGGAAAAAAATAAGCTCCGTTGAAGGCAGCCTTCAAGTGGTGATGGTTTCCCTAACCCACAAGGAAACGACACAGAAGCTCTTACATCATAAATGGCCTCAAAAAAAGAGGCAGTTTGAACAAATCACGTACGAGGATATTCACTGGGGCCTTCCACCTCCAGGAAAAAATACTGGGGGGAAAACACACAGGTGACACATGGGATTTATTGCGAAAGCCGTCAGGAGTGCTCGTTACCACACACCTACTCACTTCCATTTTAAAAAGGAGAAGGCAGAACAACACCTGGCAGGATCAATCGTACGGGAGAGGACGGAGGAGGACAGAAGCAGCAAGGATCTGGTTCACAAGAATGAATTTACTGAGAAATGAACAAATAGCTACCGTCCGTGTGTGCCCTTTCTCTGTTGGAGACTGTCCAATTGTGATCTTCCTCAGGAATCTATCATTGGTGTCCAATACTACAGTAGAAAGAGAAGATACAGAACAGCCTTCAGTACAAGCACAGTAAGTTAACCCGACAGCCTTACAAGTCCAACTCAACGACAGTCTACCAAAATTTGACTTCAAAGCTGATGGCAAAGCTAGAATATGGGTTGAAGTTCAGAAATGATGCTCTCAAACTATAAACAAACAGGGAATTATTTTAAAAGAAGGAGGGGTGCCTGGGTGACTCAGTCGGTTGAGCGTCCAACTTCAGCTCAGGTCATAATCTTGCAATTCTGTGCTGACAGCTCAGAGCCTGGAGCCTGCTTTGGATTCTGTGTCTCCCTCTCTCTCTGACCCTCCCCCGTTCATGCTCTGTCTCTCCCTGTCTCAAAAATAAATAAATGTTTAAAAAAACAAATTTTTTTTTAAAATGTTAATTTTTGAGAGAGAGCAGGCAAGCAGGGGAGGGGCAGAGAGAGGGGGAGACAGAGGATCTGAAGCTGACAGTGCAGAGCCCGACACGGGGCTCCAACCCATGACCTGAGCCGAAGCCAGATGCTTATCCAACTGAGCCACCCAGGTGCCCCTTATTTTATTTTTTAAAATATGTATATTTTTAATTTTAGAGAGAGACAATGCAAGCAGGGGAAGAGGGGGGCAGGGAGAGAGAGAGAGAAAATCTCAAGCAGGCTACACACTCAGTGTGGAGCCCAATGCAGGACTTGATCCCACCAGCCTGGGATGGCGACCTGAGCCAAAATCAAGACTCAGATGCTCAACCAAATGAACCACCCATGCACCCCTAAGAGACTTCATTTTTAAGTGATCTCTGCCCCCAATTTGGGACTTGAACTCACAACCCCAGGTCAAGAGTCATATGCTCAACCGACGAAGCTGGCCAGGGCACCCCTAAAGAAGGATATACATTTTTAAAGTTTATTCATTTATTTTTGAGGGGGCCAGTACACAGAGAGAGGGAGACAGTAACTCCCAAGCAGGCTCTAGGCTGTCAGATGCAGGGCTCGAACCCACAAACCACGAGACCATGACTGAGCTGAAATCAAGAGTCGGACATTCAACAAACTGAGCCACCTAGGTGCCCCAAAGAAGGATATTTTTAAAGAAAGAGTGACTTGGTTTTATTCTGTCTAGAGAATTCAAACAATTAACTACAAATCTGGCATCTATTTTAAAGCCCATTACACGTAAAAAGAAAACCAGAGCCGGCCAGTTTTTTAAAAGTCCAAGGTTATTGTTCTGTGGGGTGTCACTGACCTTACACCATCCTGACACATAAGAGCCATAAATGCAGGGCAAGGCAAATGCTTTCTGAAGCATGCTAGGTACAGGCTTACTCTTTCCTTTAGCACACTTAGAAGAAATAATTTCCATTCTGATGACAGAATACGTATCCAGTTGTATACCCCTGGAAAACATGGCAAAGATCAACTAGCTAACTAATCTTTTTTTTTTTTTAAATTTTTTTTTCCACGTTTTTATTTATTTTTGGGACAGAGAGAGACAGAGCATGAACGGGGGAGGGGCAGAGAGAGAGGGAGACACAGAATCAGAAACAGGTTCCAGGCTCTGAGCCATCAGCCCAGAGCCTGACGCGGGGCTCGAACTCACGGACCGCGAGATCGTGACCTGGCTGAAGTCGGACGCTTAACCGACTGCGCCACCCAGGCGCCCCTAGCTAACTAATCTTAATTCCACCTTCCAGGACTAATTACTGTTAACATTTTGGTGTATTACCAATTTTGTTTTTTGTATGACGTGCCAAACAATAATGAAACACACAATGAACAACAAACCAGTTCATACTCTAAATGGGTCAAACAGGAGAGACATTTTTAAGGCCCTTGATGACATGTGAAATTATTTTCCATAAAGACTGTAATAATTTAAACCCCCGGGGTGCCTGGGCAGCTAAGTCGGTTAAGTGTCCGACTTTGGCTAAGGTCATGATTGTGCGATTTGTGAGTTCAAGCCCTGCAACCAGCTCTGTGCTGACAGCTTGGGGCCTGCAGCCTGCTTCAGTGTCTGTGTCTACCTCTCTCTCTGCCCCCTCTCCCCCTCACGCTCTGTTTCTCTTTCTCAAAATTAACATTAAAAAAAATTTTTTTTTAAAATGTAAACCCCAAAAGCAGGGTCTTGCACAATGCATAACAATGCATGTACACACACACACACACACACACACACACACACACACACACACCACTTGGTAAGTGAAGGATGAGCCTACTCTTATTTTCAAAAACTATGTCAAGTTCTTTGTATTTGATTTCTCTCTATAAAATAGCCAGTCAATAGGTATGATCCATTTTTTTCCTTGTCTGCTTCTACTTTCTTAGGAAGCATGAATTAGACATAAAGCAAAGGAAAAGGGAATGAGATACTAAATTTTCAAAATGGATCTTTACCTTATTCCTCATAAAATATTATACCATCTGTCAATGAAAGCAAAGGAAAAGGTATACCAATGTGATTTTAGATACTAAAGAAGTCATCTTTAAAATGCCATTAACCCAGAGCACCTGGGTTGCTCAGTTGGTTGGGCGTTTGACTCTTGATTTCGGCTCAGGTCATGATCTCACAGTCCGTGAGTCAGGCCCTGCATCAGTCTCTATGCTGACAGCATGGAGTCTGTTTGGGATTCACTGTCTCCCTCTCTCTGCCCCTCCCTGCTCACTCTCTCTGGCTCTCTCTCTCTCTCTCAAAATAAATAAATAAGCTTTCAAATAAACATTAAAAAAATAAATTTAAAAGATTTTTAAAAAGGAGTACCTGGGCGGCTCAGTCGGTTAAGTGTCCAACATCAGCTCAGGTCATGATCTCGCGGTCCATGAGTTCGAGCCTCTGCATCTGTGCTGACAGTTCAGAGCCTGGAGCCTGCTTTGGATTCTGTGTCTCCCTCTCTCTCTGCCCCTTCCCTCCCCACACTCTGTCTCTCTCTCTCTCTCTCTCTCTCAAAAATAAATAAACATTAAAAACAAAATAAAAAAAAATTTTTTTTAACATCTATTTATTTTTGAGAAACAGAGTGAGACAAAGCATGAGCAGGGGAGGGGCAGAGAGGGAAGGAGACACAGAATCTGAAGCAGGCTCCAGGCTCTGAGCTGTCAGCACAGAGCCTGATGTGGGGCTTGATCCCATAGACCGTGAGATCATGACCTGAGCCGAAGTTGGAAGCGCAACCAACTGAGCCACCCAGGTGCCCCAAAAGACAAAATTTTTAAAAATGCCATTAGCTAGCAATAGTTACTAAGCCAATGAAAATCATAAAAACAGTGAATAAACTTGCCACTAGCTGCATTCTGCATGACTGGATAAAAATTTCTTCTTAGCAATGACACAGAATATGTAGATGCACCACATAAATAAAATTTATGTTGGTAAATTTGGTACCAAATAAAATTCTAAGCTACACCAGTTGTGCACAGAGAAAAGCAACCTACCGCCAACTGTTTAAACCTTGAAACCTACCTACTTTGTTACAAGAGTTTAATAAAATGAGGTAAAAATGAGTAGGCAACCTAGAGAGTGACAAGAAAAAGTACATCACGTGTGCCAGACAAGAGTTCTGGGAGTAAAGAACGGCATGATTCAAGAAGTGATTAAACATAATTTCTCTACTTCATGAAACCCAAACTTTTTGCATAAAAAGAAACTTGCAGAATGTTATTTCCAGTTTATGCATGAACTTCCTCACTGCAATCAACACTGAAAAGCCAGCAAAATGTCCAACTAACTCGACGAAAGGAGGATTGATTACAGCTCATAAGGAGAGAGACTGATGGAGGTGGCCAGAAAAACAGGTCAGGCACCATCTTGGTCATGCCTTAACCATGAAAACACCAACACACAAGCTTCTGGACCTTACACTCGAATAACCCCCACAGGCAGGGAGGGACGTGCAGCACAATGAAAGCCGACGGGGCGCGGACACTGCACTGGTACCTCTTTGCCAAGTTATGGTTTCTGGATCAATGTCCAATCTTGCAAATCTGTTTATCTCTTCATCGGTCAGTGTGTTAGGGTCAGTCTTTTCAATGCCCAGTCTCTGAAGAGGCAGGAAAATTAAAACATCAGTAAGACAAAACACAAGCATGATAAATTTTTTAAAAATTTATCTCCAGAGGGAGTGCCCTCTAGGAAATATAAACCACGTGATATTCAGAAGGGAAAATTAGAATCCTTAGGCCAAACCTTTATTTCTTACGCTTTCTCACACACACAGGTGTTGTTAACATGTTTATCCCTAACTGGGCCCCAGAGGCATTTCCCTAAACCTAGCCCTAAATAAGCACAGGGACACCTGGTTAAACTTCCGACTTCGGCTCAGGTCATGACCTCACGGTTCATGGGTTCGTGGCCCATGTCAGGCTCTGTGCTGACAGCTCAGACCCTGGAGTCTGCTTCGGATTCTGTGTGTCTCCCTCTCTCTCTGCCCCTCTCCTGTGTTCTCTCTCTCTCTCAAAAAGTAAACATTAAAAAAAAATTTTTAAAGACACAAAAGCACAATGACCAAAAAGTGCTGTACCTAATTCACCAAGCCCAAGTGTATGAAAGGAAACGCAAGGTACAAAAGCTTTCTCAAGCAGACAGTTGAGAACCCCAATTCACATGAAAAATTTGGAAGGGTAAAAATAAGTTATTAATCAGTAAAACTCGGTGTAAATCACCTTAACATGCCTTTTACACAGCACTGCATTTTTTAGTGCCTTCTTACTGTTCCAAAAGGCACAAAAAAAGTTTGTCTCTTCTTCCTCACAGAACTTGGAAATTTTATTTATTTACAGAGTATATGTATACAGGTCGCGTCCTGAAATGGAAAGTGAGCATAAAATGTATTCTCCTAAAAAAACAAAAATAAAATAAAATGTGTTCTCCTTTTTTTTCCTTTTCTATTTTTTAATGTTTATTTTTGAGAGAGAAAGAGAAAGAGAGAGAGAAACAGGGTGCGGATAGGGGAGGGGCAGAGAGAGAGGCAGACCCAGAATCCGAAGCAGGCTCCAGGCTCTGAGCTGTCAGCACGGAGCATGACATGGGGCTCAAACCCAGGGACCCTGAGATCATGACCTGAGCCGAAGTTGGACACCTAACGGACTGAGCCACCCAGCTACCCCTCCTTTTTTTTTTTTGCCTAATGTGTGGTAGATCTGAGTGGGCTCCAGCAAGCCCTGTTCTTCCCACAGTTCCTTTTTTTTATACTGTGAAGACTTTGTTTTAAAATCTCAGATGTGGGGCGCCTGGGTGGCTTGGTTGGTTGAGCATCCAACTTTGGCTCAGGTCATGATCTCGCAGTCTGTGGGTTCGAGCCCCGTGTCGGGCTCTGTACTGACAGCTCAGAGTGTGGAGCCTGCTTGGGACTCTCCCTCTCTCCATCTCTCTCTGCCCCTCCCCTGCTCATGCTCTGTCTCTCTCTGTCTCAAAAATAAATATAAACATTAAAAAAAAAATTTTTTTAATAAAATAAGTAAAATAAAATCTCAGATGTGTTTTCAGAGCTGGCCCTCACTGGCTCATCACAGGCCTCAGAAGCCTGGTACATGACACTGTTTACAGAAGTTACCCCAACTCTCAGTCACTCGGCTGAGAATCTGCCACTGACACCCCACTCCGACTGGGCACACGGGGTGTAGACCGTGAGCACACTTTGCCACAGAGGAGGCCTGGGGACCCAGGAGGAGACCGAGGTTCTAGCTCAAACCTGGAGGTGGGGTGGTGAGAGGGTACTTGCCTTGGGCAAGTCCCTTGATTTCAAATCCTAGAGACTTTTAAAGAATCATTTACACATTTAGTCCAGCACCTCCCCACATCTGACAGAATGTTCCATCAGCAAAGGTAAGGTTAGACGTTGCCTGCTCTTTACATGCCTCTCAAAACATGACCCTTTTACAAAAACAGAGCAATAATTAACTTACCTTACACACAGGATTTTTGGGGGTATGAAAACAAAGTAAGCTAGACATATCATAGTGTGTCAAAGTCACTTTTTCTCAAGTCCAGAAAAAAAATGCATATAAATAAATAAATAAAACATAACTGTAAAGCAAGTAGGGCAAAACATAAACGATGTAGCTCGGTAAAGGGGAGCTTCATGTACTATTCTTGCAACATCAAAATATAAAGTTGCAAAAAATTTAAAATAAAGTAAATAAAACTATTGTTGCTCATAAGCAGCGCGTGCCATTTACTTAAGCTTACATACGCCAGGTTGTCTATAATATATATGTACAGGGCACCTGGGAGCCTCAGTCGGTTAAGCATCCGACCCTTGATTTTGGCTCAGGACATGATTTCACGGTTCATGAGGTCTGTGATCACGCTGACAGTGTGGAGACTCCTTGGGATTCTCTCTCCTTCTCTCTGCCCCTTCCCTGCTCACAATCTCTCTCAAAATAAATAAACATTAAAAATATATATATACATATAATTTCTTTCATATGCAAAAATGATGAACGTATTTTCAAATTTTATTTTAAAAAACCCTCTTGTGCTATCCCTTTTGTGTCACACCCTCCCCAGATCTATAACCTCTGGCACCTACTGATCTATTCTCCATCACGACAGCTTTGTCTTTTTGAGAATGCCACGTACATGGAAGCACACAGTATGCAACCTTTTTTTTTTTTTTTTTTTTTTTTTTCAACGTTTATTTATTTTTGGGACAGAGAGAGACAGAGCATGAACGGGCGAGGGGCAGAGAGAGAGGGAGACACAGAATCGGAAACAGGCTCCAGGCTCTGAGCCATCAGCCCAGAGCCCGACGCGGGGCTCGAACTCACGGACCGCGAGATCGTGACCTGGCTGAAGTCGGACGCTTAACCGACTGCGCCACCCAGGCGCCCCAGTATGCAACCTTTTGAGACTGGCTTCTTTCACTCCACATAATGCCTCTAAGAGTCATTCAAATTGTGTGTATCAATAGTTCATTCCTTTTTATTGCATAAAAGTACAGGTTTGTTTATCCGTTCATCCACTAAGGGACATCAGAGTTGTTTCTAAATGTTGGAGGTTATTAGTTGAGCTGCTAAAAACATTCGTTTTCTGTATGAACACAACTTGACATTTGTCTTGGATAAATACCTAGGAGTAGGATTTCTGGGTCACAGGGTACAATGTATGTTTAATGACTATATATTTGTTTTTATTTTAGAGAGGGAGGGGAGGGGCAGCGAGAACCTTCAGCAGGCTCCACACTCAGCGCAAGCCTGATGCAGGCCTCTAACTCATGAACCGTGAGATCACGACCTGAGCCAAAATCAAGAGTTGGACGCTTAACCAACCGAGCCACCCGGGTGCCCCGGAAGTATCAGTCTTCTTGACTGAGGGTGGGGTGTCAGTGCTCTACGTATTCCAGGACTAACCACCTATAATTTACAGATGGATGAGAGATACCCTCTACCACCAACCTTTGTTATGTATACAATGACCTTAAAGCTTACGGTTATGGATGTAACTTGATCTAAAATAGGTATCTCCTTATTAATCACCCAACTTCATACAATTATCAAAAATGAACAGGGGAAAATCTCACCCGTAATCTTCGGATCTGGATATCAGAGAACTTTCTCACTCCATTTACTGATGGTACCAAACGATTAAAGAGAGCCTTAAAGAAAAGGAGGAAAAGGGCTTTGAAGTGAGAGGAACCCCCTGCCTTGCCACCTGCATCATCAACACCCAAGGGACCAACAACATTAGTTTGGGTGCGTCAGCCCTTTCAAAAGTGCCTGTGGGCCTCAGGAGCCTACCTTGTCTGTCTGGGTTAGTTCGTGGAACATCCGGGCATCAATGGCTGCAGCCACAAGGTTGTTGGCTGCGGTGATGGCATGGATGTCACCAGTGAGGTGGAGATTAAACTACAAAAGAGCAGAGGCCACATCAGTCTTTCAGCTTCTCCGACATCTTCCCCGATGATCATTGTATCGCAACCAAATCAATCCCTGTGTTAAAGCTAACAGAAACCTGACGGCAGCACAGTTAGCAAACAAACACCCGGTACAAATCGCTCTTGAAAACATAAATTACAGACTGTGTAGCCTCACAAGAAATTGGTGTTTACCTGAAGGGACACGTCCTGTAACCACAAACCCCGTACCACCAGCACCAGGAGCAACCACGGGATACTGAGGGCACACTCCTGTCCTTTAGACTGTGAGCACCGAGGGGTTCATGAGGGCAGCCCTGTGCCTGTATGCTCATACCGTGCTCCCGTGTCTGGAGTTACCGCTCTGAATACACCTTGTGTTGGTCCTTCCCATTCCCATGCTTTGTTTCATCTCTTGCTTAAAATTATTATTCCCAGTGAAAGCCAGACCTTGAAGTCCTTGTCATGTGAAAAAAACTAAGCTGTCTCACAAGCCTGCATATTAAGATGTTTTCCCTTTCTGATTAAAAAGAAGTCATTTGTCCACTAAGAACTCTGCACAAAAAAAGTTAATCTCTGTAAGAAAAACTATAAATAAAGGTCCAAATGAAACCAAATTCCAGGCACTTTACCTCTTCCATGGGAATGACCTGGGAGTAGCCACCTCCTGCAGCGCCACCTACAGGGCAGGCCAAGGGTGAGGACTCAGGTTAAGTGTGTTTCTCTACCACTTGCAAATCAAATAAAAGCAAATTGGTTTTCGTCGCTGCTACGCACATTATCTATTTACTTTTTTCAACCATTTGGACAGCTTTGACCAAGTGTTTTCTAATTTTCTTTTACCAGTCTAAAACACTTGATCTTGCTCATGCTGAATAGTCTCCGTTGAAATCTGACTCTAAATGACAAAACCATGAACACATACATACCTACTCATTTTTAGAGACAGGTTCCCCATGATTCCTAACATTTGTTAAAAGACCCAGCCTACAGTTACATAAAGGCAACTCTGCTCAATTTCCTACTCTCATAAATGCTACGCTGGCATTTTAAAAAAAGGAATGTTTAAAATATACACGCCAAACACAAACACAGAGACTGTACTTCTTCCTAAATAGGAGACACATGTTAGAAAACAGCTTAACTGCTAGCTTTTGCTGGTCTGTTTGGATTATTAACAAAAGACCAGTCAAAATGTTCTGGTTATCAGTGAGACGAATGTCAATTTGAGGTTTAGATTTTGTGGGTTTTTTGTGAGGCAGAGACCACGCGATGAAAATGGGGCAATTAGTGATAAGAGGAAAAGCAGAATACTGGGTTCAATAAGCAGTGCAAGGGAACGGTTCATTCCGAAGTTGAAAGACAGTTGGTAAGACAAGCTCAGAGTGTACTGAGTCGGGACATTTATAAAATATATTACTACAGGCAGAAGAGCAAAGGTGTGCCCTGTGCAGCAGTCTCTAGAACAAGCAGAATATGTGATGCTCTCACCGAGTACATGAGAACACTAACTCTACGAACTTACGATTAATGAAAATACTTTAAATGAAAAGAGCATGTTTGCAGTACCACAGCTACCAAAAACGAAAGGTGGAGAGTGAATAGTGACGTCATGTTTTTGTGCAATCAGAAGAAACCCTGTGTGGGCAGTGCTGTTAAAGCGTCTGAAACTGACATGGCACCCACCCTGGCACTTGACAAAGTTACTCTGGGAGTCCCAGCCACTGCTGCTGACAACTGGTGGCAGCGGTAACTATCTCATATTAGAAGAGAAAATGCATACGCTGCGTAGCATAAAACACAGCGCAAAGCATATACTCAGTAACAGTAGGCTTTTCTTATTCCCAACAGGCTGAGACAGCTGTAGGGTGTCTTTGTTTCTAGAAAGTCAGCATGATGATCAGTACCTACGATTACCTTTATTGTTACTGTGACAGTTGACTATTAGTCATAGAAAAGCACCTCTCGCTACATTATTACCCATCCCAGGGAACCCCTGTGCAGTGTCAAATAGTGACAGCAAGAGCTGGGATGATCTGATGAAAAGCCTTCACCAAAAGCATCACAATAGGGGCTGCACTACGAGGACATTCCTGGTGTCTATATGAAGACCCATAAGCATTCCTGGGTCAAGCGGACCAGGGAGGACTGAAGGAGAAGCAGTGGACTCTGGCCACCCAAGGTCTAGTGCTACTAATACCTTTTATTCCAAAGGTGGGTCCCTGAGAAGGCTGTCGCACACACGCAAAGACATTCTGATAAAGATGGGCGCCAAGGGCTTGCACCAGCCCAATGGTAGTTGTGCTTTTCCCTTCTCCCAGGGGCGTTGGAGTTATTCTTCAAGGTGAAAGCAAAAGAGGGAAAGTGAATTTACAGGAATTAAATTTATGTGAATCACTACGCCAGACCTAGAGAATAATTTTTAATCTGAATAGTAAGGAAGAAGAAAGACCTGAAAAGGTTCTTTTCCAAGAGTCTTACTGAAGTTGCAAAAAAATGTTACATTTAAAAAGACTGTTGTAATTGAGCCCCTCGCACTGTGAGGAGAAAATACATTTGATCTTGTAGAGACACTGCTATAATTTTAATAGCTCGATGTAATCTAAAAAATTAGCTATTGTGTATAACTCAGCCAAACCATAAAAATAAATGCTCAATACATCTACTGAATAAAAAAATCTGGGGTTGAAAAAAAAAAAAAAGGTGATTCCATCTGAAGATAAGCTTTTAAAACTCAACTCTTTCCCCTACTAGATGGATAACCTTGACAAATTTTCTCATCTCCAAAGGGTTAGAATCTACTCTTAATTACCTCACAGGGTTGCTGTTAAGAGTCAAATGAGACTAAACACATGTGAAAATGCCGAAACCAAATGAAAGGAAACTTCTCATATATATGCTAAGAGGAAATGCAATCTTTGATAACAATAATCAGGATTACGATTCCAAAAGCAAAGGAGTAACAACCATACCCGGTCACCACCACGTATTTTCCATCGGGTTGGTGCTTCAGGCGTTCCAGTGCTGACAGCAGAACCTTGGCCTTTGTCTCACCGTACAATTCTACCTCTTCGGAGAGCAGACCAATTTCCCGAGCCAGGCTGCCAATGGACTTGGGCTTGCAAGATCGTGATATGTCAATGTCACTTACAAGAAACAGAGAAAATATCTATCAATCTTGACTCACTGAACTTTTTTTAAAACCTTTAATATTTTTTTTTAATGTTTATTTAATTTTGAAAGAGAAAGAGCGTGAGTGGGGTTGGGGCAGAGAGAGGGAGACACAGAATCTGGAGCAGGCTCCAGGTTCTGAGCTGTCCACACAGAGCCCAATGTAGGGCTTGAACTCACGAACCATGAGATCGTGACCTGAGCTGAAGATGGACGCTTAACTGACTGAGCCACCCAGGTTCCCCTTTAAAATTTTTTTCAATGTTGATTTTTGAGAGAGAGAGAAAGAGAGACAGCATGAGTGGCAGAGGGGCAGAGAGAGAGGGAGACAGAATCTGAAGCAGGCTCCAGGTTCAGAGCTGTCAGCACAGAGCCCGACGCGGGGCTCGAACTCACAAACCGTGAGTCATGACCTGAGCTGAAGTCGGACACTTAACCGACTGGGACACCCAGGTGCCCTGACTCACTGAATTTATTTAACCGCATCCTAGGAACGACCCACCCCGACCACTGATGGCGCTTCTGGAGGTGGCACATTCGTAGCCATGGTATCTGTGAGCTAAAAACAGATAATCCACAAAGTTTTAAACCCGTAAAATTTTATTTTTACCTGGGAACAGGTGTCTTGAGATTAAGGCTGTTATACCGGATCGTCCACTTTCCTGGCTTAAATTTCTCCAGGAAACGCTTTGCACTCTCTACTGTGCTCTAAACGAAAGGTCACAAATGGAACTTAGAAGAAGTGGTTATTTTAACTTCCACCTCAATTCCAAATCCCCGGTCACTCCAGTTCAACCACAAAATGAACAGCTTTATGACCCCCCTATAAACATGCTTCAATCCTAGGCAAGAATCTACAGCCGCTAAAGTGCCCTGGGTTCGCCCCATCTCAGCTTGTGTGTGTATCAACAAGGGCAAGCAAGACAAAGTGCACTTAGCAAAGCTGTGGGTTCGCACTTTCCTTTTCCTGAGGTTCTGATACTCCAGAGTAAATCCCCATTGTGCCATCCCTACCTTGTCCTACTAATAGAACTGGTTCTATATCTCTGTTCTAACAGTCCCTTTTTCTCCTTCAATAGATTCACATCCTTACTTAAAAGCAGTAACTTGAATTCTGGCAGCTTTTTACAACCATTAGAAAAACTTTTTTTTTTCTGGCATACAACAGTATTAGTTTCAGCTGTATAACACAATGATTCAATATTTGTATATACTGCAAAATAATCACAGTAAGTCCAGTTAACCCCCAGTGCAGAAACTTCCATTCACACGCACCTGCATTAGCATTGCCACCGTCATGGGCCCCACACCGCCAGGAACAGGAGTGATGAAGCCCGCCCTCTCTTTGGCCTCATTGTAGGCCACATCACCCACAACTTTTCTCCCATTTGGTTTTGTATCATCTGATCAAGGGGGAAAAAAAGCAAGGCAAGGTCTCACAATTGCAATCGTGGTGTTTATTTCCAAGTTAAGTGATTGAGTATGACAGCTTGCACCAATAACTAGAGTTTAGGGTGTGTATTCCCATCAGGCTCAAACATCTACTTTACTAAAAAGCTATAGGATGACAGGTGTTTGCTATTTTCTAGGTAGAAACTTACTTTACCTGCAAAAATTCACAAGTTGCATAAGTGGTGTTTCAGAACCAGGAGAATCCTTTTGCAGTCATGTGGCAAATAAAATACCAACTGTTTTTTATTCTTAAAACCAACTACCCAGTATGTAATGAGCACCTTTTAAAATGTTAATTTGCCAAGGCCTACAAAGGAATTTTTTGGTGCACAAAGCTCCAACTATGTCACAGCTGCCAGATACCGTTTCTACAGCAACTGTCAGCACTTTGTAAGCTCCATGCGTGAGCTGGAGGAACAATTCAACATCCAATTCCAGAGACAAGCAGCTACTTAAATGTATGCAAAAGGCAAAGAATATAATTACGCTTCCCTTAAAAGGAAATCAGAACAACTACAAATCTCACCAGCAAAGAAGAGCTATTCGAGAGAACAAAACCCAGTGATGCATCACTGCTCACTCACACAAAGTACCTCCTCTACTTGGCTTCAGTGCACTTCCGGGAGGGGCTGGGGGACAGGGCTAGACCCTGCAGCTCTAAGGCTCCCGAGGCAGGATCTGGTAGGATCTTAGCCATTTCACCCCTTCTGTTTGATCAGATCACCACAACCGACAGAGCAAACTTTAGGATGTAGCCAAAAGTCAGACTTCAAGAGATCTAAGTTCTAGGATCAGCTGACTGCCAGTCCTTAGCCTCTGTCGGCTCCTTCCTGACCAGAAGGCCAAAGATTGCAAAGGACTGACACTACCTATTTCACAAGCTCACTGAGAATCAAGTCAGAAATTGTGTGCATTCTTGAAATCGAAAAAGCATTCTCTAGGAGCGCCTGGGTGGCTTAGTTGGTTTAGTATCCGACTTCGGCTCAGGTCACAACCTCACGGTTCATGAGTTTGAGCCCCGTGTTGGGCTCTGTGCTGACAGTTCAGAGCCTGGAGCCTGTTTCAGATTCTGTGTCTCCCTCTCTCTCTGCCCCACCCCTGTTTGCACTCTGTCTCTCTCTTCCAGGAATGAATAAACATTAAAAAAAATTTTTTTTAAAAAGCGTTCTCTAAACATAAGGGTTTCTCTTCCCATCCTAGATACATAGGATATTTTCTATATGTACTATAAGGAGCTGGAGAATATCTCTCCTTGGGATAGTTTCAGGTTGCTAAATTGTAAAGCAAGCTACCACAGAACATTTCCTCTCAGAACCCTATAGTCATTTCATTTTTTTTTTATTTAAATTTTTTTTTTAACGTTTATTTATTTTTGAGACAGAGAGAGAGAGAGAGAGACAGCATGAACAGGGGAGGGACAGAGAGAGAGGGAGACACAGAATCTGAAACAGGCTCCAGGCTCTGAGCTGTCAGCACAGAGCCCGACGCGGGGCTCGAACTCACGGACCGTGAGATCATGACCTGAGCCAAAGTCGGAGGCTTAACTGACCGGGCCACCCAGGCGCCCCTATGGTCATTTCAAAATGCCAAGGAGCTATGGCTAAGAGCTACTGTACAGGTTTCAATAGTCTAACATGGACATTAGTCTAAAATGCCCTGTACCTCTTCCTATTTATTCATGCTAGTCATTTTAGTGTCTCCATATATAGGAGACACATCAATCACTGTACAACTGCTACACTAAATGAGCTCTGTTTTGCTCCTGAATCAACACTATTAGGGTTGACCCGAGTGCCCTCTGGTATATGTCCAGTGTTTTGTGTAAAGTATGATGTGGTCAGTAGAAAAAGTGACCACTTCTCAAACTAAGTGTATGGTTTCACTAACCAATAAACATTCTGGTTATTTATCTGAGCCCTAGAATTTCTCTTTCATTGTGAATTATAGGTACAAAATCCAATCACTGAATTACAGACCAGTGGGTGGACTGGAGGAACTAAATACTATTCTTTGCCAATGTTCATTTTCAAGGCATCATGTTCTGTAATTGGGCCGTATCCTGACTTATATTTTGATTATTTAAATCATTTGCGGGGCATCTGGGTGGCTTGGTCAGTTGGGTGTCGGTTTGACTCTTGATTTTGGCTCAGGTCATGATCTCAGGCCCCATGTCAGGCTCTACAGACAGGATAGAGCCTGCTTGGGATTCTCTCTCTCCCTCTCTCTCTCTGTCTCTCCCCTTCCTCCTCCTCATGCTCTTTTTCTCTCAAAAAAAACTTTAAAGAAAAAAAGTCATTTGCATGGTCCACGCAGGGATAATATCCTAAGACATTTGCCAAATTAAGAATGAATTTTGTTTTGTTTTTTTTTTTTTTCAAAAAAAAAAGAAAAGGAATACTTTTAAGATTCAAGTTCAGAGCAGAAGAGAAACACATAAAAGCAGCCTTTCTGCTTGGCTTACTAAAGATAATTTGAGAAGGAAACAATAACATCCAGCCTTATCAAAACTTATTTACTAAATACCCCAGATCAGTAAAAACACAGCTGACCAGATATTGATTTGCTCTTACTCATATTTCAACATCTGTGTGAGGAATAAATGTGAACAGGATGGGGAGTTTCATGTTTAATTCAACATTTCATGCCTGTGGGACTCAAGATTCCTATCCAGGTGTTTTTTTCTTCCATCTTCTCAAATCTCTCAAATCCCCCTCCCTGCCCCCCAAAATGCCAAAATGCAGAAATATGATACAGAAGATGCAAGGTTTTAAACAGAATGGGCTTGAATGTCATATCACAAGTACTCAAAGTGAGGAGTTGTAGGAGAGCAATTTCTTTATCACCCATTAGATAATTACACTACAAGAAAATGAGTGATCAATTATGAGCTACTGTCTTAAAAGCACGGTAAGGAGAGTGGGAGGGAGGTTAAAAATGGTGAAGGCTTGACAGTGACTAATGTTCCTGGCAGCTTAGTGTCTATGTTTCAAACTTGAGATGGGAAGGGGGAAAAAAAACCCAATATTCTTGCTGAAACTCCCTTCAACAATTCAACAGGTGGGAGTGCCAGCAGTTAGAGGGCATAAAGCTAGACAAGGAACTGCAGAGACCACGGCTCCAAGGTGGAGGACAGCACAGGACACCACACACAGTAAAAGAGACACAAAGTTCTGTGGGCAGGGAGGGAGGGAGAGAAGGATTTTCAAGAGAAGGAGAGATAGAGAGGAAGTGGCTTAAACTGAAGATCAAAGTGGAGTTTTTCCGACCACGTAGCCCAAGGCCTGCCCTGGTGTGTGATGCACAGAAACAGCTGTCTGATGAAAGGCTGTTCCTTTCTTGAATCTGTGAGGCACGTGTACAGTTTTATTCACTGTATTGTCCTGTCAAATTTTGAAAACGTCACCGTGAGGGAACCACCCACTGCAGAGGATGTGGGGATAGAAGCCGCCAGGGACAAGCAAGGCTCGGGCAGAGAAGGGCACGTGGTCCACTCGGCAACACGTGAAGACACGTGTTCAAAAGTGGTGTGAGATAAACGGCCACAGAGCTGGCTGAAACCAGGGTGGGGCTGAGGAGTTTGACAGGTAACGTGGGAGGAAGAAGCTCCACGTCAAGACCCACCAACACGGCAAGAACTCGCAGATGGATGTGCGTGGGAGTCAGCTGGCCGTGGGAGACCAGTAACCAACGCACAGCAGGGCGTCCACCTGCGAGGGTTAACACTCACTGGAGACCGAAGACAGAAGACAGGGAAAATTTCCGATATTTAAAAACGAATCTGACACAGGGAACAATTGGGAGGGAATGACAGTGCGCTGGCTTTACTCTCTCTGCCTGAAAGGGTCTGGGTCCAAGCCTTCTCAGTAAAGCCCTCCTATGGGAGTCTTGGCAAAGCTAGCCCCTCTCCTGGAGGCACCGAGCATTCTGCAAAGATCACGTTGCATTTTAAATCCACTCGTCCTTTGTTAAAAATAAAGGGTGACCTCTGCGTGAAGGCAAGGCAGCTGTGAGATCCCCCTCATGCCCCCTCCCCCACCCTCTCCTTAGGCAAAGCCATCTCAGGAAATGCACAGCCCGGTGGCTAAAATCAGCAGCTTCCGCCATCAGGCTGTCAACTACTAACTGCATGCACCCCGGGCAGGGCACTTGCTCTGAACCTTAGCACTTCGAGCCTGACACGGGACAAGAGGTTCTCACGTAGGCTTCACGTGATGACCTAGATGTCTTCCTCTGCCCACCCTACACCAGACAGCACCTGCATCCTCCAGCGGCACTCACCCGGGATATAATTGATCCCACAGTCGATGACTATTGCCCCAGGCTTGATCCACTCCCCTTTTACCATTTCGGGCTGACCAGTTGCAACCACCAGGATGTCACCTTTATTTACCTAGGAAAAGAGGATTTTGATTTGAGAAATTAAACAGTGAGACATAAAACAAACAAACAAATAAAAATGTACACGTGGAACAGACATCCCTGAGCTTTGTATGAACTTGTTCAATGTCATCAGCTATTTTATGCAGACCACACACCACGTCTGACAGTTCCTATGCTGGGCTCATTCCTCCATGTGCCAAAATGCTCCCCACTACTAAAATCTTCCCAAATGGGGAACGTGATGAAAACACGTAGGGCAGGGAGGAGCACTGGCTTGGAGCCACAGGCCCGGCTCTAAATTACGAGGCGTTGGAAGGCTGCCCCCTCTCCTACGCAGTTCGGGGACCAGCACCTCCTGCAGAGCACTGCTTCGGGGGGATTAAAAGAGAAGGTGCGTTGTCAGCCAGGACAGGTACACGTGAGAATTCTTAGGCTCCGGGATCTGATGCAGGGTCAAGAACAAGATGTGACAGGGGTCCAGGGGACCACCGTCCACACCCCCCTCAGGAGCACCTCCACTTCTGAGGCCCCCACTGTGTCACACATCTGCGATCTGGCTGCCGTGATCCATCCCAGCTTCTCTACTGAGAATCCCTACCTTCCCACGACGCAGACCGGTAAAGAAAGAATACGATCAGAACAAAATCTGTACAACTTGGGCAAGTTTTTAAGTAGAATTTGTTTCTTCATCATGTAAAATGAGACAAGAATTAAGGGAGTTGCTGTAGGGGTTAAATGAGATATTGAGTGAAGTACATGGCAGTTTCTGCACTGAAAACCAGGTGAGAACGCCCACCGCACACGTGTGCGTACAGGCACACACAGAACCCTTCCACTCCGCTGCGGTCCCCTTACCTCCTCGCCTAGGTTGGCGGTCTTGGAGTGGCAGGTGGTCACTGTGGCGTGGTTCCACAGAAGCAGGTCATGCATGGGCGCACCGACTATCTTACTGCGCCCGACCACCACGGCGTGCCTTCCAGCAATCTGCACCCCTGAAAGAACAGCCAGGGTGAGTCAGAGTGTGGGGAGAAGTCGCCTCTTCACACACCACCTAAATGGGAAAATTCAGAACAAGTGCACAAACACGGGTTCTGAGCATCAAACAGAAATCTTCGTAAAAACATCCCTTCTTTGGCAATAATAGTCTCAGCTCTAGGGTTTCAGCTGCAAATTGGGACTTATACTGTGCCTTCCTTGCTGTGGGTTTTGGGGAGCAGACTAAGCCAAGATCCATTCATTGAGTCATAGGAGAGTGGGAAGAAAACCTACACTCAAAGAAGAAAGAAACCCTGACATACAGCTAAACAGCCATATGGAAGACAGTAGATTTACTTACATGGGAAAAATAGTTATAACAAATAGGGTACATATGACGTGCTGGACAGAAGCAAAGGAAATTAGAGGAGTATCAGTAATTCTTTCCAACTCTGGTAAGTTTATTTATGTAGTTCCTCATCCAGATTTCTCTTTTGGCATAGGGCCTGAGCCACAGGATTATTTGCAGGGAAGTGATAAAGGGGAACTTTAAATGTAGCAGAAAGCTTTCTTTTTTGATGACTCAGCATCCATTCTTCTGGCACTATCCCAATGTCCTTTCCAGGACTGACATACTCTACTCATTAAAGGAGATGATCTGGGTACTCCCCCACATTTCTTTTCTTTTTTATTTTTTAAATATTTTCTTTATTTATTTTGAGAGAAAAAGAGAGGGAGAGAGAGAGCGAGCACATGACCACGGGAGGGGCAGACAGAGAGGGAGAGAGAGAATTTCAAGCAGGTTCTATGAGTCAGCACAGAGCCCGATGTGCAGCTCAAAGTCACAAACCATGAGATCATGACCTGAGCTGAAACCAAGAGTTGGACGCTTAACCGACTGAGCCACCCAGGCGCCCCTCACTCACATTTCTGTCCCTGGCCAATGAGAGCTAATCGTATGACTGTGAGGCACAAGGCTGGAGATGCTCGGGGCAGCCAAGGAGAGCCCAAGAATGAGCCACCACAAGAAGAAAGCAGGGGTAAGACCTCAAAGACTCCACCTGAGCTCCTCTATGCAGCCCGGCTTGAGTGGACTCTTGCTTATTTAAGGTGGCTTATTTTAAACTGTGCTTCCTGTATAACATTAATTTTATTCAAAAAAGATAAGCTTCTATGTAATGCTAATATCATAAGCATCTAGAAGTAAAGCCCTCAAAGTCTGAGGTGTCTGAAAGGTACCTTATTATAGACTTTCGAGGATTCAGAGAAGGACTTGAAGCTGTGTTGGGGCAGAGAAGCTGCTGTGGCTCATGGGATTTGCTTCTGTAATGCATCGTTTGCTAAACATGCTTTAGAGTATATAAATTTAGTTGGAGGACTGAACAGTAATAGCTGTCCCAAGGCTTACAGCTTAACCTTTTCTTGCCAACCACAGAAAATTTTCATATACGTTGGCCAGCATTTTCCACTTGAAACTTCTGATCCACTTCCTTTAAATAGGACACATTTCCTGGTAAAAAATAACCTCTGCAAAAAGTGTTCATGATGAAATTAAAATACCAAGATGTTGACTAGGTGGTGGGGTAATATGGCCAACTGTTCAAGAGATCTGTTTCCAGCCATCTGTCGAGTCCTCAAACTCAACTCAGTGCCCATGTGGGGGGTTGGGACTTTTCACTTTGTCTGAATTCTTAGGACTCTATAAGTTACTTTTCCATAAAAAGCAAACTTCTTTGAAAACAAACAAACAAAAAATAATAAAAACAAAAACAAATAATTAAATAAATAAATTTCGTTGAACTCAAATAACCCTGAGCTCACATCTTGACATGGCTGCCTCTGGGACAAGTTATGTGTCTCTCGGAGCCTGTTTTCTCAAGCTGTCAAACGGTAACAGTACCTAATCCATAGAGCTGTCGAAAAAGTTTGAGAATTTAGGAAAAGCCCCCAGCCGACAGGTCGTTGTGCCAATCAAGTCCATTCATTTAGGGCCCACAGTGTACCTCCCCCTTACCTCCATGGGTCAAGACCAGACCCAAGAAACGGTGCTTTGTTTTCACATTTGTTTTTACCTGTCTGTTTGATGAGCTCCAAGCATCCTTTAGGCGTACAAGGGATGAAACAGTCATGGAGGTCACCTCTAGCAAGTTTTCCAGCACTGATGCTAGTCAATCTAAAACAAAGCAATGAAGGGAGAAATAAAGATAATTAGATGTCTTTACACTCCAGAAGCACATATGGTTTGTTCTGGAAACAGAAATATAATTGGAATCATGCAACGTGATACAGAGAGCCGAGGCGCACTCACCCATCCACATCCTTTTCGGGTACAATGGCATTGACCACTGCTTCGGTGTTAATGGGGTTCTCTGAATCTAAAGGTAGCTGCACTATGAAACCATGTACAGTGAGGTCTTCATTCAACAATGTAACGTACCTCAACACCTAAAAGAAATAGCGCACACAATTTGTGTTATACACAGAAACCAAAAAGGTGGAGAAACACTTTTTGGTTGCCCTATTTTCCCCCAGGAGTTTAATCGCAGTCCTCTGAGAATGTACCTCCCCTTGAACCTGAGAGCAATTCTAACACCATATGTAATCTTCAGTGTCTGCTAAGAACGCCATCAAGAAAAAGAGCTAAGAACTTTAATAGCAATAGCCATGTTACTCACCCAAACCAAGATCTGTGATGACAGAAACGTTCTATAATGTGCCCTTTACCACACAGTAATGTCTACTGAATGCTTGTCAACATGGCTAGCACAACCAAGGAACTGAATTTTACATTTTGTTTCATTCTAATTAAACGGCCACAGGGGGCTAGTGGCTACCCCACTGGACACAGAACGTAGAACATTTCCATGACCTCAAAAAGTTCTTTCTCCCTCCTGCCCCTTCACAGTTACCCCTGCACCCTCAAGCAACTACACTTCTGAGTTTAATCACTAATGACCTGTTTGGCCTATTCTTGAACATCACATAAATGGAATACATATTTGGTTTTTATTTATTTATTTATTTTTTAAAAAACATTTTTTTTTAACGTTTATTTATTTTTGAGACAGAGAGAGACAGAGCATGAACGGGGGAGGGTCAGAGAGAGGGAGACACAGAATCGGAAACAGGCTCTGAACTGTCAGCACAGAGCCCGACGCGGGGCTCAAACTCACGGACCGTGAGATCATGACCTGAGGCGAAGTTGGCCGCTTAACCGACTGAGCCACCCAGGCGCCCCCATATTTGGTTTTTAAAAGGCAAACAGCTACAGGTCTGGGATTGGTTTGTAGTGAATACTGCAGGGGGTTTGAAGCAAAACACACTGTGATCATGCACTGAGTATACACACAGCCATACCCCAGGATGGCACCATTTACTCTGGGTGTTTCAGAAATTTTCTGGAAGCAGAGTCTGCAAAGAAAGAATTACCTCGAGGTCTTTCATATGGTGAATGTACCAATCCCTAAAATTCCACTAAACCAAAGACCAGAGATGAAAGCACTTTAGCTGCCCCTCTTAACAGTCAATTCCTCACAGCTCACCTCAGATTCTGTGGCTGTTCTTGGTAACTTAATGTGCGTGGCTTTGATCCCAATCTGCAAAAATGAACATTTAAAACAGGCAAGAGAATGTCAGACATGGGCCCATTTCTTTTAACCAATATGACTAACAAATCAGATGGCCTTAGTCACCCTTTCACCCTTGTATGCTTGCTTTTATTTATTTAAAGAGAGAAAGTGTGCGTGTGTGCATGGGTGCGCGCGCGCGCGCACACACACACACACACACACACACACACACACACACACACACACACACACACAAGCAGGGGAGGGGCAAAGAGAAAGGGAGAGAGAATCCCAAGCAGGCTCTGCTATGCTAGGGCAGAGCCCGACACGGGCTCGATCTCGAGAACTGTGAGATCATGACCTGAGCTGAAATCAAAAGTCAAACACTTAACTGCTTAACCGACTGAGCCACCCAGGCACCTCACACCCCCGTATGGTCTGAAGAATGAGTCTCTCACTTTGACCCATTCATCCTTTACTTGTTCATTGTCACCACTGTACTAAAGCAATTTCACGTCCACTGTTCCTGCTCTTTGGGAAGTCGGCACATCACTGATTAGAAAACATCCCAGGGTAAACCGGAAGCTGCAGCTTCAGCCCTGCATTTCTGACTCAAACCTGCTATGGGCAATGAAAGCTTTTACAGGGAGGGCACAAAGGGCACGGGGTCACCAACAAGACCTGGGGAGGGGGTGGGCTGGGGGTGACGGCGCTGCCCTTCCGGGCTTTACCTCTTCCGCAGCCTTCAGCTTCACATTTATATAAAGATTAGAATCATCTCTGTCGCCAACCTAGAATAATAAATACATGCAAATCAGACGATCAAGGAAAGGCAAAGTGTACAGAAAAGCTTCTAAAGTTTTAGTTTTGATAAAAGGAATGTTTAATCATGAGATTCTTGTTGCAGAGGACTTCACAGGAGAATAGGAGAATGTTGGGGCAGAACGGAGATATGAACACAGTGGTGTTACCAATCCCTCCCCAAACAAGGCCCACCTGATTCCCACTGAAAAAGCCACAAGGCAAAAAAAAAAAAAAGTAATAAAGGAGGGGACATCTGCATCTGCCATGGGAACTAAACAAAGGAGCCACAGGCTTGCCTGAAACATGTGGAATCTGCCTTGGAGCTGCCGTACAGAACCACAGAGCATGGAGGGCTGAACTGTCATCAGGCAAGAGAAACACCATAGCTGTGGGAGTCAGGAAAACCCAGAAGGTATATTGGGCACCCTCTCTCCCACCCCCCCAGCCCCCGGGGGGCAGTGGAAAATTCTCTCGCCCAGTTACACAGAGAAGAGAAACCCGCTGGGGTGGAGCTAATCCTAGCTTACTCGGAAGAGCTATGTGAGGCAGAGGGCAGTCCGCTGCCCTCAAGACAGAGAGCAAAGTGTTGTGGTACAGGAGCAAACCCTCTGACTACCATGCCGGTCTCACTGGGTTCCCTCAGCTTCTCTAATCATGAACATACTTAAGAGTTTTTCACTGTTGGCCATATATCTGTAAATTTTTATTTTACAACTATTTTTCCACGTTCTCGTGATCAACAGTAAGTCCGGTTTCTCCCAAAACCGCAGAGGGGAAAAATGGTAGGTCCACTGATACCACAGGTAACAGACGCAGGACTCCTTTTAAGAGGACAACCGCACAGAAAGAAGGGTGAGCGCTTCCAGTCCTTGTCATGTTGATGGGGTTCCTGGAAGCTCTCCTCAGGGTCATAGAACCTGGCCTTCCTCTCAGCTTCGGCTGTCCCTTCTACAGATACTTCTCAGTTCTGCCTGCACTCATCTGAATTTCAAGAGTCAGATGAATCCTTTGACGGGAATTTGATTTTTCTATGGGTTACCTGCTTCCTGTGGGGGCACCCCCAGAATTTCAGAGCCTCTCCTGTTTCTTCTTCAGTCATTTTCTGTGTGTTCCTTGCCCCTATCATTCAAGCCCTCACTGATTCAGTTACCACATTAAACATACTCTGGGATTCTTAAATCTAAGTAGGAAAGGAGGTGGTTCCAAACACAACAGTATTGTTCCTCTCATTATCATTAATATTTAAACTACATTTATTTTTTATTTTAGAGAGAGAGCGTGTGCTGTGTGCACGAGTATGACTAGGGGAGACGGGCAGAGAGAAGGGGAGAGAATTCCAGGCAACCTCCATGCTCAGCACAGAGCCCAAAGTGGGGCTCAATCTCACAACCCTGGGACATGATCTGAGCTGAAGTCAAGAGTTGGACGCACAACCACAATTTGCCACCCAGGGGCCCCTACAATTAGTTATTTAAACTCAATTCTGAGATTAGATGGTTTTGTTATTCACTACCAGACATTTTTAAACCACAACTTCTCTGTTCTATAGTTCATCTTCATACATCCCCCAGGCAGCGGAAATGCAACTTTAAGTCACTTTCCCAGAAAAGGTATGTGGGCATTTTCTGAGTCTATGTGTATCTGAAAATATTTTTCTGCTGTGTTTGCCCTCGAGAGGATTTACCTGGCTGAATCTGGAGTCACGAAGTTTTCCTTCATAAATGCTATCTTCAGCATCTAGTGATAAGTCTCAAGTCTTTTGTTGTGGTTCTTTTACAGGTAACTGCTTTCTGTCTGCATATTTCTGAAAGAATTTTTCTAAAACTCCAAAACCAAGGGCACCTGGCTGGTTCAGATGGTGGAGTAAGCGACTGGCTCTTGGTCTCAGGGTTGTTAAGTTTGAGCCCCAGACTGGGTGTAGAGATTACTTAAAACTGAAATCTTTTAGGGGCACCTGGCTGGGTGGTGAGGGTAAGCATCTGACTCTTGATTTTGGCTCAGGTCATGACCTCATGGTTCATGAGTCCTTGCCCAGCGTCAGGCTCTGTGCTGACGATGCAGAGCCTGCTTGAGATTCTCTCCCTTTCTCTCTCCGCCCCTCCCTTGCTCTCTCTGTCTCTCTCAAAAATACACATTTTTAAAAGATGAAATCTTTTGGGGCGCCTGGGTGGCGCAGTCGGTTAAGAGTCCGACTTCAGCCAGGTCACGATCTCGCGGTCCGGGAGTTCGAGCCCCGCGTCAGGCTCTGGGCTGATGGCTCAGAGCCTGGAGCCTGTTTCCGATTCTGTGTCTCCCTCTCTCTCTGTCCCTCCCCCGTTCATGCTCTGTCTCTCTCTGTCCCAAAAATAAATAAACGTTTGAAAAAAAAAAAATTTAAAAAAAAAAGATGAAATCTTTTTTTAAAAAATTCCAAAACTGCCACCAGTTTTAAAAATAAAGTGCAATAGTTATGATTACAAGCATGTATCAAAGTTTTAAGGTAAGCCTAGTGCAAAGGAAAAGACCTCCTAAAGCCTCTCAGTATGGACACGTCATAGGGGAAAAGGTTACACAATCACTGGCAGACTAGATGCGGAAAGAATGTTTAGCTGAAAAACAGTAGATTCTTGACTGACAGTCAAGTGAGTAGGTGGAAGAGTGGTTTCCGAGAACAAATCTTAATCCCATCACAGTTTATCAAGAAAATCACTGAAGCACTTTATCAGTAATGCTAATTTCCTCCCTGAAAAAGGTGAATTGCATTATTCTAAAAAGGTCCTATCCCAGAATAAATTAGGGACTTTTTTTTTTCTTAACACCAACAGTCTGCAAACTATTTCTGTACAGGGTCAGACCGTATATATTTTAGCTTTTGGGGGCCACATACCCTGTTGTATATTCTTCTGCTTCATTCTTAACGGCTTCCAAATTGGGCAGCATTTGGATGGGGCCCCAGTTTACTGATCCCTGCTTTATACCATAAAGGGTGTTGGCCTATTTATCAATTTTTCTTTCTGCTTCAGGAACCTTCTGTAGATATTCAGACCAGTTGAGTTTATTCGTTTTATTGTTTTGTCCATGTCTTTTGTGAGGGCTGAATGAGTTACTATATATAAAACACTCTGAATAATTCCTGATAGGAAGCAACTAATGAATTATATTATTAATAATGAATATTTTATGTGCTAAAGGGATAGAAATACAGCCTCAATTTGATCTCTTATAGTGAAAAGTCAAGTCTTAATTTCCTTTAAGTATTCAGTTGTTTGGGAAGTCACCAGTCCATCGTTCTTTAAAAAAAAAAAAAAAAAAAAAAAATCCAACTTTTAGGTGTATATACCTGGACCAGATCACAAATATCCTTGACTGCAATGCTAAGGAATTAGGAAAACAAAAAGGAAAAGCAAATGGGGTGCAGAGATAGACAGACCTGGGTTCACATCCCAGACGCAGGCACTTCCTGACTGGTTTAGGGCAAGTACCCACGATCTTTTGAGCATCAGTTACTGTGACTATAAGGAAACGCGATTATAGGGCTAGTATGCAACTCAGAACAACTAGAAATATATACAAACCGTTTGGACTACAGCAGACACTCTGTATAAGCAGTACTCTCACTCCTGTAAAGGACAGGGTGGGTGTGGCTGGATGATTGTGGGTCCTGCAGCAGCAGCTAAAGACAGGCTAGCAGGGTCCAGATTAGAACCCTAAAACCTGTAAGCAGGTGACTGCAGTGGCCTCAGAGGGTGAAAGCAGTACAAACTGAAAGAGCTTATGAGAGGCACAATCAATAGCATGACATTCACTAAGGGGACTCAAGAGAGTGAGGGAGAGAAATCCTAAAGAGAAGAGTACAGGTTTCTGGTTGAGTGTATGGGAAGATGGTGTCAGTCACCAGGAGGGAAAAAAAAACAAGAGGTCCAAGGTAGCAGGGACGTGATTACAACATAATATGTAAGCCTTGCATCAGGGAAAGATGTTGTAAACTTTGGTGCTGAAGTGCAAGATGAAAATACTCTAACACTGTTTCACTGGCAGCAACACAGAGGAGACAAGCTGCAGAAGTGTTTATGTAACAAAAAGTCTCGCAATCAATAAATTCGAAATACGAGTTCAGAAGTTGATCTTAAAAACGGGAAAAAAAATCACAATATTGCTAATATTGGGATTGTTTTTTTGAATCCTTTCTGAAATCTTCTGAAAAGGTTTATAGAAATAGAGTTCTTGCCTACCACATTTCCTCTTTCTACACTAAACAATTCACAAGAATAAGTCAAGAAATAACTGGTCTCCCAAGCGAACCAAGTGAATGTCCACAACATATACCTTTGATTCTCATTAATCTGCAAAGAAATGAAAAACCCACCACAGCCAAGAACACACCCAGGCCTGTGTGCTTTTCTTCTCGGCTAAGGCCTCCTGGATAATGAACAGCAACAGGGGGAAGTATTTAAGAACCATTCACTCTGGAATTCTTGATGAACATGGAACAGAAAACTTAGTAAGGGATTAAACGATAACATGCGGAGACACACCAGAAATGTGAAGTGAGGAAGCAGCCATCTCTGAAGGGAATTTCAAACGAAAGTTATTGGCTTCCTGTCATCCAAGTCAACCCTTCAAATGTGCGTCTGTCCATGTGTCCATCTGACAAAACATTCATTGAATGCCTCCTACCAATTTGTTGAAGACGTCCTACTGGGTGAATCTGGAGCTCAGGAAGAAACCCTGGACAGAGGCCTCAATCAGGAAGGACTCTCCCGGGTAGCCATGGAACCAGGTGAGCTCACTGAGGGAAGGAATAGGTGGAAAAGGGGTTTTGTGGCTGTACCCTATGGCATCCAAATGGTTTAGGTATCAGGAAAATAAGGAACAGGAAGCAAAGGAGATCAGAGAAGAAAGGGAAGTGAGAGTTTTCCAAGAAACCAAGAGTCCAGAATTCAGAAGAAGCCCAGGTTTAGAAGTTACTGACCTATGGGAACGCAAACTGGTGCAGCCACTCTAGAAAACAGTATGGAGGTTCCTCAAAAAACTAAAAACAGAACTACCCTACAACCCAGCAATTGCACTACTAGGCATTTATCCAAGGGATACATGTATACTGTTTTGAAGGGGTGCATGCAGCCCAATGTTTAGAGCAACACTATCGACAATAGCCAAAGTATGGAAAGAGCCCAAATGGCCACTGACAGATGAATGGATAAAGAAGATGTGGTGAATACATGTACAATGGAATACTACCCGGCAATCAAAAAGAATGAAATCTTGCCATATGCAACTACGTGGACGGAACTACGGGGTATTATGCTAAGCGAAATTAGTCAGAGAAAGACAAATATCATATGACTTCACTCATATGAGGACTTTAAGACACAGAACAGATGAACATAAGGGAAGGGAAGCAAAAAGAATATAAAAACGGGGAGGGGGACAAAACATAAGAGACTCTTAAATATAGAGAATACACAGGGTTACTGCAGGGGTTGGGGGAGGTGGGATGGGCTAAATGGGTAAGGGGCATTAAGGAATCTATTCCTGAAATCACTGTTGCACTATATGCTAACTAACTTGGATGTAAATCCAACAATAAACTTTTTAAAAAAGAAAAAAGAAAAAAAAAAAAAAAGAAGTTACTGACCTAGAGCTGGTATCAAGAGCCAGGTTAAACTGCCAGATTTGGGGCAGCTTACCCACTTTTGAGGGAACCCCAAGACCCTTTCAAGTGCCAGACTACTTTATAATGATACCGTGATGTCATCTGCCTTTTTCACATCTGTATGGAGGCTGCAAAGCCAATGGTGGGTGAGACTTAGCACAAATCAAGGCAATGGCACCAAACTATACTAGTCACTGCCACACTCTCAGTAAAAACAGATGCCAATTTCACTTAAAGTGCTCTCGATTGCTTCTCGGCCTTTTGCCTAAGATCAAGTATAGAAGTGCTCTCGACGAAGCAGTAAAAATGATTAATCTTATTAAACTTCCACCCTTGCATACATGTCTTTTATATCCTGTGTGGGGAACTGGGAAGGGCTCATCAAACATTCGTGCCCCACACAGAAGCGGTGGTCTCCAGGAAAAGCCCTGTGCTTTTTCTCCTGGTCAGCTGAACTGCCACAGTTTTACATGGAACGCTATCTTTACTTGAAAAAACAGCTGACAAACAATGATTATTCACGCTTGAATATCTGGCAAATATTTCCTCAAAACTGGACAGAGCGAGCCTGCTACTTGAAGGAAAATAGCTTAAAAGTATTTGTTGCCAAAGGTAAAATCTGAGCTTTCAAGTGAAAATCAGTTTTTTTATCCACTCCTGTGAGCTCCTCAAGCTTCTCAATAATCAAAGATTCTTCTGCTAAGTGTGTTGTGATACTAATGATTGTGCTTTTCTTTACATTGCGTAATGAAATGTGTTAACATTCAGGAGATCTGCATAATTCAGTGAACCATTATTTTCTAAATGAGGAATGAAGACAAAACAAACCAAGCATGGGTAAATATCCATTCAAACTGCAACATAAAGCAGTGGGTTTGGATGTAACCAACCAGGAGAGAGTTCACTGCACAGTGTCAGATTCCACATTGCAACTAAACTATAAAAACTTACTGAGTCCTGTTGTAGTAACAAAAGTATCCACGATTACCTGGGAAGACTACAAAAACAAACAAACACAAAACAACAACAAAAAAACCCTCTTCCTTTTTACAACTATACATCTATACAAGTCCAGATTTTCTTCATATATTTCAACCAAGCCAACATGTAGCAAGAGGTTGAACACAGGAGCAGATGGGAATCCAGGTGTCTTTCATTAAGCCAGATAGTAGAGTGCAAAATAATGCCCCTCTTCTCACTAAATTTTGTTTTTTATTTTATTTAAAAAAATTTTTTAAATGTTTATTTATTTTTGAGAGAGACAGAGAGAGAGAGCATAAGCTGGGGCAGGGCAGAGAGAGAGGAAGACACAGAATCCCAAGTAGGCTCCAGACTCTGAGCTGTCAGCACAGAGGCCAAAGCGGATCTCAAACTCACAAGCCATGAGATCATGACCTGAGCTAAGTTGGACGCTTAACCAACTGAGCCACCCAAGCTCCCCTCAATTTTGTTTCCTCAAAGTTATTTTTTTCATAAGAATGTTACTCATTCTAACATATAATAAACTTACTATTGATATTTTAAAACATATAAATATTTAAAAACATTTTAACTTCTGATACAGTATACATCAACGGGTGAATCCATATAAACAAAAAGTCGTTAAGGTCTTAAAATTTTTTAAGTGTAAAGGGATCCCGAGACGAAAGGTCTGGACTACAGAAGAGGTGCCCCCAGAGAATAGCAGATGCCAGGATACAGCAACATGTACAAGCTGAGCTGAAGAAGAGCGGCCTGCAGAGAGAGCCTGAAAAGGTATGAGGAGGTTTCATGAAACCGAGAGAGAAAGAGAAAGAGAAAGAGAAAGAGAAAGAGAAAGAGAAAGAGAAAGAGAAAGAGAAAGAGAAAGAGAAAGAGAAAGAGAAAGAGAAAGAGAAAGAAAGAGAAAGAAAAGAGAAAGGAAGGAAGATGTGTGAAGTGCTTGCTGTCTGAAGTGCTACTCATGAGTTGGGAAAAGAGGACATTCGTGCAAATACACTATCATAATACCTGTAGAATTGCCAGGCCTGGTGTAAAACCGGGAATTTGCTCCTTCATCTGAGTGACTTGGTTCTTCAGTCTCTCCCTTATTTGCCTAGAGAAAAAGGAAAGGTTGGAATTAACACTGAATGTCTCAAGCGCAAGTGAGTCATTTAATAGGAGGCCGTTTCTCTTTTAAATTAAAAATACCTCCCTTGAATAGACATTATCTGGTATAATTGAGGATATTATGGATACGCATCCATTTTCCAGGACTCGAGTAGATGTGGATCTTAGATTCTAACTCCTAACTACACTGACTGGGCCATGCGGAATGAGGACATTTAGTTTAAAAGATATCAGTTGACGGCATTCAAAATCATAGAGTGAATAAATGAAAACTTGGACCAACACTTCTGGAAGGCTGTTAATCTTCATCTTTTTCAGCATTCCCCCTCTCCAGGTGCTAAATGAAAAACTTTTGCAGGAAAGAACTACAGCTCACACCTGCTCAACTTTCCCTGCTAAGATGATCACAGGGTACCCACATAAGGCTGAATGACAATCAATGAATCGCACTCCAAAGCCAATATGAATTTATAAATATATTCCAATTCACAAAAGAATTTTCCTTACAGAAGAATTTAACACAAGGTTAAAAGTATAACCTCTCATGAAACAAAGGACAAATCAATTTACCAACATACAACTTCTCGACAATACATCAAGTACATTAGATTACATCATTTGCCTTTCTTCATCTCAACCACATTTGACATACGAAATATATATGGACATTACAAACATCTCTTCCCTCTTTCTGACTTGATTAGTTCCTGCTCCAGTCCTCCACACTTATAAACAACGGACATAAATAGGCACAGGTGTTACAAGAAATAGATTATTTGGATTAGCCTCGTCAATGGTAAGAACGTTGAATGATACAAGAAGTCATACTTAAGACTTCAAAATTGTATTTCTGATGAAATTTTGAGGTGATGGGGGGGGTTCATGGAGTCTGGAGCCAACAACCAAGAAAGAATTCTTTAAAAAAATTTTTTAACGTGTATTTATTGTTGAGAGAGACAGAGACAGAGCATGAGCACAGGAGGGGCAGAGAGTGGGGGAGACACAGAATCCAAAGCAGGCTCCAGGCTCTGAGCTGTCAGCACAGAGCCCAACACAGGGCTCAAACTCACAAACTGCCAGATCATGACCTGAGGTGAAGTCGGACGCTTGACCCACTGAGCCACCCAGGGGCCCCAACCAAGAATGAATTCTTAAAGACATCTTTTGAGCAAAAAGGTGATTTTATTAAAGCAAGGGGACAGGAGCCGTGGGCAGAAAGAGTTACACTGCAAGTGTAGGGGGTGACCATTTTATGCAATCGGGAGAGATAAAGTCAAGAGGGAGTTTCCAGACTTTCACATGCTGGAGGCCTAGCTATTGTCAAGCTAAGGTGGTTTTCCCTCTAGCAAAGCATTAACTTTAAGACACTAGGGAGTTCCTGGACTTTAGGCTATAATGGGATTGCCTTTTTCTGGTAAACTGGTGGAGACTCTTATCAGTTTAACCATTTGTTTTTTGTCCTTTCCATGTTTTTGGGTAGCCTGGGAGTGTCCAAGGAATATTATACATGTCCCACTGGTGGGGGCGGGGGTGGGGGTGGGCTTGCTGTTAGCCTGCACCTTGCCCTCGGCTTGCCCCACATTCCCTCATCATCTCAAGCTTGTGACCTTATTTTTAAAAATCATTTGTATCAATTATCCCATACAATAATATAGTTCAAAAGAATGAACAGATTGTTGGATTTTTCTATCAGAGATTTGACCTGGAGATCACAGTTCTGCTCTAACACAAGAGAACAGGAAACACGTGGCATTTCCACTGGCCCTGCCTCTGAAACTCCCCAGCAGTCCTAGCCTTGGCTGCCTCCCCACCATGACAACTAGGTGTAGTGCTGGGCTACTCAACTCTCTCCTGTCCCCTCCCTTCCCTCCAACCATTATATTAACACAAAGGCCTAGGCACAGGTTCCTACAGGTTCTCCTTTAGCCCTCCCAACCCAAACAAAGCTCACTTGGGGGGAACCATTGCCAGGCACAATGTAAGACATTAACAAGGAACCATGAGAGGAAACAGCTTGTTGCAGGGATTCCCTGCTTTTCAAAAGTTCAGGTTTGCCACTTTGCTTTTCAGAAAAACCTCTGTTAATATCTGTTTTCACTAGCCCAAAGGAATACAGAGGATTTTTGCTTTATGGGAAAAAAAAGCAAAAACAAAAACAAAACAGCATTTAGTGTTTGTTTTGCAGCAAGCCCTTCCTGAAGGGCACTCCCCAGCTCCCCCCTGGGGAACTCAGCAATTCAGCATGAAGCCATGAGAGCTTTGAACTGTGTGAGTGTCTGGGCTTTATCTCAATGTATTTTGCCCATCTATTAGCAAGATGTGTCCTCAGGTATCAGAGAAGCCTAAGTGAGGTTATTTTTTGGGTCTTGGAATGCTCGAAAAATTTTCCAAACCTGCTTCTTTTCTTTGTGCCACTTTGGTTTATGAAAGGTTTCATAGGAATACTGTACTGTCGAATAGTGGAGGAAACCTGTATCCGAAATTCTCAATAATGTTACGAGATGGCCAAGGGAGGAGAGGCCTTCCTATTTCAAGATAAAGAAACAGGCTCTAAGCAGTCATGTGGTGTTCTGAAAGCCAATTAGCTGAAAGCAGCAAGCGCAAAGGCTCTGAGTGGGTAAATGGGGTCCCAGGAGAAGCGGTAACCGGATAGGGTAAAGCGGGGTGCCTGTCTTTTATTCTGAATGTGATAGGAAGCTGTTAGAAGACTTGGAACAGGGCTGACATGACAGGACTTAACATTTCTGAAAAATTACTCCTGGCTGCTGAACTGGGAACAGACTAAAGGGAGAATGGTGAGAATCTGGGACACAAGCAAGAAGCTATTCAAATTGCAAAAATCCAGGCCAGAGGGGATGGTGCCTTGGACTCTGGTATCCATAGCTGGCAAGAAGTGGCTGGATTCTAGATATATGAACATGAAGCACAGAGAAAATGAGGGGCTACCGATGACTCTTGAGGTTTGGGGAGGGGGTGTAAAATAGAGCTGGGAAGATTGACAACTACAAATATTTTAAGGCACAGAGCAGATTTCATACTGATACTGTGAATTCATTTCCCAAATCTTATAAGGATTCTAGAATAATGACCATCTGAGGCCTGAAGAAGGGACTCTAGGGACAACTAGAAGTAATATCCTTACCCAGCAGGTAGAAGCTATGAGAACCCAGTACTACAAGGTGGTATAGGTGGAAAATATTTCAGCCCACTAGGTTAAGAGCAAAGAACAAAATGTTCTGTATTTTCTATGCTATAATTTAAATGGATCTAAGTGTGCAATTTTTTTTTTTCTAAAAAAGATCACAGACTGAGATCAGTTACAGTGACTCCCTTAAGCTTTTCTGTAAGAAGCAGGACTGTTTTTGAAGTTGCATTAGCAGGGTTATTCTTCCAACTAGAAAGATTTGTTTAAAAGCTAACATTTAGGGGGCGCCTGGGTGGCGCAGTCAGTTAAGCGTCCGACTTCAGCCAGGTCACGATCTCGCGCTCCGTGAGTTCGAGCCCCGCGTCGGGCTCTGGGCTGATGGCTCAGAGCCTGGAGCCTGTTTCCGATTCTGTGTCTCCCTCTCTCTCTGCCCCTCCCCCGTTCATGCTCTGTCTCTCTCTGTCCCAAAAAAAATAAATAAACGTTGAAAAAAAAAATAAAAAAAATAAAAATAAAAAAAAATAAAAGCTAACATTTAGGTCTCCTTATGAGACATGATCAGAATAGCAATGAAACATTTAAAAATGCACATAAACCACAATCAGCAAGAATTAGACAGCCCAAAACACTAAAGCAATAGGCAGAAACTTTTCTGTTTTAGCGAGGAGAAAAAAAAAATCAAGATTGTTATAATTAAAAAAAAAAAAAAAAACTGGGTGCCTCGGTGGCTCAGTCGTTAAGCATCTGACTTGGGTTCAGGTCATGGTCTCACGGTTTGTGAGTTCAAGTCCTGCATGGAGTGAGTATGAGACCGGCTTCTGGTGAGCCCCATTTCTCTCTTTCTCTCTGTGTCTCTCTCTCCCTCTCTCTGCCCCTTGTGGTACCGCCCTCGCTCACTTGTGCCCACTCTCTAAATAATAAATGTTTAAAAATTTTTTTAATTAAAAAATGTTTTTAAAAAAATTTAAAAAGACAGTTGTAATAAGGTCTCCACGGTCCCTTATAAGGTTTTCCCTGCCTTGGTTTCTGAGTTGGCCACTAACTGAGGAACTCTGGAATGAAAAGCAGAATAACAACAGCCAAGTGCAAGCATGCTTGAAGCTCAGAAACTATAAAAGACATGGAGAGAAAAGTTAACACTCTCTCCCTCATCTACCTTTATTTTAGGGTCAGAGAGCTATGAGGAGTTAAATGCTGGGAAACTCTTTAGTTTTCATAGTTCATTACTTCCAGAAAGCTAAAATGCCACATCACAGAACACCTTCTGAAACACTGACACCCGCTAAATCAACAGAAACTTTCTTGAGTTGCAGATGCCTTGATTTCCAGCCATGGCCCATGAGGTTACACTGCTAATAAAGATTCAGGGAAAAGTGAGGCAGAAATAGGCACTTGGAGAACACCCCTGATGCCTGGAAGGTAGACCTCCATATGCCAGAGTCTCACCATCCTGCATGAACATTCTCTAAAACCTAAGGGAAGATACATCTCAATCTCAGTGGAGGAGAAATCAGTACTAAAGTGCAGGTGAATGTGGTAGGACAAAGTGGCAGTAAACCATTAAAGCCTCTGGTCCTGTTAAACTGATACTAGTAAAATAATCATAGCCGATTAGATACAGACACAGATGCAGTTTTAACTAAGTTGCTACTGGCATCTAGTGGGTAGAGGCCAGGGATGCAACTAAATATCCTACAATGCAATGCAAACAATTACTAGCCCAAATGTTAATAGTACCCAAAGTTGAGAAGCATTGCTATTGGCCAATAAAATGCAATGTCTGGACGTATCTTTTTGTCTAAGGGGTGAAAAGCAAGGTAGAAATCATTTATATTTCAGGACACCCGGGTGGCTCAGTCAGTTAAGCAGCTGACTTTGCCTCAGTCATGATCTCGCAGTTCGTGGGTTCAAGCCCCGTGTTGGGCTCCGTGCTGACAGCTCAGAGCCTGGAGCCTGCTTCGGATTCTGTGTGTGTCTCTCTCTCTGTCCATCCCCTGCTCGCGCTCTGTCTCTCTCAAAAATAAACATTCAAAAAAATTTTTTTTTAATCATTTATATTTCAACCTGTCAAAATTTGTTTAAATCTTTATAGATAAGCGTCATGTGCATTACTATTTTCTCCAACTTAACTTCTGCCACATACAGTTGTTAAAGAGTCTAATCAATAAGTCAAAGATGCATGTCCCTATAGAATCACATTACCCCCAGAGAGTCCCAGTCAGATAATACCCGTAAATAGTCACCCAGATTTCTTTTGCCAAAGTTGTACAATTACTCCTGGAAAAGCCCAGTACAAATTACAACTCATTCTTTATGATATAAAATGTTGGCTCATTTTCAAATTTTGGACATTTTATGACAGAGACAAAAGCATTGCTAAAATATAACCCAACAGGGCCATTTCAACAGAAGCTATAGGTAGAAAAAGGAGGCAGTAAAGGGTATTTAACCACCTGGCTGAGAAATCTACATGATGAAAATAAAGCTGCCTCAGTCAACAAACACTGAAATACAACACAAGCTTAGAGTAATTCCCAAGTGATTCTCAAAGGTGAACAGAATATACCTTTAGTAACCGATCAGAGAAAAAGGAAGGACATTCATCTTCATTCAGTATGTAGGGCTTTTCTAAAGGACACAAATTTCTTTTGCCCAACTTCCCAAGGAGTAAATTATTGTTGTAAGGTTTTAACTGTGCAAAACAACACACATATTTTATTTGCATTGTTTTCATGTTGTTCATTTGTTGTTTTATCTCATTTGTCCATACAATGTTATGCTGCTAAAAATAAATACTTCAAATTAAAAAACAAAAACAAAAACAAAAACACGTAGTTTCTTGTAAAAAACAATTGTGATTGTGAGGCCACCTAGTGTTCCAAGAAATACATATATTTCAAATTCCTAGTTAAGTTAAATTAAAAGTCTAAATTACCTTCTTGTTAGAACTGTTTCAATTATTAAAAAAGAAAGGGGGAGGGAGGTGGGGAGGGTTGTCCTGGGGTGGCTCAGTTAGTTAATTGTCAAACTTGATATCAGCTCAGGTCATGAGACTGAGCCCCGTGCCAGGCTCTGGAGCCTGCTTGGGATTTTCTCTCTCTCTTTCTCTCTCAAAATAAAAAAATAAGCATTTAAAAAACACCTGATTGTTTTCACTGATACATGGTATAATAGCAACAGCTATACTGTATCAGTATACAGATCAACTAGTATCAGTACTTTCCTTCATTATGTTGAAGAATAAAATATTTAATATAAGAATTATTATAATTAATGCAAATATACACTAAACTTGACAGACACCTCAAATATATATTTGAAAACTTAATGTGAATCCATTTCATGCTCCAATAAAAATTTCTAATGTAAAATTCTTCCATCCAATCTCTCCAAGACCTAAGGAAGGTAAAGTGCCTGACATTCAGGACGTGAAAACAGCTAATGGCGTAAAATTCTAGTGAATCTTCTAATTCTCAGTGAGTATACAGGGTATCATTAATCCATATACACAATGATACAATAACTACTTTCCTTAAGTTTCTAGATCAGGGTTTATCAATCTCGGCACTACTGACATTTGGGCCAGGTAATTATTCGTTGGAGGGGCCTCTTCTGTGCACTGTAGGATGCTCTGGAACATCCCTGGCTTCTACCTCTTGATGCCACCAGCATAGATGACAAGTCCCCAACCGACAACCAAAAATGTCTCCAGACACATCCAAATGTGCCCTGACTAAATGTGCCTTGGGGTGGAGAAAAGGGCAAACTGGCCGCATTTGAGAACCACTGATCTAGAGAGAACACATGGAGCTGGGAAACCAGGTTGAACTGGTCAAGAAAAGCTTCCTGAAATGTACAATTTTAAAAGTGGATTAAATGTGCATTAGAGAGAGAGACAGACAGAAAAAAGGTGCATTAGAAAAAGGTCACAAAGTGGAAAACACTGCCAAGTCCAGGTGGACACAACCAAGTGTGGTAGGATTGCTAAACAATGTGGTCCCACCACCCTTCCCCCTCACAGGGGAGAGGGGGAAGCTTTTACCCTGATCCAACAAACTTGGTGACATTAAGAATAGAGAGCACAGCATTGCTAAGCTTTCCCTTTCCTCTCAAAAAGTCAGGATTCCAAATTTTGGGGTATAATTATACACAGAAATGTGCTGGAAAGCAATCCAATTTTTAAAAATAACTCTGTAAGCCCAACAAAATGTATAACTACATCTGGCCGCTAGGCCACCATTTTGTAACTGTCAGTTGGTAACAAGAGTTATGAGACATCACAGGATGGCCCCACGTATGAGGCTCTGTAAGCAAGAGCCCAACACGCAGAGTTAGTCTCCCCATTAACCACACATCTGGCCATCAGAGCTGCTTTTGGGCCCAAGTCCAAGAGGTCTTTGGATCATCATCCAAGCAGAATGTGGAAAGAAGGTGGAAGACTGGGGGCCTCTGGTTGGAGAGGAAGAGCAGGCCAAGAGCTCTATCTGAGAAAAGCCTCACAAAGACCTAAGCTTTCTGCTTTTATGGAAAGCTAAAGGAAAAACTTGGGTAAAAAGGGCTTACATCTAAAAGGCTGCTTGGGGATACTGGGTGGCTCAGTCCACTGAGCGGCCGACTTCAGCGCAGGTCATGATCTCACAGCTCAGGAGTTCAAGGCCCACATCAGGCTCTCTGCTTACTGACAGCTCAGAGCCTGGAGTCGGCTTCAGATTCTGTCTCTGTCTCTCTCCCCACCCCTCAAATATAAATAAACATAAAAATTTTTAAGTAAATTATAAATGAATGAGTGAATGAATGAGTGAATGAATGAATAAATAAATAAATAAATAAATAAATAAATAAATAAAATTTTAGGAGGCTGCTTACAAGGACTAGTACTTGGAACCAAAACGAAAGATCATTTATCACGTTAGGTCACTGAAGATAAGTTCCTTTTAGGCTCTAGCAAAACCTTTTACAGAAATACTCCCTCTTTCCTGGTACTCCTCAAACACCAGTAACACAAAGCTATACCTCTCCAGCCCAGGCTCTAGGGGAAGAACTTCTTATCAAGGGTGAAAAGAAAAACTTAGCTAACAAAGCAAGAAGGTTTGACTTGTCTCCAACCTTGAAAATGACTTTCTGAAGAGCAGTCTGGGAGCCTTCCAAACTGATTTAATTTGTCCTTTCATCTCCTAACAGGAGGATACAAGTTTGCAATTTCTTTTGGCAAGCAAGTAACAAGCCCTTGGCTAGGAAGAAAAATACACTGTGGAGTCCCTGCCATCAGCCTTATAACTCTTCCCCCCACCCCCCACCCCCCCAGCCTTGTAAGTCTTGGTCAAGTTAATCATTCTGGCCAAAGCTTCAGAAACTGCAAAATGGAGGGTGAGGTGGCCAGGGTGGCTGAGGAATCCTGACTGTGGCACCATCCGCCACCCACTCCTTCAAGCTCACGGAGGGACAGTGCCAGGAGATACCTTATAGGAAAGTATCAAGGGGAGCTAACTGCACAGTGCAGGGGTGCTGGGAACTTTCAACACTATGGATCAGACCTCAGTGGATACAGTTGTAACCACAGTAGCTCTGTGGTTCTGAGAGCCTTACATTACACACCCTTTTAATCCTCTCTGCAACCCCAGGGTATAAATGATTGCTACAGCCACCCCCACAGTACAGAAGAGGAAAAGAGAGGAAAGCGAGGCTCACTAACTTGCCCTGGTCTTTCTACCCTGCTCAGCCCCTACCAGGGTCCATGGAAGGAGAGGGTGCCTTTTCCCTCTGCTCCAGGGATCCTACTCCATGCTAGGCTAACCTGATATTCCTTCTTCCTGAGGGATACACAAGGGACCACACACCCCTACTCAAAGCCCCACTGTCCAAATCCCAAACTGCCTGGTGCCAACCTTCGTGATGGATGAGGACAGACACTTATTCTTGGGCCACATCCTCAGGATTTTCGCTGGAGCCATGGCCACAGTAGTTGGCTGCCAGCTCGTCTCTGCCAGGGTCCGCTTACAACAATACTCCAGTAGCCTAGATAGGCGGCCTAGTTACAACCTTGCAGAAGATCCCACTCCCCTGCAAGGCTCCCAGAGTCAAGCCAGCTTGGGCATTCGAGGTTCCGTGTAACTTCTGAAAGGCCTGCACTTTGGATCTCATTACAGGCAAATCTTTTTAAGCACAAAAGGTCTACAGGTATTTTATCTACAGGACAAAATGAAAAGCTTATCAACATTTAGCAGCCCTTCTCTGTGGTGGGCAAATTCTTTTCACAGAAATAATTTTTCTAGCCCTGGAGCTAAATGTATAGCACGGTTCCATTTTTATATTTGATCAGTAGGACAAATTCTAATTTTAAGGTTCAAGGTTATAAGGCAGCTACCAAAGACACAGCCTGGATAAACACAGACACCACTTATTTATTCAACAGATACTAACTACAAAGCACCAATTCATTAAAACCTACCATGGGCCAGGAACTGCTCCAAATGCTTTCAAAGTAATGAATGACTCATTTAATTTCAACAACCTTATGAATTATGTGCCATCACTATCCGCAACATGCAGATGAGGAAACTAAGGCACAAAGAGGTAAATTAAGTTACCCGTGCTCCCCAGAGGGAGCAGCGCTATGTCTAGATCTGGGGATTCCGCCCACAGGGAGCATACAAACTTATCCAACTTGCTCTGCTCAACCCAGAAAAACTAAGAGCACCTTCTCTCAGTGCCTGACAAGTAGCAAGCTGCCTGTCTCTTCACAACCAGTCTTTGCAGAAAGAAGACCTGACCAAGAAAAATGCCACCAATGGAGGGAGTGGGCTCAGGTATATCAAACAGAAGAAGGAAAAGCAAACAAATCACACAAAATCCAGCAAGTCTCACTTTGAAAAGCACACACAGGTAAGAATTGTAATTTCTAGCCTAAAAACCAAATTGTGGAGGCCACTTTTAGGCAAGCAGGCTTGAGCAAAGGAATGCAGAAAGGGCCACAGTGACCACCAGGCTGAACACAGACAGGCCCATCAGGCGACCCACCCTGAAATATCCAGAGGCCCTAACCGACCAATGGGCTGCTTACAACCAGCCAGTTACCAAAAAAGGGAAAATTCCATATGTCACCAAACCTCTCATTTTCCCTCCTGAAAAGCTGCCTCTTTCCACTGCCTCCAAGCAGACAGCCTCTCCTCTCCCTCGCTGCATATTCAATAAACTTGTACCTCCTTTGTTCTGCCTCAGGTGAATTCTTTGACCTCCCTCGTCCCCACAGGCTTCCACCTGATTGTTGCCCCGCATTTAGGGCCCCCATCTGATCAGGAGATACCCCATTTAGGCACCACACAAATCAGGGCGGTTCCTCCATCTAATTTCCATCCCTTTGTCTCTTTAAGGACACCTCTTCTAAGCCAAGGTGGTGGGTCACCGCCAAAGATAGTGTACTTCACCCAGTTATGCTTAGTCAGCTTCTCTGGGGCCCTCACTGTTGACCCTAAGGCAGTCATTTAATAAAGAATGAGGTCAAAGGTCCGTGGCACAGGCTTGCTTTTGGTCAGGAACCCTCTTCCCCATAACATCGGTAGGCTCATGGCCCCACAGCCTTCAAGTATTTGCCCCAAAGTCACTTTTACAATAGTATGAGCTTAATTCCAATATTTAAAATTACAGTCCCCCCATGTGGCAGGAATCTCTGTCCCTCTCCCTTGCTCTGGTTTTCCCTTTGGCACATCTCACCACCTCACATTTTTGTACCTACTTTATTGTGTATCTCTACCTATCAATACAAACTCCAGAAACAGGGATTTGAGCTATTTTGCTTACTGCCATCATCTCTTGGTCCTGAAGAGTGCTTGCATACGGGAGGCACAGAGATATTTGTTGAATAAGTCAATAAGTACCCAAAAACGACACACACTTGTCTCTGACCCTCAGATCTCTCCCAACTGTCAGACTTGGACTGCAGCCTTCAAACTCCCCTTAAGGGAGAAATGGGGTGTTCCTCCCAAAGGGAGACAATTTGGCAACTAGATCCAGATTTCCCACAGGGTAGAACAGGCAGAGATGGAATCTGGAAATGATGAACTTTGTCTAGTCCTGGCTTCCAGGAAGGTATAAAGGAATAATAAAATAATAAATGATAAAAAATAATAATAAAATAAATAATAAAATAAACAATAAAAGTAAACAAAAGTCAAGGATGGTCTTCTCAGCAGTGGGAAGCACAACAATGAGAGACTGCTGTTAAATAAGACAAAGATTAGTTTACGAAATTCCTTTCAGCAAAGTTATAAGTGCCTGATAGCATGGAAAATGCCATGTGCTGGGTGAACGAGACTTGGTTCCAACTGAACCTCTGCCATTAACCTTTGGCCAAATCGCATCACTTTCTAGCCTCAACTATTATTGCCTCAGCTGCAGGATGGGATGGATCGAGTGGACTGGATTTTGGAGAAATTCTGACTGTAGAACTCATGGCCTGTTCCACTCTTTCTCCCCCCAAGGAAGGGATTTTACATTCCAAACACTGTATCAGGGAAGAAACTGCCCAGAGCCCTTGAAGGCTTGCAAATTTATCCCCAGAGAGACCCAACAGTTGCTGGCAACCAAGAAAGCTGATCTGAAACTTGGGGAATGAGGGACCCTTTCCTTGGACTCCAGGATCCCTGGTTGCAATGTAAGAAGTTCACTTACCTTTCCTCTCAAGGGTGTCCCTGACCCAGTAAAAGACGACAGGTGGGGATACCCTGCCCAGAGCCTCCGCCTGCAATCCAGCCTACTCAAGCTGAACCTTGTTCTTCAGATTCCCACTGAGCCAGCAGCCAAGTCAGAAACCTGTTGTAGCCTGAGTACAAATTGCTGGGGAATTGCAAGATCCCCATGAGCCAGGAAGGCTGTTCCCCCTGCCAAGGCTCCCTCTCTCTGAGGAACTGTGAGTACTACAAGCTCCATGAAGGTCAAGGTGGCAAGGTATGGCAGTCCCTGAACCATTTTATTAGCATATGAAAGACAGATCTTCTGTAAGGACAAGGAGACCTTGGTCTTAATGCTCCTGTAAGAACTGTGTTAGGAACTGACTGCTCTACCACAGGGCAATGTAAAAAGTTAGCTATGTCAGCTCTGAGCAGGCTGGGTAGAGGGGACCCCTCCAGTACCTGGAACAGTCTTTTCCAGAGAATGCTTTCAATCCTTATAGCCAAATCGCTGCCATACTTCAATGATGAGAACTGGATCTATATGTAAGGTTTTAAATAAGTGGTTCTCAGTTTCAAGATGCATTAGAATCATAGAAATGAGCTTTTAAAAGATTTAGAGAATATTTGAATCCAGTGGCTTATTGCTAGCCAATTCAAATGAAATCAGTCTGGTGTGGGCACCAGGCATTGATATGTTTCAAAAGTACCCTATGAGACTCATTGGCAAAACTATCTTGGAAAAGACTGGCAATTTCTACTAAATACAATTACACATATTTGTCCTACTACTCTACAATCCTCTTAAATATGTAACCAACAGAAATATGCATATGTTCCATCAAAAGACATGCAAAAGAATGCTCATAACTCTTAATCACCAAAACTAGAAACCTAAGTGTCCTATTTACTGGATGAGTAAATAGTAGCATATTCATATAGTAGAATACAATACAGCAATGAGAGTAAATGAACTACAACTACATGCAATATGAAATAATCTCAGAAACACAATGTTCATTGAAAGAAGCCAGACCCAGAAGTCTTTATGCCATACAATGTCATTTATATAAAGTTCAAAAACGGGCAACATTAATCTACACTGTTAGAAGTCAGGTGAATGACTACCATTGAGGCACCTGGGTGGCTCAGTTGGTTGAGTGTCCAACTTTGGCTCGAGATCTGAAGGTTCATGAGTTCGAGCCCCACATTGGGCTCTGTGCTGACAGCTCGGAGCCTGGAGCCTGATTCAGATTCTGTGTATCCCTCTCTCCCTGCCCCTCCTCTCCTCTCAAAAACAAATATTTCTTAAAAATGATGACTTTTGGGGCGCCTGGGTGGCGCAGTCGGTTAAGCGTCCGACTTCAGCCAGGTCACGATCTCGCGGTCCGTGAGTTCGAGCCCCGCGTCGGGCTCTGGGCTGATGGCTCAGAGCCTGGAGCCTGTTTCCGATTCTGTGTCTCCCTCTCTCTCTGCCCCTCCCTGTTCATGCTCTGTCTCTCTCTGTCCCAAAAAAAATAAATAAACGTTGAAAAAAAAAATTAAAAAAAAAAATGATGACTTTTGTTGGGGATGGTGACCGGAGGTTTAGGAAGGGAGGGCTTCTTGGGTGTCAATGCCATTTCTTGATCTGGGTGCTATTCAGTTAAGTTCAGTTGCAAAAAATTCATTGAGTTGTATACTTGTGATAGGCACACTCACTGTATGTATTAATGTTTAAAGTTTTTGTTTGTTTTTTTTTTTGAGGGGGAGGGGGGGCAGAGAGAGAATCCCAAGCAGGCTCTGTGGTCTCAGCACAGACCCCAACAGGGGCTTAAACTCACAAACCACGAGATCATGATCTGAGCCAAAATCAAGAGTTGGAAGCCTCAGTGACTGAGCCATCCGGGCACCCCTGTATGTATTCATGTTTAAATAAAAAGAAATAGTAAACAAAATCTTCCTCAGTGACTTCAATGTGAGTTAATATTGGGAACCACTGAAATAGATCTCAAGCACCTATCACTGTCAAAAAGATCATGAATCAATCATCCATGTATACATCAACTAATTTCTAATCATTAACACAGCTAACATGTGTTGAACACTTATTACGTGTCAGGAATAACTCTAAATGTTCTTCAGCTAAGAACTCATTTAATTTCTCCTAACAACTCAATGGTCTACATATTATCTTTATTTTACATCAGAGGAAGTGCTGGTATAGATAGGTTAACTAATTTGCTTAAAGCCACATAACTAACTACTAAGGAAAGGTTTCTAGGTGTTTTGGACATAGACATAAACATAAACAAGACAATGCATGTATTTGCCTTTGTGGAGTTAACAAACATATTTAACTTGCTCTCCACTCAACAAAAACGTACCCGTTAAGCACCTATTTTCAGTGGCCTGCCAAGAAGCAAGCCTAAATTATCTCTTCAACCAGTCTTTTTAAAAAGACTTTATCAGAAAAAGCCACTGGTAAAGGGAGTAGGTTTGACTGAAGGCAAACCAAAAGCAAAGTCAAGCAGAAACAATGTAATTCAGCATACCACATGTTCAAAAGCACTCAGATGTATTGTGACTTCCAGTCTAAAAGTCTGGAGTTTCTCTTTCCCAATGTGGAAGATTCATTACCATTTACTGTACATCTCACCTTCTTTGTCCACCATCTCTACCTTCCAGGAAAAATCATTTTGCCCCAGGATGATTTTCACTACCAGTGACTCCCTAATACACTCAAAAACTTTTTACTCGCAGAGTTGGCAGGTTTACAAGACAATTACTGTTGCCAACTACGGTAGTTATTAAATAACTGCGAAGTCAAAGGCCCCAAGATCAACCTCCCGGAGAGTCACACAAAATGTATCCTTTCCTCTTCTACTCTCATATTTTCCCACTAGTCACCTCCCAGACAAAAAGCAGCAGGGTGTACTTCTTGGGAGTAAGTCTGGCAATCATATCCACCAGTTAAGCATTTACATTTCCTATATAGGTAGAACAAGCAGAGGCCAAATGCTACACAGAATAGTGTCAGGACTCAGGAACCAAACTTGAAAGTAACTCTAGGGCCTGGATGCAGACAAGGGTATTAGAGGAGCATGAAATTGAAGGGAAAGCAAAAGCTTATTGGGTTCCACTTAGCAAATGATGACTCAGGTGTAGTGGGAAAGCGATGGTTGGAAGAGGTCCCTCCGTCACTAATCAGTCTTGTACCCTTGTCGTTTTGTCACTCATTAATCTTACTAATTTGTCTCCTCAGCTCCGAATTACAGCGTAAGTGAGGAAACTGCATTTCTGAGTTCTGATATGGTGCTGCAGACAGTCCCAACCACTCTCTTCTGGCAGAGAGCCGTCAGCAGCTGCATTTTGCGGAGCACAGTCGGGCGGGTTAAGAAAACTGGTCCAAAATCCAATAGCCAGCCGGCCCAGCCATCAGGGAGCCCTTCTAGAAACGCGGACGGTGCCCAAGTCCCCATTTTTTCGACTGCAGGGGATCGATCTTCAAGTGTGATGGGTTCAACACTATGTCCTCCCCCACGCCCCCGGCCAGCCTTACTCTTGCGCTACAAGTGTCCCTCCAGCAAAAAAAATGGGAATATGGGGACCTGCATACTCTGCTCAGAACCCTCGCCTGCAGCCCAACATGCCCTAACAACAATGACAGGTGCTTACGCGGAGACCACCTTCCCGTTCAGGATTTCCGCCGGTGCCATGGCCTTTATTAGTCCGCTGCCCACGATGTACACCACAAAAACTGAGGATCCAGTAGCTCCACTGGCGCGCTGGCCAGCACAACCCACGTGCTTAGCGACCACCCCCGGAGATCATGCTACTGCGCCTGCGCCACCCGCCCCTCCCCCCCTTCGGCCCCGTCGATGCGCATGCGCAGTCCGGAAGGACCTAGGCACTTCTGTAGTGAAGAGCCGGGATTTGGACTTCCGAAAGCCCCGGAAAGATGGATGAACTCGGTGATGAGCGACTAGAGGGAATGATTGGCTGGTGGAAGGCGTAGTTTCAGATTGCGCCTTCGGGTGGGGCGGGGAACTGTCCGAAGAGGGGTCTGGCCTCCAGGCCAGCTCTCCGTGGGCGGAGCAGTGGGCGGAGTCGGAGGGGAGATCTCGCGGGAGAACGGTTTCGCGCGCGCGGGAGTGAGGCGGGTCTCTGGGGCAGAATTGCTCCCTGGGGAAGGTGTACCCCGGGGGCTGAAGGCGCGTGGCTTCCCCGGGAGAGTTCCGCCGGTCTCCGCGCGGGGTACCTGGTGGGGCGCAGGGCTGGCCTGGGGCGGCTTCTTCTCGCCCACCGGCGCTGTCAGACTGGTGTGGGGCTTCCACCCCTATTCTGAGTCCGAGGGTCCGAATAGCGCCCGTAACCCTTTTGAAATCTCGGGTGACTCCTGCTCATCCAAGGTCGAAGCGCTCTGGGTGAGACCCCTCTGAGCTGAAGCGCCGCCAGTCCCCAAGCGGCCGGGGTAACCTCGGGGTCGGTCAGTGCAAGCAAGGAGGGTCGTCGGCTCAGCAAGCCTAAATTTTGTCAGCTCCCCCGCGAAGATCTAGGGTTGGAGGGGACGGACGCTGCTTGAACTAGGCGCCAAGTGACCCAAGGAGGGGACACTCCCTCCCCGCAGGCTCCACTCCGGAAGCGGGATGGGGCGTTTGTCCGCTCAGCTCTAGAAACTAGCTGCGTTCTTACTGTGTGGTCATCCCGGTGTAGCTGTAAAGTTAAGTTGTTCGGATCACTTCCTTTATTTTTTACCCCCAGTTTTACCGAGAGATAATTAACATATAATCCATGTAAGCTTAAAATGTAGAATAATGATTTGATCCCCGTGTATGTTATGAAATAATTACCACAAGAGGGTTAGTTAACATCTCCATTCTCACATAATGACAGTAGTTTGTGTGTAACAATAACATTTAAGGTTTACTCCCTTAACTTTCAAGTGTATAATACAGTATTGATGGTTGTTGGTTGTAGTCACCATGCTGAACATTGGATCCCCAGAACTTACTCTTCTTAATCGCTGTAAATTTATACCCTTAGATCGCCCCATTTCCCCTACCCCCTGGCAATCACCATTCTATTCCAATGAAGTAGGCTTTTTAAGATCCACATATAAATGATATCAGTATTTTTCTGTCCCTTACTTCATTTAGCCTATGCCCTCAAGGTCCACGTTATCCTAAAAGGCAGGATTTCCTTTTTTAATAGTCTTGTGGGTAGGTGGGTTGGATTGTGTATAACATTCTCTTTATCCATTCTTCCATGGGAATAAGTTGTTTCCATATATTGACTATTGTAAATAATGCTTCGATGAACAGGAGGGTGCAGATACCTCTTTGAGATAGTGATTTTGTTCAGGTCATTTTGGATTGACCAAATATCTGGGTTTCTTATAAAACATCTTTTACAGTGGCATGCTTCAACTAATGGCAGAGCTCATCTTCTGACCTTTTTTCTTTTTTTTTTTTTTTTTTTAATTTTGGGCTTTTGGTAGGTGACTTTGGCCTTATTCCTAAATTCCGAGGATATTTTACAGTAGCCTTATATAGAGAGTCAGAGAATCTCTTTTTTGTTTTATTAACAGTTTTATTGAGATATAATTTATATGCCATAAAATTCACCTGATTTAAGTGTACAACTGAATGATTTTTGGTTGATTTACAGACTTGTACAACCACCACCAGTAGAATTAAATTTTTTTTGGTGAACTTTTTTCTAGTAATTGCATTTACTTTACCATTCTTAAAGTTTGCACGAGTAGACAAAATAGAAGTACAACTTAATAATACATAATATGGGGGTGCCTGGGTGGTTCAGTCAGTTGGGTGTCCAACTTTTGACCTCAGCTCAGGTCATGATCTCAGGGTTGTGAGTTCAGGCTCCGTGTTGGGCTCCATGCTGACCATGGAGCCCACTTAAAAAAATAATAATAGGGGCGCCTGGGTGGCTGAGTCATTTGAGCTTCCGACTTCGGCTCAGGTCATGATCTCACCGTTCGTGAGTTCGGGCCCCACACCGGCTCTGTGCTGACAGCTTGGAGCCTGGAGCCTGCTTCGGATTCTGTGTCTCCTCTCTCTGCCCCTCCCCCGCTCGTGCTCAGTCTCTCTCTCTCTCTCTCTCTCTCTCTGTCAAAAATAAATAAACATTAAAAAAAATTTTTTTAAATAATATATAATATAGTGATGTAATGTAATATCTTAATATGAGGACCTCTGAACACATACCCTTATATTGTGTTTGACCTAAACAAGTAAAATTAAGAGGAAAATTGAAGCAAATTTTCCTGGTAAATTGCAGGTAGTGAAACTTTTGTGGCTTATAATACCAAGTACATATTGACTATTTCAGCTGTCTTGTTTGCTGAGGAAGATGGCAAAACCCCAATTTACAGCTGGAGAAATAGACTTTGAAGGATAACTTGCCCAAAGCTGTATAGCTCTGCCTGGGATAGGCCCCAAACCTTGATGCTTCGTTTCTAAATATATTGTCTTTTCCACCTCAACAACCTGGTTTTCAATAAAAATATCTTTATGTGACCTATATCATTCATTCATTCATTGAACAAATGGTTATTGAGTGGCTACTGTGCTAACAACAAAAAATACTGGGGTGCCTGGGTGGCATCCAACTCTTGATTTCGGCTCAGGTCTTGATCTCATAGTTTGTGGGATTGAGCCTCACGTTGGGCTCCGTGATGTCAGCGTAGAGCCTGCTTGGGATTCTCTCTCACTCCTTCTCAAAAATAAATACAAACTTAAAAAATTACTGCTCAGGGTGCTAGAGATACCATAGTGAAACAATGAATTTCCTGTCCCCAGCTAATATTCTGGTAACAAAACAATGACCAATTAAAGAAATATATGCTCTAATTTTAGATATTGACATATCATTTTTTAAAAATAGACAAGCTGAGAGGCGCCTGGGTGGCTCAGTCGTTTGAGCATCTGACTTCGACTCAGTCATGATCTCATGGCATGTGAGTTCGAGCCCTGCGTCGGGCCCTGTGCTGACAGCTCAGAGCCTAGAGCCAGCTTTGGATTCTGTGTCTCCCTCTCTCTCTCTGCCCCTCCCCTGCTCGCACTTCCTCACTCTCAAAATAAATAAACATTAAATTTTTAAAAAAATAAAAAAATAATAATAGACAAGCTGAGAGGATGGGCAATGGTGGTTAAGAGGCAGGAAAGTACTGTTTTAGAAATGTGGTAAGAAAGGCTTCTCTGGGGAATCTGACTTGGGCAGAAACCTGTTTGAAAAGAAGAAATTGGGGGGCGCCTGGGTGGCGCAGTCGGTTAAGCGTCCGACTTCAGCCAGGTCACGATCTCACGGTCCGTGAGTTCGAGCCCCGCATCAGGCTCTGGGCTGATGGCTCAGAGCCTGGAGCCTGTTTCCGATTCTGTGTCTCCCTCTCTCTCTGCTCCTCCCCCGTTCATGCTCTGTCTCTCTCTGTCCCAAAAATAAATAAACGTTGAAAAAGAAGAAATTGGGGTGTAAGAGAGTGGATTTGGTTCGACCAACTGGAAAGATGGAGTTGTCATATATTGAATTGAAATAAGATAGCTCTGTGGCAGGAGCAGGTTTTGAATTTTAATTCAGTTTTAGATGTTTTCAGAGACTTCTTAGACATCCAAATGAAATAGATATTTAAGTCCATGAGATTAGATAAGAGCCCATGAAGGGAATGGGTGTAGATAGAGAAAGGACCAAGAACTGATCCCCAGGACATTTCAGTGTTTAGAATTCAAGAAGATGAGGAAGAACCTGGAGAGCAGATAGAAAAGCAAGGTTCAGGGGCACCTGGATGGCTCAGTCTGTTAAGCATCAGCTCAGGTCATTATCTCATGATTCATTGTTTCGAGCCCTGTGTTGGGCTCTGTAGGGACAGCTCAGAGCCTGGAGCCTGCTTCAGATTCTGTGTCTCCCTCTCTCTCTGACCCTCGCCTGCTCATGCTGAGTCTCTCTCAAAAATAAATAATAAACATTAACACAATTTTTTTAAGAAAGCAGAGTCCAGTGTGTTATGAGGAAAACCACAGAGGCATACCGCTTTAGAAGACAGGTAAAGAGTTTTATGGGAAAAGAGGTAACTCAAATATATTGCAAATTGGTCAGATCAGGTAAAGACTGAGAATCAATAATTTCACAGAGAATAGAAAGACAAAATATTTTTATTCAAATGATCTTAATGGCAGTTGCTTGAAAAAAATGCAACCTTTTGCAGAAGCTCCATTTGTTCCAACCTTTTTGAGGACAATCTGATACTATCTATCAGAAACTTAAATGTATACTTTCTTTAACCTTGTAATTTCACTTGTAGGAATTTATCCTGGAGTATAAAAGTGTACAAATGTATAAAAGTGTTCCTCACAGTGTTGATTTCAGTAGTAAAAAAAATCTTCATCAGGACGGATAGAGTGGTTAAAGGAGCAATAGATATGTAATGGATGCATATTGATGTGTAAGATAGCTTTCACATTTTGTTAAATGATAAACTCAGGTTATTCAATAAAATGTGTAATATGATTTAATTTATGTTAATATATGTAAAACAGGCCTTCTCTGAGTATACTATCAAAAGCTGCTTGCCTACTCATTTAACTCATAACTGTCACATTAGCCTATTTTATTCACAACTCTTATCACTATGTAAAATAATCTTATTTATATACTTGTTCACTTTTTCCACCAGAATGTAAGCTTTGTAATACATTTACTGTCTTGTTCATGCTTCTATTCCTGCTGCTTAGGGATATAATTTTTAAAACCTTGTTTTAGGGGAAAATTATATTGCTTACTTTCTAAGGTTAGTTATTAACTATTACTCTCATTCCAATGAATATCACTTTGTGCTGCCTCATTTTTAATATTTATAAATGAAGATAGTACAACAGTCATTCTCAACCCTAAAGCAACACTAAAATTACTTGTGTAGCTTTAGAGGAAAAAAAGTTATGCATAGGCTCCAGTGTAGACCAATTAAGTCAGAATTTGGGGTGGGATCAGGGTATCAGTATTTTTTTAAAAGTTTTCATTGAGATTCTAATGTGTAGGCAGAGCTGAGAACCAAGAAGATGAGAAGATGACATTTAAAGTATAATCCCAATGATTCTGGTATCAAGAATACATAACAGGAAGACTATACTTTCAGGGAGCATTTCTTTTTTTTTTTTTTTTTTAATTTTTTTAATGTTTATTTGAGAGCATGTGCACGCAAGTGGGGGAGGGGCAGAAAGAGATGGGAACAGAGGATCTGAAGCAGGCTCCGCTCTGACAGCGGAGAGCTGAATATGGAACTTGAACTCACGAAATAGGAGATCATGACCTGAGCCACCCAGGTGCCCAGGGATCATTTCTGTAGTTCATTACTAGAGAAGTTTCTCTGAACATGTAGAGTACTTACAACTACAGGGAGGAGGTGCAGTGTCCTTTCCTGAGTATGAAGCTGGCTTTGGTGTTGCTTTTACAGCTGCTTTTTACCCTTGGTGATGGTTCTTTTCCTCCTTTGAGCGATTAAGAAGAAAGGGACGTGGTCTGGGTGGCTTCTTAAAAAAAAGAAAAAAGCATATTAGGGACACACTTTCTCTAGTGTAAAAAAGTATTTGCTTAGAATTAGAATATCAGTTTTGCAGACAAATCATCTGCTTTAGAAATAGTAGATTGAATCAAATCATTTTTTCCTCTCAAAGTACTTCTTCCCTGAATGAGGTATTGGAGACAAAAGTTTCACCTATTTCAAGAATTTCACAAAAGACCCCCAATTTTCTGGAAGGTTTACTTTCAGGGGAATCACTTTCTTCAGAGTTCTTAGGTTTACTAGTGCTTGATGAAAATAGCTTTATTAAAAGCAAAAATGAATTACTGGGACCTTATGAAGATAAAAAGCTTCTGCACAGCAAAGGAAACAACCAACAAAACTAAAAGGCAACCAACAGAATGGGAAAAGATATTTGCAAATGACATATTGGACAAAGGGCTAGTATCCAAAATCTATAAAGAGCTCACCAAACTCCACACCCGAAAAACAAATAACCCAGTGAAGAAATGGGCAGAAAACATGAATAGACACTTCTCTAAAGAAGACATCCGGATGGCCAACAGGCACACGAAAAGATGCTCAACGTCGCTCCTCATCAGGGAAATACAAATCAAAACCACACTCAGATAACACCTCACGCCAGTCAGAGTGGCCAAAATGAACAAATCAGGAGACTATAGATGCTGGCGAGGATGTGGAGAAATGGGAACCCTCTTGCACTGTTGGTGGGAATGCAAATTGGTGCAGCCACTCTGGAAAGCAGTGTGGAAGTTCCTCAAAAAATTAAAAATAGACCTACTCTATGACCCAGCAATAGCACTGCTAGGAATTTCCCCAAGGGATACAGGAGTACTGATGCATAGGGGCGCTTGTACCCCAATGTTTATAGCAGCGCTCTCAACAATAGCCAAATTATGGAAAGAGCCTAAATGCCCATCAACGGATGAATGGATAAAGAAATTGTGGTTTATATACACAATGGAGTACTACATGGCAATGAGAAAGAATGAAATGTGGCCTTTTGTAGCAACGTGGATGGAACTGGAGAGTGTGATGCTAAGTGAAATAAGCCATACAGAGAAAGACAGATACCATATGGTTTCACTCTTATGTGGATCCTGAGAAACTCAACAGAAATCCATGGAGGAGGGGAAGGGAAAAAAAAAAAAAAAAAGAGGTTAGAGTGGGAGAGAGCCAAAGCATAAGAGACTCTTAAAAACTGAGAACAAACTGAGGGTTGATGGGGGGTGGAAAGGAGGGGAGGGTGGGTGATGGGTATTGAGGAGGTCACCTTTTGGGATGAGCACTGGGTGTTGTATGGAAACCAATTTGACAATAAATTTCATATATTGAAAAAAAAAGAAAAAAAAAGAAAATCGCTTTGTGCTTTCACGTCATTAATTAGGGAAATAGTCATGGGCTACCTTACTGCATCCCTTTGGAAGGACTTTTCCCTTCCTTGGAGTTCTGTGATGCGTTCACCTAGAAACAGCTTCTTTGTTGTGCAAACATTCTACTGGCAAATCGTGCCAGGCTGCCACTCACCTTGGACAATTCAAGTTTCTTCTGGGAATTGAACTTAAATTCGGACTTTTCTCTTGTGTTTGATATGGTAAAAATGTATGGTTTTTACATTCTGAAGCATAGTGAAGTGTAGCATACTGTATCTTTCCTCATTTGAAGTATTGATACATCTTTTAAATGAATAGAAAAACAGAATAGTCATCTAGGAACCTCTCGTCACAGAAGAATTCTGTCATATTGCTCTATTTTGTGTAGTCTCCTAATACATTTTTATTATATAAGGTTAGCTTGGGAAAACAGTACTATTACCCATATGAGTTAACTTTGTATTAAGGAATTTTTTTTTCTGTTGGGTTCTTTAGTTGTTCAATGTGTATTTTTTGTGCCTACCCTTGAGATGATAGAGATAAACCAGAAATAGATCCTGCTCTTAGGGACCTTTAATGCAGTAGGAGAGATAATATTTTTACATAATCCAACATTGAATGAGTTAACAGTTGAAAGGAAGGTGTAGATCATACACTACAAGAGTTAGAGAAAGAGATTACCCTTACCTTGCAGGAATTGGGGACTGAGGTGGTATTTGAACTGATATTGAAGAATTTATATGTTCATGCTTTTGGAGGTATAGTTTGGTCCACATAATAATATAGCCAGGTTTTTAGAAGCAATATGAATGAAACTCATTAAGTAACTTTGTTTTTAATAGAGCATAATTTTCATAAAATGTAAGGAAATAAAAGTAAAGGATAGAATTCTTTAAAAAAATTTTATATTTATATTTGAGAGAGAGAGACAGTGCATGAGCAGGGGAGGGGCAAAGAGAGACGCGGAATAGAATCTGAAGCAGGCTCCATGCTCTGAGCTGTCAGCACAGAGCCCGTCATGGGGCTTGAACTCATGAGCCGTGAGATCATGATCTGAGCCGAAGTCAGATGCTCAACTGACTAAGCCACCCAGGTGCCCCTAGATTTCTTACAGAGACGTTTGTCTCCACTATCATTTTTGTTCCAGAATTTAGGAGCTATTTATTCTCCCTTTTCATTCACCAAAACTTGAGTTGTTTTTCAATTCTCTTCTTTGGTTCTTAGAAAAGGAATGTAGTAATGATTGTAGGTATTAAATGATAAGAATGAGGAAAACACTAAAGTCTCATTAGAGATATTTGCACTTTATTTATTTTTTAAGATTTTATTAAGTAATCTCTACACCCAACATGGGGCTTAAACTCACAACTCTGAGATCAAGTCACATGCTGCACCCACTGAGCCAGCCAGGTGCCTCAGAGATATTTGTACTTTAGTAATTGCCTTAAATATCAAAAGAATGAAATAATACAGGAATTTCAAAATGGATTTCAGGGTTAGTGAATAAAATCAGGCCTTCATGCTTTCTGTTCCATGTTATTCAAGTCACACATCTTGAATTTTTTTTTTTCTCTGTGAAAATGCCTTTAATCTAGGAAAGTTTAATTTCCTGGGAGATACCAACCAGCCAAAGAAACACATACCCCACTTACATGCAGCCCTCTGGCCTTCAGTTTTTCTAAATGTGGCTTTCTCCTCCCCTTCCCTCATACATCCCCTGATCTTAAAAAAGAAATCTCCTTTTCTTAATAAAGAAATCTCTTATTGTCTAATAAAATGTGAACATTAATTTGGAAGATGGCTTTCCACTCTTGCCTTTACTTTAACGTTAGAAAAGAAAGATAATATATGAAGTTGAACTGAGTAGGGAATATGGATTTAAGGCAGTACTGAAGTTCTTGGGAAATTGAATTTATGAAAATTATAGTGTAAAGTTACATTCTGCTGGGGCAAAAAGAGCACTCTGAGTTATCAGATGCTACATTATGAACTCATGTTAGACTTTTTATCTTTTGGCTGAATCCAGAGGGATATAGTTAGGGATCCTGATAGATAGAGAAACTGAAAATGAAGGCTATTTGCAAGTCTTATTTCCATAGATATGATTCATAAGTAGCATTTAAATATGATATGAGCACATATATATACGTTAGCAGGCTGTTTCCACCAGTTACAATTTAAACCATGATTTGATCTTTAGAAGGTAGATCTGCCTTGTCTCCCAGCAACAGGTTCAGCAGGCATCTCCTTCTCAAGTCTGGCTAAGGTGTGTGGATCTGAAGTGGAACCTTCCTAAAGACATTGTTATAGATGCTGGGCATACCTCAGCAGCAATTCCTGACTGCTCTATGCAGACTCTCCTTGGAAGCACCTTGGATCACCATTACTAGATCTGTTTCATGCTTCTTTTATCTCCAACATGTCAGGCCCTCTCCAGTTTTTCAGCCACTCAGATCCAGGAAGCCTTGCTACTGGCCGAAGCAAAGGGCTCCACGAGGCTAAGCCATCAAAAGCCAAGCATCTATCAGCTCACACATCTCAGAAAAATAGCCCAGTGGTGAGTTGTACGCTGGCATTTATTTTTTTGCCCTTTTCTTAGAAGACAAAGGTACAACAACTCCTGCACAGTTGAGGGCCAGGAGAAAGGAAAGTCCAGTTCTGTTTGCCCACCTGCCTGTGCGAGCACCCTTTTATGTCTTTGCTAGTGACTGATCTAAGATGTGAGGTCAAATGAACTCTCATTTCTTTTGATTCCCGGCTTGACTCTAGAATAAGGAACAGTGGAGCAACTAAATCTAATGGAACCTCAAAGTGGATTTTGTTTATATTTGCCTTTTTGGTGGTTCTGACATTTCACTGAGGCCCAATAATCCCAAAACAATATAAAAATAGACTCTAACGGGCCTCTGAATTAATTTGATCCAACTCTATCATTTTCCAAATTAGGAAACAGCACTGGAGAGGCCACAGTGATTTGGGGGCAGAACTAAGTAGTCTTGAGTCCTGTTACCTTTTACCATATTCCCTCCACATGCACCATATTACCTCCTTGGTTTATAGCCTTGTTTTATTAGGGCTAGACCCTAATGAGAATCTTTCTGAAGGTTACATATCCTCTTGGATCAGTTGATGTCCCTTCCATTGATGTTTTTAAGATCACTAGAAAGATCCACCTTGTCTTTAGCATACAGCTCTTCCGGGATGAAGTCTGAGCTTGGGATGAAAATGCAGACTATGGGGCGCCTGGGTGGCGCAGTCGGTTAAGTGTCCGACTTCAGCCAGGTCACGATCTCGCGGTCCGGGAGTTCGAGCCCCGCGTCGGGCTCTGGGCTGATGGCTCAGAGCCTGGAGCCTGTTTCCGATTCTGTGTCTCCCTCTCTCTCTGCCCCTCCCCCGTTCATGCTCTGTCTCTCTCTGTCCCAGGGATAAATAAACGTTGAAAAAAAAAAAAGAAAATGCAGACTAGTGTAGCTTATTTCCTACTCTCCATATTGGGGTTAAATGAGAATCACAAGCTTAGTTGCTTTGCTAGGAGAAGAAATGTTTTACAGTAAAAATAAGTTGTGGATGAATGGATAAAGAAATGTTACATATACATGTATATACACACGTACCCATTGCACAGATTTATATTTGACCCCCCACCCCTGTCCCCCCCCCCCCCCCCCCCGGTTTGCTTCACTTCTTCTTTTAAAAGAGATCAAACTTGACTGGTAACAGTTGACGACCATTGTGTAACTTTTGATCCCATCCCCAGCTCTTGGGACGGATGATATAAAAAATTTAACAAGATCAGACATCAACCAGTAAGAATCTTTGCCATTCCTAGCACTGGGGCAGGCCTTGGAGTTTCTGCTGTTGAGCATTAGGTATCTTGGATACTAGACTGAAGTGGGGTGAGCACCCCCACGGTCTGGGGTGGTGAGATATGGAGGTGTTAGGGAAGCTGCTATTTTTTTTTTTTAACTATTTATTTTGAGGTGGGGGGAGGGGCAGAGATTGAGAGGGGGAGAGAAGCCTAAGCAGGCTCTGCACTGTCAGCACAGAGCCCAGTTAGGGGAAATGTGAGATCATGACCCCACCTGATACCAAGAGTTGGACACTCAGTGGACAGAGCCACTCAGGTGCCCCAGGCAGCTGCTATTACAAACCTCTGTGAAAGTGTTATTTGGCCATCTTGGGCCTTTTTTTTTTTTTTTTTTCATTTTGGGAGAGAACTCTTGTGAACTAAGTGTATATATAATCTTTATGTTCTTGCATATATATGAAGGCTTTTAATGTTTTGGGCATTTAAAAAATTACATAAATGGTATTCTAGACATAACTTTCTGCCATGCTATTTGCACTCAATCTTATGTTTTTGAAAGTTGTTCTTTTTGATTCACATTAGTTTAGTCTGTGAACGTTAACTGCTGCATAGAATTTCATTACAAATTAATATATCACATTTTTTATATATTTTAATTTCTGTATATATACAAGCCGCAGTTGCGTATTCTTTTACGGCATGCCTCCTTATCCATATCTTTTAAACTATGAAATAAAAAGTTTTCAAACTGTATTTGAAAGAACTGTATACAAAAAATAAATTGTAGGTTGTATATTGCTTATTTTTATGAACCAAAAGCCTAACTGGAAATAATAGTTATTATTTTTATTTTTATTATTGGTGTTTTAAGTCTCAGTGATACTGCAAGGAAAAATAATGCTTATTTTTTGTACATGACTTTCTTAAATCCTGAAAGCTAACTATATTAGCTTTAGTCTTAAAAGGGAATAAAAAGACTGGGACACCTGGGTAGCTCCGTTGGTTAAGTGTCTGACTTCAGCTCAGGTCATGATTTCACGGTTTGTGAGTTGGGCCATGCGTCGGGCTCTGTGCTGACAAGTCAGAGCCTGGAACCTGCTTCGGATTCTGTGTGTCTTTCTCTCTGCCCCTTCCCTGCTCATGCTCTGTCTCAAAAATAAATAAGGATCTAAAAAAAAAAAAAAAACTAAAAAAAAAAAGAGGGAATAAAAAGAAATATTCCTTGTTTAAAAAAAAATAAATCTTAGTGAGATTGAAATGTACTAGTCTACGGCCATACCACCCTGAACGCGCCCGATCTCGTCTGATCTCGGAAGCTAAGCAGGGTCGGGCCTGGTTAGTACTTGGATGGGAGATTGAAATGTACTAAATAAGATAGCTAGCACATTTTAATCAGTTTACTCTCATTTTGGATCTCGGGTATGCTGTCAAGTTACTCATGTTAGTTCATGGTATATTGTCATCTTTCTGTGTAAGGTTGTGCTTTACTTTTTTCCCCATAATCTCCATTTGTATCCCATTTCAATCTAATATATTTGATATATGCCTTTGAATATATATACACATCTTTTAAAAATACGTGGCTTTGTTTTGTGTATGGATTTATTTTCAAAAATACGTCATGCTTAGAAAATTACAAAATGTATACACACAGATTAGATAACGAAACAAATACCTATGAACTTACTCCCTAGTTTCACAGAACATTGCCTTATCCGCTTCCTGTGTGCCCCTTCCTAACTAAATCCCTTTCCTCCCACCTAAACCTCAAAGTAGTAGATGTTTTGAATTTTGCATCTGTCATTCCTTGTTTCTTTTCCTAGTTAATCACCCATACATGTATCCCTAATCCATATTTTTATCGGTTTTGAAAGTTGATTTGAATTGAATTATACTGCTTTCTTTTGTTACTTCTTTTGCTTTGTGTTGATGCAGTTATTAATAATTACTACAGTTATTAATAATTTTGGGGTGTCTGGGTGGCTCAATCAGTTGAGCACCTGACTTTTGATTTTAGCTCAGGTCATGATCCCAGGGTCATGGGATCCAGCCCTGCATCAAAGAGATTCTCTCTTTCTTGGGGCACCTGGGTGGCTCCAGTCAGTTAAACATCAGACTTTATAGCTCAGGTCATGATGTCAAGGTTTGTGAGTTTAAGCCCCATGTTGGGCTCTGTGCCGACAGCTCAGAACTTACTTTGTATCCTCTGTCTCCCTCTTTCTCTGCCCCTCCCCTGCTGGTTCTCTCTCTCTCTTTTCTCTATCTCTCAAAATAAATAAACTTTAAACAAAAGATTCTCTCTGTCTTTCTCTGCCCCTCTCCCCCATTTGTGTGTGCTCTCTCTCTCTAAAATAAAAAAATAATAAATGAAAAATTAATTTCCATCATTATGCAGTATTTTATTGTATGAAATAAACTATTTACCTATTATTTACCTATTAAACTCTTAGCTGTCATATGGTTTTTCAGTTTTTTGCTTCAACTAATGTCGATAATCTTTGCTTTTAACTAGAAGGATTAGTTCATTTACATTTATAGATATTACTGACTATTTGGATGTATATCTGTCATTACATTATGCATATTCTTTTTTTTTTTTTCAATGTTTATTTATGTTTGAGAGAGAGAGGGTGCAAGGCGGAGAGGAGCAGAGAGAGAGGCAGAGGAGCTGAAGCAGACTCTGAGCTGTCAGCACAGAGCACATCATGAGGCACGAACTCAAGAACTATGAGATCATGACCTGAGCCGAAGTCAGACACTTAACTGACTGAGCCACCCAGACACCCCACATTATGCATACTCTCTTGTCCCATTATATTTCTGTTTCCTTTTCCTTCCTCTTCTTGTGCCAAAAACTGATTATGTTTTTGTTTTGTTGCATTTATTTTTTCATTCCATTTTTTCCTTTTCTACCAGTTTAAAAATTTTTTTTAATGTTTTTACTTATTTTTGAGACAGAGAGAGACAGAGCATGAGCAGGAGAGAGAGAGGGAGACACAGAATCCGAAGCAGGCTCCAGGCTCTGAGCTGTCAGCACTGAGCCTGACACGGGGCTTGAACTCGTGGAGTGTGAGATCATGACCTGAGCTGAAGTCGGTTGCTTAACTGACTGAGCCACCCAGGCACCCCATCCTTTTCTACTAGTTTAAAAGTTATATGACTACAGTTTTAGTAATTATATTAACTATATTACATTATATACTTAACAAAGCTAACTGAAATCTTTGTTAACTCCTGAGAAATCTGAAGATTTTATACTGCTTTAAACTATTTTTCTCCTATCCATGTATATGCATTTTTTTGTCCTGCATTGGTTCTATTCTTTATTTTCAATCCCCTAAATCCTATTTTTAAAATTACTTCATGCTTATTTAAATATATCCACATATTTACTATTATTTTTTTACTATTCTTGCTTGTATTTTAGACTTTGTAAGTTAATTTTCTATGTGAAATCTATCCTTTAGAATTTTCTTAAATGAGGGCATATTGGTAAATTCAGTTTTTGTTTCTCTAAAATGTCTTTATTCTACCCCCCTATTAAAACATAATTTCATTCAGTATAGACTTATAGCTGCCAGTTACAATATATCCTTGATTTGAAGAATTGCTACTATTTTATGCACTATTATAAAGTTTAAAAATGTTGCCACCTAAACTACCTACTATATGAAATGGCACCAACTTTAGATGCATCCCAGTTGCAGAGACTTGACAAGTTGTGTCTCTTAGAATTGGTGGAAATTTTTCTTAGCTATCATTTTGCAGTTTTCAATCTTCTGTATTATTGTTGAGAAGTCACTCCCCAGTCCAACAGCTATTTCTTTGTAACTACCTGTCCTTTCTAATTATCTGCTTTTTAGATATTTCTTTGATGTTCTGCAATTTCATTATGAGTGTGTAGGTAAGGAATTCTTTTTATTTACTCTTCTTGGGATCTGCTAGACCACTTAGATATCTTTCAACAATTCTGTAAAATTCTCAGACATTATGTTTTTAAATAATGCCTCTTCCTGTTCTTTAAATTATAAACTTCTTGAACTCCAAACAGACATATGATAGACCACTTCATGTTGTTTCTGTGCCTTTGAACTCTCTTTTATATTTACCATTTATTGTTTCCTGTATGCTGTCCTCTTGTTCCTTCCTATAGATCCGTTTATTCTTCAACTAGGCCTAATCTGTTTTTTAACATGTCCATTCCATTTTTAAATTAAAATTATACATTTAATTTCTAGAAATCTTATTTGGTTGTTTTTTCCATGACATTTATTCTTTGTGATCCTGTGACTTATTTATATTTTCCAAATTCCCTTTTCTTTCTTTCTTTCTTTCTTTCTTTCTTTCTTTCTTTCTTTCTTTCTTTCTTTCTTTCTTTCTTTCTTCCCTTCTATCTTTCTTTTTCTCAGAGTGGTGCCTGATGTGGGGCTCAATCCCACAACCCTGGGACCATGACCTGAGCCAAAATCAAGAGCTGGATGCTCAAGTGACTTAGCCACCGCAGTCCTCTTATTTTTTTTAAAAAAAAGGTTTTTTTTAACGTTTATTTATTTTGGAGACAGAGAGAGACAGAGCATGAATGGGGGAGGGTCAGAGAGAGGGAGACACAGAATCTGAAACAGGCTCCAGGCTCTGAGCTGTCAGCACAGAGCCCGACGCGGGGCTCGAACTCACGGGCCGCGAGATCATGACCTGAGCCGAAGTCGGCTGCCCAACCGACTGAGCCACCCAGGTGCCCCTCTTATTTTTTTATTAATGTTTTGTTTTGAAGTAATCTCCATACCCAACCTGGGGCTCAAACCCACAACCCCAAGATCAAGAGATGCACGCTTTACCCACTGAGCCAGCCAAATGCTCCTTTTTTATTTCTTTAAATAGTTAAACATAGTTATGTTGTATTCTCTTGTGCGATTCTGTTTCCTAGTATCTTGGTAAGCATAAAATTCTAAAACCTGGTAACTTTAGAAAAATGTATTTTGTTCTTTAGCACATTAAGCACCATGTGATAGATTTATATGTTTTTTTAGAGATGTATGTTAATACATGTTTCTTGGTTTTATTTGAGTCATATAAACTTTGTTCTTAACAAAAATTGTACTAATTACAATTACACTTTGCACACCCTTTTGACAATAGGAGGAGATACTGTCATACAGGTAAATACTCCCTAAGTTTTACCCTCCATATAGGTGTGGAAAAAACAAAATTGACACTGATTTACTGAAATCAGATTTTAAAAAATCAATTTGTATAATAATAAAATGCATAGGAATTGATTTGTAACCAAAAATAAAACAAATACATACTGGTCATTCTTTCATCAATGGCTTTCTAATAGTTCACGTCTCTATAAAGGTTTTATTGGACCTGATTTAACGTTTCCCCAGATATCTCATATGTGTTGTCTTGATTCCTATACTCTTAGAAATTATATTTATTTAGATAAATAATATGGGCTACTTGCTATTTTCCTGAGACCTATTGCATTTGTTATCCCAGCACCTCAAAATAAATATTTTAGAGTTGTATTCTGTTTAAAGCTACTTAATTGCATTTGTGTGAGTTCAAACATTGTTGGTTTTGATCAATAGGGTACATGTTCAGTTAATTAATTTGCAGTTTCTCTTTGTAGGCTTGTTTTGATCCACCTGTTAAAACGGTTCCCACCAAGAACCCAATGATGTACAAGAAAAGAGCAGCTGACCCAGTCTGTCCTGACCTTACTGCTTTGTTGGTGAAAAACAAGACTCTTTTAGCTGAGGTATATGGATTATCTGAAAATAAAGTGCCAAAGGAAAATGTATCCTCTGTAAAAGTAAGGAGAGAAACTTTTCTTTTTTTTCAGAGACAGAGAGAGAAGGGAATGCACGTGGAGGCGGGGCAGAGAGAGAGGGAGAGAGAATCCCAAGCAGGCTCCGTGCTATTAGTGTGGAGCCCTAAGTGGGGCTCAGACTCATGAGCCATGAGATCGTGACCTGAGCAGAAATCAAGAGTCAGACTAAACAACTGAGCCCCCCAGGTGCACCAGGGAGAGAAACATTCTGATAAGGGATTCATAACTCAGTTGTGCTTTTTTTTCTCAATATTGAACTGTCTTATTACTGAGGAACACTAATTTAGACCCAAATCTGTTTGCTTTTTTACCAGATAAATCCTTTTGAAGATGGTACATAGTTAGATACTTTTGAGTGGACCACTGAATGCTGTAGTGTTAAAATCATGCTAGGAACGGCCATGCTCAAAATTTATGTAAAAACACTAATCAATTACATGTATTATGCGTTTTTTAATGGAAAGATTGAGTTCCTATTTAAAACAGCACCAGATGTCAAATATCCACTAGTCTTATATAATACTTGAGGAGACATCTGAGTAACATTAACAGATGAAAAAGAAAGAAACCACATTTGTAGAAAATGCCTTGACTTTTCCCTTAACACCAGGTGATGAACTAGAGTGTAGTAATTTTTTTTTAGTATTTATTTTTAAGAGAGAGAGAGAGAGAGAGAAAGAGAGCAAGCATGAGCGGGGGAGGGGCAGAGAAAGAGGGAGACCCAGAATCCAAAGGAGGCTCTGGGCTCTGAGCTATCAGCACAGAGCCCTACGCAGGGCTCGAACCCACGAGCTGTGAGATCATAACCTGAGCTGAAGTTGGGCGCTCAACTGACTGAGCCACCCAGGCACCCCAAGAGTATAGGAATTCTTTAGTTGAGGTCAAGCACCCTCAGGCTATTTGTTGCAAGAGAGTCTCCCAGATAACCACGATTGACTCTCAAAGGCCACTATCATTGTTAAGGTACTGTGATGTGGCTGTTTATGCCTGCCCTGTCTCTATGGTTACCTTCAAGTAAAATATTCTGAATGCTTATATTGTGGGACACTGACCAGCCTTTCAAGTAAGTAGCTATATATGGCGTGTGCATGAGTTTGCTAGGGCCGCCATAAGAAAGGAGCACAGTCGGGGCGCCTGGGTGGCTCAGTCGGTTAAGCGGCCAACTTCGGCTCGGGTCATGGTCTCACAGTCCGTGAGTTCGGGCCCCGCGTCGGGCTCTGTGCTGACAGCTCAGAGCCTGGAGCCTGCTTCGGATTCTGTGTCTCCCTCTCTCTCTGACCCTCCCTCGTTCATGCTCTGTTTCTCTCTGTCTCAAAAATAAATAAACATTAAAAAAAAAAATTAAAAAAAAAAAAAAGAAAGGAGCACAGTCTAGATGGCTTAAATAATAAAAATTTTTCTCATAGTTCTGGAGGCTGGAAGTCTAAGACAAGGTATCAGCAGGATTAGTACTACTCCTTCTCCACCTCCTTCTTCTCCTACCAATACTGCAACTGCTACTTCTCCTCCCCCTCTTCCTCTTCCTCTCAGATTTTTTGCCACATAATTGACATGTAACATTATGTAAGTTTGGGATGTACAATGTGATGTGGTTTTTTTTATAAAATTTTTAAATGTTTATCTTTGAGACAGAGAGAGACAGAGCACGAACGGGGGAGGGGCAGAGAGAGAGGGAGACGCAGGATCTGAAGCAGGCTCCAGGCTCCGAGCTGTCAGCACAGAGCCCGATGTGGGGCTTGAACTCACAGACCGTGAGATCGTGACCTGAGCCGAAGTCAGACGCTTAACCAACTGAGCCACCCAGGTGCCCCTGTGATGTTTTGATGTACATATATTTTGCAAAATGATGATGGCAGTAAAGTTAGTTAATACCTCTATCACCTCACATAATGACTGTGTGTGTGTGTGTGTGTGGGTGTGTGTGGTGAGAAGGTTCATTTCTTCTGAGGCCTCTTTTCTTGGCTTATAGATAGATAGCCATCTATTCTCTGTGTCTTTATGAGGTTTTCCCTCTGTATCTGTGACCAAATTTCCTCTTCTTTTTTTTTTTTTTTATGTTTATTTTTGAGAGAGAGCATGTACAAGTGGGGGAGGGGCAAGGGCCGGGCGGGAGCTGGGGCAGGAACAGAGGATCTGAAGCAGACTCTGTACTGACAGCAGTGACCCCTATGTGGGGCTCAAACTCACAATTATGAGATCATGACCTGAGCTGAAGTCAGACACTCAACCAACCGAGCCACCCAGGCACCCCTAAATTTTCACTTCTTTCTAAGAACATCAGTCATACAGGATTATGGCCTACCCTAAAGATCTCATTTTAACTTAATTACCTCTTTAAAGATCCTGTCCTCAAATATAGTCACATTCTGAGTCACTAGGGGTTAGCACTTCAACATGTGAAATTTTGAGAAGACAAAACTCAGCCTACAACAGGGGCCTGATTCCTTGAACCTTCTTTTCTGCTATCTCATCTACCAATAGTCTGACTCCAGGTTTTATTGAAACATATGGATAAAGAGGGGCGCCTGGGTGGCTCTGTTGGCTGTGTCCAACTCTTGATTTCGGCTCAGATCATGATCTCACGGTTGGTTCATGAATTTGAGCTCCAATCGGGCTCTGAGCTGACAGTGCAGAGCCTGCTTGGGATTCTCTCTCTCTCTCTCTCTCTGTCTCTCTCTCTGTCCCTCCCCTGCTCACACTCATGCATGCTTGTTCTCTCTCACAAAATAAATAAACATTAAAAAAATAAATAAATAAACATAGGGGTGCCTGGGTGGATCAGTCGGTTAAGTGACCAACTTTGGTTCAGGTCATGATCTCATGGTTGGTAAGTTCAAGCCCCATGTGGGGCTCTGTCTCTCTCTCTTTCTCTCTCAAAAATAAAGTTTAAAAAAACATGAAAAAAATAAATACACAGGGGCGCCTGGGTGGCTCAGTCGGTTAAGTGTCCAACTTCGGCTCAGGTCATGATCTTACGGTTTGTGGGTTCAAACCCCACATCAGGCTCTGTGCTGACAGCTCAGAGCCTGGAACCTGTTTCAGAGTCTGTGTCTCCCTCTCTCTGCCTCTTCCCCACTCTCACTTTGTCTCACCCTGTCTCTCAAAAATAAATAAATGTAAAAAAATTTTTTTAAATAAATATACAGATATATAGATAAATATATTTCTTTCAATTCTATTTATTCTAAATTTTTCCCTCTTTTAGTATATGGAGGTGAATAGAGATTAACTTTAAGTGGAGTTTATATAAATGCAATCCATTTTATGACACTGGAGAGATTTCTTAATTTGTCTTTTTTTTTTCCCCCCCGCAGAAAAACATAATGCCAAATCCCTGAAAACCTTAGCAGTTTTAGTATGGGTAGCATTATTGTTCTTGTCCGCAGTATAACTTACTACTAATATTTAACAAGTTAGGGATTTAAAAAAATTTTTCTTTAGTGTTTATTTATTTTTAAGAGAGGGACAGAACATGAGCAGGGCAGGGGCAGAGAGAGAAGGAGACCCAGAATCTGAAGCAGGCTCCAGGCTCTGAGCTGTCAGCACAGAGTCCGACGCAGGGCTGGATCTCACAAGCTACGAAATCCTGACCTGAGCCCAAGCTGGACACTTAACCAACTGAACCATCCACATGTCCCTTGGGATTTTTGATAATTCACATTTGGAGTCGATTAAGGTTTATCTATGCCTAATTCATAAAGAAGGCTTTTAAACCAAATTGTCAACAAAAGATCATAGGTTTTTAAACCTTCTCTAAAGAAAATATATAAGTTCTTTTCAAGAATTTCAAAGTACTTTTTAAAAGCAATTCTCTACATGTACATAAGTCATTGGTAACTATAAGTATGTTTAATCTATTTATCAAAACACATATGAAAGGCTCTACAAGATATCATTTTGACTCGGTTTTTGATAGTATATGTATTAAAAAGTATTCCGTATCACTTGTTGGGATTTTCTGAATTTAATAAAAATTGGTGACTGTTATTGCATGGTTTCCCAGTGTTAAAGTTATTTTAATGTTTTACTTATTTATTTATTTTTGAGAGAACACAAGCAAGGGAGAGGGAGAGAGGGGGGGACAGAGGATCCAAAGCGGGCTCTGTGCTGACAGCAGTAAGCCATATGTGAGGTTTGAGCTCACAAACACATGAGGAACCTTGAGATCGTAACGTGAGCCGAAGTCAGACGCTTAACCAACTGAGCTACCCAGGTGCCCCTAAAGTTATTTAAAAAAAAGAGTCCAGTGATTTCAACAGAATATCTTCAACATGAGTCATGTTTCTCTTTTCCAGTAACCTATTATTTAATTCCACAGGAACACAATTGTCTTGATAAGCCAGTTTATTCTCTTCACTGCATGCATTTAAATTTTTTTGTTATCATCAACTTCATTTCTTTGTGGGACATTATCATGTGTTTCTGCCCAATAATGGAGGCACAGGTGCAAGAAGGGCTATATTTAAGAAAAGCCAGATATAGAAGTGATGAATATTAAAGTATTCAGTTGGTGATTGTATTGTCTAATTTAGGCATTGTGATATTGAACTAAAACTCTTGCATAGTCAGGTACACTGCTGTAGTGATAAACAGGAGTTAAAGAACTTGTAAAAAATGTTACTAATATGGATAATAAGGCCTGGTGTCCTAAAATAAATTTAGTGTGTTTTTCCAGTATTTTTAGTTTGATTTTTCATAGAAATTTTTATTTGTGAGGGCAATATGACTGTGTTCATGCCGATAAGATGCTTTTCTTCCTTTAGCTTGGTAATAAGGCAAATAGGAGAAACCTGGTAGATACAGCTAGTTCTGGAGGGGGTGAGTGGAGGCAATGTAAATTTTCCTGCTAAGGAAAAATATGTCAGAACCCATTATTATTAATTTTAAAATTGAAAATTTTATGGAGATAATTGAAGAATCGTTTGCAGTTTTTTTTTTTAATTTTTTTTTAACATTTATTTATTTTCGAGACAGAGAGAGACAGAGCATGAACGGGGGAGGAACAGAGGCAGAGGGAGACACAGAATCGGAAGCAGGCTCCAGGCTCTGAGCCATCAGCCCAGGGCCCGACGCGGGGCTCGAACTCACGGACTGTGAGATCGTGACCTGAGCTGAAGTCGGGTGCTCAACTGACTGAACCACCCAGGCGCCCCTATAATGTTACATCTAATTTGCCCTTTTCCCTCCTCTCTTACTAGTTCATAAGGATCTTATACAGCCTATTAAGAAATTTGAACAAATTAGGTTAAATCAAAAGTTAATTGACCCCTGGGGCACCTGGGTGGCTCTGTCAGTTAAGCATCTGACTTGATTTCAGCTCAGGGCATGATCTCACGGTTGGTGGGATCCAGCCCTGCGTGAGGCTCAGCACTGACAGTGAGGAGCCTGCTTGGGTTTCTCTCTCTTGCTCTCCCTCTGCCCTTCCCCCCACTCATGTGAGCTCTCTCTCTATATATTAAAATAAACATTAAAAAAAAAAGTTAACTGACCCCTGAATATTAGCAGTACCTCAATTTTCTCCATCTAGTGAACTTTCTTCACTTATCAGATAGAAGAGCAGAGGTTTAAAAAATGATACCAAGGGGCACCCGAATGACCAGTCAGTTGAGCAGCTGACTCTCAGTTTTGATCTCAGGGTCATGGGATCAAGTCCTGCATCAGGCTTCCCCCTGAATATGGATCCTGCTTAAGATTCTCTCTCTCTCTTTCTCTCTCTCCATCTGCCTCCTCCCCCACTTGCTCTCCATTCTAAAATTTAAAATTTTTTATTTTATTTTATTATTTAAAAATTTTTTAATGTTTATTTATTTTTGAGAGAGAGGGAGAGACAGACAGAGTGCAAGCAGGGGAGCGGCAGAGAGAGAGGGAGAGAGAATCCGAAGCAGGCTCCAGGCTCTGAGCTGTCAGCACAAGGTCTGACACGGGGCTCAAATGCACAAACCGCGAGATCATGACCTGAGCCAAAGTCAGATGCTCAACCAACTGAGCCACCCAGGCGCCCCTAAAATAAAAAAAAAAAAATTTTTTTTTTAATGCTACCGAAAGATAAATAAGTCACCTGACAGCAGCCATGCACTCTGCCTCTCCAATCTCTTTTTGGTCTTTCTCAGCAGTTTGTGGCTGTCTTCTGTTGCTTCCTCTCTCGCAAGCCATCACTCTTGCTTCTCTTCATAACTTTATGATCTTTTCTTTCCTTTATTTGCTTTAAAATAATATATAGTCAATATAAGCCTCATTCTTTCTCCTGACTCTCCTATCCAACCATTTCACTGATGAGCACAGATAAGGCCGGGAAACAAGTGGTGTAAACATAGCTTTTTAGGAGAGAGGCCTCTGAACACACTCCCCTTCACAACCAACATAAAGTAACACGTCTATGGCCAAAGCATTTAGTATTTCTTTTCTGCTAGGCATCATAGAATTCATTATTGGTGTGATTTACTCTCACAACAAAATTTGAACAACTTTAATGTTGATGAGAATAAAATCGCTTATTCTAAACCCTATGTGTCATTTTAATGATTTTTGTTGTTGTTGTGGTTGTTGTTGTTGTTTAATTATGCTGCTTCAGGAGTCCCTGGGTGGCTCAGTCAGTTAAGGGTCTGACTCTTGATTTAAAGGCTCAGGTCATGATCTCAGTGTTCATGGGATCGAGCCCCACGTGGGCTCTGTGCTGGCAGCAGCACAGAGACTGCTTGGGATCCTCTCTCTCCCTCTGTCTCTGTCTCTCAAAATAAATAAATAAACGTTTAAAAAAATTACACTGCTTCGGGGCAACTGGGTGGCTCAGTCAGTTGAGAGTCCAACTCTTGATTTTGGCTCAGGTCATGATCTCAGGCTCATGGGATCTGTGCTGTTACTGCAGACCCTGCTTGGGATTCTTTCTCTCCCTCTCTCTCTCTGCCCCTCCCCAACTCTTGCTTTCTGTTTCAAAATAAATAACTAAACTTAAAAAAAAATGAGTGTAACACTGGAATATACTGTTAGGAGATTTGAGAATCTTCATTTTATTGTATAATAAGTTATAACTGAAATATCCATAATGATTTAAAGTCATGAATTTTCTAAAACCAACATTATGATTTTAAGTAACATTTTCCCTTTCTGAATAGCTAAGAAACCTTCAAAACAAGCTCTTCATAAAAGAAACTTCATTGCAAGAGATGAAGAGTGAGTTAGAAAGTTACAAACGAAATAACGTGCATCAGTCTTCCCAGATAATGTCTCTGAAAGAGGATATCAAGGACCTAGAGGAACTTATCGCTTCTCTAACCAGAATTAAATCTTTGAAAAACACCAATATTCAGAATCTTGAAAGAGGCAACTGGGATCTAGCTGAAAAAATTATAGAACTGGAAAACATTCTAAGGTAGGAAATGTTCTAGTTTGTTTTCAAACATCTCATTTGTCATAAGTTTGCAAATAGTATATAAACTCCATATTCCTGATGGATCACAGAATTTAAAACTAGTAGAATTTCATGTAATACCTGACTCAAAATTATTATGTTTAAAAAAAGACATTTTTAAAATATTTATTTTTGAGAGGGAGAGAGAAGGAAAGAGTGAGAGAGAGAGAGAGAGACAACACAAGAGGGGGAGGGGCAGACAGAGAGTGAGACACAGAATCTGAAGCAAGCTCCAGGCTCTGAGCTCAGAGTGTGATACAGGACTTGAACTCATAAACCATGAGATCATGACCTGGTTGGACGCTTAACCAACTGAGCCACCCAGGTGCCCCTAAAAAAGACGTTTTTATAGAGATGTAATTCACATACCATTAAAATTCACCCTTTTAGTCAATTGTACTTCAATAAAAAAAGAAAAAAAATGCACCCCTTTAAAGTATGCAATTCAGTAGGTTTTTTTAAAATTTTTTTAAATGTTTTTAATGTTTATTTATTTTTGAGAGAGAGAGAGACAGAGACAGAGCATGAGAGTGAGCAGGAGAGGTGCAGAGAGAGAGGGAGACACAGAATCTGAAGCAGGCTCCAGGCTCCAAGCTGTCAGCACAGAGCCCGACATGGGGCTCGAAGTCACAGACCGCGAGATCATGACCTGAGCCGAAGTCGGCCGCTCAACCGACTGAGCCACCCAGGCACCCCTTTAATTTTTTTTTAATGTTTATTCATTTTTGAGAGACAGAGAGACAGAGCATGAGCAGGGAAGGGGCAGAGAGAGGGAGACACAGAATCCGAGGCAGGCTCCAGGCTCTGAGCCGCCAGCACAGAGCCCGACGTGGGGCTCGAACCCATAAACTGCAAGATCATGACCTGAGCCGAAGTCGGTCGCTCAACTGACTGAGCCACCCAGGTGCCCCAGTAGTTTTAATATATTCACAAGATTGTGCGATCATTACCACTAATTCCAGAACATTTTTAATCACCCCTCAAAGAAACCCCATGCCTATTTTCAGTTACTCCCCATTCTGACAACCACCAGTCTACATTCTTTCTCTATGGACTTGCTTTTTCTGGACATTTTCCATGAATGCAGTCATACAATATATGGCCTGTGTCTCACTTCACTTAGCACAATGTTTTTAAGGTTAATCCATGTTGAACCATGAATCAGCATACTTCACTCTTTTTTATGGCTGAATAATATTTTATTGTATGAATATACCACAGTTTGTTTATGCATTCATCCGTTGATGGACATTGGCTTGTTTCCTTTTTTGGGGGTGACTTTATGCATAATGCTCCTGTGACCATTCTCGTGTGAGCTTTTACATGACTGTATGCTTCATTCCTGTTAGGTATATGCCTTGGGAGTAGAATGGCTGAGTCATAAAGTAACTCTGTTTACTTTTGAGGCACTTCCAGACTATTTTCCAAGGCAGTTACACGTTTTACATTCCCACCAGCAATGTTTGAGGATTCCGGTTACTCCACATCCTCACCAACATCTGTTATTGTTCGTCTTTTTTATGATAGCCGTTCTAGTGGATAGGAAGTCGTATCTTACTGTGATTTTAATTTGCATTTCTGTAAGGCTAAAGATGTTGAGCATCTTTTCATGTGCTTATTGGCCATTTGTGTATCTTCTTTATAGAAATATCTATTCAAATCCTTTGTCCAATTTTCAATTGGGTTGTCTTTTTATTTTTGAGGTGTGTTTTTTATGTGTTCTGGACACTGGACCCTTATCAGACATATGATGGGCAGGTATTTTCTCCCATCTGTGGGTTGTCTTTTCACTTTTTTTTTTTTTCTCTAAGTAATCTCTATACTCTATGTGGGGCTTGAAATCCTAACCCCGAGATCAGGGGTCGCATGTCCCTCTGAGCCTGGCTCAGTCTTTTCATGTTCTTAATGGTGTCCTTTGGAGCACAAAGTATTTTAATTTGGATGGAAGTTTATTTTTTGTCACTTGAGACTTGGTGTCATATCTAAGGAACCATTGCCTAATCCAGGGTCACAAAGATTGACACATATATTTTCTTTTTAAGATGTATAGTCTTAACACTTAAATTTATATCTCTGAAAATTTTTGACTAATTTTTGTATATGATGTGAGTTAGGGGTTAGGAGTTCAAATTCATTCTTTTTCATGTGAAGACCCACTATTCAAGGTCTTTTGTGGTTCCATACAAACTTTACTATTATTTGCTCAAGTCCTGTGAAAAATGCCATTGGTATTTTGATAGGGATTGCATTAAATGTATAGATTGCTTTGGATAGTATAGGCATTTTAACAATATTAATTCTTCCAATCCATGAGCATGGAATATCGTCCCATTTGTGTCATCTTCAATTTCTTTTCGTCAATGTTTTACAGTGTTCAGAGTACAGATTTTTCACCTCCTTGGTTAAGTTTATTCCTGGATATTTTGTTCTTTTTGGTATAATTATAAATGGGATTATTTTCTTAATTTCTCTATCTGCTACTTTATTAGTGTATAGAAATGCAATCGACTTATGTGTATTAATTTTGTATCCTGCAAATTTACTGACTTTATTTTTTATTTCTAATAGTTTATTGTTGGAGTCTTTAAGGTTTTATATATATAGTATCATGTTATCTGCAAATAGTGACAGTTTAACTTTTTCCTTACTAATTTGGATGTCTTTTCTTTCTTTCTCTTTCTTTCTTTCTTTCTTTCTTTCTTTCTTTCTTTCTTTCTTTCTTTCTTTCTTTCTTTCTTTTTCTTTCTTTTGTCTGATTGCTGTTGGTAGAACCTCTAGCACTATGTTGAATAAAAGTGGTGAGAATAGACATCCTTGTCTTGCTCCTGATCTTAGAGGAAAAGCTCGCATTTTTTTTTTTTTTTTTTTTTTTTTTTACCATTGAGTAGGATGTTAGCTGTGGTTTTTTCTTTTTTTTTTTATATGGCTTTATTATGTTGAGGTGTGTTCCCTCTAAACCCACTTTATTGAGAGCTTTTATCATGAATGAGTATTGGATTTTATCAGATGCTTTTCTTTCATCCATTGAGATGATCATATGATTTTAATCCTTCATTTTGTTGATGTGGTATATCACATTGATTCATGAATGTGAACCATCCTTGCACCCCCAGAATAAATCCCACTTGATCATGGTGGATGACCCTTTGAATGTATTTTTTTTTTTTAATGTTTATTTATTTCTGAGACACAGAGAGACAGAGCATGAGTGGGGGAGGGGCAGAGAGAGAGGGAAACACAGAATCAGAAGCAGGCTCCAGGCTCTGAGCTGTCAGCACAGACCCCGATACGGGGCTTGAACTCACCAACCATGAGATCATGACCTAAGCGGAAGTCGGTCGCTCAACTGACTGAGCCACCCAAGCGCCCCTCAATGTATTTTTTTAATTTTACTTTTGAGCATGAGAGAGAGAGTGAGGGAGAGAGAGAGAGAATGGGTGAGGGACACAGAGGTGAAGAGAGAATCTTAAACAAGCTCCTTGCTCAGTGTGGAACCTGACACAGCTCTTGATCCCACAAACCCATGATCCACAATCAGGATCATGACTTGAACCGAAATCAAGAGTTGGATGCTCAACCAACTGAGCCACACAGGCGCCCCTCAATGTATTTTTGAATGCAATTTGCTCCTATTTGGGGGGAATTTTTGCATCTATGTTCATCAGGGATATTAGCCTATAGTTTTCTTTTTATGTAGTGTCTTTGTCTGATTTTGGTATCAGGACTCATATTTGGAAGCTTTCCTCCCTCTTCTGTTTTTTGGAATATTTTGAGGAGAATAGACATTAACTCTTCTTTAAATGTTTAGTAGAATTCACCTGTGAATCTATCTTGTCCTAGACTTTTGTTTATTCAGAGATTTTTAAAATTTTGTTATTACTGATTAAATTTTGTTACTAGTAATCTGTTCAGATTTTCTATTTCTTCCTGATTCAGTTTTGGAAAATTATATGTTTCTAGGAATTGATACATTTCTTCTAGGTTGTCCAATTTTTTGGCATATGATTTTTTGAGTAGTCTCCTATAATCCTTTTTATTTTTGTCATGTCTATTGTTTCTTCTCCTCTTTCATTTCTGATTTATTTGTTTGTGTCTTCTCTCTTTTTTTCTTGATGAGTCCAGTTAAAGGTTTATCAATGTTTTATTTATCTTTTCAAAGTAATAGTTCTCGGTTTCACTGATCCTTTCTTTTTTCTTTCTTTCTCTCTTTTTTGTCTCTATTTCATTTATTTCTATTTCAATCTTTATTATTTCCTTCCTTCTACTAAACTTGGACTTTGTTCTTCTTTTTCTAATTCCTTTAGGTGTAAGATTAGGTTGTTTATTTGAGATTTTGTGTTTGTGTGTTTCTTGAGGTGGACCTGTACTGCTGTAAATTTCTGTCTTAAAACTGCTTTCATTGTGTCCTCAAAATTTTGGACCATAGTGTTTTCATTTTCATTTGTCTCCACGTATTTTTTTATTTCCTCTTTGATTTTTTTAAATTGACCTATTGACTGTTTAGCAATGTGTTGTTTAGCCTCCGTTTGTGTTTTTTTCTAGCACATTCTTATGATTCTTTTAATTTCATACCATTGTGGTCAGAAAAGATGCATGATATGATTTCAATCTTCTTAAATTTATTGAGACATGCCTTGTGGCCTAATGTGTGATCTATCCTGGAGAATGTTCCATAGGCTCTTGAAAGGAATGCATAGTGTTGTTTTGGATAGAATGTTCTGTATATATCTGTTAAGTCCATCTGGTCTAATATGTAATTCAAAGACACTGTTTCCTTATTGATTTTATGCCTGGATGATCTATCCATTGATGTGAGTGAGGTGTTAAAGTTCTCTACTATTATTGTACTACTGTTAATTTCTCCCTTTATGTCTGCTAATGTTTTCTTTATGTATTTAAGCTCCAATTTTGGGTGTATATATATTTACAGTCATTATATACTCTTGGTGGATTGACCACTTTATCTTTATGTAATGCCCTTCTTTATCTCTACTTACAATCTTTGTTTTAAAGTCTATTTTGTCTGTTATAACTATTGCTATCCTGGCTTTTTTTCTTCTCTCATTTCTATTTGCATGGTGTATCTTTCTCTATCCTTTCACTTTCAGTCTGTGTAAGCCTTTAAGTCTGAAGTGAGTCTCTTGTAGGCAGCATATAGATAGCTCTTTTTTTTTTTTTTTTTAATCTAGCTGCCAACCTTTGTCTTTGGATTTGAAAACTTAGACTATTTACATTGAAAGTAATTATTGATAAGTATGTACTTATTTTCATTTTGTTGTTTTCTGGTTATTTTTGTAGTTATTCTGTCTCTTCCTCTCAAACTGTCTTTCCCTGTGATTGATGACTTTCTGTAGTGTTATGCCTGAATTCTTTTTCTCTATTTTTTGTGTATTCATCATAGGTTTTGAGTTTGTGGTTACCTTGAGGTTCATATATAGGACCCTAAGTTTTTAGCAGTTTATAGTAAATTGATTGAAATTTGAACACATTCTAAAAGAACTTCTTTTTTTACTCTCCTCCACATCTTATGTATATGCTGTCATATATTTTGTATCTTCTTATTCATAATTGTCTTACTTCTAATTATAACCTTTTTTTTCCTACTTAACAAAGCCCCTTTAACATTTATTGTAAGCTGGTTTGGTGGTGATAAACTTTAACTATTGTTTGTCTGGGTAACTCTTTTTTTTTTTAAGTTTATTTATTTGGGGGAGAGGGGAGGGAGGATCAGAAAAAGAGAGAGAGAGAATCCCAAGCAGACTCCACAGTGTTAGCTCAGAGCCTGATGTGGGGCTCGATCTCACAAACCATGAGACCATGACCTGAGCCAAAATCAGGAGTCAGATACTAACTGACTATGCCACCCAGGCACCCCTGTTTAGGAAATTCTTTATCTCTCCTTCAATTCTGAATGATAACCTTGACAGGTAGCATATTCTTGGTTGTAGGTTTTTTTTCCTTTCAGCTCTTTGAATATATGCCACTCCTTTCTGGCCTGCATAGTTTTTGTTGCAGAATCAGCTGATAGCCTGTGGGGTTTCCCTTGTACGTAACTAGTTGCTTCTCTCTTGCTGCTTTTAAAATCTCTCTTTATCTTTAACCTTTGACATTTAATTATTTTATTATGTGTTGGTGATATGGACCTCCTTAAGTCATCTTGTTTGGAGCTCTCTGTGGTTCCTGAATCTGGATGTTTGTTTCCTTTCTCCAGTTAAGGAATTTTTCAGCTATTATTTCTTCAAGTAAATTTTCTTCCCCTTTCTTCTTCTGAGACCCCTATAATGTGAATGTTTGCTTGCTTGATGTTATTCAAGAGATCCCTTAACCTATCCTCTTTTTGTTTTAAGTTTATTTTACTTATTTTGAGAGAGAGAGAGAGAGGGAGCAGGGGAGGGGCAGAGAGGGGGGAGGAGAGAGACAGGATCCCAAGTGGGCTGTCAGCACAGAGCCTGACATGGGGCTCAAACTCATGAACTGTGAGATCATGACCTGATCCAAAATCCAGAGTCAGTTGCTTAACTGAGTTACCCAGGTACCCTATCCTCTTTAAAAATAGAAATAGATTATTTTTTCTTTTGGCTGTTCAGCTAGGGTGATTTCCATTACCCTATCTTCCAGATTGCTGATATATTCTTCTGTATTCTCTAATCTACTGTTGATTTCCTTCTAATGTATTTTTCATTTTAGTTATTGTATTCTTCAAATCTGATTGGTTCTCTTTATGTTTTCTATCTCTTTGTTGAAGTTCTCACTGAGTCTACTCTTCTTTCCAGTCTGGTGAGCATCTTTATGATAATTACTTTAAATTCTGTAGCAGGCATATTGCTTATCTCCATTTCATATAGTTCTTTTTCTGGGGTATTGTCTTGTTCATTCATTCAGAGCATATTCCTCTGTTTCTTCACTTTGCTGGACTGTCTGTGTTTGTTTCTATGAATTAGATGGAACAGCTACTTCTCCTAAACTTGCAGGAATGGTCTTGTATATGGTCATCTTCTGTGTAGACTGTAGGTGGCTGGTGCCTTTGGCTGGCTGGCTGGAACTGTGTCTGCATGGGCTCGGGTCCCAGTGCACTCCATGCTGTGGCTACCCTGGTGGGATGGCTGGAGCAGAAGTGAGTGTGGGCCTGGGTGGTCCCAGGACTCTGTGTAGAAGGTGCCCCAGCAGGACAGCTGAAGCTGAAGTGAGCTCAAGGCAGTGGGTCCTAGGGTCCTTCATGCAGAGTGCCCTGGCAGGGCAGCTAGAACCACAGGAGGGCATGGCCCAAGGGGCCAGGGGCACCTCATGTCGGAAGTGTCCCAGTGGGATGTCTGGAACTGAGGTGAGGCATGTGCTGCACAGGATCAGCCTGGGAGGATACCTGAAGCAGAAGTAGGTGAAAGCTAGGATGTCCTGAGGTGTTCAGTGAAGAGTGTGCCCTATTGGGGTGATTAAAATGGAGGCCGGCATGGGCCAGGTTGTCCCAGGATATTCTGTACAGAGGGCTCCCTGCTGGGGTGGCTGGAGCCGAGGTGAGGGGTGGGCTTGGGGTCTCAGGGTGCTCCATGCAGGAGGTGTTTTGGCAGGGCAGCTAGAGCTAAAGTGAACACGGGCTGGGGGTTCCCAGGGTGCTCCATGCACGGGACATCTTAGCAAGGCAGCTGGAGCCAAAGTAGGCATTAGCTAAGAGGTCCCAGAGTGCTCTGTGTCAGGGGTCCCCTAGCAAGCTATCTGGAGCTGAAGTGGTGTGGGCCTGGAATTTTCCAAGGAGGTGCTTTGTGCCTGTGTCACCTTGGCATGATGGTTGGAGCCATAGTGATTGCTGGACCAGGGGTGTCCCAGTGTGTGTCATGCTGGGGCCATCTTTGTGTGACAGCTGGGGTTGGCAGGCTAGGGGCCTGGGGCTCACTGAGGTGGTAGGCTGGCTATGGCGCCTGGACCTTGTTCCCGTCCACATTATCAAGTTGGATGCGGAACATAACTGTGGTGCTCACCAGCCCTTTCAACCTGGAGAGTTCTAGCAGGTCCCCCTGCTGTCTGTTGGAGTTCTAGGACTGGCTCTTTTATATTTGGTTCCTCTTTTAAACTGTGGCTTTTCTGTGCCCCACGGTGTCTGAGGCTGGTGTGGGCCAGGGGCATGGGGCTTGTTGACATGACAGGCTGGCCATGGAGCCTGGACCCTGTCCTATCTGCACCATCCAGGTAGAAGGGGAAGGTAAACCATGGTGCTCCCCAGCCCCTCTGACCCAGCAAAAGCTTTACCTGTTCCCTCACTGCCTAGCGAGATTCTAGACCTAGCTCCTTTACACCCTAGCTGCTCTTTTAAACTGTGGCTTCTCCTCCATGCCCCAGCGTGTCTGGGGCTGGTATGGGCCCAGGACCCAGTGGGCCCAGGCTCGCTGGGGTGGCAGGCCAACCAGGGGTTTGGAACCCTGCTCCCATCCACATCCCCACCGTGGTGCAGGGGGAACACAGACTATGCTACCCAGAGAGAGTTCCAACAGCTCTCTCACCACTGGGCAAGGTTCCAGGGCCAGTTCCTCCACATTCCAGTTGCTTTTCCAACCTTCAGCTTTCCCTCCAAGCCCCAGGGCATCTGGACCTGGTGTGGGCCAGTGACCCGGAGCTTGCAGGGGTATCGGCTACTCTGTCTGTCCTGCCTCTCCATGTGGTCTCCCCATCCTCTGTTGTACAGAAGCTGCTCAGTCAGCCCTCAGCTCCCCCTAGGGCAGAATTGCTGTACAGATAGATGTAGACCTGGTGCCTCCATGGAGGAGGTGAGCCCAGGGTCTTCCCATGTCACCATCTTGGACTGGAGCCTCCTCTAGTGTTTCCTATAAAGCATTTCTTCTGACAGTCTTTCTGTTTTTTCTTCTTCTTCTTCTTCTGAAACTATATTATTTCATTTTCATTTTTTGAAGGTCATTTTTTGTTTTGGTTTGTGTTACTGAGTACAAAATTTGGGGTTGCCAGTATTTTTTCTTTCAGCACTCTAAGATGTCATCTGGTTATCTTCTGACATCTATAGTTTCTGTTGAAAAGTTATTTATCAGTCTTATTGCTGTGCCTTTGGAGGTGATAAGGTGTGCTTTTTATTGGTAGCAATTTGACTATGATGTGTCTTAGTGTGGCTTTCTTTGTATCCGTCCTGCTTAGGATTTAAAGAACTTATTGAATCTATCAATTATGTCTTTCATCAGGTATGAAGTCTTGGGAATTATTTTTTCAAATACCGTTTTTTCCCATTCTGTCTCTACTCTCACTCTAGGCCTACAGTTATAGGTGTGTTAGACCTTTTGAGTGTCTCCTGCATGTCTCTAATATAATCTTTTTAAAAAATTTTTTAATGTGTTTATTTTTGGGAGAGAGGGACAAACAGATCATGAACAGGGAGGGGCAGAGAGAGAGAGAGACACACACACAGACTCTGAAGCAGGCTCCAGGCTCCGAGCTGTCAGCACAGAGCCCAACGTGGGGCTCGAACCTGCAAACCATGAGCTCATGGCCTGAGCCAAAGTCAGACGCTTAACTGACTGAGCCACCCAGGCGCCCCTCTAATATAATCTTTTCGATTAAAAATTTGTTTGGATTGGGGCGCCTGGGTGGCGCAGTCGGTTAAGCGTCCGACTTCAGCCAGGTCACGATCTCGCGGTCAGTGAGTTCGAGCCCCGCGTCGGGCTCTGGGCTGATGGCTCAGAGCCTGGAGCCTGTTTCCGATTCTATGTCTCCCTCTCTCTCTGCCCCTCCCCCGTTCATGCTCTGTCTCTCTCTGTCCCAAAAATAAATAAACGTTGAAAAAAAAAAAATTTTTGTTTGGATAATACAGGTAATTTCTTTTAACCTGACTCAAATTCACTAATTCTGTAAGCTGCAATTCTTAGACAGGAGAGGATCAAAAATACACAAACAGCAACAAACAAAAATATGGAAGATCGGCTGAAACTTTGACCTAGCTATGGGTACAGGGTAGAAAATATTAACAATACCTAGCAATTGATAGGTAATCAAAACAAGAACCAAACACACACACACACACACACACACACACACACACACACACACACCAAATAATTAGCTATTTGTATATTTGATAATAAAACAAGTTTTTACATATGTTCTTCTCTATTGCTGCATCATTATTTGAATTCCCTTTCCTCTCATTAAATCCCAGTGGAAGAGCCATCAGATGTTATTAAAACAGGAGTCCTTGTATCTCTGTGGAACCTCCTGGCCATCGCAATGTTACTAATAGTGGCAGGCAGATATTCATGCTCAAATTTCCCCGTGAAAAAGATAGTTTAAAAATTAACCTTCCCCAGCGGAACTACTAGAGGACCTAGCACTGGATTGTTTTCATCTCTATTTCTCTGCCATTTCTAGTTTCTCCCTAGAAATAGTTCGGTAACTGCACAGCTCTTTGCAAAAGTTCATTTCTAACTTGATACATATATTTAATATATTTTAAGTGGGGATTGCTTCTTTAATGATTATTATTTTTTAGAAGTTTATTTTGAGAGAGAGCAGGGGAGGGTCAGAGAGAGGGAGAGAAAGAGAGAATCCCAATCCCACGTGGGGCTTGAAATCACAAACCGCAAGATCATGACCTGAGCTGAAATCAAGAGTTGGACGCTCAACCGACTGAACCACCCAGGTGCTCTCTTTCAATATTTTTTTTTAATGTTTATTTATTTTTGAGATGGGGGCCGGCTGAGGGAGAGAGGGAAACACAGAATCTGAAGCAGGCTCCAGGCTCTGAGCTGTGAGCACAGCGCCCGACAAGGGGCTTCAACCTACAAGCCATGAGATCATGACCTGAGCCAAAGTCAGATGCTTAACCCACTGAGCCACCCAGGCACCCCAACTTTAATGATTTTTAATTTAAGTTTGAAAATTGAGTTGGTTTCATGATATTGTTACCCACCAATATTTTACACAGAGTCCATCTGTTTGAAAGAGAAAAGGCAGAGCGGAAAGCAGGCCTTTTGGAGGAAAAGTTAGCAGGTGTTAATGGATTCACCCATCATATGAATATGAAAGGACAAGAAGATTCCTTGGATAGTTTCATGATGAAGGTGAGAATAAATATTGATTTTTCAAGAAACAGGATTTGCAAGACCTCATGTTACTCTGAGAGATAATTGGCAAATGTTTAGTAGGTTGTTGGTCTGCTTCTGATCCTGGGGGGATGGGAACTGGGGGGGCGTGGGGATGTGGGCGGGGAATCAAAGGAAGCTGTGCAGTATGGTTGACCGAAAGCCTTTCCGAGGTACAGAGAGTAATCACAAGGTGGATCTAAGGCCTCTGTGATAGAACCCTAAAAGGGATTGGAGCTGAGCGAGACCTGGGAGGAAGCGGTGGTGATATGAGAATGAAATGTCGGTGTTTTACATTTCTGGTGTGGGTTACCTCCTGCTGCTGCCAGCAGCTGGATTTTGGGCTCTGAATGTGTGTTGAAGGGCGGTGTAAGCAAAAGTCATTGAAGCCGAGGCACAGAAATCACAAAGCTAAACGGGCAGATCATCTACATTTGACCTTGAAATCTAGAATTATGGCATGAGTTGGGTTTAGAAGGAAGAGATGAGCCTGGTCACTAGTAGAAAGCAATTCACCGGATGAGTAGAGGTTTTATAGAAGAATGTTGGAGGATGGGAGCCAGGGAAGAAATACAAGCATTTTTTTTTTTTTTTTTTTAGCCCTGACTATTTATAATGGAAGCAGGATGATTACAGGAGTACAAGGGAAAGGTTGGGGGAAAGAGGTGTGACTTCTTTCATTTATACATCTATACATCTACATAGTCAAAGTTGTTGTTACTAAGTGATGTTATAGAACCATGATGAAGTCTTTGTAGAAATATCTGTTGCCCTCCCAACTTTTCATTAAGTGTCTTAGCATTCATTGATGGTCCTCACCTGAATCAGTTATTTCATTAGATAGAAAATGCTGATTTTTAAATTTCTATCATTCCTTCTACATTTATTAGCTCAGAATTTTCTTTTTTTTGTTTTACATTTTTAATGTTTATTATTTATTTTTGAGAGAGAGAGGGGCAGAGCACGAGTGGGGGAGGGACAGAGAAAGAGGGAGAGACAGAATCTGAAGCAGCTCCAGGCTCTGAGCTGTCAGCACAGAGCCCAATGCAGGGCTCAAACCCACAAACTGTGAGATCATGACCTAAGCTGAAACCAAGAGTCAGATGCTTAACCAACTGAGCCACCCAGGTACCCCCAGAATTTTCTATTAAGAGTTTAACTTCATAACTGAGGCTATTTGGTTAGCTGCTTCTCTAAGCTAAATTTCCTGTGTTCTCAAAACAATTTCTTTGTACAGTCATTTTAATACCTCTTGATACTCCAGTTTGCTCTTTTTTTTTTTTTTTCAACGTTTATTTATTTTTGGGACAGAGAGAGACAGAGCATGAACGGGGGAGGGGCAGAGAGAGAGGGAGACACAGAATCGGAAACAGGCTCCAGGCTCTGAGCCATCAGCCCAGAGCCTGACGCGGGGCTCGAACTCACGGAACGTGAGATCGTGACCTGGCTGAAGTCGGACGCTTAACCGACTGCGCCACCCAGGCGCCCCTCCAGTTTGCTCTTTTGAGCATGCCCTCATCTGTCTTATGACTCCATAACTCTTTATTTCTTTGGAGGACCTTTCTCCTGAAGTCTTGTGTTATGACTATATTTATATTTCAAGAAAACAAAAGGAAGTCAATGTCTCCATATTAAATTCCAAATGGGAAGTTTCACGTGTGTTGGCACATTTAGGATATAGGGGAAGCTATCCTGACCAAGAACTTGGAGAGAGACAACATTTTTCACTCTGAAGGACCAAAAGATGGGCAGAAAATTTGGGATAAATGTCAGCAAGATTCAATCCATAGGGAAAAACAAAAATATGAGTTGGACAGACCTTTGTCTCCTTCCGGCTGGGAAACAAAAACTGCGCGATGTTACTGTCAGAAATTCCTCAGTCGGTTGGCTACTCTTCTGAGCAACAGTGCTGTCCCCACACTAGCCACGGAGGAAGCTGTGAAAGAGAGGGTTCGGGAAGTTGGTGCAAATGAGCAATCTTGGAAGTCTGTTAAGTGTATTGACAGACAAGCCACCCTTTCAGATTTGTTTCTTTAACATGTGGATTTTTTTATATTAGCCGATTTAGTAAATTCCGTGGCTCTGAATTTTAATTTTGATTTCATTTCTATTACTACAATATAAAAGGGAAGAGGATGTCCATTATTACAGCAGAGGTTAGTATAGTGTATTTGTGAAAAGTAGAGGGCCCCAGTATGAATCCCAGCTCAGCCATTGCCAGCTGTGTGCTCTTGGGCCGGTTCCTTATCCTCTCTGTACCTCGGTTTCATTTGTAAAATTTGGTGGAGGGGGGTGGGGTGGGGGCTGGGAGGGCACAGTTCCTGTCTCACAGAGTGGTAAGGATTAAATGGATTAATACATGATAAATGCTTACTACAGTTCAGTGGAAGGTCAACGAATGCTAGCTTAAAGATAGTGGTATGGTGGGGTGCCTGGGTGGCTCAGTCGGTCAAACGTCCCACTTCCTCTCAGGTCATGATCTCGTGGTTCGTGGGTTCAAGCCCTGTGTCAGGCTCTGTGCTGACAGCTCGGAGCCTGGAGCCTGCTTCGGATTTTGTGTCTCCCTCTTTCTCTGCGCCTCACCTGCTCTCTCTCTCTCAAAAATAAATAAAAATTAAAAAAAAAATAGTGGTATGGTGAAGATATATATGTGTCCATCATGACTAAATACTGGTCAGTTCAGTCAATGGGGTAAAATACATTGTCAAGTCAGTCATTTGTTTGAATATACTGGCTGAGTCTACCAAAGATTGAACCGGCAAGTTTAAGTGGCTATATATCTCCTTGTCATGTCCACATGATTTTAGTAAAATTTCATGCCTCTTCGCCCTAAAATTCAAAGTTAGATACTGCTTAAATTCAGTGTGTCAATAAAATCTGCTCAGTCTGTTTGTTGGAGAGTTCCAATTTTTTCTTTTACTTTTTGCTTAAAATTCATTACACAATTTTATTTCTCAATGCTAAGATGTCTGATTTTGTATATCACACCTTTCAATTTCTTTTTCTAAAACCAGCTTCTACATGTCAAATCTTAGAAGTCTTCCCCATTCACCTATTTAGTAATGTAATGTCAGCACAATGTCAGTGTCAGTAGACCTCACACATAGTTTTTAATTGAAACAGAGGTCACAGACCATCAGGAGCTTTGTCTGTCCTTTTCTCCCCACAGAGGACAGCAGGTCTGCAGCAGGAAATCCAGATGCTCACCAAACGGCTGGAGCAGCTATGTGGCCACTCTGAAGAAGCCGTTGGAGAATTCTCCCAAATGGAAGAAAGGCAGAGGGAACAAAAAAGACCCTTGAAACGTATGGAAGGAAACACTGCTATTAATGACTTTTTTCAAGAGAGATTAGAATTGAACAGGAAAAAAGTAAGAATTTCTATATATAAAGCATTTCTTTGACAATGAAAATGATTGTATTTTATGGTATCTAACATTTAAAGCTGTTGATACTTAATATTAGAAAAGGGAGGAAAATTTGCTACAAACTTTTAAACCTTCTGTTTTTATCAAAAATCCTCTCCTTGGAAAGCCTGGGCAGCTTAATGGACTGGGCATCTGACTTCAGTTCAGGTCATGGTCTCGTGGTTCGTGGGTTCCAGCCTCGTGTCGGGCTCTGTGCTGACAGCTCAGAGCCTGGAGCCTGCTTCAGATTCTGTGCCTCCCTCTCTCTCTCTGGCCCTCTCTTGCTTGCACCCTCTCTCTCTCTCTCTCAAAAATAAATAAACATTAAAAAAAATCCTTTCCAGGGGCGCCTGGGTGGCTCAGTTGGTTGGGCGGCCGACTTCGGCTCAGGTCATGATCTCGTGGTCCGTGAGTTCGAGCCCCGCGTCGGGCTCTGTGCTGACAGCTCAGAGCCTGGAGCCTGTTTCAGATTCTGTGTCTCCCTCTCTCTGACCCTCCCCCGTTCATGCTCTGTCTCTCTCTGTCTCAAAAATAAATAAACATTAAAAAAAAAATTAAAAAAAAATCCTCTCCTCTTTCCATATCTCTCATTTCTCTAAGATGCACACATTTGGTATTTATTATGAGGGCATTTGTTAATGTATTTCTTGATGTGCTTTAAAAAGCCGATTTGAAGGAAAGGAGCTCAAGGGAATGACTGTACAGGTGGAGCCTCAGGCACTGTGTTCCCCAGAATGTCAGGACACGAACTGTCAGTGTCCCGACACAAACTGTGAGATCATGATCTGAGCCAAACTCAGGAGTCAGATGTTCAACTGACTGAGCCACCCAGGCACCCGTAAAATGCTATATTAAATTTTAAGAATATTCAATTAACACATGCTTTCTATAACTCTTGAAACCAAGTGAAAAGTTTTTAAGAAAACAATAATAATTTCCCCCAACCTTCTTTCTGCCTATTTTACCCCAGTAAACAGCAGTATATATATCTTCTACAACTATTGCCATGGTTATGGAAACAGTCAAGTACATGTATGTAGGTACTTTTTATCAAACTGGGACTGTGTGGGGGCACCTGGGTGGCTCAGTAGGTTAAGCATCCGATTCTTGGTTTCGACTCAGGTCACCATCTCAAGCCCTGTGTTGGGCTCTATGCTGACAATACATGGGATTCTCTCTCTCCCTCTCTCTGTCCTTCCCCTGCTTGCACCCTCTCTCTCTTTCAAAATAAATAAACTGGAAAAAAAAACTGGGACTATGCTAGTGAAATACTGTTCTTACACAGTAAAAAGTAAGTACCTCATGGTTTTTCCTTAGGTTAAAAGAATGGATTGAACTCATTCCTTTAATAGCTGCATAGTATTCCACAGAGTATATATAACTTATTTATTTGATTAGTTCCCTACTGATGGACTACTAAATTATTTCCACCTTTTATGCCATTACAAATAATGTAGCAATAAATATATTTCTACATATGTCTTTCCACATTGGTGCTTTCTCCCCCTAGGCGATTGAGTTCTAGATATGAAATTATAGGATCACAGTGTATGAGTATTTTAAATTTTAATAGCCACTGCCAAAATACTACCTTCCAAAAAGCAACAGTTTCACTTTCCAAATAGAAATGCCTGAGTGCCTGCTTCTTCTTCACAGCCTAACCAGCACTGGATGATGTCATTCTTTGAGAGAGAGAGAGTTGGGTTAAAATAGTATAGTTATAACATTTACCTGATTACTAGTAAGGCTGAGCACCTTGTTTTTTGTTTGTTGGCTTCTTGTATTCCTTTGCTTCCCTACTCCTCACAATTTGGACCTCATATGCAGAAGGTTGAGTTAATCAAACTCTATGGTTCATAATACACTATCTTGGGCCATGGAAGAGCTTTCTCTTATTTATTTACTCCTTTTAAGTCTATTTTCCCATTCCCTCTTCCAAAAGAGATCAATCTAATGTGTTTAATGTGTATCTTTTTGTCTATACTATGTGGGGGTTAGGGGTGCTGACACCTTCCCCATGTAGTTGAAAGGTCCCATGTATAATTTTTGACTACCTCAGAACTTAACTACTAATAGCCTACTGTTGACCAAAAGCTTTGCTGATTACATAGTCAATTAACACATATTTTGTATGCCATATTTATGTATATGGTATTCTTATGATAAAGTAAGCTAGAGAAAAGAAAATGTTAAAAAAAAGTCATAAGAGAGAATACATTGTACCACGAGAGAGTACTGTACCATGTTGATAAAAAATTTGCATGTGGGGCGCCTGGGTGGCTCAGTCGGTTGAGCGTCCGACTTCAGCCGGGTCACGATCTCGCGGTCTGTGAGTTCGAGCCCCGCGTCGGGCTCTGGGCTGATGGCTCAGAGCCTGGAGCCTGTTTCCGATTCTGTGTCTCCCTCTCTCTCTGCCCCTCCCCTGTTCATGCTCTGCCTCTCTCTATCCCAAAAATAAATAAACGTTGAAAAAAAATTTAAAAAAAAAAAAAAAAAAAATTTGCATGTAAGTAGACTCACACAGTTCAAACCCATGTTGTTCAAGGGTCATTTGTATATGTTCTTTTAAATAAACTTTTATTTTATTATTTATTTTATTTATTTATTTACTTACTTATTTAATTTTATTTTTTAAAATTTATATCCAAATTAGTTAGTATATAGTGCAACAATGATTTCAGGACTAGATTCCTTAGTGCCCCTTACCCATTTAGCCCATTCCCCCTCCCACACCCCCTCTAGTAACCCTCTGTTTGTTCTCCATATTTATGAGTCTCTTATGCTTTGTCCCACCTCCCTGTTTTTATATTATTTTTGTTTCCCTTCCCTTATGTTCATCTGTTTTGTCTCGTAAAGTCCTCACATAAGTGAAGTCGTATGATATTTGTCTTTCTCTGACTGACTAATTTCACTTAGCATAATACCCTCCAGTTCCATCCACGTAGTTGCAAATGGCAAGATTTCATTCTTTTTGATTGCTGAGTAATACTCCCATATATATATATATATATATATATATATATATATATATATATATACATATATATATATATATATATCACACCTGTATCCCTTGGATAAATACCTAGTAGTGCAGTTGCTGGGTCGTAGGATAGTTCTATTTTTAGTTTTTTGAGGAACCTTCATAATGTTTTCCAGAGTGGCTACACCAGCTTGCATTCCCATTAAATTATACTTTTATATATGTATTTTAATTTGCATAAATAGTACTGTGGTAAAATCTCATTCTATTGCTCAGCATTATATATGTTTTTTAAATGTTTATATTTAGAGAGAGAGAGAGAGAGAGAGAGAGAGAGAGAGAGAGAATCCCAAACAGGCTCTGTGCTTTCAATACAGAGGGTGACTCGGGGCTTGATCTCACAAACCATGAGATCATGACCTGAGCCGAAATCAAGAGTTGGATGCTTAAATGACTGAGCTACCCAGGTGCCCTCAGCTTTATATTTTTAAGATCCACATAGTATTGCTATTTTCTCATCTAGTTCATTGCCTGTGTCTACTGCGTGGAATTTTACAGTGTGCACATGGGCCATGATTTGCCTGTCCACTCCTCAGTGATGAGTACCCCAGTTACCTCTGTCTTTCTGCCACCACAAATACTGCTACCAACATCCTTGTACAAGTCGCCTTAAGGACCTGTGAGAGAGTTTCTTAGGGGTGTTTGCTCAAGATTGGAATTGGTGGTTCATTGGGTAGATGGACATTTAATTTGATTAAGTACTGCTTGTCGACTTTCACAGAACAATAGTCCCACCAGATATACACAAGTGCTCTTGAATCTCCACGTTCTTGTCATTTCGTGGCATTAACCAGCTTCCTAAATTTTCCTATTTTGGGGGGTATAAAGTGTTGTTAATTTAATTTGCATTTCTCTAATTAGTGAGTTGGAGCATTTCTTTTATCTTTTTTAGTCTTTTGGCTTTTTAGTCTTTGCCTGGATGTTTCCTTCACCCATTTGCCTATTTGGGTTCCTGTCTCTTCTTGTTAATTTCCAAAACCGTGTGCATGCCTTCCTCACCCTGCTCGGGCTGTTACCCTCCATGGCAGGTCACCTCTCCACCTGGGCTCTCCTTTCACCCTGGTCAGGCTCTGAGTCCCTCCGCAGGGCAACCCACCTCTGTGTCCACTTCTGTCAGCCCGCTTGGGTCACAGCTTTTCTCTTCTCATTCTGGCACCTACCTTGTCCTGCCCATCTACCAGCATGAGGACTGTATTGTCCAGAGAGGAAAAGAAAGGAAAGGAAGAATAAGAAGAGAAGGAATAAGAGCACCTGCTTTATGTTTAACCTTTCAAATATCCTAATAAATGTGCTTAGTTAAACTATAATTATTCTGTCAAGAGGCACTTTAGCTTTGTGCCACAAATATTGACATGGACTGTTTTCCTTATTTTTCATTTTAAACATAGTAATACATTTTTAGGTTTCCAGATGCATGGGATTTAAGATTTTTGTCTTTTATTACAACATGCTGGAAGTACCTGATCCTTGAGAATTTATTGAGACTTCTTACATGGCTTAATACTGGATTGATTTTGGTAACTGTTCCACGTGTGCTTGTAAAGAATGTGTTCTCTGTTTGTTGGGTATAAAGTTCCATAGATAGTTAATGCTCATATGATTCATATGGTTCAAATTGTCAGTATCTTTGATTTTTTTTTCCTTGATTCTGAAAAAGTATGCCAAATTCTCCAAGTATAATTCATTTTATTTATTTATTTACTTACTCACTTACTTATTTATTTTGAGGGGCAGGGGCAGAGAGAGGGAGAGAGAGAATTCCAAGCAGGCTCTGCACTGTCAACGTGGAGACTGACACAGGGCTCAAACCCATGAACCATGAGATCATGACCTGAGCTGAAACCAAGAGTCAGATACTTAACTGAATGAGCCACCCAGGTGCCCCTTTACTAGGGTTTTTTGTTTTCTGGTCATGATTGCATATTATTGTTTTCTAGAAAATAATGTATTTCTTTTAGATTTTCAACTTTTTGCCACTGAATTATAAAATATTCTTTTAGAATTCTTTTCATATAATTGCCTCTCGGCCTTTTGGCTAAAATCAAGTGTAGAATTATTTTCATATTTTCTGTATCTATGCATTCTGTATGTTTTTCCTTCCTAATATTATGTATTTTTTACTTTCTCTCTTTTCTCTTTAACCAGGCTTGCTTGGGGCATCTATTTTATTCTTCCAAAGAACAGTTGGGTTTTTTTTTTTTAATACAAACGTTATTATCTTTTGATTTATATATAGTGAAAATATATGGTATTTTTATTCAATTTTTATCCTTTCTTTTTTTCTGGTACTAATTTTATAAAGTATAGATTATTAGAAAGAATATAATTAAAATCACAGTAATCCTACCACTGTAAGATAAGCAGTGTTAAAATATAGGTATAATTCTAATATTTTTCCATAGAGGGGCGCCTGAGTGGTTCAGTCGGTTAAGCATCTGGTTCTTGATTTCAGCTTAGGTCATGATCTTGCAATTCATGAGATTGAGCCCCGGGTCTGGTTCTGAGCTGACAGCATGGAGCCTACCCGGGATTCTCTCTCTCTCCCTTGCTCGCTGCCCCTTCCCCACTCATGCTCTGTCTGTCTCTCTCAAAATAAACAAATAAATACTTAAAAAGAATATTTTTCTATACCTATGTTAACATAATTGGTAGGCAGAGTTTTTCTTAATCCTCCTTCCTTCATTTAGTTGTAGCATTAATATTTTCTTTTAGTAAATATTTTTGAAGCTTGACTTCTAGGGAAAGTATAATCAATAATATGTAATTTTTTGGCATTTGCACTGTTACTACTTTTTTGTGTTATAAATAATGTAAAGAATATATTTGCGTATGAATCTTTACTAAATATTTCCTTATGATACATTCCTTGAAAAGCTGATCTCCTCTGTTTCCACCCGATGTTTATGAAATTGTCAACTTACCTGTGCCCTTGTTAGCACTGAGCCACCCCTTTTATTGTCATACTTTATTTTCCAGATTATTTTAATAATGCATATTTATGGTGAAAAAAATTTACTTATATAAGTATTACTGTCTGCAGTTTATTAGACTAGAGTAGATGTGGTATGCTAGTGTGGAACACCACCTTAAAGCACAACTTCTTTATTTCAATACTGTTGATTTCTGCAAAGGAAAACTCTGGGATTAAGAATTCATGGATAGCAGAACATGGCAAGATATCCAAACAGGTAGAGAAAGACAATGAGCAACAAACACTATTGAATATTCAGCAGAATTTGCAGAATGCTACAACTCAAAGATTAGAGGAGAAAATTCAGAAACTTCAGAAACAGCTGAGTGATTTGAAATTGTCAAATAAAAGTATGAAAACTCAACTGACAAGAGTAAACGTCCTTAAGGTAAGTAAAGGAAGTGAGCTTTCAAAGATTCACTTAAGCTTTGGTCTTGTTACTATTTTAGCTGCATGTTTCTCATTGAATTAAAAAGCATTCTTATATACACACATAAGAATATATATTGGATAATAAAATTAGATGCATGCAAATGTACCATTTATCTTAAGAACAAGAGCATTATCGGGGAGCCTGGGTGGCTCAGTCGGTTGAGCATCCAACTTCGGCTCAGGTCATGATCTCGCGGTTCGTGAGTTCGAGCCCTGCATCAGGCTCTGTGCTGACAGCTCAGAGCCTGGAGCCTGTTTCAGATTTTGTGTCTCCCTCTATCTTTGCCCACCCCTGCTGGTGCTCTCTCTCTCTCTCTGTCTTTCAAAAATGGATAAACATTAAAAAAAAATTAAAGAACAAGAGCATTATCAACTCCACTGAAGCCATCATGTATTCTCTTCCCTACTTGTCAAAGGTAACTGGTATTCTAAATGTTGGGATTCTAGAACCCTTGCTTTTTTTAAATTTTATTTTATTTTTATTTTTTTTTTAACTTTTATTTATTTTTGAGAAAGGGAGAGGGGCGCCTGGGTGGCGCAGTCGGTTGGGCGTCCGACTTCAGCCAGGTCACGATCTCGCGGTCCGTGAGTTCGAGCCCCGCATCAGGCTCTGGGCTGATGGCTCAGAGCCTGGAGCCTGTTTCTGATTCTGTGTCTCCCTCTCTCTCTGCCCCTCCCCCGTTCATGCTCTGTCTCTCTCTGTCCCAAAAATAAATAAAAACGTTGAAAAAAAAATTAAAAAAAAAAAAAAAAGAAAGGGAGAGACACAGCATGAACAGGGGAGGGTCAGAGAGAGGGACACACAGAATCTGAAGCAGGCTCCAGGCTCTGAGCTGTCAGCACAGAGCCCGACGCGCGGCTTGAACTCACGGACCGAGAGATCATGACCTGAGCCAAAGTCGGCCGCTTAACTGACTGAGCCACGCAGGCGCCCCAGAACCCTTGCTTTTTAAGTTTTATTTTGGTCTTTCTTATTGGGGTAATAGTTAAAAGTTTTACTCATTTTGGGGGCTCCTCTTTGGATCTTCTCCATACCAAGCTTCGCTGTACTATTTCAAGCATACATTTGATTCCTTAAACCAAAGGTGCACTGAATACTTATGGATCAATGTGTTTTTTTCCCATTCTATCACAATATTTATCTTACTGCAAAGCCAGTTATTGTCTGTATTTCTGAATTTGGCTAGCAGAGGCTGTAGGACTTTTGAAGGCATGGAATACTCGTTAAAAGTCTTTAAATCCCAAGTGTCTAATTGATACAGGTGCTCATGACTGTTGGTTATTGATGAGTTTGATGGCTAAGAAATGTTCTCTTAATTCATAAATTATGGAATTTTCTTTCTTTTCCGTATATCAGGTAAAAAAAAAAACAACAAAACAAGAAGAAGAAGGAAAAGAAGCATGGGTTATACCATGCATCTTGTCTATTATTTAGAAAAGATCTAATCACAGCCATCTCCCTTCCCCCAACCTTATACCCTCACAGGACAAAACAATTGAAAAGCTCAGGCAATCTTTAACAAAAGCTGAACTAACGCAAGGGAAGACAGTTATGAAAACAGACAACTTGAAAACTACATCAGACTCTGCCAAGACAGAGGAAAGAGGAGACAAAGAGAAAGTCCATCAGATGTTAGACGCCGTCAGTCCTGAGCGCTACACAGCAAAGAGCACGCTTGATAAAGTATCAGGACAACAAGAGGTTTGTTTTATTACTTTATTAAGATTCTTTAAGTCGAAGTGATCAACACCCATCTCAACTTAGACTCTAAACCAGACAAAAAGGACGTTGTTGGCTTATGGAATCAAAGGTGAGTTAAACAGCCAGACCTCTGAGAGGGCCCCAGGATCAGCACCTGGAGCCTCATACAGCTCTTTTCACCATCTCTGCTTGGCTTCGCCATGTATGTCAGCTTGCTCGATATTTAGAGATTCTGTGACAGGAGAGAGAATCCCAAGAAAGTGTTTTATAAGCCCAGCTTAGATCAAATGCTTATTCCCGGTAAATCCTCCGTGGCAAAGGAGGGGATATATGATTATCTTACGTTAGGTTTGCATACACATCCTCCGATTAACTGGTGACAAGGAGGAAAACGATGTGAGAGATTGGGAGTTCAGGGGAACCCACGTGTCTGGGGCTGAGTCACTTTTAGGAAAAGAGGGTCGTGCTTCTAAATTTGCTTAGATTTCCACTGCATTTACAGAGCACATGTTTTCGGAGAATTTTTTAAAGGCTAACTGGTAATTTTGGGCTATTGTGAGATTATATGCCGCCTGTCCATTATTAGTTCTTACAAAATATGTAACTTTAGAGATTACCTTAAGAAATTCTTAAAACACAAAATCATGATATGATTTGGCTTTTTCTCTTTTTAAACTTCTGCTTATGTATATTCTTGTTTTTATTCTTCTCGATGTTCCTTATTATATTTTCAGTCAGATCTCTTCTACTTCGGGTACTCTGTAGCTTACTCCTTATCTCTGAGATGACTTTGTCTTGTTCTTGCCTGACTTCAACCTGACCTCACATCTTATCTATGAGACATCTTGGATATCTTTTTTTTGTCCATTTGTATTCTGAATACTGTATTTCTGATTCAAAACAAAGGTTCCCCCCCACCATGTCTGCAAATCCTTGTTTGATATTTAATCCATACCGGGTATTATGTCAAACATGTTTCTTTTGCTTCATGGGAGTTCTTTGAGGGGGGGGAGTTGGGGCAGATTTTCATCACCTGACTAGTTTGGAGCCTTGGAAATTTTCTTCTTAAGGAAATTTGGATGGGGGCACCTGGGTGGCTCAGTCGGTTAAGCGTCCGACTTGGGCTCAGGCCATGATCTCACGGATTCGTGGGTTTGAGCCCCGCATCGGGCTCTGTGCTGACAGCTTGGAGCCTTGGAGCCTGCTTCAGATTCTGTGTTTCCCTCTCTCTCTGTCCCTACCCCACTGGCACTCTGTCTCTCAAAAATAAATAAACGTTAAAAACTTTTCAATACAAAAAGAAATTTGGATGGATATTATTTGCCATTTATCTATTCACTTTAAAATCCTTTTAATTGCCCTGCCCTCTCAATTTTAGGTGTTTCTACTTTACGTAGTTACAGGGCAGGGTTTACTTACTTAGTTTCTTAACTCAATACTACCCTCTTGTGTTGGTACAGTAAGTGCAGTTTCTAAAGTTTACCACCTCAAGTCTTTTACGTTGAGGTGTGGGGGGGTTTATGTGATGTCTGATTCTGCAGTACACTCTTGTTTATAGAAATCACTCATTTCCCACTGTTTGCTTTTCTCTTTTCCTTTATCTCTAAACCTCCAAGGAACACCTTACCCTTCCAAGTATCTCTTTCTCCCTTCAGAAACCTTGTCCTTTACAACTGCCCATTTCGGCTAATGTGTTTCCAAGGCCCTCTCTTTTCCCTCTCACTTGCCAGGGTTCTGACCCACTAGGTCTTGGACTTCTCAGTATTTCCTCATTTATGCATTGTCCTATTTCTGGGCCGCCCGTGGAGGCCAGCTGCATCCTTCAGCCTGGGCTCATGATTTATGGATGATTAGAGCTGCTTTCCTTATAAGGGAGGAGGGGTGGAGACAGATGGATTTCGGGGACTGCTATTACCATACAACAAGTCTGAAATCAAAAAAGGAATTACCTTAGAGATGAAAAGCAGCAATAAAATTAGGTTTAGTCTATAAAGTGTAAAAATAAAATCTTAGGAGCGCTTGGGTGGCTCAGTCGGTAAAGCATCCAACTCTTGATCTCAGAGTCATGAGCTCAAGGCCCATGTTGGGCTCTGTGCTGGGGGTGAAAAAGACTTAAAAAGAAAAATCTTAAAATGAAAAGGACATTTTCTTTTTTTTTCGCGTTTATTTATTTTTGAGGCAGAGAGAGACAAAGCATGAACGGGGGAGGGTCAGAGAGAGGGAGACACAGAATCTGAAACAGTCTCCAGGCTCTGAGCTGTCAGCACAGAGCCCGACGCGGGGCTCAAACTCACGGACCGCGAGATCATGACCTGGGCCGAAGTCGGCCGCTCAACCGACTGAGCCACCCAGACGCCCCTGAAAAGGACATTTTAAATAAAGAGTTCTTGTAATAGAAGAGACCACTTTTCTTTCTTTCTTTTTTAAATGTTTTTATTTATTTTTGAGAGAGAGAGAGCAGAAGAGGAGCAGAGAGAGGGAGACAGAGGATCCAAAGTGGGCTCCGTGCTGAGAGTGGGAGAGCCCCATGTGGGGCTTGAACTCATAAACCATAAGATCATGACCTGTGCCAAAGTCCGACGCTTAACCCACTGAGCCACCCAGGCACTCCAAAAGAGACCATTTTTCTATATTAAAAATACAATTTGAATGTAGAATGTTACATTTCATAGAGAAATGTTTAATAAGACTACATTTCTGATACCGATTTTATTGTACATAATATGTAGGTGACTGAAACTAATGGTATGACTTAATGTTTTGGGTGGTTTTTTGTAGCTCACTGATTTTCGAGAAACTATTATGAAGATGTTGGGATTTAACATGAGAACAGCAGACAAGGAAATCATCAATCACCTAAGGCTTATTATACAAGATTATAAAGCATCTGACAAATCAAAGGTTGCTTCTCACTCTGAGACTGGACAGGATAATGAATAAAAAAGTTCTGTCTTTTTCATTACTCCCAACAAGAACTCAGCAGATACGGGCATCTCCTGTAGCATCTTGAATGCAGCTATGTTATGAATAAAATGCACTAGGAATTTCTCACCTTTGATATTTGGCATTTAACTTTTCTTTGTCATTGTCGTGTTCTACACATTTATTTATGGTCTAGTCTAGATTGTTACTTGCAATATACAATATCTAATTATATTTATTATTAATTGTATTTTCAGCAGGGTATTAATCAGGACTTGTGTTCTTAGTTGTAATATTTATATTTATAGTTAACAGCCTATTTATTTCTAGAGTGAACAATTTCCTGGGTATACCCGCTTACAAATCCAGGTACAGTTGTGTTCTATACTTTGAATCTGTCTTATCTATTTGATTAACTGAGAGTGTGAAAACCAGATACAAAAAGTTGAGTGGCAAAAAAGTAATTAAGAATACTTACTTTTTAAAGGCTTTTTAAAAAGTTTATTTGTTTTGAGAGAGAGAGAGAGAGAGATCAAGTAGGGGAGGGGCAGAGAGGGAGGGAGAGTGAGAATCCCAAGAAGGCTCCGCACTGCCGCTGGGGAGCCCCATGCAGAGCTTGACCTCACAAACTGTGAAATCATGACCTGAGCCAAAATCGAATTCGAGTCAGACACGTAACTGACTGAGCCACCCAGGCACCCTGAAGTTAATGGCTACATTTTAAACAATTATAATTTCTTGGGGTGCTGAGTGGCTCAGTCAGTTGAATATCTAACTCTTGATTTCAGCTCAGGTCATGATCCCAGGGTCATGGCATCAGGCCCCATGTTGGGCTCTGCTCTGAGCATGGAGCCTGCTTGGGTTCTCTCTCTTCCTCTCTCTGTACCTCCCCCGCTCATGCGTGTGGGCTATCCCGGAAATAAAATGAGGGTGCCTTGATGGCTCAGTCTTTGAGCATCTGACTTGGCTCAGGTCATGATCTCATGCTTTGTGAATTCGAGTCCCACACTGGGTGAGCAGGAGCCCCAAATTGGGTGAGGCTGCTTCTCAATCTCAATCTCTCTCTCTCTGTCTCTGCCCCTTGCTTACTTACACCCTCTCTCTCTCTCTCTCAAAATAAATAAATAAACAAACAGTTATTATAATTTATTATTTATTTCATTTAAAATAGGAAACTGTTCCTCTTCCAAGGTAGTTTCAGACTTATCCAAAATGTCCTCCATAGGAACAAGTCAGAATCTGGACCCTCAGTATCTGCTGTGGTCATCTAAAAATATCTCCTGTGGAGCTTAGTTTTAGAAGAATCTTCAAGGTGGAAGGAGTCAGGTTATACTGGAACTTAGAGAGGTTGTACTTTGGAGAAAATGATTATCTTGAATACTCAATCAAGGACTGTTATGCCCAGAATTCGTGATCCCCAAAGACAACTAGGGAGCCCAGTCCGATGCAAAAGCAAAAGAGCCTTTATTCGACCTAGCTCGAGCTCAATCCCCTACCTGCACCGACACAGCCGTGAGAAGCCGGGGGGGGGGGGGGGGGGGGGGGGGGGGGGGGGGGGGGGGCAGTGAGTTTCAAAAGGACAAAGGTTTTATTGGGGCCTAGGGGCAGTTGGTGAGGTAATGGCTGTGGCCTCAGCCAATTGGCTGGGGAAGGGTCGGGGTCCTGTTACGCAGGTCGCGGGCGTGTTTTGATCGGAAAGTTTGAACAGGTGAGCGGGAGGTTACTCAAGGGGAAGAGGCATGGTCAAGGTGAAGGACACAGAACAAGATGGAGTTGGTAGGCCCGCCCTTTCAGGACAAAATGAGAATTGCTCAGTTTCTAAATGGTCATGGCTGTGGTTCTCACATTGTGTGACAGGACACTCTGGTGTACTGCAGGGATCGTAGCATGCCATAGCTTATTTCAATTAAAAACATTTTTTTTAAGGGGCGCCTGGGTGGCTCATTCGGCTGAGCATCCAACTTCAGCTCTGGTCGTGATCTTGCGGTTCATGAGTTCGAGCCCCGCGTTGGGCTCTGTGCTGACAGCTCAGAGCCTGGGGTCTGCTTCAGATTCTGTGTCCCCCTCTCTCTTCGCCCCACCCCTGCTTGTGCTCTGTTTCTGTCTTTCAAAAAATGAATAAACATTAAAAAAAAATGTTTTTTTAAATTTTTTTTTTATTTTAGAGAGAGAAAGAGTCTGCAAGCAGGAGAAGGGGCAGAAGAAGAGAGAGAGAGAGAGAGAGAGAAGGAGGGAGAATCTTAAGCAGGCTCCACTTGATCCCATGATCCTGGGATCATGACTTGAGCCAAAATCAAGAGTTGGACACTCAGGGGCACCTGGGTGGCTCAGTCGGTTAAGCGTCGTCTTCAGTTCAGGTCATGATCTCATGGTTCACGAGTTTGAGCTCCACGTCGGGCTCTGTGCTGACAGCTCAGAACCTGGAGCCTGTTTCGGATTCTGTCTCCCTCTCTCTCTGCCCTCCCTCCCCCCCATCATGCTCTGTCTCTCTCAAAAATAAATGAAACATTTGAAACAGTTAATAAAAAAAAAGAGTTGGACGCTCAACCAACTGAACCACCCAGGCACCCCAGAATATTTCAAATTTTAAGGGAAAACAGTGATACATGACATTTGCCAGGAAAATACTTGAACTATCAGCTCCAAGTAGTTTCATAGTTTCAATATTGGATCACTCTTCATTCCTTTTGATATCATATCTTTGTGATGGAAACTGCCCGAGGCTTCTCAGGACACATAAATTTGATGCCAAGCAGGGGCCAGTAGTTTGTGGAATCACTGCCTGGGAAGTTGACTCCAGGCTTCTGACTGCAACGCAAGCAGCTCACTTAGCTTTCCTCTCAAGATTGCCTTGGGCCCTGGCAAAACAGGAAAGGCAGGGATGCCCTGTCCAGAGCTTCCACCCGCAGCCCAACCTGCTGAAGCTGTAAGAACCACCTTCTTGTTCAGGATCCCCCCAGGGCCATGGCCCAAGGTCAGCACCTGCTGTGGCTTCAGCAAACAGGGCTGGGGGGACTGTATCCCCTGCTGCCCAGAGCTCCCCTTTTCTGAGGAATTGTGAATACTACCAGTGCCTAAGGTCATGATTTCCATGAAAATAAAGGTGCCAAGGTGTGGCAGTTTCTGAAAGAGCCACTTTATAAACACATTAAAGAAAGATCTTCTGTAAATACAAAGAGGCCTTAGCCTTAATGCTGCTTTATGAATTGTGTCAGTAGTAACTGATTGTTCAGCCATGGAGCAGTGTAAAAGGTTAGCTATATTAATCTTTTTTTTAACTTACACATACTTGATTGAAAGCCTATATGGTACATATGATGTTTGATATAGTTGACCTCAGCTTTTTTTTTTTTAAGGTTTATTACTTATTTTTGAGAGAGAGACAGCGAGCAAGTGGAGGAGGGGCGGGGGGGGGGGGGGGAACAGAGGTTCCGAAGCGGACTCTGGGCTGACAGCAGCAAGCTTGACGTGGGGCTCGAACTCACACTCACAAACCGTGAGATCACCCCTTGAGCATGAAGTCAGACAATCAACTGAGCCACCCACGTGCCCCTAGTTGACCTCAGCTTTGTTCACACTGACTTCAGTGAGCTGCATTTGGGCTTTCTGTGCTTAACATCGCTTACTTGCTGCTGTTGTCATTGGTTTGTTTCATTTCAGGAAAAGGGTGGGTACTTTCAGGAAAAATCATATTTTTAATTCCTTCTCTGGCAATTCTTTCCTGGATTCTTAGCTTTACATAACTATACCTACAATGGAACCAGCATCTTAAAGGCATGAAGATGAGTCTTACTCCAACATCACATGATCTTCTAATTCTACTAGTTAACAAGAAATGTCCAGCCACAAGAGACACCAATGAACTTGGTGATAATCAGATCCTGTGCACAGGAAATGTTTTTGACATCTACATTCCTAGGAGCTTAAAAGGCTTCCCTTTAGTAGACCCGCTGGGCTTCAGTGCATCAGCCATGGACTCCAGTGGCCCCCTGTGGCCCCTGGCTATGCTAATTCTTTTTTTTTTTTTTTCTTTTTAGCTATGCTAATTCTTGAGTAGACAAGGGAGAAGGACCCTTCTAGCATCCGGAACTGTCTTTATGAGAACTGCTTTCAATCCTGTGGTCAAATCACTACCACATTCTTCAATGATGAGAACTGGGTTTAGCTTTAAGGCTTCAGATAAGTAGTTCTCAACTTCAGGATGTATCAGAATCATCTAATGAATTTAATTACCACTGTGCCACCCCCTCCCACCTCCCCCCCCCCCACCCCCCCCACCCCCCCCCCCCCCTCCCGACCATCATGAGATACCAGTTCGGTTAGAGAGGTATAGGGCTGAAGCCTGGATATTTTTTCAAAGCGCCCTAAGTCTATGAATTGACAAAACTACTTTGGGAAGCAGTTGTGGCAGTGTATTTGTTTCCTGTTGCTGCTGTAACAAATTGTCCAAACTTTCTGGCTGGAACAATATTTATTATCCTACATTTCTGGAAGTCTCATCAGGTGTTGGCAGGGCTACATGTCACTTCTGGAGAGGAGAAAATCTATTTCCTTGCCTTCCCCAAGTTCTAGAAGATGCACATCCTCTTGGCTCATTGCTGCCACTTTTCACCTTCAAAACCAGGGACATCAGGCCCTCCCAGCCTTCCTCACACTACCATTTCTCTAGTTCTCTCCATCCTGTTTCCCTCCTCCCCTTTTAAGTACTCTTGTGATTACACTGGCCACACCTGGACAATCCAAAATAATTATTTTAAATTTTTTTTTTTTAACATTTATTTATTTTTGAGACAGAGAGAGACAGAGCATGAACGGGGGAGGGTCAGAGAGAGGGAGACACAGAATCTGAAACAGGCTCCAGGCTCTGAGCTGTCAGCACAGAGCCCAACGCGGGGCTTGAACTCACGGACCGTGAGATCATGACCTGAGCTGAAGTCGGCAGCTTAACCTACTGAGCCACCCAGGCGCCCCCAAAATAATTATTTTAAAGTCAGCTGATGAGCAACCTTAATTTCCTTTTGCCAGGTAGCCCAAAATACAGATTCCAGGGATCAGGACATAGACATTTTGGGGGAGCCATTATTCTGCCTACCATAGTTCACATGTACCCAAACTGAATACATGCATGGCTTTAAACAGGCAATTCTACTCCTACATATATACCTACCTAGTAGAAATGCGTAATAGATTCCACAAAAAGACATTTACAGATTATGGCAGCATTGTTGATAATCGCCCCAAACTAGAAACTGCCCAAATGACCAAAAGTAGAGTTAACGATGACAACCAGATCCACTAGCTAAGCAATCAGATCTCCTTCATTTGTGGGATGGGGGGGGGGTCAACTGGATTGATGAATTTTCTTAGGGGCCAAACTAGAAAGTGACTCTAGGTCTAAGACTGGGGATGTGGCAAATGGAAGACAGGATGAATTTGAGGAGAAATGGTAAATTTATGGGTCTCCACTTAGCATGCAGTAAAACTCTTAACAGTGGGGAAAGCAGCGGCCTGGAAGGAGAAAGTTCTTGTTGCCTATCTGTTATTAACCAGCCTTATAACCCTTGGTCAAGTGTTGGGTTGAACAAAACATTTTAAAATTGACCTCAAAATTAGGAAGTGTGGCCTGGATTTCTGACTTGTGACTCTGGGGTTTCAGGCAGCCCTAATTGTTGCAGGATTTTTTTTTTTTTTTAACCTCAAAACCCAGGATTCGTTGTCTCGCTGCTTTGAAGAATGAAGAGGTGGACACGAAGTGAGCAGCAGGCAAAAGTTTATTGGAGTATAAGATCAGAAAGGAAGAATAGTATGAAAGAAAGCTCTCCTTACAGAGAGGGAGCATTCCAAAGTGAGTGCCCCCGGAAAATAGGCAAGGACCTTTGTTATATAAGATTCTGGTCACCCTCTCTTTCTCTTCCCCCTTGTTCCTTCTCAGGTTCTACCCTAACTGGCTTGATAGCTCTATGAGCTGGGTTATCCATTGCTGATTGGCTCATTTCCATTGTATGTCTATGACCATACCATTCCTTGCTGGTCATATGTTTCATGGTACTGATTTTTAGTTAGGTCTTTGATCTAATTCCTGAGGGAATCCTGAGGGGGAGTAGCTGGTGTCTGTTACATTCCAAAGAGGAACCTTATGCCTGAGGGAGTTTGCTAAGGTCAGACACTCCCAGCAATGTTCCAAAATAGGTGTTTTTCCTCACCCAGAGACCTCAGGTCCTGACCTTTCCCTCTTTGCCTATTGTATCCCATCTTTTCCCAATCATACAACTAGCCTAGCAGCAACATTTTTCCGGTCAGAATAATGGAGCTTGTTAACCCAACACAGGAGCCAGCAGGCATAGCCAGGCACTTTCTATCTGGAGACCGTTCCCTCAAATGAAAGGGCCATATTCAGGCGTGAAAGGCTGGGAGATCAACAACCTCTCTCCGGGCCTATGTGCAGTGTCCCCTTCCGCAAAAGAGGGACCATGAGGACCACCCTACTCTGAACGCTCGCCCGCGGCCCAACACATGCTAGGGACAAGTGCAGCTGCTTCTACGGAAACCAGGTGCCTGGGCACGAGTCCCATTCAAGATTCTACAATGGATGCGGCCAAAACGCAGGTGGGATCCTTTCCCGGGCTGCGCGCAGCAGCCCCGCCCGTCATTAGCTATGGTGCAGACGACCCGCACTACTGCGCCTGCGCCGCGCCGCGCCGAACTGGGCTGCGCCGGGGATGCTGCGACTGGCGGGAACGGAAGACGCTCGTAATCGGGGCGGTAGACGAGCGACGCTGAAGGCGGAAGTGGGCGAAAAAGACGCAGAGGACCTTGCTGGTGACTCGCTGGCGGAAATGATTGGAGGGTGGAACAGCCGTTTCAGTTCTTGCCTTCGTGTGGGGCGGGGACCTCGCGATTCCAGCCCAGCCCAAAGGAGGGGCGGTCTCGCGGGAGAACAGTTTCGCGCGCGCGGGAGCGGGGCACTGGCGGCCAGGGCGTTCCCGGCTGCGCGCGCGGTGCTTACCCGGGGGGAATTCTGAGCGAGTTCCCGCGCGGGCAGGCTCTGGTGGCGCCCACGGCCCCAAGTCGGAGGGTCCGGGCGGCCCCCGTAACCGTTTTAAAAACTCAGGTGACTCCTTGGCCAAGGTCGAAGCCTATGCGCTGTGCGAGGCCATTCTGAGCTGGAGCGCCGCGTGGCTCCCAGTGCCCGGGGTAACCTCGGGGTCGGTCAGTGCGAGAAGGGTCGTCAGCTTCCCCGCGCAGATCTGGGGTTGGAGAGGACGGACGCTACTTGAATTAGACTTCAAGTGACCCACGTGTGTGTGTGTGTGTGGGGGGGGGGGTTGTTGGGGGAGAGAGACCACCTCCCCGCAGGCGTCCACTCTGCAGAAGTGAGATGGGGTTTTGCTTGCAGAACAGGACCGGAGGGAGGCATCTCGTGAGGACTGGTACCGCCAGTTTCCGAGTATGAAGCTTTCTTTGCTGGAGGAACCTGGCTAGGTTCTTAACAGCTTTCAGCCTAGTTATCCCAATGCAGTTCTGAAGACAGGTTGTTCAGGTCACTTTGGACTCTACCAAATACCGGGGTTTCTTTCCTAAACCGTGTCTAACCGATGGCAGAGCTTACTTATTGAACGTGATTCATTTTTTTATCTGAGGGGTTTTTATTAACGGTTTTATTGGGATGTAGTTTACATAGCATAAAATTCACCTGTTTTAAGTGTGCAGTTAATGATTGTTAGCATATATACATAGTTGTGTAGCCGTCACCATAGTGGTATTAGACTCTGGCGATTTTTTCCCTAGTAATTGCCTTTATTCTCAAAAGTTTGCACAAGTGGACCTTTAAAGGTACAGTGTACTGTATATAAGAGACTCTGAAGATGTACACTCAAATCGTGTTATACCTGAGTAGATGAAATTAAGAGGAGACTCGAAGCATATTTTCCTAGGTGTTGCCAGTGGTGAAACTTGTGTATTGCAATCCAAAGAAATACTGTATCAACTGCTTCATTTGCTGAGGAATATGGCATAAACCCCATTTTACATGTGAACAAATCAACATTGAAGGATAAATTGCCTAAACATAGCTGTGCCCAGGCTAAACCCCAACCCTCGATGCCTTATCTCTAAATGTATTGCCTTTGCCACTTCATCAGCCTGCTTTTCAATTATATCTATGTATGACCTGTACCGTTCACTCATTTATTGAGCAAATAACTATTGAGTCACTACTATGCCAACAGCAACATAAAACTGCTCTAGATGCCGGAGATACCATAACGAACCAGCTAAATTCCTACCCTCGTCTAATATTCTGGCAGAGGAGACCATGAGCAATTAAAGAAACACCCTAATTTTAGATATTGAGACGTGGCATTAAAAACAAAACAATGTTTATTTAATTTTTGAGAGAGAGACTACAGGAGTTGGGGAGGGGCCGAGAGAGAGAGGGAGACACAGAATCCAAAGCAGGCTCCGGGCTCAGCTATCAGCACAGAGCCCGACGTGAGGCTCAAACCCATGAACTGCAAGATCAAGACCTGAGCTGAAGTTGGACGCTTAGCCAACTGAGCCACCCAGGTGCCCCAAGACATGGCATTTAAAGAAAAGAGGCAAACCAGGAGTATAGGGAACAGTGGTAGGAGGCAGGATCTGTCTTGAGCAGAAATCTGACAGAAGAGAGGAGTTGGGATGTAAGAGAAAAAGGATTTGGTTTGAGCAACTGGAAAGATGGAGTCGCAGTTTACGAAGTTAAAATAAGGTAATGCTGTGAAAGGATGAGGTTTTTGAGTTAAGCTTATGAATGCAGCTTTAGATGCTTTTTAGATGTCTCTTAGACATCTAGTTGGAGATGTGGTATTTCATTCTGTGAAGTTACATGTCATTTGACCAAGGGAATGGTCAAATTCAAGGAGATGAGGGGGAACCAGGAGGAAAGATCGAAAAGGGGAGTGTAGTGTGTTAGGAGGATAACCAGGAGAGCATATAGCCTCAGAAGATAAGTGAAGAAAGTGATTTGTGGAAGAGGGGACAATGTTAAATGTTAACAGATTGATCAGATAAAATGAAGACTGAGAATGGCCCATCTGTAAGAGAATAGAAATACAGGTAAATAACATGGGTTTGAACTGCATGGGTCCACGTGGATTTTTTAAAAATAAATACTGTACAGCACTGTAAATGTATTTTCTCTTCCTTGTGATTTCCTTAACATTTTCTTTTCTCTAGTTTTGTTGTAAAGATACAGTGTATAATACATATACAAAATGTGTTTAATCAACTGTTTATATTATCAGTAAGGCTTCTGGCCAATAGTGGGAGTCAAAGTTATTTTAAGAAGTCATGTGGACTTTTCAACTATGTAAAGGATCATTTCCCCACCCCACCTCCTTCAGTGGTCATCTGTATATAAAGTCTTTTGATATAAAATCTTTTGATATATATGTTTATACTGACAGCTACTACAGAAACAGTGTTTACCCTTTTTTGAGGAGGTGTACGTTTTTACAACCTTTCTGAAGTGATGTTATCTAAAATTTAAATCGTGCTTTTTTTGACCAAGTAATTTCACTTGTAGGCACATATAATTATCCTATAGAAATATTTATACATGCACACAAAGGTGTGTGTGTGTGTGTGTGTGTGTGTGTATATACACACACACACACACACACACACATATGATACAATATGAGTGTTAATCACAGCATTGTTTACAATTGGGGAAGAAAACAAATTTTCATCAAGATGGATATAGTTTTAAAGGAAAGATATTAGTGTATAGAGGGGCACATGAGTGGCTCACTTGGTTTAAGCATCCAACTCTTGATTTCACCTCAGGTCATGACCTCACAGTTTCTGAGTTCAAGCCCCACATTGGTCTTTGCACTGACACTGTGGGGCCTGCTTGGGATTCTCTCTCTCCCCTTTCTCTCTACCCCTACCCCACTTGCTCTCTCTCTCAAAATAAATAAACAAAAAAAAATTTAAATAAATAAAGGAAAGCTATTAGTGTATAGATATGAAAGACACCTGCTACAGCTTGAAACTTGACCTTCTAGAATTCAAGTATTGAGGACCTAACCCTAAGTGTGATGGTATTTGAAGGTGGAACCTTTGAGAGGTGATTAGGTTTAGATGAGGTCTCAAGGGTGGGATCCCCATGATGGGATTAGTGTTCTTATAAGAAGAGGGGGACCTGAGCTCTCTTCTCTCTGCCATGTAAGGACACTAAAGCCGTGAAGTAAGTGCTCGCCAGAACTGAATTGACTGGCACCTTGACAGAGTTCCCAGCCTCCAGAACTATGAGAAATAAATGTTTGCTGTTTAAGCTACCCAAACTATGGTATTTTGTTATTGCAGCCCTAGCTGGTTAAGACAGAGCCTTATTGAATGATAAAGTTGGATTCTCTATCAGAATGTATATGATCTCATTTATGTTAATATACCTGTGGGAGGCCTGTCTAATCACACGGTCAAAAATTACTCTATTTACCTTCCCTGATACTATTACTTACCCTTTTCTATCTGTAGCACTTATCACTATCTAAAATTAATTTTTATACTCATTTATTGTTTTGTCATAGTGGCAGGTAAGTTCTGTAAGATTTTTGCCTTTCTTGTTTATCTTTCTATCCCCAGTGCTGGGGTATATAACTTTTAAAAACATTATTTTAGGAAAAAAACCTTAACAGAGAGTATTCCTGCAGCAAATTAAACCACAAATTCTTTCATACTGTTTCCTTCAAAGGGTGGTGGCACATTTCCCTGCTTTTGAGTGTAGGACTTCGTGACTAGCTTTTAGTAAGTGGAATATGGCAGAAGTGGAGGGATGTCAATAGGCCATAAAAGGCACCATGACTTCCTCCTTGCTCCTTCTCTTGCATCATTCATTTGGGTAGACCAGCTGCCCTGTCATGAGGACATAGCAAGCAATGCTCTGGAGAGTCCTCTGGGCAAGAAACTGAGGCCTGCTCCCAATAGCCAGTGGGGAACTTAGGCCTCTAACAATTTCGGTCAGCCCCAGTCAAGACTTAAGATGACTGCATCTCCAGGTGACAGCTTGACAGCAAGGTCACAGGAGGGAGAGAAGGACTGGAAGCAGGTTCTCTGGAGTGGACTCTGGAGAAGATTCTGTACCAAGATTCTTAGGCCATGTCAGATTTCCAGGTCTTTTACCTGGCCTCTCCTTGCAGCGAGGGCTAAATTGACTGAGATTTTTAGACTCAGTAAGTTACTGAGAAAGGTGTGTTAAAATTGGCACTTAATTATTATGGGTTTTTCCCTGTATAGTTCTGTCAACATTTACTTTTTAATTGTGAAACAATTTGCACACAAATTTAAGATTTTTACTTTTCTGTTGAATTGCCCCTTTTTAATTTTTTTTTTTCAATGTTTATTTATTTTTGGGACAGAGAGAGACAGAGCATGAACAGGGGAGGGGCAGAGAGAGAGGGAGACACAGAATCGGAAACAGGCTCCAGGCTCTGAGCCATCAGCCCAGAGCCCGACGCGGGGCTCGAACTCACGGAGCGCGAGATCGTGACCTGGCTGAAGTCGGACGCTTAACCGACTGCGCCACCCAGGCGCCCCTGCCCCTTTTTATCATGAAATCTCACCCTTTATTTCATGTGATACTTCTTGTCTCACAGTGTCTCACACTTTTGATATTAAAAAAACCTTTTTTTTTTAATGTTTTATTTACTTTTGAGAGAGAGACAGACAGAGCATGAGCAGGGGAGGGGCAGAGAGAGGGAGATACTTTGATATTAGCGAAACCACATTTCTTTCAGTTGGTGTTTGCATGGCAATTTTTTTTTCCATTTTTTCTTCATTCTGTGTTGTTACATTTAAAGCTTATCTATTATGTAAACAGCACATAGTTGAGCTTTGTGTCTTTTAATCCAATCGTATAATCTTTGCTTTTAAATTGGAATGTTTAGACTATTGATGCTTAAAGTAAATTCTGATGAAGTTGGATTTAAGTCTACCATGCTGATGTTTATTGTCTATTTTCCCCATCTATTCTTTGTTCATATGATGGTTAATTTATGGGTCAGCTTGGCTGGGCCACAATGCCCAGATATTTGGTCAAATAGTATTTTTGATGTTTCTGTGAGAGTGTTTTTGGGTGAGATTAACATTTAAAGTGGTGGATTTTAAATAAAGCAGAATGCCCTCCATTATGTGGGTGGCCTCATTCAATAGTTGAAGTCCTATTCAAAACAAAAATTGACCTCCCCCGAGTAAGAGGGAATTCTGCCAGCAGATTGTCTTCAGACTTGAGTTGCACAACATTGGCTTTTCTCTGGGTCTCCAGCCTGCTGGTCTACCCTATAGATTTTAGACTTGCCAGGCTTCATAATTGCATGAACCAATTTCTTAAAATAAAATCTCTTTCTACATACGTACACACAGTCTATTCATTCTGTTCTCTGAAGAACCCTAACACAGTTTCTTAATTTTTCCTTTATCACTTTCTTTGAATTAAATATTTTAATTTTATTATTGTGTCTTTCTTTTGTGTTTTAATTATATACTTCTGTTATCTTTAGTGATTACCCTTGACTTACAGATTAAAAAATGCATATGTATTTGACTTATGATAACTTAAAATTAAAACTTTTATAATTTCTGCCCCAAATTAAGAAATTTATATTTTAACTCCATTTTAAACTACCCTATAGCCACTGTACTATTATCATGTACTTTTCCAAATGTAATAAATCCTACAAGACATTGTTGTCATTATTAACTGCTAGTACTTATTTCTGTTTCTCTACACATTTACCAATTCTATTGTTCTTTATTCCTTTCTACTATTCTGTGTTTCTAAAATGGGCTAATTTTCCATCAACTTGAAGAATTTCATTTAGTATTTCTTATAGTATAGTTCTTATAGCAGTAGGTCCCTTCAGTTTGTTTTTTTTTTTCCCTGAAAACTTCTTTATTTAATCTTAATTTTTGAATGGTATTTTCATTGGGCATAAAACCCTAGGATAACAGGGTTTTTTTCCCCAGCACATTGAAGATGTCATTCTATTATTTTCTGACTGCTTTAGTTAAAAGTCAGCCCTCAGTCTTCTTGTATCTTTGAAGGTAGTGTGTCTTTTTCTCCCCTCTGTGGTTGCATCTAAGTTTTTCTGTCTTTAATTGTAAACACTTTGACTATGATGTGCCTTGGTATGAGTTTATTATCTTTATCATGCCTAAGATTTGCAGTTTATTGAATCTGTGGGTTGATGTCTGTCATCAGGTTTGGCAATTTTTTTAGTCACCATTTCTTCAACCCTTTTGTTTCTCTTTTCTTATTTTGAAACTCCAATTACAAACGTGCTAGATCTGTTGAGTGTGTACCACATGTCTTGAATGTAATTGAAAAAATTTTTTTCTGTCTGTGCTTCAGTTGGGTTATTTATTTTGACTTCAAGGTCATCAATCCTGGTGGCTGTGCTTCTAAGACACAAACGAGAAAATATGGAAACAGGACTGAAACTGTAAATTAGGTTTAGAATAGGGAGATGTTACCATTCCCTAGCAACTGGTATTCAAAGCAACATGTGAGCATAATTAGCTGTGTATCTAAGCTCTTTATGTGTATGATGACAAAGCAAGTTTTTACAAATGTCATTTTCTATTGCAGTATAGTTATTTTCAATTCCTTTCTCCTTCAAATACAATTAATGAATCCCCTTTTGGGAGTTGTTGTGGTAGAAGTACTTTAGTCCATGTGTAATGTCCGGACCATCACAGTATTATATTAGTACAGTAAGACCTTGGTTTGCAAGCATAATTCATTCTAAAAACATGCTTGTAATCCAAAGCACTTACATATCAAAGTGGATTTCCCCATAAGAAATGATGGAAACTCAGATGATTCATTCCACAACCCCAAAATATTCATATATAATTGATTACAATACTGTAAAATGATACACAATAAATACAAAATAAAGAAAATGCAAAATATAAAGAAAATTAACCAATTAACCTCTACTTACCTTTGAAAATCTTTGTGACTGGGGTGAGGGAGACAAGAGAGAGGAGGGTTATTGTGTAGGACCACTTTCACTATCTCTAACGGAATCACTGCTATGTATTGGCTCAATGAAATCTTTTTCTACATGGGGGCCGTTGTACATGTTCACACAAATGTTGACTGTGGTACAGTATTAATAAACTTGTCATATAATGTATTTAATGTAACTGGAAATAAGGCAGGAGAGGAAAGGGTCTGTATCTGCAGGCCGCCTCACCTAGAGTGAAGGAAAGCATTCCCAAGTTTACTCTTGTATGGAAAAGCAAAGGACTGTCCATAGGCGCTTTGAAGTGACAAAAAATACAGTAGTGTCAGTTGTGGACACCTTCCAACGTTCTGAAAAATCACTGGGGCCTGAGACCCACAGTGAGAGAGAGAAAACTGTTGGCTCAGTTGTGATTATGTGATGTACAGCAGCATCATGTACCACTCGTATTGCAAGACATCGCTCGTTTATCAAGTTAAAATTTATGAGAAATGTTTGCTCATCTTGTGGGACACTCACAAAACAAGTTATTCGCAATCCAAGGATTTATCGTATTTAAGCAGATGCTTCTCCCAAATGTTCCCTTGAGGGGATGTTTTCTGAAATGGCATTCCTCATGGGAATATTTGTATGACTGAACAGCTATTTTTTCATTAGAAATCCATTGTCTGTCTGTCTCTCTATATATTTCTTTTTGTTATTTTTTTATTATTATAAATCCATTTCCTGTCTCTATATTTCTTTTTGTTATTTTTGTATTATGTTTCTTTTTAAGTGACATTCGAAAGTTAATTGATCAATTGTCTGTTGATACAGGGCACATCTGAAAGAGAAAAGGCAGAAACCACTTTAGATCTGTTGGCAGATATGAACAGATTCACCCCCTATATGAATACGAAGAGAAGATCCCATTGCAGCCTGTAGAAGCTGGAAAAGGCAAGAAAATAAATTCTCCTCTAGAACCTCTAGAGGGAATGCATCTGTGTCGACACCTTGATTTTAGTTTCGTAGACTTGTATAGGACCTCTAACCTATATAACTGTAAGATAATAAATTTATGTCATTTTAAGCAACTGAGTTTGTGGTAATTTGTTACAGCAGTGACAGGAAACCAATACGCTAGTCCTCCTCCATTTATTCCTGCAAATACACATATCATTTTCAGATTATAAGGACATGTATTTGTATATAATTTCCTGCCAGAATTGTTACTCAGAACCTCCTGAATGGTGTTGCCTGATTGTTTGATTTACCTTTTTGATTAAAAACAAAGATAACAGGTATTTAAAAGAGAGAGAGAGAGAGAGAAGAGGGGCCCTTGGCTGACTCAGTTGGTAGAGCATACTACTTTTTTTAAAATTCTCTTAAAATGTTTATTTATTTTGAGAGAGAGAGAGAGACAGACAGAGTGCAAATGGGGGAGGGGCAGAGAGGAAGACACAGAATCTGAAGCAGGCTCCAGGCTCTCAGCTGTCAACACAGAGTCTGACATGGGGCTCGGACCCACAAACCACGAGATCATGACCTGAGCTGAAGTCAGATGCTCAACTGACTGAGCCACTCAGGTACCCCTAGCATGCTACTTTTGATCTCGAGGTCATGAGTTCAGGCCTCATGCTGGATGTGTATAGCTTACTTAAATAAAATAAAGAAGAGAAGATACCACGAACATTTCATGATGAAGGTAAAAACAAATTTTGATTGATTTTTGAAGAAATAGGATTGTTATTAACCTTGCATTACTCCAGGAGATAATTGATAAATGTTGAGTAGTTTGTTTGGTTTCTCAATGAAGGATCAAAGGAAGCAGTACCGCATGGTCAACTGGAAGCCTTTCTGCCTCTGTGATGTATAGACAATACACAAGTAGAGTCTGAAGGTCTAGTGTGACGTTGAAGAGAAGGTATAGGGGAATAGGGCTGTGGGAGCTGAGAGTTGAGGTGGTGGTTAAAGAATGAAATATTCTAGTTTTATATTTCTGGTGTGGGACAATTCCGGCTGATGACCAAGTCCCGGGTTGTTTCTGAATCTGCATGAGAGAAGTTGAAGTGAGATAGAGGCAGTCATTACTGTTAGGGTCAGGCGTAAGGAAGGGTAAAGATAGGAGTCAGAGGCTAAAAAATTTTAGCAGTCAAAGGCTTTATTTGGGAACTAAGGTCTCGGGCGAGGTTCCGTGACTGGGGGGGGGGGGGGGGGGGAGAGAGAGAGAGAGGTCAGGGAAGTCGCCCCCAGGTGTGGTGTGGTGGGGTTTTTAAGCTGCAGGGGTTCCAGATTTAGGTCTGGGTGGGCCTTTTTCGCGTCAGGTCGTGCTGTCGCTCAGTGATTGGTTGACCTCCAATTTCGTTCTGGCACACTACTAGGGGCTTTTCATTGGGTTGCGCTGGCAAGATGGCCGTCCCCTTTACTGTGGTTCCAAGGACATCCTAACAATTACTGGTAACCTGGTCCTCAAAAATTAAAAAAATCCCTGATTTGTAGCATTTGTTGATTTTAATCATGTAAATACTGCCACCAAGGTGATTTCAAGTTACCAACATGTTACTGAGTGCAGAACTAGAAAGAGATGTGAACAATCAGCTCTCAAGAGCTGGAATGAACTGGCTTCGACAACACATCACTGAATCTAGGTGAAGGTCACTGGAATTAAATAGATACCCTAATCACAAAGCTATCCTGTTGGATGAGCCATGTACTGTGGCTATTGAAATCCAGGATTATGGCATGAATTTGGTATAGAAGCGTTTGAACAAGGTTCCCAAATCTTCCTTGAATAAAGAATTGGAGAGTGGTCATTTGGAAAGAATTCGTAAGAGTAGGTTTTATCAAAGCCTGGGGTTGGAGGGGCAGGGAGGGATATTGTCAAGGAAATTAGTGGAAGTGTTATTCAAATACCTTCAATTAACTCTCCTAGCTGATTTATGTAAAGTAAAACTCTGGTTTATGTTTATGTGAAGTAAAGCTCTACATGATTCAATATGTGTGGGGTTCCAGTTATAAAGGAATAATTCAATAACCAAAAGTAGTTGATGTAGAGGCTGCTTTGAGACAAACAGGTGGTTAAAAGGTTTGAGCAATGGAATACAGACAGGCCCATAAGGTGACCCACCTCAGAATATCCATAGGCCCTAACTAACCAATGGGCTGTTTACAACTCAGCACAGTTACCAAAAAAAAATTCCATACATCACCATCCTCAGCTTCCCCCTTGAAAGCAGCCCCCACCCACTGCCCCATGGCCGACAGTCTCTCCTCTGCTGTCCTGCCTGCCACTCCCAAATTTCTATCTCTTTTGTTCTGCCTCACTAGAATTCTTTTACCTCCTGCAGCCTGTGCCCCACCAGCTTCCACGGGATTGGCTGATCTAGAGACACCCCATTTAGACACCACAGTTGATAGTAATTCCAATCAAGCAACAAAGAAATCCGATATCCATAATTCACAGTAATAACTTCCATTTTTTACTCACTATATTTCTCACATTCTAAAACCCCTTACCCTCCTGTTAAAAGAAAAATGTCCATAATTTACTGATCTTCTGGCTTTTATTCAGCAGTTCATGAATCGGGCAGCATCCAATCTAGCAGATAGAAAAGGTCTCCCAGAAGCTGTATAAAATGAGAGACTTTCACAGGCACAAGGAAGCAGACACAGGGAAGTCATACTAGGTAGAAACAGATTGGTTACTGCAAGGTTACTTTCCTTACATGGAGCAAAGGGAAGTCTCAGAGCCAGGTTGGGGAACTTGTGTTGAACAGGGAAACACAGATTACTTGCCGAGGCCTTCCTTTTCTGGGAGAACCAAGCATAGAAATGTAGTTAAATTTTGGGTTACTGACATGAGTCTTAGCTCTATGTTGGGCCTAATCTGGTTGCTTTGACACTTTTTCACCCTACTCTCAACTCTCTTGGAAAACTTCCCATTTTTAATGGGAAATTTCCCATTTTTACCTGACAGAAGTTCAGAAACTGAACTTGCTAACTCAGAGCCCAGAGTTTACAAATGGGACATGAGATCCTGGATGTTATGGGGTGCAAACAGAAGATACTATTTTGTTTGTAACTGAGGGTTTCACAGGTGGTTAAAAATAATTGGTCAAGGGTAGACAAAGAGCTAGGATTCTCCTACATTGCTGGTAAAAGGTTAAATTTGTACGAGTTTGAAAATATGTTTGGAAGTACTCCTAAAACCAAATATATGCATACCCTGTGACTGACTCAGTGGTTCTTCTCCATCAACAGTAGAATGGATAAATTGTGGCTTATTCATTCAACGGGATACTCTACAGCGATGAGAATGAATGAACTATTGTTTTACATCCAAATGGATGAGTCTTACAACTATAATAAATAATATATGATGTAATGGCAAATAAAATAATTGGCAAAAGAAGTCTCAAAACGTTATGATTCCATTTATAAAGCTAAAAAAAAATGGCAAACCTAAACTACAGAGTTAGAAGTCAAGAGACTTGTTCCCTTTGCAGGAGGTAATAAAGGTGGTGAAGAAAAGAACCCTTGAGCTACTGATAATTGTTTCAGATACTAGTTATAGGAGGATAGATTTCTTGTGAACCTCTATCCAGCTGTACAGTTATGATTTGTTTGTTTTTCTTTATCTGATATGCTTCAAAACAAAGTTTTTAAAAAGTAGACTTCCTGTTTATAATAATGGCAGTCTGGGTTATTCTACAGGCTCTTTTGTTAAAAAGATCTAAATAATGAAAGGTTGATGCTTTTAAGGAGAAATTTTTACTATTTTATCTAAGAGTTGACAAAGGATTAAGGAATAGATTCAAAAATGAAGGGAAAATCTGGTCAGGCATTCTAGCAGAAAGCCATTTTTAAGCTACTTTGCCCTGAGGGCATTTGTCTAGCCCAAACAAAAAGAGCTTTGATTGCCTTATAGAAGAAAGATGACAGAAAAGAGGGCAGAGACCTTGTAAAAGCTGGAGTTTTTGCCAAAAGATCCTCCCCAAATTCAGCTTGCTCGGCCCAAAGTAGAGCTGCTTTATCTAGGATGCAGCCCAGGTTCTAAATGAAGTGTTAGGGAAAGGGGCAGGGTCTGACAGTGGAAGCAAAAGGGGAGCAGGAGGGGAGTAGACTTTTTGAGATGTTTGCCTCGAGTGGGGTAGATCTGGTCAAATGCACTGTTCTTCTGGGAAGCTCTTTTTCCTGGTCCTGTGGCTACAGAATGTGGGCTTTTCTTGGAGCATTTTGGTCTGTGCCCATTGGTGTTTCTGGATTAGGGAGCTCTCCTGTGCCCAGGCCTGGATATACTGGAGACAGACAAAATCCCAGGGAACTCAACACCCAAGGTCGATAGCCAGTTTGTCTTCTTTTCTTCACCTTTATGCCTTCTGTCAGTTGCGCTATGGATTTTTGTCGAGGTTTATTTGTTTGTTTGTTTCATTATTAGCAGGAGGACTAATAGGGTGGCATGTGCTTATTTCATCTTGACAGGACCAGAAACGATTCAATAAATTCTATATTGACTCCATATTCTATATTCCAATTTTGTCAGTTGTCCCAGTAATGTGTTTTATGGCATTATTTTGTTTCTGGTACAAGATCCAGTCCAGCATCATGAATTGCATTTAGTTTCCATGTCTAGTTTCCATCTATAATAATTTCTCAGTCTCTCACTTGTCTTTAAAGATACAAAAACTTGTGAAAAACAAAGGCCAGTTGTTTTGTAGAATGTCTCTCATTCGGGTTTGTCTGATATTGTTTCCTCATGATGAGATTCAGGTTATGAATGAAAAAAAAAAGTCTTTTTTAGAGAGAGTGTGTGCAAGTGGGAGAGAAGGGCAGAGGGAGAAGGAGGGAGGGAGGGAGGGAGAGAGAGAGAGAGAGAGAGAGAGAGAATCTTAAGCAGGCTCCATGATCAGCACAGAGCCCAATACGGAGCTCCATCCCATGAACCTGGGATCAAGACCTGAGCTGAAATAAAGAGTTAGATGCTTATCTGACTGAGCCACCCAGTCACCCCCAGGTTATGAATTTTTTGAGAGAAATACAACGTGAATGATGTTTGGGCCTTCTCAACTTATCATATCCAGAGGCACATGATACCTATTTGCTCCCCACCTTTTTTTTTTAATCTTTTGTTTTTTTTTTTTTTTTAGGTAAACTCTAGACCCAACACGGGGCTTGAACTCACAACCTTGACTGAGATCAAGAGCCGCATGCTCTTCCAGCTGAGCCATCCACACACCCCTGTTTGCTCCTTATTTTGATCACTTGCTTAACATGTTCTTCTATTCCTCCAGGGTATAATTGTTTTTCCTTTTGCAACTAATGCATACATTATGAAGAGAAACTTTGATAGTGATTAAATATTCTGTTTCTTATCAAACTTGACCTCGACCCCATGTGTGTAGCATCCGTAGATGATTTTTGCCTGAAAGAAATTTTATTATGATGGTTATAAAATGGGGATTTCCTGACTCCATCAGTACCTCTATATGCTGGCACTCTACTGCAAGAAAGAGCTCTTCCCTCTTTGAAACCAACTTTAGGAATGATCCCTTCTAGCTATGGCGGGAGATCTAGATAACACACTAGTCCTTCCTCTCCTTTCCCCCATCTTCCCAGTACAGTTATATTATTTTTAGTTCCTCCATTAATTATCATTTGTGACTTCAATTAATATACACGTTTTTCTTGTTCTGTCAAGTATCTATGATGTCTCTTGATCTTCGGGTTAGTGAAATGAGGGTCTTATTTTCCTTGCCCTGCCCTTTAGCTCTCTTCCCCCATTCTACTTCCCAACTTCTGTCATGTACACTTGCACGTTATTGAGGTCGTTGTTTACACGATGTTTTATAATCACTGTTACGTTACTGTGAGCTTATCCAGTTTCCCATCAACTTTCCACTTTCTCATCATTGATGATCTTTGCCTGACTTATTTCATTAGGAGAGGCAAAATACTGGTATTTAAAGTTACAGTATTTGCTCTGCATTAACTAGCTGCCAGACTCTATTTTTCCGACCGTTCTAATTGTTGTAAAGTACAATTTCAGTGTTTTCATTCATGCATCTCATGGCTGCCCACTGCTTCATGAATTAAGTTCCAATGCTTTCGTGTTATGGCCAGGCCTTTCATATTATGTTTCCTACCCTTTTTTATCTCCCTTATTCCTTTAGATACTCTATGATCCTGGGAAGAGTTTCTGTGTTCCTCAAAAGTTCCACCTCACCCTTGCTTCTTCATCTTTGTTCTTGCCTTTCTTCTATCTAGATTGTTCTCAGTCCTGTGGAAATTTTATCCAAAGTCCTCACAACGGCCTCAGAGTGGCCTACAAGGTCTTACACACTAGAGTTTCTATTTCCTGGGACCTCATCTCCAGTGCTTTCTCTCTCTCATTCTAGTCAGACTGTTTTTCCAAGACACCATTCACAAGCCACAAGCTTTGTGATGTCACAGAGACATCAGGTCTTTGCATTTGCTGTTCCCCCTTCCTAGGGCACTCCCTCCAGATACCAGCACGGTTCACAGTCATCAGCTTTTTAAAGTATTTGCTCAAGTGTCACTTTCTCGGTGAGGCCTTTTCTGACCTGTCTCTTTGAAACTGCAGCACCTCCCTCCCTTTCCCTGTACTCATTCTCCCCCTTCCCTCGTCTATTTTTCTCCATAGTACTTGTTCTGTCAAATGTGTATTATGTGATTTATAGATTTCATTTATTTTCTGTCCCATCATTACCCTCTGCTAAATAGAAATTCTGTAAGGATAGACTTAATCTATTTTGCTCACTGCTGAATCCTTACAGCTAGAACAATATTTGGAATTTAGTAGATATTTAACAAATATATTCAAGATATTTAAATGAATTTGTGGAATGAATGAATGAATGAATGAATGACAAGACCTGCACTGTGGTCAATTTGTTGGTTGTTGAATAAATGAATCCTCCTTTCAAGAGCCGTCTCAAATATCTCTTTTTGGAAATTTTTTGGGCACAAAGTTTTATTTCTCCCTTTGCAATATGTATTCATTTTATTTCCTTTTTTTGACTTGTTGCACTGGCTAGGTTTTTCAGCACTGTGTTGAATAAGAATGATGAGCATAGACATCCTCTACCCAATCTTCGAGGAAGAGCAGCTTAGTTTTTAACCATTAAATATAATGTTAGATGTAGATATTTGATATTTTTTTAAACCAAATTGAAGACGTTTCCTTGTATTCCTATTTTTGGAAATTTTTATCGTGAGTGGGTGTTGAATTTTGTCAAAAGCATTTTCTTTACATATTGATGTAATCATATGATTTTTCTTTTCTAGTCTGTTAATACAGTAGGTAATGCTGATTTTTGAATGCTGAACCAGTCTTGTATTCCTGAAATTAAGCCCACTTGGTCATGTATGTAATTCTTTTATATACTGCTGAATTTGATTTGCTAATTTTGTCAAGAATTTTTGCGTATATTCATGAAGTACGTTCATTGATTTGTAGTTATTATTATTATTTTTCATATTGTCTTTGTCTGGTTTTGGTGTCCAGGTAATACTAGTGTCATAAAGTGAATTGAGTCAAATCATTGTGTTGTACACCAAAACAATGGTATATGTCAGGTACATATCAAACTTAGGAAGTTAAAATTGAAAAATACCAAAAAAATGAATTGGGAAGTATACCCTCCTTTTCTGTTTTTTGGAAGATATTGTATGTAGAATTGTTGTTAACTCTTCTTTAAGTGTTTGGTAGAATTCTCCAGTAAAGTCATCTGGACCTGTAGATTTGGGAGGGGTGTTAACCAAAAGTTTAATTTCTTTAACAGCTGTAGGGACACTAAGAATAATTAATGTTAGATGAGTTGTGGTAGTTTTTGTTTTTCAAGGAATTGGTCCATCTAATCCAAGTTGTCAAGTTCATATGTGTGGAGTTGTTTGTAATTGCTGTCATCTGAATGTTTGCATATCCCCCCAAATCATATGTTGAAACCCTAATGCCCAATGGAATGGCATTGAGAGGTGGTGTCTTTGGGAGGCGATTGGGTTGTGACAGAAAAGGTTTCATGAATGAGGATAGTACCCGGATAAGAAGCTCTAGAAGCATCCACTGCCCTCTTCCACCATGTGAGGACACTGCCAGGACCTCCCAGCCTCCACAACTGTAAGAAATAAATTTATGTTGTTACCCAGTCTGTGGTATTTTGTTATAGCAGTTCAAATGAACCAAGCTGGTAATATTCCCTTTTTATTTTTTTAGATGTTGCATCTCTGGCCAGCTGACTTCATTTGCTCCAAGTCTGGGACATCTGAAACGTCAAAGAAAATCCAGGCAACTGGGCCACCGTGTTGTTGCTCAGATCCCTGGCTGGTCTGCTTTCTTCTTTCCACCTTTCAGTCTTATGTTTGTTTTATATACAGTGTCAGGGTTTTTATGGTACTTAAGTAGCAGGAGGAATAAGGCAAAGTTGATCTACTCTATATTCCTAGAGTGTAAGCCCCCATCTTTAGTTTTTGATGTTAGTGTGTGGCTTATGTCTTGCTAAGGTATTGCGTCCAAATCACTTTTTTGACAAGATAAAATCATTTCATGCATATTACTGTAAGACCATTGTTGTCCATTTGGCAAGTCTTACTTATATTCAGTGGCCTGAGATGCTTGGTGAATACAACTTCTGAATATGTGGAAATATTTTAAGATTGATTTAGAGCAGACTACTTCTATTATAGCAACAGATTTGCCCTCATTTTTATTTGTGAGTATTTATAAATAAAAGTTTATTTGACAAATAAAATATGGTAGTTTAATTCTTCGAAGGCAGTTTACAGACAGATCTGCTATAGGATAATTATAGGTGTTTCAAACCTGGATTTGATTCCATGGACAAATGTATAAGTAGAAGAGAAACATTGCCAGGAAGGAGCATAAATGTGCATTCAAATAACTTTAATCGTTAAATTATACTTTCAGTTCTTTCTGACAAGAATGTCAAATCCGTCTCTCACAGTTAAATTGATTGGCCCAGTAATCTGAAATAAATGGTCTGAGATTGTGAGTTTACGTTTTAAAATCCTTTCCATTTAGCCAGAGGGAGAGACCATATTACACACACACTTCTTCTATGAAAAAATATGACTATTCTGCCTGTTTTAATTTTGTTAATCAGTTTCCCCCTGTTATTCACATTACTTTATAGCGGTTTTCATAAACAATGCATTGGCCTACACCAAGGATTATTAGGTGTTTCAAAGCACAGGTGTGAGACTTCTTGACATCTCCAGTGTTAGTCATCATTGACTCAGTGATCCTTGTGCAATGGTGAGTAAAGCGAAGGGGAGGAATGTAGGCTTTTAAATTGTGAAGCAAAATCATCGTTCTGGGATTTTACTGGGAATCACACATTGGGTTATGAAATGTCAAGAGGCCCAAATATGAATTTAAGTTAGAGCTTTACAAAGTAACATTAAGTTATCCTCTTAATGCATTTTAATATAATTTCCTTTAGTATCCTTCAACATCCTCTAAGCCCATAGTGCTTCACAGTTATTTTAAAATCAATCCCTAAGTCAATATCCTTTCTTTGTAATTTTAGTATCCTCCAATCTCCTAAGAACAGCTGCAAGTTGAAATGATGTTGGAGAACTGTGGCAAAAATCTAATAAAAAAAAATGGCTTCATTTTGCAGGGAAAGGTGTATTAGGTAATTGACAGAGAATGACCAGGAACATGGATGTAGGGGTAGGTCAGACAGATTGAATTGTTAAGTATTTTCAACCCACTGTAAATGAAATTTTGAAATCAATATGCCATTTTTGTTGCATAAGCCTGTTAAGGACAGAAGCAAGATGGAAAGATGTAATACTGATTTGTTTAGCTGCTAAAGCAAGTGGAAGTGCTGTGTGTAAAAGTTCCAGGATCTCTTGAAAAAAGCAAGTTGCACTCTTACATAATTTTGCTTTAGAAAAGGGTATTTATAATTGTGTATGAGATAATTGTGCATTATATACTATTGCAATGCACATGATGCTAATTTTTCTTTTTCTTTTTTTTTTTTTTTAATTTTTTTTTTTCAACATTTATTTATTTTTGGGACAGAGAGAGACAGAGCATGAACAGGGGAGGGGCAGAGAGAGAGGGAGACACAGAATCGGAAACAGGCTCCAGGCTCTGAGCCATCAGCCCAGAGCCTGACGCGGGGCTCGAACTCACGGACCGCGAGATCGTGACCTGGCTGAAGTCGGACGCTTAACCGACTGTGCCACCCAGGCGCCCCGTGATGCTAATTTTTCATCTTGGAACATCTTATTGACTTTTTTTTTGTTTGTTTCTTTAGGGTTGCAGTGGGTTTTCCGTAACAGCTTTTTTCTTTTTTTAAGTTTATTTTTTAGTAATCTCTACACCCAATGTGTGCTTCAAACCCACAACCCCAAGATCAAGTCGAATTCTTTTCCAACTGAGCCAGCCAGGTGTCCCCCATAACAGTTCTAGGCTAGACACAGACTTACTGAGGTTTCTCTATGCTTTATCATGCTGCATGCAAATACAGGAATTCTAGGCAGCCGTGATGTCTCAAGTACATTTGGTTCCTTACCCAACAGCCATTTCCCTCTTTTTTTTTTTTTTCACTAGGCCTCCATATTTTTTGGGTTCCACTCATTCTTTGCAGTCCTGTGCTTAGAGAAGAGATAAATCCTGGTAAGGCCCTTTCTCCTAGCCAGTGATCAGTTTAGAGATGTGACTATCAACCAGTTTGGCCAAGGAAACATGGGAAATATGCTGGAGGAACTTCTGGGAAGATTTTCCCTGCTTTCAAAAACGACACAGGAGGGAGGGAATCATCTGTTCTTCTGAACATTGTGACTGAATGTGACCCTTGAACTACTCATGGATAAGCAGAAGATGGAAAGGACAGACCTGATGACAATACTGAGCTGCTGAATTTGGAATGAAATTGGGGGCTGCCCTACACCCAGACTTGTTGGGGAGATGTTACATCTCCCTCTTTTGAGGCCTTTTGGGTCAAGATTCTTTATTACTTGCAACTGAAAAGGTCCTGTTAAAATAGTATTATATTACAGCAGCCTTGGCTTACGTACGTCTTCCACTTAGATGACATATATAAGATTTGTGCTCCTAACTTGGGTGATTCTCTCTTATTAAGCATGATGCACTAATCACGAAGGATTAAGGAAAAAAAGGATAAGATCGAAATTGCTTTGTAGCTTTGGAAAACTGTCAGGACTTTCCATCCTCTTGAAAGCAGGCTTCTAAGGATGAGTTGCTCTTGTTTCCAAATGATGTGTGGTGGTGAGAGGGAGAAATGACAGTGATGGTGTCACACAGGGTGTCACACAGGGTGATGGTGCTTCTACGAAGCCTGGACGATGAGGCTGGAGTACTGGGGTTCTGTGGAATCATGCTATTGCTGCAGGTGAGCTTTTTAAGGATAAAAAATGAGGGGCGCCTGGGTGGCTCAGTCAGTTAAGTGGCTGACTTCGGCTCAGGTCATGATTTCACGGTCCGTGAATTCGAGCCCCTCGTCGGGCTCTGTGCTGACAGCTCAGAGCCTGGAGCCTGTTTCAGATTCTGTGTCTCCCTCTCTCTGACCCTCCCCTGTTCATGCTCTGTCTCTCTCTGTCTCAAAAATAAAATAAACGTTAAAAAAAAAATTTAAGGATAAAAAATGAGAGTTAGGGGAGAATCATGGAGGGAGGCGTCTAAATTAAATTTTCTCCTCAAAATAAAGCAAAGGGGGTTACAGGTTGGAGGGATAAGGGAGAGGTCCATAATTATACATAATGTTCCGGTTTTATTTTATTAAACGGTTTGTTTAATGTTTATTTTTGAGAGAGAGAGAGAGAGACAGAGCATGAGTAGGGAGGGGCGGAGAGAGAGGGAGACACAGAATCAGAAGCAGGCTGTAGGCTCCAGGCTCCAGGCTCCGAGCTCTCAGCACAGAGCCCAACGTGGGGCTTGAACTCACGAACTGTGAGATCAGGGCTCAAACTCATGAACTGTGAGATCACAACCTGAGCAGAAGTCAGACACTTAACTGACTGAGCCACCTAGGCGCCCCTGTAATATTCTGGTTTTAGATGAGACTGAGCCCATGGCAGGCTTTATGGCAGCGTATGTCTAGGCCTCAGGGACGATCTAGTCCAGATTTCCATTCAGAATTCTTCCTAAGAGAGAAACAGACTCTCAGCTCATGAATTTCATGAAGTAAACTGATTCTCTCATCAGTGTCTTTCGGGATAGCAATGTCAAGCACGCTAGATCCATTCAAGTTTCTGTTCAGGGTTCTGAAACAAATACTGGATCACAATACACCAGAAGTAGCTGAACGGCGATGTTTGTTTGTTTGTTTGTTTGTTTGTTTGTTTCTTCCTTTCTTTCTTTTTTGATGTATGTTTCTCAGTGTTGCCCATTTCCATCTTTATCTCCACAAAATATCCTGGGAATGGAGGTAGACTTGCAGATTCTAGCAATAGTGAGAGAAAAGGCCAGAAGCATCTGAAACCTCAGAAAGAAACTGGAAGTGAATGAAGTAAACCGATCAGAGAGAGAAGTGGCCCACAGCTCCCATTGCCTTCCCGAGGTACAGGTCAGAAGTAGCATGTCCCCAGAAGATTAAATTCTTCCTGTAGACACCAGCTTGAGTGCCTGAGAGTTCCAGTGCCTTTCCTGACCCCCCGTGGATTTCAGGCTTGTCGAGCTAAGCCCCATGATCGCATAAGCCAATTCCTTGCAACAGATCTCTTTATATAGATCTCCTACTGGTTCTGATTCTCTGCTTGAACCTTGATTGCTACACAGTCATGAAGAGGAACTCTTAAAAGCAGCTAGAAAAGAAAAAAAACATTATGCCCAGAGAAATAAAGAATGACAGCAGATTTCTCATTAAAACACGCAATTGAGGAGACAGTTGTACATCTTTAAAGTAACAACAAGAAAAAATTGCCACTTACATACTAGAATTTATATATTCCAACTTTTTTCACTTTGCAATTATAATTTTTTATTTTTTATTATAGGACATAAATTGTATAAAAATTCAATTATAACAAAATAATTGGTGACTTTCTTGAAGCAAAGGCAAGAGATGTAACTGCTATGGTCTCATTAGTCGAGTGTCCTCAAAATCCATAGATTGAAACCTAATGCCCAAGGTGATGGTGTTAGGAGGTGGGGCCTGTGGGAGGCCGTTAGGTCATGAGGGTGGAACCTCATGGAATGAGTGTCTTATAATAAAGATATCCGAGGGATCCCTCCCACCTTCCATGCAGCAAGTAGGCAGTTTGCAATCCAGAAAAGGACTTTCACCAGAACCTAACCATGTTGGCACCCTGGATTTCCAGCCTCCAGAACTGTGAGCATAAATTTCTGTTGCTTCTAAACCACCCAGTCTGTAGTATTTTGTTACAGCAGCCTGAATGGACTAAAACAATAGCTTTTAGGGAGCAATTGTGAATTCCGTATTTTTTCATGTTAGCACTCACTCAAATATTATTCATCCAAACAGTGTTGTCCTATCCACAAAGCCAGACATGCATGATAATAATTAAATTCAGTCATCTTTGATATTTTGCCACCTTTCAGTCCCAGCCAACCATAGCTTTATATACACTTTTCAATTTTTATCATTTCAAAGGTATATTTGCAAAATACATTTGTACAATAAAACCTTGTGTTTACCAGTTGGTTGGCTTATTTATTATGTTTAAAAATTTAAGTGTGTAATGGGTAAGCATTCATTTGTACCCTTCTCTGAGGCCCCCAAAATGTTAGGGCCCACAGGAGGGACTCTCTCAGGTCTTGCTCTGGTACTGTGCTATGGAAAGTCACCTGAGTGTGAACCGTCCCTAGCTAATTTCCTCTCCTTCCCTTCCTCTCTCTTGTTCTTGTTGTGGAAAACTGGGCACAGGGTGAAAAGAATCTCCTGGAGATCAGTTTACACACTTTCCCTTCCCAATAGAGAAATAAAACAGTTGAGGAGCCCTCCGTGTGACAGAAGAGGCATCTGTGAAGACCGTACTGTACTCAACAACCAGCAAAAAGACTGGTTGCCTTCCTAGCCCCTACCCAGTCCCCAGTGCTGGAGGATGCCTAGAATTCCACCCTTAGAACTTTATTTAAGGGGCACCTGGATGGCTCAATCAGTTAAGCGTCCAACTCTTGATCTCAGCTCAGGTCATGAGCTCATGGTTCGGTTGGTGAGATAGAGCCCCACGTCCTGTCATCGGGCTCTGCACTGACAGCAAGGAGCCTGCTTGGGTCAGTCCCACTCTTTCTCTCTGTCCCTCCCCCATTCACACTGTATCTCTCAAAACAAATAAAAAAAAAAAAACACCTTTATTTTAAGGTTGGAACCATTCTCTATCTTTGTGTGTTGGTAATTCAAGAGATTTGATTTGGGGAAAGGAGCAGAGAAGACCTGTGTTTCCAATGCAACAGGGCAGATGAACCGCTGGGAGGCTGAGGTAGAGATGAGGGGAGGTGGGAGGGAGATGAGGGGAGGTCGGGAATCTTGGCAATTTTTTTTTTTTTATCTCAGTGTATAGCAAATTTTCTCATTCTTTTTTGCCATTGTGTCATTCATAGCTTTATACCTCAATATCTGGTGCATAGTTAAGCAAATGATAAATATTGAATAAGTGAAATATTGAATGAATGAAAATAAAGGGACATTTTTGTGCTGCTCTTGGAAATTAGCTGAGCAAGTTATCATATACATGTTTCAACACGTAATATAGATAAATTATACAAAGCCTTCTGATTCAACAATTGAAATATTACTTGTCTTATTCTTTACCATCCATTAGAGGGAGACATGACTCTGTTGTGTAAAGCCAACACTTTGATCCTCTAACTGGAAAATCTGAACCAACTCTATAGCAGGTGGTCCTTTGTAGAATTTGAGCTCTTTAATAACTCTGTCTAGGACTGGATGTTCTAGGGATGATAAAGGATGTTAATTTCAGGAGGAGAAAATGTCTGGACCAAAGCACTTGGACCAGGAGTAAGGACACAGGTGAACTTGGCTCAGTTACTAACAGCAAGACTGACTACTTTTGTTAGGTGGGGTGCTAGTAAACTAACTCTTTAAAAAAAAGTCTTGTTCTGAATGTAGTACTTATGGATTCCCTAAAGAAAAAGACAATACAGTATTCACAGTGAGCCATGAACCAAAAACCAGAGAACAGCTGAGAAGTGTTCACATCAATCAATGTCCTCTGTTCTGAAGGAAACAACACTCTCGGGCCAAGAGAAATCCTTAGTGTATCTACTTACTATGGTCAATTTCAAGCTATGATTGGTTTAACAATTGAATTGCAAGTTCCTTGAGTAACAATCCGCAATCCGGAGCCAGTGTGAACAGACTTCTGCACACTGCTGAACTTTGTTGGGTCTCAGTTGCCTTTCCTGGAAAATGGGGATGGTAAATAACCCATTACACAGATTCCATTATATAGTGGGCATCTAAGCCCTTTGAACATTTTAAAGCAATGTTTTCCAAACTTCCCTGATCATAAAATCATCCAGTGGGTTGTGGAAAATGCACATTTCCAGGACCCACCCCAGAGCTCCTGGTTCAGAGTCTGCTGGGGAGGAGGTGCCTGGGAATCTATATGTTAAACCAGTGACTCGGGTGACCTGCGATCTAGGAATATGGAAAAACACTGCTTTAAATTAGTCTCACAACCGGGTTCTAGGTCAGTGGGTCCTTCTCTGACTCACTTCACAAGTGGGACTGCCTGAGGAGATACAGGCAGAACTCATCTATGCCGGACAGGGCACTTAATTCTCTTCTACCCCCTCCATCCTAGGAACCCAAACCTCTTTAACCACTAAACCTGCTGTTTGCCTTCTCTGAGGCCAAGTCTTCCCTACACCTGTGAAGCCCTTTGTTCTAAGGGCTGCTGGATTTTTTTTTTAATTTTTAAAAAATGTTTTATTTATTTTTGAGAGACCGAGAGAGACAGCATGAGTGGGAGAGGGCAGAGAGAGAGAGAGAGAGAGAGAGAGAGAGAGAGGGAGGCGCAGAATCTGAAGCAGGCTCCAGGCTCTGAGCTGTCAGCACAGAGCCCCCGACTCGGGGCTCAAACTCATGAGCCGTGAGATCATGACCTGAGCCGGTCAGACGCTCAACCGACTGAGCCACCCAGGTGCCCCTGGGCTGCTGGATTTTTTAAAGCCATCGTGTATGGAGAAACAGCCAGGTGTCAGGCAGGTTACAGCTCATCCCCACAGCCATCTCATGCAGTATATTCTTGTGCTCTTATTTTACAGAAGGTCAAAGAGGCCAGAAAAATGTTCAAGGGCATAAATGCGATAAGAGCCTGGGCTCCATCCTGCTGTGGGCTCTTCTAGGCTGCCTGCTCCTTTGGTGCCTGTGTGTTCTCCATCTTCTCTGTGGAAGCCCCGTGCTCTGAAAGCAGCTTCCAGTAGCTGGAGTGGAAGAATGAAGGATGCCGAGGGCTGGGCCTGGCACCTGCAGAATTCAGAGGAGCCACCCAACCTGGGGAGATCGGCACCTTCCACGTCTGAATGAAGTTCGGTCAGCTCAGGAAACAAGCGCCGGGAGGTGGGGGGAGAGGCTAATTTCTAAGAGGAACCCAAACATGCAGGGGATCCTCTGAATGTCCACAAAAACTCCCCATCTGTGCCCGCTATGTGTCTCTGATCATTTGTGACAGGCACTGTGGGTCATTTCTTAGGCATTGGTCTTCTCCCCTCCACTAGAGTACAAAGCCTTCAGGAGATCAGCAGTTAAAGAACCCAGAGAATGTTTTTGTTCTGTGCAATAGATCTGATCGGAACCCTCCACCTACTAGCTGTGTGATATCGGGCAAATTACTTAAATTTTCTGAGCCTTAGTCTTCTCGTTTGCTAAATGGGAACATAAATCGTGCCTCCCTGGTGAGACTGTTTTCAGGATTAAATGAAATAGTGCAGATAAAGTGTTTACAAGCAGTTGCTGAATGAATGATCTCCTCCTCCGCATCTGAGAACAAACACCTTCATGTTCTCTTGTGTCTTAGGCAGGGACTTAGGGCATTTTTGTTTTTCAGCATTAAGAGGGCATTCTCACACAGAGAGAAATGCATGAAGGCGAGAAGCCTTCCCAAAGAAGAATGTTTTGTGGAAGAATAAATGTAATGTCGAGTGTCAGAATAACTTGAAAGTAAACATAATAAAGAAGTTGTCAATGATTTTTCTCCCTTGAATGGTATTTTAGCTGGAGATAAGGTGGGAAGGGATGGGGCCAGGGGACACAAGGCCAAGGATACTCACAGTAGCAGTATGGCGAACACTCCGAGACCTTCCCAAGTGTTGGGGACACAGGAAATGAATTTCTCTCAGGGAGGCCAGAATGGATCTATGCAGAGTCAGATAACTAGGGTTTCTAGAACCATAAGTCTGGTGAACTCACTTAAGTTTCCTTACGTGCAAACTGGGAATAAGATCACCTTGACACAGTCGGTGTGAAAATGAAGCGCGGCATGGCTACGTAAGCGCTTTGTCAACTGTAAAAGCCACCATCGCCCTAAGAAAGCAGTTCTCTTAGTAAGTTGTGGCGGCCGGGTGGAAGAATATGGTGGATGAGAGCAGGCTGAGGAAGTATCTGGCCAGATGTGGGCAGAACCAGGAAGAAAAGATCAGTGAACAAACTGCCTGGACAGACAGGAAAAAAAAAAGAGATATAAAAAAGAAGCAAAAAAAGGGGAGAATGCTGGGATCCTAGGACACTGGACAACACCGGCGACTCCTCAGAAGCTATATAAGCTACTTGGAGAAGTTCGTCTGCTGGTCGTAATTCCCAGCAAAAGGGGAGATGGAATCATGGAACAGATCATTCCTCTCTCTGCTTAGACTCATCAGATCAAGCAATGACTTCTGTGCAAGAAGCAGCATCTCTCTGCACACAAGGGATGGGGTCTGTATTTTTATAAAAGCCGCTGATGCAATTCGCATCACTAGAGTGTTATTTGACACTCTGAGACATTTCTGGTAACTTTCCATGATATGAACAAAGAACTTGAAAATGTCAAATACATTTATGAGAAGTAGAAAAACTTCAACTTCTTTGAATTCTAAACTCTATGGAAGCAGACCGTCTTATTAGAATCTGTGGCTTCTTGAGCCATTTCTGTCTACATATGCTATTTTTTTTTGACCTCATATCTGGGACTATTACACTGTCTGACCTGTTATTAATATTATTTTATTCTGTGCCAGAAGATGCAAGGAAGCTGCATTTCCAGAATCGCATTTGAGTCATTTGTGAAATTGCATATTACAATTTGCCACCATTTCTAACAGTTCGCTAACATTTTCTTTCTCGACTGGGTGTTCACATTCCTGCCAGTGACCTCCAGGGGCTAGCTGCTTTGCTAGCTCAAGAGAGAATTGCTTCAATCAGAGTTGGGGCTCAGGACAGGAACGTGTCTTCTTCATGCTGTTTGTTTTCAAGTGGATAGAAAATCAGAAACAAATTATGCAAGGAATTTTTGTGGAGTTTAAGTACCTTCAAGGAGCAGTAGATAGGACAAAAACTTATTTTATCTGTACATTTGCAAATGTCAAAGACCAAGACGGAGACAGATGGAGGGTGTGTTATAAGGAGTTGGCTACGTAAGCTAGCTGCCCAGGTGGTTCATTTCAACTGCAGGTCAGAGTAACCGTGTCCTGTGGTCTGGGTGCTTAGATATCAGGTTAGGTCTACCTTGCTGCTTATGACCTAGGCCACCTTACTAAGGGCTCCGGTCAAAGCCATGTCAGTGAAGAACAAAGTTATATAAATATGCACACAGATGGTCATGCCTAGGCAAGAACTTGACAAGATTTCACTCAGCAATATCCAGGCTCTACAGGACACACAGGCTTCAGTTGACACAGCAAATCAGAAAAACGTCACAGTCGTAACAGAGGAGAAAGCAAGGGATTAACACGTAGGTAGAAAACCTTGGGGTGCAGCTTTCACTCTGCCATAGGCACGTGGGTGACCTTACAAAAGATACACCGTCTCTCTAAGGCTCTGTTTCCCCATCTGTAAAGCAGGGACAGCCAAAGGGAACTTATGAGGACTAAATTCAATAAAAATGAGCCAACCTTGGGCAAGCCTGCCTACTGCAGTGCTTGGGTGGGAAAGGTGCATACACGTTAGGTTCCTTTTGATTTCCACAAAAGACGTGATCCTAGAGAGCTCTACCCAAATCCAGTTTTCAAATATCCAATTTTATCTGACAAACCCTGATTCATAAGCAGTTGCAATAACCTGACGGGCGCGTCGCATTAGTAATCCCACCTTTCCAATTCATCACCTCCAAGTGAGGGTGTCATTGTAGGTGCCACATTCTTTCCCTTCTCTCTTGATAATTCCATAAGTTTAGGGGTACATCCCTCAAGTCCTCTTACAACACGCCAATATATGCTCACACATCATGAAGAAAGAGGCTGACCCTATCATACTCCGGAGCAGTCAAGAGCATCTGGGGACCTAAGTCCTCCCACTTGACCTCAGGCTAAGAAGAGAAAGAGAGCGACAGTCCAAAGCTGTCCCGGAGCCCGCAACGCTTTGCAGGAACCCTCCCCTCCACATCTGTTTTTGCTTTCTTGCCTTCAACAAGGTTTTCGTTGTTTGTTTTGCATCTTAATAGTTTCTCTACTACAGGAAATCTCTCGCCTTTTCCTCTGATTTTTCCACGTTGAAGCCGTCAGCAGGTACTTGTTGAAGGCTGGGTTGATCTAGGCGTGTGTTGAATGCTGTGGGTGCTGTGCTGCGGTGGGGGTGGCTAGAGAGCCAAGACGCGCACTGCACAATCACGGCGGCGCAGACAGAGCGCACAGGCAGGAGGGGCCCTGGGGGGGCAGGCAGCCTGCATGTTCCGCTGGGCTGTCTCCACCTCCACTTTACTCAGCCTCTCGGTTTTGGGCTGGGTACGACTTCACTAGACGGAAAGGGGGCAGGATGAAAAGAAGAGGAAGGGGGCACCTGGGTGGCTCATCTGGTTAGGTATCGGACTCTTGATCTCGGCTCAGGTCACGATCTCATGGTTCGTGAGTTTGAGCCCTGCGTCGGGCTGTGCGCCGGCAGTGGGGAACCTGCTTGGGATTCTCACTCTCCCTCTCTCTCTGCCCCTCCCCCGCTTGCCCTCGCACCTCTCTCTCTCAAAATAAATAAATAAATAAATATTAAAAAAAAAAAAAAGATGAGGAAGGTGCACCCCGATGGAGAGGCTTTCTTTCCTCCTGTAGCAAAATGTCCCGGTCGAATGCCAACCTCCTTTGCTTTCCTAGGTGACACTTAGCTCATCTTGGAAGCTCATCTCCTTAGTGTAATCATAAATGCTAGTAAATTAATATCACCCATCATATATATAGCATGATTGAATTTCAACAATTCAAAGCTGTAACCCCAAAGGATGACTGAACGGTGATGACTTTAGTCCCTGTTATAGAATATTTTGGGAAGAGGAAATACATGTCATACCATGTAGGTGGTTCCTTGGGGAGGTCATGAGTGAGGTACAAATCAGATGAGGAATCTCCTTTCTTTTTTTTTTTAATTAAAAAATTTTTTTAATGTTTTTATTATTTATTTTTGAGACAGAGACAGAGCATGAGCAGGGGAGGGGCAGAGAGAGAGGGAGACACAGAATCTGAAGCAGGCTCCAGGCTCTGAGCCATCAGCCCAGAGCCCGACGCGGGCCTCGAACTCACAGACTGCGAGATCGTGACCTGAGCTGAAGTCAGATGCTTAACTGACTGAGCCACCCAGGTGCCCCATCTTTTTTTTTTTTTTTTAATTTTAAAAGTTTTATTTTAGAGAGAGAGAGAGAGAGCATGAGCAGGGGAAAGAGGCAGAGGGGGAGAGAGAGAGAGAGAGGGAGAGCGGGGCTCAATCTCATGACCCTGGGATTGTGACAGGAGCTGAAATCAATAGTCGACGGTCAACTGACTGAGCCACCCAGGCACCTGATGTGGGGGTCTTCTGAATGGAGGCATGGTCCTTAATACTAGATTTCAGGGTGCTTTTCAGTCTAACCATTGGTATTAACTGAATCCCTTCTTAGTTTTGGTCGTGTGTTAGGAATAGTCAGAATAATTATCTTCCCTCTCGTTGCGTTAAACTAGGCAAAGTTTCCATCCCTAAGGTACCATTATCTTTCTCAATCCACAGGATGAATCAGAAGGGAATGTACTCACTCCCATTCATTCTTTTTGCTTAATATTTCCTGCAGTGAGGATTCCTTGCGTAACAAAACGCTTCTGTGGGTGTTTGAGGGTCTTTAAAAAGAGAACATGCTGTTCCCATGAGTGGAATGCCTTCTGAAGGAAGCATCGCAGCAAACACAGAGCTCTAGTTCTGGGGTGAGCTGATGCTTAACTCTCCGGTGGCAGGAGGCTTTGAGGTAGGGCTTGTGTGTGGGAGCTGTTGTGCCCCGACATTCAAGCCATCTTCATTTCTGATTGATTGCAGTCATGGCATGCAAGAAAGCAGTCTTAGGCTCTTGCCTGGGTTCAACTCTTTCTCGGCCACGGACTGGCCATTTTCTCAACTGTCAAACGGAGATACTTAATGATAGAATTTCCCTCATAGCCCTGTTGTATATAACTTTTTGTTAATGTTTATTTATTTTTGAGAGAGAGAGAGCTGGGGAAGGGACAGAGAGAGGGAGACACAGAATCTGAAGCAGGCTCCAGGCTCTGAGCTGTCTGCATGGAGCCCAACGTGGGGCTCGAACCCATGAACCATGAGATCATGACCTGAGCTGAAGTTGGACGCTTAACCGACTGAACCACCCAGGCGCCCCGTTCATAGCCCTGTTGCGTATAAAATGAGCTAACATGTAGGCAAGCAGGGCATGGCTGAATGCCTAGTAAGTGATAGCTGTCAACGAAAGCATTAATGCCACTTGTTCCTTTCTTACCACGTGTGGCTTTAGGTAGCCGAGGTAAGCTCTGCAAGCCTCAGTTTCCACATCTGAGGAGGAACTAGTGGATAGAACTGCCATGCGGAGTAAATGGGATGCTATGCAAGCACTTAGCGCACTCTCTGGCACCGTGTAGTTACCCGACAGGCGTCAGTTTTCTTCACCCTCACATTATTTTTGTCTGCCTGTCGGCTCATCCCTGAAATTCCCTCATAGTAATCTCCCTTCCAGAGGAAGGTATCTTGTTCACAAGTAAGTACTTCCAAATGGGAGTGATTTTTTTTGAAACCATCACTTAAAATTCTCTCCTGAAGGCGGCAAGGAGGAAGGAGCCTATGGGTGCTGGGGACGTGCAGGGACACCCAGGAGAGGGGACGAGGAAAGCTGGGATTGGTCGAGATCAGCATCGCGTCCCCTACAGTCCTACACCATGAATCCGGTCAGTTCCGCGTCCTCCTGTTCAAAGGAACTTCTCTACCTCGGGGAGCGGGAAACCTGGCCTTCCAACTTGAGAGGATCCAGGAGTCTTCGCTTTCACGAAAACTGAAGGGGGTGGCAGAGTAAAGATTTTTCATCACCATTGTTATCAAGTAGGTGGCCTTCCCGTGTTTGGAGTCTGCCTTCGCCACCTGTGGCCCTCACTCTCATAAATGCAGAGCACAGTAAAGTCTGTCTAGGCTGTTTTTGGCTAAACCCCTCAGCGCTTGAGCCTGGCGTGGTAAGTCTCCCTCCCGATGCCCTTTCGGTCTTTTTCTGTCAGGGATCTGGAGTCACAGCCCGATCAAGAACCATGTCCCTCGTGTCACGCGTCCGGATAGTCTGATGATTAATTAGACACAAATGTGGCCCTGGGGTCTCAGCATGGCCTATGGGACACCCGTAACTTGCCGTTCGACTTTCGCCAGCAGTGGCTGCCCTAAAGCCAGGTGCTTCTTAATGACTATCCTGAGATCCCAGTCCTCGCACTGTGTGCCACCGGAGGGTAGGTGAGGAGACCTTGGGGACCCTGCGGACCGGGGACCTGGAGCTGCCACCAGGGGGCGCGCGCCTGCGGAGAACCCGACGGAGGTGCTGCAGAGGGAGGAGGGGCGCAGCCGCCGCGGAGGCACAGATTTCCCCCCAGGTGCTTCTTCGCAGTAGGTGAGTTTGAGGAAGCCTCCTGGGATCTTTGCTCCAAAGCGAAAGGTCTTCCCAGCGAGCCGCTGAGAACCCACTCCCACCCTTCCCCCCGCCCCCAGCCCGCGCCCGCGTGGCGTGGCCTCTCCAGCGGCGCGTGGGTGAGGGTCTAGGGACGTGAGCCGCAAAGTGTGGTCCCCAGCCGGGCAGCATCAGTTGCAGCCGCACCCTGAACCTAGTTAGAAGTGCACGTTCTCAGGCCCCACCCCCCAGACTCCCTAAATCCAAGACGGGGGGGAAGGGCTCCAGGGGTGCTTTGCTCCCCCTGAGGGTGACTGTGAAGCGCTCGAGGGTGGCAGGCCTTTCCCTGGGGCTTCTCCCTACGTCCAGGTGAGTGTGGATGGCCGGGCAGGGGAGTCCGCGTCCTCCCGAGATTTCCTGGCAGCCGGCTGGGTGGTCACGTGGGCTCTTGGTCTTTCTTCCCCACCTCCTCCCCCCGGGTCTTTAAAAGGAAGGAGAGGCGCCTCGTTAAGTCGTCTGTGATCTTTGCAGTGTCTCTGGCTACTGGACCTGTTGAAACCCACTTCGCGTCCCTGCTGCTAGGCAGCTGGACGCGCCGAGGCTGCGAGAACCGCCGCTGCAAACTTGCGGGGTGGAGAGGGACCACCCTGGGCTGCGACAGGCGCCCCGTCTGCGGCGATCGAGGGCTGGGCTGCGCGAGGTGGGCTCTCTCTCCGCAGCTGGTGGCCGAGCGCCAGGTGCGAGCCAGGTGCGGGAGCCGCTACTCTGGGAAAAACACGTGTCCGCATTTTAGGGACCGCTAGGCCGGTGTTTCCCTGTAAGGTAAGTGTCCCTTGGCTCATAGTGTGATTTGTCTGCTTTTCTGTTTGAAATCCCGGGATGGGAAACCAGTAATATTGAGAATAAAAGACCAACTCCCCCCGCCCCGCCCCCACCCCCAAACCACTTGTCTTGAAAATTATAGGAAACAAATTTCATGCTCTGATAAGTATTTTCATTCAAGACGCGGACAAGTTCATTTACTTCATTAGTTTGTGCTTGTAAACTCCGGCTTCATGCGTGCCTATTAAAAGGAAAAACTCTGGGAGAGTGGACGGTGGATCAAGCAGGTGACCAGTGTTTTAAATGTATTAACTGGCATTCCTCAGTGATAACAAAAACAGATTTACTTCTGTCCCGGGCAAACTGAGCAGGATTAAGATCTGGTCTGTTGTGTTTGCAGAAGACGAACACAGCTGCCGCTCTCACCCCTTTGTATTACGGTTTGTGTCTCATTCATACTGGAAGCATGAACTTTAGTGGAGGGAATGGTATTTGTGGGAAAAACAAAACTTCGGGTTTGAGTGGATTTCTATTTAGGAAAACCAGGTTGACTCAATTTTACTAGCTTTTTAAAAAGCAACTTTGTGCTTTGGTGTGGTACACGGCACTTTGGAGGAAAGGGTTTTGCCTTGGTTGTTAGATTTTTAGCCTTCACATGGACATTCCATTGGGAATTTTTACTTTTAAGTTTCTGAACTCACAGTGGCTGTTGTCCTTCGTGTGTGGGGGAAGATGTTCGTTACTTAAGTGAACATGTGAAATCAAAGGTTTGTGCTGTATTGTCACAAGTCTGTGTGCTGTGACTATGACACTTATTTTTTGACTTTTATTTTTTTTCTGCAGAAAAATCTATATTTCTGTATATATCCAGGAAGAGGGAAAATGTAAGGGCCTGTTCAACAATAGGTGTTAAGGCATAATCTCAGGATCCATATGACATCCAAGCATTTTTTTTTTCTGTTGAATTACTGAAACATTTTCATTTCAAAAGTAGCCAGTGTCCTGTAACACTTACGACTTATCTCTGAAATCAATTAAAAACACATTTCATAGTGGTTCCGAGGGACTCGAATGAATCTAATGACTAATATTCCTCAATTTATAATATGGAAAAGGTAAAATTTAGTAGTAAATTCAATGCTTAAAAATATAATTAGCACTTATAGATATTGTTATGCCCATTTTTAAGGCACTGCAGTTTTCTATACATCCAGCTAATGATGCAAAATACATCTTGTGATCATTTTAGTTCACGTTTGAGTCATTTTGTAGAATACCTATAAAACATAATTCTATAAAATACTGAAGGCTGAACTTCAATCATTTATGGGTAAGTTTTTTAGTAATTACATCTGGAACACTTGAGAACTGTATACTTCATAATTCATTGCCTAGCACATGGATTTAGACATAATAGCCTTTTAAAAAAAAGGCAGGCTCTTGGCCATGTAATTTACATACAGTAAAATCTAGCCTCTTTAGGTGTATCACTCTGGGAATTCTGACAGTTGAACATTTATATAATCGCTTCTATAGTCAGGACCTAGAACAGTGCCATCACTCCCCAAAAGGCCCCCTTTGTGACTTCATACTTCACCCTCTCCACCCATCCCCAATGCCTGGAAATCACTGAGCTGTTCTCTGATTTTACCATTCTGCTCTTTGGTATGTTCTTACCTAGAAATAATGATCTTCCTTTGCTTTTCAAAAAAGAACCTCAGCCCCCCCCTCCCCCTTTTTGTTGGGATGAGTCAGGTTGTGGGTTGTGTACTTTTGTTTTAGTCCTATATACTTTGGAATAAATTGAGGCAACAAGAAGCAATTTTGCAAATAGGGCTACATGTTAACTTCCCATTAGACTAGTAGATTCCATTCTTAGCACATTTGGATTCTGTTGCGGGATAAGCTTTGGTAATGTACATCATTAATTATCCCAGATGAATTACATGGTTATTTACAAAACATTGGTTATTTAGGTAATATTGATAGAATGTATTGCATTTTTATAATCTGGGCACTTAAAAACACTTTTATTGTACTTGTAATCTCAAGTTACAAGAAAGTTACCTGAAATTACATATTATTAAATGGTGAGGAACAAAACAGTGGTTGAAAATGGCAGTTTGGAGACATTTAAAATATAAGACAGAAAAAAAAATAAGACAGAGTGATTGTGACTTAAGTTAGAATACATTCCTTTCTTCTTTTTTTTTAAGTTTATTTATTTATTTATTTTGAGAGAGACCACAAGTGGGGGTCAGGCAGAGAGAGAGAATTCCAAGCAGGCTCCACACCACCAGTGCAGAGCCTGACCCAGGGCCAGACGCCACGAACCGAACTGTGAGGTCATGACCTGAGCCAAAGTCAGACGTTCACCTGAGTGAGCCACCCAGGCTCCCCCAGATACTCTCCTTAATAGGCTATGAGGTCGGTGCCCAATTTATGTGTAGATGTCAGAGTTTTTTCATTTCTGTGCCCCTGCTTTGAAATTTAGATTCTCTTGCAGGACGTAGATGCAAAATCTTTTGTAAGCTAGTATTCTTTACGGCTTAATATGTAAAGCTATTATTTTGTAAAGCTAGTATTCTTTACGGCTTAATATGCTATTCAGTGAACAGTCAGGAGCCATTTCCTAAGAGTGGTACGTCTTCCCTGACAGTTGGAATTGGAAGGGGCAGAGACTTGCCGAAGACCATGAAGACTGATGGGCTCCCCCTCCCTGCCCCGCCTTAGCGTGTGATGACTTTGCGGCTGAGGCTCAGTCCTCTTCCCCATTCAAGCCCTCAAACTTCTGTTTGCCAGCCAGCTCAGTAAGGACCAGTGGGCTACTAGGGGAGTTAGGTTTTTCTCATTTCAGAAGATCTGTGTACACATTCCTAAGAGTTGCGTGTGTGGGCGCTTGGTAGTTCAGTTGGTCGAACATCCGACTCTTGATCTCGGCTCAGGTCTTGATCTCAGGGTTGTGAGTTCAAGCCCTGCATCGTTAGGCTCCGTGCTAGGCATGGAACCTACTTAAAAAAAAAAACAAAACAAAACAGTTGCATGTGAATCGGTTATTAATGATCAGTTCCATGGTGATTTTGGAGTGTTTTTTCCTTTCCAGTGAATACTAAGTTGATTGAGAGCTGTGTTTTGCTGTGGAAAATTTAAGGCCAAAGACTGGTAGACAGCCACAGACACACATGAAGGATGCTTGACAGTTAAATATTTTGTACCTTTTCCCCCAAATTCCTTCTGGTGTCTGCTTTGTGAATGTGCATCTATGACACATAATGCATGCATTTGTGACGTATGTTGCATGGGGCACACACACGAGGGGTACTTGAACTGAATGCTTGGGGAAGTGTGGCGGACAGGCTCGAGAACACAGCATGAGGAGAATGTGGCATTGGGTGCTCCACACGGTGCTAGCAGCCTACCAGTGGCCCAGCTGTTTGGACTGGTGTGATGGATTGTTAAGCAGAAGTTACCAAAGTACAACGAGGAGGCAGAAGTCTTCAGGGCGGTCAGAAGAGCCTTTTACCTCGCCTAGAAGTTCTGCCACCCACTATTGGCATGTCCAGGGGCATGTAATAGACTGACGTCAGCTTCCTGGACTGTGATAATCCCTCACAGGACGCTGTCACACACACATCATTTCACTTCATCCAAGTGCTGTGAAAAAACGCAGCCCACAGCAGGTGCCCGTTTCTGCTGAAGAAGCCGCAGAGGCTCAGGGAGTTGACGTGATTTGAGTGTCATCACCTGGCTTTCAGCAGAGTCAGGACTTGGACCCTGTGTGCTTCTCTGTCCACCGGGCCGGAATATACGTAATAACAGGCCCGGTGGCACCTGCCTTCTTATTGTTGAGCTAGATTTGATAGGTGCTTTGATAAGATCATTCTCTTAGTGGAGTGCCTTTCTACCATTTTCTAGGGCTTTTTTTTTCTTTTTTAAATATCTCCCAAGGAATCACTGTTCATATTTGGAATTTTTTTTTTTAATGTTTATTTCTGAGACAGAGAGAGACAGAGCATGAGTGGGGGAGGGGCAGAGAGAGAGGGGGACACAGAATCTGAAGCAGGCTCCAGGCTCTGAGCTATCAGCACAGAGCCTGACGCGGGGCTTGAACTCACAGACTGTGAGATCGTGACCTGAGCCGAAGCCGGACGCTCAACCGACTGAGCCACCCAGGCGCCCCCATATTTGGAATTTTAAAAACTTTTTTTCTGTTTAAGTTCTATAATGTGTTCCTGAGCCAGTGTGTTAGAACGCTGTGTACCATCACATGTGTGCAAAACGCTCTCCTGCTGAACACGGATGTGACCCGGAAGGGCTCACCACCGGCGTGTGAGCTGGAGGAGTGGGGCTGAGAAGCCTCTGCACAGAAGACCGGGGCTGTTCATCATGAGGGCTATGGGCCAACTCTTTGCTGTGGCGACTAATGAAAGAAAATTGACACGCAAAGGAATGTTTAATTCTTAGAATCAGGATGTCCGGGAACATGTTCTTTGGTTGGCCAGGTGAAGTTCGGTGCCTGCCAGGCCCAGCAATTAAGCTGTTGAGAGACTGTTTCTCCCTGTGGTACCTGGCATTGTGCTTGCTGAGTCAAAGCGTGCTTGTTCAGAGGAAAGTGTTGGGAAACTCCCACCCTACAATGAGATTCTTTCCCTCACCCATTTTGTCTCCCCAGTTTCTTTTTTTAATTTTTTTTCAACGTTTTTATTTATTTTTGGGACAGAGAGAGACAGAGCATGAACGGGGGAAGGGCAGAGAGAGAGGGAGACACAGAATCGGAAACAGGCTCCAGGCTCTGAGCCATCAGCCCAGAGCCTGATGCGGGGCTCGAACTCACGGACCGTGAGATTGTGACCTGGCTGAAGTCGGACGCTTAACCAACTGCGCCACCCAGGTGCCCCTGTCTCCCCAGTTTCAATAGGACCTGCTCACATAACCGGTACAGGTCTGCTCATGCACTTTTCTAGACGTCCAGTGAAGACGTCTGCTACTTGTTTGCTGTCCATCAGGCCTCTTGCTATGATTTAGGTTCATCACCCCTTGTGTCTTTGCTTCAGAGGAGAAACCCTTTGCGTTGGCTACCAAGTTCCTAATGATCTGAGGTCCCATGTCACATGACTCTGGATGCATCCAAAGGATATCCAACCAAAAGGCAACATGGTCTTTCAATCACTGTCCAGCAACCAGCGCTCTCACGTGAATTACTGTGCGAGGCATGTGTGGAAACTCTGGAGAAATTGATTGGTATAAGTATGTGAAATCCGTTTTCCTAAGCAAAGTCACCATGGCACCTGATTGATCGCCTGGATGAATCCTGGCATTTGCCATTTGGCGGTGTGTCTGACAGGTCATTTCAGCATTTCTGGGCTGAGAATGAACATTTCAGCTGTAGGTGAAAATGAGTTAATGGGGTTGATTCTGTGCTCCCGAGAGCTGTCATATTCATTTTAAATTGTGTGTTCACTTTCCACCTGGATAACAGCAAGTGTTATTTCAAGTTTATGAATTTCCGTGCTGCTGTTCGTCACTTTGTGTCAGTAGGAGCTTTGTGTTTGTAAGAGGCCTAAGGAAAGTAAAAGATTGCAGTGGTTTTCTGATAGGTGGCTGTGTTGGCTTTGCTGAATTCCTTATGCTAAGACGCTGAGTACCTTTCTTTGGGGCAATATAAAGTTGAGACAACGTGAAATCCAGTAAAACCTTGATTGACCAAAACGTTGAGAATGTTTTTTTGTTTAAACCATTCAACTGATTTTAGTATTAATTGTGTATTAACTTGAAGTCTTGCTCAAATTGTTACTCTAACATTCACTGCTGCCCTGCTTCATAATTTCCTGCATGCAATGTGTATACTCACCACAGTGACCACACTAGTTTTTGGATATACTTTTATTTATTAAATTGGGTAGGTCATACACACACACACACACACACACACACACACACACACACACACACACACACACATATGTTCCCCATATGTGGAGTTCCCCAACCTACTCCTCCTCCAGCCCCTGGCAACCACCATTCTCCTTTCTGTCTCTTATGGATTTGACTACTCAGTTCATATTGTCTCGTGTGTCAGAATTTCCTTCCTTTTTAAGGTGGAATAATATTCCATTGTGTTTATGCACCACATTGTGTGTGCGTGTGTGTGTGTGTGTGTGTATGTATATAGTCAAGAAATGCAAAATGTATTACCTCCAGGTTACATTTTACTATACATAAATACAATTTGTTAAGCATGCTACCTTCAGTATTTTCCTCTCCATTGTTATAATGTGTACTGTTTAAGTTATGTTGTTAAAGTACTTTAAATGTTTTTTGATTAAACATCTGGATGCACAAGATGTGCTGAGATCACATAGCAAAAACAATGTGCTAAAATACAGTCACCAAGGTACAATATAAGAAACATAAAGTACAGAGAACGAGCACACGTGTAGGTGGATTGAAATAGGAGAGGTGTTTTCAGGACAGATTGAGGGATAGATGGCTCATCACAATACTGATGGTCATGGAATTGCCATCTAAACATTACCAGTGAGCTAATTACCAATGCCTGTGTTTCTTCTAGATTCAACCACTTGCTCTAACCTAGGTTATTTCCGTGGACCTGTAAATGTTTTCAAGCATCTCTGTTTAAAACCCTTTTTGATTGGGGCACCTGGGCGGCTCCGTCGGTTAAGCATCGACTTTGGCTCAGATCATGATCTCATGGCTGGCGAGTTCAAGCCCTGCATTGGGCTCTGTGCTGACAGCTCAGAGCCTGGAGCCTGCTTTGGATTCTGTCTCCCTCCCTCTGCCCCTCCCCGACTTGTGCGCACGCGCTCTCTCTCTCTCTCTCCACCCCCCAAATATAAATAAACATTAAAAAAAAAATTAAACCCTTTCTTGATTAACAAAATGTGGTGCATAAACACAATGGAATATTATTCCACCTTAAAAAGGAAGGAAATTCTGACACACGAGACAATATGAATGAACCTTGAGGACATTGTGCTAAGTGAAATAAACCAGACACAGGAGGACAGATACCGTATGATTCCACTTATATGCAGTACTGAGTAGTCAAATCCATAAGAGATGGAAAGTAGAATGGTGGTTGCCAGGGGCTGGGGGAGGAGTAGGTTGGGGAACTCTTGTTTAACAGGTGGGGAGTTTAGTTGTGCAAGATGGAAAGAGTTCTGGAGATGCACAGTGCTGTGAACATATTTAACACTACTGAACGCACAGTTTAAAAGAGGTTAACATTGGGGCACCTGGGTGGCTCAGTCGGTTAAGTGTCTGACTTCAGCTCAGGTCATGATCTCACAGCTCGTGGGTTCGAGCCCAGTGTCGGGCTCTGTGCTGACAGCTCAGAGCCTGAAGCTTGCTTCAGATTCTGTGTCTCCCTCTCTCTCTGCCCCTCCCCTGCTCATGCTCTCTCTCTCTCTCTCAAAAATAAACAAACATTAAAAAAATAAGGGTGGCTGGGGCACCTGGGTGGCTCAGTCGGTTAAGCGGCCAACTCCAGCTCAGGTCATGATCTCGCGGTCCGTGAGTTCGAGCCCCGCGTTGGGCTCTGTGCTGACAGCTCGGAGCCTGGAGCCTGTTTCAGATTCTGTGTCTCCCTCTCTCTGACCCTTCCCTGTTCATGCTCTGTCTCTCCCTGTCTCAAAAATAAATAAAATGTTAAAAAAAATAAAAAAAATAAGGCTGGTTAACATATCATAAGCTTGATGTGTGATTCACCACCACTTAAAAAAAAGTTTGGAAACTGCTAGTTTTGACAATAGTTACTATTATATGGTTTATCCTGCATATTTTCTGTTAGGAATCAGGGATTGTATGTGTTGATTAGGAATCTAAGTAATGGATGTATGAAATTCTGTCATTAACACATGCACATTGATTTTTTGTGTGAAATGTATATAAAACATATATATATGTATAGGTACATATATATATATGTATAGGTAAATAAACTTTTTGGACACTATATTCTTCTCCAGTTACCATTCCCTCTCCTGTCTTTCATGGTCAGTCAATGTCGATTTTAAGTTGTAGCACATTTGTGCTCATGCCTTAGCATCTCGCCTGGTCTTTCCTGCCTCCTTTCCCTGGCACGATAGCCCTCTGCAGGCAGAGTGCGTGTGTCGGGACTCCTCGAGCTCTCTCCTGTCTCAGCACGGTACCATGCCTACCGACGGAGCCCTCATCTCTGGCTGACACCCCTGAGTGCCTGAAATCTTACATTTCCTCGTAGTCTTTCATAATAACAAATATTTATTGAGTTGTAGTGGAAGGTGAATAAAAATAGCTTGTGCCTTCAAGGAGCTTGAGTTCTAATCCTACTTCTGCCATTTACAAGGATGATTCAGTGCTGTTCTAATAAGGAGGATTACATTTGCAAGTAATTATAGAGGAGCTAAGAGTGAAAAAAGTGCTAAGGTATGAAATGCCAGCCACTCCACGATGCATTTTGCGTATTTCTTACGGACACGGCAGGTCTCCTGTAGGAAAACAGCAGATTAGGGTGGGATGGTGGGTTGGGGAAGCGGCATGGATTGCCTTGGATGTTGGAAGACTGTGACTGATTACACAGGCTGGTGGGAAGCAGAGGGCTGATCAGAGCTGGGTTTCAAGAATGTTAATCTGGCAGCTGTATGGACCTGGAGAAGGAGCTCACTGGAGACCAGGAGTGGTAAGGAGTCTATTACAGATGCACAGATAAGAAGTAATGAGAGCTTGCTCAGATGGTGGCAAAGACAGACCACGAGGAAAAGGCACTGGGAGGAAAAAAAAAAAAAAAAGGTCTGCCTTGGTGATTAAAGATAATTGGATGCAGGGGAGAAGTCAAAGCTAACTGTACTGGGCTTTGTCATTAACACAAATAGGAAATTAGGAGTGGTTTGGGGGAGGAAAATGATTAATTTTACCTTGGATATTGTATTAATTAGGGCTCTAACTTAATTAGAATTTAGCAGCTTAACTGACAAACATAATATCACACACATTTTCTGAGAGTCAGGAGTCCAGGAGTAGCTTAGGTGGATGGTTCTTGCTTAGCTCCTCTTAGGAGGCTGGAGTCAAGATGCTGGCCAGGGCTACAGTTCCTCTGAAGGCTTGCCTGGGGCTGGCAGGTTAGTTTCCAAAATATCTCACTCACAGAGCCATTGGCTGGAGGCTGTGGTTCCTTGCTGGCCATTGGCAGGGGGCCTCCATGATACTGCTTGAGTGTCCTCACACTATGGCGGCTAATTTCCCCTGGAATGAGTGATCCAAGGGAGCCAGCCAGGAAGAGACCTCAGTGCTTTTTATGACCTAGTCATGGAAGCTACATATCATCCCTTCTGCCATAATTTATTCATTAAAAACGAGTCATTGGGGTGCCTGGGTGGCTTGGTCACTTAAGCCTCTGGCTCTTGGTTTCCTCTCGGGTCACGATCTCTCAGTTCATGGGTTCGAGCCCCACATCGAGCTCCGTGCCGGCAGTGCAGAGCCTGCTTGGGATTCTCTCTCTCCCCCCGCCCCTCTCTGCCCCTCTCCCACTCACACTGTCTCTGTCTCTCTCAAGTAAATAAACTTTAAAAAAAAGAGTACAAATCTAGCACATACTCAAGGGGAGGTTAGACTCCACCTTTTGAAGGGAGGAATGTTGAAGAATTTGTGGACATTTTTTTTTTTAATTTTTTTTTCAACGTTTATTTATTTTTGGGACAGAGAGAGACAGAGCATGAACGGGGGAGGGGCAGAGAGAGAGGGAGACACAGAATCGGAAACAGGCTCCAGGCTCTGAGCCATCAGCCCAGAGCCCGACGCGGGGCTCGAACTCACGGACCGCGAGATCGTGACCTGGCTGAAGTCGGATGCTTAACCGACTGCGCCACCCAGGCGCCCCATGTGGACATGTTTTAAAACCACCATACGTATATTGTTTTGAGGACAAATGAAATGGGCATTCAAGTGAAAAGGTCAGGAGAAAGTAGATGGAGATGGAGAGATGGAGATGGAGAGCTTCCCAGGCAAGCTTGTTTACGTCACGATCTCTCTCAACCAGTCTAGTTATTAGTGGCCGTTGTTCCCCTTCCCAGATTATATTATTCCAATTATCCTAGTATTTTTTTAAAGTTTATTTTTATTTATTTTGAGAGAGACAGAGGGCAAGCGGTGGGGACAGAATCCCAAGCAGGCTCTGTGCATCAGCACAGTGTCCATGCGGGGCTCAAACTCACAAACGTGAGATCATGACCTGAGCTGAAGTTAAGAGTCGGATGCTTAAATGACTGAGCCACCCAGCACCCCCCCATTCTAAGCTTTTATTATTAAAGGTTTCCATTTGTAATTGTAATTTTTTGTGTCTTTCCTCCAAAGCTTCTTGTGAAAACTTTTGAACTTCAAGAAGAGGTGAAAGGCTGGTATAATGAATGTCCACCATCTAGACTCAGTAACTGTTAACGTTTTTACTTGGTTTCTATATCCGATTTAGCCATCCAAATATTTTATTTCTAAACTATTTAGTGGGTGGCATTCTCTTGTAAAGAAGAGCTTGCCCTCAACTGTGGCATAAACTATGGATCCTCTCAAAAAGGCAGGGTACAGGCTTAATTTCTTTCCCTTAATTACTACTTTTCAGAGTGAGGGACTGATGTAACAATCACTTGCAATGGTAGCCGATGATTCTTTTTTCCCTTTTTCTGGATTCATAGTCCAAAGGTAAAGCATGAGTTCTCTCTGTATAATGCCCGATATCCATGGAGGTTGTGCCATTTTGCATTCCCACCGACAACGTCAGAGAAAGTCTCTGTTTTTTCACAGCCTCGCCAGGGAGGGGAGGTCAAACATTGGAATTTTTGCCAAATGTGATAAGTGAGAAATGGTGTCTTGGTGTAGTTTTAATCTTTATGAATGGAATTGAGCATCTTTCTTTGCATTTGAAGGGCCATTTGCCTTCCCTTTTCTGTGTTCAGTGTCTTTTGCCTGTTTAAAGAATTTTTTTTTAGTCTTTTTTTCACTTTAAATTTCTCTATATACTAGGGAAATTAGCTCCCTATTTCTTTTAATTTTTTTAATGTTTATTCATTTTTGAGAGACAGAGAAAGTGCAAGCAGGGGAGGGGCAGAAAGAGAGGGAGACACAGAATCTGAAGGCTCCAGGCTCTGAGCTGTCAGCCCAGAGCCCGATGCAGGGCCCGAACCCATGAACTGCAAGATCATGACCTGTGACGAAGTCAGACACCTAACGCACTGAGCCACCCAGGCGCGCTGAGCCCCTTATTTCTGATAGAAGTTGAGAGTTTCCCCCCCCCCCCATTTGTCATTAGGCTTTTGGCTTTGCTTATGGTGTTTTTATGATGTACAAAGATTTACTTTTCTCTCCTGAATTTATTGGTCATCTTTTTATTGCCTGTGGATTTTAAGCCATAGTGAAGGTTTTTCCCACACCCATCTTATAAAGCAATTTTTCTGCGCTTGCCTCTAGCACCTGTGTGGTCCGCTCTCCTTCCCCTCACTCCTGGTTGCCTTTCTCTTTTAACATTTGGATCTCTGAACCCTTTGGAGTTGATTCTGGCATGTGTTCTTTTTCCAATGGCAATTCTACTGTCCAATGTTTTCTTTGTGATGTAAACTATCAGAGACCTTTACCATATGCCAACTTTCCAAAAACTTTGGAGTTTTTGAATTTTCTATTTTGGGATTTTCTATTCTGTTATGTAGCAGCCTGCGGCCCATCAGGGGGTTGAAACTATAGGTTTCAACAGAGGAGAATTTTTCTTTTAAACATTTTCTAACATTTAAAAAATTAAAAAAAAATTTTTTTTTTCAACGTTTATTTATTTTTGGGACAGAGAGAGACAGAGCATGAACGGGGGAGGGGCAGAGAGAGAGGGAGACACAGAATCGGAAACAGGCTCCAGGCTCTGAGCCATCAGCCCAGAGCCCGACGCGGGGCTCGAACTCACGGACCGCGAGATCGTGACCTGGCTGAAGTCGGACGCTTAACCGACTGCGCCACCCAGGCGCCCCCATTTAAAAATTTTTTGAGACACAGAGACAGAGCATGAGCAGGGGAGGGGCAGAGAGAGAGGGTGACGCAGCATCTGAAGCAGGCGTCAGGCCCTGAGCTGTCACCGCAGAGCCAGGTGCAGGGCTGGAACTCATGAACTGCGAGATCATGACCTGAGCCTAACGCGGGCGCTTAACCGACTGCGCCCCCAAGGCGCCCCCAACAGAGGAGGACTGATATAAAGAATAACTATGATAAGAGATTAAATATAATAAGTAACTCTATGCGGTTCCGTAGGGGTAAGGGAGAGCACCCAAGGAAGGACCAATTTGGAGGGGTTCAGATCTCTTCAGGAAGGGTGGGTGGGCCGCTAACCAGGGTGCAGTGGGGGGGCGGGGGGGGGGCAATCAGCAGCCCGTTGCGTGGTTGTGCCCTGGGAGTCTGGGTGGCTGCACAGGACAGAAGGCCTTTACAGCATGCAGGTAGCAGGAGGTGAGGAGGTTTGTACAAGGAACGACTTCTTTGTGACTCCTCAGGCCACAGTCTGGACAGGTGAGTGTGGAAAGGACCCGCCACAGGGCCAGTCTCCCCTGATTGTTCTCACCCTCATACTGCCGCCCTCTGCCGGTGTCAGAAGTCACAGCAGCTTCTTGCTCCTGCGGTGTCCGTGCAGCGCCCTCTACTGAGAAAGGTTAGCATTGTGCTCACTTTAAACAGGTTAAGCCACTCCAGCGCTTCCCATGGGCCATATACTGAACCTGAGAAGCGATAAATTATTAACTGACACGAGTGCAGTGGCCTGTCTGTTCCTTGTGTTTATTACTGGTGACTGATTCATTGTGTGTTTGAATATCTGTTAATGCTATCCAGGCCCATTGACCTGCTCTTTTGAGGTTTTCTTGGCAATTCTCATTTATTTTTCGAAAAGAATTTTTAAATAAACTTACCTAGTTCCAGAAGGGGGAAAAAAAAACCCCTTGGCATTTTAATTTAATCCTGCATTTTTTAATTTTAAGAAGTATTTTATAATAAATTCTTGTGGTTAAAAAAATTCTTGGAGCTAACAACAACAAAAGTGATAAAAAAGTGAATAAAGTAGCAAATGAGAGTTCCTGCCCCCTGAGGTTAGTATTTTTTTTGTCTGTCTTTCAGGATGTGTTTCTAAGCTGTGTGTGTGTAAGTAAGAAGTATGTGTGGACAGGGGCCCCTGGGTGGCGCAGTCGGTTAAGCGTCCGACTTCAGCCAGGTCACGATCTCGCGGTCCGTGAGTTCGAGCCCCGCGTCGGGCTCTGGGCTGATGGCTCAGAGCCTGGAGCCTGTTTCCGATTCTGTGTCTCCCTCTCTCTCTGCCCCTCCCCCGTTCATGCTCTGTCTCTCTCTGTCCCAAAAAATAAATAAACGTTGGAAAAAAAAATTAAAAAAAAAAAAGAAGTATGTGTGGACATTTTTAATAGTTAGGCCTATAGCTCTAATTTAGAAATGTCTTCTGTTTTTCTCTACAGCCCCCGAGTCTTTGAGAACCTTATAATGTCCCTTTGTGCCTCTTCTCACAAAGAGTTTCCTCAGCTGTTACCTATTCAAGACATGGATATCAAAAACTCACCATCTAGCCTTAACTCTCCTGCCTCCTACAACTGCAGTCAACCCATCCTACCCCTGGAGCATGGCCCCATATATATACCGTCCTCGTACGTGGAGAGCCGCCATGAATATTCAGCCATGACATTCTATAGCCCTACTGTGATGAATTACAGTATTCCCAGCAGTGCCAGTAACTCCGAAGGTGGACCTGGTCGACAGACCACAAGCCCAAATGTGTTGTGGCCAACCCCTGGACACCTCTCTCCCTTAGCGATCCATTGCCAGTCGTCGCTTCTGTATGCAGAACCTCAAAAGAGTCCTTGGTGTGAAGCAAGGTCGCTAGAACCCACCTTACCGGTACACAGGTAAGTCCAGTCTTTATTCTGAATTGTACTTTAGGGGCATTATTCAAATCACTTTATGATTTAGTGAGAAGAAAGATATGCATTACTCCAGGTCTTTCTTCATCACATAGATTGCTTAGAGCACCTGACACATATATTCTGAATTCTAGAATATCTATTCTGCTCTTCTAATCCTCATTTAAAAAGTAAGCTTGTAGATCTGAGTTCTGGGGAAAATTCACTATCATGACTACGGTTTTTAGACATTAGAGTTTGAAATAAAAAATTGCTTTTCTCTTGATGAAGTGACTTGGGTTTGAAAAAGAAATTTTTAGGGGTGTCTGGGGGGCTGTCGGTTAAACCTCTGACTCTTGATTTCGGCTCAGGTCACGATCTCACAGTTCCCGGGATCGAACCCTGCACGGGGCTCTGCTCTGACAGATCCTGCTTGGGATTTTCTCTCTCCCTCTCTCTCCCTCTGCCCCTCCCCTGTTTGCACACTCTCAAAAAAATAAAAAGTAAAAAAAAGAAATTTTTACTTTCTTTTCAAGTTAGATGCTTCTTATCTTGTAGTGAAATCACAGTTGAGTGTTCATGGCACATTGTGTCCAAGAGAAAAGCAACTGGGGAAGTGTTACTGCTTCAATGAAATGGACTGGACACATGAAGCCTGAAAAGACAGGAGATGATTGGCACAAGTTTTTGACAGTGAACTAAAATAGCATTTCATAAAGATTGATGGGAAACTAAATGTAGACTTTAGTTGAAATTTCTTGAAGTTTAAAAGAGTATCTGTACTCTTAAATGCAAGGTAACGTGGGTTATTTCCATTTAATTTGTAATGTATTTAATGATAATTACAGCTATGGAGGGAAGAGGTCGGGTAGGGAGAAGGATGAGGGGGAGATAAATTTCTAAAACAACCAAAGTATTAAGTTCTTGCATGTTGGGTATTGAAATTTGTTACTTTCAAATGCTGTCCTAACACTTTGAGAAAGCTATGTTACACTGTAATTTTATTTTTCTCCTTTTTAAAATCTTTGTGGGTAAAAGAGAATATAAACATTGTAGATAACTTTTTTTTTAATGTTTTTTTATTTCTGAGACAGAGGGAAACAGAGTGCGAGTGGGGGAGGGGCAGAGAGCGAGGGAGACACAGAATCCAAAGCGGGCTCCAGGCTCTGAGCTGTCAGCACAGAGCCCGACACGGGACTCGAACCCATGAACTGTGAAATCATGACCTGAGCCGAAGTCAGGAACTCAACCGACTGAGCCACCCAGGCGCCCCATGTAGACAACTCTTTTAAAGTCCTGTTTTTCACTCAGCCTTTAAGGGAAGAAATATTTTGTTTCTGATCATGAGATCTAATCAGAGTTCTAATATAGGGTAAATTAACCCGTAGTATAATCATCTTCGTTTATAAATCAATTATATCTCTGACATTTCCTTTCCAAAAGAAACATGGCTTAGCACGATTAGGAACTAGCCAGGTATGCTTTTAGTGTCCACTAATACTGCCTTCATGGGCTGTCCCTTCCTCTGTGGAAGCCACTGCCCTTCTCCCCAGCACTGCACACCTGCTTCCTTCAGAAACTTCTCTGAGCACCAGCGTGTGTGCACTTTCTCCCTCTCTCTTCTCCTTTCTCTCTTTTTCTTCTCCCCGCCTTTTCCTGTCCTTCCCTGCCCTTCCCGGCCCTTCTCCACCCTTCTCTACTCTTCCCTACCCCTTCTCTCTCTAAACCAGAGTATAGCGTTCACTTCGATGTCACTTAAAGTCTATCGGCTACTCCTCTTACAGTTGTTTTCACTCTAGACCTTCCTCTTAAATTGCAGAATGAAAGTTTTTGTTGCCCATTTAAATGGGAACTCTGAAGGGCTAGTTAGCACCACTGAGGAATGACTGATACTTGAAAATGGTTAGGTGAGATTAGGTCCATCCTTACAGTGTTGATGAATTAGCAATTATGGAAGGCCACTGCACACCCTGCTTGTAGTTCAGACCTGTGGGTAAGACTTGTTCTGGTCACTTATTACACTCAGAGATGTGCAATCTGATGGCTACAACCAGCCGTCTATAGTTACTAGTGACCCTCAGCATTGCATGGATGGGCATAGACTCACCTAACTACCTTCAAACATCAGTCATTCCCAACAGTGTGACTCTTTCTGGATCTCATGATATCAGCAACAAAGGTCGTGCTTGATCAGATTTCCTGGAATTTATTTATTGTGAGCTCTGGAGGGCAGGGGTAAATTAGACAGTGTTCGTGCTATATTTTTTTTCTAGAAAGTCCATCTTTTCCCCTTAATGCTGTGTTACAATGAATATTTTCTTTACCCCCAGAGAGACACTGAAAAGGAAGGTTAGTGGGAGCAGTTGTGCCAGCCCTGTTACTAGTCCAAGTTCAAAGAGAGATGCCCACTTCTGTGCGGTCTGCAGCGATTACGCATCTGGATATCACTATGGAGTCTGGTCGTGTGAAGGATGTAAGGCCTTTTTTAAAAGAAGCATTCAAGGTACAAGAGTATTGTTAGCTGCTTCTGTAGTTTTCTGCTTTTGCTTTCAAAGAACTCTGCAGATGACCTGGCAGAAGTTTCACCGTTGGCCTGTTTGGTACACAAAGTACAGCAGTTGAGAGGCTCGTGTGTGTTGGGGGATGGGGCGAATGGTGGAGTAGGTTGTTTTAAGCATAGAGCCCCTTATCTTTAATTCTGGATCTCTACCCCAGAGCCCCAGAACTTGAACGGATCTCTTCCCACCATCACCCATCACCATTTTCTTGGGAAGAGAGGCCTAGTTACAACTCTTATGTATCTGTTACTGGTTTTTGATCTGTGGTTACCATTAGGTTTGTATGTAACATCTTATGCATATGGTAGTGTATGTTAAGTTGATGGTCTCTCTTTTTTTTAATGTTTTTTAAAATGTCTTATTTATTCTTGAGAGACAGAGAGACGGGGCATGAGTGGGGGAGGGGCAGAGAGAGAGGGAGACCCAGAATCGGAAGCAGGCTCCAGGCTCTGAGCTGTCAGCACAGAGCCCGATGCGGAGCTTGGTCTCTCAAACTGTGAGATCGTGACCTGAGCTGAAAGTCGGACTCAGCTTAACCGACTGAGCCACCCAGGTGCCCCTTAAGTTGATGGTCTCTTAAGTTTGAACCCATTCTTTACTCCTCCCTCCACTCCCCTCCCCTGCTGTGTTTTAAATCTACTGTGTCATACTTTACATCCTTTTATTTTGTGAATTCCTTGACTGGTTTTTATAGATATATTTAATTTTACTGCTTTTGTGCTTCCCACTTTTCTTACCTCTGCTTATGGTCTTTCTTTTCCACTCAAAGAGTCCCCTTCAACATTTCTCATAGGGCTCTTTAGTAGTCCTGAATTCCTTTAACTTTTGTGTCTGGGAATCTCTCTCTAAGTTTATTTATTTTATTTTATTTTATTTTATTTTATTTTTTTGAGAGAGAAAGAGAGAGAGACGTCGAGAGAGAGAGAGTAGGGGAGGGGCAGAGAGAGAGGGAGAGAGAGAGAGAGAGTCCCAGGCAGCCTCAGTACTGTCAGTGCAGAGCCTGATGCAGGACTTGAACTCACAAACCATGAGATCATGACCTGAGCCGAGATCAAAAGTCAGCTGCTTAACTGATTGGGCCACCCAGGTGCCTCACTTTTTCTCCCTTTCTATTCTGAATGACAGCCTTGCTGGATAGAGTCTTCTTGGTTGCAGGGTTGTTGTTGTTTTTTTTTTTTTTTTTTTTTTTTTTTCTTTCAGCACTTTGAGTATATCATGCAGAGTTTCTGCTGAAAAATCAGTTAACAGCCTTATGGGGGTTTCTCTTTTATGTAACTGTTTTCTCTTGCTACTTTTAAAATTCTCTCTTTATCACTACTTTTTGCCATTTTAATTATTATGTGTCTTGGTGTGGCCCTCCTTGGGTTGATTTTGTTGGGGTCTCTGCGGGCCTCCTAGATCTGGATTTCTATTTCCTTCTCCAGATGGAGGAAGTTTTCAGCTATTATTTCTTCAAACAAAATTTCTGTCTCCTTTTCTCTCTCTTCCTTCTGGGATCCCTATAATTCAAATGTTATTATGCTTGATGGTGTTGTTCAGTTCACTAAATCTAGTTCCATTCTTTATTTTTTCTCTCTCCTATTCAGCTTGATTCCTCCCCATTACTCTGTCCTTCAGGTTGCTGATCCATTCTTCTGCTTCCTCTAGTCTGCTATTTATTCCCTCTAGTATGTGTGTGTGTGTGTGTGTGTGTGTGTTTTAAGTTTTTAATGTTTATTTATTTTTGAGAAAGAGAGAGAGGCAGAGAGAGAGAGAGGGAGACAGAATCCAAAGCAGGCTTCAGGCTCTGAGCTGTCAGCACGGAGCCCACATGGGGCTTGAACTTATGAACTGCGAGATCATGACCTGAGCTGAAGTTGGATGCCTAACAGACTGAGTCACCCAGGTGTCCCAGCCTCTAGTGTATTTTTAATTTTAGCTTTTGAATTTTTCATCTCTGATTGGTTCTTTTTTATGTTTTCTATTTCTTTGATAAGAGTTTTACTGAGGTCCTCTACTCTTTTCTCCAGTCCAGTTAGTATCTTTATGACCATTACTTTAAATTCTCTATCAGGCATGTTACTTATCTCTGTTTTATTTAGGTCTCTTGCTATGATTTTGTCCTCTTCTTTCATTTGAGACCTTATTCCTCTGTCTCCTCATTTTGTCTAACTCTCTGTGTATATTTCTATGTGTCAGGAAAGTCTATGTCTCCTGCTCTTGAAAGTAGTGGCTTCATGAAGAAGAGGTCCTGTAGTGCCCTGTGGTGCAATGTCTTCTGTTCACCACACCTGGGTCTTCAAGGATGTCACCTCTGTGTGTTGTGTGCACCCACTATATAGTGGCCAAGGTGCTTTGGCAGTCCTGTTGTCTGCAATGGCTCTCTTTGCCTATTGTGGGCTGAGTTGGGTCCCTTTGTTGTTAGTGAGCCAATCTGGGGCCACCTTGGCTTGAATTGAGTCAGACCAGGCATTTGCCAGAGATGTGGTAGCACTGAACTACAGGGCACTTTTCATGAGTTGTCCTTTGAGAAACTTTTGTTGGTGGGTGGGGCCAGGAGTTAAGACCAGATGTCTGCCTCCAACCCACTGCTGGGGCCACAATTGGACTGGTGTGGTGATCTTTCCCTCTCTCCAGGTCAGGAGTCACTTTGGAATGGTGCTGGCCCCTCTCAGGGCTACTCGTACACTGTCAGGCTTGTGACACCTCTTTGGATGGGCTCTGGCCAAGGGCATATTAGAGAGGGCAAGTCTGCAGGAGAACATGGGCCGTGGCAGGCCTGCTGTTAGCAAGTTATATAGAGGGTATTGGGACTGTGCTGGTTTTTGCAGGTGTCTGTGTGTCTAGGCTGGGGTGTGGGGGAGGGGAATGGCACCCACCAGCTCCTTTGTTCCTGGAGCAATCTCCCAATGATTCCTGCCACTCTAGCACACACTCTGAGAATAGTAAACAGTCTCCCTTTCATATACCCCAGGCATTTTTCAAATAGCTGCTTCTATGCTGTACTTCCATGGAGCTGTTTGTTGTGCTGTCTCTTTAAGGGCAGGGTCTCCAGTTCCTGTTGCCTTCCCAGCTCTCTCAGAGTCAAGTGCGCTGATTTTTAAAGTTCCACCTGTTAAGCCCCCCTGATTGTAAGAACTCATGAAATTACCCCCCTCTGGTTTTCAAAGCCAGATGTTAATGGGGATTTGTCTTACCTGTGTGCATTCCCCGTACTTGGGGTGCCTGGTATGATAGTCTGTTCTTCTCCCCATTCCCAGCCAGTGGGTCCTTTTTCTGCTGTGGACAGTCCCACAGGTCTGTTTAGCTCCTGACTACCATTCCACCCTTCCTACCCTCTTCATTGTGGCCTTTTCTCTACATTTATCTGTGGAGAGTCTGTTCTGACAGTCTTTGGGTCATTTTCTGTATTATTAACACTGATGTGGGTGTTATCTAGTTGTATCCTTGGGACAAGGTGAGCTTAGGATCCTCCTATTCCACCATCTACCCCAGAAATCCCTAGTTATAACCCTTGTGAAGAAAAAGCTTGGAAAAAATGTGCTTATTAGGAATTGCAAAGATTGTTTCTTCCTTTGACTTATGTTTAACATTTGGCATGTGTAAAAGTCATGATGGTAGGATGGCTCCTGATCAAATCTAGAGAGGGTGAAGGGTAGAATTTAGTAGTAAAGAGTTGCCTTCCTGTAGATCCCCTGAAATTCATCCTGCTGTATAGATGGCCACCTATTTGTCCTGACTCCTCCATTTAGTAGCTCTATGACTTTACCTTCTAGTCTGTTTCCTCCTCTGTGAAATGGAGATACTTACAAAGTTATTCTAAAAATGAAATGGAGTTAGTTATGTGAAAATATTTGGTCATGTATAAACATCATGCAAATTTAGGATATTCTAGTTGTTTCCTATCTCTTCTACATTGAGATATCATCCTTTACCTTTTCTTTGTATTTTTCTTCTAATCCTAATCTCATTTAAATCTACTTCCTTTAAAATCTTCATAGTTGGGTGGGGCACCTGGGTGGCTCAGTCTGTTAAGCGGCCGACTTCGGCTCAGGTCATGATCTCGTGGTCCGTGAGTTCGAGCCCCGTGTCGGGCTCTGTGCTGACAGCTCAGAGCCTGGAGCCTGTTTCAGATTCTGTGTGTCCCTCTCTCTGACCCTCCCCCGTTCATGCTCTGTCTCTCTCTGTCTCAAAAATAAATAAACGTTAAAAAAAATTAAAAAAAAAATCTTCATAGCTGGGTGGATGAGGGCCCTCTGCCATTTCCAAACTTAATTTTCTCATTAAAAGAAGAAAGCATCACAGATAAAGAAAGCATATGTCATCGAATTATCAAAACATAAATTGTATTGTTTGCTTATTTATAATTGCTTTTATACACCAAGCTTTTCATTCTGTATTTAATATATTTAGTGCTTAGATATTTTTATTTATGATAATTGCAGTAGTAGATTATAAGGCCAGGTCCACTTCCCTATTATATAGTAAAAAAAATTCAGATATCTAAAATTCAGAACTGAATTCTTGATATGATGACAATTCTCTATCTTGTTGAGATTCCAGAATGTTATTCCTTAAGGAAATCTTGACCTGATACAACTAACTATATCCTTTGAAAAAGATCCTTTTTATTTGCTGTTGGGAAAAAAAATCTCTACCTGAAATATCTTTGAACCCTTAGACTATGGCTGATTACAATGATAAGGGAGTTTCCTCTGCTTTCCATATATCATTCCTTCCTACCACATGGGTCAAGGAACTATTGGGAAAGGTGAAAGAAATGTCACATTCTAAGTGTGCAGAAGGGAAAGAGGTAGTGCTCTGTGCCCTTACAATTGCTTAATGTATAAATGATCATTTTTTTTGGACTCCATATTTTTCACATCCCCCTAATATAAAATGTGTTGCAGCAACCAAGAATGGACACTCAATTCTTTTTGTATATGGAATAAGAATGAAATGTATTTATCATATTATCATTATTCATGATAAACACTCTTAACAAAGGAGGTTTAGAGCATATCTCATCGTGATAAAGACCATATTGGAAAAACCCACAGTTAACATCATGCTTGGTGGTGAAAAACTGAGAGCTTTTCTTCTAAGATCAGGAACAAGATAAGGATGTCCACTCTCCCCATTTTTATTCAATATAGTACTGGAAGTCCTTGCTAAAGCAATCACACAAGAAAATAATAAAAAGCATCCAAATTGGTAAGGAAAAAATAAAACTTTCACTACTTGCAGATGACATGATATTATACATAGAAAACCCAAAAGTCTCCACCAAAAACCATTAGAACTGATAAATAAAATAAATTCAGTAAAGTTGGGGATACAAAATTAATATACAGAAATGTGTTGTTTTTCTATACACTACTAAATAGCAGAAAGAGAAATTAAGAAAACCATTCCATTTACAACTGCACCCAAAATAGTAAAATACCTAGGAATAAACTTAACCAAGAAGGTGAAAGACCTATACTCTGAAAACTATAAAACACTGATGAAAGAAATTGAAGATGACATGAACAAATGGAAAGAGATTCCATGCCAATGGACTGGAAGAACAAATATTGTTAAAGTGTCCATACTAACCAAAGTAATCAATCGATTCCCTATCAAAATACCAACAGCATTTTTCACAGAACTAGAACAAATAACACTGAAATTTGTATGAAAAATCCTGAATAACAAAAGCAATCTTGAGAAAGGAGACCAAAGCTGGAGGTATCACAATGCCCGATTTCAAAATACATACTACTTACCTATAGTAATCAAAACAGTGTGGTAATGGCACAAAAACAGACACACAGATTAATGGAACAGAATAGAGAACCCAGAAATAAACCCATGATTATAAGATCAATGAATCCTTGACAAAAGAGACAACAATGTACAACAGGGAGAGAACATTCTCCTCAATAAATGGTGCTGGGACAGCTGGACAGCTGCATGCAACAGAATGAAACTGGATCACTTGCTTACACCACATACAAAAATAAACTCAAAATGGATTAAAGACCTAATGTGTGTGAGACAGAAAACCATAAAACTCCTCGAAGAAAACATAGGTAGTAATCTGACATCAGCCTTAGCAACGTTTTTCTAGATATGTCTCCTGAGGCAAGGGAAACAAAAGCAAAAATAAACTATTGGGGCTAGACCCAAATAATAAGCCTGTGCACGGTAAAGGAAACCATCAACAAAAGAAAAAGTCAGTCTGCTGAATGGGAGAAGGTATTTGCAATGATATATCCAATAAGTGGTTAATATCCAAAACATATATAGAACTTCTACAACTCAACACAAAAATAATAGTAATCCAATTGAAAAATGGGCAGAGAACTTAAATAGAAATTTTTCCAAAGAAGACATACAAATGGTCAATACACACATGAAAAGATATTCAGCAGCACTAATCATCAGGGAAATACAAATCAAAATCACAATCAGATATGGCTGAAATAAGTCAGAATGGCTAAAATTAAAACACACACACACACACACAAGAAATAACAAGTGTAGAGAAAAGGGAACCATCATGTACTGTTGGTGAGAATATAAACTGGTGCAGCCATTGTGGAAAACAATATGGAGGTTCCTCAATACATTAAAAATAGAATTACCAAAAGATCTAATAATTCCACTATTGGATATTTAACCAAAGAAAACTAAAACTAATTCAAAAAGGGATAATGCACCCTGTGTTTATTGCAGCATTACGTACAATAGCCAAGATATGGTAGCAATCTAGATGTCCATCAATAGATGAATGGATGAAGAAGTTACACACACACACACACACACACACACACACACACACACACACACACACACAGTGAGAGAAAGAGAGAGAGAGAGAGGGGGAGAGAAATATTACTCAGCCATTAAAAAGGATGAGATCTTGCTATTTGTGACAACATGGATGGATCTAGAAGGTATAATGCTAAATGAAATAAGTCAGACATAGAAAGGCAAATACCATGTGATTTCACTTACATGTAGAATCTAAAAATAAAACAAATGAGCAAAGAAACAAAAAAACCAGACTTTCAAATACAGAGAACAAACTGGTGGTTACCAGAAGAGGGTGTAGTGGGGGATGGGTGAAATAAAGGGAATTAAGAGGTACAAACTTCCAGTTATAAAATAGTCACAGATGGGGCGCCTGGGTGACTCAGTTAAGCATCTGACTCTTGATCTCATGGTTCATGAGTTTGAGCCCCATGTCAGGCTCTGTGCTGGCAGTGTGGACCTGCTTGGGATCCTCTCTCTCCCCTCTCTCTCTGCCCCTCCCCTGCTCATGCTCTCTCTTTCTCTCTCTCTCAAAATAAAGAAACTTAAAAAAAAAGATCATTTTAAAATAAAGTAGTCACAGATGAAAAATATAGCATAGGGAATATAATTAATAATACTGTAATAATGTTGTAAGGTGACAGATGGTGACCACACTTACATGGTGGGCACTGAGTAATGTATAGAATTGTTGAATCAAAATGTTATACACTTGAGCTTTTGTTTCCCACCCGTGCCTGTGGTCTTACCACAGCTTGTTTGTTCTGGATTCTAATTCTCTTTTATTCCCAAATAAACCAATCTTCTGGTTGGAAAAAAAAAAAAGTTATACACCTGAAACTAATATAGCATTGTATGTTAATTATACTTCAATAAAATAAAGCTAAAAAAAGGAAAAAAATTAAATGTATTTATCTTAGTCAATTTTCTTCACATTGTTTTATTAAATAACTTTATTTTCATTGATTTTTTTAAATATGGGAGGTTATTTTTTAGTTGAATTTGAGATACAATTTACATATAATAAAATTCCCCTATTTTATTTGGATAGTTTTATGAATTTTGAAAATGCATGTGGTCATTTAGCCACCACCATAATTAAGATATGGGATGTTGCCATCAGCCCAAAAAGTTCCTTTAGGCCCATTGCGGCCAATTGTCCCCCAACCTCCCAAGGCCCTGTAACCATCGATCTATTTTCTGTCCCTATAGTTTTGCCTTTTGCTAGAATGCCCTATAATTGAATCGTAAAGTATATAATCATCTGTGTATCATTTCTTTCATTTATCATGATGCTTTTAGGATTTATCTGTGTTTCATGTACAGTAGTTCATTCCTCTTTGTTACTGGGGATTATTCCAGTATTTAGGTGTACCACAGGTTATGTATTCATCTGGGTTGTTTCCAGTATTAGGCTATTTTGAATGAAACTTCAGTGAATATTCATGCATCTTCCATTCTGTAGACCTAAGTTTTTGTTTCTCTTGGGTAAATACCTAGGAGTAGAATTGCTGCTTGTATGATGAGTGTATGTTTAATTTTATAAGAACCTAACAAACTGCTTTCCAAAGTGGTTGAAACATTTTGTATTCTCAACAACAGACTATGAGACTTCCAGTTGGTCTACATCCCTGTAAAAACTTGATATTGTCAACTATTGGGTATACAGTTGTGTCTCATTGTGGTTTTAATTTGTGTTTCCCTGATTAGTAATGATTTTGAGCATCTTTTCATGTGTTCACTGATTTTTTTTCTCTCTATATATGACCTATTAAGGTCTTTTATATACTAATGTTTTATTCTGTTCTATTGTCTAGTGCTTCATTCTTATAGAAGTACCACCACATTATTTTAACTATTATAGTTTTCTTTTTTTTTAGTATAATTTTATAATGCATTTTAATACAAGCCAGTATAAATATCTCCTGTTTTAAAAGTATTCTGGCTATTTTCCTTGGTTCTTCATACATAGGAATATTAAAATAATTTTTTTTATTATTATTTTTTTTTTTAATTTTTTTTTCAACGTTTATTTATTTTTGGGACAGAGAGAGACAGAGCATGAACGGGGGAGGGGCAGAGAGAGAGGGAGACACAGAATCGGAAACAGGCTCCAGGCTCTGAGCCATCTGCCCAGAGCCCGACGCGGGGCTCGAACTCACGGACCGCGAGATCGTGACCTGGCTGAAGTCGGACGCTTAACCAACTGCGCCACCCAGGCGCCCCTAAAATAATTTTATTAAGTGTCCTCCCATCCATAATGTTAAGAAAAGTGGAGACTTTGTTAAACCTAAGAATTATTATGGAATAAATCTTTTTAATAGTCTTCACATCAAGAATATGTCTCCATTTATTTAGGTCTTTTATATCTCGTATACAGTTTTGTTACACACACATATATATAATACATTTCTCAGAGGTATTTCTGTAAATTTCATTCTTTTGGGCTATTTCTTTTATGTCCATATATAATAGTAATACTATTCTATTCACTTTCATTTTGGTATTCATATGAACCTTTTATCATTGTCTTTTGAAAGTTAAAATCCTGGGGCACCTGGGTGGCTCAGTTGGTTAAGCGTCCGACTTCAGCTCAGGTCACGATGTCGCGGTCCGTGAGTTCGAGCCCCGCGTCGGGCTCTGGGCTGATGGCTCAGAGCCTGGAGCCTGCTTCCGATTCTGTGTCTCCCTCTCTCTCTGCCCCTCCCCCGTTCATGCTCTGTCTCTCTCTGTCTCAAAAATAAATAAACGTTAAAAAAAAAATTAAAAAAAAAAAAAAAAAGAAAGTTAAAATCTTTTTGAGTGCTGCTCAAAGATCTTTAATTCTTTGTTTCTTACAACTTTGGAGTCTGAGCTTTCTTTTTTAATTTTTTTTTTTTTCAACGTTTATTTATTTTTGGGACAGAGAGAGACAGAGCATGAACGGGGGGGGGGCAGAGAGAGAGGGAGACATAGAATCGGAAACAGGCTCCAGGCTCTGAGCCATCAGCCCAGAGCCTGACGCGGGGCTCAAACTCACGGACCGCGAGATCGTGACCTGGCTGGAGTCGGATGCTTAACCGACTGCGCCACCCAGGCGCCCCTGGAATCTGAGCTTTCAATGGGAAGCTCTGACAGCTGGTAGGTTATACAGCAGATTCCTTATCTTGGAGGCACATATTCCATTACTTGGGATTCATTTGGCCTTGAAGCCACAAAGGATGTCCTGAGGGAACAAAACACAAGGTTGATTCCTGCTGTTGAGGGATAAGCATGCCAGGGAGGGTGCGGATGATAAACATTGCTCTATCGTTGAAGTGACAAAATCGGGAAGCTGAACTGAGCTTAAACTCAGATCTTCTGATCTCAGTCCAGTGCTGTCTCTCCCCTCTGTGCTATGGATATGAATGATGACAGGTATTCAGACTCAATAATTTTGTAGAGTATACAGATAACCTTTTATCTGTATACAGATTACAAAAAGTACATTTTCCTATAAAGCTTTATATCTTTAAGAATTAGCTACCTATTTTGCTTTGAACTTTTCTGTCAGTTCTGTTAGTATGGAATAGCATGCCTCTCAGGTTGTTGCATGAAACAAGAAAACCATTTTATTTAATTTTGTTGGAGAGGGAGAGAGAACGTGAGTGGGGGAGACGGTTAGAGGGAAAGGGAGAGAGAGAATCTTAAGCAGGCTCCACACTCAGCACGGAGTCTGATGCAGGGCTCAATGTCACAACCGTGAGATCATGACCTGAGCTGAAATCAAGAGTTGGACGCTCAACCAACTGAGCCATCCAGGCGCCCTGAGAAAACCATTTTAATACGTGAGGTAGTTCGTATAGTTTAAGGACTTTTTTTCCCCTTTTTTGCCAGAAGTGAATTCAATTACCCTGGCCTTCTTGTATAAGACATTTTCTAGGCTATTTTTTTTTTTGAACGTTTTATTTATTTTTGAGACAGAGAGAGACAGAGCATGAATGGGGGAGGGGCAGAGAGAGAGGGAGACACAGAATCGGAAGCAGGCTCCAGGCTCTGAGCCATCAGCCCAGAGCCCGACGTGGGGCTCGAACTCACGGACCGCAAGATCGTGACCTGAGCCGAAGTCGGACGTTTAACCGACTGAGCCACCCAGGCGCCCCAAGGCTATTTTTATTTAGTGTGTTCATATTACTATGCTTTCTCATTGTTTTTAAGTAAAATGGTCTTTTAAAATGAGGTAAAAAAAGTGAACCTTTCATTGTCCCTTAAATGCTTATTGTTGTAAACCTCTATAAAACCAAAAAGGATGACATCATGTATTATTCTTTGAGTTTTTAGAAGGTCCTTAAAAGATTGATACCTCTATGGAAAGTACTGTGGGGTTACATTTACCTTCTAGCCATAAAAGATTATGTTTTAGCAGACAATTGAAAATTTCTAATTGGGAATGTATCTTGACTTTTAGCATATAATTTATTTTTGAATGTTTTAAGTGATCATAAAAGCAATAACAAGTAATTATCTGTTCCTTTAAAAAAGATTTATACCATACCTCATATTGCCTCCTACTCTTGCGTGTGTGTGGAACCTGTAAATATGAGAGTTGCTTCCTTGGTTAGGTTACCTGATATGGCAAGTGGTGATGGGGGAGTCTCGTGATTATGCTATAATTATGTAAGACTCCATCATACTGGAGTGGAGAGGCACATGGGAAGTCAGAGATGTGCCCCCCCTGGCCTGGAAGAAAGCAGACATCGTGCTGTGAACTGCTTTTGGACAGGGAACTGGTTCCTCTATGAGTTGGCAACAGCATCCTGCTGACAGCCAGCAAAAAAATGAGAACTTCAGCCCCACAGCTGCAAATGGCTGATTCTGCAAACACCTTATATGAGCTTGGAAGGGGGTGCTGAGCTTCATATGAAACCACAGCCCAGCCAACACCTTGATTGCAGCCTTTTGAAACCCTGACTAGAGTAAGCTGTGCCTGGATTCTTGACTCGTGGAAACGAGATAAGTGGGTTTTTTTTTTTTTTTTTTTAATTTTTTTTTTTTTCAACCTTTATTTATTTTTGGGACAGAGAGAGACAGAGCATGAACGGGGGAGGGGCAGAGAGAGAGGGAGACATAGAATCGGAAACAGGCTCCAGGCTCTGAGCCATCAGCCCAGAGCCTGACGCGGGGCTCGAACTCACAGACCGCGAGATCGTGACCTGGCTGAAGTCGGACGCTTAACCGACTGCGCCACCCAGGCGCCCCTGGGTTTGGTTTTAAGTGTGTAAGTTTGTAGAAATTTATTACGCATCACAGAATACTAAAACCATAACCTTAAGATGATTCGACTGAAGTTACATGTTTTCTTTTATAGAATGGGGATGATAGCTCTTTATAGGGAAGTTATGGGATTCAATGAAATGTTGATAAAGTATCTGGGAATCAGTACGTTGTCAGAATGTTGGTGAGCCAGGCTTCCTGTGTGTGGCCGGGATGAAGGTCGCTTGAGAGGGCGTTTGCATCTCTTCGAGAGCTGTAGTCTCTGCCATTGCTGCTACCCCAGGCTGGCTCAGGAAATGGTGGTAAAGCCACAGGCAACTGAATTTCAATTTGTGTTTGGTTGAACAAGTGTTACTGGAATCTACCTAAAATGGGAGAGAATTATAAAATTCGATTTTGGTGCAATCGTGGAACAATGTCTTTTTGCTCTAGGGGTCGGGTAGGGTGCATCTGTTTCACAAGGCTCAGCTCTGAACTCTGGGTGGAGTTCAGTCTGCACATTTCCTTATTCTCCTTGGACCAGCAACTACCTGAGGCATTTCCTTTTTTTCAAAGGGCCTCTTCTTGGCTCCAGCGGCCAAGCCAGACTGTTGGAATATCCCATCTACTTACATACTATTGGCTAAAGCAAGTTTCATGGCCACACTCAACGTCAGTTGGTAGGCGACCACACTTTGGCTGCTCTAGTGCACTGCAGGGTCACAGGGCTGCGGGAGGCAGTGGCAACTGAGAACAATAACCACAGCCAGCCTCAAGTGGCAGTTCTTTTGGTTCTTCAGTTTGCTAATTTCATTATCCCCTTAGTGATTAGTTTCGCTCTCTTATTTGACTATGAATTCCCATAAGGGGCGCCTGGGTGGCTCAGTGGGTTGAGCGGCTGACTTTGGCTCAGGTCATGATCTCACAGCTTGTGGGTTTGAGCTCTGGGTCTGGCTCTGTGTGAACAACTCAGAACCTGGAGCCTGCTTTGGATTCTGTGTCTCCCCCTCTCTCTCTGCCCCTCCCCCTCTCACACGCTGTCTCAAAAATAAATAAACATTTTAAAAAGTAAAAAAAAAAAAAAAATCATGTTAAATCCTAAAGAGGGATATGTATAAAAGAATGTAAGCAATTGAATTTGGTGACCTGATATACAAGTACTATCCTTGAGGTGTTCTGTGATTTGCAGAACCAATTTCAGACGACTGTCTTACTTTCCCTGTCCAAAGGAGAATATTTCAGCTTTGCGCAGTGGCAGAATTGTAGCCAATGAGGTTTATCCGAGGCACGATTATTGCTAATTGAAACCAAAGGAGAATATTTCTAATGTATCTCTTGAGAATTCTAAGAACATGCAGAGAATAGCCTGTTGGTCAAAGAGTAGGATATGGAGATATTCCTGGATTTTCTATACTCACTAATAAGGTGCTCATGACGCTGAACTTTGGCCTTTGTACCTATACCTATCGTTAAGAAGATGCCCCCTACCTCTCAGCCGGGTAGCATTATCAGTGTTGTTGACCAGGAAGACATGTAATCAAAATATTGTAACAATAGCCTGCCTTTTTTGTTTTGTTTTGTTTTGTTTTTTTCCTCCGTTGTAGGACATAACGATTATATTTGCCCAGCGACAAATCAGTGCACGATAGATAAGAACAGGCGCAAAAGCTGCCAGGCCTGCCGACTTCGGAAGTGCTATGAGGTCGGGATGGTGAAGTGTGGTGAGTGTTCGCTTCCTGTTTCATTTCATCGTATGGGGGGGCGTGCCGATGGCTCTTTCAAACAGGACAGGTGGGGGAACTGGGGACGTGTAGCCTGGATGGGAGGAGAGTTAGGACTTGGTAATTATCATCAAGTATTTGTACGCTGCCACATTGGAGGGGGCATTGATGTATTCCCTGTAGCTGCAGAGGACAGAGCTGAGGTGAACAGGAACGAGTCACAGGAGGCACATTTTGGCCCAATATAGGGAAGAACTTTCTACAGCTCAGGAGGTCTGACAACACAGTAGACTGCTGCTGGGTTTAGGGAGCTCTAGAAACCAAAGTGCTCAAATGGGCTGGATGACCATCTGTCTGAGGCCTTGCAAAGTCTAAGGGTGAAGTTCAGATAAATGTCCACAGTCAAAGCTGTGACAGAAAAGTAGAATATCTTGTGGGTTACTTGGAGAGCTATGGGAAAGATTCATGCCTAGCCCTGTATTAGCTTTCTAGAAAAGGTACATATAGGTGTCAGAAACATGATAGAACCATGGAAAGCACACAGAACGTAGATTCTGTTGTATGATATCTATGTATGCATATATGCGTATAAACATACGTATGTGTGTGTATGCACACATACATGTATACGTACACGAAGAAGAAAGAAAAATGGACACATTAGTATAACATCTGACAGTAATGCGTACCTCCTGCTCTCTCCACCTGGCTAACTTTTGATTCCCTGTCTGTACACACTTGCACGTATATGTACTCACAGCAGCTCTGCCCGAGTTTTCCTGTTATTCTCTAGTCAGTATTTTGCCTGTGGTTAGTTGTAATTTCTCTATTTAAAAAATTTTTTTTTTTTTTTTTTTAATTTTTTTTTTTCAATGTTTATTTATTTTTGGGACAGAGAGAGACAGATCATGAACGGGGGAGGGGCAGAGAGAGAGGGAGACACAGAATCGGAAACAGGCTCCAGGCTCTGAGCCATCAGCCCAGAGCCCGACGCGGGGCTCGAACTCACGGACCACGAGATCGTGACCTGGCTGAAGTCGGACGCTTAACCGACTGCGCCACCCAGGCGCCCCTATTTAAAAAATTTAAAACAAAAGTCTCCTTTCACCCTGACAGTCTCTTAGGAGCTCTGGCTTTTGAATATTCTCTCTTTTTTTGTATTTGCTATGATATAGAACCTTTAATTTCAATATTTATAATTTCTCATCTTTTACATAGACTTTTATATATATATAAATGTGTATATGTATATATACACATATGTATATATACACATTTATATATATGTATAAATATATATATACATATTTATATATACATGTATAAATGTATATGTGTGTGTGTGTGTGTATAAATTTATTGTTTAATTCACTTCCAAGTTAGTTAGCATATAGTGTGCAATAATGATTTCAGGAGTAGATTCCTTAATGCCCCTTACCCACTTAGCCCATTCCCCCCTACCACAACCCCTCCGGTAACCCTCTGTTCTCTATGTTTAAGAGTCTCTTATGTTTTGTCCCCCTCCCTGTTTTTATATTCTTTTTGCTTCCCTTCCCTTATGTTCATCTGCTTAGTATCTTAAATTCCTCATATGAGTGAAGTCATATGATATTTGTCCTTCTCTGACTAATTTCACAGCATAATACCCTTCAGTTCTATCCACATAGTTGCAAATGGCAAGATTTCATTCTTTCTGATTGCCAAATAATACTCCATTACGTGTGTGTACACACACACACACACACACACACACATATGTGTATATACCACATCTTCTTTATCTGTTCATCTGTCGATGGACATTTGGGCTCTTTCCATACTTTGGCTATTGCCAACAGTACTGCTACAAACATGGGGGTGCATGTGTCCCTTCGAAACAGCACACCTGTATCCCTTGGATAAATGCCTAGTAGTGCAATTGCTGGGTCATAGGGTAGTGCTATTTTTAATTTTTTGAGGAACCTCCATACTGTTTTCCAGAGTGGCTGTACCAGTTTGCATTCCCACCAGCAGTGCAAAAGAGATCTTCTTTCTCTGCATCCTTGCCAACATCTGTTGTTGCTTGAGTTGTTAATGTTAGCTATTCTGACAGGTATGAGGTGGTATCTCATTGTGGTTTTGATTTCTATTTCCCTGATGATGAGTGGTGTTGAGCATTTTATGTGTCTGTTCGCCATCTGGATGTCTTCTTTGGAGAAGTGTCTATTCATGTCTTTTGCCCATTTCTTCACTGGATTATTTGTTTTTTGGGTGTTGAGTTTGATAAGTTCTTTATAGATTTTGGATACTAACCCTTTATCTGATATGTCCTTTGCAAATATCTTCTTCCATTCCATTGTTGCCTTTTAGTTTTGCTGATTGTTTCCTTTGCTGTGCAGAAGCTTTTTATTTTGATGAGGTCCCAATAGTTCATTTTTGCTTTTGTTTCCCTTGCCTCTGGAGATATGTTGAGTAAGAAGTTGCTGCAGCTGAGGTCAAAGAGGTTTTTGCCTGCTTTCTCCCCTAGGATTTTGATGGCTTCCTGTCTTACATTGAGGTCTTTCATCCATTTTGAGTTTATTTTTGGGTATGGTATAAGAGAGTGGTCCAGGTTCATTCTTCTGCACGTCGCTGTCCAGTTTTCCCAGCACCATTTGCTGAAGAGACTGTCTTTATTCCATTGGATATTCTTTCCTGCTTTGTCAAAGATTAGTTGGTCATACGTTTGTGGATCCATTTCTGGCTTCTCTGTTCTGTTCCATTGATCTGAGTGTCTGTTTTTGTGTCAGTACCACACTGTCTTGATGATTACAGCTTTGTAATACATCCTGAAGTCTGGGAGTGTGATGCCTCCAGCTTCAGTTTTCTTTTTCAAGATTGCTTTGGCTATTCGGGGTCTCTTCTGGTTCCATACAAATTGAAGGATTGTTTGTTTTAGCTCTGTGAGGAATGCTGATATTATTTTGATAGGGATTGCTTTTTCTTTTTCTTTATGTATGTAACAGGTAAGGCACCTCATCTGGCTATATTATAGTATAGCAGAAGTCCTCTTATTTGATCACACTTCTCTGGCTTTATAATCACTGATGTTTCCTGTTTTCTTTGTGAAACACCCTGCCAATGCCCATGACCTCCCCGTGTGTATTGGTTACTCTTTAAAACATTCAAGCATTTCTGTTCCCACCACTTTAGTTATAGACTTATCAGTAACCAGTAGACTTTTTCCAAAACCTATTTCTACTCATTGTAACTGTCAAATTATGTAATTTAACTAGAATTTATACAAACATGAAATATGAGTAGGAAAAGATATCATTTCTGTGAAAGCTTTGAGTACAACTGTAAAGGAGGGACAGAGGGACACCAGGCTGGCTCAGATGGTAGAGCATGTGACTCTTGATCTCAGGGTCGTAAGTTCAAGCCCCACATTGGGTGTAGCACTTACAGTAAAACAACAACAACAACAACAACAACAACAACAACAACAACTGTAAAAGACTAGTAGCTATTGAGTTAGGTATGAATGAGATTGTGGCGGGGGGGATCATAAACCTAGAAAAATTCTGAATTTGGATTGCTTTATGACTGCCTAAGTTCTTGCTCCGTTGTAAAGAAGTGGAAATTGAAAATTCAGAGGCTGTGCATCGTGGGTATGGTTTATGTAGGAAAGTTACTTGTGATTTAATTGGCAGATGTGCTTAAGGAGAAAGATTTGGTCCTCTGACAAAAGATTACAAATTAAGTGTTTCATATTTTAAGTTAACATTTTAAGGTGAGTGTGTATTTTTTAAAAAGCTATTTACAATTTAGTCAGGATAAGAACACTTTTATTCTACTGCGATCTGTTGGACAGGTGTAGCCCTGGTGGTTTGGGACCAGGGCAGGAGCACATGATAATCCGCCTGCAGGGGGCGGTGTATGCGGTGGGAGAACAAGAGGACAGGACTCCCGAAGGTTGAATTTCCTTTTTTGTCTTATTTCTTGCTATCTGTGACTATGCTCAAACCTAATGTTTCTGGCCCTTGGTTTTCTTATCTCTGAAAAGAAGATATCTGCTTCACTGAGTTTTGTGAGGAATACATATGAAAAAAAAATATAAAGACCTAGCACAGTGTTTGGCACTAAATTTTAGTTTTCCTTCCTTTCCCCTCCCTCTTTGAAAAGCTCATATAAGTTATGAGGAGTTTTGATACAATACGGTCTTGCAAGGCAGAGTACAGAGATGTACTTTAAAACATTTTTCTGGGGCGCTTGGGTGGCTCAGTTGGTTAAGCGTTCAACTTGGGCTCAGGTCATGATCTCAGTTTGTGAGTTCGAGCCCTGTGTCAGGCTCTGCACTATGAAGCCCGCTTGGAATTCTCTCTCTGTCTCTCTCTCTCCCTCTCTCTCTCTGTTCCTCCTCAACTTGCGCTTTCTCTCTCTCACAAAATAAATAAACTTAAAAAAAATCTTTCATGATACCAACTCAAAAGATATCTGCAACCCCATGTCACAGCAGCATTACTTATTTGTTTATTTATTTATAAAATTTATATCCAAGTTAGCATATAGCAGCATTATTTATAATAGCCAAAGCATGGAAATAACCTAAGTGTCCATTGCCAGATGAATGGATAAAGAAGTTGGTGTGTGCGTGTGTGTGTGTGTGTGTGTGTGTGTGTGTGTGTGCGTGTGTGTGTGTGTGTATAAAAATGGAATAGCATCCAGCCATTAAAAAAAAGCCCACAAAGAAATCCTGCCATTTGTGACAACTTGGATGAACCTTGAGGGCACATGCTAAGCGAAGTAAGTTAGAGAAAGACAAATACTGTTTGATCTCACTTACATTGGAATCTAAAACAAAAACAAAAACAAAAACAAAACCCAAACTCATAGGAAAAGAGATCGGATTTGTGGTTACCAGAGGCAGGGTGTTGGGGGAGAGGGAATTAGAGAAAAGTGACCAAGGGTACAAACTTCCATTTACAAGATAAGTTTTCTGACATAATGTACAGCATGCTGTCATTAACACTGCTGTATGATAGATATGAAAGTTACTAAGAGAGTAAGTCCTAAGAGTTCTGAAAGAAAAAAGAAATCTTTTTCCTTTTTTCCTTTTTTTTCTTTTAACTTTCCCTCTTTATTGCATCTATATGAAATGATGGATGCTGACTAAACTCACTGGGGTGGTCATTTCACAATATACATAAGCCAAACCATTATGCTGCATACCTTAAACTTACACAGTGTTGTATGTCAATTATATTGCAATAAAATTGGAAAGAAAAATCTTTCATGGAAAGGAAAACCAGAGAAAAGGTCATTAAATTTGGCCAAAAAGAAATTGGGCAGGGCTCTCTAAGAGAAAACATTTTATCATCTTTGGAGATTGCATGATGAGATGGGTTGATGTGCAAACATCTGGATATATCGCCCTTTACTAACCACAGAGAAGGACCATTAGGAGTGAACTTTCTTAACTATGCTTCCCTTCTTTTCCGGCACTCTTCTTGTCTGTCCTCTCAATAAACCCTCCACCCATATTCTTCCTTCCTTCCAGTCTTGGAGGAGTAGGGACTCCACCTGCACCATTTCCCTTTTATTCAGAAATTTTGTCTTTTCTGTTATCACCGTTTTCTTCACCAATCTTGGGTTTTCTATTGAGGTTTTAATATGGTTGTTTAAATGGTGGGAAGATGCTCACCCAGACTTACTTCAGGGATGAGGCTTTGTTGTAAGCATATGCTGAAATGTAAATAGCCCAGAAAACAATCCAAAAGGCCATGCATTTGATCTCTAGAGATTCCTGTGTTGGGAGAATAAATCTGTATCTTTAGATGCCATCTCTCTATTCATCTGCTGTATATACACATGGCAGGGATTGGATAGGGATGTGGGACAAAGTAGTAAAACTGCCAGCTCTGGATTCAGACAGCTGCTTTCACTATTTTCTAGTTTTCTACCCTGGGCAAGTTATTTGAGCCTTCTTGTGCCTGGCTCCTCCCCTGTATCTTGGAGATGCTAATAGCCCCTGCCCTCTAGGGCAGTTTTCAGAATGAAATAATCTATATACATTGTACAACATCTGACACATAGAAGCTTCCAGTAGCTGTGAGCTGTCATTTTGATCATTTACCGTTATTATCATTGTTGTCATCGTCATCACCATTGTCATCAACATCTTTTCACTGGGGCTATTTACCACTTTCTATTTTTTTTACGTTTATTTATTTTGAGAAAGAGCACGCATGCATAAGTGGGGGAGGGGCAGAGAGAGAGGGAATAGAGAGAAAATCCCAAGCAAGCTTCCCACTGTCAGCACAGAGCCTGATGCAGGGCTCGATCTCATGAACCATGAGATCATGACCTGAGCTGAAATCAAGAGTCGGGCGCTTAGCTGACTGAGCCACACAGGCACCCATATTACCACTTTCTAATATGGAGCACTCCTGTTTGGTAGAGTTCTTTATCACGCTTCCTCAGAGGCACACTGAGTGACTGCCTAGATTCCAGTGTAAAAGCCGTGACACTAGAAATATCCTTGATAGAAAACACTGAGTTCCTGGTTGAAGACTTTATTTTATTGATCTGGAATCCCCAGGACTCCGTACAGAGCTCAGTATATAGGGCTTTGTCAGTGAAAGTTGATCAAATAAATTTGAGTGTGTGATTCAAAACCTTTCACTTTGTATGTTAACCTGTTTCCTCATATACTCTACAAAAAGGAGATGTGTGATCAGACAGGTGCTTTCTTAAACCAAACATGTTGTTCCTTTTTACCCTGGGGGTATAATTGATCTTAAATAATACCTATTGCTTTATGTCTGATTACTAACACAATGAGTTATATTTTAGGCTTTTAATTCTTTTAGTAAACAGTTTGATTTGGTTATCTCTAGATAGATAGAGGCCTTCCTTCTAGTTTGATTAGCCAAGGATAAGAAGAAATTCAGATAACTTTTCTTGGGAGCAAGTAATTTAAATGTACTCATACCTCTTAACTAATATTTCTTTTTAAAATATGGACAACTGAATTTAGTAAACAAACATAATGGTAGGAATATAGAAACTAGGCATTTTTCAGATATTTTAGTTTTTTTGTGTGTGGGGGAAAGTTGTACCCATGCTCATGACATCCTGACTTATAATATGTCTTTCTTAATTTTCGCTTTGTATTTTTGTCTTTAACCAATGGATTTCAAAATTTTTTTTAATGTTTATTTATTTCCGAGAGAGAGAAAGAGAGACAGAGCATGAGCAGGGGAAAGGCAGAGAAAGAGAGACACAGAATCCAAAGCAGGCTCCAGGCTCCAACCTGTCAGCACAGAGCCCGATGCGGGGCTTGAACCTACAAACTGCGAGGTTATGACCTGAGTTGAAGTCGGACGCTTAACCCACTGAGCCACCCAAGTGCTCCTAACCAGTGGGTTTTTAGAAATTCTTTTGTGCTAAACTTTATAGGGGCCTGGATTGTATTTTTGTTATTTCTTGTGATCAGAGAATATGATCTATATGACACCAATTTTAGTTAAAATTTTATTCATGAACTAGTATGTGATAATTTTTGTTCAAGTGAATTGTACAATCCAAATGTTCTGTATTCTGCCTTTCCCCTTATTGTTTACGCTGTCAGTTGCTGAGAAAGATACATCAAAATACCCAAATAGGGGTGCCTGGCTGGCTCAGTTGGTGGAGCATGAGACTCTTGGGGTTGTAGGTTTGAGCCCCATGTTGGGTGTAAGGATTACCTAAAAAACCTTAAAAAATAAAGTAAAATATCCATTATAATAATGTATTTGTCAATTTCTCTTTTTCTTGCAGTCGCTTTTTCACGTTACATTTATAGGTTGTGTTTTCTTATCGTTTTGATGAGATAAGAATTATCTAAGTTTAGAATTATTTATCTTCCTTTTATAATCTACTGATGAGGCTTTAATAATGATTTGTGCCTTACAGTTTACATTGTCTGATATTGATAGAGTAACTGATTTATTTCATTAATTTTTGCCTGTTATCTTTTTTTATCCCTTTGTTTTCAGTTTTCTGTGTGTTAGATATATCTCTTACAACCAGTCTATGTCTAGATAAAAAAAATATAATCTCAGAGTTGCTCTCCATTGATGAATTTAGTCTATTTATGTTTATTGTGATCACGATATTTGAATTCATTTCTATCATTTTATGCTTTAAAAAAATTCATCATATATTTTCTTTCTTTCCTTTTTGGAATTGACACCATTTTAAATTTTTTTTTTTTTCCAATGTTTATTTATTTTTGGGACAGAGAGAGACAGAGCATGAACAGGGGAGGGTCAGAGAGAGAGGGAGACACAGAATTGGAAACAGGCTCCAGGCTCTGAGCCATCAGCCCAGAGCCTGACGCGGGGCTCGAACTCAGGGACCGCAAGATCGTGACCTGGCTGAAGTCGGACGCTTAACCGACTGCGCCACCCAGGCGCCCCGACACCATTTTAGTGTTTTATTTTTCCTCTTCTAGTTTGGAAGTCATACATTCTGTTTCAATTCTTTTAGTGACAGTTCTATTTTTAGCATGCATTCATGAGAATTCAAGCCACTCTCTCTAATTGATGTTTCTCTTCCCAAATAAACAATCTTAGAAAGGTGTAGCCAAAATTATTCCTCTCTCATCTTATTTGTTATTATCCAGTATTTGGTGCTACCTTATTTCTATACCTCCAAAAATTAATTGTTATTATTTTATACATTCTATGTTTATTAGGTTTCCTCTCATGTTTAACAATTTAGTTTCTTACCATTGCACCTTGAATTTCATTGCTTTTCTTGGGTTCATGTTTCTCCATCCCAAAGAAACAGTAATTATTTCAAAGGGGCTATGAGTGATATATCTTTTTAACCTTTGACTAACTGAAATGGCTTTAATTTTTTTTTTAATTTTTTTTAACGTTTATTCATTTTTGAGACAGAGACAGAGCATGAACAGGGGAGGGTCAGTGAGAGGGAGACACAGAATCTGAAACAGGCTCCAGGCTCTGAGCTGTCAGCACAGAGCCTGACGCGGGGATCGAACTCACAGACCACGAGATCATGACCTGAGCCGAAGTTGGCCGCTCAACCAACTGAGCCACCCAGGCGCCCCTGAAATGGCTTTAATTTATCCTCACTCTTGAATGATAGTTTATCTGAGAATATAATTCTAAATTGAAGGTTTCTCCCTTCCCCCACCATCTTAAACACATTATCCCATTGTGTTTCTGACCCATAAACCTACAGTAACTGAAATATATTGAGACCAGCAGAGGAGTAAAAACATATATATACATATGTGAAACATATATGAAATAGAGGAGACAATCCAGAAAAAGAGACCTTTATACATATTTCTTAAATGACAAGGCATTTTATAAAAATCTGTGGAAAAAATTTATCCAATAAATGCTACTGGGAAAATTATACATCTGTTTGAAGAACATAATATGACATGATACAAACATACATAAACTTCCAAATAGATTTGAACCACAAAAGTGCTTAAAGAAGATATAAGAAAATATTGGTATAATCTTGATGTGAAACAAAAGACCGATTTGGCTGTGTACTAAAGCTTCTTATGACGAGAGATACCATGAGTAAAGTGAAAAGCTATATAACAAGGCAAATATGGTATATAAGAAAAGTTGTCTATAGTTACTAAATAAACTTCATAGGTTACTGGGGGTGGGGGGAAGAACAAAAGAAATAAATAGGCAATATACAAGTAAAAGAAATATAAAATATGGCAAATGTATTAGTCAACCTTGCTAGCAGTTTAAAAAAATACAAAGTGAAATGAGATTGGTTAGTCATTTGTCAGATTAGCAAAGATTAGAAATTATTTGTAATGTCCAATGGTGTTATGAGGAGATAGGAAGCCCCTTAAAGTATCATTTGGATTATACATTTTAAAATAGTTTTGGAGGGGGCATCTGAATGGTTCAGTTGGTTAAGTGTCCAACTATGACTCAGGTCATGATCTCGCAGTTTGTGGGATCGAGCCCTGCGTCAGGCTCTGTACTGACAGCTCAGAGCCTGGAGCCTGCTTTGTATTCTGGGTCTCCCTCTCTCTCTGCCCCTCCCCCAATCACACTCTGTTTCTCTCTCTCAAAAATAAATAAACATTAAAAAAAAATTTTTTTAACGTTTATTTATTTTTGAGAGACAGAGAGAGACAAAGCAGGAGACGAGGAGGGGCAGAGAGAGAGGGAGACACAGAATCCGAAACAGGCTCTAGGCTCTGAGCTGTCAGCACAGAGCCTGATGTGGGGCTTGAACTCATGAAGCATGAGATCATGACCTGAGCCGAAGTCAGACGCTTAACCGACTGAGCTACCCAGGTGCCCCCAAATAAATAAACATTTAAAAAATAAAACAATAAAATAGTTTTGGAGGGGGCCCCTGGCTGACTCAGTCTGTAGAGCATGTGACTCTTGATCTCAGGGTTGTGAGTTTAAGCCCCACGTAGAGATTATTTAAAAATAAAATCTTAGAATAGTTTTAGAGGGTAATCTATCAATAATCTTAAATGTGTATATGCCTTGGTTCAGCAACTTGACTTCTTTGAATTTATTTTAAGGATAAAATTTATTGGATACAGGTACTCATTTTCATTGTAATATGAATACTAGCAAAGAAATTAGAACCAACCTAGATTTCCATCAAGGGACACTTCAGATAAATAATGCTATATTCATAAAACAGAATGCTATATAGGTTTTTAAATTGTAAAATGACGCCTTTCTAATAAAAAGAAAAAGTTTCAAATAGTATATGCACACTGTGATCTAAATTTTGTATATGAAATATGCAAAAGTAAATAGCATTAAAAGAAAACTGAAAGAATTTATGCCAAAATTTGTGCTTTTCTATATTTTTCAGGATTTAAAAAAATTTATTACTTGAAATATATTTATTTGTGTAAATATATAAAAATGCATGTGTATATGTGTAAGCACACACAAGTTCATGTGACTATTTTCAGAATGTATTATAAAAGTGTATTATTTGATAACTGTTTGGAAACATCAGTGTTCATTCAGTTCCCAAGTTTTGCCTATCTTTTGTCTGAAGAAAACTCCTAATTCTGTGGTTTGAAATCTGAGGTTATGTCAGCACCCTTTTTTTTTTTTTTTAAGTTCTATTTATTTTGAGAGAGAGACAGAGATGAGCGAGCGCACGAATGAGCGAGGGAGGGGCAGAGAGAGACGACAGAGAGAGAGAGAGAGAGAGAGGGAGAGAGAGTCAGTTCCAAGCAGGCTTGGTGCTGTCAGTGTGGAGCCTAATGCAGGGCTCGATCCCATGAAACAGGAAATTATAACCAGAGCTAAAATCAAGTCAGACGCCGAACCCACTGAACCGTCTAGGCGCCCCGTCAACACTGTTTAAAAGAGAAATCGTTTTCGTCTCCATAGGTAATCTTGAAATAGGAGACCTTACGTTCATTTGGGCTACTGTCCCTGAAACGTCCCGTTTTGCTCTTGCTAATATAGTCACAAATGTACCCATCTCTGGTACACGCCCCACAGGTTCCAGGAAGTAAGTCAGGCTTCTGTTCTAAGACACGCTGTGGGGACAGGCGCGGGTCTTAACCACGGCGTCACGGCCTCACTCTTGCCCCGGCGACTCGGGCGCCTCGAACGCCGGGTTGGCGAAGCCACGGGAAAGCACTGTGTGATCTTCTCTCCGGTTTAGGCTCCCGGAGGGAAAGGTGTGGCTACCGTGTCGTGCGAAGGCAGAAGAGCTCCGAGGAGCAGCTGCGCTGCGCCAGCAAAGCCAAGAAAGCGGGGGGCCACGTGACCCGCGTGAAGGAGCTGCTGCTGAGCGCCCTGAGCCCCGAGCAGCTGGTGCTCACGCTCCTGGAGGCGGAGCCGCCGCACGTGCTGGTGAGCCGCCCCAGCACCCCCTTCACCGAGGCCTCCATGATGATGTCCCTGACCAAGCTGGCCGACAAGGAGCTGGTGCACATGATCGGTTGGGCCAAGAAAATCCCAGGTAGGGCTTTCTGGATCTCAGCTCAGTGCAGAGGACTTTAAAAAATATATAACTAAAAACGATCTGTTCCAGCTTTCTGTTCTTCCCTGGCATCTGTCCGGGGGGGGGGGGGGGGGGGTGGAGCTGTGAGCCCAGGTAACTGTCCTTTATAATCTTCGATGACGTGTATTAAGTCTGTAGAAGGAGTCCGAGGCCGGACGTTGTGAGTTGCACACGCAGAGTTCAGAGTTTCCTTCCTTAGGTCAGCGTGTAGCCGCAGCTTTAAAACGTTGGTTGTTTTCTCTGTGTCGTGGGTGTTTTTGTAGCTTGTGAAAACCTGCTCTTTTGTTTTCACAGACACTGGGAGCCGAGGAGGAGGGTGGGTGTTTCTCACGGCCTCTTGCTTTCCCCAGGTTTTGTGGAGCTCAGCCTGTATGACCAAGTGCGCCTCCTGGAGAGCTGCTGGATGGAGGTGCTGATGGTGGGGCTCATGTGGCGCTCCATTGACCACCCCGGCAAGCTCATCTTTGCTCCAGACCTCATTCTGGACAGGTGAGAGAAAAATGCATCCCGTTTCTCCTCCCGACTTGTCTGAGTCCCGGGCGCTGCCTCACACCTCACACCTGAAAGGTCAGTCAAGAGGATGATAATGTCATGAGCTCCCTCACCAGGTCAAGAGCCCAAGAAGGAGAGCATGGGTACTAGGATTCAGTGTCCTGTGACTTATCCTTACCCGCAGTGGGGTGGCATTTACAGGTCAGTCTATAAGAGCCCGTATCTTGCAGAATATGTGGCTAGTAAGTGTGCAGGTCAACTTAGATTTTTCAGCATTAAAAATTCCATTTTCAGTTTATAATTTTAAGTTGCCCTGCTGTTCTTTCCACTTGTGGGGACCATGCCTATCTCTTCCTGGACAGGTGATAAAATTCTTACAGATCTGCAGTTTATTTTAATGTGCTTTGACTGTAACTGTATGCTCTATAGCATTTTTGACAGTAGCAGTGGAAGGAATGGTTATTAAAGCCAAACGAAAGGTAATGGAAATTGGGGAATGATAGCGCCAATGCCGTCACTCGATTGTGCCTTGTTTTCTTTTAAAGATGGCGCAGAAAAGGAACCAATTTTTAATTGACTCAGGTGAACTGTTCATGGAGGAAAAATCAGAATATACAACACTAAAAATGTTAGTAGGAAAAGTGGGACACTTTCTTGGAATACATTTGAGCACAGGTTGAAAATCTCTCCATGGAAATGGATTTCCACGTTCCTTATTTTGAGAAAGTTCTAATGTAGAATGTTCAGTCACATTTGACTTGGTGCACAGTGTGGAAGGAGCCATTATATGAATGGAAAATGTCTGCCCCCAACTCTTGGAACCGCCTGTTTAGATCATCAGGAGACCCCCGTGCACATGTTACACAGATGAAAAGTGATACCCCTAAGTTGTTAGCACACACTCTCCCTCTTGTTCTGCATGACACTGTTGACAAAGCACTGTTTTAGTGGAGAACAGAACCTTTGGAAAGAGCAGGAGCAAGCCCTGGTGTTAAACCATAGAAGAAGGTAGGTTCTGGAAACCATAGAAGAAGGTAGGTTCTGGAAGCCGAGACCCTTCAGTAACAATCAAAACAGTCAACTTATTGGCTTGTATATATCAGTCCCCATCTTAAGCATTTGATGTGTTAACTCATTTTATCTTCACGGCCCTTTATGGGTAAGTGCCGTTATTATCCTTATCCTTCAGATATGGAAATGGGGGGGGGGGGTCAGGTAATTTGCCTGCGGTGACAGGGTGACAGGGTAGTAAGTGGTAGAGCTGGATGTAGGGGCTGGCTGTGAAGTCCATGCTCTTAACTCTGACAGTAGTTACCTGTACAATGGGTCATGCCCCTCAGAGGGACAGAGAACTGAAAAGGGAAAGAGGAGGAGGCTGAGAGGCAAAGTGACTTTCTACTTGATTCTTTTATCTTGGGACAACTCCATTCTACTCTCTGCCCACTTCAGAAACCTCCTCCTCTTCCTGTCACGGAGGACACCATCTGGCAAGGCAGGCTGGAAAGCCAAGCCCCCTGCTGAGCCGTCACTATCGTTCATTTACTCATTATGTTCCTCTTGGCGTTTAGATGAAGCCACACACACATGCACACACACACACTTCTCCTAGAAGTTAGCGCTAGGAAGAAGTTTCACGCCTTGAATCAATACATTTGCAGACACCGGGATTGGGTTGTGGTTGCCTTTTGTCCTGATTTCTACATTGATGCCGCATTTAATGTTTATGTGCAGTGACTGTTTCGTTCCTGGTTTTTAGTATAACCACCTCTCCTCTTTGTGTGAGTTCTTTGATTCCTGTGGATGGAATTTACTGTAAACTGACACGAATCCTGGACAAATTTTAGGCCTACCTTTCGGTTAAGTAATAGAAGGAAAACAAGAAGTAATTTTTGTTACAAATGATTTTTAATAGACTCACATTACTTTTTATAAATATTTGAAAGTATTGTGTTGCCCAGCACACAAATCTAGTATATTTGAGTAGAGGAGAGGTGCCTTTGGAATCGTAAATGCGTTCACAGTGAGCAAGCATTTTTTGTTTGTTTGTTTTTGTAGTGCCTGTGGTGGTTATTTTTTGTTGCAACCTCTAATATTGTTAACACATAAACTTTGTGAGGTCTAGAATTTCAAGTCTAAGATAAGATAGTTCAATTCTTTTGTGCGTCTATTATTACAGATATTGTTTTATGTGATGGGTATGTTTCTGGAGGAGTTGTCGCTTCAAATATGCTTGAAACGTTTTTTATTCAGAGTCAGAGGTGACGCGTCACAAAGAAGTTCTATTATGAGGTTTTTCTGCAACATGAATAAATAATTTGCACACCGCTTAAAAATCGCTCTCTTTTGGCAGACTGTCCTATCAGAGTGCCTTCACGTGGTGGTGTGACCATGAAAGCTGTGAATATAACTAAATTAACCCACTTGTGGAGACTGAGGCAACAATTCCTGTTTCCCTTTATTCTTGTTGAGGCTTCTGCAGTGAGAAAACTTAGACCTATTGAGGATGAGAGGAAGAGCCGGTTATCTCAGCTTATTTCTAACAAGGTAGTTCTCTTGGTAACTATAGAGTCACAAATTCATGTGAGGATCTACCACAGAATCTGAGCTTTTATTTGCTGGAAAAATCGTATCTGCTAAGACATGTCATGTCCTTGGCATCAACAGGAAATGGTCTAATGTTAAGTATTATTTAAAAATCAGGGGCGCCTGGGTGGCTCAGTCGGTTAAGCATCCGACTTCAGCTTAGGTCATGATCTGACGGTTCGTGAGTTCGAGCCCTGCGTCAGGCTCTGTGCTGACAGCTCAGAGCCTGGAACCTGCTTTAGATTCTGTGTCTCCCTCTCTCTGTCTGCCCCTCCTCTGCTTGCACTCTGTCTCTCTCTCAAAAATAAATAAACATGAAAAAATTTTTTTTAAAAATGGGAGGGAGTTTGGATCTGGGCACGTCCCTCATTGTGGATGTGTATGGATTTCCGTGCACTCGTATCATTGTGCGTGTACTGAGTCTGCATTCACATTAGTTTTTTGTATGTCGACTTTCTTTAAGATACCCAAAGAATCTTCACTTTAAAAATTTCATCTCCCTTTGGTACACACGTAATTTTCATTTCTGTTCAATATTTAAGTCTTCTCCATGTGTTCAGCTTTAAGCCCCCAGCCTGTTGCCCTGACACAGAAGTCAACTATGGTCACCAGATACGAACGTGGGTACAAAATGGTGCACCCAAAGCCAGGTCCACTCATTCAACATTTTGTCCTTGGGATCAAATAGAATCTTTTTCTTTTATAAAGGAGTGGTTATCACACAATAAGACATTCCACATGTAGTTACTAATTTTACCTTTACTTAGCCCTAGTTTATGGGCAAATGGTGTGCAAAAGTAAGTCTTTATGAGTGGGTTGGTTTGACTGATAGATTGTTTCAGTATTTTAACATTCAAATCATATGTTCTTTCTCTCTCTCTCTTTTTTTTTTTTTGAGAGAGAAAAAGCATGTAAGTGAGCAAGGGGTAAAGAGAGGGGGGGAGAGAGAGAAAATCCCACGAGGGGTAGAAGGAGGGGAGAGAGAGAGAGAGAGAGAGAGAGAGAGAGAGAGAGAGAGAGAAAAGCAGGGCTCCCTTGAATTGGGGCTTGTGTTCACCCAAAGTGGGGTTCGTGCTTACCTGAAGTGGGGCTCAAGCTTATCTGGTTCGGGACTCAGACTCACAAACTGAGTCATGACATGAGCTGAAGTCAGATGCTTAACTGACTGAGCCACCCGGGTGTCCTGTTCTCTCTTTTTAATTCAAATCTTTTAATCCCATCCTAATTTCTTTTTTTTGTTGTTTTTTAGACTTTTTTTTAACATTTATTCATTTTTGAGAGATGGAGAAAAACAGAGCGTGTGCAGGGGAGGGGCAGAGAGAGAAGGAGACACAGAATGAGAAGCAGGCTCCGGGCTCTGAGCTGTCTGCACAGAGCTTGATGCAGGTCTTGATCCCACAAATCGTGAGATCATGACCTGAGCCGAAGTCAGATGCCCAGCAGACTGAGCCACCCAGGTGTTCCCCATCCTAATTCCTTACCCCTAGTTCAGTTCATTCCATAATTATAAAATAAGAGTAATAGATCTCATTAACTTATTATTTAAAAGTCCTTCCTCTGTAAGACTCATTTTAAGGCGGAGCTTTAGTAGGGTGTCATTTATGAGGTGTTGTCTCATATTTCCTGTATTTCTCATTTATTGTCTACAAAAATTATCTGGTTTCTCCAGCCTGTGAAGTGAATACAAATATTCTAACTGTGCCACCCCTTGAATGAAATGGCTGGCTGTCACATCTATTTAATAAAAGCAATCAAACCTGATTCTTTAAAATTCATTCAGAGATTCACTTTTTCCATGAGGTATACATGTTCTGATTACAGTGAGTTATAGCATTTCTCAGGGTTTAGGATGCTCTAGAATATAAACTCTCCCTCCATTTTTTAAAAAAGTTTATTTATTTATTTTGAGAGAGAGAAAAAGAACATGAGTGGGAGAGGAGCAGAGAGAGAGGGAGAGAGAGAGAGAATCACAAGCAGGCTTCAAGCTGTCAGCATGGAGCCTGATGTGGGACTCGATCCCACAAACCCTGAGATCATGACCCAAGCTGAAATCAAGAGTAAGATGCTTAACTGACTGAGCCACCTAAGTGCCCCTCCCTCCATTTTTGAAATATGAGTTTGTGTTTAAAATGGCAAGCATTTTGGGATGCCTGAGTGGTTCAGTCAGTTAACCATCTTGGTTTCAGCTCAGGTCAGGATCTCACAGTTCATGAATTTGAGCCCCGCATTGGGACTGCTTGGCATCCTCTCTCTCTCCCCTTCTCTGCCCCTCCCCTGCTCGCTCGCTCTCTCTCTCTCTCTCTCTCTCTCTCGCTTTCTCACTCAAAATAAACTTTAAAAAAATGGCATGCATTTTAATGAGGAAATTATACTAGTTTCAATACTTAGGGATGTGTTTTTAGGTACACGTGGCAACCTCTGCACAAAATGGTTTTGATTTCAGATGAATGCTCTTATCATACTGTTTGGGGAGTGGTGTGAGTATGCATGCCTCTACATGTGCATGACCCCACCACTGACTGGGTCTCAAAGAGAAGAGCCAAACTGTTAATCAATGAAGGACTTGGGGGGCTTTTTGTTTTTGTCCCCAGAGATATTTTGTTTTGTTTATTTAGTTTGTTAGTTTCATTTTATTTTATTTTTTAATGTTTATTCATTTTTTGAGACAGAGACAGAGTGCAAGTCGGGGAGGGGCAGAGAGCGAGGGAGACCCAGGATCCAAAGCAGGATCCAGGCTCTGAGCTGTCAGTACAGAGCCCGACATGGGGCTTGAACCCACGAACTGCGATATCATGACCTGAGCCACAGCTGGTCACTTAATCGAATGAGCCACCCAGGTGCCCCTATTTATTTAGTTTTGTAAAGATTAAAAAAAATTTTTTTTTAATTTTTGATAGAGACAGAGCACAGTGGGGAGGGGCAGAGAGAGAAGGAGACACAGAATCTGAAGCAGGCTCCAGGCTCCAGGCTCTGAGCTGTCAGCACAGAGCCCAATGCAGGGCTCGAACTCACCAACCACGAGATCATGACCTGAGCCGAAGTCGGACCCTTAACTGACTGAGCCACCTAGGTGCCCCTGCAAAGATTTTTTTTTAAAGTAATATCTACACCCAAAGTGGGGCATGAACTTACAACCCTGATAGCAAGAGTCAAGTGCTCTGGGGCACCTGGGTGGCTTAGTCGGTGAGTCATCTTGATTTTGGCTCGGGTCATGATCTCGAGATTTGTTGAGTTTGAACCCCTTGTTGGGCTCTGCGCTGATAGTGCAGAGCCTGCTTGGTATTCTTTCTCTTTCCTTCTCATCCTCTGCCCCTCTCCCGTCAAAATAAATAAACTTTAAAAAAAAAAGTCACATGCTCAGGGCACCTGGGGGGCCCAGTCGGTTAAGTGTCCAACTCGTGATACCAGCTCAGGTTGTGATCTCAAGTTTATGAGATTGAGCCCCGCTTTGGGCTCCGTGCTGAAGGGGAGCCTGCTTGGGATTCTCTTTTTCCCTTTCTCTCTGCCTCTCTCCCACTCATGCACGTGCACTCTCCTTGTTAAAAATAAAGAAATGATCATTAAAATAGTCATTACAAATGTGTAACATGCTGTAAAGACTGAGCCAGCCAGGTGCCCCTGACCCCCCAAGACATTTTAGAACCAGTTTTATTCAGCATCAGCTCACCTCAAGCCCAACAATTAGGATTTCCAGTAATTGTCCCCAAGCATAGTGATTTGATTATGTGGCATGAGGGGCCTTCAGGGAATAGGTATTTCACTACGTGCAAAGCATGCATTGTCCTTACTGGACACTTGCAGCTGGCTGCCTGGGAAAGCCCAGAGCAGGGGAGGTGGGAGGAGGGGAGATTTGGAGGTTTCCTACCGGTTTGGGCACCCTTTGCCCAGGGCTGATTCTCCAAGGTGGCCTTTCCCTATGAGTGACTTCTAGGAGGCACTGGCGTTTTATCACTTAACCTGTGCATGTTCGAAAAGCCTCAGGTGGTTGCAGAAGTTACCATATTTGTTTGCAACTTGCAGTTGGCTTGCTTGCTTGTGGCTTTGTGCAGGTGAGTCTGCGAGGGTTTGGATGCTGTGGAATGCAGGATCCTGGCCAGCTGCTGTCCTCTCACAGAACCCAGTGGGAAAGACTCACCGCCATCGGTGCTCCATTTCGATTCCGCAGAGGCCCTTTCTCCAGCCATCGCCATCACTGGAAACGTCCTGGCTTGGGGTTGGGGGGAGGAGGAGAGGGAACAGTCAGTTCTCTGAAGATCTCAGGTTCCCTTCAGGGGCTGCGTGGGAGACTAAGGATGAAACCCGCAGACACCCACCTCTGCCAGGCTCCCCTTCATCATGCTCTGCAGGTGTTAAGAAGCAAATGAAGTTTCATGGGAAAATCATCTAACTGCTTGTCAAGGGCTTCCAATGACTATGGCTGATGATAATAGAAGATTTTGGGGGGAGCAGTGAGGCAGAATAATGTGTGTCTGGCTGGAGTGAACTGAAGCTGGTATTTTCCAGATACAGTTCAAGTAACTTCCTTCAAAAGTATGCATATAAAAATTCATTTCTATGAATGTTCAAAAGAATTTTGATTATATGGCTTGAAGTTTGTCTAAAACCTTTGCTTAAAAATAATCTTGGCAAGTCAAAAATGTGCATATTTCCATTTCTGCCTTCCTTTCCTGATTCTAATCTGTCTTCTCGCATTGTGATTTCTTTGGCTTTTTTTCAAGTTACGTTAAATGTCTCTTAGTTGCCCCACCAGTTTCTTACATGACCTCCAGGAAGTGAGTTAAGCCCTCCCATGTGAAGGATTGTTTCACTATCATTCAGTCTTCCTCATTAGCCCTTCAAAGTCTTCTGATGGGATCACGGAAGGTCTCATTTTAGCAACGTGTGTTGTAACTAGGGCTGGTTGGCCGAAATGGTCTAGGAAGGAAAATGATCAACAGAAACGGCAATCCGTTAAGGAAACATTTGGTGCGCAGGTAGAAGGAAAATGTATTTCTAATGCACACTTTTGTCTCAGTAGCATTCATTCAAATGTTTGCTGTCAGAATTTATAGAAGTTCCCTTTCCTCTCTATGTGAAGATTATTCTAGTAATTTTATACCACTGGATGTGCTTTCATTACCGGTTTGTCAGAGTTAAAGGGTGTTCAAGATGAAATTTGAGGTTAACAAGAAAATACTCATTGCTTTTGCTGGTTGCCTAGTGCTGCATGTTTCTTAAATTTCCAAACAAACTTTTGTAGGGATGAGGGGAAATGTGTAGAAGGAATTCTGGAAATCTTCGACATGCTCTTGGCAACGACTTCAAGGTTCCGTGAGTTAAAACTCCAACACAAAGAGTATCTCTGTGTCAAGGCCATGGTCCTCCTCAACTCCAGTAAGTAGCCACACAGCTGGGCTGTGTTTTATGGGGGAGAGATGCTGTTTCTAGAACTAGCCTGGTGGGAAGAACAGTATCAAACTTCTTATTTTACTTAAAAAGGGAAAAATGGCTTCCTTTCTGACTTCTCTGTTTCATTTTCTAGGGATTGAAACAGTAGTTAACTTTTGGTAACTTGAATATGAATTATTCACTGGCTGAATTACTGGCAGTAATTTAAAAAGTGGCTCAAGCTAGAAAAGAAAAAAAAAAGAACTTTAAAATACTTACTTTACAGCTTTGTTCATTGTTTATACAGGCATTTTACATGGTTGACCCGCATTTATATTTACTCTTTTGCTTTTACAGATTCATTCATTCATTGATTTCATTTATTCATTTGGTAAAGACATTGAAGATGTAGTCCTGCCTTCCAACAGCTCACAGTCTAGGGAGGGAGAGAGAGAAAACAAATTATGAAAAGCAGTGATCGGTGGTCTAATAGAGTAGGTACAGAGTGCTGTGGGAAACCAGGAGAGACACAGGAGTGGCTGCAGAAGGAAACACGGTTTGAGTGCGTCTTCAGGGACGGGCATACATTGGCGGGACAAGGGAAGCACTAGGAGAAATGAAAGGAGGGCCAGGAGCTGCAGGCTGTGCAGAGGAGCAGAGGGAGGTGCGTATGGTTGTGCAGGGTGGTACCGGAGATTACACTGCACGCCTTGGCCGAGAACTGCCCCTGGGGTGCTGAGCAGCCCTAGAAGAGGTCCAGGCAGGGCAGTATCACGGACAGAGAAGCGTTCCGTAGAGATCACTGTGGCTTCCACGTGGAGGACTGGCTGGAGAGGGGAGAGACAGAGGCCGGGGCCTACGCAGAGTCATCAGGGACGCTGAGAGCCTGAACGGACTTGCTGTGGATGGGCCAGGGAGGAAGGGCCTGACTTGAAGGAAACATCGGGGTTCGAAGTGAGAAATGAGAGAGGCACTGAAGGTACATGGGTGTGGTAGTGTTGCTGCTCTTTTCTTATTATATAAGTAAAACCTGGTTCTTGTAAACATTCAAACAAAAGAAAAACATACAAGGAAGAAAAAAATCACCAGGAATCTCCCCCCGCCCCTGGGCAAGATAACCACCATAAGTTTGGAGACCAATCTTTAACAGCTCTCTGTAGATAGATAGATAGATAGATAGATAGATAGATAGATAGATAGATAGACAGACAGACAGACAGCTCTCGATAGATGTAGGTAGGTACATAGGTAGAGATGGGTAGATAGGTAGATAGGTAGATAGATATACGCACACACACATACGTACACAGAGAGGGAGATACCCATGCACACACAGGCTTATATGTATAATTTTACATAAACAGCAGAGCATCTTATGTTAAAAATTATAAAGACTTTGAAAGAGGCCTACTTTCATCTAATTATTGGCTTGACCCTTCCAGCCCAACACCAACTAGCTAGTCTTAACAACCAGAGGATAGATTTTATACCTTCTTCTATGCTCTAATAATCTTTTAAAATAATACGTCCCCTCCAATATCCACATAGATAAGCTTTTTCCCCCTATTTAATCAAAGTTAGGGGGAACCTGGGTGGCTCAGCTGGTTGAGGGCCCAACTTTTGGTTTCGGCTTGGGTCATGATCCCAGGGTCATGGGATCGAGCCCCACATGGGGCCCTGTGCTGAGTGTGGAGCCTGCTTGGGATTCTCTCTCTTTCTCCCTCTGCCCCTGCCCCTCTCCCCGGCTCACACTATCTCTCTCTCTCTCTCTTTCTCTCTCTCTCTCTCTCTCTCTCAAATTAAAAACAAAAACAAAAAACCTCACTTTAAAAAATTAGCATAATTTTAAAAGTTGGGATACCTATATATACAAATACTTCTCTGTGTCTTGTGTTTTTACTTTCCAAAATGCTGTGAAATACCTCCAGGTCAGCTAGGAGAGGTGTAACTCATTCTTTGAGTGAGGACATTGTCTGAATTGTTCAACCATTTGTTTGATGGGCCTTAATTACAGCTTTTTTTTTTTTTTTTTGCCATTATAAACATTGCTGCAGTAAATACAGTTGTGCTATTTTGTACACATTTCTAAGTTTTTATGTAGTGTTGACACTGTTTAGTTTACCACCTACCTGGTGTTTGGCCCAGCTCCTGTCCCTGGTATTGCTTGCTTTGCTTAGCTATTTACTCTCGTTGGCTTATTTCTTTCTGAAATAATATGGGTATGCAAGTTTTTGTTGTTGTTGTTTTGTATATGCAAGTTTTAATCCTCCAACTGATGATGTACGGATAACTTCATTTGGGCATCATATGGGGCTTTGCTACCTAGATTTTATCCAATCTTACAACTTCATGCTGGAAACAATGGGAATCTCTGGGATCGTTTGATGCCACTTTATTTTAAATCATCCAAAGCAGCAGTTCCTGAAGCCAAAACTCAATGCAGACCCTGTGGCCACCTTCTGGGCACCTGCCCACTCCTTCTGTAACCTACACTTTCCTGCGTGTCTAACACCCCCACATACTGTTGGCCACTGGCACTAGATCTGATGAGAGGGAAAGGGAGACATACAGAGCAGTGCTTCTTGAGCCTTGGCATGGAGCATGGAGATAGAGGGCTGGATCTGGGCAGGGAGAGTCAGTCCTGAGGGAGGGGAAGGGGGCAAATGAAGAAGGAGATATAGAGACCCCGAAGACAACCTTTATGTACTTCCCAGTTGGGTTTCAATCTGGCCCTACCTGCCTAGCAGGGCATTTCCCCTACACCCAGTGCACTCTCCACCCCAGTTCCAGAAAACTGTGTGAATAGAAATGGTCAACTGTTGGACGAATGAAAATTGTAGAGAAAGCCAAAGAAGACTCCTAAATGCTCTGGCGCTTCTGGCACCTTCTTGACATTTGTACCATTCACCTTTTACAACATAGTACGAGGCTTACATCAGCGATTAAGGTGATGTGTGTATAGAGTACGTCCCACTGAGATCTTTGAAATTGATCGTGGAAGAAAATGGACTTTTCCTGATCTCTTTGAATCCACCTACAGACCTTACCTCACACGTGTGCTGCGATTTCTGTCTTTGTTGCTTGAAAAGTTCATTCCCATCTTGGCACAGGAGGATCATCAAGTGCTAGATTTTGGGGCTTCTCTTACTTTTGGAAATAATTTAGAACTCATTTCTGTGAAGCAAAGTGCTCCTTGCAAAGCCATGTGCTTCTTGTTACACCACTTTGCAGTAGAAAGCCTTCTGTTTGGCAAGGCTTCTTACTGTCAGTTTAGCCTCCGAGACATCATATTGTGTTGTTGTGAAAACTAGAAGTATCATCTGTGCAAATGGGAAAGACCAAGGCTACAGCGTCCCTCCTGCAGCGTCTGACAGAACTGCCATCATAAAATTACAGAAGGTGAGTCAGGCATGTGACGTAATCACCATTTGTGGTGGTAAATTGAGTAGAATTTGTTTACACTCAATTCTATATTTAGGAAATCTTCTTTTAACAAAGTTCCTTTCTCACTTGGTAGTCAAAACAGTTGTCAGATGCATTTAGGAAAACGGGATTCTGTTTCTCCTGGGAAATTTCCATTGTCAGGAGAGAGGGGTCTTTTGTGTGCTAGATTTTAAGCATTTGAAGGTATAGGCTTTTGCTGTTGTTGTTTTGGATTATTTGTAGCGTTACATTAAAAATAGGGACAGAATCTACTTTCCCACCTTAAATTTAAAAAAAGAAAAAGAAAAACTGGAGAATATACAAAATAGACCTTGGACATTGGACAACAGACCACACAGGACAGTGATCCCCAAGAGAAGGGACACAAATGAAATGAACTCTTGGATCACCCAGTTTACTATCTAGAGCCAACTACCAGGTTCCATAGGGAGAGGTAACCCAAATAGACACCAGTGGTCTCCCTGCACAGGGAGGACAGAGTCATGAATTTGAGGAGGTCAAGGCAGCTGGGATTTGCAGGGGAGGAGACTACTGGAGAGAAAGAGCTGGGTGCATAGGCTTTGGAGATCTGTAGCGGGTGCCCTTCAAGTTTTCGTCTGAGCATTAACCTCATGCTTATGAGGATACTAACCAAGGACAGGGAAAGAGCCATCAGAAAGGAGCAGACAGAAAATCCCTAGCATTTACACAGGGGCTGGAATAGTTCATGTGCTCACCACCCAGCAGGAAAACACTGTAATATACTGGACATTGGGTGTAGTATCCAAAAAGGTATTGCATCGGTAGCGAGGTGAACTTAGCCCTAGACTTAAAGGCTGCTCTGATCCTATCAAACAAAACTTAAAAGCACGCCTGAAGGATGAAATTTATTGTCAAGTAATGTAACTGCATCACAGAACAAAGTTCAAGAATATTTAAAAGAATCCAAGAATATCCAATACCCAACCAGGTAAAGTTCACAATGTCTTATAACCAGTCAAAAGTTAGCAAGCATGCAAAGAAGCAGAAAACATGACCCATAATAAGGAGAAAAACCAATAAACTGGAAAAGACCCCAAAATGATACAGATGATAGAATTCGTAGGCAAGAACATTAAAACAATAGTTTAGTAACAATAATTACTATAACTATTTTCCAAATGTCTAAGAGGTAGAGGAAAGCATGAGCAGATTTAGAGGAGACATGGAAAATATGAAATACATGCAAATTGAATTTCTAAATGTGAAATTTATAGCTATATGGGATTTATATCTGTGTTGGGAAGTGGAAGAGGGACAGTAAAATATCCTGCAGACTGAGAAAGCACTTTGAGACCAAACAAACAATGCAAACCACTCCACACTGTTTATATGGTTTTATTTAAAGATTAAACAAGTTTCTTTCACAATGGTAAATGGGTATATTTGTCAAGAAGACATAAAAATGCTAAACATTTATGCATTAAAAAGAGGATGTCAAAATATCTGAGCAAAATCTGATAGAACTGCAGGGAGAAATGGACAAATCTCTTGTTATAGTTGGAAATTTTAATGTCCCTCTGTTAGTTCTATCAATACAGAACAAGTAGACAGAAAATCAGTAAATATAGAGACTTGAACAATATCGTTAACCAACTTGACCTATTTGACATGTATAGAACCCTCTACCCAACAACAGTAGAAAATATGTTCTTTTCAAGTATTCATGAAATATTTACAAGGATAGACCATATTCTGAGTTATAATACAAGTCTCAATATGTTAAAAAGGATTTAAGTCATACAAAGGATTTTCTTTGATAGAGTGAAACTAAATTAGAAACCGCTAATAAAAAGGTCTTGGAAAATTTCCAAACATTTGGAAACCAGATAACATACATCTAAATAACCCATGGATCACAGGCAAAAATCACAAGCAATACTAGAAAATATTATGAACTAACTTACAATGAAAATACATTGTAGCAGAATTTGTGGGTTGCAGCTAAAGCCATAGTTTGAGGGAGATTTATAGCACTCAAGACGCATAGTAAAATAAAAGCAAGGTCTCAGATTAATGACCTTAGCTTCCAACCTTAAGCAACTAGGAAAAGCAAAGCAAATGAAACTCCAAGTAAGCCAAAGAAAACAAATGATAAGGATTAGAGTGGAAATCAATGGGACAGAAAAAAGGAAAGCAATCGATATCAAGGAAACCAAAAGCTGATTTTTTTGAGAACAATAAAATTGTTAAGCCTCTAGGCAGACTGATTAGAATAAAGGAAAGAAGGCACAAATTACCAATATCAGGAGCAAGAGCGGTGACATTACTGGTGACATTATTATTCTGCAGATATTAAAAAGAATAATGAGGTCATATTATGAACAACTTTATGCCAATACATTTGAATACTTAGATGAAATGGAAAAATTCCTTAAAAGACAGAAATTACTCAAGAAGAAATTTTAAAATGCTGAGTAGCCATATATTTATTAAGGAAGTTGAATTTGTAGTTAAAAACTTTCCCATAATGAAAACTCCAGGCCCAGATGGCTTTTCTGGGAGAATGCTACCAAACATTTAAGGAATTAATAATCCCAAATTTGTACACACTTTGTTTTTTACTTTTTTCATGTTTAATTTTTTTTTAAATTCCAGTATAGTTAACATACAATATTCTGTTAGTTTCAGGTGTACAATATACTGACTCAGCAATTCTGTACATTACTCAGTGTTCATCACTGAGCACTGAATGAACAAGTGAACTGATGACAAGTGAACTCCTTAGTCCCCATCACCTATTCCTCCACTCGCCTCCCCCATGGTAACCATCAGTTTTCTATATTTAAGAGTTGCTTCTTAGTTTCTCTCTCTTTTTCCTTTGTTCATTTGTTTTGTTTCTTAAATTCCATATATAAGTGAAACATATGCTATTCATCTTTCCTGACTGACTTATTTCACTTAGCATTATATTCTCTAGCTCCATTTATGTTATTGCACATGGCAAGATTTCATTCTTTTTATGGCTGAGTAATATTCCTGTGTGTGTGTGCACGCGTGCGTGCTTGCGCTTTATCCATTCATCTTTTGATGGACACATGGGCTTCTTCCATAATTTAGCTATTGTAAATACTGCAATAAACATAGGGGTGCATGTATCCCTTTGAATTAGTATTTTTGTATTCTTTGGGTAAATATTCAGTAGTGCAATTACTGGATCATGGGGTGGTTCTGTTTTTAACTTTTTCAGGAACTTCCCTATTGTTTTCTACAGTGGCTGCAACAGTTTACATTCTCACCAACAATGCCTAAGGGTTCCTTTTTCTTTACATCCTTGCCAGCACCTCTTGTTTCTTGTGTTGTTGATTTTAGCCATTCTGGCAGATGTGAGGTAGTATCTCATTGTAGTTTTGATTTGCATTTGCCTGCTGATAAGTGATGATGAGCATCTTTTCACAGTGTCTGTTGGCCATCTATATGTCTTCTTTGGAAAAAATTCTGCTCATGTCTTCTGCCCATTTTTAAATTAGATTGTTTGGTTTTTGCTGTTGAGTTGTATAAGTTCTTTATAGATTTTGGATATTAACCCTTTGCTCGGTATGTCGTTTGCAAATATCTTCTCTCATTCAATAGGTTGCCTTTTTAGTTTTGTTGATTATTTCCTTTGCTGTCAGAGGTTTTTATTTTGGTGTAGTCCCAATAGTTTACTTTTACTTTTGTTTCCATTGCTTCAGGAGACATATCTAGAAGGATGTTGCTACAGCCAATGTTAGAAAAATTACTGCCTGTGCTCTCTTCTAGGATTTTTATGGTTTCGTGTCTCACATTTAGGCCTTTAATCCATTTTGAGTTTATTTTTGTGTATGGTATAAGAAAATGGTCCAGTTTCATTCTTTTCCATGTAGTTGTCCAGTTTTCCCAACACTATTTATTGAAGAGAGTATCTTTTTCCCATTGTACATTCATTCCTCCTTTGTCAAAGATTAATTGACCATTTAACTGTGGATTTATTTCCAGGTTTTCTATTCTGTTCCATTGATCTATGTGTCTGTTTTTGTGCCAGTACCATACTGTTTTTGATTATTACAAATTTGTAATATAATGTAAAGTCTGGGATTGTGATACCTCTAGTTTTGTTCTTCTTTTTCTCTTTTTTTAATTTAAAAAAATTTTAATGTTTATTCACTTTTGAGAGACAGAGCATGAGCAGGGGAGGGGCAGTGAGAGAGAGAGAGAGAGAGGGAGAGAGGGAGACACAGAATCTAAGGCAGGCTCTAGGCTCTGAGCTGTCAGCACAGAGCCTGATGCGGGGCTCGAACCCACAAACTGCGAGATCATGACCCAAGCTGAAGTCGGACACTCAACCGATTGAGCCACCCAGGCGTCCCTTGTTCTTCTTTTTCAAGATTGCTTTGGCAGGGCACCTGGGTGGCTCTGTTGGTAAGATCCGACTTTGGCTTAGGTTGGAAAGATAACATGCTAATTGATGTAGACAATCCCAAGGGGTCTACAAAAAAAATGGGTTTATTAAGGTTGTAGGATAAAAGGATAATATATATAAATCAATTGTATTTCTACATAGTAGCAATTAACAAATGATAATTGAAATTAAAATCAATATTATTTATATAGCATTACAAATTATTAAACTTAGGGATAAATTTGACAGAAGGTTTGAGACTGAAAACTCAAAACATTTCTGAGAGAAATTAAATAAATTGTAAATAAATGGAGAGATATGTTAATGGCCTAGCAGATTCAATATTGTTAAGATGTCAGTGCTCCCCTCAAAATCATCTATAGATTCAATTTGGTCCCAATAAAAATCTCAGCAGGCTTTTTTTGGTAGAAATTGACAAACAGATTCTTAAATTCGTAGGGAAATGTAATGAACCTAGAACAGACAAAAGAACTTTGAAAAAGAACTAAGTTGGAAGACTCATACTACTGGACTTCGAGATTTATTCTAAAGCCACAGGAATGAAAACAACATGTATTGACATCAAAATAGATCACTGAAACAGAATAGAGTCCAGAAATAGACCTATACAACAAGGAATTTTTAACAAAGGTGTCAAGGTAAATAGGGAAAGAATGATCTTCCCACTAGATGGTGCTTGAACTAAAATAGGCAAATTTTGAATGGATACCTCATCAAAGATGATATGCTGCTGGCAAATAATTACATGCAATGGTGCTAAAATTATTCATCAGAGGGGCGCCTGGGTGGCGCAGTCGGTTAAGCGTCCGACTTCAGCCAGGTCACGATCTCGCGGTCCGTGAGTTCGAGCCCCGCGTCAGGCTCTGGGCTGATGGCTCAGAGCCTGGAGCCTGCTTCCGATTCTGTGTCTCCCTCTCTCTCTGCCCCTCCCCCGTTCATGCTCTGTCTCTCTCTGTCCCAAAAAAAAAAAAAAAAAAAAAAATTATTCATCAGAGAAATCTAAATTAAAACACAATGAGAAACCACTCCATACCCAATAGATTGGCTAAAATTAAAGAGACTGACCATATCAAGGGTTTGTGAGAATGTGGAATAAGAACTCTCACTGCACTACTGGGGAGGATATAAATTGGTACAACTACTTTTATTTACTTATTTTGGTGCAGATACTCTTGAAACCTGATTGGCATTTTCTTAAATAGTTAAGCATACATGTACCAGGTTACCCATTCATCCCACTTCTTGGTATTACCGAAGAGAGATGAAAGCATATGTTCATACAAAAACTTGTATGCAAATGTTTATAGCAACTTTATTTGTAATAACGCTAAACAGGTAACAACCCAAATGACCACCAACAGATGAAAGGATAACCAAATGTAATATATCCATAGAGTAGAATACTGCTCAGCAGTAAAAAGCATTGAACTACTGATAGATATATGCAGCATTATGAACCTTAAAATAATGGTGCTGAATGAAAGAAGATAGACAAAAAAGCATACATACTAGAAGACCTCATTTACATAAATTTCAGAAAAAGCAAGCTAATCTATAGTAGCAACAGATCTGTAGTTGCCGGGGGATGGGATGGGGGTTGGGGAAGGTGGAGGGATAGATTACTTAGGAACACGAGGGAACTTTTGAGGGTGATGAATGTGTTCATTATCTTGATTGTGGATTATGCTTTTAATGGTGTGTGTATGTGTGTGTGTGTATGTATATATATATGTACATATGTCAAGACTAATCAAATTGTACACAGTAAGTATGTGCAGGTTATTGCATATCAGTTATACTTCAACAAATCTGTAAACAATGTAATTAAAACAGAAAAAGAAAGACGAAGAGGACAAAAATTGTAGCCTGAATGGAAAAGACATACTGCGCAGCAGCGACTGTATCCAGTACAGGAGGGAGACCCTGGGGATGAGGGTCAGGAAAAGAGAAATGGAGTAGGTTTCTTAAAGTCCAAAGGCTGTGGATGTTCTGTGTCCCGTATTGGAAGAGCAGAGTCTCTGAGGGCTGCTACTTGTTGCTGTCAGCTTCCCTTGTGTGCTAGGTAAGCATTGGGCTGTCTGGAGGTAGTCTCCTGCGTAAGTGACGAGCTCAAGTTGGGATGACATCATTCAGTCAGGTCTGAATTGGTATCAGCATGCTAGGTGGCCAGGTCAGGGTTTGTTAGTAGTCATATGTATGTATACGTACGTATGTGTTTAGATCTGACTTTTTTACAGCCAAGACCATGTTTTTAACGGAACTATGAGGTACAATTAATATACAATAAACTGTACCTGCTTAAAGCATACAATTTTATGCATTTGGGCAATCATATACGCCCCTGAAAGCGTCACCACAGTTAAGATAGTGAACATATCTATTACACTCAGAAGTTTCCTTGTGCCCCTTCCTAATTTCCCCCTTCTTCATTTCTTCCCCCTGTCCAATCCCATGCAACCCCCCAATACAATTTCTGTCACTATAAAACATAGTCAACATAAAATGGCACAGATTAGTTTGCATCTTATAAAATTTTATATAAAATGTATTTGGGGGTGACCAACTATTTAGATTTACCTGAGACTGAGGAGTTTCCTGGATGCAGGATCCTCAGTCATGCTAACAGGTGTGTAATGGCATATATTTGTGGTTGCTTTGGTTTTTTCCTATAACTAATGATGTGAATTTTTTCGTATGCTGCTTTGTGATATCTGTATCTTCTTTGGGGAAGTATTTGTTAAAATAGTCCATTTTTAATGGGATATTTGTTTTCCTTTTTTTTTTTTTTTTTTGAGGTACAGTTGACATACAATATTAGTCTCAAAATTTTTTTAACATTCAGCTTTGAGAGACAGAGCAGAACTGTGAGTGGGGGAGGGGCAGAGAGAGAGGGAGACACAGAATCTGTAGCAGGCTCCAGGCTCTGAGCCGTCAGCACAGAGCCCCACGCAGGGCTTGAACTCATGAACCGTCAAATCATGACCTGAAGTCGGACACTTAACCGACTGAGCCCCCCAAGTGCCCCTGTATTAGTTTTGGATGTAGGTAGCTATGTTTTAAATAGCTGCATACTTCTGTGTTATTTATCTCTATTTATTTATTTATTTATTTATTTATTTATTTATTTACTTACTTACTTACTTACTTACTTTCTGGGTTATTTATCTCTTCTGATAATGGACATAATATAGAATGAATATTAACTTTATTATCCAATTCAATTTCAGTTTAGTAAATGTTTATTTGGTTTCAGGTATGTGCCAATGACTTCTAAATAGTAAAAATGTCAAAGTGAACTAGATACATGTGTTTGGTCTAGAATAGCGATATACACTGAAACAGGTAATCGGGGGTCTGGTCCTTGCTAGGCTTTAGTAGCAGAAGAGTATCGTCCTTGCTACAGGGAGAGAGATAGAGAAAGGACATCACCATTTTGATTCCTCTCTCACCACGTCCTCTTACACACAACCTAGGATGTGAGGGGCACTTGGCATAACTTTATTATTCTCAGCCTTTGATGCGGCTTCTGAAACTTGGCTTCTAAAATTTGGAGATCACAGAAAACACTGCATTTAACAGCCTGTTACAATGTTTGCTAAAATGTTTTAGAACTCAAAAGTGTTATACAAGTGTTGTAGTTAACATAACAACATATCCAAATTAAGAGTGGTGGGACCAGCCATCTTGTCATCCAGAAACCTGAAGACTGAATACGTTTTCCCCTGGATAGAATCAAGGGTACTGAATGTAGGACATGTAGTCGGATCAGTCTGCAAATAGTCCTTAAAAATATTTAAAATTAGGAAGAGGTCTGTGTTTTTAGATTTTTTTTAATGTTTGTTTTTGAGAGAGAGTGACAGAGCATGAGCAGGGGAGGGGCAGAGAAGAGAGGGAGCCTCGGAAGCACGCTCCGGGCTCTGAGCCGTCAGCACAGAGCCCATTGTGGGGCTTGAACCCACAAACCATGAGATCATGACCTGAGCTGAAGTCGAATGCTCAACCGACTGAGCCACCCAGGAGCCCCTGGAAGAGGTCCATTTGTTCAAGCAGTTTTAAGACTTAAAAAGGATGAAACTTTTTGTTCAATGAAAGAAATAGAGGGTTAGAACCAGGCAATGCCCTTTGCCATTAACAAGATGATGGAGACAACAACTCAAGCCCTGGTTCACTCTGAGTTTTGGGGAGAGCTCCCGTGAGGCAGGTGGGTGGAAGGCAGAGGCACAAAAGGATACACAGAAGGATGCTGAAGAGGCCAGACGGGGCCTTTTCTATTGACGGACTGTGGGAGCAAAGCATTGTGAACATCAGCCTGCTGGTTTCCTATCACGGGCCTTTCTCAAACACTGGCCTGTTGTCATGGTGCTGGGGTAGGAGGTGGTGATAAAGGGATGGGTCATGGCTAGAGCTTCCTTACCTTAAAGCAAAGAGGCAAACACCACATATACCTCCCCAAAGTACATTTTTCCTTTGGCTAGTATTCTGGGATTTTTATTAAACACTTAAGATTTTCTGATTTATTTGCCTTCAGTCAAGGAGAGCTTATATCTTCATCCTTTGAACATAGGATGTGGCAGATCTTGGGGAGTCTCCCCCCCCCCCCCCGCCCCTCCTCGGTGTACTGCTCAGAATGTCATCAGGTAGGTCAGTGAGAGCAACATACAGCTGTACCCAGGTGATAAAGAGGAGAGGAGATTATGTCTTTGTTTTTATTTTACTTTCTTTGGTATGTGTGGGGCATGGTGCCAAGATCTTGTCTTCTTTAGTTTCATGTAAAGTAATTGAACTGTGTTCTAAAATGAATCCTGACGTTTTTTAAATACTTTTTTTAAACAATTTTTTTTACTGATTTGTTTCACTCCTTTTTTTAAAACTTTTTTTTTTTTAGTGTTTATTTATTTTTGAGAGAGAGAGACACACACACAGAGTGCGAGCGGGCGAGGGGCAGAGAGAGAGGGAGACCCAGAATCTGAAGCAGGTTCCAGGCTCTGAGCTGTCAGTACAGAGCCCGACGTGGGGCTCGAACTCACGCACTGTGAGATCATGACCTGAGTCAAAGATGCGCAACTGGCTGAGCCACCCAGGCACCCCAACTGATGTTTTTACTTTTGGCTGGTAGAAGAGCTTAAGTTTTGTTCCCTGTGTGTCTGGGTGGTGAGCATCCCAGAGGTGAGGGCTTTGTGTCCCGTCTCCTGCCTCTGCCACAGCCTGCCAGTTAGCAATGACTCTGTAAGTACACGCTTGGTGAGCCCCGGGGTGTGTGAATGCCCAAGTGCAGGCTTGGCACTGCTGACCAACGAGGCAGCAAAATGGGTATTTTTCGGCTAAATTCCTTCCCAGGATGATCTTATATAGGTTAATCTTTCTGCATATAAAAACTTTCCCCGTATCTAAAATTGATACAGTCCTCACAAAACCTAACTGACTCCCGTCCCCAAACTCCTTGCTGGTGAGGACAGTGATGGCCCGGTAGGAAGCTGCACTGCCCCCACAGCCTCTAGAAGACCCAGGGCTTGCCTCTGGCAACGACTACTCCTTTGTGAAGAGGGATTCACCTACTAGACAATTCACCCATTTAAAGTATACAATTCAGTGGATTTTAGTGTGTCCATAGACTTATGCACCACCCATCATCACAACCAATTTTAGAACATTTTCATCACCCCAAAAGAAGGCCTGTACTCATTAGTCATCCCTCCCTAATTTCTCTTCCACCTTCACTCCTAGGCAGCCACCCCTGTGTATAGATATGCCTGTTCTGGACACGTCCTATAAATGGAACCATACAAATTGTGGTCCTTTGTAACTGGCTTCTTTCACTTGGCATAAGGTTTTCAAGGTTCATCCATGTTGTAGCATGAATGAGTCTTTTGTCCTTTTTTATGGCTGAGTAATACTCCATTGTATGGACACACCCCATTTTGTTTATCCATTTATTAATGGGCACTAGATTTGCTTCCACTTTTAGGCTCTCATGAGTAATGGTGCTGTGAATACTAAATGGTGCTATGTATACTTAGCTGAGGAGTTATTTTTATTTTTTCACTTTGTCACTTTGGACCAACACACATCCTTTTAGAATCCAAAAACATATTTCTGACAGCAGAAATCCATGGAGCACACATCCTGTAGAAGAATGGACTGAAGGGTAGTTTAGAGAAAGCACTTGTTAATGCAGCTGGGGTCAATTTTCGGGGAAGTAAGTTTAATGAGATTAATAATTTTCTGTGCGTTTCCCTAAAATATGCATTAACCTGCATTTTTATCATTTCAGTTATGATGGTGTGATTGACTAACCTGATGTAAAAATCTGAACCTATGTACATTCAGCTTAATTCTTCCCTTTATGCCTATTCATTCCATGCCAGTCTTTGCACTAGGTGATGAGGATATAATGATAAGCAGACAGGGTCTGTGCTCTCGAAGTGCTTATGTCCAGTGTCTCTGAGGATGGAAGGGTGGCCATGGGTGTGTATAAGGAAATCCAGGATGTGGGACAACATGGTGCTGTCTGCACTGTCAGAACTTCAGAGGAGAACCAGAGTAGACTTAGGGTGGGATAGTAGGGAGGTCAGGAGAGCATCCAGAAGGAAGTTCACAGCCAGGCTGGGATCTAAAGGAGGAGTGGATGTGAATAAGCAAAAGAGGGAGGGTGGAGAGGAGGAGAGGGAGAGCGAGCGAGTTCCTAAGCAGAAAGTTGGGCGTGTTCTTTGCATCACCTGCTCTGGAGTTAAAAGGGTTCAAGATGAGGTGCGGTGGGAGATGAGGGTGAAAAGAGCAGAGAGTGGCCTGGTACCCTTGAAAGCTGCGTCAGATGGTTTGGACTCTGACCCAAGAGCAGGGAAGTCATGAAAGGGAGCCACATGAGCGGGTCTGCATTTTGGTGGCTTGGAAGGGGCACGTTGGGCCAAGGGTGGGACTTGTTTCCCTTGCGGTGTGAGGGCAGGTCACCTGCTGTGGGGTTCAGTCAGAGTTTTGAGGATATGGGGGGATTCAGGAAGCGTCACTGTGGAGAATGAGGTGAGCCTGTGAGTTAGAGAAGCAGTTCTGGGTTACTGTAAAAAGATGAATATTTTAAGCCTACATCGTCAGACATTGTGGAGGGACAGGCCCCAGGGGTGTGGTGAAGCATTACACTTGCATAATTGTGGTTCAAGATGTCCCTTGCCTCCACTGAACTGTGTGGAACTGAGCTACCTTAATTGAACTAAAAATACCAATAAAAAAAAGAGAACGGAAAGTGCCCAAATTCCGTGGATGATGGTGTGCTGGTCCTCATTATCCTTCTAGCACACAGCCGGCAGGTCCCTGGTTGGTTCCATAGAGTTGCCATTTATTCTTACTTTGAAACCGAAAGCCTGGAAGAGAAGCTAATTATTTCCCTGCTTCCAGGGATGCAGGAGGCAGGATTGGTGGTGGGGTGTGGGGGCAAGAGGATTTACCTGAGCCGTTATTTTGCAAATACTGGGAGGCCACAGTATCTTAGATCCTAGAGTCAGAGGGGGATTAAACACCTGGCAGGGTAGGATGAGGTGGGGGGTGGGGAACAGCCTACTTCGAGGATGGCTTTGGGGATCTCAGGAGTCATGTGCCTGCAGGCTTTGCTCAATGAGGTGCTCAGGCCGGAAGCACTAGGAAACTGGTCTGGGGTCCAAGAACTAGAGATGGTCTTCCTGCCCCAGTGAGGTGGTGCCACCAGAGGTGTGATGCCAAGGGCCTGGACAGCGGGCCTGCCATGGCTGTCTGCATGTGGTGGACAGGGGAGGCTACGTCGCCGTGGTCATTCGTTTATGTTTGTTCAACTCCCCTTAGATGAGGGGGCCTCCTAGGGGCTGAGAGTAGAATTAATCTCACTCTCTGACCCTCTCTGTATGTAGCTGTTACTACAGCTGAGAAACACCATGTAATGGTTCAGGCCACCAGATGGGTTTACTGCTAGGAAAAGCCACGGTTGTGGGCCACGTGGCATTTTGAGAGACCAGTTAGTCCGCCCGCATTCAGCCAGGCTGGCTCTCGGGGGAAGGACACCATGGGCAGGTGAAGATTTTTTAAGACTTCACTATATGTGTAGATGCCAGAACAGCCCGGATCAATTTGGCCCCCTTTCTGGAGAATGTAGGCATTCTTAGCTGCTGGATACACGACTTCCATTCCCTCTCCTCAGAGCAATGACTCGTGGCTGTTGTTCTCCGTCCAGGTATGCACCCGTTAGCCGCAGCAAGCCAGGAGGCTGACAGCAGCCGGAAGCTGACTCACTTACTGAACGCTGTGACCGATGCTCTGGTCTGGGTGATTGCCAAGAGCGGGATTCCCTCCCAGCAGCAGCCAGTCCGCCTGGCTAACCTCCTGATGCTCCTTTCTCACGTCAGACACGCCAGGTACGATCCTGGGGTGGGGGTGGGAGGGCAGCTCCACTGAATGTGTGTGGGGGGGGGGGGTTGCACGCATGTGCTCTGAGAAGGGTGAAGAGCTTTGAGAAAGCGTTTGCAAGTTTGAGAGTAATAAGGTAGAATTTTTACCTCTAAAGGAAAATAACCCCCTGAAAGGGAATGGTGGTGGTGGTGGGGTCCCTTCATCGGTGCATGAGCCTGTGGCCAAAGATTGGCATAGTGGGCACTGACTAGATGTCATGTGACCCCTTATAGGATATTTATGGCATCCTTCATCTGTTTTTTAGTTGCTGGGGCTTTGGGCTTGTTCACGGAATTCTAAAAAGGGCAGTGTCTCTCCTAACGTGACGTGCCTCCCCTCCCTGCACCACTACTCTGAGGTCATTTTCTTGGGGAGGTTAGATCAACTCCTGAGGCTAGTGATCTGGGGAAGTACTGAAGCAGCAAATGCATTGCTCCTGGGGGAAATACAGGGTTAGGTTCCTGAGAGGCTCTGGTCACAACATTTTCATCCTCCAATTCATACATAACCTTGGTGTACCTGTGTTTGTGTTTAAAGAGTGGTTCTGTTCTTGTGACAGCATCAGGATATTAAGAATGAGACCAAAGGGAACTGGCGAGGCCAGCAGGTTTAGGAAGGTAGGGCCGTGAGTGGAGTGTATTCAGGGAACACGAATCATGTGTTCTGACGACGAGGGACTCCCCTGGTGTAGGATGGTAGCTCTGTGCTGGGATAGTGATGCTCAGTGCTAGATGGCTCCCGGGACGAGGGTCACCCTGCCCTGGAGCAGGAAGAGGGGAGATGAGGTTGGAAAGTAGTTGCTTCCCAAGGAGGACGAAAGTCTGGGGGCTGTGGGGAAGGACAGTACTCACCTCGAGGATTATTACAAGGGGGCGGAAATGAAAACAACCTTTGCCTTGTTTCCTCTTGAATGATTATTTGCCACCAGGATCATTTTCAGAACAGGTACCATCCATTCTCATTATTCACAGATTCTGTATTTGCAAAGGTGACTACGTTTACAAATTTATTTGTAACCCCTGAATCCATACTCTATGGCATTTTTCGTGCTCACTCAAGGACGTGTGCAGAGTGGCAAAAAATTTGAGTTGCCCACACGTACATTCCCAACTGAGGTCAAACAAGGTGACACTTGCATTCTTGTTTCGGCCCTCATACTGTGAAGAAATGTCCTTTACGTGGTCTCTGAAGTGCCATGTTTTTGCACTTTTTTGTGCTTTTTGTTGGGAGATTTCAGTGTCTAAACGTGGCCCCCAAGCACAGTACTGAAGCACTGTCAGTGTTCCTAAGTGCAAGAAGGCTGTGATGTGCCTTATGGAGAGAATATGCGAGTTAGATCAGCTTTTATTCATGCATGAGCTATGGTACCATAGACTGTGAGGTAAATGCTAATGAAGCGACAAGTTGTGTTAAACAAGGTGTCTTTAAACACAAACACAGGTACACCTAGGTTATGTATGAATTGGAGGATGAAAATGTTGTGACCAGAGCCTCTGTATTTTCCCCAGGAGCAGTGTATTTGCCGATTCAGTGTTGGTGGCAACTATATAGAACATAACTGGTATGAAAAATGAGAATTGCACTCTGTGCCATGTTCTGTCGGGCCACTGCGGGTGGGTGGTGGGACACTGAGGTGCTTGCCCTTCAGTGTAGATGATTGATGGAGCCAGATGGAAGGACCCTACCTAGAGCAAATGGCAAAGGGATTTGGGGTGTGGGGTGGACCGACTTTGTTGGCGAGAGTTGGGGAAGATTTTGAAGTTCCCACGGCTGCCTCACCGGAAGGACTCTCAGCATCTCTTTGTTCCCATAGTAACAAGGGCATGGAACACCTGCTCAACATGAAGTGCAAAAACGTGGTCCCAGTCTACGACCTGCTGCTGGAGATGCTGAATGCCCACACGCTTCGCGGGCACAAGTCCTTGGTCACAGGGTCCGAGTGCAGCCCGGCAGAGGAGAGTAAGAGCAAAGAGGGCTTCCAGAACCTCCAGTCTCCTCAGTGATGCCCATCCTGGGGCGAACAGACCACAGAGGAGGTCAGAGGCTGAAGTGTGAACCCCAAATGCAAACCGCGAGCTCCATCTGGAAGTAGGCGGGCTTCATCGTCTTTCTCCTGCGTGGTCCTTCATTGGGTCATGGTAGGCTCAGCCATGTGCTGTCCTTCACCTGACCTCTCCACTTCCCAGGAGTCAGGCTGAGAAAACTAGGGAGCATGTTTGAATGCAGAGTTTACCTCTCGCTTGGCCTCATAGAATCTCAGTGCGGTTCCTTTCTTACTTTCCATCTCCCTTCTGTTCCTCTGGGAAACATCCTGAAGGTTTTGGAATGAATGGTGGAAATCTGACGTGGAAGGTTTATAAGGTAGAGAGGGAGAGAATGAGGCACTTTAAAGTGGACTAACCTTTAAAGAAAATTTTTTTTAAATGTTTATTATTTTTTTTTGAGAGAGAGAGACAGTGAGAGCAGGGGAGGGGCAGAGAGAGAGGGAGACACAGAATCTGAAGCAGGTTCCAGGCTCTGAGCTGTCAGCACAGAGCCCTACGTGGGGCTGGAACTCACAAACCATGAGATCATGACCTGAGCCGAAGTCGGATGCTTACCCGACTGAGCCACCCAGGTGCCCCAAGAAGTGGACTAACCTTTATTGTGCCACCTAACCTGCCCTTAGATAGGCCTTTGTTTGCCCTCTTCCGGGCTACTTGATTATAGGATTGAAAACCAAACAATGAATGAATGAACTAGCTCTACAAACCTGCTTCACAAATCTGTGAGGACTAAGGCCATGTATCACTATTACCATTGAAGGCCAGAGGGATTGCAACCTGGGGAGCCGGTGGTCAGGCTGGGAAGTGAGCCACGTTCTCCACCCCCACGCCCCCCCCCCCCACCGCCACACTTGACCTTGCCGCCATCTTCATAGAGGTTCATTCCTCTTGGTTTGCATTCATAGAGCCTGCTAATTATTTGGGGTGCATGTGTGTTTGTGATCACTTTCATGGAGGATTGTAGACATTTAAATCTAACTGCCCCTGGAATTTTCCTTCCTCAAAACTCTTTTGTCCCAGGTGCCCAGTGTGCGGGAGAAAGGCCCAGTGTTTGCAGGAATGGGTTTCTCTTGTGGGTTTGGGTCACAGCCACAGTGCTTCCCTGGGACATCCACAATTATCACATCAGCCATCCATAGACAGGGACACGTCAGGCTGTGTGTGCAAGGCATGCTGTTCGTGGAAAGATGAATGGCTACAGACACACCGGTATGTCGGGTTCATGGCCACAGTGTAGATTTGGTGAGCATTACCACCTGAACAACCCTGGTCTGCAAACTCTACTTAAAAAAAAAAAAAAAAAAATATATATATATATATATATATATTTAGGGATATTTATAGCAAGAATTCTTTTACATCCTACGGCTCTTTTGAACTGTTTTCTTATCAGAACATTTCTATGGTGAGTGTGGGGGGGGGGAACTTTGTAAACTATTAGTTCCTATTTCAAGTGGAACATAAATAGGACGAGGTGATAAAGCACCTCTGAAATTACAATTTTAACTCACTTTTTCATAACGGAAACCTTCAGGAACATGGTGAATGCGTAAAATGAGTTACATCTGTACCTTGAAAGTGAGCAGTTAAATAATCATGTATGATTTTTTTGATGATGTTTTAAAAAAATTACCTTGTGAGAGGAGATTAAACTCATTCTTTTTTCGAAAATAGGTTTACTTTGCTAGCACACTCTGTATTTACTAAGTCATTAGGAAAATTAAATTCAATGTTGTAAAGGTTGGTTTCTGCTAGGGAGTCCTTGGATAATTCTTAATTTTGGTGCAGTTTTACTGAAAGTTGAGCAGAGCCGTTTCAGAAACACGTGGACACAGACCTAGAGAACATGCCATTGTCTGTAGTCTAAGGTGGCCTGAAATTATTCCTAGTGGCTCAGTGTTGCAGCCTAGGTGAGATTTGGTATAGATCACATGGACTGCCTTTTACAGGAACTGGGGAACCAGTGTCATCCAGAAGGTCAATTTTCTTTCTTTCTGGGCAGCCTAGAACCCTGAACGTTGAACAGAAGATAGCAGGTTGGGGAAACCGAAGTGGGAGGCAAAGGAGGCAGTCTTGAACAAGTATTTACTGATGAAGTTCTCTCTGTCTCTCTCTTTTTTCACGTTTGTTTATTTTGTGCGTGCGCATGCGAGAGAGAAAGAGCGCACGCGCGCAAACTGCGGAGGGGCAGAGAGTGAGAGAGACAGAAGATCTGAAGCAGGCTCCGCGCTGTCGCACAGAGCCCGATGCAGGGCTTGACCTCACGACACTGTGAGATCATGACTTGAGCTGAAGTCAGACGCTTAACTGACTGAGCCACCCAGGTGCCCCTGCTGATGAAATGTTCTTAATTGTACTTACAAAAGAGACTACCAGGTTCAAAAACAAAAACAAAACAGAATGAGGTCCAAGCCACTGCCACAGAAGCATGTAGTGACATTTTTTAGGTTGGATTTTGCTGCCCAAGGTAGAAACCAGATTTGTCTCAGGTGTCTAAGCACCTTTCCGTGCCAAACCCTGTGCTTGCCCGGAGGGTGCATGTGCTTGAGTAAACCCTTCCAGCACCCACTACGCATCCCCTCATTATTCCCACATGCTTCTTGAGGCTGCTTGCTTCACTGCATTTAGATTCAGCCACGAGGGGGATGTAACACGTTGGTAATTTCTTCTTGGCTCAGGTTGCCATTGGGGGGGGGGGGGGGTTGTGCTGCTGGTACAGGTTAGTCTAGCCTGGGGGGGCCTCCTCCGTGCAAGGCTGTCTCTTAGAACTGGGATCTGGGCCAAGTAGGCAGTTGAGATGACATGGCGTATAGTTGAAAAGAGTTCTTCATTTTGTTTAGAATATTTTAGGGCCCTTTCCCCCACTGCAGATGGAGTGTTTCGAATCTCTGTGCCCATCTGCTCCAAACGTGTCCTCTAAAGACACCAGTGTGCAGTTTTTATGTTTTTGGTAAACTCTCAGTATCCATTTTAAAGATGAATCATTTCTCTTTAATAGTGCTTTCTTTTAAATGTCATCTTTTTTTGGGGGGTATCCATACCCCTCAAAGTGATCTATAGACAACTTTAAATTCTGCCATAGCTAAGCCAGGATTTTGTTGTTTCCAAGATCAGTTTTCAAAAGGAATTAACTCGGGGAAATAGGACCTGATAAATGTAAACAGGAATTAACTTTTGAGTATCAGAGGGGGAAAAAAACCCCACCCAGCTACACTTTATGTATTATGGAAGAATGATCTTAGCTTTGCCTCACACTCGTGTGGCAAGATTCTTTTCTTCCATTTTGATCTGCAAGTTATTGTTTAATGTAAGAAGCTTATTTGTGGGAGACGAATGAGATTTGGGCTTAATTCCAAAAGCACGAGTGTCTCATACAGAATCATACGGCAAATGTTAATGAAATAATTAACATGGAATATTCTTAACACAGGGAACGTTAGAAGAGAGCATTCACTCGGAATCCCGGGAGGGAACTGGCAATTCCTAGAGAGGACGGTGTGGGCGAGCCTGGGGCTGCACAGTGAGTGTGCACACGTTGTCCTGTGTCCCCCACCCCTCCCCCGTCCCCTCTGTGTGGCCTCAGGCCTGTCACATTCATACTGTCTACTGGGACCATTACAGAGGATTCGACCCTAACATCATTTTGAGGAGATTTTTCTTAAACACTTGAGGTGGGAACGGAAGATTGTCAGCCTAATAACAAATCTAGAGGGTCTCAACTGTATTAAAACCAAAACAAGGCAAATCAACAAAAGTTCTGCAGTGAGACAATCTTTATCTGGATTATTTCACCTGCCGACTCAGCTAGAAGGCAATTATTCTAGAGTTCAGTAAAAAGACATGAGTTACCAGTTCTTGGCAGAGTGACTTATATAATCATATAAGTAAGCTAGGTTGAAGCAAATCTAGAATATTCTAGCATGTGAAAAGTTTGGTTTTTATTTAAATCAGCTAAGGAGCTTGCATATAGGGACACTTTTTCAAATTCAAGGTGCACCTTCAGTATATAGGTCTGTTTTGAAACAAAATGTTTTTTATTAAGATTTGACCCATTTCTTTAAGCTGCTGAAAGCCTTTTAGAAAACATAATAAAGGTTACGTGAAGGAAATGATAAAAATACATCATTTAGTACCTAAAAGTAACATTTGTGGAACACTTACTGTGTGCCATAGTTCTCCATGCCTCATACTTTTGCATTTACTCCTCATAATAATTACCGTTATCCTAATTTTCTGGCTCTGGAAAACAGAGGGTACAAGCAAACTTGCTCAAGGTCACACAGGGCAGTTAGTGACAGAGCTAAACACAAGTAAAGTTCCAAAGCTTAAAGTAATCATGCAGTTTAGTTAAAAACAAAACAAAACACACACCAAAAAAAAATACCCCAAAACACTAAAGAAATATTTTTAGACTGCAGAATCTATTCATCAATTGCGATCTGACACGCGTGGCTGCTCTGGTTTAAGTGGGACCTTCCCAATTTCCGCAATACCCTGTAGGCACAGTGACATCTTGCAAACTTGACATAGAGGTTGAGTCTCAGCTTTTATCCACACGTAAAATTAAAGCCCAGAGGGGTAAGCTGACCTGCTCAAAGTCATAAAACTACTTATGGTAAAGTTGGACAGGAATGGAAGTCTTCTGCCTGCCTGGCCAGCATTGCTCCTGCTGCTTGATGTGAATCTCAGTGTGTAACACACATTAGAGTTAGGGTTGCCTCTGGGCACCTGGGTGGCTCAGTCGTGAGCATCTGACTTCAGCTCAGGTCATGATCTCACAGTTCAGGAGCTCGTGTCCCACTTCTCTCTCTCTCTCTCTCTCTGTCTTTATGGGATTCTCTCTCTCCTCTCTCTTTCTCCCTGCCCCTTGCTCTTGTGCCCTCTCTCTCAAAAAAAAAAAAAAAAAAAAAAGTTACAGTTGCCCTCTGTTGTATCTTTAGGTCCTCCTACCTTTTTGGCTTAGATGGGGCCTGCAGAAAACTTTATACAGGTGGAACAGAAAATGAAGAGTTCTAGTGTTCCCTCACCCTGGGCTCCTAAGCCAATGGGTGGTATTCCTGTCACCTCCTATCTGCTATTGCTTTCCCCAGATGCACTGGAGTGGAGTACGGGGTTCCTTGGAAATTTACCCCTGTAAAATTCTCACACCTTTTAGGTACTTACTGATGCTTCCCCGTGGAGTTTGGTATACAATCGTGTGAAACACATGCCGTGTATTCTTTGTAGCTCTCAAAGTTCCTGGAATTTCGGCTCCAGTGACAGCTCGAAGATGTGCACTGTCTCTGCGATATGCAATCTTCTTATAACCCTTTTTGTTGCTTTGGAGTCAAGGATCCTTCTTTCCCCCGCTTTCTTTTATTTTTGGAGTTCCAAGGATCCTATCCACTTGTGAGGCCAGTGGCTGGCTGTTAATGTGTGGGAGGATTTCCTTCATGGGAAGGGCGAAGGCTTGTGAACGCTGGTCCTGAGCAGCTCCTATTAGCACGGTCTCCGCACGTTTGTTCTTCTGCGCTGGGTGTCTAACTGCCCGGACTCTTGGTGCTGTGGCTTTGTCATCTGGTGGTCCTGTGTACCTCAGAGCCTGTTGGCTGGCTATAGCTTGTCATTTTTTCAGGTGAATGCTTTGTACCATTAAGTAGCCTTGTACATTTGGGCCTTTTCACAAATGAATGTTGTGTGACAGCAAGTTTTGAGGTCTGCTTTCCGTTCTTCCCACGACTGCTTTTCCCCTCTGCTGTGTCCCCTTAATGTTTATGGAAAGAAGTTTAATGTGACATAAGCTAAATAAAGTGTTTTTCATAATTTTGGCTTTAAAAATGTATTTGTTGGGAATATAAGAACTTTCAATAATTAGGCTTAATTAGTCCGTGTTCCCATATCTGAATTCTATTCTATTTTAGGTTTGCAGCACCCTTTAAGAACTTGATGAAAACCATGGACAGTCTTCCCAGAAAAAGGTACATAAGCAACAAATGCTTGCCTACAATTTCAGGAGGGTTAGAATCTGTCTTAAGCTGTCAAAGACTTAAAAAAAAATTTTTTTTTAAAGTTTGAGAGAGACGGGAGTGCTAGTGGGGGAGGGGCTGAGAGAGAGGGAGACACAGAATCTGAAGCAGGCTCCAGGTTCTGAGCTGTCAGCAGAGCCCAACGTGGGGTTCGAACCACGAGATTGGACACTTGACTATGCCGCCCAGGCGCCCCTGTCAAAGACTTTTTAAATGGCAGCAATTTAATCTTTGGTCAACTAATCTCACCCTGGTGATTTATGACCACAGGCACTGTGTGTTCAAATAAAATGCAGCTCCCCCACGTAAGAGTCCTGGTTTGCCTGACATACAGACTCAAGACTCAAAGACCGTTATTTTGAGAATATATGTGTACAATTAGGCTTTAAAATGCAGACGCTTTTCTTTCACTGGAACTTTGACTTGCTCCAGGGTCATAGGTTTCTGGAGCCATCACCTCTTTTGGACTGGAAGAGAAGGAGGTCAAGATTCTGCAAAACTGGAGCAAGGACCTCCTTCTAACCAACTCAGTGGCTTAGAAAAAAAGTTTGGGTATCATTTTTCCCTTAAATGTTCCTCTGGAATTTTTGTAATCCATGAAAAGAAATGAATTATTTTAAAGCATCAAAAGACTTGGCGGTTAAAAAAAAAAAAAAAGTACAGTGGGGCACGTGGGTGGCTCAGTTGGTTAGGTGCCTGACTTGATCTTAGCTCAGGTCTTGATCTCAGGGTCATGAGTTCAAGCCCTACACTGGGCTCTGCACTGAGCATGAAGCCTACTTAAAAAAAAAATTTTTTTTTGAAGTGCCCGTTTCTCCCTATCAAACACTTTCGTCAATTGTTAAAGTGGAGACTGGTTTTCTTCCAACTGGTCCCTTAAGCGGCTTGGGAACTGCACATGTCCTGGGGATGTCTCACCTGCAGAAGGGGCCACTGGCGCTGAGAGTCTGGGCTTCACCCACAGATAAGCATCCTTGGCTTCCCCTGAGGTCTGTGCTCGGCAGAGAAGGAGAGAGGGCACTGACCGAGGTGACCATTAGGTCAGTGGTGTCTCCCGTGGGTCAAGAGCTGCAGGTTAGGAACAGTTAACCCAGGAACTGGTTCAGCGACTTCTAATCCCTGTAACATTTGTTAAAATCTGTTCGCTTTGGAGAGAGCTGGGAATAGAAAAATCTGGGTGAAATGATCTTTTCCTTTGTACCCACCTTCCCCACCATGCTGCCTTCATCACTCCCTACAGCACTAGGGGGACACACACTGGGTAATTTCTACATATGCAGGTTGTGGGAGTTTAGATCTCACAAGTTATTCTGTACAAAGTTAAATAATATAAAGCTTGGCTTGGAATTAAAACCAATAAATCCCCCCAAATATATATTTTTTAAAAGTTTATTTATTGGGGCGCCTGGGTGGCTCAGTCGGTTAAGCGTCTGACTTTGCCTCAGGTCATGATCTCCCGGTTTGTGAGTTTGAGCCCCGCTTCCGGCTCTGTGCTGACAGTGTAGCAGGTTTCTTGTACAGAGAGCCCTAACACCGCGGCTTTTCTTTCCAGGAAGCAACTTTATTCGTGCCAGCACGGGCTCAGTTGGGTTCCTACCGAAAAGTGAGCCCGGACGCCCGGGTGGTGTAGCCTTTTATGCATTTTCTGCTTGTCTCCCATATATGGGTAACGTATAGACATACAGTCTGATTGGATGGTCTCATGTTACAGGGTCATGAGGGATGTCACGTATGCACGCAGCCAGGTTGCCTTCCCTTATCTTGAGGGTTTGTTTTTTTACCACATTCCTTAGGGAGGGGACTCCCCCACCACAGCTTAGAGCCTGGGGCCTGCTTTGGATTCTGTTTCCCCCTCTCTCTGCCCCTCCCCCTCCCGCTCTCTTTCTCAAAAATAAAAGTTTATTTACTTTGAGAGAACAAGGTGGGGAGAGGCAGAAGAGGGGGACAGAGGATCTAAAGCAGGCTCTAGGCTGGCAGCAGAGAGCCCTATGTGGGGCTTGAACCCACAAACCCTGAGCTCATGACCTGAGCTGAAGTCAGATGTTTAACCGACTGAGCCACCCAGGTGCACCCTCCCCCCAGCAAATATTTTAGAAATAATTTTTGTTCTATAGAAGGTTATGCATAACACTTAACTTGTAATATAATCCAGTGCAACAAAAGTATGGGTATTTGTATGGTTGTTTTAATGAGAAACATTTGAATTGTACATACCACAAATAGCTTCAAGTTTCTGTAACAACCTCCCTCCCCCCCCCCATGGCCAAACAGCTAAACAAAACCTGAAGCATCACTTTAAATGTGAAAGTCTTATAAAATTAACTTACAAAAACATCCCTATCAAGTAGTTTGGCATTTACTGTACATTAGTCAAAAGGTCAAGCTAAAATCTGATTCTTTTAAAAAAATCAAAGTTTACATTATTCATACAGATCCAGCATTGTTAAAAAATATGCACAAATAACCACATCCATGCAATATAATTTCTTTAAAAATTTAAAGCAATATAAAAGAGCAGACCTAAGTACAGAACAGAACATTTTGGTTTATAACCTGTAGCTCAAGATTGCTAGCTGATTGGAGTAAAATTAATTCTAAATCTCTTAAATATGATTGTTTCAGTCAACCAGCTAAGGGTGCACGTGAGTTTCCGAACCATTTCTAAGGTGGAATCCGCTAGCGTGTTTCGGTAACGTGGGGTGAACGCTACTGTCCGTTGAGCAGAGTAGGTACATTTTAATAATGTCGTTTTTCAAATCGGAATTCGCGGAGAGCTCGGCTCTTCAGGCAGCTGCAGTTTCCAGAGATCCCAGACCCATCAAAGAGCTATGTCAAACTGCCTGGGGCGCCCGCTGCCCGGCTCCCTGCCCCCAGGGCAGAATGTCATTCGGAAGCCCTCTCCGGCCAGCCTGGAGGGCGGTGTCTGCGGCAAGATCCCAGCCCGGCCGCGGGGCGCCGCTGATGGGGCAGGGGCCGGGTCAGGCACCCGCGAAGCCGGGCGGTGGTGAGGTGCCGCAGGCCAGGCGGGGCCTCTAGGTGGGGGGCGGCCCGTTGGTGTACCTCAGCATGGGGTAAAAGGACCTGGCGAAGTTGTTGGCCTGCGTGCAGCTGTAGTCCTCTTCCGAGGAGGGCAGCAGGCAGGCCAGGAGCAGCAGCAGCAGCAGGAGCAGCTGCAGGGGCAGCGCCGCCCTGATCACCCGTGCCAGGAAGGAGCGCTGTGGCCGCGAGCTGCCGGGGCTGGGCACCCTGCCAACAGACCAGGTGAAGAGGTGAGCAGGAGGTTCCGGACGCCGCACCCCCTCGAGCTACCTGACCCCTGCCTGCGTTAGGTGAGACATACGGGGCCTGACGTGAAAGTGGGTGCCCACGACTGAGGTTCAGTTCTGGAAGAGCAGCCCAGCCCCTTTCCAGACTGAAGAAAACAAGTCAACTGGGTTCTTACAAACACCTGGAGCGTGGCATTGGCAAGACTGGTGAGGTGCGTGTGTGTGTGCGTGTGTGGAACAGAGGACTCATTTCTGTGACTGCATCCCCCCTACCTGCTGTCCGCCTTGTTCTGGTCTTTCGTCATCCTCCCTGCTCCAAACTGCTGGATAAAAACAACCCAGTTAGTAAGTGAAGACTGGTTAGTCCTGTCCATGATAAAACCTCCTTCCTTCTTAAATTATACACCTTCCTTAGCTCATCTTTCTGCCAAGCTTTTGAAACCAGACAAATACATTTGAGATTATACTCCAGGAGGTAAGAAATCATTGGGTTTGTTAAAGTAACAAGAGCTTCGCGGTCCAGTTTGTTGATCTGTTGTTAATGGGGAGAGATCACGAAGCCCCTTCGACAACACTAGAAGGGCTCCCATCTTTCACAGCCTACTGGGGGGCGGAGTCTCCAGTTCCTGTCATCTCAGTAACTTCAAAAAATAACCAGCGTGCTTCTCGGGGCAGAAAGGGGCTCTCACCTTGGCTTGGGAAGCTGGTGTGGCTGCAGCTGGAGGCTCGTCTCCAGAGTCTACCTCGTCCAAGCTGGGCAGAGATGGGTCTGGGTTCTGAAATCCACACCCCAAGGGTTCAGTTCAGGGAAACAGAGGTTCTGAGTAATCTCAAGAGCGCAAAACGTGCTTCATGCAGTTTCACTGCTCTGCTCACCCCTCCCCCAGCTCAAATCTTTCTGGAAGAGAGAGCCCTTTAACACAGACTTCTCCAGTCAGAAAGGAATGTAAACAAGGCAAGGCCAAGCACAGCATTAAAAACCCATAGCGCACATGGGGGGAGACCGAGTTTAGCTGCATCAAGGGTTGACAGCTTGCCAGATGTGCTGAAGGATCATGTGGCCATCAACACACTATAGCCTTGGCTGTACAGGTAGAAATGTCACTCTAGAATGGAGGGGTGGGCCTCCCTCAAGTCTGGTGAAGCCATGGTATGGGTATCCATTCGTTCTGAGTTGGAGCACATTTTAAAGACAAGAAAGTAGAAAAATGAGAGAGTGGGCAGCAGAGAGCGCCCTGGACGGTGAAGGAGTACTCTCAAGTCTACTCCGCATGAAGGAAAGACAGAAATGATAGAGGGATTAGACTGGTTTTTCACACGCCAGCCATACGAACAGGTAGGTACCATATTGTCTCTCTCGTAAAGGACAGAACTGTGTCAAAGAGTTTGTGTAACTTTTTAAGGCCGCCCAGGTAGAAGGGGCGGGACTCGAGGCGCCACTCGGACCACGTGCTTATAGCCTTTGCCCCACAGCGAGGCCTGCCATTCTGCTTTCCTGTTGGCATCTGATACCACACGTATTTAAAAGCCACAAGTGGACTCACCTGGCTGCCCTGCAAGGACATTAAGTCTTGGGACACTTGCTCAAGTAACTGTTTGAGTTTCTTCTCAATAACATGTACCTTCTCTTCAGCCTCAATGTAGTCTTCGCCATGCCCCTTAATAAGAAGGCTGTTTGAAAGCTCTTGTAAGGTGTTTACTTGAGGTTCACGTTCCACGAGCTCCTTTTTCAGTTGCTAAAAATAAAATGTGTGAAATACAAATAAAAATAGCCGCTGCTTACTGTGGCCAGATGGCGCTTGCTTAGTGCCAGGACAGTTCCGGGATGGATGATGGGTGGTGGTCAACTCCAGAACATTCTACTAGCTATGTACCTGGGTGTGTCTGCAAGTCTAGCATCATTTGGGCAGCAAGTAGGTGACACCTTGCCCCTATTTTCCACTCCTCATTCTGAAGACAGCTTGAGGCTGGAGGAGTTGGAAGAAGTGAGGGGAAGACTAGACCTTTGTCCACCACAGGAGCAAAGTCAAGGAAGAAATCTGAATTGGGTAAGTTGAGAAACAGCAGCTTAAGCATACTTTATAGGAATAGAGGCATGTGTCTGGTGAGTCAGCCTGTGTGGTCGATTACCTTGCTTGCTGTCCCTTTTGGTAGCCACTACACAACATGTGGCGATTTAAAATTACAATTCAGTCTCAGCCACAATAGCCACGTTTCAAGTGCTCAACAGCCACCTGTGGCTAGTAGCTATCAGACTGGACAGTGCAGATATAGAACATCTTCTTCACTGCAGAAAGGTTACTGGACGGCACTCTTCTTGAGAGTGGGGCTTTACAAGGATTTTAGCATAAAAATTTTTTTATTTTTATTTAAAGAATTTTTAATGTTTATTTTTGAAGAATGTGAGTGGGGGAGGGGCAGAAAGGGAGAGAGAGAAGCCAAAGCAGGCTCCAGGCTCTGAGCTGTCAGCACAGAGCCTTGATGTGGGGTTCGGTCCCACAAACCCCGTGGGATCATGACCTGAGCTGAAGTCAGCCGCTCAACTGACTGAGCCACCCGGGTACCCCTATAAACATGTTTTTTAAGGGGCACCTGGGTGCCTCAGTCAGTTGAGTGTCCAACTCTTGCTTTCAGCTCAGGTCGTGATCTCATGGTTCCTGGGACTGAGCCCTGCACTGGGCTCTGCACTGATGGTGCAGAACCTGCTTGGGATTCTCTCTCTCCCTCTCTTTCTCCCTCTCTCTCTAAGCAAACATTAAAAAAAAAAAGCTTTTAAAATAATGACCAGTACTTTAAGTTTAAACTGTTTATAACTGAATCACCTACAAACTTATGGCTAAGAAAGTCACCTGGTTAGTGAAAAAAATATATGAAAACACAACTGCCCTTCAAGAAATAAAGACTTTTCAATAGCAGATTTAGAAAACTCATATAGCTCATTGTGTCTGTGGAGTAATTGAGCATATTTTCCCCCAGGGAGTCCTGATATTCACAAAGGAGAAAATACTTCTAATCAAACGGCCTTATGTTTCTCAGGATATTGCTAAACCCCTACGTCCCCCGTTCCCGAGAGTCTTAAGGACTTCCTGCTTTTAGCCCTGGCCCTTCATCTCTGCAAGCCATCCTGCTTCAGAACTACTACCAACTGGAACACGAGAGCAAAATGTCACGCTGGTGTTGTTCCAAGAAACACGAGGGGCAGCTCCCTGAGTCCTCACCTGCCAGGGGCCAGCGGCAGTGCAGGACCCCTTAGGAGGAAACTTACCATCAGTTCTTCCTGACACTCCAGGAGCACCTGGGGGTCTGCCTCTGGGTCCGTGACACGAGCCTTCTGCCTCCGGCTCTCAGCACTCGCTAACCACAGTAGCAGATCTTGACTCAACTGGTGGAAGTCCTTTAAACACACACACACACACACACACACACACACACAACACGTCATAGTATTGCCCTTTCTCTGAGGGCAGGTGTGCTGAGAAGCAGCTTGATGTGTTGGGCCTTCATAGTATTTGCTCTGGTCTTTATCCGATGAATAAAAGGGCCAGATTTAAACTAAATGCCAGGGCCCCCCAACAAGGAAAAGGGAAAGCCACAAAGAGGATGCAGGTGGCACAGTCCCAGGAGGCGTGATGCATGTCAAGTGACGAGTGCTAGCAGAAAGGCCGGGCTTCACAACGCCACACCTGCTATGACACAGAAAGACCACACAAACGACTCCACAAATCTGGATTCAGCGGCAAAGGGAGACACCCCAACAGGACAGGCCGTGGCCCAGGGACACATGGGCACGGGGTCTTGCTGGTGGGGCTCGCGTTCCAGAGATGGGGTTAGAGCTCACACGGGATGAGCATTTACCATGTGCTGAGGGCTGGGCTAAGATTACCTTGTGAGGTAAGGACTAACATGATTCCCATTTTTCAGATGAGAAAACAGAGGTCTAGCCGGCACAGTGATTTGCTCAGAGTCGCACAACTACTAAAGCTCTAGGGTTGGGTTAAACCACTCCTTGTTCTGAGCCAGGTCTCTTAATCGCCCTGCTATACATACGGTCCTCCTGGCAAAAGGACAGAGATGGGGCAGCGTGGGGCGGCATTTCTGACCTACTGGAATGTTCGCTGGAACCCTTATGCTAAGAATGGGCCGGGGCAGCAGAGCAGGAGACACAGGGCAGGACAGCAGCTGAGCCTCTTGGAAACAAAACGATAAAGCACATGTTTCCTAACACAAGCTGTGTTTGTGTGCCAAAGCATCCTGACTAGGATAAAAATATCTGCCTCTCCCACCCATGTGGGCCGGGCCTGGGGGCCGGCGTACCTGGCACTGCACGAGGGCTCTCCGTAAGCCCGCTCTCCAGCTCTCCACCGCACCCTGTGCTGCATCCCAGTGCAGCGCCAGCTGGCCGACGCGACCTTGGAGCTCTTTGGACTCTGCGCTCTCAGTCTGCAGATATTCCTCGCTGCTCATGTTGACGGAGACCACTAGAGCCTTGTACGTGTCAAAGGCTTTTAGTATTTCCTACCGCAGAGGGAAAAGACTGGGTTAGGCATTCTGAAAATAGCGATGTGGGGTTCATTTGAACCTCAGCAGGGAACGGATCTGCCAAAGGCTTCTCTGAGCTGTGGCGGCAGAAGCAAGAGCCAACTTGCTTTCAACTGGCTGGGCGGTATCAGGTGAGGAGCTGCCTCACAAGGTCAGTGACCTTGGCTGGCCAGGCTGAGAGTAGAGGCCTGGCTCCTGGCTGGTCGACTCAGCCACAGGCATGAGTAGACCCTGCCGAGTCCTGGTTGGCTTATTTCTGGACCACATTAGAAGTCTTTCAGATAAAGTACATGTAGTTAACCTGCACGAATCCCTCGATATCACAGAAGTATTATTACTTAGGGTGAATAGTTAACCCAGATAACAGATGCACAAAGTAAAATACTAATACCCATGTGAAGACTGCCTGGGTACCCTAAACCCCTGCCCTGGGTTGTCTTAGGAGCTCAGGCTCAGGCCCCCCCCCGGCCAAAGCGCAGGGCTCCTATTGCCTCTCCCCTGCTCCCTGGCTAGTTCTAGTGGGGCAACGGCCGACTATGTGGGTGACAAATTCTAACTGGGTAACAGAGTAGCTACATCAGGCCACAGAATTCATCAGCAGGTGAGCTGATCCTCCCCCCGCCCCCATTCTCAATGCTCCCCCACCAGCCTGGATTGCACAGTTTGGAAGGGCGTTTTTCAGCTGCCTGGTGGTGCCCACTAGCACCTCCTTACGAGTCTAGAGGGGTCTCTGAAGTCAGATCTTTCCAGCACAGGGGATCTGAGATGCACCTCCCCAGCACCGCTGGGGGCTTTGGGATCATGTGCCGATGATCTTCTGCATGGAAACGAAAACCTACATCTGCGTCCTTGCCCGTTACAGAAGTGGAACGGGACAGACTGAGCACTACCCCTGCTTGCAGCCTGCCACCTACACCGCTGACAGGTGTAACCTGCTGGTCCTGCACAGCGAGCGTCCACTAGGCACGTTCTGGATCCCTCTTCCCTCCACACCTCCCCCTCACCTTGAGCTGCTTCACTCTGAGCTCCATTTCGTGGATATCAGAGGGAGGTTCTGCCATCTTTAACGTTTCCAGCTCTGCTTCCGTTTTTTTCAGCCAAGTGGTGATGTCGCTGATCTTGGAATTGAGCTGTTGCAAGTTTTGTTTCATCCTAAGTTGATTGTGAAGTTCTTGTGCTTGAATCAGCTCCCATCTGTCAAAGGCGCCTGGAATAAAAAGTCGCGGTAAAAAGAAGCAGTAGCCCCAACAGATTTCCCGGTCTCCAGCTAGTCCAGGGTCAGGATGGCAAAACCTGAAGGGGATGCTCCTTGCAGGAGGCTTGGCTTCAGGAGTCCTCGCCGTCCCCTTGCTGTGGTTCAAGGCCGGTGCCACCACCCTCCCACAGAGGCTGGGATGAGGTACGGAACGGGCTACGAGACCCAACATGGTGCCAACATGTACTGCAGTCCAATGTTCAGCAGTTTAGTTTATGCTGTTTTCTGGCACTTTCTCTTCTGGTTCATGAATGATCGGGTCAATTCTATCAGTTCGACTTTTGGCTTGGGAGAATAATTACTTTTATAATCATTGAACTGGTCTCAAGAGGAGCCACCTGACTGCTCTTTGGACATCATCTTCCTGTCTGATCTTTATATACAAGTGACATTAAAATATGCACTTCATATGAGGCTCATTGGTCAATATTTTTCTTTTTTAATTTTCTTTTTTAAAATTTACATTCAAATTAGTTAGCATATACTGAAACAGTGATTTCAGCAGTAGACTCCTTAATGCCCCTTACCCATTTAGCCCATCCCCCTTCCCACAACCCCCCTCATTGGTCAATATTTAAAGAATAGTTTTGAAGGACACCTGGGTGGCTCAGTTGGTTGAGCATCCAACTTCAGCTCAGGTCATGACCTTGTAGTTTGTGGGCTCGAGCCCTGCGTCAGGCTCTGTGCTGACAGCTCGGAGCCTGGAGCCTACTTTGGATTCTGTGTCTACCTCTCTGCCCCAACCCCGCCCACACTCTGTCTCGGTGTCTCTCTCTCAAAAATAAACATTAAAAAAAAAAAAAAAAGAATAGTTTTGCAAGTAAAAAGCCTAGGAATTTGTTCGTAAATACAAGTCAGCTGATTTCTGTTTTTGCTTTAAAACTTTATTTTTTTAAGTAATCTTCACACCCAACGTGGGGCTCAAACTCACAACCCCAAGATCAAGAATCGCACGTTCTACTGACTGAGCCAGCAAGGTGCCCTACAAGTCAGCTGATTCGAAAATAACAATGGCTGCTGTAGACTAAGTTTAGCCATTTTGGTGGATTACAGTTGGTCAATTCTTAATTAATGTTCTGTCGAGCAATGACTTAAATTTTTTTTTTTTTTTTTTAACGTTTTTATTTATTTTTGGGACAGAGAGAGACAGAGCATGAACGAGGGAGGTGCAGAGAGAGAGGGAGACACAGAATCAGAAACAGTCTCCAGGCTCCGAGCCATCAGCCCAGAGCCTGACGCGGGGCTCGAACTCACGGACCGCGAGATCGTGACCCGGCTGAAGTCGGACGCTTAACCGACTGCGCCACCCAGGCGCCCCTGTCGAGCAATGACTTAAATTAAATGCTCAGCTGACCCAAAATATAGCCTTGACCTGTCCTAATTTGACGGCCTAATTTATCTGTACCTGACTGCTGCCCGGTGAGAGCAGCAAGTCCCTCGTCTTCCTGCTGTGAGCTGCCATTCAAGGCTCTGGCACCTTCTTTGCCACCGTCAGTGCCTGGGGATAGCAGCAGCTTTACCTAGAATGAGCCGATTTTTATGTTACCACTTATAAATTTCAAAGGCTGTATGAAGAGTATCTTGGTTCATAGGAACAGGTAGGAAATGAAGATATGGGACCCCTTTCCTTTTAATATTAATATTACGCGATTAATAATTATTTTTAATATAATGATTATTAATATTAATATGGAGTTTCTTTATTGGGTGCATTTATAGCAGAGCTAACGGCAGAAATAAAGCCTTAGTAAAGACCAAGACTGCTGGGGGGGAGCAGGGGAGAGGTGAGTATTGGAAATAAAACGGCCTAATTCGGGGCTTCCTAACACTTCTCAAATGAAACATGCAAAAAAAAAAAAAAAAAAAGCTAAAAACCACCGCTGAGCTACCAGGCTGTTACTGTGTGCACACTTTCGCTTTTGCAGAGTGTTTTACAAAATTTAGTCATCCCTCCTCGTCACTCTGTGGAGCTGGTTGGCAGATTATCCCCAGAATTGGAAACACAGAGGACAAATCTGCCTCCGGGGGTCATTCATTACTGAGCATTTATCTTTCACTGCACATATTGACTCTTCTGTTAGTGCAGAGCTGACTGGCCTATTATCTCAGGACTTTCCAAAAATAAAGGTATCCTTTTTAGTAAAGCCATGCTTTCTTTGGTTTGTGTCCATATGGCCTACTTGCGTGGAATGAAAAAAATACTGCCCCCGCCCCCTCCCTTCAGATTTCTGGTGACACGCCTGGTTCCAGGCACACAGAAAAGGGTGGAGGCTTTTGAAACTGGCCAGGAGAGGAACACAAGCATCAATGCTGGGGGAGGCCAAACCATGTGGCCCTGGATACAAAGCAAAGGTGAGGTGCTGGGGTCCCTCCCTCTCCCCACGACTGTCAGGTCTTATTCTGCATCACAGAGGGGCAGATTAAAACTGACAGCTGCTTACTAAGCAAGAGGAAGAGCTGCTGAACTGGGCATGGCAGCCCGCTATCAAATGACTTGGGCCTGACCGTATACGGGCAGAAGCTTCTCCAATTATCTAGCACTATCCATTCTTAGACACAGTGGGCACTTGGCGGATTAATTCAGTGATGCCCACCACCGCTTCTGGTTTCTCTAGAAGAGGATGATTAAAAGTGCACAGAGACATTTGAATTTCAACTCGCTCCTCCCTAGTCCTCTGTGCTGAGGCTGATCTGGAGCCAACGTTAAATCCTAGGCTGGCGGCCCCCAACGGCTGCACAGCCAGAGCATACCAAGGACTCATGTTGCCCGAGGAAACCATAATGAAGAAGGAATGGTCACTGTTATAAACAACAACAACGAACCACATATGGTAGTAAAAATAGTAATAATCGTAACAGTGACCACTTCTAAGAGCCTTCTTTATACATTCTTACAAATCAACACAGACAACAATTAATGGAAAGTAGGTTTATCCTCAGGTGAGGAAGGCTTAAGGAGGCAAGGCAAAGTGCTGTGGCCCCAGAGCACTCTATTGGTGGGGTTAGGAATCAAACCTATGTCTACCACTGTACATGGTCAAATCTTCCTGAGTACGAAGTCACAATGTTTTGAATAGGACATGCAGTCAAAATGTAAACAGAACACAGTTTGGGAGCAGCTCAGGAAAGCCAGTATGTTGCTTCTCCATTACTTGCACGGATGACTGACTCAACAGTAATAATCACTGCCGCGTCATGTTCATGTACACAAAGATCGTTCTTGGCCAGAAACCAGTCTTTAACTCTAGTATGTTTTGCCAGGGTTCTAATGATGTATGGACGGCTCAGCAGAGATACTGTCACCATGGGAAAACCAGCTCAAAATCCCCCTTGAAAGTGAGCACACGCAGCATACACCAATCTCTCTCTCTCTCTCTCTTAAGAATTTCAACTACTAATGCACTTGGGTTATATTCTCAGTGCAGTCGAGACTTACATAGGCTGGTTTATAGGGAGTGCTGGAATCTGAGGGGATGGTTTGTACATTCCTATCACTTCCCATTTGTTTGTAGCGATGCTTGGGGCAGGAAGGGCTGTCAGGAACATGCCATGAGTGGTCCTCAGAAATGGATTTCCCTGAAACAAAACACAGCAAGTGACAGTCCATTCTCTCCAACCAAAGGATTCATACTTAGTTACACAAAAAAAGGTCATGGGTAACATGGCATCAGGTTATAGTATAATATGAGTTCTGCAGCTTTCCTTGCAAAGCATGCACATTTGCAAAATGTCAGTACGCCCCAGAAGGGAATGAAATGAGAGTCATGCAACTGAGCAGCATTGTGCCTTCACTAGATGGGTTCACGATGGAGCACAACAAACACAGGATTTTTTGAAGATGAATGGTGTTTTGGAGCCGGGCGTCTAGTGGCGGGGACACTGGCAGCGAGGCCAGGTCAAAGGGCCAGAAGGACTGAAGACCCCTCAGGAGTGGGGGAGAGTGAACGTCAGGATGGACCTGGGGGCCAGAGGGCCGCTCGTGGCACTACCCCACCACTGCACATGGCGATGGGGCAGGGAACATTGGTTAGAACTGCAAATCAAGGAAAGGAAGGTTTCTTCTCCTGTGGCTAATGCAACAGTACTTTTACCCCTGCCCACCCATCCTCTTCCCAGGAAGCACCGTAAGCAAGGAAGGAAGGGGTTGCAAACCAAGCCACCGTGAAGAAAGCTTGGTCTATGCCGAAGAACTTCAGTTAGATGGCGGGGGGTGGGGGGGGGATTAAAGTTTTAAAAGACACCATGAAGAATTCCCTTCTGCACAGGCCTGAGGGGCAGGAGAAGGACAGCATGGAGACTGCTCCTGTCTGGGCGGGGTTCTGTAAGGAGCACGCAGGTATGTGTGAGTACGGCAGTGTAAATACACCATGACACAAGGACCAAGGCGCATGGTGTCCACAGAAGGCAGAGGTCAGACATGACATGGGAGCGAGGTTTAGGATGCAGTGTTCGCCACAGGAGGCTGCCATGTTGAGACACATGCACGGTCAGGGGCCTACCAGAAGACGCTTTCAAAGTTTTTGTGGTCATTTTAAGATAGGCCTCAGGATTTTCAGGGATTTCTACATCTGAAAAAGAATAATGTCATTTTCCTCACCGCAGGCATCTGTAGATGAATGCCCAAGTATTAAGTTAAAACAGTAGAAACATTGTCAGCTGGGAGAAGAGTAACTACCTTGGATCTGTCTTATTAAAAAGGTTTAAAAAACCGAAAGGATTTTTTTCAGCCGACTCTTGACGGTTTGAAGCCGTTGTGGGAGAGGGGGGAGTCCACGGAAAAGAATGGAGACAATCTACCAATGCTCTGAAGAACTCAACTGAAAAGTTCACTGATGAGCCTCCCAGACAGCCAGAGCCATCAGAGAATAGCCTTAATGTCCCCAGGTGAATTTCGTTCCTTTTTCCCTTTCATTCCACCTGTCATAGGAATGAGCCACTCTCAGGGAAGTCAAAGTGGGCAGGACAGAACACAAGAAGCCACAGAGGTCTGGGTCAGCCATGAGCTGGACTCTGGGTCATCCAGAGATGGCCATGTTGCTACAGTGCTAAAAACATAACCAAGTGGGTCGATGTCAAGGGCTCTGGAAACAGGGGCTGTTACCTGATAGTGCACTGTAGTATGGGCCTTCCTCATCATCTTCGTGAGAGGAGGAGCCCCCCACGTCACCTGTGTGATCCCACTCCAGAGGGATGGAGTCCACGCTGACGGGGGTCTCACAGCCAGACCGCTCGGGCCCCGGCGCCGGGGGCACCAGATGACAAAGGGACTGAGGGGAAGAGGGTTCCTCGCTCTCTCTCCTTTTGCGCCAAGAGTCAGCCTGGATCTCTCTGGGGTCCTCCATGTCCGTTTCATTCTCGGAGGCCTCTTTTTCATCTTCCAAGCCCTAAAGTGGGGATGTCCAGTTTTCAGAATGAACCACATTAGAGGCTTGCAGCTGTGAGGTGCACAGGGAGTCTGCCTTGTCTGGCAGTTCCTGAAAATGGCCACTGCCCACATTTCTGTGGCCGCTTTAAAAAAGAATCGGGTTAGGTGCACCTGGGTGGTTCAGTTGGTTAAGCGTCAGAGTCTTGATTTTGGCTCAGGTCAGGATCTCATGGTTTGTGAGATGAAGCCCCGTGTCAGACTCTGCACTGGTAGCATGGGGCCTGCTTGGGATTCTCTCTCTCCCTCTCTCCCTCTGCCCCTCCCCTGGTCACTGTCTCAAAATAAGTAAACTTAAAAAAAATTTTTTTTAAAGAAAAAAGAATCAGGTTCCCAGGGCCTAGTTGTGATTATTCTAATTTAGACACTTTAGTGTGAGGCCCGGAATCTGTATTTTCGGCAAAGCCCAGCCTCTTTCCTAGGAGAAACCTGACATTTGATGGTCTAAGTTAAACAACTTTCCCTAGAAGAAAATGGAGGCCAACATTTTATTAGTGGTTAATGGTAGGTTTCTCCAAGAATCAGAAAATTTTAAATAAAAAAAAAAATGTAAGGCCATTAAGAGTATTCTGGCTAAGATTCACAACTTCATGACTATATGTACCAGATTCTTTCTTTCTTACCCCTCCATCTTATTGTTCAGGATGCAGAACCTTATTCTTCCTATGTTGTAATGCCTTGGTTTAAGAGAAATGCCTAGAAACTGATACATTTAGAAATGAGGAACCTATAGTGACTTTTAAGGCTATGTCTGATGAAGAAATAACCATCAAGTTAGCCAGTTGGAGACACAAAAAAGGAAAAAATGGCCAGTTGTGTTGCTCAATATGGTTATCATGAAAGCTTCTGGCACACAAAGGCAATGAACTTTGAATAGTGGCCTGAATGTCACCTCAACTTCCCAGAAGGTCCCTCTGCCAGGGAAACTTCACAGTTGCTATGGGAAACTGGTGCTTTTGTCACTTCACAGGTGAGAACAGGGGTGCCCGGGTGGCTCAGTGTCAGCTAAGCGTCCAATTCTTGATTTTGGCTCAGGTCATGATCTCATGGTTTGTGAGTTCGAGCCCTATGTTGGGCTCTGTGCTGACAGCTCGGAGCCTGGAGCCTGCGTCTCCCTCTCTCTCTCTCTGCCCCTCCCCCACTCACACTCAGTCTCTCTCTCTCTCTCTCTCTCTCTCAAAACGAACAACTTTTTAAGGCTCCCAGACACTAAGAGGAAAAGGCCAACACATTCCCAAATTAGTACCGTAAGCAAAACCAGAACATATATCCGCATATCCTACGGGTGCTGACACATGTGAGGAGAGCCCTGGGCTGAGGAACACACAGAAAACAGTTGAGGGGCGCAAAAACTTTCAGAAATGCCGTCCCTTCCATCGGGTAATGGGAGCCCCCAAGTTAAGTGTGACTCTGGGGTAATAAAAGCAGAAACAGAACGGTTTTGCTCTCCTTTTTACCATAAAATACGTCACAGCTGACCAGTACATAGGTTTCCAGCTCTGTAAAAATTTGGCCAGACGTCAAGTGTGCGGAGCCCAGTCGGTGAACCGTCAAGTTTGCGCAGCCCGGAGGCGCTCCGCACGAGCGTGCGCTCCCCTTACCGGAGCGCGGGAGGTCAGCCGGCGGTGGAACCGCGAGACGCGGCCGAAGACCTCCTGGCAGTAGCGGTGCAGCTCCTCCAGCTCGTCCTCGATCAGCACGGCGTCCAGGGGCTCGCTCTTCTGAATCAGCTGCTCCCCGAACACGATGAGCTGATCGATCTTGTTGGTATTTAATGTAATTTCCTGTTGGAAACCCTATTCAGAATAGGAGAGAGAGACGATTTCAAAGAAGGAAAGTTTCCCTGAGGATCCAGACGATGTCTACTTCGTTCTTTCACCCAGGACGCGAGCTTCATCGATTTTTTAACAAAGCGACAATAAAGATTTAGAGAATTTATTTTTTTTAAATTTTTTTTTTTTCAACGTTTTTTATTTATTTTTGGGACAGAGAGAGACAGAGCATGAACGGGGGAGGGGCAGAGAGAGAGGGAGACACAGAATCGGAAACAGGCTCCAGGCTCCGAGCCATCAGCCCAGAGCCTGACGCGGGGCTCGAACTCATGGACCGCGAGATCGTGACCTGGCTGAAGTCGGACGCTTAGCCGACTGTGCCACCCAGGCGCCCCAAGATTTAGATAATTTAAAATGACTGTAGGGGGGCGCCCGGGTGGCTCAGTGGGTTGAGGGTCCGACTTCGGCTCGGGTCATGATCTTGTGGGTTGTGGGTTCGACCCCTGCACTGGGCCCTCTGCTGTCAGCGCAGAGCCCGCCGCCTCCTTCGGATCCTCTGTCCCCCAATCTCTCTCTGCCCCTTCCCCGCATGCACTCTCTCTCTCAAAAATAAATAAACATGAAAAAAATAAATAAAACGATTGTGCGCATTTTTTCCCTCTCCCTTCTGGGCACTGACTTTTGCAATTAAAATAATTCTACACTTGATCTTAGCCAAAAGGCCAAGAAGCGGTTACAATTAAAATAATTCTAAAAGTTTGGCAAGGACAGACATCTACTGCCGCTGGGTGTGAGGGCCAAAACTTGTCTTACTGACACTGAGTGGAAACAAAATTTCTCATAATAAACCACCCGTGGGCATTTGGTCCTGCTGACCCAATAATCACCGCATTGGTGCCGTTACATTAAGGAAGGCAAGGGGCGCCTGGGTGGCTCAGTCGGGGTTAAGCGGCCGACTTCGGCTCAGGTCATGATCTCGCGGTCCGTGAGTTCGAGCCCCGCATCGGGCTCTGTGCTGACAGCTCAGAGCCTGGAGCCTGTTTCAGATTCTGTGTCTCCCTCTCTCTGACCCTCCCCCGTTCATGCTTTGTCTCTGTCTCAAAAATAAACATTTAAAAATAAATAAATAGGGGCGCCTGGGTGGCGCAGTCGGTTAAGCGTCCGACTTCAACCAGGTCACGATCTCACGGTCCGTGAGTTCGAGCCCCGCGTCGGGCTCTGGGCTGATGGCTCAGAGCCTGGAGCCTGTTTCCGATTCTGTGTCTCCCTCTCTCTCTGCCCCTCACCCGTTCATGTTCTGTCTCTCTCTGTCCCAAAAATAAATAAACGTTGGAAAAAAAAATAAATAAAAATAAATAAATAAATTAAAAAAAAAAAAAAAAAAAAAAAAAAAAAAAAAAAAAAAAGGAAGGCAAATTTCTATTTTTCAACTTCTTTTAAAAGCCCAGGAGGGAATTACAGTAAAATTAAAGCGAAATGCACATATTTGAGACAGCAGAAGAGGTCTGTTCATGAACCCACTCTTGATACATATGTTCTTCCTGCCACACCCCGCACGTTGCACTCCGACTCAAGAGCTGGGGATAAGAGCACCTTGTGAAGTTCTGTTTGGAACCCTGTGGATGATTATAAATGACAAAGAATACAGAGCCTCATGCCAGTGGCCCCTTGACTGTAAGGAACAGTATCCTCTCTCGTGACAACCCTGCGGGACACAGGTGGGGTCAGCCTGGCTGCTTTAACAATTCTGGAATGTGCTCTCAGGGTGTCAGGTGAAGTTTGTGCTTGGCCGGCTCTCCCCTGCAGAGGTGCATTCTCCCGAGAGGGGCCATGGGTGCAGGCCTTACATTCAACTGGCGCATCTTGTCGTCGGCGTCGCTCTCCGAGAAGTGCTCCACGTTGGTCAGCTGCAGGTCCATCTCCGTGAGCCACACGAGAACGCTCTCCCGGGTCCCCTCGAATTCTTCCCTCTGGTTGGTGAAATGCTGCAGAAGAGAACCGGGTGTTTGGGTGGATGGCAGAAGACAGTTCAGCAAGGTTACTTTTGGCCAAGACAAAAGGGTACCCCAGGAGACCCACAGGGCATCAGGGCCAGTGTGGGGTTGGGAGCCCGGGCTCTGCTCCTGGCTGTGGGATCACAAACAAGTGCCCCAACTTCTCTGAGCCTTCGCGTCTTTGTGGGCAAGTGAGGGTGTGGGACCGCGGACTGCGACGTTTCGGGTCCTTTCAGCAATTCTGTAATTCTCCGAGTCAGTGATTTTCCCAACCTGCCCTTTGAGGAACGCCCTCAAAGTCCGGGCCAGGCACCTTGCCTGTTTTTACCTGTTAGCCTTCTGTGGAAGCTTTTGCTTAACAGAAAGATTTAGTAGCTTCGAGATGGAAAAGTATGGATGTCAGGGTTAAGCCTGGCCTAGTGCCCCATTTGCCTTCACTGAGGTAATCCTGAATGTGTGCCCTCAGAGAAAGAAGACCCAGATTTATCACCTCCAATTAAGGATGCCTCTTGGGTTACCACCTTAGAGATGGGCAGCCGATTCTCAGACAGACAGCATTCAGTGCCAAATGACCATTCACAGTCAAATCGGTGGGAGATAAGGAAATTAATGCATGGGGGGTTGTCTGAAAAGCTAACCCACTCCTTCTTGAGGGTTAAAAAAAAAAAAAAAAAGCCCAGATTTTCATCATCTTAGAATGATTTCAAGAATGTTCTGCCCTGAGAACAGAAGCAGGGGTTAAAATTACTTGCCGCAGCCATAGACCACACTGGCCCGGTCAGTTTGCAACTAGACTCACAAAGGTTAACACCCCAAGCCTTCCACATTCCAGAAATCTCAGGTGAATGCCTATTAGATTTAAAAATCCAACCCAACCTCTGAGGTTAGGTCAATGTGCTCTGAAATTCGGAGGATAATCACTGTCCCCAAGCTCCACAATGCAGAGGGGGCTCTGTCTCCAGCTCTCACAGTGCAAGAACCAACGGGACACACAAAAACGGGCAGATGGGCAAGGCGGGGCCTCTTTCCAGGCGAAGAGGCACCTTTGCCACACCGGGTAATGGCAGCGGCCCAGGCTCTGGGCAGTCTGTGAGCCAACGTGCAGGCCTTCCGGGTATCCAGAATTGGAAAAATGATGCGCTTGTTACCACAACTCACATAACCAGGCCCCGCCTAAGAAGCCTATTCTTGGGCAAACAACCTCTTTAAAAAACATGAATGCTGGCAGCTTCGGCTTAAAGCAAAGGGAAGGCCGACTGGGAGAACGTTCAGGTAGCTGAGGCCGGAAATGAAGTCTACCCATGGCTTCGCTCTAAGCCCGATACCACACATCGCTTCTCCCCGAAAGGCTACAAGTAAGGCGGGTGATGTAAACAAGGTTACTCTGAGTCTCCGCAGGACGGCCGTGACCCGCTTCTGGAGGTTGTCCCAGCGCTGGTTGCCCTCGTGTACCATCTGCTTCAGCTTGCTGGCAGTGTCCGTGCGGTTCTCCCGGGCCAGCCGCCGGTACTGCTTGTTGATGAGCTCCAGCTGCGTGAGCCTCTCGTGGATCTGCCGCTGGAAGGCCTGCGACACACGGGCCGCGTCAGTGCCAAGGCACGCGGGGGGCCAGCCCGCCCCCTCCCCGGCCCCAGACGGCCCGCCTCGAGGGCTTACCCCCCTAGGATGAAGTGGCGGCGGAGAGCCTGCTTCACCTGCCCTGATGCTAAAGAACGGCCTCTCAAGTTCACCGCGTGCCGCGTCTTGCCCGGCAAAGCGGACTCAGCAGCTGCCGGCAGGCTGCGGACTGCGCCGCCCTGGCCAGAGGTGGGGGGAGCCGGCCCCTTAAGGGAGTCACCTGAATTGCCCAGAGGCTTGATTCCCAGGAGCAGCGGGCTGGAGGGGGGCCCTTACCTCGAACCTCTTCAGCTCTTCTTTGGCATTTGTGTACAACACCTCTGAGGAATTCGGGTAGGCTGCTGTCCTCTCGGCTGACTTGAGCCAGTCCTCAAAGCGGGAGTAATCATCTAGAAATTTCTGCCACAGACGCCACGTCTCTTCGATTCTGGTAGGAGGAAAGCACCTCAATATAAGCCAGCCATTTCAACAATGAGCTTCCATTTTTTTTTCCCCCTCCCTTGATGGGCCCAATTCCCGACACCCCTCGCACTGGCACTGTTTAGGGGAAGAGACCCTGATATCCCTCTTCTAAGAAATAACCAGAAACATCCCCTTCTCGGTCAGGACACCTTCTGTCTAGGACTGCCCTTCAGAGTTCCTGAAGTTCACAGAGGTTAGCAGGCAGGAGACAGAGCTCCCACTACTTTGTGGCTAGGGACACAGAGGCACAGTGGCCAGCGTGGTTACACCTCAAGGCCCAGGACTGCTGGGGAAAGCTGTTGCCCTGATTATATTTTTTTCTTGAATAATTCACTTCATGCGCACTGGTCACACCTACTGAGCCTTCTCTGCCAACAGCCTTGGAAGCGGAGTGAACAGAACACAGCTACTCTTCCTGAGATCAGAAGGACGCACGGAGTCTGGCTGACCATGTTCAAAACGTTTAGGGGCGGCTCATTTCTTACTTCATTCGCCGTTCCATTGACATGGCGCAGATGTTCCTCCAGCGTCTGTCCAGGCTTCTGGTGGTCTGCTGGATGGAGTCACACTCGGTCTCGTTGGCACAGGCATCGGAGTCGTGCAGTAGGACATCGCAGATGTTAAACACAGATTCCACCCCTGCGCTGTGTTGTTCGATGTCTCGCTGCAGGTCCTACGGTTTTAATAGAGCAAGGAGCGCCTTGGGGTGGTGGTGGAAAGATTGGCATCAGAGGATCTCCACTCCCCCGAGACCCTCTTCTAGCCCAGGGGGCACAGGCCTCATGCACGTCCACCTTGGGATCAGTAACGATGACTACGTCCCCCCCACCTCTGCACAACCCTTGTGCCGTAGCACCCGGCAAAGCTTCAACACTGGCAACAACGGGATTTATTTGTTGAACTGGCTAGAGGGGGTAGGAGATCAAAGGGTACCCTCTTCTGAGAGCCCACTGCCCCACAGACTCTGGGGAGGCATGGCATCCACCCAATATCACCGGACCACAAGGGCCTCCCATTTAGACATGGCTCCTGGGAGGTCTTCCTTGGGAATCTCTTCAGAAGGACCTAAAACTTCAGCAATAGAAACTCTTAACTTTTTATGGGTCACAGAATTCTCCAATCTACTGAGACCTCTGGTCCATCTTCACACACCCCCTTCCCCCCCCCCCCCCCCCCCGCCAATCATGCATGCAGCTGCATGCTGTCCACAGCCTCTCCATGAGCCCATCCTAGGGCTCCATAGCCCCAAAGGAAGAGTCTGGGAGTAGAGACCCCACTTCCCCAACGGATGGGGTCCAAATGAGGGGGCAGGGTCTCTCTGGAGTCTTGTGCCAAACACTGCTACAGTTCCTAGATTCAGCAGAAAGAGAATTCGTGAAGAGACAATGCATGGTTATGGGGAAAAATGGAAAACCTGTTTAAGAATAAACACAGCTTTGGGGTGCCTGGGTGGCTCAATCGGTTAAGAGTCTGACTCTTGGCCGTTGAGCATCCGACTTCAGCTCAGGTCATGTTCTCACGGCTCTTGAGACTGAGCCCCATGTTGGGCTCTGTGCTGACAGCTCAGAGCCTGGAGCCTGCTTGGGATTCTGTGTCTCCCCCTCTCTCTACCCCTCCCACACTCATGCTCTGTCTCTCTCTGTCTCAAAACTAAATAAACAACAACAACAACACATTAAAAAACAAAATGAGTCCGACTCTTGGTATCGGCACAGGTCACGATCTCGTGGTTTTGTGAATTCGAGCCCCACCTCGGGCTCTGTGCTGACAGTGTGGAGCCTGCTTGGGATTCTCTCCCTCCCACTGCCCGCCCCCCCTGCCCCTCCCCCGCTCATGCTGTCTCCGTCTCTCTCAAAAATAAATTAAAAAACTAAAACAAACAAACAAAACCTCTTAAAAAAAGGATAAACACATCATTTTCAGGTATTGCCCAGAGAATACTTCTGCACACCATGGGAGGGCTGGAGGAGGGAGAAAGGAGAAAGGAGGAGCCTGTTTATTTTGCATTCTGGATGAATCAGGCTTCTCCAGGTATCTAACTTCTGTGGTAAGTGAAAACAGACCACGCTGCTAATCTCAGTATCCAAAGGACATTATGAAGAAACAGCAAAGACAAAGCTAGATCAGCCACTGTTGGCGTAAGTTCCCCGGGTTAAACTGGAGAGATTATTTTATAAACTGCCTGCCACTGTCTACAGAAAGGCAACATAAAAGTTCATTCTGGGTCACCTCAATTATTTAATCGTTTTGGAAATTACTATTAGATAAGACTAGTATTTTCTTACTTTTCTTCTGATAAATGTACAATTTTGATCATTCTCTGCTCAGGCGGATATGAAAGAATAAAACGTTAATGCTCAAACCACATTTTAAATCAAACAGTTTAAAAAAAATTTTTTTTTTTTTTAAATTTGAGAGAGGGAGAGAGAGAGAGAGCACAAGCAGGGGAGAGGGGAAGAGGGAGAGAGAATCTTAAGCAGGTTCCACACTCAGCATGGAGCTCAACGTGGGGCTTGATCCCACACCCCTGGGATTGTGACCTGAACTGAAACCAAGAGTTAGTCGCTCAACCGACTAAGCCTCCCAGGCGCCCATAAATTAAACAGTTTTTAACAGGATCCTAACTGATTAAAAATGAGCACGATGAATTATATTAAGAAAATGTGTTTTCTAGAGGTGCCTGGCTGGCTGGGTTGGGGGAGCTTGTGACTCTTGGTACTGGGTCATGAGTTTCAGTCCCACGCTGGGTATAGGGATTACTAAAAGAAATAAACTTAAAAAAAAATAAATAAAAAGACAGCAGAGGGTGCCTGGGTGGCTCAATTGGTTAAGCATCCAAGTCCTGATTTTCGCTCAGGTCATGATTCCATGGTTTGTGAGATCAAGCCCCATGTTAGGCTCTGTGCCTGACAGTGGAGAGCCTGCCTGGGATTCTGTCTGTCTCTCTCTCAAAATAAATAAATAAACAAAACATTAAAGAACAAAAAAAGAAGAAGAAAGTGCATTTTCTAGTTTGTCACTCTATGTGTCCTATGAAGAGCCATGTACAGGGTGATTTTTTTTTTTTTTTTTAAGCTCTGCAGTCCAGGACAAGTGGCGGAAGTCTTGCTGGGGTCCATGCAAGTACCGGCTTTCAAATTACTAAAGTTTAAATAGAACTCAAGCTTTAAGAATTCTCGCCGGCTCGCAGAATTGTCATGGGCTTCCTAAAATGTATTAGCACTGGTAAATGTCTCTTTTGACTTCATTAAAATAATAAGGAATCCTAACATTGGTGTTATATGAGTAATAGTGGCAGTTTTATTTAAAAAAAAATTTTTTTTAACATTTATTTTTGAGACAGAAAGAGACACAGCACGAACAGGGGAGGGGCAGAGAGAGAGGGAGACACAGTATCTGAAGCAGGCTCCAGGCTCTGAGTGGTCAGCACAGAGCCCGATGCAGGGCTCGAACCCACGGACCGCGAGATCGTGACCTGAGCCGAAGTCGGACACGTAAGCGACTGAGCCACCCAGGCACCCCAATAGTGGCAATTTGAATTGAAAAATGGTACCTGCCCCTGACCTCAGCTGGTAGGGTCTGGTTGAAAATTACTGAAAAGGTCCAGTCTATGGATAAATATGAGGGCTGCATATTTTAATAGACTATTTGCAGTTTCTCTACCTTATTTGTTCAGCTTATATTGAATAAAATGGCGATAGAAAACTAACAGACAGGGTGAATGGGAGAGCAAGAAATGAGCTCTGTGATAGTTTATAGACGACTATCAACATTTTGGTTAACCAAATTGCAAAAATTTTCAAAATTTCCAAACCAGACATTTAAAAATTTTTTTTTTTTCAACGTTTATTTATTTTTTTGGGGGGACAGAGAGAGACAGAGCATGAATGGGGGAGGGGCAGAGAGAGAGGGAGACACAGAATCGGAAACAGGCTCCAGGCTCTGAGCCATCAAGCCCAGAGCCTGATGCGGGGCTCGAACTCACGGACCGTGAGATCGTGACCTGGCTGAAGTCGGACGCTTAACCGACTGCGCCACCCAGGCGCCCCTCCTAACCAGACATTTAAAACACAGCAGCATGATCTACGGATTATAATATGCACTAGTTACTTGGTAAAATATAGAGTAGTGAAGCATACTGAAAAAATGCGAACCATTTAAGTGCCAAACGAGGGACATGTTACGGACTAAACCGATCCCACCACTGATTCCCAGTGAGGCATGAGCATGCACAGTAAATTAGATTTCAAAAACTGCGTAAGTGCAATTTGAAGAAGGGGACTTAAGAAACAACACAAGACGATGTAAAAGACTTTTGCCGATGGTTCTGGAAACCGTTTGCGTTGTGTTTCTGTTCCTGAGCAGGTGACCAAGAGCACTGAAGCTGAGGAAGAGTGTAACAGGGGTGGGAGGAATGAGGAGGAAGATCCAAGGTAAGAGGTCGGGGAGAACACGACCAGGAAGGAGGAGAATACAAAAGGAACTAAAAAAATAAGATAAAGGGAGAAAAGAAGAAAGTCAGTCTCGGGGCGGGGGAGGGAGGTGGGGGGCAGAAAATCACGTGGGGTGGGGCTCCCATGGTGGCTCCAGATTGACTCTGGGGGGAGGGGCTTGGGTTGGCAAGCCAGTGGGGCAGGTGGTCGTGGCTTGTGGTTTATGGAGGTTGGTGTTTAGCTGAGTTGGCTTGCTGGGAAGGGGGCTACTGGTAATTACAGAATGGGGGATACCTAACAGCACCAGCTCCCCATGTTAGCATCTGGCACCCCACAGTGAACCAGGGAGCCAAAGAAAACAGGAGAGAAATGCCCAAGGCTTAATGAAAGTGGTTCATGTTAGAAGTGTCACAAAGGTTGCTACCACTTTCTCTGAAGATGATCTATGCCACAGAAATAACAACGCAACCCTTATTGCTTCAGGATTTCTGCATAAGAGAAACAAAAACGACCCTCATAAGGTTGACCTCTTACCCAGGGTGCTCCCCAGAACATTGCAATGAGGATCTGGGAAGCACTTTTGCGGGCTTGAGGGCTTCTGCAGAAGGCACTACTAGATGATCCCAAACTTTTAGGTCTTATTTCTGGAAACAATCATGCAACTTATTATACTTAGTGATAGAAACTCAAGTAAGGTTTTTTTAACAGCCCACATATAATTCTTTTGTGTGACACATTTCTGTTTTTCATGTTTTTCGTGAAGGCTTTAAGGTCTGGTTTTGGTATAATTTTTTTTTTAAACAAAAATACTAAAAGTTTGCTCAGGACATGGGTGGTAAGTGGAATTTTGAGTGCCCAAAGATAACCATGTCCTTGTCCCCAGAATCTGTGAATACGTTGGGCTACATGTCAAAGGAGAATTCAAGTTGCCAATTAGCTGACCTATTATCCAGGTGGCCTAGTGTGATTAGGGTCCTTAAAAGTGGCAGAGGGAGGTAGAAGGGTCAGTCAGAGGGAGGAGGGACTGTGAAGGAAAAGCACAGACAGATGCCATGTTGCTGGCTTTGCAGATGGAGGAAGTGGCCATGAGCCAAGCAATGTGGGCGGTCTCCAGAAGCTGGAAAGGGTAAAAAAAATGGGTTCTCCCCTGCGGCTGCCACAAAGAAATGCAGCCCATCTGACACCTTCATCTTAACCCGGGGTCACACTTCTGACCTCCAGAACTGTAAGATAATAAATTGGGGTCTAAGTTGCTAAATTTGTGGTAAATTTGTTAAAGCAATCATAGAAAACTCCTACAACATCTAACTTCCTTACAGTAACGGTAGTCCTAAACACCAACTCTTTGATTGGCTTTGGATTACTACGAGATAAGAACTCCTTGATGGTGATTCTGAGTTCTGTGAAGAGGGAAGCTTCAAATCAACCACAGTGAAATTATGGACCATTTCAATACAGGACCAAACCAGGCCCGGAGGATGGCAGCTGCTCCAAATTGTATCCTTTGGGGGATACAGTCCCTGCAATTTAATGTTTTGGCACACTCAGGTTTATAAAACATTGACACACATTATTGACTCCTGCCAAATTTTTCCTCTGAAAGGAAAAATATACTCCGCTTCTGTTTATCTGAAAAAACTCACCACTCAGGGTGAATTGCTATTTGCAAGACCTGTCTGTAAAGAGACTGCTCAGGGAATTTATCTTAGTGGATCAAACTTGCAAACAAAGCTGATAATGTCCAGTAGCTGTGACTCCACTGAGAAGGCCATTAAAATCCGTTCAATGTCCATTAACATGGTACTTCTATCAGTATTCATTTCTCCACAAAGCAAAGACAGCATTGAGATGGTCTCCATGAAAAAGACATACTTAAATTTCTGAGGCTAAGTATTTTTACTTAGTAGCATTGCTAAATCATACTAATTTGAAAGTCAGAGAATAGGCATTGTTTAAACAGGAAATAGTAATAGACCGAATAAAGATCTAAGTCAAGAGTAATGGCTCTATTTTATGGTAGCATGAGATGTCACTTATTCCCGTTAAAAAGACTGACTTGAACTCAAGGGAATTCGTCATCAATTTATCATCACTTCTGCCCTCGAATCTAAGAAGTTTCAGCCCTAGTTCTTTCTTTAAGAACAGCTGTTACCTGTGGGTGAATCTTCCTGGTGAGCTGACAGGTAGCAAACACTAAGACTTTGGAGATAATGTGAAGAAAACATGTATGAATCTGAGAACCTGATGACAACCATATTGCTTATATGGTCAAAACAGAATCTGCTCACAGGTCTGAGAAAAATCTATGAAGGTGAAGGAAAGCTACTGAAAGGATAATGTAAACTTAATTGTTTTTTAAGTAGGCTCCACACCCAGCATGGAGTGCAGTGCGGGGCTGGAACTCACAATACCGAGATCAAGACCTGAGCTGAGATAAAGAGTTGGACACTTGGGGCCCCTGGGTGGCTCAGTCAGTTGAGCGTCCGACTACGGCTCAGGTCATGATCTCGCTGTCTGTGAGTTTGAGCCCCACGTCGGGCTCTGTGCTGACAGCTTAGAGCCCAGAGCCTCCTTCGAATTCTGTGTCTCCCTCTCTCTCTGACCCTCACCTGCTCACGCTCTCTTTCTCAAAAATAAAAATGAACATTAAAAAAAAAAATTTTAAAAAAGAGTCAGATACTCAACCAACTGAGCCACCCAGGTGCCCCAATACAAACTTAATTTAATTTAATGTTTTTTTTAGAGTTTATTTATTTTGAGAGAGTGCAAGTGAGCGCTGAAGAGGGGCAGAGAGAGAGGGAGAGAGAATCCTAAGCAGGCTCCTCACTGTCAGCACAGAGCCTGATGCGGGGCTCAATCTCATGAACCTCAAGATAATGAGTTGGGTGCTTGGGGCACCTGGGTGGCTCAGTCATTTAAACATCCGACTTCGGCTCAGATCACGATCTCACGGTTCACGGGTTCGAGCCCCGCGTCAGGCTCTGTGCTGACAGCTCAGAGTCTGGAGCCTGTTTGGGATTCTGTGTCTCCCTCTCTCTCTGTGTCTCTGCCTCTTATAGTCTATCTGTCTCTCTCTCTCTCTCTCTCTCTCAAAAGTAAACATTAAAAAAAAACAAAAAAGAGTCGGACGCTTAACTGACTAAGCCACCCAGGCATCTTAAACTTAATTTTAAAAATATGGGGCGCCTAGGTGGCGCAGTCGGTTAAGCGTCCGACTTCAGCCAGGTCACGATCTCGTGGTCCGTGAGTTCGAGCCCCGCGTCAGGCTCTGGGCTGATGGCTCAGAGCCTGGAGCCTGTTTCCGATTCTGTGTCTCCCTCTCTCTCTGCCCCTCCCCCGTTCATGCTCTGTCTCTCTCTGTCCCAAAAATAAATAAATAAACGTTGAAAAAAAAATTAAAAAAAAAAAAATAAAGACAAGCTCCAGGCACTGCATAGGAGAATAAACTTGTGAATACGAGCCCATGGAAGTCAGGAAAGTGAACTTGATAAGTCAGTGACATCAATGAGCACCCACCAGGTTAGTGTGATGTTAACACTGGCAGGACTCAGTGGTTTCACACTGTGGAGTTTCCAGGGTTGGCGCTGAGGGTTATGTAACTGATGAGAGAAATGTACAGAGTACCAAAGGGGCTTCCTAAGCATTTTGTTTATCATACCTTTCCCCTCCTAGCATCAGTTGTATTGTCCAATGAAAACTTTTCCTGGTTAAAAAATTTATTTTTCTTTCAATTCATTGCCTCCCAAAACGATACGACCAAAAACAAAACAAAGATCCAAGTTTAAAAAAATACATAAGCAAAAAACCTTATTTACCGCTAAGACCTCTTTCTCAAACACTGATCTCACAAAGAGGTATGTGAACGTGGTGGCAGAGGGGCACTCAAGACATGTCATCTCACACATACAAGGACATGGACACTGGTCAGTTTTCTCTGGAAAAACACACCAATATTATGAAATGTGAACACGCTAAAAGACACAGCCACTACGGGGAAGGTCTGAGTTAGCAGATATCATAGGCACCTATATGCTGAAAAAAGTTTGTTTGCCCACCTGCTGCTCGGCGAGCCTCTTCTGGATCTCTTGATCGTCACAGACGTCATAAACAACAGGCTTAGAAAGCTCTGACTCAATTCGAGCCAACCAGGTGCGAAGGTTGCTCATGTTTTTGTCCAACTGCTGAATAAACGCAAAGGTCTCCTTCAGCTTCTTCACCCTAAACGTATTTGCAGGAAAAAAAGGAGGTTAAAAAAAAAAAAAAGCCCAACGTCGAGTGGTGAGAAAAAGAAGGTGTCACAGGATAAAAAGCAGCTTATGTTGGTTATTGATTTTATAGCAGGAACAGCTCTCACGTCACGGATAGGAGTTTTCACAGAATATGTGACACTTCACAAATTGCTGGTCTGGTTGATTTTCAAATGCACTATGAGTTAATCCACCCCTACAAATATGAAGTCCTATCTTTCCAGTAGGATCCCCTAAGACCCAGTACCTCTTTCTAGGGCTGCAGAGGAAAGAGGAGATGCTATCCCCGCTCTCTCTAGGTTAAAACAACCACGCTTGATTTCTGTCCAGTTTCTGTCTTGGGTATGCCTGAGATCGCGGCGGTCAGGGACATTCCCCGATGGTTTAAAGACGTTACGTGCCTGGCTCGCTTGGTGATTATCTGGCCCATGATGACGCTCGTGGAACCCTCCTCTTGAGCAAGCACAAAACATATGCTAAAGCCCACCGCATCCAATCTAAGGGGTTGAGGGTGCCACACACATATACCCAGCCCGTTACGGGGCCGCTGTGCCAGGCCAAAAAGGGAGGAGGGAGTGGGGAGGAGGGACAGGCCAGGATAATCTGCAAGCACCGTTCTAAATCCATCTGCCTCCTACTCCGGGTGGAGCGGATTTGAACGGACACACACGGCGTCAGTATAATTGGTGAGCTCCCTGGCGCCTCAAGGTACTGCCGGGGGGGAAACGGCTTGTTCTGGGGATCTGTGGATTCTCAGCGAATCTCAGCGACTTGAAGTAATAGCCGTGACGCCAAGTTCCCATTGACCAAGACTCAGGTTACAAGGTGCCTTCAGAACTCCATCCCACAGCACTACGGAAAGAAAAACTGAGGCTCCAACTCACCAGCAATGCACTGTATTCCCTGCCACCATCATTTCTTCCCAGGTTGCCTAGGACCAGTTCCCTGGCGCCCTCCTTGCCCTCCTCCTCCTCCCCACCTGTGGGTCTGCGGCCAGAGTGTACATTTGGGGTGGCATGGCCGATCCACGCATGCTCCGCTGCTTTCACAGTCCACGCCCCACCCTGTCGTGTCAGTTTAATCCCCTGACCTTTTCAAGTTGTCCAGCATGCAGTGGCCTCTCTGCCTCTTTCCCTGCACTCTGCAAAGTGGCTCCCCTTCCCTTCTCCTGGAGCCTCCAGCACGGCTCACCGAAGACACTGGGGGGCCCCTGGCCCACGTGCTCCCGCAGCACCTGGGACCTCCTGCCCTGTGTCGCGTCTGCGTCTCTCATTCGCTATCCACCCATCGCAACAGAGCCCGTGCTGGCCAGGCTGCACGGGGCTCCCTACCTCTGCCAGCCCAGTACCTCCCACACTGCCTGGTGGGCGGCGTTGACAAACATTTGTTGCATGAATAAATGCGTAAGGGCATCTCCACTACAAACGTAGACCACAGAATTGTGTGTTTTTTTTTAATTTTTTTAAATGTTTTCATTTATTTTTGAGAGACAGAGCACAAGTGGGGGAGGGGCAGAGAGAGAGAGAGGCAGACACAGACTCCGAAGCAGGCTCCAGGCTCTGAGCTGCCAGCACACAGCCTGACGTGGGGCTCAAACTCATGAACCGCGAGACCACGACCCTGAGCCTAAGTCGGATGTTTGACCGCCTGAGCCACCCAAGCGCCCCAGAATTGTGTGTTTTAATTTTTATTTATTTATTTTTGAATCCTACCATCAACCAAATCAACCCTGGGGACTGACGTCTAGCTCCAGCTCTCTTACCAGCTGGTTTTCTGATTTAGGAAAAATCCTTGTGTTTCAGCCTCCTCATCTCTAGTAGGCTTCTGAGGTCCCTCAAGGTCCAGGGAGGTGATAATATCTGGGTGAAGTTACGGCCAGAGTTCTGGAAGTGAGCAGACCTGGGTCTAAGTCCCATTGCACCATTTATGGGCTTTGCACACTGCAAGGAGCCCAACTGTCCTGATTCCCAGTTTCCTGGTCATCCACCTTGCAGGTGGTTCTGAGCCCCAAAACAAAAGGACGTGTGTCAAGTCTTTGGCACAGAGCGAGAACTCAATATTAGTTCTTATTGCCACTGGGATTACACGATGCTACAACACCACCTCATTTACACGACACCGGACCTCACAAAGTCCTTTCATAAATATTTATTCTCAACAGTGCCAGGAGGGAGGCCAGCTTAGGAGGCGGCCACGGAGTCTGGTGGTAAAGAGCACAGACTTTGTGGTGAGGGCCTCGGTTTGAATCCTAGCTCTGTTTAAGCTCATCTGAAAAACTGTCAACAGCAGTTAGTCCCTTCCTTCACTGGATGGCTGAGAGGGTTGAAGGAGATATAAATACATGAAATGCATTTGGCACTGTGCCTAACAGAGATAAATGCCCAGAAACCACGATCGAGAGGATTTTCATGGTGGTTAAGTTTTTCCAAATTACAATCTTACTGCAAATACCACAAGGAGTTCCTTTCAAAGCCTCAAGATGATTTATTAAAAAGGAAGAAACAGAATCTGGGACCAGGCTTGGATGCAGTTGTAACCTAGATCCTGCCTTCGTCCCTGTGGCTTTCGAGGGACACCCTCCTCCCCCCAGTATCTTGTCACCCTGACTGCCTAGGGATCAGAAAAGGACATGCCAGACAATGCCAGAGGAGCTGGGAAACCCAGGCCCTATTGGACAAGGAGTCTTCCATGCAGTTTGCAAGGGGCTGCCCTTCTGGAAGCTCTGGCTGGAGAGGCAGCCCAGCCCTGAGAGCTCCCTAGAATGGAGGGGAGAGGAGGGTCAGCAGCCTCCGCACAGCTCTCCTGCCTCCACCTCCATCCAGCACCTGACCCTATGCCATCCTCAGCATCCCAGCCTCTATTTTAAAAAGAAAAGCGCTAAAATGCAATTCTTTAAATGGGGGGGGGGGGGGGGGTGCGGCTAACAGACAAAAGAACCTGGATGTAAACAGAGACGAAGCGACCTTGAATCCTATTAATCCCAGGGTGAGACGTACAATAAGTGGGGGTGGGGCGTGGTAGGAGGCAGGTGGAAGAATAATTTACTTGGCTTCACCAGGACTGATACTCCAGGCCAGTGACGTCCAAAATGGAGCGCTCAAGACAATCCAATGGAGTATGGGAACAAAATATTAGACTTTCTAGTGCTATCCCATTCTTTTGAAGCGTCTGCACTGGGCACACTTTAGAATTCACAAACTTTACGACCACGTGGAACAACTACAGACCACGCTGACACGTACCTGTGCCAGGTCTGTCGCGCTTTATACACGGGCAACTCATTTAACCCTCCTGGCAATGCTAGGAGATCAGTACTATTAGCATCCCCATTTGACAGAGGAGGTAACTGTGGCACAGGGATCAAATAACTTGCCCCAGTCACATGACGATTAAATGGCAGAGGCAGGATTTCAACCTGGGCATGCTGTTCTTAGGCTCTTTCCTCATGGCAACTCATATAAACCTACATACGCTAACGTGCACGCACGAGCCCATGAGATAACGTTAGGCACGGGATGCCTTTTGTTGCTGTAGGGAACATGACTAGAAGTCCAGAGTCGTGGCTCTAGGATACGCTGCGGGGGTAGAAGCCCGTCCACCAAGTGCTATACTTCGGGTGCTCCCAGTTGCCCCTCCATGATTTCCTTTCAGTAAGCATTGAACCATGTGCTTTGTCTTGGATCCTGTGCAGATCCCAAGGATTCAGGAGACAACTGAAATACAGATCTTATTCCCGAAGAGCTGATAATCTAACTTAGATTGAATTTCGACATTATAATAACAATATAGGAGGCGTTTCATAAATATCTTTTGAACGAGTAAAGGAGGTTCACCCATACCTTCAAATTTGTCTTTTTCAGAAAACACATAGCTAGGTTCTATGTTAAAGGAAAGAGGGAAAGGTCAGAGCACCTCTAAGCCATCTTGCCACAGAACAATTTGCTGCCACACTGCAAGCCCTACATGCTCCTCTTCGTATTTTATTATTTTTTTTTTATTAAATTTTTTTTTTAACGTTTGTTTATTTTTGAGACAGAGAGAGACAGAGCATGAACGGGGGAGGGGCAGAGAGAGAGGGAGACACAGAATCCGAAAGAGGCCCCAGGCGCTGAGCTGTCAGCACAGAGCCCGACGCGGGGCTCGAACTCACAGACCATGAGATCATGACCTGAGCCGAAGTCGGACGCTTAACCGACCGAGCCACCCAGGCGCCCCTCCTCCTTGTATTTTAACTGCAGGTCCTTTAGCATGTAGAGAATAGTCCTGAAATGGAAATTATTCCATATAGATGAATTTGATATTAAAAGCCTCCATCACACATTGTAAGCCTTAGGTCTGAGACATAGAATGATGCTAGCCGGACTTGGTCTGGTTCCATACAGGGCAAGCGAAATATTGACAGGCCCACAAATCATACGTACACTTAGGTCAAATTAAAGAGAAAGAGAAGGTAGGAGGAAAAGAAAAGAAGAACGTTGCCAAGAAGCTATAAAAGATTCACCTAATCAGGATCCAACCTTACCCCTATGTCCCAACGTCCGACTGAGGATGTAATATCCAAAAGTGCATGGTGATTTAAATAAATGTTGTTGTTGTTGTTGTTTTTAGATAATCCCGTCACAACTTACTCTAGGAACCCTCACGTGTACTGTTGAGTTTGTAGCGTATTCTATGCAGATACTGTAATCTGATTATCACCTTTCCAGGGTCAAGAAGTATGGGTCATTTGCCAACCCAGGCAACCAACCTCCATGTTAGGCCTTGTTAATATCGCTCTTGGAAAAATTTAAATCTCGAGTTCATGTTGAGAAACAAGGAAACCCATTCAGAACCCAGACCGCTGGCACAGGGAAGCAACCACAATATTGCATCACATCAACCATGGAGGCAGTTTGTTTACGTGGCTCATCGTCTCTAACTTGCCCATGTTTCACCCAGGTGCACCACATATAGAAATCCTGTTTCTCTACAAACAATAAGTGTGATTTCCCAAGTCAAAGTCTAATTCTGAGGATTGGGAGAACAACATTTTTAGGTGCAAAGGGGAAGTTTCTCGCCTGTGTAGATTACTGGAAGACCTTTTTATATGAAATCAAACAAAAATAAGAATTTTTACTAAGAGTAGCTACAAATTAGGAGATCTTTTGCAGGGATTATGGGTAGAAATGCAGCAGATAATCAAGGTGAATAAAGTTTTATTTTAATAGTGATAGATCAGAATACAATACTTATGAGCCCCGTCTCCCTCTAAAACAAACAAAACCAAATCTGGTTAGTATCATTCTATGTAGCAGACCTAAGGCTTACAACATGTGATGGAGGTTTCTAGTATCAAATTCAACTATATGGAATAATTTACACTTCAGTCCTATTCTCTACATGCTAAAGGGTCTACAGCTAAAATACAAAGACCTTAGATCATCATCAATGAAAAAAATCCTATGCCAATGTGGACAGCATAACTTAAAAAATACTGAAAACCGAGATGGTCAAAATATCTGAATTTGTGCAGAAACAAACAGCTACTCAAACCTTGGGGGCAGCTGTCAGCTGCTAAAAACACCATACAGATTCTGTACAACTACATCTTTTTACGTGACTAAACAGCTTTATAGTAAGATAATCAATTACTCCAAGATCTTGAAGCCCTGATTTGAGACATTCGAGCTAATCGTCTCTTTGAAGCATTCATGTCGCCAGAGGACTTCCATTTTCCACACAGCATAATCACCCCTCTCCCTTGCTTGTCAAAAGCTGGGCGCAGATGCCACGCTCGCGAGCTGACACTGGGAGAGAACCCATCCCCCCCTCCCCATGGCTGAGCGCACACGCACACACACACACACACACACACACACACACACACACTCCACAGCCACCATCTCATCCATCGCTCCTATTGTAACCAAAATGAGGGAGCAAGAAAGGGAGACATACAGAGGCAGCAGCCACCCCTCGGCCATATGCTGGGCTGATGGCTGAAATGGCACTTACTGTTGATGAGAAAAAACCATTCCTTCTGTTTAGGGGAAGCTCCAAGTTCCCGGCTGCACCTCCACCTCCCGGGCCAAGGCAGCCCCTCCCCCGGCCACCCGCCAGTCCATCCCCTGGCTCAGCATCCAAGCGGCCGCCCTCCCGCAGGCTCGGGCCACAAAGCAGCGCCCCCAGGAAGGGAGCCGACCTGCCTCTCGGCTCACTGCAGTTTTAATCTCCGTTTTCTCCCTTCCAATAAACAAATATCTCCAGCTCCTTCCTCTCTCTCTCACACACACAGTCTTTGTTCTGACGCTACAGGATTGCAATGCTGGGGGAAGAAAGTCACAGTGTTATCTTGGCTGTGGGTTATTTATGAAGTGCTGTAAACAGTGGGAAGAGAAACATTTAGGTTTGGGGCACGGGAAAGAGGATTTCTGTCCTCCTCAAACCAAAATTTGGCTTCAGATTGGAAAGAACTGGTGAAACTGGAAACCCCTGAGTCCAACAGGGATACCCTCCTAGGGTCCTCCTGAGGAAGAAATTTCCAGGGAATGCGGGGGTGGGAGGTGGGTTTCTGCCCTGCCTTTTTAGCCCTGTGCATCCTGGTTTAGGAAAAGGCAGAGAGTTCACCAACTCCATTCCTCCGCCTTTTGCAAAAAAATTCTATGTTATAGCACAAATGGAGTTCAAGACTTTGCAGAGGAAGAAGATTTTGCAATTTTCCTTGTTAGCTCCTCCCAGGATTGACCATAATGTCTCTGAAAATTCCTCCATATCCTTAATCTGGGTTTCTCTAGGGTATCCCAAGTGGCTGTTTACCAGAGCACCCTTGGTTTGTGTCCAGCCCCTTTCAGACTTACTCTCAGCCTTATTTGAAGCCTCAACAATATCATTTCTCATGGGTCCCTAAAGCCCAACATACCGTAATTATTATATCCCCACCTTGAAACACAGCGAGCACATTCTAGACCCGTGAAATTAAGAGGACAGGTTTGGAAACCGTTCTCCCCAAATGCAACATCTAACTGGTGCCTACACGCTTAGCTGTCCCTGGGACCTGCTAAGTATGATCCCCCAAAGACTAGTACATTGGACCTGCTGATGCTGCCCGATGCTGTCCGTTCACTGACCCCCTGGTGGTTGCGGTCTTCTTGAGGAAACTCCCCAACCCTCAGGGCCCAGGAGCAGCAGCCCCATGCTCCGGAGGGGGAATGATCAGGCTGATGGGAAGGAAAATGGAGATGGGGAGGGTGACCTCACATCTGGCTTCTCCTGCACTAAAATCTCTAAATCCTTCCAGTTGTACTGGATCAGGCCAGAGCAAGTCAACTCTATGACTAGCAGCATTGTTTGGTCTTCCAAAATAACCTTGAGAAAATACAGATAAAAAGAGAGCAAGGAAAAACTTTATCAATTTAAAAAGGCACACATCTCCCTGCCCATTCTGCAAGGGATGGAAAACACTCCCAACACACGGTCGCCATGGTAATAACTGCCAGGTTTAAATGACAAAATTTTAATTGCTACTATTGTGAAACAGGTGGGGTTTTCACGTTTGGTAGGTGAAATGTGAAAATTATGCTTAGTTAAAAAGTTTCTTTTCGTGGACTTGATTCTTCTGATAGTGAGAACTATCTAGTCTAAACAGGGAGGGATCATATGGGAGCATGCCTGAGCAAGTCCCCCCTTGAAACACTGGCTTAAGGATATCAAGTCTGCTAATGACGTTGCCATCAAGAGAAATTAAATTTTTTTTTTTAAATCTGTATTTTTTAGAGAGACCATGAGCAGGGGAGGGGCAGAGAGAGAGAGGGAGACACAGAATCTGAAGCAAGCCCTAGGCTCTGAGCTGACAGCGCAGAGCCCAACGTGGGGCTCAAACTCACGGACAGTGAGATCATGACCTGGGCCAAAGTCAGAGGCTTAAGTGACTGAGCCACCCAGGCGCACCAACCATCAAGAGAAATTAAAGAGAAAGGTAAAAACATTGAGGACATTTTTTCTTAAGGAAAAGAAAAAATAAAGCCCCCGTGGTTCCTTTTTCCATAATGAACATTCAGAAAAAACAGATAAGCAAAAAGAAAACCGAAATCACTGATGATGCCAACACCAACAGATAACCAATGTAAACATTCTGGGGTATGTCTTTCCATCCAGTGGTCCCGTCTGTTTTAGGCACTGACAGCCTTGACCAGATCATTCACACATACTGCTAGCAAAAGTCTTTAAAAAGAGCCTCCTGGGGCGCCTGGGTGGCGCAGTCGGTTAAGCGTCCGACTTCAGCCAGGTCACGATCTCGCGGTCCGTGAGTTCGAGCCCCGCGTCGGGCTCTGGGCTGATGGCTCAGAGCCTGGAGCTTGTTTCTGTTTCTGTGTCTCCCTCTCTCTCTGCCCCTCCCCCGTTCATGCTCTGTCTCTCTCTGTCCCAAAAATAAATAAACGTTGAAAAAAAAAAAAATTTAAAAAAAAGAGCCTCCTTCTCCTCAGCTACTTCTCCCCAGGTCTCTGAAGAGGCTCCACAACCAGCCAAAGTGACTTACCAAAGACAGACTGACCAGTGGCCACAGGGCTCCTACTTCATAGGATGAAGCTAGGGGTTTACTGAATGCAATGGGGAGGGGTTTCTGGGAAACAAAAGTAGATGGGTTTTTAAGGAGTTCAACTGTTGGGTTTCTGAAATCCAGGTAGACACAGATGAGAAGTAGGACTGAATTTTCCTCTGGCATCAGTCCCACTGAAGGCAAGATGGTGGGGAGGTGGGGGGGGGCGGGCAGGACCCCCTTTTCAGAGCTTTGGTCTGTGCTGGCTGAAGCAAGCCAACTCTGTACCTTTTGTCCATCATCCAACATCCCATGCCTAAAGTGTTCCCACTAATAGGTAGCCGAGCTGCCTCTAAACAGGATCACACATATTGGTAGTTCTGAAAACTTCTCGTAATTTAGTTGTCTCTCCTGCACTGACATTTTGCTGGGTCAGTCCTCAAAGATATTACCTAAGAAAACATGAAGGGGGAGGAGCTAATAGCTACCATATTTTAAAACAGTTTTTTTAAAGATTTTATTTCTAAGTAATCTCTTCACTCGATGTGGGGCTCAAACTTACAACCCCGAGATCAAGAGTTGAATGGTCTACCGACCCAGTCAGCCAGGCGCCCTAATAACTGTAATTTAAAATTTTTTTTTTTCAACGTTTATTTATTTTTGGGACAGAGAGAGACACAGCATGAACGGGGGAGGGGCAGAGAGAGAGGGAGACACAGAATCGGAAACAGGCTCCAGGCTCTGAGCCATCAGCCCAGAGCCCGACGCGGGGCTCGAACTCCCGGACCGCGAGATCGTGACCTGGCTGAAGTCGGACGCTTAACCGACTGCGCCACCCAGGCGCCCCATGTAATTTTAAAAAAAGTTAACTCTTGGGGCGCCTGGGTGGCTCAGTCGGTTAGGCGTCCGGCTTCAGCTCAGGTCATGATCTTGTGCTCGCGAGTTCGAGCCCCGTGTCAGGCTCTGTGCCGACAGCTCAGAGCCTGGAGCCTGCTTCAGATTCTGTGTCTCCCTCTCTCTGACCCTCCCCCCGTTCATGCTCTGTTTCTCTCTGTCTGAAAAATAAATAAACATTAAAAAAACCCCAAAACATAAAAAAGTTAACTCTTCATTTAATCTGTCAAATAAGCATAGTAGTATAAAATTAACATTTCTTGTCATCAAGTCAGATTGAGTTCTAGAATAATCACACCATACACCAAAAAAAAAAAAAAAAAACAAAAACATAGTGCTTCAATGGCCTTTCTGTCGGTGAAATGAATAGCATGTTTTACATGAATTTAGATATCATTAAGGTAAGCAGCTGCCCAAGGGCCCATGACGATTGGGAAAATCTCCTGCAGCAATTCTGATGGAGAGCCACTTCTCGGAATTTTGATGTCTACACCCAAGGCCAATATAACCTTATGTGAGGTTAGGTTCCCCTGCTCCCTCCTTTGATTAGCTGGTAATTTGGGGAGATGTATCCTTCAGGTTCTCTGCTTTAATGATTTTACAGAAGCTGAAGAACAGCTTACAAGTAGAGAAAGAACAGTGGCTTGGGTCTAAGCCTGCTTTCTCCTCCTCATTACCATGTAACCACCCTGCACTGCGCCCCAGGCTAATAGTGTATGCGTGCAAACAGACCCACAGCTGTCCTGCTGCTCTCTCATCCAGGATCTTGTGCCTAGTTTATCAACCAAGACACTAAAGGTTCTGCTTGGCATTGTTCAAATCTAAATTCTGCAGCCTGTGCTCCCAACCCCTTTCCTCAGTGGTGACACCTTTGCGTAGTACCCAGCATGAAATCAGTGTCAGAGATCCGACAAGGAGTTAATTCCACATGAGGCTATGGCAGGTCTCAGCTTGCCTCAACTCACAAAGTCAACTGAAGGGTAAACCCCACTCAGAGCTTCTTAGGCTCTCAGCCATCTGTCTCACCTGGTCTTTGCTTTAAGAGAAGAGAAATTACTCTCTCCCAAGTCCTCTAGTTTTGAAGGGATTAGACTCTCATTCTGTTCTCTTCGCTACAAACCGCAAGAGTCTAGGGGAGCAGGGAGGCAACACCACTATGAGTGGAAATCCTGGCGCCTCACATGCTAGCTATGTAATTACAGGCAGGTTACTCATCTTCAACTTCTCAGTCTCCTTATCTGTAAAATGGGATAATGGTATCTACCTTTCAGAATACAATGACGATTAAGTGAAATCATGTGTAAAAAGCACATGGTCAAGAATATAGCTTGCAGGGGTACCTGGGTGGCTCAGTTGGTTGAGCATCTGACTCTGGATTTTTGGCTCAGGTCATGATCTCGAGTTTCATGAGGTCAAGCCTCAGGTGGGCTCTGTGCTGACAGGGCAGAGACTGCTTGGGCTTCTCTCTTCCTCTCTCTCTCTCTGTCCCTCCCCCCTCAAATAAATAAACATTAAAAAAGAAAAAAGAAAAAAAAAAAAAGAATGGACTGTCACTCTAGTCTTTGGGAAGCATAATCTAGACCTTGCTCCTAAATGATCCATAAACAGGTCTGATGTCATCATACCCTTGATTAGCGCCAGGTGCTCCAGAAGACTTAGGATATAAAGAGAATGTCAACAAAGACATACTAGACACAATTTACTTAACAGAAACGATCGCATTCTTAAGCACTGAAATGTTCACGTCAACCAATATCTGAGACGCTCTGTTGTTGTTGTTTTGTTTTTTAAAGAGAGGGAGAGACAGAGGGAGAGGCAGGGGGAGAAGGAGACAGAGAATCTTAAGCAGGCTCCATGCCCAGCTCAGAGCCTATGAGATCATGACCTGAGCCCAAATCAAGAGTGGGACGCTTAAGCAACCGAGCCACCCAGGTGCCTCTCTGAGGCACTGTTCTAAGCACTGGGAATTTAAGAGAGTCAAAGACACTGGTCTCCCGGAAGAAAGACCTCTTAGTATCAGACACAACTGAGGGAATCCTCTCCCATTTAATAAACATGCTACTTCGTCTTACAGTCTTCTTAGGGGAAAACAATGATAACAGCCACTCAGGGAATGCTGGCTCCTACAGGCTGGTCCTGTGCCACATGCGAGACACAAACCATTCATCCTCATAGCAGCCTCTGACGTAAGCAGTGCTATTGGACATAGTTTGCAGATTTGGAAACTGAGGCTTAGAAAGGTTAGATCTGGAGTGCTCGGGTGGCTCAGTTGGTTCAGTGTCCAGCTTCAGCTCAGGTCATGATCTCACAGTGTGAGTTCGAGCCCCGCGTCGGGCTGTGTGCTGACCGCTCAGAGCCTGGAGCCTGCTTTGGATTCTGTGTCTCCCACGCTCTCTGCCCCTCCTCCACTCACTCACACTCTGTTTCTGTGTCCCCAAAATAAATAAATGTTAAAAAAAATAATAATAAAATAAAGGTTAGATACCACTCAAGTTTCTACAGTAAGTGGGAAAGGCAGGATGTGCTCAAAACCTGTGCTCTTAATCCTTATTTGGGTTACCACCATGGATTTCTACAGATTTTTTTTTTTCAACTGGCAATACAGACAAGTTAAATTCAGCCCAGCCTAGGCTGCCAGCCAAATCACCCTAATACTTGTTTTGGCAAACCCTCCACTGCTAAAGAACCATGAATGACTCAGACTTTATTTAGCAAGCCAAATCTTCGGTTGAGATTGAAGGTCTTTTAAGCATTAGCCCTGATCTACCTCTCTAGCTTCATCTCCTACATTTGAGCCAATGGAGTTTCTTGTTATTTTCTGAAAGACTTCCAAGCTGCTCGATCCCTGTATCCTTTTGCTCACAACGTAACGGTCTCTGCCACCAGTAACCCTCGAGGATCTCAACCCATCACTCAGGACCATCTGGAAACACCACTCCTCTGAAAGCCTCCTCCTCATTCCTGCCCCCACTCCAGAAAGATGAGCTCTGAGCTCTCAAACCACTTGGCTTTACAGCTGCTCAGATGTCTGCTCCCATTAACGTAATTGACTAATCTTACTTCCTGTCTGTAATTCTCCTAGCCCTTAGCCTGGCGCCCTTGCTGATTGAATCAGGTTCACTTACGGTTTACAGTAAACAGTAAGGTCAAGGAAATAAATGCCAAATTATTAAGAGCATCTTATTTTCATTGCTCCCTAATTCCTCATTCTCCTTACAGGTCCTCCTGTATATTCTGCATCTCAGGCGTGTTCCAAATATCTGAGCACACTGCTACAGAAGAGACTTGCATGGCCGGTATAAATACAAAGCTACATGAGTGGTCCCAGAGCTGAGGGACCATTTTTTGCACGCCAGGTTGCACGTGAAAAACATTTCGGTTGGGGTCTGTCTTTGGAGAGAGAATTTGAAGACAAAAGACACTTAAAAGCTCTGGGTGGTGTCAGCTTCATTACTCTGTGAGGGGAGATAAAAATCACCAGTCTTATTTCTGATAAGGTTGCACTGAGAATATAGCTTTGATTTGTGGCCACCGACACGCCTCCTAAGGCCACATTGTAGGACCAGATGCCCACTGGGGCCTGCAGACCAGCATCTAGAAATCAGGCACATGTCCCGACCTACTTGCATTTGCCTACGTACAAGCAGGGACAGGCAGAGACGATTTCATCCGGGGGACACACAAGCACTGAAATAGAGTTGAAGTTTCTAAATACTTCGTCCAGGATCTCTTCTCAAATTAAACCTAACTTCACATGAAATTTTAAGCTAAAGAAAAAAACACTGAAGTCTCATATATGAAAATACAATCTTCCTAAAAGGTTGAAATAAGAATTTCAACCGAAGTTTGCCTTCCTAAGTTTATGAAACTGCTAGGCTGCTTTGGAGGCGACTAAGCTTAGTTTCTGGATGTGTGACGTCACCATGGTGCCTAGGAAATAAGAGTAACTTCTAGGCCATTTCTCACCTTGATCCAATGACATCAAAAAGATGCTGCCAGCGGTCATTGATTTTGTTGAGCTTGTCATCAATCTCAGCTGCTCTTGTCTTGTTGCTGGCCTTGATCAACTGGTCACCCATTTGCTTTAACTGTAACTTGTTTTCACTAAACAAGTTTATTTCTTCCATGCAGTCCTGGCAAAGGCACCAAAACACAAAAGCCTCAGTTACTACTGAAAATTCATTTCTTCGCCAGTCACAAACATACAGGCGCCTCTTGAAATTAAAGAAGAATTCAAAAACTTCTCTTACCTGTTAATGCAACTCTTCAGTGAGTAGCTAAAAAGTCAAACAACACCCACTTGGCTCATGTGTAATACGTAAGGCAGTAGTTAACTTTTTAAACAAAATTTTTTTTAATGTTTATTTACTTTTGAGATAGAGACAGAGTGTGAGTGGGGGAGGGGCAGAGAGAGAGGCAAACACAGAATCTGAAGCAGGCTCCAGGCTCTGAGCTGTCAGCACAGAGCCTGACGCAGGGCTCAAACTCGGGAATGGTGAGATCATGACCTGAGCCGAAATCGGACGCTTAACCAAGTCACCCAGGCGCCCCAGTAGTTATCTTTTTACTTTTTTATTTTTATTAAAAAAACTTTTTTTAAATGTTTATTTATTTTTGAGATGGAGAGAGACAGAGCATGAAGGGGGGAGGGTCAAAGAGAGAGGGAGACACAGAATCTGAAGCAGGCTCCAGGTTCTGAGCTGTCGGCACAGAGCTCGACGTGGGGCTCGAACTCAACAGACCGTGAGATCATGACCTGAGCCGAAGTCAGGTGCTCAACCGACTGAGCCACCCAGGCGCCCCACTTTCTTTCTAAGCAAATTTTTTAAAAAGTTATTTATTTTTGAGAGAGAGAGAGAGAGAGAGAGAGAGAGAGAGAGAGAGAGAGAGAGAAAGAGTGTGAGTCGGGGAGGGGCAGAGAGAGGGAGACACAAGATCTGAAGCAGGCTCTGCCGAATTGGGATGCTTAACCGACCGAGCCACTCAGAAGCCCCAGTAAGAGCTTTCTTGCAATAACCGAGTGGCATTTTGGGTGACCGTGGCAAGAAGCCTTTCCCTGTGGAGCCTGGTGGCCATTTCAAAAATTATGAGCCCCAGTTGCTGTTGGCGTCTCCCCTTTGGCGAGGAGAGCTCCCTCATAGCGACAACCAGAGAAGCCACAACCCCTGGCGTATGAACTGATGCTTAAGCTGACAAGAGCCCTGCTCTGGCCAGACTTCCTGAGAGTAGGCACAACAAGCCTCATGCCCTCCTATGATGGTCCCACATCTCCCCCATCACTTACCAACTTTTCTCTGCGAAGGAATAAAGACAGCAAGAAAGGCGTTCAAATTTCTGCAATGTTATTAGAAACATATCTAACAGGTTAGGCCACTGTGAGCCTGGGAATGAGGGCAGAGAATTCCGAGGCAGTCCTAACGGCAACCATCTGGATATTCCTGCTTACCTTCTGTAACTTTTCAATCATTTCTTCAATACTAAGATCTGCTGTCTGTAGAACTTTGTTTTCCATCTGCACCAGCCATGCACACAACTCTTTATTTTTTTCATTGAACACAATCCATGAATTGAGTCTGTCTTCAATCTCCTGTTTGCGTATAGCCACCTGGAAATGAAAATGAATTTGGCAGCTGAGTGTTGGCAGGAAGGAAACTATTTCCTTTCCCTTCCCCCCATTAAAAACACTATGAATTTCATTCATTTTAATCAGTAACCCTGTAGACTTAAATAACTTTACCCACTACCTAGGGTTCAACATCAACAGTTATACCTTTTTTTTTCTTTAAAAAAATTTTTTTCAAATGTTTGTTTATTTTTGACAGAGGTGGGGGGCGTGAGTGGGGGAGGGGAAGAGAGAGAGGGAGACACAGAGTTCAAAGCAGGCTCCAGGCTCTGAGCTGTTAGCACAGAGCCTGACGTGGGGCTCGAACTCACGGACTGTGAGATTGTGACCTGAGCTTGAAGTTGGATGCTCAACCGACTGAGCCACCCAGGTGCCCCAACAGTTACACCTTTTGAAAAATGCCATAAAAGCAACACAATAAAGATTATGTCTGAAGTGTAACTGACCGAAAGAATTCAGTTTTATTCAATGCATATCTACTATTACCAGGTCATATTAAAAATTAGATAGGAAAGATAAGCTAAAAAACAGTAAACATCACCCAAATTTCTTCTGATCCTTGTTCTTTCAATATACCTTTATCGATGGCTTGCTACATGCTAATTTACAGTTTTATGACCCAAATCTTTTACTTTTTTTTTTTTTAAAGCAGGTTCCACACCCAGCATGTAACATGGGGCTTGAACTCACGACCCTAATCAAGACCTGAGCTGAAATCAAGAGTTAGACACTTAAGCAACTAAGCCACCCAGATGCTCCCAAATCTTTTACCTTTTTAAAAATGACCAAGTCCTTATTTCTATTTAAGGCCAATGTCCTGCCTATTCAACTTAAAAACTATAAATCTAGATCAAAACATTAATTTAACGTTTATAATGCAAATGGACTAAAAATTAAAATTATTTCACCATTTTAGTGGTAGATTTCCAAAATAAAGCAAAGTAAAATTAAAAAACAAATGCACATTTCTCATTTAATCCACCTTCCCATTATGCCCTCTGGCTTTGGATGCAAAGTATGGAAATGGAACCACATACTGGTCTGTAGTGAGCAGGCTGACCCCACATACCCAATGCTCTATTATGCATTAGCAACCCCTAAGCTGACTTCCACAAAGGCTCTTCCTCCTTAAAGGGTTCAAATTTACAAGTTAAGTATAAAGAATGCAAATCAGACTTTCTAAATGTACAAAAGTATTCTCAGCTCTTAAAAATCTTTAGAATCTCAGGGTTAAAAGAAGTAGCTAAGAGTTCTTTTGATAAAGTTTTTTTTTTTTTTTTTTTAATGTTTATCTATTTTTGAGAGAGAGACAGAGAGACAGAGCATGAGCGGGGGAGGGGCAGAGAAGGAGACACAGAATCCAAAGCGGGCTCTAGGCTCTGAGCTGCCAGCACAGAGCCCCACGCGGGGCTCAAACTCACGGACAGCCGGTCGCTCAAACCACTGAGCCACCCAGGCGTCCCAGATAAAGTTTTAAATTTTTTTTTTTTCCAACGTTTTTTATTTATTTTTGGGACAGAGAGAGACAGAGCATGAACGGGGGAGGGGCAGAGAGAGAGGGAGACACAGAATCGGAAACAGGCTCCAGGCTCCGAGCCATCAGCCCAGAGCCCGACGCGGGGCTCGAACTCACGGACCGCGAGATCGTGACCTGGCTGAAGTCGGACGCTTAACCGACTGCGCCACCCAGGCGCCCCCCAGATAAAGTTTTAACACCCCACCTTGCAGATGGGGAAACTAAGGTAGAACTCCCAGAGATTTTCCTGCTATGTACAATGAAAACAAGTAATCTTCTCAGAGTGAGGCACAAAGACTTAATGCTTATACATTCACCCAGCCAAACGTGTTACGAAGGCTCAAAGAACTATCCCTAAAAAACAAGTTTTGTGTTTCCATTCCTGAGGGCATCTATTTATCTTAGCTTTTTAAAATCCTGGCATTTTGCACAGCGCCATTCTGATTGGTTTCCTAATGGTAACAATTAAAAGAACATCTGGGCCCCAGTCTCCCGCTTCTACCTTAAGTTTTAGAAGGCTTTTCACATACTCTAAATATTTTCTTTTATATAAAATATGAACAAAAATTCTAAGAGATCATTTAAAATTATGGTTCATTGTGAATGTTAAATACTAAAATCAAGAAGAAAAAATTATTTTACTTTATTCAAAGGCACTCAAAAGTGAATTTCATTTTTTAAATACACTTCTTCATTCACAAAAATGAGATTAAGGAATTTATTTTTCTTAGGATTATATGTTCTCAAAACAAAGTCCTTTTCGAACCCTTTCCATCCTGTCACAAACATGTACTATTATCATACTCTAACCACGATCCAATGTTTATTAAGGAGAAGTGATCCATGGAGGTACTACGTGTAGCTGTGGATGGTTTCTTTTAGAGAGTTTTAAAAAACCAGCTACTTGAAAGGAACATCGGATTGCATGTGAATACCGAGTTCTCAGATGAAATACCCCTGTGTCAGGCACTAAGTAAGACTGTTGCTGCTCACTGGGCCCAGAGAGATACTGCAGAGACATTGCTCTTAAGGCCGGACAAGACCTCTTTGCTGAAGTCCTGATTCTAATATACCAGTGGGTACTGGTCATCTGTGTAAGACAGAGAGCAGAAAGCTCACAGCTGCCGGTAACTGCAATTCCCCACCCCCCCACCCCATTTAAGGTGAGTTTTTAAAAAGCTTATTAAAAGTGTGCAAACCTCCAGCATTGAGCATTGGAGAAACAAAGGGTCAAATCTGTTAACCATGTTGCTGCCTTCTAAAGGCACAGCAGCCAGCCTGGGCTCCAATTGAAAAGGGCCTCCGGTTCAATGAAATTAAGCCCCTTTCTACTTTGTCTGGCCTTTGGAGACATTTCAATAAACTCCAGAACAGCCGTGCCCTGCAGTTAACTGACTTACTCTCAAGCAGAGGTCTTCCCATTGTCTGTGCAAATGCTCTGTTTGCTCCTCCAAAACCATCACGTCCTCCGCAAGAATGTGCTGGGTTAAGTCGGTCTTCAGAGTGTGAAGTTCTTTCAAGTTCTGGGTCCAGTTGGCCAAAGACTTCTCTAGTTCCTGCATTTAAACACAACAAGGGGGGAAAAAAAACAACCCTTCAACTCAAGCTGCTGTTGTTTCCAAACCTGTAGGCTAATCCTTTGATTGGTCTGGGGGAGGGGAGGCCAGGGAAGGGGGCGGGACCTTCGGAATGAGAAACAGCCCAGGGCAGCGGCTGCTGTTGTGGTTGGCCGGTTCTTCACCACCCTTTTCTCAAAGGAAAACTCCTTTCTACCTTATTTTCCTTTGCTCAGATAGTTCAGATTTTTATAGAATTAGTTCTATTTTAAAGTCATGTAGGTCTTTACCTTTATTGAGAAGAAATTATTTTTGGAGGCTGGCAACAATCTCTCTCTTACACGCGCGCGCGCGCGCGCGCGCGCGCGCGCACACACACACACACACTTTTAATTCTGAAACAATGTTACAGAAATGTCCTATCAAGTGTTATTTCCCATCTTAAAAAAAAAAAACACCTAAGAAATGTATTGTTGCTACCATGGCAATCATAACATCATAACAACGGCTTCTGTTCAACAGAATTATTTTGGTTAAGCTTCCCCCCAAAAATGAATATAATGGAAGAAAAAATAAATTCTTCCCTAATATTTCGCAGAAACTGGTTAGCACAAAATCTCTGGGCATGAAAACAATTATTTTTTAAAATGTGTCAAATTTAAACTTTCTGAATTCTAGGACTTACGAAAAGTGCTTTCACAACAGAGGGGGTAAAAGGAACCCAAGAATCCTCCAGATTTTTCTTTGGCACGTTTAAAGGGTCTTCATTTGTACCCGTCTATTGCAGTAGAAAGAAGAGATTATTTTACTTACATCAAAAATAATCTGAGGGGTGGCAACAATAGAAATGTGTTAATCCTGATTCATTTTCAGAGTTCTAAAAGCTACATCGGCATGATTGCATAACTTGCTGACAGAAATTTATATTTACTCAAATGGCCCACAGAACTCTTTTTAAAGGTTGCATGGAGGGGCGCCTGGGTGGCTCAGTTGGTTAGGTGTCCAACTTCAGCTCAGGTCATGATCTCACGGTTTGTGGGTTCCAGTCCAGCACTGGGTTCTGTGCTGACGGCTCAGAGCCTGCAGCCTGCTAGGGATTCTGTGCCTCCCTCTCTCTCAAAAATAAAGAAACATTAAAAAAATTTTTTTAGGGGCGCCTGGGTGGCTTGGTCGGTTAAGCGTCCGACTTCGGCTCAGGTTATGAGCTCACGGTGCGTGAGTTCGAGCCCCGCGTCGGGTTCTGTGCTGATAGCTCAGAGCCTGGACCCTGTTTCAGATTCTGTGTCTCCCTCTCTCTCTGCTCCTCCCCTGTTCATGCTCTGTCTCTGTCTGTCTCGAAAATAAATAAACGTTAAAAAAAAAAAAATTAAAAAAAAAATTTTTTTAAAGCATTAAAAAGAAAAGAAAAAAAGAAGAAAAATCTTTAAACTCTTGTTACCTACTTTTACCCTCATGATTCTAGTAAAGTGGATGAGAGCAGATTCTGTGTGGAACACTTTTGCTAGCTATAGGCTATAAAGGGAATGACTCATAAGTGGATGCGTACCACTCACTGACTTAAAACTAAAGACCCCAAGACTGTGAGCTACACAGAGTGTTTCTCAGTCTGGTGCCAGGAAGCTCAGCCTGTCCATGGCCCTGCTCAGAGGTGTGGGCTCAGATGCCTGCATGGTCAGGGAGGCATGTTTAGGCTTTCCACAGCCAGGTTTAAATTGATTTGATTTGGATGCTTGGTTTCCTTCTACAGTTGAAAGGATAACGAACAGGTGTAGAACTTTTGAATATGGACATTTTTATAATTCTTAATAAATACTGCCAAATTGCATTCTAAGAAGAATGGCTGTATCTTTCTTCACATACTTTGTGTTGTTATATATATATGTATATGTTGCATATATATATATGTTGTGTGTGTATATATACATATATATATCTATATGTATATATACACACACATATACATACATATATATGCACATATACATATGTACCTTTGGATAAATATGTATAAGTGGACAAGTTTAAAATTTGGACAAGTTTAATATGCCTAATGTTGGACAAGTTTAATACATATACTGGACAAATTTAATATGCATAATCATTAGTTATTATTTAAATTTGTATTTCTTCACTTAGTTGAGATGCTACCCACTCTTTCACCCTGATGCTTCCACAAATATATTTAGTTAATTCCCATTTATACTTTCAGATCTCAGACATAAGGGTGATTCCTCAGAGGAGCCTTCTCTGAGTCATCAGACAAGGTTGGGACCCCTGTTTTATTTACACTCTTGTAGTCCCCTGTCCTTTTCCTGTCTAACATTCACCATACTTATTCACGCGCGCGCGCACACACACACACACACACACACACACACACACACACACACAGACGAGTGAGGCTCTTTGGTTAGCATGTATCTCTCAAGTAGTCTAAACCGTCAGTTCCATTACCGGCCAGCAATGACCACACAGTTCACCAATCCATTGCTGAGCACCTACCGTGATGCCTTGTGTACTTAAGTCCTCAGATACACAAATGTATGATTGAGATACAGAAATGTATGACTGAAAGGAAAGCAATTTGTCAGGGTCTCAAGAACTTTAAAATGTTCATAAAGTAAGAAAAGCAAAGAATCATCAAAGAATATATAGAGCGAGGTCGACTGTGGAGGTTTATTACGGTTGATCACTATTTGTACAAACATTTCAAAAATCATGCTTCTGTCTTTAAATGAAAATACTCCAGACTTGCTACCAAATCATAACTGCAAAAGGGAACATGCCACTCAGGTAAGTGTTTTTTCTTAATTTAACCAGAGAAACTGTCTATATTGCCTGTAAGATTCCCATTGTTCATAGAACATGAGATGTAAAATTTCGTTCTTTGATTACATGAAATGAATGGGACTCTAACACAGCACAGCAGCATTAAAGCCTTTGCCTGTGGACTCACTTACCAGGGGGATTGTCAAGTCCCATTTTTCAACCTTACCATTTGGGTAAACACAGGACCAAAAAACGTGTATGTATATAAATACTGGCTGGTATATGCATAGAATATCTTTGGAAGAATACAGAACAACTTGGTAACACTGATTACCTCTGTTGAGAAAAACCAACAGGAGAAAAAATTTTCAGGGCACCTGGGTGGCTCAGTCAGTTGAACGTCCGACTTCCGTTCAGGCCATGGTCTCGTGGTTCGTGAGTTTGAGCCCCACATGGGCTGGCTGCTGTCAGCTCAGAGCCCACTTCAGATCCTCTGACTCCCTCTCTCTCTGCCCCTCCCCTGCTCACGCTCTCTCAAAATTAAATAAAACATTAAAACATTTTTCATGTATGCCTTTTGCACCTTCTGAATTTTGAGCCATGTTGACAATCTTACTCAAAAATTATTTTAAAAATAAAAACTGTCGGGGCGCCTGGGTGGCGCAGTCGGTTAGGCGTCCGACTTCAGCCAGGTCACGATCTCGTGGTCCGGGAGTTCGAGCCCCACGTCAGGCTCTGGGCTGATGGCTCAGAGCCTGGAGCCTGTTTCCGATTCTGTGTCTCCCTCTCTCTCTGCCCCTCCCCCGTTCATGCTCTGTCTCTCTCTATCCCAAAAATAAATAAACGTTGAAAAAAAAAATAAATAAAAATAAAAACTGTCCCCCAAACTCAATCATTTGACAAACTCAATCATTTGACAAAATTATTTTAAAAATAAAAACTGTCCCCCAAACTCAATCATTTGAACACAGATGTCCATAAAAGTGAAACGCTAGTATGTCACGAAGTGCTATTCCATGTGTCAGCTGAGATGTAATGACAATGTGATCTTCTGAGGAGGACAGCAAAGCCCAGACTGGTCAAGTGGTTAGTATATCTCTCTCCACTGATTTAGGGATGATAAGCAGTCTCCTAGACAGGCTTCAGGTTACTTGAGTTCGTTTTGGAATATGGTCATGGGATCGATGAACTCAATGCTTTTGGCCTCTCTTCCTGATTTTTACACTGAGAGGCAGAACATGGCGGCTGTGGAAACTGAAGAGTGTGACACTTGGGACACAATATGCCTTCTTATGAGTTTACAGTTCACATTCTGCCCTGGTTTCTAGACTTTATGGAAGGAAACGCTATGGGGATCAACTGAGAGAGTGACTCCAACTTCCTCTGTCCCCGAGATCTAGATCTACACTTAAAGATGTGGAGATAATAAAAAGGTTGAAAATTAGGGACAGATAGGAATTTTCTTAACCTAATAAAGCCATCACTAGCAAATACCATACTTAATGGTGAAATGTCAGAGTCATTCTCCTTAAAACCAGGAATGACGTGAAGCAGCCAGTTACCGATTCTTCTACTAAAAAATGTTCTGGAGGTACTGACCAGTGTAGAAAGTACAGGAAAAAAAAAAAAAATAAGTATGGAAATAAAAGGAAGAAATTAAAAAAAAAAAGTCATTTTTTACAGATGGTGACTGTCCCAAAAGATTATATAGACAAATTATTGGAATTAACAAAACAGTTTAACAAGATGGTTGAATATAATATGAATCAAAAATGATCATTTCTAGGCACAAGTGGTAAATAGAAAGTATAATTAGAAAAAGTATTTCAATAGTCTAAAAAATAACATGGAAAAAATAAATGTAACAAAAGATGCTCAATACTAAAGAAAATTATAAATTATTGAATACAACCAAAAGGAGAAACATGCCATATTCAAGAATAGGAGTACTCAATATCAAAAAGATGTTTATTTTCCCCAAATTTATCTATAGATCTGATACTATTCCATTTCTGCAAAGACCTAAAATATCCACAAATAATTGTCAGAGCTGTATCAACTAGGCAGAATATAGTTTGGAAGGTTTTATAAAAATGTGATACTTGAGGGGCGCCTGGGTAGCTCAGTCGATTGAGCGTCCGACTTTGGCCCAGGTCATGATCTCACAGTTCGTGAGTTCGAGCCCCGCGTCAGGCTCTGTGCTGACAGCTCCGGAGCCTGGAGCCTGCTTCGGATTCTGTGTCTCCTTCTCTCTCTGCCCCTCCCCCACTTGTGCTCTGTCTCTATCAAAAACAAATAAAATACTTAAAAAAATGTTTTTTTTTTTTTTAAATGTGAGATTTGAGCAAAAACTCCAACCCATTTATTGGCTGCTAAAAAAGGAATTCTTTAATAATACTTTACTCTCATTTCAAAGACAAGGTCATTTGTTAAGGAACAGGTTTCAGTGTAACGATTTCTGACTGAACATGGAAACACGGTTTCAACACAGGATAGAAAGGCAAACACTTCAACGTCTCTGAAAACCGCTAAGTGATTATCTGGAACGCGACTTTGCAGCTTTCAATACCTTAATCAGCTCTTTTTCTTTATGGAGGTCCTCATGAAGTTCTGGAAGAGGATCTCTACTTTGTGCCTTTAAAACTTGCAGCCTGCTTTTCAACTCCTTGATTTTCTTTTCACACTGGTCCCAGGTCTATTTGAAAACAGTATTAAAATTGGTAAGTGCTTTGCTTTTAAGAATGAATCGCAGAAACCAAACAACTCATTTAATCCATTCCATTAAATGTCTTTTTGTAAATCCCACAGAAACCCAGTTCCTCTTCTCAAGAAGACTAGTCTAAAAGCAGACAGAACACCAGTATGGTTCCATACCCCTATTGCAGCTTTATGTGTGGCTGATTTCAACGACTGAGTTGGTTGGCTTTTGCTTCAAAAGATTTCTTCTTCCTTCCCCATATCCTTGATCTAATCTTATTTTTATTTTAGTTTCCGGAAAGTGCACATTTAAAAGGCTACTGTAAGGATTAATTTTTAACACAGTCTTGGGCACACACATCATAAAGCAAAAGCACTCAACCACTTTTCTTGTCTTCTTTCTAATGTCCCTCTGCGCTCGCTCTCTCTCTTTCTGGAAATAGCGTGGCTTTAGTGACCCTTTCATAGTGAAGCTTCGCTCCACATTTCTCACCGCTGCTTTGACTGCCGCCTTCTGCTTAAAGCACTTTACAGTTCATAAAGCATTCTCAACTTCGTTATCTCACTGTAATTATGATAATTTTAGGAGACTGACAGGGTTTCGCATTTTAAAATGAGGCTCAGAGAAAAGTGACTGGCCAAGGATATGCGCTTACAAGCACACCAGTCAAAGGTCAGCCTAAGCCTGCAGTCTGCTTGCCCGCACCCCGTCACCTCTGCGATGCCTTCCTCTCTCTCACAGCATCTCTTTTCCTTTACCCTTATATCACTGAGAAAATAGTTGCCTGCATTTACAAGTTCAGAATGTTTACAATAAATTCACTGGAATAAGTTTCTACTCCCGAGGTTGCTAAAAGTAGACAAACGTAAAGTCAAACATTCCTCAGTACAACTGATACCTAAACACACTTGAGTTGCCCCTATTCTGCGGTAACATAGAATTCACATGAGGGGAGGCTGCTTGTCTGCAACATCAACTCTCTGGAACATAACCAAGAAGGAAGTGAAGAGAGAAATGAAACTGAGTCCTTATTTCTCCCCGCAAACCATTAACAAATACATTTACCACCGTGTTTTACAAACAGGGGAAGTGTTCAACAAATATTTGCTAGTTAATGAATTTCACATAGCCCATATACCAAATAAAACTCGGATATTTTATTCATAGGAGAGATGTTCAGGCCCTAACTCAGCACATATTTATTCTTTATTCAAAAACACTAACTCTGGGGGACCCTGGGGGGCTCAGTCGATTAAGCGTCCCACTTCAGTCAGGTCACAATCTCATGGCTTTTGAGTTCCAGCCCCACATCGGGCTCTGTGCTGACAGCTCAGAGCCTGGAGCCTGCTTTGGAGTCTGTGTCTCCCTCTCTCTCCTTGCCCCTCTCCTGCTTGCACTTTGGCTGTCTCTCTTTCAGAAATAAACATTCAAACAAAAAACAAACCATCTCTGATAAGCTTGGTTATCTGGTTTTGGTACACACACAATAGATTAGGAAGTGGGCTATAAGGAGCAGGTATACTCAGAGAAATAAAAATTAAACATAGACCACTTTAAATAATGTTTAGAGAAGAAAATATAAGAAAAATAATAAAAACCACAAAAAAAAAAAAAAAAAACCACAATAGTTGTGTTGGGCCATGGGATCAAAGCAGCTCAGAGTCCTTAAGAATACCTTGATATGTTTTAGTGTAACAAAATAATAATTATTTTCTAATAATGACTCAGAATAAAACATTTTGGTTCTTAAAAATATAATCATAAATTATCTGTGAAACTCTTATACGCACTTCTATGAAAAAGCACATTCTCGGACGACAGAACAAAGAGGAAGTATTACCGTGTTTATTTTCACATACCACACGCAACGTCAGACCATATGTGGAACATTAGCTTTCTGTGCAGAACTTCCATGGAACGTGAATGAGTTTCTTGTTTTGTAAAAGTGAATATAAAATAGAACCTCAAGTATGCATACATTTAACACTGAACTTTCTCAATGTTCGATTAGTATTTTGCAACAAATACCTAGTATGATTAGGACTCAAGGTCCCTCGGAAAACTTACAATATTGTGATTTCCTAAAATCATTCCCATTTTTGCACAGCAAACAAAAATTCTATGTACTGTACCTGAATATCAGGAAAAGTAAACGGTGAGTTTACCTCTATATTGCTCTGCAACTGGGTAATCATCTCTCCTACTTGGAGCTTTGTGTCCTTCCAGTTGTCCTGGAGTTGACTGATTTTCTTGTCAATCAACTCTTTTGTTTCCAGGCTAGCTGTGTTGAGTAACTTTTCCCCAGCTTCTAAGGTGAGTGCATAGGTGATGTGCCGTCTCTGAAAATGAATGTCTTTACTCTAGAAAACCAAAAAACACAAAAAAGTGATTTCCTTAAGCCTCTGCTATTATCCAACTGCGACCATATGTGTTTGTGAACATTTCCTTCGGAGCTTTTCCTGATGTTAAATTATACATAAATTAGACAGCTCTGATTAGAAAGTGTGCACACGCACACACACACATTCACATCTAAGGTTACGTTTTACACTACTATATACTACACCAAGTAATGTGATCTTAAAATAATTTCCAATTGTTAAGAGATAACATTCTTCGTGTAATGATCAGAGACATAAAGACATAAAAATATATACTTCAAAGACTAAGAGCCTACAAGATAAATAGACCTGAGAGTATTAAGCAAATGATCGGAGTATTAGACCTGAAATTAAGAGCAAATACTCACTACGACCATGGTAGAAGAGTCAGCTTACTCTTAACCCCTGAGAGTCAAATGTGCATATTATGCTACACAGATATAAAAGGAGAGAATAAAAAAGGCAAAATATAAAAAATATACACTTAAACTTATTATGGGCACTTAAACATATGCATCAGCGTATGCCCCAGAGGGACAGCTGTATGATGTTCCATTTAAGTATCGCGCAGGTTCTAAAAAAGAGCCTTTTAAAGAGAGTGAAAGTGGGGGAGAGGGGAAGAGGGAGAGGGAAGGAGAGACAGAGAAGGGGAGAGACAGAGAGGGGGAGAGACAGAGAGGGGGAGAGACAAAGAGAGGGGGAGAGAGAGAGGGGGAGAATCTTAAGCAGGCTCCACGCTCAGCACGGAGCCCCACACAGGGCTCGATCCCACAACCCAGGGATCATGACCTGAGCTGAAATCAAGAGTTGGATGCTCAACCAACTGAGCCACCCAGGCGCCTCCAGGCTCTTCTTTAAAGGGACTGAAAATATCTATTTTCACTATAAAAATGAAGTAAACACTTTTAAATTGACTCATACTCCCAAAAGCATTTGGTCTCAGGAAAAAAAAAAACAACTTAGTTTTCTTTCTTTTTTTTTTTCTGTTCTAAATATGATTTCCTTCATCTTCAAATTTTTCAAGGGAGGCATAATGTAGGCATTTTCTAGAATGGGAACTGATGTTTAAAAAAAATCAACAGAGTATTGATTTACAAAGGTATTTCTGGGAATACTTGATACAACCCAATACAAAGTAGGAAAGCGGACTGTCCTCTCAGGATCAGACACAAATAAGAGGAACCGTAACTCAGGGAGCATCCTGACACCCCACACTCGTCTTTCCAACGCATAGTATTGCTCGACATGGCCAAAGAGATAGACATCTATAGGCATTTTAGGCTTCTCAAAAGATGTGCTCCTCCTCCAATTTTCCCTGACTTGGTCAACAGCACACTATCCACCAAGATGCTCAAGCCAAAACCCTAGAGTCATCTTGACTTAGATTTTTATTTACCTGCCACATCCAAATGATTAGGAAGTCTTGTAAACTCTATTACAAACACATCCTTTTTCAATCTTCACCATGATCATCCTTTTCTTATCCATCATAACAGCTATCCAAGACTACAGAAATGGCCTTCTAACTGGTTATAGGAGACTGTATTTTTCACAAAATGCCCACAATATTCCTAGTCCTACATGCTCTTCCAGAACCTTGCCATCACTCCCCATCAAGCACTGGGGTCTCTGCCCCCTTCTGTTAATCCTGTGTGAGCATGTGTGATGGCCTTCATTAACAGAGGATGGTAGAAGTGACTTATGTGACTTCTGAGGCTAGGTCTAGAAGGCAGTACAGCGTCTCCCTGGATCTCTTTCTTGGGACGTGCACCTTTGAGTCCACTGAGGAGCCATGTAAAAAGTCTGGCTATAAGAAGCCTTCATGTGGAGAGACCACAGAGCATCATGCTGTCTGAGTCTTTCCCACTTAAGTGCTAGACATGGAAGTGAGGGAGCCCCCACCACCGTCTGACTGAAACTTCCTGGGAGACCCTAAGTAAGAACCACCCAATTGAGCCCTGTCGACCCCGAGTACTTTGAGAGCTAATAATCAATGACGGTTGTTATGCAGCAAGAGATAAGTAATACGCTGGGATTCCTGACTCTCCTTCGGCACCCCTATTACCTATCTTCCCTCAGAGCAGCTGGAGGGTCTTTAAAAAATCCAAATGGTATCAGGGCGTCTGGGTGGCTCAGTAGGTTAAGCATCCAACTCTTGATCTCAGCTCAGGTCTTGATCTCAGGGTCTCGAGTTCAATCCCCGCAACAGGCTCCATGCCGGGCGTGGAGACCGCATTGAAAACAACAACAACAACACAAAAACAACACAAATGGCACCATGTTGCCCCTGTTCCAACTGAGGCTTCCGATTACAGGAAGACTATAATCCAGCTACTACATCTCACCTACAAAGCGCTCCTCCCTACTTGCCTCTCAAATTCACTCCCTACCACTGCTGCCTTACTGGTTATACTCCGCTCACACTGGCCTTCTTCCTGTTCCTCTGCCCTGTCAAGTTTGTTCCCATCTTGCGGACTTTGGGGTAAGACATTCCTTCTGTCTGAAAGGTTCTTCCCCAGATTTTTGCATGGCTGGCTCCTTCTCGTCATTCAGGTTTCAGTTTACATGTCATATTCCCAGAGGTCACTCAGTGGAAAGAGGCCACCAGCCCCTTCGTTACTGGTCCTGTTTTTGTTTTAGTTGTCGACATATGCCTTATTGCAATCTGATTATCTTCTTATTTATTGATTTGTCCGACTTCCCACCACCAATCAGATGAATTAGCATTTCCTTGTTTATTAATTTGTCTGCTTGCCTGCCTGAGAGCAAGGCTCTTCTCTTTGCCCATAGCACATGCCCAGCATTTAAAACAGTGCCGGGCACAGAGCAGATATAAACAATTGGTGCCTGATAACTGGATAAATGAATGAAGAGAGTACAGGATTTCAAAAGGGTGGTGTTTCATTTAGCCGTGCCTCTACAGTGCAGAGTGGTTCTACAGCTAAACGGAACATGTTTTGGGGACTGCCCACTAACTACTCGAAACCTACGCTCGTTCAGCAACTCTCTGACTGAAAAGTTGGTTGCCCAAGAGCACACTTACCTTGATGAGCATTGAGTGATATGTGGGATTGCCGAGTCACTATACTGTGCACTGAAACTAATACAACACTGCATGTGAACTGGAATTAATACAAACTAATATGACACTGCATGGAACACCGGAATTAATATGAAACAGGAAAAAAAAAAAAAGAGAAAAAAAAGAGGAAAAAAAACGAGAAAAAAAAGAGGAAAAAAAGAGAAAAAAAGAGAAAAAAAGAAAAAAAGAGAAAAAAGAAAAAAAGAGGAAAAAAGAAAAAAAGAGAAAAAAAAGAGGAAAATAAAAAGAGAAAAAAAAAGAGAAAAAAGAGAGAGGAAAAAAAAAGAAAACTTGGTTGCCTAAATGAATTTGCCCTTCAAGAGTAAGCAAGAGTTCCACTGTAAATTATGGCACTGGTGGTCAAGTTATTCATCAGTCGGTGCCTTAAACCTTGGGTGGAAGGAATCTGTCACTGAGACTTGCCCCACTCTACCCACCCATCCCCAACTCCATCCCTACTCCCGCAGCCTGAGAGAGCCTCGCTATTTCTGGATGAACGGGTAAGATTGGGTTTCGGACGCCACAAGGCCGGGGACAAGGATGAACAGGGTCACGGTGACCCTGGATAGCTGATCCTCCCAGTACAGAGAGCACACCTGAATCGCAATATATTAAAAAAAAAAACCCACAAAACTTGAGGTGAATGAACACCTTCCCAACGAAGATCGCACTGTAGTCCTCGCGCTGCTACCCTGCCGGCATTACCTTCAGCTCACGGATCAGCCTCCTGGTTTGGGGGAGGCTGTGGCAATCCTGGCTCTTGGCGGCAGACAGCAGGGCGCCGGTGTTGGCGAGGAAGCGGAGCAAATCCTCCGCGGCCGTGGTGAAGTGCCGCCATCGCCCCACCAGCCCATCGATGTGGCTCTTCCTCTGCCGGAGGCTCTGGGCCGCACTCTGCCACCGCTCCTTCAGTTTCGTGAACTTTGAAACAAATTCCGGTCTTGGGAGAAACAAATGGTTAGAGGATCTTGTCACCGACACGTAGAAAAAAGAACTCCCAACGCACCGTAGAAGCTCAGATGTGCTGTTTATATGCATCATTTACAGGGGTGGGGGGTTGGGGGGGGAGAAAACCTTTTTAGAACGTGTGTACTCTTCAACTTAAAGGTGTTGGGAAATTTAGGGTTGGGGCAGGGGCAGCGTGGGGTTGGCAAAAGGCATTTAGCGGGAGATAGCTGCATGTGACCTGGTATTTTGCCAGCATGGAAAAACTGCATCCTTTAAACAAACGTAAGCTATTTTAACTTGCGTTATTCCAAATGCTGTGTGGAAAACTGAATACTGGACCGATGGGAAATGATGAATAGGTACTGTGTAACGTTCTCGATTACTTACTTGCACGCCGTACTTTACAAATTTCAGCAACAGAGAAGATGCTTTCTGCGACTACTCAACGAGTTCTTTTCCGGATAAATAATAACCCACCACGTGATAAGTAAGCCCTTTTATATATTATCGGAAAAGCCGTGCTTTGCTGCACGGATCAAAATCTAGTTTGTCATCCTGGGATGGGGCTGAAGTTATAACTTCAGAGCTAGAAGGAAATGGACTTTATACTTCTTAGCTATGCTCAAAGAAAATTCAGGTATATGGGTGTTAATGGGGAGGAAAAACAATACCAATCAGGACACTTAGAGAAGCATTTAAGAGGCTAGCCCATCTCAGGACTCTGTCTGCCATATGTACCAGCTCTGTGAGCAGGTTCATGTCGCCAGCCTGGCGTAAGGGGCTCTTCTCAGCCTGACTGGCACTGCCCAGTGATGCCAACACCGTGTACATAGCAGAGAGAGAAATCCCTTCTTTCACAACTATGTGCTATAGCTACCTGCTGGGAAGAGCAGCACTTTAAGAATTATTGTTATTATTTTTTATTTTTTCAGAGAGAGACAGAGAGAGAGACAGCAAGGGGGATGGGCAGAGGGAGAAGGAGAGCGAGAATCTTAAGCAGTCTCCACACCCAGGTAGAGCCTGACACGGGGCTCAATCTCACGACCGTGAGATCATGACCTGAGCCAAAATCAAGAATTGGACGCTTAACCCACTGAGCACCCAGGCGCCCCCAAAATTATTTTTCAAACAGCAAAATGTCATGAGGCTGCAGACAGAGAGGAAAACACTACAGAAGAATCCTTTGCAGCAAAAACTTAGTTAACTCCACTTGGTGAGTGGGTATTCGCATAGCACTAATGTAATGTTTGCTAATGCCACCCTTCTATCATACATAGAAGTGCGACTGACATTTCAACGGCCACGTAGCAAGTCCCCATCCTAATAAACAGTCAGAAGACTGGCCTCATGATGGTCTATCAACTGACATGGCTGCAGGTTACCAAAGTGGTCAAGATTCACGTGGTGGGAGGCCAGACCTCACACACACACACACACACACACACACACACACACACACACACACACACCCATCATAAACCCCAGACAGCTTACCTCTTCTCTATTTCTGTGGTGTCCAAGAGTTGTAAGGACTGGGTGACATAAGAATCAGCCACTGTCTGGTTTATAGAAACTTCAGCTTCTAACATCTGCATATGAGTTAAAATAGAAGATATCAGTAGATTCTTTTTATGAACCTGGAGCTTCTATTTCCTATTAAAATCTAAGCTCACAGAGGACATGGGAGACGATGAATTTTCAAATTATTTGAGCCTCATTGCAAAAAAGGCTCAACCATCATGTCACCATCACCTATGAATAGAATCTCAGAAGCAAACAGGCATAATAACAAGTACAACTAAAGCCCATTTATTGGGCATTTACTATTTGTGAGGCACTGTGTAAAACATGCATTGTCTCACTTATTCCTCAACCTTCAGACTTAAGTACTATTATCACACCCATTTAAAGATAAGGAAACTAAGACGGAAAGAGGGCTGGTAATTTAATCGAGGTCACTCATTCACGGTTTTTTGTTTTGGTTGTTCAATGAACTTCATTTTCATTGGAGGACCTTAATGTAACGATAAAGACTTAAATCATTTACATTAAAAATTACAGTGACTTAATCATGCACACTTTCAAAATGCAGTATTTGCCTATACCATCAAGAGTATTTCTGAATGCACATCAGTGTAAGCACAGGGAATAACCTCTGTCAAATTATTAAGGCTGCAATTATAATTATGCAATTCAATATTTTAGAGAATTATTCAGTGAATATGCAAAGATGAGTTGAAGTATTTTAGCCTGCTCTTGGTATGTTTGCATCCTATGGAAGCAAAGTTGTGCTAGAAGTTTCCCCTGTTGCAGAAAATCTAGTTCTCTCATTAATAAAATAGAGCACTAAAACAAAATGTTGAAATTTATAAAATGTGTGAGAGTTTTACAAATAATCAATTGGCAAATGAATCTGCTTAAAGTCCTATATTCGATTGTTAGGGACTGATCGATTTAAATAGATTGCAATGAGTGTCTTTCCTTGACTCCTGCCCCAGGGTGAATGTACAAAGCAGCGGAGAGCACAGGTTTACCTCGTATGTTTTCTGCTGTTCCAGGAGAGCTGGGAGGCTGTCAGCCATAGTCACCTTGAGTGTCTCTTCCGTCTTCTCCAGAAGCTGGACCCATTTTTCACAGCAATAAAGAAACTTTTCATTCAATCCTGTTGCCTGAAGCTCACTACAAAGGTTTATACACAGACAAAACAGAACCATAAAACAATGACATTACTGAGCTCAAGTCAATAATTTTAGCTTAACTGAAACAGAATGAAAGAGGTGGGATGCTCTGACCTGCAGCGTTCCAGGGCTGTTGCCGTGGCCCGAATCCATTGTCGGTTCACATTTTGTAACGTCTTTATGGCTATGTCACTAAGGGGGAGTTTGAGGCTTACTTCATTCAAATGTTCCACATCAGGTGACTGGGCTGTCAGTGCCAGCACATGGTTCTATTAAAAAAATTAAATTTCAGGTTTCTGGAGGCCAATAAGATATCTGGAAGATGAAAAGGACTCAGAGATCCTGCAGACCATCCTTATCTCAAAAATGAGGGAAAACTGGGAACCTCAATAGGTAGATGACTTACCCATGATCAAACAGCCAGTTAGTATTAGACTTGGACCTAAACCCTGGGCTCCTAATCCTGTGGCTTTTCTAGAATAAGTGCACACAGAATAAGTGCACACACGGTCAGCACCACAATGGCCCGGGAAATAGAAAATGATCTCAGATTTTGCCTTTGAGGGAGATGGAAATGAGATAGGAGTTTTGTCTTTTTTTTTTTTTACAGGACCCATTTTGGACTTCAAAAGTCCTATGTATTCTGCCAACTTGACCTTCAACAGATCACAAAGCCAATGAAAATTTAGTCCTTAAAATGACCCTAGTAAAGCATGGTCCTTAAACATCTATATTTTGAAAGAACATGAAATCACGTGAAAGAAAACGCATCAAAATTTTATTTTTAAAATATTCCAGGGACAGCATCTAGGTCAATGGTATTTTAAGCAAACATCCTCGACAATATCCGTGCTATCACTACAGAACTCTGCCATCGCAATCTAGGTCAGGGTCAGCAAACTTTTTCTGTAAAGGGCCAGCTCATGAATAATTTAGCTTTCATGGGCTGTATGATCTCTGTCATAATTATTCACCTCTGCCGCTGCAGCATGAAAATTCCCACAATTAATAAATCAAAGGGCATGACTGTGTGCCAGTAACAGTTTACACAAACTGGTGGAAGATGGGATTTGGATAGTGTGCCATAGTTGGCTGACTCTTGATCTAGGTTATGGATATCAGTCCTTAGGAGTTTGTACGACCCAGAATTCTTTAATTCTTCCATTCGTTGTTACTTATACTAAACTTACTAAGGTAATAAAGAAAAAAATACAGAATTAATGTAATAGGGTATTTTATTTTTGACCTTTAGCGAACCAGAAAAATTCAATTAATCACAACAGCCAATGCCTAGATTATTCTAGTTCACTGAAGCTAATTAGTAAAGACGTCAAAAACTTTTAAATCTACTAAATTTACTGTGGCATATTACTAAAATAGATCTCTATGTTGTCATACTTTTCTAGACCTTATGGAAAATAAGGCAAGAATGAATGGCATATATATGACCATGCTCAAGGGGCACCTGGGTGGCTCAGTCAGTTAAACGTCCACCTCTTGATTTTGGCTCAGGTCGTGATTTCATATAGATTCGAGCTCTGCATCAGGCTCTGCATTGGGAGTGTGGAGCCGGCTTGAGATTCTCTCTCTCTCTCCCTCTCTCTTGGCTCCTGCCCTCTTGCACGCTCTGTCTCTCTCAGAATACGTCAACTTTTTTTTTTTTAAATGACCATCCTCAAGAGTGAAGACATCAACAGATTCTGTAACTTAATAGTTATTAGCTTATCTTTTTATCCTATGGTGAGTCTAAGCCCTAAGGAAACACAAACATTGGCAATACCAGGAATAACTCAGGATTTTCTTCTTTTTCTTGATGGTAGAGTTTATCCAAATGCTCTTCTTCATGCGTAATGAGACCTTTTAAAGATTCCAGCCGTTCCCCAAAATCCTTGAACTGCGACAGGACAAACTAGAACAAGAGAGATTTTCATTAGAAATAATTTTCATGTGCATACACAACAAAATGAAACATAGTCTTGGGAGCTGATAAAAGCTCAAGGTGTTTTCGATGCCCAGCAGCTCATTATTATCTTGACTATTCAGAGGTGAATATTCAGAAGACTCCTGGTTTTTTTATTTTGTGCCTCTGGCAAAGCACTGAGCCTTCAGGGATGAATGGATTACCCTCTGGAGGGGGCATATAGAGGAGGGTTAGTGAGCACTCTGCTCCCTCAGTGTTGCTATTGATATTGAAAAGGGACATTGGAGCTCCATGGCCTTTTATGCAGGTTTTTGACAGCTCAGGCACTAAAGGCTTTTCAAAAAATGAATAAAGAATACAACAAATGGCTCTGGTTTAAGCAGCTACTTCTAGGACTCAAGTACCCCACTTGGAGACCCAAATAACTGTGAGATCTGAACAGAATAAGGAATATAATATCCTACTTCTTAAGCCAACATGTTCAATGAAGAAGAGATGCTTGCTTAAGATCTGCCCATTGCTCACTTAATTGAACAGTCACATCAGGGAATCTATGTTCAGGGCATCTTGATTGTGTAGTTTCCCCGAGGAGCAGCCCGGAAAGTACTAATAACTAGTACTTCATCAGATATAAGGAATTGAGGGTAGCTTGCAAATGTCCAAGACTACAAGTTGAATGGAAAAAGGACATGAACCTCAAATTCATTAGCTTTCACAAGCAGCATCTTTTCCAAGTAAGAAACCCTCTGGAGGGAGTGCAGTTGTGTAGAGAGGGGCACGTAGGTACTGGACTCTGTGAGCTGTGGAAGTCGATCCAGGAGAGCAGAATTCTGGAGAAAGGCTTCTTTCGTCTTCTGTACGTCATCCTGCAGTTCCTGGAGAAGCAACAGTGATCAGAAAACATTTCCTCCTCGTGTCACAACATAAATTCCTATCTCTGGGACTCCATCAACATCTAGGAGAATTTCTGCCCTAAAATTGTGGGCGTGGCTTTTTGTCATTGTTTATTTCAAACAGCTGAAAAAGCTAAGCTTTCGTTATATGACGCACATCACTGGCGCTCCTCTGAAATATGTCATTTCCGACCTAAAACTGACAACTAATCAACAGAGTTGGGGCTTCCAATGTGCAGAAACTGAAGACCACCCGGGTAGAGTCCTATGTTTTATGTTTCTAATCATCAAACACTATAACGATCCATTTAGGGCCATTTTAAGAATCAATGCAACTCTGTCCTCTGTCTGAGACTTTATGACATAAACGGATTCATTTGCAGAAACCATAGAACCTCATTAATCAAGCTGATGTTAGGGCTACTCTATAAATGTGGTGTATGCAAAATTTGTTGAAACAACAAATTAGGTAGAAGTTGATCAGAAATACAGATCACATTTGTTGCACTAAGTGGATTCATATTTTTTTATTTGACCTTTGGATTCAGAAGCTACAGAATGTATCTGGTCACCCAGTTTAAAACTAGAGAGTATTCACTTTCTGGGCACTCATTATAATAGGACAAGATTACAGAGGAAATTATACAACACTTAAATATAGTCTAAAAATGATCATACCCATAGAAAAGCCACATTAACATGGCATGAATCCATGATTATTTCTAAAGCAAGGGATTCAACATCTATTATTCTTAGATGATCATACTCAGTTGAGACACTTTTGCCTTTATTTGAGAGACCTTGTATGAGGCTTTTGCTTTAGAGTTTTACCTGCTAAAATGAAAGGGGAAACTTGGAACAAGGACCCTTGACCCAGCTACCTGTTGCCTAGACTTTGCTTCTGAGTCACCACTTGACCCTCCCAACCCTGCACATCACAGCATGTTCACGTCCTACATGGCCTGCTCATGCACCTGTCCTGACCCACTTCTTTGTCCCTGTGGTCTGTCTAGTCCCTGGGTCATGGCCCTCTCTGTTGGGCTGTCTTGGCCTTCGTTTTCCCAATGGGCTTGGCAACCACCTTTACATCCTGCAGGGCCCGGGTCAGGATCTCTGCCAGGTTGTTTCCAGACATGTTGATGTTTTCGAGCTGTTGGTACTTTGCTTCCTGCTGCTCCAGCCTTGCTGCAGCTTCGGTGTGAGCACTGTTATGGGTCTTCCAGAGCTGCAACAGACTCTGGGCCTTCTGCAACTGCTCTGCAATGTCTTGGTTTACCTGGGTCCACCTGTCAGAACAACATGAACAAAAGGGCCCTCATACCATCCTTCCCTTTGCAGCAAAAGCACACTGCACACATTCTACCGGTAAGTCAAGAGCAGATGGGTTGTTAAGGCACAAATGCCTTTTTTAACTAACGTATCACCATTATATAAACAAAAACAGCAGTCCATATTAAGATATTTACTTGACTTTATAATTATCAACAAAAACTACCAAATTTGTGATTGGCATGATCTATTGTATTACGAATGTCTGTTAGGCAAAGGTAGAGAAATTGATGAAAACTTCTCCACATGGGAGGGGTTTACATGGGGGGGGGGTCTTTAAATGGGCCTTATTTAAATTGAGTTTATGCCAAGTTTATTTTCTTTTTTTTAAATTTTTTTTTTCCAATGTTTATTTATTTTTGGGACAGAGAGAGACAGAGCATGAACGGGGGAGGGGCAGAGAGAGAGGGAGACACAGAATCGGAAACAGGCTCCAGGCTCTGAGCCATCAGCCCAGAGCCCGACGCGGGGCTCGAACTCACGGACCGTGAGATCGTGACCTGGCTGAAGTCGGACGCTTAACCGACTGCGCCACCCGGGCGCCCCGCCAAGTTTATTTTCTAATGATAAAAGCAACATGTTCCTTATATAACAGTAAAATAGAGGAAATTGTTTTTATTCCATATACAGACTGAATAACCTCTCTTTCCCATGTGACTTAAACATTTCCCATTATTAATAAAAAAAATCAGTCTAATTTTATTTGTTAAGTCAGTCTAATTTTAAATGGCTGTACACAACAGGCTTTAAGTGGTCTGTTTTTTAATTACCAAACTCAAGTTTAGTATGGGTATTGAAATAATTTTTAATTTGTGCTTTCAAATCTAATGCTCAGATACAACTTTGTTCCAAAGACCTTTTCCCACATGTCAAGATATTGGTCTTACACTAGATTTCTGAGAGAATTAATTTGGTCAAAGAACAAGAACGTGTAAACATTTTTAAGGTTATAGCTATATATATGGTCAAACTAGCTTTCTGGAAGCATTATAATATTTACATTTTACCTGAAACACATAAGAATGCTTGTTTCATGATAGCCTTGACTCTGCTCAATAGATGGAAAAGGTGAAAAATGGCACAGTTGCTTTATTTTTATGCATTTCAAAATCTTACCAGAATAATGCTTTTCCTAAACAGTATTTTCCCCAATTATAATAGAACGTGCACTCATCATGAAAGAAAACAAAATCCCACCAACCACGTATGTTTAAATCTATCTACCCCTATATCTGTACCTACATCATACCTCACCTTCCTACCTACCTCCTTGCCTACCTATCTATAAAGAGAAGGTTATAAAAAAACAAAAACCAAAAACACCCCCTGGCATCTCATTGATCTATAGATAACTACTGTTAGCATCTTGGTGCTGTCTTCTTCAACCTTTTTCAACAAGCCTTCTGATACATTCTTGTGGCGACAATTGAACGTGTACGTGTAGCAGCGACAACTGAATCCCTTCAATAGCAAACTGCACCGCCATGTTTTGAGGGCGGGCCCAATACTGTAAGTGGCATCACAGACATGTCTCTGCTCCTTACTCCCCCTCCTTCCCTTCTTCCAATAAGGACTGGATCATGAGCTGAGGATGTCACCGCAGCGTATGCCAATTTGATGCCTCTTGTTCACAACGCTTGTCCAAAGTGGATTTGACCAGAGAGGCTGAATCTACATGGAGGAAGGGTGGAGGACACTGAGGGTAGCTTAATCTCTTCATCGCTGGCTTAAAAATCAAATTCTCTTCACGCTGAATTTCATATCCCATTCGGCAAAATTAAAGGCTTGCAATTAACCAGGGCCACCCTCCTTAGAAGGAGCTTTCCACCATAAGCAGTTCATCAAAGAATTCCTTCCAATCTCACAAATCACGTCCCCTCAAGAGGGATAATAACATCCCCTTTCTTCCATCTTAGGTTTCCAGTGAAACACATTGTCCTTCTGAGCACCCCGTACTCTGTCTCAGCCTGGGAGTTTGGTATCCGTGAGGATCGCACTGGGCAGTTGGTCTATACCCTCTGAAAGCGGCTACCCAGGCTACGAGGGAAGTAATCGCCTTCAGAAAATCAAGTCTTACGTAAACGAGATGCTTCAAAGCAAAAGAACCACAGTAGCACAAAACCAGATTATCTCAGATGCCGAAGCTTTACAAAGCTGACGTCGCTTTGCAACTCCAGTGGCGCAATCAGCCCGCGGTACTTATACAAACAAAGCTGATGTCACTTCATTCACCACGTGTACTGAGATAAGGAAATCTATCTCCTCTGTTATCCCATCTGTATCTTAAAGCATACCTGGCATGAGTATTTTGGCATTTCTCTTCGATTATCTCAGCGACCGAGGGGCAGCGATCTTTGAGTTTTCGAATCACCTCCTGCAGTTTCTCCCAGCTTGCTTCACTGCTCTCAGCTTCATCTTGAAGAGACTGAGAAGAGCAGAGCAGAAACATTCACTTCAGAATGGCCTGGCCACATCCAAGGGAGGCAGCTGCTTTTCAGCACGTCTGCTACATCACAATAATATTAACGCTCAGGACTTAATAGGACTGGGGAAAATTACTAGAAATGTGAAGAGGAAACCCACTGAGGAGGCATCCTTTCATCTGAGGCTACAACATTAAAAAGTATGCTAACATGGGGAGCCTGGGTGGCTCAGTCGGTTACGCGCCCGACCCTTGATTTCGGCTCAGGTCACGATCTCATGGTTTGCGAGTTTGAGCCTTGCACTGGGCGCTGCGCTGACAGCATGGGGCCTGCTTGGGATTCGCTGTCTCCCCTCTCTCTGCCTCTACCTCCCTCACGCTCTCTCTGTCTCCAAATAAATAAATAAACTTAAAAAAAAAAACAAAAACATGCCAACACACACCCCCCAAAAGACCAAACTTTTAAACTGTGAGATAATATGGACATGAATAATAGAGAAAAATCCAATGTAAACTTTGGAGCCGCTCATCTGGCTCATTTTGGAATTCCATGTCCTCCTTTTGATGCTGCTATTTAAGACGCTGTTTTGCGCTTCTCTGTGGACAGCACAAAAGCAGCTGTGTCCATTTCCGCACCTGCCTCCACCGGAGGTCTTCTGCCAACCAGGCAGCACCGTGCCACGATCTGCTGAATTTACCTGGAGGTTCTGCACCTGGCATCCTAAGGCCTCTAATGACAAAAGCCCAGGCTTGCTGTGCTCCATGCAGTACCAGAATCGGATTGTCATCGTCGCCACCTCGTCATACAGGCTTTCGTAAATCTTCCACTCCTGCAAAACAGACTGCATGGAGGTCTTGAGCTCGTTGACCTATGTGAAAAGTGCAAAGATATTTAGAAACTCATTGAGAAGAGGCTCCCTCATCATTTTGTTCCCTTCTAAGGATTCTACCATGGTATCTAATTTAGGCATTTCAGCTTGTGAGTATGGGGGAAGGGGCTCCTGGGTGGCTTGATCTCGGCTCAGGTCCTGATCTCAGGGTTTGTTGAGTTCGAGCCGTCTATCAGCATAAAGCCTGCTTGGGATTCTGTCTCTCCCTTTCTCTGCCCCTCCCCCCACTCACTCTCTCTTGGTCTCTCTCTCTCTTTCAAAATAAATAAACTTAAAAAAGAGAGGGTATTGGGAGAGCTTCAGTGATTAACTGAGGTGGGAAGAGTAGTCAATAAACAAAAAAGATCAGAGAAGACTGAGTTTTAAAACAGGTGAATGCGGGGCGCCTGGGTGGCGCAGTCGGTTAAGCGTCCGACTTCAGCCAGGTCACGATCTCACGGTCTGTGAGTTCGAGCCCCGCGTCGGGCTCTGGGCTGTTGGCTCAGAGCCTGGAGCCTGTTTCCGATTCTGTGTCTCCCTCTCTCTCTGCCCCTCCCCTGTTCATGCTCTGTCTCTCTCTGTCCCAAAAATAAATAAAAAAAAAAAGTTGAAAAAAAATGAAAAAAAAATAATAAAAATAAAACAGGTGAATGAAAACGAGATCTGAAGCCAGAGGGACCAGCAGGGACAGAGTTCAGCCTACCGGGAGACAGCCGAAGGAGGGAATAATGGATGAGGAACAGAATCTGTGAGTACATATTTCAGCAACACCTAATTAGCTTTCTGATCATGGGCAAGTTATTGAACCCTTGAGTCGATTTCCCTACTCACAAAACAGATACAGTAAATAGAAACATAAATAAAATAGTGTCTGTGGAAATATTCTGCAAACTGTAAAGCACTGTAATTGTCAAATTACTGTTACTGGCACCTGAGTCCGCATAAATTGGAGAGGAATGTGCTCGGTCAAAATGATGAGCAAGTGAAAGTAGGAGGAAATGAGATGATCTCAGATACAATTGCGAATATGTAAGTATGTATATTTTTATATGTTGCATAAAGAACATTTACAACTCAACAGTAAAAAGACAAATAACCAAAGGATTAAATTGGGCGAAGGATTAGATATCTACTAAAGAACATCCACAGTCCTTAGAGAAACATAAATCTATACGACAATGAGATGCCATTTCACATCCACTAAGATGTCTATAAATCCAAGTTGGGTAATAATCAGTGTTGGCAAGACTGTGGAAAAACTGGAACGTTCATATATTGCTGGTGGAAACATAAAACCGTACAGCCTCTGTAGAAAACAGTTTGGCAGTTCCACAAAAGTTAAGTATAGAGTTACCATATGACCCACTAATTCCACTCTTAGGTATATACCCCAGAGAAATGGAAGCATATGCTCATATAAAAATCTGTACACAAATGTTCATAGCAGCAGATTCATAATAGCTTAAAAGTGGAAACAATCCTGGGGCGCCTGGGTGGCTCAGTCAGTTAAGCGTCTGACTTCAGCTCAGGTCATGATCTCGAGGTTCATGAGTTTGAGCCTTGCCTCGGGCTCTGCGCTGATAGCTCAGAGCCTGGAGTCTTTTGGATTCTGTGTCTCCCTCTCTCTCTGCCCCTCCTCCGCTCATTCTCATTCTCATTCTCTCTCTCCCTCCCTCAAAAATAGGTAAAACATTAAAAAAAAATTTTTTTTTAAAGTGGAAACAACCCCAATGTCCATCAACGAATAAACTGTGGAATACTATTCATCCATAAAGTTCTGAAACATACTATAATATTGATGTTGGAAACATGCTAAAACAGACAGATAAGACCACGTCGTATAATTCCACGCGTATGAAGTGTCCAGAACAGCATATACATAAGAGACAGCAAGTAGATTAGTGCTTCCAGGGATGAAAGGTAGGGAAGAATGAAAAGTGAGTAATGGGCGTTTCTTTTTGAGTTGACAAAAATGTCCCGGAATTAGAGAGTAGCGATGGTTGTGTATCTCTGTGAATATACTAAAAACCATTGGGTTATACACTCAAAAGGTAAGTTTATGGTATCATCTCAATTTAAAATAAGGATCTGAGTATAAATGGAGTGTGATCAGTATGTTGGCCCAGCTTTACTTATGATGTGATGTCAAGTTTTGGATGTAACTGTACAGGCCTGTATTCAGGCCCTCTGTTCTCTGCTTAACATCTACAGGGAGCTGCCTCAAACCCTGCCCAATAGAGATGGATAAAAAACAACCTGGGATGCCAAAACGTCAGTCTCACACTGGCAACTGCATAGCCCATATGTCTTTATATGGGCTGAAAAACAATCCACCATTAAGAAAGAATAAAAGACAGTAAGGGAAAAAAGGAGGCAGGACGGGAACTCCTTATAGATGTGCCTTTTATTTTTTTTCTTTTATTTTTCATATTTTGTTTATTTTTGAGAGAGAGAGAGAGAGAGAGAATGCAAGCAGGGGAGGGGCAGAGACAGGGGGAGACACAGAATCTGAAGCAGGCTCCAGGCTCGAAGCCGTCAGCACAGAGCCCAACGTGGGGCTCGAACCCATGAACTGTGAGATCATGACCTGAGCTGAAGTCGGACACTCAACTGACTAAGCCACCCAGGCGCCCCTAGATGTACCTTTTGGAAGCTTGGGGCCTATCTGGGTGGCAGGGATGATCCTGACACACAGGTGCCTATAGGCACATGGCTGCATAAGGCATTGTCATGGTCCAAGGACTTCATGGCTCCCACATACAAAGTTGGTGCAACTTCTGGTGCACTTAAGGGCAACCCTTAGAATATTACAGCTTCAGGGAAAAGAAATGGCACATGTGGTTTGGGGGAAAGGATAAGAAAACCATTAAGCAAAATTCACTACGCTAGAAACAAGAAGGAACATTTTCAGAATGTTAAAAGTACAATCAGCCAGTAGGGCAGCACTGAGTGTCATATAGGCATTGCTACAAATGTAGAAAGACGTAGGTATTATCATCCCTATTTCATAGACCAGGAAATTGAGGCTTAACGAGGTTAAGCACGTGCCCTAGGACGGAGATACAAAATGGGGCTGCTAAGATTTTTCTTTAGGCAGAGACTTAAAGCCCTTGTTTTTATTTTTTATTTTTTTTTGTTTTGTTTTTGTTTTGTTTTGTTTTGTTTTTAAGCCCTTGTTTTTAAAGACGAGGCTCTACTAACTCTGGAGAACTTATGGAAGGATGATGTAAGTTTTGTGTTTTCTACATTAAAAAAAAAAAAAAAAAAAAAGCTTTGGAGCACCTGGCTGGCTTAGTCGGTACAACATGTGACTCTCATCTTGGGGTCATGAGTTGGAGCCCCAAGTTGGGGCTAGAGATAACTTTAAAAAATAAAAAAAATAAGTAGGTTTATTGAGATATAACTCACAGTCCATACAATTCACCTATTTGAAGTCAAGTCACCAAAATCAGTGTTAGGACATTTGCATCACCATGAAAAGAAACCCCATACCCACTAGCAGTCACTCCTCATTCTTCTCTAACCCTTTCTCAGCCAAAGTCTACCTTTCGTCTTTAAAGAATTTGCCTATTAAGGACGTTTCATATAAATGGAATCATACAACATGTGGTTCTTTGGCAACTGCCTTCTTTCACTTAGCGTGATGTTTTCAAGACCATCAGTGTTGTAGCAAGTATCAGTACCTCATTCTTTCTTATGGCTGAATAATATCCCGTTGCACGGAAATACTATCTATCTATCTATCTATCTATCTATCTATCTATCTATCTATCTACCTATCTTACCTATCTGAGTAGGCTCCACACCCAGCGTGGTGCCCAATACAGGGCTTGAACTCACAACCCTGAGTTCGAGACCGGAGCTGAGACCAAGAGTTGGACTCTCAAGAGACTGAGCCACACAGGCACCCCTTGATATACCATTTACCTATCCATTTATAAACCGAGGGATGTTGGGATTGTTTCTACTTTTTGGCTATTATGAATCACCCTGCTGTGAACATTATTGTGTAAGTTTTTGGTGTGGACACATGTTCTCCTTTCTCTTGGGTACTTACGAGTAAAGTTGTTGAGTCCTAAGATAACTCTATGTTTAAATATTTTAGGACTTGCCACACTCTTTTCCAAAGCAGCTGCTCCATTTTGCATTCGCTGGCAGTGTATGTATGACAGTTTCAAGGTCTCCATATCCTTGCTAACATTTGTTATTTTCTGCCTTATTATCATCACTACGGAGGTGGGTATGGAGTATTTCATTGAAGTTTTGAATTATATTTCCTTTATTAATGATATTGGGCATCTTTTCATGTACTTATTGACCATTCATACCTTCTTTAGAGAAATATCTATTCAGATCACTTGCTCATGTTTTCCCTTTGGTTATGTCCTTTATATACTGTAGACACAAGCCCCTATGTATGTAAATATTTTCGTCCATTCTGTGGTTTGTCATTTCACTTTGTTGATGATATCCTTTGAAACACAAAAGTGTTTAGTGTTGATGAAATCCAGTTTTTTCTTGTGCTTTTGTTGTCATATCTAAGAAACTATTGCCTAATCCAGTCAGGAAGATTTCTGCCTCTGTTTTCTTCTAAGAGTTCTGTAGTTTTAGCGTTTACATCTTTGATCCATTTAATTTTTATATACGGTGTGAAGGTGGGGTCTAACTTCATTCTTTTGAATGTGGACATACAGCTGTTCTAGTACCGGTTTTGGAGAAGACTATCCCCCCCGCCTCCCACCCTGGATTTGTCTTGGCATCCTAGTCTAAAAATTAGTTGATTATAATGTGAGGGTTTATTTCTGGACTCTTAATTCTATTCCATTTATCTAGATGTCTATCTTTTACATTAGTACTATCTGCATGTTTTTACTTGCATTATCTCAATCTTCTCTATCCCAACATTTTTATCATAATTCACTGTGTGGTGGGGTGCTTGGGTGGCTCAGTTGGTTGAGGGTCCAACTTCAGCTCAGGTCATGATCTCATGGTTTGTGAGTTTGAGCCCCCGATTGGGCTCTCTGCTGTCAGCACCGATCTCGTTTCAGATCCTCTGTCCCCCCTCTCTCTGCACCTCCTTCACTTACACTCTCTCAAAAAATAAATAAACATTAAAAAAAATCACTGTGTTGTGATTATCTATTCAAGTATGTTTTCTCTGGTGGTCTGCGAGCCCTTTGACGGTAGGATCCATTTATTTTCTCGTTTATCTTTGTACTGTTGGCAGTGAACATAGTGACTCACAGAAGATATGTTCAACAAATGACTCACACAAGATATGGTAAGCTCATCTCTATCTTTCCTGCCCAAGTTCTGGGGGAAAAATGAGGCCGAGGGTCACCAATGAATTTCATTTATACAGGTTATTCCCAATTCCCTCTTGGAACAAATAGTCAAAAGCAGATTTTAGTAGATGACAAATAATCCACAATAAGGACTTCTGGGAAATATGGACACACCTACAATTGGCTAGTACTTAATTTTCTCCCTCCATTTGTGAGGAGCCAACAAGGTTGCAGTATGTAGAGATGCCTGCCTTTTCTCTTTTGGTGCTCTACTCCTGGAAGGGGTAAAGGCAGACTTTAACATATCTTTTCTAAGCTGACCAGACATCTTCCACACTCCTCCTCTTTACTTTCTCTTCCCCGCAAACTGTGTTCTCCTCACCTCTGGAATTCTCCATATGCTGACCATGCTTCTAGCTTAATAGAGGTTACAAGAGACGGGATCATTCCCTGCCCAAGGCACCTCCCTGGATGTGCTTTCTCATAGCTGCCCCTGTATATCTGCCCAGGAAACAGTGCCAGATGCTCTGTTGGGGCGGGGGGTGGAGACATTTTTGTCTGTGAGTACGTTAGACAAAACAAAGATAACCAAGTGGATTTCTAGCTTGCCAATGGTGTTGGAATTGGTGGCTACACCTCCATCCGGTGCCAAAAAAAAAAAAAGGGGGGGGGGGATTTGAAATGCCTTTCTCTATTTCACTTCAGTATTTCTCTAAGCAACTCTTCAGTTTTTGATATGGAGTGAGTTTCCGTGACTAAACACATCAACAAAAAGATGAAAGAAGGCTATATGAGGAGAAATAGTGTACTTCAAATGAAATGAGTTCTAGTACCTGGCTGATAACACTGCTTCTCTTTTGAAATAACCCATCAATTCTGGATGCTGTGTCTTCTAACAATGGCATGGTCCCACTCTCCGAAGTCAGGTAACATTGTCTCAACTCATCAAGGGCCTTGGATTTACTTGCCAGTTGATTTTCTATATCCTGGAAGGGCAAGAGGAAAAAGTTTGCATATGCACAACATTATGGAACAATAAGGTGTAAGTAAGAGACAGGAGTTTGGCCTTTTCGAGTAAAAATGGCATTACAATATGTAATTAAATAACATCACATCAAAGACATTTTAATAATACATTTGATTCCATTTTTGCACTTACTACAGTATGAATTTTTATGATAAGTTTAATTATTACATGTATCTAGAGTAAAAAAATTTAATATGTATTTTTGATAGAGAGACAGAGCGCAAGCAGGGGAGGCGCACAGAGAGAAGGAGACACACAATCCGAAGCAGGCTCCAGGTCCTGTGCTGTCAGCACAGAGCCCGACGCGGGGCTCGAACCCACAAACCACGAGATCATGACCCGAGCCAAAGTCGGATGCTCAACCGACTGAGCCACCCAGGCACCCCTAGATTTTAGAATAGTCTAGGTAATAAGTCCTCATCATCATGGTACAGTAGAACGAGTCCAGGAGATCCAGTCCCCATGCCATGTCTGTCCCATACTGGCTGTCTCACCTGACACTAAGTCATCAAACCTCCAAGCCTGTATTTTCTCATCTGGAAACTAGCAATGATAGCCCAGGCCGTGGACAGTTTAGAACTCAAGTGAAACCAGGGTGGCCTGTGGGGGGTGGCATGGCACGGACCTGTGGAGCGTAGGCTTCCCGTGAAGGTTACGTTGAATCTAAGGCTGCTGTAAGAATTCTAAATGGAATGGCTAGTGGGTAGTTAGAAGCAGGATATGACCACTTGCACAGATCTCTTATAATGGTGTTGCTGCTCACATCTCATGTCCAGGATGATTAACCTTCTCAGGACAACTGGGGTGTGACCTGACCTTCCCACCCCAGCAGGGAGGAGCCTGTGTCCTCAGGCAGTAGGTCCAGAAGCAGCAAACGTCTGCAGCTACAAGGGCAGCTGAAGTGTCTTCAATAGGCAGTGACACAATCAGGGCAGTACTTACGGAGGATTAATGTATGTGTGGGTGAGACTAAGTGACCTGGCAAATGACAACTGAACAAAAGGGGGCCAGGCCAATATCCTTAAGCTCAACTGTGATTTAGACTGTAGTTCCAAGGGATAACTGGTCCTTTCGGAACATATTACACAGAAGGTAAAAGAAAATCATTTTCCTCTGAAGACGCAGAATGAAATACTAAAACTAATGGAAACCTTAGAGTAATTGCATAAGTATTGGGTGAATTAATAAAAAACTGGGAAACATGAAATAAAAATTCCCTTTGAGCATTTTCTTTGAGGAGCCACATTCAAGTCTTAGGAACAATAACTGAAGATACCTTCTTCTGCTTCTCACACACACAAAAAATTGCATTTTGTAATTTTGTAAAACCCATGGATGATTATTATCTCCTTTGCATAATGAAGTAAGTACCTGGGGGTCTGGAGGGGTCCCTCGAAAGTGCAGCCACTTGCCCTCCTCCTTGGTGCCGAAGCAGCGACGGAACAGCCTGGCCACGCCGTGTGGACAGGCGCCGTGTGCCTTCTCACCTGACAATCCAGAAGCATCCTGTGCACGGAGATCACACTTCCAGGTTTTTGTAAAGTTTTCAGTCTCTCCTCTTGCGCCTCCATCCAGTTGTTCAAAATCTGTATTTTGTTTTCCGTCTCGGTGATACTTTCCAAGAGTTGTTCTAAATGTTGTATCTTTAAGGTATAAGTAAAATAAAAATTTCTCATTTTAAACCAGATGCTTTAAAATGTAAATGCCATGATGGTTATTTTTAACAAAATAATTTTGCTTCTTTGCAGATTCATCATACTTAGCACAAGATTTCCCAATAACTTTTGGAATAAAGATTCATATTAGGAAATATGAATTCAGTGTTTGAAAGCTAACCTGCTAAGCAAACTGGCTGTTTTGGAGTTTCATTAACACCTGTACAAATAAAATCATGTTGCTAACATTCAATAACATGTTGAATAACATTCAACTCAAATTCAACGCAATTTTTCATTGCATTATCGATTGATATACATAAAGCTTAAGAAAACTTTCTTTCCCTAGACTTTCTTCATTAGAGTCATTTAAAAATTAAGTCAATATCAAACATATCACAAATAATTTATCAACTTAATAAAATAGTGACTTTTTATTAAAAAATTTTTAAACATTTATTCATTTTTGAGAGACAGAGACAGAGTGCAAGTGGGGGGAGGGGCAGAGGGAGGGAGACACAGAATCCGAAGCAGGCTCCAGGCTCCAAGCTGTCAGCACAGAGCCTGGCGTGGGGCTCAAACCCACAAACTGTGAGATCATGCCCTGTGCCAAAGTCAGATGCTTAACCAACTGAGCCACCCAGGCGCCCCAATAATAACTGTTTTTAATGTCTGCAATTCTTGTCATTTCCAATGCTCACAATTTTTATTAGGTTATAATGACTGTATATGTAAAGTTTTTTTGAAAATTTGAAAGGCTGCCCAATCTTTTAAACGAATGGACACAGTATAATTCGATTAATTATTCCTCCATCGGTGGAAATTTAGGCATTTTACATTTTTCACCAGTATAAATAATGTGGAACACTTTATGTGCATAGTTTTCCTTTTCTGAAGGGCTATGTACTTAAGATAAACGTGAGAGGAGACACTGCTGAATTAGGAAACAAGATGATTATTCTAGTTCTTGAAATTTTCTGAATGCTTTCTAAAAGGGGATATAAGCCATGATCTGCATATGAATGTGATAGCTTTGGGCTCTTAGCTCTATCTTACTAAATTTTTCAAATTCAATAAATATATAACGTTACATAATGTTTATTCTGAATGCCTGATAACTGAAGTTGTAATCTTCTCAAGTTGGTTTGCTAATTACACATTTTTTTCTTTGGTGAACTGTCTGTTCGCGTTCTTTGTCCATTCCTGCACTTGAACCTTAATTGTCTAAATCCATTTGTATGCATTCTCTACACATAAAGAAATCAATCAGTTGTTAACCTCAATTATATATAAATATTAAATATGTCTCTAAGAATAAGTTTTCTTAATATTGTCAGAGTCATGGAATGAAAATCTACCAAAAGACCACATCCATTTTCCTGCCTTTTCATAATCTTTTCACGGCTGTAATAGCTTTGCCACTCTTGAACATTTACTTTCACGGAAAATGTCAAAATCTCCGACCATTTAGTAGTCTCACATAATACTTGGTATCTTCTCAAATAAAATTCCTCCTCTTCACTGGCCTAACTCAATTTCCCACTAGGAAGTCTCAAAGAAATGATAACTCTTTCTTCCTCTCTTGTACGCACCGATTGGAGAATGCCAGAACGTAGGCTTTACAAAAGGGTCATAGCTGAGAGAATTGTTAGTCTTAACCGTAAATTAACCATAGGAATAGCTCTTCACGTTTTTCAGAAAGTGGCATTTTGCAAAGGCCAAAATCATACAAACTGTGACACACGAGCACACCTTTCTATTCAGTGTTCCATGCATCCGGTGCCATTGGCGGTTCATCTCTCCCAGGTGTTCTGCAAACTCTGTTCTCTCATAGCGCTTACTTTCTACATCACAGGTGCTTAACTGAAGTAAGGACTGGTTAACAAAGTCCACTATCCATTGTTTATAGTCCATCTCCATTCTGAACTCCTAAAACAAACAAATAAACAAAAGTAAACTACCAAAGCCTGAACGGAAGTAGGTTGAACCGGATCCCGCCACGCTAGGGAGCCCCAAGCTCCCATTCGTTAAAGGGGCACCTGTCTAGAGTTGTAGTCCATCCTCCCCCCCCCCCCCCCCATCCCACCAAATGTCTGCTTTGAGTAGAGAGTGTTTTGGAGAATTCCACATCCCCACGAACAGAGACCCGTCGCTTTCAAGCAGGCTGAAAAGTCAAAGGCAGCATCGCGTATCATGGCTGCATCATCTCAACCAAAATCAGGACCCAGGGACTGACAAAGGGTTCCCGTGAGCGGCTTCCTGAGAGCCACACTGGAATTCAGAGCCCCCCTGCAGGCTCACGGAAATGAGAGGACGGGAAGTCTCAAGTTAAGACTCCCCCAGAAAACCCAGGACATAGGGGTGCCTGGGTGGCTCAGTCGGTTAAGCGGCTGACTTCGGCTCAGGTCATGATCTCGCGGTCCGTGAGTTCGAGCCCCGCGTCGGGCTCTGTGCTGACAGCTCAGAGCCTGGAGCCCGCTTCAGATTCTGTGTCGCCCTCTCTCTGACCCTCCCCTGTTCATGCTCTGTCTCTCCCTGTCTCAAAAATAAATAAAATGTAAAAAAAAAAAAAAAAAAAAAAAAAAAAAAGAAAACGCAGGACATTAAGGAACTTTGCCAGCTTAGGTAGCTTCTCTGTTCCGTAGCAAGCCTAAAAACACCCAGCGCCAAGCATGTTTCTGTCAAGCTGGATACTTATTAAGCTTATCCTCGTAAGTCCTAACACCCCGCTGGAGGCATCAGGGGAAAAACTATGTGGTATATGCTAGGTTACAAGAGTGTAGAAGAATACATGCATGTGGACCCTCCAAAGATTCTACTACTCCCCGAAGTTAGGATGTGCTAGTATATAAAAGTAAAATCCTTGCTAACATCATGCCTCGTGACCAAAGTATTTGTCCTCTGCCTACCAGAAGCTACATCCATCAGCCTGTGAGGTCTTTGAAAGCAAAGACCAGAGACTTCATTGATCTCCTGAGTTCCTAGTGGTGAACACATTACCTGGTACACAATAAATGTTTGTGTGTGGCTTATTAAGTGTGAGTTAAATCTATCTGAAGTCAAATATCACAGAGAAGGCCACATTTATATGTATTTGTAGAAGGGTATCAACTTTTCCTTCTGCATTCTCTTACGCAAAGGACATTGACTTAACACCTGTTGGATGCCAGGTCCTGGGCTAGGTGTGCTGTTTCAGGGAGGTGAAGGATTGGCCCTGCTCTCAAGAAGGAGACAGGCAAGGAAGCAAATAATTATCACACCCTGGAGACGCCTAATCCTAGAAAGTGAACTCGGCTGGCTGGGAGAGTCAGGAGTAGATTTCCAAATCAGGAGATACTTGAGGAGAGTTTTGAAAGATGAACTAAGAGCATTTCTACGGCCACAAGTGGGGCACTAGAATTCCAGGTTGAAGGTATAGCATGTACAAAAGCAGAAGCCAGGGTGCCTGGGTGGCTCAGTCGGTTAAGCCTCTGACTTTGGCTCAGGTCATGATCTCACGGGTCGTGAGTTCGAGCCCCGTGTCGGGCTCTGTGCTGACAGCTCAGAGCCTGGAACCTGTTTCAGATTCTGTGTCTCCCTCTCTCTCTCTCTGACCCTCCCCCATTCATGCTCTGTCTCTCTCTGTCTCAAAAATAAATAAATGTTAAAAAAAAAATTTTTCAAAAGCAGAAGCCGGGAGAACACCAGATGCAGCGGGTTCATTCAGGTCAGGCAGAGTCCAGGATCTATATCGGGGAACGAAAAGATGAGGCTGGAGAAGTAAAGAGGGGCCAGGGCAAGTTAAAAGCTTGGATTCTGTCCTGTGGTGATAGGAGCTCCCAAACGAAACGAGGCAGAATAGAAAAAGTATACTAACGTCTGTCTAGAATCATCCAATATCCCATTCCCCACGCCTAGAATCAGTTCTTCTAAAGCGCACCACACCGGTCTCTTTGGTATTTCCCTTCCAACTGACTTGCCTTCTTAGTTAACGAGCAAGCTTGTGGCTCTTTTCGTATAATTACCTTGTACTTCTGAAGAAGGTTTTTAACTTGAGATGCGGAACTCAGAGAATGCTCACAGTCTTCATCTGCGGTCTGATGTTCCACATCGTTCATCCAGCTAATCATTTCTGTGATTGCTTTACGAGATGGCAATTTCTCCATCTGGAGCTGCAAGGACAAAATGATTTCCATTTAATTACCTGCAGTTGACAAAATGAATCGGGGCATCACTAAAGACGGTATCTGGTTTGATAAAAGGTCTTGCTACATAATTATGCAGGTTGCTCACAAAAACAAACCCGGCATTCAAGCTTAGAATAAGTGACCCCAAAACAATGACGATGACCTTCACATAAAGGAACACAGTGATGCAGATAAACTGGGAAATAAAGTAATTAAGCCTGATTTCTCCGGTAAGAAAGATCCCACTGGAGGAGAGTCCAGTAATTAAGACCCATATTCAGTGGTGCCAGAGGAAAATAGATAGTGTCAATGAAAATTATTGAGTCAGAGAAATAATTTTAAAGGAGTTGTGAGCTAACAAGTGAATGCTAATTTAAATGCTGCGTCTTTAAATACCTACCTGGTGAAGTTTTTCTTGAATATCTGGAAGTTGAGTTATGAGCGTTGTCCATTTCTGTTCGAACTGCGCTAAAGAAGCTCTCAGGGTAGCCGTATCGGCTTCTTTCAGGTGAAGAAGCTGATTCCCAGTACTTATAACCGCAGTCTTCAAGGAGGACTTGTCATCTAGTTCCTTTGAAAACTCCTAGAGGAAACAGCGTGAAAATTTGGAAACATTAAAAATTTGCAAACAGCAAAGAATGACTAAGAGTCAGAATAACTGGTTAGAGTCCCGAACTAAGTACATGAACTCAATTCAAACTGCTAATGCTTGCGTGTGTATCTATAGGTGTGTATGTGTGTGCTCACGAGTGCGTGTGTGCACGCGTGCATGCACACACCCACACCCACACTTTTCCTACTAAGTGTCAGGCACTGTTCCAGGCATTAGGTAAATAGTGGGGAACAAAAGAGAAGGAATTCCTGACCCTTGAGTGGCTTATAATCTAATGGATTAATATTTTTTTTAAAAAAGACCAATCAGGGGCACTTGGGTGGCTCAGCGGGTTAAGCGTCTGACCTTGGCTCAGGTCATGATCTCCTGGTTTATGAGTTTGAGGCCCAAGACAGGCTCTGGGCTCACAGCTCAGAGCGTGGAGCCAGCTTCAGATTCTGTGTCTCCCTCTCTCTCTGCCCCTCCCCTGCTTACACTCCGTCTCACTCTCTCTCTCTCAAAAATAAATAAATATTTTTAAAAATTAAAAAAAAATCAAGTAATAAAATAAAAAAGACCTATCATTTCAACGTTAAGAGAAACAGAACACAAAGTTCCTATTAAATGAACTAAATGCAACTGATTTTTAACTAAAATATTTGAAAACTTTCCTTTGTATTTGTGGGGGTTTTCAAACATATTTTTAAATAATTACATTTTAATACCAAAGTGGGTGATCATTGCTATAAAATAAGAAAAACAGACAAGAAAAGAATACGGGAAAGGAATTTACGTTAGAAAGTTTTATAAATTTATATTACAGAAGTAATAGTTTCCTTTCTTCAAAAAAAAAAAGCTCAAAACAATAGAACATTTTAGTAGAAATGTCAGTTCTGTATATGACAATTTACAACCATGTATCTATTAACTTTAACATTTATGAATTAATAAGTCTGTTAAGTTTTGGGGGAAAAGCAGGGGAGTTATTTCCTGCATTTAAAAAGCATGCTTCATGTCAGAGAAAGTTTTACTTTTATATATATTTTATAGGTTCAAATAAAAGTCTACTTTATCATTGTTTTATTTTATTTTTAAATATTTACTTTGAGAGGGAGAGAGAGAGAGAGCATGCACACAGGGGAGAGGCAAAGAGAGAGCAGAGAGAGAGAGAATCCCAAGCAGGTTCCACTGTCAGCACAGAGCCTGATGCAGGGCTTGAACTCACAAATCATGAGATCACCACCTGAGCTGAAATCAAGAGCTGGATGTTTAACTGACTAAGCCAGCCAGGTGTCCCTATAGTAAATATATAAATGACCGCTATAAACAAATAGCTCTAAGTTTGAAGAATGATATTACCCTAAATTTTATCCCTTATCCACAAATGATTATGGAGACTATCACATTGACCCTGGTCATTTTCCCCTGATATTTATTTCTGGCAATAATTATCTGAGCATATTTTATCATAACTTACAAAAAAACTGTTTATGTTGCTTCTGATTGTATCCAAGTCCTGAGACACATTGAGGGATTGTTCTTTCCAGTAATTCAGAGTTTGCTGAGAAGATTCCAACCACTTGGTTAACTGATCTGAATCTCTGTTATAACTAACAGGAATGAAGTGAGAGAGAAAGAAAATTAGAAACGTACTCTATGGGTGATATGCATCGTTGGCAATTTTTTTCTCATTTTACTTTGTTTTCCTGTGTTGATCAGCTCTATTATTCAAAAAATCATGATGTTTTAAGAATTATACCCTGTTTTATCCCATGCCCCAAATCTGACACTCCTGGCATTTTGTAGGACTGTTATGACTATTCTAGAACAAATGAGCATTTTAAAGTCTAAAACATTTTCTTATTACAGCTACACAAAAACAAACCCATGGGTAAGGACAGCGATTATTTCTGTTCATTAAATGTTGACAGATTTGTTTATAGTAAAAATATAACCAGCATTTGTATAAGTTGCATAACAGTAAACTTATTGGCTAGATTCCAACATATTTACAGGAAACGAAGGAAAATATTGAGCAGAATGCTACCCCTCTTGTAACTCTTAAACTTCTCTAAGGTCCCTAAGAGGCACAGAGGAGGAGATTCAAACGTTCTATGCTCTCTACCTTCCTCAAGGAGTTCAAGATTAGATCCACTAAACAAACAAAATTCTCTGAAGAACTCTGAAGGCTTTTTCCAACTATTCTGTGAGCTAAGATTATTATTTTTTAATTTAAAACCTTTTTAGAGAGTAGGAAAGAGCAACACCGTGGTATAAAGGTCACATGTACAATTTCATAACATAATTCTTACTTTTCACTGAACTGATTACATGTCATCTTGAGTCTGGCAAACCAACCTCAGAGATCCTAGATCGCATCTGGCCCAGAAGAGGGACCCAAGTGCTTAAATTGTTGATGACAAACCTTACAGTAGAGAGACTGCAGGTAAAATCTGGTCGACTGCAGGATCCTCTGAGGTTTTTGTCCACCTGAAAATCTGACCTCAACCCATCCCTAAGAAAACATACCTGAGCAGATGCTTCAGAAGCGTTTGTAGTCTGTGCAGTTCATGGTCAATTTTTCTGTTTAGGGCCAACCACTGCTCTTCTAGTTTCGCAATCTGGCCCTCTAGTTCAGGACAGCTCACGGAGGCCACCAGCTCTCTGCCTTCATTCAGAGTCTGGTAAAGCCGGGCGTGCTTTTCATCAATGTTTCTTTTTATTTGCTACAAAAAGTCAGGTCACAGAATGAATTATTTAAAAATGAAGCCAGTCCATCTATTGACAAATACTTCAGTAGAGGCTACTGAAGAAACAAGAACACAGTCCTAACCCTCAAGACTCTTGCAGTCTGGCTGAAGAAACGTGATTCACGTTTTATTGATCACCTTTCATGATGAGACTGTCCAACTAATGCATTTCTACGGCACATTTCTTCAGTTCTATAGACTTACACATACCAACAGAAAACAAAATGTCACGGCTTTAGACTTGAGAATTCTCCGCCTACAAGTAAAAAACAAGCTGGCAGTCTACGGGGCACGTTCAACTTGTGGACAGGTTTTGTGTGACCTAAAGATTATTTTGAAAACCAGGATATTTTACATAGAAATCAGGATTTCCTGTGACTCGGAGAAAACCAGAAATCTAGCACCCTGGGTCTACACCTTGATGTGGCACAGATGGCCTGGAATTGGGCAGCCAGGCTTCCTTTAGAAGGGCTTGGTCTCTTTGACATTCTGCCACGACAGTCCCCACCACCCTCTGAACACAGAGCCAGTCAGCGTCCATATTTCTGTTCTCGTCTGGCCCCTGTTAGAACTTTACATTACAAATAGGTTTGAAGGGGATGAGAAAACATTTATCATCCCTTAGACCCGAATAGTAGAAAAAAAACTCATTTCTAGAGTCTTCTAAGTATAAGGATTCAACGGGGAGTAAGGAAGAGGACTTTAGAAGAATAAATTAGTACATCACTAATCCAACTTCATGAAAAGAAAATCTTTAGAACAGCAATACAACGACCCCTTGAAGAGAACTCTGTCTAAAGGCAATTACCTTCCACCACTGGGTTCAGCCACTGACACTTATCCTGACAGCTACTGAAATTTAATCTTCAAAAATAAATTATAATCAAAATATAATTTTTCCAACTAACTTAAGCCTTTTAAAAATCACTAAAGATTTCTACTTCCAATGCCCTTTCCACTGCTCTCATTTGTAATCCCCTCTTCTCATCTGAGTCGGCATGGGAAAATGTCCAACATCTGTTTAAAAAAAAAAAAACAAAAAACAGTTCTGGGGCACCTGGGTGGCTCTAAGTCGGTTAAGCATCTGACTCTTGATTTCTGCTCAGGTCATGATCTCACAGTTTGGTGGGTTGGAGCCCCGCGTCAGGCTCGGTGCTGACAGCTCAGAGCCTGGAGCCTGTTTCGGATGCTGCGTCCCCCTCTCTCTCTGCCCCTCCCCCACTGATGCTCTCTCTTTCAAAGATAAGTAAACATTAAAAAAAAAGCTCTAATTTCCCAAGCCTTCAGTGAAAGACCAAGACACTTCATCTTTAGATTATCCCTGAGAATTTTTTTTTTAATGTTTTTTATTTATTTTTGAGACAGAGAGAGACAGAGCATGAGCGGGGGGGCGGGCAGGCAGGGAGAGAGGGAGACACAGAATACAAAGCAGGCTCCAGGCTCTGAGCTGTCAGCACAGAGCCCGACGCGGGGCTCGAACTCACGGACTGCGAGATCATGACCTGAGCTGAAGTCGGACGCCCAACCGACTGAGCCACCCAGGCGCCCCTCCTGAGAATTTTTAATTACCCCATTTTATACACAGGAGTCAGACTGCAATGGTCACTCAGCCATGAGGTGCTGAGCCAGCATTTAAATGAGGTTTGCTCAACTGCAGAGGCCACACAAATGCTATGTTCCGTGGCCCACAGATGTCCACCGATCAAAATACATGCAAATCTCTCCATGACGCAGAACACGGAGAACGACCTGAAGAAGTCCATAAGTGAGATGGGCTTTACAAGGTATCTTTTTTTTTTTTTTTTTGAGAGAGAGAGAGAGAGAGAGAGAGAGAGAGAGAGAGAGAGAGAGAGAAACTGTGTGTGTGTGTGTGTGTGAGAGAGAGAGAGAGAGAGAGAGAGAGCCAGGAAGAGCGGCAGAGGGAGACAGAGAATCCCAAGGGGCTTGATCCCAAGACCCTGGGATCATGACCTGGGCTGAAATCAAGAGTCAGACGCTTGACCGACTGAGCCACCCAGGTGCCTCATATATCTCTCTTTTAGTTTGACAAATTTATTTAAGAGTTTTAGAACAATTATTTCAGTTTTTAAAAATCTCAAATTTAACAGATTCACAGGTTGCACTTTAAGGGACATGATCCCTTGTCCACCTGAGAGAGGTGGGCTAATACAAACAGTTCCTTAACATAATGAGGTTTAAAATGCCGTTTTCAACTGCCTTCTCTTAGCTCTTTGGACGTACTTCTGCATCCCCAGGCTAACAAAGAATTAAGCAGCAGCTTCCCACCCCCAGAAGATTCAGATTTATCTTAGGGGCGCCTGGGTGGCTCAGTCGGTTAAGCGGCCGACTTCAGCTCAGGTCATATCTCACGGTCCGTGAGTTCGAGCCCCGCGTCGGGCTCTGTGCTGACAGCTTGGAGCCTGGAGCCTGTTTTGGATTTTGTGTCTCCCTCTCTCTCTGACCCTCCCCCGTCCATGCTCTGTCTCTCTCTCTGTCTCAAAAATAAATAAATGTTAAAAAAAAAAATTAAAAAAAAAAAGATTCAGATTTATCTTAGAGTTAAGCTCAATTGGACAAGATGGCAAAGAGATCAATTATACCTCTCTAGGCGTCTAGATAGCAGGACTACAGTGTCCGTGTCTTTGCAAAATGTTCCTTATAGGAGCTTAAATGCTACTGAGGAATGCCAGGGTCCTGCCAAGGATTTCATTTTCCATCCGGTCTATTCAGGCAACAAACCTACTCTTGAAGTTTCGAAGTTGGCATTTGAGAACCACGCCCAGCATCACAACTCAGAGGCTGACAACACATTTGAAAGTTAAAACTAAATATTTCAAGTTTCTGTCGAGAAGACTTAAAACTCGTTTTCTCGTTGGTCATGATCTCAAGGCCACTTGAAAACTATTCTAGGGTTCCATCTTTTCCATGGCATCGAAGTTTGGGACACAGAGACTTGGATGATAACACTAAATGTTACACACAAAACATTTTGTCTGAAGTCTTTTTATAATGCTGGTGGCAGGTGACAGATTATCGCCTGTCTCAGAGGCTATGTCCAAACAGGGCTTCACCGAAGTAAGAAAACCACATATAGGTTTAGTGGCCCATGGTTTACAACGTTCTTTCTGTACTTTGGCTCATTTCTATATCTGCTGACATCCACTTCCTGAGATGGGTAGGAGAACTAGCGTGATTCCCTACAGTATACAAAGAAACTGAGACTTAGAGACAAAAAGTTGACATGCTTGACGGGTGAGAGCCAGGACTCGTACCCAGCACCTCGACCCCAAGCCTCAAGTATAATGAAAGACTCAAAATCAAATCCACGGGTTCCCTGAATATCAGTCTAATAGTGCATGGTGTGAGGAACAACACTTCAAATTCAAAGTCGAGCAATTTAGTCAAAACAAAAGAAAACGCAAAGTGCCACGGACGCTGCCTCTGACGGATTCAACGGTGCAAAATACCTGGTAAAATGAAATCCTTTCCACTAATCTTTCCTCTGTCTCTTCCACCAGACTCACAGAGGGCAACGTAGATACAAGAATTTCCAGATCCTTTTCAAGAGATGCATAGTTTTCATCAAATTCTTCCCATTTCTAGAGAATCAAGAACATAGTATCAGTGGGAGCCCTTTTCTAGATTCGTTCCAGCCAATGACAAAATCGATCATATGAAATAAAAACGAACTGAGACCATACGAACTTCAAGCACAGATTCCAGGGGTTTCTGAGAGATATAACCTACTCTCGTAAGAACTCAGGGTCCGATGGAAAACAGTTCCGTTGCCTTTGTGGAGAGGGTTTTGAAAAATCCAGTTGGCATTCGTGTTTTATGCTTGTCTCATCAAACTGAGTAAGGACCAAGATTAAGTGAGAGGGTTACACCTCTCAGCCTGCACCTCTGTGGAGACTTCAGAGTCAGAAGAGAGTCGTTCTCACACTTGGAAAGGAAGGGGCTAACTTTTAAAGCTTTTCTCAGCAGAGGCTCCGAGTAGGTTGCTTCTACCCTCTCTGCTCCAACCCCTAGCCCACTGAACATTACCCTGTGATGCTGCTAGAAGCAGAATTCCACTGTTGGAGGAATGTGGGCTTACACTTCATTAGGAGAGTACTATTTCCTTAGGCTGACTCTTGCCTTGTCCCAGTTCTATTTCTATAGAAGCCCACCACTAGGACCTCAGCACGCTACAGAGCTGACTTACGGACACTAAATATCACCTGCTGGAAAAAGAACCACCTTATTGATTCTCTTATCTACCGAAGTAGTGGGTCACGAGGCTGTGAGGGGCACTCTTTGGACTCGGGGCGGGGGGGGGGTCTCTTTTTTTAAATACCATGAAATATTACTAGAAATATCAATTTGACAAGCTAACCAGAAAATTGATTTCATTAGCCTAACATAACATGATCACATTACAAAGTTGAAGATTTCCTTGCTTTTGGGTTACTTCCTTTAAGTGCTAACATCCACGGTGTGTAAGAAGTTAAAGGTGAGAACTTTCAAACGGAGAAAGAACTTGATGCAAACTTAATTTTCTTCTTGGATTTAAGACTACCAGGAGTCCACTCCAGCAGCAGAACATCCGGACCTGCCCTCTTTGGGGAGCACGGTTTCTGAACCACCGTTTCATCCAAATGACCTCTTTCTGGATCTCAAAGTGCGCTTCCAATTTTGTTTATTTGCACACAAACCTAAAGGTGGAAAGACATGCCATCCCCTCGTTCCCGCGTGCGGAATCTCAGCAACTATTTCATTCCGGGAGCAGCAGTCAGGGCTAGAACAGGCTTCCATCTCCTCAGTGTTAGTTCCCATTTAACTACTGCTTAATGGTAACTCGACACCTCTGGACACCAGCAGGTGGTGGTCCAAGGTCCAGAATTCCAGGGTTAAGCACAACGTTTACGTATCTCAAGTACCTGCAATAAACTTTGCAGCTTTATTCCACGTTGGTGTGACTTTTCTTCCAGTAATTTAATTTCTTGTATTTGTTCTGCCCAAAATGTGTCTTTCTTTTGCAGTAAAGAAGGAGGCATTCTGTTGGAGTATGTTTGGATCAACAGCATGTCAGCAACAAGCTTCTGGAAAAAAAGCTGTAAAATGGACAAGACTTGTTATTTATTTCTACATCGTGAAACTTAAAAACTGAGTTACTTCAACTTTTTACACAGGTGTATTTACTTTTATTTATTTTTTTTAATTAAAAAAAATTTTTTTTTAATGTTTGTTTATTTTTGAGAGAGAGAGAGACAGACAGAGTGTGAGCTGGGGAGGGGCAGAGAGAGAGGGAGATACAGAACCCGAAGCTGGCTCCAGGCTCTGAGCTGTCAGCACAGAGCCTGACATGGGGCTCGAACTCATGAACCATGAGATCACGACCTGAGCTGAAGTCGGACACTTAAAACTGACTGGCCACCCAGGCACCCCCCCAGTTACTCTAAGTTTTAAGAAACTTTACAAAAAGGTCGATACTGACATGGCCGATTAATTTCAAGACACTAAATTGGATGGATAGATGAGTGAGCCCAAGGAGCCCACACATGGAACAGCCAGAGGTTCCTACACTCTGGCTTGATTTTCTACTCAATAACATGGCCAAGTACAAGAATTTGTTGACAGGGTCTGTTGGGATCCTGGTACGTAAAAGCTCCCAGAACAACACTTTAAGAACCTTTACACAAGAAGTCTTTAGCTTCACATGGTTCTCCTCCATTTGCATAGTCAGCTGTCCCTTCTAATTGTCTGTAGGAACTTCTTATGCGAATCCTTTCTCCTACTCCCTTGAAAAGGGTATGTAGAAGGTTTATAAAAGCATCCAGCACAAATCCTGACACACTGTAGATATCCATAATATTATTTTTTCCTTTCCCCCTCCAATCTTTATAGAATATTTACCTTTGGATTTCTTAGAACAAGGTCTCCTTATCACATGCCTAGACTTCAGCTTGTTGGAGGCAGAAATGGTCTTTCCCATTTTTTTTTTTTGCATCAGTACTTAAATTACTACATGTCTTTAGGTGGTGATCATGAGGCTGTTGTGTAATAAAATGAACGGACAACTAAAAGATTTATTGTAGCATTACACTAGATATACATTTATATATTGAGGTATAGATATTTTTTTGGCCTCAGTTCTCAGGAAAGCCTTCCCTAATCTCCTGAATTCAATTTCCCCTCTTAAATGCTCTGAAAGCATGTGTCTCAATTTTAATTTTAAATTTGTTTGGAATGACTTGCTCATAAATGTCTCTCTTTCAACCAAAAGCTCCGTGAACGTAAGGAACTATATCTGTTTTCCCTCACAATCACATCCTTAGAGGTCAGCGGAGTTCCTGATATCCAGTAAGCCGTCTAATTGATGTTAGTTCAAACAAAGAGTGAATGAATGAATGAATGAATGAACAATGTATATTTCACCAATGAATGAATGAATGAACAATGTATATTTCACCAAGGAAGAAAATGGATGCTCTATGGTTAAGTCAGAAAGACTTAAAGTCTATGAAAAGGTAATCTGACCCACGCGTCTTACCTTGTGATTCTGTATTTGAGCCTGTAAGGCATCTTTACTTTTGGGTTGTTTTAAGTGGTCATGAGCAAGCTTTTCCTTTCCAATAGCCATTAGTTCCACCATGCCTTGCAATAAGGCATCTTGCTGGCTCTCAGTGATGAAAGGGCTGCTGAGTTCTGTGTACCGAGCTCTCAAGATTCCCCACATACTGTCAAGCACATCCTGAAAAGAAAGAACGTTTTCATCCAACCACGAAAATAATCCAGATGGAGAACAAAGCTAAACTCTCTTTGGAGAACAAACCTGAACTCTCTTTCTGGAAGAACAAGAAAGTCTCACTCCCTTATAATCATAGCGATTCACTGACCGAATGTTTTCTGCTCACACATACCTCTAATTTGTAAACCTCTTGCAGTAACACGTAAGGTAAACGAAGCCTCTCCCCTTCGTCTCTTAGTTTTGCCACTCGGCTCTCGGAGTTCTGCAGCTCCACTGTATACACATCTGCTTTCTACGGTGAGAGACAATGCAAAAAAGCAAACCCTTTCAGAAGCCAGAGAAGTGCGCATATTCATTGTAAAAGAATGAAACCGTATAGAAAAAATTAAGGGAAAAATGAAAGTCCCACTTCTCCTCCCTCACCTCCAGCTTCTCCCGGAAAATTTGTCCCCAACACGTTTGTAGCACGGACCAGAAGTATATGTGCACATCCTTAAACTTAATGAACGCGCACATCACTCTGTTCTGCAGGCTGCCTCCTTACTTACCAGCTGCTCTGCAAGTCAGTACAAATACCGGACTCCTTGCAAATGGACACACACTGCTTTTCTAAGAGTCTGCTCTTAATGCCTTTTGGGCTATCAAAGCGTTTTTAGTTCAAGCAGTGCTGCTAGGGCCATCCTTGAGTATTTATATACACGTTTCTCTATGCCCTTGTCTTCCTTCCTTAGGATAAGTGCAACCCCTATAGCACTATCTGTCCACAGAAGGTCCTCAATTCATACTTGCTGAATAAATGAATGAAGTGAGCCTACTGTGGGTGGAAGCGCATTCACACGTAAAATTCTGATTTATAGCCAACCGATCCTGAGAAGCTGGACAAATTCTCCTCCCGAGAGAATGGGAGTCTCATTTCCTAATGCTCTCACTGACCCTGCACAAACTTCCATTTTTGCCTGGTTGATAGGTGACCATGGTGTTGTGTCGGTTTAATTTACTCTTCATAAGGTACTACTCATGAGATATTTTTAAAGGTCCACATAAAGAGTTCTCGTTTCTATTTGTTTACTCTAGCCTTGCCACTGCTCCCAAAGGAAAGTGCTTCAGAAACACAGCTTCTACACAAAACTCTTTGGTCCAAAGTCAGATCAGTGTAATTGTTTTGACTTGATTACCTGAAGCTGTTCATCAATACTCTGGCCACTAATTTCATTCAAAGACTGTTGTAAAGATGTTTTATTCTTAGTAAGTTGATCATACAATCGCTTTATTTCATTCTGTATAGGAAGATAAATGCAACAAACAGTAAGAATCTCATGCGGGCCCCTTTAATACCTTACAAAAAATTTAGCCGTCCTTTAATTTTTATGCTAACAGAAGTTCCAAACATATACCAAAATAGAGGAATTGCCTAGCTTTAACAATTATTGACTTGTGACTGGTCATCTCTGCTCTGTGCCCTCCCCTGAGCCTTCTTAACTATATCTAATCTCCTTCCCCTCAGAATATTTTGAAACAAATCACAGATATTTCACCACGGTAAGTTTCGGTATGTGTTTTTAAAAGATAAAGATTCCTCCCTTTAGAAACAGTACAAAATTGGGGTGCCTGAGTGGCTCAGTCAGTTAAGCGTCCAACTTCAGCTCAGGTCATGATCTCACAGCTTGGGAGTTTGAGCCCCACGTCGGGCTGTGCTGACAGCTCAGAGCCTGGAGCCTGCTTCGGATTCTGTGTCTCCCTCTCTCTCTGCCCCTCCCCTGCAAGCTTTCTGTCTCTCTCTCCCTCTCTCAAAAATAAACAAACGTTAAAAAAAATTTTTTTTAATATTACAAATCAACAACCATTCCCTAGTATCATTAGCTATAGGAAAGGGTTCACATTTCTCTAATTAGCTATAATTTTTCCTTTTGGTTTGTTTGAATTGGAATCTAAATGAGGTCCAACAGGTTGCAAGGGACTAATACAGGTGTTAAGTCTCTTGTGATCTGCAGGCTCCCCAACCATCTCTCTTGTTTATTCCTGGGGTTTTGGGTGGGATGGTGAAAACACAGGTCTTTTACTCTATACAGCTTCCCACGGTCTGGATTTGGCTGACCCCCCCCCCCCCCCCCCCCCCCCCCCCAGTGCTGCAATGCTCTTCTCTTGTGTCTATTTTGCGTGATCAGATTGAGGTTTGACTTTACGGGCAAGACTCCTTCATAAGTGGTGTTGTGTTTCATTTCTTTTTCTCTAGTTAGGAAACTACTAGAATTGTCTGTCTGCTTGCCTCAAGTCTGTCCTCTAATCCACAGTAGTTAACAACCAGGTGAATCTACCTGAAACATACACAAACTGTCCTTCTTTTGCTCAAAAACTTTAATGGTTGGGGCGCGTGGGTGGCTCAGTCGGTTAAGCGATCGACTTCGGCTCATGTCATGATCTCACGGCTTGTGACTTTGATCCCCGCGTCAGGCTCTGTGCTGACAGCTCAGAGCCTGGAGCCTGCTTCGGATTCTGTGTCTCCCTCTGTCTCTCTACCCCTCCCTTGCTCATGCTCTGTCTCTTTCTTCTCAAAAATAAATAAAAACATTTAAAAAATTAAAAAAAAAAAAACTTTAATGGCTCCCTGTTACTGAGAAATCCTCCCCTAGGACAATCATTAATGACTAAAGGTAACACAGGAAAGAAACGGTTCATTAGCCCGATCCAACAAATTCATACCACAACTTTGGGAAGGACCTTGCCTTCAAATGGTCTCCAAACACAGGCACCGAACTAATCTAAAGACCTTCACAGAAAGAACCTCTCACCACTTTCCTTAGCAATTCCTAATCATGACTGCCACCAGGAATAGGAATGAATAGAAATTAGCCAAAGTAGGCTGAGTGCCTAGCCCTGTACCTGATAACTGCGGTTATAGTCGAGGCCAGCTTTTAGGGACTTGCTCCTAGAGGCAGCTGTGGCCTGGGTGTGCTCCAGGTAGACTTGGAGGTTATTAAAACATTCATGGAACAAGTCGGCATTCTTCCCAGACCAAGTCATGGCTTTCAAAAGATCATCCTTCTTATCACCCATGGCTAAGTAAAGTTTTTTCAACTCAAGAGCCAGTGTCTGCGAAGAGGTGAGAAGGAAAGACACAGTGAATAGACTCTGACTTTAAGAGGCTTCAGCTCTGGCTTAAACAGCGTGACTTTAAGAGGCTTCAGCTCTGGCTTAAACAGCGGGCTGTTTGCAGCAACGGCCAACACATGGGCTTATTGGAAATTCCTTACCTCGTAGTGCACCTGCCGAGCACAGACATCCTCTCTGAAGAGCCCAGGTGTCTGCAGCATCTCCTCCACACTGGCAAGGCACTGACTGAGGGTCAGAAATAGTTCAAATAATTTTTTATCCAAATTTATGTATGTTTCTTCTGTCATGTTTTCCTGAATCAAGAGGAAAAAAGAAAAAAATAAATATTAGGATTCCTTGCCTTCCTGAGCCTCCATTTTCCCTGGTTTTGTTATGGTTTACAATTTACGTTATACTTTTTTATAATTGGTTGTTTTGAACACTTTGTGAATCAGGTAGAAGAATAAACAAATACAATTAAGATGTTAAGTCTGAGAAAAACAAGTTTAAGAAACTCAACGCTTGGTAGTGAGTAACCACTGAAATGGAATTAAAAGGTAAATAACAAAATGAAGGACTTCCTTAGCGGGGCCATCCATGTGGAAGTGTGGTCCCAAGGAAAGCATACTATCCCTCTTCCCACGGCTCCCTGCCTCCCACATTATAAGGTAGGAGAAAGTGGGTTAATGGAATCAAGTACAGCCTGGAGAAGGAGAAGAAGACATTTGAAAGGGATGATTGGGAAGAGGTACAGTATCTTAAAGATAGATGGTAGGCACGGCATGGTAACTACAGTTAATAAATGCTGTGTTACATATTTGAAAGTTGTCAAGAGAGTAGATCTTACAAGTTCTCATTTCAGGAAAAACATTTTTTGAAAATTGTCAAGAGAGTTGTCAAGAGAGTAGATCTTAAAAGTTCTCATTTCAGGAAAAACATTTTTATAACTGTATGTGGTGATGGATGTTAGATTCATTGTGGTGATCATTTCACAAAATATACAAATACTGAATCATTATGGTGGACACCTGAAGCTAATATGTCAGTTACATCTCAATAAAAAAAAGATATGGATGGGCTGTGGAGTGGGGGTGGAAATTAGAAGTGTTATATATGGGCTGATTGTGAGAATTAAGGCCATCCTTAGATGTACAACTTCAAGGGAGGCACCTAGGGTTGTGCGATTGTTTCCTAGTGAGTTTGGGAGCCACAAGGTCTCCTTATATTTTAGCATAAGCTGTTGGAGCCACCTCTTTTTCTTTACCAATGAACACCCTGAATTCTTGACCAGGCACAAGATATTTAGAAGCATGCGAAAGCTAGTAATCACCCCAATTTAGATTCTATTTCCTATGGTCTTCTCTGGTTTATACTTAACATTACCCAGCACACCGTTTCAGCATTCAGCTTAGTCAAGGTTGGAAATCTTGTCAATACTCCCCTCCTTCCTTACCCGTCCAATCACAGAGCACCACTGCAGACAGTACTAATCAACAACGATCCTCGTTCCTGCCGATCTTAGACTTGGGTTCAATGATCTTTGTACATGGTGGTCTCGGCAGGTGCTACCACAGTCATCAGAGTCGGCAAGAGATAAACTCTACTTGCAATTCTAGGACCCATTCCACCATGGATTCTACCATTTATTCAATTTAAAAAATGATGGCTAGTTTACAATGTCACATTTCCCTTCTTTTTTGATATTGCAGTGAGGAAAATATGTAATGTGAAGCTGCTACCTGGGTCTGAAGATTATTTGCTTCTTGACGCAGGTCTTCAAGCTGTGTGGTATATGTTTTCAGTTCTTCAGTTGTTGGGTATCTAAAGTTATACACACTCACACTGGGTAGAATACTCATATCTGTGGCAACCTATATGAAAAAAGAGAAACCTCATTACAATTTGAGATCCTGCTGCTGTTAACGTTAAACAGCAAAAATGCTTTTCCACGTGCTATCTTCCAAGTTACTTTCTTGGTAAATGTTTTTGTCTACCTTGTCACTTGTAAGAAAAAATTAAATTTTAAATATTGTGGACAGCTTTGAAAGGTCATGAAAAGCTTTACTTAGACACTTGAGGGTCTATTGAGATAACAAAATGAGACAAGATAAACCATAACTTGAAAATAGAGTAAAATCACTAATGTTTCAATTTGGTAGCAATGCCATTCACGTTATGAGGTTAGTGGTTTCTCTTCCCATTTATTGGTAGACCCCTGGTATAGAGCCAACTCTTAGAATTGTCCCCTCCAGGTACAGACTTGCATCTTGATCTGTTATTGGAAAGCTAAATAAGCATTAAAAATTAGCTGTGACTCTAGAAGACAGAAAGATTCAGAGTTAATTCCCTTTTCAAATTAGAAAACTAATAAATACAAAGAAACAGAGTGGGATGGTGTCAGATTCTGCCTGGGGAAAAGAACTGATGATGTTCTGCGGTTGGAAAGAGAACAATATACGTGTTACAGTGTGTATGATGAGGAGAAACCAAGACTAAAGCCAATGAGTTTAATTCAACATCAATAGGCCAGAAAAGGTTCTCGGCAGAATAGAACAGGAAAGTTCCCACCAGACTGGAGAACTGGGCAACAGGCGGTAACCTTTGCCCAGGCAGGTTGGGTGCAAAGTTAAAGGCAGAAGCTTGACAGCTGTGACCAACAGTGTTAATCTGCTCACGGGCTCCCTGCTCAGAGAGAAATCCAGCAGCAGCTGGCCCAGCATGATTAAGAACTGTGACGGGAGTAAGACAGTGTGTTTGTGGGACACAGGTACCTGGCACACTGTAGATTCCAAATCATCTTGATGAATGAATGACGCTAATATAGCATTGTGTCATTAAAACATTAAACAATTAAAACAGTTAACAATCAGGGCGCCTGGGTGGCGCAGTCGGTTAAGCGTCCGACTTCAGCCAGGTCACGATCTCGCGGTCCGTGGGTTCGAGCCCCGCGTCGGGCTCTGGGCTGATGGCTCAGAGCCTGGAGCCTGTTTCCGATTCTGTGTCTCCCTCTCTCTCTGCCCCTCCCCCATTCATGCTCTGTCTCTCTCTGTCCCAAAAATAAATAAAAAACGTTGAAAAAAAATATTATTCATTCCTTTATTCATTCAACATATTGAAACTGAGACTTCACAATGTTTCAGATACTGTGCCAGGCACTCAAATGTGAACCAGGCAGACATGGTCTTTTCTTCCTATACCACTTAATGGGGGAATACAGACAAATAAACAGGTACTCAGTATCGTAAGAGCTGTGATTAGGGAAGCTCAGAGTGCCACAAAAGCACAAAGGAGTGGCACTTCACGCAGACTTCCAGGGGGGGTGAAAAAGGGTCGGCCAGATGAAAAACCCACTTGGCATCTTCGCTTTCTGAAAACCAACGATTTTATTTCCGCCTAACGCGGAACACGTATACGGGTACTTAATGAATGCTTCTTGCATTTTCAAAGACAAATGTGTTTATTTATGATTTACACCGTGTGCGTCACATCCACTGACCTGAGGCTGCACAAGCTGAGGTAGCGGTAGCCCGATCTTTGATGACAGTTCGTGACGTAAATATTGCCACTTATCCCCACTTTGGCCCTGAGTTGACAAGACCGAGTCTGGAACATCCTTTGCGGGGCTAGATGCCTTAATGCTTTTAAAGGGAAATAAAAGGTGAAAAGAATAATCAACAGATAATTTTGGTTGCATTCGGTAAGAGTTTTAGAAGTGATTTAAGAAGAAATGCTCTGAATTCTCCCAACCATAGCTGAATGTCCAACTCTAAAAATGTCTTACCTCTCAGATGATTTCTGAGTTGTATCTTTATCAGGTTGGCAAAACTGGGGCCGTATTTTCTTAGCATTAAATTCTACGAATTTGATGAAATCTTTCTGTTCCGTTGGTTTTAACTCCGGGACCTATCATTGAATGAGATTCAAATGGTCCAGTCAAAGTTTTCCAATGACAGCCAACGGTTTCTTCTGTTGAGAGCATCTCATTTTGAACCATTTCCTCAATTATTATCTACTATTTCCCTTTCTTGCTTGCTTGTTCCCCTTAACTTTTATTTCTCAAAAACCTACTTCAAGTATTCACACAATGATCAAGTAAATATTACAATATATGCTACACACATGGAAAGTCCCCTAAAATATGCAAAACACGTTTAGAAACAATAGGGAAAGAGGTGTTATGGTTAGAGAGGTAAGTCCCCCTGAAGGTATTTACTTCATTTGAAATAAGATGCAAATCAATAAAATAGCAAAGTTAGAGTGTCCCCACCTGCAGAAGGCGAAAGCAAGGTGGGTGTTGCAGTAAATGCTTACCACTCACACACACCCTCCAGGAGCAGTTTGGTACTTAGTTCAAAGGGAAATTCCATACGGAAACCTTTATTCTTATCCTTGTATCTGTTAAAGGCTGCAATTACCTGTTGCTGCTGGAAATCTTTTTGTCTGCTGAATTGTGGCCTTTCACTTACAACAGGTTCAAGTTCAGAAAGGTTATCTGGTTGGAGATCATTTTGATGCTCTGAAGGTTTCTTTAGTGTGGCAGAATGCTGCAAAACATTTGATGATGGCAGACTATTTAAAAAATGACTCCCTTTATTTTAGTCCTACTAATGAGACCGCATAATAGGAAAGTTTTATATCAAGTGACTAGGTTTCATTATTTATTACAAGTATATACTATGATTTAAGGTAGTTGTTTCAAAACAACTTCAAAAAACCATTACATTTGATGAAGTGGTCATTTTATTTATTTTTAAAAATTTTTTTTTCAACATTTATTTATTTTTGGGACAGAGAGAGACAGAGCATGAATGGGGGAGGGGCAGAGAGAGAGGGAGACACAGAATCGGAAACAGGCTCCAGGCTCTGAGCCATCAGCCCAGAGCCCGACGCGGGGCTCGAACCCACGGACCGCGAGATCGTGACCTGGCTGAAGTCGGACGCTCAACCGACTGCGCCACCCAGGCGCCCCGTATTTTTTTAAATGTTTATTTTTGAGAGAGAGACAGAGTGCAAGCAGGGGAGGGGCAGAGAGAGAGGGAGACACAGAATCCGAAGCAGGCTCCAGGCTCTGAGCTGTCAGCACAGAGCCCGACGCGGGGCTTGAACTCACGGGGTGTGAGATCACGACCCGAGCCAAAGTCGGATGCTTGACCGACTGAGCCACCCAGGCGCCCCTGAAGTGGTCATTTAATTTTCTCAGTGTAATTCATCCAATGAATTACTAAAAACTAGGAAATGTATTGCTTCTCTGTTTTAAGAACAAAATAAAACACACACACACACCCCGAAAAGAGAAATAGTACTAATGCTTATAAATGCAAATTTCCCATAGGTCCAAAACATTTTTTCAAAAGAGAGGACATATGAGGATGAAAGGGGAACCACAGAGTCTGTGTATCTGCAGCCAATCTTATTTCTGTGAATGTAAGTCCGTTGAGTAGGAACCACCATCTCCTAAGTATAGATGCAAATCTCATATAGTAAGGTTCTACTCATAAGACATGCATTTGCATTTATACAGAATGCTTTTAAAAGTCACGAGAACAGTTCAACTGCATGACACTTCCATCAGTATATGTACTTGCAAATAACAGAACATATCCTGGAAACAGTTTTTCTATTTCTGATGTCTAACTTTAAGCTTCTCAAAAAAAAATTTTAATCTTCACTACTGGCGCTTCATTTTCCAGTCAAGTGGGGTGACACATTACCTTTAAACCTTATCTTTCTTTTACGAAGAGGGCCTACACCACACCTCATTACCAGTGAGAACCATCAAGCCAGTCAAACCAACCCAATCCAGACCAACGCCGTCCCTAACAAGAGCCTAGGTAGGAAAACTGCAGGGCAAAATGGAATCAGTAACACAAGTCAGTACAACCTTCCCTTACAGTTTGAAGGTGCTTCATTCTCTCTTACGTAGTAGAATTTCTTCTGTGGCTGTCTTATCACCTCTGCCAGAATTCCTTCCTGGTGGTTCTATCAGATCATCTACCCACTCACGTCTATACGTGGCCGTGTCTTACCTGGTCTTCATTGTATTTCTCCTGAAGCATGATCTGGACTTTTTCCAAATTGCACTTCACAGTCTTTAGCTTCAAGGAAAGAGCTTCAGCCTCCTGATGAGTGGCCCCACTGTCTCCCGGCCCCCGATCTTTGCAGCTCTCTAGCAGAGACGCAACCTTGTGCTCGATTTCTGTTAGCATGGCCTTGGAAACAAAATCGTTTCATCATTCAAGGTTTTGGTCTTGAACAAGTATTATACTCTACGATGAGTCAGATTCATTCTGTCTACCTACCGTACACAACAAGTCTCGGAAACACAGACTGGAAGGGACCTTGGGCAAACAACAAGGACGATTTCCACATAACTCCTGAGCTTTTGGACAGGGGTGCCACTGAGCCAACCCAACTTGCAGATGTCACTCCCCACAATAATCTAAGTGACTCCATAATCACTTTAGAAAATACAGCTGAATGTATCCAGCACAGCATAGTGGTTAAGAACACAGACCCTGGGGCGCCTGGCTGGCTCAGTTGGAAGAGCTCATGACTCTTGATCTTAAGGGTAGTGAGTTCGAGCCCTGTGGGTGTAGATTACTTAAGTAAACAAATAAACGTAAAAACAAAAAAAACACAGACACTGGAACTAGACTCTGTGAGGTCAGATCCCAGCCCTGCCACTTAGTAGCCGGCTAAACGTGGGCACCTTCCTTTGTACGAGTGTGCCTTCAGTCGTCTGTAAAATGGGGGTAATAACAGAACTTACCTCCTAAGGGTCCGTTGGAGGAGTTAAGAGTTAAAATCCATTCGCTCTGGCCAGTGCTCGACTAGTGTCATCTTCTCCCCACTATCCTAACCTTTTCCTGTTGCAATCCGAGTGTCGAGTAGTAATAATAATAAAAAGACAAAATTTGCACAGAAGCCTTTGAAAGTTCTTTCCCTTGATCTTTGCCTCCTCTTTTTCAAGTCAAATAAACTTCCAAAACATCCGAAGAAGATCACAGAAGAAATAATTTGGAACCTAAAACACTTAGTCATTGATACCGCTGGCCAATTTACACACAGATCTCAAAATAAATCAGCCAGATGAAGTAAGTTTCCCTGTAAGTCAATGTCACTGTATTCCTCCCGACAGATCAAGTTTGCTGTCTCCTGTGGCTCTGGAGCCCACGCGGTCACGTCAACTGACTGGCATACCATATGGCAGCAACATGCAAACTCACATTCTAGCCCCGCGATCACTGGGGCTAAAACTTGGCGTGTGCCTGAGAAGTTGTTCAGCTCTTTGAGAGAAACTTAGGAAAAACTGTCCTTAAAACAGATTTTCAAACAATCTATTCTGATAACTCCTCTATCCAAGCAAACTACTTGTATCCTGTACAGACTCTTGTAAGCATAAACAATATGTAATCACAGATTTTAGAGTGGCTACAAAGAGAATGTACTATAATTTTGTACTCTTTTCCTCCATTCAGCTCTTTTTTTTTTTTCTTAAAGCGAGAGCGAGAGAATGAGTGGAGCAGAGAGAGAGGGAGAGAGACAGAATCCTCAGCAGGCTCCCAACTGTCGGTGCAGAGCCCGATGCGGGGCTTGAATTCACAAACCACGAGATCATGACCTGAGCTGAAATCAAGAGTCGGACGCTTAACCAACTGAGCCACCCAGGTGCCCCACTATTTAGCTTTTTAAAAATGTTTGAGAGACGGAGAGCGAGCGAGCACGTGCACATGCTAGCATGAGCTGGGGAGGGGCAGAGAGAGAGAGAGGGAGGAGGGGGGGGGGGGAGAGAGAGAGAGAGAGAGAGAGAGAGAGAGAGAGAGAGAATCCCACGCAGGCTCCAGGCTGTCAGCACAGAGAGCAACACGGGGCTCAATCTCACAAACCGTGGCCAAACCAGGTGGGACACTTTATATGCTGACAGCTGACCCCAAAACATTGAGCCAATCAGACAGAATTATCAGACATTAGCGGATCCAGAGTTTTCCAGGATGACATAATTTTTGCCGGTATAACAGAGAAACAATAGCTATTTTGATTCACATGTTTTTAATAATCAAGGCTGAACATTTCTTCTCAAATATTAAATTACCAAATATAATTTGTTCTCGACTTATCCGTTTGTTCCTCTCCTGGGACCTTCTCCCACGGGGAACTTAATGTTTTTTACAGACTACTATAAGGCTTCTTATAGGTTTCAGTATTAAGTTGTACGTGCCATGGTGTTATATAAATGAGCCAAAGATGGCCCCTGCATATTGGTCCCTATGTTGCTTATTTTTTCACAGCAGGCCAGAACCATTAGTTCCAATCCTACTGGCACCAAACTCAAAGCGGGACCCTCCATCTGCCTGCCATTGTTAAGACAAACTCTGGGGCTCTAGAAGACCGTAGCCTCTCTTGCCCCCTGGAACTCTCTGACGTCACCTAGATACACGAGCCCCTCTGGATTCCTTGCTCCCCTGAGTGTCCCTTTGCCCTCCTCCCCTTCCAGGTCGGGGTCCCACCGTCATTCCAAGCCACAGCCTCTAAAAGGGCGCCTGAAGAGAGGGACTTTCCCATCCCTTAAGATCCTGCCCAAATGTTGCCCAAATAAAGCTTGCTGTGTGCTGCTGCCACCTTGTGGTTGTGTCCTTCCCTTAGCAGCCCCCACATACTTGAGCTCTCTACAAGTGGCCTCGGGAAGGGATTCTCTCGGGTGACCTAAGAATCCGCATGGGCTCTACCCAATTGGCATATCGATCCCAGATGGCTACAAGTGGCTGGGACTCAACGTCTCCAACACCTCAGGTTCAATTCAGCACAACGCTGCCTGGTGCGGTAGCACCTTTTCCAGACTCCCCTGTGCCTCGTCATCCAGGCCAAGCAGTGGTGTTAGTATTTAAGTGAACCCACCCCATCAAGAGCTGACTTTTGGGGTCATAGGTGGGGAACTAGCTGCCTGGGGAAGGAAGTCAGCCTGCCCACCTGGGTCCCCCACATGAGGCAGGCGCTGGATATTGTAAGACTATGGGCCTGAGCGGAGAAAGGAGGAACAAGGTTGGGCTCCCTCCGACCCCAAAACGGGCTCCAGTGGGAGGAGCTCCCTGTGGCCGGGCCAGTGTGATGGGGTACTCTCGGAGGAAGTCCTCATTCCTGGCGTCTGCTATGGCAGACACGTGAGCCAATCAGACATCAGGCCAAAGCTGGTCTCTGCACCCTCAGAGAAGACACCTCAGCCATCGTGACACTCCATTATGCTGCCGTGATGTCATCCTTCTGGCTTCTCTCTGGAGGGATACAGGGATCCCAACCTTCGGGCTGAGTCAGCAGCACTACTCAAAGTGACTAAAGGCAAGTTTATATTCCTGTCTCTTCCCCACGCCCCAGCCCCAAGAAAGAGTAGGAGCATTCACAGTAAAATGGCAGCAAAGCCCTTTTACACTGTACGTGCAATCTTGCAAACAACGATATTCGGTTTCCTTTCAGATGAACGAAAATTCAAAGGACTTATTATGAAAATAAATAACAGCATTTATTGAGCACTTTTTATATACTTGATACACTAGACACTGGTTCTTGTACCTTATCTCCTTTAACCCTGTCAAAGTCCTAGGAGATAACCTACCCCATGAGAAAAACGAGGTGAAAAGCCAACATCCTCAAGTTCACAGTTAACGTGAGGGGGGGCTGGACTTGGACTGTAGATTCTAGAGCTCTTACCACGACCGACCGTCTCTCCAAATGCCCTGATTATGTAAATCTCCTCAAAGAATTACCCAGAGGACAAAAAGTTGAGGCCAAGACAAACACAGGGGGCAGAGTAAACAGGAAGAGACACACTGCTGCTTTAAAGGAAATTCATCCATTCTTGGCAGGTGATTGGTGAAGAGGCAGGCCACCAACTCCGGCCCATCGGCCTTACCTGGCACCCTACCAGCTGCTGTTCCACCAACTGCTGCATGTCTGCGTTTAATGTTTCCGGCTCGAATGCCACGTTGGCTTGGTGCAGCCACAGCTCCAGCTCGGCCACCTGGGTCTTGCAAGCATGGAGGATGTCTGCAGGCTTCAGCCCGGGTTTCTCCACCGTGGACTCCAAGTCCCCGTGCTCGTCAGAAAAGCCCAGAGCTGCGGCCTTGAGAGGACGTGTGGCGCCCTAAGATAAACCCAAGGATAATCCAGCAGTGAAAAGCCACGGAGTCCAAAGTTTTCAGGGCTGAACTCGCAAGAACCTGTGAACTTCCAGCATTTCCCCAGTTAAAAGAAAACAAATAAGGGCAGAAGAAATAAGAAAGAGAAAAGAGAAATGCACCTCCACGCTCATGGCAACAATCACGTGACCCGGTGCCCCAGGTTTCCAAGGAGCTGATCTGCATGTACACAGGTAGTGTTCCCAGGCACGGAGGACGCAAATGGGCTCGCAGTTCGTTAAACAGCAAGTGGGCCCCAGGAGACAGGTGAGTGTGAGGGGAGAGGGTGTGCATGTGGGTGTGCGTGTCTGAAACTTTTCAGCGAATTGGCCAGCATTTGAATTTGTGTGACACATGATTAAGCAATGCTTACATTGCTGTGAGCTCTGATCTAACAGAAAAAAAGGGCTCTTGACACATGGGCTGGGATACAAGGTTACGTTAGAGTAGGTTAGAAATATTTTAGCGCTTCCCCTCCCCCCCCAACATACATGCTACTACACCTCTAAATTTCTCCCTATTAAAAGTAGCTTGAGTCAAATAAAGAGCTTCGGTGGGGTAATCTGGACATTTTTCTCCTATCCTTCAGAGAGAATACCTGAAACAAATTTTCACCATCTAGATACTCAAATATTATTAAGGACTAGATGCTTCTAGTAAAAGACAGCATGATGTAGGACATGTTCTGTTTACAGAGAATACCTGGGTTGCTTATCAGTCCAAAAGAAAAATGTCTTCCAGATACGAAGTCCAGGCATTCTATTAATAATATATTAGATATTTTCAATTTGGAAGTAAAAGATGATCTGATACAGAGACATATTTGCTTCCAACATCCTTTTCCAGAATATTGGAAGATTCTATCGACCGTTCTAGAGAAATGCCTCTAGGGATAAGGATCGGTGTTTTGCGCTAAAAATTATTGATCTCAATAAATATTTTATCAATTACGATTATGCTGAAATACGAAGTTTTCTATATAAGACTCTGCTAACATGAGCATCTAATAAGGCACAATGCTGGCCGCAAATTTCTAATGGGGATTGTTCACAAGTGTATACCCTCCTTCAACTCAAATGCACATTTCCCAGTGTCTGTAGAATTTTATTTAAACAGAGAGCTTTCAGTACAACAGAAGTAAACAAAATAGGCAGGTGGTAACAAAAACATGCAGGCTGTGAAAATACCCCTTTTTCACACACATGGGGAGTATCAGGAAAGCTGGCTTAGCAGAAGTTGTACTTGTTCCCCTTGACCATTAACTTCACGTATGTTTGCTCTTTTCTGCCAAAACGCACTTTCTCCCTTGCCTTCGTCAGTATTTTTTTTTTTTTTTTTTTTTCAGGAATCCCCTTCTTAAGGAGGTCTTCCCTTGCCCTGTGATTCTCGGCAGAGTCGGGTCTACACTTGGATTCAGCTGGTTTCAATTTTCTTTTTGAATTCTGGTTTTTTTAAGTGTTTATTTTGAGAGAGAGCGAGCAGGGGAGGGACAACGAGAAAGAGAGAGAGAGAGAGAGAGAGAGAGAGAGAGAGAGAGAGAGAGAGAGAATGAATCCCAAGTGGGCTCCACGCTGTCAGTGCGCAGCCCCACGTGGGGCTTGAACTCACGAACCATGAGATCATGACCTCACTCTTAACCCACTGAGCCACCCAGGTGCCCTTTAATTGATTTCTTTTAAAAAGCAACACCTGTGTGATTGTACGGCCAGACACCCAATTGCTAGTCATCTGATTGTTTTCTAGTTTTCAGGTATTGCTATAATTTAGTGGCAAAGCTTTTAGGATCCTCTTTTTTTTTTTGTCACCTGAGGTAACAATCAGTAATATTAATTAATTAGTCTGTAATAACAGATTTACCATCCACCTTCTTTATTTATTCAAAAACATGATCGGAGCACCTAATCGTATACCACACACATTTTTTAATGGCAATATTGAATTTCTTTGCTTTTTCACTCACTGAATCAGAAAACAAGGAAGCTGGATCACTAATCTGGGTTTTATTTGCTAGTTATTTAAAACCGAAAAGAATCCAAAGGTGAATGGGAGAAAAAAAGAACATTTGCAACCATAGAAACCGCAATAGCTAAAGGTGGCCTGGGAAACCTGCCAGTAACCAGTTCACCCACCTCTTTTCATAGTCAAAGAAACCCAAGTTCGTTTACCGCTTAAGCAATTCACACACCTCCCTTTTCACCACATTGCTTCTCAGAAGCTCAGGCCCAGACATAAGTTATTCGCCTGAGGTCACAAGGCTCTGCTGTCTTTTAGCCTAGAGTCTACAGTTTTTTCCACAATCACACCCCTGCTGAATATCTTCTCTAAATGATAGCCCCAAATTCTAAAAGCAGAAGTGATTTAAGTGGGTATTTTATGACTGTACATTTTGAGGGGCTAAAAAGTATTACCACCATTTCTTGTTAAAGAGAATCATGGCATTTCTACCACATAATTGTAAATTAAACTACCTAACTCTCTTTTGGGCTCTAGGGCCAGACCCCCATGCTAAGTGTGATACACAGATCCTCTCATTATCGCCCACCACAAGCCCTCATTATTTCCAGTGTACAGATGAGGAAATTGAGGCACAGAGAGGTGATTCAGATTGCCTGTGGTCACCCAACAAGTAAGCAGAAGCAGGATTCAATCCCTGATTTCCATTATGCCTTGGGGTCTCCAAGTCCACATTCTTCTCGTGACCTTGCCAATGCTCTCGTATCTAATTTGCCTCTCAGTTAGTGAATGTCCTACTGCTTGGTTTCCGCAGCAACAGGATTCCGTTAAAACGCAGGTGAATTTTCTGGCGGTGGCTGTATGTCATGCCAAAATACCAATCCTTTAAATTTACCCCTTAATATTTTACAGTCAATTCTACAAACGCCCGTAAGTCCAGCCCCCACCACCCCCACGAGCACCACAACACACACACACACACACACACACACACACGCACACACACACACACACACACACACACACACACGTTCTGAAAGGCAGGATTGCCTGGCTCAAGTGCAATACCCAAGTGCACCTGCACGAACACTAGCCATGCCGCTGGGATGGCGTGGTGGCGGTGTATTCTGAGGCCAAACCTACCCGGGTTTCACGTCTTTCAGTACTAAACGTTCAAATTAGGAAGGCAGTTGGGAATAGCCTAGGTTTGACTCCTCACTCCTCCATTCACCAGCTGTACCTCCACTCTTTAAATTTTGATTCCCTCATTTGTAAACTTATGGTAGCTACTAATCTACCGTATTTAATCTGAGGAATAAGCAGGAAGCCTAAATGCTTCTTATGGGATAGGCAGCTAATCAATATTAGCTCCCCTCCACCTCCGGGGCCCTCACCAGTTATGTCGACAGAAGAAAGAAATAGTTGTCAGTGGAAAGGCTTGTTCATCCTGACAAATAGGTAGCAAGCAGTAAATGATTCATCGCTCTGTGCCGTGCTTACTTTCGATGTCAACGTCGATGGCAAACCTTCCAGTTCGCCAGCTTCACGGCACACGTGAAAATGTTAAAGTTCACAAAGAACTCTTGGCTCGATACACCAAATATTGCAGAACACAGAAAGCTGGTCATCCCTGGGTGCTCGTCCAGGTGCCTGAGTAGTTTGCTTGTTACCCACAGGGACTTACCTCTTCTGTTTGGTTGGGACTCAGGGAAAATTCTGGGCCTTGCTCAGCGTTTATGGAGTCTGGCACAAGAACTTGTGCCATAGCATTCTCACATGGGCTTATTTTCTCAGTAGCCTCCTGTAAAGAAAAGAACCAGAGGTCCAGAAAATTTCCTGCCCTTGCTGCCAGGTGAGTTACTTTTCCTGCGCTAGCTCATTTTACGTTCTCGCATGGTTGCAGAAGTGTCCAGAAAAGTCAAGCACATGTAGAGAAACGTTTATTCGTTAGGAAAAAAACCAAAAAAACCAAAACAAAAAAACCCCCCAAAACCCAACTTCCTCAAGTTTGTCTTTACTTGAAAGATTTAAATTTTCCAAAGCTCCCTAGCAAATGAGGAGCATATAAGGAAATCTACAGAATTCTGTATTTAAGTGGATTAATATGAGAACTAAAATTAAATGAAATTATATGGTAAAGGCATTTCAAATAATAGGGGAAAAGATCAATTTACTAAATTTGGGAACTACTCAGGTATTTCACAAAAAGAATAACTGAATCCTTGTCTTACTTCTAATAATGGATTCTAATTGTATCTAAATTTAAATGTAAAAGTTATACTCTAAGAATTCTTGGAAAAAAAAGAGTGAATCTTTTCTAATCTAGGAGTGGGGAAGGACTTTGAAAGCATGAAAATAAAAGGAAAACACTCCTGGTATTAGCAGCCTAAGAAATAAAGTAACAGCATTACCACAAAAAGCATCATAACCGAAGTTAAAAATAAAACAACAAACTGGATAACAGCTTACAATGTGTTAATATCCTTAATATATTAGTTACTCTTACAAGTCAGTACGGAAAACATCCACCCTTTTGTAGAGAAAAAAGTCAAATGGCATGAACAAGCAGTTCAAAAAAGAAGGATACAAAAGTCAATAAACACTTAGTCAACCTTCTTAGAATATAAATGTAATTTAGACCACTGGAGAAGTTTGGCTAAAGTTGAAAATATCCAATATCAGCTTGAGGTCAAGAAAGAGGCATTTCCATGTACTCCTGGCAGGAATAAAATTGATACAGTCTTCCTAGAGGGCAGTTTAAGAATATGGGTTATATTTTAAATGGATATATACTCCGATCCAGCACTCCCATTTATTAGGTTAACCAAGGTTAAACAATGGGAAAATAGGATATATACACAAATAGTTAATATCACGTGGTGGGAAAGGTGTGGCTATTCTAATCGACCAATCTTGGACCAATCTTGCTCGTTCTACTTACAAGTTGCAGGATCTTAGACAAGACAACTGGAACTCTGAGCCTTTACTTTATCTTTAAAGTGGGAATATAACCTACCTCACTCATGCATGTGATTACCAAGCAAGATGACACATATAAAGCATCTAGCAGGTCCTAACAAAACATTACTTTTCGGCTTCTTGTACTGAAAACGATCGCTGCTATTAGAAAGGTAACGACCAAGAACTAAAGGGAAAGCTTAGATAAATTGGAAAGGGAGGACAGGATCATGAAGAATCTGGGATGCCAGGCTAAGAAGAATGCATTTTAGTAGATAATCAGAATCCATGAAAGATTTCAGCATAGCAGTAATAGTTTTAGGAAAAGTCACCAGTGACTATTGTAGAAGATGTATATTTTATTTTAGGAAAAATAACTAGAGGCAGTAAACCCAAATAGAAGGCTACTCCAACAAAAGTCCAGGGCAGAAGTCACAATTGCCTGGAATAGGATGATGGCAACATCAGGGGAGGAGAAGAATGTAAAGATTGAATGGACATCACCTGGCCACTGATTAGATATGAAAGTGAGGTATCTAAGAGGACTCTGAAGTTTGTCTTAGACTCTGAGGGAACAGTGGTGCTATAAACAGACGTCGAAAAATTAGGAGGAACTAGTTTTGAAGGAAACTTGACAAAATGGGTTTGAGATGAAACAAAATACATGCAAAAAGAGAAATCCATCAGGAAGGTAGAAATGTAAACCAGAATTAAAGGAAAGGTCAAGACAAGAGATTTGATGGGATCACTGGCAGAGGGAGGACCAAACCTGTGGGAGGAGATAAAACTGCCCTGAGGGAAAGAGAAGGAAGAGAACAGAACCCTGGATGGGGCAAGTGAAGGGGATGGGGGAGGGGCTGCAGGTAGGTGAGACAAGAAAGTGCAGAATTAAGAAAGTCAAAGGGTCCCTCATTTCAGGAAGAGATGTTGCTACTGTCTAATGCTGAAGAGATCAATAAAGATGAGGACAAACAAAAGGGCACTAAACTGATGTTCCAGAAGGTCAATGGCAGTTTGAATAGAGCCAGGGGCAAAAACTTGATTACAAAAGGGGCCAAAGGTGAGGAGGCCAAGTAAAGATTTTGAGAGGTGAATGAGAAGCAGCACAGTAATTGACTGACCCGGAAGCAGGATCAAGAAAGTCAATGCATTAAAGTACCACGCTGAGCCCAGTACAGGACAGAAACACGTAAAACATGACGTTCTTGCCATTCACCAGACCGTGTCAGGTGTACGCATAAAAATGTGGTAAGTCATAAGTGAGGTTCAGCATGCTATCAGAATGAAGGGAGACAGCAGAGGTTTTTGGAGGAAGTCAAAGTTGAGACGGCCTTTGTGGATGAGGAGGAAGTCTACCTCCTGGGGAGGGGGAGACCGAATACTTCTCAGACTGAAAGGGAAGGAACCAGTCAAGAGGCAGAGACTGGAGCTACAGGTCTAGGCAGAACCCTGTGTGGAGGTGTCACGAAACAAGTGGCCTGGGGGCTAGGGCAGAGGGTAGCCCTGGACAGGAGACGGGAACAGGAGGCATTATGGATCACAATGATGCTGGGATGTTTCAGGCACAAGGGGAAAACATCACTTTCACGTTAATTTCTGATGATTTTCTAAGTTGAGGGCATTTGCCCTCTAGTTTGAGAGGTTGGAGAAGATTTAGAAGGTCATAGAGCAAAACAGACATGAATACGCATTATGCACTACTCTGTTCAAAAAGAGGATTATGGGGAGACCCCTAGCCAACAATGACTTCCAAAAGAGAGGCGTGTTAGATGCTTTGAAACACTACAGTGAACCTTTTGAAGGGGGGCTCCTTTGAGTTATCTGTTTTGTTAGTCTCAATTCTCACATATGGAGTGCTCAGAAAATACTCTCCTGTTATCACCAAGCACCCAATAGAACTGCAAATAATAAGCAAGTACTTGGCTGTTTTTGAATTTATGAAGACATAATGGTGAGAAACTTAAAAAAATTCAGCCCAGAGAGCTTCCCTCCCTAAGCAATGTTTCAAACAAGAAATTCTTCGGACTTACTTCCCTTACTATCCCTGCCAGCTCCCAACCACCGAGTGTATTCTACTCAAAACTACCTGAATGATCGTTCCAGAGGACGAGGATGCTCTGTCTTCCTCCATGTCCTGGTCGTGCTTGCAGAGTAAAGACCAAGATCCGGAAGATCGCTCTGCCGTCTTCTCTCCATTCTAACACAGTAACCAACTGATTAGCAAAGAAGTAATTTCCTACCATCCTAAGAGCATCCTACTCCTCTCTCACACAAAACTCAGTTCACCAGGCAGTACGACTGTAGCCCTTAATTCCCCCTCTCCCTCCATTTGTCATCTCCTTCTCTGGCTAACTAAATCGTAGGGGTCCAAATGGGCTTGCTCTTCCCGAAGCCTAAAAAATACTCTGAAAAGTTGGAAGGCAGCTCACAGCACTCAAAAAAGGATCTTTAAAACCGTGCTTTAGGAATTTAATCTGCTTTGGTAAATGTAACCTTAAACGCCATCTTTAAAACAACAGCCTGATAAACGTGTATTCTTGCTACTGTCAGAGACAGACAATGGTTATGGTAAATAGATCAGCTCAGAGGCAAAGGCAGGTCTTAAATTAGAACCACGCTGCCTCCACTCTCCTCTCGCCCCGGAGCCTCCTCGGTTCTCACAATTGCCTCTGCCGTGGGGGGACATAATCAGATTACGAAGTTGTCTGATGGACTGAGCTGCAGTAAGCCTGTACTCTCCCTTGCCCTATCTACTCGGTTCCAGTGGCCTCGTCTTTAGGAAAGCAGGTGGTTCTGTGTGACAATGGTTCTGTGTAATTCCTAGCGATTACACGTGGGATAGAGAGACGATAAATTGGTGCAATTTTCTTCTCTTCGGCACAAGAGCCACTATAACTTTTGTCTTTAGGGTATGAAATGGAAATTGATACCAGGTAAGACAATTGTAAATTGTCTCATTCAATCAGCTCTAATGAAGCGGTAAGGATCAGTCGAAGCGTAAGTTGCTAACGCAACTCTTCATATCCTTGGCAATGCTGTCTCAGACGAAAAAAGAAACCTGGAAGAATAAAGTTCTAAAGAGCACACTAGAAGCGCCCACCAGACAACATACTCTCACAATTTCAGAGAATGTACTCGGAAGTCAGGATATGACCGAGAACTTCATTTTCTCCCATATGCCAACAAGTGTGTGTGGTTTACATTTATCCCACTCAGGCATGAAGTAGATTCAGATGCACTTAACGTTAATAATGTAAGAGAACAGCTTCAATCACCCTTATCAAACATCGGCATTCAATTTAAAAATCCTCGTGTTCCTATTCATTGTAAACTCTTCCCATTGACCTTCTTTTAGAGATTTCGGTTCTAACGAAACTTGATGAGAAAATCAGGTTCCTTACTTCACTCTTCAGGGAGCTCTCTTCCGCCTCTTCCTTGAGCGCCGGCAGGAAAGACATGGAACTTTTGTTCAACTGAAAGGCACAGCACAAATATTTGCAGCCAGGTTGCGGTTCAACATCATCAGGATCCTGGCCTGGCTGTGCTTTTATGCAGCTAATTTTTTACTCGCTTGATTCAAGAGGCCCACCCACCCAAGCAGCCTCCGGGTGAAGCAACTTTCAGCTAATCCCGCCACGTATCATGACTCGGTCAAATCTTTGATTATTTTCACCTGCATTGCCCTCTCTGGCCCCTCATCCATCAGTTGAGAACGTGATCCCCTGGTGTGGACTCAGGGGGCTTAGAGTGGTGCTGGATCCATTTCTGAGTTTGCACTGGGCTGATTGGTGAGGACAAAGACACTTCACGGGCGACTCCCACCCACCTGCCCGTGGAATTTCATACACACCTCCTTCACTAACTCAGGCATAAAAATTCCGGGTTGAGTCCAGAACAGACACACCCCAAGGGTTTATATTCCCTAGCGAGCAATCTCAGGCACAGTATCTCCACTTTAAAAAATTCCTGTAGGCCATCGACATAGATGCCACAGGTTTTTCAGCTGAAAAAATAACCCCAATTTAATACTCTCGTGAAAAAGCGGGACCAGCATTAGCCTAAAGTCTTACCCACCTTCCACTCAGAGCCCTCCCTCTCAGCCACTCCTTCTTCTTCTGAGGTTCCAGTTGATGGCATTTCTTGTTCTAATTCTTGCTGGTCCCGCTGTAAATGCTGGTGAAGGTTTAGTATGGCAGCCTTCAGGTCCACCAACAGGTCCTCTTTCTTCTGGTTCAAACTCAGAATCTGCTGTTCCATACCTTCAATTTCTCCCTGTGCGGAGAGAGAGTTTGCATTGCATTGGGCGGTCTGAGGCCTGTGCATGCCCCCGGGAGCTGTGTCGCTCAGTAGAAGGCAGGACGAGTTTCCTATGCTGTTTGGCAGGCAGCACCAGGAGCGAGTGTCTGCCTGGGCACAGGTCCTCCCCATCCTGGCAGCGTTTCCAAGTGACCTGGTGAGCACTTATGAGCTCACTTATAGGATGACTTAGGCTCACCTGACACTTGGGTCTATCAATTCTCTGGGAGGAGGGTCAAGCCAAAGCTCAGAGATTTGTAACAAGCTTCATGGGGGGCCTGGCATATGCAGTCACCGATCTAGTGGCAACAGGACTGACTACCCGAATTCACAGGCTCAGGGCCTGGGAAGCTTCTCAGGAGATCTGTAAGCAGACTAACATTCAGGAACCACTGAGAGAAAACAGGGTGAGAAATCTCAGGCTTCCGTCATTGCTTCCGAAGCGTTCTTTCGTATTACAGAATTCATTTACTTTTTCCTCACAAAGTTTCCTACCAAATGGGAATAAACAAGCAAATAAAGGTAGTGTGAAGTGTCACTTACCATGGGAATGATGGACAGATGATTTCAAGCTTTATAACGTGACTTTAAAAATTTGTACGATTGGGGGCCCCTGCCTGGCTCAGTTGGCTAAGCGTCTGACTTCGGCTCAGGTCGTGATCTCGCGGTTTGTGAGTTTGAGCCCCACACGGGGCTCTCTGCTGTCAGTACAAAGCCTGCTTCGGATCCTCTGTCCCCCACCTCTCTCTGTCCCTTCCCTGCTCTCGCATATGTGCTCTGTCTCTCTCTCAAAAATGAATAAACAAAAAAAACTTTTTTTTTTTTTTTAAATTTTTTTTTCAACGTTTATTTATTTTTGGGACAGAGAGAGACAGAGCATGAATGGGCGAGGGGCAGAGAGAGAGGGAGACACAGAATCGGAAACAGGCTCCAGGCTCTGAGCCATCAGCCCAGAGCCCGACGCGGGGCTCGAACTCACGGACCGCGAGATCGTGACCTGGCTGAAGTCGGACGCTTAACCGACTGCGCCACCCAGGCGCCCCCAAAAAAAACTTTTAAAATTTCTTGTATGATTGATGTGTGGGAATAAAATGTCTTGTATGTGGGTAGAAGTACAGTTTGTCCGTCTAAGACAAATATAGAATATCAGAATCGTAGATTTGGAGGAGAGAGCAGGTGTCGGATCTAGCATCCTCCTCTCTAGCACCCCTGAAAGGCATCATTCCATCTCTGCATGAGCCTTGCAGCGAACGCTGCATCAGAAAGACAACCTGCTCCTTATCAGCAAAGCCTCACGTATTGGAGTTCTGTTCCTAACACAGTCCTTAAACTCCTGTTCATTTGTTTCCTCCTTCCTCCTTTCTTTCCATCTATCGATCCATCCATCCTACACACATTCATAGAATCATTACTTTTTTTTTTTTTTTTTTACAGCGAAACTTACTATGTCTCCAAGTATAAGTGAGGGTTCTGAAGTCCAGAGAGGTGATTTTTCCAGGGCTGCAGCTAGCCAGTGACAGAGCACAGACCTGGACTTCCTGACATCCCACCTCCACGGTCTCCTGCTCCTGCCTACATTTGGACACCAATAACCCTCGTCTGTCTGAAGTTAAACTTCTTGTGATTGCTTTGGGAAACGATAACTGAATTAAAAAGGAGTTGGCAGTGCTGTGTGCGTGTGTCCATTTTCAATAAACACTAATCTTCAGAGGTATAGTGCCTCCCAGCAGACATAATACTATAGCCATTGGAAGAATCCTAAGTGAAAAAAAAAGAACAGTCTGCATACCACAATTATGGATGCACAGTAGGGCACAGAGCAGCCATTCTCAAAGTGGCATCTGCAGACTGCTGGGGGTTCACATTCTATGAGGTCAAGGTCATTTTCAAAATAATACTAAAACGTTATTTGCCCTTTTCACTCTGTTGACATTTTTCACTATATGCTATGACAAAAGCGGTGGTGGGTACAACCACTGACACTTTATACGGATCAAGGCAGGGACATCAACCATATGAGTTACTAGATTATTCACTTTCATGTGCTTAACTGTAAAAAACAAAGAAAAAGCCAGTTCACTTAAGAATACCCTAGAGAAAGAACATGCATTTCTAATATTCTGTGGGACACAACAGAAAGCACGCATAAAGCTCTTTCCCTGTGTGCCCAAGTATGATGGCTGAGAAAAAGCTCTGTGTGATTATTTACGTTTTGCGCTGAACTACATTTTCATACAATGCTATTTTTACTTGGAAAAAAACAGCTACTAAGCTATACATATACATAAATACTAACAGATTTTTCTGAAGAGATAAATGTTAATATTAATAAATGTGAATTTTTAACACTGACTACTGAAATGTGGACATATTTGGAGTATCTATGTAACTAGCAAAACGGTATTTTTCTTTTTTTTTTTAAATTTTTTTTTAACGTTTATTTATTTTTAAGACAGAGAGAGACAGAGCAGAGCATGAATGGGGGAGGGTCAGAGAGAGGGAGACACAGAATCCGAAACAGGCTCCAGGCTCTGAGCTGTCAGCACAGAGCCCGACGCGGGGCTCGAACTCACGGACCGCGAGATCATGACCTGAGCCGAAGTCGGCCGCTTAACCGACTGAGCCACCCAGGCGCCCCAAAACGGTATTTTTCTAATGATCAAGCATGACGTCATAAAGCCATGCATGGCTGGGAGATCCATTCAAAGTACAAAGAGACCAAAGGATCTTAATATAAGAGTGTGAAAAGTTCATTGACAGGACTTGGGATTCCATTTAGCAGCAAACCTGTGAGTAACTTCTACTTGTTGGAGCTTAGTGTAGTTTCAAAGAATGTTCACAATTATTCAGAAGGGTTATGAAAACATTCCTTTCTTTTCAAGTACATGTTGTTGAGAGGTTGGACTGTTTTTACACACTTCAAACTAAACTACATACCTCAACAGATGGAATGTAGAAGCGATGAGAATCTAGCTGTCTTCTACCAAGGCAGACATTTCAGAGATTTGCAAAAATGTAAAACAACGTCACTCTTCTCACTACGTTTTCTTTTGGAAAATGTGATTTCTTCCACAAAAGATACGTTATTTCTATCAGTATGTACTAGGTTTGTTATTGTCATTTAAAAAAAAATTTTTTTTCAACGTTTATTTATTTTTGGGACAGAGAGAGACAGAGCATGAACGGGGGAGGGGCAGAGAGAGAGGGAGACACAGAATCGGAAACAGGCTCCAGGCTCTGAGCCATCAGCCCAGAGCCCGACGCGGGGCTCGAACTCACGGACCGCGAGATCGTGACCTGGCTGAAGTCGGACGCTTAACCGACTGCGCCACCCGGGCGCCCCGTTATTGTCATTTTAAAATAAACTAAATTATTCTTACATTTCTGAGTTTTCATTTCTTTCTATCTCAGTAGAGATGATTCATATAAACAAAAGCTCGCTGGGGCCTTAAAATTTTTTAACATAATGGGAAATCGGACATATTTACAATACTGAGTCTTTTTTTTTTTTTTTTTTTCAACATTTACTTATTTTTGGGACAGAGAGAGACAGAGCATGAACGGGGGAGGGGCAGAGAGAGAGGGAGACACAGAATCGGAAACAGGCTCCAGGCTCTGAGCCATCAGCCCAGAGCCCGACGCAGGGCTCGAACTCCCGGACCGCGAGATCGTGACCTGGCTGAAGTCGGACGCTCAACCGACTGCGCCACCCAGGCGCCCCTACAATACTGAGTCTTTACTGTTGAGTCCGCCTTACTGAGTCCAAAACCTAATAGGTGTGTGAGTCACCTTGGACCCCTCCGTAAGTCACTTGCCTTAGGTCTCACAGCTAGCAAGTGTTGCAACGTGGCTTTGAATACCATAGCAATCGCCTGCCCAAACCAACCTGATGGTAGGATAGAAGCAGCTCTTTACAATCCTTGGCATACCATCAGGATGTTTTTTATAGAAGCACTAATTCGAAAACAAAGACTGAGAAAAAAAAAATCTCTAGCGATAGAGGGTTAACCTACACACCACTGTAACTGGGCCCCACAGGATACTGTTAATTGTGACACATGGAAATGCTAGTTAGTGTATGAAACTCTTCATTACAACAGTGGTCAGGGTCTTTACCTGTGAAGCCCAGCCTGCCCACACTGCCTGCCCCCTATCTCAGAAAGCTAGACGTAAAGTCAGGTTGCCCAAATTTCCTGTGTTCCATCAGCTTCTTCAGTAGCAGAGCAAATTCAGACCCCAATGCACCTATTTTATGAAATAGGAACGTATAAAGTCAATGCATACATAATATACCTTCAACCGGAAGAGAGAAGTAGGAAATACACCGGATCATCACGAAGGCTTCTAGACACCGATGGCTTAGTAAGTGATCATTGAAGGAACAGCAGGGCAAATAAATTAAAGAAACATACCTGTACCTGTGGCAGGTTGGCAGTTTGGTCTGGTGATATATGTTCATGGGAGAACTCGGCTGAATAATTATTTAAGATCTGCTTCAAATTTTCTATTTCCTCGTTGCATTCATTAGTCTGTTTTATGACTATCTATAAAATAACCCCCCCAAAAGAAGAATCTTTGTCATAACCTAAGGACTAGATTAATGGGTTACTTCCAATGTCCAACCCCACCACAAGTTTCAATTAATGACAGCAAATACAAACCCATATAGATTGCAATAGAAAATGGTAGCCTAAATACAGAGAGGGATGTTTGTAAAGCTGGCACCTGACTTTCTTGCTCTACTAGATGCCAGGACACCTTGGGCAGTGCTTGGAGTACAAGCATAATAAGACACACCTTTGCTCTTAGTATTTCCAGTCTAGTGGGCTTATTCTGGGAAGCATTTTTTATGGCATGTTAACATCCAAGTGCCAAGTTCTATGAAATTACTGCTATGTCATAACATGCTATTTTTTTTTTTAACGTTTATTTATTTTGGGGACAGAGAGAGACAGAGCATGAACGGGGGAGGGGCAGAGAGAGAGGGAGACACAGAATCGGAAACAGGCTCCAGGCTCTGAGCCATCAGCCCAGAGCCCGACGCGGGGCTCGAACTCACGGACCGCGAGATCGTGACCTGGCTGAAGTCGGACGCTTAACCGACTGCGCCACCCAGGCACCCCATAACATGCTATTTTAATGCACACTCCATGTGATGCTTTCTATACTAGAAGGGTGATATTACTGATTCAGAGTGGAAAGGGCATCTGATTTGAAAGATGATGAATTTTCCCATTCCCGTCATATCCTCACCTGGTATCCCTTGGGGATCTGTGATGTACGTTTTATGAGTAAGAGGTACAGGGTTCAAGAGCAGTCTGAGTTTGCAGGAAAAGGCAAAATTAACCAGAACAATACACTGAATCTAGTGTTAAGGAAGTAGTGAAGCTCACACCTATTTGTGTACTAAATTGTATGATCAAAGTATGACGGAAAGATAAAGTATAGATGTTTCCTTGGTATGCTACACAATGAAGCAAATGCCTTTTAAAACTGCAAAGTTTCGGGCCAACACAAAATTCTTCCTTGTAGGGCACCTGGGTGGCTCAGTAGATTGGGTGGCTGACTTCAGCTCAGGTCGTGATCTCACAGCTCAAGAGTTCGACCACGCGTCGGGCTCTGTGCTGACAGCTTGGAGCCTGGAGCCTGCTTTGGATTCTGGGTCTCCCTGTCTCTCTGCCCCTCCCCCGCTCACATTCTGTCTGTCTCTCAAAAATAAACATTAAAAAAAAAACCTTTCTGAAAATTTTCTTTGTATTTTCTTTAATATTTAACCATAATTTTGGCTGTGAGCTGGAAATAAATAACTACGTTCGCTGCACACACCTGTTACCCCACCCTCGATAATGAGCTACATCCTATTACCCACCCCACCCCCCAAATAACTTGTCTTGTTTTCCACGGTGAGGGCACTTAAAATATCCAAAGTAGGACTTGAAAGAAATGTACCAGATTCTAATGATTTTCATCACCAGTGTCTTACTTAATTTTGAAATATATGAGATGACACTTGATTTCCACGAGCACAATAACGTGGAAAATTTTAGCAGCACAGTCTGATACCTTACTTGGCACAAAATATAATTTCCTCTTCTATTTTCCCCTTCTCATCCTGTGAAGAAACCCCTTAAAAGTATAGTTACAACTGTTATTTTCTTTTCCTGACCAGGAAACCAATAAAGCACAAAAAAAGCTTAAAAATAATAGATCAAACTGTCTATTTCTTTCTGTTTTCTTCTCTTTATAATATCAAAAAGGAGTACACAGAGTGCCAGATCTTTTTTCCTCCCTGTGGGTGCTAGACATCAGCTGATGAGCCAGGACAGAGAGATTTTATGAGCTAAGACTCAAACCAGAGATTACAGTATTCTCCAATCTTAGGAGAACACAGAGTAGCCAGCTAAATGGCAATGAAATTGAAGAGGGAGAAAGAGACAGCGGCTTTCTCCCTACAATCAGGTGGTGGTCAGGAAGGAGGGAAAATAACCTTTTCTCCTACCCCAACCTATCTAATCAGGAAAAGCAGGTGGAGGGGGGGAGGGTGTGGGATCTGCCAACAGAGTTGAAAAGTCTGTGGGATTTAAGGCTGTTTCAGCAACTTTCTCTTCTTGTGAAAGTGGTTGTTAACTTAGAAATGCAAATCAAAGAAAAATGTAATTTCTATCTAATAACGACTCCTGACTTGAGCCTGGAGATCAGTCAAAACATAAGAATTAACCCTCTGGGGAGATGCTGAAAGATGTCATCATTTAAAAGGAAGAGACCTTGATATGAAGAACGAATGATACCAGGAGTCTAGAAACACAGATTTTTGTCCTGTTTGTACACAAATGAATCTGCACACGAGTTAACTCGGTGGTCCTTCAGCAAGTGATCTAATAAGCTTCTGACTCCTGTCTCCTTATATATAAAAATACAGGTCGGGGCGCCTGGGTGGCGCAGTCGGTTGAGCGTCCGACTTCAGCCAGGTCACGATCTCGCGGTCTGGGAGTTCGAGCCCCGCGTCAGGCTCTGGGCTGATGGCTCAGAGCCTGGAGCCTGTTTCCGATTCTGTGTCTCCCTCTCTCTCTGCCCCTCCCCCGTTCATGCTCTGTCTCTCTCTGTCCCAAAAATAAATAAACGTTGAAAAAAAAAATTTTTTTTATAAAAATACAGGTGGCAAAGTGCCCCTTCTATCTGTATCCCATGTTTGAATAGAAAATAAGATGATTAATGGGAAAGTGACCAAGAGTATAAAGAGATTATTATGGTGCTGGTTACTGTAAGGGTCTCACGAGGTTTGCAAATACACTGCTCAGGTTTAAACCTTTCTCCACAGCATTTACCCACGTGTGTTTTCAATAACTGCAGGACAGAATTAAACCGATCATAGTTACGCTTTAATGCCTTCAACTAAAGAAGAATAAGAACTGGGGAAATCACCTTAGCCTCATTTAAGCAGTAAGACACTCTCCTTTAGCCCATGTCACATCCTGGATAACAATACCAGAAGAGACCAAAAAGAATCAACAGAGGCAGCATCTTGTGGTCACGGGAATCTCACCAACCCAACCATTAAAATTGAAAAGAAAACCAGCTTTTGCTGAACATTTTCAGCCAATAAAGTTGGCTATTATCACACACTGCTCACCTTTAATAACTCATTTTGTTCCTGAGTCACATTTTCCAACAATTTTACATCTTGTAAAAGCTGATTCGTCCGCTGAAACACAGGGAGAGGCTTCATTCCTGTCTGGGGCAACCTCAGTTCTACTTGGTAAGACACTATTTCAGCAATGGTTTTCTTCATGGGACGTATGTTTTCAAGTATGACCTTAATTGTATCAGAGAAGCATGGTACGTAAATGAAAAGAAATGGCCACTGCTGAATCTGTTCAAAATTAAAATACTGTATGATTTAGTCTTTAATCTATAGTTTTGATTTTTTTTAAGTTTTTAATTTTTATTTTATTTTTTTATTTTTTAGAGAGAGAGAGAGAGAGAACAAGCTGGGATGGGGGCAGAGAGAGAGGAAGAGAGAGAGAATCACAAGCAGGCTCTGCACTGTCAGTGCAGAGCCTGATGTGGGGCTCGAACCCACAGACCGTGGGATCATGACCTGAGTTGAAATCAAGAGTCTGATGCTTAACCAAACGAGCCACCCAGATGCCCCTAAATTGTGATTATTTATTTATTTATTTATTTATTTATTTATTTTTTTTCAACGTTTATTTATTTTTGGGACAGAGAGAGACAGAGCATGAACGGGGGAGGGGCAGAGAGAGAGGGAGACACAGAATCGGAAACAGGCTCCAGGCTCTGAGCCATCAGCCCACAGCCCGACGCGGGGCTCGAACTCACGAACCGCGAGATCGTGACCTGGCTGAAGTCGGACGCTTAACCGACTGCGCCACCCAGGCGCCCCCTAAATTGTGATTTTTAAAGCATTTCCTTGGGGGGTGCCTGGGTGGCTTGGTCGGTTAAGCGTCCGACTTTGGCTCAGGTCATGATCTCAAGGTCCGTGAGTTCGAGCCCTGCATCAGGCTCTGTGCTGACAGCTCAGAGCCTGGAGCCTGTTTCAGATTCTGTGTCTCCCTCTCTCTGACCCTCCCCCATTCATGCTCTGTCTCTCTCTGTATCAAAAATAAATAAACGTTAAAAAAAAAATTAAAAAAAAAAAAGCATTTCCTTGGCTCAGGCTGAAAAGAACTCTTAGATCACTTGTGCCCCGATAGTGAAAGGTCTCTGGAAAGAATGCCTGGGGCAAGGGTAAACCCGCAGCACCAAGTTCTGCGTTTGGACCACCCTTGCCTTCCTTCTCTCCCTCCCTGACTCTCTGAAGAACTGTTGCTTTGCTTTGTGCCACCAGGCAGTGAGCTGTGCAAGGGCAGTTTCTGCCTCTTTCTGCCTCTTACTCACTTTCATAGCAATTGCACGTAGCATGGGGCTTCCCACAGCGCAGGCCCTCAAAAGGTGCTTATTGAATTGTCCTGCCAAATTCCCTAAGTCCCAAAAGTATAATTATATTTCGCTTCAATGACATCGGTTCCATAAAAACCCGGACTTACATAATCTATAAATGCGAAGAGATTGTTCCCTTTACTAAGAACTTCCTATCTATCACTGTCTTTAACCGTCACAACAACCCTGGGAGGTAGGTATCAGAACCGCCATTTCACAATAAGGAAACTGGGTTCACAGAAGTTAGAAGACCCCGGGGAGGTCAGGCTATAAGAGGTAGGGCTGGGAGTTGAAGCCAGGCCTGCCTGATTCCCAAGCACACGCTGCTGACTGCTAGGCGGAGAGGAAATCTGTGTCTGTGTGCTGTTTAATATGCCCCGGGTCCTATGCTAGAGGCTCTGTATCCACTGTAATCATCCAAGTACCCTCGCCACAATACCGATGCGCAGTAGGAGAATTCCAGAAATGTTAACTAATTGCTGAAAGTCACAGAGCCTGTAAGCAGTGTAGTTGGGTCTAAAACCCAGTTCTCCTGACTTCGAGGCTGAAACCCTTGAACTATTAAACACCGGGATTTGACTTGATGGTAAAACTTCCAAACTTTGAAGTTTTCAGAAGAAATTCAGGGAAAAGTAACCAATGGAAAAGTTCTTTTTATACAGATAATACTGTATGATTTAAAACATGATATGTGTCATTCATATCTAGTTTTCAACTTTATTTTGCTATTACTCTGGCAGGATTAAGTACTTTTTAGTCAGATCACATTATTATATATTTTAAATTTTTTTTTTTTCAACGTTTATTTATTTTTGGGACAGAGAGAGACAGAGCATGAACGGGGGAGGAGCAGAGAGAGAGGGAGACACAGAATCGGAAACAGGCTCCAGGCTCTGAGCCATCAGCCCAGAGCCTGACGCGGGGCTCGAACTCACGGACCGCGAGACCGTGACCTGGCTGAAGTCGGATGCTTAACTGACTGCGCCACCCAGGCGCCCCTATATTTTAAAACATAATAAATAATAGGGGCACCTGGGTGGCTCCGTCGGTTAAGCATCCGACTTCGGCTTGGGTCATGATGCCACGGCTCATGAGTTCAAGCCCTGTGTCAGGCACTGCTGACAGCACAAATCCTGTGTCCCTCTCTCGCTCTGCCCCTCTCCCACTCATGCTCATTATTCTCTCTCTCTCTCTCTCTCTCTCTCTCTCAAGAATAAAACTTAAAAAAAATAATAAACATGTTTAAAGCATAAACATAATAAGTATTATGAGAGAATATTTCTAATAATGATCCATGCATACTTACCTCCCCATGCTTAAGATGTTCTTCAGGCGAAAAATCAAATATTTCTTTGGATAAGAGGATAGCTTTGATTTTTGAAACCTTTTTGTCCATTGATTTTACTTCAGTTTCAATAGCAACCACATCCTAGAATTTCAGAAACAAGAAAACATTCATGTAGTATATGTTGTATGTTAATAACCTATAAAACACAATTTATTGCCTCGTATTCTGTTCTCCAATTTAGGCAAAAATGTTTGCCACGTACACCTCTTAAAAATTAACCAAGTGAGAGGCACCTGGCTGTTTCAGCTGGAAGAGCACGCAACTCTTGATCTCAGGGTTGTGAGTTTGAGCCCCACATGGGGTGTAGAGATTACTTAAACAAATAAAACTAAAAAAAAATAAAAATAAAAATAAAAAAAATAACCAAGTGTATCTTCAACAAATGATGTTGAAGATACTGGACAGCTACATGCAAAGAATGAAACTGGACCACTTTCTTTTTTATTTTTTTTTTATTTTAGAAAGAGAATGAGAACAGCAAGGGAGAGGCAGAAGAGGAGAAGGAGGAGGGGAGAGAATCCTAAGCAGAATCCATGCTGTAAGTGCAGCCAATGTGCGGCTCGATCTCCCAAACCATGAAATGATGAGCTGAGCCGAAATCAAGAATCAAGAGTTGGACGCTTAATCGGCTGAGCCACTCAGGCGCCCTGAAACTGAATCACTTTCTTACACCATACACAAAAATAAATTCAAAACACATTAAAGACCTAAATATGAGACCTGAAACCATAAAAGTCCTAGACGAGAACATAGGCAGCAACCACTTTGGCATCAGCCTTTACGATATCTTTCTAGATATGACTCCTAAGGCAAGGGAAACAAAAGCAAAAATAAACTATTGCATCTATGTCAAAATAAAAAGCTTCTGCATAGCAGAAGAAACAATCAACAAAACTAAAAGACAACCTATTGAATGGGAGAAGATACTTGCAAATGACATATCCAATACAAGATTAGTACCCAAAATTACAACTCAACACACACAAAAACCAATAATCCAATTTAAAAATGGGCAGGGGTGGTGCCTGGGTGGCTGAGCTCGTTAAGCAGCAACTCTTGATTTTGGCTCAGGTCCTGATCCCATGGTTCATGAGTTTGAGCTCCCGCTGTCAGCTCTGAACCTGCTTAGGATCCTCTTGCCCCTCCACTCTCTGCCTCTCCCCCCGTGTGTGTGCATGCACACATGCTCTCACTCTCTTAAAAAATAAATTATTTATTATAAATAAAACAAAAAAATATTTAAAATAAAATAAAAATGGGCAGAGGATGTGAACAGCCATTTCTCCAAAGAAGGCATCCAGATGGCCAACAGACACATGAAAAGATGCTCAACATCACTCATCATCAGGGAAATACAAATCCAAACCACAAAGAGATATCACCTCACACCTGTCAGAATGGCTGAAATAAAAAACACAAGACACAACAAGTGTTGGTGAGGCTGTGGAGAGAAAAGAATCCTTGTGCAAACCGGTGGGAATGCAAACTGGTGCAGCCGCTGTGGAAAACCGTAGAGGTTCCTCAAAAAATTAAAAATAGAATTACCATATGATCCTGTAATTCCAGTACCAGTAACAAATACAAAGACACGAATTTAAAAGATATAGCACTCCTATATTTATTGGAGCATTATTTACAATAGCCAAATTATGGAAACAACCCAAGTGCCCATGGATAGATGAATGCATAAAGAAGATGTGGTACATATACAATGGAGTATTACTCAACCATTAAAAAGAATGAAGACCTGCCATTGGCAACCACATGGATGGATCACACAATGCCAAGTGAAATCAGCCAGTCAGAGAAAGAAAATACCATATGAACAAGGTATGGTACAAAACAAATGAACAAGGAAAAAGAGACAAACCAAGAAACAGCCTCTTAAGTATAGAGAACAAACTGATGGTTACCAGAGAAAAGGTGGAAAGAGGGATAGGTGAAATATGTGATAGAGATTTAGAGTATACTCATTGTGATGGACACTGAGGAATGTACAGAACTGCTGAATCACTATATTGTACACCTGAAACTAATATGACACTATGTTAACTGTATTAGAATTAAAAAAAAAAAAAAAAAGCCTAACAAAGTGTATGTAGATGTTAACTGCTTTCAATAAAAAAGTCATTCCTTTATTAGCATACCACACTACAAAGCACTGCTTATACCTTGCTGAGTTAAAACTCCTCATAAGGCCAACTTTCAATTTCTTAAACTATGAGAACAAAAGTATTATGCATTTGAAGAAATTTTATTAAGTTTATTTTTTTAGTAATCTCTGTGGTCAATGTGGGGCTCAAACTCATGACCCCAAAACCAAGAGTTGCACACATTTCTGACTGAGCCAGCCAGGCACCCATGAATCAATTAAAAAAAAATTTTTTTTTAATGTTTATTTATTTCTGAGACAGAGCATGAGTCGGGGAGGGGCAGAGAGAGAGGGAGACACAGAATCCGAAGCAGGCTCTAGGCTCTGAGCTGTCAGCACAGAGCCCGACGTGGGGCTCGAACTCACAAACCATGGAGATCATGACCTGAGCCGAAGTCGGTCGGTCACTCAACCGGCTGAGACACCCAGGCGCCCCTTCAATTTTTAATTCTCAATATCTATGAACTCTTTAGATTTATCTTTGGAATGTGTTTAAACACTTGAATACAAGTGGGTCTACAATTTAAAAATTTCTACCACTTCAAGTAAAATGACAAAGTCACCCTTGGAAAACGAACACAAAAGAAGCTGGAAAAATTGACAGGATTTTCTTGCCAATCCCCTAATGAACTATTGTCATGCAGAGTCACCAAATTAACTTTATAACATACTCATATTAATTTAAGCAAACAGATCATTTGTCTGGTGGTTATTCTCTCATCAGTGTCAACCTCTAGGACTCGGCCAAGAACCTAGAACAGTGAAAAGGCTGCAGCACGTGTAATAAACCTACATATGGAAGAACACGTGATACAAAACCATAAATGCATGAGTACATGCTACAAACCCTACATATTGAAATCCACTTGCACTGTAAGAAGGCCTTTAGACCTTTACTTAAAGAGAGCTAAATGCAGACACACTGTAACAACCAAAAGGTACAGCTCATAATGAAGGGGATAGGAAACTACACGGGAATAGACTGAGGGTTTCAGGGGCACCTCAGTGGTTCAGTTGGTCCAACTCTTGATTTCAGCACAGGTCACGATCTCATGGTTTATGAGCTCGAGCCCCGGCGATGGGCTCTGCGTTCATAGCCAGGAGCCTGTTAGGGATTGTCTGTCTCCCTCTCTCTCTGCCCCTCCCCTGCTTGGGTGCACGCACGTACATGCACTCTCTCGCTCTCTTTTAAAAATAAATAGAACTTAAAAAGTAAAAACGAAATAGACTGAGGGTTTCAAATTAAAACAGTCTGGAGCCATTTAATATCAGATAAGCGTAACTTTACAAGCAAATGAAGTAATGAATACAGCAACTTCCTAGTGATATCTTCAAGTTACAAAGAAAAGTTAAATTATATTGAAATTATTTTTTGCATCTTATATTGAAAAGGGTATAAGAAAATAAACCCTATCTCTTAGGGTAATTTCTATCAAAAGTTATAGAAGCATTTAAAAACCTTGGAATAAGCTTCAATAACCAAGAATGTTTAGCAATCATTATCCTGAAGTTACATAAGTGTGGCATAGGCAATGTAACAGAAACAAAAAGTAAATAATTAATTGTACCTGCCTTTGCTATATGACTTGATTCTTAAATAAATGCCTCACACGTTTCAAGCTGAAATAAATGAAATTATTTCAAAATCTGGTGGCTGCCATACAGCAGCCCCTCAGCAAATATTTGTTATTGGTCAATGAAGACTTGGGAGGTTATCTGTTCAAGTCCCACTTTGCTAATTTGTGTGTTTATATCAACAATTATCGTCTCTCTGACAAAGAGAAAACAGTGAGCTTACTTGATGAGGATTCTTTCCTTTAAATAGACCACTTCTGGACCAAAAATGGGGATATGCACTACACAATAAAAGTTGCAAATTAAAGTAAAATTGGGGCCCCTGGGTGGCTCAGTCAGTTAAGCATCCAACTCTTGATTTTGGCTCAGGTCCTGATCTCACTGTTGGTGAATTCAAGCCCTAAGTCGGGCTCTGTGCTGACAGCGTGGAGCCTGCTTGGGATTCTCTGTCTCCCTCTTTCTCTGCCCCTGCCCCACTCACACTCTCTCTCTCTCTCAAAATAAATAAACAAAAAAATTAAAGTAAAATACAATTCAAGAAATAAGAACATAAGTGAAATATGTACCAGATCAGTATGTCTTCATATAGTTAAGAGTTGATTAGTGGTATAACTCTAATTTACTAAATGAAATATAAATTAAAAATAAGAAATCACATCTTTGTAGTGTCAACTTACATCAGCCATCCGTTGAATCTGTGGAAGGCTCTCCATGATTTTTTGTTGTAAAGCTGCCACTTGACGACTTAACTCTTGTACAGATTGTGCTAAATCATCAGTTTCAAAAATTATTGACAAGTCTTCTAGATCCGTGAACACTGAATGTAAAAGATTGTGTTTCTGTTCTGAATCTTCCAAAGCCATCTACACAATGGAAAACAAGGAAAAAAGAGAGAGAACATCAAGATACTAAAAGAGGTTGATTAATATCGAAATTGGAGAAAATTTTCTAACTGTATATAGTGTGGCGTATTAACTAGACTTACTGTGGTGATCATTTTGCAATACATGCAAATATCAAATCATTTCACTGCACACCTGAAACTCTTATAATGTGTGTCAATTGCACCTTAGTAAGAAAATTTTAAATCCAAGAATTTTAAAACTGCCTCAGCATTTCAAACTCCTATTCATTTCATTTCATAATAAGACACTGGGGGTGGTTCAGTCAGTTAAGCATCGGACTCTTGATTTGGGCTCAGGTCATGATCTCAAGGTTGTGAGATCAGGCTCCACACTGGGCATGGAGCCTGCTTGAGATTCTCTCTCTCTCTCTCTCTCTCTCTCTCTCTCTCTCTCTCTGCCCCACCCCTCTCTCTCTCTCCCTCTGCCCTTCTCCTGCTCACACTCTTGCTCTCAAAAAAAACCCCACTTTAATCATAATAAAATACTAAACACTATATTGTAAACAGCATTGGGTGACTTTGGAGTGTCTACCCCATTTTGGTGGGCTCCTACCATGCAACCCTGCTCCTCCAGCCATCAGTAAAAGAACCAGGAACACCTGACCTGCGGTCCATCCCTCTCCTCTGTCATCTGAAATCCGGGCCAAGAAAGCCATTCAGGCTCTCTCTAATTGGCTGGACTTGTAACTTTGGGAATGTGAATTCGAGAGAAAGAGGTACACGAAGTGAGGATTGGGAATGAAGAGGCAATCCTGTGGCTTGTCAGTCCTGGTGCCGATGTCCTCGCGTGGCCTTACCACATGATGCCACCGACTTCCATGAGGCATCCCTACGGTTTGAGTTGACCTGAATAACCTGACACCAAAGGGACTCTATCTGATAAAACCAAATGAAAGAGAAAAACATCCATTTTTACAGTTTCGTAGACATTCCTCCTTATAATTTTTTTCTTTCTTCTTTTAACAATGATAATGTATTAACTAACTTTCAAACTTAAGATTTCAAGATATCTCAGCCACCAACTGGAAATGTTTAACCTAGCGTAGTCTTCAGGTGATTCCATGAAACAGAATATGGTATGAGAAAGAACATTTACTTAATTCAATTAGAATTCTGGTCTCTAAAATTTTTTAGGTTATTCAGAATTTTATGTTGTCCTTATTTGAAATCCTAGAAGGAGAAAACTTTATGGAAAACAAAATTAAAACCAATGCTTTTTGGTTTTTTTTTTTTTTAACCAATAATACCATTTTACAATAGCATCAAAAATATAAAATACTTAGGGATAAATTCAACAATTTACATGTAAGACCTATACACTAAAGATTATGAAACACCACTGAGAGAAATTAAAAAGGACCAAAATAAAGAGATCTGTCGTGTTGCTGGATTGGAACAGTCAATACGGTTAAGATGTCAATTCTCGCCAAACTGATCTACAGATTTAATGTAATCCACTCAAAATTCCAACAGTCCTCTGTATATTGACAAGCTGATGCCAAAACTTACGCTGAATTGCAAAAGACCCAGATTAGTCAAAAGAAACTTGAAAAAGAACTAGTTGTAGAAATTATGCTACCTGATTTCAAGACTTACTATACGGCTATAGTAATCCAGACTGGGTCACATCAGTGAAAGAACAGACACATAAATCAGCAGAAAGAAACAGAGAGTCTAGAAATAGACCCACATCTACAACATGGCAACTGATTTTAAATAAGGCACCAAAGTAATTCATTGGTGAGTCTTTTCACCAAATGGTGTGGGAACACTCAGATATCCCCACAGAAAAAAGTGAACCTTCATACAACGTACAAAAACAAACCTGAAATGGATTGAGGACTTAAAAGTAAGAATTAAAACTATACAGGGGCGCCTGGGTGGCTCAGTCGGTTAAGCCACCGACTTCAGCTCAGGTCACGATCTTACGATTTGTGAGTTCGAGCCCCACGTTGGGCTCTGCGCTGACAACTCAGAGCCTGAAGCCTGCTTCCGATTCTGTGTCTCCCTCTCTCTCTCTGCCTGCTCCCTGCTCACACTCTGTCTCTCTCTCAAAAATAAATAAACATTAAAAAAATAAAAATAAAAAAGAATTAAAACTATACAATTTCTAGAAGAAAAGACAGGAGACCATCGTAGCCCTGGGTTAGGTAAAGATTTCTTACATACAACACAAAAGGATAACCCATGAAAGAAAAATATTAAAAATTGGATTCCATCAAATTACCAACATATGCTCTCTGAAAGACAATATTGGGAGAATGAAAAGCCACAGACTGAGAGAGCATGTGTAAATCATATATGTGTTAAAGGACTGCTTTTAAAACATTCTATAGGGGCGCCTGGGTGGCGCAGTCGGTTAAGCGTCCGACTTCAGCCAGGTCACGATCTCGCAGTCCGTGAGTTCGAGCCCCGCGTCAGGCTCTGGGCTGATGGCTCAGAGCCTGGAGCCTGTTTCCGATTCTGTGTCTCTCTCTCTCTCGGCCCCTCCCCCGTTCATGCTCTGTCTCTCTCTGTCCCAAAAAATAAATAAACGTTGAAAAAAAAAAATTTTTTTAAACATTCTATAAATAATACAATTCAATAATAGAAAGACAACCCAATTAAAAACTTCAATAGACATTTCACAAAGGAAGCATACAAATTACAAACACATAAATGTTCAAATAAATTATTAGTCATAAAGAAAGGCCATTTATTTTTTTTAATTAATTAATTTTTTTAACGCTTATTTATTTTTGAGACAGAGAGAGACACAGCATGAACAGGGGAGGGTCAGAGAGAGAGGGAGACACAGAATCTGAAACAGGCTCCAGGCTCTGAGCTGTCAGCACAGAGCCCGACGCGGGGCTCGAACTCAAGGACCGTGAGATCATGACCTGAGCCGAAGTCAGACGCTTAACCGACTGAGCCACCCAGGCGCCCCAAAAAAGGCCATTTAAACCACAATGAGATACCACTACATGTCACTGGAATGGCTAAAATTTACAAAATGATATCAAGTGCAGGTGAGAATATGGAGCCATTAGAACTCATATGGCCAGTTGGACTGAAAAATAGGAGTTTAGCCATTTTGGAAAACAATGTGACCATTTCTTATCCATTTAAAGACCTACCATAAAAGCCAACAATCATACTCCTAGGCATCTACCAAATGAAATGAAATGAAGACATACATCCACACAAAGATTTGTATAGGACCATTCACAGCTCTGCTTACAGTAGCCTGTAAGACCCCCTGATCCCCACCTCCTGATACTCAGGCCCTTATAATCAACTCCTTTGAAATGTAGGTTGGGCTTACTAATTTACTTGCTGATTTACTACTGGCTCTACTGATTCCTTACTGAGATGTCACTTCCAAGATTAGGTTATAAAAAGGCTGTTTCTGTCTTGGGGGCTCTCTTTTTTAGATCGTTCATGGTGAGGAAAGTCAGCTACCAGGCCATGAGGCAGTTTTGGGGGGGGGGGGCACAGGTCTGTATATAGAAATAGATCTTCTGAGGCCTGCCAATAGCCAAGTGAATGACCTTGGAAGTGCATCCTGTCTTCTCCCTCACCCACAGCAAGGCGTGACTGCATTCTTACAAGAGACCTTGAGCCAGAGGCACTCAGCTAAGTCGCGCCTGAATTCCCGACCCACAGAAACTGAGATAATAAATGTCTGTTGTTTTAAGCTGCTAACCTAGCATAGTCCAAAACTTGAAATAAGCCAATGTCCATTAACTGGTGAAGGGATAAACATGCTGCATATTTCCACGAATGGAACACTACTCAACAATCAAAAGAATGATCTATAAACATTAACAATCCGGATGAATCTTGAAAACGTTACACCAAGTAAGTCAGGTAAAAAAGGCTGTATACTATACGATTCTCTTACAGGACATTGTGGAAAGAGGCAGAGGAAACTCTGAGGTGATGGAGATGTGCTTTATATTGACGGTGGTGGTGGTTGTTACACAATTGTATCCCTTTATCAAAACTCATCAGTTGCACACTTAAAATAGACGTATCTGGGGGCACCTGGCTGGCTCAGTTGGTAGAGCATGCAACTCTTTGTAATGTCATGTCATGTCATGTCATGTCATGTCATGTCATGTCATGTCATGTCAAATGTAATCTTATTCTATTCTATTTCAGAGAGAGAGAGCGAGAGAGAGAGCACATATAAGCAGGGCAGAGGGGCAAAGGGAGAGAGAGAATTCTGAAGCAGGCTCCACATTCAATTCAAAGGCCAAGGTAGGGCTTGATCCCATGCCCCTGGGATCATAACCTGAGCCACCAAGGCGCCCCAGTAGAGCATGCAACTCTTGACTGTGGGGTCATGAGTTCAAGCCCCACGTTGGGCGTGGAGCTTATTAAAAAACGCATGGGGGGGCGCCTGGGTGGCTCAGTCGGTTAAGCGTCCGACTTCGGCTCAGGTCACGATCTCACGGTCCGTGAGTTCGAGCCCCGCGTCAGGCTCTGTGCTGACAGCTCAGAGCCTGGAGCCTGTTTCAGATTCTGTGTCTCCCTCTCTCTGACCCTCCCCCGTTCATGCTCTGTCTCTCTCTGTCTCAAAAATAAATAAACGTTAAAAAATTTAAAAAAAAAAAAAAAAAAAAACCACATAGGGGCGCCTAGGTGGCTCAGTTGGTTAAGCATCCGACCCTTGATTTCAGCTTAGGTCATGATCTTATGGGTTCATGAGTTCAAGCCCTGCATCAGGCTCTGTGCAGACACTGCAGAGCCAGCTTGGGACTCTCTCTCTCCCTCTCTCTACTGCTCCCCTGCACTCTCTCTCAAAAATAAAATAAACAGTAAAAAAAAAAAAAAAAATGCATATGTGTGTATTTTACTATATGTAAATTATACCTCAATGAAATTGAGTAAAAAAACAATTTGTCTATTTTTACAAAGAAAATTTATGTTTCAATAATTCTTAACTACAACAGCAGTATTTCTGGAATCATCTTTGGGTTACAAAAAGATTTTAACAAATACAATCCAGGTAGAAGCTTAGTTGGGAGTTTTGATACTTCTTCAAGAGACATTTTTAAATTTTTTTTTTTTTTCAACGTTTATTCATTTTTTTGGGACAGAGAGAGACAGAGCATGAACGGGGGAGGGGCAGAGAGAGAGGGAAACACAGAATCGGAAACAGGCTCCAGGCTCTGAGCCATCAGCCCAGAGCCTGACGCAGGGCTCGAACTCACGGACCGCGAGATCGTGACCTGGCCGAAGTTGGACGCTTAACCGACTGCGCCACCCAGGCGCCCCAAGAGACATTTTTAAATATCAATGCCTGGTAATGTTAAAAAAGTAGAAAAGGGTATCTTAAAAGTAGAACAACTATTTTCAAAATAGGGACAAAATGTGATATTCACATATGACTAGTTGTTTGAGACTTACTTCCCGTTGGAGGATTTATGAGGATACCTTCTATAGTAAATCAGCCTTCTCTTGTGCCTACTTCCTCTGGCTCAGAAAGTAGAGTTAGACTAAGTTCTAGTTCATACACTAAGGTCAGCAAATTAGAATGTCCTCATGACTGAGATTCTTTCACACGTCACATTTGGGTCAGTAGAAGACAGCAAAATTAGAGATGCTTTTGCCTGAACTCACTCTTGTAAATTTGTTTTAAACTCGTAACAAGCATTTGAGGAAAAGAGTATCATTCCTTTCTTCTGTCTTTGCAAACTCCTTGCAACTGGTGGAAAATACAGGCAATTTAAAATAAAAGACGACAGGGGCACCTGGGTGGCTCAGTGAAGCATCCAGCTTTGGCTCAGGTCATGATCTCGTGGTCCGTGGGTTTGAGCCCCGCATCGGGCTCTGTGCTGACAGCTCAGAGCCTGGAGCCTGTTTCAGATTCTGTGTCTCCCTCTCTCTCTGCCCCTCCCCTGCTCACATTCTCTCTCTCAAAAATGAATAAACATTAAAAAAATTTTTTTTAAATAAAAGAGGACAGGGGTGCCCGGGTGGCTCAGTTGGTTAAGCGTCCAACTCTTGATCTCAGCTCAGGTCATGATCTCATGGTTTGTGAGACCGAGCCCCACACTGGGCTCTACGCTGACAGTGTAGAGTATGCTTGGGATTCTCTCTCCCTCTCCTCTGCCTCTCTCTCAAAATAAATAAATAAATAAAACATTTTATAAGCAAAGAAATTTCATTAATAAAATAAAGGACAGGCTATAGGGATGTGGAAAGCCAACCCGAGAGCTGGGGGCAGAAATCACAGGCAAGGGGAAGAAAAGAAACAAATGGGTGAAAGGCAGCATCGTTACAACTGTTACCATGGGGGGAAATGTGCCAACAAATCTCAAACATCTGGGAGGTATAAAGTAAGCTGTCTCCTTGGGAATACACGGTGCTATTCTAAAGATATAAAGGAGCTGGATCAACGTTGAGGTCTGATTACTCGAAGAACTGTTGTAGAATAAACCTTTTCCTAAGAGATTCCTTCTTGTGGTTTAAATAATATGAGAGAAGAAAATATGCCTTCACAATAAAACTTAAGCCAATACTTGGCATCTGGAAGATCTCTTGCAGTCATGGCTCTGGGTAGGAAAATACTCTCATTTGTTTTGTCTTTGTAAGCTAGCATGGAGACATCAGGCAACAAAATGGACAGGGCATTTGGCAACATGGCATGCTTGAACCAGAAGGAACTACGGACTCGTTTTCTAATGTTGTGCAACTAATTACCACAAACTTTGCAGCTTAAAATAAAACAAATTGATTATCTCATAGTTTTCATGGCTCCAGAGTACAGGCATAGCTTAGGAAGGTCCTTGGCTATTACAAGGCCATCACAAGCCTACTATTAAGGTGCCATCTGGAGCACAGTTTCTCTTCCAAGTTCATTTAGGTTGTTGGGAGAATTCAGCCAGTTTTCCTGCTGGCTGTTGGCTGGGGGGTCACGCTCTGCTTCTAAAGGCTGCCCAAGGGTCCTAGCCCCACGGGCCTCTCCTAATATCACAGCTCACTTCATGAAGCCAGCTGGAGAATCTCTCTAGTCTGCTATTAGGGAGTCTTATAATCTATAAACATGATTAATCATGTATTCATGGGATTGACTATCCCATTACCTTAGCCATATACTATAACCTAGTTAATAGAGTGGCTATCTCATCACACACTCTCATATTCCTGCCCACACTCAAGGAGAGGGGGTTATATAGGTTGTGTACACCAGGGGCAGGAATATTGGGAGCCTTCTTAGAATTCTATTGACCAAAACCATCCCTATTCACTGCAACACCCTCACTTCACAGATGGGGGGAAACCAAGGCCCATGGAGGAAAACGATAAATTATCCGAAAAGTCATATAGGAGTTATCAGGACAGAAAGAACTAGACCCTGGCCTCCAAAATCCCTGTCTAGAGCCTGCCACTGTCCCAACCTTCCTTCTGCCATTTGGCGTGACTGAAGATAAGGTTGTTCTTCAGGAGAACAGGGGGGCAGCACCACGAAGGGGAGCTATACCACTCATCATTGTGTAGCTTCCATACGTAGGAAGAAATGAAAGAACACTTACCTGAAGGGTGCTAGCGTGCTGACTCAGCATCTTTGAAGAGTCATAGTCAGCAGGATTAGCCAGCAAACGGCTGGTATTTTCTGTCCAAGCCTCAGTACTCTTCAAAAGGTCATGATATGCCTCCATCTTAAGTATGGCCTGTGAAAGAAAGGCACGAGCAAATAGTCTGACTCCTTCCACTTGACTCAAGTGATTCTTCAATGGAGAATTTGTTACCGTAAATCAGGCCCTGCAGGGTTCCACTCCCTGTGGCTGGGGCAACTCGCCCACCCCCTCCAGGTTTTTTCACATTTCTAACTTTTAAGACTAACCCCGACCATAGGTAGAAAGGATTTAAGAAGTTGTACCCTAATGCTATGGGTCTCAGGAACAGTTCCCAGTTAGCCTTGCAACTAGTCTGGTTCCCATTTTATGCTTCATTCTGAAAACTGGATTCGTATTTTGTCTTCCCATACAGGGCCTTGTCTTAGTATATCCCAGTTCCTCTGGGACTAGGCTCCTGCCTCGTTCTTGCTAGATTACATGTACAACTCACCCACCACGACCCCTATTTGGAAGGGAGGGAGAAAGTGTCTTGTTCCTGAATGACATTCTTTCTTGTTGCTGGCTCCCTGCAGGGACTCTTGAAATTGTTTGTTGGAAATGCCCATTGCCTATTGGGAAACCCAACGCTCTCCTGGACTCCTGCTGCGGTCCGACTTTGGGACACCTGCTTCTGCTTGCCCAGACTTCCTGCTGATGACAGCAGTTAAATCTGTCCTCCCGGCGCCCACCTGACCCTATCATCTGGCTCTAGCTTCAAAACCCGAAACTGGCAATTCAAAGGAAAATGGCTGCCTCAGAGTATATATTTTAGTTTTGTTTTAAAGCCCTTTCAATACAAGCTAAGCGTAGTTATCACGTGTTACTGTCATACCTTATTTAACTGTGAGGTTCTAGATTCTGCTCTCTGTGACACTTGCTGATACTGCTGGAAAGGAATCATCAAGTTATCCATCCATTCTTGAGCCTGTCCTGGATCCTGTTCAACAATGTCCTGCACTTCAGAATCCAGCTCATTTAGCTGGGAATGCCAGAGATCTAGCTCGTCCCACATTTTCTGGAGAAGGAAATCATGAGTCACTTTGAATGCAGAGGTCCTGGTTCATTGTGTTAATTCCTAGTCTTTGCACTGTATTTGCACCTGTAAGTGCTACCAAAACAACATCACAGGCACACTTATTCACTTATGCCCCCAAACCACTTGTGACCTAAATTGAAAAACACCATTTCTGAGGTCTCTTAGTCTACCTATATTTGTTTCACGAACAGAATTGGCTGTAAGGGAACAGAAAGACCTAGACATTTCCAGAGACAAATGACACCGAACAAGGTCAATATAACCTTAGTCTTTCAAGAGTGATGAGGTAACATTATGTTTAAAAGGGGCTTCAGTTAATCACACACACAGACACACACACACACACGCATCCTCATGCGCGCCTGTGTGTGTGTATTTAATCTAGAAGACAATTTTTTAAAATTTTATTTTAGAGAGAGTGAGTGTGTGCGATTGGGGGAGGGGAGCACAGGGAGAGAGAGATAATCTCAAGCAGGCTCCACACTCAGTGCGGAGCCCGACATGGGGCTCAATCCCACTTCCCTGGGATCATGACCTGAACGGAAATCAGAGTTGGACGCTCAACCGACTGAGTCATACAGGTACCCCAAGAAGACGATTTTTACTAAGTGTAAAAACAAAGCTAACAGAAAATATCTGTTTTGGTTTAGGATTAATGCAGTGGCAGAAAATTCTAGCAAATAGATTGGATTCAAGCCTGACCTTGTATTGTCAATGGAATTCTCAAAGGTAAAATATTTAATTTGTACTTAATATTTGCTTAAGAACCCAATTTTTAGAAATGGGAAAAGTAGACTGGTTAACTTAGCTTCCTCTACTTATTAAGGGTCAAGATTTTGTCCAAAGGTGAGCCATATTTTGACCTATTTTTAAAAGTCTCCATTCATATTAGAATAATTCCTTAAAACATAGATTAGAATAAGAATGCTTTTCCACATGCAGGAGTTTACTTGGGGAATTAAGTGGTAGAAAATCATGCTTATGTACAGTTTTACCTAAGACTTTATTTCTCAAGATATTTTACAAGGCAAATAAATTTGGGATTTCTATTTTCCTGCTTTGCCTTGTAGTCTAAAGAAAAGTTGTTAATTCCACTCAAATCCTATTGAAATATATTTTTTAATCAAATAAGTTTCAGAAATATTCCATATCATATTCCCCATGTTAATTCACGTTAGAAAACAAAAACTCCGAGAATTGCTCATAGAAACATGCTAGCTTTAAAAAAAAAAATTAATATTTATAATGCTTCTTATATCAGTCTTTCCAGGATAAGGTCCTTACTCTCCTTTACTTGTGAAAAGGCTAGTTCACAATCACAGGCTCTCAGGGGTTCAGGCATATTCCCACCATGGAAAAACTGAGAACGATTCTTAAATGCAATCTTCTCTACTAACCCTCTGCAGGTGACATGAAGTAAGGGGGCCCTATAGGCTCTGGGTGAGCATCTCTGTGCTTCAGATTCATCCAAAGAGCACACCCTGATGACTGAGGAACATGAGGAATGCTAAATGCTGAAGGAAATTAAAGGACGGATATTACCTTTTGAATCTCCTGAGCTTTCTCGATATTTTTGCTTTTCTGCTGCAACATCTTTTCCACATTGTGAAGCCCTTTGTTAATCTCGTCTATTTTTCTACTCATCGTATATGATGGTGAACTTTTCAAAACTTCACTGCTAATCTGTTATAACGAGAGAAAGATACGTTTGGCTTACAGATGTGCTCCATACTCTATTCACAGGTCCAGGTGATAGAAGAGATAGGTACACTGTTACGTGATTTTACTTACAAAAATCCTGTAAAGGCTAGGGGGGACATCCCAAACCATTATTAGCTAATATATTAATGAGAGGGTAGACTAGCAGACTAGGAAGTAGGAGCTGTGCTGACCTGACCTTTTAAGTCCAATCTAAAAAAAGGAGAAGAAAATCAATCAACAAGAATTTGTTGTAATCTACAGATTGTACTACAGGTCTGTGCTGAGTTGGGCAAAGCTACTGAGTGTACGATCTGAGACAGAGCCCAATGGAGCAAAGGATATGAAAAAATCCAAGGGAGGTAAATAATTTATTATACAGTCTCTCATTTTGTGACAAAGACCTCTGCATAGGACTGTTCTCAATAAAACCCAGCTTATTCTCAAGCTGACTTGAAACTAACGTAATTCTCACCATAATATTCATTTGGGTGAAATAACCCTCTAAAACTCACGATTTCTTGAGGAGGCACAAAGCTCAGTTTTTCTCTGCGTGAATGTTTATAGTGTATGTTTTCACAGCAATCTGAAATCTAGTAGCTGAACAGTGTAACTTTTTTATCTGAATGATTTTCTGAAGAAAATAACTTGGGCTAGGAAAGATAACAAATGAATGTGGAATGTGTCATTTTTCAAATACCTGATTAGTTCCTGTTCTTGGTTTTTTGGTTGGTTTTTTTGGTTTGTTTTAGGCCATGTTGTTGATAAGGCTTTCTCCCAGCAGCCACTAAATAACCAAATAATACTTTACGCTTCTGTATAATCCTTTAACCCTTTTAAAAACAACTATATCTGTATAACTATTACGACTAAAACCTTCCAATGCAGATGGTACACAGAGAGAAACTAAACACAGGTTAAATGACTTGCTTATGGTTACACATCAGGGGAGACCGTGAACTTGTCCTGAGAAGCCCCAAGTCACTCTGGAGTCCCAGGCTCTTTTTCACATTTCAGGATGTTGATACTCTTGTAAGATGTTTTTATTCCACAGACCATAATGCAGTTGAGATTTTTAGGGGAAAAATTTAACCCTATGTTAGCTTTTAAACTGCTGTAATAGCTATTTATTGCTATGTAACAATTTTTCTGATATTCGGGACAGTTATTCTCTTGACCAAAAGGCATATAACTTAGGTACGTTAGGAGAGACCAAGATTTAGGAAAAGTAAGCAGCCCTTCAAATTATACAGTATGGTTCTGAGTCTGCCTGGATCCTTCACACACCAAACAAGCAAAATCAGTTGCAATCTGTTACAAATATACAAGTTACAGCTGACACTCTCAACCCTAGATTTAAGAGTGATTCTGATTATTTATTTTGTTGGGGATTTTCACATGAAAAGAAGAAAAGATTTTCACATGAAGTATTCACAGAAACAAATTTAGTTGCTCTCAAAACACTATTTTCTTAAAATAAATCAATAGTGCTTGATTCTTGAGAAGGTATCTCATGGAAGTATCTTATTTTCTGCTGTGTTAAATCAACAACATTTGTCATAAATGTATATTAGGAGTATATATGTTTTTTCACGGGTCAGATTTTCCTAAGAAAACCACCAAAGAAGTTACCTGGTTTGAAATGTGATTTCCTGTGTATGTGCTTGATATCTATTTTATTAAGTTAGGGGTATTCCAGATTTCAAAAAAGAACACAAAAATCTTTCTGTGGATGCCGGACCAAACAGAATTTTGTTCTGCTGGATGGATGTAGGCTGCCTTTCTAGGATCTAATAAATCTGTCTTGCTAACGTCTTGGGTCTCCAGTACTAGGAAACATTTCCCACTTGTTCTTCTAACTTTCAGATTCATCCATTCGGGGATGAAGATTTGCTCAGATGTGTTTTGTGAGGACACCGTGTCTTAGATGCTATTCCTGGTGAGTTGTGAAATTCGTATTCTAATTGCCCTTAGTAGCAATTTTAAAACACTCACAGGGAGGGAATACATTTTACAGCAAAGTATTATTCATGTCCAAAATTTTAAAGTGATTCTCCGTTAAAAAAAAAAAAAAGCCAAGTAAAAGCTAACGGACAATTCTATTTTTAAATGCAAGAGAAGAAAAAAACTAAACATCCTGACAACTAAAAATAAACACATTGTCTAATTCTGTTATCTGTCACTTATTTAGAGCAATTTCACCTCAGTATTCAATACACAAAATTATCACTTATCTAAACCCTATAAAAACAGTCATAGTTGAAATCAGGGCAAATGAAAATGTGACATTACGTCGTCTTTTCTTTATATCTCTTCAACTCGTAAATAATAACACTAGTACAAACATTATTATTACCTTCTCGTCTATGTCTTCTAATGCTTTTCTGCATTCTTCCACCTGGGATTCAATCTCTGCAGGGACTAGGGTATACATTTCAGAATACTTGATTCGCAGTTTTTCCATAATATTCTCAAAAGTCAGCTTCCCTTTCTTAAAAATGCTTTGAAGCTCCTAAAAACATCAAGAGAGTTTCAAATACTCACAGGACAGGGAAAAAGTGTAACTCTCAAAGTAAAAGCAGCTTCCCAGCACATCCTTATGATTTAAATGAGCACACTTTGCATGACAAAGCCTCACTACTGATACAAGCCGATTAAGCCGGAGAGATACTCTGCTTGGTCAGATGATGCTTTCTAGTTTGTAAGAATTAAACTTGATATCTCTTCATGGTGTCAAACCATTGTCCTAACAAGACATTACAACATCTGCTTCTAAAATACCTCTAGGATCTGACTGTATCTCCCTTGCAGTCTTGATCTAGAAAGCCACAAGTAGCAAAAAAGTTTCAAAGAAGTTTTTTTTGTTGTTGTTGTTATTAACTTGTTGCCATTTCTGCTTCTTCCTACATTATCATCACAATGATTCAAGGCCACTAAAAGCCCTACGCTTGAAGCAAAAGTGTCTGCTTTCATGTAATTAGACAGCCCAGCAGAGCTCAACTTCTTTCAAAAGGGAGGGTTCCAGTTCCCTGCAAAGAATGTGGGCTTTAAAAGATAAAAGAAACCTGAACAAATAGTCTATTGGTGGTGGCCTAGAAACAAAATCTGATCTACGTTCTCCTGCACTAATTATAAAGGAGAAACTCATTTGTTTGGGAAAGTCTCCCAAAGATCCAGTGGAAAAATCCTTCTTGACTTTACTGTGGCTTTTGGGGGGTTTGTTTTGTTTTAACAGTAACTGTTCAGTAGCATTATTTGTGTTAATAGGCTGAGTCACCGCACTGAAGAATGATTAGTTTTGAATGACTCCGTGATGTGTCACTGTTTTCCTTTTCTTTACCCTCAGCAGAGAACAAATCCAGAGGCAGAAAGTTAGAGAACAACGCCATTCAGACAAAGGTGGGGTTTGAAGTACAGTGCCGTCCGGTTTTATCTAGACCTAGTCAGAGAATATAGAGCTACACTTGGATGGGTTCTCCATGAAGACTGAGGGAGAGTAAATTCCCTCTATCAACACTGAGCAATGGTTAACAACCACACGTGATTTTTGAGTAAACTTCCAAATGTCTGTTTCGCTTGTTACCATTGGACTGGAGTCATTCTAAAAGACATGAGGTCCCAAATGACACGGGGGCGTGTGCACAGCCCTTAGGATACTGTGATTTAAGAGAGACAGTTCGTCTTCAGCCCTGGTTCCTGAGCAGTTTCTAAGGCCCTTGGGATTTCTGGGATAGGAGTAAAGGAGTGCGTTTTGTTATTCTTAACAAGCCCTTTTCAACTATACCTGGGTTTATGCTAATAAGTGACTTCTGGGTGCTCCCCCAGATAGATTCTCGATGGGGGGCGGGGCTGGTTGCCCGAGGAACCAATCAAGTGAACTTCCAGCCCCATTTCCCAACCCCCTAGGGTGGGGCCAGGTGCTAGAGATTGAGTTAATCATCAATGGCCAGCGATTTAACCAATCGTGCCTGCATAATGGGACCACCATAAAAAACCCTAATCGATGAGGTCTGGAGAGTCTGGAGTTGGTGCTGGGAGAGCGGCACACTCAGAGAGGGCTTGGAGGCTCTTCGCCCTTACCTCGGTCTATGCATCTCTTATCGACGGATCCTGAGTTGCATCCTTTATAACAAACCAGTAATAGTAAAGTGCTTTCCTGACTTCTGCAAGCCATTCTAGTAAATCATTAACCCCGAGGAAGCGGTCCTGGGAACCCCTGATTGATAGCCAGTCTGTCAGAAGTACAGGAGGGCCAGAACTTGTGATTAGCATCTGAAGTGGGGGGCGGTCTTGTGGGAGTGAGCCTTTAATCTGCGTGGTCTGTGCTAACTCCTGCTAGTTAATGTTAGAATTGAATTGAATTGAATTGAATTGAATTGAATTGAATCATTGCTTTCCAGAGACTTGGGGAAGAAACTCCACACACTTGGTATCAAAAGTGTTGTGAGTAAATACAGTGGCACCTATATCAGAGGTAAGTAGTACATCCTACTAAAGGCAGTAGTCTAACACCCTACTCAATAAATGCTCTGAGACCCCTGTTCACCAAACACGCCTGAAAAGGGGTTGAAGCAGGGCTGCTTGGTCCAGACCGGCCTACCTCCCTGCTCTCTACTGTGATAGGAAAAGACAAGATTCAGTAGGCCGAGAGGGAAAGGTTAGGACCCGAGGTCCCAGGGTGGGGGAAAATGCACATTTTGGAACAATGCTGGGAGTGTCTGACCACAGCAAACCCCCTGGGGCACAAGGTTCCTCTTGAGAATGTAACAGGTACCACCTATTCCCCTCCCCCTCGGGTTTCCCTCAGGAATTTGACAAAAGACCTAACTGAAAGTAAGTAGTAGACCTATAAACCATTTGACCCACAAGAAATGATATGGCCAGAGATCTCCCCTCATACAATGGAATTGGGCCAATCAGGAATGGACAACCCAAGCACCTAGAGCATCAAGCCAATAAGGACAGACACTGAGAAGGAACAAGGGGAAGAAAAGAGGGGAGAGTCCAGAACGTTATAAAACAAAGGCCCTCGCCTACAGTCGGGAGCATTCACCTTCAAATGCCCCTTCCCTGTAAAGAGAGCTTTTATACTATTCTTACTTTCTAATCTTATACCCTAATAAACTTTTGCCTGCTGTTCATTCTGTGTCCACCTCTTCGTTCTTCAAAGCGGCGAGACGATGAATCCCAGGTATTGAGGTGAAAAATCCTGCAACGCTTCTCTGCACTCCAACCACACTGATCTTCCCCTGGGGCTTGGCCCCACCATGCCACGGGGCCTTTGCTGGTGCTTTCCTCTCTCCTGGGCCACTCCCTCCACTCCAGTCACAGAGTTACCCCTGCCCCAAGGAATTTGCATTCGAGACTGCAGACCTGTATCAGCCACATTCACTGGTTCCTCACTTCATTCCTCACTCACCTCGAACTGTTCTGCCTTTTCTGGGTGGTCGTGTAATTCCATATTTTGGAAAGAAGTTGCGGTCTGCTGAAAGAAATTCTTCAAAGTACTTATTTCTTTTGTGAAGGAATGTCTTTCTTGGGTTTCATTCTCCACCAATTCCTTATTTTCTTGAGCTTTCTGAAAAAGCCTAACATAACATCAAAATAAAATTGTTCTTATCCTGCTGTCTTGTGAAATAATTTTTATTTCAACAATTAACACAATGTCAGCATAGTTCGCAAAAGAAGATTATTTTTCCTGAGAGAAAAGTACCAATTTTCAGTGGTTTATGTACTACATATACAAACATATACCAAATTCCATCACTCAGTCAAAAGCCTCTCCTAACTTTCATCTCAAAATATCCTCTTTTTGGGGTTCCTGGGTGGTTCAGTTGGTTAAGCATCTGATTCTGGATTTAGGCTCAGGTCGTGGTCTCACAGTTTGTGAGTTTGAGCCCCGCATCAGGCTCTGCGCTGACAGTGCAGAACCTGTTTGGGATTCTCTCTCTCTGTCTCTCTCTGCCCCTCCCCCGCTCCTGCTCTTATTTCTCTCTCTCTCTCTAAGTCAATAAACTTTAAAAAAAATCCTCTTTTCACACTTTACATTCCAACTGCTGTCTCCATCTGACTTTTTTCCACATGATCTGTCAGTTCAACTGAATATGACTTAAGAGGTGAGAATGGAGTCATGCATGGGTGGGCTCTTGGGGACAGATGACCCCATTTGCTGTGGATGTAACTACCATATTACTAGAGGAATTTAAGAGGGTACAGTCTTTCCTGAGAGCTATTTGGTAAGTACTTCTAGCCATAAACATATTATATCCTCTGACCCACTGATTCTGCTTCTTGGTGTCTTTCTCAAAGAATTAATCACAGATGCAGAGACTCTGGCATAAGAATATTCACTACAGTGGTTTCTTTTTAATGTTTACTTATTTTTCAGAGAGAGAGAGAGAGAGAGACAGAGACAGAGACAGAGCACAAGCAAGGGAGGGGCAGAGAGAGAGGGAGACACAGAATTTGAACCAGGCTCCAGGCTCTGAGTTGTCAGCATAGAGCCCGACGCGGGGCTCGAGCTCGGAATGGCAAGATCATGACCTGAGCCGAAGTCGGATGCTTAACCGACTGAGCCACCCAGGAGCCCCCTCACGACCATGTTTTTATAAAAGTGAAAACCATGTATAACTTAAAGATTCTATAATAGGAGTTTGGTTAAATAAAATATGGTATATTCACATGGTGAAATATTACATAATTATGTTTTAAGGAACATTTAATGGCATAGGAAAACTAACATGATATGCCGATAAATGATTTAGCACACAACGAAACAATATAGTACTATCATAATTTGTTTAAAAATAGAATTATAACAAAAAAAGGTAAGTGATTGGCAGTGATTGTTGTTGAATGATAAAATTAAAGAGGGAGGTTATATTAACCTTTATAATTTTCCACATTCCCCGAACCGCCTATAATGAATATGTGTTACAAAAATAGAAAAAAAAAAAACAAAAAAACAAAAAACCAATCATGAGTAAAAAAATTCAACGGCTATTCATCCTCAATAATACTGGGATACAGAATATGGACTGGTTTTCATCATTGTTACTGATCTTTTCCATCCGCACCCCCCCTTCTTTGAGTATAGTTGACACGCAATGTTACATTAGTTTCAGGTGTACAACTTAGTGATTTGACAGGTTTATACATTATTCTACACTCATCCCAACTATCCTGTTACATCACTGTTACAATATTGACTACATTCCTTATGCTCTGCTTTTTATTCCCAGACTTACCGATTCCATAACTAAAGGCCTGTACCTCCCACTCCCCTTCACTCATTTTGCCCACCCCCCACCCACCTCCCCTCTGGTTCTGCTTTGTGTTCATTTGTACTTTTTTTTTTTTTTTAAGATTCCATTTATGAGTGGAATCACATTTGTCTTTCTCAGTATTTGTCTTTCTCAGGCTGACTTATTTCACTTAGCCTAATACCCTCTAGGTCCATCCATGTTGTCTCAAATGGCCCAATCTCATCCTTCTTTAAGGCTGTGTAATATTCTCTTGCACACATATACCACATTTTCCTTATCTATTCGTCTACTGACGGACACTTAGGTTGCTTCCACGTCTTGGCTACTGTAAATAATGCTGCAATAAACATAGAGGTGCATGTATCTTTTAGAGATAGTGTTTTCATTTTCCCTGGGTAGATACTTAATAGTGGAGTTACTGGATCCTGGGGTAATTCTATTTTGAATCTTCTGAAGAACCGTCGTAATAGTTTCCACAGTGGATATACATTGCCAACACTGTATACTTTTCTGTGTTAACGCAATTCCATCATACCATTTGTCATTATTCTATATTTTTATATTTTCAATAGCCAACATTCTCTAAATTTTAAGCCTGAGTCAGCAAGCACGTTGTCTTAATAGTTTTTCATAAGACTTACTTGTTGCATCGTTCTTGCATCGATGTAATCTCTTGAAATGCTGGACCAGTTTCTACAGCCTGTAAGCTTTGGGGAGCATTCTGGATACTTCTTAGGCGCTGAAGAAGTAAGGTCAGTAATAGCTGCTGCTTCTCCACATTTTCTTGGTAACGGCATAAACAGTCTAGCAGCTCACAGAGCTCCTCTGTGGTGGCCGCCTCTTTTGTTTTAGAAATTTCAGGGAGGTCTTCTTGAAGGTTATCTAAAATAATTGCTTCTCGTTCAATCTAATTCAATAAACAAAAAAAAAAAAAAAAAAAGAGAGAGAGAGAGAGAACTAAAATAACTAAACTGTACTTGGATCACCTCAGGAGCTGAAGCATACCTTGGGAACCATAATTTTTGTGCACTGGCCCTTCAAAGGGTTCCTGATGCCATATCCTCACTCGAAGTAGCATCCATCTTCCTATAGCTGGGAATATTATTCCTCTGCTTTTGGAATCCCATAGCTCCCAGCGATCGATCATGTAGATATGTGATTACTATGAAATACTGCTATTGTGAGCTGAAGGAAACACTGTTGAGTATTTTCATAAATAATTTTTCTCTGTTTCAGATTTCCATTGCACAAAGCAGTTATCTCTTCTGAAACACCTATAAGGCAGTTCGAATGAGCTTCACCAAATTGCAACTACTAAGAGGTTGGGTGACTGCTGGATAATTTTTCTACAGGTGACTTTTCTTTCACATCCCATTCCTACATGCCCAAAAAAGTAAGTCTGGTACTTCCTCATGCCCCTAACACCCATGCCAAAGGGAAAGCAGCCCTGACTAATCATGTATTTATCAACATGGCTATGTGCAGAACCCAGAACTACATAACCTAATACATCACATGTCTGCAAAATGGAGTCCCGTCATCCTTGAACTCAGAATGAAGACACAGAAAATCAGATCCCTCCACGCACCTCTTCAGACCCTGTGGTCCTCGCCTCAGCTGTACCCCACAGTCACCACATTCTGCCCCAGCAGTATTGTTAACTCTCCCGCCCTGACATTCAAACTCAAGTCAGGCACCTTGCAATCTGGACAGTACAGAGTAGCACTCTGGTCAACTACCTTTCCGATATCACGCTCCCTGAAATGATAAACGAAAACCTGCCAAAGGGGTCGAACGTAAAGCCTGTGAGAATTTAGCAATTCCAGCATAAATTAAGTTTCCAGGAGCTCAGTGGTTGAGCGCCTGCCAGAATTCCATGGCATAAAGCTCAAGCTGTTCCGTCTTATGTCTCTACCACTAAGAAAGCACTGGATTTGCCCACTGAGATTTTGGAGGCAGCATATGCTATACTTGAGAATATTGCTCAGCTCCATTTATCAGAATGCTGCCAAGCTTGAGGGGGGTCTGGGCAAAAAGAGGCACTGCTCTAGGGTCAGACTATGGGATAAACTGCCCTGCCACTTGGGTCATATGACCCAGTTGAGTCCCCGGGTCACTGCAGGGTGTAGGTATAGGCTGGCCTCTCAAAAGACCCAGTTATGGAATGTATGCTTTCCATCACCTCCAACCTGAATTCAGTTGCATCAGAAGTGCTGGTTCTCAGGCAGGCAGCCACACTTCCACCAGGGAATGAGAGAGAAGGATTCCACTGGGATGTCTGGCAACCTCCCTGCCAGGGAACCAGCAGGCAAAGAAAGGACGTGCTGTAGTGTCAGAGATAATGGTTATCTAGGGTCTCGAATACACATCAGGGTGGAAAGAAGTAGGTCTGTAATCTAGAACTTAATGGAGCATCTCTTGGTGCTTCCATGAAGAGCAACAACAGCAACCATGACCTAATAAGAGTAAAGCAACTGAAGGCCTGACCTTCCCAGTTCCAGTTCCCCTCGTCCCCCACACCTGTTCCTGGAGATCACTTTCCAAAATAAACCACCTGCCTGCAAGCCCCATCTCAGGCTCTGCCGTCCACTGTAAGTTGGTAAGTGATTAAGGAGGGAAATCATTTTTATTGGGGCAATAATTGTACTCAAAAGCCAGGCCATTCTTCAACTTGTGATGGATAATCAAACTGTCATACATGCACCCAACCCAGTATTACTCAGGAAGAAAAAGAAATGAACTATTGATACAAGCAGCAATATGAATGCATCTCCCATGCATTATGCTCAGCGAAAAAATGCCACACTCAAAAGGCACAAACTATCCCAGTCCATTTATATGACATTCTGGAAATGGCAAGACAGATTAATGGTTGCCAGGGGCTGAAGGTGACAGAAGGGACTGATTACAGAGGTGCACAAGGGAACTATCTGGAGTGATGAGAATGTTCTATATCTTCATTTTGTTGGTGATCATGTGCCTGTGTGCATCAAAATTCAACAGACTTTATGCGAAAAAGGATAAAGACAGCTCCCAAATCAGTAAAATAGTTGTCACAAAAATTATGTATTCATTCTTCCACCTGAATGATTTCCCTTGGACACAGAATTCTAATAATATCGGTTATAAAACTTTTAGATTCACAGTCAATTATAGAGTCCAGAAAGGGAGAAGGAGCCGTAGTTGCACCATAAGTAAACAGAGTGAAAGAGACTGAAATACTCATAACCAGGAGATGTAGGAACCAGTAACAGTCTTTTGGACTTTGGGTTCATGGGGAAGAAGCCAGCCTTCTACCTTCAATTATCTTTCGAGACAGGACTTTAGCACATTACGATCACCAAAGCAAAAATGATGACTGAATAACCAGAAACGAATAATTAAATCAAGCAGATTCTGTTTAAGAGAACAGGAAGGTAAAGTTTTAGGGGGAAAAAAGGTAAATCAAAATTTAAATTTATTTTTCAAAATATACAATTAAACAGAGTTTTAAGTTTTTGAAAATCTGCTTATACAAAACCTTTATGCCATACAGATACGGGATTACCGTAATGTCTTAAAAAAAGAAATTCATTCTGTCACACACAAAAGCACCAACCATGCCAATAGAACCTTGCGTGTACAAGTGTTTAGATGATACAATTTTTATTGAATGGATACAAGCTATTTTAGGTTTTCATTTTTATTTTGAGAAAGAGAGTGAACACAGTGGGGGAGGGGCAGGGAGGGAGGGAGAGAGAGAATCCCAAGCAGGCTCTGTACTGTCAGCGGACAGCCCAGTTAGGGGCTTGATCCCACAAACCGTGAGATCATGACCTGAGCCAAAAATCAAGAGTCAGACACTTAACCGACTGAGCCACCCCGGTGCCCCTGGATACAAGCAATTTTAAAATCCTACATCAATTTGGTGTGCGTAAATATCATTTAAGCTGATGGTTTTGTGGTTAAATACCAGAGTGTAAGTTTGAAACATTTTTTTAACGTTTACTTATTTATTTTGAGAGAGTGAGGGCACGAGCAGAGGAGAGGCAGAGAGACAGGGGGAAAGAGAGAGAATCCCAAACAGGCTCAGCATGGAGCCCAAGGTAGGGCTTGATCTCATGAAGCATGAGATCACAGCCTGGGCCAAAATCCAGAGTCGGACACTTGACCAATTGAGCCACCCAGGTGCCCCTAACCAGAGCGTAAGTTTGAATCCTCTTCTACCATTCACTCGTGAATTTGGGCAAGTTACTCCATCTGACTGTGTCTCACTTTCCTCGTCTACAAAATGAGGATAAAATAAAAGTAATTACCTCATAGGATTCTTGTGAGGGTAAATGATAATACATATAACGTGCTTAGAACTGTGCCCAACACACGCTCCGTACCAGCCCATCATGTGTTGGAGTGGTTGTTCCTATTACTACATGAGGGCATATTTTGTTGGTGATGCTCTGAAAAACACATTCTGCCAGCAAATATTGTCAAATGCTTCGATGAATAATTACAAAGCTCTAAGTGAATGGGGTCTGAATTAATACAATATAATTGCAAATGGGCGCACAGCGATAGAAAGACAATGTAGTAAAATAGAAAGAGTAAAAGCTCAGGATTACCCTAGACCTGGGTTTGAATAAGAGCTGTCGCTCAAGAAATGTTTACTAACTGCCCACTAAGTGCAAGGCCCCGGTCAGATTCTAAAGTGACAGCAGTGAGCGCAACAGCTGTGGCCCCAGTCCCGCAGCCCCAGCTCCATCGCCACCTGGGAGGTCTCATGTCATCAGAAATCTCTAGGCGCCTCCGTAACCCCATCAACGACATCGCAATAATATTTAACTCTGGAGAGCAATGCAAGGATTTGGTGGCACACAGCCTCCTGTAGGAACCCAAGAAACAGTGCCAGTACGGACGGGAAAGATGGGGGCTAGCAGCTCGGCTAAAAAGTGAAATTTACAAAGTTTCTTAGAGTTGTAACATTCAAGAGTCTATGTACTAACCACACCCTACCAGCACTACCAAAGTATTATTCATTTCCAGAATATCAAGTATTTAGGGGCGGCTGGGTGGCTCAGTCGGTTAAGGGTCCGACTTCAGCTCAGGTCATGATCTGGAGGTCTGTGAGTTCAGGCCCTGTGTCCGACTCTGGGCTGACAGCTCAGAGCCTGGAGCCTGCTTCGGATTCTGTGTGTCCCTCTCTCTCTCTCTGCCCCTCCCCGACTTGTCCTCTCTCTCTCTCAAAAAATAAACATTGAAAAAATTAAAAAAAGAAAAAAGAATATCAAGTTTTTTTCTTTTTTCTTTTCTTTATATTATTTTATTATTCTGCAGTAAGGTAGGTATCTTGGATGACTCATTTAAGGAAGTTCACTTAATCCACCTTGACGAAGCCTATATCCTCTCCACACAGACGGAAACACTGGTGGCAATTATTTACTAGGCAATTATTACTGAGGCCATTATTTCTGGATCAGACTGTGCCAATTTGAGCAGACAGGGCAAGAATGAAGACCCTGGCCGAATTTTCTCCCACGGCTTCAGAAGAGCTGCTGGTGACCTATAGTGCTCTCTCGGATACAATGAGGCAAAAGGCAGGAAGATCAAGTTTTAAGCAGGAAAATATGCCAGTGCTAAACATTTCTATCCCAAATCAAGTACTGATTCATTATATTTCTCTCTTAAGTAAAGTTAGCAGGAATTTTGACATGAATAAGAGAGAAAGGTTTTCATTTAATGTTCTGATTTGTACTTCATTTATACCTGATAGATTAAGGAACACCCGAAGATAATTTTATACTATTTTTAAATTTCCTTTCTAAATATATGTGATGGCCTAAATCCTGAATCATGCTTAAATTAACATCTGTGATTGATATATATTATGGAGGGCTTTTTTTTTTTTTTTTTTAGTTTATTTATTTATTTTGAGAGAGAAAGAGAGAGAAGGCAAGCAGGGAAGGGGCAGAGAGAGAGAGGGAAAGAGAGAGACTCCCAAGCAAGCTCTGTGCTGTCATCGTGGAGCCGTACATGAGGCTCAATTCCGTGACCCCAAGATCATGACCTGAGCCAAAATCAAGAGTCAGACGTTTAACTGAGCCATCCTGGCACCCCTATTATGGAGATTTTCTTTAAGGGCATTTTCAGAAAGAGTGTCATACATATTTTTAAGTCCATACTTTAACCATTAGAATTAATTTCCATAGCTAATAAACAGTTAAATTCAAAATTAGTTGGTTATTGTGAATATCACCTAATTCTAACCTTTGGTGTTGTGTAGAGACAATTTTTTTTTTTTTTTTTTGAGAGAGAGAGACTGTGAGAGAGCAAGCATGAGCAGGGGAGGGACAGAGAGAGAGAGAAAGGAAAAAGAGCGAGAGATAGAGAGAGAATCTCAAGTGGTCTCCATGTCCAGCAGTGAGCTGAAGCAGGATTCGATCTCACAACCCTAAGATCATCATCTGAGCCAAAAACAAGCATCAGATGCTTAACCGACTCAGCCACCCAGGCACGCCAAGACAGTTATCTTTAAGAGGGGTTAACTTATAGGTACAATAAAGATTTTAAAGCTCAAACGAGCAAATACTTATTTATAAGTATTACCTGATGCCAAAAACATTGGTACTTCTAAGAAGGAATTTGAACCATTTCTTGGAGATGATTTTACTAGGACCTGACCTCTATGAACATTTATGTGCTACGTGCCTGTGGTATGAACAAAGGGTACCGGTTGAGGACTTGTTTTATATAAAAACAAACTGCCAAGTAGCACAACAATGTAGATGACAATTGTTAGGAAACTGGTTATAATGTTGAAAATGAAGCACTTACTTCTTCACTGACAAATTTCCACTCCCGCTTTAGTTCTTCACACCAAATCTCCCACTCTTTGGCAGCCTCTAGCAAACTCAACCATTTGTCCCACAGAGCTGACGTGGTTCTGAGCAGACACATGTCGTCGCTGTCTGTGCACATGGGTCTTATGTGTCTGTGGACCCGGCGTAGTTTCATTAACTCTTCTTTGGTTGATGTAAGATTTGACCCCAAGGCCTTAGGAAAGAAAAGGAAGAGGGGGAATATAATGTCTATTGATCTTTCTGAAACTTATGAACTTCTTACAATCTTGAGGAATTGATTCTCAATCATCCCCAAGTGTTATCTGATCTATTTGTTGGTCCTTTTGGAAGCCAATTTAAGACAGATTAGAACTGCCTTAAGTATTACTGGGTTGCACACGAATTTGGAACTATGGTGACAAAAAGAAAGTGTTTTGAAAGGTAGATTTCTTAAAAGATCATTGTTATTTTAACGTTAGTCTCATATTTTACTAGGTAGTTAATCTGAACAATACTTATCAACCACCAATGTATTATTTCGGGTTTTTGTATATGTATTTGTTTGTTTGTTGATATGTGGTAGGTATTAAGCACAGATGACTCAGAATGCTTTCATGCAAAACCTAATAACGTAATACCATAGCTTTTAACAGATGAAAAGAAACAAAAACAAAAATTGCACAGTAATAATAAGAAGTAGCCAGAGTTTAGACTTAACGATAGTTGCATTAAATTCTCTGTCACTGATCCAGCAACATCCAACAAAATAACAAGAAAGGTAAAGCTTCAGAAAGAATGATCACTAAGAACAATCTGCTACGAGTTTGCTACAGTCCTGTGAATCCAACCCATGAAATCTCTCAGAACCACTGTTTCATGGTTCCCCGCGGCTTTTGGTTTGGGGTGTTTTGAGTGTCCAATTCAGGTGGGAGATTTCTGTGGGTCATAACAGAGCCACATTCCCTGCTGCCGCCACCTGTTCTTCCTGCCAATTTTCTGCATCAAATCTTACTGGAGATTTGCAAATACTATTACCTTGCTCTGTTCCAAGCGCTCTAAAGCTTCCTTGTAAGACACCGGCAACGGGAACACGGACTGCCCAAGAACTGTCTCCATTTGACTGAGGTGAGTGCAAATTTTCTCTTTAATTTTCCTGTAGCATTTGTAATTCTCAAGACACCTATAAAGCACCGTTAGGAAAAAAGAAAGGATATTAAATTTTATTTAGTATAATCTGGATTACCCACAATGAATTCTGAACACTTAATAAAAAACAGAATGTAATTCTCTTTTTCTTATTCAGCGTATTACACCGAATTTTTATTGATTACCTCTTCTTCACAGGGACCTGCATAAGACTTTTAATGCAAACTTGAACGGGCAGATAAGACTTTCCTCAAAACACGCAAATTGTTGGGGCGCCTGGGTGGCGCAGTCGGTTAAGCGTCCGACTTCAGCCAGGTCACGATCTCGCGGCGGTCCGGGAGTTCGAGCCCCGCGTCAGGCTCTGGGCTGATGGCTCAGAGCCTGGAGCCTGTTTCCGATTCTGTGTCTCCCTCTCTCTCTGCCCCTCCCCCGTTCATGCTCTGTGTCTCTCTGCCCCAAAAATAAATAAACGTTGAAAAAAAAAATTTAAAAAAAAAACACGTAAATTGTAAAACCGCACTCTCAAACACTGCAAATGAGATATAAATTGGTACAATTCTTATAAAAACCACTTCGTCTTAAAAACGCTCATATCTTTTGAGCCATTAATCCAACTTCTGCAATTTATCTTAAGGAACTAATCCTCACAGTAGGAATTTATTCTAAACCTGAAAAAACCTTTTACATAGTAAAATCTTTTTTTTTTTTTTTTTTTTTTAATTTTTTTTTTTCAACGTTTTATTCATTTTTGGGACAGAGAGAGACAGAGCATGAACGGGCGAGGGGTAGAGAGAGAGGGAGACACAGAATCGGAAACAGGCTCCAGGCTCCGAGCCATCAGCCCAGAGCCCGACGCGGGGCTCGAACTCACGGACCGTGAGATCATGACCTGGTTGAAGTCGGACGCTTAACCGACTGCGCCACCCAGGCGCCCCCATAGTAAAATCTTTTTACTTATTAAACTGTTAATTAAAACAGCAGGGGTGCCTGGGTGGCTCAGTCAGTTAAGCGCACAACTCTTGATTTCTACTCAGGTCATGATCTCAGGGTTGTAAGACTGAGCCCCACATCGGGCTCCGTGCTGAGTGGGGAGCCTGCTTAAGATTCTCTCTCTCCTTCTCTCTCTGCCCCTCCCCTACTCACAAGCATGCTCTCTCTCAAAACCAAATAAATAATTAAAAAATTAAAAATGTCAAAAATCGGAACATACCTTATATGTAACAAAAGATATAGCTAAGTAAATTACAACCATCCATTTTGTAAAATATTTACAATTACTTTTGTGAAGTTTTGTTACAATAAGGAAAAGAGCACATGTTTTAAAGTAAAGGATAAGCAGCATCTTTTTATGTAGGGTAGTGTTCTGATGTATTAAAAAACTATGAATACAGTTATGTGTCTAAAATTGATACAGTCTCAGTCTCTCACTGAAAACAATGAAAACTTTAGTATCAAATATATATTTTAAAAATTATTAAAATATATGGGGCGCCTGGGTGGCGCAGTCGGTTAAGCGTCCGACTTCAGCCAGGTCACGATCTCGCGGTCCGTGAGTTCGAGCCCTGCGTCGGGCTCTGGGCTGATGGCTCAGAGCCTGGAGCCTGTTTCCGGTTCTGTGTCTCCCTCTCTCTCTGCCCCTCCCCCGTTCATGCTCTGTCTCTCTCTGTCCCAAAAATAAATAAACGTTGAAAAAAAAATTAAAAAAAAAATAAATAAATAAAAATTATTAAAATATAATAATGAACTAGAAAGGAAGAAATATTCAGAGGCTCCCAAACTATATGGATGTGGAAATACAGAGAAACAAGCTGAGCTTTAGGGACAAAGATTTTGAGGGCATTTGCTGAGTTTCAGTTTTATTAACCTTTTCCTGGAACGCTGAGGGGACAGAGGATAAAGCCTCAACCCAGGATAGGTTTTAAATAGGAAACTTTCTCTGTCAAGATGTTTATAATATATATATATATAACCACAAAGGACCAGCCTGCAAAATACAGCATACATCTCTACAAATTAATAAGAAAAAGTATGGGCAACCCAATAAAAATCAGGCAATGGCTTGGACAGGCATCTTTCCGAAGATGAAATACGAATGACCAAGAAATATTCAATAAAGAGGCTCAAACACATTAATATAATAGAGACGCAAATTAAAACCATAATGAAATACCACTTTTCATCCATCAGACTGGCAAAACTTAAATCTCCCAACATCGAGTACTGGCGAAGATACGAAACAGTTGGAATAGACTATGTTGTCGAAACACTAGTCTGAGTAGAAGTAGGTAAAATTATTTGGAATTTAAAATGTGAGGTGTGCCTACCTTTTGACTCAACACCAGAATCCTCAGTAACTATTCAAGTGAACCTCTCGCATTTAAAAATGTTCCTATTGGCACTAGTTGTGAAGGCAAAGAGTAGAAAAACTCAAATGTCTGTCAATAGCTAGGTAACTGAATTTTGCTATAGACAAGAACATGAATAAACTTCAGCATCAAAATGATGAGTTTGAAAAAAATGAGGTGACAGAGGAACACACATATATGAAAATGAAGCATAAACACATAGAAAAAAATATTTTAAAAAGGAAAGAAAGTGGTAAATAAAATATTGGGGATAACGATTAATTCTGAGGAGAAGAAAGGACCGCACAAGAGAATTCAAAAGTCATGATGTTTACCTTTGAACCTTTAGGGACAAAGCTGTTTAATTTTATTATTATCCTTTATATCATATGCAGACTTTTATAAGCATTCTGTTGTATGTATTCAACATTTAATAAGGAAAAAGGTAAAATAAATACAATAAACTATTTGCTATGGTTTTCTATAGATAGTGATTTAAAAAGAAAATTTTTTTAACGTTTATTCATTCTTGAGAGACAGAGAGACAGAGCATGAGCAGGGGAGGGGCAGAGAGAGAGGGAATCCAAAGCAGGCCCCAAGCTCCGAGCTGTCAGCACAGAGCCGGATGCCGGGCTCGAACCATGAACCGTTAGATCAGGACCTCAGCCGAAGTCGGACACCCAACAGACTGAGCCACCCAGGCGCCCCATGCAGGTAGTGATTTTTAAAGTTTTCCATATTTTCCAAATTATTCCCAATTGGTAAATGTTAACTATAAAGAAAAATAAACCTTAATTTTGTTCTTAAAGCATTACCTTTAGAAAGAAGTACCTACCCTTCTATTTCAGCCTCCTTTATTTTGGCTGCCTCCCTCACGGCTGAGTCCTTCAAAACTAACCCATGTATAGTACACTGGAGTTGTTGTTTGGCTTCAGGGCTGGATACAATCCCCAATTTCTCAGTAAGGTCCTGGATGTCTGCTATTGTGGACTGCAACTCCTCTTGTTTCCAGTGAGATATCTCCAGCGATTCTTCCGGATCAGCAAGGTCTATTCTATGGGATGCAATAATGGCTTCACGGGCAGTAAGGATCCCCATCGCCCTAGTGACTGCCTCGTTATAGCGTGTCATACTTTCATAAGCATCATTCAAGACATCCTGGTGAACAGGAGATGAAACACTGTGACAAAGCTGGCAAACTCTGGGGATTTTTATCATTCTTGAATTTTTGTAGTGCATTCATAATATGTCTGGGTCTTACAAGGGTTAGTGTCTCCTACTTAGTTTGGCAACATTATGCTAGCACATAAAGACCAATAACTTTCTGTTTGCATAAAGAAAAACTGCTTCCAAATTTGCTAAATCTACTCTAAATTCAAAAATACATCTCAGGCATCATGTCTAATGATACGCATTCCTGTTCTAGAACTCTTATATTAGACTATGAACTAAATAAAGCAATCGCATATATTTAATGTGTGTAGCTTTAACCAATATTTGTTGGGGGCATAAAAAGAAAACACACCCTCGCCAAGATTTCTTGTGTTTTCAAATAAATGGCTCTGCCACAAATTTTAGTTTTGAACACATCACTTAACGTATCCAGACCATAGTCTTCTTGCTGAAATAACAAATAGTTCATGTAAATAACTTTAAAGGTCCCTTCCTGTCCAGCTCTAATCCTATTATTTTAGAGATTTATGTCATTGTTCCTGGAAACTGTATTAAAATCAAATAAAGAAGTACTGAATTTACTCAACATTTGTTAAGTATCAATTTAAACATATTAGGATTCACAGTATGACCTTACATTTCTATAGCGTTTATACCTATCAAATATTGAAATATTATCTAATAACTCTTTAAATTAGTGCAGGGAGTTCATTTCCCCATTCTATAAGTTTAATGTGACAATTCTGAAAACACAGTGAAAGGCATTATATTAAGTACAAGTGTTCCAGCAATGCCTAAGCTATCTCTCCTAATTATTGTGGAAAAGGAGGCAGTATGTTGGACTCATTCTACAACACCAGAGGTCAGCAAACTTTTCTTGTAGAGGGCCAGACTAAATATTTTAGGCTTTGCCCGCCATCTGGACTATCACAACTACTCAACCCTGCTGGTGTAGCAAGAAAGCAGCCATAGACATTCTCTAAAGAAATGAGCATGGCCATGATACAATAAAACTTTATTTACAAAATCAGGCACCATGGGCAGATTTGGCCCATGAACCTTCATTTGATGACCCAAGCTCTAAAATCAGACAGACCTTGACTCGAATCCTGTTCTGTTCCTGATGCAGGAGCCTGAGAAAACTGTTGATGTTCTTGAACTTAAATTTCCTTATTTTGAAATACAGCTAATGATAGCACCCCCCCTCACAGAGTTGCTATGAGGATTAAAAACACAGTTATTCAGCACGGTTCCCAGACACCGTAAGTTCTAAATGGATGCGGAGTTATTACTTTATGTTATTTTCTCTACACTATATTTCTTCCACTATGCTTCACTATTTCTAAAAACACAAACAAACCAAAACCAAACTCTGTCTGAACTCAACAGGGGTTGCCAGGGGTATAGAAGTAAAGGCTTCACATTCCTCTTTCCTGTCTATAAAGCACTGTATTTAGATGTCAATTGAGGTGGGATTGTAAACTGGTCCACCGCAAGTTTCTTTTAAATGGCTATTCTATGGAGAATGTTCATGTAGAACCTATAACTGCTTAAGAAGCACAGATATTACCTAGAGTAAAAGCTAAAACCATGCAATAAAAAGAAATGCATTAACCACCTAATTGAAAAAAAAACCTACTGTGCGCAAATCAAGGCTTGTAGCAAGCTGCATGTGAAGATCTTCAATGTCACGTAATTTTGCCTCCACATCATTAGCTCCAGAAGAATTTTCTTCTCTTTGCTTCTCAATGATGGTCACAGCTTTCACGCTATCCATTTCTGCCTGAACTTGCTCTTGAAATGCTTCACAATTATCCTTCTCATTTTGAATATGTTCAATGTCCAAATTTATAAGCAAAGGCTGCTCTAACTGAGATTTTATCTGCTTCAAAACATGTAAGGAATTTTCCAGTTTGTCCTGAAAATTCTGTTCATTCACTTCTTTGGGTTGGGATTTTAGTATGCTGTTTTGGAGAACCTTGCGTAACTTGTCATTTTCTTCTGCATACAGCTTTATCCGTGGCATTTCTTTCTCTTTGAAGGTGTCATCAAAGGCCTTACTTTCATTCAATTTCTTTAGTATCTCTTGACACAAGCACATGGCTTTCTCAATTCTCCGATTCAAAATCTGAGCATCGAGCAAACTGCTTTCTGGTGAGGTCTGGGGCATTTCTAGCACTGCTTCGGCTCTTTTCTTAATTTGCAAATCCATAGCCCTCAATTTACTTAGTGATGCCTGATATCTGCCATGGTCTGCGACATGGTCTGCCAACTGCTTAATTTTTTCCTCGAGTTCCTTTTCTTTCTCAACTACTTGGGTGTGTAATTGGTCAAGTTGGGAACCATCCCAGCTTAGTCCTATACACTCAAACACTTCTTTGAGTTTCCGTACCTGTAGGATACTAGACTGAATACCAGTGAGTCGGTCTTTAAGGCCACAGAGCTCCTTTTCAACATCTTGATTTATTTCTTGATTTAGCAGCAGTTCGTTGTGCCGTATATGGTCAACCTCCTTCTGAAGCACAGATGTTTTTTCATGAAATTCTCTGTAAAAATGGATCTTGCGTTCCACTTCATTACATTTACTTTGAATTAATCTTTGCGTTCTATGGGCTCTAGTCTTAAGGTTTTTCAACTGGTCATCCAGAAATAATCTTTCAAACACATTTAGATCCTTACAGATGTTTGTTTGTTCCTGAAGGTGGGTCAAGATCACACTCTCCGCTTCTTGCAACTCCTTCTGAGAACTCATCAAAGTGACACGCTCATGTTCTAGTTCAGTTTCTGTGGAGGCTGTTTTCATCTTGGGATTTATCAGTGCTTCATTTTCCTGAAGTGAAAGTTGAACCTTCTCTATTACGGCAAAAAATCTGCTCCTTTCTTCCAATTTAAATTCTAATTGCTGTGATCTTTCCGTTGACTTTAAAACTAGCATTTGGTACTGATTCTGTAAGTCCTGTAGGAGGTGATTTAAATCATTGCTCTCATCTGCTGGAAGATTAGGAGTATTATCTTTGACCTCTTCAACCAAGGACTCCACAGCTTGGTGCTTATCCAGAATGCCATCATGTGTCATCTTGCACTTTCTGATCTGTGAAAGAATGTCATCTGGGAGAAGGCAAATGGTAGGAGCGAGTTCACCTAGCAGATTCTTGACCCACAGGATAATCTCTCTCATCCTGGTCCTTGTTTCACACATCTTGATCTGATTTTCCACCTCTGTGTTTAATGGCTCCGAGGCTTCCAATCGCTTCTGCAAATTATTCATTGCATCTTCCAAAGTGTTCTTTTCTTTTTCTCCCCAAATCCTCTCCATCTGAGATTCAGCTTGCCCCTTCAAAGCCAAAAATCTCTGCTTGATAGCCAGGAGTTCAGTGGCCAAGGCAACTGTGCCTGGGCTCCCCTCCTGTTCTGGAGAGTTCAGCCCGAACTGCTGCTGTTGCTGCAGAGAAACGTCAAGGTCTTGGATCTTACGCATGAAAAGTATAAATTCATCATTTTCTGCTACTTGCTGAGAATACTTCTTTCGAGCCAACTGTTCTACTTGTTCGCAACTACGTGCAAGTTGCCGGATCTGGCTTTCCGAAACCTTCTTATCCATGTCAGTCACACACTTTGATAAATTTTCCCATTCCATTTTCATCTTGCTTAAAGAATCTTTCTCTTTTTCTATCGATGCCAGGTAGTTTTTAATTTTGTCCAGATAGGCTGCACTGTCCAGTGGTCCCCTAGAGAAAGAAAAAAAATGGAGCTTGTTAATACACATCAACACGAGGTTAGAGTTCATGAAAAGAAATTAATTCCGCTCTGAATTCACAGAAGAGAAGATTAGGTTGTCTATAAAGCATTCTGTCTTTAAAATCAAAATCAGGACCTTGTTTAGTGTGGCTTTCAGTTAGTGTGTAACAATACAGAAAACTCACCTATAAAATAAGTATCGTAAAAATGCAGAACCACAGGAAGGGAGTGAAGAGGGAAGGGAACGATACATATGCAAAAGGACTTGGTAACTGTAAAGTACTCGCACAAAGGTGAGTCTAAGCCTAAGAAATTATCACAATGTCCAACCACTTCGTTACCATTTTACCGACAATAATGAATAAGAAAGTATAATCAGTCTCGTCTTTTGAATATAAAATTGTTTCCTCAAAGGGATATCACCGAAAGTAAACCCCATTTAGGCAAAAGTACAAAATCAAACTTTTTACTTTAAAAAAAAAAATTTTTTTTTAAGTTATTCCTACAGCCAATGTGAGGCTTGAACTCATAACCCCGAGATCAACAGTTGTTTGCTCCACTGACTGACTCAGCCAGGTGCCCGCCTCAACCTTTTTAATAATGACAAGGTATTTACACAGTAAGACTGTATCTACAAACCATTTGCTATTATCTTCAGAGCCAAAAAGAGTATATATATGTGAAAAGAAATCATTAGAATGGATATGTATTCAGTAGGTTCTGAACTATTTCAACCAATTATGCTGATACTGAACAAGTGTATACATAGAATATTTCTCTCCACCCCCATAGTTCAGAATAAAGTCTTGACAAAAAGAGTGCTGAATTCCATAAAATTTAAATCCATTTGGAAGATACTTATAGTGTGAATTAATTGTTTAAGAAATTAATTTGTAAAACATAATTTAATTATAAAATTAATATAAATAATATAAAATTTACTGCATGAAACAACAGTTTTCTTCAATGGCTTCCGTATGTAATTAATTTCCATATTGTACTGTTAAAATCATAATATCGTCTCATAGTATAAACTCTTAAAACCCTGGGCCTGTCCAAGGTAGTGCAGCCTATCTGTGCTTGAATAAAAAGAATGCAAGACCTAAATTGTTTCTTTTTTTTTTTAATGTTTATTTTTGAGTGAGTGAGTGAGAGAGAGAGAGAGAGACAGAGAGAGAGAGAGAGAGAGAGAGAGAATGAGCGGGGGAAGAGCAGAGTCAGAGGGAGACACAGAATCCCAAGCAGGCTCCAGGCTCTGAGCTGTCAGCACTGAGCCCCACGCGGGACCTGAACCCACCAACTGTGAAATCACGAACTGAGCTGAAGTCGGACCCTTAACTGACTGAGCCACCCAGGTGCCCCGAGTCCTAAATTCTTATACTTACACTTTTAGACTTTCCTTTTCTGTCAACAAGGCTTTCACTGAGGATTCAATGGCAGCAAGGCGATCCTGAAAATCCTTAAGGAAACAATATTGGCTTTCTTTATTTTTCTTCAAAGTAATAAGTGCCTGAAGCAGATTGTCCAAATAGTTCACTGAATACCCTGCGTTGTGAAGAACCAAGGCACTTGTATCTGCTTTATTGAGACACTCAGTTTGTTCCAGTGGTTCAATGGCTGATTTCTTTGCGTCCAACTGGGCATATAATTCCTAAAAACAAGTCATGGAAGTCAGTAAATATAAATTCAGTCCCTCACTCATTCATTAATTTCCTTCCTTCCAGTAACATTATATCCCAAGAATATGTTTTAAAAATTTCATTTGCATACAGAGAAACTAAGGTGCTGAAAGATTGAAAGACTTTTTTTTTCCACTGGAATCATGTTAAAATCTAGACTGAAATTGACAGTTGTCTTAGCATTTAATAGCAATTAGATCTTCCTATTGTGTTAAAAGGTTCTGTAGTGTCTAAAGGAAGATTTCTCTCTTTTTGTTCCAAGATTTCTCTCTTTTTGTTCCAGGTTGTTCTACATTTGCAGACACTCTGTTTATATACATCCTTTATATATGATACTTTTTTTTTTTTTTAATTCACATACATCACCCTTCTTTCCTGTTTGAAATACACGTTTATAGTCATGTAAACTTAGCTAAAATTGTAGGGGTCATTTTTTTTTTTTTAAACATGGCCATGTATTGGATTTTTAGACTATATACCTATAAGTACATAAATATATAAACATAGCTAGGTAAACACCGCTGTAAAAAAAAACAAAGAAGTACCCCGTAATGTTGATAATTAGGAAAAATAAAAGAAATTTATCAGAATCTGAAGAATACATACAACTAAGAACAGAAGTGAGAAGTCAGACTCTCCAAATAGTGTTACTGAATAAGTTTTTAGGAACTTCGTGAAAAAGACTAATGCTCATTAAACTCTTCCACTTTTTAAATGGAAAGATTTATACAACTTTACTGATTAGTACATAATTATATAGTTACCAAATTGATCATCAGGCAAAGGTTAAATAAGACTTTTCATTCTGTACAAGCAAGTTTCTGGTAATTAAAATATATTGTATTGCACTGGATAAATGATGCAATCATGTTGTCAATGTTTTTCTTGTTTCCATACCTCTATCTCCTTTAATTGTTCATTTCTTAACACGACATCTAATTCTAAAGGTTGATTTTGCAGCTCATTGACTTTATGCTCATCGTCAGTGTTTTTCATGCTTTCTTGAACATTGAGAGAAAGTTGTTTTGACAAAACCATTTCCACAGCTGAATTCTGAAAACATAAAAAGATTAATTGCCGAATGGCCTACCTTCCAAATAAATAATTTTTCCTTTTCTTGGTGAAAACATTCTAGTTCCTTCTATTTACTCAGATTAACGGCTTTCAAAAAGTACATTTGGGGCACTATCAAAGATGATTTTCTTCATGCAATATTTAATGCCGACATTGATATCCCAAGGAAAAAGTTTTTTGAAAAGATAGGATAGGATCTATAATTATATCACAAGGCAAAATCTAGTCTTAAAGAAAACAGATACGGAAAAAACAAAAATTCTAAAATCTATACTTAGTATTCACTGTGATGCCAGAGGGCAGGACAAGTAACAGGCATTCAGTGTTACCTATGGGTAGCTGAACATGGTAAGTGGATAGATGGCAGGAACACCCAGATTGCATGATATTAACAACGGATTATGGCTTAAACAAATGAATAGTAAGAATTCCAACCTGGGTAAGGCAGAACGGGTTATACAGGTAGTAATTTGAAAGCTGTACCAACTGGATTTTCTCATAGGATTCACAGAGATGGCATCTGCATTCATTTATTTGTTCTTTTCACAAATATTTGTTGAGTATTTACGCGTACCAGGTACCATGACCGTCATTTTAAGAGATTTCCATTATTTTGCTAGGGTATTAGTTTTTATTTTCAGGTTACTTTATAAATGAAGTTCCATTTGATTGTGCCGTATACTTTCACGTCAGTAAGGTCTGCATTAGTAAGTCTGTGAAGAGAATGTGTCCACATCCCCAAACAAGGTAGAAATTGCTATTGTAAAAGTACCGCCTAGATAGCAATATAAAATGTTAAGCGAAAGGGAAACTGGGTAAGAGATCTACGAAACCTTTCTGTACCCTCTCTGCAACATTTCCATCAATGTAAGACGGTTGTAAAGTTAAAAGATTATTTAAATAAAACAGATGCTTTATGTGTCCGGAGCTTCACCAAAACTAACTGGTAAGAAAATTCAGCTGACCAGGTGACTGGTTTTGATTAGTTGGCACTTAGCACCAGTTACTTCTTTCAAGAGGCTAACAAATGATTACAATGATTCCGAAAACTTCCTCCATTCCCAACAATTTATTCATGCAAACTACAGTTAAAAACCTACAGGGAAGACAGCATCTCAGGAGGAAAGATTCAGGAAGGCTACGAGAGGGAAAGAGAAAGGTGCCATACCACAGGTTCCATCAGCCCATGGGCACTCCTTGCCGTGAGCCACAACCACGGGAGGTGGACGCCTGCCTCCCGCCTGTTACTCCCACAAGTCCACCCAGAACAAGAGCGTCTGAGGTAAAGGCTGAGATATTAGACCCTAGGAAAACTTTACGTATTATTAACCATCTACTAAGAATTCAGAGCTCTTGGTCTGTCTTACCTCATAAACCAGTGACTTGAGGACTAGAAACAATCAGCCATTTGTAATCTATCTTTGGTGGCCAGAGAGAGCATTCTGAAAAACCTGAAATCACCCCTAAACACCATTTGTCTACTAACCCCAAAAGCCATGTTTTGACCTTGGCAGAACATCCAACGGAATCCCTCAAATGGACGTTTCAGATTTAAAAGGTAACATTCTCTTGCTCATGCCCAGAGAGGTTGGAACACAGACTCAAGGTCCTGATTGGCTCATGGGAAGATTCTTTTGGAATCAGTCATCTCTGCTCATCACCCTTTACTGTATTTTATTTTGATTTGGCAGGCTCACTTGAACAACTTTCTTTTAAATAGAAGATATTTCAAACATAGTTAGAAGAACAAAATATGACCTACAGTCATTAATCGTGATACAGATATAAGTAATGTAATCTTCCATACCACAAATACAATCAAATATAATTGAAAGCCCAGTCCTCATCCTTCTTTCATCTCTTCCTTCCCAGAGGTAACCACTATTTTGAAATATACACATACATTTTCAAAAGTATGTATTTATTTAAGTCATCTCTCTGTCCAACGTGGGGCTCTAACTCATGACCCTGAGATCAAGAGTCACGTGCTCTATGAACGGAGCCAACCAGGCATCCACACACACACATTTTTACACTTTTATTATATATGTCATTCATACAGTATTGTCTTATGTATTTTAATTCCTATAAAACTGGAATTATGTATTATCATTTTATAGCTTTTCCATTCAACAGTATGCTTGGGGATGTATTCATGGTGACAGAAAAATCTAATACAGTCATTTTACCTTTTATACTGTTCTACTGTCTGCATGAACATGACTTATTTATCTGTCAGGCTACTGTGAACATAATATTGTTTCCAGTTTTTCTTATTACAGATATATTGCTCTGACACACACTTTTGTGTCAGTCTTCTTGCACATTTGTGTGACTTTCTTTGGGATGTTTTCCTAGGACTAAAATTACTCCTTTTAAGTAATAGATAGCTATTGATTTGTTCTCCAAACTGAATTATAGTTTTGATTCCCACCAGCATGGTAAAAGAATTCGTATTTTCCCTAATCCTCTCTGATATTTGATGCTAACAGACTTTAATTTCTGCCAATATAATGCATGTGAAATTGATATCATTATTGTTTTAATGGATTTCTCTGATGGCTAATAAGACAGAGCTACTCTCTGGGCACCCCAGTGGTTCAGTCGGTCGAGTGTCCAACCGACTGGAGTTTGAGCCCCGCATTCATTCTGTGCGGACAGCTCAGATCCTGCTTCGGATCCTCTGTCTCCCTCTCTCTCTGCTCCTCCCCTACTTGCTCTCTCTCTCTCTCTCTCTCAAAACTAAATATACATTTAAAAAAAAAAAAAAAAGACTACTCTCCTAGAAGAAAACATGAGCAGTAAGCTCTTTGACATCAGTCTTAGCAATATTTTATTGGATTAGTCTTCTGAGGCAAAGGCAAAAACACTAAAATAAACAAATGGGACTACATCAAACTAAAAGGCTTTTGCACAGGGGCACCTGAGTGGCTCAGTCAGTCGAACAGGTCATGATCTCGCGGTTTGTGCGAGCTCGAGTCCCATGTCAGACGCTGTGCTGGCAGCTCAGAGCCTGGAGCCTGCTTCAGAGTCTGTGTCTCCTCCTCTCTCTGTCCCTCCCCTGCTCATGCTCTGTCTCTCTCTGTCTCTCAATAATAAATAAACATGACAAAAAATAATAAAATAAAATAATTAAAAAATAAAAGGCTTTTGCACAGCGAATGAAACCATCAACAAAGCAAAAAGGTAACCTACCAAAAGGAAGAAGATATTTGCAAGTCGTACACTCGTTAATGGGTTAACAGCCAAAACATACAAAGAATTTATACAATTTATTAAAAAAAAAAACCAATCTGATTAAAAAAATGGGCAGAGGACATGAACACACATTTTTGTCCAAAGAAGACATCCAGGAGGCCAACAGGCACATGAAAGATGCTCAACGTCACTTACCACCAGGGAAATGCAAATCAAAACCACAATGAGATACCACCTCACACCTGTCAGACCGGCTATTACTAAAAAGGCAAAACATTACAAGTGTTGGTGAGAACGTGGAGAAAAGGGAACCCTCAAAAGCTACTGAGAGGAATGTAAGTTGGTTCAGTCACTATGGAAAACATTACGAAGATTCTTCAAAAAATTTAAAGTAAATGTATCATATGTTCCAGCGATCCCACTTCTGGGTATTTATCTGAAGAGAACAAAAACACAAATTTGAAGAGCTATGTGTAGCCTTAGGCTCGCTACAGCATAATTTACAACAGCCAAGATGTGGGAGCTGCTTAAGTGTCCCTCAGCAGATACATGGATAAAGAAAGCGTAGTGTACCTATGTAAGGAGTATCGCTCAGTCATAAAGAAGAATAAAATCTTTATAAAAGCTTCCTAAAGATAAGCATCCATCATCACCACTAGAGACAAAATGAAAGGCATATCAACACAGTCTCAGGGGCTGCCTCCTCCTGTTAGCATGATGTCCACAATGTTAACATGACCCGTAAGGCACTTGTGACTCGGACAGCCTCGCCTACCTCTCAGGCCTCACCTGTGTCGCTCTCCTCTTTCCTCCACCCTCTCGTTCATCCTTTCTAACTCCTCATGCTCTCTCTCCCGTCACAAGAGGAAATTCTACTTCCTCTTTCAAAAATGCTCCCAACATCCAGCCCTGAGCTCTGTTAATTCCAAGCCACCCTTCGGGTCTCAGTTCAAATGTTGTTTCCTTACGCAAGCTCTGACTACAGTTCGCGTCAGAATCCTTTATTATAGACGATCATGGAAATGGGTTCCTCCATTTAGTTCCTGTAATTAGGCTCTCATTAGTTACTTGATGGATGTGTGTCTCCTCCTCTAGACTAGAAGCTCAATGAGAAGAGAGACTATGTCTATTTTTGTTCACCTCTGAACCCTCACTGTCTGCTCAATAAATTTTGACTGAGTGGACGTAGAGACGAATTAATATTAGACAAAAAATAAGAGAGTTTTGTTTAGTCTTTGCTTGTTAAGATGAACCATCTGTGGATTATACAGCAGATTACACAGCAATTGAGGATCCGCCGAACTAGGTCTGCCAATCTAGCTGTCGTTGATCTGCTATCTCCTAGGAATGACAGAAACAGGATTTGGTGGGTTTACCGAGAGTAGAGAAAGTTCAAAATAGGCACAAGAACACAGTAAGGGGTCCACTGAGGTCAGACAGCACATTAGCATATTAGACCTCAATTAACAACCCACATAACACAGTCAATAAAATGGTGGGGTAAGCCACCAAGCATCAGGCTGGGTAGAGGACAGCTGTGTTCTAGTCCCAGCACTGCCAGAATACGAATTTGGCCAATTAACATCTCTCACTTCCCTCACCTAAAACACAAGAGTTAGGCTAGAGAGTTTCTAAGGTCCCTCAGCCTAAGATTTCAGGACTTCAGAACATGCTCTCAAACACATGCTGCTCAGAGATGTCAACACCATGTACCCTATGTAGGTTACTTGGTGTCCTGTAAAGGAACAAATCTTAGGTTATAAAAAATACCTCTAGAGTAAGAAGCAAGATTTACATACGGGCCAAAAAGAGGCAAAGTAATACGCTTTGAAGACAGAGCCGGCATATAGCCCAACTATGTGTTCCATTTCAAAATTTTTTTTTACTGTGTTATCAGGATAAACAATACCCCAAATAGACATCATTTACCCCAGGATTGAAAACTGTTTATCCAGTGAGTGGTTTTCCTTCTCACTCTAGTACGGACTCCACTGTATTTCTGGGGGCTCACCCACAGCGGGATACCTTTGTCTGTATCTGTGACCATCTACTTTCCAGAATTTCTCTGGATGCTTCTTAAACACTGAAATTATAAATGCTCAGAAATTTTTGAAAAGAACAAAAAACCAACTCAGACATACTGACAATTATACCTAATGACAAGGAATTTAAAGAAGTAATTATAGACAAAAAGTTTTTTGAGGGAGCAATTATGTCATGCAGGTTGACATGTGGAAGGGAGGGGGCAGGGAAGAACACTTAATACCAGTTAATATGTAATGTTACTTTATGAGTTTTTAGAATAATAACAAACCCAGAATGTATTACTTTCCTGTTTTTCCTCTTTATCATTTCCCTTTATGGACATCTAAAATCTTAAAAGATTAGTCAGTCTTCACTTTTTATCATACCCTGATTTGTTACTTTACTTCACCTACATGGGGCGGCGGGGGGGGGGGGGGGGGGGATAGAAGGCAGTTTTGCCTTTTCATATTCAAAAACTCTTAGAAATTCATCTCTATAAAAATATCCAGTAAGATATTTGATCATAAGCACCCCTACCCTTCAGTCTGTATAATTTCTCTTGCCTCCAGCTTTGCCTTAATATTTTAACTTTTTTTTGATGTTTATTTTTGAGAGAGAGACAGAGCGTGAGTGGGGGAGGCACAGAGAGAGAGGGAGACACAGAATCTGAAGCAGGCTCCAGGCTCTGAGCTGTCAGCACAGAGCCCAATGGGGGGCTCGAACTCACAACCTTTGAAATCATGACCTGAGCCGAAGTCAGATGCTTAACCGACTGAGCCACTCAGGCGCCCCAATTAATATTTTTAGATATTAAAGAAAAAGTTAGCCAAAGGTCCAGATCTAAGTTATCCTCTAAATTTCACCTAAAATGAAATTCTTAGCAATGCATGCGGTAATGGCAATTTTTGAAAAGTGCAATCATACTTTCTAAATTTTTTTTTTCAACATTTATTTATTTTTGAGACAGAGAGAGAGAGCATGAACAGGGGAGGGTCAGAGAAAGAGGGAGACACAGAATCTGAAACAGGCTCCAGGCTCTGAGCTGTCAGCACAGAGCCTGATGCGGGGCTCGAACTCGCGGACCGCGAGATCATGACCTGAGCCAAAGTCGGCCGCTTAACCGACTGAGCCACCCAGGCGCCCCTGAAAAGTGCAATCATACTTTCAACAAAACTCTAAGATCACATGAAATTTACTAAAGAAAAAAGTAGAAGAAAATAAAAACTTCCTAAAAATTCTTCTGGAGACGATTTTAAATAATCTGATAAAAGCCCTTCCAAATTCCAAAAAGGCATGTGAAGTGAGCATTAATTAGATATTTAATTAGTGTTATATTTTAAGCTGTGACAACTGTATGCCCATATTCTAGCAGAATGACTAGTACAAAAGAGGCCTCAATGGATGTTTTTAATGAATTAAGTGCTTGTTTTCACTACCACAAGAGTTTCTGATTAATTACATTTATAATTCAGTAAATTGTGCTTTTATGTGCTCTATGCACTCAGTATATAGAGATTCCTGCTTAAGTAATTTACCCTCATCTTATATGTGTCTATACATGTTTTGATCACTTTTACTAGCTGTTCAATGTTAAAATTGTTCTGGGTCTTACATAGTCTAATGTTACACAGAAAAAAGTAAATACAGCCAGTACGTAGAGTGGAGAAAATAAGAAGCACACATTCAGAGGGGGAAAAAAAAAAAAAGATTCATGTTACAAAAGAGTAAAAAGTAATCATGATAAAATATTACTAGAGAATTAAAACCAGTTTCCTCTATCCTAGACCTGTGAAAATTATTTGAAAACTTAAGTACCTCTATAATGGTTTTAACTTTAAAAATAGCTTATCTTGGGGAGCCTGGGTGACTCAGTCAGGTAAGCGTCTGACTTCAGCTCAGGTCATGACCTCGTGGTTTGCAAGTTCGAGTCCCGCATGGGGCTCTCTGCTGTCAGCACAGAGCCCTCTTTGGATTTTCTGTCCTCTCTCTCTGCCCCTCCCTCACTTGCTCATGTGCACACACTCTCTCTCTCTCCCTCTCTGTCTCTCTCTCTTTCAAAAATAAATAAACATTAAAAAAATAGCTTATTTCCTCCTTCACAAACACATGAATCTTCTGACCATATGCAAGACATCACAAATAAAAATTTATATTAGAATATATTTGTCTTACATGATTCAATGGAAAAAAACCTTAATGAAGCATCATAAATTATAAATAACTCATCATTCAAGATTAAGTAAAAGCTTAATAAACTATAAAAGTTCTGATTATTGGATTATGATCTTTAGTTTTCAATACTCTACTGAATTTTGGGTGCTCACAGCCAAAATGGGTCTGAGAAGCTAATTTTAAAAGTTATTAAGCAATTCCCTTTAGCAACATCATGCATTAGGATAGAAAACACTCAGCTATATATATTTTTTTACTTATCTACTGCTCTTTAAATACCGTTAAGAGTTTCTTTTATACATACAACTCAAGAGTCGCATGCACGGGCCCTTCATTCTTTAAGACATTTTCCTTAACCGTGTCTGACATGACAAGTGGGATTTAGTAAGTCCTCCTCATGGCCAGAGAGATGCTCTATTGGCATTTAACCTTGTTTTACACATTTCTAGAGATTGCTCTCTGGTTCCTATAATCTTCCATGCATTTCTGTTTTAAGAAGACAACAGAAGGGGCGCCTGGGTGGCTCTGTTGGTTAATAGTCCGACTTTGGCTCAGGTCGTGACCTCACGGCTCGTGAGTTCGAGCCCTGCGTTGGGCTCTGTGCTGACCGCTTACAGCCTGGAGCCTGCTTCAGATTCTATGTCTCCCTTTCTCTCTGCCCTCTCCCCCATTCACGCTCTGTCTTTGGTCTCTCAAAAATAAATAAACGTTAAAAAAAAAAATTTAAGAAGACAACAGAAGCGTACGCTCTTTTCATCGCTGTTGATCGCGTACTCCGTAAAAGGCCGATGAGGACTCAAGCCTGAATGGTCTGATCTTTGCTATGGTCCCACTGGACCCTGGATTGTGAGAGGCTGCCTAACAGGAAGACGCTTTCAAATACAGTATACTGGATGGTTCTTTGTGCCTTTTCCATTTCAATCTCTAACCTATGAGAAAGAACTTTAAGAGCCACAGGAAAATGTACCCATTTGGTTTAGAAAGAAAACAAAACAACATTCTTCTTTCTTCTCCCCCGGGGAAATTAGGAGGCTGAATGTTGATGTTCTCACACCAAACGATCTGACAACATTTAAAAATGCATTTGCAGTAGAGGGTTAACATGAGAAGAAAAAGAAAGGAACCTATCCTTTCAAACAGTCTCTGATTTCATTATAAAATCAACCAAAAAAAAAAAAAAAAAAAATGGGGCTCTTGGATTTTTTTTTTCCCTCAGAAAATGGGTAGAACACATTTTCTTTTCTTTTGCCTTTTCTAATTTGCCTTTGTGCTCTTGACCCAAGAAACGGTATCTGATTACATATCAGAGAGAATAATCAACCCAAGTTGATGACTGACATTTTAACAGACTAAACAGTAATATTGCACCACCGAAAAGCTGAACAGTTTTCTAAGGGCTCTTTTCACAAGTGGGCATCATAAATAGCCAGCACATTGAGGGTTTAATTATGAAATCAGAAGGCTTGATTCACTACCCTCTTTTCAGAGCCCAACACCTCTTCTTTCTCAGACGCGATGTCTTAGAGAGGCAATCACAAGCCCTTACCTTGTTTATTTCCCAATCTTGCTCCAATTTTTCCAGTACAGCTGAGTCCTGAGTGGACTCCTGCACATCACAAGTGACCTCCTCCTCTCTGCCTGGCAGACTAAACTTTTCTTTCTGTTCTGTTGAGCGTTTTGATTGGAGAATGCTATGAAGACAATTTTCTGTCTCCTGCTTAGCAGATTCAAGTCGGTTTTCCAAATCCTTTTGTTTACACTTAAGTGATTTTATATCATCTTTAATAATCTTCTGTCCCACTGAAGATGTATTTTTCTTGATGGATTTTGCTAAAGCTAAAATCTTCTCCAATGTGCCATCTTGTAAACTGAGTCTATTCTCTAGTTCCTGTAAGTGGAAAAAAGATGATCACACAAAGTATTTCCATTGTCACAAGAGTTCATTGACTTTTGGAAATCACAGAGTATTCTTCTCTAGCAGTGCAAAGTATAATAAATTTACCAATTCATATCACAAAGAAAAACTTTGGGCAAGATTTAAATCACTGTAGCATCCCAGATCAAAACCTCCAACAGACTGTATAAGATACTAAAAGTCTATAAGAAGTAACAAAGAAAATTTCATAACACAGTTCCCAGAACGTTGGAGGCAGTCAACATATATTTGTTAAGTATGTATTTTGTTCAAGATACAGCCTTTTTACACAAAATACTAAATAATAAGGGCTTACTTTGTGCAAAGCATTGAAAAAAATAGAAGAATCATTTAGAATGTGCCCACATGAATCTAGTGTTAATATTTAAAATTCAGAGCAAAACTTTAATCAATCTATCCAATGCAATATCTTAAATATAGCAGGAACCCAAATAATATTTACTAAATGCATGAACAAATCAGGCTAATTTGAGAACTCAAGACTCAAATGGCATTTGAGGTACTATAGCAGTTACTGATGTTACTATTGAAATAGAGTTAAGACTTAAAGTTGCTACGTGAACTAGATAGTATTTATTAGTCACTATCCTAATAGACTACACAGTATTTACTCATTCATTCATTTATTCATTCATTCATTCAACCAGCCTATCATGGTAGGCTTTTTAAAAAGACTACACAGTATTCACTCATTCATTCATTTATTCATTCATTCATTCAACCAGCCTATCATGGTAGGCTTTTTAAAAATTGTCCTTTATGTTTTAAGTAATGTCTACACCCAATGTGGGGCTCAAACTCACAACCCTGAGATCAAGAGTTGCACACTCTACCAACCAAGCCAGCCAGGCGCCCCTATCATGATAGGTTTTGAAGTTGCATAGATGAGTAAAATTCAGTCCCATCAGGTTCCTATAATCTAGTGAGAGACACAGAAGTAAACAGACAATTATATTAGAATGTGAAAAGATCTATGCTAACAAATACACACAGGTCCAGATTGCATTTTAGAAAGATCTGGCGCGGCCAAGGGGATGTTGCAATAGAGAGGGTGACAAGTGCAGGCAGAGAGCCCACCCACAAGTCGAATGCAGGGGTCTGTTTGCTGAGGGTCTGCCCTAAGGAGGCAATAACGGGGGTCTTGGGGAAGTAACAAACTTTACAGATATTCCAGAGATGAAAGAGACAACATTTGGTGTCTGACTAGATTGAGGGATCTGGGAAAGCGTGGATAACCAGGATTCTGACTTGAACCTTGGAGAGATGGGAGAAATATTCACAGTCAGAGAATACGGAAGAAAAAGCAGGCCTATTGGTTGGGAGCTGGGAGACAGAGAAAGGAAAGTTGCTGTGTTATTTTCTGGACCTGCTGAACCACAGATAACTGCACGATATCCCAGTGGAGTTTGTCCACTGGGGTCAGAAGACCTGAATTGTAGCCCCTACTCTGTCATTTAACCTGATGACCCTGGAAGTCCCTCATCTCTCCAGAACCCAGCTTATCACGTGTAAAGTGTGGGGTCTGAACTTGATGGCCTCTGAGATTCCTTCTGTCTATATCAGAGGTTCTATGTTAATTTTGTAGCAGGAGCCTGACATATATTTGTTAAGTATGACATATATTTGTTAAAAAGGGAAGCAGCCCTGTCACACTATCAGGCCATGGAGGAGAAGGCTTGTGTGATTCCCAGATCCCTGAAAGAAAGAGATGAGGAATTCCGACACTCAGGCCACCAGCGCTGTTCTGAGACTCACCCCACGAAATCTCCAGTTAAGGAGCTGTTAAAGAAAGAGCCGCTTTACTTTGTGACAAGAAGTCACCTTGCAGGCCTGCTTGTTGGCAAAGCAGAGAGTGAGAATCCAAGGAACATGTTTTGAGGACGTGGGTAAAGCACGTGTGATCCTCACCGTATGAGGCTAGGTGCTGTTGGACTTTGGGAGGGGATTTTGGAAGCCTTACATCTGGAGACTGCTCTAATTTACAGCGTGAGTATATAGGTTAATAAGGCACAAATTCTGTAACTCCCATCTGCCCCTGATAAAGAATGCGAAACTGAAGCATTTCCCTCCTGGTCTTGCTGCATACTACGCATCCTTTGACTAGTCAGTATCTGCTGGGGTCACATGCGGGCTCTAAAACAAAGATCTCCGGGAGGTACAGACTGGTCACGGGTGGAACTGTCTCTGAGGCTCCAGAGTGCAGGGAAATGTTTAAGTCAAATTATAAATGGATTTGGTCACTAAAGAAGAACATCCCGGGGGCGCCTGGGTGGCTCAGTCAATTGAGCATCCGACTTCGGCTTAAGTCATAATCTCGCAACTTGTGAGTTCGAGCCCCGCATTGGGCTCTGTGCTGATGGCTCGGAGCCTGGAGCCTGCTTCGGATTCTGTGTCTCCTTCTCTCTCTGCCCCTCCCCCGCTTGTGCTCTGTCTTTCTCTATCAAAAATAAATAAAATATTAAAAAAAAAAAAAAAAAGAAGAATATCCCCATTTTCTATGACTGGCCAGAACTTTAATTTATTACTTTTAATTATCTGAATAACAACTGGATTTCTGACCAAAGACACTGATTTGTTCATCGTAATTAATATTGATTTTGTTTTCATGTCCATCGTGTCTGGACACTGTTTAATACCTGCAGTGTCTGCAGTTTTTCCTCAGTTGCTATTTGATCCAAAGGCTTATCAGAAAAACTGGCAAGTTCCTTGGAGAGATTGTCCAATGTAGTATTCAGGTCTGCGACGCAAACCTGGTATGAGTGGTGTTCTTGAACGTGACCTTCCAATTTTTGCACGGAACCCTAAAAATAAAACCACTGACAATTCACCAATTATGTCTCTGAATTTCCTCCCTCAGAAAATAATTAAATTGTTCATACACACTTGCTTTATGAAGTTTCATCTGGAAACAGGAATAGGGCCATATAAATTGTCCAGAGTTCTTAAGTAAAGTTTTAGTATTTGAGATATTTCCATGTAAAATCTCCTCCTCCCCACCCCCCACAAATGGCTTTTTGAAATCACATGCTTCGTGGCCTTCCTTTCATTCCTAAGGACAATTTACTTCTCAAGAGGTTTACAAAATGTAAAGCCTTCAAATTATATCATCAAATCACAAACATCCATAATAAAGCAGCTCCCTTAATTATCCTTCTTAGTAAAATCAAATACCCACAGTTGTAAATGAGACTATATGAGATCAGCCTAACCTCAGATTCCTTTCCTAAGAATTCAAGTCCAACATTGTGTCTTAGGAAAAAGGAATCCTAACTCGAGAACAAACTCATCTTCAGGTCTGCTTCCTGGAATAAAAAAATAAGGCGGCCACACCTCATCAGAAAAGTAGCAATTATTAAACTAAATAATTTATAGCCAAGTAGGTATCTCTTTACCCCTGCACACGTCCTGCAATCTGTATAAGCAAGACTTCTTACCCACATAATCCTTATATTGATCTAACTTCCCATATGCAAAGAATTACACACAATTCTCTTATGAGAATACATTCCCTTGTGACAAGCTGACATTTATCTCTTAACTCTTTTACTGCAGACCACTCAAGGGAGGGAAACTGATAAGGTTTATACAGAATAATGAATACATAGCTGACCTTAAACAACATGAATTTGAACTATATGGATCCACTTATCACAGAGCTTGTACAGTACTGTAAATGTATTTCCTCTTATGATTTTCTTAATAACATTTTCTTTTCCCTAACTTACTATAAGTAATATATGTTTTAGGTAGTATATAATATACATGTCATATATTAATATAGATATATAATACATATACAAAATATGTGTTAATCAACTGTTTATGTTATCTGTAAGGCTTCCTGTCAACAGTAGGCTATTAGCAGTTAAGTTTGGCGGGAGTAAAAAGTTATACGCAAATATTCAACTGTGGGGGGGGCTCAGCATCCCTAGCCCCCCACTTTGTTCATGGGTCACCTGTACACTATTCCAATGAATAGATGATGGATGAATGGACGGATAGGTGGATGCATGGATAACTTCAACACCATCACCTTCAGAGAGATACTTAAATCTTAACCCTTCTGGCCCTTGAAAATAGGAACATGGATGAGAAAAAAATAACATAATAATCAAATAATGGCCACTGGATTTCTCTAGCAAAACTGACTGGATTGAGCTCTCTACCCTTACAGAGTCAGTATTTGTATCTAAAAAGGATAAATTAAATGTTAAAAGTTTTTGATTTACCAGAAGAACAAAAAATGGTTCCATATACAAATATGACATACTTGTGCATAATTATGACAATCATTAAAAAACTTATTTTGACCATTTCACCTGTAGTTGCTGTAGAAGACTTTCGTGTAGATGCTTTATCTCCAGCCAAGGCTCTTCACTGAAGTTGGGATTTTTAGTGCATTCTAAGAGGTAACTTCCTTGAGATTTTAACTCTTTTAGCAAGGATGTCAAATCTTGCGCTTTCTGGAGGAATTTCTTATAAATTTTTAACTGAGCTTTCTTCTCCTGCAAACCGTGTTGCAGAGCAAAGCCCACTTCTTGTTTCTTTTTCAGTTCTGTGAGCATTAATCTCAGATCCTCCTTACTTTGCAAATACTTCTCTCCTTCTAGTAGAAGCTTTTCTTGATGGCTAAGTTGTACAAAATATTTTAGAAATGACACTTAGGAAATTGGAATGCTTTTTGCATATTATAGTATAACATACATTACAATAAAAAGCATTAAAATAACACTAATATAAATTATTCCCAATGACTCTTTTGGCAATATAGCATTCTAAATAGCACTAAGGTTAGCTCAGAAACCAAATCAGAAATTATTTGCAGCATTCCTAAAAAAATAGATTTTTGTCACATAATTTGACCTGAGAACAAACACTTAATAATTTAGATTCTAAACCATTCCAGTTTTTGCAGCCGCTCTGGAAAACAGTGTGGAGGTTCCTCAAAAAATTAAAAATGGACCTACCCTATGACCAGCAGTAGCACTGCTAGGAATTTACCCAAGGGATACAGGAGTACTGATGCATAGGGGCACTTGTACCCCAATGTTTATAGCAGCACTCTCAACAATAGCCAAATTATGGAAAGAGCCTAAATGTCCATCAACTGATGAATGGATAAAGAAATTGTGGCTTATATACACAATGGAATACTACGTGGCAATGAGAAAAAATGAAATATGGCCCTTTGTAGCAACGTGGATGGAACTGGAGAGTGTGATGCTAAGTGAAATAAGCCATACAGAGAAAGACAGATACCATATGGTTTCACTCTTATGTGGATCCTGAGAAACTTAACAGAAACCCATGGGGGAGGGGAAGGAAAAAAAAAAAAAAAAGAGGTTAGAGTGGGAGAGAGCCAAAGCATAAGAGACTCTTAAAACCTGAGAACAAACTGAGGGCTGATGGGGGGTGGGAGGGAGGGGAGGGGAGGGTGGGTGACGGGTATTGAAGAGGGGATCTTTTGGGATGAGCACTGGGTGTTGTATGGAAACCAATTTGACAATAAATTTCATATATTAAAAAAAGAAATAAACCATTCCAGTTTTTATTGTGCTTAAATATAATTTTGTTATATTTTTCTTGCTCATATAAGTGAAACAAATAATCATTCAGTATATTAACCAACTAACTAGTTTATGCTTAAATTTAGTTTTGATCTGCTTGTCTTCCTAGAAAAGATCTAAAATTCACATCTCCACTAAAGAGTAAACATATTATTTAACATGTGATATGAATTAAGAATTTTCATCAGAATTACATCCACTGAATTCGGACATTTATAATGTTTACACACTTAAGACTCTCTTGGAATATATATATTTAAAGGCGTAATTATTCTACAGTAATACCATGCTGACTCTGAAATTGCCTGGGGGAAGGGGGTTTTGGTAAGAAGCAGAGCGTTGAAAGTAGAATGGGAGACAATGCTAATTTGTTACCGAGAGCTCCATGGGTTGATGAACCAGCCAAAGTAAACACTGTCACAGAGTTATGACAGCATGTGCTTCCTATCTGATCCCGAGAACTATTCATCTTCATTTCTGCCTCTGACATTGTGAATGCCCCTGACATTACTGCCTTTCTCTCCAACAGATATTATATCCAAACCCAGGAGGCAGACAAAACATACTTGTTATGGCTTCACCGGGCAATGAAAAGGCGTGAAAGTGAAGGCATGTCCTTTACCTTAGATACGTGTTGGCTAAATGGAGTGTGTTGTCCCACTGGTTCTTGATATCAGTAAGGGTCTTTGGAGCCAATGGAGCCTTGCTGCTCTCAGCCTGACTCATGATGGTCTGTATTTTAGCGTCCCCTTCAGGCTTTAGTAAAATGATTTCCTGAAGTAAATAAAGATCTTAGAATCTCATTTGCATTACTTAGAAGAAGTACATATGATACCTTTTTATTTATAAGCATTCTATGTAGATTCCAATTGCAGAGTAGATTTCAGAAATACCTTTTCATTTTTTACGTTGCCCAAAAGATAATGATACCTCCTTACATTATACAGAATCGGTTCTCCGTAAGTATTTGTCAGATTGCTCTTGCTGCATTCCTGCTCTCCTCTTGATTTTCAACTGCCTTCAAATAAGTTATATGCCCAAAAGACCCTGGAAAATCCTTCTTTCTATCCACTCAATTATTTAAGGAAACAACCTGAACAAGACATTTTTATACACCCAAAATGAGACTTAGGGCTTCCCACAGGAAAAAGCAGTGCCCCATGTCAACTCTTGTCTCTCCACTACAACATAATTCATTCCCATTACCTGGTCTTCTCTTTCCCTCCTTTGCTCTAACAATCATCTTCCTCCCTTCTTGGAAATACTACTCCAGATTCACCTCCCCTGGAAAATCTTTCACGTACAATCCCAAATGATTCCAATTACTTCAGTAAGCCTTACCAACTCTTACAGCTCACTATTCAGAACCATTTCTTCCTGTAATAATGCTTCGATTGTGATTTCAATCCTTCTGGGTTCCTTTTAAGCACATGGGCTCCTGTCCCCTGCATTTGTAACTACCAAAGCCTATTGAATCTCTCCTTAGATAAAAAGTGGGCTTAGAGGAGCTTGGGAGTTCCTTGCCCTCTGCAACCCCCTCGGCATGTCATAACCTTTATAAACTACGCAATGTACTCGATATCTAATAACCTTTTGAACCATACATATTTGCTCTGAAGAAGAGTTCCTCTCCAGCCCCGCCTTCACATTGCGGATATGTTTGTACTGACATAAATTCTTTTTATATCCTAGCAAACTCCCACCTGCCACAGCTCCATACGTACTGCCCTTAGAAAGAGAGAATACACCTTCTCTCTTCTGTCTGCCTTAAAATAATTTTAGATCCATCACAGCTCTTCTCTCTTGTAAGCTCAGTCATCTGAATGCCCTCAGCCATTCCACAGTAATCCTATTTTCCATTAAGAAACAAATCTTTGCAGTTTTCCTGTAAATATTTTAAAAATTAGAGTTCATTCTGACCTCTGAAATTTAGTTTCCACAGTTATACCTTTATTTTTTGGATTCTTTCCTCAAGCGGCATTTTGCCTTCAGATGAATTCAAAACCATAAGGGACTCTTTAATCCCTGCTATCCAATGAATTACATCATGTGCAAGATCATTAAAGCTCTGGTCCTCTGTAGGAGGTAACTTATCCTCTTCATCAATTTCACATAATTGTCTCAAAAATGTCTGGTATCTATCAATCAAATGTGTTGATTCCATTATTATTTCTTCTTCTTCAGTAAGCCCATATTCCTTCAAAGAATTGTTCAGCTGGGCCATAGATTCAAATTGTTCCCTGAAAATTCCAAACATCATCGAAAGTTTAGAGGAACCACAATACCATGTAAGAAACCATGTTGGCAGAAAATATATTCATACAGGATTAGCTATACCTTTTTCTAGCTACAGCTTCGCAAAATAGCTCAGTTTTCTCTCCTGGTTTTTCCAGTTCTTTCCATTTCTCTTCTTGACTGGTCAACCATGTGCTCAGATTTCTGTGGTCATCCTGGAGACTAACAGAAGATTACATACGTTAGAATATAAAATAAGCAAAAAGTGTTTCTATGAAGAGAAGGTTGGCATGGATTTTGTAAACCAATCAGGCTTTTACTACATTTTTTTTTTATTCTTTGGTGAAGAATTAATTCGCAACATTAAAATCTGAACAACAGTAGCCTGTATTATAGAATTCTATAGGGGCGCCTGGGTGGCTCAGTCGGTTGAACGTCCGACTTCGGCTCAGGTCATGATCTCATGGTCCATGAGTTCGAGCCCCGCGTCGGGCTCTGTGCTGACAGCTCAGAGCCTGGAGCCTGTTTCGGATTCTGTGTCTCCCTCTCTCTCTGACCCTCCCCCGTTCTTGCTCTGTCTCTGTCTCAAAAATAAATAAATGTTAAAAAAATATATATAGTAGGATTCTATAAAGCAACGAGCTACGCAAACATATCACAAAGAACAGGAAACAAAACATTTTTTGGACTCTCCCCTGAACTACTGCCATATTAGATAATTTGAAGAATTCTCTCAACTTCTATCTTCCTAGGGTCAAACTTAGATTTGAAAACGTATATTTTATTTGTGAAATTTGTGTGTATTGTACATCCCCATGCTAGCTGTACTGATGCACAAAACGTGTAAAGAGATCATTAGAAACATGTTATTTAGCTATCACCTTTACTTCCTACCTTAGTAGCTGTTGCAAGCAGGCATTCAGCTCCTTTGTTCGTGCCTGGCAAATGGACTCCATTTTTTCTAATTCAATTTCTTGATTTATAATCCAACTGTGAAGCTCCTTAACATGTGCTTTGGGCAGATGCTTCTTCACATGACTTAGTACAGTTCCCACCTGCTGTGTTTTACTGCCTCTTCCTTCAAGAGTTAAGAAATCCTTAAGGAAGACAGAAAGTCAGTGATGCTCTACTGGCAAGCTGAAGTGTGGTCTCTACCCCCCCTGTAGCACTTTTCCAAGCTGGTACGTAGACATGTCACCTTTCTAACATCCTATACGAAAGAAAAGCTACGGAGATATGGCTAGCGCCAATGGCAAATGACCAAAAGATAATTTACATTAGTTGTCGAATGTGTGTCTGCATCTGACTTGCTGGATATGACATCAAGCAAAATAATGCTTGTTCATGAAAGTCAGTAGGAGTAAGACTGGGGAAGCTGCATTTTTCTTTCCCGACTCTGCTCAGCTTCTAAATACTTGCTCCCCTCGGGTAATCAACATGTAAAACTACACAGACTATTCTCTATTTAACTCTGTCCAAATAAGAATTTTATTTCAATGTTTGTGTTTCAAGGTTTGAGCATCATTTGTTAAGGCCATGCGACAGACAAAGTTAAAGGCAACAACAACGACAAAAAAGTCAGGACTTAAACTAAAAAAGAAGAAAGGCAATTCTACCAATAAAGAACAGTATCAGCAAAGTAAAGAATCAAACAAGGAATACTTAGTGCCACTCATAAGCTTGAGAGCATGACTCATCATCAAACTACAGTACTAGACAGTCTTCAGTCAGAGAAAGACAAATATCATACGATTTCACTCATATGTGGAATTTAAGACAAAAAACAGACGCACATAAAGGAAGGGAAGGAAAAATAATATAAAAACAGGGAGTTAAACCATAAGAGACTCTTAAATACAGAGAACAAACTGAAGGTTGCTGGAGGGGTGTTGTGTGGGGGGATGGGCTAAATGGGTGGTGGGCCATTAAGGAGGACACTTGTTGGGATGAGCACAGGGTGTTATAAGTTAAGTGATGAATCACTAAATCCTACTCCTGAAATCATTATTATAGCATATGTTAGTTAACTTGGATTTAAATTAAAAGAATAAAAATAAATAAAATCATACAAATAGTGCTTAAAAAACAAAAGGCTAACCCTCCCTAAAAGTACTAGACAATCTAGCCTAAAGTGATGAAGATTTAAGGTGCCATATGCATTTTAAATGCTTGCTTGCACATTACCTTTTATTCCAAGCTGCCCTCCACTACCCTCCGACCAGCTACATGAAAGTCCAAATGAGACTGTTAAAAGAAATGTTACTCAGAAAAAACTTAACAGAAAGTCAAGAGACCTCTCTCAAGAAAGTAAAGAGACTTTGGGGCTCCTGGGTGGCTCAGTTGGTTAAGCGTTCGACTCTTGATTTGGGCTCATGATCTCGCGGTTTGTGAGTTTGAGTGCAGCATTGGGCTTTGAGCTGACAGTGGGAAGCCTACTTGAGAGTCTGAGTCTCTCTCTCTCTCTCCCAACCCCAAAATAAATAAGTAAATACTACAAAAAAAAAAAAAAAAAAAAAAAAAAGGAAAACCAACACTTAAAAAACAAAAGGAAAAGTAAAGGGACATCCAAGTCCACATTAGGCAAAGCCTTTATTTTGTATGAAATATGATTTTACCAAAACCGGATTCACCAGTACACCCTGTTAAACAGCATCTTAGAACAGGTGTGAAAACAGAAATTGCTTAAGTGCCTTGCACCCTGACCCCGTAAATATGGAGTTTCAAAAATTTGGGAAAAAGTCGGTTATTTGGAAACATTATCTCTATGTAGAGAAATGAGCAAGTCAAAGTAATTATTATTTTATCTAGTTAAATACAGTTCTATGCCTCTAGTATGTTAGCTTTGATAAATTTTGATTAAAATTTACATATATCTTACAGAAAGTTTTTGCAGCTTTTGCTCCACACTCTTTTTTGTTTCTGATGATTCAAAACACTCCTTAAGGTTCATTTTAATGTTGCCAAACCAGTCATTAAAGTTCTTGCACTGATCTGTAGGAAAAAACAAAAGAAGCTATATCCATTCAAGGAAGACTTTAGACCCCTTGTTAAAGTGAGAGGCTTTGAAACTCGCTTCACATAACGTGGGTACAACAAGTCATTGTGTAAGGTGGTAATAAGTTGAAGCCCAATTTTGAGGTTAATAGATTTCTCAAAAGTAATTATGGTATATTTTCTATACCCGACCTCCTTTCCAAGCACACAGTACCCCCACAGACACTCGTAGGGACAGCATGCTCACAGGCACATCACCAGACTCACTCACCACAGTGAGTGAGCAGGTCGAATGTGAGGATGTTGGTGACCTTCCTTCATGAAATAAAGATTTGGGACTTGAAAGAAATAGATGTCATATGATAGGCGTATAGATCAGTGAGTGCTTCCCCCAAAAGATTTATGTGAGTAAATCCTAAATAAATAAGTACATAAATAAATCCTTTTCCTTAAATAGAATCTCTGCAACCATCTCTCAGTGAAGTTTAGATAAGCCTTCATGTTCGCAATATTTATTCATACTTCAAGATTCCCAGAAAAAACAGTAATGCGCTCACCATTCAATAACTCACTATTCAATAACTTACCATTCAATAACTTAGAAAAGTGATCTTGCAAAACACTTTTTTTGGTATTAAATAAATCACTGACACTTTCATATTGCTTTTTTAATTCAGAGAGTTCAGGAGTCAGACAACCTATTTGATTCTCCAGTAACATCATACTGTGCTTTTGCTGTAGGATTTGCTGTTGTATCTCCTAAATACATAAACAAACAACCATTAAATCTCAAAATGCGTTCAATTTATACATAGTAGAATAGATCTCCATTGTTTTTGTAAAACTCTAGATGATTATTCTATTGAGTGGATTCGCTTTATCTTAGCCGGTAAATGTATACTGCAACACAAATTAACATCAAATAATTACTGCCCTCAAAGCAATTCAACTAAATAAACACAAATCGTTTTTCTGAGGTTTTTCCCCCAACTTTCATTTTTTTGAATAGTTACTACTTTTCATTAACTTCAAGAGGCCAAAGTCATCAGAAATAAGCGTGAAAATAAATCTGAACCACAGAAGACAAGCAGCTGGGACATACCTCTAGTTTAGTAAAGATCTCTAAGCTGTCAGAAGGAGACAGGGCTTTTAACAGGGACTCAGTCATTCCGATCTGAGTCTTGGCTTGGTCGAGATCCTCCCTTAGCTCAGCTGTATGGCCACTGAGCGCAGAGCAGGTGGATTCTCCTGTTAAATGCATTTTTACATTTTCTATCTTGTTTAAAACAGAGGACTCCATGACCTGAAATCATGATATATATGAAGTCAAATTAACAAATTTATTTCACTAGATTTTAAGACAACTGCATTGCTAGAGAATGAGTTGAGATGTTGAATTAATTCCTCATTGTTCTACATCACTGATACAATTTAAATTGTTTCAAAAAGAATAACATGAAAAACTGAGATTGACATTCTGTCTTTGTTCTAAAAAACTAATTTGTGCGCTGGGTGGGGGGGGGGGGGGGCGGTGTTGGGGGTGGGGCGGGAATGTGCCTGGATGGCTCAGTCGGTTAAGCGTCTGACTCTTGATTTCGGCTCAGGTCATGATCTCACGGTTCATGAGTTCAAGCCCCAAGTGGGGATACACTCTCCCTCACTCTGCCCCTCCCTCGCTTGCTCTCTGTCTCTCAAATAAATAAATAAACTTTAAAAATAAACTAATTTGAAAATCCTACCCCCCCCCAAAGCAAGTTTTATCTAGCATAACAATTGAGGTACCATCTCATGGCACTCATTTGAAAATGTATTAAAACATACAGAAAAATTGGGACGCCTGGATGACTCAGTAGGTTGAGCGTCTGACTTCGGCTCAGGTCATGATCTCACGGTTTGTAGTTCGGGTCCCACGTCAGGCTCTGTGCTGACGGCTCAGAGACTGGAACCTGCTTCCGATTCCATGTCTCCCTCTCTCTCTGCCCCTCCCCTGCTCATGCTCTGTCTCACTCTCTCTCTCTCAAAAATAAATAAACATTTAAAAAACTACAGAAAAGTAAATAGCCAGCATTTATTGAGCATTTATTATGTACACAACAGCATTGTGGTAAGCACTTGATGGACAAAATTCAGGCTTTAGAATGTTAACTAACTTGACTTGCCCAAGATCATAAAGCTAGCTGATGACAGAGCTGGGACCTCACCCAGAAAGTCTGACTCCAGAGCTCATACTCAGCCACCATATGCTCTACCTAAATAAAAATTGTAACAAATCTCTTCACACAACAGAAAATCACACTTTGGTCCATCTCCCTGCTTCCTCCATCTAGCCATTAATAAACATAGAATCACACGAGTCATATTCTCCTTCTTATGGCCAAAGGACACTCAAGAGGAAACCCTTTCCTTCAAACAGAAGCATGACAACATCTCCAGCTCCACACAAGAGGCCTGGAAATAAGTTAATAAAACAATAAAAAAATATATACTTACTCTAAACAAACATAATGAACTATGCCAAGTATTAAAAATTCAGTTGGACTTAATATAGGAATTGAATAAAGATGAACTAAATAATGATCCTAATTTTATTTAAAAAAAATTTTTTTTAATGTTTATTTGTTTTTGAGAGAGAGAGACAGAGAGACAGAGTGCAAGTGGGGGAGGGGCAGAGACAAAGGAGACACAGGATCTGAAGCAGCTCCAGGCTCTGAGCTGTCAGCACACAGCCCAACCCAGGGCTTGAACCCACAAGCCATTAGATCATGACCTGAGCCGAAGTTGGACGCTTAACTGACTGAGCCACCCAGGCGCCCCCTAATTTTACTTTAGGTTTAAGATTTAGAATTCTGGTTTATGGACATGAGTTACTTCAGAGTGCTTTGATTGCAACTGTTAAATAAAAATTCTCTTACCTGCAATTCAAGAGGCGTTTCGCTGCTTTGAAGCAGAAACTGTATTTTAGCCACTCTTTTAGAAAACTCTGAAGATTTTTGTTCGTGGACTTGTAACTCTTCCTAAAACATAATATTAGTGGATAATACCTTTTTATCTTATACCTTATTTTCTGGTACTCATGATTATGATTATTAATATATAGAAACCGAGAGAAACTTTGGATTTCCCCAAATCCCTTGTTTTTTGAATGAGTCCTGGGAGTCACAAACCCAAGTGGCTTTATGAGTCAGGAAAATGTTATAATTGAGCAAAGCATTCCAGCTAGAAGACGACAGAGAGGGGCCAGGCTTGTGCTATATCAGAATGCAGTGCCTGCATCACATGTCATACATCTGTACACATAAACTGTGCCCGCATGTGCACGTGCACATGTGCAAGCACTACACACACACACACACACACACACACACACACACACACACACACACACACACACACACTGTTGGCAGAATTTGGCTCACAGGCTGGTAGTTTACAGTCCTTAACTTCAAAGTTTTAAACAACGCATTTCAAGGCATTTTTAAGGAACTTGTTCATTTACACCTAGAAAATCATAATTTCTATCATCATATACACAGGAAACTCGTAAATCTCTACACTTTCTGGAAACCTTTTCCAAGTGTATAAAAGTGGATATGTGAATTTAAGAATGAATAAAATAACAAAGATTTGAGGAAAAAAAATGAGACGGGAAGCATTAGACCTGGCATATTGTAAAGGCTTCATGTGCACATACATACATTTTTCTGTTACATTGGACCACATATAATTGCCAATATTTGAATGTTTTCTGATCTACAAAGGTAGAGATTTTATATGATCCAAATGAATAATATATAAACAATTAGAAAAAATTCTTCCTAGTGTTAAAATAGACAAATTCTTTCCAAATGGCAAAACCTGAGATTACTGTTTTTTAAAAACTATCCTTTTTTGAAGACAGATACCATATGTTTTCACTCTTAATGTGGATCCTCAGAAACTTAACAGAAGACCACGGGGGAGGGGAAGGAAAAAAAAAAAAGGCTAGAGAAGGAGGGAGCCAAAACATAAGAGACTCCTAAAAACTGACAACAAACTGAGGGTTGATGGGGGGTGGGAGGGAGGGGTGGGTGGGTGATGGGTGTTGAGGAGGGCACCTGTTGGGATGAGCACTGGGTGTTATAGGGAAACCAATTTGACAATAAATTTCATAAAAAAAAAAAAAAAAAAGAAGAAGCTCTATAAAGATTCTGATACTCGGTCTGGTATTTTTTTCTAATCTTTCGGAGGGAGAGACTGCTTGATTCAAATTATGAAGGTTCATAATCATGATCTAGATCAGGGGTTAATAGTCTAAGGGCTGGTAGTCTGTTTTTATAAATAAAGTTTTATGGGAACCCAGTTACTTTCAAGCATTTATGTACCGTCTATGACTGAGTGCTTTTATGCTACAACAGCAGCATTAATCAATTGTGACAACTGTGACCAAATGATCTACAAGCTTAAAATATTTACAATTTGGCCCCTTAAAAAAAAAATCTGCCAACCCCTGAGACAGGGGTTCCCACTTGGGAACAATTATGCATTTGGTGGGGTGTCTTCCAGGAGTTATTAATGTTGCTTATACCATACAATGCTTCTGATAGTCTGGTGAATCCTGTGGACCCTTTGCATAATAATATTTTATTATTTATTTATTTATTTATTTATTTATTTATTTTTGAATGCATAATAATATTTTAAAAACAAAAGATAAATTATGTAGAAATATAAAGGAAAACAATTATATTGACTTACAGTTATCAAAGTATTAAAAATAACTTGTGCTATAGTAATATGTATGTTTCTATATTAATACCTTAAATAATAAGATCTAGCAGTGAGTCTACTAACAGCCATAATTTCAAAGTAGTGAAAAGGGTAACAGTTACAACTAGATAATGACCCCCAAATACCTGTGACTTTCTTGATAACAAAGTCACATACAACGTTCATCCTGCTATGTTTGTTGACTATATTCATAACTGAAACACATTATATTTTGGTTAGATGCAAGGTAAAGATGCAATTTTCCCCATATAAGGTCATTTTATCCACTAACCACTCGGGTGTCTGGGAACCCCAGATTAATAATACCTGCTAACATCTTCCTACATATCAAAGGAAACAAGAGAATTGCGGTCCCACTCAAGGGATAATGAAAGAAATAAAACATTTCTTGGTGATTTCTCTATGCTGCTTCAAGAAAGCAAGCTCAATATTCAATGTCAACTGTGTACAAAAAGAGCATACATTTTATCTGTTCAATTACCTTCAGCTTTTCTCTTTCTTCTTCAGTCAGTTGATGTAATTCCACTTTTCGAAGGACCTTTTCAGTCCACTCATCAATGACATTTTTTAAGTTAAAAAGCTTGTCCCATAAAGCTAGAGCTCGACCAAGATTTTCATAGTAGTCTTCGGTTTTTTCATTTATCTGCCATAATTAAAAAACAGAAATAACACATTTAGTGGTAAAAAAAAAAAAAAAGTATGAAAACCATTGTTTCAGTCACACATTATTTTAAAATAAAAATTTGCCTTTGCTTGTTGAACAATTTGCTTTATTTATCAACAACAAAAAAAATGTGCTTTAACACATAACATAGTTCTTTCTTCCACAAAAAAAAAAAAAACCAACTTTGCTGCCACTTACAGGCAACTGAAAGCAATCATCTTCCTAATTTCTAACACGCAATAAATTAAAGGTGTTTTTAAAAACTCAGATGAAAATATAACACAAATTCTTAATTTGTAATTCATAACAATATAAGTATTACTCAACCAAAACTGTATTAAATACATAGTTGAGCATGAATATCCTGCATGAATGGTTAATATATTAACTACTTTATTTTAAATAAGTTGTGTATGTGCTTTTATATCTGCGTGTATAGACCCATTTGTTAGTAGCGTCTAACTCTGCAGGTAAAATTAATAATTCCTAAGTCATAAATTTTATATTATTTGAACATTTTTACAATGAACCCTTTTGAACTTTGTAATTAGATAAAAATACTAAAGATACAACAGAGAAGATCGATTTGTTATCAAAGAGGATAGTTAATGAATTAAATTGTCACTCACATCAAGCCATCTATCCACAATAATATTAGCTTCTTTCTCAAAAGGAGGCTCTTCAAAACTTCTCATTTTATTTAGATGAAATTGTAGGTTTCTACAGACCTGGTTAATCTTGTCTACAACTTCTAAATGTTCATTAAATTCTTCTTTGACAATTTCAATCTGTAAAAAAAGTTAGGTTAACACATTTTTGATAGATTTACATAGAAAAATTAGTAAGAACCAAAATTCTATTATTGGCTATTCAGCTTAAAAACAATATAGGGACACCTGGTGGCTCAGTTGGTTAAACATTGGACTCCTGGTTTTGGCTCATGGCAGAATCTCTTGCAGTTTGTGAGTTTGAGCCCTGCATTGGGCTCTGTGCTGACAATGCAGAGGCTACTTAGGATTCTCTCTCCCCCTCTCTCTCTGCCTCTCCTCCCCTCACCTCAAATAGATAAATAAACTTAAAAAAAAAAATCCACAACATCGTAACAGAGGATACTCCGTATTAATACTTTACATTAATACTTTAATATGTACTTTGTACATTATCTTTTCTAAAGCAGGCTGTTATTTTCCCACTTTCTCAATAAAAAGTTTTTAGAATCCTAACCATCTCATTTACCAGTAATCCTACACCAAAATTTCTTCCCACGCTGCATGATGAAATAATTGTAACAATCTAAAGCCATGTTTCCTGTCCAGGTGAAATAACAGTCTACAAAAAAACAAAACAGAACAAAAACCTTCATTCAATAGTATAAAAAAAGGCAGTTCCTAGATTCCTCTAACAGTAATCATCTGTGGAAGTTGAAGAACCATGCTCATCTGAATAAAACAGAACTCTAATGTATCTTTAATACATCATTTCTCGCTTTCTTTCTTTATTTGAGAGAGAGACAGAAAGAGAGAGAACAAGACGGGGAGGGTCAGAGAGAAGAGAAAGAATCCCAAGCAGTCTCTGCAACATCAGTACAGAGCCCGAGGTGGGGGCTTGAACCCATGAATTGTCAGATCATGACATGAGCCGAGATCAAGAGTTGGACACCTAACTGATTGAGCCACCCAGGTGCCCCCCAATATCATTTTCTTCAATATATGAAATTTATTGTCAAATTGGTTTCCATACAACACCCAGTGCTCATCCCAAAAGGTGCCCTCCTCAATACCCATCACCCACCCTCCCCTCCCTCCCACCCCCCATCAGCCCTCAGTTTGTTCTCAGGTTTTAAGAGTCTCTTATGCTTTGGCTCTCTCCCACTCTAACCTCTTTTTTTTTTTTTTTTTCTCCTTCCCCTCCCCCATGGGTTTCTGTTAAGTTTCTCAGGATCCACATAAGAGTGAAACCATATGGTATCTGTCTTTCTCTGTATGGCTTATTTCACTTAGCATCACACTCTCCAGTTCCATCCACGTTGCTACGAAGGGCCATATTTCATTCTTTCTCATTGCCACGTAGTACTCCATTGTGTGTATAAACCACAATTTCTTTATCCATTCATCAGTTGATGGACATTTAGGCTCTTTCCATAATTTGGCTATTGTTGAGAGTGCTGCTATAAACATTGGGGTACAAGTGCCCCTATGCATCAGTACTCCTGTATCCCTTGGGTAAATTCCTAGCAGTGCTACTGCTGGTCATAGGGTAGGTCTATTTTTAATTTTTTGAGGAACCTCCAACACTGTTTTCCAGAGTGGCTGCACCAATTTGCATTCCCACCAACAGTGCGAGAGGGTTCCCGTTTCTCCACATCCTCTCCAGCATCTATAGTCTCCTGATTTGTTCATTTTGGCCACTCTGACTGGCGTGAGGTGATATCTGAGTGTGGTTCTGATTTGTATTTCCCTGATGAGGAGCAACGTTGAGCATCTTTTCATGTGCCTGTTGGCCATCCGGACGTCTTCTTTAGAGAAGTGTCTATTCATGTTTTCTGCCCATTTCTTCACTGGACTATTTGTTTTTCAGGTGTGGAGTTTGGTGAGCTCTTTATAGATTTTGGATACTAGCCCTTTGTCCGATATGTCATTTGCAAATATCTTTTCCCATTCCGTTGGTTGCCTTTTAGTTTTGTTGATTGTTTCCTTTGCTGTGCAGAAGCTTTTTATCTTCATGAGGTCCCAATAGTTCATTTTTGCTTTTAATTCCCTTGCCTTTGGGGATGTGTCAAGTAAGAAATTACTGTGGCTGAGGTCAGAGAGGTCTTTTCTTGCTTTCTCCTCTAGGGTTTTGATGGTTTCCTGTCTCACATTCAGGTCCTCTATCCATTTTGAGTTTATTTTTGTGAATGGTGTGAGAAAGTGGTCTAGTTTCCACCTTCTGCATGTTGCTGTCCAGTTCTCCCAGCACCATTTGTTAACCCCCAATATCATTTCTAACTTGGAAGGTAAAATACTGTATTATCAAAAGGCCGATGGTCTTAAACTACAAAATAAAATTTGAGTGTTGACGAATGTAATGTTTCACTCAGCTTTCCAGTCTTACCTGAGCATTTTTAACAACAATATAAAATTTGAAAATAGATTTCTCATAGGCAAACACCTAAAAAAGTATACACTGCAGGGGACTTCCATTTCTGGAAATATGGAGTAGACATAATTTTCCCTATTCTTCCCATTAAGTACAACTAAAATCCCTGGATATCATATAAGAAACAAACTTAGTAAGAATGAAAAGTGGAGAGTTCAAGAAGTGGAGAGTTCAAGACCAGCTCCTGAACACCAATTTGGTGGTAAGTTCCCTGAATTTTCTTTTTCCCTTAGACAGATAGATAGATAGATAAAATTTATATGGCATGCTGAACAAACTAGAGGACCTAAAACATTTGAAAAAGAAGAAGAAAGTAGGAACAATCGGTCTACCTGATTTTAAGACTTATCATAGAGGTACAGTAATAAAGATAATGTGGTCTTGGCAAAGAGATAGACACATAGATCAATGGAAAAGAACAGTGAACTGGAAGGGGACCCAAAGAGTTTGCCCAACTGATTTTTGACAAAGTGCAAAAGCAATTCAATGGAGGAAAGAGAGCCTTTTCAATATATGGCATTGGAGCAACTAGACATCTATAGACCTAAGTCTCATACCTTATATAGAAACTTACTCTAAATGGATGACGGGCTTAAGTGTAAATCATAACACTATAAAACTTCTAGGAAAAAAAATATGAGAAAATCTTCAGGATCTTGAGCTACACGAAGACTCTTAGATTTTAACACCAAAAGTACAATGCATGAAAGCAGAAAACGATAAATAGTACTTTACTGAAATGAAAACCTTTTGCTTTGCAAAAGACCCTGTTATGAGGATGAAAAGACAAGCTCCAGTTTAGGAGAAAGTATTTGCAAATCGCCTAACAAAGGGTTAGTATCTAGAACAGAAGAAGAATGCTCAAAACGCAACAGTAACAAAACAAAACAAATCTAATTAGTGTAAATAAGCAAAAGATATGAAGAGATAATTCCCCCAAGATGACATACAGATGGCCAACAAGCACGAGAAAAGATTATCAATACCATTAGCAATTAGGAAGATGCAAATTAAAACCATAATGTGATACCACTACATACCTACCAGCATGAGTTAAAAAAAAAAAATTGAGACAGCATCTAATGCTGGCAACAATGCAGAGAAACTGGATCATTCCACAATGCTGGTGGGAGTAGTTGGGCAGTTTCTCTAAAAACTAAATACACGATTAACATACAGGCCAGCAACTGCACTCCTACACAGTTAACCCTGAGAAATAAAAACTTACATTCACATAAAGACCCCTATATGAATGTGTTTATAGCAGCTTTACTTGCAATAGCCCGAAATTATAAACAACCCAGATGCCCTTCAGCGGCGAGTAATGGAACAAACTGTGGTTACATCCATACCATGGAAAACTACACAGCAAGAAAAGGGAACAAACTACCAACACATGCAAGAATCTGAGTGAATCTCCAGAGAATTATGCTGAGTGTGAAATAGCCAATTCCCAAGTTACATACTGTATGTGTATGTACAGGAGGAAAAGGAGTAGGGCTATAAAAGGACAGCATGAGGGATCCTCGTGGTGATGGAAGCATTCTTGATCTTGACTGTATCAATGGCAGTGTCCTGACTGCAATATTGTACTACGTCGTTTTATAAGATTTAACATTGGGGAAACTTACAGTAAAGGGTCCTCAGGATTTCTCTGTATAATTTCTTACAACCGCATGTGAATCTATAATTATCTCAAAATAAAAATTTAATTAAAATAATAAAAACTGAGGAGTATTACTCAGCGATCAAAAAGAATGAAATCTTGCCATTTGCAACTACGTGGATGGAACTAGAGGGTATTATGCTAAGGGAAATTAGAGAAAGACAAATATCATATGACTTCACTCATATGAGGACTTGAAGATAGAAAACAGACGAACATAAGGGAAGGGAAGCAAAAAGAATATAAAAACAGGGAGGGGGACGAAACATAAGAGAGTCTTAAATATGGAGAACAAACACAGGGTTACTGGAGGGGTTGTGGGGGGGGGGAAGGGCTAAATGGGCAAGGGGCATTAAGGTATCTACTCCTGAAATCATTGTTGCACTATTTGCTAACTAACTTGGATGTAAATTATAAAAAATAAATAAATTATAGAAAGAAAAAGAAAGATAAAATAATAATAATAATAACTGAATAAAAATTCTAAAATAGAAAAAAAATTACTGGGGGGGTTTCTGTCTCCTGACTGGATGCTGAATGATACATCTTCAAAGCTGATTGCAAACTCCAGTGTTTTTCCTCCTGGCACAAGCCTCTGCAATGGACATAATACATTTTTGTTCAATCAAATGGAAAAAGAATTTGTTCAATTATATGGCGTAATTTTCAATACATTCAAAGACCTCTGTTGTTACATTGACATATGCCGCCACTGGGTGAAGAAAAAAGAAAAAGCAGGAGAGGGTATCTTTAGCACTGACGGGAACTGTGGGTTTTGTTCCACAATACATTGAAAGGGTAGAATAAAGGAAAGTAGGCTCACTCTGTCTTTTCCCAAACTTGAACGGTCCCCTGACATTCTAGCCTTTAGTCTTACTCTTGCACTTCTGTCTTTCATTAAAGAGAGTGGAAATCTGGCCCCATATCCTAGATAAACATCCAGGTTTCTATGGTTTGAAAGACAAAAGTTCTCAGTGATATCATATTTCAGCCACTGGTGCAAAGCATCACACTACAAATACATACTACAGAAATGGACTGTTTCTGAAGACGGTATGTAATTCATCACAAAATATAATTTTACATCACAAAGTAACGTATTATTCCAGCAAATATGTAAACTGCTCATATGCCAGACACCATACGAAAAGATTCTCAATATAATATATAAATGCTTAGGCTCTTATACATTTCATAAAGGGAACTCGTGATTTTATTAATTTTTAAAATGCCTTTGTGACCAAACCTCTACAGATGAGAAAGGGGGAAGAGACAACGCAAAGTTAATTTTTATTTCCGCCATATATGTATTTCAAACATTTACAGAGAAGGCAATATTATGATGATTGAAACATGACTTTGTAGTCACACAGCTCTGGGATTAAATCATGATTATGCCATTTATCAGCCATATAATCTTGAGAAAGTCACTTAACCTCTATCCTCACTTTTTGCCTTGGTTACAGAGGAAGATGCTAATCTGTCCAAATTCCAAGACATAAATTAGACGTTACTGGTAAGCAGGATCAGCGTGCCTGAGAAATACAATATGTGGATATGGTTCTTTTTTCTGCTTCTTATCATTTAACAGGTAAGATCCTTGAGACCAGCATTATGAACCTATCTTGACATAAGATGAAGAACCCAGGTCCCTGTATCCATATCTGAGCTACTCTGTGATAAGATTCTAAGACTTGGATTTCGATCTGGAGGACAAAAAGGCCTTGTAAGCATTTAGGCTGGCCTGATGCTTGAACCACATCTTCCCAGAGAACCTGCTGGGGTATTGGGCCCTCACGCAACTTACAATAAAGCAATACTATTTGTTCTTATTTTTTGAGTATGTATCTCCTTTGACAATCCCACAAGAAATCGGGAAAACTGACAGGGCAGGGTGAGGAATTCCTTTGTTCTTCATTCTTAACACCGTGTAAATAACATTACAAACCCTACAGTTACTTCTAAAATTCTCTAAACCTTGGTTTTCTCATCAATATAACAGGGTTAATACTTAACCCTTGAAGGATTATTTGGGAATGAAACCATACAATAATGTGTGAAGAACTTGGCACATGATGGCCAAGCCATCAATGGCCGAAGCTTTTACTGTCATCACCGTTATCATTTTTAGTAGTGGTAGCAGTGTTACTTAAAACCTCAAAGCCACAGGGCGCCTGGGTGGCGCAGTCGGTTAAGCGTCCGACTTCAGCCAGGTCACGATCTCACGGTCTGTGAGTTCGAGCCCCGTGTCGGGCTCTGGGCTGATGGCTCAGAGCCTGGAGCCTGTTTCCGATTCTGTGTCTCCCTCTCTCTCTGCCCCTCCCCCGTTCATGCTCTGTCTCTCTCTGTCCCAAAAATAAATAAATGTTGGGGGAAAAAAAACAAAAAACAAAAAAACCTCAAAGCCACATGATACTCTTATTTGCAAATAAAACCAATTTTGCTGGCCTCAGGATTTTCCAGCTTCTGAGGCAAGTCAGTCATTGGAGTGGAGGGGGATATGGTTTGGCCAGTGAAGAAAGAAGGAAATTAGTACATTTTAAAGTGCTGCAAGGAATGTCTTTGGTATTAAGAATCTTCCATATTTAAGATTAATCCTAGAAGTAAAATATTTGGTCAAATGGGAGGCGTATTTTCAAGGATCTTGAATAATACTGTCAAAATGTTTTCCAAAAGAGTAGTGTCAATATGCTCTCTGACCAGCAACATAAAGAGCAGACATCTCATTGACTATCAAAAGGCCAACAGAGGTATTTTGGAGTAGCTTTGGTTTCCTTTGACTACTCATGAGGTTCAACTATGTCTCTTTTTTTTCACAATTGCCAATTTGTTTCCTGTGTACAAATATCCACTTGGATCTCAGTGGTTTACTCACTAATTTCTAAGAGTTCTCTGTACGTTACTGTAAACCTTACTCGCTCACATTTATGAAAACTCTTTTCCACCCTACAGCATTATTTAAAATAATAAAAAATTAAACTTTATTATACTAGCTTCCATTTATGAGGACGTGTTTAAATGAACTATATTATTACTATATATTTTGCATATGTGAAATCATATGCACAGGAATAATTTATTAAAAGTCCTCATTCTTTGATCTATCCATGGTTAAAATTGCTGTTGCTCTGTCCTTATCCATACCAGCCTATTTTCATAATAAACTTTGTTGTGACAGGCAAAACAAAGTTAGAAGTTAAAAAATGAAATAAAATTGCTGTTGAAATAAGAAACTATGAATTTTTATGTTAGTTAATAAGAAACCATAGAGGCTGTTGTTCTAAACCCCATAGTGATGGTATTTGGAGGTGGGTCCTTTGGCAGGGCATGAGGTCATGAGGGTGAAACCCTCATACATAGAATTAGTGCCCTTATAAAAGAGACCCTAGAGAGTTCTCTTGCCCTTTCCTCCATCTAAGGACACAGCAAGAAGACAGCCATCTATGAACCAGGAAGCAAGGCCCCACCAGACCCCAAATCTGCAGGGACCTTGCTTTTGTACTTCTCAACTTCCAGAACTGTGAGAAATAAATTTCTGTTGTTTATTTTATTAAAAAAAATTTTTTAATGTTTATTTATTTTTGAGAAAGACAGAGAGACAGACTGCAAGCTGGGGAGGGGCAGAGAGATGGAGACACAGAATCTGAAGCAGGCTCCAGGCTCTGAGCCGTCAGCACAGAGCCTGACGCGGGGCTCGAACTCATGAACCATGAGATCATGACCTGAGCTGAAGTCAGACGCTTGACCAACTGAGCTACCCAGGCGCCCCAAATTATTGTTGTTTATAAGCCATCCAACGTATGGTATTTTTTTTCATTACAGCCTGAAGAGAGTAGGACAGAAATTGGTACAGAGCAGTGGGGTACTGCTGTAATAAATACCAAAAAATGTAGAAGAGGCTTTAGAACTGGGTTATGGGTAGAGGCTGGAAGACTTTTGAGAAGTCTGCTAGAAAAAGCCAGTATTGCCCTGAAATGATGGTTAAGGGCGATTCTGGTGAGGGCTCAGAAAGAAAAGAGGAGAGCTGAGAGAAAGTCTCAATCTTCTTACAGAATAACTAAGTAATGATGAACAGAATGTAGATACTAAAGGAATATAGACACTAAAGGAATGTAGATACTAAAGGCCATTTCGATGAGGTTGCAGACAGAAATGAGGAACATGATGTTGGATCTGGAGAAAAGGAGATACTTGTTATCAAGTGGCAAAGAACTGGACTGAACTGTGTTTGTGTTCTTGTGTTTTTGTGGAAGGTAGAACGAGCTAGCAATGAAATTGAATATTTAGCTGAAGTTATGTCTTTGGCAAAGTGCTGAAGATGTGACCTGGCTCCTCCTTGACTGCTTACAGCAAAAGGTAAGAAAACATAAATGATTCAAAGATGGAATTGCTAAGTAAAAGGGAAGCAGAACTGAAAAATCTGGAAAATTCTCAGTCTATCCATATTCATACCATATTGCCAAAAAATGAGAACACTAACACAATGGCCAAAAGACCCTTTCATAAGGAGATTGGTATAGACCAGCCATCTCAACAGAAGGCACGCATTAGTCTTCAAGACAGGAGAAGAATGACCCAAAAGTGACTCAGAGACCATCAGGCTGCCCCTCCCATCATAGGCCCAGAGCAAACTGGCCCAGGGAACAACATGGCTGCCTCTGCCCAGCATTCAAAGGATGGGGTCAACCTGGCAGATCCACAAGTATGGCACCCCAGCCCAACAGTGCTTCTGGGTGATGAAGTAAGTTTTATTCATCAGATAAATAACTTATCCAGAAAGTACAGTTCACAGTTATAGGTGGCAGGAGGAATGCTCATATACCCGAGAAGAGAGAGTGTTCACAGCCATACACAGGGTGGGTCATTAGGACTAACACTCATTTAGGTGCTGATGAAGTCCTAGGCACTTTACAGTTGTTACTTCACCTGATCAGGAAAGGAAAGACTTTCTATTGGTAATGGGATTCCACTTAACGAGACAAAGGCAGGGATTCCAGAACTGAGGAGGATTAGCACAAATCAAGAATAGTTGCAAGTCAAGAGAGACTAGATATCTGTTCAGTATACAAGGTAGGGACTCAGGATCTGTGAATAAGGCAGATTTTGATCCTGACACAATAGTACACGTTGGGAAACTGGTATCAGGGCCATAGCAGAAGAGTAGCTATGTAAATTGGGACACAAGGTTGAGGTCAATCTTGTAAGGTTGGTCATGTTGAATTTACTGGGAATGAAGAAAACCCACAGCTCTTTAAATCCCCTGGGATGATGACAGGATCCTTCTAGATCCCAAGACCACCAAAACCCAAAGCTACCTCTGCTGGATGGAAGCAGACAGGTTGCTTCTGAGCACTGTCTGCTCATGGTTTTGGTGGCCTTCCTCATTTAAATCTCATAGGAAACCAGTTACACAGTCACATATTGTACAACTGGTGTCCAAACAAGGCTCTCTGTGATTGATCAGTTCCAAGAAACTGAGTCTGAGAAAGCGAGTCTCAGACTAAGGCTATTCCTCATCTATAGCTCTGGTCATGTGTCTGCACCCTGCACCTTCGGCTTCAGGGATAAGAGTTCTAGATAAAGACTAAATTGTCTGCAGGCATCTGGTTGATTCTCTCTCATCAAACCATAAAGCCGCTAGGAAAAGCAACTTCCTGGTGTGCAGTCACATCGTGTAGCAGGCAGTGTCCTTCAACGATTCCATTCTTCTGCCATTCTGGTTGATAACCACATAAAATCGCAGAAAATAATGACACCTAGTGTCCAAAAGTGTTACTCTTCTTCGAATATGCTGTGATTGCTTAGGCTATGAATACAGATGGAACAACATGGACATACACTCACACACCTTTACAGAAAGCCAATAAATAAAAACATAATTATTCCTTTGTCTGCTAATAACAGAGGGGTTTTCCCACTACCTTCATTCTCTCAAGCCTAAAATGAAGCCTCAGTTTCCTTTTGGGTAGAAGGTCAATGCAAAGACTGTCGAAACTGTACAGAGGTAGGAGCAGGGGTGACCCCAGACTCCAGCAGAACCACACCAACAGTATCAAGAACCAAACAGAAGCAACCTAGCGTTAACTAGGGGACTGGGATTTTTTCAAGCCCTAGTAATAAATTTAGTAAGGTCTTAGATATCTAGTAAAACAGTCACCGTTCTTGTAAGCCGAGTTTCAAAAATGACTCCATTTATAATATCCTCTTTATTGTTGAGGCCACGGTGTAGAGTTCCCTTTGGAATCTGGACTCACCTCTGCTATCCTTTTCTTCAGGTTCTCTTTTCCCATGTAGGAAGCCTGAAGGGAGATGACATTCTCTTCTTTTTGAATCAAAGTTGTCAAGACACTTTTAAAATTCTGATACTGTTTTAAGAGCTCCAAGACTCTTTCACATTGGTCAAGGCTATGGAAAAAAAAAAAAGAAGAAAAAAGTAAAACAGGTAAATCTCTAAGAATAGGGAAACCATTCTCTCTCTTTGTAAGTATCCTACAATAACGACTAATACGTTACAGAAGGATTTTTCCTCTTGACATGGTTCCGCATATTGTTTTACCAATTTAACCTAAGAATGATGGCATACATACTTATCTGGCAAAGGGATGGTCTAAAAAAGCACTGGATTATGATTTTCACTACTTCAATACCAAAAAAAAAAAAAAAAAAAAAAAAAAAATTACCAGATGTAGCTCTAGGAAGAAACACAGGATTCATAATCTTAAGGAATCGGCATCTCAGTTTCATCATTAACCAAACTATATCTTGGAAAACAGGGCCTCCCTAGCACTATTCTTGGAGATTGTTTCCATACTAATTCAGCAAGTCACAGTTTGTTTATGTCTATTTGCTCATTCTAGAGTTAGCCCTTTGAAAAAAGTAAAGTAATACAAATAATGAAGCAGTTAGGAGACCTGATTTCTAGTTACGGCTGGCACTAATCAGTCATGTGACTTTAGCCTCTTTGGACCTCAATTTCGTTCCTGTGCAAAATCAAAGGGTACAGTAGATTGAATACCACAGACAGGCTTTATCTTAACTTCTGTACATTCAGGTTCCAGTAGAAAACAGGAGGTGCCCTCAGACAGAGTTCTGTGTAAAAGGACCACTGATGCGGGCAGAGTTAAGGGAAACTTTCAGGGAGCCGAGACACGAACTAGAGAAAAACAGATACACCACTCGGCCTCAGGGGAAAGGGGGAAGTGCCCTGAGCCAGAGAGGAGGCTGCCAGTAGGGGCTGCCAGAACCACCTGCTGGAAAGGGAGGGGGTTAAGATCGCCTTGACCTCTCTCTCTCTGCTTGTCTTCAAATCTCCTGCTAGTAACTTCCTGTCCTAACTGGACCCCTTGGCTTGGCTGGTACAGTCAGCTAGGGATCAGCCCTCCTGACCACTTCTACCTCCAGACAGAGAGTTAGGGAAAGAAGGCATGGATGGAGAACATTCAGCAGAATCACCAACCGGTGTGATTAAGTTAAGGATTAACTTAAAATAGGAATATCACCATGAATTATCTGCGTGGGTGCAATATCATCACAAGGCCCCTTATAAGAGGGTGACAGGAGGGTCAGAGTGACAACAGAAAAAGAAATGAGAGGAGGGGAGAAAGAGCCAGATTAAGATTTGAAGAGACCACATGGCTAGCTTTAAAGATGAAGAAGGGTGGCTCAGTTGGTTGAGCGTCCAACTTTGGCTCAGGTCATGATCTCACAATTCGTGAGTTTGAGCCCCACGTCAGGCTTGCTGCTATCAGCACAGAGCCCGCTTCGGATTCCTTCCCTGCCGTCTCTGTGCCTCCCCACCTTGCATGCTCTATCTCTCAAAAATTAACATTTAGAAAGAAAAAAAAAAAAAAAAAGAGGGAGGAAGGGGACATACAGCAAGGAAAGTAGTAGGAGTCAGGAGGCCTCTAGAAGGCAAGGAAACGGATTCTGTCCTAGAGCCTCCAAGAAAGGAAGGCAGCTTGATTTCAGAATTTCCAGCCTCCAGACTGTAAGATAAATTTGTGTTGTTTTTAAGCCACTAAACTGCTGGTAACTAGTTACAGACCAGCAATAGAAAACGAATACAGGTGGAGAAATAATAATAATAATAAATACACTGGTTATTTGTTATTCCTCTTAGATAAACCTCTTAAATTCATTGGGCAATATAATCTAGGATTCCAGATCTTGCCCCAGACATTGGTCTCATGAGCTTCCAGTATGAAATGCTTACGCTTGTTCCTCCGTTAGGTCCATGGGGATGTGTTTTCAACATAGTTCAAAAAGTTGATTGTGCTACACACACTTTTTCAGATTTGGGAGGGATTTTTTTCCTTACCATTCAGTGACCGAAGCTTTTGTATTCTCCCACAAAAGTGCCGTATTTTGGCACTGTTGATTCAGCAATTTTTCTCGGCCGTCTCTGAACTGCGGAAGAGAATTGACCATTTCTTGCAAGCATTTCTTCTCTTCTTCATATTCATCTAGATCCTTATCCAGTTTCATTAGTGCTTTTTTCCTTGATTACGAAAGAGAAAAGTTTGATAACCGATGATTGGCCACTCTGATTCAACACAAATAAGGGCAATTTGGGGGAGGCACTCTCACTGTAATTTGCCCTCAAACTATTATGCCAAAATTACGCACTCTTATTAGAGAGTTCGCAGGCTCTTTGCATTTCCAGAATACTAATTCGGTATTTTAAACATAATAAATATACAAAACCATAAGCAGTGACATTTTTCTGTGGTGAACACACTTGTAAAGAAGGTAGATATGCACCTGAGAGAAACCAGACAAAGAATATGAGTGGGTGCGAACGGGAAAGAGAGTGTGACATGGAGAAAGGACAAGAGACAGGTGAACGTGCCCTGCAAGCTCCTAAGGAAGAGCAGAGGAAGCCGAGGAGAAAGGAACGTGCAAGGAAATGTTGCATTTCTACCTTGTGTACAAAAAGCTCTTCCCCATCAAAAAGGATTCATTTGACCTAAGGGTTTTAATCTGCAAACTAACCCTGGAAGGGTTAACTCCATTCACCCAGGTCTAAATTGCTTTTCTCAGGTACTCACTTCTCTACCTCCTTTCTTCCAATTCTCTCTGGAATCCACTCCCATAAGGATTTCACTCTCCACCCACTCCTCCAAAACTGCTTGCCAAGATCTTGGGTAACCTCCATGTTGCTAAACCCATGTTCCATTCTCAACCTTTGCTTCCTTCACGGGTCAGCAGCATTTGACACAGCTGACCACTTCTCCTTGTTGAAAGGTCTTCTCACTTGACCCCAGGACTCTCTTGATTTCCCTTCTCCTATACTGGCCACTCTTTCTTGGTTTCGTTCCCTGGTTCCTCCTCATCTCCCTGATCTCTTAACATGGAGTGCCTGGAGTAAACAGCTTGGACCTCTTCCCTTGTCTGTCTGACCTCCCTCCGCGGGCAATGTCACCCATCTCACGACTCTACACGACATTCTAAATGCTCAGCCCCCTCTCCTGACTCCATCTGTCGTTAAGAGTCTTGTTGATATTCGTATTTGAACGTCAAATAAGTATTTTGAACCTATCATTTCTAAAACTGAGCACACTTGATCAGTACCTGATAAACTTCATTCTTTCTCATCTCAGTTAATGGTAACTCCATTCTTCTAGTTGCTCAAGTCAAAGCTTGGAATCATTCTCAACTCCAATCTTTCTTATAAGCTATGTACGATGTGTACATATAACCTATATAACTGTGGACTCTATCTTAAGAATTTATCCAGAATCTTAGCCCTTTTTGCCACCTCACCACTGGTCCATGCTACCATCATCCCTCACCTGGATCACTACCATAGGTGAACCTAGACTTCCTGTATCTTCCCTTGACTCTTACACCGTTCTCAACACTTGGGCCAGAGAGAGCCTGTTACAGTGAAAACCAAATCATTTCCATTTGCTCGGACCCCTCCAATGACTTCCCATGTTACTCAAAGAAAAAGCCAAAGCTATCTCATGGCCCACAGGTTACCTGAGCTAAGCCCCATCCCACCCGTTCTGATCCCCTTTCATACTTCTTCCCCTCACTGTTGACCTTCCCAACTCCTTGCCTCTCCTCAAACATGCCAGGCTCATTCTCACACCTACTGCTCCCTCGGCCTGGAAGGCTCTTCCTCCCAGGAGTCACCGGGCCAGCTCTCTCATCCATCCCATCTGACTCAAAAGTTACTTTCTCAGTAAAACTCTTGATGACCCTTTTTGAATTACAACCCCCTCCGCCGTCCTTGTTCGATTTTTCTTCATAGCTTTTATCACTATCAAACATATTGAATATCTTACTCCTCTCACTAGATAAGACTCCATCAGGAACAAGAGCTTTTGTCTTTTGTGCTAACTCCTCTATCCGCAGTACCTAAAATAGTACCCGGCACACAACACGTATTTGTTGTATTGGTAGCTAAATTAAAAATTAAAGCAATTTGGGGCGCCTGGGTGGCTCAGTCGGTTGAGCGTCCGACTTCGGCTCAGGTCATGATCTCGCGGCTTGTGGGTTCGAGCCCCGCGTCGGGCTCTGTGCTGACAGCTCAGAGCCTGGAGCCTGTTTCGGGTTCTGTGTCTCCCTCTGTCTCTCTGACCCTCCCCCGTTCATCCTCTGTCTCTCTCTGTCTCAAAAGTAAATAAACGTTAAAAAAAAAAAATTAAAAAAAAAATTAAAGCAATTTATTGTTTATCGATGTATAGTTTTTCATGTATAAATTAACATGGAACTTATTTATTACTTATTATTTATGAATAAAGAATAAATATTTATTAACAATAAATAACACATTAGTAATTAGTTCAACACCTCACTAAGAACTGGGCACTGTAGGAATAAAAGTCTCATTGAGACCGTTAGCACAGGACAGTTTCAGAGGGAAGAGCTTGGTCAACTGAAGAGTCTCAAGAGAGCACTGAGCCTGAGGGACTTGGTGGGCAGAGGAGACAGGATGTGGGAAAGATTTAGAAAGGGGCGGAGACTGCCACAGAAGTAACCTGCTAGCATTATCACTTGCGGGACCTGGAGGCTGGCTCGGAACACGAGAGTTAAAATCACAGCACTCGTACAAAGCCTGCCTGCCTCAGTTTACCAGGCAATTCTGCTCAGTCTCCAGAATCAAAACTAACCTTGGCTGACCTCTTGCATCCAGTCCCATGCCGTCCCACTCTGTCCCCATCCCCATCCTGCTGGGAGGAGAGCAGGAGACCAAATAATTCAGCAACAAGTAGAGACACGGTGTAGCATGCGTATCCTTTACCACTTCTATCTTTCTTTAGTACCCCGTGTGTGGAGTTTTTTAGGTCTTCTCTCCTCATGAGAACCCCGTAATAAAGACCAGAGCGCTAAAGGGACTTTGAAGGAACTCAAGTACTTTACATGCATCTTATTTCATTACTCCTTTGTCCATGAAATGTACACTTTAGGGAGAAAAAAAGTCATATAACATTTTGTAAAGGCACACTGTCAACAAAAGGGAAGCTTGTTTGAAGTGCCTACAGAAAAGCATGCTGAACACTGAATAGAGCAGGATGGAACAGAAGTAGAAAGACACAGAAAGAATTTCCTTCACCTAAGACATACTGAAAATACAGAGGAGTATCATCCCGCATGGGGACATCGACGGACATGAGACTTACCGTTGTTTCACAGCTGGAGCAGTGGGATCCTTAAGACTGATTTTACTGATTTGATTGCACACATCTTGAATATTTTTCAGGAGGTCATTATTTTTGAAAGTACAAATCTCTAGTAACTTGTCTTCAGTGAACTCCTCCTGCACGCCATAGCCATGTGTCTCAAATAACTTTTTGGACAAAGCATCAACAAGTTTTTCACAGGTGTCGTCACCCCATTCAGCATCTTTAAAGCTTATACCAAGCATCTTCAAACGTTCATCCAAATGTCTGGCCTTGTCCTTCATCAGATTGGTTTCTCCTTCTTTATTTTCTATTGTCAAAGTGTTTTCTGGTACCACCTGTGTATCTGAGGCTGACAGGTCTGTAACAAGCTCAAAAGGGAGTTCAGCTGTTTTCAGAGAAGCCAGAAAGTCCTCCAGAGCTTTGAGGGCATCTTTACAACTCTGTACCTTGTGGTTCGTTTCATCAAGTTGTGTTCTGTGTTTCAGTATAATATTCTTTGTTGCATGGAGATCCAGTGGGTGTAATTCTTTCAATGCAAAGTCGCCCCACTGTTCCAAATTATTACATATTTCAATCTGTTTTATGATGGAATCTTGGATATTCTAAAATAAAGTAAGAAATGCCCAAAAGACTGAGGCAGAGAAAAAGAGAGACTGCCCATCAGCAATGCACCTAAACTCCCAATGACTAGATTGCATCTGGAAAACCACTTCCTGGGTCTGCCAAGTCGGACAGCGTCCACAGAAGGAAACATTTTAATCACAAACAATCAGAGCCCATCTGTTTCATGATCTGATAACCTTTCTGATGTTTCAATCCCCAAAAGAAAACAAGTATATAAATCTACGGCTCCAGTGAAAATAGAGATTAAACTGTAGCGACATCTGTTTATAATCTGAAACATCAAACTTAAATATTTTTTATTTCAAATGAGGCCTGGAATAAGTAAACTGTAGAAAATGCACATGAGTCTAATACAATACTTAGGATTTCAGTCATTGGAGAACATATTCATAAGCAGACCTTCATTTTGAATTCAAAGAAAATACCTAATTACTAACTTCACTGTACCTATTTTCAAATTTGTGAGGAATAAAGAGATGAGAAATAAATCAGTCTAAATTATTGAAGACTTTCTGCCATTACTTATCGTCTAACTATATACTATTGACGTATAATTAAAAATCTCTGAAGAATTGATTTATTCTATGAGTGCCTGGGAAAACTTATATTTACCCTCAGGTTTTGATAAATGCCATCAGCATCAATGAGATGAAATTCTTGAATGGCCATTTCATGGAGGAGCAGGTCTGAGCCACAGAGGAGAAGTGATTCCTTCTCCACAGGTAACACAATCTTCAGCGCAGTCTCCAAAGATTCCATTCTGGGTGAAAAATAAACCCAGACATAATGGAAAAAGGCACCATAAATGTAGTCTATAAAACATATTAATGCCATTGTTTAACTACAAACAAAAAATAATTACCCAATAAGAATACATACAATGATATGTGCAGATTATCACATTAAAACCCAAACCCAGGAAAAACAACAAAAAACACACAAAAAAACCCAAATCCAGCGATCCAAAATGCCAAAGAATGAGTTGTTTGCTATATCCACATATTCATAATAGCTTAACAGAAACCACACTGAATGGAAAATTGTTGTAAAACATACTGAGCCTTTCCTAACCTTTTGAAGTGCAAAATGGTGAATGTAATTTAACTTTGCCTTGGATGACAAAGAAATGTCATTATAAACACTAATTATTTTATTAGTGAAAATATAACAGAATTCAAAGAAATGGGCTCTACTAATGTGGGAATGAAATGTGTGACCTTTGACGAATAACATGACTGTGAACCTCAGTTTTCTCCTATGTAAAAGTGGGGATATGTCCTGGGGAAACACATCCTATGTATAGGGGATAATAACAGCACTCTCACTTTGGAAATGGGAAAATCAAGATTCAGAGAAGTTATGTGACATGGCCAAATTCATGCCCAAGGGCAGATCAGGGGGAAGAGCACGGCCTTTGGAACTCAACAGAGTGCAAATTCCACCTAAATGTCTGGCCAGTGGGGAGGCTTGGTTAGGTTATGTAACCTCCCTGAGTATCAGTTTCCTCATCAGTAAAATGGCCCTCAAGTTAGCAACCAAATAAAATACTTAATATAGTACTAGCCTAGCTTAAAATAGCATTAAAATTTCATAAATTTAGTAAATGCAGCGTTAACAGATCTCAGAATTATACCTGGTATTAAGAGTCATCTGAAACTCTCTTTCTTTTTCTTTTAATCTGTCTCTTGCCTCGCGTATAAAGGGCTTCTTTACGTCACTCTCAAGCTCTTCTAACCTCAGTGAAGTGATTTCAAACTCCTTCCAGCAGGAATCAGTTTCATTTTCTAAGACCTAGATGAAACACATAAAGTAATCTATCAACTAGGGGGTTAACAGGCACGATTATTTTGTTCTAACAAAATGAGGCATTCGCCAACTATGAACACGAAGTTTCATATGAAAATACACTAAAATTATTTTTGTATCTAATTTCATTAATGAAATTAATTAATTAATTTTAATTTTAAATAAGTCTTACAAATATTTTTCAACCATCTACGAGTAAAGTATCCTTCAGGGAACAATGATCTTAACTGTGCTCTCAGTTAGAAGACCCATTCAGTGAAGTCAAGGGAGTCAACAATGAAGGAACCCACACTTCCTTCCCATAAGTCAGTGCAGAGAATACAATTCAGAAAGATAAGATACATGTAGGGTCGCCTGGGTGGCTGAGGCGGTTAAGCGTTGGACTCTTGATTTCGGCTCAGGTCATGATTTCATGGGATCAAGTCCCTACTCAAGATTCTCTCTCTCTCTCTCTCTGCCTCTCCCTCACTTATGATTGCTCTCTCTCAAAACAAATAAACTTAAAAAAAGGAAAGATACATGTAATATAAGAACAGATATTCTAGTTCCTCTAGATAATAAATCTTTGTTTCTCCCTAAACTAAAAACTAGAGTGAATTAAACTGTTTCTATCAAATAAGAAGCGAATGAAATTATAATTTATAATTAAACATGTAAAAATTCTATTCTATTCCAGCTCCTTACCTTGTTAGGTTTTTTTTTTTTTTTTTTTTTTTAAGGCACTACCACACAATTTTACTGAGTGCTGATCATTATAATTTGTTCACTTTCCCCAAGGATTAGTATAGCTTTTATGACCAACTCATTATTCAGTTACTGGAGTAAGGTCTCAAGACAGTTTCTTAATTGTGATGAAAACGTGCTAAATCACTTGAACAACAGAGATTTTAACATATTCATTCTGCTTACTCAGATGGAAAATAGAGAAAAGCCAGATGGTAGAGTGTGACTCAGAAACTGGCATTATAAAAGGAAGATAACTATAAAATATGGGAGGGCGCTGTAGGCTCTCCCATGGCCCTTTTCTCCACCTGATGGGTTTTCTGTGAGGGTTCGTTCTAATGTACGTCCAAGTATACAACAGTGTTGCCCTGCATTGCACAGATCGTCTTCAAAGTAAGGAAGATCTTCATTGGTAGGGCCTACAACTTGTGTGCCCAACATTAGACAGTTTTTTTCTCTGTAGCTCCTGAGCCAAATGCAATACTTCTTCTGATGGCTCTCCACAAGAGTATCCATCAGAGTGAAAGATCCTTCCACTGCCTGCCCCTTTGTTATTGCCCAGCATGAGACACACAAGGTGACAATTTGTCAGGATGACTGGTTTTTCACGTATTGTTAATTTTATAGCCGCACAGTTGGGCTGTTGGGTGAAACTGCCTTCAAACATAGTGCTTGGACCAATTCTTTTGAAGTCCTCATTCCTATCCTATACACAACCCAAAACTCTGCAAGCCACCGTATCTGGAGTACCAAATCAGAGCAGGAGCAATAAATTAGGACCCTGAACCAAAGTCTTTCCTGGGTTTGGTACTTGAAGGCAAATCACTTTCTAGAATAGAATGACATTGGAAATGTAATCCAACAAAGAGAGTTCTTCGGAAACATCTAGCGTACGTGACCTCAGCAAAGGTAGTGAATTCTATACTCACGGTGGTATTGTTTTCTAATAAAACATAAAACTCCTCTAATAATATTTTTAGTAAATTACCTGTAGATCTGTCAGTTTAGCCTGAAGACATGCACTACTCCTTACTATGTCACTGGAGAAATCAGAAATAATTCTGAATTTGTTGTTTTGCAGGCACAGCTCAAGATTTTCTCTGTGTGTATCATACCTGGGAAAAAATTAAATGCGATGCTACTTAACTTTAATAAGAAGACAGTTGTTTTTTTTTTAAATTACTGTCAATTATACGTGAGGAAATCTCAGGAATTTCTGCTTAAGTTACTGGACTACATGCAAAAATTATGACTAATGGGTTATACACATGTATTAAAGTATAACATGTTTGTATTAATGAAAGATTTTGGGTGGATCTTCCAGTTATTTAAAAGTTACCTCTCTTGTAAACTACGGACAGATGCATCGTGACCCTTCTCATACTTCTCCATAACGCTTTCTTCCTGTTGAGGCTTTAACTCGGATTCCAGGCTAAAATTCTTAATTGATCCCACTGCCTAAGCAAATATGCAAAATAGCAAACATAATATCTTCAATATACTTAATTGCCTGGAAAAGATAAACATTTTATAGTACAAAGGGATATCACTAATTCTTTATACCCTCACCCAGGAGATAATAAAATTTATTTGAAGCTTCTCAGGTCAGAGAAAGGCCTTCCCCTAGGACAGAAGAGATTTATTACACGGAGTCTCACCTTCTAATCGGTATATCAGCACAGAAAAGGTGTTCTCCCAGCCCCTAAACCCCTAAATACTGTCTCTGCCTACGACCGCATAGCCATAGTCAAAAGCCTTCGGAAGCCTAGCGTGCAGGCCAGACCTCTGATTTCAAATACACCTGGTTCCTTCCCCACAGCTTCAGACTAGCAGGCTGGGCTATGACCCACAGTCCACGGCCACTTACCTAAAATTCAAGAATTCAGAAAATTCAATCCCCAAGGGGAGCAAACGACAACGTACTGAGAAAAAGGCAAATAATAAGTGAACTAGCTCATCTCCATGCAGCTGAGGCATCCGTACAGCTGAAACTCAACCTCTCGTACCCCTGAATAGGAACGTGCACAGACTACGTGTAATCGTAATGTCTGCAAATGATCTCTTTCTGAAAGAACTGTTGTATCCTCAGGAGAAGAAAACGTTACGCTCGCTATAGCTTTGGTTCACTGTGTTGTAATTCTCTGAAAGGGAGTCTTTCTTGCATTACTTCCTCAGCTGATGAAAATAATGAGATAATTAAAGCTAGCAATTAATGAGAAGCGGATTGTTGTGCGCTTGGCTTTTTTCACTGGGTTTACTTCTAAAATACATTATCCGCATGTGACACCTGTTCAGCTGATGGCTGATTATCTGAGTTTGCAGATGGCACCTCGCTGTGGGCATTCCTTCCTCCATTCTCAGATGTGCTCATGGGATCCCTAGGAAGGAATCAAAATTGCACGTTAAAACAGAGGCAGAAACAGGAAGTCTAAAAGAGAATAAATAACACTCCTTGTCATTCGATCTTGCAAGGGGCTTTCTCTTGTTTTCCCCTGATGTGTAGTTAATCTTATGAAGCACTCACTTGTTTTTCGACACGCCTCCCACCGCGGGCTGCAGCGCCCCATGAATCTCGGAAGCACATTTCCGAAGTCTTTCTATCTTCTGTTCATAATCTTTGAGGGCCCTCCTTACTTCTTGTTGACTCTTCTGTGAAGTCAGCTCTTCACACAGCTCCCGCAGGACGTCCATGTGGTGATGGAGCTGGTACAGACCGCCTTCCTCAGAAAAGCAGGCCTGATTGAGGAAATAAAGCAGGCAATGTGTTTCAAAGGAGTTTGCGTGATTAGTCCGTAAGGATTAGAAACTAACAGATGTGTGTGACTTTAACAACATAATCTTTTATAGGCCATCCGCTGTGCGCCCGGTGTGGTAATGGGCACTGGAGAAACAAAGATGAGGAAGTCAGCCTGAAAGGGATTCACCACAGTCTAGTAATGCAGTGAATGAAACCAGAATATGTCACCCCAAAATATGCCTCCTTTTTTTTAAAGTCATCTCTACACCCAACGTGGGACTCAAACTCACGACCTCGAGATCAAGAGGCACACGCTCTACTGAGCCAGCCAGACGCCGCCAAAAATATGCCTCTTTGGTGCAAAAATTATTTTGAGCTAAAGGCAATTAAGAAGCAGCAAACACAGAAAAAGCTCCCTGCTTTCTGCCTACAGGCAGGAAATAAAGTCTCTTTTTATTAGCGATAGACTCTCATCAGCCCAGAGACAGTACCGGAGAAATCTGCAAACAAACCTTGTTAAACTAACCCTTATCTTTGCCTTGCCAATTCTTCACAAATGTATGGCTTCGTTGTCTACAAGGTATAAAAAAATTCCTTCTCTGGTCACTTCTTTGGGTCTTTACTCTTGTGAAGGCTCCCACGTGCATGTAAAAATTCAATAAAATATGTACGCTTTTCTCCTGTTCATCTGCCTTTGTCGGTTTCATTTTCAGGGACCCTCAGGAGTCAAAAAAATAATAACTTTTTTTCCTCCCCTCCAGTGGTCATACAAATAATGTGCGCATAGTGTGACAAGTGTTATGACAGGGTCACTGCCTGCCTTAAGGACTCCGAGAAAACCCACTCCACATGTGGGAGCCATCTGAGGGAGATGCGGCCAGAACAAGTCTGACTGCTCCGAGTCAGAGCCGAGAGAGGTCACTCCTACTAGAAGGAACAGCCAAGGGGAAGAAAGCTCCAGATGTTCTGAAAGAACAGCAGTCTAGTGTGGCTGGAGGGCACAGCGCGGGAGAAGGGACGCTGAAGTCACGTCTTGAGGCCAGACTGTGGCCCACCTGCGTGGTGTTCTAAGGGGCTTAGAGATATTCTGGGAGTAACAGTGAGGCAGTGACATAGGATTTGTGGTTCAAAGGGGTCTCTCCGTTGATGGGTCTGGAAGATGATGTGGCCATCATCGCATGGGGAAAATACCCCAGGTCAAGGGCAATGGCAACACCGTGGAAAAGAAGGAGAGGAAGCAGGTGTCCTGGAGAGTAACCCATGAGGCCTGGCAACTGACTCCATCACAGCTGAGCAGGAAGGAAAGGGGATGGGGAGGAAGGGAGTTCTCAGGCTGCAATGGCTTCATGACCAACAGATACAAAAGGGAGCAAAGTTTGAGGGAAGATATTATGGGCTAGTGTTGGACACGCTGAACTGGAGGTTTCTGAAGAACACTGGGACATGTACCACTCAGAAACAGAATCTGGACCTCAGAGGAAAGGACTCAGGTGGTGATAAAGATTTAGGCACTATCACTGCAGAGAGGGTTTTATCATTAAAGCCGCAAAGGGCAGAAAACCCCCTAGGGCAGGCATGAAACCAGCCAAAAATGGAGACTCTCAAAACTAAAACATTCAGATAACACAAGGGAAACAGAGAAATTTGTGGGGCCCCTGCCTGGCTCAGTTGGTAGACTGTGCGACTGTTGATCTCGGGTCATGAGTTCCAGCCCCACGTTGGGTATAAAGATTACTTTAAAAACGAGAGAGAAATTTGTGAATGACGCTAAAAAGTTCCCCACTCCCCAAAAAATAATCAAATAAAGAAAAGCAAGAGAGGTTGATATTGGGAGAGCCACGGCAGTAAACAGTTTAAAGGAAAGAAGAAGAGTCAATACTGTCAAATAAATAGAAGCAATCATATAGGATGGGGGCCGGATGGAGCATGAGATTTGCCCCAGATGCTTATATCCTGATTTGCTATCTTTTCCAAAAGCAGCACTTCTGAGGACACCGTGTCCCCTCAAAATCAACTGTGGGTACTTGAGCAACAGGTGACACATTTGCAACCACAGTCTCAAGGGACAGGGGCCACTGAGCCATGGCAAGGGAAATCATGAAATAATAACTTGACGCTGAATTTTTCTCATGTCCCAAAAGCAAGAAACACAGGCTGCAGTTAGAACTCGAACCACGTAAGGGATAATCCCCAGGAAACGGACAAGAGGACTGACGTAATTTTCAGAGCAGGTTTAATCCGAGGTGAAGGACATACACAACCATGTAAGAGAAACTCCAAAATGATGACAACATATAAATGGAAAACAGGTGGTTTACCTCATGTTCCTTGATGAGACCCTTGGTCCTTCCTCTGCGAATTAGTTTCTTTTCTTTATTTATTTGTTTTTCAAGTTTTGAAATACTGTCACTGAGTTTTCCTTTTTCAATGTCTATTTTCAGTTGTTGAATATACAAAGACATCTCATGATGAAGAGACTGCAAAAAAAAAAAAAAAAAAAAAACAAAAGCCCACAAAGGCACATGTATTAGCTAACTATGGGAAAAGAATACATTGAAAAGATTTTCATCAAAAACCCAATAAGAATATTTGTAGTAACACAGGGTCGAAAGAGAGTTTAAACGACATTCTGATTCGTCTTTATGTCACTGGGAAGGATGTTTTAAAATATACCAGACCCAGAAACATATTTTCTTTTTCTTTCTAACAACTAAAACCATGTATTAGCTGTGAAAGATACCATTAAGAGAATGGAAAAGACAAGGCTGGAGACTAGAGAAAACATATACAAAACACATTCCAAGCCTATGGAGAAATAACACGGAACTAAAATGTACGTCCTGGATGGGACTCTGAAATAGAAAAAAAATGAGAGGAGGGAAACACGGTGGAAACATGCATAAAGTATAAACGTAAGGAAATAACGTACCATCGTTGGGCCATTAAGTGTGACAAAGATACCGTATTAATGTAAGATGATAATAATAAGGGATAATAATACTGGGCATGGGGTACACTGGAACTCTCTGTACTATCTTTGTAATAATTCAGTAAATCTAAAATTGCTCTAAAATTATAAATAAATAAATAAATAAATAAATAAATAAATAAATAAAATTGTTCTAAAATTTAGAAATTTATTTAACTTTTCATTTAATTTATTTATTTTAAATAAACGTCTATTTAAAAGCATGTTTTAAGGGGCGCCTGGGTGGCTCCGTCAGGTGAGCATCCAACTCTTGATTTCAGCTCAGGTCATGATCCCAGGGTCATGGGATCGAGCCCCACATCAGCCTCCACAATGGATGTGGAGCCTGCTTGAGATTCTCTCTCTCTCCCTCTGACCCTCTCCCCCACTCACACGCTCTCTCTCTCTAAAATAAAAAAAAAAAAAAAGTTAAATAAAATACGTTTTAAGTGCCTTTAACAGTAGACATTCAATTATATTACCTTATTCTCTCTCTCCAGACACACACGCTGAATACAAATCACCGCTTATTGAACACAATCTCTGTGGTGGGGCTTTAGATAAATCCTTGCGATAATCCTGCCAAGTGGTTGCACACATCCCCATTTTATCAGATACGTTCCTAGAGGGTGAAACAACTTACCCAAGGTCATAGCTGCTGAATCGAGGTCTGTCTGCCATCAAAGTCTATGCCTATTTCACTAGGAAACTCTACATGTGCATATGTGTCTATATGTTGTCTCAGTCAGGATCCAACTAGGGACCCAGGAAACATTAAATATTTAACTCAGAGGGAATTAAATGCAGGGAACTAGTTACACACGAGATGAAAGATCAGAAAAGCCAAAAGGAGGACAGTAAGGCAATCCGGAGATGAACACTGGCAGAAGGCTGCTATACTGCTGGGCTGGAGGCTTCAGAGGAGCCCAGACAGAAGGGTCATCAGAATCTGGAACCATGGAACCCACAGCCACCAAAGACACTGTCCAAGAGAGGGACTTTGGACTCTCCCCTTTCCCCCCTCCAATCACCCGCTAATCTCCAAGCCGTGTTGTCATTGGCTGAACACAGAACCTGACTGGGCCCTGGGAATCTCACAGGATCAGCCCCCACTGTGATACCAAGTACACGGGGGATGGCCAGGAATGACTGATGACAAATGGGCCCAGGGTCAGATCTACAAGCAGAATCCCAGATACATGTGCATGTTCTTACCTCCCACTTGGCACAGACACGTCTACTCTCTTCTTCCAAAGACAGCTTTACACCCTCAGTTACATCATTTTTCAGTTCCTCAACAGCTTTCAAATACTTGACCAGACTTTTAGAATTTAGAATTATTAGTGCTTCCTAAAAAAGAGAACGTAAATGAGAACATGAAAGCCTCATTCTAGGGGTGCCTGGCTGGCTCAGTCAGCGGAGGGTGCGACTCTCGGGTCTTGGGGTTCTGCGTTTGGGCCCCCCACGTTGGGTATACAGATTGCTTAAGAAACAAAATCTTTAAAAAAAAAAAAAAGTCTCATTCTACTGCCAAGTCCTCAAAGCTAATTTTGGTAGGTCTTTCGGACGCAGAACTGGGAAAAGACTTTTTGGGGACTATGAAGATTTAGGGGAGACTTTTTGTAAAGTAAGGTTGATATCCCTTTTGCATCTCTTGAATAACTTTGAAAAGAACTGCAAAATATTTATTAATCAAATGTAGTCAGACATTTGAGCACCAGATAAAGACTTGCTTAGGATATTCAAAAGGACTTTTGTTACCCCTCTGATAAATCATTGAAAGGATTATTGTGCAGGGGAATGAGCCACTGGCACTGTTTCCTCTAAAGTTCCTAAGTACTAGTGAATAGAGGACCATCCTTCATTAACAATACAATACGAAGAATATACTAGCATGTATTAGAGATTAGTGTTGTAAGAAGACACAATTTATAGTAGGATTAATAGGCCAATATTTAATATTGTGCATAAGCATTTTTAGGCTGCAACAAATCAACATTACCTTATCATCAACTTCAAAGTTTTGCCCAGGGCCAACCACACTGGCAGTCCTGCCCCAGAGAGGGAGTAGCAGTGGACAGAGACGCGTCTGCTCCTTATCTCATGCTTACCTGCTCTTATAGACCTGGCAATTACCTGGCAGAAACCTAGTTTAATTAATTAGGAAATGACAGAACACAGAATAGTTTGGTGCTTGTGAAAGAGACAGAAAACCTACAGGAGACAGAAGACAAAAGTAACTTTAGGGAATAAGGCACTTAAGCACAGTGGGAATTCATTCATGCGCTCACGACATATTTATTACGGGCCTACTGTGGAAAAGGTACAAGGCTGAGCCCCAGGGCCTTCCTCCAAGCCTCTGTGAGGATTGCTGGATTTATTACCTGGGGAGACTCTCTAACCCTACATGCTGGCAGATGGCTCCCACCTCATGGGCCCCTGGAGTCCCAGGGGTCTCAGGGCAGGACGTGGCAGGGCAGAGATCTTGCTTCTACCATGAAAATGGCTCTACTTTACTAAATGCCAGAGATAAAAGGGGGGAAGTCTGTGGCCTCAGATTCCAAAACATAGACCCTCAGCGGGAGGAAAATGGCGCCAGACTGACCCCTCTAACCCCTCTCTCTGGGAGAGAAGGGGCCTTGAGCCTCCGTTTTGTCTCTTCCTTCTCTCTTTCCTGAGCTGACCATATCAGCACCAGGAAATCCAGCCTGGTGATTATTCATAAGAACCACTGACTCTTTAAGGTCAGTTCAGCACTCTCAGCAACCTAGGAATACAAGAGACAATAAAAGGCCGAGGGAGGGGCGCCTGGGTGGCTCAGTCGGTTGAGCATCCGACTTCGCTCAGGTCACGATCTCACGGTCCGTGAGTTCGAGCCCCGCATCAGGCTCTGTGCTGACAGCTCAGAGCCTGGAGCCTGCTTCAGATTCTGTGTCTCCCTCTCTCTCTGGCCCTCCCCCCGTTCATGCTCTGTCTCTCTCTGTCTCAAAAATAAACAAATGTTAAAAAAAAAAATTTAAAAAAAAAAAAAAAAAGGCCGAGGGAACTGGTCAAAGATGGTGGCTAGCAACATGCAAACAGAAATCGATCACGCAGGGGAGGTCTTTGGGGTCCTGGGAAAAGCAGTGTTGAGACGGCTGATAACAGGGCCGTGGTTGGGTTCACAATCCAGAAAGCCAGATGAGGACTGAGGCCCAGAAAAGAGAAGGAGGCCATGATGAGAATAAACAGGCTCCTTCTTCTAGAAGAGTGGGGCGGTCCCCCCAGAAGTCTAGCTCATGTTAAATGTCCAATAAGTGTGTGAAATATTGAATAAAGGAACGAAAGGACACATATCACTCTACCTCTCCAATGTGTCCAATGGTAGAGACCTTATCGTACTTTTACTTCATAGACCACCCAAGTGCCTCCCATCATGTTAATTAATAATGACTCTCGGGTTTGCACACATCTTGAGTCGTCTATCAAACCGGCAAAAGCAACCTGAAACTATCGCCACACAAAACAACATCACTGGATCTTTACCCATAAAATCACATATAACTTCTATCAAAGCATTTTAATGACAAAAGTGTGATTTTATATTCAGAGAACTTTACCTATTCCAGGGGCCTTCATGTGCCTTTTTTTAATTTAACGTCTCACAACAAATTTGGCAGCTGGAATTATGCCCATTTTACTAATTTAAAAAGCAAGAAAAATTAAACTCATGCTGAATATCGTACAATCAGTTGTGCTCGTGACACTATACCACTGAGTCCATTCGGCAGATCTATACTAAAGTTTAAATTGAAAAAATTCCTCACATTCATGTATATTTTTAATAGTTTCTGGGAACAACATATAAAACTGGGAAATTCTTTAAAGTTACAGTAACTTTGTGCATGATTACGGTGACGGAATTATCTCGATTTCACATGAGGTAGGTAGCTGATAATAAATAGCCTACATTTGGGGGTGCCTGGGTGGCTCGGTGGGTTAAGTGTCCGACTTTGGCCCAGGTCATGATCTCACGGTCTGTGGGTTTGAGCCCCGCGTCAGGCTCTGTGCTGACGGCTCAGAGCCTGGAGCCTGCTTCAGATTCTGTGTCTCCCTCTCTCTCTGCACTTGCCCTACTCATGTCTCTGTCTCTTAAAAATGAATAAATGTTAAAAAAAACAAGAAGAGCCTACATTTGACGGTTGAGAGTCCCACCTTGTATTTTGAAATTAGTCCACTCCGGCTCTCTCTTTGTCCAAGTAATTGCTCAGCCCTTGTCATGTATGATTCAAGTTCCCTCTGGGACTCCTCCACTTTCAGCCTGACATCCAGATCTGGGGAAGCATCAGCTGAGTTTTTCAACACGGAAGCTAATTTCACCATACTGATCTGCAAAGACAAAAAATTCTCAACAGCTGGCCCAGCTTTTCGGTAAGTCACAAATTAACAAATACAGTCTTTGAGGAGTGACTCTTATTTTCCCACTAGACATAAGAATATCCTACTTATTATGTTGATATTTTTCAATGTGCTCTAAGTTGTTAAAATATACACATAAAACACAAAGGTAATATTTTAGAAAACGTTTCCAACTTAGAGGGCAATCCCTCCCTCTCTTCCCCATCCTCCTACTGACCACTCAGTTTTAAAGACTGGATTCACTTAATAGGAAATATTAAAGAGAGACCTGAACTTTCTCTTTAGCTTCTTGAATCTTTGTCTGAAGCCCAACTGTGAGAACATGTTGAAGGGACTCCTGGCTGGAAATATTCTGCACATCCATTTGTAAGGTATCTTCAATTCTAGACACAAGCTCTTCATACATAGAGCCTTTGGCAATAAGATGCTATGAAAACAAAGTGAGACCACAATAAATATTCAGGTTATATGTTAAACATTAACCTTAATCTGGTCAGGAAATCATGAAAAGTTAATTATTATTAATCCAAAGCGAGGTACATTTGTACTCTAAAAATGTTATTTTCGGGGCGCCTGGGTGGCGCAGTCGGTTAAGCGTCCGACTTCAGCCAGGTCACGATCTCGCGGTCCGTGAGTTCGAGCCCCGCGTCGGGCTCTGGGCTGATGGCTCAGAGCCTGGAGCCTGTTTCCGATTCTGTGTCTCCCTCTCTCTCTGCCCCTCCCCCGTTCATGCTCTGTCTCTCTCTCTGTCCCAAAAATAAATAAACGTTGAAAAAAAAAAAAAAATTTAAAAATGTTATTTTTAAACTTCATTAAAAAATTTTTATGTTAGTACAATGAGATTCTGAGAAACATAGTCTGTCATAGATTCTTTACACAGTAAGCACTTCAATAAAATAAAGCCTAGAAGTAATACAATGCCAGTAGTCAAATAAGTTGAGAGAGTAGTAATAAATCTTAAAGTGAAGTTGTTCTCTTTTTTTTAAATGTTTATTTATTTTGAGAGAGGGGGAGAGAGCACAAGCATGCGCACACACGCAAGGGCAGGGAGGGGCAGACAGAGAAGGAGACACAGAATCCAAAGCAGGTTCCAAAGCTGTCAAAGCAGAATCCAAAGCTGTCAGCACAGAGCCCGATGCAGGACTCGAACTCAAGAACTGCGAGATCATAACCTGAGGTGAAGTCGGACGCCCAACCGACTGAGCCATGCAGGCCCCCCAAAATGAAGTTGTTCTAAGTCAAATCGCTTGGAAGGAGATTCACTAAATGTTATTGGAGAAAAATGGCTATTGGAAAAGAAATTTATAACCATGCTTTACACAACACACTAAAAATAAATTTCAGTGGATCAGAAAGTTACATATAAAATAGAAAACTACAAAAAGAAATTATCCATGAAAAGTGATCTACCCTCTGGGTGTGAAGGGGCCTTTTTAGGGATAAGAGCAGGAACATCAATATAAAAATTTTCCATGTAAAATAAAATAAACAACTTAAAAAGTCAACAACTTGGTAAAAATATCTGCCACACAAATGAAAATGCATCGTGATTCAAAGAGCTCATAAATTCAATAAGAAAAGTACTAAGGTTCTTGGGGCGCTTGGGTGGCTCAGTTCGTTAAGTGTCCAACTTCGGCTCAGGTCATGATCTCGCAGTGAGTGAGTTCGAGCCCTGCGTCGGGCTCTGTGCTGACAGCTCAGAGCCTGGGGCCTGTTTCAGATTCGGTGTCTCCCTCTCTTTCTGACCCTCCCCTGCTCATGCTCTGTCTCTCTCTGTCTCAAAAATAAATAAACGTTAAAAAAAAAAAGAAAGAAAAGTACTAAGGTCCCGAAGAAAATTCAGAAAACGCAAGAACAGATAATTCACAAAAACAAATGGCCGATAAATACATGAAAGACGGTTCAACCTTACATGTAATTAAATAAGTACAAATTAAAATAATAATGAGGTACCACTTTTCAGTTATCAAATCAGCACAAAAAATTTTAATTACAACTCAAGGGTAGCAAAAGTATGATAAAATAGAAGTTCCACTGCTTGATATTAACTATATAAATGTTGACTGTATTTATCTTAGAGCAGTGGAATCATCGTGCTCTTACTCTTTATGCTTTTGTACATTATTTAAATGTTCTACAGTTAGCACATTCATTTATATTTTCATTTTTTTCTCTTTTAAATTATAAAAGTAACAATATTTGGTTACTTGGTTTACATGTATGAGGCATCTGGAAATGTGCCAAGACTGGGGCCTAATGCACGATCAAGATAACAGTTAGTTATTTGTATATCCTTACGCACAGTTTTCTATGGATATAAACCCATTTACTATAAAAAAGCAATTGTTTTAAAAAAAGACTAAAAAAAAAAAAAATCACATCACTGGTACTGTTCACCAATTTGCATTTCTTACTTCACCATATATCTTGCTCTAATAAAGATCTACTTAATTCCTTGTTAATATAAGTATATCCTTATATAAGCATGTTTGTATTTTCATTGTTTATAAGAGGGATCATTGCCATCGTTTTGAAATATTTTTAAAATATTGAATTTCTCCTTCCTACTCATTTCTTTCATCAAACGAATTCCAGATACAGCAAATAAATAAATATAAAAATAAAACAAAAGTAAAAAGTGCTGGCAGATGGCACAGTACGTTTACACAATATTTTCAAAATGATAAAAAATGCGATTCGTACAAACCATGAAAATACAAAATGTTACCTATACACCTTTCAGAAATCTGCATTTCAAAGAATTACGTGAATATCCCTTCATTCCAGGAACTTTCCATCTTGTTGTAATTTATGACATGCTCCGTAAGTTTTATAGCTGAGCTGGAACTCAGTAAAAACCTCAGTCGTAACTCCTTCCCCAGGAGAACCGAATGATGTTAAAACACACTCTTGCCTCAGTGCTTTTCAACGAGTCAACTGCCCGAGAATAAAGACAGAAAGGTTTTAACAACATCCGTCACCCTCCCTGCATCAAGGAAGGAAGGGTAGGTGGCTTAATCAACGGGTGAGCTTTCAAAGCAAAAATTGTATAATCTCTTATACTCTCGCTGAACTGACCTACCTATCTGACACATCCTGACTCATCTCCTCATTGCTCTCTGAAACCAGAGAATATTTTAATCTCCATTAGGTGGCTGGGAAAATCAGTTCAGGAATTGAGACTTGTAAGGTATCATTAGTGGTCTCCTAATCTATCCTCTGTCCTCAGGCAAAATCTCAGCAAATGATCCAGGAATGACAGTCCATGCAATTTTTACAACACTCAGCAAAGAAAGTTCAAACAGCAGTCTTATTACTATTTACCTTAAAACCTTGTATTTGTCTTAGTACATAAGTCCACAACCACGAAAGCTATGTTCTTAATACTTTTGCACTCCTACCTGCAAAGATTCTTCCACTGAGGCGTCTACCCCCTCATGACATCTCAAAAGCTCCAGAAGAGATTCAGTTTCTGCCTCCCAGATTTCCACTTGTTCAATCAGTTTTTCAACATCTTCAGCCACTTTGAGTTGCCCTGTGAATTCATTTTCTTTTTCATGTCCTTCCCCAGCCTACAACATTCAAAATTACTGCTAAGAAAATGGCAACATCACTTATAAAATACTTTTTTAAGTGTATTTATTTTGAGAGACAGAGAGCACAAATGGGTGAGGGGCCGAGAGAGAGGGAGAGAGAGGATCCCAAGCAGGTTCAGCAGTCAGTGCAGAGCCTCGACATGGGGCTCGAACTCACGAAACTGTGAGATCGTGACTTGAGCTGAAACCAAGAGTCAGACACCCAACTGACGTGAGCCACCCAGGCACCCCTAAAATAATTTTCAATTAGAAAAAGTTAGATCTCTTTTCTTCCTGAAGACTGCTAATGCAACATACTTTAGTAACTTAAAACCTACTTTTTGGATAATGATAATCACACTCTATGATTGCATTTATCACTTTAAAAAGTAAAAAATTTGTTCATGTTTTCTTTTTTTTCTTTCTTTCTTACTTGTTTTTTTTGTTTTGTTTTTTTTTTTGAGAGAGAGAGAGAGAGCAAGCACGAGCAGGGGAAAGGTGCAGAGGAGGGAGAGAGAGAGAGAAAGAGAGAGAGAATCTTAAGCAGGCTCCATGCTCAGCACAGAGCCCAATGGGGGGTTGATCCCACCACCTGGGATCATGACCTGAGCCCAAATTGAGAGTTGGATGCTTAAATGACTGAGCCACCCAGATGCCCTTCACATTATGTTTTCTTAATGAGGGTATCATTCCTATCATTTAGTTATTATCATCTTCATTTTATAGATAAGAAGATTAAAGCTTAGAAAATTAGGGTAGTAACTCCACAGATACATTTCTAAAACTCACGTACAATTTTAGTAAATACAACTATGAGTGACAGTAGTCATGAAACATCACCAAGAAGAGACTCAGAATCCAATTTCAACAAAATTAAGCCTTTTCCCATTGATAACCTCTCAATATCCTATAGGTTATGCTATAGCTCTGCATGACAGGTGCATCCTTAAAGCTGTTAATCAGATATCTTAAATGTACTAGAGAAAGATAGTGTTCCACATCCTTCTCCTCTATAAACGTATTGCACAACTTCAGATCTTTCAAGACTTTGATCAGGTCTCCTTATGGTGCCAAACACTAGCACTCCATCCCAGCAACTGGCCAAAGTCAGTCTAAACTTAATTTAAGTGAAATTGGATATGTTATTATTCGGAAGGAGGCACATTTCCAAAATCACTGGTATTATCTTACATGTGTATAAACTCTTTGTTCCTTTTCCATAGTCTTCCCTATAATCTAAAATCGTCCTCTAGGGGCGCCTGGGTGGCGCAGTCGGTTAAGCGTCCGACTTCAGCCAGGTCACGATCTCGCGGTCCGTGAGTTCGAGCCCCGCGTCAGGCTCTGGGCTGATGGCTCAGAGCCTGGAGCCTGTTTCCGATTCTGTGTCTCCCTCTCTCTCTGCCCCTCCCCCGTTCATGCTCTGTCTCTCTCTGTCCCAAAAATAAATAAAAAAACGTTGAAAAAAAAATAAAAATAAAATCGTCCTCTAAACTAAACAACAAAGCAAGAAATAAAGATTATATTGTCCCCTACTGTACAGAAAGGAAGTAAGACATGGGCCAAGGGCTAGACCAAAGCTAGACAATCCCTGAGCAAGAGGCAGAAGTCATCTGAAGAAAATATCAACTCAGTGTCCACAGCTCAGAAGTCATGACGGCTTCTGCACGTCTGCGGAATTCCTGAGTGAGGGAGAGACACAGACTTGAATGCTGAAGCCTCCTTCATGAGGGATCCTAGTGGAACATTCTAGTGGAAAATGACCACATTTTAAGTGTTATCCGGGGTGCCTGGGTGGCTCAGTCGGTTAAGTGTCCGACTTCAGCTCAGGTCATGATCTCGCGGTCCGTGAGTTCGAGCCCCACGTCAGGCTCTGTGCTGACAGCTCGGAGCCTGGAGCCTGTTTCAGATTCTGTGTCTCCCTCTCTCTCTGACCCTCCCCCATTCATACTCTGTCTCTCCCGGTCTCAAAAATAAATAAACGTTAAAAAAATTTTTTTTTAAGTGTTATCCAATAATCACATTTACCACTGTTTCAACAATATAGGTTTAACAAAAGAAAAATAGCCACGGTATAGCTATATACAAGTGAAATACATAAAGTATGACTATTTTACCTTTACATGCTGATTATGACTTTCAGGAAGTTCTATTGACATATCCATTGAAAAATCAACAGTTGGTTTTTCTTCTTCATGTAGCTGAGTATTTGCATAATTGTCAAAAATGGGCTGATCCTGTTTTTTTCTAAGTGGCAGTTTCATTTCCTATAAAAATTGTCATAAAATTTACAGTCCATTTTAAAAAGTTACTTATTGACTTCTTTTGAGAGATAGAGAGTGAGGGGAGGGGGGAAGGGGCAGAAAGAGAGGGAGAGAATTCCAAGCAGGCTCCTCACTGTCAGCACAAGGCATTATGCAGGCCTTGAGCTCACGAGCCGTGAGATCGTGACCTGAGCCAAAATCAAGAGTCAGTTGCTCAACCAACTGAGCCACCCAGGTACCCTGAAGCCCATATTTTTATGTGAAGATACATTGTTACTAACAATAACTGGACATAATATATTCAACATATTTTGGGGATTTATCACATAATAACAATGTTATAAAGTAGGAGCATTTCCCCAAAAAACAAAAAACCCCCCTCAGTCTAAAATTATTAAAAATAAGAAATAGAATAATTTAAGGTCAAAAATTATTTATTAAAGGTCTGCTTTTATAAGGTGCCATGCTAAATAAAAAGCCATATAAAGTTCCGTGTATGTTCTTAAGGAGGTTGAAATCTGTATGCAAAAATGCTTATGTTGTTCTATAATGGTAAATGAATTTCAGCTACAAAACTGTATTATTACATGTCCACACAAAATCTTGTCCATAAGGGATGACTGACTTAGTCAGTTAAGCGTCCGACTCTTGATTTCAGCTTGGGTATGATTTTCATGATTCGTGAGTTGGAGCTCCGTGTGGGGCTCTGCACTGACAGTGTGGAGCCTGCTTGGGATTCTCTCTCCTTCTCTCTCTGCCCCTCCCCTGCTTGCTTTCTATTTCTCTCTCTTTCTCTCTCAAAATAAATAAACATTTAAAAAAAAAAAACAAAAAACTTGGACATAAATGTTCACAGCAACACTATTCATAATAGTCAAAAGGGTGGAAAGAAGCCAATGTGCATAAACTGATCAATCAATAAATGAAATGCTGGGTATCCATACAATAGACTATTATTTTCCATAAGAAGTAAATGAAGTACTGACACGTTACAACACAGACGAACCTTGAAAACATTATGCTAAGTTTAAAAGGCGAGAAACAAAAGACCAGATACTATTTGATTCCATCTGTGTGAAATATCCAGAACAGGCAAATCTACAGAGACATAAAAGTAGATCAGTGGCCACTGGGGAGGCTGGGAGAGAGTAGAGAGTGACTGCTAATGGAGTCAGAGTTTCTTTAGGAGATGACAAAAATGTTCTAGAATTTATGATGGTGGTGGCTGCACGACTCTGAATATACTAAATATACTAAGTTATACACTTTCAATGAGTGAATTGTATGGTATGGGAATTATATCTCAATGAAGCGGTTACCAAAAACAAAAACACTTACAAGTTGAGTTTTTGTAATAAATTTTCTCCATCTTTTATTCAGCCTTCTCAGTTCTTTAGAAATAGATGATCCAACTTCATCATTACTGACTTGAATTAGGAAATTTCCCACTTCATTTAAAGTAGTATGTTCTACACTCCACTGGGATATTGTCTCAAAGGGAATCTACACAACATAGAAGCAACACATTTTAATGACACAACACTTGTCTTTCTGTTATGCGTAATAGATCTTTACCAAGTGATTCTAAGCAAAAGTGAGTATGAGGTTCTTGCAGACACTCTGACCCTCCCCTCAGAGGATTCCCCATCCCTGCTGGACTAGCTCTTCATCCCTAATCACTAACTGCCAGGCACCAGCTGTCATTGCTCTTGGTGCTGAACTTTAAGGAAGCAGCTGATGTTCCGCCTTTCTAAGTGGCTAATGAGCTTAGAGCAAAGGCTCTCAAACATTTATCGGTTCATGGTGCCCTTAATGTTTCGGTAACTTTTTTCATAAATTCCCTATGTCAGGAGATTCATCTAACGGTTCTCATTTTCAAGTAGTCGGGTCCAAACCACTTGGTAGTTATTTGCTGTATGGTGTCCCACAGGCTGATGTTGCTGTGTCCCTCAAAATTTAAATTATCTTTAAAGTCCTCTGGAAGCTCAGGGCACCTCAGCACAGAGTTTGGGAAGTGCAAGGCTTATAGTGTTTTTTTTTTTCTCATTTATGTGAATCTTAATAAAATATCTTTAATGGATGAAGCCAGCGAGTATTATGATAAGCAAAATAACTCAGAGGAAGACAAATACCATATGATTTCACTCATATGTGGAATGTAAGAAACAGAACAGACGAGCAAAGGGGGGAAAAAAGGAAAGAGAGAGGCAAACAAGAAACAGACTATTAACCAGAGAACAAACTGATGATTACCAGAGGGGAGGTGGGTGGGGGATGGGTAAAATAGATGATGGGGATTCAGAAGTGCCCTTGTGATGAGCACTGGATGTTGCATGAAAAGTGTTGAATCACTTTATTGTACATCTGACACTACTATTATACTGTAGGTTAACTACTAGAATTAAAATCAGAATTTAAAAAAAGGTTTTTAAACACAGAAGAATCGTTGAAAGCCAAAGATTTGAATTTTTATCACTATAGGTGACAGGGAGAATGACTCACCAACCCCTCAAATATTCTTTACGTGCTCCTACACTTATCACAAATTTTACTGTCATATAAACAGCCCATTTTCAGCTGAGGAACTTTAGTGTCTATTTGGAAAATGTTTCATCTGAGACTTTTCATCAAAATTATTTTCAAGCAGATAACCATTTGCAACAGAGGAAAAGAAATGAAAGAAAGAAAAACTATCCCAGAGAAGAATCATAAAACAGATTATGACATGACTAGCAAGTGAAAACACTGATGAATTACGTTGAAATTTCTTCCACACCTCTCCACATAAGTCTAAGGTATTCTGCATTTCCTTCCTCTGGAAATACAGGAAGATTTTAGAGCTGAAAGGTATTCACCCAAATGGAAAAATAAAACTTTTTAAAATATCAAGTTATTTTAAATGTGTCTATAAGCTATTGAATATTCCAAGCCTTTTCTTTTCCTTCCAAAGAACTTAAGCAATATATCGTTCAAAAGCTACTGTGTGTGTGTGTGTGTGTGTGTGTGTGTGTGTGTGTGTGTGTGTAAAACCTACAATGAGGAGAAAACTTCCTTTTGGCAATTGTATTAGAAAGAAACTAAACTCTTTCCAATACTTTGAGGAATATTTCCAAGAGTCATGTTCACTCTTCCCTGGCCTCTCATTTTTGGATTGAAAACGAGGATCTCCAAACAAAACGAAAAAAAAAAAGAAAAGAAAATTGAGGAGGTAACATTAGACTGAAAATACCTCTTTAATCTGTTCCTTCTTTGTCTCCTCAAAACAAGACTTTAGTAAGCGAAGTTTTTCCAGATAAGTAGCCCAACATGTCAAAACTTTCTGAAGAGTGGACTTGACATTATATACATTTTTTCTATACATACAAATATCATATTCCACTGCCATATATTGTTTGCTAATATCCTGATATTCTCCATCTATAATGTTAACAAAACAAGAAAGTAATCTTAGAAAACAGTTTTTTATTAATAAAATAATACCAAGAAAAATATTTGCATATTAATTGTCAATGGTCAAGTAAATATGTACTGTGATAATATTAAAAGTGAACGCAAGAATTTTCCAAAGAAAACACATGTTAAACCAATTCCTAAAACGTTAAGGTATAAAGAAAGTGAAACAGATAAAATGCTATTTTTTTTAACGTTTATTTATTTTTGAGACAGAAAGAGAGAGGACAAGCAGAGGAGGGGCAGAGAGAGAGAGGGAGACACAGAATCCAAAGCGGGCTCCAGGCTCTGAGCCATCAGCACAGAGCCCGACACAGAGCTCAAACCCACAACCTGCAAGATCATAACCTGAGCCGAAGTCAGACACACAACCGACTGAGCCACCCAGGTACCCGCGTGCTATTTTTAAGTGATCATTTCATCAAAAAGTAACTGTATAGCTTTACCTAAATTCTTATGTATTTCTTCACACTTTTGCAAGGAAGTTTCAAGTTGAGCTAGGAACTCTTTTTCTTCAATAAATTTCTGGGGGGGGAAAGGAAAAAAATATAGTGACAGCTTTTTACCATTAAAAATGTGTCAAGAAATCCAGAGAGAAACATAAATATTGATGAAGCACTCGGGCCCCAAAATTTCCTTAAGGCTTTACTACTATATATTTGGGTAGAAAAGAAGAGTAGTTGATGAAGAAAGTCGGTTAAGATCTAGGAAACAGAAGTATGAACACTATGTAGGTACGAGACCTAACAAAGTGCATCATTGCCGTGATATGGTTCCACAACGGTTTTTCTCCTGTGGGAAAAGGTAAGTTACATATACCATTTTCAAAAGCTCCTACTTCACATATTTATTAATATTGCTAAATTTATGCCAGTTTCTCTTTTTTCACAACTTTTATTAATATTGAATAATTTTTGTTAGATATATGAGAGTATGTTGTCAATAGATAACATCCATCCCACAAAAACATCTGAGTAACTACCATTAGTCAAATTATGATGTGTCCTAAGCAAGCAAATTCTGCTGTTGAAAAATACAGTTAATTAAAAGCTCGTATTTACTGTACACTTATTAAATTCCAATGGTATGATTACTTAAATGGAAAAATGAAAAATCAAAGTAGGAAATACATTCAAAACCTAGTCAAATTGAGAATGATGTCTCCTATTCAGGAATGTACGGTGTTTAAATCATAAATTATTAAATAAATCTGTCTTGATTGTGTTGTTCAATTTTTGCACTGAAATTTACAATCTTGGATTTTTCTTTTTTGCCACTCATTCCAAAAAAAGGGAAACAGAAAGAATGATATTAATTCCTAACTGTAGAAATGACATTTCTAGGATGCTTTTAATTTACAAAAGAACATATTTATATTTAAATCATTTGCAACATTTTTTCCCATTAATTTCAAGAGCCAACCCCTTTCTCCAAAAATAAGCCCCAAGACAAAATGTACTGTCTTTCCCACTCTTACAACTCGAAAGGCTAAGATTAAAATGTTCTAAAAAAAAAATTACTTTTTGAATGAAACCATGAATCTGAGTGGGAAAAATTCTTAAACAAGACATCCAGTAAGTGAATGCTGAAATTTTTAATAACCTGAAACTTTTTGTAACTATTATGTTAATTAGCCTGGTTAACAGAGTCTTCCCTGTTGTGGTAAATAATGTGGTTTTCTCTTTCTTACTCCTCCCAATGTCTGTTATTTGGCTACCTAAAATTCTGTTCTCTAGGTAATTTTAAGCTAATGAAAACTACCAAGAAAACTCATCTCAAAACCTGGAAAGGTAAAGGGAAACTGTCTTAAGGAAAAATGGAAACTTAGCACCCAGACATGGAGAACGGTTGTCAAAGACACAAAATAAAACAGCTTACATGCCAGTCTTCCAGCAACAATTCCACAGATTCTTTGTTCCCATATTTGACGTTCCAAACATCCAATTTTGATTTTACTTCATCTAGCAGACCAAGAACTGTGCACTTATAGTAATGAAATTCTAGAAGTGGAATGAATTTTTCCCCCGAAATGTTGTTGATTCTGGAAAATATTTCAGGTTTTAGAATTTAACTTCATATTACTGCCCAAATGCGAGATAATCTGTTTGGCATTTCTAAAAATATTGGGCCTTTGGCTTTTTATTTTAAACACATGGAACTCAGATGTATCCTCAAATTTTTTTTTTTTTCTTTTAAAGTAAGATGTACTACCCCCAACGTGGGGCTTGAACTCACAATCCTGAGATCAGGAGTCACATTGCTCTACCAACTGAACCAGCCAGGTGCCCCCCAATTTTTTTTTTTAACAGAGTAAAACAAATATTGTGGCTAAGAATAAAACAACTATTTCTGAGAGGAAAACATCTAATAGAACATTATCTGAAGAAACTATTCCCCTGTAGAAAAAGAATCCTATACTAAATGTTAATCTCCAAAATATTTTACTAAGTTTGTAAACTTTTGTATACCCGAATGCAACTATAATTTCAACATTTACATATTAAAACGGCTTTCATTATTATTTCAAATAATAAAACCCTCTTATTATCATTGTAATAAGTTGTGCATGAATAACGAGAAAAGAGAGGATGAGGTGGACAACCATCAGTTAAATAATCTCTATATTTACAGTATTTTAGAGTTTACGAAGTACTTTCAGATACCTCCTCCTGTCTCACCCAGTATCCTTGTGAGACACGAACAGGGTGGCTATCATTATTCTGTATTTACAAATGAGGATACATGCTCCAAAAGACAGTAACTTGGCCAAAACTCAGACACGGAGCTCGGTTTCTGACGCCATTTCTAGAACTTACCCCACCACCATATCCTACCATCCAATGAAAAAGGACGTATGTTAGTATGATGTGATGTTACTGTTACAAAAAATGTGAAGGTACTGTGAATCAAGATTTAAAGAATCCTTGTCAGAAGTTATCTAAAAATCTATACTTTTCTGGTCCGTATAGCATCCTGTTAGTGCTCAAACACGAGTGGCATCGGCAGTGGTGAAACGGTAGTGTTACAAACCGTGCTTTCATTTCCTCCAATTTCTTAGGTGATACGAGTGGCAAATTTTTTTCATCTCTATTTTCAAACGCCAGAAGAGTATGCGAACAACAATCAAATTTATCCATCAGATTCTGAAAAGAAATTCAGCATGACATCAACCAGACTTTTTGCCAAACACTGTAACTGGGGGTTCGTTAATCTCATTTGCTCTGCGTATGAGCTGCATCTTTTGTCCAAAAACTCATAAAGCCCTTACTTTTTTTTCACTAAAGCTTCGCCAGTGCGTAATTTCATCATAAATGCTTTACGCTGGAACATTTTACAGAGAGACAGACTGTAGTTTCTTTGGTAAAAGCATTATCCAAACCTTTTGTTTTGGGATTTATTTGTAATTCCTTTGTGAGTTCGCATGCCATAAATGTCGTCTATCAAATTCCTTCATACCATTTTGATGAGAACCCACTCTCTCACATTTTACGCCAGTCTCTTTCCTCCTTTTTGGTCAGGCTTTACGGCTGCTTTAAAACTGACTGGACTCTATTCTTATTGTTTCCACCTTGAACTAGCACAATGCCCATAAGGAAGTGAAAGTATCTTCTGGCTCCCCAAAATCCCCAAGGGAATCATTCCAAACCACCCTCAAAGAGGCACTGTATTTCCTTCCCTTCTCTCTAGGACAACGTCTTCCTCAAGAAGAAGTCCCTAACAAAGCACAGATTTTCCCATGTTTATTTGTTATTTTCCAACCTTGATTAAAGTCATTTTCTCTTGTATTAGAGCCACGGCTTCACAGTAATCCTGGGAAGCTGGCAAATCTTCATCGATAAGCTCCTCTACCTCCTGGAGCCAGGCTTCGATTTGATGCAGCGGCGAGGGCAAGGCATCATTCAGCTCCCTTTTCCACACATTAATCTGAAAAAACAAACATCAGCGCTTCACTAAACATTCTTCTGAAGTTTATTTCTTTGCACGCAGTTTGTTTAATACTTCAAAGTTTCTCTGATCCATTAGTCAGGGAAGTCTTTCTCAAACGGGCAAACTTCTCAGTTCTGTACATTTGCTTACCTGCTGATAGAGAAGATCATTTGTTTAAGAGCAATAGAAGGGGGCACACGAGGGGTGTCTGGGTGGCTCAGCTGGTTAAGCATCTGATTCTTGATTTCCTCTCAGGTCATGATCTCACAGTTCATGGGTTTGAGCCTCGTATCGGGCTGTGTGCTGACAGCCTGCTTGGGGTTTTCTCTCTCTCTCTGTCTCTCTGACCCCCCCCCAAAATATGTAAATACACTTAAAAAATAGATATAAAAGGGAGCACAAGGATAAGAATGAATATTTTGATAAATCCATAATCAGTTATGAGAGGGAAATTAGAACTATTTAAAGCACCCCTCAGGGCGCCTGGGTGGCTTAGTTGGTTAAATACCTGATTCTTTTTTTTTTTAATTTTTTAAATATTTATTTACTTGTTGAGAGACAGAGAGAGCGTGAGTGGGACTGGGGCAGAGAGAGAGAGGGAGATACAGAATCCAAAGCAGGTTCCAGGCTCTGAGCTGTCAGCACAGAGTCCGATGTGGGGCTCGAACCCACCAACCGTGAGATCGTGACCTGAGCCGAAGTTAGATGCCCAACTGACTGAGCCACCCAGGTGCCCAAGCATCCGATTCTTGACTTCGGCTCAGGTCATGATCTCATGGTTCGTGAGTTTGAGCCTCACACAGGGAGAGCTCTGCACTGACAGCACATAGACTGCTTGGGATTCTCTCTCTCCTCTGTGCCCCTCACCCGCTCTCTCTGTCTCGGTCTATCTGCCTGTCTCTCAAAATGAGTAAACGTTTAAAAAAAGCACCCCTTTAAGCAAGGGTAGACTGTTATACAGAAGGACCATCACCTGAAATGTTGTATGGCCTTGTGTTCTCTGACTTTACAACGACACCTCACGCTCAGATTTATAGATTATTTTTCTCACTAGTACTAATCATATATTCACATTACATATCTCTACCGTACCTCCTGAATATCTGTCCCTCACCGAAGCCCCCCCACAATCCAGGAAACCTCTTCCTTCCTCAGCCCTCCCTGCATGCACACAAATGCCAACTGCCTCTTTCCCCAAACACCGACTGCACTCCCAAGGTGTTCGCACTCCCTGGCCCTTCTACCTGGATGCTTTCCCCATTAATTCATTCATTCATTCAGCAAACACTTATAACCTATTGTGCTAAGAGCTGAGCATAGAGATACACAAGGCTTCTGGAATGGAGAGGGGACAGGTAGTGGTTGTACCACAAAGTACTGTGCAATGAGCACTGAGACCCCAATGAGATGTACACACGTGTGAACACTGGAGCATTTTAAATATGTGTGCTCAAAAATTTAAGCAAGAAACAGAATAACACATAACACCGATTTGCACAACTTAATGATACACAAGCACATAAATACGTTATGTATTTGGCAAGAACATATGAAACGAAAAGGCCTAAGGAGACGGGGAAATGAAGGAGGGCATGGGTTTAGAAAGAAATAAACACAAATCGGGGCGCCTGGGTGGCGCAGTCGGTTGAGCGTCCGACTTCAGCCAGGTCACGATCTCGCGGTCCGGGAGTTCGAGCCCCGCGTCGGGCTCTGGGCTGATGGCTCGGAGCCTGGAGCCTGTTTCCGATTCTGTGTCTCCCTCTCTCTCTGCCCCTCCCCCGTTCATGCTCTGTCTCTCTCTGTCCCAAAAATAAATAAACGTTGAAAAAAAATTTTTTTTTAAGAAATAAACACAAATTAAACAAGTAAATAAAAGTAAGAGTAGGGCCTTGCCTAGACTCATATGCCATGAAGGGAAGAGTGAGTTTAACACAACTCTCTACATCTGACGGTCAACCAGATAAAAACAAACAAACAAACAAACAAACAAAAACCCACAGGTCTTGCCTGAACCATCTAGTGGGAAGCAAAGTACATGGTTACAGTGAAATGTAGTCAGCAAGATAACAGAGCCAGGCAGAGGGGCCCAGGGAAGATCATGGAAGAACACTGATTCCACACCAATGCCCAGACTTCTTTTTGTTAATTTTTAATTTTTAATTTCTTTTTTTGTTTCAAGTTTTTATTTAAATTCCAGTTTGTTAACAGTGTAACATTAGTCTCAAGTGTAGAATTTAGTGATTCATCACTTACATAGAAAACACAGTGCTCACCACAACAAGTGCCCTCCTTAATCCCCATCACCCATTTAACCCATCCCCTGCCCACTTCCCCTCCAGTTACCCTCAGTCTGTTCTCTCTAGGTAAGGGTCTGTTTCCTGGTTTGCCTCTCTCTCTCTTTCTCTCTCTTTCACCTATGTTCATCTTTTTTTATCTTTTAAATTCCTGAGGCAAGGGAAACACAAGCAAAAATAAACTACTGGGATTTCATCAAGATAAAAAGCTTTGGCACAGCAAAGGAAACAATCAACAGAACTGAATGGCAGCCTTCAGAATGAGAGAAGATATTTGCAAATGACATATTTGACAAAGTGTTAGTATCCAATATCTATAAAGAACTTATAAAACTGAACATGCAAAAAACAAATAATCCGGTTTAAAAAATGGGCAGAAGACCTGAATAGACACTTTTCCAAAGAAGACATCCAGATGGCTAACAGACACGTGAAAAACAAGCTCAACATCACTCATCGTCAGGGAAATACAAATCAAAACTACAATGAGGTATCACCTCACGCCAGTCAGAACGGCTAACATTAATAACTCAGGCCACACTAGATGTCGGCAAGGATGCGGAGAAAGGCGAACCCTCTTTACATTGTTGGTGGGAATGCAAACTGGTGCAGCCACTCTGGAAAACAGTATGGAAGTTCCTCAATAAGTTACAAATAGAACTACCCTATGATCCAGCAACTGCACTACTCGGTATTTACCCAAAGGATACAAAAATACTGATTTGAAAGGACATATGCACCCCAATGTTTATAGCAGCACTCTCAACAATAGCCAAAGTGTGGAGAGAGCCCAAATGTCCATCAATGGATGAGTGGATAAAGAAAATGAGGTGTGTGTGTGTGTGTGTGTGTGTGTGTGTGTGTATGTGTGTGTATACATACACACACAAACGGAACATTAGCCATAGAAAAGAATGAAATCTTGCCATTTGCAACGATGTGGATGGAACTAGAGAATAACGAGCTAAGCCAAGTAAGTCGGACAAAGACAAATACCATACGATTTCACTCATATTTGGAATTTAAGAAACAAAACACATGAGCACAGATGCCAAGAATTCCTAAGCAAGATAAAAATCCAGCTCCTAGGCCACGTCCTTTCCTGAGGACCCCATTTAAGAATGTGGTTTTTGATCTGAACCCACATGGCTCTATTGTGGATTTTTTGGCATTCTTACTCTAAAGACCACCCCCCCCCATGAAGATCATGCACAAATTAAAATGTGTTTCAGTCAAATGGCTTCCTCTATTGAAAATAGGAGTTTTAAATCTGTGTTTCTCTTTCTCTTATAGTTCTACTAAATGAACTGCCACTGCTCTTTAACTTAAATTGATTTTAAATAAAGAATAAGCAAAATTACATTTTTTAAAAGAAAAGGGTTATTTGATTCATCATTAAGTGATTAAAAAACATTTACTGGGTGCCACCATGTGTAAGATAAATATCAAAAAGAAACATTCAAGCAAATGCCCAAGTGTAAAGATTTTTTTAAAGTGTATTTACTTATTTTGAGAGACAGAGAGAGGAAGAAGAGAGAGAGAGAGAATCCCAAGCTGACAACACAGAGCCTAACACGGGGCTTGATTCCACAAACCATGAGATCGTGACCTGATCCCAGATCAAGAGTTGGACACTTAACCAACTCAGCCACCCAGGCTCCCTGGAAGATGTTACGTGAGTAAAAAGCTAGGCTTTAAGGCAGTCAAGTGGAACTATTCATAAGCTAGAAGCATTAAACATTATAGTTTTCACATTATTTTTGTTTGTTTGTTTGTTTTTAGGTCTATTGAGGCCTAATTGACAACATAGTAAGATATTTAAAGTGCACATCATGGTGATATGATACACCTACACATTGTGGAAGGATTCCTAGTATCTAATTAACACACCCTCACTTCACGTATTTACCTCTTTTTTTCCTTTCTTGGTGAGAACATTTCAATTCAACTCTCTTAACAAACTTAATGATACAATACAGTGTTATGAAGTGTAGCCACTGTGTTTTACATTAGATCCTCAGACCTTACTCAACTGACAGCTGAAAGTTCGCACCCTTTTACCAACTTCAATCCCTCCTTTCCTCCATCCTGACCACCGCTTTTATCCTCTCTGTTTCTGTGAGTTTGACTTTTTTTTTTTTAAAGCTTCCAGACATAAGGAATACTATATAGTACTTTGTTTTGCTTTAGGTGCTTCAACTTTATCTTCTCAAACGACGTAGGACAAAAGATAGCTCCGTAATCTTGAACCATTAAGTATACGCCATTAAGCCTCCAGTTGGAAAATCATGAAAAAAACTGTTTTCATCATTATGAATTTTTAATACGCGCTTTCAGTATATCCAAATAATTTGTACATTTGCCAAAATAAAATAAAATAAGCCAGAAAGTTGATGAGTGAGTTAAAGAGAGCCTAAGAACAGTATCTTTAATCCAACTGATATTCTTTTCGCAACTGAAAGAAAGCTGAGTATGTTCTGAATGAAAAGGAACATGTGCTTTCTGCCTGAGGGCTGTACTCTTGTTTAGGTAACGGTCAGAAGGGGAAAGATAGAAGGCGATAATTACCTTTTACTACTCTTCTTTTTCACTTACCATAGAAAACTGGCTCCATACTTTTCTTTTTTAGTTTTGGAACTTATTTTTGAATTTAGTTGAAAATTTATATCTGATCTGAGCTGATCTTGTCAGGTCAAAATAACATAATGTTGGAGCGCCTGGGTGGCTCAGTCAGTTCAGTGATCGACTTCGGCTCAGGTCATGATCTCGTGATTTGTGGGTTTAAGCCCCGTGTCGGGCTCTGTGCTGACAGCTCAGAGCCTGGAGCCTGCTTCAGATTCTGTGTGTGTCTCTCTCTGTCCCTCCCCTGCTCATGTTCTGTCTCTCTTTCTCTCTCAAAAAAATAAACATTAAAAAAAAATTTTTTTTTCAACGTTTATTTATTTTTGGGACAGAGAGAGACAGAGCACGAACGGGGGAGGGGCAGAGAGAGAGGGAGACACAGAATCAGAAACAGGCTCCAGGCTCTGAGCCGTCAGCCCAGAGCCCGACGCGGGGCTCGAATTCACGGACCACGAGATCGTGACCTGGCTGAAGTCGGACGCCCAACCGACTGCGCCACCCAGGAGCCCCCCAAAAAATTTTTTAATTAAAAAAAAAAAACCATAATATTGCTATTTTGCATAGCTGGCTTAAAATGAAACCATTTACTGTGATGCCTTGAGGTAACTGTGTGCTCAAACAACTGAACCAGAAATTGTCTAGATGGTATTGACTTTTCTGTACCTGAAGGCTGTAAAATTAATATGTCTCATTTGCCACACCAAGACAAGGAGCTGTATTATAACGAAAGAATGGATTTTCAAGCTACTATCAATTTGTGGCACTGAACTCTTGCAAAATAGTGGTTTTTTTTTTTTTTTTTTAATGGTTTTTCTCATTATGTTGGGTACTTTTTCCCAATCACGTTCAATAAAATTAGGCCAGGTGTTTGTGGCCTGGAACACCGTGAACTCTACAGACAAGATCTTCTTCCTCTCGTGTTTTGTTGAGGCCGTGTAACCAGGAGCTCCTGTCCTTCTCAAGGGTCAGTTTCAAAGTCGCGATGAGAACACGAGCAGGGGACACAATGAGCCGGGCCACTTGATGGGAAGGTTTCCGGAGCTGCGCTAGTTGTCCCAAATTAGGTACTTGGAGATGGTGGCTCTTTTAAGTTACTGGACCTATTTACCACCCTTCATAAAGGATGTGAAAAATGTATTCTGAAAACAGGCTGGCGCTGTTGACAGCCGAGAGAGCAGGGGCCAACAGGGATCAACAAACTTTTCCAGGGCCAGAGAGAATTTTTGACTGGCAGATCATAAAAATCTCTGTTGCAACCCTGTAAATCCACCAGAAATCACTTAATTATCCACTTAAAATGCGTGAAGGGTATGGTATGTAAATTATACCTCAATAAATACGTTTAAAAAAAGGATGAAGGCAAAATAAAGACATTTAGAAATCAAAGAAAACTAACAGAATTTACCACCCACAGACCTGCATTGTGAATTTAAAAAAGTGTTTCAGGCTGAGGCAAATAAATTCGGATGGAAACTCAAATCTCTCCAGGAAAGAATGAAGAACATTGGAAATGGTAAATATCTAGATAATTATAAAAGACATTTTTTTCTGTTAATTTCTTTAAAACGTATGATTGTTTTTAGCAAAAATTGGTAACATGGTCTTGGGGACTTTAAAACATTTGTTTGTGGCATAAATATATTTATATGTAAAGCAACTATAGCACAAAGAATGACAAATAAATGAATCAATTTAACTGCAAGATTTCTTTTTTTTTTTTTTTTTTTTTAATTTTTTTTTTCAACGTTTATTTACTTTTGGGACAGAGAGAGACAGAGCATGAACGGGGGAGGGGCAGAGAGAGAGGGAGACACAGAATCGGAAACAGGCTCCAGGCTCTGAGCCATCAGCCCAGAGCCCGACTCGGGGCTCGAACTCCCGGACCGCGAGATCGTGACCTGGCTGAAGTCGGACGCTTAACCGACTGCGCCACCCAGGCGCCCCTAACTGCAAGATTTCTACATAAGAAGTTGTATGATAACTTAGAAGTTGTGTAAGTAGACTGCAAAAAAAGTTGTTTTAAGTTTATATATTTATTTTGAGAGAGAGAGAGAGAGACAGTTTGAATGAGCAGGGGAGGGGCAGAGAGAGAGAGAGAGAGAGAGAGAGAGACAGTTCGAATGAGCAGGGGAGGGGCAGAGAGAGAGAGAGAGAGAGAGAGAGAGACAGTTTGAATGAGCAGGGGAGGGGCAGAGAGAGAGAGAGAGACAGTTTGAATGAGCAGGGGAGGGGCAGAGAGAGAGAGAGAGAGAGAATCCCAAGCAGGGTCTGTACTGTCAGCGCAGAGCCCGACACAGGGCTTAAACCCATAAACCGTGAGATCACGACCTCAGCCGAAATCAAGAGTTGGACACTTAACTGACTGAGCCACCCAGGAGCCCCAGAGTATAAAAAAATGTCAATGTATATTGTAGGCTGACTAAAAACCTGATAGAAAGCAATAGAGCCAAAAAGCCTATTGGGGCACCTGGGTGGCTCAGTCAGGTGAGCATAGAACTTTGGTTCAAGTCATGATCTGGCAGTTCATGAGTTCAAGCCCCACATCAGGCTCACTGCTATCAGTGCAGAGCCCGCTTTGAATCTTCTGTCCCCCTCTCTCTGCCCCTCCCCCACGTGCTCTCTCTCTACAACAAATAAACATTTAAAAATTAATCAGTTAAATGTTTAAAAAAAGGTCAATAGATAAAATGAAATTCTAAAAATATCAACATAATCCAGGGCGCCTGGGTGGCTCAGTCAGTTGAGCATCTGACTTCAGCTCAGGTCATGATCTCGCGGTTTGTGGGTTCAAGCCCCACATCAGGCTCTGGGCTGACAGCTCAGAGCCTGGAGCTGCTTCAGATTCTGCATCTCCCTCTCTGCCTCTCCCCTGCTCGTGCTCTGTCTCTCTCGCTCAAAAACAAACATTAAAAAAAACTTTTTTTCTTTTTTTTTTAACGTTTATTTTTGAGACAGAGAGAGACAGAACATGAATGGGGGAGGGGCACAGAGAGAGGGAGACACAGAATCGGAAGCAGGCTCCAGGCTCTGAGCCATCAGCCCAGAGCCGGACACGGGGCTCGAACTCACGGACCGTGAGATCGTGACCTGAGCCGAAGTCGGACGCTTAACCGACTGAGCCACCCAGGCGCCCCAAAAAAACTCTTTTTTAAAGACATAGATAATCTGACACGATCAACCACCTTATCTTAACTGATATCTATAGAATGCTGTGTCAAATAACTACAGAATACATGTTCATTTTAAGTGCAAATGGTATTACACCAACATGCTCTATGTCTCGGGTCATAACACAAATCTTAATAAACCGAAAACAATTGAAATCATACAGATATATTCAGACACACATACACATGCATCTTCACACGTTCTCTCTAGGCTCATCCCTAACCCCCTCCGAGAACCTACTGATGGCTACACAGGACACTGGTCCACGGAAAAGGTGAGGCTGGTCAGTCAGAATATGGATAATCTACTCTAGCAAGGCAATCATTGATAGCAAATATAAAAACTTTGGACAAGCAGCTTTTCCAAGCAGAATGCTCTAAATTCCTATTTAAAGATCAATTACTACCCACGCGAGACCCTGGAGAAAAGAAAAGAATACTCTCCCAAGTTTCTGATGAAGCATCTACTCTTTTACAGCATTCCCCATGGAAGTCTAATCATCCAACAAACAAAGCTGCCCCACGAAAATGTTCTAATCAACATAACACGGTAACCTGGTAGTTGAGGCCATCCCAGACTTCTCTCAACTGTAACTGATCTTCATTCAGCTCATCCAAGTTCTTTTCTATTGGCAGGATGTCCAAAAAGGGCTCTTTTCCTTCATTGAAGGACTCCAAAAAGGACAGCAGGCTCTACCATCAGAAGAATATTTTAAAGACAGAAATTTTAAATCAGTTAATATAAGGTAATCCGCTATTTTAAGGTCTATCACTGAAGGTTATGTTTAAATTTTTACTTAAAGGGAGGTACGATTCCCTGGATTCAGGGTCCTCTACACTGATCTGGTACCTTTCTTCAGTGCACCCTGATCACTTGAGTGCCCTCATGGTAACACAAGTCACAGCTTGTGTCTCGTCAGCACTGTTGGATTTCTAAGGGAATGGAGCGGCAAGGTCACCCAGCTCTAGAGGACAAATCACGACGCCACACGGAAAATGGGAGTTTCTCTGTCCTCCCTGGATATGTGTTCACAACAAAATAAGCATGAGCGGAAGTGAGAACTATCCAGCAGCGGTCATCACGGACAAACGTGTCTATGATTAACTGTGCTCGAGCCGTTGCTTCCCAAGTTGTTTTTTACAGACTTGAGAAAATATGTTGTCCCTCGAAAATTTAATAAATTAAGCCTTTCTGGGCTCGTATTAGTGTGAAGTTCGTGTTTAAGAGTCACCAATTCCATAAATATTGTTTCAGCCCTTATTCATAATAATTGGCAGATTTTATCTTATTTTATTTTATTTCATTTCATTTTGGCTGAAGATTTAGGAGCTGGGGTGCCCAGCTGGCTCAGTCGATAGAGCATGTGACTCTTGATCTTGGGGTCGTGCGTTCAAGCCCCATGGTGGACGCAGAGCTTACCTTAAAAAGTAAATAAATAAATAGAATTTGGGGAAAGATTAAGTTTTATGAGCAAACCAAGGGATAATTACTGTAATTCTTTCTCACCCCTAATAACTCCCTAAGGCCTTTTATTCAAGAAAGCGGAATCTGTGGTGCCTTACTAAATCAAAGAGGTAGGTGAGAGTAAAGCACTTCCGGGGACGCTGGGCCTCTTGTCAATGAAAAACATATCAGGCCAAAGATGGAAGCAGCACAAAAACCTGTACAATCCAGATGGAAGGAAGACAAGAACATCCCATCCCTTTCTGCCCTGATGCCTCTAAACCAAAAAGGATGCTGTTGCCAGTAAGCCACACAATCCGCTGAATGTTGGCGTGGGACAGGCTGGATTCATCCAACTCGCCCACTCAGCCTGCAGGTGCTAAGTGTGGAGCAAGCACGTGACCGTACCCCTGCTCTATTCCCAGTGGAAATCCGATGGGGAGCAGAGCTGCAGGGACCGTGTGGGTTCTAAGGAACAGGGCTGAAAAATCCTCATCTCGGCTCCTGTTAGGCTCCTTCAAGATGGTACAGGTTCTCCTGGTCACCCAGGAGGAACCCCACGAAATAGAGAGCTGGGTCTTCGAGGCTAGACTTCACACGAACCCGCCTCTCCCTGGCAGTAGCTGTGTAACCTCAGGTGTCGTGGAATAACACCACCAAGTTCAGCAAGATGCTGTGATGCATAAAACGCTCGTCAGCAAGGTGCCTGGTACACTGCAGATATTCAAATGTGGTGACAGTCATAGTTGTCGTTCTTCCTCAAAGGGTGCCTCGGTTGAGGCCCTACACTTGGGGGTTATAACTTGGGGTTGGCTTCATTTTTTACTTCCTGATCTTTTTTTTTCATTCCATATAACCTAGTTCTGCTCTAGACTCTGGACTGGAAAACTTTTACTGTAAGAGGCAAGATAGTAAATGCCTAGGCTTGAGGGCCATACGGCCTCTATTGCCACTATTTGACTCTGGCGTTGCAGTGCAAAGGCAGCCACAGACCGTACCTTCATGGGCATGGCTGTGTTCCAGGAGTACCTAATTTACCAAATTGGTGGGGCCCACAGACCAGTTTGCCACGCCCTGCTATAAAATTTACTATTCAAGGTACCTTAAGGACCAAGTATTAGCAACACCTGGAAGCTTGCTGGAAATGCAGAATCTCAGGCCCCTCCCCAGGTCTACTGAATTAGAATCTGCATCTTAGGGGCACCTGGGTGGCTCAGTCAGTTAAGCACCTTCTTCTCGGTTCAGGTCACGATCTCACGATTCGTGAGATTGAGCCCTGCATTGGGCTCTGTGCTAACAGCGCACAGGCTGCTTGGGATTCTCTCCCTCTATCTCTCTGCCCCTCCCCTGCTCATGCTCTCCCTCTCTCTCTCTCTCAAAGTAAATAAATAAACTTAAAAAAAAAAAATCCGCATTTTAACAAGATTCCCCAGGGAGTTCACGTGCACATTAAAACTTGAGAAGCGCTCCTAGAACGTGATGCTAAAATTTGAAGTTAGTTTAGCATTTATGTAATTAACTCTGCAAGACTTTTTTTTCCCAAAAACATCCTACTCCTCCCTAAGAGTAAGCTGCAAACAAATTGCTGTTTAAAGTCATACTTACATCATACTTTTTAGAGCAGGTCTCATTTTCTGAATCCTTTAGCACTTTCTGTAGTTTTTTCTCTTGTAGAGTCAACCAGACCAGAGCATCTTTCACCTTTCCCTATAATTCACACACACATTTAACACTCTATCCTAAACAGACTTGGAGATTTTTCTTTTTAACAATAAAATTAGCAACTTCAAATGTCAGTGAAATAATGCAAGCATTACACACCAATGACTCCTTGTGCCGAAGAGGAAGTCTGCTTTTTCACCTAACACCTTGAATTTTAAAATGGATTGAAACTAGCACCTGAACATAATGTGCTAAAGAAACAGGGCATGCCAGCCCGATTTTTTTCTTTTTTTTGGCTTAGCCACTCCCATTATTCCGCAATTCTGAAGAACATTATTCTAAACTACTTACCCATAGTAAGCATTTCAGAATACTGCTTTCCGATACATCTAAATAGGGTTAATAAAGAGATGCTGACACCCAAATACACGGGCATCAAAAATATCTTAGGCAGGGGCACCTGGGTGGCTCAGTCGATTTGAGCATCAGACGTCGGCTCAGGTCATGATCTCACAGTTCATGGGTTCGAGCCCCATGTCGGGCTCTGTGCCGACAGTTCAGAGCCTGCAGGGTGCTTCGGATTCTGTGTCTCCCTCTTTCTCTCTCCCTCTCCCCCTCCCAGACTCACGCTTTGTCTCGCTCGCTCTCTCTCAAATATAAACATTAAAAAAAATTTTTTTAATATCTTAAGCATTTTAAAGACCCTAAAAATAACTACTAAAGGTTTTGTTTCTATCATAAGGATGTGAGTAACAATTCTTTTTTCCTAGATTCTTGCTTGCTTACATTCGAAAGTTAATTTCACTGCCAGAGAATAAAGCAAAAGACATTACATCTTATTTTCATTTCCTTTAAACTTCATTTACTTTTTCTCTATTAAGTAGGAGTGTTTTCTATATATTTTTGCATCTGATTTCATGGACAGTTTAATTTTTCATTTTATTTTTTAATAAGAAAATTACTTAGAAAAGAGTAGCTCCTCAGCAGGTCAGGAATAAGTGAACTGAACTGTAGGCCTCAGTCTCAGCTTGAGTCTCTGTTCCAGAGTCAGCAACAATCTAGCACAGCGCCTCAAACATAATGGTTGGAAAAACCTAGGCCCAAGTTTGTCACATACAATGTGATAATATGACCGCTTGTAAACATGTCTGAGGAAGCAGTCTAAATAAATATTAAAATAATATTCAGGGGCACCTGGGTGGCTCAGTTGGTTAAGCATCTGACTTCGCTCGGGTCGTGATCTCACGGTTCGTGAGTTAGAGCCCTGCATCGGGCTCTACGCTGACAGCTCAGAGCCGGGAACCTAGTTCTGATTCTGTGTCTCCTTCTCTCTCTGCCCCTCACCTGCTCACACTCTGTTTCTGTCTCTCTCTCTCTCAAAAATAAATAAACATTTAAAAAATTAAAAATAATAATATTCAAAAAGTTTACTAAATTCACAGCACTCATTTATCTTCAAAGCAGCAGAGAATAATTGTTTATTTTCATTTCTGCTCAGTGATTTTTATGAAATTTCCACCCACAATATTTCATGTACCTGACTGAAAGTCAAAGGAAAAAACTGAATAATCAAATGGCAAACTGATAGTGATTCAAGAGTACCTCAACAAACAAAGATCAAGAGTAGAACACACTGCTTCCATTTTTATAAATTATATGATCCCAGGGGTGCCTGGGTGGCTCAGTCAGTTAAGCATCTGACTCTGGATCTTGGCTCAGGCCTTGATCTCACAGTTCATGAGTTCGAGTCCCATGTTGGGTTCTGTGCTAACGGCACGGAGCCTGTTTGGGATTCTCTCTCTCCCCCTCTCTCTCTGCCCCTCCCACAATCTCTTGCTCTCTCTCAAAATAAATAAACATAAACAAACATAAATAAATAATATGATCCCAGGTATATGTAGCTAAAATTAGATTGTGGTGATAGTTGCACAAGTAAGTAAATATGCCAAAAACCACTGAATTGTAAACTTTAATTTTTTGTAATGTTTACTTATTTTTGAGAGAGACAGAGAGATACAGACAGAGCACGAGAAGGGGAGAGGCAGAGAGAAGGAGAAACAGAATCTGAAGCAGGCTCCAGGCTCGACGTGGGGCTCGAACTCATGAGCTGTGAGATCATGACCTGGGCGGAAGTCAGATGCTTACCTGACTGAGCCACCCAGGCAACCCTGAATTGTAAACTTTAAATGGTTTATTTTATGATATGTGGATTAAATCTTTAAAAAGCTGTGAAAATCAAAATAGACAAAAATGAGGTAGCTCTAGAACTTTTCAAGTTCCAGTGCTAAACGTAATTTGTCCTATACGGCGTCTATGTAAAAGTTATTTTTGATAAGTCAGCAAAGTTTAATAAATTACCACTTTTAACTTAAAAATGAAAAAAAAGGGGCGCCTGGGTGGCGCAGTCGGTTAAGCGTCCGACTTCAGCCAGGTCACGATCTCGCGGTCCGTGAGTTCCAGCCCCGCGTCGGGCTCTGGGCTGATGGCTCGGAGCCTGGAGCCTGTTTCCGATTCTGTGTCTCCCTCTCTCTCTGCCCCTCCCCCGTTCATGCTCTGTCTCTCTCTGTCCCAAAAATAAATAAAAACGTTGGAAAAAAAAAAATTAAAAAAAAAAATTAAAAAAAAAAAAAACAGGTGAAACAAATCTACAGTGAAAGAAACTGGAACACTGGTTGCCTGGGGTGTGGAGTACAGACAGGAAAGAGGAACACTGGAACATTCTGGGTAGGAGAAACGTGTTACATCATGATTGTTATATGGGTTACCTGCGTGTATGCATTTGTCAAAATTCATAGAACTGCACATTTCAGCTCTAGGTGCAAATTATACCTCAACTTTTAGAATGAAGCCATTGGTAGCATACAACAAAAATGAGCTTGAGACATACTTATGAGGACATACCTGAGCTTCAGCTCCAGTCCCAGATGCATCCTTCGAATACCGTAGAAATTGTGCCACATAAGTCATGATTGACTTTTCATCAGGATTAACAACGTCCACATCTGCAAGATGTGCCACAGGATCAATGAGCTATAGATGTGATTTCCTACAATTACTACCCAAGAACAGGCCATGCCATGAGATAGCCTTGGAATAAACCAAAGCAGCTAATAACCAGCCGTGCAAATCTCTGTGGTCAGTCGCCCTTGCTCCAAGGCTGTGCATTGGCTAAGAGTTTAGATCCAGAGTCAGAGCTGAGTTGAACCCTGGCAGTAGTAAGTGCACAGCCTCAATTTCCACTACGCCTGTTGTAGGCAGAAGAGCGTAAGTAGAGCGGGAGAGTGGAGCAGAGAAAATACAGCTTTTCAGAGACACAGTATGGAAACTCCTCCAGGAGTGTAGAGTGTAGGAATGTACAGCAACTAGAACCCATTCCTGTCACACCAGTCTCAGGAAGTGCGCAGTAGAGCATTTCCAAAAGCATAGGTTCTATGGAAGACTTATTCAAGACATCCACAAGATTTTATTTGTTCGTTTGTGGAACAAATGTAATTACTCAGAGCCTTCTGTGGGCCGGTCTTTGTACTGCATTAACAGAGTCCGTGGTGAAAAAACATTGGAAAATGCTGAATTTAAACAAAGTAAAAAATATTATAAATTCCATAAGCGCAGACGTTCTCCAGACAGAAAACAAATTAGATCACAAAATCCAAAGGGAGCACAATATGTTACAGACAAAATGAACACATAATTTTGGGCTATCTTTTGATATGTTGCCAAAACAACTATGAAGATATTGAAAAGGAAATCATTTGTGTTTATTTATTTTTAATTTTTTTAATGTTTATTTATTTTTGAGAGAGAGAGAGAGAGCAAGAGTGGGGGAGGGCAGAGAAAGAGGAAGACACAGAATCCAAAGCAGGCTCCAGGCTCTGAGCTGTCAGCACAGAGCCCAACACAGGGCTCGAACCCACAAAACGTGAGATCATGACTTGAGCTGAAGTTGGACGCTTAACCGACTGAGCCACCCAGGCGCTCCTTTTGTGATTATTAATTCAGTTAAAATAAACTCATCAAATATTTATAGAGAGTCAAGAAATGCAGGTCACAAGCAAGATATGTAAGGCTCATTCTTGTCCTTATTCATTCAACAAGTGGATGCAAGACACTTGAGTAAATGCTAGATGCCTGAGGACATTATCTGCCCCTCAAGGAGCTTACTGTTAGGAGAAAAACAAACAACAAAGAAATATAATACACTATGCATGCTTCAGCAAATGTGTTTACTAGACCCAATGACTATTCTAAGTAGGCTGACAGAGAACATGAATCTAATCTATATCCAAATTAAAAGATTCAACACAGTAGACATATAAAAGGTATCTATAAAAAGTTAGGGGTGGAGTTTCAATAAAGGAAGGATCCCTAAGAGCAGAGTTATTCTTTTACTGAAAAAAAGTGTAAGTAAAAAAAAGTAAAAGTACATCAAGAGATACATAAAATAATTATACTGGCTTAACTAGATGTTTCTTTTCAAAAACTTTATTGCATGAAAAAATTAAAAATAAATAAAAACTTTATTGTGTATGAAGTCATGCACAGTGATTAAATGTTTTAATAAAATTGTCAAAAGATAATTCGCTTATTCAAGTATGACAACAGCATTTAGTTTGCAGAAATAATGACGTATTTCACATTTTGAGCTATTGTTTAAGCTATTTAAAGTGAATTATGGGCAACCATTTATACAGTGGAAATTTGGCTTTTTTATACTGTCACATTATTTGCTGAATTACTTTTACATATTTTACACTGATATTTAGAGAATCACAACATGAAAGGAGCATTAAAAAAACAAATAGTAATCAGACAAGGGGATAAAACAAAACATGAGGAAACACAAAGAAAAGAAAAAAAGATAGTGAAAAGCCAAAAAGGAAAGAGAAAAGACAAAGAATGGGAGAAAAGGAAGAAAGAAAGAAAAGGGAGGCGAGAACAAATAAGGAAGGGAGAGTTAACAAGAATTATCAACAAGCAACATAAACCAGAGCAATGACAAACCTAATACACAAACACATGAAACCATTAGGCTAACTCTTAACTTAGAAATGCCACCTAATTCAACTGAGGTCCAAGAAGGCTAAGACCCCACATAGCTAGTGCCCAGATCTTAGCTTCTAATCCTATTCTCCAGTAAAAGAAACCGGTACTCCCTGGGGAGACGGTTGATCCCACTGGGGTAGGAAACATCCAAGATGAGCCTGGAGCATCTTGCAGCGCCAGGAAATAGGGATGTGCTCAAAAGCAAACAAGGAAACGCCACATGGAGGGCAGTATGTCAAAGGGGCAAAGGAGCTAGCTAAAATAGCTCCTAATGGCTGAATCTTTGAGTTAAAAAAATGTTTTTTAATTTGAGCAGTTAAATACACAAAACAGTATTAGGTTACAACCCAAAGTAGAAAATGAAATGTCCATAAGCCCATACTGATATAAATGGTTGGAGGGGCGCCTGGGGGGCTCAGTCGGTTAAGTGCCACCTTCGGCTCAGGTCGTGATCTCACGGCTGGTGGGTTCGAGCCCCACATCAGGTTCTGTGCTGACGGCTCAGAGCCTGGAGCCTGCTTCAGATTCTGTGTCTCCCTCTCTCTCGTTCTCTCTGCCCCTCCCCCTCCTAAGTGTCGGCTACGCATAACGACTTCCCAAAGAGTACAACACAGGAAGAGGGAAACAAAAAAAAAAAATCGCTTCACGGGGAAGCAACCTGGCAAACACTACCTCAGCCAGGTGATTTTTTTTTAATTAAAAAAAATTAAATTATATACATGAACAATCAAATAAAACATATTAAAACAAATGTAATAAACACTCAAAACTCACCACTTCCCAACTATTTTACCACATTTTACTATTACCGGTGCTCTTGAGGTTACTTACCTCTGTTGCACCTGTAAGATAGAAAACTACATTAAAAAAAAAAAAGAAAGAAAAAGAAAACTACATAATGGTGCGTTAGGGTTGCACATCTTTTCCCTACTCCATGTTCAGTGACTTCACACCGGAATCGGCCGTGGTGGCAACGTTCAAACCACACACAACCACAAAAATCAGCAAATGAGGGCTTGATTTCTTGTATATTGATTACAAAGAAAGGGATGGAGAAAATGTTAATAACGCACGTTAAGCTTAAAAGTACGTCCTGTCAAGGGGCACCTGGGTGGCTCAGTCGGTTAAGCATCGGACTCTTGATCTGGGCTCAGGTCATGATCTCACCGTTCGTGAGATAGAGCCCCAAGTCGGGCTCTGCACTGACAGTGTGGAACTTGCTTCGGATTCTCTCCCTCTCTCCCTTTCTCTCTGCCTCTACCCCGCTTGCGTGCTCTCTCTCCCTCTCTCACAATAAGTAAACTCTGAAAGACAAAAAAAAAAAAAAAAAAAAAAAAAAAGCATGTCCTATCTAGAGCTGTGAAATTGCACAAAAAAATGAGGAAATATTCTTCCAATATTAGGTTCAGCAAAAAAAGTCATTCACATGTTGAAGAACAAGTCAAGTTCCAACAAACATCTCTATTGTCGTACTTACTCACGAACGTAAAGACAATTATTTGCCAACATTCATGTCAGGACTCCACATGTCCAGCGACCGCAACCATAAGTTGGCTGCAGGTGGATACAAGCGTTTGGTGAAAATCAACAAAAACATCTGGGGCTATATGGAATTCATAATAAATGTATCACATATTTTCTTATCATTTGTAAACTGTGTACTACGTGTGCCTTATATTAGTAATATTTGTGATAGACGTGTGTACGTATCCACACACGCTCAGGCACACACACGCATTGCTCTGGAGACCCAGTCACACATTACCTACACACCCCTGGTTGTACAGCTGAGACTAGAATGTGTACTTAATTTGTCAGTGCATTGAAATCTTCGCGAATCCTACACACCCCTTTTATGAGCTTACTGGGATTTTTAATAAGCGTTGGTACATTAAGAAACAATACAACCCACAGCAAAGTGCTTTTCCAAAGAATTAAATCATCTTAATCTTAATTTTGTGAAGTTAACATAATCATCTCTTTGAACAAAACCCGTATTTAGGATTTTGCTGTGGTCGTTAACCATACCACACAATGTGTCGAGCATAATCACGGCAAAGCCTAGCCAGCCACAGAGGGCGAAACAAACAAACAAACAAGAGTTTCTGTCCTCAAAGAAGTTCAGCTTTACCTAGGGGGAAAGAGTGGAGAGGAGCAATACGTTAACCCAAAGAACGGTCTTACCAGGGAGCTTTTAGAACAGAATAACAGAATCAAGGGAACACAACGTAGAACACAATGAAAGAAAACTAAGACAAAGACTCAAATTATTTCCAATAATAGCATTGCTTGCTTTCAGCTGTCTTGTCATCCTGGCAATTACTGAAGTTAATGAATTGGTAGGAATTCTTAGTGTCATGAAATTTAATAAAGAGTTTAAGTTATTAAACCCTCCGGGGCGATAATACCGTTATGTTTATTTATGTAGAGGTCCTGTTTACATTTCCCAGCCAACTTCACACTGGACAGCGTTTTAAAAAGAAAGAAGCTTCTTTACCTTCTGGTTCTAGCAACTTGGGGATTTTAAATTCCCGTTCGGCAATTCCAAAGGCCTCTTTCAGATTGTCTTTGTTGGATCTATGCTTCACTGTCTTCATGTCAATTAGGTCTGGTCGCAAGGCATGAATGACAGCCAAAAAAGCCATCCCATTTCTCCAGCTTGACTTAAAATCTGTCACACTGACAGACTCACACCTATCACAAAAGGACAAAAACATGATAAATACTATTTAAAAGAATACGTCAAAGCACATCCACCATATTCAATAGTAATGAAAACAGATTTCAGTGGATCAAATACATCACATATTCTAGAAAAACATTTTATTTTAATCTTGTGGGCATATTAAAGTGAAATGCCAGCTTTGATGAGGCTCATGGTACCGCAGAACATTGGTGCTCAAAGTGTGGCCCTTGGACCAGCAGCATCAGCGTCACCTGGGCTGCAAGTGCTAGAAATACAAATTCTCAGTCGGACGCAACCCCAAACCTACTGCATTAAACTCCGGAGGTAGGTCTGAAATCTGTGTCTCCAAAAGCCCTCCAAGTGACAACAGCCACGCAAGTTTAATGCTCTTCATTCAGGAATCTGTTGGCTCGGCACTGGCTTTAGACTTCTACGTGTAATTAAGTCCGTTTCACTAGTGGAAACAATTTCTTTCTCGTTAGAACAAATTATATGACACATTGTGCCACTTTAATGGTCAGTAGCTTATCACTCCTCTGCTTAAAACTAGTCATCACAGATGAATGGATAAACAGAATGTGATGTATTGATATAGTGGAATATTATTCGGCCCTAAAAAAGAAAGACGTTCTGACCCATCTTACAACATGGAAGAACCTTGACGGTATTATGCAGAGTATAAGAAACTGGTTACCAAAGAGCAAATCCTGTATGATTTCACCCATGTAAGGCACCTTGAGTAATGAAATTCATAGATAAAGAAAAGCAGACCACTGGCTACGGGAGGGAAGGCTGGGAGAGTTTTAGTTTCATAAGATGAGAAAAGTTCTGGAGATGGATAGTGGTGATGGTTACATCACAGTATGAATGTACTTAATGCCACCGAACTGGACATTTAAAAATGTTAAAATGGTTGAATTTTATGTTCTATATGTTTTACTACAATAAAATTTTTTTTTTTCAAAAACAAAAACCCTGTCGGGGCCCTTGGGTGGCTCAGTCGGTTAAGTAGCCAACTCTTGATTTCAGCTCGGGTTGTGATCTCACCATCATGACATTCAGCCCTGAGTTGGGCATGCTTAAAATTCTCTCTCTCTCTCTCTCTCTCTCTCCCCCTCCCTCTCTGCTCCTCTCCCACCTATGCTCTCTCTCTCTCTCTCTCTCTCTGTCTCTCTCTCTCACAAACAAAACCCTGCCATAGCTTATCGGAATAACATCTCTCAGTCTGGCCCACGAGGCCTAACATAGTTTGTCCCCTGCCTACAACTTCCACCCTTGTATCTCCCTCTCTTACAATGCTGTAGCCACTCTGGCTTCGTTCCTTTCTCAACACCGTGCTCTTTTTTAAGTTTTATTTTAGAGAGAGAGTGCAAGTGGGGGTGAGGGACAGGGGGAGAGGGGAAGAGAGAAAGACAGAAAGAGAGAGAGAGAGTGAGACAGAGTATAAAGCAGGCTCAATGCCCAGCACAGAGCCCAACACGGGACTCACGGGACTCGATCCCACAACCTTGGGGTCATGACCTGAGCCAAAAACAAGAGTGGGATGCTCAACTGACTGCGCCACCCAGGCACCCCCACGCTCCTTTTAATCCCTCTGCGCGGATGCTCTTTCTCCCAGATCTTCATACACCTGAAGCCTTCTCCTTCAGTCCTCACTCAAAGGTCTCTTTCTCAGAAAGGTGCTCCATGGTCGCCTCAGATAAAAGCCACCCTCCCACCTTTGACATTCTCACTCATCGTAAGTCCTTCCTGACTTTACTGCCAACTGTAGTTATGACATTGATCCATCTGCTGTGGGCCAAGCCCCTGGAAAGCAAGGGCCTTGTCCTCCTTGTCTCCTACAGTAGACTCATCCCCAAATGGTATCTGGCATATAAATGTGCTTAATATATATATTTCAAATCATTCCATCAATCACAACTCTGCATTTGACAAGGGATCAGTGAAGATGGTTTTTTTTTTAATTTTTTTTTTAACGTTTTATTTATTTTTGAGACAGGGAGAGACAGAGCATGAACAGGGGAGGGTCAGAGAGAGGGAGACACAGAATCTGAAACAGGCTCCAGGCTCTGAGCTGTCAGCACAGAGCCCGACGCGGGGTCGAACTCACGGAACGCGAGATCGTGACCTGAGCCGAAGTCGGAGGCTTAACCGACTGAGCCACCCAGGCGCCCCCAGTGAAGATGTTTTAAGAGCACAGTTGCCTATGTGGGAAATAATCCAGGACAACTGTATTTTCCTTTAATATGTCATAAAAAATATGAGGAAATTCAATGGACCCATTTAAGGTATCAATCAAATGATAAAAACCACTCGAGATATAGTCAACTTCTGATGACCTGGGCTTTCCTGAACCTCTTAGGAAAAAACGCCTAAAATATGACTGTGATAAAACTACATGGTATTCGGTGATTTTTGTCTTGCTTAACAAATCTTTATGTGGTCCACACTTTGTTCAGAAACTGTTCTAAATACTTAAAAAATAATTTTTATAATATACCTAATAACGCTATGAAGTGTTAGTATTGTCCACAGTTTTATGATTGAGGAAACTCCAACGCAAAGAGATTCAGTAGCTGAAGTCACCAGTTAGAAACTGCTGGGAGCCACGACTCGAACGCAGGCTCCGGGCTTCAGAACACTAAGCACAACTGGCTAAAGGGATGGCTGGGGCCAAGGGCAGGGCAGAGCGGGGATCAGAACCGGCTAAGTGCTGACTGGCAGGCGCTGCCCTCAATAAAGCCCCAGGCTGTGAGATGGGCTCTGCACTGATGAGTGGACGCCAATCCCACAGAGAACAAGCTGCTGCCAGGTGTTAGAGAGGGCGGGTTAGGGCTCCAGAGTGACTGGCAGGACCTCAGCTCATTTAGAAGTTGCAAACCGGGTCCCCGCTTCATCTCCTTCAGAAACGAGAGAACACGACACATTTCTTACAACATAGTCTCCCCATAGTCTGGATCTCGGATGAGTTCCAGGGACACATAGACTATCGAAGTAAGCCCCCTAAAAATGCCACCAATGAGGGCCCAAACTAGAATAAACTCCTGATGAGTTACTTCAGAAGGATTCACTACATCTTGACAAGTTTAGCACAGCTCATAGTTGGAAAGTAGGGAAAGACATGGAGAAAAGGTAAACTGTGGCAAAACATTTGGACTTCCAAGTGGTTTGAAATTTATTTACAGATAAATGAAACAAGTCTGAATATGATTTGATAATGCTCTTCACACATTATTATTTTCGATTAAAAAATATGGAATTATTATTATTATTTATTTTGGATTCCTTTGGATTAAAAAATATAGAAAACGGAAGTAAAACCATCTCTAGAAGATTCAAGAAAAAGTCCATTTGCTGTATGTAAAACCTTGTAAGATCTGTATGTCTTTTTGTCCTTCACGAAATACAGAGGATGCATGACAACTAAAGAAAGGCCGGAGGCAGAAGTTAACATCCTAGCCTACTACTGGGAAGAAGTTACTCAGAAGCCCACCATTTGTGAGGTCTTAGCGACACAGTGATGCCTCTATTTATGCAGACCATGCTACGATGGGAGAAGAAAGGCCATTTGAACTCTACAGCTCATCTCATGGGGAGTTCTGCATCCTAACTCCTTATTTTTCCTAAATCCCATCCCAGCAAGTGTTTAAAATGAAAAAGTAAATGTCTGCCAAGAGCAAACCTTTTTCTTTATAAAACAGAATTTCTGGACACTAACTTCCTATCATCATCCCCACTTAAAAAAACAAAAAAAAAAACAAAAAACTCCTATTTTCTGGCTTCTGTTCCTTGACTGAGCTACAAATTTCTAAACAATGGGGACTGTGGTGTTTTAATGTAGTCCTATACAGTTCCAAAGGATAATTTTATGTGTTGATTCCTTATTCCTTCATTTGTTCATTTATTCATTCAATACGCATTTATGGGGCGCCTACCAGGAACTTACATTGTGCTAGCTTCTGGGGATACACAGTCAAGAAAAATGTAGTCCTGACTTTTAAAAAGCTCCTAGTGTGGCTGAGTTCACGAACCTCTACATTTGGAAGATTCACTCCAAAAGAAAGGAGGATAGTAAACATTTTCCTTTTAGGAGAGGGAAGTGTTCCGACGTATGTTATATACCCAGTCAGCCTTATTTTCAGACCTGGAGTCAGTAAGGTTGTGTTAGCGGGTAAAGTCACCCTGTGTGTCTCCCGTGGTCAGAGCAAACTACTTACGGGGCACATTGCTCCTGAGCCCACAAGAGAAGAGCCTTCTTTGCAGACATCTGCCATCTTTCTTGGGCTTTGGAGCATTTCTTGGCTGGAGGACTTGAGGTAGGAGATGAGTCAGCCACACTCACACTGTCCAAGGAAGGTTGATTGTAATTGCAAGAAAGAGTCCGGGCAAGCTCTTCGATCTAAGGAACACATAATAGTCGACACATACAAATCAGAAGTTAAAAGCATTGAGGCTAAACCTTCAGCCAAAACAAGACCTGAAAAGAATCAGGTAGCAGTGAGAGCCTACTCATGGTGGAAAAAGCACTGGACAAATCCTTGAATAACAGCATTTGGAATCTCGGGCTACGCTTAGGCTTTCTTTCAGTGGACTTGGGTTGCTCCTGCCCTTGTTCAGGCATTTCGTTCCACCGAGGGCAAGCCTCTATTCATCCCCCCAACACGCTTACAGAGCACTTCTCAGGTGCTCAACACCTGTCACTCTCAACTGAATTGACCTAAGCTGAGATCCTACTCTAGAGTGCCTTCCAAGAGACTGGGCCAGTTAGAACGCATCCTTGATTACAAACCAATAGGAAACAAAAACACATACAGAACAAAAGGAAACAAAAACACATACAGAACAAAATAGTCAAATATATGAGTCCCAAAAAAGAAAAAAAAATTGCCATCAAGTATGTAAAAAATCACCTCGTTAGTCATTTAAGAAAGCAAAATGTATACAGCAAGAGGGACAGTTCCTTCATTTATAACACAGGCAAAAAATTTTAAAAGATAACATCTAGTGATGTTATCATCTAGTGAGAATGTGAGAAACTGGATTTTTCCATGTTGCTGGTAAACACAAAAATTCGTTCCGATTTTTTGGAGGCAGTAAGATAACACCTATGGAAAACTTTAAAAGACAAACCTACAAACATAGTAACATGTATTATTGAGAGAAGTGCACTTCTCTTAATAATTAATAGATTCTCCAGACAACCAGTAACAGTAGATGTGACCAATACAATTAATAAACCTGATCTGATTGGCATACTCCATTGTACCTCAAATGGCAGAATCAACATTCTTTTCAAAACCATATAAAATATTTACGAAAATTGAGCCATAAAACAAGTTTCAGCAGTTTTGAAGAACCGAAACCATTCAGATGGTTATTCTCTGACCACACTGAAATTAAGCTAGAAATCAATAACAAAAATATAACAAACAAAATCCCCAACTATTTGGATATTCAGCGATAGAATGTTAGAGAACCCATAGGTCAAATAAGAAATCATAGTGAACATGAAATATTTTGGACAGAGCAATAATAAAAATACTGGATTCATAGATTAAACAATGCAAATTTTACCAATGCCAACTTTTTCCAACTTATACATTCAACGCAATCCTCATTAAAATTCCAACAGATTGTATGTAAATGAACAGGTTATTTATAAAACTCATATGAATAACAAATCAACATGCCGTGTACCTTAAACTTACACAATGGCAAATGCCAATTACATCTCAATTTAAAAAATTATATGAAAATGCAAATAGCAAGGAATAACCAAGATGATCCCAAAGAACAAGTTGGACACTATCAGATATCAAGACTTTTCTATATAGCTATAGAAACAGACATACTATAGCATTGGTCAGCAGGGATAAACAATGGAACAGAACTGACAATCTAACAATGGAGCCACACATATATGGTTACTTAGTTTTTGAAGTTACTGACACTACAGGACAGTAGGAAAATGATGGTCTTTTCAATACATGATGTTGGGTCAACTGGACAGCCACATGCAAAGAAAATTATCTTGACTGCTTTAACCTAACGTGCTCAAAAAAAAATTCATTCTCGAAAGATTGTAGCTCTAAATGTAAAAATGCGAAACAATTAAGCTTTCAGAACTGTGCTGTCCAATACGATAGTCACTAGCCACATGTGGCTATTATTTAAGTTAAATAAATAACATTTAAAATTTAGTTCCTCAGTCATACTAGCCACATTTCAAGTGTTCAAAAGCCACAAGAGACCAGTGGCTACTGTTCTGTACAGTGCAGCTACAGATCATTACCATCATTGCAGAAACTCCCATTGGACAGAACTACTCAAGAAAAGAGTGTAAGAGAATATCTCCAAGATGCTAGCAAAGGAAAAGATTTCTTTACAGGACATAGAACGTACTAGCCACCAAAAAAGGAAGTTGATAAAGTTGAACTACATTAAAATCATGAATGTCTATTCATTGAAAGATTGAGAAGGCAAGCCACAGAATCAGAGAAGGTATCTGCAATTCATATACACTCAACAAAGGACTTGTATTGCATCCAGATATAGATATAGATAGATATAGATATAGATACACACACACACATATATATAGCATTTATTTTTGAGAGACAGAGCGGGAGCATGTGAAGGGCAGAGAGAGAGAGAGAGAGAGAGAGAGAGAGAGAGAGAATCTGAAGCAGGCTCCAAGCTCTGAGCTGTCAGCACAGAGCCAGATGCAGGGTTCAAACCCACGAATTACGAGATTGTGACCCGGGACAAAGTCAGACACAACCGACCGAGCCACCCAGGCGCCCCCATAATATATTGTCAAATTTCTATAAATCGTTACACGCGATAGCACAGCTAAAATAAAAAAATTTTTAAATTTTTTTTTCAACGTTTATTTATTTTTTTGGGGACAGCGAGAGACAGAGCATGAATGGGGAAGGGGCAGAGAGAGAGGGAGACACAGAATCGGAAACAGGCTCCAGGCTCTGAGCCATCAGCCCAGAGCCTGACGCAGGGCTCGAACTCACGGACCGTGAGATCGTGACCTGGCTGAAGTCGGACGCTTAACCGACTGTGCCACCCAGGCGCCCCTAAAATAAAAAAATTTTAACGTCAAGTATTTGCAGGGATTGGAGAAGGGATCTCCAAACTCTGTAACAGGGTAAATCAGGGCAACCATTTTGAAAAACTCACTGGCACTACCTACCAAAGCTGAAGATCACACGCCTTATGACCGAGCAAATCCACTCCTAGATATATATAAGAGAGAAATGAGGGCTTGTACCACCAAAGGCAAATATACAAGAATGGGGCTAGTGGCTTTATTTGTAACAGCTGAAAACTGGCAACAAGAGAAATGCCCATCAATAGTAGAATAGTAAGTAAGCTCTGGCATAGTCATGCAGTGATACAGTCACACACGACAAGGAAAAAGAAAGAAATCCAGTCAATGATATTATAACTGTGACGTAACAGGACAGATGGACGGTAGTTACACTTGTGGTGAACACAGCAAAATGCATAAACTTGTCAAACCACAAAGTTCTACACCTGAAACTAAAATAACTAATTGTGCGTCAACTATACTCAACAACAACAACAACAACAACGAAAGACCTACCGATGCAATGCACACTTCAACAAGTTGAAACTCATAGATGATGTTAAGTGAAAGAAATCTAACACAAAAGAGTATACAGCATATGTAAGTCACTTCAGTTATAATCTCTTCATATGGAGGTAAAGATGCTAAGCTAAACAGCGATAGAGATCAAAGTGGTGGTTTCTTCAGGGAAGGGGGGTAAGGACTGGGAGAAATACATGGGAACTCTGGGATTCAGGCAATGTTTTCTATTTATATCTTGGGGGATGGTTACGTGGATGTATTTAATTTACAAGAATACATCCAGCTCTACACGTAAGATCTCTACCTTTCTCTCTACGTATGTTATACTTCAACAAAAGTTTATTTACATCAGTAAAGCGAGGCCAAAAAAAGCAAAACTTAAGGCCCAACAATTTTACTTCTAAGAATTTGGCCCATGGAACTAATGAAGATTGTACGTAAAAATTTTACCCTGAGCGTAGTCTTTTTGGAATTGCTTATAATCATAAAACTATGAGCATTCTGCCTGTCCATTAATAAGATATAGCACTTTACAAGAGAACACCATGCCTCCATTAAAACACACATATAAATTCAGAAAGATGTTCATTAGAACAGGTTGAAAAGTTTGGATAGGAGGACCATTCTGTTTAGGACATACAAACATAAACAAATACATATGTTCATTCCTACTGCATGTATCATGGAGACTGCACAGCAAATTATTTAGTGGTTATCACAGAGTGGTAGAATTATAGGTGATTCTATTTGCCTTTTATTACCTGTATTAAAATTTTTAATTATACTTCAAATATCCTGGAAAGTATGCAGGAAAAAAATATAACAAATACCTACGAATTGTCAAATTTTAACATTTTACCACATTTGGTTCATATTTTTTTAAAAAAATAAAACACTGATACAGTTTAAGCCTTCTGTCTTCCCCTCTGTGATTCCATTTCCTTCCTCTCCCAGAGGCAAAAAACACAATTCTAAACTTGGTTTTCATCATCCTCACGCATTTTATTTTACTAGAACTTCAAACGTAGGTATCCAGAAATCATACACAGTTCTTATCTTACATGGTTTAAATCTTACACAAAGTACTTCTGTTATTTTCTGGTTTTCATAAAATAACATTTGTTTCCCACATTATTTAAATTATTTTCAAAGTAATTATGGAGAGATACAACATGCAACTTTTTAGGTAACTGCAGAAAACCTGCACGAATTCGGAATCCCGGGTCTGGAAGAATATATTTATCAATCGTAAGTATCAGAAGGTCAGGACCAACAGTGTCTTTGTTGTTGTTTTCTTGGTGTCCTGGCACAAAAGCTAGAACGTAATAGGTGTTTAAATTATTTGTGGAGTGAAATTCATCAAGGAGTCAGTCTGGGGACAGGACGAAATGCTGTGGGATTACTAGATTGAACAAGGGTCCTCGAAACTAGGAGATTCTACAAAGTTTAGTGGGTTGGTTCTCACAAATTGACTCCGGAAGTTTCCTCTCTTCTGCCAAAGTAAGTAAACAATAATACACAAAATTTGATCACGGCAGGTTCTAGTGACAGTGGTGCTGACACTGCAGATCATTCAAGATACCATAATTCCGCATTCAATTTGCAACTGCAAAATAACATCAGTGGCAAAGGTCCACCCGTCAAGGGTTAGAGTGTCCTTTTTCTGGAAGAAACTCAGGACTGAATCTTCTTGCATAACACTTATTTCATTCTGCAGTAATCAGAACAGAAATAACTTCCACACCACCACACTACTTACATGAAAGTGCAGTATAATTGTCCAAATTAGGCCAAGAATGATGGATGGGTTTCCGTCTATAATATCAGTGACATGAATATTTATTAGCTTGATCTGGAAAAGAAGAAACACGGGTTAAAAGGAGAAAATATTTCATTGCATCAATTTCTCCTGTGAATCTTCCGATGAAATTCATACTCACTGATCGGTTTTTTAGGAATGTCAGGGCATGTTCTATATTGATTCTACACTGAAAGGTATTAGATCCTTTGTCTCGAGGCTATGAAATTCAAGCAAAATATATCACTTAGAAATATGAAAAAAAAAATTTTAATCAATAAAAGGCTTTTAATGTCACTTAAAAAGCTCACCAACTGTTGTCCTGAGAGTACTTCTAGCAGGTCCAGGAGGACATGCCCCTTTTTAATGTCCGCAAATAGGTCTGACACAACCGAGGGAGGAGTGTGCTACAAAAGGTCACAAGAAAAACATTCATTCAAACTTTGGTCCAAAAACATAATACCTTTAGGATTCTCATCAATAAATGCGCTTTGTGTTTTCACAAAAGCTCAAATTCGGTAGTGATTTTTAAGTAACAGAATGAGAGAGAACACACAAAGTTCTATGTCAAAGCACGGTAAGAAAAGTAGTGAATTTCATTTATCTCATGGCAAATTTCCAGTAGCACCACACTCTGGTACCTTCGCTGAGAGCTGAAAACCTGTGCATAGAGGCGGCATTAAAGACATTCAAAAACGCCAATAGTGACCCATTTGGGGAGTAGATTACATTTATGGAGTAATCTGTTTATGAACTTACCCTTTTCAGAACTGCATCGTGCAGGGATGGGGAGCCTGTGAGAAGAGGCTTATTCATTTTATATCTAGGTTATTCTGGGCACTTGGCATCACCGAGAGGCAGGATGGCACAGTGATTAACAAGGCCTTGGGGCGCCTGGGTGGCTCAGTCAGTTAAGCATCCGACTCTTGATCTCAGCTCAGGTCATGATCTCACAGTTCATGAGTTCGAGGCCCTCACTGGGCTCTGCGCTAACAGCACACAGCCTGCTTGGGCTTCTGTCTCCCTCTGTCTCTGCCCACCCCCCCTCAAAATAAATAAATAAACTTTTTTTAAAAATAAGAAAAAAAGGCCTCTGGGTCCACACTGCTGGGTTTGTATCCCAGCACTATCACTTATAAGTGGTGTGACAGTGCAACATTAGGCAAGTCACAGAACTTCTTTTTCCTTAGTTTCCTTGTTCTTTAAATAGGAATAATAGTCTCATGAGGGTGTTGTAAAGTCATGTAAATGTGATGCAAATTCATTATATTTACCGAGCTTAGGACACTGTTTAACACATAACCCTCCATACATAGGTACGAATCATTATTACTATTATTATTACATTTGATAAAAGAGACGTTGCTGCTTTCCCTTATCTCCCATATCCTTAGCAAAAGTGTCTCCTTTTTGTGTTGGGAAAGAATGACAAATACATCTAAACAAGATCACGGTGACTTCAGCACATTCTTTCAACCTTTTTGACGCCTCCCCAGTACCATTTGGGGGACCCAAAGGGAGGGAGTAGGAGAAATAATTTAAATATATTTATAGCTTTATTTGTTCTTTTTTTCCTCACCTTTGCCAACTGTGAGTTTATCCAGCAGGTGAAGGTTTTCTTCTGAGTGTCTTCCTGCTCAGCTATTGAAAAGAGACAACGGCAGTTATAAAATGAGAAGCCTCAGAAACCCTTTTAAACTTATCAAAACCTCAAAGGTCTAACCCTCTGGGGATGTGTGTGTATTCCACAGTTTTACCAGCTTTCTAGGACTTGGTCTAGCTTTCGGATGTTTGCTCAAGAAGTGGTTTGGAAATAGCATGTTGATTATATATATATATATGTATATATATATATATTTTTTTTTAATCACCGCAGGTTAGCTGACAAGAGACAATGATTTTTAATACTTTTTACTGACAAAAGAATTAAGTCTTCACATGGCCTTGACGGTGTTGTACAAGGAATTGTGAGGAGAGAGACTTCCCAACCCAAAGGCACTCTCAGTCTAAGCCAAAGCCATATGTATTTAAAGACAAACCCCATTCAAGAAAAAAAGAAAAAAGAAAAAGAAGGAGGTGCCTGGGTGGCCCAGTCTCTTCATTTCGGCTCCGGTCATGATCTCATGGTTGTGGGATCCAGCCCTGCGTCAGGCTCTGTGCTGACAGTGGAGACTGCTTAGGATTTTCTCTCTCTCTCTCTCTCTCAAAATAAATAAACTTTTTTTTAAATAAATAAATAAACAGGGGCACCTGGGTGGCTCAGTCAGTTGAGTGTCCAACTTCGACTCAGGTCACGATCTCACAGCTCGTGAGTTTGAGCCCCGCATAGGGCTCTGTGCTGACAGCTCAGAGCCTGGAGCCTGCTTCGGACTCTGTGTCTCCCTCTCTCTCTGCCCCTAACCCACTCACATTCTGTCTCTGTCTCTCTCAAAAATAAACAAACATTAAAAACAAAAAAAGAATCCTTTAAAAATAAATAAATAAATAAATAAATAAATAAATAAGTAAGTAAGTAAGTAAGTAAGTAAGGGCGCCTGGGTGCCTCAGTTGGTTAAGCGTCTAACTCTGGGTTTCAGCTCAGGACATGATCTCACTGTCCATGAGTTCGAGCCTGCATCAGGCTCTGCACTGACAGTGTGAAGCCTGCTTGGGACTCTCTCTCTCTCTATCTCTCTCTCTCAAACTAAACAAAAATAAACGTAGCAAACAAACAAACAAATAAATAAAGGTTCATAAAGTCGTGAGCAGTTTAGTCTTGACACTGAAAGTATTTATCATGGGGGATATATAGCCACTGAATTAACTGTAAATGAGCTGCAGTTAGAGTCAGAGACACCTGGGCTCAAGTCCTGCCTCTGTTACTAAGCGGCTGTGTGACACCAGTAATTTCCTTTGGGAATAAGGTAACAAGCACTCACCTCCAGAGACTGTTAAGGATTCACTTGAGAAGTGCCCACTTTTATTAGCAGGACAGGAGTCAAGGGCAAGATCTGAAACACTCAGGGTACGTCTTCCTCTCCTCGCAGGGGCAGGGGTGGGCCCTACACCAACTCCAAGCTCCCCACTAGCCTTCTACCCCCTCAGCTCCTGCGGACATGTCAACTCCGCACTCAAGGGTTAGCCCTGCACACCAGGACTGAGCTTCCATTTCCCCGGATGTCCTCACCCGGCTGGACAGGGACAAGTGTCAGCCCAGGCACTCACTCCTCCCTGGGCCCAATGTTCACAGCCCTGACACCACCATCTACCTTGAGGTCACCAGCTCTCATCCCAGGATGCCTCTTTCCCTGCTATGTCCATCAGCGCGTGCACACACTCACACACACACACACACACACACACACACACACACACGCTTGCACACATACATACTGCACACACTCTCCAGGCTGTCAGGTTCCCTTCCATTCTCTCACTCTGATGTCCTTAAGACTCTGCACACGCCCCAGTTTTTCTCATCACCCACCTCTTCTTAACACGGGAGGCCCTTCCACTGGTGATGAACCTGTAGAACACCGTCAGCAAAGTCGCCAGTGTCCAAACCCTCTCTGACAGGTGTCTTCTCTCTGCTCTTGCTGAAATCTGACCCCCTCAAGTGCTGGCTCTGCTCTCTCTTATACCCCTTGCACCACTGGGTCCTTGCTCCTCACTTCCAGATCATTCTCCACTCTCTCTGTCCCCAAAGTGCTCCAGTCTTGACTCTCATGTCATCAGACCATCTCCACGGCCACAGTCATCTACTGACCTCTGTCATTCCTCGCCATTCCTCATTTAATTCCTTCCCCGCTGTCCTCTCTCCAACACAATTTCTCTTTCTTGGCAATTTCAGCATACAACTGAGGAAGCTCCTGGCCTCTCCATTTCTTCCGTTCTTCTTCTGCAACAAACTTGTCTTCTGCTCTGCTTCAACCACTCGCTGTCACGGTCAAACCCCAGACCTCATCATTACTAATAACTGCAACTCCTGGAGGTCTCAATTTCAGGCATCTCATTTCTGAACAACAGCCCTTATCTTTTCAGTTCATTCTAGCGCCATTGATTCTGCCAGCTTTTCACTGTCCCTCGCTCCCACTGATATCCTACCTTTCATCCTCTTCCATTTTCAATTCCGTGATCGCTTCTTACAAACACTTCCTTGTGCCTTCTTGTGTGTTCCTGGCTCTTTATCACTACACTCCGCTCGCTCATACCAACACTCATCCTACTGAATGTGGCTGGAAGAAGATCTGTCCCTGTGCTGACTGGTCTCACCGTGACGCCCAAGTAGGGCGTCTCTTCCTCGAACTTCCAACACCTCCTCTCCCATCCTCACTCTTCAGCTGAGACCCTGCTCCCAGAGCACATCCATTCCCTGTCCAATCCACCTATCAAAATGTCCCTGCCTCCAGCCTGTTAGCACGCCATGCCCTGGCCTTTTCAGACCTAAAGCTGATCCCTTCACTCGTTCCCCAGATCCCATCCCTTTATGCCTGCTCGAGGACATTGCCTCCTTTCTCTCCTGTATCATCCCCTTCTCCCCCTCTCCCTTAGACCATTCCCATCAGTGTAGATCCAGGCTGTTAATTCACCACAAAAACAAAACCAAACCTCTCTGACCCCAGTTCCCACAAACTACTGCTTTACTTATCTGCCGCCCTTTATGACAAAACTCCTCAGACAGGAGGAGTTCTCCAGGTCGCCTGTGTTCTCCAGGTCCCCTCCTCCTCATTCTCTCTTAACCGAACCCACACCAATCAGACCACGGCCATTCCTCCAAAACTGCTCCCTCATCAAGGGCACCATGAATTCAGGTCATCAATAACCACCTTCCAGTAGAACCAACGGTCGATTCTCAGCCTTCACCTTTCTGGACCCTACACTCTTGGTTTTCCTCCTCCATCACAAGTCGGCTTCTCTCTTTCTCTCACACTTCATATCCAATGCCTCGGAGAATCCTCTTTGGTCTCCCTTCAGAATGTATTCAGGATATTACCGTTCTCACCACCTCTACCTGGAAGCCTGCACTAAATCCCTAGCAGGTCTCCCTCCTTCCAGCCTTGCCCTCTAAGTACCATTCTCAATGCAGCAGCCAGAGTGGTGCTACTAAAATGTTAACTCAGACTCCTTTGCTCACAATCCTTAAGGGCTTCTCACTTCACTCCTGAAGATGGATGCAAGGCTTGGGGCGCCTGGGTGGCTCAGTCAGTCCAGCATCCAACTCTTGATTTAAGCTCAGGTCATGGTCTCACAGTTCATGAGTTCAAGCCCCACTGGCAGCATGGAGCCTACTTGGGATTCTCTCCCTCTCCCTCTCTCTCTCTGACCCTCCTCTGCTCGCTTGCTCTCTCTCTCTCTCAAAATAAATAAATTAATTAAAAAAAAAAAAGATGGGGTGCCTGGGTGGCTCAGTCGGTAAAGCATCTGACTTCGGCTCAGGTCATGATCTCACACTCTGTGAGTTCCAGCCCCGCATCGGGCTGTGTGCTGACAGCTCAGAGCCTGGATCCTACTTCAGATTCTATATCTCCCTCTCTCTCTGCCCCTCCTCTACTCACGCTCTGTCTCTCTTACTCTCAAAAATAAATAAACATTAAAAAAAAAATTTTTTTTTTGAAGATGGCCGCAAGGCTGACCCCCACCCCCTCTGCTCATCCCTTTTTTTAAAAAAAAAAAAAATTTTTTTTAAGTTTATTTCTTTTTGACAGAGACAGAGTGTGAGCCTGAGACACAGAATCCGAAGCGGGCTTCAGGCTCCAAGCTGTCAGCACAGAGCCCGATGCGTGGCTTGAACTCACAAACTGTGAGATCATGACCTGGGTCGAAGTCGGACGCTCAACCGACTGAGCCACCCAGGCGCCCCTCTTGCTCATTCCACTCCAGACTCTCTTGGCCTCCCCGTTTTTCTCGAACTCCCTAGAAACGATCCTACATTAGGGCTTCACCCTAACTGTCCTTTCTTCCAGGAGTGCTCTTACTACACATATCCCCGCAAGCCTACTTCCCATCCTATTTGAGGCTGTAACACCTCCAGTCCTGCTTCCCTTTGTTTGCTCTGTTTTTTTCTAGCACTTTCCACCTTTAAACATCCTACCTAAGTTACATATGTAGTGTGTTTCTTGTTTAACGTCTTGCTCTTCTCCCACCAGAAGCAAAGCACCACATAGACAAAGATGTTTTGTCTGTGACCTATTCCAGGTGCCTAGAGGAACCTGGCCCAGAAGGACTCTAAAGAAAACATTTGCTAAGAGAATAATAGTATAACAATAACAATAACTTAATTAGTGATAGTAAACCGATTAAAATTAATTAATAATAAAACTAAATCACAATTAAATTTAAATGAATAAAAAATAAGTTTTCTAATCATTTTACTGTTATATTTGATTTACTATATTGACAAGGTCAAATGTACCGTTATGCGTTTATATTCCTTTTCTAAAAAATTACCTGATCTATCTTCTAATACACTGCTTTTCTTTTTTTTTTTTTTTTTTTAATTTTTTTTTTTTTTTCAACGTTTATTTATTTTTGGGACAGAGAGAGACAGAGCATGAACGGGGGAGGGGCAGAGAGAGAGGGAGACACAGAATCGGAAACAGGCTCCAGGCTCTGAGCCATCAGCCCAGAGCCTGATGCGGGGCTCGAACTCCCGGACCGCGAGATCGTGACCTGGCTGAAGTCGGACGCTTAACCGACTGCGCCACCCAGGCGCCCCTAATACACTGTTTTTCTTTGACTCCTTCCACTCTGCTTAATTAATCTCTAGTCACCACAGTTATATCAGACTGAAACTGTTGACATGACATCTAATTAGAATTCCTAAAAATATTTTAATCTAGGGGCCCCTGGGTGGCTCAGTCGGTTAAGCATCTGACTTTGGCTTAGGTCATGATCTCTTGGTTCATGAGTTCAAGCCCCATGACGGGCTCTGTGCCCCTCTTGCAGCTCAGAGCCTGGAGCCTGCTTCAGATTCTGTGTCTCCCTCTCTCTCTGTCCCTCCTGGCTCACACTCTCTCTCACTCTCTCAAAAATAAATAAACATTAAAAAAATTTTTAATAAAGGAATTAAGAAAAATTTTTAATCTGATGAGAGTTCAGGTTGAGGAACTGAAGAGAATCTGAGTAAATGTATCTTCAGGCGTTTATAAGCACGGCTGATTAGAGATTAAAGATGCACTTAGCCTGGCTGGATTTTTTTCTTATCTTTTTTAATCCATTTCATTTTTCTGTATTACCAACTTAAATTAGGTATAGCCCAGTGATTTACAAAGTACAGGGTGCTTAGTAATTGTTAGCTGAAATGAACTGAGTCCTGGCAAGCCAAGTGGATAGTTTAGGCTTTTGAGAGTTATTTGTTTCGTATAAATTTCACTTAGCAAAAGGATTACAAAGAACCATAATTTTGTCCTATAATTCAAAATGTTATGCAATCTTCTAGAGTCTTTGATACGTTTTCATTGCTTTTTCTCCTAGTATAAGTAGATGATACAACAATATTTTTAAACATAGATATTAAACACTTTAAACATGTATTGAAGAGTATCAGTAGATGCTAGGACTATATTTTTAAACATATAAAAAATTTCTAAACATATGTTTGAACATTAAACATTCAAACAAAAATTGTATTGGAGGCTAATTTTGCTCAACAGAAAAAAACTAGAGAACAGCTTTTTATGATTCCAGGATCAAGTTACCTGCACACAATGCACATTAATCAAGGTCACGGATAAAAGCGGGGAGGGACCTATCCGTTATTATAACAATAAAGCAGAAACCCAATTCAAAACCAAAACAAACAAAAAAACCAAAGGTGACTCTCTTCCTATCCTTAAGGGACCAAGAGAGATCTTTCTTTCTAGGTGATAAAGTGTGAAAAAGAAACTAATCAGGCATGCTGGTAGGTGCAGGAGATAAGAGTCCGCACTTCCTTCAGGAGAGTTACATGGCGGAGAAGGACAAGGACATTTCTGGAAGGCAGATAAAATAATCTTGGAAGGGGTGAACCTCTGGCACAAAGCTGAGTGCAGAAAGAACTTGATATTCCCGAAGAGTTTTAGTATTCCACATCCACCTGGAAACCTCAGTCATTCCCAACTCCTTCCAGGTTAATAGAAGAGGGTCATTTCATCTGCGTGTGATATTGGGCAAAAAGGGTCTTGGTACTAAGCGAACTGAGGAATGAATTTTCCTAGGCTGAGAAAAGAGGCGGTGAAACCACGGCTCTAACTGTATCATTCAAATTGGGAGCACTTCATCTAATCCGAGGTTGGACTGACACATATCCCGAAAGGGACATAAACTGAAAATAATCAAAATGTTTCCAATGAAAACCCTAAGTTATTCCTGTCCTAATTTGATAAAATCTAATCGAAACCTGGGGGGAAACAATAAGAGAAGCAGTCAGAACAAATCCCCACCGGTCCTCTCCAGTTAGCAAAGGAAACGGAGCACAAATGAGATCTTCAGAAAAGGATTTAGAAAAGAAACTTCATGGCTTTTAACTAACTCATTGTCCAAATTTACAGAACACCTCGTCATCCTAGAAACCAGAACCCTTCAAATGCAACAAGGACCCTTTGCTTAACAGCAAACAAAGATGTCCCGAGGACAATTAAACACCTTTGTAATGGCTGAATTAAATGGTTTAGTACGTGCCATTTTATTTATCCCTTGACACACTTTTCTCACATTTTCTTACTGCCTTATCCCTGAAAAGCGGTATTAATTCAGCAGGAACCAGAGCCAAATAACTCACCCTATGGCAGGATAACTAGTCATTTGTTCTTTTCAAAGGCTGACCCATTGGGAAAAAAATAATTGAGAACCAACTGCTTTAAAGCAACTTAATTTGAGTGAGATTTTTTTTTTTTTTTTTTTTTTTTTTGGCTGCTGGATTTTATTTTGTAATTTCTGGGGAGAACTTTCTAATAAAACAATAAGACTCTTCTCAAAACGGCACGTAGAAGAATAGAATCAGCCAATGTTAGGGATAAAAAAGGGAAAGAATTAAAGAGAATAAGAAAATCTATTGTAATGATGGATTTCTCTGTAAAATGCCAAGAGAGAATGGAGAATGAGAAGTTCTCCATCCTGATTTTTAAGGCAAAGAAGAAATATGTATAACGTAGGAAAACGCAGTCAGTGAATTTTACTCAGGCCCATACAGATATCCTTATCATTCTTGGAAAATATCTGACCGAATTTGAGAAGCAAGACCTAGGAGGCAAAGGTTTCCTCTAGATGGTCATTACCATAAAAATACATTTAATCCCTGAGTTTGTTCTTATTCAATCTGCCATTTGTGAGCTGGCAGCACATATCCTTAGCTGGAAGGGAATTTACATGAAAACAAATGGAGTTGAGCATAATGAAAGAGTATGGATTTTAAGTTCATTATAAAGCTCCTTGTAAAACTACCACAGCTACTAGACCAGCTGCACCCGAATTCATCCAAAATGTTGACTCCAAATTGATTAATTGATTAATTAATTAAAATGTTGACTCCAGCAGCTCTGCCCTGCGGTAAGAGTTCAAATACGAGAATTCTCAGATATGAGAATCACTGATGGACATTTTCACTTAAACACAGAGCCACGCGTTATCACAGTGTGGCTCATCCAAGAATGTCCTCTCTACTGCAGGAGTTCACTGAGGAAGCTCTGCAATCTCCTATCCAGGAACTTCTTCCCCGTCTATTATTGGCTTGCTGCTACCAGGTTTATGGCACTTGGCTCCGGATTCCCTCCTTTGATCTGCCACTCTCCCCATTAAAATCTCTTGATCCTTCCTCAATTCCTTAGAGAATAAACTCTAAATTCTTAGCCTAACACTCTAGGTCGTTCACAGTTTGGCTCCAATCTGCTTTTTTCCTGACTCGTCTCCCATGACTTCTCTGCTCGTACCCTGCTTTCCCAGCAAACTAGAATATCTACAATTCCCCAGGTAAGTTTCATTCAAAAAAAAAGTCTCACTCTTTTCTGCATTCCCATGCTGTGTACCCTCTGGAATGGCCAATCCTCCCATGTCCCTCCGCATTCATAACAACCCCAGCACTCAGCACAGTAGACGTGCTGGGCATTCTTCAAGCCACATCTGCTAAAAGAAGACATACTCTGTTCAAATGCCCCCTTGGCTAAAGAGAAACAGATATAATCTCTTCTGGGTCTAGTCTTCCACAATACTTCACTGGGTTTTTTTTCTTATTGTGATTAGAAAGTACTATATAATACTCATAAAACATTTTTCAAGCGGGACTCAAAAGTTAATCTTAACTTCCCATTTTCCTTTCCCAGAGACAACATTAATTAACCGTTCCCTGTGCATCCTTCTAGATAGATTAAATATTTTAAAAAAACATAAATTCTAAAAGGGCAAGGATTTGTTTGATTGGTCACTGGGCCGCTAGCTTGTAGAATACCTCGCAAGTAGAAGGCACTCAGTCAATATTTGTTGAATGAACGTATGCATATGTAAATTAAAGGAATGAACATGACACAACTTCATGTTTTAAGTTGGCAATTAAAAAAGCAGAGATTTAGGGGCGTGTGGGTGGCTCAGTCGGTTGAGCGTCCGACTTCGGCTCAGGTCATGATCTCGCGGTTCATGGGTTCGAGCCCCGTGTTGGGCTCTGTGCTGACAGCTCAGAGCCTGGAGCCTGCTTCAGATTCTGTATCTCCCTCTCTCTCTGCCCCTCCTTGCTCACACTCTGTCTCTTTCTCTCTCTCTCAGAAACATTTAAAAAATTAGAAAGAAAGAAAGAAAGAAAGAAAGAAAGAAAGAAAGAAAGAAAGAAAGAAAGAAAGAAAGAGTTAGTATTAATGAAGGATCAAACTATCTTACTGTATGGAGAAGAAGAATTTACTGGCAGCAGTTACTAGGCCTATGTGTTACCCTAGTCCTTGTGTTAATAACACCTGGACAATTTCTTTCTTCAACAAATAAAATGCCTCGAACAAAAGTGCATGTACTGTAACGAGACCCAACTCACTGTTCACTGGGACGCAAGTGGTAAGGATAACTACATTCAGAAAATAATGCAACACATTTTGGCCGTCTCAAAGAATCTTAATCAAGCTGCTCTGGATGGAAAGGGGACTAAAAATAACAAGGCCACCTCTTTTATTGTTCATGGAGATGACAACAAACAGAAATAAATAAAGAAGCAAATTAAGGGAATAAAAATACACAGGCACGCGCAACCAAAACAAGAAAAGCCTAAAATATTTGAAGAATAAACAGGAAAAGGATGTTACTCACCTATAAAAGGGGAAACTATTAACTAACAAAAAAAGCAGGGGGGCATTTTACTACACATTTTCTTGCAACCAACTATAAGCAAACAAACAAGCCAGTAAGGCAAGTAGGACCAAGACTGAGATCTCGCCCATTGAAGGAGAAAAGCGGGGTTTAAAAGCTAACTCCTGACTAACGTAACTCATAATACAGTATGCAACCATCGACAGCATTCTTTTACTTCACTTTTCCTCCCCTGGAGAACCTGTGTCCTCCCTACGGAAAACACAGCACTTGCCCATCAAACTCCGGATCTCAGGACTAAAATCGCACTCTTCCTCTCTCCCTCTCCCCAGAACTGTCCTCACTGGAGTTTCCATCTCATAGATTTGACAGCGCCATCCTTCGCCATCTCCAAGGACAGCCTGCCATAAACCAGGTGAAATCTGCCCCCACGTAGCTCTGGTACCCGCTCCCTTCCTACCCCCCTCCCTTGGCTCCCCCAGCCCTCCTGCCCTATCCGCCATCCTCCATGGTTGCTCCTCCCATGGCCAACCAGGTCTGCTCTGCCCCCTTCGACCCATCCTCTGCTTCAGCTGGTCCATCTTACTGGGTTACCCTTTCCACACTTTGACGGTTTCTCTCCCCTCTGAGGTTAAGGAGCGACGTTGGTCACAGCCACAGAGATGCTGTGTGGTCCACCCCGGGGCATCTCTCCAGCCTCAACGCACACAGCTCTCCTCCTTTCCCAGCACCCAGGGTTCCAGCCATTCTGTCTTCTTCCTGGACTTTTACGAGCTACGTTCCCTCCTGCTCATCAGCCCTTTGTACCAACACGCCTCCCCTCACCTAGTCAACCTCAGGTCACAGCTCCATGGCTCATCCTGAAGGAAACCTAAGTCAAATCTCCCTTTTGTTATTTGCTCTCATGGAGTCATACTTGTACCCCTGCCCCATTTAGCACTTTGCCTCAACTTGTAATCACTGACCAGTTGAGGGCACTGGCTCTAGAGCCAGACTACCTGAGTTCCCCTACACACCACGTGTTATCTGTGTGCCTCTGTCTTCACAACTGTAAAATGGGGCTATGAGTACCTACCTCCAGAGTTGTTAGGAGGATTAAGTATTTAGACTGACATAAACCAGAGGTCAACAAATCATAACCTGAAGGTCAGATCTGATCCACAGCCTGTTTTGGTAAGTAAGTTTTACTGGAACACAGACACGATCATTTGTTTTCCTACTGCCTGTAGATATTTTCATGCTAAAATGGCAAGGCTGAATAGTTGCGACAGAGACCATATAGACCTCAAAGACTAAAATATTTGCTACCTGGCCCTTTATGGAAAATGTTTGCCAATCCCTGGCGTAGACTATGATTAGTCTAACACAAATAGATATTGGCTATCATATAAAAGAAACATGAAATCATTATGCTAAGTGAAAGAAGCCAATCACAAAAGACCACATATTCTATGAAATGTCCCAGGAAGGAAATCCATAGAAGCAGAGAGAAGACTCGTGGCTGCCTAGGTCTGGGGGGAAGGAGGGTGGAGGGTTTAGGGGATGACAGCTAAAGGGTATGGGGTTTCTTTATAGGGTAACGAAAATGTTGTAAAATGAAACACGATAATGGTTGCACAACTCTGTGACTATACTAAAAACTCCTGGATTGTACATATTAAATGGGGGAGTTGCATGGTACATGACTCACATCCCACATTACATCTCAATAAAGCTGTCCCCCCCCCGCCCCGCCAAAATATTAGCTACTACTGTGAGATTATTTGATTACTATCTGTCTCCTCATTCGCCTACTGGCTCCACGAGAGCATTTTCTGACTCTGTTCCTCATTTTGCCGGCAACACCTACCACATGTTGAAAGAATCCAGAGAACGCTTGTTGAATGAATAGCTGAATGACTGGAGGAGAAAGGAGTGGGGTTCTCTTTCTATTTTTCGCCCAGCCAATGTGGAGATTTAAACACCGGGTTTATTGGGGAAACAGATGACATACAACAAATGATTTATAGTTTGAGCCTTGGCATGTGGCACCCAGCGACTTCGTGTTGCCACATGAGTGAACCACACCCTTGTGCAACACCTGAGATTTTCCACACTGAGGCTTTTGTCTCCAGCCTCACTGGAACATAGCTCCCGGCTCCTGCGTAAGCAAATCTCGTATTTCTAGCAGAAGAGCCCAGGGTACAGATAAAATGCCTAGATCTTGGGGTGCTATTTGTCTCTCCTCTTTCTCACCCTCTTCTGACTCATCTGAGTTGCTCAATAAATATCCGCGGAATGAACAGATCAAAGAAATGACTACATTTCTTTTAACACCTATTTCTTACTCCTTACTGCCTCTTATCTGCCACATAAAACTGTGAGTGCTTTTCTCCTGAAGATCACGACGTGTGAGCCTGAGCTCTGACCAGACCACACTCAAGCCATCCGTGCTGTGATTACAAACCTAGGATTCTTACTGAACCCAGGATTCAGGGCCACTGTTTAAGTTCAGAGTTCTGTGTCCCACCTCCCTGAGATTCTGATTCAAGGGGTCCACACAGCTCACTTTGAGAAACATCTCTGTAACTGGACTGATTCATGTGGGTGACTTATTCTTGAGCCAACACAAGGGAACGGGAAGGGCCTAGCAACAATAGTAATGAAATAACAAACTCTGAGATATTAATATAGTGTAACTCAATATAAATCCTAAGACACACTTGGAGGGGCTCAGAAGGTTTACTGAAACAACTCGTGTCAAAGAATAAGTAGGAATTCACGGTAAGGAACGACGGCACCATTTCATTCAAGCCTTCCAATGAAGTGGTCAGGTAGGCATTTGGTGGAGGAGAAAAATGTAGCTCCCAGAAGATGAAGGATTTTATTTATTTATTTATTTTGAAAGAGAGAGAGACAGAGCGCGCACGCATGAGCAGGGAAGAGGGGCAGAGAGAGAGAATCTTAAGCAGGCTCTACACTCAGCGTGGAGCCTGACACAGGGCTTGATCCCATGACCCTGGGATCGTGACCTGAACCATAATCAAGAGTCGTACGCTCTACCGACTAAGCCCCCCAGGCGCCCCGAAGATGAAGGATTTTTAATGACTCATTCATTAAACATTTATTGAAAGTGCACTGTGTCCTATACACTGTGCTCTAGATCTCACATCTGGTAGAGGAGAGTCAAATCCAGATGTGTCTGATACCAAAAACCATGTTCTTTTTGTCATGACTAAAAATCAGCCAAAATGTCAGATCCATGGCCGCTCCAGCTTACCACCCGATGTCTCTCCCCCGCTTTAAACCCAAACTTTTTGAAAATATGATCTACACTGGCTGTCCTCATGTCCTTACCTACCACTCACTTCTCAAGTCACTAAAAGCTGACTTCTACCCCAACCATTCCAGTTAATTCTGAGCAAGGCTACCTGTAATATTCCCATTGCTAAACCCTGTGGATACTTCTCAGACTTGGATACCTTGAACCTTCCGATGCTGTTTACTACCCTTTCCATCTTGGAACATTCTTCTTTGTTGGCTTCCATGTCACTTGCCTGGTTTTCTTCCTACTTCTAGGGGCACACCTTCCCAGACTCTGTTATAAGCTTCTTTTGCTTTTTTTTTTCTATCTCTGTAATATCCTGCCTTCTCTTTTTCTAGATATGTTCATCTACTCCATAAGAACAAATTACTACTTACATACTAATGAGCTTCCGAAACTTTATCTTCAGCCCAAGTGTCTGCTTCTCCTGAGTTTCGTGTTTATATATCCCATTTTCTTCTGGGTATCCCCACTTAGTTATTCCCAGACCCTTCAAACTCAACATTGCCAGAAGGGAGTCATCATCTCTAACCAACCCCCTCCCCAGCAAAGTTGCTCTGCATTTTTTTTCAGTGACTGGTTCCATCATCCACTCCTCTGCCTAAGAACAAGCCTGAGTCACCTTTGATACTTCCCTCTCCTCACTTTCCCATACCCAGTCATTCAAAAAGCCCTAATGCTTACCTCAATAAAGCTAAAAATAAGAAGATTTTAAAGATTTAAAGTCCTGAAAATTGTACCGATTAGATATCTCTTGATACCTATTTCTCTCCATCCTCACTGGCACCTCCTTGATCGGGATGCCATTATCTCTCGGCTGGACCACCCTAACTGACTTCAATTGGCCTTTCCGTCTCCACATTCACTCCCTCAAGACCACACCCCACACTGCAGTCTAGGTGATTTCTAAACCCAGTTCTGATTACGTCTCTACTCACAACCCTTCAATTGCTTCTTTCTGGTCTTAGGAAAAAATTCAAACCCCTGTATATTTACGTGACCCTCTATAGCTTCATCTCTTCATATTCTTCTTCAAACTGTAATACTCAGTCTCACTGAACATCCGTTTCCAAGAATGTGCCACGTATGGCCCCCCCTTCTGGCTTGAATATGCTGTTACCATTGCCTGAAGCGCTCTTCTCATTTCCACCCCTTTCATGTGCTAACATACTTTAGGTCTAAGCTTAGAAATCACTTCTTCTGGGAAGCCTTCCTTGCCCCACAAGACTGGTAGGTGCTCCTACTCTGTACTTCTAGAAAACCACACCTTCTCTCTCTTGCGGCACAGCCATATCATCCTGTAATAGTCTATGTACCTGTCCCCCTGTAATCAGAATGTGCATTTTAGGACAGCACCCTCTATGTGTCATCCCCCGTGTTCAGTAGTGTCTTGTACACCACACGTGTTCAGAAGCACTTGTCAAATAATGAATGAACACATAAATGAATGGGGAATCTAAGGAAATTAACCTACGCTTAGAAAAAGCATAACCAGTAATGGAGTAGTATCTCTTACCTTAAAAAGTCCTACCTTTCTCTTCAGCAAGTACCTGATATCTCTGTTCCCCTTCACAGCAAAATTTCTTCCAGGTATTGATTAATTCACCATCTCTGCTTCCTCACTGCCCATTCTTTCCTCAACCCACTCCAGTCACTCCACCATTTGAGTGTGGCGAACCCTGTTAGAGCCACCAACTAATTCTATGAGCCCAATCCAGTGGCCATTTCCCTTCAATACAATTGACTTTACCCCTTTCTTGAAATACCTTCATCTGGTTATCAGACTTGCCTGGTTTTCCTTCTTTGGCTTTGGCTACTGCTTCTCAGTGTGCTTTACGTTTCCTCCTCTTCCGCTTCACCTCTAAACACTGAAAGATCCAAAAGTTCTGCTCTAGCTACACATTTTCCACAGGTGATCTCTTCCGGGCCATGGTTTTCATCGTAAATGTGCCAGCCACATGTTATGGCTCCCAGATCTGTAACTCTCCCTAGAATTCTGGATCCTTACATCTAACTGTCTACTTGCCATGTCCATTTGGTATCCAATAAGCATCTCATATCTATCATGGCAAAAATAAACTCTCGATCTCCCCACAACTTTGTCTGTGAGTCTTCTTCATCGCAATAAATTCCATAACCGACAATTCAATCGCTCTAAGCAAAAATTGACAAGTTATCCTTGATCTCTCTTATTACTCACTCCGGAAGTCTCAACACTCACAAATATCCCTTTAAAAATCCATGATTCTTTATCTCGTTGCTATCACACTACTACTATCCAAACTTCTGTGATATTTTACCCGGACTACAACAAAAGCATCCTAACTGGCTTTGCTGCTTCCCCTCCCTCCTCCCAGATAATCCCCTCCCCACCCAGCAGCCGGAGTGATATTTCGGAACACGTAAATCAGATCGAGTTACTCTCCTGACTAAAACCTTCCAATGGTTTCCCATCCACACACCTTACCTGAGAGCTGACGAATCCCTGCCTGATCCAGCTCTGCCTCGCCTCGCTCTCCAGCATCATCTCATGCCCATATATTCCAGCCACACCAGGCTCCATGAATTCACCCAGCTTGTTTCTATCTTTGAGCTTTTCCTTGAGCTACTGCTTCAGACTGAAATGCTCTTCCTTTGTTCTTTTTCGGCAGCTCCTTTGTGTTGCAATTCCTCCTTAAATGTCTCCTCCTCAAAGACCTTCACTGACCACCTCAGACTCTACACGGTTTCATTCACTCGCCATCACAAAGCAAACGGAATTTCTCCTAGAAACACAATACTAAGACACTATTGAACCCACAAACACCATATACATACCTCACTGCCTCATGTCTGACGAGATCCATATTTCCATCCTCTCTGAGTTTCCTAAACATTTCACCAGGAAGTCATCGCATAAACCCATTTTTAATCCTCTCCATAGCACCTATCATGTGTTGGTATTTTTCATTATTTACTCTTTGTCTCTCTAACTGAAATACAAGCACTGTGCGCATATGAAGCTCGTTGGAGTTGTTCACCTCAGTCTTCTCTTAACCCAAAATAGTGCTTGAAACAGAGTAGCGTGTCAGGAAACATGCTGCATGAACATGTCAGTGAACAGATTTGCCCGTATTCATAAAAACCTAACTGTGTGATAAAGTGCTAAGTGTGAATTCACCTATACTTTTGAAACATTTTGTTTTGAAGACATCAAACCACACCAGAAGTTCTGCCGAGTAGACGTTCAGACGGAGGCAGACAGGGACACACAGCAGAACTCGTTCCCACTACATAATAATCCTACGCAACTGAAGACAGGGCCAACAATACCAATGTTCGGGAATGATCTTAAATATGACTCAAACTTGATAAAGACTGTGTTCTGATTTGAGCCAAGTGCCCTTCATCTTATAATATTTAGCTGTTGATGTAATTGGTACACGCTGTGCAGTAAAGACAGAAAAGACCAAGGCATGACCAGTGAGTGCTGCCCCGCCCCGGAAGGCAGAGAGCAAGCGTGTGTGGCCATTCTGCTGCCATCTTCTCTCTATGCTCACTCAGCACGCATCACCGCACAGTCAATGACCAGGAGAGAGTATTTACCCAGAATCTCATGTCTCTCTTCCAAAAATATACACATTTAGAACGTTGAACATTTCATTTCTCTGATAAATCATTCATATCCTTTTATCTACTATTTTTAACTGATTCTAAAAATACCTGGTGGTAGTAATCTTCAGTTCTCATACATATTGAGAACAACAAACACAGTTACCTTCTACCAAAACTTCCGTGAATGTTTTAGAAAAACACAGCCATCACAGAAATTGTAATCACCAACACTGAAATCAGACGAGGGAAGTAATCTCTTGAAGAGGCACATTTAGAATAACCTCTAATTTTTAGAGGGTAAAATCACACACTAAACCCACCAAATGGTTATAAATTAATCTCTTATACTGACTTCTTACTTCCCCATTTTCAAGGGGAAATTATTTTGAGTTTTATTTTTCCTGATATACTACTTCAAGCTCTGAATAATTACACTCCCTCCCGACACATACACATACACAAAAGCTCAGTAAAATCTTGTATCTCCCAAGGGGCTAATTAAAAAGGATTTTGATTTCTATAAGGAATGAATGAGATCTTTGTTAACCTACTTTAACAGGACTCTAAATGACCCTGGATTTATCTTGCCCTAGTTTTCAAAATGTAACTGACCCAGAATAAAGTAAGCTTATCCCCACACTCCTGGCAAAAACAAAACCAAAGTTCCCAGAAGCCAAAACTGTACATACACAATCCAAGGGAAAAAATTATTTTTCTGTCTTAGACTATATAGTGCAAATGCCACTGCTTGCAGAGCTGTTTTATTTTCCACTTAATTGGAATATTTTAAGATTATAAAGCCTTACAATATCAAACTAATAATCTTCCAAGAAAATAGAGCAAAAGAGATCATCAGCTACTATGATATCAGGAACTTCCTAGAAACTTTTGTGTTGGGACAAGTATAATAGCATTAATATCGAGTGAAGAACCATAATTTAATTATTTTCTCTGGGTGTAACCATCACCTAATTGCTAAAAAAAAAAAAAAAAAAAAAAAGACCCCAGAGATGATTTGCTTTTATTCCTAATAACTAAGCGGTCTGAATTTGTCAGAGAAACAGAGTTACTGCCGGATAATGCGTGTACTTTTCTTATTCTTCATTCACCATTTCCATCAAAATTCCACACTGGGGACTTGGCTATAAAAGGGTAGAAATCCCATTCAGAAGCTTTTTTAGTAATCTCATTCCTCTTTCTCAGACTTTACATGGTTTCATTCACTCACCATCATAAAGTAAGCAGAATTTCTCTTAGAAACACAATACTAAAACACTATGGAGCCCGCAAACACCATATACACGCCTCCCTCTAGAGAGAGCCATTATTTCCATCCTCTCTGGCTGATTTCCCTGAACACTGAGCAATTCTTCTAATTCAGGGTACTGCATGTGTTTTTTTTATATTGGAAATGACCACTCATTCATTCGTTCATGACCAACTCAAACAGTTGTTTACTGAGCGCCTAAAATATGTCAGAAACATCGTTTGGCCATAAAGATGCCAAGAGCACCCTACGCAGAGCACCTAACACACACTTGGAGGAACTCAGAAGGCTCATTAAAGCAGGCAATGCCCAAGGATGAGAGGGAACTCAAGGATTAAAAAAAAAAAAAAAAAATCACAAGAAAGGCGGTTGGGTGGCTCAGTGGGTTGAGCATCCGACTCTTGGTTTCGGCTCAGGTCATGATCTCACAGCGCGTGGGATCGAGCCCCAAGTTGGGGCTGTGCTGTCAGCACAGAGCTTGCTTGGGATTCTCTCTCCGCCTCTCCCCCTCATGCTCATGCTCTCTCTCAAAAATAAACAAACAAACATTAAAAAAAAAAAATTACCAGAGGTTCAGCAAGGAGACACCTGACTCCAGGGAAGTTCCTACCAAAATGTTTGATTTTTACAGTCAAACGGAACAGATAACTCACTTTGCAAATAATATTCTAGAGAACACACTCTCATTCTTCACCTCCCTACAACTGAAATGGGAAGAGATACTCGAGACAGCATATTCAGTCATATTGTGGTTGGATTTTCGGTTGGACACCCAAATCAGGAGCAGGCCCCTGTGTAGTTAAGGACTTCAACTCATTTCATGAGAAGGATGAAATCTGCATCCCACGTCGCTTTCTTTCACGTGATACCAGCAAGGAGAAGCACAGTGCACCACATGCTTCTTCAAGGCGCTCAATCTATTCAACCTTTGTCCCCGTAACAACAAGCCTGCTACACGTGGTCAGCACTCAGTGTTTACTGAACAGATGAATAAAAGTAAACATTACATCACATCACTACGCTTGTCATCTAACCCACTGAACATGAATAATGTCTAAAAAGATCCCATAAAATGAAAGCCTCCGTTGGATGGATACTCAGTAAATAATAAAGTTCGATGTTGTAACAGCCTAACTACAGGGACCCGTGTTTCCCTATCAAGCCCTCCACCAAGTAATGTCTATCCAGAAGGCATAGAGGGTTTTTTAATCTTTTAAAAGACATCATCTGGAAGATAACACTAAACAAAACGTGCGAGCATTGTTTGAAATGACACAGTAACTGGGCTGAACATGGTTTTACACGGCTTCGCACAGATGGTTAACCATTCACCAGCATTTTGGCAGGACTGCGTGAAAGTTAACTCCTCGTGTGGTGGCAAAGGTAATAGAACACACACTCCTTCCTAGTTCTTTGTCTAATTAATGATAACATTCTGTATTCAAATGCCATTTTCCTAAAGCATTGGCCTACGTTGTTTTCAAAAGCAAAGTAATTTGCTCTTGTTACAGAAATGTATCACGCCCTCTTATGGTCCACAAATTATATTCACGTGTTATAAAGAAATAACTGAAATCTGAAATATATAAAGAAAATATCCAAAATAGTTCCAGATTACCATAGCTGTGCTTAAAATATCACGAGGTGAGTCATCGTAGGCTCGCAATTCACTCATGATTAATTTGACTTTTAAATGGGCCCTCTACCTGTGCTGTACTTCCCATGACATGAAGTTCTCAAGAAAAGAGTTTCTTTGTGAACAGCATATTATATCTACAATTTACCATAAGTACATCGATATATGGCCTTATTATCCGTTGCTATTAATACTTAATGAAAACACACTAAATAAAAAGAGAGTTAATAACGTGGACATTATAGCTGCTACCACTATTACCCCAATCAGCTCAGCTTCTAGACCTTGGAGCCGCTCTATTATCATCCAGATTCAGTAGTTTCAGAGCCGTGCTGAGCGTTTCACCTCGATGGTGTTCACACCCGTCCCATACTTTCATATTCACTGTTTAATTCTAATCCAGGCCAACATTACCCAACACCCAGCTAATTGCAAACCTTTCTAACTGGTTTCCCCAGCTCCACTTTCTGGCTCCTTTCAAGTCTTCCTACACCCCAAGCCAGACTGATCTCCTAAAGTACACTTTGACCTCCAGCCATGTACTCTCACCCTCAAGACTCAATAGCCACTCACAGCCTAAAGGCAAAATCCCCAAACTTCTTGGGTTTGAATTCAGCCCGCTTAGGGATCTCAGTCTCAGAAATACTACTAAAGAAATTCCTACTTTGGTCTTAAATTAAATGAAGAACAAAGAAAGTCCCTTCCAACTTGAAAATTCTGTGATACTCATCCAACTTACCCCTTATTGCTTCCATAATCATATCTATCCAGTACTCCAAAGATTTCTTCCCCAAACACACCTTTCCCACCTGAAGAGCTTGGCACAGGTGGCATTTCATACAAAACATATATTTAGTATTTTCTTAGGATAAAAGGAAAGGAAGCACCTGTTATTTTGCCAGATAAGAAAACCAGTGGAAAGATTTAAAGAAATTCTGTAACAGACACCTTGGTAAAGCAAATAATTTTTAAAGATAGCTGTTTATTTATTATTTTCGTAGCCTGAACTTTCACATATCATTTTATTTAAAATGTGGACCGTCCAACGTAGTACAAAATGCACTAGCCTAAAATAAATTCCATTTTACATTAATCTGCTCAAATTCACATTCGCAAACGGCATTTCTTTCCCTTCCCAACAATCCATTTCAACATCATGCTCCTCATTAGACTAAGAGAACATAAATATCTCCCTACAAAAAGGGCCTTCATGAGGACATTTACTCAAACACCACACGAAAGACGAACAAGAAGAAAGATGAAGTTGCTTGTTTGTTGTCCTGCTCTATGAGTTTCAGCAAAGCACTGCCTCATTTCCTGGGCCTGATTCATTGCAGGCCCTGCACACGTGGGAAAAATGTTTTCATAGCCTATCTACAATGAGTTACTACATTTCAACACAGACATCTTACTTAATTTTTTCTCAAGCCGATTACTCTAAGTCAGGGTATAATTGTCTCATCTGAGATACATTTGGCTAAAGTAAAGCAGCCATTGTAAGTTAAGTAGGTCTCTGTCTCTAAAAAATGTTCTGAAATCAGAAGAAAAAAACTTCCTTATGAGCAGTGGCCCTGAGCTTCTCATATTACATAAAATCTCTTTTCTCATATTACTCCAAGGATCATTACGCACACATGAATTTTGTGAAATACAAGTCTGATAACATAATGTACAAAGCCAAATACTTTTAAGACTGTTGTCAACAGCTTGCCATTCAGTCATAGTTAACTAAGGTACATAAAATCATCTGTTGATTTTTGTCTAAATAGCTAATAATTCTGCTTTGAAACCAAAGTTATCTTTAGAAATATATAAAAGCCCCAATGTTTATAGCAGCACTATCAACAATAGCCAAAGTATGGAAAGAGCCCAAATGTCCACTGATGGATGAATGGATAAAGAAGATGTGGAATATATATACAATGGAGTATTACTTAGCAATCAAAAAGAATGAAATCTTGCCATTTGCAACTATGTGGATGGAACTAGAGGGTAGTATGCTAAGCGAAATTAGTCAGAGAAAGACAAATATCATATGACTTCACTCATATGAGGACTTTAAGACACAGAACAGATGAACACAAGGGAAGGGAAGCAAAAATAATATAAAAACAGGGAGGGGGACAAAACAGAAGAGACTCTTAAATATGCAGAACAAACAGAGGGTTACTGGAAGGGTTGTGGGAGGGGGGGATGGGCTAAATGGGTAAGGGGCATTAAGGAATCTACTCCTGAAATCATTGTTGCGGTATATGCTAACTAATTTAGATGTAAATTAAAAAAACAGAATTACAAAAATTACCCCAAAAAAAGAATAAAAAAAAAGAAATACATAAAAGTTCCTTCTTCCCTCCCTCCCTCTTTTCTCCCTTCACCCTTCCTTCCTTCCTTTCTCCCTCTTTCTTTCTTTGTTTCTTTCTTTCTTTCAACTCAAGGAACTTCAGCCAGATGAACTATAAACCTACTAATAATAATGTAGAACTTAACCGTGAGAAATGTATTCATGTCACAGTTAAGCTTTCATTCTACAGTCACGGGAACCTCTCGGTTGATATCCCTGAGTGTGCCTCGCTAATGTAAGCACCCCTTGCCCAGTATAAATCTGATTACATTACAGTATTGGCTTTCCTCCTCTCCCCCTACAGAGCAATGCATCTAGTACTACATTCCCCTAAATGGATCATAAAGAAAAATCATTCACACTGGCAGTGCATGTATATTACATTCCCGTTGCCAAACAGCCTGTATTTATCTCTTATTGTAAAGCAGACTTTATTAGCCTAGTATAATTCAAAACATGCTATGAGAAACCACTCAATTCTTAGTAACTTGCTAATTATTTTGAGCTATTTGTGAACCTGAGATCATTAATGTTACTTGAAGATGCCCATCCATATTCTGGATGTGTAAGTTTACTATGGATTAACTAGAATAAGGTTAAGATTTAAGTAGATTTTCCAAAGAGAATGTTAGGGAAATTCCTTCCTTCAAATATGTCTACACATGTTGACATGCGAGGGGGTGTGTGGTGCAGTAGAAAGAAAACAATCCTCCAGGTCAAGGCCCAGCTCTGCCTCTCACTGTGTGACTCTGGGAAAGTAATTCGATCTTCCTGAGCCACAGCGATCCTCTCTGTACCTTGAAGATAAAAACATCTACCTCACAACGTGGTTGTGAGGACTGAATGTGCACAAGAGTGCTGTGCATGCTACAGCCTATGATATAGAAGTCTTAGAACGCACTGCAGTGGGGAAGAAAACATTATGAGATATAATCATTGTAATACTATCAGCGCTAAAATAAGTTCTGCGGGAGAACAGAGGAGGAAGTGTGAATCTCAAGCCAAAGAGAGAGCACGGCTAAGGAGGAGGCTGAGTCCAGCTGATTTGGGGATGGATGAGGGATCCACGAGGGATAGGTGAGCTGGATTGCTTCCGCAAGAAGAGGAGAGGGGGGTTACAGCAGGACAGCCTGCACGAAAGCACACAGGCAGGGGGAGTACAGACCCTCAGGCAGCCATACAGCCGGAGCACAGGGTGCTTATGGGGGTGAAATGGGAGACGAGGGCAGAGAGAAAGGAGCACCAGACCGGAAGAGCCTGTGAGCCACACCAAGAGGTCTAGACTATCCCACATGTGATGGGAAGCCACTGAATAGGAAAATGTCAAAACAAAACCAAAAACCAGTAAAAACCAGACTCTGGTTTATAATTTTTTTCTATACACTAAGCAGTTTCTACTCTAGCTGTGTGCTCATAGACAAGAAGTCTTTGGGGACAAAGATTTTGACTGTAAATATATAAAAAGAAGTTACAGGGGCACCTGGGAGGCTCAGTCGGTCAAGCATCCAACTCTCAATCTCAGCTCAGGGCATGATCTCACAGTTCGTGAGTTCGAGTCCCATGTCAGGCGCTGCACTGACAGTAGGAGCCTGCTTGGGATTCTCTCTCCCTTTCTCTGCCTCTCTCTCTCTCTCTCTCTCAAAATAAATAAATAAACTTTAAAAAAAAAATTTTTTTTAACGTTTACTGATTTTTGAGATGGAGAGAGACAGAGCATGAACAGGGGTGGGTCAGAGAGAGAGAGGGAGACACAGAATCTGAAACAGGCTCCAGGCTCTGAGCTGTCAGCACAGAGCCTGACATGGGGCTCAAACTCACGGACCGTGAGATCATGACCTGAGCCGAAGTCGGACGCTTAACCAACTGAGCCACCCAGGCGCCCCTCAAAATAAATAAATAAACTTTAAAAATAAAAAATAAATAAAAAATGAAAAGAAGTTACAATGCCTTTATTAAACTCATACTCTGTGTCAGGTACTGAGCTAAGCCCTTTGAATGCGTTATGTATCATTGTTCACCTTCAAAACACAGAAGCAACACAGGCATCACCATCCGTATCTTAAGTGTGGGGAAACTGAGATTCAAAAAAGATAAAGCCTTTTGTCCAAGTTCAAAGAACTAGCAAGTGCCAGAGCTAGAAACAGAAATTAGATTTATGTTACTATTTAGTGATGCACTCTCTTCCTGATATGTTTCAGGCTACATGAGCTCCTACTCACCTGCCACCAAAACTTCAGAGAAAAACAAGAAAACATCAGGGCTTTTTTTTTTTTTTTCCAGTTGAATGAAATTTTTTTAATTTAACTTAAAATTCCAGCGTAGTTAACATACAGTGTCATATAGTGGTTCAATAGTTCTGTACATCACCCAGTGCTCATCACAAGTACGATCTTTAATCCCCATCATCTATTCTACCCAGCCCCCCCACACTTATTCCAGCTACTTATGGATATTGTATGACACTATAAAAAATATACTTACTGAAAATCTTTACAATTCTTACTTCAAGTACTACCTCAACATATTATGTTTCTTAGCCTACACAAATTACATTACAGTTATTTTTAAAAGACTGATACAGGGGCGCCTGGGTGGCTCACTCGGTTAAGCGTCCGACTTCGGCTCAGGCCACAATCTCGCGGTATGCGAGTTCGAGCCCCGCGTCGGGCTCTGTGCTGACCGTGCCTGGAGCCTGTTTCAGATTCTGTGTCTTCCTCTCTCTCTGCCCCTCCCCTGTTCATGCTCTCTCTCTGTCTCAAAAATAAATAAATGTTAAAAAAAATAAATAAAAATAAATAAAAATAAAAGCCTGACACATATAGGCACAGTCTAGTGCAATAGGCATCTGACCCCCAAATCAAGAAGCTAATCATTCAAATCATGTTTTTCTAATTAAAAATAAAATATCAGAAAGTCATTTGGGGAGTCACGAATGACTCAAATAGAAGTAATGTACAGCATAGCAGCTATAGTTAATAATACCGTATAGTATATTTGAAAATCGCTAAGAGAGGCGTGCCTGGGTGGCTCAGTCAGTTGGGCATCTGACTTCGGCTCAGGTCATGATCTTGCAGTTCATGGATTCAAGCCGCACATCGGGCTCTGTGCTGACAGCTCAGAGCGTGGAGCCTGCTTCAGATTCTGTGTCTCCCTCTCTCTCTCTCTGCCCCTCCCCTGCTCGTGCTCTCTCTCTCTCTCTCTCTCTCTCTCAAAAATAAAAACATTAAAATAGAAAAGGAAAGAAAATTGCTAAGGGAGCAAATCTAAACAGTTCTCGTGATAAGCAAAAAAAATCTGTAATTATATATGATGATATTAACCAAACTTACTGTGGTGATGATTTCACAGTACACATAAATATCAAATCATTATGTTGTACACCCGAAACTAGTAAGATGTTGTAGGTCAATTATACCTCAATAAAAAATAAAGTACAGGGGGCCCGTGTGGCTCAGTCAGTTAAGCGTCCGACTTCAGCTCAGGTCATGATTTCACAGTCTGTGAGTTCAAGCCACACATCGGGCTCTGTGCTGACAGCTCAGAGCTTGGAGCCTGCTTCAGATTCTGTGTCCCCCTCTCTCTCTGCCCTTCGTCCGCTCACTCTGTCTGTCTCTCTCTCAAAAATGAATAAACATTAAACATTTTTTTAAAAAAAATAAAAAAGCACAAAATAAAATGACTCAAAATCTATGGCTTCTAAGTAACATTCGAAGAATTTTGTATAATGCACTACATAATCTTAAAGATTACTTTAAAATAACATAGTCTCATAAATATTTTCAAAGGCTTACCATAGCTTTATTTCTTCTGCACTAGCTAACTTTACTCAGCTCCAAGATTTGTTTTATCAACAAGGGTGAAAAGTCTAATGAATTTTCAAAGTGCAAAACAAATATTGCCAGACTCCACAAGAAGCACTAAAAAAAACACAGTCAGTACTGGGTCTGCATAAATGCACACACGATTCATATGATTGAAAGGTCATTCACTTATAATACTACTACTATTCTTTTCTATTTGGACCAAATAAGGATGTACATTTAAAAGAGGCGATGCAAAATGAGTGCAAACGATTCCAAGCAAACCATGGTTAACTATTTTCACTACAAATGAAATGCATATACTCAAGAATGAGAAACCAAGATACCCAATTCCTTCCAGGTATTTCTTACTCTCTTAGACTGCTGAGGTAGCAATAAAGACATGTACACATACTGCAAGGTTCTACAATTGGAAAAATACTGAAGAGAGGCAGAAAGCGGTAGGATTTGAGACCAGATGAGGGTAAGGTTTCCACAGTTGCGATGGGTGTCACCCCACCCAACCGTAATTACCTTGCAGTGTAATATGGCGACCATCGATGCCCAAGGAAACCTGTTCATCCTCGGTGGGAAGCACAGGACTAGACGCCATCCTTTGACTCACTGGAGATTATATCATGTCCATCTCAGTTAAAGAAGTGAACTAAAAGTAAAAGGGATAAATGCTCATTAGTGACTCTGCAACTCTGCATCTCTAATAGACATGACCCCCCGAAAGCAACAGCAAACGAAAGCTGCCCTCCCACAAGAAGCAGTTTTCTAGTGAGTGTTTCCTTAGTTCATGAGGAAAAGAAGACTACGCCTTCTTTTTTGAATCATAATCAAGATTTTGCCCTGTGACCTATTCCAGTTGCTGGCAGGACTCCCAAAGAGCTAGCAGGGTGGATTCTATACCAGTGGGGAAAAGAAAAGCTACCCAATTAGATTCCGGAACTTGTTTAGGGGACGGAAAGTTGACACAAACGGACATCTCAGGTGCTTGTGTGTACTTTATTGTGAACTTGAACCTGCAAGAATTTTCTTTATAACTTTTTATAAAGTTTATAAAGTTTTTCATAAAGTTATTAAAGTCTATGAAGTTTTAGTTCCTCTTCTGCTCCGTAAATGTTGCCATTTACTGGAAACAAAAACAACTGAGCTTGAGCTTGCAAAGTGAAACTAAAAAACAAACTATATGAAAAAGAACGTTTTGATGAAGCTACCTATTATATTGAATTATTTTCCCAAGTACTTACTTTTCCACACATTTCTTTCTCTATCCCCACTCTGATCCTTAAAGAATCCTGCCAGTAAGAGGAGTTCTAACAGTGCAATTCTTTATTGCTTCAGGTATGTATATGGCACTATTAGCATCTTAGGGGCTGAAAAACTTGACTTTTCCCATACGGATGACTTTCTTATCAAATAAACCTAACCAAATATATAAAAATATAAAATGTATTAGGGAATGGATAGAAAAATGGGTAAATACACAGATACTTGATCAAGCAAGTAGAGCAAAACATTAGTGGTAGAATCTATGTGTTCAGCATATCAAAGATGTTCACTGTAAAATCCTTTTCCATTCGTGTATATTAGAAATTCTTTATAATAAAATATCGGGAAGGAGACAACCAAAAATAAATATACCTGAGGCCAACAGCTAGATAAAATCAATCATATCCAACAGATCACTTTACACAAAGAATAAAAATCATTCGATTTTGAAAAATCAGTCAATGCAACAGACAGTCTTCAAAAATCTTTTGGCTCCAGGGCAAGGGGGCTGTGGCATCGTCGGGTGCCAGGAGTTTCCAGCTCCAGACAGGATGGTCGAGGTTGTTTGTAATGACCAGCTGGGGAAGAAGTTCCCCGCTACACTGATAATATCCATCAGGGACCTTAAGAAGCTGATCACACCCCAAAATGGCACCCATTGTAACAAGATCATCCTGAAGAAGTGGTACACAATTTTTAAGGACCACGTATCTGGGGAATAAGAAATCCACGGTAGGATGAACCTGGAGCTTTAGTATCAATAGAGCACAATTCCTTCCCCCTGTCTTGCTCTGCCCTGCCCTCCGCTCTTCTCCCATCCTCACTCCCACATTGGTGTGGATGCTTGTTTTTAAAAACTTATGTTAAGGGCGCCTGGGTGGCTCAGTCAGTTAGACATCCTACTTCAGCTCGGGTTATGATCTCATGGTTTATGAGTTCGACCCCCTACGTCGGGCTCTGTGCTGACAGCTCGAGCCTGGAGCCTGCTTCAGACTCTGTGACTTCCTCTCTCTCTGCCCCTCCCCTGCTCACATTCTGTCTCTCTATCTCTCAAAAATAAATAAACGTTAAAAAATATTTAAAAACTCATGTTAATGGGGCGCCTGTGTGGCTCAGTTGGTTAAGGGTCTGACTCTTGATTTCAGCTCAGGTCATGATCTCACGGTTCATGAGATGGGGCCAGGTGTGGGTTCTGCACTGACAGTGCAGAGGCTGCTTGGGATTCTCTCTCTTTACACTTTCTCCCTTCTGCACTTACGCGCGGGCGCTCTCTCTCTTTCTCTCTCAAAATAAACTTAAAAAAACCCATTTTAATAAAATCTTAGAAATTGCCAAAAAAAAACCCAACCCAAAAACCCAACAACTTTCAATTGCATCTTCCCCACTCCTGTTTATCATCCAAAATTCCCTTATTATCTCTCCCACGGATCACTGTTGTTAAAGATTTTACACACCGAATAAACTATCCTTGTCAATTAACAGCTAATTTGTTTTATCCTCGGCATTAAGATGAATCAGAGACCGCTTGAGTTAACGGTGCTACAATACTTCGCCGATATGCTCCTAACCAAAATGAAAAGCTGTTTGCCAGCTCAAGTGAGCCCGTGCAGCCTGACAACTGACGAAGGTACCAGTGTTCTCCACTTTTGATGTAAGAAGACCGCCACTACCCCTTCCCATACCTAATGGCTCCTGAACCCCAAGTGAAGACAAAGCACTTCTTCATGATGACAGGAGAAAAACTGAATTCTAGAATGAATTTCCTAAGGGCATCCACTATTCCCCGCCAGGACTCTTTTCTTAAGGGGGGGTTAATAACAATAGTAACAAACACTTACATAGCACTTAACATATACAGGCACTGTTCTAAGCACTTTGCACATACAGCCTCATTTAATCTGTAACACCTGTAAGGGTCGGGTAGTCTAATTACCCCCATATTTGAAAAACCAAAACAAGGGGCGCCTGGCTCAGTCGGTTGGGCGGCCGACTTCGGCTCAGGTCATGATCTCGACGTCCATGAGTTCGACCCCGCGTCGGGCTCTGTGCTGACCGCTCAGAGCCTGGAGCCTGTTTCAGATTCTGTGTCTCCCTCTCTCGGACCCTCCCCGTTCATGCTCTGTCTCGGTCTCAAAAATAAATAAACGTTTAAAAAAAAAAATGTCACATACAGCTGTCTATGGACACATAGCTAATAAATGATGGAACGAAGCTTTGAATCCAAGGGGTTCTGGCTTCAGAGTCTATACTCTTTACCAAAACATTCTGATGTCTCATCGAGCTAGCTGAAACTGCCATATTTTGTTTATTCTTTCTTTCGTGCATTTACTCAGCAACTGTTTATATGTGCTAGTTCCTGCTCTCAAGGAATTCAATCTCCTGGGGATGACAAATGAACATAATATTGAGTGAGATCCTCGAAGGAATGTATGTAGAAGGCACCGTACAAGCAAAGGAAGAGACCCATCCCACACTCAAAGCTAGAGATAGATGGGGCCGTCAGGAGTGCACTTATCACAAAACAGCATTTCACTCCAAATGGTCCCATTAACATTATTTGAACAAGACCTTGAAGTTAATAAGAATGTACCTGAGAATCACTCATGGTCATTCACTATCAATCAACCATAAAGTATTAAATGAAGGGGAAAGAATTTAAACTAAAAACAGAACAGAGAACAAATTGATAACCAGAGAATCAAGTGTTCCTGTGCTAAACTGGTCTGTGAGATTCACTATATCGCATATTAAAGTTGAAGGAAAAAAACTGTATTCATTAAAAAAAAAAAAAAAAAAGGGCTAGACCTTAAAACAACTACAGTTGACACAGGTTTGAACTGTGCAGGCCCACTTACACAGAGATTGTTTACAGTGCAGCACTGGAAATACATTTTCTCTTCTTTATATTTTTCTTAACATTTCCTTTTTCTCTAGCTGACTTTATTGCAAGAATATAGTATATATTAACACAGCATATAGAATATGTGTTAATCAACTGGTTATGTTATCAGTAAGGCTTCCAGTCAACAGTAGGGGATTAGTAGTTACGTTTGGGGAAAGTCAAAAGATATACATGTATTTTCAACTGCGGGGGGGGGGGGTGGGGGGGGCGGGCGGGGATCAGCGCCCCTGACCCCCATATTGTTCAAGGGTTAACTGGATTTGCCTGAGAGGTTTCTGTTTTTAATAGGATAAACTTAACAGGATACTTTTTTTTTTATTTACTGAAAAATGTCTTCGAGTTTCTAAAATATGTCCACCAAAAGTAAAACCAGGGGTGCCTGGGTGGCTCAGTCGGTTAAGCTTCCAAGTTTGGCTCAGGTCACGATGTCACAGTTCGTGGCTTCAAGCCTCGCATCGGGCTCTGTGCCGACAGCTCAGAGCCTGGAGCCTGCTTTGGATTGTGACTCCCTCTCTCTGCCTCTCCCCAACTTGTGCACGCAAACGCTCTCTCTCAAAAATAAATAAACATTAAAAAAAAAAAAAAAGGTAAAACCAAACTTTAAAGACTGACTCAGGGGCGCCTGGGTGCGCAGTCGGTTAAGCGTCCGACTTCAGCCAGGTCACGATCTCGGGGTCCGTGAGTTCGAGCCCCGCGTCAGGCTCTGGGCTGATGGCTCGGAGCCTGGAGCCTGTTTCCGATTCTGTGTCTCCCTCTCTCTCTGCCCCTCCCCCGTTCATGCTCTGTCTCTCTCTGTCCCCAAAATAAATAAAAAACGTTGAAAAAAAAAAAATTAAAGACTGACTCAGTTGAAAGCGGTAGATTATTAACCCAAATATTGTCTTAATACAACTATTAAGACAGAGTAAGAAGGGCGTGGCCGTGGGCTCACAGGACTCGCAGGGTCTCCGGCCCAACTCCCATCTCATTGTGTTCCGTCTTCTCTGTACAGCTAGAATCAGCACAGAAGAGCCCTTCCCAAGGGCTCCTTGTGGCTTTCCAGGGGCTCCTTTCCTTTTCAAAGAAAAGATACACACAATTATGTGACAAAGCCAGGGATTAGAATGAAAATAACAGACCAGCTTCAGGCACACAGCCAAAGACTGGGTAAAAAATTAATGCACTGGCAGTAAAGATTCTAAAATCAAGTGGAATGGTGTGGAATTATGTTTTTAAAATTCAGATAAACTAATAGGCACACTTCTATAAATGGCATAGCTATTTTGAAATGACTGTGGCTTGCTTAGGCAAGATATATTTTTTGAAAACTTTTTTTAATGTTTTTATTTTATTTTTGCGAGAGAGAGAGCACGATTGGGGGAGCGGCAGAGAGAGAGAGGGAGACACAGAATCTGAAGCAGGCCCCAGGCTCCAAGCTATCAGCACAGAGCCTGATTTGGGGCTTGAACTCACAAACTGTGAGATCATGACCTGAGCTGAAGTCAGCCACTCAACCGACTGAGCCACACAGGCGCCCCTAGGCAATATATCTTAACATTCTTCTGGTGTCTCTAAAACTTCAAACACTAGAGAATTTCCCTTTTTTAAAGAAATCTTGGCATTTACTTTGTATTATTATACTTAGGATGTTTTTCAATTCAAAAATAAAATTTGAATGGAGATTATCTCTCATGACGGAATTATGGGTGATTTTTATTTCCTTCCTTTTGCTTACTCTGCATTTTTAAAAAAATTTTTTTTAATGTTTATTTATTTTTGAGACAGAGAGAGACAGAGCATGAATAGGGGAGGGTCGGAGAGAGAGGGAGACACAGAATTAGAAGCAGGCTCCAGGCTCTGAGCTGTCAGCACAGAGCCCGACGTGGGGCTCGAACTCACGGACCGTGAGATCATGACCTGAGCTGAAGTCGGACACTTAACCGACTGAGCCACCCAGGCGCCCCTAATCTGCATTTTTAAAATTTCAAATGGTGAATGCATCTTTCTGCTGCAATAAGGGAAACATTTTTGCTTTTATTTTAATGATATGACAACAAAATGGGGAATAAGGTATTATTTAGTTCAAGGTCAAGTCTCCAATTGATTTGCTATGAAACATGTATATCTGTATCTTCAAAATGAGAAAAATACTCTCTTGACACAAATAAAATTTTAGAAAACTTTTCTGGCTTTGTCTTCTAGAAAACAGTTATTCTAGAAATTTCTAGAAGAGATTCCGGAAAACCTTTTTGGTACCGCAACAGGTCTCTTATTTCCTCATTATTAGATAGTTTGCTAATGAGTCCTGGCAGTCTGACAGCACTGGAAAAATTACTGTGTCGTACGAGGAAAGGGACATCTATCTCATCTTCAGAGGCTGATCAGAAAGTCTACCATGGAAGGACGTAGGAAGTATACTCAGGTAACTCTTCAACAGAGTGATTTATTTTTTTTTTTTTTAATTTTTTTTTTTCAACTTTTATTTATTTTTTTGGGGACAGAGAGAGACAGAGCATGAATGGGGGAGGGGCAGAGAGAGAGAGGGAGACACAGAATCGGAAACAGGCTCCAGGCTCTGAGCCATCAGCCCAGAGCCTGACGCGGGGCTCGAACTCACGGACTGAGAGATCGTGACCTGGCTGAAGTCGGACGCTTAACCGACTGCGCCACCCAGGCGCCCCCAACAGAGTGATTTAAATGTCACCACTTGTTGCCATCATTTTTTCCTAGTCTTCATCTACACCACATTATTTACGATCCACCTAGCAGTTCTTTTTTTTTTTTTTTTTAATTTTTTTTTTTTTCAAAGTTTATTTATTTTTGGGACAGAGAGAGACAGAGCATGAACGGGGGAGGGGCAGAGAGAGAGGGAGACACAGAATCGGAAACAGGCTCCAGGCTCTGAGCCATCAGCCCAGAGCCCGACACGGGGCTCGAACTCCCGGACCGCGAGATCGTGACCTGGCTGAAGTCGGACGCTTAACCGACTGCGCCACCCAGGCGCCCTCACCTAGCAGTTCTGAAGGAGGTCGCTTTCTCAGATGAGTTGCAGCGCTATTCCTAGCCACGGGCCGTTATTAGCGGTGATCTGCTTACAAGCTCCCAGCAGAAAGGTGGTGACACAAATGCAGTAAGTTTCTTCAACTTTTTCCTGCTAACTTTTCCTAACTCCACTATCACCTCTCCTGTCATCACCGCTTAACCAGAAGCTATGGTACAAATTCAGACCAGGTGATTTCTTTTTTAACTGAAGTACAGTTGACACACAACGTTACACTTGTCTCAGTTGTACAACACAGTGGTCCCACAAGTGCACACATTATGCTGTGCTCACCACAAGCGTGGCTACTGTCACCACGCAACGCTATCACAACACTGTTGACTACACTCCCTACGCTGTACCTTTTATCCCTGTGACTTATTCTTTCCGTAACTGGAAGCCTGTATCTCTCACGGCCCTTTACCCATTTTGTGCAGCCTCCCACAGCCCTCCCATCAAACAACCATCAGTTTGTTCTCTGCATCTAACGGTCTGTTTCTGCTTTTTGTTTGTTTAGATTCTACAAGTAAGTGAAATCATAAGGTATTTGTCCTTCTCTGACTTATTTTACCTGGCATCATACCCTCAGGGTCCATCCATTTTGTCTCAAATGGCAAGATTTCATCTTTTTTATCACTGTATAACTTTCCATTGTGTGTACATGACACATCTTCTTTATCCATTCACCTACTGACGGACACTTGGGTTGCTTCCGTATCTTGGCTATTGTAAATAACGCTGTAATACACATAGGGGTGCATGTATCTTTTGGAATCAGTATTTTTGTTTTCTTTAGGTAAATACCCAGTAGTGGAATTACTGAGTCATACGGTGCTTCTATTTCTAATGTTTTGGTTTTTTTTTAATTTTTTTTTTCAACGTTTATGTATTTTTGGGACAGAGAGAGACAGAGCATGAACGGGGGAGGGGCAGAGAGAGAGGGAGACACAGAATCGGAAACAGGCTCCAGGCTCTGAGCCATCAGCCCAGAGCCTGACGTGGGGCTCGAACTCACAGACCGCGAGATCGTGACCTGGCTGAAGTCGGATGCTTAACCGACTGCGCCACCCAGGCGCCCCTCTATTTCTAATGTTTTGAGGAAGATCCATACAGTTTTCCACAGTGGCTGCACCAGTTTGCATTCCCACCAACAGTACACAAGTGTTCCTTTTTCTCCACATCTTCGCCAACACTTGTGATTTCTTGTCTTTTTGATTCGAGCCATTTTGACAGGTGTGACGTGATGTCTCACTGTGGTTTTGATTTGCATTTCCCTGATGATGAGGGATGTTGAGCATCTTTCTATGTGTCTGCTGGCCATCCGGATGTCTTCTCTGGAAAGATCAGACCAGGTAACTTTTAAGTTCCACTCTACTATCTCTTTCCAGGCACTTCATTTTCCTAATGACCACCTCAAAATGCCAGAAATCAATTTTAACCAGTCATTATACTTTTGGAAAACAAATATGTAGCAGTTCTCTGGATAGAATGCTGCTCACAGCAAAGCAGGGTCACTCACCAGCCAATACCAACTGGGCCGGTGAAACACCCACTCCAACCACGATAACAGCATTCTGAGTGAACACAGCCACTTCCCTAAAAGAGCCCGTGTTGACCTTGACCAAGTCTCAAATGCTCTGAACTGTAGCATCCACTGACTGCTACAGAATGGGAATGATAGTATGTATCTTACAGGGTGGTTGTTGGAATTCAATAAAAAAGCACATGCAACTTAAAAACTACAGTAACAACTAACATTTATTGAGTGCTTACTGTGGTAGATGCACTACAGTATACAAATGGTATTTATTATAATCTGTGAAATGAATTTATCAAGATTCTCCCTTTGGTTTGGTTTTGTTTTTAAGAGACAGACCACAAGCGAGGGACTCATCACAATACTAAAATGAAGAGTAAAAAAACTTAAGGACAAAAACTTCCAAAGTTATGAAAGCTGATATGTTCAATTATCACAGATCTAGAAAGCCTGCACTTAGGAAGTAGTTATTTTGAATTTCCATCAGTACATTTTAACCTTAAAATTCTGCTCTCCTACCCTACACTCAAATTTTCTAAAGATCATAATTCCCCCAACAAAAGTTTCCTGCCTTTGCTACCACCAGGTCACCAATCTCCCAAAAATCCTGGATATGTCTTTAACCCAATGTCTTCTCTTCCATATATATATATATATATATATATATGTATATATATATATATCTTCATTCCTTTTGTCATCATCTCTACCCATGACCTCATTATTTTTTATTTTTATTTACTTACATACTTATTTATTTATTTATGTAGGTTTCATGCCCAGTGCAGAGCCCAATGCAGGGCTTGAACTCATGACCCTGAGATCAAGACCTGAGCTGATATCAAGAGTCAGACACTCAACTGACTGAGCCACTCAGGCATCCCGTCCAGTCGCCATCTTGATCTATAGGCAAAATATGTATCTATGTATCTGAGTGGCTTCTTTCCTCTGGCACCGTGAGACACAAGGATAGCTTTCTTGGAAAGAAACCCAGTCATGGCTATCCTGGCTTCTTCCCTCCTTAGGACCCCTGGCCTCAATAATCATACTCCTAATTATTGGCCCCCTCTTTTTAATCTTTGTTAAATTTGTCTCTTTTAGAATCCAACAAATCCTTGTATGAATGATGGCTCAACAAGGATTCCAAGACACTCCCCTTGTTCAGCATGAAGCATCTACTGAAAAGGAGACCTCCACACAAATACCAAAGATTTGTCATTGTCAATCTGACAGGGGGGAATGTAGAAGCTGCCATTAGGCAACAGGCTTAAGCAACAGAAACCTGAAAAAGGTAAAACGGTCCCACAGTGACCACCAGGCTGAATGCAAACAGACCCATTAGGTGACCTACCTCAAAATATCCATAAGCCCTAGCTGACCAGCGGGCTACTTACAAACGGGTACCAAAAAATGAAAATTTCATACATTCCCATACCCCCTCACTTGCTCCCCCTAAACTACAGATCCCCACCACTGCCTCTTGGCAGACAGTATCTCCTTTGCTGTTCTGCCCACTGTTCTCTCGCAGTGTATTCAATAAACGCCTATCTCCTTTAAAAAAAATACCCAAAGTCATATTCTATTAGAATTAACTTTAGAGAGCCCTTATGAGATCAGACTTACTCTTGTTTATAAACATCCACACCCACACACATGCTGAAATGAAGAGCAAAATACAAGAAAACTACCTTGGCAGGTATAAATGTTTAAATCTTTTAACCATAGCCCTTTGGAACAGCAGTGCAGTTTATTTTATCTCCTCCAAAGACAAAAGTCAATTTCACCCTTAGTGATGCCAGTGCACAGAAGCTCAGTATGAATTCACAATTCGGCTGGAATCTGTAAGTGACCAAAGCAATCTTCCCTCTTGGGATCATAAAAACTATAGACTTCGCAGTGAAATGAGCCACCCAGGCACCCCATCAACTTTGTTTTATACTTGAGGATTTTCATAATAAAATGTTTGGAGGAAAACGTTATTAAAGTAATCCAGATGATGCTAGCTGGGACCAGGGCTGCAGGAGTAGGAGTGGCAATCAGTGGTCAAATGCCGAATATATTTTGAAGATGGCACCAACAGGATCTTCTGACCGATTTGATACCACATGTGAGAAAGAGAAGAAGAAAAAATGACCAAAATTTTTGGCTTAGGCATCAGGAAGGATGAGGCAGAGACAGGTGCAGGTGGAAGAGGTTTGGAAAGTAGGCGTTCAGTTTTGAAATTTGAGATGTACATCAGACATCATGACTTCAGTTCCAAAGGGCAGATTCCTGCTCTATTTTGAGTTCAGGTAATGTAGGCATATTCCTTCCCCCCCCCTCCCCAAAGTAAATGCTTCATGCCCTATGGGAAACTAAACAAAGAACATCAAGTCAGAACCAAGAAGAGGGAGCTGGCCAAGATAGTAAGACAGGAACAGGGTATTATGGGGAAAAAAATATGCTCTATGTTTATGTCCTATTTTAAAAGATCAATAAAGGGGCACCTGGGTGTCTCAGTCGGTTAAGCATCCGACTTCTGCTCAGGTCATGATCTCACGGTTCATGAGTTCGAGCCCTGCATAGGGCTCTGTGCTGACGGCTCAGAATCTGGAGCCTGCTTTGGATTCTGTGTCTCCCTTTCCCTCTGCTCCTCCCCCCACTCTCTCTCTCTCTCTCTCAAAAATAAATAAACATAAAAAAAATTTTAAAAGATCAATAAAAACGCTAGAACATAAAATAAGGACATCCCCCATAAACAAAAAAGAGAAAAATGGAAAAGAAATATAAAGCTTAAAAGACCAATCACCCCTGCCAAAAAAAAAAAAAAAAAAAAACAATCCAGTGGATCTAACATCCAAGGGAGAACACAGAGAAGGAAATAATCAAAGAAGTAACACAAGAAGATTTTCCAGAACTGAAGGACAAGTATTTCCATAATATAAGAGCATAATAAGTGCCCCTCCCAAAATAGTTTTTTTTTTTTAAAAAGACTCTCAGCAAAACATGTTATTGGAAAATTTCAGAATAGCTGGAATAAACAATCTCCCAGAGAGACAAAAAAAAAGATCGCACACCAAGAAAAAAGAATCAGAACGGCATCAGACTTTTGTATAGCCATACTGGACAACAGAAGACAGAGAGGAATGCATTAAAAGTTCTGAGAAAACCTAAACATAAAGCTAAAACTATAAAACTCTTAGAAGAAAACAAAAAGCAAAAGCTTCATGACATTGGATTTGGAAATAACCTCTGCGATATGATTCCAAAAGCACAGTCAACAAATGAAAAAATAAATTGGACTACATTAAGACAAAATTCCAATGCTAGGGCTGAGAAGCTTAAAAAAAATTATACCTTTATTCATTTCATAAAGAATTTGTGGTTTGCAAAGTCATGTTTACTGTCCTTCTGGGTGGAAATGCTGAGAAGTTTGGGAGAGAGGGATTTAGGAAGCTCTGATCAGATGACCTCATTTTCTAGGGAAAATAAGAAGTGAGGTCATCACTTGGGAGCAGGGAGAGCAAGGGTGGGGTAGGGTCCTTGAGAAATGAATGGTGCTTGGAACAGTCCACAGCCAAGAACCTGAACAAACTGACTAGAGACATACAAGAAGCTAGAGGGCAGTAAAGGAACATGGAGGCCAGAATAGCATTGGCCCAAACAGCATTTTGGGTCCAAGGTTCTCCCTCCTGGGAGAACCCAGAAGGACTCAGCATCTGACTGATACTCAAGTAGGAGCAGCAAATGTTGGTGACTTCAATTTCTGCCAACCAGAAAATGCTCTGAAATTGCACAGAGAGGCACTGAGCTGGCTCAGTCAGTTGAGCATGTGACTCTTGATCTTGGGGTTGTGAGTTCGAGCCCCACTTTGGATGTAGAGATTACTTAAAAATAAAATCTAGGTGTGCCTGGGTGGCTCAGTTGGTTGAGTGTCTGACTTTGGCTCAAATCATGATCTCGCGGTTCGTGAGTTCCAGCCCTGTGTCAGACTGTCTGCTGACAGCATGGAGCCTGCTTTGGATTCTCTCTCCCTCCCTCTCTGCCCCTCCAACACTCTCACTACGTCTCTCTCTGTCTCTCAAAAATACATAAGTGTTAAAAATTTCTTTAATTAAATCTAAAACAAAAAATTGCACAAAGACACAGGAGACATATTCAAGAATGTTCATGGCAGAACCATTTGTAACAGAAAAAAGTGCAAATAATCGAACCCCATCAGTAGAATGGATAAACTGTGGTTGATTCATGCAAGGAAGATTATGCCACAGCTAAAATGAATGACTGACCAGTACCAGCATGGCTATATATTAAAACTATAATGAGGGTTGGGCGGGAAGCAAGTGCAAAAGGACTGATACACTATGAAGTCATTTACGTACTTCATGTAAATTTTAAACACACACACACATATATGGTAAAAGAACAGAAACATGGTTGGGAATGACACTCACCAACTGCAGAGTGAGTGCAAAGGAATGGAGGGTGGGACTTCAGCTCCACAGTTAGCGTCTTCTTTTGCCCCAAAGTTTAACATCTAAGTAGGGATTACATTATGATGTTTAAAATATCGTCCTTGGGGCGCTTGGGCGGCTCAGTTAGGTGTCCGACTTCGGCTCAGGTCATGATCTCATGGTTCGTGGGTTAGAGCCCCGCGTCAGGCTCTGTGCTGACAGCTCAGAGCCTGGAGCCTGTTTCCGATTCTGTGTCTCCCTCTCTCTCTGCCCCTCCCCCACTTGTACTCCGACTCAATCTCTCTCTCTCAAAAATAAATAAACACTAAAAAAAATTTTTCTTAATATTCATTCTTTAAATTTTTTTTTAACGTTTATTTATTTTTGAGACAGAGAGAGACAGAGCATGAGCAGGGGAGGGGCAGAGAGAGAGGGAGACACAGAATCTGAAGCAGGCTCCAGGCTCTGAGCGGTCAGCACAGAGCCCGACGCGGGGCTCAAACTCATGGACTGCAAGATCATGACCTGAGCCGAAGTCGGCCGCCTAACCAACTGAGCCACCCAGGCGCCCCAATATTCATTCTTAACATTTTAAAATTCTAATCGAATTCTACTTAAGCTAGAGAACAGAGGGGCGCCTGGGTGGCTCAGTCGGTTGAGCGCCCGACTTCAGCTCAGGTCACGATCTCGCGGTGTGTGAGTTCGAGCCCCGCGTCGGGCTCTGTGCTGACAGCTCAGAGCCTGGAGCCTGCTTCGGATTCTGTGTCTACCTCTCTCTCTGCCCCTCCCCTGCTCATGCTCTGTCTCTCTCTGTCTCAAAAATAAATAAAAACATTAAAAAAAAAATTTTAAGCTAGAAAACAGAGACCAATTACTTGAAAGAGCCCTGGATTCAGAATCAGAAGAATCTGGCGTTAGCCCCGGCTCTGCCACTGACCACACAGCCTCGGATAATCATCTGCTTCTCCCAGGTCCCGTTTCTCCGTCTGTGAAATGAGGGCAGTGAGTCTGTCTGAGCGACCTCATAGTCTTTCAGGTTCTTGCCAAAGAACCTAACCCGAGTTCTCCGCTGCCTGTTGAAAAACACTGGATTACAAGAAACAACAGTCACGGTGGACCGCCTGCGAGGCCTCAGAGTCCACCCATTCCTGGATGTTGTCTTTGGATCCCATCCAGCCTCAAGGAACTGGGAACATGCACTGCATTGTTAGAGCCCCTCAGAGAACCACTTTTATTAAAACCCATTCTGGTATAATCCCGTAAACCTTACCCAGCCGGATATCATACGAAACGGTCCAGAGAAACCTACCATTGCACTTCTTACACAGAAGTTCAGGAGTACAGTGCATAAGACACGGTGTTCCTTTTCTGAGAACTCACTGTGGAACATTCTCTCAGGTCTCAGGACCAAGAAAAACTGTGACCCTGAGCATTTTTTCTTTTAATCTAATGACCACGTTGTTTTTATAAACAAAGTTTCCCTCTCTTTTTTTTGGCTGGGATAGCCCAGCTCTAGCAACTACAAAATGACTTTATGGAAACAAGTTGCTTTACTCAACTACTCTTGTTTTTCCTTCACTGCAAGGCCCTCCTCTAGTTTTATTATTATTATTGTTATTATTATTATTATTATTATTATTATCCAATTGAGTTCTATGTTTTCCTACAAATTGCTTCCAACTTTGTCTGGAATGGGAGAAAGTAAAAATAAGTGAGTTAAATCGACTCAGACTTTCTAAAAGGACAAGATAAAACATGTTGAAAATTACAAAATGAGATACAAATGGAAACTGTTCTTCATTGGTGAAAAAGAAAAACTTACTGTGGAAAATGAAGCTGTATGTGTTTTCGGTAAGTGAGATTTTCTAAACATTTCTCAATGCCAAGTCACTTGAAGACATCCATATTCCAGTTCTAAACTCTGGGAAGTTCACATCAGCTGTAGCCTCAGTACCCCAAGACCCCAAATCAATGGAGAGTCTTGGCGAAAAGCAATGAATTAACAATGCTTCCTGTTGGGTGTGGAACAGTGAAAAAGAGAAAAACAAGGTACTGAGGGGCATAATAAATCGGCTTATCATTATTCACAAGAAAAATCTTTTCCTGTGAATTCTTGGCACTCAAGAATATTTTTATTCTTTGGTCTTTTTATTTTATTTTAGGGAGAGAGTGAGAGTAGGGCAGGGCAGATGGGGAAAGAGAGAGGTGGGAGAGAGAGAGAGAGAGAGAGACTCTGACATGGGACTCAATCAAGTCAATGCTCAACCAACTGAGCCACCTAGGCGACCCAAGAAGACATATATTTTAATGATTATACTCTTCATGAATGTATTCTTACTCTGCCTCTTCCCCGTGTCCCCATTCCCTGCCCCTCCATCCTCTCTCTCAGCCCAGGCCCTGCAGGGTGTTTTTATCTCTGCCCCAGCTCCCTCCCACTACAGCAAGGCAAACGCAAACTGAATATCCCATAAATTGCCAGCACGCTAACGTGAAAAGAGGCCACCTGAAACATCACACACTCAAAAAGCTGTTTTGGGTTTTTTTTTTTTTTTTTTAATGTTTTTTATTTATTTTTGAGACAGAGAGAGACAGAGCATGAGCAGGGGAGGGGCAGAGAGAGAGGGAGACACAGAATCGGAAGCAGGCTCCAAGCTCTGAGCTGTCAGCACAGAGCCCGACGCGGGGCTCGAGCTCCCAGACTGTAAGATCATGACCTAAGCTGAAGTCGGACGCTTAACCAACTGAGCCACCCAGGCGCCCCTCAAAAAGCTGTTAAAATCATCATAGCTTATAAGAATTGCTTAAACTTTCCAGACAGTGAAAAAAACCAAGTATTTAGGTTCCTTTGCCACTGAATAGACTGGCTCTAGGGGAACTGGCCTTCTTCCCCAAAGAAGTCGCTGTGTAACTAACAGATCACTTCTCTCTGTCCCCACTCCAGGAACATCCTCAGTCCTTCTGGACTCCCTTATTCAGTTCTTAGCAGCCCCCTCCTGGCATCTCATGCTGGAGTGTGCTGCAAGCATCCTGGCATCGATTGAGAGGCCGTAGGTTCCTAAACATCAACCTGACATGCCAACTAACCGGAGAAACCCTTCCCTCTGAAGATCCACCGGTGAGCCTACCCATCCCTTGTAGCCCTGTATCCTCTGCAGATTCTAGATGGTGAGCCCGGAGAAGAGACTCTGTCTTGTTTACTGTTTATCTCTCCTCTAGCCCTGTGAATGGCATATAGCGGGCACATGAGAAATGTTTGAGGAAAGGTTAACGGAACGAGCAAGGGGCACCTGGGTGCCTCGGCTGGTTAAGCGTCCAGCTCTTGATTTCGGCTCAGGTCATGATCTCTCGGGTTCATGAGATTGGGCCCCACGTGTGGCTCTGTGCTGACCGTGCAGAACTTGCTTGGGATTCTCTCTCAATCTCTCTCTCTCTCTCCCTCTCTCTCTCTCTCCTATCCCCCTCTGTCTCTCTCTGTCTCTCTCTCTCTCAAAGAAAAAAGAAAAATAACTTTTTTAAAAAATAAAAAATAAAAATAAAAGAGTCAACAAATGAATGAACAAACTGGCATGAGGCAGCTGGGGAAACTTAACTTTCAGACTGCTCCCCCCATTAAAATTTCCTTTTTCCTTCCTTTTTTTTTTTTTTTTTTTTTAAAGAATTTAGCATTAGGAGCGGGGGGCGTGAGTGGCTCTGTTGATAAAGCCTCAGACCCTTGATTTGGGTTCAGGTCATGACCTCACAGTTCACGAAATCAAGCATCGCATCAGGTCTATGCTAACCATGCAGAGCCTGCTTGGGATTCTCTCACTTCCTCTCTATTTCTCTCTTTCTCAAAATAAATAAACTTAAAACGGTTTAAAACAAAAAAGGATTTAGTGCTAAAAAATACTCCACTTCCTTGGAGGAACAAGTTGGATTCTTCTTGGTGCTGTTTTCTATTATTTTTGTTGCTGTTTTCTCTCTCATGTTCCTTTTTTCATTTCATTTGGGCTGTCCAGAAACACAGAACTCACTCTGAGGTCAAACTGTAGTAATTATGTAGGCCCTCTTTATGTCTGTTTTTCCCTGGCCTTTGTCTTCTTTTTCATTTTTACTTTTTAAAAAAATTTTTTAATGTTTATTTATATTTGAGAGAAAGAGACAGTGTGGGAACAGGGGAGGGTCAGAGACAGACTGAGACACAGAATCCCAAGCAGGCTCCAGGCTCCGAGCTGTCAGCACGGAGCCCAACGTGGGGCTAGAACTCATGAGCACAAGACCATGACCTGAGCTGAAGTTGAAAGCATAACCAACTGAGCCACGCAGGCGCCCCTGGTTTTTACTTTTAATTGACATGTGTTACCTTATTATATATATATTTATATATATATATTTTTATATATATTATATATATTTTTTATATTTTTTATAAATATATTATATATATTTATAATATATTTTTAATATATATATATATTCGTTATGGTCATCTTAAATCCTTCATGAATAAGGTAATGAACGAATTAAAAAACTAAATGAACAGGGGCGCCTGGGTGACTCAGTCGGTTAAGCGTCCGACTTTGGCTCAGGTCACAATCTCACGGTCCGTGAGTTCGAGCCCCGCGTCGGGCTGTGGGCTGACGGCTCAGAGCCTGGCGCCTGCTTCTGATTCTGTGTCTCCCTCTCTCTTTGCCCCTCCCCCGTTCATGCTCCGTCTCTCTCTGTCTCAAAAATAAATAAACGTTAAAAAAAAAAAAAAGCTAAATGAACAAATAAGCAAACAAAAACTCAGAAAATATACTTTATAAGAATTTTTTTAGACACACTCAAAAATAAAAATAATTTTGAAATTCAGGTCTTTGTCCCAAGTCACAGAATTTTTTTTAAGTTCCAACTTCCTCCTTCAGTAATCTCCACTTGAATTTGTTCTCCTTCCTTTCATTTTTGACAAGATTTTTTTTTTCTCACCAAAAGGCCAGAATTCTTGGCCAGAGGAAACTAACTCACCCTCAAATGTCTTCTTGGATGTATTTTAAGGTAAAATGCCTATTTCTACTTGTAATGATTTGTTCCTTGGATTTTCAAGGTTTCAGGGGAACTTTAGTCCCCAACTATTCTGGGGGGAAATGGGGGCTGAGGGACTGGAGAAATTCTGTTAAGCTTATAAAGTTGAACCAGTCCTACCGAATGTGGTCAAAAGGCTGCATGTATGCTGGTAAAATTCTCAGAACAGAAATGACTGAACCTTTTGGGAAAATCTGTGCAGGGTCTGACTGTGATTATAAAGGCATTTTTGTCAAATGTTTCAAGTAATATAACTGTACATGCATTTTTACACATGTTTCTGTTGGGTAGCATTTCCCCCGTGATGAAGGATTTGTTGTCTTTAAAATTCCAAACACTAGTCTTTCCAAGATACTTAAAAGAAATATTTCTCAATTTGAAATGTTTGCCAGCAAACACAACAGCCAAAAATATGTTGGCTGTGGAAATGAGAAGTTGGTTTCTGAAATGTACTATTTCTTCAGAAAAATATTTATCAATTTTAGTGGCAGCTGCAAAGCTGCTTTTACACTCAGAAATTAATTTACTATTACAAATGGGCAAAGGCAGAGTGATTGGATTTTTCCTTTTGGCCTGTGTGCTACTACAACCGACCCGAATTACACACGGCTTTAATCAACAGATGCACCAGCTGCCACTTGGTCAGGGACCTGTTCTTTCTCTTTAACTGTGTTCACTTACAGAGGAAATCAACAAAACCAGACAATGGCCCAATTTGTCTTATAATGGCCAAGCCCCACTAGCATTCCCCATCACATGCCCATGGTTGCTAAGGTTTGTTTCTTTTTTTTTAATTCATTGAGAAGCTTTCTGATCCAATTTTCTTCTTACACTCAGGCTTTAAGATAAATATCATGAAAACATGCACCAAAGTCACGGGAAGTTGAGACTTCCAGATGAGATCGTCTTCATTCATTCATTTAACAAATAGTGGTTGCGTGCTTTCTGTCTGCCAGGCACTGTATCAGGCACTGGGGCTGCAAAGAGGAGTGAGTGTGAAAGACTTTCCAGAGACAGGAAGGGCGTGTTTGAGGAGTATAAACACCAGCAGGAACTAACTGCCCGGAGGAATCCAAAAAAGCAAGGCTTGTCATAACAGGCATAAACAGAAAGGGACCAATTTCTAGCATCCCACCCCTAAGACTTCCCTGCTAAAGCAGGTAGGACCCAGCAAGTATAGACAGGTGGATGAGAAGGCTGGCCAGGACAAGTGAATCTATTCACATTATAAATCACTAATGAGTGCAAAACTAAGTTTATTCTTCCAGTCCACCACCACAACAGAACTAAGAGTTACGAAACAGACACAGGTATTTTTAGAGGGTGGAAAAAACCCTTTAAATCTAAATTTTGTTTGCCATAAGCATAAAAAAGTCAAACTGTAGTTTAAATTTATTTTCTACAGAATGGAATATACATTTTATTCACTTTTTTTAATGTTTATTTATTTATTTTGAGAGAAAAAGAAAGCGTGAGTAGGGAAGGGGCAGAGAGAGAGGGAGAAAAAGTCCTAAGCAGGATCCGTGCTGTCAGTGCAGAGCCCGACACAGGGCTCGAACCCACAAACTACGAGATCAGGACCTGAGCTGAAATCAAGAGTCGTCCACTTAACCGACAGAGCCACCAAGTCGCCCTCATTTTATTCACTTTTAAGAGGATTTTTTTTGTATTATGTAAGTCCTATGTGTTAAGTGATTTTTTAATAATACAGAAAAAAAATGAATAAAATCGATCCATAGATGTTTAGAGTATTTTTATCTCCAGCATAGGTTTTTTTACTCTGTTTTTACAAAGTTGCAGTTACACCACAAATTTGTTTTATTCTACTAAATATTAGGCATCAGCATCTCCCTGTCATTAGTCTCCCTAAATGTCATTATAATGTAACGCCTACATTGTATCTTGATGGTATAGAAGAACTTGAACCGGAAAAGAACAGCAAGGGTTAGTCTCCTAAACTTCTCAAGAAGACAAAAAAATAAAAAATAAAAAACTAAAAACTAAACAACAACAAAAACTACCGTTTTCATTTAGCTTCTGTTCATTTATCATTACTCAGGAAATTACCCAAAAAGTATTAATGTCCAGCTTGCATGTTTCGGCTACTATGCTAGGTGGTTAGCAATATAATCAGTCCTTAAGAATATGGACTCCCCAAGACAAGAGGAAACATACTCCTTCGCCTTACCTGATTCTTTGCTATGGGTACCACTGTGCTTCAGCTCTGTTCTATGCAGATTAAATCAAATAATTACGTGAGTTATACTATGAGGCTAATTTCCAGTAGGGCAGGAGCAGTGAATGGGCAGCAGTAACAAGGACCCCGGCTCATTTGAGCTACAGTATAACTAAATCTGGCCTCAATATCCCTGCCCAGGGTGAGAGAAACAAGAGCCAGGGCACATCAGCTGCTTGCTGGCTTCCAGGTGAGGGACAGTGCTTCCCAGGCAGGCCTGGGACACCGCAGCTACCTTGGGTCTAGTCTGGGAAGCTGAATGGTCTTGTGAGGGGGTAATGCCATGGAATTATGGGGGTAATTCTGTGGAATTATTCCTGGACTAGTGGTTTAGCAGACCTGAGCTCTAGTCCTCTTTTTGGCCCAAGCGTAGAGAATGCATTTAACACACCGGAACCCTAGTGTGTTCACCCATTACACAAGGGTGGAGCTAGACATTCTCTAAGAGCCCTTCCAGCTAGATAAATCTGTGATTTTATGATGTTATAAAAAGCAGGACTCACAGTCCCCGAAAGTACCAAACCCGACCATCTTACCACCTTCTCAAGCATGATTTCAAACACCAGGAATGAAGAAAAACCAGTTCCTTGCTGCTCTAGAAGTTGTGTATCTTCCAGTTCAGTTACTGAGCTATTCTGAGCTGTGATCAATCTTCAGTCTGGCTGGCAATGCCAATGAGGCCGGGGTTGGGGGGTGGGAGGCTGAGACTGGATCTTCCTGAGGGACAACCAGTTGTGTTCTCTCCTATAGCCACAGGCTGACCACCTTCCCCAAAGACCCACAGAGGTTAGGGAGGGTCTGATCGGTTCAAATCTGCCTTTCAAACAGAGGAGTTCAAAGTATCTTTCTTTTTTTTTTAGTTTATTTATTTTGAGAGAGAGAGCACACGCAGGGCAAGGGCAGAGAGAGAGAGAGAGAGAGAGAGAGAGAGAGAGAGAGAGAGAGACAGAATCCCAAGCAGACTCCCAACTGGAAGCACAGAGCCCGATGTAGGACTCGAACCCACAAACCATGAGATCATGACCTGAGCCGAAATCAAGAGTCGGATGCTTAACGGACTGAGCCACCCAGGAACCCCATAAATGACTGAAGGTGATTACACACTTTCATTATATTATATTCTCTGACAGTATGAAAACAAGAAGATCAATTCTTTTATTATTAAAATTTTCATTATTTTCTCAAAATGATTGGAGAAGAATAATAATTTTTTAATAATTAGAGAATAGCTCATGCCATTTAAAGACTACTACCCCAATAAGTACAAACTATCCTATCAAACAATTTAGACACCTATTTATGAGATATAAAATTGATATACATCCAATAAACAAACTTTGCACTTAATAATTGATTTGCACCTAATAATCACAATATATTCTTAAAATTACCTCTATTCTACTTACCTCTTGAAATCAAAGTCTATGATTTAAATTTTTTATTTTTTTTTAATGTTTATTTGAAGAGACAGAGTATGAGAGGGGGAGGGCATAGAGAGAGGGAGACACAGAATCCGAAGCAGGCTCCAGGCTCTGAGCTGTCAGCACAGAGCCTGACATGCAGCTGGAATCCATGAACCGTGGGATCATGACCTGAGCCACCCAGGCACCCCAAAGTCTATGATTTAAAAAGAAAAAAAGGGGGTACCTGAGTGGCTCAGTCAGTTGAGTGTCCAACTCTCAGTTTGGGCTTAGGTCATGATCCCAGGATCATGGGATAGAGCCCTGCATCAGGCTCCATGCTGAGCAAGGAGACTGCTTAAGACTCTCTCTCTCTCTCTCTCTCTCTCTCTCTCTCTCTCTCTCGATCTCCCCCTCTGCCTCTCTCCCCTACTCATACTGTCTCTCTCTCTCTAAAAAAATATACATAGGGGCGCCTGGGTGGCGCAGTCGGTTAAGCGTCCAACTTCAGCCAGGTCACGATCTCGCGGTCCGTGAGTTCGAGCCCCGCGTCAGGCTCTGGGCTGATGGCTCGGAGCCTGGAGCCTGTTTCCAATTCTGTGTCTCCCTCTCTCTCTGCCCCTCCCCCGTTCATGCTCTGTCTCTCTCTGTCCCAAAAATAAATAAACGTTGAAAAAAAATTTAAAAAAAAAATAAATAAATAAAAATAAAAAAATATACATAAATAAATAATTTAAAAAGAAAAAAAGGAAGAGGGGCGCCTGCGTGGCTCAGTTGGTTGAGCATCTGACTTCGGCTCAGGTCATGATCTCACAGTCCATGAGTTCGAGCCGCGCTTCAGGCTCTGTGCTGACAGCTCAGAGCCTGGAGCCTGCTTCGGATTCTATGTCTACCTCTCTTTCTGCCCCTCCCCTGCTTGTGCTCTGTCTCTCTCTGTCTCAAAAATAAGTAAAAACATTAAAAAAAAAATTTTTTTTAAAGAAAGAAAAAAACAAAGAATATTCCATATAATGAACAAGTGGACAACAGAGTATGCATTCCACCCTGCCTTATAGGAATTATAGTCAATTATTCTTAACTAATAATAATAATAATAATAATAATAATAATTACTTATCTGAAGGTGATAAAGCCAAAAAGAAAACAAAGGGACCATCCACTCTCAATTACCCAAGCACACATATTCCTTTTTTAAAGCAATTCTTTTTTTTTTTTTTTTTTTTCAACGTTTATTTATTTTTGGGATAGAGAGAGACAGAGCATGAACGGGGGAGGGGCAGAGAGAGAGGGAGACACAGAATTGGAAACAGGCTCCAGGCTCTGAGCCATCAGCCCAGAGCCTGACGCGGGGCTCGAACTCACGGACCGCGAGATCGTGACCTGGCTGAAGTCGGACACTTAACCGACTGCGCCACCCAGGCGCCCCCACACATATTCCTTTTGATGCATTAGTCAGAGTCCCATCCTTGGGCCAAGGACATTAAACAGACGTGGTACGTTTGTGTGTCCGCCAGTATGCATGCTTTTGTAGGCAGTGAGCCCACCCACAAGTGCACTTGGAATTTTGTTCGAGATGGGAGGCAGGGGGAGTGTTAAAACTGCTTTCAGCCCGTGAAATGGCATCATCACCTATCTGTGCTAGTGCAAGGCAAGTGGTTATAGGGCTCAGTCACTTGACTATAAAGCAACAGGATCCCATCTGTGTTGACACAGGGAAGGGGTGGGGCAGGTACAATGAAGAAAATCAGCATCCAATCAACTTGCTGTTTCTAGGAACGTCATCCCTCAGCTTCAATTGAGTGTTCAATAGACGTTAAGCTGAATATCCCAAGTAAATGCATAGCTAGCTGCTACTGAACAGTTCCACTTCAATGACACGCTGTTCAACATATTCAGAAAAGGACAGGTGACCCCACTGATGGCCACGAGGAGTTACAGGGTCCAGAATTAACTTTCTGCTGGAAGGGATTTTTCAATATGGGAAACAATTATTTTGAGACCGCAACAGCAGGGCAAGAGTGTCCCCCTCCTGAGAAAAGAAACAAGCAAGGGGAGCCTCGTGAGTGCCAGGGTTTTCTAGCTGGAGACACGTACAGACCTTAGCACTCCGAGGGGAACACCAAATAATAGAGCCCGGGGAACAGCAAATAGAGCCCAGCAACCTCACTGAGGGTAGCATTCAGCAAGGCGCAGGTGGCTGGCTAGAGCAGAGATGGAAGCGGAGTTGGGGAGAGAAAGAAGATGAGCCTCCCCCAACCCCACCGTGAGCTCTGCGGGTTGAATGGCCCTTCAGAGCTGTATAAGCTGGGCCTGGATGGTCTTCAGGGTCCCACCTCATCAGTCACTGGATGTGAAACCTCCCCCGCCCCACCCCCACCCGGCCAAATTGGTAAGTGCTATATATACATTCCAGAACCACCATACGCTGAAACTAACGCCTGACACATCTAACGCTAAAAGGGTCCAATGGCGAAAACATGTCTTTCCCATCTCTTTCCCTAGAAGGTACAAGTGAAGAATGAAATTGACAAAGGCAACAGATTTGAAAACAAACAAGAATACAAATATCTACGAAACTAAGTAGCCAATTCTTGAATAAAATGGGTTATAATCCCTCCTATATTACACATGTTCAAATAAATTTTGCCCTTTTCTGTGTTTATTGAAACTGAATTTAGCTATGATAATGATTCAGATCATTATTATAAAATGGAATAAAATAGCCACACAAAGCAAAGCTCATTCCAAATATCAAAGGCCAAAAACTGCTCACAAAGATTCATGTATAAATGGAATTCATGGAATGCAGATAATTCCTGAAGCTTGACTCATAAGACTAAACATGGTTGAAAAGACAAGGTCACAATAAATGTCTACCCACAGTCAATATAGTTACTCCCTGTATAAATTTACTCACTGCATATAATTCTGTTTAAAAAAAAAAATAGAAGGCTATATAAAAGAAGTGATAATCAGAATTATGTTCAGACCAATTGTTTCTTATTTGTAACATTTATGCTGTAATAAAAATTAGAGTGAAGAAGTGCATGCTTGGCACTGAATTTTTAAAAATAAAAGAAGGGGCACCAGGGGCACCTGGGCAGCTCAGTCGGGTAAGTGTCCGACTTTGGCTCAGGTCATGATCTCACAGCTTTGAGTTCGAGCTCCGCGACGGGCTCTGTGCTGACAGCTCAGAGCCTGGAGCCTGCTTTGGATTCTGTGTTTCCTGCTCTCTCTGCCCCTCCCTTACTCATGCTCTTCTCTCTTTAAAAATGAATAATATTAAAAAAAATTTTTTTTTTAAAAGAAGGGGCACCTGGGTGGCTCAGTTGGTTAAGCATCTGACTCGGTTTTGACTCAGGTCATGACTCAGTTTCATGAGTTCGAGCCCCACATCAAGCTCTATGCTGACGGTGCAGAGGCTGCTTGGGATTCTCTGGCTCCCTTTCTCCCTGCCCCTCCCCCACTCACACTGTCTCTGTCCTCAAAATAAATAAATAAACTTTAAACATTTCTTTAAGAATAGGGGTGCCTAGGGGCACCTGGGTGGCGCAGTCGGTTCAGCGTCCGACTTCAGCCAGGTCACGATCTCGCGGTCCGTGAGTTCGAGCCCCGCGTCAGGCTCTGGGCTGATGGCTCAGAGCCTGGAGCCTGTTTCCGATTCTGTGTCTCCCTCTCTCTCTGCCCCTCCCCCGTTCATGCTCTGTCTCTCTCTGTCCCAAAAATAAATAAACGTTGAAAAAAAAAAATTAAAAAAAAAAAAAAAAGAATAGGGGTGCCTAGGTGGCTCAATCGGTTAGGCGTCTGACTTCGGCACAGGTCACGATCTCACGGTTCATGAGTTCAAGCCCCACACAGGGCTTGCTGCTGTCAACACAGAGCCCGCTTTGGATCCTCCGTCCCTCTCCCTCTCTCTGTCGTTCCCCAGCTCACTGTTTCTCTCTCAAAATAAATAGACTTTAAAAAAAGACTTTAAAAGTAAGATAATAAAGAAAAACTAAGCATATTTACCAATAAATAATACCTAATTCATGACAAAATACAGGGCTTACAATGCAGTATGCATCTTATGTACACATGTCATTTAAACATCATGAAACATCTCTGACACGGATACTAATATCTCAGTTTCCAGATGACGAGGGCTCCCTGCCCAAGTGGCTCAGCCTGTGTGCTGGGTCTCAGAGCCACATCTATCTCACTCCTGGATCCACATTGCCAATCTCTATTTCATATAATCCCAAAATAAGATAGTCAGTATAAATAAACACCTCAAGTAATTATATAATTTACTCTTTTAATAACATTTGTTTTTCATCAGTGGTGATGGAAATTCCTTGACCCGCTAAATACAGTATCTGGAAATATGATTTAGGTTTTCTTTGGTAACTTAAATCATCATTTTTTATTTATTTTTTTTCATGTTTATTTATTCTTGAGACAGAGACAGAGAGTGAGCAAGGGAGGGGCAGAGAGAGAAAGGGAGACACAGAATCCGAAGCAGGCTCCAGGCTCTGAGCTGTCAGCACAGACCCCGACCCAGGGCTCGAACTCACAAACCGTGAGATCACGAGCTGAGCCAAAGTCGGACACTTCACTGACTGAGCCACCAGGCGCCCCAATCATCATTGTTAATTACTGTCCTTATCTCTAATTAAAACCATGTACGGGATTTTTTGTCGCTCCTCACTGAATTCATCCCAAGGAGGACATTATTCAAGCTGACACTTTTCAGGATGCACAAAGAGCTAACAGCTTCTTGTCCCGGCTCTGCCACAAACCCAGGCCATGACCATGAGCAGCCCCCTGACACTCCCCGAGCTTCCTTCCTCTGCTCTAACACAGGGACCCACGGCTCCACCTGCCTCCCAGAGCTCGCTAAACAGCTCAAATGAAAGAAGACAAACACAATCGAGAAACTGAAAACCGCAACAGGATTGCAGGCTTTATTATTTCCCTTCAAAGAAATGCTTGGATTTGAAACTCTTCCTCTCAGGTGTTATTTTAAAGAGGAATGAAATTCACATACAGCTAAGGTCTCCACCATTCAACAGCAGTTTGTCAGACTGGCCAGTCAGAAGCACGTTACAGTCTCCAACGACAAACATCAGGAATCGTGCCTTTTGTTCTGATGGCTTCCGCAAGGCCACAGCACTGAAAGCTGTGACAAGTTTGTGTTTCCCGGAGTGGTGTGAATAGGCAGGATCTTCACCACTGGACAATTCTGCACAAAACACCACAACAGGCTCTGGGATGTGGTAGATTAAATTCATTAAGAGAGGAATTAACCTGGATGGACTTTTTCCATTCGTTTAGAAGAAGTAATTTGTGTTCTATCTCTGACGCAAAGGATCAACTTCTTCTACAGCAATATCCCACAAAGTAACCCAAGACAAGAAACAATCCCGTGAATAGCTTCAAAGGTAACTGGAAGATATCCAGTTTCCTCTAAAAAACAAACCAAGTTCTGACACATATGAACAGACAGTTCACATAAGAGGAAATTCAAAGACTAAATAAACACATGCAAAAAGTCCACCTTCCCTAGCAGACAAAGAAATTGATCTACGTCTACACTATACACACAATAACCATTTTGGAAGTCAATTTGGTAACATATAGCTTGAGTCATAAAAATGCTCACGCAATTTGACTCAGTAATCTCACTCCTGGGAATTTATCTTAAGAAGTAATTAGTGGGGTGCCTGGGTGGCTAAATCAGTTAAGCGTCCTACTTTGGCTCAGGTCATGATCTCATGGTTCGTGAGTTCGAGTCCCTCATCAGGCTCTGTGCTGACAGCTCAGAGCCTGGAGCCTGCTTTGGATTCTGTGTCTCCCTGTCTCTGTCTCTCAAAAAAGGAATAAATGTTTAAAAAAAAAAAAATTCTCCCTCTTCCTCTGCCCCTCCCCTGGTTGCTTGTGCACACACTCTCTCTCAAAAGAAATTTTTTTAAAAAAGTAGTAACTAGTTAGAAACAACAAAGAGATATACAAATGTGAATACACATATACATAGAGATCCTCAACATCGAAATGCTTTGCAAAATTCGGCATATCAATGTAAAAATGTTTTTAATCAAAACAAAAGCAATCATTATAAAGCCTATGAAAACTATTAAATAAGAAAATGCTAAGATAAACAGAATACAATTGTTTAATAGGAGTATAACCATACAAATGTGTATACATGTGGATAAAAAGGAAAAGTGCAAAAATAAAAATTGTTGTGTTAAAGTGATTATCACTTAAAAAGTTCTCATTCAAGAGGCAACTGGGTGGCTCAGTCAGTTGAGCATCCAACTCTTGATTTTGACTTAGGTCATGATCTTGATACTGCAGTAGTGAAATGGAGCCCTATGTCAGGATCTGTGCTGGGGATAGAGCTTGCTTACTATTCTCTCTCTCTCTCTCTCTCTCTCTCTCTCAATAAATAAAGAAATAAATGCTCATTCAAAATCTTTAAGTGGGATGCCTAACAGGCTCAGTCAGTGGAGCATGCGACTCTTGATCTGGGGGTCGTGAGTTCGAGCCCCACATGGGGCTCTTTTTAAAATCTTTTTTAAAATATTTAAGCATTATTAAGCTATCTTGCCTTCTAAAAGAAAAATATGGGGACGCCTGGGTAGCTCAGTCAGTTAAGCATCCAACTTTGACTCAGGTCATGATCTCACGGTTTGTGGGTTCGAGCCCCGCATCAGGCTCTGTGCGGACAGCTCAGAGCCTGGAGCCTACTTTGGATTCTGTGACTCCGTCTCTCTGCCCCTCCCTGGCTCATGTTCTGCCTGTCTCTGTCTCTCAAAAATAAATACACATTTAAAAATTTTTAAAAATAAATAAAAAATATGTAACTCACGTCATTATTTTAAAACCACTTAAAGTCAACCTTTACCATATGCCTTCCATCAACTGAAATAAAATACATAAAATTTAGAAGGTTATCTATAAAGTAAGAAACAATCAGAAAATAGCCCCTTCAGATGTGATTTGTGGTTAATAAAAAAAATAGTAATAAGTCTAAATCCTTTCAGTGCCCCTGTGATGTCCATCACAGAATCCCCATAATAACTTTTGTTAGTTTGAATTCTCTTTGCTTTTTCAGACTTACTGAAGAATTTAATTTTGTGATCCTTGTAAAATATATTATCTGCGGTGTACTAAAGGGAAAACACGGAAATATTTGTATCTTCTGTTGCTTATTTATCCGAATACATTTCAAGTTTCTCCTTTGTCTCAGGCTCTGGAAGATGAACTTGGGAAGCCCCTTCGTTTCTGAGTGGCTACATATTACCACTCTCCCTTTTCTCCCTGAATGCAATTAACAGTCTATGTCAAATTGGCTTTTCCACCTTCCCAGCTTCCTAAGATACACTAGCTCCCTGGGGAGCCTTTCTTGGAAGAAGTGAAAACTGACAGACTATTCACGATAACCATAAGAATTCAGGGCAGGGAAGGACCCTTTGAGGGCTCCAGCTGCCCCTCACAAGGATTTGCAGCCTAGATCTGGGGGCTCTACTGGTCTCCTTCCTCTACTCATCAGCATTTGCTGGGGCTAACTCTGGGGCAGGTGGCCTCTCAACTGCAGACGTTAATTTTTAGGGTTGCTGGGTCTCCTTTCCCTGCCTAACCGAGGACACGTATTTGCAACAAAGAACAGATTTTGAAGTTAATCTTCTGACGAAACTAACATGAAGGGAAGCTTCTTGATCACTTTTATTATTGAGACAAATTAACCCTACCTCCGTTTTTCTCGTTACACTCTTCTTGGTTTATGAGGCAATAGGACTCTTTAAACTCCCTTAGCGTTTTGCTGGTACAGAGAACAGACTTCTCTGACATACATTCCTTCCCTTGATGGAAAGACAAGGTCATTCTTTCTCCCACTTTATTACTTCTATATATCAAAGATCCAAGGGTTCCCTTGGAAGACTCTCAAACTCCCTGGTCTGAAATCAGGGGCTTCTGTTGCTCCTGGATGTAACAGCGCCCTCCATAGCCTATTCACCAGCCCTCCTACCTATTCCTTGTCTGTAGACAAAAGGCCTTCTTTCTTAGGTACATTACCCCCAAATCAAGGGTTCAGTTATTATCTGCATATTATCACCTTCATGAATCCATCAATTCCCTCTGTCCCTATGAAAAGAAGATTCCCCAAGGATTTGAGGTGTTTTACGCTATTAAAAGAACCAGCAACGTGTGCTGAGCAAATGAAATAAACTGTATTTTTAAGTGCTTGGGACAGGGTTATGACTAAACGTTCTTGAATGCTGCTTTAAAAAAAAAAAAAAAAAAAGAGCTTCAGGGGTGCCTGGGTGGCCCAGTGGGTTAAGCGTCCGACTCTTGATTTCAGCTCAGGTCATGACCTCACAGGATTGTGAGTTCGAGCCCCACAATGGGCTCCACACTGACAGTGCAGAGTGTTTGAGATTCATTCTCTCTCTCTCCCTCTCTTTCTGCCCCTCCCCTGCTCATGTTCTCTCTTTCTTGCTCAAAATAAGTAGACTCAAAAAAAAAGGAGCTTGCAGCAGAAGTTGAAAGGACAGAAATCCAGAGAGAACAGGTATCAGCAAATCATTATCTTGATTCCTGTGTGGCCCCAAATATAAGAGGTGTTAACCAACCTTCCCCCCCACCTCCCCACCTCGGGAGGTAAGGACATGCACCGCAGGCCTGTTACTGGGGCGCAGGACTGTTACTGGGGCCGCTGGCCTCACTGGGTGGTGTGGAGGGTATCAGGTGCAGACCAATGAGATCCAGACACACCAGCCCCACAGGGCAGAGTCGCACTCAAGTTCCCACATGTGCCCCTTCATTTTCAGCCACCCACTCACCACCCAGAGAAGACCATGTATGCCAAATCAGATGGCCCAGCCTGTAAACTGCAAAAAAAAAAAAAAAAAACAACCCATGCCGTGAGACACTCAGTCATAAAATGACATGAGAAACAGGGGTGGGGGAAAGGCAGGGGAGGGTCAGGAGGGGGTAGACACAGAGCATAAGAAAACAAAGGAATAAACACACAGGAAAACGTGGATACATTCATTATGAAAAATAAAACGGCCTCTATGATCCCAAACACCGTTGGTAAATATCCAGCTGTACGTACTGGCTTTTTGACCATCCCGTGATCAGCCCAGAAAATCAGAGCTGTGATAGAATGAGGGTAGATCTTCCAAAGAGTTCTGTAGTTCTATTTCAATTACAATATTCAAATATGAAAATTACAACGGTTCTTCTTCTTTCTACTCCCATGGTTTCCTTAGTCTCTATTAAGGCAAAATGTGAATGCAGTCTACCAAACCCACAGCTTCTCGGCAAGATTGGAAACTCTCAGAAACCTCCTGCTTATGCAAATCCTTCCCCCCCAAAATCCTCCTGCTAAACTTTTGACCTATTGTGTCTAACCTTCCCAATTTTTGGCCGTGAGTGGTAATAAACTTAAAAAGTGAGGTTTCGATCACGAATCATAGTTCCTATTGTGACTGAAGTTTAAGTTATAGACTTCCCAGTTTTTTTTTTTTCTTTTTCAAGTGGCAAGGGCCTGCTATTTTTACATATGAAAACAGTGATGTGCCTCTTTTCTCTCCCTGAGGGCTTCCCATCATCTATTTATAGGACTGGAAGTTTTCCAAGCCCAGACATAATTCACTGTGCCATTTTCGGTGACTGGCAATTTTGGTTTTGTTTTTCTCTTATCCCAAGGGAAAATCAATTGCCCAGCAAATTCATGTATCCCGCACCCTTTCACCCTTAGAGATCAGCGATCAGAACTGATTTTGGTGTCAAAGCGATGGATTTCTGGCTCTGAGCTGATGTTTATCCTCGATAACAGGTTTGTTGGACAAGTAACGGACGGGCCATCCGGAGGCAGCGGTTCGACCCCGTTTATGATAAAGCTTCCACTCACTCACTGGGAGGCCCTGAACTGTATTATCTCGCTCTCTCTGACCATAAAAAACAACTACCAAAGCAGCCGACAGAAACGTATTTTGTTGGTGTTTGAAAATAAGAAGTAATTCAAATATAATGGTATCCACGACTGCAATTACATTAGCTTTAAGCAACCGACCGGATCCATAGCCACCAAATGCATACCTGTCCCCTCATAAAACACAGCCCCAGCATACACTGGAATTAGGAACCAACAAAAGAACACGTTGTAGGGGAACTGCCATTGAGGTGCATTTCCCTGAAGCCCCATAATCAGTACACAAGCAAGGGCGGCCAGATCCTCTTGAGAACCAACAGCACAAGGACTTGGGGAAATCTCTTATCCAGGTTCCCAGCAGGGTCCTCAGGACTCCAAGAGGATCCTGGCATCGAGGCTGTGGGAAGAACCCCAGAGATTTGAATGAAATCAGGCCTTGCTCTACTCTAAGTCCTTAGGGGCTCAGGATCTACCCAAAAGGTACCCACACTTGGAGAACTGGGAAAGTCCAGACCCCTGTGTGAACCCTTATCAAATCTTACTGGAGAAAAGGAAGAAAGGACACTCAAAAAATGAGATGTCTTTTTTTTTTTTTTTTTTTTAAGTAGGCTTCATGTCCAGTGTGGAGCCCAATGCAGCGCTTGAACTCACAACCCTGAGATCAAGACTTGAGCTGAGATCAACAGTCGAAAACTTGGGGTGCGTGGGCAGCTCAGTCAGTTAAGCGTCTGACTTTGGCTCAGGTTATGATCTCGCTGTTTGTGAGAGTTTGAGTGCCACGTGGGGCTCTGTGCTGACAACTCAGAACCTGGAGCCTGCCTTGGATTCTGTGTGTGTCTCCCTCTCTCTCTGCCCCTCCCTCACTCTCTCTCTCTCTCTCTCAAAAATAAACATTAAAAAAAAAAAGTCAAACACTTAACCAATTAAGCCACCCAGGTGTCCCCCCCCAAAATGAGATATTTTAGATTTCTAAGGCCAACCTGTAGCAAATTCTTGGGATCAGCTTAAGAAAAATACAGGACCCTCAGGTCCATCATAGTCTGAACCAGAATCATCAGGATGATCCTGGTCCACAGACCTCCCTGCGTCACAGCAAAGTCAAACAGAGAGATCTTCTAAGATACACCCCTTGCGACAGGCACTTTGGCCAGAAGTCCTCTTCCGTCCCGAGGCTTCTGGTGCAGTCTGGGAGCTGTGGAACCCTGGAGAGGCTATCAGCCATCTCTTCCACCTCAGCAGCCAAGCATCACCTTGGCGACACACTGTTAGCTCCTCAAACACACCTGCTTAAAGATTCATGCCAAAAAAACCCAGAAAAAACTATTTACTGTAAATGTTAATATTTTGAAAGTTTTGTTTGCTAGTGTTTAAAATGTGAGGTTTCGGGGCACCTGGGTGGCTCAGTCGGCCGAGCGTCCAACTTCGGCTCAGGTCATGATCTCATGGTCTGTGAGTTCGAGCCCTGCGTCGGGCTCTGTGCTGACAGCTCAGAGCCTGGAGCCTGTTTCGGATTCTGTGTCTCCTTCTCTCTCTGACCCTCCCCCGTTCACGCTCTGTCTCTGTCTCAAAAAAATAAATAAACATTAAAAAAAAATTTTTTTTTTTTAATGCGAGATTTCCCCCGCCCCCTCCCACCATGTTCTGGCTGCAATTGCTAAGTATTTCTTAACTCACTCAATTTTTTTTTTTCTATTCTGTTAGTCTAAATCAATCAAAGTACTTTCACTTCACCAATCCCTTTGTGCAACGTCCCATAAAGGTCTGTGATTCCACAAAAGCGGGCAACAGCTTGAGTGCACTGGTCCAGTAACATCAGTGTACCTCCTCCGTTTCAAGCTCAACTTCCCATTAGAAAAAGGAAGTGATAGGGTTGGAAGACAGCCCTAAAATGCTGTCATTGTTATTGTGCACCTTTAAATAGACCTTTGTATCTGTAAAGGGTTTTGGTTCTTGTAGGATCTTGTAGGAAGGTCTGTGCCATTAGGCCCATCTTTGATTTTTATCTACATCGCACGCGACGTTGTTACTACAAACTGGGACTAATAAAGTGAAAACTAGCCCCCCAAAAGGAAATCATAATTCTTTCAAAATCAAAGCCTTGAAAAGGTTCTTTCTATTCCTGTGTTCATGAAGATAAAAATTAACCCAGATGACACCGTCGGGAGAACTCTGCCTGTCGGCCAATTTTAACACCATGACCTTTGTACTAACAATGTTTCTTTAAACACTGTTCTCCTTTGACATTTTTTTTATCTTCTATTTCATTACATCAATTTTATATGACAAGACCTGCAAGGAAGAGGAAATTTTCAGAACAACTATGGTAATTAAGCAATATTTTGCTTAATTTTGACCAAGCAAATAGAGAAAGCTGAAACTAGAACACAGCTTGTTTTCAAAATGTTCATATATCGCTAATTCTTTCAGCAAGATTTTTGTTTTCACTTTGGGATTACCCGCTTCAAGTCCATGGTTTTTGTTTCTTAAAAAAGCAGTTACGGAAAATGGGCTGAAAATATTTTCTGCCTCTAAAAATAGACATCTTTGTTTTGAACAACATTCTGAACTTCAAAGTTCCGGCTATTCCCAAAACAGAAGAGACAGTTAATCAGCAATTTTTAAGAGAAGAGAGCTCAGGCAGTTAACAGAAATTCTTCCAGGAACCCCCTGGCCGCCTGTCCTCTGTCCACAACATCCAGCAAATTACAGTACTTTGTTAGCTCGAGACAACAAAAGAGACGTACAGCAGGGAGGGTGGGAGTGAGGCGGTGCAGAGGTGGAGGGCGGAGCTTATGGGGGATCTGTTCTACTAATAAGGCGGGGGAGCTACGTGATGCTCCAGGAAAAGGCAACCTCTATTACTAAGTACTTTTACATGTTTATGTCCTTTTGTGCAACAAAAAGTAGGTTAAAAAAAAACTGAAATGAACAAAATGTTAGATGCTCCGAAGGATGGCAGGTGATGTGTAAGTAAAAAGAAATAAGGAAGGGAGGAAACCAAGTAAGCCAGGAAAGCAGAATGAACAGGAAGATTATACTTCCCAAGCCAAGGAAAGGTTTAACTGTCCTAATCCAAGTGCTTAAGATCCTTGAAAACAATAACCTTCCAGAGAGCAGATAGAAGTAGTCGACAAAAGAACAGAGGGCCGAGCATGTCAAGTCGGCACCATTCACTGGGGGACAAAAGAGAGAGAGAGAACCAAAATCATGAACAACCCAGATAGTTTAAATAGATAACGTTCTAGAAATAAATTCCTAAACTATGGCCTCAATCCCCCCAATTCACTTTATAGTTTCCTTTATATTCTGTGGCCCCTCTGTGGTTCACTAAGTGAACTAAGTGGTGCCATCCATTATCCTGCTTTATTTAGTAAAGGAAAAAATAAGAATTTTATCCTTTCTCATGAAGGCTTTCCTCCCACATTTTAGAGTATAATGAGGTTCACCTGCATGACCATGTAAATGTGGGGAAATAAAATCAATCGTCATAATCAAGAATGTTAAGACTGTGCCAAATCCATTTCACATAAAGGAATATGTTCATTATCTACAAACACAGGCATATTAACACTCAGACAATTCCATGGGTGTACTTGACATCAATCTGATAAGGGGATATTGAAAAACCCTTTTCAAATGTGAATAGCTGTATATAGGTCCAATAATATTGGAAAGGCAAAGCTATGCTAGGTTTTATGTAGCTTAAGGAGAGACGTTAATGTTATCTGTTTATTAAATAATAGTTTCCAAAAAAATATTATACTCACAAAACAATAAGGAAAAGACAAACAACCTAACAGGAAAATAAGCAAATGATAGGAACGGTGAGTCCTGAAAAAGGATTTTAAAAAACTACATATCCAAAAATAAGTGAATGGATAAGTAAACCGTGACATATTCATGCAACAGAATATTAAACAATGGAAATGAATAAGTCAGAATTACACATATCAATATGGACATAGCCCACAAACGTAAAGTTGAGGGGGAAAAAAGCAACTTGCGGGAGAATGCATACAGAATGGTGCCACCTATATGCGATCTCAAAAAAATATTGCTTAGGAGGGACGCCTGGCTGGTTCCATGGGTAGAGCATGTGACTTTTGATCAGGGTCCTGAGTTCAAGCCCCACATTGGGTGAGCTTCCATTCAAAAAACAAAAATGCTTAGGAGCCCATGATATTTAGCCAGTACACTTTGGCAGGGCTGATCTGTGGTTTATGGCCAGCATCCAACACGAGTGGCAATGTCCACACACTATCGGTTGTGAAATACTTTGAAAATCACCCTTAACATTCGTAGGCAGCAAAATTGTAACGAAATGAATCCCAAACTCACCTCTGAGGAGGAAGGGGTCACAACCAGGTTAGCAATATTTTGTCTCTCTCCTAAGTAAGATGCTAAAGCACGTAAATACTTACCGTCAGATGATTGATAGCACTTCATAGGTCTTAAATAATATATAACAATGTAAATATACATACGTCTACATAGGACAGCAAGAGCTTGGAGCCAGACATCTGGAGACAGCAGTTTTATTCCTGTTCTATCAATTACCTGTGGGACCGTGCTGTCCCTGAATCTTGGCTCCCCTTCAGTGAAATGAGAGGACTGGGTAGCAATTCAGCTCTAAAATGCTAAACTGAATTCAACACGATGGCTGTGGATGTCTCTGCACTCTAACAAAACAGCCCACACTACTGCCTCTGTGCAAGTGGTATAAATTATGAGACAAGACTTAACTCCTTATGGATGGCACATACACATTTTAAAGTTACCGCAGGAATGATTTTTTAACATTTATTTATTTTTGAAAGACAGAGAGAGGCAGAGCACGAGCAGGGGAGGGGGAGGGGGAGGGGGAGAGAGAGAGACAGACAGAATCCGAAGGAGGTTCCAGGCTCTGAGCTGTTTGTTAGCACAGAGCCCGACTCGGGGCCGAACTCACGAACCGCAAGACCATGATCTGAGCCGGTCAGACACTCAACCAACTGAGCCACCCAGGCGCCCCACTGCAGGAATGATTCTTAATCCCATCACCCTCTGTCCTTTGCTGTCGTTCGTGACGATCGTAGACCCCTAAGAGCTGGCTGGCTAGGTCTAGGAGGGGAAAGCAAGGATTATCCGTAAAGATCGATCCAGAATAAAACATACTTTGTATCTGGTTGTGCTTATAGGTTATTTTACATGATCATGATACTCCTAAGGTGGGGAAAACTGAGACCCTTAGCGTTAATGATTTATTCAAGGATATACAACTGTCAGGGATAAACCCAGGATTAGAATTCATAATTGGTATCTTAGAAATGATATTGTTTTCACTCAATTTTTGATCTCTCCTATGACAGACCATTATTTCATATACCACCAAGACTCATCGTAAAGGGTTCCCCTGTAGTTCCTACAGTCCAACTATATTTAATAATTTACCAAGACTTGCACAGTGACAAAGCAAATAAATGAGCAAATCCTTAAATCACTTGGTAAAACATTGTAGATTTTTTTACATTTTTTTTAATGTTTATTTATTTTTGAAAGAAAGAGAGAGTGGGAACAGGGGAGGGGCAGAGAGCAAGAGGGAGACACAGAATCCAAAGCAGGCTCCAGGCTCTGAGCTGTCAGCACAGAGCCTGACACGGGGCTCAAACCCACGAACTGTGAGATCATGACCTGAGCCAAAGTCAGACGCTTAACTGACTGAGCCACTCAGGCGCCCCAAACATTGTAGATTTCAATAAGTAGATCACAGATTCTAGTATATAAAATTTTAAGAAAGCGCTATGACTTTTAAAAAATGACATTTCTTCTAACCACTTTAGATTATGATTTTCATACTAGAATTTTGAGGAAATTGTCCTAGGGGAATTTTTAACAAATTCAAACCTCCCCCAAAATAGAGCTCCTTTATCTTCTTTTTGAGTTCGTGTTTCTCCTTAACTCTTCACTTCCAAAGAGCCCTTCATTACTGGGCAATTGTGCTGATAAACAGGGAGTTCTAACTAAATACTTGACACCCAATCTTACCCAACCAATAAGTCTTAGCATTCTTTTTTTTTTTTTTAATTTTTTTTTCAACGTTTTTATTTATTTTTGGGACAGAGAGAGACAGAGCATGAACGGGGGAGGGGCAGAGAGAGAGGGAGACACAGAATCGGAAACAGGCTCCAGGCTCCGAGCCATCAGCCCAGAGCCTGACGCGGGGCTCGAACTCACGGACTGCAAGATCGTGACCTGGCTGAAGTCGGACGCTTAACCAACTGCGCCACCCAGGCGCCCCAAGTCTTAGCATTCTGACTGGCTAGTGGTAAAGTAGCCATGGGAAAAACAAAAACAAAAAACAACACACACACACACACACACACACACACACACACACACACACACCACACAGCTGAAAATTAACAGCTGTGTGATTTAGAAGTTGTTTTTTCTAGGGTGCCAGCCAGCAGTGCAACTCTTTAGCAGGTATTCATTGGTTAAAAAGTTGCTGAAGCAAGCAACTAAGGAAACAGAGGGTGTCTCTGAAAAACAGATTTGGTTTCTGAAATAGCAGAACTTCAAACTGTGAGACCCCTCCCTCCTCCAAGCTTCCCTTGTGACTTGCTAGAGAGCTTGCAAACTAGTTTCCTTTTCATTTCTAAACATTTCAGAAGTTTCTCACCTGTAGAGAAACAACCAGATTTGAGTTTTCCCTAAAGATACATATTTGCCAATTTTGTGGACACAATTTTCCAATCTGATCTGAGGTCACATCATTTCAAGGAAAGAACAGAATGAACTTCTGTGTATACTAAATTATCTTTGTTGTTACTTATAACATGTGCGATGATGCTATTAGAAATTTGTCCAGCTTTAAAAAACAAAACAAAGCAAAATGAAACTTGGGGCACCAAGGTGGCTCAGTCGGTTAAGCATTAGACTTGATCAGCTCTGGTCTTGATCTCAGAGTCTTGAGTTCAAGCCCTGCTCTGGGCTCCACACTGGCCATGGAGCCTACTTAAACAAACACCCTAATTCTAGTTCTGAGATCACTTTTTCTTTTTCTTTTTTTAAGATTTTATTTTTAAGTAATCTCTACACCCTATGTGGAGCCTGAATTTACAACCCCAAGATCAAGAGTCACATGCTCTACTCACTGAGCCAGCCAGGTGCCCCTGAGATCACATTTTCTTTAGTATATCTTTTAATTCATTAAAATATTTAGAAATTATGTATTTCTCTGTGAAAATAAATTTGCTAAAACATAAATAATCCTTCTGACCCTTTACCTCCATAACTTGGATTATTAAAATTACAAAATTTTCTTTTCATGGGATTTCAGGTTACATTTTGAGATTTCTAAGAAATATTTTTTTGTTCTCTCCAAGCCTTCTCCATGGAAATATCCCTGACCTGTTCCTCTAAAACACACAGAACATAAAACACCCTCAAAAAGAAACACCATCTAAGTCGTTTCCTCCTCATCGGTGAACAATTAGAACACTCCCCCCAAAATGTTTCTTATCTTTCTAATGATATTTTCTTGGGTGTACCACAACTGGAAATACCAACAGATCTTGAGAAGACCACTAAGGCAATAAATACAAAAGTCTCTGTGTAATCCTTCGGTGGAAGCTTCTCCAATTTCCTTAGTTGGGAAGCTGACCACCTAAGAGAGGCACTGAGATTTCTACCTGTTTGAAAAGATATCTCAATCTCACTATTTGCCCATTCCTGCTGACAATTTTCAGTGCTATAAAAGTGAAATAGCAGTGGGGTCCCTGGGTGGCTCAGTCATTTGAGGGTCTGACTCTTGATTTCGTTTCAGGTCACGATCTCACAGTTCATGAGTTTGAGCCCCGTGTCAAGCTCTGGGCTGTTAGCACCGAGATGGACTATTCTCGCTCTCTCTCTCTCTCTCTCTCTCTCGCTCTCGCTCTTTCCCCCTCCTACTCTGCCTCCCTCTCTCTGACTCTCCCCCCACTGGTGCTCAATGTCTCTCTCAAAATAAATAAATAAACTTAAAAGGAAAAAAAAAACAAAAAACATGAGCAGAGCCTTCCCCTTTGTTATAGCTTGAAAGTAAGACCAAGTGAATTCTTACACAGGCGGCCAAAATTGTAGATTCTCTTTTTGGTACTAACGGTAAAACAGTAATAATAGTTAATATTTATTTAGTACTTAATTTATGGCAGATACATGTACCATCTCTTTAATCCTCACAAGTCCATAAGACAAACACGATCTACCCCACTTAGGAAAACAGAGAAGGAAAGTAACTTGCTCAAGATCATCAGCAAGCCGCTGGCCAGGCTTGCTGCGGGATCCAAACTCAGTGTCCTTAAAAGAAACTTCCTAACGGGCAAGATATAGCTAACGTACTCACTTATCCCATGATTCTGTTAGAGAAATTTGCCAGAGCGCATCTGAGAATTCAACAGAGGAAGTAATTAACAGATCAATCCAGTGACAGAACTAAAATGGACCTTTGCTGGTTTCAATTCTCAGCTCTTCCTGCCCTTTCTCCTCTTTAAAATAAATAAATAAGACGAAGCATGTTTTTTTGCCCACTGTTGCAGCTAACTGGCAAACTTGTGTAATAAATTAACTAACAGAACTGGTTTAGCAACAAATGAGATCAAGGTCTCTAAATTCCAATCATAGGTACATCACTGATTTGAAAGAGGATCCACTAGCATTTAACTTAAGTTAAATTTCATGACAAAAGGCTTTCAGAACACAGTATAAAGAACTCCTATTTATGAAATCTCAGTAATAAACCCTGATACCAAATACTGAAGTGACAAAGGAAAAGCACAAACTCTAGCAACTCTGCTTAATCACTGCCAGGGTTCCGAGGGCTCAGAAAGACTCAAATGGTATAAACATAAGATTGTCCACAGTGGTGATCTCTCGGGACAGGGACTGCAGGAATGGAAAGTGAAAATAGCATGAGGAAGAGCTTTTGCTTTTTAATATTTGTGTTGTTGGATTTTTGTTAAGAACACAGACACACACACAAAACATGTAAAGAAACGCACAAAGTCTTACCAGACTTAATGTTTAATCTGCATCCACGAGCCTGACACTGAGAGAACACATTTCATCACCTGACACAGGGGATAACGTTAAGACTATCATTCTCTCTGCTCCTCTCCAACCCAACTAAAACAAGACTCGTTTTATAAAGTGTTCATTCACCCTTTCCTACCCAAATGTTTCCATTTCATCAGAAGCAAGAGGGAAAAAAATCTTGAAGGACTTCAACCTTCAAGCAGCTCTAAAGGAAACAAGTAACAGACCTTGCGAGAGAAGATTGGGAGTGGAACTCCCCCGACATTCTTCAAGTAACAAAGGGAAATCTCCCAGTGAGAGGGTTATTCTCTCCTATTCTCTCCGCAAGGTAGAGACTATGTAATGGGAGGCTGAATGTGGAAATGATGAACAGTGCCACAGAGAGAGCAGTCTTCAGTGCTCACACACCTCATTCTTTCCAGCCCTGGTTTGCCTCTTGCTCCAAAAAGCCTGACGAGGAAGATAAAAGTGAGAAGTGCTTTAAATGCAAGTGAATGTTCAAATAACATCAGACTTCTTCTGAACTATTTCTTCATCAATGAAAATACTATTTGCCTCCCATAATGATTTTTGGAGATGCTTAGCATAAAATCTGAGACATAGTGCACAACGCTAGCTTCTTTCTTGAAGAATTAAATTCCTAACTGCCAGCTAGGTGGGGCACACTACCCCACCCTACCACCAAGACCAGCCGTTGTCTCCCACCTGCTCCTCCTGTGTTTTCTCTCTCTCTCAACTAATGGCACCAACATTCTCTGCAGCACCTTGTTTATTTGTTTGTTTGTTTGTTTAAGAAATGAATTGTATTTATTTTTTTTTTAATGTTTTTATTTTTGAGAGAGAGACAGAGTGTGAGTGGGGGAGGGACAGAGAGAGAGAGAGGGAGACACAGAATCCCAAGCAGGCTCCAGGCTCCCAGCTGTCAGCATGGAGCCCGATGCGGGCCTCGAACTCGTGAACCGTGAGATCATGACGTGAGCTGAAGTCAGATGCTGAACTGACTGGGCCACCCAGAAGCCCCAGGCACCTAATTCAGAACTCTCTCTCTTCCACCTCCTTTCAATACCTTCTGACTCTGTCCTCCGAATTTCTTCATCACTCAACTGGATTTCTCAAAACGCCTTGTAATTGGACTCCCTGCCTCTCCAATACGTCTTTCAGAACATTATCCTGAAACAGAGTTCACACCAAGCTTGGTTCCCTACTGACAAGAATATAGTCTATTTATGTGTTCAAACGTCCCCAAGATCTAACGAGGAAGCATCTATCGAGACCTCTCCCCCCGCATCTTGCCGTGAGCCCTGTGCTTTATTTTATGCTCTTCTTCAGCCTCCAATCTACTCTCCTCCATTCTCCACCCACAAAAGCCCTACTCTACATTCTAGACCTGGCTATCCACCCAAATCTAATGTCAATGTTCTACAAGACTAGTGCTAACTTCCCCCAAAGTAGGCATTGATTACCACTGACTTAATGCACCTACAGCCCTTGGCCTGCCCTTCTTTCATTCTGGATCATACTAGAGTAATTCATTGACAAGGCCATCTCCCCCAGCTCCTAAAGGACAGGGGCCATATCTGCTCGCTTCTGATTGCCCCCTAAACACCTGACACTCAGATCCTGTTCACTGCACCCTTGAACTGAATGTAACTAGCATTTATTACAGTGTGTTCTGTAGTATTCAGCAACAGTGTACTATCCATTATGTGTATTACCTCAGTAACATTCACAACACTCCTTTAAGGTAAGGGGTATTTTGGCCTCCATTTTACAGACGAGGAAACTCTACTCAGAGAGGTTATAGAATTTGTCCAAAGTGATACGGCTAGTGTATGGCAAAGCCAGGATCTGAACCAAAGTCAGTCTGACCTCAGAAGCCACGCTCTTAACCATTACATTATACCACAGCCATTTCCAAAAATCCCTCGTTCTTTTAGTACTTATACACGTGGGACTATTCCCCAAGACCAGGACTCCAGTAAATTATATTTTATCCTATCAGCACATAGAGGCCATTTTGGCTCTGCTCTCGTCCGGGGTCATAAACAAGCATATCGACAGTCTCCCAGATTCACTTTTCTCTTTTCCTACCCCCACCCCCAAACCCCTGAAAAGCAAATCAGAAAAAAAAAATAATAATATGGAAGACAGGGACAGGCAGACCATCAAATCTTCCCTTCTTCACGGAACATATAACATTAAGTCAGTTTATAAAGGTTTAACAGGCATGTATAACCTAAAGAATATGTTGGATCATTCCAAAACCTACTTGTCCTGCTCAAACCTGAAATCAGCAGCAGTAACTAAGAAAACACATAGCCAACTGGGAGACAACATGATGACTCATGAAAGGGGCAAGCTTACTTTCCAAGTCTCAGAAAGCATCACCAACAGAGTCTTGTAACCAAATCATCAACCTGTGGTTATAAACATTCTGGAGTTTCTTTTCATCTGGCCTAGAAGGAATCATAACCAGTTCTGGACTAAACACTACCTATAAAATTAATGATTACACAACTAAGTTAAAGCTTCCCATAATGAAAGAAAGTACAAAGACTACAAAGGTGACAGACTTTCTTTTAAACAAAAGTCTATTAACAAAGGAAAAATTCTTACTCAGTGTCATGAGATGATTAGAAAGGATATTCAAGAGAACACTTGTGACCCATTTTTCCTGTCAACATACAAGTGTAAATAATAAATTTTTTTTTTTTTTTCAACATTTATTTATATTTGGGACAGAGAGAGACAGAGCATGAACCGGGGAGGGGCAGAGAGAGAGGGAGACACAGAATCGGAAACAGGCTCCAGGCTCTGAGCCATCAGCCCAGAGCCTGATGCAGGGCTCGAACTCACGGACCGCGAGATCGTGACCTGGCTGAAGTCGGATGCCTAACCGACTGCGCCACCCAGGCGCCCCTCAAGTGTAAATAATAAAACACACCTTTAACAGTTTTAAAACCAGAATTTACAGTAGGCATTCCTTTATTTTTTTTTTCTTTCTGAATCACTAGTTCAAAATTTTGAACTAAAAGCTGTAGCATGCATTATTCTAGCAAACGATCTCATCAATCACTTCTCCGCCTTTTGGCTAAGATCAAGTGTAGCAAATGATCCCATCGTATGTTGGCTGTAACCTACCATAGTACTAACAGCTTCCATGCATTTAAGTTGTAGGGGGATTTTTCCTTTGTTATTTGTCTTGGGGGCATGGGAAGCAGTCTATTTATTTTGTTTCTTTTGCTTCAATTTATACTTAAGATAAAAATTACTTCTGAGTAATTAAATCTTTTTTATTTTTTTTAATTTCCTTTTATTTTGATTTATCTTGAGAAAGAGAGAGACAGTGAGCAGGGGAGGGGGCAGAAAGAGAGAGGGGGGGAGAGTGATTCTCAAGCAGGTTCTGCGCTGTGAGTGCAGAGCCCGATGAAAGGGTTGCAACTCACAAACCCTGAGATCACCACCTGAGCCAAAGTTGGACGCTTAACTGACCGAGCCGCCCAGACGCCCCTAACGAAATTGTTTTTTAAACAAAACTTAGCCACTTTCTACGGTAGCCAAACCTGAAGATCTCAGCTGTAATACAATCATCTTTTCCTCAAGGTACCCCAACTTGTACCGCAAAGCCAGAGCAGGAGGAAACAGGTGGTCTGTCTGCATGGATTAACTCTGCACACACACCTCCCCCGACCCCAAACATGAAGTGTCCTGCAGCCTGAGCTCTAACGAAATTGAGCTCTAGTGTCAATGAAAAGACTGTGCGTGGCACACGGACTAAGGTGAGTGGATTTTTGTTAAGATGTATTGTTCATCCGTAAATGTTAAATAGCTTTTCCTTTCTTTTCTTTTTTAAGAAATTTTTAATGTTTATTTATTTTTTGAGAGAGAGCGCGAGCGAGCGAGCACGGGGAGGGGGAGGGACAAAGAGAGAAGGGGACAGAGAATCCAAAACGGGGCTCCAGGCTCCGAGCTGTCAGCACAGAGCCCTACGAGGGGCTCTAACTGGTGAACCACGAGATCATGACCCGAGCCGAAGTCAGACCTTAACAAGACTGAGCCATGCAGACGCCCCAATACCTTTTCAAAAAAAGCAACAGAATTGCTAAAAATGAATAGTGAGAATTTTTAATTTAAATACACTAAAAATCTGCCTAGAGATCTACAAACTTTCTTCTGATACCTCCCTCCCCCAAAACATGCCTTTCAAATTAAAGGTTCCCCTTCAAGCAAAATATTTCAATTTTGGCAGTATGTGGGTTTGTATTCTTTCTTACTCTTCTGGAATATTATCTATAAGTATCATGTATATGTTGCTATCATGATAATGAAGGTTTATAAAATATTCAGATAGAATGTACTCACTAATGGGGTGCCTGGGTGGCTCAGTCAGTTAAGCGTCAACTCTTGAATTCGGCTCAGTTCATGATCCCAGAGTCGTGAGGTCGAGCCCAGTGTCAGGCTCTAAGCTGAGAGTGGAGCCTGTTTAAGACTCTCTCTCTCTCTCTCTCTCTCTCTCTCTCTCTCAAATTAAAAAAAAAAAAAGAATGTATTCACTGATATAGCCAGTATATTTATTTTTAGTAAATTTTGATAGGAATCTATGTACATGTCTCCACACAACTGTTCTGTTTTACCTTTTGTGTAAGTGAACTCCAGATAAACTGGATCTATAATTTAATGTGTAACCATGAAATGCCTATTTGTGATTCAGTTTCATATTTCTCTCTAGCATCTTAACAGCTCAAATAATTTAAAATCTAATTACTTACGGATGAAATAATATATGTGGAATTTACTTCAAAATAATCCAGCATGGGGGGGGGGGGTAGGTGAAGGTACATACAGGTAGGACCACATTGGCAGGATTTAATAATTACTGATATTGAGTACTATTGACACAGGAGTTCATTTCACTATGATCTCTGCCAGTTAACGGGGCACCTGGGTGGTTCAGTTAGTATAGCACCCGACTCTTGATTTCCACACAGGTCACAATCTCACAGTTTGTGGGTTCGAGCTCCATGCTGACAGCACAGAGCCTGCTTGGGATTGTCCCTCTGACCCTCCCCCCCACGTGCTCTCAGTCTCTCTCTTTCTCAAAATAAATAAATATTTTAAAACTAAATAAATAAAAATAAAATCCAATTTACTACTGCTCGTGTCAGACATAACTTCACAATTTTGAGTTTCTGTTTTACCCACATAGCAATTAATGTTTTACATGACACTTCATCAGTGCCAACACTCCTTTTATTATTTTTTTTTCAATGTTTATTTATTTTTGAGAGACATAGCATGACGCGGGGCTCGAACTCACGAACCGTGAGGTCATGACCTGAGCTGAAGTCAGACGCTTAACTGACTGAGCCACCCGGGCGCCCCTACCCAACGCTGTGAGGCGTTGGGGCTCCTGGGTGGCTCAGCTGAGTGTCTGACTCTTGGTTTCTGCTCGGGTCATGATCTTGCAGTTTTGTGGGTTTGAACCCCGCACTGGGCTGCGGAGCCTGCTTGGGACTCTCTCTCCCTCTCGCTCTGCCCCTTCCCGATTCACGTTGTCTCTTCCTCTCTCAAATAAACTCTTATGAAAGAAACAAACACACAAACGGTGGGGCAATAAATGCCTTGGACATCCCTGGCTACAAAACTCTCAGATGTGGCTTAGCCTTGGAAACCGTCAACTCACATTGGCGAACATGACACTACGTAGGAAAGCAATGGTGCCCACTGGGAAATACGTGGAGACACATACAACCCCGTATACCCAAAGCACTTCACAATGGCTCCTAATCTAAATGATATGGGAGAAAACCCTTAATTAGCAGTGAGCTAACTTTAGTAAGGAAGGACTTGGTATTTTATGGACTGATATTCCGTGGCACAAGTGCTGTTCTTTGTAGGCTGGCTGTCATCTATAAGGAGGCAAAGACGTGAGGAAACATAATGAGGAATCATTGACACCAATACCGTACTTCATAATGAATAATGGATACAAGAGGGGAAACCGAGTAATAAAAACACACATTGGAACTAAGGTGATGCACTTCATAAATTGTTAGAGCATAAGGGGGGGTGGGCAGGGAAGGACAATGGAGTAAATATCACATTTCTAAATCATACTCCTAGAATTTTGGAGCTGTGAAAAAAATCTCAGAGATCATCTAATCCTCTATGCCAGTGGTTCACAAACTTGAGAGCGTACATCAGAATCCCTTGGATGGCTTGTTAAACAAAGACTGCCGCCGCCCCCCATCCCCGCCCCCTCAAGGTTTCCAATTCAGTAGAATGGATGCTGCTGGTCCCCAGAACACAATCAGGCAAGCACTGTGTTAAGCTCACTCCCATTGCCCTGTTTGTGTCTCCTTTGCAGGGTCACCAGTTACCACACTGGATTCCATGCTCCTCTGCGTGTGGGCCTTGCCCCTATTGGACAATTGCCTTTCTAAGAGCAAGGGACATAAATTTTCAGAAATGTTCCAGAGCCCAGATTCAATAAATATTTACAAGATAAATTAACTTGTTGAGTGAATGGAGTTTTCCCACTCATTTAGAGTCAAGTGTTTGCCAGTGTGTTAATATTCAGAATAGGGACACATTTGCATACCCGGATAGACAGAAGCTACTCAGTGACGACCAACAGCAAACACTGGCGATACTCAAAGCAAGACCAAAAGTCAGCTGGAACCAGAGCAACAAGTAGATGGCAAATTCTAGAGAGATCCAAGAGCTGCATCTCGGACTAGAGTTTTCTTTTTTTCTTTTTAGTTTATTTATTTACTTTGAGAGGAGGGGTGGGGGAGCAGAGAGAGGAAGAAAGAGAGAACCCTAAGCAGGCTCCATGCTGCCAGCACAGGACTCAATCTCAGGAACTGAGAGGTCATGACCTAAGCCAAAATCAAGAGTCAGACGCTTAACTGACTGAGCCACCCAGGCATCCCTCAGACTGGAGTTTTCAATCCAATATGGACTCTGACAAGCAGAAACTTGAGGTTCACTTTTGTCAAATGCGTTACTTTGACCTGAGGAGCTATAACCGAGTACTTTTCATCTCACACGCCATCCAAAGAAAGGAATGCTTCCAAACTCATGTTTTGAAGTTTCTCAGAGCCTGGAAAATATCAGCACAGGTGGACTGATTCCTTTTCCCCATCCACCTTCTTCCTCCTAATATTTCCCAGAGGAAAGAAAAGAAGCACAACACGCTCTGCAGTGCCTGTCTGGAGAGTTCTCCAAGTCCGGGTGTTCTGAATGTTCTAATACCCTCCAGTTTCCTGAAGTATCTTTGCATCATAGCAATGATCTGCTCCATGGCAAGTCAGCAGATTTAGTGTAAGAAAACGAACTATGCTGGGGCGTCTAAGCAATTCAGTCGGTTAAGCGCTGACTTCGGCTAAGGTCATGATCTCACGGTTCACAAGTTTGAGCCCCACATCGGGCTCCGTGCCGACAGCTCAGAGCCTGAAGCCTGTTTCAGATTCTATGTTTCCATCTCTCTCTGCCCCTCCCCTGCTCACGTTCTGTCTCTCTCTCTCAAAAATACATAAACATTAAAAAATAATTTTTTTTAATTTTTTTAATGTTTATTTTTGGGACAGAGAGAGACAGAGCATGAGCAGGGGAGAGGCAGAGAGAGAGGGAGACATAGAATCCGAAGCAGGCTCCAAGCTGTGAGCACAGAGCCCAATGTGGGGCTTGAACCCACACACTGTGAGATCATGACCTGAGCTGAAGTCAGACGCTTAACCGACTGAGCAACCCAGGTGCCCCTAAAAAAAAAAATTTTTTTTAAAGAAAATGAACTCTGTTCTGATTTCTGAATTTCACTACTTCTTTAAATATATGACAATAACACAAAGGTCAAGAGGAGAGTAATGGAAATATACTATTACAAACAGGGTTTTTCATCCATACACGAGATGGGATGATAACACTTGAAGGTAAACTGTGTAAGTTAAAGGTGTATACTAGGGGCGCCTGGGTGGCTCAGTCGGTTAAGCGTCCGACTTCAGCTCAGGTCACGATCTCACAGTCCGTGAGTTTGAGCCCTGCATCAGGCTCTGGGCTGATGGCTCAGGGCCTGGAGCCTGCTTCCGATTCTGTGTCTCCCTCTCTCTCTGCCCCTCCCCAGTTCATGCTCTGTCTCTCTCTGTCCCAAAAATAAATAAACGTTAAAAAAAAAAAAGTGTATACTATAAACCCTAAAGCAGCCACTAAAGTAACAAAATAGAGAATGATAGCTAATAAGCCAAAAAAGGATATCTTTACTATATACAAAAATTTTCTATCCTTTACTATATACAAAAATAGTAAAAAAAGAAAAAAAAAAAAAAAACAAAGACCAAAAAGGAGAAAAAAGGAATAAAGAACAGATGAAAAAAGCAGAAAACATATAGGAAGGTTCTAGATCTAAACCTAACCATATTCATAATCACTTAAAATATAAATGGTCTAAACAACCCAATTAACAGACAGAGTTCATCACACTGGATAAAAAAGTAACACTCTTCAAGGCAGTGAAGCATAACTCTCCACTCTTTAAGCATGAGCTGCACATAGTGACTCCCTTACCAAAAAGTACGTACAGAAGGGGGAGAAAAAAAGTGACTTTACAGGGGAGAACCCTGACAAATAGTACCTCAGCCAGGTGATCAAGGTTAACCTGAACAGGGATAAGTCCTGTTTATATTCCTCTGACATGGTGCAATTAGAATACACACTCTGTTCAAGTGCACATGAGACATTTACTTAAAGAAATTATATTCTGGGCTATAAAATAATTCTCCATAAACGTAAAAGGATTTGAGCCACACAAAGTACGGCTCTTTGACAACAATGGAATTGAATTAGAAATCAGCAGCAGAAAGATCTCTGGAAAATCCACAAATATTTGGAAACCAAGCAATATACTGCTGGGTAACTCAGGGTCCGAGAACATAACAACAACAACAACAACAACAAAGTTTTAAAGTATTTTGAACTGAATAAAAATAGAATCACACCGTATCGAAATTTGTGAGATGTCACTAAAACAGTACCCGGGAGGAAATGTACAGCACTAAACATCTATACAGCAAAAGAAAAACAGTCACAAAATCAGTGACCTAAAGAAACTAGAATAAGAAGAGCAAATTACACCCAAAGGAAGCAGAAGAAAGGCAATAACAAGGATCAGAATGAAAAGTCAATTAAATAGAAAACAGAAAAACAAAAGAGAATATCAATAAAACCAATAGCTGGTTCATCGAAAAGGTCAATTAAAGTGACAGACTTCTAAACCTTGGCGCTACTGACGTTTTGTCGCAATGGTTTTTTGTTTAGAGGATCTCTCCTGTTCACCGTAGGTTCCTGAACAGCATCCCTGGTCTTGACCCACTAGATGCCAACAGCAAATGCCGCCCACCCCCCAACCCCTAACACACACAAGACATCGCCGCCATACATTACCTGTCTCTAGAAATCGCCAAGGGTTCCCAGCAGCAGTAGGGTAAACTTCAGCCCACATTTCCCTCTGTAAAAAATATTAACTCAAAGTAAACTGACCTAAATGTAAAATGAAAAGTTTATAGGTTTACATTCTTTGATAGAGCTTTCCTAAGAGTTTTATAACTCTTAGAAAAAAATCTTTGTCACCTTGAGTTAGGCAAAAATTTCTCAAGGTACCATATCAAAAGTACAGTTCATAAAAGAATAAATTGATAAATTGGACTTCATTACAATTTAAAACTTCTGATCTTCAAAGATACTGTTAAGAGAACATAAGACGAGGAATAGACTGAAAGTAACTCTTGCAAATAACGTATCTGATAAAGAACTTGTTTCTAGAAAATATAAAGAATCCGTGGGGGGACACCTGGGTGGCTCAGTTGGTTAAGCATCTGGCTTCAGCCCAGATCTGATCTCCAGGTTCATGAGTTCAAGCCCTACATCAGGTTCTCTGCTGTCAGCATGGAGCCTGTGTCAGATCCTTTGTCACCCTCTCTCTCTCTCAAAAATAATTTGTAAAAAATTAAAAAAAAAAAAAAAAAAAAAAGTGGGGCTCCTGAGCAGCTCGGTTGGTTAAGTTTCTGACTTCCAGTCAGGTCGTAATCTCACGGTTTGGTTCGTGAGTTCAAGCCCTGCATTGGGCTCTGTGCTAACAGCTCAGAGCCTGGAGCCTACTTCAGATCCTGTGTCTTCCTCTTTCTCTCTGCCCCTCCCCTGCCTTGCTTGTGTGCACGCTCTCTCTCTCTTTCTTAAAAATAAATAAGTATATATATGTATACATATATAAAGAATTCTCAAAACTCAATAATAAGGAAACAACCAACCCAATAAAAAAAATGGGCAAAAAATATACACAGAAACCTCAGTAATGAAGATATATGGGTGGGAAATAAGCATATCATTAGTCATCAGGGAAATGCAAATTTAAACCACACTGAGAATACCACTACATCTCTAGTAGAAGTCTATGAAAAGCCTGACCATACCAAGTGTTGGCAAGGATGTAGAAGTCTCGCACACAACTTTGGGAATGTACAATGGTATAACCACTCCAAAACATAGATTTACCATGTGATCCAGCCATTCCACTCCTAAACACTTACCTTGGGGAAATAAAAGCAGATGCCTACACAAGACTGTATAATGTTCACAGTAGCTTTATTTTTAATAGTCAAAAACTGGAAGAAAAAAAAAAAAGCCAAATGCCAATCAATGGGTATATGGACGAACGAACTGGGGCATATCCATACAGTGGAATACCATTCGGCAACAAAAAGGAATGACTCATTGATACACGCAATATGGGGGAATCTCAAAATAATTATGCTAAGTGAAAGAAGCCAGACAAAAAAGAGACCCTGCTATATGATCCCATTTACGTAAAATTCTAAAAATACCAACTAATCCATAGAGTCAGAAAGCTATCTTTGGCTGTCTGGGGTAGGAGAATGCAGGTGTAGGGAGGGGCTGAAAGGAGAGATGGTTTCATAAATCTACACAGAAGTTAAAAACATGGCGAATTTCACACTCTAAACGTGTGGCTTACCATGTGTCAATTATACTCACCAGAGCCAGTGTAAGAATTATCACACTAGGGGTGCCTGAGTGGCTCAGTCAGCTAAGCATCCGGCTGTCAGTTTCAGCTCAGGTCATGATCTCACGGTTTTGTGAGTTCGAGCCCCGAGTCAGGCTCTGCGCTCACAGTGCGGAGCCTGCTTGGGATTCTCTCTCTCTCCCTCTATCTCTACCCCTCCCCCACTCACACTGTCTCTGTCTCTCTGAAAATAAATAAATAAACTTAAACTAAAAAAAAAAAAAAGAATTATCACACTAAACCACAAAGTGCAGACAGTGTAAGATAACCACCAAAAAAGAGCATAACCTGCAATTCAGTGAAGAATTACAGGCTTTAAACCTAAGGGATTCTACACTATTCCAGACCCACTCCTTTACTTGGTAAAAGTAGGAAAGGGGGGTGTATGACACAGGTCATTGGTCGATGTGAAAGCAAGGATAAAAAGTGAACGCACAGTGAAACCCTGAACAACAGGCTGTCGCATTTAACATTAACGTGATTTCTTAATTAAGATGTAGCCAATGGGAAATAGTTCATAATAAGCAAAAAAAGGAAAAATGCTTTAGGGTTTCCAGTTTGGCCTGTTCCACGCCCGGGAAGAACAGGTGCCTTCCTCCCACCACAGTCCCGAAGAACACATCTTTTCCAGCACTGTCACGTATATATTGCCACGGCTCGTCCATCGAGACAGGGCCTCTGTCTTTTGATGTTGGCATTATGGTCAAATGTAAGTGTTTTGAGGTCAGAGAGCCTGGTTTCCTATCCTAGGCTCTGCCATTCACCTACCAGGTAACCTCAGAAGGTTACCTGATGCCCAGTTTTAGAGCCTATAAGCCGGGGCTCATAGGCTATATGAGGATTCAATGGGAATTTATCCACACCTTGGCCTACAAGGAAGGCCCTGCTCCATCCTTCCCCTGATTACCGCCGTTGTCTTCACTTAGTCCTTTCCCACCAGCTGACAGTGTTCAGGCCCAACCAGCTTCTCCCAGTTCCAACAAATCCACACGCCACCCAGCTCACTCCTGACCCAATGCTATTTCCACTGCTGATCTTCTTCCAAGTCTCTATCCTCCCCACCATCTCCCGCCCCAACAACATGGCCGGCGCCTTCTCATCAAAGACACAGCTTAACTGTCAGCTCCACAAAGAAGCCGTCTCACTAGTAACACAGAAGCCCCTGGTCTCGGTCTCAGCATCCCATGGTCTCCTTCCTTCTATTCAATGTTCACTCAACAAATAGTTCCCAAGGCCCTACCGCATGCCAGGCACCGTTCCAGGGTCTGAGGCTACAACAGTGGCCACAACAGCATGGATGGAGTGCAATCCAGTGGGGGAAGACGGACCATTCACAAGTGAGTGAAAAACAGAGTATGTTAGTTCCACCGTCATAAGGGCAACAGAGAGCTCTGTGCTGTCAGCTTGGGGCCTGGAGCCTGCTTTGGATTCTGGGCGTCTCTCTCCATCTCTGCCCCTCCCCTGCTCACATTCTGTCTCTCTCCCTCAAAACTTAAAAAATAAATAAGTGCCATGGAGAAAAATAAATTGTGAACAGGGGAAAAGGAACGGGGGTTGCAAGAGGGGCTGTGATTTTAAATCTGGGGTTTTGCCAAGGCTCACTGAGAACACAATTTTTTTTTTTAAGTTTCTTGATTTTGAGAGAGAGCGCATGCATGGGAGGGGCAGAGAGAGAGAGAGAGAGAGAGAGAGAGAGAATCTCAAGCAGGCCCGTGCTGTCAGCGCAGAGCCCTGACATGAACCCACGTGTCATGAACTGTGAGATCATGTCCTGAGCTGAAATCAAGAGTTGGCCGCTCAACCCACTGAGCCACCCAGGTGCCCTTCTGAAAACACAATAATGAGGAAAGAAGTGAAGGCGGTCAGGGAGGGAGCCAGACAGAAATGAGGGCTGGGCCGGGGGCATTCCAGGCAGAGGCAACAGCAAGTCCAAAGGTAACCTCAAACAGCAAGGAAACTGGTTTGGCTGCAGAAGTATGAGCAAGAAGAAGTACAGCAAAAAGGTGTAGGACTGGGGAAGGAGGAGGACCAGACGTGGGTAAGCTCTGGGCCCGCAGTCAGGTCTGCCTTCCACTCAGGGATGGGAAACCACTGAAGGGCTTTCAACAGGGAAGTGTGCGATCTGATGGACATTTTAAAATCTGCAATTAGTTTGCTAATGTTTTTCACGTTCTGTGGATCTTCCCCAGATCTTCCCCGCTGCTGGCAGGAACCACAGCAGTCCCCGTGCTGTTAACTCCGGCACCTACCACAATACACTGTAGGCACTCAATAAATATGTATTAGGTGAATGAGGTAATCTATGCAAAGCATTTACTGGTACAGAATAAGCACTCCATAAATGGTAACTATTTTTGTTTGCAACTCCAGATTTCAGCACAGTGGCCGACATATGGTAAAAGCTTATTTGAGTAAATGAATAATTTCATGAAGTTATTAAAAATCTATATTAAAAACATATGATGAGTAATGACAAATTAATCAATTGCTTTTCACCCTGTTCCTTACTTATCAAGGCATGGCTGATTCTATTTTTGAGCTTTACTTTAAATTGTTAAGCTACCATAGGGGCACCTGGGTGGCTCAGTGGGTTAAGCATCTGACTTCGGTTCAGGTCATGATCTCATGGTCTGTGGGTTCAAGGCCCGGGTCAGGCTCTGTGCTAACAGATCAGAGCCTGAAGCCTGCTTCGGATTCTGGGTCCCCCTCTCTCTCTGCCCCTCCCCCACTCATACTCTGTCTCTTTCTCAAAAATAAACATTAAAAATAAATAAACTGTTAAACTACTGAGGGCACTACCTAGAATAATCCCATTGTGACTCAGTTCTCTAAACATACTGCAGTATCCCGCAAACACAATCAGCACCAATGCACTGAAATGTCTGTAAAATTTCTAATTGGGTGAACTTACTCACATGATCTTTTTTTTTTTTTTTTTTTTTAGTAATCTTAATGTACAAGGTTAAGCTGACCCAAACTGGTTTGATTTTTATTTTTACTGAATTCAAATAAGGCTCAGTGAACTGAAACAGGTGAACAAAGAACTAAGAATTTCCACTTTTTATTTATTTTGACATCTCCAGAGTCTTTATCACCAAAAAAAAAAAAAAAACTTAATGAGGATTACACCTGCTCCCTTCTCCCTCGTGGTGCTTTGGGGCAGGGGGCCATAATGGCGGGGCTAAGACCGTTTAGTAATTATCTCGGGAAAAGCCTCTGGAAGTCTCAACAGTTTTCCAGAAATAAAACTAAAGAAGGAGTCATGCATTCAGGTACAAAAACACGCCAAATATTCCATCTCATAAAAGGTGAACACCCTCTCCTGGCGATATTTACAAGGTCTCAATGGCAGGGACCCAGAGCGGCAAAGGGCCAGGTATGGTTCAGATGTTTAATTGTAACCCCCAACCCTAAACGCGGCCGAACTCATCCTAGCACAACCATATAATATCTGCAAGGAGGACTTCGGAGCTATGGAAACTTTCAAAACAGCAGATGAAAGTTGCTTGAAATCAAACGAACTTCTAAAAAGAAAGAGATGCAGAAGTATAGAGCGGCTACAAAGAAGCCTCTCGGTTTGGCTCTGACTTGCTGGTGCTTGTACACAATCGTGCCTGCTAGCATCCAGCTCAGACGCTCCCTTCCATTAGGGGAGGGGAAAATAATAACTTTCGGAAATAACAAGCGTCCACAAAGGCAAATGTTACACGGGACTTCTCAAGCTCCATCTAATAAGGTGGCTCACGTAGTTTCGAGCAGCACCGATTCCACACAACTCTCCCCGCCCCCTGCTTTTTTTTTTTTTTTTTTAACATTAGGAAAATAACCTAAGGGGGAAAAGGTGCTACCGTCAGACCCTCAAGGCAATTTCAGACAACAAAGACCCCAAACAATCAAAATGGAATTATAATCCGAGCAGTCCGAGCGGCCCCTGGCGCGGGGGCGCTTGGCTGCCGCGCCCGCCGCGGTTCCTGGAGCGCAGGGGCTGGCGGGTCCCCGCGCCCTCTCCAGCCCGGGTGCGCCCCGGCCCGCGGGTTCTCGGGGACTCGGGGCGAGCCTCGCGCCGCCCACGATTTGGCAATCTGTGAGCCGCTGCTCTCCACGTTCTATCTCACGCGGGGTTCAAAATCTTTCCCGCCCAGGCTTGACGCGAGGAAAGAAAACAATCAGTGGATCCCGAGCGCTGGGGCCTGGGCCGGGAGGGGGCGGCAGGGGGGATCAGGGCCGAGCCCCTAGCGCAGCCCCTTTCTGAGCCGGGCGGACCGGCGGGCTGGGGCCCGGAGGTGACACAAAGAAGCCGGAGAGACAAACGCCACCCGCTGGCGCTCGCTCCAATCCCCGGAGCGCCCCGCCCGCTGACAAGTTTGCGGCGCCCTCCACGCACCCCGCTCTCCCCACCTGGGCAAAGTTTCCGGTGGCCTGGCTCGGACCCCGACATCGGGTCGGTTCTCGTGCCTGCTGTCCCCCGCACTCTGCTCGGGGACCTTTCCCTCCCTCGCCCCCGCCCCTTCCCCTCCCTCCCGCTCTCCCTCCCTCCCGCTCTCCCTCCCCGCCACAGCCCGCTCTCTCCGGGGCGCACCGGGGTGCTGGGGGCCCGCGGCCGCGCTCACCCGCCGCTGGCCTGGCGAGGGGCGAGGGCGCGGGCTGGGGCGGGCCCGGGTCGGCGCCCTGCTTGCCTTGCTCCCTCGATCGCGCCTTTTACTCGTCCTCCCGTCCGCTTTTTCGGTCCAGAAGGCTCGGGGCTCAGCAGAGCGCGCTCCGCTCCTTGGCGCTCGGAAAGCTGAAAACCACGCCCCGCGCCTTCCCCGCCCGCCGCCTGCCGCTGAGTCCCGCGCTCGCCGCTCCGCGGCCAGTGTGGAGCTAGCCCGAGAGCACCGGAGGCGGGGCCGCCCGCCTCCCACCTCGCAGGCCCCGCGGCCGCCGTGGCCTGGCAACTTTCTTCCCAGGTTTTGGGACGTCAGAGAGGGGGGCGGGGAGATGCTAACTCAGAAAGCAGGTTAACGACCGGGGGTAGAAAGAATGTCACAAACTCCCAAAAAAGCGTTTCTGCCGGATTTCATCTAGGAACTTCTCTAACCTTCCTGGACTCCTGGTTCTTTGAGTAAGAGAGCAGATGTGCAAATTAGCTACCAAACCTTGATCGAGTCATCTAACCTTTCTGGACCCTTTGTAAAATAAGGATTTGAGATTAGATGACCTTTACCATCTGGGTCAGTATTTCTAATAGCGTGGTCTAGACTTCAGGATCACCTGGAAGGTAGGGAAGGCCCTTGTTAAAATACAGAAGGCCTGCACAAGAACGGCCTCAGTCTTTTTTTTTTTTTTTTTTAAGTTTATTTATTTATTGAGAGAGAGAGAGGGAGAGAGAGACAGTGCAAGTGGGGGAAGGGCAGAGAGAGAAGGAGACAGAGAATCCCAAGCAGGCTCTGAGCTGACAGCATGGAGCCCTTATGGGGCTCTAATTCCAGAACCATGAGATCATGACCTGAGCAGAAATAAAAAATGAGGTGCTTACCCAGCTGAGCCACCCAGGCACCCCCAAGAACCACCTCAATCTTAAGATACTATATACATCTTCCAGATCTGAAATTCACTGGAAGCTAAATCCTTGGGAATCCATCCTGCAGATGCCAGTTTGATATCCCAGCAAATTACTCAATGCCTTTGGACTCGGGATGATGTCAGTTGACTCCCACTTACCCCCTGTATTGCTGCTGCAGCATTGCTAAGGCAGTCAAAATCCTAAATGAATGGTATTGTATCAACTCACTATTATTATGTAAAGAAGGGACTTTAAAATATTTCTCTAGTGTGTTTGTATTGCAATCAAATCACCTTCTTATAAATCCAAGCTCACCTATGTTGTATGGCTACAAAATCTTGCCTGGATTACCTAGTTAAATATGGTGCTTGTGATCCAAACCAAATGGTAAGGAGCAGACATTAGAGTTTTCATAATGCATGCAGTTAACACATGTTAATGAAAAAATAATCATTGTAAATTTTACCCACAACTAGGAACAATTATTTCAAAAACTTGTACCTCTATGAGTACCAGCATGATTCAGTTATTTGAAAAGCACATTTTACTGATGGTCAATGGCTCAACTCAACAAAACAGCACAGTATCAGTCTATGTGTCATTCCTTGAATTCCAAGATGATCATTCTGATAGTATCGCTTCTCTTCTTAGACTACCTAGGTTTACATTATTTAGTACTAATGGCTTGGATCTCAACAAAGGTCTATAAAGTAAGAAGATCCTTCTGGTCCTAGGGTGTCTTTTCATAGAACCGTTTTGCCTGATACAATACATACAAATCCAAGAGCCAATTTGGGGAAAGTTTGGGCTCTCGGGTGTATGGAGCTGCTCTAACAAAGCATTGTCTGTTATTTTCCTTTTCTGTTCTATTCATGCTATTCATTTCCATTTTACATCGGTTGCTTCCTTTAGAGTAAATGCTGCGAAATCATCATGGCAACAGTCTCTAGAGAAAATATTATGAATCATTTCTTAATTATTGTTCCCTTGTAGGCATCTATGCCACTAGTCCGCAAAATGAAAGGACTATTGTTCCGTATTGTGTCTAGTGCGCTCAAGAGAGTCCAGAATAAAGTGTCTCAAAATGTTTTCAGATGTCCCCAATTAGAGTCTTGTAATGATCTATGGTGTCTCCTAGACATGTCAGTTTGGATATAAAAGTAGTACCTACTTTCCAAACCAGCAAATTCGACCGATGGCAGGAGTACTGAAACAGATCCTCCACACTTTGAAATGAAAATAAAATGTAATGCTAAGCCAAACAGAGGCACACCCGGTTCTTTTGAAACACAACACTGAGCATGGGAACGGATGGCTCATGTGCTTCCAATCTCTGACTGTCAGGGTAAGGTTGCCATGAACCCAGCCCCGCCCACATTCTCCCATGCACCAAAAAACAGAGAGAGTACAACAACACAGTATGATGTCATGTTATGCCTCTCAGCTATTATTTACAACCAGCCTCTGTATTTATAGCAAAAGATCCCATTGGGCCCCACAGCCCACCTGAGGGACTTTGTCAGCTCCAGTTGTGCTAAAAACACACAAGTTTTGCAAATTGATCCAACTGAAAGCACATCCGTGGCTTGGTACACAAGCATGCTGTGGCATATGGTGAGTACTACCGAAGCAGACATTCAATACGGAATCGCACATGGCACTGAGCGGGACAAATAACATGGTCTGAGGCATTCAAGCAGGCTGGACATCCTCATGCCATTAAAGGAATTCAATTGACCACTCTTTGGGTGCCTGGGTGTTTCAGTTGCTTTAGCATCTGACTTCAGCTCAGGTCACGATCTCACAGTTCGTGAGCTTGAGCCCCGCATCGGGTGTGCACGAACCCCTCACAGAGTGAACACAAGCCCCGCTTCTCTCTCTCTCTCTCTCTCTCTCTCTCTCTCTCTCTCTCTCTCTCTGCCCCTCACTCACTTGCGCCCTCTCTAAATAAATAAATAAATTCTTCTAAAAAAACAATTGACCACTCTTTTTAAATTTTTTTTTTTTATTTTTAACATGAAATTTATTGTCAAATTGCTTTCCATACAACACCCAGTGCTCATCCCAACAGGTGCCCTCCTCCATGCCCATCACCTCTTTTCCCCTCCTTCCCGCCCCCCCATGACCACTCTTAAATTAAGCCGCAACTTCTCTCTGTCAAAGCATGGATTGCTCAGAACTAGAATCGTTGTTTACATTCCTGTATCCCACACTAGACTTGCCCAGATCCTCGTCTTGGCATCCACAGAGCCTAAATAAGAATGGCAACGGATTTTATACCAGGAGCAAATCCTAGTCTTGAATTTGGGTGCTGTATTGAGAAGGATTGTAGCGCTTCATCTAAATTTAGCAAGAAAGGATACAAATTGAATAGTAACTAAGTCTCTGCCAGGGGCACAGAAGGAGGAGGAATTGACACTAGTATCATATATTTATCAACCCTGATGATAATAGAAAATAATAATGTTAAATGATTGGCCAGATGGATAAGTGAGTTTAAAGAACAACACAAAGTATCTTTAGCTGAAGGGGAGGCTATTATGTTACTTAATCTGAGGCAGGATGAGACCATCTTATTACTTACTTCTATTTTTTTTTTAATGTTTATTTTTGAGAAAGCACAAGTGGGGAAGGGGCAGAGAGAAGGGGACAGAGGATCAGAAGCAGGCTTTGCACTGACAGCAGTGAGCCCGATGTCAGGCTCAAACTCGTGAGCCGCAAGATTATGACCTGAGTGGAAGTCAGAGGCTCAACCCACTGAGCCACCCAGGCACCTTGCTACCAACCCACTGAGCCACCCAGGCGCCCAGCTACTTGCTTCTATTTTATGCCGGGATGCCTGGGTGGTGGCTCAGTGGGTTAAGCATCTGACTTGAATTGGGCTCAGGTCAGGATCTCCCAGTTCCTGAGATAGGGACCCACATTGGGCTCTGTGCTGATGGTGAGGAGCCTGTTTGGGGTTCTCTCTCAAAATAAATAAATAAACTTTAAACAACAACAACAACAACAACACCAAAGTTAGTATAAATACAAAAGGAGATTGGCTTAGAGCTAAACACTCCCTGTTAGGATGCTAGGTCTGCTGATCTCAAGGGACAATCTTTCACCACAATATTTTTTACCATATTGGGAGCAGTTGTTTAAGCCCGGGATGAAAATAGCTGGCCAGGAAAATGGCTCTGTTCCTCTTTGTCCAAAAGTCCAATCACACCCTGTAAAGGTCTGAGCTCTTATCTCATTCTGCTCTTGTTTCCTGCCAAACCTGGAAAAGTAACAGGAATAAACGTTGGCTAATTGCTCCCTTGACCAAAATGATCTCTCTGGCCATTGTCCTGATTCGAGTAGAAAGTTGGGTCCAGCAACCTGTCATGCTCTGCCAATTTATGTAGTAGATGGTCTCCTAAAATACTGAGCCAATCAGTCAAGTTTCTGCCAGTTGAATCAGAGAGGCCAACATTCTAGAGTTGGAAGAAAAACTAAAACGAGTATGTCACGATTCAGGTCAAACATATATGTAAAATGCTAAGCATGGAGGCTGGCAGGCAGTAAGCACTCAACAAATAATAGCTGTTACTGCAATACTTTTAGTCAGCAACAGTGGGTATTATTTCAAAAGCACTTTTATTGCACTGGTAAATTATAGTATTGAATTAAAGAAATATCCCATAGCACACCTTATTTTACACAGAAGACAGACAGGCTAGAGAAAATATTTGCCTAATGGCATAAAACTAGTACTGGCAGTCCCTGGATGAGAATTTAGAGAAGTTTTTAGCAGAAATAAATGTATCATTTAGAAGAATCCTGTTGTATATGTCTTGTTGTTTGTTTTACTCTCAAACGCAAATCACTGAATTAACCATACTATTCAACTTACAATACAAAACAATAAAGGGGCACCTGGGTGGCTCAGTCAGAGGAGTGTCCAACTCTTAATTTTGGCTCAGGTCATGATCTCTCAGTTCCTGAGATCGAGCCCTACTTCTGGCTCTGTGCCAACAGCACAGAGCCTTCTTGGGATTCTCTCTCCCTCTCTCTCTAAAGCTCTGCCACTCATGTGCATTCTCTCTCTCAAAATAAATAAACAAACTTAAAAAAATAACAATAAAAATAAGAGACATCAACATCTCTCTAAAGCCAATGCAGGTCTAAAGGATCATTTTAGAGGTACAAAAAATCTAAACAACATAAAAAGTAGATCTCATGGATATATTCACATGTATAACTCAAAAATAGAGTATCCTTTCTTCCTGAGCACATATGGACTCAGTCATGAAAACTGACTTTGTACTGTGTTACTCCTCAATGATAGAATAAACTATGAATAATGCAAATAGTATTTTAATTAAATAATAATAGTAATAAACACTATAATAAAACTAAAAGTTAATAACAAAATCAGAAAACAAACAATCCTTTTCACCTAGAAAGTTTAAAGTGTGCTATTAAATGAGTATTGGATGAGATGAAATCTAGTATACAAAGTGAAGTCATAATTTCTAAAAACTAACAAATAATGGAAATAATATATATCTACATAAAAATATAATCTATAAAAAATCAGTGATTGGGGAAAACATGTAGCCTTCAAGTATTTATACAACAAAAATAAAAGAATGACTATAAATGAATTCTATTTCTAATTCAAAAAGCTAAACCATAGTCAACTCATCTTCAACAAAGCAGGAAAGAATATCCAATAGAAAAAAGACAGTCTCTTCAACAAATGGTGTTGGGAAAACTGGACAGCAACATACAAAAAAATAAAATTGGACCACTTTCTTACACCATATACAAAAATAAACTGAAAATGGATGAAAGACCTAAATGTGAGACAGAAAACAATCAAAGTCCTGGAGGAGAACATAGGCAGTAGCCTTTTTTTTTTTTTTTTTAAATTTTTTTTTCCACGTTTATTCATTTTTGGGACAGAGAGAGACAGAGCATGAACGGGGGAGGGGCAGAGAGAGAGGGAGACACAGAATCGGAAACAGGCTCCAGGCTCCGAGCCATCAGCCCAGAGCCTGACGCGGGGCTCGAACTCACGGAGCGCGAGATCGTGACCTGGCTGAAGTCGGACGCTTAACCGACTGCGCCACCCAGGCGCCCCGGCAGTAGCCTTTTTGACCTCGGCCGCAGCAACTTCTTACTAGACATGTCGCCAGAGGCAAGGGAAACAAAGGCAAAAATAAACTATTGGGACTTCATCAAAATAAAAAGCTTCTGCACAGCAAAGGAAACAGTCAACAAAACTAAAAGGCAGTCTATGTAATGGGAGACGATATTTTCAAATGACATATCTGATAAAGGGTTAGCAACCAAAATCTATAAAGAATTTAGCAAACTCAACACCCAAAAAACAAATAATCCAGTGACGAAATGGGCAAAAGCCATGAATAGATGCTTCTCCAAAGAAGACATCTATTTGGCTAAGACACATGACAAGATGCTCAACATCACTCATCATCAGGGAAATACAAATTAAAACCACAATGAGCTATTACCTCACACCTGTCAGAATGGCTAAAATTAACAACACAGGAAACATCAGGTGTTAGCAAGGATTCGGAGATAAGGGGAACCCTCTTACATTGTTGGTGGGAATGCAAACTGGTGCAGCCACTCTGGAAAACAGTATGGAGCTTCCTCAGAAAGTTAAAAATAGAACTACCCTATGATCCAGCAATTGCACTACTAGGTATCTACCCAAAGGATACAAAAATACAGGTTCGCAAGGGTACATGCACCCTGATGTTTATAGCAGCATTATCAACAATAGCCAAGCTATGGAGAGGGCCCAAATATCCATCGACTGATGAATGAATAAAGGAAATGTGGTATATATATCATATATACATATATATAATATATATGTATATATTATGGATTATTACTCAGCCTTCAAAAGAACAAAATCTTGCCATTTGCAATGATGTGGATGGAGCTAGAGTGTATCATGCTAAATGAAATGAGTCAGTCAGAGAAAGACAAATACCACATGATTTCACTCACATGTGGAATTTAAGAAACAAAACAGATAAACATATGGGGGGGGAGGTAAGAGAGAGGGAAACAAACCATGAGAGACTCTTAAAAATAGAGAACTAACGGTTAATGGAGGGAGGAAGTGGGGGTGGTAGGTTAGATGGGTGATTGGTATTAAGGAGGGCACCTGTTATGATGAGCACAACGTATTGTATGTAATTAGTGAATCACTGAATTCTCCTGAAACCAATAGTGCACTGTATATTAACTAACTAGAACTTAAATTAAAATTTGGGGGAAAAAGAGCTAAACTAAAGAAAAGCAGAAGGAATAAAATAAAGATAAAAACAGAAATCAATGAAGTTGAATACATAAAACCAATAAAACTAATAAATAAAATAAATCTGCTGACTTTTGAAGAAAAAAAAGATTTCAATGACAGACCACTAAGGAACCTAATCCAGAAAAAAAAGGAAAAAAGCATAAACATTCAAAATAAGAAATGATGAGAGCTGGCCATTGAAATAGAAAGTGACATGGCATTATGTAATTATTTTCATAGTATTATGAAAATACATTTGAAAACCTAGACTACAAAATGCCCAAATTATTCCCACTAAATATAGAAAGTCTTGAAAAACCAATTTTATTAGAAGAAATAAAGATATCCAAGAACAATCCATACAAAAAAACTATCAGGCCAAATGATTTCACAAAGAAATTCTTCTAAATCCTCAAAGATCTGATACCTAGATGATACACACATTGTTTCAGAGCATTTCAAAAGAAGAAAGCCTTCCAAATTGGTTTTATTTTTGAAGCCAGTATAACATCATTTCAAAATATGACAAATATTGCACAACTCTCATTGACAGATATGGATATAAAAAATTCTAAATCAAATATTAGAATCGGAATCCAAAAGCATATCTAAAAAAATTACGCAGGGCGCCTGGTGAGCCCCACATCAGGCTCCACACTGACAGTGCAGAGCATGCTTGGGGTTCTCTCCCTCCCTCTCTCTCCATGCCTCCTTCCTTTTGTCTCCCTCCCTCACTCTTTTTTCTCTCTCAAAATAAATAAATAAACATTTTCAAAAATTATGCAATCCTACTGCTTAGTATTTACTCAAATGAGCTGAAAACTTCTATCCATACATAAACCTGTATGGATGTTTGTAGCAGTTGTATTCATAATGGCCAAAACTTGGAAGCAACTAATATATCCTTCAGTAGATGATAAATAAATTGTGGTTCATCCAGGCAATGGAATATCATTCAGTGCTAAAAAGAAATGAGCTATCAAGCCATGAAAAGGCACAGAAGAAACTTAAATGCATGTTACTAAGTGAAAGAAGCTTATCTGAAAACACTACACACTGTATGACTCCAAAAATATGACACTCTAAAAAAGGCAGAACTGTGGGGACAATACAATGGTCAGTGGTTTCCAGGGAGTCGGGGGAAAGAAGGATGAATAAGTGGGCCACAAATGACTTTTAGGGCAGCAAAACTATTCTGCATGATAATATAATGGTGGATACATGTCATTACACAATTGTCCAAACCCGTAGAATATACAACACCAAGAGCAAACCCTAATGTAAACTATAGACTTTGAGTGAAAATGATTTCTCAATATAGGTTCATCAGTTATAACAAATGTACTACCCTGATGGAGGATGTTGATAGAGGGAGAGGCTTTGTGTGTAGAGGGCAGGAGGTATATGGAAACTCTCTGTACCTTCTTCTTAATTTTTGTGTAAACCTAAAACTGCTAAAAAAAAAAAAAAAAGTCTAATAAAACTTTAAAAAACAAAACAGCAGGGGTGCCTGGGTGGCTCAGTCGGGTAAACATCCCACTTCGGCTCAGGTCATGATCTCATAGTTCATGAGTTCGAGCCTCATGTTGGGCTCTGTGCCAGCAGCTCAGAGCCTGGACCCTGCTTCAGATTCTTTGTCTCCCTCTCTCTCTGCCCCTTCTCACTGGTGCTGTCTCTCTCTCACTCTGTGTCTCTCAAAAATAAACATTAAAAAATAATAATAATAAATAAATAAACAAACAAACAAACAACAAACAGCAACAACAACAAAAAATCTTTATGACCAAGATGGATTTATTCTGAGAATATAAGGATGGTTTCACACTAAGAACACCATTAATATAATTTACCCAGTGATATAATATATACAAGGAGGAAATGATAAGATTAGTTCCATAGTGCTGAAAAGATCTTTGACACAAGTCAATATCTATTTCTGTTTTTTTGTTTGTTGGTTTGTCCGGTTGGTTTGTTTGTTTTTAAGTAGGCTCCACATCCAGTGTGGAGCCCAACATGGGTCTTGAACTCACAACCATGAGATCAAGACCTGAACTGAGATCAAGAGTCGGCTGCTAAACCGACTGAACCACCCAGGTACTCCTCTATTTCTGTTTTTAAAAATTCAATAAAATAGAAATTGATAGATATTTCATAACGTAATAAAATATACCTCAGCATCTTACTTACAGGGAAACATTAGTGGCATTCCTACCAAGGTCAGGAACAAAGCAAGAATGCTCACTATCTCCACGGTACTTTTTTTTTTTTTTTTTTAATTTTTTTTTTTTTCCAAGCGTTTTTTATTTATTTTTGGGACAGAGAGAGACAGAGCATGAACGGGGGAGGGGCAGAGAGAGAGGGAGACACAGAATCGGAAACAGGCTCCAGGCTCTGAGCCATCAGCCCAGAGCCCGACGCAGGGCTCGAACTCACGGACCGCGAGATCGTGACCTGGCCGAAGTCGGATGCTTAACCGACTGCGCCACCCAGGCGCCCCACTTTTTTTTTTTTTTTTTTTTTAAGTAAGCTTCACATCCAGTGCAGAGCCTAACACAAGGCTTGAATTCATGACTCTGAGATCAAGACCTGAGCTGAGATCATGAGTCAGATACTTAACCCACCTACCTAACTGAGCCACCCAGGCACCCCAATAACTTATTATTTTAATGGAGATTAGCCAATGTAATAAGACAAAACAATTCAATTTAAAGGCATAAAGTTGAAAATAAGTGAAATTACATTGCTGATGTTATGAAAATACACTTAGAAAACTCCAAAAATAAATACTAAAGCTAACACAGACACTAAAGAATTTAGTAACATTGCTAGGTTTAAAATTAACATACAGGGATGCCTGGGTGGCTCAGTCAGTTAAGCCTCTGACTTCGGCTCAGGTCATGATCTCATAGTGAGTTTAAGCCCCCCTCCATCGGGCTCTGTGCTGACAGCTCAGAGCCTGGAGTCTGTTTCAGATTCTGTGTCTCCTTCTCTCTCTGCCCCTCCCCTGCTTGCACTCTGTCTCAATCTCTCTCTCTCTCTCTCTCAAAAAAAAGCATTAAAAATAATAATAAAAGTAAATTAAATTAACATACAAAAACAACACCCTTCATATATATCAAACAATAAAAGATTTAATGTAAAACTAAATCATGTTTACAAAAGCAACAAAAAATAAAACACTTAAAGGTAAATTTAACAAGAAACATGCAAATTTATATGAAAAAAATCTTTAAATACTCTTCAAAGACACAATACTTGCCTTGAACAAATGAAAAACAAAGGATTTCATGCTCTTGGATAAAGGAAATAAAATTAAAAAGATGTCAATTTTATTCAGAATTAACATATAAATGTAAGGCAATCCCATAATGGTACTCACATGATTTTTTTTTCCCTCTGGAGTTAAGTAAGTTGATAAGCAAAGTCAAAAGACTGCCAAATTGGGAAGAGGTATTGCTATTTAATTGGCAAAGGGCTAATTACCATAATGTATGTTTAAAAATGAGTAGAGGGGCGCCTGGGTGGCGCAGTCGGTTAAGCGTCTGACTTCAGCCAGGTCACAATCTCGCGGTCCGTGAGTTCGAGCCCTGCGTCGGACTCTGGGGTGATGGCTCAGAGCCTGGAGCCTGCTTCTGATTCTGTGTCTCCCTCTGTCTCTGCCCCTCCCCTGTTCATGCTCTGTCTCTCTCTGTCCCAAAAATAAATAAAAACGTTGAAAAAAAATTAAAAAAAAAATGAGTAGAATCATCAAAATCCAATAGAAAAAATGGGAAAAAGACATGAACAGGCAATTCACAGAAAAAGATATATAAATAGATATAGAAGATAAATAAACAGGGGTGCCTGGGTGGCTCAGTCAGTTGAACATCCAACTTCAGCTCAGATCATGATCTCATGGTTCGTGGGTTCAAGTCCCACATTGGGCTCTTTGCTGACAGCTCAGAGCCTGGAGCCTGCTTGAAGTTCTGTGTCCCCCCCCCCTCCCCTGCTCACACTGTCTCTCTCTCTCTCTCTCTCTCTCTCTCTCAAAAATAAATAAAACATGAATATATAAATAGATATATAAACAGATCTCAAACATATCTATCTCAACTTCATAAAAGAAATCCAAATTAAAACTACACTGAAATCTCATCTAATACCTATTAGTCTGGCAAAAAATTTAAAGGTCTGACAATGCACTCTGTTCATGTGGCTCTGTGGAAAAACACTCTCATATGTTGTTGCTGAATGCAAAATTGTTCAATGCCATATAGAGAAAAAAATTGGCAATATCTAGCAAAGCTACATATAATCCCACTAAGAATTTGCCTTGAGGACATAGTTGCAGAAAAACAAAACAAAATATGCACAAGGTTTTCCACTGCAGCACTGTTTGTTCCCCTGCCAGATGATTTCTCTTGGGTTTTGACAATGGGAGACCAAGATAGGAAGGCAGAAGGGGAGAAGACACTTGCTTCCTGCTTCTAGTTCCAGTCAGATCCCTCCAGCAGCATGAAGACAGCTATACCTCTAGCCTCTGCTGCTGTTGGCACTCACTGTGTCAATTGCTTGGCACCTTCCTCCCAGGAGTTCCACTACCAATCTCAGAATGCTCCTCCAAACATCTGAGGGCTAGCTGTGATGCACCTGAGCACCAGGCCAATGGTGCCCACCAGAAATTACAGGTGGGCCAGTGGTTGCAGGCAACAAAGCACAGCCTGTGGGAGCCCTTCCTCCAAGTCCCTAGATTCTATACATGCTAGCTCTTCCATTTTGTTCCCTAGCCCTAGGAGTCTGGTCTTCTTCCTACAGCTATTAATTAAAGAAGGCCTAAATAGGTGGAAGGATATATCTTATTCATGTAATGGCAATGAACAAACTACACTTGGCAGAGACATCATCAAAATTGGGGTCTCTGAAGGATCCCAGAAAGCAAAACCAGTATCCAGGTTAAACTGCTTACTTTGGTGCTGTTACTTGAAAGAGAAAAATGTCTATATTTTTTAAGCCCTCTATTTTGGGTTCTTTTTTCCATAACAAGCTTAGCCTTACCCACACTAAGATACTGGATTAAAGATTTAGATGTAGGGGCACCTGGGTGGCCCAGTTGTTTGAGCAACTGACTCTTGATCTTGGCTCAGATCATGATTCCAGGGTGGTGGGATGGAGCCCTGTATCGGGCTCCATGCTGAGCATGGAGCCTGTTTAAGATTCTCTCTCTCTCTCCCTCTGCCCTCTCCCCTGCTCAAGTGCTCTCTCTCTCTCTCTCTCTCTCTCAGAAAAAGGTGGAGGGAGAGCTGAAAAGACAAATCACAGGAAGGAGATATTTTTGGCACACATAATAAACAAAGATCTAGAATCCAGAATATATTGTGAAAATTAAGGGAAACTTCACTAAAATGGAGTGAGCAGGTTCAGTAGGGGGAGCTCTCATGCCCTACTACTTGTTAATTGCAGACCCAACAGGAAGAGAGGCACCTTGCAGGTGGATGCTACTTTATTATCTTAGAAGAGGAAGAAAGGATACCTCCTCCCCTGGCAACAGCCCAGCCAATGAGAAACTGTCAGACTGTCATAACTCAGCCAATGAAAAGCTACTATACCTCCAACTCCCAATTTATGCCAATGGACTTTTTTGTTTATAACAGCTTTTCCAACATCCCCCTTTCCTCTATAAAGGAGTGTAGCTCTCCTTTGTTTGTTGGACTTGCCTATAGACTTTGCCAAAGCTAGCTTTCCCAAATTGCAATTCCTTGCTATTGCTGAAAAAAACTCATCTTTTGCTAATAAAATAACTGAGAAGTTTCATTTTCAAGGTTAACAACATGTAGAACTTGTACAAAATAGATTGGAAATAGCAGACAAATAGAATACTCGAACTGCCACTTTAAAGAGAAAATCTCAAGGGTCAATAAGTGGGAAAAGATGTTCCACCTTATTACTAATCAGCAAAGTTAGAATAAGACCCTAGTGAGGTAACATTTTACACACTAGCTACTGGATAAATGAAGAAATCAGAAAGTATCAAGTGCTAATGAAGACATAGATCTACAGGAACTCTTAGACACTGCTAGTGCGAGTGTAAGTTGGTAAAATTGTCTTGAAGATCAACTCGCGTTATCTTGTAAAACTAAAAATTTGCAAAGCCTGAGATGGAAGAGTTCCACTTTTAGGTATACACTATGTCTATCTGGGACCAGCACAAAATGTACATGTATGTGATATACCCAAAAATGTATATGTATAAAAATGACTCAGGTATATGTTTCTAGTAGTATTATATTTAAAATAAACTTGTTTGAGGAATAATCTAATTAGAATAAAATGCACAGATTTCAGTTCGATGAGTTTTGGTGAACATATATACCCATGCTACCATTTCCACAATCAAAATGTAGAACATTTACATAACTCCAGAAATCTCTCCTGTGCCTCTTTATAGTCAATTCCTTCCTCCAGGCAACCATAGATTGGTTTTACCTGCTCTAGACTTTATATAAATGAAATTATACAGTACAAATTATTTTGTGTGGGCTTTTTTCTCTTAAAAGAATGTTTTTGAGATTTGTTGTGGGGGAAGAAATTTCCGTTACCCCCCTAAGGTCTTTCTAGTTGGACTAAGAATCAAATCGACATGAGACAGATTAACAGGAGAAAATCAAATTTACCTTTATAGGTATACAGAATCCACATAGATATGGAATTTCAGAGACAGGCAACATCAGGCTTATCTGAGGTAAAGAGAAGGGTAGAGTTAGGGGTATACAAAGAAAAGGAGGACCATTAGCAGGAAGGTGAGAGGAGATGTTTGGAAAACAAAGGTTGCTCTGCTCTGCAGACAAGTTTCTTAGATAAGGAGGAATCTCTGTGAATAGCTCTCTTCCTGGTACAAGTAGGTAGTTGAGGGGGCATGTAAAGAGCTTTTCCTGAGTCTACTAGATTTTGATTGCTTTTAACTCAAGATAATCTTCCTGCCAAAGTGGTCTATCTTGGGTCAGCCTGCCCTTGCCCCTACAGATTCATTTGTGTTTTCGTATGTAACAGCAGTTTGTTCATTTTTATTGCTAGCTAATATCATACTCACTGATGGCTACTGGATCGTTTCCAGTTGGGATTATTATAGATAAGTCTGCTGTAAATATTCTGTACAAATCATATTATAGGCATATGTTTCCATTTCTCTTGGGTAAATACCTAGGAGTGCAATTGCTATGAAACTGAGTGGATGTATGCTTAATTTTATATAAAATTGTGAAATTGTTTTTCAAAGTGATAGGACCGTTTTACACTTCCACGGGCAATGTACAATATTTCCAATTACCACACTTGGTATCATCAGTCTTTTTAATGTTAATCATTCCAATGGATGTGAAGAGGTATGTCAATGTGGTTTTGATATGCATTTCCTTAATGATTAGTGATATTGAGCATCTTTCCATTTGCTGATTAGACTTTAATATATGTATGTGCCTACATAGACATTTATGTGTGTATATCTTCTTTTGTGAAGTGTCTGTTGAAATATTTTGTCCATTTTAATTGAACTATTCGTTTTTATATTGTTGTTAGAATTCTTTATACAAGCATCATATTTATGTACTAGCTTGCAAACATTTTCTCCCAGCCTGTGATTTGACTTTTTATTTGTTTTTTAAAGTTTATTTCTTTATTTGGTGCATGTGCATGCGCATGTGCTCACGCACAAGAGAGAGCGAGCAGGGGAAGAGCACAGAGGGAGAGGGAGAGGGAGAGAGAATCCCAAGCAGGCTCCACACTGTTAGCACAGAGACCAACTCGGGGCTCAAACTCGCCAACTGTGAGATCATGACCTGATCTGAGATCAAGAGTCCAACACTTAACCAACTGAGCCATCCAGGCACCCCCTTACTTTTCACTTTCTTATAAGTATCTTTGGAAAACCACAGATTTGGCTTTTGTTGTTATTGTTTGAATTTGAATATATAAAATATCAACACACAGGTATTTAGTTCATAAATGAAGAAAGTAATGCTCACTATAGGTCATTTGCTAAGGCCTCTCAATCGAATAAGTCTTTAATTGTGGATTATGTGGTAGCAATATGTTTAAAACTTTTTGAAGAACAGTCAGATATTTTTCCAAAGTGCACCATTTTACAATCCCACCAGCAATGCACGATGGTTCCAATTTTTCCATATTCTCACCAACACTTAATTATTGTCTGTCTTTTTCATTTTAGCTGTTCTACTATGTGTCAAGTAGTATCTCATTGTGGTTTTCATTTGCATGTTGAACATCTTTTATGCACTTACTGGCTATTTACATATCTTCTTTGGAGAAATGTCTATTCAGATGCTTTGCTCATTTTAAAAATGAGGTTGTTTGTGTTTTTATTTTTGAGTTGTAAGAGTTCTTTACTCATTCTGAATATAAGTCCCTTTTCTGATATATGATTTGCAAATATTTTCTCTCCCATTCTGTGTATTGGTTTTTCATTTCTTGATGATTTCCTTTAAAGTACAAAAGGTAATAATAATGATAATAATAACGTACAGAAGGTTTTAATTCGGGCAAAGTCCAATTTACCTATTTTTCCTTTTGTTACTATGTTTTTTGAGAAACCATCACCTAACCTAAAGCCATGAAGATACACACCTAAGTTTTCTTCTACGAGTTTTATGGTTTTAGTTCTTACCTTTAGGTCAATGATGCATTTGGAGTTAATTTTCACATATAGTGTGATGTGGGAATCCAGCTTCATTCGTTTCCATGTGAATATCCAATTTTCATGTGTCCCAACACCATTCACTGAAAAAACTATTTTCCCCATCAGATTTCTTGGCACCCATGTTGAAAACAATTGACCATAAATGTAAGAGTTATTTATTCCTTCCTGTACTTCTGAATTTACATCTTATATCATTGCCTACATCTTTAAGAATTCCCCTTAGCATTTCTTTTTTTTTTTTTTTTTAATTTTTTTTTCAACGTTTATTTATTTTTGGGACAGAGAGAGACAGAGCATGAACAGGGGAGGGGCAGAGAGAGAGGGAGACACAGAATTGGAAACAGGCTCCAGGCTCTGAGCCATCAGCCCAGAGCCCGACGCGGGGCTCGAACTCACGGACTGTGAGATCGTGACCTGGCTGAAGTCGGACGCTTAACCGACTGCGCCACCCAGGCGCCCCTCTTTTTTTTTTTTTAAATGTATTTATTTTGAGAGAGAGAGCGATAGCAGGGGAGGGTCAGAGAGAGCGAGACAGAGGATCTGAAGCAGGCTCCACACCAACAGCGGTGAACCAGATGGGGGGCTCAAACCCACAAACCGTGAGATCATGACCTGAGCCAGTCAGACGCTTAACCGACTGAGCCACCCAGGTGCCCCTCCCTTAGCATTTCTTGTGTCAGCATTATTTATAATAGCAAAACAAATTAAAGGCCCCAAATGTCCACAGATAAAAGAGTGGATTAGAAAAAATGAGTTATTTTCTTACTAGAGAATATCATCTAACAGTGAAAATGAATCTACAACAACTATTTACAAAAACAGACAACTCATAGAAATAGAATATTAAGAACTCTGCTTTTATTCTGTATGAGAATTCCTTGTAGTGATTTGAGCAGAGGAAGAATATTATTGGACTGATATTTTAACAGGATTCTTTTGGGTGCTGTGTTGAGAACCCACTACGGGTGGGGAAGAGGGCAAGGGCAGAAGTTGTCAGATCCACTGTGAGGCTATTGTAATAATTCAGGCAACAAATGATGGTGTCTTGGGCCAAGATGGTGGCTGTGGAATGATGAGAAGTGGTAGAATTCAGGATATACTTTGAAGGTACATTTGACATAATACGGGAGGTATTGGTAAAGGAGAGAAATCAAGTAGGTTCAGAATGAAAGGAAAATTAATCAATGTTCAAGTATTGTTTCAAACAATAGCATAGTTGATATAATGATATTGCAGAAAATTGTGAAGCATAGTAAGTGAAAGGAGTCAGTGATCCCAATGTTTTTAGTCTGAACACATGGAAGAATAAAGTCTTATGTTATTATCTGCACTTTTCTATATGTTGGAAATATTTTTTTAATGTTTGTTTATTTTTGAGAGAGAGAGACAGAGAGAGAGGCAGAGCGTGAGCAGGGGAGGGACAGAGAGAGGGAGACACAGAATCCCAAGCAGGCTCCAGGCTCCAAGCTGTCAGCACAGAGCCCAACACGAGGCTCAAACCCATAAACCGTCAGATCATGACTTGAGCCAAAGTCATGACGCTTAACCAACTGAGCCATCTAGGTGCCCCTGAAAATACTTTATTATACACAAATGCTGAGAATATTTTTAATAATTATTATAAATATGAATTAAAATATTAATTAAAACTTTGGAGATTTTCAAAATTAGGTTACTATTTAAGGAATGAGATACTAAAAAAACACTAGTGGAAGCATCTCAAAAACAAATGTGTCTTTTAAAACTTTTCCATAAAACTTTGTATTATACTAATTATTATGTATGCATGACAACAGTGGTTTACCTATTTTTTTTTAACAGTTTTTTATTGATGTATCTTTAGCACCAAGAAAAAGGGCAGCAGCCATTTGTTGAATAAATGAGCAAAGAAAGCCTTATTTATTCTCCCGATCCAATTCTTCCCTTTACTTATTATTTAAGCTCCACAGATGCTGTGGTTGATTTACACTGTCCTGCATGTTAAAAAGTAAGAGACAGCAATATATTTGTGTCATTATTATTAGAGTAAATGTCAGTAATTATTAAATCTGAAGAAATTGAAAGAAAAACTCAGAGATAAATGTTTAAGAGATATTTTCATCTGTGAAATATATGAACAAGTTAAATTAAGAAACTCAGATTTCCTTATATATTCTTCATTATGCATATCTTGGAAGGTGTCTACTTACAAGAGATTACAAAAAATAAGACTACCTTTTGAGATAGAAGATAGAGCTGCTTATGTTCTGTAGGGCAGGATTCTATGTTGGTACATTTATCATTCTTGCTGGGTGATAGCAAAGCTGACTCGATTAACATCGTGGTTATTTAAGTGTGGTTAGCATACCACTGAGCGCTCATGTGGTTATTTTAGTTGAGGATACCCATGCATACAGTTTTTGAAAAGTAAATCTGTGATTCTATAGATATCAGTGTTTAGGACTAGGTTAAAGTAGGTATTACAATGAAAGGAATCAGAGTTAAAATTATTTTTAAAATAATAGCACACTTGGCATGATGATATTGCAAAAATTGTGACGATAGTAAGTGAAAGACAGTAAGTTTTAGAAACATTGGTTTAAGGAATAAGGAAGGCGACAGAGCACATTGTATGCCATTAATAATGAGTTATTAATCTGATGGGCTTTGAAAGATCTGAATAGATATTATTTCTCCTTCCTTTATTATTTTTTTTAAGATTGTATTTTCAAGTGATCGTCGCCCAATGTGGGAGTTGAACTTACAACCCCGAGATCAAGAATTCCACACTCCACCAGCTGAGCCAGCAAAGGCACCCCTGGGCAGATACTATTTCTAAATGATCCATGGGCAATTAATCAAAAACAAAGGATAAACAAATTATCTTAAAGAAAAGATGCTAGTACTTAGCTGTGGTGTTATCGTATACAAAGATATGTAGCACTTGTGTCCATCAGTGGTCAGCTCACTGAGTGTCTATTGGTCTGTTTTATGTCTCTCTTCACATACATTATCTAACTGAGAAAGAGAAGTACAAGAAGACTGGGGCTATATCTGTGTGTTTTACCTCCTTTGGTATTGGCAGAGCAGAACATATATGTGGATATTTAGTAAATATTTTAATATTAATGAAATAATAGTATAAAACATGATTTGATTCAAAAACAACTATTTCTTAAAGAATAATATGTGTACAGGAAAAAACCATATATTATAACTACATAGTTCAGTGAATTTCTACAAACCGAATGAACTCATACAACTTCATTTACCTTTTGTTTTTAAAGCGTCTGCATTGCCTGAACTTATTCAAGTTTACCTGAATGAAATAGAGACCACTCATCAGTATTTCATGCCATGTCATATCTTAGAACTTCATAACTGTTGATGCTTTTCATTTTTAAAATCTACATGAGCTTATTTTTTGTATTTTTTTTTCTTCCGCCTCAATTTTGGTGGGGGGGGGGGAGTTACCATTAAGACATTATCTCTGGAGTGCCGTATAGAATCGTATTTATTTTAAACACCTTGAAATTCCAACAGCAGTGGGCTTTATTCCCTTTGTAAGGAATAAGAGTAGCCCCTTCACCTTTGCTCAAGTAGAAGTCCAAAGAGACACAACATATTCATTGTTATTTAACAATAAAGCTTTCTTGCTTTGGTATATTTTAAGTTGCTAAGCTCTAACTTATTGACAATTATAGCTTTCTTCTGGTCATTTCTCTTCTATGACAATAATTAAACACAAAAGAAATGGAAAATCCTCCGAATCTTACCCCTGCCACCGTGATAATTGTGTTTCTGGACTCCTCAGCTGCACCTACAATAATAATTTTTCCTTGGTGAATTATTATGATGGTCACATTCAGAAGAGAACTTCAGAAGGATTAGAGGAAATCACCAAGTTAGAATTTTGGCTAGCATTTTAATTACAATTTCAAATAGTTTTGATAATGAGCAGTTATATGTTTTAAATGTCACTGGCTGATACAGTGAAACATAATAAATTTTTACACTTAGACTTTAAAAGCTACTGATCATCTTTCTTTGGTCTTTTCCTTTTTTCTCTTTCTTGCTTTTTTTTCCTTGTTCTTCTTTGTATGTCTAGTTCCATTGTATTTTTCTCTTACGTCGAGTCCTTTGTAACTAAAGGGCTTCCTCCTCTTCCTTGGCGCATGTGTGCTTGTGTCCTTTCCTCTGAATCTTTATCCGCTTGTCTTTTTTTGTTTATCCACTAATTCCTCTCAAATGTTTATTTATTTATTTTGAGAGAGAAAGACAGCAGGGGAGGGGCAGAGAGAAAGGGAGAGAGAATCCCAAGTAGGCTCCACACTGTCAGTGTATAGCCCGACACGGGGCTAGAACTCACAAACTGAGCTGAAATCAAGAGCTGGACACTTAACTGACTTAGCCACCCAGACACCCCTGTCCACTAATCTTTATGTGTTCTGTCTCTCCATCTCTGTTTCTCTTCCTTCCTGGATTCTTTCCTCTCTCCCTTCTATTCCTGCTCTTTTTTCTCTTGGCTGACCAAGAAAATTTATCTCAAGAGCTCAGAGCCATGTATACCTCATTAATTTAAAAACCATAATTTATTAGCTTTGTTTTCTTTTTAATCTATTATGTTTATTTTGAACATTTATTCATAAATCTCTTTGCCAATAACAGGCCATTACAAATCAAAATAATGATAATCACATATAATAATAAATTAATAATAGATAATAAAATAAAAAAATGAGCACAGCCCCATAAAGATGTGGTTTCATAAATATAACAATTTTCAAAAACATCTATTTTCTAATTAATTTTTATAAAATAATGAGGGGGACCTGGGTGGCTCAGTCGATTAAGCATCCGACTTCAGCTCAGGTCACCATCTCGTGGTCCATGAGTTCAAGCACCCCATTGGGCTCTGTGCTGACAGCTCTGAGCCTGAAACCTGCTTGGGATTCTGTGTCTCCCTCTCTCTCTGCCCTTCCTGAGCCACCCAGCTGCCCCGTATTTATTTATTTATTTATTTATTTATTTTTAATTTTTTTTCAATGTTTATTTATTTTTGGGACAGAGAGAGACAGAGCATGAATGGGGGAGGGGCAGAGAGAGAGGGAGACACAGAATCGGAAACAGGCTCCAGGCTCTGAGCCGTCAGCCCAGAGCCTGACGCGGGGCTCGAACTCACGGACCGCGAGATCGTGACCTGGCTGAAGTCGGACGCTTAACCGACTGCGCCACCCAGGCGCCCCATATTTATTTTTAAAGTTTATTCATTTATTATTTCTGAGACAGAGAGAGCACAAGCAGGGGAGGGACAGAGAGAGAGGGAGACACAGAATCCAAAGCAGGCTCCAGGCTCAAAGCTGTCAGCACAGAGCCCGACATGGGGCTCAAACTCACACGAATGGTGACATCATGACCTGAGCCGAAGTAGGATGCTCAACTGCCTGAACCACCCAGGCGCCCCTCTCTTAGTGTTTTTCTTTTTTTTTTTCAATAGTGCGTTTTTTTTTTTTAATTTTTTAACATTTATTTATTATTGAGAGACAGACACACAGTGTGAGCAGGGAAGGGGCAGAGAGAGGGGGAGACACAGAATCTGAAGTAGGCTCCAGGCTCTGAGCTGTCAGCACAGACCCCAACGCGGGGCTCGAACCCACGAACTGTGAGATCATGACCTGAGCTGAAGTCAGTTGCCCAACCAACTGAGCCACCCAGGCGCCCCTCTTAGTGTTTTTCTAAGGCTCATCTGTTTTGTAGCATGTATCAGCACTTCATTCTGCCAAATGATATTCCATACAGATGTACCACATTCATTAATTGATGGGCATTTGCTTTTTCCCATCTTTTGGTCATTACAAATAAGGCTGCTGTGATATTTTGTGTGTAAATTTTTGTGTGAATATATGTGTCCACTTCTCTAGGAGTGGTGAATCGTATGATAGCTCTGTATTTACCATTTGAAGGACTGGCAAACTTTTTTTCAAAGTGGCTGTGCCATTTAATATCCTCACCAGCAACTGATGAGTGTTTTAACTTGTACATATAACTAGCCAATACTTACTGTTATTTTGATTATTATCCTATTATTTTGATTACAGTCATCCTAGTGTGAAGGGGTATCTCATTGTGGTTTGATTTGCATTTCTCTAATGACTGATAATGTAAAGCATTTTCCATGTGCTCGTTTTGTTTTTTTTTAAGTCATGACTATTCAAACATTTTGCACTTCTCTCAATTGAGTTGTCTTTTGTTGTTGTTAAGAGTTCTTTATATATTCTGGGTCCTAGATGTTTATTAGATATATAACTTGCAAATATTTTCCCTCATTCAGTGGGTTGTCTTCACTTTCTTGATGAAATTCTTTGAAGCTCGTAAGTTTTTGATTTCGATGAAGTTCAATGATCTATTTTTTTCTTTTATGCTTTCTGCTTTGGGCATCATATTTAAGAAAACATTGCTTCACTCAAGGTCACAAAGGTATTCACCTAGGTTTTCTTCTAAGAGTTTCTTTATAGTTTTAGCTCTTACATTTAAGTTGATGTTCCTTTTTTGGTTAATTTTTATAAATGATGTGAGATTCAACTTGATTTTTGTGGATGGTAGGAGTTCAACTTCATCCTTTTACTTGTGGATATCCAGTTATTCCCAGCACCACTCGTTAAAAAGCTATGATTTTCCTATTCAATTTTCTTAGCACCCTTGTCAAAGACCATGAGTGTGAGGATTTATTTCTGGATTCTCAATGCTATTCCATTGATCTATATCCTTATGCCACCAACCAACTATTTTGATTACTATAGCTTTTAGTAAGTTTTGAAATTGGGGAGTGTTGACTCCTCCAAATCTGTCATTCTTTTTCAAGATTGTTTGGCTATTGGGGCGCCTGGGTGGTTCAGTCGGTTGAGCGTCCGACCTCCACTCAGGTCATGATCTCACAGTTCGTGGGTTCAAGCCTCACATCGGGCTCTGTGCTGACAGCTCTGCTTTGGATTCTGTGTCTCCCTCCCTCTCTACCTCTCCCCTGCTTTGTCTCTCTCTCTCTCTCTCTTTCAAAAATAAATAAATAAACATTAAAAAATTTTAAAACAAAAGATCGTTTGGCTATTCGAAATCTCCATATGAGTTTCCATATGAGTTTTTGGATCAGCTTGCTTAATCCTGCAAAAAATGGCAGCTGAGATTTTTTATAGGGATTGCATCTAATCTGTAGCTCAATTAAAGGCATATTCCCAGCTGCACAATATTAAATATTCCATCCATTAGTATGGCTTGTGTTTCCATTTGTTTAGGTCTTCTTTCTTTCAATGATGCGTTGTAGTTTCATTGTATAAGTCTTACACTTCTTTTTAAAATTTTATTCCTAGGGCATCTGGGTGGCTCAGTTGGTTAAGCCATCAGACTGTGGCTCAGGTCATGATCTTGTGGTTTGTGAGTCTGGGCTCTGTGCTGACAGCTCAGAGCCTGGAGCCTGCTTTGGATTCTGTCTCTCTCTCTCTCTGTCCCCTCCCACACACACTCTCTCTCTCAAAGATAAACATGAAAAAAAAAATTTAAATAAATAAATAAAAATTTATTCCTAAGTATGTTATGCTTTTTGGTACCGTTGTGAATGGCATTTTTAAACCGCAATTTCTGAGTTTTTACCGACAGTATATAGAAATGCAATTGATTTTTGTGTATTGATCTTGTATCCTACAACCTTGCTAAACACATTTATTAGTTCTAGTATTCTTTTGTAGGTACAATAGGATCTTCTGCATAAAAGTCATGTCATCTACATTAAAGAAATTTTAATTTCTTCCTGTCCAATCTTGATGACTTTATTTATTTATTTATTTATTTATTTATTTATTTATTGATGGTCTTATTGCACTGGATAGAAACTTGAGGGCAATGTTGGATAGATGTAATGAGAATAGGTATCCATGTTTTGTGCCTGAAATTAGAGGGAAAGTATTTAGTTTTTTACCAGTAAGTGCATTGTTAGCTATAGTTTTCTTCATCAATGTCATATATCAGGTTGAGAAAGTTTCCTTCTTTCCTTAATCTTCTGAGAGCTTTTATCAGGAATGTTGGATTTTGGGGGTTGGTTGGCTGGCTCAGTCAGTAAAGCATGGAACTCTTGATCTCAGGGTTATAACTTTGAGCCCCATGTTGGGTGTAGAGAATACTTAAAAATGAAATTTAAAAATTTATTTATTTATTATTTTTTAAATTTACATCCAAGTTAGTTAGCATATAGTGCAATAATGATTTAAGGAGTAGATTCCAGTGATTCATCATCTATGTATAACACCCAGTGCTCATCCCAACAAGTGTCTTCCTTAATGCCCCTTATCCATTTAGCCCATCTCCCCTCACACACAACCCATCCAGTGACCCTCAGTTTGTTCTCTGTATTTAGGAGTCTCTTATGTTTTATCCTCCTCCTTGTTTTTATATTATTTTTCCTTCCCTTCCCTTATGTTCATCTGTTTTGTATCTTAAATTCTACATATGAGTGAAGTCATATGGTATGCTGGATTTTATCAAATTATCTTTTGTATCTATTGAGATGATCACATTTTAATCTTTTTTTTAAGTTTAATGTTTTTATTTATTTTTGAGACAGAGAGAGACAAAGCATGAACAGAGGAGGGTCAGAGAGAGAGGGAGGCACGGAATCTGAAACACACTCCAGGCTCTGAGCCGTCAGCACAGAGCCTGACGTGGGGCTAGAACTCACGGAGTGTGAGATCAAGACCTGAGCTGAAGTCGGACACTTAACTGACTGAGCCACCTGGGCGCCCCTTTTTATCCTTTATTGTGTTAATGTTTCATTACATTGGTGATTTTTGTATGCTAGACAAAACATGCCTTCCTGGGAAAAATCTCATTTGGTTATAGCATATAGTCTTTTACCATATTGCTGAGTTTGACTGGTGAGTATTTTCTTGAGAATTTTTGCATCTATATTAATAAAAAATGTTGGCCTATAGTTTTCTTTCCTTGTGGTGTCTTTGTCTGATCTTGATGTTAGAGCAATATTAGCTTCATAATATGAGTTAGGAAGTGTTCCCTCCTCTTATATTTTTTGGAAGACTTTGTGAAAGATAGATATTAATTTTTCTTTAATGGTTTGGTAGAATTCAGCATTGAAGACATCCAGGCCTGGACTTTTATTTGTGGGAAGTTTTTTTTTTTTTTATGTTTGTTTGTTTTTGAGAGAGAGAGAGTGCAAGTGGGGGAGAGGGAGAGAGGGGCAGAGAGAGAGAGAGAATCCCAAAAAGGCTGCCATTAGCACAGAGCCCAACGAGCTGTGATATGATGAACTGAGCCAAAACCAAGAGTCAAATACTTAACCAACTGGGCCACCCAGAGGCCCCTATGGGAAGTTTTTTTTTATTACTAATAGGATCTCTCTGATGGTATTTTTTTTTTTTTTAAATTTTTTTAACGTTTTATTTATTTTTGAGACAGAGAGAGACAGAACATGAACGGGGGAGGGGCAGAGAGAGAGGGAGACACAGAATCGGAAGCAGGCTCCAGGCTCTGAGCCGTCAGCCCAGAGCCCGACGCGGGGCTCGAACTCGCGGACCGCGAGATCGTGACCTGGCTGAAGTCGGACGCTTAACCGACTGCGCCACCCAGGCGCCCCTCTGATGGTATTTTTAAGTAACCTCTACTCCCAACATGGGCTCAAACCCACAGCCTCGAGATCAAGAATTGAGCCAGCTAGGTCTCCAGGTATAAATAAACCTGTTTACATTTTCTTTTTCCACTTTTATTAGTTTTGTCCTTCTAGAAATTTGTGTATTTCATGTAAGTTATCTAGTTTGTTTATACACTATTCCTCAGAGCTTCTCTTATAATCCTTTTATCTGTATGGTCAGTACTGATGTTCCCTCTTTCATTCCTGATCTTAGTAATTTGAGACTTCTTTTTCGCTTGGTCAAGCTACCTAAAATTTTGTCAATTTTGTTCATTTTCTTTTTAAGAAGCCAGCTTTGGTTTAATTGGTTTTATTAATTTTTTAATTCTCTTTTTTATTTTTTTCTACTCTAATTTTTTTTTCCCTTTCTTCTGTTTGTTTTAAGTTTCATTTGCTCTCCTGTTTCAGTTTCCTAAAGTGGAAAGTCAGTTTATTGATTTAACATTTTTTCTCTTTTTTAATACAGGTGTTTACAATGATAAATTTCAGTCTAAGCACTGCTCTGTGTATGTGTTGGAGCATGTTTTAAAAAAAAATTTTTTTAATGTTTACTCATTTTTGAGAGAGAGAGACAGATCATGAGTGGGGGAGGGCAGAGAGAGAGAGAGACACACACAGAATCTGAAGCAGGCTCCAGGCCCTGAGCTGTCAGCACAGAGCCTGATATGGAGCTCAAACTCATGGACCACGAGGTCATGACCTGAGCTGAAGTCAGTCCCTTAACCCACTGAACCACCCAGGTGCCCCTGGAGCATGTATTTAATACTCCAGTAAGCAGTTTACAATTGTGCTTTAGCCTTTACTTCCTGCTTGAGCAGAGCCCCAAGGTCAGTCTGAGGCGAGGAATTAGGGTCTTCTTAGGTCTTTGCTGAGCATAAGAAGAGCACTGCACATGCACATGTCTTTCTGGGTTCCCAGGAATATTTCAGAGCTTTGCAAAGAACCACATGGACATCTCATTCCAGATTTTTTCCTTTTTTTTTTTTTTTTTTTGGTTAGGTTCTTATTAGCTCCAATTGGTATCACTGCCTCATGCATCTGCAATGTTAAACAATTGCCACTACTTCTTTTTGACAAATGTCCTAAGGATAAGGCTCTTCAAACAAAGTGAGCTCTGAGTCAGGTCAAATAAAGTTTACCCTTGGGAATGGAGCTTTACAAGGAGCTTAAAATAGGTCAAACAGTGACAATTCTCTAGGGATGGAACAAGTGGGCAGTGTCAGATCCATTCTGCCCTTTCCCACCAGTGACTCCTAGGCTTCTGGTTTTTACAACTATCATAATTGTGTGCCTGCTGGGTTTTTTTGTTGTTGTTGTTTTTTTAATTTTAGAAACAGAGTAAGTGTGAGCAGGGGAGAGGGGCGGAGAGAGAAATAGAGAGACCGAGAGACAGAGAGAGAGAGAGAGAGAGAGAGAGAGAGAACATTAAGCAGGCTTCATGCTGTCAGCAAAGAGCCCAATGTGGGGCTCGATCCCACATCTTGGATCATGACCTGACCCTAAATCAAGAGTCAGATGCTCAGGGCGCCTGGGTGGCTCAGTCGGTTGAGCGGCCGACTTCAGCTCATGTCATGATCTCGCGGTCCGTGAGTTCCAACCCCGCGTCGGGCTCTGTGCTGACAGCTCAGAGCCTGGAGCCTGTTTCAGATTCTGTGTCTTCCTCTCTCTGACCCTCCCCCCTTCATGCTCTGTCTTTCTCTGTCTCAAAAATAAATAAATGTTAAAAAAAAATTAAAAAAAAAAAAGAGTCAGATGCTCAACCAACTAAGACACTCAGGCTCCCCAAGTCTGCTGATTTTTAAGTCTATGCAGCAAATGGAGAAAAGGAGATGGGAAGAAGGCAAGTTAAAAGCCACAAAACTTGCTGCTCTTACTGATATTCAACTGGGTGTTTTTGTTGTTGTTTTGTTTTGTTTTGTTTTAATAAATGATTCTAGAACATTGTAAACCTTTGGTTAATTTCCAGGGTTCTCTTGCTTTTGTGGATGAGCAGATTTTCATACATTCTTATTCCACCATTCTGGAAATGCTTCCAAACAAGTGCATTTTAAGATGTCCATATTTATACAGGGTGATTGGGGGCATGCTATATTTTATTGTTGACTTTTCATTTAATTGTATTTTGGTTATGTGCCAAGTTTTAATTGTAGAAGCCAGATTAAAAAGCCAGAGAGGGCAGGAGGGGGAAGGGCACCTGGGTGGCTCAGTTGGTTAAGCTCAGGCTCAGGTCATGATCTCTCTGTTTTTGAGTTTGAGCCCCGCATTGGGGTCAGCACTGATGGCATGAAATTTGCTTGGGATTCTGTTTCTCCCTCTCTCTGCCCCTCCCCAACTTGTGCTCTCTCTCTCAAAAAAAAAAAAAAAAAAAAGCCAAAGAGATTTATCAGAGGAATTAAGAAAACAACCCAATTTACAACTGCATCAAAAAGAATAAAGTGGGGTGCCTGGGTGGCTCAGTTGGTTATTCATATAAGAATATTAACTTTAAATTATGTAATTTTATTAAAATGATGTAAAAACTATAGAACTTTTTAAAACAAAAACCTATTTCAAAAAATGTTATCTTAATTCATTATTTTGAATCGTTCTCAGGGTAGGAAGAAATTTGCAAATGAAAAACCAGTCACAGAGAATGTCTTTCTGAACTCTAATTCCTCAATCTTCTGCAACTGGAAAATAATCTTGATTGAAGTCCTAAAATTGCTTTCCCCATACCTGTCAGAATGGCTAAAATTAACAACACAAGAAGCAACAGGTGTTGGTGAGGATGTGGAGAAAGGGGACTCTCCTGCACTGTTGGTGGGAACACAAACTGGTGGAGCCACTCTGGGAAATAGTATGGAGGCTCCTCAAAAAGTTAAAAAGAGAGCTACCTTATGACCCAACAATTTCACTACTGGGTATTTACCCAAAGAATACAAGGCCACTAATTGAAAGGAAAACATGCACCCTGATGTTTACAGCAGTATTTGTTTACAACAGCCAAGATATGGAAGCAGCCAAGTGTCCATTGGTTGATGAGTGGATAAACAAGAAGTGGTATATATATATATATATATATATATATATATATATATATATAATGGACTATTATTCAGCCATAAAAAAGAGTGAAATCTTGCCATTTGCAATGACATGAATGGAGCTAGACAGTATAATGCTATGTGAAATAAGTCAGTCAGAGAAAGACAAATACTGTATGATTTCACTCATGTGGAATTTAAGAAACAAAACAAAGAAGCAAAAGGAAAAAATAAGAGAGAGACAAAGCAAGAAACCGACACTTAATTGTGGAGAACAAACTGATGGTTATGGGGGAGGAGGGAGAGAGGAGCAGTATGGGAGATGGGTTAAATCGGTGATGGGGATTAAAGAGTGCACTTGTCATGATAAGCACTGGGTGATGTATAGAATTGTTGAATCACTATATTGTACACCTGAAACTAATATTACACTGTAGGTTAACTAACTGGAATTTAAATAAAAACTTAAAAAAAAAAGTTGTCTTCCCATTTGTCTTCATTTACACTGAAATCTTAGAATAGGAAGTAAAGGAGTTCTTAAACTAAAAGATTATTAAAATATCATTTATAGAGAGAGTGGTTCCTTTTTCAGGGCTTAACTTTCTTCTCAAAACAGTTTAATGAGCCACGTGGTACTTAGCACATACCAAGGATGATCACAATTCTGTCCCCCTCCCCACTCAGCACCCCCCATCCCTCCTCTCTCTTTCTCTTGCTTGTTTTGGAAAGCATTGATAGCCTTTTGATTCTTCCCTGTGTAGCATGTGTGACATATCCTACTGTGTTTCCATCTGTTCTATTTCAATTTGACTTCAGGGATAGGGAAATATTCAAGGGCTCAAAAACAATATGCTGGTAGGATCCATTTCATTAATAAACACAGGAAAACAAAGAAAAATTCTGACTTATCTTTCAATTCCTTGAATAAAGAAACGTTTAGTGTTATAATTTTAAAATTGAAAGATGACCATCCTTTATGTTTTGAGGGCTTGGATCACAGAAGGGGTTGGGATGTGAGAAAGGGAAAGAATATTTGAGCGGAGTTCCAACTCCCTTCCATCCTCAGAAGAACCGGGTCCTGGGTTGGAAACAGGTCACAGGTCGTGAAGAGTCAAAGGACAAATCAAAAGAAACTCTTCCCCCAAAACGAACAAGTTAACAGAAAATTTTAAAGTTATTTTGTATACCGGGCATTTGAAAACTGTCATTCCTCAGCAGGCTTTAGATGCTTCCAGATCTGGCCAAATCCTAAATTCTGCATAACAAATTCCTTCCTGATTTCTCTTCGAAGGAAATTATCTCGAGATAAGATCAGTCTGGGTCATCTGGTGTTGTCTTCCTCTTCTGTCAGGGAAAAAGATAGGAACATGTCGTTTCAAAACTAAAACATTTAACTTTCATATTACATTTCAGTTTATAAAAGCACAGGACGGAGTTTATTTTTCAAATGCAGTGGCGACATCCAGTGGACAAAATGCTTCAGTAATTTACCAAGTAGATAAATAAACATTTATTATATCTGTCATTAAGAAAAAATATCCTTTTAAAAATTTGTCCCTTAATACATGTTTTCTTAATATGTATAAATACAGGTCAGCGGCCACTGATAGAGGAAGTTTCTCACACTTATACTAAAATAGCCCTCAGTGATTTGTGTGACCAGAGCCTCAGGCCCCACAGAATTCATACTGGCATGGAAACAAGATTTGTCCCTAGCCACCTTTCTCCCTTCCATCAGGACTCTGATGAGGTGTTCTGACAATAACCACACTTTCGGGGAGGCTCTGATCTTTAAGTACTCTTAAAGGTACTTAGGAGATAATAGTGAAATAATATCTCTTAGATGCCAGGGCTGGAGTCTGGTTAGAGTCCAGCATGGGAGCAGATATTAAAGTAAAATTTCTAAGTAAGCTGTCTGCATGTGGAAGAGGAGGGCTTTCATGCTTTATTTTAATATGCTAAGCAAAATCAAATATAATTAAGTAACCAACTAAAAAAAGCCATCTATGAGTTCTGAATTGTTCTTCGTTCTCTTTCAGGTATAGTCCAGCTAAGAAGACATGATCGACTCTAATGTATAAAAGGACACTTGAGTCTAATGACTAAAGAGAGCTCCCGCTTGTTCAGTGTCTACCGAAGCAAGGCATCATGCTAAGATTTTATATACATTTAATCACATCATGTTAAATACACACACAATGAGGGTATGTAGGCATTATTAAGTCTATTTTATAGACAAGAAAAATGAGGCTCTATAAAGTTACACGACTTAAGTAGCAGAGTCAGAGAGCAAATCTGTTATTTCAATTCTAAAGCCCATTATCTTTTCAGGATATACATTGCATCCCGCCATAAAACAGGAAGAAAAAGAAAATGGAAGCTAGCACTTTCACTATTTTCCTAAAATGGAAAAATAACACACTTCCTCCCTTGCTTTGTACCATCAAACTTGGTATATTGTATATTTTTCAACTTCAGGAGGAGAAGTTTGCAATGATGCTGCCTCATTAGACCCTTAAAAATACCATAAAATTTGATTTATATTAGCAGAAAGGTGACAGCATGGTTACTAGAACCAATTGCTTAGATTTGAACCCTGGCTCACCTATTTATTTGCTGCACAACCTTGAGCAAGTTACTTAACTTCTCTGGGCATCAGTGTCCTCATTTGCAAATGGCATTATAATATCTATTTCTATCTATAAAATAATAGGTTGCTGTGAGCATTGAGTACAGTGCTTACAACAGTGACTGGCATGGAACAAAATCTCAGTATCGTCCTTATTGTTGGAATTGTTTCTATTAATATGTTAAAAAGTGACAAACTACTGCATTTATTTAAAAAAAAAATTTTTTTTAACGTTTATTTATTTTTGAGACAGAGAGAGATAGACCATGAACGGGGTGGGTCAGAGAGAGAGGGAGAAACAGAATCTGAAACAGGCTCCAGGCTCTGAGCTGTCAGCACAGAGCCCGACGTGGGGCTCGCACCCACGAACTGCGAGATCGTGACCTGAGCTGAAGTCGGACGCTTAGCCGAATGAACCACCCAGGCGCCCCAGCATTTCTTTATTTTTAAACACTTTATTGATGTATAATTTACAGAACATAAAATTCACCCATTTTAACAGTACAACTCAATGATTTTTAGTAACTATACCGAACTGTGCAACAATCACCACAATTCAGTTTTAGACATTTCTATCATCCTAAAAACTTCCCTTGGGTCCATTTATAGTTAATCCCCACTGCCATTCTCAGCCCTAACCAACCATGGATCTACTTTTTGTCTTTGTAAACTTGCCTTTTCTAAACATTTCATATAAATGGAATCCTACAATGTATAGTCTCTGCGTCTGGTTTCTTCCACCATAGCATGAGGTTTTGAGGTTGGTCCATGCTGTAGTATATATTAATAGCTAGTTCCTTTTAAATGCTGAATAGTATTCCATTGTATGGAATTGTATTTACCCATTCACCACCTGATCAATGTTTGGGTTGTTTCCACTTTTTGGCTATTCTGAATAATACTGCTCTGAACATTCACATGCCAGTCTTTGTGTGGACAGATGCCTTCTGTTCTCCTGGGTGATATCTAGTAGTGGGATTGTTGAATCATATGGTAAATCTGTTTAACTTTTTAAGTAATGGACAAATTGTCTTCTGAAGTGGCTGCACCATTTTACATTCCACCAGCAACGTATAGATTCCCTTTTTTCCACATCCTCACTAACACTTGGTATGGGCTGTCTTTTTCATAGACCTTCTAGTTAACGTGTAGTAATATTTTATTGTGGTTTCCATTTGCACTCCCCTAATGATTCATGATGTTAAACACCTTTTCATGAGTTATTAGCCATTTATAGATCTCCTTTAATGAAATATCTGTTCTTCTATACGTTTTTAAAAAATATTTATTTACTTATGTTTATTTTTCAGAGAGTGCGAGTGGGGGAGGGGCAGAGAGACAGGGGGCAGAAGATCTGAAGCAGGCTCTGCACTGACAGCACAGAGCCTGATGTGGGGCTCAAACTCAGGAGCCATGAGATCATGACCTGAGCCACAGCTGGATGCTCAACCGATTGGACCACCCATCACCCTTTATTTATTTATTTATTTATTTATTTATTTATTTATTTATTTATTTATTTAGAGAGGCAAGTGGAGGCAGGGCAGAGAGGAAAGGAGAAAGAATCCCAAGTAGGCTCTATGCTGTTAAGTGCAGAGCATGACCAGACGCTTGAACCCATGAACTGTGAGATCATGACCTGAGCCGAAATCAGGTCAGACGCTTAACCGACTGAGCCACCCATGTGCCCCCTATTCATTTTTTAAAAATGTTTATTTATTTTTGAGAGAGAGAGAGATAGCACGTGGGAACAGGGGAGGGGCAGAGAGAGAGGGAGACAGAGGATCAGAAATGGGATCTGCACAGAGAGCAGAGAGCCCGATGTGGGGCTTGAATTCATGAACGGGGAAATCATGACCTGAGCCGAAATCAAGTCAGATGCTTAACCGACTGAGCCACCCAGACGCCCCACCATTCATTTTTTAATTGAGTTGTTTGGTCTCTTTTTAATGACTTGCAAGAGTCGATATGGAATGCTTCTCCATTTATTTAGATCTTATTTAATTTCTCTCTGCCAGTTTGTAGTTTTCAGTGTATAACACTTGCATTTCTTTTCTTAGTTTTTCCTAAGTATTTTTATTCTTTTTGAAATCATAGTAAAAGGCATCATTCATTTTCAGATCGTTCATTGTTAATAGGTAGAAATACGCTTGATTTTGGTATCTGATCTTATATCCTATAACCTCAAATAGATCCATTATTAGTTCTAATATTTTTTTTTTGTATTTGTTAAAGTTTTCTATATAGAAGGTTGTTACATCATTTACAAATAAAGACAGTTTATTTCTTCACTTCCAATCTGACTGATATTTATTTTTTTGTTGCCTGATTGTGGTGGCTAGAATCTTTGGTTACATCTTGAATAGAAGTGGTGAGAACAGATATCCTTGCCTTTTTTTTTTTTTTTAGTGTTTATTTTTATTTTTGAGAGAGAGAAAGAGAGTGCAACTAAGGGAGGGTGAGAGAGTGAGAGGGACAGAGGATCCAAAGTGGGCTCCATCCTGACAGCAGCGACTGTGGGTTAACAGTGTTAAAGACTATAATTTTGCTGATTTTCTGTCTAGTTATTATTTTAGTTTTTGAGAGTAGGATATTAAAGTTTCCAGTTATTATTGTTGAATTCTATTTCTCCTTTCAATTTTCTGTTTTTGCTTCATATATTAAAAGGTCCATTAGATGTATATATATATACATGGTTTTTGTTTTTGTTTTTGAGAGAGAGAGACTGCATGCATGCATGCAGACAAGCAGGGAAGGGGCAGAGGGAGAGAAGGAGAGGGAAGCTTAAGCAGGTTTCATGTTTAGAGCAGAGTCTGACCTCACAACCAAGAGATCATGACCTGAGCCAAAATCAAGAATCAGATACTTAACCGACTGAGCCACCCAGGGCCCCAATGTATATATGTTTTTAATTGTTTATCTTCCTAATGGACTGTTTGTGTTATCATTATAATGTCCCTTTTCTCCTATGGGAACAATTTGGTCTTAAAACCTATTTTGTCTGATATTTTAGCCACTCCATCTCTCTTATGGTTACTTTTTGCATCATTTTACTTTCTTTTTTTTTTTTTTTTCAACGTTTATTTATTTTTGGGACAGAGAGAGACAGAGCATGAATGGGGGAGGGGCAGAGAGAGAGGGAGACACAGAATCGGAAACAGGCTCCAGGCTCCGAGCCATCAGCCCAGAGCCTGACGCGGGGCTCGAACTCACGGACCGCGAGATCGTGACCTGGCTGAAGTCGGACACTTAACCGACTGCGCCACCCAGGCGCCCCATGCATCATTTTACTTTCAACCTGTTTGTATTTATCTTTGTCTATGAAAGTGTGTCTCTTATAGACAGCATGTAGTTGGAGCGTATTTACTTATATCTCTGCCTTTTAATTGGACTGCTTAATCCATTTACATTTAATATAATTAGTTTTGTGGTCAGATTCATGCCTGCCATTTTTCTATTTGTTTTCTTCAGGTCTCATGTCATTTTTGTTCCTATGTTCCAACTTTATTGGCTTATTTGCATTAAACAAATATTCCTTGGCATACCATTTTAATTCCTTTGTTCATTTCTAAGCTATTTTTTGAGTTGTCATGGTTCCTCTAAGATTTATGACATGTATCGTTATCATAATTTACTTCAGGTTTATACTGACCATTTCCAGTAAATATAGCCAGATCATGAAAGGCCTTGTATACCATGCTTAATCAGTGGGAAAGGGGGCTGGTGGGGTACAATTATTTTAAAGTATAAAGAGACATGGTCACATTTGCATTTCAGAGTGCTCTAACAGAAATGTAGACGATCAATTTCAGGGAGGCACCACTAGAGAAATCAGAGCTCTCTCGGTGATCCTCCCCTTGAGTTTTTCTTGATTTCCCAATGTGGTTTCTGTGCATTCTTACATGGGGTCAGGAGTCAGACCCTTAAGCCTGTACACATTCTATCTTTAGCTTGTAAAGCTCCAAAGTAATGAACTCCAACTGCTGGGAACTCGCTCTGGGTAAAGTTATGCAAGGCAATGCTCAATTATTCAGAAGTCATCCACTGAATTGCATATAATTAGATCCACAGTATCTCTGTCTCATTCCTTCTTCCTGCCTTAATCTTATTTATTGGTTGATTAATTCCTTCATATTATGTATAAAGAAAAAAAAAGCCAGGGTGAGTACGCTTTCCCTTTTCATAGTTTGAGTGAAAAATAGAAAAGAGTTTTAAACTAAGAGTTCAAATGAAATTTGAGGCCATCAGTGTATTGTTACTAACCTTTAGCCTACCTTCTAGAATAGATTATAATTTTTTTTTCTCTTTTCAATGTTCATTAACTTTCTGGTCACCAGAATAGCCGCTCTAAAAAAATATTAATAATGTGAATTAATAATGTGCTTAATTTTCTTTTTTTCTTAATTTTTTTTTTTTAATGCTTATTTATTTTTGAGACAGAGAGAGACAGAGCATGAACGGGGGAGGGTCAGAGAGAGGGAGACACAGAATCCGAAACAGGCTCCAGGTTCCGAGCTGTCAGCAGAGAGCCCGATGCGGGGCTCGAACTCACGGACTGTGAGATCGTGACCTGAGCCGAAGTCGGCTGCTTAACCAACTGAGCCACCCAGGTGCCCCAATAATGTGCTTAATTTTCAATTAATAAGGCATACATTTACTTTTGTTTTAATAGGTTTATTTCAGATGAGACTATTTGAAGCTCCTCAAAACCCCCACTTGGGGGTAATTTTGAATAAAATTTATACAGGCAGGAAATAGTAAGCAATTGATAGTAACACTACCTAAGAGTGTTAACTGAACTGATATATCTTGATGATAAATATGCAAGATATTCTCTCTCTGTTTTTTTTTGTTTGTTTTTTAAGTAGGCTCCATGCCCAATGTGGGGCTTGAACTCATGACCCTGAAATCAAGAGTTGTGTGCTCTACGGACTGAGCCAGCCAGGTGCCCTCAAGGTATTCTCATTTTTTTTCAAAAATTTTTTTTCAACGTTTATTTATTTTTGGGACAGAGAGAGACAGAGCATGAACGGGGGAGGAGCAGAGAGAGAGGGAGACACAGAATCGGAAACAGGCTCCAGGCTCTGAGCCATCAGCCCAGAGCCTGACGCGGGGCTCGAACTCCCGGACTGCGAGATCGTGACCTGGCTGAGGTCGGACGCTTAACCGATTGCGCCACCCAGGCGCCCCAAGGTATTCTCATTTTGAGTGAATGATTTGGACAGTCCATGCATCAAACTTGAAAATTACATGAAATTAGGAGCTCCTGAGTGGCTCAGTTGGTTAAGGGTCCAACTCTTGGTTTCAGCTCAGGTCATGATCTCACAACTCATGAGTCCTGCATCTGGCTCTGTGCTGACAGCGCAGGGCCTGCTTGGGATTCTCTGGCCCCCTCTCTCTCTGCCCCTCCTCTGCTCATGCTCTCTCTCTGTCTCTCTCAAAAATAAATAAATAAATAAATCAAAAAAAAAGAAAGAACGAAAACGACACACAATTAGACCGAATGCTAATATACTGGCTGGCAGTCTAGGGATCCAAACAGATTCAGAAGGCTAAAATAATGAGGCAAAATAAGAGAGCTAAAATTTAACACATATGAACATTGTGCCAATTATGAATGAGTTTGACTAATATAATGGAAAGCCTAAATTTATAATAGCTTAACCAAACAGGCAGTATTCATAAGAAGAAAGTGTGGTAGTACCCCAAACTCTTCAGACAATGCCTGGAAGGTGGTGTTCCCACTGTAGGATTCTCAAACTGAGTCATGCTCTTAGGAGGTCATTAGAATGGTGATAGGATTCAAATCCATGTCTATGAAAAATATTTGGAGAGAGTTAGGTATTTATTCTGGGGGGGGGGGGCGGAAATTCTTATTGTCCCATCTTAGGAAACGAGAATCAGATTTTCTCTGTGCTACTCCAGATGGCAAAAGTAGGACCAATTGATAGTCATGGCAGAGAGGCAGATTTCAGTTCAAACTGAGTTTTTAACGTTAGAACACTCTGGAAATAAAATAAGTTATTCAAGGAGCTAAATTTCTAGTAATAACAAAAATAATGGCAATAACTTACTGAGGGTTTATAATGTACCAGGTACTTAACATGAATTAATTTATTTTATATTCAAAATTACTCTAGAAGGAACTACTATTATTATCCTTGTTTCACAGATAAGGAACTCAATTTATTTGCCTCAGGCCAGACAGCTAGAAAGCAGAAGACGTGAATCCATGGAGTCTGACTCCAAAGCTGGAGTTCTGACCTGCTCTGTGTGCAGGCAGAGGCTTGTTGACTAATGGTATGGGTGAAGTAGGGTGAAAGGTGACAGATACGGATCAAAGCCTGGCTAGGATGAGGTAACTTACATGAGACTAATAGCTACATTCATCGAACACCTGCTGGGTGTCAGGCACGGGACTAAAAATTTCATGTACATTAAGAGATAATGAAGCAGGAGCACGCAATGGTGCATTCAGTACACACTCAAGTACCATAAGCGGCTATGACCACTTTTGATCCTCTCAGCAGCTTTTTTAGATGAGCATTATTGCATCTACTTTGCTAACAGAGAAAGTGATAACTTGAGAGACGAAGTAAATTATCCAACGTCAGGTGACAGTGCCAGTAAAGCTGGCAGGTGACTCAGGATACTACAGCTCTAGCCTTTCCACTAAGCCATGTTTCACCAGAATACCGACGCTTGCAACCTGGAAGTTTTAGGGTTCTGTGAAACCAGTAAGCAAATAATAACTTTAACAACAACAACAACGTCTATGCAGACTTAGATAAATCTTGCAAATTAGTAGGCCATTAGCTATTTGAAGTTAAACCTTAAAGAGTATAATAAGCACATACCAGAAGTGCAAGGAAATGAGAAAGGTTGTGTTTTAAAAATTTTCAAACTCACTATTTATCAGCGAAAGATAATCTTCCCGGCTCTTCTGTCTACAAATACCACCCAGAAATTCTCATATGCCGATAAATGAAGAGAAGTTTCAAATTAGAATTGTGATCATGAGTTGAAGCCAATGGCCTTCAAGGATCAGAGCTGAATAGAAGCGGAAGAGGCTAGGGTCTAAAAGCCCTTGAGGAAACAGGGCCTGAGACGGTCACCGCAGACGGAGACTATGCACAGGGTAGGGCTGTAAATGAGCTCTCTGCATAAAACTGGCAGCCGGACAAGCTGTTCTGCCTTCAAAACAGAAGAAAAAACAAAAACAAAAACAGGGAGTAGAAAAACTCCACCTGTCGGTGTGTGTAGACACATGCAGGGACACAAGCTAGCAGGCTGGGCCATGGAGGGAAAAGGAGCCACTAAGAGAAACCGAGACCAAAGCCGCTGCAGGAAGTGGCTGTAGGACAAATCTGTATTGTCTTCAAGGTGACAAAATCACCGTGGGAGGATGGAAGGAAGGGAAGGGAACGATGAATGCCTGTCTGGTGGGTGAAGGGAAAACAAAGAGTTGGGTCCCCATCTCCCATAGTTAGAAACCAATAAATAGTTTATAAAACTGAAAAACCAAGAAATAACAATTAATCATGCTATTTAGAGACAGGGCAGTAAACATCAAAATATTTAGCTGTACGAGATGACAGTAGTTGCCTCTGAAAAGTGGGTAATGGGCAGGAGGAGGCCAGGGTATTGCTATTTTTCTTAACAAAACTTGTTGAATTACTTGACTCTTTATAAACAGAGTGCATGTAGGGGTGCCTGGGTGGCTCAGTTAAGTGTCCAACTCTTGATCTCTACTCAGGTGATGATCTTGTGATTCCCGGGATGGAGCTCCACATTGGGCTCTGCACCGATGGCACAGAGCCTGCCTAGGATTCTCTCTCTCTCTCTCTCTCTCTCTCTCTCTCCGTCTCTCAAAATAAATGAATAAACTTTAAACAAAGTGCACTGTGTACTATTGATAATGATTTAAAAAAAAAACTTTACTAAAGCTTCCTATTTGTTTGGGTTTATTCAATCTTGTAGATTCTTATGAACAGATTTTTCATGCTAGACACACACGCTCTTTTTTGGATTATTCTAATTCCTTCAAGTAATCCTTCCCTAGAAGCAGTTTAGCAGAGATAAAATCGCTTCATGAACAGGTTTGAAGTCACAATTGTAAATATTCATATTGTCAGGCAGCGTTAATCCTAAGTAGATCCTGAATATGAGGCATACTAGCTTGGATTAAGAGTGAAAATAAAGGGGGCTTTTTTTTCCCTAACTTCCCAGCATTTCCAAAACAACAATATTCGAGGAATAGAGAATGGTGGGACTGTCAATATAGAGGGTTTGTGATCCTTAAGAATATGCATCACCATATTCTTATATGGTGATAAGTGTATCATATTGTGTATAGCAACCTGCCACTGAATTTAGGAGATACACATACACATGCATGCACATACTGATACATTATAGATACACATACTGGTAGTGTGAATAACTGTATACTTTTAACTTTGATATAATTACAAATTTACAAAATTTACAACAGTCTAAGGAACTTCCATATACCCAGCAGACTTGCAAATTATTTAAATTTTGCACCACTTAATCATTCTTTCTATATTTAATTTGTTTGTTTGTACATACACAGGCATACACATATATGTATGTATATTCTTTCTGAACCATTTAAAATTAAGTTGTTACCAGGTTAGAGGGCAACTATGCCCTTACCCCTACACACTTTTTGTATATTTTCTAAGAACAAGGACATTCTCTTATGTAACCAGTACGATGACCTAAATCAGAAAGTTTAATATTGATATACTATTATCTAACCTGAAGTCCATATTGTCCAAATTAATGTGCTTCATAGCTATTTCTTTTTCCTTGTCCACAGTCCAACCCAGAATGCCATATTGTATTTAGTTGTGACGACTCATTGGTCTCTTTTAATCTAGACTAGTTCCTCAGTGTTGAGAGTATAGACCAGATATTTTACAAAATGTCATTCAATCTGAATGTCTGCTGTTTCTCATAATTAAATTCATATTAGATATTGGGACATAATTCAATATTATTCCAATATTGTTAATGTTAATTTTACTCACTAAGTGAAAGTAGTGGTCAAGACATTACTTCATAGTAAAGTTAATATTTTTCTCTACACAAATATTAAGTAATTTGTTTAAAAAATTTTTTTAAATGTCTATTTATTTTTGAGAGATAGACAGCGTGAGCCGGAGACGGGCAGAGAGAGAGGGAGACACAGGATCCTAAGCAGGCTCCAGGCTCTGAGCTGTCAGCACAGAGCCCGACAGGAGGCTCAGACCCACAAACTGTGAGATCATGACCTGAGCCGAAGTTGGATGCTTAACCGACTGAGCCACCCAGGTGTCCCTACTTTAATAATTTTAAATGACAAATTAAATTTCTTAAATAGATACAGGACCACTCTGTTTCTTTTCATATTGGGCTGGTTGTAGTAAGTTGTGTTTTGCAGGGAATTTCCTCTCAATTATCCAATTTTAAAAATGATAGTTGTTTATAATATCCCCTTATTATCCTATCAAAGTCTGTAGGATCTAGACTAATAACCCTGCCTCATTCTTGATATTGATAAATCTGTGTCCTCTCTATTTCTTTTTTTTTAAACTTTTTTTTTTTTAACGTTTATTTATTTTTGAGACAGAGAGAGAGAGAGCATGAATGGGGGAGGGTCAGAGAGAGGGAGACACAGAATCTGAAACAGGCTCCAGGCTCCGAGCTGTCAGCACAGAGCCTGACGCGGGACTTGAACTCATCAACCGCGAGATCATGACCTGAGATGAAGTCGGCGGCTTAACCGACTGAGCCACCCAGGCGCCCCTCTATTTCTTTTTTTTAAAGTTTATTTACCTATCCCAATTTACTTTCAAATAATATTTTACCCCTTCACATAGAATGTAAGAAACTTATAAAGCTATGCATCCACTTCTTTCCTGTCTTTATGCATTATTGTTACACTTTTTACTTCTACATATATTATGAACTCTACATTTTAATTGTCTTTTATTTAAATAACAAGTGGCTTTTAAATTGGGTGCCTGGGTGGTTCAATCGTCTAAGTGTCTGACTTCGGCTCAGGTCATGATCTCACGGTTTGTGAGTTTGAGCCCTGCATTGGGCTCTGTGCTGACAGCGCAGAACCTGGATCCTGCTTTGCGTTCTGTGTCTCCCTCTCTCTCTGCCCCTCCCCTGCTGATGCTTTGCCTCTCTCACTCTCTCTCTCAAAAATGAACATTAAAAAAAATAAAAAACATTAATAAACATTAAAAAATCAAATACAATGAGGAAAAAGTATTTTATATATACCTACAAATTTACTTTTTCTGGCACTCTTTATCCTTTTGTGAAGATCCAAATTTCCACACTATATCATATTCCTTCAAGTCTGCTGGTGATGTATTCTCTCAGCCTTTGTCTGAAAATGTCTTTGTTATGCCTTCAAATTTTGAATGATACTTTTGCCAAACGTGGATGCTCCGTGGTATTCTGGAAACTGGTGAGCGTTTTTCTATTAGACCCAAATTCTGAGCTCTGTCTCCTCTATGGTCACCAGCAATGGTAATCTCTGCCTAGATCTGTTAGCCTGCTTCTTCTAGCTGTGCTGCTTGGCGTTTCTCCCATGAATGTGCAGAACAAAAGTCAAAGATTTGGGCTGAATCTATATGCAGAATTCACTACTCCTCCTATGTGGTCATCTGCTTTCTAGAGTCTTCACTTTTCAGCCATTCTGACAGCCTCAGAGACTAGCCTTTTGCTTGAGTTCTAACTGCTCCACTCTGCAGGACTGGGGAGTGCCCTCAAGAAAAGAGCCATAAAAATTGCAGATTATATTCCAGATTCCAGTGTGACTTTCCTTCTTTTAAGGGTCAACTTCTCTCTAGTTTCCAGCAGCTTTGGTCACTTTCCAGTGCCTTCAAGTACGTATTAATTATACTTTAATTATACTTTATCCAAGGCTGAAAATTGTTATCTATGGGAGCATTGGTTCAATGTGAATTACTCTACCATTATGAAAACAGTAATATGAATAATTAAAAATTATATTTTCTTTGAGTCTTTCAAATTTGAGGTTGTGTGACTGCTATAGGTAGAAGACACGTCTCACTTAGTAATAACTTACTTTCTGGGAATGTAATAGGAAATATGGTTTCTCATGATTCTCATTCTGAATTGCAAAATTGTCCTCTCTTCTGACAAAGTACTCTGTCAAAGCAGTCAAGTGCAATCTCTTTCAGTTGTGAGCCATCCTTCTCATCAAAAACCTCATGATGTACCTTCCTTGTTTTCTCCATTTGTTAAATAAAGAAGAATTTTCCACTCCCTTCTAGATAGTTCTATTTTATTAGTTTTATATGTTGGGCTATTGTGCATGATTTTGTGTAAAGGAAGGGTGCAGCTGTTAAAAACAGTTTATAAATCTGAGTCTAAATAATCTTTAATAGTCTCTAAAATTCAATAATTAATATATTTTAGTTTGCTCAACTATAGAAGATTGGTATGTGTGTATAAAAATAGCCTTTTGCATAGAAATTCCTATTCCTGGGGCACCTGGTGGCTCAGTTGGTTAAGTGTCTGACTTCAACCCAGGTCATGACCTCACAGTTGGGGAGTTTGAGCCCCGCATCAGGGTCTCTGCTGTCAGTGTGGAGCCCACTTCAGATCCTCTGTCCCCTTTCTCTCTGCTCCTCCCCTGCTTGTGTGCACACTCTCTCTCTCAAAAATAAAATGAACATTAAAAAAAAAAAAAAAGAAATTCCTATTCCTAAGTGATCTCCTTCAATGTGCTGCCTACTTGATAGCAGGTAGAATCATTTATCAACAAAATACTCCTCTGATTTATTTCTATTTGAGCTCATTCAAGGATCCATAATGCAAAACTCCCTTTATTACTAATAATTTTGCCATCAATATTGCTAGTCTGTACTGTATGATATTTTCATAATAGTAATTGAACTAAAGGACAAAGAAAAGATTTTGAGAATTCTGGGAAATGTGTACTGTTCACAGCAAATGTTACTTATACTTAGTTCAAAGGCGTGTGTGCAGCCGTATGATGGACTAAGACTTACATAATAGTTTAGAGCTGTAACTGTGCTAACCTTACATCAGACACATTTACAAAAGACTGTCATTGCCCACAGTTTCATGCAAGTGCTTTTCTGATTTAAGTTTCAGAGTTGTTAATGTCTGGATATCCCTGTTTATACGGAAGGTGGAGATTTCTACTTTGTGTTACGGAACTCATTAGTCGCCTGCTATCATCTTAATCAAGAAAAATAAATATTGTAATAAACATTCATGTAAAGCCTCCAGTGAACTAAGAGCTATTTGAATGAAAAACAATATGCTGGTATAGGTCAGAATGTTCCCTCCCCCTTGGTATGCTTGCTAATTTACTGAATGCATTCTGAGGTCTTTTTTTTTTTTTTTTTTTTTTTAACGTTTATCTATTTTTGAGAGAGAGAGAGAAAGAGAGAGAGCATGAGCAGGGGAGGGGCACAGGGAGAGGGAGACACAGAATTAGAAGCAGGCTCCAGGCTCCGAGCTGTCAGCACAGAGCCCCATGCAGGGCTTGAACCCATGAAACACGAGACCATGACCTGAGCTGAAGTCGGACGCCAACCGACTGAGCCACCCAGGCGCCCCCTGAAGGCTTTTAATGGTAAAGGAAAAGTACGAGGTGTTCTTTTTAGTGTGTTAACCGAGAGCACAATGCTTGTCTTCAGCCCACATACAAAAGCTAGTATAGTATCTGATCAAAAATACTGGTAGAGATTCCTCCTCCTACTTTGTAAGCTTCTTGGAGACACTGACCAAGAAGCTCATATTAATCTTTGTGATTCTGTCACGTACCTTACGTGTTGCCTTGCATTTTGGCAGGTGGCCAGCCAATGTTTGTTGAATAAATCCATCTTTATTTTGCAAATTTTTCCATAAGTCAAGTTGTTCAGGTAACAGGAAAATTTTAGGTCCTGATAGCCTTTTATGTTCAGGACATTATTGTTGTTGCCATTCTTATCTCTGCTACTGATGCAATAACTTAAACCCACCTACCAAACCATGCTATTTTAGCAATTAAAGCCTTCTCTCTTTCCTTTAGTTTCCTAAACTGCAAAATGAGGAAGACATCTTCTAGTGATACTTGATAATCAACTGAATGGCTATGTTACCAATGGCAAGTAGTACAAACACAAAGCATTAATAATTCCATTATAGTTGTAAGACTCATATGAGTGGTCAGGATCTTTAATTCTATCATCATATTGCAAAAACAAGATGAGCTCAGCTTAAACAAGAGATTCTTCTGTCAGAAGGGTAATACCAGATAATCCCAGGTAAACACACCGGTGTCTGCATTTTTCAGTGAAAACGAAAGTCTGTTGCTTTAGATGTGATGATCTTCCTCTTTACAAAATATTAACAATAGCCTATTTTAAAAATGCAAAATAGCTATTGCTGGTATGTAGCTTGTTGGTGATAAAAAGTACAGTTTTTAGACCAAAAACTAACATGTAGTAAGAATGTCAGAAGCAAAGACCAAGAAGTCAGAAAACTCAAAGTATGTTTTGGTATTGGATCTGGGAGCTGAGCCATTTCTACCAATGAGGTGGTAGAAAAGAAGCTGAGAAAGGTCCGATGGGATCAGACTAAGGAGGAGCTTAAATTCTCTATTACACAAGCTATCATACTCCATGCTATGGTGAACAGGAAGCCTTGGTTTTGTTTGGAGCAGGGATCTGGTTGTTATGGATACCGTAACAGGAAAGCTAGTCTCATAATGATGTGAAACAGAGACCAGGAGGAAGGGGGTAATCCTTACTCTCACAGAATAGAAAATTAAATCAACACTTTCTATTTTTCCTTATTACTATGAAATATATCATAGATGAAAGAGTAGAATACAATATATAGTTTAAGGAATAATAAACACCAGAATTACTTTCTAAATACACGTTTGCTACTTACGTATATATTCCTATGTCATATTTTTTTTAGTTTTTCCTGTCCTTGATGTTATACATTGGAATCATATTTTAAGTATTTTTCTGTGATAGCTTTTTCCCCCATTCAGTATTTTTGAGGTTCTCATCCATATTCATGCTTATAGCTGTGGTTCACCCTTTTCACCATTGCATAGTATTTCATTATTTGAACACACCAAGTTTTATCCTTTAATAATGTTTCCAGGTTTTTGGTAACATGAACAGTGCAACTAAGAAATTCTTGCACATGCCTGTTAGTGTATATTAAAAGATTCTCTGGGGTAAATACTTAGGAATGGAATGCCAGATCACTAGAAATGGTATTTTCTTTTTTTTCCTTTCTCTCCTTTTTTTTTTTTTTTTCAACTTATGAGGCAATACTAAATTGTTACCCAAAGTCAATATCAACTTTACAGTCCCATCAGGGGCATTAGAGAGCTTCTGTGGCTCCACTTCCTCATCAACATCAAAAATTGACTGATTTTTAACTTTTAGCCAATCTGGTAGGCGTGAAATGGTAGCTCACTGGTTTTAGCTTGTATTTCTCTGTTCTCTAATGAGGTTAAGAATCTTTCCATGTTTATAGAACTACCCTACGAGCCAGCAATTGCACTACTAGGCATTTATCCAAGGGATACAGGTGTGCTGTTTCGAAGGGACACATGCACCCCCATGTTTACAGCAGGACTATCGACAATAGCCAAAGTATGGAAAGAGCCCAAATGTCCATCGATGGGTGAATGGATAAAGAAGATGTGGTATATGTATACAATGGAGAATTACTCAGCAATCAAAAAGAATGAAATCTTGCCATTTGCAACTATGTAGATGGAACTGGAGGGTATTATGCTAAGTGAAATTAGAGAAAGACAAAAATCATATGGATTCACTCATATGAGGACTTTAAGACACAGAACAGATGAAAACAAGGGAAGGGAAGGAAAAGTAACACAAAAACAGGGAGGGGGACAAAACATAAGAAACTCTTAAATATAGAAAACAAACAGAGGGTTACAGGAGGGGATGTGAGGGGGGAATGGGCTAAATGGGTAAGGGACATTAAGGAATCTACTCCTGAAATCACTGTTGCACTATATGCTAACTAACTTGGATGTAAATTTAAAAAAAATAAAAAAGAATCTTTCCATGTTTATTGGGGCGCCTGGGTGGTGTACTCATTTAAGCATCCAACTTCAGCTCAGGTCTCGATCTCACAGTTTGTGGGTTTGAACCCCATGTCAGGCTCTGTGCTGACAGCTCAGAGTCTGGAGCCTGCTTCAGATTCTGTGTCTCCCTATCTCTCTGTCCTCTTCTGCTCATACTCTCTCTCTCAAAAACAAATAAATATTAAAAAAAATTTTTTTTAAAGAATATAGTTCATTGTGAGGTGCTTTTAAAAAATAAAAAGAATCTTTCCATGTTTATTGCCCATACATGCTCCCTCTACTGTGAAAAATCTAATCATATAATTTGCTCACTTTCCAGTTGTTTTGTATTTCTTTTTTCATCTACCAGGCCACCTCTGTGTTACATCAGGTTTCCATTTATCCATGGATCTGTTTCTAGCAGCTGTTTTCTGGAAAATTCATTTTTCACTTACTTGAATACTTAAGACTAGTCAACTAAAAAACTATTTTTTTAAAGTAATCTCTGTACCCAACATGGGCTCAAACTCACAACCCCAAGATCAAGAGTCATATATGCTCCACCGACTGAGCCAGCTAGGTGTTCCCTAAAAAGCTATTTTTTTTTTTTAATTTTTTTTTTTCAACGTTTATTTATTTTTGGGACAGAGAGAGACAGAGCATGAACGGGGGAGGGGCAGAGAGAGAGGGAGACACAGAATCGGAAACAGGCTCCAGGCTCTGAGCCATCAGCCCAGAGCCTGATGCGGGGCTTGAACTCACGGACCGCGAGATCGTGACCTGGTTGAAGTCGGACGCTTAACCGACTGCGCCACCCAGGCGCCCCTAAAAAGCTATTTTTAATGAAAGCCACAATTGATGAATATAGAACAATTTCTTTTTTCTTCTTTCTTTTCTTTTAATTTACAAGAAAGTCTTGAAAATATTTAAGAATCACTAAGGATTAGTGTGCCACCAGAGGGAGCTCAAAGGGGTCCCTGAATTGTATAGCACCGTGTTCATGCATACACAGAATAAGGGAGTCTAGCTTACTGAGCATTTGCTGAATCATTTTCAGTATAACTTACATCAAAATCTTGGAGTTTTAAAGCATTTTGGGGGCACCTGGGTGGCTCAGTCATTAAGCATCTGACTTTGGATCTCAGAGTTTGTGAGTTCAAGTCCCCACAACAGGTGAGCTTGAACCCCCTATCAGGTAAACTCCAGCCTGCTTCCAGTGAGCACAAGCCCCACTTCAAGTGAGTCCCCTGCTTCTCTCTCTCTCTGCCCCTCGTTCACTTGTGCCCTCCTCTCTCTCAAAACAAATAAATAAACTTATACAATATCCTTTAAAGAAAAAAGAAAGAAAGCATTTTTGTAGCGTGTTTCACCTTTCCCTCTAATATTTCACTATTTTTATTTCATTTTCCCATATCACTACGGCACAATAAGACACATCGTGAGATTAAATAACTTGTTTGGTATTGCATTTAGAATTTGTAATGTTCCTCCTGATTCTCTATTAAAGTTTCTGCAACCATTGCAGTCTTGACCCTTCCCTAGACTCTGTGACCAATTCAGAAAGTGAGAAGTTTAGTACATTAGCTCTAGTCACTTCCTACAAATGAAGCTTGTCCCATTCTAGCCTTGCTGGCCAGGGACTAGTTATGAGATTCCGCCACCTCCTAAACCATTGTAAACAACAAGACTGGTGTTTTGTTTTTTATCAACTAGGTTCTCATCTGAAAAGCAGTTTCTGACTGTGTTCCTCCAAGAGACCAAAGTCCTGTCCTGAAACCCAGACCAGTGATACGCACCCTGTCAACTGCTCCTCAGGGCACTAGCAGCTAGGGATCCAGAGTGACTTTGTTAGCTGGAGTGTTTGTTTGCTTGTTTGTTTGTTCCACACTGCTTGCTGGGACAGAGGCTAATCATAGAACATAGACAGGCCACAAGCCAAGTCTCTTGGCTGCTTCTCTCTTTGTCCTGGTTGCTGGGAATCCAAAAAATAATTTTATATTTGATTACTATAGCTTTACTTTAGCAGCAATTGAGCAAAAATTTTCTTTGTATATTTTCATCTATTTATTGAGCCAGTGAACCTCTTGTCTATCCACTTTGGAATATGACTATATAAAAAACTGAATCTTTACCATCAAAAGCCGATAGTCCAGCATGAATGCAAGGCATCGAATAAGTTGTAACTGGTATAAAGGCCGAGGGCAGACACCCCTCCCCCAAATTGGGCCACTTTGGCATAAAGATTATTTTGAATTAAAAAGCAATCAAGGGGCGCCTGGGTGGCTCAGTAGGCTGAGCATCTGACGCTTGATTTTAGCTCAGGCCATGATCCCAGAGTTGTGGGATCGAACCCCATGTCAGGATCCATGCTGGGTGTGGAGATTTTCTCTCTCTCCCTTTGTTCTTCTTCCCTGCTTACTCTCTCTTATTCTTAAGAATAAATAAGTAAATAAATAATTATTTTTTTAAAAAAAGAATAAAAATAAAAGCAATCAAAACCCAGTAGATTCAGAAAAGTTCCTTATCTCCCCAACTGCCTATAACATTTTAGAGGACCTGCTCTAGGAAGAGATCTATTACCATAGAAGGCTACATTATACTATGAACTAGGTATGGTAGACAGGGAGGAATTTAGCAAATCTTGTTTTATCCAAGTCCTCTATGTCCCGTTGTTTCTGGGGGACCCGCAAACATTTGTTTACCAAACATTTACTCTTTATCATCTTCCTGTGAATTGCATTACTTCCTTTTGAAGTCCCAGACCCTTACCTTCTTCACCTTAGTTCAAAATGATATATACCTCGTTTCACCTGTCTACAATTTTTCACATCTGTGTGGAGTCCCCATACGTACAAAATTAAAATTTATTTTCTCCTGTTAATCTGTCTCATGTCAATTCTTAGTCCAGCTAGAAGGTCCTTGAAGGGGACAGGAGACATGGAGAACACCTAAATACTCATCTTCATTCTTGGATTACCGAGAAGTCACATACACCAACCACTGTCCTCAGTAAAAACCCCAGGCCCCAAGCAAAGACCAAGACTCTCTTTCCTTTCCTTTCTTAGTCTCTCATGCTCCTATACTCTCTGTCTTCAATAAACCGCTCTCGCTTCCTTTCAGCTGCGTTTGATTTCCATCCTGTTGGAAGCCAAGGCACCCTCTTGGCAGGTCCTGCAGGACCCACCTCTGGGTCCTCAGTCCCAGGCAGCCTGCATCACCAACTTTCAAAGAGAATGTGAAATGATGTATCATTGGAGTATTTGCTAGAATTTCTGAGCTGGGGTTTCACTGATACCACTAGTGACTTATCAAGTGGACTCTTAAGTGTCATAGAAGCTGATTTAATATAAAAGGAGAGAACATGGAGGCGAGAACTAGTGCAAATCCTTATCCAGTCTAAAATGAAAAGAAGAAAGAAAAGAGGATTACTGGCAGGGGCCAGGCATGCTGCATGCATGACTGAACCAGGTAAAGCTGGGACACGGAGAACTGGAAAAGACATGCTCAAATAAATGTCTGCCAGACAGGAATGAGGGCCTAGTGTGCCCAGAGTGTCCCAATGTATAAGAGAAGCTAGAATTTAGAGTTTTATATTGAAAAAATTTTAATGTTTATTCATCTTTGAGAGAGAGAGAGAGATGTGAGTAGGGGAGGGGCAGAGAGAGAGGGAGACACAAAACCTGAAGCAGGTTCCAGGCTCTGAGCTGTCAGCAGAGATCCAGGCGGGGCTCAAACCCATGAACTGCAAGATCATGACCTGAGCCGAAGTTGGACGCTTAACCGACTGAGCCACCCAGGTGCTCCTGAAATTCTCAATTTAACGTCAAATAACTGAAATTTTTTTTGATTGTGCAAGCTGAATAAAATGCCTCTGCCTTTTTATGATCTTTAATTTAGACTGCCTTTTATGATGACTTTCTAAGCATGGATTCATCGACTGAAGCCAACTAGATCTTGTTGTTTCTCCCATATAAATCATCTCTCCCTCATCCTACTGATGGGGTTTTGGACTGGTGGTGGGGGTTCAGAGCAGACGGCCAAGAATTCTTGAACATGTCTTTGGTGCATAAAAGATGATTTTATTAAAGCGTAGGGATAGGACCCAGGGGCAGAAATAGCTGCACTAGTGTTGTAAAGAGTGGTTAAATACTATGAAGTTGGGGGAGATAAAGTCAAGAGGAAGTTTCTTAAAGGGATTTCCACATGCTAAAGAAGACTCATAGATTACTGGAGTCCTCACTATTATCAAACTAAAGTTGTTTTTCCCTCTAGCAAAGAATTATCATTAAGACAGTAGGGAGTTCCTGGAGATTAGGCTATTGATAAGGTAGCCTTTTTTCTTGTAATTTACTAAGACATTTGCAAACTGATGGAGACTCAGGTCAAGCTTGACTGTGACCTCTATCAGTTAACCATTGGTTTTCCTTCCTTTCCTTTGTCCTCGGGCAGCCAGGAGTAACTGAGGAATATCACACATATCCCACCTGGGCGGTGGGGGTGGAGCATGTCTATGGAGGAGGGCTGGGGGGGAGGTGTTGTCGCTCATGCCTTGCCCTCAGTTTGCCTTATGCTCCCTCATCACTACCACCAACCTTCAATCCCATCCCTATTCACTTGCTTCTAGTATCAAAAAAAGGTCTAGATGAGACAGAAGTAAGTTAAGAGGCATTTCAGTCTCTCTCTCCCCAGAGAAGTTTTCTTTACAGAGGGAAGTAGAATAGGTGAAATGCAAGGGTTTGGGGCTTCTTTGTTTTATTTTGTTTTTTTAATTTTTCTTTTCTTCCCCTGAAGTCGTCTACAGACTAAAACATTATCCCAGAATTTCTTCCCTTTCTAGAAAATGGTCTACCTAGAAAAAAAATAATGCAGATTTTTTTTTTTTACTACTGCTAAATCCATGCTTCTGTGATATTGTCATATTGTACAACTCCCTGCCAGTTGATAACTGAATATAGAATGATACTTAAACACACAGTAACAAAGATACTGCTCCCTAGTTTATACCAGCTGTCCTAAGAGTTGTTTCAATATCACAGGGACTGTGCTCTACCTTCAGGCAACTAGGTATTCAAAATGTAAGATTATAAATTCTCCTGGAAAACAATTCCACTCTTCAGATATTTTTGTTCACACATGAGTTAGGTAATACTGATGAAGGAGCATAAGGCAAGCTGAAGGCAAGGCACCAAGCTCCCAACCCCCGCCCCCCCCCCCCCCCCCCCCCCCACAATGGGATATGTGTGATATTCCTTAGGCACTCCAGACTGCCCAAGAACAAAGGAAAGGACTGAAAAGAAATGGTTGAACTGATAGAGATCACAGGACCTGAGTCTCCATCAGTTTACAAATATCTTAGGGAATTACAAGAAAAAGGCAGGCAATCTTATCAATAGCCTAATCTCCAGGAACTCCCTACTGTCTTAATGATAAGGCCTCCAGTAATCTGTGAGTCTTCTTTAGCATATGGAAATCCCTTTAAGAAATTTCCTCTTGACTTTATCTCCCCCAACTCCACAGTATATAACCAGTCACTCTTCACACCCCCAGTGCAGCTCTTTCTGCCCCTGGGTCTTATCCCCGTGTTTTAGTTGCTTTAATCAGCTCTGGACCCCCATTACTCCAAAACCCCATCAATACTAACAGCAGATATAACTATAAGACAGTTATCTATTTACTAAAGATGCAAAATAAATTTGATATTTTATAGCAATCCTGAATAAATCCAGATATAGTTAGAATACATTGTTTTTCAAATCTTGTTTTCTCATTAGTCTTTTTAAGATTTTATTTTGAAGTAATAACTACTTTTTTTTCAAAAAAAATTTTTTTTAATGTTTTTATTTATTTTTGAGACACAGAGAGACAGAACATGAGCAGGGGAGCGGCAGAGAGAGAGGGAGACACAGAATCCGAAGCAGGCTCCAGGCTCTGAGCTGTCAGCACAGAGCTCGACGTGGGGCTTGAACTCACGGAGTGTGAGATCATGACCTGAGCTGAAGTCGGACGCTTAACTGACTGAGCCACCCAGGCACCCCAGTAATAACTACTTCTAAAGCGGGACTCAACTCATCACCCTCAGATTAAGGGTCACATGCTCCACTGACTGAACCAGACAGGTGCCCCCTCCCCAATCTTTTTAAAGATGTTAGTATTTTCTCACTAGTCTTAAATCAACTCAACTATTATTGCTAAAATTTCATATCTCTTCTTGTTTTTTAAAAGCCTATTGATGAAGTTTGGGGGTGATGGTAGGGTAGTCTGGAACTGACAGCCAAGAAAGAATTCTTGAAGACGTCTTTGGTGCAAAAAGGTGATTTTATTAAAGCGCTGGGATAGGACCCATGGGCCAAAGAGCTGCACTGGGGTCATGACTATATACCGTCAGGTTGGCAGGGAGTCAGGGATGGAGTAAGTCTCTAAGGTGTTTTGGAAACAAGGTTTCCAGGACCTTGAGGTAGGGGAAATACCAATTATTACTGTTTCATGAAGCCTCAGTCATGAGACCCTTCAGATGTATATCAGGAGGACTTAAGCTTGGAGTATGATTGCCAGCATATTTCTTGGGGCAGTTGAGATAAAGGAAGTAGACTTACAGGATCCTGGAGGTTGGGATAAGGTGAAGCTAAGATTCTCTTTTGCCCCAGCAAAGTATCATCATCTAGGCAGCTGAGCTCCTAGAAGGAGGTCACTTTGCCCAGTTTCAAGGACTTGTCAATGGGCCATAGCCAGTAAGGGAATTTAACTTTTCATTTGCTTTAGTTTCCCACATCACCCTGGCAAGCACTTAAACCCCTTTCCTTTGATCCTGGGTAGCCAGGAGTGTCTGAGGACTATCACACGTATCCCACCTGGGTGTGGCGGGGGTTGCTGTTAGCCTGTATTTTGCCCTCAGCTTGCCTCATGCTCCCTCATAACTATCACATCTGACTGTGAATATGAGAAATTTTAGCAAGGAGATATAATATGTGTTCCTCTCTCTTCTCTAGTTGCTTGCTCTCAGGTCCAGCCCTTGCCCTTTCCCTTCTCTGCTCTTTATCACAAGAGATCACTTTTCCCAAACCTGCTCACCCTGTATCTCCCCCCATAAGTTTGGCCATTGAGGAGCACTGGTGAGTGTTCAGAGGAGGGAGGGGACAGGCAGAGATTTCTTCCCTCCCATCTCTGGCAGGGGATGTCTCCATGGTGGCTCAAGCTCCCATGGAGCAGCCCCTCCCTCCAGGGCCCTGGCTCCAGCCCCCAGGGGCAGCCCCAGCTTCGGGCTCTGATGGCACCGTTTCTTCCCAAAGTCCCCTCTGCACTAGAGGAGGGAGTGGCCTCTTGCTGTGCTAACTCTGAGTTGCTTCACTGTCCGCAGGGCTTCTCAGCCTCAGCTGTTCAATCACCTGTGTAACCAATTCCTTGCATTAAATCCTCTTTCAAACAGCGGTTTCTATTTTTCTGCCTAGACCCTCACTGATACAAACACAGTAGAACTCTTTGTAAATACTCCTCTAAGGCTTCAGGTATATGTCATTAATCCAATGTGTACACTAGCATGTCAGTTTTAACTACGAGCAGACATGCCCAGATTTAGTCGTATTTTCTACCTACAGCAGCTATCCCTCCAATTTTTATCACCCTGGTCTGATGCCAGAGAGTCCCATTTTGCAAATTCATTTTGAGTTACCTATACTGCCTTCCTTCAAAAATATTTTGGGAAGACCAAAGCTTAGCATTTGGTCATAAACCTGTATTTTAGCCAAATCAAACTATGATTCAGGAGTTAAAAACAGGTTTTAAATAGCCTCTAAAGCTACTTGTATTGCTTCTTTACAGAAGGGTTCAAGGGGAAAAACCGTTTTGTAAGCTTCAAGAGCCTTTTTGTTTTACATCATTTTCCTCCAACATTTAATTTTAAGCCTACAAAAAAGGGATATAATAGTATGATAAATCTACATATAATCTTTGCCTGCATTCACCACTTGATAGCATTTGAGCAATTTGCTTTTTTCTCTCTCTGAACCGTTTGAAAGTAAGTCGGAGGCACTGTGACATTTCACTGCTAAAGAGTTCAGCATGTATTCTCCAAAACCACAATACCATATTCATGCCCAAGAACTTGAACAATGTAGTCCATTCTAACTTCCTGAATGTACCAAAAATGTGGTTGATAGCTCCCCACCCCCCCCCCCCCCAATAAATCTTTAAAAAGGAAGAATTACGCTAATGCAGCTAATTGGCTGACACAAAAGAATGATGCACAAATGTGTGTGTCAGTCAGGTCACTTATGTCATGTACATATTTGTATATCCAGTGAGCAGAGAAAAGTTAAATCAGCTAATTTTGCTTCTCCTAAATAATTTTGATGAAAACTCTAAACATGAAGGTATCACTGCTGATTCATTTAACTTTGATCTGGAGATAATCTACTCCATATGTTTACACTATGAATCTGGACAAACAAAACCGATGTGTTTTTCTTTTAGTTTTACCTCCCTGACCCTTTCTTTGTAGGCTTTGACCTAACATTGATTGGTCTATTAACTATACATTTAACAATGATACACCCTACTCAGTATTTTCTTGCATCAGTGCAAGAAGGTTCCTTGCACTTCAGAGACAAGATATTTTTCCCTCTGTAGATGGGTCAATATTAATTTCCCATCCTGTAACTGGCATTCTTGTGAAAATATGGAGACTATTTAGATTGGAAATGTCTTTTGAGCTCCTGCCTAAATTCCTTGAACTATTTGCTTATTCTGGATGAAGAGTGTCCTAGACGGCGAAAAGAAGCAGCCAAAAACTCTTCTAATGTAAGCTAGTGGCGTTTGTTTTCACACAATGACAGCTCTCTAGATTGCACATTAACGTGAGTCTTAGAAGTGGCCTATCCTTGCTCTGGCAACATCTAGTTTATAGGCTGTGCCCGATTGTTTCATTGATATTTCCCGCTTTTCCCATAAAATTCTGTAGGGGCCAAGGACAGGCTGCCCCAAGGTGGGCCACTTGGGCATCAAGATTACTCTAAATTAAAAGCAATCAAAACCCAGCAGGTTCAGGAAAAGCTCTTTATCTCCCCTTCAACTGCCTAAATTTACATTGGACAGGAGAGCCTGTACCAGGAATAGAGCTAGGAACAGAGATTCTTCTTTACCTGAGAAACGTATTTGCACAACAGGGCAACCTTTGTTTACCACAATCTCTTCTCACCTTCCTGCTATTAGCCTTCCTCCCCTTTGGATCTCTAGACCCCTACTCCTCTCTTCACCTCAGGATGTCACAAATAAGCTTCCCGTTGTCTGACTCTCTTTGGAATTTCATGTGTGTGGACTCCCCACAGATACGAAGTAAATTTGATTTTCTCCTGTTAATCGGCCGGTCTCAGGTAAATTTAATTCTTGATGGTCCAGCTATCAAGAAATTTGGATAGAGGAAAGTTTCTTCCTCCTCAATAGTTGGGACTATTTGGCAAGATACTTGGACTCGTTGCACATGGCTTGTCCCTGACACAGCTGTAGCGATCCTTGGGAAATCTGGCAAACAGCCAGCAGAAGGTAAGATTTCTTACCATATTGGTCTCCTGAGATCTCTTGGTCTCCTGAGATCTCTATCTGTGGAGTCCTGTGGAGTGAGAGTAATCAGCGTTCTTTTTCTTTCTTAATTTAGATTAGCAGGAGAAAATACCTGTGGAACTAGTTCCTCAGGTTTAGCAACTCTTGGGAAATTTGGTGGAATACTGATCAATTTCCTCTCCCAGATAAGTCCTTTTGTTTTTCTTTGTCTATGTCTTTTATGTCATTTGTCATAGAAACTTTGCTGTGGGTTCATGGGCACAAGAGGTAAAGGCTGCTGCCAAGGGACATCCTGGAAGCCCAAGCCACGGGTAAGCACGGGTAGAGTACTTTCCCAGCTGTTAGAACACTGATCACCTAACTTGAAGACTCCCATGTTAGGATAAGTTAGTCGTGGAATGGATTAGATTGACACTAGGTCACCTGCCAACCTCAAAATTTCCGTGCAGCCTGGTGCACTGTAAAACAGCACACAATACCCAACCCCATAGTATACCCTTCCCAGGTATTAGTTTGGTTACAGGAGATCCAAGGCTTGCTTAGAGCTGCTAATGTGCATATAAGAAAAAGTGGATGAGATTTTCCCTTTCATTTTGTTCTATGCCCTAAGAGTTTGTCTTTGTGACCAGTGATAACCATGAGGGAGCTTGGGGTAAGCTGAAGGCAAAATATAGGCTGGCACCCCCCCACACCCCCCAGGAGGAATATTCTGACACTCCTGGCTACCCAAGAACAAAGGAAAGAGGTTTAAGTGCTTGCCATGGTAATATGAGAAACTAAGGCAAATGAAAAATTAAATTCTCTTACTGCCTGCAGCCCATTGACAAATCCTTGAAACTGGCAAAGTAACTTCCCTCAAGGAGCTCAGCTACCTGATGATGACACTTTGCTAGAAGCAAAAGAGAGCCTTGGCTTAACATAGTCCCAGCCTCCAGATCCTGTAAGTCTACCTCCTTTATCTCAACTGCCCCAAGATATATGCTGGCAATTATGCTCTAAGTTTATGGCCCCCGATAAACATCTGAAGGGTCTCATGACTGAGGTTTTATTAAATGGTAATAAATGGCGTTTCCCTAGGAACTGCTAGCCCCCCTCAAGCTCCTGGAAACCTTGCTTCCAGAGTTCCTTGGAGACTTACTCTATCCCTGACCCCTCCCAACCTGAGAGTATACAATGACTCTCCATCTTGACCCCAGTGCAGCTCTTCCTGCCCACGGGTCCTGTCCCCAGGCTCTAATAAAATTACCCTTTTGCACCAAAGATGTCTTCAAGAATTCTCTCTTGGCCATAGGCTCTGGACTCCACGAACCCCACCATCACACCAAAACTTCATCAATAATATTCTTTTTGGTTTCCACCATCCAGAAGATGCACTTACCAGGGTGCACTTTGCAGGCCAGTTGAATAGGGTTCCGAGTCTCTGGACATGCCAGCTCTTAGGGGTGTTTGTCATGAGAGGTCACAGGCCATAAGTTCCTTTGTTCTCTCAGCCTTCATTGCTTGTCAGTGCTGGAAAGTCCCATTTGGGTAGTGGAAGCAGAGAGTTAGAGGTTCCCAGAAAACGAAAGATGAGTCATAACTCTCATGACCTAAGACAAGCCATTTTAGGCACCCAGCTATCTTCCGTGATTCTTGTATGCCCTACCAGCTCTTCCTAGAGGGTGTCAGAATTCTAAATAAATGCAAAAACCTCAGTTGTTAAGGATTTTAAAGGAACAAAAGGAATGCAAAAATGAATAATCTCTACCAGGCCAGGAGATAGCCTAACCATATCAGAGACAATAAATCAGTGGTAACCACACCCCACCCCCCACCTCAAAGGTAAGCAAGACCCCCTGCAGTCCTTTCCTGAGACAGTTGACAAATTAACTGACAGTTGACAGTTACCTTTGCCTCCTTACAACGTTAAGGCCTCAGTCCCAGGAGGAGCAGAAGCTTCACTACCATGACCCAGTATGTACGTACAGGCATGTTTTCCAAGCACGCCTGTGCAAACTCATGCCCACTTTAAAGACAATGGCGAAGCTCCCCTTCATGAATATTCATCCTAAACCCTAAATAAAAAGAACCCACTCAAGGTGCGGGCAGCACCTGGGTGCTCAGTTAGGCATCCAACTCTTGATTTCAGCTCAGGTCATGATCTCATTGTTGGTGAGTTCAAGCCCCGAGTCAGGCTCTGTGCTGACTCCCTCTCTCCCTCTCTCTCTCTCTGCCCCTCCCCTGCTCGTGCTTGCTCTCTCTCTCTCTCTCTCTCAAAAATAAATAAATAAGGGGTACCTGAGTGGCTCAGTCAGTTAAGCGTCCGACTTTGGCTCAGGTCATGATCTCACAGTTTGTGGGTTCGAGCTCCGCATCGGGCTCTGTGCCCACAGCTCAGAGCCTGGAGCCTGCTTCAGATTCTGTGTCTCCCTCTCTCTCTGCCCCCCTCCTGTTCGCACTCGGTCTCTCTCTCAAAAATAAATAAACATTAAATAAATAAACATCAACAACAAAAAAAGAACCATGCTGAATCCTGCACAGGGAGTCATTTGCTGTGACATTTTTATTTCCTTTGTGTGACTCCACCTGGTGTGCTCTCCTCCTGTGACTGACCACGGAGCAAATTCACCTTAGTTCGGGTGCAGCGGCATCTGCCTAGTGTCATAGATTAGCAGGTCTGTAACTGGAGGTGTCTCGCGTTTTCGTGGGAGACCGGAGACACCACGTTCACTAAACCATCCTTACCGCCTGTGCAACAAATGCTGTTGCTTTCTTAGACTAATTCTGGTTGTTAACTTTTGGATCGTGGGGTCTGCATCCCCTGTGCCCTCTCTCTGGATGCCTCTTGCATCTTCGGTTAAGTCATTGAAAGGCTTATTGGTTTGAGTTGCTATTAGGAGATCACACTTGTCAATGGCCAGATGATGAATCCTTTAAATTGGACATATTTAAAATATATATACATCCTTTATAGATAGCTCTCAATTGTCTTCTTAGTATAATGGCCTGCCTTAGGGACTCCTTTGACAAGATAAAAGAACAGACATTAGACTTAAGATGAAAATAAATATGGGGCGTCTGGGTGGCTCAGTCGGTTAAATGTCTGGCCTCAGCTCAGGTAATGACCTCACAGCTTGTGGGTTGGAGCCCCGCATCAGGCTCTGTGCTGACAGCTCAGAGCCTGGAGCCTGCTTTGGATTCTGCGTCTCCTCCTCTCTCTACCCCTCCCATGCTCATGCTCTGTCTCTCTCTCTCTCTCAAAATTAAATAAACATTTAAAAAAACAAATGTTCACATCCAACGTAAATTCCCCTTCTTAAAATCCAGTTCCATCTGCCTTTGCTAACTTCCCCTTTCCCTAAGGGATTTACAAAGAGCACTCTGGCCAGTCTCTAGGTTCAAAGTATACAGGTAGCTCATGTAAATGCTGAAAGCCAGAAAATGAATTTAGCAAAAGCACCCAAGACTGGCAGTAGGCTTGTTTGCTCCTACCTCCTAGGGCTCTGTAACCAGGCTGTGACAGCCTCGGGCATTAAAAAAAAAATTAAAAAATTGAAAAAAATTTTAATGCTTATTTATTTATTTGGAAAGAGAGCCAGCAAGTGAGTGAGCAGGGGAGGAGCAGAGACAGAGGGAGAGAGAGAATCCCAAGCAGGTTCCACACTATCAGCGCAGAGCCCAGCATGGGGCTCGAACTCACAAACCATGAGATCATGACCTGAACCATCAAGAGTCGGATGGTTAGGGGCGCCTGGGTGGCTCAGTCAGTTAAGCCTCTGACTGTTGATTTGGAAGGCTAATGTTCAGGAGCTCACAGAAGCCAAGGTTGAATTGTGTAACCAGAAAGAAAGAAGGCTTTTGTTAAAATGTTTTATACAGATGAAGGGGTTCAGGACAGGACCCCTCAGAATGTGCCACCTCAGCCTGTGGGTTATTTTGAGCTGAAGGCACTTGAGACTCTATGGCTCAAGAGAAACTTTTGTCCCTCCCTTAACCACACAGAAAATTCTAACTTGGGGGTCTTTCCCAGAAAGAGTTATTAACAGAGATAAGTTTTATCTGAGTGGCCATCTGTGTGGCAGGGCAAGCATCTCATTACCAAACATCTGCTCTTATTGCCCTGTGAAGTGCATTCTTTCCTCTGAAATCCCAGGCCTTGAACCCTTTCTCCTCAGTTCAGAGTGACATAAACACCTCCTCTTGACTGTCTTTGGAATTTCCATGCCTATGTGGACTCCCCATTCCCATGCCTATTAAATTTGATTTTTTCTCGTTAATATGATTCTTAGTCCAGCTAGAATGACCTCTGAGGACACAGGAATACTTGCTCCCGGACACAAACTTTACATAGGTATAAATCTTTTTATTCCCATTTTAGTTAAAAATCTCCTGATATAAAGAAGCAAATTTAGGGGTGCCTGGGTGGCTCAGTTGGTTGAGTGTCCGACTTTGGCTCAGGTCATGATCTCACAGCTTGTGAGTCTGAGCCCCATGTTGGGTTCTGTGCTGACAGCTCAGAGCCTGGAGCCTGCTTGGGATTCTGTGTCTCCCTCTCTCTCTGCCCCTCCCCTGCTCATGCTCTGTCTCTCAAATAAATAAAAACATTAAAAAAAAATGAAAACAAAAAAGAAACAAATTTAGTTTCGAAGGTAGGCCAGCCTCTTGATAGTCAGGCTGTTATCCAGTTCTTTGGAGAATTAGAAACAACTGTCTTTGTCTTACAAATCTCTACAAAACCAGAAATGCAAGTATAGAAGCAGGTCAAAGCCCACCTATGTTTACCAATCTCCAAACTTCATCTATTCCTCTCAAAATGCTTGTAGATAGTATAAAAGATCAGGATATTGGAACAAAATTGTCCTGTATTTAAGAAAAGGAAGGTAAACTTTAAATTTTTTTTTTCAACGTTTTTATTTATTTTTGGGACAGAGAGAGACAGAGCATGAACGGGGGAGGGGCAGAGAGAGAGGGAGACACAGAATCGGAAACAGGCTCCAGGCTCCGAGCCATCAGCCCAGAGCCTGATGCGGGGCTCGAACTCATGGACCGCGAGATCGTGAACTGGCTGAAGTCGGACGCTTAACCGACTGCGCCACCCAGGCGCCCCAAGGAAGGTAAACTTTAAATAGCAATTACCCTGAAGCTCAAGAAAAAACAAAGTTTTTACATTCTTTCTCTGTCGCTTGAAATAAAAAATCTGATCATGTCTTTGAAACATAAATAAAGTGGGGCACCTGGGTGTCTCAGTCGGTTAAGCGTCTGACTTCGGCTCAGGTCATGATCTCACAGCTCCTGAGTTCAAGCCCTGTGTCGGGCTCAGTGCTGACAGCTCAGAGCTCAGAGCTCACTTCGGATTCTGTGTCTCCCTCTCTCTCTGCTCCTTCCCAGATCAATCTCTGTCTCTCTCTCTCCTTCAAAAATAAATAAAAACATTAAAATAAAAAAAAAAAAAAGAAATGTAAATAAAGCCCACAACCACCTGCCTGAAGAAAAAAAAAAATGGAGGAGGTGGGGAAAGACCTTTTAAAAATACAAACTGCTAAAAGGGCTTTTTTTTTTTTTTTTTTTTTTTTTTTTTTTTTTTGCCAAAGCTCTGGCACTTCTGGTAAGAGGCTAAGATGTCCTAAAAAGTCCACCTTGGAGAAAACTTGTGTACATGCTCTATGTGTTTATGATGTAAATTTCTTTCTTTTTTTTTTTTTTTTTTTAATCACAGAGAGAGAGCAAGTATGAGCAGGGGAGAGGGCAGAGGGAGAGATGTGGGGCTCGATCCCACGACTCTGGGATCATGACCTGAAATGAAATCAAGAGTTGGATGCTCAACCAACTGAGCCACCCAGGCAGCCCCTATGATGTAGATTTTCTACCCTCATCTTCTCTAGGACCTAAAAGCCACTCTGTTTTGTGTGTGTGTTTTTTTTTTTAACATTTTTATTTTTGAGAGAGAGAATGTACCGTGTGCACATGTAAGTGGGGGAGGGGCAGACAGAGGGGGAGACAAAGGACCTGAAGCAGGCTCTGTGCTGATATCAGAGAGCACAACATGGGGCTCAAACCCATGAACCTCCAGATCATGACCCAACCCAAAGTCAGATGCTTAACCAACTGAGCCACCCACCAGACACCCTGAGCAACTCTTTGAAATACAAATTTTAGGGAAAAGTTTTCCATCGGGGAAGGGGGGCAGGGGGGAAAACGGAGATATTTGGAAATGGGGCCTATAGTGTCCTTGCCACAAATGTTAGTGAAAAACAAAAGCTCTAAGATTTTTGTTTGCATGTGTCTATTTGTGTGTTCATATGTCTTGTAAATGTGAGATATTTTCTCTACCTCCAGATAGTATTGCTAAAATTAATTTGTAAAAGAGCTCCATTAGGGTTAAGCATCTGAATCTTGATTTCAGCTCAGGTCATGATCTCAGTTGGTGAGTTCAAGTGCTGCGCTGGGCTCTTCGATGACAGCACGGAGCCTGCTTGGGATCCTCTCTCTCTGCCCTTCCCGTGCTTTTTCTCTCTCTCTCAAAATAAATAAATAAACTTAAAAAAATAAAAAGAATGGGTACTGCATTCAAAAAAAGAAGAGCTCTATTTAGTTGTTTTGAAGGCAAGGACTTACAAGAATTGGGCATTTTAAAACTCAGAAAAATAGAAACTAATGTTTTTCAAGTTCATGTGATCTCAGAAAATATTCAATATTAAAGCTATCTTATTAATTTATTTATTTAAATTTAAATCAAAGTTAGTTGACATATAGTGTAATAATGATTTCGAGAATAGAATTTAGTGATTCATCACTTACATAGAACACCCAGTGCTCATCCCAACAAGTGTGCTCCTTAATGCCCCTTGCCCATTTAGCCCATCCCCCCCATTCACAACCTCGCCAGCAGCCCTTAGCCTGTTCTTTGTATTTAAGAGTCTCTTATGGTTTGCCTCCCTTTCTGTTTCTATATTCTTTTTGCTTCCCTTTCCCTATATTCATCTGTTGTGTTTCTTAAATTCCACATATGAGAGAAATCATATGATATGTATTTCTCTGACTTCACTTATTTCGCTTAGGATAATACACTTTAGTTCCATCCACATTGCTGCAAATGGCAAGATTTCACTCTTTTTAATTGCCAAGTAATATTCCATTGTATATATCTTTATCTATAGATATAGATATATACACACCACATCTTCTGCATCCATTCATCAGTAGGTGAACATTTGGGCTCTTTCCATACTTTGGCTATTGTTGATAGCGCTGCAATAAACATTGGGGTACATAGGCCCCTTCGAATCAGCACTTCTGTATCCTTTGGATAAATACCTAGTAGTGATATTAAAGTATTTTAAATTTGGCTTATATAGATATGTCTTTAGAGTAATCAGCATTAAATATAAAACTTCTATTCTGCCTGTATTTATTGAAAGTCAAATAAGTTCATTTTTTGTAACTGAACTAATGTGAGTTCACTCCTTGGTGAGTTACAGATAGAAACTATACCAGGTGGAGTTGTGGCAAAAAGGAAATTTTATTTGCAGCAAATAAGGGGATCACAGGGAATAACTTCCAAAGCTGTGACTCCCTGCATGAAGTTGGATAAGTTCCTTTTATTTAGGTTAGGACTAATATTTAGATAGGAAAGACTTGTTATCATATGTAGAGGCAGGCATAAGGTTCCCATGCATCTTAAGGAAACATGTCTATACACACATTGTATGTTATGTAAATGAAGCTTGGGTTCCTCTTCTGTTCCTCCTTAGGTGGAGATTTTAGTACTATAACGAGGGCAAGAAAGTTGTCGATCATTCTGGAGGTCACTCCAGAGGGTTCAAAAGGGTCTGAGTGGTCTGGGCTGTTGGAATTCTTTGTCCTGGCAGCTGTTATTGCTTGAGGGGTAGTTCTGGTTTCCATAATGGGAACGCTGGCATAACAGTTCACAACTGCTTACTACTTAGTTTTTACTAGAAATTAAGATTTCCAAGAGTTAAGAATTCTAATACATGTAATTTAGGCCTACTGGAAATAATAAGGGAATGTCTTTGCATGGAAGGAAAATAAGATATGTGTGTTTGGTAAGAAAAAGTATAAGAAATAGAAATACATATTTGTTGAGAAAAAAGAAAAATTGTCCTAAAGTGAGGCTGGTTATTCAAAGAGGGAAAACTTAGGATAAAATCTGAATGTAAAAAAGAAAGTTGTAGAAGGTTTACAGAGAAGATATCATTGGAAAGGAATTTCATGTGTGGTCAGTACTGACTAAGGTTAGGATATATTTAAGTAAATGAATTTGTTTTAATATCGAAAGTCCATTGGTGGGATGCTGGGTGGCTCAGTCCGACTGTCCGACTCTTGGTTTCAGATCAGGTCATGATCTCAAGGTTCATGGATTGGAGCTACACTGGGCTCTGTGCTGACAGTGAGAGCCTGCTTGGGATTCTCCCTCCTTCTCTCTCTCTACCCCTTCCCAGCTTGCTCTCTTGCTCAAAAAAAGAAATAAAAATAAAAAATTAAAAAAAAAAAAACAAACAAACAGAAAAGTAGACTGGTGCAATATTAAATTTTGCTTGCTCTTTGTGAAAAGAACAAAGTTTTCTTGAACTATTGGTCTGCTGTTAATAAGGAATTGTAAACAAGTTTTTCCTTACCTTTAAAGTTATCTGCCTAGAAAACAAAGTTATTTGCCAGAATTATTTCCTATGTTTATCAGGTCTCTGATTACTCAAGAAAACTGAGTTCTAACATTAAAAGAGCTAAATTTTGCTCACAACTCTGTAATGTTCTGTATTTGCCTTTGGTATCTTTTATTGTCATTTTGGTTAAATGGATAATTACTGTTGTTGCATAATGATTTGTGATTCTGTTTAATCAAATGTTCAAACCTTTTGATATTTTTTGACATAATTCTCAAAATCAAATTCTAAAAAGAAGTATTTTGACTACAATCTAATTGAAATGTTCCAGAGGGTCCCTTGAACATTTCAATGATTTTGTGAGAGGGGGTATAGCTCATTGGTAGAGCATTTGACTGCAAAGATTTTGTGAGAAATTAAACTGATTACTTATTTGGTACATTAAATTACATATGAAGCATTGTCAAATAAGTGATATTAATCCTCTTAGATTATATTTGTGTAGATATATTATTAAAATAAGTATTTTTAGAAATTGAATGAAAAGTCCTAGAAATCTGATTCCTAGTATGTTATTATCTTGAAATGTTGTGTGTCACAGAAATAACCAAATTTCCTTATTAATTGCATTGTAACGAACTCTAGTAAGATCTTTATTCATGGCCATTTAAAAATATTTTTTTTCTTTACATTTATTTATTTTTGAGAGGCAGAGACAGAGCACAAGTTAGGGAGGGGCAGAGAGAGGAGACAGAATCCGAAGCAGGCTCCAGGCTCCGAGCTGTTAGCACAGAGCCCGACGTGGGGCTTGAACTCACAAACTGCGAGATCATGACCTGAGCTGAAGTCGGATGCTTGCTTAACCGACTGAGCCACCCAGGCGCCCCACTCATGGCCATTTTTAAGTCTTTTATTGTTTATAGACTGTTACACTTTTACTCAGATGCTTTTACAAAAGCTTCCTGCAAATGTGTTTCATTTTCAGTGAGACTGAGGGAAAGAACTGAGTACAAGCTGCTAATAACCTTAAGATTATAAAACTGAACTAGGTAAGAATTTCTGGGACTAGCAAAAAAAGTAGATTCAAACAAAACAAGAATTAACATGGTACTGAATGAACTGAGGAGGACAATTATGATTTTTATGACTTTTTGTTTGAAACATAATGGATTTTTTTTAATGTTTTGTTTTTCCAGTGTTAAGGCAATTTTAATCTTAAGCTAAATATACTTTTGTAAACATGTTGAAACATTTATCATTTTTTCTCCCTATGTGACCTCTCCAGAATTCAGAGACTTTCAGTATTCTTTTTTTTTTCTTTTTTTTGAGAGAGAGAGGGCTTGCACATCCATGCACCTGTATTCCTGCTTGCAAGTGGGCGAGGGGCAGTGGGAGAGAGAGAATCTTAAGCAGGCTCCACACCCAGTGTGGATTTACTTTCAAAATACATTTTTTTAATGATGGAAAAGCAAACAGAATGTAAATAAGTGTGAAACCCTGAGTTATTTAACTTTTTTTTTAGTTTTCTAAGGTAATGTTCTCCAGTGTCTGGTGTGTGTTCTTCACGGCTACACAAGACAATCCACTGGGGATATCAGAAGAAACTATCACATGTCTACTGATATTTTTATTTCATGCTGTGTATCTGTGTATTGGGGCACCTGGGTGGCTCAGTCGGTTAAGTGTCTGACTCTTGATTTTGGCTCAGGTCATGATCTCATGGTTCATGAATTCAAGCCCTACATCCGGCTTCCATACTATCAGTGTTCAGGATTCTCTGTCTCTGTCTGTCTGTCTGTCTGTCTGTCTCTTTCTCTGTTCCTCCCACACACTCTCTCTATATATAAAAAATAAACTTAAAAAAAATTCTGTGCACTATTTATAATATACATTATATATTACTATAGCAATATACATATGTAATGTAGAAATAAATAATATGCAAGATATTTTTTGAGAGTATTTTAAAGTTGGTTGACTTTGACTCAGTACCTTTTGATCTTATTTTGAGAATGCTGTGGGACAAACTTTCTTTTTCAAAAGGAACAAACTGAAATTATATCTAAAATATAAAATGTTAAATTATTGCATTTAGACTAGAAACCTTTACAATAATCATCAAATATACTAAAAATCACCAGAGTTCTATAAACATGCTAAATCAATGGTACTTATTTTTTGCAAATTGTTAAGATAATTATAGAGAATTTTTTAATGACATGAAAATAACATGAAGGAAAAATACCCCCAGACATCTAGTTTATCATTTTATGTATTTTCTTTTAACCTTTTTTATCTACTTTTTTTTACATAGGTGGAATCATAAGAATAGCTAAATCCCCTGCACTTTTCACTTGTAAAATACATAAATTCATAAAGTATAAAAATATCTGAATATATAAGATTAATAAATATAAAACAACTTATTTTGACATTTATGCCCTCGTGAACATTGAAATAAAGAAACTGATGGGGTGCCTGGGTGGCTTAGTCAGTTGGGCAACCGACTTCGGCCCAGGTCATGATCTCACAGCTTGTGAGTTCGAGCCCCGCGTCAGGGTCTGTGCTGACAGCTGAGAGCCTGGAGCCTGCTTCGGATTCTGTGTCTCCACCTCTCTCTGCCCCTCCCATGTTCATGCTCTGTTTCTCTCTCTCTCTCATTAATAAATAAAACGTAAAAAAAAAAAAAAAAAAGAAACTGATAATCAGGAAGAATTGTCTGATAACATTTCTAGTAAATCCATCCTAGATGGTTTTATAAGAAAATGAGAAAAGCCTCTAACATGCTGTTTAGATACACAGTATATTCTATACCAAGATGGCATTACTTAGATGTTTATGCTCTTGTTCTGTGAAGATCTTATTTCACAGCTATATTTCTGTTTCTGTGATATATATATTTGCACATGGCATATGTATATATAGATATACACACATACACGTACACGCACACACATGCACACATACACGCCAAAGAGACTAAGATCTATTAACCCAGAGGCATCTACCATAGGAAGCTATAGAGGTCTGAATATGCCGGGAGGTCTGAATACACAATGAATGTGTATTTCTTTCACAAGTACCTTCAAGCTGTTGGCTAGAATTTCTATTAAACAAACAAACAAACACATTAGTCTTTCTGTGTGAAAAATAGAAAGAATACATCAAAAGCCAGGTGTGTGGGACACCTGGGTGGCTCAGTCAGTTGAGTGTCCAACTCTTGATTTCAGCTCAGGTCATGATCCCAGGGCTGGCTCTGTGCTGAGTGTGGAGCCTGCTTGGGATTCTGTCTCTTTCTCTCTTTCTCTCTCTGCCCCTCTCCCCTTCTCGTTCTCTCTCTCTCTCTCTGTCTCCCTCCCTTTCTCTCTCTCTCTCTCTCTCTCTCAAAAAAAAAAAAAAAAAAAGCGAGGTGTGGCTGCAGGTTGAGGAAAGGCTGGAGTTACAGTAAAGCCAACAAAGTCAGTGAGGGAAAATAAAAGCAGATATCTCAAACAAAGAGGTACTACCAACAGCAGTCACTGAAAAAACATGTCAAACAAAATAAGCAGCTTAAGCTATAAAAAAATAAAAGAGATTGAAGCCACTCTGAAACACGAAACAACTATTTCCACCACTCTAATCCTTCTTTAAGTCATGTATTCCTTTCTTTGGTCATTTGTCCTAAATTACTGACAACAAATACTTTACAAGAGACAGCTAAAGTGAATTAATCTTTTAGCTTTCAGCGAAATGAGATGAGGATAACAAGAATTTAATGGATAAATCTTCGAATAAGTATGAGATTCAGTTAATATCTCAGTCAATGGATTTTTTTTTTTTAACGTTTATTTACTTTTGAGACAGAGAGAGACAGAGCATGAACGGCGGAGGGTCAGAGAGAGAGGGAGACACAGAATCTGAAACAGGCTGCAGGCTCTGAGCTGTCAGCACAGAGCCCGACGCGGGGCTCGAACTCACGGACCATGAGATCATGACCTGAGCCGAAGTCAGCCGCTTAACCAACTGAGCCACCCAGGTGCCCCCAGTCAATGGATTTTCAATACGCATAGTGAGAGAGTCTTACACCAATAAATATTAGGTTCTCTGAAGAAGCACAGCTTTAAGAAAAGTGTTTCTAGGGGGTGGCTGCCTAGTTCAGTCAGTAAGAACGGGCAACTCCTGATCTCGGGGTTGTGAGTTCAAGCCCCATGGTGGGTGTGGAGATTACTTTAAATAGATAGATAGACAGATAAATAAATAAATAAACAAATCTTTAAAAAAGTGTTTCTTTTCAATCCACTAAAACCAAATTTCACTGATCAGAGGCAGGATTAAAGCTAATATCCTTTATAATTTTCAACATTTTCAGGTTTAGATATTCTAATAATACCCCAAAATTTTCAATTTATGATGTTTAATAAATGTGAAATTTTAAAGTTATGATTCTCACTAGAGGGTAGATGATTATAACAAAAGGGGTATAAGTCTTCACTTGCCAAGGTTCTTTTGTTAATGGCAACAGGAATGTCTTCTAAAAAATATTGTTTATTTATTTGTTTATTTTTAAGATATTTATTTTTGAGAGAGAGAAGTGTGTGCGCAAGCACAAGACTGCGAGTTGGGGAGGGGCAAAGAGGGAGACAGAGGATCCAAATCAGGCTCTGTGCTGACAGCAGACAGCCGGATGTGGGCTCGAACTCACGGACGACGAGATCATGACCTGAGCTACAGTTGGATGCTTAACCGACTGAGCCAACCAGGCACCCCTAAAAATATATTTATTAAATGTTTATTTATTTATTTTGAAGAAAGAGAGAGCATGAGCAGGGGAGTGGCAGAGTGAGAGGGAGAGAAAGAATCCCAAGGAGGCTCCACGTTGAATGTGGAGGTGAATGTGGAGGCGGTGGAGGAGGGGGATGGGGAGGCTCCCTCCAGGACCTGACCACAATCAAGAGTCTGACACTCAACCAACTGAGCCACTCAAATGCCCCTAAAACTATTTTAATAATAGACTTAGGATGATAAGAATATTGCAGTAACGCCAGGCGCCTTTAGCTGCGTATGTTTGAAATTGCTGGCAAAAAAAGTATTAACATGATGTAAGATAGACTTGGAGCAATAATGTTTCTCAAATTAGAAGCACTCACCTAGGGGTGCCTGGTGGCTCAGTCGGTTAAGTGTCCGACTTCGGCTCAGGTCATGATCTCGTGGGTTCACTAGTTCGAGCCCCGTGTCGGGCTCTGTGCTGACAGCTTGGAGCCTGTAGCCTGCTCTGGATTCTGTGTCTCCCTCTCTCTCAGCCCCTCCCCCCATTCATGCTCTGTCTCTCTGTCTCAAAAAAAATAAACGTTAAAAAAAAAATTAAAAAAAAAAAAAAGAAGCACTCACCTAATCAATCCAATACAGAAAGTTAATTCACACGGTAACACACCTGTGCGCAACTCCCATTAAAAATATTATTCCTTCTGTAGTGTGGCAATACAATACTCATAATTTTTGTTTCCTTTATTTTCATAACTTGCCTTTATTCACCTTTTTTCTTTTTTGTAAAAATATCATGAGATACACTGCAGCAATGCTAAGGGAATCCATCATATGGCTCCTCGGAACTACATGTTGCTAAAATTTCGGTTATGGTCTCCTATGTGTTTTATAGACAAGCTGTCTCATTATGTATCATGTGCTTCATAACTGCCAATTTTAAATACCAGCTCTAAATAACACTGACGTGACAGATTCATCTTACTCTCTAAACCAGTTTTTTTTCAAGTGAGGTATTGAGCTATTTTAGAATCTTCCATTATTCAAATACATTTTCTTTCAGTGATCAAAAGGCAGGAATCTATCTAGAATAAGGGATGTGAGGAGATAGAAAAGTTAAAAGCTACAATGAATACTCCAAAAAGAGAGAAAGGGAGAGAGAACACAATGTTAGTTTGTTGTAAAGAGGATTAACCGTAATAACTACAACGTATTGAATATTTCCTATCTCCCAGGCACTGTTAAGCTTTTTACATAAGTAAGCTCTTTGTTCTTCACAAAACCCCTATGAGGTGAGCATTATTACCTGCTCCGAGATCACACGACCAGCAAGTAACAGCACTGGGAATTGAACCCACTTCTACTTGTCTCTAAGGTTTATCTCCTAATCACCATACACGCTGCCTTGAGTACAACATATATTGGAGATGGAATTCTGTAAGCACAATGACATGGCTCAGACTCACATGGGAGGTAGAGAATAAGAGTTTAATAGTTTACAACTCAAAATGGAAACCAGGAAGAAAACTGGGGAGGTGATAGATGAAACTCTGTAAATGAGCCCCAAAATCTAGCTAGAAATTCTTAGCACCTGTCTGGTATCTTGGGCAACAATACCTGCCTTAGACAAAGTAAAATAATCAGTCTGTAAGCAACCAATAAAACCAATACAAAAGCTGAGTACTGAAGTTGCAGAGACATTGATCAGAAAGATTCGTAAAATGTTTTGCATAAGTCATAAAACTTCGATATATTGCTGCAATACGTGACTTTCTTGAGAAAGTCTAGCAGAGCTGGCAAACTAGAATCCTGTCGCGTGCTCATTAGACCCATGTGCCAAAATGTTTTATATGTCATAAGAAGGATAATAATTTCTTGGAGATAATTCCAAAGTTTAAGAAGTTGAAATAGTGCCTACTGAGGATCTGAAATTATTTTTGTGAGTAACAAATGTAAGATGTGGGATCTCAGGTTGTAAGTTTGCATCCCATACTGGGTGGAGAGATTACTTAAAAAACAAAACCTTACGGGGTGCCTGCGTGGCTCAGTGGGTTAAGTGTCCTGACTTGGGCTCAGGTCACGATCTCGCAGTCCGTGATTTCAAGCCCTGCCTCAGCCACTGTGCTGACAGTTCAGAGCCTGGAGCCTACTTCAGATTCTGTGTCTCTTTCTCTCTCTACCCCTCCCCCACTCATGCTCTGTCTCTCTCTCTCTCAAAAATCAATAAGCATTAAAAAAATGAATAAATCTTAAAAGAAAAACAAAACAAATGCAAGATGCTGGACATGAAAGGCCACTTTAGTATTGGTAGTGAATTATGATAGTTGTAGTCTTTTTTCTGCCCAGTAGATATTTTCTCCCTGTTTTCTTGTGGAGAAATCCCACAGATAAGGCTGATTCCATAAAGCCTCTTCACCAAGCATACACCGCATATACCACCACCACCACCACCACCACCTTAAGGGTAAACAGATGGTGCATGGGGTGTCTGGGTGGCTCAGTTGGTTAAGGACGCAAACTCCTGGTTTTGGCTCAGGTCATGATCTCACAGTTCATGAGTTCAAGCGCCACGTCAGGATCTGTGCTGTCAGCACGGAGCCTGCTTGGGATTCTGTCTCCTTCTCTCTCTGCCCCTCCCCTGCTCACTATCTCTCTCTCAAAAATAAATAAATAATCGGGGACGCCTGGGTGGCTTCGTCAGTTAAGTGTCCGACTTCGGCTTAGGTCACAATCTCGTGTTTTGTGGGTTCAAGCCCCGGATTGGGCTCTGTGCTGACAGCTCAGAGCCTGGAGCCTTCTTCAAGATTCTGTGTCTCCCTCTCTCTCCAAACCTCCCCTGCTTGCACTCTGTCTCTCTCAAAATTAAATAAACATTAAAAAATAATTAAAAAAATAAATAAATAATCATTAAAAAAACAAAAACAAAAACACAGGGATTGGCCACATGGAGGGACCTAGCTGGGGCAGTCACAATCCTCTTCGGGACATTTGCCAACCATATTGAAGGAAAGGCATTTTCTGTTGTTGGGCTCTCCAGCTTTGAGGAAATATAAGCCGAAAGCTACAGATGGCCAACTCTGTCACCTGCCTATCTGAGATGTAGAAAAAGCCTAATGAGAACAAAGCCAAACACAGCAAGAAGGACATGCTGAGAGTAGGTGTATCACAGCACTCCAATGACATCATTTGAGACCCTGAATCTAGCTGTAGTTGAAGCTGGAGGCAATCTTGTGTTGCCCAGTTACACAGCCAACAGAAGTCCGTTTGTGTTTAGTTTAAGTTAGGTGTCCACTCCTTGCAAATAAAAGAGAACCCTGGCCATAGGTACATTACAAATATATACTATAAAGACAGCAATACCCAGATATTACTATAATCTTAGGCACCTGCATCTCAAGAGTCCGTAAACTCTGGCAAATGTACCAGAGCCTTTGTTAGGTAGGACGAAGCACAACTCCATCATGATGGCACTAATTTAAAATTTTTCTTTTATCCTGGAATGGATCATGCATACAAAAGGCTAAAAATGTATCTGCACAATTTGGAGAATACTAATAAAAGGAACATCTGTCCAATAACCCCCAGATTAAGAAATAGAAAATCACTTTGTGTCCTTCTCCAATTGTCTGAGAGACAAATATCTATTATTTGGGTTTGTGTTTCTTTAGTCTATACAAATGAAACTATATGGTGTTTTTTTTTCTGACTTGAATTTTTCTCTCAGCATTTTGTTTTTGAGAATCGTCTATGTCAACCTACAGAAAGAAGTTAATTAGTTTTCACTGTTATGTAGGTATTCTATTCTGGGAACATTGAGCAATTTACTTACCTATCTTACTATAGAAGGACACTTGGGTTTCCCAGTTTTTTCGATTACAAACAATGCTTTTATGGTCATTTTTGTACATGCTTTTGGGGCACATGTGTAAGAGATGCCTTCAGCTGTACTTAGGAGTGGAAATGGTGGCATGTTGGTTATACTTGTGATCTCTTTTTCTAGAAAATGCCAAATTACTTTTCAAAACAGTTGTAGTAATTTAGACTCCTACCAGCAATGTATCCAAGTTCTGATTGTTCCACATATTCTTCCCAATGCCTGATATTAGCCAACTTAAAATTTTTGCCAGTCTGGATGTAGTTAAATAGTATCTTTGTTGGGCTTCAATTTTCATTTCCCTGATTATAGTTTGAACAAATTTTTATATGGTTATTAGCCATTGGTTTCTTCTTTGATGAAATGCCTGTTTGTGTCTTTTGTTTTTTGTATTAGATTCTCTTATTAACTCACAATCTTGTATTTATTCTGATTACTAATCTTTTGTGGGTTTTATTGACATCTCAGAAGGCCCACCACATGGAAGTTTTGCAGTAGGGGAGTTGCAGTGGGCTCAACTCTGAATCCAAGGACAAGTGGAGCAGGACAGAGGTCAGTGGATGGAAATTTACTAAGAACAAACATGGGGGTAAAAGGGATTCTTGCCAGATCAACTCAACAAGGATTCTTGCTGAAGGTAGGTCAGGATGATAAGATAGGAAGGGTGCAGGATGAGGAATCTGATCCAATGTTGAAGGTGATCAAATACCAAGGGTAGGAGATTTTTCACTAAACTGACTAATCAAAATTCTTGCTACAACTGGACTAAGCTGCCAAGAACACAGCCCAAGGTTGGACCCAGTTGAGAAGAGGGCTCAAGGAGTCTGACTCAGGCTTGGTGTAGGAGAGTCTCTGTCAGTGGCTGTGATGTCTGTCTCTTGACGTGACGGTTAAAATATCAGCTTTTTCTAGCCTCACATTGTGGAAATCTAAGGTTGTTTCATGCTAACTTTCCTTGTTATCCTGAACTAGCAACAATTAAAACTGCAATGTTCAGGGATGCCTGGGTGGCTCAGTCGGTTAAGCATCTGATTCTTGATCTCAGCTCGGGTCACAGTCTCATGGTTCATGAGCTCGAGCCCTACATCGGGCTGTATACTGTCAGCGTGGAGGCTGCTTGGGATTCTCTCTCTCCCTCTCTCTCTCTGTCTCTCCCCCGCTTGCACACTCACTCTTCTCTCTCAGAATCAATAAATAAACTTTAAAAAAATGCAATGTTCAAACTACAGGTTAAAAGCCTACGGTCTTCCAATTGCAGTTCATCTTTCAGCAACAATTTTAGTGTCGGGCAGCCACTTTTATTCTTACTGACTAGCCTAGGGCATGAATCTGTAATAACAGCTTCAAAGACAATGGAATGGCCATGCTCCAAATGAATCTCAAAATACAGGCACATCCCATTGTTTGGAAGTCTGCATTATGCCACTTCACTTATATGGGAGACCTACAATAGTATCTGTCTTTGCTAACTGAAAGAAATCGAAATGGGACTTTCATTTTAGGCCATTTTGGGTTATGAAAGTTTTCATAAGGAACACTCTACTTTCAGGTAGCAGTGCGGGGGTGGGGAGGGGAACCTGTAATGGGGTTTGTCCTGTTACCAGATGTGGGTGCGTCAGAGTAGGTGTTGAAATGAAAAGCAAATAGATTTGGGCCAAAGAATGCTAACACTTCTCCTCCTCAATGGTAATCTGACTATCCAGTAATGCCTCCTTATTGTATTTGGCAATGTTGAACTACCTGAAGGTTAAGAAGTCCTCTCACCCTTTTTTGAAAGTCACATACTGCAGGGAACCACCCTTTGGGGCACAAGACGGGTAAGGTGCCTGCCTTGTTTACATAGGACACTGCCAAACACAGACGCTCCAAATTCCCACTTTTTGCCTCATGAGTGACTAGCTGAACTAATTTTGTCCTTACTGATTAACAGGAATAAAATGATATTAAGCAAACCCTGGTTAAGCTTCTTTCCATCCCCCAGGACACTGAACTTTGGCTCACCCTGATGCTGAGTCAGCACGCAGCCAGCCCCCTCCTTAAGGACAAGTTCCTGGAAAGAGGCTGGTCTCTGGGTAAAATATTCTCTCCATCTCCTGTCCCCATACCCGGTTCTCTCTACCTTTGTTCATTTGCTGTATAAAAGAAAAACACTTTTTGCCCAACTTTTGAGATGCTTGCAAGCCTTATGGTGAGGGGTTCTCCTTACTGTAGCAGCCCCACCCCCCACTGGATACTTGTTTCAGATTGGTTTTTCCTCTGACATAATCTGTCTTTGAATATGGTATTTTTAAAATATATATTTTTTATTTTAGAAAGGGAGAGAGAGAGTACAGGTGAGGGAGAAGGAAGAGGAAGAGGGTGAGGGAGAAGGTGAGAGAGAGAGAGAGAGAGAGAGAGCGAGCGAGAGAGAGAGTCCCAAGCAGGCTCCATGCTCAGTGCAGAGCCTGATGTGGGGCTCGATCCCATGACCCTGGGATCATGACCTGAGCCAAAATCAAGAGTAGGACATTCAACCAATTGAGCCAGCCAGGCACCCCTAATATGACATTTCTTAAACTGATTTCCCATTATTTCATCCTAGATAGGTGTTTTCTGAGTATCTCGCACCTGCCATCTCCTTTCTTTCCATTGCCACTGCTCTTGTCCAGACCCTTATTAACCTTATCCTGGCCCATTATGTACTGATCTCCTCAGCCTCCAATTTTATTTACCTTTTCATATTGCTACTAAGTCTATCTTTCTAAAGATTATTCCTCCAATTCTTTTTTTTTTTTTCGCTCCTTTTTTGCCTAAGAATAAAGTCCAAATTCCTTAGTGTAGCATTTGTTTTTCTACAGCAAGGACTAACCTCATCTCTTCCTCCCATGAACCCTTCCAGCTGTTTCTAAAACCTGCCTTTTTTCTCCAGTCTCATTGTGTTGTCCATTTACTTTTTCTGTACCTCCAATGTTTTTTCTCCCAAATCCTCCTTTCCCTGAATTCCTTTTCTTTTCTTTTCTCTATTATTTATTTATTTACTTACTTACTTAAGACAGAGAGGGAAAGAGCATGAGCAGGGGAGAGGGGCTAAGGGAGAGAGAGAATCCCAAGCAGGCTCCCCATTCAGCATGGAGCCTGACTCAGGGCTCTATCCCACAACTCTTGGACCATGACCTGAGCCCAAATCAAAAGCCGGAAGTTCAACTGACTGAGCCACCCAGGTGCCCTAGGCCCCTCCCTGAATTTTTATCCAAAACAAATGCTATTCCTTCCCTGTTTGGGAATCAATCTCTTCCATTATTATTCCCCTGACACTGTGTCTGTACCTTCATTAAAGCATTTAAGATAGTTGTTGTTTAAAAAAAAATTTTTTTTTAAGTTTATTTATTTTGAGAGAGAGGGAAGACAGGGCAGAGCAGGCTCTGTGCTGACAGCAGATGTGGGTTCAAACCCATGAACAGTGAGATCATGACCTGAGCCAAAATCAAGAGTTGGACGCTTAACCGACTGAACCACCCAGGTGCTCCTAAACTAGTTGTCTTTTATTACAGCAACTTGTATACATTTTAAAATCTGTCCTTCTAGATTATAAGCTTTTTGAGGGCAAGACAGTATCTTATTCCTCTGTGTATCTTCTCTGGCCCTTAGCCTAATACCTCACACTTGGAAAGCACTCAATATTCATTTTGTTAATTAAAACAAATGGAAAACTATTCTATTTCCTTTGTGGTTCCATGTAACGTTTTCTGTAATGTATGTTTATCATCTCTAATGACCAACGGAATATAATGTGAGTGTTCAGGACTCAGAAGTCCATTGAATGTTGTTTACTATAAGGCAGAAGATAGACTCTCCTAAATATGACGGTAATAAGAGAATAGCGAAGACTGATCCAGCCGTTCTGAGAGTTCTTGGGAGGCAAGACAGCATAATGTGTTAAGAGTGTGGGTTCTGGTTTCAGATGTCTGAAACCAGGTTGTGCCACTCACTAGCTGTGTGACCTTGAGCATATTCCATGTTTCCGAGCCCCAATTTTTCTTTTGTAGGATGAAGACAGAAAGATCTGGGGCGACTGGGTGGCTCAGTCATTGAGCATCTGACTCTTGATTCGGCTCAGGTCACGATCCCAGGGTCATGGGATTGAGTCCTATGTCTGGCTCCACAGTGAACATGGAGCTTACCTAAGATTCTCTCTCTCTCTCTCTCCCTCTGCCCCTCTCCCCTGCTCATGCTTTCTCTCCCTAAAATAAAAATTAAAGTTTTTTTAAGTGTTTATTTATTTTTGAGAAGGAAAGAGATGGAGCAGAGGAGGGGCAGAGTGAAAGGGAGACAGAGAATCCGAAGTAAGACGCTAAACCAACTGAGCCACCCAGGTGCCCCTGTCTCAAATAAAACTTTTTTTAATTCTTAAAAAAAAGAGAGAGAGAGATGGGCTTCTGGGTGGCTCAGTCATTTGAGGGTCCAACTCTTGATTTCAGCTCATGTCATGGTCTCATGGTTTGTGAGTTTGAGCCCTATGTCAGGCTCTGTGCTAATAGTGTGGAGCCTGTTTGGGATTCTCTCTCCCTCTCTCACGCCCCTCTCCCACTCACACTCTCTCTTTCTCTCTCTCTCAAATAAATATGGTTAAAAAAAAAAGGATAAGTGACTTTGGAGTGAGCGCATGTGGGCCATGGTAGGAGAGACAGGCATGGGTAGAATGATGAAAACCTCATATGTGAATAGCGTCTGGTTTCCCTCACTCTGTCGAAGTCCCCTCAACTTGCATACATCGTGGCGGGGAGGGAGAAGAAAACAAAAAGCCAGGTACGTTGCCAACCAGGCTCTGTGAGACCAAAGTTCTGAGGAAGCTAGGCCTCAATCACCTGTTTTTCTTTGCCTGCACTAGACAACCTGAATTTAGTTTGTCGTGAATCCCCAAGTAAAATTTGAACTTTATCCTGAAGGCAATGGGGAAAAGCGGAAGGATTTTAAGCAGGACAGGACTGGGATCAACTTCGCCTTTCAGAAAGCAGCTGCAAAAGCAGCGTGGGGAAGAGATTTGAGGGGTGGCGAATGCTGGCAGAGGTACGACGAAGACAGTGCGCTGTCTGAACATGCTGAGTTGGAGAACACGATGCGTATTTGAATAGTGATGTTAAGATGACAGTAAGAGATGGGATTCAGCTCTTTAAATAAAAGTTCCAAGGTATATTTTGCCCTCAGCGCACCCTCAGTACGATTTCATGTAACTACTACAATTATATGTTTGTAGTTGTTAATTCACTTGACAGTTTAAAAATTTCTTACCTATACTATGTCATTTTAGCTTTTCCATGATCCTGTAAGGTAGACAGAACTGCTGGTCCTCCCATTTTGCAGTGAGGATTTATGCCTCTGAGATTAGAAGTGATTCATTTGTCTAGGATCACAGAGGAAGTCAGGGCAGGGCCACGCCCTGAACCCAGCTCCAGGAGTATGTTCTCTCAGCGGGGAACTGCATGCACTCCCAGTAACCCATCAACTCTCATTCAGCGTCTACCCCACTCTTAGCACTATTTTAGCGGAAATAAAAAAGAATTAGACAATCAGCACAGAGACAACAGCACTGATTGCTGGCAAAGTTGTAGACCAGCAGTCAGATCTGGCTTCCGGTTCTAATTCCACCTCTAACCACCTGTTTGATTGTATTTTATTTGAAGATAACAGAAACCCATTTCAAATGGACTTCAAGAGAAAGGGGAATTGACTGGTTCATGAAATCCAAGGAAGGTGTGAACAGTCCAGGATCAGGAAAGGTGAGACTGCAGAGACAGCTCTTGGGAACAAGTGGAAAGGGGAGGCTCGAACCTTGTCAGGAGTCTTCAAATTTGATTTTTTGTTTCTGTTGCTGTCCGTGTGGCAGTTTCACTTTCTCCCTGCTGCTAACTAGCTTTCTCTAAAGGAAGAAATATGTCTACTATGTTTCTGATTTTAGAAGTGAAAGCTTTAGCCGTTGGAGAGAGATCACTCCAATCCTTCATGGGACTCAAGTAAGAAAGTGTCAAGGACACATCCCCAAAGGCAAGGGAATTAAAAGCAAAAATGAACTACTGGGACTTTATGAAGATAAAAAGCTTCTGCACAGCAAAGGAAACAGCCAACAAAACTAAAAGGCAACCAACGGAATGGGAAAAGATATTTGCAAATGACATATCGGACAAAGGGCTAGTATCCAAAATCTATAAAGAGCTCACCAAACTCCACACCCAAAAAACAAATAACCCAGTGAAGAAATGGGCAGAAAACATGAATAGACACTTCTCTAAAGAAGACATCCGGATGGCCAACAGGCACATGAAAAGATGCTCAACATCGCTCCAACATCGCAGGGAAATACAAATCAAAACCACACTCAGATATCACCTCACGCCAGTCAGAGTGGCCAAAATGAACAAAACAGGAGACTATAGATGCTGGTGAGGATGTGGAGAAACGGGAACCCTCTTGCACTGTTGGTGGGAATGCAAATTGGTGCAGCTACTCTGGAAAACAGTGTTGGAGGTTCCTCAAAAAATTAAAAATAGACCTACCCTATGACCCAGCAGTAGCACTGCTAGGAATTTACCCAAGGGATACAGGAGTACTGATGCATAGGGGCACTTGTACCCCAATATTTATAACAGCACTCTCAACAATAGCCAAATTATGGAAAGAGCCTAAATGTCCATCAACTGATGAATGGATAAAGAAATTGTGGTTTATATACACAATGGAGTACTACGAGGCAATGAGAAAGAATGAAATATGCCCCTTTGTAGCAACATGGATGGAACTGGAGAGTGTTATGCTAAGTGAAATAAGCCATACAGAGAAAGACAGATACCATATGGTTTCACTCTTATGTGGATCCTGAGAAACTTAACAGAAACCCATGGGGGAGGGGAAGGGAAAAAAAAAAAAAAAAGGAGGTTAGAGTGGGAGAGAGCCAAAGCATAAGAGACTCTTAAAAACTGAGAACAAACTGAGGGTTGATGGGGGGTGGGAGGGAGGGGAGGGTGGGTGATGGGTATTGAGGAGGGCACCTTTTGGGATGAGCACTGGGTGTTATATGGAAACCAATTTGACAATAAATTTCATATACTGAAAAAAAAATTTAAGAAAATTAAATTAAAAGAAAAAAAAAAAAAGAAAGTGTCAAGGAACCTGTTGCTCCCCTGGCCCAGGAGAAGGTGAGTGTCTAACCTGTGGTTACTGGAGGAATCAATTCCACAGAGTGCTAGCAAGATTAACTTAGGTGTTCATTTTCTTAAGTACTTTATGAAAGACATGAGCCTTGAATATGGGCATTATTATATAGCTAGGGAGAAGGAAAGAAAACCAGAGTTTCACCTAGAGAAGGAGGTTTGGAGTTGTTGACGTGGGTGGCCTATAAATAAAAGACAAGCCTGATTGGAGGGGAGGCCGCATCCTTGTTCCCACAGAAAATCACATTGGATTGCCAAAGGAGGAACTGAGCATGATGACAGGTCTAAAAGGTAAACGCAGGATTGGCGCTCTTGGGTGGCTCAGTCAGTTAAGCGGCCAACTTCAGCTCAGGTCATGATCTCGTGCTCCATGAGTTTGAGCCCCGTGTTGAGCTCTGTGCTGACAGCTCAGAGCCTGGAGCCTGCTTCGGATTCTCTGTCTTTCCCTCTCTCTGCCCGTCCTATGCTCATGCTCTATCTCTCAAAAGTAAATAAAAAAATGTTAAAAAAAATTTTTTAAATAAAATGAAATAAAAGGTAAACACAGGGGTGACTGTCTGACTCTGGATTTTGGCTCAGGTCATGATCTTGAAGTTGGTGAGGTTGAACCCTGTGTCAGGCTCTGTGCTGACAGCATGTAGCCTGTTTGCAGTTCTCTCTCTCCCCTCTCTCTCTCTGTCCTTCCCCAACTCTCTCTCTCTCAAAAAATAATAAAATAAAACTTATAAACTGAAAAAAAAATAATAAAAGGTAAACACAGGGCACCTGGGTGGCTCACTTGGTTAAGCGACTGACTCTTGATTTTGGCTCAGGTTATGATCTCACAGTCATGGGATTGAGCCCTGTGTCAGACTCTGAGCCCAGCATGGAGCCTGCTTAAGATTCCCTCCCTCTCTCTCTCTCTCTCTCTCTCTCTCTCCTTCTGTTCCTCCCTGCTTGCGGGTGTGAACGCATTCTCTCTCTCAAAATAAATAAAATTTAAAATTAAAAAAAATTTTTGAAGCATTTAATAAAAGGTAAACACAGAATTTGTTTTGGTTGAAGCAGCTGTTACAGGTTTCTTGTATAAATGCAACTGTGACTCTGAAACTCTCTTCTGTAACATAGACCTTCAATCATTTCTTAGAATGCTCCTTCCTTGTCAACTGAACTTGGCTTAGAGTTGTGGCAGTGGGAATAAAGAAGAATGGGTGACAGAATTCAGAGAAGGAAAACTCGAGAGATAATACCCAGTCACCTAATCTGGGAGCCTATAAAAAAGATGACAGCTCTTGATAGCACCCTCAGTGACTATTTGAACATAAGCATATTGGAAAGCAGGAGAAGTGTCTTAATAACATTGTATCTCCAGGAATCTGGCATAGTTGGTGCTTAATTTACAAGATTAATAAACTGCATGACTCTCATATAATGAGATTAATATAATGGCTTCTAAGCCTCTTCTAGCAATGCAATTCTTTGAATCCATTTCCAATTCTGATCTTAAAACTCTTCAAAGTCCTCAAATACCCACATACAAAAAAACTTGTTTTTTAATTTTTTTAATGTTTATTTATTTTTGAGACAGAGAGAGACAGAGCATGAGCAGGGGAGGGACAGAGAGAGAGGGAGACACAGAATCTAAAGCAGGCTCCAGGCTCTGAGCTGTCAGCACAGAGCCCGATGCAGGGCTGGAACCCATGAACTGTGAAATCATGACCTGAAATGAAGTTGGATGTTTAACCAACTGAGACACCCTGGCACCCCAAAACTTGTTTTTTAAAAGGTTAAGATGGCAAATTTTATGTTACGTATTTTTTTTAATGTTTATTTATTTTTGAGACAGAGAGAGACAGAGCATGAACAGGGGAGGGTCAGAGAGAGGGAGACACAGACTCTGAAATAGGCTCCAGGTTCTGAGCTGTCAGCACAGAGCCCGATGCGGGGCTCGAACCCACGGACCGTGAGATTGTGACCTGAGCCGAAGTCGGACGCCTAACCGACTGAGCCACCCAGGCGCCCCTTATGTTATGTAGTTTTGGCCACAATAAAAGCCCCAAAAAGTTAGGCTGTTGATTCTACTGTACTTTCAAAAACCTACATTTGAAAATATACCAGTTGTGGCAAGATGACAGCATAGGGCAATCCTGCACTCACCTCCTCCCTCCAAAACACCAAATCTACAGCTACATATGGATCATTTCTCTCTGAAAAAGATCCGAAAAGTAGATGGACTGCTTCTCCACAAAAAAAGATAAAAAGACAAGTAGGGGAGGTAGAGACACAGTCTTGGCAAAAACCTCATTCCCAGCTCAGCGATGCACGAGGCGGGGGAATCTCACCTGTATGGTACTTCTCCCAGAGGAGTGAGGGGCTGGTGTTCCCATCAAGCACCCCAACTCCTGGGATCTGCCCCAGGGAGATGAGCCCTCAGAACGTCTGACTTAGAAGACAAACAGGGCTGATGTCCCAGGGACCCAAAGTGCCAGAGGCAACTGAGATTATCTTTTTTTAAAGGGCTCACCTGCCCTGAGACCCAGAGAAAAAACATCAGGCTGAAAAGTGCCTAGTCTATACGTGGAGGAGACTCATTTGCTAATATAAAAGCATCTGCTTGAGGGGCAGGGAACAGCTGAAATACCCCCAGAGAAGGAGTGCTGGCAGATGGCAGGTGCATCGTCCAGCTCTCCTGCTGGCACAGGTAGCAAACTCCAAGGCCTCACCCTCCTGCTGCCTTACTGACACAGGTGGGAGTGAGCAGCGGTGGCACGAGGCCACTGCCTTGCTGGTGGTGGCAGCACTCCCCCGCTTCCTGGCCAGGTTGGGCAGACAGAGAGCTGTGGCATTGTCCCGCTCCTGGTGTGAAGCTGGTTCAAGCACACGGACAAGGTGCTCTCCCACTGGTTCCTGAAACCCCCGGGTGTGTACAGCCAAGACATTTTCCAGCTGCCTTTCGAATGCCCGTGAGAATGCCTCTACTCCTCACACTCTCCAGCTGCCTTGCTAAAGCTAGTGGGTGTGTGCGATACATACAGGGGATGCCCCTTGGTCACCTGGTCCTGGTGGCCAAAGGGACTGGCATTCCTGGGCTCCACAGGAATGTAATGGTTGGAAATACAGTTCTTGGTTGGTCACCACCCCCGGGGTGCTGCATAGGCAGCGAACTGAAACACAACCCCAGTCTTATGAAAAAGGACTATTTACTTAGCGGAGCTGCAGCCTGAGGGACAGGCTTTAGGTTTCTGAAACATCTAGAGGCTATGTAGGTGTTCCCAGAGAATATAAGCAAGAAGACACCATCCTCCACGCTCCTTTGGCCTCACTACAGCTCAACAAGACATCCCAGAAGGGAGCTCATTCACTTGTCTGGAGTCCCAATTTTTGTAACTGTCACTCAGGGTATACCTCCTGATCTCCTGGTCTTGACGCCAGCAGGGATTATGATTGCAGCCCCACAGGACTATATACCTTTGCTTCCTTTAAAAACTGCTACTGGGGTGCCTGGCTGGCTCCATCAGTAGAGCACGCGACTCTTGATCTCAGGGTTGTGAGTCTGAGTCTCACATGGGTGTAGAGATTACTTAAAAATAAAATCTTTTCAAAAAATTTTATTTTAGGGGCACCTGGGTGGCTCAGTCGGTTAGGCGTCCGACTTCGGCTCAGGTCATGATCTTGCTGTCCGTGAGTTCCAGCCCCGCATCAGGCTCTGTGCTGACAGCTCAGAGCCTGGAGCCTGCTTCAGATTCTGTGTCTCCCTCTCTCTCTGCCCCTCTCCCGCTCATGCTCTGTCTCTCTCTCTGTCAATAATCAATAAACACTTAAAAAATTAAAATTAAAAAAAAATTTATTTTAAAGTTTATTTATTGACAGAGAGAGCAGGGGAAGGGCAGGGGGAGAGAGAGAATCCCAAGCAGGCTCCTCACTGCCACCATGGAGCCTGACTAGGGGCTCAAACCCATGAACCATGAGATCATGATCTGAGCTGAAATCAAGAGTTGAATGCTTAACCGACTGGTCACCCAGGTGCCCCAAAAATAAAATCTTAAAAAAAAAAAAAAGGAAAAAAAAAAGCTGCTACCTGAGGGCCTGGCTTCCAGTCAGCTTGAAACTAGATGGTAAATGAGAGTCCTCCCTTGGAACACTAATAGGTCTTGGCATGTCCTCAATAACAGGACGTATCAGAATAAATCAGCAGTGTAGTCAATCACAAAGGTTCCAGAGACAACCAAGAACTGGGGCAAAGTTGAACTAGAACATTTATCACCTACATAAGGCCATGCCTTCAAGACTGGGAGAAGTAGTTATTTTGCCTAATGTATAGAAGCAAACAGAGAGTCAAGCAAAATGAAAAGTGTGCTGCAAATGAAAGAGCAACACAAAACCTCAGAAAAAGACCTTAATGATACGAAGATAAGTATTCTACCCTATAAAGATTCAAAGTAATGGTCATAACGATGCTCAGTGAACTTGGAAGAACAATGAACACGCTGAGAACTTCAAGAAAGAGGTAAAAAATATTTTAAAAGTACCAACAGGAGTTGCAGAACCGAAGAATACAATAACTGAACTGAAAAATAAACATCTATAGAGGGATTCAACAGCAAACTGGATGAAGTAGAGTGAATCAGTAAGTACTCAGACAAAGCAATGGAATTTACCCAGACATACCAGCAAAAAGAAAAAAAAAAAAAGAAACATGCAAGTAATTTAAGAAACCTAGGGGTGCCTGGGTGGCTCAGTCAGTGAAGCAGCAGACTTCAGCTCAGGTCATGATCACGCGGATTGTGGGTTCGAGCCCTGCATCAGGCTCTTTGTTGACAGCTCACAGCATGGAGCCTGCTTCGGATTCTGGGTCTCCCTCTCTCTCTGCTGCTCTGCTGCTCACAGTCTCTCTTTGTCTCTCAAAAAATGAATGAAAACATTAAAAAAAAAAAAAAAGTAAAAAAAAAATATATATAAAAAGAAACCCATGGGGCAGGGGCACCTGAGTGGCTCAGTCGGTTAAGTGTCCGACTTCGGCTCAGGTCATGATCTCATGGTTTGTGAGTTCAGGCCCCATGTTAGGCTCTATGCTGACAGCTCAGAGCCTGGAGCCTGCTTTGTAGTCTGTGTCTCCTTTTCTCTCTGCACTCCCCGCCCCTGCCCTAGTTCTCTGTCTCTCTCTCTCAAAAATAAATAAACCTTAAAAAAAAAAAAAAAAAGAAAAAAGAAACCTATGGGGCAACGTCAAGTGGAATAACATCCACATTGCAGGGGGCCCAGAAGGAGAAGAGAGAGACAAAGGGGCAGAAAACTTCCCTAACCTGTGAAAGGAAACATCCAGGTTCAGGAATCTCAGAGAGTTCCAAATAAGATAACCAAAAGGGATCCACATTAAGACACATAATTAAAATAACAAAAGTCAAAGAAAAGGAGAGACTCTTAAAAGCAGCCAGAGAAAAACAAGTTGTTGTGTGCAGGTGAAATCCTATAAAACTATCAGCAGATTTCTCAGCAGAAACATTGTTGACCAGAGGGAAGAAGCATGACTATTCAAAGTGCTAAAAGGAAAAACTTCCAACCAAGAATACGCCACCCAGCAAGATTATCATTCAGAATAGAAGGTGAGATAAGAGTTTTCCAGACAAGCAAAAACTAAAGGAGTTCATCACTACTAAATCAGACTTAGAGGAGATGTTAAGGAGATTTTTTTCTTTCTTTCTTTCTTTCTTTCTTTCTTTCTTTCTTTCTTTCTTTCTGCCTTTTTTTTTAAATGTTTATTTATTTTTGAGACAGAGAGAGACAGAGCATGAACGGGGGTGGGTCAGAGAGAGAGGGAGACACAGAATTTGAAACAGGCTCCAGGCTCTGAGCGGTCAGCACAGAGCCCGACGCGGGGCTCGAACTCACAGACCGTGAGATCATGACCTGAGCCGAAGTTGGACGCTTAACCGACTGAGCCACCCAGGTGCCCCTCTTTCTTTTTTTTTTTAATGTTTATTTATTCCTGAGAAAGAGAGACAGAGCATGAGCGGGGGAGGGTCAAAGAGAGAGAGAGAGAGAGAGAGAGAGAGAGAGAGACAGACAGACAGAGACAGAAAGAGAGAGAGAGAGAGAGAGAGAGACAGAATCCAAAGCAGGCTTCAGGCTCTAAGCTGTCAGCACTGCACCTGATGCGGGGCTTGAACCCACGAACTATGAGATCATGAACTGAGCTGAAGTCAAATGCCTAACTGGCCACTCAGGTGCCCCTCATTTTTTTTTTTTTTTTTTAAGTAGGCTTCATGCCCAACACAGAGCCCAACATGGGGCTTGAACTCATGATCCTGAGATCAAGACCTAAGCTGAGATCAAGAGTCAGAAGCTTAACCAACTGAGATACCCAGGTGCCCCATTAAGGAGATTTCTTTAATCTGAAAAGAAGTAGCACTAATTAATACAAGAAAACATATGAAAGTAAAAATCTCACTGTAGAAGGCAAATACATACAAGGTAGTGGATTAAATACTTATAAAGTGACTATGAAGGTTAAAAGACAAAACTGGTGGGGCACCTGGGTAGCTCAGTTGAGCATCAGGCATCTAGCATCTTGATTTTGGCTCAGGTCATGATCCCAGGGTCATGGGATCAAGTGCTGTGTCAGGCTCCATGCTGAGCCTACTCCATGCTCAGCACGGAGCCTGCTTAAGATTCTCTCTCCCCTGCCCCTCTCCTTCATTCGCACACTCTCTCCCTAAAATAAAAAAAAATTAAAAATAAAAAGAAAGTAGTAAAATTAAACTACAATAGTTAAAGGATACATAAGATACAAAGATGTAAAATGCGATGTCAAAAACAAAATGTTGAGGGGAAGAGAGCAAACTTGTAGTTTTAGAAAGTGTTCAAATTTACCCATGGGGCACCTGGGTGGCTCAGTTGGTAAGCGTCCGACTTCAGCTCAGGTCATGATCTCGCGGTCTGTGAGCTCGAGCCCCGCGTCGGGCTCTGTGCTGACAGCTCAGAGCCTGGAGCTTGCTTCAGATTCTGTGTCTCCCTCTCTCTCTCTCAAAAATAAATAAACATTAAAAAAAATTAAAAAAAAAAACCTCACAGTAAACATGAAACAAAAACTTATAGAAAATACACCAAAGAAAATGAGAAAGTAAACTAAACATAACACTGAAGAAAGTTATCAAACCACAAGGGAAGAAAGAGACAAAGAAAGGGACTGAGAGGAACTATAAAAACAGCCAGAAAAAAAAATGACAATACATACCTATCAATAATCACTTTAAATGTAATTGGATCATGTTCTCCACTCAAAATGAATGGGTGGCTGAATGAATAAAGAAACAAGACACATCTATATACTGCTGAGAAGAGACTCACTTCAGAAGTAAAAATACACACAGACTGAAAGTGAAGGGATAGAAAAAGATATTCCATGCTAACGGAAACAAAAAGAAAACTAGTACAGCTATTCTTGTATCAGACAAAATAGACTTTATTTATTTATTTATTTTTAAAGTAGGCTCCACGCCCAACATGGAGCTTGAACTCATGACCCTGAGATCAAGCATCACATGCTCCACTGACTGAGCCAGCCAGGTGCCCCCAGACAAAATAGACTTTAAAGCAAAGATTGTAATAAAAGATAAGGAGGGACACTATATAATGATAAAAGGGTCAATCTAGCAAAAAGATATAACATTTATAAGTACATATGCAGCCAATATAGGAGCACTAAAATATATAAAGCAAATATTAATGGACCAAAAGGGAGAAATTGATGACAACACAGTAATAATAGAGGACCTTCACACTCCACTTACATCAATGGATAAATTATATAGATAGGAAATCAACAAGAAAACATCAGCTTTTGGGGCACATGGGTGGCTCAGTTGGTTTAGCATCCAACTCTTATCAATAAGGTTGCTTATGTTTATGAGTAATTGTTTTATATATTTGGGGGCTCCTGTATTTGGCGCATAGACATTTATAACTGTTAGCTCTTCCTGATGGATAGACCCTGTAATTATTATATAATGCCCTTCTTCATCTCGTTACAGCCTTTAATTTAAAGTCTAGTTTGTCTGATATAAGTATGGCTACTCCAGCTTTCTTTTGGCTTCCAGTAGCATGATAAATAGTTCTTCACCCCCTCACTCTCAATCTAAAGGTGTCCTCGGGTCTAAAATGAGTCTCTTGTAGACAGCAAATAGATGGGTCTTGTTTTTTTATCCATTCTGATACCCTATGTCTTTTGGTTGGCGCATTTAGTCCATTTACATTCAGTGTTATTATAGAAAGATACAGGTTTAGAGTCATTGTGATGTCTGTATGTTTTATGCTTGTAGCGATGTCTCTGGTACTTTGTCTCACAGGATTCCCCTTAGGATCTCTTGTAGGGCTGGTTTAGTGGTGATGAATTCCTTCAGTTTTTGTTTGTTTGGGAAGACCTTTATCTCTCCTTCTATTCTATATGACAGACTTGCTGGATAAAGGATTCTCGGCTGCGTATTTTTTCTGTTCAATACATTGAAGATCTCGTGCCAATCCTTTCTGGCCTGCCAAGTTTCAAAAGAGAGATCAGTCACGAGTCTTATAGGTCTCCCTTTATAAGTTAGGGCACGTTTATCCCTTGCTGCTTTCATAATTTTCTCTTTATCTTTGTATTTTGCCAGTTTCACTATGATATGTCGTGCAGAAGATTGATTCAAGTTACGTCTGAAGGGAGTTCTCTGTGCCTCTTGGATTTCAATGCCTTTTTCCTTCCCCAGTTCAGGGAAGTTCTCAGCTATTATTTCTTCAAGTACACCTTCAGCACCTTTCCCTCTCTCTTCCTCCTCTGGGATACCAATTATGCGTATATTATTATTTTTTTTAGTGTATCACTTAGTTCTCTAATTTTCCCCTCATACTCCTGGATTTTTTTATCTCTCTTTTTCTCAGCTTCCTCTTTTTCCATAATTTTATCTTCTAGTTCACCTATTCTCTCCTCTGCCTCTTCAATCCGAGCCGTGGTCGTTTCCATTTTATTTTGCATCTCGTTTAAAGCGGTTTTCAGCTCCTCCTGACTGTTCCTTAGTCCCTTGATCTCTGTAGCAAGAGATTCTCCGCTGTCCTCTATACTGTTTTCAAGCCCAGTGTTTAATTTTATGACTATTATTCTAAATTCACTTTCTGTTATATCATTTAAATCCTTTTTGAAGAGTTCATTAGCTGTTGTTATTTCCTGGAGATTTTTTTGAGGGGAATTCTTCCGTTTGGTCATTTTGGATAGTCCCTGGAGTGGTGGAGACCCGCAGGGCACTTCCCCTGTGCTGTGGTGTATAACTTGTGTTGGTGGGTGCGGCCACAGTCAGACCTGATGTCTGCCCCCAGCCCACCGCTGGGGCCACAGTGAGACTGGTGTGTACCTTCTCTTCCCCTCTCCTAGGGGTGGGATTCACTGTGGGGTGGCGTGGCCCATCTGGGCTACTTGCACGCTGCCAGGCTTGTGGTGCTGGGAATCTGGTGTATTAGCTGGGGTGGGTAGGCAAGGTGCACGGGGGCAGGAGGGGCAGGCTTAGCTCGCTGCTCCTTAGGTGATCCACTTCAGGAGGGGCCTTGTGGCAGCGGGAGGAGTCAGACCCGCTGCCGGAGGGGTGGCTCTGCAGAAGCACAGCGTTGGGTGTTTGCTCGGAGTGAGCAAGTTCCCTGGCAGGAACTGGTTCCCTTTGGGATTTTGGCTGGGGATGGGCGGGGGAGATGGCGCTGGCGAGCGCCTTTGTTCCCCGCCAAGCTGAGCTCTGTCGTCCGGGGCTCAGCAGCTCTCCTTCCCTTTGTCCTCCACCCTTCCCGCTTTCCAGGCAGAGCTGTTAACTTATGACCTCCCAGACGCTAAGTCGCGCTTGCTGTCGGAACACAGTCCGTCAGGCCCCTCCGCTTTTTGCAAGCCAGACTCGGGGCTCTGCTTGGCTGGCGAGCCGCCCCTCCGCCCCGGCTCCCTCCCGCCAGTCCGTGGAGCGCGCACCGCCTCGCCGCCCTTCCTACCCTCTTCTGTGGGCCTCTCGTCTGCGCTTGGCTCCAGAGACTCCGTTCTGCTAATCCTCTGGCGGTTTTCTGGGTTATTTAGGAAGGTGTAGGTGGAATCTAAGTGATCAGCAGGACGCGCGGTGAGCCCAGCGTCCTCCTATGCTGCCATCTTCCTCTCTCTCCTCAGCATCCAACTCTTGATTCTGGCATAGGTCGTGATCTCACAGTCGTGGGATTGAGCCTCATGTTGGGTTTGGGATTCTCATGGAGTCTAGTTGGGATTCTCTCTGCCCCTCTCTGGCTCACACACTCTCTCTCTCTCTCAAAATAAATAAATATTTAGAATGTTTTTTAAAAAATGTTTTATTTATTTTTGAGAGAATGAGTATGAGCAGGGGAGGGGCAGAGAGATAGATGGACAGAGGATCTGAAGCAGGCTCTGCTCTGACAGCATCGAAATCATGAACTGTGAGATCATGACCTCAGCTGAAGTTGAACATTCAATCCACTGAGCCATCCAGGTGGCCCAAATAAACATTTAAAAAGATAAAAAATAAGAATAAATGAAAGATTAAAATCATATAATCATCTCAATAAATGTTGAGAAAGCATTTGACAAAATTCAGCCTTCATTTATGAATCAAAAAACTCAACAAAAGCAGTATACTTGACCTAATAAAGACCATATATGAAAAATACATAGGTAATATTAAACTTAATGGTAAAAAAGTGAAAGCTTTCTCCTTTAAGATGAGAAATAAAACAAGAATGCCCACTCTCCCCACTTTTTAATTAAAAAAAATTTTTTAATGTTTATTTACTTTTGAGAGAGAGAGACAGAACGTGAGTGGGGGAGGGGCACACAGAGAGGGAGACACAGAATCCAAAGCAGGCTCCAGGCTCTGAGCTGTCAGCACAAAGCCTGACACAGGGCTCAAACTCACAAACCATGAGATCATGACCTGAGCCAAAGTCAGAGGCTCAACTGACTGAGCCACCCAGGTGCCCCTCTCCACTTTTTAATTTTTAAGTAATCTCTACACCCAATTGGAGCTCAGACTCATAATCCCGAGATCAAGAGTCACATGCTCTTCTGATAGAGCCAGTCAGGTGCCCCTCTCCCCAATCTTATTCAACACAGTATTTGCAGCCCTACCCACAGCAATTAGGCAAGAAAAGAAATAAAAGGCATACAAAAAGGAAGAAGTAAAACTGTCACTATTTGCAGATGACATAATACTATATATAGAAAACCCTAAAGACACTATCAAAAAACCGCTGGGAATAATTAATGACTTCAGTGAGGTTGCAGGATACAAAATTAATATACAAAAATCTCTTGCATTTCTATACACTAATAATGGACTATCAGAAAGAGAAATCAAGGCGTGCCTGGGCGGCTCAGTTGGTTAAGCATCTGACTTCGGCTCAGGTCATGATCTAAAGACTCAGGGGTTTGAGCCCTGCATCAGGCTCTCTGCTATCAGTGAGGAGCCTGCTTTGGATCCTCTGTCCCTCTCTCTCTGCCCCTCCTCTGCTTGTGCTCTTTTATCTCTCTCTCTCTCTCTCTCAAAAATAAACATTTAAAAAAAGAGACAGAGGGGCGCCTGGGTGGCTCAGTTGGTTGAGCAGCCGACTTCGGCTCAGGTCACGATCTCGCGGTCCGTGTGTTCGAGCTCCGCATCAGGCTCTGTGCTGACAGCTCGGAGCCTGGAGCCTGTTTCAGATTCTGTGTCTCTCTCTCTCTGACCCTCCCCCGTTCATGCTTTGTCTCTCTCTGTCTCAAAAATAAATAAACGTTAAAAAAAAAAATTAAAAAAAAGAGAGAGGCACCTGGGTGGCTCAGTCAGTTAAGTGACTTCGGCTCAGGTTAAGATCTCACGGTTTGTGAGTTCGAGCCCCACATTAGGCTCTTTGCTGTTGTCACAGAGCTCACTTAGATCCTCTGTCTCCCTCTTTCTCTGCCCCTCTCCTGCTTGCACTCTCTCTCAAAAATAAACATTTAAAAAAGAGAGAGAGAAATCAAGAAAACAATCCCATTTACAACTGCATCAGAAAGAATAAAATACCTAGGAATAAATTTAACCAAGGAGTAAAAGACCTGTACACTGAAAAATATGACTTGAAAGAAATCCAAGAAGTTACAAATAAATGGGAAGCTATTCCATGCACATGGATTGGAAGTATAAATATTGTTAAATGTCCATACTACCCAAAGGAATCTACAGATTCAATGCAAACCTCATCAAAATTCCAATGGCAGTTTTTACAGGACTAGAAACAAACAATCTTAAAATTTATACAGAATCACAAAAGATCCTGAATAGCCAAAATAATCTTGAGAAAGAACAAAGTCAGAGGTATCCCACTCCCTGATTTCAAATGATACTACAACACTATAGCAATCAAAATAGTATGGTATTGGCATAAAAGCAGACACATAGATCAATGCATTAGGAAAGAGAGCTCAGAAATAAACCCACACATATATGGCCAATTAATTTATGACAGAGGAGGCAAGAACATACAAAAGAGAAAGGATAGACTCTTTAATAAATGTTGTGCAGACTGGACAGCTACATGTAAAAGAATGAAACTGGACCACTGTCTTGTACCGTTTATAAAAATTAACTCAATATGGATTAAAGATTTGAATGTTAAGACATGAAACCATAAAACTCCCAGAAGAAAACAGGCAGTAGGCTCCTTGACCCCAGTATTAGTGATTTTTTTTTTTTTTTTTGGAACTGGCTCCAAAAGCAAAAATAAACAAGTTGAACTACACCAAACTGAAAAGTTTCCGCACAGCGAAGGAAACCATCAGCAAAAGAAAAAGTAAACCTATCAAATGGGAGAAGATATTTTCAAATCATATACCTGATAAGGGGTTAATATCCAAAACATACTTAAAAATTCAGACAATTCATAACAAAAAATTTTTTTAATGGGCAGAAGATCTGAATACACATTTTTTCCCAAAGAAGACATATAGAAGGCCAACAGGCACATGAAAAGATGCTCAATATTACCAATCATCAGGTAAATAAATGAAATATCATCACACATCTGTCAGAATAGATATTATAAAAAAGACAAGAAATAAAAGGTTTAGGTGAGGATGTAGAGAAAAAGAAACTCTTGTAGACTGTTGATGGGAATGTAAATTTGTGCACCCACTATGGAAAACAGTATGGAGATTCCTAAAAAAATTAAAAATAGGCCTGCCATATGATGAAGAAATTCCACGCTGGGTTTTCTGTCTGAAGAAAAAGAAAACACTAAATGGAAAAGATATATGTACCCTTATGTTTGTTGCAGCATTAATTTATAGTAACTAAGATATAGAAACAATCTAAGTGTCCATTGATGGATGAATGTATAAAGATGTGGCGTATAAATATAATGGAATACTACTCAGCTATTAAAAAGAATGAAATTATGCCATTTGCAACAATATGGATGGACCTTGAGGGTACTCTGCAAAGGAAATAGGTCAGACAGAGAAAGGTAAATACTACACGATCTTACTTGTATGTGGAACCTAAAAAACAAAACAACACAAAGTGTAGACTCCTAGATATAGAAACCAGACTGGTGGGTGCCAGAGAAGAAAGAAGATTGCTGGGGGGAGATATGGGTGACAGGGATCAAGAGGTACAAACTTTCAGGACTAAAATAAAAAAGTCATGGGGATATAATGTACAGCATGGGGAATATAGTCAATAATACTGCATTAACTTTGTATGGTAATAGCTGGTAAAGAGACTTATTTTGGTGATTATTTTGCAATGTATACCAGTGTTGAATTACCAAGTGATACATTTGAAGCTAACATAATGTTGTCAAATATACCACAATAAAAAAAAAAAAAAAAGAAAAAAAAGGAAAAACAAAAAGAAAATTTACCAAACATATTTTATAAATACTTTTACCAATGGCTAGTTTATAAAAACAATTTATGTTCTTCAGAAAATTAACCATTTTGATTAATGGAGCATTTAGTATATTACAAACATAGAAATATTAGGGGCAAATCAACACCTACCAAAATGTCTGGAATGATGAATGGGCAGATGTGGTTGGAGGTTTCAAGTCTTGAATTAAAAAAAAAAAAAAATCTTCTGAGTTGGGTATACACGTGTATTACCAATCATTTCTAGAAAAGAAAAAGCCAAGAGCCAGATTTTAATAATAAGAAAACTGGAACTGGATAGAGACATTAACAAAGGGAGAAATTCTTAGGAAGAAAAAAATGGTTTTAAAAAAAGTACTATAAATTTGGGGTAAAATAAAACTGTGTATAAATGGTCTATATGGTAAGGAAAGAATTCCATGGTCATCTCAGCCAGCATGGATTAGAATTAAAGTGGGTGAGAGGCCATATATTTTTTTGCCTAAAATACTCTCAGATCATTTTCTGTAAGGTTTTCTTCTTTCGAATCTTACTCTGGGTAAAAGTGATTTGAAATGTTAGGGCATAGAAAACACAAAGCATAGAAAATTCCTTATCTGTTAATTACAAATTTTATGTTTATCACATTTTATTTATTAAAAAAAATTTTTTTTTTCAACGTTTATTTATTTTTGGGACAGAGAGAGACAGAGCATGAACGGGGAGGAGCAGAGAGAGAGGGAGACACAGAATCGGAAACAGGCTCCAGGCTCTGAGCCATCAGCCCAGAGCCTGATGCGGGGCTCGAACTCACGGACCGCGAGATCGTGACCTGGCTGAAGTCGGACGCTTAACCGACTGCGCCACCCAGGCGCCCCTATCACATTTTATTTATATTTGTGCTATGCTAGGCATCTTTTCAAGAATTCAGAGGAAATCCTATTTTTTAGAAAATAAAACTAATCAAAGATGCAGGATAAAATCAGTAGGTATTTATGCAAAGAATTAAAAAAAACATAGGTTTAATATTTCAAAAATAACAAATTCATATTCACCATTTTTGATGCCCATAATGCACTATGTACTGACATCTACATGTCAAGACTATTCTAGTGATAGTTAATAGTAATAATTTAGGCTAAATAGCTTGCAATATATAAATTTTGTAGTTTAATGAATAAGAAATTAAGTTATATTCCAGGCTCAAAAAAATTATAATAAATATTCAGTTTAAAATAAGTATTATCATTTTCTTATTAAGTAATGTAGTTTTTTCCCTCCTAGTTTCATTGTATAATTGACGTAGAAGTCTGTATCAGTTTGAAGTGTATAACATAATGATTTATGTATATATTACAAAATGATAACCACAATTTTAGTTAACATCCATCAACTCACATAGTTATAATTTTTTTCTTATGATGAGATTTTAAGATCTATTATCTCAGTAACTTTCTAATATACAATATGGTATAACAGTTTTAAATATATATTACTTAGAAGACGTATTTCTAGGGGCGCCTGCGTGGCTTAGTCGGCTAAGCGTCCGACTTCAGCTCAGGTCACGATCTCACAGTTCGTGGGTTCGAGCCCCACGTCAGGCTCTGTGCGGACAGCTCAGAGCCTGGAGCCTGTTTCAGATTCTGTGGCTCCCTCTCTCTCTGACCCTCCCCCGTTCATGCTCTATCTCTCTCTGTCTCAAAAATAAATAAATAAACGTTAAAAAAAAATTTTAAGAAGACGTATTTCTAAAAGTAAAATTCTTTGACTTCATTGTAAAATTAGTTCAATCAATGATTTATCTCAACCCAATATGACAAAATACAACTTTATTTAAATTAGTTGTGGAAGGCAAAATGACCAAGGCTAAGCCTATATATTGTGTTTCCCTACTACTTTTATGAAAGAAATGACAGCAATATTTTACCTTTGTATAGTTCATGTATCACAAAAAAGATTTCAATATTACATAAAGTTAAACTCAAGTACAGAGAAGGATCTAACAAAATTTAACATGTTAATTATGCAACATAAACTAAGACATTTGGCTTTGCAGGGAAGACACTGAATTACACCCAGATAATCATGTCATTACTTGGTAGCAATGTATTTCTTTTTAAAAAATGTTTATGCTTTGTTATAAAAAATGCTTGCCACAGAAAGTTTATATTTGAATCTTTTGATATGGTTCAATTTCTGTTAAGTTTCAAGATGAAAAGTATCAGAGTGAGTGTAAACAGAATCCACCAGAACTATTCTTTTCATCATGGTGCTTTGGTGCTTTTGGCCTTGTCCTTATCATTAACAGATTTACAGCAGCAGCAGGACACTGTCAGCCTTTTCAAGTTTTGTCTTTTGACTTGCATTCTTTTCCTCTTCAGTGCAGTCAGAGGCCAAATTCCCACCTCCCCATCATCTTTGTCTCTGTATTGTCTTAAAAAAAATTTTTTTTAATGTTTATTTTTAGAGAGAGAAAGACACACACACACACAGAATGCAAGCAGGGCAGGGAGGGGGGGTGAGGCAGAGAGAGAGGCAGACACAGAACCCAAGGCAGGCTCTAGGCTCTGAGCTGTCAGCACAGAGTCCAATGCGGACTCGAACTCATGAGCCGTGAGATCATGACCTGAGCTGAAGTCGGACGCTTAGCCAACTGAGCCACCCAGGTGCCCCTCTTTATTCTCTTTTAAAGAGGATATTACATTCTGACAAAATATGCCAGTGATCAAGTTATATTTTAGCCATAGGATATAAATATCACCTCTTACTTTGTTTTATATGTTTTCCTCTTTCTCTGCTCTCTTTAGACTAATTAGTCCCCAGAATTGGAAATTCCTTGAATGAATCCGAATAATTCTTTATCTGAACAAGGGGCACCTGAGTGGCTCAGTCAGTTGCGCGTCTCTTGATTTTGGCTCACTCAGGTTGTGATCCCAGGGTTGTGGGATCCACACTGAGCTTGGAGCGTGCTTGAGATTCTCTCCTTCTGTCCTTCTCCCCTGCTCGTACCTGCTCTCACTCTCTCTCTCTCTCTCTCTCAAAAAAAAATTCAGCCTTTATAAACAAATGATTTTGACAGAAACCAGGCTCCTCCCACCTTTGTACAAGTTGCTCCTTGTTTTCAAATGCCAGCTAATCATCCATTTCACAGGACCATTCATAGATAACCTAATGCCACCTCTCTGCTTACTCCATGAAGTGATTGCTTGTGTCTGATTTCTTTGATCCGTTTGGTATGTCTGGCTTTATGTCTTTGAATATACTCGCATGTTTTGTCTCCCTCAGTAGATTATAAATGCCTCAATATTAGACACAATGAGTTCTAATCAAGGACAGACAATTATCTGCCTGCAGACCTATGAATTCAAATGAAATGCTTTAACTTTTTCCTAGTTCCAAAATCTTTTCCAAATCTCTTCCTTCTGATTCCCAGAACCACAGTCCAAGTTCCTGCCCCCATTCCCTCTCACCTGACTACTGCAATCATCTTCTAATTATTTACCTAGCCTTTGCTCTCTGACCTCTGGCAATTTACCTTCGATTTCCTTCTCAGTTATCTTTCTAAAGCAGTTCTGATGGTGTCACTCCCTAGGTTAAAAGCCCTCCATGGCTCTCCACTGCCTACAAATAAAATCTCCAGCTTGGCATTCAAGGGCTTTACAATCTGGTCCCATCCCCTCTTTCTAACCCCATTCCAACCACTTACTCCTCCTACTGTGTATTCTATGAGCTACTGTTTATCAAATACATCTTTGCACATTCCTATCCCATCTTTCTTCATTTTCTGTCTTTCCTAAGATGAGTTTCTCCACCTACTCTCATCATGCTCTTTAATAAAGGATCCCAGCTCAAGAGGATCACTTCTTACCTGGTTTGTTGTCCCTAGTCAACTTGTTTCTTCTCCGTTCCAGAGCATGTTGTTTATCTCCATTTTAGCATTTTCCATTTATACTGTGAGCAACTTTAAGACAGAGATGATGATTTATTTATCTTCCTATGGCTGTAGCGTAGCAAGTGAAGTGGGAGGAAGAGAATAATTTCCCTAGGAAATGAAGGAAATACTGCTAAAGACACAGGTAGGGGAAATTTCCCAATTTTCTTGGAAGAGGTTCAAATTCTTTAATTATTGACATCCACCTTACTTGTAGTAGCTTCTTGGAATTAAGAGTTCAGAGAATCTCTGGGGCACCTGGGTGGCTAGTCCAACTTTGGCTCAGGTCATGATCTCATTGGTGGTGGGTTGGAGCCCCACCTGGGGCTCTGCTGACAGCTCAGAGCCAGGAGCCTGCTTCAAATTCTGTTATCTCCCTCTCTCTCTGCCCCTCCCCCATTTGTGTTCTTTCTCTCTCAAAAATAAATATTAAAAAAAAAGTTCAGAGACTTTCTAATAAAAACTGTATTTTCTAGAAGTCAAGTTTGTAACTTTCCTGACATGGAAGTTAAGCCTCTAAATCAGCCTCATCAAGCTCAAAAAATCTGCAGCCTGCATCCAGGAACCAATTAATTTCTTCTGTGCAACCCCACCTAGCTATTAGAATTTATTAAAATACTACATTGAAGTCAAGATAACTGTGATCTCTTAACTTATTTGATCAATGGCGCAGTATTGTCCTGGGATCTACATCTAATCTTGCCACCACTGGTCAATTGGCACGTGGCTTTCAGGACATGAGCCGTCAGAAACAGCTCTGTAATTACTTGTGATTACTTGAGTCGAACGATTCCGGGCCTATGGTGGTTATTTCGCCTTCATTCACCATTAAACACTTGATTCTGTGCCAGCAGGATGTCCGGGTGCTTGGCCACTCGCACCTCGGACGCCGGCCCCCAGGGTCGTGGCCTCTCCGAACCAACGGTGGTCAGAGGCAAGCCGGCAGCATCAGCCGGAGGGAAACGAGGGCTGAAGTTGGAGAAGGGGGCGGACCAGGTCCGCCCGCCCAGCGCCGCGACGCCTGGCGGGTGTCAAGGCAAACCTCAACGCAGCCACCCCGCTGAGCCTCAGCACCCCCACGCCGCCGGATGCGCTCCAGGCGGCCGCGCGCGGCCAGGCGCCCTCCCGGCGCGGCAGTGGGGGGCGGGGCTGGGCGCTGCGCGCGCCGGCGCGTGGAGGCCGCGGGCGGTGGCGGAGCGCGCGCGGCCTGGGAGGGGCGCGCGGGGCGGGGGCGCGCGGCGGCGGCGGCTGCGGCCTGTGGCGCCGTCACCGGGCAGAGCCGAGCGGGTCCGGCTAGGCGCTGCTGCCGCTGGCCAGGTGCGCGGGGACGATTCCGGGCTGCGCCAGGGTCCGGCCCGCCTTCCCGCCGCCGACGTCCTCCCGTCTGCGGGCCGCCAGGGTCCCGTTATCATGTCGCTGAGGCAGCGCCTGGCCCAGCTGGCTCGCGGTCTGCAGGAGCCGCAGAAAGTGGCCCGTTTCCAGCGGCTGTGCGGGGTGGAAGCGCTGCCTCGCCGCTCCGCCGCTCCCGCCACCGATCCGAGGGAGGATGAGAAGGCGGAGGCGCCCCTAGCCGGAGACGCCCGGCGCCGAGAGCCGCAGCCTGGGGCGTCTGCAGGCCCCCAGCCGCCCGGGAACGACCGCAATCAGTGTCCCGCCAAGCCCGGCGGCGGCGGCGGCGGCGCCCCCAACGGCGTGCGGAACGGGCTGGCGACCGAGCTGGGCCCGGCCTCGCCGCCGCGCGTGGGGGCCCTGCGCCGCAACTCGCTGACGGGCGAGGAGGGTGAGCTGGCCCACGTGAGCAACTGGCCGCTCTACTACCTGTTCTGCTTCGGCACCGAGCTGGGCAACGAACTCTTTTACATCCTGTTCTTCCCCTTCTGGATCTGGAACCTAGACGCCCTGGTGGGCCGGAGGCTCGTGGTCATCTGGGTGCTGGTCATGTACCTGGGCCAGTGCACCAAGGACATCATCCGCTGGCCGCGGCCCGCCTCGCCGCCCGTGGTCAAATTGGAGGTCTTCTACAACTCCGAGTACAGCATGCCCTCCACCCATGCCATGTCCGGCACCGCCATCCCCATCTCCATGATCCTCCTCACCTACGGCCGCTGGCAGGTAAGGGACCTTGTCTGTCGTCTGCTCAGCCTTGGAGAGTTAAACTACCCGGAGTTGTCTTCACTCCCCGCAGTTATGTTAATTTGGCCGTTCCCCTCCCAAACCTCTCTTTCCGCGGGATTTCACAGTCCCCGCAAACAGGCCTTTTCTAGGTTTTAAAAAATTAAATGATCCGGGAAAACTTAAGAGTCTTAGCTGTCAAACGGTATTCTAATAACAGTGCCTTTCTTAGAACCCAAAGGAAACGCTATTCGTGGAGTAACATTATCATTGAGCTTTGGTTGAGTTTTTAAAATGGTTTTAATTCTTGTGATGCACAGAATATAATTGTAATTAAGTATGATGGTCTTACACTTAACCAAGACCCAGTTTCACCATAATGATGCCTTGCCCCAGACTAATTCTGCCAGGCTTGGGTAAAGTCTTGAGCTTTATTTACTCTGAGACAGTGTTTATAAAACCGTCGTGTAATTGCAAAACAAACATGGTCGTTCGAGGCTATGAAGAAATGAATTTTAAACGAAGGCCACTGTTTATGGAAGTGAATGGAACGCAGCCTGAGTTATCTTTTTTAGGGGTGTGGCTGCTAATTTGCTGTTGGATACAAAGTTTAATTAATCTCCTAAATCACTGATTTGTAGTATCAGTTGTTGAGCTATTACAGTATTACTGTTTCATTAGCTTTGAAAGTGCATACTTTTATTACAGTTTTTCTTAAAATCAGGGCTCTTGGTCAGACTAGTGGGTTTATAAAAATGACACGTAACGACAGCAAGGACAGCCTGACAATCAGGGATGAGTTTCTAATGGGAAATATCTTATATTTTGCCTCCTTCTTTTGGCCTCCCATTTTTCACTCTTTCATGTTACTTAGGTCTGAATACTGATTCTCTTTTTTATAGAAGCAACATTTATTCTTAGACTGCTATCTTGTTTTATCCATCTTTTAAAAATTGTAAGGAGCTTTGTTCCTACTGTAGACCAGTCCCTTAATTTAAGAATAAACTTAGTAATCATGGAGAATCTAAAGAATTAGACATCCTCAATTTTTTTTTTCCATCAGAGCACGAAATCATCTTAAATTGAGATATACTCAATTCTGTGTAAAACTCCATTATGTTAAGCTTACTCATTCCAGATTTAATTGCAGTATAATGTCTTATCCCCATGGGCACTTCTGTGCAGTACATCTCTCTTACAGTATCATGCAAAATATGTAATGTGCAGAGTAAGAATGACAGAATTACGACAGAAGAGTACCATGGACAATTATTTTTTCCTATTTAGCCAAAGGCGATATAGGTGATACTCAAAATTGTAAAATAGTGCTGCCTATTTTGCATGAAAGATAAATATCATGTTTTATTTGATCTAAATATTTTAGAATTTAAGATTGTCATTGATTTATGTTTGGCATATTTACTGGTTAGCTAATGATGTTTGTCTTATTTTCATGAGACTTTCAGGAAAAAACTGTAACCGTAGGGTCTTTTATAATTCCTCAATGAGTAGCTATGTTGCATGGTGTTACTATTAGAGTCCAAGTAAAAAAAAAAAAGTTATTTTTTGCTCACTTATTCAAAGCACGTGCTAACAGAAAGTCTGAAAACTGTACTGCTGATGATTTATGAATTGTAGATATTAGTATTGTAATATTTCAGGGTTACTTGAATTCTTAGAAAAAGCTTACATTATAGTTTTGGACAACCTAGTATGTTTAATTCAAAGTTTGAGGAATTCGTATATTGTACAATTTTATAAATTTAGCTAGACACGACTTTGAAAATCACCTACTCTCAAACTGTATTTTACATATGTGGAGACTGAACTATTAGAATTAATCTTGTAAAATTAAATTTCTTATTTTAGATTTTTTTTACTTTAAATTCGAGTAAACTTCTAAATTCGAATAATTGTTTATCTTTTGGTTATAGAAGAAAGGCTCCCTTGTATGGAAGTTCTGTGTTTATAAATGTTTTTAATGACCTAGTATGAAAAACAAAATGCTCTTTTACTTTTTACTTTTTTTTATGTTTACTTTTGAGAGAGAGAGAGACAAAGGTGAGTGGGAGAGGGGCAGAGAGAAAGAGAGAGAGACACAGAATCCAAAGCAAGCTCCAGGCTCTGAGCTGTCAGCACAGAGCCCGTCGCCGGGCTCAAACACATGAACTGTGAGATCATGACTTGAGCCAATGTCTGATGCTCAATTGACTGAGCCACCCAGGCGCCCCAACTTTTTTACTCTTTAAAAAAATCCTGTTATAATTGAAAACAAAAGTACCTTCCTTTGCTTAAGCTGTTTTGGTCCTACTCTCTGTCAGTATTGTAGTAGTTTGGAGGCTTATATTTTCAGGAGTGTGTAATGAAAAAACGATACTGGAAACTGGGGTAAGAATTAAGCAATGAAAGCCTGGTGTTTTTCTAATTAATAGTAGTTTGGGTTGATAGTCCTGTCTATCTGCTGGGCCCCTAGTGCTTATTCAGGACAAGTGTGGTTATTTCTATATGCCTGGGATGCTGAAACATCTCTGGAAACAGTTCTCTCACATACCATCCTTTTGGTGTGGAATAACTGCTCCCTGCCAATTAATGTGAAATCAGCTTTTGAAATCTGCTCAAGATTGACTTCCTATAAAGATTATCCTTCCCCCCTCCCCCCATTTTTTGGCTGTTTAAAAAAAATTTGTTTTTAAGTTTATTTATTTTGAGAGAGACAGAGACCGTGCAAGTGGGGGAGGAGCAGAGAGAGCTGGGGAGAGAGAGAATCCCAAGCAGGCTCCATGCTGCCATTGCAGAGCCCCAAGTGGGACTTGAACTCATTAAACCTTGAGATCCTGACATGAGCCAAAACCAGGAGTCTGATGCTTAACCCACCTACCAAGTGCCCCTACACAGAGCCTTTTTATTTTTAATTAACCCCTTCTGTTTCATTAATCCTCATTTATTCTTAAAATGACCATAGACCAACAAAATTACTTCGGGCTTGTTTAAAGTGCAGGTTTCTATCCCTACTCTCAGAGATTCTGATCCATTAGCTAGCTAAGTGAGGTCTATTGCATTTTACTGAAGTTTCCCAAAGATTTTTGAGGAAAAAAAAAGTATTTTCTTAAACCCCTAATAAGTAAAATTAACTCTTGATCCTTAAAATATATTTTGTATTTCTCCAACATTGTTGTCTCACCTTTTTTGCAATTCCAGTCTTTGAATCTTTTTAAGGTATGTTATATCAAAAGAGAGATCGGAACAGTATGACTCCAAGCAGTTATTTGATACTAGAAGAATTTTTTTTCATGCTGATGCAAGATAGAAAGTGTATGGCATTTCCAGGTATTAAGTAACTTGAAATCCATTAGCCAGGATAATAATTACTGCTTTCATATTATTTGTTGGAATTTTTTTGTAGCCTGAATTGGGAAAAAATAAGAAATCAGGAGCATTAGGTATTAAGAACATGGTCCTTTGAAGAATAATCTAAAATTAAAAGTAAAGCACTCCTTTTGTACTTATTTTTGCATGTTCTTTCCAAAAATAAAAATTCTTAATTTTTAAATAATATTGCATATGAGTTCTAATTATATACTTGATTTAGTGACATTAAGAAAGTTTTAGATTAATCTCATTTTAAAAAATTGTCATCATACACTTTATAGCCAAACCCATTCCCAACTGGTCCATATGCTCTCACTAATTTTAATAATAATAATAGTAATTCTAGTGTTAACATGTATGAGGGTCAGACATTTTTTAAAACGTCTATTACCTGATTTAGTCTACTTTTATAACTTCCCAATGTTTGGTCCTACTATGAATACAAGTTTACAGATCAGGAAAGTAAGGTAGAGGAAGATTAATTTATTCAAAGTAACATAGCTAGTAAGTCTCACAGGGAAAATTTAAATCTTACAGACTTCAGGGGCACCTGGGGGGCTCAGTCTCTTAAGCGTCCAACTTTGGCTCAGGTCATGATCTCAACTGGTTCAGGTCATGATCTCATGGTCCGTCCGTGAGTTTGAGCCCAGCATCAGGCTCTGTGCTGACAGCTCAGAGCCTGGAGCCTGCTTCGGATTGTGTTACCCCTCTTTATGTCCCTCCATAGCTCATGCTCTATCTTTCTGTCTCAAAAATAAACAAACATTAGAAAAAAATTTTTAATCTTACAGACTCCAGAGCTTATGCAGAAAATTCTTTTGAAATCACACTATGTGATTTTTAAAGAATCTTTTCAATAATAAATATTTTTGAAATAGGATTGTGTCAGACTACACAAACAGCTTTTTAGGAGCTTGAGAAGCTTTTAGAAACATGCCTTGAGAAGATAATATGTGTGTATATAAACACATACAATAGCCACAAATATTTATGTTTTAAACATGTATTAAGTTGTTGACTGAAATCAGTGCTGATTTTTCTCACCCTTCCTTTTCCTCTATTTTTCTAATATAAATAAAAAATTCAGTAAATATAATAAGAGCTTTGGAAAAGAAAAACACATAAGATATTTTATTAAAATATAGTTTATTGTAAATAATAAAGATATCTGTGAGGTCATGAAAAAATAAAAGGAAGGCAAGAAAAACTACAAAAGTGGGTCAGTAATGACAAAAGCTAGAAAAGGCTTCAAGAGCCAAGGAAAACTGATCACGCTGGTAATTCTGGAAAGAAACACAGTTCATTAAAAAATCAAATTGGTTTGCTCTTTGATTTCTTTTTACCTCATATCATACTTGTGCTTGAAATGCACATTTTCCTGATTTTGTAAGCGCTTACTATTAATCCTTCCTTTAAAAATAATTGAATTTATTTGTTTGAGTAGGGAATACTTAATAGAAAATTTAATATATACATGAAAATATGAAGAGGAGAGTACATTTCTTTTCTTTTTCTATTCCAAAGCTACCAGAATCTCTTTTCCAGAAGAATTCATTGTTCTAAGTCTGTTGTTTAGCCTTCTGGAGAATCTTTACTTTTGTAGACATATATCTATATAGTTTATTTTTCATACAAATGGTAGCATACTATACTTTTCTGGACCTTGCTTTTTTCATTTAGAAATATATTGTGGGAAGATTTTCCTTTTCTTTTACCCAGCACTTAATGAGTACTAACTTTTTGTGTTTAACAGTTGTTTTAAATGCTTTACATGACTTAATTGTTTTAATCCCCCTAAAATCCTCAGAGTATTATCACCTATTTGCAGAAGAAGAAATTGAGGTAGAGGGAAATTAAGTAATTTGCTCCAGTTGACTCTTACAAGTACCTAACAGACCCTGGATTCAAACCTAGGGAGTTTAAAAGATTTTTTTTTTTTTAATCTTTATTTAGTTTTGAGAGAGACAGAGACAGAGCAAGAGCGGGAGAGGGGCAGAGATAGAGGGAGACACCGAATCTGAAGCAGGCACCAGGCTCTGAGCTGTCAGCACAGAGTCCAATGCAGGGCTTGAAATCACGAACCGCGAGATCATGACCCGAGATGAAGTCGGACGCTTAACCGACAGAGCCACCCAGGCGCCCCTAAACCTAGAGTTTAGCTGCACAATTACACTATGCTACTGTATTATATTGTCTCTCCGTGTTAGCAGTTTCCATTATATATGTGTGTGTGTGTGTGTATGTGTGTGTATATACACACACACATATATGTATATATACATTTTTTTTTAACAGTTTGAGATCAGAGCGCGAGCATGTGTGCATGCGTAAGCATGCACAAGCAGGGGACGGGCAGAAAGAGAGGAAGAGAGAGAGAATCCCAAGCAGGCTCCACACTGTCAGCATGGAGCCTGAACCGCCTGAGTGGAAGTCAGCTGCTTAACTGACTGGGCCACCCAGGCACCCCGGCACTTTCCATACTGTATAAATAGCTGTATGGATTTTTTCACATTTACATTACTTTCCAATATATTAACATAGTGTAATTTATTTAGTAGGTTGACTATTTCAGTACTGTGTATTCAAAGCTTTCTCATTTTTTTTTTTTCTATTAGATTGCTGGCATTTTACTTACTGATTTTTTTAAAATTTTTTTTCAACGTTTTATTTTTATTTTTTTAATTTTTTTTTTTATTTTTGGGACAGAGAGAGACAGAGCATGAACGGGGGAGGGGCAGAGAGAGAGGGAGACACAGAATCGGAAACAGGCTCCAGGCTGTGAGCCATCAGCCCAGAGCCTGACGCGGGGCTCGAACTCAGGACCGCGAGATCGTGACCTGGCTGAAGTCGGACGCTTAACCGACTGCGCCACCCGGGCGCCCCCTGATTTTTTTTTTTAAATTATACCTTGGGGTGTCTGGGTGGCTCACTGTTGGGAGATTGAGCCCCACATGGGGCTCTGTGCTGTGTGTGGAGCCTGCAAAGATTCTCACTCTTCTCCCTCCACCCCTCCCCTGTTTGCTTTGTGCATGCGTGCACACTCTATCTCTCTAATAAAAAAAAAAAAATTAAAAAAAATTAAACTATACCTCTTGGGTTTTCCTTTTTCTTTTTAAACTGCTGTTCTGCCTTCAAATAATGTTCTATTTCAAGTATAGCCTAAGAAGCTTGCAATGGTATACTTTCATTTACCCTCTCTCTTTTTTTTTATTATTGTTGTCATACGCTTTACATCTACATATGTTATAAAACTCACAATAATACATTTTTGTGTAATGTTCCAGCATTTCTAGAAATTTTTTTTTCTCCCCTCTTCCTCTATCTCCCTCCAAATCTTAGAAATTCAGTTTCATGTATGTTAAATTGTTTAACACTGATCACTCACAGATCACTGATGTGATGGTGATGATGATGATGATGATGAGTGCAATGTTTTTGCTCTTGGTGCTTCGTTTTAGATCATCTCTATTGCCATAACTTCCAGTTCACTGATCTTTTCTTCTGCAGTATCTGATTTTCTGGTGGACTCAAGTAGGATGGGATATATTTTCACATACTATATATTTTATATCTAGAAGCTCCAATTAGATGTTTTTTTAATCTTCCTTTTTTCCTGCTCATTATGTTATTTCTTTTACATTCTTGAATATAATATTTTATTCTATTTTTAATGTTCATTTATTTTTGAGGGGGGAGGAGGGGCAGAGAGAGAGGGAGACACAGAACTTGAAAACCGGCTCCAGTCTCCAAGCTGTCAGCACAGAACCCGACTTGGGCTTGACCTCACAAATTGTGAAATCATGACCTGAGCCAAAGTCGGATGCTTAAGCAGCTGAGCCACCCACATGCCCCTTGAGTATAAGATTAAAAAAAAAAAAAAATGAAAAAAAATTTTTTTAATGTTTATTCATTTTTGAGAGATAGAGCATGAATGGGGTAGGGGCAGAAAGAGAGGGAGACACGGAGTCCGAAGAAGGCTCCAGACTCTGAGCTGTCAGCGTCTGCGTTTGAGTCCCACATGGGGCTCAAACTCATGGACCGCGAGATCATGACCTGAGTGGAAGTTAAGTCAGACATTTAACTGACTGAGCTACCCAGACGCCCCTGAGTATAAGATTTTAGTAACTGTTTTAAAGTTCTTATCCACTAGTTTCATCATCTTTGTCATCTTTGTGTGGTTCTAATATTTCTCCTGGTTATGGATTATATTATTCTGCTTCTTTGGTAATTTTTAAGAGTTTTAGATTTTGTTGTATTCCTTTAAATAATGTTGGACTTTGTTGTGGTTACAGTTTAATGTTTTTAAGCTTGCTAGAGAGAGTCCAGAATAACCATAGGTTAGAGCTAATTTGTCCTCACTGCTAAGGCCATAAGATTCTTATTTTTTTTAAAGATTTTTTTTTTTTTTTAAATAATCTCTACACCCAACATGGGGCTTGAGTTTAAAACCCCCGAGATCAAGAGCTTGTCCTTTGTAAGGACTGAGCCAGCCAGGTGGCCCAAGCAATAACCTTCTAAAGAGTACCCAATTCCCTTAGTACTCTGCTGGGTAGGAAAGTGATTCCAGGCCTGTGTGAACTTTGGGAATTGATTGGCCTACTGTTTTCTGGTATTTTTTTCTCCCATCCTTGTGGACTTTCACCGCATGCATGCACAGATTAATACTCAGCAAACTATTTGCAGAGACCCCCTACAGATCTTCTGGACTTGTGCGATTCCTCTCTCCAGTGTTCTGTCCTGCAAACTAATAGCTGCCTTGGCCTCTGGAAATTCCAGTCTTCTTCCCCTTAACTCAGTGAGACTGCTAGACTTTGTTTTGGTTCCTCCTCCCATGCTGCAGCCTGGAAACTGCCTCCAGCAGCAACCTAGGGCTGTCGTAGGGCCCATCTCATTTGTTTCCCTTTTCTCATGAATTACGGTTCTGTGCTGCTTGTTTTCCAGTATCTGAAAATGGTTGTTTTATATAATTTGTCTCGTTTTCTGGATGTTTACAATGGAACAGCTGTACTTACAACAGTTAATCCTTTATGGGCAGAAACAAATCCTCTCACCTCTACTTACTGGTTTTTGTTTTTTATATTAAAAAATGTATTGAGATGTAATTCATGTACCATACAGTTCACCCATTTAAATTATGCAATTCAATAGCTTCCAATAGGGGTGGCTCAGTTGATGAAGCATCAGACTTTGGCTCAGGTCATGATCTCATGGTTCATGAGTGCAAGCCCCACGTTGGGCTGTGTGCTGACAGCTCAGAGTCTGGAGCTTGCTTCAAACTCTGTGTCTCCCTCTCTCTGCCCCTCCCCCACTCTTGCTCTGTGTGTGTCTCTCAAAAATAAATAAACATTAAAAAAATAAAAAAAAATACCTTTCAGTATATTCATAGAGTTGTGCAACCATCATCACAGTCAATTTTAGAACATTTTCTACCACCCAAAGGAATCCCATACTCGTAGCAGTCATTCCCCATTTCCCCCCAATTCCTAGGTAACCCTAGACAACCACTAATCCACTTTATGTCTCTATAGATTTGCCTACTCTGGACATTTCATATAAATGGGAACATACAATATTTAGTCTGTTGCTGGCTTCTTTCACTTAGCATGTTTTTTTTTTTTTATTTTTATTTTTTTCAACGTTTATTTATTTCTGGGACAGAGAGAGACAGAGCATGAACGGGGGAGGGGCAGAGAGAGAGGGAGACACAGAATCGGAAACAGGCTCCAGGCTCCGAGCCATCAGCCCAGAGCCCGACGCGGGGCTCGAACTCACGGACCGCGAGATCGTGACCTGGCTGAAGTCGGACGCTTAACCGACTGCGCCACCCAGGCGCCCCCTTAGCATGTTTTAAGATTCATCTGTATTATAGCATGTATCAGTACTTCATTCCTTTTTATTGCTAAGTAATATTCCATCAGATAGATATACCACATTTTATTTATCCTTTCATTTGCTGGTAGACATTTGGTTTTACTTTATTTTGAATAATGTTGCTATGGATATTTTTGTATAAATTTTTACATGGACATATGCTTTTGTTTCTCTTGGGTTACTTTTTGCTTTTTGAAGCCCTTTATGTTGTGTTCAAATTAGCCTTTTGTCTGTGTGTGATTTAGAAATACGTGTTCCTAAATTGTTACTTCTCTTCTGCTTTTTTGTTTTTCAAGCAGAATTATTTTCTTTTTATACGTCACTCTTTTGTTTCGTGGTTTCTAGGTTTTGTGTAATATTTAGAATAGTCTTCTACCATGATTTGTTGCAGTACTTTTATGGTTTTTGTTTTTGTTTTTTTTATGCTTAAAAGATGGCTTTGAACCATCTCTTGCTTTGAGTAAGGAATCTAAATTGATATTTCCCAATGGCACCATTTATTGAATAGTCCATTTTCCCCTGACTTTAACTGTCACCTTTTTTTTTTTTTTTAAATTTTTTTTTTTAACGTTTATTTATTTTTGAGACAGAGAGAGACAGAGCATGAATGGGGGAGGGTCAGAGAGAGAGAGGGAGACACAGAATCTGAAACAGGCTCCAGGCTCCGAGCTGTCAGCACAGAGCCCGACGCGGGCCTCGAACTCACGGACCACGAGATCATGACCTGAGCCGAAGTCGGCCGCTTAACCGACTGAGCCACCCAGGCGCCCCATCTGTCACCTTTTTTTTAAGTTCGTTTATTTATTTTGACAGAGAGAGTGCAAGTGCACACACAAATGAGCACAAGTGGAGGCAGAAAGAGAGGGAGAGAATCCCAAGCAGCTCTGTGCTATCAGCACAGAGCCCGATTGGGGGCTTGATCTCAGGAATCATGAGATCATGACCTGAGCCAAAATCAAGAGTCTGATTCTTAACTTACTGAGCCACCCAGGTGCCCCTGTATTAATCATAGATTAAATACAGGTATATATTGGGGTCTGTATCCATATTTTTTACTCCGAATTGATACATCTGCTATTTGTGTGCAAGTTCCATACTATTACATTTACTATAGCTTTATAATATTTTTTCACTTATTCTTCCTGTTTTTACTTGTTTATACAGTCTTCTGTATGTACTTTAGATTTTGTTTTTCTAGTTCCAAAAGAAAAATCCTTTTGCTGTTTTACTAAAAAGATAAAATCATACTTTCATGTTTAAATCTTTGATTTACCTTTAGTGGTTTTGGTATATGTTGTGAGAAATGGGTCTGATGTATTTTTTTCATATTGATAATTAAGCTAATACTATTTTTGAATAGTTCATCCTTTCTCCCCTTATCTGTAATCCCACTTTGTTACGTACCAAGTTTCTATAAGTGTATGGCTGTGATTCTGGGTTTTGTATTCTGTTTCACTGGTCTCTTTTATTTGTCTTTCTCTTTATCAATATCATCATTATGCTTTAATTGCTTTAGACTAAGTCTTAATATCTGTTTATGAATGTTCTCTACCATATTCTTCAAGATTGTCTTGGCTATTTTTGAGTATTTGCTTTCAATATACATCTTAGAATGAGCTCTTTAATTTCCATAAAAATCTCTGGACTTTTATTGAAATTGCAATGATTTATAAATTAATGTGGAGAGAATTGATAGCCTTACAATATTGAATTTGTCTATGAATATGGTAAATCTTTTTTTTTTTTTTTTAATGTTTATTTTTGAGAGAGCGAGACAGAGCACAAGCAGGGTAGGGTAGGGGCAGACAGAGAGGGAGACACAAAATCCGAAGCAGGCTCCAGGCCCTAAGCTGTCAGCACGGAGCCTGACATGGGGCTTGAACCCATGAACTGTGAGATCGTGACCTGAGCCAAAGTCGAATGCTTAAATGACTCAGCCACCCAGGCTCCCTGAATATGGTAAATCTTTATTTAGGTTTTCTTAAATATATTTCAATGGAGTTTTATAATTTCCTCCATATAAATCAAGTATATCTTCTGTTAGACTTGTTTGTAGTTTATGTTTTTTGTTATTGTCGTGATACCTTGTTAAAATTCAAATATAACTTTTTGTGACTGGAATATAGAAACATACTTGATTTTTATGTATTGATCATATATACAACTTTTTTCAACTCTCCATTAATTTAATAATTAGATGTATATTCTCATCTGTTCTTTATAGAGAAAAATATGTCAGCTGAGAATAATGACAAGTTTATTTCTTTTGTTGCAGTTATACATTTTTGTTGACTAAAAAGCTTTAACAATGGTAATGACATTAAATTCCATAAATATAATCATTTCATTTCTAATAAGTACTAGCCAGTCACATAAGTCCTACAGATAAGAGGGCAAATAAAACAAAAATATGGTCTGTTTGCTTGAGGGGATTAGATTGGTGTTTTAGGAAGATTCTTGTATCTATAGTGTGGAAAGTGACTAGAGAGCAGTAAGACTGGAGGCAGGGGAAGCAGACGAGGTAAGACGTTATTCCACCAGTTCAAGGGAGAGAAGATGGAGACCTACAGGAGACTATAAACAATGGCCTGCTGCCTGATTTTATATGACCTGTGAAGTATGAATGGTTTTTTTACATTTCAAATAGTTGACAAAGGCCACAAGATTATTTACTTTGTGACATGTGCAAATTATATGAAATTAATAGTTTTAGTGGCTATACATAAAGCTTTATTGGATCACAGCCGTGTCCATTCATTTATATATATCTTGTCTGTGGTGCCTTTGTGCTATGACAGGAGAATTGAGTAATTGTGACATTGACTATATAATCCACAAAGCCCAACATAGTTACTATCTGGCTCTTTACAAAAGAACTTGGCTGGCTCCTGACCTAAATAGTGTCAGTGGGAGTAGAAAGAAATGGATACATTTGAGAGATACTAAGATGTAGAATTGATAAGACATGGTGATTAATTGCAAATGACAGTAAAGAAGAAAAACAGGAGTAAAGGATTATTCCTAGATTTACTATTTGGAAAGCTGTGAAATAGTAGTGTGATTTATAGAAATTGCAGAAAGGAGCAGGAGTATGGAGGAAAATTCCATTTTAGATATGTTGAATTTGAGGTGTCTGTAAGGCTGAACTATCTGGCAGGCAATTCTGCACATGAAAGAGACCTGGAGAGGTTTGGTATCATCAGCATACCTGTGCAGAATGAAGTGATGAGAGTGGATGGTCCTGCCCTTGGAGGGTACACACAGAAGAACAGAGAGTCTAGGGAAAAACCTTTTTTTTTTTTTTTTAGTAAAAAAAATTTTTTTGATGTTTATTTATTTTTGAGAGAGAGACACAGCATGAGCAGGGAAGGGGCAGAGAGAGAGGGAGACACAGAGTGTGAAGCAGGCTCCAGGCTCTGAGCTGTCAGTACAGAGCCCGACATGAGCCTTGAACTTGTGAATTGTGAGCTTGTGACCCGAGCCAAAGTCAGATGCTTAACTGATTGAGCCACCTAGGTGCCCCCAAGGAAAAAAAACCTTTAAAGACTTCAATATTTAAGGAATGGATAGGGTAAAAAGAACCTGAAACAATCTGACAAGCAGCAGTTTGAGAGGTTTGTCTAACTAAGGTTGTGTGTGTGTGTGTGTGTGTGTGTGTGTGTGTGTGTGTGTGTTTGCGTGTAGGGCTCTAGTAACTCATTTGTACTAGAAAAAAAATTTATTTGAGGACTAGAATGGGTATCTTCTCATAGAAGTCAAAGTCAAGAAAGTGCTGCCAGGCTTCTGGAGGAATTAGAGCCAGGCCTCTAGAACACTATTAGAACTAAAGGCAATGCCGTTCATCCCTTTTCTTGGGGTTGCATGGTCTCCCATTTCTGCTTCTTTCTTCTCTCTCTGCTTTGGCACACATGTTTCAGCCTTATCCCTACTTCTACATCATTTCCAAATTCAAGCACACAACAGAGACTGACTTGCTTTCAAACTACTATCAGGAAAGAGAATCTAATTAGCCCAACCCAGCCAATGGATTTACTGCTGTAGGGCCAGGTGTCCATGCCTGACCAAGAGCTGTAGTCGGAAGAGCAGGATCATACGGTAGGAGCGTGTCTCCAGGGCCACCCTGCTGGGTCTAAGTGGGGAATATTTGCAGAAGAAAAGAGTGAAAATTGGACAATATCATAAAAAGAATATACTATAAAGGGAAGCTGCAAGTGAGAGTGTTTCTAGAAAAGGAAAGCAGTTAATATTTTTAAATGCTGCTAAAAGAACAAGCAAGATAAGCACTGAGCTTTATAGAAGACTTGGAAAATAAAAATAGGAAAAATCTAATGTTAACATTTTGGTATTTCCTTACAGTTTGAAAATAATTGGGGTCATATTATATATAGTGTTTATTCTTTTTTTTATATAATGTGTGATGGTTAATTTTATGTGTCTTTTAGCTAGGCCATGATACCCCGATTTTTGGTTAAACACTATTGTAGATGTTTCTGTGAAGATATTTTTTATATGACATTAACATTTAAATCTGTAGACTTTGAGATTACCTTCCATAATATGGGTGGGGCTTTTATCCAATCAATTGAAAGCCTTAAGAGAAAAAAGACTGTCTCCCCCCCCCCAAGGAGGAGGGGATTCTGTGCTGCTACTGTCTTTGGACTTGAGCTACATTAACTCTTTCCTAGATGTCCAGTCTGCTGGCCTACCTGCAGATTTTGGACTCTCCAGCCTCCATGATCATTGAAATAAATCCAATAATAAAGCCAATTCCTTGGAATAAATCTATCTCCATATATATGTACATATAGACCTTATTGGTTTCATTATTCTGGAGAGCTCTAATAGGTCATACTTTTTCCTTTCAGCAAACATTCCTAGAAAACATTCTTAATGAATGAAGCGCTTACATATTCTTGCAAAATAGTTTTTATATTATAGGATTGTTCTTACTATAGATATATTACCTCCATTTATAGATGAGGAAGCTGTGATGCAAAGAGCTTATGAAACTAGTGCGTTGTCCTACACCTGAAGAGGTAGGCACCTTTGGAGTAGTCAGCCTAGCTCACAACCCTCTAAAGGTCCCTCACCTTTAGGGCAACTGTATTTTCTCAAATCAGAAATTGAGTTTGGGCAGGTTTCTTCACTAAAGAAGTAAATCGAAAAACCTCCATTCACCGTGTGGACTAAAGAACAGAAAAGCTGCTACACAGAAAAGGATGTATGTAATAAGAAGAGATGGTCCTGTGACCATTTATAGTTGCAGTTTCTTCTTGAAGCTTAGCTTCCTTTTCCCTTAAGGTTCAATGACTCTGTATCCTTATAATACAGCTTCTTTTTTCTCAACATGAGTTGATTCTGTTATTTCCATTTTTCAGCGTCCCAGTAAATGCATATAGTAAATGTCTAGAACCAGATCTGTGTAGCTCCAAAAACCCGTATTTTAAACTACTACATTATAGTCAATATTAATTCATTGCTGTATGCTATATGTAATTTTATGATAAACATGTTTATATATGAATCCTTGCCCACATTTCTATGTCTTTGGTATAGAATTTTAGGAGAGAGATCACTGGGTCAAAGTATATGAACATTTAGACTTTTATGTATTGGCAAAATGCTTTCCAAAAGGGGGCATCAATTTTTATTCCACTAACAGGGTATGAGAACAAGGCAGATGTATCATTAATGTGGTATCCTAGTCATCTCTTGTTTACATATACACTATCCATTTCTTGAATTCAAAATATAATTTTTTTCTGGTGCCTGCCTTTGTCCCATATTTAAATTACTCTGACAATTTTAAATTCTGTTGAAGACAGTTCTTGTAATTGCTTTAAGGGCAAGTCATTTTATTGACTTTTTTTTCTAACTTCAATGGATGTAAATGACAAATGCCACAATATAAAAAATAATTCTGATTATGTGTGATAGTTAAGGAAACTGTATCAGTAAGAATAGAGCTGTTTGGTATAATAACTGAAGGAAATGTTTAGATAAGTGTTCTTGTAATAGACTGTGCAATGAAAAGATTAGATAGTGGTATGAAATTAAAAGCATCTAGGAGGTCATGTGATCCGTTTTCAGTTTGGTAAATTTTTATTAATTTGAAAATAACATGAAGGACTTGTGTTTCAGCTTTTTTTTTTAAAGTATTTTTTTTAATGTTTGTTTGTTTGCTTATTTATTTATTTTATTTTTAGAGAGAGGGAAAGACGGGGAGAGGCAGAGAGAAGGGGAGACACATAATCCAAAGCAGGTTCCAGGCTCTGAGCTGTCAGCACAGCTGGGGCTCAAACTCATGAACCTGACCTGGGGCTCATACTCATGAACCGTGAGATCATGACCTAGCCGAAGTCAGATGCTTAACCAACTGAGCCACCCAGGCGCCCCTTCTTTCAGCTTTTTTGGTAAGACCTAAAGATTTAAGAAAAAACCTTTTTATAAGAGGAAATAACAAATTTAGCAGATAAAGCTCAACAGTCTCTAAAAAAAAAAAAAAAAAAAAAAAAAAAGAGAGAGAGAGAGAGAGAGAAAGAAAAATAGAAGCTAGGAACCACTACCAAACTTAAAATTACTATTTGTATAGTGATAAAAGTGTAAAGTAACAAGCACAGTAAATTGGAAGACATCAGAATAGACCACTGGAATATAATACTAAATGTTATTTGGCATCTCTGCATCTGTTTCTTTATCTGTAAAGAGAGGAGAGGGTGGGGGAATTAATGTCTTCAATATCCCTTTTGCCTCTAAGTAAGTAAAGTTTGTACCTAGCCTCCATTCTAAGAAAAACTATCTCAGTGATAATCTGCTTTATCCTAGGGATACACAAGGAATTAAACAACACACTTTATACATGAAGGACAGCTTAGTAAATAGTGGTTAAGAGCTTAGACTTCGGAATTAGACTCTCAATGTTTGAATGTCAGCTCCATACCTTAATACCTATTTAATCTGAGACCTCTTTTTTCCTCAGTTTCCTTTAAATTAGAATACCTACCTCATAGGGTTGTTCTGATGATTAAATGAGCTAATATTTATAAAGCTCTTAGGATAGTGCCTGGTACATAGTAAGTTTTATGTTCAGTAAAATTATTTAATCTACTAACCCTTCAGTAAAGAACAAATTGACATGTATTTGTTCTAATGTCACTTTTGGCTTTTAAAAAATCCAGACAGTTTATTTGTCAGAAATAACGGATTGGGTTGGGTAGGAATTAGGGGTAGAGAGTGACAGTCAAGGGAAGGACAGAACAACAAATATGTGTATATCAGAAGTGAGAGAAAGGTTGGTTAGATTGTTATCACAAAGAGAAAGAGGAAGATGACTTTTTTAAAAATAGAAACGAGGGCTCTTACGGACTTTTACAGAATTGCTAAATTTGCCAATGTGGAGAAGACAACTTGAGTTTCCCATGACAATGCCTTTTGCATTTTGAAAATTACTGTATTTAATTGCTCCCATTCCACTTACTGTCCCAAGTGCTAAAGCAGCTCAAGAAGAGCTATTGCCGCCCCAGACTAGATTTGCTCCCAACCCTGGAGATTTGAATAGGGATTTCTTAAAAAACAAATCTCCACAGAATCCATATTAGAGAACTGGAGAAATTCTCTGGGGCCTTGTAGCAAGTAGGGCTAGATTATCCAAGAGACAATTAGATAAAAAAATTCTTTGACAGATTGGAATTGGAATAAAGTAATGAATTGGAAACTGCCTGGAAGACTGAATTTATAAGTTCCTGTTGTTTCTACTCTGGTTTCCAAAGAGGGAATCAGGAATTTTTTGTCTTGTTTCTAATCTTGGGAAACCTTTTACTTTTTCACCATTGAGTACATTAGCTGTAGGTAGTTCATAAATGCCCTTTATCATGTTGAAGAAATTCCCTTCTTTCCTAGTTTTTTAAATCCTTTTATTATGAAGGATGATCATGTATATTTTTTTCTTAATTCTATTAATACAGTATATTACATTGATTTTTCTTTGTTGAACCACCCTTGCATTTCTGTGATAGATCCCACTTGGTCATGGTGTGTAATATTTTCCCCTTCCACCCCCCAGTGTATAATATATTTTTGAAAATTTTTATTTATTGAGGTGCCTGGGTGGCTCTGTTGGTTAGGCATTGGCCTGGCTGTTGGTTAAGCATCGGACTCTTGGGTTTGGCTCAGGTCATGATCTCACAGTTTCATGAGTTCGAGCCTGGCTGGCAGCATGGAGCCTGCTTGCTTGCTTGCCTATTTATTTAAAGTTTATTTATTCATTTGGGGGTGGGGGGAGGTTTTTATATTTCTATACAATTTAGTTACTTTGTTTTAGAAAGTGTATATTAATGTTATTTATTTAAAAAAAATTTTTAATGTTTATTTTTGAGAGAGAGGGAGACAGAGTGAGAGCAGGGTAGAGTAGGGTAGGGGCAGAGAGAGAGGGAGACAGAATCTGAAGGAGGCTCCAGGCTCTGAGCTGTCAGCACAGAGCCCAATGCGGGGCTCAAACTCACAAAGTGAGATCATGACCTGAGCTGAAATCAAGGGGAAGAGCTTGAGAAAGATTGATACTAAATATCTGGTAAAATTCACCAGTGAAACCATCCAGACTTCAGGGACTGAGGCTGATGGCAGTTTGCCTGTCTTGTGATCCATCTCAGCATGTGGCATAAATAGGGAAGAGAGAGATCACAGAATGATTGAAAGTGGCATAAGTCACTTTCATCACAGCTCATTGGCCAAACTAATCACATGGTCCCAATCTAACTTCAAGAGAACCCAAAAATGTAGAGGAGCATAAGGAATATTTGATGAACATTAATGTTTCAACACCTGTTCTCCTTTTATTTCTCCAATGTAATGAATACATTTTATTATGTTATTAATATATTTTCTATAATATATAATTTATATATATTTAAATATCATATAATTTGCATATTTTGTGTTTACTATTTAGTGCCTTCCCCTCAGCAAAAGCATAAGCTTATTCTCCTAGAAAATCACACTGCTTACCATTTCTTGCCTATAAGCCTTTGCTCACAGTGTTCCTACTGTGATGCTTTTTATCTTTTTTGCCCTGTACTCCTTTTTCCTAAAGGTGAAATCCTACTTATTTCTCAGGACAACTTGGATCTTAACTTTATCTGGATGACTTTGCTAACATCTTTAAGTTAAGTGCTCATCCCTTAGACTCCTCTGAATTTTTAGTATACTGTCATAGCACTTACCTCATTATATAGTTACATGTCTGTCTGCCCCATCAACCAAGTTCCTCATGTATGTGGAAGAATGACTGGAGACATAGGTAGAGCCTAGAAAAGAAACTAGGAGGATCTGAATAAGGGCAGTTTAAGTAGAGTGGAGAAGAGATGATAGAATCAAGAAATATTTAGAAGGTAAAATCAGCAAGACTTGATTATTTGTTGAATATGAAAGGTAAGGAAAGAATCAAGGATAATTCATGTTTCTCATTTAAGTTTGTTATGTATATTATGAAGTTTCCAAGTGAAATAGAGAATATGAGAGGGGGAACAAGTTTGGGTGGTAGGATGATGACATTGGTTTGAAGTATAGTGAGTTTAACTCCATAGAGACCTCAAGGTGAAGACACATGCAGGAGATGGCTGTATGGTTCTTAACCCAAGGAAACAGATAGGTCTTCAGCTTGCAAAGTAGTAGTTAAAAAATAAGAAAAGCAGAGACTACCAATAAGTACTAAGGGCAAAATCCTTATGTATGTATGTATGTATGTATGTATGTATGTATGTATTTATGCTAGTGTTCGAGGAACAGGAACAGAAAGATACGCTCTTGTGCGGGAAACACCGAAAAAACCAAAGATGGTGAAAGAGGAACCAAGAGAATGTGATACTGTAGATATCAAGGGTGTTTAGACTTTCAGGGAAGTGGTGGCTATGTCAAATGCAGTAGAGAAGTCAAATCAAAACAAGTACGTACCAAATCTTTACCAGTCTTCTTGCAGTCTTAATTAATTCCCTTCTTTCAACCCCACTTGTTATTGAGCCATGTTGATTTCCTATTGGATTGAACCACGTTGGCTTCAATTTTATGGAGAAATTTCCAATTATAGGGTGTTAACTGCCTCAGATGTGCCCCCCTCCTTCTTCCTTCACAAACTTGCCACCATGGCCATCCATTGTTTGCTCCTTCTCTCTAATATAAGGAGATTCAAAGCCAACTCTTAACATTAGTGCCCTTGATACCAAGAGTTGTCTATATTTTATTGTTTTCCCTTTTTAAGACTTTCTGATCCCAGTATCCCCCCAAGATTTTTCTCAAAAAGGTTACCATTTGAAATTTTAGTGGAGGGGCAGAAGTGGGAAACAAATGACAAGTTGTTGAATATTGAATAGAAGATGGTGAAATATCAACAGAAACTACAAGTAGCAGTCACTGATGGAACTGAGAGGGAGATACTGCTCAGTTCTTCTATGCAGGGAAATGAAGGACACTTACAGGGATCAGAGTCAAGCGCTATTCCAGAGGTATTTCATTTTGGAGCCACATGAAAAATATGTCTCCTCCCTATTTTTCTTCCTCTGCAGCATGCTGGTGATTAAGTCTTTACCGGAGAAATGAAAATGAGCCAGTTTTCACAATGAAGAGTTGTAGAAACACCAGATTTCATTCATTTGTTCAATTATGCAAAAGTTAAAATCATGCAAAACTTTTTCTTAAATGTCAGCTATGTGCCATGCTTAGTGTCAGGTGCTAGGAATACAATGGGGAGTAAAAACACATAGTTCTTGTTTTTGTGGAGTTCTGTGGTATAGTGATATGTTTTTTATTTCCTTGTTTATATTTAACCTAATTTATATAACCCATTTTACTTTTTTTTCCCCTTTAGTATCCTCTTCTATGTGGACTGATTCTTATTCCTTGCTGGTGTTCTCTAGTTTGCCTAAGTAGAATTTACATGGGAATGCACTCCATTCTGGTAAGGAAAATTTGTGTTCACAGTGCTTTATTTTTCTCTGAAAATGACAGGCTATTTTATAGTTTTTAATCATTTTCAAACTTACAAGAAACCTGAGAAAATATTACTGTAAATCTTCTTTGTTTTGCAAAAAATATATATATTAACATATTGTTTTGTGGGCATTTAATGTAGTAATTGTATTTTTTAGAAACCGTTCCCAACAATCACAAATAACCAAGTATTATGTTCAGGATAAGGAATAAGGTTTCTCCCGTCTTCCAGTCTCCATTTGATTTTCCTTCTTACGGTCTTTTGTGCCTCTCCACCAGAGTCAAAGCAGCAATGTGAATATAGACATCAATGCGAGCTCTACTCAGTAGTGAACACCCACTGACTAGAAACAACATGAACTTAAACCATCCTGGTGCCACTTGTATTTACATATTAAACTCTAGTTTTCTTCTTTTCCCCGATGGTACTTTAGGGCTTCCAACAGTTACTTTATTTTAAGAATGCTATTCAGTTTGAAAAGCACCAGCACAGGGACCCTCTACTCTTTAGCCACAACTACTCACCTCCCTTTCTCCCCTGCCCATTGACATTCTAGCTTGCACCATCTCATCACCAGAGGACTGTAACAGCTTTTGAATTAGTAGCCCTACTTCCAGTCTGACCACATTCCATACGGTGTCTAGCCTCCTGTTGTAGTTTACTTCCAAAGCACAAACATGATGCCATACTGAATGACTTGTTTCCTCGAATGTAATTGGTGTCTCTTACCTCGATACCTTTAGGAAAGTTGTAACTTCTGCTTGGAATACCCGTTTCCCTTTGTCTAGCTAACTATCCATTCTTCAGGATTCACAAAAAGTGTTCTTATCTCCTAAAAGCCTTGTTACATTCCCCATCTTGCCTTTCTCTAGACTGGCTAGATGACCTTTCTCCCAGAGCATCTTGAGCATAATTCTGGCACAACTACAACTTCTTTTTTCCTTGTCTGTCACCCCCACTAGAAAATAAGCAACATAAGAAAAGTAACTCTATGTTCCCTCACTATCCCTTGCATCTAGTGTAGTGTCTCTTACTGCACTCTATGAATGTATTATGTATTTAGTGGATAAAGGATCAGAAAAAAGTGGAGAAATATGAACTAATTCATGTGATCAAAAAATTTATAACTGGCTATATCAAATTTTTCTTGTCCTTTGCAACAATTTAACACTTTTAGAATTTTCTACTCATGAAAGTATCTAATTAGTTTCATAGCTGTAGAAATATTGGGTTTCTATTTCTTAACTTGGATTGCTTGCCTCCAGTAGCTGCCCCTTCACTAGTAAATTTCCACAAGTCCCAAATACTATTTTAATAAGCAAATTATTTATGTTCAACTTTTTATAATTAATTGTATTAATACAAATTGTGAATTTACATATCATTTTCTTTCTGATTAATCTCTACTAATTTTATAACCCTCAGTATCATTTAAAAAAAAATTTTTTTTTTTAGCGTTTATTTATTTTTTGAGAGACAGAGAGAGAAAGAGTGTAAGCAGGGGAGGGGGAGAGAGAGAGGGAGACACAGAATTCGAAGGAGGCTCCAGGCTCTGAGCTGTCAGCACAGAGCCCGACGCGGGGCTTGAGCTCACAAACTGTGAGATCATGACCTGAGCTGAAGTTGGACGCTTAACTGACTGAGCGACCCAGGTGCCCCCAGTATCCGATTTTTATATCATATCTAGCATTTGTCACAAGAAAATGTTACCCATTTCTGTGCCTTGTTAATGATTCTCTTCCAACTACAAAAGTTAGTAATATTGCTCCTAAAAATTTACCAAATGGTTATGTATCTTTGAGTGATAAAAAATGGATCCCTGATATTTCTGGAAGATAAAGCTATTAGATATTACCCTTAGGTTTATTATCGTAATAAAAAGGGGAATAAGAATCTGATTATATTTAATATACTTTCTAAAAGATGTGCTTTTGGGGCTCCTGGGTGGCTCAGTTGGTTAAGTGTCTGATTCTTGGTTTCAGTTCAGGTCATGATCTCACAGTTCGTGAGTTCAAGCCTCACATCGGGCTCCATGCTGACAGGACAGAGCCTGCTTGGAATTCTCTCTCTCCCTTTCTCTCTGCCCCTCCTCTGCTTGCTCTACCTATCTCTCTCAAAATGAATAAATAAACTTAAAAAATTAAAAAAAATTAAAAATAATAAAAGATGTGTTCTTTAAAAACATGTTTAGTGGATTGATCAAACATTCAAGCTGAGTTCAGTTCAGTTTTTATATACTGGACTTCTGTTTTTGAATCAGCTGACCTAAAAACAATATTGATGTATTATTTTTCAAATCATGAGTCTGATAATCCTAGTCCTTTATTCAAAAACCTTCTTGTCGGGGCACCTGGGTGGCTCAGTCGGTTAAGCATCCGACTTCAGCTCAGGTCACGATCTCGCAGTCCGTGAGTTTGAGCCCTGTGTCGGGCTCTGGGCTGATGGCTCGGAGCCTGGAGCCTGCTTCCGATTCTGTGTCTCCCTCTCTCTCTGCCCCTCTCCCGTTCATGCTCTGTCTCTCTCTGTCTCAAAAATAAATAAACGTTAAAAAAAAAAATTAAAAAAAAAAACAAAAAACAAAAACCTTCTTGTCCCATAGAATGTTTCATCAATTTTATTCAGACTAGCTACTGAATTTTATTATGTGTAGTATTACAAATTTTTGTTTTCCTTTTATTTTTTATTTTATTTCTTTTTAAAAGTAAAATCATGAGTAATGTGCAGACGTTACAAACTATGATCCTGTGTTATAACCACAATTATTCCTAATAAGAAATACATTGCTTATTATTTGATAGTTGATGGATGAAACTATACCTATAATGAATCCCTCCCTTTCTTACATTATGGATCTAATATATTCCCACAATTTTCACTTTTTCCTATATTTTAATATTTCAGTAATTACCTTCATTTTGAATTATTTTCTATTTATTTATTTTGAGAGAGAGAGAGAGAGGGAGGGAGGGAGGGAGAGGGGTGGGGGGGGGCAGAAAGAGAGGGAGAGAATCACAAGCAGGCTCCATGCTGTTAGCACAGAGCTCTTCGTGGGGCTTGATCTCATGAAACTTGAGATCATGACTTGAGCTGAAATCAGGAGTCTGATGCTTGACTTCCTGAGCCACCCAGGTGCCCTTTTAACTATTTTCTTGATCATAGTTTGTATCTTTACTATTTATTGTGAAATTAGTATGGAGCTATAGGCAGTGTATGCCCTACAAGTTGCTAATAGGTGCTTAGATACCTATTATTATTAAGTGGATGTCTTCATTAACACAAGAAGAGGCTTCTTGTGTTATTTATCATTTATTCTAAATGATTTATAATGAACACTTCATTCAGTATTTTCCATAAGTTCTGTATGTTTTTGTTACAACACAAAGAGCAACAGCTTAGTTTATTTTCAACATCCGCCTACTTTCCTAAATTGATTTTCTTACTTCCAAGAAAAGTATAGAGGAGTTACTACATCTATTTAGTTGTTATAAACCTAGCTCTCAAAATTTAAATTCATGGGGTGCCTGGGTAGCTCAGTCGGTTAAGTGTCCCACTCTTGGTTTCAGCTCAGGTCATGATCTCATGGTTCTTGGAATTGAGCCCCCCATCAGGCTCTGTGCTGACAGTATGGAGCCTGCTTGGGATTCTCTCCTCCCTTTCCCTGACCTTCCCTGGCTCACGTGTGTGGATGCAGTCTCTCTCTCTAAATAAATAAACTTAAAAAATATTAAATTCATAAAACCACAGGCCATTTTTTAAGTTACTGGACTGGGTACTTGTCAAACTACTGTTTTGTTTCTGTGTTAGTAAAATTATGAATATATTGTAAATCCATGTACCCAAAATTTTCCAAACAGTTTTATGTGTCTATATGTGTAAAGTCTTTTTAGAAAGATATTATGAGATTATAAAGTAGTAAGTATACCTCAAACCCATTTCTATAAGAAGAAATAAAATCAAACCAACCATATACACACACAAAAAAACCCAAAAATCCAAAAACATGTTAGAGAGAAAGATCTAGAGCAATAAACATTGAGAGTTTTAATAGTAACTGTACCTGGGTAATAACTGCTTATTGGGGCACCTGGGTGACTCAGTCAGTTAAGCGTCCAACTTTGGCTCAGGTCATGATCTCATGATTTGCCTTTCAAGCCCTGCATTAGGCTCTGTGCTGACAGCTCAGAGCCTGAAGCCTGCTTCAGATTCTGTGTCTTCCTCTCTCTCTGCCCCTCCCCTGCTCACACTCTGTCTCTGTCGCTCAAAAATGAATAAAATGTAAAAAAAAAAAACCACCACCACCTACTTGTTATTATTTGTATTTTCTAGTTTTCCTATAATGATCGCGTATTAAATCTGAATTTTAATTAAAGGTAAATATTCCAAAATCTGTCCTTAATAGTGCACTTATAGTAGTATATTAGCATATTGAAATAAGAAGCAGGACACCTAAAATATGTTATAATTGAGGTGCCTGGTGGCTCAGTCGGTTGAGCGTCCAACTCTTGATTTTGGCTCAGGTCACAATCCCAGGGTCATGGGATCGAGCCCCCATGTCGATTCTCTCGATCTCATGAAGATTCTCTCTCTCTGCCTCTGCCCCTCTCCCCCACTTGTGCATGTACTCTCTCTCTCAACATAAAATAAAATAAAATAAAATAAAATAAAATAAAATAAAATATTATAATTGAAAACACCCCAGCAACTCACTAGGATATCATAGGAGCCTGGAATTCTAATCTCAGCAAATCACCAGCCTCTCTAGATCTATTTCCTGATCGGAAGAAATGAAAAGGGTAAAAGTTTAGACTTTATATGTAATAAATCTGTGTTGAATTTATGGTACTTGATACCTTCTTCCTTCCATAAATTTGATAACCTTGAATATTCCATTCAAATGTGTAATTATCTATTAACTTTGAGGGAATATTAAGTTATCTGTGATTAGTATCTAAAATTATGTGCTGGGGCGCCTGGGTGGCGCAGTCGGTTAAGCGTCCGACTTCAACCAGGTCACGATCTCGCGGTCCGTGAGTTCGAGCCCCGCGTCAGGCTCTGGGCTGATGGCTCAGAGCCTGGAGCCTGTTTCCGATTCTGTGTCTCCCTCTCTCTCTGCCCCTCCCCCGTTCATGCTCTGTCTCTCTCTGTCCCAAAAATAAATAAACTTTGAAAAAAAAAAAAAATAAAATAAAATTATGTGCTAAGGTTTTTTTTTTTTTTTAATTTGCTAATTTAAGTTCTTTTTGCTACCTTTAACATTAACTTTCCTTTATTACATACTTTGTGCTGTAATGCTTAAAACCACTTAGTGTACATTTTAATGTCATACATTAAATTGACATCACAGTTATAGCTAGCATGTTTATGCCCTGAATTAATTCCTTCCTTCCTTCTGGTTCTGTTGCTTGGAAGTTCAGTTTGCCCTTACTATTTTTTTAAGTTTATTTATTTATTTTGAGAGAGAGCAAGCAGGGGAGGGGCAGAGAGAGAGAATCCCAAGCGGGCTCTGCACTGACAGGAGAGCCCGACATGGGGCTCGAACTCATGAACTACGAGATCATGATCTGAGCCCAAACCAAGAGTCAGATGCTTAACCAACTGAGACACCTAGGTGCCTCAGTTTGCCCTCACTATTCAGGATAATATAAATAACTAATAATCAGAAAGGGAGGTAAATTTGTATAGAGTCTTGAAACAATCTAGTTTAATATTCATGGAGCTCTACAAAAAAAATTGAGGACAACAAATTTTGGATATTTTGTGTCATACCGAAATATATTTCTAGAATTATAATTGTTTTGAATTATTTTTAAGAATTCTTAACGTGATCAAATGTAGGGGCACCTGGCTGGCTCAGAGAAGTGTTACTCTTGATCTCAGGGTTGTGAGTTCAAGCCCCATTTTGGGTGTAGAGATTACTTAAATAAAGAATAAATTAAAACTTAAAAAAAAATAGGGGGTGCCTGGGTGGCTCATTTGGTTAGGCGTCCAACTCGATTTCGGCTTGGGTCAAGATCTCACACTTCTTGAGATCAAGCCCCACATTGGGCTCTGTGCTGACAGTGCAGAGCCTGCTTGGTATTCTAAATCCCAATAAAGAAATAAACATGAAAAAAACTTTAAAAAGTGGTCAAATGTAGGAATGTCTTTAAAAGTCATTTAATTGATTAAGTTTTTCATTTTCTTTTTTTAAAAAAATTTTTTTTCAACGTTTTTTATTTATTTTTGGGACAGAGAGAGACAGAGCATGAACGGGGGAGGGGCAGAGAGAGAGGGAGACACAGAATCGGAAACAGGCTCCAGGCTCCGAGCCATCAGCCCAGAGCCCGATGCAGGGCTCGAACTCACAGACCGCGAGACGTTACCTGGCTGAAGTCGGACGCTTAACCGACTGCGCCACCCAGGCACCCCAAGTTTTTCGTTTTCTAAAGTACTATAAGCAGGCGCCTGGGTGGCTCAGTCGGTTAAGCGTCCGACTTCGGCTCAGGTCACGATCTCATGGTCCGTGAGTTCGAGCTCCACGTCGGGCTCTGTGCTGACAGCTCAGGGCCTGGAGCCTGTTTCAGATTCTGTGTTTCCCTCTCTCTCTGACCCTCCCCTGTTTATGCTTTGTCTCTCTGTCTCAAAAATAAATAAACATTAAAATAAATAAATAAAGTACTATAAGCATTTTATAGGAATGAACATCTACTTATATCTATAGTAAGAAAAAACTATAAAAAAACCAGCTAACTTCAGAGCTATTAACCCTTCCTTTCACTTAACTTTACAGTAAATTTATTATATATGGTTTTATGTAAATAACATCAATTGTCATTTAAAACTTCTAACTTGGTACACATTCTGAGAATTACAAGGCTCAGACATTTCCACATGAGCATATTCTGAAAGTTTTTGAATCAGTCATGAAATTTATTTTTTTTAATGTTAAATAAAACATTTTTGAGATGCAGGGGGGAGGGGCAGAGGGAAAGGGGGACAGAGGATCCAAAGCAGGCTCTGTGCTAACAGCAGTGAACTGGATTTGAGGCGTGAACTCATAGACTGTGAGATCATGACCTGAGCCAAAGTCAGATGCTCAATGAACTGAGCCACCCAGGTGCCCTATCATGAAATTTAAATAAGAAATAAAGCAACAGCTTCTATTCTGATAGCCAAAATTCTGTAGTTATTTCATGAGATCTGTGCCTTTAATTACATCGTAGGGAAGAAAGGGTAGGATAGCAACCAAAGGACTATACCCTCATAAAAGTGTAATTCTATGGAAATTAGTGATCTGAAATATGAAGAATAGAGGTCTGACAGTCATAATTTGAGGTCTCCGTATCCACAAGTATGGTCAGAGTTTGGGTCACTTTTGGAATCTTTGAGTAACTGCAGTAAAATTCAATTAATAAGAATTCTTAGGTAACTTTTAGTATGTATCTGAGTTTTCATGGAAGACCTCATGTTAAAAAAATTTGAAAATTTAGTTTTTCACTCCAGTATATAATTCCTAATGCTGAATATTCATTTTTTTTCAACAAAATATATTGAGCACCTTTAATCCATCAGATTAAATACTTAGGTCTATGACATTAGTCCAGTTTTCTTTATTTAAAAACTGGCCAGGGGCACCTGGGTGGCTCAGTCAGTTAACCGTCCGACGCGTGATTTCGGCCCAGGTCATGACCTCATGGTTTGTGGGCTCAAGCCCCAGTGCGCTGACAGCATGGAGCCTGGTTGGCCTTTTCTGTCGCCCTCTCTTCCTCTCCCAAAATAAATGAATAAACATTAAAATAATGTAAAATAAAACAAAAAAATGGCTAATGTAACCATAAATTTTTATTAAATTTGAACACTCCTTGAAAGGGGAAAAAAAAGGCATTTTTAGTATTTATTCTGGGGACAACAGAGGAGAGCAAAATGAGATTGTTCCAGGGAAGCCATATCAGGGTGTTTGTGAGGATCAAATATGACACTAAATGTAAAGTATTAGAACAGTGTTTTCAGTGTAGAGACTGTTATTCCCTGAAAATGTCTTTAGCCTAAATTGAAGAAATTATGTTTCATCTATTTCTCATACAGAGTTCTTATCAAGCAGGATTATATAGTCAATATGATGAATCTAAAGAATTTCTCTGTCTCAGTTTAACTAAACAAATATTTATTGCCTACTTACTGTGTGCCAGCCATTGGGTATATATGTATAAATAAGATAAAGACTTTGCTTTTGAGAGATCACTGTCTAAATAGGTAATATGTAATGTAAATATGTAATGCAGTGGTTCCTCAACTGGAGCTGCACAACAGAACCACTGGGGAGCTTTTTTAAAATTTTTGTCTTAAAAAAAAATACTTTTTAACATTTTTATTTATTTTTGAGAGACAGAATGCGAGTGGAGGAGGGGGCAGAGAGAGAGACACAGAATCCGAAGCAGGCTCCAGGCTCTGAGTTGTCAGCACAGAGCCCGACATGGGGCTCAAACTCACACGAATGGTGAGATCATGACCTAAGCCGAAACTTAACCGATGGAGCCACTCAGATGCCTCTGGGGAGCTCTTTTTTTTCTTTCTTTCTTTTTTTTTTTTTTTTTAGAAAGAAGTTGATGCCCAGGGTACCTGGGTGACTCAGTTGGTTAGGTCATGATCACAGTTCATTGAGTTCAAGCCCCACATTGGGCTCTGTGCGGACAGTGTGGAGCCTACTTGGGATTCTCTTTCTCCCTCCCTCACTGCCCCTCCACTGCTTGTTCTCTCTGTCTCTCTCTCTGTCTCTCTCTCAAAAATAAGTATACATTAAAAAAAAAATTGATGTCCTACTCACACTTCAATTCAGTTAAATCAGAATCTCTGAGGATTGGCCCAGGCATCAATATTTATAAAGTTCTTTAGTGACTTCTAAAGGGCACAGAGGTTGTGAACCTTTGGTTTTCTAATAGAAATAGAAAGCAAAAAATGGAAAACAATGTGGTAACTTTTGTAGCAGATGCTATGGAGGTAAAGAGGAGGGAATTCCTTATTATGGGGTAGGAGAAGAGAAAGTTTATGGAGAAGAGAGGTGCCTGAGCAGAATCTCAAAGGATATGTAATGGTTTTCCTAAAATAGAGGAGGAAAGATAATTCCAAGATGAGAGAAATAGTCTAAAATTCATTATGGGACCTGGCATTGAAGCGTTTTGTGTTTAAGATTCTTTTTATTAAGTAATCTCTATACCCATTGTGGGGCTCGAACTTAGAACTCCGAGATCAGGAGTCATATGCTCTACTGCCTGAGCCAGCCAGGGGCCCCTGGCATTGAAGTGTTAGGATAGGCAGAAGCCAGATATGAAATGCTTTATATGCCTTCTAAGAAGTTTGAATACACAAGTGATATTGCTTTAGTTCACAATTTGATAAACATTTTGTTAATTGCTTATATTTTTCTTCGACCTACTATGAAAGCAGTCACTTCTATAAAGAGAACACAATTGCTTTTAAATAATCTCATTTCATATTTTTAGAATTGGAAAATATCAGGAAAAACTTGTTCTATATAGAAATAAATTTTTAAAATGTTTTTTTTTCAACTTTTTTTTTTTTTTTTTTTTTTTATTTTTGGGACAGAGAGAGACAGAGCATGAACGGGGGAGGGGCAGAGAGAGAGGGAGACACAGAATCGGAAACAGGCTCCAGGCTCCGAGCCATCAGCCCAGAGTCTGACGCGGGGCTCGAACTCACGGACCGCGAGATTGTGACCTGGCTGAAGTCGGACGCTTAACCGACTGCGCCACCCAGGCGCCCCAAAATGTTTTTTTAATGATGCCTGTAATGTAATTGTTGAAAAACAGAGTAAAGATTCACTTACAAGTAATTTAGTAGATTTTGTTAGAATAGATTCATGTAAGGGATTCATTTATTCGTCCAATAAATATTTGAGTGTCTACAATGTGATACGCTTCCCAGGAAGGTGGTGGTTAAAGAACTTAAATTCTTCAAAATTTTTAGCTGCACATTCAGTTCTTACTCTCTTTAGGAATTGTCTGTACCTTCAGCCCTTCTTCTATTCCACAGTATTCTGATTTAGAATTTTACATAGTTTAGAACAGTGCATTGTACTGTTAACTTCACTGATCCATGACAAAGTCATTGAACTTCTGCACAATGAGGACAATGGCAAGAGTTTGAGGATATACTGAAGTCTTAAATGTAGAAGGCAAACTTAAAAACTTTTTGAATAGTATACCTTTATGATTTTGTGGCAGAGAGGGCTTTCTTAAACAAGATACAATGATAAATATGACTACATTAAATTTAGAACTTCTCTTCACTAAAAGGTGCCATAAAGAAAATGAAAAGGCAAGCTACAAAATCCAAAAAAGATGTTTATAGAACATGTTATTGATAAGAGATTTTATTGATAAAGGATTTATATATGAATACCTATGAAAAAAATCATGTAAAACAAGAAAAAAAAATCTAAAAGAATGGTTACAGAAAGACACAAATATACATTACAGAGAAAAGGAATAACTCATAATCTTATAAAAAAAATCAGGAAAATGCAATTTAATCAAGAAATGCAGAACTGATGGGATGTAAATTTTTACGAACATTTTGGAAATTTTTAATCTTATAAAATGGAACATGCACATACCCTATGATTCTGCCATTCTGTTTCTAGGAAACTCTTGCCCACACCAGGCAACATTGAAACAAAAAAAATGGTTGCACTGGTTATAATATTCCTGGTTGGTTTAAGAAGAGATACTAATTAAGAAAGCACTCAAGCTCAACCATAGCCAATAAACTAATGCAAAACCTATGAACAACTTAAATGACCACCAGTGGAAGAATGAATAAGTAAACTGTATAATCACACAGCCAAGTATTACACAGTTGGGAAAGTGAATGACCTACAACTACATATAAGGAATGAATCTTGAACTGTGCACTATATAACATTTTTATAAGCTCAGAAAGAAGCAAAACTAGGTCATTTTTTGTTTGTTTGGAGATATGTGATGAAAGCTTTTAACAAGTGCAGTAGAACCTTGGTTTGTGAGCATAATTTGTTCCAGAAACATGCTTGTAATCTGAAGCACTCGTATATCAAAGCGAATTTCAAGAACCATTGGCTCAGTTATGATCATGTGACATTCGGCATCATGTACTACTTGTATTGCAGGACATCACTAGTTTATCAAATTAAAATTTATTAGAAATGTTTGAACACTTGCAGAACAAGTTATTCACAACCCAAGGTTTTACTGTATTTATTCAGCCAAAACTCAGGTTTATAATTGCCTTTGTGGAGGATACAGAATGATAGAGTTGGGAGACAGCATACAAAAGATTCAAAGTACTGGTAATATTATTATCTTTTTTGCAGCAGTGATTTCCTAGATATGAATTTTATAACTTCATATACACTCTACGTATCTTTTTCTATGTATCAGTTATTACCTAATAAAAATTTTAAGACAGAAAAACATTAGGCAACTACAGTTGACCCTTTAACAACATGGATTTGAGTTGCATGGGTCTACTTATATGCAGATTTTTTATAGTACTGAGTGTCTTTTCTCTTATGATTTCCTTAACATTTTTATTTCTCTTTATTCTACTTTCTCTTTACTCTTTTATTTCTCTTACTTTACTGTAAGAATACAGTATATAACATGTATAGCATTAATTATATGTGTTAGTTGATGTTTAGTTATTGGTAAGGCTTCAGGTCAGTAGTAGGCTATTAGTAGTTGAGTTTTGGGGGAGTCAAAGTTATATATGAGTTTTTTACTGTATGTGGGGTGGCCATCCCAATCCTCACATTGTTTAAGGGTCAGCTGTGTAATTTCCCAGAAATCAAAACTACACATGGGGCACCTGGATGACTCAGTTGGTTAAGTGTCTGACTCTTGGTTTCTGCTCAAGTCATGATCTCATGGTTCATGGGTTTCCAGCGCTGCATTGGGCTCCACACTGCAGGTGCAGAGCCTGCTAGGGATTCACTCTCTCCACATATCTTTCTGCCCCTGCCCTGCTTGCATTCTCTCTCCTTTAAAAAAAAAAAATTTTTTTAACGTTTATTCATTTTTTGAGAGAGCATGAGCAAGGGAGGGGCAGAGAGAGAGGGAGACAGAGAATCTGAAGCAGGCTCCAGGCTCTGAGCTGTCTGCACAGAGCCCGACACAGGGCTCGAACTCACAAACTGTGAGATCGTGACCTGAGCTGAAGTCAGACGCTTAACCCACTGAGCCACCTAGGCGCCCCCACTCTCTCTCCTAAATAAAATAAATAATTTTTTAAAAAAGTTAAAAAAAACTACACAATTTAGGCAGAGTTTATTGTTAAGGATTTAAATATAAATCTTATATAGCATATATGTAGTTAGTTTATAAAAAGGTAGAATTATGAAAACATAACTTTTAAATGTTTATTTTGAGAGAGAGGGCATGCATGCACATGCATGAGCACAAGCAGGCAAGGGGTAAAGAGAGAGGGAGAGAGAGAATCCCAAGCAAGCTGTGCACTGTCAGCACAGAGCCCGACACAGGGCTTGATCACATGAACCATGAGATCCGGGCCTGAACCAAAGTCAAGAGTCAGATGCGCAAATGAGTGGGCCACCCAGGCGCCCCCAAAACATAATACTTTCATTATTATTATCAAATTAATCTTTTTATTATCACTAAATGTTTAGTATTTATTATATGGTCAGTAAAGTTTGAAAATGTGACATCTAAAGAATCTGTATTAACATTTAAAATGTGAAATATATGTTTTTAAATGTCAAAAATAGTATTATGCTGAACAACTTTACTTTTCTCTTTTCCCAGGATATTATTGCCGGATTCCTATATACCATTTTAATCTTAGCTATCTTCTATCCGTTTGTGGACCTGATTGACGACTTCAACCAAACTCACAAATATGCTCCATTAATCATCATTGGGCTTCATTTAGCCTTGGGGATCTTTTCTTTCACTCTTGACACCTGGAGTACATCCCGAGGAGACACAGCTGAGATTCTAGGAAGTGGTGCTGGAATTGCATGTGGATCTCATGTTAGCCATAACGTGGGTCTAATGTTAGATCCTTCTCTGGATATACTACCATTAGCTCTGCCCCCCATTACCGTGACTATGTTTGGAAAAGCCATACTGCGGATCCTCATCGGGATGGTATTTGTACTAATAGTCAGAGATATAATGAAAAGGATCACCATTCCTTTAGCCTGTAAAATCTTCAGTATACCATGCGATGATATTCGAAAAGCAAGACAACACATGGAAGTTGAACTTCCTTATCGGTATATTACCTATGGAATGGTTGGTTTCTCTATCACATTTTTGGTTCCTTATCTATTTTTCTTTATTGGTATCTCTTGATGCAGAAATACTGTTTATAAGAAAGGAGGGTATCAGTTACTGATATCTAAAAATATATCCTAGTTAAAAGCCAAATCAGAGTTAGGCTTTTGCAGGAATTTAACTTAAATAATTATTTAAGTAAATTCGTAAGAGTCAGTGCATTTTATCATTGCACATCCAGATATTGTTTTAGGTGAGCTGAGCTATTTCAACACTGAGAAAATGATAAGTATCCATTTAGAATGTTCATGTAATGTTTGGAGAGTTTTATGCTGTTATGAATTCGAGTTATATATAATATATATTAAGATACATAATGTACAATTATGTATCTAATGTATGTTATATATGAAATAATATACCTAAGTTATTTTAAACTGTGGGGCTGTATTATAAAATCAATAATATGCAAACAGTGTGCCGGTATATTTGGATTTAGTACAGGCACGTTGTTATTAACAGATATATTTAACATTTATTTACTATGGGAACCATTTCCTAATTGAATTGCGTAATTACTAGACCAGAATTCATATGCCACCACATAATGTTTTACTGCCTCTTTTTACACTGCCGTCACCTTTCATGTTACCCATGATGTTGAGCATGGGAGGCATTTTTAATGGACCAAATTTTCAGAAAAATTAGGTTGTTTTTTTTTTTTTTTTTCAATTCTGTAATTCAACACTGTGTTGAATGTACTTTATTTGCAGTTGTTCTGGACATCAGTTTAATAATTCAGGTACTGAATTTTATTGCTTGTTAATTGTGCCTTTCTGTTGCTGAATTAAGAAATGCCATGTATACTGTGATACAAAAATAAGATACTATCTTTATCTTAAGTTACATATAATCAGGCAAATGTTTTAAAAATACATGTCAAACTAACAGGGCTAGAAGCAAGCCACCCTCAATTGTTTAGCCTTTGTTTGGAAAGAAATGTGGAATGGGTTAAACTTTCTCACTAATTTATTGGGTAGCTAAATGGATAAGTATTTCCATTTTTGTAGGTATTTTTCTGTGCATTGTAAGTTTTAGGAACAAGATATATTTTTTGTACATTGTCTTGATTGTTTATACTGCAGGTAGATACTTCCAATGAATGGAAATGCAATTGAAATTTATAGATGGGACAATGCACACACTTAATTTATAAACAAACCGTTTTTCTAAATTATTTGGAAAGGATTGGATTTAGCAGTGTTAACTTTTAATACCCATTTATTAGCTACTTAAGGTAAATTATAAAACCTGAAAGTATCAGTATTTTAGATCCTATTATTTTTTCAATTTTTATTATTTTCACAGTGGAAAATTTGGGTATTAAACTATTCTTTCTTCTGTCTGTGCCTTTATATTTTGAAGTGTAATTGTAATTAGGTTAACATTAAGTTTATTTGTAGTAAGTTTTTCTTAAGAGAATTAACTTTCCATATAAATGAGCATCAGGTATGGAATTACTGACTTTAGTGCAATATCTGTCTGATTATCCAGAAGTATCACTTAAGATGTTTCTATTTTGGACAGCATAACTATTTGAACTCATATTTTTATAATTCCGATTGAGAATTTAGGGACATGGTAATTTTTACCAACATTGAATATGATAATTTTAAGTAAAACAACTAAATTTGGGACCTTTAGCTGTTAGTAGGAAACCGAGGCACTTAGGAACATATCGGTACGTTGGAAAATGTGCAAAGAACTTTTCTTTCAAAATGTGTTTAATGAATTGAATTTTAGGAACTATTTCCCATAATTTGGGTCTATGCTATCTTATTAATTTTTATATCTAGCTTAAAAGGTATTTGAAAATATTCCATTTCTTTGTGATTTATTATTTTCTGTCCTATGGTATCTCCATGCTAAATGTATTTTAAAATAAAAGCCAAATTCAGAATTGAAGAGTATTTTGTTTTGTTTACCTTCTTTGCATTTGTTCTCTGTATTATCTGATATTTATAAAATATATTTAGGATTTTCATTCTAGCAGGCTTTTCCTCTGAAGCATCTTATTCAAAACCAGAGTTCTGTTTTCAGTAATGGAAGATATCAAAGAAATTCTTCAGGGTTCAAACTGACTTTGGGGTCCAATTGTGATCATTCTGACATTGTACTTTTAGTAAAAAGTTTCATAATATTAAGAAACATGAATAAAATGTTTCAGCAGAATCTGTGACCAATGGTATTATAGGTAGTTGACTGCCAATTCATTGTCTCAGGCATTAGACACAGTATTAGGAACAGGTTTTTGTTTTTGTTAATGTTTATTTTTGAGAGACAGGGAGAGAGCAGGGGAGGGGCTGAGGGAGAGAGGGAGACACAGAGTCCGAAGCAGGCTCCAGGCTCTGAGCTGTCAGCACAGAGCCTGATGCAGGGCTCGTACCCATGAACCGTGATATCATGACCTGAGCTGAGGTGGGAGGTTTAACTGACTGAGCCACCCAGGCGCTCCAGGAACAGGGTTTTTTTGTTTTGTTTTGTTTTAATGTTTATTTATTTTGAGAGAGAGAGAGAGAGAGAGTGAGTGTGTGCTAGCTGGCAAGGAGCAAAGAAAGAATCCCAAGCAGGATCCACGCTGTCTGTCATCCCAGAGCTGGACGTGGGGTTTGATCTCACGACCAGGAGATCATGACAGGAGTGGAAACCAAGAGTTGGACGCTTAACCAGCTGAGCCACCCAGGTACCCCAGGAATAGGTATTTTTTCAAGCTGAATTAACATATGGACATTTCATTTTGTAACTTTAAAATGCTGTGATATGTCAATTGCAAAACCTAGGTCTGCCAGAAACTCATTAGAAGACCTAATGTAAAACAATGTGACTACAGTAGATTTGTATAATTATTTTTATTTACTAGCTTCCTTTATAATCTTTAGTAAATGTGTTTTTCAAACGCAACAAAAATTCAGTGATAGGAGTATAATTTAAAAGAAAATTTTCATAAAATATTCCCTAAGGAGGAGTAAATACTAGAATGTTTTAATTTTGAATATATGATCACATAATTTTATACTGCAAACTTTTTTTTTTTTAACGTTTATTTATTTTTGAGACAGAGACACAGCATGAACGGGGGAGGGGCAGAGAGAGAGGGAGACACAGAATTGGAAGCAGGCTCCAGGCTCTGAGCCATCAGCCCAGAGCCCGATGCGGGGCTCAAACTCGTGGACCGCGTGACCTGAGCTGAAGTCGGACGCTCAACCGACTGAGCCACCCAGGCGCTCCTGCAAACATTTTTTATTAGCAAAACAATTTCATTCTTGTTAACAAGGTTTTCACTAGATTTAAAAATCTGTTTAATTTGGACATGAGTAAGGACCAATTTTTAAAATTCAACTTAAAAGTTGAATTAGTTTTTCTGAAGGGAGTTTTTGTCTGCTAAAGAGATTTTTTTGGAAAGGGAACAAGCAATATTTTGAGAAGAGTACTGTAACCGGACATAGTGGATGGTACCATGCAGGATATTTTGTCAGATTTTGGTCATGTTCTTCCAGTTTCTTCTATAGTGTACTTAAGTTAAAAAGAAAAAAAAAAAAACCTCTTTACACACTTAAATTTTAATTGTGGTTACATAAGCTGCAAATAGCACAATAAAAATAAATTTTAACACGCTAACTGTAAAGGACATTTTAGAAAACTCTCCATTTTTAAGCCCACTACACATCTTTATAAACAAAGCATGCCCTGCTTATAAGACAGGAGGGAGAATTCAAAGAAAAATAGAAGAAACATTAAAAAAAAAATGTTTCCAGAAATAAACACTAATTTGTTAATTTCAACTAGCAGGTATTCTATAAATTTGTCTTTTTCCTTTCATCATCTTTAGTCTTGGTGCATTTTTTTTAAATGTTTATTTATTTTTGAGAGAGAGAGAGAGCGCAAGTGCAAGTTGGGGAGGGGCAGAGAGAGAGGGAGACACTAAATCCGAAGCAGGCTCCAGGCTCTGAGCTGTCAGCACAAAGCCCGATGCGGGGCTTGAACCCACAAGCTGTGAGATCATGACCTGAGCCAAAGTCGGAAGCCTAACCAAATGAGCCACCCATGCACCCGCAGTCTTGGTGCATTTTCCACCATTTAAAACAGCCCAGCCCCTAGCACTGCAAGCAACAGGATATGACAGAATATGTTTGTATTTTAGGAGGTTCCCCCCATTTTCTGAAAGCCAAATGAATTGTGAAATTGCTTTGTGACCCATACTAACCAATTATATCATGATGTCTACAACGTTGTTAGGTTTATGTCACCAAGCCCATTATCTCAGGTTTTAAAATTTCATACACTTACCTTACCTATTATGCTATTTGCAGTATTTGATTTAATACATGTTTTCAAAGTTTTTGTTACATAATGACCTTTTCTTAGGAGATATAAAATGGATACTTTTTAAAAAAATTACCACAGGGGCACCTGGGTGGCTCAGTCAGTTAAGCGCCGACTCTTGGTTTCAGCTCAGGTCATGATCTCACAGTTTGTGAGTTTGAGCCCTGCATCAGGCTCTGTGCTGACAGTGAGCAGTTTGCTTGGGATTCTCTCTCTCTTCACACTCTGCCCTTACCCTGCTTGCTCTCTCTCTCAAAATAAAAAACTTAAAATTAAAAAAACAAAACAAAACAAAACACAATAGTATTATTACCTCTTCAGATTTGAGGTTTTTCCTTTGTCCTGTATTAGGGGTTCTCTTAACTGAAATCGCATTATAGCATATATCGAAACCTGGGATTCTCTTGCTTATGTATTATTGGCTTCAAATGTTCTATGATATAAGCTCCATGAACAAAAAATAGCCTGTGCCTCTATTTACTTCTGGGTCCCTGGGACAGCAGGCATTTGATTAACATACGTTGAATGAATACTCAATCCACAGACAGGCTATATAGTATGTACATTTTTCTGGGGGAAAAATTCTACAACTTCCAACAGGTTCTCAAAGAGATTAATGATCTAAAAAAGTAAAAAAATGATGTAATAGTTTACTTTTTACTTGTTTTAGTTGTTTTAAAACTTTAGCTTGTAAATAAATGCTTCCAATTTATCTGGTAGGAATTTTATCACTTTTCATGCAAATATTTAAAGGATAATTTAGATTCTTGAAATGTTTTGCCTGTAATTACTTCAGTGCCCTGTTTTATAGAATGTGATTTATGTCCAAATTATTATTTATCTTTTTAAAAGTCTATTTATTTTGAGAGAAAGAGTGTGTGAGTGGGGCAGGGGCAGAGAGGGAGAGAATATCCCAAGCAGGCTCTGCCTTCTCAGTGCAGAGGAGCCTGATGCAGGGGCTCAAACTTACGAACCAGGAGATCATGACCGAAGCTGAAGTGGGATACTTAACCTACTGAGCCACCCAGGTGCCCCAAGGTATTATTTCTTTAAAAGCAAATTTTATTCTCTCCCTCTCTCTCTGCCCCTCCCCCACTTACACACACATGTGCGCACCCACACTCTGTCTCAAAAATAAATAAATGGTAAAAAAATTTTTTTAAAGGGGTTCCTGGGTGGCTCAGTCAGTTGAGTGTCCAACTCTTGGTTTCAGCTCTGATCATGATCTCACTGTTCCTGAGTTTGAGCCCTTCGTCCCCTCCTTGGGCTCTGCACTGACAGCACAGAGCTTGCTTGGGACTCTCTATCTCCCTCTCTCTCTGCCCCTCTCCTGCTTGATCGTGTGCATGCTTTCTCTCAAAAATAAATAAACACTAAAAAAACTAAAAGCGAATCTGCCAAAAGTGTTCTGTATAAATGAGGGTATAACATCTGTTCCCAGTTAATAAGCTATAGAAGTGTAATCTTGAGAATATTACTTTGCCCCTCTTTTTATCTGGGTTGATTTAGGGATGAAATTCGCCAAACTCATTTTAATGGATAGTGTTACTTTTGGTTATTTCTCATTGAAGTACTATGATAACAGCCTTGAAATAGTGAACATAAAAAACTGAACTAATACTCCTTCAACATTTTCCACTCTGCAAAATGTTTCAAATAGTGTTACAAAATAAATATTTTAAAAACGTTTCCCTTGGCAGTATATTCCCAAAATTCATTTATGGACACAAGCTGTAAATTTTTAAAATTAACATATAATGTCTAAATATATAGCATAATTTATAAGTAACATTAATGAATTATAAACCCAAATACAGCATTTACATCTGAAATATTTTTTCTCTTTCCTAAAAATCATCTACATTTTCCCACATTACATATGTTAAGGGGATTATAGAATTATAAAACATTTTAGATCTATATAGGATCTTAGAGCTCATATACAGCAACTCCATACCAAATTCATAAATCTATAATATTATTAGCAGATACAGGCATACCTCATATATTGTGGGTTTGGTTTCAGATCACCGGGATAAAGTGAGTATCACAGTAAAGGGAGTCAAATCAATTTTTTGTTTTACCAAGAAGTGCATATAAAAGTCATGTCTATACTGTAGTCTGTTAAGTGTGCAATAGCATTACATCTAGGAAAAAAACACCCCAATTGACATATCTTAATTTAAAAAATACTTTATTGCTAAAAAATGCTAACCATCATCTGAGCTTTCAATGAGTCTGTAATCACTGATCATCATAAGGAAAGAGTTTAAAATACTGCAAGAATTACTAACGTGTGACACACACACAAAGTGAGCAAATGCTGCCGGAAAAATGGCACTGATTGGTTCGACACAGGATTGCCACAAAACTTCAATTTCTAAAAAACAAAACCCAATCCCCGCAATATCTGTGAAATGCAATGCAATGAGGTATGCCTGTGATTATGTGCAATCTTAATTACTTCCTCAGGCAGGCAGACTATAACTTCATGATGCAGTGTTGAACAGTTCCAAGTGCATGAAAATTTGGATGCGCTAAGAGCACTGTGGTGGGGCAAAGGATACATCTTTGGCAGAAGAAATGAGTAGAACCAAGGCACAAAAATGGGAGTGTGTTAGACATGGTTAGCAAACAAATGCACTGCAGGTGGTCAGGTACCTGGAAGAGAGTAGCAGGATATAAAGTTGAAAAGTTTGTTAAAATGTTTAATAAGAAATTCGTATAAACAATGAAGTGTTGCCTTTCTTTACCAGTAGAAGAGCTGCAGTATTTATTACTCACTTAGCTCAGGGATGAAATTACACCCAGCTTGAAGGTAATCAAAACTATTGTTTGATAGATACTTTTTCTTTTTTTTTTTTTTTTAATCTGTGATAAATGAAAAGGCTAATGTGTTTTGCTTTAAGTCTTGTTTATCTATTAAGAGGAAAAATAAGAGGAAAATTTTCATATATTAATCTTGGATTTTATATCAAGAAGCCCAAGGCCTTGATTTTGGTGACATGAGATCATGACTTCCATAGATGCAGTTAGAGGAGGAGACCCCAGTGAGTTAGGACTTTGAATATGAAGTTATACTACTCCCCTCACCTTCCAAACCCTCACTAGAGGGAAGTAAAACAAACTAATGACATACCCAGAAACCCGCTAACAGACCATGAGGGAACAGGTCACGAGGATAAGGAAGAGGCTGCAGACCAGCTACAAGTAGGCTTTCTGCATTCTACAGCGAGGACTAGCTCCCAGGGGACTCACTCTGGGCTTTCCAGTCACTCTGGGAATAACACTGGTGTTCTTCAGCGTAATTCTTAACCCACCATACTGAGACTGTGATGTTTCTTCAATGGATTGAGAGGTCAGAACCTATCACACATCTGATGAACCCCAACCGCTTGAGTTATGAAAACTCTGAGGTGAGTGTGGGAAGGGTGTTTGCTAGTAGAATCACAGACACCAAGATATGTTCCCCATGTGTGAGGTAATCCCCGATACACCCATGACCACCTAATTTTCCTGATTCAGCATTATTGTTCAAAAGGCTCTTGACTGCTTCATGGGGTGGGGGTGGGGGTGTCCTATCTGAAAAAGACATAATGACCATATTGTCTTATATTTTACCTTACAGTTAGGCCTCAAACATGTTACTGGCTATTGCAGATCTGCACGTGCAGGCGTTTCATGTACACCATTCACCTGAAACTCATTCCAGTGAAACTTGGGTGACTGTTCCATGAGGCGCTTTTAGAAGTCAGAAGGAAAGATTGTAGACTTCTGCCTTTGGGGGCTTTAAGGTATTCCATGTCATCATATGTTAATGTTAATGTCTATTATAAAGCTGGTTTCAGATTCTGGGCTTGCAAGCAGTGGTTTTTTTCCAGTCCTGACCTTGACACTTTACAGAATTCTTTTGTCCATTCTTGTGAAAGTCTTTGTGCATGAATTCCATTCTGCATGAAGATGCTAGTGCCAAACTGGTATTGGCTTTCATGTTCCCATCCCGTGTCTGTTTTCTCCTAAACACACAGTGACAAAACAGGTTATGCTGAATAAAAGAAATACATTCAAGCCAGTATGTTACAGATGAAGAAATCAGAAGACCAGAAGTTCTGTTTTGATTTGATTTTGGACTCTGACTCTAATCTGCTATACCTTTAGGCACTAGCTCTGTCTTCTGTGAGACACAATTTCCTCACATATTAAATGAAGAGGTTAGACTCTAAAATCCCTTTCAACATTAGAAGTTTATTAAACTGTTGTAGGGGCGCCTGGGTGGCTCAGTCGGTTGAGCGTCCAACTTCAGCTCAGGTCACGATCTCACGGTCCGTGAGTTCGAGCCCTGCGTCGGGCTCTGGGCTGATGATGGCCCAGAGCCTCGAGCCTGCTTCCAATTCTGTGTCTCCCTCTCTCTCTGCCCCTCCCCCGTTCATGCTCTGTCTCTGTCTCAAAAATAAATAAACGTTAAAAAAAAAAAATTATTAAACTGTTGTAGACCGAGTAAAAACAAAAGGAATATTTCTATTGTTTGTATTAGAATACTGAAATTTAATGGAAAAAAAAGAATTTTAGTCCGTTTTTGTTGAGGAAATAGAGTTGAGGGAGCATATCTTGTCCTGTCCACAAAAAGTTTGTATATACTCCTTTAAGAAAGTTACAAGTTTCTCCAAAAAGAAACAATGAGTTAATTGCTTTACGAGAGTAATAACATTGATTTGAATTACAAGGTTTAAAGTGACTGCTAAGTATTACCTAATTCAACATACTCTTCAAATAGTTCTGAATCGTAATCACCCTAAACATAGTTCTTTGCTAAAAAATAAAAGTAGAGGGAGACAGGTAGACACTAATAACCTCAGGAATTCTGTAACTCGTTGAACAAATGTTGCTAGCCATGGGGATGGATGTGTAAATGAAAAAAAGAAAAGTCTGGGCTGTGGTCAGCAGGCCTTTGCCACAAAGCCTGCCTTTGAGTTGACTTGCAAGGTTTTGTGTTTCTTCGGCAAAAACTGGTCAAAATGGTTACTACACAATCTGTTCCCAGAGTTTTGAAACATTCAGTGAAACTTTTTAAAACTTTGCATGATGTATTTTTTTTTTAGAAAGTTATTGTTTGAGAACAATGTCTTTTTATACCAGGAAATAGTTATCCTGAAATGATGTTGAAAACTTCCCCCTCCCCCTTTATTTATTTATTTTTTAACCAATACATGTTAAAGTAACAAGTCAAAAAAAAAAAAAAAAAAAAAAAAGAAAGAAGAAAGTCTAAGAATCTCATTCAGAACTAAAACAAACAGAAGAGAATGCTGCATAAGGTGAAACTACTTTATTACAAGCATGAACCTGGTATGAACCCTGAAGATTTAAGCTGTATTTCTGAAAATAAGACCCTTGTAATATAAAACATTTTAAAACTGTAGAGCACCGTATCGTTATAAATATTTTTTAAAAATAAAGCCGAACATAAATGTTCACTAGAACATTTCTAAAATTCAATAATGCTTACAGCAGAAAGGCATTTTAAAAAATATTTCATAAGTTCTATTAGAAAACATGAGGTTATTCTTGAATGTCATTCAGATGGTTTCTTATGATGGTTTTACTTACCACTTCTCAACTTTATGACGGTGCAAAAGTGATACTTCTTCACTAGAAACTGTATATGGAATTTTGCATTCCGATCTTTTCTGAGCTAGCGATATGTGGTACAATACTCTTGTGATGCTGGGCAGTGGCAGCGAGCCACAGCTCCCAGCCAGCCACGTGGTTACGTGGGCAAACAACCGATTCACTCGTAACCATTCGGCACCCATACAACCATTCTGGTTTTCACTTTCAGTACAGTAATCAGTGTATTACATGAGATATTCAACACTTTATTATAACATAGGCTTTGTGTTGGATGATTTTGCCCAACTGTAGACTAACATGTTCTGAGCACATTGAGGGTAGGCTAGGCTAAACTGTGTTCAGTGGATTAGGAGTATTAAATGCATTTTGACTTAGGTATTTTCAACTTCACAATGGGTTTACCAGGACATAAACCCGTGTGAAGTGGAGGAAGATCTGTAACTGAAATTAAATCCAAACACCTTAAGAATGTCTTCAAGGCCCTATGGCCCCTACCTCACTCTGACTTAAAACTCTATTCCAGGGGCACCTGGGTGTCTCAGCTGGTTAAGTGTCTGATTCCGGCCTAGGTCAGGTCTGTGCTGACGGTTCAGAGCCTGGAGCCTGCTTCGGATCTTGTGTCTCCCTCTCAACCTCTCTCTCTCTGCCCCTCCCCCACTCGCTCTCGGTCTCTCTCAAAAATAAACATTAAAAAAAGAATTTAACTCTATTCCAATCACAACTGCCTATTTCTCTAACCAAGCATCACAAACTTCGCCACTGCCACCTCCCTTGACTGGAACACTCCCTCTGCCTCCCTCAATATTCACATCTCGGCTTAAATAGCATCCTCTCAGTGAAGCTTTCCCTGGTCATATTATCTAATGGAATCCCCATCTCCTGTATGGTTTTATCACATTATCTTGTAGTATATTGTTCATAGCACTGAAATGATCTTACTTGTTTGCTTTTTATATTCTTTCCTCACTAGCATTGAAGCTCCATGAAGGCAGGGACCATATCTACTATATTCTGTGCTTTATTCCCAGCACCTAGATTTAGTAGGGACTCAAGACATATTTGACTGAATGGATCTGCTTTATTATTTTATAGTGCTGTATGGTACAATTATATAAATCTATCACAGTTTACTTAACTATTATTCCAGTAATGGACTTTCAGATTGCCGCTAATTTTTTGCTATAACAATGCTACTCTGAGGGTGCCTGGGTGGCTCTGTCAGTTAAGCGTCTGACTCTTGGTTTTGGCTTGGGTCTTGATCTCACGGTTAGTGAGTTCAAGCCCAGGGCATTAACAGTGTGGAGCCTGCTTGGAATTCTCTCTCCCCGCCTCTCTCTGCCCCTCCCCCAATTGCATGCCCTCTCTCTCTGTCACTCGCTCTCTCTCAAAATGAATAATTAAACATTAAAAACAGGGCGCCTGGGTGGCTAGGTCGGTTAAGTGTCCAACTTCAGCTCAGGCCATAATCTCATGGTTCGTGAGTTTGAGCCCCTGCATCGGGCTCTGTGCTGATAGCTCAGAGCCTGGAGCCTGCTTCAGATTCTGTGTCTCCCTCTCTCTCTCTGCCCTCCCCCACTCATGCTCTCTCTCTCTCTCTCTCTCTCAAAAATAAATAAACGTTAAAAAAAATTAAAAACAATGCTACTCTGAAGATTCTTGTGTCTTGTAATTGCACATAACTACACATAGGCTGGGAGCCAATAAGAATTGAGTAAGTAAGACAATATCCTGTCCTCTTCCCCAACATCATTTGTTTCCTTTTCCCACAGAGATTTAAAGAGCTCTTACATGCAAAATAATTTTTAAATATAAAACCAGGTTTTTTTTAATAGTTCAGATCCAAAGAGAAAGTTGTTGCTTTCATCAGAATGTATTCTTTGTCACAATCGCATTAGATTTCAAATTCTCTCATATCAAAAAAATCACCTGGGATTGTAAAAAGATAGAACAAGACCTTTAAAACCACCTCTGCAAATAATTTTAAGTTGGATCTCTTATCATCTCATCATCTTAATCATCTATTTTGGCTCCTTGCCTGTTTATACCTTCAGCAATTTATACTAGAATGTTAAAAAGTGCTATACTGAACATTTTGTAACTATCATTTAAAATGGATGTTTATTATGGCACAAAAACAGACACATAGACCAATGGAATAGAATAGAAACCCCAGAACTAGACCCACAAACGTATGGCCAACTAATCTTTGACAAAGCAGGAAAGAACATCCAATGGAAAAAAGACAGTCTCTTTAACAAATGGTGCTGGGAGAACTGGACAGCAACATGCAGAAGGTTGAAACTAGACCACTTTCTCACACCATTCACAAAAAAAAAAAAAAACTCAAAATGGATAAAGGACCTGAATGTGAGACAGGAAACCATCAAAACCCTAGAGGAGAAAGCAGGAAAAGACCTCTCTGACCTCAGCCGTAGCAATCTCTTACTCGACACATCCCCAAAGGCAAGGGAATTAAAATCAAAAATGAACTATTGGGACCTTATGAAGATAAAAAGCTTCTGCACAGCAAAGGAAACAACCAACAAAACTAAAAGGCAACCAACAGAATGGGAAAAGATATTTGCAAATGACATATTGGACAAAGGGCTAGTATCCAAAATCTATAAAGAGCTCACCAAACTCCACACCCGAAAAACAAATAACCCAGTGAAGAAATGGGCAGAAAATATGAATAGACACTTCTCTAAAGAAGACATCCGGATGGCCAACAGGCACATGAAAAGATGCTCAACGTCGCTTCTCATCAGGGAAATACAAATCAAAACCACACTTAGATACCACCTCATGCCAGTCAGAGTGGCCAAAATGAACAAATCAGGAGACTATAGATGCTGGCAAGGATGTGGAGAAACAGGAACCCTCTTGCACTGCTGGTGGGAATGCAAATTGGTGGAGCCACTCTGGAAAACAGTGTGGAGGTTCCAGAAAATTAAAAATAGACCTACCATATGACCCAGCAATAACACTGCTAGGAATTTACCCAAGGGATACAGGAGTACTGATGCATAGGGGCACTTGTACCCCAATGTTTATAGCAGCACTCTCAACAATAGCCAAATTATGGAAAGAGCCTAAATGTCCATCAACTGATGAATGGATAAAGAAATTGTGGTTTATATACACAATGGAGTACTATAGGGCAATGAGAAAGAACGAAATATGGCCCTTTGTAGCAACGTGGATGGAACTGGAGAGTGTGATGCTAAGTGAAATAAGCCATACAGAGAAAGACAGATACCATATGTTTTCACTCTTATGTGGATCCTGAGAAACTTAACAGAAACCCATGGGAGAGGGGAAGGAAAAAGAAAGAGATTAGAGTGGGAGAGAGCCAAAGCATAAGAGACTCTTAAAAACTGAGAATAAACTGAGGGTTGATGGGGGGTGGGAGGGAGGGGAAAGTGGGTGAAGGGCATTGAGGAGGACACCTTTTGGGATGAGCACTGGGTGTTGTATGGAAACCAATTTGACAATAAATTTCATATATTGAAAAAAAATAAAAAAATAAAAGCTCAGAGAAATGAAACCTAAAAAAAAAATAAATAAATAAAATGGATGTTTATTGCTATTTACATTAATTTTTACATTAAAAATTTTTTGCTATATTTAAATAAAAATGTATGATTTATTTCAATAAAATTAATAGCAACAATTAAAAGATAACAGGTCCAGTGGCGCCTGGGTGGCTCAGTTGGTTAAGCGTCCAACTTTAGCTCAGGTCATGACCTCGCGGCATTTGTGAGTTTGAGCCCGCATCAGGCTCGGTGCTGACAGCTCAGAGCCTGAAGCCTGCTTCAGATTCTATCTCCCTCTCTCTTACCCTCCCCTGCTCACTCTCTGTCCCTCTCTCTCTCTAAAATAAGTAAATAAATAAGTAAAAGATAACAGATCTGATAATATTGTTCTTCATGGCCAATAATTTCTTGTAGTCCTTACTCTTTTCCTTTGCTACCGTTCCATTATGCTTTTGCTAAAATGAGACAATGTTTTATTGCTTGTGAGGACTATGTACTGTACCTAACCATATTAAATCAATTGGAGACTACATTTGGGCTATTATAATTGGGCTATTACAAGCTTTTTTTATTCCAAATAACATTGATAAGACATTAAGCCTCAAATATGAATTCCAACTAATTATTAATGTTTTATCAGTTCAAACCCAAGAATATATTGCAAAATAACATCTTGCAAATGAACTGTAAAAGAGGCAGGACTAATTAACATATTTTAGATATAAATAATCTTTGGAGTTTATTATTACTAATTCACTAAATATGTATTCAAGGAAATGTATGAACACAATATAGAACTTGAAGTATATGAACAGAAGTAACAGCAACCTTGCTCAAAATAGTTTTTAAAAATAAAATTAATTATCTCATTTAACAATGTCTAGAAGTAGTGGGTTACAGATCATGTTTGATCCAGTGAAACCTAGAGCCATGGAAATAGACAAAATTGCTTCTGGAACAATCTTCACAACATATATTTCATCTCAAGGACAAACACCAATCAACGAAGTATTTTGCAGAAGCTATGTTGTGAAGAATTACTTAAATTCTGTTGATAGGAGCTGTTAAATAACAAAATTCAATTAAGTAAACTTGAAGATCTCATTGGCTTTATTAAATGATTCATGAATTGGGCAGTGCCCCATTTAGCAAGTAGAGAGGTACTCCAAGGAGTTACACAAAGTAGACGGTTTTTATAGACGTAGGGTGGGGGCAAGAAAGCAATCAGCAAAAGAAAAGGACGTTCGGAGGAGGCTGTTTGCTAGGGGAAAAAGCAAGGCATCTTATGCAGATTACCTCATCTTTCTTTGGGGGACGGGGAGGACCCAGGTGACAGACTCACTGGTGCTGATATAAAGAAAAATTTCCTGACTGACTGCTTAAGGCCACATTTCTGGGGGACACTCAAACTGTAATTAGACTTGCTATTAAGCATTGGTTTGGGAACCTGGTCTAAGTGACACCACTTTGGACACCATTTTTTAACAGAATGCTGTGGTCCGTTAATGATGTCTGCCAAGGGCAATGGAGAGAGGAGGTAGAAGGTAGGAAGCCAATGAAAGAAACACTAAAATGCAGACTGGAAAGGACGAGAGAGTTGCCAGAAGAACAAAGAGATCAACAGTGTCTATGTGGATATGTGGTAGGGGCAAGTAGTGAGATTTTAATAAATGATTCAATGATTTAATTATTTGAAAGGGAAAAAAAGGAATTGGGAAATGAGGCAGTAAATACATTTCTGGGGTTTACAGACTTGTGAAATTGGTAGATAGTACATGCTAGAACTGATTTTATTACGTGCGGGGTTTTTTTAATCTACATTATATCTAAGATTAGATTGTATCTGAGTAAGAATGTAAAATCGAAAGCTAACAATAGCCATCAAATGGCTTCGTAGCACCTGATCTTAAACACTACTTTGTACCATTAATCATTAAGCTTACATTTGTCAAACAGAAACATTAGGGAACCACATCAAAGGGTTCAGGTCAGTTACCTGAACTGTGATTCTCAACGTGCAGTCCCCTGACCAGCAGCATCAGCATCACCTAGGAACTTGGTAGAAAAGCAAATTCCTGGGTCCCATCTCAGACTTTCTGAATCAAAAACTGGGGGATCAGGACCTAGCAATTTGTTTAACAAGCCCACCAGGTAATTTGGATGCACACTCCAGTGGTTGTATTAAACAGCATTTTCTCGTTAAAGAAGCCACATACTTATTAAGTTACTAGTGCACTGGGTCTGCCTGACCTAGATTCTGTACCGCCAAACCCTTTCAAGGGGTTAGAGCCAACTAAAAGTCTTTTAAGAATATTGTGGTCTATTGGCCAGCTGTGGTCTATTGAGAAAGCTCTGGAGAAAAAAAGCAAGCAAGGTCTGAGCTACAGGAAAGATGATTATTCACATTGGCGGCCAGCAATCCTCACAAGTAAGAGAACTTCCTCTCCCTAACTCCCCATGGCTTGAACTCAGAAGTCTCAGGCACCGACTGGGCCACCCAGGCACCCTCATGCATACAATAATTTTTGACAGATTCATCTGTAAGGAACAGTTTTGAATTTTTGACTTGCTACCCATTTACAGCATGTCCTACCAAGAGTCTTCCTTTTTACAGCAGAGTTATTTGTGTATCCATTTTATTGTTCTATTAAACATTATACTGGAGCTCCTGGGTGGCTCAATCGGTTAAGTGTCCAACTTCAGCTCAGGTCATGACCTCACAGCTCATGAGTCTGAGCCCCACGTTGGGCTCTGTGCTGACAGCTCAGAGCCTGGAACCTGCTTCAGATTCTGTGTCTCCCTCTCTCTCTCTGCCCTCCCTGCTTGCACTCTGTCTCTCTCTCTCAAAAATAAACATTTTTTAAAAACTGAACACCCTACTGCATTTCAAAATAATCAGATCCTTTAAAAAGATCCATCTAAAAAGTATGTTTCTCTTGCCAAGTTCTGCCTTTCAGTCTTGTGATTATCTAAGGTCTTTACCTAATATAATTAAAATCTGGCTTCTTCATAGAATAACCTAGTGTCAGACAACAGATTATCTAGCCAGCATTGTCATAGAGTTGACTCAGCTGCACCTGTACCCGCTAATCCAAGGCTCTCTTACTTTCTCTGTTGACTGTGATTTGGTCCTGGTTACTTCACTTGTCCATCTGTGCTATGGGCATGAGGCTAGAAACAGCAACCTTACATCTGCCAACCCTAGGTATGCCGGGAAAGAAGGTCTAAGACAGAACCCCACAATGTGGATCGATAACTGTGTGATTCACATTTGCAAAACTGTCCAAGAACATTCATTTTTCAGTGTTTTTTCAAAGAAAACTGGAAACGTCCTTTAGCAATCAAGATTTCTAATAAAAATTACACTATGGGTGGCTGCACCACCAATTTCAAAGCATTTTTAGAATGACCTTAAGAGTGCCATCGTTGTTGCTCCTTCAGATCTTTGCCGTGTCTTGTTACTTCTATGAATCTCTAATCTGTATTTCAGATTATCATGTAACCCTGAAATGGCTGACAGTGTTTATGAATGCTTTAAATTCATGTCTTTGACATATTTATAATTCATTTAAAATTTTTCCAGTGTCTTAAATTCATTGCTACCAGTAAAATGCAGGCGCATCATTGTTTCTTTTTTAAATCTACATTTTGGAGGCACCTGGCTGGCTCTGTTGGTAGAACACACAACTCAATGTCATGGTTGTAAATCTGAGCACCATGCTGGGTGTAGACATTACTTAAAAAGAAGATCTTTTAAAAAATCTACATTTCAATTAGTACAATGAAAATCACGTATCACTAATGTTTACTAATAATTGTGCAATAGCATAAACTACCGTGTTTCAAATAACCTTCAAACATTTATCAACACTTAAATTGATAGTATTTTATTGAAAAATGTAAATACAAAACAATAATTTCTCCTGCCTCAGAAATAATACTCCTTATAAAGTATAGTTAGGTTTGAAAGAGAAAGGAAGAATGTTTACAAAAGTTCATATAAACCTACTTCTAATGCATTCAATAACATGTATTTAGTAACTTCAGTTTCTTCTAGAGTAAATTGAACAAACTGAGATTTCTGACTTCTGCCTACATTTATCCAAATTCTTCAAATCAGCATTTTATTTTCTGCTATGCAAACTTTCCTTCAAGTCCTGAACTAAAATGCTTCACTTTAAAGACATTTCTATTGCAGGGGGAAAAAAATCCCACAAATCAGTACCCTAAGAATTATAAAATTATAAAACAATTGGAAAGCAGTACATATCTCTCTTCTGCTATTGGAGCTTAAGACTCCCAATAAAAAAATCTCATCTGGTTAAGGATTTAGGACTGAGCAGAGGTAGGAAACATTTTTATAGGTCTAAAACAATAACAAGAGGATGAATACTTCCCAATTGTTAATAATTATCAGTTCCAAGTATAAAAGGCTACTCTATATTACCAGATTGAAAATTAATCTTCATTGCCAGACTTACACATATCTCTCTCCCATGTCCAAAAGAGAGCATGACTAATGCATTACTGGTAATTTCCAACATTATTTACCAAGCAAATATATCATTAGTAATATTGGTGAAAACTTAACCTACATATGCTACTTTTTTCAAGGTTCTCAATATATAAATGTTTCACGTAAGTGTTCAATACAAATTCTGAGGATACAGGCTGGCATTTCTTTTTTTTTTTTTTTTTTAAATTTTTTTTTTTTTTTCAACGTTTATTTATTTTTGGGACAGAGAGAGACAGAGCATGAACAGGGGAGGGGCAGAGAGAGAGGGAGACACAGAATAGGAAACAGGCTCCAGGCTCCGAGCCATCAGCCCAGAGCCTGACGCGGGGCTCGAACTCACAGACCGTGAGATCGTGACCTGGCTGAAGTCGGACGCTTAACCGACTGCGCCACCCAGGCGCCCCCAGGCTGGCATTTCTTAAAAAGATTTTGTTCTATTTCTGTATGTAGTGTTTCTAGGATGGTAGTCTGAATATTTTTATGAAGAGTGGGTTCTTACTAGAATCAAAATTACATCAATATTTTGAAAACTTAGTAATATGTGTAAACACGTAAGGGTAAAACAGTTGTTTTTTTCTTTTCCAGAGAAAGAACTTCTCTATTTCTTTGCAGCTATTTAAAACAATATATTGGAGGTTTAGAAAATCAAGAAGTAACATTAACAACTTACTTTTACTGTCCTTGATACAGAAGTCCCAAACTAATCAGAGTAATTTGCACATTTTTATATTATCTCTACTTTATTATTTTTTTTTTAATTTTTTTTTTCAACGTTTATTTATTTTTGGGACAGAGAGAGACAGAGCATGAACGGGGGAGGGGCAGAGAGAGAGGGAGACACAGAATCGAAAACAGGCTCCAGGCTCTGAGCCATCAGCCCAGAGCCCGACGTGGGGCTGGAACTCACGGACCGCGAGATCGTGACCTGGCTGAAGTCGGACGCTTAACCGACTGCGCCACCCAGGCACCCCAATATTAAATCTACTTTAAAGTGTATTGATTTATAGCTAAATGTCAATTAAAATTAACCAGAATGCTTTGAGATGAACCACTTGATTAGCTTTTCAAAAATCAGCTGAGTGTTAAAAAAAAGCTTTTTTTGATGAAAATCTTTTTATTTTTTATTTATTTTTATCTTAAAGAAAGAGAGACAGGGGCGCCTGGGTGGCGCAGTCGGTTAAGCGTCCGACTTCAGCCAGGTCATGATCTCGCGGTCCGGGAGTTCGAGCCCCGCGTCAGGCTCTGGGCTGATGGCTCAGAGCCTGGAGCCTGTTTCCGATTCTGTGTCTCCCTCTCTCTCTGTCCCTCCCCCGTTCATGCTCTGTCTCTCTCTGTCCCAAAAATAAATAAACGTTGAAAAAAAAAATTAAAAAAAAAGAAAGAGAGACAGTGTGTGCATCAGCGGGGGAGAGGGAAGACAAGAGGGGGCAGAGGAAAGAATCTTTAGCAGGTTCCACACTCAGTGCAAAGCCTGACGTGGGGCTCAATCCCACGATCCTGCGATCATGACCTGGGCCGAATTCAAGAGTTGGACGTTTAAGTGACTGAGCCACCCGGGTGCCCCAGACGAGAATCTTTTTAAATTTACAAATAAATATTAACAAGATTTTGTCGTTACTCTTTAATTTTCCTTAAACGATGGAGTCTAATCTACCCTGACAGTCAATATATGGACCGGCAAGTTTTCATGTGCTATTGCAATCTGTATAGAGAGACAGTTCTCAGAGCTTGAAGGCTGCTTTTTTAAAAAAGGGATTGCAGCAAAGCTTTCTGAGGCGGGTATGACATTTAAAGTAGCCATTTTATGTAGCTATTTCAGTGTACTGACATTTTAATAACTTTATCATGAATGAATAAAACTTGCTCATGGTTACATAAAAAATTAAAACAAAACAGATATAAAAGAAAAATAACTCTAAAGGCTCTCACTGCTCAGAGGTAACTATTATTGACCAATCCTTCTTCAGATTTTTAAAAATGTATACACTAGCATATATTTCCTTTTCAAAGTTAAATAAAAATGAGCTGCATATACGGTCTGTACAGTTTTCATTTAAAAATGTATATAATGAAGGACCTACTTAATTTTAATGACTATGTATTATTATATTCTTGAAGCATAATTTAACTAATATTCTGTTTGTACATTTGAGATATTGTCAAGTTTTTAAAAATTAGTGATACAGTGACCATCCTTATATATACATTTTTATACATTTATATGAAGTGGAATTGATGAATAAACCTCTGTGGATTTCTTTGTGATGACAGATGTCAAACTGGCCTCGAGATAAGGTTATATTAACTGATAATGCCATTAGTGGTATATAGGAGTACCTGCTTCCCTATTCATCATCAATACTGGCTGGATATTATTGAACTTTTCCATATTTCACTCTGAGTAAAAAAATGCTTTATTCTTAAAATTAATTTTATTGTTTTATTTTGCATTTATTTATTTATAAGTTTAAGCCTTTTCCCGAATGTGTTATATATTCACGTCTTTGTCCATTTTATTTTAGGCTTTTGTCTTACTGACAAAAGAGTGCTCTTTGCATATTAACCCTTTCTGTCACTTACACATAATGAATATATATATATATATATATGTATACACACACACACACACACATATATATATATACACACACATAATTCACTTACACATAACGAATATATATATATATATATATATATATATATACACACACACACATTATTCCAAAGGACTATTTTATGTAGCCAAAAACAAAAAAAGGTGACAACTATATACATACTAATGTGGAATAACTCCAACCTATTTCCAAGTTGCAAAAAAAAAGCAAAAGAAAGAAAAGTATGTTCCTGTATATTTACCAAAAACAGATAATATATGGGGTACCTGGGTGGCTCAGTTGGTTACGCATTCAACTCAATTTCGGCTCAGGTCATGATCTCACCATTTGTGAGTTCAAAAGCCCCGCACTGGGCCCTGCACTGCCAGTGCAGACACCGCTTGGGATTCTCTCTCCCTCTCTCTCTGCCCCTCCCCCACTCTCACTCTCGCTCTCAAAATAAATAAATAAATAAACTTAAAAAAAAAAAAAACCCAGATAATATATACATAAAAGGCACATGATATCTCTGGAAAGATACCCAAGAAACTAGTTTTAGGGATCAGCTTTGGGAAGAGAAATAGGGAGAGAGTGAGAGGGTAATTCACTTCTTAATGTATATAGTTTTGTATCATTTCAAGGTTTTTTCTTTTTTTGTTTTACCATGAATGTGAATAACCTAATTTGTCTAAAGAAGTGACCTAATGCAAATTCAGTCCTTTTTTTTTTTTTTTGTGGCTATCTTATTTTCCCAAAAGTATTGTTGAATAAGTCACCCCTTTACTCTGAAATGTTATCTTTATCTTGTACTAAATTCCCAAATAAATATTAGTCTTTTTCTGGAGTCTTTACTCAGCTTCATTGATTTGTTTATCTGGTTGCAAAGGGTTTCTAGTACTGCACGTTTACAATAAGTTTCAATTTTTAGAAAGATTAATTATTTCTCTATTAATGTTCTTTTTTAAAAAGTGTTTTTTCTCTCAAGCCGCCTGGGTGGCTCAATTGGTTGAGCATCCAACTCTTGATTTTGGCTCAGATCATGATCTCACAGTTCGTGGGATCAAGCCCTATGTATGGCTCTGTGCTGAGCATGGAGTCAGCTTAAGATTCTCTCTCTCTCTGCCCCCTCCCCCGCTTGTGCTCTCTAAAATATAATAATTTTTAAAAAGTTTTTTCTGTCTATTCTCATATTTCCAGATAAAGTTTTTTGGCCATTTTTTTTATTGTAAAATATACATAAAATGTACTACTTTAACCATTCTTTTAAATGTTTATTTATTTTTGAGCAAGAGAGCACAAGCAGGAGAAAGGCAGAGAGGGGGGGAGATACAGAATCCGAAGCAGGCTCCAGGCTCTGAGCTGTCAGCACATAGCCTGACGTGGGGCTCGAACCCATGAACTGTGAGATCATGACCTGAGCCAAAGTCAGATGCTTAACCAACAGACTGCCTACCCAAGCGCCTACCATTTTAACCATTTGTAAGTGTACAATTTCACTGTGCATACTCACATTATTGTGCAACTATCTCCACCAATCATCTCCAGAATCTAGATGAATTCTAACACTTTGTCAGTTTCCAAAACATAATGCTGCCGATATGCCAACTGTTATTATTCAAGGTATGGATTAATTTATGTAGAGTAACAGTTTTTACGATATTATCACTCACTTAAGAAACATTTATTGAGTGCCTATTACACCAGGAACTATACTAGGCACTGGAGATGTAAATGTAACTAAAGTAACATATCCGTTTTTACAGATATTGTGAAATCCAGAAGAGGAAAGAGATTAAGCAAATCGTTGCACATTTAAACATAAAATTGCCAAGCTTTAAGGGACAGATACATGGTTTCATGGTGAATTTACATTAAGTGGTTTGATATAACCCAGGGGATCTGGGCAGTCTTCCTAGAAGAAATGACAACTGAACTGACTCTGCAAAACATACTCAAATCATCTTCAATATCCTCCAGTTAGCTTCACACAGGCCTAGCACATTTCTTAGGTTTGTCCCTGAGTATATAATCTTTTAAATAGTATATGGGATCTTTTATTCACTTTATGTTCTAACGGGATCTTTTCTATGTATGGGAAAGCTATTGATCTCTGAGTATTAAATTTGTAATCATTGCCTTTAGAATTTTGATTGTTTTTGAGGAAACTCATTCTTTCACTCTTACACATTTTTGCTTCAGCCAAGAAGGTAAGAATGTCTGCCAAAGCTTCCATTCTTTAGGAAGTTCTAGGGGAGAGGCCTCTGTCTTCTCTCCACCTCTGTGAATGCAAGAGTGATCTATCTATTTGTGAAATGGTGAGACTATGACATCTATTGAACCACCTTTCTGTATTGAGTAGAATTAACATGTGAAAAGGCCATGGCTCATATGTGGACCGTGTCTTTTGGCTCTCTATAATCAACAGGTCATGCAGATCTCAATCTACCATGCAGCAGGCTAGTTTATAGGTTTGCTCTGTTGACTTAACTCTCCCATCACAGAAAGGATGTTTGAGTTCCATATGCTACATTACTCTATGTATGATTTCAGATTGTTTTGCCAAGAAAAAACTTGAAAGTTCTATTTTCAGGGGTGCCTGGGTAGCTCAGTCGGTTAAGCATATGACTTGGGCTCAGGTCATGATCTCACGGTTCATGGGTTTGAGCACTGCATGAGGCTCTGTGCTGACAGCTCAGAGCCTGGAGCCTGCTTCTGATTCTGTGTCTCCCTCTCTGTCTACCCCTCCCCTGCTCATGCTCTGTCTCTCTCTCAAAAATAAACATTAAAAAAAAGAAAGTTATATTTTCATTCTTACATCTTGAATTTGCACCTATTTTAGAATGCAATTAAAATACTTAATTGTATCAGCTTAGAGAGTTTCATTAAAGAATAAAAAGCACTCTACTTCTGAAACCAACACTATACTATATGTTAACTAACTTGAATATAAATAAAATCCTGGAAGAAGGAAAAAAAAAAAGAATAAAAAGCATTCTGTCAATGTAGTACTTAGTATTCACTAAACCCCTGGTCACCAAATTTTGTTGACTATACATTCATCATAAAAAAGTTCAAGTATCTATTCCCAATCTGTAATTAATAAATTATCTATATGTACCAATGCTTTTTATATTATAAAATACACATAGAATAAGGATTTTTACAGAATGAGATCTCTAAAATAATTTTTACTTATTGATGATTCTTAAATATTTTGCTCTCATGAAAAATAGAAATAATTTCATTATTTTTGAAACTCTTGGTTTAACATCTTGGATATAAAGATACTTGAAGGACACCTGGGTGGCTCTGTGGGTTAAGTGTCATGGTTCATGGGATTGAGCCCCATGTGGGGCTCCATCCTGCTTGGGATTCTCTCTCTCCCTCTCTCTGCTCCTCCCCCACTCCCCCTCCGTATCTCAAAATAATAATTTTAAAAAAGGTAGTAAGATTCAAAGGGAAGTAATACAAAAAAAGGATACTCGTTTTTTTTATCCTGTATCCTAATTATGAAGATTTTTGTCAAATTCCACTAGAAATATCCATCTTCCCTAACATCAGATGTTACTTTTTTATATCTAACACATAGATTAAAAATATACTCTAACTCTTCATTTAGTAAATTTTCAAACAAGTTTGAAAATCATTTCTAGGGGCGCCTGGGTGGCGCAGTCGGTTAAGTGTCCGACTTCAGCCAGGTCACGATCTCGCGGTCCGTGAGTTTGAGCCCCGCGTCAGGCTCTGGGCTGATGGCTCAGAGCCTGGAGCCTGTTTCCAATTCTGTGTCTCCCTCTCTCTCTGCCCCTCCCCCGTTCATGCTCTGTCTCTCTCTGTCCCAAAAATAAATAAACGTTGAAAAAAAAAAAATTAAAAAAAAAAAAAAAAAAGAAAATCATTTCTAACTTCAGTGTACTTCAATTTTTTAAAATTTATCTTTTTAATGTTTATTTTGTTTTTGAGAGAGACAGAGACAGAGTCTCAGTGGGTGAGGGGCAGAGAGAGAGAGGGAGACACAGAATGGGAAGCAGCCTCCAGGCTCTGAGCGGTGCTGACGCGGGGCTTGAACTCACAAACTACAAGATCATGACCTGAGCTGAAGTTGGACACTTAATGGACTGAACCACCCAGGCGCCCCAGTGTACTTCAATTTTTATATGTGAAAAACTTGTGTCATCTTCAGCAATAAATTCACACAATCAATAATAGAAACATTTCCAAGCATGTGTTTTCAAGTTATACATTCTTCTGATGAGAAATCACTTTTCCATTCATTGTTAAAGGATCACTGTTACCTGAAATAATCAGATCAAGTGTTCCTTTTTTCTGTTCCCCAAAATATTTGCCAACATTGCATTTTACAGAAAGCCACTTGTCAGCACAAGAAAGGCAGGAAATTTGAAACTCTTTCCTTTTTATAAAAAGAAAGTGTGTAATTTTTCTTCACTTTGGCAAATCTATTATTTTGCCACAGAAAAATCCGTGAACCTCTCCCTCTATATGAAAATTTTTTATACTCATTCTACATATAATTAAAAGGTATTATAAAGAACCTACACTATCAGGGTGCCTGGCTGGCTCAGCGGATACAGCACACAACTCTTGATCTTGGGGGTTGTTGAGTTCGAGCCCCATGCAGGGTGCGGAGATTACTCAAAAATAAAATCTTAAGAAAGTCTACACTAAAATTTTAAAGTCTTGTTTTTATTAAATAACTAGATTGACGAGGGGCACCTGGGTGGCTCAGTCGGTTAAGCATCAACTTTGGCTCAGGTCATGATTTCACGATTTGTGGGTTTAAGCCCTGCATCAGGCTCTGGGCTGACAATGCAGAGGATTCGGTTTTCTCTCTCTGCCCTCCCACACGCTCTTGCTCTTTCTCAAAATAAACTCTTTATTAAAAAAAAAAAAAAAAAAAGGACAGGTTGGGGCACCTGGGTGGCTCAGTCAGTTAAGTGTCTGACTTCAGCTCAGGTCATGATCTCATGGGTCATAGGTTCAAGTCCTGCATCGGGCTCTGTGCTGACAGCTCAGAGCCTGGAGCCTGCTTCGGATTCTGTGTCTCCCCGTCTCTCTGCCCCCCCCCCCCCCCGCCCTGAGCTCTCTGTCTCTCAAAAATAAACATTAAAAACAGGTTTTCTTAAATAACCAGATTGATGACATTCTGCAGAAGTTTGTATAGTCTGACTCAACTATCTTTTTATTATATCCTGCCAGTGATGAATCCCATGATTTAATATCACATGTGTCATTAGCACTGTAACCATATTCCAGAAAATTCATTTATTCTAGTGAAGTCAGTTGCCCCACTAAAACTACAAAAAGTCAGTTTTGTTTTCCCATGAAAAATTTTTATTAAAGAAGTCATTTACTATTAAAAACATAATCTGAGATAGCTTTTTTGTAATGGCTTAAGAAAAACAGTTCTTCCCATGTTTCATTATTGACTCAGAATTGAATAAATACCATAAGCTGAGACATGTTAGAAACACTTTTATTTTCATCCAAATTAATAGGAACCTCTCGTACCACATAATTTTTTCTAATATTTGTTCCTTCAACTTTCCACAATAGTTTCTATTCATATTCTTTTTAGTGTATGTTACCTAAAGGAATGTGTTTTAGGGGTGCCTGGGTGGCTCAGTCGGTTAAGCATCAGACCGTTGATTTTGACTTAGGTCAGAATCTCACAGTTCTTGAGTTCAGGCTCCACATCTGGCTGTGCACGGCCAGGACAGACTGCTCTGCCCCTCCCCTGCTCGTGCTCTCTTTCTCTCTCTCTCTCAAAATAAGCATAAATTAAAAAAATATATGTTTTGTCCCTTTTTAAAATTCTTTAAATTATTTCAGCTATTTAACTGTGGTAGAAGGATGTTGTGTAATTAGTGGTAAATTGGTTTCTTTTTAGTTGTTGCTATTTTTTTGTTTTGTCTTTCATTGTTAGGAAACCTGGGAAGAAATCTTAGAATTCTAAACATTTATCACTTAATGTTACGTGAAATTGTATAAAGTATTGCATGGTCACATAATTTTAAACATCACTGAAAAGACTGCTGAGATTTAAGCTTCATATTCTGGATGCATAGATTTTAAATACCTTGCTGACAGTGTTTTACTTATTAGCTAATATTTCAAACCATTCTAGTCACTAAGGCAAGATTCACTTGCTAGAAAAGTGAATAGAAATCCATATTTCAAATAGTCTTCTTTATAATTTTACCTGACTTCTTATTAGATCTCATCAAGCTGCCATTTTTACCACATATTTTGACTAAGAAGAGACTGTGCTGGAAGTAAGAAAAATCTAGTTTGCCATTTTGTTGTTGCTTTTGTACTATTGATCTTTTCTTGTCTTCTTTTTGTGACTTTTATTTTTTTATTTTTAAATGTGTAAAAATGTTTATTTATTTTTGAGAGAGAAAGACAGAGCATGATAGGGGGAGGGCAGAGAGAGTGGGAGACACAGAATCCGAAGCAGGCTCCAGGCTCTGAGGTGTCACTACAGAGCCCGACTCGGAGCTTGAACTCACAAACCGGGAGATTATGAACTGAGGCCAAGTCAGATGCTTAACCAACTGTGCCACCCAGGCAGTCCATGAGTATTTCAAAAGTGTATGCTTATTGTCTTAGGCCAGGTTCTTAAGAAGCAGAGTTTGAGATGAGGATTCCAGTGATTCTTTTGAGAGTGATGTTATGATGAAACCCGTAAGGCAGTGAGAAAAAGAGAACAGCATAGGAGAAAGGGCTAGGCAAAGGTGTGGCAAACTTCAATTGAAGTTTATCCTCAGTCTGATCCCACAAGGAGCTTTGGGGTACGGATGGCACCAGGGAGTCATCTCACTTTGAGGAAAGGAGGCAAGCCTTACGTTTGGTCATCAGCTCCAGGTCTCCTGGGGTGTGGGTGGGAAGGCAGTGGTAGTGTCCAACCTCTCTGATTAGGTGGCCCCCATCATTTCAGGGCAATTCCCCCAGGCAGGAGGGATACCTATGAGTTGTTAGCAGCCAAGAACAGACAGCATATGGGGAATGGGTGCAATGACCAGGAAAGAGATCTTGCACCAATACCCATTTTGTGAGGTTAGTGTAGTTAGATGTTATGATTGGTAAATCTTTTTCTGTACCATTGTACAATGTATCACAATGTGCTAAAAAGGAGCAAACACAGAAGAGTGACATCTGAATTCTTGTTCCTGGATACCCGCCACCTCATGTGACCATCTGACCTTTGGACTGAATGCAAGTGGCATTCTATTTATTAAATATTAGTAAAAATTAATTTCCTGTTTTTAGGTAAAAAGGAAATGTAATATTTATTTGGGGGGGGGGAGGCAGAGAGAGAGAGAGGGGGAGACACAGACTCCAAAGCAGGCTTCAGTCTCTGAGCTGTCAGCACAGAGCCCGACGTGGGGCTCGAACCCATAGACTGCGAGATCATGACCTGAGCCGAAGTGGGACGCTTAACCGACTGAGCCACCCAGGCGCCCCTAATCTTTTTTTTTTTTTAACACTTATTTGAGAGCGAGAGAGAGAGAGCAAGCAGGGGATGGGCAGAGAGAGGGAGACAGAGGATCCAAAGCAGGCTCCACACTGTGAGCACAGAGCCTGATGTGAGGCTTGAACTCACGACCAGCCATGAGATCATGACCTGAGATGAAATCAAAAGTTGGCTACTTAACCAACTGAGTCAACCAGGCGCCCCTAGAACTGCCTATTTCCAGCATTGCCTTCCTATATAAAGTTTCTACAAATGGGGGGGGGGAGCTGGGTGACTCAGTTGGTTAAGCATCTGACTCTTGATTTCGGCTCAGGTCATGATCTCACAGTTGTGAGACTGAGCCCTGCATTGGGCTCCGGGCTGAGTGTGGAACCTGGTTAAGAGTCTCTCTTTCTCCCACTCCCTCTGTCCCTCCCTCCCTTGCTCTCTTTCTTTTTTATTAATTTTTTTTAACGTTTTTATTTATTTTTGAGACAGAGAGAGATAGACCATGAACGGGGAGGGGCAGAGAGAGAGGGAGACACAGAATCGGAAGCAGGCTCCAGGCTCTGAGCCATCAGCCCAGAGCCCGACGTGGGGCTCGAACTCGCGGACCGCGAGATCGTGACCTGAGTGAAGTCAGACGCTTAACCGACTGAGCCACCCAGGCGCCCCATGCTCTCTCTCTTTCAAAAAAAAAAAAAGAGAGAGAAAAAAAGATTTTATATCTAAGTAATTTCTACAGCCAGCGTGGAGCCTGAACTCACAACCCTGAGATCAAGAGTCGCACGCTCCACCGACTGAGCCAGCTACGTTCCCCATTACTACATATTTTAAAATATATTATTCATAAAATGTTACTTAGGTTAACATGCAATAGGTTTAATATTGTTACTTAAAAATAGGCAAATATTTAAAATTTTTATTTTAATTTCAAATACAAAAGTATCGATAGACATAACATATAAACAACAGCTCCGTGGGGTCCTCAATAATTTTTGAGTGTAGAGGGGTCCTGAGAACAAAAGTTTCAGAACTACTGGTCTGAAATGCTCTGTTCTTTACTCATCTTCTCTCTCTCCCAGCAACAGCACGTTCCTTCCTGTACATGGAGATTTGTGTACCTGTATTATTGCCTCTACCTGAAGAGAGAGCTCTTTGTATTCACCACGGTACTCAGCAATGCTCTGCATGTAACAGAAGCTCAGTAAGTATTTTTTTCAATAGGTATTTGCTGAATTCAAAAGATGAATGTTGCCTCCCAGTTTTCTTCTAAAATCTGCTCTCCTTTCCAAATTTATCTTTGCTTGACTCCACTGCTCCGTATAGGCAGCCATCGAATCATCTCTCATTTCCTTTTCATAAAACTCAGATGCATGCTTTTCACTTAGCTCCATACTAACTGCGGTGACTCATCAGGTGTGGTGAGTCCAAGAGGGAGCCTTGCGCTCCTGCCAACTTACACACTAACCTTCCTTAAGTATTGGTATTGTTGCTTACTCTTAAGAGCCTACCGAGTCCCTGTTTACCACCTCAGGTCCAAATACCTCTGCCTGTTTATGCTCACAACTTTATCCCACGTACCATCCTCATCTCCCATTCACCCAACCTTATCTCTCATTCACCCAACGTACACCCTCTTTGTAATAAGCAAACTGATTCCCACACACTCTTTCCCAATGACAGACTTTTTGCACTGGCCACTCCCACCACCTGGCTAGATGTTATCCATCCTTTACCACCAGTTCAGTTCCCACAATCTCCATTAAATCTGCTTAGACCAATGTCTTCTTTCTTCCTGTATCATCAGAGCAAACAGGTGCCTTGCAGGTTTCAAGCTCTGAACTGGACCTCAGTGACAGAAGTTGAATCAAATACAATCCTTGTCCTCCTCAGGACTGCAACCAATAGGGGAGGTTGACATGACCATCATAAACACTATGTTCTAAGTATTTACAATGAATTATCTCATGTAATATTCAAAACAACCTATTCTATCTTATTTTCCCATCTAAGAAATGAAGCAGGTGGACACAAAGATATGTAGCCTGCCCTATCACAAAGCTAGGAAGTGCCAGAGTCTTCTCCACTCCAGAACTGGAGTTCTTAATTGTTATCTCACAACGCTTGCCGAGTAAGAGAATCAAAGCACAATGGACAGAGTGATTGGAGAGCAAGAAAGAAAAAGCCTTTGTTTCTGGGAGGAGGGAGAGGGCAGGCCCAATAAGAGGAAGTTTCATGTTGTCCTTCTGCATGGCCAAAACAACCCCAAACACACAAATCAGCATCATCAAGGGCATGGAGCTCTAAGAGACAAACTTGTGCAACATGTTGCTCTTTCTTTTGGATTCCCATGGAACAGGCAGTTGTCTATACTTTTGTTTAAGCATCAAATGCATGGAAGTGCTTCTTTTTTATGCAACTGTTTCTGCTATTAGACCATTCAGTGAGGATGGAGAAAGCATCTTATTCGTCTTTCTACAGCCACTAGCTCACAGTAGGTGCTCAATCCATGTTCATAAAGGAATACATGATGGGTGTGCAGGATGTGTGAGGCTGGGAAGAGAGGGCTGATAAAGAGATCAGAAGGCAGGAGGAGGCCTGATTTTAGAAAGCAGGCTGTGGACATTTAAGGCATATTTGCAGGCAAAAGGGAGCAGGGAAGCTAGAGAGGTTTCTTGTTAATATTATTTACTGTTTTCCAAAGCAATAAAAGTCTATAGTTTTAGGGATGCCTGGCTGGCTCAGTTGGTAGAACATGGGACTCTTGATCTCAAGGTTATGAGTTTAAGCCCCACATTGGGTGTAGAGCTTACTAAAATAAAATAAAATAAAATAAAATAAAATAAAATAAAATAAAAGGCTATAGTTTTAAAAAGACATAATACTAAATGGCTCACAATTCTAACAGTAGTTCCCTGCTGTGATCCCAGTCCTGCTTACCAGGTAACTATCTTAAATTCTTTTAGCTGTTTACCCAAATTTATAACCATATTTCTAAACAATGCTCTTATAAAGTTATTTTAAAATTAATTTTATTTATTTATTTTTAATTTATTTATTTAGCAGGCTCCTCACTACCAGTGCAGAGTCTGACATGGGGCTCAAACCCACGAAACTGGGAAACCATGACCTGAGCCAAAACCAAGAGTTGGAGGTTTAACTGACTGAGCCACCCAGGCACCCCTAAAATTAATTTTAGATATTGACTTCCCATCACAGTGGAGGAAGACTTCATTCCACCACAGTCCACCTCCCTCATTACTGTGGATCTTCTCCGTAGGCCCAGGATACTGACATTTCTCCATAACATACCTTAGTTGTGCTTTCTCTTTCCTCTTTGGGAGACACAACAATGACTCATATCCTTCTGTTCTAGGACACGTTTTTGTATTATTTCTTTGATAAATAGCAGCCTTCCATTTTCTTTCTTCTCTTTCTATACTTCATATTAACTGAAATTTCTGAATTCTTTAAAAAATTTTTTCATCTAAAGACAAATACCATATGACTTCATTCATATATGGCATTTAAAAAACAAAACAAACAGGGGCACCTGGGTGGCTCAGTCAGTTAAGCATCTGACTCTTGACCTCTGCTCGGGTCATGATCTCACGGTTTGTGAATTTGAGCCCTGAGGCAGGCTCTGCGCTGACAGCGTGGAGCCTGCTTGGGATTGTGTCTCTCCTCTCTGCTCCTCCCTCTCTCTCAACATAAATAAATAAAATTTAAAAAGAAGAAAAGAGGGGTACCTGGGTGGCTCAGTTGGTTAAAGAAGCTGACTCTTGCTTTCAGCTCAGGTCATGATCTCGTGGTTCATGAGTTTGAGCTCCATATCGGGCTCTGTACTCTGATAGTGTAGAACCTGCTTGGGATTCTCCATCTCTCTCTCCCTCTCTCTCTGCCCCTTCCGTGGCTGTCTCTCTCAAAATAAACAAACTTTAAAAAATTTAAAAAAAAGAAAAGAAACGAGTGAACAAAGGAGAAAAAAGAGACAGACTAAAAACCAGACTGTTAGTTATAAACAACAACCACATGGTTACCAGATGGGAGGTGGGTAGGGGGATGGGTGAAGCAGGTGAAACGGGGATTGAGGAGCGCACTTGTGATGAGTACGGAGTATTGTATAGAACTGCTGGATCACTGCACTGTACACTTGACACGAATACGCTTCCTGTCTTGTCCTCGGCGCTGCCTGTGGAGGTGGCAGCCATCTCTTACTCGGCATCACGGCCGCCCTTAACCTCTGGTGAAGCCCAAGATTGCTAAAAAGAGGACCAAGAAGTTCATTCGGCACCAGTCAGACCGACATGTCAAAATCAAGCGCAACCAGCGGAAACCCAGAGGCATTGACAATAGAGTGCGCAGAAGACTCAAGGGCCAGATCTTGATGCCCAACGTTGGTTACGGGAGCAACAAGAAGACAAAGCACATGCTGCCCCGTGGCTTCCGGACGTTCCTAGTCCACAATGTCAAGGAGCTTGAGGTGCTGCTGATGTGCAACAAATCTTACTGTGCAGAGACTGCTCACAATGTCTCCTCCAAGAATCAAAAAGCCATTGTAGAAAGAGCAGCCCAACTGGCCATCAGAGTCACGAATCCCAATGCCAGATTGTGCAGCGAAGAAAATGAATAGACAGCTTATGTGCATGTCATATTTGTGTTAAAACCATAAAACTACGAAAGACAGACAGAAAGAAAGAAAGAAAGAGAGAGAGAGAGAGAGAGAGAAAGAAAGAAAGAAAGAAAGAAAGAAAGAAAGAAAGAAAGAAAGAAAGAAACTAATATAACACTGTAGGGGTGCCTGGGTGGCTCAGTTGGTTAAGCATCCAACTTTTGCTTTTGGCTCAGCTCATGATCTCACAGTTTGTGAGTTCAAGCCCCGGGTTGGGTGCCAGGCTGACAGCACAGAGCCTGCCTGGAATTTTCTCTCTCTCTGCCCCTCCCCTGCTCTCTCCCAAAATAAATAAACATTTAATATAATACTGTATGTTAACTATACTGGCATTAAAATTAAAAGCTTAATATGGGGCGCCTGGGTGGCGCAGTCGGTTAAGCGTCCGACTTCAGCCAGGTCACGATCTCGCGGTCCGTGAGTTTGAGCCCCGCGTCGGGCTCTGGGCTGATGGCTCAGAGCCTGGAGCCTGTTTCCGATTCTGTGTCTCCCTCTCTCTCTGCCCCTCCCCCGTTCATGCTCTGTCTCTCTCTCTCCCAAAAATAAATAAATGTTAAAAAAAAAAAAAATTTAAAAAAAAAATTAAAAGCTTAATAAAAATGTTTTTTCTTCACCTTTCCATTTCATTGCTTTTTATTCTACTTTCTGTGAGATTTTTTTTTCATTTTCAAGGGCTCTTTCTTGTTAACTAACATATACATTTTATATATATCTAACATACATCTACATATTATATATGTTTAATGCAAATTATATAATGAATATCTACATATAATGTATATCGAACTCTTACTTGTTAACTGATATGTGTAGATATTATTACTTTTTAAAGTTTTATTTTATTTATTTTGAGAGAGAGAGAGTGCGTGTGGGTGCACACGAGCAGGGAAAGGGCTGAGAGAGAAAGACTCCCAAGCAGGCTCCAGCACTGTCGGATGGGAACCCGACATGGGGCTAGAACTCATGAACTGTGAGATCATGGCCCAGAGCTGAAATCAAGAATCAGACACTTAACTGACTGAGCCACCCACGCACTCCCATGTAATTAAATATTATATATTACATATACAGTTATATGTAACATTTATTAATAAGTTTGTTAAACATTTTATGAAATATACACCATATAACACATATACACATACCTTATTCTTTTATGGATGCAAACTCTTTATAATAGTAATTATTTTATAGTGTTCCCTACAGTGACCCTATTTTCTCCACATCCGCTTTGGTTTTTGTTGGAGGTTTTCCTACAATGTCTGTAATTTTGGGCTGTCTGTTCATTTTTACTCATGAGGATCTGTAGGATGGGAGAGGGGAACTAGGATTTCAATGCCAGACTTTTGATGCTCGGTCTAATGCCATCTTGTGGACTTGGTACCTGTAAGTACTGAGCCTCTGAGGGATTCTTCAGAGTTAACTGTCTTGCTCTTCATGAACATTTCTCTCTTTTTTTAAATGTTTTTATTTGTTTTTGAAAAAGAGAGCATGAGCAGGGGAGGGAAAGAGAGAGAGGGGGACCAAGGATCTGAAGTGGGCTCTGTGCTGACAGCAGTGAGCCCAACGTGGGGCTCTAACTCACAAACTCCAAGATCATGACCTGAGCTGACGTTGGATGCTTAACCGATTGAGCAACCCAGGTGCCCCATTCTGATTTTTGTTCCTTAAATTGTTAGCTCCACCACCATGCTAAATCAAGTACCACTCTTCCATTCATTTTCCATCCTCTATAAATCCATTAGAATTTCTTTTCTTTTTTTTTTTAATGTTTATTTATTTATTTTTGGGGGGGGGAGAGAGTGAGAGAGACAGAGAGAGAAAGAACACAAGCAGGGGAGGGGCAGGGAGAGAGGGAGACACAGAATTGGAAGCAGGCTCCAGGCTCTGAGCTGTTAGCATAGAGCCCAACATGGGGCCAGAAGCCACGAACACCGAGATCATGACCTGGGCTGAAGTTGTGACGCTTAACCGACTGAGCCACCCAGGCGCCCCTAGAATCTCTTTTCTTCTCACTTGTTTGCTTGGTCCTTCTGAGTTAATAACTTTTTTCATTCCTTTACAACACTTTAGAAAATGTGAGGAAACAGAGTGAAACTTGTGTTACTCCACCTTTTAAAACCAAAGTCCACTGAAGGTTTAAGGAGAGTTAAGGATTTGCTTGTTTTAAAAGCTAAATAAAACACTGGTGGCTTTATAGAAAAGAGGCTGACAGAGAAAGAAAGAGGACGCAAAGTTGGTTTGAGGCTATTGCAAAGTTAGAACAAACCATGAAGAACTGAGTTAGGACATTAGCAGTGGGGAAAACAAGGGTATGTGAAAATGTGGTTTCTTCCCCCAGATACTATCAATGTGTGACTGAACGAAGAGGGTTGAGGGTCAAAAATTACGTTAAGGCTTTCAGTGTGGGTGACTGAGACAGTGCAGCCATTGAGAAAGGGAACACAGAAGGTGGAGAAAATCTTATGTGGACCTTTGGTGACATTTACTTCAGGAGGCGGCAAAGGAACTGAAAAAGGACTAGGATGAAAGATGAGCAAAGGAGAGTGGTGTTTCACAAGATGGTGGGAGGGGTCAATGTTCTCAAATGGTAGGGATGTCCTCTCAGACAAAAAGACAGAAAGTCCTTGGATTTGGCAAGTAAGAGTTGACTTGTGACCTATGAGAGAAAGGTTTTCATGGGAGCCTAGAGAGTAAAACTATGTTACAGCAGATTGAAGGATGAAGGTGAGATGAAATAGAGGCAGTATAGAAAGTATTATAGAAAGTGGAGTAAATCAGGGGCACCTGGGTGGCTCAGTCGGTTGAGCATCCAACTTCGGCTCAGGTCATGATCTCACGGTCTGGGAGTTCGAGCCCTGTGTCGGGCTCTGTGCTGACAGTTCAGAGCCTGGAGCCTGTTTCAGATTCTGTGTCTCCCTCTTTCTCTCTCCTCCCCCGCTCATGCTCTGTCTCTCTCTTCTCAAAAATAAATAAAGGTTAAAAAAAATAATTAAAAAAAAAGAAAGAGGAGTAAATCCATGGGTTGTCAGAGTCACAGTAAAAGTATTCTATAGAACAGAGGAGACTTACATATTGGTAGGAAGAAGGAAAAGGTAGAACTGGAGAAAAGGTGGAAAATAAAGTGAGGATACAATTGATTCAAGGCCTTGGCAGACATGTGATTAAATACATGGGCAGAGATCAACCTCAGAAAGAAGGGCACTCCTGAACTTCCTAGAATCTCCTAGCAACCTCTGCTCCCCTTAAAACACACACAGAGAACACTCACCCAAAGGTTTTTGTCTTGCACTAGGATCTCTCTCTCTATCCTACCAGTTCCATCTGTAGGAAACAATAACTCATTGTAACAAATATCCTAAAATATGAATTATTCGGGCCAGAACAGTACAAAGGAGGCTTCATCAGAGGAGTGTAAGGTTGCTGGGGGCGCCTGGGTGGCTCAGTCAGTTGAACATCCAACTTCGGCTCAGATCATGATCTCACAATCCGCGAGTTCAAGCCCCGAACCGGGCTCTGTGCTGACAGCTCAGAGCCTGGAGCCTGCTTCAGATTCTGCGTCTACCTCTCTCTCTGCCCCTCCCCTGCTCATGTTCTGTCTCTCTATGTCTCAAAAATAAATAAAAACATTAAAAAAAAATTTTTTTTAATAAAAAAAGGAAAAAAAAAAGAAGAGTGTAAGGTTGGCTTTGGCATTCCTAGTTCATGTCCCCACTGAAGCCTCTCCATCAGGGTGGGGTAAAGAGATATCTTCCATGCTCTCTGGTCATCCAATAGACAACTGTTGTAGAAATATCCACGTGTGTGTGTGCGCGCATAGAGACACTTCCCAAGGACATGCCTTCTCAGAAAGAATACAGAGTTAATACAGCATTATTTGATCACTCTCCATCCTCTTAGCCTGCCCTATTTGTCTCCAAAGCACCAGGGCTGATTTTCAGCAGATATACTTTAGCATGGCTCTATCAATTGCTATAATATTGAAATGCTCTACTTCTGTACTGGCAAGGAAATAGCTGCTGCCCCAGAACCTGATGCATCCACTGTTTTTGCTATCCTAGCATCTCCCAGATCTTCCCATGATCCAGCAACTCAAGGCATAACACCAGCCACAACAAGGGTTAAGGCTGGCCCATGTTCCAACCGGGAGTGGAACACTCTATTGGGAAGTTCAATATCAAGGAAGTTAGAGTGTGCAGGAAAGGGAAGTAAGGTGGGGAAGGAAGAGAAAATACAAGGGAACACAAGGGGATGTGAAACCATACCAAATATCACAAGCTGGCCATACCAGTGTTAGATATTTGAATATTCCACCATGCATAGTACTTACAATTAGCTGAAATTACACTATATACTTTTTAATATATAGTTATTTGTCTGCCAACTAGAAAGTAAGCTGTATGAAGGCAGGGACTTTTTTTTAATATTATATGTTCAGGACCTAAGATATGCCAGGCATATATTAGGTGAGCAATGATATTTGTTCAATGAATGAATCATTTCATATCAAGGAGAAACATTTTCTAAATAAAACACATTTTTATGTAAGTTCCTAGCCATAACAGATTTAGTTCTTTATAATATTTTTGCAGAATGGTTTCCATTCCTCATTTTTTTATCCTCCAGTTTCCTTATCTTGCCCAGAGGCTGTCTTGTGCATAAGAAATGACCACATGGTGACCATTCCACGTTGGAGTCATCTGCCATCTGTCTACTCAAAGACACAGTAAAACTTGGAAATCCTTGCTTTTCCTTTTCTTAGCTCTGATCAAACAGGCAGGCAAGGCACTGTAAGGGAAAAGGGAGATTTGTTTTCTCCTGCCCAGAGTTTTTTCCCAGGGGTGGGGGGGCGAAGGTTCTAATTCATCTCACTTATACTTGGTATTTATGATTTTTCTTTTCCCTTTTTTTTTTGGTCTTTTTCTTTTATTAAAGTTTTTATTTCAATTCCAGTTAGTTCACATACAGTGTCATATTAGTTTCAGGTACACAATACAGTGATTCAATACCTTCCATACAATACCTGGTGCTCATCACAACAAACACACTCCTTAATCCCCATTCCCTACGTAACCCGTCCTCCCAGCCACCTTCCCTCTCGTAACCTTCAGTTTGTTCTCTATGGTTAAGAGCCTATTTCTTGGGTTACCTCTCTTTGTTCCCCCTTTGCTCGTTTGTTTTGTTTCCTAAATTCCACATATGAGTGAAATCATATGGCATTTGCTTTCTCTGACTTATTTTGCTTGTAATTATGATTTTGCTTTTTGAAAGAAACAGTTTTCTTTTCACTGGTCATGCTGCTCTGAGTAGTACTGTAAGTTTTAAAGAGTAGTTTGGTGTAATGTAAAAAATGATACGGGGGCGCCTGGGTGGCGCAGTCGGTTAAGCGTACGACTTCAGCCAGGTCACGATCTCGCGGTCTGTGAGTTCGAGCCCCGCGTCGGGCTCTGGGCTGATGGCTCAGAGCCTGGAGCCTGTTTCCGATTCTGTGTCTCCCTCTCTCTCTGCCCCTCCCCCGTTCATGCTCTGTCTCTCTCTGTCCCAAAAATAAATAAACGTTGGAAAAAAAAAAATTAAGAAAAAAAAATGATACGAAAAATTATCACATGCTACAAGTTTCAGTGGGAAATGATTATTGAAAGTAGCCACTTAAAAAAACAAAGTAGTCACTTTGTCGTACAAACCAGCAACTACCAAGTATTGATTTTCAATATTTGAATTTAAGGGTGGGAAATGCTAATTACATTAATATATTCATGACTGAGACTTAATCTACTTAATGTTCCTTTTCTCTTCTAAAATTTCACTTCATCAGCCTGAGGGCAATCATCTGTAATCATTTGTAATCATCTAATTACAAACTTATTCAAGCTGCCAGCTCTTGCTGTGACTGTATTTTATCTCCTTCATCATTACCCTGTATTTTTTAAAATGAAAGAAAACATGACTTCTTTGCAATGTGACACTATTATTGTTGCTCAGACATTAAGATGCTGGTAATCACGATCAGATTTATCTTTATAATGTTCAGCACAACTTAGGATATTCTATTATCTGGCAAGGAAATTTATTTAATAGAATGCTTAGAAAATTAAATCCAGCCTCCTACTGAATACTTTTCTAGAATAGAAGAGAAAGTAAATAGGTAATTCCAATATGTGAATCCAAAAAGATGAAGACAATGAGTAAGAACACTGCTATTTGAGTATGGGGGGGCTGAAAGTTCCAGAAATCCTACAAAAGAAAAGAGAAGGCTTTCATATTTCTTTATAGCTCAGAAAATTGTTTTTAATTTTTTTTAATGTTTATTTATTTTTGAGAGAGAGAGAGAGAGACAGACAGACAGAATGTGAGCAGGGGAGGGGCAGAGAGAGAGGGAGACACAGAATCCGAAGCAGGCTCCAGGCTCTGAGCTGTCAGAACAGAGCCCAATGCGGGGCTCCAACTCACAAGCTGTGAGATCATGACCTGAGCTGAAGTCAGACGCTCAACCGACTGGGCCACCCAGGCGCCCCAAGGAAATTGTTTTTATATTATATCGTCACATACATTAGTTGGAGATCACATAAGAAATTCTAAGATAGTCATATAGTCTGTATTTCACCTAAGTTCACATCAATTGTCTTTTTATTACTGGGCTTTACTTTGCTCATAACTTTGATCTACCTCATGTAAATGTCTTTGATTCTTGAGGTGCTTGGATGGCTCAGTTGGTTAAGCACCCAACTTTGGCTCATGTCATGATCTCACCACTCATGAGTTCAAGCCCTACTACCTGCTGTCAGCACAGAGCCCACTTCGGACCCTCTGTCTCCCTCTCTCTCTGACCGTCCCCTGCTCGCACTCTCTGTCTCAAAAATAAACATTAAAAAGATTTTTTCCCAAGGATCATTTCAACAGTTAAAGAGCTCAGCAAACATCCTTTTTTTGGTCATTTTTTCCTATAGCTTCTCAGAGCAAGTAGTATAAGCCACCAAAGGCCAGAACTTGAATGTCTGCAATGTGGCGGGCACTGTGTTAGGTGTTTCAGTGATGTTACGTTAATCTTCAGAAAACCCCTGAAAGGGAGACATTGTCAACTGATGAGTAATTTGAGGTTTAGAGAGATTAAAGAACTTGCTCAAAATCACACACCTCGTTTTGAGTAACAGTCCTTATTAAAATATCTGCCTATTGAGGTTATGTTTGGAGAAAAAAAATCTGTTATTATTTAGTGATAAAAAGAGATACTTATAAGCCAAATGATGTCTGGGATAGGAGATCTAACAGGAATGTGGGTGCAATCGAAGTAAGTCTAGCCATCAGTTAAACTTGGATGAATGGGGTCATATACGTAAGGGTTTGTGTATCATTTTTTCTACCCTTGTGTATGACGGAACTTTCCCAAACTGAACAGTTTTTAAAAGTAAGTAACCTGAAAAGTAAAATTAGTATAAATTGGGGGCAAGGAGGAGGAAAAATGAGGATGTAAATGTGTAATGACATTCACCTTAGCCTTCAGCTATGTCCATTTAGAGCTAATCTTGCGGCCATATGCTCTGAATCACTTCATACGCACAAGCAAATAGGTACTTTGGTATCTCATTCAAGAAAAAAGTGAACTTGTTTCTTAGCAATTATTAGATCCCAAGCTGTTGGTTTCAATCCTAATCATACTTGTCTGTGTAAAATAAACTATAATCATAATTATTAATTAAATAAAAAACCCAAAGACTAGTTTATCAAATACTCTGGCCTCTCTCTCTTCCCAACTCGATTTAGTGTGCTATTTCACTATTTGTTCATTCTTTTTAACGTCAAAGTGGCAGGAAGAGAACATACAGCTTAAACCAGCCAATTCACTTTTAAGCAACTCTGTCAAGAGGTTTTTTGGCAGTAGGTGCTGTTTCTGATTAACAGATAATTAACATAATTATCTGTTTTAATACTTTTCCTGCCTCGTCCCCAACTTTCATCAGTCTAAAGTAAAAGGAGAAACAGTAAAGCCCATCTAAAAACTAAGCTAAAATAGCACCATTGAAAAAAATTTGTCATGGTGACTGGTATAAATCAGCGGGCACCTATCCCAGGATGTCCTCATCACCACCCCACCCTCTGGCTTCAATGGCAGTCTTGTTGCCATTTTCAAAAGCTCCACAGCTGGTAGCTTGCCAGGAAGTACTCCTTACATGTTAGAGGCATGCATGCCTAGGCACATATATATTATTGGGAAACCTCCCAGGAGCTCTGGGATTCAAAAGTTGGACAAAGGAATATGGTGCTGAGGAATGAAACCAGAAGCTTCAGATACAGGCTGTTAGACCAAGGTCTCAAGGACTAGCCAGCCAGCTGAGGCAGGGAGTTAGAGAAGCAGGCTGGAACGAAGCTTGAAGGAGAGCTGTTCTTTTTAGACATATTTTACCAGAGTTGAAAAGCGGGTTTGATTTGTACCTTCTGTATGCTTAAATTAATCCACTCCCACAAATACAAGACACAATATCAAACACGGTTCTCTGGAATGACTTCCAAGCCTGAAACCCCCACTCTCAAAGGAGTGATTTGAAGTTCTTCATCTATGTGTTGCTGCGAAGGCATTTTGTAGATGTAATTAACATTCATAATCAGTAGACTTTAAATAAAGATTATCCTGGGTAATCTGGATGGGCCTGACCCAGGTGGTTTTCCAGAAGTTCTGCCTGTGGACTACAACTTCAGCTCATGCCTGAGAATTTCAGTTTGCCTTTCTTGACAGCCAGCTCTACAGATTTCACACTTGCCCCCTAGCCAGTCCCCAACATTGTGCAAGTCAATTCCTTGCAAAAAATTTAATATATATTTCCTAATGGTTCTATGTCTTTGGTTGAGCCTTGGTATAGTGATTGAACATAAGTATTTCTTTTTTTTTTTTTTTTAATTTTTTTTTTTCAACGTTTACTTATTTTTGGGACAGAGAGAGACAGAGCATGAACGGGCGAGGGGCAGAGAGAGAGGGAGACACAGAATCGGAAACAGGCTCCAGGCTCTGAGCCATCAGCCCAGAGCCTGACGCGGGGCTCGAACTCACGGACCGCGAGATCGTGACCTGGCTGAAGTCGGACGCTTAACCGACTGCGCCACCCAGGCGCCCCTGAACATAAGTATTTCTAAGTATTATGCATAATTTGGACTTTGTATTTAAAAAATTTTTTAACTTATTTGAGAGAGAGAGAGAGAGAGAGAGCCCAAGCAGGGGAGGGAGGAACAGCGACAGAGGGGGAGAGAGAATCCCAAGCAGGCTCCATGCCATCAGTGCAGAGCCTGATGTGGGGCTTGAACTCACGAACTGTGAGATCATGACCTGAGCTGAGATGAAGAGTCGTGGATGCTTAACCGACGGAGCCACCCAGGTGCCCCTGGACTTTGTATTTTAATAGCAAATCCAAATATTTTTGTGTGTATATAGGAGAGTGTCTGTGGGGTTATACACATATATGTGTTCTTTTTTTGAGTAGGCCTGACCTTGGGCTCCCATGTCCTTCCTTATAATGTCCAATTCTAGTAAGAATGCTAAGTCAGTTTAACCATATCTGACTGGGTTCCTTGCCTTCACTATCCCCCAGGTGAGGTCTGATTACCCTAGCCTGTTTTCAGCAAGAACACTGCTGATTCAATCTAGCAATAATCCTCCACACCCCAATGTTTCTTCTTCATAATTTTCCATTCACTGACCTCCACACCCTGCTCACTGGCTATAAATTCCTACTTATGCATTCAGAGTTGAGCTCAATTCTCTCCCATATTACAAAACCCCACCACAATAGCCCCCCGCGAATAAAGTATGTCTTCCTGTCTTTAATAGTATCGTGAATAATTTTTTCTTTAACACTTCCAGACTATTTTGATCACATAATTCCCCGTAAAAAATTTTTTTTACCATTCATTCCAAACTGGATAAGCTAGATTTCAAGAAGTCTATACTGTTATATCACGTGCACAATTTTTTTAAGAGACAAAAATGGAAAGAAAAAAGTTGAGATTAAAAAGTAAATACAAACAGGTAGTAGTATTCTCTTCCTGCACCTCAAGACTCCTCTTGCATTTATCTCCCTTTGAGGCCATTGTTTAACCTACTTCCCATATAGACACTATATAAAAAGGATTCCAAGGTTCACATCTTAAAAGGCAGTAATGGCACCTGTTTCAATTTCTATTCTTACATTCTCAACAAATAACGATTTAAGCTCTTTAAGTGGGACACTCTGGGAGCTTCCCAAAGAGCGAGCACTTAGGACAGTTAATACAGATTAGCCAAATGTGCTCACGATTCAGTCACTCAGTTGACTCATCACTCAGTTAAACACTGCTCCTCACCACAGTAGTAGTCTTGACACCTGCAGTTCTTAATGTTTTTTATTCTTGGTCATCTGAATTTCATTTATATCCCAAATGTGAACCACTAATTTGAATTAGGAGGCAGGTGCACCTGGGTCGCTCAGTCGGTTTGGCGTCCGACTGCTGATATTGGCTCAGGTCATGATCCCACAGTCGTGAGACTGAGCCTTGTGTCGAATTCCATGCTTAGTGTGGAGCCTGCCTGGGATTCTTTCTCTGTCTGCCTCTCCCTCACTCACACATGCTCTCTCTCTCTCTCTCTCCTAAAATACATAATAAACTTAAAAGTAATAAATTAGGAGGCAAAAGGAAAAATAACACTAAAATGCTAGATAATGGAAAGCATTAAAACTTATAATTCTGAATTTTTGCCTCAGGGTAACTTTTATATTCACAGATTTCACTTAGTACATGATATAGAGTATTAAAAGGAGAAATGTTGATTACACTCAGTTTGGCTCTTCATTTACTGTGAATAAAAAGAAATATTATCTTCCATGGTGTATTTACAAACAATCTGATACTCTTGGTCATTTAGAAACAAGACACACAAAAAAATGATAAAAATAATTTGATTTTTTTAAAACAAAAATGTAATAATTCCAAACATCAGTCATAAAAGCAGTTTTTGCTTGGCTTTAAAATGTACTTAACTTTAAATCCAGAATGTGGAACTATTATACATCATAAAATCGTGTTTTTTTCTTACACAAATTAAACACTTCACATTACCTATTAATTAGGGTAAAAAATGTCGAAAGGGAAAAGGCCACTCAGGAGAAGTTTTTGGTATTTATACGTTGAATTTTACTTTTGCCAAACACAAAAGTGATGTAATATTACCAAATGGGCCCAGGGAAGTGAAAGTTCATGATTCAATAAATGTAGCGAAACCCTGCCTTAAACCAACATAATGTTTCCATAAAGATTGAAAATGGACTTCATAACGCAATCTTCAATAATGCACAATGCGTGTAACCTTCTGAGATTGGTCATGCTTAACATTTTAAACTACAGCACTATTTTCCTGTCATGACGGCAGCCAGTTCTTCTTGTCCTATCAACACTTGATTTATGTGAGCAGCTGCTACCCACACCGAAACAGTATATATAACTGCCAAATTTAGGGTACTTTTCAAATATTCGCGAATGTAGACTAATATGAAAATCAAAGACCGTTTTGTGGCAATGGCAAAATTTTTACAAACCAACAATCTTACTATTCACTTAATACGGTATTTACGAACATCTAGCACAGCGCCCAAGCACAAGCTGTAAAATGTTTCACACACTACCATTTATCTTTACAACACACATCAAGTCTTTTCAGTTTCTCTGTCTTTCAGCTTTAACGGTGCTGATCAGTGAAAAGATAAAAAGCACAACGGAACACATCAAAACCACAGTAAACGTCAGCGGGTGTTAATCATAAGGAAGAACCTAGCAGCAACAACCACATTTAAAGCGACAGAACTTGAGCGTCCGGGACTACAAATCCTAGAGTTCCTTGGGGCGGAGGCAGAGCTACTTTCAAATTGATAGCTCTTTCGGCCAATGACACAGCCGACGCAAAAGGTGCAAAAGAGTAGTTTCTTTGCGTTCAAACACTGAAGTCATACTTAGAAGTTATGAGAGTACGTGGGTATTTCAGGACCCTAACTATTAAGTATTTCTTACTCACAGTAAAATCTTCGTAGTCATTGTAACAATTTCTCTACCTGAATTTGGCTCAGTGAAAGTTACAGCATCCAAAAGAAGGAAGGAAGTCACGTTGCCCAAAGTCATCTGAATGGCTCAGTCGCCCGAAAAAGAGGCGGAAACCGCTTTATTCTTGCCCTTTATTGGCCACGCAGCCAGGAGGCGTAAACCATCACAACCAATGAATCGTTGAAACTTCCGTTAACGTAACGTAAAAGGGGCCGTACTGTGCGGGGCTATACGTAAACTGAGTTTACTCAGGCGCAGTCGTCCTGTTTTCGCCCAATCCGGAGAGAGGCTGGCTCCTGGCACTTCGTTGTCCCTCCCCCCTCCTCTTACGTTTCCCCGGAGCTATGGCCCGCCTCTCTGCTGCTGACCAATGCTTTGCATTTTCCTTTGCGCGTTTACCCTATCGGAGACGTAGGGGGTGGAGTTCCGGTCGTAACGCTGTGCGCCTTGACAGACCTCGCGTTTCCTCCCGCGCCGGTTGAGGGCTTGCAGTTGAGGTATATTTCACCGGGACCGGTCGGGCTCGTTGACGGGCAGGTCTCTGACGGACGGCGACAGTGTAGGTTGAGTCTAGAAAGCCGCAGTCGCTGATTCTGTAGCACGAGGAGTTCTGAGGGAAGTGGGGAGGGCCTGGGAGGAGAGAGACACGTGTTGAAGCTTCTGGTGCGGGGTGGGAGCCCCTGGACCACACCCGTGCTGTCCCTGCTCCGCGTCCTTAACGCGGGTTAGGTTTTGGGATCGCTGGCCCCAGCGTCTCCTGGAGGTTATCTTTCGGTAAAAGCGAAGCGCCGTTCACCAAGTGTTCAAGAAAGGGTACCCAGGGCCTGTTTTTATTTTTCTCCTGTGCCTCACTCTTTTGTTATCTCTCGAGTTTGTTAATTTTCGAGGTCGGAAAGCAAATTTTAATTTGGGAAGAGCCGTCCTGTAACATATAACACAGACTGTGAGACCAGCTATGTTAAGCACTGTGCGTATATTTCATATAATCCACACAGCAATCTAAGGGGTAGTAGTATTACTGTTCTCATTTTCACGCAAAGGAACAGACTGCTTAGTAACTCGTCCACATGTTTTCTTCAGCCCGTCCCTTGACAAACTTGAGTGTGGCATTCGGTTTGCGAGGACATAAAATTAAAATATGCTGTTGTAAAATGTTGCTTCTGTTTTCTTTCCGAGCTTGAAGTTATTTCAGAAGCCAATGCAACAGACCCATAGGTATATTGATATTATCGATGTAAAAGATCATCTGGTAGAAGACCTTGGACTAGGAGCCGCTTCCACCTTTTCAGCCGCATCTTCCTCAACTGCAGAATTGAAATCAATACCAGACATGACTACTACCTAGAGTTGTAAGGACCAAATTAGAGACTGGATATAATATATAAATTACTGATGTTAAGTTTCTGTGTCTTTCTGCTTTTCAGATTCTTTCCTGTGGAGGCCAGACTAGCATTAAATAGCATAGATTTTTTTGATAGATATTTTTATATATTCTGTATGTATAAAGCAGTGGTAATATGCAGCCTGCTATAACGTAAGCGTGAACTTTTTTTTTTTTTTTAAGATCCCCCCCCCCCCCCATTTAGTCTGCTGTTTTCAATCCCACTGAACCCTCAGCCTTCATAAATCATTTAGGTAGCACTTGATTAGGAATGGGAAGACCATTGAGAGAGACCAGGATGCTTTCAACCAGATTTTCCATCATCTGTTGTCTGGCTTGATGAGTAACACTTGCAATGCGAGGTGTCCATGATATTCTTCATCATCAACAAAGGATGACCCTGGCAGAGGCTTTGGTTGCATGGCTTCCAGCACTGTAGGCTTTAATAACCCCTGCTTGAAGAGCTTCCACCAGTGTCTCTCTTGATCGACTTCACAAACATTTATCAGCTTATTCATTTGACGTTTGTTTTGAAAGAGAAGGTGCAGGGGAGGGGCAGAGGGAGAGAGAATCCCAAGCAGGTTCCGTGCTGGCAGCGCAGACCCAGACTTAGGGCTCGAGCTCTCCAACCGTGAGATCATGGCCTGAGCCAAAATCGAGTCGGACGCTTAACCGACTGAGCCACCGAGGCACCCCCATTTATCAGCTTATTGAGGATATGATAAAGCATATGACCTAACAGCCAGATGGAAGAGATGCATAGAGCAAGGTGTGCAGAAAGGGTGCGAAGCTTCCATGCCCTTTCTAGGTATATTACTGTCTCCAGTCTTCTCATGGTCACCAGTCTGGAAACTCCAAAATTCATCTTAAGCCTGTATGGCCCCTCTTACCTATTTATTCAGGGTTCAGGACAGTGTTTCCTATAAATGCAAGTGTGTTACTCATCTGGTTTGTATTCCACCTTGGATGGGCATAGATAGCATAAAGTGAAAATAGCTCAGCTCACATAACCACTTTTCTCAGTGCCAGTTCCTCCTGGAAGATCTGAGCAGAAGATTCGTTTCCTTGCCCTTTTCAGCTTCTTGTGGCTGCTTATATTACTTGGGCTTATGGTGCCTTCATCTTCCAAGCACAGAACTCCAATCTCTGCTTCCATCATCACGCTGTCTTCTGTGGTCAAATCTTCCTCTGCCTTCCTCTTATGAGGGCACTTGTGCTTACATTTAGGTTCACCTAGATAATCCAAAATAATCTCTCCATCCCAAGATCTTAGTTACATAACTCCTTATGTATGGAACCATTTATAGGAATCAGGTTTTGGGTATCTTTGAGGGCCATCTTTTAGGTTTACCACAAAGGATATAAAGAAGGGTAAAACATCCTATTCTAGTGTGGCTTAAAGTCTAACAGGATGTGCTATAAGAGGGGAAAAAAAGACTTCCAGATTGCTGTGAAATGAACTAAGTTCATTTCACATAGGTTGGTACTTCTCCAACTTTTCCTCAGGAAAATAGTGGTAAATGAATATTCCAGTGATAGCTGAACACAAAGCCTGCATTAACACCTTCAAAGAATGAAATTTCTTTGAATTTTACTCTTCTATTTTATTTTATTTTTAATTTTTTTTAACGTTTATTTATTTTTGAGACAGACAGACAGAGCATGAACGGGGGAGGGTCAGAGAGAGAGGGAGACACAGAATCTGAAACAGGCTCCAGGCTCTGAGCAGTTGGCACAGAGCCTGACACGGGGCTCGAACTCACGGACCACAAGATCGTGACCTGAGCCGAAGTCGGACGATCAACCGACTGAACCACCCAGGTGCCCCGACTCTTCTATTTTAAAAACTCATGTGATTTTTGTATTCCACTTCATAATATGCCATGTTTGATATTCTTCTGAATTAGTTGCCACATCATAACTTTGCTATTCTAAGGGATTTAGACGTGTGGCTTATAATAGCCAGTTTACTCTAGTCATTGATGTGTCCTCCGGTTTAAGAAGCATGACCTCAGATGATGGGGATTCATTATAAGGAAGCCATTTAAGCAACCCGATAACTACTCTAGGTCCCATTGTTCCTATGGCTAGAATGTGCACTCGGCTTCATGGAGAACTGGAGTGACAGTCCCTCATCATTGATACTCTCCAATTCCCCCAGCAAGACAGCAGCTCTGATGACTTTAGGCTTTGGTCATATCTTCAGAAGAAGATAGCCCAACTGTTGCTCTTATGTCTGCTTAGGAATCATAATTAGGAGACAGGATCTCATGAGTCAGGTTCGTTACCATTCAGCATGAATGAAGATGAAAAAGAGCTCAGCTCTGAGTAGGCATTCATTACGTAAGAACTATTCAGTAAAGATCTCTGTGCCTTGTGTATGGAGTTGGAAGGAGAAGCACATGTGGTACATCTATATGGGCAAGGCCTGGAAGTGACCTACATTACTTTTTCTCATGTTGCTTGGGCTAGAACTCTGATACAAAGTGACACCTAATGTCTAGTTGTGTGCCTCACTAGTGATCTGCTGATGAATTAGTCTCTGCTATGATACTTAGTCAGCTGCTTAAGATTTGTTCTCAGCCCGCAGCATTTAGTTTCTTCACCCTGTGAGCTCTCCATGGCAGCCACATGTCTCTAGACAACCTTATTGGACAAAGTACTTTTTAAGCTGGCCCCATACCAATGCTATCATAGGTCCGCAGGAAAAAGCTTCGTATCCTTTGCCCTGACAAAGTCTAGATGTACGGACCAATAACCATGTAATGCAGCCATTTTCTTTTGTTCTCTGAGGAGGTAGCCAGCCACAGTCTTAGACTTTGCCAAGTGTGGATTCTATATCCATAGTCTACAGGGGACCAGATCAAGGTCTGAGTTTGAGCTACTCATGCTTGGGTAAAATGGGAACAAGGAGAGAATTCCACAATATTTTTTCACAAATAACTTCTAAAGAAATTCTTTTTTAAGCGTTTTCACTTTGGTGATTTTATTCCCTGAAAATGGACGTCAAGCTAGTGGTTGCAAAACTAGTTTTAGGTCATCTTCTTTGCGAGTCCAATGTGTGTCATCTGACTTAGGGATGTGAGGGTATAGTATACAGTTTATAGGCTAGAAAAAAAAATTTTTAATGTCTATTTTTGAAGAAGACAGAGAGAGACAGAGTGTGGGCAGGGAGGGTCAGAGAGAGGGAGACACAGAATGTGAAATTGGCCCAGGCTCTGAGTTGTCAGCACAGAGCCCGACTTAAGACCAGAACTCACAAACTATGAGATCATGACCTGAGCTGAAGTCGGATGCCCCAGGCACGTAGGCTATGAAATTTTTATTTTTTGTACAAAGTACAGTTTATTGGGCATTTTCCTGATGACTAATTATGTAACTGATGTTTTAAAAAATTCTCCCAGTAGGGCACTGAGTGACTCAGTCGGTTAAGCATCCAACTTCGTCATGATCTCATGGTTCATGAGTTCGAACCCTACATTGGGTTCTCTGCTGTTAGCACAGAGCCCACTTTGGATCCTCTGTCCCTCTGTCTCTGCCCCTCCCCCATTTGTACTATCTCTCTCTCTCAAAAATAAAAAGAATTAAAAGAGAATTATCCCAGCAATCCATTTTAAGTAATTTCACTTGTTGAATGTTCCTATTTGGTTCCCCCGCCCTTTCTGTGCCTTGGTTTGGTAATAATCAAATCTAGGTGAACTATCTTTGAAACTGATCATCTCTGGGAAGCTAGCATTTCTCAAAAAATAAAAACTTCCTTGGGTTTCCCAATCATCAAACAGAATCATTTGATTTTATAAGTTGCCTTATTTGGTTTAGAAGAAACTTAAATGATTGAGGTAAATGGTGGTTAGAAGTGATTTTTGTTTTTTACTCTTGAAAAATAGTACTATTTCAGGGTCACATTATTTCCCATTTAAGCATTTAAAATTGGATTCACTTAGTGTTTTTTTATTAAGTTTTTTATTTTAATTCCAGTATAGTTAACAGTGTTATATTAGTTTCAGTGTACAGTGTGCTGATTCAACAATTCTATACCCGGTGCTCATCACAATACGTGTGTGGATTTATCTAACTTTAAATGCAGGTTTTTTTTCTTGGATTTCAAGTCCATTTTGGCTGAGTTAACTGGTTCATCATTTCAGCTAGATATACTGTACATCATAAAACAAGATCTTTAGCAAAACTCTTACATTTTAAGGATCATAACCTTCATTATGTGCTCTTTATTATTTTCCAAATTTTCTTGCCTAAGCATTAATTATCATGAAACAACTTGAAAAGCATAAGCATAAAGCTGTTGGCAGCATGATGTGATAGAAGAAGCACATGGAGTCAGAGATCTTTCTATTGGGGTGCCTGAGGGGCTCAGTCGATTAAGTGTCTGACTTCGGCTCAGGTCATGATCTCACGGTTCGTGATTTCGAGCCCTGCATTGGGCTGTCTGCTGTCAGCACAGAGCTCACTTCAGATCCTCTCTCCCCCTCTCTTTCTGCCCCTCCCCATCTCTCTCTCTCTCTCTCTCTCTCTCTCTCTCTCTCAAAATAAATAAATAAACTGAAAAAAAAAAAAAAAGCTCTGGGGCACTTGGGTGGCTCAGTCAGTTAAGCGTCCAACTTCAGCTCAGGTTGTGATCTCACAGTTTGTGGGTTCGAGCCCTGCGTTGGGTTCTGTGCTGACAGCTTGGAGCCTGGAGCCTGTTTCAGATTCTTTGTTTCCCTTTCTCTTTCTGCCCCTTTCCCACTCACGCTCTGTCTCCCTCTCTCAAAAATAAATAAACATTAAAAATTAAAAAAAAAAGAAAGAAAAAGCTCTTTCTATCTAGAGCATACAAAATGTTTAACTTTGCTGAACTTTAATTTACTTATTTGTAAGTATAATACTACTGCTTGTCTTACTTAAACTCTCACAATTGTGAGAATCTGATGAAATGACAAATACTATAGTCCTTCGCAAAATGTGATTCTTTTATTAAGATCATATTAAGTATTTACTGTACTTTTTTTAAGTAGGCTCTATTCCCAACATGGAGCCCAACATAGGACTTGGCCTCACGACCCTGAAATCAAGGCCTGAGATCAAGAGTTGGACTTAGCTGACTGAGCCACCTAGATGCCCTCTGTTGTACTTTTAAAGGGTTCAAATTTATCATTAATTCTGTTGTGAGCTCCACTAGCTCATGTGATTTTTTTTTTTTTTAGAGCTCTACCACAGTTTTTTTTGCCTCTTCATATGTTGAATGGACCAAGAAATGATAAAAATCCTGTTGAGCAAGTCTCTTAAGTTAATGTTAACGAATATTAGTCTCCAAATATCATTTGCTAACAATATCATTTCATAGGAAATTTTTTTAATATTTATTTTTTTATTTTTGAGAGAGAGAGAGGGAGAGAGTGCACGCATGCGAGCAGGGGAGGGACAGAGAGAGAGGAAGACAGGATCCAAAGTGGGCTCTGCTAACAGCAGAGAGCCCAGTGCAGGCCTCAAACTCATGAACCATGAGATCATGACCTGAGCCAAAGTCAGATACCTAACCAGCTGAGCCACAGGTATCCCAGTCTCACATGAAAATTAAAAGAAACCTCTTCTTTCAAAGACTAGTAAGCTTAGTGTGCCATTATAACTAAAACTGATAATTTATATTACTTCATTTATCATGTCAGTTAATATTTCTTTTACATTTTCCTTAGTGTTAGTGTGGATGCTGAGATAGGTGATGACTCTATTCTCTTTGTGGGCATTCTTCGTGATCATTGTTATGATTACTTTTTATTGTCTTTTAAAAAAAAAATTTCACCATTCCTTGAATTATAGCAGAGCTAGCGGTTAAGAGCACAGATTTTTAAACCAAACTGCCTGAATTGAGCACTGACTGCAATTAGTAGCTCTATAATCTCGGGCTGTTTACATGTAACCCTTCTGTGTTTCAGTTATCTGTCCATGAAATGGGATAATTGCAAGTACTTCATAGGCTGTTCTGAGAATTACATGAGTAAATATTTGTGCAGTGCTTAAAACAGTGCCTGACAAACCCTATTAAATATCTTTCTCTGATTTTATTCCATATCATTCATCAAGTAGGAATGTGAAATAATAGCTAGGAGAGAAAAAGCTCTAGGTCAAGGCTTATGTGTTAAATTTACTATATCTTATAGCATATATAGATTTTAAGTCTTTTTTTAAGCTTGTAAGTACTTGGAAATTTGCATGTCCAGACAACTAAAAGTTATGCTGAACTTCACATCATTTGATACTGCTTTTTATCTTAAATTTTTGCTGGTATTAAGACTTTCCACATGTGTATGCTTTAAACATTTTAACTGTATGTTGCTTGGTTATATAAATGATATTGATTCATTTAGTGCAGATGAGAATTATAATAACAACCTTACATTTGAATGGCCATTTAAAAATGCTTTGTAGAACATGTGTTTTATATCATTTGGGGGTCAGCGTAAGAAAGCATTTAAGAGTGTGGGCTCTAAAATCAGATTTCAGTTCCAGTCCCTGCTATGCATTTGTGAACCATGTGATCTTTGGCAAATCACCTGCCTTTTCTAAGCCCCACTTTTCTAATTATGGGTAAATAAGGTACTTACTGTATAGGGCTGTCCCCAGGATTAAATGAGATATAATGCATAGAAAGCATTCAGAATAGTACCTTGGATACAACAAGAGTTCAATATATCTTAGTTGCTATTAATATCATTGATGGATACAAAAGAGCCACTAAGAAGAATAAGTGGAAGTGTGACAAAACCAAGATTCAGAGTAGATTCAGTGATTTACTAAAGGTCATGTGCAAAAAAAAAAAAAACACCCCACAAAACAAAACAAACAAAAACATGCTCCCTCACTTCTAGTGCAGGTCTTTTCCCATAACCCCTTTTCAGCTCACTCATATCAACCAAGTCCACCACAAAGACATGTTCCTTTATTTCCCACTGTGTTTCCAATTCTTGGCCACTTGTCAGGATATTTTCATCTTGGTTCTTATTCAATCAGAGTCTTTCCCTTTCTTCGTGAATCCTTCAGCCCTGTGTTACTTGGGCTTTTAAGTTGTTACCATGCATGACAGGCATCTATTTTCAGGAAAGGAAGAAAGGAGATATTGAAGCTAAATTTTTCGTAATGGTTAGGTTTTTTAAACTTGTGATTCCATTAGCCTATCATTTATTTGTATTTAACGTAGCACTGAATTATTTTTACAGAGCTACTTTATTCCCTCTAAATTCTCCCCTCTTTTTTCCCCCTGAAATTGTAAAATCAAATTGAACTTTTTCTTAGGAATTAAGAAAGGAGTTTGAGAATCACACAAATCCCTTGAGCCATTCTAAAAATAGGAAGAATACAATTTATGAATCATTGGGTTATTTTGGAAATCTTAAATGATTAAAATGTGGATGTATCTCTTTTTGGCATCAAAAACGTATGTATATAAGCAAAGCACATAGTATTTACTGCATTATTCTGGAAATTTGAGGTAATTTGATCCTATAACTCATTTCGTGCAAGAATAGCATTTTGAACATAGTTTAATTCCAGAATTTGGGTATGTAAGAATATCTATTAAATTACATTCACACCAGCAGGTGTTTATTGAATGCTTTCTGCTTCTAGGGTACTATGTGTGATGGTAAAGTGATGTTCCCAAATCCCAAGCCTTTTCTTAGCTTCCTCAGTTCTCCCTTCATGGTGTTTTCTGTAACTTTACAGGTTGAGATGAATTGATCTCAAAGCCGTGGTTATGGGTATCATGGATGTCAGTGTTGATACTGTTTGATTTATTTCTTTTTCTTTATTTCTTTGCTTTCTCCAGAAAAGGGATGGCTGCCTCTGTGGCTTGTGTGTGTGTGTGTGTGTGTGTGTGTGTGTGTGTGCGCGCGCGCGCGCGTCCTACCTTTGTTGTTGTTTTACATATCTGTGTAGTTCCTTATCCTTGCCTCTTTGTCCTCTGTGGAGTGTGTTTTGTGTGTGTTTGTATTTTTATATACCTCTCACAGGAAGTAGGGTTTTGTGAGGTAGGCTATAGAGTTAGCCTCAGGCTGGTAGAGGATTGATACTAGAGAATTGGAAAAAATGGTTCATGTCCTTAAGAGATATATACTCTATAGTAGACAGAAACGAATATAAATATGTAAAACAGCTAGGGATAAATAACACTTCTATATATTTGGTATGCGATTACTGCTATGTAAATAACAGACAATATTTTGGCATTCAGAGTAAGTATAAACCTACTTTAGGTTAAGAAAAATGTGGTACTGGTAGAATCTGAGCTCGATCTTGAAGCATGGGTATGACCTAGATAACTCAAGAAAACAATATAGGATTCTTGGAGAGAATGGCAGCCTTTTTTGCAGTTTTATTATTGTAGGGAAGATATTTTACCCGTTAAAATACTGATATGTCTGGGGCTGCTGTAAAATACAGTATGGGATTCACAAGTTCAAACGACTGCAGCCCATGCAAAAACAAAAGAAGGTATATGTCACTTTATAAAAATTAAGTAGTTTTATGTACTTAAAAAATGTTTGTGGCATCGCATGTTTACTTTTATTTTCCACTTTGTGTCAGGCTGAATGTCAGTGTTTTTTACAACATGAAAATAATTTCTAAGAACAACGTTCTTTTATATGATCTTACTCTCATAGGAAGTAAAATTTGTCCTATTCTTGCCATCTTTTTCCAGGAATTAGAGGTTAAATTGAGTATTTCCTGTCCTGTGTGTGTGTCAGGGGTGTAGAGAAAACATATTTCAGTTGCAGATGAGGGGTAATGAAAACTGGATAAAAAATGGAGGATAATGGCAGGGTGAACAGTGATGAGATAGATGTGAAGGGCGATTTTCAAGGGAGGTTTTTTTAGTTCCTTGAGTCTTGTCCTGTGACTTTCTTTAATCAAAGATGATTCTGTGATGTTGGGCCTAGGTGGCTGAGAATACCATATCGTTAACAGAGATGAAGAATACAGGTGTTTGAGTTATATTTTGGGTTTATTTATTTATTTATTTATTTTAATTTTTTTTTTTCAACGTTTATTTATTTTTGGGACAGAGAGAGACAGAGCATGAACGGGGGAGGGGCAGAGAGAGAGGGAGACACAGAATCGAAAACAGGCTCCAGGCTCTGAGCCATCAGCCCAGAGCCTGACGCGGGGCTAGAACTCCCGGACCGCGAGATCGTGACCTGGCTGAAGTCGGACGCTTAACCGACTGCGCCACCCAGGCGCCCCTATTTTGGGTATATTTAATTTGGAGTTTTGGCAGCATGTTCAGGGGTAGAGGTCTGGGCAAACATTAGAGCTATGGGGTTGGAATTTTGGAGAGAGATCAGGGTTGAAGATAAAATCCAGGAGTTCACATAGAGGTGATAATTTATGTTGCATGGGGAAGAGAGGAAAGAACAAGTAAGGAAAATTCAATCTCACTTGTCATGATTAACAACAGAAATTTGAATAATTACTAATAAGTTATAGCATCTTTCTCTTTAGACTGTAGCTAAGTCCTGAATGATAAATATTTTTTTCCGTTCTCTAATTTTTGGACCTCTTGCTAGAGGGCAGTAGTAGTTAATTCCAAGGGCAAGGAAGGCAAGTATTAAAAGAGTTTGATGGCTTAAGTCTAAGCTAAACATATTCCTGTGTTTCCTAAACTTACATTCGACAGTACGTTATTTTCAGTCCTTTTTATCCTTCACGTCAGATCTGTTAAGTGTGAAATTTTTTTTCTCTTAATATCCGGCTTTTGCAGGATGGTTCAAGAATTATGCCTTTTGTTGGTTATCTCTGATATCAGGATCTTTCAATATGTTCAGAAGAGAGGAAATGAGTTTAGAATTTAACTACATTCTGATCTTCCCACGATATGGCACAATGTAGTTAGGAGATCTCATCTGTTCTACTGTAACTTTACACAAGTACAAGACTATAAATAGTTATGTTCAGGGTTTTGCCATTATTTTGATTTCATTTCAGCAGATCCCTTTTGGACATTCACCCAATTTGGAGTATTAAATAGTGAATCTACCTTAAAATGTAAAGGAAAGTGTCAATCTATAAATATTTATAAGATATTGTCTGATTGTGTGAGATACATTGACATGATTGTAAGATATCCAGTGTCGGAATAACACTGGTTAACAGTGGAAACTTAAAGAACTATTAATATGTTAAAGTATCTTTCTGTTTGGAGACTTTTTTGGGGAACATTTCATTTTGTGAATTCACCTTAGAAGTATCTAGTCTTTCTCACTCTCCTGCCCCGTGTGTGCACATGCGCACGCACGCCCGTATGTGTATGCATTTTCACTTCAATCTCAGTTGTCATGATTAACAGCAGGGGTGTGTGTGTATTTGTTTACTTATACATAGTAGAATTTATATCTGATAGTGTACTCTGCAGGTTTGTTATTTAACACTATTGTATTTCTTTGAAATTTTCTTCTAGGGGCGCCTGGGTAGCTCAGTCGGTTGAGCGTCCGACTTCAGCTCAGGTCACGATCTCGCAGTCCGTGAGTTCGAGCCCCGTGTCGGGCTCTGGGCTGATGGCTCAGAGCCTGGAGCCTGCTTCCAATTCTGTGACTCCCTCTCTCTGCCCCTCCCCCGTTCATGCTCCATCTCTCTCTGTCTCAAAAATAAATGAAAAAAAATTTTTTTTCTTCTAGGTCACTTACTGGTCTTCTTCTGTATCAGGCATCATTCTGAGCATTTAGGATGTAGTAATTAAGTTATTCTTTTTAACAACCCTCTGAGGTTGCAACTGTTACCCCTGTTTGAAGAATAGGAAGCTGAAAGACATGTCTTGTGACACCAGTATTTGAACCCGAGCATATACCCGTTCTTTTAAACTACCATGCAAGGCCTATTTCTCTAAGCCTCAGTCTCCTAGTCTAAAAAGCAGTAATAAACAGACCTATCTTTTAGGGTTTTGGGTAGGGTTAAATGAAGCAATGCATATGAAGAGGCCGATGCTGGATCTAGATATTAATGATCAGTTACTATTAGCTGTTGGTTGGCCACTTTTCTGATTTTCCTCTGGTGCTTTTGTTCTTTGTCTCCCTTGTAGTTTATTCTTCGTCGGCCCGTTCTTTAAACAATGGTATTCTAGAGTTCCACTTTTGACCTGCTGTTTTATAGCATTCTGCATAATTTCCCTTCAGAAGGTTTATCCACTTTCCTAGTTTTTAACTACTGCCTACTACCTGTAATCTGATGACCCAATTCCATACATTTCCGCCAAGCTATAGCCTGTTGTAGCCAAATGTCTGCTGTACATCCACCTTTGGGCATCCACACGTGTCCCTTGCGCTTGATGTAGATAAAACTGGAAAATTTTTAATGTAAAATGGAACTGAAGGATATGAAGTGGAGAACCTCACACATACACCCGCAGAAAATGGAACTCAAAAGACTGAGACTGACTTCTCACAAATAATCTGATTTATAGAGGGTTGAAATTTATCCTCTGACCAATGAGCATCCACCAAGAATGTCTTCCATCTTCAAGCCAGTGAACTTGCTGCTTGGCCCCTTGCTGGTCTTTCCCCTCTTACACTCCTTGCCCATAAAAGCAACCCAAGTAAAACCTTCAGCGGACTCCTACAGCTCGCTGACGTTTGAATGTCCCAAGTTGTAGTTCCTCTACTATTCCTGAATAAACTCCATTTCTGGCAACTCGACTTTGCCTTAGTTTATCTCTCTTCTCTTAGGTAGACATTACATGGTATCAAAGTGAGATCTGAAGAAGGTGATCACCAGGAACACCAACCTCCAGAAATAAGTGAGTTTCCTGCACTTGAGCCCTTTGCACTCATAGCTTGTACAAGTCAAGGTAACTTTCAGTGTGGTAAGTTTCCTCTCAGGTCTTGAGCTGCCTCCTTTGGTGGAGCTCTCTCACTTTATTTGGGATCTGGAGAAGGGCGGATTGTCCTTCTGGTATGTACTCTTATTTCTGATAATGGGATCCCAGTCATCTGAGTTTTCTAAGGGTGGCCCCCCCTTGGGGAACCCTCGCTGGTTTTATGTTAAAAAATTACAGCCCTTCCTCACACACGTTTGACTAAATCAGTTTTACTAAGGATAACCTAGAACTCCAGTGACCATTATGTGGAAACTTTGATCTCCCCAAACTTATTATTCTCTGAACTGATTTAGAAGACCATGCTTACAATACTAAACAATCCAAGTGGGATGGTTATTTTAATTGGTATCTGGAAGCTTCCAAATGTGTTCAGGATTCTAAAATTGCTTCCTTACAAAATACTGTTGCTAAATTAAACAAATTAAAAGCAAATAAATAACTAACAATGTGTAAGAAGAAAACACCAGAGGCCTGTTCTTGCTGCTAACCAAGGTCTTTCCTAACCTTACTATTCTACCTCCTCTATCTTCCTGTTTGCCTTCTCTTAACCCTTTACCCTCTCTCTAAACTTCCTTTCTTTCCTATTACTGAAACCTCATCCACTGATCTCATTAAAACCTTCCCTTTCAAAATTAAACCTGAGGATTCTAAACCACCCCAGATTTCCTACACTCCATGGACAAAGGCCAAAGTTAGGACTATAAGAATTTTCCCAAGGTAACTGGGGTCTCCATGCATTTGTTGAGGAATTCATTATTGAAAGTATAACTCGCCAAACTGCTCTTCCATTTCTTATCAGTTAGCCCACATGCGTATCAGAGAAGGTCAAAGTGTAACAATGGATTAAAACTGCTGTTTGGGGAAATCCCAAACAATCTCTAGAGTTTAAACTAAATCAACCACCAACCCTTTTATATGATCAGGCTTGCAGACTGGACAAAAGTCCACATGAAGCCATTCCTAGGGCCTTCCCCAAACCCGTGGACTGGAACAAAATTCAGGCACACACTCAAAAGCCTACTAAATCTGTCCATGACTAATAAAGCAGACTCTACATCATTTTTTAAAATTCTGGACTTTCCATAGATGTTGAATCCACGCTGGTGGCTTTTAATTCCATGTTCGTGAATGGCCCAAACAAGGACTTCTTCCTGTTGGTCAAAAGAACCCATATAGAACGGGAGACAGTGTGCATCCCTGACTTTGTCAATCTGGCTAATCAATTACTTGCACCCTAGAGGATGACACCAGAAAAAAAGACAACTAATATTTTGAGTCTTTACCTTGGAAAGGTAACTTCCAAGGTTTCCAATATGGAAACTCCAAAGCCATCTTCTAGAACTATGTCATTACTGCAAAAAACCTGGCCATTGGAAAACAGATTGCTAGAAATGGACTCAGGAGCTACACTATCAGTAGCTACACTGAAAGAGTACACTACAATTAAAGAGTCTTCCTCTAAAATATGTATGTTCACCCAGGGGGCGCCTGGGTGGCTCAGTTGGTTAAGCGTCTGACTTCGGCGCAGGTCATGATCTCACGGTTCGTGAGTTCAAGCCCTGCATCAGGCTCTGTGCTGACAGCTTGGAGCCTGGAGCCTGCTTCAGATTCAGAGCTAGCCCCCTCCCTAGCTCACGCTTGCTCTCTCTCTCTCTCTCTCTCTCTCTCTCTCTCTGTCAAAAATAAACAAACCTGGGGCGCCTGGGTGGCGCAGTCGGTTAAGCGTCCGACTTCAGCCAGGTCACAATGTCGCGGTCCGTGAGTTCGAGCCCCACGTCGGGCTCTGGGCTGATGGCTCAGAGCCTGGAGCCTGTTTCCGATTCTGTGTCTCCCTCTCTCTCTGCCCCTCCCCCGTTCATGCTCTGTCTCTCTCTGTCCCAAAAATAAATAAAAAACGTTGAAAATAAAATAAAATAAATAAATAAACAAGAAAAATCAAAATAAATAAAATATGTATGCTCAGTGAGGGTCTTTTGTTTTTTAAATTTTTTTAACATTTATTCATTTTTTTGAGAGTCAGAGACAGTGCAAGCAGGGGAGGGGCAGAGAGAGAGGGAGACACGGAATCTGAAGCAGGCTCCAGGCTCTGAGCTGTTAGCACACAGCCTGAATCGGAACTCGAACCCATGAACCGTGAAGTCATGACCTGAGCTGAAGTCAGACGCTTAACTGACTGAGCCACCCAGGTGCCCCAGATAGTGGGGGTCTTAAATAAACCACAATGTGTGCCTATTTCTAAGCCCATATGTTTTTGTCTGGGACTTTGGCAAGTTGAGCTACCCATTTCTCCTCAATGATTTAGTTCCCACACATTAGAAGGAGATTTTCTGAAGAAATCTAATGTTGCCATTTTTTTTTCTCTCAAAAGGGAAATAACCATTGAGTTTGAATCCCAACGCTTAGGAAAATTCAATCCTCTTTGCCCTTCCTTGCACTCTACAAGCCAAGGAAGTCTAAACTTCAGATTCGTCCCCGCTGTTAAACCTGGTAACCCCCACTTTTTGGGCAAAATCGTTAACAGATGTAGGCAGAGTTCATATTGCCCCTCCCATTAAGATCCAGATTGACCCCTCAAAAAACTCTCCCAACAAAAAAAACAATATCCTATAAATAAAGCTTACAGGGCATAAGGCTTATTACAGAGGATGATAAGTCTCAAGGACTCGTTATCCTTTGCACCAGTCCTCGTAATACCCTATTTTGCCTGCAAAAAATCGAGTGGCTGAGGATGGAGATTTGTCTAAGACCTAGGGCAATAAATAACATTCTAAGTCCCTGCCTCCCCGTCATCCTTAATCTCCACATGCTATTGGTATCCATTCCTACTAGAAGCATTTTTTTTTTTTTAACTTTGATTGACTTATGCAATGGATTTTAAAAGATCCTTGTTGGTAGGGATAATTAATATCTTTTTGCCTTTACCTGGGAAGGATAACTGTATTCCTAGACAGTCATGCCTCAGGGCTTCACTGAGAGTCTATCTTCTCACAAGTTTTAGAAGCTGACTTAAATGACAAAATTCTCTGAAGGCTCCATTACTACAATATGTGGACGATTTGCTTTTTTGCTTGCCCTTCCAATGCTCCTCACAAAAAGAGAGTGTTTACGTGTTGAAAATCTTAGCCATTGAAGGACATAGGGTCTCAAAGGAAAAATTACAATTTTTCCAAACTGAGGTTTGATATTTAGGACATTTAATCTCATAACAGGGACTGTACCTAGTTTAAAGGTTTCAAGACATTTTCAACTTTCCAAACCCTAAAGGCAAATGTCACTTACAGGTTTTTTTTTTTTGGGCTGGCTGGCTATTGTCATAATTGAACCCCAAATTTCTCCTTGTTGGTTCATTAAGGAGTATTCCACATATACCCCATTGTTTGGGATGACCAAGATAGTTTGATCTTTAAGACCTTGAAGGAAAGCTTAATAAATCCCCCTGCCCTTGGATACACAAATTATCAGCTACCCTCTTTCCTTTTTGTATATGAGAGAGAAGGGAATGCCCTTAAAGTACTTACCCAAAAACGCAGGGGCTATCACTGACATCTGAGTTACTACACCCAAAAATTAGATTCATTTCCCTGAAGACACCCACCACACCTTACTTACCTACTACTGCCGCTTTAGTTAAAGCTACCAAAGAGATAGTTATGGGATCCTCTTTGACCATCTTTGTACCCCGGTCTGTCAGGACACTCTCACATTCACACCACACTTAACACCTTTCAGCAAACTATCTCACCTCCTGTGAAATCCTCATATGCACTGTCCCCCATATCACTCTTGTTCAAAAAGCAGAAGTTTTAAATTTCAATTAACAAGTTTTTCTTTTCTAGTACATGCTTTTTGTATTCTAAGAAATCTCCACCAATCTTATGGTCATAGGTTCCCCATTTTTTTCCTTGGAATTCTGTAGTTCTTGCTCTCATGTTTATATCTATGATCAATTTTGAGTCAATTTCTTATTCTGACTTCTCCTTTGTCTGGTATTAAGAAGCCACTGTAGCTTTCCTTTTATTAATGTTTGCATGGTATATCCTTTTCTATCCATTTACTTTTAATCTGCTTTATATTTAAAATAGTGTTCCTTTGGACAGCATATGGTTGGGTCTTGCCTCTTTCCCCTGAGAATCTCTGCCTTTCAATTGAGATGTTCAGATCATTTATATTTAATGTAATTGCTGATATGGTTGGATTTAAATCTACCATCTTGTGGGGCGCCTGGGTGGCGTAGTCGGTTAAGCGTCCGACTTCAGCCAGGTCACGATCTCGCGGTCCGTGAGTTCCAGCCCCGCGTCGGGCTCTGGGCTGATGGCTCAGAGCCTGGACCCTGTTTCCGATTCTGTGTCTCCCTCTCTCTCTGCCCCTCCCCCGTTCATGCTCTGTCTCTCTCTGTCCCAAAAATAAAATAAAAAACGTTGAAAAAAAAATTAAAAAAAAAAAATAAATCTACCATCTTGCTAGTTGTTTCTAGATTTTTTTATTTTTCTCTTTAGTTTTTTGTTCCTTTTTTCTTCTTTCTTGCTGTCTTTTGGATTAAGTGTTTTTATAATTACATTTTATCTCTACTATTAGTTTGCTAATTTTACCTGTTTTTTCCTTTAGTTGTTGCTCTAGGGTTTACAATGCACTTCTTTAACTTGTGTAAAGTCCACCTTCAAATAATATATAATATCATATATATAATATAGTTATATATATAATATAATATGATGTCATATGTGTTATATAATATATATAATAATGTACTTCTTTAACTTCTATAAAGTCTGCCTTTAGATAATGTGATAACAAATTGTGGTGTAAGAACATATATTGCAGCATATGTTTCCATTTCTTCCCTCCTGTCCTCTTACTAATGCTGTCATGTATTTGACTTTTAATAACACTCTAATATGTTGTTAGTATTTTTTGCTTTAAACAGCCAATTGTTTTTTAAGGAGATTTTTAAAAGAAGAGCAGGGTCTTAAATTTACCCTCATATTTACCATTTTCAGTTCTCTTTATTCCTTCATGTCAATCTAGATTTCCAGTACTTGTCTGGCTGAATAACTTTCTTTAACATTTCGTATTTTGCACACTACTGGCAATGATTCCTCTCAGCTTTTTTCTGATTGTTTTTCTTTTAGCCTTTTTTTTTTTTTTTTTGGAAAGGTATTTTTGCTGGGTATAGAGCTTTGTGTTGACAAATTTTCCTTTTCTTTGAATGCTTTAAAAATGTCACTCTTTGTCCACTGACTCCCATAGTTTTTTTATATCTCTTAGCAGTCACTTCAAATTTCCCTCTTCCCCCAGCCCCTGGCAACCGTTAATCTTTTAGATGTACAAGTTTGCCTCTTCTAGACATTTCATATAAATGGAATCATACAATATGTGGTCTTTTGTGTTAAATATATGGTCTTAGCATAATGTTTTCAAGGTTTATCCATGTTGTAACATTTAGCAGGACTTCATTCCTTTTTATGGCAGAATAATGTTCCATTGCATGGGTATGCCATATATTGTTTATTCACTCATCCATCAATAAACACTTGGGTTGTTTTTTGCTATTATGAATAGTGCTACTGTGAACAATCCTATACAAATATTTGCATGAACATATGTTGAACTTTATGAGAAACTACCAAACTTTTTCACAGGCTGCTACATTTCACATTCCCACTGATATTGTATAAGGGTTCCAATTGCTTCACATTCTCACCATCATTTATTGTTTTTTGTTTGTTTTGTTTTTAATAGCCAATTCATGATCATTTTAAAGTCCATTATTTGGGTGATCTCCATGTCTTTTCTAGTCATTGCCTTATTTCTTGACAATTTGTTTTTTTCTTGCTTGTGTGCGTCTCTTTTTTTTTTTTTTTTTTTTTTCTTTTTTTACTTTTTTTTTTTTAATTGAATTCTGGGTATTGTATGTAGAAGAATAGTAGATACTGAGGTAAAAAATATTTATTCCTGGAAGTGGACACATCTCTGCTTCTATCAGACTGTTAGTGTTAAAGATTGAATAGTCTAATCAGTAGGTGAGCTGGCTTGGGTTTTGTTGTTGCTATGGTTACCTTTAGTACACTACAGACTTGAAATTCTTCAGCGGTGGGCTGTTAATATCTTGTGCTTAGTATTGCGCCTGGTATGCTGAAGAGTTTTCCTCATTGTTCCTCCTCCACTGTCAACTTTTAGCAGGCCCTGCTTACCTATGCCAAATAAGGGATTTCATGACACTGTCTTCTTCCTCTTTCAGCCATTGATGCTTTTCACTCAAGGTGAGAATCATGGTGGAAGCAGGGGGTCATTCTCCTCCATGATGGTTTGTTTGTTTTTCAAATGCATATATCTGTGCATAATCACCACCCACAAAGTTCTCCTGTTGTCCTTCCCAGTCTGTATCCCCCTCAAAAGATAACCAGTATTGTGATTTCTACCATTTTAGACTTGTTTTGCCTGTTTTTAAATTCTATGTAAGTGAAATTATAATAGTATCCTTCTGTTTCAGGCTTCTGTCACTAAACAGTTCTGAGATTCTTCCATTATCGTTGCATGTACCAGTAGTATATGGTTTTTTATTGCCATGTAGAATTCCAGTGTATTAATATACCATGGTCGATCAGTAAAGACTATTTAAGCAATTGGATACTTGTCTAATTATCTAATTAACCATCTTGTAATTTTCTTAAAAACTTGTAATTACCCTAAAAGTAACATGCCAACATTGGCCTTGTTGCTCAGGCCAGAAACCTAAGAATCATCCATCTTTGTCACCTCTCCCCATACCCTACTTGCAGTCTAATCAGGAAATTCTGTTTATTCCTCTTTCATAATTGTGGCCTGTATCCAGCCATTTCTCTCTTTTATATCTGCTGCCCAGAATTTTGCACAAACCTTTCACTTACTTCCATTCTTCCCCCAAGGTCTATGCTCTAGGCAGCAGCCAGAGGAATCCCTCCACAAACATCTCTCACGCTCTCAACTGGCTTTCCTTCTCACTTAAGAATAAAATATACGGGTGCCTGGGTGGCTCCTTCAGTTAAGCATCTGATTTCGGCTCGGGTCATGACCTCACAGTTCATGAGGTCAAGCCCTGCGTTAGGCTCTGTGCTGACAGCTCAGAGCCTGGAGCCTGCTTTGGATTCCCCCCCCCCAACCCCCACCCCCGCCTCTCTCTCTCTCTCTCTCTCAAAATAAATAAACGTTAAAGATAAATAAATAAAATTGAATGTTCCGACCGTGGCCCTGCAAAGCCCTTATTTGTCTCCAGCTACCTCTTTAACCTTATTTCCTGTACCACTTTCCTTCTCTGACTCATCTTCAGCTGCTGTGGACCACTTGCTGTTTCTCTCTGCCCAGGAGGCTTTTAGCCCACACCCTCATTTCCTTCTGGTCTCAGCTGAAATATCACCTCATGGGAGAGATTTTCCTTTATTTATTTTTTGAAGTTTATTTATTTATTTTGAGCAGGGGATGAACAGGGGAAGGGCAGAGAGAGAGAGAATCCCAAACAGGCTCTGTGCTGTCAGTGCAGAGCCTGAAGCGCCAGGGCTCAGTCTCACTGAGTGTGAGATCATGACCTGGGCTGAAACCAAGAGTCAGACCCTTGACTGACTGGGCCACCCAGACACCCCGAGATTTTCCTTTAATGACTGAATCCAAAAGGCTTGTCCTGCCTCGTTTTTCTGGCCTTAACCAGTATTATTTTTCATACCACTTTGACTTTTCATTATTATAATTAGTTATTTGTCTAATAGCTGTCTGTCACCCCACTGGCCTCAATGAAAGCTAGGACTTTGCCTGTGTTCTTTGCTGAATCCAGTGTGTTCTAGGCCTGTCATTCCCATCCTTCAAGATTTGGTTTTGAATTATTGAAAAGGGTCATTCTTTAGGACTTCTGAGCAGATTTAATGTTGATATTGCTTATCAATTTCTAACTATAATATAATATGCAAGTGGCCGGTTCTTAGATGTTAACATCATTCTGTTATGGCCTCTAGGCATTGGTTCTTTTTATCCCCCACCTTTTTTTGCAGTTATTAAAGAGAATGCATGTGCTTAATTTTTAAAAACGTCTATTCAGACTTATAAAAAGAAGTAGTAAACATATAGTACCAACTCAAAATTTTGGATTATTCCACACTGCTACTAACTGTTCCAAATTAAGACATCTGGTGACTGGGGAAGTTTGGTTTCTGTCTCTATTTGGTTAACCAGCTGGTTGTTCTGGAAAGGCAAACACAGTTAATTGTTCTTGTTGAAAGAAGCAGGGCGTTCATAGATTTACTTCAAAGCGTGACTTTTCGGTGGAAGATTTACTTGAGAAATTAGACAGCGCAGGATGTTACTGAGAAAAATGTCTTTGTTTTTAAAAAGATACTTGAATGTTATATCTGGAACTTGATACTTGAATGTTGTATCCCCGACTGCATGAGAAAGTGTGTGTGTCATTCCCTCCTCCCCCTCCCCCTTTTCCTTGGTAACAGATTCCTGCACTTTAAAAACTCTGCTTTCTCTACGAATTTTAGTGTATTTAATGCATGAGATGCCATATGTTGTTGCAGCCAGTATCTTTGAACATTCCTGTGAATAAGAATAGCATATTCAGACTCACTAAGCAGGATTAATTTACAAAGACATTTAGTCTCAGTCATTAATGAATATGATATTTAAAATTACATCGAAGTTGTAGCAGATGTCAGTTTAGCATACCTTCCACTCAATATTCAGCACTTCTTCCCAATTGAAAACAAATGGCTCTTTGGCAAATTGTTTCAAAGCCAGTTCTGTGTTAGTTTAAAATACACACACAAATTTGTCTAAATTTTTGACATAAACGTTTTCTGAGAGATGTTCTGCTGAAGTTAAACCAATGCATACTTTTTATCCCAAGGTATTGTTTCCTCTAAGACATACTGATACTGAATAGGAGTGACTGTTACTATTTCACTCTTCCTGGTTTTTCTGAAATAAATATTAATAACCAGCTTCCTAAGTTTTACTTGTGCAGTTTTGCTTCAGATAGGCTGACATTAGGGGCGCCTGGGTGGCTCAGTCGGTTAAGCGTCCGACTTCAGCCAGGTCACGATCTCGCGGTCCGTGAGTTCGAGCCCCGCGTCAGGCTCTGGGCTGATGGCTCAGAGCCTGGAGCCTGCTTCCGATTCTGTGTCTCCCTCTCTCTCTGCCCCTCCCCCATTCATGCTGTGTCTCTCTCTGTCTCAAAAATAAATAAATGTTAAAAAAAAAATTTTAACAGATACGCTGACATTAGATATGCTTGATAACTAATAAGCTTCTTTAACATCCAGCATAGAGATTTTTGTGGCTCCCATTAGATTTTTCATGTTTGCCATTAATATATGACAGTAGTAGCTACTCCTTCCAAGTGCTCTATTAATATAGTCCGTCCCCTTTTTAAAAAATAACTATGATATATGCTTACTATACAGCTAACATCATCTACCCATATTGTTTTTAAGTTTATTTATTTTGAGAGAGAGAGAGAGAGCATGTGTGCACGCACGCACTAGTGGGGCAAGAGCAGAGAGAGGGGCAGAGCCAGCACAGAGCCCGACATGTGGCCCAAACCCACGAACCATGAAATCATGACCTAAGCCAAAGTCAGGAGGTAGACACTTAACCAACTGAGTCACCCAGCCGCCCCCACCCTTATTTTTTAAAAATATGATATGTACTTGGGATGCCTGGCTGGCTCAGTTGGTAAAGCATGTGACTCTTGGAGTTGTGCGTTCAAGCCCCACACTGGGCATAGAAATTACTAAATAAATAAATAAAATCTGATGTATACTTATTATACATACGTCTATGAATAATGCACATATATGTATATTGTTACATATCTGTAGGTGTGCCTTATTATAGGGGAAGTATAATATAGGAGTTAATACTGTGGGCTCTGGAACAAGAATGCTTGAGTTCAGAAACCAGCCTTACTGTATATTAGTTGTTCATTATTAAAAATTTTAGCAATATATGGGGTGCCTGGGTTGCTCAGTTGGTTGAGCGACTGACTTTGGCTCAGGTCATGATCTCACAGTTTGTGAGTTTGAGCCCCGTGTCAAGCCCTGTGCTGACAGCTCAGAGTTTGGAGCCTGCTTCGGATTCTGTGTCTCCCTCTGTCTCTGCCCCTCTCCCACTTGCGCTCTGTCTCAGTCTCTCTCTCAAAAATAAATGAACATTAAAAAAAAAATTTAGCAATATAGAAAAGTACTAGAAAGACAACACACACCCCCATGTGCGTGCACATGTACACATATGCACTCCAGATATTTGAAATACATTTTACGAACGTTATTCTGGAGATCTTTCTGCACATATATACAGATAGAGTGAGCAGAAATGTGCATAGGAATGATTTTATTAAAATGGGATGGTATAGTATACATTTTCTCTAAGTAGTATTACATTTAATGTGAATTTAATAAAAAATAAATAAAATGTAAGTGCTGAAGGTCTGGTGTTTCTTTAGTATAAGAAATTAATTGCCCTTTTATTTTTAAGTTTATTTATTTTGAGAGAGAGAGAATCCCAAGCGGGCTCTGTGTTGTCAGCATGAGCCCAATGTGGGGCTCAGTCTCATAAACCACGAGATCATGACCTGAGCCGAAATCAGGAGTCGGTCGCTTAACTGACTGAGCCACCCAGGCGCCCTCCCCCCCACTTTGGATTTCACCTAAAGAAAATGTGAATAGTATTATGAGGTTGGGGTCATTTTGTTTTTCAGTTTTTTAAACTATATGTTTCAGATATCTACACAACTGATGGATATACTCAGACGTAGGTTTTTCTGGTGAGCAGGTAGCCTTTCATGTGATGACTGGAGGGCTCAGACCCTTTCATTTGATGGCTCAACCAGAGGGCTCTGAAGTCCTCTGCATCCAGCCAGCAGTTAGGTGAAGAGAAGGTGAAGACACACCACGTCCGGATCACCTGGCCCAAACATGACACGATGTACTTCCACTTGCAAAAACTAGTCACTTAGACTGAGGCAAACCTTGGGGGCCCTGGTCTCTGTTTTCTCCTCTGAGATCCGTACCAAGTCCTGGGTATATCACACTCCTGTGAGCTGTTTCTCATTTCCCACAAGTAGCATAGACTTTAGAAATACAGTAAGCCCTAGCAGCCCTCTTTGCTGAGCTCCTGTGGTTTAGTAAGTAAGGGTATTTACTTCTTAGAGTGTTTCTGAGGTTGCCTACCTTCCTCCTCAATTGACTTCTTTCCAAATCTGGGAGTGTTAGATTTTATTTTTTATATTTTTATAATGAAAAGAGAGAGCTGACTGGGGGAGAGGTTGGTGGTGGCCTTCATGACTGGCCTGAGTTATCTCAGGTCTGGAATTGAGACTGACATAAGAGCTTTTTGGCATAGCAACATTCCTAGCACGTATGTATGCAAAATCCTTTCTTATTCCTCCAAACGTCCATGATGTGTATCAAGAACATTTTAAAAAAGTGTTTTTTGAATAAGATTAGGTTTCTAGAAGAGTTGCAAAGATACTACAGTTTCTATATACCCTTCACCCTAATGTTAATGTCTGCAAACCAAATTTGGTAACATTTACCCAAACTAAGAAATTAACACTGGTACAATACTATTGACTAAACTATACAGTTTGTTTGGATTTCACCAGCTTTTCCACTAATATCCTTTTTCTGGTCAGTCCAGTCAAGGATACCACATCCACATTTAGTTGTCAAACCTCCTTAGTCTCCTCCGGCCTGTGACAGTCTCTCAGATCTTGCTTATTTTTCATGACCTTGAAACTTTTGAAGAGTACCAACCAGGTGTTTGTAAGATATCCCTGAATGTAGGTTTGTGTGATGTTTTCTCATGATTCCACCGGGGTGATGGATTAGGGGGAAGAATACCACAGAAGCGAAGGATCTTTCCCATCATGTCACACCAGGGGGCACGTGACATCAACACGATTTAACCTTCATCAGTTGGGTAAGGTGATATCTTCCAGGTTCCTCTACTTAAAGTTACTATTTTTTACTCTTTTCATACTCTATTCTTTGAAGCAAGTAATTAAGACTAGTCTGTACTGGAGGGGAGGAGAATTAAGCTCCACCTCCTGGAGGAGGTATATCTCCTTAAATTACTTAGAATTCTTCCCTTGTTTTAAAAAAAATTTTTTTTTAACGTTTTATTCATTTTTGAGACAAGGAGAGACAGAGCATGAACAAGGGAGGGTCAGAGAGAGAGGGAGACACAGAATCTGAAACAGGCTCCAGGCTCTGAGCTGTCAGCACAGAGCCCGACGTGGGGCTCGAAATCACGGACAGCGAGATCATGACCTGAGCCGAAGTCGGACGCTTAACCGACTGAGCCACGCAGGCGCCCCTCTTCCCTTGTTTATTTACTTATATAGGCGTTTATTTTTATCCGTATGGATTCATGAGTATTTTATTCTTGAGATTATAATCCAATGTAACCGTTATTTTGCTGTTCAAATTAGTCTAGTGTGACCAGTGGGAGACCTTGGCTCTTGTGCCTTAGTTATTTATTTATTTATTTACTTACTTACTTACTTACTTACTTACTTATGTATTTAGCACTACTTTACTTTCTGGCATTATTTGATGCTCTCTGCTGATCTTGAATTTTCCCTGCCCCAGACCTAGAATCAGCCATTTGTTCAAGGAGCTCAAAGGGTATTTTTAATAGGTTAGATCTTAAGCTTTTCTGACTAGTACCTAACTAAAAGATAAACTTATAGCAGTGAAACTGTATCGTCTTATAAAACATGTTGAAGTTTATTTGCTCTTTACAAGTGTATTTTTCATTATAAGATAACAAATAAAATCTTAAAAAGCACCAGCTCAGTTTGATATGTTAGTAATTTATTCAGATTTGAGAATTATTTGTTTGATACTAGTGTTCATGAAATTTTGCATATTGATTCATTTTTTAAAAAAAGTTTTAATATAAAAGTAACTGAGACTGCTTACCTATTTTAAAAGCTTTAAGAATTATAAATTTTTAAAATTTGAATGTAAAATGAAATAAAATGAATGCAAAGCACATGAAAGTTCATTAGAAGAAAGGAAATTAACATTTGTTGCTTATTTTCTTAATGCCAAGAATTGTGCCCTCTAATACTTCTGCGTTCCTGTATTCTGTGATTACCCCTGTTCTTATACTATATTGTAATTGTTTACTGTTCAGTCTCCTAACTTCTTAAAGACAGCAAATATGTTTTTGATCTGAATCTCCAGCATTTAGCATAGTACTTAGCCATAATAGGTACTCAATATTGAGAGTGTCCATTTTTATCTCCACGTTATTTTTTTTTTTTTATTTAAGTGATCTCTGTATCCAACATTAGGCTTGAACTTATGACCCCAAGATCAAGAGCTGCATGCTCTTCTGACAGCCAGCCAAGCACTGCTTTATCCCTACTTAAAGATGGGGAAACTGAGGCTTAGAGAGTTCAGGTAATTTGTACTATGATGACTTTGCTAGTTTGTGGCAGAACAAGAGCATGAAATTAGGATCTTTGATTCTTTTTTTATTTTATTTTTTTTAAGTTTGTTTATTTTGAGAGTGAGAGAGACAGGTGGGGACAGAGAGGGAGGGATGGAGGGAGGGAGAGAGAGAGAGACAGACAGAGAGAGAGAGAGAAAGAGAATTCCAAGCAGGCTCTGCACTAACAGTGCAGTGATGCAGGGCTCGAACCCATGAACTGTGAGATTATGACCTGAGCTAAAACCAAGAATTGAATGCTTAACCGACTGAGCCACCGCGTGCCCCTGATTCTTTTTTTTTTCCCTTCTAATTTTTAATTTTTTTTTTTTTTTTTTTTTTTTTTTGAGAGAGAGGGATAGAGAATCTGAAGCAGGCTCTGTGCTCAGCGGGGCTTGATTTCATGACTGAAATCATGACCTGAGCTGAAATCAAAAGTCAGATGCTTAACTGACTGAGCCACCCAGGCACCCCAAAATGTTTGATTCTTTTTTTTTTTAATATTTATTTATTTAAGGGGGGCGGGGGAGGGGCAGAGAGAGAGAGGTAGACACAGAATCTGAAGCAGGCTCCAGGCTCTGAGCTGTCCGCACAGAGCCTGACGTGGGACTCGAACTCATGAGCTGTGAGATCATGACCTGAGCCGAAGTCAGATGCTTAACTGACTGAGCCCCCCAGGATGTTTAATTCTTAAGCCTATTGCTTTTTCTGTTGTACCACACTCACAGTTTTTTGATAAGCTGAAAATAACTTCACTGCATTATTTTCAAATTGATAATCTCTGAAAGTATTCAGAAGAAACTGGCAATATTTGTTGCCTCCAGGGAGAGGAAAGGGGCTTGAGGACGAGCCAAGACATTAGTTTTGGAACCTTTTGAATTTTAAACCATATGACTATTTTAGATATTAAAAAATATAAATACATTTAAAAAATATACAGAAACTTACCAGATGGAGTTTTACATTGTTTTTAAACATTGTATCATTTCAATGGTTGTTTTTTTATTTTGTAGAGCAAATATAGATTTGCTCTGTATTAATGGTAGGATCCCTGATTCTAAAGATATCTTTTATAGAGTCTTCTGGGAAGTTTTTTGTGTATTTTATTTTTTCCCTTTATTTTTGGACAAGAAATTTGAAAGATGGGGTGTGGGAGAGGATAGATGTTTTAAAGGGAACAGAAGATCAAGGTCCCTCTGTTCAGTGTGAATGAAATTTGACTTCTTAAAATATGTTCCCTAAATCTTCCTTTATAGGAGCCTCTTACCTTAAGTGAGTACTCGGTGATACACCCAAGACTTTATTTGATTATATTTAATTAGTTAGAGTGGTTCCGGCTGCATTAATAAAAACTCTGCTACAAACTGACTTAAATAGAAAATGTAGAATCTCATTAACATGGACTAATGGAAGAAAAGTTCTTCCCATCAGTTGAATTGGGTCCACTTTAGAATTAGTGTTGCACGTCTGAACAAATTATAGTTGGAAGGAGAATACTGAATAGATTGGCAAGAATATAAGTTTCTGAACCAAGGATAGAATTAAAAGGATAGAATTACTGGTTTAAAAGGATAGAATTACTGTTATTGGTTTAGGCTAATCAGGATCTGCCCCTGGAGCTAGGGTCAAGTCTTCAAACCATGTTGATGCCACATGGAGGAGGGAGAGAAGGATGAGTTGGAGAGGTTCCATCATACTGTCCACTAGAGCTCCTTAACTGCCTTTCAAATAATATATGATGTATAAGGGACCCTCCAGTCCTAATCACAACTTTTGAGGAATGTAATTGTTCATGCTGGCTGATGGGTGCATATTCTCTACTCCATACAAATTCCATAATAAGAAGTTTAAAAAGAAAGAAAAGGGGGACACACAAAAATAATGAGTAAGTGATGGTTGCTTATTGTAATATTTTTCCAGGCCAGTATGTGTTTTTTTAATCCTCCTGCTCCCTTTCTTTCTCCGCTGCTTATATGTGGGGTTAACATGTAATTCCCCCTCTCAAAGGCTAATAGGCATGTTCCTTAATTATAGTTGACATTAATGCTTCAGTACTTATATTGAAGAGCAACAGCATAGTATTAGAGTGAGCACAGGTTCTCAGGTTTTTGAAGTTACAACTTGGGTTTCGAACCAAACTCCCCCCACATCCTCACCTTAGTGGCTGTGAGAGCATTGACAAGTACTCAGTCCCTCGGAGCTTCAATTTCCTCTGTAAAATGGGGATAATGAGTTCCTGGGTGGCTCAGCTGCTTAAGCGTCTGACTTTGGCTCAGGCCATGATTTTCATGGTTCGTGAGCTGGAGCCTCGCCATCGGGCTCTCTGCTGACAGCACAGAGCCCGCTTCAGGTCCTCTGTCTCCCTCCCTCAAAAATAAGTAAACATTTTTAAAAAATGAGGATAATAATCCCTATCCTGTAATGTTAAATGATTATGATTAAAAAAACCAAAAAACTAGTAAGTTGGTAGCACAGAGCCCAGCATTCGTTGAACTCCAGTTATGATTATTTTCTTCTCTGTGAGGCTCAGTTATCCTTGCCTAATTTGATAAATGCAGTGTAGCATTGTAGTTAAATTGTAAGTGTAGATTGTGAACTTATTAATGCCCATTCCTGAATGCCTTTTCCCCATTAAACTTTTCCCTACATTTGGGACATTTGCCGGACCTCTGCATCCCAGTCATCATAGCTAATTCCTTATAGTAAGTGGGCAATACTAAGTTTCAGCTGTGGGGAATTAAGTTTTTCTGACTCAAGTCTGATAAATTGTCTCAAAAGAAAACTAGTCTTATGTCCAACATATACTTCCCATACAACTGTTACTCTTCAGTAGTAAAAGTATAAAAGCATATATGTTTATGCTGTCAAATCTTTCATGTATGGTGAACATTCATACCTGCAAGATAGAAATACATGTATTTTTTTTTTTTAATGTTTATTTATCTTGAGAGAGAGACAGGGAGCACAAGCCAAGCTCGGAGGGCCAGAGAGAGAAAGAGAGAATCCCAAGCAGGCTCTGTGCTGTCAATGCGGAGCCTGATGCCGGGCTCAATCCCACGAACCGCGAGATCATGACCTGAGCCGAAATGAAGAGTTGGACGCTTAAACAACTGAGCCACCTAGGTGCCCCAGAAATATATGTATTTCTAAGGATACCTCCATTTCTGATTTCATGCAAAATAATATGCCGAAGACCTTTGGTATAGTGCCTTTCATAGTCAATAGTTTCTTTTCTTTCTTTTTTTTTTTTTTTGTAGTTTTATGGTTTTATTAACACAAATATGATATGCACATAAGCTGTCTATTCATTTTCTTCGCTGCACAGTCTGGCATTGGGATTCGTGACTCTGATGGCCAACTGAGCTGCTCTTTCCACAATGGCTTTATGGTTCTTGGAGGAGACCTTGTGAGCAGTCTCTGCACAGTAAGATTTGTTGCACATCAGCAGCACCTCAAGCTCCTTGACATTGTGGACTAGGAACTTCCGGAAGCCACGGGGCAGCATGTGCTTTGTCTTCTTGTTGCTCCCGTAACCAACGTTGGGCATCAAGATCTGGCCCTTGAGTCTTCTGCGCACTCTATTGTCAATGCCTCTGGGTTTCCGCCGGTTGCGCTTGATTTTGACATGTCGGTCTGGTGCCGGATGAACTTCTTGGTCCTCTTTTTAGCAATCTTGGGCTTCACCAGAGGTCTGAGGACAGCCATGATGCCAAGTTACAGATGGCTGCCACCCCATAGTCAATAGTTTAAGAGATGTAAAATATATGTTATTTTCTTTTTTTGCTTTTTATTTAAGTGGAAAAGAAAGCTACTTCCTCTTCCATTATAGAAATATTTAAGCTAGGCTGTCCTTCAGATTTCATACTTAAACTTAGCCAGCTTAGAATAAGAGCAATACCTAGTTGCAGCTAGATACGTTTGGGATGCACTTCATATACAGAAAGAACATTTTATTGGTTTTATTTTAATAGGAAATAAAGTGAAATAGTATTTTAATTGATTAAAGAACTTAAATCTTATTAAGACACAAGTGATGAGGAATTCATACTTATGTTTAGGGATTTTGCTATTAAGTAAACAACTGTTAATTATCTCAGGACAATTTTTATTATTTTTTAATTTGAGAGAGAGAATCCCAAGAATCCCACAATCCTGGGATCATGACCTGAGCTGAAATCCAGGGTCGGACGCTCAACCGACTGAGCCACCCCAGTGCCCCTAAGGATAATTGTTGAGATAAGAGATTGGTCAGCACTTCCATCTAATGTGTTCCAAGATGGCAGTTCATCAAGAATTTAATATTCTCACCCCCTTAAAACTCGTCCTGAGATGTTTGTTTTGGGTCATCTTTATAAACATCTTCCACCCTCTGCATCATATTCAGACGTGAGAACTCTGTATCCCAGCAAGAACCACAACGGCAGTTTTGAGGTCCTGCCGTTTCCTGATCTGCACTAGGTGGTTCAAGATGAGATATTAGTAATTGTTCTACCTCCGTTCTCAGCATCCTTAGGCCCATATTTAAAGTGGCTATGATTGCTAGCTAACTGTAACAGGCAATCTTTGTAAAATGAAGAAAACTTCTTTTTAGCCACGCATAGCTTTAGACTTTACTAAACTTCCATTATCTGGATCTCTTCTTAGATTGTCTCACCTCACCTGTGTATGACTCCAGAGCTGGGGCAGTACCTCCCCCCTTCCCCCGCCTTTTTTGTACATTCCTTTTTCTCTGTTGTTCCCTTGTGGCTTATTTTCATTTCTTTTCTCCTCCGTATTCTTTAGTACTCTTGTCTGTCCCCTTCTTTTTGCACCCCTTTCCACTTGGGTGTGTGTGTGTGTATATATGTTGACATAAGAAAGGCTCACGCGGCTGTCACTAGCCTGTTGAAATCTAGAATGCTAATCTTCCTTTTATGCATCTAACAGAAACAAATAGAGAAAAATTATGGTTAATCTTGTGTGTTCTTTTCATATGTTTTTGTTAGATTGAATCATATGAGGTTGTCAGTATTGTTTTGATCTACAGAAATAGATTTAACTTAATACTTCCCTAAGCATCCTGCAGCCCAAAAGTAGGATTTGGAAATTGTTTGGATGAGAGGCCTGAGCAATGAGAATTAGATATCGCAGAGGTTCTGGCTTAACTGAGTAGATGAGAATGCTGTCATGCTGTTAATACCGTCGACCAAAGTGGAGACAATTGTGAAGTGTACGTTGTGTTTGTTTTTAAGGGGAAGGCTTGGTGGGGTTGGGAGGGGGAGCATAAATAATCACTTTTATTTTGGGGTGTAGTGGGATACAGTAAGGAGAAATGGCCAGTAGACAGAAATATAGATTTGTAAATAGATGAGATCATTAACATGTAGTGGTGCTTGAAATGTGAATGTGACAGAAGTTACCCAGCGAGAGTATAGAGTGGGAAGAAAAGAGATCCTATGGCTTCTCTTCAGGACTGGGAAGTGGGTCATGCCAAGAAACCTCAGATAAGGGCTATACGTAGAAGAAAAAGTATATATCATCTTAGAATGATTCATTCGTATGTAAAATTAAGAATTAACTACCTAGCCTTGGAAGGTTATATTTCAAATATGATTCACTTGCATATGAATGTGTTAAAACATAAGTAGAGGTTTTCATGTTTCCCCATAAGAGATTGAATTATTTTACTGTTTGTATCTGTGAATGAATATAAGCTCTATAGTTTGAGATTGTTGTAAGATATACCTACCTTACTTCTAATATCTTTCTTCTTCCTTCTCCTCCCTCCCTTTTTCTTCCTTTCTTCCTCTTCCTTCCTTCTTTCCTTCCTCCCTCCCTCTCTCCCTCCCTCCATTCCTTCCTTCCTTCTATCCTTATTTGAACAGTGTATCATGTGGACAGCCACTGTGATTATTATCATTGCTACAGTCTTAAAGTGTTAAGTTCGCTGTAGTATTTAATCTGGGGCCCGCTCTGCCTGTCCCATCAACCCCCAGAATCCGTTGAATTAAAGCCACACAGGGAACTTTTCCAACGTGAAACAGACTCTCCAGGCAATGTACTGGAGGGAAGGAGTACAGCACTACTGTTCTGCTTGAGAGCATGGTCATAGTCCTACAAATTACTGTTACCTAAAAGGCATGATAAACTTGGTTATTTAAAATTCTCATCAACCTGGGACACCTGGGTGGCTCAGTTGGTTGAGCATCTGACTCATGATTTTGGCTTAGATCATGATCCCAGGGTCATGGGATTGAACCCTGTGTTGGGCTCTGTGCTGAGCATGGAGCCTGCTTAAAATTAAAATTCTCTCTCTCTCTCTCCCTTCCCCCTCTGCCCGTCTTCCCTGCTTGTGCACTCTGTCTCTCTCTAAAATAAAAAAATAGCAGTGCTTGAGTGGCTCAGTCCATTGAGCAGCTAGCTGACTCTTGGTTTCAGCTCAGGTCAAGATCTCACAGTTTGTGGGTTTGAGCCCTGCATCAGGCTCTGTGCTGATAGCTCAGAGCCTGGAGCCTGCTTTGGATTCTGTCTCTCTCTCTCTCTCTCTCTCTCTCTCTCTGTCGCTCCCCTGCTCTCGTTCTGTCTCTCTCTCTCAAAAGTAAACATTAAGAAAGAAAGAAAGAAAGAAAGAAAGAAAGAAAGAAAGAAAGAAAGAAGGAAAGAGAAAGAAAGAAAGAGGAGGAAAGAAAAAAATAGACAATCTAGCGTGGTCATGAAGAGCACAGTCCTTGGACAGAGTGCCTAGGTCCACATTCCAGCTCCACCATTTACAAGCTACTACAGCCTGAGAAGTACTTCTCCAGAATTTCATACTGGGAACCCCTGTTGTATTGTTTCCTATTGTTGCTGTAACAGGTTACTACAAACTTGGTGGCTTGAAACAACACAAGTTTATTATATTATAATTCCGGGGTTCAGAAACCCAAATTAGATTTCACTGGGTGAAAATGGTGGTGTTAGCCAGGGCTGCATTTCCATCTGGAGGCTCTAAAGGGGAACAAGTCTTGGCCTTTTCTAGGTCCTAGAGGCCGCCCACTAATTTTTTTGTAAATGTTTATTTATTTTGAGGGGGAGAGAGCAGCAGTGGGGCAGAGACTCCCAGACAGGTTCTGTACCGTCAGTGCAGAGCCCTACTCAGGGCGCCATCTCACAAACCATGAGATCATGACCTGAGCTGAAACCAAGAGTTGGATGCTTAACTGAGTGAGCCAACCAGGCACCCTGGGTCCAGCCACTTCTTGACCTTCTTCACCCAAACCAGCAATTTATCTTTCTGTAGCTGTAACATAGCAACACCTATCTCTGATTCTCATCATGCTCTGCCTCCTCCATTTACTTTTTTTTGTTTTTAATTTTAGAGTGGGCGGGGGAGGGGGGGGGAGAGAGAGAGAGAGAGAGAGAGAGAGAGAGAGAGAATTTTAAGCAGGCTCCATGCTCAGCATGGAGCCCAACATGGGGCTTGATCCCACAACCCTGGAATCATTTCCTGAGCTGAAATCAAGAGTGGGACACTCAACCACCTGGGCCATCCAGGTGGCTCCTTCTACTTTTAAGAACACTGGTGGGGAGCCTGAGTGGCTCAGGCGGTTAAGTGTCCATCTTTGGCTCAGGTCATGATCTCACAGTTTGTGGGTTTGAGCCCCATGTTGGGCTCTGTGCTGACAGCTCAGAGCCTGGAGCTGCTTTGGATTCTGTGTCTCCCTCTCCCTCTGCCCCTCCCCAGCTCTTGCTCTGTCTCTCTCACTTAAAAATAAGCATTAAGGGGCGCCTGGGTGGCGCAGTCGGTTAAGCGTCCGACTTCAGCCAGGTCACGATCTCGCGGTCCGTGAGTTCGAGCCCCGCGTCGGGCTCTGGGCTGATGGCTCAGAGCCTGGAGCCTGTTTCTGATTCTGTGTCTCCCTCTCTCTCTGCCCCTCCTCTGTTCATGCTCTGTCTCTCTCTGTCCCAAAAATAAATAAACGTTGGAAAAAAAAAAAAAAAAGCATTAAAAAAAAATTAAAAAAAAAAAACAAAACACTAGTGATTACATTGGCTCCACCCAGCTAATCCAGAATAATCTCCCTATTATAAGATCAGCTATAAGCACAACTCAGCACAGAAGCCAAATAATCCAAATGAAATGAGCAGAAGATCTGAATAGGCATTTTTGCAAAGAAGACGTACAGATGGCAAATGAATACAGGAAATGATGCTCAACATCACTAATCACCGGGAAATGCAAATCAAAACCACAACGAGATATCACCTTACACCTGTCAGAATGGCTAGAGTCAAAAAGACATGAAATAACAAGTGTTGGTAAGGACGTGGAGAAAAAGAAACCCTCATGCACTTTTTTTTTTAATTTATTTTTTAAATAGAGATAGTGTGTGCAGGCAGGGGAGGAGGGACAGAGAGAAGAGAGGTGAGAGGAGAGAGAGAATTTTAAGCAGGCTCCACGCTCTGCACAGAGCCCAACTTGGGGCTTGATCCCAAAACCTGGGATCATAACCTGAGCCGAAATCAAGAGTCAGGCACTCAACCGACTGAATCACCCACGTGTCTCCCTCACATACTACTATCGGGGGGAATGAAACTGGTGCAGCCACTGTACAAGACAGTATGGAGGTTCCTTTAAAAATGTAAAATAGGAATACCAAATGACCCAATAATTCTACTACTGGGTATTTACCCAAAGAAAATGAAAACACTCATTTAAAAAGATATGTGCTCCCCTGTGTTTGTTGCAGCATCATTTACAATACTACCGAGCTACAAAAAAGGGAATGAGATCTTGTCATTCATGACAACATGGATGGATCCAGGGGCTATTATGCTAAGTGAAATAGGTCCAACAGAGAAAGACAGATACCATATGATTTCACGTATATGTGGAATTTTAAAAACAAAAAGCAGAAACAGATCATAAATACACAGAACAAACTGATGGTTGCCAGAGGGGAGTGGTGGAGAGAGGTAGGCAACATGGATAGAGGGGAGTGGGAGATACAGGCTTCCACTTATGGAATGAGTAAGTGACAGAGGTAAAAAAGCATGGGGAATATATATAGTCCGTGGTATTGTAACAATGTATGGTGACAGATGGTAGCTACACTTGGGGTGAGCATAAGATACAGACTTGTGAGTCACTGTGTTGTACACCTGAAATTAATGTAACATTGTGTGCCAATTATACTTCACTAATTTAAAAAAGTTTTTTTTAAAGGTCAGCTGATTAGCTGCCTCAATTCCTCTTTGCCAGGAAACCTCTAACATTCACAGGTTCCAGGGATGAAGGCTTAGACATCTTTGGAGGACCACTTTTCTGCGTTCACAACTAGATTTAAATTCTAAAAGTTACATTAAGGCAGCTAAGGCCAGGAGAAGATGATCCCAAAGTGGAGAATGCTGAGAATTAGGAGTATGACCAATAATTGAGTTTAAGCTGAAAGGAACTGCTGAGCAACACATATATATGTTGTAAAATTCTCTTACTGGCATAAAGCATATATGGTAGATTCAGTATTCAAGACCGATTGAATCAGAAGGAGGCAACTAAGTTTTAGCCATATCATGGCAGGGAAAGATTAAAATATTAGAATAGATTTTATTTTTTTTTCTTTTGTGCCAGCCCTAAAAGGGAAATGTTCTTGATTTAATCATAATTTTGAGAAGCTTTGGGTTTAATTTTAATTCTTTGTATTTTTCTTACAGATTTGTACTGCACTTTGAATGCTCCTCCTGACATGGAGAGGATTGAGGAACAATTCGCTAACCTGAACATTGTTAAACGTTCCTCGGGGACTACAGAGCCTACTTACCTGCTGGGTATAGATGCATCAAAAACCGTACAAGCAGAAAAAGAAAGCTTGATCGCTGTTTTATGTTCTAACGGATCAATCAGAATCTACGATAAAGAGAGGTTATACATACTACGAGAATTTCATGGCTATCCTGGACTTCTCAATGGAGTCAAATTTGCAAATTCTTGTGACAATATATATTCATCATGTACTGACGGCACTGTAAAATGTTGGGATGCTCGATTAGCCAGTGAAAAACCTGTCCAGCTGTTCAAGGGTTACCCTTCCAATATTTTCATTAGTTTTGATATCAGCTGTAATGATCACGTCATTTGCGCTGGTACAGAAAAAGTTGATGATGATGCATTGCTGGTATTTTGGGATGCAAGAATTAATTCTCAGGATTTGTCTACTTCTAAAGACCCACTTGGAGCATATTCAGAGACACACAGTGATGATGTCACTCAAGTACGCTTCCATCCCAGCAATCCCAACATGGTGGTCTCCGGTTCAACTGATGGCCTGGTGAATGTATTTGATATTAGTATTGATAATGAAGAAGATGCACTGGTTACGACCTGTAACTCTGTTTCTTCCGTAAGCTGTATTGGTTGGTCTGGGAAGGACTATAAACAGATTTATTGCATGACGCACGATGAAGGATTTTGTTGGTGGGATCTTAATCATCTGGATACTGATGAACCAATTACACGTTTGAACATCCAGGATGTCAGAGAAGTAATTAATGTGAAAGGAGGCATTTTGGACTATTTGGTTGGTGGCCTGTATCACGAAAAAATGGACAAATTGTTTGTTGTTGGGGGAACAAACACAGGAATTATTCACTTACTGAGCTGTACTACAGCAGGATTGATTCATGTGACCAGCCTTCACGGAGGGCATGCTGCTACAGTCCGTTCTTTCTGTTGGAATATGCAGGATGATTCTTTGCTAACCGGAGGGGAAGATGCACAGTTGTTACTTTGGAAACCTGGAGCATTAGACAAGACATTTACAAAGAAAGACAGCATGAAAATAGCATCCTCTGTGTACCAGCGAGTTCGAGTTCACAGTAATGATTCTTACAAGAAAAGGAAGAAGCAGTGATGTGATGTTGGGAGCTTCCTTGAAAGGTTTTATAGTCGCAAGTAATTATCTTTGTGTTCTACCTGTGATAGATCTGTTTAAAGCTCATATGTAAAAACAAGCCAGTTAGCAAACAATCCTGGAAAAACGCTGAAAATGGTTTAATTCAGGTCTTCATGTATTCTAAAATTATTTTTTTTAAAGCTGCCAGTTGAGTATATAATCAGTGAGTTGAAAGTAAAATTACATTCCTCATTTTTAAAACCCATCTGTTGAGTTAGTAAATGTTGGGTTTAAGAAATAGCTTTGATAAGGACTTTTTAGAAGTAGATGGCTGATATGACTTTAAAAAATCAGGTGGTTTGAGCTATATTTTGTAAGCTCAGTTTTTTACATTTTAAATCGTCTTCATTATTTATAAAACCAATCAGACTGTTTTCTGTCAGAGCTCCTACTTGCTTAATACACATAGATTATGTTGGAGTATTTAAATGTAAATATTCTAATGATTCTAAATAGTACTAAGCTTTTTTAGAAATAAAGTGATTTGCGTCTATTTAAAAATATATATTTAGTAAATATTTGCATCTATATTTTAAAATGGTTAAATAGTAAGCAGGTATTTCATTGAGGAAAAAGAAATTATCTTGCAAAATTCATTTTGGGTCCGTGGAAATACAACAATGAAAGTATAATAGCAGAATGACTTTTTTATTTCAAAGTAGTCTATTATTTTGTGATAAAATTTTCTTTCATAGTGCTTTATCCATATTTTTAAACATAAGAGCCCATGGGGAGTGGGGGCCATGCAAGAGTTGGCCGCCAGAGCTTAAAGGGGGACACCACCATAATCTAATTTAAACGTGAATTTTTGTTTACTGCTAATTTTTTCATCTTTCTACGTATTTTTCCAAGGTATCCTAATAAAAAGCTGGTCACTCTAAAGGTTTAGTATGTTCTTACGTTTAATTAAAAATAAAAATATCTTTTTATGGATAAAAATATTTATAAAAATATTTTAGAACGTTTTTATCTTTTGAACTAAAAATATGCTTGAAAAATACAAGCATTACTTTAGAACCTTTTACATTTCTCTTTAAATGTTAATAGTGACTTATCTCTGCAAGTAGCAGTGGGGGAACTTTTTATTCCATAGAACAATGCAACTTCTATTTAGGTATGATCTTGCTTAACTCACTTGAGACTGAACAATACGCATAGTTAAGTCACTCTTAAACATATTCAAAATGGCGTCTGGGTGGCTAAGTCGGTTGCACGGCCGACTGCGGCTCAGGTCATGATCTCGCGGTCTGTGGGTTCGGACCCCATGTTGGGCTCTGTGCTGGCCGCTCAGAGCTGGGAGCCTGCTTCCGATTCTGTATCTCCCTTTCTCTCTGCCCTTCCGCTGCTTGTTCTCTGTCTCCGTCTCTCTCTCTCTTTCAAATAATAAACATTTAAAAAAATTTAAAAAACATATTCAAAATAGATAATTCTTATTTGGAAAAATTCAGCTCTTCTTGCTGTTGTTCAAACCATAACCCGGTGGTTAATTCTGGACTTTATTCTTTTCCCCTAACCAGTCGATCACCAAATCCTTTGCCATTCCACCTCCTAAAATCTGTCTTCTGTTCTTTTGCCTTTACCCCACCACTATCGCCTTAAATAAGAGTTTCATCATTTCTCACCTAGATTACAGACCCTGTCTCTCCAGTTTGTTCTTCCCACTGTTTCTAGGCTGACCAGAGAAAACACAGATTTGATAATGCCTCATGCTGCTTAAAATCTTTGGTACATTTTGATCTTTTGATGGAGCAAGCACTATATAAAAATGAAAAACCATATTTCTAAGATACTTAGGATTTGAGACAGTGCTGACTATGTAAGTAGAAATGCAAGAGACCTTGCATGTATAACACAACAGGAAATGAAACAGTTATCAAAACAGTATAAGCTTTCAAAAATATTTAAAATTTAAAAGTAATTAATAGGGGGGCGCCCGAGTGGCTCAGTCAGTTGGGCGTCTGACTTCGGCTCAGGTCATGATCTCACGGTCGGTGAGTTCGAGCCCCGCGTCGGGCTGTGTGCCGACAGCTCGGAGCCTGGAGCCTGCTTCGGTTTCTGTGTTTCCCCCTCTCTCTGCCCCTCCCCTGCTCATGCTCTGTCTCTCTCTGTCTCAAAAATAAATAAAAACATTAAAAAAAAAATTTTTTTTAAAGTAATTAATAGGGTTGGAAGATGGAGATGAGGAAATGTCTTTGAAAGTAGACCCTCAGGGGCGCCTGGGTGGCGCAGTCGGTTAAGCGTCCGACTTCAGCCAGGTCACGATCTTGCGGTCCGTGAGTTCGAGCCCCGCGTCAGGCTCTGGGCTGATGGCTCGGAGCCTGGAGCCTGTTTCCGATTCTGTGTCTCCCTCTCTCTCTGCCCCTCCCCCATTCATGCTCTGTCTCTCTCTGTCCCAAAAATAAAATAAACGTTGAAAAAAAAAATTAAAAAAAAAAAAAAAGAAAGTAGACCCTCAAAGAGACAGCAAGTGAGAGAAAAGGCAAAAGCCACAGAAAGTAAATGTAGGGGTCTAATATCAGACTATCGGTGTTTACAATGTGGAAAAAACGTTTTTAAGGGAGTGGGAGGGATTATTAAAACGAAATAACATTAGAAGCTATCCCCAGAACTTTGTCTATAGATTAGAAGGCCAACAGAGTGTCAAATGTAATGAATGAAAAAGACCCACACCGAGGCATAGCACAGTGAAGTTTCAGAACTCCAAGAAGAAAGAGAAAATTGTAGAAGTTTCCAAAGGGAGGGGAGAAAAATACAATCATTAGGTACAAAGATAACATGTGCATTAGACTCTTCATTAGCAAATCTGGATGACACAAAATGCTGGATCAAAGTCTTCAAAGTCCTGAGGATAGTTTCCTGCTATCTGAACTTATGCTCTCCAAACTCATGAATCAAGTAGATGACCGTAAATCTTTTTGAGACATCCTTTACTAAGTGAATGTTTCCTATTTCCTCTCTGAAACTCAGGAACCAAATTTACTTAGCTAACCAGAATATCCATGGCTAAACAGACTCATTGGCCACTGTGGAATTAAAAGATTTGGATTTCAGGAGGTACTTGCCTTTTCAACCTATAATTCTGTAGGTCAAATTGTCCTCACATGTGAGGTTTAAAACAATTTTTCTTAAACATTTATTTATTTTTGAGAGACAGGGCAGGACAGAGCATGAGTGGGGGAGGAGTGAAGAGAGGAGGCAGGGGCGGGGGGGGGGGGTGTGGACACAGAATCTGAAGCAGGCTCCAGGCTCTGTGCTGACAGCACAGAGCGGGGCTCAAACCCACGGACCACGAGATCATGACCTGAGACAAAGTCAGATGCTTAACCGACTGAGCCACCCAGGCGCCCCCTCACAGGTGAGGTTTAAAACACTTTCAGACATAAAAATTTCAGACTTTACTGTCTGTGGAGCTTTTTAAAAAGGATACTGAAAGATGTACTCCACAAAGGATAAGGGAGAAAATCAAGGAAGACAAGAGATACCAAGAATCAGGGCACCAACCCAACATAGTGGCAGGATAACAGCCTTATAGCAGGCCCGCAGTATTGAGTCCAGGTCGGAACAAGAGGACATAAGCTATCAGGAGGGAGATGTCCAGGGAGGAAAATAAACTTGACAGAGGTTTCCCAGTGCATTTGACCATGTGGAAAATGGTTATGTGCCTTAAACTCACCAATTGAAAGAAACCCTCATATTGAAAATGATTTAAAAATAAAAGTTTTTAAAAGATTAAAAAATAGAGGCTCCTGGGTGGCTCAGATGGTTAAGCATCTGACTCTTCAGTTCAGGCCATGATCTCACGGTTGTGAGATCGAGCCCCATGTCGGGCTCTGTGCTGAGTGTGGAGCCTGCTTAAGACACTCTCTCTCTCTCTCTCTCTCTCTCTCTCTCTCCCCCCCCCTCTCAAAATATAAAAAATAATCTTAAAGGGTTAAAAAATAAATACTTTCAGCGGTGCCTGGATGGCTCAGCTGGTTAAGTGGCCAACTCTTAATCTCAGGATCATGAGTTCAAGCCCCCTGTTGCACCCCACATTGGGCCCCACCCTGGGAGTAGAGCCTGGGTGGCTCAGTCGGTTAAGTGCCCGACTCTTGATTTCAGCTCAGGTCATGATCTCATGGGTTTGTGAGTTTGAGCCCCACGTGGGGCTCCGCACTGACAGTGCAGAGCCTACTTGGGGTTCTCTCTCTCTCCCTCTCTTTCTGCCCCTCCTCTCTCTCTCTCTCTCACTCTCTCTCTCAGAATTAAATAAATTTCCAAAAAAAATAAAGACATAGGTTTTAAAACTTGAAGAATGAAGAAAGGCATACCAACCCCCAGAATGGGAGAAAATATTTGCAAATAATATATCACATGAGAACTTGTATTCAAAACATTTTTAAAAAATGTCACCACTCAATAAGAGAACACAATTTTTTAAATGGTCAAGGGTGTGAATAGACTTTTCTCCAAAGAAGATACAGAAATAGTCAACAAACACACACTAAGATGCTTAGCATTATTAGTCAGCAGAGAAATGCAAACCAAAACCACAATGAGATACCACTGGGTATCTATAATGGGATGGCTATAATAAAAAAAAATGTTGGTGAGGATATGGAGAAATGGAAAGCTTCATATTCTGCTGTAAGGAATGTAAAATAGTTTAGCTACAGTCTGGCAATTCCTCAAACAGTTACTATTTGACCCAGCAGTTCCACTCCTCAGCTTTTGCTGAAGGGACCTGAAAACAGAAGTCCACACAAAAACTGGTACACGAGTCTTCGTAATAGCATTGTTCATAATAGCCAAAAGGTGGAAACACTCCAAATATCCATCAATTGATGGAGGGGTAAATTATGGTCTGTCCATACAATGGAATATTATTCAGTCATAAAAAGAAAAGAAGTGCAAATACATGCTACAAGTTGGATGAACTTTGAAAACATGCTAGGTAAAAACAGCCGCAAAAGACCACGTATCATAGGATCCCATGTACATCAAATGTCCAGGATAGTCAAGTCTATAAAGAACACATTTGAGTGGTTACCTAGGGCTGAGAGGTGGAGGGGAAATGGGAGAGTTGGATGATTTGGAGGGGAAGGGGTGGTGATGAAAATTGATGGCGATTTTAGTTGCACAACTCTAAAAACCAAGGAATTGTACACTTTAAATAAACGAATTGCACGTGAATGTTACCGACATGAAACTACTACCAAAAAAAAAAAAAAAAAAAAAAAACAACTATTACCAAAAAACTGTTTGTCATACCAGACAAATATGAACCAAAAAGCCAGGGTGACAGTCTTAATAGTTGACAAAATGGAATTTAAGGCTAATACAACCTTAATTCCAAAGCCAGATGAATATGAAGAAAAAAGTGAATCCACTTTGTTTAAGAATATATATTCCCCATTAAAAATATTAGCTAACCAGGGGCACCTGGATGGCTCAGTTGGTTAAGCATCCGACTTCAGCTTGGGTCATGAGCTCACAGTTCATGAGTTCACGCCCTGTGTTGGACTCTGTGCTGACAGCTCAGGGCCTGGAGCCTGCTTTGGATTCTGTCTCCCTCTCTCTCTGTTCCTCCCCTACTTGCACTCTGTCTCAAAAATAAATAAAGAGTCAAAAAAAATTTTTTTAAATAAAAAATATTAGCTAACCAAATTGAATGGTGCATTTTAAAAAATATGACTAAGATGTATCTCAGGATGACTCAACATCAGAAAATCTATGACAGTAATAGACAAAAAGGGGAAAAAAATCATGATTATCTTCACTGAGAGAAAAACGCAGTGTGGTTTTGCACCTATTTATGAAAAATGTAAACATCATGCTATTGAAAGAATAGTTTTTTAACTTGGTTAAAGTTAACATATCAAAATCCAGGGGAGACATTATTCTTAGTGGAGAAATGTTAAATTAAATACATTCCCTTTAAGACCAAGACTCAGGAAGTCTATCACAATAGTATGGATTCTGGCTAATACTATAAGGAAAGAAAAAGTATGACAATGTGTATGGATTGGAAGAAGAAAGGGAAAAAAAAAAACTCCTTTGCAAATGATATACAGCTAGAAAATCCAATATGCAAATGACCTATACCTAGGTATATACCTAGGCTTGTGTTTTCAATTGTCTTTGAACTATTAAAAGAGATTCAACAAAGTTGCCAGGACAAGGTCAGCCTACGGAAATCTAAAGGATATTATTTTATGATAGCAGGAAATGTAAAAACTATCAAGGAATTAACAGAAATACCCAAGATCTATTTATTTTTTTTTAATTTTTTTTTCAACGTTTATTTATTTTTGGGACAGAGAGAGACAGAGCATGAACGGGGGAGGGGCAGAGAGAGAGGGAGACACAGAATCGGAAACAGGCTCCAGGCTCTGAGCCATCAGCCCAGAGCCCGACACGGGGCTCGAACTCCCGGACCGCGAGATCGTGACCTGGCTGAAGTCGGACGCTTAACCAACTGCGCCACCCAGGCGCCCCGACCCAAGATCTATTTAGAAAAACTTTAAAATTCCGGTAAAGACATAGAAGATGTCCTAAGAAATACTCCTTGCTTCCAATGATGATAATATTTTAAAAATGACCATTCTGAATTTAATCTGAAAAATCAATATAATCCCCACCAAATTCTAGTTGGATTTTTTTGAGGAACTGAAACTTACTTTAAAATTTGTATGGACTAATGAGGTCCACAAATAAAAATAAACTTAGAAAAGGGGAATTTTCTCTACCAGATATTAAGACTATCGGATTCCACAAAATCATAGAAAAACTGTGATGTGTCCTTAGAACAATGTTGATGAATAGAGCTCAGAGAGCATGGGTATATAACAACTTAATACCTTAGAAAGGTGACAGTGTAAAAGGGAGTTTTTTATTAGATGGTATTGGGAATAGTAGCTCACTAGATGGAGAAAAATAAAACTAGATTCCTTTTTAAAATTTTTTTTTTAACCTTTATTTATTTTTGAGACAGACAGAGACAGAGCGTGAACGGGGGAGGGTCGGAGAGAGGGAGACACAGAATCTGAAACAGGCTCCAGGCTCTGAGTAGTCAGCACAGAGCCCGATGCGGGGCTTGAACCCACAGACCGCGAGATCACGACCTGAGCTGAAGTCGGACGCTCAACCGACTGAGCCACCCAGGCGCCCCACTAGATTCCTTTTTAAAAAAAATTTTCGGGGTGCCTAGGTGGCTCAGTCGGTTAAGCATCTGACTTCAACTCAGGTCATGATCAGTGAGTTTGAGCCCTGCGTTGGCTCTGTGCTGACAGCTCAGAGCCTGGAGCCTGCTTCAGATTCCGTCTCCCTCTTTCTCTGCCCCTCCCCCCCTCACACTCTGTCTCTCAAAAATGAATAAATGTTTAAAAAAATTGTAAAAAAATTTTGTTTAATATTTATTTTTGGGAGAGAGAGCACAAGGGGGAAGGGGCAGAGAGAGAGGGAGACACAGAATTGGAAGCAAGCTCCAACTGTCAGCACAGAGCCCAACTCGGGGCTCGAACCCACGAATCATGAGATCATGACTTGAGCCAAAGTCCGATATTTAACCGACTGAGCCACCCAGGTGCCCCAAAACTAGGTTCCTTAAATGGTAGATTTAAACGATAAAAGATGAAACCTATAAATTTAATACGAGGAAGTATGGGAAAATGCCTCTGTGGCCTGCAAGTGGCAAATGACTTTCTCAACTTCAAAAGTATGAAGTATAAGGCAAAAAAGAAATTCTATATCAAAATTAAGCATTTCTCGTCCCCCCAAATCTATAGATAAACAACAGGATGGGAGAAAATATATTTGAAATCAACAAGTGGTTCCATTAGACTATAGACGGCATTGTAGATCTATATGGGAACACAGTGGCAATGGGAAAATGAGCAAAGAATATGCAAAGGCAAATTTCAGAAGAAACTAAAACGGTGGCCAAACTCCCTAGAAATTAGAGAAACAGAGACTCACAAAAATCACTTCATCCCTTTTAGAACTACAAAAATTAGAAAACTAAATGATGCCAAATGTTGGAAGCATTTGGGCATATAGGAACCATCCTGTACTGGTGATGGGAATGTAGGCACAGAGGCAGCTATTCTGGAGAGCCAACACATGTGTGTTGATGTACTCTCTGACCTAGCGATTGTACTGCTTGGTGTAATATCTCAAAGATATTTTCATATAGGCCCATTACTGGGCATCATTTGTGATGTTATAGCATTGGAAACAAAGTGGACATCCATCCCTGAGAGACAGGATAGGTAAAAACGTGTCGGTTTACACAATGAAGTACTCTGCAGTATTTACAAGCCACAGTTGAGATGTATACTGGGCCATATGGCTTGATCATAAAAATATAGCATCCAATGAAAACAGCAGGAAACCATGCATGTGTGGGGAAAGCCATTTATATAAATTTAAAATATACAAAGAGCTTCACATTTTGCACAAACACAGAAAAGTTGTACATATTAATGACAATGGAGTGGTTGTGGGTATTGGGGAGAAGGGACTGGAAGTAGATTTAGAAATAAAAGAGGAGGGGCGCCTGGGTGGCTAAGTCGGTTGGGCATCTGATTTCGGCTTAAGTCATGATCTCGCGGTTCGTGAGTTCTAGCCCCGTGTCTGGCTCTGTGCTGACAGCTCAGAGCCTGGAGTCTGCTTCAGATTCTGTGTCTCCCTCTCTCTCTGCCCCTCCCCTGCTTGCGCTCTGTCTCTGCCTCTCAAAAATGAATAAACGTCAAAAAAATTGATTAGAAATAAAAGAGGAATGCCGAATGAGCGAGGGAGGGAAGGGAGAAAGATAGACAAGAAATTTTAATGGGAAAGAAAAAAATCACGTTCAAAGGGTATTACAAATCGGTTGGAGAGTTTAAGAACTAATACCAGCCACTCAGAAAGCCATGCATATGGGCAGGGGTGGAAGATTATTTTTAACTCCATAAGGTAAAAAATTGTGTAAGAAAAGAAATGCGCTCAGTGCACTACGTAACTCTTAACCAGTGAATAATATTTATGAGGTCATAATGATGTAAGCACAGTGCTGATTTAATCAAACATTGTAAAACTATCGAGAGCAGGGAAGAGACAAGGAAGAGGTGTGCAAGTGTTGAACTACTACTCCCATAGTAGAAAGTCAATACTCTTTCTGTAGATAAATCAAACAAATAGCACTACGAACACATTATTTAGAAGCATGTAAGTAAACTGCCTGCCAAAAAGCTAAACAAAGTGAAAGGGATTCCCTTCCAGAGAAGAGCTAGGCAGGAGAGATGGGGGAGGAGACTGCTGTTTTTGTTCTTTGATATTTGTTCTGTACTTACCTTGTGTACTTCCGGCTGCAAATACCAGTTCAATTCAAACGAACCATATAAGGAAACTAATACCTCACATAAGTTCAGGAGTGGAACATTTCCAGGGTTGGTTGTTAGGAAGAATGCAAATTCTTTCCATTTTTCTGCTCTGCCAATCTTCATCTTGTCAGCTTCAAGTTCACAAGATTGCTATAATCGGTAAATGATCACATCCACATTCAACAATGCCCAATGGAAAACAGACTGTTTCTTCATCTGTGATCCTTTTTATTAATGATCACACACACACACACACACACACACACACACACACACACACACTTTCTGAGAAGCCTCATAGCAAGTGTCATTGGTTGGAATTTCATTATGTGCCCATGCCTAAAATAGTCACTAGCAGGAGAAATGTGATCGCCACCAATTGGTCCAATCGTGATTCATTGCCTGTGGGGCTGAGAATAACATAGGCTCCTCTGAAGCTTGTGGGTTCAGGGAAGGATATAGAAATTAGATTGGGGTTAATGAGTAGTTGTTGACAAGGTGGCCACAGTGTCTCCTACAGGTACTACTTGACCTTGGTCATGTGTATGTATTTCCTCACAATATTTTTCATCTGAACATTGACTCAAATAAATGTAAGATATTTGTGAGGCAATAATTTGCCCGCACTGTGTTGCTTTTCCCTAATCACTGTGCACTAAATGCAAACTATTCTACCTTTACCGGATGATTGTTTAGAGGAGAGGTCGACATTTTACAAAAATTAAAAGGCAAAATTGAAAAATGTGAGTCAGATGATATTTGTTGTCCTTTCGGCAAAATTTATATAATCTTCTGCCACGGCAGTCAGCAATGTCATATTGAATCAATTTACTATTCAATTACTGACCCATTTTACTAATCCATCTCTCAGATCCACACTCCAACTCAGTTATCTAGCCTTGAGATTACTCACACATTATGCCTTTTGCACTTTAGCACTGCCTGGGTTTTGTGCATTTCACTGCCCGTTCTCCTTTTGATCAATTAAAGGATCAGAATTAAATCATAATTAAAGGGGTCAGAATTAAAATCATATAACTTTGTAGCGCCATCCTCCTCCTTCATTCTTCCCACCTCACACTTTATGCATAAGCAAAACAAACAAACAAAAAACAAACAAAAACTACTTGAAATCCTTGAATGCATCATTGGTTTCATTATCTGAAAAATAGAGGGAGACAAGAGGAAGAAAGTCCTGTCTTCCATTATCTGTTCTCCCTTTCCATAGTTATCAAACTCCAAATCATAGATGGCGACGTAATATCCAGAATAAGGACTATTTCCCAGAGTATTTTACAAGTCTTTGTGGTTACAAGACTATGTTAGGCGTAATGAGGTATATGTGGAAACTTCTAAGAATCTGCACAAAATGACGGTTGTTGAGTTCCCTGTGTCCCCTCTCCTGCTGTCTATGGATGTGATAGCTGGAGTTCTAGACAGCATCTTGGACTGTGAGGGAGGATAAAGGCCATGACTAGCTTCTAGACTACTTGGCTAAAATTAGTCTGGGACCCTGAGGTTTTGTAAAGAAAGAAAGAAACTGCTCTATTGTTGAAGCCACTGTTATTTTATTTTATTGTTTTAAGCTTATTTATTTTGAGAGAGAGAGAGAGGTGGGGAGGGGCAGAGAGAGAGGGAGAGAGAATCCCAAGCAGGTTCTGTGCTGTCAGCTCAGAGCCCAACGTGGGACTCAATCTTACAAACCGTGAGATAGATGAACTGAGCTGGGATCAAGAGTCAGATGCTTAACCGACTGGGCCACCCAGGGTCCTCAAAAACCATTGTTATTTTAAGTCTGTGTTACAAGCAGTGGAATCTAATTGATAGCATTGTTTAAACGTTTTAAGATTGTTGGCAATGTTACATGAGCTGACCCATGTAAAAGCTCTGAGAACAGTGGGAGTAAAGTAAGGACTAAGCAGTATTTATATATGTTATGCTATTTCCATGCTTTGATAAAGTTGCTTCCTCTGCCTGGTAGTTTGTTTCACTCCTGTTTGTCCTTATGACCCAGATCAATCATTTCCTCCTCTGTGAAACTGTTTCTGATCCTTCTTTCACTTTATACTAGCGCTTAATCTTGTGTTTACCTTTATAGCAACTTGGATATTTTTATTTACACATTTGTCTCCCTACTAAACCTCTCTTCCTCATTAAAAAAAAAAAAAAAAAAGACAGCAAGAGTTTTCTTTCTTTCTTTCATTTTTTAAAGATTTTATTTTTAAGTAGTCTCTATACCCAATGTGCAGCTGGAACTTGCAACCCCAAGATCAAGAACCACACACTCCACCAACTGAGCCAGTCAGGCGCCCCTAGAGTTGTCTTTCAAGAAGCACATAAATTTCATGGCTCACATAGATTCTGATAGTGCCCCTAAACCTATGACAATATTCAATTTGCCAGTCTGGCAAACCACCACATCCTGATGCACACAAGGAGATGCCACAAAGGAGAAGAGAAAAAAGGGGTGGTGCCTGGGTGGCTCAGTCGGGTAAGCATTGGACTCTTACTCTCGGCTCAGGTCATAATCTCACAGTTTGTGGGTTCAAGCCCCATATCGGGCTCTGAGCTGACAGCACAGAGCCTGCTTGGGATTCTGTCTCTCCCTCTCTCTTTGCTCCCTGCCCCCTCATGTTCCCTCTCCTCTTTGTTTCTCTCAGAATAAATAAATAAACTTAGAAGAAAGATACTAACGCACCCCGAAGTTCCCGATGCATGCCAAAGATTCCTGTGCACCAGTCCTAGAGGAGACATATCTTTCCTCCCCTCTCCTGGCCCACTCATTTGATCAGCTGAGATACATATCTGTTGGGCTGGGCACTGTAGTGGATGATGCTGGAGAAAGAGATTTGGGCTGGGCACTGTAGTGGACGATGCTGGAGAAAGAGGTTTGATCTCTGTCCTCCAAGAGTCTGCGATGTGCTAAGAGACACAAAGTTTCAAAATAATAACAATAGAAATATGAACAGCGTGCAAACTAGTAAGGAGGAAACCATTCATTCTGTTCTGAGCACAGGTTAAGAGAAGATGATGCCCGGAATGTATTTTGAATGAAAACTAGTTTACCCGATAGTCTGGAGAAAGGGAAAAAAGAGCAACAGAAGATAACATGGTCAGAAGGAACAACATGTGCAAAAGCGCAGAGGCATAAGATACGTGCTTAATTTTCGTCCTGAGCATCGGACTCTGGTCCTTCCCAAGTTTCTGTGCAAACACATTCCTGAAACGTTTCTTAGGGTGATTTACCTCTGCAGATGGCTCCCTGCATCTATTATGTCTTGATTTCTCACTGTTTTAATTCTGAGGACAATGTTGCCCTGAGCTGTTGTCTAGACTCCGTACCACGAGGTGTGGCCAACGTGGTTAATATTATTATTCTAAAGAAGCTCTCCTCGGAGCCACTTCAAGGCCCCACCGTTGACTCACCCTGCAGTTGTGGGCTTTAAGGAGCTCTTGCCTCTTAAAAGGCCCATTCTTTTCTCTGACATTTGCAAGACTGCCTTGGAAAAACTTCTTGGTTAGTTTTTAGCTACTCATTTCTAGTTAACAGCACATTTGTCAGTTTTCTACCTTCTGTCTTTAGTACCTAGCCTAGGGGCAATGCTGCATTAATTTAACTTGAGTCTGGGTTTTTTTTTTTTTTTTTTTTTTTTTGTTCCAGTAACTTCCCTCGTTGATTAAAGTAGACTGTATGAAGTTGCCATCTGTGCCTTCATTTCTCTTCTCTAGGACAGAGGAAAAGCTCCATATAGCCTTAGGGGCTTTACAAATAATGCAGCTTGGCCCAGGAGTTGAATGAGATCCAAACAGGGGGTTTAACCAAGTGGTCTTTTCCCTGGAGACCCTCAGTAGCTCTGATTCCCACAGCGTCCTGAGCCTGGCGTCATTGTACTGCCTCTGGGCTGGATGGAGCCGTAGCGCTCTGCCTGGCAATTCCTTTTAAAGTTGGATTGAGTGTTCTACCAGCCTTGAAGGCTGTTCCAGATCCACGCACTATCTGTAGGCACCTGCCAGGGCAGTTCTCTCCCTGCTTCCACAGGACTCAACACACATGCCTCTGCTGTTACACGTTTCGTTTCCATTTCTGTCTGTTCTGTCTGGTGTATGTAGCCATCAGCTTCCTGCCATTAGTATTGACCAAAGCCAAAGAACTGAATTAAAAAGAAGGCGGTGTCCCGTCTTGCGAATGCCCTTTCTCTTCACAACAACCTGCTTACTTGGTTGGCCACAGAGTCTTGGATTGAAAAGGCCTGAGTGCTGATTCTCAGCATCCATCCGCCGGCAAATACGCTCATTAATAGATGCTGAGCTCCTCCTAGATGAGGATTACCGTGCTCTGCCCCCATGCGGTCTTTTTGTTTTCCTTTACTGCTGCATCTGTTGCAATGTGATCAGTCACTGGCCCTGGGCTCTAGGTTTGATCCCCTTCCTGGCTTGGCTCCCTGATGCAGACTTGGAGATAATCCTCACAAACAACTCAGTGAAATAGGAGCCATCAATATACCCATTTTACATATGAGGAAACAGAGGTTGACAGAGGTAGAGTTACTTCTGACTCTACAACTGGCCCAAGAAGCAGTGTCAGCTTTGTGAGGTCAGTGGCAGCCTACTTCGACTCGTGCCTGAAGACGAATATTCTGTACTACTTTCATCCTTGCTGGCATTTTGGTGGCTCAGGTATTTGCTTATGGAAGTAAGTCATATATGTTACCCTTAGTTTCGGTCCTTAGCCCACAGAATGATAGACGCCACATAAACTACTTTAAGTATGGTACGGGGTACTTTATTGGCAAAGCAACTAAATCACCGTTCTTAAGATGTGTTAACGTGCCATGAGGAGCAATGTGGAAAACGTGGTAGAGTTTAGTAGGACTGGATAGAATGCCACAAATGAGCACCGTAGGGAAGACCAAGTCAAGGAGATCTATTCGTGGTGACAGAACAAGTATATATACATTTTGAGAAAGAAGGTGTTTTCCTGGTCATGAGAACAATTAAAACAATGTTAAATGTTTTACGTTTGCTTCCCTGTATTTGGTATTTCAAATCAACAAAATTTAAACTGAAGAAGAAGAAGGGGGAGAAGGAGGAGGGCAAGGGGAAGGGGAAGAAGAAGGAGGAGGAGGAGGAGGAGGAGAAAGAGGAGAGGGGGAGGTAACTGGCTCCTGTTAATGACATCAGGGTTGTTTATAGGAGGCACCAGGTGATGTGGTTAAGAGTGTGGATCCAGCTGCCAGATTCCCTGGGTTAAATCCTGACTGTATTACTCTTTGCCTCTGTGGTTTTGGAGGGCAAGTTACATAACGTTTTGTACTTTGGCTTCCTCATCTGAAAAAGTGGGGAAATTAATAGTCTTATAAGAATTAAATGAGTTAATAGATGTAAAGCACTTAGGACAGTGCTTCAGACATGAAAATTGCACCGTAAGTGTTATTATTATTATTTTTTATCAGCAGCAGCAGCATCGTTGAAAACAAGGAGCCGGATAAAATGAAGTCCAGAGTCATTAGTCATTTTTTCACACCATTTTGTACTTGTGTTATGCTTTCCAGTGTTCAAAGAACTTTCATATTCATTATCCTGCGTGATTCCACCACCATAATACACTGTTGGCTGGTACAGCCAGTTATGCCGTCTTCATTTTAGAGATTCATTCATTTAGCTCTATTTATTGAGGCCCCTTATGTGCCTGGCACTGCTATGTTCTGAAAATTCACAGGAAACTTGTGGTTCCTGCTCTTTTGTTAATAAGAACTGTCTTGGGGAGTAGGTTTTGAGGGGGCCTTTCACTTTCTTTTAAAAAAATGGTTTTTTTGTTCTTTTTATTTTTTGAGAGAGAGAGAGAGAGAGTGTGTGAACGTAAGCGAGGGAGGAGGAGAGAGACGGGGAGAGACAGAATCCCGAGCAGGCTCCATGCTGTCAGTGCAGAGCCCAAAGCAGGGCTTGATCTCACGAACCATGAGATCATGACCTGAACCAAAATCAAGAGTCAGGAGCTTAACTGACTGAGCCACTCAGGCGCCCCTTACCCTCTATAGTTTGTTTGAATTTATATGATAAAATATATCACTTTTATGGTGGTGGGGGAAGAGTCTAATGGGAAGGCAGGCATGCAAATTACTAATCATAATACAATTGTCATTATGGCAGTATAGACAAGGGTCAGTGGACACATAGGAGTTCTAAGAAGAAAGTCTGAGTAGTGGCATTTAAGGCATGTTGAATAGAAGTTAGCCAAATTAAAAAAAGAAAAAAAAAAGGGAGAAGGGCGTTCAAGCAGAGAAAGCCTGAATGAGTGTGGTATACCTTGAGGAAGTTACATATCGTTCATTATTACTTGACACGGATAGAGGGGGGAAATGATATAAGTTAAGCTGTTTAGGTAAGTAGGAGTCAAATAATAAAGGAATTTACTAGCCAGAGGTGGGTTCAGAGTTTGCCTGTAGGTGATGGGTGCCCATGAACAATTTTATGTTGGGAAATAACATGATCAGCTTTGTATCGTTCTCCTGGAAGTTGGCGGTGGAGACCATGAAAACTGATACTTTTCTGAAAGGCCAATACAGTCAAAGCAATACCAGTGTCAGAACTTAAGTCTTTTGACCTGAGATTAGCAGGTTTCCATTAAACTGTGCTGATTCCTCTATAAAGCAATATATAGGGGCACACTCTCTCTCTCAAAAATAAATAGACATTAAAACAAATAATAAAGCAATATCTAAACAAGGTCTCACTATTTACCGTATTGATCTGGCAGTGTGAATTTAAATTCATGACTAAGAGAATGGGAAAAGATTTCACATAATCACCAGGCAACCTAACCTTCCCTTTCATCTCTTTTGGGAGCCATGCCTATTAGAAGATACTTTTCACTTGAATTCCATCTCCTCATTTGAATGGAAGAGGGCTTACATTTCATTCACTCTTCAGATATGTGCAGAGCATAATTTCCACTGAACCTAGAGGTTCTAGGGCCTCTATCCTTTAAAAGTTCATGCATTTTTTTGTTAGGTCTAGATTTAATTTTTACTGATACGGCATAATCCCATTTCCTCCAGTTCCTTTCATAAGGTTGTGAATCAAGTCCAAAGACGTATGGATAGCGGCCTTTGGAGGAGAACTTGCTTTCTTTATGAGACACAATAGCTGTTCTCAGTTTGTTTAACCCTCTCTTCACTCCCACACCCCTCTCCTCATTAGAGGGCATCAGCCAGCCTAATGTGCAGCAAGCTGGTCAGCAGGAAATCTTCCACTTGGTGTGACAGTGCTTTTGCTGCCAATGTTCTCTAACCAGCGTCCATGCTGTCTGGCAGAAACGAAGAGAAATAACCGTCCTGCACTATTAACACCCTCTCTTGGCTTTTTCTACCTAGAGCTCTGTCCTATTAATCCAGTAAGACCTCATTAGAATTCCAAGGGTTTCCCAAGCTCTCCAAACCCTCATGGTTGGTATGATCCTGTATTACCATCAGAGCATTAGTCTGAATATATCCTAGAGATGGTATCATCCTTCTGGTGAAATTCCTGTCATTGAATGTCTCTTCGCCATGAATGTTTTAGTTCCTACTTGCTGGAACAAGAAGTGCTAATCTATTCCCTCTTATCAATGACAACACCCACTTCTAGGGGCAAGTTCAATTTTTTTTTTAATTTTTTTTTTAACGTTTATTTCTTTTTGAGACAGAGAGAGACAGAGCATGAATGGGGGGAGGGTCAGAGAGAGAGGAAGACACAGAATCGGAAGCAGGCTCCAGGCTCCCGACGCGGGGCTCGAACTCGTGAACCACAAGATCATGACCTGAGCCGAAGTCGGACACTTAACCGACTGAGCCACCCAGGCGCCCCTAGTTCAATTTTTTTTTTACTACATCCAGCAACATGGTCTTTTATTCATGCACTCATTCCATTCATTGAACCATTTTTTGAAGGCTTATGATATGCCAGACACTGTGCTAGTTACTTGAAGTACAGTATTAAACAAAAGAGGTCCTTCCATCATGAATCCTCTCATCTAGTGCCCCTGATAACGGGGGGTCTGGGGTGAGGTGGGGGTAAAAGTGGAGAAGAGCTTGTTAACTGAGACTGGGAGGAAATGGAAGCATCAAAAGTTGCCAATGTTGTAATTGACTCATCTTAAGTAAGAAGTTCAAACATATTTTAATGGTTACATACAAGCATGACTGCTATTTTCCTTTTTTTTAAGTTTGTTTGTTTGTTTGTTTGTTTGTTTAGAAAGAGAAAGAGAGAGAGCAGGGAGGGGCAGCAAGAGAGGGTGAGAGAGAATCCCAAGCAGGCTCCATGCTGTCAGCACAGAGCTGGATGCAGGGCTTGAACTCACAAACCATGAGATCGTGACCTGAGCTAAAGTCAAGAGTGGGACTGTTAACTGACTGAGCCACTCAGGCACCCCTGATATTTTCCATTTAATTAGAGGAAAGGCAATATGCTGTCTGTTAACATAATGCGGTAGAGTTTATGAGAATGACGATGTTTGTTTAGAAGTTAATACGGTTCCTCAAAAAATTAAATACAGAATTATCTATCACATCATCTGTCAATCCCATTCTGGGTATATATCCAAAAGAATTGAAAGCAGGATCTCAAAGAGATATCTGCACGTCCATGTTCAGTGCAATATTACCCAGTTGCCAGGGGTAGAAGCAGCCCAAATGTCCATGGACAAGTGAACAGATAAAGAAGATGTGGTATACACACACACACACACACACACACACACACACACACACACACACCACACTGGAATATTATTCAGCCTTAAAAAAGAAGAAATTCTGACACATGCTACAACATGGGTGAACTTGAGTGAAATAAGCCAGTCATGGAAGGACAAATACTGTATGATTCCACTTAAATGAGATATCTACAGTAATCAAGATCATGGTAACAGAAAGTGGCATGGTGGTTGTCAGGGGCTGGAGGAAGGGACACATGGAGAACTGTTGCTGGATGGCTGTAGACTTGGAGTTTTACAAGATGAAAGATTTCCAGAGATCAGTTATAGAATGATGTCATTAGAGTTAACTTCATCAAACTGTACCCTTAAAAAATGGTTAAGAGGGAAATTTCATATTAGGTGGGATTTTTTTTTGCCACAATTAAAAATAAAATTAAAAAAAATTAAAGTTGGGGCGCCTGGGTGGCGCAGTCGGTTAAGCGTCCGACTTCAGCCAGGTCACGATCTCGCGGTCCGTGAGTTCGAGCCCCGCGTCAGGCTCTGGGCTGATGGCTCCGAGCCTGGAGCCTGTTTCCGATTCTGTGTCTCCCTCTCTCTCTGCCCCTCCCCCGTTCATGCTCTGTCTGTCTCTGTCCCAAAAATAAATAAAAAACGTTGAAAAAAAATTAAAAAAAAAATTAAAGTTAACACAGCATGGAAGCAGTTGTGCGTTCGAGAGAATGAGCGGCGGATTGGGGTCAACCAGAAGGCTGGGGTTGCAGAGCTGACACTGCCAGTTCCTAGCTGTGTGACCTTGGACTTGCTTGCATTTAACCTCTAATCCCCAGCATCCACCCTGGTAAAATGGAGCTATGTCACCTACTTCAAAGTTTTGCAAGGGTTAAATAAGATGATGTGTGGGTAAATTAGCAAACCTTAAAGCGCTATGCAAATGTAAGGCATTCTGACTGCAGATGCTGGGTTTCCCTATTTTCTGGCTTCACCACTCTTTTCCTCCATAGTAGGGCATGGTGGGAATGTTGAGGCACCAGCTCCAGCTTCTCTTTCCATTTGTCCTGTTACTTTCTCTGCCTAACCTGGTTGCTGATCCTCTTACCAGTAACAGTTCTTCCTGACGTCTCTCCAGACAAACTCCAATGGTCGCCCGTTGTCTTATTTCAGTTAACTTGGTCATAGAATTGGAGAGACCACATAAGACATAGGAGAAAACTGAATAGCAGTGCAAGCTAGTGGGCCAACTTCTGACTAGGATGCTTAGAGTAGCTGGGACCCCAGCTGGCCCCTGATGGAAGGAAAGTTTTGAATAAACAAAACGATGGGAATGGAAGGAAGGGTTGGCATTCTTGATTGGAGAGAACTTCATGCGCAAAGTTTGTAGGGAAAAAAAAATCAACAAGGAAAGTATTTAGTGGACAAGGCGGACACTGGCCTGCCGGAAAGGATGAGTCTAGAAGATGAGAACAGGTACAAAGAATAGGGGACTTCAGTAACAGGCGGAAGGTATTTGATTTTCTGCAGTGAGGGGGTTTAGTCATTTCAGTTTGAGAGTAGAGGAATGAGCTGTTGAATGGGAGTTTTAGACCCAAATAATTCTACAATAAAATCTCAATAGGTTATTTAGGGTACTCTACAAAATGACACTGAAATTCAACCAGATGAACCATTGGGTGAGAATAAGTAAGAAAAAGATTTAAAAGTATCATGAAAAAGGACCTGCCTAGTCAATGAACGATGGTGGGAAAATTGGTTATTTGTTTAAAAAAAATCAATTTAGGTTCCCATTTCACACATTATAGCAAAATTAATTCAAGTTCAATTGAACAGTTCAGTGTAAGAGACAAATAAAACAAAAATTAGAAGACAATATGTATAGATAAGTGTCTGCACTCTGAATAGGTAAGAAGTTTTGAGAATGACAGAATCTCTGATATGCTGCTGGTGGGACTGTAAATCGGTACAATCATATAGGAAAGCAATTTGCCCTGATCTTGTGAATTTGAAGAAGCACATACACTACAACCTGGTTCCACTTCTGGATATGACACACAAACTCGAGAAACCATACACAAAGAGATGTGCCTAGGAATGTTCTCAGCACCACTGTTCAAAATAGTAAAATGCTGGAAACAATCCAACCATCACAAAGCAATATGAACAAACTGCAGAGCATTTGGAAATGGAATACTATGTAGCAGTGAAAGGGGATAGTCTAAAGGATCCGTATCAACATGGTTAAATTAAAAACACATCATTCTGGGGCACCTGGGTGGCTCAGTCAGTTAAGCATCCGACTTCAACCGGGGTCATGATCATGTGATTCGTGAGTTCAACCCCCTCATCTGGCTCTCTGCTGTCAGCATGGAACCTGCTTCAGATCCTCTCCCCCCCACCCCTCTCTCTGTCCCTTCCCTGCTTGTGCTCTCTTTCTCTCTCTCAAAAATAAATAAACATAAAAAAAAAATAAAAGCACATCATGTTGAGTGAAAAAATAAGTTACAGAAGATAACATACCAATTATATACAAGCCTAAAATATGAAAAAGGTACTACATGCACCTTAGGAATGTGTACATATTTAGTAAAGGTATAACCTGTACAATATTTAGTATAAGTTATGTAAAAGTATGATATCATGGGATTAAAAAACACCAGATTTAGGGTCATGATAACCTGTGAGAAAGAAGAATAGGATGGAAAAGTTTACATAAGATGCTTTCACTGTGCTGGTATTTATTTCTAGAACTCGGTGGTAGGTGCCATGGCTAGATGTTATATTCCTCATTCTGGGGCTTTGTAAGCCTAAGATGTTTTGTGAAATAAAATTTAAAGGTAATATATATTCTTTCTAAAAAATCAAAACAATATCTGAATATATAATTTAATCACTACTTCCAACCTGTGACCAAAGGAGTTCACTGCTAACAATTCTAAGTACATCCTTCCAGACTTCTTCTGGATATTTACCTTTTCTAGATATCTATATATTTCATACATCATGTCTTTTCTAATATAATAGGGTACTGCTTTACAAATAATTTTGTAATTCTTATTTTTTTTTTTTTTTTCACTTAATACCATAGATACCTCTCCATATAAATACATATACAGGGCGCCTGGGAGGCTCAGTTGGTTTAAGCATCTGACTCTTGATCTCAGCCCAGGTCATGATCTCATGGTTTGTGAATTCGAGCCCCTCATTGGGCTCCTTGAATAATAGCGTGGAGCCTACTTGGGATTCTGTCTCTTCCTATCCCTGCCCCTCCCACGCTCTGTCTGTCTCTCAAAATAAATACATAAACTTAAAAAAAAATACATACACAACTCCCTCATATTTAATTGCTATATAAGATTCCATGGCACGAATATGCCATAATTTTACTACACCTCGATTGATACATTCTTCGGTGCTTTCTATTTTTTGTTATTAAAATTATGCATTAAACACCCCTGGTGAACCTTAGAAGTGTTTTTGTTTAGAAAATTTTCAGGAGGAAGAATTTTTGAGGGAAAGGCTTTTTTAAGAGTTTTGCTTAGCAATTAAAAATGAAAGACATCTCCAAGGAATTACGGTATACTTCTCTATGTAAAATCAATACGTAAAAAATTCATCTAAGTGAACCACAAAAGCACTAAAACTACAAGAGAAGCAAAGAACTCCAATAGATAACTGTGGAAAAATGACATAAATGACTATTAGATGCATGGAAAATATTTTAACTATTCCAGCTCTGTGATTGAAAAGATGAAAATGATACTTAGTTTCAAATATTTGGCCTGTACATTTGGACAGGATGAGAAAGGAAGTAATAGTGTTGGCAAAGTGGCAGAAATTAATCAAGAACTTAAAAATGTTCATATTCTTAGGTTCGTTAATTCTATTATTATAAATTTAACTTGAAGAAATAAAGATGTTGTAAGTAGACAACCATTGGGTGTTATTTTGGGGCAATGGCTCCTTCTCTTCTTTTTCTTCCCCCAAACCCATGGAAACAGCAGAGAGCCCCCAACATTCATTTTATGCAACATGGCTGATAGCCAGACCACAGCTGACTGGAATAGGCATAGGTCCCTGACCTAAGCTGGGCCCTTGGTCAGAGCAGGGGACCCTACTAGAGATCTCAGCTGCTCTCTGAAATAAAGACAATGCAAACGTGAGAGCTAGATCTGCCATTTTGTACCACATGGCCTGTCCCTCAGAGAAGGCCCCTCTTCAGTGTGAGAAAAAAAAAAAAAAAAAAAAAAAAAAATGGAGCACAATCACAGCAAAAGACAGAAAGCAAAAAAAGACCTCAGGGTTTTCCCGTCCTGCTGCTAGTCCCTGCTTGCTGAGGCTAACTGAATCCCTGCCCAGAATTCCAACAATTCCCCGTCTTTGCTTACACGGGTTCCCATAAGTCCCTGGTAAGGCTCCTGCTGTTCTGACTCAACTGAGAAGCATGGATTCTGCCCTGTTCCTCAACATCCCAGCACACAGAGAAGGATCCCAGCTCTGAAGGTGTACGGGGGGAAGCCAAGGAGGGATGGAAGGAAGAATTCAATTCTGGTGGAGCACTTATTAATTAAATGAAAATAATTTGTGTGACTCATTTTGGATAGTTCCTGGTCTATAGTAAAGAATGCCTTAAACAAACAAACAAACAAAAGCAAACAGGGTGCCAAGCCAGGAGGGAATGAGAATTCTGAGTGTCCCAAAGTTCAGCTTAAATATCATTTCCTCTTTTTCCCTTTTTTTTTTTTTTTTTCCTATTTTCCCCTCCTGATCACAAGATTTTACACTGGCTCTGGGCTTCCATAATAATTAGCCCTTGATTATAACTTCTTATAAATAACCAGAGAGATAGTACTTATTATGTCTTACTCAGATTTGAATTTCCCCAGGGTACTTAAATGTTTGGAATGAATGCATTAGGGAACGATTAAATGCATTTATGAAAACTTGGTTAGGAAAGTTCTCCTATATTAAGTGTTTGAAAGGGCTATTGAAATGTGCTAACCATCATGACGATGAGGCTTTCTCTTGAGGTGGGGCACTTGCCATAGTCTGCCTATGAAACCAGTGACTTTTAGTTAATTATAAACAGTTTTCTTTGAAAGGTCAAGACAGCTAGAATTTTATACTTTGAAGGAGTCTTTTCCAATGCTTGTTTTTCAAAACTACTTTTTCATAAATACTTTGTTCCAGTTGCCAACTGGTTTGTTAACCGAGTCACTAACCTTCCAAATCTGAGATTATATGCTTTCTTGACTTAGAAAAACCATCAAACAAAACAACTTCAACTACTTGAGGTGATTACTGCCATTATTCTTGTTTTCAAAGCTCTTTAAACCTAAATTCAAAAAAAAAAAAAAAAATCTCTCATGAAGAAGGTTGACTTGGGTCCATACTGCAACCCAACTCTACCAGCTTTTCACCAAGACAGAATGAGGGGTTCTTTGTTATTTTGGAGAGAGACAATTATCAAGGGAAATGAGTGTGGAAAGCCTTCATGTTTTCTATCTATGCTACACAGCACTGTATACAGACCTGATTGTATAGATTTCCAGTGTGGGGCAGGAAGTAGAATAATTTAGGTTTTCTGGACCTTTCTTCTAGTTTTAACTCCTTCCACTTACTAGATGTATAACCTTGAAAAGAAACTAAACTTTCTATATCTTAGTCTGCATCTGTAAAATGGGGCAAAAGTACCTACACCAACGTGTTGTGAGGTTAATACGTACAAATTGTCTGCCATAGTTTCTGGCTCATTAATGTTCAGTAAACGGGAGACCATGCTGCTGCTGATTGAAGACTTGGCCCATTGTTTCCACTTTCTTTTCTTTAAGATCTTGTGTAAGACATTTAACCTCTGTATCTTATAAATCTCTCCTTCTGCAAGATGGGAAAAGCAGTACCTTTATATTCAATTCTTTCGACAAATCATTAGCAACCATGGACTTAAAGAGGCAACTTGGTACAGTGTAAAAAGGTCTGGCCCTTGGAAGAACTGGGCTCACATTGTGGTTCTATTAGTTACTGGCTGCGTGACACTGGATAAGTTTTCTGATCCTCACGTTTCATATTTATAAATTAGAATTACTGTGTATAACGGGGCCCCCGGCTGGCTCAGTCGATTAAGCGTCCGACTTCGTTCATGTCATGATCTTGCAGACCATGAGTTCAAGCCCTGCTTCAGGCTCTGTGCTGACAGCTCAGAGCCTTGGAGCCTGCTTTGGATTCTGTGTCTCCCTCTCTCTCTCTCTCTGCCCCTCCCCTGCTCACACTCTGTCTCTCTCGTCTCTCAAAAATAAAATTTTTTTTTCAACGTTTTTAATTTATTTTTGGGACAGAGAGAAACAGAGCATGAACGGGGGAGGGGCAGAGAGAGAGGGAGACACAGAATCGGAAACAGGCTCCAGGCTCTGAGCCATCAGCCCGGAGCCTGACGCGGGGCTGGAACTCACGGACCGCGAGATCGTGACCTGGCTGAAGTCGGACGCTTAACCGACTGCGCCACCCAGGTGCCCCACGTCTCTCAAAAATAAATAAACGTTGAAAAAATAAAAAAAAAAAAATACTATGTATCTACAGAGTTAAGGTTCAAATTAAATAGTGCACACGAAAGTGAACTAACTTGCTATATGTATGTTCGCAGATTGTATATGTTGTATATGTTGTCCTTATTGGTTTATTTTGTTTTAATAACAGCACGTTCAGATTTAAGTATTTAAGTTTTCACCCTTTTTTGGTTGTCTTGCCCTTTTAGAACATTTTAGCAGTAATTTACCCTATGTTCATAGATTTTACTCTATTAATATCTTAAAAACAATGTCCTCTCTCTATAATGGAGAGATGAGAAAGAACCCTAGATGCAACATTCAACCATCGGCTGCATTTCCTAAAACCTGGCTTTGGTGTTTTAAAGGACACAGTAAAAATAACCTATTGAAGAGCAGTTTGCTAAGAATAAAGCTTATTTTCATGTTTGGTAGGTCACTGCACTGTCTTTCCTTGTGTAGGTGTATTCTAGGGGGACTTAATTCTGAAAGTATAATGCGTTTTTTTTTAATTTATTACTATTATTTTTTAATGTTTATTCATTTTTTGAAAGAGAGAGCACAAGTGGGAGAGAGGCAAAGAGAGAGGGAGACACAGAATCCGAAACAGGCTCCAGGCTCTCAGCTGTCAGCACAGATCCCAGCACAGGGCTTGAACCCACGAACTGTGAGATCATTACCTGAGCTGAAGTTGGACGCTTAACCCACTGATCCACCCAGGCGCCCTTTTTATTTTTTATTTTTGAGAGAGAGAGAGAAAGAGCATGCACAAGCAAGGGAGAGGAGCAGAGGGGAGAGGAGGAGAGGGAGAAAGAGAGAGAATCTTTTTTTTTTTTTTAACACTTATTTATTTTTGAGAGACAGAGCATGAGTGAGGGAGGGGCAGAGAGAGAGGGAGACACAGAATCCAAAGCAGGCTCCAGGCTCTGAAGCTGGCAGCACAGAGCCCGACGTGGGGCTCGAACTTACAAACCGTAAGATCATGACCTGAGCCGAAGTCGGACGCTTACCCAACTGAGCCATCCAGGTGCCCCATGAGAGAGAGAGAATCTTAAGCAGTCTCCATGCCCAGCATGGAGCCCAACTCAGGACTTGATTGCAGGACCCTGGGATCATGACCTGAGCTGAAATCAGAGTTAGATGCTCAACTGACTGAGCCACTCTGGCACGCCCTGAAAATATAATTCTATTTTATTTAATGTCTTTAAAAAAAAAAGTTTATTTATTTATTTTGAGAGAGAGAGAATGAGAGAGAGAGAGAGAGAGAGAGAGAGAGAGAGAGAGAACAAGCAGGGAAAGAACATAGAGAAGGAGAGACTGAATCCCAAGCAGGCTCCACGCCATCAGCGCAGAGTCCAAATCGGGGCTCCAACTCACGAACTGCGAGATCATGACCAGAGCTGAGATGAAGAGTTGGACGCTCAACTGACTGAGCCACTTAGGTGCCCCCTGAAAGTATAATTCTTAAGAATATCTGCTTTGAGTCTTAAAAACAAAAGCCAACAAATAAACTAGACTTGATGAATTACAGTAGGAAAGAATTCCTGGCAGGGTCACTTTAAATGATTGCCTTTCATGCTTAAGATTAGATTTCATCTAAATATTTCATTTAGTTCAACTCCTAGAAAACCCCAGATCCTGGGTCTAAGAGTAAACTGAGGCTTGGTGAGGTTAAGTGACTTGCCTGGGTGTTGTACATCCGGATTCTTTTGGGCATAAGTTATAGAAATTCAACTCCAACGTAGCTTAAACAAAAAAGGAAATTTACTGGCTCATATAATTGAAACTACTTTTGGACAGAGTTGAATCCAGCCGCTCCAATTGTGTTGTTAAAACCTGGCATCTGCCAAAGTTTCTTCCACAGTATTGGATTCCACCAGGATGGAGGGGGAGGAGATGGTAACACATAGGTCCAATTTTACCTCACTTCTGTGGTTTATGTTCCAAGAGGAAGAGAGGTATCCCTCTCCCAGCATGCACAGAGCAGATCTTGGGGAAGAGCCAACCCATCTCCTTGCGTCTTGTACCTGTCTTTCGTGGGGAGGAAAGAGAGAAGCTGCAGGGTTACCAGTCCACCAGCATCACATGAAGTGAGGAGCATGGTCCTCCAAGAAAAAGAGGGGCGTGGCCAGGAAGCAGATACTGGCCACACCAAGTCTAGGCCGTTACTCAAGGCAGGGCTAGGACAGAAACCAGGACCATAGTCCTAGTGCAAGAGAGGAAGAGAAATGGTTGAGAGCAAAAATAGTTTGAGCCTCTTTTAGAAGGAACACCAATTAGAAATGAAGATAAAGCTCTGAAATGATGTTAACTCGAATGACCGATTTTTTCACTTTTAGAAGTATACGGATATTGTAAGATGCAAATTTTTGTTATTGCTAATGACTGCTCCCACACACTTCTATCATTTAGCATGGGAGTGGTCTGAAAGGATCTGATATTTGTCGTTCCCTTGCTTCTTGTTTTCTTCCTGTCACAGTGGGGTAAGCCAGAATAAAATTTTGAGGAAAAAAACTTTCTTGAAGTTTCTAGATGGATTAAAATACAAAGAAAGTGGACGATTATGGTCATAACCAGTATTTATTGAGCAGCTAACATGTGCCAGACACACGTAACGGAGTAAATGCATAACGTCACATAAATGTGAGGACTACCCTGTGAGTTAGGAAGCATTAGTCTGTTCATTTACAGGCCGGGAAACCAAGGCTGTGAGAAGCAAATAATTTGCCCCAGCTCCTGACTGTCTGAGCTGGGATCCCACCTCAGGTACATCTGATTCCACAGTCTATGTTTTCGGCATCGTGCTTATAATTAGTTATAGCTTTAATTCAGTTAATTGTGAAATTTAACTATTTTAGAAGCGAATTTGTTGCTTACGGTGTGTTATTTTGTTTTATCCTGTACATAACAAAGTGCACTTGAAGCTGGCTATCACTTCCCCATCAGTGACGTAGGGCCCCTCTTCCTGTCTTGATCCATCAGTGACCTAGGGCCTCTCACTGCAAGGTAGGGAACTGGAGCCCCTAAACATTTTAAATCTTAGCCAATAATTGTACACATGATCACATGGAAAGCCAGGAATAACCTACAACCCTGAGGCACATCTGCAAATCTAACTGTGCTATTTGAATTGCGACCCAAGGAAATGCCACCGCCGAGGGGTTTCCCAGTGTAGATAAACGCGGCTTGAAGAAGTGTTAGAGCAGAGTCCCCTGTCTACACTAGCTGTGTGTATACTGATTTTCTTTTTGTTTTTCCCAAGAAAGCAGCTCTTGCCTCGGGCTTTTTCACTATTTTTCCCTCTCAGCCCAAAACCAGCTTTCAAAACATACACATTTTGGGCTAGTCAACTTCTAGGATGATATATAGGTCTTTTCCTCCATTACTGGTTGATGATTGGTTTGATGATACTTCTGCTTATTATCTTACCCTTCTTTAGTTCACCAGTCAGCTACCATTTGATAGTCTATGCCTTCTAGTCTCATCATATGACCAGCCTGCCAAGTAGATTCCAGCAGATTCGCGATAAGCTCAGCCTTGATATCTGGGAGGTGAATGCTTTCATCTGATACCAATGAACAGTTTTGTCACTTGATGATGGCTTCCCAGATGACTATAATGTATACTTTTGTATCATCTAGAGTAACAAGTCTCCAAACTTTTTTGACCACTCATTCCCATCAGTATGTTTTTTTGGAGGCAGTTCTTAATCAAAGATACGCATATTTATTTATAAAGTATAGACATACGCTTCCATTTATAACTCAGCCACAATATACGCTTAGGGTGAAATTCATTGTTAATGACAGTGGATATAAATCCTCATTCACATAATCTCCTTGATGAATTTAACATTTTTTTTTAAAGCCAAAATTTGGTTGGATTTGTTAGATTGTTATTTTAACTTTGAAATGTGTCTGTCGAAGATCTGGTACTAGAAATTGCAGTTCTGCCATTTGCTTGTTTTCCTGTGGTTTCTTAGCAAAGGATTCTTCTAAAGTTGTCTATTTTCTACCGGTTTAATTAAACCTAGATAATATCATCAGTAAATCCACTTAGTCGGAATCTAGCAAATTATAAGAAGTCACTACAAGATGACAGGGACTGACTGGACGGGACCACCACTGCCCACCGTTGGAAATGGGTAACTTCCACTCTTCTTTGAGGAAATCTCCTATGTTGTTCTAGGCCAAGAGAAGATTCCATGGTCAGAGTGCAGGTTCCCTTATTCTGTACATAAAATATTAATTGATCTTAATGACTTTAGTTTTCAATTAGAATTAAGCATAAGCAGATGTCCTCATATTTTATTCTTCTGCATTCCAAATGGATTGCCTCGCCCTATTCCTGAAATATATACACCCCTGGCTTATGTGGACCCCTTTAGAAAATATTGTCCAAGGAACAATTTCTCACATAGGCAAGGATGTTCCCACTTTAAAAGACCTGCTCATTTCAGTTACCCAGCCATTTTATAGAAAATGAGTTTTGAAATGAATTCTTTATAGAGATCCATAATTTTCAAGCTAAATCTCCACTCTACAAAATGTGAAATGTTCTAAGCAGCAGCTGTGAGCATTTCCAACGTGCACTACTCCTTGACGGTCCAACTGTTGCCAAGGGAAATGGAGTTGGCTTTAAAATCTTCCTTGGTTTTAATTCTGCCTTTCCCTCAATCAGAGAGCAAACGGGCTCTGCATGGCTGGAACACTCAACTTTTCATGAAGACTGGCATGTGAAATTCAGATGTAGAAATGCAGTTTCTTGAGGGTTGGAAGAAGAATGGTATTCCAGCCAGTTTTATAAAGCCTAGTGGTGGACTTTTAGAGCAAAAAAATGGGCACTATCTATACAGTGGCAAATCATCTGGAGTCAGTAGGGGGAACCGCTTCTACCAAGACGCCATTTTTTCCTGTTTCCCATTTCAGTTCAAAACCACATTTTTTTTTTTTTTTAAATCTTTCATGGCACAAAATTTTTTTCCACTCAAGATCCGTCCCTGAGAGTGTGAATAAAAATTTGCAACACCTGAGTGTTAACACAAACAAGAAATGCAATGCATTTTGTTTTTGTTACTTGTACATATGGTACCTAGTTTTATTTCTTAACTGTATAGAAAACATGATAAAATGCCGACGGGGAAAAACTAGGCTCCAAAACAACACACACAAAATTAAAAGAAAAAAATACCGGAGGGAAGTACATCAAAATGCTAACAGTATCTAAGTTAAATTTTTTCCCACAAGTTTTTAATAATTGATCTGATATTTGTAGTTAAGCATTAAGAATTTTCTTCCCTCTCAACCGTCCCCCGCACCCCCCCCCCCCCCAATAAAGATGTACCTAGCGTGCATTCAGATAGAGTGACAGTCCCAATAATTCTCTGGAATTGCATCACTTGGGTTTGAGCTCACCAAAGATGCAAACACTTCCCTAAATATTTTATTACTTCATCTAGCTAGAGTTGAGTGAAGTCTTCTCCATAAACTCTTCTGGATCCAACTTGCCAATTAAAATCTCGCAAGCTCCTAGAGTCTGGAGCTGGGATGCCCCGAGCTCTGTGCAGCGGGAGGGCCCAGGTAGTTGATCGGGATAAATGATTGCAGAGCACAGAGACAGCACTCCCACCTGCATGAGCTACACTGAACTGGCCTCTATCAAGGCTTGCAGGAGTTTCAGGGAGCTGACATTCAAAACAGAGGTTTAGGGAAAAGAAGACGGGGTGAGACAGATTTCGAAGCAATACCCAACCCTTGGCCCAGGCCCAGAGGTTCAGATTTCGGTGCCAGGTCCCACAAGGTTCAGCCGAGAGCGACTGCTGGGGGTTTCACAGAGGGCTGCAAGGGGCCCATTTACAACAACAGTGGCGCACAGGAGCGGGCAGGAGATCTTATTTTCTTCTCCGCTTATTTCAGCGCTGGTTCCCGTCCTAAGTGGGGGTCCTCCACCCCAGCCCAGAAGGACCACCCTAGGCGCTGAAGGGCGCGGATTCCAGGCCCCGGGTTCCCCCACCCTTAGCCGACCCTTGCCCTTGGACTCCTCTGCTTGAAGTCGACCGCCGCCCAGAGAAGCCGCATTGCGTGGAACCCCCTCCCCCCCACCCCCAACCCATTGATCTATCAGTCGCACACCTCCCGGCTTTTCAGGAGCTCCGCACAGGCCTAGCGGCTGTCGTACCCCCCTACTTCACCCTACTCAACCGCCTAGCGGAAGCCGCAGCGGCGCGGCCGGAGCTCGCGGCTGCATCCGGGTCCTTCTCGCCTCAGCCCAATCCTCGGCCTCCTCTCTTCCCACCCTCCTGATTCTCCGCCCCCCCCGCCGCCAATCCCAGATCTGCTCTCAGTCGAACCTGCTGGCCTGGGAGTGAAGGCGGAGGCAGGCCAATGAGGACTCGCTTCCCGTTTGAAGCCTCCAGTGAGTGGGCGCCGGAGGCGGGCGCTGTTGGCCAGAAGGTTCGGTTGCGCGTGTGCCATGGACTCAGCCGCCCGGTGATATTGACAATAGGAGAGAGAAAGGGGCATTGACGGGGACCCACCGCGGGTACCAAAGGGCGGCTCTGGCAGCGGCGGCTCCAGCTCCAGCGGCTCCTCCTCCTTCTCCTTCCTTCTCCTGCTGCCGCTGCGGATCCAGTCTTCCTCCCTCCCTTCCCCCCCTCCCCACGTCGTCGCCGTCGCCGCCGGGTCCGGGGCAACGAGCAGAGGCGCCGCCCGCCGGGAATGTGAACGAGGAGCCACCGGCTGAGCCGCTACGGGGTCGGTGCCGATTTGATGGGACGGGCCCGCGGGGGAGGATCTTGAGGCCGCCGCCGCCGCCGCCGCCGCCGCCGCCGCCGCCGGAGCGCTGAGGTTCAGGTCCGGCCGTGAGGCCTAGAGGCGCCGCCGCCGCGGAACCGGAGGGACGCCGCGCCGGACAGCCGTCGCCCCGGGCTCCCTGCCGCTGTCCGGACCTCCCCCCGCACGTCCCGGTCCCGCCACCCGCCCCCGCTGCGGCCCTCTCGCAGGTCTCCCGCCCCTCGAAACCACAGATCATCTTCGGATTCTTCCCCAGAAGCTTCAAGGTAACTTCGTCCCTCCAGCACCTCGGCTCGCCGCTTCCTTTCCTCTTCCCTGTCCTGAGGAACCTGCAGGACACCGGTCTCTGGAAGGCCTGGCCGGGGCAGGCGAGGGGTGCGGTGGGGTGGGGTGCGGGAGAGGAAGCGCCCGTCCCACTTGTCCGATTTACCTGCAAATGCTTGTGATGATGCTTCCCATTCACTCTACCCTCCTCCCTCCTTTTCCCCTCACCTTCCGGCATTGGAGGCATATTCTTGTCCCCCTTTATCCACTGACGGGGGGCGGGGAAACACGGGGGGGGGGATTGATGTAGTGTGGAGGATTCAGTAACAGCTTATCTTCTCCAGGGCTTGGGCGGGTGGGGTGGGGTGGGGTGGGGTGGGATGGGAGCAAAGAGTAATTTAGCATCCCCACAAGGAAACCCATTCCCTGTCTTTCTCCTCCACCCTGGTACCCCCTTCCACACCGCCCCCCCCCCCCCCCAACGGCTTGGATTATCCTGAACCCTGGAAATGCCCCGTGCCCGCCGCTTAGATGACGATAAAGCTTCAGACGTCCTGGTCCAGGGCAAAACCTGTTTCCCCGGGCTTTGCACGGACCCACCGCTACTGCAAGTTCAGTTCTGCAGAGCTTTAGGGTTGAGATCCTTGACGTTTATTCTGGGCCGCGGGCAGAAGGGGCAGATGATAAAAAAAAAAAAAATACTAGCAATAAATCATCTTTAGAGATGGGAGGTGAGGAATAAAAACGAGACAAAAAGAGTGATGGAGGAACAGGATTTACTGAAATCTTGCATTGTTAGGGTTAAGTGAAATTTAAATAATTCACATACCAGATTGGAAAAGCTGCCCCTAAATTTACAACATACAAATGTGATGTGGAGCTTCTTGCTGATGTAGTCATTGTGAGAAATTTTAAGTAATCTTACTTCTATAGTCATTCATAGCTTGCAATTCCATTTTGAATCTGTCACATGTTTTTTATGGTTAAATTAGATAGATTTCTAAAAACTTTTTTAAGAAAGACAACCTAACGACTTCAAAAATTCCAAACCTCAAGATCCTGTGGTTTTATTTGTTTTCTGTTTATGTTTTTGTTATTTTTACCTTGTCGGAATCCATATAATCCAGATAACTTTTTGTTCTTACATGTTCAGGAAGAAACTCCCTTACTCTTTTATTTAGAGGTTAAAAAACACTTGTCTTATGTATTGGAATGACAGGTGAGTAATTACATTTCAGTATTTCCCCCATATGCATTACTTTTATTCAAGTCTGCCATTAATCTTGAATGGAGCCTCAGTGCCACGGAAATGATGGCATCTGTTTAAATTGGAATATGAAATTGAGCTTACGGCTTGTGACTTTTAGGAAATAGCCTTCATTTTAATAATTTGAGAGGTTTAAAATCTCAAAGAACTGTTCAGTTCTCTCAGTTTGATGGAACGAAAACTAGTATTTGATGATGAACTTAAAGGGAACTCAACTTGGTTGTGTAAGTAGGGTGTGAATTTATGTTTTCATTTCAACTTCGATGCACGACTTCATCATAATTTTGTGTATTAAGCTTTATTAACTTAAGATGGCTTCATTCAAAAAGAAGACTTCTTTGAAATGCTTTTAATTATGCCCTTTATGTGTTCTGTTTACAGTAATCTAACCTGTCCTTATTTGTGGTGTGGTTTAGTTTATCATAGCTAACACAGCACATTGCATTAAAAGTCATGCCTAGATAGTTTCAGTAGTTGTAAATTTCACTTTGCTGTGATACATTGGTGTAGACTCTTGAAGTACATTAAGGGTTTTAACTCCAGAACCCATTCATAATATTAAATATCTTGTGAAAATGTATCGATGGAAGTTTTCCAGTGGCAGAGTAGCTCTAAAATTACTTCAGGAATCTCAAGATGAGAAGAGCTTTGCAGTCAGAAGATGAATAGATGGCTGAGAAGAGTTCTTCAGGTATAAATGAGCATCTTTAATGCTCATTATCAGAGTGGCAGCAGCACAGCACATTAGAACTATAATATTGCTTATGTGGTACCTCTGTTACTTCTGTTTTTTCCAAAATTTCATGTCCCCCGTTGAACGTACGACTTTTCTTGATTGATTTTATTTGCTTTCTTCATCACATAATCCCGTTTTCATGAATATTGTATATGGGGGTTTTAGAATTTGTATAATTCACACGTATGCTTCCACCCTGGGGATATGTTTATGATGCCTCTTTCTCTTCAGTAGGGATATGTCCTCAGCACCAACTACTCCTCCATCAGTGGATAAAGTAGACGGATTTTCTCGGAAGTCCGTCAGAAAAGCCAGACAGAAGAGGTCGCAAAGTTCCTCACAGTTTAGGTCTCAAGGCAAGCCTATTGAGTTAACACCTCTGCCGCTGCTAAAAGGTAAGGCTCGTGACCAGGTGATGGATTCCTTTCCAGTTGATCTTTTTGTATCCATATATATAATTTTCTTTTCGTGGTATTTCATATTTGTTAAAGTTATGTGTTGCACATTGAAGGGATGGGAGATTTCAGACACGTTGAAGTTACAGCCTTTTTAAAGGGCTCAACTTAATATAAACAGCTGTGGACACATGAAAAGAAACTTATTATCAAGAGGATCTTTTACACTGATAAATAGAAAAACTGAATGCCAGAGAAACCCGAAGAGGCCTAGGTCTGTGTTTTTCATTTTTTCTTCTGTTGACCTTTAGATATATACATCATATGTGATAACAGCTACATATTGTACAGTTTTAGTCACAACAAGTAGACCTAGTAGAGGAGATGGTACCATTAACTTATGTATAGAAAATGATGTTTGAAAGAATTCGGTTTTAAAAATCAAGAAAAAAATGGTCAGTTAGTAATTGCTTACATGCATTCTTGTTTTCAGATAGTACAAATAGGAAACATGATGATCATTGTTCAATACTACTTTTCTCTTTCCTTTGGAATGAATTCATATTTTAATATGAAACTGCTTTTCCTGAATAGACTTTTCAATTTTTGTTTGGGTATGTGGATACTTTTTTTTTTGTTCCTTTTAATTTCCATCTGTTTGCTTGATGTTTATGAACAGGCGTGTTTGAAGAGCATCAGAACACAGCATTTATAGCATGGAAACTATCAGAATCTACCTCTGAAGGTTGATTTCTGTTTGCTGAACACTTGAGAGTGAGGAGAGAGGGAGCACGAACAACATAGTGAACTTTCGTGGCTCAGAGGAAGTCAGAAAACCTGGTGTGCTAGTTCATTAATGAACATTTACTTCTGTAACAAGTTTGTGAAATTAGAAGGTATTATAAGAAAAACTGGAGATCGATTAGAAAAGGTCCTCAAAATGTAGCCTAAGATATTTCAGGCTTCTGTTTTTCCCCATGTGAACTTTTTTTTTTTTTTTAAGTTTATTTATTTATTTTGAGAGAGACAAGAGAGAGTGAGTGGGGGAGGGGTAGAGAGAGAGGGAGAATCTCAAGCAGGCGCTGTGCTGTCAGCACAGACTCCTATGTGGAACTCTAACTTACGAAACTGTGAGAACATGACCTGAGCAGAGAAATCAAGAGTTCCACGCTCAACTGGCTAAGCCACCCAGGTGTCCCCTCCCCCCCCCCCCCCCCCCGTCTTTTTTCTTAAGGAGGGGAGAGTTGTAACTCAGATTCTCATGTTTGTACTTGAAACTGGTGGAGACTAAATGAATTCTGACGACTATAAAGATGATATATCTACTAGTTCCTAAAGATGAGCTCTTATGAGTCTGATGGGGGAGAAAATTTTAGCTAAAGGTTTTGCTAAAATGGAGAAGTCTTTCCGAGATTTTAGAAGAACAAGGAAAAATTGTAGAAATGAAACTAATCATGCTTGAAATACAAAGTTGAGAGGTGCATGGATTCCTTAGTAATTTATTTAATCTGAACTAGACATATAATAGCAATTAGCATCTTTATCTGGCAATGGACCTTTTTCTGAAGAAGTAGATTAAACTTTTTTAGGTTTAGAAAGAATTTTAAACTTTATTGTTATACTCATTTCTTGGGGCTTATGGTAAATATTTAAATTAGAACTGAATTGACCACTCGTTGGTTTTGTGGGTAGTGAAGAGGCATGCGTGAGAAGAATTTGACACATTTTAATATTTTGTTATTCCTTTTATTGTGGTAAAATACACCTAACAAAACATTGACCATCGTGGCTATTTTTAAGTATGCGTTAAGTGTGACAGTTAGTACATTCATGTTGTGTGCATCCATCACCACCATCCTTCTCCGGAACTTTTTTGTTTTCCCCAAATGAAGCTGTGTCCCTTAGGGGCACCTGGGTGGCTCAGTCGGTTAAACGTCCGACTTCAGCTCAGGTCGTGATCTCACAGCTCGTGAGTTCGAGCCCCGCGTTGGGCTCTGTGCTGACAGCTCAGAGCCTGGAGCCTGCTTCCGATTCTGTGTCTTCCTCTGTCTCTGCCTCTTCCCTGTTCAAGCTCTGTCTCTCTCTCTGTCTCAAAAATAAATAAAACATTAAAAAAGAAAAAAAAAGAAACTGTATTCATTAAACACTAACTCCCCATTCTCCCCTCCCCTCAGCCCCTTGGCGAGTAACCACCATTCTACTTTCTGTCTTTGTAAATTTGCCTACCCTAGGTAGCTCATATAAGTAGAATCATATAATATTTGTCTTTTTGTCACTGGCTTATTTTACTTAGCCTGCTGTCCTCAAGATTCACCCATGGTGTAGCACGTGTTAGAATTTCCTTCCTTTTAAGGCTGAATAATATTCCACTGTGTGTATATGCCGTCAATGGACACTTGGATCATTTCCATCTTTTGGTTGTTGTGAATGCTGCTATGGACATGGGTGTACAAGTGTTTTCTTGAGCCCATGCTTTCACTTGCTCTGGGTACATGCCCAGAAGTGGAATTGCTGGATCATATATTTAATTTTTGGAGGAATTGCCAGACTGTTTTCCACAGCAGCTGTACCATTTTACGTGCTTACCATCAATGCGCAAGAGTTGCAATTTCTCCGTATCCTCACCAGCATGTTATTTTTTGTTGTTTTTTTTGTTTTCGATAATAGCCATCATGATGTGTGTGAAGGGGCATTTCATTGTGGTTTTGATTTGCATTTCCTTTATGGCTAATGAATGATGTGGAACATCTTTTCGTGTGCTTATTGGCTATTTGTCTATCCTTGTCTCATTTTTAAAGTGAAGTCTGGTCATATTGAAAAATTTCCAAGAGCTCTGCTCTCCAAGAATGGAATTTTTGTGAACTTGTGTATTTTGCCAGTGTGGGAGAATTGGAGAGTAACAGGACCATACAGTATTAGATACAGCCACAGCTTACTTCCAGACGGACTAAAAGCGATTGTTGTGTAGTAATCACGTAATGGGGAAATATTCTGGAAAGCATCCCACAAATTAGATTTCCGTATCTATAGAACAACAAAGAAGTATAGTCAGATACAGACTTCAGAAATGTTCCTGATTTTTATAAAATGCTCCTGATTTTTATTACAAATTTGTTAAATGACATTTGATTGTCTTGTAATGGATTGAATTTTATTTGTGTGTTGTCTTCTCACCAACTTTAGGAAGTAATTTATGGAATGTAAAGAAAATACAGGAGGAATTTCTTTTTTTTTTTTTTTTTTTACCATTTCCTTAGGAGAAACCAGAGTAAATTATGTGTGCCTACCAAAGGATAGTTACTGATTTAATTCTGTAGTATTGCTTTGACCACATTGGAAGGTTTGAGTTAATTTTATTTGGTGGTATAATATAAATGGCAGTTGGATTTTGTGGGTTGCATTGTAGAATAAAGTAAAAATCATGTCCTCAAGATCTTTAATTTTAGGGGAGTTTGAAAATGGAAATTGTGTAATTTTGTTAGTCATCCTTTAAAAATGTAATTTTTGAGAACTCACACATTAGGCGTTCATTAATGATCACTTGTTTTGCATGTATGCATTATCAGAATGGTTATTATATGCATCGTATTTGACTGACTTGTAAGTAATACTGCCATTAACTCTTAGCGTTGTAATATTTATTTTTTGGGAGAGCTCAAGCAGGGGAGGGGCAGAGAGAGAGAGACAGAGGATCCAAAGTGGGTTCTGTGCTGACGGGCTGACAGCCGCAAGCCCGATGCGGGGCTCAAACTCCTGAACTGGGAGATCATGACCTGAGCCCAAGTCAGGTGCTTAACCAACTGAGCTACCCAGGTGCCCCAGCTCTTAGTGTTTTAAAAAAGTCTCTTCACTTGCAGAACTGTAACAAAGCGAAAGGAAAGTTTCATCTATTTTGCCTCTTTTCTAACAGGTGGGGTTTTCAAATTTATATCAATGATGTTATTTTCTACAGAAAGCAATGCCGGCATGTTTTTCTGTATATATGTGTGATAAGTTTCCCGGCTTTTCCTCCGCTGTTTGTAGTGACATTGTAGAATAAACCTTTGAAATAGAGACATTTGAATTTTCTCCCTCTTTACAGACTTCTGAAAGTGTCTGCAGAGAGTCCTAAAGTTTTTGAACTTGAAGGACCCTTACTCAAGGGAAATTCAGTGAAGGTTTTAGTGCCTTTGTGCTTGATAAGAAGGTAAAGACTTGGACGCTTTCCTTGTGCCTACACGGCATGACACGAAGCAAGCTTTGATGGTTATCTGTCTCAATAAGGACGGTTAAACTAAACAGGTTGGGGATAGACACGCACATTTACAATAATAATAATAGTAATAATAATTAGTAGTAGCAACAGTAGTGTACTATCTGGTTGGGTGATTTGTTCTCTCCCCACCCCATCCTCCTCCCGTGCCCTGTTTCCTTTTTTGACTTTAAAAGATTACATAAGTTTAGATTTGAGTGAAATGTTTTTGAACAGTACTGCCTCTTTGAAGATGGGGTTATGATGAGAATGACGTCATCATTTCTAGTCTCATAATTCGTTATACGTTTTTGAGGCATTTTGCTAATAGTTTGGACCTTCAGTATTAAACATTCCAAAAACTATAACGACTTGAACGTTTCAGCAGAAATTCTGCCTCTTGGTGTTAAAACTTTTACATCGGTAACATTGTGTTTCTACAACATTCTTTCTTTAGTTAAAATCTTTTTTTTTTTTTTTTTTAAGCTCTAGGCTTGTGATTCAGCTTACATTTTTATTTTTGAGGGTGACAGCCTGTGAGGACTTTATTCAAAAGTTTGTTTTATTTACTTAGAGAGTGCTTGTGTGGGTGTGTGAGTGGGGGAGGGGCAGAGAGTGAGGGAGAGAGAGAATCCCAAACAGGCTCCGTATTGTCTGTGCAGAGCCTGATGCGAGACTCAGTCTCACAAACCATGAGATCATGACCTGAGCCCAAATCAAGAGTCGGATGCTTAACTGACTGAGCCACCCAGGGTCCCTAAGGACTTTAAAAATCCCAATTTAAAACTAGTTTTTGTGGGGGCGCCTGGGTGGCTCAGTCGGTTGAACGTCTGACTTTGGCTCAGGTCATGATCTCACGGTCTGTGAGTTCGAGCCCCGCGTCAGGCTCTGTGCCGACAGCTCAGAGCCTAGAGCCTGTTTCAGATCCTGTGTCTCCCTCTCTCTCTCTGACCCTCCCCCGTTCATGCTCTGTCTCTCTCTGTCTCAAAAAACTAAATAAACGTTAAAAAAAAAAAAACAAAAAACTAGTTTTTGTGCTTTTCTAATTTTTGGATAGGCTGATTCTTTTTCATCCATATGTGCCTTGTGTAGTGTAAAGAAGGAATAGGCAGAAATAGTTCTCGATTTTTATAATGGGTTAGTGCCCTAAAGCGTATTTATAATGAGACTAGTTTCTTAAGGAATGGCGTCCTTTATTTTAGTGTTTACCATCTTCCTTGTACTGTGCAGTGTCCCGTGGGGAAAGTACTTGGGCTTTGCTACCTGCCAGAGTCCTAGCTCACTCACAACTTGTGTTGTCTGGGGCAAGTATGTCAACTCCTGAAGGCCTTGGTTTTCTTGTCAATCAAAGGGGGGTGATGATAATAATCAAGAGCTGTGGCAGTGCCATATTCAGTAAATACTAACTATTGTTATTTAACTGGGATTTGAGAAGTTAAAATGTGAATAGTGTGGAATTATTTCACTTTTTATATTTTTTCAGCAAAAAGTTGGATTGGAAATTTCTCAGAAAATTATGAAACAAGACCATAGTTTTGCAGTGATGAACCTTTTCCACGAAAAAATTGGAAGAAACAGTTTACCAATGTATTGAATTTGGTAGACTGGTTATTTTAAACACCTTTGGAGATTTTCACCTAATGCATTGGTATGCTGCTACATTTTTTAGCGTAATGCTTTTATTTTTAATGTATTCATTTATTGAATAGATAATACAGTTAACATGGTTCAACTCTCAAAAAATACACAAGGATGTATAGTGAAAAATCTTCTTCCTGATTTGGTTCTTCCACTCGCCCTTCCCTGGAGCAACCAGTCATGATATTCTTCTATAGAAGGTATAGACATTCTTAAACCCGTGATTGAATATGAAATGTGTTTTGCAGCCTGAAATTATATGCACATTTTGTATGAGTATGTCCATTGTTTAAATGGAAGGATTCTGTTATATTTTTCAGATTCTCAAAGGGGTTTTTGAATCAAAAAAGGTTAAGAACCATTGATCTAGTTTGTATCTTAGATTAATGATGCATGTTTTTAGACAACTAAATTGTCGTGTGTGTGTGTGTGTGTGTGTGTGTGGTTTAAAGAAATAATCATAAGCTTCCCTTTTAAAGTGGAAGCATGTCTGTAAGTTAATAGGTGTTAACATCCAGCTTCGCAGCCTTTGAGACAATGTGGCAATGTTTTTCTTTTGGGGAAGAAATTATAAGATCTTGCAGAAAACCGAGTGTCAGTTGCACTGTTTTCATGTGTGAAAGATGATATACTCAGTTGTAGTGAGGAGGTATTTCATTCACTCTTTAGGGAGAAATATTTTTTCTTTACCTGATAGTTTATAGCATAGAGAAAATTCCCGTACAGAGTTGTACGTGGGCCAAAAGATATTAACAGTAAGCAGGGGCACCGGCGTGGCTCAATTGGATAAGCATCCGACTTTAGCTTAGGTCATGATCTCATGGTTCATGAGTTCGAGCCCTGTGTCGGGATTTGTGCTGACGGCTCAGAGCCTGGAGCCTGTTTCAGATTCTGTGTCTCCCTCCCTCTCTGTCCCTCCCCCGCTCATGCTCTGTCTCTCTCATAAATAAACTTAAAAAAAATAAGCATACCTGATTTATTAATCATTGAAAAGTAGGATAGCAAGGTGCCTGGTTGGCTTAGTCGATTAAACATCCGACCTCAGCTCAGGTCATGATCTCACCGTCCGTGAGTTTGAGCCCTGCGTCAGGCTCTGTGCTGACAGCTCAGAGCCTGGAACCTGCTTCAGATTCTGTGTCTCCCTCTCTCTCTGCCCCTCCCCCACTCACACTCACTCTCTCTCTCTCTGCCTCTCAAAAATGAATAAACATTTAAAAAAATTGAAAAAAAGTAGGATAGCAAGTTACATTCATATCACATTCTTTTTGAGTGTGATAATTATTGTGTAGTTCTTAACCTTGGGTTCGTGGATTTCTGGTTGGGGATAGGATGTGTGCATCATGAATGGACTTTGGGGTTCTTTTTTTAATGTTTATTTTTGAGAGAGAGTGCATAAGCAGGGGAGGGGCAGAGAGAGAGGGGACAGAGGATCTGAAGTGGGTCTCTGTGCTGATAGCAGTGAGCCCAATGCGGGGCTCGAACTCATGAACCGTGAGATCATGACCTGAGCCAAAGTTGGACACTCAATTGACTGAGTCACCTGGGTGCTCTGGGCTTTAAGGTTCTAAGACCCTCCCAAAATTTTATGTAAAGTTTCTGTGAGTGTGCATTTTGTTTTAGAACATAGTTCACTGCTTTCCTCAGATTGTGGAAGATTTAGCCCTACCATTCTTGCTCTTTACTCATAGGTAAGAGCTTTGGAGTTAGACTAAAAGACTGGGAATTGTTAATATTTTCTGAGTATTACGTTAGCTGTACATGTAAACATATGCTTTATGCACTTAACACTAAACGTGATAAGCTATAAACAGAAGTCATCATAACGTGGATCTCTCCAGGATATAACCCAGCCCAGGCATAAAATATTGAGGTGCCAAATGAATCTTCTCATAAGCTGAAGCGGCCTTTTGTACCTAGAACTTTCTTCCCCCGACTTCGTGTCATTCTTCAAATTTCATCTCACATGGAACCATCTTAGGGATCATCCTTCCTGACTCTTAAGACTGATCTTCTTTGAAGTTGCTGTCAGTTTGTTGTTTCTTGTTTTATATTTATAATCTGAAATTATTTTTTGTTAGTTGGTTCACTTGTATGTTATCTGTTTCTCCTCCCGCATTAGAATAGAATCTTCAGTGTAGAAACCTTGTTTTTCTTATCTCCAGGGCTTAGATCTGTGCCTAGTACATAGCTGGCCTTTGATAAATATTTGTTAGCAAATTAATTAACATTGTTAGTTGACATTTCAGTTGTTAGTAATGGTAGCATAGGCATTTGTTTTTTCTTCCTTAAGTACTAAATTATTTTCCCTGCAAATCCAGCTCCTGCAGATTTTGTGTTAGCTTTTAATTTATACAAAGTCATAGACTTGTTTAATGAAGACTTTTTATTTTTAAAGGATCAAATTGCCGAGTGTTCTCTTAAAATCCTGAGTGAGGCTTTGTACTTTGATATTTATGCATGTTTCAGGTTAGGAACAGAAGTAGTATCTGGTGAAGGGAGGATGCAGTGGATTTTAATGTATGACATACTTTGAGTGGTTTCTTTTACTTGGAGGATTCATCACTTGCGTGTTACAGCAAATGTTAAATACAGTGGAATGCCTTTTTTCTGCTGATGTTTGAGGACTGAAGTATGGGCTAATCAAATCACCAGCCTTTCTTTCTTTACATAGTTTAAGAGGGAGTAGCATATCTGAATATCATAATGGATTTTCAGAGCAGGGTTTTATGGTTAAATTTCCTCATCGTTCAAACTTTTATTTATTTATTTATTTTTTAAACGTTTATTTATTTTTGGGACAGAGAGAGACAGAGCATGAACGGGGGAGGGGCAGAGAGAGAGGGAGACACAGAATTGGAAACAGGCTCCAGGCTCCGAGCCATCAGCCCAGAGCCTGACGTGGGGCTCGAACTCCCGGACCGCGAGATCGTGACCTGGCTGAAGTCGGACGCTTAACCGACTGCGCCACCCAGGCGCCCCTCAAACTTTTATTTTGTAATAATGTTAGCTCTTAATATCAGATGTTGTAGTGCTTACAAAAGAACAGTGAAGTTTCTAGATAGTTCTAAAATGCTGGCTAGGGTAGTTCTTTGGTTTGTTTGCAAATGACGTCATGATGTCCTTTTTCACTACTTAAAAATACTTGTCTGCCCATTGTATTTGAAGATTTTCTGAAAACAAATATGGGATCTTATTTTTATGTTACAGTAGAATTAAGCCTATGATGAACATATTGCTTGGACAATATGTTATTTTTGCCTAATATGTAGTAATATATTCCATATATATATATATATATATATATATATATATATATATATATATATATATATAACATATATTACCTAAGTGGGGACTTCTAAGTGTTTTCTTTTATCTTCAAAATTGGGAGAGTATTATAGCCTACCTCATAGAGTCAGATGAAGTGCTATAAAGCAGATAAAACATTTATCTCAGTGTTGGATACATGGTAGGGGTTGAAGAATATTAACTGTTAATATAACTGTATAATAACTACAGAAAATACAGAAAAACTGTATAATAGAAAAATGCTTCTTGGGGGGGCCTGGGTGGCTCAGTTGGTTAAGCATCTGACTTCAGCTCACAAGTTTGAGCCCCATGTCGGGCTCTGTGCTGACAGTTCAGAGCCTGGAGCCTGTTTCAGATTCTGTGTCTCCCTCTCTCTCTCCCTACCTGACTGGCCCTCTGTCTCTCTCTTTCAAAAATAAATAAACATTAAAAAAAAAAAAAAGGAGAGAGAAATGCTTGCTAGTGTTTTTCAGTTGATTTTTATTCTCTTAATATTTTACATGGATTATTTCCATTTAAGGAAGAAAAATATGGAGCATGTAGAACTGTGAGAATCAGACTTTTAAAACAAAAAGAGCTAGTTTCTTATGGAACATTCTCAGCATTACTATTTGGTTAACATCTGTTTCAAACTGGCTTCTCATTTCAGGAATAACATAAGGGGGGTGGGGTGCCTGGGTGGCTCAGTCGGTTAAATGTCCGACTCTTGATTTTGGCTCAGGTCATGATCTCATGATTCATGGGTTTGAGTCCCACATGGGGCTTTGTGCTGATAGTTCAAAGCCTGTGTGGAATTCTCTCTCCCTCTCTCTCTGCCCCTCTCCTGCTTGCACGAGCTCTCCGCTGTCTCCCCTCCCCCATCTCTCTCTCTCTCTCAAAATAAATAAATAAACATTAAAAAAAAAAAAAACGAACATAAAGTGGCTAATATAATTATTTCTAGAGGAAATTCCATTTGTAGGAAGTCACCAGGTAAAATTTTTGTCTGATGAACTTATTTTGGAAGTCATCTACTGGGACAGGATCTCCAAACTTTTTTTTGTAATTGTTTACTCATATCAGTAAAAATAACATATATATTTGTTTATACATGTATACATGTGCTCTTATACAAATATATAACATACATTAAGAAAATAAACAAGTACAGAAACTTAAAAAGCATGATAATGAAATATAAGATGTATAGATGTTTTAGTATTTAATTTTGGTACCTCCTTTTCCCTTACCCATACCCCCAACACCTGCACTGGCTCTGAGCACATCTTTGTTTTGAGATTTTGCTTTGAAGAGATAACCACTTCAGCTTCAGAGTCTCACAGCATTTTGTTTTAAGCCAGAGAGAGATGTGAAGGGTGGAACGAGAAAATCTTCTTTACATTCTTGAGGTTTTTGTCCAGGTTTCTGAATTTCTTGCACCTTAAAGAAACAAAATCTGAATTTTGCCAGTTTAAGAAGTATCATAGATCGTTCTTTGTCGAGGGCTCTTATCTTGCTGCTAATGGGTGGCTTTCAGAGGGCCCTTGACTCTCTTGAAATTCCAAGCTATATTTTGTGTCTCTGGGCAGATTGTCGTTTTTCTGGGCAAAGGGTTTAGATCTTTCATCAGATTCTGAAAGAAGTTTCCCCCAAGGCTGGGAGCCACTGCTTTGGGTGATGGGCATTTGGTTCCTCACTTAGAGCAGAGAGAGAGAATTTGTCATATAGTCCCTTTCTGTAGAAGGGAGATTAAAAAAAAATTTTTTTTTTAATGTTTATTTATTTTAGGGTGAGGGAAAAAGCGAGAGACAGAGCATGAGTGGTGGGGGGGCAGAGAGAGAGGAAAACACAGAATCCAAAGCAGGCTCCAGGCTCCGAGCTGTCAGCACGGAGCCCGACACGGGGTTCCCACTCACGGACCGTGAGATCATGACCTCAGCTGAAGTCAGACGCTTAACCGACTGAGCCACCCAGGCACTCCTAGAAGGGAGATCTTTCAACAAGAAGTTTCTTCTGTGCGTCTCTCCTAATTTTTAATTCTTTTCACTACCAAACAGAATTTTTAAAGGTATTTGAAGATAGAAGTTAATTACATGACTCGAGCCATTGTGGTTGTTTGGAGCTTTTTGATCCGTATCATTTGAAAAGTTAAGCTGAGTGAATGAATACTATCAATGGTAAACTTGAATGTGCCTGTCAAAAAGCATTTATTCTGGAGTAGCTGTGGACCTGGAAGAAGCCAGGAGGAGAGACCCAGATTTTCTTTGCTGGTAAAGAAATTGTTGAGCAACCAATGACAGAGAAGAGAAGCAATGTCTATAGTTGTGTACCAGGTGATGTATTATTTGGTGTCACCTTGAAGCTTCCCAAGAAACCAAGAACAAGGGATGTTTGTTGTTAATTGAGGGCTGTGTAACTTGCCTCCCCCTTTATACAGAGCCAGGGTCGGGACCCCGGGCCTGTCTGGTTCCAAAGCCAGTGTTTATGGGCACGAACGTGGGTGAGCCCCGGAGCTAACCACCATCTTGATCGTGCTGTGCTGGGATGATCTCCCCAGTGAGCCATTTTACTGCCTCTTGCAAAGAACCTTGAAAATTGTGAGGAGACTGAAGTGGTGAGAGAAGTGGAGAAGAGAAGGGGGCGAGCAGCCAGGCCAGCAGCAACACGGGGGGTGGCGGGTGATGATGGACGGAACCGTGGAAGAACAGCCGGCTTCGGAGTTGGCTCCTTTGAAAGGCCCGTCAGTGCTGCCAAGAGGCAGACAGGAAGGGTCACCGACACTTCATGATGGCAAGGGCTGGGGTGGGGAAGATGCCACTCTGGATCCTGCGGGGTTCGAACGCTGTCATGAAGAAGTCATGCCGGTCATGGAGTGGTTTGGGTTTGGTAAACTGGTGACCGTGTGGCAGTGGTTTTCTTTATCATCTGTCTTTACGTCTTTGGGAAGTAGCTTAAGTAGAGGAAAGGGTGTGGGTTCAGGTCTCGGTGATAATCCTGGCTTTGTGAACTGAGGTTAACTTATTTAACATCTCAGAGCTTTAATTTCTACTTTGGTAACATGGGGCTCACACTTGCCAAGGTGGTTGTGAGGAGTGTGATAATGCGGGGAGGCTGCCTAATGTGTGGTTTGTTGTGTGAGAAATAATTCCTTCCCTTCTCTTTCTGCCATCGATCTTTCTTTGAGTCACTCCAGAGGACCTGGATCTTGTTTCAGATCTTGTGAGGGTGGAGATCTGGCAAAAGTTCATCCATTTATGCAGGGCGTCATGACAGACTTTCACCTTATGGTGATGTTACATTTTTTGGATTTAATTAATTCATGGTTGCTGGTGCCTGGAACATTGTTCAAACATTAAAACACATGGAGAAAATGGGGACTTGGCAGCATTTCAGGAGAAGTACCATCTTTGAATAAGGTAGATATAGGCTTCGGATTAGCCTTTTACTGAAGCGCCTTCAGAAGACGATGTCTGGAAATGGAAGGAGATCACTCCTTTGCCGTACGTTGTAAGGAATTCAGAGTGGGTTCGGGCTCCTGAGGAGCTGTCTTATATTAGCAGGTGGGAAATCACAGCAGAAAACAGTTTTCTTTTCAAATGAATGAGTATTTTGAAATCAAGGACGTTTTGTAGCAGAAAGGAAGTTCCTTTTGAGAGTCAGAGGGCCTATTCAAGCTTTGTCTCATCAAGTTAATTTTTCAGAGTGATAGTGATGCATCCAGAGGTCTGGTGTTTTTCCCTGATTTGTGAGCAAAAGTCAAACTGACTTAAAATAAGATGTGTACAGAGGACTTTTTTTGTTTTGTTTTGTTTTGTTTTAAAGGTAGGCTCCCTGCCCAATGTAGGGCTCAAACTCACGACCCTGAGATCATGAGTCACGTGCTCTACTGACTGAGCCAACCAGGTGCCCCTATACAAAGGATTTTTGAAAATTAAAGGGAGGTTTTAGTACTCTGTTCTGCCCTGTCTTCATGCATCCTTCTACCTTTGCTTCTTTAACTCCGTCTACAACTGCTGTAACTGACTAGTATTCTTGATGGTAACCAGCCATCTAGAAATAATATTCATTTCACTTTAAGAAAACGTAAAGACATCATTTTAATCAAAAACAGTTGAGTTGAAGTTCTGAAACTCGGTAGTTGTGAAATTTGTCTGGCATGTGGCTGGATCTCAATGGGGGAGAGCATTGCAAGGTTTCAGGTAGGAGTAACTTCGATGGAACATTTGGCTGCTGAGGAGACTGTTTTACCACCTAGATTTTTTACCACCTAGGTAGGTTTTGGATAGAACTCTATTTTTGTTGTATTTAGATTTACATTGTCACATCATAAAAGGCATTTCAACTGATGGTGGAATTTATTTAGGCTTTTCTGGTTTAGTAGGATGTTCTAGAAATGGTATATACTTTAGACACCATTGGGCCTAGGAGTGGTAAGACTCTGTACTCACACCCCTGAGTTACGATGAGGCTTACATGAAATGAATTGTGTGCAAATGCTTTTCAAAGTGCGTGGGAAGCAAACGCATAGCTCTGAAAGGAGTCTATATATGACCTGGCTAAGTAGCCTCCTCCAAGGGCCTTATATTCTCGTTTTTGTAATTGGTCTGTGGGTTGTGTGGTTCAGTTCATTCACTCATCAGATTTCTACGAGCGGTATGATGCACCAGGCACTTCCCTGGCAACGCAGTGGTGAGCGAAAGAGGAAGGTTGATGCAGTTCTTCTCAAAAGGCCATTGTAGCTGGAGGTCAGAGATTGATGGGGCTACTTAGGTTGTTGGAACCAAAACCAAATCATTCTGGTTGGGTTAAAGTTTGTCCTTGATCCTCAGAGCATTTTTTCATATCTGTAAATATGTGATCACTGAATATATCAATCACCCATAAATTCCCTACTCAGTCATGAGGAATAATATTTTCCCTCATGTTTATATATTCTTGTGTTAGGTGTAATTTTGTTGTTTTTTTTTTTGGTCTATATGATACCCGACAGTATTATGATTACACCGAGATGGTCTTACTGTTGGAGTTGGAATTTTAAAAAGTTGTCTTGTTATGGTAACATTGTTATTTTATATAATACTGAGCCAAAACAACATAATCATTGCTTGCTTGAAAAAGAAAATATTACCAATTTACTTTTAGGCTATAAACATGAAATTGTACAAACTGTAAAAAGCATACCAAGTCCCTTTAAAAGTGAGTACGGTCCATCTGTGGGTTCTAGCTCTATGCTCTCTAGACGGCACTGTGTAATTAAAGTACACGATCTTAAGTCTTCCTGGGTTTTAATTCACTGTTTTATGAACTGCTGCTTAGGAGAGTGGGGGACATAATACAATAGATTTAATTCAGTAAGAGAATAAAAGTTGAGAAGATTAGAGCTAGAATTAGTGGCAGCGCCAATTGATGTTTATTAACTGAGAATACAAGCAACAGTAAAACCACAGTTAGGCAAAACAGTGAACACTGGTGGTGTTATGGTTACTGTGAACACTGGAAAAATAAATAATTGCAAGTATTTTAACTGTGGCAAATCGAATGAAGTTAAAAATTGAACCCCCCTCCTTGTCACTGGCTAATTTTAAAATTTCCCGAGCTATTGTGATTTAAATTATTGAGCCTTATCTGAGCCGCATTCTGTGGGCGGTAAAAATTGAGTGGAGTGTGCGCTTTTGGAACCAGTGCTGGAAGTAGAGCTGGATTTGTGATGGTTTACATAAGGAGGAAAGCATCATCTAGGATTATCTCAGACGCTGACCTGTGGGAGAGTCCAACAAAATAAAAAGACTGTATTTAGAGAGAGTTTGGAGTTCGTGATGGTCAGTACTTAAATGGCCACCCTTGTACCTTAACGGTTACTGAATTTCAGAATGATTTCAGAATCATTTCATGGTCAGTCAAACAATGTGCATTCCTACGAGTGCATATCTGTATTTAATATTGACAAAATCTGGGTGAAATCATATTTCTTTACAGTTTTACTTAATGGAGTATTATTTTTCTCTTCTATGTAGGGAGGACACTACACCTACATTTCTTGGCTAGAAAGACATTCTCTGACCCCTTTTTTGAGCCAGGCTGTTTGTAATATTGTACCGTTTATTAAGAGAATAATTTCTTCGCATTAGGGTATCATAGTTCATGACCAATATTCTTTTGTCTCCATAAATGCAAGGATAATTGAGTAGTTACTTGCTTCTTTCTTGGTGAGATGGTCATGAAGTTTTGCTTGACTCATTTGCAGATGAGAGATCAAGAACCTCTCTATAGAGTGGTTTTCACGACTGCATGATTTAATGTAGCTAATGGTTAGAGTGGGACCCAGATCAGAGTAAGTGTTATATACATGTTAACTACCTTTGTCATTGTTGTTGCTGTTATTGTTACGTATAAATGCTACTTAATCTGTATCTTATGACTTGGATCCTGTAAAGATGATCTGTTTTTGTGTACCCTGTTTAGGAAAATGGGTGAGTTTTAAAATCCATTAAGCCTATTCATAAATTAAATTGTTTACGTAAAAGAATATATCACTATCTATTACAGTTGCTAATGAGCTTTAAAAAGCATTTAGAAAGCGTTGCTGAGTGAAAGTAACATTTGGAAGCTGTCAGAGTCAGTACGTTTCAGAACCCAAGGACTAGTCTAGGCAAGTGTGAGTTGTGTTGCTTTATGACGGATGTTAGAGTGTTGTGTTCACCTGTCTCCCCCAGCTGGAGTGTGTGGTGCTGTGGGAGATGGGGGAGTTGGATGTGTGCGATGACTCTGAACGTTGTCACTGTGAGACATCGGGAAGGGCTATTGGTGGCCACTAAATGTATTTAAGAGGTTGCTACCTGGACAGATAGGACGTGGCCATTAACCTTACATCTTTGATTAAGTGGCAGCATTGAAAAATCTTTAAAAAAGAAAAACAATTTGCAGGAATTTCTAGGAGTCTGCAGAAGTATCTTTGGTGCAGGTGGCTTACAATATGAATTTCATGTGTGTTAGAAATTTTTTCTTCATCTGTGAGTTTTTTACCTAAAGCTATTTTTATCAACTCCAATTATGGATTTGTTGTGCGCCTGTAATTTTGATTGGCAGGGAAGCCTGCATTTACTCTTTATTCGGACCCAGAAAGGTTTTTTGTTTCCTTTTTGTCTCTCATGGGAAGTTAGTCCGAACCACTCATTTCTCATACTTAACCTCAAGATAATGAGTGTCGTCGATCTGTCTTCAGTTTCCATCGAGACAAGAAAATGTATTCAAGCCTAGTGCATTTTTTCTTTCATGATGAGTTTAAAAAAATAAGTGACTGAGTGAATATGTTTACAAAAGCAACATGTACACGTATTTGAAGTAGGTACGTAATGAGGGAAACCAAGGTCCCAAGAAATAACTGGCAGATCAGAGTTCAGTAAGTACAGTTGAATAGGAATGTCAGTCAGAATTCTCTCTTCCAAGTTATCTTCTTGAGCTGGTAGATGATGATGTTTCTGTCGTACCTTGAGTTCTTACATTTTATCCTAGAGATTTTAAATAAAGACTCAAAAGGCTGAACAGTGAAAGCTTCAGTCAAGGCAGGGCACTTTAGGTGTGTATACTGTTTGACGTTAGCTGTACTGAAGCAAGAGATATAGTCCCTTATGGTTATTATTTTTTTCCCCTTCCCATCATTTAGCGTTTTCTTTAAAATGAATTTTTGACATTTTTTTCTTCTCTCTGTATAGTAGCTCCTCTAAACTACAGATAGTAATTAACTCTCTATATATGTTTAAAATTTTTTTTTAAATGTTAATTTATTTTTGAGAGAGAGAGAGAGCATGAGCAGGGGAGGGCGGAGAGAGAGGGAGACACAGAATCCGAACCAGGCTCCAGGCTCCGAGCTGTCAGCACAGAGCCCGACCCAGGGCTCGAACTCACGAGCTGTGAGGTCATGACCTGAGCCAAAGTCGGAGGCTTAACCGACTGTTTTTTTTCGTATACCTGCACACCTATGGTTAAGTTTAATTCATAAATTGGATACAGTAACAGATTAACAGCAATAACATTTATGACAACATACCATAACGAAAGTTATGTGATTGTGGTCTGTCTCTCAAAATATCTTTGTACCGTGCCCCCCCCTTCTTGTGATGATGTGAGATGGTAAAGTGCCTACATAATTAGATCAAGTGAGGTGAATGACGTAGGCTTGTGATGTAGAGTTAGGCTGCCGTTGACCTCCTGATGATACGTTAGAGGGAGGATCATCTTCTTCTGGACCACGGTTAACTGTGGGTAACTGCGGAAGGGGAAACTGGGTAAGTGGGGACTGCCATACAGGTGGGTTTGCTTAGGGCCATTTAGAGCTGTGGCCAGGTCAGAAATACAGAGGTAGCATGGGAAGCTCGGGAGGCTGACGATTTAGACTCAAAAGAAGTTGCCTGTCCAGCAAGGTAGAGTTATGGAGAGAGGATAGGTTTGTCAGCGAGCTAGCCAGCCTTAGAATTCCAGCCAGTTTTCCTTGCAAGCTGGGTGACTTTGGAGAAATGATCTTCTTAGAACCTCAGTTTGCTTATCTGTAAAGTGATGATAATATCGTCTGCCTTGCAGGATTAGTTTGAGAGGCAATGTATGTGAAATGCCTAGACCAGTACTGACATGGCAGATACTTGGTAATTGATAGTTATCATAATATTTCTGTCCTTGAGGTCAGAGACCATGTCCATTCATGATTGTATTCCCATTGGGCAGGATTGTGTCCCCCCCCTCACATCTTTACGGCTCAGAGGGTACCTGCTGACTGAAACCATCCTTTCAGGTAGGAAGGGAATTCTTCATGTATATGAGGCACTGCTGACTCATAATATCACTTCCTAACTCAATCCTTTCTTTTCTGATTTATGTTGTCTTAAATATTCTTTTAAAGAATATATTTTTTTAAATGAAGAGAGTTTTGTAAAGTTTTTTTTTTTTTTAATTTTTAATTTGAGAGAGAGAGAGTGTGAGTGGGGGAGAGGGGCAGAGGAAGAGAGAGAATCTTGGCTGTACACTCAGCGCGGAGCCCGACACAGGGCTTGATCCCACGACCCTGGGATCATGACCTCAGCTGAAATCGAGTCGGATGCTGAAAAGACTGAGCCAGCCAGGTACCCCAAAGAGGAGAGTTTTTGTGTGATAAACCGAACATAGCTTTAAAGACAAAGGTTTATGATTATGGTCTGCATTGCCTAGCTGAAAAGGTGTTGCTTTGGACAGAAAACAGCCTCTGAAAGGCCCGTGATTATCAAAGGTTGCCAAGTGCTTTGAAAGGCTCTGGGCAAAAGTTTTCATTTCCGGTTTTATCCTCAGTCTCTTGTGCCGCGATGGAGAGCTGGCAGAGTCTGGAGTGAAGGAGACATGGAATGAGTGTTTACTGAGTGAATGGATTAATATGGTGATTATTCAGATCTCAAAATTCAGTGGGGTCTTTGTCGGGTAGTATTTATTTGATCAGCTTTGGAGGGCAGAAATAGTATACAAACGTTAAGTGGATTTTAGTGAGTCTTGACAATAACAGCAGCTGGGTTTGCTGTCACATCTCGGGTTTAGACCAGAGACTTACTAGTTCACAAGAATCGCAGCTGGCACTAACCTGGCACTTTGCTGCTCTCTCTTCGAGGTACATCATAGAAAACTTTTCACTGGGCGGGCACCCAGGATCCGAAAATCAGCATTAACTTTGTGTAAATCTCCTCTGGGGGGATTCGCGGGGGATGTGTAAGTAGAAGAGTAAGCTGCCGGAGAGAGTGAGATAGTCTAGTCCTTTCTCTTGCTCTGGCCCCCCTTGCCTCATGGGGATTTATGTCAGCTCAGAGGCAAGTGGTTTTGGCTCAGCACAATTAATCAAAGATGAGTGCTAAAAAAGTTACTACTTTGGTTCTCTGGGTAGTTTCTCGTTCTTCTTAGATGGGCTTTTCACCCAGTCTGTCTTTACTTATTTGTTTGATGTGTATTCAGGAGATTTAAAAAGCTTATTTTAAATCTAGCCTTCAGCAAACGTAATTAAAAAGGAAAAGTTTCTGTTTGCTGTTGCAGGAAGCCTGCTTCCCTTCCCCCTCACCCCTACAATTGGTACATTTCTTAATACTCAGGAAGAAGTGAATTTTAGGTTATCCGTGTTTCTATCCCTTCATTAGTGAGTATAATGAAGAGGTGCAAGGATTTGATGTGGTTTGCCAAATTTTTAGGGAACGCAAAAAGCACACACTTAGTGGTTCATATTTTTGAAAATCTTTGTACAGTATTTGGGAAGATTTTCTTTTACTAGAAACCTCATTTTCTGGGCTCTTCATTTTGCTATGCATAATTCGAGAAGACTATCTATCTATCTATCTATCTATCTATCTATCTATCTATCTTTGTCCTTGGTATTTGAGGGATATGCAGTATATATTCTGAATAGACCGTCATGACCCTGGGAGGCCTTTCTTTGGTTAAGTGTATCTTCAGAAACAGAGGTAATCAAGATCTGTCTCCAGGAATTTTCTTTCTTTTCGAAGCCTCATTTTCACATGTCAAATATAATAAAGGCCTATAAACTCTGGCGAGTGCTTTCATTTAACCATCCAAACAGTTTCTGTTTCAGTTCCAAAAAAGGTAATTTCTCCTCCTCCAATTAAATACTTAGGTTTCTTTCTTTCTTTCTTTCTTTCTTTCTTTCTTTCTTTCTTTCAGCAGAATGGAGTCATTCATTGCTCTTGAGTTCTCTTTGGTGTTAATAGATGGGGTGTTTCAGAAATCAATCCATTTAGCATATATAATAAATACCAGTGTTAGATTTTTATGGAGTTTGGAAAGCTCTTATAGAAACACATATAGGTAGGAGTCTACTTGATTTATTGGGGTGGCTTGAAAGAATTATAAATGTTTTGGTATTAAAAGTTGCCATGTCAGACATAAGACTTTGAAAAGACTCATAAAGAGATGCAAAGAACCTGTTAACGGTGGATATCTTTGGGCAATAAAAATAGGTTTCACTTTCTACCTTGACATTAAAAAAACTAATTAAAAAACAGAAGGGTAGTCATGTGTCTGTTTTCCAAACTAATGGAAGTAAGTAAACTGCTGGGAATAAAATGAGCCATTGACCATTGATGATCATTAGATTAAGCCTTTATGGAATCAGTTGGAACATGAGGAAATATACACAGGATTCTTTTCATACAGCATAAATGCTCAAAGTAACTAATAAAGTATTAGTTGACGTATGTATGTTTGTCCTTCTATCTTTCCATCTTCCGTTGACCCATCATTATTCTACCCATTTGTGATGCTCAAGGAAAAGAAATTTAGCTTGTCATCTCTTTAGTACAATTGGTTTCTTTTCGATAAGGAAAGAGCTTTAATTGCTCATCTATTCAGATAAGCTTGAAAAAGCATTATTTTTGATGTTCAGCAGGAGGGTAAAGTACTTAATTTTCAGAAATGGTATATGGGGTACTGAAAAGGTAAATTCTGTTGGTGTAAAGTCTTTTATTTTCACTGTTTTCTGAGATACAGTACTTATCTTCGTGATTTTATTGTGCAAAGAACTCCGCTTCTTGGCTGTCATACACCACACTTTAATGAGCTAGAGCTACACAATAATTTGTGACTTGCGCTATTTCCTTTTCTAATCAACTCATCAACTCATCAATATCATGCCCATTCTGCATCAGTTTACTCTGGAATTGACAAATTTTTTTTTTCTTTTTTTTTTGTATTGCCATAAGAGAACCAAGAGAGCTTAGTGGCTTGCATTCCGTTTGGGGGATAAAAAAATATTGAATTGGCTTTTGCTGCTTAAACCACTCCAAAACTCGGTGGCTTAAAACAACAGACAGCCATTTATTTAGCTCCGCATCCTGTGGTTTGGCAGTTTGGACTGGGTTCAGCTGTGTGAGGGTCTTGGTCTCTGCTGGACTCACTCGTGCACCTGCAGTCAGCTGGCGGCTGACGGTCTCATTCACACATCTGATCATTGGCTGACTGTTGGTTGGTTGTGGGTACCAGGGTGTCTGGGCCGTGAGAGTCTCCTCATCCAGCCCGGTAGCCTGCACCTTTTTACGTGGTGGGTTGTGGGGTTCTCTAGAGCAGTAAGAGAGGGCAAGCACAAATACTTTTCAGGTCTGTCCTTGCATTGTGTTTGCAGTTATCCCCTTGGCCAAAGCAAGTTACAAGCCGGTTGAAATTCTAAGAGTGGAGAAAGACTCCATCTCTTTGTGGGTGGAGCTCCAAAATTATACTGCCATGGCATGAATACAAGGAGGGGAAGAATTTGTGGCCGGTTCTGCAACCTGCCATGGATATTCTGAGGACTTCAGATCTTGGTTCAGTGGATATTGTCTCTGTTTTGAAATACATCTAACTACTCACTTTATCTTGTGCTGCCTTCTGAGTCCAAACCACTCAGTGTGTGCCTCCTTACAGGTTCCCTGCTTCCCACCCTTGCCCCCTGTGCTCCCCACGGCAGCCAGAGCAAACTTTTCAAATTAGAAGTCAGCATGTTCAAAACCTCCCATTGGCTTCCCATTTCATTCAGAATAAAATTTAAATTCCCTACTGAGGCTGCAAGACTACCTGACATGGCCCTTTCTTTGACCTCATCTCCCCGGACTCTCTCTCATCCTGTCCCAGCTGCTCTTCCCTCCTTGCTGTTAGTCAGACACGCCAAACCTCCTGCCTCAGGGCTTTGCATTGGCTGTTTTCTCAGCCAGAAGTTCAGCGGCTCCCTCCTTTCCTTCCTTGGGGTCTCTCTTTATAAATCACTTTCTCAGAGAGGCCTTAGTTGATATCCCTGCATAAAATAACATTCTTTCCTCCCAATTTCTCGCTTGCCTTGTTGTACTCCATGGCACGTATCACCACCTGACATTTGTTTATTTTCTATCTCTTCCATGAGGGGTGGTGACTTTGAGTGTTATCCCCAGTGCCTCCAACGGGGCCTGGCGCAGAGTTTATGTTCCCCAAGCCTCGGTGGAATGACTAGTTTATCACCTCGTCTTAGTGGTGGCTCTTCTCTAGAGCTGGTGAGGTCTGTGTTCCATCAGCCTTGGGCTAGAGGCAACCTGTTTTCCCTTTGCCCGATGCTCAGCTGGACTGGTGTAATGATGCTTAATGAGGTGTTCGTCCTACTCCTCTTTAAAAATTTTCAGCAATTTTAATTCGGTGATTTTGGGATCATTTTCCTTTATAGAATAGATTTAGAAGTATAATCATTCTACTATATGCTGATGGTTTGTGTAAATGCACAGCTATACATATGTATGGTTTTTTTTTTGCCCAAGAGTGGCACACAGCAAACCCTCAGGCTAGCCCTGGAGGCTCAGGTAGTTGTGGTCTTAACACCGTCTTCACGTACTCTTGAAATTCCTCAGTCCCCCAAGCCTCTTTTACTCAGACCTATGTACCAAATTGCTGAGGCCCCACTGGGCCTCTGACTTCCTCTGAGCAGCTCTGAAAGGTGCTATTCTTCAAGTGTAATTTGTGTCTCGGATGGCTTTCCTGTAGCTGCTTCTCAGGCTTGGAATCTGAGTTCTGTTAGTCCACGGGAGCTGACCATTGCGGGTATATGTTCGTAACAGATAGTCAAACCTCTAATTTGGAAAAATGAAATGGGACAGAAGTGAGTAGGAGGAAGGGCAGTCTAGCTTAGTAAAACCCCTGAATCACAGAATATTTAAAAATCAAGACAGTTCTATGATTTTTAAATTACAGTGCACATGATAGACTAATACATAACTGGGACATAATGAGCCATGTAAGCAGCAGCAATGGAAATATTTACAATTCACAATAGGCCTACTGAATAAGCTAAGAAATTTAAGCAGCAAAGTCTGGGTAAGGGTTATTTGACTCAGAATTTGAGGGCTAATCCAAAGAATGTGAGGAGTCAGTAACTTCTTGAATGCTTCGATTGCAAAGTGTTGTCGATTTTTATATTGCATTTTCCCAATTGGTAAGGACCTAAAAATGTGCAGGTGCGGACTGACTCGTGCTTGCCTAGAATCACGTTCTTCTAAGTTTAGAGTGGAAATATGGAAGAGGAGCTGAGACCTGCTTTGGCTTTTACCCTCTGGCTGTTGAGGTTAGCATTTCAGAAACATCTTCACCCATCCTAGAAAGTGGATGAGTATGTGTTCATTTTTGTTGTCCCGATGCTGATTGATTTAGAAAGCTGGGAGACAAAGCGATGGGGTTTCAAATAATTTAGTGGAAAGAGAATGCTGATAAGTAACAACAGGGATTGTGGGACCATTCTGGATTCTGGCCATCATGACAGGAAGGGCCGGGGTTAAGAACATGCACTTTGGAGGCAGACAGGCTAGGGTTTTGGTCTAGTTTTTGCCATTTACTATTTGAATGGTCTTAAATAAGTTATTTAACCTCTCTACATCTCAGCTTCCTTTGTGATAAAAAAGGTCCTGGGGGCCCCTGGCTGGTCAGTCGGTGGAGCATGCGACTCTTGATCTCTGGGTTGTGAGTTCAAGCCCCACTCTGGGCGTGGAGCCTACTTAATTAAAAAAAAAGGAGGGGATGCTGACAGAGCTTGTCTCTTAGATTTGTTGTAAGAAATAAAGGTTATGTATGTCAGAGGCTTAATACTAGAAAAGGCATACAGTAAATGCTCAGGAAATGTTTGCTGGAGAAGGCGTACTTTCTCAAGAATCTAGAAAAATGCTGGTACCAGAAGGGCTTAAATTGGCACCAGGGCATAGTCTTGTGTGGTGTTCTGGCCCCTATGAAAATACTGAATACATGCAGTCTGTGAGAGGGACAGGATGGGGGTGACTGGCAGAGGCCATAGCATTCCTAAGGACTATAGCTTGGCGGGGTGTGGGGAGGGTGGAGCTAGTGAGTGGGGTGGTTTGGTGAGGAATGGGCAGGGCCTTTCACATGTGCACAGCAGCTCCAAAGAGAGGAGCGTGAAGTGTGTGAGGAGGGAAAAGCATATACCTGGTAGCGGAGGCCAGAGCCACGGGAGCAGGAAGAGGACACTGGTGTGTACAGGAGAGTGTTGGGGACAGGGGTGCCTGGTGAGTGGAGTGAGGGCTTGCAGGCTTCAATTTGGCAATTACATTTGTTTCTAAGGCAATTAGGAGCCACTCAAGCTAAGCCTCTGCAGAGAGAAAGGATATCACCAAGGCTCTGGAAGAATAGGGTTCTTCCTGTTGGGTGTCTGACAGTTTCCTAAGATGATGCTCAAATTTATCCACTCAGGTATCCTTAGGAATAAGAGAATTGCCAAAATCCTGCAATTTCTTTGAAGTCTCGTATTTCTGCTTTAAAAATTCATAGATTTTTGCATTTCATAATATATTAGCTTCATTCTACAAGTTGGTGTTTTAGTAAACGTAATGGCTCTGTTTTTATCCCGTGGCTTCTGGAAGGTACTCACACTGCTGTCCTCCCGATTCATCCAGGAGCAAGATAATTAGCAGGTCGGGTATTTAGACTGCCAGGGCTGAAGGGCTTTAGTAGGTGCTTCCTACTCACAGCCGACAGACGGGCAGAAGGTGCCCCTTGTTACTCTTTGCCCAGTCCTTGTGGGCCCTAAATCCTTTCTTTCTGCAAGGCATCTTGGGAGTTTTTGACGGCCCCATTAACAACAGTCGTTTAGCGCTCACTGCTTCCTCATCTTATTTTTTCTCTTCCCCTGGCCTAAAATACCTAACTTCTTACTGTTTTTTGTTTAAACAATTTCATTGAGATATCATTTACACACCGTACCATTCTCCCATTTAAAGTGTTCAGTATATTTGCAGGGTTGTGCAACCATTACTGCTGTCTACTTTTAGAACATTTTTGTTCCTCCTAAAAGAAACTCTACTCGTTACTGGTTACTTCTCCTGCCTCCACCCCTGTCACTCCTAGCCCTAGGTGACCATAATGTACTTCCTGTGCACAGATTTGCCTATTCTGGACATTTCATATAGGTGGAATCATATACTGTGTGGCCCTTTGTGACTGATTTCTTTCACTTGGAATAATACTTTCCAGGTTCACCAATGGCGTAGCATGTATCATTCCTTTAAATTGTTGAACGAATAGTAATTGTGTTGTACCACATTTTGTTCATCCATTCATCAGCTGGTGAACATTCAGGTTGTTTCCACTTTTTGGCTATTATGAATAATGCTACTTTGCTTTTGTGTGGATGTGTTCTCCCTTCTTTTGGGTAATACTTCAGGAGTGGAATTGCTGGGTCATATGGTAATATGGGTCTATGTTTAACTTTTTGAGGAACTGCCGAGCTGTTTTTTTCCAAAGTAGCTACACCACTTTGCATTCCCACTTGCAATCTAAGGGATCCAATTTCTCTACATCCCTGCCAACACTTGTTATTTTTTGTCTTTTTGATCCTAGCCATTCAATTGGGTATGATTTGCATTTCCCTGGTGGCTCATGATGCTGAGCATCTTTTCATGTTTTCATTGGCCATTTGTGTATCTTTGGAGAAAAGTCTGTTCAAATCATTTGCCCATTTTTGGTTTGTTTTTTTGTTATCAAATCGTAAGAATTCTTGAATACAAGTCCCTTATCAGATATATGATTTATAAATATATAAATTTATATATATATTAAAAAAATTTTTTTTTACTGTTTTATTTTTTTTGTTGAGAGAGAGAGAGAGAGAGAGAGAGAGAGAGAGACCGAGCATGAGTGGGGGAGCAGCAGAGAGGGAGGGAGACACAGAATCCCAAGCAGGCTCCAGGCTCTGAGCTGTCAGCACAGAGCCTGACGTGGGGCCCAAACCCATAACGATGAGATCATGACCTAAGTGGAAGTCGGACACTTAACCGACTGAGCCACCCAGGCACCCCTATGTAAATTTATATGTATATAAGTATATATAAATCTGCCATTCAGCAGTTTGTCTTTTCACTTTCTCGATGGTGTCCTTAGAAGCAGAAATGTTTTTGGTCTTGATGAACTCCCGTTTATTTTTTTCTTTTATTGCTTGTGCCATTATTACTGCTTTTTAATCCCTAGCTATTCTGCAGAATATTGGGCTAGGAACCAGAGCACCTGGGCTTTGGTTTTGCCACTAATAAGCTGGTTGAAATTGGTCAAGTAACTGCTTGCCCTGCCTACACCATTTTTTCCCCCACAAAAGTGATCGTTTCCTAATAAATCCAAGTTGATCATATCACTTCCTTCTTCCTAAATGCTTATTGGTTTCCTGTTGTCCATAACTGATAAAATCTAAACAGTTATGTTTGACATTTAAAGCTCTCCCACAAGCTGGCTTGCTCTTTTTTTTAGCATATGCTCTCTGCACTCTACTCCAGACATGCTCACAATTTCACACACATAGAAATCTCTCATACCCCATTCTTAGTTCACAACTCTACATGTGCTTTTTTCTTGGGGAAGAATGCCTTCCCTACCCCCTACTCTGCTTTATGTCATAAGCTCCCCATTTAGTCTTTGAGAATCCAGGGCAAATGTTCATTGTTGTGTCCATGCGGTGCCTGGCAGATAGTATATGCTTAGCAAATCTTTGTTAGGTGAATGCACAGTTGAAGAAACACTGCCTTTTCTTGATAGCCTTGCTCGGCTTTTTATACAAAGTTGTCAGTTGCTCTCTTGGATTCCTACAGTATATACTTTCTCATACCTGTTACACTCCTGCTCTCTTTTGTAGTTTGCTTTACTGTCTTTATCCCCTGCCCAGTGATTCCTTGGGAGGCAGGTGCTATGTCCATTATGTTCCAGGCCTGAGCTTCTGGCAAGTGTAGTAGGGTGGTAAGTATAACTGTTGGCCTGTGAATGGATGAGTTTCTTTGGGGAGTTCTGGAAAGTGAAAGAGGCGATGCATCTAGTCTAGATTATTGGTTTTCAGCTTTCCTGAACCTGTTTAGATAAGATTGTAGAGTATATGCAGACGGACGTGAGGAGTTAACCTGAGGAGTTTCTGAGGAGTTCCTCAGAAAAAGAGATTTTCTAGGTGCAGTCTAAACTCTGACCGAGTGGAGATAGGCTGGCTCCATGACCTCTGCTTCCCTTGCCTGATGTTTTGAGTGTGGGGGGATGGTGTGGGGAGAGCTGATGAACGGTGAAGGATTGAGTGTGTGAGCAGGTTGTTCTTGCTTTTTTTTTTTTTCTTTTTTTTTTTTTCAACGTTTATTTATTTTTGGGACAGAGAGACAGAGCATGAATGGGGGAGGGGCAGAGAGAGAGGGAGACACAGAATCAGAAACAGGCTCCAGGCTCCGAGCCATCAGCCCAGAGCCTGACGCGGGGCTCCAACTCACGGACCGCGAGATCGTGACCTGGCTGAAGTCGGACGCTTAACCGACTGCGCCACCCAGGCGCCCCTGTTCTTGCTTTTTCATAATACCCACTGTCCATGTGGATTTCCTCAGTTTTAAAGTAGTTACCACCCTGTTTAATTCTCTTCTTAACCTTTGAGGTGCAAAGCTGCTTTTGGCCTCTTTGGAATTGTGCTTGTGAGTTACCAGATTACATGATTCCACTAATGCTTAATGCTGTAAGACTTCTTGCAGCTCTAAGATTTCATGGTTCAAGACGTTGTCTTCCCCATGAAATATTTCTTGATGACTTTAGTCCTCAGTGATTTCTCTTTTCTTATCGTAAGTCATGTAAGACATATTCATGTGTACTGCACCCTTTCATTCATTCATTCATTCATTCATTCATTCAGCAAACACTGTACTAGGAACCTGGAAATGCTGGAGTGACAAAGGTGACTATAATAGCATTCATTTGAGTGTTTAATGAACACATATTTTAGGCTCTGCCCTGCGGATTATAATGTGAAGAAGACATGTGGCAAAGTCTCTTGCATTTCGAAAGTTGCTGCTTTTCATGGGTGTTGGTTTTCTGTCCCCAATTAGACTATGTTTAGACTATGTAAGCTATGTTTTTTTTTTTTTTCAACGTTTATTTATTTTTGGGACAGAGAGAGACAGAGCATGAACGGGGGAGGGGCAGAGAGAGAGGGAGACACAGGCTCGGAAACAGGCTCCAGGCTCTGAGCCATCAGCCCAGAGCCTGACGCGGGGCTCGAACTCACGGACCACGAGATCGTGACCTGGCTGAAGTCGGACGCTTAACCGACTGCGCCACCCAGGCGCCCCTGTAAGCTATGTTTTTAATGTAATTTTAATTTTAATTTTTATGGGGGGCGGAGGGGCAGAGGGAGGGAGAGAGAGATGGAGAGAATCCCAAGTAGGCTCCATGCTCCGCACTCATTGGAGTCTGATGTGGGGCTGGATCTCATGACCAGAAGATCATGACCCAATCCAAAATTAAGAGTCAGACACCCAACTGACTGAGCCAACCAGGTGCCCCTAACCTATGTTTTTTATATTTCATTCCCCTGATCATTTTAATATGCCATATAAATAGTTCTCAAGAATTACTTGATTGACTTCTTGGATGGGGTTCTTTTGACTGCCAAGAAAAACCTCTGTTGTCAAGAAAATATGAGGCCTGTTTGGTGGAATCAGAACTCTGAAGTTTATAATCCATATAATATGTACAGGTCTCACAAGTGGTTACTTGAGGAAAGTGGTAGTGTGGCTGATTTCTTTTTTTTTTTTTTCCTTTTCCATTTGGAAGTAGATGGGAGAGTTATTTAGAACTAACTTCTCATACTCTCTATTCATTTCTGAGTAATGAACTTACATATTACAGTTTTGAACTTAGGATGCTGGCTTGTGATTTTTGGTACTGCATGCTTAATCAGAACTTCAAAGAGTTTTTCTATTTTGTTTTGTTTTTGGAATCAGGACTGTGCCCTTCCTCGTAAAGCAGAATTTTGTTTGTTTGTTTGAGTTGATAGGAGTTTTTTCCAAGTGGTTTTCTTCACATTCTGCCATCTGAGCCTTTGTAATAAAGGCGTTCAAAGCCCTCATGCAATTCTCATAGTTTTACTTCATGTAGAGGAGTCTACTTCATGTAGACTATGATATTTAGATGAGAAGCTCATTAAAATACGTAATACAGTAACATGATTTTGGAGAATGAGAGTAGTCAGGAGTATTAAAACAGTATCTTTTAAAACAGTTGTCTTCCTGGGGCGCCTTGGTGGCTCAGTCGATTTAAGCACCTGACTCTTGATATCGGCTCAGGTTATGATCTCACTGTTGGTGAGATCGAGCCCCGCGTCGGGCTCTCTGCTGACGGCATGGAGCCTGTTTGGGATTCTCTCCGTCTCTCTCTGCCCCTTTTCTGCTCATGCACACACTCTCTCTGTCTCTCAAAATAAATAAATAAACTTAAAAAAGAAATAAACTGTCTTCCTTGCAACATTTAAAATGTGACTTAAATGTACCGGGTTTTGCCCTTACTGCTTTCATTATGTTACTTCCTTGCTGGGGAACAGTTGTTTTCAAACTTCAGTGTGCCAAAGAACCACCTGAGGAGTTGGTTTGTCCTGTCACTTCTCCCCATCTCTCTCCAGTGGTTCTGATGAGATCTCTTCTGGACACCTGCAGGCCAGATGGTTCGGAGGCTGCGAGCCATGACTGGACAGTGGTTTGGAAGTGTCACAGTGTTCCTTTCTAACCTCTTATCACTCCTCCCACACAGGCCAGTTGGCCTGTCCTCAGCCTGCTGCCCCCTACCCCATGTTCTTTAATGGCCTCAGTGCCTTTGCCCTGTCATTATTACCCAAGTTGGAAATGCATCTCCTGTCTTTCTCTCTTTTTATTTTACATATGTATGTATGTATGTATGTATGTATGTATGTATGTATGTGTTTTTATTATTTTTTTAAAGACTGTATCTTTTTTTTTAAGTTTACTTATTTATTTTGGGAATGAGAGAGAGCAGGGGAGGGGCAGAGAGAGAGGGAGAGAGAGTCACTAGCAGGCTTCCCACTGCCAGTGCAGAGCCCCATGTGGGGCTTGAACCTATGAACTGTGAGATCATAACCTGAGCCGAAATCCAGAGTCAGATGCTTAACTTGACTAAGCCACCCAGGTGCTCCTCTCTTTTTTATTTTTAAAGATAGTATTTTAAGTAATGTCTACACCCAACGTGGGGTTTGAACTCACAACCCCCAGAGCATGAGTCGTATGGTTCACTGACTGAGCCTGCCAGGCACCCCCTCCTGTCTCCTTAGAGCTCAGCTTCTAAGCTGAGGTGGGCTTCCCGATAAGCTGTCTTTTCTAGTTTAGTCTACCCTAATGGTTCCTTCCTCTAAACTCCTGTGTAGATATGGTAGTTTTAAAAAAATTGCCAACATTTAGATATCAGGAACTACTTATAAAAAGTATTTTTAACTCTCATGGTAACGACTGGTTGGAGCTGATTTGCAACATTTGTTACTTTACAGTTTTTAAGTCTTGTCCCCTTACCTCCTTCATTTTGGACAAGGGTCATTTGTTGTTTACCTTCACATTTGTGCTGCTGCCTTATTTTCAATGAGCTGGTTTTACTCATAATCTTTCCTTATTTGGCTCTTGTGAATATTGAGTGTGTAATTCTTGATTTACGGTCCGTGTTGCTCATTAGACCATTCCTGGATATTTGCCTGCCTTACTTAGTATATCTTTCAGGGCTCCCATGTACAGCTTCACAGGTTGTACACTGCATGATAGTATGTGCTGGCCCTGTGTGTCTTTTAATGTAAAAATATTCTATTTCTCAAAATAAGATTTTAAATGCCTTGAAATAGGAATAATCCTAGGCTTCCATATTCTCCATAGCACACAGTAACTATATTTCAACTTACTTCTTCTAATGTTTGGTGTCAATTTCATATACTAGAAAAAATGGTGGTACTATTTTGTCTCTTATTTAGAAAGGAACTGTCATAAAAAATGATTTAAGATTAGCTACATAGTCTTAAACTTAATGAATGTTCTTTTTTAATTTTTAGAGTTATTTTTCTGCCACTGCTTTACGTTATAACTTACTAAGTTTGTGATAAGTAATATATATATTTTTAAAGTTTATTTATTTTGAGAGAGAGAGAGAGAGAGCGAGAGAGCGCACGCTCATGTGTGCATGTGAGGGGTGAGGGGCAGAGAGAGGAGAGAGATAATCCCAAGCAGGCTCCAGTGTAGAGTGTGACATGGAGCTTGATCTTACGAATTGTGAGATCATGACTTGAGCCAAAATCGAGTCAGATGCTTAACTGACTGAGCCATCCAGGCACCCCAGTAAGGAATATTTTAATTTAAAGTACTATTGATTGACTTGTCTTAAGGAATATACAGTTGCTAAAGGTGATTTTGATGTAAACATTCCATTTATTTTATTTTTCTTGAGAGTTTTATTTTTTTAACTCATATCCAAGTTCGTTAGCATATAGTGAAACAGTGATTTCAGGAGTAGATTCGTTAGTGCCCCTTACCCATTTAGCCCATCCCCCCTCCCACAGTCCCTCCAGTAACCCTGTTTGTTCTCCATATTTAAGAGTCTCTTCTGTTTTTCCCCTTCCCTGTTTTTATATTATTTTTGCTTCCCTTCCTTTGTGTTCATCTGTTCTGTGTCTTAAAGTCCTCATATGAGTGAAGTCATATGATATTTGTCTTTCTCTGACTAATTTCACTTAGCATAACACCCTCCAGTTCCATCCACATAGTTGCAAATGGCAAGGTTTCATTCTTTTTGATTGCCGAGTAATACTCCATTGTAGATATATACCACATCTTCTTTATCCCTTCATCCATTGATGGACATTTGGGCTCTTTCTGTACTTTGGCTATTGTTGATAGTGCTGTTATAAACGTTGGGGTGCATGTGTCCCTTTGAAACAGCACAGCTGTATCCCTTGGATAAATACCTAGTAGTGCAATTGCTGGGTCGTAGGGTAGTTCTATTTTTAATTTTTTGAGGAACCTCCACACTATTTTCCAGAGTGGCTGCACCAGCTTGCATTCCCACCAGCAGTGCAAAAGAGATCTCTTTCTCTGCATCCTTGCCAACATCTGTTGTTGCCTGAGTTGTCAATGTTAGCCATTCTGACAGGTGTAAGGTGGTATCTCATTGTGGTTTTGATTTGTATTTGCCTGATGATGAGTGATGTTGAGCATTTTTTCATGTGTCGGTTGGTCATCTGGATGTCTTCTTTGGAGAAGTGTCTATTCATGTCTTCTGCCCATTTCTTCACTGGATTATTTGTTTTTTGGGTGTTGAGTTTGATAAGTTCTTTATAGATTTTGGATACTAACCCTTTATCTGATATGTTGTTTGCAAATATCTTCTCCCATCCTATCAATTGACTTTTAGTTTTGTTGATTGTTTCTTTTGCTGTGCAGAAACTTTTTATTTTGATGAGGTCCCAGTAGTTCATTTTTGCTTTTGTTTCCCTTGCCTCTGGAGATGTGTTGAGTAAGAAGTTGCTGAGGCCAAGGTCAAAGAGGTTTTTGCCTGCTTTCTCCTTGAGGATTTGATGGTTTCCTGTCTCACATTTAGGTCTTTCATCCATTTTGAGTTTATTTTTGTGTATGGTATAAGAAAGTGGTCCAGGTTCATTCTTCTGCATGTCGCTGTCCAGTTTTCCCAGCACCACTTGCTGAAGAGACAGCCCTTTATTCCATTGGATATTCTTTCCTGCCTTGTCAAAGGTTAGTTGGCCATACGTTTGTGGGTCCATTTCTGGGTTCTCTATTCTGTTCCATTGATCTGTTTGTTTTTGTGCCATAAACATTCCATTTAGTAGCCTTGTAAACACACACACACACACACACACACACACACACACACACACAAATTGTTCATATGTGAATAGTTGAATGTGTTTTTGGTCTTTTTCCAAAAAAGAGGAAAGGAAACTTTTTCTTTTTTAAAATGTTTATTATTTTTGAGAGGGGGAGAGAGAGTGCGTGCGTGTGTATGCATGATGTGGGCTCGAACTCATGAACCACAGATCATGACTTGAGCCGAAGTCAGACATTTAACCAACCGCCTGAGCCAACCAGGTGCCCCAGGAAACTTTTGTAGTTATAAAAGTCATGCGTGTATTATCACAGTATATATAGATTAACATTATGAAAAGATTAAAAAAAAATCATCCCTACTCTCAGCTCCAGAGATATTTCAAACATTTTGGTGTGTATTATTTAAGTTTTTTTTAGGGCGGTAGGGGGTAGGGTTGGTGGCGGTGGCAGCTGTATTTGTATGATTCATAGTTTTGAAAATAATTCTGAATTTATTTGTTAATAGTCCAAATGACTTTCTTTTGGAAGGGTTTAGTTATTTCCTATCCCAGTATTATAACTAACCTGGTGAACGTTTTTTTTTTTTTTTTTTTTTTAACTTTTTTAATGTTTATTTTTGAGAGAGAGAGAGACTGGGGGAGGGGCAGAGAGAGAGGGACAGAATCTGAAGCAGGCTTCAGGCTCTGAGCTGTCAGCATAGAGCCTGACGTGGGGCTCAAACTCACAAACCATGAGATCATGACCTGAGCCGAAATGGGCCGCTTAACTGACTGAGCCGCCCAGGCGCCCCTGACCTGGTGAAAGTTTAGCAAGTTATCATTATGGATAATTTATATTAACTTGCCTTTTTATCATGTCAAATTGAGTAATTGGCTTCTCCAACTGATAGTACGTCTCCTGATTAGATTAGTGCCTGTTGAATCACAAGACTGAAATACAAAGAATACAAAGTCGTGCTCCTAGAGTATTGGGTGGTATGTGTTCCTGCTTCAATCAGCTGTGTATCTATTCAGTTTGGAGACCCACTGAGGTTTTTTTTGTTTATTTATTTATTTTTTCCCTTGTGAAAACTGAGCCCGAGCATTACTTGCTTGTAGTTTGAGGAAGGAGAGTGTTCATGTTCGGCTTCCCTGCGTTTTGAAGAATCATGATTTATGACACAATGTGTACTTTTCTGCGGTTCCCTTCTCATCCTTTCCAGCTTCCAGGTAGAAAGAATCAAAATAAGTGCTGGCTAGTGGCAATAAAAAGGTTTCTTGTGTTCATAGAAGAAGCATGATAGAGTGAGTGGAAGATCACAAGCTTTTGGGATATGCGGCTTTTTACCTGTGTGTGACCTTTAGCTTAACCCCTCTGAGTCACAGTTAGCTCACCTGTAAAATGGGAATAAAACTCGAAAGATTAATTTGGCGGATAAATGAGATAACTACTTTCTCCCTAAGTCTCTAGTCTTATCCTGCGCCATTCCCCGCTTCTTCTCCACACCCCACAACGGACATACCTCCTTTGTGATGGCCAACAGACATGAATCGTCCTGAACTTTGTGAACTTTCTGCCCTGTCTCTCATCTTGTGTGCATCTAAGTGTTTCCCATCTTATTTCAGTGGAGAAGGGGTTCAGTTCAGTAAATTCATTTTTCCGTCTGTGCTCTGGATTTATCTCCCCTCTTCTAGTCTTTGCTCCCTTTTGATCATTCCTTCTGTTATTCTGGCTCTTCTTCCTCCTCCTTTTCTTCTTGGTGGACTCTTCTCGATCTGACAAAGTGTAGCTCAGATGTCACCTGCAGGAAGCCTGTGACCTCCCTGGCCTCAAGGAGATACCCCCACTCTGTACTCTCACAGTGTCCTCAACGTTCTTAGAGCACTTGGCATTTGGGGTGTGTTTGCCTGGTTTCCTCATTACAGGGTAAGTAAGTGCCCTGAGGTTCACAACTGTATCTTACTTGCCTTGCGTAAGGGCCCCAGTGAATGAGTCGAATAAATGAGTCTCAAAAAATGTTAATCATTTTCGTTTTCAGAGTAGTGTCCGTACTGGGTTAGATTAGATTATGGACTCTGGGGCCAGCGTGCTTAAATCCATACTGCAGCTCAGCTACTTGTTAAGTGTGCACCTTGTGGCAGGTGCCTCGAATGGGGCTAATAATGGTAGTGTTTATCTTCTAGGCTTGTTGTGAGAATTAAGTGACGCAACAGATGAGTAGTGCTCTGAACATTGTGGCACACAGTGAGTGCTCACTAAGAATTAACTGTTTATTATTATTACGCTATTACTATGTTTCTTGAGCTCTCATGTGCCTTTTTTGGATAATTTTCTTGTAATCTTTCACTGATATTTTGATTTTATAAAATCTCAACATGGTAACATTTATTCTTCCTATAGGTGGCATTTGATTATTTTAGAAGCATTTTCATTACATCATGTTTCATTTGGTCCTTTTGGCAAATGAGGGAATGAGAATGAATATTATCAACCTCATTATTTACATAATTTATAGAAGGGAAGTTATGGGCGTAGGGCCAGGACTTCCTGCCTCTAAATCTGGTGTCTTCTACTCTATGCCGTTGTTGGTTTCATTAAAAAACAAAAAACAAAAAACTCAAAACTTAAAAAAAAAAAAAAAATTTATATTTAACGTTGCAAAAATGGAGAATTCAAACTGCTTTCCTAGCAAGTTACATTACTGTCATCTCCATTTTTTTTCCTATTGAGTGTGGTTCAGTTTTGAATATATCTCACCACCATTTTAAAAAAGCAACAACACAGCTTTATTGAGATATAATCATGTACCATGCAGTTTACCCATTTGAAGTGTACAATTCATTTGTTTCTAGTATATTCACAGATTTGTGTAGCCATCACTATAGTCTAATTTTAGAACATTTTTATCACCTCAGAAAGAAACCCTATACTCATTAGAAGTCATTGCGCATTTCTCTCTCTGCCCCTCCAGCACCCCCCCGCCCCCGCCGTCCTCCTCCTTCAACCTCAGGTAACCACTAATCTTTGGGTTTGCCTCTTCTGGACATTCGTGTAGAATTTACACCATCTTTATATCTTGTTAGCGTTTTCTATGCAGACTCTGGAGCTCCACTGCCTGGGTTGAAATCCTGGCTCTCTGATGGTGCACTTGTGATTTAATTTGTCTCTTTCTTGGTTTCCTAGTTTGTAAAGTGGGGATAATAGTATCTGCATAGGGGGTTGTAAGAAGTAAATGAATTATCATGTGGAAAGCACTTAAAGCTGTATCTTTCCCCAATAAGTACTCTGTAAATTTTAACTGTTGTTATTTTGTGATGATCATATTTCTAATTAATTCATTGTGTAGTTTTCCATATGGGTATTTACTGTCTTTGCTTTGTCAACAACTAACCTTATACGTACATAAAAATTATTTAGGTCCATTTTAGTATTGTGTCCTAAATCTTGAGCTTAGAATTTAGTCATTATAAACTTTCTCCTGTCATAAAGACTTAGTTGGTGAAAAATAGCATTTGGCAGTGTAATTGTGCATCTCATTTGGCACCTTGGTGTATTTATTTGAATGGGAGATGATACACCCAATCTGATTTAGTTCAAGTAGAAATAAATCTAGGGCATTGGCTTCTGAAAACCAAGTCGTACTTTCATTAACGTAAGTTTGTTTCTTGAAAAGTTGCACTTGACACTGACTTTTTAAAACACATTTATTTGTCTTAGACTTCCAAGATCAAAGAGGAGATACGTTCCTGTAAGAAAAATTCATAGCACCCAAAATATATCCACCACCACCTCCATAGATGGGAAAACTCTGAGGATCTGTTTAAATGATCTGCAGGATAGTAAAATGAAGTGTGAGAAATGTCTGTTCAAAATAGCTAGCACCGTCAAAATAATTTTCGACATAAATGCGAATCCCATCTAGATTAGGACACAGGAGAGGCATTGTGAAATACCAGGTAAGACACTGGAGATGCTGGGCTGGGAACCGGAAGTTGGGGCTCCTGGACTTCCGACCTGTCAGCCGAATGCCCTCCAGCAGCACGCAGCTCCAATTCTTTGGCCTTCCGTTTCCTCACTCGTAAGATGAGGCAGTGGCACTGGGCCAGACAAATGGTCTCTGGGGGCCTTCCCAGAGTGGAAATTCTTTGGTTTATTTCTCAGAACCACAAACAAGATCTACTGAACATCAGTCAGTTCTCTCTGCGCATTAGTGAGGGAAGGATATGGAAGAGAAGTCTCTACATTTGTATTCTTACTGCTCTTTTTCCTGTTCTTTCATTACTGCCAGGACCCTTCTGGTTTCTCAGTGAGATTGCTGTTTTACTGTTTGTACTTTTGCATTTCTGCCACGTGTATTCGTCTCTTGCAGGCCACTCTGACCTGTGGTACCTCCAAAATCTTACCAAGATTTTAGTTACAGATGCTCCGGCCGAGCTCGAGACTAAAATCAGCCTTCCCTCCGTAGTGGTGGAAATGGAAGCTGCATGTCCTGTGTTCTCGTGTGTCCCGAGGCCTTTTTATGAGTAATTGCATTTTTTTTTAAATGTTATTTTTTTTTAACTTTATTTTTTATTTTTAAAAATTTACTTCCAAATTAGTTAGCATCTAGTGCAACAATGATTTCAGGAGTAGATTCCTTAGTGCCCCTTACCCGTTTAGCCCATTCCCCCTCCCACACCCCCTCCAGCAACCCTCAGTTTGTTCTCCATATTTATGAGTCTCTTCTGTTTTGTCCCCCTCCCTGTTTTTAGATTATTTTTGTTTCCCTTCCCTTATGTTCATCTGTTTTGTCTCTTAAAGTCCTCCTATGAGTGAATTCATATGATTTTTGTCTTTCTCTGACTAATTTTGCTTAGCATAATACCCTCCAGTTCCATCCACGTAGCTGCAAATGGCAAGATGTCATTCTTTTTGATTGCCGAGTAATACTCCAGTGTGTGTGTGTGTGTGTGTGTGTGTGTGTACACACACACACACCACATCTTCTTTATACATTCATCCATCGATGGACATTTGGACTCTTTCCATACTTTGGCTATTGTTGATAGTGCTGCTATAGACGTGGGGGTGCATGTGTCCCTTCGAAACAGCACATCTGTATCCCTTGGATAAATGCCTAGTAGTGCAATTGCTGGGTCGTAGGGTAGTTCTATTTTTAGTTTTTTGAGGAACCTCCATACTGTTTTCCAGAGTGGTTGCGTCAGCTTACATTCCCAAGTAATCGCATTTCTTAAAAATTGTCTATGAGGGAAATGTTTGTGTATAAATGATTTTTGTGACTAATTTTGATTTTAAATTTGGCATTGTAGTTTCATAGGGGAAAACATAATGGCATCTGACATAATAGATTTTCACTTAAGATTCCAAGTATTAAACAAACAAAAAAAAAAGATTCCAAGTATTATTTTAAAGAACCTTTCTCTTTGTTAACTAGGCAGTTTTATATTTCATGTTCTTTGCCACTGGCTCTCAATTGTGGGCTCTGAAACTTGGAGAGGTATATACAGTTATTGTAAGATGTTTAGTCATCTACACGAACCCCTCACACTGCAGACTAGATAAAAAATAGACCTGGGGCATAAATATACTATTGTTTTTCAAATGTATGTAGATGCTTGTGGTTAATAAAGCACAGATTTATTTAAAAGCACTTAACTAAATTCCTGAAAATTTATTGTCGCTGTATTTTCTTTAATGTTATCAGTGATAATCTAGCATGTAATCTAAGAACACTTAAAAACTTTCCAAAGGCTTGTATGTATGAAGCTTAGAAACATTCTTCTTTACAACTATGTCAAGAAGGTAGTGAAATGGTCAGAGGAGCCACCTGATGTTAATACATTTGTTTAGAAGCATGTCTATATTAAGTAGTTTCTGTTTTGAGTAAAACTTAAGGAGTTTAAGCAATCTCTGCTCTTTTCACTTAATAAAAACCGCATTATTTTTCTCTTTAATGAATTTAGGGCATTGGGTTTCAAGGCAAAATGAGTCCAAAAGCCCTCAAGATTTGGTTGATCTTGAAGCAATCGAACTCACAAGGAAAGGATAATTGACTTTATTTCTGATAAGATGATTAGTTTGGCTGACTGACTTGTCATCCTGCTTAAAATAAGACAGAAGCTACAGAAACGGAATTCAGCTTATTGCCAGTTCACCCAATACATTACCTTCTCCTATGTGGATAAGAAAAAGAGATTTATTGATATTTGTGACAAGAGAAATACTGAGCAACAGAAGTGTGTGGTATACCAGGTGGTGCCACTAACTCGAGTGTGTTCCTGGCCAGGAAAGGAATAGTGTTCCGTGACAGCTCGCAGTGGTCATTGATCTACCTTTTAAGATTCTGGGTAAACTTTGAACAGGCTCGTGTGTTCATACCCAGTTCCTTACTCTGTATACTATTAGTTGGGCAGTTTGGAAGGGCAAGGGGTGTGGTTTATTCAGGCATGGTGCTTGTCAAGAAAGAAAAGCATTGTGGCCTTTTGATGTGGAGCCAAGTTTTCTGAAATCCCGCGGAGACAGGCTTCAGATCCAGGGTTCTAATTGAATAAAGACCTTCAAGGTTCTTTTGTTGTATTGTTCCTTCAAAGGAAAGGAAGTACTATCACATTCACATTTATGTATCCCTGTATAAAGTGTTTGGAAATAGTTACATATGGATATTGTATATTTGTGATAACTGCCTTTGTAGAGGTTAAAATGTCATGGAAAAATGGGGAAACTGAAGCAGGAGGAAATAGATAAAGTTTATTTTTAGTAATTTAGAGTGTTCTGTTTAAAAGCAGCTCCACAGGCTGGAGCTGTGGGCAGGGGGAGGGGTGCTAGGGTAGTTTAAAGGCCATCGCTATTATGGTGAGTGTCTGACATTTTGTTTTGAAGTATGTCTGCTCATTTATTTTAGAACCAGGGAAATTTTTTGGAAAATTGCCTTTTTCACTGCACACCCTGATAAAATAGTTATTCCAAATGTAGAATTGAGAGTGTAATTTTTATTAATTGTCAGCTCTGTCATTCTTCCAGATGTTTGACTTCTTTGGTTATTCATTCAAGATTTCAGTGGGAGAGGAAAACCCACATCAGTAAGTTGTGATCATTTAGATCAATAAGTCAGTAAGTTGTGATCATTTAGATCAATAAGTTGAAAAGGAGAATCAGAATCCTTTAAATATGACTGTATATGATCAGATTCGGCTGAATTAAACAATAAACATATTAAATATTTCTTAAAAGTAAGCATTCTACTTACTAAAACTACTGCTCTCGGAATATGTTCTTAAGTCGTTGATTGGTCATGCTTCAAGAGGGCAGCTAGGTAAGGTTTCCTAACTGTCTGAAATTGTTTGGCAAATTGAATTAAGTCTTACGTGATTCATTTGAAGGCTCACCAGTGTCAGTGTAATTAATCTTGGTGGAAAAGTGGTGAACACCAACTGTTACATCCCAATATATGGTATGAAATTATCCACAAACCTGGATTTATAGAAGTGACATTTATAAAAGAAAGCTTTTAACCCTTAAATTTGAGAATTGAAGATAGCCAAAGTCCACTTTTAAATCCATGTCTTGAAAAATATTGTTAACTGCTTAAGAAAAACACATACTTGTCAAAAGAATGAAAACAAATTGGTGTGTATTCCTTTAGACTTTTTTGTCTACATCTACATATGTTATGTATATATTTTTAAACAAAAATGGGACCTTATTCTCTCTCACTATATCTTTATCTTTGAACATTTATTTCTCACTTTTTTTGTTATATTGTTGCTTTTTTAACAGCTATACAGTCTTCCAAGGTGTGAATGGATAGTAACTTATTTAAAACCATTTCCTTATTAATAACGTTTGAAGTATTTCCAGTTTATTGCCATTATAAATGTGCTGTGGGACCTGTTTAATACATACCTCTCCTTGTGCATAAGTGAGTCTGTCTGTGGGACTGATTCCTGCAAGTGGAATTTTTAGTACAAAATAAAGTCTGGTGGATGCTGCCGAATCGTTTTACGAGGAACAACTTAAGTTCCTGGCAAGGGTATCTGAGAGTACCTGTTTTCTCACAGTCCCTGAAAGTTCTCAGTCCTGTTAATCTCTGCTAATTATATAGGTCAGAAAGTGGTATCTTATTTTTATTTTAAAACTCTATTTCTTTAAAAAAAAATTTTTTTTTCTTAATGTTTTTATTTATTTTTGAGACAGAGAGAGACAGAGCATGAGCAGGGAAGGGGCAGAGAGAGAGGGGGAGACACAGAATTGGAAGTAGGCTCCAGGCTCTGAGCCATCAGCACAGAGCCTGATGCGGGGCTTGAACTCACAGACTGTGAGATCATGACCTGAGCTGAAGTTGGATGCTCAACCGACTGAGCCACCCAGGCGCCCCTAGAACTCTGTTTCTTAAAAATAACAATCTGAGTTTGGGAGTTGTAACCTCCTGTCTTCTGAGCAGTTGATCCGATCATTACTGGTTAATCTGCTGGGGGGGAAAAATGTTAACCAACTAAATTAGTACTGAGCCAGGAAGCTTTGCTTCTACTGGAGTTGAAGAATCTTGTGCCCCAAGACATTCGGCTGGTTCAGTATCCCTAGAATACTTCATTATGTTGTTACCTATATTGTTCGAAAATATCAGAAAGTTTGTGAGAAATGTTTCTTATCAGGTGTGCAACCAACTGCTTGAATACAACTTGCTACCCTGGATACAGTGTGCCTTTGCCTTGGCTTGCTGCTTGCAAGTTTTTTCAGGTGTTTTTTGCTCTGAATACCATTGATTCTCAACCTGGGGCAGTTTTGCCCCCTCCAAGGGGCATTTGGCAATGTCTGGAGACCTTTTTGGTTGTCAGAACTCTAGGGGTGGGATTGGGTGCAGGAAGAGAGGTTGTTACTACCTGTGTCTAGTGGTAGGGAGGCCAAGCATGCTGCTAAGTCTCGTGTAATTCCCAGCACATCTGCCCACAGTAAAAATTGTCTGGGCCAAAATATCAGTAGTGCTGAGGTTGAGAAACCTGTCTCTACACAAAGAAAATTAGGGTGGTCAGCCTTACGACTTTCTCATTCCTTCACTTACACTGATTCTTCCCCATTTCTTGGAGCCACATGCCAGCCTTATCTGCGGTATGTCAGGATTCCTTACCTAGAGTGACTGGCAGGTGACTGTGGCTACCCTTGATTACCTTGGGGACTTTGTTGTTAGAATTTCTAGCTTTTCTCACATTTTGCTCAAGGGTAGAGACAGACAGAGTTAGATAGGGCTTGGCAAGGAAGGCCTGGTATAAAGACTCAACTTCTGAAATCTGGTAAGGATTCTGGTAATTTCTGGGCCAGAAAAAGTGGCTATTACTATTTTGCTAGTAAGTACCTTTCCACTTAAATGGAGAAGTCAAACAAACACTTAACCTCCTTCCCTCCAAAACAAACACCCACTCACCCACCCACCACCCAACCAAAACAACAACAACAACAACAAAAACAAACCCCCAAAAAACCCCAACCCAACAAACAAAAACAAAATATCTGATGAACAAGAAGAACCTAAAGTAATTTGCCTTATTCCGCATTTCAAGTTTGTACTTGACCTGGGCTAGCATAAAGAAAACTAACTGGTATGACTGTCCTGAGTGCATTTCCAGTGAAGAGCTGGGAGAGTCCAAAAGAATGTTTTGAGTCATCAGATCCTTTTAAAATGCCAGATTCTTTCCGTGGGGTTAATTTAAACCTGTTGTAACCCTTTAAAAATCTTCACAAGAGGCCTCAGGAGCCATAATGACATGGAATACTGCTTGTGTAGTGGAAATCTTTCTAAAGGGCACCTTTATATTTGGCCATAACTTTTATATCATCAGCCATCATGTAAGAGAAAAACAGATAGGAATTTTTGGGTCCTTAACAGGAAAGAATAGCTGCTTGGGGCAAGAGATTCTCGTGAAGTCATTTCCTTCTGAATTAGAAGGAAAGCTCTCCCGTTGGAAAATAAGGTATATTCTAATTTCTTTTTCCTGAGAATTTAGGTTTGGGCTAAGCATATGAATTGTATATTAAGGTGCAAAAAATTCAGCGTGCTATTTATTTAAGATCTGCCTGTAATTCTTGTTCAGAGGTAGTAAGTTGTAAGTCAGGTGATGGAGGAATAAAGGATGATGATTGGGTTTCTTGTATGACCACAGAGTGAGCTATTCCAGGGCCCAGCAAACAGGAAGTGTCCCCTTTGTTTTTGTTGTCATCCTTTGCTCCCTTTGTTTCTTTGTTGTTATAGTTTAGTGCTCATCCTCAAAAATGTGATGCAAGCCACCTATATAATTTGAGGTTTTCTAGTAGCTAGATTTAAAAAAAGTAGAAACAGATGAAAATAATTTTAAAGTTTTCCTTAACTCAGTATATCTAAAATACCATAATTTCAATATGTAACCAATATAAAAATGAGTTATTTTATATTCTCTTTCTCTCATACTGAGTCTTTGGTTTAAAAAAAAATTTTTTTAATGTTTATTTTTGAGAGAGAGAGAGAGACAGAGCGTGAGCAGGGGAGGAGCAGAGAGAGAGGGAGACACAGAATCCAGAGCAGGCTCCAGGCTCTGAGCTGTCAGCACAGAATCCGACGTGCGGTTTGAATTCAGGAATTGTGAGATCATGACCTGAGTTGTAGTCAGACACTTAACTGACTGAGCCACCCAGGCGCCCTTCTCATACTAAGTCTTTGAAATCTTATGTGTATCCCAGTTAGGATTAGTCATATTCCAAGTGCTCAATAGTCATATGTGTGTTAGTGGTTGCCATATTGATGTATGACTGACAAATAAATATTGCGTATATTTAAAGTTTACAGGAGCTCCTGAGTGGCTCAGTCAGTTAAGTATCCAGCTCTTGGTTTCAGCTCAGGTCATGATCTCGGTGGTTCGTGAGATCCAGCCCTCCGTTGGGGTCTGCACTGACAGTGCGGAGCCAGCTTGGGATTCTCTGTCTCCCTCTCTCTGCCCCTCCCATGCTCATGCCCTGTCTCTCTCTCCTTCTTTCAAAATAAATAAATAAACATGAAAAAAAAAGTTTACAACACGTTTTAATATATGTATGTATACAATCGAGCTAATTAATGTATCTGTCATCTCACATTGTTACCATTTGTGTGTGTGTGTGATGAGAACATTTGAGATCTACTTACCAGATTTCAAGTATGTGATACATTATTTTTAACTATAGTCTGTATTCTCTATATCAGGTCTTCAGAACTTACTCATTTTATAGCTGAAACTTTGTTCTCTTTGACCAACATCTTGCTATTTCTACCACCCTTCCATACAGCACAGTCTTGTACATTAAAAAAAAAAAAATTTTTTTTTTTAAACATTTATTCATTTTTGAGAGAGACAGAGTGTGGGCAGGGCAGAGAGAAAAGGAGACACAGGATTGGAAGCAGGCTCCAGGTTCTGAGCTGTCAGCACAGAGCCTGATGCGGGGCTCAAACCCACGAACCATGAGATCACGACCTGAGCTGAAGTCTGAAGCTTAACCAGCTGAGCCACCCAGGTGCCCCTCGTACAGCACAGTCTTAATTGGTCTGTTTTAATTCTGCAATAATTGTTACTACTGATGAGTTACAGGACATTCAGACTAAGGTGTTTGTATACTAACATATAATAATTTAAGAAACAAATTGTACTTGGTAACTTCAACCACTCTTGTTTGTTATTTTTTTAATTTTACTGGTTTTTGAGAGAGAGAGAGACAGAGACAGAGAGAGACAGAGCGTGTGTGGGGGTGGGGGACAGAGAGAGAGAGAGTGAGAGAGAGAGAGAGAGAGAGGGAGAGAATCTGAAGAAGGCTCCAGGTTCCTGTCTGTCAGCACAGAGCCTGATGTGGGGCTCAAACTCACAAACTGAGAGATAGTGACCTGAGCTGAAGTAGGATGCTTAATCAACTGAACCACCCAGGCACCCGTCAGCTACTCTTGTTTAAAATCAAAATATGTCATGTTTCAGCATTGTAGTTGATGGCATAGATTGGCCCTAACTTCATTGTATTTGTGGCTGCTCACATGCCAATTTTCTAGTGACATGTATTCTTTGAAAACAGGCTTATAGCTGAGAGAAGTGTCATCCAATGAAAAAGAAAATGACTTTCACTTGCATTAAGTTGTAGTGTATTCTGATAGAAGCATTCTAAACCTAAGTGCCATCAGGAAGCTTGTTGATAATTGACGTTAAGAATTTTGGTATTTGGTGACCAACATTGAGTGAGGTGCTATATGAACCCCATGAAGAAGAAAATGGGCTTTATCTTTATTAAAAATTGACAAATTGAAGAGGACTAAATGGGATGTAAACTAAAACTACAGTAAATGAAACTCAGTTTTGAGAAATACAGTTTCTATTGGGTGAGGGTATATGAGAGACTGTGACACTTCAAAAGTGAATCAACAGGGGTACTTGGCAGGCTCAGTTGACTCTTGCTCTCGGGGTTGTGAATTTGAGTTCACACCATGTTGGGTGCAGAGAGATCACTTAAAGATAAAATAGTCACTGCTATTTCTTAAAAAATAAATATAAGTGAATCAATATTTTATGCTCACTTTTTAACTTTTCAAATGTTTGCCAGTGAGCCTGTATTTTTGTAATCAGAAATAAACTACCCCCCCAAAAAAAAATTAAAGAAAAAAAGAAACTAAAGGAAAAAGGAAGCCCAAAACCAACAAGCCAAACTCACCAGTAGTACACAAAAGTGAAGAGATTTGAAGATCTGGATTCTAATCCTGGTTCTGTCATTAACCATCTATATGACTTTGGGCAAGTCAGTTAACCTCTACAGATTTCTTCATCTGTAGAACCTGAGATTACAATTGATTAGGTTCTTTGGGTCTTTTGATCATATGGCAATGCAATTCCATGATAGTTTTCACGTGAGACTTTTGGAGAAGTTTTCAGAAGGAATACATAGCTTGCAGAGAGTCTAGGATCTTCTCCTGAAATCATACACTGAATGAATATTTTATAAGATGCCGCCTAAGAGTCCAGCAGTGTCCCTTAGCTCTAAAGAATTTGAAAGAAATTGTCCTAAGAAGGGGTGGGGGTTGAAGTGGGGATGGAAAAAAGGAATGAAGCAAAAAGATGAGAATGAATAATAGAAATAAAGTGAGTCTGTACATAGTATGGTATAATTTAAAAGGTGCTTTCCTGTTTAGTATCTCATTTAACACCATTTAATATTTTGGAGACATGAGGGAAGTATATAAGGAAGCAGTTGGGATGACGTGAAAGATAAATAAGGAAGAGGAAATTAACGAAGCCTTGAGAATACTATAATAAAGCGGTATTTAGAAGAATGTGAGAAAAGGATATTTGGACTAATTCTGAAAGTACTTAAGAAAATGTGATTGGGTTGCAGTGACATTGTGAATATGGAACCCCAAAATTAAGCCTGAGTGTTAGAAACAACAGGAAGGATTCTTTGACATAGTAAATACACAGAGGGTATACAGTTGAATTTGTTGCTGGGTTTAAAGATGTTTTGAAAGCGGAGTGACCAGTTTTTAAAAATTATTTATTTTATTTTGAGAGAGAGAGAGAGACAGACAGACAGACACGGGACGGAGAGAGAGGGAGACAGAGGATCTGAAGTAGGCTCTGCACTGACAGCAGACAGTCCGATATGGGGCTCGAACTCTGGAACTGTGAGATCATGACCTGAGCCAAAGTCGGATGCTTAACTGACCCACACGCCCCGCAGAGTGACCAATTTGTAAAGTAGAAAAGATTACAAGTTTGATAAGACCTTCCAAACACAGCTATTCCTCCTAGGTTTATGTTGCAGTCTCTGAAATGTTTTTCAGAAGCCATTGGATTGATTTTCAAATGCTCCCATCATTGGCCCTGACCCTATTTCTCCGCACTTATTCCTGTCCTTCCCTTCTGCTTTTGAACAATTTTCAAGCTCCTTTTCAAGTTCCTTCTCCAAATGACTAAGCTGAAGGAGAAAAAACATCTGTTGGCTCTGGAGAAAGACCAAACAGAAGAGTTTAAAAGAAAGGCAGGATAAATTGTTGTAATTGTTTAATTCTTTTATTTTTTAAATCTGATTTCCTAGTAAAATGTATCATTTTTCTGTTATTTTAAAATGTCTTAACAACTTGAGCTAATATTTGTTTTCACTTCAAGTAATGTGTTTAGTTGATGGAAACCCAGGCATTGTGTTAAAATACTCAGAGACTGGTTTCGTATTACTTTTTTGGACGAATGACTTCCTCTGATTCTTTGTAAGGTAGGAACTGTGCTTGTTAAAGGGCCTGAGTACAGGTGGGGCTTTATGGGCAGCTGTATTTCTATTAAGTTATTTGTTAGAGAAACATGTGGGTTTGAGACAGCTCAGCTGTATTCATGTTATGTGTTGGTCTGTGAGGTGCTACAGGAATACAAATATAATTAATTTTTTTTTTCAACGGTTTTTATTTATTTTTGGGACAGAGAGAAACAGAGCATGAATGGGGGAGGGGCAGAGAGAGAGAGGGAGACACAGAATCGGAAACAGGCTCCAGGCTCTGAGCCATCAGCCCAGAGCCTGACGCGGGGCTCGAACTCATGGACCGCGAGATCGTGACCTGGCTGAAGTCGGACGCTTAACCGACTGCGCCACCCAGGCGCCCCCAAATATAATTAAATATAACTCCAGGAGGGCAGATATTATTGGGTCATGTAATCTAGTTAAGTGTGTAAGAGAGGAATAAGCAAGGGACCCTTGCAGCTCACAGGTAGGGAGAGATCACATCAGGCCGCGAGGGTCACCAGGAAACGCTTCATGAAAGAAGTACCATTTGAGAGGGACCTCTAAGGATGGCTGGAGGTAGAGGCTGGAGGGGGAAGGGGCATCTGAGAGGACCAGAGCAGGGAGAATGAAGGCTTGCATAGATCATTTAGCTGAGCCACGGGTAGCAGTTTGAGTGGGGCTTAGAGTCTGAAAGAAGGAGGCAGGAAAGCAAATAGGCTAGGAAAGAAAATGGACAGAGAGGGAAATGGGGGAGTACCGTGGATCTCCTTCTTCTTGAGTTTTATATCCTGGTGTGACCCAAGTGATGGTGTTGCTAAATACTTTGTGATGAGACCGTGTGCAATTTAGCGTACATTTCAAAGTAAGAATATTGGCATATGTACATAATAGATCCTTATGTATGAGCGTGTGTAATTTATTCTGGAAAAGAGTGTTTCTTTTGGGATTTGTGGAGAACCCGTCATTTGTGCAAATGTTTCCTCTTGTGAACATCGTGGAAAAAAAGAATCCTTCCTGGTGGAAGAATCTGTGTGCACGTATGTGTGTGAAACGGAACTAGAGGGGAGGAGAGGAAAGTTGGGAGAGGCAAGGAGGAGAGGGGAGGAGAAGAGAAAAGTGAAAAGCGGTGGGGAGAGCAGAGCTAGAACTATATGTAATCAGGGCACATGTTTGAGAGGAAATGCCTTTGGGGAGGCTTCTCCATCACAAATGTACAACCGTGCAGATTGCAACAAACAATTCCAAGTTATATTTTACTAAAAATGAAAATGCCTGTAGATTTTTATGTCTTTTTTTCTTCCTTAAAAAAAGTAAGAAAAACATGGAAGAGGGCATACATATTTCATAGTTCATCTTGTTGCTAGTATGTTTTTATTCGAATACCGTAACAGTACTCGCTCTTCTGTGAATTAGAGAGAGCTCAGCCCAGAAATCTACAAAAGGAATTGATGCTTCATTTGGATAGAACATTTACTTTTGTAAAAACAAAGCAGGTGAAAAGGCTATTTAAAGAAACAAACTGTTGAGTGAAGATATAATTGCTTCGGGAGAAAGTTTTTCTTTTCCTTTTTCTTAAAGTGCCCAAACGTTATTTATTTTTAAAATGAGAAGCACTGTCACATTGTTGCTTCCTATTGGGAGTTGTCAAAAGTGCACCCTCCGAGGAGAAATGAGCAAACTTGCCCAGTTTGCTGGGAATAGCTTTTCTTTGCTTCCTTGGCCTTCTGCAAATTTATTTATTTATTTATTTATTTATTTATTTATTTATTTATGTTGATTTTTTTTTTCAACGTTTATTTATTTTTGGGACAGAGAGAGACAGAGCATGAACGGGGGAGGGGCAGAGAGAGAGGGAGACACAGAATCGGAAACAGGCTCCAGGCTCCGAGCCATCAGCCCAGAGCCTGACGCGGGGCTCGAACCCACGGACCGCGAGATCGTGACTTGGCTGAAGTCGGACGCTTAACCGACTGCGCCACCCAGGCGCCCCGCAAATTTATTTATTTATTTATTTATTTATTTATTTATGTTAATTTTTTTTTTTCAACGTTTATTTATTTTTGGGACAGAGAGAGACAGAGCATGAACGGGGGAGGGGCAGAGAGAGAGGGAGACACAGAATCGGAAACAGGCTCCAGGCTCTGAGCCATCAGCCCAGAGCCTGACGCGGGGCTCGAACCCACGGACCGCGAGATCGTGACTTGGCTGAAGTCGGACGCTTAACCGACTGTGCCACCCAGGTGCCCCAAGCCTTCTGCAAATTTAAAAGAAATGATTGGCTTATATGTTTTCGTTGTGAATTATTGAAATACTAGGCTGTAAAAATTGAACTCTGTGGTGGCCTGGTCATGTTTTTGAACTTCTCTTGTATCTTTTACTACCCTGAGAAAATTCTGAAGGACTTAGCAAATATACTTGGCCTAGGTTTAGAACCTTTTTTGTGCCTGGCCTTCCTGATCTTTTTTAATGGGTTCTGAGTACTTCTGTTTGGTTTGAATTATACCATTGTTTCTTGTGGTTCTGAAAACTATCTGTAATAGCCTCATTCTTGTCATTGGCTCATTTTTAGGAGCTGCTTTTTGCTTTTGGGCAATCGTGGGCATTTGATGCAGTGCATGTTTGGGACATATGAAAAATATTAATCATAGTGTTGATGCAAGCTAGTTCTTTCTGAAAAGGGGAATGATTAGAAATCCTCAGTGGTCTTTTTTATACTTGATATCGTGTGTGTGTGTGTGTGTGTGTGTGTGTGTGTGTGTGTTTGTGTGTGTTTGAGTGTAAGAAAGAGAAAGGGAGAGAGAGAGAGGGAGAGAAGGAGAGAAAAGGATCACCTATTCTGGTGTCTTCCACTCTCTCTGAGTACTCAGTCTTTATTTCCAGGCTAGCATTTTCTCCAGTCCAGACCTGCGTTTCTGGCTACCCCTTGGTTGCTCTCACAGGCACTTCAAATTCCATGTGCCCGAGATCTCTCTAGAATCTCTTCTTTTTGAGTTTCCCCATTTTAGTGAGTGGCACCATCCCCTCCTTTGCGGCCCAGGCCCTGTCTGTTGGAGCTCCGACAGAAAGCTGGAGTCTTTCTACCTCCAGCTGCTTAATAGCTTTTTGAGTCTGTCCTGCCTTCTCCTTTCCCCATCGCTGCTTTGCTCTTTGGTTTCTTGCCTGGTTTCTTGTGAAGTCACCTTTTAGAGTTACCTGCGTGAGCTCTGTGTATCACAGCTCTGTGGTAGAGAGCTCCATTGGCTACCCTCCTCCCGCATAGAACATGGAAACCTTCTGATTGGACCCCTGCCTGCCTCTCTCCTGGCTGCCTCCTCCCCCTTAACATTCCTAGGCTCCATCCAGGGGACGCTGCCTCTTCCCAATGTTCTGGGCCTTTGGTCTTCTGGGTGCCCTCACACGTGCTGTTCTCTGGGCGTGGAGAGCTCTTAGTCCTTTGTGCCTCTGGTCAGCTTCTCTTATTCTTTTAACCATTGGCTCAGATGTCACCTCCTCCAGGAGGCAAAATTAAGTCCCTCCTCCTCCACATTCTCAGGGAAGCTTGATCAAATCTTATGTGGTACTTATCCCCTTGATGTCATAATCATGTAAATGGCTATCTTCTGGCCCCTCTTTGTGTCCCTTTCCTTGCTTTGCTTTTTCTTTTTCCTATTGCTGCTTAACCTCTTTTAACATACCATATAATGCTCTTATTTATAATATTCCCTATGCCCCCATGCTGGAATTCCACTGGGGTAGGGATTGTTGTCTCTCTTGCCTGATACATAGAAAATATTGAGAAATATTTGGTGAAGGAATGTGTACTTGTATGTCAGCGCCCAGCTCACAGCAGGCAGTGGATAAATTAAACTGTTGATGAGCAGTTTATTCCATTAGACTTTCTAGGGGGTGTGATGCTTTGTACCTTTGTCTGGTACTTAGATGTAAATTTAATTAAATACTTTTTAGGATTTTCATGTGTTCAAATAAATGTGTCCTTTTGTAAAGGGTTGGCTTACTCTGTGTATCAGTTTCAGATATCCTAGTCAGCTAGATGTCTTTTGTGCCCCACTTATATCACTGCCTTTTCTTAGATAAGCCAACACTCAACAACTGAACAACTGAAAATATTTCATCAGAGTTTAAGCTTTCAGAATACCGTCCTTGTAGAGTCCAAAATCATACATGCCCCAAGGCAGCAGTTTCGAACATTTTTACTCATATAAGCTCGAAAGAACTTTGTAAGACAATGAATTTTTGCACTGATTCGAGAAGTTTTTCTGGTATGTTTAGATAATTGCATAGCATGTAACTTCCAGGATATGGTAGATACTGGCATTTAGAGAATGTCAGAGAAGCTGGGTGGTGCATTCAGAGAAGGTACGTGGGGGTTCATTATACTGGTCTTTCTACATTTGAATGTATTTTAATATTTACATAACAAAAAGTAAAACAAGACAAAGCAAACATACTTTGTAGAAAGGGTTCCCACGTGTTTTCTGATTTGAGGCCACTGTCCTTTGATGCTACTAATAACATTAGTCTTAGTGCTTTTAGCGAAATAAGGCATGCTTTTATGTAGAATCAAGTGAAATTTCCAGTATTTGACCATCTTTAACCTGTAAAAATGACAGTTTCATATGATTCAACCTAATAATATTTGATTGGATGTATTGGTTTTTCCCTTTGCATCAGTTTCGTTTCACTCATTGGAACAGAGCTTGGTGGTTCAAGGAGAATTTTTTCAGGCTCTTTAATCCTCAAACACTATCTTTTTTAGTTTTGTCAAAAAGCATTTTCATTTGCTGTCAGTACAGTGTTGGGTGCCATTAAGACCGAGTTAAACATGCAGCCACTTCTTCCTTTATTGTATCAAAGACTTAAGTTGCATTTTGTTCAGCTCTTTATTCCTAAGTGTGGGCAAACAGACCGGTCAGTTAATGTAGTGACGTGTTGAGTGAACAGAAGAGAATGTTGGGGCCAGACAGATGGAGCTGTCACCTGAGTAGTACCTGACAAGTTGACTTTAGAGAGAAATTAATCTTCTAAAGAGCTCAGAATATGTCTCTGTGTTTTTGTCTTTGTTGCGAAGTATCGGAATGACAGACTGGGGACAGATACTTAATGTTTTTTTTTTTAGCAGAAAGAGGTTGGGATCTAGAGAAGTTAAGTGATTTAATCTGCTGTCATGGTAAGTCAGTGTAGAGTCGGGTTCTCGTGAATTCTCGTTCATGCCACATACCCTAGACTAGTCGTTCTCAAAATGTGTTGCCCTGGCTGGCTTGGCCGTTGTCACCCAGAGTTTTCTGTCCCTCTAGTTACATGTGTTGATTTTATATTTGTTAATTTAATAGAGAATATTAAGCATTTAATGTACTTTTTGCTGAGTGAGGCATCACCCACCATAAATTGCAACAAAACTCTGGCTCCTGTGTTAAATAGATCTAACCTCTGAATGTTCTTTTTGGAGAGCTCAATGAAGAGTTTGTCCAGGGTACAGTATGCTTTGATACTTCACCCTCACTATAGAGAACCTCATATATATGTTCTACAATTATTTTATGGTGACTCACAAAGTAATTATGATGTTTGGAAATGGTCTTGAATTCATAGTAATTTTTTTGTTTTGAGTGGGAAGAGAAAAGCTGCCATGGTTTATCACTACTAAGTTGTGTGATTTTAGTTTCACCTGAGTTTGGTAGGAAGACTTTCTTGGTGCAGTTCTGGATGTATGTGTCAAGCTATGGGTTTCATGTAGGTACCATACCAATAGATACAATTAAGGCTGGGCAAAGATTTTTCTCTTTTCATGATTTTTGATACAGATATATGTACATCTCAGATCCCATTTAGTTAACATACCTTTATTTCACCTTTAAGGAAATATGCAAGATCACATTACAGTAAGACTGTCCTGGAAAATCTAGGATGCTGTTTTTCTGATTGGTGCTACTTGCAGTAAATTCATTTTACATCCTGACTCCCAACACACACACACACAATTGCAAGGGTGTACATGTAACTAGTATTAAAGTTAAATGAAGTAGAACATAATTGTACTTATTATGTTAGATGCACTTGTTTCTTTTATGTTGTATTCTCTCCTACTTCATTAAAAAAAAAAAAATAATGGCGTTAAAAAATAAAAAAAAATATGGTGTTGTAGCTCCCTGAATTGAGTTTGAAAAAACAATGAAACAGGACATATTGTTATTGTACGTATGGCATAAGTGCCTTCTAGAAGGAATTTTGGCAAACTGTTGAATATCATTTCTTCTGCTGATTAATTCTGTATAATCTCTCCTTTGTTCTTCCCTTCCTCTGGTATTTAAGGGCTAGTCTGTGCCAGGCCCTGTACTCAGTGCCTAAGGCAGATACAGTCCCTACCCCCTAGGAGATTGTATTCATAATCATGACAATGATAACTGTCACCTACGGAGCCACCCACAAGGAGATTATAGTAACAATACCAATAGCTACCACTTATTAAGTGCCTATTACTTGCTAAGTGTCGCACATTCTGTTTTATTTGTCACCAACGCTTGCTAGGAGGGTGGTATAATTCTCCCATTGGTGAGGAAAGGAGGCAGCATTTAATCAGTGAGGGAACCAGGATTCTCCTCCAAGTATGTCAGATTCCAGTATGCTTTTTGCTTTCCACTGGACTGTTCTGCTTCCTTGTTGAATTTCTCTGGGTTTCAATTTCCCTGTTCTCACAAAAAGAAAGATTGGGTGTTGGATATTAGGTTGCTAAGGACTAGAGGTGGTCATTTGACAGGCTGTTGTTTAACAGGTTGTTTGAAAACAGTAGTCTCCATGTTCAGTGCTACAGGGTAGGTATCTACATCATAAAAAAAAAAAAAAATCAGTTTGCCCTTCTTTGGTCTCCTTATTAGATGACCAAGTATCAAATGAACCAAGTATTGAATGAAACTGAGTCATGTCTTGTTTTTTGTCGCTATTATTTCCACATTTGAGGCAGGAAAACCGCTTAAAATGCGTATCAGCTAAATCATAATGATTCATTTGCCCTTGTTTTGCTTAAGAGCAATCCTAATTGAAATTTATCGTTTGTCTTACATAGATTTTTTTTTGGTTTTTAACTGTAGCGTATGTGTTTATGGAGCACTTTTTCAGTAGGATCCATAGTAGTGGATAGGTTAGAGACTCCTGGCCTGCCTTAAAATGAAGATTTGCGTTTATTTGGCATTTGATTTTTACAGATAGATAATGTGTTAACTTCTCTTTCCCTCTTTTTCCTTATTTCTTCTTCTCTGATCCCATGTCCTTTTCCTGTCACCTCATTTTTTTTTTTTTAAACATAAATGAATCCGTAAAATGATAGAAAAATATATAAACACAAAGACTATAACACAAACCTTTGGGCAGCTGTCATTTAACTTGCTCACTCTTTCCAAAAGCTTTGAGTTTCTTTTTCTTTTGGAAGTATTGCCTGTTGATCTATTTCCTGCCCTCTTCCCGGTTTTCTTTTGCTCTCCTCATTCTGTTTTCCACCGTTTTCATTTTACTGGATTGTTGTGAAGATCGAATAATACCGGTAGTAACTACCAGTATTTATGGAGTGTTTATCATGTGCCAGCCGTTGTTCTGAGCGCTTTACTTAAATTAGCCCATTTCCACCCGCAAACGGTGAAGAAAGGCTGGTGCTGGGTTTCTCCCTAGCTGCCACTGTGACTTTGGGCAGAATAGTTGGTCTCTGTAGTTCCTTCACTTGTAAAGTGTGGTGTTGTGAGATAACTTCTGTAAACCACATAGAACATTGCCCGACTCACCATCCAGGCTCAATAAATGCAAGCAGCCGTTATGTTTTTTGTTGTTACTGTTGAAGCAGGTTGGCAGTTCCTGGAATGTATTGAATGCTCAGTACGTGGTAGTTATTCATATTATTTAATAATACTGCACTGCATATTTGCTTTTAGAGGATGTATTGAGTTTGGCTGAGACAGATGTGAAGTAGTAATATTCTTATAAGCTGTCTTAATTTCTAATGAGAATGGTTTTCTTTTTTATGAAGTGATACTGATGCTGATATTCCATGGCTGTGATCCAAATACTTAGTAGATATTGTGGACTTTCATAAAGGATGCTTGAGAACAGCCCATTGTATTAAATGAGGAGTGGGGAGAAGATTTGGTGCTTACAAATAAGCATTTTCTTTCTTTATTTCTTAAATATTTTATTTTTATTTATTTATTTATTTTTAAAAATTTTTTTTTTCCAACGTTTATTTATTTTTGGGACAGAGAGAGACAGAGCATGAACGGGGGAGGGGCAGAGAGAGAGGGAGACACAGAATCGGAAACAGGCTCCAGGCTCTGAGCCATCAGCCCAGAGCCTGACGCGGGGCTCGAACTCACGGACCGCGAGATCGTGACCTGGCTGAAGTCGGACGCTTAACCAACTGCGCCACCCAGGCGCCCCTTAAATATTTTATTTTTAATGGGGCACCTGAGTGGCTCAGTCAGTTAAGCGTCCGACTTCGGCTCAGGTCATGATCTTGCAGTCTGTGGGTTCGAGCCCCGCGTCAGGCTCTGTGCTGACAGCTCAGCTGGAGACTGCTTCAGATTCTGTGTCTCCCTCTCTCTCTGCCCCGACCCCACTCACGCTCTCTCTCTCTCTCTCTCTCAAAAATAAATAAACGTTAAAAAAAAAATTTTTTTTTAATATTTTATTTTTAAGTAATCTCTATACTAAAATGTAGGTCTTGAACTCACAATCCTGAGATCAAGAGTCACATGCTTTACCAACTGAGCCAGCCAGGCACTCTGAATAAGCATTTTATTTTTTTAATTAAAAAAAAAAAAAAGCTGACTTATTTTTTTTGAGAGAGGGGTGCTTGGGTGGCTCAGTCCCTTAAGCGTCTGACTTCAGTTCAGGTCATGATCTCATGGTTCATGGGTTTGAGCCCAGTGTTGGGCTCTATGCTGGCAGTGAGGAGTTTACTTGGGAATCTCTCTGTCTCCCTCTCTTTCTGCTGCTCCCCAATTCATACACTCTTTCTCTCTCAAAATAAATAAACTTAAAAAAATAAGTATTTATTTTGAGAGAGAGCTTGTGCACACAAGTGGGGGAGGGGCAGAGAGAGAGGGAGAGAATCCCAAGCAGACTATGTGCTGTCAGCACAGAGCCTGATTCGGGGGCTCTATCCCACAAAATGTAAGATCATGACCTGAACTGTAATCAAAAGTTGGACACTTGACTGGTTGAGCCACCCTTGCGCACCCCTCTAAATAGGCATTTTAAAATGGAGGTGTATTAGGGGCACCTGGGTGGTTCAGTCGGTTAAGGGTCTGATTACGATCGGCTCAGGTCCTGATCTCACGGTTTGTGAGTTCGAGCCCCACATCGGGCTCTGTGTCGACAGCTCAGAGCCTGGAGCCCGCTTCAGATTCTGTGTCTCCTGCTCTCTGCCCCTCCCCCACTGTGTGTGCATGCTCTCTCTCATGCTCTCTCTGTCTCTCAAAAATAACTGAAAACATTAAATTTTTTTATAAATTCTGTTTTAAAATCATTTTTTATGTTTAAAAGTGTTTAATACTTCGCAGTCTGAATCCATTCATCTTGTTCTTTAATGTATCATAGAGTATCTTTTTACTCAGGTTAGTGTTAAATATAGGATCTTATTTATGAATGTCATGAATAGGTAACTTATACATTGCCTTATGGCTACTAATTGTCAGTAGGTTTGACATCCATGGAACTTCTGAGATATGATGGAAACACAGTGACCACTAGCAGCCTTATAATGGGATCTGTGTACTCATTAAGGAAAATACTACAGTGACATAATGAATGAAATGTCAAAATTGGTTTTCTAGTAATATATCAGTATAGTAGGACATCAGGTGCCTTAGAATTGGTAATCATAGTATGATTAATATTAATATAACTTGAGTGAATAGTTGAGTCTGTTTTAAAGGTCCAAATGTGGTATGTGATGTTTGAACCAATTCCAGCAGGGATTTGAAACCCCTTTATCAAAGGCTGTATTAATATAAATGTTAGTGGAAGGAGCAGCGGACTTCTTTTAGTGCCTAAGACCTAGATTTGAATGTGGTCGTCGTGACTCTATGTATGATTTTGTGCAAATCACGCATCTTTGGCGCAGTTCAGGTTCCTCGGTTGCAAAATGAGTGTCGGACTTAGCCAGCCTCACTCATAGGTTTGTTGGGATTGTTGAGTGAAATAATACCTTTCGAGAATGCTGGAGAAACTTAGGAGTACTCTACAGATGTAAATTAGCATCAGTTCTACCTTCAAACGTAAGGGCATTGTTTGCGGAGTGCTCTGTCTCCAGCTTGTGTTTATGGTTTTACTTTTTTTTGTTTGGGTTCATCAATGGTAAGTACAAGCTTTAAGAATCATAATCATCTATTTTTTTGACCACTAATTGAAGTGAATAATGTATGCATTTGTGTCTAGCTGTGTAGACATAGGCATATGATAACAGTGCTGTTCATGACACTACGGTCAAGCATTTGTCAGAGTTTCCACTGTAAACTTCCTTCTGGATGTTTTTTCATTTTAGCTTGGCTTTCCTGTGGGATAAAATTACAGGGCCTGAATGTTTTGGGATGGAAACTTTTTTTCTTTTTTTAATAAGGAATGAATGCATGCTACTAAAAACTATGTGCGTTTTCTTGCATTTTATAACATTTTATCATAAAAGTCTTAAAAGTACTGATATGTATTTTTTCTTTCTTTTTTTTTTTTTTTTTTTTTTTTTTCAACGTTTATTTTTATTTTTATTTTTTTTTTAAATTTTTTTTTTTCAACATTTATTTATTTTTGGGACAGAGAGAGACAGAGCATGAACGGGGGAGGGGCAGAGAGAGAGGGAGACACAGAATCGGAAACAGGCTCCAGGCTCTGAGCCATCAGCCCAGAGCCTGACGCGGGGCTCGAACTCACGGGTCGCGAGATCGTGACCTGGCTGAAGTCGGACGCTTAACCGACTGCGCCACCCAGGCGCCCCTCAACGTTTATTTATTTTTGGGACAGAGAGAGACAGAGCATGAACAGGGGAGGGGCAGAGAGAGAGGGAGACACAGAATCGGAAACAGGCTCCAGGCTCTGAGCCATCAGCCCAGAGCCCGACGCGGGGCTCGAACTCACGGACCGCGAGATCGTGACCTGGCTGAAGTCGGACGCTTAACCGACTGCGCCACCCAGGCGCCCCGTATTTTTTCTTTCTTTAGTGATTAAAAATGTATTAGATGTTGTGACTCCATACTCATAAAGTTTTTCTTTGGTGTTGGAGTTTCTCCTCTTAAAATGACCACTGTCTTCAATGTATTTATCCAAGTTAAAAGGATGTAAATCATTTTATGAGCTACTGGAAGATACAAAGAGCAATGATATCTTGAATGAACATATGGATACCTATACCAAGTTAAGAAAAAATGAACTGCTTATAATTTATACGCTTAATCCTTAGACCTTCATTAGTAAATGTATTCATTGGTCTTTGTTTTAAATTTTAGTAAAGTGTTTTTGGAGACAGGCCAAGACTTAGAAGACCCCTCATATCCACTGACCGTCTTCTAATGGATGACTGGTTTCTTGTCTCTGGTCTCAGATGACTGGACTGAGTGGCCACTTGACCCAAGACGATCCGATCAATAGGCAGGCCTTTGGTTTTGGCAGTAATCTGGCCCAGAGACTCTAGTCAGCAGAGATGAGAGTGACTTGATGTACCAATCAGAACACTAAGTTTGACCTTGGCATAGAGCCATTGAAGGAAGGAATAGAAGCTGAAGACACAAGAAAAAAGAGGGTGTGTTAATGCTGGGGTCATAGCATAGGATTCCGCAAATTCTTGCTGTTATGTGGTTCTGCTTTTACCAATGCTTTACTGAAGTGACTCTTATCAAGGTCACCTCCAAATCTGATGGACTTATGTCTGTTAGCAGCATTTGATACTTATCTGCATTCTCTTTGTGGAAACCTACTCTTCTTTGGCTTCTGTGATACTACTTAGGTTTTCTTTCTACATCTGGTGGTTTCTTCTCATTCTCTTTGATAGTTCTTTCTCCTCTCTCAACTTGTATGGGTTGGATTTTTTTGGGGGGGAGGGCTCCCTGTGCTTCATTTTCTGCACTCTCACCATGGGTGATCTCATTTATCCCGTTGGCTTTAAGGCCATTTATATACCGTTGGCTCTCATACTTCTGCCTTTAGCTTTGACCTTACTTACTTCAAACTTTGGTCTTATATATGCAATTACTGACTGGACATCTTTAGGTATATGTTTCCCAGACATCTCCAACTTAACACATTCTCAGTGGAACACTTGATTTCCCCACCAAACTATCTCTTCTTTTACTTGATAACTCCTCTATTCACCTAGCTGTTCAAACCAGACAGCTGAGTCATCTTTGAGTCCTCTGTGTGTCTTGCCTTCTATTCACCGTCATACTTTGCCCCAGAATCATTACTGTCAGCAAGTACTGTTGCTTCTGCCTCCAGTAGTTATCTCTAATTTGTCCACTTTGCCGTTATTGTGACTCTGTAGCAGTAGTCCCCAACTGGTTTCCCTGCTTCCCTTGAATGAATTGAGTTCATTCAGTTCATAGCAAGCAGAGTGATCTTTTTAAAAACACAAATCATATGCTGTGTCTCTCCCTCAGGTTTTAATGCTACCATGTTTTTTCACTGCATCTACAGTTAAACCCAAACTCCTGACCTTTTAATATTCTCTTCATCTTGGCTTTTTTCACACAATTTTCCTGACATTGCTAATTAAAATTTAATATTAAAATCAAATGCGTATGGGTTTATACTTCTGAGTTTCCAAAAACTTGAATGGACTTGGTTTTTCCCCCTTTTATCTTTTCTCCTTTTTCTTCTTATTCTTTCTCCTAATTTAATAAAATCACACCTTCCTTGGGGCACCTGGCTGGCTCAGTCAGTAGAGCATGTGACTCTCGATCTCAGGGTTGTGAGTTCAAGCCCCACATTGGGTGTGGCGCCTGCCTACATACATACATACATACATACATACATACATACAAAAGTTACACCAAAAGTGAATCACAACTAGCTCTTAGCTGCCCAAGTCTTTGAACTGATTAGGTATCTCTCAGACCTCCTTGATAACTGGATTGTTTCATTAGTGTCAGGGGAATTTCTTCAAGGCTACTGGAGAAGTTTTTCTGATTAAATAGGTCATACACTATTATCATTGGAAGAAGCATGGAACTGTGTGTGTGTGTGTGTGTGTGTGTGTGTGTGTGTGTGTGTGTGTGTGTCTTTAAGTAGGTTCCATGTCCAGTGTGGAGCCCAACGTGGGGCCCAAACTCATGACCCCAAGATCAAAACCTGAGCTGAGATCTAGAGTTGGATGCCCAACTGACTGAACCACCCATGTGTCCCTACTTTTTGTTTTTGGTGACCATTCATTCACCTTCTTGGTTCTGTGTCCCATTACACACTGAGCTTTCTGCCTCATTGTCAGGTTTTCTTCATTTTGTCTCTAACTGTCCCACGGTTCCATTAAAAATTTTATTTTTTTAATGTTTATTCGTCTTTTGAGAGAAAGAGAGAGTACAAGTTGGGGAGGAGCAGAGAGAGAGGAAGGAGCAGAGAGAGGGAGACACAATCTGAAGCAGGCTTCAGGCTCTGAGCTGTCAGCACAGAGCCCTACGTAGGACTCAAACCCACGACGGCGAGATCATGACCTGAGCTGAAGTCTGATGCTTAACCAACTGAGCCACCCAAGCACCCCCACCATGGTCCCATTTTTAACCTTCTGTTCTTTGTTGTCCATTTGGTCTGTTATTGTTGTATCTGTTATTTGCTCTATTCCTTTGACTTTCACCTTACTAGGAAAACTCTAAAATCTCTACTCTCAGAGGCGCGTGGTGGCTCAGTTGATTAAGCATCTGACTTTGGCTCAGGTCATGATCTCACAGTTTGTGAGTTTGAGCCCGCATCAGGCTCTGTGCTGACAGCTCAGAGCCTGGATCCTGCTTCGGATTCTCTGTCTCCCTCTCTGCCTCTTCCCTGCTTATTCTCTCTCTCTCTCTCTCTCTCTCTCTCTGTCTTTCTCTCAAAAATAAATAATAAAATATTTAAAAGAAAGAAAGAAAGAAAGAAAGAAAGAAAGAAAGAAAGAAAGAAAGAAAAAGAAAAAGTAAATCTCTCCTCCCTAGGTTATAGCCCCATGTTGCCAAAACTATCTTGCACTAATCTGCACAAACTGTCTTGTTAAACTGACTTCTCTGTCATGGGCTTCCATTTTTACTAGCGTATCATCCTCCAAACCTGGAAGCATTAGTAATTTTTGACTGCCTTTCCTTTTCGTTACATCTGATATGACAAAATATCCTCTTGCTTTCATCTTTTAAAGGTATCTCAGACTTCCTTTTCTAGTGTTCATCCACTGCCATCAGCTTAGGATAGGCCCTTGTAATTCTTCACGCTTGGCTTTGGTGACAGTGTTTTCGCACATTTGACTGCCTCCCTCTGAAGCTCCCTACAGCACTTACTTACTACTAGCCCAACATATCTCTGTGGTCACTACATGAAACCTAGATTAGTCCGCATTTTTTAAGGTCCTTCATGGCCGGGTTTGTTTGAATTCTTCACTCTTGTTTCCTCTTACCCCCAGTCCACTGTCTCCTCTGCCTAGGCATGCATATCTTCTCACATTTCACCTTGTAATGTGCTCGCTCTTAACCTCCAAGCTCTTCCTGCCTAAGATGTCTTCTTACATGTCCTGTGTTTATCCGTTGTCCTAGTCATGCTTCCCTTCAGTCCCATTACTGTCTGGGAGCAGTTCAACCTACTGCATGTCTTCTTGACCTTAGGCTGTGCCAGTGACAACAGTGGGTTGTTATCAGAATGTAGAGGGGATCAACAGATATCAAGTGTTCCAGAACAGTTAAACAGCTAAACCTCTGTGTCCTTACATTTCCTTTAAGTAAATTAAATCCAAACAGAAAGAATGTTGAAGTCTTTACATAAAGTAAGGCAGGTTAGGCGCAAAGGAAAATGTTGGAAGGCCATAGAAGACTTAAAGTCATCAAGTGTTTGAGAGACTTACCACCGCCAAAAGTATTAACAGAAGTAACAAGCCAGCTAGAGCATCTGTATAACCCCTAGTAGCTGCATTTTACTTGGTGCAAAGTGGAGGGAGATGACTGAACTCATGTCTGATTCTGTTTGTATCATAGGCTCTATTAGGAAGATTAACCTTTCCAGATGGTCCCTCTAGTGTATGTTGTAGGTATTAAATGAAAAAACAGCAGTGGTTAGTGATAAGCAAACTCATGTTACCCTTTAGCAGAGGTGATAGAGTTGTACAAGTTGCAGATCGCCTGGGTCTGAGGCTCAGCAGGGCCCCTTTCTAGCTATGTGAAAGTCACGAAATACCTCCAGGACTCAATATACGACACGTAAAGTAAGGATGATAATAAATCCCACTTCGCGGCACTGTGGAGAGGATTAAATGAGTTAATACACGTAAACTGCTTAGAACAATGACTGTCTCAGAGTACGTGCTTATTAAGTTTTTACTATTATTACGTATAGATGATATGACTGGGAAAAGATGACTCATTCCAGATTTTCAGAAAGGACTATTTGTTGTGAAACAGGAAATGGCTCTTCCGAATGTGTGTCTTTTTTTCATGCCTGATCTGTCCTTGGTGCCCCTTGTTTATTTTGACTTATTCATTCATTAACAAATATCTTGTAACATTGTTTATAGTGTTGCAGATCCTTAAAAGAGCAGGTTGTAGAAGGTCGTGGTATTTTCAAAGAGGACAGATGCTGAAAAAGACTGTAGTGAGGGTTGTGTGAATGAGGGTGTTCTGGTCCAACTGGAACCCCCCCCCCCCCCCCCCCCCCCGCTAATATCTGTTGATAAAGGTGCCTTATGATCCTGTGAAAGTAGATTAGTTGTCGCTTGAGGGGCTGTAAGTAATTTGCCCATTTTATGTCTGAAATTCCCATGGTTAAAATTTGGCCATCAGATGAAGCTATTTTGTTATTGTTTCTGTGAAGTCTTTGCAAAATTATAAATACGTTTCTTTGGAGGGATAAATGCATTGTCCTTTTAGCAGCCAAGGTAGTCAGCCAGTCATATTTTCAGAAAGCAAGTGCAGATTTTTGTAGGTGTGGAAAGGACATGAGCACAGGTGTGATTGTGGTGGAAATACTGGGTGCCTTGTGGGGGAAGGGGGTTGGAGGTGGGCTGTAAAAAGGGAGGTAGAGGAGGGGGACATTCATTGCTCTGACGCCCACATGCCTACTGCCACCTGTGTCTGTCTAAATCAATGTCAAAGAACTATTTTATTTGATGTAAAATTTACTGTACTTTCTGGTTCTATGTGATGCAGCTGCTCTACACCATTGCTAATAAAACTAAATCCCATGCCGCCTCAGTTTTTATATCTGTAAAATGAGAATATTAATGCCTACCTTGCGGGATTTTTATAGGGCTCCAGAACACTGTAGGTCCTCGCCAAGAGCTTTTTCCTTTCCTGTCTCTCAACTTGGTCCGTGAAATTTAGATACTTAATAGCATTTTCTTGCTCTTATTTATATTATATATGTTAATCTTACTGCCCACCAGACTGTAAATTTCATTGTGGATAAGTACCTTTTCTTCCCCCTCCATTCTGTGTCTCATGTGCTCTTATAGTGCCTTTTACTTTTTTTTTTTTTTCCATTTATTTTCCTTTCATTCTTTCATTCCTTTTTTCTGTTTTACAGTAATTTATATGACTATTTAATTAGATTTTCTTCCTTTTTGGTCTGTAAGCTTCCTGAAGGCTAGTATCTTATTTGATTTTGCTGAGAAATGTAAATTACGGCCTAGACCCATGCCTGGCATGCAAAAAGTGTTCTGTAAATATTTGTGGAATAAATGAACGGATGATTGATCATTAAGTTAAACATAGTAGGTTCTAAGCAAATACTTGTTCTGGGAAGGTTGAAACTACGTATCATACTCCTTCCAGACGTAGCCTGAAGCCTTGTAAGAGGCTGTAAAAATTTTGCAGAATTTTAGCTAATGCCTTAGATCTTTAAATAACAGGGTGTGTGGAAAAGAGAAAAGGTTTACAGAATACTTTGAAGTGGTTTAGTACTTCATGATATTTTAGTGGGAGGTCAATAATGTTTGTTATGAATATGTTGTTATTATAAGAAACTCTTAAGTGTAAATTACTATTATTTTAGTTAAGATTTAGAAGTATTTTTTTTTTTTAATTTTTTTTTTTTCAACGTTTATTTATTTTTGGGACAGAGAGAGACAGAGCATGAACGGGGGAGGGGCAGAGAGAGAGGGAGACACAGAATCGGAAACAGGCTCCAGGCTCTGAGCCATCAGCCCAGAGCCCGACGCGGGGCTCGAACTCACGGACCGCGAGATCGCGACCTGGCTGAAGTCGGACGCTTAACCGACTGCGCCACCCAGGCGCCCCCCAAGATTTAGAAGTATTAACATCTTTGAATGCTAATATGAAAATTTAGATTCGAAGGACAAAGCTGTCAAACATTGTTTTGTTTCCTTTGCAAACTTTGCATCAGCCTGATTATATCTTTAAAAAGTTAAAAAATATTTTTTTAATGTTTTTAATTTTTTTTTGAGAGAGAGAGGGAGAGAGAAAGAGAGAGAATATGCAAACGGAGCAGAGAGAGAGGGAGACAGAGAATCCGAAGCAGGCTCCAGGCTCTGAACTGTCAGCACAGAGCCTGACGCGGGGCTCGAACTCCATAACTGCAAGATCATGACCTGAGCCGAAGTCGTACACTTAACCGACTGAGTCACCCAGGCACCCCTGAAAAAGTTTATTCTGAAAGAGAGAGAGAGAGCATGCATATGCACGAGTGGTAGAGGGACAGAGAGAGGGGGGGTGAGAATCCCAGGCAGGCTCTGTGCTGTTAGCAAGGAGCTGTACACAGGGCTTGATCTCATGAACCGCGAGATCATGACCTGAGCCAAAATCCAGGGTTGAACGCTTGACCTGCTGAGCCATTCAAACGCCCCCAAACCCGATTACATCTGAAGTGAGGTTTGAGGATGTCTGAGAACCGGGTGTGACCTGATCTTGGCAGTGCTTCTCCAGACTGTTGAATTCTTCATAAATGTTTGCTTTTCTGTTCCGAAGACTCTGTTAGTCTGTCATTCATTCATCCAAATGCTACGTCCCTTCGTCCTCCAGGACTCTGGCACATTGCTGGTGCATGTCCTGGCGCCCGAATTACCCACACATCAAACTGAGTCAGTGCCTTCACCTTTCCTACAGTCACATTACCGTTTTACTTGGAAGTAATCGCACTGGATATTAGTAGGATGAGCCCAATCTTTTTTTTTTTTTTTTTAATGTTTGTTTATTTTCGAGAGGGAGAGAGCGAGAGAGAGAGAGAGAGAGACAGAAAAGGAGAGAGAGGAGAGTGTGGGGGAGGGGCAGAGAGAGAGAGACACACACAGAATCCAAAGCAGGCTCCAGGCTTTGAGCTGTCAGCACAGAGCCTGATGTGGGACTGGTTCTCTCATGAACCATGAGATCATCACCTGAGCTGAAGTTGGACACTTAACCAGCCGAGCCACCCAGGTGCCCAGGTTGAGATCAGTCTTATTTTTTTTTTCAATATGGCTTGCACAACTGGATATATATACAAAAGAAGGGAAGAAGCCCTATATGCATCAGCACTTGCTGTTGTTTGTTTGATAAGTGTTTTTTTTTTAACCTGACATTTATTGAACATTTTCATGTACCAGGCACTGTGTAGAACATTTTATGTATGTATTATCTCATGAAATTCTCAAGCTATGTCTGTGACAGAGCTACTATTCTTAGACTCATTTTGTAAAGGACACAAAGGCTCAGCCGTGCTTTTTAACAACAATTTACTAACTGAAATTTATTGAGCACCTAATGCGTTCTGAATGTTATTCCATGTGTTTTTATTTTTATTCACTCACTTAACCCTTAAGTCAACCAAATGAGGTAGGTACTGTTATTATGCCCTCATTTATACACGAGCAAACTGAGGCACAGAGATTCACCTATGGTTTCCCAGAAGGAAGTGGCAAAGCCAGGCTTGGAATCCAGGCAGTCTGCTTTTGTAGCCCATTGTCTTTCACTGTCACACCACGTGCCCCAAATTGTCTGGCTGGTACATGGTAGAGAGTGTTTCCAGCCCAGGCTCCCTGACTTTAAAGTGTGGGTGTGTGTGACCGTAAGAAGAGCTTCAGCCGTCTGGAAGAATGCAGAATGGGTTTACATTTTTTTTCAAGTTTCCCAGTTGTGCTAAAAGAAATTGACCTAAGTTGTAAATGTTTCTGTGTTTCTCCAGGATAACAACGGACAGACTTTTGAGATAGTGGACTTCGTTGCCCAGCTTAGTTTGCGTTTTATTACTCTTAATAATGCCAGATCTTATTTTTTATATTTGGTCTGGCTTCTTAAGGAGGAGATACAGTTATTGAATATGTTTTCTGAAAGGGAAAGTCATGGTGCAACTGAAGAGAAAATGTTTGGGGCGCCTGGGTGGCGCAGTTGGTTAAGCGTCCGACTTCAGCCAGGTCACGATCTCGCGGTCCGTGAGTTCGAGCCCTGCGTCGGGCTCTGGGCTGATGGCTCAGAGCCTGGAGCCTGTTTCCGATTCTGTGTCTCCCTCTCTCTCTGCCCCTCCCCCGTTCATGCTCTGTCTCTCTCTGTCCCAAAAATAAATAAACGTTGAAAAAAAAAAATTTGAAGAGAAAATGTTTGTACTATCTGGTGGCATGTTTAGCTAAGCCCTAGAGTACCACATTGGGCATAGAATGCGGACTTACATCAGGCTTCAGAAAAAAGGCTTGTGTTTGGAATCGCCTGATTAGCATGCAGATCTTTAGATTTCAGTGACTTTTTCTACCCTTGCTGACAGCCGGTTTGTGGCCAGGAAGGCAGTAGCAAAGAAAGGACTTAAGTTGTGGACATGCTGGCTTACACTGGTATCCTGTCTTACCATTCAGTGTTTTAAAATGCTTCTTTGCTCTGAAAGTGTTAAGCTTTCCAGACACATATTCTTTGTCTTTTATAAAATGTTTGTATTACTGTTGTTTAAGTTTCAGTTTTGAAGTCATACACTCACAATTGTGCATACCTGTATAACACATCCATAAATACATACTTGTAAGTCTCCACCTTTCTACCGCTATTATTTTTATACACCCTGGAAAAATAAGGTTTTAAAATGGACTTCATTTTTCTTAGTATGATGTTTCAAATGTGAATTTTGGATTTCGTCAATGCTTATATGTGGGCTACGTTTATGTTTAATTTATATTGTAGTATGCCTTGTATGAAGCATACACGAATTCCACAGTAAGTGGTGTCTCCTACATGCTGTCCCTGGGTTTTATTGCCCAGATTATGACTTTAATTATAAATGTACACTCTTTATTACTCTTGGGATTAGAGGTCATTCCATCAGTGTAGTCCCTCAGTCCTGTCACTCTCAGGAGCTTAAGGGCTCATATTTAAAACTCCCAACGGAGGTTCAGAAATAGCATCTCTAAGCTGGCATTGCAGCATTGGATTGACTCTTTTTTATGCTTTAAATCTTTTTTTTTTAAGTTTAAAGATTTTGTTGGTGTCAACTTACGTTGTGAAATAATAGGCAGTGGGCTTAATTGATGTTAATGTGATATCTGTTTCTCTATGCATCTATCTAATTTGTTTTTAAACCTTGTATCATATTGTTAAAGTAGCTGCAGGTTCATCCCATCCTGAACTGATTCACATTGATGTTAATCCTCAAAACAAATGGAAAGTACACAGGCCATTTTTTATCCCTTGTAGAAGTAATCTCTGGGGGAGGGGAAGCCCTCAAGTACCTGAAGTACTTGAAAATAATGTGATCTTTTATTTTATTTTTCTCTCTTTCTTTATTCCTTCCTTCCTTCCTTCCTTCCTTCCTTCCTTCCTTCCTTCCTTCCTTCCTTCCTTCCTTCCTTCCTTCCTTCCTTCCTTCCTTCAGCGGGAGTGCTTGCCGAACATTTGTAATTCCATTAATTTATTTCTTTACCTTATAACCACAACATAAGTAAAAATAGTCTTTTTGAAGGTTTTTTTGGCTCATACTTTGGAACTCAGCTAGAACAACAATGTTGACTCTTGTGTACATCTTGGGAGTTTGTTCTATTAAGTTCATTTTTTAAAAAGTTTTTTTATTAAAAAAAATTTTTTTAATGTTTATTCATTTTTGAAAGATGGAGACAGAGCACAAGTAGGGGTGGGCAGAGAGAGAGGGGACACAGAATCTGAAGCAGACTCCGGGCTCCGAGCTGTCAGCCCAGAGCCCGACGCGGGGCTCGAACCCACGAACCGTGAGATCATGACCTGAGCCGAAGTCGGATGCTCAACTGACTGAACCACCCCAGGCGCCCCCTGTTAATTTCTTTTTATCAGATTATGATTTTATGACTTTCTCCTGGTCTCAAAAGCCAAGTGCGGAAGAGAAGATGAATTATGGTGTGTGAGGGTTTTAAATACTATAGATGGCCTTTGTTTGATTAAAGTTTGATATTATTAGAATAAAATTTCAACAAAAATTTAATATTTCTAGAAGTGCTTCAGAATTTATTAAGTGGTTTAAAAATAATTTTAAAGCTATGCCAAAAATGCTAAATATATTTCTATACAGAAAATAGTTTTAATGAGAACTATGAAACAAGGAATTGATTCTATGCTGTATGTTATAGGTACTTGATAGATGTGTGTCAAATGAGTGACAACTTTGTGAACAGCATTTTCCATCCTACAAATGGCTTTTTCACTTAATCCTCACTCAACCCTGTGAGGTACATTTCCTCAATTTTATGGATGAGGAAACTAAGGCTCAGAGAAATAAGTGGCTTGTCCAGTGTCACCTAGTAAACAGTAAAGATACGATTCCAGCTCAGGACCAGCGTCGAGGCCAAAGTCTAAAAGCGATTCACAAGGCCCAAGATGACCTACGCTACTCATACCTCACTCTTCTGATCCATCTCCCCCACTTTTCACTTTTCATGTGGATCCAGCCACGTTTGCTTCTTTGCAGATGCTCAGATTCACCAGCTCGCTCCCTGCTGCAGAGTTCCTTTGCACTTTCTACCCCCGTTGTTGGGCCCGTTTTCCCCCAGATGCCCTTTGGGCTGACTGCCTCACCTCCTTCAAGTGTTTGCTCAGATGCTGTCTTCCAGGTGAATACTGTCCACCCTCAGCATACCACTGCTCAGCATACTGGTTTCCCCCATAGTGTATACCATATAATGTATTCATTCGTTCATTCATTCATTTATCCGTTCATTTTTTTTAAGTTTCTTTATTTTGAGAGAGAGAGTATGAGCAGGGAAAGGGCAGAGAGAGAGAGAGAATCCCCAGCAGGCTCTGCACTGTTAGCACAGAGCCTGATGTGGGGCTCAAACTCATGAACCAGGAGATCGTGACCTGAGCTGAAACCAAGAGTCAGACACTTAACAGACTGAGCCACCCAGGCACCCCGTATTTATTTTTTTACTTGCAGTTATTTGTCTTCTTGTGCTAGAATGTAAAATTCTTTGAGGGAAGGAATTTTAGTGTCTTCGTTATGTTATCCCAGCAGTGCTTGGCCCTTCGTGGGATTTCATTGAATATTTGGTGAATGAATGAGTAAGTGAATGCAAAGCCTATGCCATTTGCACTAAACCTTCCAACTTTTCTTTTTTCTTTTTTTACTATTTATTTATTTTTGAGAGAGTGTGAATGAGGGAGGGTCAGAGAGAGACGGGGACAGAGGATCCGAAACAGGCTCTGTGCAGAGAGCCTGATGCAGGGCTTGAACTCATGAACCATGAGATCATAACCTGAGCCGAAGTCAGATGCTCAGCTGACTGAGCCACCCAGGCACCCCTAAACCTTCCTCCTTTTCATTTATTAATGGCACACTTGGCAAAATTATCAGGTTATTTTTGCTGTGGAGGGCATTCCAGATTATACCGTTTCATTAATGTTGTACATTCATCTTCATTTTGAGTCTTTTTCTCTCATCCTTGAGTAAAAGCTATCCTGTTTATTTTAGAAATCAACTAAATTAAAAAAAATTTTTTTTAATGTTTATTTTTGAGAAAGAGACAGACACAGCATGAGCAGGGGAGGGACACACACACACACACACACACACACACACACACACACAGAATCTGGAGCAGGCTCCAGGCTCCGAGCTGGCAGCACAGAGCCCGATGTGGGGCTTGAACCCATAAATTGTGAGATCATGACCTGAGCCGAAATCGGATGCTTAACTGACTGAGCCACCCAGACGCCCCTCAACTAAATTTTTTTAAAAGAAATTTTGCCGACACTTTGCCTTTTTTTAAAAAAAATTATTTATTTATTTTGACATAGAGAAAGCCTGAGTCAGGGAGGGGCAGAAAGAGAGGGAAAGAGAAGGGGAGGGAGAGAATCCCAAGCAGGCTCCGCACTGTCAGCACAGAGCCTGACAAGGGGCTCAAAGCCATGAATTGTGAGATCATGACCTGAGCTGAAGTTGGGTGCTCAACCGACTGAGCATCCCAGGCGCCCCCCAACTAGATTTTTTTTAATGAAGTGTTAGAAAAGAAGACATTATTTTATTAGATTGGTAGGGGGAGGTGATATTTTCAAGAAACTAAGGACCTGCCTTTTTTAGCTAGTTTTTTGTCAAGGAACCTGGCCTATTATTTCCTTTTTATGCTCATAAATATTGTATCATTAAAAACCATCCTTGTCTGTCTGTCTTTTCTTCCTTCTCTCATTCCTTCCACCTTTTTGGAAACGTAACTGCCATGTAACATTGTATAAGGTGTGTAAGCATGTGGCTAACACTTCCATCTGGTCACATAATTACTATTTCTTTCTTGTGGTGAGAATGTTTAAGATCTCTCTACCTTTCAAGTGTATATTATATACATAGATCCTGAAACTTACTCATTTTATAATTGGAAGCTTGTTCCTCTTTGACTAACATCTCTCCATTTCCCTCACCCTCGAGGCCCTGGTAACCACCATTCTGGTCTCTGTTTCTGAGAGTTCGGCTTGTTTACATTTCACATATAAGTGAAATCATATAGTATCTGTCCTTCTCTGATTTACTTTGCTTAGTCCATCTTTCCTTAGGTGTTTTTTTGTTTGTTTTGTTTTGTTTTGTTTTGTTTTTTGAGAGAGTGCGGGGGCATGAGTAGGGGAGGAGCAGAGGAAGAGGGAGAGACGGTCCTAAGTGACAGGAGGCTCAGTCTCAATCTCAGGACCATGAGTTCGTGACCTGAGCCAAAATCAAGAGTTGGGTGCCTGACCTAGAGTGAGCCACCCAGGCACTGCCATTCTTACCCGGGTGCCCCCATTCTTATTTTTTAATTTTCATTTTATGACTTGGTATTAAAATATTGGAATAATTCATTTTATTTAATATTCATATTGAACCTCTCCCTCTATCCTGCAGTATAATTTTATTTCTAGAGGAATAAAGTTCTAATTTACAATTAGAAACATGGAGAAAGAAGATTCAATATGTAGAATTTATTGATTAAACCTGTGTCTGTTGTGTACTTACCATATTCTAGAAACTCCTCCTTGGATCTGGGTATTTAAAGATAAACAAGACACGTGTTTGATTCACTGGTTTAAAAAAAAAAAAAGTACCAGTATAATGTGGCAAGTTCTTGACTGGAGGCGTGTATAAAATTTTGTGGAAATTTTTATCTTACGTAGTTTCTAAGGACTACATGGCTGCCGTAAAATGAAAAGCTCTACTATTGTGGGTATGTGTTATCTTCTCGGCTTTTCTGGTCATCTAAACACAGTTGAAATTGGTATGTCAGTATGGCTAGAACTCTGTTATCCATGCTACAGACAGGTGTTGGAACAAAGTGGCGATACGGCCCAAAGGTCCCCAGATACAGGCTGTGGGAAAGTTGTTCCTGGTGCCCGGCAAAGTGAGCACTAAGTAGAGGGAAGGAAGGGCGAGGCAGAGAACACACGATGATCTGTGCCTGGGCACGTGCCACCGTCCGTTTTGAGGAAGGATTGTCTTTTATTCTGAGATTGCCCTTCTTTTATTATTCAAAAGAGCTTTCTGTTTATGAAATTGTAGTGAAAATATGGTGGCTGCTTACTGTTTTCATGACTTTATCTGAAAAACAATGTCAGCTTGGTCTTTTTTGTAATTTTATTGATATAGAAAAATCGTCAAAAAAGGGAATCATTGACAAAGATACTTTTGAACGCTGTGTCCTGCAGCCCTTTTTTGGGGGTGGGGGGTGAAATAGCCCAGCATGCTACAGGAGTTTCTTGTGTTCAGAGGCCCTGGTTCCATCTCTGGAAATAAGCCCTTAGGTGATGAATTAATAATAGACTTATGGGGTGTCTGGGTGGCTCAGATGGTTAAGCATCCAACTCTTGATTTTGGCTCAGGTCATGAGCTTGCTGTTCATGAGTTCGAGCCCAGCATCTGGCTCTGTGCTAACGGTGTGGAGTCTGCATTAGCCAGAGGCTTTGGTGGCTTTGGTCCTGTGGGTGATTTTGGTGGCAGGAAAGTAATCTACACCTATAATTAGGAATTGATCAATTTTTTTTTTAATTTTTTTTTTTAATTTTTTTTTTCAACGTTTATTTATTTTTGGGACAGAGAGAGACAGAGCATGAACGGGGGAGGGGCAGAGAGAGAGGGAGACACAGAATCGGAGACAGGCTCCAGGCTCTGAGCCATCAGCCCAGAGCCCGACGCGGGGCTCGAACTCACGGACCGCGAGATCCTGACCTGGCTGAAGTCGGACGCTTAACCGACTGCGCCACCCAGGCGCCCCGGAATTGATCAATTTTTAAATGTTTTATTTCTTGTCCTGACAAGTTTCAGTGACTGCCTTGGCATTAGAAGGTAAAACATGAGGGATAGCTAATATGAAGGGTTGGAAACAGAAATATTTATTAGAAGTTGTGTTCAGGGGCGCGTGGGTGGCTCAGTTGGTTGAGTGTCTGGCTTCAGCTCAGGTCATCATCTCACACTCCGTGAGTTCGAGCCCTGTGTCGGGCTCTGTGCTGACAGCTCAGAGCCTGGAGCCTGGTTCAGATTCTGTGTCTCCCCCTGTCTCTGCCCCACCCCCCCACTCATGCTCTGTCTCTCTCTGTCTCAAAAATAAATAAAAACATTAAAAAAAATTAAAAAAAAAGTTGTGTGCGTATGCATGTTTTGTATGTGTGGACATGTGTGTGTGCATGTATGTTTTTCTCTCTTCTGATTGGAACATAGTGTCAAAATAATATGAGAGCCTTGAATCCTGTAATTTTGCTGCTGCAGCCACTGGTTTGCATCAGTGGTGACCTTTGGGTTTTGCTTATAAGTGGAGAGCAGGTATTTGTCAGCTTTTGGGAAAGGAAAACTGGAGAGATCCACGGAAGAATAATAACAAATACATGTTGATTGTCCAAGCTGAGCAGAATAATTAATATATTGTCATTTAGAACGTTAAGTTACCTATCTACCATTGATCACTAGTTCGGTTCTGATTTTATGCTGTTTACGTTTTAAAATACCTAAATGCTTGTAGAAAAGTCCATCAGATTTTCCTTTGCTTTTTTTAGATTACAGCTCCTCTTAAACAAATGTCTAACCGTGACAGCTTATCCGTAGAGCTCCAGTGGCGGTGGTGGTATTGATCACAGTCACCATCACCACCATCGTCGTCGTTACTGGTGTGGGCTCTGGGGTAAGACGACCTGGATTCGCATCCCAGCTGCAGCCCTTAGTAGTGGGTAATGTGCAAGTGATTTAGCTGTTCTGGTCCCCAGTCCTTTCTTCTGAAGAACTGGGATATTAATAGTGGCCACTCATAAGGTGTTCTGAGGATTAAAGGGGGATGATTCCTGTAAGGAGCTTAGTATAGTGCTTTGCACTAGTCTGTGTTCATTATCATTGTCATTCTTTTTACCTTGAAGCATCAGTACTGGCCTTTTCTGCTTTTCAGTTTATTGCTTAAACTTGTTTAATACTCACACCCTGGTCTCATTTTTTGGATACTGGATACTGTTTCATCTGTGTAGCCATTCTATGAGATGTACTTTTTACTTATTTTGTTTTTTAAAGTTTATTTATTGATTCATTTTTTTGAGAGAGAGAGAGAGAGAGAGAGAGAGAGAGAGAACGTGGGGGAGGGGCAGGCAGAGAGAAAAGGGAGAGAGAGAATCCTAAGCAGGCTCTGTGCTGTGGGGCTCCCTCTCACGTGAGATCATGAGACGTGTTTTGAACCTGTGGGAAAAGCACATGCTAGTAATCAGCCAAGTGTTTCCTATCTTATTAATAAATTGGAAGGAGTTCTAAAAGCAGCCAACTGTTCATTCACTTCTTTACGGCCCAGGAGAGGAAGGAATGCTTTCACTGTTGTAGATATTTCCAGGGACCTTCCTTTTCTTGGAAATGGCAAGTTTTCACAGTTAGTTTTTTTGTTTTTTAATTGCTGTTTTTATCTTTTTTTTTTTTTTTTTTTTTTTTGGAGAGGGAGAGAGTGAGTGGGGGAGAGGGAAGAGAATTTAAGCTGGCTCCACGTTCAGCCCAACATGGGGCTTGATCCTATGACCCTGGGATCATGGCCTGAGCCGAAATCAAGAGTGAGATGGCTGAACCGACTAGTCACCCAGGTGCCCCTCACGGTTAGTTTTCAGTGAACTAAAAAGAGAAATAATTTCAAAGGTGAAGAAGATGAGAGAAGGATTTTGTAGTTATTACTTTAAAAACTGGCCTCACATTGAAATCACTTGGGATGCTTTTAAAAAATACAGATATATAGTAGTGGAAATACCACACCACCACCACGGTCATCAATAGCAGAACACACGTTTTTGAACCCACTGCTTTGAATACAGTAATAAAGTAATTGGAATGGTGAAGTCTTCACTACTTTAACTACTGTGTTAGTTTCTTTATGTTGAAGTAGCTTGTGCAATCAACATGTTACAGACTAGTTCATAAGACATGAAGCCTCATATTATTACTTGGTTCATTAGAAAGACTTAGAGTTTTCTCTCCCCGTTTTGATGAAATATAGCTGGTTATATCTGCAATTTTGGGGGTGTCAAAAACAATTCCTAATTTAAGCATAGTTCACTAATAAAATAGAATTCCATTTAGTTTTACCAAAATATGTGCTACGAGAGGAGAATGCCTCTCGTATCTGTGTTTAGAAGTAAACTAGGTGGCAAGGGTTTGGACAAAGCACATGGACAGTCAGGCAGGCATTTTACTGCTGGTACTAACATGCCATGCTTCAGTTCATCAAGGACTAGTTTTCTGTAAATGCAGTTTCATATGCTTTATGCAAATGAAAGTCTCGTTGACTTTATTGAAGTTTTAGAGAGTTGTATGTGACAGGGGTGGAGATTTACATACTTTAGGGAAAGTTGTAAGGGTTGAGGTGGGAGCTGGGATCAAAGACCATGTTTATATCCTCTATGTTGGTAACTTGATTTTTTGTGAGAGTGGGAGAACTGGATGTAAAAGGGCTGAGGAATGGCTTAGGACATTTTCAGGTGAAAAGCATTCTTAATTCTTAGTAGGATTTTATTGCAGATCTTTTGAATTAACATAATTGGTCATAAATATTTTTCATCAGGAGCTCAAATAATGTTACTGCTGAAGCTTCCAATGCAAACATCATTTTAGAGAAATGTTTTTTCATTATATTTCCACATTCATTTTTTTTTTTTTATAAATTTTTTTTTTTCAACGTTTATTTATTTTTGGGACAGAGAGAGACAGAGCATGAACGGGGGAGGGGCAGAGAGAGAGGGAGACACAGAATCGGAAACAGGCTCCAGGCTCTGAGCCATCAGCCCAGAGCCCGACGCGGGGCTCGAACTCACGGACCGCGAGATCGTGACCTGGCTGAAGTCGGACGCTTAACCGACTGCGCCACCCAGGCGCCCCTCCACATTCATTTTAATAGCCTATGTGTGAGTAAGTTACCAGCCCATGTCTTTTTTTAAAATGAATTTGCATTTTTTTCTGTGATGATATGACTAATAAATGTTATAATGATGTAAACCTTCTTTATTTGTTTGATTGGCCTGTTTGCAAAGTGTGAATTTAATGTTCTGATTTTCACCAGCTTCAGTTGAATGGAGTCTTAGAGCACTAAACCCAAAGGACACCTAGTTTATGTTTTATTTCTTGTACTTTTGCTTTTTTTTTTTTTTTTTTGCTTTGCAAAGTCCTGAGTCAGGCCCTGCGGGAAGATGGGCCGATATTGGATCCATGATCCTGTGCCCCAAACATTAGTTGGGATGGAATAATGGAAGCTTGTTGACTAGGGAGGAATGAGTTTATTTTGCTAATTACAGACAAACACTAATAAACCGTCAGCTCTTGAAATCATAGTAAGGGTGAGGGGAGGTTCATGTGTGTGTATGTGTGCCCGTGCACGTGTGCAGGTAATGCGGAGGTGGGAGGTTGGGCTGTGTGGCTAAAGTGTATTTACACTCCTGTTGACTGTTCTTTGGACACAAGGAGAATCTTTGTCTCTTAATTTGAGCTTGCATCCTCCCTCTACTGTGGAATTCTATGTTCGTTTTCCCATTCCTTCTTGTTACTTGTCGATTTTAAAATTATTTGGGTATGAACACCTTGGAAGTGGGAATAGTCCTTTTCCCTAGCTTATTGATGAAAATTGGTAGGAGGATGCTGGGAGATGCAATAGAAAAGGCATATGGGAGAAAATGAATGCTAAAAGAAAAAGAGGGACAGTACAGGGAATAATGTAACTGCCAAGTTGATTGACCACTTAGCTGGTCACTAAATTATTTTCTTGGGTGAGAAACATATTCTGGAAAGCAACATAATTTTGAGAGTTGTTCCAGAGCAGTAGAATCTGATTTTATGAATCTTATCCAAAACTATGAGAATTGATTCGGTTATCTCCTTTTTAAAGAAATACTAACATTGGTTGGATGGGTTGTTGTGCTCATGACCTTCATGGTATTATATAACCGCTTATTGATTCCTCATTATTTATGGTTATGATTCTGTGGAATTCTTCTCCTGGGGGCAGGGACAGCCTGTGTAGACCAGAGGTGTCCATTAGAAGAGAGACGACACAAGCATCCATCCACTGCCTGGTCTGCTTTGGGATTCTAAGATGACCTTTAATTTTTCTAATTTACATTTATTTCTGAATGTCTGTAATTTGTAATTTGTTTGTTTTCCTTCAATCTGAGTTATTTCAGAAGTGGTTAGATTCTCAGGTGGCTTGCATTTGGGAGGTGGGTGACTTTGAACTGTTAAAATCTAGTGTTCTTACATTATGGTTAGAATGCATTGCCTATGTGATTTCTGCTTTTTGTCATTTATGATCTTCTTTTTCCGACCTAGTACCTGATACTTTTGATTAACGTTTCTTTAAAAGATATTTGTTATCTGCTTCTGGGACCGGTTCCATAAGACATTAAACTTACATCATTGAAACCTTCTGGGCTACTCAGAGTGTTTCTTTTCCGATACTGGCTTGTTCTACCTTTTCACATTACCCGTTTTCATAGCCCCCTGGGATTAGGGAGATGAGGGCAAGGAGGTTGAGAGCAGCACAGCTATTTGAGGCAGTCGGAGGACCAGACAGTACAAGAGCCCTTTGCTCAGGCTGATTTAGGTCCTCCTTCAGTGAGAAGGAAAAGAAAATTTTTTTCAATTGTTGCTGTAATCGAATTGTCTCTTTCAGGAATTATTGCTGTGTGTGTTAATCTCGGGAATGGGCTAGAGGGAGGATAGAGAAGGGGTTCAGCCTGATCCTTTATGAATGGGGCATGTTGGAGATTACTTGTTGATTTCTCTCTGTGTTCTTCCTTTTCTTATCTCTTTGCACACACCCCGTTTTATGAAGTCTGATATTCCTCTTGTCTTTTATCGAGTTTCGTGGTTGCACGATGATGAACAGTCCTTGCTCTGGAGCCAGTGTGCCTGGGTTTGAATCCTGTCTTTCTGCTTGTTGGCTGTAGGATTCTGGGCAAGTCACTGAATTTCCTTGTGTCTTGAATTTTTCATTTGTTAAATTGGAAATAGTACCTACTGCATAGAACTGTTGTGGTATTATGTGAGATATAATACTTGAAAATGCTTAGAATAGTACACAATAAATGTACCCAATAGTGCTTAGTAAATGAAAGCGATTATTATTCCATTAGGCAGATGGATAGCCTGCTTCACATTTGTCTATGACATTACGTCAATTTGGATTAAGAATAAATTTCAACTGCCTAACATAAAAAAAAAGACCAAATGTTAATTGCCTGAATTTTAAAAGTAGCCAAATATATGAATCTCTTGAGGTTTTTTTGCAGCGACCACAATGATTAATCACTGTTGTCACTACTTAAATGATGGTTTACTTTTTGGAGGAAAGGCTGTCACTTATAGATGCTTTCATAATTCGTATGTGCTGAGTTATGCAGTTCTCCATGTAAATGGTCTGGTTTTCAAGCCTTATTAAAGTTACTGTATCAAAAATAGGATTAATTAAAATCTCCTTTAAAGATTTTAACCTTAATGTTACATTAATAAGATTGTTTTGTTCCCTGTGCAGCATCAAAACTTCCATTCAGCTTTGAGGTATGAGGTCTGACTTAGAACTTGCAGGACTATAGTACTTAACCATCATGGTCCTATGCATGTAACTAGTCATTGGCTATGGATATATAGCCATTTTCATAAGCTGCTTAGTTTTGTTTACTTATTAATTAATTTTGAATGCTAAAAGCAGGTAGCAATTCAAGAGAAATTAAACTGATTAAACTCAGTTCTTATAGTCTTTAGACTAGTTTTAATGGTATTTATTTATTTATTTATTTATTTATTTATTTATTTATTTTTGAAGGAGAGAGAGAGACAGAGCATGGGCGGGGGAGGAGCAGGGAGAGAGGGGGACATAGAATTTGAAGCAGGCTCCAGGCTCTAAGCTGTCAGCACAGAGCCCGATGCGGGGGCTCGAACTCACGAACTGTGAGATCATGACCTGAGCCGAAGTCGGACGCTCAACTGACTGAGCCACCCAGGCGCCCCAGTCTTTAGACTAGTTTTAGACTAGATTTAGACTAGACTAGTTTCAGCTAGATTTTTTTTTTTTTTTTTTGAATGTGATTAAGTCTAGGGACATAGAATAAGATATCTCACAGCTTAAATCCCAAAGTCTTTGTAATACATTAGGCTTTTAGGGACCCATGGGGGTGGTGGCAGGGGAGGAAACTTACAGGTTAAGAATAATTTCTAAATTTATAACTTGTTTTCACTAAGAATAGCAGTGATGCTCTACATACCTTCAAAAATACTGACTACTTCTTGTTCCTTTGTATCTGGTAGGAAAATCCTGTGTTTTCAGGTGTCCTGCCCACTCTCATCTAGGCTTACCTGAAAGTTGATGTCAGCAGGCATTGTTTTGGGAGAATTATCTCTGAGGTCCCGGGTACTTGGACTAGCACTTGGGTTGTGGGGTGTGAGCAGGGGAAGAGGGTTGTGGAGAGGAGTCACGTGGACCCTTTAAATAGGAGCCTGCCCTCACTGCCTTCTGCTAGGGCCGCTGGTGTTGTCAGGTGAGTGCTGCTAACTGTCGCACTTACCTCAGAGAATAGGTGGCCTGTGCTTTACGGCTGCTGGAAAGCATTTACTGGGAAGCTGGCAACTGAAGGTGCTTGCAAGTGAGTGGCCAAACATTGTTAAAGTCCTTCTTGAGTGGTACAAAGGGAGTGTGGAAATGTGGTGGGAGACCTGGGCGCTGGGCCCAGCTCCGTAACTTAATTCATTGTGGGACGACCTCAGTGATAGTCTCTAATTTTCTTTTTGGGAAAATAATATCATGCCACCTGCTTACCTTTAAGAGTGTTTTGAGGATTAATGAGTTACGTACCTTGGATGAAGGCAGGAGCCTGGTCATAATTTCATTGCCTTTTTAGAGAAGATCCAGTTTGGGGAATAAAGTAGTGAAAATAAAGGAATGGAATGGGCTGTCTACAACTTGATGTGTTTCACGTCCAGCTGTAAATCAGGTTTTCATTCTCACTGAGGAATTTTAACTTGAAATTTTTATATATTTTTTAGAAATGACACCAAACCAAATGTCTGACCTGCTGTTTGTGGGAAAAGAACAGATGTTTATTCTGAGAACATACTAATGAAGATGTTAGTGGTTTTCTCGCACTGTTAAGGGAATAAGATGGGTCATAAGAGAGAGCATAGATTGAAGTATAGTTTGCTCTTATTGTCCCATCACTGGTGTGTTCTTTTTGAGAGAATTGATATTACTTCATTTTGTTGGTTTTCCAAGTTTCTTTGACAAAGAAACTTCATAGATGTCAAGCCAAAACAAAACAAAAAATATAAACACACATACAACAGTTGCTTTAAATACCAAGGATGTCAGCGTGAAATTAAAATGAATTTACTGACATTTCTGCTTTGAAATTTTTTTAGTAAAACTAATTTAAACCAAGTGAAAACTTGTGGCTTTACCTTATAATGGGAAGTTTGACCTTTTTCAGTGCTTTTGGCTCAGGGGTTTTGACATGGGATGTTTTTGGTTAAAATTTGCTTCAACTTTCTAATGGCTCTTGGGATTTTGGTCTATCTTTGGTTGGAATAGATATTTGGAATAGCAAATGCTGTCTATTGTGTTGGTACCACGTAGCTTTCAAAGACAAGGTCTCCTAAGTAGTGGCTATGGTATCCCCTCCCGCCCGTGTGTAATTGTTAAAAAGAACACTGTTGTCATGTGAATTCTTATTTTTTTGAGCTTGCCTTTGAAGTAACTTTCACAGAGAATTCCTGTTACCTAGAAATTGATGACAGACTTACACCATTTCCTTTTTTTTTCTTAGACGTTCCGTCCTCAGAGCAGCCTGAACTGTTCCTAAAGAAACTTCAGCAGTGCTGTGTCATTTTTGACTTCATGGACACGCTATCTGATCTTAAAATGAAAGAATACAAGCGCTCCACTCTTAATGAACTGGTGGACTACATTACAATAAGCAGAGGCTGTTTGACAGAGCAGACTTACCCTGAAGTAGTTAGAATGGTGAGTTTCTTTGTTTCGCCGCGGACACTTTTAAGCACCTTCCATAGCGACGTACAGGTGTAATTATTGCAGAGTCAGGTCACTGGAGGTCACCTCCACAAATGAGAACCAACCTTCTGAGAGCTAAGCTAAAGTAGTCGGAACAATACTAGAATTTGAAGAGTATGATTTCATGAGAATGAAATCCACAACTTTTCACCTACAACAGTACTGGAGGAACCAGCGACTTCAGAGTATGAAGCCAGGATTGCCAGGGTGTTCTTGGATTTCTGGCGTTGGGAAAAGAAAAGACACAGGAGAATCAACACAAGTTTTAGATCTGTGTTTGAAAAATACTCAAGCCTGTTGGATGTCTTGATTTTTTTTTTTCCCCTCCCTGTTCACTGTGGTAATTTAGAAATGGCTTTAACCTCAATAAAATTGTGATTTGTAGAATCTAGTTAAAGCCTCTCCTGGCTTTATAAACTAATCATTCCCATTATAATCTTGAAATCTGGGGTGATGTCTTTCATTATTTTTGAACAGTGTCTTGCACTTTGTGTGGTCATTAGGAGTTAAGAGAAGAAACATTATTAGCATAATAGAAGTAATTATGTTCTTTTTGGGTCAGTAATTATATTCGTTGTTTTTTTTTTTTAAAGCTGAGCCAAAATATGGTTTTCTGTTGGATTTCTATGGGAAGCTTGCCTTCCTTGGCATCCCAGAAGATGTTGGATCTAGAGAGTATGTGCTCTTTTGGGGAGGTGGGGCTCTTCCACTAATTGGTGAAATTATGCTGCAGAAATCCAGAAGGGTCAGTGCAACCACTGGGAAGCCCCTTGGAGAATCTGGCCCATTCTCTCTGTACTGCTGAAAACTGTCTAGCTTTTCAGTTCAACTTTTATCATTTGTATTCAACAAATACAGAAAAGAGACCTCTGTGATGAAGTAGATGTAGTTAAAAATGAATAGTTCAGATTTGGCAAGGGATGTGAATGATCATAACTTGAGAAACTGTGACTGATGTCTGAAGATCATTTCAAAACAATGTCCAGTGTATCCCTCAGATATGTGTTTGAGTTTATGTTGCATTTGTTTTTAATTTACGAGAATATACTAGTAGAATGTTTCGTAGGTGAACTATTAACATTGTAGCTCTTGAGCAGTGGTTCTCAACTAGGGGTGGTTTTGCTTCCCAGGGCACTTTGGCAATGTCTAGAGACGATTTGGCAGTCACACCCAGGGGTGGGGAGGGGCGTGCTACCAGCATCTACTGGAGAGAGGTCGAATTGCAGCTAAACATCTCATGATGCACAGGACAGCCCCCTAACAAAGAATTATCTGGCCCTAAATGCCAACAGTACTGTTGTTGAGAAATCCTGCTCTCGAGTTTGCATGCTATCTGAACCTCTTAACCTGACACCTAAGGTTTTCTCTAGGCCATCTGCCTTCTGCAAGTTTTGGTTTTAACCTACCCATTGGTTTTAACCTACCCCTTGGTTTTAACCTACCCATCTCCTCAGCCAACAGAGGTATCCACCGTGTATAACTTCCTTCTATATCTCATTCCATGGATTGTCCGTTAATATGTAAGCACATATAAGCATATAGATATAAATACACAAGTCGTGGCATACTATACACACTTATCTGCACCTTGCGTTTTTCACTTAGCAATATAGACTGTATATCAGTGCACATAAAGCTGTCTCATTCAGTCTTACAGGTGTGTAATACTTCATTGTGTGGGTGAACCATAATTCATTTAACCACTATCCTATGAATATCCTTATATACCCGTCAGTTTACCTTTGTGTGAGAACCTTTGTATGTTTACTGGTTTGTTTTTTTTAAATAGCCTTTCTTTCCCCCTGTTTCTGGACCTTCATGTGTTTCTTGGGTCCCATCTCTGATTCTCCCCTTCCTTTCAAGACTTGGCGTCAGGTGCTACTGCTGTTTCCTGAAAAGCTCAGAGTTGTCCCATACCTTCTTTTCCGTCATCTCTTGGCAATTCATCCTTTTGGAATTTGTTCACTTGCTGCTCTTTAATTTTTCACACCTTTATTTGATTTTTCTAATTAGACTATAAGCACGTCTAGGCAGGAACTATGTCCTGCACATCTCTGTGGCCTCCAGAATACCTCCTAGTGCAGGTCTATCAGGAGTTCGTTGAACGAGTGAATGAATTCCCTCTTAAATGTGAGTGTTTCAGGCTCTCAAATTATCTCAAATTAAGATATTGAATGTCATTGGGTTATATTTAGTTTTTAAACCCAGTATTTGGCATAATCAAAAAATTCTTTTATTCCTGTGAAACCAGCTTGGTTCTGAATGAGCTTTGGTCTCTTAACGGAGACTATTTTCCCTTCTCCCCTACCCTCCCCCAACCCCCTTCCAAAAATTGTTTTTAAAAGTCTCCCGTCAGGTGAGTTGTGTATGAATGTGCATTTTAAAATATACTGGAGGCCTACCTTAGGAGATGTTAAATCTGTAGCACGCGTACTGTTCTAGGGCATTAGAAAATTAACTTTCCAGATGGTGGTTTAGGGTTCTCAGGGGCGTAGTTTATTTTTCAGATCTCATGATTTGTGAAATTGTAACCATTAATTTTACATGGTTCTTAGGCAGTCTGGGGCATTTACAGAGAAGGAGTTAGTGTGGGAGAGTCTGAGAGAGAAGAGACTTTGGAGCCACACAGACCTGGGCTCAAGTGCCAGCTCTGGCCGCACTTACTTGTTTCATCACCTTGGATGGAGCCCTTCCTCTGGGGCCTCAGTTTTTGTGTGGTGCTAAGAGGCACATGGGATCAGGCGAAGGGTGACCATAGTCCTACCTCCGCTGCTCCATGAATACTCTGCCTAAGTAAAGTGCTCTGCACGTAAAGTCCTCACCTCCTCAGATACAATCTTGCAATACAGTCTAGCAAGCTGGCCGCTTAACCACTCCGTAAGAAGGGTTGGAACCCAGTCCCCACTTGTTGCCCTCTATTCCCTTCCATTTTGCCACCTCGGAGGCCCCTTCTATATAGAAATTCTGGTGCTGCCGCTGCCCACCTTCCTCATCTGTATCACACCTGCCTTTTTCTGGCCTTTGTGAGGATTGGCAATATCTGTGTACAAAGCTCTTGGAATAGTCCCTAACATATGGCAAGCATTAGTTCAATAGTGCTATGCTTGGACGATTCTGTTATTATATACTTGATTTTACAATCATTGGTGGAACCCAGCATTCCTTTTGTGGACTTGAGGTGTTGTCAGCTGGATGTGTCGTATTCCATTGCCTCGATGGTTCTCGAATTCTGTAACTCCAAGATGATCCTGCCTGTTGAACAAACGTCACTGTCCCCACCTATTCTTTCTTGTTATTGTAAAATGCAACCACTTTCACTAGGATTAGTGAAGGAAATGGTGGTGCTTTTAGTGAAATATCAGTAAGTGATAGCCAGGTTTTATAAACGAGGATGAGTGATGACTTACAGCGACAGGTTCTGGTGTTAGCACTATTACCAAAAGCCTTTGATCCAACCTGAATCTGTTAGGGGAAGGAAAGAGTGACCAATAAAAGTAATCTGTGAGTTGTGGAAGCCATTTTTAGCATTTAAATGAAGTCTAGATACCACCTCCAGGCTGCTGGAATTAAGAAAGCAAAGCAGCTCTTGATGTGTAAACAGGATAAAACAATGTAGTGTGTACCTTCCCTGCGGGAGAGTTGTGTGGGCTGGTGGAGAGAGCCCGAGACCGAGAATGTGGAGGTCACCGTCCACTTGATTGATGGTGAGGTCTCGGGCAAATAATTAATTTCCTCTCAAGCCCCGGTTTCTCCTGTGTATAAATGGAGGGGATCGGTGACGATTGCTCCCACCTTCCAGCTCTGAAAACCACTGGCTCTTTCAGTCAACACAGTCTAAGAAATTGAGAATGGGTTCTGCTTCCAAAATAGTAGCTTAGGTAAGTGGTTTGTTTTCATGTATTTCACCTGAGGGCAAATCTGATGGAAAAAACGAGAATCAGGACTTGTAGTTCCTTGAGGCTTTGGCTCATTCTGCTTTGTATCATCTCAAGTGTCAGGCTTCTGTCCTTGAGTCAGTATTTTTACCACATTATGCTAATGTTTTTTCTCTTTGGTTCTGTTGCCATGCATCCATTTGAAAGACTTCTTAGAATTTCTGGCTCTCCCAGTAATCTTGTGCTGGTTTTTTTTTTTTTTTAACCCAAACTCGAGCTTTTTGTATTTTATGCTCTTTATATGTGCACATCTTCCTTTTCAAAAACGTCACTTTTGGGTATAGTTCGAATGTGAGATGGTATCTCATTGGTGAAGATGTTATTTTAGCCAACTCCAGGTAAAGTTTACTGAATGACTTAGAACCACACTTTTACATTTTGATAATAAAAAAAGGCTGGGTCCTGCCCTGTCAGCAAACTTAAAATCAGGTAGAAGGGATACTCATGAACAAATATAAGAAAATGTCATACGTGTATTAATAGAGGTGTATATACAAGGCAAGAAAGGAGTACAGAGGGTGAGTAGTCTGAGGTTAAGTAGAGATGGTTAAGGAAGGCTTTTTACAAAGGAAGTAAAGCCTCAGTAGGTGTTAAAAGGTGAATGCGTGTTTTCTAAGTGGCTGAACTAGTGTTGAAATGAAGAAGAGAATTACATGATGCAAAGGGATTTCCCAACCCCATGATAGATTCAGAGAAGCACAAGTAGTGTTGTCACAGCATTGTGTGTGTGTGTGTGTGTGTGTGTGTGTGTGTGTGTGCGCGCGCGCGCACGTTATTGGGGAGTTCGAGGAGGTGAATGGTGGCAGTTGAAGCTGCAGGTGTGGGCCCGTTCTTGAAAGAACCTCACAGACAGTGGATAAACATTGGAAAGTTTTAAGCAGTTGAGTGACATGGTCAGATTTGTATTGCGCTGGCAGTGGGCCAGATAGATTGGAGGGCGCCAAAATTGAAGGCGGAGAGGAATCAATTAGGGAAGGGGTGTTTTAGAGAAGCTGTGAAAGCCCTAAGGCAAACACAGGTATGAAAGTAGAGAAGGAGAAGAAAGGATGGCATTTGAGACTCACATAATATTGAAGCCACTTGGCATTTGTGTGGATGTTTGCAGTGTGAGAGAGAGGAAGGGGTGGTGAGGATAGCTTTGGGAATTAGGTGGTTTGTTATGCCACTGTTTGAGAAAGGTATAGCTGGAGGGCGAGTGGGTTTTGCGTGGAAACCGAGCAGTGGACTTTTGGTGTGTTAACTTGGAGGTTATGGGAGACCTAGATGTGGAAAGGTGAAGACGGAGATTGGGAATTGTCGGTGTGGGAGGAGAACAGGAGAAAAAAAGAACGATGATGGAATTGCCGGTGGTACAGGGAACCACTGTGCTTTCGAGCAGTGGTGCAGGTGGGAGCTGGGGGGTTGAGGAGCGCTCAAAGTATAAGGAAGTTGAGATGATGCCTGTAGATGGTGATTGCACGTACACTGATGGAATCTTGGGCATACTGCCTTCGTTAGAATACAGTCTTATGCCTTCTCTTGCAGACATTATACCTTGTTGCTGTGGTTGTTTGCCGTTATTTATTTTCATATTTTGTCTTTATGTCTTTACTTTTATTGGTTTCAAAGTCTGCCCTGCTCCTAATCTGTGGTTAAATTTCTGTATACCTCCCATTGTAGAATATGTGATTTTTCCAAAGGTGATATAGTTTTAAGATAAAATATTTAGAACATTTTTTTTTCTTTTCTCTTGAAGTCTTTCCTTGAGTCCTAATTATTGTTTCTTGGCCACCATTAGCTTTGTTTTTCCTATTCTCAAATTATACCCTGTCATTTGGTTATCTGTGTGTTGTATCTTTTATATATCCTTTGATTTAACGGGAGATCACAGCTCTGGTTTGCCTCTTAATAGAAAAATACGGTTCTGTAGAAAATAATGAAGTTGCAATTAAAGGTCTCAGAGTCTGCCTACACAGACTTATAGGAATGCTTTGTTAATTTCACTACATGCTTTATTGGCTGAAGGACAGACAGAGTTTCTTTTCATAAAAGAACAACTATCTAAAAGTGCCTTGGGAATGATAAGTACCAGGGGGAAATGTGAAATTTCCATTTTTCATCTTCTGGCATCTGATAAGGAATGTAACCATACATCCTGGCCAGGATTTGCCTTCGAGGTGACTCTTGAGACTGGAAGGAGATAAGATCTGACCCATGTGGAGGTGCCTGGGTGGGGGTGATGGTGGTGGAGATGGGCTGCCTACGCTACTGAAAATATAAATAATGGAAGAGAATTGAGTGATGTCTGGGAAGGGCATCTAGGAACTGAAATTATTGGCAAATTTTGAGAATAGGAACAGGACCTGAGAATTAAATTGGAAAGTGAAGGATTCCTTGTTACTCAGAAAAGAATTTAAGGTTACGATAATGAAGATTATCAACAGACATTTTTAGAATGAGATCCGGAAGAATTGGCCGCTCAAGGTTAGGAGCATATTGTTACCATTTGTAATTTATCAGAGGGTAGAGAGACTGGCAGGCACTGTGTCCTTTCTTTAATTACTGTAAATCTTAAACAACTGTACTGTGCTTCTTTAGTTAATGCCCACTTAATAATATTCATGTAGCATACTAGGGTGTCTGTAGATTGTTTTTATAGTCAGTGGACCTTCTGATGTTGACTGCAGAATTTTGGGTATTTTGTGTTTGTGTGTTTGCTTGCTTGTTCGTGTATTTATTTATTTAATTTTGGAGCATGAGAGGGGGAGGGGGCAGAGAGAGAAAGAGAAAGGGAATCCCAAGCAGGCTCCATGTTCAGCATGGCAGACTCGGACACAGGGCTCCATCCCACAGCCCCAGGATCATGGCCTGAGCTGAAATCAAGAGTTGGACGCTCAACTGACTGAGCCACCCAGGCACCCCTGTTTTGTGTGTTTTCGTGGTAGAGGATCCATAGCTTTTGACTGACTATTCAAAGACATACCTGACTCCACAGGGGTTTAAGCTTGATCTTACCACACGTGCAATGCTCTGCTAGATGCTGCTCTCTTGGAAAATACACGATTGGAAAGGAGCAGAGTCTTCCCATTCATGGCAGTAACTGCAGATGAAAAATGAAGTTGTTAGAATGATTTCACCAGTGAAACCATCTGGGCCCGTAGTTTTCTCTTTCAGCAGGTTTTTTCTGGTAGTGCATTCAGTTTCTTAAATACATGTCTGACTCTAGATTTTCCGTTTCATCTTGTGTCAGTTTTGGTAGGTTGTTCTGATAGTTGCACAATTTACAGTTGTAGTTGTATACTTAATCTTTACAGCATCTTCGCAAAGGTGTGTGCTCATAAAAGATCACCAGCACTTGTACAAATTCCATGGTTAGCAGCACAATTGTCTGCAGCACCTACCGTATATGAGTTAATTTAGTCTTCACAACAACCCTGAGAGATCGATAGTAATATTATGTATATTATTTTATAGATGATGTGAAGGAAGTAGAGAGAGGCTGTGGAACTTTCCCAGAGCTACTCACCTGGGGAACAGGCAGGGCGGATTTGAATCCAGGCTGTTTGGCTCCAGAGACCATACTCTTAACTGCTGTGCCTAATGCTTTCCTGGAATCATCCTTTACTATAGGAATGAGGACTAAACCCCAAAGATTGGACTCCTGCCTCTGAACTGTGTCCTTTTCCTTGAGCTCTTCTAAATAAATAGGTAATAAGGGTTTTGAATAGCCTTTCCCTGAATCTTGCTGCTCCTCACAAGGCCAAACCAAATAGCAGGCTTCAGGATTAAATGTTCATTGTTGCTTAAGAAACAGCTTCCCTCTCCCGCTCTCTCCCCTCACCACTTCACTACCCCGCCTTTGTGTTATTCTTGAATTAAGAGTGCTTCTCAACCTTGTTTTCTCTGCTCTCCCCCTCCCTTCCAGTATGGGAGAGTGAACGATGATTGGGAGGTGAAGAGGAGCTCAGGAGGAGGGCTGTGTAGTTCAGAACTCTCCTCTGTTCCACCCAAAGTACAGTTCTTGAGATGATCCTATCTCCTGAGTTCATGTGCTCCCCCCATATCTCTTTTGTCTGTCCCACCATTAGAAGCAGGTAAGCTCTACCAGCAGTCAAGGCATCCTTGCGTTACTTGCTTAGCTTGAATTTGGAGCAAGGGAGTTAGATGATGGGAACATCCCTCCGTCTCCATGATGGTCCCCAATCAGCGCTTACATGGGTACAGTCTCCTTTTTGTTGCCCTTGCTAGGTGAGTCCTGCCACTTAGACGAGTCTTCACCTTTTTAAGCGTGTGATGTTATAAGGTTGTTATGATGTCATTATCGCTGTCATTAGTCGTGATACCACCTCTACCACCCCTGTTAGACTCCCCTTTTTCTTTAGATGGTTTAATCAGTTTTTCTAGCTAGCTACAGTGAATCTTGAGAGGCTGAAAGCTTTTTTTTTTTTTTTTATAAGTCTCTGTAAGGTAGCTTTCCATATCTTTTCTCTGTTGACTTAAAATTTTAATTTTTCATGGGAAGTTTCATCTCCAGGTCTTTTTTTTTTTTTGAAGACCCTGTAAATCTGCATGTGCCTGTGTGGTTAGAATTAGATATACATGCATATGTATACAGCCCTTAGTTTACCTGAATAAGATTTTTTCCTGATACACTTGCATATTCATGTCTCTACTATATTAATAATTTACCATTTCTCTCCAGCAGACATTCTCTCTTAAGGAATCTGACAGGGATTTTAATGGGTTTAGTTTTAATTTAAATGTACAAAGGAGTGGGTTTTTACTCAGGAAACAACTGAGCTACTCATGATTGCTATTTGCTTCATTTACAAGCTGTATCCTTCTGGCTTGACTGCTTTACAGATTGTTCAGAGTTTTCAGTATACTTAAAATTGTTTGACAGCTGTGACTTGTCTAGCGCTGATGTATCCAATACTATCCTTTCTCTGTAACGAGAACGAGAACGCCCCCTCTCTCTTTCTTTCCCCCTCCCCTGAAACTGGCTGCAGAATTGTGCAGGATAAGTCACAGAAGTGCATTCAGGTTTTGGTTTCTCTTTTCTCTTACCTTTTCATTTAACCTTGAAAATGAAAATATGATTAGAGGTGTAAGGAATGCTTCTGGAAAAATCTACCGAGGAAAATATGTGATAAAAAGGTTGGGAAATTGTTGCCTGTGGTTTCTATATAAGTAGGTCTTGGATAATTCTAGCACTTGCTGTTAGTTTATGTAGTTCAGCTGTCTCTCTACTGAGGACAGAAGTGAGAGAGGAAGGGACTTATTAACTGATTCTCTAAAGAGAAAGCTGGTTATACCCCAGTGATGCATTATGAGCAGGAAAAAACAGAGAAAATGAGTGTCCCCAATGTGGAATTCTCTGAGACGGTAATGCCTGAGGCAAGAATTTGGCAAGAAAACAACAAGCAGGTCATTTCCAGGAGGTAGCTGGCTTCTGACCAATATTAAAAGCCAAACTTGATCTGTAGGTGAAAACAAGAAGAAATACGCTATCCAGTGACTTCTGTGGAGGAAGTTGCCTCTGGAAAATGAGGATAAGATAAGGGACTTCTAGAGTTAAAATGCAGTTTCAGGAATGAATAGAGAGACGTAGGGATTTGCTGAGCAGTGAAGGGAAAACTAGAAAGACCAGAGCCTCAGGCAGCTGCGGGTCCTGGGCAAGGAGCAGCATTGCCAGGAAGGCAGGGGTGACACGTGGAGGAGAGGATGTTTCGGATGTTTCAGGATAAAAATAGGACTGGTTATAACAATTTGGTGAGTTGGAAAGCAAGTTTATCTTTTAATAAAATGGATAAGCAAGCCATGTTGGAGTATATAATGTCTCTTCATTCTTCAGAGATGTGGGTATCAGACAGGGAGTGGGGGCTGGGCAGATAGTGTTAGGTACTTACTAAATGGGCTGCTTTGAAATACTGTGGAATTTCCTTTCCTGAAGAAGGTAAGGCCTTTATGAGAATAGGGTAGAACACTCTGGAATAATGCAGCCCTCTTCCTTTTGTGGGGACTTTTGGCCTTTTCTCTAGAAGTATTTGTTGAGTTTAGACAATAGAGAAGGTGCTAGAAAATTGAGTGTGTATTTGTGCTGTCCATCAGGTACAAACTGGGGAGCCTGTTGTGCCCTGTTCTGGAAAGTAGGAGGAGTAATTTGAGGGGTAAAATAATCAGAAGGCAATGATCTATAAATACACATTTAAAACGGAAGCTAACAGGGTTGGTGGGCAGTTCCTGTCCCGAGAGCCCTTTCTTGCTTTCTTTCTGAGGCACTTACACCCACACTCCAGCCTCCCCTCCAAGATGAGGCCAGCATGCCTCCGTGAGGCCCGTGAGGCGGGTGAGGGACGGTTGTCTGCCTTGCCCTCCCTTGGTGGCTGATCTTACTCAGTTCGTTATGAAGTTGTGTGGGTAAAGAGTGATGTTAATCTGTGATCATGTGTTCAGGTGCGTTTTTGTTTTCATAGCTCACCAGCTAGCTCAAGGTTTGTTTTACTAATGAAGGGTCACAGAGACCGAGAGACAAACCAGAATAAGGGACAGTGATAGCGTGGGCAGTTTCCTGTTTATTTTTAGTGATTTCAAGTAAGAACACATACTCAATAGCCGGAAACATACCTCAGAAGCCTCAAGTGCTTTGTGTGTTTTTAAAATTCAGAGTTTAATTTTTCTTTTAGCATTAGCTGATTTTGAACCGAGTGTTCAAAGCAGATGTTAGAATATACGTGTCCTCAAAAAAGCCCCATGTTGTTACTGTTTTATTAACTTGTGCACTTTGGATTTTACAGAAACCACTTAATTTAGCAGTTTTAGTACTTTTCTAGGATTGAGGACCCAAAGTCCATGCACAGGAACACGTGGTAGAACCCTGCTGTTGCATGGCTGGCCTCTGTGTGGGGCGTGCGCACTCGACTGCAAGCGCCAGCCAGTACGAGGGCCTGCTCTGCGCTAGGACTGTTGCAGTGTTTACACCTCTATTTTTGGATTCTAAGATTTAATATCAACAGTCTTCACTTTTGGATCCACTGCTACATTTCCAGTTTTGGAGACAGTGTAATGTAGTTGTCTCTGTGTGTGAAATACCATTTCCCTGTGATGATTTTGTGCGGGGCTAACAGACTAGAGAGAATTAATTTAACATTACCGTCACCACTTCAGCAGGTAAGAAGCTGCCTCTTATTTTGAGCAGAGTTTAGTCTCGAAATAGAAGCCTGATGGGAGTGGAGGGTTTCATGGTTGGAATTTGTGAGTAATAGGGGGAGAGGCGGGGATAGGTCTAGATTACGGAGGTCTTGGCAAGCCAAGTAAAGGAGGTTAGACTTAATCTGAGAGACTGCAAGCGGAGAGCTGCTAATAAGGTTTTTGAATGGGAGGTGAAATGTACATGATACTAGTTTCCTTTCTCCAGCCCCCACCTAGAAAGTCTGTACCCTTCTGCCAGCTCCTTTCAGGGGGTGTAAGGCTGGCAGATTTAACCCAGGATGGCTGATGGCAGAGAGCTGTTGTCCTACCGTAGTCAGATGGTGACAAAGAAAGAGGAAGTGGAGAGAATATATAAAGAACTCCCCATCCTCCTGTATTTTCTCCTGTGCTCATCAAAGAAAACTTGAAACCAAAGAGAAAAGATTATCTATAGTTTCATTATTTAAATGCAATCAGTGTTCACATTTTAGCCAGTTTCCTCCTAGCCTGGTTTTTAAATGAGGCTTTCCCTTAAATTAAAAAAAAATCCAGATATACTTAACATCAACACAGATTTTAAGAACAGATCTTAGGCAGTGAATCTTCAATGAATTTAATAATTCTCTGTACTCATACAGCCGTAACTCCAGATCTAGAACACGGCCATCACTCTGGAAAATCTCCTTGTCTTCCTTTCCTGTTTTTCTGTATTAAACATTTTTCCCCCTAAGGGAAAAAAAAATAAATTATTTCATACTAATCTTGTTATACAATTACTTATGTTACTATATGTATAATTTGAACTAAATTTTTTTTCTTCAGCATTGGGATATAAACATGCTTTCACGTAATTAACTAAATTTAAAAGCATCATTCTAATGGCTGCCATAATGTTCCATTATGGGGATATATGATTGTCTGCTTAACTATTTTGGGACATCAAAACTATTTCCAGATTTCCACTATTAAGTATAATATCACCATTAGCACCAAAGAGATATTGTGAAGGCATAAATCAAATGACCTGTTGATAAGCTGCGTAAAGCAGATAGATACAGGAGAGGAAGAGTTAAAGGAAATTCTAAAGGCTTAGACAGAATGAGGAAGGTGAGAAGAGAACTCTCTTCTAGAGGGAAGTGGAGGTCAGTGAGGATGAGATTGGTTTTGACCAGATTGAATTTGAGATCGAGGGAGATGTCAGAACTGCTCTGTATATAGCTGGAAAAAACAGAATTAAGGACATCCTAGTGCCTTGGAAACAGAAGTCATAGAAGAAGGGACAGAGAACTGAGTATTGAGAGAAGAGCATCATGCCATAAATTCAGCTTTGCTCTACCTTGAGTTCTAATGCTGACTTTTTTTTTTTTTTTTTTTTTGTAAGGATTTGTGTTGTTTGTTGGGTGAAGTGATGACTTTGAGACATTCGTTTAACTTCTGTATTCACAGTCTCAAGATCCAGAATGTGCTTTACTTTCTATTTTGCTTCACACTCAGACCTGTTAACATGGTTGGTGTTAATTCTGAGAAAGAGAACTGTAGTGGGAGTATCGCTTTTATCAGGTTGGCACAACGGCCATTTGGTTTTCTGGTGGTTCTGCTGGATTCTTTCCCACTAAAAGGGATTGACATGTTTGCATAAGGAAATTAAATTACTTGAATTAGTAGAAGCTACTGGAGAATGGAAGAAGTAATTTAATAGGAAATAATTGCTAACTTTTGAGTTAAATGGGGAGACTTGAACGCATGCATGTATTTATTTACTTTTACCCCCCGAGATCAGACAGATTACTGAAAAGAAATAAAACCCACAAAAACAAAGCAAAATGGAGAGGAGATCTCAGAGTCCGCATCTTGGGAACTAGCAAAGCACATGAACTGGTGGTCACTGCGTTGGCAGATGAGAAAAAGCGGAGCTGTAAGCAGCAGCAGGGAGAGTCTGGAAGTAGCCCACTCACACCACATTAACTGCGGGAAGCTTCAGAAAGATGCCTTTCTAAAAGTAAAGGTGTACAGAGGCCAGAAGAGGAGCCTTGGTGGAAAGTCTGTGTAAGCAGTAGTCAGAACTCCTGATCCCACCTCACTCCCCCTAAACCAGGCAGCGAAGAGACTGGAGGTTTTCTCTCTGGAGAGCCTACACTGGAGGGAAGCTGGGCTCGTGGACATCAGGCACTGCTGACAACAGCAGGCGCCTTTCTGAAAGTAGCGGAGCACGATGAATGGGAAGATCCTCAACCCTCTTACCACTCAGCGCTCAGATCCCTTATGCCTGTAATCAGGAGAGGGATGTTTCTTCTTTGGAGAATCAGATAAGCTCAAAGGAAAGACCTAAAGGCACCAGCTAAAGGAGAGGTCTTAGGGGGAGGGTGGTAAGGACGTGGCCCAGCCAGTCTGCCCACAAGCCCACTACTCTGTCACTCAGTGCCACCGTCTCATACAGAACTCCCATTTTAAGTACGCCTGGATGTGGCACTGTCACAAAGGCACAGACTTTCTGGGTTTGAATCCTCTCTCCTGACACTGCCCTGGCGTTAATACTGTTAATTAGTTTTGTATGATTTTGAACTTTATATAAATGTACACGGATGAGACTCAACTCAGATAGATGCCTTCCATCTTTCCCTTGCATCCTTACCCTGTGCTCACCCCATCTCTTTTCCTGCCCCTGTGGCACTTTCTCATCTGATGGGCGTACAGTAGGTGAAAGAGAGTGGAACGGAAGACAGAGTACTTTCTTTCACACATTTTTCTCCTGTTTGTCTCCTTCTAACTAAATGTTGATGTACTCCTCAAAACTGCCTTGTATGTACTTGGATCTGTACTCAGATTCTATTGATTCTCTGTTCTTGATCTCATGGACAGATTCTTTTCTTCCATACAGTTGTCAGTGCTCTAATCCTTCTAGAAACTGAACATCTAAAGGGATCCAATTATTTTCAGAAACAATCAGTTTTTGTTAAATACAGTTATACCAGTTGATGATAACAGTTATCAGCGGAACCAACCGCAGCGGCAGCAGCAGTAATAACGACAATGAAAATGGATTGTTTTAGTCTGTATAAATCTAAACGGTGTGCATAACTAGTAGATTTTGAAAGAAATACTTGCTAAGGGAAATATAAGTAAAAATGACATCTTTGTGGAATTAGGAAAATAGCACATGCCCAAGATTTCTCTGACTTTAATCTTGTCTTTCAGATTTGACTTGATGTTTTAAAATTCTAATTGGGCAACATAAGTTCTTAAACTTCCTGTTTTGTTTGTTACTCCCTTTCTCCAAAGGATTGCTAAGCTGCTTTTGTCATTTTAAGATGTTCCTTCTGCCTCATTTCAGAAATCAGTTATCATAGAACAGTGCCTATGTCCTAGAAAGCCCGGCTCATACAGATTAAATGTGCAACAGTAATAAGGTTGAAACCATCAACTTTAGAAATCATTTAAATCCTCTTCTGGATTTCCGGATGTTGTAAAACAGATCAGCTGTCACAAGTGCATGTTTCCTAATCACATGAAAACAGTGACTACTGTCTTTAGTTCTGGTTCAGTGACTCTCTTCTCCTCAGTATAGAGCGATGTCCAGAAAGGTGGTTTTACGATAAAAATGTGGGCACCCTTGGTGGAGTAGCTTGACCATACCTGTGTGTCACAACGTTCTCGCCCTCCTTGGGTTGTCGCAACCTCTGCTTGTGACAAACAAGAGCATTGTGGCGATTCTTTTGCCTCAAGGAATTGTATTTAACTCAAGTGAACGTGTTTGTAATAATAACTTCTGGAAATTCTTGCCTGAAATTTTTAATTATATTGATAATATTACATAGTAGTGACAGTTATGTATTTAGTGCGTTAGAGAATAAAGGTAGACCTGCAGTGGATGCCTCATAACGTAAGAAGTTGTCATACTGATTTCGTTAAATTTCTCTTTAGATTTAGTGCTAAGGACGTGTCCTTTTGTTAGAATAAGGGATTTTAATGGTTTCACGTGTTCAGATAACTTTTAAACAGCTGTGTTCATTCACATTGATGGCGATGGCGAGGTTTAAAAAGAGACTAGTGGCAACTACAGTAAACTTATTATGATAATTAAAAGACATGGTTTGGCTTTAGAAACAAATTACTGGTTGAACAAACTGCCAGTGAGTTAAGTGCTAATTGAAAGTTTTAAAATTTTGCCATTTGTTTCTTAAAGTACAAGCTTAAAAGATGTATATCTGCTCTGATTCTAAGTTTCTTGAGCATAATTACAAAATGTTGGGAGTTTTCTCCTGGTTTTATATATCAATAATTATTTATAATTACTTTACAAGGGGCTGAGAGATTTGATGGGGCGCCTGGGTGGCTCAGTCGGTTGAGCGTCCGACTTCGGCTCAGGTCATGATCTCACGGTTCGTGAGTTTGAGCCCCATGTCAGGCTCTGTGCTGATGGCTCAGAGCCTGGAGCCTGCTTCAGATTCTGTGTCTCCCTCTCTCTCTGCCCCGACCCCACTCACGCTCTCTCTTTCTCTCTCTCAAAAATAAATAAACGTTAAGAAAAAATTAAAAAAAAAAAAGGGTCTGAGAGTCAGATTTGAAACGTTCTTTATCACTGGGACTATTAAGAATTCTTAAATTTGGTGTTACCAAAGGTACCTTGACATTATATGTGGGTTTAACATTTATTACTTTTATGTTCTAAAGCATAAATAGCATAGCAAGGTATCTAGGCATATCTGTTAGAATTTTAGTTCTTTTTCTTAGAGTTTGAATATGTAATACTAATTCTAGTGTGTTTGGAAATTGTCTTCTCTGTACAAATGTCTGATTTAGAGATTTAAAGTAACTTTTGCTTACTTTTATACGTTTCGTCATGTTTATTTGATACATTTACTTTGGACTAACACAAAATACTATGAGAATAATGCATGCTGACATAGTTTCAACATTGCATTTACTGGGGCTTCCCTCTGGTTCTAAATGCTTGAGTAAATAATTTTGTTTCTTTTCAATACATGATGGATTATAGAATTAACGAATGGATGAACTGGATAAAAAAAAAAAACTGAGGGATATCATTGAAATGGTTACTTGCATAAGATCTTAATACAAATAGTGCTAGAGGAATAATGGCACTTTTCAATTTGCTTGGATGTTCTCTATTTAACGTCATTTGTATTGTCCTTTTTTTTTTGTTAGAAAATCTACCTTGTAGATGAAATTTCAAGAAAATTCATTTTATAGCTGTGATGTCATTATTTTTGTATTTATAGTCAGTATACTTGCAATATTGCATGAAATTGCAGTGTCACAGATAAAAGAGGGAGAAATGTTCATGAGGTCGACTAGTTCATCTGCATTTACCCAAGATGATAACCTACTCATCTAGAAAGTAGTATTGTAAAACAGAGGCAAGATGATTTAAGTTGTTTTGTTATACTGTAGTTACAGGTGGTTTTCCGAGTACATTATATGTCTGATTTTACCCAGACCTTCGGTACAAATGGTGCTTACAAATACATAATAACTAAAGGGAACCGAAAGTATTCATTAGTTGTGTTTTTTTTTTTTTTAAATAATTCACTATATTGTTCTTACCTTTTGTTTTGTTCATTGATAATCTTGGCAGATATTTAATAGTGAGTAGCTCACAGGTACTATCCACATTCTGTTCTTTTATAATGTGCTAGTCATTTTCCTTAAACAACAGCAAAATGTCAACCAAAATCAAGGTGTAAAATTAGTAGTAGCATTTCCATGGAGATCAAGATATTCAGGAAAGTGAGAGGTTTTTTTTTTTTTTTTTCCTGCAGTAGCTTAAATAACTATTTAAAAATATTAAGAGTTGTATTTTGATATTGTAAGTCAAGAAACAGTAAGATGTTTGTTTAATCAAAACCTGATTAAGATATGCCTAGACACTTCTTCTTTACTTATGGGGCCAGGCACTTAGGATCCTGTTAAGTTGTCTCTTTCACATTTGGCCAAGACGTTGAGATTTACTTATTTTTGCACTATAGTTAATGGTAATCAGCAATAAACTAAAGAGTTGAAAAAGAAGAGAGCAGCTAGTCCCCCAGAGCAGGCATCTGTTGGTGCCAGGCCTGGCCTGAGGCAGTATCCCCCTCCTTCACCCCCCATCCCTCCCCGGGTGCTATGGTGCGGGTGCTCACCGGGTCACAACTGAGTTGTATCCAGTATGGGTTCTTTCTTAATATTAGTGTTATTTTAGAGTTGTCAGTTTTAGCAAATAAAGACACAGGGCACCTAGTTCAATTTGAATTTCAGATAAACAACGAATACTTTTTTTAGTCTAAGTACGTCCCATACGACATGTGGAACTCTAGCTCGGGGAGATGAGAAGAAGGGATGTGAGGAATAGGAGCACCGGAGAGGGAACTTGGCAGTCAGTAATCAGGACGTTTGAAGATGGAGGTCTGAACCAGACGGTGAGGCTGAAGACATTGTTCTGTTTTTCTTCTAATGCTGAGAAAGGTCAACATAGTTCTGAATGTTCACGGCGGTGGGGGGAGACAGTGAAACCGTGTCCGTGGTTGCCATTGAGGGCCACTGGAGGGAGATCATGGGAAAAGAGAGATGAGCAGTCAAAAAACTGATAGAAAGAAATGTGGTGGGGGAATCAGAGGAGAAAGAGAAAGAGACGAAGAAGTCAGGTCCATGCATGGTCTTCAAGGATGGGATGGAGGTGGTGTGCCAGAGAAAGGACCCCGAGAACCATCCGTGCATATCATGGTGCTGTGTTACCTTGCAAAACTCACAAGCTGTTTTCTTATTGGTAAGAGGAGGGAGCTGGATGAGAGAGAGTCTCTAACATGATTGGATTCTAGAAGCAACATGGAATTCCTAATCCTAAATTTTCTATCTTTAAGGAGGGGTTATTTAGATTTTAATACGTGTTTCTCCTCTTCCCTCAGCCTTGCTTTCTGTCCTTATAGCCATTTTCTAGAGGCCAGTCCAGTGCCTTCAGACTTGTAGTTCGATTCCAATATTCAACATTTATTGTATTATAATGCCTTTGGAATGAAAGTGAATCAGATTATACCTCAAAGACACTTATTTCTTAAACTTCTTTTTCTTCACATTGATACCAGTGTAGATAAAATAAAATAGTTGGAAACCAAATCCTTGTAATGTACTGTAAAAATTTCTTTTGTTCATTTTGGAGAACCCATTCCTGAATAAATAAAATAGACAGCCTACGACTAGAGCCTCATGCATTTAAATACATAATAGAGACGGTTTTCGAGACCTTAGCGATACCGTGTTGCATTTCAGTGTAGCCACATAGACTCCACAAAATTGCTCTGTAGTGGGGAGTGTTGCCCGTGGCTACTTGTAGTCATGACATGTTTGCATAAGCATAAACCTGCTGTTGGCTATTTAATAACGTTACCTATTTAGTAATCCCTTTAAAGCCTGGACTAGAAATCAGAAGTGGCTGTCAGTGATAAAAAAAGATTTAATGGAAGCAAATTTACCATGTTGGATAGCGGTTTGTTTTTTTTTTAATGTTTATTTTTTGAGAAAGAGCATGGGGTGGGGAGGGGCAGAGAGAGAAGAAGATGGTGGACCTGAAGAAGGCACTGCGCCGTTAGCCTGCCAGCGCAGACTCACGTACGGGGCTCAGACTCCGGAACTGTGAGATCGTGACCCGAGCCCAAATCGAGTCAGACACTCAACCGACTGAGCCCCCGGATATTGGTTTTTAACCATTTTTCGATCTTGGAAATCGTTTGAAAATAGGACCAGGGCAACTAGATCTTTTCCTAGCTCGGACTCACACATGTTAAATGTTGCGGCAAAGTCAGGGGATTTGGAGGACCACCTCCCCTTCCCCACTTCTCGCTGTGGATAAACCAGTTTTAAACTCCCGATTTTGGAGTTCAACGGTATAGTTACACTGGTCCATTCATTGAGTCTTTTAACCATTCGTTCCTGAACTAGGCTCTAGGCATTGTAGGAAGCTCTGATTTTTAACTCTCTCCTGACAGTAATAATCTCATTCAAACAAATTCAAGAGCCCGTTTTCATATTGAAATTAAAGGCATGACTTATATACCGTATGTCTCTTGCTTAGGCCTTCTATAGATTTAGGAATTATTTCGTGTGCCTCAAGAGGAATGACAGCAACTACCTAGTTTATCATCCATATTCCTCTTGCTTTGCTACAGCTTTTTAAAATTTTCCTTTAGATATGCATTTCCATCCTGTATGGTTAAAGTCTCATCATTTTCAGTTGTCTTCCCCCTAAATCTTTATTTATAAACATTTCTTTGTGCTTCTGTATGGCCATCATCTTTAATGCTGCACAGTATTCTGAGTTGATGTACCTCTTGGATGTTGGACATAAAGATTATTTCTAATTTTACACTTTTTGTAGAATGTTGTCAATGACTACTTTAAGTGGTTTTTTCAGGAGTGCCCTGGGTGGCTCGGTCAGTTGAGCGTCTGACTTTGGCTCAGGTTGTGATCTCACAGTTCGTGAGTTCGAGCACAGCATCGGGCTCTCTGCTGTTGGCATGGAGCCTGCTTTGGATTCTCTGTCTCCCTCTCTTTCTGCCCCCCATCCCCAACACATGCTCTTTCTTTCTTAAAAATAAATAAACATTAAAAAAATGCAGAAAATACTTTTTAAAAAGTAGATTTTTCAGACTTGTCTTGGATTAGTTTTTCACAATAGATTCTCAAGGATGAGAGCCATGGTTCGTCCATTCATGACATTTTTATTAAGCACAGTGCCAGCCTGGGTCAAAAGCTTGGCCATTTCCGTGACACTTGATATGCTTTGACATTCTTTCCAAATCTGCTAGCAAACTACCTAACCGACTGAGTCAGCCTGTAATTGTCCAGCCCATTTGATCTGTGCTTCCTCATTATTCATGTGGTGAATATTTAGAAGTAAACTGAATAAAGCATTATAAGGAAGGCAAATCTGAAGAAACAGCACTGTGTGGCTAAATGAGATGTGCATGCCTCTAAAACCACTCGGTGTTTGGATTATTTCCATACCTGACATTCTTTTGATGTGATAATTGAGAGATGAAGCTTTGACCAAATTAGAGGTTTAGATGAACTCTGTACAGAGTTAACCATTTTAAGTTAAATAATCTAGATTTATTTAAATTACTCAGAAAACTTTAAATTGAAATTTTAAAAAGCAAAACCAAAATACACAAAACCAAAATGTGTCCAAGTTTTTATTTTGTGCACATTTATTGGATGCCTCGTATGTGCTAGGAAAACAAATATGAACGTGACATTGCATACTCTTCATTAGGGGAGAGAGACAGACAGTTATGTAAACAATTGCTGCAGCACGTGATGGGCACTTTAAGAGAGTGTATATGTCCAAGAGTATAAAGGAGCAGAAGTTTCTGTGTCCTTTTAGTTTTTACTATACAGAGGCCCACTCGCTTTTTAACTTTTATGGTTTATTTTCACATTTTGGAAGAGGAAAAAAACTGTTACAGAGTACAGTAAATATGAATGATTTAGTTGGCATGAAAATTCAGTTTTTGAAATTTATGGTTTCAAAAGCAAGGAACTGAAAGACTTTTGCCCCTTTGTGTGTCTTGTTTCTTAAATATTATTTATTTTGAGAGAGAGAGAATAAGAGCACACTTGCACAAGTGGGGGAGGGGCAGAGAGAGGAGAGAGAGAATCGCAAGCAGGCTCCGCACTTGTCAGCACAGAGCCCTACAAGGAGCTCGAGCTCCCAAACTGTAAGATCGTGACCTGAGCCAAAATCCAGAGTTGGACGCTTAACCAACTTAGCCACCCAGGTGCCTCTGCCCTTTTGATTACAGTGTGGCTGGCTGGTTGCAGAGAAGTCATTGGTTGATGGCTTTCTGAAAACTCACTAGTTTCTTTGTAAATGGAATTCCTAATAATCATTGGAAGGGACAAAAATAACATGATAGACCTACGCGTGCTGTCATTGGCTGTGGCAGAAATGGTATAATCGAATGATTGTTTTCAGTCATCTCAGCTAAAGTAGAGCAAAAGAAGTGGTCTGCCTACTTTTCTAGAACACTGCGGTAGAGCCTGACAGCCTGGGTTCAGTTGTAACTGCTGGTTACTGAGTGTAACCTCAGATCTTCTCAACACCTGTGTTCCTACTTCCTCAGTGGTAAACTGGAGATAATCATAGTATCCACTTCATAGAGCTGCCGAATCCGATAGGTACTGCTCTATGTACGTCTCAGTCAACCTCAGAGCAGCACTTGCTGCTGCTGACGTCTTTGTCCTTCCTAAGATACCCTTAGCTCCTGAGACCCTAAACTAGTTCTTTTCTTCTCCTACTTTCTTTCTGTTCCTTTTCATTTGTGTTGCCTGGTGGTTCTTTCCTGTCTCATTTCTGAGTGTTGGATGCCTGAGGGTCTTTCTGTTTACTCCTTTCCACGCTGATCCGTTAGTCTCACGGCTTTAAATATCATCTGTATGCCAAAGAGTCCTTATATGTCTCTAGTCCTGACCTGTCCAGCTTGGAAGTCCAGATTCATATGTTTGATCGCCTCCTAGATATTGCTTCTTTAACGCATTCCTAACTGGATCTCTGGACCTCTCCACCCACACACATAAACAAAAAAAGCTTTCACTTTCCCAGCCATCTCCATCTTGGGTAGATGGCCTTGCATCTATGACTCATCCTTGATTCTTTCCTTTTCTTCACCCCATATATCCAAGCCAACAGCAAATATTACCTCCAGAGTATATTTAAAAATTTTTTTTTTCAACGTTTATTTATTTTTGGAACAGAGAGAGACAGAGCATGAACGGGGGAGGGGCAGAGAGAGAGGGAGACACAGAATCGGAAACAGGCTCCAGGCTCTGAGCCATCAGCCCAGAGCCTGACGCGGGGCTCGAACTCACGGACCGCAAGATTGTGACCTGGCTGAAGTCGGACGCTTAACCGACTGCGCCACCCAGGCGCCCCCAGAGTATATTTTGAATCGATCTATTTCTGTCTCCTCTGCCACCATCCCAGTCCAAGCCATCATCATCTCTTGCCACCTTCAGAGGCTTCTAACTTGTCCCCTTCCTGTCTGTTCAATACAGAGCTACCAGAATGATTTTTTAAAAAGCAAAAATCAAATCATGTCACATTCCTGTTTAAGATCAACTAATGGCTTCCCATGACACTTCAAATCAAATCAAATCAAATCTCTTTTCCATAGCTTATACATCTGGGCTCAGTTTCCATAGTGAGGAAATTGGGATACTTAGGGGTTTAAATAAACCATAAGCTCCTAGAGGGCACAGACTTTTTTCTGCTTTGTTCATTGTTATTTTTCTGGTGCCTGGAACAGTGTGTGAACATGATGGGCATTTAGTAACTATTTGTTAAGTAAACAAATACATTTGGATTAATGGGACCCCAAAAGCCTCTCTTCTTCTCTCTTCCAGAGCAGCGTGCTATATTTAGTATTTTCTGCATTATACAGAAAGTCCAGCAAAGGCTTCTGGTGCAGTCTCCTTTCTTGCCTTGTACACATTTTACCCCACTGACACCTCCTCTCCCCCCTCCTCCCATTTTTTCTTCACATCTGAGCATATGTTTGGGTCATTGAGAGAGGATGGATGACTACGTGGGGCAAGAAACAAATCAAAAAGGAACCTCAAGAATAGTACCAGCCGCAGTTTTAAATTATTTTTTTAACGTTAGAGAGAGAGGGAGAAAGAGACAGACAGAGTTTGAGCCGGGGAGGGGCAGACAGCTAGTGACAGAATCTGAAACGGGCTCTAAGCTGGCAGCTGGCAGCATAGGACCTGACACGGGGCTAGAACCCACAAGCAGTGGGATCATGACCTGAGCCAAAGTCGGACACTAACCGACTGAGCTACCCAGGTGCCCGCCGCAGTTTTAAAATAAGCATTTTACTACAGAAATCTTGGAACATGTGCAGAAATAGTAGACTGGCATAATGAGTCCTCATGCCTTCATCACCCAGTTGCAATAGTTATCAACTCCTGGCCATTCTTTGAGCAACCAGCATTTAATTTGGAAATTGCCGATGGTAACGGAATACCTAGTCAGTTCACAGAGATTTGTGTCACAGATACAGCTTACTCAGGGCATCATTACTGCTTTGTAAACCAACTGAGAACAGGTGAAGGATGATTTCAAGTATGTTAGGTTTGGAAATATCTTTTCTGATTTGCTTTTTGTAAATGCCTGGGATTTTACCATTAGTTCAACTGTTAATTTGCAAATCGTGAATAAACCTGGAAAGGGAAGTACATAAAGCCCATTAGCCCATTAATTATTTCTATCTTAGAAGCATGCTTGCCGGGTAAGTAAGCACGAGCAGGCTTTGATGGGAGGTCTAAAATCAAAGGGGCCTGGGCAAGGAGTACTGTTCAGGAGGGCTGGAGGTGCTGCTCTTCTACTTTCTGGCTTTGCCGAGAGGTGGTCTTGGCCTCAAAGCCCGTGGAGAGAGGTCCCCGTTCCAGTTTGATGGTGTTCCCATCATCTGTCATCTGGGTTCCCTTTGGCTGGCTGCAGACCTTGTGTACGGCTGCCCAGGAGGTGCTTCCAGCTAACTCTGCTGCTTGTTTATTTTTAGGTGTCTTGCAATATATTCAGAACTCTCCCTCCTAGTGACAGCAATGAATTTGATCCAGAAGAAGATGAACCTACCCTTGAGGCATCATGGCCACACTTACAGGTACTTTGAACTACCATTTGTTATAAAAGAAAGATCCATTAACTTATTAGCTGATTAGCATGGGAGTTTCTCGAAGGCCTTTATTCACCCGGAAATCAAATTAGAGTACATTAGTTGAAAGCTTAGAGAATGCTTTCTGTGTTTCTCACTCTTGATAATTAGGATGCCAAAAGAATAAAATAATAAGTTTCGGTGTAATGCTTTAGTGCGGTTTCTCCCAGGTTGCACAGTTCTTGTTCTTTTATTAGAGCTTCTCTGTGATCCTGCCTGCCGCAGCCTCCAACAGGAGCTGAGCTGTTTTCACATTATTAGTTAGATGTGATTAGGTCACAGTCTATATCTCATTTTCAGCAGCAGGTATCCTGGGGACCTTGAACTCCTGTCTTCGTGATAACCACAGATGTGTTTCTGTAGCCTAGAAGGGCAAAAACGAATTGCAGTAGCTGCTACATCGTGCAAGAAAGAGCAACAGCTGATAGAAAGCTTGTGTGAAGGCCAGTTTTGTTCTCTTGCACTGAGAAGGCCATGTTTTCCAGTCCTACGCACGTGCCGGGACAAATCAGGGCCGTCCCCGCATCTCTGCTCCCAGCACCCGGCCCATCTGTACTGTATGTACTATTCCATACTGGTCTCCTGGCTGCTCGCGCTCCAGGCCCACGTTTCTCAAAGGAAGAGAACAAGGAAATATGAATGGAATGGTCCCCAAGGCTATCTTTCCATCGAGTTAGGATGTCCTCAGAGGCCAGATGACAACCAGCCAGGAGGGAAGGGATGGAGAGAGGGAACAGAACCTCGTACATCAGTCACGCAGAGGCAGAAGCCCGATATCGCATCTTTGAAGTGTGCTCACGGCTACTAGTTGACTTTCTAAAGAGCAGAAAACTGTGCAGCAGCACGATGAGGCCTAGAGATATTCTACAAGTTTATTTTTTCCCCACGTCAGAATTTTTGACATCGATTTGCAACTTTCCCTGTCTTGCTTTGGCAACTCAAGGTCGCTACAGATACATATGTATGCTATTTCTCCTAGTTATGAGGAGAGCTTTCAGGGGCTCTGTTTTCTCAACTCTTACCCAGGCATGTTATACATATGTATCCCTGCTATCAATGCCAGGATTGAGTAAATTAGTTAAAACAGTGTAGCTGATTTCCTGTTTTAGCTGCTTGATATTTTTTTTTTTTAAGGTGTCAGACATACTATCTGCGATCTAAGAAATTTGGAAAATTATTTGTGCTTTTCCTGGTACATCCCAAATGGTGACAAAAATTAAAAAAAAAAATTCTTTCGAATAGGTCGACTTCTTGTCCTGTCTTATTCGTAATGCTCACCAGTCATAGAAGTACAGTATAGTCTGGAAGAAATTTAAAAAACAAAACAAACAAGATAATCTCAGGGAAGCCCCATGTCTCACCGTGGAAAAGACAGAGAGATGTCTTCAAAGCTTCAATTTGTCTTCTCTGCATCCCAGAGACAGTAGACCACTCTGGCCATTTGCAAGAGCTTTTTGAATACTCTAAATCGTGATCACCAAAGGTATAAATTTCTCCTAAAGCACAGTAAAGTTTAAGTATTTCAGTTAATCCTTTCTAAGCTTAATGACTCTATAAAATACAGGACCAAATTAATTTCTAAAGCTATTAAACTAAATTCTGCCACCAAAAATCTCTAGCTTACCCTGTGTCATTGCTACTGGAGCATTAACTGTTAGTTCACCTGAAACTCGAAAACCGAAGCAACGGTGAGGAACAGCAGGGAGAGCTGTCCCCTTCTGGATGTCAAGTCACAAACTGTATCCCAGAACGGTGTGGTTCCATCTGTGTTGCCACTCTGTTCAAGCCTATAATCGTCTCATCCCTTCTTTAGCTCAGGGGGAAATATGACTTAAGTTGGATCAGATAAAGGAAACCTACCTTTAAAATTCACAAATTGACGGGGCCTCTGGGTGACTCAGTTGGTTAAGCGACTGACTGCAGCTCAGGTTATGACCTCGCAGTTTGTGAGCTCGAGCCCCTGTGCTGACACCTCAGGACCTGGAGACTGCTTCGGATTCTGTGTCTCCCCCCTCTCTACCCCTCCCCTGCTCACGCTCTGTGTCTCTCCATCTCTCAATAATAAATAAGCATTAAACAATTTTTTTTAAAAATTCACAAATTGGCCTTTATTCCTAGTAAAGGTCAAATCAGTGGGCACCCTCTGTTGCCTTCAGCAACTATTCCTTTATGGAAGTCTTTGTACTCAAGATTCCTGTGTTTTTCTTATGTATTCTGACTCCACAAATTCTTCACCTTTCCATTTTCACTGATAGGTGGTTTTTAGTACTGACGAGCACTCTCTGAAGGTTCAAGAAATCTCTTTTTTCTGTTCATGATAAGTCATGCATGTTATAGTATAGTAAGTTATCACGAAATTTAACATTTGACTTTTTCATCGATTCAGCTATTTTTCTGACCAAAACACAGCTCCGGCATTTATTAGCTCCAGCTTTGGCAGCGTGCTTCTTCTTGTGGACCACATTTTATAAGGAAGCAAGGTGTTCATTACCAAATATCTGATAATAGTAGAGAACAACCAAATTGCATTGAGATGTGGTTATTGATTGGGTAGACTGCTTCTGCACACATCTTGTCTGATTTAAATTTGTGGCCCATACAAGATTACTCATAACAAATCCTGGCTCTTTGGAGAGATTTAAAAACAGAAAAATGTTTAAATCCAAATTTTTAGCTTAAATATATCAAAAGTTCTACTATATGTATGTTACTTGATCTTTTCCGTTACCTGCATTGGTATCTTTTAAACTGGTATGCCACAGTTACCATGGTTATTCTTTGTGTATTTTCTGTATTTGGGTGTGTATTTCCAGTAGAATATGATTTTGCAGGACTTCCATTTGCAATCAGAGGGTTGTTTTTGGCGCCTCTACACTTGAGACTGAAAAATAGAAATGCTACAGTTTTTTTACTCATGTTCCTTGGAGAATTCATTTATGTGACCTTGAAAAGTAAATTATTCTCAGTCCCCAGTCTGTCTTTCCCTTTGGGAATCCAAGAGAGATTTTTGATTCTGAGGTAAAAATCTGTCTCGTAAGTGTAGAGAACATTTATGCTTATTAATAAATGTGTCTGAAGTGTTTCCACCCAAGTGTTTTAAACCATAACTGCTTTCAAGGGACCAGAGTGGGGAGAGCGTTTTGCCAATCTTGCTGGAAAGTCCTGCCAGCCCACAAGTCAGGCCTGCAAGATGAGAATCTCTCCACTTGTGGGAATTAACCCCCCTTTTATGGTTATTTGAATAAGGCCGACATTCTGTTGTGAAAGAGAGTGGAAAACCTAGTGTATGAAACAAGAACAATTCTTCTAGAAGGTGTCGGGACTCAGTCACATTATGATGCCAGAAGTGCAGCTTGACAGAGGCACCTACCTGGGTGGCTCAGTTGCTTAAGCATCCAACTCTTGATTTTGGCTCAGGTCATGAACTCACGGTTTGTGAGACTGAGCCCCACATCGGGCTCTGCGCTGAGAGCACGGAGCCTGCTTGGGATTCTCTCTGTCTCTGTCTCTCTCTTTTTTCTCTCTTTCTCTATCTTTCCCCTACCCCTGCTCTCATGTGCATGTGTGCTCTCTCTCTTGCTCTCTCTGAAAATAAACATTAAAAACAAAAAAGAAGTACAGTTTGATAATGTTCAGATCATTGGGCAAGAAGTTTTTCCAAATTCAGAATTTCAAAGAGAAAAACAGTTTTTTACTTTAAAGTAAAATCCTAATGTGCATACCTAATTTAAGCGTTAAGCTAAAGTCTAAAGTCGTAGGTAAGGTCACTGTATGATGCTTTTAAGTTAGTGGTCTCAGCAGTCCCTTGGGGGGACCCTGAGACCCGATTTTCAGGCCTGCAAAGTCAAAACTGGTTTTATAATAATACTATGCTGTTTGCTGTTTTCACTGTGTTGACATTTGAAATCATATTTGCAAAAGCGTTGGTGGTTCAAATTGCTGCTGCCTTAGCACAAATCGCAGCGGTTGTGGCACTTTGGCTTAGTAGATATTCTTCACTGACATGCATTGACAAAAAACAGCCAGTTTCAATTAAGAATGTTCTTGGAGAAGCAGCAAAAATTATTAAACTAAGTATCATTAAGTCTTGACTTTCGAGTACACATTTTAAGAAATATTCCCTGTGACAAAGTGGGAAGTATGCATAAAGCCCAATGACTGTATACTTAAGTATACTGATCGTCTTGTGTGCTAAAACATTTGTGTGATTGAGCTACAGGCTACACTAGCTGTCTTTGCATGAGATGATCAGTTTTGCCCACAGGAATGTCTAGCAAACTGTGCTTGCTCCAACTTGGGTATTTGGTAGATGTTTTTTTTTGAAAATAGACAAAATCATCGCCAGTGCTGATTAAATTAGAGCATTCCAGCAAAATTTAGAATTAGAATTTTGGAAAACTTGTCTTTCTGCTGAACTTTATAGCTAATTAAAGCTTAGACTTTTTGATGAAATTGGAGATATTAAGGAATGTGACTTTTTGATACAATCTAGTAAAATTTGTCACCATTTGAAAAACGCATAACTCAGGGAACCAGTATTTTCCAGTGAATGATGTTAGGAAACCATACATGGTAAAGACCCATTCAAGAGTACATGACAGACCATTGGAATTTAGTGTAACGAAGTATGAAAAACTCATTGATTCTGGTTTCAGATTCTGCAGAGCAACTCCTATTTGAGAAACAACTGTCAAGTTTTGGTGTAGTATCAAAAAAGAATATCCACAATTGTGTGAAAATACTATGAAAATACTCATCCTTTTTCATACTGTTAGATCTGCATGAGGCTCAATTTTGTTTACATACTTCAACCATGGTTTGGTTACATACTTCAATCCATGTCACAATGGATTGAATACTGAAGCAGATATTAAACTGTTTTCTAATATGCAATTATAGATTTTTCAAAAATAAAAATAATGTTTCTCAGTAATGATTTTGGAAAATATGGTTGTTTCCCACAAACATACATTATTTATGTTAATGTGTAATGTGTTGTTTTAAAATGAAATAACAAATACATATTTGAAATTTTCTCATAGTTTTTCTGACTTTATATATATATGTGTATATATATATATGTTTTTCATATTTATCATATAAACAAAAGGTTTTGGAGTCTTCAACAATTTTTAAATGTAAAGGAGTAGGACTAAAAACTCTTGAGAATGCTATTTTAGGTAATAGTGATAATGGTGATATGTATTAGTTACTGTGCGCAGTGCTTTATATATATTATCACATTCGGTCTTAGGGATTATCATCCTCATTATTCAGTTGAAGAAACATAATTTTAGAGAAATTAACTTGCCTAGGGCTACACAGTAGGGGACAGAGCTAGACTCCCAACACAGTGTCTGTCTGCCTCTTACAAGTTCTGTTTTTTATCAACTGTTGTATATTATACCAGGATCTCATGTGTACTTTTAAAAAATTTTTTTAATAAAAAAAATTTTTTTTAATGTTTATTCATTTTTGAAAGACAGAGAGAGACAGAGCACAAGCAGAGTGGGGCGGAGAGAGAGGGGGACACAGAATCCGAAACACGCTCCGGGCTCTGAGCTGTCAGCACAGAGCCTAACGTGGGGCTCGAACTCCCGAACCGCGAGATCATGACCTGAGTCAAAGTCGGACGCTCAACTGACTGAGCCACCCAGGCCCCCTTATGTGTACTTTAACATAGATTTATTTTGCCAAGAACATAAACAATGATCTTCTACTGTTTATTAGAACAGTTATTTCAGATTGATTCTGCAGATGAGAATATTCTCATTCCTTGCAGATGAGAGTTTTCTGCTAAACCATCATACATTGCTTAGAGGAGTGTAAATTGCCATAGATTTTCTGAAAGGAAATGTGGCAATAAATGCTGAAAATCCTGAAATGTCTGGATATCTTTTACTCTAACGTTGCCACTTCTAGAAATATTTCCTCATGCAATAATTGAGCAAATGCACACTGATGTATATTACATGATACACAATGTGGCATAATTTGATAGAGAAGTAATTGAGAAACTATTTAAACGCCGAAGCATAGGAGATTGGTTAAATTGATTATGAATAATGGAATTATTCATTTAAAAATTATGTATAGTGGACTCTGTAGCTACTAAGAAAGATGGCTTAGTTATTATTGACATAAATTGTATATAATATATTGTTCAGATGGTAAAAGTAGTTTGAAAACTATATAAAAATATATTTATAGTTCACTGGTATGTTGTAGAAGTATAGAGAAAAATGAGGAGATTCGTACATTAAATAGTTGACAGTGGTTATCTCTGAGTAGTGAGGCTGCGGGGGAATTTCTATTTGCTTTGTTTGGCTGTATTAGATTTTTAATTTGAAAAGTTAAAAAACATAATAGCGACTGTGAACCACAAGAAGGGCTGGCGTAGCTTGTAATTGATATTAAAACTCAGTTTTCTAAGCCCTGTCAGTTTTAGTGTTACAGACTTTTTATGGTTTTTGATACTATGCTCAGTGAAGTACAATTTGAAATTAATTATAATCTGTTTGTTGCAGCTTGTATATGAATTTTTCATACGATTTTTGGAAAGCCAAGAATTCCAACCCAGCATTGCCAAAAAATACATAGATCAGAAATTTGTATTACAGGTAAGCACATTTTTGTGGTTGCCCGAATTTGTCATTCAATTGCTAGCACTTTATCTTATTTTCTCTTGATTGTTAAAAAATCTTTCAATGACAGTTATATCACCTTTTAAACAAATGTATTCTGTATATATGTTAGTTCCCATTATTACCTGTTAAAAGTGACAAGTACCTGTTTAATTTATTATTTAATTTATTGCTGGACATTAATTACATTTTAAACAACAAGGAATGCTAATGCCTAACTCCCTGCAGTTTTCTTGCTTAAAATTTAATTATAAAGGAATTTCGTGAATATAACTCTGGTTTGTGTGAAACTTTATGTAGCTTGAAAACTCCTATTTGCATAAGGGTTCTTAAAGAACCATTGCTTAGGTCTGTTAAAAGTGAATAAGCATGGCCTAGAGCAGAAATAACCTTCAATAAATAATCAAAGTCAGATACTGGTGAGCTTTCGCAGTAGGAAATAGCACAGCCTGACAATTTAAAATTCCCATAAAGGGATTAACTCTCACCTCTCTGTTTGGAACTTCTCAGGGTATGTATTCTTCCTGACTTGCCACTTTACATTTTATAACTATAGATCACATCTTCCTTCTTACGTGGGACTCGGGAATGTTCATGACATTGAATTTTTAGGTAACGTGTTCTTGCTCCTGTTGTTGACCTTCCTCTCTAAAAATGGGTACTTGAGCCAACTGGTGTATGGACTGGTGTAGCTCCTTTCTGAATGATTAATGAGCACCAGGGGAAAAAAAGAATTAGTATCTATCTCCTAGTGAGCCAGTAAGCAGAATTTAAAATTGAAAACATTATTTTAGCAAGCAGTTGATCTTCTGTGCCTTTCCTGGAGAAAGGTTGATCACCTTTGTGATGACCTCATTTCCCCTCCTTAATTAAATTAATACATTTAGAATTCTGGATATATTGGGTTGAGAGGCTTTGGAAAAGTGAGGTTTGAGTTAGAGACGGAGAGGTAGGTAAATAGGTGGATACATGGAGCATTCATTGGTTGGGCAGATAGGTAGACTGATCCAGATTCTTCTACCAAGGAAGCAAAATGCATTTGAGACAAAAAAGCAACGCGTAATCAGTCTGTGGTGTTTTGTACTGGAAGGTCCTTGCATTTATATAGCACTGTACAATTGTCAGAGCATCTTTACATGCATCGTTTAATTTAGTCTGTACAACAGTCTAGAATAGACACAGCTAAATTTTAGTCCCATTTTACAGATGAAATACACTGAGGTTTGGAAGATTATCAAGTTTCCCCAGGCAGTTTCCTGTTCTGGTTTTCTGTCCATTATGCCATGATGCCTCCTTGTGATTCCCCTCACTATAACTTGGAATGACTGCAGGGCAGGAGTAGTCCTCACTTGTCAACACTAACGAAATATTAAGGTTTCCTTATGTTTATGGTAAGTTAAAGTACCCAAGAGGATCAGATAGTGAAGCCCGTGTTCAGTTGACATGGAAATAGTACACCAAAAGCTTGCATGGCCCAGCTCAGTGTGTTCTTCATGGTAGATGGGTACTGATGATAATGAAGCTCATTAGATGAAAACATCAGAGAAACCCAGACTTGAAGGGATGTTTTGCATGTCTGTTCTAGCTCTTCCCCCAGTGAATTAGTCTCCTTTGGGACCCTGAAAAGGGGTGACTCCCATTTATTCTTTTTTAGTGAAGGAGGACCATATACTTGGGCAGATTATTCTGTTTTTGTTAGAAAGTTCTTTTTTTCTTGACCCTCCCTATACCGTGTACCCTCTGGCCTTATTTCCCCAGAATAGTCCTTTATTACTCACTGGCTCAGACACAACAGTTCAGGTCTTAGACCACAGCGTTTGTGTTTACCTCTTGGCTCTTTTTCCCTAGAACAGCAGTTGTAACTCAAATGCTTCTAGGCTCATTTATGGCAAGTATGGTGGCCAGGTGTCAGATAATAGGAGGTAGACAGAGTTCTACTAAAGGGAGCTTTGGCTACCCCTCTTCTTTCAGTTATTGGTAGACTTTTTTTTTTTTCTTTTCTTCCCTCGAGAGAAACAGAAATCCAGATTATTTGTGAAGTTTTCTCATAGTTCTAAACTCCTGCTCAGGATGAACTATGCCCATCCGCCTTCTGGATCCAGCGAGCCACTGTCCGTATGGTCTCTGTTCTAGACTTTGTCTTTAGTTCTGTGGACCCTGTCTCATTTGTCAGTTTTGGAAGGCTTCTGTCTCTGTCAGGACATAGTGCCCTGAGCCTTGTCAGTCCAGCACAGCTTAGAATTGGGTTCTCCGCGGGTGCCAGGTTTCTTAAAGGGGAAGAAGTCTCATTAGCTCTTCCTGCTGTTCCATGGCACTGTTAACTTGTGTTAACATAAGTTGTGTTAACTTGTGGTCTTTAACTGATTTCTAATTTAGCTTTATGCATAATGTAAAGCCATGTTTTCTCTTGTTCTCGTTCGTTGTACGATTTGCTGTAGGATTTGACATGTATTTCTGCAGAATATCATTTCGCCCCAGACTTTTGAAGTCTTTCTGTATCTTGAGCCTGTCATCCACCGCATTCATCGTGCCTTCCATCTCGATCACATCTGCGACTTTCTTAACTGTGCTAGTAGCTATTGGCTTCATCTCAGGTCATTGACTGAAGAAGTTGTGAAAACAGCCAGCACTGATGATAGAGGCCTTTGGCATGCCTTTAGCGACTTCCCTTTATTTAGCACAGATTCATTAATCAACAGTCTTTGAATTCCATCCTTAAACCCGTTAGAAATTTACTCTAGAATGTCATCATCCTTCTTTCATTTTAAAATTTTGTTCATAAGGAGAGTGTAGAGACTTTGTCAGATGCCAGAGTGAAAGCCAGGACTGTGTGCTTACAGCATCCCCCTCATTTATGGGCCATGAGACTTTATCATAAAAAGGAATGCCATTCATCTGCCATGGGACATTAGTGAACTTCTAGGGGCTCCTGCTCCTTATTGGTAATGATACCCTCAGTACTTAACAAACCATGCGATTGATCATCTGTCTCCCGAGTTTTTGCAGAGACGAGAAACTGAGTATACATAGTGAAGTCCATGTACTAATGCTTTGTTTTCAGCCCTTGCCTCATTTCTACAACTTTTGCCTCCTTTACCTTCCCTCTGCTGGGTCTGTTGATGAACTCAACCTTCACATGAGGGCTCACCGCAGTTCCTGAATCAGTCAGCAAAGGGACAGGCAGAGTGTTGGCAAAATCAATAACACCACCGAGTGGTGCTTGAATGTAATCCTGTGACTAAGCAGAGCATTAACTGTCATGTTGGGGATAAGCTCTGGGTGCCAATTAGCTGCCATTTTCCAGAACACCCGTTCGTTCTTGTTGCTAACCTGCAAAGCGGGCCTCCTGCCTCTTTTCATACCCCTTAGTCTGCTGATGACTTACCCGGGATCCTAGCACCTTGCAGGAGTGGGGTCTCAGTCCCCAGTGTGATTCTCCTGAGCTCCCTTCCTGGGTTGTTTGTTTCTGACTTGGGACCTGCTTGGCCTTTTGGAGCTTAAGGCATCGTGCTGAGATTACGCCCTGCCCCTACACGCCCTCCTTTTCCTCCCGCCGCCATGCCTCAAGTATCCTGGAGCTGGCAGCTCCTTCATTTGTGTACCATGTAGTTCGCTCATTCGTTATTTACACCCCCTCTTCCCCCTGCTTGTATCTCTCCCCACAGCCTCCCGTGGCGCCACCTAGTCCTGGCGTGTTTTGTACCTAAGCCTGGTCTTCTTATGACACGGGAACCCTCCTACCTTTCTCTTTTGCAAATCAGGATGACATTTACCGCATTCCTTTTCTTGGAGCAGATGTTTTATTCTCTGTAGATTCTCAAAGGATCTCAGAAGGGATTTTTGGTCATCTCAACTTAAAACTTTTTTATTGAGTTAGGCATAATGTATCCTAGCCATGAGATTTCAACCTATTTTCTATAGCAGCTAGCTGTATTCTTCACAGTCTATTTTGATTCTTGTTTCTCCTGTCAGTAAAGACACAAGCAAAATTAAGAATTGAGCTATTTTAACATAAGGTAGTGGAAAGAAAGTTAGCAAGCTGTGTATTTGCAGCCTGACTCCCCTGTGTACTCTAAGTAGTAGATTATTGGGCTAAAATATGCACCGTGGGGTAAGAAGGAACTGCATTAAAATGGGCTTTTCTGCCTTACTTGGCAGTGTGGTCTTCAGCCAGTTAATACACTTGCTGTCCGAGCTTGAGTCTCCTCATTTGCAACATGAGGTAACAGAAAAAATGAGATTTAAGTACATAGGATGTATACCCAAACTGACAATTGTTACATATGCTTGATTGAGTTGGCACTATGGATACAAATATAGGCTCCCTCCCTTCAGTTGTAAGCATGTACTGGAAAACTCCGGGCAGATTTTTTTTTACTCTTCTGAACCTCAGTGTTGTCTTCTCTAAATGGCTGTAATGTGGACCTCTCTTACAACAAATTATAACAAGTAGGCTTGTTATGATGATAAAATGGTATGACTTATAAAAACTGCAGATAATCATGCATGGATTATAGTAGCCGCTCATTAAATACAAATTCCTCTTTTTATACCTCCCTCATATTATATTGTTTACCCACATTAGTAGTCTTATTTTTTTTATTCCAATATTAATTTTAAAACCTCCACCTTTTGGGGGCACCTGGGTGGCTTGGTCAGTTAAGCATCTGACTCTTGATCTCAACTATGGTCTTGATCTCACAGTTCATGAGATCAAGCCGTGCATTGGGCTCTGTTCTGGGTGTGAAGCCTACTTAAAATAAATAAATAAATAAATAAATAAATAAATAAATAAATAAATAAATAAATAAATAAAATCTCCACCTTTCGAAATGAAATTTAAAAGTTTATGTGAGCGGTGCCTGGGTGGCTCAGTTGCTTAAGTATCCAGCTCTTAATTTCAGTTCAGATCGTGATCTCACAGTTCGCAAGATCAAGCTCCGTGTTGGGCTCTGCACTGATTGCAAGGAGCCTGTTTGGGATTCTCTCTCCCTCCCTCCCTGCCTCCCTCCCTCTCGCTCTCTCTGTCTCTCCCCCCCCCCCCAACTTGTTCACAAGTGTGTGTGGATGCTCACTCTTGTTCAAAATAAATAGACATTTTTTTTTTTTAAAGTTTATGTAAAACTTACAAGAAATTTTTGCAAAGAAGCCTTGAACAAATGACATATTCCTAGATGGGAAACTTGCCATCATAAGGATATCCATAGAATCTCCAAGTTAATATACACATTTAGTGCAATTCTAATTACAATTTCAGGGGTGCCTGGGTGGCTCGGTCAGTTAAGTGTCCGACTTTGGCTCAGGTCATGATCTTGCGGTTTGTGAGTTCAAGCCCCGCATCGGGCTCTGCGCTGACAGCCCAGAGCCTGGATCCCGCTTCAGATTCTGTGTCTCCCTCTCTCTCTGTTCCTCCCCCACTCGCACTCTGTCTTGCTGTGTCTCAGAAATAAAGAAAGAATAAAAAAAAATTTTTTTTAGTAGTTTATTTGAAAATTTCAAAGTTCATGAAATAAATTTTTGAAATAGAAAACTAAAGATCCTTTGCCTATTAGATATTTATTCATAACCATGAATGTACTATATTAAAACTATAAAGGCACATGAATTAAAACAGTGTGGCATGGGTACAGGAGACTGGAACTTAGCAGAGGCTTGAGTGGAAAACATAAACCATAAATAATGTACCAATGCATTGGTAAAAATCCTCCGGAGAGGAAAGCTGGGAGGATTCTGTTGGCTTAAATTTTATCCACTGAGCAATTCCATGAGAAATAGTCAGGTGTGTACACAAAGATATATGTACAAGCATGGGGAATGCATCATTGTTAATATAAATTGGAAACAGTTTAAATGTTCCTCAGTAGGGTGTTGGTTGAATAGACTGTGGACATTCATATAATGGGATATTCATCATTTTGTAGAAAGAATGAGATAGAGCTACACAAGATCTGTTTTGAAGTGAAACATGCATATTATGGAACAGTATGATGTTTTTGAATTTGAGTCTCGTATTTTAGGGAAAAGGAATATTTGTATATGCACTTAAAGTTTTGGAAGGCAAACTGTTATTAATTGCCTGGTAGAATGTGATTAAGTGTGAAGAACGTTACTTTCTGATTTTTTGTATTTCTCTAGTTTTTACATTTTAAAAAATGAACATGTATGTTATCAGCAGTGATTATAATTACGTTAGTAATTTTTAAATTTTATTTAATAAAATTATAAATAAGGTATTTACTAAGTCTCACTTTGTTGCGTTGCATTTTTCATCAACCTCAGCTGACTCTGTGCATTAGCCTTCGTAAGACTGTTTTTGTAAGACTACACCATTCATTTATACTTAACATTTGTTTTCATCACTTGTATGTGTCCTTTTAAAATCTGACGCTCAGTGGAAAACTTCCAGTGTTGCCCCAAGAACCTTTCTCAACGCTACTCAGTTTTCTTCCTCATCAGGAAGCAGTATAGATAAGAGGTGAAGTGGATAGACTGGTTTGAATTCAGGCTCTGCCATTTTTTAGTGCATGACCTTGGGCAAGTTATATAACTGTGTTGCCTCCGTTTCCTCATCTGGAAAGTAGATGCAAAATATCCACAGCATAATTGTAGTTTTGTTGAGAGGTGGTTGTGGAGATTTATGAAGTGAATACATGCACAGGCACTTAGAACAGTTCCTGACAACACTAAGAATCTTCTTTCATCATATTTTCTAGAATAGCCTCAGTCCGTGAAGTCACATGGTATTTGTCTGTCAACATCTTAACCCCCATGTTATGAATTTTTTTTTTGAAATTCAACTTTTACCTTTATAAAAGTCAAAAAAAAAAAAAAGAAAAAACCCTTTGGACTCTGGCTATTGAGATTTTTTTCAGGTGTTAAATGTGGTCTCTCCTGTCCTTGGATTCATTTCACCAACTGATTTCTTCCAGTGTTAGAAGTGAATGTGTATTAGTGCCAGGAGCATAGACTTTTAATAGGTGAGAAGAAGCAGAGGTGCCTGGGTGGCTCAGTCGGTTAGGCGTCTGACTCTTGATTTCGGCTCAGGTCGTGATCTCACGGTGTATGGGATCAAGCCCCACATTGGGTTCTGTGCTGATAGCGTGGAACCTGCTTGAGATTCTCTCTCTCTCTCTCTCTCTCTCTCTCTCTCTCTCTCTGTCTCTTCCCTTCTCCTCCTCATGCTCTCTCTCTCTCTCAAAACAAATATATAAACTTAAAAAAAAAAATAGGTGAGAAGCAAAGATAGGACAACTAAATATTTATTGAGGCCAGACAAGTGGTACAGAATGAAGTAGTCTGAGTGTGACAGGAAGGAGTGATGGAGACAGCAGTGACCTCAAGAGGTCAAGAGAACCCAGAAATCCAGATTTTTGTACGGGCCAGACAGAACTCTCTGTAACTTGTACCTTTGAAGGGTTTGCTGTTTTTTATTTAAGAATGGTATGACTGAGTGGCTTGCTTAAATTTCACTGTAATTTTTATTAAATCTAGATTTACATAACCTTTAGCATTTCTTATATACTTAATCTAAGTCTTTATAAAAGAAAGCTGTCAGATTGATCTAGAGAGTCACTTGATTGCATAGTACACTTGTGTGTCTATGGTCATGTTGATTTTAGACTTAGCAACTGCCTTGTAGAGCTACAGGTGTGCAGGCTGACTTTGGCTTATGGAACACACATGTCTATTCCCAATAAAGATAATTTTCATCTGTGTTAGGACAGTTGGGAAAGTGGTTTCTTTATGATCTCTCCTTCCACCACCTGATCAAAAAATGAGTTGCCAAACCTTGAATTATTTCGTTGGGTGTATTATCGTGGCAAGAGTTTAGTAGCATATTTCTAAAGACTGCTTTCAACCACTCTGCAAATCTGAAAAGCAGTCAGTGGTTGCTAAGAGACATACTGTTCAAGTGTCCCCGTAAACATATGTACTGCTGGAGATTGCAACTTAGTAATTTGTATTTCACATTTGCAGTTACATTTAAGCTGAAAGGTGCGATAATTACCATGCAAATTATGCAAATCATTTACCCTGTCCTTAAAAGTGACGTTTCGTTATTGTGTTTTAAAAACTCAAGACAAATTGGACGTGACACACAGCAACCTGTTAAAAACTTTTAAGTTTTAAACGAAATAAATTTCATGAGGCCTTGAACGTCAGCTCTGATACAAAGAGCTATTTTCCAAACAAGTTCCTTGAATATGCCAAAATGTTTACATTCTCTCTCAGAGGCTGTAGCATATAAAGCTTTAGAGAATTTATTTCTATCAGGAATTTTATCAGGTAGCCATTACCGATGAACGGTAAACTACCTCTTCACCTCATCCCCTCCAGTGCAACCTGTAACTTAAGAACCTTGGGAAAGGGCTTTCCTGCCCGGACTCCTGCATTCAGAGCCAGCTTTCTGGTTGTGCAGCTTGGGCGATGACATGGGCCCCAGGCTGAGAAGGGCCCTGCTCTTGGTTTAATGCTTTGCCATTGTGGTCTTGAAATTCTTAATGGTTTTTAATTTTTTTTAATGTTTAATTTCTATTTTTGAGAAAGAGAGAGAGAGAGAGAGAGCGAGAGACAGCGTGAGCAAGGAGGGGCAGAGAGAATCTGAAGAAGGCTCCTGGCTCTGAACTGTCAGCACAGTGCCCTGACACTGGGCTCGAACTCACGAGACGCGAGATCATGACCTGAACCGAAGTCGGTTGCTTAGCCCACTGAGCCACCCAGGCGCCCCAGAAATTCCTACTAGTTTTTGAACAAGGAGCCCCACATTCTCATTTTGCATTGGGCTCCACAAATTATGTGGCTAGTCCCTGCCTGCATCATTATGTAGAGCAACAGCTCTTTCTTGAAGTGCTGACCAAATTGATTGTCTTAAGATTTTAAATTGCAAGGTTTTGTTGAGGGAGAAAACAATGGACTTCTCTAGTATGTGGGAAGAATAGAAATTAGGAAGAAAATAAAAGCATATGACTTGACAGAGTTGTTCGTGTTTGTGTGACTTCCACCTTTGAAATATACTGAGTTTCCATCAGAGTCTTGAAGTCAGAATTGCTAGAAGCTTACAGCGTGCAGCCTTTCCACCCCTTGTCCCCACCGTGCTTTCAGTGGTGCCCCCGGATGAGCTCATTTCATACGTTGGTCCTCTTGAGTTGTTCTCATTCATTGGAGTCAGGCTGCTGTTGGCTCTTGTTGCTTGGTTCTGGGCTGTTTTCTCCACGTGCATTACCCGGTCACGGTAAAGGTGTTCAGGAGATACCATTTTTCAGGTTGTAGAATAGCTAAAGTTAAAAGCAAAGCCAGAAATTTGGAGACCTGATTTTAATTTGGATGAAAACATTTAGAATACCAATTACATTGATTGTTCACTTGAGCATTTCTGATATTCTTTACATTTAATATTTCTTTACATGGAATGGAGGGCAGGGTAGTTGCTTCTTTATCCTAGTAGAGGGCAGTTGGACGTTTTGTTTCAAACCTTTTGCCCTGAATTTTGAAAAAATAGTTTTAATTAACAAAGTAATGCCTATTAAGTAATTCAAATGTATTTATATGATTTATAAAGAAAAATAACACTCTTCTGACTCATCCTTCCCCAACCCAGAGTCTCAATCCCTAGAGGAAACCACATTCAAGTCTTCTAGCAGTTTACATGTATTTCCTTGTATGATTTCCATTTCTCTAAATTGCATTCTTAATGCTGCTGTTCCTTGATTTTTTAAAATCTTTTCCTACTGTATATCTTTATATGTCTCCCTCTCTATCTCTTCCTTTATATCTCAACAATGTAGTTGTGTCACAAAATTTAATGAAATTGTAGTGTTTGCATTAGTGTACGTGTTGTTCTCAGCCAAGGCACATGTTATGCTATAATTGTGTTTCTTCTCCTGTAGAGCTTTTTTTTTTTTTTTTAACCCCCTGGAATTAATAGTTGCCTTATTTTTCACATGCTTGCTTTTCTGGGTATTGGTTACTAGTTCATCCCTCCGTTCTTCTCTGAGTGCAGTGTACAGCTTTTCTCAGTCTGGCCCACACATTGGCTAGTCTGTAGTTCCATTGTTTTCCCTGAAGGTCTCCTTCCCAGAGCTGGAGCTCTGGGCATCTTGCTCTGGTTGGCACTGGTGGCTTCCTCTAGGCTGTATCCACCGTAGTTATCCTGGGATTTCGCTTTGCCACTCTTCTGCACTATGCTTCTGCACTCTTTGCTTGCTTATCTCCCTCTCTTTGATTTTGGCAGAATACATCTTCTAGATGCTTCCTAAGAAGGTATGAATGGGTTGTAAGTTTTCGAGACCTGCTTCTCTGAACATGTCTTTATTCTACCCACACACTTGATTGACATTTTGGCTAGGGATAGCTTTATGGGTTAGAACTCATATTCTCTCAGATGTTTTAGGGAGTTCTAGATTGTCTTCTACTTCCAGTATTGGTATTGAGAAGACCTGTGCCAACTGGGACTCCTTATCCTTTATAGTGACCTATTTTCTCTCTCTGCTTTTGAGATCTTTTCTTTGTCCCCCGTGTCCACATGATTCAAACTGATGTGCTTTGCTGTAGGTCTTTGTTTATTAATTGTGCAGAGAACATACTGGCCCTTAGCGGTATCGAAACTCATGTCCCCTTTTCCTGGAAAATTGCATTGAATTCTTTCTTAGATAATTTCATGTGCTTTGTTTTTGTGTCTGTGTGTCTGTTCTCTGTGCCTGTTTGGAACGTGTTGGACCTTCCAGATGGATCCTCTAGTTACCTTCTTTCTTCTATATACTATCTTCTTCTATACTTTCAGGATAGATTTGCTCATTGTAATGTTCCAGTTCTTCTGAAAGTTTTATTTCTGTTACATCTTGAATTTCCAGAAGTTCTTTTTATTTTCTGAATATCCATGTGTAGTTGCTCTGTTTTGTTTCAGGGATCCAATAGGTTTGTTTATTTCTGGGGATAAGTTCTTTTTTGCAGGTTTTTTTTTTTTTTTTTTTTTTTGGTTTGTTTCTTTGCTTGCATTGTGGCTCTTTCCTCTGATGTCTTTATGATTGTTTGTTTTGGTCTCTTTGTGTTAGAATGCTGGTGATCCTTGGCTTCATAGTTACATGTTAGTCATCAGAGAGGCTTCTTAGAACCATTGAAGAGCCTTCTTAGAGCGCGCATGTGTGTGTGTGAGCACGCGTGTGTGCATGCATGCACACAAATGGGAGACACTTAGCACATTGGGCAGAGACCTTGCTCTTTCAATGACAAACCCTCAAATATCTGTATCAACAGGTGTTTCCTCTTGAGGCTGTCAAGAGGCTGAGGCTGAGGTCCCTCAAAAGGGACCTTCCTATCTCCTACCTCATCCAGGATTTTGAGGGCTTAGGCAAAGGGACCGGCAGAAGTCTCATGCTTCAGCATGCTGACTGTTATTTAATCCCCCCCCCTTTTTTTTTTTAATTTTTCACTTAGCTGTGTACAGTGTCTTGAAGATGAGAGACTTGGGTGCTTATTCTCTCCAGATTTTGATTGTAAATCTTTAGTCCACTGCTTGGGACACGGATCTGGGAGGTCTTGTTACTCTTTCGACAAACTTTCAACCAGCCCTCCTGTTTTTAGCTCCCCACACCCTTGCAATCAAATATATCTGGTGTCTTCAGTTCTTAAGCCTTTTAAGGGTTCTCTAGTGTGAACTGGCTTGCTTCTTGTTGGCTCCCTTCCTTGCTGGCAGGATGGAAAAACACTTAGCAGAGTGGAGAAAGAGGAAACCTAAGATAGTTACCCCTTGCCATCCACTTTCCATCTTTGAAAAATGTGTAAATTTGTCTCATCTGCTCTCCATTCCTCTTTGCCCCGTGGGTTTCTTCCATTTTTATTCTTTTATTCTAATCTCAGGGGGGACTCAGGAGAGAGTTTCAGTCTCCCATGTCTGATTGGGAGACCCTAACTGCCTTTTTCATTTTGCCCTTTTCATGTCCCTGGAGATTTATGATTAGGTTCAAAGGAGGGTTCTTTGGCTAAATCACTCCCCAGTTCATCCCTGTTTGTGAGCTTCAGGAAAGCTGGCTTTGTAAACTAGGAGTCAGCATGTTGACAGGTCTATCTTTGCTCTGTAGTCACCTTGGAAACTCTCCAGCTTTTCTCTGACAACAAGTTGCCTGCTATATTGTAGGGAGTGCAGTTCACTAGGCATTTACAGATGCTGGATGAGATTTCTCGTTGCTTTTTTGTGGGCCGTGTCTATATGACTAAGCACAAGTGTGTCATTTTGTTTTGGAAAGCAGAGCTCATCCCTCTCCTCCTTTTCTCAACTTGTGTGTTGTTATACTTTTTCTTTTGTCTTTTATATCATGAACTCACCAAAAATGTGTTCTATAGAGCTGCAAAAAAGTAATTTATATAATGTAATTTGTCTTTCTTTCTCATAGGACATCATATATGATGATACTATTTGTGGCTTTGTAAATGACTTAAGTTAGATGCCTGGTAATGCATGGTTTTTTGAGTGCCTAATGAAAACACAAGTTAAATAATTTTTGCTTAATTATATTTTCATTAAACTCTTAAGATTAATAGTGCCTAAGCATAGTTGATTCAGGTTTTGCTAACAGTACACCCCCTCAAACCTTCTCTTATGTTGGTTGCAAATTACCCATTAAACCCTTTTATAACACCTAAAAATAGAAACCAGATTAAAAAGTAGAACTTAAAAGGTTAATTATTTCCATTAACAAGGAGTAGGATGAGTAGGTTAGAGATCTTATGTCATTTTGTGTGTGTGGTAGATAAGAGATACTGGGCCCCTGGGACCTTTTCGCTTATGGGGCCACATACCTTTCCTTCTTAGAGTGTTCCCTGTGGAAGTGTTTAGTCGACTTGCTCGTTGCTTTCCCTGTGGGCTCCCAAGTTTTTCACTAGTGTGTGTGTGTGTACAGTAACAAGGACAGTTCTTGGCATGTGCGGACATTGATTGATTGGTTGATGGACTGCATGGCTGACGGGGCAGAGAGACGGCAGCTGTCTTAACAGCTTCTATTCTGATGGGCTGCTGGTGAAGGTATGTGCTGTTGAGCCTGCCATGAACGCTCTCCCTCCACTTCAGCCTTCTCATTTCTTCATGGATCTGTCTGGATGTCACTTCCTCCAGAAGCCTTCCCTACCACTCCACTTCTCCCCAGTAGAGTGGATTTGTCTGCTGTGTGTTCATATAGCATCCTAAACCACTTATGCTGCCTGTTCACCGGTATCGCTCGTTTAGACTTGGCTTTGTGAAAGCTGATTGTGTCTGTCTTGCTCACCGTTGTATCTCTGACACCTTGCCCAGTGGCTGGCTCTGAATAGGCAGACATATTTATTTGAGGTACTTGATTTTTGAGTGGACAGACAGGTGGACGGATAGATAGATGGATGACATTGTGTAGCCAAAAATTGCATTTCTGTCCCTGCCCAATTTTGAAGATTCTCCTTCAGTTTGTACTTCCTGCCGTTATTTGAAGGGCCATTCTTTGTCTGTAATTGTGTCTTTGTTCAACGAAAAGCACCAAGCAAAAGCAGATAATTTATTTGATTACTGCCCACTGAGTTATTCTTCTGCTGTCAGCCTCATGTCTTAATCACCTGAAATCATGCTTACGTGTGTCTTGATAGCTTTTTTGGTAATTAGTGTAGTCTGTGTTCATTTGTATACTGTCAGTATGCTCTTGAAATGTTTTGCTGTAAAGTCAACTTTAGTATAAACTGTGAGTCTTGTTTTATTGCGATGATAATGAATGTATGAGGAACTCTGTAAAATTCAAACCAGTCTTCAAGTTTGTTCTTCAGCTGGAGGAACCTGTCCACTGTCATTTAAAAAAAAAAAAAAGAAAGAAAAAGAAAAGCTTTATTGAAATATAATTCACATACCATAAAATCCACCCTTTTAAAAAAGTTTCCAACTTAGTGTTGTTTAGTATATTCACCAAGTTGTGTATGCGTGACTGCTATATAATCACAGAACGTGTTTTAGCATCCCTCAAAGAAACGCCATACTCCTTAGTGGACATTCTTCATTCTGCTTTCTGTCTCTGTGGATTTGCCTGCTCCTACAGTATGTGGCCCGTGTGTTTGGCTTCTTTCACTTAGAATGATGTTTCAGAGGCTCCTCCGTGTGGTATCAGTACTTCATTCCTTTTTGTGGGCTGAATAATAGTCCATTGTAGCACATTTTGCTCATCCGTGCATTAGTTGATGGCCATTAGGGTTGTTTCCACTTTGCGCTATTGTGAATCATGCCGCTGTGAACGTTCATGTACAGGTTTTGTTGTTGACATAAGTTGATATCTTATCAGGATTCAGTTACTGACTGTAGATTACAAGTGAGTGGAAGTTCAAAGAATGTCATCCATGTATAATAAACATACAGAAATCATAAATGTTCACCTCAGTGAGTGTTTACAAAGTGAGTACACCTGTGTAACAAGAACCAAGCTCTACAAAGAGAACACTGCCAGGATCACTGGGGGCTTTTAGATGTTGGCTTTGGTTTAGGTTGATTCATTTACCTGCATGCTCGGGTAGAGCTGAAGGCTTATCCTAACTGTATGTTTGGAACATGAGCTCAGTAGGTAGTTTGTTATAGGAGTGCGGCAGCTGAAATCACAGACTCTAGGGCATCGGTTGTTTGGTTTCAAACCCCAGCTTTGCCATTTATTAGTGTGAGACCGAGGGCAAGTTGCCCAACGATCTCTGAGCCCCAATTTCCTCATCTGTAAAATGGGGATAACACTACTTTATAGGAAGGATTAACATAAGTAGATTGCTTAGAAAGTTGCATGATAATCGTGCTAAGTGCAGTATGTGTGTTACCTCTTACTGTTGTTATGATGATTATTATTGTGTTTATCTCTTCATTAGAATGTAAGCCCCTTGTCTGACTGATTTATCTTTGTATTTCCAAAGACTAGCATTGTGCCTGGCCCATAATAAACTTTTGAGGAAGGAAAGGAGGGAGGGATTTTAAATCATGAGTGGCAGAACTCCTAAATCCTTTCCTGAAACCACTTCTGACTTCTACTCTGTCTTTCATTTACAACAGCTTTTGGAGCTATTTGACAGCGAAGACCCTCGGGAACGGGACTACTTAAAAACAGTCTTACACAGAATTTATGGCAAATTTCTTGGTCTTAGAGCATTTATCCGAAAACAGATTAACAATATTTTTCTAAGGTAAGTGAAGGGTGGGGGGGAGGACGAGTAAAATTGGTGGTTTCATAGAAGTGTTAAGTAAACATCAAATATTGAACATCATGTACTGACTTTATTCTTTCTTTCCTTTTTAAAAAAGGTTTGTTTATGAAACAGAACACTTCAATGGTGTAGCCGAACTGCTGGAAATATTAGGAAGGTAAGCACGTTTTTAGCTAATTGCTAATCTCAGGTGAATAACATTTTGCAAATTAGATTCAAGTGGCACAGGGCAACTCTGACCTAGATCTCTTGCTGTATGTACATCGGGTACTCTAATTTGTGCCTTAGCCTATTTCCCAGCTGACCCTACAAGACGTGATTTCTTGTTCCCCCTTGTTCCACAATTAGGCATTCCTAATTCTACCAGAATGACTGAAAGAGCTAACAGTTTGTTCATTGCTACAGAGACAGTACATCTGATTGCAGCCAGGCCAGTTACTCCCAAACACCTTATTCTTTCTTGTTAGTTTCTGGGCTACCTGTCCTTTGCCGTATCTTTTGACCACAAGTTCAGATAAATTGGAAGGATTGCCTTTTTCACAGGAGCCATGTACCCAGGTGTAGTTCTTGAACAGCTGCTGCCTGGACGAGTGGAATGAATTGGAAAGAGACAGCTGTTGTGTAGGTTTCTACACACAAGGGAGGTTAATGTAACTGGACAATGTGATTACTTAGTCTCTCCCCCTAATAGGAGGAGAAAAAGAAGGTGGAGTCCCATGGTTTTTTCTGTGATTTCCCCAGGCTGGGCTCTATATCTGTGGTATTCTTGGTCTGAGAAGAAATTCCAGGAATGATGTCTACAAACGGAAAGGGTCATAAGTGAGCAGTTTTAGGGGGAAGGAAAAATAAAGAGTCTTTGATCGAACAGCTTTCTGTTGCTCAGAATCATTTACTCGGTTTAAGAGCATGAGAGCCCATGCCAGGAGATCATCAGCAAATTTTCTTTAATTTCCTTCCTGCTTAAATGTGCTCTTTGAAGTAACTGGGAAATCTTGGATGCCGCTGGGGTGGGGTTTAGGTTGTTCTGGACCCAACAGAAACTGATTCCGATTTAACCTGGTCCTTCCATGAACAGGTGGTCTCGGTTTAGCTGGTTGTGATCACGCTGCTAATTCATGTTTCTTTTTTCTTTTTCCTAGTATTATCAATGGCTTTGCTTTACCTCTTAAGGCAGAACACAAACAGTTTCTGGTGAAAGTGTTGATCCCTTTACACACTGTCAGGAGCCTATCACTCTTCCATGCCCAGGTAGAATTTTATGCAAGTTCTTTTGGAAGCAAAATTAAAAGTTTATAAACTCAGTGTTTCTTTGATATTGATATTTCCTTACATAAACAAACAAACAAACAAACAAACTCGTTCAAGTATAAAATACTTCCCAAGGAAAATTAAAATGTGTGTTAATGTTTTCTATGCATAAGGGAATCATGGGAGTATTTTTCAAGAGGGAGGAACATCTATTCCGCCATCTCATTTTACAGAGAACTTTAATGACTTGACTAGTGCACAAAATTATATATTGAACATAGAATAAAATATGTGTGTTTTCCAGATTTAGATCTCTGGACTTGTAATCATTTTTGAGTGTTCTGGAATATTTGATCTCATCCTCATTTGCATCAGCCTGTCACTTGCTCTCTGCCCCCTCTCTTGGTTAATTCACTATTTCCTTCTCACTTTCTCCAGGCAAATAAGCACACTCCCAAGTAAACAAATCAATCAGTACTTTCACATCTTTTTATTTTTAGCCTCTATGACTTTAAAAAGCATCCTCTGTCTTGTCCCAAGTCTGGTTTCCATGCTAACACTGCCTTGCGTGGTACGTGTGTCCCTAGGGGACAGATAAATGATGTAGTGGCATTTTAATTTTAGTATTCCAAACCAATGGGAATGTTTTGAGTTTGCATAAAAATGTCACACATTTTTCTGAGCAGTGTTCCTCTTTAAATGTGAAATTCTGTGTTTCGAGGAAAAATTAGTCCATATGTTTCCAATTTCGAACACCATCAAAATGTTGTTTCGCAAGGGTGGATTTCTTGTCCAAAAATCTTTACGAGCCCTTTTACAAATCTTGCCTCTGGTTTTTGAAATCACATTTCATGATCATGTAAAAGAATTCTTACCTAGTTGGGCTAGCATCAGATGTAAAACTTCACATTTCTCCCGGTTCTAACTGTGGCAGGTACAACCTTTTACTCTTCATGAAACCGCTTCAGCCTGCATGGGCCACTTTAGGCGGTCAGCAAGAAGTTTAGTAAGTGCCTGCCTTTCGTGTAGGACTCTTCTGGAGCCACAGTAAAACCCCGTGCTGTTGATGTTGGCACAGAGAGAAAGGAAGCCCATGCGATGTAGCTTAGACTGTAGATGAGATACTTTCAGAATATACTGAATGTGATATTTCTGCTTTTCATTAGCTGGATACTTCATGTCTCAGTATCCTTTTTTTTTTTTAACAAAATTCCCCTGGGGCGTTATTAGTGTCAGTCTTTGGCTTGAAAAAGTAGCTTTTTATTTCATTTTATATATATTATATTTTTAGGATGAATTGAACATGAAATTACTAAAACCAGAGTCTAGAAACTTTGTAGGAAGTTTTGATGTATCTTTGAGCCCTTTTGAGTATATAGCATTTCCAATTTTGTCTTTCATTTTTCTGTTTCTCCAGCTGGCATATTGCATAGTACAGTTTCTGGAGAAAGATCCTTCACTCACAGAACCAGTAAGTATTTTTTCCATAATTTCAAAAGACTTCAAAATGACTACTTTTCATAGAGTCTATGTGGACAATTAAGTACCATTGTTTTTTTCCTTTTCATTTTAGGTTATTAGGGGGTTAATGAAATTTTGGCCTAAAACATGTAGTCAAAAAGAGGTAAGTGCTTAATGTCAGCGTGTTAATAACTTACTAAATACTTTGTAGAGTGTCAGGCTCTGAGCCGATAAGTATGTGTAAAAATCCATGATCTCGTCTAATCTTCATTTTATCTCTGTCAGGCAGGTCTGTAAATATTCACATGTTACTAGTTTTAAAATGGAAGCATGGAGAGCTGAAGTAGCCTGCCTGAGTAGACGCTAAGTGGAAGGGAGTGGGTCAGAATCCGCCACCCTGATTCCTGAGCCCTGAACTTTTATCACGCTCCGCTCAGTCCCAGGGAAGCCCAAGGCAGGCTCCGGTCACGTGCCCCACTGTCTAGCTTTATCGAAGTCACCTTTCTAGTGGCCACCCTCATGGTGTGGAGGTTTTGGTGTTGCTGTAGATAGGTGCTAAAGCCACCAGCCCAAATACTCCCCATTTTAAAATATAGATGGGATCTTACTGTCTACAATTGTAATCTGTGTTACAGACCTCTAGTTCCAGCTCTTCAGAAGTGGCCCTGGAAATCCCTGACCTTCAGTCATTTGTACTTTTGCTAAGACCTAACCAGCCATGTGCCCTGTGAGGAGGTTGTAGGGGAGGAAGTCTCTTAGCTTAGCTGTGAGCCTAGCTGGGTGCCAGACCTGCACTCACTCTTCTATAGAAACCATGTGGAAAATGGCCCAGCAGGAAAGGTCATCTGTTAGCTTGACATTTTGGGAGACTTGGGGGAGAACTCCTCTATGTGTCTTGACAAATGGCAAGAGTCAGCTGCCTACTTTGTATTACTTTTAACAGAAATACCCTCCTTTTCAAATCAGTTTCAATTCTCCAAAACCCTACTTTATACAATTTCAAGAAGTCTTCTGACTTTTTAATACCTGTTAGACAAAATTAAACTCTACATTGCTGCCCAGATGCACCTCAAGATTTGAAAACGTTGTCATATGTCATATTTTAATTGCATAGTTAATTTTTTTTAAGGTAATTATTTTTCCGTGCCTAAATGGGTAACTCTTTTTTATTTCTCTGTAAGTTTTCCGTTGTGTTTAAAACAGTCGACTGTGTTATTGATTTGGCTCCATTTTGTGATCTAAAAGCTCAGTTTCTTGAGACACATAGTGCCAAGGCTGAGACTCGTTGTGCTTTATGGTGGGCAGTTGTGCGCGCTTACGTGTGTGTGTGTACGTAAGTGTGTGGAGGCGTGGAGATGGGCTCAGTGCGTGCTAATGGGATTAAAATGCTACCTGCATGTGGGTGAACCTGCTCATTTGTGTCTCTCCGTCTCTGTTAACTGGTGAATCCTACGGGAGCACCTAGCACGTAGCAGGGGCTGAAACACTTAGCAGATACCTGCATGCGCCACTGTGGACCTTTGTTCATCATGCAGGACGACTGCTTTTCCCACTGTTTGAAAAGTAAGAATAGGGAGGCAGATGCTAGCTAGGTGAGAGCAAAAGAGGGGAGAGCCCCAGGGACATTGCTGTTTCCCAAGGGCCCTGCCGCCACATGTAAGTGCTCCCTCCCCCCCCCCCCCCTTCTGGGTTAGATGTAGCACGTAGAGGAATTTTTCCAAAGTAAATGGAATCATATTTTCAAAGCTATAGGGACTTTGCTTTTCATAAGTACCCTCTGGTGAATTCTTTATGAAGTGAACATCTAACGTAAGACAATGCCTAATTTTTTCCTGTTTGGTTTTATGTGTAAATTTTTCTTAAAACATTACAAACTCTCATGACTTCTCATCATTCATTTGGATTTTTTAACGAAGTACCTGAGGTTTTGCGTTTTGTATGTACTTACAGGTCATGTTCCTTGGGGAGCTGGAAGAAATATTGGATGTGATCGAACCCTCCCAGTTTGTTAAAATCCAAGAACCTTTGTTTAAACAAATTGCCAAATGTGTATCTAGCCCCCATTTTCAGGTTAGTAATAGAGGATGAGCCAGAGTGGCCTGTGCAACACATGTTATTTGGTAAAATTTTATTTGTATTGAAAGAAATGTAATGGACACTAGCTACCTGTGGTTTTTTATTTGCTATTTTCTCCTATGATAATAATTTTAATAATGACCTCCTCTATGTTGAACACCTGTAATAGGACAGCCACCGTGATGATGCTTTCTGTCTAGTGACTTCAGTGTTCATGATCACTCTGCAAGGAGGGCATTACGAGTTTTACAGATGTGAACACTGAAGTTCGAAGTGGTAAAGTAATTTGTCTCCAGTAATATGGCTGAGTAAGGGGTGGACTGGTAGGGTTCCTGCAGAGTGTAAGAGAGAATGCGAAATAAAGCTTAAGAGACAGAACACACACATTCTGTACTGTGCTAGATGCTTTACATGCATTCTTTGTAAACTTCAAATTATCCTACGGGGCTCTCCCCACCCCCTCACCCTCCCTGCCTGCTGTGTTCTAGAAGAAAAAATTGAAATTCAGAGAATGATTTGCTCAAGAGTTCATAAGGAGGGGAGTCCCTTCAGTGTAGCTTCTTGTGAACGTTGGTGACCTTCCCGTGGCACCAGTCTGCCTCCTTGTGGCCACTCTGGGGGAATCACAGGGAAGCGAACCCAGCCACCTTTTCCTCAACTGGGCCTATTGCCGCAGTGCTGCAGAACCCACACAAGAGGGAAGGGGGTGACCTGGAGCGAAAACATGTTAGGTTTTATGCCCTTTCACTGTTTCACCAAGGTCCACATCACACACCTTGAAGATTAACTGTTTAGGTGCTGCCTGTTGACCGGAACAGATTGTTCAGATTGTAGCTGGTAGCACAGAATCATACACTGTTAACATGGTAGACTTGATGGTGAACTTTTCCCCTGAGCTGTCAGTATTCTGAGTAGGTAGGAGACAATTGGCTGTAGTTGTCGTTTTAATTTCTGACCCAAAGACATGTTAGTATGTTAAGGCAATGATCCTGTGACAGTCTAGCGATTATACCACAAAGCCAACCCAGAGAAAAAAAAAGTGGAAGCCATTTATATGAACCGTTACATTGCATTCAGATGATACAACACATGTCCAGAAAAACAGACCAAAACACAATTGCAGGATACTGTGTCGGTGTTTGCATATTACGCATGGCCTGAGTGCTCAGGCTTCTGGATTGTCTAACTTACTTTTCAGATTTCATCAGGACGTTTGACATTGTGGAAAGCAAGGACCAGAACTGACTGACTGACTCTCTCTCTCTCTCTCTCTCTCTCTCTCTCTCTCTCCTTTTTTCTTTTTTCTCCCCCCCCCCCCATGTCTTTTAAGATCACCAGGGAGCCTTAAATGATGCTCAGAAGCTTTAGAAAGGAGACAGTGTCTAGTCAGCTACTGCTATGTCCATTCAGGCTTCTGTAACAAAGTACCACAGACTGGGTGGCTAATGAACAGGAGAAATTTATTTCTATGTTTCTGGAGGCCGGAAGTGTGAGATCAGGGTACCGGCGCAGTTGAGTGAGGCCTCTCTTCGGAGTTGCAGATTTCTTGTATCCTTACTTATCAGTGCTGTTGTGTAAGCACTAACCCCATTCATGAGGGCTCCATTCTTACAACATTAAGTACCTTTCAAAGGCCCCCTGTATTCATACCATCGTCTTTGGGGGTTAGGATCTCAACATATGAGTTTTGTGGGGACACAGGCATTCAGATCACAGGAGGCTTCTATAACAAAACACCACAGACCATGTGGCTTAAACCACAGAAATGTATTTCTCACAGTTGTGGAGGCTGGAAGTCTGAGATCAGAGTGTCGGCCTGGCCTGCTTCTGGTGAGGGCTCCCTTTCTGGCCTGCAGATGGCTGGCTGCCTTCTTGCTGTGTCCTCACATGGCCTTTCTTTGGTGTGTGTGTGAGGAGAGAGAAGATCTCTCTCTTCCTCCTCTTAAGACCACCAAGCGTATTGGATTAGGACCCCACCCTTATGACTTCTTTTAACCTTAAGTACCTCCTAAAAGTCCTGTCTCCAAATACACCCACACTGAGGGTTAGAGCTTCAACATATGAATTTGGCCGGGGTGGGGGGTGGGGGGGGGCAGGGGGAGGCAGTGTAGTCCATAGCAGAAAGAAAAAATAATTCAAAATTATTTGACAGAAGTAAGACTTAGAACTAAAGAAAGAAGGACAGTAAAGAGGTTCTTCTTTTTCTTTCTTTCTTTTTTTTTTTTAAATTTTTAAAATGTTTATTTATTTTGAGATAGAGTGCGCACTTGCACACGAGCTGGGGAGGGGCAGAGAGAGGGAGAGAGAGACAGAATTCCAAGTGGGCTCCATGCTGTCAGCGCAGAGTCCAACTCAGGGCTCGATCTCACAAACCATGTGATCATGGCCTGAGGCTGAAACCGAGAGCCGGACGTTTAACCAACCGAGACACCCAGGTGCCCCAAAGAGGTTCTTATTTATTCATTTCCTAAGTGTTCCTTGGTGTATCCAGCAAACATTTTTCAAGCGCCACTGTGTGTAGTCACATGCCTTTCACTACTTGCCCACTGTGTGGCTTGGAGGTCAGACGGCTCCCACTAGAGACCACTCCATGTGCAAGGAGGACCGTGGGTCCCAGGAAACTAGTGGTTCTGTCCTAGTGTTAGACATGCTAATTTTTGCTTTGCATAAGCATTGCCTTTCCTCTTTAAGGGGCTTTGCTGGATACTGACTTTCTGTAAGTGATTTTGCATAGTAACACATACATCCATTAAAATACTTGTTAGCATTAAGTAGCAGGTAAACATTAGACTTGTAATTGGGTGTAGGAAAATCCTAGGTTTCTCCTTCTGTACCAGCATCCTCTGGTGGGCTCTTCAAAAGTTCTTCCCTTTGGTTGTAAGTTTCAGAGCAGCCTCAACCCCGTTCCTCCTCTTGTCCTTGGCTCTGCCTGCCTCAGCCACGCCTTATGCTTCACGGTTTCTAGACCCATCGTCCATGTTAGCACTTCTGCCGTCCTTTCCTGTGATTCCCTCCGCCTGGAATGCCTTATCCTTCTTTGCTTCATCCTTCAGAGCCCCATTTAGATGCTACCGCCTGTGTTACATTGCTGCTACTCCTTCTCAGGTCATCCAGATTGTTCATTCCACTCTTTCCTCGGGCTCTTTGTTTCTTCTTTATTGGTACAGCATCTGTCACAGGTTACATAGGATAGGCCCGTAGATCCCCCCTTCCCCTGCTGGCATATGAGCTCCAAGGGAATAACAGAGTAAAGAAGTTAAGAGCAGGGACTTTGGAACCTGCCACTTGCTAGCCATGCGGATTTGAGGCAATGGCTTATATACTCTGGGCTCTATTTTCCTCATTTGCAAAATGGAAATGATGGCGCTTGTGCCATCGTGAGGTCGTGAGGATTCAATAAGGTCATGTGTGTGTGAAACACGTAGCACGGTGCCTGGCATGTACTAAACATTCAATAATGACTGTCTTCTTTGTACTCTCAGGGTCTAGTGCCTCATGAGGCCCGGGATTTTTTTTTGAAGCAAGTTGAATAATGTAAATGGAAAGGCTTAATTTCTCAGAGTCTATTGGTGGGTACATCTTGTACCATTTCATTAAATTATTAAATTTAAATTTAATGTAAATTTAATTCATTAAATTAGAATGTAATTTTTTAATCCCTCTGAATGAAAGAAGCCACTCTTTTTTTTCTTTTTCTCCAACTCTAAAAAGCACCCTTGTCAAGATTTTAGCCTTTTTGAGATTTGGGGTTTGGTTATTCTTATTTTAGGTTCCTTTTGAGATTGTTTAGGTTATTTTTTTTTTGCCTTCCTTTGAATTCATAGAGTCCATTGGCTAGCATGGTGGTCAGAGAAAAGGGACCCGACATAGCAAGCAGGTGTCTGCGCAGCCAGTGTCCCTAAGTCCAGGAACTCAGTGACTTTCTCCTGGCTGATGCAGTTCAAAGGAAGGGACCAGAAATAAACTGTGGAAAGAGTGTGGTCACGAGCCTGGAGTCCCAGTGCTCACCATTTACTGGCAATGTGAGCTTGCCAGGTTGTTAGCCTCTCTGAGACTCAGTGTCTCCATCTCTGCAAGGAGCACACGACCTTACTCCTCGGACGGTGGCAAGGATGGGACGTCCTGTGTGCAGTGTTGGCACAGTGGCTGGGCCAGGGGACGAGCTGAGCAAATGTGACTGGCCTGTGGGGACGGGTAGCTGGGTGATTCTCAGCAGCTGGTGGCCGAATGTCAGCCACGTGCCGGGCCCTGGGGTTGGTCTGAAGTGTGTAGGATGAAAGAAGGGAGCCAGAAGAGAGTTGAAGACTTGAGGAAGGCAGTGTGCATTAGAGAGGAAAGGTGTTTGGAGTGTTGGGAGGGAAGATGTGAGCTCAGATGAAATGGGCAGTATTGAAGGAGAATACAGAGAAATAATAGGTAGGGAAACTTTTTTCCTTCCCCTAATTGATGAACCTTTTGGGAACTCTCTAAAAGATTTGAAATCCACAACAATGTAAAGTGTGATTAATACTTAATTTCACATTTGATTGAATGATATAAAAATAGTCTTAAAATATTTTTGTTTGGAGAGATTTTAATTTTGTTTTATCTGTATTTTTTGCTCTCTTAATATTTTCTTTTTCTTTTCCTTTTTAAAGGTGGCGGAAAGGGCACTGTATTATTGGAATAATGAATACATCATGAGTTTGATAGAAGAAAACTCGAATGTCATCCTTCCCATCATGTTTTCCAGTCTTTATAGGATTTCAAAAGAACATTGGAATCCGTAGGTTTTCAGTTTCTCCCCTCTTCTTCCTATTCTCCCTCCTCGCCCTTCCCTCTCTCCCTCCCTCTTTCTCTTTTGCTTAATAAAGTCTTGCCATGTGCCAGATGCTGTGCCTGTTGGTGAAGACAGATATGTGAAAACTCCTGTCTTTTAGAAATTCACTAACTGGTTGGGGAGACCCACAAGTAAACATATTTTATAAAACAGTGTTTTTTAAGTGCAGTTACATTAAAATCTCTGCTTCCATGAGGGGCTCCTGACTTGTCTGTGAATGTAGCAGAGCTTTTTGGGGGGTGGTCTAAAGTGAGAGGAGAGGGTTGCTGACATTGACGAGGGGGTAATGCTCAAAAGGATTCTTAAAGCAATGTGGCAGGTGGATGGGACGGGGAAGCCTTTCATAGTGAGTCTCATCATCACATTAAAAGGCACGAACACATAAAAAGCACCTGTCAGGTTCTGAAACCTGCAAGTTTGGGAGGGCTAAATTACCAGGTCTTTGGGGGAGGTGGCTAGAAGATGGGGTGGAAAGGGAGAGTTCACCTCCCTCCCCACATGAACCTTCACCAGTGGATGATAAGGAAATACTAAGGAGTCCTAAGAAGGAAAGTGCTTTGAATTGATTTGCATTTTAGCACGATCCATTTCTTAAAAACCCAAGTCTGTCATTACAAATGTTCTCTAGGAAGACAAGTTTAAAATCACTGAAGGATATGTTTAACATCTAGTCCTATGAAGGTTAAAGCATTCTGTATTTGAATGGCTTTACATGTGTCTCTGGAATAGAAAGAAAATTTAGTGTGGTATTAGATATTAGTAAGATGTAATTAAGTATATTCTTAGTATGCGTTTAGAAGTTTTGCATACAGCTGTAAAATATACATTTCTTATTTTTCAAATTTGCCAAATTTTGTTATTAAAACTCATAAAAATAAAGAACTGGTAAATAATTCTCATTATGCAGGTAGTCTCTTGGGGATGTAGAGAGTGGTTTTGGCAAGTGTCTGTAGCTGCTCAGTGCACTGTATCTGGCTCTTGTCCATCACTATCCATTGTATGTGAGAAGGTCATTTCCCTCAACAGAAGGGAGCTTAAGTTTTCCTTTTAATAGGCACAGGGCAGAACGACACAGCAGGTACATTTATGTTTTGGAAGCATCAAACCCACGGTTTTTTTTGACCTATGGCCTGACTTTTACCAGTGCCTTCTTCGGTGGTGTTGGTAGCAGATTTGTTGCAAAACAGAAGTAATGGGCATTTTTGCAAAGGGCAGTGCTGTTTAGACTCTAGTCTGAAGATATCGAGCCCGTCATGGGCATAGTCCTGAAGACGTCAAGAGCTTATTCTTCCACTTGATGAATCTATGTGCCGCCATTTTGGCCATTTAGCTATGTTCCACAGCTAACGGCAGCCATCACCAGCTTGCCGGTCACCTCAGCAACACATGTGTTAGGTTGGCAAGGGAACTTAGCAGGAGTGAATGGACTGAACTAGATCACAACTAGAAACTCAACTCATTAAACTGCCCAACTTACAGGGGTTCGGTATCCTGTCTTTGAATATGAATAACATACATATTTGTTTCCATGAGAACAGCTTTTGATTTTGATGAATTATGTATATTATCACTTTAAAAATAAAATTCTGTGCAAATTCTGGTCTCTAAGGTTAGTCCTACCACAGGTGCTCCTTTTTAGGGTGAAGTTGCTTTATTTTTATTCTTGCCTTTGTATTAAATGAAGTTAACAAGTGCCCACAGACAAGTCTATTCTGGGTACCAATAATTAGAAGGGCAGAATTAGATTTTTCTTTCTCTAATCCTGCCAACCCCTCCGAAAGATATCTTGCCCGGAACAGTGAAGAATGGAACTCTCTTGGTGTGGAAATGAACTGTAGGTCGTTTCTAGTTGTGGCAACTGAAAAGGGATGGAGATTTTGCAGTACAAGGAGCTCGTTCAGACACAGGTTCCGCTCTCCCTCTTTCCATGCAGCTCCCATTATGTAAGACTAACCAACGTGTTCTCTTGTCTCTGTGCTTCCCAGGGCTATCGTGGCGCTAGTGTATAATGTGTTGAAGGCATTTATGGAGATGAACAGCACCATGTTTGATGAGCTGACAGCCACATACAAGTCAGATCGTCAGCGGTAACTTTTTAAAGCTTTTTTGTCAGCTGTGCACAAAACTGTTGAGTTCTCTCCTTGCTCTTTGCCGCAGTTGCCCGATCGCACCCGAAATCATAAGCAACACACGTTTATTTCTTTCTGTGTTCACTTTTGCATGCTCATTTGCTGTGTCTTTATTGGTGTGCCACTAGGGAGCAAAGGGTCAGTTTGAGAAAGGCTGCTTTCCTCCTTCCCTTCAGTCATGTGTCTCTTCTGCCTCAGAGTTAAGGGCCTGGCATGTAACTGGTATTTCGGGCCCATTTAAGGAATCCATCAGGTAGTTTGCCATCCGGGTTCACTCCCATTCTGGACTCTTTGAGCTAGAATTGGGCAGATCTTGTATACTTCGCTCCAGCAAGAGGGGTGAGGCACCATTTTTGTTTAGCTCTTTGGCCCAGAACTTACTTTCTGCTCTAGAACACAACAAATTCATTAGGACGTAAAGGACAGTGAAAAGAACATGGAGGTGAAGAGTCTGGTATTATACAAATTTTGAAATGTTTGTGACCAAAAGGGAGCAAAAACCAGTTGAATTCTTTACATAAATGCTTATGGCTTAGTAAAGCCCTTCTTGATTTCATTTATATGTGATTTTTCAACTTCATTATTTCTTGTTCAACATGTCCGACTTTCTAAAAGGGTTTATCTTGGTCCGTTTGGTTTGCTCTAACAAAATACCACATATGGGTGTTTTATGGGTAGCTTTTTTTTTTTTTTTTTCAATTTTTTTTTCAACGTTTTTTATTTATTTTTGGGACAGAGAGAGACAGAGCATGAACGGGGGAGGGGCAGAGAGAGAGGGAGACACAGAATCTGAAACAGGCTCCAGGCTCCGAGCCATCAGCCCAGAGCCCGATGCGGGGCTCGAACTCACGGACCGCGAGATCGTGACCTGGCTGAAGTCGGACGCTTAACCGACTGCGCCACCCAGGCGCCCCTATGGGTAGCTTATAAACAATAGAAATGTATTTCTCTGAGTTCTGGAGGCAGGAAGCCAAGATTATGGTGCCAGCATGGTAGATAAGGGCCCTCATTTCTGATTCATAGCCAGCACCTTCTCACTGTGTCTTCACATGATAGAAGGGACAGAGAATCTCTGTGGGATCTTTTTTACAAGGTCACTAATACCTTTCATGAGGGCCCCGCCTTCATGACCTAATCTTCTCCCCAGAGGGTAGCTACTGAACCCATCACCTTTGAAGGTGAGGATCTCAACCTAAGAATTTTGGGCAGGATGGGATGCAAATATTCAGACCTTGACATCGATATACTTGGAGAACTTGAGGAAGGTCTAGAGAGCTTGTTAGTAGTTGGGCTTCTGGTTTCGCTTTGATCCAGAAGCAAATGTCAGCTTTGTATAGTATGGACTTTGTATACTATGGACTTTAGAAGATCCCAGGGGTGTGTACGAGCATTCAGACCCAAGACCTTGCTGAACCTCCTGAACAGAGCTTTGTGTGGTTCCCTTGCTTCTTTGCTTTGCCTGATTTTGCATGCGTTACTTACATTTTACTGATAAAAAGAGCAATGAGGGGAAAGGTTTGGTGGCGGGGCAGAGGACTATCATAGTGATTTTTTTCAAAAAATTACCAGAATGTGGTTATATTGAAAAGCAAATTTAATTATGGAATATGGCAAGTGGTTTACCTGTAGGCAGAAGAGGCTGGGGTATTTTATACAATATTGGGATAAATATCACTTATGGGATATGTTGTGCCGTACTTGTAATTTAAGGAACTTTCAATTTAACTGTTTACAGTTGTTGTAAATTATTACGTTTATAACCCTCCTTGGCTCAAACTCTTAAAGTCTTTATTTAAAAGTGTTATTTAAGTAGAGGAAATAAAGGGCCCATTCTCATACTGTGGCGTACCATTAAAGAGTGTGTTTTACATAATGTCCTTTTCTTTTATAGCAACTGAAAACCCGTAATTATTATCCTCTTTCAATAAGGATGAAATAAAAATCTGTAGAATCCCATTAAGAGAAATAAAGACCTTATTTCTAAAATATTCAAATTGAATTAAATTAATTCATATGTATTGAATTTTAGTAGCTTATCATTTAAACTAAATAGACCAAATCCTTGAAAAAGATACCTATTGACCAAGGGGCCCAGGAATAGACTTGGTGAAGTTGATTCTGAAGATCTGGTGTATTAGAGTGACTTACCATGAGCGGACTTTAAAAAAAAAAAAAAAAAAAATTTTTTTTTAACCTTTATTTGTTTTTGAGAGAGAAAGACAGAGCACGAGTGGGGAAGGGGCAGAGAGAGAGAGGGAGGCACAGAATCTGAAACCGGCTCCAGGCTCTGAGCTGTCAGCAGAGAGCCTGATGCGAGGCTCGAACTCGGAAACGGCAAGATCGTGACCTGAGCCGAAGTCAGTCGCTTAACCAGGCGCCCCCGGACTTTTTTTAATGAAAGAAGGACTTTTTTAAAGTAAGGGTAATGTTTTGTTAAACGATCAATAGAAGATTGTACTGAATAGATGGAAACGTTGGCTGCTCCCTGGATGTGAGACTAGGGAAAGGGAAGAAAGAGATTTATTTGCTACTATTAGAGAAGAGCTAAATGGAAGAGTTTACTTCTGGATGGCACCAAGTTTAAGTGTTTCAGTTTAGATAAATTTTTTAAGTATTACAAATCTGGAAATGGTGAGTGGAAGAAATAACTAACATTGTTATATGCATATGCTAACATTAGTGCGATGTGAAATTGAAATTGGAAGAGAATTTGACAGTAATCCTAGCATGACAGTATGGTTAAGCTTTAAAATTCCCACCTACAGAGAGAGAAAAAAGTAGGAAAGAATGGAATGACAGTAAACTACATCAGAAATATTTAGAATATTTGAAGGTAAAGTTGTCAGTATAAAAGATGTTAAATAAGTCAGCATAAAACTCATCTGGAAGAAAGCTCCACAGGACAAATTGTATTGAATGCCATAAAACTTTTATTTTTTTAACGTTTATTTATTTATTTTTGAGAGACCAAGAGAAAGTGTGAACAGGGGAGGGGCAGAGAGAGAGGGAGACACAGAATCCAAAGTAGGCTCCGGCTCTGAGCTGTCAGCACAGAGCCTGACCCGGGGCTCAAACCCATGAACCGTGAGATTGTGACCTAAGCCAAAGTTGGATGCTTAACCGACTGAGCCACCCAGGCGCCCCAGCCATACAACTCTTGATCAGAGATGTGAATGAAATGCTTCAGGAACAAGATGATGGGTGTTTTAATGACGTCAGCACTTAATTTAAAGTTCAAATTAGGACAGTGTGAACCTAACATATGTTTAACCTGTGTTTTAGTCAGAGAGAGTTCCTGGGACCCCTGGGTGGCCCATGGTTTTGTGGGTTCCAGCCCTGTGTCGGGCTCTGCACTGAACCTGAGGAACCTAATAGGAATTCTTTCTTTCTCTCTCTCTCTCTCTCTCTCTCTCTCTCTCTCTCTCTCTCTCCCTGCCCCTCTTCTGCTCACACACACTCTCTCAAAATAAATAAATAATTTTAAAAATTAAAAAGTTCCTAAACCCTTGCTTAACACCTTTTTCCCCCTCCAAATGAAAGGCCATCAGTGTTCTATGGTAACATTTATTTAGACCTAATATTATTCCTAAACCTTACTGAAAAACCAAAAATGATTAATTTACCAAACAGCTTACTTACAGTTAAGAATTTGGAATTCATGATTGGAGGATCATCTAATTTAGTCTCTATTGCCCTGCAGATATAATTCTTAGAGTCAAAATTACCGGATAGAGACCTGTTGGAAAAATTGTTATGCCCATTGGAATTCATATTGTGCAGATTGTATTTGAAACAGCTGACACTAGTCATAGTATAAAGGCCTAAATTATCAAAATATTAATTATGAAATGATAATATTAATTATTATACTACAGAATCAAATATTTCCTCAAGACTAGTAGAATGAGAATATAAAATTAAGTACTTCTAAAGATTGGGGTTAATTTGTATGGCCGTAGATATCAAATACTTTTTTAAAACTTGGGGATGACATTAAAAAATATGAGGCATTGGAATTATATACAGCTTTCACTTAACCTGTGTGGATTTCCCTGAGTGCATACTGTACTGTAACTGAGGTTAAGGCCTGGCTAGCTAAAGTGGCACAGGGACCATATCCCCGTGGCTGAGATGGCAGGGCCCCCACTTTCAGGAAGGATCAGATTCACAACTCTTACCTGAGTCTGCTGTTTACTGGTTCATCACAGTATGAGAAAGCTAGGGATAGCAGTGGTTATTTTTAATAAATGGGAATGTACTTAATTTACGGTATAGTCCTATATTCCTTGATTTTGTATTTTCTATCTGGTTGATGTTAAAATTAACATCCTTTCTTTTATCAAAATACGGTGATATAAAAGGTCCTTGGCAAAAAAAATGTGTTGACCCTATTTTGGACGTCCAGTTTTTTAGTAAAATTTATCAAATTTACCAGTCAAATTGGTAGTGAGCCAAATTTGAAGGCTTGGAACATTAAAAATTTGATTCATGATACTGTCAACGAAGTTCCTTCCAGATCGTTACAACTCAAGTCACAAAAGAAAGAACATTTTATTTGGTTGTATATATAGGTATAGAATAAGTTAATAACATGGATTTTGTGGTTGATTAATACTTGCAAGAACAAGATTCTGCTAAAGGATTTACTACACATGGTGTAGGGAAAATAGATAATAATAAAGGGAAAGTATATTTTCTTGACCTACTACTTGCTCTGCATCAGTATCATCCCTAGCATCCCTTTTGAGAAACTCTTTGGAGGCAAAGAGAAAATTAGATTTTAACTAGATCCCCAATAAAAATCGCTTAATGCGTCTTTGGACCTTTAAGATAATGGATACATAGAAGTGACCTCTATTTTTGTTTCTTGGTCGTTTTGAAGTTAACTTTCATTGTTAGGCTAAGTAAAAACGAATATTGATTTGAAATCTTAAAATAGTCTTGTCATCTCTTGCTCAGTACATTAATACAATGTTTCTGTGTATGTAAGTATGAAGAAAAAAAAAAAAGCAAGAGAAAAACCGAAATGAAGAAATACCCACAGGCTTAACACCAAACTTTTCAAAGACTACTTCTAAAATGTACATGGGGAAGAGTAGGGGCAGTTAGGGTTAGGTAATCGTTTCCGACCTTCCTAGTTGTTTACCTTGTATTCTGTTTTCTCCCCAGTGAGAAAAAGAAAGAAAAGGAACGTGAAGAATTGTGGAAAAAACTGGAGGATCTGGAATTAAAGAGAGGTCTTAGACGTGATGGCATAATTCCAACTTAACAGAAATAACGACAGCCGCATCACTAACCTGTGGAGTCACACATTTATGTAGTAGAAGATGGGAGGAACAGTTTTCTGTATTGTGCACCTTTGCAGTAGATTTCACATTTGTTTCATTATTACAACAGCACTGTATATACCTGTCTCTAAGTAAAGGAAAAGAAAAAAAAAAAAGGACTTCAGTCCAAAGTTTGGACAGTAGATGGACTTCTCAGAACTTTGCAAACATAATCATTGTTCTAACCCTCTTTAAAAAAAAAAAACAAAAAAACACAAAAAAACAAAAAACAGTCTTCAGAGATCTGTTGATGAAATTGCTATGTTAAAATTCTATTATCAGGAGTTCCTTATTTATCCTTAGCAGAGAGTATGAAACAATTTTCAAATGTGAACAATCTTAAATTTAGCTTGTCTTTCTGCTAAGCTGTTAAATGTATTTATAGTAATGGAAGAAAAAAAAACTGTCATTTCCTTATCAGTTTGTATAACATCCTCCTCTGGGTAACTTGACTGTAATTTAACATCTTTTCCTTTTGCACATCTTCATGAGTTGAATGTCCATGTGGAAGGGGGCCATGAATTGTGAAGGTCCCTGGTAAAAGTTTTGTTTACTGGAGTGAACATCTTTCCAGTAACCAGGTAGTCCTGGTACTCCTTTAGTTTTAAAATTAGGAGTAAAAGAGAAGAGGTGATAAACATAGTAGGGAAGGGAATTTTGGGTTCATGCATCCAGGTTATGGTGGATCCAAATCAATGTCTTGAATCCTTTGAAAACAGGTACTGGGACATCATAGGCTTCAGTACCTGACCAGTATTAGTTGCATCCATCATTGAACACACATACCAGAGATGTTTGAGAAATGTCAGAAAACATCCTTTTGGACCATTTTGTAATAAGAAAGACAAACACTAAACAGTACAACCATGAGATTGATCACCAGGATTGTGAATCTAATTGGGAAGAGAGTTGAGCAAACAGCTTGGACTGTTTGGAGTTGTTGCCTTACTTTTTAATATGTATTTATAAAGTATTCCAGCAAAAGAGGATGTAGCCTCTGGGAAAAAACAAACATATTACAGTGTTTTTTGTAGATTCTCGTTCTATATCTCATCATAGCGCCAGCCCTGTTTTTAGCCAGAAAGGATTCAGGATAAACATTATTATGCATTCTGAATTGGATGCGTATTCCTAACTACTGTATTTGTTACCAAAAGTGGTTCTACAAATGCTACTGAAAAAAAAAATCTGGAAATCCCTAATGTCCTGAGTATTAATAATAAAGTTTAAAAATGCTTTTATATCAAAGGTGCATTGTGACCAAATTGTTTAAGAAAAAAACAAAAACAAAATTTAGGGCTGTATTATAGATCTATACCTTATTGGCTCTCTGCTTTGTATTTAAAAGAGGAATCTTACTACATCTTGGGGAGATAAGATGCTGATGAAAATTGTGTCCAGTATGTACTTAACCTGATGCGGTTGCATTATTATGTACTGACAGATACGTGTTTTGGAATTTATTTTCAGGATGCTTTTGCTTGTTATGGACGTGGCAGCAGTGAGTTGATAATCCTAAACCTTCACCTCCAGCAGTATTCGTGGCATAGGGCTGATTCTGTGTTCATGTATTGAATTGTGATAGTAGCAAACATGAACATATGAAATGTTGTTGCTCTTAATAGAAATATAATATCAATATGGACTTGTATATTTTCTTCCTTCCACTTAAATATAAAGTAGAATATGCAGTTTTATCGTTTCCAAGAAAAAAGGAAAATAAAAGCCGCTGACCTTTCTCCCCTATTAAGTGTTTCAGGATTATCAGGTCACAGTTTGTGCGTAAAAAAAGTCTGCTAATTATGGATATTGTCATCTCAGTAACTTTGTAAAACAAAAACAAAACTTGGCTATGTTAATTCTGAAAAAGAAACAGCAGTAAAAGAGTCATATGCAACACCCAACACAACATGGTTTAATTGAATGAAGATTTTTTTTTTTTTTTTTTTAAAGAACATTAATGGGGATTCAATGTAAAGCTGGCAGAGGCTGCTGAAATGAAACAACTTACTTTAAAAGTGCTGGAGCAAAGGTGCAAGTTCAAACACTAAAGATAAAAAATAAATTTGTAACAAATCATCTCCTTTAGCTCTTTTGATTTGAGCCCCGTTAGTTTTGAGTCTGCATTACATTTGTTTTTGACAGTATAAACTTGTTTGCCATTAATTCATCTTTTTAGATAGAGGACGTTTAAAATCCCTGGTTCATGAACTCTCTGCCCATTACAACGAAATGCAGTCATTTGCGATGAGAAAAACGAGGATCCTGTCGTGCACCTCTCCCTGCCTCCGAGCAAAGGTGAGGACTGCACAGATACCCTTGATGTTAAATCTGGACGTTGACCATTCCAAACTGAGAAGAACAAAGCCGAATTTTAGACATATGTACAGAAGCAATTATAAATTTATGTCTAAAATGTATAGGGCAACTTCTGAGAAGAAACGCTGTCTTTCCTTTTTTAAACCGAAAGTGACAATGTGACATCTGTCATGTTGTGTCCGGTGGCGCAGAGTAACCGAGGTGACCTGACTGTTGCACTCTGTGACATAGTTAAGGCCGTACTTGCTGCATTCACAGCAGCCCCCTCTCTCTGTCCTTTCCCACATTTCTGCTGTTGTTGCAGCCTGACTTAATTGTGACAAATGCATCTTTGTGTTCTATTTTGTTGGCTTCATAATTTCCAGAACTATATATAAATATATTTTTTAAATAGCAAATATTGTAGTTAGTGAGTGACGATCACTCCAGCCTCATCCCTACCATATTGGTTTCAGGGATAGGATAAAGAGTGTCTTTGGAAGAAAAAAACAAAAAACGAAATTAAACCAAACCCTGTGGTTTTAGAATGATGCCGAGGTCTTAGGCTGCGGGCCTAGAACAACCATGTGAGTGAACTGACCCATCTCATACTTTGAATCAAGCATGCATTCCTTTTCTCGTTGTGCAAGTGGTCCCCAGTTGTTTCCCTCCCGTGTTGCGTTTTTGTTCCTTTAAATTTTATTATATTTTGCTCTCCCTGACATCTGACTGTTTTTTATAAAAAATAAAATAAAATAAAAAATAAAAAAAGTAAGAAATAACTAATACCCTCGATGCCGCTGGATACTCACAAGCAGGGTTATGCTCCTTCATCTTGGGCTTGCTTGCCTAAATGGAAGGGTTTAATTTATTTTGTACCTCCTTCTATGCGTGGGACAGTCCAGGAAAGAGCCAGGAATTGCTTGTAATTGCACCTGCTATACAGAAATGTATAGCCCTAGGCTCAATCACACTATGGAAAGAAAAAAAAAAAAGTATATTTAGAGCTTTAAAAGCTTTTTTATTTTTTTGTGGGGATCGGGGGGTGGGAAAGGGAAGATGTATGGATGTTACTGGCATTTTTAAGTCTTCAGAGTTTTTCTGTGTTTTTTTTTCCCCCTTCTGTTTTGTCCTTTGCCTTTAATTAGGTGCACTGAGCTGGCCCAGGAAGTGAAGAGATTCTCTCTTTTGATGCTATTACCAATGTTATCACAAAGTTGTGTCACCTGTAGCAAAAAGGTGGCACCAGACATGATCAGTGGTGTTTTATTTGCACATCAATATTTTTATTTTTATATTCTGGCTCAGCTGCTTCTCTGAGTGAAGTTAAGGAGTGACCCACAAAGGATTTTTGTAGTAGGCATATTGGCAACGTGTTTTATATTTCTCAGTATTTAATTTTGAAAATCTAAAAGGATTGTGCATCTTGAGAGAAAGTTGAGCAAATTTTGATCTAGTGGAATGTTAATTTGTGCTGCTTCCTGTGCACGATAGCAGCAGTAATCTCTCTCTTGGAAATAAACATCCCAGTTTATGATGTCTATGAATATAGGTTTCCTTTTCTTCCCTTCCTCCTTCCCACCCTTCCCCCGCCCCACCCTGCCTCCTTCCTGCCTTCCTTCCCTTCTACCTTCTCCGTTCCCTCCCTTCCTTCTCTTTCTTTACTTTTTTTTTTTTTTGAAATCACTTATTGTAAATAAGTTGTAATCCAGACCTCATGTATCAATGGGGAACTTTCAAATATAAATATTACCAATACATTTTCTGGTTGTTGTCTGATTTTTGATTGAGGTCTCGTGAGAATGACATATCCATTGGTTTTCGTTTGAAAATTTCGCTTTAGCCTCATCAATCTTTTGGTATTGTAGTATTCTGTTGTTTTAGCAGGAGAGGGCAGCAAAAGTTTATGTTCCCTGTTAGAAATGCCGTGGTTCGTATTGGTTTTCAATTTAATTGTGTGTGCGCGTGTGTGTGTGTGTGTGTGTGTGTGTGTGTGTGTGTGTGTGTTTAAAACAGCATCTGTTTGTCGGCAGAGGTAAAAATGAAACACTTTTGATATGAAAAGTTGCATATGAAAATTATAGACTGGTTTAACCAGACAGTGAAGACTTCTGATCCACATCAAAGTTCAAATGCCACAAAACAATCTTCCAGCTCTGGCTAAAATATGCTACTTCCTTTTCAAACACAACAAAATGCAAGCTGAATCTGAAACACTTGGAATTTAAGATGTCTTTCTTTGAAAAATGATTTACTTTCTTCAAAGTGGTAACAGAAACAAAAATGAAGGTGCTCCCAAAGAGAAATGTAACCTTCCCCTTTCACAGCCATGTGAGAGGCTCTGTACTGTGGGTGCATCCTAATAAAGCAGCGAAGAGTTTTCAGGTGCCTGGCGGTGTGTGTGTGTTTGTTTCTGTCCTCCGTGGCCATTTGAACCATACAAATAACAGATTTGATCCGCTTAGTTATGAGGCAGTGGGGTTGGTATGTTCAGGCTTTCATCTTGAGATGATTAGGGGGATGTAATGTTGGGCAGTGGTCCAGCGTCTTTTGCTTTATGGGCAAACTACTCCAAAACTGAGTGGCATGGTCCAGCAGTTCATTGTTTCATTCACAAGTCTACAGTTTGGGTGAGCTTGGCAAGGACATCTTGTCTCTGCTCCTCAAGTGTTGACTTGGGTTTATCAAGTGGGGCAGGAGAATTCACTTCCAACGTGGCTGGGACTCACATGGCTGGCAAGTTGGTGCTGGTTGTTGGCTTCGGGGTCAGCCAGAGGCCTCAGTTCTTCAAGACATGGGCCTTCTTGGGCTTCCTTATAGGGTGGCAACTGGGTTCTAAAAACGATTATTCTAAGAGACAGGAAATGTAAATTACCAATTCTTTGAGGCCTGTGCCCAAAGACTGTCATGGCATCACTTCTGATGTATTTTATTGGTCAAGGAGTCACAGGGTCTGCTCAGAATCAAGTGCAGGAGACATAGACCTCACTGTGATGTGACAAGAGGGGTGTCCTCTTTAATCAACCATGGTATACTTTGTAAAGCATTTGATTTTGATGTGATCTGCTCTCTTGGCTAATGAAATCAGATTTGGAACTATGTGGAGTTAGTTAATGTTTCATGTTCAGATTTGGGGAGGGAAAAATCCTTGTAAATTCAGCAATTTTATATTTCAAAACATAACCATTTGTAACATCCGAAGATCACCCTGTTGGTAAGTTACAAGGAAAAGAAACTGGTAACAAAGAATTTTAGGGTTCAAAGAAATCTAAGTTGATTTCAATGAAATATCTAATTCTTTGTATAATATTGCCTCCTGCCTGTAAATAAATATTTATAATAATGGAGGCAAAGTAATGTACAGTCCAATTCCTGTTTCACAGATCTTTATATAATAGTGTGTCCTGTTAGGGGTGCCTGGGTGGCTCAGTCGGTTAAGCATCCGACTTCGGCTCAGGTCATGATCTCGTGGTTCATGGGTTCGAGCTCTGCGTCGGGCTCTGTGCTGACAGCTCGGAGCCTGGAGCCTGCCTCAGAATCTGTGACTCCCCCCCTCTTTCTGTCCCCTACCCAGCTCATCCTCTGTCTCTGTCTCTCAAAAAAATAGATAAATGTTAAAAAAAAGAAAATAGTGTGTCCTGTTGTTTCTGTTAGATCAAGTTCACATTAGATTTGTTTTTAACAGGGACTAAACTATGGGATAGCTAGGGGAATTCAATTTTTTTTTCAATGTTACATGTTCATGATATAATTCCTTAAAAAGGCAGATTAAAAAAAAAAAGTTGCATAGCTGCTCCTCAAACCTAAAAGTCTGCTACAAGGTGTGCATTTGTAGATTGATTGGACCAGTGTTTTTTGATTGGCTCTGTTCATGGTCTCGCCCATACCCTGATGTTCATATTTTCTGTTTCTTCATTTTCTAATTTAGTTCACCTGTTTTGAAACCATAGTCTGAACTGGTCATATAGTTTGAGTCAAACTTTGCTGCCATTAGATGATCTAAGGCCTCAGAACCAGGATGGATGTCAGCCACAGCCCCCTTCATCCTTGCCAAATCTCTCAGGTAAGAGGTCTCTGGCTGGAGCACCCCACATGACAGCTGTGGACTTGGAAATCAGAGACCTTGGAATCGTTTGGCTTCTACTTTCAGCTGTGTGACTTTGGAAAGTTTCTTGATCTAAGCCTCAGTTTCATTTGTAAAGTGCAGGCAAAATGGTACTTTATAGTATTGTTGTATTTATTACATTAGATAATATGTATAAAGCAATTAGCACAAAGCTGGGCACATGGTAACCTGGGATTATTACCTGCAATAAATGCTTGTGTTATTTGCAGTAGTGACGTAACTATGAATGAATAACTACAATAGCTATCATTTATCAAATGCTATATGTCTTGTATTATGCGAAGAATTTTATATTTATCGTTCGGTTTTCACAACAATCCTGGCGTAGAAGTCCCCATTTTGTGGATAAGGATAAGATAGCTAAGGCTTAGAGAAGTAGCCTTTCTGAGGTCACACAACTACCAAGGATTGAAGGAAGATTCTGACTCCCAAATTGCTCTAAACAGTGATTGCTGTCCAGTAGGATGACTGACTTACTCTGAGTACAAACACAACATTTTATGCCCCATAACTTAAAAGATTGAAATTTACTCCCTTGCAAGAAAGAACCATATTTCCTTTATCCTTGCATTTCCACTCACCATCCTGTCCGTTCTAGGAGCTACCCCAAACTTCTTTTTTTTTTTTTTTAATTTAAAAATTTTTTAATGTTTGTTGTTTTGTTTTTTTTTTTTTTAATTTTTTTTTGCAACGTTTATTTATTTTTGGGACAGAGAGGGACAGAGCATGAACGGGGGAGGGGCAGAGAGAGAGGGAGACACAGAATCGGAAACAGGCTCCAGGCTCCGAGCCATCAGCCCAGAGCCTGACGCGGGGCTCGAACTCACGGACCGCGAGATCGTGACCTGGCTGAAGTTGGATGCTTAACCGACTGCGCCACCCAGGCGCCCCAATGTTTGTTTTTTAAGAGAGAGAGAGAGACAGAGTATGGGTGGGGTTTGGGGCAGAAAGAGCGGGAGACACAGAATCTGAAGCAGGATCCAGGCTCTGAGCTGTCAGCACATGGACTGACTCGACATGGGACTCAAACTCATGTACCATGAGATCATGACCTGAGCCGAAGTCAGACACTTAACCCACTGAGCCACCCAGGCAGGGAACTACCCCAAATTTCCGTGCCACACTCTTCATGTTCTTCATCCCAACCCCACCCCCTTTAATGTCAGTAGAAAATAAGATTACCAGCTGCAAACTTCTTTTATACTGACAAACTTAGCTGTTTTAGCCCCCCCCCCCCCCGCCCCCAGCCAAGGCTTCTGCCCAACACCCTAGGAAGACCTCCCTTCCAGTCTTGGCTCATACCCCCTTAGAGGGCCCCGCATCCCACTTTTGATTTTTTTGTTGCACTGTCAATTGTTTTCTCTTAAAATTACTGTTTGGGAAAATATTATATTCCCATGAAAATAATTCAAACATTATCTAACGTCTTTCCAGGCCTACATCCTTAGCCTCTCCCTTAATGTAGTCACTATTCAAATTCTTTTTTTTTTGTTCTTTGTTTTGGGAAAACCCAACTTGAGTGAGATACAGTTCACATACCATAAAATTCACCCATTTCAAGCAAGTGAGTCCGTGTTTTTAGGATATTCACAGTTATGCAACCACCACCACTAATTTCATAAAACTTTTATCAACTGAAGACAAAAGCCCTCAAAGTCATGAGCAGACTCACTCTTCATTTCTACGTAGTCCCTCTCCCCCCAGCCTGAGGCAACCACTACCTATTGTCTCCATAGATTTGCCTTTTCTGGATTTTTCATACAGATGGGATCATACAACATGTGCTCTTCTGTGACTGGCTTCTTTAACCTGACATAATGTTTGCAAGGTTCATCCATGTAGCATGTTATCACTGCCTTATTTCTTTTTATTATGAAATGATACTCCGTGTTGTGGATTTACCATATTTTGTTTTAAAGGTTTTTTTTTTTTTGTAGTCATCAAGAAAACTTTTAATGTATGTCTCAGCATAATTATACTCTTAAAAATCGTAAAAATGTATGCTGATGGGATCACACACATTGTTCTGCCTTTGTTCCCCATTCCCCAGCTTTTATTATGAAAAACTTTAACCATTCAATGAAAGCAAAAGAGTCTTACAGTGAACACCATATATTCACCCTTAGCATTTTACCATGTTTGCATTTACTGCTTTTGTATCCATTTATCCTTTATCCGTCCATTGATCCATTTTATTTTAAAAATACATTTCAAGGTAAATTACAGACATAAGTAAACTTTCCTCCAAAATACTTCAACATGTATATCAAACAGAATTTAATATTTGTTTATAGTTGTATTCTTTTGGAGTATAATTTACATACAGTGAAATGAGTTATGACAAACGCATACACCTGTAAAATCCAAATTCTTACCAAGATAGAGAACATTACCATCATCCCAGAAAGTCCCTTATGTGCCTTCCAGTTACTTCCGAAAGCTCCCTGATATGAGAGAACTATTGTGCCTTTTTCTCACCGTAGATTAGTTTTGCCTATTTAGAATGTTGTAAAAGTGGAATCATGAAGTGTGTATTCTTTTATGTGAGGCTTCTTTTACACATTGTATTTTTGAGATTAATCCACATTGATGCATGTGTCAGCTGTTTATTCCTTTATATTATAGAGTAGCATTCCATTATGTAAATCTAGCACAGTTTGTTTATCTAGTCTCCTGTTAATCGACACATGGGCGCATGGGCTGTTTACACTTTTTGGCTTCTGTGAATGAAGGTGCTATGAACATTCTGGTACAAGTTTTTTTTTGTGGATGTGCTGTTAGTTTTCTTGCAGATATATCTAAAATGGAATATGGGGGTCAGATAGTAGTGTATAAGACACTAGGACTCTGGGGGCGCCTGGGTGGCTCAGTCGGTTAAGCGGCCGACTTCAGCTCAGGTCACGATCTCACGGTCCGTGAGTTCGAGCCCCGCGTCGGGCTCTGGGCTGACGGCTCGGAGCCTGGAGCCTGTTTCCGATTCTGTGTCTCCCTCTCTCTCTGCCCCTCCCCCGTTCATGCTCTGTCTCTCTCTGTCTCAAAAATAAATAAAACGTTAAAAAAAAAAAAAAAAAAAGACACTAGGACTCTGGAAGGAGGGCAGAGTAGGGAGCATCAGGAATCTGTTCCCCCCAACCCCCACCCCACCCACCTAGACAACAATTGCGTTGGCAAAACATGAGGTAACTATTTTGGAACTCTGGAGCCCATTGAAGGCTTCTTAATCCCAGAGGAGGTTGTGGAGGGAAAATTACAGTTAGTTCTGGTCAATTTCAGCTTTTAGTACAGTAGTAATTACTCATCCCCCACTCCCAGCCACGTGACAGGCAGCTGTGCACATTCCTGGAGTAGTGTGCACACAGTGTGGGAGCACTAGGGTGGGAAAAGGGGGATCTGTCCTCCAAATGTTAGAGATCTGTATTCTGATTGCCAATTGCTGTTTCTGATCATGAAGTTGCAAAGAGACAGGCAGCCATCGTTTTTGCACACCTCCATTGTCCCTGCCCCCTCCCCCCCCCCCCCCCCAGCTGAAGTGACTTCCAGAGGATTTGAAGGGCTGGATCCCTTTTTATTGCTCTTTTATGTTTCATTTTTCTCCCTTTCAGGAGCCAGCCATTAAAAGCTCAGACTTTTTTTTGTTTATTTTTATTTTTATTTTCATTTATTGTGAGAGAGAGAGAGTATGAAAGCAGGGAGGGGCAGAGAGAGAAGGGAGAGAGAGAACCCTCAGCAGGCTCCACACTGTTAGTGCAGAGCCCCATGAGGGGCTCCATCTTACAAACCATGAGATCATGTCCTGAGCTGAAATCAAGAGTCGAACACCTGACTGACTGAGCCACCCAGGCACCGTATGTCATTATTTTTAAATGTCTTAGCCTTTGGGCTTGATTTCAGCTCAGGTCATGTTCTCATGATTCATGAGTTCAAGCCCTGCATTGGGCTCTGTGCTAACAGTGCGGAGCCTGTTTGGGATTCTCTTTTTCCCTCGCTATCTTTCTGCCCCATCCTCCATTCTGTCGTCTGTCTGTCCCTCTCTCTCTCAAAAATGAATAAATAAACTTAAAAAATCATGCTGTGTCTCTCTCCCAAAAATAAATAAACGTTGAAAAAAAAAAATTAAAAAAAAAAAAAACTTAAAAAAAAAAAACCTAACAATAACAACAAAAACCAATGGCATATATGGGAAAATAAGGAAGTGACCACAAATGCCCAAGAAAAGGCTCAGAAAAGACGTGAGAAGACATTAAGTTTCAAGCCAGGCTGATCCTCAGCATAGAAACAGCCTACAATAATTAAAATGACAACAACAGCAAACAAAAACTAATAAAATATAGTTAACCCTGGAGAAGGAGGAGAATCTGATTTCCAGTGTTACCACATCATTAGATACAAATGTCTATGTCCAAAAAAAAATTCCCAAAGCATACAAAGAAACGAAAATATGGCCCGCTTAAAGGAAAAAAATATATCAACAAACCTCCCAAAAAAGACCTAACAGCAAGTATACCAGGTAAAGAGTTTAGGGATGCCTGGGTGGCTTAGTTGGTTAAGAGATCAACTCTTGATTTTGGCTCAAATCATGATCTCGTTTGTTCATGAGACTGAGTCCTGTATCGGGCTCTGCGCTAGCAACACAGAGCCTGCTTGAGATTGTCTCTCTCCCTCTCTCTGCCCCTCCTTTCCTCTCTCTCTCAAAATAAATAAACTTAAAAAAAAAAAGACTTTAAAACAACTGTCTTCAAGGTGCTCAAAGAAAAAGAAAGATGTGGAGAAATTCAGAAAAATGAACAAGCAAAATGGAAATAATCAATAAAGACATAGAAAACTAAAAAAAGAACAACCAAAAAGACATTGTGGAGCTGAGAGTTAAAATAACTGAAATGAAAAATTCACTAGAGAGATACAAAAGTATTTTTGAGGAGGCAGAAGAAAGAATGAGCATACTCGAGGATAGGACAATAGCAATTATTAAGGCCAAGGAACAGAAAGAAAAATGATTGAAGAAAAGTGACTAGAACCTAAGGCAACTGTGTGGGTCACCACTAAGTAGACCAACATATGCATCATGGGAGTTCCAGAAGAGAAGAGAAAAGAGCAGAGAATATTTGAGGAAATAATAGCTGAAAACTTCCCAAATTTAATGAGAGATGTGACTATAAATATCTAAGAACTTCAATGGACTCCAAGTAAGATGAATTCAAAGGGATCTAGACTGAGACACATTATAATCAAACCATAAAAAGCAATAGAATCTTGAAAGAAAATATTGAAAGCAGCAAGAGAGAAGCAAGTCACATACAAAAGACCTTAACACAATTATCAGCAGATTTCTCATTGGAAACTTTGAAGGGCAGTAGACAGTGAGCCAACATATTCAAATGTTAAAAGAAAAAACCATCAACAAAGAATTCTGTATCCAGGAAAACTGTCCTTCCAAAGGGAGAGAGAAATTAAGACATTCCTGGATAAACAAAAGCTGAGGGGGTTTGTGACCATTATACCTGCCCTGCAAAAAAATGCTCAAGGGCATCCTGCAGGGTGAAATTATTGGTTTACGTTTGGGGTACACAATGTATGTAGCTAAAATTGTGTGTCATCAACAACTGAAAAGGGTGGGAACAGAGCTATAAGAGAGCAGTATTTTTATATTGTTGAAGTTAAGCTGGTATAATTTCAAATTAGAGTGTTATAACTTAAAGATGTTAAATGTAATCCCCATGATAACCACAAAGAAAATAGCTATAGTATATACACAAAATGAAATGAGAAAGAATATAAACAGTTCAGTATAAAAAATCAACTGAACCCAAAAGAAGATAATGCAGGAAATGAGGGATAAGAATGCTATAGGGCATAGAGAAATAAATAGCACAATGACAGAAGTAAGTCCCTCCTTATCAGTAATTACTTTAAATATAAATGGATTAAATTCTCCCCATCAAAAGACAGAGATTGGCAGAATGGATAAAAACATATGACCCAACTATATGCTATCTATAAGAGACTCACTTGGGAAACAAAGACACAAACAGGTTGAAAGTAAAAGGATGGAAAAAAGACATTTCATGCAAATAGTAACCAAAAGAGAGCAGGGATGGCTATAATATCAAAATAGGGTTTAAATTAAAAAAAACTTTACAAGAGTCAAAGAAAGACATTTTATATTAATGAAAGGTTCAATACAACAATAAGATGTAACAATTATAAACATATATGCATCTAATGGTAGACCACAAAAAGATATGAAGCAAAAAACTGACAGAACTGAAGGGAAAAGTTTACACTTATGAATAATTTTATGGCAAAAAATTTAGATAACCTAGACAAATTTATAGAAACACAAAATTTACCAACACTAAATTACAAAAAATAGAAAACCTGAATAGACCTATAACTATTAAGGAGACCTACCATCATCAAAAATCTCCCAACAAAGAAAAGTTCTGGTCCTAATGGTTTCACTGGGAACTTCAAACAAACATTTAAAGAAGCATTAGTATTAACTCCAGAATTAAATAATTATTAATTAATTCTAGAATTAATACTAATTCTTCTTCATTACTTCCAAAAAATTGAAGAGGAAGGAGGATTTTCCAACTCATTTTATGGCCAGCATAATCCTGATATCAAAGCCAGGAAAAGATAACTACAAAAAGAGAAAACTATAGATCAATATCCCTCATAGGCATTGATGTACAAATCCTTAAAAAAAATACTAGCAAACAGAATTCAGCAGTGTTTTAAAAGGATTATACACCATGACCATGTGGGATTTATTGCTGGAATACAAAGGTGATTAAACATGGGAATATCAATCAATATGCCAGATCAACAAAATGAAGGGAAAAAAACCACATGATCATCTTAATTCATGCAGAAAACTCATTTGACAAAATTTAACATCCTTCTTAATAAAAATACTCAACAAAATAGTAATAATAGGGAACAACCTCAACATAGTAAAACCACATATGAAAGACCCACAGCAAAGATGATACTCAATGGTGAAAGACTGAAAGTTGTTCCTCTAAGGTCAGGAACAAGGCAAGCATGCCCACTTTCACCACTTGTATTCAACACAGTACTGGAAATTCTAGCCAGAGCAATTAGGCAAGAAAAAGAAATAAACTGTATCCAAATTGAAAAGAAAGAAGTAAAATTATCTCTGTTTGCACATAATGCAATCTTATGTGCAGAAAACTCTAAAGACTCCATAAAAAATTTTTTAGAACTACTAAATAAATTAATACAAAGCAGAATACAAAGTCAACACACAAAAATCAGATGCATTTCTATACACAATGAACAATCTGAAAGGGAAATTATAAAACAATTCCACATACTGAATAACATCAACAAGAATCAAGTCCTTATGAATTAACTGAGGAGGTGAAAGATTTGTACAATGAAAACATAAAACATTGCTGAAAGAAATTAAAGAAGACATAAATAAATGGAAACATATACCGTGCTCATGGGTTGGAAGACTTGAATTTGTTAAAATGTCAATACTACCCAAAGTGATCTATAGATTCAATGCTACTACTATCAAAATCCCAATGAAATTTTTTTTTTAGAAACAGAAAAATTCTTTTAAAAATTCATGTGGAATCTCAAGGAATCCCGAATAGACCAATCTTGAAAAAGAACAAAGCTGGAGGACTCACACTTTCTGATTTTAAAACTTACTACAAAGCTACGTATAGTATTGGCATAAGGACAAATATATAGACCAGTAGCACAGAATAGAGAGCCCAGATATAAACCCTCACATATACGGTCAAATGATTTTGCCAAGGATGCCAAGACTATTAGATGGAGAAAGGACATTCTTTTCGACAAGTAGTGCTGGGAAAACTGAATACCCACATGCCAAAGAATGAAGTTGTGCCATTGCCTAACACCATATTAAAAAATTAACTCAAAATGGATCAAGATTCCAAATGTAAGACCTAAAACAAAACAACTCTTAGAAGGAAACTAGGACAAAATCTTCATGACATTGGATTTGGCAATGATTTATTGGAGATGATATCAAAGACACAGGTAACAAAAGAAAAAATAGACAAATTGGACTTAATGAAATTTCAAAAAAATTTGTGCATCCAAAGACACTATCCCCAGAGTAGAAAACCCACAGAAAGGGAAAAAATGTTTACACATTGTATATCTGATAAACAGTTGATAGCCAGAAAAGACAGAGAGCTTCTAAAACTCAATAACAAAACAAACAACCCAATTTAAAAATGGGCAAAAGACTTGAATTTCTCCAAAGAAGATACATGTATGGCCAATAAGCACATGAAAAGATGCTCAACATCAGTAATCATTAAGAAAATTAAGAAATGTAATCATTAAGAAAATTAAGCAATTAAGAAAATTGCTGTGGGTTTTTTATATACGGTTTTTATTATATTGAGGTCGTTTCCCTCTGTTCCTATTTTGTTGAGTATGTTTATCAAGAGAGTCCCAGGTCTTTCCTTATCTTTCATGACTGACACTTTTGAACAGTACCAGTCAGTTATTTTTTTAGGATGTCCCTCGATTTGGGTTTTCTGATATTTTCTCATGATGAGGTTGAAGTTATGCATTATTTGGAAGGATGCTTCAGACACGATGCTCCTCTCTTAGTGCATATATTATAGGTACATGATGCCACTGTATGTTACTAGGCTGCAGAGAATATTCACATAGTCTTATTAATGTAATCCCTGATTACAGATGCAATTAAAATGGTGATATAACTATGTTAGGAGGATGGGAAGCATACATAGGTCAGGCAAAGTTAAGCTAAATCATTATTACTAGTAATGTGTATAGAGTCGCTAAATCAAGGAATAGTAGTATAAAGAATTGGAAATGTGGGAGCAACCATTGACAGTTTAAGGAGTTCAAGTTAACTAAAAGTAGTCAAAAAGGATGGGAGAGAGTTATCCTACAAAAGAAGCATGACTGTCTTTCACCAGAGTCTTAATGCCTGAGAAATAGGTCAAATAAATCGTGTGCATTCTTTTTTTCAAAAGCCTAGTAAGACAGACCGCAGACAGCCTCAGCAGCAGATTGAGACGTGCCTGTTGGTATAAAAGGGGCTCTCTCTCTGAGGCCAGAGTAATTACGATGTGGAAGGATAAAGCAGATCCAGGTCAAGCATTACGGAGTAACATGTTGAGCCCACATCCCCCTAAATACATAACTTTTTTTTTTTTTTCTGAGTTTTTAAGAAGGCAAGCGTCAGGGATTGACCTGTGCCACTGTTTACTGTATCCCAGATTAGAAAGAAAGCTGGCACGCAGAGCCTTCTAGCTTGCTTGAATGAGGAAATGTGAACATCAGATGGTGTTAATTAGTTAGGCATTTCCAGGCTATTTCACGGACACAAAAAGGATATTATCACTGTTCCACACGGCACTGCAACACCTGGTGTGCTCAGACAATAGCGAATTCACATCCCAAGCCATGTGAAGTGTCAATGATTGTGATCAAACAAATCAAGCCCGTGGAATCTCGAAGGCAAGCCCTTGCCTTGTGGAAGCCCTGGGGTGGCTGCAGGAGGGTCTGAGAGGAGGCAGTTGGAAGATGGAGGGGAGCTTTCATTATCGCTTCCCCAGCCTCTAAATCTGAGGCCCCCAAAGGTCGCGAAGCATCTTTGTGGGGGTGTAGTCCTGCTCTCTTCTAATTGGCAATTTGGTGAGGAATTATCACAGAGGGAAACCTCTGGAGATTCATAAAACGCGGCATGAACAGATTAGCTAAATTACAGCAGTGGGAGAGGGAAGGGAATTGCTGGGCAAAAGCACTTTTAAAAGCTCATGAATAAAAAGCACATCAGTTTGGGAGGCTTTGTTTTCATTATGAAATTGCATGTCTCTTTTCATCTTTACTGCTTCCTATAGTATCACAGCTTTGCAGGAAAGTGTGCACGTCCCACGTGAACAGCTCACGGGGGTATTTACTGATCTCTTTTTAAAGATAAAAGTGAGAAACCAAAGTGAGAAGTAGAGGACAAGTTGGGAGAGACTGTATTCTGCCGTCACCATCCAGGGACCAGTGGCTCGATGCTCCGGGGTACACCAGGTGGCCAGGGGTGGCCGCACCTCTCTGGAATTGTCTCCACTCCTTGAAGGGCTTCACGCATGAGCCCCTGTGGGGATGCCCGCAGCTGTCGTCCTGCTAACTTCATGCTGCAGCCAGCAACACCTCAGAAGGTAGTAAAAGTCTTCAGGTGCGGCCTGAACAAGAAATAGGACTACAAACTCTTAAAAACTGAGAACAAACTGAAGGTTGATGGGGGGGGTGGGGTGGGGTGGGAGGGAGGGGAGGGTGGTTGATGGGCATTGAGGAAGACACCTTTTGGGATGAGCACTGGGTGTTGTATGGAAACCAATTTGACAATAGATTTCATATTAAGGAAGGAAGGAAGGAAGGAAGAGAGAGAGAGAGAAAGAGAGAGAGAGAGAGAGAGAGAAAGAAAGAGAGAGAAAGAGAGAGAGAGAAAGAAAGGAAGGAAGAAAGAAAAGAAAGAAAGAAAGAAAGAAAGAAAGAAAGAAAGAAAGAAAGAAAGAAAAGAAAAGAAAAAGAAAAGAAAGGAAGGAAGGAAGGAAGGAAGGAAGGAAGGAAGGAAGAAAGAAAGAAAGAAAGAAAGAAAGAAAGAAAGAAAGAAAGAAAGAAAGAAAGAAATAGGACAAGTGAGTAAAGGGATACATACAAAGGCCCTGCTGTGGTTTTCCCAGGAAACTCATGGTTTGTTTGCATCCCATGACTCATCACTGATTCAGTAAGTGAAAGAAAGCCTGAAGGAAAGCCAGTGGATTGTTCTGAATATCACTGTTCTGGGATCACAGGGAGCCATCTTTGAATCTGCTCACCACTGTCTGCCTCCTGGCTCCCAGTGGTTTACCCCCTTCTGCGTATCCCTCCCATACACAAAGTACATTCACCTCCTTCCAAGGGGAGCCAAGAGCCTCAACGTCCAGAATCTCATGATCTAAGTCAGGAACTATAGTCTTTGTGTGAAATTCCACTAGATTTATCAATTGTTTAAACCAGAGAGACAAGTTATCTGCCCCTTGCCTCTGTGACCTGCAATTATGGAATAGGCATAGATTAATACCTATGGACATTTCAGTTCAAAAGGCAGAAATGGGAGGTACAGAAGAGTGCTGGGAATAATTCTCCTTGGCTCTGCCTCCTGGGATCTTGATTCCATCCTGTCTTTTTAAATGAAAGAAAGGACATATTTACAGTGTAATAATGCCATCAGTCTGCTTCCTGCAAGTGGGATTTTGTGAGTCCAAACGCCTCTTTTCTTGGTACTATTTCTATCCCTTTCAGCCCAACGTGGTAGTATTTTTTTTTTTTTTTAAAGTTTATATTTTATTTATTTTTTTTTAATTTTTTTTTTTTTTCAACGTTTATTTTTGGGACAGAGAGAGACAGAGCATGAACGGGGGAGGGGCAGAGAGAGAGGGAGACACAGAATTGGAAACAGGCTCCAGGCTCTGAGCCATCAGCCCAGAGCCCGACGCGGGGCTCGAACTCACGGACCGCGAGATCGTGACCTGGCTGAAGTCGGACGCTTAACCGACTGCGCCACCCAGGCGCCCCCCAACGTGGTAGTATTTTTGATGAAATAACTTTCTCAAAAACTTTAGGCATCTTCCATGGATTTCACTGGGGCTCGTTCCATTCAACAAGAACCACTTCTTACAGATACTTTTGAGATAAGCCCTTTTGAGATACGCCCTTCTCCACCATCTCCTGCTGGGATGGCTGTGGGACCAGGCTCCTAAGCTTCCCCCTGGCCCTTTGATTTGATTTAGAGGATCTGGGAGACATAGCCTTAATGTCTTGAGAGGACCCTTTACGTGACTCTGCTTTTCTGGTCTGTCTTGAGATTTTAACAAAAGGTTGTAAAGTCACACTCTTGGTTTTTTCTCCTTGCCGTATTTTCCTGACAGTGCAAGGAAGCCATTCCTTAATTTTAACATCATTTGCCATCTGAGAAGTCTAATACTTTTCAAAAGTAAGTGCTGTTCTTTGTGTAACGGGTTTCCCTCAATTTATCTGTCATCCTTGTGCATTTTATTATTATTATTATTATTATTTTTTTTTTTTTAATTTGAGAGAGAGACAGAGAACATAAGTGGGGAAGAGGGACAGAGGGTGTGAGAGGGAGAGAGAAGCAGGCTTCACGCTCAGTGCGGAGCCTCATGTGGGGTTAAATCCCACGACCCTGGGATCATGACCTGAGCTGAAATCAAGAGTCAGACACAACTGACTGAGCCACTCAGGTGTCCCTTCCTGTACATTTTAATATGAGCAGCAACAAGGAATCAGGTGATACCTTCTTCACTTTGCTTAGAAATCTCTTTAGCTAACTAATCAAGGTCATTCCTTACATGTTCTGCTTTCAGTTTAGCTGCAGGAGACAACTTTGCCGAGCTATCTGCCACTACGTGGTAAGCATTTCCCTTTCTCTGTTTTCCAATAACATGTTCCCCACTTCCTTCTAAGACTTCATCAGCAGTGTCCTCAGAATCCCTTCTACTAACAATCTATTGAAGCCAGTTTAGGTTTTGCCTCTCATATCCTTCAAAATTCTTCCAGTCTCCACACAGTTCCAAAGTCACTCTTGTATTTTTATGTATTTGTTACAGCAGCGCCCCACCTTCACATACCAGTCCATATTGATAGGTTTTATGTACGTCTCCCAAGCTGAGTTAAGGGAAATTGAAGGTTGACGCACTCTGATTTATTTTATTTTATTTTTTATTTTTATTTTTAACATTTATTTATTTTTGAGAGACAGAGCATGAGCGGGGGAGGGCCAGAGAGAGAGGGAGACGCAGAGTCTGAAGCAGGCTCCAGCCTCTGAGCTGTCCACACAGAGCCCGACGCGGGGCTCGAACCCATGCACCGTGAGATCATGACCTGAGCCGAAGTCGGACGCTTAACTGGCTGAACCACCCAGGCGCCCCAACTCACTTTGATTTCTTAAGTGTTAAATGAAAGCTTAGCGAACTTCAGCAGCATGTTAGGTGTAAGAAAAACAATTTGATGGCAGTTACCTTTTTGCGAAATGTTGGCACTATTGTCCTGACTCTATTATTCCATCATAATAGATAGATTTCTTTTCTCTGCACATTTATAGGCCTGTGGGGTTCAGTCTCTCTTCTGAGTGGGTAGGGAAAATTTCCTTGAAGCAAAGCCACCGGGTAAAGATTCTAGGCTTAGCATCAAGGACAATGCATAAGTGGCTTAGAGGGTATTAGGGATGGAACATTTGGTGCTGGGTTTGTGTTTTCTGATCTCCAACCCATTTCAAAACATGGATTCCCCAGTAGGCCATTGGGCCACTGCCCGCATGTTTCCTCCAGCACCCTGACCTTTGAGCAGGATGAGAGTTCCTATGATGGCTGTCCCCTGGGGTAGCAGCCAAGGTACCCAACCATCCTGACACATGATAAAGAAGCTTCAGGCTAGAAAGCACTCCTGGCAACCCTGTTCTGCCTCTAATGAGTCAAGTTGGCAGTGAGATTCCATGACCTGCGTCCACTTCTGGGAATACACCCAGAAGCCCTGGGATCCCACCTGGGGGCTTCCCACAGCTCAATATACTGCTTGGTATTCATTCTTGGTCCCCACTAATCTGGAACATTTCCTGTAGCAAATACCAGGATGACAAATCTATAGACATCTGAATGCCCTAAGAATCATGCCTGTCTAACTTGGTCTGTATCACATGAGCTTAATTCAGCATGATCTCATGAGTGCCACGGGCACGTCCTTATAACTTAGTGTCCTTATATCTGAGTTGATTGAGTGAATCATTCTTCTGCATGGGAAATTGTTATTACACGTACGGCACCCATCTTTATAGATGTTTCCATTTCATCTAGGTCAATGTATTCCTCAGTTCTAACTAGGATCCTGTTCTCCACTCTCACATAAATATATTCTCTTTCTTCTTTGAAAGATTAATTTTTTACTTCTTATCTATTAGGGAAGCTCTCTCAGTCATGGGTGGCCCTGTCTTGTAATTACCTCCAGGAGTTTTCGTCCAACTTTCCAATCAGTTTTAATTAAACTCATTATCTGTTTTCCTTTTTAGGCGGATAGGAGGCAGAGTTCCCAGGAACAGAGTTGTATGGTAATAATCGTTTCAGTTGATGTGAGAAATAGGCAGTCTTAGAGTCCCTTGCTAAGCAGAAAATGCCAATTCTTTAAGAAGAAAAATACTTATAAAGGTAACTCTCGTTTTATTAATTATTTTAGAGTAGGTTCCTAGGCAAGTCAAGTTGAATCACATTATTTTTGATCAGTCCTGGAGTGTAAGTTGTCCACAGGCAAACAAAGGATAAGCTCGTTTGGTAGAGACAGGCATACCATTTCTTCATCTGTGCCTGTCTGCTCTCAAGAACAGATGGGCCCTTCTCTTTTCTCTTTGCCTAAGGTGTAGTGAGTTTAATGGTAGCCTCTAAAATATATGTTCAACCAGAACCTGTGAATAGGACCTTATTTGGAATGGGTCTTGGCTAATGTAATTATGTTAAGAATCTTAAGATGAAAAGAGTGCCTGGGTGGCTCAGTCAGTTAAGCTTTTGACTCCTGGTCTCAGCTCAGGTCTTGATCTCAGGGTCGTGAGTTCAGGCCCCACATTCGGCTCCACAGTGGGCATGGAGCCGACTTAAAAAAAAAAAGGATATTAAGATGCAATCATCCTGGGTTTGTAATAAGCTCTAAAATCAATGTCAGGTGTCTTTAGAAGAGAAAGGCAGAGGGAGACAGAGACACAGACACAAAAACATGAACACACAGAGAAGGTGATGTGAGGACAGAGGCAGAGATTGGAGATATGCAGCCAAGGGACACCAAGGGTTGCTGGCAGCCATGAGAATCTAGGAAGAGGTCAGGGAATGGATTCTCCCTCAGAGCTTCCAGAAAGAACCAATCCTGCCCACACCTAGGTTTTGAACTTCTGGCCTCCAGAATTATGGGAGAATAAATTACTGGTTTGTGCTAGTTTATTATTGCAGCCCTAAGAAACTAACACATATGGCATGTGGCAGGGATGTGGTGGATTACTATTTGCAGTATCTTTTGGTATCATGGGATAATCTGGGTTCCCTTCAAGAGAGAGATTTGGGGACCAGAAGGTTATTTGGAGCTGGTGGGTTCAGACTGGCTATTTCAAGGCCTTTGAAGTCAAAGGAGGCCAAGACAGGGGCTGGAGGTCTCCTGGCCCCATAACACCAGGCACTTGGCTGAAGGAGGATCAGAAAGGAGTCTACTTCTGTCATGTGAGACCAGTCCATGCTGTCTGGGTGGAAAACTAACACTTGCTGAGACAAGATTTATTTGGGCTTAGATAAGCATAAGGAGATTTCCACAGATTGTCCTCTCCTAGGCAGTACTGCAGGCCAGAAAAGAGGTAGCCAGGCCCATTCTGGGTATATTTGAATCTTAAGAAACACTAGCCTACACTGTGGAAAACAGTATAGTGGTTTCCCAAAATATTAAAAATATTACCATATGATCCAGCAATTCCACTTCTGGGTACATACTCAAAAGAATTGAAAGCAGGCTCTCAAAGAGATATTTGTACACCCATGTTCATAGCAACATTATTCACAATAGCCAGAATGTGAAAGCAACACAAGTGTCCATCCACAGATGAATGGATAAGGAAAATGTGGTATGTACATACAATAGAATATTGAGCCTTAAGAAGGAAGGAAATTCTGACATGTGACAATACAGATGAATTTTGAGGACATTATGTTAAGTGAAATAAGCCATTCATAAAAAGATAATACCTATATAATTCCACTTAGATGAAGTACTTAGACTAGTCAAAATTATATTTGAGATTTTCCTTGCTTTTTGAGGTAGGCTGTATTGCTATAAACTTCCCTCTCAGAACCACTTTTGCTGTATCCCAAAGATTTTGGATCATTGTGTTTTCATTTCATTTGTTTTCATGTAATTTTTAACTTCTTGGTTGACCCATTCATTGTTTAATAGCCTGTTATTTAACCTCTATGTATTTGTGCTCTTTTCAGACTTTTTTCTTGTGGTTTATTTGTAGTTTTATAGTGTTGTGATTAGCAAAGGTGCATGGTATGACTTCGATTTTTTTGAGATTTGTCGTGTGGCCTAACATGTGGTCTATTCTGGAGAATGTTCCATGTGTATTTGAAAAGAATGTGTATTCTGCTGTTTTAAGATGGAATGTTCTGAATATGTCTGTTAAATCCATCTGGTCTAGTGTGTCATTCAAAACCACTGTTTCATTGTTGGTTTTCTGTTTGGACGATCTGTCCATCAATGCAAGTGGGCTGTTAAAGTCTCCGACTATTTTTGTCTTACTACCGATTATTTCTTTTATGTTTGTTATTAACTCCTTTACCTATTTTGGTGCTTTCATGATGGGTGCATAAATATTTACAATTGTTATATCTTCTTGTTGGATTGTCCCCTTATTATATAGTGTCCTTCTTTGTCTGTTGTTACTAGACTAGTCAAAATTATAGAGACAGAAAATAAAATGGTGGTTGTCAGGGGCTGGGGAGAGGGAGGAACAGAGGAGTTAGTGTTTAATGGGTACAAAGTTTCAGTTTTACAAGAATGAAAAGATTTATGGATACAGATGATGGTGATGGTTGCCCAACATTATGAACATACTTAATATCATTGAACTGTATGCTTAAAAATGGTTAAGATGGTAAATTTTGTATAATAATATTTTATCATAAGAAAATAATTGGAAAAAAAAAGAAACACTGGACTAATGGACTAATGCCTTGGCAGAGTCCCCTGAGAGAGAAGTTGAGAGATAGTCTATTTGACATTTTATCAGTCAGGGCTCTCTACAAACACTGGCACATTTAGATCCCTACAGAGTAAAAAATAATTGGAAATAGCTAATCTTAATAGAGAAAGAGGAAAGAATGGCCACTCTCCCTTGCTGGTCACCTGTTATGGAGAATCTATAGACTTCCACTAGTGATGTCATCCTCAAAGCTGCCAGAGGGGCCAGAGGATCTGAGTTCTAACTGGGAGCAAGTTTGTGCAGGTACTGTCTTCACTGAGACAGAGAAAAGGGCTACACAGAGGGGAGAACAATTCACTCATGCCAATGAGACCTGGGTTCTAATTCTGGCTGTGCTGCTAATTTCCGCTTGGTATATATCCATTGGATTTTTGACTGCCAACATCTGAATCCCCTTCCTACCCATGGGAGAATCCACAGAGCTCATCTCCTGCCACTTTCCTGGGCTTTAGGATCTAGAAGATGCGTCCTTTTTTCATCCAGTGATGAGGGTCCACTGTGTGCATCCGGTGTCCAACGGAGAAGGTCCAAGCAGAGCTGGTCAATATTATGTGGTGGTGGTGGCGCCTGTGGTGGCTTGTGACTAGGTGGTCTCCCTGACCAGGTCATTCCTGCTTTGCTTGATACCTGAGCCTAGGCTCCAGCCTTTCTTCTCTTTTCTCTTAAGTCTATCAAAGTTGGTTTCTCCTGTTTGCGCAATAATGTAATTTTGTATAAATTAAACTTGCTGGCATTCAGTTTCAAATTAAGCTCCTTGGAGTTCTAAGATGAAAGATTGGAGCTAAAGGGATCAAGTTTTTGGCCATGGGGTTAGAATACAAGCATGCTTATACCTACCCCCGACCAGGAGATGAAAGGCTGGGTTTAAGAAGCAGTCACGTATGTGTTCAGTTATTGATTACGGCATGGGCTGGGGTAGTAGAAGACTGGCGACCGTGAAGCAATAGGGTATTACATATGGAATGCACTATGGCACCAGAATACGCTAGAGCATACCATACAGTTAGTAATGAAGGATGAGGGAGATCTCTTAGAACTGATAAGAAGAGAGCTCCAAAATACATCAATGGGTGAAAAAAGCAGTATTAAAGAGTTTATACAGCATACTTACATTTTTTTGTAATAAAAAAAGAGGGAAAAATAAGATTTATTTTTATTTTTTTTTGTATTTGCCTAAAGAAATATTGGAAAGACAAGTAAGAAATTAATATAAATGGTTACCTGTAGGGGCAAGAGCAGAAAATGTGGGAGCAAGACTTTTAATATTGGTCTGCTTTTTTAAATGTTTGTTTGTTTGTTTATTTTTTAAAGTTTATTTTGAGAGCTAGAGGGAGCCAGGGAAGGGCAGAGAGAGAGGGAGAGAGAGAATCCCAAACAGGCTCCACACTGACAGCATGGAGCTCTATGTGGGACCCAAGCTCATGAACTGTGAGATCATGATTTGAACCGAAACCAAGAGTCCAACGTTTAACTGATGGAGCCCCCTGGGTGTCCCTAATATTTATTTATTTTTGAGAGAGAGAGTGCGAGTGGGGAAGGGGCAGAAGCAGATTGGAGTGGAGGATCCAAAGGGGCTCTGCACTGACAGCAGACAGCCCAATGTGGGGCTTGAACTCAGAAACCATGAGATTATGACCTGAGCTGGAGTCTGACACTCAACTGACTGAGTCACCCAGGCACCCCAATATTGGTTTGTTTTTTAATTAATAAAATATGTAACTTTTTCAACAAAGGGTATGGATTTATAAGATTTAGGCTTTTTCTTCAAATATAACATATATCATATATATATAAATAAAATCTATCTCTATCTTTCAACTAAAACAGCTTTTTTAAAATCTATAGAAGTTTGATTTTGAGATTCAAGAAGAAATCTCAATAATCAATGCCAGTCCATATACTACTGACTTCATAACCATTAGTGAAAGCTAGTTGAAACTGTGTTGTGATGTATTTATTTTTAGTTCCACCATGAATAAGTGTAGGTAAAAAATGACAATGAATTCTAGAAACAAATTAACCAAAAATCAAATTCCTCTCTCTCTTGCTTCCCTCCCTCTCCCTTCTAGTTTCATTTTAGCCATCTTTTCTTGTAGGGTGGTGCTTCTCAAAGCATGATCTTTGGATTCTGAGATCCTTTTGGTGTTTGCAAGGTAAAAATTATTTTCAGAATAATATTAAGGTGTCACTTGCTCTTTTTTCACTGTATTGACATTTCCACTGAGAGTGTAGAATCAATGGAGATTAAAGTGCTGGCACCTGAGCATGAATTACGACAGTGGCACCAAACCATAATACAGTAGCAGTCATTGGCATTTTCACCCACGCATACTCTCAGTTTTAAAAAATGATGCCAGTTTCAATTAAGAATGTCTTTGGTAGAAAAAAAAGAAGGTCTTTGATAAAGCAGTATCAATGATTAATTTGACTAAATCTCAATCCTTGAATCATTTTAATATTTGTGTAATGACAATATGGGAAGTATACATAAAGCACTTTTGTTGCATATTGAAATATGACGTTGTTGAGGAACAGCGCTTGTATGATTGAGCTAAGAGTTGAGTAAGCGGATTGCTTTTCATGGGACACCATTTTTACTTGAAAGGATAACAGGCAAACTGGTGATTTAGAATTGGATATTTGGCAGATATTTTCTAGAAGATGAAACCAGTGATCTGTCACTTCAAGGAAAATAACTGGCAGTGTTGGTTGCCAGAATGAAATTTGAGACTTTAACGGAAAATGGGAATTTTGGAAAATTTGTATTCAGTACGGTGAGATTCTCAGCTTCCAAAAATGTAAAGACTTTTACAATAAGAGTATTGATGAAATTAATGAATGTGATTTTGTGATGTTGTATGATGAAATGTGCGAAAATTTGCAAGATGTGCACCATTTAGTGAGTTAATGGTCTCTAAATGATCAGTGCAGGATGTTACGATATCACGCATGGGTAAACAATCCATTCAAAGTGCAAGAGAGACCAATGGATTTTAATGTAACTCATTCTGAAAAGCTTATTCGTAGGGTTTCAAATTCTGCATTACAACCAACCTTTTAGAAACCACTACATGTTGACTTTTGGCTTAGTATCAAAGAATACACATTATCTGAAAAGGGTATTAAAATATTCCTCTCATTTCCAACTATGTATCCTTGTGAGGGTATATTTTCTTTATATACATCAACAAAAACAGCATATCACAACAGGCTGAGTATAAAAATATGTATGAGAATCCAGATGTTTTTATATGCCAGATAGTGAAGCAATTTGGAAATGTGTATAACAGAGCAGTTTGTCTCACTATTTTATTGGAAAAAAAAATATTTTCCACAAAATGTGTTATTTACGTTAATATGTAATAGGCAGGGAGCCTGGGTGGCTCAACTCGGTTCAGTGTCCAACTCTTGGTTTTGGCTCAGGTCACGATCTCACAGTTGGTGAGATTGAGCCCTGCATCGGGCTCTGTGATGACAGCATTGAGCCTGCTTGGGATTCTCTCTCCTTCTCTCTCTGCCCGTCTCTCTCTCTCTCTCTCTCTCTCTCTCTCTCTCTCTCTCTCTCAGTAAAATAATATAAACATTTAAAAATATGTAATAGGCTTATTGTTACTTAAAAATGAATTAATTGGTAGATATTTAAAACACATCCATGGTTTTAAATTCTGCTATGGTAAATATCCATGGATGAACAAAAGCTTTTGGGAGTCCTCAAAAAAAATTTTTTTTTTTAGAGAGAGAGAGAGGATGCAAATGAACAAGGGGCAGAGAGAAGAGGGATGGACAGAGAGAAAGAGAAGTGAGGCTCACCCAGGGCTCCTGCTCACCTGAACAGGGCTCGTGCTCACCTGATGTGAGACTCGAACTCACCAACTGTGAGATCATTACCTGAGTGAAAATCAGATACTTAATGACTGAGCCACCCAGGGACCCAGGAGTTCTCAAAAAATTTTAAGAGAATAAAGGGATCCTTAGACCAAAGCATTTGAGAACTAGTGGTCTAGAAAAGATTTGTGTCCATTCATGTGCACATCCAATGCTATTCTTGTGCTCAGTGATTTCATGTGCTAGTCTTTCATTTCAAAAGTCTCAGTTGAAATGCAGCACAAACTAATATGCACCCAGGATAGATGATGAATGAGATTTTTAAGATTTTAAATATCACTCTTGGCAGTTTATTATTTTCTTTTCCTGTAAAATAAGGTTAACATCACCCATTTCATAGGGTTGTTGCTGGAATTAGATAATGCATGTACAAGTATGATGTGATTCTACTTGTCCCTTGATGGTCTTGATTATAGATGTCCAACAATGCTTAAATATATTTACTTTATCTGGATCTTATATTCCTCTCTGATGGCTTTACTAGTACATTCCTGGGATATGGACAGTCCTATATCTCCCCGCCCCCCCCCCCCATTATCAAATGAAATTTCCATATTAAGAATATTTTAGCTATTTTTCTTGATGTCCCATAAGGAGAATGAATTCAAGTGGTAACCTCTAAGTAACGATTGTTGTTGCTTTTCTAAACAGAAAAAGTGATGAAGCCTGCCACAGAATATTCTTTATGGAGCGCTGAAAAACCCGCTATGACACCAGAGTATCCTAAAGCTATCCTGGAATGTTAGTGATCTTGAGTTACAAGTTCCTAAGAGGAAAGATTACAGAACTCTGTGATGCTTTGAAAAATTCCTACTCACAACCTTTTCTCTTTTTCCTCCACCTGACAAGCTATTCTTAAAACCATTGTCATTACTACTATTTTCTGTTTCTTCAGATTCACCTACAACCCCTCAAAAATCCTTGGCTGTGACATCTTGAGATTTTGGAACAATCTGGCTCATTATTGTGACTAGAAACCAGATAATGAATTTTGTGTTTGGCTTAATTACCAGGGAAAGGAGCATGGAGACATAAGCCACACATAGTCTTTCTAGTATCTTACTTTGATCAAATGTCAGGGTTATGAATAATAGAAATCCTGGTTTAGTTGGGGAGTTGACTAAATATCACAGAGTTACTATGCTATTCTAAAGTAAACAAACATGTCTTTTGTTGTCTTTGTCTTTTTTTTCTACAGATGTATTTTTAAAAGCTTTATATTTTAATAATGTGGATTCATTGCTATTGATGACATCTGATCAGTAGCTTACGAATATGAATTGGAAGATTAATTATCTAGGGGAAACTTTGGAAAGGGCTGGAGAATGTTTCATTAACAGGTAGGTATCCTTTCTGAAGGGAACTTTCCCAGTATCTAGTCATGGGAGAGGTGAGATAGAAACCCACTCAAAAGTATGCTAGAGAGAAATGGGATAATGGAATTGGAAGAAGTGGATGTAAAGTTGATTTTTCCATATTAGCTTTTTCTAAATTCTGAATAAGTTGGCTTTATTTGCCTAAGCCCTGACGAATTTATTCTAACGTTGGGTTGTTAAAGTCTCCTACTTTTCCGTCTTTTTTCTTTTACTTCATGATATTTTTGTGTATTTTATTACTTACAAACATTTACAACCAAGGATGAAGGTTATCACAGAGAAGAAATTTATGGCAAGATGGAAGTCTGATGGCTACTTTCTGCTTGCCCTTCTTCATTTATAAAATAAGAATGATAATATTTCTTACTTTCTAAGGCTGTTAGGATTAAAAAAGATAATATGTGTAAAGTGCTCAACACAGTGGCCTGTACAAAGTAAGATCAACAAATAAGAATTGCAAACCAATTTCTGTGAATTAGTTTTGTTGATTGAGAGGAAAAAGGGGGTCAAATTATTGGGTGGCATGAGACTTAGATTTTATCTCCGTTTCCATCAGTCTTTCTTGAATTAGCTGGTTAGAAATGTTATCAACAATATATTCATGAACCCACTCAAGTAATGGTGCAACTTTGTAAACAATTTTTATTTATTTGTTTATTTTGAGAGAGAGAGAGAGAGAGCAAGCCAGAGAGCATGCGTGCAAGTTGGGGAGGGGCAGAGAGAGGAGAGAGAGAATCCCAAGCAGGCTCTGCACTCTCAGCTCTGAGCCCAAGTCATGAATGGTGAGATCATGCCCTGAGCCGAAATCAAGAGTCAGATGTTCAGTTGACTGAGCCACTCAGGTACCCCAGTAATGACGCTTCTGAACTGCCTGATCTAAATGCATGAATATTTCATTTAAGTGACTTCAGTGCTGGGGCCCCTGGGTGGCTCAGTCGGTTAAACATCCAACTTTAGTTCAGGTCATGATCTCACAGCTCGTGAGTTTGAGCCCCACATCAGGCTCTGTGCTGACAGCTCAGAGCCTGGAGCCTGCTTCAGATTCTGTGTCTCCTTTCTCTCTGCCCCTTCCCTTTTCACGCTCTGTCTCTCTCTCTCTCACACAAAAACAAATAAACGTTAAAAAAAAGTTTTAAGTGAATTCCGTTCTACCTTCTCACCACAACAGCCTTTGTTCTTGGTCTCATTGTATGTTGTTGGGTGGGATGGGGCTGCAACTAACAGAAACCTGACTGATAGTGGCTTAAATAGTGAACATATTTAAAAATTCACATAATTAGAAGTCTGAAGTTTGGTTAACTTAGTGGAACAATGAGACCCGGGGACTTCCATCTTCTCACTTGCTGTCCTCCTCACGCTGGCTTTTGTTCTCAGGCTTGTCTCCTGATTGCTAGATGGCTGCCACAGCCTAAAGAATTAATCTTGTGCTTTCTACGGAAATGATGTGAAGCTACTGTTGACCCCATCACATGCTTAGGAAGGGATGATGGGAGAAAGTTCTCATGTCTCAGAACTAGGAATAGCTGTGATGCTTTTGAACGACTCGAAAAAAATTTTTTTAATTGAGTATAGTCGACACACATTATGTGAATGTCAGGTGCACAGCATAGTGATTCAGCTTCTCTATAGGCGATGCTCTGCTCCTCACAAATATGGCTACCATCTGGCACCATAAGACGTGATTCCAGTATCATTGACTAGATTCTCTTTTGAACAATTCTGTCTTGCATGTATCTGTATATATCCTCATGGTTAGGTCCATGTATGTCCTTAAGGGTATTTAGATCTTCACTAGATCTTTGCTTTGGATAAAAAAAACCTCAGAGCTGAATTTGTGTTTGACTATAGGACATGACCAGGAGTTTTACTGTTTGTATAGCAAGACACATCAGAAAGGACCTGGCTGCCCGGCTGAGGGAGAACTTTGCCACAGCAGGAGTAGTGTTGTAGCAGAAGGAACCCTGAGTAGGGAGCCGTCATCCTAGAGTCTGCTTTTAGCTCTGTCCCTTGCTGGGTGCCTGTTCTGGGGTAACTTGTATCCACTTTCTTGGCTGTGAATGCAACGCCGTGCGTCTTCCTATCTTACACTTTTTCCTTTCGTTCATTGCCAAATTGGTGGATGTTCTTCAAGAAAGAGCTTATAAATGCCGGATAAGGTTGGGGCTAGTGTCTTGTGAGTTAACAGAAGCCCTTTTGAAGATGATACCCTTGCAGGACAATTAGAAAGAGCAGGAAAGTTATACTCAAAGTCTTGTCTTTTCTGTGTTAGAAACTAAAGGCTTGTCTTGGCTGTGCATCGTTTGCAGCCTCTTAGCATTGGGAGTGGGGGAAGGAGGCCAACTTGTAACGGTGTTATTGTATCTAATGTTGAGAAAATGGCATTTTCAAGTCACCCCCAAATTTTTCCGTATAGTAAGCAACAACCCAACAGCTAATTAAAAAGACACGAATTATATGGGATTTAAAGCTTCTCAGTGAAGGAGTCACAGTGTAATAAAATGATCAAATATCTTTCAGGGGTGATATATTAGAAGTCAGTTTGTGCTTTTGCAGCAGGTGACATAGGATATTGTAATATTGATCAAAAGGACAGACAATACTTAAGATGATTTTCCATGTCTCCTTGTGGCTCTATTCCCTGGTAAATCACCCTGATGCAAGAGTTGTGCCCCGAGCAGTTTTTTAGTCAAACTATTTGTTTACCAATTCAGGGTATCTGGCTGGTGATACGTTCTCAGTAATTCACAGGATTGCCCATTTTGCTGACAAAATATTTTCTCCTGTGCCGAATTGCTGTCTCTATTCACTTTGTCTGAATGTGAATTAAATGACCTTTAATTACTGTGGAAGAATATTGTATTTTTGTGTATGCTTCATGTTTTGATACCGATTTGCAAGAAATGCTCTCCCGTGAAATGTGGTTTGCATTGCTGTTTCCATCTCCTTTTCCCTCCTACAAAAGGCATGTATTTGGTTCCCTTTCTCCCAGGGCTCAGGCTTTTCTGGGAGGAAAATTTTTGAGGCAGCTCCCTGATCTAAGAGGGGTATTTAGCTCAAGAAATATCCCAAGGAAACGATCATGTTTTAAGATCCCTAGAGGCCAGTTACTCTAGAGAGGGTTCCAGGGGCTTGAGGAGTTCCCTGAAGTCAGAGATTGTCGCACTCCCAGCTGGTTTTCTCTCTAGGACAAGCATTCATCCACTCCTTCCTCATTCCCATGGGAGGCAGTGGAGGCTGACTCAGCTCTTCTCCAGCAGCAGGTCCTAATTCACATGAGCCAAACTTGGAATTCGTGCCTCCTTTTCAGGGATTGGTTGTAATAAGGAGGCTCAATCAGACTGAAGGGAATGACTTTTATTCTCTGATAGGAGTGTGATGGTTAATTTTACGTGTCATCTTGAAAGAATTCTGACTAACACAGGGGGAGAGTCTTGTTTTCTCTCAAATGGACAGGAAAGAGAAAGCACATGGCTCCAGTTGCTAGAGCAGCCATCTTGTGACCCTGAGGGCAGCCTCCATATGAGGACAAAGATGACATTCAAAAAAGGGGAGAACCCAGAGAATTGCAGAGAGAAAGAGAGAGAAAGCCTTGGGCATCTAGCCTCGTGAGATAATAAATTCCTTAACTGCTTAAATCTGTACGAGTCAGAGCTTCTCTTGCTTTAGCAACACATTTAACGTATTTCTACGTAGCAGCTGTTAGGTGTGAGGTACTGTCCTAGGTACGGGCTGTGCAGCAGTGAACGATATGGTCAAAGTGCCTACCCTCATGAAATGTCCTTTCTGGTAGGAGAGAAAATACCACATGAATGTGTAATATGATGTCAGGTAGCCAAGCAGAGTATGAGATAAGGAGTATTGTTGGGCGGTCAGGTGTCTGTGAGGCATGCCATTTGGGCAGGGAAGTGAACAAAGTGAGGGAGCCAGCCATTAAAACATTTGAAGAAAGAACTTTCCAGGCAGGAGGAATAGCAACTTCCAAGTTCCCAAGGCAGGAAAGTGCTTGGTGTGCTTTAGAGAAAAACCTACAGCCGAGTGAGATGGAGCTTGGTGGTAAGAGGGAGGCAGTGGTGAGAACACTAGAGTGAGTTCCTAGAGGCTGTAGGAGGGACTTGGAGTCCCCTGTCTATGTGATGGGAAGCTATTGGAGAATACTGAGAATGGGGGTTATTTGCAGCTCAAGGCATCCTAACGGTTACAGAGTAAAGTAACTTGGACCCAAAGCTGCAATTTGCAAACACCAGGCCACTGTGGTACCAAGGCTTGCCTTTGAGCCTTGGAAAGGTGGTTACACTCACTTAGTCTTCAAGGAACTCATCAGATCAACTAACTGTTGCTGCATTTTTATAGTTCTGAATAACCAATAGCTATATATATAGGGGAATAACTATATACACATGGGAATATACATATGATATTGAGAAAGTACCTATTTTCCTATTTTACTAAGAATTTAAATACTACTTTAAATCAGGAATAATAGTGTTCATTTTATCACATGCTTTGGCAGCCTCCACCGAAATGATATCATGCGTTTTTCCTCCTTTGACCTAATAATGTGGAGAGTTATATGAACAGACTTCCTGTTACTGAATCATCCTTGCATTTTGAGAATGGCAACTTGGCTGTAGTATATTATTTGTTTAATATATTGTTGGAGTCAATTTGTTAATATTTCATTTAACATTTTTACATTGGTGTTCATAAGAGAAATAAGATTATAGCTTTCTTTTCTGGTGCTCTCTTGTTCTGGTTTTAGGATTAGTGCTTTTATAAAAAGAATTGGGGCATTTTTTTTCCCCCCTCTCTCTGGGATTGTTTAAATAGTGTCAGAATTTTCTCTCCTTGAAGATTTGAAATCATTCAGTTTTTACAATTGGCACAATCTACTCACCTCAATAAATTATTTGTATGATTATCCAGTTTTTGTCCATAGGCTTGCATAACTGTTTAACAGATGTAGTTATGCCATATATTTTTGCATTCTGATTTTTTTCCATCAACCATATTATAAATGCTTTTCTACATTCTACCGTATTTGTAATAACTTTAATTGATAAATCTCATTCCATTTTGTAATAATTTTAATTGACAAATATTATTCCATTGTGCAATAATTTTAACTGATAAATATCATTCCATTATGTGGATGGACCATATTTTAATACTTCCCTGTCCTGTGTGAGTAGAATATCTCTTGTTGCTATTTTTGTAAAATAATGCTGCAATAAATGCATATTTGATAAGTTTTATTCATATTTTAGAATTTTTTTTTCCTTAGGACAAATTCCCAGGAATAGGAGAGTAGAAAACTTTCAAAGACTTTGAGACATATGGACAAAGTGTTTTCCAAAGGTTTGAGCCATTTTATGCGGTCTCCAGAATCCATTTGCACAGCATTCTTATCAGTATTGGGTGTTTTATATATATACATATTTTTTTCTGCTATTAGGTATGAAATGGCATCATCAACTTCCCGATTCTGGTCTCAGAGGTGGGAGAGTGAGCGCACTTTCCATTAAAAGTTGACCCTCCTATTGAGATTCTGGAGTTGACTTAGTTGCTGAGGTTTCACGGTGCAGTGAGAGTTAGTCCTGAGCTTCTGAGTTTAGTCTGGGCCCCTCGTCTTGGCTCTTGGCTGCACTGTACTAACCGAAGCCAAAGCCAGAACTCGAACCTTGTCCCCTAACCTTGTCACCTTTTTGTTTTTATTTGTTTTGCTTTTTCATTTACAATATGCCCAGCACAAAGTCTTAACTTGCATTTGCTTAGTTAGTTGTTACCAAGCAGGACACAGCGGCTGAGGAACATGAAGACTTCTACAGGCAGATGGAGCAGGAACCTGCCACTGGTGGCCTCTTTTCGAAGACACAATGCCTTCTCTCTTTACTGTCTTTCAAACTTGCTAATTTAGTGACTGTAAACACAAATCATTATCTTCTAAATGGGCTGGCAACTGGCTCAGGGAGGGGGAAAAAAATCTTGGCTCTTTGACACTGAACTTGTGGTTCTTCCCTGGTTAATCTGTATAAAACAAAACACTACTTGCCACCTCAGCAAAGAAGACCTCTTATTTTTGTGAAATCAAAGCACTTTGTAACCATGACGAATTTCCAGTGTCAGTAAACTGTCCCAGGGAGAGGTTCTGATTAAAAAGCCTCACGTACTTTACCTTGAGCTGGAATTGTTACACACAATTCCACGTAGTGTCTCCAGATCTAATCCTGCCCACTAGGGGCTCAGATGATGGTTAACTGAGAGCAGAAGCCAATCGGAATTATTTCTGTGGTTTTTAAATTTAGTTTAAAATTTTTTAATGTTTATTCATTTGTGAGAGACAGAGCGTGAGGGGCAGAGAGAGAGGGAGACACAGAATCCGAAGTAGGCTCCAGGCTCTGAGCTGTTGGCACAGGGCCTGATGCAGGGCTCAAACTCACGAACTGAGAGATCATGACTTGAGCTGAAGTTGGACACTTAACCAACTGAGTTACCTAGGCACCCCTAAATTGAGTTTTAAAAGTGAGCTCAGGGAAGCCAGAAAAAGGGTGAGGAAAGGAAGCAAATGGTAGAGAATAGAACCACATTTTTGTTCTGAAGTGGGTAAAGAGAATGAGGGGCAGAGAGTAGAGGTGTGTTCTTAGATTAAAATTCAGTTGGCTGGGACGCTTGGGTGGCTCAATAGGTTAAGCGTTTGACTTTGGCTCAGGTCATGATCTCGGGGTTCGTTGAGTTCGAGCCCCATGTCGGGCTCTGTGCTGACAGCTCAGAGCGTGGAACCTGCTTCAGATTCTGTCTCCCTCTATCTCTGCCCCTCCCCTTCTCACACTCTGTCTCTCTCTCAAAAATAAGTAAACATTAAAAAAAATCAGTTGGTTAAGTGGATCAGTCAGTTAAGCATCTGACTCTTGATTTTAGCTCAGGTTATGATATCATGGTTCGTGAGTTTGAGCCCCACATTAGGCTCTGCACTGACGGTGCAGAGCCTGCTTGGGATTCTGTCTCTGTCTCTGTCTGTCTCTCTGTGTCCCATGCATGTGTGCGTGTGCTCTCTCTTTCTTTATCTCAAAATACATAAATAATCTTTAAAAAAATTCATTTTGAATGACATGCTAAAGCCTCATGTTTTCCTGAATTTGAAGCATACCAGACTTCCTATTTTTTGTCTCTTCCATAAACTATATGGAACTATATACAATCATGTTTAATAAACACTTATTGAATATGTTGTTGTGTACTTAACCCTAGGGATTCTAAATCAAATAAGAGTTTGTCCCTACCTTCAAGTTGATTGTGCCTAATTCAGGGAAAAAAAGTATGTGGACATAAAAATGAAGGAATTTAGGTCAAGGTGCTATGGGAATCCTGAGGAGATAAGCACTTTGGTCCAAGTGAGCCACGAGCCTCCTTATTTGACTTCTTGTCCCTTTTCTTTACTACACGTCTTTCCTGGGAGATCTCATTCATCCCCAAGGGCTTTCACCACCCCTGTGTGCAGATCACTCAAATGTTTTCTGTCTTGCCTAGACTTTTCTCTGGATGGCAGATCTCCGTGTTTACCTGTGAGTAGACATCTCTACTCAAAAGTCTGGGGGATATTTCAAAATCAAGACCAAGTGAATTCATGTGACCCCAAATCTCTGTGGGAACAGAGTCCCCTGCTGGCCAGTGGTACCACCACCTACTGACCCAGCAAAGTCAGACACTTGTGCCATCTGAGATGCCTCCCCTCCTTCATCCTTTATAAATAGATCTGGTTGGGTTAACCTCCCAAATAGATTTCAATTGCTCTCTCTTCTCTTTTATCCACACTTCCGTGTCTTAGTCCACACTCTCAGGATATCCTCCCTCATTACCTCAATGGTCTCATGTCTTCTCAGGGTCTGCTTTCTCCAATCTCTCCCTCCTTCCCTTACACATACCCACTTAAGTTCTCTGGGTCAGCAAGATCTATTGGAAACTCCTATCTAATCACATCAATCCCCTGAACAAAATCCTCCAATGTCTGCCCAGCAGAACATATCCTTGCTCTTCTCTGAATGTGCCCTCCCTCTCCCATCACTCCTTCCTATGCCCAAATGACTTTTCATTCCCTGACTCTTCTGAGTTCTAACTTCTGAACTTTTTCATACTCTTTCCTCTACCCAGAGTGTCCCTTTCCTTTCTCTCAACATGTTCACTCCTAAGTCCTTCACATGCTCACAAGCTCAAAGGATGCTTCATCCCAGGAAGGCCTTCCTTCCTCCTTGAGGATGCCTCAAGTGTCTTTCTTAACCCATAGTCTTCATGTCTACCAAAGCCCTTATCACTGATGAAATTATTGGATTAATTTGCAGGGTATTCCTTTAGACTAAGAGCTCCTCAATACAATAACTCTGACTATATTTTTCATTTCTATGCGACCATACCTAGAATGATGTTCAATAGATGATTGCAGGGTGAATGTTGTTGAAGAGGCGGCTGATACCCCACACATTCAAAAGTGTGGTCAAGTATTTAGGAACAAGTAAATAATATTCAAATCAGTCTTCTAGAGCTGACACTAAAACCATTGTTAGTTAACTTTTGGAAGCATGGATAGCATCAAGAGAGCCAAGAAATGGACAAATGTTGCCTAACTTAATAAAAAAAAAACCCAAACAGATGAATTATGGAATAAGACAGGTAAGATTGATAGGTGTCAAATACTTAGGAAGTATTTGACAAATACCCACTTCGGGCTTGCACAGTCTTGCTGGCTCTCTCTTCCCCTTGCAGGGCGTTCTGTAAGCCACGTCATGAAGATGGTGACATCAGCAGATGGGTTCTCTGCCCCTTCATGATTGAAGAACCCTGCCCTCTGCTTCTGCTGTGATATTGATTGATTGATTGATTGATTGAAGTATAGTTAACCTACAACGTTATATTAGTTTCAGGCGTACAACGTAGTGATTCAATAGTTCTATCATTATTTAATGCTCACCGTGATGTAAGTATAGTCACCATCTGTCATCATACAATGTTATTATAGTACTATTGACTATGTTGCCTATGCTGTACTTCTCATTTCCAAGACTTACTTATTTATCTTTTTAACTTTTTTTTTAACATTTATTTATTTTTGAGAGACAGAGCATGAGCTGGGGAAGGGCAGAGAGAGAGAGAGAGACAGAGAGAGAAAGGGAGACACAGAATCTGAAGCAGGCTCCAGGCTCTGAGCTGTCAGCACAGAGCCCGACGCGGGGCTTGAACCCACGAACTGTGAGATCATGACCTTGGTCGAAGTTGGATCCTTAACCGACTGAGCCACCCAGGCTTCCTGAGACTTATTTATTTTATACCTGGAAGTTTGTACCTCATTTTATCGTGAGTCATTGAGACTTGGGAGCTGTTGTAGTTGACCCTGGTTAATAAGTAAGTCATATGCCACTCTGATTCTAGTTCCTTCTTATGTGACTTGTTTTCCAATCTGTTTTTCTCTTTGGAAGATGAATGGGAAGTACACAGCAAGGGTATGACATTTCAAGATATTCCTGAAGGAGGAGTAGGAGTCTCCTGGACAGAAGGAGCCGTATAAGCTAGGTCAAGGTGGTATAATAGAGTGTGTTTGCAGAAGACTGAAAAGTCTGCCCAGGAAGTCATTCATTCATGCGTGCATTCTTTCAATATTTATGGTAGCATCTACTAGCTGTCAGATATAAAACTAGGGAATGAAGAGAAAATGGCTCTTATGTATTAGTGCAGAAATAGCAACGTAAACAAAAATTTAAAGAAATATTTAAATATGGTCAGAGAAATATAACAATGGTTAAGGGCATGGGCTCTGGACACAGGCTGCCTAAATTCAAATTCTGGCTCGACCACCTTCAGCTCTGTGACCTTGGGTACGCAGTTCATTCATATGTAAAATGAAGATGATCTAACAATAACAATATTCTTGTGGTAAGGGTTAAAAGAGACAACTAAATGTAAGGTGCTTTGTATATATTGAGCCGAAGTAAGACTTCTAAAATATTAGCTGTTGTTATTTGTATTGGGTATGTGTGGATGTAGAATGGTGATAGGCTGGAAAGGACCTTTTATAAAACTTGTCAGGGTTTTGGGGCTCTACCCTGTAGACATTAGAGGTTATTCTGATACAGAGATGAGGAGAGATCCATTTTTAGTGCCTTGTCATTCTGTTTGCCTTGCGAGGTGCCCCTTTCAAAGGAGCAGTGATTTTCCTAAACTCTTGTAAACCCATTACGTGGCAACTCTCAGTACCATGCCTGGGGCATGGTCACAAGTTCTTTTTATTATTAAACTGACACTGGCTTTAAAGTTCATCATTATTTACAAGTTTTCATTCCCTAAGGCTAATGTGAGTCAATGTGAGTCAAATTTCTTCTTTTCATAATATTTCTTAGGCTACTTATGATTTAATTCACTGCTTGGAGACATCTAAATGCACAGGCTTAGAACCAGAGACTTTCGGGGCTGGAAGGGGCTTTGGAGATGCACTCATCTAACCCCCTTGCTTTCCAGATCAAGAAGCTGAGGTCCAAAGGGATGGTGGTGGTTGATTTTCCCAGAGTCAACAATGCTTCTGGCAGTCGCGTTAGGGTTTGGGGGTGATAAGTAACCATGACCCTCTCCTTGCTCTGAGCTTGGAACTAATAGAAAAATAAGACACAGGAATCTGACAGGAGGAGGTAAAAATATTGGCTTTCTTACCGAATGAATTTAAATTGGAGAATACAACTTGATATGTAGGCAAATGGCCTTAGCTCTGAATATCAATACATTTGACAGGCACTGGTGATGATTTCCGCTACAAATATTCCTCACTTTTCTCCTTTGCCAGCAGAGCTGGGTTTCCACGTAGATGCCGAAAGCACTTCCATTCCCAGACCTCCTTATAGCTATGATTATGTGTCCTGATTCTGGCCAATGTGATTAAAGAGGAAATCAGCAGGAAACTTCTGTAAGGCCTTTCCTCTCTTAAAAGAGAAATGCTTGTGACAGGTACTTTCCTCTCCTTATTTCCTTTATTTATTATTATTTTTTGTCTTTGGACACTGTTACCTAAGGGCACTCAGTTTGGAGCTGGAGCAGGTCATAAGGGGAGGCATGTCGACATGCTCAGATGGCAGATCAGAAAAATGCGAAACACCTGGGTCCTTGATGACATTGTTGGGCAGCCACACCAATCCCTTCCCCCTGATTCTGGACTTCTTCTTCCTTAAACTTAAGTATGTTTATGCCACCTTCAATGGTTTGTACTTGTTACTTGCAGCCCAAACCATCCTAACTGGTAAATCTACCTGAACTTGGAATGTCCATGGTGTTGAGTCACCATGTTTATTCCCCAGTCACACCAACTGATCAGATAAGAGATTCATGGCGGGAGTGTGGAGTAGAGAGAGGGAGCCTGAAGTGTTCTAGGCATACTCTTCTCTCTTGCCCACTATGGGAAAGTGGGAATGGGAGATGAGCACCCCCTCTCCCCAACAAACCCTGATCATAGCGTTGGAAGAAAAAGATTAGACTAGAGTCCAAAAATAAAAAGGTTTTGTAATTCTTTAAGTTGAGGAATTAGATCCATAATTTTACGTGAGGAACAGAACTGAATTGGGTGTATGTGTGTATATGTGTATGTGTGTGTGGATTCTGACAGTACTTCTTAAAGCTTCACGCTTCTGGCTCAGTCTGCCTTAGGCCTCATCAACCTTCAAGGCAGTTCAGAAAGTGAAGCATTAACGACAGTGTTAGGCATGCCTGAAATATGCATCTTGTTTCCAGAGCGCTGGACATGAACAATGCCAAAAGGATGAATCTAGCGACTCCATCTTTGAGGCACAGTCATTTCATTGTGAAGTCTTTTTCTTTAATTTTGCCCAAAGAGGAGTGGATTATTAAAATTATGTCATTGCCCATCAGGCTGTCAGAAAAGCCTGAACTCCTTTTTTTCAAAGAGAGCTATGGAAGAGCAGAAGTAGGGAAGCAGAGAGCTGGCTGCCCGTCAAATCTAATTTCCATACTCCCCACATTTCTTTGATGAGATATTCCACGCTGCAGAAAGGGGAACTGTTTTTTCGCTTCCAAGTAATTGAAGTGAGTCATGAAACCCAAGCAACCAGACCGAGGTGCCAAGAAGTGCCAAGAAGTGCCAAGAAGCATATGTATGCCCTGACTGACCACTCACATGGAGGAATCTATCAACATGGGAGCAGGTGGCAGGGGGTGGGGTGGGGGTGGAAGCCACCAGGGTTAGTGTCCTGGGATCAGAAAGAAGATGGTGGGGGAGATGTGCACTGACCCACTGCCTTCTTATTTACATATGGGAAGGCAACTCTTGTTGGATTGACTATTTGCTGTTCTGGAAATATTTGCCAAACTTTCATGGAGACTGGTAAAGTTTTGAGTTGGGGGAAAGTGGGAAGAAGTGGCATCTGGCATTTTCCACAATCATTCAGCCATTTACTCATTTACTTCAGTGTTTATTGCCTACTGTGTGCAATCGTTGCCGATGTAGGAGCGGACCTGAGAGTTAGAGTAGGTGCTTGTAGCTGAGCATCTAGTAAAGGTTGGAGGCAAGCTAACAGTACTGACAGAATCCTGTGGTTGTATGTGGTGGCGAGTGGCAGGGTTTGGGACAGGGAAGAGCCTCGAAAGAATCTCGAGGGGTTTCATTCCAGAGATGGAAAATGCCAGATGAAGGGTTGGGGGTGGAAAGAACCTGGAGAAAAAAACACCCAAACAACTTTGTTTGGGACATAATGAGGTTGGAGTGTTCGTTTCTGTGACATCCTGATAAGGAGGTCATGTAGATAGTGAGGAAACCAAGGAATAGTATTAAATGATTATTAATATTCAGTCCATTTAAGCTTTATGCTCTGGGACTAGTTTGCTTTTTACCCATGACTTGTTAACTTAGAATCATGGGTTTGAGAGTTTTGCTTTGCTCAGCTCTTAAAAATCTGCTGATTACCTCCCCACCCAAACCTATTTATTATGAAATTCCTCTATCCCCTCGATTATATAAGTTTCCCTTCTCTGGACCTGATTGCCCTTGTGGCTTCATCACTCAATAAATGTCAGGGCCGTCTCTACTTAGGAGAGATATCTCTCTGTAATTTATTTTGATATAGGCTCTTCAGCGATGTTAGGTAAGAAAATACTGAGACTCTCAAATCATGTAATTAGGCCCAGCAGATCAGGAATCTGAAAAAAATAAGCATTTTGATAAATTTCACTCCCCCATCATCTTTTTTTTTTTAATATACTATTTACTGCTTTAAGTTTTGAAATTTCACATGCATCAGCCACACAGGCTCAGCTGGTGAGAGTTCAGATATTTCTGGAAGATTGAGCTAAGGATCCCCTCACTGTAAGAAGGTTTCTCACTGGAACAGCATAACAATGTGGCTAAAGCAGCTGGATATAGTAAAACTCAGCTGAGTTTGAATCTTCAAAAAAATTTTTTTTAAGTTTATTTACTTTGAGAGAGAGTGAGCACAAGCCAGGGAGGAGCAGAGAGAAGGAGAGACAGAATCCCAAGCAGACTCCGCGCCATCAGTGAACTGTGAGATCATGACCTGAGCAGAGATCAAGGGTCAGACGCTTAACCGACAGTGCCACCCAGGTACCCCAGCGAACTTGAATCTTAGCTCCATCACTGAGCACCTGGAAGGCCATGGTCACTTTTTTTTTTTTTTAACTTCTTTTGACCTCAGTTTGTTTCTCATAAAGAGTAGATAAAAATACTTCATAGCATTATCGTTGTCATGAGAAGTAATAGATGTGACACATGGAAAGAGTCTAAGAGTTCAGATAATTACTCCTTGCCACCGTGTAGCACGTCTGTGATTTAGACTTGTGCTGTCCAACATGGGAGCCACTACAGGAAGTTCTTGAGCACTTGAAATGTGACAGATGTGAAGTGAGATGTGCAGCCAGTATGTATCAATACAAATCAGTCTCCAAAGTCTTCGTATAAGAAAAAAAGGATGTAAAAAGAGCGTACAATATTCCATTAGTGATGGTTGATATTGATTACATGTTGAAATGTAGAAATTTTGGATATTGGGTTAAATACAATCTTATTCCTGGCACTTTAGTGGACACCCCCGCCTTGCATATAGGACTTAACCCAAAGGACTTCCAACATTTGAAGTTGTGAACAAAGTACTCACCTGGATCACCACAGCAGCCTCCTCAGCCAGTGTCTCAACTCCAGTCTATCTCTTCATTAAGCCCATGGGATCTTTCTAAAACACAGACTTGGCTCCTATTTGTTTTTAATTCTTTTTTAAATGTTTATTTTTGAGAGAGAGAGAGAGAGAGACAGCACGCAGGGGATGGGCAGAGAGAGAGGGAGACACAGAATCTGAAGCAGGCTCCAGGGTCTGAGCTGTGAGCACAAAGCCTGATGCCTGATGCAGGGCTCAAACTCAGGAACAGTGAGATCATGACTTGAGCCGAAGGCAGACGCTTAACCGACTGAGCCACCCAGGTGCCCTTGCCTCTAGTTGTTTTAATTCAATTTCTTAACAGTAATACTTAAAAATGAACTTCTTTGTTTTGCTTTTCTTAATGCAGAGTAATTCTTTTTTTCATTAAAAAATTGATATATAATTGATATAGCATTGTATTAGTTTTAGGTATATAATATAATGATTTGATGTATGTATATATTATAAAATGATTACCACATTAAATTTTGTTAACATCCATCACCACACATAGTAACACATTTTTTTCTTGTGATGAGAACTTTTACGGTCTACTCTGTTAGCAACTTTCAACGATACGATACAGTATTGTTAACTATAGTCACTATGCTGGAGAGTGCATCCCCAGGACTTATTTATCTTATAACTGGAAGTTTGTACCTGTTGACCACCTTCCCCCATTTTGCCTACACCCTAAATGAAATGTTGATTTATTTGTATTTATTTTATTTATTTATTTTTCAATCAAACTTTTGGTTTTGAGATCATTGTAGATTCATATGCGGTTGTAAGACATGATACAGAGAAATTCTGCGCGCCTTTTATTCAGTTTCCTGCAAGGTGTTTTATACTTAAAACTGGAGTACAATATCACAACCAGGGTACTGACATTGACATAGTCATCCACCTTATTTAGACTTAACCAGTTTTACTTGTGTTTGTGTATATGTGTATATTTCGTTCTCCGCAACTTTGTTACATTTTGATCTTCTATCCACACCACAGTCAAGAGATAGAACATTTCCATCATCAGAAAAATCCTACAATGTTGACCCTTTGTAACGACACGCACTTCCCCCCTTCCCTGAGTCTCCTGGAAACCATTAATCTCTTCCCCATTTCTATAATTTTGTGATTTCCAGAATGTTATGTAAATGGAATTATACAATATGGAAGTTTTTGGGATTGACTTCTTTTCGCTCAGCTTGATTTTCCAGAGATTCATGCAAGTTGTCATGTGTTTGTTCCCTTTAGTGTCGAGCGGTATCCTGTGGAATGGACGTGCTACATACAGTTCATTTAACTACTCACCGCTGAAGGACACCTGAGTTGTTTCCAGTTTGCAGATATCATGAAGAAAGTTGCTGCGAACATTTGTACAGATTTCTGTGTGAAGATAAATCTCCATTTCTCTGGGATAAATGCCCAAGAGAGCAATTTCTGGGTCATCTGTATGTTGGTTTATTTATCATTTTCACTGGAGTATTGACTCTTGAGGACAGGTTCTTAGCTCCATTTGGATTTGTGTCACATATACTCAGCATTTGTGTGACATATGGTGATACTCAATAAAAAATATGGAAGGGCAGAAGAAAGGAAGAAAGAAAAGATAAAGAAAGGGAAGGAGGAGAGAAATCTATCCTTCCCTTAAGTTGTTAGCTATTCCACTTCCAGACCTCCCAACATCATTTTTTTTTTTAATGAGTCCGGTAGCTCCAGGGCTGGATAGTGCCCAGCACAGAGTAGTTGCTTACTAACTATGTGCTACATTATGCAATGAATATTCTAGAGAGTAGAGCAGCTCTTCTCTTCTCTGGCCCCATCCTCCCTTTGCCCTGCTCCGTCACTCAAGCCCAAGCATGGGCACACAAAGGCACACGCGCACACTCTGGGGCCATATCCTAGGGATCTTTTTCTGGAACCAAGCCAACAACTAACAAATGAGGTGCTGTTGCTTCGAAGCTGAGCTAACAACAGCCTTGGCCTTGTCTGTGCAACTGCCTAGGAAATTACAAATGCAGGATTTGGGGACCCAGCAGCTTTGTGGACTCGTTCCAATGAGAATACAGGATGCACTTGAAATAAAGAATGCTTCTTTGTGACTCATTAAGCTCTTCTCCGTTCCTCTCTATTAGGCATGTGTCTGCCATGCCAGGCAAAGCTATGACCTTCAAAAGTGGAAGAGTCAGGCGGAAATAAAAACATTCCACTTCAGCGCCTAAACCATGTGCCCCTTAATCTGAAATAAATCTGTGACAACTGACAGCTACTTCTTTCAGACAGTTGTGGAGAAAGGCTTGACTTGTCCTAGTAAATCAGACACAGGCTTCATTATTTTTAGTCTCGTTAAAAAAAAAAAGTTACCATAGCAACTGCACCATCATCTAGGGCAAATATTATCTAAGTCAATAAAAAGAGGAGCTGTCCCAAATACCCAGTACTTTGAAAGGAAGAAATATCTTTTCAATAAAATTAATTTCTTCCAAGACGTCACCATTTGTCTTCATTTATAAACACAGATTTTCCCCCCTCTGAATAAGGGACATTAAAGGCAACATACAACTTTGTAAAATCTAAGGCTGACCTCTCTTGTATCTGTTTGCAGAAAATCATTAATTCTATTAATTCCTTGAAACACATAGCTTCATTTGTGGCTTTTTAATTCATTCACAGGAGGCATTAATGCTAATCGATTTGACCCTTGGTTAGAACATTGTGTATTCTGAGAGGACAATGAGGAAAAATGTATCAGAGCACGCACATCTCAACTCTTAAGAGATCATCGGAAGTTATACAGCCAACAACTCTGTGCCTGTTGGCCCTCACTGAGTAGCTGTGGAACAGAGTGGGTATTCAGTACACGTTGGATGACTTGGCTAATTTGACTCTGTTCCTGGTCAGAACTGAAATGGTTTGGGAGTCTTTATGAAGATTTATCCATATACTGAATTTTAGAAACATGGTAAAAAGAGTGTACCCCCAAAGTGTGAGATTTGGACCTTAAAAAACTAAATCTTACCCTGCAGACTTTTTTCCTACTGAAAAATGTGTTGTTAATTTTAGCGTCACATCAAAACACCATAGGCTGGCCGGGGAAGCAATTTTGGTGCCACCCCATGTCTCCTGGTTTCAGATGCTGGTGGGCTCTCATAGTCCCCAACGACTGCTTTTTCTATTCTCAGACTTACACTTTTTTCCTTTTTTCCACATTTAGTACCTTTGAGGTCAGGGTATGTGTAACACCGATTGGCGTCGTATAATTTCTTATTGGCAGCTTCTTATTTCTTAGAAGTACACACAATAATGACGGGAAAGAAAGAGAAGCAACATTTGTCGCCTGCTTATCGTGTAAAAAGCACTGAGATGAGCAATTTATAGGTGTCATTTTGTAGAATCGTCACATGAAGCCTCTGAAGGAGGCATTTTCTGTTTTGTAGAAGGCTGAGACCCCGGGGGTGACGAGACTTGTCCAAGATCACAAGTTGGCAAGCGTCAGGGTCAAGATTTGTGCACAAATCTGGACGACTTTATTGTAATAGGACACTTTGGGTTTTCCGTCTGACTTGCCCTCAGCTTGTTCTGTTCACAGAACACTTTAAATTAGTGTTAGGTGGGGGCGCCTGGGTGGCTTGGTCGGTTGAGTGTCTGACTTCGGCTCAGGTCATGATCTCACACTCCGTGAGTTTGAGCCCCGCGTCGGGCTCTGTGCTGACAGCTCAGAGTCTGGAGCCTGTTTCAGATTCTGTGTCTCCCTCTCTCTCTGCCCCTCCCCTGTTCATGCTCTGTCTCTCTCTGTCTCAAAAATAAATAAACGTTAAAAAAAAATTAGGTGTTAGGTGTTACCTTGGCGTTAGGAAGGACCTTATGAGTCATAGGGTTCAACCCCATCATGTTACAGATGAGGAAATTAAGGCTGAGGGAAGGGACCTGCCCAAGCCAGCTAGGAAGCTGTACCACTGAGAGGCAGCATGCCTGAGCCAGGGAAGAGAGTTGCCAGGCTCTCGTAATGTCTTCATCTCCTGCATACACTGCCCACCCCCAGACACTCCTCGTTTGGGGCTGTCTCCATGGGCCAGGCCTCGGTTGCTTAGTCTCCTCCTTAAGGCACTCAGCTCATTCCTCCTCTGTTGTCCTGCCTCCCCAGACCTCAAGACGATTGCTCATCTACGCCCCTTCTCCCCTCTCCTTGTCCCCAGTGAAGCTGTTTCTCGTCACTTATCCTCCAAGGTGACAATGAATCCATATGAAGTTGAAAATAAAGCAAGATAAGAAAAGGCTCTCCAGGGCCTGTGTCTGGAGACATCAAGTTACATCTTTGTTTGCTACCTCAAGAGAGTGACGTCAACGGTGTAAGTGTCAACAGAGGTAGAAGAGAAGGTGGCATATGCCCAGACTATGGCACCAAGATAGTCTGTAGGTATTAGAGCCTTGTGTAGCCTTTAAAATCCCAGAGCAACCTCTCGCTCTGCTTGTAGAGAGGCAAGTGGTGTGGCCTAGTGCAAGGATTGCAAAAAAGTGGCATCCAGACGTCATTCCCCTTTCCCATACCCGTGATGAAGGTGATGAGCCTCTGCCCTCCGCACTGTGACCATTCGGACGTCTTCTTGACACAGTGTCCCAGGCAGCACCTTCTGACACTTGGTTGTAGAGATGAAACAAGCTTATTTACCATCCCCAGTGCTGTCGAAGGCTTTGGAGAGGAGCAGATGACAAAATAACTGAGCCTCTACTTCTCCCAAAGGAAAAGGGAGAAAAGAATCACTGATTTACGGAATTATTGTAAGGCTGAGAGATAACATATGTGAGAACACAGCAGATTCCAAGGATCCTGGTACACAGTAGGTGCTCAGTGACTATAAACTGTCATTCTTATTAGGCTGATGCTGATGGGGAGGTAGGTGGGATGCACAGCTCTATACTATGAGGAAATTGGAGATTGTGAAAGAAAGGTGCTCTTGGTGTCTCTTTGTTGTCCTTCTCTTGTGACATTGCAGATGGAACTATGTATGTCTCAAGTCTAATAAGGGTTGAAGAGTCCTCTTTGGAAACATGGCTCAGGATGGCAACTCACCATTGGCGAACTCTAGGCCAAGCAGGTTAAGAAGATCACACCCGGGGGCGCCCGGGTGGCTCAGTTGGTTGAGCATCCGACTTCTACTCGGTTCATGATCGTGCAGCTCGTGAGTTCGAGCCCCGCGTTGGGCTCTGTGCTGACAGCTCAGAGCCTGGAGCCTGCTTCAGATGCTGTGTGTCCCTCTCTCTCTGCCCCTCCCCTGTTCACGCTCTGTCTCTCTCTCTCAAAAATAAATAAACATTAAAAAAAAAAAAAAAAAAGAAGATCGCACCGGGTAAGCAGTCTGTCCCACAGTACCCCAGTTCTGGTTATGCTACTCACAGGCTGAAGGGCTGAAGAAAGTCCTTTATTCTGAGCCCAGTTCAATTTTCTATTAAACACATAATAATCTGACTCTAGAGATAGGTATATTGATGGTATAGTGATGGATTCACTGAGGGTAGTTACATGTTTTGAAAAAAAATCAGGCTCTGAATGAGTAGTTTGTATTTAAAGAACACTTTTCTTTGCAGAAAATAAGAATTCTTTTTTTTTAAAAAACTTCTTTATTTAGTATTATTTGTTTAATGTGCTTCTTATATGTCTCTGGCTATGTCATTATTTGCTGTGATATGTAAACTCCTAAGGGCAGGGATGATGTCTGCTTCATTTATTTTTTAGAGCACCCAGAATAATGCCATGACCAACGAGGTTTTTAATCCATTTGTATGCTACTGTTGTAGATTGGAACAGAAATTGTGTCCCATGCTCATAAAGAATACTCTTTCATTCTTAGACTTTCCAGAGCCAGAAATCTAATGAAATATTTCTATTAGGACACCATTCAATATCATTACATGCAGCACAAATGTATACTTATTGGTTTATTTTAATTCCTGAAGTATCAATATTAATTGATTTTCTGTTATAAAAGCTGCCCAATGTAGAAAATGCGAAACATGCTGAAAACCATATGAAAGAAATGAAAAATCATCTTTAATTCCCATGCCAGAAGGTAATCACATCAAACATTCAAACTTTTTTTTTATATGACTCATTTTAAAGTGTTAATACTATCTAATACTTAACTGATTTTAAGACTTTCAAAAGGTTTCTTCCTTTTGGTTTCCACCCTTTCAGTTAGTGATCCTGTGTTCTTTCCAGGAAGAATTATCGTTTTGTTATTTTCAATGTATTGAAATGTTCTGTGAATTAAGGGAAAGCGTTTGCTGTCAGCTGCTAGTAACTGACTCCTGCTTCGAAGGAAAAGCTGTGGTGCCCGTGAAGGGAAATTAATCCATCTTGCCCCAGTGCATTTGTTCCCCTGAGAACCAGGTGAACTACTTTTGACTGTTTCCCTAGGATTATGTCACCCACCAAGGTAACTTTCTGTTTCAGCAGGTGATGTTAAGAAACAAAACAACACCCTGTAAGTTAATCAGTTTTGGAAAATAGAGACTGGCTTTATATCCCAAGGCTTTGATGTGTTTAGTGGTTCCTGTAGGGATCTGCCTCTCTTTTGTTTTGATTGACAAGACCCTTCCTATATATTTGAGCAGTCAAGCAGCCCAGTGACAGAGGGTAGAGACATTTACCCAGAGCAATCTTCTATCACTCATCGTGATTTTCAGGAATCTTGGGTGTAAGTGTGAACCTTAAAAGGAGTTAGCTCCAGCAAGATCAGGTAAGTGCTTCTCCATATTTGTAACTTCATTCCACCAGAAGGGAAGTCTGAAGAACCCTGCTAAGGTGACAGATCAGAAGTGGATGGGTAGAAGTGCATCAGACCGAGAGATCAGATTTCAAAGTAAATAACTTTGCAGCAATAATGAATGATTTTAAGCAACAACAAATTGAGGATGTTCCATAAATGCAGTGTCCACTCGCACTTTAACATCCAGGTAGGCTCTGTCCAGGGGGCCAAACGTGAAGGGAATGATTCTGGCTCCCGGAAAAGCACAGAAAATGACCAAGACCCAGAAAGAACAGACCTGACAGTAAATTGGGATTATGTTTTAAACACTTCTAATGCTTTCCAATATGTAGGTTTAAACTGAATCACAACTGGGTGCCTATTACAGGGGAGGCATAGAGCAGAGGCAATTGGTAGCTAATACGATACATTTTTGTGATGTCGCCAAGTCAGGTGCCAGGTTTCATAATATCTTGTGCGTACCCATGTTTTATGGTGGGTTGGGTTAGTAACCATACATCTGGGGCATACAGTTTTCATTTATCTACGCCCCTCCGATTTTCCAGCCACGACACTGAAAGTGTAATTTTGTGTAGGCAGGTAACATGGCACCCAGTACCCTAGATCTGAGCATAAATAATTTCATGTGTTATGTTAGGGTATGCATTACTTTTGGTGTGACTCATATTTTGAATTTATTTTGAAGAGACCATTGGAACAAACTTCTTGAACACATAAGTTAAGTCCAGCAGTTGGGTTGCAACACGGAAAAGCCTGAGGATGCCCTGGGAGGGTTGGGTGTCTAATGAGCACAAGGAGTCCATGGAAACCATACTGGAGTCAGGGAGAAGAAAATTCGGGCACCTGTGTTGGAGTCTGTGGGCTTTTACACATACTTGGCTCATTTCTTCCGAAATGCCAAGAGCAAGGTGCCTTTGACAATGACCATCATATCATTGGTCGCCCCCTGGAAGGACGCTGGCTCTGTTAATAAACTCTCTTCCCTTTCCCTTTCTGAAGGAACGCCATGAAGCTGGCATACCTTTTCCTCGGCCCCATGGCCCTCTTCCTCCTAGCTGGCTGCAGCTGTGTTCTCAGCACGTCCAGTGGGAACCTGCTCACCTTTGTGGGCTGTGCCGTGAGGGAGTTTACTTTCCTGGCCAAAAAGCCTGGCTGCAGGGGCCTTCGGATCACTACGGATGCCTGCTGGGGCCGCTGTGAGACCTGGGAGGTGAGTCTCAAGACAAGCCCAGGTAGCAAAGCCTTCAGGGTCGGCCGCCCGGGTTGAATCCTAAGTGTTCACTTTTTAAATAAAATGAGGTAGAGTGGGGCATTTCTGTGGAATTTCTTTAAAATAACAATTATTTGGCATTCTCCAAAAGTAATCTGAAAGAAGCATGATCTTGCCCCTGTAACAAAGCACTGATAAAATTAATATTTTTATTTTACACAGTGTCGTATATTTGGGAATCATCTTTAGGGGGTTATGATGTGCTATTATTCTATCCATTTTACAGATGGCAGGAGAAATTCAAGGAGTAAATGACTGCAAAGTTACATAGACAGTCAGTAGAAAGTTAGGGATAAATCCTTGGTTCAAGCATGTAACCCACACTTCTCTATATTCCTCTACCTGTGATACGGCCAGCCAGTCACCAAGAGGCAGGCCTTGGACTATCTAGCAGGTGAGGGCAGGTCCTCAATTCTTCCCTCAGTGGCTCATGCACAGCCCTGCCCTGCCCCAACTCCCCATTGCAATTCTTAGGGACCTCAGGGGTTATCATCCACAGATCCACGAAGTCCCTTTGTATTCAATGATACCCAGCCTTTTAAGAGGCAGTGCATTAAAAATGAGGATACAAATCTTGGACAAAGTTCGAACCCTATTGGGCTGAGATGAGGAGATGTTTGCCAGGTGAGCAGAAAAGAGGCCCATTTAGCACCCTATCCCATCATACCCCAGAGTGACTGTTGACTCTTTCTACTGAGGCCTGGCTTGGTTACTAAGCACAAGCTTTGATTCAAAAACCATCACCCTGGCTCAGAAACCTTAGATGACTCCCCACTACTGCAAATTCCAAAACCAACTTCTGAGGTCTTCAGCAATATGAAGTCTGCCCGTTTTCCTGGGGTCTGTACATATTCCGAGCCCTGGTCTTGTCAGACTGAGTTTGAAAAGGTTTATTAAGCACCTCTCATGAAATCTCACTTTTGGTCTTTTTCTCATGTCCCGTCTCATGTCTATCTGTCATTATGAAATAAATTCTTTGATGTTTGCGTCCAGTGCCAACTCCTTCCCCAGAGGTTTTCTGAGTTGCTGGCCACCCCTGACTTGTGTTCACCTGTTGCCTTATTTTTTTCCCCACCACACAATGCTAGGTTCTAAGTTTTTTGAGAGTGGAGTTTCATTCCTTTGCCTTTGCCAGCCCTTGTTGCAGTGTCATGTATGAAAAAGACCTTCAATAAATATTTGTTGAATTATGTGGGATTGACCTCTATCTGGAGGCATACACTTTTTTTTTTTTAAGTTTATTTATTTTCTTAAGTAATCTCTATACCAGACATGGGGCTTGAACTCATGACCCTGAGATCAAGAGTTGGATACTCTTCCAACTGAGCCAGCCAGGTGCCCCTGGAGTCATACATCTTTTAACCTAATTGATGCCAACTTAGAAGTCTGTGAACACCATGAGAGGACACTGCCATTGGAAAAAACAGCCATCCATTCAGGGACTCAGAGAGCAACCTGCTGTCACTTAGATAAAATTATGGCCCCATAAACGGATTGGGTCCTGGTGACAAAATTTCCAAATTACATAAAATGACTCCACCTAATTAGCTTTATTTTTGCATCATCCAGGGGCTTGAGACTTAAGAGCCAAATAAAAATTCAATTACTAAGGATACTGTGGCTATGACTTGACATCAAACTTACTTGGGCGGGGGTGGGGGGCGGGGGGCGGTTGGCATCTTCTCATACTCAGGGATCGGCCTGGCCATGCCTATCCCCACTCAAAGTTCATCTCTCTGGTCTTTGGAACTCTCTCTGGGCCTACATTTCAAACCTTCTTTCCTTCAACTCAGCTCGTTTTCGCTTCTCTTTAAAAATTGATGAATGTCTTTACTTGGATCCTTGTCACCCGCAAGAGGTCAGGGACTGTGTCCTCACTGGAGAAATAGAAGCACCAAGACCTTTAGACAACAAGATTCTCCTTAATGTTAGCCAGCTTTTATTTATGCCCTTACTGTACTAGGTACTGGGAGGTTATGTATAGAAAATTTAAGATAAGAGGCCAAGATTTATTTTCCCAGTAATCTAAAAGTTTCTGAGATATAAAGTGCTTATTTTTGGTAACTTAACTGGAGAGCATGTCTGAAAATGAGGATGTCTGTGACAGCAAAGCAGCTGGATTTACCTCAAAGGTGGAACTATTGCTGAAAAGAGCCTTTGTTCACGGCCTGGGGTTAAGGTTGCCCGATTTATCAAACACCAAGTCAAACCAAACCATGATTTCACTTAAATGCGAGTGTCACATAAACAGCAATTGTTTTTTGGGACCCAACTGGTCCCAAATCGAGGCCTGGCAGGGAGGGAGGGGAGGGAAGAAAATACCCCAGTCTCACTGTTGCTCGTTGATTCGGTCCATAAATATTCAACCTGGGTAGGAGGTTGAGTAAGAGCGGAGAGTGGGTCTGAGGGAGCTCATGGGTGAAGTCCAGCATAGCTATCTTCTGGGGTGCTTAACCAAGATGCCACAGGCAGGGTTGTTGGCTGTGAGAGTCATAAGGCATCTGTAGGCATCTTATTACCCATGCAATGAGTAGAGCCATTCTTTATACTAAAAAAAATTTTGTTGTTTACTTGACATTCAGATATTACTGAGTGTCTTAGATTTTACCTGGCACCCCTGCTTGAGATTCCAAATTACTGAGGGTAAGAGGATGTGCAGCAAACTGAGGAGGGTAAAATGCTACCTGAAAAGTAGGAGGAGGCAGTGATATCGGATGGAAGTCCTTGTCAAAGGCAGAGCCATTATTCCCGCGACAGTCACGTAAGAAGTTCATCCGGGGCCTCCGTTTAACATATTTTATTTACCCAATACAGGGGAAGGCGTTGGTTTTTGAAAGCTTGTAAGTTGTTATTTTTATTGTTACTTCCTTATCCTTGCAACTACCCTGATCAGAACAATAGATTACATTTACTGAGCACTTACTTGGTGCTGGGCCTTGTGCGGTGTGCATGTCATCCTACCGTATCTCCACAACACGGCTGTGAAGTAGAGATTTTGTTTCACAGAGGAGGAATCTGAGGCTTCCAGAAGTCAAGTGGACTTTCCAAGGTCTTCAGCAAGTGGAAGAACAGGGGCTCAAGGTCAAGGGTCTGACCGCAGTATTTGAGATTGTTTTTTTTTTACATGGTCTTTTGGTTATTTATTTATTTATCAACACTCATGGCCATGAATTCATAGGGAATGGGCCCCAGCAGCTCAGGCTCCTTCCCACTGGTTCTCACAAGGCGTGCTACTCTGGGCAGAGCAGGCTGGCGCTTCAGCTGGACCCAAGGACCTTTCTCTTTGGCTTCCTTCTGTTTCTGATCATTTTCCTTCACGCACTTCAGGAAGCTGTCTCAGCAATTTGAGTGCTTAACATGCTCAATACGTACATTAATTTTCTTGGCGAGAATATTGCCCTTAACTTGTTTGCTTACAACGATGCCAAGAGTTTGCTGGGTGACACCGTAGACTCTGCCAGTCTTGGCATAGTTAACACTTGTGAGGCACTCTGTTTTGAATAGCGCCCATTCCCTTGATGTCCACAATATCACCTTTCTTGTAGATTTGCATGCAGGTGGCCAAAGCAACTCCATGTCTCCTAAAAGGCCTAGAGAACACATAGCAGGTGCCTCTTCTCTTCCCCTTCGTGGTGGTCATTTTGGTGAATTATTGGAAGACGGGGGTTCCGCTACAGGGTTTGGGATTTTAACTACTACTTTGTGCCGATTTCCTGATCTATATGCTCTTCATGAAATTATCTTTGAATTCAAGATTTACGAGAGTTGAAGGCAGGAAGTGAATCCTTTGATTATCAGAACAGCGCACAGGGCATTCCAGAAGCTGCCTTGCTGTTTTCTGTCATTAAATCAACAAATAGTTATCGAGAACCTCCTGGGTGACAGGTACTACTCTGGGTAGTAGAGGCGCAGCAGTGAGTAAAATGGGCAAAAATCCCTGTCCTGATGGAATTTGCTTTTTAGAGTGGGAAAAATACAACACAAATTAATAAAATAATGTAATATGTCCCGTGGTACTGACAGGTGCTATGCAGAAGAAAAAGCAGGAAGAGGGTGGGAAGTGGCAGGGTGTGGAGGTGGGATGTTGTGATTATAAATAAGATGGTCAGGAAAGGATGTTCTGGGCACTGGGAATAGCAGGCCAAAGACTCTGGGGCGCTGCTGTTCTTGGTGGATCTGGGGGACAATCAGGAGATACTGTGGCTGGAGCAGAGTGAGGAAGCCAGCAAGACAGGGTGGCCGGAGACATAGCAGGGGGTACAGGGGTGGGGAAGATGATGGAGGGTCTTGAGGCTGAACGTCTTTGACTTTTACTCTGAGTGAGATGGGAAATCATTGGGGCTTTGAGCAGAGAAGAGAGAGGAATCTGACTTACATTTTGAAAGAATCACTTGGGGCTGCTGTGCTGTAAATTGACCGTAGGGGGTGATGGTAGAAGAGAGACCAGTCAGAAGGCTTTTGCAATGATCAGGATTATTCATTTGCTAAATATTTATTGAGCACTTGCTATGTGCCATGGGCTCTTTGGGAGCTCAGGATATGGTACAGAAAGCAGGTTGCTGCTCTCAGGAATTTGCTTTCTGTTGGGAAGAGACAGACTCACAAGTAAACAAATGACTAACGAGTTAATTTCTGAAAGTGATTAATGGTACGGAGGACAAGAAACAAGATGGCATGTTCTAATGGGTTCCCTGTTTTCTACCCGTGAGGATAGAAGCCCATTCTGGAACCCCCCTACATTGAAGCCCATCATCGAGTCTGTACCTACAACGAGACCAGACAGGTGACGGTCAAGCTGCCCAATTGCGCCCCTGGAGTGGACCCCTTCTACACCTACCCCGTGGCTGTCCGCTGCGACTGCGGGGCCTGTTCCACTGCCACCACGGAGTGCGAGACCATCTGAAGCTGGCGTGGCCTACAGAACACAGCTGGCAGCTTTGAGCTTCACGGACCCAGGTGCACGGGCAGCCTGAGCAGCTATACCCCCTGGATTCAAGGACTGTTTAATTCTGACCACCTGTGGAGGAGGTTATCCGTCTCCCTTAGGCCCAACTCCGGCCTAAGGCCCAGAGGCAGCATGCTGATGCTAAAAATCCAAAACAACATTTGTGTTTTCGCTGAAATAATTTCTCTGGTTCACACACTTGCAAATTAATATATCTTTGCCTTGAATCTCAGAACATAATTTGTATATACCACAATCCTCCTCCAATCTGGATTTATAATACGCCAATAGTTTAAGGGCAGTGGGAGTAATTAGGAAATGGGTCTAGAAAGTCTTTAAATTCCCATCTCTTATTTAACAATTGGTCTTCAACTAGATTTAGGATCAAAGGGCCAGATATTAATAAAACCAAGGCTTTGTCCTCAAGCCCCCAAAGAAAATCCAATTGCAAGCTTCCTTAGAGAAAATACTCCCTCCTTCTTTTAACTGAGCACTTATCACAGGTTAAAAAGTGCTCAGATTAAAAAGAGGAGGGCAATAGTAGCTCAAATTGAAACGTGTTTGGTTCTGGGTGATTCTTTTCCCGAGCAAAATTCTTGAAGCTCCTCCTTAATGAAGAGGCCCCTTTGTGATAAAAACAAAAACAAAAATGAAACAACACTCAGGAGAAAATGTGAACTGGATCCATCACTTAGGTTTAAAAATGTACAGAACTAAACTCTGGTTTTAGACTCATGGGATGCTCTCCCAAAGCTATGGCCAAAATGATTAATCACAAATATTCTTTCCCATTTAGCATATTTTAAATTTAAGTTGTAATTTTTTAAATTTGGAAATTTTGCATGTTTATAGGGGTAAAACTGCATTGCTAGCTTGGGGGAAAGTCCGTGATCATCTAGGCCTTGTGCTAAAATCTTACAGCAGCTGATTCTCTGTGACTTTTTTTTTTTTTTTTTTAACTCTGGTATTGTGCAAGTGTCTTTAATTCCGACATTTTGAGGGCTGAAATGAACTCTGTTCCTTTTTTCACAACACGCCAGGAAAATCTGTGTTAATGCCAATAAAGCATGTTCTTTGTCTTTTGGATTCATGAAAACTTTCAAAAAAGTCTTTTTAGTCTTTAATAGACTTGGAATAGCAATAGCAAGCACATTCAAAACGAATTTAGAATGTCACGTTTAGTAAGAGACACAGACAAATGACTGGAATGGTAAGTCCCAAGGTGGCTCCATCTGGACTCACATCCTTGGCATATCCCAGCTGGGAGCCAGGAGCCCCCCTTGAGAGAGGAATTGGAAAAGTCCTCATGAAAACAGAAATGTGACTGTTGGGGTTGACGGTCAAGGACTGGGATGCTGAGGTGAACACCTGGGAACAAAGAACAGGAGCAAAGTCCACCCCAGTCCTTAGTGCAGATCTGTTGTTAGGCAAAACACTCTAACACAAAAAGTAGTGGGGAGCCTGGGATCTCGGCCGGACAGTGGGTGGCGATTGGGAGTAACCCTGGGTGACACCTCACGAGTGTTTTCAACCCATCCCTAAGAACTTCCCTCAGAATTTTCTGACAGAAACGGCGGCTTCTTAAAGAAACTTAGGGAAAAAGGGCAGAAGCAGTAAGGGTTTGCCACAATTTGAGAAGTGACTACAGCATGAGTAAGGGGCCAGGCAGGAAACGAGGGATACACTGTAGCCAGACACTGAGGACAAGTGAATGGAGTCGCTATTTATAAATGTGCTGGCAGAGTTGAGGAAACCAACAAGGGGTGATAAAACACTCTGAATGCTTGTTTAGAAGCAATGAACATCCCTAGGCTGAAGGCGAAGAAGAGGAAGTGACCATCAGACCCCAGAGAGAGCTGTGACCTTCCTTTCTTAGGACCCAGCTGGTCCGGAATCAAGGCCTGGTAGGGAGGGAGGTGGGGGAGAAGATACCCAGTCTCACTCTGCTCTGTGCCCTGATCTTCTGCTGAAGTACATGGGAAGGAGGAGAGCACCGGAGCTCGTTGATTCGGTCCATAAATATTCAACCTGGGTAGGAAGTTGAATAAGAGCGGAGAGTGGGTCTGAGGGGGCTGATGGGTGAAGTCCAGCATAGCTATCTTCTGGGGTGCTTAGCCAAGATGCCACAGGCAGTATTGTTGGCTGTGAGAGTCATAAGGCATCTGTTGTATCACAGTCACTAAGACTCCTTGTGATGAATTGGGACGGGATACATATGGAAAGGTATGTACTGGCTAATCAATATCTTCAACATTGGAGAGATGTGGGAACAATGATAATTGTCAGGACTGTGGGATTAGTTAGTTGTTAAGTACAATCGAAGCACTCAGGGGATGGTGTAAAAGCCACATTTGAAGCCACCCTCTTCTCCTGGAGCTGAAGGACAGACTGTGCTGAACAGCAGGCCTCAGACCTAAGCCGGAGAGCAGCTGAATTATTAAAAAGGCTTGGGGCATGTGGGCGGCTTAGTTGGTCGAGCATCTGACTCTTGATTTCAGCTCAGTCATGATTCCAGGGGCGTGGAATGGAGCCCCACGTGAGGCTCTGTGCTGAGGGTGGAGATTCTCTCTCTGTCTCTCCCTCTGCCCTTCCCCTCTCGATCTCTAAAAATGAATAAATAAAGAAAATAAAAAAGAAAAGTCTGGATCCCCAGCCGTCTTCTATCCTTAAGTCAAGGTCCTCCTAGGGAAGGAGTGGGACAGGAAGACCTGGAATGGGGACAATTAGTGGATGAGCTTGAGGTTCCCTTACAGAAGGGGCCCACTCCTCCTTGCGAGAGATCAGCCTCCCCTTGCTGAGACCCGGCTGAGTCTCCATCCACAGAAGATGTTTTATATGATAATACCTGCCTTCCTCAAATACTGCCCATGACCTCTCATGGATAATTAAGGTCAAGTCTAAGGATGACTCCACTGGGGAAGGACTCTCTGTATGATGGGAGAACAAGATCTTCCATTGAAGCTTCCTGAGGACCTGATGAACGTAAACAGAGATGGGGTAGAACACAGTGAGGATGGACCTGGAGGGCGTCAAACTCTCTTATCTCAATGGATGAGGGGGAGGGTGGCAGAATATAAGACAGGACAAGAGCTTTTTAATGGGGACGTCGACCCATGAATCAGCATTTAACATCTTTACCAGGGCACGTGGATCTGGTCCCAATGCGCTATTGGGATGGCTCTTTAAAGTTTGGGGGAAATGTGGCTTATATTAATGGATAGAAGATGCCAGAACTGTCCTGGAAGGATATTTGAGGATAAAAGGCTCAAGGAAGTGGGCCTGCTAGAATGGATTTATTACATAAGACCCGAGAACTCACCAGTGGCTATGTTCATCTGGAGGTTCAATGGACTCCCTTCGCTAAAGTGCTAAGGAATGCACCTGTGAAGCTCCATGGTGGTTGTCCTTTGCAGACTGGGGTGGAAGGCGGGAGAAGCCGCCATGGAACCAGGCTTTCTGGTCTTGGCAGAGATGAGTGGGTCTGGAATAGCAGAGACCCAGCAATGACATGTAGCTCTAAGGGGCAAGGTAAACGTAATTGCTGTAACAGGCAGCACAAGCACAACAGCAATCAGAAGACTCTCATCCGCAGGCCCTGTGGTGCTGGGTAGTATTCCACGATGTTCCTGGTCCTTGGTATTAAAAGACCTTCTGCAATAAATATATATTAGAACTAAAAAAGCTATTAATGAAAAAGAGTGGCTCAGTCGGTTGAGCGTCCGACTTCAGCTCAGGTCATGATCTCACGGTTCAGGAGTTCGAGCCCCCCATCAGGCTCTGTGCCAACAGCCCAGAGCCTGGCGCCTGCTTCAGATTCTGCGTCTCCCTCTCTCTCTGTCCCTCCCCACTCACACTCTGTGTCTCTCTCTCAAAAAATGAATAAACATTAAAAAAAATTAAAAAATAAAAGAAAAAGAGTGAAATACCTCTCTCAATGCTAACCTCGAACCTTTTTTCAAAGCTCTTTCTTCCCTCTCCCTTTCCCTCCCCTTCTCTCTTCCCCATCCCTCACTTCCACAAATATTTTTTTTTCCCACAAATACTCATTACCCCTAATTTTGTGCAAGGCACTGTTTGGGAAATAAAGATATAAATATTATTACCATTTATGGACTTTTTTCACTCTGAGCAGGATCCTCTCTGTTAATTCTTCGGAATTCTTGCGTCGCCTATGCTCCTAGTCACTGGAATGGCCATGTTACCATTACCACCTTACACCTGATGAAAGCGAAGCTCAGAGAAGTCAACTGACTTGCCCAGGATCTGACCGCTGATAGGCAGCATGTGCAGGTTTCACTGCACACTCTTAACACTAGAGCATGATGCCTTTTTGGAGTGCTCCTTCCTAGTCGTTACTGCTTGGGGAAGTCTTTGAAGTCATTGATGTTAGACTATCTCTTGCCATTGGTTAGCGTGTTGGCAGCCCCTCCTGGAGGTGGCTCAGTGCAAGCTTGGGTTGTTTTATGGAGATGGCAATTTTTTTCTAATTTCCTGTATAACCTTTAGGAAGATCATGCTTTGCGGTAGCCCAAATCAAAGCTTACAACAGGAGAGCTGAGGGAGAAAAGGATTGGAGCCTCGAAGGGAAATTCAAAGACACTGCTGTGGAAGTGAAGGCTATGTGCTCTCAACTGATTTCACAGGCACTGGGAGCACTGGGTGCAGAGCGATGATGGTTCAGTGCCTTTAGGCGAGCTCTAGATAAATGCTCAGAAACTCCTTACTCTTGGAAATATGTTTATTTTGCAATAACAAAAGGTGAGGAGAAGGGGGATTTCCTGAAATTTTTTTTTCTATGGGAACGCTTTGAATGAAAACTATAAATTCTCACAGCTCATTCTACTTCTGGGTTTATTAGCTCCATTGATTGAACCAGTAGGTCATGCTTCTCTTCTTTCATTGATTGGGAAGTGAAAGGGCCACCCGGAGAGTACCAACTTTTGCTGCAGTGACCCAATGAACACTTCAAGCTATTTAGGTTTTAAATGTAATAAAAAGCATTTCTGAGATAATAAATGAAATGTATATCTAATTGAAAACAATGCGGCATTAATTAATAATTGTTATTTCACAAAGTTTGCCAGAGGACTACTTGTATTCTTCATCCAGGAGATGCTTCCTATAAAATAATGTGCGCCTTATCTTTTTAGTTTTCTTCAAAACATTAAAGCAAATTATTAAGAAGCAACTTTGAAACCATTCTTTTGCAAATTCTGCAAATTTTATTTTCTGTGCAAAATTTCTACTAGTGAAAGTTTACTGGAGTAGAAGAATTTTGGTCGTTATTTGCTAGATGAACCTTCTGGCATTTCTTTTACAATGAGTTTCCTTTGTTTTAATGAATGGGATTGTTTGGAATTGTGTACAGGGAGATCCAGAAGGCTTAGTGCCTTGTTGTTGTGATCCCAGAGTATCTGAAAGGACGCTGAAGACCTCTGAAGAGGTGATGTCTAATAGCTCAAAAAAGAAACAGAGAAAGGATGAGAAAAGAAGGAGCAGGTGCAAAGCACTGTAACTGATAGTGTATGGCAGAGACTTGTCTCTAGTGTTAAGGAGTTTAGAGGGATTATATTATTCTCTCCTCTGTGTCCTCCGTTCCTGGTCCTCATTATCAGAAGTAAAGTAAACATTTCCTAAGCTCTTTGGCTTTATAATTGACTCTAAGTTCCCCCAACTGTACAATTTCTTTAGCATACTGAATAATTGAGGTGTTTTTTTTTTAAAGGCTTCCCAATATACAGGATCAGTTATATGCTTCAACCTTGATTGTGGACCATTGGGGCTTCTGGAAAGTCATTCAAACCCCAAATACAATCATTCCCCAACAAACAAACAAACAAATAAACATACCCCAAAAGAGAAGAAATTTTGCTTTAGCAGCAAGATGAGAATGGTAATATTCTTTTGGTGATGTGGAAGATATGATTACCAGCAAGAAATAAAAATAGCTATCCCTGAGTCATAAATAATATGCAACATGAAGTTACTTAAAAGAGCATTTATTCACTTAAAATAAACTTAAAATATACATACACAAAAAAGGTTATGATGAATTATTAATTGCCATTAATGGCAATTATCTTGAGGAAGCATACATGCAGAGCTATGCACTTAAAATAGAAATTTAATCCTGTGACTTTGTAGGTTCTTTATACAGGAAATGTATGAGCTGATCATGCTTTCTTGGCCTCACTGTGTTGCTCATGCAGAGATTCCCAAGGCTCTACACTACAGTGAGGTACACCGTCTAAGGAAGATGATCCAAGCTTCCAGGCTGTTTTGAACCTCCATCTTCTTTTTTTTTTTTAATTTTTTATGGTTATTTATTTTTGAGAGAGAGACAGAGCACAAGCAGGGGAGGGGCAGACACACACACACACACACACACACACACACACACAGAATCCGAAGCAGGCTCCAGGCTCTGAGCTGTCAGCACAGAGCCCCATGAGGGACTCGAACTCACAAACCATGAGATCATGACCTGAGCCAAAGTTGGATGCTCAACTGACTGAGTCACCCAGGTGCCCATGTTTTGAACCTCCATCTTCTGTCTCCCTCTTGAAATTTGCGTATCAAAATTAAAACATGGGTGAGGCGGGGAGCCAATTTTACTGAGTGGAATTAAGACATCAGCACTTACAAATATGTTGGAAATGCTTCGAAGAGGAAGATTTTGTTCAGCTTTTAGCTCCTGCTTGAGCAAGCTCGGGAAGCTAGTGCTGAAACATTTCCCTATTGAAACATAAACATCAGTTAATGAGAATAAAGTCCAGTTGAAATGGGCTGCAAATTTCAGCATTAACAAAACCTGAGCCAACTTCAGGACAGAGCCCAAAGGAACTAACGTGCCATCGATCTGCTCATGCCAATCTCTACGGCATAACACGGTAGACAAGCGGAGGAGTAGAAGCAGGCGGCCTCTGAGTAGGGGACTCTCTTCTTCAGCACTTGATCATTTCAATGTGCTTAATTTAGTAGCAATGTTTTTATTCCCACAGGGGGAGGCTTTCAGATATCTCAGACTGGTATTTTCCATTAGCTTTGCCATGAAGGGACTGGAAATCAAACATTCAAAAATGACGAGTAAATGGATTCTTGACGAGAGATTGGTTGTTGATGTCAGTTTTCTTCGTCTATTAGTTTTTTATGAAGAAGAGAATATGGGCTTTACTTTGTGGCCTGGTGAAGGAAGTGAAGGGTGGGTGTGCAGGGCTGTGGTGGTCCCTGGTGTAAGAAGCACTTTTTGGCAGCTTATACCAGTGGTTATGAGCAAGAAATCAGGAATACATTTACAATAATGAAAACAATCTTTGGTAGTATTCTGTTTTGGGGTTTGACTAGACGCCTCCAAGAATGCTAACCACTTTGGTAGCCAAACTACTCCCACGTGTAAAAGCTGTCCTAGTTAAAATATATTTTCAGTGTTGGGGCGCCTGGGTGGCTCAGTCAGTTAAGTGTCCAACTTTGGCTCAGGTCGTGATCTCGTGGTTTGTGGGTTCAAGTTCCGTGTCGGGCTGTGCTGACAGCTTGGAGCCTGCTTCGGATTCTGTCTCCGTCTCTCTCTCTCTCTGTCCCTCCCCCACTTGTGCACATGCTCTCTCTCTCTCTTTCTCTCTCTCGCTCTCTCAAAAATAAATAAATCGACCTAAAAAAAAGCGTTTTCAGTTTAAAAGTATCTTGGGACACAAATGGGTTCCTGCAGCCTAGAGCGTGAAGAGAGACCCCTGATTTTGAGCACCAAAGTCAGAACTCTGTCAACAGTGGAAGCAGGAGGTGGTCCTTTGCAGAGGTGGCGGTCCCTGAGTGACTCTGTTTGCACAATGGCATCAAGTCCTTATTCTGGGATGGAATCACTGATGCCCTAGTCGGAAAATTAATAAGCCATTTGCAGGTATAATTTGCCTTCAGGACCTCTTCAGCAACAATGGGATTTGAATATGATACATTTCAGTGTGTGTGTGTGTGTGTGTGCATGTACACGCAATTTTTTAAAATGTTTTTTACTTTGTGAGAGAGAGCGCGTGTGTGAGTGGGGGAGGGGCAGAGAGAGAGGGCAGAGAGAGAATCCCAAGCAGGCTCCGTGCTGGAGCACGCAATCCCGTGCCGGGCTCCAGCTCACGAACCATGAGATCATGACCTGAACCAAAATCCAGTGGGATGCTTAACCGACTGAGCCACCCAGGTGCCCCCTGTGTGTACAATTTTTAAAGAGCTCTTATACACTGGGGGTGTGTGTGGGGGAAAAAAAGAGTGGTCCACGGTGATGTTCAGTAAAAATACATTGAATAAATGTATACAAGTCTGTCTGTGCTTAGGACTGAGGATATAAATCTGTGGAATGCCCTGTTTATTTTATTTATTTATTTTTTAAAATTTTTTTTTCAACGTTTTTTTATTTATTTTTGGGACAGAGAGAGACAGAGCATGAACGGGGGAGGGGCAGAGAGAGAGGGAGACACAGAATCGGAAACAGGCTCCAGGCTCCGAGCCATCAGCCCAGAGCCTGACGCGGGGCTCGAACTCACGGACCGCGAGATCGTGACCTGGCTGAAGTCGGACGCTTAACCGACTGCGCCACCCAGGCGCCCCTGGAATGCTCTGTTTAGAGGACACGTCTGTCGTCCATCCTTATTGTGGTATCTACCATGCTCCCATCTTAAGCAATGCAGACAGAAGCTTCACCAAGAGTTTATGCTTCAGAAATTTGTTTTAGCTTCATTTTTATAACTTCCTGTGATATGAGTTTTTCTCATTTCTTCCTGGAAAACAGTTTTGGAGGGCATTTTTTTCTCTCTCTTATAAACACCAAAAAAAAAAAAAAACCCTTTAAGAACAGAAGCACTTCAGATCTTTCAAACCAGATGCTCTGAATTTCTGCTTTGAATTTCAAAATATGCTTATTCCTTTAGTGCAGCTGGGCAGCACATGACGAGAAAAAGAAAGGACTTCGGGAAAGCCTTTTTTATTCATCCAATAAACATGAACAACTCAAATATTAGCTTAAGGAGTAGGCAAAGGGTAGTATCACAGAGACAAGCAAAGCTGATGGTTTCTTCATCAGGCAGCTACATGCATGGATGTAAAAACAGAGAGTAAACTTGGTCATCTCATAGATCAGTACCTCTCAAATTTTAATGTGCACACAGATTGCCCGTGGGTCTTATTAAAATGCAGATTTGGGGGCACCCGCGTGGCTAAGTTGGTTGAGCGGTCGACTTTGGCTCAGGTCATGATCTCACAGTTCGTGAGTTGGAGCCCCACATGGGGCTCGTTACTGTTGGAGCAGAGCCTGCTTCGGATCCTCTGTCCCCCTCTCTCTGCCCCTCCCCTGCTTGTGCTCTCTCTCTCAAAAATAAATAAAACGTGAAAAAAAATGCAGATTCGGATTCATTAGATCTGGAGTGGGCCCAAGTTTCTGTAGTGCTAACTAACTAGCTCCACAGGAATGCTGCCAGTTGGATCCTGGGACACACCTTTCAGTAGCAAAGGGCTAGACAAGTTCATTCTAACCGAGGCCTTTCTCAAGTGGCTGATGAAGACACCCTCAGATCACTCAGAAATGAGAGTGAGGGAAAAAAAGACTATTTAAATGACGTAAAAGTCAGAACATGGCATAAAACAAAGTGCAAGGTTAAAGAGTACATGAAGTAATATTCCATTAATTACAAAAGCGTACATAGAACAGCCATTCTATAAGAAGCAGGTTGTAAGAAAGCCAAAGTTATTTCCCTTGTCTATCATTTCCCCTGTAGCGATCACATGGGGAGGCACATGGACTCTTTTCAGTTGGGATAAAATTCTGCTGAGATGGACTGAGCCAGTAATTACTGTTTACTCAGAGCAAAAAACAATTTAAGCCAGGCAATGAGAAGAATGCAGAATTCATTAACCTTCTTGCCCATGGTTCCTCTAGGAGAACAAAATCCGATTGCTTTCAAAAACTTGCTTCAAAACATGGCAGGTGGTGGTAATTTTAGGTGTGTGTTTGCAAAGCTGCCCCAAACATACCATCATGCCATGAAAGTATTACTGTTTTCTCCTGCAAAGAATTAACATAAAGTCTGAAGAAGACTGGTGTGTGCGGGGTTATTGGGAAGCTCAGGGAGCTAATATGGCTTGTGGGTGAGACTCAGTTGTGGGCCTTGGGGACCATCTCCTCATATTGCCCCAAACCTCCTGTCCCCTAAAACACTGGTCAGACCGTGTTCACCAAAGATAACTGCATATACCGAGAGGCTTGGAGAACATGGCTGAAAATACAACAAAATCACTCTGCCTATAGCAGCATGAAGCTCAAGGACACAACGAAATTACCGGGGTAGAACATGTTTAAAGCACAAATGCACAAAACAACTTCAGATTTTGACATAATATTCCCTGGGGAGAAAAAAAAAAATAGATTGTGACCAAAATTAATCATGTAGCTTTTATTTTAATCTCCTGTCATGGAAGTTAAAAGCCAAGAACTGAACTAGGGGTGCCTGGGTGGCTTAGTTGGCTAAGCATCTGACTTCAGCTCAGGTCATGATCTTGAGGTTTGTGCGTTCGAGCCCCTGCATCAGGCTCTTTGCCGTCAGAATGGAACCCCCTTCGGATCCTCTGTCCTCCTCTCTCTGCTCCTCCCTCGCTTGTGCTATTTCTCTCTCTCTCTCTCAAAAATAACTAAACATTTAAGAAAACAAAGCCAAGAACTGTTGCTGAACTTGCATCCCCGAATTCACAGATGAGCCAAACCCTCCTTGACCTATTCCTCCCCTAACCCACATGGATCTGCAGTGAACACCACCCAGCCTCTGATGCCTGAAGTACCTCTGTCTAGAGCTCGGCATTTCATCTCATTTCTCAGCTTTGTTGACCACGGAGGCACCATGAATTGTTGCTTATCTCATGTGTTTGTGTTCCGTTATTGTCATTTTGCATGTCAAATGCCATTGTTCCATTCGGAGATATTCCACTGAAGATGAATAAATGGCATTCCTACCAGTAACTGTCTTTCCAGATATCATTAAGTCACCCTTTTCCAGATATCTTTCCAGATATCATTAAGTCACCCTTTTACGTCATGTTAGTGCTTCAGAAACTTTCAAGATAATTTCTTCACTCGTATTCCTCGGTAAGTTTCCCTTTACTGTCTGCATGTGGATGGGCAACCGTGATGACCTGCCCGCATTCCTACTGAGGACCCAAAGAGCATTGGCCAGAATTTCATCATTTTTCATGAATGGTGAGGTGGAATTATCTAGAATTATCATATGATTAACCCTGTTGGCTGACTCTGGAACGCTCTTCACACGAACAGGCCTCCTTTCTTCCCTAGGCCTCTGGAGGCCCCGGGCAGAAGTTTTCCACTCTCTGGGAGAATCGTCAGGTTGTGTGTCTTTGCCTTGTGTTTACTTTTAGTTTTCTCTCCATTCTCTAAATGTTTCCTTTTTAAAAGGACCTAACTTCCTTTGTAAGAAACTCGGTTTCCCCATCTTCTTTTTCCTTTTCTGTTTCTAACAGTTGTGGAAATGAAAATATTTTGTTGAGTTTCCTTATGCGTACTTGGGCAGCCTATTCAATGACTCTTAAGAGAATATCTGGTGACCTGTGGCCCACACCTTTGAGAGAGAATGCACATTTTGCATTCTGGCATCTGATCATAGGGGCTGAAGACATAAATGGCTAGGTAATCATCTCCAGCATGGCGTCCATTTAAACATTCCTTTAAAGCAAAACCTCAATTTCTAATTTTCCATCACTTTGGTCTCCAGGATGAGTTTGCCTTTGTGAATGCAATACTGCATCTTTATAATGCTAATTTATTTTGAGGAGGGGAGGTGAGAGAACTCTTCAGAGAGAGAGAGAGGGAAGAGAGAGAACTGACTGAGCCACCCAGGTGCCCCAATACTGCATCTTTAAAGGTTTACCTCAAGTCCGATATTGTTTTTCTGAAGACTCTCTACTTTGCGAGGTTATTGCTCACAAGAATCTATACTCTAAATAATAACATTTTTGTTGGCCTCAAGTTTTGGGTTTAACTTTCTTTAATTTCTCCTAAAATTGTGAGCATGGTTGTGATTACTTCTTTACTACCATTTAAATATTATTTCCTTATTGATGGTTCTATGGCAATTGCGTATGGTTATATCCACTTTACCTGGCATTTCTCTTACAGACTAGAGATCTTCCAAGTGGTTCTTTGCACATCATGATCAGACATATTGTTATTGGAGTCTCAGGACCAAAATTTCCTTCCTGTCATATGTATATGAGTTATTTTTTGGATTTCCCAGTTTAGAGTTTCCTGGTTTAGGGTTGCTGTAGTTATTGCATTCAGTAATTCTTCTTTGAGTATAACTTTTCTTGGCAGAAATCAGCCCAGATTACTTACCGTGACATGCCTTTGACTTGCGTGTATCCTGTGTGTTTCCAAAATAGCCCAAGGAGTCCATTAATTCTACCAAGACACCAACCATCTGATTGAAAAAAATATCTACCAAACTAGCTACTTGGTTAAGCCATTAGATTGAGATTACATTGTTGTATACTGTGCAGTTAAATTGGGATACAGTATATTGTATACTGTGGATTCCAAGCATACTGTAGATCAAACTCTTGTCTCTAGGTTATTACTAGTGTGACAGATTATCTAATTTATAGGGCCTAAGTTATGCATTTGACATGTGGCTAACGTCTATAGAGTAAACAGATGCAACTCTGGTAATACACCTGCAAAACTACAACTTAACCTCTGTGATTATGAATCAACTGTAGTGTGAGGTAAGCATACTCACCTGGGAAGCAGAATAGCTGAGGTCTGTTCCAGCTCTGCCATAACACACCTCTTTTGACCCATCTGGACTTGAGTTTCCTCATCTGTACAATGAGGGGGTTGGACTATATTTTCTGGGGTCTCTTTTAGTCTGAAAAGCTAAGACTTTACCCTCCAATGGAGATCGGCTGCCCCTTCTTGACTTTGGAAGATTGTGTAGACCGTTAAAGGATCCTTCTTCAGATCCTTCTTTCAGATGTCTTCTTATCTTTGGCGTCAGGATATAGTTTTGTTTAATCTTAAGGCACGAAACACTTTTCAGTGAACTACCTTTTGCCTTGAAACAGGGAATACATGGTTAATTTGGTGGAATGACATTAACTCATTTAGGTTGCTTTGTTCTCTGTTATTTTATTTAATAATTAGCTCCTAAGCACCTAAGGGCTGGAGCCTTTCCACCCAGACACTAACGGTCTCTCTCCGGGTTCTCGTTCTAGAGGAGAGAATTGATCTTCCCACTGTGGACAAGTTAACCTCTGTGTTCCAGTAGGGAGATGATGGCTTGGGCAACCATTTGCCTGTTGAATGCACACATCTGGAAAATCCTCCTTGGTGGAGCAAATATACAGCATTGGATTTTTCATCCACATCAATGAGAAGTGAGGAGTGGCTCCTTAGCAAGATGTAACTATGCAATCATGCCACAAAAGTGGCTAACAGCACTTCATTTATTACAGGACTAAATGCTCATTGTTGTTTGTAAAGAATGAATCCATAACCTCTGCAGGGTTATAGTTTATGCACAGTTGGTTTTCATTTACAGGGGCAGAAAGTCCTTGTCTTCTCTGTCAAGCTGTGACTTACAAAACTCCCGTTTTCTTTCAGTTTGGGGTGTGTGTGTGTGTGTGTGTGTGCGTGTGTGTGTTTAAGAAAACGTTTAGCAACTAGATGGGAGGGAAGAGAAATAGAACTTGCAATGTGGAAGAAGGGAAACACATTTCAGAAATTCTAAACAAACAAACAAACAAAACCCAAACAACTGAGGGGGTGTCATGGAAAGTCCTAACGGAAAAGACCTACATCATATGCTTCTTTTTTATGTGCTTCCTCCGAGAGCAGAAGGGACTAGAAAGACTGGATTTTTCCAACAGAAGGAGTGTGAATGCAGAGATTCTTCTGCTGAAATTGGTGTCATTTGATGTTGCAAAGAGGCACTTGGCTTATGCAATTGAAATAAAAAGTAAAGTGCCTACCTGGGTGTTTCCAGGGTAATTGTAAGCAAATAAGACTAATTAGGAGACTTTATAGTCTCTAATTAAAAGCTAGGAAAAAACTCACTCTGTGAAACAAGAATCCCAGGATGTTTGGAAGAAGCATATAGAAAGGGCACATAATTACTTTCTGGGGGCTTTTACTTCCCAACACCGAAATTCCTGTTCGACAGAGCACATCATTTTGGAAGCAGGGGATAAACAGATCCAGAGCTGAGTATACACAGATCCATCCCCTAAATATACATTTGGGATAATGAGTGTAGGAAATAGGGAGAGGCAATATTTTAGTACCAGCTGTACTTGGAAAATGTCGTTTAAATAGAACTGGGAGCGTGCATGGGGTAAGCTGAGAAGCACTTCGGGTTGATGCAAGTGAAAAAATTGAGGCACTTTGCTTAACCTTTGGAGACTTTTAAACATTTGCTTTTTCGTGCCCTGTGGCCAGGTCTTTCTTTTAGGTCAGGTTATCATTGGGCATGGGAGTAAGTGTGAATTCAAGGGAGGAAACAGGTCTGCCGTGGGGAAGGGAGGGAGCAGGAAAGTTCACTTTGCTGAATAAAGAATATTTTAAAAGAGTTTTAAAAGGTCTGTATATTTCCCCCCGGTCAGTTTGATTGAAAAGCAGAGAAACTACTTTCTTAAACACAGTTCATTTGTAGCTTGCCACAATATAAATATGGAAAAAAAAAAATAACGCTACTCATCAGCAAAAGCATTTCCAAGGTGAATCTTTGGCAAAAATGTGGACCCACAACAATTCAACCGGGTTCAAAAATCTTGGCTTTGTAAATTTCCAAAAGTTTAAACATTTTCTTGTTTTCTTCTTACAGTCAGGCAGGCATTCAGAGGTACATATTGGTTCTAATAGCTTTGGTAGAAACAGGCTGAATATGGAAATGCGTATAAAATACATTGTCTTTAGGCTAACTTGGTATGGATTTGTAAGGCCTGAGTAAATTGGTATATTAGTAAACTTCTTAGAACAATACAAATAAATGCAAGACACATAGGGGGAACAACAGATTCAGGAGGGAGGGTTAGTATGCTATTCCCGTGTTTTGTAGAAGACACCGGGTAAGGCCACAAATATAGGAACCAAGTTCCTTTTTTTTTTTTTTTTTGGTGATGATTTTTCCATCAGCTTCACGTTCATGGGTGGGGGTGGGGGGGGATGCAAAATGCAACATGGTCTTTGCCTTTGTTTTCAGCATGGTCAGCAGCGGCACTGGCTGAAATCCGGGCTCCGCATTCTCCGATTTGGATGCTTCTGGCTGGTAGAGAGGACGGGCAGGTGGCTGACGAGTGCGCTGCTGTGCTCCTGGAGGGCGGTGTGTGTGTGTGGGGGGTCTTCCTGGCGTGCAAGGGCAAGCCTTCGTGCTTGCGAAGGGACTTCCTCTCTGGTCGTGCCCTCCTTCGTGGTTTGAGCTTGGTCTCACCCTTGGATGCGGGTGGAGGCCGCTCCCCAGCAGCCTCAGAGAACTGAACAGCAGCTGTGACACTCGCAGCAGCGTTTCTTCTTTTTCTTGGGGTGGAAAATGGTGAGGATTGCTTCATCAAAAACTGCTTTGAGACCTTTCTGAGTTAGGGCCGAGCACTCCAGGTAGCACTGCGCTCCAATCTTAAACACAAAAAGAGAGAAAGGCGTGAGGGGGAAAGGAGAGAGAACAGCAGAGTGGTTTCAGCCCCCTGCCCTGCCAAGTGCTACCGCTCCTGGTCCCACAGACGGCCGGGGGTTGGGTTGGATTGTTTTTTTTTCCTCTTTTACATTTCCATTTGCATCGGCTATTCTAATTTTTGTATTTTTCACTTTCCGGTATTAGCAATAAATGGCCATGGATTGCCTTTGGTAAGCAGCAAGTTCTGAAAGTGATCCGTAACCACTCATCCCGAATGTAAGAATACAACAAATGTACAAATTGAGAGAGGATTCAAAGCCAGTGATATGGTTTAAATATACTTTGTGAACAACAGGGCTACATGATGTTGTTTTTAGCACCCTTTCGAATGCATGCAGAATGTGTAAATCTGGTACAAGTGAAATGTATCTCCTTCTGTATGTGAGAAGGCAGTGTCAGCTTGGTTGGTAAAGCACATAGGAAGAGTGGGGGATGAGGTTTGCTAGGTCATTCTTCACTAGCACGCACTGCCGATGAGGTCTCTCTCAGCAAGGTAATATCCAATTGATATTATTATTTGGTTTTAACATACTCATTTTTAAAATTTTTATTTATTTTTGAGAGAGACACACAGAACACAAGCCGGGGAGGGCCAGACAGAGAGGGAGACACAGAATCCGAAGCAGGCTCCAGGCTCTGAGCTGTGAGCACAGAGTCTGACACGTGGCTCGAACCCACAAACCATGAGATCACGACCTAAGCTGAAGTCGGACGCTCAACCTACTGAGCCACCCAGGAGCCCCAGGTTTAACATACTCTAAAGGCATACTTTAAGGAGCTCAAAAACCCAAAACATGTACAAATAAAAATCATAAAATACATTTACTGACAAAGACACCCTCCTAGTTGGTATACATTCTATGTGTATTTAAGTGATTAAATATTTTGTTCTTGCTTAGGGCTTTATTTCAAAGCTGTTGATGATTTCATACTGTGGTGTATTTGGCAATCACAAAATCTCTTTGAGAAATACAGAAATTCAGTCCAGAACTATAGCTTCTTATTTAAAAAATAGCATGCCAGAGGGAGGCCTGCTTGGCTCAGTTGGTTAAATGTCCAACTCCTGATATAAGTTCAGGTCGTGATCTCCCCAGATGGGGCTCTGTGCTGAGTGCGGAGAACTGCTTGGGATTCTCTCTCTCCCTCTTCCTCTCTGCCCCTCTCCTGCCTGCTCTCTCTGTCTCTCAAAATAAAGAAATAAACTTAAAAAAAACAAGAGAAAAACTGAAGAATTAAAGCAGATGCGGAAGAGGATAGTTGGATGATGGTGAGCCCCTGGAAACCATAGCAGATACATGACTAAATCAGGATAGCAAAATTACATGCCTATTCCAGTAGCTTATGTTAATAAGGGAGGCAGGGCTGGTGCCAGACCATAGGGAGAGGTGAGGAATGCAGTGAGCTGTGAAGCACACACCCCCTCTAGAGCTGGCAGTCTTACTCAGTTTTAGACCACTGTTGCCACGGTTCACTCACTGGTGCCCATCTATGTTGTATTTTTCAAGATGAGATGGACTTTTGAAAAAAAATTCTTTTTAATCTTTATTTATTTTTGAGATAGAGAGACAGAGTGTGAGCAGGGGAAGGGCAGAGAGGGGAGGGAGACACAGAATCCGAAGCAGGCTCCAGGCTCTGAGCTGTCAGCACAGAGCCCGACGTGGGGCTTGAATCCACGAAAGTGAGTTCGCGACCTGAGTCGAAGTTGCACGCTTAACCGACGGAACCACCCAGGTGCCCAAGATGAGTCGGACTTTTGGATTTTTAGTTAATAATTACCAACTTAAAAAATGCTCTGTGGGCCAACCAAGGCAGGAATGTGGGATTTCTTTGTCAGCGACCAGTCGTCTTGCAACTTGTGGAATAAAGGAATTTGTGGTTTAGCTTAGGATAGAGTGGGAACAGCCCCAGAAGGTAAAATGAACTGTTTAAGGGCACCCAGCCAGAAAGCGGAAGAACTGGACTAGAATCTGGGTCTCTTGGTGTGTGTTCTTTTCTTTGTTCCGTGATGATCATCCTTATCCCTCAACTCTGCAGGAAGTTGCTCAAGTCGATGATTAGCCCACATACATGAAAACCACACATGAAGTAAAGTTTTTCTGGCTGTGTCCGGATATAATGCACTTTTTCCCCCCTATAAAGAATAGATACTGTATGAGCTAAAGAAAATATCCAAAGAAAAGATGTTGGCTATTAAAAACCTATTTTGTGGGTTCATTTTAAGGTTTGCCCTTTGGATTAAAGAATGGCTTTTGGAATCATTAAAACTAGTTAGATGCAAAAGAGGGATGAAAAGTAGAGAACATTTTCTTAATAATGTCATGAAATATCTTACATTTTGGGATTGTGGCCAGTGCTTGATATGAACATGTGAAATGCACCTTACTCTAGTGAAGATGTCAACTGAATGGCTGCTTGCAACGTGCTAGTCCTTCTCTGTCATCCTGAAAAAATACGCAGAGCGTGCTGTGGGGCCGTCCTATCTGGAATACATCCCCGCTAAGATCACGAGCCTCACTTGATCCTGGAAATCATGGGAGACCTGGGCTCAGCTCACACATGGGGTTCTGGGCCCTCTGATCCTGCAAGATGGGCAGGGGCATTCCATCCCCCTCCCTCACCTCCCAGAGTGCAGCTGACAGCATGGCAGGGCTTGCCTTTTGAAGGTGGAGGAAGAGCCCACACTTGTCTGTCCTAGTTCAGATATTTTGGAAGATAGTGAAACAGTAGATCAAGACGTTATTGGGTAGCCGTGTTAATACAACATGGTTTTGGACTGATAGTCCCAGGAAAAGTAGCAAACAGGGTGTGATTTGGGAAGAATGTGTGAGAAACAGAACTCAGGTAAGAGGTGAGTGTTTCGTGGGGCGCCTGGGTGGCTCAGTAAGTTCAGCGTCCCACTCTTGGTTTCAGTTCAGGTCATGATCTCATAGTTTCGTGGGTTTGAGCCCCATGTCCGGTTCTGCGGTGGCAGCACGGAGTTTGCTTGGGATTCTCTCTCCTCTCTCTCTGCTTCTCCCCAGCTCACGGTGTCTCTCTCTCTCAAATAAATGAATAAACTTAAAGAAAAAAAGAGGTGAGTTTTTGTTAACCATGTATCAGTGGTCTGAGGGTCAAAGAACTCGCAGAAGAAGGTACAGCCATGTTAGAGAAATTGCTAAAGAGAAACCACCTCATTTATGACCTCAACAATGTGAAATGGAAAACTGTCCCAAAGAAGCATGACTTCCCTTACAGTTTCATCTACCCCTTGGAACAAAGTGACCTACACAGCCAAATATTTAGAACAATCTGTAAGAACGCAGGATTTGTGGATCCTTGTTTAGATCCACATGTTATCTGTGACGTGCTTTGCCAAAACGATTTATTTTCCAGAAAAAAAATAGAGACTGAGGAATGTAAACTGAGAGAACACTTTCCTAATAGCTTTATAATAGCTCAAATTTATCATCCCAAGGCTGGGAAATTTATCAGATGTGCACAGAACATACAAGAGTCCGACAAGAAGAAATTAAACAAACCAACAGACAAACAAAACCCACGGTGACCAATCAAGTGAAAGAAAACCAACTATTTCTTCCAGGTTGTCTTTGTGGAGGTGGGACATGTTACAGAGTAAGATAGAGCATACCCTGAAAAAGACCATGAAGTCTTCCCGGCTGTAGACGCACCTGAGAGGCACACAAATTTAACAACAATTAGAGTTTCCTGAGCAAACCTCAGGTGTCACTGGGTCACTAAATCGTTGTAAGAACTTTGCAAGGTAGGTCTGTCACCTCGTTTGCAGCTCAGAAGAGTGATGCTAGAGACGATAAGTTACTTCCGTAAGGTCATGCAACTGAAGAAGTGTCAGAGGTTTGAATCTGTCTGTCCCCTGAGCCAGAGTCTTAACACTCTGTGGGGATGACGCTAGCAAAAAAAAAAAAAAAAAAAAAGAAATGTGTCCGAAAGAGTAAAACTAATGAACAAAAGAGACGTTGTTTTGGAGGCAGTGAAGGTGATAAGAGAGGAAAGAAAGAAAAAGTAAGCCATTTCCCTCTAAATGGAGAGGGGAGCAAATACTAATGGAATAAACACAGTAAGGTGGTATCTAAAGAACCAGCTAATAACAGAGAAGTTCTCTATTTCTTACTTAAGAATTAGGAGAGGTACAGGCAACACAAAAGCCAAGAAAAAAAAAAAGGAACCTAGTGACTTGTGAGAGAAATTTTATCGTAACAAGTTGCTGAAAGAGGCAAACGTTTCTAGGCTGGATGGATTTGCAGCTGACTTTTTTAAAAGACTATAAGGCAGAGATTGCCAACTCAAGGGTGGATAGATAATGTAGTGCACCGCTTCAGTGAAGGTTAGTATGGAGGGGTGGGGATTGTGAAAAACTGAAGGATACATCCCTTGTCTGAAAGACTGTTTAAACGTTGCAGTTGATGAGGAAATGCTAGCCTTGTGTTGCCAGAGCTTTTGGGGTGTGTGTGTGTGTGTGTGTGTGTGTGTGTAAGAAGTCAGAAATGTGTATCTTTATGTAAAGTGTCCATTGTTCAGTGTTACCCTCTAAATCACATTAAAAACACACATGTGTGGGAATGCAAGCTGGTGCAGCCACTCTGGAAAACAGTATGGAGGTTCCTCAAAAAACTAAAATAGAACTACCCTATGACCCAGCAATTGCACTAGTAGGTATTTACCGAAGGGATACAGGTATGCTGTTTCTAAGGGGCACATACACCCCAATGTTTATAGCAGCACTATCGACAATAGCCAAAGTATGGAAAGAGCCCAAATGTCCATCGATGGATGAATGGGTAAAGAAGATGGGGTATATATATATATACACAATGGAGTATTACTCGGCAATCAAAAAAGAACTAGATTTTGCCATTTGCAACTACGTGGATGGAACTGGAGGGTATTATGCTAAGTGAAATGTTAGAGAAAGACAAAAATCATATGACTTCACTCGTATGAGGACTTTAAGAGACAAAACAGATGAACATAAGGGAAGGGAAACAAAAATAATCTAAAAACAGGGAGGGGGACAAAACAGAAGAGACTCATAAATATGGAGAACAAACTGAGGGTTACGGGAGGGGTTGTGGGAGGGGGGATGGGCTAAATGGGTAAGGGGCATTAAGGAATCTACTCCTGAAATCATTGTTGCACTAGATGCTAACTAATTTGGATATAAATTAAAAATAAAATAAAAAATAAAATAAAAAAAACTACACATGTGGACTGATCAAAGCATTTGTGGGTGACATTTGGTTCATCACTTGCCAATGTAGTCCCTATGCTTTTTAAAAAAAAGTTTATTTATATTGAGAGAGAGAGAGACAGAGCGAGAGAGCGAGCATGGGAGGGACAGAGAGACAGGGAGAGAGAGAATCCCAAGTAGGCTCCATGCTTCCAGTGCAGAGTCTAAGGCGGGGCTTGATCCCATGAACAGTGAGATCATGACCTGAGCTGAAATCAAGAGTTGGATGCTTAACTGACTGAGCCACCCAGGTGCCCCTGTACTCCCTATGCTTTAAAGGACACCTTTTGCAGGCACTAATTTCTCTATTTGGAAGTTTTTCCTCCCTTGTCCCTAAGTTTGTCCCCCTGATAAACTTGCCTTTATCCCTCATACTTGGCTCAGATGTCAATTGCTTCAAGAAATTGTCTCTGAGTCTTCCTTCCCCGAATGTGTCCATCACTCCCTGCTCTCTGCTACCTCAGTACTAAAAGCATTCTTGGGGCGCCTGGGTGGCTAAGTCAGTTAAGCGTCCGACTTCAGCTCAGGTCGTGATCTCACGGTCCGCGAGTTCGAGCCCCGCGTCGGGCTCTGTGCTGACGGCTCAGAGCCTGGAGCCTGTTTCGGATTCTGTGTCTCCCTCTCTCTGTGACCCTCCGCCGTTCATGCTCTGTCTCTCTCTGTCTTAAAAATAAATAAACGTTAAAAAAAAAAATTAAAAGTATTCATTCAGGTGACGTGCCGTCGTCTGCAGTCACCCTCTTCTTCTGGCCTAAGGGCCCCTTGAGGCAAGGAGCTGTCTCTCCTTCATTTCTGTGACCCAGAGCCCAGTCGTGGAGTGACCGATTTTCAAAGACCGTGAGAGAAGGAAGAAACGGCCAGCACACAAAACAAGGAGGGTAACGGTGACTTTTGCAGTCTGTAGGCAGGAATGCAAGACTCCAGTTGATTAAGACGACTGAACATTGGGGCGCCTGGGTGGCTCAGTCGGTTAAGCTACTGACCTCAGCTCAGGCCATGATCTCACAGTTTGTGAGTTCAAGCCTCACATCGGGCTCTGTGCTGACAGCTTGGAGCCTGGAAACTGCTTCAGATTCTGTGTCTCCCTTTCTCTCTGACCCTCCCCAACTCACGCTCTGTTTGTCTCTGTAAAGTACATAGACATTTTTTTTAAAAGATGACTAAACATTGATTCCAGGATTTCTACAGTGATTTGGCTGCTTTAAAAAAATTTTTTTAATGTGTATTTATTTATTTTTTATTTATTTTTAATGTTTATTTATTTTTGAGAGAGAAAGAGAGAGAGACAAAGAGACAGAGTATGAGCGGGGGAGGGGCAGAGAGAGAGGGAGACACAGGATCTGAAGCAGGCTCCAGGTTCAGCACAGAGCCTGACACGGGGCTCGAACTCACTGACCGCAAGATCATGACCTGAACCAGAGTCGGATGCTTAACCGACTGAGCCATCCAGGCACCCCAGCAATTTTACCGCTTTAAACCCACTGGTGCATATATGTTACAAAACCAGCAGGAAACGGGTACCAAGACAAAGAGTGAGAACAATCATAAGGAAGGCGCGGGGTGAAGAAGATAGCAGAAGAAGGCGAAAAAGAGGCCAAAGGCTGAAAAAAGGGAGAATGGCAAAGCGTTTTGTCAAGAAATACCTTAGGAAGTCTGAACTTAGAAAATCATGGTCAGGTTGAATCAGATGGAATTGGGAAAGCGAATGCCCAGTGAATTATAATCTTAGAGCTCCAGTGCAGCAGGGTGGCTGGCGCATGTGAGGTGTTCAGTGAGTTATTGACAAGTGCGGCCAGTAGTAGTGTGGACATGCGCCCATGAGGAAGCTGGCTGGGGATGAACAAATGCAATAACGACAAGGAGAGGGAGGATAAAACAAGCAGAGGCGTAACGATGAATATTTATTACCAATGGATGCAAAAATATTTATGTAAATGTGGTAGACTTTTGACAAGTGTAAAGAATGGTAACTATGTATGGTATGAAAGTGGCCTTTGAAAATAAAACGCCCTTTGCGGCCAAAGAGAGGTGATAGAAGAAAAATGCTCTGGAAATGGAAAGGTACTGACCCAAAGGAGTTGAATATGAAAGACCTGAACTTGCAAAGCACTTGAACTACGGGGAGAAGATGCACATTAAAGTACAGGGCTTCAGTGTATAGAAAAGAAGCCCCAAGACTCCAGGTTTCTTTACAGACTACAGGAGGGAGCAGAGGAACATGTGGGTTAAAGCAGCGTCATACCCCAGCTCTGCTGCTTTCTAGCGGTGTGACCTCAGCCTCTCTGAGCCTCAGTTTCCTCTAGGAAAGTGAAAATAATAATAGACACACCTCGGGGGGTTGCTGTGAGAATTAATTAAGACATGGCATGTGAAGCGCTTGGCAGAAAGCCTGGCACACTGCAAACACTCCGTAAATGCTTGCTGTTATTATCAACTACTTGACAGGAAAGTCAGGGAGCAGAGAGACTTAAAGCATCTCTATAATTACATGAATTGTGATGAAACAAGTTAAACTCTTGCTTGGATTTCTTCTAAATTGGGTTTCATAAGCTAAACACGATTCTCTCCGTATCCGAGAGCAGTTGCTAGGAGAAACTGGCAAAAGACACTAAAGTGGTGAACTCAGCCATTGTTCCTAAAATAAGTACGAGACGAGATGGGAGGCTTTGGAGTGACTTCTTTTCAGAGGGAGAAACAATTTCCTAAATGAGAAGTCAGGCTAGGACACTGACAACATGATGGTGGAGATAGGACGGAAGCAGGGGAAGCGGAAGCCAAGTTCATGCAGAAAGCTGGTGCTGAGCCTCTGGGACCTGCTCGTGAAAAACAGATAGCTGGGAATCACATACGATTGTTTTCGTGGCTTGATGTTTATGTACCTTTAGTGAGAGAAGTTAAGCTGAATGTTTGAGGAATAGGTAGAAGAACCTCCAGACATGCACCCATTTTACAGAAGGCAAGATAAATGGTTGGAGGAGACAGTTTACATCATGGTCAGGTACACAGCGGTGACATCCACAGATCTGGATTAGAGTTGCTTGTGTCATTATCAGCTGTGTGAATCCAACATTTTCATCTCCCTAAGACTCTGTTTCCTTGCCTGTGCGGTGAGACAAACACTGTCTGCTTCAGCGGGTTACCATGAGGCTGAAATGAGACAGAGCCTGTAAAGGGCTTAGTATCCCAAGAACTCGATGAATGGCTCATACTAGTAGTTGTAAAATGACATTCACAGAAGTAGGAAGTGTTGTCTCAAGTACTTGTGAAATATCCTCATGTATTGTGTCCATATAAACATAATTCTACTTAGTTCATTTCTATTCGAGTGTATCCCTTAGTTTTGGTGCCTGTAAGACAATTTCCAGAAGAGAAACACACACATTTTTATTTATGAAGAATTTGTATGTAATATTTTTCTTGGCCAGTTTAAAAGGGTGACTCCTATTCTGCCCAGGGCACGCAGTTTTGCAGGGTTAGTTACTTTAGGAAGTAAAAGAGGGGTGCCTGGGTGGCTCAGTCGGTTAAGAGTCCGACTTCGGCTCAGGTCATGATCTCACAGTTTGTGAATCGAGCCTGATGCTGGGCTCTGGGCTCACAGTGCGGAGCCTGCTTTGGATTCTTGCCGTCTCCTCTCTCTCTATCCCTCCCCTGCTTGCACTTTTGCTCTCTCTCAGAAACAAATAAAAGAAACAAACAAAAAATAATACTGGTTTAAAAAAAAAGAAAGTAGAAGCAATTTCTGAAACTTCTAGTCTGGGTCTATGGGTTTGTGACTCTATCAATGAGGAAGTGACTCAGGTTATGGAAATATGATTTAAAAGCCTCCTCTTGCATAAAACACCTCCTCTAGTGTCCATTTTAGTGTCTGTTTTTGCACACATCTTGGTGGTCATTGGGAGACAAAGATTTGGTCTAAAAAAATTCCCCATCAAAATCACCATTCCTGTTAAGCTCTCAAGAATGCAGAAAGGTCTGTGATGACAGTTTCAGCTGTGAGTTAGTTGCTATTATCTGTCCTTAGCCACTTGGATTCTCCAACTAGTTATCTTCTTTCTGGTCCACGTGAGTGCTCTAGATGCTGTTTGTGAGATAATCCGGCCACTCTAAGTGGCTATTCGTTATATGGTGAGAAATATTGAACAAATATAACCCTGCCAGATGCTAATCTAAGTTTTCCCCAAGAAAATCACTAAATACCTTTTATGGGGTCATTTAAATAAATTACATTGATAATAAGTAGTGAGATGAGTCCCTTTATTCACACTAAATACAGAACTGGATATTCTAAATGTTGCTATATCAAATGACAAGTGCTTCAGGATTTGAAATTCACCAAGTTTTTTTCTAAAAGAAGAACAGACAATGGTGGCTGGGAAGATGCCAACCAAACGGTCCCTTCCAGTGTCACTAGAACAGAGGGGACAGTATGAAGCAGACAGAGGATCCTTGAACACACTGCACTTTAAAGCAAAAGTCCACGTAGCTCACTCATTCCAAACCATGCACCAAATTCTTCCGTCAGCATATATTTCAAATTAAATCCAAATCTGACTGTACCGCTTTCGCAAGCTTCACACCGTGCTCGTAAGTGAGAGGTTTCTCTTTCATATACAGCAAACGGGCCAAGGTTTTGGGGTCATCGCGGAGATCAATCTGGCAAAACAAACAAACAAACAAACAAACAAAAACAAAACAAACAAACAAAAAAAACCCACGCGTGATAAGCTTACTTATTTTTTTAGGCTAAGTAGATATTTTAAACCGTGATATGGTAGAGATTCTCCCCACCACCACTTTACATCTATGAAGTTGCCGACTGACTTTTCTTTAAGGAGGTGCATACATACACATGCCCATATTACATCGAAAAAATAAAGGGATTTCTTTGTAAATGTCAACATCAGGTTTTCCATGTGCTTTCTTCTCCAAAAGCAATTCCCCCGGGGGCTAGACTCACTCTAATAATTCTGTGGTTGTTTCAGGCGTTTTTGAAATTTCCTACTTATTTTTAGATCCCACTTACAGGATATTACAATGATTGATCAGTCTTATTACCTTGCAGTGATGCCTCATTTGATCCCAAATTATATTACTCATTTCTTAATAGTCTATTTCCTGGCTGTGAATACATCTTTGTCTTCACCCTCATGGGGATAAAGATTTGTCTCCTATGAGGATATTTTAAGGAATGTTGATGCAGACTTGGAAGGCATATCCTAAAGAGGAATTTCCAAAGGTCTACCTAAGGAATGATCATTAATCTTTTCAAAGGTAGAACTACTTTGAAAATAGCCTGTATGTTGGGATTAGTTTTCATAATTTAAATAAATATTTTAGTTGCTTTACAATCTCACTGTGTTGGGGTGTCGGGTGGCTCGGTTGGCTAAGCATGTGACTTTGGCTCAGGTTGTGATCTCACGGTTTCTGAGTTCGAGCCCCACCTCGGGCTCTGCACTGACAGTGTGGAACCTGCTTGGGATTCTCTCTCTGCTCCTCCCCCACTCCCTCTCTGTCTCTCTCTCTCTCTCTCTCAAAATAAATAAATAACTAAACTTAAAAAGATCTCAATGTGTATGTGAACCTATGCACACATGAATGGGTATAAATGTGACTTTTAAAGAAAAACCGAAATATTTATACATTAGAGTACCATTTATAAGCCAATTGCTCTGCTTTAGCGATCTGTGGGTTTTTTCTTTTTGGTCTATTTATTTAAAAAATTTTTTTTAAATTTATTTTGAGAGAGAGTACATGCTCGTGGGGAAGGGGTAGAGAGGGGCAGAGAGAGAGGGAATCCCCATCAGGCTCTGTGCTGTCAGCACAGAGCCCAGTGTGGGGCTCGATCTGACCACGACCTGAGCCAAAACCAAGAGTTGGATGCTAAACCGACTGAGCCACCCTTGTGCCCCTCTTTTTTGGTCTTGATTGTCCAATGTAGTGCCACCAGTTATAAAAGAGGCGCAAATCTCACAGAGAGGTTTATGTCCTGTCACATATTTTGGCAGCAAGGATCTGGGCTCTGTCAGTGTGGTCAAACATCATCATCTGGAATTAGGGTAAAAGCCTGCTTTTAAACAATTCTCTTTCAGAGTAGAAGCATTAACTATACTCTGATTTTTGGATGTGTTCATCTTCTGTCCATATCTTCTCTAGGAAATGCTTTTACTATTTTTAAAAATTTCTCTTTTCGGTCAGAATATAAAAGGAGAAATAGAAAACAGGAACCTATGAAACAGATAATAATAAAACCCTTCCATATTATTACATTTCTGTGGCTTTGGATAGTAATTTAGCAAAGAACAAAATCCTTTCAAAATTATAAGAAGGAGGAACAATCTTGAACACATTTGTGCAATTGGCTTCCTGTTGGTAATTCAAATTATAGAACTTTATTAGCTTTCAAAACATTTTAAGGCCCTTTACAGCCACAGGTTTGTTTATCTAATACATCTGTTTTTAACTTCTTTCCTAAGATCCAAAAGACCAAGAGGTTTAAAGAGAACAGAGAAGAGTGAATTTCTGTCTTTCTCCAGTGGCGTTATGGAGCTCCTGGAGTAATGTGCCCATTTGGACTTTTGGGGTCACTTTGACATCCATACCTATTCTGTGACTTTCAAACAATTGTAGATTTCAGATATAAAAAAAAAAAAAAGATTAGGTAATTAGCGCGATCGACGTCCGCACCTCGTTCCTCTGGCTCAGGACTGGAGAAGGGTGTCTACTTCAAAAAGTACTTTGTTACTTAAAAATAAAGAGCAGAGGGATTAATTTTTAAAGATCACATCAAAACCTCCTCTTCGTGTAAATAGCTCTATTGTTCTTTCGACCACGAGCTAAATAATCATGCAGATCTTAGGCACGGCTACTTCTGGGGTTGATACCTCGGACACACTCTTCCCTAGTGTTGGTGAAATAGGCTGTTCAAGAGAAGCCTGGTCTTTCCTTTTTTGCTGCCCTCCTGCCCTGCCCACCACACCTCGCCATCACCCGCCTCTAACCTGGGTCCCTATGAGGACGTAAGGCACGTGAGGCATGCAGTCCTTCAGCTCCGGGACCCATTCCTCCTGGACGTTGTGGTAAGAGGCAGGATTTACGACAGAGAAGCAGATCAAAAACACATCTGTGTTGGGGTAGGAGAGCGGCCTCAGCTGGTTGTAGTCCTCCTGCAGGTAGAGCAAAGAGTTTGTACAGACTCGGGAAGGCGGGCCCTACGTGCTTGAGTGTTCAGGGCAAGATTCCACCACAGCTCCCCGTGACCTGCTCCTGCTCCCGCCCTGGGATCTGGTGGTTCCCTATAGGCATTGCTAGAAACAAAGGAGCCATCAGTCAGAAAAACACCTTTTTGCTGTGTATAGAGGTTGTAAATAGCAACCCCCTCCAGTTTCAAAATTAAAATTTATTTATTTATTTTGTGAGAGAGAGAATGCACACGCTCATGTGCGTGTGCACCAGCGGGGGATGAGGGAAGGATAGAGAGAGAGAAGGAGAGAAGAGCGAGAAGGAGAGAGAGAATCCCAAGCAGGCTCCATGCTGTCAGGACAGAGCCTGACATGGGCTCAAACTCACAAACTGTGAGATCATGACCTGAGCCAAATCAAGAGTTAGATGCTTAACTGACTGAGCCACTCAGGTGTCCCGTAAATATCTTCCATTTAGGAAAAACTTAGGAAGCAATTTTTTAAGGAGCTTTAGTGAGATAATTTACATACTATAAAGTTCACCCATTTAATGTGTATAATTCAATAAGGATTATTACAGTTCCCCGTTGCATTGTGCTGTATTGAATGGAGTTGTGTTGTATTGAATGTGGATTTAAATTAGTGTGCAATCGGCTAAGGCACAGCAGTTCTCTTCTTACACAATTTTTAAAAATTCCATGCAAATTTAATTTAGAATAAGCTAGCTGTAAATGTAAAGCAAAGAGTTGCTGCCAAATCAGACGGCACAATTTTGTAGAAATATATTGGGTGAGGGTTGAGAGTTCAGAATTCGGGGTTTCCTGTGAAGTCTACCTAGAGGCCACAGTGTGGCCTAAATAATAAAATACCAGATTGATTCTTCTTTCCCCAGGTTTCAAACCAGAATATGTTCTGGTTGGAGAGTTCTGGCTTACGTAGGTTGTTTATGTATATGCTGTCAGAGCAGAAGAAGATAAAGACAAAGTAAAACATTGGAACATCTCACCTTTGGGAAAGTGGCAGCAAGTAACTTTCACCGTATGTGAAATGTTCTAGGAGGTTCCGAGGTAAATCCGCTATTTCAATATAACGTTTATATTTTCGTAGAATTTAGTAACACATAAGCCAAAAGTAATTTTATGTGTGTGTATACTTGATATTACATAAGTATACACTATGTATACATACATATCTGCACACACCACAATATGACATACTTGTCATACACACCATGGATCGTTCATATATATATGCACACTACGTACATACATAGGGCAACCAAATCTGTATGTTCACACTTACCACATACACATAGGCATGTGCAACATAGCTATTCATTTACTAGGGTCCTGACTCCTCTTCTTAACATGAAAAAACATCATTAGACTCATATATGCTCGTTGCAATTCAAATATGTAATCTCTAATAGTTTTTCCTCTCTTCCTAGAGGAAGCCATGGTTTAACCGTATCCTTTTGAATATTTTATATTTATTTACATATGTAACAGACATGTGTTCATTTTAAAAAAGATAAATTGATTACATAGTTCATATTGTTGTATCCTTTGATTATATGTGTGTGTGTGTATATATATATATATATATATATATATATATATATATAAAGTGTTTATTTATTTTTGAGGGAGAGTGAGAAAGAGAGTGTGAGCAGGGGAGGGGCAGAGAGAGAGAGGGAGACACAGAATCTGAAGCAGGCTCCAGGCTCTGAGCTGTCAGCAGAGCCCGACACAGGACTCGAACCCACAAACCATGAGATCATGACTTGATCATGGTTCTGAGCCACCTGGGCGCCCCTTGTGTCCCTTGATTTTTTTAACCTTAATAGGTCATGGATATTTAAAAATATCAACCTTGCTATCTTTCTACTGAGTCTCATGATGTCTTTATAAAAAGGGAGTACACATATATATGTACACGTGTGACTAGAAGGAAGTCCTTTAGTGGGTTATGTGGCATCTCTGGTCAATGAGCATGTGCTGATCTCTGATTCTGTTTAGATACTCCAAGTACCCAGCCCACAGGGAATCAGTACACATGGCCGCAGCCATCACTCTTGCTAACACTACTAAAACCTAAGCAGAGGTGTTTATTTACTTATTTATTTTTAATGTTTATTTATTTTTGAGAGAGAGACAGAGTGCAAATGGGGGAGAGGCAGAGAGGGAGACCCAGAATCTGAAGCAGGCTCCAGGCTCTGAGCTGTCAGCACAGAGCCCGATGTGGGGCTCGAACTCACGAACCGCGAGATCCTAATGTGAACTGAAGTCGGACGCTTAACCGATTGAGCCACCCCGCCGCTCCTAAGCAAAGATTTTTAGTTACCCAAACAAAATGCAGCATAAGATGGCAAGGATGCTGAAAAATCCAAGTCCTAGAAAATAAACTAAAAGAATATAAAAAAATCACGGATTGTGGCTCATTTATCACTTTTCTATTAAAGCAAGTAAGTAGGAGCTGGGTGCATTGCTGAATAAACACTGGTCACAGTGGACAGCTGGGCCCGGCCTACTGGCTGCATAGCAGCTGAATTGTGCCCGTGCATGTGTGTGCGTGTATGTGGTGGTGGTGATGGTGGGGGAGGGGGGGCGGTGACAGGGCAGTGGGAAAGTGGACAGCTCATTTCTTGTCACTCTCCCCTTCTCTTTACCCAACGAGCCCTGTAACCAAAACTTCTTGCCCCTGGTCTCTGCACTGCTTTCCTTACTCTCTGGGGGTTTCTGTTAGAGGGGAGCTGTGAGGCTGACAAGCTAAGAACTCTCCTTCCCAGGCCACAATCTACAGCTGCTCATGATACCCCACCTGCCCTTTCCCACTTCATCTTCCCATCTGGATTGTGATAAATGGAGCAGGGACCATCCTGGCTTTTGTTTTGTTTTGTTTTGTTTTCCTCATGCCCTGCTTCTACTCTGTCCACAGCGAACATTCCATAAATGCCATTGACTGATTGGATGACACCAGGTTCTCCGCAGTGAATTGCCAATGAACACATGGCTTTTCTGTGGGGCATTTATTGCAGGGTTTTCTTTAGAATCACCTGGGGAGCTTTAAGACCATCCTGACCCCCTGCTGCCTCTCTCCCCACACTCCGGGACCAATTAAATCACGATTTGTGGAGAGTGGGCCTGGGTAGCTGGGCATTCTGATATAATTGGTTGGAACTGGCATGGAGTTGAGAACAAATGATTTGCATTATCTTTATCTTCGTCACTGAGGATGGATCAAGGGCTTATTACGAAGGGCCAGGCATTGTTTCAGGCACTTACGTGTCTTGAATCCTTACTAGCACCGGAGACATGGCAGCATCAACATTCATATTTCAGAGAAGAGGAACGTAAGTTCAGAGAAGTTCAGTAGTGAACGAATGTCTCAGAGCTATTAAATACTGGGATGGGCTCTTTAGCCCGAATCCAGCTCCAGCTCTTCATTGTGACCCCATTATTTGTTTCAGCTCAGAATTTTAAGCAGCAGATTAAGCATTTTTTTTGAAAATTCAGTTATCTGGATATCTTAATACGGATATATATCTTGACCTAGGAATCTAAGAAATGTTGGACCTTCAGATATAGGATCTATTTCATGGCCTGCACTTGCTAGAAATTACCAGCAGATGGCAGCAGACACTGTATATTTAAACCCTCAACGCCAACCAACAAAATTGGCGTTTTCAGAAGGGTCACTACTGGATCAGGTAGGAACAAATAACTGGTGGTCTGAAAGGATCATGTTTATCTGATTTTTTACCCAGAAGCCATCAAAGGAATTCTGCTTACATTCTGGAAAAGTTAGGAAGACCAGGGTTTGCCTGTGGGACTGTGGGTGGGCATGGGAGAAGAGTTTGGGTGTTTTTGATCATTTACCCTCCTGGCAGGGTAGCCAAGTCTCTCAGCTGAGTGACTTCTGACCTTCGCCTTTAGTGGGCTTTATCTTGCTCTGTGTTCTGGATATCTCTCCTGTGGAAAGCTTAGTCCAGCTGTGTAACTCTGGGGTGCCAGGGTGGCTTAGTTGGTTGAGCATCGACTTTGGCTCAGGTCATGATCTCACCGGTCATGAGTTGGAGCCCCTTTGAAGGAGGTTCACACCTGGACCGGCAGGACTCCCGTCGGCCCCCATTTGCCACAGGCTGTGGCGATGAAATGTGGCTGAGCGTTCAGCATTAATAAAGGCAAGTGTCCTCGTGAGATGGAGGGCTGGGTGCTGGGAGGCTGGGGGATTTGAATTTGTATCAGCTGATGAGTTTTTCTCAACAGGGCACATTCCGAGCCTGGGTTGGATGACCACATGTTGGGATGATGGGAAGGGGCTCTGGGAAATGGATCGATGGTCTAGCTGGTATTTCACGCCCCCCATTCTCATGTCAAAGCTGAGAATGGAAGACCAGTCTTGAAAGCTTCTTGAGGAGACAAGGTGTTACTCTAAACTTGCGACTTGCGTGGGGCTCTGGAGGGCTAAAATGGGCAAGGAGGCTGGCTGGCTGGGGGTCTCAGGGGATAGGGAAGGATTTGGGGCAAGGTGGGCTCTTGAGTACTTTCCACCAACTTTACCCCAAAGGCAGGAGACTGGTTTGAAGGCAGATCTGGTGCTCTTGGATTGGGCAACTATTAAGAAACTACAGCTCAGGGACAGCCTCATCAGATGGCCAAACACCCTCCACATGTGTCTGGAAGAGCCACGGCATGATGGCCCAGGTGGGGAGCAAAGTGAAATTATTTGACCAGTCCTCCTCAGACCTTAGGCACACTCGAGTCGTGTTAATGTGCAGCTTCTCATGCAGCAGCAGGTCTGGGGCGAAGGCCACCGATTTATTTCTGACAAGCTTCCAGGTGACGCCGATGTCGCTGGTCCAGGGACCACATGTTGAGGGACAGGAGAGTTGCACTGAGTCTCCCCTAACCCCACCGCAGCCCACACCCACATTAAATTGGATGTAGAATTCGGCTTCAAAGTCCTCCTGGGCTTAGTGACATTTATCCCAGATGTTAGCACATGTCTCATTTTTGGATTCTCCCATCAAGTACACTCCTATCTGTCAGGCTTGGTTTGGGAAACGTGGGTAACATCCAGAGGGTGGGAGTGTAGCATAGTACTTAGGAGCATGGGCTAGGGGGACGCATTCTTTGGGTTCCAATCCCAGTACTGCCTGTGACTACTCTGTGACGCTGGGTAAGTTCTCTCTGCCTCAGTTTCTTCGCCTGTAAAATGAGGTCACCTGTAAAATGAGGTGCTTGCCCCATAGGGCTGTTTGAGAAGAAAACGTGTTAGTATGTGTAGACCGCTTACAGCAGCGTCTTGGATGTATTAAGTTCTTTGGTGGTCAAGAGTCCGTCTTGTCAACAACGGCTGTAGTGTCCCTACCCTCATTGGCTCCTGGGGCTGAACCCGAAATTAACTTTTTCTAAACTGAGTAGTAAAGAGACCCAAGTGCTTGCATACTCTGATTGCACCTCTGAATCAATGTCTCTACGGCTCTATTTTTTTTTTATAATTTGAGAAGAAATAAGTTTGTGTCCTAAGGTTACTTTTACCAATAACTTGTCACGTGAGCAAACTTCTTTCACATCCTCCAAATTGCACACTTCTAAAACCACGTTAAGATGCATGTGAGCAAGAAGGTTGCGTTGCTTATTGAGGAAAAACATTTGTGTTGAGGCTTTAGGCAAAGCCTAGAGTTTGTTTTAGGCAAACTTTCCATGGAGGATCCATGGAGGATGCCAGGTTCTGTGCTCTTGATGGCCCCATTGGGTCAGCCGATAGCAAAAGGGAAGGCTCGTGTCCTTCCAAGTGGACCCTGGGTTGCCATTAATGGACCCCAGCTGTACTTGTCTCCCTGCCTGGCCACTTGCCTCTTTAAGCCCTTGGGGGCCAAGGGGCTTCAGAAATCTGGGCAGGTGAAGACAAGCAGTGTGTAGTCTCAGCTGAGGGAGGGGTGTGGCTGATGGCCTTTCTGTTCCCACACTTCCACGGTCACGGGTGACAGCTGAGCTGCTGGGGGCTGTGGTTTCTCCGCGTCATCCTGTGCTTGCTGACAAATAGCACTGCATCGTGGGGGGCCTGTGTGCAGAGAACCTGGGGGTTCACCCTGCTGAGAAACGGGGCTCCTGACACCAGGAGATCCTCATTCTTCCCTGGAAGTGCTGCCTTTGAGATATGTCTATCCTGGAGTTGGGTCTGAGAGGCCACAATCTGAGCAGACCTTCACCCACATGGCTCGTGTGCCCACCGAGAGCGGGAGGCAAGATGCCTCACTGCGGTGGCTGGTTCCACTCTATGTGGCCGGCAGCAGGGTGGGAAGACGCCTGGCTCTGAGCCATGACCCGGGACACACCGGTTCGGCATTCCTCAGCTGGCAAATGCCCAGGCTTTGCCGCGGCGTCCCCACCCCGGCACCCTTGTCGTCCCCTTAGTCTCTAATGACGCACTCGAAATGGACTGGCCTGCAAGTACGTCATGGAAAAGTTGGCTCTGGGATTCTTTGTAGCTGAGCCAAAGATCTGAGCCAAAGATGGGCCGTGCAGCACGACCTGGCGAGACCTAGATAGGTTTGGCTTTATGGGCCTGGCCTTCTTGCCTCTCCAGCATCAGCTAGGGGGTAACCTGCAGAGTCAGCCTGCGAACAATCCCTCACGTTGCCTCACTTCACGTTTGGGATTCCACCTAATAGAGGAACTCTTTGTTTTCAAAGGATTCCACTTGAAGTCCCAATATTTGTTTGCTTCAGGGATTCGGGGCGGGAGCTAATTTTAATAGCAGCCGCCATGTGCTGGCCGTGTATGCATGTGGCTTCATTATAGACCGTCTGTGGCGAATGCTTGGCAGGCTCGTGAAGGGCCAGGAGCACGTCCGAGGAGGGCCTGGTGGGGCTGCAGTGGTGTCCGGGGCAGACTGGACATAGCAATGTGGACGGAGCCGGGTGCGACCGTTTTTGTCTTGGGCTGACTCTGAAGGCAGAAGTACTGAGTTCCTATCACATTTCCGTTCAGAACCTGTGCCTCTTGAGGTTGTTTTCATCAACGCTGACCCACAGTGAGCTCAAGGCACAGAGGAGGGACACTACTCCTTGGTTTACTCATGTAGGAAAATCGAATGATTCACAGCAAGACAGAACTCTATAGTTGGTTTCAGAGACTTATCTCCTTTTGTGCGGTTCGGGAATGAATCAGTTGGTTGTGAGATCACCTCTCTTTCTTCTTAGTAACTCTGGCCATATGAGTATGTTTGAATTAGTTAAATGTTCCTTGAGCATGTGACCTCAGCGACATTTGCTAGAACATAACTCAGGATGATGGATTATCCTGCCTGAGGCTGGGAATGGAAATTTGGGGATCATGCTTGTAAGTTAAAGCTGTTACAAAGCCTTGTTGGCAGAGTTGTAGGACCATGGGAATCCACTCAGGTTAGGGTTGTTTTCTGCTGCAGCCTCTGAAGGGTGAGGAGCCATGCTTCGACCACCAAAGACTTCCAGAGTCGTGTTTCTCAAATTTTTATTGCATACGGATCATGTGGGGATCTTCCTAAGATGAATTTTCAGATTCAGTAGGCTGGGGGGTGGGGCCTGAGAATCTGCATTTCTAACAAGCTTCCTGGTGATGCCGATGCTGCCGGTGGGTGGGCCGCACTTTGAATGGCAAGGTTCCGGAACAGTGATTCTGACGATACGGTGTTCCGACCAGCAGCAGCAGCACCAGGAAATCTGTTAGACGTGCAAATTCTTGGGCCCCATTCCAGACCCGTAGAATCAGAAATTCTGAAAGTGGGGCTCAGGGGCTGGGTTTTAACAGGGTTCACAGGTGATTCTGACGTCTGCTCAAGTTTGAAAACCACCATTATCCTGCAAAATGAATTGCATGTCACCCTTTAGTGTAACACACTCCAATATTTAACACTGCTTTACTGCTGGGAGGTCTCCCTTGAGTCTAGCCTCCCATCATTTAGCTTAATTACTCCAGATCTTTTAGGCCTTCTTGAAGTCGTCTATTAAAAGTCCTAATCAGGGGCGCCTGGGTGGCGCAGTCGGTTAAGCGTCCGACTTCAGCCAGGTCACGATCTCCCGGTCCGTGAGTTCGAGCCCCGCGTCGGGCTCTGGGCTGATGGCTCGGAGCCTGGAGCCTGTTTCCGATTCTGTGTCTCCCTCTCTCTCTGCCCCTCCCCCATTCATGCTCTGTCTCTCTCTGTCACAAAAATAAAAAAAAAAAAATAAACGTTGAAAAAAAAAAAATTTTAAAAAAAAGTCCTAATCATAGAATTTTAGGGCCTAGAAGGAACTTTAAGATGTGTCCTGACTCCTTTTCCCCATGCTGCATGCTCCCCTGTGAACCCTGTCCACCTTTTGAGCTTTCAAAGGAGCTGGTGGAAAGCATTAGAGTCAAAGTTAAGTTGAAGAAGTATCTACAACCCACTTGTTGTGATATTTTATCAGTGCCCATCACTTCACCTCTGTCGGAGGTTTGGATCATTCTACTTCCTTCAATTTGGAGTTTAAAGATATTTCTATACTGCCTTAGAGCTTCAACTCCTATACTCGTGTTATTTAAAATTTTTTTCTAAAAAGGACAGCAGTGGGAAAGAATAATTAAACTCTATAGGCGCTTTTAAACAGTTTTATTGGATTTGAAATTAAACAGAGGCCTGGGGAGGTTGCTCCGGGGACAGTGAATGCACAGAAGCTAACAATTGTCAGGGGTTGCTATAGAAGAGGGGAGCGTGGGGACACAGGGAGCTTTTCAGAAGGCAAGAGGCTTCAGAGTCAGGCAATAATCCTTGCCGCACGGAACTTTTCAAACTAGATTATATTCATAAACTCTGACTACGGGAGTGAAGGGTGTAAACTCCTCTCTCTATCAGGCTGTGAGTTTCTGATGAATGGCGACAGCCTAATGACTCTACGACTGAACGAAAGTAGGCAAATCCAGTCCAAACAGCAGTGTACCTCTATTGCCAGGAGGCTTTCTGGTGGAGGCACAGTTAAGCAGGAGGTGCCTGGAGACCCTTGTACTTTGACTAGAGGAGCCAAACCAATTTTCCCATTTGGGCATTTGGAGCATCCTTTCTTAGTTGAGTGTCTTGATATTGAGGTGAGAAGTCTCTTTCCCCACCCAGTTCCTGAGAGTAGCTGGCTACAACAGCCATCTGCAAACAAAGGGAAACTGGACACTCTTAGGAGTCTTGAGTCTGGTGCAAGATTTTCCAGTTCCCCACTGCCCGGGCCTGCCCAGCATCAGCCTCTGGTGTCCCACAGACATTTATACGTGGTCCTTGCAAATGCACACAGAAATCCCAAAGAGAATTCCATTTATTCTTAGTTTTCCTAGTGGAGAGTTTTCAAGTTGAGCAAAAAGACATATCTCCAGATAATTGTGGGAAAAAGGCCCAGACAAATGCATAACTACAAAGAACAATTAGCAGGAAACTCACAGTGGGAAAGAGCCTGGTGAACGTTCACTCCAAAGGACTTAAGATGTATGAATTTGGACAGACTGAACAACCCGCTGATTTTGACCTAAATAAATGACCCAATGGTAACAAGAGCTCTATGAAAGAAATTGGGCCACGGCCATCAATTGCTTAACCACTTTGCCTCCAACCCATGAATTTATAACATTAGAAGCCTTTCAGAGTGGAGTGTGGGGTGTGAGGAAAGAAAGGTAAGGTGGCATTTTCATCTAAGTAGGGCATGTGCTGACTGAATCAGTGTTGAGGGTTCTTTCTAGTCTATGGCCTTACGTAATTGGTTCGTTACATTCTCCAACCTGAAGGCATCTCTCACAGAGTGAGAATATTTCAAGAATCTCAAGAGAATTTAGAGTCAACCTCCAGTTGTGCAGGGGTTGACCCTCACTTCTGGAAACCATTCAGGATCCTGGTTTTTCTTCTTTCCAGCACTTAATCCCTCTCCCGTGCTCCCCTCCCCCCAACCCGCCCACCCCCCATCTCTTTTTGGACCTTTCCACAGCTCGTTAGGCAATTCAAATAACGGCTGGGCAAAGAGTATAGCATGAAAAAAAAATGAGTGAAACTAATATGTATAAAATTGACTCATTAATCCTGAATCTGGCATCGGTATGGACAGGAAGAAATTGAGACTCTTGGCAAATGTGTTATTTTGGTTACTGATAACTGTCCATCAATGAATTGTTACTTGCCTATCAACACCTCGAGTAACGTTTCTTTGAGTTAGTTTTTTTGTGATTATAAATGTTTTTACGATATGAAGAATGTGCCTTTAGTTTCACTTAGACAGACCATAAATTTGCCCCGAATGATCAGACAATGTAATATCTGTACTGCTAGTCCCCCCTGTGCCTAGCCAAATGGATCATTCTCCCCACTCCCAAACCCTTGATGAATCAAAACAGCAAAAACGTACCTGTCCTGCCGTGTCATACAGTCCGAGCAAATGTTGCTTGCCTCCCACTGTCACAGTCACTAGGGGAGAAGAGAAGAGGAGAGTCCATAAATGCGAGCTTCCATCAGGAGGCTTCACACGTCTCCATGCCAACATCTTCCTGGGAGGCAAGGATAAGCATATGCCTCACCCATGTATATTCTAAACCAAGCCGACAGCATGATTTGCAAGTGAAAGGCAACCTTGGCCTGCAGTGAGAGCAGATGAGCTCAGCCAAGTCCAAATTTCTCAACTGAGATGAATATCACTTGTGCCACTAGGACACTCTGTAGGCTACTCATCGATCCCCATTAGGCCCTGGAATATCAAGATCCTGAAGCAAAAGGATGCTGGACCCTTTCTTGGTTAGGGTATTTTTTCCTTTTCCTTTTTTTTTTTTTTTTTTTTTTTTGTTGGAGCCACCTTTCAGGATACAGAATCGTGTAAGCAACTTCTCCGTTTGAACTCTCTCTGCTTCTGTCTGTCCCTGAAATATTGATTAAGCCACGAAAGCACAGAATAGTAGCCCACTGACATAGTTTAGAGTCTATAAGGCAAAGCTAATAATGAAACGAGAAGGGCTTCACCTTCATTTTAAAAAGGTTATTTTGTTTTGTTTTTTTTTTATTAAAAAAAAAAAATTTTTTTTAATGTTTACTTTGGGGACAGAGACAGAGCATGAATGGGGGAGGGGCAGAGAGAGAGGGAGACACAGAATCAGAAGCAGGCTCCAAGCCATCAGCCCAGAGCCTGACACGGGGCTTGAACTCACGGACCGCGAGATCGTGACCTGAGCTGAAGTCGGAGGCTTAACCCATTGAGCCACCCAGGCGCCCCTGGTTTGTTTTGTTTTTAAATTGAATAGTCCAGTGCGTTAGCCCAACTGATTTATTACGATTTGGAACCTCAGTTGCCAGAGGAGATGTTGCACGGGTTCGCTTTCACATACCTAAAGGGTGCATATAGAGGGAAAAGTGGGCAGTTTGATTTACCCAGCAGGTTCACTGCCTTGCCAAGCAATTGTGGCCAAACGTGAGAAGTGATATAGGGACACCCACTACTCTGTACATGTCTGGAAATGAAATAAAGTCTCATCTTGAAACTCAACTCAGATTGAACACATGCAATGCAAAAGCAATACAATTCTCATGATGAATGAAAAGAGCCAATTTAAATTCCAGCCCCTCCCCCCTCCACCCCCCCCCCCTCCGTTTAATCTCTTTTTAGAAAAAGAAAGTAAAGTATGTGGGAGAATGTGATTTTTTCCCCCTACTTGATCAAAAAATGTGCAAATGCAGGGAAAGATGATTTTTGGCTCCTTCTACCCTTCGCTGTATAGGAAAGACGGACAGATGGCATAGCAACCTTTATCACTGTATCTCCTATAGAGGCTGGCCAGATTCTCCAGTCTGCTCAGAGTTGCTGATTCTGTTATGCCGTTACCTTTATTTGTTTTCAGGTTCCCGGACTACATGTATGCTAAGTACTTCTCAATGGCTCATTCTTTGAAAAGCACTTGTTTAAAAGCGCTGCCTCCCTAGACCCCAGGAACGATTTTTCTAATCTACCCAGATCAACATGGGTTCAGCTTGATAACATGGCTGTAGCCACTGCGACGAGCTTTCAAATTGTGTTTTTAAGCAGTGAACCCCGTTCCATGCATCCCTGGTGCCGATGCTGACAGAAGAGGGGGCATTCAAACATTTTTATTTCCTTTCATATTTCCAGAGCTTTGTTCTGTTATATTTTCCTCTTCCTGCATGCGTGGAGCCCAGTCAGATGTTCCTGAAATCTGCCTACATGGTTTCTTTAATGACCAAGTCACTACCTAGTCATGGATCAGGAATGAATGGAACAAATCCAGCCATTACAACATGGAATTTCCTGCCTCTGGTGAGCCCAGTACATGCAGGTCAGGGCCAGCTGTTCTGGAGACCCTCTCGGAGCCTCCCACGACCTCCAAGCCCAGAGCCATCTGTGGAGTGAGGCCCAGATGCCTAGTTATCCTCATGGCCTCTTTGGGCCCTGCATATATTCCCAAGCAATGGCACTGACCTTTGTCATGGGGGCGCTCTTGGGGTTTCCCTCCAGGCTGCTTTCCCTCAGGCCCCACCCTTCTCTCTCTGGGTACCTTTGACTGCAGGGACTTGTACCAGGCCTGTGTGAGTGCCAGCCCAGTGAGTTTGGACTGTGGAATGAGAGTCTGGGCGTAGTTTTCCCTTCTGTCTGTCCTTCTCTCACTCAAGGGTTGATCGGGTTCCTAGACCATGCTCAGTGTTTGGTGTGGAAAGACCAGATACAGTTCCTCCTGTCATGGGGCCTGGGGAGGAGGGGTTTAGTGGCAAAGCCTGGGCACCGCGCAATGTAGTAAATGCTATGTTGTAGCATGGAAGGGTGTGGGAGCACACAGCGGGGGTATTACTGTATCACTATGCATGTGTGCATGTGTGTGGGTGCTGGTGGCGTGTGGGAACATGCAGGGGGCCCTACTGCATGTGTGTGCATGTGTGTGTGATGTGTGCGTGCACACACCCCCCACGCACCTTCTCTGCTGGAGCTTCATCAGAGAAGGCTTTCTGGAGGACATGTCTAAGCTGAGTCCCACGAATGGCCAAGAGTTGCCCAGGGTGCACTGGGGAGGGGCAAGGGGTGGTTCACCTGCTACCCAGGGTGCACTGGGGGAGATGGAGCCCCATAGGTGAGCATGGAGGGCTGTCCTGACTCACTAATTTAGACATTTTTGCTGAAGGCTTTGTTAAGCTATGAAATCCAGAGTTCTTTTCTCCAGAGAAAATGAAAGAGAAGGAACTGAAATAATTTCCTTGTGTTAAGGCAAAGTGGTGGGAGGAGAGAGGGTGGCATTTTTTGGGCGGAAGCCGTGTTGGCTTTCAGCTTTGCTGTGTAGGGACTGTCTAGTCTGTGTGTTTGGTCAGCCCTGGTAGAAAGAATCCTAAAGAAAGGGGCAGAGCCCCTGGAAGGCGCTGTTATTCTCTCTTTTCTGCCTTCCTATTCTCCTATTCTATTGGAAGGAAGATGAGTGGATCACACAGATGATTCTAGGGAAGACCGAGGGACAGATCCGAGCATTAATCACGCCTTGTGGAGATTGCAAATGGCTTTGTGAGTCCGTATCTCAACGTAGTAGTGGATGCCTTATTGCTTGCTATCCTGTATCCTACAAAGTTCCTTGATTTGGAAACAAATCAGTCACAACAGCACAGAAGGAAGACATGCCCCAAAATGCTAATAGTAAATGTAGTGAGGTTGAAAGAGCAGGATCTTTTAAGTCAGATGGTTCTGTGTTCGACACCTGTCTCTGCCATTCACTATCTGAGTGACCTTCGGAAAGCCACCTAACATCTCTGAGCCTCTCCTTTCTCATTTGTTAAAAATGGGAATAACATCACTTCCCAAAGAGAGCAAATTAAATGAGAAAATGCCTGGTACAGAGGCTGGCCCATAGTGAGTGCTCCACAATTGTTACCTTCCCTCCTCGACAGATCTTTCCTGAACCTTTAGTAACGACAAGAGCCAGTCTGCGCTGCTCCACTGTATACGCAGTGCATATTAACTGGCACAAAATTTCATGATATTTGTGAATTACTGGTCACTTTCTACCCCAGATGATAGCTGTTTAGATCTGTGTCTTGTATCTCCTACTGGATCGGAAGACCCTTGAGGACAGACTCTCCATGCTTCACATCCTGCAGAACACACAGCACAGTTGCTGGTATATGCAACAGATGCTTAACACACAGTATAGGAATGGAGCACCAGAGGTGACTCAGGCAAAAGAAAGTCCTTCCAAATGTGCAGAGCCGCGCGCGCGGCTAGAAGCTCTCTGGCAAGACACTAATGCTGGGAAGCGCCTGCAGCCAGCAAATCTGCCTGGCAGACAACGTCAGGCTAAAATCCCAGACCACCTTCTATTCTTGGAGCTATTAGAGTTGTTTACTGAGCTTAGAGAGGCTTTCAAGAGAATGGGTCAAAGGACCTGCTAAGGGCTCAGATGGTTCTCTCAGTAGAGTGTGAAAAGTTGTCAGTGACCTGTTAAGTATGTAAAATGAAGGCTGTCTTCTCCAAATCCATTAAACTCTTTGCTTCTTTGTGTTCCTCTGTGCAGATCGGAGTGGTTAATTTTGTGAGCTGGAAGAGGTGCTAATAAAGTCTAAGTCAGGGGTTTGCTCTCTGGAGGGTCGGCTAGCTTCACCCAGTCAGGCTCTGAGCCTTCTCCTCTTGACATTTAGTCACCTCCTGGCACTGAGTGGATGAGGAAGTGTTGGCCATTCCCCGTAAACCAGCTCAAACCGCCAGCCCAGCCCAGCACTAGGAATCTGATCCAACGTCCCTCCCCCTGCTATGTGGTGGACTGGAAGGTCTCATCTGCCAAGAGCAGTCTTTTGAAGTCAATGTGATGAATATATGATGAATCCAAAGGACTGGAATGGTGAAAATTCCAGGTCAGGAGGGAGCTTCCGTTCCTTTCCCAGCACATGCCCTGCTCTCTGCATCGCTCATGTTGAGCGTGCTCTCTTGGAGGAGGTAGGATGAGGCAGATCTGAAGAGGTGTGTGGATGTGATACCTTAAAGGTGCTGTTTCAGAGGAAGAAACACTAGAGGATATACATGGCAGGAAACAGAATTTTAGGCAAGTTAAAAACATGGCTCTCAGCTAAATATAGGATGAAGATATGTCAAAGTTTTATTAACTCATTGATGAGAGAACTAGTAAGATGATAAATCTTGCACAAGGAGCATTTTGAAGAGCTGACATTTATAGGTACTTAAAAAGCAAAATGTTGACATGAGGTGACTAGCTTCACTAGGAGACTGAATATTGTCCTATGGAAAAGATAACCTGGGGTGTTCTCTTTTCTACTGAACAGGAATTATTTGCATGTCTACCTGACAAGATTTACAAGTTAACATGCACCTTCAGACCATCTCAACTTTTAGTTAATAGCAGGATCAAACAAAGGTACATTCCCCTGGATTATTAATGCCTGGGGGGAGGGTGCTAACCACTGTCCCGGCATGACAGCAGAAGGACAGTTTCATGCTCTTGGCCTTATATCCAAGCTTCAGAGGAGTTCTGCTCATGTCTGAGTTCAAGTTCATACTTTGTGACTCATTTGGTGAGATATGGGGCAAGCCGGTAGGTCTCTATCACCTGGAAATGAACAAATTGCGTTTACCCTAAAGGGGTATAAAAACTCTTTCTTGGGAATGCATGCTGGTGCAGCCACTCTGGAAAACAGTATGGAGGTTCTTCAAAAAACTAAAAATAGATCTACCCTACAACCCAGCAATTGCACTACTAGGCATTTATCCACGGGATACAAGTGTGCTGTTTCGAAGGGACACATGCACCCCCATGTTGATAGCAGCACTATCATCAATAGCCAAAGCATGGAAAGAGCCCAAATGTCCATCAATGGATGAATGGGTAAAGAAGATGGGGTGTATGTGTATATATATGTGTGCATCCACACATATATATATACACATACATACATACCTACAATGGAGTATTACTCAGCAATCAAAAAGAATGAAATCTTGCCATTTGCAACTACGTGGATGGAACTGGAGGGTATTATGCTAAGTGAAATTAGTCAGTTAGAGAAAGACAAAAATCATATGACTTCACTCGTATGAGGACTTTAAGAGACAAAACAGATGAACATAAGGGAAGGGAAACAAAAATAATCTAAAAACAGGGAGGGGGACAAAACAGAAGAGACTCATAAATATGGAGAACAAACTGAGGGTTAAGGGAGGGGTTGTGGGAGGGGGGACAGGCTAAATGGGTAAGGGGCACTAAGGAATCTACTCCTGAAATCATTGTTGCACTAGATGCTAACTAATTAGGATGTAAAATAAAAAACAAAACAAAACAAAACAAAACAAAACTCTTTCTAAGCTGTTCATAGCTAGGGGTAGTCATTACAATGGCTTGTCTTGTGTCCAGGGGGCTGCAAGAAACGGAGATTTAAATGAAAACTCTTGATTCTGACTCTCATCATGCTTGCTGACTGGACACCTTCAGCATCAGCCACTGACCTTTTCCCACTCTGAACTTTTCTGACCCTCATCCCCTGCTCTTCTTCTTTTCTGGAAGAATGTGTCTGGGACAGTGATTTACCTAGCTCCACTGGCTGCTCTCAGGTGCTGCTTACGTGCATTTGTGACCTGGTTGAAGCCTCAAAGTGTGCATGTTCATTTTTTAAGGGACCAACTCAGAAGCATCTGAGATTTCCTTCAAGTTAAAATAAGTTAGAAAACTGTATGAAACTAGAAATAAACAATACATTTTCCTAAATATGAGTTGGTTGTGAATTCCTTCCTGGTGGGTTGCAAACTTCCATTGTATATATTTCTCTTCATGTGGCTTGAAACCTTTCTCACCCATCTACGCTAGCCTATCCCAGCCAGCTCTACCCCCTTCTTTGCAAGGAATGCTTCTTGTTTGCTGAGTTGCAGACTCTCCCCACCCTCATTCCCTCCCATCCCCCCTGAAATAAAAGTTGCCTGGGGAAGTCTCTTACTTGATGCGTAAGCCTGAGGTGTTGTTCCTGCAGAATATAGACTGTGCAGAAAACCAAACAGCCTTCCTGAGAATCTGTTAGGACTCTGAACTGAGGGCTCTTTTGGGGGTTAGGTCTGCAGGTATGTCCTACAATAAGGAGAGTTCCATTGGAACAGGGTAACACATATCTGCTATACGTCTCCCATCTCCGGTCCTATTCCTTTCTCCTTTATTTTTAAAAATTTTTTTTTCAATGTTTATTTATTTTTGGGACAGAGAGAGACAGAGCATGAACGGGGGAGGGGCAGAGAGAGAGGGAGACAGAGAATCGGAAACAGGCTCCAGGCTCTGAGCCATCAGCCCAGAGCCCGACGCGGGGCTCGAACTCATGGACCGCGAGATCGTGACCTGGCTGAAGTCGGACGCTTAACCGACTGCGCCACCCAGGCGCCCCTCCTTTCTCCTTTAGATATTTAGGTATTATGAAGGGGATTTGGTTTGTAGTTGTTTCGGGTTGTACCTGCCCTGGATTTGAAGGCAGAAGAACTGGTTGGAACTGTGAACTCACTCTGAAGGAACTCTGGGGGAGCTTGAGCAAGCCGCAGCTTCCCGAAGTCTCGATTTTCTTCTTGGAAGTTTGAGGAGCAAAAGGGAGCGTGAGCAGGATGATTTTGTAGAGCAAGACTTATGCAGATGTCAGGTGGCATCACTGAACAAATGGCTTCTGAAATAACAGTACTTTTGAGAACAGAGCTTGTGGGAATGATGCTGCCTCGGTTCTGGGTTGGGGTGTGTGTTCCGGAAAGGTCTGCCCCCGCCAGTACTTGTTTGATGACGGAAGAGAAGGAGGAGGAGGAGGGGGAAGAGCTTGTTTAGTTCCAGGGCTTTTGGAACCGACTGGGGAGGCTCACATTAATAGTGTGTTCCCATCAAGGGTTTTCAAGGAATTTCAAAGAGCTGTGATTCCATGACGTCCACATCCTGGAATTTCAGAGTCCTGCTTGGCCTCGCTTTTCTTTCCACAGCATTCATTTGGTCACCACATCCTGCCAATTCCACCTGCTAGGTACCTCAGGAATGGGACTCTTCTTTAGCCTTTTTGTAGCTGTTCCCGTGCAGTCCCTCACTCCCAGCCTTGTCAGTGGCCTCCTGATCCACATCCGGCTCTCCCAGGCTCATCTGCTGGTTTTCCTTCCTGCCTTCAGAGTTCATGCAGCTATGTCTCCTGAACAGCTCCAAGATAAACTTCAAACACCTTCCAAGAGTGTACAAAGTCCTTGTAGTCTGGCCCTGGCTTACCATTCCAGCTTTCTTTTATTTCTTACCCGCCAATGATCCAATATTCATGATGCCTTTGCTTAGGCTCTTCCCCTGGAATTCTGGGAAAAGAAATTCTGGAATGCTTTCCCCACACTTGTCAGTCTGGGAAACTCCCACAGTCATAAACACACTTCCATAATTTTTTCTTGATTCCCCCAAATAACATTAAGCTTCTTTCCATGCTTTTTTGCTCAGTGGGTCATAAAGCGTTGTGTATTCTTTATTCTCACATCTCAGAGTCTAGCATGGACCTTCCATGTAACTCCATAAATATTAGTTGGGTAACTGAAAAGTGTATTATTACCATTTAAAAAAATTGAAATGTTTATTTATTTTTGAGAGAGAGAGAGAGAAAATGTGAGTGGGGGAGAGGCATAGAGAGAGGCAGACACAAAATCCGAAGCAGGCTCCAGGCTCCGAGCTGTCAGCACAGAGCCTGACGTGGGACTCAAACCCATGAACCATAAGATCATGACCTGAGCCGAAATTGGACACTTAACCAACTCAGCCACCCAGGCGCCCCCGAAAAGCGTATTAAACTCATCCCAAAATGAAGGTTTTCTCTGAGACACCTATTTTCTGCAGATGAATCTTTGGCATTTCCCAAAGAGTCACCATGAGTTTTTCAATACACTAGCAAGATGGGGTCACCAGCAATGTTGTCCTGCATGAGAGCTGGCCTACCTTGTGTAAGAGGATGCCTCGGCAATGGGGGTCCCCTGGGTGGGATCTGTGCTTGGGGCACTCTGCCACTTTTCCAGGCAACCATCATTAGCTACAGAATTGCCAGATTCTAGGCCACTGGGGCAGGACCACTGCCAACGCATCCTGAGGTTCACTAAGGCTGTGGAAGCCATTGTAGCCAGGCAGCTTGGCATTAGCCATAGAGTACAGGGGAGCTGTCTTTTAATTAAGACTTTGAGAGGAAGTGCCTGAATTATAAGTGAAGCCTGCACACAGGCTTGTGGTGGCAAACCAGAGCATGCCTTTTGCAGAATATCCTATATAAAGAGATACTTAAAAAAATTCCAGATTCTTCATAAATTGCTAAAACCCCCTCACAATTATTAAGTTTCCACTGAGGTATGGTAGAATAAATGCCTAAGATGGAGGAGGAAACTTTTCAATTTTAGCCTTTTGACTGCGTGATCTAAATGTCTCATAGTAGGCCACCAGGGGGAGCTAGTGAAAAAAAATTCCCTGGTTTCACACTCACCCCTAAGATTTTGAGAAATAGGTCCCGGGTGGGACCCAGATATCTGCATTTTAAACCAGCTCTCCAGGAGAGTGATTCAGATCTGAGCCTCTGTTCCCTCATCTTTAAGATGAGACTAATAACTCGATTACTGTAGAGAATCCCATCTGCTTTAGACGGGCGTTGTGAAATTAGGTGAGGTAATATGTGGGAAAAACGTAAAACTTACAGAATGCTGGGCAGATATTATCTTTTTGGTCATACCTGACCCACAATCCAGGAAGGAGGGAGTTTGAAAGTAGCAACAGCACGCTCCCCTCCTTGTCTAGAAGTAGTCACTTTGGAAATGCAAACACCTGGTGACGATAAAAGTGGAATAGTGTGTTCCTGTCAAGAATTTTCAAAGAGTTATTAGGCTCATAAAAATTCTATCAGGTGCCAGCCATAACTAGTTAGAAAATATGATGGAAAACATCCTTTCCACAATAACAGCAAAAACTATAAACTGCCTAGTAATGTGCAAGACCTTTCTGGAACAAAGCACTCTGTTGAGCTACCTAAAAGATGGAAATGGAGAAACACTCATGGATTTGGGTGGGAAGCTCTGTATTATAAAGATAACATGTAGGCATCCTCTATTTAATAAGTGTAAAGCGATTCCAATGGGATTTTTGAATTGGGAACACAACAGAGTGATTACAGTAGTCATATAAAAAATTAAACTAGTGAGAATAGCAACTAATTAAAAAAAATGACAGGATAGCCATATTAATATATGTTAACATGTATTTTAAAGTTATGAGAGAAGCATGACGCCAGCATAAGAATGAATGAAACAGAACAGGAATCTCAGCCACAGAGCTGTTGCTACATGTGCAAGGAGTTAGGATCTAAGTGGCAATGGAAAAAGATGAAACATTCAATATATTGTGTTTAGACAGTTGGTTACTATTTGGAAATAAAACAGCACGTGAAGAACACTATGAAGAAAATGATTGACATATTTAATTTTATTTCAGCATGCTGTCTTGACTTGAAACCTGCGTGTTCCTTTCTCAACAACAATACTGGGTTTAAAAACATTTTTTTAAAAAGTTTCTTTTTTTTTAAAAAAATTTTTTTTTCAACTTTTATTTATTTTTGGTACAGAGAGAGACAGAGCATGAACGGGGGAGGGGCAGAGAGAGAGGGAGACACAGAATCGGAAACAGGCTCCAGGCTCTGAGCCATCAACCCAGAGCCTGACGCGGGGCTCGAACCCACGGACCGTGAGATCGTGACCTGGCTGAAGTCGGACGCTTAACCGACTGCGCCACCCAGGCGCCCCTAAAAAGTTTCTTTTTGGAGCAATTTCTACACCTAAAAGTGGGGCTTGAACTCATGACCCTGAGATTAAGAGTTGCAAGCTCTACCAACTGAGCCAGCCAGGCACCTCTGATGTATTTGAATTTAAAAAAAGAGGGGCGCCTGGGTGGCTCAGTCGGTTAAGCGTCCGACTTCGGCTCAGGTCACGATCTCATGGTCCGTGAGTTCGAGCCCCACGTCGGGCTCTGTGCTGACAGCTCAGAGCCTGGAGCCTGCTTCGGATTCTGTGTCTCTGTCTCTCTCTGTCTCAAAAATAAGTAAACATTTAAAAAAAATAAAAAAAGAAAGAAAAGTAAGTGTACTGGGAAAAAAATGGTCACAATATATGAAGTTTAGAGAAGGTTATCTTTGATACATAGGGTACATTCTAATCAATGAGAATAATAATTAATCCAAAAGAAAAGAAATAAAGACCCGGGCCAATAAATATTGGAGTGAGAAATATTCAAGTTAAACAAGATACAATTTCTGGATTATCAGACTGCCAAAGATGAACGGAATGGTACCCAGTATTGGTGAATACATGAGCTGTGGACGCTCATACACTGATGGAAGAAATGTAAGTTGGTTCATGTTTTCTGGTGAGTCATTTGTCAATATAGGTCAAAAGCCTGAACATGGGTCTACCTCTGCAGCGTGTCTCCCCAGCATATCTGTGCACAATAGAACACACACACACACACACACACACACACACACACACACATTATGACAATTTATCACCAAAGATTTTATAATTGCTAACAGCTGGAAACAATCTAAATGTTCATTGACTGGGGATTCAGTTCAGTTATGGAGCAACCTGGCAATACAACCTTTTAAAGAATATGGAGAAATGAGACAAAATATGGAGGATATAATGTCTAGATAGGAGGAGGTAAAATTCTGCATTGCATCTGTAAAAATATTTATAGAAAAAACTCTTCATATTTTCCATACTTTGTTACCATGAACATGTAAGTCAGAAAAAAATGATATTTGGGTGCCTAACAGTTTCATCCTGTTGTGATTATCACTGTTCTATATGGATTAGATTAAATGTCATCTGGGTTGTTTCCCGTCACTTACATTCTACCATTTCTTCCAGGTTCACTCTATGATTTTGTCTTAGGCTTATGCAGATTTATTTTAGGCTGTGGGAGCAAGCTCATATTTTTACAAGAAGGCACCTGTGATATCCCTGTGGCAGCGGAAGGTTATAAACTATATTGTGGAGCCCCTCATCATCTTCAGAGAATTATGATGAGCCACTAATGCTCTATCCTTGCTTTTCAAAGGTACCAAGAAAATATTGTACATTTAAGGATGCTGGGATCTGCTGAAATGTATTAGTTGTAAAACACAACAAGTGTATGAGCTGTAAAGACAATGGCAGTAAATTGGTTCCAAATATAGCCCTTTACTGACAATGTCTAGGTGTAGTGAAATACACCAGCCCAGCAAACGGTTAGAGTGTGTGTTTCTGCTCTCAATAACTTCTCTACCAAAGAATTACTAGATAATTTGGAGAACATTAAGCAATTCTTCTGTTTTATACTTTTGTGCATGGTTGTTGCCCCAGATTATATTTACTCGTCTGCCTCTTTGTTATTCAGAAGCCTAGAGTTTTATGCGCTTGAGTTTTTTCCTCTATTTCATTTATTGTAGTCTAGTATCCCCCAACAAAATAGGGGCTCTTTACAGTTTTATTTTTTACCTGTTAACAACTGTCCAGAAATATTAATACTTTCTGATTAGTTATGATCAAAAGAGGATGTATGTGTGGCAATTTGAGATAAGGCAGTTCTTGGAAGCTTTCTGCAATAAATGTCTGTGAGATCATCTTGTAATTTTTAAGTATTTTCTCAGTTTGTATAAGGTAACATCTACCACTTAGATGTCCCTGTTCACATGTTTTTCCCTAACTATTTTTCCTCAAACGATCTAACAATAAAATGGAGTTTTGAAGGATGCTAGCCACTTCTGTTAAGGACACGTTCATAAATAGTAGAGGGATGCACTCAGTGAGGCTACCATCAGGCTTTGTGATTTGCACTGTCACTCGAAGCTAGAAAGAAACCTTGTACAAGGCTTGGTGCCTCAGGGTACCTGGGTCAGCAGATTGGCCACCTAAGGCTTTGAATTCTTATTCTTGGTTTGCTGATGCTTTTCTGACCATAAGCGAAAGACAAAGACACCGAAGGGGGATTCTAAATAAAAAATTGTAGCACCACATCCTAAATTCATCTTCTCAGTATTTTTTCATAGTCTACCAGCAGCCTCGAAGATCTGCCCCATCCTCATTCTTTACCAGCACACCTTCTTTAAATACTTTACTTTTCTTTTTTTTTTTTTTAATTTATTTTTTTTTTTAATTTTCTTTCTTTTTTTTTTTTGAACGTTTATTTATTTTTGGGACAGAGAGAGACAGAGCATGAACAGGGGAGGGGCAGAGAGAGAGGGAGACACAGAATCAGAAACAGGCTCCAGGCTCTGAGCCATCAGCCCAGAGCCTGACGCAGGGCTCGAACTCACGGACCGCGAGATCATGACCTGGCTGAAGTCGGACGCTTAACCGACTGCGCCACCCAGGCGCCCCAATACTTTACTTTTCTTTCTGCAACACAGGAAAGCCCAGGGCTTGCCTGGCACTCTCCTTTGGGCTTTGGAGGGGAGGGACGCTGAACAGTCAAAGGTATTTTCTCTCTTCCATAGCAGTGGGGGTGGAGGCAGGAATGGGGGGGAAAGGTGACGATAATACACATTTTTAATTTAATATACTTTCTTGTATCCCTGACATATTTATAATGCAGATATTTGTTTTTACAGCTCAGGGGGTCACCTGCCAAGCTCTCGTATGTCTCGTGTGTCTTTCTCTTGGAACCCATAGATACTCAGTAGTTGAAACTACTACATTGCCAAGGATACCAAGGGTAGTTGGAATTGCAGTTTCTACTAGACCAGAAGGTTAAAGACTCAAGGGTTGAAAGGGGAATTAGAGATAAGATGATGGTCCTTCTGAGTCATCACTAATTGGTCAGAAGCAAAATGAGCCTGCCAGTGAAAGTCACGTAGACACAGGACCAGGTGGTTGACAGATATAAGTGGGCGGGGAGGTATACTCCACAAAAGAAATGCAGGAAGGAGCCGGGTGGGACAGCAGCTAGACAGCTCACTCTCACCTGCCCCTTCACTGGTCTTCAGGAACTAAGGGGCCGGGACATAATCACATCATTGGTCCAACTAAGAGCAAAGCCTCTGGAGATGCCTGCTAGTTTTCTCAGTGGGAATTCGAGGCCTGGAAGGAGCTTGTGCCAAAAACGAGGACTGTAAAAAGAGGAAATTATAAACAAGTAATCTTGAGGTTTGGAAAATGTTGTCTCATTCCCCTGGGTCATCACTGAGAGGAAATTGACTGCAAAATGTGAGAGCCTGAGTAAAGGGAGGGAGACAAGTGACTTGGGCAAATGAGACCATGAAAAGGGCTGATTTCCTCAGTAATTTATTTCAATATTTCAGTAGATTGTACCCGGCAGTGTGGAGCGTAATAAAAACCAATGTGCTTTTTTTGTATATGGGGATTTCTGAGCATCTTTTTGAAGTTCTGTGACCTGTTTTTTTTAAATTTTTTAAATTAATGTTTGTTATTTATTTTTGAGAGAGAGAGACAGACAAGAGTGTGAGCGGGGGAAGGGCAGAGAGAGAGAGAGAGGGAGACAGAATCTGAAGCAGGCTCCAGGCTCCAAGCTGACAGCACAGAGCCGGACACGGGGCTCCAACTCACGAACCATGAGATCATGACCTGAGCCGAAGTCGATGCTTAACCGACTGAGCCACCCAGGCGGCCCTCTGTGACCTATTTTAAGAAGTGTGCTTCTGGATCTGTGGAAGTGTCTATTATTGCTGTCTGTCTGTCTGTCCAGTGTAAGGGCCTGTGCAGTTGTGGCTTTAGGAGCAGCTGGTGATGTCAGACAAATTTCATTTCCCTGGGTGAGCTCCCCTCACCCTGTGGGTTTTTTTGTTTTTTTTGGTCTGTGGCCTAGTAATTGGTATGTTCCTTTTCCCTGCTCCCTTATCAATACCTATGGATCTCTCCCCCCTCCCCCATTGACGTTCTATAAATGATTAATAACTGACTAGATTGTGAATTCTTTACAGACAAAGACAAACTTCTAGGGTCCAGCAATGTCTTTATATTCAATAAATGGGTACTGGTTGAATGAATGGATAGCCTAAAATCCACCCCCCCCAGGAGGGTATACATTAAAAATTTTTTAAATATTTATTTATTTTTTTTTAGAGAGAGAGAGACACAGCACAAGTGGGGGAGTGGCAGAGAGAGAGGGAGACACAGAATCTGAAGTAGGCTCCAGGCTCTGAGCTGTCAGCACAGAGCTGGACGCAAGTCTTGAACCCACAAACCATGAGATCATGACCTGAGCTGAAGTCGGAGGCTTAACCGACTAAGCCACCCAGGGCGCCCCACATTTTAAAGATGATCATGCAACTGATAAAACTCTAATAGGGATCTCAAGAGCATCTGATAGGTTGGAGGGGAGTTTGTGGAGACTTGCAGCTTTCCTCACACTCAGGAAATCACAGCAGAGGTCCTGGTGATAATTTCTGGTGTGGGCGCCAGGAAACACAATAGTCGAATTGAAGCCGATCAATTCTAGAAAACAAGGAAAGCTATTGAGCCCAAGGCTTGGGCACACTCCAAGACAGACAACGATGGAGTGTTTGCCTAGTTCCCAGCATTGCCACTTGAGACAACCCTGATCTGGTCTTGTGTGACACAAAGGCAGGCCCTTGAGGTTGTCAATTTCAGGGCCCGGGGGGAGCAGCCCAAACCCTTGACCCCAGCCTCTGCCAGGGACTGGCCCCACCATCACTCCAACCACCATGCTGCCTGGGAGCCCTGAGGGGGATGGTGCTGGTGCTGCGGACCCTGCTTCCAAATCTCACTCCCCAGCCAGGAAGCCGAGAGAAAAATAGCAAAGCACATATGCTAACTATGCTCCAGATAGTTTTTTGAAAATATAGAATTGGTGAGGGATGAATGAGCATTAACCATACTTCTTGAGACAAATTCACGCTTTAAAACAAGAATCGTCCCATTGGCTGACCCTTCAACGGTCAGCAAAAGGTTTTCTCTTTTAGACTTTAGATCCAAAGATCAGGTCTTCTGGCTTTCCGTGACTGGCTGTGGTTAAATGATCCCGCGGAAGAGTGAGAAGAGAGCAGCCTTACAGACCAGTAAGTGCTGACCCACCTGAAAATAGAGATGGCTGCAGGAAAGCAGAGGTTAGGCAAGAAGAGGGCAGTGGTCTAAACCAGTGAGAGAAAATACCGAACAAATCACTTACGAGACAGTCTAAAACCTACGTGCTTTTGAAGCATTCAGGTGAGTGTATTTTTAGCAGGTGAGGGAATTAGGAATTAGCACTTGCAGGCACATGACAGCCGGATGCTCATGATTAATGACAAACAAGTATCTATTGAATGTCCCTTTGCACGTCACCACCCTGAATTCTGAAGGGTTTTCACCTTGAGAATCACAGAGGCCTTGACCTTTTGTTCAAGTGTAAGGAAAGGCGAGAGGAATAAACAATATGCATAACAAATCTAGAGCTAACAGCATGGCTAGGAACATTGTCGAAAAATCCTGCCAATTCTTTTGAAGAGTTGTGGGAATTTCCTAATTTCTCTGTCAAATATGTCATGTTCACATTCCCGTTCTTAGGAGATGCTTCTTACCCCCCCCCCCCCCCATCTTCGTGTCCCTGTTCTGATGCTGCTGCATTTCTGGGAAGAGGGCTGTCGAGTGAGGAGTGACCAGAGGGCAGGAAATCCCAGGAGTGGGGGTGGAAGGGGCGGGAAGGTTTCGAGGACCACAGAGACCGGTTGAGTTCCAGGCTGGGGGTGAGGGGGTGTGGGGTTGTGTGGGGTGGGCAAGTGTGTGTGGGGTGGGGTGTGTGGAGTGTGGGGTGTGTGTGGGTGGGGGGGAGTGTAGGGGGTGCGGTGTGTGTGAGGTAAGGGGGTGTGGAGGTGTGAGGGTGCATGGGTGTGGGGGTGTGGGGGTGTGGGGGGTGTGGGGGTGTGTATGTGGGGTGGAAGGGGTGGGAGGGTCTGGAGGACACAGACCCTGGTGTGTGGGGGGGAGTGGATAAAAAAACAGTTCTTTTATCACACCTGCATGCTAGAGGGTTATTGATTAGGAGGCAGTGATGTTTTTGTTAGGGTCAAAATCAGCTTTAGAAATATTCCTGGACTACTTTCCCAGGGCGAAAAAGTATTTTATATCATTCTTTGGACTAAACTGTTGGTATAAGGAAGGAATTGATTTGAATGGATGTTTCCAGATACTGGAGACAGTTCTTTAATATGGTTTTAATTATATCTCAAATTCATATCTTGGCATATCCACAGATGCCTAATTATTTAGTGTAAAAATGGTAAGCAGAATAATGGTCCCCCAAATATATCCACCTCCTGATTCCCAAAACCTGTGAATATGTTACCTCATGTGGCAAAAGGGACTTCGTTAATGTGATTAAATTAAGGATCTGCGTTGGGGAGATTTTCCTGGATTAGTTGGTGGGCCCGATGTAGTCGCATGTGTCCTCATAAGGGAAAGAGAGACACAGGAGTGTCAAGATCAGACATGTCAGAATGGGAAAGAGGTTGGAGTGATATGAAGAGGTCCATAGAAGCTGGAAAAGGCAGGGAATGGGCTTGCCCCTAGAGCTGGTAGGAATACAGTCCTGTTGGCATGTTGATTGCAGCCTAGTGAGATACATTTTGGACCATCGGAAATGTAAAGTGAAAAGTTTGTAATTTGTTACAGCAGCAATAGAAAATGAATATAGTAAACTGTATATTGTAAAATATCTACTAGTTAAAATAAATGGTTGGAAGTTAATGATGTTTGGGGAGAGAGGATTTTCTTTGCCTCGGCTTAAAGTTTCCATGTGAAGGGTCTCAACTACTGTTAACGCTCTTGGCGTGACCTCTCCGAGGAGAGGAGAGAATTAGGATGTTCTGATTGGTAAATCCGGGAGTGATAACTGGGTGTGCTCAGCCCTCCCATTTTCCCTTTGGGATCTGTCTCTCCAGAAAAGTAAAAGTTCAGAGGTCTCTTTGGATACAGAGGTCTTGGTCTTCCAATGCTTTTTGTGATGGATTAGGAAGCCCACTGTTACCCACATGCCTAAACCCATTCTGGTCTTTTTCTGTTGGATTCTTCCTTCTCTTTCTCAAGCAGGGAAACGAGGTCTTATGTATCGACTCCCCGGAAACACAACTCATCACATAGATATGCTTTCTCTTTTCCTTGAATAACTTGTCATTATTTAATTTATTTATTATGTCTTGCTTAGTTCCAGACAGTATTTAAGATGGCTTATAAATACATTATAATTAAAAATGAGGAGCAGAGGGAAAATGAAGGGAGGGTTGATTAGATGAAACCAGAATGAGGTTAGAATGCAAAATACATATCACGAGAGTCTCCTCTAATGCTGGCAGGGGTTGAGGATGGGGAAGCTCACAAATTTGACCCTGAACTTCTTATCAGTCAAAGTGAAGAGGGAGGCCTAACTGGTTAATGATTTATAGAATCATTACAGAAACAAAATGGAATTATTTATGGAATATGGCAGCAAAATTGGTTAGTCAAGAGAAACACAACTATGCTGAGGACTGAAACTGTGGAAAACTTTGTCCTGGGTCTTCATAATGGGAATGCTTATAGAATATAGTGAACAGGATTCTAAACACTATGTTGAGTAAATATGGCTATATACTTCATGATCCATTTCTTACCTCAGTGTAAGTAAATGGTACAATGGTACAATAAAACACACTTCTTTTCTTTACAGTGAATATTTATTGAGCATCTACTATGGGTCAGAGAAAGTGGTGCTGGGGCATAACAGGTGACCAAAACAGAATTGTCCTTGTCTTCAGGGAGCTTAGAGTCTAGAACAGGATCCAGAGACTGTAAAACTAACCCCACATTAGAAAGGTATAAAATGGGGCACTTAGAGAGTGTAAAACATGGGACTCACTTTAGATTAGGGGTCAGGGACAACCTCTTTGAGGAGGTGACTTTAAGCTGAGATCTTAGCAATAAGCAAAGTGATCAAGGCAAAAATATGTGTGTGTGTAGTGCGAAGAGATCAGGTGTGTGTGTGTGTGTGTGTGTGTGTGTGTGTGTGTGTGTGTATGTGTTTAAGGGAGAATGAACAACATATACAGAAGCCCTGAGATGGAAAAGATGTGGAGGAAATGAAAGGTCCAGGTGGCCAATGTGCAGTAAATGAAGGGAGGGAGCAGACAATGGCCTGGAGAGCTTGTGTATTTTGTAGCATGAGCAGTAGGAAGCCTTTGAAGGTTTTTGAGGAAGGAAGTGACATGTTCTTATTTATATTTTAAGAAGCTCAGCCTGGCTGCTTTGTGACAGCTGGCAAGAGAGAATTAGGAACCTATTGTAGTGGTCCAGGAAGATGACGATGCCTTAGCCCAGGCGATGGCAGCACAGACGTGGTGTGTCTATGGTGGTGGGGGAAAAAGTATGCACCAATAGATGGACACTTCTCCCTATTTCTAAACTTTATTTAATCCTATATCAATGTTGACTCTTTACCTGATCGACTATAGCATTTAAGTTAGTTACAGGTGCAAATTGGACATGTTTCCTAGGAGACACTTCATCTCTAACAAGGTTCTACTTAGAGCAGTGGTTCTCAACCTTGGCTGTGCTCTGGACCAGTGCTAACAGAATCTCTGGGGCTGAGACCTAGGCATGGGTACATCAGAGACCTCCCCAAGCGATCACAACGTGTGGCCAAGATGAAGGGCCACTGAGTTAGAGGATTGAAGATGAGGTGTAACAGTGAGATGAGAATTAAATTCAATATATAAGGCTGTAAACAAGGGGGAGAACAAATATTTCTACTAATGTGAGGTTTGAATGGAACCAACTAGTCAGTTTTCTGTAACCAGCGCTACATGGGGAAAATTAAGTCATGATCAACTGAGGAAACTGACATCCGTGCAAACACTTTAACTTTCAGTAGCTCTTGTTAAATTTATCAGAGGCCTCGAGCTTATACATAAAGGTGAATTCTTAGGCACTGCATGAATCAAAGTGTGGGCTAATTGGACATGAAAGGTTTCACCTCTAAATCGCTGCCAGAGGCCAGCAATTTTGAGCATATGGCAGCTGCTTAGTGGTAGTTTTTAACAGAAAAATCAGCCTGAATTCTGTTGCTAGGGGAAAATTTCCAGGGCCTCACACTTGTTAGCCCTCATGTGTCAGAAATGATTCATGGATGCACTGAGTTGTGAGTTCCTGTCATCCTGCCAATTCTTCAGACGCTCTTAGCTCTGTAGGGACAGGGAGTGTGGTGGATGTGTCTTGTTTCTTCCAGCACCAATTTCATACCTTCCTCTGTTTTCTAAAAGTGCCCCGAGCTTCTCAGCATTATGCAGTGGGCTCTGACTGGTTGTAAGAGTGAGCTGTGATTACTATAAGCCTATCACATGTTCTATATCCCTTATCTTGTTAACTGGTTGGAAACTGGCATATAACCCAAGTCAGACCAATTGGGACCAATAAGTCTCATTCCAGGTCCTTTATTTGAGCTATAGGGGAATGGACTTCCTTCTGGCTGGAAGTGAGTGGATAAGGACGTACCTCCAGGAGCTATTGGTAGCCATTTGTACCTATGAAAAGCAATCTGACAGCGGAACCAGGGTTGAGAAGGCAGGGCTGAAAGACGTTGTCTGAGTCGTGTTAAAGTCTTCATCTAAAGCTAGAACCACCCCTGTAACTTGTAATGATGCAGACACCATGTCCTTTATTCACTGTGGTTCCAACATGACAATAAATGTTTGTTGAATGAATGAATGGTAAACTGAGGAAAGAGAGCAATGTTAGGAGATAGAAATCAATATTGAATTTATGTAATTACAGAAGAAAAGATCATTTTCTAAGAGACCAAATCCCATCATTTTTCTGACTCTGAAATCTTCTTGGATTAGCAAAATATGGAATTTCCTTCTGATTACCTTACAACAACAAAGGGAACTGAAATGGAAAAGAGTAGTAATAAATAATAATCTGGCCATGGGGTGGATGGGAGGGAACAAATCCTTTTTCCTTAACACTAGTATCAAGGGAAATCTGACTCAGATTTAAGTCATGTAAGTTGATGAGTTCCCAAACCAAAGTATTTTAATTCCTTAGATTTAAAAATGGCTTACTTCATTTAATCACATTTACCTTGACATAAATTATCAAAATTCTGCCCACATATGAATTTGTAGAATCACTATATCATGAAAGAAAATATATTCATGTGTTTCAATACACTAATCAAAAGATAAACATACCTGGTCAATGGTCCACATCATAATTTGTTACCTTATTGGGGGCTATAAGCATACTTTATATAAGGAATCTATCTCATCTCACCCCTAACACGTAGGTGAGAAGAAGGCAAAAGGAACAAGCTCTCTATGATGACCAGTGGTCAGACCAGTGACCCCCATGATGATTTTTACCTGAGGACATAGTCAAATATGGGAAAGAGACGATTCACTTTTATAAATGAGAAAAAAGACAGTTTTGCATATGCCAGTAGAAACTTATACAGTCTCTTCCAGCACAAGATACAATGAAAATTTTCATAATTTCTTCCCTTCTCTATTTTTTCCTCCTACTCACTAGACCGCACTAGATCCTGGGCCTACAGGAAAGGAGGAAGTAGATAGGGAAAATGATAAACAGAGGATAGAGTCTGCCAAGGGGAAAAGGTTTTAATTTCCAATTTCATGCTTTGGAAATCCAGATACATTTGGTGAGCAGGGACCTGCCACTGGGGTTACTGCTGTAGAACTGTGTACCGCCCGTAGGACATACCCTTCCAAGTCTTCTGCCGAAGAGACTTGTTGAGGGTCTACAGAGCCACTGTAACCCTGAGTGTCTACACTGAGAAAACCTCAGTGTATTATTTCACTACAATCTACACAAACTTACTCTTTGATCTGCCTACTCCATTCTTCACTTCATGTAACAATAAAGACTTCTGTATGTCTCTTGGGAGCCTCCCTGATTGGCTCTACTTTCTGATCTTAGCTTTGTTCTGCATCCCCTTCCAATTCTGTCTCCAGACCTGTGACATGGATCTGGGTAGGAACACAGGGAGTAGTTAAAAGAAATTAATGAGTCTATTTCCACTAAGGACTGACTTTGAGATCTCTTACAAGGTGGTAAATGGATCGTGATCTGAAGTTTGTCAAGATGAATTTGCAACTTGGAATATAGTCTCCCCGCCCCCTCAATGTTTAGGTTTCTAGGCTAGCCACAATAGCCTAGATCCTGAACTAGCCTACAGCTGAACTCTTATAAACGTATATAAAAACAGTAATAGGAAGTATTCCTATTCTACGCACTGTTAAACAGAAAAAAATTGTTAAAACTATATCTTGAATCTTAGTGGGCAAAGGAAAGCTAGGTGCAAGAAATAGGAGGAGGGAGCTAACAGGATTAATAATAGCTAACAGTCACTGCATACTTGCCATGTGGGCACTGTGCTAAGTGCTTTACGTGAATCATCTCATCTAATTTGTCACTTTAACAGTTAAGGGAAAAAAAAGTCTCAGGTTATATGATTTCTCCAAGAACACACTAGTAGTAAGAGTCAGATTTGGGTGTAGAATGGAAGCTTGTCTGGGGGTGCCTGGGTGGCTCAGTTGGTTGAGTGTCTGGCTCTTGATTTCGGCTCCAGTCATGATCCCAGGGTTGTGGGATGGAGCCCCATGCTGGGCTCAGCACTGAGCATGGAGTCTGCTTAAGATTTTCTCTCTCCCTCTCTGTCTCTTAAAAAAAAAAGAATGTAGGCTTGCCTTGTTTCAAAGTCCAGAGTTTAGCCACTATGTGGTTTTTGTAGAGATTCTGAAGAAAACTTCTGGAAACTTACCAGGCTCTTGATGTCACTGGCTTATTATTAAGGCAATTTTCCTAAACACTCAAGACTCTTGATTTTTAAAATTGCACGTCATGCTTTTAATTTACACATGAGATGAGAGAGGAGAGCCTGAGACAGAAGTATTTTGAGGCCTAAGGTGTAAGGTGGGTGTTAGAGATGAGCAGAGAGAAGCAAAGACATGACAAGAAGGAAAAAGAAGTGAGTAGTTGAGAAGGTGATGGGAAACAGACATGGGGTTTGGCCCAATTCCCTTGTTTGTTGCCAGGAGGGAGATGGGGTGTGGGGAGAGAAGGGAGAGGAACTCCAAAGCTGGGTCTTTGGAACAGTGGGAGTCCTTGCACAAACTATGGAAACTTCTCTGGGTTTAGGAAATGTCATCAAGCATCTAATAGTAACAGCAGCTGCACGGGTAACAGGTGACAAAACAAGAATTAGAATCCAAGTCTGTTCAAATTCAAAGCCTTAATCACTTCCTCTTTTTTTTTTTTTTTTTTCAACGTTTATTTATTTTTGGGACAGAGAGAGACAGAGCATGAACGGGGGAGGGGCAGAGAGAGAGGGAGACACAGAATCAGAAACAGGCTCCAGGCTCCGAGCCATCAGCCCAGAGCCTGACGCGGGGCTCGAACTCACGGACCGCGAGATCGTGACCTGGCTGAAGTCGGACGCTTAACCGACTGCGCCACCCAGGCGCCCCTATCACTTCCTCTTTTTGACGTTTCCAATGGTCTGAGCTACTGTGGGTGGCTGTGGACGTCTTCTATGACGTCGCTACCATTGGTGGTTATGGATTTTAGAAGTTTTCCAGATGCTTCAGTTTGTAAGCATTTCCCCACAAAGAGATCATAGTCCCAGATTTATACTGGTCTACACTTAGGTCAGATTTGGACTGTTTAAGACATATGTATTTTTCTAAGCATAATTAATTATGCAGCCAATTGAGTATTCTGCCTTTCTTTTCAATGGAACAAAATAATCTTGCACTTTTTCCTACTATTGAGTCCATACTGTGATCACTCAAAGGTAAGACAAAGTGATGCTGAGAAACACCACTGAAAGAGCTGCTTTACTACCTTAGTGCATACAGAACTATTTAGAACTAGATGGAAACACTTTGGGCTTAATATTTCCATAGACACGATTGAGGAAAATTTTGGTTTTTAGTTAGTCAGTGACTTGATATTACTGGTTATTTATCAATAATTGACACGATTCAATTTTGTTCTTTATGCATTCAATATTATGCTTTTCCAGGACCTGTTTAAAGGGGGTTGTTAAAACAAATATAAGATTTTTGTGAAGTGAGGAAATCAGGAAGAAAAAAATTAATGCAGGAAAAATTAAGTGAGGACAAAGATGCTCTTACACAAAATGCACAGTCTAAGCTGGACTTGTGAGAAGTAGAACACAAATTTGGTCCTCTAATTTCTGCAGCCACTTTGAAGAAGGCCATGGGATGACTCACAATGTCCATGTGAGTCCATCTGATAGTTAAGGACACTGAGGTGCAGAGAGGGTCACCCAGCCAGTAAACCCTGGACATTGTATTTAAATTCATGCCAGTGTGGCTTCAAGCTCATGCTGTTTTCAGTAAGCCGTGATGCTTTTATGTACACAAATACCCATGTGTGAGTGGACTCAATCAGAGACCAGTATAATGACATCAAAGGGAAAGCTTTGCTTCCTTGAAAACTCCCTTAATTGTTGAAAATTAATTTTTATGTAATACTCCTTGAAACTGGGATGTTAACACTTTTGTGCGATTCTTGTAAGGATTAGCGATAATGTGTAGACATACCACTAATATAATGCTTGAGATTTGACAGGTGTTCAAAGATGGGAGCCATTATCAATTTCCAAAGCGGCTTGTTTTTGACCAGGCCTTTCCCCAATAGTGTCACAAACTAAAATGCTAACATTTCTTGCCTTCTTGCAATGTGTGAGCTGCCAAGCACTTTTTCTGAGCATACTGTATCTCACCTATTCTTCCCCAAGAGCCCGTGAAGACAGAGCTCTATGGTTCCCACCTTAGAGATGATGAACCTGGAGATGCGGAGTTAATAGAACCATCTCTTTCAGAAATGACTGCGGTACATGTTGTGGGTGGGAATAGGTGCTGTTGACCAATCGATATTGGTCAGTTGTAGGAGTTCAACTGTAAAATATGCTAGCCATGATGCTATCCTTTTAGCAGCATATCAGAGATAGTGCCTTTTGCACAAGTGTGTCAATGACTACTAGTTGTCTTGGAAAAGTCTATGACTCTGACAGCCTAATTCAAAAGAAGGCCACCATTTGAGAGTAGTCACTGTTGTTGTATTTGCCACATCACGTCCAAAGGAGTCATGAGTTAAGCCTTCCTCAGTTGCTGAGGAGTTGTTTGATGGCAATATTTTTCAGGCTATTCTTGCTATTTAGGTTAAATATGGTGGGTGGGTCACTGTGTGGGTCATTAGGTCAAATCCTTTGCTGGTGCATCAGAAATACCAAGTTATGCACAGGCATGTCACTGCAAAGGGCAGGAGAATAAAAGCAACTAGCTTTGGTGCTTATGGGTGGGTCACTGTAATTGACAGACCAGTTAATGATGCTATCTGGGTACCTTGAGATATACAGCGGGAGAAATTCTTTTCTTTCTCTGGCTTTTAGAAGGGTTTGTTCAGGTAGAAAGTGGGGAGAGTCTGAAGGTGTATTTTATCACTTTTTTCCCCTGGGAGTTTTTCTTCAGTTAGTTTTTCGTTTAGTTCTCCATTTGGCCACCCTATCATTTTGAATACTTCTATGCCCACAATATATATTCCGATGCCCCCTAGAATCCAGTGGGTTCCTTGTATTTGGTGATATGGATGACACAGCGCATGCCTTCTATTGATTTGACTGCAAAACTCAATAGGCGATGAATTAAATTCAAATGAGTTTGAATTATTTGGCAGAGTTTTTTATTTGTATAAAAATATTGCATGTAGCAAATAATTGTGGCCATTTAATTTTAAAACTCTGACTTACCTCTCTTGTATAACTATAAAACATAACTGCTTGTATAGGTCTGTTGACAGTTGTATTTGGTTTGGATAAGAGCTTATGGATTTTTCTCTCAAAATGGTGGTGGAGAATGGCTTATTTAAAGAGAATTATGGCAAAGAAACTTACGGTGATTACTAATGTGTGCCTTTTCATCAGGACTCAGCTTCTGAAACTGGGTTTGAGGGATATGGCACAGAGAGAAAAGGTGTGCTTCTTCCTGCAATATCAACTTCCAATAAAACAGCCAAATGACAACACTTCATTTTCACATGAAAACAAAGAAAGATATACGATGGGATAGAATGCCAATTTCAGAAGGGTATTAAAGACAAAACATGGAGCTCTAAAGAAATTTTCTGCTTGTCACTGCTAGGTGCTTGCCCTACAGTGCTCTCTGCCTCTTGCTCCCGCTGTTTCCACCTTGCTCACCCTCCTCTGGGCTTACCCCCAAAGGATTTACTTGGCAGTCTTTTCTACCAAGAGATGACATTTGGTAGAAACCTTTGAGAGGCACCGGTGATTCCACCAGGACCTTTTAATTCTCTTGAGGGTAATTTGGTCTTCAAAAATGGAATACTTATACCATTTATCCATTTATCTTCATACCATGGAGTCTTCTGACCAGAATATATATTAGCTTGACATTTGGCTACCAAATCAAGCAGCATCGACAGGGGCTGTGCTTCCTCAGACACCCTGCAGGGCGCAGGTTGACTCCCCAGGGTGCCCTGGGTGCCAGCCCGCGCTCTCTCCTTGTAAGTCCTTAACAACATAACTAACTGCTCTGCAAAGTTAACTGGATATTGATGCCCTTGTCATCGGCAAAGCCGCAGAAAACACATAAAGGTAGTTAATGTGAGTGTCTTTTGCTTATATTTACTTTTCTTTATATCAATAACTCCTTAACTTTCCCGTGAAGTCACCAAAAACGACTGGCAAGTCATTCTTCTGAATGTATGCCCAGAGACGAAGGGAATACATATTTGTTTAAAATATAAAAATAAAGCCTGCAAATTGTTGCTGGGGCTAGAAAGCTCTTCCTCTCTACCTCTTTCTTTTTCTTTAGTGATTATGGCTGTATCTAAGACATGGGAGGAGGCAAACAACTTTTGGTCCTTGCCTTCCCAGAAAGCTTCAAGGATGGATGACCAGTACTATTGGGATGGCATTGCATTTCTGACTTGCTGTTTAAAATTAACATTTTTTTTAAAAAATGCAGACCTCCGATGACCATGGAATGAATGCATGTATGGTGTGGCCTCCCATTGTGTAAGAGCTGCCCCCAAGTAGCATTTGTGAACCACTCGAGGGAACTGATACTAACTTCAAAGGAACTTTCCTGGGTAGTCTTTGATATCTGGGATTTATATTAGTCATTATTTCTCATGAGTGCTCTGGGAAGAAAGCAAGTGAAATATTGGCAAAGGATTTGCCATGGGTTGAATTTGAAATCAAAAGCTTTTAGATAGTCTACTGTTGAACACATTCTTAACAAAATACAGTTTTCATCTCATGGAACCCTTATCACAAATGAGAAAACAAATACATTGGAATCCTGTTATAAATGTCTTAGATTATCTTTTAAAAAAATCTTTATTTATTTTGAAAGAGAGAGAGTGAGGGTGAGGGGAGAGAGAGAGAGAAGGAGAGAGAATCCCAAGCAGACTCCACACTGTCAGCGCAGAGCCCTATGTGGGGCTCGATCCTACAAAGCCTGAGATCATGACCTGAGCCGATCAGACATTTAACCGACTGAGCCACACAGGTGCCTCTGGTCTTTTTTATTTTGATTTCTTTAAAGTAAACTCTACCCCCAATTTGGGCCTCAAACTCACAGCCCTGAGATCAAGAGTCACATGTTCTACCAACTGAGTCAGTCAGATGCCTCTTAAATAGCTTGGTTACATTAAATGAGTTGAAAATTTTCTTTCAAAAATCTAATTTCATGAAAATCCTGATACAACTTGATTTCATTATGTTCTTATTGGTTCTACAAAGCCAGGAGGTATTTATGCAGTATCCATTGTGAGGCTTAATCATAGGATTATAAGGTGGCCCTACAGTTTGTGGGCTTGGTGGTTTTTCTTGACATTTTGAGCTTGGCATTTATCATCTCCTCCTCCCTTATTGCTTCTGCCATGTATACAATGTAAATATTCCAGTATCTTTCTGTTTACTCACTATTTCTCTTCTGCTGCCCAGAGCCCTTCACATCTTCAGCCATATCATTTTTTTCCTCTGAGATCAATCAACCAGCAAGTATTTGTTATATTGTTGTTGTAACAGGCTTTGCAGGAATTAAGCTATAATTCCTAAAGGACTGTGGAAGATTTCTGTCCAAACTGCTTGACACAGCAACTAATAGAGTAATATTTCATGCCAAAGAGTACTTAATGGTTTTGATGACAATAATAAATAAATACATTATAAAAGGATGGGATCTTTACTTTCTTTCTTTTAAACACAAGAAAACTTAGACTATTCCAGAAAGAAAGTAGAGTCACATACTCATATTATTAAAACTTCTTATGTTTTTGTTTGACTGTGAGTCACCTCCCAGGCTTTGCTTCTTCCTATTAACCAAATCTAAGTCCTTTAGGGTTTTCTCATGGGTCCTATTTTCAATATTATAAATTATTCACTTTTCTCATTCCACCATATTCACAGAGTATTTACTGTATGGAATCAAATATAAAATGCCATGACACTTTATAAAGGTAGTGCAGGTCAGGGCCATTGGTCCTGAGGATTAGAAATAGTGAGATTCAGATAGCCACAAAGGTTGCTATTTTAGTTTTTCAGAATTTTATCTCTGGTCTTTTAGCCTGGAGCTAACTTGCATGATGACACTTACCACTGCCCTTATCCAGAAAATATTGCAAACGGATTGGTAAAGAACCTTCTGTTTCCCTTCCTCTACTTGTCTTGAGAGAAGTCTGCTTTTGTGTATTTCTGTCCTGAAAGTGGACAGCCATGACCATCACAAAATTACAGCCAAGACATCCTGACCTGTTTCTCTTAACCCCTGCAATGCAGAAGAAGCCCTTGACTGGTGTAGTAGGTAAGTCATATCAGGTTCCGACAGCTAAATTAGGGGTTCTGGGCAAAGCAACCTTCAGAAACAACTTGAGGCCATTTTAATTTCCCAAAAACATTAGTAAAAGTACTTGGACCGCTGGGGCATCTGGGTGGCTCACTCAATTAAGCGTCTGACTCTTGATTTTGGCTTAGGTCATGATCCCACAGTTTGTGAGATTGAGCCCCATGTTGGGCTCTGTGCTGATAGTGTGGAGTCTGCTTGGGATTCTCTCCCCCCACCCCCTCTCTCTGCTCATACCCTGCTTGCATGCACGCTCTCTTTCAAAATAAACAAACTTAAAAAAAGTATTTGGACTGCTGACTTCTAATGTTCTAGAATGACTTGGGACCACAAAGATTCTATGAGGCTCCCTTGAAGTTTCTCTGGTAACATGGGTCAAATTCGTTAGGTGAACTCTCATTTCAATTTCCACTTTAAAAATGATTTGTCATTCATTCAAATAAGTTGTGTTTAGCAGTGTGTAATGATCTAGAAAGACCATAGGCTGAGTTTGGGCCCCTCATTTACCCAGCACTTCAGCCTACGGTGTGATAAGGCAGTGTGGTTTCATGGTTATGAGCATGGGATGGGATGTCAACTGCGTCACTTGCTCATACAGGACACGACTATGGGCAGGTTTCTTGATTGTGTTGCATTGTCCTCCTCTCCAAAAATGGAGAAATCACTGTCAACTCCCAGCATCACCACGAAAACATGCTGATATATATGAAAGTCCTCCTCATAGTTCCCGAAGTACGAATGGCTCTCCATAAACTCCATGCTACTGTGTTATCACCCTAAGCACGACTAAAAGGACATAGCTTGAGACTTTCCCTGACCCTGATTTTTGGCAAACTAACTTTATACCGTGCTGATGATGACTGTTGCTTTAACTATTTCCACAACTTCCTAAACGTGGCCCAGTCTAAACTCTATTTTTAACTATGCCTGAGCAAAACCAAGAAACAAGCAAACAAGAAAGCAAGCAGAATATGGGAGCTGTCTTTAATACTTCTAAGATGAATCTGACTTTAGCTTTCTCAATATACCTTAACTCTATATTCCCCACCCGCCCCCCCCACCCTTCAGCTTTCACTTAGGAGTTATTAAGAAAAAAATTTTCCTGTGAAAAATTTGCCATGTTAGGCCAATGATTTTCTGGTGGAAATCTAGGCCATTATCATGACTCTAAAGTGTGTTGAATATGGTCCGAATCTTGTCAATGCTTAGCAGTTATAGGACTAGCAGGACAGAGAAGGGTGGGAGAACAGCTAGTTTAAGTGGCAAGGAAAATTCCTCTCACAGCTAAGCTGTACTTGCAAAAGAAGAAAAAGCATGTGAGAAATCCCTTGATCTCCCTGCGCTGAGAGAGCAGGACTGGGTGTGATGGAGATGGTCTGATGAGACACATCAGTTAATTCAGCCTAACCTTCAAATTCAGTAGAACTTCACAATACAATCTGACTTACACAACGAATATCTAAATTTTCGTCAGCGTTTCTCAATTATAGCTCTTGTTTTTTCTATATTCAGATACTATTGGGAAAACTGAACAAGACATTACCCTTTGGAGCCATAATTAAACCGAAACTTAACAAGAGTGGAATTGGAGTTTTTGACTAACAGCTAACAGAATGTCGTGTCACACACTACTCTCCTGCCACTGGCCTAAGGGAAACCAGGAGGATTTCAGAAATCACACAGACTCTCAAGAGCAGATATGTTTTAGTGTTTAAAATTAAATTCTTCCAGCGATTGGTATTGATCTGACTGGTATTGGATGCCAGGGACTGATATTGAAACATTTATACTATTTCAAGTGCTGTGTAGAACACTTTGGAATCTGAAGAAAGTTATCTTTTCATGTTTTGAAGTTTTTTTTCTCACGAGATAAACTGAGCTGGTTAATGTTTTGTCAAATCATGCTTTCTAGGCTATGTCATCTTGTTGCCTGCTAGCGTCTAGCTCTATTTTTTCATAATAGAGAAACTCTGATTTTTTTCTCTTGCTATATTCTCTTATTTCAACCGGCAAACTATATCTCACGAAATATCCTCTCTTCTCAACTCAAGGCCCATAGACTGTGTGTGTGTGTGTGTGTGTGTGTGTGTGTGCGTGTTTCAGACTTCTTTCTACAGAGAGAGAATTTTGGGGCTTTCACTGCTTTTGCCTCTCTAGAGAACATTCCATGCCCCATACGGATGCTGGAAAGAATATCTCAAAAGGCATTCAGCTGGGTCATCTACCATCATTTTTGGTTCACATGGAGGGTTTTGTTGACAAGACTCTGTTTAAAGCAAAGGGACTATGCCAAGTGATTCATGACATCTGCAGCCTCTTCTAGAATGTACTGGCCACTTAAAAGACTTTCTGGAGTCAGAGGAAAGAGAATGGATATAGAAGGGGAGATTTGACGTATGTAGAAAATTTCAGAAACCACTTACAGTCTTTGTGAGAGCTGCATTTAGCTTTTAGAACAATGAAATCATGAAATGTGTTTTTGAAGGAGAATTTCTTCCCTGTGTCCTATGTGCATATTTTTCCCCTGGGGAAATATTTATCCAAGCAAAAAAAAAAAATTTGTTAAAGAAAGTAATACATTTGCGTTTTGAAATTTCCTCTCTGGAAGAAAAGAATTCTAACTCCAGGTCTTTTGGATGGTTCTAGAGTAGGATCAGATAATTTAATCTTCTGACTGAAACACAGGTCCAGCGTTAATAATCGGAAACAAGCACTGCCTTCTCTGTATCAGTTCCAACAACAGATTTATTTAACTCTAATACCAAGTGACCACTTCAATTTGAAAAACGTGTGTTGCAGCACAGGGCACAACTATTATTTTTTAAAAAAAAAAACTTTTTTTGAAGTAGATTTTATCCCAATTTTTTTTGTTTTGAAAACTTTGAAACATACTGAAAAGTTGAAAGAATGATTAGAACACCCTACCCCCCCCAACCTAGATTCAATGATATCAACATTTTGGTGCATATGCATATGCTCTATAACTTCAAGTATATGGAGTAAAGATTTTCCCTCTGAACCATTTGAAAGTGATTTGCAGACGTATGGGTGACATTTTAGCCGTAAGTACTTTAGCAGCATCAACTAAAAATAAGGACGTTCTCCCCCAAACCACAATACTATTATTATATGCAAGAAAATTAACCTTAAGTTATAATATAACCTAAGTTATTGCATATTAAACATATGCATTGCATATTAATTGCCCACAACATGTCTTCAGTAGTTACTTTTTTTTTTTTTTTTTAAGTCAGGATCCAATCAGGTTAAAACATAGTATTTAATCTAGAGTGGTCTCCTTACCTTTTCCCTCTCTATGTTGCTTTTATTTTTTTGAAGAGTCCAGACCAGTTTTCTGGTGGAATGTATCATATTTTGAAACTACTAGTAGTCTTGATATGCCTTTGGATAATTTAGAATCACAAAAGAAGCAAGCAGCCTAAGAACTTAGTTTAATATATTAGTAAAGAGAGAGTTACCAAAGTGGTGAGTGCTTTTATATTAATATAGAAGCCTCAGGAGATTTAGATTAGATGGAATAAATTTGGCAGGAAACATAGGAGTATTTTGGGATCACAATGTTTCCGAGTTTACTGGTTTTTAAATATTCCATAGTCAAAAGAAAGGGAACTGATGTCTTTAGCGGGTCATCATTCTTCAGTGGATACATTTAGTAAATGGCAGGGAATGCGGTTTGCAGTTTGCAGGTGAAACTGATGTTAAAGAAAACAAAGTCTTGTGTAACATTGTAGACTGGGAACTGTGGGGACAGGAAAATTCACCTATCTTTCCATAAGTACAAGTTTATATATATATATTTTAAAAAAGACCTGAAAAGTCAAATGTGAGAAAGCTATCTTATTTTATTTTTATTATTTCAAAAAATATTTATTTTGAGAGAAAGAGTGCGGGCACATGCGGAGCAGGGGAGGGGCAGAGAGCGAGAGAGGGAGAGAGAGAATCCCAAGAAGACTCCTGTCGTCAGGGCAGAGCCTGATGCGGGGCTCGATCTCACAAATTGTGAGATCATGACCTGAGCAGAAATCAAGAGTCCTGTGCTCAACCAAGCGAGCCACCCAGATGCCCCAGAAAAACCATCTTATTATTTTTTTTAATGTTTATTTATTTTGAAGGAGAGAGAGACAGAGCATGAGTGGGGGAGGGGCAGAGAGCGAGAGAGAGAGAGAGGGAGAGAGAGGGAGACACAGAATCCGAAGCAGGCTCTAGGCTCTGAGCTCTCAGTACAGAGTCTGACACAGGGCTGGAACCCACAAGCCGTGAGATCATGACCTGAGCCGAAGTCGGAAGCCTAACCAACTGAGCCACCCAGGAGCCCCAAAACCACCTTATTTTAATGGTCTATTTCATCGTTCAAATATGACAGTATATATAATTATATGTGTGTATGTGTATTGCATTTCCGTATTGTTTAGATCTGAACAACCAAAACACGGCATTACTGTTACTAATACCAATAAAACATATCTCTTATATATCAGGCATTTTATATTGAAGTGAAAGGGGGGGCGGTTTGTAAGTAATGTTGGCAATGTTCAAATAATCTCTGTAGTTTCCTTTTTTCATTTATCCACGGAATTATTAAGCATTTACAATGTACCAGGCAGGATACTTGAAGCAGGGATGCGAGGATGGACAAAAGAACACGATGCCTCCTGTTGAGGGATCATAGTCTATTGGGAGGGGCCTGCAATGTAAAAAGTGACAGCTGTATGAGATCTGGTATAATAAAGGGTGCTATGTACAAGGTGCTATGTGTCTGACCTACAGAAGACACTCAAAATATTTTTGGTGAATGAGTGGATGAATGAAGGAATCATAGAAGAGGAATCATCTAGTAGAACTGGAGAAGCAACGATTGTAAGAAGGAGGTGAGGTTTAAGCTGTGTTTTAAAGGATGTGCAGGAGTTTTCCAAGTGGGCGAGGACGGTGGGACGTACCAGGTGGCTTGTACAAACGTGGAAGCGAGAGTGTGGGGAACACATATTGTTCAGTCTGGCCCAGTGTCAGGGTCCACGTGGGGTGGGGGGTGGGGTGGGAGGAGTCGGAGCATGAACAATTAAGGACAGACAATTCTATGCTGGAAATGGTTGGGAGCCAGTGAATCATATTGAGTGGAATACTGACATGCTTGGATTTTTTGTGTTTGTTTGGAAAACCTTTCTGGTGGTGGTAGAGAGGATGAATCGAAGGAGAGAAGACAAGCTGATTAAGAGGCTGTTATAATGATTCAGGGAAAGAACAATGAATAAAGCAGTGACAGGAGAAATAGGGATGAAGGCAGACTGAAGAGTGATTTTGCCAAGTAGCCAGTTGTTACTCTAGCTGTCAAACTATAGCTGTCCTGAATATGCATTCAGGAATCAAGAACTTTGATACATCTCTGTAAGGGCTAGAAATGAAAATTTCCCTCACGTTATTTCAGTCTTTAGTTACTACCCAGTTTCAGTTTAACTTTTATAAGCAAAGAGGTCACATTAGTATCTTCACTTTTTTCCCGTTCCTGATTATTTTTTCACAGCTTTTAAAATTGAGATATAATTCATATGCCATAAATATAATCCATCCATTTAATGTGTACAATTCTGTGGTTTTTTTAGTGCAATCACAGAGTTGTGCAACCACTCCCACAATCAATGTTAGATTATTTTAATCACTTCCAAAAGAAACCTTGTAACCATTAGCAGTCCCTCCCCATTTACCCATTTCTCCAGTCCCTGGAAACCACTAAGTTACTCTCCATCCCTATGGATTTGCCTGTGCTGGGCACTCCATATAAACAAAATCCTACAATACGTTATCTTTTGTGACTGGCTATTACCTTCACGTTTGCTCATCGTCAGAGCCAGGAAATTGGGAGTGGACTAAAAAATGGAGAAATCGTTTGAGATTCTTCCCACCCCCAACAAGAATATCAAGTTCAGAGAAGGTACAGTTAGTTACTTAGAGCTCTGTAAGAGGCCAGATAGAGATAAAAAATACTTTTTCAGTAATGATGCTACTTCTAAATTATCATAAAAATATATAATAATATTTCCATGCATTCAATGCTTGTTAGATGCTTTATGTACTTCAGCTCATTTATTCCTTACAACGTATCTGTGAGGTAGGTATTTAACTCTTTTACAGGTGAGCAAACTAGAGCTTACTTATTTCATATCTCACTTTGTATGAGCTCAAAAGCCACGTTTTTGATTACCATTTGAGAATACAAGGCATTCTAATTTTTTAATTCCCAGGTAACCTTTCCATTTCTTTTTTATATGCTACTTTTCATGACCTTCACATTTTCCTCAACTTGGAATGGCTCACCTATCCTTTGACTACTGGCCACTGCCTCACCTTTTGAAGCATTAAGAAAACTCATGATAGATTGATAGATGAATGGATAAAGAAGATGTCATATATATATATATATATATATATATATATGCACACACACACACATCCATACATACAATTGAATATTACTCAGTCATAAGAAGAATATCTTGTCATTCGTGACAACATGGATGGACCTAGAGGGTATTATGCTAAGTGAAATAAGTCAGATAGAGAAAGACTAGTGCCATACGATTTCACTTATATGTGGAAGCTAATAAAACAGATGAACAAACATACAGTGGGAGATACAGGCTTCCAGTTATGGAATGAATAAGTCATGGGGATAAAAGGTATAGCATAGGGAATACAGTCAATTGTCTTGTAATAGTGTTGTATAGTGACAGGCGGTAGCTACACTTGTGGTGAACATGGATGGCATCATGTACAGATTTGTCCAGTCACTATGTTGTATACCTGAAACCAATGTAATGTTGTGTGTCAACTACACTTCAATTAAAAAAGAAAATAATAGCAACCAAAGACACTAAGATTTTTAAATAAACACAATGGGCATAGCGTATCAGAGAAGCATAAAATCTCCACAGAGGACTATGGAATAAATATTGCAACAAGCAATAATAAAGAGAACTCATGAAAATATGTCTTTCCTAAGAGATGATAGGATGTAGAATCTCACTGTTTCCCCATCCTTAGATGGGGTTGGGGGAAAACGCCATTGTGAAAGTGGGTTGGGGTGATTCCTGATTAATCACTTAGCCAAATGGGTAAGACTCACTACTTGAAAGATAGAGGCATTTATACAATTATTATGACTACAGAAATCACATTTTGTTTATTATTTCTTCTCAATGTTTTATGAGAAACATGGTAATCTGATTTAATGTTAAACCAACTATGGTTTACTGTTTGGATATGGACTGTGCCATGGAGAGCTGCCCATGGGGGGGTCAACTATGTGTCAGCTGTCAGCTCCATATTCTGGCAAACTTCCTTGAGGGAAGTGGCACTAAGAAATAGACTGTGTTTATTTTCTTTCTTTCCCACTCTCCAGGTACCCTAATTCACCTTCCTCCCTTGTGCTGTTGTCTAAATCTTCCTTGGGATTATTGTATCAGCAAAGTGTAGTTTTGGGAGAGTAAGACAGCTTTTCCTATCTTGGATTTAAATTTAATAAGCCCTTGTGAAAATTAATCTTTTCAAGTATCAGAAGGGAAGAAAGTATGCCTGAATGCCCAAGAATGTAAGAATTTACTTGAGATTGTCAGTTAGGATTCTCTAGTCGAAGATGATTTGATGAAACCCACAGCGTGGGGACGGCTTTACCAAGGAAAATAAAACGCAGGTCTAGAAGGGACCCCAGAAAGTTGTTTTCACGTGATCCACTGCTTTAGGCATGTCAGTGTCCAAACCCCCAAGTACCATGAGTCTGTTCTCTTTATGAAGAAATCTTCATATATGTATATTTCATAACTCCCATCCTCATTGTAGTCTCTTATGAACCAAACCGACTAACATCAATCTAAATTGAGTTACTCTATGGGACATTTTGTGTTGTTTACTCTTCCCTGAAAGGTGGAAACTGACCACAGCTAGGGAAAACACAGTCTAGTATGTCAGATGTTACAGGACAAAGAAGTTGGATCAAGCCTCTCTCCCACATCAACAAAAACAACAAGAGCAAAAGCTACTGACATTTACTCAACACTGTTAAATATATTGACACATTGGCTCAGTTAATCTTCATATGTCCTAGATGAAGTAAGTCCCATTATATCTTCATTTTACACGTAAAGAAACTACAGACTAAGGGCACCTGGGTGGCTCAGTTGGTTGAGGGTCTGACTCTTGGTTTCAGCTCAGGTCATGATCTCATGTTTCGTGAGATTGAGCCCACACTGGGCTGTGTGCTGATAGCACAGAGACTACTTGGGATTCTCTCTCTCCTTCTCTCTCTCTGTCCCCTTCCCCACTCACACATACATGTTCTCTCTCTCTCTCTCTCTCTCTCTCTCTCTCTCTCAAAATAAATAAGTAAAATTTAATGGGGCATGTGGATGGCTCAGTTGGTTAAGTGTCCAACTCTTGATCTCAGCTCAAGTCTTGATCTCAGTGTCATGAGTTCAAGCCCTACTTTGGGCTGCATGCTGGATGTGAAGCCTACTTAAAAACAAAAAAACAAAAAACCAAAATCAACTCCCCTCCCACCCCCAAACCACTACAAACTAGAGAGTTAAATGACTTGACCGAAATCAAAATTACCAGTGAATGACAGAACTGTGTGTCTAATTTAGGTATGTCTGATAAAAAGCATCTTCTTCTTCTTCTCCTTTTTTTTAAAGATTTTATTTTTAAGTCACCTCTACACCCAACATGGGGCATGAACCCACAACCCTGAGATCAAGAATAGCATGCTTCACTGACCAAGTCAGAGAGGTGCTCCAAAAGCACATCTTCTTGACTATTCTACGTACGTATGCATCCGTTCCTAACATGGCTATGCAAGATAATTATATGATAAAAGTTTGCAAAAGCATGGCTAGTTCTTTGCCCATATAGCCAGGAAAAATGACAGCTCAAGCATGGCATGTTATAAAGACAGTGATTTTGATTTATTTGACTAGCTGTTAATGTCACCCAGCAAGATGGTTGGGTTCACTGAATTATGCAACCGGTCAATTTTCTGTGCTTTTTCATAAACATGCTCTAATATCCACTATAAAGGACCCATAAAATCACAGGAAAAAGGTAGAGTGGATACAAATAATTTTGGGAATTAAGGAAGAGCCAACATATAAAAACAATTACAAAGCAACATATGCTTGTGGGGTGCCTGGGTGGCTCAATCGGTTAAGCATCCAACTTCGGCTCAGGTCATGATCACAGTTCGTGGGTTTGAGCCCCGCGTCGGGCTCTGTGCTGACAACTAAGAGCCAAGAGCCTGCTTTGAATTCTGTGTCTCCCATTCTCTCTTCCCATCCCCCATTCACACACACACACACACACACACACACACACACACTCTCTCTCTCTCTCTCTCTCAAAAAGAAATAAAACATCAAAAAACAAAAAAACCCCATACTATTGTAAATGTTCATTCATTCATTCAGAAGATATTTATTGAGTGCCAAGCATTCTTCTAAATGCTAGAAGTATGGCCCCTCATCTTACTAGACAAATGATATAAGAATGTGATGTGTGAGTGCACACATATGTGCGTGCAGTATTCTAGGTGGTTATAAATGCAAGGTGAGTGGAGAGTAGTTCATTATTATACAGTGTGATTGAGAAAGACCTTGCTGATAAAGTAACATTTGAGTGGATTCCTGAGGGAAGTGAGCAAGCCAGTCACATGGTTATTGGGGCACAAGGACCAGACAGGGGGAACAGCAAGAACAATATCTCTAAAGGGGAAATGTGCATTCAAGGAATAGCAAACAGACCAGAATGGATGGATGTGAGAGAATAAACCTTTTTTTTTTTGGAAAATACCTCTAATATTTTTCTCTCATCCAAGCGCATCATCCTATACCTCCCATAAGATGTTAAATAATACTGGTAATATGGGAATGTTTGCCTTAATCCTGACGTCAGTGGAAATATTTTTCACCTTTCCCTATTAAGCATGATGATGGCTTTTAGACTAAGATAGATATATAAACAAAATCCCTGTGTGTTTGAGTTGCCTATTGCTGCATAAGAAGACACACCAAAATTTAGAGACTTAAAATAATAATCACTTTATTATCTCATGCTTCTATGACTTAATTGGGCTTGGTTGGTCAGTTTTTCTGCTTTATCATACCTCAGCTTGCCTGGAGGCTTGACTAGGTTGGAGCTACCAAGGTGGCTCACGCACACGTGTATCAGTTGGTGCTACATTGTAAGGAGGCTCAGCTAGAGCTATTGACCAGAGTGCCTTAGTTCTTCTTTTTTCCATATAGCTTGGGCTTCACTGCATTGACAATTGGTTTCTATGAGGAAGGAAATCCTAGGCTCCAATGTGTTAGAAAATCAATTTCTCTTCATGCCTTTGGGCAAGGCAGTCACAGGTCCAGCTGAGATCTGTGGGCTGGGGAATAAACTCTACCTCATGATGGTGGAGTGACATATTTATAGAAAGAGGGGAGGAATTGGCAATGGTTTTCTTTGGAGGCTATCACACCATCAATTCCCTATTTTGCTGTTGTTATTAAATCAAATTTTAATATTAATTTTTATAATGCTTTGTCAATCTTTGTGAAGATGACTATACTGTTCTTCTCCTTAGACCTATTAATATGATGAATTTTATGAATAGATTTTCTAATATTGAAGTGTCCTTAAATACTTGGAATAAATATCTCTTGCACATGGCTTTATCCGTATGATTCTTCATGACTAGCTTCCACAATCTGAACTAGGTCTATGGAGGCTTGTAAAACCCTCAGTTTCTTCTCTTTTCTGCACGCACTCCTTTACATACATGGTATATCATTTTTTCTCTTCTACATGTGTCTCTCACCTTAAAAAGTGTATTTTTGTTTGTGGTTTTTGAGACCGGTCACCACTGGGCTCTATCTCCTCAACTTCTTTCCCCCTCCTTCCTTTTTTCTTCAGTGAATTCTGCTGTTTGGGGCACCCTTTTAAAAATATTTTGGAATTTATGTCCTAGCTTTACTGGAAATATAGTTTATATTTTTGTTTACCATTTTTTTCCTTTTGGATGGTTTTCAGGAAGAGGAGAAAACTAGCATCATGGTCATGTCAGAAGCCCCAATATGTAAATATAAAACTTTTACAGAATATACAAATATTAAATTGATTTTCCCAAGCTCTCAATAGGCATTTTAGAGTTAAAATTGAGAAGTTAAAGATGTCATTATTTGTGAAAACAGGGATGAGATTATTACAAGTTAATTGTTTGTCTTCCTTTCTTTGGTAGCAAATACAACCCTCTTGTGGAAAGCTAGAGGCAACTTCTATTGCTTCCATAGAAAATTTCTCTCCACCATCAACTTCCAACTGTATCTTAATTAGGTGTAAAAGTGATAACAATTGTTTAAGTGATAGTTGGATGCAGTTGGGGAAAATGCTTTTCCTTGAAGATCGACCTCCATCACTTCCCAAATTGTGATGGGTTGAGGGTGTGAGGAACAATCCTGGGAGCTGGCAAGAGGCTCCAGGATGGGGGTACAGGAAAATGGTGAGCCTTAGCTTAGAAGTGAGAGAATTCTAAGAAATCAAGAAAGAAACTAACACAATCTTCCAAACAGCCAAATTCTGGATCTACCCTAGTAGGGACTAATTGTATTTATTAAGTACTCTGTGCATTTGGTATAAAGTAGGCCTGGATCCTTCACTAGGCAATAGGTTGTTTGAGGTATATTATCAAGAGTAAACAGCACAATTACAATTATGTCTTTAGAATAGAGTGTTTTAATATCCAAATGTTCTTATTGTGAGTCTTTTTAAGATCGTAAAAATGGATTTACATTCTTGATTAGAAACGATTCTTCTGGTAATACAGCTGGGTGATCTGGGCCGTGGAGACCCTCTCTCAGCCCCTCCTCACACCTGCTGCTGAGATAATGCCAACAGTCTTGAGGCATTTCCACCCATAAAAGGAACAGGCAGGCTGTATGTACAAGTTACAGTACGTGAAGCATTTATCTCCGGTTCTGAGCCCTATTTCTGGCACTCACACATCCATATTGCTTATGAATGTGTGAAGGAACAAATCAGGATTAACTGCGTTCTTAGAGATGCAGTGCTGGGGATAGAAGACCTATTTGCTTTTATGCTATTGCTGTACTTTGTGGCTAGTGACATTTTATGTCATTCTACACTTGTGGTGCATTTAATAAAGAAAGTGATTTATTACTAGTAGGAAACAGTAACATTTGATAGTGTTTTCCAACACACAAAATATGTTCATGTGCATTATACAATTTGTGATTTCTTGGGGATGTTTGGCTAATATAGATTAGTTGCCTCGGGACCACTACAATGCTGTGTTATTAAGAAGACAGGTTACTTCCTAGACACCTGGTTTCAATGCAAAATTATGTGTTAGAGAGAGTTATGGTGGTAATAAATTTGCTCAACAAGCTATCTTTAGCGGCTTTCCTGGTGGAATGAAATTGGACTATGAAATGGGACTATAGACATTTTTAAAGAGTTTTAAGTATAATACCATCTTTTCTTTCTTTTTGAAAAATGTTTCTTTTTGGTACAGAGGATGTGTGCATGTGTGCACGTATGAGAGTGCAGGGGAGGGGCAGAGAGAGAGGGAGACACAGAATCTGAAGCAGGCTCCAGGCTCCGAGCTGTCAGCACAGAGCCTGATGCAGGGCTTGAACTCACGAACCATGAGATCATGACCTGGGCTGAAGTTTGATGCTTGACCAACTGAGCCAGCTAGCTGTCCCTAATACCATCTTTTCTTAAAAACAAACATATTGAAGCTATCTTGACAGGATGAACCATAATCTGGAAAAACAGAGTTACCTATGTAATGGCAATACATAAGGAATATGTTAATATATATCCTTCCGTCTTTTTTCTACCAAGAGAGTTGGGGTTTCTCTCCCTTTGTCTTCTACATCTGTTTCTGTCTCTGTCTCTGTCTGTCTGTCTGTCTGTCTCTCTCTCTCTCTCTCTCACACACACACACACAGACACGCAGATTATCAACAATGAGTTGGATTGCACTTATTTCAGTCTTCCAGAGATGTCCATGAAGTTCAAGGTTGGAATGCTCATATTGAAAACATTGCTGCCAGCCTTCAGTTGATAAAATTGGTATGAAAGTTAGCCTCTATGACTAATTCACAAGTTTCTCATGGAATTGCAGACAGTAACCTCCCTGGGAGGAAAACACTGATTTGTGGGTGATAGAATGAAGCTTTTGGGCAATAATCAACTCACTGAATGTGCTCCCCCATTCTGTGCACCTCTGTGGATCACCTAGGATGATGGTAGAATAGGGCATTTGATAAAAATGTCATGTGTAAATGCAGAACTTGGATGGAAATGAGAGAAAAGACATCCGTAACTCCAAGGAAGGGCATCTGTCGATGCTGGGAGTTCACTGCAGAGAGATGTGGTGGGGATCTAGAGACAGGCAGAACCATAAGATCTCTTTCTTAGACTAATAGGTCCTACTCTAGCAATAGTCTGCATGATTGATCACAATTTCCTATTTTTCCACTGTATGCAGCAGTATGGCTAACACCTGGAGGTGCCTCCAACATCTTCACAAATGGCTTTCAGCTCTGAATTCCAGGAGAAGCAAATTTAAGGTCCATTTATCTGCCCCTGAGCCCCAAATTTTGTTCTTACTCATTCTTGGCACTGATCATCAACAATGATAGGTGAGCTTAGAGCAGGAGCGGCTACTCCGTGTCCTTCCTTCTCTCCTCCCTAGTTCCTTTTTTTGTTTTCCAGATACACAGAGGTGAGGAGAGCAAGAAATAAAACCCATTTTGAAGAACATGCATTCCTCCGCCTTTGTTCTCTTGACCTTCAGACCCAACACAATACCAGGCTGCTCCCATTATGAAGTGGGTCCACTCACACCCAAATCATCTCAGATCCTTTGAAGGGGGAGATGCCAAAACCACTTTGGAAATTGTACAGCAATGTCATTTTTAAACCTGTCTAGTCTAACTCCTTCATTTACGTTTTAAGACAATCATCTTGGGTGTCCGTGGAGACATGTGAAGCACTTCTCATCAGTAGGGCATCCACTGTGTTCCTCACCCTGGAAAAGGTGCTACCTCCTTTCTTTGGTGTTAGAAATATAATTAGCATTTATAAGCCAGTGCCTACTATATGCCCAAATGTGATGGAGGAAAGAGCCTTGCTTATTAGGAGAAGCAACTTGGCAGAGGGGAGAAAAGCAGCTATTTTAAGGAGGGTATTCACAGCACCGAGAGACAGCAGAGATGGACGAGGAAAGCTTGGGGGATTTTACTGCTTCAAGAGACCAAGCACAACAATATAGATACTTAGAGATAGGCGTAAGGCTAGATTCTTTAGTAAAAAAAATCCACTTCTGCCTTTTGAATGCCTACATCTTTGGTCCTTGAGGGACAGTGTGCATGAAGGAGGAAGGAGTTTGGCAGCCTTTTGTAATTCAGGACACACTTGGATGTTTTCTGAGAACATGTGGTTCTCATGAAAAGAGCCTACTCTGATTTAACGGAATAGAACTCCAGCCCCTACTTTCAAACAGCACCTTCCCTGGGGAGTGGGCTGGAGTTACCCAGTCAGAGACTCCAGGGACCAGGCATTCCTGTGCTTGTCTTCATCCCTAGAATACAAAAAATATTATATTTCTGAGACTTGATGTTCAAATGAGAGAAAAGCAGGAATTTGGGGAGTAACAGGGGAGGATCACCATCTGTCCTGAAGAAAGGATCCCAGGGGATCTTAGTGGAAAAAGTACCAAGAATTTGGGGCTGAAAGAACCCTGTCCTGGGAGAATTATGGAGAAAAATTTTGCTCAATTTTCTCTTTCCAAAGATTGGACAGACATTGCTCAGGGGCAGACTTGCATTATTCCTTCTGAATCGCTGATTCATTCACCGAGGCAGAAATATGCAGTCTTTTCTGAGTTCTTTTACATCACGCTATAATTACCATAACTGAATTTCTATGATTCTCACATATACCATTAAAGTATTTCTAAAGTCTTTTTTTCCCTAATAAAGGACTAAATTTAAATAGTATTAGCATGAAATTTGGCAGCTTGTCAAGTTCATATACCACTGCCTTTCTCTTAGAAGATGTACATTCCCTTTCATGTAGAAGTCACTGTATGGAGGTTCCGCAGAGGGGGAGGAAACCTTCATGCACGTACCAAAGAAAAGTTTGAATTCCTTTAAAGAAGAAGTAGGAGGGGCACCTGAGTGGCTCAGTCAGTTAAGCGTCTGACTTAGGCTCAGGTCACGATCTCATGGTTCGTGGGTTCAAGCCCTGCATTGGGCTCTGTGCTGACAGCTTAGAGCCTGGAGCCTGCTTCAGATTCTGTGTCTTCCTCTTTCTCTGCCCCTCCCCCCTCTCTTCCTCTCTCTCTTAAAAATAAACATTAAGAAATTTTTTAAAAAGTAGAAGAACATGGGAAGACTAAATAAGAACGAAAACAATTTTCCTGAGGCTCTTTCTTGAGAATGTCATATATCTTTCAACAGCAGATTATTGATTTTAAGAACCTTGAAAAGAAAAAAAAATGTGCATTAAACCCTCCGAAGTCACCATTTTCAGATACTTTGCTTAAAGGTTGTAGGGTGTCCACTTACAAAGAAATAGAAAAATAGTAACAACTTTTAACGGACAAATAGATCACTCTGCGGGCTGATCCTTCTCACCCTCAATATGCTTTATTTGGTGCTTTTTCTCTGGGCTCTGAGTTAATTGTAGGGTTTGTGGGAGTAAGCAGACATTGGCTGAAAATTGGAGCTAAGTGTCACTGTCAGTAGAATAGAAACTCTTTTCCTCCTGTCACAGGGAACAGGCATTGAAACTGTTCACGAGGTGGTAAAAGATGGAAAAGCTGAGGCAGTGATGTCATCAGAAAGGAAAACCACGGAGAGTTTACTAGCTCCTTGTGACACTGAAAGCAAACAAAATGGGTTCTCAAATGTTGTGTAGATGCTTTGAAAGTCATGTTTCTGTTTGTTTCTGAGTTCCTTCACTCCTTCACCACAGTAAGATCTAACACTTGGACATCTAACCTTTGAAAGCTTGGAAATCATTTGAGGACCCACATACAGAACTAGGCGTGATGTGAAGTGATTTCTTTTCCTGTGTAGATTACTATAGTTAAGGTTAGTTGATGATGCAGTAGGGTCCGAAATTACTCATGATCTCTTGTAAGTATTCCAGGACTCCTATAGCTTAGAGCCTAAGATTCTCCCAGGATCCAGAAAAATCCACTGAGTGCTAGACTACCCTGGAATAGGATGTCTTTTGTGAAACTGAAATTCAATCTATAGTAATTGCTGAGGTTGCCAAATAGGATGTCTGGCTAAAGAAGCTTTCAATGTGTTAACTGGTAGGAACTAAATGAAGCATAAAAGTCATTCAGGATGATTTGTAGTCTATTACATACTAAATCCTAGTAAGACTAGTGGATCTATTACAAGGAGAGGGTATTCAGTACTGTAAAACACAGTGATCTCTGGTAACCACAGGGAACCAAAGGTCTCCTGTAATACCAAAACATGTTTAAACCTATGGAGCCGAGATTAATTTGGGGATTTGAAGAAATCTGGTATTTTGAAACTCTTAACACAATATTATAATGCAGATAAACCTGGGAATAACTTAATAGAGGTTTATTAAAATGCTGGGAGAGAAATGTAGTACTCTCATATTGGTGACTTCAGTCCTTTACGTTAGTCCGATTGACCTAACTTCATTTAAATAACAGGTGAAAAAGGAAACAAGATAGAAGACCTTGAAAAGATTTAGTTTAGACTTTTATATCCTGTTAGGACTGTACCTAACTATTTTGGTGAGATCTCCATTCCTACCAAACCATTACAAAAGCTACTGTGTGTCAGCTGTAGATTTGAAATGCAAGTCATTCGCGATTGATGTAACTGAATTTGTGAGAAGCTATCCATGAAAAATGGGGAAATACAAGGTCAGGTCTCTCTGAAAGGAGCTGGAAAGAGCTGGGTGTATTATATGAAAATTTCCTCCACTTTCAAATACATTAAGAGCCATCATTCTGAGGATGATACTACTAAGGATTTTTCCATCTTTGCTGAGCTTGAGTGAAAGTAGCTTCGATCTGCTGCCTGATGGATTCAGTTTATCTAAAAGGAAGGACTTGATAGGGAGAATTATTAAGAGGATAAATGAACGGAATGAATAGCATTAAACCTCTACAGTAAAGTTTGTGCCTAATGTTGACACTTAAGATTTAACATTAATCCTCTCTTTTGGAAAGTTCGGTTAAAAACACATTTACTGTTGAACATTCTTAAGGTTCGTATTTACCAGCTTGAACTATGGCAAGTGTCATGCAAAATTCATTTTGGTTGAGGAAAGAAGCATGTAGGGCTCACAGTACATGTGTATCCAACATGAGCAGAAAGGAGTCTTGGGGGGGGAGAGAGAGAGAGAGAGAGAGAGAGAGAGAGAGAGAGAGAGAGAGGCCATAGCCAGTTTTCTTCTAATAACTCTCACTTTGACAAGTATAAAATGCCTCACTATTTTTTTAAAGGTCTATTTACTTATTTTGGGAAAGACAGAGTGCACACATGAGCAGGGAAGGGGCAGAGAGAGAGGGAGAGAGAGAATCCCAAGCAGGCTCCGTGTTGTCAGTGCAGAGCCCAGTGTGGGGCTGGATCTCATGAACTGTGAGATCATTAAAAAGCCTCATTATTAATATATACAAACACGTTCATTGCATTTCTTGCAAGCATATCAGCTGAAAATTAGTATACTTTCTAGCTACTGAATGATTACATTTTATAAGTATCAATCATAATTCCTAGGAGTTTTACACCTGTTATACATTTAGGAGATGATCAACTCACTGTTTTTCCTCATAACTAATCTCCTATCTGAAAAGAAAGTTAAACAGCACATACTTTAAGGAATTAAGTTTTTCTTTTTGCCTCTAGTACATAACATCCTGAAAAACAGAGATAAAACGGAAATGCTTTATATAAATAGGAAAACAACTTTTTGCCTAGTTAAATCACTCAGAACTCACAAGATTGAAATTTGAATAGAACAAAGTCTTTTGGATTTTTTTCCCCAAGAAAAATAAAATTGCTTTATAAGTTCTAAATGAAGCCAATACAACATTTCTGAATGTGTGTTTATGATGCTTAGGATACATCCTTTTAAGATCTGAGAGGATCAAATTTCAACACAGAAAATTATCCTGACTATTCACACAGAATGCTAACCTTAGTGTAAGTGCACTGTGAGACTCTCAGGTGTCATTCATTCATTCATTCATTCAAGCAATCATTCAGTAGACATTTCTGAGTGTCTATTGTGTCCTAGGCTCATTCCCCAGCATTGAGACATAGAGTAAACAAGACAGAAGGAAGCTTGCCGTTGTGAAGTGTACATTCTAGAGGGAGACAAGAAATGGACAATTAAATAAATGAGATAGTAACTACAGAGAAAATAAGTAGGTCTCGAAAGGAAGCCCAATTGAATCAGAGTGGTTTGGCCTCACTGAAGAGATAACCTTCGAGCTGATAGGTTGGAATCCTTTCTGCCAGGTGAAAGGAGACTTTCACTACCTAGAGATGATGTGAGGCCCAAAGAAGATAGCAAAATAACACAGGGCTTGCTTGGCACATATTACATACTTAGCTGAATAGCATTAGTGAATTGCTGTTTTTATTAATCAACTGTAGACATGATTGCAAAAGGATTTGGAGGCAATTTTGCTCCCTATGTTGCATTCTGCTCAGGCCTCACAGAACATCGTTTCTCCCCTGTTGGCGAGGAGAATCGCATTCTGAGGCTTGGCTTACGAATGTGTATTAAAACAGCTGGAGAAACTCCAAAGGAAGACTTGGTCCCCACTAGCAGCACTGTTTGTCAACTGGTTGACCCAGGAAGGGTGCCTGAGCCCCAGTTCTGAAATTTCTGCCTCTCCCATAATTGACATGCTATCTCTTTCAGGAACCAGATTCTAGCCCAAGAAGTAGCCTTTCTGGACTCTCAGTGATTGCAGTTTAGGAGGTTTTCCATTTTTGTTTTTTCTCCTTTTTCCCAAATGTAGGTCAAAGCATGAAGAACAGGAGGATTGGCCAAGGGGAAACAGATGTTTATGTTCATTTCATAATCGTAGGGCTGGGTGGATATGGAAGAACAATAAATAGTGTCCAAGACATGCAGAGCTGCACCAAAAACCACCCCAAGGGTCCCAGGCTCCTTCCTGTTTTTCAAGACCCCTTTGCTTCTTCCCACGAGAGGAGGTGTTCTCTAATTTTCCCTCGATGAGGCCACTGAACGTCTTCCAGGCTGATGGTTGTTTTACAGACAGCAGGCTCTACGAACAGAGGTTCACGGTTGTGGGGCCACGTCAGTCACAGCCCAGGCTTTTCTCCCAGCAGCTGGCGCTGGGGCGCCTCAGTTTGCTTAGTCAGCCCCCTTTCTGCTGTTTTACAATTTCTACTCATCTCCATTCTGAGCTCGGAGGCTCCCCTCCTCACCCCAGCCCTCTCCCATCAGCCCTTCTGATTCTCAGCCTTGTACGTTCTCTTTCTTCCAGGGTCTCTCCAAGCCCCAGCCTGAATTCTGAGGGCATATCTTTGATGAGAACACTCTAGTCCTCATTTAGGCATTTGCTACTTGTTTCTGAGAGGCTCTAAGGGCCTCTTCTGTTTTACACAATTTTCCCTGTTAGAAACTCCCAAGTCAAGAAATTATATATGTGGATATCTATTTTTAAGTTGCTTTTTAATGATTGATGTATTATCATGGAGTTATTCCTCTTAAACTGGATTTATAGGCATCTTTACAGTATAAAGAAAGGTTTTCTGAACTTGCTAAATTACATTAGATTGAACTACATGAACTTAGGAAATCCAAAAGATTTTGAACTGTAAAATGGCAGTTTAATAGAGTCCATCTAATAAGAAACACTTAGGATGCTTGTTGAAATTTATATCGACAGCTCTTTCTCTCAGTGGGTCCATACAGCAGACTAAAACTATGGCATGGACTAAAGAATCTGCATTTTCAACAAGCAGGTTTTTCCGATGAGCAGGTATGTTTGGGAAATACAGGTATGTCATCTGTAGCTGAATAAACACCTGATTAAATATGGTGCTTAGGGCAATTCATATTGTTCATGTGGGTCTACTGTATTTCAAAAAAAATTTTTTGAACTTTATTTACTGTTTGGGGGGGAGGGGCAGAGAGAGAGGGAGAGAGAGAGTCCCAAGCAGGCTCTGCACTGTCAGCACAGAGCCTGATGTGGGGCTCGAACCCACAAACCGGTGAGATCATGACCTGAGCCGAAACTGAGAGTCAGACGCTCAACCGACTGAGCCACCCAAGCGCCCCATGTATTTTTTTACTTAAAGTATTTTTTTTTTTTTAATTTTGAGAGAGAGAGAGAGAGAGAGGGCATGCACAAGCAGGGGAGGGGCAGAGAGAGAGGCAGGGAGAGAGAATTCCAAGCAGGCTCCCTGATGTCCACACAGAGCTTGACGCAGGGCTCAAACTCACGAACCATGAGATCGTGACCTGGGTTGAAATGAAATCAAGAGTCAGATGCTTAACTGATTGAGCCCCCCAGGCGCCCGGCCTATTGTAGTTGATGCGAGAAATGTCAACTTCGTGATTATGGCAAAGATTCCTAAGTGTCCATTAGCATCTGCTCACTTTTTCTTTGGGCATAAAGCTAACCTCTCTCGTAATAATGTGTGGCCGAGGGTTTGGCTTCTCTCCAATGAGATGTGAACAGAAGTGGCACATTCCACTTGTGGATCTGGCCCACACGGCCACTCCTTGCCTTCACTCCTCCGTATTCTGGGTACCAGCAGAGTCACAAGACAGAAAAAAGTTAATCCTTAATGGCCCATGGAGCAGAACCATTTCATCAACCTGAACACTTGCCCAATCTGTTATCTGAGCAAGACACAGAATTCTCATAGTTTGAATCATTTGATGTTTGGGTCTGTTTGTTATAGCATCCTAGTCTATTGAGTGTGGTGTCATCATTACAAAAACCTAAAATAGTGTGCTGTTGGCTGAGCTGTTAAGTGGCAGGTGGTAAGAAAACAGGATAGGCTGGAAAGACAGAGATCTAAGTTATCCTGTGGCAAAACTGTATTTTTGAAAAACTATTGTCTATGAAGCCTGGAAGGTGAACAGTTACTACAGAGTTTGTAGCATGTGAAGAAAAAATTGGGAAAAACCAGAATGTTCTTGTATGTTAATTGTTACTATGTTTAGCAAGGTGTTACAAGAAAGAAAAGAACTGCATTGGTTGTTTTTTTTTAAGCAGAGTTTGATAGAACACAAATATTAATGGACTTACAGAGCCCCTAAAATAAAATCGATTATTTTTGGATTCCACAAATAGAAGATACAATTCAAAAAGGATTTGGGGGCACCTGGGTGGCTCAGTCAGTTGAGTGTCTGACTTTGGCTCAGTTAATGATCTTCTGGTTCATGAGCTCGAGTCCCACATGGGGCTCGCTGCTGTCAGAGCGACATCTGCTTTGGATCCTCTACAGAGGGTGCAAACTTCTTTCACTGCCAGCACAGGGGGTCTTCCCAATGTACACCCCTCCCCTGCTTGCACTCTCTCAAAAATAAACGTTAAAAAAAAAAAAGGATTTGAGCCATAAATGTCCATTTCTCTGTTTAAGCAAGAAAATCAGCTATGTGTCAAAGATCAGGTCCCTTGCATCTAAGCCTGCTGCTTCATATGGCCTCCCAGTAGCTATTGTTAATTTGAGAAAAAAGGGCATTGGCTACCAGAAGCAGACAAATGAAGACTGTTTAAGAATTACGTCTAAGAAAGACATACTTTGGTCTTGGATATGGTTACTGGTACACGGAAATTACCAGAAACCTGGTAAATTTTTGAAAGAGTTGTGTGTCCAAAGAAATGCCAAACGTGGACTAGATATGCTTACAGCTGTGAAACAACACTGAGCCCCCCAAAACTGTACAAGCAAGAAGCAGGCTGTGAAAGTGTTACAGTCCCCAAGAAACACATGCACCTAAAGGTCTAATTCAGATGTGTATCACAGAGGACAATGGATGAGGAAGAACAGCCTCCCAGACCTGAGCCAGGAAAAGCGGAGACTGAGGGATGAAGGAATTCCTCCCGGAGAATAGCATCAGGGTCAATTCAAGAAACTTCTTCCACTGCCAGCACAGGGAGTCTTCCCAATGTTTGCCATCAGGATTCTGTTATTGCTATGTGCCTCCCATTTTTTCCTTTTCTTTTTCTCTTTTTAAAAAATGTTTATTTTTGAGAGAGAGAGAGAGAGGAGAGAGAGAGACACAGAATCTGAAGCAGGGTCTAGGCTCTGAGCTGTTAGCACAGAGTCCGATGCGGGACTCAAACTCACAAATCGTGAGATCATGACCTGAGCTGAAGTCAGATGCTTAACCGACTGAGCCACCCAGGCACCCCCCCACCCGCTGCCATTTTTTTCCTTTTTTGAAGGGGTTTTGAATATTTTGGTTATTTCATCCCTGTTCCACCGTTGTTTAAGGGGTGATTGTATAAATGGGACAGATACTGAATTTCCTATTGGACCACAAGGAGCCACATCTCCATCAAATGCAAAGAGCTGTGAAAAAAAAAAAAAGAGTTGTGTATCATCCGCAAACACTGGGCTTTGACCTGGTGCAGTGACAGTGTGGGACTCTGGGCAGTCCTTCTTTGGAAAAGGGCAAGCTTGTTTTACGTGTGGGAAACAGTGTGAAAGGATATTTCGTGGATGGAGAGGCTGATACAAGTGGAGATAGCTGGTTTCTACCGAAATCTATTCTTTCCGCTCTTGGGCATGTAGGAAGGCTTCATAGCCCAGCCTCTTTCAGCCTGAAGTGTGACCTGGTGACTAAGTTACAAGGCCTATGGAGTGTGACTGGAAATGATGTCTGTCACTTCCAGTCTTGGCCCAGAAAACTTTCCACTGAGTCTGTCCATGTTCTTTCTCATTAGGCTGGTTGGATGCAGATAGCGATGAGATCCCAAGGGATGGCAGGGTCACAAGATGGATGGAGCCTGGGTGTCTAAATGACTAAACAGAGGAAAGCAGCCTCACTGACTTGAATTACTTGCCCAGGACCATCACATTAGCAAGAAACATCCTGCCACGGTGTTAATCCCTTACATTTTTGGGTTAGCATACCCTAACTAACAGTGGCTTTTAGATTGATGTTATTAGCTACCGAACTCTACACTGCCTGTGTTGTTTGTTTACTGCTTCATGACCTCCACTTCCTCCATTACAAGTTATTCAACTTTGGGAAAATTGGTTAGTGTCTCCATGCCTGGATTTCCTCATCAGTAAAATTGGGAAAATAATACACCTCCCAGGGTCATTGTGAGGAAGCAATAAACTGATGTGTGAAAATATCCCAAATATGCCTGAATCATACCAAAGACTATGGAAGTGCATAGCGACTGTTATTGTTGTTAATACATATACTAGTGGCATTTCAGTTTCATAAATATTACTACCACACTTCTTGTTGGGTCACACATGGCCATAATGAGATTCATGCTCACCCTGGGAATGAAGAGTGCCAGAAATAAAAGCTGTATTTCACAACCAAGACGAAACCGAGCGAATACACAGAAATCAGGTCCTTTTGTTTCATGAAAATTGGACACTTCCAAGAAGCTGGTAGACTTCAGAGCTTTCAGGAACAGTGCCAGGCCACTCTGTGACTCACAGTTGGTCTCTACTGAATTCATGATGGAATTATCCTGACTGCGTTACGGCCAGAGAGTTAACTGTTGGGATTCTGCTGACTCACCTAAGGGGTGCCATGGATTTCTGTATGTGGGGAAGTCAATTTTCAGCATAATATCAGAAGCTGTATCCTTACACCGAGGACAGAGCCTCCATCATAGACCCTTGCAATCTTGTGGTCAGGATTGATGAGGGAGACTGTTTCTGTTGACTTTTCTTTCCTGTCCGTTCCCGAGAGGCCTTATATTTGTCACCCACCTTCATGCTGCCTTTGTAAAACAGGCTAAGTGTCTCCAAAACATAAACGTCCAATGTGCTGGGCCATCCCTGAGCCAAATTCGCTATTTGGCCCACACGAAGTGGGAGAAATGGCAGATTTTGGAAAAGCTATTCCAGAAATAAAATACCATTTACCTGAAGCCCAACCTCAATGGGCAGGTAGGTAGTAAAATTTATGAAGGGTTTTCTAGCCTGGAAGTGAAGGGAGTGAGGCCAGGCTATGTGGAACGAAATGTCTTGGTCACAGGGAGCCTGTCCGCTGAAGCCTGGACTGGTCTCCCTCCTTGGCTTGTTGCCAGCTAAAACTGGAATGCGGGAGGGCTGGGAATGGCAGATGTGGTGTCCAATGCTGAGGGCATGGTTTTTCTTGGGTCACAGAAACTTAATTTTCTTTATCCCTCTTCTATCTTTTCTTATGCCAAAGAGCATGCGGCTCATAATTGACCATCTCTGCAGCATGCTTTGCCTTTCGGAGTGAAATTTGCACCCTTGAAGCCTCTGAATGTGCTTGCTTTCATAAGCATCTCAGTGTAGACTGCGGGAGGAACTGTCTGTATAATTCCTGCCACTGCGCCTTTGGTGTGGCCTCCAAGGGTCCAGAAAAAGCATCAGCTATACATTACACCACCTCAAAAAGAGACATTGGGGGGTTGGATATCTATAAGACTTTGTGGGGTTTTTTTCTATGTTTATTTATTTATGTTGACAGAGAGGGAGACAGCACAAGTGAGCACAAGTGGGGGCAGAGAAAGAGAGAGAGAGACAGAGAGAGAGAATCCCAGGCAGACTCTGTGCTGTCAGTGCAGAAACCAGCTTGGGGCTCAATCTCAGGAACTGTGAGATCATAACCTGAGCCGAAATCAAGAGTCGGCTGCTCAACTGACTTAGCCACCCAGGCGCCCCAAGACTTCATGTTTTTGAGCATCACTGCATTTAGAAGGAACAGAGTGAGTGATTCCACTGGTCCATTCATGTCTCCTCTTACACAAACTTCTTTTATATTTTTGTCTAAGGTTAAAATCCTGGTAATTCATTTCATAGTCCCATGAGAGTTGTTTCAGGCTTCCTTTTGGCTTACAGAGAATGAATCTCATCCGTTCTCTAGAGACTCTCAGGTGTCTTCAGAAAAAACAAAAGAGAAACTCCTGAGTAAATATTCACAAATGGGCAGAACTATGTCACAAACCTTTATAGGCCTGGGGCTTTGCTTTCATTCACTTTCTATTATTTTATGTTATTCCTTCCTGCCCCTCTGTGGATTGGACATAGCTTCCCCTCTTGATCTGGCTATTAAGGCCAGGTGGTGATTGAGTCTATCTTGGACTGATCACCATTTAATTTGTGGGAACATTAGACTGGACTTCCAGCTCTCTGTGAAAACAACTTTCTTTTACATCTTACTCAGCTGATAGAGCAATGAGATTTTCCCTTCTTTCCATAAATCATGTTAATTTCCTGCATAGGTGCCTGGATTTGGAAATAGTGACTTCAAAAATGAGTCTTGAAACACAGGTAGTTTTTGACAAACTCTAGGAGGGGTGGGCGACAGAAGAAAGAGCCATACACAAAATCAGTTCTAAGCCAGAGGATGATGGAAATGGTGAATGAGGTACACGGTGCACAGGCTTCAACCCGATCAGGCTTATTTGACACACCCATGTAGATAAACATACAAACCATGGACATAATCTAACTCAACATACAATCTAACTAAATGCAAAATGGAGGTGTTATCCCTATGTCATATGTTATGTGAAACATCCCTTGATAATAATTTACCAGTGAGGGCGGGGAGGGGGAGGTGGGGAGGGAAGGTGCGGTCTGTTGCAAAACTCAAAGTTCAAGATAAGATAAAGATATGAGGGAAGAAGAAATGTGATTATTCCATGGTGAGCTGTGAAAGCTCTAAATGTTGTTAGGAATTCTTGAGTCATCCTAGAAGGGAGTAGGAAGCAAGGCCCAGAGATGTTTCTCAGGCTCACTTGTAGAAAGTTTGAGTGGTCCTACCTACCTTCATCCCACTGCTCCCAATTTTTAGTCCTAGCCCTTAGTTGAACCTGGGGTTACCCTGAAACATGTTCTGTATATAAGAACTATAAGTCTTGGAGGGAGCCACCCAAAATTTAGGTAGGCTTTGAACTATAATGCATATGGAACAATTTTCAGCTCATCTGCTTCCAAATGAAATGTACACATTGCAGAGTTACATTATTCAACAGCTGTGACAATGGCCGCTTAGGTCAAGAAAACTCAACGCTATGTTACAATTCCAGTAGAGATAAAATGATACTTAAAATATGAACAAAATAGTTCAAAAATAGAATAAATGTAATTAATTTCCAAACATGTTCATTCCTAAAGATCGGACAAGCAGTTTATTCGTTTATTCAGCCACGTTTCAATGGGCCAGAAATTACCTAAGCACTGGAGGGACAAAGATGACTAAGACATACTAATTCATTTATGCAATAACTATCTATTGAGAATCTACTGTATGTTGGGCTCTGCTTTAAAAGCTGGAGACAGAGCAGTGAACAAGACAAAGTCCTTGCCCTCATGGAGTTTACATTCCAGTGTGGGATAAAAACGGCAACCAAATAAATGTAAGGGTGATGCCAGGTGGTGTGAAATGTTATGAATAAAGATGTAGCAGGATAAGTGGTTAAAGAGTGACTCTGTGTGTGTGTGTGTGTGTGTGTGTGTGTGTTTGTGTGTGAATGTGTTCAATAATGTGGTCAATTGAAGCTGAAGAGGATCTGGGGGAATAGTGTTAGGCTGGGGGAAGGGCAAGTGTGAGGTCTTCAAGGAAAGTGGGATATCGGTGTGTTTGAGGGATGCCAAGATGGCTAGTGTGGCTAGAGCAGAAATACTGAAGAGGAGAGTGTGGCGGTAACAGGGACCAAGTCATGGAGTGCCTTGTAGACCATGATAACTGATGGGGTCTGAGTGTGAAGGGATTGGAGGATTTGGGCCATGGATAGCCCCCGTTCCGGCTGTGTGGGGAACCGACGAGAGGAGGGCAAGTTTGGAAGCAGGGAAGTGAGAGGTGAGCACACTAGCTTAGATGAGAAATGAGGTGAGTTGGACAAGAGTGAAGCAATGTAGGTGGCGAGAACTGATGGCGCTTGAGATGTATTTTGAATGTTGCGCTGATTGGCAGTAGTAACAAAGTAATAACAGTAGTAACAGGGTAATAACAAACGGTTTGAATGGAGAGGGTGGGGGGTATTGTCATAGGATGAAAGGAGTCAAGTGTAATACCAAAGTTTTTGTTCTAAGCAACTGGGTGGAAGGTAGTGGTCGTGTACTTGCACGGGGAAGACTAGGGGAGAAATAGATGGGAGGAGTTAAAGAATTTTCTTTTAACAGCTTGAGAAATTAGATGTTATTATATATTCAAATGGGCAGCTGGATATATGAATCTGAGTCTCAGGGCCAGAGATATAAACTGGGGAGTTGGTGCTATATAAATAATATTCAAAGCTATGAGACTAGATACAACCAACTTAGGCATGAGCAAAATAGGGAAGGGAACTGAGGGACCGAACACTGAGGTGTGCCAACATATAATGGGGGGGGGGAGGAGATGGGGCAGGCGGCAGAGGAGATGGACAGAGATTTGCCAGGTGAGGGGAATAAAAGCCAGGAGAACCTGTTATCCCAGAAACCAAGCAGAGAGATAGTAATTAGCCATAAAAGAAGCCTCCAAGCCATCCAGTAGATGATGACTGAGAACTGATCGTGGGATTTGGCAAGACACTACCCTCTCTCTCAGGAGCTCAGAGCACGGTGGGAGTGGGAAACACAAGGAAACAGACAAATTGCTCTGCAGGGTTGAAGTCGTTCGTCTTCTACAAAGTAAACACATTTCTGGAGATAGGTTGAAGATGGAACAAGGAGCTCTCCTTATGCAGTCAAGGAAAGATGCCTGGAGGAGACGTACATTTGGGTGGAGGGAAAATAACTAAGATTCAGAAAACGTAAAAAAAAATTTTTTTTTCTATCTGGTTGTTAACTTTTTTCATAAGGACTCATGCAAAACTGAGATTTCCCCTCCCAATTTAATATCCCGCTACTATTACTTCATGCATATTTGTCAATTATCAATACATGTGATAACTGTATTGTATATACATGTGTAACTGTATTATAATTGTATAAGACAACACATGCATTTATCACACCCTACTCCATTTGACGAAAACCACTAGAATTGTAGTTTTCTTTGTTGGAGTCTTTACCTCTTAGTTACATTTTAATTTCCTTTCATAACTGTGTGCAAGTGTAGAAAACTTATTCTTTCTTTTTTTTAATAACTTTATTTATTTTTGAGACAGAGAGAGACAGAGCATGAGCAGGGGAGGGGCAGAGAGAGAGGGAGACACAGAATCCGAAGCAGGCTCCAGGCTCTGAGCTGTCAGCACAGAGCCCGACGTGGGGCTCGAACTCACAGACTGTGAGATCATGACCTGAGCTGAAGTTGGACACTCAACCGACTGAGCCACCCAGGTGCCCCAAGAACTTATTCTTAATAATAGTAGCTGCTAGGTACCTAACACTTATCATGTGTGAGGCACTGTTCTAAGAACTTCACATGTTATTATTTATTTTGCCTCACCAACACTCCTAATGCCTTTATGGTCCTTTTTTTGTCCATTTGTGATAATTAAGGCACAGAAAGGTTAAATAACTTGTTCAAGGCCGCACGGCAATGGCAGTGCCCGTGTTGGAAGTGGGCTGTCTGGCTTCAATGCCCACCATCCTGAGTGGTATGCTTCATACCCTTCTTGTTATATCTCCACTTTCCTGGGATGGGCCACTGTTATGGAAAAATCTTCAAGGGACAGGCTCTCTTTGACTTGAACTGCGTTTTTTTCCTCTTTACTTTTTTTTGTTTTTTAAGTTTATTTATTTTGAGAGAGAGAGAGAGAGAGAGGGAGAGAGAGAGAACGCACATGAACCGGGAAGGGGCAGAGAGGCAGGGAGAGAGAGAGAGAGAGAAAGAATCCCAATCAGGCTCTGCACTGGCACACGGGACTCGAAGTTACCAACCCTAAGGTCATGACCTGAGCCGAAATCAAGAGTTGGACGCTTAACCAGCTAAGCCACCCAGGTGTCCCTTGAACTGCAGTATTTTAAAGACTTGGTAATTCAGTTGCTGCTTGTCCTTTCAGAATGGGCCAGTAGGACCCAGGGACAGGGTACTGGATGCTTTTCCACATGGGGAAGACTGCATTAGCTCTTTGACAATTGACTGAAGGTTTTCATGTAAGGATTTACATTCAATTAGCTCATATATGGGAAGGGCAGTGGTAAAAGGAACGTGTCTTTATGATGGGGAAGATTTCTTTATGAATGGAAGTGTTCACTTCATTGTGACCCTAGACGTATGAGGCTCATGTCTTCATTTCCTTTATAACCTAACTGAAAGCCTGTGAGATGATTGTGTGCCTAGAAAGGTACAGAGTGTAAGTCAAAGTAACAGTGTTTGGGAATGTCTACTACGTGCAAAGTATGGCTTTGGGTAAAGTGACCGTGATTTCCTGAGAGGTGAAATCATAGAGTAGCCAGAATCTTTAAGATGCTTCGATGTTCAACTGGGTGTTATACATAGGGGATGAGTCACTGGAATCTACTCCTGAAATCATTGTTGCACTATATGCTAACTAACTTGGATGTAAATTAAAAAAAAAAAAAAAAAAAAAAGATGCTTTGATGCTCACATAACAGTAAGTATATACACAATTGAAATATAAAATAACTTGGTCCTAGTGGAAACTGGTGGTAGTTCAGCCTTTGCTTGATCTCTAATATTTTTTTTATAAATTGACTTTATCTCTAAAGTTGGTTTTGTCTTCTCTCTTCCTTATACTGGACTGATAATTAGTTCAACCAATAGATGGGGATCAGGATGCATCATTTTCAAAAGCACTTAAGCCTCTCCCTTTAGTATATTTTGGGCCCTTCCTTTGATCTAAAAGTTGTTGAAATTAGGTACCAGCCAGTTTTTCTTTCCTGGCAGAAAGAGGGTGTCGAATAAAAAAACCTTTGCTAAGAAGTTCACATCTTAGTAACTTACTTAAGTCCCAGACCTCTTAATTTTATTAGTTTCTTTTTTCTCCGCATAAAAGTTTTCCTGTTCTCTTTATTCTGTTCTCATTAAAGTGTTCTTCTCTTGGCATAGTCATATTTTCAGAAAAACTTAAGGGAATCAGCACGAAAATTGGCTCTTAATTTTTACAAATATAGAAAAACCTTCTGGGAAGTGGATACTATTTTCACTGTGATTCTCTCTCTATCTGCTATGTAGTATTGTCATAAATCATGTAAATATAGGCGAAGGGTGGGACCTAGGTGATTGTTTAGCTGTGGAAAAGAAGCTACTTCCTCTAGAAAGAGGATTTCAAATGGCCACATAGCAAAGCTAACATTCACACAGGTTTCCTGTGTCACTTCCCCCCCTGCTGAACCTGACCCAAAGCCAAGGTGAAGGAAGGGAAATTTTCCTTTTGTGAAATCTCAAATCTTTGATAACTCACCAACCTGATCACTCTGTTGAAAAAAGTTGTAAAATTAGGCTACTGTAAACTTGAAGAATTTCATGAACTTGCTTTTGAGAAACAATAAGATTTGTTTTGGAAATTAAGAGAAAAAGAAAACAGAAAAATTGAGATCAGTTATCACATTGACAAATACACCTACAGACTTTAGAACATTTAAAAAAAAAAAAAACACCAAACAGTTAAGTTGTGGCTACAGTATTTTAATTGTCATGCCTTCAAATATTTTGTGTCCGATTTGATCCTTTCTGGATATACTTTAAAATGATTCAAATTTTATTTTTATCTTCCTTTTTACTTTAAAAACATATTCATTAAAGATGTTTCTTTTAATTCAAGATACAGATTGCCTAATAGATATTTAAAATCTTTTAATACTCCCCCCATCTATAACCCTAGGAACATAAAAGTACAATAGTACATCACCAAATGAATTCATTAGAAAAATGAGTGTTCTAATGTTTGTTAATCTTACCATTTCATTTATGAAATGGCATGAGGTAAATATATGAAAAGCGGCAAAAATACCTCTCTCACCAGTTGTGTGGTTAGTGGTAACTTTCTTTTTTCAATCAAATCAGACACAAAACATTTTAAGTCATGACAGTTAAAATACTGTAGCCACAACTTCATCGGTTTTGTTTTGTTTTTTTTTTTTGAATGTTCTAAAGTTTGTAGGTGTATTTGTCAGTGTGCTAACTGATCTCAATTTTTCCATTTTCTTACTTTTTCTCTTAATTTCCAAAACAAATCTTGTTTCTCAAAAGCAAGTTCATGAAATTCTTCAAGTTTACAGTAGCCTACGTTTTTCTTTTTTCTTTCTTTCTTTCTTTCTTTCTTTCTTTCTTTCTTTCTTTCGGTGAAAAAGTTGTGTTGCGATTGCACTACATTTTAGAACTTTCACATAAAAAGTTATTAACTCTTCAGGCCAACGTTGAGTAAGATCTCCCGCCCCAAAGCCTGGAGGAGTAGTTCAGGGTTAGTTTCCCAGTGTTACTCATTTGATTGAAGTGGGGAGGAAAGTTTTGGATACGAAGGGATGCACAAAGTGTCCTAAGGGTTGGAGCAAAGCCCTCGGCCGTGGGTTCCGCCCCGCTGTGGGGCCACCGCCGGCCCGCGCCCATCAGTGCCCCTGGAAATCTAGCAGGCCCCTCTGCGGTTGGGGTGTCGCCGCCCGCATCTTCCCCGAGTGTGCAGGGACAGGCTCCCCCCCCTCCCTCCTCTTACCTGCATAGTGGTCGAACACAGTGGGCACATATTCCTCTGGGAAGGCGTCGTTGGCGTAGCTCATGAGCAGGCAGGTCTTCCCCACGGCGCCGTCGCCCACCACCACGCACTTCAACATCTTCTTCTCCTCCGTGCTCCTGCAGCTGCAGCCGCTGTCATCTCCCTCCTCGCAGTTCATCCTGGCGGCTCCAGCTGCTGTGACCCTGCAGCTGCTGTTCCTTCTCCTGCCTCTCCCAGAGCCCATGGAGCGCGGGAAGCGAGTGGCAGGCTCCAGATCACGCCGCCTTCCTTAGGTTGCCTTGGATTCCACAGACCTGTCCCAGGCGGCTGGCACCTGCCCTCGTGCTTACCATACTGGCCAAGAAAGGTGGCGCACGTTGGGGAGAACGATTAAAAGCACGTGTCCCCTTTCCCTACAGTTTGAGTTAAGAAACCCTCATTTTCTCTGAATTCTAGGGGCTTCCTGGCAGTCTAGAAATTTCAACAGCCCGAGGGTTTTGCTGTGCTCTTCCAGACGGCTTCAGTTCTGCTAATCAACCCCCCCCCCCTTTTCCACTTTACATCTAACATGGAGGAAAGCTGGGCTTTTTAATGGAGTTTTCCCCTTGCTTCCTCCAGCTTGCGGAGTATCAGGAAATCATGGGTTTCCTGCTGCATTCCATATTAGGCTCAGTGGGCTGGGGAAGGCTGCAACAATGGGAGCTCTGTGTGTGTGTGTTTGTACTTGCGGGGAACGCGGCCAGGGCATGGAGCGGGGAAAACACTAGGGGTCCCACTGCAGACTCAAGCTGTCAGACTTCCTGTTTCATCTGCTGCTGGGGAGGCTGTTTGCCTGGGGCTGGCTGGGAAGAAGCTGACGAAAGATGGAAACTCGAGAGCGCTGTCTGCCACAGAAACAGAGGGAATGGTTTAAGTGAGCAGAGAGAACCACACCAGCCGTTGTGGGATAACATATGACATCATCCCTCACTGAGTCACCAGTGAAAAGCTCTGCAAATTAAAAATGGACAGTTCTTCACGTACCTACAGGAGAAACCTCAAGCATTTCATCCCGGCGACAGAGAAGAAAACCTTCCAGAAGTGCATTGTTTCAGAGGGAAACGTTCTTATGGATCATATCTATGATGTGTGCGATCAGGTTTATGAGCTGCCACATTTGAGCACAACGCTCCAGCGGGTATTCCAGACACAGACATCTTTATGGTTGTAGCACCTAAGAAATCAACCAGATGTGAGACGTTTGCATCTTCTTATTAGCGAATAAACACACATGTGCTTGGCTCACACTCTTGGAAACAAGAGTATATGGGAAGGCTTTATTGGTTTGCTTCGGGTCCCCAAATGCTGCTTTTGCTTGGAAGGTTCCCTCTGTGATTTACTCCTTTCCCCTTGGGTCAGCTTGGCTCTCTTCCATTATAAAGGAACCACTGGCAGCTAATTTATTTGTCTGTCGGGTTGCTCAGAATGAAGCCCCTTTGAAGCCCTGTGTTTGATTAATGTACTTGGTCTTAGAGAAGACGTGGAACTCTGCAAATGATTTTGACAAATGGATCAAGTACTTTTTTTTATGGGGGAATTGGTTTCTTTGAGATTCGTGAGCACTTATTTTCAAGCAATTTAGATCATCCAATTGATTTGGGGAGGTTTTTTTGTTATTTTATGGAGGAGATGGGAGAGAAGTCTACTTTAATTGGTGGCTAACTATAATATATATAATGTAATAATATATCATATAGAATATGTAGCATTATAGTGTGTGTGTATATATATATATATATATATATATATATATATATAATTTTACATACACATATATATGCTGCAGTGTAACAGATATAGCTGCAAATTTCTTCTGTTTTGGATTATAGTAACATTCGCCATAGTGTTCAGGATCCTGATAGTTTTTTCCTAGGCTGTGTTGCCATAACAAACAACTCCCAAACCTCAATTATTTAAAGTAACACGTGTATTGCTTGCTCGCATTGTTATCTATTTTGCATATTTTTGTCATGCTCATTCAGGGAGCTAGACTGGTGGAGCAGCCACACTGAGAACATTGATGATCACCTTGGCAGAGGAAGAAATTAATGTGGTCAAGTGGCATTGGCTCCTAAAACTTCCTTCTCAAGGTGACATTTCTGCTCGCATTTGTTGACCAAAGCAAATCACATACCCTTGCTAGGTTCAACAGGGTCAGAAGTATAATCCTACCATGTGCCAGGAAGGAGGGGGCCAAATACTGGTGAACAGCCTGAAGAGTTTAGAGGTAGTTTTAGGTAAGAGAGATAGTTTAGTTGGTTGAGGTTATGCTAGCAGCACGAAAGCTGGATTCTTTGTGTTGAGTGTTGTGCGGGAGCATTTGAAGGCACCTGTGACTGCATGTAATTTATATAATTTTATTTTCATTGTTCTACTGGAAACATCTGGCATATGGGATAATAAAAGGGCACTTGAAAACTTACGTTTTTCTTCCAGAAAAAAACCCTCAAGTGTGAGGGTGGCCTCCAAACGAGTCTATGCAGGTAAAGGAGTGATTGACAGTGTTAAGAACCCCAAACTGAAGATGAACAAGGCCACTTGAGCACACACTGTGCTGATGTGTGTTTGGCAGAACTTTGAAGGGGTTCTGACTTTGAGCTCGTCCCTGAGATCAGCCAGTAAATATGGCATGGAGTAAATATTCCCTTCAAATATGGAGTTCTCGAACAACGGCTGCCCAGCCTGCATTCTTACGCTACAGATAGGCCTTGGCCCACTGAACATGTGGCCTAAGAGAACTGAGAAGTTGGATTGGGTGAAATTTAGTCACATCTGTGTATAACCTAAACCTTATGCCATCAGACACAGATATTTAACTTCATGCCAATTGCTACGTGACTACAAATTGGGACATTTAAGAGACTGGAAGCTGCCAGTTGTGGTCCTTTATCTCTAACTCAAGGGATGGGTACATCTGTCAGATCCAATTGTATGCAAGGATGGGGCATGGCTATTGAGAATGTTGGCTGTGTTTCTCAAAACAAACTTGTTTCTTCACTGTTTGCTGCTCCCAAATTGAATATTTATTTAAAAAAAAATGTTTGAGACATCCTATGGAAAAGGGCAAAAAAGTTAAAAATTTACTAGTCTGATGATTATATGGATCACACTGTGCATGTGAGAATAAATCTTTTTAAATATCGAAAGACTGACCTGAGCCAGAGTAACAGAATTTAAAGAAAGAAAAGACAATTTAGCCTCGTTCTTCTAGGGTCCATGAGTCCACAGAACTGTGACTCCTTCCTTGTCCAGGTAGAATGGTCAAGAACATACTTTAATTCCAAAATTTGTAGTTATGAATTTACAAGTGGTATGAAAACCATTTGCTGACGCGTTCTCAACCAGATGCCTGTGCTCTAAGGATCTTGGGCCGTTTGAATGATCGAGTGGTGGTTTCGTAGCCATTAATTATTGGTTTACCTCCAGCACCAAGTTCACACAAACTTACCAGTACGTGGTGAAATTTTGTTGGGCGATATTTCCTGCTTTTTCTGAGATCTCAATTCCTTGGCTCCCTCTTGTACTCCAGGCTTTGGCTTCACATGAATTTTCCCAAGTGCCAACAGAGCACTTTTGCCAAAATTTCTGACTCTTCTGATTGCTTTCAGTTTTAGTATGACTTTAATAAAACTGGCCAGAATTTTCTCCCCTGCCTATTTTTTTTTCTTTTGTGCTTGAAACTACAAGTTGCACATAAGGGAAATAAGGCAATTGGAGCAGATATCTTTTTTTTTTTTTTTTTTAACATTTATTCACTTTTTGAGAGACAGAGAGTGTGAGCAGGACAAGAGCAGAGAGAGAGGGAGCCACAGAATCTGGAGCAGTCTCCAGGCTCTGAACCGATGGCAAAGAGCCTGATGCGGGGCTCGAACTCACAAACTGTGAGATCATGACCTGAGCCAAATGCTTAACTGACTGAGCCATCCAGGCACCCCTATTGGATCAGATATTCTGATTCTGGATTAGACTCTATGTAGGAGAATGTTTTGACTCCAGTCTCGGGAATGTGAGATGCGCTGTGGTTATGGTGATTCTGAGATGTCCAGCCCAGTCTCGAGTCACCCTCTGGTCCACAGGAAGCCCTCTCTAGGGCTAATGTGGAAATCAGGACTCTAGTGGTGGGCAGGTGGGAGACAGAAAGGGGCTGCGTAGTTCTTGGAGTTCTGACCCAAATCTCCCACAGGACCTAACCCTTAACATCAGTTGGAGCACTGCTAAAACTTAACAGATTGTCCTAGGACTGACCTGGACTGGAACAGCTGCTCCCAAGAAAGGTGAGTCATTATTATCAGGAACCCTCATGTAACTGTGCCTTTTTTTTTTTTTTTTGTCAGACCACCTGTACTCAGCCTCTGGCTATTGCCCGTTTTATAATCATATATCGTGTGATATGATATCATAATCATTTATCAGCCACATTTTCTTGGATATGATCTTTTTAGAGTTCTAGAAATGGCTTCCTTTTTTCTTGCTTGGAGGATTTTTCTTTTTTGCCAAATCTCTTAATTCCGATAGAAGTAGTTACTTGTGAATCTCAGGCAGGTAGAGACTTCTTTCTGTCCCAGAAGAGGCTGATTTGGCCAGTAATGGTATAGGTGTGTGTGTGTGTGTGTGTGTGTGTGTGTGTGTGTGTGTGTGTTCTGTATTTCACTATTGCATACCCTAATTCTGAATACAAAGCTTTGTTCCAGGCTTATGGATGCTCTGATTATTAGAAAAAAAAATTGGCCTCCCTCCACGGAAGCCCAGAGGTTAGGAATCTTTCAAATTCCTACTAACTGGAAAATCTAGAGACAGTTAAGTTTGGAAAGAAATTTCCTTTTTGATTCCTGCTTTTCCAGATTGAAGAGGTATGTTTTGGAAGGTAGACAAGTTTAAGGTTGAGGTGGTGCTGAGTTGTCTCTCTGTTAAGGCCATGGAGCAGGAATAGCTTGTAGAAATAGCCATCTTGGAGTCAAACAAAGATCTTTTTTTTTTTTAATTTCAATTAATTATTATTTATTTATTTATTTTTTAATTTTTTTTAACGTTTATTTACTTTTGAGACAGAGAGAGATAGAGCGTGAATAGGGGAGGGGCAGAGAGAGAGGGAGACATAGAATCTGAAACAGGCTCCAGGCTCTGAGCTGTCAGCACAGACCCCAACGCGGGGCTCGAACTCATGGACCGTGAGATCATGACCTGAGCCGAAGTTGGATGCTTAACTGACTGAGCCACCCAGATGCCCCTCAATTAATTATTTTTTAAAATTTTATTTAAATTCAAAGTAGTTAATATGTAGTGAAATAATAGTTTCAGGAATAGAATTCAGTGATTCATCACTTACATATAACACCTACTACTCATCCCAACAGGTGCCCTCCTTAATGCCCATCACCCATTTAGCCCATCCTCCCACCCAACACCCCTCTAGAAGCTCTCAATTTGTTCTCTGTATTTAAGAGTCTTTTATGGTTTGCCTCCCTCTGTGTTTTTATCTTATTTTTCCTTCTCTTCCCCTATGTTCATCTGTTTTGTTTCTTAAATTCCACATGAGTGAAATCATATAATATTTATCTTTTTCTGACTGACTTATTTCACTTACCATAATACATTCTAGTTCCAACCTCACTGTTGCAAATGGCAAGATTTCATTCTTTTTGATCACCAAGTAATATTCCTTGTAAATATAGATACCACATCTTTATGCATTCATCAGTCGATGGACATTTGGGCTCTTTCCACAGTTTGGCTATTGTTGATAGCACTGCCATAAACATTGGGGTACATGTGCCCCTTTGGATCAGCATTTTTGTATCCTTTGGATAAATAACTAGTCGTGCAATTTCTGGGTCATAGGGTAGTTCTAGTTTTAATTTTTTGAGAACCTCCATACTGTTTTCCAGAGTGGCTGCACCAGCTCGCATTCCCACCAACAGTGCAAGAGGGTTCCCCTTTCTCCGCATCCTCACCAACATCTGTCGTTGCCTGAGTTGCTAATTTCAGCCATTCTGACACGTGTGAGGTGGTATCTCATTGTGGTTTTGATTTGGATTGCCTTGATGATGAGTGATGTTGAGCATTTTTTCATGTGTCTGTTAGCCATCTGGATGTCTTCTTTGAAAGAGTGGCTGTTTATGTCTTCTGCCCATTTCTTCACTGGATTATTTGTTTTTTGGGTGTTGAATTTGGTAAGTTCTTTATAGATTTTGGATACTAACCCATTGTCTGATATGTCATTTATAAATATCTTCTCTCATTCTGTCGGTTGCCTTTTAGTTTTGTTGAATGTTTCCTTTGCTGTGCAGAAGCTTTTTATCTTGATGAGGTTCCAATAGTTCATTTTTGCTTTTGTTCCCCTTGCCTCCGGAGACGCATTGAGTAAGAAGTTGCTGAGGCCGAGGTGGAAGAGGTTGTTGCCTGTTTTCTCCTCTAGGATTTTGATGGTTTCCTGTCTCACAGTTAGGTCTTTCATCCATTTTGAGTTTATTTTTGTGCATGATGTAAGAAAGTGGTCCAGGTTCATTCTTCTGCACGTTGCTGTCCAGTTTTCTCAACACCATTTGCTGAAGAGACTGTCTTTTTTCCTTTGGATATTCCTTCCTGCTTTGTCAAAGATTAATTGGCCATACGTTTGTGGGTCCATTTCTGGGCTCTCTATTCTGTTCCATTGATCTATGTGTCCGTTTTTGTGCCAGTACCACCCTGTCTTGATGATTACAGCTTTGTAATACAGCTTGAAGTCTGGGATTGTGATGCCTCTGGCTTTGGTTTTCTTTTTTCTGGGTTGCTGTTGCTATTTGGGGTCTTTTATGGTTTCATTCAAATTTTAGAATTGTTTGTTCTAGCTCTGTGAAGAATGCTGGTGTTATTTTGATAGGCATTGCACTGAATGTGTAGATTGTTCTGGGTAATGTTGACATTTTAAGAATACTTGTTCTTCCTATCCAGGAGCATGGAATGTTTTTCCATTTCTTTGTGTCTTCTTCAATTTCTTTCATAAGCTTTCTATAGTTTTCAAGCGTACAGATCTTCTACCTCTTCAAAGATCTTTGGTGATTATTTCAATTTGTTAGTGATACAGGCCCAAGATGCCCAAGGTCATTGGATTGGTCATTGTCTGAGTGGGAAAGCATCAGTGTCACTGCCACAGGCTGAACTTTTGTGTGCTTGGGGCCCTGCCACATCTTATTGCCCTTTTACATGTGGGATCTATTGGGCAAAGTGAGAAAGATTCGTGTAAATCTTCACCTCTGCTAGAAAAACAACTCCAAATTTGCCCTCCACTTAGGATGCATTGTTATTACATGAAAAAGTAACACAAAGATTGAGGACTTAAAGGGCACCTCAACAACAGCAGGGTACATGGGACTCTGCTGTATACAAGGAGGTGTTTTGGTTGTTGTGACTGAATTAAACCCATAAATGAATCCTCCTGAGAGCCTGCAGGTTACCGATCAACTCCTTGTGGGTGAGACACTAAATGCAGAGGGAAATGTGATTCTACTCTGTGTATTTAATGTGTCTGATCACACTTCCTGAACAGCTCCTTTGCTAATTAATTTGCATCTAGAAATCACCTGCATCAATAAAGAGAGACAGAAAGACTACCAGTGCTTAAATGAGACCTCAGCTCAGATCTCAGATTTGGTGTTTGTGCGTGATAGGGCCTGGGAGGAAAGATCTGGAAACCAAATCCCAGTAGGATAAGTGGAAGAGAGAGGAGAAAGAAGACAGCTTCAAACAAATCTGTGAAAACCCCCAGGACCAAGGAAGGAAGACAATGTCTTCTGTGATTGTTACCCCAGCAACCAGGGGCAGAAGAAGGTAGGCAGAGTCATTATGTGAGAAGACACAGGGCTTTCAGGTTGAGTGCCCTGGAAAAGACTCCCTTCTTATTGTCAAGATGGAGAATTCTTGCCAAGTGTTTATCTTCCGGACAATTTTATGAAATTTTCTTTTTTGTGAATTTTCTATTCACTATTGTGCTGACTTTATTAAAAGCACTGTGGGTATTTTCAACAATGTTAGTGGGTTTTAATTTGCTTCAATTGTTTTCGATCATATTATGTTTGGAAATTATTTTGTACTTTACCTCACTTTTGGGAAAATTAAAAAATTTTTAATCCATGTCGTGAGATGTATATCTCTTTTGTCTACTCTGAAAGTCTAAAGGTAACTTCTTTATACTGCAATTTTGATGATAAAATAATATAATCTTGACTGACTTTATAATGAGAAAATTGGTAATATGCTTAAAATGGTTTTGTTTTTGTAGATTTCACATATGCAAGCTTTTATCCAACCTTATTTTGTTCTTTCATATTGAAAAGAAGGTGATCCTTCAAAACTGCCCACATCTCTAAAACGTTCATGGCTAATTCCAATTAAAGCAAACGCTCAATACCGTCCTTTATTTGTTATCTCAAAAGTGGAGACTTCGTGATAACTGCTGCCCGTTCTGTAGATGCCCGAAGATTTATTTCTGTCTTGCTTTTATTTTTTATTATGTCTCAAAATCTTTCAAGACCTCAGTCTCGAGCCTGGAAGGGGCTTTTTATCATTATCAAATCCAACTTTTTCAACAATAAAGGAATTTTCTTCACAACATGGCTCAGAGGCTGTGCCCTTTTCATGAATGCTATTGTTCACTGTATAAAACAGCAACTACTATTATTTACTATTTGAATACTTAGGGTGTAGCTGACATTGTAGTGGACGTTTGTTGCTTTTGCCAATCTAATGTCTCTTTCCTTTTTTGGTAATGGCACTCCAATTTTCCTTCTACCTTCAGTCCAAGTTGTTCAGCTCAGGATAACCCCACCATCTAGTGTAGGAGTGGGTACACGATCCAGGTGTGGCAAATAAGAATGATCTCTGGGGCTTTCACTGATGGATGCTTTCTGGAAATAGGTGCTCTTCTCCTCTGGAATTTCTCTCACTAATCATCGCATAAGGATCACCAGGTGGAAAGATCCCACCTGATGCTGACAATAATGATGATGATAAAGTAGTTTATATTTTTAACTCATTTAATCCTCCTCCCAAATCTATGAGGTGAATATTATTATTTTCTCCATTTTTTATGATAAAAAAGCAGAGGCAAAGTGAACTCAGCTGATTTGGTTAGTGGTGGATCCAGGATTCTAAATATGGCAGCCTGCTTCTAGAGCTCATGCTTTTTGCCATTATACTAAAGAAAAATATGGGTGAAAGAGAGAAAAACAGATTCCTGATCACATAACTTGAGCTCTTGGATGCAAACTATTCCTAGCATAACTCTGAATTTCCCTTTTGAACGAGCCATTGCATTATCTTTTTGGTTTAAATTGACTTGGGATGGATTTCTATTACTTGCACTTGCAAGAGCCCTGACTAGGGCCTGAAAGCAGTGGGGAAGTCTTGGATAAACTGTCACGTGATATTTCAGACAATGCATGTAGAGAGGACTTGTTTAACAAAGCTGTGAAATGCTGGAGTAGCATTCAGGGCACATGTGATTATAATTTGAGTTAAAGTTGCTCTTCAAATTTGTGCCTTTTTACACGTTTACATTAAGTACGGACTGAGTGTTTATTACCGCCCCCCCCCACCCTCAATTTACAGGTAGAAACTCAATGTGATGGTATTAAGAAGTGGGGCCTTTAAGAGGTGATTAGATCATGAGGGTAGAGCCCTCATGAGTGAGATTAGTACCTTATAAAAGAGGCCCCACAGAGTTCCTTTGACCCTTCTACCTTGTGAAGAGAGAAGACAGCAGTTCATGAACCAGGAAGCAGGTTTCCACCAGATACCAAATCTGCCGGTGCCTAAATCTTGGACTTGTCAATCTCCAGGACTGTGAGGAATACATTTCTGTTGTCTGTAACAGTTTATGGTATCCTGTAATAGCAGCCCAAATGGACTAAGATATATGGTTAAGAACTAGATGAAAGTCACGAAGCCCCCATTTGTGTAGACTCTGAGAGAATCCTCATCAAATAATAGCTCTTTGTCTTTTAAATGTCCCCCCTCCCCTCCCCAGAGAGACAGAGACAGAGCAAGAGCAGGGGAGGGCAGAGAGAGAGGAAGACATAGAATCGGAAACAGGCTCCAGACATTGAGCATGTCTGCACAGAGCCCAATGCAGGGCTTGAACCCACGAACCATGAGATCATGACCCGAGCCGAAGTCGGACGCTTAACCAACTGAGCCACCCAGGCGCCCCTAAATAAAGATGTATTAATAACATCTCTATAAATTTAATCATAGGTATATACAAGATCTAAGAAACAAAATTAGATCCAAATTAGTGTATGCTACAAAAGATTTACAGTTATGTAACCCAATATTCTAGGGAAGCTGGTTTTGGGTTTGGTTGAACTAGCACTTAATGTTGCCACTAGGATTCATTCTTGGCTTCCTACTTCTGGTGGGCTCTATCCTCAGGGCCTATAAGTTGGCCTTTAGCATCTCCAGGACACTCTCCAGCCACAAGGGATATGAATTTGACTTCTTCAGCTACCTAGCCTGGTAGGGAAGAGAGTGTATACCTCGGTATTTCCTATACAAGGGGCCAAGCTTCTCTCTGACTTGGGTTAAGTGAGGTATGCTGATGGGCTTAAGCCAGTTGGGCTCCATACCTGGTTAAGAAGGGGAGTAAAAAAAATAGTAATAATAATATTACTACTTATAGTTGTAATGATAATAATCATAATGACTAATAATCCAGTACATATTATATATTGGCATATGTTAGCATATTTCATCCTTACCACAACTGTATGAGATAAGTACCATTAAATTCTCATCTTGCAGATGAGGCCACCAAGACACAGAGAGATAAAGTTGGCACAGCTGAGAAGTGACAGAACTGTGATTCACACTGGTACTCTGGCCATAGAACCCACACTGTTTACCTGGATGTGTTTAGAATCATGGTGAGTCACAAACAAGGAGTGTCCTACACCCGATTTCCACCCTCCAATGATAATCTTTGGCTTTTCATTTAAGAGTTTGTAAAGCTGTAGTGATGTTCAGTGCTCTGCCCTCCAATCCAAGCCTCCTTTAGGTTGTTTGTGGTGATCCTGTGAACCATGTGGAGTAGCCTATCAGTCTCTGAACTCTCGCACTTTGGGTCATTATCAATACTTCCTTGTTCTTACTGAAGGTATTGATAAAGCACCATACCTCTTGGTGTATCATCTCTGCAGCTGTTTTCAATGATTCCTGAATCCAGATGACTGTTAAATACCCTTCTCCCCTGTATGTGTTCATGCCTATTGTTCATATAACCACAGCAGGACCAGGACTGTGGGTAAAACTGGAAAACCACTTGGGTGTTGTGATGATATCTTTAGCTGCATGTTTCATGATTTGATATAGAACAGGAGCCATGTAACACTTTGTTTGGTTTAATTTTCGTTTTCTTTTTTCCAGTAGATAAATTTGGCACATAATAGGAAACATTTATTTCCTTCTACTCTGGATATAAAAGCTTATTGTCAGATAAGTTGCTGTCTTTGATACCAACTTAAAAAAAAAAAAAAAGAACTATGTACCGTTTTCCCCCTCTTTCTTTCCTCCAAAATATATTTTGGGCATAATACATATTTTAAAAAATTTAGATATCACATTCTCTATGCCATGAAAATGTAAGATACTGTTACTAGGCCAAGTCAACTTGATGAATAACCTAGTATCTTGGGAGAATAATTATATTCATTTCTAGTGTTCTTTTCTTCAGTTAACATCTGTCTCCTGCACTTTTCTTAGTATTTCTTTTACCCAACTGGAACCAATACAATACTTAATCCTAAATTATTCTGGATTGAAGATTTTTTAAAAAAATGTTGAAATTTTCTCTACGTCGTTGGGAAAAGCTCCCTTAGAGTAAATGTAGGCCTTCAAAATCTGCTTGAGGAGATGGTATTTGTGAAGCCTGATTAGCTAACCTTCCATGGTTTTAGACCCTGAATATACTGAAATGTGCTGAAAGAGGCAGACTCCATAAAATGGAGTGACAGCTCAATTGTCTTGATAAGCCTTTGTAGAAATATAGGTTTTCTGCTGTCTTTCCTTATGTCTTTCCTTAAGCTAAGAAATAATTCTACAATTGATGCTGGTATAACATAGCTCCTCTCACAGTTATGCTAGAAAAATCACACAAGCATTTTGAGAAATAGAGGGTTCTTCCATGAGGCAGTAGAGTAAGCCATTAAAACCAAGAAGGTAGATTCTGCTCAGACACCACCATCCCCACCCCTCCCCCACCCAATGCCAGGGTAGATGTCATCATGGTGCAAGTTCTAGCTGACAACATGGCCATCAAAACCTTCTCAACCCAGTGCTCCAGCCATCTACCACAAACTGGGTAGCATGTGAAGTAAAATCCTTTTCCAGCCCTGCTCAACCTTTACCAGATTGAGCAAGTAACTCTTCCTGTGATCAAGGAGGAAGAAGAAAAGAGACATTGATCTTTTTATATGTTAGGCGCTGTGCTGAGAAATTTTCCACACTTGGAAGTGCCTGGGTGGCTCAGTTGGTTAAACGTCCAACTTCAGCTCAGGTCATGATCTCGAGGTTTGCTGATTTTGAGCCCCGCATTGGGCTCAGTGCTGACAGCTCAGAGCCTGGAGCCTGCTTTGGATTCTGTGTCTCCTTCTCTCTTTACCCCTCCCCTGCTCATTCTCTCTCTCTCTCTCTCTCTCTCGCTCTCTCTCTCAAAAGTAAATAAACATTACTGGACCTGACTGGAGAGGTTTCAAAGAGAAATCAGATTTTTGTCTTTGAAAGGAAGGAATACCCGCATAGTTTTTATGCTAATGTGAATGACCTAATAAAAAGGGGAAAAATGATACAGGAGATAGAGGGAGAATTGTTGGTGAGAAGGAAGGTGTTCACAAGCATTTGCAATGAGGGAAGAGATAAAAATATTTCTTCATGATGATCTGATAATGACAGCTTTATGTCATTGACATAAGTTTTCAAGTGGTTTGCTCAAATGGTACATATTACTGATAACAGAATCTTAAACAGTCTGATCCATTATTTGAAAGCTGGCATATCAAGATTTTAAATGTTGAAGGTAAAATGACAGAGTTTGCTCTAAGACTGACCTACAGTGAAAAGAGCTCTATTGCTGAGAATTTGATTTTTTTCCCAGCACATGATAATATTCTTCACTAGTCCCAGGAAAAACTAATTATGTGTTATAGGAGTATATCTGAAAACCATATCTAAATGCTACCTGAAGAAATGCTGTTAGAATTGGATGCTGTCAGAGTTAGTTGAGAGAACTGGATCAAGTTGCTAACCTTTCTGCTTTTGTGTGTGCTGTGTTCCTTGACTCAGCATCTGACGGAGCTTTAAAGGAATCTTTGGTGAAAAATCATCCTATAAATTTTTGGATCATCTCCTTAATTCAGTTATGAGCCATCTGAAGATCCATCCTAGATTGCCATTCCTGATGTTTACACTTGTATTTTGGAATTTTAAAATTTCTTAGAAATAGAAAATAGGAAAAAAAACCCATCTTATTTCCATGTGGATAGAAACTGATGTAAGTTGACAGAGAGCTAGATGCTTTGGTGAAAAATTGCAAACAATTATACTACCTCTTGCTTACGTGTAACCACTTTCATTTTTATTTTTAAACTGTATTTTTATTTTTTAATATTGGATTAAGTCTTTGCTTTTTTATTTTTAATTTTTAAAAAATTTAAAATTTTTTTTAATTTTAGAGAAAGAGCATGAGCAGGGGAGAGGGGCATAGGGAGAAAGGGACAGAATCTGAAGTAGACTCCATGCATAGCACAGAGCCCGATGCGGGGCTTGATCCCATGGGGATCATGACTGGGATCATGACCTGGGCTGAAATCAAGAGTCAGACCCTCAACCAACTGAACCAACCAGGTGCCCTCACTTCTTCTTCTTTTTTTTTTTTTTTTGACCTAAAATTTGTAGCACTGTGTCAGCTGACTGCCCATTATGTGGTCTTCAGCTGTCAAAGGTTGGAGAAACCTTAGGCTATGTCAGGCAGAAACATGTAGGCTTTGGAAAAATGTTTGAATTGTCTTCAAGGGCAACGGGAAGCTACTGGAACACATTAAACGGAGGAGTGAGATACTTACAAGTGTTTTTAATAAAGATCACTTAGTTCTTGTATTGGTTAGAGAGGTACAAATGTGGAATTAGGGAGATCAACAAAAGGCTGGTCTATGTGAGTGATGGCGATTTAGACTGGAGTGGTGGCAAAGGAGACAGTAATATTTAATATTTATTGAGTACTTACTATAAGAATCATATGGAGTAGATACTATTATTTGTCGCAATTTTATAGATGAGGAAACTGAGGCACAATGAGGCAACGTAATGTGTCCAAGGCTACACAGTTATGAGTTTGGAACTTGGATTTCAATCCAAGTATTCTGATTCCATCATTCATGATCTTAATTAGTAAGCTAACTTGCCTCTCTTGGATGGACATGAGGAAGTAGATGAAGATATTTAGAGGTGAGAGCTAGCAGGACTTGATAACTGATTGGCTGTTGGTAGAAGGTGGTATCAAGATAAGATGGAAGAGGCAGAGGTGACAACCATGTTTCTCCCTGAGCCAACTGGAAGATTCAACATTTATTAAAACAGAGAAAGAATGGAGGATACATAGATTTGGAGGAGAATGTCAAGTGTGTTGTTTGGCAGGTACAGGTTAAGATGCCTGTGAGACATCTAAGTGAAGATGTACAGTAGGCTGTGCTCCATGTGGAATGGCAGCTCAGGGGAGGTCTGGGCTGGAGATATCCGAGGACTGGTGGTTCATTGGAAACTATGGTTGTGCTCTGAGTTGACCCACAAACAACACAGTATCTGATGCATAACATGGGCCAGCAATGCTGAAGGAATGGATTTGTAGAGCAGCCATGGATCTTTGGATTTGGAACGTACCATACATAGTACTGACTCACGAAGTTTGCTTTCTGGCTGTTAGATGGTTAGGAGTGTTCACTCAAAACATTCTCAGGTATTTCCCATGAAGTGAGTGGGAAAGAAGGGGGCTCTGAAAAAATATCTGTTTTGAACTTGTACATGAATACTTAAAACTATCTGTTTAATGAATAGCTCTAATGATCTACATTCTTAGTTTGTTAAGAGATAAACTTTTCTTTTTTAGTTCTAGAACTCACCAGCATTATTAACCAAGCTGGTGCATATTGAAAACAATGACAAGTTTTCTCATCTTTCAAGTCTTAGTAACCTCATATTTTAAGAGTTAAGTTTAAACATTCTAACATTTAAAATAACTATAAATTTAAAGAGAAGTTGCAAGAACAGTACAAAGATCTCCCACAAATTCTTAATCCAGAATCACCAATTAGTAACATTTTTGCCATATTTGCTTTATCATGACTTCTCCCTTTATACATATATAGTCTTTCCTGAATCTTTGAGACTATAGTGCAGACATCATATTCCTTTACTTCTAAATATTTAAACGTGTTTCCTGAGACTGAGCTCATTCTCATTGATAGCCACAGTATAATTATCAAATCCAGGAAATATATCATCTTTGTAATACCATTTTGTTATTTGCAGTCTGTATTCAAAGTTCTTCATAGCAATTTTCCCTCCAATAGAAGATCCAACTGAAGATCATGCATTTCTTTTAGTCATTATGTCTCTTTAAGTCTTCTTTAGTTTGGACAGTTACTCAGCCTTTGTCTTTCAAGATGGGAGTTTTGAAGAATATACACTGATGTTTTGTAAAATACTCCTCACTTTGTGTTAATCTGATGTTCCCTAAGGAACAGATTCAGGTTATGTGTTTTTGGTAGGGATACTATAAAAGTTAGGGTTGTGTTCTGTGTACCATGTCAGGAGGCAAATGATGCCAGTTTACCTGATTATTGGTAGTGTTAACTTTGGTCTCTTGGTTAAAGTGGTATTTAACCACTTTAAGATTCCCTCATAATAAAATTATCAGTTGTTCCTTTATAATATCAAGTAATCTGAAAGAATTAAATGTTAAGGTGATAGTTACTAAATCCACAACTCAAAACTTGGTTTTCTAATTGCCACATCCCTAGGAGGGAGGTGCCTTTAGGAATCTGGGAGCCAGCTAACTGAATCTGCCATGGGGATCCGTGTGAATTTGTTTAGTTTCTAACATGCAGCTTCTAATATTGTTAGAAATTAGCCCTCCTAATCACACCATAGGGCTAAGTTAGAAAGAGGTTGGTATGTGATCATATTCGTTATGTGGTTCCAGCCCATTCTGGTAGATGGAAGAAAACATCTGGTCTCCTACCTCCTCCCTACTGTGAGGCAAAGTAAATATTACTCTACTACCCAAAGTAGTACCTACTTTGCCTCACAACCCAGCACTAAAGAGAGGTTGCCAGACGATTATTCAAAATATACATCCGAATTATTTTACATAAACTACCATTGGATTATCTTCCCCCTTAAGGATTTCAATATTCCTAAATCCTGGAATCGGGTATTGGCTTTTTTCCTTGTCTTTTGTTTCCTGCACTTATCAACTTTAGGATGCTAAAACGAACCTTAAAACACTAAGAATCTACTCATATAAATATGAAGAAATGTACACTGAAATTATTTTCATTTTATTCTTAAATGGTTATTCTCTCAAGCCTGCAATCATTAGTTTTAACACAAATTCTGTAACAACCATGAAAACATGAAAAAACTACATACTTGTCTAAGGCTTTATGCACATTTTATCCATTTTTATTTTATAAACTTCTAATGAGTCATCCAGTATGAATTTTGGCAGACTAGTGTAAAATAGTACAATTCCGTGATTTTTCAGACCCTGGTAACATTGGGTCACATTTTGCCTTTGTTCCACATCTGCTCAAAGCTTGTAACAAATTTATCAAAATTCCTGCTGTATAAGGACTGTTCTAACTGAAAGAGATTTTAGAGAATAATTCCTTTCAAGCATGAATATTTAAATAAGACATTTGTCCTTAATACCCTCCCATGAAAATTGGCTTCTTAGCCTTGTTTCCAGTTATTTAACACACCAATAAGTTCCACTGGGTTAAAAACAATAAGGAAAAATTGGTTCCGTTCAATCATGTTGTTTCCATGATTGACCCCCTAGGTAATGGAGTGGGCCACAAAATAGAAAGGAAAGCATGTCTCATGCTGTTAAGTAGTGTATCAAATCTGGTAAAAATCAATTTCCTCATTTACCATTAATAAATTTAAAACTATGAAAATCCAAGTTGAAACAGGAATCTCTCCTCATTTGGTCAGGTATTGAGATTGGATACTTCAAAAATATGCATTGCTAACATGAGCAACCTGTCTTAGCCCAATAAGAGACTGAATACTTTGAATGCACTTAGAATACTTTTCAGCTAAAGTCAAAATTGCCAGAAAAGTTTTTTGTAGCCTTCAGTACATTGTGCTTTATAATAAGTTATAAGAAATTTTATTGAATAGCATTTTTCAGACTGTCTTACAGTGTGTTCAATTGCAGTAAGACACTTTTCCTGTAAAGGAATACTGAAAGACCCTAATAATTTTATTATGACATTCCTATCATCTTTTCTCCATGAAAAGAATACCAAACAATTTCAAATTGACCTCAAGCATTATTTAAAGCTAAGGCACAGAGGGGCGCCTGGGTGGCGCAGTCGGTTAAGCGTCCGACTTCAGCCAGGTCACGATCTCGTGGTCCATGAGTTTGAGCCCCGCGTCCGGCTCTGGGCTGATGGCTCAGAGCCTGGAGCCTGTTTCTGATTCTGTGTCTCCCTCTCTCTCTGCCCCTCCCCCGTTCATGCTCTGTCTCTCTCTGTCCCAAAAATAAATAAACGTTGAAAAAAAAAAATTAAAAAAAAAATAAAGCTAAGGCACAGAAGGTATATTAGGATAAAAGCTAAGATGCTATAATAAAGAAAGTGAAGAATACTGTAGCTTATAAGAGCATAGAAGCTTACTTCTCTTGTGCTGTAGTCTAATGAGTCTAGGCGGGGGGGGGGGGGCAGTGGGCTCCATGGAGTGATTCAGGGAACCACATTCCTTTCATCTTGTTTCTCCTCTACTTTCTCAGATGTTGTCTTTGTCTAGAAGTTAAAGCTAGGTTGTGGGCTAAGTCATGAAGCTAGGTTGCATTGGATGGGGGGGGCGGGCAGTGGGGGAGAGGGAAAATGGGTGATGGGCATTGAGGAGGGCACTTGTTGGGATGAGCACTGGGTGTTGCATGTAAGCCAATTTGACAATAAGTTACATTTTTTTAAAAAAGGCAATGTTGTCTTTTGTTGAAGCTTGGTTGTGGGCACATGCATCTTCTGGTTCCTCAGGAAGGGAAGGGAGCATGTAGAAGTGCATGTCCAATGTCTTAAGATCAAGAAATGATATACAAATAGTTCATGTTCCTTAGTCACATGGTTACTAAGTATAGGGGAGGCTGGGAAGTGTAACCTAGCTGAGCAGTCATGTACCCAGTGAATATTGTGTTACTATGGAAGAACGGGTAGATAGTTAGCTCCACCAAGAGGCTGGATAATTTGCCGAAGGCCACATAGCTAGTAAGTGGAAGAGTAAGTGGGAGCCATAGCCAGGCAATCTTGTTCTATAAATATTGCCCTTGAATATTATTTTAGTTTTTGTTGCCATCCCAAGTGTAGTTATTTTTTATGCTTCTGTGGGTTGGCTGAGTGGTTCTTCTGTTGCCTGGAGTCACTCATGTGAATACATTCAGCTGGCAGATTGGCTCAAGACTGGTTTCAACTGGAGCTGCAAGTGGGGCACCTTGCTTCTTCTTCTTGTAGCTTTTCCACATGACTAGCTTGGGCTTCCTGACAACACTGCATTCTCAAGGCAGCATTCCAATGGGGATTGTTCTAGGAACATAGAAATAGAAGCTACAAGGTCCCTGAAAGCCTAGCGTTAGAAACCACACATCCTTACTTCTACTGCATTCTTTTGGTAAAATCAAGTCAGAGGGCCAGTGTAGATTTAAGGAGAACCTCCATAGCTTTATGAAAAGAGTGGGAAACTCTAACTGCAAAGGGTGTATGGGATGAGAACTGTTGTGTCCATCTTTCTAAACAATTTACCACAAATACTAGGCAATTCTACTTCTAATAATCTAGATTGAAGAGCACCTGGGGAAATCTGAGAGATCCTCTGATCCAGGTCCGAAATTCATGTAAGAGATATAGATATCCGGAATTTGTGGTCTCCTATTTTCATTCTGCCCTAAGGGACAATCAGGATAGGAAGCATACTAGGATGGAACTAAGAGATTATGAAAATATGTCTGGTTCTGAATGGGTGATACACACCATTAGCTTTCTATGGTGTAATGTATTACATTTTGGGGTGTGTTCAAGGAACTAGGAGGCTTGATGTGTGGATATACACAGAGGGCACTTGAGGTTGGGAATGACTTCATCAGGGGTAAAATCAGGAGGAGATGTTCTCTGAATGAAAAGACCTGGATCCTGGGGCTATAATGTCTCTGAATTTAGAGGGACAGTCTGTGAGAAGTAGGGTATCTAAGCTCTGTAGGGCAAAGTAAAGAGGCCAGAGTTGCTTCAAGTAGGAGTCAGGGATCTATAAGGCAGTCGATAGTGGGAAATAAAGTTCACTGGGATGATGGGTGAGGGGATTAATTAGGGTTGGGAACATGGAAGAGAAGGAGATTGAACCAAACTAAAACTTCAGATGGAAACCTGAGATAATTAGTCCTGAAATGTTCAAGGGTGGTAAGTGCATTCCATTCATCCTCATATCCCTAGCCGGACTTGGTGTTAAACACGTGGTAGATACTCTTAAATGTATATTTATTTATTTATTTATTTATTTATTTATTTATTTATTTATTTTCAACGTTTTTATTTATTTTTGGGACAGAGAGAGACAGAGCATGAACGGGGGAGGGGCAGAGAGAGAGGGAGACACAGAATCGGAAACAGGCTCCAGGCTCCGAGCCATCAGCCCAGAGCCTGACGCGGGGCTCGAACTCACGGACCGCGAGATCGTGACCTGGCTGAAGTCGGACGCTTAACCGACTGCGCCACCCAGGCGCCCCATATTTAAATGAAATAATTTTAGACCCAAGCAGAAGTGAGAAAATTCCTAATAAAGTCAAGCAGTAGTGGATGCCAACAAAAAGGCCAGTAGTAGATGCTCAGAATTTGTGATTTTGAAAATCGACATGGGATTTGTCTCTGCCCATTTTGTGGGAAGGGGTTCTTAAAAGAGCCATGGTACTTTTGTGCTCTGGCCTCTGATTTGATGGGAAATACAATCCCTATATGCCTATAGTTGTAGGACATACTTTGACTTCCAATAACAAACAAATTCATGAAATAGTGGAGAATTTTAAAGAGGTTTTCCTAAATTGTACAGCTAAATTCCCAAATCTTGAAGATGGATGATCCTAATTGTGCTAAATTGTTGATTTCCAACTAGTTCAACATTTTAAAGTCTCTTTCATTATGGCAATATTAAAAAGGCTTTTTCTTAACATTAATTCCGTAGTTCTTTTCTGTCCTTGGTTTCAAGCATGAAATCAAATCTAACTTGTAAATTTCTTTTTTTTGTCACCAAGGTTTATCATTCTACGCAAAGTAAAAATTTCCATGGGTGTTCGTCAGTAGCAATGCCAGCAACTGTTAGTTGTCTCTTAACTATAATTGTTAGTGTTTAAGATTTGTTGATTATATCCAAAATTTCTGTATGTTTGAGCTGAATTTGGACACATAGCCAAGAATGCAGCTCCTGAGTTTTTGAATAAAATATTTTTGGAGTTCCTATATGCTATCTTACAAGGGCATATGTCCAAATAAGAGTGAAAAACTTTCTACTTTTGGTTATGATATAGAAGACTAGGAAAAATATTTACTTATTCCCTTGATAACAACTAAAAACTCAGATACATTAAAATTATTCTTTTGTATGGGGCTAGGGAAGAAAGGTAAACACAGGAAGTCTTGAAGAACCTAATTCTATGTAAAAAGAAAGAGATAGAGAAAGAAAGAATGAAAGTAAGCCAGCAGACAGCCTTTTGTGGATAACAGAGAAGTGTGGCAGCTTCCATACGTGAGGCAGGTCCCCACGCCAGGTTTGGGCAGATGGAGTTGCAGACCTGGCGTAGATGTAGAAATCTTGTAGGATGAGGAGAAATTGGCCAAGCTTTAGATGACTGTGTGGGCTGGTGGGGTGGACTGAAATCTGGAAAAGCTCTAGAGACAAAAGCAAATTGCATGATCCAAAAATCCTCCCTTTCCCACTCTCCTTGAAGATTGTTGAGAAAACTACAGTGTGCAAGGAGCTGAAAAGCAGAGAGAAATCATATTGTTTCACGTATTCTTATAGGAGTGGGTTCCATGGTTCTACGAGCGTTAAATACGAGATCTGTGCATTTCACTGTATGTAAATGATAATTCAGTTAAAGAACCCAGAATCGTGATAAGGAATTGAATGTTCCAGAGAAATAGGAAACGGCATTGTAGCCCATGTTCTATAATGCCATGGATAAAATTTCTTCAAAATTAACCTGGGCTGGTAATTATTTCATTCAACAAAACCGTATTGAGTACTGCTGTGTATGAGGCATGTCCTGGGAATTGGTGAACAGGGCAAAGATGAGCCTGGCTTGCATATGCTTTACATTTTATGCAAGGTAAAAGGATGTGTTTGTGTGCAGGAGGGAGAAGAAAACTATAAATAAATGATTTAACGGATACAATTATTTCAGATATATGCCATAAGGAAAACTGGCTGGGAGAAGGGATAAGAGGAGAAATAGATTAGATCAGGTGGTGAAGGATGCCCTCCAAGTAGGTGGTATTTGAGCTGAAAATTGAAATCACTATTTCCATGTCACTTAATATGTGTTATAGTATTATCTGAAAGGTTACATAGTAAACTGTTGCAATATTATAATCCTGTAATCTTGAATATTTAGGTTGTTTTCTATTCATCATGATAAACAATTGTGCATCTTTGTACTTCTCCCTAATTATTTTTAGGATAGATTTTTGGAATTGTTCCTTCTGATATACACTAATTGGCATTCCCAGTGTCAGTAACAATACAATAAACTACCTCAGTGTAACTTTTTCCTTTACAAAATCTACCTGGAAAAAATGATAGTCTTTCTATTGTTTTGTAGGCACATTCTGAACCAGGAAATGTGCTGTTTTCGTTTTTAGAAAATCAAATCCAAGGCAAAAGTTTTTTTTTTTTTTTTTTTTTTTGAAAAAAAAGGAAGAAAGGTTATGGTCCAGTGGAAAAATCGTGGCTCACAGGTTGACCCATTATGCTTCCTTCTTCCTGTTTGGCCGATGTGTTACTGGAATCATTACGCGGTTGTATTATGAGGGGAAAGAATGAGAGGGAGGTGATGGGTAATAAGATGAAGGGAATAGATAAAGACAGAATCTAGGAACAGGCCAGGGGAGATAGAATGAGCCTGATATGGGAGGCAGAATAGCTCCCAAAAGACATCCACATCCTAATTCCCTAATAGGTGTGGCAAAGGGGACTTTGCAGATGTGATTAAGTTATGGGACTTGACGTAGAGATTATCCTGGATTATCCAGTGGGTTTAAAATACTCATGGGGGGGGGCGCCTGGGTGGCTCGGTCGGTTAAGCGGCCAACTTCGGCTCAGGTCATGATCTCGCGGTCCGTGAGTTCGAGCCCTGCGTCGGGCTCTGTGCTGACAGCTCAGAGCCTGAAGCCTGTTTCAGATTCTGTGTCTCCCTCTCTCTGACCCTCCCCTGTTCATGCTCTGTCTCTCCCTCTCTCAAAAATAAATAAAACGTTAAAAAAAATTAAAAAAAAATACTCATAGGGACCTTTATATGAAAGAAGAAAGCAAGAGAATCAGAGTCAGAGAAGTGACAACAGAATTAGAGGTCAGAGTGGTGTAGTTGCAGGCAAGAAGGGGGGTAGTCCTAGAAACTGGAAGAGGCAAGGAAACCGAGTCTCCCTTGGGGCCTCCAAACAGAATGCAGCACCTCCAACCCTCTGGTTTTAGCCAGGGGGGATCCATTTTGAATGTCTTACCTCCAGAACTTTAAGGTAATAAATTATTTTAAGTCACAATTTTAAGATTGTGGTAATTAGTTACAGCAGCGCTAGGAAAGTTAGGCAGGTGCTGAATGTAAGGGTGGAGTTAGAAAAATGAGTTTGATGTTTGGGTGGAGAGATGCTGATGGAGAAAGGTATGATATGTGAGAACTGCAGGGAGGGGCAGAGCAGAAAGAGAGTGACTCCAAGATGAGGTCATGGCCCCATGCTAGGTTTTCTCAGCACTTTGTAATTTTCCGTCCTAGCACGGATTCATATATATGTGCAATTATTCATTTGATCCTGATCTTTCCCTCTAGAACACAGACTGTATGAGGGCACAAACTGCCTGTTTTGACCATCATAATCTCCTGAGCAGGGCTGTAATAACTAATAAGGAACAAATGAACATCATAAAGATTAACCTCCACGAGTGGATTGGGGGAGAGAGCCGCTGGGCAAATAGAAAATAGAAAATCCGATAAGGAGGGAGGCCTAACCTATAGTCAACTTCTTGTGGATGTAAACGGCATACTGACTGATGCATATCTACAGGCATACTCATTGATTAAGAGCAGGTGGGAAGGGGCCCCTGGGTGGCTTAGTTGGTTAAATGTCTGACTTTGGCTTAGGTCATGATCTCACGGTTTGTGAGTTTGAGCCCTCCCCCTCCCCCCCCCCCCCCATCAGGTTCTGTGCTGACAGCTTGGAGCCTGGAACCTGCTGTGGATTCTGTCTCCTGCTCTCTCTGCCCCTCCCCCACTCACACTCGGTCTCTTTCAAAAATAAACATTAAAAGAAATTAAAAAGAGCAGGTGGGAAACTAGATTTCTTTGATTTAAATCCCTGTAGCTATACATACTGTCCCTAGCATATTTAAGTATGTCCCTAGGGTATTTAAATGTGATACTTGTTAGATAAGCTGGGCTAAATAGAGCAAAAGACTCCATCTATGCATGTATTTATCCATGATCCATCTATCCATCCATCCATCCACCTGGTCCAGGTCATGATCCATCTATCCATCCATCCATCCACCTGGTCCAGGTCATGATCCATCTATCCATCCATCCATCCACCTGGTCCAGGTCAGTGGTTAGAAACACAAGTGGTGGAACCAGGGTTCAGTCGCAGCTCTGCCAGTTACTATATGACCTTGAGCAAGTTACTTAAAACTCGGTTTTTTGATCTGTAAAGTAGGGACACTAATAGGGTTATTGTGAGGATGAGATGTAAATCAATTAGACATAATTGCTGGTACATCGTCACTGATAATATTATCTATTATTATTTGTTGAATAAGATAAATTTTGCTTTAATGGAAAGAAGCAGAGACCAGGTCTGCCACTATTTAGCTGTGTGACTGTGGACAAACTTTGCATCTCTGGTCAGGAAAAAGAATCATCCTAAACCAGTGAGTCTCCGTCTTTAATGTGCGTATGAACTTCTTGTAAATCCTTTGAAAATGCTGACTGATTTCTTAGGTCTGGAGTGGAGGATGAGATTCTGCATTCCAACAGGCTCTCAGGAAATGCTGACTCAGGTGGTTCACGGACCACACTTCCAGTAGGAAGGAACCACACAACCTGTAAGCCTCCTTCTAGTTTCAATATCTCTGCTGTTTCTATTACCAGCCTTCTAGTTTCCCAAGCTATCTATATATCTTGCAATTCCCTTTAACTTTTTCTTCCTTCTCATTGCCTAGTCCAATCTTTTTTTTTTTTTTTTTTTTTTTACTGATTCTGTTCATCTTTTAAAATGTCTCTTCTGTGTTCACTGAGCCTAAATTAGGATAGAATGATTTAGAAAATTGATGTAACTACGTGATTAATGTAGCCACTAAAATTGTTAAGAATATTAACATGGCAAAATTTATATAATTTAATATCATGAATATAAAAACATACATCATGTATGATTAAATCTATCTCCCCCTCCCCACCGTGCCCCCAGCATTCTACATACAGAGGAAAAAAGGGCAGGAAGGAAAAAACCCAAATGGGCTGAGTTTGGATGGTAGAAATATGGTTCTCTCTAGGTATGCATTCTTTTTTTCTATAGTTCCTTTAATGAACATGTAGTATTTGGAAAATGAAAACATTGTTTTCAAAGAATTGCTGGACCAGAGTCCTTCCAATTCAAAGGTATTTCTGGAACCTTTAGGGACTACAACAATCCCTTTATAGCTTTTCTTTCTCCTCATTCTTTATCTTTGGGCTTCACTGACAGAAAAGGCCGCACCCTCCCCACTCTTCATTTCAGCTCCTCTGTGAGTGGAAATCTATCCCTCCTACTACCCCTACCCTCCACCCCAGGTTCTGCCTGAAGGAAGAGATTAGCCTCTTTCCTAAACCATAACATGGTACAGAGCACCAGTCTCCACACTAGGGCATGAGCCAGGTCTCACTTCCAATGGCTACCAGGGCCCAGGGCCAGAGTGCAGACACCATCCAGAATCTCTTACCCTGACTCCTTTGGCCTCTGCTCCACGTAAAAGGACAGGGGAGGACGTGGAAGTACAAAGCCACGTGCCCATCTGTAGCTGATGTCAGAAGTGACTTGGGATGCAGTGCCACAGCTGTGAAGCAAGTCAAGCAGCCAGCCACGTCCATAGTCACTGAGTCTCCAAGGGGAAAAGAGCCATAGAGCCAGATGTTATTTCTAGAAAAAAAAATTGCTATGGAACTTGGCCCCTGAATGGTGCATCTGTCCAACTTATCTCCATTGGTCATAGATGATGAAAACTCTGCTAGGGAGCCTGGAAAAAAACAAGGAAGAAGCATAACTTGACTATGAAAAGAAAGTCATGAAATATGTTTTTGCCAAAGCACTTATTTTGGAGTTTCTCCTATTTCTTAGCTTGAATTCGTATTGAAATGTCCTCTCTGGCAGAAAAAGTCTGTCAATCAGTCGCTGATACACATTCTGCTTGATTCTACCTTTTATGTCCCAAGGGGTATGAGGAGGAGGCTTGGTTATACCTTAGAGGAGAGAAGGAAACCACTTGCATTGCCCTTGATTCTAGACTTTCTGGAACAAACCTTCTATATTAAGCCACTGTGCTTTCCAGAACTGCTGAGTCTAGTTGGATGGGTTGTTTACTGCCCAAGGATGCCTGATTGAGGAACAAGCAGAGGCTAGAATGTAGCCTGTGCTCCACACACTAGGCTGTGCCCTGCACAGATCTGTGTCCAAATGGGAGGGGTATATTTTTATAGATAACACAAAGATGCTGTGCACTTCCCAAGCACTGTATCTGCATATTTACCTCTGCGTGGACAGGATACTGTTTCCTAGTTAGCATAAAGCATTACATGGGCATAGAGCCCAACCTGACGCCATCTCAGACCTTCAAACTGAGACCACCACCCTCTCAGTTGCTGAGCCAGCAACATCCACATCTCTATCCTGACTGCAAACCAGAGAGCTTATAGGACTCTGCCCAGGAATCTGAATTTGTTTCTCCATTCTGGTCAGGGAGATTTTGTGCTGAGATCAAGGCTCTCCACTTAAGAGAAAGATTCTGGTCTTATTTTCTGAGCCAAGTTGATATCTCAGAGACATGCCTGGTGTCTTGGTTCCTTTGGAGTTAAGGAGCTGTTTTGGTCTGGCCATTCATAGGCCAGGGATTTGAGCAGAGCTCTGCTCCCCAGCCTGCTTGCTGCTCCCAGTTTCCCCAGGGGTCCTTTCTGCTTAGATCTTAGAATATGACCTGTTCCAGAGTGAATCTCTTTATTGTTCCACTTGCCTGTATGGATGCTTCTGCCACATTGTGTTATGTTCCTATAGTTGACAGCTTGCCTGGACCACTTCATTCCTCTTTTGCCCTCAATCTTCTGGACATCATATTCTGTTTCTTGGGCTGAACTTGTCCTTGAGGCCTGGCTCTCTCTATCGGGTGGGTCTGGTCGAATGTCTGTTCTTTCCTAGGCTACCTCATCCTGTTTCAGGATACTTAGCCACTCTGAGATGTGGTACCTAGCTCCCATGCAGGGCCAACAATATATGAGCAAATAATCACTTAAATGTTAAAATGAATACAACTTCCTACCAGGTGCACCTGTCTAAAGTTCTACCAAAAGCATTTTCCTCTCCAGGAGGGACATGGTGAGGGACGGTGACCAGTCAGTCACAAATACTTATGGCCATTAGTTAGTAATATCTCTATCTTTCTTAACTATAGGAATCCAGGGTAGCAGGCAGGCACTGGAGGTCCAGGAGAGCAGAACAGGAGAGACTGACACAGATAACAAGTCAGGGAGGCACTGAGGATAATTCTTCCTGTTTTTCTGCCCTTAGCCAGTTCCAGTCCTGAGCTAGCAGATTACATCACTTTAGACATTGATATAGTTTGGATGCTGAGAGAATGTTGGGCAAAAATACTGTCCTTTAGCGTCAGTAGGAGAAAGAAACAGAAACAGGATTTGACTATTATTTGGAAGTGGGAGGAAAAGCTAAGGAATGAGCCATAACTGCACCATGCGGCAATAGATTCTAATGTAAAATAAGGACCAGAAGTGATTAGTGTCAGAAATGAGTTAGGAATAAAGGTCAGGGAAAGGGTGCAGGATCACAGGTAAGACAAAGAGCAGTTAGACCTCTCATCGCTAACGTTAAACTTTGAATGTAATGTACACAGATGCTCACGTGAACACTCACCTCTCTGAGACATGCTGGAGTACCTTACTTCCTCCATGTGAATAAGGGCAGTACAGGGTGATGGAAAGAGCCTAATATGTAATTGATAGGTCACTAAGTGGGAATTGAACTTCTTGTGACTTTCTTAAAGCATATGGTTGCTTCATCAAAATTAACCACTCCTGGGAGGTGGTGATCCAGATGGCTGGAACGTGGCTTTGGTATCAGCCAGAATGAGGCTTTCTCTAGTCCTAGTTCAATCATTTGCTAGTTGTCTATGCTTGAGCACTTAACCTAAGCCTCACTTTCCTCATCTGTGAAGTGGGTACAATAATAGTACCTGTGTTAGAAGGTACTGTGAAGATTGCATGGGATCATATGTTATTAAAAAGCATGATAGCTCCATCTAGAATGTCCATCAGGGAGTGAGTGTTTATGAACACTACCTTTGTTTTGGAGGAATAGGAACTCCCTATTTCTCCACAAAACAATCTGCTATTCCTGTCAGCAGAGTTCTCAGATGTCTAAAGACGTCAGAGCACTTTTATTTTTGAATCTTCTGGTATATGAAGAGGTGAAATATAACAGTAGGTTTATAGTTTACATAACTGCATTTAACAAATCAATGCTGTTACACACACACACACACACACACACTGCATTGTGCAACATGATTGTTTTATTCATATGATCCTTGTGGGTCTAGAAGTAACCCAAGTTTAAAGTTATGTGGGGAATGTCTTTCAGTTCTGTTTGGATCTTTCTTTCTTTTCTTTCTTTCTTTTCTTCTCTTTCTTCTCTTTCTTTTCTTCTCTTTCTTCTCCTTTCCTTCTTCTTCTTATTATTTTTTCACTATTTTATTTTATTATTATTATTTTTTAATATATAATTTATTGTCAAGTTGGCTAACATACAGTGCATACAGTATGCTCTTGGTTTTGTGGGTAGGTTCCTATGATTCATCGCTTACATACAACACCCAGCGCTCATCCCAACAAGTGCCCTCCTCAATGCCCATCACCCATTTTCCCTCTCCCCAATCACCCACTCATCAACTGTCAGTTTGTTCTCTGTATTTAAGAATCTTTTATAAGTTTGCTTCCTTCTCTGAAACTATTTTTTCCCCTTCTTTTCCCCCATGGTCTTCTGTTAAGTTTCTCAAGTTCCAGGAACGAAAACATATGATATCTGTCTTTCTCTGCCTGACTTATTTCACTTAGCATAATACCCTCCAGTTTAATCCACATTTTTGCAAATGGCATGATTTCATTCTTTCTCATTGCCAAGTAGTATTCCATTGTATATATAAACCACATCTTCTTTATCCATTCATCAGTTGATGGACATTTCAGCTCTTTCCATGACTTGGCTATTGTTGAAAGCACTGCTATAAACACTGGGGTACATGTGCCCTTATGAATCAGCACTCCTGTATCCTTTGGATAAATTCCTAGTAGTGCTATTGCTGGGTCATAGGGTAGTTCTGTTTTTAATTTTTTGAGGAACCTCCACACTGTTTTCCAGAGCGGCTGCACCAATTTGCATTTGTTTGAGTCTTTCTATACCTGAATGTTTAACCTTACTGGAGGATAAGGTGAAAAGTCTAAATTTGGGGCTCAGGCTAATGGCCCTCCTAATCCCTTATGTGATAAGCCCCAATGAAAGAGAAATCTGAGCTATACAGACCACTGTTCTGTTTGTTTCTGCTGGTAGAAATCAGAGCATCTGCTGTTCTCTATCAATTCAACAAATACATGCGTGGTTTAGGCTCAACTTGTCTATTTCAGGAAAATCATAATGTGGGCCAACCACTGGACCAGGGATGAGCAGAATCGTCTTAAGGTTTGAATCCATCTACCAGTATCAGGAGACGTGGAGGAAGGTGTTTCTCTTCTCCAGGCTCTGGTGCCCTGTCATTCAAATGACAAGGCTGGGATTCCATCTTCCAAGGGCCTAGGCTCTAAGTTTCTGTGATACTGTGTGTGCATGGAGTTTGCACATGTGCTTGGGGCTCACTTTCTTAAAGGCTGAAAGAATCAAAGATTTGACCTCGTAATTTTCAGACCAAGTTAATTATACAAGGCGATGTTAGTAGTTAATTGCTAAGTTAATTATACTGATTTCTCCTTCAAATAATCAAAGTTAATGGTTATTTTTAGATCTATTGGTATCTTTACAAGATTTAACATCAGGAAAAACAGTGAATCTGAAGATGAAAGGAATAAGGCATCACAACCGAAAGGGACAATTCTAGGGTAAAAACCACCAGATGACACATGAAAAGATGCTCAACATCACTCATCATCAGGGAAATACAAATCAAAACCATAATGAGATACCACCTCACACACGTCAGAATGTCTAAAATTAACAACGCAAGAGACAACAACTGTTGGCAAGGATGCGGAGAAAGGGGAACCCTCTTGTACTGTTGGTGGGAATGCAAACTGGAGCAGCCACTCTGGAGAACAGTATGGAGGTTCCTCAAAAAGTTAAAAATAGAACTACCCTATAATACAGTAATTGCTCTACTAGGAATTTACCCAAAGTTTACAAAAATACAGATTCGAAAGGGTACCTGCACCCCGGTGTTTATAGCAGCACTATCAACAACAGCCAAACTATGGAAAGAATCCAAGTGCGTATCAACTGATGAATGGATAAAGAAGATGTGGTGTATATACAATAGAATATCAGAAAGAATGAAATCTTGTCATTTCCAATGCTGTGGATGGAGCTAGAGTATATTATCCTAAGTGAAATAAGTCAACCAGAGAAAGACAAATACCATATGATTTCACTCATATGTGGAATTAAGAAACATATGGGAAGGGAGAAAAAGAGAGGGGAAACAAACCATAAGAGACCCTTAACTATAGAGAACAAACTGAGGATTGGTGGAAGGAGGTGGGTGGGGGATGGGCTAAATGGGTGATGGGTATTAAGGAGGGCACTTGTCATGTTGAGCACTGGGTGTTGTATGTAAGCGAAGAATCACTAAATTCTACTCCTGAAAACAATATTACACTGTATGTTAGCTAACTAGAATTTAAATAAAAATTTGAAAAACAAAAAACAAACATAAAAAAAAAAATCCCCAACAATGTGTTCTTCAGATACAACTCCAGGACCCCATCAGATATTTTTTCATTCAGTTCTTACCTCATACATTTTCTCATTGGATTTCCTTTTACTTTATTATCTCCCTCTATAAGTATCTTTTGTCTGTCTACACTATTCCACTTTTATCTTTTAATTTTTTAAAGTAAGTCCGGGCATTATGGTGTATACCTAAACTTACATACCACAATAAGTTTACTTAATATCCATCACCTCACCTCATACAGAGAGAAAAAACAAACAAACATTTCTTCCTTGTGGTTGGAACTCCCAGGATCTACTCCTTTACATTTAAAAATTTTATAATATAAGGTTTAAAGTAGCAGATGCTCAAATATTCTTTTTTTTTTTTTTTTCAACGTTTATTTATTTTTGGGACAGAGAGAGAGAGACAGAGCATGAACAGGGGAGGGGCAGAGAGAGAGGGAGACACAGAATCGGAAACAGGCTCCAGGCTCTGAGCCATCAGCCCAGAGCCCGACGCGGGGCTCGAACTCACGGACCGCGAGATCGTGACCTGGCTGAAGTCGGACGCTTAACCGACTGCGCCACCCAGGCGCCCCCAAATATTCTTGGGCAAAAAGAAAATCATATCTATGAAGCAACTAGGATTTCTTATTTTTTCTCTCTGCCAACAATGATCAGTTGGAAAGTAGGAAAATATTTTCCAGTAAATAACTCACATATTTGGACATGCCTAGCTGTTTAGATGAGGGATGAGAAAATAAATGTATAACTTTATTTGAAGAGAAAGTTAAAAAATCTCTATCAGGTCTTTTGTGAAAGTGATTAAAGCATTTACAAATAGGAAAGATGTGTATTCAGAAGAAAACATTATAAAGAAAAAGAACAAAAATTATGCTGTGATTTTAAAAGTTTGAGAGATAAAAGATATAGCAAAAGGCATTTAACAGAGTTCATTTACTTACTCGAATAAAAATATCTTTTGACTGGAGAAACAGATTTCTTTATAAAGTACTATTCACATAAATTATTCAAAGACAATGGGAAATTTACTATAATTCCAGATCAAGACAGATCTTAGGGTGGGTTTTGGGTGTGACAGTCATGGTTCTCAAATTTCATTCTTAAGAGTTATTCCTTTGGATTCTGAAGATCTTCTGTCCCTCCAAGTTCCCGAGGAAAAACACAAGTATTTCTGGAGGGTATGATTATTGTCCTTTATGTTTTTGAAAGCAAGAGTAGTATCTGAGACTGGAGGAAGAGACGGAGGGGCTTAATCCCTTCCATTTCACAGATAGAGCAAGAGCTGTGTTACCCAGAGCTGTGTGGAAAGTTAAAGGCTGAGAATCAGAACAATGACTTGTTAATTCACATTCTGAGGATTATCTTGATCAGAAGGGCAGGGAACTCATTCTTGGAAAGTGAATGCATAGATTCCAGGGGAAAGAGTAATGACCTCTAAATGCGTGGAATACTTGGCATCACCATTCATAGAGATTGCTTTTGTTCACAACAGAATCCAACCTACTGTCTCGAGAAGTCACTAAATGAATCTTAGGAACTAAAAACTCAGTTCGTGCCTTTGTCTAGGGGGGGGTCACTGGGTATCTTTCTCCACCTAGTGGCCAGTGCCTGCGGACCACAAAACTAAAAGACAATTGGTTATTGTGGCAATGAAATAAGTGAGGTTTCTTGTTTTGCAAGAAAACAAGGCTATCAAATCCTAGAACGAAGAAGATATTTAAGCATATGTTTGGAAAAGCCAGTGGGCGTATTAATGATTAGGTTGGCTTGCGTCAGGTTGGCTCCCACTGTTCAGATGACGTGCTTTGCATTCCAGTGGAGAAAGAGCAGTTGGGAAAACTTGCTGATCAAATAATGCACACAAGTGGAGTTAAAGCTTGAGGCCAATTTTATAATATGCAATGTTCACATTATAAAGCCCACTTTCCAAGGACAGAAAAAGATGAGATTTAAAGACTCTTTGATTGTTAATGTTATGTGACTTTTGGATACTCTGTCTCAGTTATGCTCTGGGCGTAGATAGGTACTCAGTAAAAGTCTTTTGTATTTAATTGAAATTGATAGATCCCTCTGTGCCTCAATTCTTAAATTGTTCTTGTCTCTACTTCTCCCACCTAAAATCATATTCCATTAAAAATAAATACATCTTTTAAAATATGCACCTAAGGAGCATGTTTCAGTCATTTTCATGTTGGTCTCTGCAGAATTTGACACTGTTGAGTGCTCCCTCCTGGAAACTTTGGTCTTCCTCTCTGCTCTGGTTTCCATGACAGCATCCTCTCCTGCTTGTCTCCTACTTCCCTGGCAGGATTATTATTTTTTTTTTTTTTTGTTTGCTCTCCAGCATTACCCTCTTTTTGTGGTCTCTTAAATACTACTGTGGCCGAGGTTCTATTTTTAGCTCTCTTTTCTCCATCCCACTTGTCTGCCTCCGTGGTCACTCACCACTGTGTGAACTCTGATGCAGATGCTTGTGGTCTCCAGTCTCCATCTTCAGCTCCCCCCTTCTCTCCTGAGCTCGGGACCAAAGTTCCTGTCTATCTGTTAGATATTTCCACCACCAAGTCCTGCAGGCACCTGGAAACCCTGGGAAGTCCTAACTGACCTCATTATTTTGTGCCCTTCTGCTACTTGCACTCTTGCCTACATTTTCCATCTGGATATATAACATTGCTATTTCAGTAGTCAGGATCCAGAGGGTGAATGGTGTTGTCTTCCTGACATCAAGCACCGACTTGATTCTGATTAAGAAAATTAATGTTAATAAAAAGAACTATGATTTATTAAGCAGTGAAGAATTTCTATACCCTGTTTAGTGTTTCATATATTGTACCAGATAAATTCTGAACCCACGACATATTGCCTATATCAGCTTTATTTTATTTATATATATATATTTTAATGTTTTAAATGTTTATTTATTTTTGAGACACACAGAGAGACAGAGCATGAGTGGGGAGGGGCAGAGAGAGAGGGAGACACACAAATCTGAAGCAGGCTCCAGGCTGAGCTGTCAGCACAGAGCCCGACACAGGGCTTAAACTCACAGAATGGTGAGATCATAACCTGAGCTGAAATCAGACGCTTAATCGACTGAGCCACCCAGGCACCCCTATATTACCTTGATGTTAGCGTGGCTATGGTGAAAATTCTGTGCTGGTTGCCATCACCCCACCTTAAGGACTTGCTCTAACTTTCCTGCCTCAGGGCTTCCTCTGAGACTGGGGAAGACTGTTAAGCCAGTGAATAAGACAGCCAGGATGTGAGGGGAAGATAAAGCTCCTTAGCAAGTGAGGAGTGGGAGTTAGTGGAGAAATGTCTCAGCTTCCTATCCTTCAGAAGCACAATTTTGAGGGCCATTCTATAAGATTCCTCCAAAGGAATCTTGCAGGATTCCTCTAAAGACCCCTTGTAGGATTGAGCCCAGGTTGCCCAGAATGGGAACCAGTCCAACAATATATTCTTAGTTGGCTTGACATTCCTCCTTTTCTTGCCCCACTCTCCCTGCTCCCTGGGGAGCACCTCTTAAACAAGCTCTCTGAACCTAGGTCTTGTCTTAGGCTCCACTTTTGGGAGAACTCAAATTGAAACACACACACATTTAATCCTCACAATAGGTCTTCCTGTGAGATAATGCTATCCTTAGCCCCATTGTATAGATTGAGGAAACTGACACATAGAGGTTAGTCAATTTAGCCGGGGTTAGTCAGCCTGTTAGTTGAACAGCTGGGATTTGAACATAGGCGCTCTGACTCCCAAACCTTCTGTCTGCCAAAACAACGATCTGATGGGCAAGTGGGAGAATACCTGAGCAATTATACTTGATTGGCTCTGATATCCATATGTCATTGTCCCTTCAATGTCAAGAGATTTTTTTTTTCTCAGCCTTTTCCAGTTTTGTGATGAGAATTCTCAGGAGATTTTTGGTTTGATGTTGAGTAGAATGGAAAGATTTGCAATTAAAGACCTGTACATCTAAAAAGAAAACAAAGTAGACTTGTATTTTTGGATAAATCTGAAGGACATTAATGTTTTACAGGGGAACTATGTGTGATTTCTGAAACTTTTGACACTTTGTTCACTGGAGGTTAATGCTTGGATGTTCTTTTGAATCTGTTTGCTTTTTGTTTCCATAAAATGAGTATGCAGCTTCACTGATAAAAGGCATTTTTAAATGTAGATAAAAATGTGATAATTTATACTAATACATGGTAAGAATTTTGGAAACATTAGTGGCTTCTCAAATAATCTTACTGACTCAGACAAAAGGAGAAATAAAATGTGAGAATTCGCTTTAACTTAGAGAAGCAGATGGATTTTGAAACATTTTTTGAAATTGCGAATAGGACAAGGGAAAGGAACCGTGTGTTTCCCTACATGCCTTAGATACGTGATCTCCTTTCACTTGCCATGAACCCTGCCAATATTCTTGTCATTTTTCTTGTTTTACAGATGAGGGATTAAGTTTAAAGGATCTGACAAACTCCCTTCAAATCACACAGTTATGAAGTGGGAAAGCTGGGGTTTACACCCGGTCTGAGTAGCTCTCCAAACCACACTCTTATTACCTTGCCTGGGCAATAGAATATAAGTCTAGGATGCAAGGATTTTGTAGTTGCACATTTAGAAAATGCGTGTCTTTCCAGGTTACATGACATGTCACCTATAGGCAGATGGTATGGTATACAGAATATGCACAAGTACTGTGGACCTTAGGTCAATGCAATGACTTCCCTTGGAATAGCTACCTCCAAATTTCCTCAGTGTTCCCAGGAGCAATCGAGAATTTTACATATAATATAAACTCAAAAGTATTCTAATTTATAAAACTACAAGACTCGGCTAAATCACAACACCAAAAGGAATTAACTTGCATTGCTCTTTTACCAGAAAAATGTCTGACACGGAATGTTATCTTTTATACCAGGGATGGGCACACTGGCCAAATCCAGCCTGCTACCTGTTTTTGGTCAGTCTGTGAACTAAGCATTTTTACATTATTAGATTTTTTTAAGTTTATTTATTTTGAGAGAAAAGAGGCAGTACAAGTGGGGGAGGGACAGAGAGAGAGGGAGAGAGAGAGAGAGAGAGAGAGAGAGAGAATCCCAAGCAGGCTTCATGCTGCCAGCACAGAGCCTGACATGGGGCTCGAACCCACGAAGCCGTGAGATCATGACCTGAGCTGAAACCAAGAGTTGGACGCTTAACCGACGGAGCCACCTAGGCACCCACATTATTAAATATTTTTTTAAAAAAGTAAAGGGAAAAAAATACTTCATAACATAAAAGTTATATGAAATTTAAGATTTAGTGTGTATAAATAAAGTTTTATCAGAACACAGCCATACTCATTCATTTGCATATTGTTTATAGCTGCTTTTGCACAACATCTGCGTTGAACAGTTGTGACAAAGACTATATGTCTCTCAAAGCCTAAAATATTTACTATCTGGTATTTTACAGAAAAAGTTTGCTGCCCCTTGTTCTATACTATTTGGTGGCTAGAGGTGAAACTTTGAACATTGGTTTTCTTTGGCTTTGTTTTTAAAAAATCATTAAAATCCAATGTAAATACAATATATGCTCAAATACTAATGTGCATGTATTCTTTGTTTATACATGCTAGATTTTCTTTGTTACTTTCAAGATAATGCTGTCATGAAACATTTATCTTCCAGTGTTGGTCCTAATAATAAAGAGACACAGGGATGTGAGAAGCAAATTCATACTGGGACTGAGCCATTCCTTAAGAAGCAATTTTGTTGGTAGGAGTCATATTACCAGTAGTAATAATGGTGACCTAGGGGCTGACAGTTTAGAAATCACTTTTGGACACCAACTCACATTTAATATTGATTTAACTTAATTTTGTGAGATATTATTACTTCCTCTTTCATTTACACATAAGGAAAACGTGAGATTAGCTGACTTGTCCAAGATCCCCAAATCAGTAAATGTCAGAATCCACACCCAAACACAATGGTTACTTCTTTTTTTGGGGGGGAGGGGAGGAGGAGGAGGAGGAGGAGGAGGAGGAGTAACTTCATTATTAAAAGGAAATATTTATGATTTTACATCCATGAGCAATAAGAATATTTTGGTATCAGAAAAACGATGGGGCACTTGGGTGGCTCAGTTGGTTAAGCATCAGACTCTTGAATTCAGCTCAGGTCAAGGTCCCAGGGTCATGGGATCGAGCTCTGAGCTGAGACTGGAGCCTGCTTAGGATTCTCTCTCTCTCTCTCTCTCTCTCTCTCTCTCTCTGTCTCTCTGCTCCCCCCACCCCCACTCATGCATGCCTGCTCTCTCTCTTTCCCTCAAATAAAAAAAAAGTGATGGGAATTTACTTAAAATAACAGATTTTGGAATTTTGATTTTATTTTTGGATGGTTTTACTATTTACAGTGTTCTTTGAAGCAACATCCTTTTATCACCATAATTGCCAATATTTCTTTTATGCCAGTTAAATTGTCAGCACCGAAATAGATTTTGCAAGTAGTGACATATGTGAGTGCATACTGAAATTATTTTTACTTACATGAGGAAAATATGCTCATTTGATTATAGAAAAATGCCATTTAAGTATTTTTCTGAATGAAAACCAATATTTTAAATGAAAAAAATATATTAAAAAGAAAAAAATCAAGTTCCCAAGACATATGACTGAATTTAACAGGGTCCTAATAAATGGCTTATTTGGATTTGTAGTTTACATAAACTCATTTTATTTATTTTTTGCATATTCAGAAATATTAATACAGAACAGATGCAAGCACTATGTCGGGTATTGGTGATGGGAGGTTATCCTGTACCTTTATTAAGTTCATGATCTATGGAAAGATTAGCACATGAAGTGATAATTACGATGTAACTCAGGATGATAGGTGCCATCATGGAAATCTATATAAAAGTACTATGGGTACTAATTAAGTCTTATTGGAAAATGGGAATATTGTCAGAGGGTAGGTGGAAGGATTGGGTGAATGGATGGTTCCATCTAAATAGAGAATATAGAAGAGAATATAGAAGGGAAGTTTGGGGTGATAGAAAGTGAAAGACTGGATGAGAGGGTTGGGGTGAGGAGACGTAAGTGACTTTGGTTTGGATATGTTGAACCACTAACAGTCTAGTGAGAGCTAATATAAGACTACAAATGGTTGCAATATTTTGTGAAAAGGGCTGTGATCAACAGCATGGGGTACCAAAGGAGAACCAAAGATGGGCACTGATTTTGACCAAATGAGGAAGTACAGAAGAGCTTCCTGAAGGAAGTCACCTTTAAGCAGATACTTAAAGAGCAAGAATTATCTGGATAAGATTGGCAGGTCAGGGCCACCATAGGTGACTGTGTAAATACTACACTACTCCAGGGGATGCTGGTCACATCGACTCAGGTGTGAATGGATTTCCCTGGAGTTTTTCAGTGCACAACCCATGCAACCATACATGCTGGTCCTATATAGCAATAGGTTTTGGATGTTCTAGGTAGAAAGGGATGAAAGAGGGACAGTGTTCCAGGAAGAGTAGGCCACAAGGGCTCTGAAGTAGGAGAAAACATGATATGGTCAAGGAGTAAAAAATGGATTTTAGTTTCTGTTGTAGACTGAAAGAATGGGGTGGAAAGGTAGGGGAGAAATGACCAGAAATAAAGTTACAGTGCTAAGTATGGACTAATCATTCAGATAGTTGAAATCAGATAGGATGTTGGCACTAGAGATGGAGAGAAATGAATATCTCAGGAACAGATTTAAGCTTGAAACAAGCTTGAAATGCTTATAGGAAATTCTAGAAAATGATGCCTAATAATAAAATAAGAATAGCAAACACATTGTGTTTATTATATTTCAGGTACTATTCTAAAAACTTTACATATATTACATATAAAAAACAAGCTTTACATATAATCTGAACAATAATCCTATGAAGTAGACATTATGATTTCTCCCTGGCCCCCAATATTATAGATAAAACTATAGCAAAGAGAGACCTTAGGTGACTTCCCCAAGACCACACAGCCCAGGCATTCTGGCTCAAGTCCATACGCTTAACCGCCACACTCCTCTGCCATTCAATAAAAAGTCAAAATAATGGAATTGACTGGAAGTCAGACATGAGAGGGCAGTAGATGTACATTTGGAAATCATCAGCAGAGAGAAAGGGAAGACTCAGAGAGAGTGGTGCCCTGCAAGTCGAGGGAAAAGTTTCACAGACAAGGACCAGTGGACAATGTCAAGGGCAGCAGAATGTTCTACTGAAGAAGTTACCAGTCTTCACAGGCTTTAGTAATAGAGGGTCATGAATGACCCTGGTAGAAGCAATTTTAGAAGAATGATAGGGGTAGAAGCTAGAAGATTCCAGGTTGAAAAGTGGATGGGTACTAGAAATAATGGAGGGAGCCACGACAGATGTTGATGGAAGTGGAGAGGGGGTATTAGGTAGAGGAAGAAGTTTAATCAAGGTGTGTGTGTGGGAATCTATTATCTATCTGTCTATCTATCATCTCTATCTGTCTGTCTATCTATCATCTCTGTCTGTCTATCTATCATCTCTATCTATCTCTCTATCACCATCATCTATCTATCATCATCATCCACCAATCTATCAATCAACTATCTCATGTTAGGTTATTGGAAAGTAGGAACTTTTTCCCCATGAGTAGTCACTGATTTTTAGGAAATCTGTGTTTTTAGGAAAATGCTTTTGTTCCACAAATTTTAACTGTTGACATACGAAGAAAAGAGATTTATAAAACTAGAGCTGGTGATTCTGTTAGTCTAGAAAGGTCTATGTTAAGGTTTAAAAAATTCCCTCAATCTTTCCCAGTGACAATCAAAACCAAAGAGATACCTTCTGTGGCTGTGAAAGTGTTCAGTTGTGAAGTATCAATATTGAATATTTGTAAAAGTATCTATGAAGAAGAATTTACTTAGCAAAACTCCCTGAAGTCTTATTTATTTTTAAAATATATACTTTTAATGTGGTCCTTTCCTTCCTAGTTTGCATTTTATTTGATGCTCTTATTTCTATCCTCTGCATCCTTACTGTGCTTTTTGTGGGGCCTATTCTTCCCTGCATTCCTTGTAATTTAGTCTTCATTTTTAAATGCCCTCGTCTTTTCTTTATTTATTTTCCTGTGTGCTGTCAGTTCCTGTTGCACATCCTCCTGTTATCTATTATCATTTCCTCTTGTCCGGCCGCCATCTGTTCTCTGAGTTTTGGTATTTCTCCTTTAGAGTTTCAATTGCTGCAAAGAAGTTTAAAACCCTCAGTTGGAATGTTAGATTGCACTTTTCATCTGCTTTGTGCCAGTATTTTCCTGGTGTTTTCAGGGTCTTACAGTGTCTGTAAGAAAGCTATTTTACTCTTTTTCATCTTTTAATTTTTCTCGTAGGACCTTGTGTGAATGTAGAGCATAGTACTTTGTTGTTACTCAGATTTCAATTTTTTTTTAAGTTTATGTATTTATTCTGAGAAAGAGAGTGCAGGAGAGGGGCAGAGAGAGGGGGAGAGAACGAGTTCCAGACAGGCTCTGTAATGCCAGCCAGCACAGAGCCCGATGTGGGGCTCAAACTCACCAACTGAGAGATTATGACCTGAGCCGAAATCAAGAGTCGGCCATTTAACTGAGCCACCCAGGGGCCCCTGTTACTTATATTTTAATGAGACATATTTTTGTGATGTTTATAGGAGGTTCTTATGGAGGCATATGGCCAGGTTAGATCTCCAGGCTTCATGGCTCAAGGGCATCCTCTTCTACTCCCCTAGTGAAAAACTTAAAGTATGGCTTTCCGGTGTGGTTCCCTCAATTAAAATTATTATTATTTTACTCAGGTGTAATTAACATTTATTTAGGTCTTTGACTTAATTTTTACTTCTTTGATCAGTGCACATATTTTGTTAATGTCGTACCTATTATAAACAGTTCCATTTTTAGTTCTATTTCCAGGGGTGCCTGGGTGGCTCAGTTGGTTAAGCCTCTGACTCTTGATTTCTGCTCAGGTCATGATCTCACAGTTTGTGAGTTGGAGCCCCATTTCCAGCTCTGTGCTGACAGTGTGGAGCCTGCCTGGGATTCTCTTTCTCTCCGTCTCTCTGCCCCTCCCCTGCTTGCTCTCTATCTCTCACTCAAAATAAAGATAAACTTAAAAATTATTAAAAATTCAATGTCCAATTTTTAATTGTGAAGAGTGTGTTCAAATACAATTGACTTTTGAATATGGACCTTGTATCTTAAGATCTTGCTAAACTCACTCATTAGTTTTAGTCTTTTTTTTTTTTTTCAGATTCAGTGGGATTTTCCACAATGACTGTCACATTGTCTGAGAATAGACACAATCTGTATAGCTTTATTGCTTTCTTGCCTTATTGATTAGGAATTACTTCTTTTGTGTTCACACTTTGCATGTGAAGTTTAGGTGTTGATCCACACTTGAGGGGGATTTATATGCAGATCACGGGCTTCCTTTCCTCAAGGCTCCCTTCTCTTTGTGATTTTAATGTTAAAGTTTTAGCCCCTGTAGTGCCCAGACTCCAAACTCTTTTCTCCATAGTCCATTAAGAGCCATATATTTCTTGTACGGGTCTAATCCTCTGCTTATGGGAAACTGAAAAGCAATCTCAGGAAAAGAGCTGGGTGAATTCGATAAAGCTCACTACCTGTACCTTCTTTCCCACATGCATCAAAACACGGCCTATGCTTATTCCCCTTCAATCCCTGCAGTTACTTTAAAATATCTTGTCCAGGTTTTGTAATTTTTTTCGGTGGGATGATTAGTTTGGTATCAGCTACTCCATTGTGCCTGATATTGGAAGCTTTTAAGTGTACTTTTAAGTGAAAGAAAAAAAGGAAAATAGAAAAGCTGATATTAAGGATTTGTTTATACAGATGAATTGCAGCCTTTTCCCTTTCTCTATGACTCAGGTTCATGTATAATTATTTAAAAGTGCTTGGGGGGCGCCTGGGTGGCTCAGTCGGTTCAGCGTCCGACTTCGGCTCAGGTCATGATCTCACCGTCTGTGAGTTCAAGCCCCGCGTCAGGCTCTGTGCTGACAGCTCAGAGCCTGGAGCCTGTTTCGGATTCTGTGTCTCCCTCTCTCTCTGCCCCTCCCCTGTTCATGCTCTGTCTCTCTGTCTCAAAAATAAATAAACGTTAAAAAAAAAATTAAAAAAAAATAAATAAATAAAAAAAAAAATAAAAGTGCTTGGGAACGCAGCCAGGTTGAGAAGTGGCTGCTTAGGTATCTGCAGCCTTGATATTGTTTGTTGCCATTGCGCCGTGGTTACCATTTCCAAAATGGAAACTCATAGTATGAATATGCACGTGAGATGCACCAAATGTTCCAACCTTCTCTTGCCATTTCCACCGTGCCAGCAAGTGTTTTCCTTCCCCCTAACCAAGCTCCTTGAAGTATGGATCCAGGCATATATAACACTTGCTGATTTGTTTCACACCTTCTTTTGATAGACTCAGCATTCACCCTCTCAATTTGATTTCAGACTAGTTTATACCTTTCTTTACTAAATCATAGTGTTACCTCCCATGCTCTGGGCCCCATGTGGAGTATACATTTCTTAAAAAAAAAAGGACTTTGTCATCTATATATTTTGTGCCGACCTCAGATCATGACAGAATCTGTTGGTTCACAGCTGTTCCATAAATATGCTTACCGGCTACATTAGAGTTTTATATAACATTATCTTTTAGTTGCTATAACTAGAGTTTCCCAAGGTTATTTTTTCAGATGTTATTGGTGTTCAATCTAAAATTAACTCCTTCAGTAAACAATGTGAAGCATAAGAGCTGCTCCAAGGAAACCACAAATATCGTCGATATCTATTGCCTATGTAGTGCTACAGAACAGACATTACCAACATTTTTCTATGACCCTTAACTTCAGGGATTTATACAAAAGTGAAATAGGATGTACATTAAATTTCAGGAACTCACAATGCTGAGCTCTCTCAGAAACAGAGTTAGTGAAGGGTGCCTGGGTGGGTCAGTCGGTTAAGCATCCAACTTCAGCTCAGGTCATGATCTCACAGATGGTAGGTTTGAGCCCCGCGTCAGGTTCTGTGCTGACAGCCTAGAGCCTGGAGCCAATTTCGAATTCTCTGTCTCCCTCTCTCTCTGCCCTTCACCTGCTCACACTCGTCTCTGTCTCTCTCAAAAATAAATAAATATTTAAAAATTAAAACAACAACAACAAGAAAATGGTACAGTATGTGTGCTGTAAGTTCTTGCAGAATTGCTGGGCACTTGGGTTATGTTGTGTCATGGCTGAAAGAATGTGAGCGGTCATTCTGCTATGCCCAGGAGTCCTCATTTGTGATCCATTAATCTTTTGCCATTGACCCTCTTGTGAGCAGATTAATTGTAGTAGAAAAGTATGGACATTTTATATCGAGACTCAATTTGTTCTAAAAATGAAGACCATGAATGAATGTTTCTCTTCTTGTGTTTCCTGATAGGACTTCAAATTGAGAGACAAAAATACATGTTAGAAATATCTAGACGTTGGTCTTAGAAATTGAAAATGATCACAAGCTCTTTGAATTACATCTGTTAGCACCGAGGCCTGTTCCTTATTCTCACCACGCTGAGACTTCCTTTTTTGTCAGAGATTAATGTTCTCTCTTTATTCATACAAAAGATTAAAGAGGACATATAAATATGAAACATATGCTTTTCATTAACCAAAGTTTTAATTCGTCTTCTTGATAGACATCAAAAGATATAAATTGCTGTGTGAGAGGTAGAATTAAACAACTAATATGAAGTGGGTAGTTTTATTCGAATTATGTAAAAGTATTTAATGTATTTCTTTCTTCTCATGGTAGATGAGGACTTGAGTGATGGCTGATGATACTTGCCCAATAGGAATCATTTGCTTTCTTTTCATAGAAGCCTAACCTTTCCTTCTCTTGGGAACAAGCGTGTTTGGCTGGGAGTAAACAAGGGTGTTTAGCTGCGGGCAGGGGAAGGAGGTATGCCAGGGGAAGGAAAATGGAGCTAATTGATTGTGATAATACAGTTAGAATTGCAGTGCTGGAAATGATATTAGAGATGATCTATTCACGATCCTTGTGTTACAGGTGAGAAAAACTGATATTTCAAGCAGAAGAAGACTTGCATGAGGTTGGCTGAACAGGAACATAGCCAGGAAAGGTGCTCTTTGTCACGCCATAATGCTCACGACCCACACTCGGTACTCACGCCGCTCTTCAAGAGTCGGGAGTCCCCCAGCCCCACAGAATATAAAGGATGGGTTAAAGGGGGTAATTCCTGCCTAGGGTGTTCCATGAGCCAGGGAAACAATAACATTCATATTTAGTTTTTAAAGATCTTTATGACAAAGTAAAGTAGGGTCAAATGAGCACTGTAAAGGAGCTTCATTCTCATGCAGGCTGTCTACAAGCTCCCTTCTAGCTCCCTGTTCTCACACCTGGTGAGCCAGATCCCTTCTGCTAAACCAGCAGCACAGCTCAGGGGAGACTGCTCAGAAGGGAAAGTGAAGGGAAATGCAACACCAGTTCTAACACTGCTGAATTTTGCTGACTAGCGTCGGGTGGTTTTGACCTTGTAAATAAAGGCAAAGTGGTTTAAACGTCGAAATGTCTCATATCTAAAAAATCTGTGGAAATTATAACAATGATACCAGGTCAAACCAGAAATGGTTGAAAAATATTTAAATAACACCAAAGAAATCTGTTCTTCCTCCACCCTTCCTTTTTTGCCCCATGGTACCACTGGCATCCAATTAATGAGATTCCAGCTCTTTTCTATGTGTATGCAAACAAAAGAATTAGGACTTTACTTTGTTTTTATAAACATGAAGCTGCATTTTGCACACCCGATTTTTTTTTTTAGTAGGCTTCATGCCCACCGTAGGACTTGAACTCACGACTCTGAGATCGAGACCTGAGACGAGACAGTCGCTTAACCAACTGAACCACTTAGGTGCCCCTGCACACTTGATTTTTAACCTCAGTAATATTTCTTGGATTGTACCACATATCAGTACCTAGTTACATACTATTCCGTAGTATGGTTATTCTATTATTCATTATAACATTTCTGTGTTGAAGAACATAAAAGTCTATCAACCGATGAATGGATAAAGGAGATGTGGTATATGTATATAATTGAATATCACTCAGCCATCAAAAAGAATGAAATCTTGGGGCGCCTGGGTGGCCCAGTCGGTTGAGGGCCGACTTTGGCTCAGGTCACGATCTCGCGGTCCGTGAGTTCGAGCCCCGCATCGGGCCCCTGTGCTGACAGCTCAGAGCCCGGAGCCTGTTTCAGATTCTGTGTCTCCCTCTCTCTGACCCTCCCCCGTTCATGCTCTGTCTCTCTCTGTCTCAAAAATAAATAAACGCTAAAAAAAAAAAAAAAAAAAAAAAAAAAAAAAGAATGAAATCTTGCCATTTGCAACAATATGGATAGAGCCAGGATGTATTATGCTAAGCAAAAAAAAAAAAAAAAAAAAAAAAAATCTGAGAGAGACAAATACCATATGATTTCGCTCCTATGTGGAATTTAAGAAACAAAACAGATGAACACATGGGAAGGGAGGGCAAGAGGAGAGAGGGAAACAAACCACAAAAGACTATTGACTATAGAGAACAAGCTGAGGGTTGATGGAGGGAAGTGGGTGGGAGATGGGCTTAATGGCTGATGGGTACTAGGGAGGGCACGTGTTGTGATGAGCACTGGGTGTTGAATGTCAGTGACGAATCACTGAGTTTTACTCCTGAAACCAATATTGCACTGTATGTTGACTAACTAAAATGAAAACAAAACAAAACATAAAAGTTGCCTCTGGTGTTTTACTTACCGGTAATAATGGAATGAATATTTTACACCCATCCATGTGAACATGTGTGATCATTGCCTTATGCCAAATCTATAGAGGTTGGATTTTTTGTTAATAAATTTAGGCATTGAAAATTTTTTTAGGTTTAGTCAGTTCATCTTGAGGATTTGATATAGAGGTGAGAACCAAGGTGAAAGGATAGATCTATGTAGAAGTCCTGAGTGTTCTCAGTAGCAAAAATCTACAGGGATAAAGAAACTAAAGTAATTAGCTTCTCTTGCTCATTTTGGTGTTCACTCAAAGTGGCTCTGAACCAGAGGCATTCAAGATCACGTTCAGACTTGCTGATCTGCTAGAAGGACTTACAGGATTCAGAAAAAGCTACTGTGCTCACAGTTATGGTTTGTTTCAGTGAAAGGATACAGATTAAAATCAACAAAGGCAAAAGGTGACTGGGTGAAGTCCAGGAGAAACCAGATGTAAGCTTGCAGGTGTCCTTTCCAGTCGAGTCACATGGGTATGCCTAACTCTCCCAGCAATGATGTGTGACAACATGTATGAAGTGTTACCAACCAGAGGGGCTTACCTGAGCCTTGGTGTCCGGGGTTTTTAGCTTTATAATGTTTCATATTGGTTTTATAGGCATGCAGCCCCCATGTGATTAAACTTAGCTACCTAGTTCCAACCCCCCAGAGGTCAAACTGGTACAAATGGCTCAGGACCTCAAGCATACAAAAACAGGCATTTACTGTGAGTCACATCATTAACTAGCATAAACCATCTGGTCAAACTGACACAGCCTGGCCCACGGCCTTGGGAATATAGGACACTTTTATCGAGCAGGGTATTCCAAGGGCTCAGAAGTTGTCTCCTAGGAGCTGGCTAAAGGCCAGTTCTCCTAGATCAGGCCTTTCTTTGGAATGTGCAGGGCTTGAGCAACCAGGCCTGAGTTAACCCTTTCCTGCATGGTCTCCTTGTACTTTATTGGGGTGATTCTGTGGTCATATGTCTTGAGCCACTCAAAGAGAAGGAGATATTAGGGCTACTTGGAATATATTTGATCATTTATGGGAGGATTGAGTAATTTCTCTTGCTTCATAAAATGGAGCCATAATGCATGTAGTGGAACCACTGTCTGACTAGGCTGACATGACTTGATTTGAGTCCTAGTCTAAGCAAGTCCTGAATTTGAGTCTGAGAGATTCATCATTCCAATAAAGATTAGGGGTTTATATATGGAAGCAAAGTAAGGGATGAAACGGCAGTGATGGAAGTTTGAAAAAAAGATGTGCTTTGGGGGTATTAGTCTTGGTCTGGAGAGAGAGAAATGACATTAACAAATGTTCATTGTCTGACACCAATAAATGTTCAAAAAACACAAACATTCGCTGTATACCCACTATACGCAGGTACCATGATGTTCAAGTTAGGGACGAGACTAATAACTGGCAGAGTTTCAAGGGACCAGATATTTACCATTATAAAACTTTGGCAACTTTATCAGTGACCCAGTTCTGAAGAGAGTGAAGCCCAGGGATAAGAATACAATTTGTAGGTTACATTGAGATAGCAGGCAGAGAATTCAGAAACTGTAAATCCTACTCTTAAAGGAAAAAAAAAAAAGAATCTAGCCATGAGGTGGTACACCATAAAGTAGGAACTTAGATAAGGAATAATAAGAAGACAGGGTAAGGATTCGATGACAGGGAGCCTGGGTCACAAGTCATGAAATAAATTACTGGCGAACTGAAGTTTTCTGTTAGTATGGAACCAGAAGTAAAGCTTGAGGCCCCACTCTTATATTCCCTGTATAGGAAACAGATTGGTCTCAGAGTCTGGGAGGGACTTCGTGACTCCATTTGTAGATTGGAGCTATTCAGTGGCCAGATGTAAAGAGCTTTATACCACTCTGACATCCATGGGTAGTGACTTTGCTTTTGTTTTATGAAAAAGAAACTAATGCTTTATTTATTAAGTGACTAAAAATTAAATGGTAGACAGGAAGATAAAGATTCAGTTGACTTATGGAAGAAAGGAAGTGGGTGATGTGAGCTGAGGGGTGATCAAACAAACCAACAGGAGGAGTTTCCTTAAGTTTGGTGATTTTGTTAAAGAGAGAACCATCACTCAGCTGATGGCAGGCACTGCCAATTCTATTCTGGTCCATTCTCAGAAAGAGCCATTCCTTCTGTTACGGGTTGTGTCCCCCCTCCCCCCCCCCCACCCCATTGAAAAATGAAGAAAGATGTATTAGAGTCCTAACCCCTAGTGTCACAGAATGTGACCTTATTTGGAAATAGGGTCTTCACAGAGGTAATCAAGTTAAAATGAGGTCATTAGGGTGGGCCCTAACCCAATGTGACTGGTGTCCTTTTACAAAGGGGAAATTTGACACAGAGCCAGACATGCACAGAAGATGAGGTGAAGACAGAGGGAGAAGACAGCCTTCCACAAGCCTTTGGATCCTTTTGGCCTGGAGTGGATCTGCCCTCACAGCCCTCAGAAGGAACCAACATTTCTGACACCTTGATTTTGAACTTCGGGATTCCAGAAATGTGAGACAATACACTTCTGCCCAGTCTTTGGTAGTTGTTTTGACAACCCTCCCAAACTAGTGTACCTCCCATATCTGCCTCTTACAGCATTTCTTGTCCTTGACCTCTAACTCCAAGGGGACAGATCTTTCTATCTTTAATCTTTTTCTTATCTATCAGGCCCCTTTAAAATAAATGTATTGCAATGGGTCAACAAGATGTTATATTAACTAAATAATTGGATAGGTGGCAGGTAGAATATAGCCTAGGGGTCAGTGAAGAAGAAAAATAAAGAATACATTAAGTAGACCAGAGACCATCATGAAAACACAGAACCATTCAAGGCTCTTCAATTTCAAGTAGATTGGTGGTGGGGATAATAACAAAGAGGGAGAGAGAGAAGTGATTTTAAAATCTTTGTCCTGGGGTAGTTTGTTCCTTCATTGAATAAATGACTAAAACAATCCTCTATTATATTAACACTACGTTACTGATAAGTTTTGACACGTAGTGATTTTATTTTTGTTGTCAATCTGAAATAATATTCATGAATAGTTTTCCTTCTTATTTACAGTAGTTATTGCTTTATATAGTTCACTTATAAAAATTTATGGTGGTTTGTTCTTTTTGTCAACATAATTCTCTCTCTTTGTGCTACTTAAGTCTTTGTGTGTAATTGGTATGGGTCCCTTGGTTACTTTTTGTTTTTGTATACCTGATAAATATACATCATTCTCTTGTTTTTGACATGAAGTGCTCCCAGTTCGATCTCTAGAGTCTGGTAGGCGTTCATGTCTTGTGGCACTGCCTGGTTGACGCAAGATCTCATTGTTTTCCCACTGCCTCTGACTCTATGAATCATTGTGGCACATGAAAAATTATAATCACCAGCATTGACTTCATCCAGTGTTCTTCCTTCCTTCAAGGTTTTACACCGAGGACGGTACCTCTCCAGATGAAATACACTGTCTCAACCTCCTTCCTTCTTCCTCCACCTTCTTGTTGTTCCCTTGAAGTTACGGCCTCCTGATATGTGTGGGTAGAAATGTAGTAGTGTTTGAGCAATCTGGGAAGTGATGGCTTAGAATGGATTACTGACATAGGAGAGGGATTGTGGCTAGTTTTCCATGACTGTGGACTCTGAATTTCAGACCTGAGGGTAACAAAGGTACAATGGAGGTGATTTTTGCGCCCCCTCTATGCATTTTTCCTTTTCCAGGTATCCAATTCAATTTTTTTCCCCTGAGAAATATTCCTTCTCTAGTTGCCCAGAGCTGATATGGGGATGGGGATAGGGAAGCAATTGGTTTACTGGAGCATATTTCCCCAAGGTGATGCCTTCTCAGAAACTTGAGAAAGTTTCCATTGAGAAAGTGGCTAAGGTGTAGCTTTGTATGTCCTTACTCTCCCTGCTGGTAGAACCTGGCAATAAGGGATGCTGTTTCGAAAAGGCTATGCTTTTGAAAAGGCTCCTGGCCTAGTCCTAGTCCTGGCATGGCAAATCAGAGGATTGCATGCTCCCCTGGTAACAGTGATTCATTTAAGGATGGGAGGTGACCCAGGCAGAGCCAATGAGCCATAATGGTCCCAGACTGAGAAACATAAGAATGTTCTTCTGCCTTTGAACTCAGGGGAGTATGACCCTGGAGCTGCTAGGGACTGTGCCATGAAGCCTGCGAGGTATTCAATTTAGCCAACATAAGAAAGGACAGACAAAACATGAAGGGGAGCTGAGTCTTAATCATAGTATACAAACTTCTACGTTAATCTCTGCCTGAACTTTTATGCTAATTTGAGTTGGGCTTCTATCATTTGGAAACAATTAAGCATTGGCCAGTATGGTGGGAGAGATATGTATTGTCCCTCTACCTTCTTTTTGCTCTTGTTACCTATGCCTCTGGTAGCAAAGGGTAACCCACAGGCCAACAATCACTTCTCATTTCTACTTTTAACAGCTGGACAGTTAATTGAAATTCCTTCCTGATTCTTAGAATACATTCACAGTAAGCTCTGGTTTTCTCTTTCTGGTCCTTATAAATGTTTAGTGGGAGATTGAGAGAGAGTTAATGAAGGACTCTTAGATATACTTTAAACCAGAATGGTGATGCTGATGACTGAGGCCTATCATATTCTCATTTGGCACTCTTTCCCAATCGTCTCATGCTCATCCCTTTTTAATTAGGCTTTTTAAGTCTGGCTTCATGCAGCAGAGAATCCAGGTGAGAATAGTTTAATCTAATTTTATGTCTTAAAATTTTTCCTCATGAAATGAGGATTAGAGGTAGGCAGTGTAGAGATGGAAGGGTACTCTATGATGTCATCAGGGAACTGACTTCTATCTTTCCGTTCCAATATCTCAGGTATGGATCTCTAGTCTTAAGATCTCAGGGCCTTGACACAGAATTCCAGATAGGGAGTAAAAAGATGAAGGAACAAACATGTGCAGTTGAATGAATCCTTTAGGAAAGCCTTCTTGGAAGCCCTACCGAGTAACTTCCACCCACTTCTCATTGGCTCAAACTGCCACATGGCCACCTGTAGCTGCAAAGGAAGCTGGAAAGTATACGTTTTTAACTGGGGACATAGGTGTTCCAAATCATAATGACATTCTTTTAGTAAGAAGAAAGAGAAGAATGGGTATAGGGTAGATAGCTTTATAAGTTTCCTTTATAAGAATAGATATTGATTGGATAGTTACTGAAAGTCTCATCTATGGAACCCTTAAGGCAACAATCCTTTTCTTATATACTCACTGCTTTGTATCTCTTCCTGTAGTTTTTGGTTATTATAAATATTCTCTTCTTGTTGTTTTCGACAGCCTTGTGTCTCTTTCCTACAGTGCTCTGTTCTTTGAGGTCTCTGAGGCCACCAGTACTCATATGTTGAAGGACACTAGTAGATTGCATATTACTCTTGTTCAGGATAGTATTTTACATATTTAAGCCATGGCTGGACCAGGGGTGTGCCGATCTATCTCTGGTGTCCCCAGGAGTTGGTTGTTGAATTTTCAGGAATTTTCTAAGCCAGCTATTAAATACAGTCATCATTAAAAAGTAAATTATGAAAATTTACACTGAAATAAATTTTATTAAAATCAAAGGAAAAAGTACCCACACTCATCACTTCTTAATTATTTCACTCTGTAGTTATTATCTATGCTCTGAAGTTATTTACGTTTATTTTATCTGCATGGTAATTTAGATAAGAGTGTGCTACTGTGCATCTCTTCCCAATTCTGTAGCCGATGACATCATGTTGGTAGCTGGAAGGGGCCATGGTGTAAGTATTTATACCATGGAAATCAGCAAACACTACAGCTTAGGGCTTGAGTTATTGTTTTGTTGCTTGTCTATCTAGACCTAAGAAAGGGATAGAGAAAATAATGCAGATTAGACCCAAGTGTGCAGTTTCTGGTTGTTTCATTATGAATGGCACAAAAAAGTGAGGAAACATCCGTCCGGTATTAGAAAATTATTATCTGATTCAGCAAAGAAGTTGTTCACATAAATGACAAACTTGTGAAGTTTCAAATATCTTAATTGTTTCACATCTGTCTTACTCACTAAAAGTAACCAAAACATCAACCAACTTTCAAGTCAGAACTATACCCAGAGAGTCAGTTGCTAAACATTTACCAGCATTTCCTGGCTGGAACCCAATGGGGAAGAAAGTCATGTTCTTGGTCTTTAGGCTAGAGTTGGTTTATGTTGGAAAGAAACACCCAAGAATTTGGTTTTCTTTCTTGTGGTGCAAGAGTCAACACAGCATCAGAAGAACCCATTCTCTAGCTTCTGCCTGCCTCTGATGCTCCAATTGCCTAGGTTCACAGACTCGCTTCAATAATATTCCTTACTTGGTGAGTGGTTTTCTTAAATCTAGTTATCCTTATTTACTGCTTTATATAATATATGGATGGTCGATTGCATATGACCTCCCATGCACTGTGCTGCAGGCTTTTTGGACAATCCCTAGTGCCCACACACTGTCCTGGGAGGAGGCTGGGACCTGCAGAACTTCTCACTAAATTTAGAGATGCCCTAGAGAGCAAGTGTGCAAATTTGTTTCACATTCACCATATCAAGCCGTATCCTTATTGCAGTGTACCTGGGTGCTCCAGCTTCTCCAAGATTTATCACTCTTAAGGAAACGTATCCAAAATAAGCTGAAATTTGTAGTTAACTATTTTGAAGATAAGAGAGGCAACGGGAATCTTTAGAATACTGGGTAGAAAAAAACTGGACGTGGTCCATCAGCTCAGTAAAATAATTTTAATGAATCACTTTTTCTTGCCAGCCATGACATTGTTGGCTACTAAGTTGGCGATATTTTTCAAATAAGTAGAGAAAAATCTCATTAATTTACATGCTAGTGGTGTGTAATTTGAACAAAGGCTGGTTTGGAGTTTTTCTTTATACTCTTTGTGATCAATAAAGACTACTAAAAGGATAGTCAAACAAGAAGAGAGAAACAAGAGTACAAAAATTTTCAAGTACTTTCACAGAACACTTGTAAATGGTTTTGTTTGCTAGTGTTGCTAATTAGCTAACCATTAATGCAGATCTTGTAGGATTTCACTTGGCGGAGCTCTGTCAGTCATCAGATGTGTTCAACTTACTCAAAAAGAATGTAATTATATAACCTTAAAAATCACCCATGACTAGAATTTTTCACTAGTGCAGATTGACATTTTTTTTCAAGTAGACTCAATTAGATTTCATGGTATAGATGTAGGCACAATTCTAAAATATTACACAATGACTTGCATATATGCCCATTGAAATATATTTCTTACTATTATCAAAATATTAGTATTTTTCTTCCTTTGAGAGTCATCATCCTCTCATATCTTTGTGTAGTTGTGAGTGTGTGCACGTGTGTATGTATGTATGCTAGAAATCCTTGGATCTCCTCCTCTTTCCTTTGCTAGATCACTGCTTTTCTGGGTTTTGTCTTCCTACCTACCACTCTTCACTCTTCCCTGGACTGGCTGTCTTTGCTAAAAGTTACATACAGCAACAAATAGTCCCCAGTTCCTTGGAGACAAATATTGTTTCTGTGTCAAGGGCCATCATGGAGAGGGTTGGTGGAGAACACAGCGGAGGCAGTAAACACATGGCAGCGTTCACTTCTCTTCTTTGTGCTTTTCCTCATTTTTCAGGACTTCACTAAGCAAAGTTGTCTAAACAACAAGAAATTAATTAAAGGAAGACTTTTACAACTTTCTTCAATGTGTTCCCTTTCTCGTGGCTCAATAGAAATCCATCCACGAAATTGAACCTTTGTCAAATGGGCACTTTGTGAGCCATCATCATTCCCTTATAACATTTTGTAACTTTATTCTTGGCTTCTCAGGTTTACCTTCTCTTCCTTTTTTATGTTTATCTATCTATTTTGAGAAAGAGAGTAAAAGCATGAGTGGCGGAAGGGCAGAGAGAGAGAGGGAGGGAGAGAGAATCCCAAGCAGGCTCTGTGCTATCAGTGCAAAGCCCAACATGGGGCTCGGCCTCACGGACTGCGAGATCATGACCTGAGCCAAAATCAAGAGTCTGACACTGAACCGACTGAGCCACCCAGGCACCCCTACCTTCTCTTCTAATTTCCTTGAGGTGAATGTCTGTTCATCTTTTGGAAAACCTCTCCACAGGGCCAGGTACAGCCTCAGGATCCATTTCTTGGACCCAATAGTACATTTCTCAAAGTTTGAGCAATGTAGTCTAGAAATATGCCTTAAGGACTCTGGGAGGACAGTGTAGGATGGCCTTTGAAAGCACTCCAGTCGTGGGGGAGGGGAACTTGAGTCCTCAGGGTTTTTTTTTTCCCTTCAAATTTCTCCCCTAACATAAGCTGCAGATGTGCCCTTTATGCTATTCTCTCTCTCTCATTGCCCACTCCCTTCCCACACACATACACTACAACACATACCTTCTAAAGACACATATAAATTCTTGGATCAGAGCTGTATAGTGTAGTGTAGTGTAGTATAAACTCACAAGAGGGAAGAATATTCCCAACTACATTATGATTTGTGAGGCTACTTATCTCAAAGTATAGATTTCACCCTATTAGGCAGACATCATTCATTCATCTTCATACAGTCCTCTCCATTCCCTCTAAAGTGTGCCCTGTCAGTCCCACTGAGGATAAAAGACAACCAAATGCTATATACTTCTTAAAAGAAAGCATTCAGTGACACAGAGCCCCAACTTGTAAGAGCTTCATTAAACTTTTGGATGACTTATCAACCACTTCTTTAGATTCTGGCTGTGCTAGAGAAGTTTAGTTTTTCCATTTGCCCCACTCTTACCAATCAAGAAATTTCCTACTCATTCTTTGTGCCCACATCCTGGAAACTTCTCCCCAATTCCAAAAACAATTGGTCACTCACTCCTTTGCTCACATGTGACTTTACACATATGTTGTCCACAGTCCTGTTCACCTGATAATTATTTCTTTATATATTGGTCTAGATTGTGCTGTCCAATATGGTAGTCACTAACCACATGTGGCTATTTAAATTTAAATTGAGTCAAATTAAATACAATTAAATATTTATTTCATCAGTTGCAGGAATAGTATTCCAAGTGCTCCATAGCCATATCTAGCCAAATGCTACAATATCGGTCAATGAAGGTATAGAGCACTTGCATAATCACAGAAAGTTCTATTGGATAGTGCTGGTCTGTGAACTTTCATATTACTGACCACTATATTCCCTGTCCTAGAGTAGTGCCTATAGTAGGTGCTCATCAAATGCTCTCTAGATGGATGAATGAATGATTAAGAATTCCTTTATGTTGGCTCTGCAGTTTTAAACACATTCTTTTGCAAATCTTCAATTTCCTTTTTTCTTTATTGAAATGGAGAGTTAAGAGTTTGATTCTGAAGTTTTAAGAGTCCAGTATAAGTGACTTTTCAAGGGGGAAGGTGATTTAAGGAAGATACATAGAGACAGGAACAAAAACATCAGGTTCAAAGAAATCTGGAGTGGCTGGTACATGAAATAGTAACTATTATTGGGCACACACTTTACATACATTACTTCCATTAATTTTCAGGGAATATTATTATCTCCATTTTATGAATGGGAAAACAGAGGCACAGAGAGTTTAAATAACTTGGTAAATAACTCAGTAAAAGACAGAGCCAAGATTCAAACTCAGGCAGTCTGACTTCAAAGCCTGGGCTTTAAATCAATAAGTAACACCACCTCTTCTCACAAGTAGGAAAGGCTCAGGAATTAGATTGGAGAGGAAGGGAGCCAAATCATGATGGGGTTTTCAGGGCCCCCTGAGGAGTTAAACTTTATCCTGTAGCTCTGGAAAAAAAATGTTAAGAAAGAAAATTACTTCGGATGTTTGTTTTAGAAATATCATTGTAGGGGCGCCTGGGTGGCGCAGTCGGTTGAGCGTCCGACTTCAGCCAGGTCACGATCTCGCGGTCCGTGAGTTCGAGCCCCGCGTCAGGCTCTGGGCTGATGGCTCAGAGGCTGGAGCCTGTTTCCAATTCTGTGTCTCCCTCTCTCTCTGCCCCTCCCCCGTTCATGCTCTGTCTCCCTCTGTCCCAAAAATAAATAGAAATATCATTGTAGTTAATAGGAGGGAGGATGGACTTAGGGGGAATATGTACCACCAAAAGACTTACTACAAAAAACTGGAAAAGAAACAGTGAGGGTAGTATGCAAGGGGCAGGGAGAAAAGGAGTTCGTTTGAAAGAGATGTAGGAGTTAGAAGTGACAATATTGGAAATTTTTGATATGAGGGCGAGGAAAAGAAAGGGTTGGGCATGACTGGCCAGCTTTCTGGCCTGGTTCTTTTTTAAAGTTTATTTATGTATTTTGAGAAGGGTGGCGGACAAAGCGAGAGCACAAGTAGGGGCGGGGTGAAAGAAAGAGAGAGAATTCCAAGCAGGCTCTGTGCTGTCGGCACAGGACTCAAATCCATGAACCGTGAGATCATGACCTGACCTGAAATCAAGAGCCAGATGCTTAACTGACGGAGCCACCCACGTGTCCCCTGGCCTGGTTCTTCATGCATGGGGAGACATTTTACGGGCATTAGCAACACTTGAGGAAGAGCAAGTATGGGCGGGGAGTGAAGAGACATGAGGTGTTGGGTATAATTTTTAAATGCGTAGATTTGGAGCTGTTTGTGGGATATTTAGTCGGGGATGACCAGTGAGTGGTTGCAAATTCGTATCTGGAGCTTGGGAGAGAAGCGTTCGGAAGAGAAATTGCTGTTTATCAGAGAAAACTTGGTAGTTGAAACTGAAGGAGAAACAACCTCGTGAGGCAAAAAGAAAATATGGAAAGAGGAGTACGTGGTACGTTAAGTTTTAAGGAGCATGTAGAAGAGATGGGGAAGGGATGTTAGAGAGAGGAGGAAAAACAAGAGTTGTAGGACAACCCCCAAACACTCCCTCTGATAAGGTGTTACCTGTGCCTGGAAGCCCAGCACCATATCCAGTCTGTGACTTAAACAAATCATATATCTCTCTGGAACTTAATTGCATGTTTGGAAAACATCAGATCAGTAATTCTCAAATTCCTTTTGTGGGCCACAGGACCCTTTTCTCAAATAAAATAGTTTGTGTAGCTTCACTCTATTAAACAGAAAGTAGGTATAGCTGCTTTGGTTGAAGTCAGGTCATGTATCACCAGATCCTGTGCTCTCACATAGCATGCGCTCTACCTCAACAGCTGTTTGTAATTAAGCTTAAGTCTTTGCTTAGAGACCCAAGGCCTGAAAACTCACTTAAATAGAGGAAATGTATTTTGGCCAACAGTATTGGTCAACTTTGATGATAGTGATGTTCTTCTGTGGCAGGCACTTTTGGTTGCCCATCTAATAGGCTTTTCCTTGCGAATTCCATTTCTTATTTCGCCTTGGCCCTCAACTTTTCATTGTTGATAGAGCTCTGATTTTGTTTTACTGTTTTCTTTGGATTGCTTACGAAAAGTAAACTGTATTCCAGCTCCAAGGGAAATTGATAATTGGTCTAATTGTGACGGTGTTATTCCCTTTTCCAGTGATTTGGTTAGAAATGGGTAGGGCGTGTATCTCAGTCTCAGCCTGTAGAACTGAGGGTGATTGAGCTGAGCACTTTCCTGGAAAGGTTTTTCTCGTTAATAAAGAGAGCTGAATGAAGAAAACACTCCTATTGTTAGCTGGATGTTGTTATCTACCTGCGATGTCTGAAATGCTCTAGCCATCTTATGACCATAAGGGGATGGTCTGTTCATGCAGACTGAGCATGCAGAACAGAGAGGAGGAAAGAACCTGGAGGCTTAAGATATTCTAAGAGGATCTGGGGTGGCTCAGTCGGTTGAGCATTGGGCTCTTGATTTTGGCTCCGGCCATGATCTCACAGTTTGTGAGATCGAGTCCTGTATGGGGCTCTGTGCTAATAGCATGGAACTTGCTTAGGATTCTCTCCCTCTCTCTCTCTCTCTCTGCCCAACACCCTCTTGTACTCTCTTCATCTCTCTCTCAATATAAAAATAAATAAACATTTGAAAAAAATATTCTGAAACTGAGGTAATTGACCCAAAGCTGCCCAGCCCATGGTCTTCTAACTGTATGATATAATAAAAATTTTTATTGTTTACCTCCATTAGTTGGATCTTCCATTACTCGCAGCTAAAAGGATTATAATGGGTTCACTGGCCCTTCTGGCATAAAGGTGATAATCTTCAAAACCTATTCATTCTTTTACACATTCAATAAATATTAATTGAACAGACATATGCAAAGCATTGCTTAGGTGCTGAAGATACAGTAGAGAAGAGCGCAGATATGGAACTGACATCATGGAAAGCTGTAAAAACAAAGAGAAACTTAGTGTGGCTGGAGCATAGTGACCAAATTATGCATGGTGTTATAAGCCAGGTTGAGGATTTATCATCTTATTCTAAGAGGGGTAGAAAGCATGAAAGAATTGAAAATGAAGGAAACATAATCAGATTTGCATTTTTAAAAAGACATGCTGGCTTCTGTGTAGAAAATGCACTGAAGAAAGTCTAGAGTAGAAGCAGGAAGGATGGTTATTTGCAGAGGTCCCGTGAGAGATGAAGTTCGCTTGAATTAGGGTTATAGCCTTAGAAATGGAGATACATATGTGATTTCAGGTAATAACTTTTTGGTGGAATCATGAGGATGTGCTGATCAATTGGATCTGGGTAATAAGGAAGAGATCATTGCCAAAGTTGTCTCCCAAGTTTCTGGCATTGCCTGGATAATGGTACAACTTTTTGAGATGGGAACGCTGGAGAAGGAGGAGACTGAGGTAGCATAAGAGATAAAAGTTCAATTTTTTAAAAAAATGTTTATTTATTTTGAGAGAGAGAGAGCAGGAGAGGGACAGAGAGAGAGGAGAGAGGGCATCCCAAGCAGACTCTTCACTGTCAGTGCAGAGCCCGATGACATGGGCGGGGCTCCAACTCACAAACCAAGAGATCATGAGCTGAGCCAAAATCAAGAGCAAGATACTTCACTGATTGAGCCACCCCGGTGCCCCAGGAGTTCAGTTTTGGACGTGTTAAGTATGAGATAGCTGTGAGACATTCAAGTGGAATTTTTAAGAAGGAAAGTGGAGATGTAAACCTGCATCCTCAAAAAGGTTGTGTCTCAGGAGAGAAAGAATGTAAATCATCTGATATTCCATTAGTCGTGATAGATTTGTGTAATCACACTCTCTGTGCCTGACAACCGAGCACATGCAACTACGACGTGTCTGCTCATGGGGTCTTTAACCAGAAGATCTTTAACCATAGAGAGGAGCAAAGTTAACAGGGAATTGAGTCCATGCTCTCAGTGTTGTCGTGTTAGTCTTCTAATAATGTGAACTGACCTGCATTTGTATGTCAGACACTCCTATTGACATAACTCCCAAAATATGTCCCAAACCGTTTCTTTTGCCCGCCTTCACCGATACAGACCTAATCTGGACCCCTATGGGTTATAGTGTTTCATCCGGACCAATGCCGTAGGCTTCTAATATCTCCTTGTGAAGATAGATGTTCACAAGGCAGTTGGGTGGATGGTTCTGGGGTCAGGAAAGAATCTGGGATTGATGATATAAATTTAGAGTCCTTGGAACGAGGTAGGAATCAGTAGACAAGCAATCAAGGCAAGGACTATTCTAAGGATGAAGAGAATATGCAAAAGTGCAAAAGCGTAAGATAGTATTGGTTTAGGGAACTAAAAGTTAAAAAAGGAAAGTAATGTTAATCAAGTATAATTAGTCACTGAGATAAACACTTATACTGTAGAGAGAATTAGTAATCTGTTTAAGGTTACGTAATTTGTTCCTTTAAGATACTATGGTACATTGTTATTTAATCAGTGTGGCTTAAAATACATATGGCTTTGTCACATAGTTTGGGTGGATGGGAAAGATTCATGCTTAGAAGTGAGGCTGTTCTAGGGCAAGTATATGGTCAGTCTTGTGTGCTACACAAGTTATTGAGATTCAGTGCTGTAACTCAGTTTGGTCGAACTCAAGTCAGAGGAGGCTTGGATGATGATGAGAAAAGCACATTAGTTCAAATTCAACAAATAGTTATTCAGAACCTGTTGTATACATTCTGGGTGATATAGAATGAGGTCAGACTTGGCTCTGACCTTTGAGACGATCATCTGGGAGAGAAATGAGATATACAAGCTAATAACTACATCACAAGGTAGAATGTGACACTAGAGGGCTTTAAAGTCAGGGAATGCAAAAGTCAGGGAATGGGGGGGGGGGTGAGGGGGAAATGAGGGAGTTCCAGGGAAGGGGGAGGGGGGATGAAAGACAAAGCTTTTGCAAATTTGCAACTGAATTTGTTGCCTATACAAAAGTAGAGTAAAGGGCTGGTGCCACATGGCACCTGGCGAGATCAGGAAGGGATGAGTGAGTGAGTCACTCCAAGATATCCAACAACTAAAGATCCGGATTTAAAAAGATAAATTAGAGTAAGGTTAACTATGTTACCAAATAGTATTTGGCCTTATAAAAGAATTCACCCTAGAAGACATAAACAGCACTGTCCCCAAAGACAAGGGAGGGTTTTATTTAAAACATTTTCTTTCTAGGAGCTCCTGGGGGCGCCTGGGTGGCTCATTTGGTTAAGTGTCTGGCTTTGGCTCAGGTCAAGATGTCATAGTTTGTGAGTTCCAGCCCCGCATCGGGCTCTGTGCTGACAGCTCAGAGTTTGGAGTCTGGGTCTCCCTCTCTCTCTGCCCCTCCCCACTTGTGCTTTGTCTCTCTCTCTTCCTCTCAAAAGTAAATAAACATTAAAAATTTTTTAAAGACATTTTCTTTCTACAACCCTCCACTTTCTCCAGCTCTCCAGCTCTCACACAAAGCAAGGTTCTCCTGTTAACTCCACACACAGCATATACCCACCAGCAAGTTTTCTTCTTTGGTGCACAGGGCTATGCTCCTATAGCTCATTTCCTGAACCCGTAACTGTATCAACCCAAAGGCAACTAGGGCACACATAGAGCAGAATAAAATTGTAGGTAATAAAAAGAGACTAATAGCCTGAGCAGGTAGTTGGGCGGCTGCTTTGAGGGAAGCTGATCACTTTGCCTTATAGGATAAGGTCATTGTGATAATGTTGGTCAAAATCTGCCCTGGGGGAAGCAAACTGCTTTCATCTGCACTGCTGTTGGTTGGCAAACCATTAGACTGATTTTTGTGTTTGTTTGTCTGTTAATTCTCCATTAAATCTGGATAATACTATAAGCATAAAGCAGCAAGCTTAAAATTATAAAAAAAAATTGAATTTTGTCTGAAATCATGGTAATATAGTGCACAGGAGGAAAAAAAAAGCCAAATTGAGTTCGTCAAAGCTAGCCATTTTTGCTAGAAAAAATTTGGGAGATTCATCAGGTACAACAAAAAAGTTATATTTTGATAGTCTGAGATTCAGAACAAATGAGGGGAAAAAGAAAGTCTAAAGATCTTAATACTCATTTAATAACCAGTTCAGTGTCTATTTAAAACATTTGCAGAATTAAGACTTCCATTGTGAAGTTGTGTGGTTTTGGGGAATATAGACTTTTGTCTCCTCCCGGCCCCTGTTCGCCGTGAACTTCCTTGATTGCAGGTACATCGTATGGTGTGTGGGTCTGTGTTTAAAGCTTTTGCTAAATTGGATTTTTTTGTACCAATCTTACAGGAGGATTTGTGGAATCCTTTCCAGATATGATATTACATTATTGTAAAAGCTTTATTCCTCTTATCTTTGTGGGCAGAAGGTCAGAATGGACTGCACATGAGGATTAAAATCAGCCTGCGCCAGAGCAGAATAAACCAGGATGGATTACCCAAAACACTTTAACAAATGCTGGAGGTCCTGGCTTGCCTTTATCTTTCACCTCTGAGATTTCAGAAAATGTTTCAAGAACATCATTCAGAGGAAAGCAGAAGTCAGAAGTATAAAATTCTAGCAGCAACGAAGGCTGAACTTAGGTAAAACATTGATTTCAGTTTTAGGAACCACTTAAATGCTTACAAAATAATAGTAGCAATATTCTTAGCTCTTTCTGCACTGAGGAGAGAGGGCACCCCAAGACTCTGCCTTATGCTCCTCTCCCCCACTCCTTAAAGGGGCTGATTTCCCTTCTCGAGTTTCCTTTGTAACCTGCAAGTGAGGGTCCGGGAAGTGTCCAGCTGCACTTGTGAACTCACCTCACATCCTGGGGCGGTCTGCCTGCCCGCCACGCTCTAATTGGAAGTTCTAGAACTGTCTCTCATCCCATGTGGCTGAAATATAGATCAATCCCTTTGTTACAAAATTGTTAATGCTAAAGCTTTTGTGGGAAAGTATTAACTTATTAACTCAAGAGTATATTAATAGCGTGGCCTAGGGTTAATATAATACCTTTTCCTCTGCAATATTACAACTTAAGACCTGTATTGGCCTGCCAGTGACCCTGGAGAATTAGCAAGAGCACCTCTTGCCACTTCCATTGGAAGAGACAGATGTTTTCTGTGCAATTAAAGTGTAAGTTATAATTAATTAAGGTGCTAGTAAGAGACTTTAAAAAAATGAAGCTGAAGTTACAATGAGCTGCGTCTTTAAAAAAAATTTTTTTTAATCTTTATTTTTGAGAGAGAGAGAGAGAGAGACAGGCAGAACAGGAGTAGGGGAGGGGCAGAGAGAGAGGGAGACAGAATCTGAAGCAGCCTCCAGGCTCTGAACTGTCAGCACAGAGCCCAATGCGGGGCTTGAACCCACCACCCCTGAGGTCATGACCTGAGCTGAAGTTGGACGCTTAACCGTCTGAGTCACCCAGGTACCCCTAAACGCATCTTTTTAAAAATGTTTATTTTTTTATTTTGAGAGAGAGAGAGAGCGGGTGTGTGAGAGTGAGTGTGAGCGGGGGAGGAGTGGAGGGACAGGGAGAGAAAGAATCTTAAGCAGGCTCCACTCTCAGCATGGACCTGGGGCTCCATCTCACGGGCTATGAGATCGTGACTGTGAGATCATGACCTGAGCCAATATCAAGAGCTCAATGCTTAACCCACTGAGCCACCCAGGTGCCTTGAACAGCATCTGACTTTTACTGTGGTTAGAATAATTTACATAGGTGAGAGAAATAAACCTCTATGTGGGAGCTGTTGGGGGAGAGGGAAAGAAAAGAGAAGAAAATGGACATCTGTCCTGTTCTTCTGGACACATAAATCAGGGAAGCCAGAGAAACTGGTCCATTGTTGAGCAAAGAACATTAACGAATCTTAGAACATCAATGAAAGGCCCAAGCCAAGCCACAGGGAGGAGAGAGCTAAAGTGTTCTGCAAATTAAAGATGGGATTGAATTTCCAGAGGATTCCAGAGGGAGGGGGCCTTGGGAAGCAGAGATGCATGAAGTCTTCAGGGAATATCTAATGTTCAAGATTTTTTTACTTTTTTTTGGTCATGCAATACATGCTATTATTCAACTTAATGCCTTGTGCTTTGGGTAGAAATCAAAGTGGCAAAGGGGTGGTGGTCTTTCTCTGACACAGAACTGGGAAGACAGAGTAAGTGTGACTAGAAGGGACAAAGGTAGCTTCTTTTCCATTTCCCCTCTCTCAGTCCTGCCTCTTGTCAGGGGGAAGCCCCTGAGAGGATGGGTAAAGTGGCCCACTTCTCCCTGCATTGGGGATGGTGGTCGGAAAGCATCTTCCTAACTTCAGAGGGGATCTGCCTTACACCCAGCTGTAGCTGGCTGCTTGCTAGGCATTTTCAAAGGGAATTCTAGAAATGGTAGGGAAGAACATTCTTAGAGAATAATCTTTGGAACCAACCTGACCTGGATTTGACTCTTGGATTTGACTATATATAAAATCTGATGAATATGGACAAATTTTAAGACTTTTTAAAAACGTTTGACTCCTCACCTATGAATTAGTATTGTACTGAATTACATAATACTTGCCAAGCAAGTGACACTGAGCCTGGTACATGACAGATATGTAATACATGGTACGTTATATTCAGGTCAGCAGTTTGAGTTTCTATAATGAAACCTCAGGATGCATTAAAGCTGAGGCCAGAGGACTCATGGAGGAGGCTCACCTATTTCTCCTCTCCTCTCTTTTTTACCTTCCTTCTTGGAACAATCATCTATTCTGTGCTGAGATGGTGTAAGAATTAAGTCAGGAGGTAGTTCTAGGTGGGTAAGGAATTACTAGCAGAGAGAAAAGAGGAAAGAAAATGCAAAGGTGAGTGCTTAGCAGCAGAGAAGAATTTCCTTGGTTTTTCGGTCAAGGCAACACTTCCTGTGCTCACCTGGCTGACAGAGAGGGATGCTCTCCTCCTCTCCTCTACCTGACTGCATCCCAAGCCCTCCGTACCCTCAGGGCACTTCTGGATAACTTTGTCTCCTGCATGGTGCTTTTCAAACAGATGTTTCCCATAGTTGTCATTACCAAGCTTTAGGGTTGGATGGAGGTGGGATGAGGGACTGGCCCATCCTGGTTGTTGGGTCCCACTGCAGCTGGCTGATTATAGGTTGGCCTGTAATTTAATATACAGATCATATCAGGAGGGAAAATGGCTTCCCATAGTCTTTTCTGTCTATGGTGCCTGGCCCTCTTCTGCTCTCAGCTGCCTTTTTTTTTTAACCACCTGCAGGTCCTGACTTCTATCTTCACAGGGGTTTCTCATGGATTTTGGTCTTCTGAGTTCTGCCAGTTTCTTCCAGTGCATCTCCAAGGCTCAGTTCAAGGGTAAGAAAGACAACATCTTACGTGTGTCATCCTTTCCCCTAAGTCTCTTTGGAAATGTCCTTTTTTTACATTTTTAATTTTGCTCGGGTGTTAGCCTATTAGAAAGTTTAATTTTGTAATAGGCCTTTTGAATCTGAATAAGTCTACTCAGTATTGTGGAACCTTGGTTATACTGATTAGGTAGGAAGGGAATGGTGACTTTGAATTCAGATAAGGAGAAACTCCATTAGGTGGTCATTCCATACTTTGGAGAGATACGTTTTAACTTGTTAAATGAATAATTTAAAAAATGGTTGCAAATTGTCCCACAATCCAATTTGAGAAAATGTCCAGCTTATCACTAAACTCTGTAGGATGTGTATTATCAAAATCATACAATAGAGGCATTATGTCTTTATCCTAAGACCACAACAAAATATTCTAGATTCAAGATAGAATGAGAGCGAATTTGCAACATGCAAATAAGCTGTCTTGAGTAGTGGCAGAGGTGAAGAATGTTGGACATTTGGTTGATTTCCCTTCCTTTCTTGAAGGGAAGATTTGATCATCTGAAGGCACTGTGTGAAGGAAAACCTCGTAACCGCAAATCATGTCTTTACGAGAAACAATGAAAAACCTATTCAAACTGGCTTACTTGCTACATCAGCTTCTCTGGGCTGTGGAACTTCAAAATGTAATTACTGGCCAAGCAAAGACAATGAATTAAAAAAAAAAATCCATACCACCAAGACAAGCACACTCCCCAGTGTTTCTTTGGTTGTGTGTAATCCCCATCGCCTTCTCACTAGAAACAATCCTTTGGGTTTTCTAAAGCTTTATTAATATTATAGTAAATAGAATATCCCCAGGGAAGGATTATTTTCCCTTAATGAGTAATAATAATTGTTCTGTACTGACCTTTTGTGGCCACATTTCTCCAAAGAATTGATGATCCCTGTACTTCTATCATACTTTTTTTGTTTATATTTGTGATTTTATTCTGAGTCTGGGATATTTTCCATTGAGATTATTACATATGCCATATCTATACCACTCCAGTGAATCTGTGAGACTAGAGAAAATAACATTAAATGTTAGGCTGGCAATAGCTGTGTTGTCTTGGTGAAGTTGAGTGTATTTCCATTTCTTCATCTGTATAATGGGAATAATAACACTTAATGCATGGAGTTTTTAGAAGGCACAAAAGAGACTATAAATATGGAAGTAGTTTTTATAGCATGATGGAAAATATAGTTATAAGTTGTTTCAATTATTCATGAAAGGATAATCATTATCATATGAGGAACATGTTACTATCATCTAGTGAAAACTTTCAGTTTTAGAGCATTTCTGTCTGGACTCAATGGAATCATTGTATCAAAATACATATTGGTAAAAGTCCTTGTTTCTACTTTGAACTTCCAAGTCAGATGCCTTTTCATTGCTCAGAGGTATATCCCACCAATGCAGGGTCTGATGGAAGACAAACTCTGACACCACCCCACATACCCCACATGCATCATTGTTATATCAGTCCTTTAGTATGTACAGATATGAGAAGATTTTTCGTCATAAGTACCAAAATTCATGCCAACAGTTTATTTACTTTTGTGAGATTTATCCAATCTAGTTGATTGATTAGTCATCAAGACTCCAACTTGGGCCTTAGACTTATGTCCACTAACCATTTGGTAAACTGTTATTTTATCACATCCTTGGGTTCTGCATTCATGGTTTGTGTGGTTCAAGTGGTCCCCTCATGTAGCATATTTGCCCTTATCTGTGGTCACTATATGAAGAAAGCACACCAAAGACTCAAGATAGTCATCTGCCTAGAAGGTTAAATTTGCTTCATTCCTTGAATTTGTTTTCAGGACAAATGGCCTTTCAAAGATGCCTATGCCAGTACCATTTGCTTTATTTTGTTTGATTGACCTCCCCCAAGTTCAAACAACTTTCAAGAAGTTTGTTTAATGAATTTTATTGCTATTACTTAGGTTTGTGAACCTCTAGAACTTATAACAATGCTCTTTTAAGGTTTATTTATTTATTTTGAGGGAGAGAGACAGATGGTGAGTGGGGGAGGGCAGAGGGAGGGAGAGAGAATTCCAAGCAGAGATTGCTGTCAGCGTGGAGTCCAACACCCGACTTGGTCTCATGAGCCTTGAGATCGTGACCTGAGCCAGAGTCAAGAAGCAGACACTTAACCAATGTGAGCCACCCAGGCACCCCAACAATGCTCTTTTAAAATGATATAGGACCCATCTTTCTGACATGGTGTAAGTCGCTCTATACCTGAGTGCTGCAAGATTCACAATATCCTAGACATACTGCCTGGCCTAATAGTTATATGAACCTCTAAAGAATGTCATAATTAACTGGAAAATGAGATATTTCATGGTACCTTCATACCCTTCCATAGTTTTCTTTCTTCAGTATTGCAACTTTATACAACAGCTTCTCTCTTCGACCTACCTATAGAAAATGTTTACAGATAAATTCCATGTCTTCCCATTTGAATTAAACTTCAAGTTTCAAGTTGGTGAAATATGAATGTTTAAAGTCTATTCCTTAAAGCAAAATATCTCAAAGAGATAATTTCCTAGAAAAGATACACCTCAAACAGACACTTACAATTCATTTTCATGTGAAGAGAGCCAGGAATTATTTCAATTTTAGGTAATCTTATTCTGAATCCCTAGAATTACATACGATTTTCCAGGCTCTTGTTATATGTTTTTGCCTCCACAGATTCTTCAGGATCATTTCAAATGCAAGTTGGTGGCCCACTTACCTTTGTGAAACCACACCTTTGTAAACTTAATATTTCCTTCCAGTCTTCTTAGACAAGAGAGCCTAACATTTGTTGAGTACTAGGTGCTAGGTACTGTGCTAGGTGCATTACCTACATTATCTAATTTAATCTGTAAAGAAATATTATGAGGAAATGCATTATTGTCTTTTTTATACAAATGAAAAGCACACAGAAAAGGGAGGCTTAGCAACTTGTCCCAGAAGAGTAATAAACAAAATAGTATATGGCAGAACTTGGATTTGTATTTAGATATTTGACTCTGAAGTTTGTGATTTTTCTCTATACCAGGGAGTGGTAAGAATGTTTTAAAGAAATCATCAAGTTATAGTAAATTACTTCAGAGTCCATAAATCTAATATGTATGTTTGTATGTTTAATTATAGCCTGCCAGCTAGCAAGTAAAGATTTGAGGTATCTCAGAATCTCAGTGCGTCTAGTGACCACAGCGGTAGAACCCAAACATGGACATTGTCTACCATTTGTCTATACTGCTTAGTCAACATGGATATGATCCCTTCACATGACTTTGGGAGCAAAGATCTCGCCCTGGGGCTTTTCCCTCTGCTAACATCTAGTGCAAGGGTATCATTGCTAACAAATGCAAAATGAATTTGAAAAACTCTAACTTACCATGAAATTCAGTGCTGTCCTGCTGGTATGACTTTAAATCCCCATGTGACCTAAACATATAATCGTGTAATCAGCCTGAGATGAAGCCAGTAGTCTAGTTATAGACAGCTTTAGCAAGCAGCACCCGGGGCCCGATATTGGCAATGGTCCACCCTTCCTTTCTCTTGGAAGGAATAAGAATCATGAATGCTGAACAATGACAGGACTGGGTCTTTTCATGCTGACTCAGATTTTACCCAGAAGAGGATTTTAATTCCTCAGATGAACTGAGACTTGGGAAATGGAAGCTTTTCTTGTGGCTCTAAGTTAGTAAGATGGAAAATAGATAAAATAACCCGGATAATATGTGGCTCTATAAATACTTCTACCTTTGCTTGAATGTGGAGGAAGTGGTCACATAAAGTGTAGTAACTTCTTTTATGCAGGGGAAATTGTATATGTGTATAGCTAGGCAAAGAGGGAGATGCATCAATCCATAGATCCATTGATCCATCATTTATTCACTGATCAATTAATCGATTGATCCATCCATCCATCCATCCATCTGTCCTTCTATGTGTAAAGTAGATAATGAGATTTAAATTATTTTTCTTCTGTGGTCAGTGTAACAACTATAATAGTAAAATGGAATCAGTGCTACTAATATCTGGGTTAAGACCTCAATACTTGCAACGACTCCAATAAGGAATTCTCCTGGTCTCAGTTTCTTTTGGGCTTATATATCTTCATCAGAGAACAATGGTATCCGTGTCCTCACAACTCTCAAAGAGTCAGGAATCAGAGTTTCTCTTTTAACTTTTAATTATTTTTCCCACACGTAAAACCAAAGGGTGAATTGGATGGTGTCTAAGATCCTTGTAAACAGCACAGGATAAGTGGAAAGAACTGAGTTTTATTATTTTATTTTTTAATTTTTCTTAACGTTCGTTTATTTTTGAGACAGAGACAGAGCACAAGGAGGGTAGGGGCAGAAAGAGAGGGAGACACAGAATCAGAAGCAGGCTTCAGGCTCTCAGCTGTCAGCACAGAACCTGACGCGGGGCTCGAACACACGAGCTGTGAGATCAAGACCTGAGCTGAAGTGGGACACTCAACTGACTGAGCCACCCAGGCGCCCCATGAAAGCACTGATTTTTAAATTTGACCTATGTTTGAATCCTGGCTTCATTCCTTTCTAGTTATGTAACTTCTCTGTGCCTTAGGGTTTTTTCCTGTAAAATGAGAGTGTAATATTATTTCATCTGGTTGATGGGAATATTAAATTAGAATAACAAAAAGAGCTTAGCACATTGTAGATAAACAAGGGATTTTTTTTTGTTCTCTTTCTATGACTATAGGGACTAATTGAGATACTAAAAGTTAGCTATTATTCTTGCTCTTGATTTTAACGGTTCAGCTGAAACTGTTAAAGTTGTATAATATTACATGAGCCAATAGACAATTGCATTGCAATAAGCCGTGGTTAGGAGAGAAATATCTCACATAGCTGCTGTGGAAATTAAGTAAATTAAGACATTTTAAAGTGATTTGTTGATTCTTCTATTCAAAATATATTTCCTAAGAGTGGATATGCAAACTGGGTGTGCAAACCCAGATGAGTCTCCTATCCTCAGGAAGCTTACAGTCCAGAGTGGGGAGACCATTATTATTCAAAGAAACACACTGAAGAAAGAATTTTCTAGCCTTTTCCCTTGGGAGAATTTATCAACATTGGTTCTTAAGAGATACTGAATATGGTAGGCTTCCGGTTACTGGGTGGTGAATTGTGGGTAGTGCATGTGAAGTGAAGTGCTTTTGATACAGGAAACTGAAGTTCAGTCAAGATCTTTAAAAAAACAATTTTTTTTTATTGTTTATTTCTTTTTGAGATGGAGAGAGACAGAGTGTGAGTGGGGGAGGGGCAGAGAGAGAGGGAGACACAGAATCTGAAGCAGGCTTCAGGCTCTGAGCTGTGACGTGGGGCTTGAACCCACAAACCAGGAGACTGTGACCCGAGCTGAAGTCAGACGCTTAGCTGACTGAGCCAGCCAGGCGACCCTGAAGTTCAGTCAAGATCTTGTTTGCTCCAGTTTATCATGAAGGTAGATGCCTCTGAGCTGATAAAAGAAAGCAGCCAAGAACTGAGGCCACTTTACAGACTTGGGGAGACTCTGCCTCCTTATCAGCTGCCATGGTCTCTTTGCTTATAGTGTCTTGCTTCTCTCTATGGGATTTTTGCCTTATAACATTTGCGTTCTGTGACCTACCATGGTCCTGACAAGATATCACGGCCTGGTTCCAGCTTCTGCTCACTAGCCACCTCATTATCTTCATAACACCTAATTAAAATTTCTAAGAGCAGCAACTTGGGTTATCTCTATTTTTTGGTCCAAGTCACCCCAGAGTCCCTGACCAGCACCTGGGTGCTGATTTCAAGTCAGGTGCACATTTTTCGTCTTACCAGTTGTGGCCAGGGCTACTGGACTGACTCCCAGCAGGACTGGTGAGTAAGGGAGGCCCTGGGGTGTCCATTGTGCTTCATCAAGACTCACCATAAAGCCTGGGTTAAATATTTGTCCAGACTATCTGATCTGTATCCTCACTAAACAACCTTCTGTTAACTTACATGTCTTTTCAGGTACCTGGCCTTGGGACTACAAAGCTGTGAGTGAGTTATGAATGGAATGGTGGCTGGAATGTAATGGTCACTCCACTGGCAATCAGCATGTGGATGTTTGATCTGTAGTTTCATCTCTTGATGGTCAGTGATCGCCAGTCTGACCAGCTTTATGTGTAATGACGAAACTGAAGGTGTAACACCTGTTAAAATGGCTCAAATAAAAAATACAAGAAATAACAAGTGCTGGCAAGGATGTGGAGCGAAAGGAACCCTAGTGCACTGTTGGTGGAAATGCAAATTGGTGCAGCCACTCTGGAAAACAGTATGGGGGTTCAAAAAGGTAAATGCACCCCTATGTTTATAGCAGCATCATTTGCAATTGCCAAGATGTGGAAGCAGCCCAAATGTCCACCGATAGATGAATGGATAGAGAAGATGTGGTGTGTCAAACACACACACACACACACACACACACACACACACACACACCCATCCACAATGGAATATTATTCAGCCATCAAAAGAATGAAATCTTGCCATTTGTAACACATGGATGGACCTAGAGGGTGTCATGCTAAGTGAAATAAGTCAGAGAAAGACAAACACCATATGGCTTCACTCATATGTGGAATTTGAGAAACCAAACAAACTGAAAAAGAGACAAACAGACTTGTAAATACAGAGAGCAAACTGGTGGTTCCCAGAGGGGAGGTGGGAGAGGGGATGGATGAAGTAGGTGAAGGGGATTAAGAGCGCACTTATCTCGATGAGCACTGAGAAATGTATGGAAATGTTGAATCATTATATTGTATACTTGAAACTATATCACACTGTATGTTAATTTTACCTGAATAAAATTTTTTTAAAAAAGAAACACTTGAATGTATAAAGTGGAAGACAATGCATTGGGTGGTAACTTCTCCCAGAACCAAATTTGTTGCTGGAATAGTAACTGTTAAACCTCACAGTATTGGAGTATGGTCACACAATTTCAGTTCAGATTTGAGAATTAATTCGTTGGGGTGTAATGTTTGAAATTACTTCTTTATAAATGGATAAAATATAGAAAATAAAAATAGTTATACCCCTGATGAGAAATAGCCAATATTTACATTTTATGTACATCCCTCCCAAAAGGGGATAAGAAAGTGTGCAACAGATATGTACTGCTACATTTGGAAAAATGGGATTATGCCGTTCATACTTTTGTAGTCTGTTCACATTACAGGATTTCTCAAATTTATTTCCGTTTCTTTAAATGGTCTTCTCTATCTTTAATGGCTAATAGCATCCTTCTGTAGGAACAAAGCTTGTACCACCTAAGTTGTTGGAAAATTAAGTGTAATTCTTGTTGTTACAAACAATATTGGAATGAACTATTTTAGCTCAATATTTGACAGTTTCCACAAGGACTCCTTTGGGGGTACCGAGTACATTTGGTTGATGCCCTGCCCAGACTCCCTTCACTAGACTAGTGCATCTTCCCCCCAGCTGCTGCATTTTGGCTGCTAATGACTCACAGCTGCTCCCTTTCACCAGCTAGGTAACAGGTCTCAGCTAACGGGAACCTGCTTGTCAAAAGGTTACAACTCCAGGGTTGGGGGCAGCTGCAGCCAAAACCCGACTAATACGAGGATCTGTAAGACCAGCCTTCTTGATTCAAAGTATGGGGCAATTTAGGTTCCAGAGCTAGACTTGATTCTTGCTTGACTCTTTTCTCTTCCAGAACTGCACTCCTCACTTCCTTAAGTGTTTCCCTGAAGAGTACTTCCTCAATACATTATATGCACTTGCATCTAAAACTCTGGCTCTGTTCCTAGGGAACATGACCTGAGAAAATGATGAATACCTACATGATGTGTATAAGAAAGAGGGCATACAAAAAGGAGCACTGATTTTTAAACATTTTTTTTCAAGTTTATTTATATTTGAAAGAGAGAGACAGACAGAGAGCGAATTGGGGAGGGGCAGAGAGAGAGAGAGAGAGAGAGAGAGGAAGACAGAATTCCAAGCAGGCTCCATGCTGTCAGCACAGAGCCCTATGTGGGGCTCAAACTCATGAAATGTGAGATCATGACCTGAGCCCGAATCGAGAGTCAGACACTTAAACATCTGAGTCACCCAGGGGACCCAAGGAGCACTGGTTTTTTAAATGACATCTTTATTGAGAATAAAATTCATACACACACACACACACACACACACACACCCCATACAATCCATCCTTTTAAAAGGACCAAAGCAGGGATACCTGGGTGGCTTAGCTGGTTAAGTGTCTGACTCTTGATTTTGGCTCCAACACTTCCCAAGATGGAACCCTGAGTCAGACTCTGTGCTGAACATGGAGCCTCCTTGAGATTCTGTCTCCCTCCCCCGCTTGCATGCACACTTTCTCTAAAACAACAACAGCAACAACAAAATTATAAGGAAAAAAGGAACAAAGCAAGAGTGCACAAGTAGTCACAGATGTCTGTGCACATCAGCACAATTGGAGATTTCATCACCTCAGAAAGAAACCTCTTATACTTGAGCTGCACCCTCTACCCAATCGTCCTCTTCAGCCCCAAGTGAGCACTAATCTACTTTCAGCTCTGCAGATTTTCTGGATTTGGGTAGTTCATATAAATGGAATAATATGATAGGTGGTCTTTCGCGGCCAGCTTCTATTGCTTAGCTTCATGTTTTCTGTTTTCAAGGTTCGTCCATGTTCATATTAAAGTTTCATCAATTGCCCAGTATTGATCTTCATAGCTATGCTTTCCTCATTCTAATCCAGATTCATGCAGTGCATTTACACATTTAGGGTTGCTATGGCTTCTTGGCAAATCTGTTTTACATTATGGAATGCTCCTCAAAGTTATGTGTTTTTTAAAACAAATTAAAAAAATTTTTTTAAATGTTTATTCTTGAGGAGGGGGAGCTGAGAGAGAGAGAGAAAGAGACAGAGAGAATCCAAAGCAGGCTCCAGGCTCTGAGCTGTCAGCACAGAGCCTGACGCAGGGCTCAAACTCACAAACAGAGAGATCATGACCTGAGCCGAAGTTGGATGCTTAACCAACTGAGCCACCCAGATGCCCCTCAGATTTATATACTTTAAAAGTTATGATTGGGGCGCCTGGGTGGCTCAGTTGGTTAAGCATCCGACTTTGGCTCAGGTCACGATCTCACTGTCCATGAGTTCAAGCCCCGCGTCGGGCTCTGTGCTGACTGCTCAGAGCCCAGAGCCTGTTTCAGATTCTGTGTCTCCCTCTCTCTCTGACCCTCCCCCGTTTATGCTCTGTCTCTCTCTGTCTCAAAAATAAATAAACGTTAAAAAAAATTTAAAAAAATAAAAGTTATGATATATTATTATTGAATTTAAAAGCTCTTATGTGTTCTGGATATAAGTTCTTTCTCAGAAGTATGTATTGCAAATATTGTTTTCTGGTATCTGGCTTGTCTATTTCATTTTCTTGATAATATCTTATTTTTAAAGTTTTTGTTTTAATTCCAGTTAACATACTTGATAGTATCTTTTGATGAGAAGTTTTAATATGATCAAGAAAAAGACTTGCTTGATCATATATATATTTTAGAAAGAGTTCATGAGTTTCTACAAAACACTTGCTGGGGTTATAAGTGAAATTGTGTTGCATTGCTATAATGGATATAATTGACATCTTAACGTTATTTCCAACACCTGCATATGATACATTGCTCCATTTATTTAGGTATTCTTTAATCTCAGCATTATTTTAAGTTCTCATTATAGTCCTCTCCTATGTCTTTTGTTAAATACATTTTTAATTTCTTTTTTTGATGCCATTGTAAGTTATATTAAAATTTTTTTCCCCAATGGTTTGCTGCTAGTATATTCATCTTATTTTGGTATATTGACTTTCAACCCAGAGACCTTACTGAATTTACTTAGGATTTTAGGACTTCCTGCCTAAGCTGTCATATAATCTGTGAATAGAGACTGCTTTACTTCTTTCTTCCCAAACTTTATGATTTGTATTTACTATTTATGCCTTTTTGCTCTGGTTAGGACCTCCAGAAAATGTTGAATAGATGTAGTGAGAGTGGACATCCTTGTCTTGTTCTTGATCTTGGGAGAAAGTATTCAATATTTTACAATTACTCATGATGTTAGCTACCTTAGATTCCCTTTATTAAGTTAAAAAGACTCCTTTCTGTTTCTAATTGCAGAAACTACACACATTTATTACACACATGGATGTTAAATGCTCTTTTTCTGATTGATTTAAATGGTCAGGTGGTTTTCCTCCTTATTCTTTTAGCATAAGGAATCACATCAGTTGATTTTGAAACTTTAAAACAAACTTACATTTCTAGGGTAAATTTCACTTGGTCATGCAATATTTTCCTTTCTACGTTTTGCTGAATTTCATTTGCTAGTATTGTCTTATGGAGTTTTGTCATTGTATTCCTAAAGAATTTTGGTATTGATAAAGCTAAAAAAAGACAAATTTGAGGTCACAAATACGTAATGCCAACAACTAATGATTTGAAAAGCCATGAGGAAGGTGTTGTAAGTTTTGAAAATTTGTATGTATTTATACAAAACAAAGGCTACACATCCTCTATTGCAAATTGTCACATAGATTAAATTCACAAAGAATAAAACTAGTATTTGATGGTTTTTTTCTTTCTTTTATGTAGCAAAGTCATTCTCTGCCCAGATAACAGAGATTTCTTTTATTAATAAGTTGTTCTTACTCTGTGCTTTTTGAATACTCTTAAATTACTTTGAAAAAAGGATTACTTTTTTATGTTAAAAATAATAATAGTTATGGTTACTTATTTAAAAATATTGCATGTAACTATTTCTTGTCTTTGGGTATTAATGACTTATATGTTCTTGTCTTTTCTGACAGGTCTGATTTTACCTTTCTCAAAATCAACCCTCAAATATATAATAAAATTATTAGGATGGCCTTTATGTTTAAATAATCTTTGAGTTTCCCGGAAAGACCACTAGGAAACGCAAAGATTTCCTTCCCCTTTATCCATATAAAAGAAAGTGTATAGAAATAATTATTTCTTAGCTCTATGTTTTAATTAATTAAAAATTGTTTTGAGAGTTCTTTTGTTTAGCAAACATAGGATAAAAGAATGATAAATGGAATCAACTCCAAAGAGAATTTCAGCTTTCCTAGGGTATTTATGTTAATATAAATGGATTGTATATCTTTCATACTAAAATAAACATCATCATGTTCATGTACAAAGGGTGACAATATCTACAGAAATATTTTGTTTCTAAGTTTTTAAAACTTTTTTTTAGCGTTTATTTATTTTTCAGAGACAGAGTGTGAGTGGGGAAGGGGAGAGAGAAGGAGACATGGAATCCAAAGCAGGCTCCAGGCTCTGAGCTGTCAGCACAGAGCCTGATGCGGGGCTTGAACTCACGAACCACGAGATGAGCTGAAGTCAGACGCTTAACCGACTGAGCCACCCAGGTGCCCTTTTTCTAGGTTTTAATACTCTTGTCAATCAGAGACAAGAGTCATAATACAGTTTTATGAGATAAATTAAAGGCCGAAGGGGTTGTCAATTTTCACTTTTCTTAATATATAATCTTTCTCCCAGCACAATCAGTGACTAAATCTTTATAAAAACGATTATGTATTTTAGCTTAGTAGAAGGCCCCATTCTCCTCCATTCTGATATTGTTGGTTATTATAATAAATTAACAGACCATTTGGTTTCATCCACAGGGGCTTCTACTGCTTCTTTATATTCACCTAACTGCCTCTGATATGGCTAAGAACTGGAATGTGTCTTCTGGAAGGAACACTAAAAGAATCTGAGTAAGCGACTGTGTTCTTTCTCTCTCTCCTTCCCTTTCTCCCTCCCTGTGAGGATACTCGCTCTTGGAAAACTGTACCCATGTGGTGAGGAAGCTGGGCCATTGTACAGGTGTTCTGGCCAGCATCTTCAGCTAAGATCTCAGCCCCTGGCCCACACTAACCATTGGGCAAGTGAATGAGCAAGCTTTCAGATGATTCCAATCCCCCTCCTTCAAGTTGTCCCAGTTAATGCCGGTAATGTGGAGATGAGCTGTCTTCACCAAGTCCTACTCAGATTTCAGATTCATGAGAAAACTAGATGTCATTCTGAAATTTGGGAATAATTTTTATGCTATCATAGTAACTGGAATTGATTACACAACACAGTAATAGGAACAGATAAAATAGGGAATACATTTGTCACTGAAATCACTACCACCAACAGGTAACCGAGTCAAGATTTCCAGAACTATTTGGGTTCAGAAACAGAAAACAACATAAACAGGTCGCTTCCCTCCCAGATTGTTGGCATAAGACTCCCAGAATCCAAGAGCCACTGCTTGCCATTAGTTTTTTTGAACATTATTATTATTTTTTTTAATTTTTATTTTATTTATTTTTTTTTTAATTTTTTTTCAACGTTTATTTATTTTTGGGACAGAGAGAGACAGAGCATGAACGGGAGAGGGGCAGAGAGAGAGGGAGACACAGAATCGGAAACAGGCTCCAGGCTCTGAGCCATCAGCCCAGAGCCCGACGCGGGGCTCGAACTCACAGACCGCAAGATCGTGACCTGGCTGAAGTCGGACGCTTAACCGACTGTGCCACCCAGGCGCCCCTGAACATTTTTATTTTTTATCCTCTTTTTTAATTATCACACCTTTGTAGGAAACTCTCTTCTTTAGTTACAGTACTTCAAAACTTGTTACCCTTGACAATTGTCAGATATGTGAGCACTTCTTCAAATACTGCAGTTAGTTATCCTGGGATTGGCTATTTGCTACTGGGAATCCATAAAGTGAATCATCTATAAGTTGATTGCAAAATTGAACATCTAGGAGAAGAGGTGGGAATTAGAACTTCTGGATAGATTTACCCTAATTATATCTTGTGGAGGAAATAGCAGGGAGGGGGTTCCTCTTGTTCACCAGTGTTTGAATATAGCATACACCTGCAATGCTGATTGACCTAAGCCAAGCAGACTCCTCTCCGGGAATTAGTGCATTGGGGTTAAGGCTATCTACACTATTTGATGGAGACTGAGAGATGGAGGCTGTCAAAGGAATTTTGGGTGCAATTGAGAAAAGAGAGGGAGCTCCAGGGAAATACATTTCAGAGAAGAAGCAAACAAATGTCCATTCTGTATCTACTGAGTATTTACCCTGTATCCGGCACTGTGGTGATAAATGCTGCTGTTCATTTGGCAGCCCTACTGGCTCTCTTCCTGTTTTATAGGTAGAATCTAGCACAAAAAAGAATGCAGGCAGGGTAGGAAGGGAATATTCTTTTTTTTTTTTTTCCTCCGAGTGTGCTGAAGAGGACATGTTGCTAGCATTATCCCGAATATTGAGGAGGAATAAGCTTGTTTGTAATTTAGAATAGTCTTTCACTCGATTTTTTGTTTCCATGGGCAGCTACCTTATGTTAGGTGTTTGTCCCTCGGGAAGCCACCTCTCCTCTAATTAGGCAGTGCTTTCTGTTTCCTTTCATATGGAATACAGTTTAAAGTAGAATGGGTTTTGAGCATTCCTGAACAAAGTGAGAGTTTTTGAACACGACATATAGAAAAATATTTTTGAAAACTTGTAGGTGATTCCAGCTTTTTAATCCCTGATTTTATTTGAGCCTGATTCACCTCACTGCACATAAGACAAAGTGATTTGAAAAGTTATTAATAGATTACAAGGCTCTATTGTATTAATAAATATAATCTCACTTCTCTGGAAAATTTATTTTAAATACTCTTTTCTAGGTTGCATAGGTCCTAAAATGAAAATATCGTAATTTCTTCATTTTGGCCAATTTATCCGTATTTTGAATGTAAAGCATAAAAGTAAATGTCATATGGTATCTAATCATTTATAAGAAGAGTAATTTTCTTTACATGATTCTTATTAAGTATTTTGTAAGATATTTTCGAATACCTGCTGCATAGTTTACACAGAAAATTTAAGAGGCATCAATAGCAAATCACAAAATAAATAGGAATCTTACCACTGAAGTTTTAATTTTGTGGACCTTGTTACGGGCTGAATTGTGCCCCCTCAAAATGGGTATGTTGAAATCATAACATCCAGGACCTAAGACTATGACTGTATTTAGAGATAGGGCCTTTAAAAAGGTGATGAAGTTCAAGTGGGGTTTTTAAGGTGGGCTCTAACCCAGTCTGACTAGTATCTACACAGAGACACCAGGCACACGGGGCAAAAACCATGTGAAGATACAACAAGAAAATGGCCGTCTGCCAGCCAAGCATAGGGGCCTCAGAAGAAACCGAACCTGCTGACTGACACCTTGATCTTGGACTTCCAGCCTCCAGAATTATGAGCCAATAAAGTTCTGTTATGTAAGCCATTCAGTCTGTGGCATTTTATTATGACAGCCTGATCCAAGGAATATACTCTTCTATGAATGTGTATCTAGAGTCAGGTTACTTTCTTGTGAATTTACTGAGGTCAGGGAATAAGCTGGATTCATCTATGCTTCTTTATCATCTAACTAGACTCTGGCCCAGAGTAGCTGCATGAGAAGTGCTTGTTGAGTTGAATTGAATCGAATAAACACAAACTGTTTTGATCGTGGCAGTGGCAGAGCAGCTGGCTGCCAGCCTGGCTCTTTCTGGCTTCCACCTGAAGTCTTCCGACCGTTGTTTGCTTCTTCCTAAGTGAGAATGGCTGTTTTTGTTCTTTCTGATTATAAAGACAGGTGTAAAAACATATGCATATAGAAGTGTGTGTTCAGTGTAAAAATAGCCTGGTAATGCATTAAAGTATAAAAAAGAAAGTGAAATTCACTCAGAATTCCCCCTACCCAAAACAACCACTAATTTAAACTTTGATGAATATATATTTCTCAAGGCTTTTTTTTCTCAGGGGTAGGGATCATACCACTATGGTTATCAATTGATCTCTAACAAATAAATGATATGATTATATAGCATTTGTTGTTTTGCAAAATACTTTTTCCATATAATTTGAATATCTTTCATACTGGGAAATAAATATAGATTTAGAGCAGCAATTTCAAGTGGCTGACTTATATTTCACTTAAGGAATGTGTAATAACATAGTTAAGCCTAGTCCCTACTATGGAGAGTTAGAGTGTTTTAAGTGTTTTCCTCATATGAATAGTGCTGTAAGGCTTTAGTCTTTTTGTTGTGGCTCTTATCTCATTATCCCTCTTCCTACTTGCTGAAGATGGGAAAGATACAAAAGAGCATAGTCTGCAACCCATGTGGGCAATATAGACACAGAGGTAATGGAGATGACTTAAGAGGAAATCCTTGCAGAATTCCCTTGGTTGGGATGTCTCCATCTGCTCTCGGGAACCAAAACCTCTCCTGTGAACTCCAGACTCAATGCATCAAATTGCCTCCCTGACATCTCCACTTTGGATATAACAACCTCAAAATGTCCACAACACAACTCTCGATTTTTCTCCTGGAACGTATCTTTCACTGACAGACCTTCCCTATTTCAGGCAATAGCGCCATTGTTCACCAAGTTGCTGATGTCAGGAAGAGAGAAGTTAGTCCTGATTCCTCCCTTGGTCTTTACTTTCCACACCCATTCTATCAATGAGTCTCTGTTGACTTTATCTCCCAACTCCCCTCCATCCTGCCCTCTTCCTGTCTCCACTGTTCATTTTTCGGCACACTCTCACCTCTTGCCTGGATTATGAAAACAGCCTTCTTGCTGGTCTCATGCTCTTCTCTCCTGCTTCTTCCTGACACAGAATGATATTACCACACTCCATGTACAAATGTCTCAGTGGCTATCCTTTATACTTTGTGATGAGAAGTTCTAACTCCGTGCCTTGGTCTACAAACTGAATGCAATTGCATTTATTTATGTCCAACTTCACTTTTCATTCCTCTCCTCCTTATCACTCCTTTCCAGCCCCACTTTCTTATGGTTTCTGTAAAGCCTCCAACTTGTCCTCACCTGAGGCCTGATACAAGGGTCATTCCTTCTGCATGGACTGCTCTTTCTTCTACCTTATTGGGCTTAGCGCCTTTCTGTCCCCTAATCTGCAGTTTAAATGTGATCTCTACAGACAGACTTCTTCTGGGCATTTAATCTAAAGTGTGTTCCCCGTCCCCTTGACTTTTTTGTCTGGTTTCAGTCTCTTGCTTTTTCTTTTCTTAGATTTTTTTTTTTTTTTTTTTTTTGGCTTGCAAATAGTTTTTCTTGCTTGTTGTTTGTCTCCTCTACTGAAAGCCATGCTTGGGCACCAGTGTTAAAGACATTTGACCTGTAGGCTTAAGTCTACTCAGAGGTGGATACAGTCTTAGGACAGAAGAATATAAGTATGTTCCCACCAGATGTGGTCCTGCTGCCCTAAGCCCAGTTGCAGTGAATCTGGAATGAGTTGTAGGGGCTTGCAGCCTAGAGAGCTGTAACTTTCATCCCATCCTCTGTCCCCCAGTGCCTATTCCAGCTTATTCCATATGATGGGGCTTCGGCTTCCAGTTTGGGTTTGAATTTCAGTTGCCAGCTCAGACTGATGGTACCTTGACGATAGCCATACCGGCCCCTCTCCCCAAAACTGGACTTGTTTCCAAATTCATCCCAAGCCATTGGCTGAGATGCTGCCTCTGATCAGTCAGAGTGTCCTTCTCTACTAGTCTTTCTACCACTCCCTCTTTGTTTCACTCACCTGACTAAAAATATTGCTACTGTCTAGAGCTTTCCCCAAGTTTCACTCCCAGGTATAAATGACAGCCTACACTGGAATCAAGCTCACCCCTGCCCCTTTAGATGTTGGGACTTGGACTGATTACTGTTCAGTTTCATTGAAGCCAACCTATGGGGGATAAAGTTTTGGAGCCAAATAGCTCTGAGCTTTAATTCTGGTTCTGACACTTATTAACCGTGTGATGTGAGGCAAGTTATTGATTTCTCTGAGTGTCAGTTTCACCATCTTTAATGTGGGGATAAATAATATCTATCTTTAAAATTTTTGAGGATTAGTGATTACCTATGACAAATAGCTGATGTAGAACCTAATATACAGTTGGCACTCAAGCCCATCCTGCCCTTTCCTAGTTTCTTCCTCCCATCCTCCTAGACCATGATGCAGATTGTGGCCTAGAGTTGCATGGCTATTTCAGGCTGTTCTTTCTCTCCTGGTCTGAACTGAGCTGACTTCTTTAACTTCCTGAGTTTCTGTTTTCTTTTTGGCCCATATCCTTTAAACAAAAAACTCTCTTTTAACTGTCTCTGGTTTACACATCTGAGCCACTTTGATCTATTTCTTTCTAGAATAAGGGACATTTGTTCACTTTGTAAGTAAGATGCATGCCATATATATATATATATATATATATATATATATATATATATTTATTTTTTTCCCAAAGACTCCTATAGTCCTTTCCAGAGAAGATGCTGGCCTGATCTCCCCAAAGATGGTGTACAGGGTGGATGGCTTTTATTACAGTCACATGCAAGGGATGTTCTTATAATAAGCAACATTTCTTGCCCAATTTTAAGGCTCTAACATTGCTTTATACTGCAAATGGAATATAATGGCCCTCTATGATAAGAATCTTTTTTTGCAATGACTTTTTAAATGCACAACCTATTTTTTCAAGGTTACAATTAGAATTACATGACCATAGGACTTTTCTGGAAGGCATAAAGCTGTTCTCTGGAGCCCAGCCCCCTCAGACACCTTGGCATGAATAATTTGAAGAATGGCTGGGATCCCATATGTTTCTTCATTCCTCCTAGACAGCGCTGACATTTGGGAATGTATTCTTAGAGTTTGCTTCTTTGAACATGTTTGGTTCAATTAGCCTACTGGAGCTGAGGTGGCATAAACTGTTTTTTAAAGAAGTGATGCCATATTCAGAGCAGGATGTTTGAGACACAACAGATGGGCTTGTGATCAGGCTGGATTGCCATTTATCAAATTTAGAGTAAACTTAGTGGATCTACAGCACCTGACCCAGTTCGTTAAGAAGCAGAAGCTCAAGAAATGGTGATTAGAAGAAAGAACGAATGCTAAACAACTAATGGCTGGAATTCTATTGACGCCTTGGGGAAAGGAGAACATTTAAATGAGTTGGAGATTATTTAACCTTAGAATGTCAGATGTACTGCAGAGTGAGTAAACTGTCGCTAATTTTCTTTCCTGAGATTAAAAGGTCAGAACTGCTTTATGTGATAGTAACTGCCATTTACTGAGGACTTACTAAAATGGGCATCTATTTGTGCTTGTTTCTCCAGCATCTGTATTTCTTTTAAGGTACTGCGTCTGTCTCGATAGTCAGCGAGATGACCAAACATGGTCTTGCCCAGTGAACACCCCAGGCTGAGCCAGTTCCTATACTGCATCGCCTCTGCAACCTTTCCTGGTGCAGGCACAGACATGTAGACAGGTGACACAGGTAGGGCCCGTTTAGGGGCTTCCTCTGGACTGGTATGTAGATATTGAGAAGAAAGGTTTCTGTTTGAACTGGCATTGCTAAACTCAGAATTGATGAATTTAGGCACTAGCATGTGGGTAAATGTTTATGGCTGACTCTGGTTGACTTAAAAAAATGCATATATATATATATATATATCCATATCCATATATATATGCACACATACTTAAATTTATTATACATCCTGTTGATATAAAATGTGTGTAGCACGTAATTTGCAAGTAATATTAAAATACTCAGCACCAGCCCATTGATTCTTACAGGATACTTTCAAGGATTTTTGCCTAACTCTTGACTCTGTGGATGACCTGTAATGGTCATTGATGATAATGTAGTTCCAACATGAATATTGGTTGGTATTCTCATTTATCTTGATGATAAAGAAAAAAATAGATATAAGCTAGAATTTACATATTTGCCAATGATGCGAATGGCTACTTTGTGGAGGGTGGAGGAAGCCAATGAATACATTTTTTTCTGTTCTTTAGGTCGAAAGCTTAGTCATGTTATAGATACTGATCTATTTACTGTTAAGTAACCCTACATTTGCTGAGAATGCAGGCTGAGGAAGCAGCCTCACAGTCAGACAGAACTGGACTTGACTCCCACCTTGGAGCAAGAGCCTTTTAACATCCCACAGTTTATCAGAAAAATGAGAACAAAGAAAAACAGGCATCCAGACATCTTATGGATTATTCTGATGATTAAATGAGACAGCATTTAATAACCAAAATACTTCACCTGTAAAACAGAGGTGATACCCTCTGGGTGCAGCTATTTTAAGAAATGGAAGTAATAAAGCCCTGTAAATAAACAGGGCCTTTCACATTTCATAACTGTTTGGTGGCAACAAAAACTCAGCTCCATCTAGCTGGAGCAAAAAAAGAAAATTGAGAAAATCCCTGGGCAGAATCCTTTCTGTTGGTCCCTCCCCGCAGGGCTTCCCCTGGGGAGTAACCTTCATTCTGTAGGCTGGCCCTCTCTGTCCAGTCGGGGAAATGTCCAACCAGCGGCAGCCCTGTGTTCTGTGGGGCTGCTGGAACCAGCTTGTACCTGCTAGTGCAACTTTAAAATTTTCAAGGATCTGGTGAGTGGGTTGTGAAACACAGTCAGTAATAAAGATTCAATTATATTAATTTGCAATGAAATAAATTACATTAAAAATGAGCACAATACACCAAATTCATCACTTCCTAAATTATGTTACTACATTTTACTGTTATCTATATTCTTGACATTATTTATGACTGTAATATCTATAAGGTGGAAATTCTGTATCATGACATGCTATGTGCATCAATTTCCAACCTCATGTTTGGTGATGTCACATTGGAAACTTAAAGTCAGCTATGGAAATCAGCTAATGCACAAATCAGGGTTTGATTTATCGTTTTGTTGATTGTAGAAACTTAACAAAGTGATGGAGAAAGTGCAGATTATAAATAATTCAGATTAAACTTAAAAGTGTTTATGTCTATAGCTATCACATTATAAATAGCAACAAAACATTTGAGGAATTATTCTTCTTGTAGTCACAATCACATGAATTATGAATAATCTTCCCCATTCCTTCAAATTCCTCTTCATCTATATTATGCTTCTTGTGTGTGTGCAGGTGATAGGTTTTTGATGTAATCAAACCTGCTTTACCTTGTTATTTATAATTCCCTGTGCTTCAAAAATAATTTAGAAGCCTATTTTGCATAATTGTTACATGCTTAACTTAGTAGCATATTTGGAATTTATGGTGGTGTATGGTGTGAAGTGTGGGTAGAAATTAAAATGTTTAATTCTACACTAAAATGTTCCCAACAACATTGAATAATTAACAAATCAATTTGTTCTGTAGCCTGTATGTTCTAGGCACTGAATCAGAGCTAAAGAAACATATATGCAGAAGACTTGATCTCTGACCTTAAGGAGTTCACGGTGTAGTGAGGGAGACAGGTAGATAAAACCAATAATATAAAGTGATTTAATTTCACTGAGTTTCACTTTCTCTGTTTCCTTGCGGACCTCTAGGGCATGTGAGAATCATTTCACTATGTTCAAGTGCACATGCCCACCAAGGTCTGGGGAATTTCTCTATGCTAATTAAGATCACAGTTCTCTAGTCACTCAACTCAGCAATCTCTTCCCTAGGGTCCTGTTGCCTCCCTGGAATTCTACCCAGGAAATGGAGCAGATCGTCTCTGTCTGGACTCCCGTAAACTTATCGTTTATTTTTTAATTTTTTTATTTCCCTTGGAAATCCAGGGCTGTGTCCGCATTATAGTAGAGAAAGGACTGTCTTACTCTTTGGTTTCTCTCCAGCTTGTTTCACTTCTCTTAGCACAGAGGAATTTTTCTCATCTAGGCTGGAAGTGAGAATATATAAGAAAACTGGTTCTTGTTAGTTATTTCCCAAATCTTTTGGGAAGTCATATAGTGCAGTGGATCAACAGAAGGGTTAAGAATTTGGGCTTTGAAAACAGAATACCTGGGTACATAATCCTGGCTATATCACCTATCAGTTTTGAGACCTTGTGCAAGTGACTTAACTCCTCCGTGCCTCAGTTTCATTTTCGGTTCAATGGGAACAATGTAGACACCTACTGTAGTGCTTGGTACATAAATGCTCAACAAATATTCATTGGAGTCAATGAAATTCTAATTTATTCTATTAGAATTAAGGGAGATTAAATGAAAAATAAATACATGTACTTAGAACAGTACCTAGCACCTGGTAAGAATACACATAGCCTTATTTATAACATTTTGCTTATTGCATTTCTGTTTTTCCAATGCCTACACTTTTGAAATTCAAAAGCCAGAACAGGTGAGCTGTTGTGAGGAGTGATAGTGTAATGGCAGCAAGAGACTATCATAAATATGGAGATTTGGGAAGAGAGCCCTTATTAATGTTTCAAAAATATGTCCTCATATGCAGGGGTTCCTCATCTGTTTTCTCCAATCCTGGTCTTGTTTTCTCTCCAGAGCATCTTTTTCAAAACAACTGCAGTATAACTGACATATAACATTATATTAATTTCTGTTCATACAACATAACGATTCGAATTTGTGCATGTTGTGAAATGATCACCATAATAAGTCTAGTTAACATCCAGCACCACATGGAGTTATAGACATTTTCTTTGGTGATGAGTGTCCAAAGCATCTTGCACACCCATTAAATACAGTTTCCTTTTCCTAGAATACCATGTCCCTTATTTACTCAAAACATGTCTTTGCTAGCTACAGAATGTGCCCAAGCTCCTTAAGCTGGTCCAATGAGTCCCTAACTGTGCCTCCAATCCTATCTCCCATTGTCTTTATTAAGTCTGAATTATCTACTTTTTGTCACACATCATAAGCTTTGCTATTATTATGCTTTTCCTTTTTTCTAGTTCTCTCTCCTAGAAAGCCTACCTCTTCTTTCCACCAAGGGACCCATCAAGGGCGAAATCCAGCCCATAATCATCTCACCAACTGGTGTCCCCGCTTTAGTTCTGTGACTGTCCACAGGAGACATCTTTTCCCAATTCTCACCAAGATGCCAAAGTAGCTAGTAGCAGCCCTGGCGAGGACGTATCTAGGGTTTCAACTGTATTTGTAATCTTTTCTTCCCAACAGCGAGACAGCTGCTGCAGGAAAGAAAGCATATGGTGGCATGAGGAGAAGACACAGAAAGGGCTCTTTTTCAAGTCTTGGAAGTCAAAGACACCTTTTGGAGGAAATGATGTCTAATCTGTGATCTGAAGGAATATGCCTGGTGACACAGGACATAGGTGAAGGAGGTAAGTACAAGGAATAGAAGGGGCTCTAGGGAACCAAGACGGATGAGGATGTGGGGTCGCAATAGGAAGTGATAGGTCGAGAATAACTATGCAAGCAGGAGTCAGACAGGGATGGCTAGAAAAAGGCCAGCTAAGGGCTTTGGACTTTCACCTGAGGGTAGAGGGGAACTTAGAAGGGTGACACAAATAGGTTTATGCCTTAAGAAGTAAAGGGTGGGGGCGCCTGGGTGGCGCAGTCGGTTAAGCGTCCGACTTCAACCAGGTCACGATCTCGCGGTCCGGGAGTTCGAGCCCCGCGTCAGGCTCTGTGCTGATGGCTGACAGCTCAGAGCCTGGAGCCTGTTTCTGATTCTGTGTCTCCCTCTCTCTCTCTGCCCCTCCCCCGTTCATGCTCTGTCTCTGTCCCAAAAATAAAATAAAAAAAGTTGAAAAAAAAAATTAAAAAAAAAAAAAAAGAAGTAAAGGGTGAAAAATGGACTGGCGTAGAGTTCAGAAATGGAGCTGGAGAGGCGTAGGACAGGAAAAGACCGGAAGGAGCAGGGCAAGTTCAGAGGACTGTTGCAGCAGTGCAATTGCAAGATGAATTCTGGCACCGTCTGTAACTGCGCCATCACCTAGGCTTTCCTGACTAATGCAGATTAGGAACTTGCTTTAGGTACAGGAAATTAGGGGTACAATAACTCTCAACCCTGGCTGCACCCTGACCTTAAGGAGTGCCAGCAGTGATAATGGGCGCTGGATACTTTTAAGAGATGCACGGGAGGAGAATGAGAAGCATTGAAGGTGGGGGATAAGGATAAAGAAGAATTCAAGTTAGTAACTTGGACAACTCGGGAGGGGTGGGGGAGGAGCTGGAGGTGGCATTCCTGAGATAGGAAACACTGGAGGGGGGGGACATTTTGGATATGTTGAATTAGGGATCCCTGTGGAATTGCCATGCAGAGAGAGCTAGTCAGCACATAGGTATACATGTCTAGAGTTGCAGGAACGATATCTGTGTCTTGGAATTCAGAAATTTGTGGATTTCTGTATATTTGTAGCTCCCCGATCAGAGTTAGGGGTGGCGATCCTTGTGATCAAACACATTAATATCTATGCAGCAAAACTTGTCAATATTCACAGCAAGTGGGATAAAGGAAGAATACAGATAGCCTCATGATAATTCATGTCAGGCTTTTCTGGCAAATACATTTGTGACAAATTTGTGGGAAAAAAAGTCCAGGATTTCGAAGTTTTCAGTTTCAGAAATGTGGATACAAGACTGTCCACCTCTACGATCTCATTTAATTCTTGAATCAACCAGATGAAGTAGGCCCTATTACTATTCTATTTTTACAGATAAAGAAACTCAGCCACAGATAGGTTAATTAAAATGCTGAGGTCACAAAATCAGTATTCAAACCAGTCAGTCCAAGGTAAGAGAATGTTTCAAGAACAGAGGAGTGGTAACAGGACCAAATGTTATAGGCAGGTCGAGTAAAATTAAAAACAACATTGCCTCACTGGATTTGGCAATGTGAAAGATGGCCTTTGGGAAAGCAGTGTGAGGGAAATAGTGGGGTGGAGGCCAACCCACGGTGGGTAAAGGAGTGGAAAGGAGGCAAGGACATGGAGACACTTATTACAGACCACTCTTCTGAGAAACTGACATGAAAGGATGGGAGAGACAGAACAAAAGCTAGAGGGAACAGCAAGTTAAGAAAGCATTCTTAAAATTTTTTTAATGTTTATTTTTGAGAGAGACAGACAGAGGCGGGGCGGGGGCAGAGTGTGAGCGGGGGAGGGGCAGAGAGAGAAGGAGACACAGAATCCAAAGTAGGCTCCAGGCTCTGAGCTGTCAGCACAGAATCCTATGTGGGGCTCCATCTTACGGACCGCGAGATCATGGCCTGAGCTGAAGTCAGATGCTTAACGGACTAAGGCACCCACGTGCCCCAAGAAAGCATTCTTACAGCATGTGAAATATTGAAGAGCAAGGAATAAGAAGGTAATTAGTAACTTGCGATCCTCCAGAGGCACTAGTGAGTAGGACGCAGAGCAGTGGTAGAGGGATGGTGCAGGAAATCACTTCCTTTTCACCTCGAAGAAAGAAGAAAAGGAAGAGAGAGAGGCAAAGCAGGAAGTCTAAGGATTGACAGCATGATCTGTTCTTTGAGTCATCTGAGACTGTGAGGTGAGAGGGTGACATCTTAGGTGTGAAGACAGAGGAGAAGCTTTGAAAAAGCTACTGCAGAGAATGGAAGGGACGGTTGACAAGGAATGTGTAGAAGGACTGGGCTGCATTGAGAAAGTGAGGGGTTCGGAGGCCTTGAATTTATGATGCATCCGTCTTGGAGATTTCGAAATTGTCTCCTGAGACGCTCAGTAGGTACCAGTATGGAGAAACTCAAAGTTGGATATAGTGGAGCTGGGTCTTGGCTGGGTAGGTGTAACTGAAGGTCTGATCTTTGGGAGTTGACAATCTTGGCATGACATCTAAATCCCAGAGATTCCTGCAGAGTGCAGCGTTGCTCTAGGACAGTGGTTCTCAACCTTGATGCACAGTGAAATCACCTCAGGAACTTTGAAACTACTGATGTCTGAGTCTCATGCTCAGAAATTCTGATTTACTTGGTCTGAGGGCTGTGTCCTGAAAGTTGGGATTTTTATAAACCCGCAGGTGATTCTAATTTGTAGTCAAGGAATTATTGTTCCCCTAATTTCCTGTACCTAAAGCAAGTTCATAACCTGTATCAGTCAGGATAGACTAGGTTAGGGTACAGTAACAAACAATGCCAGAATCTGTGGGTTTTAATTAACAAAGGCTTAAATTCCTGTTTGTAGGATGTCACCAAGGGTCTAGGTGACTCTTTCGGGCAGCTGTTTTCCTTGTGCTGCTTGGCATTCTGTTGTCAGTGAGTCAGGGGAAGAGGAGCATTGAGGATTGACTTCTGGCTCCTACTTGCTTTTACCGGGAAGTAACACACATCACCTCCATTCACATTTCATTGACCAGAACTAGTTTATGGCCACAACAAACTTCAAGAAGGTGGCGAAGGCAACTGGATATTGGTGAACATTAGTAGTGATCACCACCTAGAACTTTTACTATAAATGAAAGCAGGAGAGAAAAACATTTATTTACTTTATAAACCCCATATGGCACTCGTTCCACGCTGGATATCATTTTAATGACTTTCAAATCGGAACTCATCTCACCCTTATAACAGCCCTATTAAGTAGATCATTTTTATCCCCATTTGACAGAAGGGGAGACTGAGGCTACATAACTTTCCCAAGGTCATATAGCTAGCATGAGGCAAGATTAAATTCCAGGTAGTCTGGGTCCAGAGTCTAAGCAATGTCTCTCTATACAATATCCTGCTGTCTATTCTGCTTTATCTCAACTTAGATTGGGGAGGGGGCGGGAGAAGAGGAGAAGGAGGGAGGTTATAAGTGTAAGGACTTTGTGAATGCAAAGGAATCGAGTAGTAATGTGTGAATATTTAGAGCTGGAGCAGGGCTCTGAGGGCAAGCAGAGAGTGACGCTTGGGAAATGGGTCTGGGAGGAGGAAACAGTTCTGACAAATAACTGCTTCTAATGAGACCAATCCTGGAGGCCAAGGTGGAAAGCCGGGTCTGGCCCCTTTCTTTCTTCTTTGCTCCTGTTCGCCCATCAGAGGTACCCCTTCAGCATCCTCAGATTTCACCTTAAACCCATGCTGGGGTTATCTCGGAAACAAAAATTGGAGATGGGGAGAAAAATCATTCCCCTAGAGAGTAGTGGGTAGGTTATTTTCACCTAAGGGATCCAACATTAAGTCAGACCGGACCTATTTCTAACACATTTCTGAGAGTTTACATGTAATTACACTACTGTGAAACTACATTAAAAAATCTTCAAAGGAGGGGTGCTTGCTCAAAGAATCCTTCAGTGAGCCAGTAGTAATTACAAACCATCACCTCCTAATACATCAGATTTCTGAGTCTTCACTTTCATGTTGGATGCTGTTACACTAGAATACACCTGCAGCTCAGCTGGCGTCCATTCGCTTCAGAGCTATGACTTAGGTGTCAGCACTCACCTCTGGGTATTGGAACCCCTGGTTCTCACAGACAACACCACTCTAATAACAGGGCCTCACGAAAGAAGGACACATGATTCCGCTTGAAGATGGGATCTTTGCGATGAAACAAACAAAAAGAAGCCCTTTGTGTGACATTGAAGACTTTCGGTTCCTATCGCTCACCTGTGAAATCCTGCAGTTTGGTTACAACATATGGACTCTGTCTGCAAAACACTTTTAAACTGCTGTATTGGCACCTTGCTGCAATCTGCCGGCACATTCCTTAGGGCTAGTCAGTCCATACGGCGCCACTCCGCTTTGCTCAACTGTATTTTGATTAGGAACTGTTGCAAGTTGTTGCCAGGGGTTTCTTCTCTCTCCAGTGCTGTGAAATCAACGGTGGCAAGAGAGATCACTGGAAGTTGCCTGTTGTTACAGCTCTTAGCCAACACCAGATTATTTTCCATTATTTACAAGGAGCTCTTGCTACAGGGTCAGAAGGCTTGATTCTAGGCTCAGCGCAGCCTCTAAAGCACTGTGTCATCTTGGATCAGGCATTTCATCTCTCTGGGTCGTGGTTTCTTCCTCTGTAAAATAAAAACTTAAGCTAGAAGATTAAGACAAGTGTGGAAGCCAGAGGCTTGACACTTTCCCGAATTTTTTGTACAATGATTAAAATAATCCAGAAGTTATAATGCTATACACTTAAGGACAAAGAAGAAAAGATAAATGTCATTTTAATTAAGTCTGCAGATGGAAATAAACGGGGAAGTTCTACCAGTAATTGTGTGACTGCGTCTTAATGGAGTCCAAAAGAGTTTCCTCTTTGGGAAGTGTGAGCTAATACACCCACAGAGGAGTAATTAGGAACAGAGATATTTATACTAGATGGGAAATGCTGGGAAACAGAGATTTATATCAATACCCAGAGGCGAGATGTGGGCAGCTGATGATGTGCAAAAGAACATATAGATCTGAAGTCTTGAAGTATTTCCTGTTAATGATGTTGATGGATTTATCATATCATGTTAGAGTCTAGGATTGCAATCTATGAATTATATATATAAAACATATATAAACACTATATCTATATCTGTATCTGTATCTGTATCTGTATCTGTATCTCTATCTCTATCTATCTATATCTATCTTAGCCTGTCTATTACCACCCCAGTCTGTGAATGGCTCATTAGTCTAGGACCATGCTGTGTCCCTACACCAGCTTAGCTTCCACAAACACAGGTTATGTAAGACCCATGGGGCGGGGGAATCCAATTGTGTGTTTAAAAATGCCTTTCCACTTCTCCCGCTCTTACACACTCCCAGTCAACTGCAGGGAGGGAGCTGTAACCTCAACCACAAATCTGAACCCTGCCGGTGGCAGGCGGATTAGAGGGATCCAGCGTGTGCCTGAGTTCCTTGCTATTTAACTAAATACACCCTAATGCATTTAGAAGACGTTCTAACTGTAGGGGAATTAACTTGCACCACCAGCAGTACTTGAGTAGAAAGCTAAAATAGCCCAGTGTTATTCCACAGAGTCTCTTGATTTTTTGCAGAAGGAATCCTAGCAGAGCAAACTGCTCTTTGCTTTGCGTCAACCTTCTGGGTTTGCTCAGCTGCCCCGCCCAAGCTTTGGGACATGGGTGAAAATTTCAGAGAGGAGAGGGAAGAAAGGACCCGAGGCTAAAACCTGGGTTCTGATTGTGTGTTTATGCGTCTCTTGGCCAAAGGCAAAGGCCCTACACCGGGGTGCTCTGGAGAGAGAGTGGTCGTAACACGAGGCCAGTGATTAACAATCTAGGGGTTTTCAAACAAAGTCAGACACCTTCCCTCTGTCCTCCCTGACCCAAGCCGAAGCTAAGCAGATCTCCCGGACCTCAGCCTGAAGATTCCTGCTGCTTCCGGGCAACTTAGCCTCCATCATTTCTAACAGCGGTTCTCTAACCTACCATGACCCCAGCAAAAAGGGACGCCGCCACACAACCGTCCTTTTGCTGTCACTACTCAACGCTTCGCCTGGACACCAACTTCTCAGCGTGCTGCAGCCGCATTTTTGTCCAGTGTCCTTGACCCTGCTTAGCAATCTCCCTTTCTAGACAGGCCCAGTGGAGCCTCTGGAAGGGAAGCCTTAGTGCTTCTGAAACTTGAGCGAGCATGCATCACCTTACCCGGAGGGCTTGTTAAAACAGGTTGTTGGCGCCAAGTGTGCCTAGTTACCTAGCTTTGAGGTAGAGCCCGGTAATTTGCATTTCTAACGAGTTCTTAGGAGATGCTGCTAGTCCAGGATTCCTGTGAGAACCACTGCTTTAGATAAAAGAAGGTGCCACGGCGTGAGCTCCCCCTTTCCTTTCCATCCTTCCGCGCTCCATTCGCACTTATGCCATTTTCCCTTCTCCGTGGTAGCTTCCGGCTTTGGGACTCTGTATGCTAACGGTTCCACTTCTGTCCCCGGTTCTGAGCTGATGGAGGGTTGTTAAAAAAGATTCCTGCCTGCCTCTCTCCTGCACCCCCCCCCCCCCGCGCGCTGTTTCCTTCCACCACCTTCACTATTTTTCCACCACAAATCCTGTCCGCTGCGCTCCCCCTCTCTCGCGTGTGAATTTATCCACCCCCGTTTCCCACTCCTTGAATTAACTGTAACCTTTTCCGCAACTTAGCCCTGGTGGCGGGCTCGCCGCTCGCCTCCTGCGCTCTGGGGCTCCCCGGCACTGAGGCTCCTCCGCGCGCCAGGTGCGGTGGGAGGCGCAGGGGCCATTCCCGCGCCCGCTCTGCACGCAGACCCTGGCTGGCCCCGGCTCCTGGGCGTGGGGCAGGGCGGGTGCTGACAGCTCCTCGGCTGAGCTTCGGGCGCAGAAGCCCGGAGGGGGGCGGTAGCAGCGTCAGGTGGCTGCTCTGCGTCCCCGCGCGCCGCCCTGTCAGTCCCTGCTCCGCGCTCAGCCTCAGCTGGAGCGGGAGCTGATCTACACCTTCGCCCCGACAGCTGCGTCCTCGGGAGCAGCCGGGGCTCGGGACCCCGGCGGGAGAAGCTGAGATGTGACCCCTCCGACTGCCCATTGCTCTCTCTGGCATCCTGCCTGCTTCTTCCTTTCCCGCTCCACGGCCCCATTGGACAGCGAACGTGTGTCTGGATCTCTGGGGAGAGAGGAGCGGCTACCGGGCGCACAGCCCGGCAGAAGTTGGGCTCAGCTGGGCAGCCTTGATCCAGCTGCGCGCGAGGGGTGGGCCAGGGCGGGAGGAGAGGAAGGCTCAGTAAAGGGGTCCGCATCTGGGCTGAAAGGGACTGGGAGCCAGAGCTAGGGGTGACTCTTCCCGCTCCCCGGCCTCGGGGCGCGGGGCAGCGGGAGAAATGCTGAGTCCGCGCCCAGGCGACCGCCGCCGCGGCAGCAGCAGCCTCAGCAGCAGCTTCAGCATCAGCACCGGCGGGACAGCGACAGCGGGGGCGGCGCAGGCGCACTGTGCCCCGCGGAGCCTGCAGTTCCCGAGCCCCGTGTGCGGCACCGCCACAGTCTGGGCAGCGGCGGCCGGGGGAGCGCTACTACCATGAACTGCCTGGTCCTCCTCCCCAGAGCTGCTCATCCAGGTCGGGCTGGAGACACAGTCAGGGGACCCTGTCGCCGCCGCCGCGCCCCCTCTTCTTTCGGCTCGATCTTCTCCTCCACCTTTACCTCCTCTTCCTCCACCTTCTCTTCCTGCATCCCCCCCTCCCCCGCCGCGGATCCTGGCCGCTGCTCTCCAGACCCAGGATGCCGGGGGGCAAGAGAGGGCTGGTGGCACCGCAGAACACATTTTTGGAGAACATCGTCAGGCGCTCCAGTGGTAAGAAGAGTTGTAGTTCAGAACACCCCCACCTCCATCCAGCCCACGCGCGCCCCCCATCCTCCCCATCCCATCCCTCTCCCAAGGGGGAGGGGGATGCAGACAGCCCTACCTGGTGGCTTCAGTTACTAGTTGGACCTGATTTGGGGTCGGGAGGGGAATAAGGTAGTGAAGGAAAGTTAGTTGCATCCCCTCCCCACGACAGACTCTCCTCCCTCCCACCTGTCCAGAGCCCAGAAAGGAAGGGGGAGCTGGGAGACTGTAGGTTCATCTGGAGAATAAAGTTGAGTTTTCCTTTGATGAGGGATATCTTTCTTGTTCATCCTTTCCCCACATTTTCTCCCCCTCAAGGAGGCTTCAGGGACTGATCAAATTCTTAGAGTTAATCTCAGTGGGAAGGTTTCCCTCGAGTTGGGAATGGCTGTGAAAGTGGCTACTTAATAAGGTTTAAGTCTCTGGAATGGCTTTTGGGCCCAATGAGCACTGCTGAAGGGAACCTTGTGCTAGGGAGAGGAGTTGGAGTTGAACCTAACAGAGTCAGTACTTGAAAAATGGGAAGCCAATTACTATGGTTAAGTTTGTGTTGAAAGTTTCTTTATTTTAATTTTTTTCCATTGTGCATTGCTTGTTATTAATCTATTTGATATATTTCATTTGACTTAAACGGGAAATGTGAAAGGGAAGCAATAGCTACTGTGCTTTTAAAGAACTGGAGTAAGAATTTAAAAAAAGGCCATTCTACTTTGCTACTGATTGTAAGGTTTTCTTGCCTTAAAGTGTCTTTAAAATGCCATCCATTTATAAAGTCATTTCCTTCAAGATATTCTGAATGGAGATCATTATATAGTTCACATTTTAAGACCTTATAAACTTTGCATGTTACTGAAATCTACATCTTTCATGTTGTTTTAATTCTTTTATATAATTTCCAATTTTATAAGCAAGATGTGTAAAGTGTCCTGCAAAGTTTTTTTTCCTTCGGAGGCCTGTTATTTTATTTTGAGATCTTTTATTGGGAGACTTATGAGAAAGATATTGCTGCATATTGATTACAGTAGAGCTTGGGCCAAAGCAATGGAAATACTCTATGCAGTTCCAAAATTCATTGTTTATTCATTCATTGAAACAATATTTACTTGGGTGTCATATACAACAGACACTCTGTGGGGTCCTTTGGATAAAAGAAATGATTAAGACACTTCTGCTCCTAAGAAGCTCTCTGCCTAGTGTGTAAGACAGAGTCACACTAAAATAATAATAAATAATTAAATACAATTATGCTTTCCCTGAATTGGTTGACTAGATTATACTAATTCTTAGATTAGGATCTCTTCAAAAACGAAGCTTGCAAATAGTTCCCCTGATTTTTGGGACCGTGTATATTTAAGTGTCCCGAGGTATTTTTCATAAATCCCTGATGTGGTATTTGGTTTTAATTTGAAGCTTGTGACTTTATTTCTTCCACATTGGTCAACATCTGATATTATACAAGTCTAGAGCAGACTTTTTGGGTTGAAAAAAAATAGCTAACAGTCTTGGTCCAATTTTTAAAAAAAATCTATAATATTTTTGGCCATTCCAGTGTGATTTGAAATATGTTTTTTATTGTTTATGATAATATAAAATACAAATTCATAATGGTAGGCAACTTCCACGTTTATACATACCTTCATGTATTCCTGTTAAATGCAGACCTAGAATACAAGGGGATGTTACTATTAAAACAACCAGTTTGGGAACTTTAAAGTCTATTGGGATCAACTATTTCAGATACATACATTTTATTTCAGCTTTCTCATGCTCTTGGGTTATTTCAATTCCATGCAATCTGGTCTGTGAGGGGACTTGTCAGAGAATGCCTGAAAAAATAAAACCCATAGGCTCTCTGTTCCTCTGCACGATGACCTGAAAGAAGATGAGAATTCCTTGACTGCAGTTTACTAGTATAGCATCTTTGGTTGAAAGTTCTTCTACAGAGTGGAGCGATGAGCCAGTTTTGAGAATATGTTTGATTTCAGATATAGTAGGAAATTAAGGCTTACCTTAATGTGGCTTGGAAGTATCTGCTTCTGCCACCTCTATTTTATATCTACCATCCAAATCGATGAGTGTTTGATTGTTTTGACACTTTGTGTTCATAATTGCTTCATTGGTTTAATGTTTCTTTCAGTGGATAACAACCCCAAGCGCAAATGAAAATTTATCTGTTCTGGCATTTAAAATGCCACTTCTAATTGCTTATGGCTAGCTTTTAATACCACTACTCGAAACCTCCGAGCTTTGTTTGCAATGTATTGGACCAGTGAGGTAAATATGTGCATGTGCAGGTAGTAAAAACTAGAAAGTCTCAGTACTACTTTTACAGGAAGAGCCCCAGAAATTGAGAATTACAGTATTCAATTGGTCTGCACATTCATGTGGGAGTAGCCCACAGTTGTTGTCATTTCTATATGATTTGGCAGACAAATAGAAAAATTCATTCTGAGAAATTGTTTAATTGAAACTAACAGAGGAAATTCCCTTCAGGATTCTCACAGATGGATGAAGTTTGTCACAGTGAAGATTTCATTATTCACTAACTTTTAACAACATTGAAAGTGAAGTGTTGGCAGAGCTTTAGTGGAACAGACAGAAATCGAAGAGAGTTGCCTACTTACCCTTACCCCACGAAATGCTTCTCTTTCTGATACATCACCATTTTCTTCTTATGAAAAGATCAGGTCTTTTACTGAGAGCTGGATGAGATAGACACGTATACAGAGAGATGTACACAGATACACCACAGACAGGCATCCATCCAGATACGAAGATGGATGTACAGGAAAAAAAAAAAACCCAACCTCTCTCTCTTACACACAAAGAGCAAAAGAGAGATATACAGAAAGAGAGACACAGAGAGGGGGAATATCAGATTTGGAAGAGTAATGGACACAAAGAAAAAGCATCAGGCACTAATTTGTCCACAGATATAACTAATGAACTGAAATTGCAGCCAATTAGACATCCATCAGAGAACTTCATGTTGTGGAACAAAAGAGCACAAAGTGTGGTCTATTTGGATGTAGCTTTTAAACCAGAGGACTTCCTAATAAAGTTCCTGAGTTCTCATTTGCAATTTCCCACAATAACAGTACTTCATTCTGTGTCTTAGAGTAGCACTATCTCCTATTTGCTGTTACTTTACACCTCTTGAGATTGGATTTTTATTTTCCTTCTTTGGTTGACTCAGTCTGTTATGGGGAAGCATTTCAAAGTGTTACTGATGATTCAAAGTCTATAAAATAAAATAATGAGGGCCACTGAGTAGCATGGATACAAACATGCTTTATGGCCAAATCCCACAATAGTAGAAGTAGGAAATTCCTCTTTTTAATTTTAAGATAAAAGGCAAGATAAGTTTTAGATAAATAAAAGGAATTATAATAATTCTTAACATTTGATTCTAGCAGATATAGAGAACACATTATCAGTAGTCTAAGAAGTTGCAAAGGTCAGAAGTATAAGTGTAATAGCAAGGTTTGGATACAGTTTTGGCTAGGAGGTTCAAAATAAGTTGCTAGGAATGGAAAGTTTGGGAACTATGGGATGAGTTCATTACATGTATGACAGGACTTGTAGACAGCCCCGGCCCGAAGTGCTTCTTGACTGAACCCATGTCTGGCACATTATTAGGCTGTCTTTCCTTGTTTACATTGTAATTATTTGTGCAAACCCTTCATCAGTATACATTGGGCTGTAGGGAGCAGAAAACTTGTGGGTAGAGGGTAAATACCTGAAAGAAAACAAGAGTATCTTAAGAATTATAGGTGAAATTTTAGATTCAAACGAAACAAAACAAAACATTTCCAAGACCTTCAATCTGATTATGTCTTTGGGTAGCACGTTTTATTCATATGTTGTCTTTGGTTCCTTAGCAAATAGGCAGAAATGATTAGTTTCCATGACTGTGAACTAGGTTGCCATTTTGATATATATACCAAATTTAATGTCTTTTTATTAGAATCTAATTATTGTTCTTTAATATTTTAAACTATTAAAATCTATGAATGTTTTTCTCTTTAGAGGAAAAAAAAGGGGCTTAGGAAAGAAGAAAACAGAAAAGGTAGTATTTTATCAACCAGTTCAATATACTCGATTTTCCATTATTGCTTGAGATATCAGTGTTGTACAAGCACTTTCTTGGCTGAGTCATCTCATAGGAAAATCCAAAATTATTATTTTTTGCTATAATTAATATTTATGAAAACTGAGATCTTAAAAGAGAACTAGTGATTTAAAAATAAAACAGAAAAAGATATCATACCTTTTTAGTAGCATCCAATGTAAAAGAAATGATGGAAAACATGATTTTTTTGGGGGGCATAAAGTTCCTGATATTTTTTCTTGAACGATTTTCTTTGACATCTAAACCGCTATTGAGGAAATACTGATAGAACCGTGTTGTGTTTGGTTTCCTCAGGTATTACAGTGTATCATTTTTACTTTGAAAATATCACTGAGGTTGAAATTATACTGACCACTCCCTAAATTATATTTATAAGTAAGCCAGTGGATTTGTCTCTTGCTCTAGAGCCCACAGTGTGTTATGTAATGAGTAGCAATGCTTTGCTGACCAGAACTTTGCTTATTCCAGGTCACTCTTGTCTTCACTAGAAATCGCCCTCTTTGTCTGTCTTTTGGGTGGTTCCAGAAGTAGGGTGTGTGAGAACTCCATGTACCTGGCCATCCTTTAACTGCCCTTCTGAAAGAACAATGTAAGACACTATTTTTTAATAAAAGACAGCAGCTAGGAATATTTTAATTGACGGTGACTGAGTTGACTTCCAACAAGAAATCCTTTAGCTTAGTCAATATTTGTCTTTTACTTTCATTGTCAATAACGGCTGTTCACGAGCATGGAGGAAGAGTGCTTCTGTGTTCTCCAGTGTCCGGCCTAGGAAAAAGGTTGTATTGTTCTCCAAAGCTCTATAGATAGTATTTACCACAAGAGGTCACTATCGGTTCTGTCACAGGTGAACCAAGTAGTACATATCTTCCTTTTTCCATTTTTGTGATTTTTCCCTCCAGTTGGGTTGGAGGTTAAAATCAACGTAATTAATTGTTACTCTTGGAAGAAAAAAATCTAAAATATTAGACATATAGGGAAGCAAAATGAAGAAAGATACTCATTTCTTTTAATTATTGCAGTCTTTAGTTGCTAAAATTAAATACATTTATTTTATGACTACATGAATTGGATATTAATAAAAACAGTTTACGTAAAGAAATACATTTAAATACATTTGAGACTAATATAATACTTCAGCAGATGAACAAAATTTTATTGTAATAAACCATTTCACCATGGTGGTAATCTATGTGAAATACAAAGTTTTGCAGAAAAATGCCATATAAATAATGTCCATATATATTTCTATTTCAACAACATTTTTGCTCTGTAAGATATCTTGATATAATTCATATTAAATCAGTGAAGTAAGATCAGTTCTTGACAGCACTTTGATTTTATTGAAAGGTAGTTCACAGATTTACAGTTATTTTCCTAGGATATTATATGATTCCAATATTTTCATGTTATCCAGACTTTTAAAATAAAATACAGAGCTAAAACGAACATTCTCTAAAATTTTCCAAACTTATTGAATTTTCCTCAGAATAGGGTTGGAGATAATATTACTTTAAGAGGTTTTGTTTCTTGTCAATCAGGAAGTCTGAATCTTGGTTTCAGGAATTTCTGTTTCTTTTTCATAGGATTAGAAACCAAATATTGGGAAATGCTTCAAAATGTCCCAAACAAAATTCGTTTTAAATGGAAAAATGAAAGATAGTAGTTTTGAAATACATTACGTTTTCATATGGAAAAGGTAGAAAAATTAATTAAAGAGCAATAAAAAAATTAGAAAGGAAGAGTGGTTGAAAGCTATTTGAAATTTTATTGAAATGGATTTCTTTCCCGGGGTCTGTTCCTATTAGAGAAATATACATACTAAATATGAAGTCCTATTACTTGAGATATGAGCTTAGGTGCACAGTTATAGCAGTCCCTGGAGGTAATGACATATAACTAGAAAGTCATGAACATGTTGCTATATGAACTAAGCTCCTTAAAGATACGGGTCATACCTCACTCGTATTTCTATATCTTCCACTATGAAGAGTACGTAGCACCAAGTACTAGTTGAATAAATGTCTTTTGATTTTGTCTCCTAAATTAAACAAGTCCACAATTGTTTTTTTTCCCCGAAAGAATGCTGATTAAATCTATTAAGTAAGCTTGTATAAGTAATTGCATAGTTTCAGGTATCTAGTCAATGGGTAGATCTGAAAGCAGAAACGGCCTCGTACAGGGCAACTCACACGGGACGCGTGCAAGCACGAGAGGCGAACATATAAGTGTTCTCATGCTCATCTCCTATTCCAGATAAAAATTTTTCTACTGCTCTTGTTCTACCCTCTAAGAGTTTAAAAGCTAGACTCTTTTATATAAGAAAGAACCATAGAGACATTTGTAGATTCTGATTAATTTTGTTAAGAAACAATTTTGCAGTTAGGAGATGGCAAGTTTTGTCCTTGGGAACCCATCCTTACCAGTTTAAGTATCTGCTGAGTGAGCTTTACCCTGTGGTTCTGTGTAGTATCCCACAGAAGAGAGGAAATGGATTTTGGCTTTTTAGAGATGGCAGGGCCAGCCTCAGATCACCAAGTTTAACTGAAAATCAGACAACTCACTTGGAGTGAGGGGAGGAGTTAACTTTTATCCTGATCTTTTCTGTAAGCCTTTTCTGTCTGTCGGCATATTTTTTATTTGGGGCAATTAAAGCACAATGAGTTTATTTTCATATATTTACAGCATTGAGAGAATAGAAGAGTTCTTCAACCAGGGTTAAGTGGCTCCGGAATAAAGTCCCCTACAAACAGCTCCCATCCTTTTGCTTGACATTCATATTCTTTTCGGTTAATAATTCATTACTGAAACAAAAATTTATTGATTGTCTCCTACGTGCTAGGCACGGATCTAAGTTCTGGGGATACATAATACGCACAATGATAGAAATAATGCTTCTTTTTTTTTTTTTTTTTTTTTCTGTGAGGGGCTAGCACTATAACTTGCTTATTCTTCCCTAGTTTTCTCCTCTGTAACATACAATAATAAGAGTACCTAGCTCGTGGTATTGGAGTGAGGATTAAATGAGGTAGTATATACAAAGTACTGAGAACAGTATCTGGCACACAACAAATACTATGTCAGTATCCGTGCGTTTAGTTACTACTATCATTTGGATGTTTGAATCTTTGAATGCACCATCTGTAGTTGATGTCTTTAATTCTTGGTCACCATTTTCCTTTGCACTTCTTTCAAATGATTTCTGTCTGTACTGTTGAAATGTCCTAGAAGATTACAAATGAGTCTTCTTGTGAATCCAAAGCCCTTTTATTTGTCCGTATTTTTCTGACCTCGCAGGGTTCGACACTATGCTCCGCTACCCTCTCTGACACTTGTTTCACTTTTGTCTTTCATGACTTTGCACTTTCTCCTGCCCTTTTTCCTGGATTCTCTTTCTAGTCCCTTTCCATTGCTTTCCTGTTCCCTCTCTCCTCTTCTCCCTGCCCTGTCCCTTGTCTTTCCCTCCTCTCTCCTGAAGACTGAATAGTCTTCCAGGTTCAAACTTCAACCATCTTTCTTACACACGTGCACCCTCCTTTTCAGAGCAAGCTTGTCCTCTGTCATAATTTAAACTTTTTCCTCCCTGTGCCCCAGTCTTGTGTTTCTAGTGGCCTCTTCTTATACTTCCTGTACTTCTCACAAGTAATCTAAACCTCAAATGTGGCCAGAATTGAATTTATCATCAGTTTTAGCTTCAAACAGACTTACGTGCTTTGCTGTTTCCCCATCTCTGTCAAAGGTGTCTCTAATATTTTAGTCTTTTTAGCAGGATCAGACCTATAAATTAATACAGAACAAACTGATGGTGGTCAGAGGGAAGGAGGATAGAAGGATGGTCAGAATGGGTAAAGGTGAGTGGGAGATACAGGCTTCTACTTATGGAATGAGTAAGTCATGGGAATAAAAGTTACAACATAGGGAATATAGTCAATGACATTGTAATAGCATTACATGGTGACAGAATGTGGCCACACTTGTGATCATAGCATAACTTATAGAAAGGTTGAATCACTATGTTGTACGCCTGAAACTAACACAACATTGTGTGTTGCAGCTAGACTCAAATAAAAACTTCTTTTTGTTGTTGTTAATTTTAGTCTTTTAGTCTAGAAACCCGAGGGTCTTCTTTGACTTCCAGGTCAGTATAATATTAGTCTTGCTTTCTAACCAGATTAGTTATTGTTTTTAGTTATTACTACTAAATTACTAAATATCGTTTTTAGTTATTATTACTACACAGCACTTGTGTGCAAAGTAAGTAAATTCATGCCAGTTAACTATACTGATTTATCTCAGGGCATGAAACATGTCCACAACTGACATCATATGAAGCCAATGTATGTAGATATGATGAACCAAAGAAAGACTTACAGGTGGAAAGAAGAGTTGCTTCATTAACTGCGCTCAGGAACAAAATGTCTTATCTCTGTGTGAGGAATGAAAGGTATGATACATTCTCCTCATTCATTTCTAAAGCAGTCTTTCTCTCTCCTAGAGCAACCATAGTCAAAGTAACGTGCAATCTTTCTGAGACTCTGTGGGGGCATTTCTTTCTTTCTTCCTTTCTTTCTTCCTTCCTTTCTTTCTTTCTTTCTTTCTTTCCTTCTTTCTTTCTTTTCTTAATGTTTATTTTTGAGAAAGAGACAGAGCGCAAGTGAGGGAGGAGCAGAGAGGGAGGGAGACACAGAATCTGAAGCAGCCTCTAGGCTATGAGCTGTCAGCACAGAGCCCCGACGTGGGGCTCGAACTGACAGGCTGTGAGATCATAACCTGAGCTGAAGTTGGAAGCTTAACCTACTGAGCCACCCAGGCGCTATGGGGACATTTCTAAGGCTCAGGAACAGTGCTTTCCACAGAGCAAAGGCATTCATTCCATCTTGATGACAGAGACTCCTGTCCTGGTAACAGGAGCCCTTACCCATGGTGAAACACTGGGCCTCTGTAGGATTAGAAGTCTTACCTGGCAAGTTGGTGGAAAGACTCAGCAAAGCCATAAATGTAGCAGTTCTTGTACTGTACCTTGTCATGGTAAGGGCTTAATAAATATTCACCTTTTCCTATTTTCTTTAGATAAGGTAAGGCAGGGAAGATTTTCTTCCTTCCTTTTTTAACCTGAAGAAAACAAAATATTAAGTAGTTGAGATTTTAAGTCATAAATTGATGAGTCTAAGCTTAAAGCATTTGGACTCACTTGACCAAGGGCCTACCTCTTTGGGGGGAAAAAAACAAAACCCCAAACAAACAAACACTACTCTTCCCTCCAACAAAAAACTACTATTTAGAGCCAAAGAGACATCAGTACTTTTTAGCTTAGTAACTGGCAGTGCTTGCAGAGGCCAAAGAAGAAGGCAGAAATGTCAGGCTTTTTGTAACTGGCCCAGTGAAATCTGGCCAAAGGAGAGAATTGAATTGAATTTGTGATCTGTATCTTTTCCTTGCACAATTAGCTCCTATTGCATAGATAGTAGGAAAGAAAATAGAACAAAGCTTTAGAAAATTAATTAGATTGTAAATGCATTCAGAAAAGCCTCGCTTCTGTATTTCTACCAGGTGTGCAGGTTACACTCATCTTTTAATTGGAATTCTTCATTAGTTATCTAGCCATTAGTGTTGATTGCCTTAAAAGGTTAACTTCAAAGAAAATATATAATCCCTTTAGAACAGATGCAGTTCGTTTGCAAAAACAAGGTTTGTTTATTTGCAGGATTTAAAAGTGATGCTTAACCATTAAATATGTAACACTTTTCCCCCCTGATAAATACATTTTGACTGATTTAGCTTTTGTCCAAGATTATGTAACTAGTGACTGTCTTATGGCTTTAGGTATTTTAAGAAATTTCATTGTAATAAACTTCCGTAAAAATTCATCATTATTTATGTCAGGGTTAAGGTTTTCTGTTGTATTCTGAAACATGAGTCATACAGGTCATTACTGCAGTTACCTTTTGCTTCTAATACTTCTGACCAGCATACTTTTTAGAAACCCATCTTCTCATGAACGAAATACTGACTATTAAAAGTAGAAATTTTGAATTGTTGGGAATTCTTTTGTGTGTCAATGTGTAGAAATATTTTCTATCATAAAATTGCTATTATTCCTGCCATTAAAATTTTAGAAATATGTGTTAAACAATCTCAAGTATTCTGAGCCACTTTGGCTAGATGGAAAAATGATGAAGTTAATGCCATCAAAGAAACATAGAAACCTAAAAATGTACCTTTGATCTTGAAGGAGATGAAAAGTGGAGGCATATTTTTATCTTTGATGACAGCTGAACAAGTTTGAATAAATTAACAGATATTTTCTGCATATTTCAAACTCTCACAGTGATGGTCTGCCTAATGTTGCCAATATTATTATATAATAATTAGTCTCATTGTGGAAGGTACAAAGTGTATGTGTCTACACACACACATATGCACACATTCCCTTGCTATAGAGCTATAGGGTACAGGTGTATTTGTAAGAACAGGAAAGAGACCAGCTTTATATTCTGTTACTACATAGTGGAAGTGAGCAATGCATCTCCCAGAAATCAATGTTGTGGATGTGGATATGACATAGAAGTTATTTATGCCTTTGTTTAGCCATCCGTGCCAGGATGGTATTTAACCCAAATAACATGTGCTGTATGTGCTTTGGGGATTGTTCTGCTGTTACTGTTCTATGAAACTTAAATGTATCTATAGATATCACTCACCCAGAAGACAAGTTTAAAAAGTAATATACACTTCATGATTTAAATTTTCAAGTTTCCAGGGTGCAGGGAAATCTGCTAGGAACCTCTGATTTTTTTTTTTTTTCTTCAGAATTGTCAGTTCTTTGAAGAAAAATACCCAGCATGGTCCTTATCTATATTCTTGACAATGTCCAGCCTTGTTCTAATTATTGTTTGTTGATTATATGACTTAAAATTTTTGTAATGTTAATTTTTGAAAAAGAGAGAGAGAGAGACAGAGTGCAAGTGGGGGAGGGGCAGAGAGAGAGGGAGACACAGAATCCAAAGCAGGCTCCAGGCTCTGAGCGGTCAGCACAGAGCCTGATATGTGTCTCGAACTCACAAACCATGAGATCTTGACCTGAGCCGAAGTAGGATGCTTAACTGACTGAGCCACCCAGGCGCTCCTGATTATATGACTTTAAATAGAAATCAGAAGTTTTATATTTGATTTGATCATTCAACAAACACTTGTGGGGATTCAGTGATGAACAAACAGACATGCTCTCTGACTTCAGGGAAATTGAAGTCTGGTAGGGGAGAAAGGTATTCGACAAACCCATGTCAAATATATAATTACAAATTGTGGTAAGCACTGTGAAGAAAAGGAAAGGATGCCGTGACTAAGTATACAGGGATTCATTTCAATTGGGAGACGGTGTCAGGGAAGGCCTTTCTAAGACAGTAGTGTAAAGTGGAGACCAAAGTAAGAGATAGCTAGATGATAAGTGGGCAGAAAAAATATTTCAGGTGAAGAGAAAACAGGTGAACAGTCCTAAGGAGAGACAGAGAAAATGTGGGGCCAAGTTTGTGAAGTTCAAAGGCTAGTGTGATTGGATTGCAGTGAGCACAAAAAGCTAAAGTCAGGGCTTAGCTCTTCAGGGCAAGGTGTTTGCATTGTATTCCAACTGCAGTGGACAAATCTCCACTCAGGTCATAAGGATTATTTTTGTAACAACAAGTTAGGTCAGAAGGAGGAGGAGTCATAGTAGGGGACCAGCTAGGAGACTGTTGGACTAGACCAGGCAAGAGATAATGGTGGCTTGGGCTGGTCTGGGAGCAGTAGAGATGGAGAGAAGTAGATGCATCGGACATGCATGTTTCACTGGTAGAATTATTAGGGTTTAGTGGTGAATTGGATGGCATAAATGAAGAGGTGTGAAGGATGCCTTTCTGGGTTTTGCCTTGAGCATCTGAGTATAGATAGAGGTAGGGAAGGTTTCCCTGAGAGCCAGCTTCGGAGTGAAACTCTGGACATCACCTGCATCATGGCTTTATCTAGCTCCCTTTCATTCCCTTGAAGTGAAGACAAATGAAGGCAAGGGGGGCTTAGTTCAGTGTGACTGTGTACAGAGGGGACTTCTGTACTCTACTTACAGAAGTTCAGAAACGAATATTACAGGCTGGCTAATTAGCTTGGTTGGTCTGGTTGTCCTTGTGGATTAGAAACAGGTAGCTTCAGATTTTTATAAGAGGCTGATTTAGACCAGAAACCAAGTATATTTTTGAATAAAACCAAAATCCCAAACCAAAACTTAAATTTATAGTGAACATTTGACAAGAAGCATTGTTGAAATGCCCTCTTTAGCCAATCTCTTTTGGAAAACGTTAGCAATTACTACGTAGATTTTATTGTGTTGCTTTTAAGCTTCAAATTACCCTCTTTGGTCATTGATTTTCAGAATGTGCATTCTTTAGCTCTTTGATTCAGAAGATTTGGAGGGTGGAGTGGAAGTTGAAGCTATGAGCAGCTGTGATCAAGCCCTTCTCCACAGAGGCCCCTGGTATCTGGAGAGCAGCTTGAAATAGCTCTCAGCTAGCTTTCTGGGCTTCCACCTGCACAGAACCTCTGTCGGAGGGGCTCTGTCCTGGGTAGTAAGGCTTTCAGGATAACAGCCCCAGTTTCTGGGTGGTGTGCTTCTCCAAAGTAAGGACTAAATGAATACAGTCAGAGGGAAAATCCTGTCGGTGGTCTTCAGAGGCAACCCTAGACCTTGGAAAAACTGTACCTTAGTGACAGTGTTTTGTTCAGTGTTTGTGGATTATTTTTGTGAAGTGCTTTTCCTTTCTCAGCCCCACTTGATGTCTTCGCTCTTCCTCAGTACTCTGGAATTCGTGTGTCTCCTCTCTTCCTAAAATGTATGAAAACTTCTCAGTGCTAGGGCTCTGAGGGTCATCTTGCAAAGAAAGTTGAGGGGACGAGGAGGGAGGGAGAGAGAAATAGAAAGAGAGACCAAGAGGGAGAGATATTTAACCCCCCAAAAGGTTACACTTTTTGTAACACCCAAAAGGTGTTTCACTTTGTTAATGTCTGTGGAATTTGTGGACCACAGAAGGGTATAGTTTTCTTAAAAACAAAACAAACAAACAAACAAACAAACAAAAACCTGTATTATCATGTCAGATACAGGGAGTGATGGAGCAGCTCATAGGAAAACACTGCTTTTCTGGAATTGCTACAATTCTGGAATTGTAGAAAGGGAAGGAATATCTCCCATACTTTTATATTGTTGTTATTGATCAAATATTCTTTTCTTTGGGAAATTTCTATCGGCCAAGACTATTGACCTCATAGTTTGTATATGATCTCCTTTAGAAATGGCATTAATATGCAGTAACATAGAATGTGGTTATTTTCCTATTATCCGAAGAAATGATGCTGTAACAAGGAAGTGCGTCCTTTATGTTCAAACAAAGCAAAACAAAAGCTTAGATAGCAGTTCAAAAATACCCTGTGATAGGATAGAAAGCCTTAGTCAGCGAGGCCTGGCTGTGCGTTTGTCCCCCACCAGACACTTTTTTCCTGTGTGCACTGGGTTCTTTCACTTTCCTGATCTGCTTTCCCACCCATGAAAGGAAGGAAAGCAAGTGTAAGATGAGTGCATTCTTGGGCTTGAAGATCACCTGATGATCTGGTTAGAATGCAGGTTCTGATTCATCAGGTCTGTGGTGGGTCCTGGAGTCTGCATTGCTAGCAAACTTCCAGGTGGTTCTGGTCCACACTTTAGGTAGCAAAGTACTAGGTCAGTTTCCCAAAGCTAGCTGCGCATGGGACTCGCCTTCAGTGGCTGTATTTTTGTGTTTCATCTTTAGGGAGTCTATTCAGTGTGTCCGCATTAGAACTTAGCAATCTTTATTTTTGATATTTTTGACACTCATGACAGGATTCTATGGCAGCCGCCAGTATTTGGGAATTATTGCAGTAGCCATTCTGGCTCCATTAGAACCACCTCAGAAGATTTAAAAACAAATACCGGTGCCTGGATCGCACCCAGACCTATTAAAACAGAATCTTTGAGGGGTGAGGCCTGGAATGAGTAACTCCTGGGGCCCCTTCCAATTCTCCTCAATCTTCATCCCCATTAAATATGGAATCAAAATTGAGAGCAACTCATAATGATTCCTACTGGGCCATTGTGAATCAGGGTCTTGTGATTTATTTTTTGACCTCCTTCTAACCCTTCAGGGAAGAGTACTTGTTTTATTTCATGTCTATCTCTGAGAAAACACTGAATGGTCTTTAAAAGAATAGGAGATGTTTCAAGGCTTAGCCTCTTGCAGAGATTCTCTTGAGAATCTGCTCATGTGTAGAATTACAGCTTCTGAAATGCTGTACTAGACTGCTACCACCCAGTAGAGATAATGACCTGATTCTTAGGCCCCTCATGCAGGAACATAGTGCGTATTTGAATCATTTGGACAAGAAATGCATGCAAACATCTTCAAAGACTGAAACAGTCTGGATCCCAAGAAGGTTGAATTTTCCAGAATTCATGGCTCTTGGTGTGCCAAGAGTTGTGAGGACAAATCAGAACTGGTTTCCCTAGCAAGATTGGTTGATAAATATCTTAATCTGTTTGAGCTACTCTAACAAGATGTCATAAATCTGGTGGCTTCTTTATTTTATTTCTCACAATTCTGGAGGCTGGAAGTCCGAGATCAAGCATGGTTGGGTTCTAGTGAGAACTCTCTTCCTGGTGGCAGACAGCTGACTTCTTATTGTATCCTCACAATGTGGAGAACAGCAGAGAAGGCAGACTATCTTGTGTGTCTTACAAGGGCACTAATCCCATTCATGAGAGACTTCACCCTCATGACCTTGAATCCTAACCACATCCCTAAGGTTCTACCTCCTAATGCCTTCACATGAGGGCTAGGGTTTCAACATATGAATTTTGGAAGGACGCAAACATTCAGTCCAGAACAATGAGGGTGGTGGTGGTCACCAAGAATTCTGAGCAATTAACTTAATAGCTTTGTGTTTCCAAAACTTCTTAACTGGTCTCACTTTCAAGATTTGCAACTCATCACCTTTGTGGAGAAGTTATCTCTCGGTTGCCAGGTTGCTTTCCCCACCATTAAAAAATATATATTTTTAGATGTTTATTTATTTTGAGAGAGATAGAAACAGAGCATGAATGGGAGAGGAACAGAGAAAGAGAGAGACACAGAATCCGAAGCAGGTTCCAGGCTTTGAGCTGTCAACACAGAGCCTGATGCAGGGCTCAAACCCACGAACCGTGAGATCATGACCTGAGCCAAAGTCAGACGCTTAACCAACTGAGTCACCCAGGCACCCCACTCCACCATGTTTTAAAGCCAAAAGAAATTAAAAATTTTCAGGAAACAATTTTAATTAATTTGCTATCCTGTTATTAATGTTTGTTAATAATACCAGATTTCACATTCACTAAAACAATAATTTTTATGAGTATAGGAAATGGAACAGTTGTGTGAATGTTTCAGATTCACAAATTATATTTCAATTAACAAATAGACAAATATCCCAAGGAAGATCCTGGACAGTCTATTTAGTATTTATCAGTTTTCATCTAATTTAACCTTTGACATGAAAAGGAAATCTGTTTCCCCGTCTTTTGTCCCCACCCCTCTCCTCCTAATATTTTGTTTTGTAGTTTAGTGTATTTAGTGTATTTCAGTGATAAATACAATTTTTATAGGTTCTGGTTTGCAGGGTCACTATTTAAATATCTATGTCCTTTTTCTAGTTCATTGCTTGTACACACATATACAGAACTCACACATAGGATGCTCTGTCTGCATATATGACACAATTGTACAAGAATCTTGTACATAATAAATAATAACAATTATTAGTTAATAAAGACTTTTTGCTCCAATAGTTGATTTATAACGATTTTTCGTTCATTACTCTATTTCATCTCCATAAACTACCCAGAGTGGTAGGTACTGCTGTCTCCAGCTTGTGTGTGAGGAAACCAATAACCTAATAAAAACTCCCCAGGTTTTCTGGAGTAGCTCCCTTGGGAGTATTGAGAAGGGATCCGAGTGTTGGCAGAAAGTTTGGGAACAGGGCTCTTTGTGGTAATTTGATTGTTATGAATATTTACTAGTTGATAACTTGTTATATGAAGTACCTAGCACTGTGGCTATTTTCTCAATTACAATTTTATAAAACCTTCAGAAATGAGAAAAGCAGTTCTTATGCTTGTCCTCCATAAACCCAGAGCACATATCGCTAATGTGCAATTGTTAAGACCTTGAGGTAAGGGCTAGTGAACACAGAGTTACTTCACGCTCTGATGGTCTAAATGGATAATATCAAACTTGAAGCATAAAGATGAATGGACGCCATATTTCCTAGACTATTTGTTAATCTTTAAGTTGTTTAAAAAAACTCTTCTGAGTTGTTAGGTCTGATTGAATCTGTAAGTGAATACTCAAATGTGTAGCTGGTAAATATCTGAATAGTCCATATTCTATGTTTATTGGTTAAAATCAAGTATATATTATAAAAAATGGGATCGATTCCAATTTCTGTGGAGTTTTGTTTTTCCTCTGAACAACTCTGCTTTCAAGCTAATATGACAATCCTCCCTCCTGTGAGTTGATTTAGGACTTCATTCTTAGACTTCCTACTTTTCTATTCCAGCAAAAGAAAAAAAAAAGACACAATTCTACCTAAAAAAGTTTGAATCTGCAAATATCTCAGGCAAGAATTAGAATGTAGAGAACCTCTGTTGTAGTTGCTGCTCCTGAAGAATCTGGTCTCGATGAGTCTCTGACTCATCACGGAAAGGAGTTGTTTTCCAGATTAGAGAAAATGGGTACGATAATCTGTAGGTAACAGGTAGATGATCTGTCCCGATGCCTAGCACAGAGTTTGGGCTCTGCTAAAGGTTGCTTTGATTTTGTTATTCCATGGAGTTACTAGAGTATAAGTGAAGTAATATATCAACAATAAATGAATGATCATAGCTAGGCCCTTCTGAGCTGGAGTCTTAATTTTCTCATTATTGAAAATGGTATGATGGGAGCAGTTTAATATTTTTAATAGCAGAGTAAACTAGGAACAGTTAGAGCTCCTAATCCAAAGCCTAACAAATGTCTTGAAAACAAGTCCGTTTATGACAGAGGGAGGTCTGCAAGACTTTGGGGCTGTTTAGGGTGTTGTGAAATAGAACTCTTCCTTCAGGGTATAAAACTGATTTAATGGGTCCTGACTAGCACACCAAAAAATTGAGATAGAGTTAAAAAAGAGGACCTCTCGTGGTAAGTGTTTCCTGAGAAGTTGTTTTTTAGTTATGTGTTTGTGTAGGTGTATGTGTGCACCTGTGTAAACATGTTTTGAGAGACTATGTAAAATTAATTTCTTACTATGAGCTTCAACTTAAAAAAAGTTTGAAAAACACTGGTTTGATTAGTTTCTTGGGGAGAGAAAGCCTCCCTCAGTAGGACTTTTCATGTTTATGGTAGTTCGTTTTTAGAACCTTTGGTTTCTGTTTCCTGGGATACAGGCAATTATTTCAATCAATAAATAATTACTATACTGCAACTTGTGTGGGCACAGTAGGCACAAAATTTAGAATCCTGAGGACTATATTATCCAAGAAGTTTTTTTTTTTTAAAATTTTTTTTTCAACGTTTTTATTTATTTTTGGGACAGAGAGAGACAGAGCATGAACAGGGGAGGGGCAGAGAGAGAGGGAGACACAGAATCGGAAACAGGCTCCAGGCTCTGAGCCATCAGCCCAGAGCCTGACGCGGGGCTCGAACTCACGGACCGCGAGATCGTGACCTGGCTGAAGTCGGACGCTTAACCGACTGCGCCACCCAGGCGCCCCTCCAAGAAGTTTTAAAGTAGCATATGTAAAGTATTTAGAGAGGCAGTGCATACTAAATTTCATGATATCAATTATATAAAGAGATCTCACATGAATACATTAATTCCTGTGTTTATTGATATAGTCAACCAACAAGCAAACATCTACTATGTGCCAGGCACCATGTTAGGTACAGGGGGATAAAATGGGACCAAAATGGATATAGGCTTTGTCCTTATAGAGCTTACACCCCAACAGGCAGATATGCATTCATTGTATCATAACACAAATAGGTATAAAATTGTAACTGTGATAAGGGCTGTGAGGAAGAGGTGCATTATGTCTGAACTATTAGGGATGATGTAGTCAGAAGGTCAGGGAAAGATTTACTGAGGTCATGACAATTGAGTTAAGATCTAACTAACTGCAGGTGTCAATCATATAAGTAAGGAAAAGACTGGTGTTTAGGCAAAGAGAATGACAAGTTAAAAGACCCTATGATGGGAGAGAACTTGAAGCTTACAAAAACATAAGAAAAATCAGGGTAGAGGACATGAATCAATTTGAATTTTGGAAAGACCTCTTTGGCTTCAGTATGGACAATCCATTGAAAAAAATCTCAGGGTTGGTGTAAAACAATTGGGTAGCTGTTGGAGTGATCTAGGGGAGAGATAATGGAAGCTTGGATTTGGGAGATGATAGCGAGGATCCACAGAAATGGAGAGATTTGAAGAGATAAAATTAATAGGATTTGGTCATGGATTAAGTACAAGGATAATGAGAAGGATGTTGAAAGATGGCTCCAAGATTTCTGGCTTACATAATTTCATGGATGGTGATCCCATTGTCTAAGATAGGAAACACTGGAAAAGCACCTGATTTGGGGGAATGAAAGGTCATGGACCTATTATATTGAGGTCCACTAAAGATATCTAAGAGGATATCTATGTCAACTTGGATATCAAGATCTAGAGTTTATAAAAGAGGTCTGGTTTGAAGATATAAACTAATGAGTTATGGAATCTATGGAGACAGGTGAAGTATAAGAGGAACTGATGTGGAGAAACTCTAGTATCTACTTACTGGATAAAGAATGTTGAGCCTGCAAAGGAAATGGAGGGCTGTTCAGAGAACCAGGGGACAGTCATTTTATGAAAGCTAAAGATTGAAAAATTTTAAGGAGTGGTTACCAGGGCTTCTGAATTGTCAAGTGAGATGAGTAAAAAGCATCCTTTGGATTTGGTAACATGTAGAGGCTGTTGGTGATCTTGTTTGTCCTGGAGTGGTAAGGAAAAAACTAGATAGGAGTGAGTTGTATGAATAGGAGCTAAGAATATGGAACCAATGGGAACACACAACTTTTTTGGAAAGTTTGTCCAGCGAGGGGTTGGAGACAGATATGGTGGTAGTCAGAGGGGGATGTAGGCTAAGTGGTACTCATAGAATGTGTCTGGTTCTGAAAGGTTTTGATAGGTAAAGGGATGGGGGAAAAGTGTTTCAAGTGGACAATAGGCATCATGAGTGAGTATATTTTGGGGCCATAATGAGAAAACTGACTTAATTGTAATAGTAGAGACTTTAGGAGTAATAAGAAATATGTTTGTATAGGTAGGGAGGGTATAGCTGGATTTTATTTAAAAAAAAAAAATTTTTTTTAACGTTTATTTATTTTTGAGACAGAGAGAGACAGAGCATGAATGGGGGAGGGTCAGAGAGAGAGAGGGAGACACAGAATCTGAAACAGGCTCCAGGCTCCGAGCTGTCAGCACAGAGCCTGACGCGGGGCTCGAACTCACGGACCGCGAGATCATGACCTGAGCCGAAGTCGGCCACTTAATCGACTGGGCCACCCAGGCGCCCCAGGGTATAGCTGGATTTTAGAAGGCTTTCTAAATCTGAGAGGCAATTTGATGATGTAAGCACTTGGGAGTCTATATTTGGATGAGGAGTAGTAGGATGATGGAGGCAGGAATTCAGGAGAGACAGTGAACATTAGTGTCAAAAGTAAGATCAGTTGAGTCAGGGAGACCACATAGCTGAATGGACTGCCACTGTTGCCTCATCATGAAGTAGACGGCATATGGATTAGCAAGAGTAAACTGATTAGACCCCAGCCTGGGCTAAGAGGAGAAAAGTTAATTTTTGGTGATCATATTATATTTATTTATACTTGATGCTATACATAAATGAAAATGTCATATATTTATAGAAGAATTTATTTATACTTTATGAAGCATTTTTGTAGGAATAAGCTCATTTTAATCTCTACTACAACCACCCTATGTATAAAGGAAAGGTATTCCGATTCTCATAGCTAAGGTTCATTTCAAATGCCACAGTTTCCCTAAAACTTCTGAATCTTTGGTCCTTCTTCTTCCATGTGTTTTCTTAAATTTTTTTTTTTCAACATTTATTTATTTTTGGGACAGAGAGAGACAGAGCATGAACGGGGGAGGGGCAGAGAGAGAGGGAGACACAGAATCGGAAACAGGCTCCAGGCTCTGAGCCATCAGCCCAGAGCCTGACGCGGGGCTCGAACTCACGGACTGCGAGATCGTGACCTGGCTGAAGTCGGACGCTCAACCGACTGCGCCCCCCAGGCGCCCCCCATGTGTTTTCTTTTAAATTTGAGGGAATTAATTTATTAGTGGTAACACACACAAATTTTAAGTGTACAGTTCAATTACTTTTGACAAATGTGTATACTTGTGTAGCTTATACCTCTACGAAGATAGAGAACAATGACCTCCCCCAAAAAGTTCTTTTTGACTCTTTCCTATTAGTCTCCCTCCCATCCCCTTTAGCAATCATTGTGCTGATCCCTATCACCATAGATTAGCCTTGCCTGTATTTAAACTTCATATAAATGAAATGATAGCTTCTAGCTATCATTATAATGTTTATCAGACTCACCCATGCTGTTGCATGTGTGAGTAGTTTGTTCCATTTTAGACCTGAGTGGCTTTTCTTGTAGGACTATGTCACAATTTTTAATCCATTCTCTTGCTGATGGACATTTACCTTGTTTTCAATTTTTGACTGCTATGAATAAATCTGATGTGAACATTTTCCTTACAAGTCTTTTTGTTAACATATGTTTTTGTTTCACTTGAGGAAATGCCTAAGAATGAAATTTCTTGGTCATGGTTAAATATTTAACTCTACAAGAAACTATTTTTCAAAGTGATTGTTCTATTTTCTATTCTCATTAGTATTTTATAAAGAGTTGCAGTTGTTTCACACTCTCATCAACATTTTGTCCTATTAGCCTTTACAGCCACTCTAGTGGTTGAGTGATGCATCATTGTGCTTTTAATTTGTATTTCCCTGCTGCCTGATGATGGTGAGCATCTTATTCTTGTGGTTATTGGTCATTGTTTATCTTCTTTAGTGAAACGTCTGTTCGAGTTATGTGCCCATGTTGTTCACTGGGTCATTTGTCCTTTTGTAGGATTTTTTTTTGGTGTGTCCTGGATAGGAGTTCTTTTTCAGATATCTGTATTGTAAATATTTTCTTAGTCTATGGATTTCCTTTCCTTTTTTTTTTTTTTTTGAAAATGTCCTTGAATGAGCACTTGATTTTAATTTGATGGTGTCTAATGTATTTATTAACACTTTCTTTTACAGTGATTGCTATAGGAGTCTTATCTAAGAAATTCTTGTCTTCCTTAAAGTTGCAAATATTTTTTTCCTGTGTTTTCCTTTTAGTTTTCACCTTTGTATTTACGTCTATCACCCACTTTAAATTGTGTGTGTGTGTGTGTGTGTGTGTGTGTGTGGTGTGATGTAGCAGTGATGGTTCAACTTTTGTTCATGTGGACATACAGTTGTTTTAGCCAAGTTCATTGAAGAGACTTTTCTTTACCCATTAAACTGCTTTGGCATCTATGCAAAAAAACCAGTGGACCATTTTTATGAGGGTCTATCTCTGAAGTTTTTAATTTGCTTTATTGGTTGTATGTTTTCCCAGCTTGGTTCTTCTTTTTCAATTTTATTTTGGATTATTTTTGGTAATTCATATTTTCATAATATTTTATGACTACTTTGTCAACTACTGTTTTCACTGGGATTATATTGAATCTATAGATCAATTTGTAGAGAGTTGAAGTCTTAAAAAATATCCAGTCTTTCAATTCATGAACATGGCGTAGCTCTCCATTTGTTTAAGTGTCCTTTAATTTAACTAAGGAGAATTTTTTTAGTGTTCATTCTAGAGGCTTTGCACATCTTTCGTTAAATTTATTTCTAAGTATTTGATATCCTTCTAAGTGAAATTGTTTTTCACTTTGCAATTGTCTAATACTAGTATATAGAAACAAAATTAACTGTTATATTAGCTTTATTTCCTGCAACCTTATTAAATACACTTATTACTATTTTTTTAATGTTTATTTCTGAGGGGGGGTGGAGAGAGAGAATGAGAGCACAAGCAGAGAAGGGGCAGAGAGAGAGAGAGGAAGATACAGAATCCAAAGCAGGGTCCAGGCTCTGAGCTGTCAGCACGGAACCTGATAACAAGCTCAAACTCACAAACTATGAAATCATGACCTGAACTGAAGTTGGATGCTTAACCGACTAGCCACCCAGGAGCCTCACTAAATTCACTTATTAATTTTAGATGTTCCTTTAAATATTCCTTAGGACTTTCTCTGTAAACAATCATGCCACCTGCAAATAGAAAGTCATTATATCTTCCTTTCCAATATTTGTATCTTTTGTGTTTTTTCCCTTTTACTTTTTTTTTTTTTTTGGCCTTATTTCACTAGTTGGGCCACCAATAAAATGTTGAGTGTAAGCATTGAGAATATACATCCCTGACATTTTCCTGATCTTAAGGGGGGAGTTATTCAGTATTCCACCCTTAAGAATAATGTTAGCTCTAGATTTTTTAGTAGGTATCATCTGTCGGTTTGAGGAAGTTTCCTTCTTTTCCAAGGTTGCTCAGAGATTTTAATCATGAATGAGTGTGAGTTTTGTCAAATGCTTTTTTTTTTTTTGCATCTATTGAGAAACAATCGTATGATTTTTTTCTTTTATTCTATTGATGTGATGGATTACATTGATTGATTTCATAATGATAAATCAGCCTTACATTCATGAGACAAACCCTACTTGGTTATTATATATATATTGCTGAATTCTATTTGCCAATATTTTCTTCTGGAGTTTTGCAACCACATTCCTAAGATCTGTTTGTCAGTAATCTTTTTTTAACAGCCATTGTCAGATTTTGGTGTTATGATAATGCTGACCTCATAAAACAAGTTTAGATACAGGATACAAGAGTGTTGATTCATAGGAGCTCTTGTACCCCAATGTTTATAGCAGCACTTTCAACAATAGCCAAATTATGGAAAGAGCCTAAATGTCCACCAACTGACAAATGGATAAAGAGGATGTGGTTTGTATATACAATGGAATACTACTTGGCAATGAGAAAGAATGAAATCTGGCCATTTGTAGCAATGTGGATGAAACTGGAGGGTGTTATGCTAAGTGAAATAAGTCAGGCAGAGAAAGACAGATACCATATGTTTTTACTCATATGTGGATCCTGAGAAACTTAACAGAAGACCAAGGGGAGGGGAAGAGGGAAAAAAGTTACAGAGAGACAGAGGCAAACCATAAGAGACTCTTAAATACTGAAAACAAACTGAAGGTTGATGGGAGGTGGGGGAGAGGGGAAAGTGGGTGATGGGCATTGAGGAGGGCACCTGTTGGGATTAGCACTGGGTGTTGTATGGAAACCAATTTGACAATAAACTGTATTTAATAAAAAAATGAATTAAAAAAAGTTAAGAAATATTTCCTCATATACTTTCTGACAGAGTGTGTAATATTTGTATTATGTCTTATTTAAATATTTGAAGGGGGCCCCTATGGGGCTCAGTCAGTTAAACGTCCGACTTAAGCTCAGGTCATTGTCTCCCCGTTTGTGAGTTCGAGCCACACATTGGGCTCTGTGCTGACAGCTCAGAGCCTCGAGCCTGCTTTAAATTCTGTGTCTCCTCTCTCTCTCTGCCCCTTCCCTGCTCACACTCTGTCTCTCTCTCAAAAATAAATAAACAAAAAAATTAAATATTTGAAGGATTTCACTGAGTCTGGAGCCTTCTGGGCTAGTTTTTTTTTTTTAATAGATAGCAAGTATTAAGATTTTTCATTTATTTTTGTGCTTTTTAAGGTGTTTTTCTTATTCAGAAATTTTGTTCATCAAAGTTTTAAAATTAATTGGCAAAAAATTGTTTGCACTATACCTTTATTATCATTTGCTATCTGTAATATATCCAGTGATGTCTTCTCTTTTATTCTTAATGTTGGTAACTTGTCTTTTCACTCTCATTCTCTTTTTTTTAAATTATCAGACTTGTTAGGAGCTTATCATTTTTATTAATGTTTCCACAGAATTAATTTTGACTTTGTCAAGGTTCACTTTTCTTTTTTTAAAAAAAATTTTTTAACGTTTATTTATTTTTGAGACAGAGAGAGACAGAGCATGAACGGGGAGGGTCAGAGAGAGAGGGAGACACGGAATCTGAAACAGGCCCCGGGCTCCGAGCTGTCAGCACAGAGCCTGACATGGGGCTCGAACTCACAGACTGTGAGATCATGACCCGAGCTAAAGTCGGATGCTCAACCAACTGAGCCACCCAGGCGCCTCAAGTTTCACTTTTCTTTGAATACTTTCTATTTTATTGATCTGCATTCTGGTCTTTGTTTCCTCATACTTAATTTGGGTGTAATAGCTTTTCTAATTTCTTCATATAAAAGTTTAGATAACTGATTTTAAAACTTTCATCTTTTAAAAATATAAACATTTAAAATGAGAAATTTCTCCCTAAGTATTGCTTCAAGTGTATCCCACAAACTTTGATGTGTTGTTACTTCATTAACGTCCAGTTAAAAATATCCTCTAAATTTCTTTTGATTTCTTCTTTGACCCATTTCTTCTTCTAGACCCAGTCTAGAAAGGAATTGGGTAATATCCAATAGTGTAGATTTTTTTAGATAATTAAAAAAACCCCACCTCATTCCTAATTTAATTGCTTTGAGGTGAGACTATATCCTCTGTGATTTCCATATTTTGAAATTTATTGACTTCATTTTTGTGGCTCAAAATCAGATCTGTCTGGGTAAAAGTTACACGTGCACTAGAGAAAAATGTGTGTTCTGTAGCATTCTGTAGAGTATTCTATGAATGTCAGTTAGCTAGAGTTAGTTGATAGTGTTGATAGTGTTTAAATATTCTATATCCTCAATCATTTTTACAGCTGGTTGTTCTGCCAGTTGATGTGGGAGAGAGTAAACATTCCCTTTTTATTGTGAAATTGTTGAATTCTCCTTTTTTGTTATGTCATTTTTATCTTTCATGTATTTTGAAGCTCTTTCATTACTTTTGTATACATACTTTTATATACAATTGAGACTGTTATGTCTTCCTAATGAATTGACCCTTTTGCTATTATTAATTTTTCCTTTTCATCTCTATTATTCTTGTCTTTTGCATTAATATAGCCACATTGGGTTTCTTATGCTTAGTGTTTGTGTAGTGTATGTTCCCCACACTTTCACTTTCAACTTGTTTATGTCTTTATTATTTATTTTTTTAAGTTTATTTTTTTTTTGTTTTGAGAGAGAGAAAGAGAGAGAGAGAGAGAGAGAGTGCATGTGGGGGAGGGACAGAGAGAGAGGGAGAAGAGAGAGAATCCTAAGCAGGCTCTGCACTGTCAGTGGGGAGCTCAGTGCAGGGCTTAAACCCATAAACTATGAGATCATGTCCCAAGTTGAAGTCAATGTTTAACTGAGCCACCCAGGTGCCCCTAAGCTTAAAGTCTTAAAATCATAAGTTAATTTCTCTTTTTAGTATGCTATTTTGAATATGAGTTCGAGAGAGATTTCTTTGGTAGATATTTTGAATTTTTGAATTATAGTATTCCCTTAAAAATGTACTCTTTTTATTTTAGTTATTTATTTATTTTTCAATGTTTATTTTTGAGAGAGAGAGAGAGCGTGAGCATGAGCTGGGGGGCGGGGAGGCAGAGAGAGAGAGGGAGAGAGAGACATAGAGAATCCCAAGCAGGCTCCACACAGTCAGCATAGAGACCAATGCAGGGCTCGATCTCACAAACCCTGAGATCATGACCTGAGCTGAAATTCAGAGTCAGATGCCTAACTGCCTGAGCCACCCAGATGCCCCTAAAATTTACTCTTTTAAAATATTTATTTTAGGGGCGCCTGGGTGGCGCAGTCGGTTAAGCGTCCGACTTCAGCCAGGTCACGATCTCGCGGTCCGTGAGTTCGAGCCCCGCGTCAGGCTCTGGGCTGACGGCTCAGAGCCTGGAGCCTGTTTCCGATTCTGTGTCTCCCTCTCTCTCTGCCCCTCCCCCGTTCATGTTCTGTCTCTCTCTGTCCCAAAAATAAATAAACGTTGAAAAAAAAAATTAAAAAAAAATTTATTTTAAAAATAGTATTTTAGGGGTGCCTGGGTGGCTCAGTCGGTGAAGCATCTGACTTCAGCTCAGGTCATGATCTCACGGTTTGTGAGTTCTAGTTCCGTGTCAGTCTCTGTGCTGACAGCTCGGAGCCTGGAGCTGCTTTGGATTCTGTGTTTCCCTCTCTCTCTCTGCTGCTCCCCTACTCTCACTCTGTGTCTTTCTCTCAAAAATGAATAATAAACATTAAAAAATATTTTATTTCTATATTTTAATATTATTCTAATTTTGTTTCACTATAATGTTAACATATTTATCATCTGATTTACAAAATTGCTAAAGGTGCTGCCTAAAACTGTAAGATTTTCAATCAAGGTTGATACCAAAAGATATTATTTTTGTATTAATTTTTATACCTAATGCAAAACCACTTCTCTATGTAAAATAGATCAGAGATATTCCTTTTATTTAGAATAATGATAGTTTCCAAATTCTGTGTAAAATGTGGTTGAAAAGAATATCTTTGAATAATTTTATTTAAAAAAAGACTCTTCTGTTATTTTAAATTAGACTTCTCAAGATCAATCTCATGGACAAAATTATATGTCAAAATTATAATAGAATTTTTGGAGGAGTCATACAAGTTTGCTTCAATATTATCAAGTTCATTTTCTTAGTCTGTGGAGAAGTGACTGTAGCCCTCGTCTTAATAAATTAATCTGTGTAATTATTATAGTCACTAACTTTTATTTAATGTTAATCATACTTGTTCTTCATAGCTTAGAATATACTTGAATGCAAAGAGGTATTATAAACTGGCTTCTCTTCAATGGGGTTTTTGTTTGTATGCAAATCTTGTACTTATTGCAGATCTCATTTGATAATCACGCTGAACTGACTATGTCAATCTCCAGAATAGGTTTTGTTATTGGTACCACAACAAACCATTGTTGCGTTGGTCTATCTATGAATTTGTCTTTTCATTTCCTTGAAAGAAGTACATTGTTAAATGCAGATAAAAAACTTCCTTTTCCTTCTTTCTTCTTTAGAATCGAGTTTCTTACTGGGAAACGCCCAGATTGTGGATTGGCCAGTAGTTTATAGTAATGACGGTTTTTGCAAACTCTCTGGCTATCATCGAGCTGACGTCATGCAGAAAAGCAGCACTTGCAGGTAGGTCCTAGAAGAGCTCAGGAATCGTCTCTGAAGTGTAACTAAATGTTGACTGTGATTCATGGCTACACTTGCAGGAGTCCCTCGCTTGTCCCTGGTTTTCCTTCCTGAGGTTTTGTTTCCCGTGGTTTCGTGCTTCCCATGGTGTATTACCCCCAGTTAACTACTTTCAGAAGCAGATGCTCCTCCTTCTGATGCAATGTCACGTCCAGAGTAGCCTAACACTACCTCCAGATGCCAATGTCATTCACCTCACTTCATCTCATTATATAGGCATTTTCTCATCTCAAATCATCACAAGAAAGGTGAGTGCAATAGAATAAGGTGTTTTGGGAGAGAGATAGACCACGTTCACATAACTTTTATTACAGTATATTGTTATAATCGTTCTATTCTATTATTACTGTTATTGATCTCTCCCTGTGCCTAATTTATAAGTTAAACTTTATCATAGGTATGTATGTCTAGGGAAAAAACAGTTTATACAGTATTAGGTCCTATCTGCAATTCCAGGCATCCACAGGGGTTGGGGGAGGGGTTTGGGAGAGGGTCTTGGAACATATCCTCCCCAGATAAGGGGAAGCTCCTGTCTTAGACTCACTGTGATGTTGTGGTTTATAATAGGAAATATATATTTGGTATCTGACACAGTTCCTGGCACAGGTCTCTTAAAACTCTTGGAATTTTCTGTGATCAGAGAAATAAAAGTGTCTTTTGTTATGTTAATGGCGACTTTCGGAAGGCCCTTAAGTAACCTTAGTGTGGAGGCTGTTGCCATGGGAACCATCTAGGTGCTAGGAGGGTGGAAACTTTCAGTACTCCTGCTCCTCAACTTCTCAGCCTCTAGGGAAGGGATGGCCCGGAGGCTGAATTAATTGCCAATGGTCAGGGATTTAATCAGTCTGGACTGTGTAGTGTAGCAGCCACAAGGACACAAAAGGACAGGGTTGGTGAGCGTGTGGAGGGCCTGGGAGAGCAGCGCACCTGGAGATGGAACTCTGTTTTTCCACCATACCTTGCCTGTGCACCTATGTCTTTGGTCTGGCTGTTCCTGAGTTATATCCTTTTATAGTAAACCAGTGATCTAGTAAAGAAAAGATTTCTCTGAGCTCTGTGTGCTGCTCTAGCAAATTAAACAAACCCACGAAGGTTGCGGAAACGTCCAGTCTGTAGCCGGTAGGTCAGAAATACAGGTACCAACCTGTGCTTTCAATTGGTGTCTGGAGTTGGGGGGTGGGGGGTGGTGTGGTAGGACTGAATCTTATGCTGTATCTCCAGGTAAGTGTCGGAATTGAGTTGAATTGTAGGACAGCTGTAACTGAACCAACATGAGTTTGCTCCTTGGTGAGTCAGAAACTACCTGATGGAGTTGTCATGCAAACAAAACTTTATTCGCAGCAAATAAGGAGATACGGGGGAATGGCTTCCAAAGCCTCCCCAGAGCAAGGGTGAATGGATTCCTTTTATTTAGGATTAGGATGAGTATTTAGACAGGGAAGCCTTGTCATTGTATGTAGAAGCGGGCATAACATCGTGCATGCGTCTTAAGGAAACGTGCCTGTCCACACGTTGTATGTTATGTAGATGAGCCTTGTGGTCCTCCTTGGGTGGAGATTTTATACTATAATGAGCTAAATGTAGTTGTCGGTCATTCTAGAGGTCACTCCATGGTCCATCTGTGCAGGTGTGAGTCTGAGGTTAAGCTCAAATGCTCTAGGCCGTCCTGGCTGCTGGAGGTCTTGTCAGGGCAGTGGCTGTCACTAGTAGGGTGGTTTCACTTTCCTTTTGCCGGAGTTAAGAGATAAGCTGGAAAGAAAAGCTTAAGGAAAAATGTGGGACAAAGTTCGGTGCATATAAGCAGGTGGGCAGTAAAGGTCGGGTCTTGGGGTCTAGCTGGTGATACAACCAGCTGGTGTCCCAAGAATTGTTTGTTGGTGTGGAGACTTGTTGCCACCCATCCTCCCCCATTGGTGCTAGAATCTGTCTACACTCACAAACAAAAACTGTAGGACAGTACAAAAGCAGGAAACTGTATTAGAATATTAAGGAGACTAAATTGTTAATGCAAACATATAGTTTAAGAGCCACTGGGGAGAACTTGTGCAAAGAAAAAGATTTTCCCATATCTGTAAATCTACTAATTCTTTCCAGAAATAGTTTTTGAATACTTACAATGAGCCATGAATTATTCTCAGGTGCTGAGTGATCAAAGGAGCGTCCCGTATCAGGCAACCACTGATGGCATCAGCACTTCTTGAGCTGCTAAAACTGTCTTGAACAGAGTAGAGTAAACAGCCCCCAACCCCGTAGGACATAATTCAGGAACATTTAAAGAACATCGAGGGGCACCGAGCCTGGAACCCGCTTCGGATTCTGCGTCTCCCTCTTTCTCTGCCCCGTTCACTCTCTGTCTCTCAAAAATAAGTAAACATGAAAAAAAAAATTAAAGAACGTCAAAATGAAGTTTTTACATCTTGAGTAAATCACATCTACTTGGTAATGTTGATACATTGTAACTTGCTATTTTGTTTGGCTTATGTAAAACAGAATCTGACATTTATATTATTTATTACAATTCTTTCTAAAATATGCCATATTTGTGAGTTTAAAGAGAGTATTATGAAAAAAAAAGGTCATATAAAAGAAAGGAAATTCTATAAAGGGAACCAATTTAGATCCTAAAACTTTTTCACAGTATTTCAGTAAGGCCAGATGGGATGTTTTTTACTGGAGATAATTTCTCTTCAAAGTTCTCACTTAACTAAGCACCGAAATCATGTTACTTTGGAACTGTAAGGGATTTGAATTATTGTCTACTCCACATCCTTTGTTTTTCACAAAAGAAAACTGAGGGAGGGTTATGTTAAGGGACTGGCCCGGGGAAATACAGGGATTTCTTTATCTTTTTTTCCTGTATATTTATGCTAAAAACATATACAATACACTATATATTCTGCATCTTCAAGGAAGCCAGGGATTCATCTTATACCAGTGAGTGTAAACCTGACTACATGTAGGAATCATTTGGAGGGATTTTGTGTAACATAGATTCCCAGACCTCACCTCTGGGAATCACCTACTGAATCAGCATCACCTAAGTTGGGAGGTAGGAACAGGTACCAGTACCCTTAACCATCGGCTCAGATGATTCTGAGTTTAGCCAGGTTTGAGAAATAATCTGTTCAAACTTCTTCCTTCACTTATCTTGTCCCTACAATCTTTTTTCTCTCTAAAGTTATTTTCATATTCGGTCTTCACTCCCAGGTCTGAAATTGGTAAGCAAGAGTGATGGAAAACTGTGCTCCCCTTCCCCCCCCACTGAGAGACTGCCTTTGGTAGCACTGATGTCTTCGTGCCTTTTTCATCCACTGGATGAATGTGAGCTCCTAGGATGCCATTGCACTAAGGTGTGTGTTTTAAGTTCTGGGAGGTTGAGGTCTGTATTGAGCTTCTCTGTTTCCTTATGTCTCAGCAGGCTTGTTAGGAAAAGGTTAGTTTTATGGTAGACGTTACTTGTAGAACAGGCTCTATAGAGAGTTCCAGGGACTGTAGATGCTCTCATGCCCATTTCCTCTTTTTGGACTGTGGACATCCCATCATTATGTCATGCCTGTTTCAGATGCCATTTTCTACCTGAAGTTATTTATGGTTCCCTCAGCGAGATGTGGTTTTGCTCCTCTGACTCCCTTTTGGTTCATTATTTGGCATCATCATCTGGCCTTCAACTAGCTTTCCTTATCCCTTGGGGTTTCATCGCTATTGCTTTTGTCATTTTAGAGACATATTGCCCTTCGTATCTGAATATATTGTAAAGTCCTGTACCCATCTGTCTTTGATTCCACGTATCTGCCTCGACTTTTATCCTGTTTTCTTTGGCATGTGAGGTCTGTCCTACAAAAGGGTTTATTAAAACAAATGGTTGCAGCATATTCTCTCCCGTAGAAGAATAGCTTTTTAACTCCTGCCACCAGTGTCAGATTATAAGTGCCTTTAAGGTAGGCATTTCATCTCCTTCACTTTTGTACGCACTAAGGACACAGCTCAGTGTTTTGCATTTGTCTTTGCTGAATTAGATGGCTCACTTTGCAACAAACCCTAACCTAGGTCTCATGTGCTTCTGTGGTCCCAAGAGTTATGGTATTCGAGGTGGTAAGAGAGCAGAGGGCTTTGGATTGGGTTATGCTTTTTCACTGTGGGAAGAAGTATGCAAACCTTCCCCCAGCTCTTTCTTCACTGTTAGAGATGGCATTTTCAAAATGATAATATTCTCTTTTAGAAAAGAACTTAAAAAAATTTTTTTTAATGTTTATTCACTTTTTTTTGAGAGAGAGAGAGAGAGAGAGAGAGAGAGAGGGAGAGCAACAGACACCCAGGCACCCCTTAAATAACTTTCTTTTTAAAAAAATTTGTTTTGAGAGATAGAGACCAAGCAGGGGACGGGCAGAGAGAGATTCCCAATCAGTCTTGTGCTGTCAGTGCAGAGCCTCAGGTGGGGCTCGATCCCACGAACCCTGAGATCATGACCTGAGCCGAGATTAAGACACGGACGCTTAATGGACTGAACCACCCAGGGGCCTCTCAAAGTACTATTCTTATGTAAACAATTATTACTTGATTGCATGAAACACCCCGTGTGTTTTGCTAACCTAGAAATCGCAACCAGTTTAATGCCTTCGTGGAACAATGAAGACTAGCATCTGATATATGAGCAGATGATATTTGAGCCTTATCAGGTTTTCTTATAGGCATAGTTGATTTTAATGTACTCTGCTTCTAAACCTCTTTGTCCCTTTAAAAAATTAAACTCTACTCATTTTATGTTTACTGCAGCATTTTTTAGAAGAATGAAGTCCTGGAAATAGTTAAAATGTCCAGTCGTAGGTTTGTTAAAAAATATTATGGCAAAGCCAAACTTTCTAAATCATATGTTGGAAGGATAAGACACTGAAAGAAGCTAACAACATATTTTTTAAGTAAAAAAAAAAAATGAACTGACCAACCAATCAACCAACAACAACAACAAAAAGGTTACAGAATAGTATCTGTATTATGATTCTGATTTTTTTTACATATGGCTTTTTTCTATTTCCAGTATAAATCTATAAAAGCCTTTGAATATTATACACAAGGAAACGAGAAGGAAAGGCAAAAATTATATACACATTTAGAAACACATTGTTAACGCTAAAAGTTATTATAGAGTTTGGAATCACTGAATTCCAGTTGGAGATAACTAACTTGATACTGAGGATAGCCTTGCAAATATTTCAAAGAATTTTACTGAGTTTCATAATGACAAATGTTAGGCAAATGTAACAGAATAAGAAACTACAAGTCAGTGGGCATCTGTTTGTGAAGAAAATATACGTCATTTTATATGCTGAAACAATAAACCATCTTTTTATACAGCTTTCATTAGATGGATTAAAGTATTTTAAAATAATCAAACATGAATTGTTTGAGAAAATGAAAAACTGTTCATTGTGATTTTGCAATATCAAGAAGCTAATATTTAGTTCTTCTGCTTTCTTGTTTCTCTTTGTCCTTCTCAGTCTCCCATTAGACAAGGTGCAACAAATTAACTACTAAACTAAACATACTCCTCAGTTTCTCCCCATAGTATTGTGATCCTTCTGGGCAAAGTCTCCCTTTTATTTTATTTCTTTTTCTTGTCTTTGATTTCCTTTCCCCTTCATTCCACCCCCTTCCTTTTCCATAGCTATTCATTGTAGCATGTTTATTGTGTGTCTTTCGGATCCATCTTCTGTTGTTTATTAAATAAGTATATTCTTGAAGTGATGTTACTTTGTGTGTGTTTGTTTTTAAAATCTACATAAGTCATACCATGCAGTAAGATTGATAGTTTCTTACTGTTTCACTCAACCTTTTGTTATTGAGAGGTTTTTATGTTGCCATATGACAATCTCTTTCATTATGTCTGACGCTGTATAGTGCCCAAATGTCTTCACAGCCTTCTGTTTTATTATCTGTTCTAGCAGTCGTGAACTCGAACTTCTGACATTTTGCTACATTCAACAACAAATATCTTGTACACATCTTCTTGTGGCCCCGTGTGAGAAATTGTTTGTCTCCACACCCAGAAGTAGTGTTGCCGGAGAGTAGAATGTATGCCGAATTTGTAAATTAACTGCTGCCAGATGGCTGTCCAGAGTACCTTTCTGTTTCCTCTCTCAGCAGCCATGAAGGAGTATTTACCATTTTCCTCAATCCTTGTACTTCACAATAGCACCTACATTTCTATTTTTAAACATGTGTTGTGTGGTGGGGCGCTTGGATGGCTCAGTCTGTTAAGCGTCCGACTCTTGATTTCAAGTCAGGTCATGATCTCACTGTTTGGGAGTTTGAGCCCCGAGTAGGGCTCCGCACTGACAGAGCAGAGCCTGCTTGGGATTCTCTCTTTCTCTCTCTCTCTGCCCCTCACCTGCTCACATTCTCTCTCTCTCCCTCTCTCAAAGTAAATAAATAAACTTTAAAAAAATGTGATATGTCCTATGTACCATCTCATTTTGTTTTGGCTAAAATTTCAAAAAACATTCTTATGATACTTGAGGATTACCAGGAATTTCAAATCTAGTCCATTTCATTGTCTAATAATTGCATTTCCAAGCCTTTGGGCTATTTTGCTATTTATTGAAGGACACAAAACATACTGCATATTTAAAGGTGATTGTAGGTTTTGGGGGAATGACATTTAGTAGCATCTGATCTTATCTCATGACCCCCAGGAAGCCCTGACATTGGTTGAAGGCATCAAAACATACTATCATAAGTAGGGTAGAAATCACTTTAGCATTTTACCTTTGATTAACCTGAGATTTTAAAAAAATCCCTCTGTTCTTGTTTGTTTTTATTTTTATTTTTTAAATGTTTATTTGAGTCGGGGGAGGGGGTGAGGAGAGGGACAGAGAAGGAGAGTGAGAATCCCAAGGGGGCTCTGTACTGTCAGCACAGAGCTTAATGTGGGGCTCAGACTTCCCAACCATGAGATCATGACCTGAGCTGAAATCAAGAGTCAGATGCTTAAGCGACAGAGCCACCCAGGCGCCCCAGAGCTGTGCTGTTTTTAGAGAGGTGAGAAGAGCAATCATACAGGTATGGAGGATTGGAGTAGACAGATACTTTCAAATACATTTTTTTTTCTGGAAGGCTCATTAATAATCCATTACCCAAGCCATCAAATTAGACAATGAAACAATTAAGAGGCACTTTATTGGATGTACTTCACAAGGAGTTTCATTAGCACAGGGTCCTTTCAGCCAGCCAGAGCACAGTACGCATGAGGGATGCCACTTGGTGTGGTGACATTTGGCTGAGGGCTCTGATTCACACGGTGGCACTGAGGGAAAGTGTTGGAGAGCAGAGGTGCCTCAGGGACGTCACACTCCAAAGGTTAGATGTCCAGTGCCATCCCTAGTTTCCATTAGTTACACACCATGGATCTACCACTATGACTCTATCTAAATCTTCTTAAACTCCTATAAATTAATGGGTTGTGAAACCTTTTGGTTATGATTCACTGTATAAAGTAACTCCTTGATTTATTTTAAAATTACCTCTTTCAGATTTTGAAAGCTGTGTTATTTGTTTCTAAAATTTCCTCTTTACTCCCTCTCTCTCAGGCTTCTTTTTGATTCTTTGACTATTTGAGCTCATTCTCCCATTAACTTTTGTGATAATTTTATTCTTGTGGCTGATTCCGAGCTAGAGACCACATTTACCCACTGCATTAAGTCAATCTGTGTGGTTTCTGTGATGAAGCTATCCTAGGTTGTGAATTACAGCCTATAAATAATATTATCCTTTTTGTGGTGACTGAATATGGCATTTTAGTCCAGGAACATCGTTGACCATTAGCAGATTAAGATAGATTGGCAGAACTCATGAATAGGTTATATATTTTTTTGTTTGTGAGGTTCCTGTCTCTCCTGGAAATCTGTCAACACTTATAGCCATTCTTGCTGGTAGGTATCATAATGAGGCTTGTTGTGAGCTTTTGCTGGCAGAATAAAGGATCCAAGAATAAGTAAATCCTGCTGTAAAGCAAACCTACCTCACCTTAGAAATTTGCTAGGGCAGGAAAGACATGAAAGGTATACTGCTGAATGCTCAGGCCTGCTGGATATAGCCTAGGCCAGACCTCAGGAAAACTTCTTCCTATCCTAAGACCAAATTTTATCACCAGTTTATCGTGTGGCAAGAAAAGTGGCAAGATTATTCAGGAGCAGGTCCTGAATGGATTTATATTTCACCCTCATCGGCTCACAAAGAAAGAAGACACACAAAATGATATATGTATCCCTTTAAGATACAGTGACCCTGCCCATTAGCAAGCAAGCATGGCCCAAACCCTGTTCTAGAATTATAGAGGAGCTAGAGAGTAGTGGGGTTGGGGCTAGGGCTGGAGGAGCTTTCTTCTAACCCCACCCATAGGGGGCATTTCCAGTAATAATTCAGGCAGTGTATAGCACATTATAATTTGCAACTGCATGTGCATTATCCTTTTAAAGCCCTCACCCTCTGAGGTATATGAACATTATCATCATTTTACTGATGAGGAAACTGAGAGTCCAAGCAATTACATGATTTGCCCATGAATTATGCAGTTTGTAAATGGTGCAGTGGTCTTCTGTTATATCATGATCACTCAATATTATAACGGAGACAGATAGCATCTGTGCATCTAATTTTCTTTTCTTTTCAATAAGATAACAGTGCACTTGTAGTAGTCATGTATAATTACTGTAAGGGAAGCTTGGCATTCTGTCTGAGAGAGCAGCTTGAAGTTCTGAAATGTTTCTCTGTATTCCCATTATATATTCCTGGAGGATATACGCAAGAAATGTGTAAAATTATGATATAGGTATATAGTTTCAAAAGCCTGAGGATTACCATTTCTGAATCTTGGTTTCCTTCAGATTCCATTAACCATTCAAAGATTGCATTGAGCTTCAGTCATCCGGAGTCAGGCTGCTGGAAACCTTGATAAAGACACTCAACATTTACGTGTAAAATAGCCAAGCAAATAAACAAATGTGCCATATTCCTGTAGACTTTGTGGAAGCACTGATTTAGTCAGTTTGGGCAACTTCAGATGGAAATATGTCCTTTCATTGGAAGAATGGATAATACATTTCAGACATTCCTTATAGTTTGTTTTGAAATATTTATTAGTTAATTGCTGACTTTTACCACTTCAAATATGTGTTCTGTCACTGGAAATATGTGGTTTAATAAACATAAAATGAAAAATGTGAGTGAAACAATATAACAAAATAGAAGACTAACTTTAAGAAAGTATTCAGAATGTAATAATCTAGGATTTTTTTTCTTCAAGTGCCTTTATTATGACAGGCAATTTTACCGCTAAAAGGGCTAAATGAGTGAAGAATACATTATAGAGTTTTCTGACTTTATTTAGAAAGTTGTGGAGCGCCTGGGTGGCTCAGTTGGTTAAGCGTCCGACTTCAGCTCAGGTCATGATCTCGCAGTCCGTGGGTTTGAGCCCCACGTCAGGCTCTGTGCTGACAGCTCAGAGCCTGGAGCCTGTTTCAGATCCTGTGTCTCCCTCTTTCTCTGACCCTCCCCTGTTCATGCTCTCTCTCTCTCTCTGTCTCAAAAATAAATAAATGTTAAAAAGTTGCTTGTTTTCATCTTTAGAATTTTCACTGAATCAGACGTGTTGTATTTGTTATTAAGTGGTATTATCACATCAATTTCCAAGAATTTTGGAATTTTGAGTTGTCACTTATTTTTAAATCCTATTAGAGTTGATTTTTCAAAATTTTTATCTTAATTGCTTATTATATTATAGACACTTTCTTTTTTAAATGTTTTTCTGTTGGCCAATTGCGGATATTGTGTTTTATTTTATTGAACCATAGAGCTCTGACATTTACTAACAAGAGTTAAATGGTTTTTTCTTTCTTTATAAGACCATAAACGTTTAGTTGCCTTAATTATCTTAACTTTTTTTCTGTTTTTTAAATGTTTTCTTTCATTCTTTTTTTTAATGTTTATCTATTTATTTTGCATGTGCGTGTGCATAAGTGGGGGAGGGGCAGAAAGAAGGGGAGAGAGAGATTCCCAAGCAGGATCCCCAAGCCTGATGTAGGGCTTGATCTCATGACTGTGAGATCATGATATGAACCAAAGTCAGGAGTCAGACACTTAACTGACTGATCCACTCAGGCAACCCAATGTTTTTTTTTTTTTTCTCTCTATTAAGGAGTTTTTAGATTAAAAATCACAGTCAATTAAAAAAAACCTGGTTGATTTAAAAAGTTCACCCTATAAAAAATATTAACAGTATTAAACTAGTGTCTTAATTTCTGGAGGGGAAGGAGGGTGTCTTTGTGCTCTTTAATTCTAGTTTCACAGTAATGCCTTCAAGAGATTTTCACAAAATTCTCATGAGGCAGAGTTTAGTCATTGGTGGAAGCAATGGCTTTTCAATGCTGTCTTACAGGTAGGCTCTGAGAGCTCTCTATGTGAGTCTGACACCGAGATTATGGAGTTAGAATCTGCCATTTTATTCTGAGATTCTCTTGCTTAACTTACTATTATGATAATAATGAAAATTCTTTTTTGAAAATGCAGAATGCAGACTGGGCAGTCTTTGGTAAGCCTCATCCATTTCCTTTCATTTCTTAGTTTCTAGAATTCTAGTTGCCTAGGTTAGTATTATCATAAAATGGGCCATCACTCTGTAATTTCTGGTTCTGATACGGCATTCCTATAGGATCTTCTAGTTTTTCTGGATCTTGCTATCCAACTATGCTTTTCATGTTATAAATTTTCTAGATTGATACATTCAGGGCCAGATTTCCCATGAAGATCATGAATCTTAACCTTCAGGGGCCCTCACTTGAGTGGAAGTCTTTCAAAGCTCTGTACCTAATTTTGTTTTATAATTTTATGTTATTTTTTCTTTAAAGAGGGTCCCTAAAATTGTATAAGCTTTAGTCTCTATCACACTCGGATCAGCCTCTGGCCAATATGCTAAGTCATTGAAACTGGATGAAAAACAATAACAAAGATATACATGGACCTTCAAAAAACTTATTCAAGGTATCTGGAAGGGCCACATATTCTCTCCTGGTGGACTAAATGATCTGGATAACTATGCTAACTAGTAGGACTGTGTATCTAGAACCAGATGCACAGCTAAACATCGTGAAAGCATCAGAGTAGAGTTTTAGAGGCTTGTAGTCCTTGACTGAGTTTTATTTTGTAGATTTTCAGACTTTTGGTGAAATTTGCTTAGAAAAGTGGATAATTTCAAACATTAGGAAATTTTTGTGGCATGTAAAATCTCACTTTTTAATTTATGTTTTGTATGTTCCCCATAACCATGGCAACAGTGTGTGTCTCCTTCAATTTCTCACCATTATTTTCCTCCCATGAGCCATATCTGCACCTATCTTTAAATTTTAATGTTTATTCATTTTTTGAGAGACAGAGAGAGAGACAGAGAGACAGAGCGTGAGTGGGGGTGGAGCAGAGAGAGAGGGAGACACAGAATCTAAAGCAATCTCCAGGCTCTGAACTGACAGCACAGAACCCGATGCAGGGTTCAAACTCCGTAAGATCATGACTTAAGCCAAAGTTGGACACTTAACTGACTGAGCCCCCAGGGGTCCCCATACCTGCACCTATCTTTTTGTTTTTTAATTAAATATAATTTATTGTCAAATTGGTTTCCATACAAAACCCAGTGCTCATCCCAACAGGTGCCCTCCTCAATGCACATCACCCACTTTCCCCTCTCCCCCACCTCCCATCAACCCTCAGTTTGTTCTCAGTATTTAAGAGTCTCTTATGGTTTGCCTCCCTCCCTCCCTCTCTGTAACTTTTTTTTCCCCTTCCCCTCCCCCCTGGTCTTCTGTTAAGTTTCTCAGGATCCACATATGAGTAAAAACATATGGTATCTGTCTTTCTCTGCATGACTTATTTCACTTAGCATAATACCTTCCAGTTCCATCCATGTTGCTACAAATGACCAGATTTCATTCTTTCTCATTGCCAAGTAGTATTCCATTGTATATACAAACCACATCTTTATCCATTTGTCAGTTGGTGGACATTTAGGCTCTTTCCATAATTTGGCTATTGTTGAAAGTGCTGCTATAAACATTGGGGTACATGTGCCCCTATGCATCAGCACTCCTGTATCCCTTGGGTAAATTCCTAGCAGTGCTATTGCTGGGTCATAGGGTAGATCTATTTTTAGTTTTTTGAGGAACCTCTACACTTCTCCAGAGTGGCTTTACCAGTTTGCATTCCCACCAACATTGCAAGAGGGTTCCCGTTTCTCCACATCCTTGCCAGCATCTATGGTCTCCTGATTTGTTCATTTTATCCACTCTGACCAGCATGAGGTGGTATCTCAGTGTGGTTTTGATTTGGATTTCCCCGATGAGGAGTGATGTTGAGCATCTTTTCATGTGTCTGTTGACCATCTGGATGTTTTCTTTAGAAAAGTGTCTATTCATGTCTTCTGCCCATTTCTTCACTGGATTATTTGTTTTTTGGGTGTGGAGTTTGGTGAGTTCTTTATAGATTTTGGATACTAACCCTTTGTCTGTTATGTCATTTGCAAATATCTTTTCCCATTCCATCGGTTGCCTTTTAGTTTTGTTGATTGTTTCCTTTGCAGTGCAAAAGGTTTTTATCTTGATGAGGTCCCAACAGTTCATTTTTGCTTTTAATTCCCTTGCCTTTGGAGATGTGTTGAGTAAGAAATTGCTGTGCTGAGGTCAAAGGGTTTTTTTCCTGCTTTCTCCTCTAGGGTTTTGATGGTTTCCTGTCTCACATTCAGGTCCTTCATCCATTTAGAGTTTTTTTTTGTGTGTATGGTGTAAGAAAGTGGTCTAGTTTAATTCTTCTGCATGTTGCCGTCCAGTTCTCTGAGCACCATTTGTTAAAGAGACTGTCTTTTTTCCATTGGATATTCTTTCCTGCTTTGTCAAAGATTAGTTGGCCATACATTTGTGGGTCCAATTCTGGGTTCTCTATTCTATTCCATTGGTCTATGTGTCTGTTTTTGTGCCAATACCATACTGTCTTGATTATAGCTTTGTAGTAGAGGCTAAAGTCTGGGATTGTGATGCCTCCCGCTTTGGTTTTCTTCTTCAATATTACTTTGGCTATTCGGGGTCTTTTTGTGGTTCCATAAAAATTTTAGGATTGTTTGTTCTAGCTTTGAGAAGAATGCTGGTGCAATTTTGATTGGGATTGCATTGAATGTGTAGATTGCTTTGGGTAGTATTGACATTTTAACAATATTTATTCTTCCAATCCATGAGCATGGAATGTTTTTCCATTTCTTTGTTTCTTCTTCAGTTTCCTTCATAAGCTTTCTATAGTTTTCAGCATACAGATCTTTTACATCTTTGGTTAGGTTTATGCCTAGGTATTTTATGATTCTTGGTGCAATTGTGAATAGGATCAGTTTCTTTATTTCTCTTTCTGTTGCTTCATTATTGGTATATAAAAATGCAACTAATTTCTGTACATTAATTTTGTATCCTGAGACTTTGCTGAAGTCATGTAACAGTTCTAGCAGACTTTTGGTGGAGTCTGTCAGGTTTTCCATGTAGAGTATCATGTCGTCTGTGAAAAGTGAAAGTTTGACTTCATCTTTGCCAATTTTAATGCCTTTAATTTCATTTTGTTGTTTGATTGCTGATGCTAGGACTTCCAACACTATGTTAAACAACAGCAGTGAAAGTGGACATTCCTGTCGTGTTCTTGATCTCAAGGGGAAAGCTCTCAGTTTCTCCCCATTGAGAATGATATTAGCTGTGGGCTTTTCATAAATGGCTTTTATGATGTTTAAGTATATTCCGTCTATCCCAACTTTCTTGAAGGTTTTTATTAAGAAAGGATGCTGTATTTTGTCAAATGTTTTTTCTGCATCTATTGACAGGATAATATGGTTCTTATCTTTTCTTTTATTAATGTGATGTATCACATTGATTGATTTGTGAATATCGAATCCACCCTGCAGCACAGGAATGAATCCCACTTGATCATGGTGAATAATTCTTTTTATATGCTGATGAATTTGATTTACTAGTATCGTGTTGAGAATTTTTACATCCATATTCATCAGGGACATTGGCCTGTGGTTTTCTTTTTTTGCTGGGTCTCTGTCCGGTTTGGGTATCAAAGTAATGCTGGCTCCATAGAATGCGTCTGGAAGGTTTCCTTCCCTTTCTATTTTTTGGAACAGCTTGAGAAGGATAGATATTAACTCTATTTTAAATGTCTGGTAGAATTCCCCAGGGAAGCCATCTGGTCCTGGACTCTTATTTTTAATAACTGATTCAATTTCTTCACTAGTTATGGGTCTGTTCAAATTTTCTATTTCTTACTGTTTGAGTTTTGGTAGTGTGTGGGTGTTTAGGAATTTGTCCATTTCTTCCAGGTTGTCCAGTTTGTTGGCATATAATTTTTCATAGCATTCTCTGATAATTGCCTGTATTTCTGAGGGATTGGTTGTAATAATTCCATTTTTATTCGTGATTTTATCTATTTAGGTCCTCTCTCTTTCCTTTTTGAGAAGCCTGGTTAGTGGTTTATCAATTTTGTTTATTTTTTTCAAAAAACCAACTCTTGGTTTCATTTATCTGTTTTACTGGTGTTTTTTTTTTTTTTTGGATTCTATATTGTTTATTTCTGCTCTATTCTTTATTATTTCTCTTCTTCTGCTGGGTTTGGGGTATCTTTGCTGTTCTGTTTCTAGTTCCTTTAGGTGTGCTGTTAGATTTTATATTTGGGATTTTTCTTGTTTCTTGAGATAGGCCTGGATTGCAATGTATTTTCCTCTTAGGACATCCCAAAGGGTTTAGGTTGTTGTATGTTCATTTTCATTTGTTTCCATATATTTTTAAATTTCTTCTCTAATTGTCTGGTTGACCCATTCATTCTTTAGTAGGATGTTCTTTAACCTCCATGCTTTTGGAGGTTTTCCAGACTTTTTCCTGTGGTTGATTTCAAGTTTCATAGCATTGTGATCTGAAAGTGTGCATGGTATGATCTCAATTCTTTTATATTTATTGAGGGCTGTTTTGTGACCCTGTATGTGATCTATCTTGGAGAATGTTCCATGTGTATTTGAGAAGAAGGTATACTCTCTTGCTTTGGGATGCATAATTCTAAATATATCTGTCAAGTCCATCTGGTCCAATGTATTGTTCAGGGCCATTGTTTCTTTACTGATTCTGTCTAGATGATCTATCCAGTTGTTGTAAGTGGAGTATTAAAGTGCCCTGCAATTACCACATTCTTATCAGTAACATTGCTTATATTTGTGATTGTTTTATATATTTGAGTGCTTTCAAATTCAATGCATAGACATTTATAATTGTTAGCTCTTCCTGATGGATAGACCCTGTAATTATTATATAATTCCCTTTTTTATCTCTTGTTACAGCCTTTAATTTAAAGCCTAATTTGTCTGATATAAGTATGGCTACTCTAGCTTTGTTTTTAGTTGCAGTAACATGATAGGTAGTTCTCCATCTCCTCACTTTCAATCTGAAGGTGTCCTCAGGTCTAAAATGAGTCTCTTGTAGACAGCAAATAGATGAATCTTGTTTTTTTGTTTTTTTTTGTTTTTTTTTGTTTTTTCCATTCTGATAACCTATGTCTTTTGGTTGGAGCATTTAGTCCATTTACATTCAGTGTTATTGTCCAAAGATACGGGTTTAGAGTCATTGTGTTATCTGTAGGTTTCATGCTTGTAGTGATGTCTCTGATACTTTGTGGTCCTTGCAACATTTCACTCACAGAGTCCCCCTTAGGATCTCTTGTAGGGTTGGTTTAGTGGTGATGAATTCCTTCAGTTTTTGTTTGTTTGGGAAAACCTTTATCTCTCCTTCTATTCTGAATGACAGACTTGCTGGATAAAGGATTCTTGGCTGCATATTTTTTCTGCTAATCATATTGAAGATTTCCTGCCATTCCTTTCTGGCCTGCCAAGTTTCAGTAGATAGGTCTGCTACTATCCTTATGTTTCTACCTTTGTATTAGTTAAGGCCCATTTATCCCTAGCTTCTTTCAGAATTCCTCTTTATCCTTGTATTTTGCCAGTTTCACTATGATATGTTGTGCAGAAGATCAATTCAAATTATGTCTGAAAGGGGTTCTCTGTGCCTCTTGGATTTCAATGCCTGTTTACTTCCCCAGATCGGGGAAGTTCTCAGCTATGATTTGTTCAACTACACCTTCAGCCCCTTTCTCTCTCTCTTCTTCTGGAATTCCTATGATATGGATACTGTTCCGTTTGCATCACTTAGTTCTCTAATTTTCCCCTTCTAATCCTGGATTTTTGTATCTCTCTTTTTCTCAGCTTCCTCTTTTTCCATAATTTTATCCTTTAATTTACCTATTCACCCCTCTGCCTCTTCAATTCATGCTGTGGCCCCCTCCATTTTATTTTGCACCTCATTTATAGCATTTTTTTTTAGCTCCTCATGACTATTTCTTAGTCCCTTGATCTCTGTAGCAATACATTTTCCGCTGTCCTCTATGCTTTTTTCAAGCCCAGCGATTAATTTTATGACTATTATTCTAAATTCTTGTTCCGTTATATTGCTTAAATCTGTTTTGGTCAATTCTTTAGCTGTCACTTCTTCCTGGAATTTCTTTTGAGGAGAATTCTTCTGTTTCGTCATTTTGGTTAGTTTTCTGTCCCTTAAGAGTTTTAAAAGTTTGTTGTGTGCTCTGCACCTGTGAGCACTGCTATATTAAAGGAGGGTCATACACCGTCCAGGGCCTGGCCCTTCAGGAGGTGTTTTTTGGAGAGTGTTACTTGCTCGCTGTTGTTGTGACTTTGGTTATTTTATTTCCCTACTCGTAGTGATGTTTTGGACCCTCCACCAGATGTGCTTTGATTTGTTCCTTGGAATAGCCCTGTAAAAGAAAACAGATAGACAAACAGGAAACAAAAGCATGCAAACACACAAACATAAAACAAATAAAAACAAAAAAAGCAAAAAACTAAAAACAATCAAAAGCAAAAAACCAGAAACACCGGCCACAAGTAAAGGACAGGGTGGAAGCGGTGCTGATGGACAAACACATACAAAGAGAGAAATGGCTGGGGGGGGGGGGGGGGCAGGGAGGAAAAATAAACATTGACCAGGCAGAGAGACTAAAAGGCTTAATCCTGAGAGAGAGAAAGGAAAATGAGGAAGGAGGCAGGGAAAAAGAAATGAAGATAGAGTTATCCAGACAGAGAAACTATATGGCTTCATTATTCCAGAGAGAGAAAGGAAAGTAAAGAAGGAGGTGTAGAGCATGTATCAAGAGAATGGATGAAATATGTCTGTTTAGACAAACCAATAACCAGAGTAACCAGTGTAGAGGAGGAAAGAGATAAGGAGGAGAAATGGGGGGAGGGTAGACTATATCTATATATCCAGAGTTGACCTAGAATTAACCCAGGCAATGCTGCAGCGCTCGTCTAGAGGAGCTGTCCGTCTGGTTAAACAGGGTCCGTCTGGCTCCAGTGGATATGCAGTTACCCAGCGCTGAGGGGCGTGGTTTGGTGTAGGCTGGTCCTGCCTCATTGAGGGGCATGGTTTGGTATAGGCTGGTCCCGCCTCACTGTGGGGCGTGGTTTGGTGTAGGCTGGTCCCGCCTCCACGGTGGGCCCCTGCAGACCCATCCCTGAGGCCCCGCCCTGGTGGTGGCGGTGGAGGGAAAATGGCGGTGGTCCCCCATGCTCTTCTCCACAGACCCGCTGGACTCCACTTGAGTCGTCCTCACTGTGCCGCGGGTACAGACGGCGCGGTCCTTCTCGCTCTGCCAACTCCCCTGACCCTGCGCTTGGCTAGGATTCAAAGACCGGCTCCGCGCACTCTGGCGCTGGGGAAACGCCTCTCAGCGGCGGAAGTGTGGCCCTGGCTCGCTTTGTCTGTGCCACTGTGCTTCAGGGAGGACCGCCTCTTCCTCTGCAGACTGTGCCACCCACCCCTCGGGTGTGGCGGATGGAGGCCGGCTTTGTCTTTGCCCACAGCACTCCAGGAAGGGGGTTGCTCTTTCCTGCTGCGGACTGCGCCCTCGAGGCCACTGAGCCTGGGGGTGGCAGACGCGGGCAGGCTTTGTCCTACGGCGCCGCCCTCCAGGGAGGGGACCGCTTTCTCCTACGGCACACAGCGCCCCTGATCTACCACCAGCCCAGGGCTGGCTCCCCTCCTCCCCAGGTGCGTGAACGGGGAGCTGGCCCCAGTCTGAAGAAATCCCTGCAGTTAGAGATAGGTTCTCTCTCGGTCCCAGTCCGAGGTTTTTCTCTTGTCCAGATACAGTTCTGAACTTCCCTAGCCGCTCTTTCTCTTCGTCTCTGCAGAAGGGGACCCCCCCCCCAGCTCCCCCCAGACCCCCCTCCCCCCCTTCATGCCTACGCGGCCCGTTTTATCTCCCCCACTTAGCAATCGCCTACCTATGGTCTCTCAAGTTGTGCTGGCTTCTTCCTGGTAGATTCAGTCTCTTTTTCTCCCAGACTCTTGGGGTTCAAAGTCCTTTGGCTTCAGCACTTATTTGTTTTAGAGACGTGGGAAGTATGGATCCCCCTACTTCTCGGCCATGTTGGCCCCCTCCTACCTGCACCTGTCTTAACTGATGAGAAGAACTGATGAGAATGCTCGTGCATTATATTGTCACACGGAGTCTTCACGTTTCCTTGTTGTATGGGAGGATAAAAAAGACCATGCAAGTTGAAACTATGTGATACGATCTTAACACTCAGGGGAAAAATTTGTGATTATTCTGTGACCTTTAACAACGTCTGTCAAAACATTAAAAACTCTCTTACTGTTGATCATAAATGGAGGGAAATGCAAATAATAGTAAAACTAATATTTAGCACACTGATTTAGAATGTAAGAAACACTGAGAATTAAAATTTTTCATTTCTTTGTAAAAAACGATCACAAGTCACTTGAATAATACTTGCCTTCTCATAATATAGCATGACATGAAGAGAGGTTTTTTTTTTCTCTCTTAGTAAAGGCTCATGCTCCTTTGTAAATCTGTATCAGCCTCGACTATTTTATCCCTGTACTCTCACTGTTGTGCACTCTCTCCTAGACCTCTTTTAATGTGAATTTTTTTTTTTACTGGCATCACTTCCTCTGGGAAGCTTTGATCCTTTGTGTCACAACCACTGTCCTGACTTATGTTGATAAGTTCGCCCTCCCTCAATTCCTCTGTTTGCATATCTAGAGTCTCTCTCCATTTTTTTTTAAGTTTATTTATTTTGAGAGAGAGAGAGCAAGCATCAGTTGGGGAGGGGCAGAGAGAGGAGGAGAGAGAGAATCCCAAGCAGGCTTCATGCTGTTAGTGCAGGGCCTAATTGCAGGGCTTGATGTCACCTGCTGTGAGGTCATGACCTGAACTGAAATCAAGAATCAGATACTTAACTGACTGAGCCACCCAGGTGCCCTAGAATCTCTCAAGTGACAGCAGTGTCAACATTCCCACAGCTGTGTTTCTTTTTTTTTTTTTTTTTTAATTTTTTTTCCACGTTTTTATTTATTTTTGGGACAGAGAGAGACAGAGCATGAACGGGGGAGGGGCAGAGAGAGACGGAGACACAGAATCGGAAACAGGCTCCAGGCTCCGAGCCATCAGCCCAGAGCCTGACGCGGGGCTCGAACTCACGGACCGCAAGATCGTGACCTGGCTGAAGTCGGACACTTAACTGACTGCGCCACCCAGGCGCCCCCCCCACAGCTGTGTTTCATCTATACCTTCATGTGTGTTCAATTTGAATGTCACTTCCAGCATTATCATTTGCTGGTCAATCTGTGATAGCTAATTCCTGCTTTTGATGATCCATATTTGTAAAATGTCATGTGGGTTCATTGCTGAGAACCAAGGAGGCAACGCAACTACATGCTTTGTGGGCACGAACTTAATAACAGATGCACCATGACCAATATTGAGGGGCTTGGAAAGAAGTAATGGGATTGGTTACTGATTATGATGTGTATCTTTCATTTACCAGTCATTTGTAGGCTGGGGAGCTAGCAGAAAAGTTTATATTTTATGCAGATGTTTAGTTATTATACTATGATAAGTGAAATTTGAACCATACTGTTGGATTTATTTAACTCAACCGTAGTAACTGAAATTTGTGCCTATAGGAACTATGTAAATTGATAACTCTCTTTCTCTCTCTCTGTACGTTTGAAATAACTTCTAAACCTAGATGTTAGCAAGAAGTTTAAGTCATGATTAAAACATCGTTTCAATAATTTATTTCCTCTTGTGAGAGCAACATTTTATTTTGTAACTAAATGTGAATACTTAACCCAAAAAGACAGCTATGTAATTTTATATAGCATTTGAAAAGCAAACAAACAAACAAACAAAAACAAAAACAAAAAACTGAAATGGATTGTTTTTTCCAGTTTTATGTATGGAGAATTGACTGACAAGAAGACCATTGAGAAAGTGAGGCAGACTTTTGACAACTACGAGTCAAATTGCTTTGAAGTTCTTCTGTACAAGAAAAACAGTATGTATCTAAATTATCAATTAGATGTGTCAACTCTGATGAACGTTATGTTTTGGCTAGTGGTAATTGAGCTGTAGTGTAGGGAGAATAAAACTTTGTTTCTTTTCTTGGCAAAAGCAGGGGGTGCTGAGAAAATTAGATAGCAAAACTAATAAATGATTCTACCTATGAAAAGCAACCTTTTGAGGAATAACAGAAAAATACGGTGCATTAGTGTGATTTTGTGTGTGTGTGTGTGTGTGTGTGTGTGTGTGTGTCAGATGGCAAAATGTTTTATAATATTTATGGTAAATATCCTGTAGTTATATGACAGCAACTAAAGATGACAGACAAATTCATTCATTTCTTCTTATGGTTAAAGGAAAAGGTGATTAGTATCACAGTATGTGTGATTACTTTTCTACATGTGCATCAATGACGTGTGATATCTCTTTGAGGTCAGTCTTTACCAATATGGCCTTTTGCTAGACTCTGACTCTTTTGTGTGGAAGGCTTACAAAAGTATTCATTACTATAGGCCATTCCCAGCTGGTAAATTTTCATTGGTTATGGTGAGGTCTCTGGGGCAGAATTTGTGACTGAGAAATTGTGCATTGTATAATAAATTATATTATAAACATGAGACCCCATGATCTGCACTCTTTCAGTGTTTGAGGGAAAAGCCAGCCAAACAACAACCAACTAGTATACTCCACAACCAAGTTTTCTTTTTTTCTTTCTTTTCTTTTTTCTTTCTTTCTTTCTTTCTTTCTTTCTTTCTTTCTTTCTTTCTTTCTTTCTTTCTTTCTTTCTTTCTTTCTTTCTTTCTTTCTTTCTTTTTCATGTTTATTCATCTTTGAGAGAGAAAGAGAGTGAGCAGAGAGAAGTAGAGAGAGCAGGAGACACAGAATCCAAAGCTGGCTCCAGGCTCTGAGCTGTCAGCACAGAGCCCAACATGGGCCTTCAACTCACAAACTGCGAGATCATGACCTGAGTTGAAGTCAGATGCTTAACTGACTGAGCCACCCAGGCGCCCCACCAACTTTCCTTTCTAATTTGTTTTCTTTGAGTAGTCTGGTTACTTTTATTTCTTTTTCCCAAATTGATCTTTTTTTTTTTTTTTTTTTTTTAATTTTTTTTTCAACGTTTATTTATTTTTGGGACAGAGAGAGACAGAGCATGAACGGGGGAGGGGCAGAGAGAGAGGGAGACACAGAATCGGAAACAGGCTCCAGGCTCCGAGCCATCAGCCCAGAGCCTGACATGGGGCTCGAACTCACGGACCGCGAGATCGTGACCTGGCTGAAGTCGGACGCTTAACCGACTGCGCCACCCAGGCGCCCCTGATCTTTTTTTTTTTTTTAAGTGAATAGTCACTTCATACAATGCTTCAATTTATTTAGTGTTAATGATAAATGATAGCAAAGCCAATTGTTACCTTAGTGGAAACTGATGGTCACTAAATCCTTCCCCAGTTTGGGAAGCATTTTAGCTTCAACAGGAAACACTTGTTCCATGTTCAGAGTGGGTTGGAGTGTTTGCAGCATAGTTCATTCTCTCCATCTTACCTCAAACATTTATTCACTATAAGTTATTTAGAATTGAACTTAGTTTTCTCTTTTTATTAATGGGTCATCAAAGGGATAACAACAACCACGGGCATTGCTTTAAGATTAGTGTACTTGGTAATGGGAATGTTGGTTTTTAATGGTTTTACCTATGGAATGTCTTATCATTTTATCTTTCATTGTAGAATCAAGGCCAGAGAGGTATTTCTCTTTAGTCATAGCCAAATGTCTGTTGGCTTGTCACCTAGAAAACAATCCATTCTGAATGATCTGCTCTGTCATCTACCAGAGAAAAGTCAAGCTCGAGGTGTTTTCTGGGTCTTTTTCACCGGGTCCATATCTGTGTTGATAATTTGTAGTAGACCCATATGCCCCCTGCAATCATTTTCATATAGGGTTGTTTTCCTTTGAATGACTTAGATATATGCCCCAAGTTTAGCAAGTAACTCAAGGGTACTCCATATTACTAAAATCATTTCACTCTGACACTAAGAAGAGTAAACAAATCTTTGCCTGATTTTAAAGCATGAACGCCAAGTTCATAGTTTCTGAGTTTCTCAAAAATACGTTTGTGGAGATTCTGTTTTCCTTACATCCTTTAAATCATGTTAGAAACAACTTGAATTTTACATTCCCAAACGTTTCCTTCCAAGGTAGTATTTTGCTTTCTTTTAATGGTTTGAAATTCTTTGATCTTCATTGAGTTTTTTTTCTTTAATATGAAGGATAGATATCATTTATATATTTGAATAGAGTTCTCTTACACTTAAAGCAACTTTTAAAAAATCTTGCAAATTGTTACCTGAAAGATTGTGACCATCAACTGAAAAAAGTATGTTCTTGTAATTTTAAAAATGTTAGATAGCAAAATTCACATGTCTGTGGATAAATGTTTTGGGAATGCCTGAATGCCAAGTCTTCCCAATACTTCCATTAAGTAATTAGGTTAAACAGCATTTTGCAAATGAGGGGATTGAGATATCTGATTTAACATGTGTCATCACTGACATTTCAGTTTGTAGGCTCTATTTTTAAAGCCCATTGCTCTGATCAGCAGGCTGCTTCTACTGTTGAGAAGAAAACAGTAGCTCTGGGATGATGATTTAAAGGGGTCTGTCTGCACCAAGGCAGACCTGTGATAGCCTGGGCTACTCCAGATAATCAGTGCCAAGGCACTGCCCTGAGTTTCCGTCTACAACTGTCCTCTCTGTCTAACCCTCTTAGACTTCCTGCTCCCTTGAACCCCAAAACCAGAATATGGATATTTCACCAGCCACTCAGCAAACCTTCTGTCTACTTGGGCAGTCTGACCCTGTAGCTCAACTTGAAAAAAAAAAAATCTGCCTTCATATCTGAAAGCAATTTTAAAAACAGCCCTGACTCTATGCTAAAATTTGAAGAGTTGCTGTTTTTATAGGAAGATGGGAAATGTAACATCATCTCTTTCTGTTCAAATTTTTAACAGACCTTGGAAAATGACTTATTTTTAATGCCCTTTTCTCTCTGTTTATAACCCTGCTGTCTCAAGTTGACTGTGTTGGAACAGCCATAGGCCATGTATCTGTGAGCATGTGTGTCTGGTGATTTGTAAAACTGTGTACATCACTCACAGTTGTTGGGTACACAGTGTAGAATAAGAAGCAGAAAATAAAGAACAAGCCTGTCTGGGAGATGGTGTGATGGCTTTTGAGATCCTTGTGTCAGCGGTGATCATTTCGGAAAGGGCCATGTTTTTCAATAGGCCCCAGGTTGCAAAGGACCCAAACTGAATATTCCATAAAAATTTCCTCTCTCTAATTCTCTGATTTCTTGAACCTGGTAGTTAAGCCATCTCTTCTTGTCTAGATGACAAATTCCCCTTTGCGGTGACACTATTATGTGACTTTTTTTGGCCAAAGATATGAAGGTTTTTCCTATTTGGTTTTCATTGCAAGCCACTAATAGGCTATCAACTCTCACGTAGAGACTATTAATAGCTGCATATTTCACTACCCAAATCCCAAAGCTAACAAAAGCCTCTATGTCTTTAAGATAGGAAATTTGGAGAGGCTTTACTGCACGATGGCTTGGAAAGAATATGATGCAAACTGTGTCTTTGATTTTGATGGAACATTCCTTCAGTGTTTTATCGCTTAATGGATAATTACTCCTTTGAAGGCATTTCTTGTGTCTTCAAATATTTATTATTTGAACTAATGCCAGTTCCTGGTTTGTCCAAATCCTAAGCCTTAAGTGCTCTGAAACTCTTTGCTTCGTGGAGGTTGCAGGAGCCACTGTTTAAAGAACATAGCGGCAGAGTCAAGCCTCATTCTTTGAGTGAAGGAGATAGGAAGCAGTGGCTCATAAAGACACCTGAAGAATCTCAAGGGTTGGGAACACTTTTTTTTTTTTTTTTTTTTAAGATTGCCTTACAAGCTTCAGGTAGAGCTCTGTGTACAACAGGCATCAAGTATTTCTGACATCCTCTTTCTCTGATGTAGGGGTGCTGTCAAAGGCATAGAGCCATCGTATAACTCTGACTGATGAGAGAAGCTTGAGATAGGAATAGTGTTTCAAATGTTCCTCCGAGAGGACTGCTTATCAGAGCATCAGGGATTGCTGTTGAAGTCAATTGGAAACACTTCTCAAAGTGACAAGGAGAAGCATGGAGGAGTGGTCATGCATGGGGAAACTATGAAAAGGAATTTGGTGAGCGAAGCAGGGGTGTAGGGACCCAGAGCTCAAGGGAATGCTGGTGTTACTTAAGTGGTGAGACTGCCATTGGGCTCCTGCATTGTGAAATGACACCCTCTGCTCTCCTTTCAAATTCTGGTATTTTGGGTTGAAAAATGTTTATTAATATTTGAGCAACTGGTAGTTGCTTGATTTGGAAAGCAATGAAAATATTGTTGTTTTGGTGCTGGTTCCTGGCATAGCAGTTGGCAGCTGAAGGCAGAGGGAAGGCAGGAGACCAAACCACTGCTGTGGATCTGTCACACTGTATTGTCCTTTCTCTCTCTTACAGGAACCCCTGTTTGGTTTTATATGCAAATTGCACCAATAAGAAATGAACATGAAAAGGTGGTATTGTTCCTATGTACTTTCAAGGATATTACATTGTTCAAACAGCCAATAGAGGATGATTCAACAAAAGGTAATTTCCAAAGGGATGGCCACACTTAAGAATTAGGCCGTCAATTATTTATATTGATATTATTATTATTGTTTAGAAAAATACATTGGTTGAACTGGAAAACACAATTTTACTATTAGTACTTCTTTTGCTTTACATTCATGCCAGCAATTATCCAAAATCAGTTTTATCCAGTCGTATCATTTGAATGGAAATAGCACGGCTCTCCAAAGTTGAAATGAGAATTGGTTAACTTGAATTATAATAAGAGGAATTTAGATACGATATAAGGAAGAAATTTCACAGGTCATTATTAATTTAGAATCAATATAATGGGAGTTTCAACAACTTCTACCAGGATGAGCTTTAGAAACATAAAATTTAACAACCTGTGAGATGGTTTAGGTGAAGTCCTTTTACAGCACAGCTGATCGGTTGATTGAATTTGGTTGAACTAATAAGTGATTGATTAGCTGATTTTTTTCAGGTTACTTTTCACCCTTTACCCATTCAGCTGTTGCAGATAGTCTTGGGTAGATGCTGTTAGCTTATGTGAAGAATAATTTTGTTATCAAGTGAGTGGCTGGCAAAATACAAACATCCTGACTATAGTCATACTGACTATAACATTCAGGGAGATGGCTGTAGAAAGCAATAGTCAGTGGTGTGCATGTATCCCCTTTTCTAGGTAATATATTCTCATTTTATTCCCTCCAATTATGTTTAAATTAAAAACTGGTGTCATATAAATGAAGAATTTCAAATACTCTTAGAAGATTTTATGAAATGTTATTTTTAATAATCCCTCCAGAGACTAAAAATGAGATCTTCCTCTTTGTATTTGGCAAACATTGTCTTCCTTTTCTTACCTCTTAAAAAAAAAAAAAACTGGTACAGAAATTTAATCTTTCCATCCGTAACCCTAATTATAGAAAAATTTTGTAGTTTTATTCCTTGCATATGGATTCACATATATTATGTTATACCTGGTCGGTTTCTGGTTAGTATCAAATTGCAAGAGGAAAATTTTACAATGTGCAAACCATTTGAAGTATAACATAGGACAATTTATTTGCAAATGTTTCTGAAAATGTGTATATTAAATCATCTCCTGGACTATTGAATATTCACTTTTGGACTCATACTACCTATTCCTTTACTTTTACTCAGAGACTCAGTGTCTAAGAGGTTTAGGATAAATTTAAACATTATTTTTAAAAATGGAATAGTCTTCTAATAGTATTTAGGTTTAATGCTTATTTGTTTTAAAATTCGAAGGTGCTCCATCCAATAGCAATAGAATATGTGTTCTCAAGCTTACGTGGAACATTCACTGGATAGATCACATTCTGGCCATAAAACACACCTTGACAAATTTAAAAGAATAGAAAGCTTAAAAAAGGCAGTTTCTTAGACCACAATGGAATTAAGCCAGAAATCCATAACAGAGAAAGCTAAGAAATCTCCAAATATTTGGAAATTAATACATTTGTAAATAGCCCACGGGTCAAAGAAGAAGGCTTAAAGTAAGCTAGAAAAATATTTTGACTAAATGAAAATGAAAATACAACTTATCAAATTTATGGGATGCAGCAAAAGTAGTGGTTAGAAGGAAATGTATGTGACATTAAATGCATATATTAGAAAAGAAGAAAGACGTAAAATTAATAACCTAAGCTTCCACCTTGGGGAGACAAAAAAGAGCAATTTAAACCAAAGCAAACTGAAGACAAGAAATAAGGAACCTTGGAGCAGAAATCAATGAAGTAGAAAATAGGAAAACAGAGGAAATCACCACAACTCAAAGCTGGTTCTTTGAAAAGATCATCAAAGTTAATAAACCTCTAGCCAGGCTAAGTGAGAACAAAGGGAGAAGATGCAGGTGACCAGTATCAGAAATTAAAGAAGGGCCATCACAACTCATCCGAAGGACATTAAAGCATTACAAAAGAATACTTTGATCAACTGTGTAGCCACTGAATTGATACTTTAGGGGAAATGGACCACGTCTTTGAAAAACAAACTGCCAGAACTCACACCGGGAGAAACTAACCTAAATCATTCTATATCTATTAAATAAATTTAATCAATAGTTAATACACTGACAAAACGAAGGATGTTTTTGTTTTTTATTTTTTGTTTTTGGCAAATCCACAGTCTTTTCTAGAAAATGGAAGCAGAGAGAGCTCCCCTAACTCATTCTGTGAGGCCAGCACTACCCTCATACCAGAGCCAGAAAAAGACACTGCGAGAACAGAACATTACAGACCAATATTTCTCATGAATATAGATATAAAGACCCTCAATAAAAATTGAACCCACATGACAACCAAGTGGGATCTATTCCACATATGCAAAGCTGGTTCGACATGAAAAAAAATCAATCCCTATAATCTTCGCTTCAACAGGCTGAAAAAGAAAGATTATACCATCATATCATTCAACATAGAACAAACATGACAAAACCCAGCACCCATTCATGGTAAAAACTCTTATTAAAGTAGGAATAGAGAGGAACTTCCTCAACTTAATAAGGAACATTTATGAAAAACCTATAGCTAACAGCTGACTATATCTTAAAGTAATATGTTTTAAAATAAGAGATAAATAATTGGTATACGATTTGTGACCTAACATATTCTTCAGATGAATTTCTCTTGCCTTCGCACTGAATGACGATAATACAGAGTAAGAAGCCTTCATGTCACAGTCTTTTCCCTTAAATTATATTTATTTATATTTATATTTATATTTATATTTATATTTATATTTATATTTATATTTATATTTATATTTATATTCAATGAATATTATTTTCTCTCACTTTTTAAAAGTGATTTCATGACATAGCTGAAGTTAGGGAGAATATGGTACATTTGCAGTTTTGGCCTGCTGAACATTGATGGTGTCAGTATATTTAGCCTATTTATAGAAACTGAAAGTTGACAGCATTCAAAGTGAGATTGGGGAAAAGGTGCTAATATTGAGAGTTGACTTTTCTCAAATTAATGCCCTTCCATTTATCTGCCTACACCTCCATCTCTGTATCCTTACATCAGAATCACAGAGTTCCTCCTGTGGCAGAATCTCTTAACTGCATCACGCATTCTTATAAAAAAAATGGTATTTGAATAAATGCCAAACGACTTAGACCTTTTGATTTTGAACTATGTGCTGGATAGATATGTAAATTAGAATTTAGAGGGGAAATCAGACCCCACTGTGAAAAGCACTAGGGAAGAGTATCTCTTTCCAGGGCCTGAATTTGTAGAGGAAGAGCTTGTTTTAAACAGACTTTTATTTTGAGACTCTTCCTCACCTGTCAAATACATAACAGATTATTGAACAAGTAATGCACAATGTAACCATGAAGGCTGTATATGAGCTACTTTCCATTATTCATATGAGCTGTAAAATTAATATGAAAAATTCAATAGAAATAAAATATTTATGCCATTAAGTAATCATCCTGCTATCTCTATGAAGGTAGAAGCATAGGAAAGTATGTTTGGAAATCTTGGCGGAAAAATATGTCTCTCAAATTCTTAAGTTGAGTAAAAGGGTAAAAGGGAGTGCGGAACTTTTAAGAAAGTGCAGATAAGATTTCGTGATAACACCGTAACATCAAAATGATTTGGGTGTAGAGCATTAAACTGGGAGACGGTAGATTTACTTTAATTCGGGCTTGGGCACCAGAAATACTTAACACGAGACTTTTCAGGACTCTTCTAGGAAATTTTGTTCCCCTTGTTTATCTATTTTACCAATTTTCCCCCCTAACCAAAAATGTTGATTAAGCACACAGAATGGTGCAGGCCATTCTGCACCTGTGTCCTGAAGGTACATAGTTCCTTCCCTCATATGATAATGGCGGAGGGGAAGACAAACAAGTAAATATAGATTGGAAATTTTCTTCTGATTGCTCTTATTTTCTCAGTAATATAAAAAACATGGTTCTCACCTGAGAGTAAGCATGGTGAAGGAGATGAAGTATTGAAGGTTTGGGGAGAGAGGAGTAGGCATGAAATGGTGATCTAAGAGGGTGGAAAAGTGAGTGGGCAAGGGGAATTCAGCAGGTTTGCTGAACACGAAGGTCTGCTTGGGGCTAGTGATCATGAATTCACCAGCATCTATGAGCATGATTATATATTTTACTCCACCTATGTTTAGTCGAAGGTGTATAGATGCAGAAGTAATGAAGAGTTGGATTTAACCAGAGTTGGGATTTGATAAGGTGAGTAAGATGAAAAGAATCAGAGAGAAGGATCAGGGAGTTGTGGCTGTTGCAAGGGAGGACATGGAGGGTGTTTGCAAAATTCTGAGGAAGTACTTAGGTAGTAGAGTTCTACCTAGGACATAGGAAATAGTGTTTTAAGATGCAGAATAGACAAGTGAGTCCATACATTAACAGGCCAGAATGTAACTTTTAATCCCAGAGCAAGGGCATTTTACCTTCTTAATGTGAAATGTCGAAAGTCCTTTGAAGATTTGCCAAGGTTGGAATTAACATTAATCTCCTTCTACATGATTTGGTATTTTTACCAAGAAACCCAGACACATAGTTGAAAGACTTGAGTAAACTAATTCTGAATAAATACAATTGTTTCTAAATTGTATCTGGGATAGTAACTATAATGTGATAGCAATTTACGTGCACCTCTTCCTCATAATGAATCTCACGATACCAAAACTTCAATCTAGGTTGATTTTTGCCTTTAAAATGAATGGCACTTACTGATGTCAATGATACCTTTGACGTACATCATGATGGATGGTAGTAAAAATCATTGAAGGGAAGGAAACCTGTTTTGATGGAGTAGTTACTATATGTCAGGAACTTTATATTCTTTATTGCTCTTACCTATAATTCTGAAAATTAGTATTGCTATCTCTGCTTTACTGTTGAAGATCCTGACATGCAAAGTGTGACTGATTTTCAATCCCATATTCTCTCTATTGCATCATGCTGTCTCATCCTTTCTAGTGGAAACTTACCATTGCATTTTTGTCACCTTAATCCCCTGCTATCCTTTTTTCCTGCAACAATTGAGAACACTCTGATTCTGACAGTATTGTACTGTATTAAAGCAATGAAATTTACTGATAATAATCAAGGGGGCAAAGCATTTTTGTTATCTTTTGTTCCTGGTACTGAGGTCTTGGAACTGTTGCTCAGCTAATCAGTCAATGGTACCTGATTCATCATTTGTAATAATGCAAAGGGGAAAAATTACAGCCAAGAAATCCATTCTGTTGATTATCCATATGTATTCTAAAAGAGATGACCAAAATCTCTGCCCATTTAGCTGTGCGGTATTTTCAAACAGATTCCAAAACTGCCAAGACACTCACAGTGTGAAATATCCTGTGCCAAATAGTTATGGCATCTTCATGCCAATAATTGAGACAAAAAATTCCTATAGAATGAAACTAACAGCAAAAATAGCAACCTTCCCCTTGTGGGAAGCCAATGGTTTTCTTTAGAGAGGAAACAACAGATGAAATATGAGTAATTATACCATGTAGTCTCTTTGGCCAAGTGTATAATTGTTTACCTAAGCTTTTTTCTTATAGATTAGAATCTTGTGTTGCAGTCTAGTAAGATTGATTTAACTGCCTCTGTGACTTCCTCTTATTTTTAAGATTAGGCAGTCCATGACAAAGAGGTTAATTGCAACCCAATAGAGCTAAACTAATGTTTTATTAAGAAGGAGTTGGCATCCTGAGCTTTTAGGAGAACAAATGTTCTCATAATTCCATGAACAACTCATAGAACAAGTTTTAGGCTCTTCATATTCAGCTGTCTGTTCACATTACCCCATATCGACCACATCTAAGTAACATCAGTGAACTGTGCTGAATAATCAGTTATACCAGTTAGGTCTCTGTAAAGGTGAGACCAGTAAATGTATCGCTGGAAAAAGTTAGAACTGCTGATGTGCCTTTTTTCTGACCTAGACAGTATGGCTGCTCAATTTTTTCAAAGTTTGACTGTATAGTGGGGGTTGGTGACAGAGCAAATGAACTAATTTAGTTAATAACATAGGCAATTCCAGATGTGTCCAAGGGCACAAAAGGATAGGCATAGGAAATTCGCTATCGTGTTGTTAGTGATAGAGAAAAATCTAGAAACCACTTAAATGCCCATAAATAGAACATATGCATGATCAGAAAAGAGCAAATACCTACTTCTCTGAGATGATAAAGAGGCAGGCAAGATTCAGTGCCATGTGGGTGGGTCTAGAGATGGAGGGGACAGAAAGGAAATTGAAGGCTATCATGTTTCTTATGGCCTCTGCTTATTCAATAACATTTGACGAGGTAATTGGTTGAGAATGAGGAGAGAGGGGTAGTATAAGGATTTTGAGAAAAATGCTAATTGTTTAGAACTGAGAATTATAAGAAAGCCCTAACCCTAGCCATGGCTGTAGGAAATGAGAGAACGCATGCCATTTGATGATTTGTATTCTTCCATGTGTCAGTGAATTCATTCTTTCAATATCTCTTTTAATTTTTTTCAAAATATTTTCTGGATAAACCTTATTACATTCTGGGAATAAAAATTGGCGTCTTTGTTAATCCAATCCTTAGATGTACTAAGGGTGTAACATTACTTGTCTTAGAAATATGAAGCTTCAATTAGTATAACATTGCCTTGCAAGTTTCTAGAAATATTGAATGCAATTATAATATCAAGTTGAAGTAAGAAAGAAAACGATCACCTGAAATATTGTAATGTATCTATTGCCAACATGTCATCTGAAGACATCTTTGCCACTTTTACCGAACAAAGCAAAACCAAACCCAACCCATGATAAAACAAAATGGGACTTATTTTAAATTTGATTTTTAAATTACAAATAAGTCAATTAATTAATTAATTAATGGCCTGTTTTATGCCAGGCCCTTATCAAGTGCTTGAATATGGAGAGATGAACAGTAGTTCAGTGGGAGTGACTAACATGTTAATCAACAACTGCCATTAGTGTTGCAAGTGCCATGTGAGGTATTTATCCTATGATGTGCAAGCACAGAGGAGGATACCTCTCTTATGAGTGGATCTAAGAAGGTTCCAGAAGGAGATAATGCTTTAACTGAGTCTAGAGGTTCCAGTCAGTGTTAGCCAGACATAAGGGGATGGGGGGAAGCATTTCAGGCAGGCAGAGTGATTATAATGCTTGAAAACCTGGACACAATGAATATAATGGGGTGTACAGAGAATTCCTAGGAGATTTAATTTTAGTTTTGAATTTATTCTTCTTTTAATTTGCTGTTAATTTTGGTAGAGTTGTTATACAGAGCATGTATAAAGAAGTAGAAGGAGATGAATGCAGAGCAGATCTTTGGGGCCGGAAACTAAATGACCTATATACCAAGAAAATGCAATGTTATCCTGAAGGCCTCCGGGGATCTTAAAGAGTTTGAAATAGGGAAAGGGGAAGCACTTTGGCAGCAATGTAGAGTTGCTTGGGAGTATATGGTCAGAGAGCAGATAGAGAGTATCGTCTTCAAGATACTGCCAACCTAACTCAGGTGGAAGATTGTCTGACATATAGGGATGGAGAGACGAGATTCAACTTGAGTGAATTTATTAATGGTATAGTCTATAAGTCTTAAAAGTGATTGGATATGTGGGTGTGGAGGTAATAGTGAAGGAGGATGGTAAATTTCAAGTTTCTGATTGGACAACTGGAAATATCATGGGACCATTCATCAAGTCCAGGAATGCATGAAAGGTGAAGAGTTGGAGATGGAGGGAGATGATGATGAGATCGGTTTTGGATGTGCTGAGTGTCAGATGCCTATAGGACATCTTAGTAAAAGGTGGCTCATGGGTGATTAGATACAAGATAGGTCTAATGCTGAGAAGAAGAGTCTAGACTGGTGATACAGATTGCATGTTGGTCTTTTACATTGATGTTAAGTTCTTAGAGAGCTGGTGGCATATCTGGTGATGGTTGTTGTTGTTGTTGTTGTTGTTGTTGTTGTTCTTCTTCTTCTTCTCCTCCTTTCAGCACATTGCACAGGGTTAGCCTTAGGGTTGCATACAATCCCCAAAGCCTAACGTTGTTGTTGTTGTTGTTGTTCTAGTCACTAGGATAAAGTCCATTAGTGAAGAATTAAGGACATTCTATCAACTGATGCCAGATTACTTTTTTTTCTAATCCACTTATTGGATACCATAAAGGGAGCTGAACAGTTGGGGAAATACAAAGCTTAAATGAAGTCAGAATTAGCCTGAAGAATGGTAGTAAAACATGATGTCATCTACCTAGTATAATTTGAAAGGCATTTGACGGGTGTCTGCTGAGGGTTTTTTCCTTCATCTTTTGTCACATTGTCTGAAATTTCATCATTGCCATTACCGTCATTCCTTGAGACCATCAGAAGTTTTCCTTTTTTAAGGAGTTATTTGGCAAATAACCTAGTGAAGTGCAATATCATAGAAGTTATCAAATGGTCTTATTGGAATCTTTAATAAATTAGAGCTTTTGGAATATCCAGAAAAGGATAATTGAGACAGGCTCAGAGTATGGTTGGTTTTGCTCTACTTACTCATGTCTCATTGATGTTTCCTTGAAATTAATTATTTAATAATGGGAATTTGAGGCATTGGGAAGAAATTTCTTTCTCATTAAATTCACATCCCCTCCTCCACCAAAGTTAAAATTACTACTCTTTCAGAAAACAATGTTAGAGATTCTAGATATTTAAAGAATGATATTTAGATACCACTGCAATTAACAAGAGAGAAATAACATTTTGCTGTTACAAGAAAGATGGAAGTGTGATATGAACCATAATATGTGAGATTTGTTGAAATTGGGTTTCATTTTCTTATGTGTATATATCTACACACAAATGCACAGTAAAATAGTTTTTTATTAGGCTATAATAAATACCCCCCCCCCCCATCTTCCAGCAGCTAACACAGCAGAAGCATATTTCTTGCTCACGTTACAGTCCGAGGCAGGTGATCCTTGGCATATGGCAGCCTTCCATGCACGGATTCAGTGCTTTACTATTCCCTAGGGGCTTGTTGTCACTTGTATCCAGCTGGTAGAAGGAGGGAGAATGTGTAGAGAAGTCTCACCTGCTTCATAAGTTGTGGCATGTGTGAGAGTGACACACATCATTTCTGCTTTCATTCCATTGATGAGAACTGGGAACATGGGGACAGCTGGATGCAAGGAGTGCTGGGAAATACATTCCTGGCTGGACAGTTGTTTTCCAGTAACAAATCTATGTAATGCAAGGGGGAACACAGAATTTTGTGGACAGCTGTACCTTGGGTACTGGGACTATGTAATAGATATGAGCAAAACACAAAGATCACACGTAAAAATTAGCCATTACTTTATAGCTACACTTGAATTATGTGGTGATGTTTATAGAAATAAAGTGCTTTAGATTGATACTTTTGATTAGTTCTGGATGTTATGCTATTTCTGAGATCCCCTGAATATTAGCAAGAATGTTGGGTTCCATATTCATTATATGTGAAAAACTGAGACTTTCTCTCCTTATTTTAAGGTTGGACAAAATTTGCCCGATTGACACGGGCTTTGACAAATAGCCGAAGTGTTTTGCAGCAGCTCACGCCAATGAATAAAACAGAGGTGGTCCACAAACATTCAAGATTAGCTGAAGTAAGTGGGAGACTAACTTTCCTTCCCAAGATGGTGGTGGTAGCACATTTTTCCCCCTGAAATGATTCAATATAGATATCTGTGGTTATTATATTATAAGTACTCATCCTCTAATTATTTTTCCTGTGTAGATTTATAGAAATTTCAAATATATCTTTTTATTCTCTTGTATTTTTGAAATGGGAAACAAGTTCATGATATCCCAAGTCATATCTGTAGAGGTCTGTAGATGGTGAGATTTTCTTCGAGTAAGTGAGATAGGAAGTTCACTCATTTCATCCATAACCTGAGGGTTTTCTCTGTGCTTGGTACTCTATCAAGGATGGAAAGATGAATATGCAATGGGCTCTACCATCAAGGAACTAAAGATCCTTGCAAAAAAACCTGACAATAGAATGTGACAGGTAGGATGACACACATGCAAAAGCATTTACCTAGACTTGGGGCTCTAGGGAAGCTTACCTGGGGTGAGTGAATCTTGAAGGAAAAATATGAGAAATTGGTAAAGAAGGGATGCAGGTCATTCCTACCAGGGAGACCAGCAGGTGCAAAGGCACAGAGGTGAGATAGTATGATGACTTTGAGTATGAATTCAGTGTGGGTGAGGTCAGGGGAAGGAAAGGTTAAAGTGATGTGTAGTAAAACAGTGGTGGTTTGTGTCCCATGTGTTAGGGAAAAGATATGATCACATTTGTACTTCAGAGAAACCTCTCAAAGGGAGATTAGTCCCTACGGTTTTCTTTGCGATGCTATGCTTTTCTTGTATTAATTTAAAAACATGATTCTGAGAAGGGATCCATAGATTTCACCAGATTGTCAAAAGGGATCCATTGTACAAAAATGACTAAGACCCCCTGCTTGACCTAGTGGCTCTGTGTTGAATGGGAGGATAGGGAAACCAGTTAAGAGACTTAATGGTAAATCTGTTAGGTTGACCATGGCTTTAAGCAAGGAAACCAGAAGCAGAAGTGGGCAGAATGCAGACACGCCAAGATTAGAGTCAACACATTTGTTGACTAGTACTGTTGGCTAATAAAATAGCAAATATAAGAACAGGAAGAGAAGGTTTAGGGGCAATGGTTATGAGTTCAGTTTGGGGCATATTAAGTTTGAAGTGCCTGACAGAAAAATCCAAGAGGGGATGCCTCAAAGGCAGAGGAATTTATGGGTCTGGCTCTGGAGGGATTTCTGGGTCTGAGTTGCAGACCTTGGTGCCATAGGATGAGATGATGTTGCCCAGAGAAAGTATAGTGACCCAGAGAGAAAAGGAATTGAGGACAGAACTCCAGGTAGAAGCTTTGGTGTTCACGTGTCTTCTATAATCATCACTTGTCTTCCCAGTGTTGCCAAAAGTTAATGAAGCTACCAAAGCTCTGCAGAGCAGTTAGTGGGCACTCAGAAAATGTTCTGAGGTGGCCTACCAAAGCAGAGAGAGATAAAATTAAATGTATATGTTCATCAGTTTGCTCTGCTGGAGAAAAGTGAGTTGAAGCACTCTAGAGTATCTTTCTGAACTGGTTGCAGATATTAAATTTGGTTTGGAGAGTGTTAGAAAGTAAAGTATGTTCCTTGAATTTGGAGGGTTCTGGAGTTTTTCTTGGACCATAGCTAACTGGGGGACTTGGAAGGCTTTCTGCTTTAAATGGCACTGTTATCTTGGGGAGAAACTAAAACTTTGATGTGCAAACACATTTTTAAAAGCCAAGGTAAGATCATGATTACAACTAAATATTAATAATAATGATAATCGCAATATTTTAAAAGACAATATGCAATTAGTACAGGATTTAATGTTCTTTTAAAAAAAATTTAAGTGTTTATTTTTGAGAGAGAGAGAGAGAGAGAGAGAGACAGAGACAGAGCATGAGCAAGGGAGGGGCAGAGAGAGATAGAGGGAGACACAGAATCCGAAGCAGGCTCCAGGCTCTAAGCTGTCAGCACAGAGCCCAACGCAGGGCTTGAACTCACGAACCGCAAGATCATGACCTGAGCTGAAGTTGGAAGCTTAACCAGCTGAGCCACCCAGGCGCCCCTCAACTAGCACAAGACTTAAAGCAGACTGTTAGATACAACTTCCTTTGTCAATAATTCTTGTTATGAAGTACTACTTGATTTTACAACTTTCTTTTCTGCCTTAATTGTCCATTTCCTTTTACAAAACAAACTGGAGTGGAAGAGCTTGTTTCTGTGACTGCTGACTTTCATAGCTATGATTCCTTTCTGGTCTTAATGATATCTTATTCAGAATTTTTCTTTTCTCTGTTATACCACTGGGAAAGAACAAGAGGAAAGGGACCATAGAGAGGAAATTTTTTACCTTAGCACCCTGAATCATTCGTTGGTTTTTTTCTTCTGTATCAACTGGGGAAGCTTCCCCTCAATGGCTCATGATTTTCTTTTACTTTTATTTTTTAGGAAATTTCATTCCTGTTTCTTCCCATCTGATTTTATTTTGTTTTTATTTTTTTGCTTTGCCTTTTGATTATTGTTAGTTTCTTTGTTGACCATCCCTAATTCACAAACCTGACTCAGACACAAAATTGTTTTCTGTCAGGTTGTAGGTTTGATTTCAGAGAACATGAAGAGATAACAAGATTCTCAAAAGATATTTTGTTTGCATGTGCTCTGAATCCAAAGGCTAACCCACAAGAAGCATCAATTTAGCAAAAGGATATCATTTCAAAAATTTTACTCTGAGTCTTATAATGTGTTCAACCTGAGTATATGGATTTGCTGGTAAATTTCAGGCTTTCACTTTTTCCAAGATAAAGTATAAATTTCCAAGATAAAAATATAAATTTTATCTCAATTCCATCCGGACACCTACATTTGGAGCCGATTCCCAGTTTCAGAGATCCTGGTCTCTGTGTAGGCAGTTCCCCGATTGTCCACGTGAACCCATATCCTGCTGACTGGCTTCAGCTTCTCACTTTTATACTGGTGGAGAGATAAACTTCCGTAATAATGCCATGTCCATGGTCCTGATTCTATTAGCGTCAATGCTCTCAGATATTCAGAGAGAAAGAATGTGTCTGTATTGGGATAAAAATACATCGGAAAATGTGTTTTCACCCCCTCCACCTCAGGCTCATCACTTATGAAAGTACAAGTGGAATAGCAATGAAAGTGAAGAATTGTTACTCACTGCTTTATAAAAGCACCGGCGTCAGAGTGAAGATGAAAGTAGTGCTCTGCATCTGAGAGACATCAAAGCACAAGCATGTGTGTTCCTTTGTTGTTCATGCGTGCTCCTGCTCCTTGTCTTCTTGTAGCGTTTCTGGATCCTTTTACATATGCAAGTCACTGTCTGAAGAACTAGGTCCTGGATGGCTAAAGAAATAAAAGACAAGAGTTTTACCTTGGACTGTGCATTATAATCACCCAAGAAAGGTTTTGAAAATATGGGCCTGAGAAAGAGTATACCATAGTTTAAAAAATTTCTCCACATGATTCTAGATTGTAACCAGTTTTAGGGAATACTGACCTTAGGAGTGATCCCATTCCATCTCTAGAGAAGACATCTCATGTTCTGCTGAGGTGCTGAGCAGGGCAGGCTTGTCTATAAACACAGTGTGTGGGGCTACAGTGCTTTTAGGGGTCCATGGGATGTTTGAATTTCTATTCACAGTAGAAGGAAAAATTAAACTTTTAGGTTAAAAAATTGAATATATAATATTAATTTATTTTTTGCAACAATGCAGTTGTAAAATGCAATTTTTATCTATCTATCTATCTATCTATCTATCTATCTATCTATTTTTAAATGTTTATTTTGAGAGAGAGAGGGAGAGTGAGAGAGAGAGCAGGGATGGGCAGAGAGAGAGAGAATACTAAGTAGCCTCCATGCTGTTAGTGCAGAGCCCAACACAGGACTTGATCCCATGAACCGTGAGATCAGGACCTGACCTGAAATCAAGAGTTGGATGCTTAACCAACTGAGCCACCCAGGTGTTCCTAGTTTATTTTATATTTTTTGGAGGAAGGGTCCAGGAAAGCAAAAATGCTCAGGGCCCATGAAGGTCATAATACATCCTGGCACTGAGTTTATTTTCTAAGTATACTTTCTTTGTGCTCAGTCTATGGTCTGTGTAGATATAGATGGTAAAATATTAACATTGACTTTGAAGAAAGTTTTCATGTCTAATACAGTGAAGTTGGAATGGATAGACCATTGGTTGTAAAGTGAGAGAGAAACCATGATTATATATATAAAGCTCTATCCCCAAATGAAGCTTTCATTCCTGGTAAGAAAATTTGCTGCCAAGTAATTTAAGACCTTATGGGACAAATATGGATAGGCACTGATAATGAGGATAAATACATAAAAATCTTTAGAAATAGTTCTTATAGCCCCCAAACTAATAACAATAATTTTAATACACAACTAAAGAGAATACAATTGATGTTTTTTATGTTTCAAAATATTAATGATGGGTATTATATACATAGTTTTCAGTTGTGTAAGTTCTATGCATGAGAGAAACTTTTCAGGATAATTTCTCTCAAGTTTCAAGAAGTGCTAGTATATTTGCTTTGCTTTGCAGCTTATGAGTTACATGCTAGTAGGTATTTTTGTTTATATCTATTTTTACATTCAAATATTGATGCATTTAGGGGCGCCTGGTTGGCTCAGTCGGTTAAGCGTCTGACTTCGGCTCAGGTCGTGATCTCCCGCTCTGTGAGTTCCAGCCCCGCGTCGGGCTCTGTGCTGACAGCTCAGAGCCTGGAGCCTGCTTCAGATTCTGTGTCTCCCTCTCTCTCTGGCCCTCCCCTGTTCATGCTCTGTCTCTCTCTGTCTCAAAAATAAATAAACATTAAAAAAAATATTGATGCACTTATGATTTTATGGTAACCCTTTGACTCCTACTGGACCCCATTAGCCCTGGAGACACTGAACAATTGGATATATAATATGACAAAGCTGCTGGAAATACTATTTATGAAAATCACATTTATAACCTCCTTACATATAGGTTCACTCAGCCTTAGCTTCATTGATGGCATGGAGCAGAGCTCTCGGATCTATTCTTTCAACTCCTTTTCACAATTTCCAGGTTCCATGTTCTGCAAAACAATGCTAAGTCAGTGTTTGTTACTTTTGCCCAGTGCTGCCCAGCCTTCTGCTCTTGCTCTGTCATCTGCTTTTTGTCTTTGCCTCTTTAATTAGACCTGCTTAGAGTAAGTCAAGGTTCATATAACCTTGCAGTGAAAATTTTCCACTTGTCCAAAAAGGTATAGAGAAGCAAACCTGAGTATTTAGCATTTTTTTTCCCTAAAGAGAACATTCATCTGGGCAGAAAACACAGTTCTTCAAGTCCTGGTTGAAGGGAGAAAAGGAAAAAGTAGGCTATAATATTTACAACCCTGATATCACTATGCCAATCATTAGGGCCCTTGCTGAGTCCCACTCAACAGCAAGATCACCAACAGTGTGGTCCTGGGGTTCAGCGAGGCCATCAGAATCAAAGTTATGCTCTCTGAGGTGCTAAATATGTGTGAAGAATGGATAACAGTGAGTCACCCAAATAAGTGCTGGATAATCAGTTAGAGATGTGATTTTAGGCAGGCTTGCAAGTGAGTGTACAGAATGCAGTCTCAGAAGTGGATTCCAGCAGTGCTGTGGATCAATGTTGGTGTTGGAGGAAGTCATCAAGAGGATGTGACTGCTGGTTGACTCTTGAGCTGAACCCAGGCAATTGAAGGCTTCTCATTCCTGTCCTTCGAATGTACATTCTACCCACCGTTCCCATAGTGGGAACCATTTTCAAGGACATAGCGCTGAAAGAGTAGGATGTTTTGGGGACCATTTGGATGATATATGTAACCGGACCAGGGCATCTCTTAATCTTTTAAGATTCTGGTGGGTGGGTGGTAGATATCTACTAGTCTCATGGCTTCCTGCCACAAGCCTCATAGGTATGTTCCCTAGCTTATTAAACCTTCCACCTAATAATATGGTGTGGTCTGCCTTTTTCTTTGGTTTCTTCTTGCCCGTGGTGTTTGGGGGCCAGTTTGTGAACCAATATTTGGCCACTGGAGAGAAAGCCAGGTGGAACAGCAGATTAACTTCCTTTGAACAAACTTTGGTACAACTCAAAAGTGGGAGACAGAACTATGGGGAGTGATTAGTCTGGAAACCAGGAGTCATGAAAACTATGCTGTGGTTTGAGTTTTGGTGAGTTTGAAGTCATTACTAACTGTACAGAGATGTCCAAGTCATTTATATGCACATTGTCTCTCTTTTAGGTTCTTCAGCTGGGATCAGATATCCTTCCTCAGTATAAGCAAGAAGCGCCAAAGACGCCACCACACATTATTTTACACTATTGTGCTTTTAAAACTACTTGGGATTGGGTGATTTTAATTCTTACCTTCTACACCGCCATTATGGTTCCCTATAACGTTTCCTTCAAAACGAAGCAGAACAACATAGCCTGGCTGGTGCTGGACAGTGTGGTGGACGTTATATTTTTGGTTGACATTGTTTTAAATTTTCACACGACTTTTGTGGGACCTGGTGGAGAGGTCATTTCTGACCCCAAGCTGATAAGGATGAATTATCTGAAGACTTGGTTTGTGATCGATCTGTTGTCTTGTTTACCTTATGACATCATCAATGCCTTTGAAAATGTGGATGAGGTAAGTTTCTTTTTTTTTTTTCTGAGTACTGTGGTTCATATGTTTTGAGAAAATTAAGATAAAAGTTTACAGATAATCGAAACTTCTTTTTAGCCACATGTTCAGCCTTCACCCTACTTGCCATAAATTGTAATATTCAATTACTTTATGTTAATTTTCATCTGCTTCCTTTTCTTGCTTTCTGGTTGATAATACCAATTACTGGGACAGTGGTTGTGGTTGGAAATTGTGGTTTGAAAAGTGGAGGTTGTGGTTGGAGGAGGCAGAACAGAAGAAAAGTCGTAGCATTTGGGGCAAAACAGTTTATGAACTAGGTAATTGACTAAAAGATATGAAACAGATGTATTTTCTTTGGAAAACTGTAGCATTTTAAAACGCTATGCATCCATAGATCTTTTGTCTCCTCCTCTCCAGATATATATGGTAGCAGTGCTTGATTGAGATAATATAAAAAAAAGTTTATGGAAAAGTCTTAAATTTTTGCCTTTTTGGGTTCTTCTTTATAGCCTTTGCTTTAAATTTTGTCTAAGCACATTTGTGGCTAGAGACTATATTGGATGATTTCTGATGTCTGGTCTAGTTCAAGGTTCTGCTCATTCAGTGTGTTATCTATACAATTACAAACACTTAAAATATGTAATGTCTTAAAAGACCACTTTATCCAGAGCTTCCTAACTTGTAACTTAATAGTGGATGATTTTCAACTTGCTACATCAAGCTAATAGGATGCAACCAATAATCTCAACTAATAACATAAAAATGAGTCAATATAGAATGCATCTATTATTAAAATATGTTCATAATGATAATATTACAAACTTAATTTCCCTAAAGATTCTACTCTGTCCTTGTCAGCTGTTCAGATGGAAAATTCTCCACTACATTGTTGTTGTTATTCTATGTATGTTGGGAGGTAGATAGAAACTATTCGGTGACTTTTTTCCATACAATTTCTATGCTCACTTAACTTTAATGTTATTAAAAAAACCCTATTTCCCTGAAAGTTAAGTGCAGACATTGTGTTTTGATGCCATACACATTAGTTTAAAAATTACAGAAAAAAGAGCAATGATAGTAAATTATTTTATAATTTTAGATTCCATTTACATCAAGCTTTTAAAGGTACATTTATTTCTTTCCTATTTACCCTCTGGAAAGGGTTGAGAGGAGTTTATTTTGAAAATGTGAAATATGATAAGGAGATGATAGAAGTTATATTTCACTTACTATATGAATGTATATATTAAGATTTCAGTCATTTAGAACATAGACACCAATATTTTAATAACAAGAATCAAAAGATTGGCTCAGCTCATAAAAGGGAAGATACATTAAATGTGTTACAAAATAATAAATGTATTTGACATAATATATAAATATATCAAGAGATCCTCAGCCTCATGCATATTAAGTAAAATGCAAAGTAAAACTATACACTGACATACCATTTTCAGGTTGTTACAAGCAAAGCTTAGTTTGAGTACCTGGGTGGCTCAGTTGGTTGAGTGTTGGACTCTTGATTTCTGCTCAGGTCATGATCTCATGGTCATGGGATCAAGCCCCACATCAGGCTACCTGCTGAGCTCGGAGCCTGCTTAAGATTCTCTCTCTCCTTTTGTCCCTCCCCCACATGCGATTGTTCTCTCTCTCTCTCTCTCTCTCACAAAAAACACAAAACAAAAGAAAACACCAAAAAAAAAAAAACCCCAAACAAAACCAAAAACCAAAAACCAAACAAAAACTTTGCTAACACACTAGGATGGTGAGTATGGTGGCTAAGAAGGTGCACTGCTCAGATCTTCCTTCATGAAAACCTGCTACCCAGAGCACAATGCATAGCTTCCTGCAACCAGCTCTTGGTTTGGGAAAGACAACTGTTAGCATCTTTTTCGAACTCAGCATTCATTCAGTGAGTTATCACACTGTCACACTAGTAGCTTGAAACTGGCCATGGCCACAGTGGGAGTATTTACACCCAGAAAGACACAAATGGTATGAATAAAGACTTTTTTTTTTTGACTGACAGCTGCTGCATTTTCTGATCTGTTGCATTTCATACACTGAAGCCATATTTCCCCAAGGCTACTCTTAGCCAATAATTAAGAATGGTGGTAAACAGTATAGTTAGTCGACTCCTGCTCAATGGGGAACTCCTCTATTGAGTAGCATTTGCTCTGGGGCTCCCCATTTACCTGTACTGTGGTCTGAGACTGTTCTACCCAATACCTCTTCAGACGTGTCAGACCTGCATTGTGGTCTGAAGCCTCCTCCCTCTTCCCTTTATCTTTCCCAGGTATTCATCTCAGTAAAACTCTTGCACATGTAACCCTGACTTGGCAGCACTCTGTAGGGGACGTGAACTAGTAAAGTGAACGTGTGGGTATTCTCATATATTGCCCAAGGGGAAGGTAAATTGGTAAAACTTCTATGCAGAATGATTGACATTACCTCATTTTGGAAAAAACAAAACAAAACAAAACAAAACAACCCTAGAGCCAACCACTTTCGCATTGTTTAGGAGATTCTTTTATTATTGCTTGCATGTCAGCAAACAACAAGATTACCTACCTACCTCTTGGTTTTTCTTTTTTTAATTTTTAATTGTCTTTTAAAGTATCGGAGCTTGAACTTGTGACCCTGAGATCAAGACCCAAGCTGAGATCAAGAGTCAGATGCTTAACTGACTGAGCCCCCCCCAGGTGTCCCTGATTTTTCAGTTTGAGGCCTTGTCTTTGACTTCGCAAATGGCATTTTCTCCCTACTCTTAATATGTCCATGCACTTTTCCCATCACCTAGTTCTCACAATACAGGTAAATCATCCTTTTGGTTCAATAAGTATTAGGTGTTCACAACATTATTACTACAGGTATGGAACCTTAAACATGCTATGATTGTTTTCCTGCACTTTACATTTTCCCGAGCATTAATAAATATCTGGGTTTATTGTTTGCTTGGTTTTATGTACTTATCACTAATTCAAACACTAAGCTCTCTGCCAATTGTTTAAATTTTTTTTTTTAAATTTTTTTTTCAATGTTTATTTATTTTTGGGACAGAGAGAGACAGAGCATGAACGGGGGAGGGGCAGAGAGAGAGGGAGACACAGAATCGGAAACAGGCTCCAGGCTCTGAGCCATCAGCCCAGAGCCCGACGCGGGGCTCAAACTCAGGGACCGCGAGATCGTGACCTGGCTGAAGTCGGATGCTTAACCGACTGCGCCACCCAGGCGCCCCTCTCTGCCAATTGTTTAAATGTTCTCTCATTACATCGATGCAAGCAATATTCTATCAACATCATTTAAAAAAATTTTTTTTTAATGTTTTATGTATTCTTGAGAGAGAGAGAGAGACAGAGCATGAATGAGGGAGGGGCACAGTGAGAGAGGGAGATACAGAATCCCAAGCAAACTCCAGGCTCTGAGCTGTCAGCACAGAGCCCGACGTGGGGCTCGAACTCACAAACTGTGAGATCATGACCTGAGCCGAAGTCAGAAGCTCAACCGACTGAGCCACCCAGGTGCCCCTATCAACATCATTTTCTTAAACAAATTTTTTTGCTCCCACCTCCCACATGATCGACCATTTGGCTACTTATAACATTCTAGGCTAGAGAGAATTTCTCCTCAGAATTTTGAAAGACATAATGTCATTGTAGTCCATCTTCTAAAAACTGTTAAGAAACTTGTAACCACTAGGATTTTGGCCCTTTTACATGGCACCTGTTCTCTCTTTCTGGAAGTTTGGTGTGCTCTCTTTGTCTCTGGGTTTTGAAACTTTCTGATGATAGGCCTTAGTGTGGGGTCCATTTTCATCAGTTTTATTGGGCACTGATGGTGGCCCTTTTCAATCTGGAAAAGTGTGTCTTATGTCTTAATTTCTTTTTCCTGAAATTATTTTCTCCACCCTTCTCCTCACTTTTTTCTTGCTGGTATTCCTTTTATTCAGACATTATATGGATTGGACTGGCCTTCTAGTTTTCTTTTTTTCTTCTTTCCAATTTTCCAACACTTTCTATTTTTGCTACACTGTCTGGGAGATTTCCTCAACATTATTGTCTAACTTTCTTTGTCCTTAATGATTGTTTTTGTTCAAGATCTATTTAACTTGATATCAATAAAGCTAAATTAGCTTTCATTTAGTATTGGCATATATAGATATATCTTTTAAATTTTATTATTATAGATTATTAAACTCTAGCTGTATCTTTATCTTATATAGATTCTGAGAGGCTTTTTAAAAAATGTATATTATTTTTTTGAGAGAGAGAGAGGGAGAGACAGAGACAGAGAGCAAGCAGGGGAGGGCAGACAGAGAGGGAGACACAGAATTGGAAGCAGTAAATTCTGAGAGTCTTAACTGACAAGCTTAATCTATGCATATATTTTGAGATTAATTGCATTGTTATTTACGTAAAGCATTTTATTCTCTACTTTAAAATACCTTTGTTCTTTTCTCTCTGTTTTTATTCCTTTTTTCTTCTATTTTTTGGATTGATTTTTTTCTCTCACCTACTGGATATCTTCCATTAGTTTGGAAGTTTTTCTGTTAATTGATTACTCTTAACATTTCTTTTTAAAAATATTTTAAAATTTTACTTATTTATTTTTAAATGTTTATTTTTGAGAGAGAGAAAGGGAGAGAGAGAGAGGGAGAGAGAATGAGTGGGGAAGGGGCAGAAGGAAAGGGGGACAGAGGATCTGATGCAGGCTTTGCACTGACAGCACACAGCCTAATATGGGGCTTGAAGTCACGAACCATGAGATTATGATCTGAGCCAATGTGGGATGCTCAACCCACTGAGCCACCCAGGTGCCCCTGATTACTCTTAACATTTCTAGCATCATTATGTGGCTTATTAGTATCTTTACTCTTTTCCTAATTAATTCAAGGACCTTTGTTCATCTCATCTTTGAAATTATTATTGTCTTGTATTTTGCATCTATATTTTTTAACTTTCCCTTTTAATTATTATATTGTAGTCTTATTTATTTATTGAAAGTTTATTTCTTAGAGAGAGAGTGAGAGCAAGAGCGAGCGAGCGAGAGTGAGAGAGAGAGAGAGAGAGAGAGTGAGATCGTGAGCCGGTGAGGAGCAGAGAGAGAATCCCAAGCAGTCTCCGCATTGTCAGTGTGGAGCCCAATGCAGGACTCAAACTCATGAACCATGAGATCATGACCCGAGTGGAAACCAAGAATTGGTTGCTTAATTGACTGAGCTACCCAGGTGCCCCAATTGTTGTCTTATTTAATTTCAATACTTATTTAGATGTACCCACATGTCCATCAGTTTCTTTGATCACATTATTTTATCCATTTTTGGCTTCTTTCTGGTTTAGTTCCTGTGGATCAACTCTGTATTATCTATTATATGACATCCAACTTTCTGGAACATACTTCTTCAGGGAAACCTTCCTACATTATGTTAAAAAGCAAAATTCAGCCGAGTAAATTTTAAAGGCCGTACTGGCTTTATTCAATGATTCATGAGTTGGGCAACTTCCCATCTAGCAAATAGAAAGGAGCTCTGAGGAGCTGTACAACACAGAAGACTTTTATAGGCAGAAGGGGGCAAGACAAAGACATAATTAGCAAAGAGTGGGTTATTTCAGGCAACGTCACCTTCATTTAGGGGAAGGCCAGGTGTCTATCAGGCAGGTTACTTCATTAGTGCTGACCAGGTAAATCCAGATGGACTGGTTAAGATTACATTCCTGGGAGAGGCTGAAACTGCAATCAAGTTGATGTTAAGTCTTGGTTCTGTAACACAGGCGGGCTTAGCACAAGTGACTCCCATTTTGGGCCTTTTTTAAAAAAGTAATTTTTCCAAAGCAACTCTAATGAATATCTTCATCGTATTTCATCTTCATTTATGTACATGAGTGCACATTAATGTAATTGAAGTTATTTTTCTTTTGTTGCTTTGTATGTGCTCATGAACACATACCATTTGTTGTGGGACCTGGGGTCTTATTCCTTCCTTAGGATATGTTTGTTGTGAGCCTTTGGGATGGTTACTCTGGCTCTCAGTTTCTGTGTCTGTAAGAAAAAGGAAGGAATACCCAATTACTTACACCACAGGGTGGTTATAAGGAATAAATGGGAATAGAGACATGAGTGAATTTTACTTGTAGAATTTTCCTATCTGAGAGGATATTATTATTTCCTTTGTGTATTTTTTTTCCCCTCAGCTTGATTCTAAGACCTGTGATAGGGAACAATGTGGCCCATCTCCTTGGTAATCCTTTATTATTCTTCGTGCATATCAGTGACTCACTGACCTGAAGCAATGACGTATTAGCAAGGTTTTAGTAAATTGTACAATGACATAAAACTTATGATGAAGTGAGCTGGTGGTGGCTTGGGAATAGGAGAGTATGAATCTGAAAATAGCAGTTTAATCCTTTAATGTGATGCGGGTGCAGGACTTAATAACTCTTTATTTTCAACATTGTTTCAGTTGATGTGCACTCTGAAGGTAATTTGATTTACTAGGAATTCACAAACTGAATATGTGATTCTGTAAGAGAGTTGTGAGGCATGGAAGACAGCGTCCATTAGAGGAAAATGTTCTGTTTGAGAAGACGTAATGCAGATTTCCTAGAAACCATAACCCAGGGTAAAAATGTAACGAGGAATCCAAGGAATAGAATCAAGCACTTTTTTTTTTTATTATTCTTTTTTAAGGGAGAAAGCGTGAGCGGGGGAAGGGCAGAGAGAGAGAGGGAGACAGGATTTCTGAGCTGAGGATGCAGGCGGGAACTCAGGAGCTCATGACCTGAGCTGAAGTCAGTTGCTCAACAGACTGTGCCCTCAGGTGCCCCAGAATCAAGCTCTTTTTTTCTTTTCTTTTTTTCTTTAAATTCAAGTTAATTAACATACCATATAGCCTCAGCTTCAAGAGTAGAACCCAGTGCTTTATCTTTTATATAGGACACCTAGTGCTTGTCCTGAAGAAAAGTGTCCACCTTAATGCCCATCACCCACTTAACCCATCTCTCCACCCACCTCCCCTCCAGCAACCCTTAGTTTATTTTCTGTATTTATGAATCTCTTAAGGTTTGCCTCCCTCTCTGTTTTTATCTTATTTCAAGCTCTTTTGTATGTGTGTTTGAATGCCACTCTGGGTGGTCCACGGAACCTGATTTCTGGGAGGCCTGGAAATGAATTATAGGGCATTAGGGAAAGATATGGCAGCTGCAGGTAACACCATTTGATAGTGTAAGTGGACATAGGAAACCTGATATACACAGGACAGAGAGTGGTATTAGTAAGTGCTAAACATGATAAACTAGGTCGTGACACATTGAAATTGGGAAAAAGATCACTAATGTATTGTCTCAGGGGGCAAAATGGATCGGTCAGCTACTGCTAAGTGGAAGTATATAAATATTTTAAATTTTCTGAAAAGCTTATGGAAAAACATTTCTACACTGTTATTATTATTATTATTATTATTATTATTATTATTATTTGCAGTTTATGCTTATGAATCTGTCACATGCATTATTATGTTTTGGCATACATATTTACATTGCATATTTTTTGTTTCTTATCTAGCCATCAAAACAAGAATTGGAAATTAAAGAGGCTAATTTTACTTATAGATTTTGGTGACTTTTTCAGCCTCTGATTTCTTTTTCTCACTTCTGTTGAATTTCAGACCCTCAACTAAATAGAGCATGTTAGAAATTGCTATTTAATACAATTTCGTTGCCATTACTTTTTCATTAAAGCCTACAGATAATTTGCAATAATGTTTGAGTGGTATAGGTAGAGATTACATAATCTTTTTTTTTTTTTTTTTTCTTTCCTACATTTAATCTAATTAGATCCTTAGAAACACTGGCCAGTCCACTTTGGAATTTATTGATTTTTCTTATCAGTGTGTTTGCACAGATGATAATAGACTTTATTTTTAAGAGCAGTTTTAAATTCACAGCAAAATTGAGAGGACGGTACAGAGATTTTCCATGCAGAGGTTGCCCCCACATACACTTAGCCTCTCCATTACTAACATCCCCCACCAGAGCAGTACATTTATTACCACTGATGAACCTGCATTGACACACTATTAGCAAAACCCATAGCTGTATGTTCTTTGGGTTTGGACAAATATATAATGACATGTATCCACCATTACAGTATCATACAGAATACTTTCACTGCCTTAAAAATCCTCTGTGCTCGGGGCGCCTGGGTGGCGCAGTTGGTTGAGCGTCCGACTTCAGCCAGGTCACGATCTCGCGGTCCGTGAGTTCGAGCCCCGCGTCAGGCTCTGGGCTGATGGCTCGGAGCCTGGAGCCTGTTTCCGATTCTGTGTCTCCCTCTCTCTCTGCCCCTCCCCCGTTCATGCTCTGTCTCTCTCTGTCCCAAAAATAAATAAACATTGAAAAAAAAATTAAAAAAAAAAAATCCTCTGTGCTCTGCCTATTTATCCCTTCCTCCCCTTCCCTCTAGCAATCACTGATCCTTTTACTGTCTATATAGTTTTGCATTTTCCAGAATGTCATGTGGTTGGAGTCACACAGTAGATAGTCTTTTCAGATTGGCTTCTTTCAGGTTTTCATATGTATTTAAGGTTCCTTCATGTCTTTTTGTGGCTGGTAGCTCATTTCTTTTTGGAGCTCAATAATGTTACATTGTGTAGATGTACCAGTTTATTATCTATTCAGCAATTGAAGGGCATCTTGGTTGCTTCCAAGTTTTGGCAATTATTAATAAAGCTGCTGCAAACTTTGTGTGCAGGTTTTTGTATAGGAGTAAGTTATCAACTCATTTGGGTTAATTCCAAGAAGCACAATTGCTGGATCATCTGGGGAGATTATGTTCAATTTTGCAAGAAATTGCTGAACTAGCTTCCAAAGTGGCTGTACCATTTTGCATTTTCATCAGCAATTAATGACAGTTCCTGTTGATCCGCATCCTCACAAGCATTTGGTGTTGTCAGTGTTTTGGATTTTAGCCATCCTAATAGATGTGTAGTGGTAACTCGTTGTTTTAATTTGTAATTCCCTAATAACATAAGATGTTGAACAGCTTTTCATATGCTTATTTTCCATCTGAATGTCTCCCTTGGTTAGGTGTCTATTCAGATCTTTTGCTCATGTTTTAAACAAATTGTTTATTTTCTCCTTGTTGAAATTTAAGATTTCTTTGTATATTTTATATAATAGTCCTTTATCAGATATGTCTTTTGCAAATATTTTCTCTTCTCAGTCTGTGGCTTGTCTTCTTATTCTCTTGATAGTATCTTTCACAGAGCAGAGTTTTAATTTTACTGAAGTTCATTTTATTAATTATTTCTTTTATGGATCATCCTTTGGTGTATCTAAAAAATTACCACCATACACAAGGTCACCTAGATTTTCTCCCATATTATCTTCTAGAAGTTTTATAGTTTTGCGCTTTAAATTAAGTCTATTATCCATTTTGAGTGAATTTTTGTGAAGGGTTTAAGGCCTGTGTCTAGATTCATTGTTTTTGCATTTGGATGTCTAGTTATAACATTTGTTGAAAAGAGAATCTTTGCTCCATTGTACTGCCTTTTCTCCTTTGTGAAGAATCAGTTGACTGTATTTATTTGGGTCTATTTCTGGCCTCTCTGTTTTGTCCCATGGACTTATTTGTCTCTACTTCCACCACACTGTCTTGGTTACTAGAGACTCATAGCAGATGTTGAAGTTGAGTAGCATCTGCCCTCTGACTTTATTCTTCTTAATTCTGTTGGCTATTTTGCACAATTTTTGCCTCTACATACAAACTTTAGGATCAGCTTATTGATATCCACAAAATAACTTGGTGGGATTTTGATTGGGAATGTGTTGTAACTATAGATCTAATTGAGAAGAACTGACATCTTGACAATATTGAGTATCCCTGTTTATGAACATGGGATATCACTCCATTTATTTAGTTCTTTTTTGATTTCTTTCATCAAAGTTTTGTGGTTTTCCTCATGTATATACATCTTGTATGTATGTGACTATAATGTTAGCTGTAGGTTTTTTGTAAATATTCTTTATCAAGTTGAAGAAGTTCTGTTCCCTGTTTTCTGGGAGGTTTCTTTTTCTTTTTTTAATCATGAGTTGCTATTATATTTTATTAAATGGTTTTTCTGCATCTATTCATGTAATCATGCGATTTTTATTGTTTAGTCTGTAATGTTATGTCTTACCTTAATTGATTTTTTAGTGTTGAACCAGCCGTGCATACTTAAGAAAAATCTTACTTGGTCATATTGTGTAATTATTTTATAGATTGCTTGATGTGATTTATAATATTTTGTTGAGGACTCTTTCATCTATGTTCATGAGAAATATTGGTATGTAGTTTTCTTTTCTCATAATGTCTTTGTCTGATTTTGGCAGTATGGTAATCCTGTATTCCAAAAGATAAGTTAGGAAGTATCATATCTAGTTTTATCTTCCAGAAAAGACTGTATAAAATTGTTATATTTCTTTCTGAAATATTTGGTAGAATTCACCCATGAACTTATCTGGGCCTTGTGCTGTCTTGGAAGGCTATTGTCTAATCAGTTTGTTTAGTAGACACAGTTCTCTTCAAATAGTCTATTTTTTCTTGTGTGAGTTTTGGCAGATTGAGTCTTTCAAGGAATTGGTCCTTTTCTTCTAGATTTATTCATAGTATTCTCTTATTATTGTTGTTATTAGCCTTTTAATGTCTATGATACCTATAGTGATGTTCTCTCTTTCATTTCTCATATTAGTAATTTGTGTTCTCTTTGTTTTTTCTTCTTAGTAAGTGTGGCTAGAATCTTAATAATTTTATCTATATTTTCAAAGAATAAGCTTTTGGTTTTGTTGATTTTCCCTTATGATTTCTTATTTTCAATTTCATTGATTTTTTTGTTCTAATTTTCATTATGTCTTTTCTTTTTGTTTACTTTGTACTTAATTCTCTTTTCTTTTTTTCAGTTTACTAAGGTAGAAGTTTAGATTATTGATTTTAGATCTTTCTTCTTTTCTATTATTTGCATTCAAAGCTATAAATTTCCCTCTAAGCACTACTTTCCTGTGCCACACAAATTTTGATATGTTGCATTTTCATTTTCATTTAGTTCAAAAACTTTTAAAATTTTTCTTGAGATTTATTTGTGACCATTTCTTATTAAAAAAAAAATAACGTTTATTTATTTCTGAGAGACAGAGAGAGACAGAGCATGAGCAGGGAAGGGGCAGAGAGAGAGGAAGACACAGAATCCAAAGCAGGCTCCAGGCTCTGAACTGTCAGCACAGAGCCCAATGCGGGGCTTGAACTCACAAGTGGTGAGATCATGACCTGAGCCAAAGTCGGACACTTAACTGACTGAGCCACCCAGACACCCCTAACCATTTCTTATTTAGAAGTGTGTTGTTGGGGCACCTGGGTGGCTCAGTCGGTTAAGTGTCCAACTTCAGCTCAGGTCATGATCTTACAGTGTGGGTTCAAGCCCCGTGTCAGGCTCTGTGACAGCTCAGAGCCTGGACCCTGCTTTGGATTCTGTGTCTCCCTCTTGCTCTGCTCCTCCTCCACTCATGCTCTGTCTCTCTCTCTCTCTCTCTCAAAAATAAATAAACATTAAAAAAATAAAAAAAAAAGAAGTGTGTTGTTTAGTCTTCAAGTATTTTGAGATTTTCTATCTTTCTGTTGATTTCTAGCTTAATTCCATTGTGATCTAAAAGTGAATACTGTATGATTTCTATTCTTTTGCATTTGTTAAGGTGTGTGTTAGTCTAGAATATGTTCTATCTTGCTAATGTTTTATGTGAGCTTGAGAAGAATGTGTTTTCTTTGCTGTTTTTGTTTGACTGATGTCAATTATATCCAGTTGATTCATGGTACTGTTGAATTCTACTATGTCTTTACTGATGTTCTGCCTGGTAGATCTGACCATTTATGACAGAGAGGTGTTGAAGACTTCAACTATAACAGTGGATTTATCTATTTCTCCTAGAAGTTCTACTTGCTTTTGCCTCACATATTTTGATGTTCTTGTTATGTTCATATACATTAAGGCTTATTACATCTTGGAGAATTTACCTTTTCATCATTATGCAATGCCCCTCTTTATCCTGATAATTTTCTTTCCTCTGAAGAGCTTGAGACTTTTACTGTGATGAAATTTTCATGTATTACCTGTGGGGTGATTCTACCTTGTATTCAGGACTTAGGTTTTTTAGTAGCCTGCTTTAAAAAAAATCTTAGCTACAGTTTTTAGACCTATATACCTCCCAGTCCTTCTCTGAGTGAGAAAGCGCCTTTACAACCTAGTGATTCTAATAACAATAAAAAAAAATCTATGTATATGTATATCTATATATACACTTTTTAAAGTTTATTATTTTGAGACAGAAAGAGAGCACAAGTGGGGAGGGGAAGAGAGAGAGAGAGAGAGACAGAATCCCAAGCAGGCTCCGCACTGTCAGTGTGGATCTTGCTGCGGGGCTTGAACTCATTAGCCATGAAGTCATGACTTGAACTGAAGTCCAGAGATGGACACTCAACCAACTGAGCCACTCAAGTGCCCGAAAACATTTATTGAGGATTAGATTGGTAGTTCACTCACACTTGACTTTCACCTATCCACTCAGGGGTAAGTGTATGGATAACCATATTTGGCATCCTTTAAAGCCTTTAAATCTTTCAAGTCAAGAATCAGGATTGAGTAAAGTTCAAGTATCAAGATATAATAATCCAGGATTGCTGGAGACAGCAAGATGAGGATTTTGAGGCAAAGAATTCAAAGAACCTTAGGGCATAAACTATTTATGCTTTCTGTTGAAGAGTTAATGGGTTTTTGGGAAGTTCCTATGGTGAAAAATCAAACCATCTGATTTTCTGGAGTCCTGGAAAAATAAAGTCATGCTAAGGAAGATAGAGGAATTACATAAAAGTCATGTTAACATGGTTTCAGCTCTGAGTCTCCAGGCTGAGTGTGGGGTTACGCAGGGTCAGTTCTCTAGTTTTTAAGTCAGGATGGTTGTCTCCTTGGGAGAGGGTACAAAGCATAGTTTTCTGGACTGCTACATAGACTGCTATGAGGTCAAATCCTATGGAAGAGGATGCCTGTTGCTGCCCTACTTGTAACCAGTGATTTCTTCCCTGTATCCCTCTGAGATATCTAATGAGAACAAGCATGGCTTATGACAGTCTTGTGAGCGTGAATGCTTACTTGGTCAGCATTGCAGACAAAAATATGGACTTTACAATCAGATGCCTGGTGTGCATTTTTCCAGAAGATGCTAGTTTTCACTGTGATTTGTTTGTGCTTGGGTCATTGTGTTAGGCAAAATCAGCCATCTTAAGTTATATTCACATTTATACACAGGCTTATACTGAGTTGTGAATGGCCATACTCAAAATGTTTTGTTTGAGCTTTTGCAGATGTTGTAATTGTTTTGGCCATGATGAGTGAAGAAGCATAGATGATAGAAGCTGGTGCAACAGTTATTTTATGATAGTTACAAATTGTTAGACTAGCAGAATTTTTAACTCAAATATTGTCCTGCTAGAATTTTAGAACCACTTGAACTTTTTGTGTTCAGTATTAAAATATAACTAAAGTTTAATAATAGCACATATATTTAATGCCATTTTCACCTTTACTGACAAAGAAAGTAATCATATTTAGGGAATACAATTTCCACGTGTAGAAGCCTGTCAGTGTGTGTAATAAAGTTATATCACTAAGACTGATAATTTCTTCTCCTTAGTGTGATTAGTAAGCCATGTACTTAGATTGAATTTTGAGATGTGGCAGTATATTCAGAAATATAAAGGAATAGCCAAGAGGGATTTATTTTTCTCTCAAAGTTATCCTTTAAATGCAAAAAAAAAAAAAAATACCTTCTGTGATTTCATTCCTCCATTCATTCAACAGATATATATTGAGCTACTTCTTTATTCTAAATATTGGGAACCTCAACAGTGAACAAGCACACAAATCCTCCTTATCTTCATGGAACTGTCAAAGAGAAATTGTACTGAACACTTGTCAAAAATGGCCACAAAGACTTCATTCAAGACTATTGTAATAGGGAAGAGAGATTGAACTCAACCATGCTGAAACAGAAGGCAGAGAAGTTGGTCAATGTGATTAAGCCATCTGTATTTGCTAATTGCTGTCATCAAAGTTAGACTCCTACCTGCCCACAGATGCTGAGAGATAGGGGTACTATTTTTCTTGATTATGTTTCAAAAGGATGGCTCCCAAGTCCTTGAGAAAGACATTCCTGGCTTGTACAACTGTCAAAAGTCTGGGAGAAGATTTATATCTCAAAGGGGCAGAGAAATAATTTATAATTGAAAGTTTTCTAAAGACTCTAAGAAAAGGGAGGTCAGGGCCTAGAGTCAGGAAAAAAGCCCGTCTAAAGTTTAATCAAGGTGCATTAAGGTTGTCTTGGTCAGAGTTTTTATTCTGGTGGATAAAAACAGCAAACATGTATGGAAAATTTAAGAAGTATATATGTAATTTCAGATAGTGACATGATCTATATACAGACATAATATAGGGCAATAAGATACAGCTAATAACTGGGATGATCAGGAGTTGAACCATGTGGGAAAACATGTACTGGGCTAAATGTAACTGTTAGGTTAAGGTTTTGTTGCTGTTGTTGTTGCAAAGAAAAGAGACTCAAGTAACCTGAAGTGATGGGAGATATAAGAGCAGGCATTTTTTAGAAAATTGCAAAAGAAACATGGGACCTTAGGAACTAATGTATGGTCGTGGACTATCAGAGCTGTGGAAGCCTTGGTCCAAGGCAGCCAAGTTGTAATATTAGGGGAGTGAGCCTGGAAGTGGATGTTGGGCCAAAGAATTGGGTAGGGAGGAAAAAGTTTACAAAAGGGGAGCTACTACTCTTTGACCACCTTCTTTGCATGTCTCCCAGGTTTGCTTTGAGATTGCATCATCTTTTTAGAATAGCCTTAAAAACCACGTTGTCACATATTATCATTACAATTGTTGGAAAAGGACCACTTTTAGAAAATGGTTTTGGAGGACATGACTGTTCACCCTCCTCTTCTATTTTTCCAGAATTTGCAGATCTGAGTGTTCTACTATTAGTAAGATTCACTTAGTCCTGTCAGTATCCTCTCCTGCCTTTTCTCTACTGACTGAATTTTTACCTTCTCTTCTCCTTTTCTTTATCTCTTGGATCTCATCCCTGAATCTTCATAACTTTTACTACCTGGTCCATCATGGCCACTTCAGCCTTCCTTTGTTTCAACTCTCACTGCCTCCTCCATTATTCCTCAGCATTTCCTGGACCAGGTACTTATGCTTTAAAACAAGGGCTTTAATCTATTTGAGGATGGGGATAGTTAAGGGAAGTCTCTGAAGAAGTGATAGACATTTAAGCCCAGACCTGAGAGATGAGTAGGAGTTAACCAGGCACAAGGGGTGATTTGTAGGTTCAGGAGAGTGCTTTAAACATCATGTTTAGAGACTCCCAGGTGAGAGAATATGACATTTTTGAAGAAAAGAATTAAGTTTTCTATGACTGGAGTACAGAGAGCAGAAGACAGAGATGCACAAGGCAAAACTATAGAGTTAGGCAGGTTGCATTAAGGCGTTTGGATTATTGTAAAGGCAGCAACAAGTTATTGAAGAATTTAAAGCATCCTTCAACTTAGTTTGCTTGTACATGTATCATAATGTGTGAAAAAAATTGAAGCTTCAGGCAATATACCTCTTTTTAGGGTGTGTATTTTGGTCCTGCTTTATATTCATTATGATCCAATTAAAGAGAAAGTCTTTTCCACAAGAAGCACTTAAAAAATTAGTACATTATGGATATTACTGAAGATAGATGTCTGCTCTTCATCTATCTATCTATCTATCTATCTATCTATCTATCTATCTATGCCACTGTGTTTTGATAAGAATATAAATTGGCTAAAACAGGTAGTATGTACAAGTTATCTAAATTGAGATCCTTCTCTGAAGCATGTTAACTAATGTATGGAGTAATTAGGATTATTTCCCCATGGATCTCTTGGCAGCAGGAATTGGACAAGTGAATTTTGAATAGAAAGGAGGCAATAGAATTTGTTATCTGGGTTAAAGGTTCAGATAATAAATGTACTTTGCAATTTTCTTTCAGTCTTTAGATTGTGTTCTACAATAGAAAATGGAAATGCACTATGTAGTCATTCATGTATATAATATATTTAGAATAAGGACCCAATGCTTATGAAATGGAGCTTATTACTGTTTTGTGGTTTCTATTCAGTTGCCTGCTATGGTGCTATCCATGAAGATGAAATAACTATTAATTATTAATACAATATCAGTGGTGGAGGAGTCAGAAATTATTATAAGAGACTTATGTATTGGTTAGTTTATTCTTTAAATAACGTATTCATTCTTTCAATAAGTATTTGGCGCTTACTATTTGCAAGGGAGTGCTAAATAAAAGGATTAACAGAACATATACACTCACAACTAAGGCACATGTCCTGAAGGGAATGTACATGGTCCTTTGAGACTATATAATGGAATGACCTGATCTAGACTGGAGAAGAGAGTTTTCCTGGAGAAGCAGTGACTGAGCTGAGATCTGAAGTACGAAAAGAGCTAGCTAAGTAAGCTAAGGATAGAGGGCATGAAAGACTAGCAAGTGCCTAGGCCCTGTGTTGGAGGGAGCATGGCATATCCAAAACCTGAAATTTGGATGAAGAGTGAGCTGAAGAATGTTGAAGGATGAGGTTATAGCGGTAGGCACAGGCCACACCATGCAAGTCTGTGTAAACCAAAACAGATTTAAGAATAATGGGAAGCCATCATATGATTTTAAACTGGGAGTGATTTTGTAAAGTAACTCTTTTTTTCATTAAAATTTTTTAATGTTTATTTATTTTTGAGCGAGCGAGAGAGAGAGAGAGAGAGAGAGAGAGATACACACAGCATGAGTGGGGAGGGACAGAGAGAGAGGGAGACATAGAATCTGAAACAGGCTCCAGGCTCTGAGCTGTCAGACACCCGGCTCGAACTCATAAGCCATGAGATCATGACCTGAGCTGAAGTCGGATTCTTAACCAACTGAGCCACCCAGGTGCCCTGAAAAGTGTAAGAGTTACATAGTGTTCAGAGAAAATTGGATGGGGACAAATAAAGGACTTGAAACTTATTAGGAAACATCTATAGATCCAGGAGACAGATGCTAGTAGCATGGCCTTAGGTAGTGACAGTAGAGATGGAGAGAAATGGATACATCTGAGAGATACTCAGGAGCCGAAATTAACAGGATTTTAAGATAGATTGGGTGTGAGGAATTTCAGAATACTTCTGACAAGAATACTTCTCAGTTTCTGGTTTGCTTAATCAAATGGCCAATGCTGACATTTGCTTAGATATTAAAAGAGGACCAGAGATACAGTCTGGAATGGGAGAAGGGGGGAGGAGTTTCTTTTAAACTACCTTTCTTTCTTTCTTTCTTTCTTTCTTTCTTTCTTTCTTTCTTTCTTTCTTTCTCTTTCTTTCTTTCTTTCTTTCTTTCTTTCTTTCTTTCTTTCTTTCTTTCTTCTTAATGAGAGACACATGAGATATTTAAATGTCTAGGGAAGAATGTAGTTGAAGAGGGGAATGGTTGGAATTTTGAGCAGAGTAGAGAAAGTTTGAAATCTAGTGGGCACATAAATTCTTACGAAAAGCAGTAAAATTACTAGGTAGTTGAAAGATGCTTTGAGATTGATGATAATGAGTTTATAGTGGAGGTAATCTGCCCTATTATATGCTCAAGATTATGATTTTCTTGACCGTTAACACAAGCATGAAGAAAGCTGATAATGGAGCTAGGATTTGGATTTTGATAGAGGCTACAATGAAGAGGCAGAGATGTTAAGAAATTCAGGGTATATAGTGTTACTGATGTTATGGGACTGCATAAAGAAGAAAGTGGAGAATGGAGAGAGTTGATAGATTGAGAAAAAGTAGATCTGTTGGTGGACTGGAAGTTCAATAAGATTGAACTCTGCAGTTGGTGTAATTGGACCATTTTGCTCAATAGAGAAGAGGAAATGGTCAGATAGCAGGGTGATTAAGTTCAAGACTTCACAGCTAGAAACACTTTTAGGATATGATAAATTTCATGTTATGACCCTGGGAGTGGGTATCTGAGGAGAAATGGAAAGATTGTTGCAGAGGATTTGGTGAAGAAACTGTGAGACCAAGGTATTGAAAGACTCATTCACATGTATAATAAAGTTATCTATGGTGACTTTAGGTGAGGTTGGATTTGAAAAATATTTAGGAAATATGTGAAGTAATAATTTTGAGTTTTCTATTCTCGTGGTATATTCATTGGCATGGATCTATTCAAAGCAGAATAGGGACACATTTCCCAATATAAAAGATAAATAATGTCTAACATTTATATGTTAAATTTTATTTTACATACCCATATCTTACCTATATTGGACAGTCTTATTAAAATGAGACCTTTGTATCTAGTGACAATCTATATAGTCCCTAGTATTAAGTCATACCAAGTATGAAATTCTATGCACATAAACACGTAACAGATATATTTTCCCCACATTTGTATCAGTTTTTTTTAAGTTTATTTATTTTGAGGGAGAGGGTAGGGAGGGGTAGAGGGATGGAGGGAGGGAGAATCCCAAGTAGTCTCTGCCTTGTAAGTGCGAAGCTCGACGCAGGGCTTGAACCCAGGAACCTTGAGATCATGACCTGAGCCAAAGTCAAATGCTTTACCGACTGAGCCACCCAGGTGGCCCATTATCAGTTACCTTTTTTCCCTGCATCACAAACTACTCCAGAACTTGATGGATAGTAACAATCACCATTTCTTTAACTCACAAGTTTTTGGCTAAATTAGGTGGTTCTGCTAAGTTGGGCTAGGTTTAACTTATCTTGATAAGCTTGCCCATGCATTTGTGGTAAACTGCTGAGTTGCTTGGTAGCTGACTGATCTGGGATGGCTCAAATGGATGATTCAGAGGGTTGCTTCTGTGGTCTCTCATCATTCAAAAACCCCATAGGTATTTACATGGCAACTAAGCTGGGTTCCTAGACCTTGAGTGGAGGTGCTATGCCTCTTGAGGTGTAGGCTTAGCATGGGCACAAAGTCATTTACACCACATGCTGTTGGCCAAAGCAAACCATAGGGCCAGCTTGGATTCAAGGGTTAGAGAAATGACCTTATTTCCTGGAGGGAGGAGCTGCAAAGTCACACAGCCAAGCAGTGTGGATATAAGAAGGAAAATAACCACAGATACATTTTTTTTTTCCTTGCAAACAATCTACCACAACATCCTGTGTGTGGGAATGTAAGATGTAGGTGAAACACCATGCACTGGATTTTACAAACCTGCATTCCTCCTCTGTCACTCCCACTTATTTGTCATGTATCTTTGTATAAAAAAGTTCTTGGAGCATCCCTTTTCTCTTTATAAAGCAAGAAGGGAAGAAGGTAGGAAAATATATTAGCTGATAGTAGCCATTTGCCTACTATCATTAGTGATGGTCCAATGAGAGCATTGATTTGTGTTTTAGGTGGCTTAATCATTGAAATATATGATTTTTATGCCAATAACATCCCACATCTCTTTAGTGTGGGAATCCATAAAAATTTTGAGGAGTTAATACCTCAGCGATATGTGCTGGATATTGTTTGCTGTGCTCCTGTGGCCTGAGGGACTTGTCAAGTAAGGAAATAAGCTGGAAAGGCAGAAGACTGATGACTGAAAGTTCTCCATTAACCCTGCTGTGTTCTATTATGCATTTCATGTGTTTGAAATTCTCTTCTACCTGTGGAACCCCAGGGATTCATGTGCTAAGAGCTCAGAGGTTGGGATAGAGGCAGAAATCCTCTGGACTTCAGAGGAGGGCACAGAAGGTCTGGAAAGTGTGGCGTGAAATGAAGCAGAAAATAAATGAGCACATAAAACTGGTGGAAAGTACAGAATCAAGAAATTGTTATTAAAAAGGTGTTGGTACAGAAGGAGGGCATTTTTTGAGGACTGGTTTAAACAAGGAATTAAATACAATTTGTGGCCGAATCTAAAAGTTGTGAGAGTGAATCATAAGTAAGGGAAGTCTCTTATTTTAATACAATATTGAATATGACCCTCCCTCAAAAAAATCACATGATGCTAAAGAAATCACGAATTTGAGTTGTGTACTCTGGTGAGATGTTAACAACACAGCAGTGACTGCTGGATTTTCCTTAACGTTATTTTTTATGTTTAAATATAATATGCTTAAAGAAAATGACAGTTTTAAGTGTAGAACTCAAAGAATTTTCACTAAGTGAGCACATGTAATGATTACTAGCCATATTAAGAAACAGAATGTTGCCAGAATCCCACAATCCTCCTCATGCCCATCATAGTCACTACCCTTCCCCACCAACAAAGGGAGCCAGTATCTTGACTTCTAATTCCACAGAGGAATTACACCTGTTTTTACACTTTTTGTACGTGCAAGCATGCAATATACACTCTTTTGTATTTGGTCTTTTTGCTCAACATGATGTTTTTTAGATTTATTCTTCTTGTATATAGATAGTCTGTTCATGTTTATTTTTGGATAGTATTCCACTAAATGAATGTATGAATGTTTATCCATTATACTGGTGATGAACATTTGCATGATTTCAAGTTTTTAGTATTTAATCGCATTTTATGTATTTATTTTTTTAATGTTTATTTATTTGAGAGATAGAAAGGAGAGAGAGAGAGCACACGTGCACGTGCGTGCATGTGCGCACAAGTGGAGAGAGGCAGGGAGAGGGGGAGAGAGAGAATCCCAAGTAGTCTCTGTGCTGTCACACAGAGCCTGACGTGAGGCTCGAACCCACGAACATGAGGTCATGACCTGAGCTGAAATCAAGAGTCAGATGATTAACTGGCTAAGCCACCCAGGCACCCTTTCATCACATTTTAAAAGCAAGTTGTTTCAGTTTGAGTTTTGATGACAATTGCATTAAATTCTCTTTAATACAAAATGATAGAGAATGAGAAAGTTAAAACAGCTTTCCAAATAAAGCAAGCTTGCTTATTTGCATATTAATAATTTTGAATAATAGTTTCTGATTTTACAAGTCCTTGAAGGGTACACTCCGGACAAATTCAAAGTGAACCTTGGGGATTATGTTTGGGAGCAAACAGGAGTTTGGTTTGATGGGAGCACTACTGAGACGCACAGGCATAGTGGAGATGACCTGGCGGTCCAGACAGAGGTGAGGCTGGGCACCTTGAAGGCCTGCCCTGGAGATTGTGGTTGATGTAATGTCTGTGATGAGTCCCTGGAGGGTACTGCGTATTAGAAAGATGAATGTTACAGGGTTCGTTGGGGGTAAGGACAGGAAGACTGCACAGCGGTTGGTTGTTGTGGAACAGGCACTAAGAATCTGAGGGACTAGGAGTATCAGGAGCTAATACTTAATCCTGTAGGTATGAAGTAACAGTGAAGGTTGGAGAGGTACATGAATAGATAGATGTGATTTAAATATATACCAGACCGGTGGCCTGTATAGTGTGGTCTGAATTAAAGGGAGTAGGAACAGAGCTAGGGTGGCTGATAGGCTCTTCCGGTGACACAAGGAAGAAAAAATATGAAGTCATGACCAAGACAAGGCCTTGGGAATAGGAAAGAAGGGAAATTTTTGAGAGGTTTATTAAGTAGATGTATTTTGAGCACTTGCTCATGTCCTGTGATAACATTTGATAATCAGCTGGGGGTGGCAGGAAGCTCAGGCCCAGGTCTGAGGGACAGGGCAGGTAATGATGTCACTCATGACAGTTGGTGATGGAGAACTCATTCAAGTGGAACAAGGGATTCCCTGTGGGACCAATTACCTTGTGAACACCCATGACACATTTAAATGCAGATGTATAGTGAGTATTTGGCCTCTGTGTCAGGAACTCAGGAGACAGTACCGGTGAATCATCCATATAGAGAAGTCAGTAGAATCATGCATATGCAGTAGATCAGCCAGGAGAGGGCTGAGGAAAATCATGATGAGAACCCTAACACATCATAGAAGCATGGAGAGGGGTAGCCCTAGAAAACGATTTTGAAAGAGATATCGGTTGGGGAGTTGGCAAAACCCAGGAGAAAGTGGTGTCGTAGAACCTGTGGCAGAGTTTGCATGTTTGCAAAATATGTTGTAATGTTTAAGTAGTGTTAATCATGGTCATAGAAAATGGTGCTTTTTGATTAAGTGGGGTCCAGAGCAGGTATCCTTTGGGGTGGACCATCTCCTTTGGAGAGGTCTGCCTATGTCAGAGATCAGGAGGGTTTGCTCTGCCACTGTTTGGACCTAATTCTAGTAGGCCCTGATTTTCACATTCTGGTTGAGAGTTGTGACTTTTTTAGTTCGAATGAGGATAATGATTTCCTCTCTGTTTTTTCTTCTCTTCATTTTTAGAGAAAAAAACTCAGGTAGAAATACCTTTTCTGTGCAGTATTTTCACAGCAGTATCATAGTTCCTTTAAAATTTTAAGCTAGCTAGAGAAGTACGTCCATAGCAGCACTGTTTTTATTTTTTAATTTAATGCTGTTTTGAGTTTGTCATACATTTGGACTATGGGTTTCTTCAGAGTAGAAGCAAGGCATATTTATGTTCATATCCCCAGGGCCTAACTCAGAGGTTGGCCCATGGAAGTGCTTAAGAACTGCTTATTTTTGTCTTCATTGTTCGTGATTACACGGCTCCATTTCTGAAAGCCTCCAAGCTCTCTTCAATCTTCTTGCCTTTCTTTTTCTTTTTCTTTTTCTTTTTCTTTTTCTTTTTCTTTTTCTTTTCTCTTTTATTTTATTTTATTTTATCATTTATTTTTAAACATAATTTATTGTCAAATTGGTTTCCATACAACACCCAGTGCTCTTGCCTTTCAATATCTGTTGTCAGTAAATTATGCCAATTCATCTTTTGAATTTTCATAATTCTGCTTTTTTTTAACTGCCTAAAGTTGGGTATCTGTTTTCCCCCCTCAAGTGTTCAAGAAAAATGAGAATTTATTTATTTTTTTTTATTTTTATTTTTTATTTATTTTTGGGACAGAGAGAGACAGAGCATGAACGGGGGAGGGTCAGAGAGAGAGGGAGACACAGAATCGGAAACAGGCTCCAGGCTCTGAGCCATCAGCCCAGAGCCCGACGCGGGGCTCGAACTCACGGACCGCGAGATCGTGACCTGGCTGAAGTCGGACGCTTAACCGACTGCGCCACCCAGGCGCCCCAAAATGAGAATTTATTTTAAGGCTGTACTGATGCCACAGCATTTGAGAATAGGAGCTGAAATAGAGCCCAAGGTATTGAGGTTGAGACAGAAAACTGTCAAAATGCTCCTGCTACTCTTTCATTTGTACAAGTTCTCTTGTTTCTACTTTTCTTTGTTCTATTTCAAATATTTATTTTGAAAAGTTTAAATCATATGCTACCTACCATATGGGGTAGAACATAACCAAATACATTAGTAATCCTTTTACCTTAACTGTCAAGAACTTTACAATGCCCAAATTAGTCTTATTGCTGTCACATCTGTTCCACTATACCAACCAATTCTTCTGTGTTGGTCAGAAGGAAGCTCAGGGTAAGTTATGCTAGACTCCTTGTCTCCTCTCTGGGAGAAAAAATTAGCAATAAGGGAGTCATGGTCTTCATGAGTCTTAGAGGTGAGGGTCAGACAAGAGGCTTCCAGATCACAGCTCTATATTCCCTACCTGCATCAGGAGTGAATTTATCGTCTTTCCCCACATGGCTTATTATGTGCTTCCAAAAAGAATAATTATGGGGCTTTCATTGATTGAAGAAAGTAGATGCTGTATTTCCATTTGGATGATGCTGTATTTGGATTTTAAGCTTTGAGCAAAATATGAATTATCTTGTTGCTGTTCCCTTACGGTATTCTTTTCTGTAACTATTGCTAAAGGATGATCGGATTTTGTAGATTACGTACCCATTCTACGTTCAACTCTTAACTTTTTCAGAGCTCTACAAATTTAGTGCTTATCATGACTGTGACAGGAGGTAGTGGAAGCAACAATGGCATTTGCTCATTGTCCTCGTATGCACAGAAGTATTTCCTGTTTGCTTGCCAGTAAGATTGGGATTCCTTTTTCAGAAGTTTTACTGCTCATAGCTATTACAAAATGAGAAGTAAAAATAAATGTTTTCGAGTAGAGGAAAAGTTTTATAGGAAAGAAGTAATAAAAGGTCTGATTTCATCATCCCATTTCTATGCTCTGTATATATTGCATTTGAGCAATTTTCTCCTTTGGTTTTTTTTCCTCTGTGCTATTTATACTTCACTTATGAAGATAAATTGGATCTTCCTCAGCTAATGAAAAGTTGTCTTATTTAATAATTCAGAAATATCTTATTTCTTGGTGGAAAAATAAATCTGCTTTTGAAAAAAGTTTCCTTAGCATTTTAGCTTTTTTGTGGACTTAAAGTCATAGCTATATTATGTGTATGTTCTTAGCATATAAATGGGCAATCAAGTTCATGAAGGTAAACCATTGAATTGTTTCCCAGCCTTTTCTTTTCTGAAAGTGTCCTGTCATTTCTTTTCTTTTCTTTTCTTTAGGGAATCAGCAGTCTCTTCAGTTCTTTAAAAGTGGTGCGTCTCTTGCGACTGGGCCGTGTTGCTAGGAAATTGGACCATTACCTAGAGTATGGAGCCGCAGTCCTCGTGCTCCTGGTATGTGTGTTTGGACTAGTTGCCCACTGGCTGGCCTGCATATGGTACAGCATTGGGGACTATGAGGTCATCGATGAAGTGACGAACACGATCCAAATAGACAGTTGGCTCTACCAGCTGGCCTTGAGCATTGGGACTCCGTATCGATATAATACCAGTGCAGGGATATGGGAAGGAGGACCCAGCAAGGATTCTCTGTACGTGTCCTCTCTCTACTTTACCATGACAAGCCTTACAACCATAGGATTTGGAAACATAGCTCCTACCACCGATGTGGAGAAGATGTTTTCAGTGGCCATGATGATGGTTGGCTGTAAGTATCTCGTTTTTCTTTTTTAATTACCAAAAAATTATTGTTGTTGGTAGTTTTCCAGGCTCCAGTCTCTAACAAGATTAAAATGAAACTACTTTGTCTTCAGAAAGGTGTTTATTCCATATTATTTGCATTGGTTTAATTTTTATTCAGCCTTAGAAAATAAAATGCAAAATAATACATTTTACTTTTCAGAATGTATTGAGCACATGAAAAACAGTGTTGATAGAGTGGTACGAAAATCGGAATGGGAACTCTTTGATTTAATTCTGTTCACAGCCTTGTAACCAGCAGAGCTCTTTCCAAGGGAAACCAGCATCTAGAAAGGCAGCATCTGGCACATCCCATAGGTTTTGTTGGCAGTGTATTAAATTCCAAAAAAAGCAGCCAGGATATGATGGGTGATACATAGTTTAGAAAATACTTTAGTTAGTAATTGAATTCTTGACTAACGTTGATCTCAGGATAGTTTTCTGCAGGTTTTTACAATTAAGAAGAATAAAAGTTTCATAAATTTAGTCTCCGTAGCAAATACTCTAGGTTAATAAACACTCTAGGTTTAATATATGCTCCTTTGAGAGAATTAAAGGATTAGTAAATACGAGCTCATTTGGCAATGACAAAAGTATCTGGGAGTTAGCAGGCTTCCTGAGTACTAAATGCCTGGATGGTGTTCTTGGGACTAGAATGTTCTCTAAAGGAGTTGAAAGACCATGTGTTCTACACTCAGACTGAGACTGGATTGTGTCAGATCAGAAATTAAGGAAATACGTATCAAAGAAGCTATTTTAAAAGAAGATTATGGGGGAGACTTCACCATTATATACCCCTTCAAGTTGACTTAGATGATTTATCCAAGCCTAATTCTAACCCCCCAGAGTAACCTTAAGATCATTGTACTGGAGGTATGATTAGTGTTATTAGTACTTGTTAAGCCTTTAGGTCATGGTCATTGGTTTGTGGTATAAGACCTCCTTTCTGAGATTCCACATTGGGGAGGTTTACATTTTTTTTAAAGTTTATTTATTTTGAGAGAGAGAAAAAAAGCATGAGTGGGGCAGGGGCAGAGAGAGAGGCAGAAAGAATCACAAGCAGGCTCTGCACTGATAGTACAGAGCCCAACGCAGGACTTGAACTCATGACCTGAGAGATCAAGATTCGGCCACTTAACTGACTGAGCCACCCAGGCACCCCTATATTTTGTGAATGATGGGAAAGATTTTAAGAGTCCAGGAGTATCAAGAGGCCTATGAAAAGTCAATGTCTTAGGTCAAAGTAAGGCAGTTTTCACATTTTCAGAGGTGAGAATATTTGATAGCTATCGGAGCACCAATGTTGGCAGTTTAGCTTCCGTCTCTGTGCTCCTCTGTGCAGGTACAGAAACAAGAAGGCACAGGTTCCACTTGCTGTTTAAAGAGGTAGACTGAGAATTCCAGGTGCTGTCTGCTTCAGTGGCTTGTAGGAAGAAATATGTTCCTTCATACAAAAAGATCCTGATGATTTCTTAAACTGTTGTCTATAAACCCAACTTGGTAAGATGTATCGGTGCTTTATAAATTCAGAAGACATTTTGTCAGATGTGGTATTTATTACTATACTACTTTTTGTATTATATAATGCATTTTGCCTTACACTTGAGCGTAGTTAGATTAAAAAAATTTATTTTGAAGCAATTATTGATTCACTGGAAGTTGCAAAAATAGTACAGAGAGGGCCTTTGTGCCTTTTACCTAGTTTCCTCCAATAATGACATCCTGTATAATCCAGCACAAGATCAACATTGGCACTGATACAACATGCGTGTATAGTTCTGTTTTTTTTTTAATCACATGTGTAGCTTCCTGTAACTACCACTGAAATCAAGATACAGAATTGTCCCATCACCACAAAAACCTTTCTCATGTTACCCCTTTATAATCATACCCACCCCTTCTCCTAAAGCATCCCTAAACCCTGGCAACTACTGATTTGCTCTTCACCTATATAATATTGTGATTTTGAGAATGTTATGTAAGTGGAATCATGAAAAATGTGACCTTTTGAAATTGGCTTTTTTCAGTCATCATAACCCCTTGAAATCCAACAAAACTTTATTCGGTTCACTTGGGCCCATCCTTTCTCTACTTCATGTGTGGCCGAATATATTGCTATATCTAAATGTCTTTCTCCTTCTTTTCTTTCTCTTTAGTTCTTGCCTTGATTTCAAGATGAACACCTAGTCTCAAACTTTGTCCTTTTCTTTTCTGAGTTTCTGCTATTTCCTTTTAACACCTGAGCAGTAGTTTTCTGTTTATAAACTAGCTTCTGATATTTTTTTTTGTCTGTTGACTTTAGCTTTTTGTTTGTTTGTTTGTTTTTGGTTTTGTTTTTGTTCTTTTTTTATGCCTCAAAGTCCAGTTTCTATTGCCAAGATCGTCCCAGGGAGATGCCTTTTAATTTCCTTCTTAGTCCCTGGGTCCTTAGTAATTTAATGATATGTTTCCTTTGAAACAACCCAAGAAGTTGATAGAAAACTGTCAAGACCCATGAAGTATAACAGTAACTTCTCACAATTCCAAAATTTATTAGACACACAAGCTCAAAATATCAACCAAATGTACCTACTGAAGCTATTTGTAGTCTTAGTATCACTTTTTCCCCCTACAATAACACCAAGGAAAACAAAACAAACTACTACTGTTCCCAATATGTGTTATCAGCCATAGATACAGCCAGGGATTTAGTGTCCATCTCTCTCTCTCTCTCTCTCTCTCTCTCTCTCTCTCTCTCTCTCTCTGTGTATGTGTGTGTGATGGGGAAGGAGAGTAGGAGAGTAAGAGAAGAGGGAGATAGAAAACAGAAAGGTTCATGCTTTTAGTTGTGCTAAGATTCTAGTCAATCCATGCTGGCTGTTTGAGAAGCACCACTTACAACCTTTTAACACAGTAACTAAGAAAAGTATTTCATCAAAACGTTGATGGAGATACCAACTGCCTATATTCTGTTGTGAAAAATGCCTATATTCTGTGGAAGAAGTAATCACTACTTGTAAATCATAGCTTCTTTTTCTGGAGAAAGTCATCTGAAATTTCCATGCCTTCTAGCAAAATTGAGAAATTTTAATGGCAACAGTTCCAGTTCCTAGGTCCTTTCTGAGCCCTCTTCTTCCTTTAATGGGCTTTCCTCTCTGACCTCTAGGTCCTTCCCCCCTGATGCTGAATTGCATGCGGACTCCATCCAGGAACACAGTCCCAAGGTTCTCCTTGTTGCTATCAGACAAATCTTCAGACAAAATTTATGACTGTGGCCTCCCTTCAATTCCAGTCACTCTGTGTTCCCTTTTGATCCCTTCTGCATCAGCAGGATCCCAGGGTATTTCTTCTTCCTGCTACCCGGAGATTTACTAGACTTAAATCCTTTGTTCCATCATTTGCCCAAGATGGAGAATCACCTTGCTCAGATTATAGAACTGGAAAAGTTTTTTTGGATCTTCTCAACATATATCTACCACCATGCATTCTTTATCTCAATTTTGTCTCTTCTCAGCTTTGGCATGCTCTATGCCTTGGGTAGAACTCCATGGCTTTGGTAGCAGCCATTACACTACCGCAGGGTAGTTAACTCTCTCTCATTCCTCTGCACTTGTCCATTGATGAATGAACCTGACAGCTCTGCTGACATTCATCAAATTCACTGCCAGAGGACATTTGTGAAAAGATATTTTTGTGTTGAGTTCTACAGCAGTTGTGGAAAATAGCATACTTTAAAAAGATGTTATATTTATTTTTGAGAGAGAGAGAGAGAGTGAGCAAGGGAGGGACAGAGACAGGGGGGAGACAGGAGACAGAAAATTGCAAGCAAGCCCTGCACTGTCAGTGCAGAACTTGATGCAGGGCTCAAACTCACAAACACCGAGATCATGACCTGAGCCGAAATCAAGACTCGGAAGTTCAACTGCATACTGCGTACCCTGCATACATTTTTTTTAAAGATCAAGATGTGGGTAATGTCTTTGCTTATTTGCAGAGTAAACATGTCATGATGCCTTCATGAAATGTTCTCTAATCCATTTCATTTGTATAATCTTATTGAGCCCCTAATTATTTTCTTTTTTACAAAGATTAGCAGACTGACTAATTTTGCTTCTATTCAGAAAGTACCTTAGTGCACTGATGATTTGTTTTGATGACTATAAAACAAAGCAATATGAGAATGGAATGTTTCTGATATGATTATCCTTTTGTCTTAATGTATTTTTATGAATCCACTTTTAAAGATTTATCAGAGAAGCAATTGCTTACTTAGTTTCTTCTTCATTACTAAATGATCATATAAATTGTATTTTTCTTTAATCCAACCATTATAAAAATCTATACACTTGCATCTTTCACTATAATTTTTTTAAAAAAGAAACATATAAAATAAAATATAAGTTATAAATAACTTTATGCCATGAATAATTTATGTCCAACCATAAATTTTCTCTTTCTCTTTTTCTCTCTCACTTTCTCTCTATTTTTTGTTCATTTGCTTGCTTTATTTTGTTTAAAATTTTCTTTTTTAATTTTTTTTAATGTTTATTTATTTTTGACAGAGACAGAGCATGAGCCGGGGAGGGGCAGAGAGAGAGGGAGACACAGAATCCGAAGCAGGCTCCAGTCTCTGAGCTGTCAGCACAGAGCCTGACGCGGAGCTGGAACTCACAAACCGCAAGATCATGACCTGAGCCGAAGTAGAATGCTCAACTGACTGAGCCACCCAGGCTTCCCTATTTTGTTTTAATACACTGTTAAATACATTAGTAAACATGTACACAGCATATTTCAGAGGACTATAAGATTTGACTTTGCAGGGGTGCGCCTGGGTGGCTCAGTCGGTTAAGCATCCAACTCTTGATTTTTGGCTTAGGTTGTGATCTCAAGGGCATTGAATGGAGCCCTGTTGGGCTCCATGCTGGAGGTGGAGCCTGCTTAAGGTTATTTCTCTCTCTTTCTCTCTCCCTCTGCCCCTCCCCTGCTTGCACTCTCTTTCTCTCTCTCTCTTTCAAAAATAAGTAAGTAAATAAATAAATAAATATGAAAATAAATTAAAATAAGATTAGACTTGGGGTACTTATTGTATTTAAAAGCATTTTTTCCCTATCTTTGCCTGCTTAGTTGCTAGATTGAAGCAGCCTGACTCACGTGGTATATGGCAATCAGAATCTGTCCTGGTGGGATGTCGTGCAAATTAAATCTTTAAAAGTAAAACAAAGAAAGACTAAAAACTATAAATATGAAAACTGCTGAGATTAATTGGTAGGCGGGTAGTCATAAAAACACTAATCTGCAATTTTCAAACAGGATGTAATAGATGATAGCCCAAACAGTCTAAGAACTCTTGTGTAATTGACTGATACGGTTTACAATGCAGCAGGCAAATGGTTTAGCATATTTAGAAGTACAGCAGGACCATCTGCTAGTGAGATGTGCATGAAGAGAAATTCGAATCTTCATGTGGGTGGTTAAGCCACCAGGGAGCCCTTGGTTACACACTGGTCACTCAACATCACGCAGAGGAGGCTGATGCCATGCACCATATTCTCCAGTTGATGATCTAATTTAGCATTCTCTGTGGAGTTCAGATAAAAGCCAAGCTGAGATTATAGGCATTGCTTTTATCTCTCTCCATAGGAAAAGGAAATAAATAGAAAATGGTGAGACCCAGAGATTGGGAGAATATAGAATAAGTTGAGGGTGAAGGCCTGTGCGACCTTAGAGAGTCTTTGAATCTCTCTGGTTTTAGTTTTTCAGTTGTGTAATGCAGGAGTTGAAATAAATGACTTTTAATATTCCTGTCTGTGCTAACAAATATTTCAGATTCTGTTAGTGCAGTTATGCCACTGTTCTTAGAGTTGGGTTGGCTGTTGGTAATGAGGTTAATAATGAAATGGAAGACGTTCCACTTACTGGTTTTAGGGTTTTTCTTTTTTTTTTTTTTCAATGTTTATTTATTTTTGGGACAGAGAGAGACAGAGCATGAACGGGGGAGGGGCAGAGAGAGAGGGAGACACAGAATCGGAAACAGGCTCCAGGCTCTGAGCCATCAGCCCAGAGCCTGATGCAGGGCTCGAACTCACGGACCACGAGATCGTGACCTGGCTGAAGTCGGATGCTTAACCGACTGCGCCACCCAGGCGCCCCTAGGGTTTTTCATGTATATTACATATCTTGCCAATTTTATTGAGAGTAAGGTGCATCTTTTATGGAATATATTCAGTAATGAGGGGACACTGTCAGGAAATCTTGTAGAGAAAAGAAAATATTGTTTTTGGAGAGAAGAGTGTTTTTTGAATAGAAATTAGGCAGCTAGATAGACTGAAAGACATTTGCTTCAGGACATAAGAGTAGGGCCCAAGGAGAAGTGTGTGCACCAGACCAGTGGGAACTCTGAAGGATATTTGGCCTACACGGATGTCCAGGCAGTTTTCAAAGTGGACTGGAATTTAAATAAAAACTTGGAAGAAAAAAAAGTAGAATGAAATAAAATAAATATTAAAGAAATGCTGCTTTAAAAAAATAAAAGTGAACTGTTGCCCTTTTCCAATATTAAAACAATTATTCTTCGGATCTTAACATGAGACTTTAGGTGACTGAGATACAATCCTAAGTTACATGTTGAATTTTTTCTTGCCCTTGCTGTTGTGGTGTAGGTAGGAAGTGGAGTGTGAACATGCTGATTTTCATTTCTGGTTTTAGATTCAGCCAGATGGAGAGACTTTTAAGCTTAATGTTTATTTTGGAAACTGGGTCAATTCTTTGTGTCTACTTTACTTCTGCTTGTAAAAAAGATTTTCTTTCTTTCTTTTTTTTTTAAATCTCTTTTCTTTAATAAGCTGAGTATCCTATGAGGAAAAACATTTTGTGGAACACAAAGTTCAGGGTTATAAGTACCTTTATTCATGGTTTAGTAGTTGCAGATGTATAGCCTGGTAGTTAGGAAAAGGCTATGTGGTGTGTACTTTATTCCATTTCTTAATCACAATAGAACTTGTATCTTTTGCAGGAATGTTCTTTTATACTCATGTTTCTTTTTATGCCTAGTCACATTTTCACAAAGCCTCTCGGATTCTATAAAGATTGAGTTTTCCCAGAAAACAGGAAATTTTCTCAGTGGCTCAGTAACTAGTCTGGTCTCTTTGAAAGAGCTGGTCTCTGGAACTACCTTGTGTCTCAGTATCACTCAAAATTATTTAATTCATTCATCATTGTCCCAGACAGTTATTAAGCAGACAAACTGGATGCTTTGTGGCTCTCAGTAAGTTAGTAGTATGGTGAGTGTCAGACAAGAGAATCACTGAATCATCTTTCTTTCTCTCCCATTCCCTCTATCTCTATCCCCGTCCCCATGTCCATGTCCATGTCCATCCGCCTTCTCTCTCCATCTCCATCCTCATTTCTATTCCCATCTCCATCCCCATCCCAGTCTCCAGCCCCATCTCCATCATGCCCATCCCTGTTTCCATGTCCATATCCATCTGCATGTCCATCCTCCTTTCATCCCATTCCTATCCTCATCTCTATCCCCTTCTCCAACCTCATCCCCATCCCATATCCATCCCTTCCCCATCCCCATCTCTGTTCCCATTTCCACATGCAACTATTTCCCCATCCCCATCCGCATCCCCATCTCCATCCCCATCCCCATCCCCATCTCCATCTCCATCCCATCCCATCCCCATCTCCATCCCATCCCTATCTCCATCCCCGTCTCTGTCCCCATTTTCACATGCATCTATTTCCCCATTCCCATCCCCGTCTGCATCCCCATCCCCATCTCCATCTCTGTCCCCATTTCCATGTGCAACTCTTTCCCCATCTTCATTACTTCTCCATCGTCATCTCCTTCTTATTTGTCTTTATACGGTGAGCTAAAAGCTAAGACTTTGAACAGATGAACAAAGAAGTTGGGCTGAACTACAGAGCAGGTAAGAACAGGGTCTGTTCTTTGTCCTATTTGTCATTACATATTTAGCACAAAGTATTGTGCCTAGTTGAAAGTTATGCTCATTAAACATGTTGAATGAATGAAAAAAGTTTACCTAGCTTATCCTGAGGAATGCAGGAAGATTTCTGGGAGGAAGTGACTCATGAGATTAGAATAGAAAAACATACTGGACTTCGGTACTTTTTGAAATAAAGGGAACATATGTGAAAAAAACACGAATGAAATGGCTTGGCCCTTTTGTAGAACTCCATGTATTTCACTTGCATAGCCTGGCAAGGAGTTTATCATTTATCCTAAAGGTTGTGAGATAAAGAAGAATTTCATTCTTCTGTGTGGAGGATGAATTGGAGCAGAGAAAAGCTGCAGGTAGAGAAACCAGTTTGGAGGCTGTTGCAATGATTCAGGAAGTCATAAATCGAGGGGGTAGGGATATGGAAGGTGGCAGTTTCAGAACCAGCAAATTGTTTTTTCTGTAAAATGACAGTTAACAACTATCTTAGGCTTCATGGTCAAGTCTCTGTTGCAACCACTCATGTCTGGTATTGTAGTGTTTTTTTTTTTTAATGTTTATTTATTTTGAGAGAGAGAGATAGAGGAGAGAGAGCCTGGGCAGAGGAGGGGCAGAGAGAGAAAGGGAGAGAGAGAATCCCAAGCAGGCTCTGCACTATCAGTACAGAGCTTGATGCAGGGCTCAAACCCACGAAATGTGAGATCATGACCTGAGCCAAAACCAAGAGTTAGATGCTTAACTGACTGAGCCACCCAGGTGCCCCTCTGCTGTTGTAGTGTTAGAAGAGGCAAAGACATAAATAAATGGGCATGCCTATGTTCCAATAAAACTTTAAGCAGGTGGCAGGCCAGGTGTGGCATATTCATACTTTCCCACAGTCTAGGAAGACAACATAGTTTATGAAAAGACCGTGGACTTTAGAGTCAGACAAACCTATGTTCAATTATTAAGAATTTACACCAGTTATCTAGACCTTCATCTGTAAAATGGAGATCACTACATTGCAGAGTTTTTTTGGAATACTCAAAAATAGATTGTATATAAAATTCCTGAAATGCTTTTTTAAGTTGTTATTGGTGAGTGGATAAATGTGTCAAATATGATAGAAGAATCCAAAAGGACTGGAAGGTTTCTGGCTAATTCAGCTGTGTGAATGACCACGTTCTTTTCTGAGATAGGAAAAAAGAAGCAACTATTCCTGGGGGAAGAGAATGGTTCTATTTTGAACATGTTTGAGTGTGAGGTGCCTGAGGTCATTTAGGTGGTAATGTACATTAGGTTAGACAGTTAAAAGTGTGATTTTGGGGTTCCAGAGATGTAAAACATCGTGAGTTCTCTTTGTGAATCACAGGGTAGAGAAAGTAACCAATGTCAAGAGAGTGGCAGGGTAGATTCAGAATGAAGCTGGTGAAGGATGACACTTGAGGGAGGAGAGCCACAGAAGGATAAAGAAGAGAGCCCAGAAGGATAAAAAGAAAGCATGGCTCCAGAAGAAGTTTCTTGCAACTTCAAGAAGGAAGGGAGAACAACAAGAGAAATGGGACAGTGACTCAGGAGGGTCTGGTTAGCATTATGAGGTCATTGGTGACCTTCTATGAGTAGTTTCATTGGATAGTTGAGGGGAGAGAATCACATGGGGGAACTTGCCTTTTTGGGATCTAAACCTTTTTTTTTTTTTTTCTAATATGAAGGAAAATATGAAGAAAAATTTAACTTAGTGCAGACAGATAACGCTTACACAATATTTTTCACTGCCAATGTTGCCTTTTATTTTTCTAAATCACCATTCAAGTTCAATAAAATATATATACATTAGACTATTAGGTAGGGTACATACACTTGGAGTTTTCTTTCCATGTTACAAGATAGAAAAGGAAATTGACTTGCAAAGACGTTTTTATGAAATCCCACATTCTAAGAACAGGGGTTTCAGCCAGGGAAGAATTTTACTTATGAAATTATATGGTAACCTTCTAATAAATTTGTGTTGATTCCTATGAACGTGTCTATTGCTCAAGGTGGGTGTTTGCCTGGTGGGTGAAATTATGCTCTGCTAGAGAGAAAGCACTGGGGACTTACAGAATCCTTATGTATGTGGCATCAAGGGTCAACTGGTTTATACTTTTAATTTTGCTGGAAACAAAATACTTACAAAATTTTTCAAAGGTTGAAAGACTAACAAGTCCACATATGAATATATTTAGAATTTGCTAAAATAAATGTTATACCCAGAAGGCTTTATGTCTGGATTTAAGAATTGCTTTGGTATGCTCAGACAGGGGATTTTCTTTGGAGCAATTTCTAAGCCAGTTCCTAAGTGACTGCTTCTTACGTCTTTACATAATATTTACATAAATTGCAATGACTGCATCAGGCCTCCCTGGGAGTAGAGGTGCCAGGTACATGGTTGTAGTTTTGGACTTTGTGTGTGTAGATAGGAAGATTTTTATGGGATGAGAGTTATGTTCTGGTTGACTGTCAGGAAATACTGGAGGCTTTAAAAGATTCTCTCTGAAGCTAGTTCTGAGCTAGCCCTTTAGATACTCTCTTCTTTAAAGTTGAATTTATGTTTAACAACCCCCCAAAAGTCTTAATCTGTGAAAATCTAATTTGGGAGCCTTACTGATTTAAAATGAATGTAAGGGAAGGACACTTAAACTCCTACCTCTAGTTAAGACTTGGCAAAAGAGATGGGTGTTGATTTTTCTTTTCTAAAAAAATTTTTTTACATTTATTTATTTTTTGAGAGACATAGAGAGACAGAGCACAAGTTGGGGAGGGGCAGAGAAAAAAGGAGACACAGAATCCGAGGCAGGCTCCAGGCTGTCAGCACAGAGCCCAACACGGGGCTTGAACTCACAAACCATGAAATCGTGACCTCAGCCGAAGTCAGATGCTTAACTGACTGAGTCACCCAGGCACTCCAGGTGACTCTTCTAATGAGACTTTGGGATGGGTGGTGTTGACCTCAGGAGCTTTTCTTATGCTAAGCTGCCTATGACTTTGCCTTTTCAGTTTTCTTAGAAAAGGCCTCAAAAGAACCCCGTAGTAGGTGTATTTTCTAACTCTCTTCTCTTAGGGGGAGCTAGCTAGAGAGCACGCTTCCTTCCCCCCATCCCTCCCCCCCCCCCCAATCCCAGACACACACCAGAATTCTAGATTCCATCCTCTCTTGTCCTGTCACTGCACTGTGTCCTAAAAAATTCCAATCTGGATCTACCTACCTGCCTCTTTTGCTCCTGTTTCGGGATTGCTGAGAACTGGCTGGAGTAAACCACAGCTATGTGAACAGGTGCCACTACAATACATTGTTCATAATCTTGCAAATCTTTGCTTATTTTAGGTCATCTCCCTCTCACATTTTGCTGAGTAGCTATTCTTGTGCAATTCTAATGTTTTCTTCTCAGCTCTCCTGAATCTCTGACTGCCCTTTCCTATTTCAGCAGATGGCCTTCCTTTTATTTCTCTGAAAAGGAAAGGGTGGCTGTAGCAGACATGCATCCCTGTACCTTCTTGACCCTCTTACAAAGACTGGCTGGAAGAGGGAAGCAGGTTGGGAGTGAGGGTGCAGCCAAACCACACAGGACCTGATAGGTCAAATTAGTGACTTTTTTTCCAAGTCAGATGGGAAGGCTTTTGAGGGTTTGGGGCCAAAGAGTGGCATGATTTGTCTTATGTTTTATAAAGATCAACCTGATGGCTGTGTGGAAAACAGACTGCAAGAGATAAAGGATGGAAGAGGGCAGATAGGGTAATAGTCAAGGTGCAAGATGATGGCAGTGGTAGTTAGAATCGGTTAGACTCTGGACAAATGTTAAGACCCACAAAATATGAGAGAAAGCAAGAGTCAGGATTTAATTTAAGGCTTTTGGTGCAAGCAACTGCTAAATTGGGAATGGTCCTTTGTGATGTTGAGTGAGCAGTTAATGTATATGAGTCTAGAATTGTGTGGATGGTCCAGGGTATGGTCATGTTATCTGTTTCATCCTTTAATGTTTATTTCCTCCAATTATTTGCTCTTGTTTCTGCTGTGTTTTCCATCTCTCTAGCTCTCTACTGGCTCTTTCTCATCAGCCAGTAAACGTGCTCATTGTTTCTTCAATACAAAAAAATACACATATGTGAATAGAAGAACACTCGAGTTCACACTCTCTTTGCCGGTGATCTAACTACCAGTTCTTTTTTTTTTTTTTAAAGCAAGCTTCCAGAAGTATGAGTCTTTACTTTCTTATCTTATTTTACTACCTAAAAAGTGGACTTCTTTCCCCTACCACCACTTGAAATACATTTGCTAAATTTCATAGACATTTTTTCATCCATGCAAAAACATCTCTGGCTTCTTGATGTTTATCTCTCCCTGGTTTCTCTCCCATTTCTCTGGCTATTTCTTCTATTTCTTTTGCTGGATCATTATATTCTGTCTCTTAAATATTGGAAAGTGTGATTTGGGGAACAGATTTTTGAAAGATCAAGGGCAGCTCTTGATCTGAGGCTGAGTACTGTCCCCCACCAAGGAGTGATTTAGGGGAGCTAGACAACTTCTAGATATCTCCCTGATCATTTTGTCTGATGGTCCCTATTTTGTGTGTCTTTCCCTCCAAAAGTCCCCTGTACACCTGCCGCTTTGTTCTCTGAAAGATGTAAGTCTCTTGTCAGCACACCAGCATGGACTGAGCTTCAAACTAGCTCACTGTCACAGTGAAGAAGAAAGAGAGGCTGAGATTTCAGAGCAGAGTAGAGAAAACATTTGGAGCGTGGGGAGCTGCTTGGTAGGCTGGGGCGGGAAGGGGCTAAGGTGATGATGCCATGAGGGAAGAGACTCTTCAAGATAAACTCTTATTCTTCCTAGCTCTGTGGTGGGAAAAGTAATCAGAGATTAATAAGATATGCCCCTTTTCTCCGATTTCTTGCCATGAGCAGTTTCCTACCTAATCTGTCTAAAGTGTCTCTGTCCTCCGTATCATTATCTTTCTATTATGGGCTATAATTATGTTCTTTAATTCTTTCTTTACATATTTGCTGCTTGTCTTCCCAGCTCAAGTGGGAGCCGTGAAGGCAGGGAACTTGTCTGTCTGGTTCACCTCTATATATCTGGTATAATGAAAGCATAGTAGGTGATTAGTAAATTCTTTTTGAACAAGTGACTGGGTTTTGATACTCCATATTCAAAAGGTTGTGTATTCAGAGCAAAGCAAAACTATACCAGCTCTCCAGATCTAAGTATTTTAATGGGGAGTTTAAATTTTTATACAGTAGAACTTAGATACATGAATATGTGGCTGACTTCATTTTTCTGTACAGAGCTCAATTAGTTTGTGACCTACCACCTCACTCTTTTCCATCTTTCAAAAGGTATATTTCTTTTTTTTTTTTTAATATTTTTTAAAGTTTATTAATTTATTTTGAGAGACAGAGCAGGCTCTGCACCAGCAGCGCTGAGCTTGATGCCGGGCTGGAACTCATGAACCATGAAATTATGATCTGAGCCAAAACCAAGAGTCAGACACTTAACCAACTGAGCCACCCAGGTGCCCTTCAGAAGGTGTCTTTCATGCTGTATCTGTCCTATGGTTGCACTCCTTAGTCTTTGCCATGTACCAGAGAGTTCTGGATGGGAAGCAGGATACACTTCTCTGTTGCTCTTGGATTTCCCCTTACCCTATTTCAAGTTTCTTTTTTCATCTATATTTCTTGCTATTCTGCCCACTTATGTTTCATTGCCTTTCCCCCTGCCTCCAATATTTTCTGGGAAAAGAGCTAAGATTTTAACAGTAAAAATAAAACACAACAAGAACAACAATAACAAAAAAGCCATTTGCTGTCTCAAGGGCCTGGCACTTGCAAAGGAAATCTGGAAATCTATGCTTTCAAGATTATTGTTTTGGCTAAGGGCTTAAAAAAAGGTCTAATTTGAAACTCAAAGCTACGCTGCTTTCTTTGTTCCTAGCTATGTGCATACTCCCCTTGACAAGTGACTGACACTGTTTCAGTGGGAGGGCAGCAGAGCGGCCATTAGGAAGAACGAGGGGTTAAAGGCACTGAAAATACTTCTGTGTGTGTTCCTCACCCACAATCACGGGTAGGTCCTGGAATAAAGGGATTCACTGCAACCTCCCAATCCCTTTTTGTTCATTGGGTATAGGAGAGAACCAAATGGGATTCAAATGGTTTGGAAGTAACTGTACCACATGTAGAATTTAATGATAAAGTTTGGATATTCTATTCTTAGAGGCCAGACAAGGTTAGAACTACTTCAGCCTAAATCAGAAGTAAAAATATCCATGTCATTGCTGTTATTACTATTTACTAAAGAAACAAAATCATATACCTGTATTTTGGAGAAATTTGCATCTTGAAACAAGTGTGTTCAAGTTAAGTCCATTTACCCAAAGGGAACTTTCATTGGCTGCTGATGTTTGGTGAAAGACTTTCTATAGCTATGTGACTTTAACTGCTAATTTAGTCATTGGAGAGACTCCCAGAGGTAGGAAGGTGATTTGGTTAGAAAAGAATGGGATTTGGTTAATATGACAACCCCAGAGATGACAGAGCTGAAATAAACAGGAAAGGACCCAGGACCCACAAAGACAAGGAAGGAAATCAAGAATTTTCCAGACCTCTGGTTTTCCTGACTTGGTTTTAATTTATTCTGTGTGCCAATTCAGATTGTCTGCCTATTTTTTTAATTTAATTTTTAGATCAAAGTAATATATGTACATAAAGAACCAAGTAGTGCTATAAGGTTTATTTTTGAAAAATAGAAGTTTTCTAATCCCTATGCACTTTTCCATTTGCCAGCAATCACTTTAAAATTGTTTCAGTTTTTTGAAAATATCTATCTTTTTATCTATAAATAGCATGATTATTGGAGAGGATTTTCAACTTTAGTCATTATAAATTGACTTCCATCTTTGGAAGATTAAAATATAATTCTCTTTTAATTATATTTGGCTCTGTCCCCATTCCTTAACCACCACTACGTACCCATATATACATTTTTCAATTTTCTAGCCTCTAAAAATATATAGATCACAAATTTGATGAAATCAATAGTGTGTTTTCATAATCATGACTACACAAACGCTGTTTGTAATTGAATTATGTGGTTTACTATGATTATTTTCCTGTATAACTTTTGGTTTTATGTCATTTTCCTTTAGTTTTTTTTTTTTACTGTTTATATATTTTTGAGAGAGAGTTTGGGAACAGGGGAAATGCAGAGGGAGGAGGAGGACAGAGGATCCAAAGCAGGCTCTGTACTGACAGCAGAGAGCCTGATGGGGGCTTGAACTCACGAACCTGAGCCAAAGTTGGATGCTCAACTGGATGAGCTACCCAGGTGCCCCTCCTTCTTAGTTTTCCATGTACTTCTCCTCTATCATATAACACTCATCTAAATATGCTTTTATTAGGTAGTTATCAACTTCCTGTCTTTGGAGTCTATTTCCTTGGAATCTTCTGAATTTCCCCAGTCTGGACTAGTCTCTATAGACTTGACCAACAGCTCTCACTCAGCCTGATTTTTCCCTTCATCTTTGAACCTCAGAGTTTCCTTTTCCTTTCTCTTTTGTGGACCTTCTGTTTACTACATCTGTTTTGATAGAACAACTCTTAAAATAGTTTACAGAGAAAGGATGCAAAGAAGGTAATATTTTGAAGTTGTGTATGTCTTAAAATGTCTTTCATTTACCCTTTTGTTTAACTGATAGCTCATCTGGGTAAAGATATGAAGGTTAGAAATAATTTTATGACAGAATTTTGAGATATCCTTCCTTTGTTTTTGAGTTTTCAGTGGAATTATTTAAAAGACTGATTCTAGGGGCGCCTGGGTGCCTTAGTTGGTTAAGCATCGGACTCTGGCTCAGGTCATGATCTCGCAGTTTGTGAGTTCAAGCTCCCGGTCAGGCTCTGTGCTGACAGCTCAGAGCCTGCAGCCTGCTTCAGATTCTGTATCTCTATCTCTTTCAGTACCCCCCCCCCGCCCCCCCCCCCCCCCGCACACACACAGTCTCACCCCTGTCCGTGTCTCTCTCTCTCTCTCTGTCAAAAAATAAACAAACATTAAAAAAAATTTTTTTAAAAGACTGATTCTATTCAAGTCTTGATTCTTATAAATATGTTTTCTTCTCTCTTTATTTCTGCAAAACTTTAGAATCTTCTTTAGGTACCCAGTATTATGAAATACTATGGCAAAAGTCTCTTTTTATGGGTCTGTTGTCATCTACTCTTTTAGATTCTACAATCTCTTCTAGATTCTCAGTGGGTCTGCTTCATCATTTGGAAATATTTATTCTTCACTTCTGGGACATTTTCTTGAGTTATTTTTTTGATAAATTCCTTTTTCCCCCTTTATTAAAATGCCGATTATTTGGATATTGGATCTCCTGGATTGATTTTCTAATTTTCTTATTCTCTTTCTGTAATTTTCTGGGTTTTTTTCATCTGCAGTCTGGAAGTTTCTGCCAAGCTCATCTTCTTTTTTCTTTTCTTTTTTTTAATGTTTATTTATTTATTTAGAGAGAGAGCATGCACGAGCAGGGAGTACGGTGGTGGCAGAGAGAGAGGGACAGAGAGAATCCCAGTCAGGCTCTGAACTCCCAGCACAAAGCCTGACAGGGTGTGGGAAGGAAGGCTAGACTTGGTCAGGGGGCTTGATCCCAGGAAATGTGAGATCATGGCCTGAGCTGAAGTCAAGAGTTGGATGCTCAACAGATGAGCCACTCAGGTGCTCCTGTCCAGCTCATTTTCTATCCTTTCTATCCTTCTACTAAGTTTTCATTTCTGCTAATTTCTAAGAGCTCTAGAGTTTTCTCTGTGTTCCTTCTTATAACATCCTGTTTTTGCTTTATCAGTTCAAAAATCTTCTCTATTGTCTCTGAGGATGTAGGATAGTTTAGGTACAGTTTTCAGATCCCCACATAGTCTTTGTGTCCTTCAAATTGATTTTTGGTTTGTTGGCTTTGGTCTCTGTTGCTTATGTTGGAGGCTTTATGCAGATTATGTGGGAATTGTAGTTGTTTTATTATGTCTGGACTTAATGACCATGGCCTTGATGTAGAGAGATCTGTTGGCTTATTTTGTGGAGAATAATCAACATCAATATTTTTACATCATTTCTGTTCAATTTCCCCAGAGAAAAATTTTTTCCAAATTCCAGGATGCAGAATATAAGCCTTGCTCCAGATTTTGGGAAGCTGAATGGAGAATAGAGCTGAGAGTGTGATGTTTAGAGCATAAATTTTCACACAATCCCCTTGGTTTCAACATGGTATTTTTATTTGCTCTTCCCTCAGTCCAGAGACCCTCTTTAGTCTGCAATGGGTTGGAAACGGAACTGCCTGATTTTGGAATTAGTCAGGGCTTATAGGAGATGGATATCTATCTGCTTCTTAAATATTTTCTATTTTTTATTTATTGAAAAAAAATTTTTTTTAATTTTTTTTTCAACGTTTTTATTTATTTTTGGGACAGAGAGAGACAGAGCATGAACGGGGGAGGGGCAGAGAGAGAGGGAGACACAGAATCGGAAACAGGCTCCAGGCTCTGAGCCATCAGCCCAGAGCCCGACGTGGGGCTCGAACTCACGGACCGCGAGATCCATGACCTGGCTGAACTCGGACGCTTAACCGACTGCGCCACCCAGGCGCCCCTATTGAAAATTTTTTAATGTTAATTTTATTTTTATTTTTGAGAGAGAGAGAGAGATAGGGAGAGGGGTCAGAGAGGGAGGGAGACACAGAATCCAAAGCAGGTTCCAGGCTCTAAGCTGTCAGCACAGAGCCTGACGCAGGGCTTGAACTCACAAACCATGAGATCATGACCTTGAGCCAAAGTCGGATGCTTAACTGACTGAGCCACCCAGGCACCCCTTAAATAGATTTGCAATAAATCCTCCAGTTTCAACTCCACCCTTGCCCCTGCACTTCGGGGGTAGTAGTAGCAGCCATTCCTGGGATATATGCCGGTTCTGTAGTGCACACCAGCGTGAACCTTGGTTTTCTCTTTTGCTGACTTAAGATTCAGCTTTCTTGAATCTGCTAAGTCAGCTAGTACTTGTTCTATTTTTTCCAGATTTCAAAATTTTGTTGTTTCTGTATGTTCTCCCATTTTCTGCATCCTTATGGTTTTATGGCTTTAAACCCATTTACTGTTATTTTATGGAGTTTTGAGAGAAAGCAGAGGCACCTACATGTGGTCAATCCTCTATCTTTCGTTGAGCCTCTCTTTCCCTTTGGCCTGGTTCTGTCAGTTCTCCTGGTTCTTGTTTCTCTTTCATTTGTTTATTATCCAGTTTTATATAACTCTTGATCTAAAAGTTCCCACTGCTATTTATCATTTGTCTGAAGCTACTAGGTTAGTCTCAAGTTTAATATATCAATCTTGCTAACTCCACACTGCTATAATATCTGTCTTCTGAATCTATACATCTCTTCCACTGTCTGCTTGCCTTCTCAGCTACGCTGCATGGTCCCTGTTCCTTGGAAGTCCTGTGCTATTATTACAACCTCTGCTCAATCATTCTCTGTGGTATTCTTCCCTCTGTATTCATGAGAGTCAGGCTCTCTCTGATACTACATTCATCCTCAAGCCCAATCTCCAATAGAGCATCTGTCCCCAATCCCTTAAATACACAGACTAACCTTGTATAAATAGTCTATTTTGTTAGCCAGATTGAGTCGGAAGTTTAACTTTTTCACATAGGCTTCCACTTTAGAATTAAAGGAAAGCATGCAATTTACAAGCATCATGGGTTCATGGGTGAAGCTGGGATTAGGTATCTTGAATTTCTTAAAGTCGAGATTCTGTTGTAGTCTTAGGACTAGACATGGTCAACAATAAAGGGGTGAGAGGAAAAACCACTCTCGGTACTATGGGCGAAATTTAAAGCAGTGGCTAAAATTCCTCTTCTGTCAGCCTTAAATAAATAGCATTCTATAGTCCACAGTGAGTCAGCACAGTGATGCTTGGATTTTGTTGATAAACCTGTTATAGGTGTTTCTCAGTTTGTGTTTCAGCTGGAATACTGTCAGCTGGAACACTTCACTGAGGCAGTCAGTGTAGGAGGGGAACATATGTGCCTTTGATGAAAGCTGCTTTGCAGTGAAAATCACAGGGATTCCTGTGAAGCTCTATCTTGTGAACATTGTTATATAAGCACTGCCTTTAAAATCTTTGGCTTGGGTCTCAAGTAAATAGGTTTATATAGGATGGCCCTACTGGCTCTGCAGGAGTGAAAATAAAATGTCTCACTATTGTGGTATTTGGGACTTTTCTGTTGTCAGAACTTTGCCTATGTAAATTTAAAGCAAGGGAAGAGCAACTAATAAAAATTCGTGATTAGTGGCTAAAAGGCAGGCTTAAAAGTATCATGATTAAAGGCTCTGTCTACATTATAAATTGAGTAACCATAGAGTTTAGGAGAGAGTGAAGTAGGGAGAAAATGGTGTGGGATGAGGCCAGAAAGGTAATGGGCACCAGATCCCGCAGGGCCCTAGAGATCATGTTAGTCTGAGGATGGGAACTTCTGGAGGATTCTGAGCAGAAAACAACATGATACGGCATTTTAACAGGGTCACTCTGAGTAACAGGGGAAGGAAAGACAACTGAAGGAGGCTTTGGAATAATATTCCTAAGGGATAATGGTAGCTTGGACTTAGGTAGCAATAGAGGAGAAGGTGCACAGTGGTTAGATTCTAGTTATATTTTGAAGCTGGAACCAACAGGATTTGCTGACAGATCAGATGTGGGTGCTAAAGGAAGGGAGAAATTAAGCATGATTCAAAGTTGTTTTGGTTTGGTCTATGCATCTCTAGGAATGGAAATGATTATGGAGAAGGCAGAGGGATTTTTTAGGGGGAAGATGTCATAGAATTAGGAGTTAAATTCTGATGGGTCATGTTAAGTTGGATATGCTCATTGGACATACAAGTGCAGATATCTAATGGGCAGTTGGGTAGAGAGGATTCCAGGACAGAGATTCTGGCTAAAAGCCTACGTTTGGGAATTGTTGGTATAGAGCTGATATTTAAAATGTGGCTGAGACTGGTTGAACCCTCCATAGGATTGAGATGGAGAAGATGTCTAAGAATGAAGCCCTGGGCATTCCAATATTGAATGGTCAGTAAGACAAGGCAAAACCAGCAAAGAGACTGAGAAAAGGTACTTAGCGAGGTAGGAAGAAGTCTAGGAGTGAAGTGTCCTGTAGGCCAGATGAGGAAAGTGTTTTAAGGAGGGGTGAGTGAAGCCATGGGAGGTGCCACTTATAGATCAAGCAGAATGGGACCTGGGAACTGGCTGTTGGATTTTTTTCAGTCAGGGTGATCCGGTTATCTTGAGAAGATTTGATGGAATCTTGGGAAGAGAAGCTCTTACTCTAGCCCTCTAAGCCTCAGTTTCTCATCTGTAAAATGGTATAACATTACCCATTTCAGAGAGTTGTGAGAACAAAATCAATGGACTCATATAAAGTACTCAGAACAGTGCCTGGTACATTGTATATGCTAAATAACTAGTTTTGTTCTTACTGGAAACCTCTGTTAATTGTCAGTCACCGTCTCGTGGAGAGGTCATGCAACTACTTGAGAATCCACCTATCCGAATGAGCACTCAATCCATAGAACTCCCTTCCGGGCTATCATAGAAAACCTTGTTTACTGTCTCACTAAAGTATAGGTAAATATGCAAGGCACAGTGACTGTAAGGCAAGAAGTGAGGTTATCTTGTGACTACTGCAGGATAACTGATGGGTCTTACAGACCATTCCTCTCATCTCAGGGTTCTTATTCATTCCAAACATTGTCAAAAGATAATACCTAGTACACCAGTTTGCTCTTGGAACCCAGTATATTTTGTTATTCTTATTTGAAAACTACAGTCGGGTTTGCCTTATTTCTAGTGTTTTGCTGATTAAATTCCTCATACATGGGTGGCAGGGGCACAGCTATCTCTTGGGCAGACTCTCCAGTGTCTTGGGATGAATTCTGATGGGCCCAGAACACATAAACCCTTTTACAGCTATTCATGTTTTGCTTTCTTTTTAAATCAATTTGTCCTTTGTTGGGTTTATTTCCTCTCATACAACTGCTCATTATAATCTATGCTCTGGCCTGAGTAGTATTCTGCTTGAAGTAGAGAACAGGCAGAACAGGAGTCAAAGACTTGTATTTCCTTTGGGTCATCCATAAACATTGACTCACAGCTCAAGAAGCAGGTGCTATGGGCTGAGTTGTGTTTCCTCCAAATATTTCTGAGCACTACCTACCCCCTGCCATGTGACTGTGTCAGAGATAGGGCCTCTATTATTTATTTACTTATGTATTTATTTATGTATTTACTTATTTATTTATTTCTTAATGTTTATTTGTTTTGAGAGAGAGAGAGACAGAGAGAGCATGTGCTTGAGTTGGGGAGGGGCAGAGAAAGAGAGGGAGGGAGAGAATTCCAAGAAGGCTCTGTGTTATCAGTGCAGGGCCTCTATTATTTATTTACTTATGTATTTATTTATGTATTTACTTATTTATTTATTTCTTAATGTTTATTTGTTTTGAGAGAGAGAGAGACAGAGAGAGCATGTGCTTGAGTTGGGGAGGGGCAGAGAAAGAGAGGGAGGGAGAGAATTCCAAGAAGGCTCTGTGTTATCAGTGCAGAGCCTGGCCTGGGGCTCAAGCTCACAAACCATGAGATCATGACCTGAGCCGAAATCAAGAGTCCAACGCTTAACCACTTAACCAACTGAGCCACTCAGGTACCCTGGGCTGGGGCCTTTAAGGAGATGATTAAGGATAAGTGAAGTCATAAGAGTGAAGCCCTGATCTGATAGAACTGGTGCTCTAAGAAAGTGATAAAAGCAAGTGACAAGAGAAAGTGATAAAAGGGCTCTCTCTCCACCATGTGAAAACATGGCAAGAAGGCAGCCTTCAGCAAGCCAAGAAGAGAGCTCTCAGCAGCACTCGACCATGTAGGAACTCTAGTTCCAGCATCCAGACTTGTGAGCAAATAAAATAAACTTTTATTGTGTAAGTCACCCAGTCTGTGGCATTTTGTTCAGGCAATCTGGATGGACTAAAACAGTGGAGGCTCTTTTTTCTACTATTTGTTGTCCTAGCATTTTTTCAAACATTAGTTCTTTGGGGACTTTAGATTTCCTGATAATCTAGATAACCATCTGCATTAAAAAAATTCCTATTTAAGCTTTGAAATACCGGCAGCTTCTTTAATCATGTCCAACATAGTGCTTTATGTTGTAGACCATCTAAAATTTTCATGAACTTATCACAGTGACTATAAAGATGCACCTTTAGTTTATCTCAGGCTCCTTAGCATTAAATAAACTTTGATTTCTTGGAATTAAAGAGCAAGGTAGCTGATGCAAGCCTACCCTCCTTACCTTCTTTGCATCCTTTTCTTTCCTCTCCCCCCTCACTCCCCGTATATTCCTTCTGTATTAACCGCCTGCAATATTTTCTGCCTGAAACATTTAGAAATGTTTACTATACGGTATTTCAAGATACATGAGCATTCATCTGGCATTGATCAGTAGGTAGCTGTTGTCATTTTTAACGCCTGTGCAAGCCTATAGTGGCGAGAAGAAACACTTACCTATTTTCCTGCTTTCTACATTAACAACAAAAATGCCAGTACCTGCAAGGTCTTCTCTCTGAATGTTCCAGATCTTATTTTTCTTAATGTAGGCATTTCTTTCTTCTTTAATATCATGTCAGAAAGCACTAAAATATTACACTATTATGTGTAGTCTCTGGAAATCCATAATTGGAAATCTAACTTCCGATTCCAGAATTGAGCCTACCTTGTGGCCACAAGATCCAGACTTGGGACCATCCTGAAAGAGAATGGCTACTTTTTGGGAATTTAAGGCTTTAAAGACACCAGGTATATGTGCCAAGGGCAGTGGGAAGGAGTTGGTTGATACTAGAATTTTCTAACTTCTACCTGTGAGATGCAGAATGAATATGTATCTGTACGTTACCTGTATATATGCCTATATCTCTATATAACATTGTATATCTTATTATACATACAAATGTATATTTTAGGCTGACACAAATCTGATGTTGAAGAATATTCATTATGGTACTCAAGGAGAAAAATATAACAGTGTACTTTTGGAGAATTTTCAAGGAGGAGGAGGAAACATTTAGAAGAGCAGTTAAGTAGGCAAGCTGCAGTTGCACAAAAGAAAGCCCATATGGTTTAATGCCATACATTAGTTTGTTTTAAACCTTTGTGGTTTATTTTCAATTTAAAATGAATATGTGCTTTAATTAGTTCTGGAGTGCGATAGGGAGGCATATGTCTTTTAGTTAAACACAGAGTAATTTACATGGTATTCTCTCCCTTGTTTTTCATGATAGATCTGAGTTCCAGTTAGCCAACAAAATGTGGTCCATAGAGACACAGGGCAGACAATCCTTAATGTGTTTGGAATCTGTTATTTTTTCTTTTTCCTTATCACACTTCGCTTAACTGAAAAGAAAGAACGTTTAAATCTTTATTCATTTATTAATAAAACACTTAACTGACATATTTCATATGTATAGCCATTTTATGATACAAATTTATGTGCATGTACATACTTATGTCCTCAGTGCTTTTATATCTTTCTCTGTCTCTGAAAGGTAGAGAGAGATATAGATACAGGTATAGATATAAATATAGATATTGAAGCCTAGGGATACAAGTAAAATCTTTTCCCTGGTCTCAAAACTTCAGGGATACTGAAGGAAAACTACCTTATATAGTTGAATCTGGAAGTACAATTTCGATACCTAAATGCACTATACGAAGTGAAACCCAGACTATATATCCTCTGCATCACTCTGTCCTGGAATAAGCCAATATGAGAGTGTTGGTCATAGATACCATCGGGCAGTCTTATGTATGTCACAGGGTTGCTACAAGGCCAGATAAAAGAAAGCATAAGGAGCGTGTTTTAAGCTTTTAAGCATAAAAAATGGTGGTTGGTATTCTCAGAATATTCAAAATTCAGCCACCAATGTGTCTGTCACTGCCAAAAGGGGCAAAATAGGACGTATCTTATTCATTATATCTTGGCCTTTAAGGCTGGCAGGTGAAAGGACCTGTCCTTGTCCGTTCTGAAATCAGGTCATAACTGGTGGACCCTGAGAGACAGGTCAGTCTTGATTCATCCGAGGCCTTGAGCGCAGCCATGGGGGATGTGTGGAAAGCTACACAAGTGTAGTTCTCTGGTGTGATGCTTTTCCCCAGGATGATTATCTGCTCTTCCCGGGCCCAGAGGTGTGGACCTCTAGCCAGTCATTTATGGTCATGAGAAATTGTACGACTTATTTGAGATTTCCCAGAATGTTGATGACTCAAAACTAGATCACACCAGGCTGGCGTTGTCTCCAAACCTTTTCTCCATCACGCTCAATTTCTAGGCATTTTCTTCTCATCACAAATGCCTATTAGACACTTCATATTCAATTAGGGTTTTGAGATTCTACCCACAAAGTCATGAAAACACAAACCACTTCCCTGTATTTTAAAGAACAAGCGTAATTTATCTTCTATTTATTTAGAGAAGTGATAGGTTTTAAGCTCCTATTTTTACTTGGCGGTAGGTTTTTTGTAGCCGGAGAATGAAAATGGAGCCCGTGTCCCTGCAACTGTGTTTAATTAGGAAACATGCTGAGCCACATTTGGCCATTTTTTGTTTCTGAACTAATGTCAGCTTCTCCAGTCTGCCATGGAACATGTTTTGCAGCTCTACAACAAAGGATTAAAATAAAATAAATGTTTGGAAAAGTGCTTTGAAATAGCTAAAGATAGAGAACCATACAAAAGCTCACGGGCTTTGGTAGGAATGACAAATTAATTATGCCGTCTTTAAGTGATAACACAGAACAATTAATGCACTTAATTGCTTTATTGAAACAAAAAGCTCTTTTGCAGTTTTCATAATTTCTTTGTGTAAGAAGAAGATTTCATAAATTTATAAATTGATGCATGACCTCCGATTTAGGGAGTTTTGGTAACATATCTCTTTCTGTACTTTTTACTTGGTTTTTATTTTCAGGCAGTATTTTTCTTTCTTATTGTGTAAATCCAGAACTGAGTTCATAATGAGATAAATTATTAGTAGTAGTTAGGGAAGGGAAGGAGAACAAAATCATTTTAGAATATCTAACATCTTTGAATAATTTATTGGTATTTCTTTCTTGCTTGCTTGCTTATTATTTTTTGCTTAAGTATAGTTGACACACATTGTTACATTAGATTCAGGTGTACAACTTAGTGAATTGACAAGTTTATACATTATGCTATTCTCACCGTAAGTGTACCTAACATCTGTCCCATTATATCACTATTACAATACCATTGGCTGTATTCCTTATGCTCTGCTTTTTATTCCCTTGACTCACTCTTTCCATTTAATGAATCTTATTTTCAAGATTGTATTTTTTTTTGCTTGATGGGAACACACCCTAAATTTATTTTGAGGATTTCTTTTTAACATAGAACAAACCCAAGTTCAGTGGTTTTTAAGTTGCCCTGGAGGGCTGAAGATTTGTGAAGGGTCACCTTGGAACTGGTAAGGTGGGTGAACAGATAGGGTACCACACAGTGAGCTACATGAGGGTTTTTGTACCTAATTGTATATCTAGCCCTTAGCACACTCAGTACATTGGAATGAATGAATAAACAAACTGACCCTATCCCTCCACCCTGCTTTAACTTGAGAAGTTCTGTTTTTCCTGTTTTCTTTGTTGTACTCAGAATGAGTTTTCAGGGGGAGCCTGGGTGGCTCAGTTGGCTAAGTGTCTGACTTTTGATTTTGGCTCAGGTCATGATCTCATGGTTGTGAGATTCAGCCCTTATTGGAGTCCTATGTGCTGAGGGTGGAGCCTACTTAAGTTTCTCTCTCTCCCTCTTCCTCTGCCCTTTCCCCCACCTCAAGAAAAAAAAAAAAAAAAAAAAGGAACAAGTTTTTAGCATCCTGGCTCCTCTCCCTATCATCTGCCTTCTCTTCCGCATTTCTTTCCACCACTCTTCCTAGGCCTCCAGCTCCCCTGTATCACTTGCCCCAGTGGGAGTCGGTATCTTAAAGTGATGGCCAAACACCAGTCTCCATTCACCATTGGACCAGCACAGTGATCAGAAACACTGCCAACCTGTTATGGAGATGGGCAAGCTCCCTGAAAACTGTCATGCACTGTATAAATGTAAGGCATTAGTAATAGTTTTATATAGGAGTTTATTGATTTGTCAAAGTAATTGATATCACCTTGCTGAGATTGGACAACCTCAGATATCCTGGGACTTGGGCTGTTTGGCATGCCTTCCAAGCCTTCATTGACCTCTCTTTCTACCCTTGGTTTGGAAATGCTATATATTTATTCATGTTCCATAGACTGTTTGACCCTCCCTATTCTGAGACAGAGAAAATGATTCATCTTCTCAGTGTCCTTAGGTGACACGTGATGAGCAGGTAGGTTATAAAAATAGTAAATATTTATTGTACTTCCATGCTGGGCAAGGATGATTCTATACATGATCTCATTTTACAATGAACAGCTAGCATTTTTTCTAGGATGTCAGGTATGAATGGAAGTGCTTTACATAAAATTGACTCATGTCATCCTCATTGTAACTTTATGAGTTAAATGATATTATTGCTCACATTTTACAAAAGAGAGAAAATTGAGCACAGAGAGATTCAGTAACTTACGCCCAGCTAGTAAGACAGGAAACTTGGTGAGGCAGTATTACTCTAGGCCAGAATGTGTGATGCTCACTGCTTTATCATCTCAACAATGCTGTAATTTCCTTTTATGTTTTTCTTTTTATCCCTGTGGACCCCAGAATGCTCTTCTAACTTTATAAAACTTATTTAAAAAAAGACCTGGGGCATTTATATCATTATTAAAATATCCTCTCTAGGGAAGTAGCTATGGTATTTGTTTTCTAATATGAAAATAGCTTCAGTTTTTATCTGATTATAAAAATAATTCATACTTGTGAAGATAAATGAAACAATCCAGAAAATACAAATGAGAAATCATAACTACCTACCGGTACTTGGGTAGATATGCTTTCTGACATTTCTCTATGCACATGCATGTATGTGTATATAGCATTTTTATAAATGTGACTATATTACACCTGTTGTTTTTTAACCTACTCCTAGGCTCACAGTGCAGAGGAATTGGGGATGTCTTTTCTGTGGCAGTGACTATAAGTATATGCCTTGCTTTTGAATATGATGCTGCTCTGTATGGCTGTGACAGACTTCATTTAAGCATATTCATGAACATCTAAACCACTTCCAATATTTACATGATGAGCAAATTTATGGTAAACATGATTTCTACAAATATTTTGGTTCATGGACATTTTATTACTTGGGAGCAAATTCCTGAAGGTGGGATTGTTGGCACAAAGGACATTCACATTTTTTATTGGGTATATAGTGCCAAACAAGAAAGACTGTAACAACTTCATCCTCTACAATATATTTTGAGTGTGCCCACCTCTTTTACTTCTTGCCATTGCTGATTTTGTCAATGTAAAGATGTCTGATAGTTGAAAAAATGTTTAATTTTTATTTCTGACACTCAACATTTAGTGGGGTTGAATATATATATTTATTATGATCATTGGCCATTTGTATATGCTTTGCAAATTACCTTGGAATATCCTATATCCACTACTTTTGTTAGTGACAGTTTATTTTATACTGATTTTTTATTATCTTTTTCTTTTCTTACTTTTTTTTTTTTGCATATTAAGGATATGAGTCTTGTTTATTTTATGTGTTGCAGATATTTTTCCCAGATGGTAGTTAGTTCTTCAGCCTTGTTTTAGTAGTTTATTTACTTCTTTATCTATTTATTATTTGCCACATAGGGTTTTTGAATTTTTATGTGGTCAAACAAACCTCTTCTCTAATAGTTTCTTCTGGCTTATGAGCCATTTTTAATAAAACTGTCTTAACCCCAACATTGTGGAAATGGCTTCATCTTAATAGGACATGGAACCAGACCATGTAACTGTCATTTATGTGTCTATCACTTTAAAGTTTACTGAGTTTTCACAAACACTTCCTCATTTAATTCAGTTCACAATATAATATTATTATTAATATTTCTCAGATGAAAATGAGACAAAGAGAATAAATACTCCAAATCACACATCTACTAAAGATTAGACTATAGGTTGGTCTGATGCCAAAGCCATGCTTTTAGCCCTGGAGTACACTATGATCCCTTAGGTAGATGGGAAAGCAGAGGAATAGAAAGGTGAAATGGCCTGTCTCATGCTGAAAATTATCCCCCCCTTTTTGATAGAAAGATTAGGAATGGAATCCTTAACTGTTAATATGTGTAATCAAGTGCCAGTTCAGACTTTTGAAAGGAGTTTCAGTGCAAAAGCAATCAGATGTTGAAAGGAAAAAGACATAGGAACGTTAAGGTATTAAATAATATGGGGTGTGCTTCGGATTTTAAGAATTAAGAGGATGATGTCCAAGTAGTTAAATGAATTTGTAAAAATGGGTCAGTGAGAGAGCACTATATCAGAATGCTTGGTCCATTTTCAGGCAGGCATATTGAGCAAATTCTTCCCTCATCTCATTTCCAGTAAGTAGTCAGAGCAAGTATTAAGCAGGATTTTACATGTACAATTAGAAAGGATTTCATGCCTGGTATTATACTGGATTTTGATGCAGATAAATTTCTCATTCGCAGAACACTTCCAGTCTTCAGGGCAGAATTTACCATTAGAATAAAAAGACATATAGATTTCAGTTGATATCACTTCATTAATTATCAGCACTTGCGTGAATGCACTATTTTTGGTAAGCACTGTATTTGAGACAACGCAAAAAGTAAAAGGTGTTTTGTGGGTTTTTTTTGCCCTTTTTTCCCACTGTAAGGGTAAATCTGAGTAAGGAGCAGAAAGTGCTTGACTCCTGGTCTTGCAGTGAAATGAACAGAGCTCAGTCTCATCAAAAATAATTAGGAAATTCAACACAGAGCAAGAGAAACTATATAACAATGCAAAGCTATATACCAGGAGTAATGCACGTTTTGCACAGACTGGAGCAAAACACGGGTCATCGCTTTCTAATTTACCATATTTCATAAAAGTTAAACATAATTTAAACTGTAGTGTAAGTTCCAATTTTTATGTTAGTTTGTATTCCTATTTCATTGGTGTGGATCCTCAAACCCTAATTTCTTTCATTTCTAGAAAACAAACCATTGTACCTCCCACATGAATTGCTTCTGGATCTTTCAGGACTCTTCCTGGTGATCAAGTTAATAGAAAATGGCCTAGATGTACCCTGTGAGCTCTGCTATTCTTACCTTAGCCTTGACCTCTCCTCTTACAGTTGAATTAAAGTTTATTTTATTTATTTTTGAGGGGGTGGGCAGAGACAGAGGGAGAGAGAATCCCAAGCAAGTCTTGCACCGGCAGTGTGGAGCCAGACATGGGGCTCAAACCCACGAGCTAGGAGATCATGACCTGAGCCAAAATCGAGAGTTGAGAGTCAGACACTTAACTGACTGAGACACCCAGGTGCGCCCCCCCATCCTCCCATCCCACCCTTAGAGTTGAGTTAAATCAATCATTTTTTAGGATTCAGAGCTGGAAAGAATAAGACCGTGTTCTGAGTCTCAACGTTTCTTTGCCCCTGTGTCGCACTGTGCAGCATGCTGACACCACCCTCTGTTGAGTCATGCTTCTCTCCTCTCCAAGCAAACCTTTCGTTTCCAGAGCTTCTCTGTGTTCTCAAATCCTATCAGTAGTGTTTTCTGGCCTGCAGATTTTCAGAACAGAATCCAGGGTTTCTATGGCAGTGGGGAAAGATTTTTTTCTCATCAGAAAATCAGAAAAGGCACCTCAGTGATACAGCAAACTTAATCGTTTTGGTGTTCTAACTTAAATCTTTTCCCCAAAGTTAATTACTTCTCACATCAGGGTTGTTCTTTCTAATAAAATGAAGTAATGACCATAAGAAGAAGCCGATATTTTTTTGACATGTTATAAGGAATAATGCTCAGGAATTTGGATGCTCAAGAAATTAATTGACCTTTATAGCAGTGTGTTCTCCAATCCACCAATTATTCTGGATATGGTTGTTAAGAATATGAACATCAGCCACACTTGGATTCAAATCCTGGCTGTGCCGTGTACTGTGTGGGTGTCTCTGGGCAAGTCGCTTATTTTTAAACCACAGTTTACTCATATGTCAAATGAGAATTAATGCCTTTCTCTCCTCAAAGTTACATTGAAGGCTAAATTAGGTAAGGCACATAAAATGCTTTCACAGTACCTGCCATCAAGTGAGTTCAATAAAAAGAATTCAGTTGTATCATTTAGCACTGTTACCAAACTGTTGGTGCTTCCATAAACAGCTGACCTTTAGAAAAGCTTTTTTGGCATAACATTTTCCCCCACTTCCTTATACCTTCGCTTCATCATGAACGAGGGCCAATGTGTTCAAGATTGGGATACTAAGAAAAAATAACTCTATGGCTCTTGTTCCAAAGGACTTCAGGAGATAAACAATTCCACTTTTCGCTTTTACTGCCTTCGCTTGTTTAAATATCATGTGTGCATTTTCATGGCATTTACAATCCTAGAAACGTCTACAGGGCAAGAAAATAAGTGTACCACCCATAAGTGTTCCACTTTTTGCTCTGGTATTTATTCATCAGATTTCTTCTACAAGTGACAGTAGTTTGGGAAACTTGCAAGCCTTAAATATTGTATTCAATGTTCTGCATGCCAAACATATGGTCTCCTCTTTCAAGAAATAGAGAAGGAAGGACTTGGAAGAATATACAAATTTGTACAGTGGGTTGATGGCATTAATTGCATGCAGAAAAGATAACAAAAGAGCACAATTAGTTCTACCCACATAATTGGTATGAACCTCACAAGACTTTTGGCTGGTTATAAAGTCAGCCGATTAAATAAAAAGATTGCCACTTCTCATATATTGTTTAATTGGAGCAGGTGATCTCTGGCTGAGACCTGTGGTGTATTGATCTGATTCCATAAACATTTACTGAATGTCTGTTCTGTGCCAGGCACTGGCTCAGCTTTGAAATTACAAAGGTGAATAAGACAAAGACCCTGTTTTCAAGGAAGGTAGAATGCAAAATTCATAATTTATGCTTGAGGATTTACTTCCTGACTATTCTCACTGCTCAAATGGCAAGGCGTGCACATTTGAAATGTGAATATCCTCATGAGTAATTTATCAAATATGTTCCCTTTTCGTAATATCTCATATGGCAGTATTGCATAGAGTTAATTGCCAGATTACAAGGGGCCCTTTTGTATTTCTGCATATAAACACTTCTACATTTAGTGGTAGTGTATTCATGTGTGGCTGGGTATGAAATATAATTTAACCTTGTTCCTGATTCCTTAAGTAGTAAGAGAAGGGAATGTATAGGAAATATCAAAAAACCTAGCTTCATGATAATTTCTAATAAACACTTTTTCCAGGGCAATAATACTTTATACTCAAGCTGAAAAATGACATAAAGAAAGTTTGAGTAAATTCATGGCATTGGTTTCTAGACTGTGAAACTTTAGAAGTGTTATTTTATTAATTTCAAGTCAGTTTCTAGACTAGTACAGACTGGAATAAGAATGTAAGATATCATTCTTCTAAAGAAAAATTAAGGGAACTGGGAATGTGTAGGCTCTTAGGACAGGTGAGTTCTACTTGACTTTCTTAAGGATGTTGGGGCCAGAAAATGGACAATTAATTTGCATTGCTGTTTTCCCCCGCATAGCTTGCTTTCTGAAAATTGGAACTGCTAATGATGCATGATGATTATGACCTCTTCCTCCTTCCCTTCCCTCTTATGTTTATTGAGCATCCGAACTCCTTAATGTTATTCTTTATAACAAGTCAAAAAACAGATTCTTAGGGTCACTGCTTCATTTTATTAGAGTACTCCTATGTTTATTGAACACAAGACACTGTGCTGGTCAGGAAAATGAGGCCCTGCATAGAACTGATGTCACTTCTGAGGTCAAAGTAGTAGATCCAATAATGTAGGTGCTCTAGAGCAGTGCAGTAGTCATTCTGCTCCTATTTTCTGGTTGTGTCACTTTGGACCAGTTACTGATCTCTTTATGTTTTTGTTTCTTATTTTAAATGAAAAGTATTACCTGTCTAATGGGTTGATGTGAGATTTAGAGACAGGTGTTCATTTGTTCAATCATCAAATATTTGTTGAGCACCTACTATTCTGTCTGATACTGTTCTGAATTCTTGGAAAACAATGGTGAACTAAAAAAGATTCCTGGGTGGCTGGATGGGCTCAGTCGGTTAATCATCCAACCCTTGGTTTCAGCTTAGGTCATGTTCTCACTGTTTTGTGAGTTCAAGCCCTGCATTGGGCTCTGGTCTGGCAGTGCAGAGGCTGCTTGGGATTCTCTGTCTCCCTCTCTCTCTGCTCCTCCCCCACTCATGCTGTATCTGTCTCTCTCAAAATAAATACACTTAAAAAATTTTTTTAAAAGATGGGATTGTGCCTGCAATGTTAACATCTGAGGAATAGTAAGAAGGAAGCCAATGTGGCTACAGGACTGTGAAGAAGGGTGAGGGAAAATTATATATATTAACATACGCTGGAAGTGTCTGACCAATAACAGGTACTATTGAATTATATGATTACAGCAGGAGAAGATGAATGGGCTGAGGTAGGCATCAAACTGTTTTTGTGGAACCCATGGTATTTGAGGTGTGCCTTAAGGGGCAGGTAAGAAATAGACAGTGCCTGCTAGCTAGCCCAAATTTTGTTATTTTGTCTTTGTACTGTAAAGAGGCTAGAACCCAAACTGTTTTGCCATCATAGTGACATGATCTAACCAAGCCTCTTGTTTTATTGCCAAAGACTGAATGTTGTAATATCCTTCTCCCGCCAATATTCTGCACATCCCTTACATATCGCCAAAGAAACATGCATATGTAGCATGTGTAAATGTACATACAATATGTTGTATGTACAGGTAAGATGTATGTAAACGTGAGAAGAGAGAAATGATGAGATTTCCTTTTCTTCCAACGGAAAATTCCTAGGAAATGAACAGTTTGGGTCACTTACAAAGCTACATTGTAATGCCCATTTTAAAATGAAATTCAATATAAAATCATGATTTTAATGATCTGTTTTCAACCATCTTTCTGTTAATGGCCAGTTATACTTAATTTATTCAGCAATTGGAGTTCCTTGGTGTACAGAATCCCTGTGGCATTTTCTACCTCTATTTCCTTATTGTTGCTCTCTTTATTTGTATCTCTTTCAATTTAAAGGGGTTGTTTGGGGGGCTTCTGAAAATATAAACATGAGTGAGACTTTCCCAGACCATATTAGGCCAACATAAATGATGACTCACCATGAGTAACTCAATTGAGATGGTGATTAACAATTTCTATTTTTGTGGAAGAAATATGGTTAACATCTTAGAGTTCTTTATATATCATTAGCAAATCTAATTTTTTTACAATAATCTTTGATATATTTTCCTATTTTAAGAAAACACATTAGAGTGGTGTTTACACCTAAAAATCCAGCCTTTTTCACTCGGCTTATATCTTATTACCGGAATTTCTGTGAATGTGTTTCATTATTGATATTCTCTCAGACTTGAAGATGAAGTGACAAATAATCTTTGACTTTTGTACACAAGGTAGAGTTTTTAGGTGGGGAGGTTTTGTTGCTCCTGTCTCCAAGACTCCAAGAGCATATTACGGGAAGAAAGCCAAGAGAAAAATTTTCTTTTAAACCTCAGGGATGTATTACTGCTTTACAATTACTTGAAAGATGAATAAAATTCTTTGACAAACTATGTTATTTTAGGTGATGATTATGAATCATTAAGAAACCGAAGCTTCTTCTAGTATGCATTAAAAGCCATTTTGCCTTGGATTTTATAGTGTTATTACTCTTCAACTTCTCCTGAGCACTATAATTATTCTAGGTGGTTATATAAATTGAATTTAGAGAGTCTCTATTAATTAGACAAACCATTGCTATCTTGTCTGCAATTCTGAATCACTTGCCCACCACTGCTCTCCAAATAAAGAAATTTCAAATTTATTTTAACGTGTGGTCTGTTCTTGATTTATGTGACTATTGATTATTCATGGCTCATTTTATATCCTAGGCCAAGAAGATGCATTAGATTTATCCTGTGGCTTCATTTGTCTTGACAAATCGCTGCCCCAACCTCTCCTTAGGAATAAAATTTTAACTTAGTACCATGTTAGAAGCCATTTTCAAGTAGATGTTATTAGAAAAAATAATATATAATAAATATGTATTTTTTAGGTAATTTTTTACAATTAAACAAAGAAAATGACTTTTTTCTTTACGTAGCAATTTAAGTAGACAGATACACCAATCCATGAAACTTGAAGGGAAAGATACCTTGCTATGTGTAAATTACTTCAGTGTTAAAAAATGTAGTTGGGGCACCTGGGTGGCTCAGTCGTTTGGGCGTCCGACTTTGATTTTGGCTCAGATCATGATCTCCTGGTTGGTGAGATGGAGTCCTGCCTCAGGCTCTGCACTGACAGCACAGACCCTGCTTGGGATTTTCTCTCTCCCTCTCTTTCTGCCTCTCCACCGCTCGTGTTTTCTCTTTCAAAAATAAATAAATATGCTTTAAAAAATGTAGCTGAGGGGCGCCTGGGTGGCTCAGTCAGTTAAATGTCTGACTTTGGCTCAGGTCATGATCTTGCGGTTCATGAGTTCAAGCCGTGTGTCGGGCTCTGTGCTGACAGCTCAGAGCCTGGAGCCTGCTTCACATTCTGTGTCTCCCTCTCTCTCTGCCCCTCCCCTGTTCACGCTCTGTCTCTCAATAATAAATAAACGTTAAAAAATTAAAAAAAATGTAGTTGAGGCTTTCTGTTCCATCTCATTTTTACACTCAAAATGGCTTATAAAGATGATTAATTGTATATTTAATTATGTTGTACTTGTGCATGGCAGATTGCTCCTTGAGGCAATGATTAAAACACAGTAAGATCTAAGGGAAACTAAGAGCTAATAGAGCAAGGCAAGGGAATGGAAGACTAGAATCTGGTATGACTCAGCAAACATTTAAGGGCTAAAAGATAAAGAAGATTGAGATTTCAACACATCCCCAAAGGCAAGGGAATTAAAAGCAAAAGTGAATTACTGGGACCTTATGAAGATAAAAAGCTTCTGCACAGCAAAGGAAACAACCAACAAAACTAAAAGGCAACCAACGGAATGGGAAAAGATATTTGCAAATGACATATCGGACAAAGGGCTAGTCTCCAAAATCTATATAGAGCTCACCAAACTCCACACCCGAAAAGCAAATAACCCAGTGAAGAACTGGGCAGAAAACATGAATAGACACTTCTCTAAAGAAGACATCCGGATGGCCAACAGGCACATGAAAAGATGTTCAGCGTCGCTCCTTATCAGGGAAATACAAATCAAAACCACACTCAGGTATCACCTCACGCCAGTCAGAGTGGCCAAAATGAACAAATCAGGAGACTATAGATGCTGGAGAGGATGTGGAGAAACGGGAACCCTCTTGCACTGTTGGTGGGAATGCAAATTGGTGCAGCCGCTCTGGAAAGCAGTGTGGAGGTTCCTCAGAAAATTAAAAATAGACCTACCCTATGACCCAGCAATAGCACTGCTAGGAATTTATCCAAGGGACACAGGAGTACTGATGCATAGGGACACTTGTACCCCAATGTTCATAGCAGCACTCTCAACAATAGCCAAATTATGGAAAGAGCCTAAATGTCCATCAACTGATGAATGGATAAAGAAATTGTGGTTTATATACACAATGGAATACTACGTGGCAATGAGAAAAAATGAAATATGGCCTTTTGTAGCAACGTGGATGGAACTGGAGAGTGTGATGCTAAGTGAAATAAGCCATACAGAGAAAGACAGATACCATATGGTTTCACTCTTATGTGGATCCTGAGAAACTTAACAGGAACCCATGGGGGAGGGGAAGGAAAAAAAAAAAAAAAGAGGTTAGAGTGGGAGAGAGCCAAGGCATAAGAGTCTGTTGAGAACTGAGAACAAACTAAGGGTTGATGGGGGTGGGAGGGAGGAGAGGGTGAGTGATGGGTATTTAGGAGGGCACCTTTTGGGATGAGCACTGGGTGTTGTATGGAAACCAATTTGACAATAAATTTCATATATAAATAAAAAAAAAGAAGATTGAGATTTGATTGTTGTCATCAGTTAATTTTCAATTTATTATTATAAAGTGGTAACATAATTATTCATGATAAATTTATTCATGATAAATTATTCATGATAAACATATTGTTATGTTAGGGCATTTTAATACATTTTATTGTTCTTTAACATGTACCAGCCCCTTTAATCCTCAAGACAAACCTGAGATAGGCAGGCTTAGGTAAAAGTAATCTTTGGTCATAATATATATATTTTTCAGTATCTTCCCTCCCCCAGCTTTATTGAGATATAACTGACATATAATATTGTGTAAGTTTAAGGTGTACAATGTCATGAATTGAAATATAAATATCATGTGAAACAGAGGAGTATGTAAAGCACTTTATATTTCTTGAGCTTTTAAAAGTTACACTTGTTGAGATGAGCACTGGGTGTTTTCTGGATACCAACTTGACAATAAATTATATTTAAAAAAAAATTAAAAGAGAAAAAGGATGGGGAAAAAAAAGAGAAAAAGGATGGGGAAAAAAGTTAACTAGTTAAAAGACTTATTCCACCAACTTGAAATGCTGATTCTCATTTACAAAATGTTCATATGCGATGGGCTCAGTTCTTCTTCTATTCTATTTTATTGATCAAGATGTCTATTTGTGAACCAATGTCATGTTTTATTAATTTATACATCTTTGTAATATATTTTGATATCTTATGGGACCCAATTCCAGGCTTTAGCTATTCCTGAGCATTGTGTCTTCTATATGAATTTCATAATTATCTTGTTAAGTTCCATGAAAACATTCTATTGGACTCTTGATTAATATTGCATTGAATTTATAGGCTAACTTTAGATCATTAGCTTATTTATAGCTTTCCCTTCATGCACATGCATATCTCCATTTATTTGGGTATTCTTCACTCAACAAATATGTCCTTCACTCAACAGATATGTTTTAAACACATACTATTCTTAGGTCACTGTTATACGTGTTGGGGATAGAACATTGATTAAAATGTCCCTACTTTTAAGTAGCTTATATTTTAGTGGGGGGAAAAGAGAAAAATAGGATTCAAATATATAATATATAGTTGTCTCCATAAAGATCTTGAGTATTTCTTGTTAGGTTTATTTCTGGGTATTTCACAGTTTTTCCTATGATTCTCTTTTTTATGTTCTTTCTAAAATTACCCTTTTATTTGGTTATTGCTGGTATATAGGAGAATTACTGATGCTTGTATGTTGATTTTATATCCTGTTACACTATGAACTTAGTCCTAGTATTTTAACAGTTGATTCCATTTGGTTTTCTATTAAGTAACAATCCTGCATAATGACTATTTATCTCCTCAATCCTAGCCTACATGTTTTATTTCATTTTTCCTTGTCTTACTACATTTCTAGGATGATTAGTAAAATATGTAATAGTAGCTATGAAAGTGAACATCTTTTTTCCTTTATCTACTTTTAATGGAATACTTCTCATTTCATAATAAAGCATGATGTTTACTATTTCTTTCTTCAATGGAGCAGGGCAATTTTTCTCCTATTTATAATTTTTAAAGTACTTTTTTAAAGTAAAAAAATTTTCAACATTTATTAAGAAGTTCGTGTGTGTGTGTGTGTAAAACATGTTAATGTAGTGAATTGTGTTGATCTCTCTCCCTATTTTTCAATTCTCAGATATATAGTGATTATAAAAGTATTAAGTGTCTACAGGTACAGGCAATGTTCTAGGCACTTGAGTTGCATCAGTGAACAAACACTCCAAAATTCCTGACTTCAAGAAGCTTACATTCTAATAATGGAAGACATAAAATAATAAATATGACAAATGAGAAAATTATATTTTTATTTTTTATTTAGTTTTAAATATTTATTTATTTTGAGAGGGAGAGTGTGAGTGGGGAGGTGTGGAGAGAGAAGGAGAGAGAAAAATCCTAAGCAGGCTCCATGCTGTCAGCGTAGAAACGTGAGCCAAAATCAAGAGTTGGATGCTTAACCAAAGAGCCACCCAGGTGCCCAGAAAATGGTATTTTTAGTAGGAAGGGATAGTGCAATGTAAAACAGAGACAGCAGAGCTGGTAAGGGGAATCAGGTGTAGGGAGGGAGTTTGTAATGGATTTGGATGGGCTGACATTGCTGATTCTGAGCAGGGGAGCGGCCTGGCCTGCCTTGTGGCTGTGCGGATTCACTCTGCACTAACAGACTATGGGAGGGACGAGAAAGAGAGGAAGGACATGTGTGTAAAAGCTCCTTATAGTAAAACAGGAGGGAGTTGATAGAGACAGAACAGACCTGGTGAGTGGTAGTGGAAGTGATGAAAATCTACTTCTAATTTAAGTAGAGCTAACAGAGTTTTCTGGATTTTTTATTGCATTTAGGTTATGAGAGGAAGAGAGGGGTTAAATTTTTTGGCCTCAGCAACCTGATCATGATGCTTTTTTTCTTTTAGTAAATGGCTAGATTTGATTTGCTAACAATTTGTTCAGGACTTTTGCAATGATATTCTAAAGTTGTGCTAGGTTTGCTAGGTTTGTCTGTTCTTCCATAAGCCATGCCTTTGAAAATACATAGGGTAGCTTTTTGTATGTTTAAGAGCAGTTTGTAGAAAATGAATGTTCTCTTACTTAAAAGTTTGGTTAGGCTTGCTCAAAAAGTCATTTAGACCTTTACTCTTTTTTTTTTGGATAGTGAAGGGATATGTCGGGGGTCTCTAAAGACCAAGTTTGGTGATTTGCTAGAAGGACTCACAGGATTCAGTGTTTAGTTTAACTCATGGCTAAGATTTATTACAGCAAAAGGGTACAAGGCAAAATTAAGAAAGGGCAAAGTTTCATGGGACAAAGTCTGGAGGAAACCAGGTGGAAGCTTCCAAGAGTCCTTGCCCAGTGTGATCTTGTGGGGTATGCTTAATTCTACTAGCAACAAGATGAACACGTGAAGTGAAGTGCACCAAAGAAGCACATTGGAGACTCAGCACCCACAGTTTTTTTTATCAGGGGCTGGTTACATAAGCACCCTCTGTATAATAAGCACCCAAATTCCAGACTCCCAGAAGGAATGCAGGTTAGCATAAACCATATTCTTTGTACAAACAATTTAGGCACAGTGAGCCACTCGTTTAGAGAAAGTTTTATTTTATTATTATTTTTTAAGCTTATTTACTTATTTTGAGAGAGACAGAGAGTGAATGTGAGTGGGGCAGAGACACAGAGAGAGAGAGAGAGAGAGGTGAGAAAGAGAATCCCAGACAGGCTCCATGCTCTCAGTGCAAGCCCAGTAAGGGGCTGGAATCGATGAACCATGAGACCGTGACCTGAGCTGAAACCAAGAGTCGGATGCTCAACCGACTGAGCTATCCAGACGCCCCTAAGAAAGTTTTATATTAATGTAAGGAAGCATTTACTGGTCACTAGCCAAGAGCCAGCTTGGAAAACTGATCTAATGATAGCAGTCTCAGTTCTGTTGTAACTTTTTTGCATGGAGGAATTGGGTGTCATAGAGATAGGAGGTAGATTGGATTGATTGCTGTTTGAATCTCTTCTGTATTATTGATTCATTCAGAATTTTAACTTTTTCATGAGATAATTTACTTTTCCCTAGAAAACTTGTCATTTTAACTAGGTTTCATATTTATTGACAGTTGTTCATACTATTGCCTTATAATACTATTTTTCAGTTTCTTTTCTTTTTTTTTTTATTGTTGACTTGTGCCTTGTCTCAGATTATACTTGCTAAAAGTTTGTCTCTGTTAATTTTTAAAATCTTGATAATTATAGGTTAACATGAAGTCATATGAAATAATACAAAGAGATCCCATATGTCCTTTACTCAGCTTCTCCGATGGTTGTACTATTTTGCAAAGCTTGAGTATAATACCACAACCAGTATTCTGACATTGATGCAATCCACTCATCTTACTCAAGTTTCCTCAGTTTTGCTTGTACTCGTGTGTGTGTGTGTGTGTGTGTGTGTATTCTATACAATTTTATCACATGGCCAGATTTGTGTTTACAATGCCGCAGTCAAGATACTAAAGAGTTCCATCACCACAGTAATCTCTCCTATTGCCCTTTCATATGTACACGTGCCTCCCTCCAACTCCCTCCTATACACACACACTTCCCCATTCTAATCCACTGGCAATCACTAATCTGCTTTCCATTTCTAAGAATTTTTCATTTCAAAAAGGTATATAAATGGAAACATACACTATATAATCTTTTGGCATTGACATTTCATGGAGCGTAATTTCCTGGAGATTCACCCAAATTGTTGTGTGTGTCAATAATCCCTTCCCTTTAATTGCTGAGCAGTAGTAAATAGTATGTATATAAACAGACATCTGGAATGTTTTCAGTTTTTTGGCAAATGTGAATAAGCTGCTATGAACACTTGTTGACAACGTTTTGTGTGAACATACATTTTCATTTCTTTAGGATAAATGCACCAGAGTGCAGTTTCTGGGTCTTATGGTAATTGTGTGTTTAGTTTTATAAGAAACTACCAAACTATTTTCTGGAGAGGTGTATGATTTTATTTTATTTATTTGTATATTAAAACAATTTTTTTAAAGTTTATTTATTTATTTGAGAGAGAGACAGAGAGATGGAGCAGGGGAGGAGCAGAGAGAGAGGGAGAGAGAGAATTCCAAGCAGGTTCTGTGCTGTTAGTGCAGAGCTCAATGTGGGCTCAATCCCACAAACCGTGAGATCATGCCCTGAGCCAAAATCAAGTGTTGGATGCTTAACCGACTGAGTCACCCAGGCACCCCCTGATATCAAACTTTTCATTTAGTTTATTATTTAATTTCACTTATTAATTTAGTTTATTAATTTAAAAATTTACTCTTTGCCTTTTCTTTGAATTTTTTTGTTTTTATATGGAAAATTGAGATTGGAGGTAGATCATACCGATTACTATTTCAGTTTAATTTAATTTATTTTAATATTTTTATTTTCTACTAAACATAACCTGTTGCTGAAAATTCCCTCTGAGAATATCCTTGGGCATCGCCCACAGATTTTGATATTCAGTACTTTCATTATTGTTATATTTCCTGTTTCCAATTTGTCTGGAAATTTATTCCTTAATTTGTGAGTTATTTAAAATTGTTTTATTTCCCAGTTAAAATTTTTGCTTTGCTCTTTGAGCTTAATATAGTTATGTTTAATTTGAATTTTGCTTTGTAGGAATTAATGTATGTTTACCATGCTTCTTCTCTTTCCCCACCTCCTTTTCTGCCTCTCATGGAATTGACTATCTTGTTGTGTTCAGTGGTATTGTTATAGTTGTTTATTTATTTCTCCTTTAATGATTTGGAAGTGAAACAATCCTTCGGTTGGCATTCTAAATCTTAATGCACATACTTGACCCTTTACAAATGGTTTTATTGAACATTGGCACGCCATAAATTACGTACATTTTAAATCTAAAATTTTGTATTTTGAAAGAGTACATTTCAAATATATATATATATATATATATATGTTTGATACACATATTTTAATATATATGTATATTTTTTTAACATGGCTAAAATTACTGTTATTCCATCTTGTCCAAGGAAAGAACTCCAGAATTCTTTCACTTTTCTCTTTTTCTTCCCTGCCCTGTTGATTATCATGTTGCATCATCTAGAATTTGTCTCATGCTGTTGTTGCCATTATTAGCAATCACTTCTTATTTATAGCTGTTGAGTTCCAATCCATTTGTCTGGATGTTAGAGCTTTGTTTTCCTTCTTTGTATATATGCTGTGTCCCATCTTGCAGAGTTCCTAAGAATTTTCTTGAATCTAGGGTTTGCTGAGGGTTCCTCATTTAAGTCTCAGTAAGCCATTTTGTAATTTCTAGGAATTTGGAGTGAGAAGGAGAGACCACAGCATGTTCTAAGGCCACCATCTTGACCAGGAACTCAGGAGACAGGTGTGTGAACAGGAGGCAGGCAGATATTTGGAGGTGAAACTTGTCTGTTAAATCTCTGCTTATCTCTGCTCCCCTGACTACTAACTGAGTAGTTGACCTCACTGAGCTTCAGTTTCGTAACCTGTGAAATGGATGTCATAGCAGTCTTGTGAAGGTGAAATGAACTGAAGAATGACAAACAACCCTGTATTACTACATACTTGATGCTTATGGTTTCTTTTCTCTTTTTAGGTCAGACAAAATGAAATACGATACTTTTATACAAACTAAGTTATGAACATATTGAATATATTACCCCCAAGAGTTTGTTTAGTTTGTATACATTACTATGTTTGAAAATTGTTTATATAAAGGTCTTGGGTGATATTTTCATAATGGAGTATTGAGAATATCCTTGGGATTTCTAAGAACATATCTCCAGTACTTTGAAGATAGCATTGTGGTAGACGACTTCCATCTTGCACAATGCCCTCATGGAAATTTAATAGCAGGAGAGCATTGATTATGAGTTGATTGCTGAGTTATTTATGTGCCATTAAGTAGGGCACGGGCCCAGAGCAAGTTTCAGATGGCTCTACTTTGTGCCTGTCATTTGACACTCCAGCCAGGAAACCCAAGCTTGGGAACCGCTCCCTGTTTTACAGAAAATAAACAAATGATCAGGGAATGACAAAAAGATGTCCCTTACTATTAAGGTTCTATTTGCTTTTACTTTCTGATAATTGTCACTCAAACTCTTAGTTTAGGTATGGTTCCCAGTTTTTCAACCCTGCAGGCGTTCCCGGATTGCAGCTTCTTGATTTCGCGTCCTGGATATGAATCCCCTTGGACTCCAGGCCCCTTTTTATATAACCTTGGGAGTTGCCCTTTCCTTAAGACTGGCACGAAACAGTCAATGAGACTATCATGTGGGAGTGAATAAAAAATGTATGATAAACTAGGAAACAGTCAGCCTGGCACTGTGAAGACAAATCATGGCAGACTTATTTCATTTTCTTCTCTGATAGAGTGACAGGCCTCATAAACAAGGGGGAGTAATGGACAAGATCTATGTTGCTTCCTTATAATCACTCCTGAAACACTCCAGGTATGACTGGGCCATATTTTATGTTTTCATATAGATGAGAAACATAGGATCTTTGTCACTAAGCCTGATTAATCTTCCCAGTTTCCCTGAGACAGTGTATCCAAACCAACATGCTGGAGGTTATGCTAACAAAAAGCAGGGCAGCAGAATTAAATAATTAAAGAGAAAACTCTTTTTATCTAGGATGACCCTGAGAGGCTTTATACATGTGGGAAATTGTAGTCAGAGTTACAGGAAGGGGTTTGGATTGTAAGATTAAGAAAAAACATTGGGGCTTGAAGATGCCAAGCAGTATCTTCACAAAATATCCAGGAAAAATTGAGATGATATTGTAAGTTGTCCAATGAAGGACATAGTTTTTGTTTTTGAGACCCCTTAGGTAAGGTGTTAGAAAATAATTTGAACTGAGTTGGATTCTCATTCCCTGTTCAATCCAGTAAACTGTCTTTGCAAACATGTACCTTTCATGTGCTTTCATGGGGAAAATGGAATGAGAAACTACATGGATGTCACAGAAAATGAGACCAGAAAAAGAAGTCTTGTAATTAAAGAAAAAAAAAAAAAACCCAGACTTTCTCATTTGTATCCTACAAATTAGATGGTGGGTGAACAACATGCCTTTGCCATTTTTTTTTTTTTTTTTTGAGAGAGAGAGAGAGCACAAACAGGGGAGGGGCAGAGAGAGAGAGAGAGAGAGAGCAAGACACAGAATCTGAACCAGGCTCCAGGCTCTGAGGTGTCAGCACAAGCCCAACACAGGGCTCGAACCCATGAACTGTGAGATCATGACCTCAGCTGAAGTCAGCTGCTTAATTGACTGAGCCACCCAGGTGCCCCACAACATGACTTTTATATGTGAATGGTGGTCTGTTTATTTAAACTTTATGAGTTTAACAATTTCAATTGAGAAGCAAAGGGGAAAAGACTAGCGGTATTCTGTTAATTGTTCAACAGAGAGCTAGACACATCTTATATTTTCAGTATCCAACCTTTTCTTTAAAAGAGAGGATGCGGGGTGCCTGGGTGGCGCAGTCGGTTAAGCGTCCAACTTCAGCCAGGTCACGATCTCGCGGTCCATGAGTTCGAGCCCTGCATCAGGCTCTGGGCTGATGGCTCAGAGCCTGGAGCCTGTTTCCGATTCTGTGTCTCCCTCTCTCTCTGCCCCTCCCCCGTTCATGCCGTTCATGCTCTGTCTCTCTCTGTCCCAAAAATAAATAAACGTTGAAAAAAAAATTTAAAAGAGAGGATGGGGGAGCCTGGGTGGCTCAGCTGGTTAAGTGTCTCACTTCAGCTTAGGTCATGATCTCACCGTTGGTGGGTTCCAGCCCTGCATCAGGCTCTGTGCTGACAGCTCAGACCTTGGAACCTGCTTTCAGATTCTGTTTCTCACTCTCTTTCTGCCCCTCCCCTGCTTGCACTCTGTCTCTCTCTCTCTGTCTCAAAAATAAATAAACATTAAAAATTAAAAAAAAATAATAAATAAGAGAGAGGATGGATTATTCTCATTCTTAATAGAAATTATGAACAATGTTGACTCAAGTGAAATATGTATTTGTGTAAAAGAGAAGAAAGTGGCTTTGTTATAGAATGAGCTTCTGTTTCCTCTACATTGCAGCTTGATCACTATTTCACTAGAAGTCTTCTCTGACCTTCCAATGTAGGTAATCTCAGCCTTTAATAAACTCCCAACACCAAGTATGTGTCTGTCTGTCTGTCTGTGTGACACACCTCCCCATACAAAGGCCGTTTGTAATTTTTTAATTTAATCTTTTCCACTAGATAGACTGTAAGCTCCCCTGAACACAGGGAATGTGCACATTTGCTCCCCGTTTTCTAACAAGAACCTAGTATGATGTCTGATACTTATTAGATGCTCAGTAAATGAATGAGACAACGAATGAATGAATGAATGTAGTCAAGACATTAAAATACTGGGGAAAATTTGGAAAAAAAAAGCAAACACACCGTGAAGTTGAATAAAACTGTAGCTGTTGTCTGTGAAGCGATTTGTCACGTAGAAGTTTTATAGTAGGTGTGTTACCTTTTTGAGTAAGGAAGGCAACCTTCCAACCATATGGAAGAGGCAGAACAATGGGTAGGTGGCAACACCATCACATTCTGGGTGGGTGGCAGATGGATGAGAAATGGGCCTGGCTCCAGCCTTGGGTTAGGCCCATCTCAGTGACTGTTAGTGAACACATTTCTCTTTTAGTACGCCATTGAAAGCCTATTTAAAAGCACTCTGAAAAAAAAAAAAAAAAGAAAGGAAGGAAGAAAGAAAGGCATTCTGTGGGGGCCTTGTGATACGGCGAGTGGGTATGAGATGAAAGACCTGAGGGAACTAGATGTCCTGGCTCACCCTGGAGGGTGTGCTGGCTGCACAACACTTCTTCACTCCCCTCTGCGGACATTGCGTTCGCTGAGGAAGTTGGCATTCATTTACTGGAGAGTGGTAAGGGTGATGGGGATTTTCACAGCCCATGAACACACATCACAGAATAATTTTCTATCCTTTGGCAACTTCATGATTTCACGACTTCCTCTTTGTTGGGAAAATCCAGGACTCTTACCTAACATCTGTCATCTTTTGTTTTTCCCCCAAAATGCAGGGGAAGGGAGGAAAAGAGATCTTAGCAAGGAAGGGGAAAATAAGATAGAAAGATCCAAACTTTCATTGTGCAGTCATTGTGAAATCAAGTCCAGGATGGTGGGGACTTTCACGACAGACGTTGTAATTCTCACCTTCTATAGACTTATTCTCTATACCTCTTTATTTTCTATATTCACGAATAATTTTTGGTATTAGGGTTATTATGCAAATGTTACCAAAGCTAAAACAAAACAAAAGAGACTTAATTGTATCCAGAAAGATCTGAGGAACAGGTGAGGTTTTGAGATTTGGAGATAGGGTAATTGGAAGTTGTGGTTACTTATTGGGACCTCACCAGAAAGGAGATCGATTTTTTTTTTCTTAACCTAGTTTGGGTACAGTTCCATCTGAACCCCACTGATTGGCTTGATGACTTCTCAGTGACTCCTCCAGCTCTTTGATTCTGTGAACGAAGAAATATACTGATACTCAGAAACACATCTAGATCAGTGGTGGGGTAAACCTTAAACTTTATAAATGAATGTTCTTTACATCACAATCTAAGCTCTGTTTTCTTTGGACCTTCTTTTTCTTTTTTTCTGGAAAGCAAAGCTTGAACATGTCAGCTGATGATCACTATTGATGGTAGGCTTGGTGGAAGTCAGACAATCAAATTTCAGATGTAAGACCTCCATTTGGCTTGTGGTGGGGGAAAATGAATTGAGAAGTATATCCAAGTTGGAATTCGGCACTTTTAATTTTTATCAAAGGCTGGTGGTTATCTTTAGCAACCACTTAAGCCTCAGTATATCATTGGTGAAAACTATGAGAAGTTATAAACATGTCTAAAAGAAAAATGATTTTGCACCTTTGGTGAGGGCTTAATTTCTGTGAAGTATGTATGTATATGTGTGTATACGTGTGTGTGTGAAGTGACCCAAGGCAGCATCTCTAGATCAGAGAAGGTGTGGTTTATGAGGAAACCATGGAGGACCATGGGGGATAGGGGTGGGGATATATGTGTGGATGACATTTTACTGAAGATGTGAGGATCTCTCTGGTTGGATGGGAAGAATCAAACATAATACACCCTCCAGATGAATTAAGTAGGCTGCTTCTAAGTTGGTTTCATCTGCTTTTGTGTCTATAATAATAGCATAAGAGTGAGATAATATGACTGAATTCAGTGTGGAGACCCTTCAGTTGTATAAAACAGCAGATTCATGCCAATGAAGGAAAAACATATATAGCAATTAAGAGAAAATATTCTAGTAATTTCACTCTTGATGTATAAAGAGATTACTTAGACTAAAATTATTTGTATGCCAATGTGGAAATAATTACTTTTTGATTTACTTGCATTATTGATGAAGATGATGTGCAGTTCTGAGGGAGTTGTATTTGTAATGAACTCATCAGGGAGTAGTCTTGGGGTACTCTTATAGGGATGCCCTCATTTCTGACATGTTGCAAAACCATGCTCTATGCCCTCTTAATTTCACAAAACTGTTCTTGTTCATTAAGAAACTGATAAAAGAGTGATATTTTTCATTTGATCTATGATCTCACAATCAACATTTTCTGAAAAATAAACAAATATGATTGATAAATAATGAAATTATTTACATATGATATCAGATCAACTTTTAGTATTAAAGTATTTACAATAGCATTAGTAATCAGGCATTCTGTGTAACTTTGGTAGCCTCAACAATGAAGCCAACCATCCATCAATTTATTCATTATTTTTCTAGCTGCTTCCTCGGGCCATTTGAATGATGCAGTCTAGTTTCATCTTTGTCATTGTGGAATAATCTTCTTATTTATTTATCACTGAACCCCTGGCACAATCCCTACCACTTCCTTTTTTTTTTTTTTTTTTTTTTTCTAAGCTTGGTGTGACACATCATCCTACACGGGCTGATAGAGTGCTAGCACTGAACAGGACCATACGTGTTGTCTGACCCAACTTTTTTTCAATGAAACTGAGGTCTAGAGATACTAAGTAACAAGCTTGATGGTACCCAGACTTCCGTAGTCACTTTAACTGTCTGCCTTTCAGCCCATCTTTTCCCCAATCTTAGAAGAGTGCTCCCTCCTCATTTCTAAAGGGACAGACTCTGAGTTGGGTCCCCTTCCTTACCCCCCCAGGAGAAACCTAATCTTTATAATAAATACTTGCCGCATTCTCATCCTGACAAGAGTTTTAGCAGAATGGAGAACAGCGTCTGCCTAAGCTGTGGTAGTGTAGGAGTGTGTGGGTGTGGGAGGTGCTGGTGGTGGTTCGAGGACTCCATCTTTCAACAGGAACACGAGGGTGGTATGAAGAAGGGAGGTCTATACGTTCATTAGGAATATAATCAGAGGACTACAATATCCTGCTCTTACCCACAACTATTTATTATGCCCTAATTATGGGTCTGACACTGTTTGTAATTTTCAAAATTTATGAAAAATCATACGATTTTCATAAATGTATTTATAACAGTCTTATGAGATAGATATTATTACCCACAATTTTTCAGATGAGAAAATTGAAGCAAGGACAAAATGACATGATTTGTCTGAAGTCCTACAGCTAAATGGTGGCAGAGTCAGGATTTAAAGCCAGATTTCTCTGACTACAAAATTGGTGGGTGTTTTTTTTTTTTTTTAATTTAAGGCTGAATTTTATTTCCTGGACATGAGAAAGATTGGTTTTGTTTAATCATAGCATCTATAAAATAATATGTTTAAAATGCAAGACTACCATAATATGTATAGAAATACACACACACACACACACATATACATACACATATGTACATATATGTATATATATATATGAAGAGAGAGACCAAAATATACCAACTTATAGAGACAAATGTTTTTATTTATATCATGAATCTTGCCTGAAAAATATTTATTGAAGTAAGATAAAACTAATGGGAATGAGAGACTTAATGTGGTTTTAGTTTTTATGTGGCTGGAGCTCTAGACTTAGACTATCATTTATACATACATATTTATGCATATATATGCATACAAAATTGAGTTCTGAAAAAACGTACCATACTCCCTCTGTCAGAGCCAACCTACTTTGCTGCTAAGTCAAAGTTTCCAAGAGTGGGGAGATAAATGTGCAAGTAAAAAAAGTGTCATGAAACTTTATACCCATTTTGTTGGGCAAGATTCAGTTATGCAAAATGAACATTCTGTAGATATGCTGCACAGCTTTGTGCTAAAGATGACAGTACTATGTTTTATACTTAAAAATCTGTCAAGAGCGGGGCACTGGGTGGCTCAGTCGGTTGAACGTCCGACTTCGGCTCAAGTAGTGATCTCGCGGTCGGTGAGTTCGAGCCCCGCGTCGGGCTCTGTGCTGACAGTTCAGAGCCTGGATCCTGCTTCGGATTCTGTCTCCCTCTCTTTCTGCCCCTCCCCTACTCATGCTCTGTCTCTCTCTCTCTGTCAAAAACAAATAAACATTAAAAAAAATGGATAAAGAAATTGTGGTTTATATACACAATGGAATACTACGTGGCAATGAGAAAGAATGAAATATGGCCTTTTGTAGCAACGTGGATGGAACTGGAGAGTGTGATGCTAAGTGAAATAAGCCATACAGAGAAAGACAGATACCATATGGTTTCACTCTTATGTGGATCCTGAGAAACTTAACAGGAACCCATGGGGGAGGGGAAGGAAAAAAAAAAAAAAGAGGTTAGAGTGGGAGAGAGCCAAAGCACAAGAGACTGTTGAGAACTGAGAACAAACTAAGGGTTGATGGGGGGTGGGAGGGAGGAGAGGGTGGGTGATGGGTATTGAGGAGGGCACCTTTTGGGATGAGCACTGGGTGTTGTATGGAAACCAATTTGACAATAAATTTCATATATTAAAAAAAATTTTTTTTTTTAATCTGTCAAGAGGGTAGTGTTAAGTGTTCTTCCCACAATAAAAAAAAGTTGCATGTGGATTATAAAACAAACACCTATTTATATATATTTTAAAAGTATGCATTTTGATGAGAGCAGGAATTACAAGTATCTTTTATTTGTTAAAATTGTTTTTGTCATGTGATACATCATACATGTAAAGAGCGTCTATCAAATATATGTACAGTTTCAATACAGCAAAATATACATACCACTCAGTTTAAAGAAAAAGGAAAAATTCTACCAGTACTTGAGATGTCACCGTGGTCCTTTACAATCCAAAACTCTTACTGAGAATTTTGCATCTATACTCATAAGTGAGATGGCAGTGGGTATCAAGATAAACTAGCTTCAGAAGGAATAGCACTTTTCCGAATTTTCCCCAATTCTGAAGGAGTTGATGTAAGACTGAATCAATCTTTCTTGACTGTTTCATAGAACATCCCTGGAAAACCGTCTATACTTAGTGATACTGTGCTAAGGTTTTAATTCTGATTCTATTTTTCAATATTTACAGTGTCATTTATAATATTTATAGTATCAAAAGAAAGGTTTCCTTTTTTCTTTTTGAGTCGGTTTTGATACATTGGTAAGTTTTGTTAAATTACATTTTGTAGAAATTTGTTCATCTCACATAAATTATCAAATTTATTAGCATACATTTTTCATCTCTGACACAAAGTTGTTAATGTCTGCTGTGCCATCATTTATGTTTATTCTTTATTATTATTTATTTCTGCTTTTTTCTTTGATCAATGTTGCTAGGCACTTTTATACTTGTTTTTTAAAACAGAACCAAGTTTTGTTTTTTTTGACCCTCTCCATCATATTTTTGTTTCCTTCTTTATTAGTTTTTGCTCTTAGCTGTTTCCTTCATTTAAATTTTTTTCTTTTATTTTCTTAAACATCTTTACTTGGATGCTGAGCTCATTTATTTTCAGGCTTTCATCTTTTTTTATTGTAATTATTCAATACTTTCTCTTAGCTTTATCACACAATTGTCACTTGTGGTACCATAGTTCATCGTTTATTCTAAACATTATTTTATATAACACTTAAAAAAATACAATTGTAGCATAATGGTTTCTCATAATTTTTAAATTTTATTTATACTTGTCAGATGATTCTGTAAACTTTTAAAAACATATAATTATGCCATGTTGCTCTTGTGCATATATATGAAAGAATATATAAAACTAGATTGGTTAAGATAATTAAACTCTTTCACATTCAGATCCAGCTCTTCTGAATCATTCATTGGTTCAGTCATAGACTTTTATTTTTGTCTGTATTATGTCATCCTCTGTGCCATCAAAGGCATTCCTTAAAGAGTGATTTACTATTTTCCCTGAGATCTTCCTCCAAAATGTTGACAGCTATTACGTGGGTTTTGATATTGGTGCTTTCTTGATGTTACCATAAATATGTCACTGGATCATTTTTGGTGAACAGACAGAATTTGTATTTTTTTCCTCAAATGATCCTCAATGTTTTGTGCACTGAAAGATGAAGGATGCAATTTTCTTGTTAAATCACCAGGAATAATAATCCATTATGTGCAGGTAATGTCAATTATGTCATCTGGCGAACTATAATGGAAAGTCATCATTGATCATAAGATACATTCTGATTTCAGAGATATTAAAATGTGAAAAACTGCATGCTTTAGATTAGATACAAGATGGTGTTCAGTTCTAAATATTTTCTAATTTCGATTTCAATATCTCCTTTCTCCTCTAACCTATAGGTTATTTAAAAGCTTACTTTAACATTTCTAAATGCATGAGTGTTTCTGTTTTCTTTTTGCTATTGACTGCAAAATTTTTTTCTATTTTTATTTATTAATTAAAAAATTAAATTTCAGTATAGGTGACACACAATGTTACATTAGTTTCAGGTGTACAACATAGTGACTCAACCTCTGTATACATGATGTTGTGCTCACCACAAGTGTAGCTACCATCTGTCACGGTGCAACACTATTACAGTATCATTGATTATATTCCCTATGCTGTGCCTTTTACTCTCATGACTTCTTCACTCAATAACTGGAAGCCTGTATCTCCCACTCCCCTTCACCCATTCTGTCCCATTCCCCCTTCTCCCTCCCTTCTGGCAACCCTCAGTTTGTTCTTTGTATTTATAGATATTGAGTGCTAACTGCTGTGTTTTTAGTTGGAAAATATATTCTGCATTGTACCCGTGTTTTTGAAATTTGTCAAGACTTGTTTTACGGTCTTGATATGGTTGATTTTTGTTCATCTTCCTTTAATGTTTGAGAAGAATTAAATCTCCAGTTTTTGTGGCTCATGAATTGTGTTGTTCAACATCTTGAATGATTTTTTCATCTGCTTGATGAATCAGTTTTTAAGAGAGATATGTTAAATCTCCATTCATCTTTGTGAATTTTTCTAACTCCAGTCTATTGGCAATTTCTGCTTTATATATTTTGAAACTATGTTACGAGGTATATTCAAGTTTAAAATTATATCTTCCTGGGTAGTTGAAATTTTGACCAATACGTAGTTATTCTACAAATCACTGTTATGCATCTAATGTCTATTATATAACTATTATATTTTGTATCTCTGTTTCTTTTTTAAATTTAATTTAATTTTAAATTCAAGTATAGTTAACATTATTATAGAACTAGTATATCTCTAGCAATAACTTAGAATATCTCTAGTGATAATTTTCATATTATTTGATCTTTAGTAGCATTTGTATTTATCTCTAACAATGATTTTTGAATGGGGCCTATTGTCTATTAATATCAGATTTATTTTGATTAATATTTTCCTGATTTATAATTTTTAGCCTTTAACTTTCAACCTTATAGTGTTCTAATTCTCTTTTGAATCTCATATAAATAGTTCATAGTTGTATTTTTTAAAAACCCACTTTGGCAATCTTAACTAAAAATTTTAGTCCATTTACATTTGGTTTAGTTACCAGTACTTTAAAATTCCTATCTATAATCTTACTTTGTGCTTTCAATTTCTAATTTTTCTACTTCTTTTTCTTTCTCTTTTTTTTTTCTGTTTCTTTTGGATTGAATTTTCCCCCATCAGCTATTTTGGAAGTTATAATCTCCGTGTCTACTCTTCTAGTGATTTCTCTAGAAATCTTAATATGTATGTTTAACAAAGTCTACTATTAATGAGTACCTTTTCCTTCTTTTAGTGCAATAGAAGGGATTTTAAATCAAATCCACTAATTCCCCTCTGTACTTTTTACTATTGTCATTGTTTCTTAGTTCTATTTTTAATACCAGAAATTAGATATCATAGTGACTAAAACATACATTATACTATTTTTCTCTTACTTTCTAAAATGTAATATTAGAAATTAACCCCTTATTAAATTATATATCTTACATATATATCTTACATAATATTCTCTAGTCTGTGTCCCTAACATATTCTATGCTCTTGAGGATGAAGCATCTGGTTTTATTTATTTTTTAATTAATCCGCAGTGTCTGTGACAATGCTGTGTACTTTGCAGGTGCTTAATAAATACTTGCTGGCTCATTGACTCAGCATCCAATTATTCTCATGAGTTTTCATTAAATGAGAAAATTCAACACCCAAGTTAAAATGTTTAGAGATTTTTTTTTTTTTCTGTTGTAGTTAGTTTTGGTTTTCTATGCTCCATTTCCATGGGACTGATTCAACTGGAAGTTTCAGTTACTAGGCCAAGTTGGCATGGGAAGTGGTGGGCGGGAAGAAAGATGAAGAGAAACAATTGGGAATGTAAAAAGTGTCACTACATTTTGTGACTATGTGAAAAGCAGGAAAACTAGTATGGTATAATTTCTCTTTTCTTTCTTCCTTTTTTTGAGAGAGAGAGAAAGAGAGAGAGTGTACGCAAGTGAGGGAGGGGCAGAGGGAGAGGGAGAGAGAGAGAGAATCTTAAGCAGGCTCCAGGCCCAGTGTGGAGCCCATTGCAGGGCTCAGTCTCATGACCGTGAGATACTGACCTGAGCCAAAATAAGAGTTGGACTCTTAACTGACTGCCATTTTTCATATGCTGCTCTTCTACCTAACTATATTCTTTCTTTTTTTTATGTACTGGCATCTATCAGTACTCATAATAGTCCCATGCTAGATGGGATAGTGATTCATTTTATTCCTGGGCTTCATTCTGTGTCAGGTAAGGCCATTGTATATCCAAGACAAAATTTACATCTCTTTTATTGTTAGCCAGGCTATTTTTTCCCAATATTTCAGTGTCTTTAAGATAAAAAGAAAAGAAGAGAAAAGAAAAAACCTTTTTCTTCAGTATGTGATGAAGATAACTCCCTTCTTAATTTTTTAGTCTTATCTTTTCCACTTGGTTCATCTAGAAAAACATTTCTTTCCCACTAATAAAAACACTTTTCTTGCCTTATAGTATCTGATCCAAGAGAGCTTAAAAATAAACCTGAATTTCACTTAAGATAATATAATAAAAGGACTCTGGATCAGACATCTGTTACTCATTATTTATAACCTCTGGTTAAAAGTCATGCTAATCTAGAGTTACTGCTATTTATTTCTTGGACTGTTTTCTCAAAAGACTCATGTGTTGTCTTTAGTCATTTTCACTTTGATTGTGATGTCAGTGAGGCAGAGGTAAAATTTGAAACACTGGGTGTTATTAGGGAACAAAGGACCACCACCATAAAGCAAGTTAGTGATCAAAATTTGTCGGTTCTGACCACTGTCTCACAATGACTTGTCACCATACTCAATTGCTGAAGAATAATTTGGAATTTTTAGCTTTCAATGATTGTTTTTTGGTGTACAATATAGTAATTTAACACTACATGTTGTACACCTGAAACTAATATAACACTGTATTTTAACTAATTGGAATTAAAATAAAAACGCAAGGGGCGCCTGGGTGGCGCAGTCGGTTAAGCGTCCGACTTCAGCTCAGGTCACGATCTCGTGGTCCGTGAGTTCGAGCCCCGTGTCAGGCTCTGGGCTGATGGCTCGGAGCCTGGAGCCTGTTTCCGATTCTGTGTCTCCCTCTCTCTCTGCCCCTCCCCTGTTCATGCTCTGTCTCTCTCTGTCCCAAAAAAATAAATAAAAAACGTTGAAAAAAAATAAAAACATAAAAAATAAAAACGCAAAATAAATAAAGGTTATTTTACCAGCAGAAAAATAATAATAATTTTCTTCTAAAGAAAGGCAAGGTGTTTTTTATGTATATTCTTCATATGTGGCCATGTGATATTATTTGTTTGATCTTCAACAATTTTTAATGTTTCACTGAGATTATTTACTGTGTTTACATACAGTTGCTGGGATCCAAAAGGATCAAGAGAGGGCTTCCTATAACCTCATGAAAATCTTTGTTTCTGAAAATCTTTGAATTCTGATCAGAATGCATGTAAAGAAACAAGAATTCACTTCATAGTCTGTAATGAGTTAGATAGCAGTTTATTGTGTAAATTCTGTTGATGGCTAGACAACACATGCTATATTAATCATAAAATTGAACTCTGAATCTACCTCGGAAAGACTTTTGAAGCATATGGATCAACATACCTTCTGCTTTTCCTTTGAGGACGCTCCCCATCACAAGAGAAAGGTGGTGGGAGATTTCCTCTCAATTCTCAGTATTCATTGGCTGAATAAAATGAAGAATTGAAGCAGCTATACCAATAGTAGGTCTCCATCTTGCACTCTAAAGCATTTTTATCCAAGTTTTCTGCTAGTGGCTGACACAAGTGAATCAAACTGTTTCACTGTATTACTATAGATGCCCTTATGCAATCGAACAGAATGTAATTCTGGTTGATTCATACCATGTAGCTTCAGTGACCTAACTGACAATTCAGATGGAAAGGATTTACTTGGAGTTACTGGTAAATATTGCTTATACCCTTCCTCTCCTCATCTAAGAGTATTGCCGTTAGTGAAAACAGTATTCTTGGGACTGTGCTGTAGGATCCTTGTTTCTGGACATACCTATGTTGGGTTGAAGATGCAGCATAGATTTCCATCATTTCTGCCCACTGGAAAAGCTTATGGGGTGAAAGCAATTTCTTCCTTCTACGCACCCACCCTTGGTCATTATTTTCCCTACGTAAGAGTATATTAAGTCTTTACACAAATGGAGTTAGGGTTATACCTCCTAAAGGAATTCATAGAAAGGAGGGTTTAATGTAGGGTATCCATGAATACCAAAAAGAGGTATTCCTCTGTAGTGCTGAGGAACCTTTACAAGATATCTCTTTGGAGTAAAAGTTTTATGAGAAAAAGACATAAATCCTCTTGTTGTCTTACATTTCAATATCATATCTCTGAACGAAAAGACTGTGATGGTAAGATGCTGTATATGGAGCATTTCAATTTGTCCTTTGCCCCCCTCCTGACTCAGAAAGTGATTGCTTTATTCAAATCATGATGCTGAATGAATTATTATTGACTAATGAGTTCCTTAATCTATATGGGTAGGACAGGGGATAAATTTGTGAGGAGCCAGGTTATCAGAATCTTTCTGCAATTTCCTAGGAGCCTGAAGAAAATAGAACAATAAAGGATATTTATAGTTAATATTCATACTCTAAAATATCTCAAAATAGATGTAGGAAAAACTCCCCCATCTCACATTTCCAAAGCCTAACCACTTATTTTTTTATTATTATTTTTTAAAATATAATTTACTGTCAAATTGGTTTCCATACCACACCCAGTGCTCATCCCAACAAGTGCCCTCCTCCATGCCCATCACCCACTTTCCCCTCTCTCCCACCCACCATCAACCCTCAGTTTGTTCTCAGTATTTAAGAGTCTCTTATGGTTTTCCTCCCTCCCTCTCTGTAACTTTTTTTCCCCCCTTCCCTTCCCACATGGTCTTCTGGCCTAAACACTTATTTAAGAGTTAATTGAGCACATGGGAATTGTATATTTTTTAAAATAATTTATTAACTGAGTCTAAAACTAAAGAAAAGCTGAAATTCAAGTTTTCTTCCATTACTGAGTTCAGTGTTATGGATTTAAGGCCTTTTACTCTCTTTCTGAGTTATCATTAGAGTAGATTATAGGCTTGGTTATCTACAGATTCCCAGCTTTAGAAAAGAGGGGAACGTATTCACTCAAAGTTTTAGAAATTAAATTAAGAGGAGTTATCTTTGAAATGTCTAAAAAATTTATTGAGCTTTGGTGAGTTTAAATTCAGTGTGTTTAATAAATATCAAAAGTGGATTCATTTAGTTAAGGCCATCAGATGAAGGAAGGTGTTCTTCCATGCAGACACTCAAGTAAGAGTGGAGGGTGACTTACACTTCACCTTTGGCCTCTGATTTAGCAAATAGTCAAGCAAAAGCTATCTAGAATTGGTTGGATGTTAACTAACGTTAGGTCATTTTTATTCTGGTATAGTGGAAATCGTCAGTAACCTTGACTTCCAGGTATTCTAAGGGATGAAGTTTGAAGATAGTGATAAAAGTGAAGACAAAATAACTTGATGGAATAAGAAACTTGGATTAGTTCAGTATTGTTGCCGCTTGAGAGGGAGGAAATCTATATGAAGTGCTTGAACACAAATGGAATTACCAAATACATAAGAGGACAAAAAAGGGAAACACTCATCTCTTAGTTGATGGCAGATTTTATTACTTACCCCATGAACTCTTCTCTTCCCACTGCCACCCTCACCCCCGCTCCAGGATATAGACCCTTTCTCTTTAATACTTAGATTCTGTGTGCATGTGTATTTTGCAGTGTGTGTATGTGTATATGTGTCCTCAGTATAGGGTTATTGGATTAGGGGCATAATGTTTATGTTTAGTTTCAAGTCGTGATGACTCATATTGATTTGATGACTAGTTGATCCATGGCATCATCATGACCTTCAATTTCTAATTTTTCTACTTAGCCTAATGCCTTTCTGAGCGACTGTCTTCCATACTCTTGGATTACTCGCTTTTCTCTTATGTAGTTATGTATTCATTTGAAATACACAGACACCATGTAGGATAATTTATTACCACACAGAATTGTTATTGTGTGCAGAATTTTGTACTTAATGAGCCAGTTTTGTCTCATATCCAAAACATGGCAGGTACTAAAATAGTCTGGGTGTCAGAATCTGCCTTGGCTCCCTGCCTAGTGGAGATTTGCTTCTCAAGAATCAGAATGGCAAAGCAATGGGAACTAGGCCAGCACTAAAAACCTAGCCAGGCCCTAAAAGTTGATGTGATCACTGGCTGTTCTCTAGACTACTGTATCACTTTTCTCCTTGATTCTGGGCATCTGACTCTTAGTTCTTGACTTTCCCTTTGTTTCCTGCCACTGGGCTGTGCTATTCTTGATATTCTCCCCTGCAGTTGAGCATCTTTTGGTACAGTGGGCTTCTGAGTGATGTTCTACTGGAATTTGAGCTGTCAAAGGGAGGATATCTGTTTATTTTGTTCAGTGCTATGCCTTGGTGACTAGAACAATGCTTGGTGGGTGTCAAGTCCTCAATTAATAAATACATGTTGAATAAAATTTATTGACTTGTTTCTAGCATTTTGTTTTCCTCTAACTCTCTTATCTTTGCACTTCCATGAGTAGTATTGGTCATTGGGTATTTAACTTGTGTTCCCAACAGGGTGATAGAGGGACTCCAGAAAGAGCATTCTTTTTCTTAGTGCTCATGCACATCTAGCCACATCTAGCCCATGGCAGTCCACTGGATGGTATGCTCAAGGATGTTAATATTATAAGGTGTTACCACCTATATCAGGTTTTTTTTAACGTTTATTTTTGAGAGAGAGAGAGAACAAGAAGGGGAGGGAAAGAGAGAGAAAGAGGGAGACACAGAATCTGAAGTGGGCTCCAGGCTCCATGCTGTCAGCACAGAGCCCTACATAGGCTCAAACTCATGAACCATGAGATCATGACCTGAGCCAAAGTTGGAGGCTTAACTGATTGTGCCCTCCCAGGCACCCCTGACCTATATTAGTGTATAAACCATCTGGCACTAAGGATAAATGAGAGTCTCCATGTGACTTTTGTCTCTCCCAAATTAGATGTTTTTATGACTAAAAAGTTCTTAGGTTTTAGCAGAGAATAATTTCAGGAAATTCTTAGATAAACAGACCAATTTCTCTATATTGTCTAACTGGGTTAGGGTCAGTGATCTTTTCTGCAGCATGAAAAATATTCTTTGGGGAGAAGGACATAGGTCCAAATGGATTAATGCAGATGGGTGACAGGCATTCTGCATTCTTAGGAAGTCTACAAGTAATAATGATACCACTGTGTAGGTGAAGATGTACGCACTTACCTGCTTCTAATGTCTAGCAGCACTATTTGTGCTATTGGGAATTAATCTAATACATTTCTCTGAGAGAAGTCTTAAAATTCTATAAGACTGAGTTTTATAGGAATGTATTTCAAATTAGTTTCCCATTTAAAGCCACAGAAATATAGATTGTAGAGCTCAAGACACCTTGAGAGATCATCTGTTTCAGACACCTACCTATGGGCAGGTTATGTATAATTCGAATTTCACGCAAAGCATCCATCTGAGACCCAAAGAGGTTGGATGACTTTCCTGCCAAGGGTGACATAGCATAGCTTTTGAAGAAAATAAATTTCATCTTTTGAGATATAGTACAAAAGGGAATACCTGTTCTCATAATTTTTGCTTAAATTTTTCTTTCATAGAAAGCTTCTACAAATAATTGGCAGTGTCCTAAGTGCATCTTCTTATAACATGTGTAGAGTTCGGTCTGTAGTTTCAACTGAATGGGATTACAGGCTAAAATCAGAAGCTTTTCCCTTTCTTTAAGGCAGAGGGTTTATGCTCTTGGTAAGACAAATCACAGTACATCTAATAAAATATAGCAGGCCCATAAGTCATCTTCAGAGCCTCAGACTCTTGATTGAGAAACAGCATACCATCATTTTTCACCATTCTTAGGTAAAAGAACTGTAAAATGCTCTTAGAAATACATGCATTAGAATTAACTGAAAGATTCATAAGACTTTAGAATTAGCTGAGGCTAAAAATCATTTCAATTGCCATTTTCATTTTAAAGAAGAAGTGGGTCCTAAAAATTGATGATATTATGTATTTGACCACAATTAAAGAAAAAGTGATGGGGCTCCAAAAGTTTCATGTTAGACTACTCAATAGCAAAGCCGACTCTAGAACACTCTTGTTTTGACCCCAAGGCCACGGCTTTTTCCATTTTAATGAAGTGAGTCTCCTTCTCTGAACCTCAAACCTTATATCATGCTCAGTAATATTCTATCTGATGTGTTCAGCACTGTGGTTCAAATTGAAAGTTTATTCACATACTTCTTTTTTTAAAAAAAATATACTCAAATAATTTTTGTAGCATTGATAAGAAACAGATTTTGTCTTGCTCTTTTCTTATAATTTTGTATTTTTCTCTTCCTGCTTCTGGAAATATTCACTATATAGCCTCCAAATAATGATGTTGAATTGGGACGTGAAATCTTGGGCAGTCCTTACAGTCTGTGGTAGCACCAGAGTATCTAACTAATGCTATTTTGCCCCATCCTCAGCCAAGAGCTTGCATTTGGGTTGCATTTCTTTCCTCCTGTGGCCAAGGCATCATATAAGCAGAGTGGTATAGTTCTCAAGTTTACCTGATGAGTAGACCTGTATTTTGTCAAATTTATGCAGTGATAATAGTAAAATGAACATTTTATTTAAAATAAGATAGCATAATAATTTATATAAGGGAAACCAGGAGGGAATTTATAACATATATAATATATGTGTTATATATAAAATATAATTTATACAAGGAAAATTTATATAAAGGGGCTAATCATGTACTCTCTCTTGAAATGCCCTTTCGGCCATTGTCAGAGATACAGGATTAGGTAAACCAAATGTGGCATTTTGTGCAGTATTTTATTTCTTTTTTTTTGTTAAATGTTTGCTTATTTATTTGGAGAGAGAGAAAGAGCAAGGAGGGGCAAAGATAGAATGAGGGAGAGAATCCCAAACAGACTCCATGCTCAGCATGAAACCCAATGCGGGACTCAGTCTCATGACTGCAAGATCACAAATTGAGCTAATATCAAGAGTTGGACCCTTAATCGACTGAGCCACCCAGGTGCCCCACGTTTGGTATTTTCTTATGTCTAGAAATATTATTTTAACACTCCCCAAAAGTACAACTTTCCCTATCCTCATACTACCAATTCTACTCATATCTAACATTCTTTTCAACTGTCTCAACTGACGGTCTTAACTGGTATTATTCCCTCCTTAGTTTATCATTATTATTGTTCATACAGAGTTGTAGTAATTTCACACATTTTGTGCCTGTTTCAAAATGCTCCCCATAAGTGCAAACCTATTCTGTTTCATGGCCACGTGTGTGGAAGGAAATAAACATCCAACCATGTGTGTATATTAGCACAATGCTCATGTTGACAAGAACCATATTTTTCCTGAAAAGCATGATTGATAAAGCCAGTTTTGCAGACAGAGAGCTTATGACCAATTTCTTTCAAGGTTCAGTTCAAGTTTGACTTCATGAAGAATTTCATGTAGGAAATGAGAAAATACTCTTAAAATTTTCAACTAACTTCACAATCATTATGGGCCCAGTCCTGGTTAAAGCCATGGGTAGCTCTCTTGTGCCACAGCTTCGGGGCAGCACAGCCATTGAAGACAGCGTGTGGCTGGTTGTGTTCTTGAAAATATGCACCCTGCAGGATTCCACTTTCTGTTAGTTTTAAGTGCAGACCATATGGCATAATACAAAAATCAAAGCAGAAATTTTTGCATGCTTCAAGTATTGTAGTCTTTGACCAAACAGCCAAGCGACTTGGCTGTTATCTTTTGAGTTGATGGGTTCCAGAGGAAGTCAGCTGTGCAATTAGAGATGTTTTGGCACATCTGTACCAAAGTTGCAACCTGAACATGCCCAGAAGAGTGATATTCTTGTGTGTGTGTGTGTGTGTGTGTGCGTGTGTGTGTGTGTGTGTGTGTTTTCTCTGCAGGTGCTAAATTTTCAAGGAGAGAAATGTTCAGCTTGAGCAAACATGACTACTAATTGTGAGATGTTTATTTGCAAACAGACAAGTGTTGGCAGCACAGAATCCAAAGCAGAAATTATTACCTTAGAGAAGTGCTATGGGATTTGGGGCTTCATAATTTCCTTACAAGTCTAGCCCTTTCTTCTGAGGTTCATTGTTTGGAATTTCAACATTTTGTTTATCTGTAAAAAAAAGAAAAATGCACTACATTCATATGCTACCATAGTGATGTTTTGGAAGGCTCTACACAAATCGGCTTTGGAGGGAAAGAGAAAATTCCTTGTGTTTTTTACAGGAACTGACAGAATTCAAGTAAAAGGTTTAAAAAACATGAAAATAACACTTTGCTGTCCTGAAAATTTGAATGAAAAAGATCCCATAAGAGCACAGACATGTAATAGTGTCCTCTATTTTTCTAAATATTCTACAATGGAAAGAGTGGAAGAAGCATTTCAAGTAGCCATCAACCACAGCGGGGGATTTGCTGGACTCCGCCTCACATTCTGTACCCCTTTTTGGAAATACTTTCAAAAGTAAAATTAAGAACTCAAAAATTAACATAAAAACACTATGTAACTTAGTGTTTCTGTCTAACTTTGTATTTAATTGTGCTTCTCCAGTCTACTTTGAGTCGATAAATAACTCTGAAACACAAAAGGGTGTTTAGGGAATGGTCTTCACCATTGTTTCAAATTTCTCTCCTTATAACCATAATATTTTTAAAGCATTTTTTTAGTTTATTCATTTATTTTGAGAGAGAGCGAGCAAACAGGGTAAAGAGCAGAGAGAGAGGGAGAGAGAATCCCAAGCAGGCTCTATGTTCAGTGCAGAGCCTGATGCAGGGCTTGATCCCACAAACCATGAGATCATGACCTGAGCCAAAACCGAGTTGGACACTTAACCGACAGCCACCCAGGTGCCCCATACCCATAATATTTTTGAATACTTACTTGTTTAACTGTCTGCTACTTCTACTGGAGTCCAACTCTCCTGAAGGAAGGCACAGGCTGTGTTATTTTGTCATTGTCTCCCCACTGTCTGACATAGTACTAGGCACATAATAGATGTTTGGAAAATGTATAATGAATGAGTTATTCTATCATTTTTAGTACTTGCTCAATATATTTTTGTTCTTTAAATATTTGAAAGTTTTGTTTTCGAGTGTGCTATGTAGGATAATTCTCCATTAGCCCATCCTCACCTTAACCAATCATGCAGAAAACATGTTTTCCTATAAGAATATTTTTCACTATAATTTTTTAATGCTTATTTACAAGAATGGTCATTAGTGAAAATTAATAATCTTAGTTATAAACCTTTATCTTTTCGTCATAGTTTTGGAAAATACTTTTTTCCTTTTATAACATTTTATACTTACTATAGTCTCAGAAAATGGGATATAATAATAATTACAACTAACGTAATTGTCTTAGAGCTAAAAAGAACTTTAGATATCATGTAATCCAAAGGAAATATAATTAAGTTAGGATTCAGAGAGATGACATGGCTTGTCTAGTACCATATTGGTACATCAATTTTGGGTTGTTTTTGGTTATATATGGTATTTAGAGAATTTTTTCCTGAGCCCTAAGATCAAACATAGATTATAATTACTATCATTATCCAACCCATTCTTCGAGAACTGGCCTTTATTTTCATTTATTAAAGTAGGATACTTGTTTTTTAGGGATTTGAGATCATCTTTGTTTTTCGTATACTGGCATCCTATAAAGTTCTACAAATAATTCGCAAGTTGGTTACGTGACTTTGTTTTCAATGCATTTTTAAAAAGCATCTAGTTTGTATCTGAATTCATTTTTTCATATTGGAAGTGATGTAACTTTGTATCACAGAATTCAGGTGAAAATTTTCTGGATTGAGGTTTAGATTTGTAATGTTTTCATCATCAGTACTTTATATTTACTAACATCATCTAGTTTCCTTCCTTTGTGTTTGTTATTTGCCTTTTTAAAAAGCTGGCATATGCATGGATCCTTATATCCCCTACACATACATGCCTCAAAGCTGTGTAAATGGCGTGCCAAGTGTAGTAATTTTTCATTTCTAAGTCCGTTGCTTGGAATGCAAATCACAGACCTAGGGAAATCAGGTTAGAAATGTGGGCTGTCTACATACCGAAAGCTATTAGTATCACATCAGAGGTACATTACATATTAAATGGAGTTCTGTGTTGTTTTCCAGTTTTATTATAATTTCAACTAGAAAAATATTTTTAATTCTAATACAAATCTTGAAGAAAATACGCTCTTTCTGCAGAACTAAGGATTCTCTAAGTTGCGAAAAGGGCTTTGGCTATCAGGTTAGATACTTCTGGGTTTAGAATGTTAAATTTCCATATCTTAATAAGAGAAAGCAACTGGCTATGTTTCTGTATCCAGATATACCAAATTGGGAGCAAAGGACATTTGTCTCCATGTCTTAAAGATTCTTAACTCACACTCCTCCAACTTTACTCTTTCTACTTACTATGAGCCATTAATCATGATTATTTATTATTATTATTATTATATCATTGTTATTATTATTGCTGTAATACATATCCATGGTGGAAAACAAGAACAGTGGTATTAAAGTGAAAAGTTTATCTTCCTTCATCCTAATGACCCCATTATTCCACCAGAGGTGACTAGTATTATGAATAGTGTCTTATGTATTCTAACAAAAATTTTATGTATCTATAGGTATATGTTCTATTTAGGCTCTCAATCTCAGTTTTCCTCTTTGTATATTTCATTTACAAGTCTAAATTTAATGCACATTGGATCACTAGCATCCCAGATTTAATGTGCCCTAGAATTTTAATTTGCATTAAATTTAATTTACATTGCATAAGCAGTAGCAGAGGTATCACTGTCTGGAACTTAGAAGCAGTCCCTGGTTAGTCATAATTACTCTAGATTGAGAAAAAAAAATATTTTTCAGGTGAAATCATTGCATTTCTTGAGTACCTAAGGTACAAATTCATTTACTAGCTTTCAAAACAGGGCAGCCAAATTTTTTTACACACATCTTAGGTAGTTGAATTCTACTGAGCTTGCATATTCATCCAATTCTTACTCAAAAAGTTGTCCCAATTGGATCAAAGAGTCAAATGGACAGTAAAGACATGGGAAAAGAATGATACTTCAGAGAGCAGAAAGCAAGCATCTGCTGTGTATCTCCCAGATTAATGAGTGCAGTTCTGTTGGAAGAGTGAGTACTAATTAACTCATTAAACTGTTCCCACTGTGATTCCTCGATGTAATTTCAGGCTAAACTCATGTTTAGAGACTCAACACCTAACTGCAGAAGATTATCATTATAAGCCATTGATAGAGCTTTCAAGGATATTAGAAAATTTCTTGGGCCATACTGTAGAAAGGAAGTAATACAAAGCTAAAGGCTCTTGTACAGAAAATACTTTAAGGGGCGCCTGGGTGGCTCAGTCAGTTGAGCAGCTGACTTCGGCTCAGGTCATGATCTCGCTGTTCCTGGGTTCCGGCCTCATGTCGGGCTCTGTGCTGACAGCTCAGAGCCTGGAGCCTGCTTCAGATTCTGTGTCTCCCTCTCTTTCTCTGTCCCTCCCCTGCCCACACTCTGTCTCTCTCAAAAAATAAATAAACATTAAAAGAATTAAAAAAAAAAAAAGAAAATACTTTACAACTTTTTTTTTTTTTAGCTTAGTTTTCCAAATGGTAATGATGTTGGTTGACCAAGATAAGCTAAAGTCATATGCTTTATTAATAAGAACTTTGGTTGTGAATTTGCATCTGTGTCTAATTCTGGAATCATGCTGCTCAATTAACACCCACCCAGGAAGCATGTTCATCAGGTATTGTAATGCTAAAACAAATTTAGTCAACTGCATTAAAAAAGAAAAGGTGAGAAAATGAACAGTTCCAAACTTAGTTTTAAATGACCATTGTGGGACTCAGAATGGTGGCATTATTACTCCAGGACACATGTTCCATCTAGTTTAGAACCACAAAGGTGTGCAGCCCTACTCTACATTAGCACTGTGGACACTGTCAAGTTGTAAGTGTCATGTATTATTAATTGTGAGTCTGATTACTGAGTGTGTAGCACATTGCTTGTGAGACCTGGCTAAAGTTCCATGGTTGTGCATGTTACAGAGCATAGAAATCACAGCATGCAGCTCAGTACCGATTCTATAATTCACATTCTCTCTTCCTAGAGAGAATTAGTATTTTCCTGAGAAAGACTCTTAACCTGTCGTCCTCCCCCAGTGACCAGGAGGAGAACAACATTGAAAAGTTTTCAGCAGATTCCAGAAAGACCCTAAAAGATCATTAAATGTTTTAAATAAAAGGTTTCCAAGAATGATAGAAATGGAGTGGACTATCAAAGTTATTTTAGGAGACAGTGTATATATCTGATCAGGAGGTGGGGCTTTGAAAGTAGATAGTCTGAAATGAGAACCTAAACGTCATCACTCACCAGCATCCAATAACTTTGGGAAATTATTTAACCTACTGAATCTTCATCTAGATCTATAAAATATGGATACTTATATCAACCTCAAAGAGTATTGTGATAGAAAGTGGTCATTAAATGGCACCTATTACTAGTAATATACAAAGTAATAATTAACTATTTTCCATTTATTACAGCATTAGGGATTTCAGGGATCTCAGATGAGAGACATTCTTGTGATAGGGGTTTATAAATGGTGGAATTAATGGAATCTTCCATGGAAATCTTTATGCAAGTGACATGCATTTGGTTTCTTTCTGTTCTTATGTACCTCGAAGTTCCTTATTTTAGAATCTAAGCTCTTGGAAGTTAGAGTATCATTGACTACCTGTAATGCCAAAGAGGGGTAGAAAAATGTTATCTATTATGTACCTAAATGTTCCCCAATGCATATACATTTTACTGAAGGCTTAAAGGTGTTTCTATACAATGTCAGTACAACTGATTGAAAAGTGACACATTTAGATAAATTCAGCTCTTACAAAATGGCTGCAGCTTTGCACCAATTTTTTTCTCTCTGTGTCAATGAAAGGAAGGACTTAGCCATATATCAGTGGCTGGCTGGCACTGTATGTGGAAGCTTAGTTAGTTCCAAGTTCAGTTTGGCAACGAACACATACAGGACTTACTTTTCATCTTCTTCTAAAAATAGTCCATGTTTCTGAGATGTTTTCAAATGAATACATCCTATACTAAATTTATACTCACTGTTCATTATTTTAAAAAGAAAAAAACGGGGGCGCCTGGGTGGCGCAGTCGGTTAAGCGTCCGACTTCAGCCAGGTCACGATCTCGCGGTCCGTGAGTTCGAGCCCCGCGTCAGGCTCTGGGCTGATGGCTCGGAGCCTGGAGCCTGTTTCCGATTCTGTGTCTCCCTCTCTCTCTGCCCCTCCCCTGTTCATGCTCTGTCTCTCTCTCTCCCAAAAATAAATAAAAAAACGTTGAAAAAAAATTAAAAAAAAAAAAACAAACGTAAAAATTTGGCACAGTTTTTAAAGTTGCCACTAATGATGATGATCTTCTCTGCTCGCCTACTATCTATTTCTTTTATCTCTTACTCTTGTCCCCAAAGCATCTACATGTCCTAATATCAGTATTTTAATATCATCAGAAAAATTTACAATCACATGTACTTTCTTGAAAATAGTTGGTAGGCAATACTGTTTCTTGTGTGAGGCTCTCCTTTTGGCTCTTGAATGTCCTAACTGCGTGCCTAATGAGATCAAATTGTTCTCCCAGCATTGGCCATCAGGTCCTGCTTTCTATCTTTTTTACATTGCAACAGGATTTTTGAAACTCAGTGCTGGGTTTGCTTTTTGGACAATTTTTTCTCCTAGTTTCTTTTGAGATTTTTTTCCCTTTAATTTTGATAATTTTGAGTGGTATGCATAACTGCACGAGTGTGAATGTGTATGCATTTTAAAAAGGATGTTTATAGCTCTAATATATATTCTCACCACTAATGAACTGTTTTCCAGGTGCTATAGTCTATTCCAAAGAAAACAGAATTACATGTGGGATGATCTCCTTATAAAGAATCTGTTGCATGGGGCGCCTGGGTGGCGCAGTCGGTTGAGCGTCCGACTTCAGCCAGGTCACGATCTCGCGGTCCGGGAGTTCGAGCCCCGCGTCGGGCTCTGGGCTGATGGCTCGGAGCCTGGAGCCTGTTTCCGATTCTGTGTCTCCCTCTCTCTGTGCCCCTCCCCCGTTCATGCTCTGTCTCTCTCTGTCCCAAAAATAAATAAACGTTGAAAAAAAAAAAAAATTTAAAAAAAAAAAGAATCTGTTGCAATGCCTTGATTATGAAAGCATGAGTAGAAATTGAGATGATACATTTTAGTTCAGTGTGTCTCACACAAATTGCTACCAAAATTTCACTGAACACAAATCTTGATCAGTAAATTTCTGATAGAAAAATATAAAATGCAGCTTGTTGTGAAGCGGCTATGTAATAAACACATTGCTTAGCATGCTTAATGAAATATTCTGTAATAAAAATGTTCTTATGTAGCAGAAAGTGGACACAAAGTTCTGTCCTGGCTCTGTGAATTTAAAAAGTATTATATGGGCTCTATTACGATTAAAAGACATGGGAGGCATTTGCTTTTGAATAGCACTAAAAGCAAAACTATAAAAATAAGACTTTTTAGAATATACGAAGGAGAAGCACAAATACATTTAATGGAAGAAGATCAACACTTCTGATAATTAATGAAATGCAGACTAAAAAAAAAAAGTAAATTCCAAATTAAACTGCCAAAGGTGCAGTAAATTTTAATGCCTGACACTGGGTTGAGAGTAGAATGCGGAAACTGTAGCACCTTACAGGCAGGAATATTAATTGCTGCAAGTTTTCTGGAGAGTATTCGGGAATGTGCTTCAGGACGCTTAAGATGTGCCTAAGTTCCCAGAGATGTGGTTGAAAGTTTACCTTTATATTGGAGATAGGCTAAATGTGAAATACTAATGGCCTGGTTAAAGAAATCCATTCATGAATTTGATATTTTGTCTATGCTCATTACATACCACACACTGTTTCAGTCTCTGGGGATAAAGCTGGGAGCAGATGACATGTACATGATTTGATACATATTATAGATTACATCATTAGAGTATAATCATGGAGATTACATGGGGTTTTGGTCATATGGTTAAGTATAAGTAATTTTGTAAAACGAACCATTTTCCAAAGTGGTTGTACCACTCTGTATTCCCACTGGCTATGTACAAGAGTTTGGGTTGTTCTATGTCCTTTCTAGCATATTCTATGATTAGTCTTTATAACTTTATTCTGGTGGATGTGTAGTGGTATCTCCTTGTGATCTTAATTTGCATTAACATATTATTAATGGTTTTGAGAATTGTTTTTGTTCTTGATGGTCTTTTTTCCTTCCTCCCTTCCTCCCTTCCTTCTTCCTCTCTCCCTCCCCCTCTTTCTTTTTCTTTCCTCCCTTTTCTCTCTCTCCCTTTTTTTCTTTCTTTCTTTCTTTCTTTCTTTCTTTCTTTCTTTCTTTCTTTCTTTCTTTCTTTCCTCTTCTTTCCAGTTCACCTATTCCCCATCCCCCTATGGGCTTTCTTTCTTTCTCTCTCTTTTCTTTCCAGTTCACCTATTCCCCATCCCCCTGCCCCCTGCTGCCTCCTTGCTTCTGGAAACCACCAATTTTTTTTTTAAAGATTCCACATATAAGAGAGACCATATGGTATTTCTCTTTCTCTATCTGACTTATTTCACTTAGTGAGATGCCCTTGAGGTCCCATGTTGTTGCAAATGGAAAGATTCCATACGTATTTATGGCTGAATAATATTCCATCACATGTATATTGTAATTTCTTTATCCATTCATTCATCAGTGGATACTTAGGATGTTTCCATATCTTGGCTATTGTAAATAATGCTGCAATGAACGTAGGGGTGCATATTATCTTTTTGTGTTAGTTTTTTTCATTTTCTTCAGATAAAACCCAGAAGTGGAATTGATGCATCATATGATAGTTCTATTTTAATTTTTTGAGAAACCCCCATATCGTTTTCCACAGTGGCTGTACCAATTTATATTCCCACCAACAGTGCAGGAGGGTTTTCTTTTCTCTACGTTCTCATCCACTCTTGTTACTTGTCTTTTTGATAATAACTATTCTGACAGATGTAAGGTGATATCTCATTGTAGTTTTGATTTGCATTTTCTTGATGATGAGTAATGTTAAGCATCTTTTCATGTACCTCTTGGCCATCTGTACATCGTCTTTGGAAAAATGTTTATTTAGATCAAAATTTTTAATTTGAGTGTTTGTTTTTTGCTATTGAATTGTATGAGTTCTTTATATATTTTGAATATTAGCCCCTTATCAGATATAAGATAGGCAAATATTTTCTCCGGTTCTATAGGTGGCTTTTTATTTTGTGGCTTGTTTCCTTTGCTGTGCAGAAGTTTTTAATTTGATGTAGTCCCACTTGTTTGTTTTTGCTTTTGTTGCTTTTGCTTTTGGTGTAAGATGAAAAAAATAATCACCAAGACCTATGTCAAAGAGCTTACCATCTATGTTTTCTTCTAGGAGTTTCATGGTTTCAGGTCTTACCTCCATGTCTTTAATCCATTTTGAGTTATTTCCTGTGTATGGTGTGAAATAGCAGTTGAATTTTATTCCTTTGGATGTTGCTGTCAGTTTTCCAAGCATCATTTATCAAAGAGACTGTCCTTTGCCCATTATATATTTTTGTCCCCTTTGTCATAAATTAACTGACCACATATGCATGGGTTTCTTTCTGGGCTCTCTATTCTGTTCCACTGATTAATGTTTCTGGATTTTTAATTCCAATACCATTATGTTTTAATAACCAAAGGGGTTATGGGATGAATTGTGTCTTCAAAATTAAAATTAGTATGTTGAAGTCCTTAGTACCTCAGAATGTAACTTTATTTGAATATAGGGTCTTTATTTAAAGAAATAATTTAAAGAAATAATTAATTTAAGATCAGATCATTATGGTAGGCTCTTATTCAGTATGACTGGTGTCCTTATAAGAATAGGAAATTTAGACACAGGAATGCACAGAGGGAAACCCATGTGAAGATAGGGATAAAACAACCATCTACACACCAAGAAGAGAGACCTCAGAAGGCAGACCTTCCATCTCAGACCTCTAGCTTCCAGAATTGTGAGACAATAAATTTCTGTTATTTAAACCACCTAGTTTGTGGCACTTGGTTGTGCATGTGTGTATAATTATATTATAATATAATATATATAATATTACTAATTTTACTAATTTAACTTTTTTGTATATTTTGAATTTTTAAAAAAAATGTGATGTAAGAATCAAGGTTCATTTTGTTTCATCTGGAGATACTGTTGTTGTTCCTCCGTTTATTGTGGACTACTACATTTTCTCCCATTTCTCCCGAGCAAACATCAGTTAACCAAATGTGTGGTTTTATTTCTGGACTCTTTATTATGTTTCAGAATATTCTTCCCTATCTTACATATCTTACCCTCATGGCAATACCATATTAACTTGATGAAGATCACTATAGAATATGTAGTGTATAGTATGTTCCCTGGATTTTATTGTTCAGAGTTTATAAATATCTAAATTTATCCTTAAGTATTTCATGGTATTTGACTTTTATTTTATTTTTTTTTATTTTTTTTTTATTAAAAAAATTTTTTTTTTTCAACGTTTATTTATTTTTGGGACAGAGAGAGACAGAGCATGAACGGGGCAGGGGCAGAGAGAGAGGGAGACACAGAATCGGAAACAGGCTCCAGGCTCTGAGCCATCAGCCCAGAGACCGACGCGGGGCTCGAACTCACGGACCGTGAGATCTTGACCTGGCTGAAGTCGGACGCTTAACCGACTGCACCACCCAGGCGCCCCGGTATTTGACTTTTAAAATGTCATTGTTTTTCCAGTAACTTTTAAAATTATTAGTTGGTAGTATATAGAAATAAAATTACATTTTTGTTTATTCTCTTTGTGTCTTGTAACATGACTATATTCACTTTTTTGTTCTAATAGTATTGGTGATTTCTTAAGATTTTTCTGTTTGTACAATCATGTCATTTGCAAATCCACCCTACTTAACTTTTCAAATTTCTTTTCCCTTCATTTATTCAGCTGGTTAGGATCTTACCATAATATAAAATAGAAGTGGTGAGAGTGAGTTTGTTTTACTTCCCATCTAAGGGGAAAGTCTTAAGTTTTTCACTATTAATATGGTATCACTTATTCACTTTAAAGATATTTCCATCAATTTCTAGTACCTGAGAATTTTTTAAAATTTAAATTCAAGTCAATGAACATACAGTGCAGTCTTGGTTTCAGGAGTAGGTAGAACCCGGTGATTCATCACTTACATGTAACACCAAGTGCTCATCCCAACAAGTGCCCTCCTTAATGCCCATCACCCATTTTCTCCACCCCCATCAACACATAGTTTGTTCTGTGTATTTAAAAGTCTCTTATGGTTTGCCTTCCTCTCTGTTTTTATTTTATTTTTCCTTCCCTTATCCTATGTTCATCTGTTGTGGATGTTTCCGAAATTCCACATATGAGTGAAATCATACAATATTTGTCTTTCTCTGACTGACTTATTTAGCTTAGCATAAAACCCTCTAGTTCCACCCACATTGTTGTAAATGGCAAGATTTCATTCTTTTTCATTGCCCAGTATTCCATTGTATATATATTCTGCTTCTTCTTTATCCATTCATCAGTTGGTAGACATCTGGGCTCTTTCCATAATTTGGATATTGTTGATTTCGCCGCTATAAACAATTGGGGTACATGTGCCCCTTTGATTCAACATTTTTTTATTCTTTGGATAAATAGCTAGTAGTGCTGGGTCATAGGGTAGTTCTAATTTAAATATTTTGAGGAACCTCCATACTCTTCTCCAGAGTGGCTACACCAGTTTGCATTCCCAATCACAGTACAAAAGGGTTTCCTTTCTCTGCATCCTTGCCAACATCTGTTGTTTCCTGAGTTGTTAATTTTAGCCATTCTGACTGGTGTGAGGTGGTATCTCATTGTGGTTTTGAATTGTGTTTCCCTGATGATGAGTGATGTTGAGCATCTTTTCATGTGTCTGTTAGTCATCTGGATAACTTCTTTGGAAAAGTGTCTGTTCATGTCTTCTGCCCATTTCTTCACTGGACTGTTTGTTTTTGGGTGTTGAGTTTGATAAGTTCTTTATAGACTGTGGATACTAACCCTTTATCTGATATGTCATTTGCAAATATCTGTCCCCATTCAGTCGGTTGCCTTTTAGTTTTGTTGTTTCCTTCGCTGTGCAGAATTACCTTGATTCTAAAACCAGAGAAAGACACCACTAAAAAGGGAAATTACAGACCAATATCCCTGATGAAGCTGGATACAAAAATTCTCAATAATACACCAGCAAATCAAATTCGACAGTACATTAAAAGAATTATTCACCATGATCAAGTGGGATTTATTCCTGGGCTGCAGGGCTGGTTCAATATTTGCAAATCAATCAATGTGATACAGCACATTAATAAAAGAAAAGATAAGAACCATATGATCCTTTCAATAGATTCAGAAAGAGCATTTAACAAAATACAGCATCAAGAAATTGGGGATAGAAAGAACATACTTTAACATCATAAAAACCACATATGATAGGCTGACAACTAATATCATCCTCAAAGAGGAAAAGCTGAGAGCTTTCCCCCTGAGGTCAAAAACATGACAGGGCTGTCTACTTTCACCACTGTTGTTCAACATTGTGTTGGAAGTGCTAGCCTCAGCAATCACACAGCAAAAGTAAATAAAAGGCATCCAAATTAGCAAGGAAGAAGTCAAACTTTCACTCTTCACAGATGACATGATACTCTACATGGAAAACCAGAAAGACTCCACCAAAAAACTGCTAGAGCTGATACATGAATTCAGCAAAGTTGCAGGATATAAAATCAACATATAGAAACTGGTTGCATTTTTATACACCAATAACGAAGGAACAGAAATAGATATCAACAAATCAATCTCATTTACAATTTCACAAAAAAAGATACCTTGGAGTAAACCCAACAAACGAGGTAAAAGATCTATATGCTGAAAACTATAGAAAGCTTATGAAAGAAATTGAAGAAGACACAAAGAAATGGAAAAACATTCCATGCTCATGGATTAGAGGAACAAATATTGTTAAAATGTCAATACTACCCAAAGCAATCTACACATTCAAAACAATCCTTATCAAAATAACACCAGCATTCCTCACGGAGCTAGAACATAGAATCCTAAAATCTGTATGGAAACAGAAATGACCCCAAATAGACAAAGTAATGTTGAAAAAAGAAAACTGAAGTTGGAGGCATCACAATTCTGGATGTTAAGCTGTATTACAAAGCTGTAAACATCAAGACAGTATGGTACTGGCACAAAAACAGATACATAGATCAGTAGAATAGAATAGAGAACCCAGAAATGGACCCACAAGTGTCTGGCCTACTAATTTTTGACAAAGCAGGGAAAAAGTATCCAATGGAAAAAAAAGATAAGTCTCTTCAGCAAACAGTGTGGGGAAAACTGGACAGAGATAGGCAGAAAAATGAAACTGGACCACTTTCTTACACCACACAAAAATAAATTCAAAATGGATGAAAGGTCTAAATATGAGACAGGAGACCATCAAAATCCTAAAGGAGAAAGCAAGTAGCAACCTTTTTGACATTGGCCGCAGCAACTTCTTACTTTACATGTCTCCAGGGCAAAGGAAATAAAAGCAAAAATGAACTATTGGGACCTCATCGAGATAAAAAATCTGCACAGCAAAGGGAACAATCAATAAAACCAAAAGTACCAGAGAATTTTTATCATTAATGGGCATTAAATTTTGTAAAGCTCTTTTTTGGATTTTATTGAGATGATTTTATGATATTTCTGTCTTAGTCTGTCATTTTAGTAAATTACATTGATTGATTTTCCAAATGTTAAACCAACCATACATTCCTAGGATGTATCACACTTGGTCATGATATTTATTGTCTTTAAATATTACTGAATTTGGTTTACTAATATTTTAAAGCATTTTTGTGTTAACGTTTATGAGAATTATTGGTTTCTAATATTCTTGTGTACATTTGACTAGTTTTTGCATAAGAGTAATGCTACCTTCTTCAAATGACTTGAGAATTGTTTCCTTTTTATCTATTTTCTGAAAAAACTTGCTTAACATTGCTATATTTTTATCCTTAAATATTTGAGAGATTCCCTATTAAAGCCATCTGAGTGTAGAGTTTCATTTGTGGGAGGATTTTTTTTTTTAATTTTTTTTTTCAACGTTTATTTCTTTTTGGGACAGAGAGAGACAGAGCATGAACGGGGGAGGGGCAGAGAGAGAGGGAGACACAGAATCGGAAACAGGCTCCAGGCTCTGAGCCATCAGCCCAGAGCCTGACGCGGGGCTCGAACTCCCGGACCGCGAGATCGTGACCTGGCTGAAGTCGGACGCTTAACCGACTGCGCCACCCAGGCGCCCCTATTTCTTTATTATTAATGAAAGTATCCACTTCCATTCCTGATATTGATAATTTTTGTATTTTATCTTTTATTCTTGATCAATCTAGGTAGAGATTTGTTAATTTTGTTGCTCATATTCAAATAACCATCTTTCAGGGCTCCTGGATGGCTCCATTAGTTAAGCGTTTGACTCTTGATTTCTGCCAGGTCATGGTCTTGTGGTTTGCAGGATGAACCTTGGGTGTAGGGCTCTGTGCTGCCAGCACAGAGCCTGCTTGGGATTCTCTCTCTCCCTCTCTCTTTCTGCTCCTCCTCTGCTCGCGTGCACATGCACTGGCTCTCTCTCAAATAAATAAATAAGCATTAAAAAAATTAAAAACTAACAACCATGTTTGTCGTTCACTGCTTTTTCTTTTTTTTCTTTTTAAATTTTGTTGTCTTCTACTTTTACCTCTTTATTCCCTTCCTTCTACTTACTTGGGTTTTAATTTAGACGTCTTTTTCTAAATTCTTGAGGTGTATCTTTTCCTTTATAATATAAATATTTAAAATGATAGATTTCCAATCAAATACTGCTTTCATTTCATATAAAAATTTTCATATTTTTCATTTTCTCATTCAGGTTAAGCTATTTTCTAGTTTTCTTTGATTTCTTCTGTAACCTATAGACATTTAAAAGCATGTTATTTAATTTCAAATATTTGAAGATGTTTTTCCAGATATTAGTATCTGTTGTTTATTCCTGGTTTAAATTTCTTTCTTTCTTTCTTTCTTTCTTTCTTTCTTTCTTTCTTTCTTTCTTTCTTTCTTTCTTTCTTTCTTTCTTTTTCTCCATAGACCTTCAATCCTTTTTTAAATTCAGTGACACCTGTTTCATTGTATGGCATATGGTCTATCCAAGTGAATGTTCCATATACATCTGAAAATAATGTGTATTCTACCATTGTTAGGAGTAATTTTCTATAGTCAGTTAATTAACATTGGTTGATATAGTCAATTAGGTAACATTGGTTGATAATTGAGTTCAGATTTTATATGTTCTTTTTGATTTTCTGGTAGTGTTCAATTTATTCCTGAGGAAAGAAAATTAAAGTCTTCAACTCTGTTTGTGAAATTGACTATTTCCACTTTTGGTTCTTTCAATTTTTACTTTTTATTTTGAGCATTTTTAATTAGGTGGATATCATTTAGGATTTTTGTGTGTTCTTATTGAATTCACTAATTTATTATCATGAAATATTCCTTTTATTTTCTGGTAGTATTCCTTATATTGAAGCACACTTTGATAAATGTACCCCATTCACCTTTCTTATGTTTCCTGTATGTATGACCATTTTTATTTTTATTTTTTTTTCCAACGTTTTTATTTATTTTTGGGACAGAGAGAGACAGAGCATGAATGGGGGAGGGGCAGAGAGAGAGGGAGACACAGAATCGGAAACAGGCTCGAGGCTCTGAGCCATCAGCCCAGAGCCTGACGCGGGGCTCGAACTCCCGGACCGCGAGATCGTGACCTGGCTGAAGTCGGACGCTTAACTGACTGCGCCACCCAGGCGCCCCCGTATGACCATTTTTAAATTTCAAACTATTCATATCCTTATATTAAAAGTATATAGCTTATAGTTAGATCTTGTGTTTTTATCCAATATGACATTCTCTACTTTTTAATTGGAATGTTTAGGCTATTTACTTTTAATGTATTGTTGCTATGGTTGGATCTATGTCCACTATTTTGCTATTTGTTTTTGTTGTTTTTCTTTTTCCCCTTATTTCTGTTTTGATATTTAGTGAATACTTTTCACATTCAATTTTATTGCCTCTATTGATTTATTCACTACACTTCTTTGTTCTAATTTTTAATAGTTGTTCTAGGGCCTTAAATATATACCTTTAGTTTATCATCATATTTTACTTTCACACAATGCTGTACCATTTCACATATAATGTAAAAACCTTATAGGTGTGCCTGGGTGGCTCAGTCAGTTAAGCATCTGACTTCAGTTCAAGTCATGATCTCACGGTTCATGAGTTCGAGCCCTGCCTCAGGCTCTGTGCTGACAACTCAGAGCCTGGAGGACACTTTGGATTCTGTGTCTCCCTCTCTCCCTGTCAATCCCCAACTTGTGCTATATCTCTGTCTCTCAAAAATAAATAAATGTTAAAAAAATTTTAAAAAAACCTTGCAAAGCATGTGTTTATATCCTATCCTGTTTGTGCTATAGCTAATCATATACTTTACTTTTATATATGTTATAAAATTGTTTTTACTTTAAGGCCAATTTCCTTTTAAATAAATTTAAAAATGGGAAAATATCCTTTATATTTACCCATATTTTTTTTTCTTTCCAGTGTTCTTCATTCTTATACAATCTAATCTGCTATAAATCTTATTCAGTAAATTTTTTATTCTAGATTTTATATATTTCATCTCTGTAAATTTCATCTGGTTATTTATGTACCTTCTCTTTCTGTCCACTGTATAATCATATTTTTATTTAAATCCTTAAGCATATTTATAAAAGCTGTTTTAAGTCCGTGTATGCTAATTTTAGCCCTGTTAATTCTTGATCTGTTTATTTTGACTAATTATTTTTATGTCTATGGTCACATTTTCTTCCTCACATATCTAATAATTTTTTATCAGATGTTGGATATTGTCAATGTATATTGTTGATGGATTTCATTCAAAGGGTTTTGAATATTCTTTTGATATATGGCTCAGTAATTTGCATATAAACTTATTCTCTTAAGGCTTGTTTTTAAAACTTTGTTAGTAGAGTCTAAAATAGCCTTTACTCTTTTACTAGTTTAGCCCTACTCCTAAGACATGACTTCCGGGTTTTCTAGTGAATATCTCATATATTCAACGAGGTCTCTTCACTCTGGCTGGTTGGAAGATATATAGGATAGCCTGCTAGCTATTTCTAGCTTGGCCTCAAGGAGTTCACCCTATCTATACATTGTAGTGTGCAGAAAAAGACTCAAGGGGACCTATGTAGGTTTTTAGATTTTTAGAACCTCTTTCTTTGCTTATCGTATTTGTTTATGATACTTTGTCACAAAAACTTTAGCCTCCATAGCTTTCCCAAATTCCAGTCTCAGTCTCATCAGCTCAGCATGATCACCTTGATCAACCTGATTTCCCTCCCATCCTTGTTCTGTGGCCTCCAGAAAGATAGCCAGGGCAATTGCTGGGCTTATCTTATTTCCTGCCTCTCAGGAAAACACGGTTATGTCCTGTTTGCTTCCCAACTTTAAAAAATCCCTTGTTTCATATATTTTGTCCAGCTTTCTCATTATTTATAATGGAAGGATATGGCTCTTATCAATTACTACATTGCTGTTGGAAGCAGAAGCCCCGATTTCATTTTTGGGAAGACACTTGATGTTCCCTAAATATATGTACCATAATTTCAAGTTGTTCGAAGATGAACTTAGCGGGAAATAAGAATTACAGAAAATAAACCTTTCTAGTCTAAATTAGCCTTTTTTTTTTTTTTTTTTTTTTTTTGGCCTTTCATCTAGCAATAAGTTGAAAAGCATATTTGATACTTTGTCATCTTAGGGTTACTTGCTTTATAAAGTTTTTTTATAGTCTATTTTTAAGAATGGTGCATCCAAAATGCATTTCAGATAGAAGGAAATCTTGCTAAAGTTTTAGAATTTGAGATTTGGCCGATCACCTGCAGCCATGTTCTTGCCATAAAAAATGCTTACAAGGTATTTTTCTGACTTCCAAAACCTTTATAGAAGACGATATAATATTGAAGTCAGATTTTTTTTTAATTTTTTTTAATGTTTATTTATTTTTGACAGAGAGAGAGAGAGAGACAGAGCATGAGCGGGGGAGGGGTAGAGAGAGAGAAGGAGACACAGAATCAGAAGCAGGCTCCAGGCTCTGAGCTGTCAGCACAGAGCCCGATGCGGGACTCGAACTCACAGACCGAGATCATGACCTGAGCTGAAGTCGGATGCCCAACTGACTGAGCCACCCAGGCACCCCTTGAAGTCAGATTTAAATTTTCACATATGACAACGTATGGACAACTGGCAAGATTTCAATATTGCTTATAGAACTATATATCTTACTTTAATTTTTTTAAGTTGAAGTATAGTTGATGTACAATGTTATATTAGTTTCAGGTATACCACACAGGGATTCAGCAATTCTATACCTTATGCTATGTTCAACATGATAAATATAGTCACCATCTGCCAGCATACAACATGGTTACAAACATTATTAACTGTAGTCTCTCTGCTGTCCTTTTTGTCTGCATGACTTATTTATTTAATAACTGGAAGTTTGTATCTCTTTATCCTATTCGCTTATTTTCCCTCTCTCCCCTCTAGCAACCATCAGTGTGTTCTCTGTATTTACAGGTCCGTTTCTATTTGTTTATTCATTTGTTCTGGTTTTTTAGATTCCACGTATAAGTGAAATCATATGGTATTTGTATTTCTCTGTCTGACTTACTCCACTTAGGATAATACACTCTAGGTCCATCCCTGTTGTGGCAAATGGCAAGATTGTGTTCTTTCTTATGACTACTTTTCCATTCCATATATATGTTTATATACACACGTGATCTTTATGCATTCATCTATGGATGCACATTTAAGAACATATCCATATCCATATCTTGGCCATAGCTTCCTTTTATTGAATGCTTTGTATGTGGCAAACTCTGTGTAAACCATTTTATATGACTCATGTCATTTAATTACTCCAAAAACCATATAGGCCAAGGTTTATTATTATTATTATTATTGATTTTTTTTTTTATTTAGCTGAGGAGACAGAAACTCAGATTAAAAACTGTTCCAAAGTTACAGGCTATGGTGTGGGTGCTTTTGGGATTTGAATTCAGATTCTGGATGCAGAAATCCCATGCTGTTAATCTTACCAGCCATTTAAAAGGAAAAAGCACATTTATACACACAAAACTCAGTTGCTTTTATCATGAGCTTCCTTGTGAAGTTCAAATCTTCTGTGGTAACAGACACACAAGCACAGTCTCTAGCAAAAACCTCACTTCTTTAGGAATAAAGTTCTAGGAGATAAACTTTAGTCTATGCTTTGTTCTTTATTCTATGGGAGGATTTTTAAGTTTGTTTTATTTTATTTATTTTTTGTTTATTTGTTTTTGAGAGAGAGAAACAGAGAGAGAGAGAGAGAGAGAGAGAGAATCCCAAGCAGGCTCTGAGCTACCAGCAGGTAGGCCAATGCAGGGCTCGATCTCACGAACTGTGAGTGAGATCATGACCTGAGCCAAAATGAAGAGTTGGACATCCAACTGACTGAGCCACCAAGGGGCCCCTTAAGTTTGTTTTAAATACAAATTTGTTTTAGGACACCTGCATGGCTTATTAGTTCGTTAAATGTTTGACTCTTGATTTTGGCTCAGGTCATGATCTCATGGTTTGGTTTGTGGGATCTAACCCTGCATCACGCTCTGCACTGACAGTGTGGAGCCTGCTTGGGATGCTCTCTCCCTCTCTCTCTGCCCCTCCCCCATTTGTGCGCAGGCACTTTTTCTCTCAAAATAAATAATCTTAAAAACATAAGTAAAAACTAAATACAAATTTGTCTTAAATACAAATTATTTTCAGGCCTCCTGCATGCTTAAGGGTTGGTGGGCATTAAACCTCCTAAAATACACTGTTATGTTAGAAGTCTGGGTTCCTAATTAAAAATAAAAAGCTAGGACCAGATCAGCCCTTGGAACCTGAACCATCACTATGCATACACAGAAATCATTTTCTGTCTGTCAGCAGCAGACTGGTGATAGTCCCTCCATGTGACTTGCAAAGTCTAAGTACTGCTCTCATTTCCAGCTTCTTTTATACCCTACTACCTGATTATTTCATTTGGAGAAAATATTGAGGAGTGTTATTTTCTTTTACTCCAGACCTTTTCAGAAAATAAAAATAAGTGACTGATTTCTTAGGTGCCTGCAAACAATAATTAACGCAATCCAAAGCACTAGATCATTAAACAATCATCTTCCCAAATGGACAGTTAGTTGTTACAACTCACTTTTACTGAGTGCCCAAGGGTGTATGACATATTGACATGTGCTTGAATCTCTGATTTGTGTATAGTTCTCATTTTCAGATAAACCATATGAGTTTTCCTAATGACTACAACAATTGCAAAAATCATTTATTTCACTCATCAAGAGTCACATTATAGATCTATAAATTAGTGACAACCTAATGAACTGTTTAATCCACATCCACCCTACAGTTGTGAACTGCAAGCAAAAAGTGGCTACTGTTAAGCAACTGAGTTTTCAGGTTCATCTGTTCCCCCGGAAACTCAGTTCTTATAGTTGGAAAATGCTCGTTGGCAAGGTTTTCAGCCAGGAGGCTACTGCAGTAATTCAGCTGAGAGGTGATGAGCACCTAAATCAGGGCAGTGGTGCTATGGATGGGGAGAAGAGACATATTTCTTACCCATAAGTGGGGAATAATGCCCAACTCCATGTTTGTTACAAGGATTAAATGGGAATGTGAAAGCACCTGTAAACTGTGAAAGCTGGGAAATCTTAGGTGGCATACTTCTGTTTCTTCACACTGTTAATGACAGCTGTCAGGCTCAGTCACCCAGCCTCTTCATGTAAATGTTCAATTTTAACCCGCTGTCAGGTTATGTACTACCTGACAGGAGCCCTGAAGATCTTTTTCATCACATGCTTATTATAGTCGACATTTCTGCCACAGTGATGTGCCCAGTAAAATGAACTTGGTATGGCTTTATTCCATATACGTCAGACCTTGGCAGTAATGATTTATTGAAAAGGTGAACATTTGGTACTGAGTGTTATTAGAAAAGAATGAAGCCTAGTAATGTGGGAGATAGAGAAGACATTTAGTAATATATCATGCTGTGTTTCATAGGATACACAGTCTTGCAAATTAGAAAGATGAGAATAATTTTATCAAATCAAGAATTAAAACCTTTGAAACTACTAAACCAGTGTCATTTCTGCTGACCTACTGGGTTGGCATTGGCTCCGTTCCTTTAGGCAATTTAGTAAGTTTTGCTTTTCAGCCAGCAACTAATGAATAGGCTGACAGTGGAAAGTTTCTGTAACCAGAATACTCAGAGTTTCTACAAATCATTGCTCCCAAGAATTGTAAGTGGAGTAATATATTCTGCTATTTCATGATGGATTATTTTCATGTCTTCATATTTCATCACATGGATTTGTTCCTTTAACTGGATGATTATATGATTGTCTTATACTTCATTGTCCTCTGGTGATTAATCTTTAAATAATCTTGTTTAAATACAGGATGGGAATTTATCTTTAAAAGAAGTCAGGGAGGTGCTTTACCATATATAAAATGCATGTTTACAATGCATGCGTAACATCAGTTATCCTTTTGCATCATTTAATTTATTGTTCCAAGCAATGCACAAGATTCTCCTAGGAAATGCACAATTCATGGAAAATATGGTATGTTTTTCTTTGTCTATAATAAAATTTACGCTTTATATAGAGAAGCTAAAGAGACACAACTAGAACAATTTATAAAAAAATACTTGAGAAGGTACAGTTCGACATAAAGGAAGATTGTACACACTGAATATACAGAGTGCCACGGTGTGGGAGACTTTTCCCAGACCCTCCAAGACTGCAAGAATATAAATGTGTTTGAGTCCACTGGCTTAAGTTAAGTTACCCTGTCTTGCCGATTCTTCCTTATGTCTTTGGTTGGTTTATTTCTCTCCTCATATGCTAGCCCTTGCTTTATTTCAGATCCTTATAATTTCCTTCTTCACAGAGATGGCTACCAATGTGGTAGCTTGTTCACCTGTCTTTAGTCTCTTTCATGCTCCAGTGTAAGCTGTCCAAGCCTACAAGAGTAAGCTTTTTCATATTTGAAAAAATATGAAAAAATTTCATTCATTCATTTTTCATATTTGAAAAAAATACTATCGTATTTTACTCTTTATTTATCAAACATTGACTTCAGACTCAATTAGAGGGGCACCTGGGTGGCTTAGTCGGTTAAGCGTCTGACTTCGGCTCAGGTCATGATCTCGCGGTTTGTGAGTTTGAGCCCCGCGTCAGGCTCTGTGCTGACAGCTCAGAGCCTGGAGCCTGCTTCAGATTCTGTCTGTCTGTCTCTCTCTTTTTCTTTCTCTCGGCTCCTCCCTCCCTACCTTGTACTCTGTCTCTCCCTCTCTAAGATAAACATTAAAAAAATTTAAGGAGAAAGACTCAGACAACTCCACTTTAAGACCCACAAAACAGTGGCAGGGGAACACAGTGTCTGCCTAAAAATCCAACAAACTCTGCCAACTCACATATATAGCCCCTCACCTTGCTCTCTGCCACTGCCTGGTTTATTTTTTGATCAAATTCAAGTTTGGTCTCACCTAGCACTCCTTCTCTTGCTTTTCCTATAGGTAGGCATTACCTTTCATAACTAGTTCCTTCTCTATGTCCATCTGTGACACTGGTTGCTGTAGCACCACCAGTTTTTAGATTTGCTAAAATGGGTTCCTCACTGCTGGCCTGCATTAGCATCCTGGGACTGTGGCAACAGTCTCTCATATGCTCCAGTGCCTGCACCTGCTCCCCCCTGCCTGCTGCAGTGATTGTAAAATGATTTTCCATGGAGATCTGCAAAATGTTTGTAAGGTTTTAATGAATAAAAAGGGTTCCAAGAACAAACAACTATGAAAAATGGTGTCTTTACTGCAAGGCTTCTCAGAGCTTTTGATATGTTAATAAGCATTGTGATATGCTAATGTGAATTGGGACTCTCAGAGAGAGAGAGCTAATGGAAAACTTATTTGATCCAGAAACTTTTTTTTTTTTTTTTTTTAGACCAACATCTGTTAAAGTCATAGAGAAGTATAGTGTTTGAAAAGATGACAGTTTGCAAATTCTGGACTGCTCCATCAAATCAAATTCCTTATACCTTATAAGTCATTTTGCCTTCTCTAGACATAGGTTTCTCATTTCACTTATATCTTTTCCAACATTTACTTTCCCTCTAAGCTCTCAGGGTCAGCTAAATTAGTCCATATACAGTCCCAGCAAAAGAAGAATGTAGGGGTTTCACCTTCTAGAGCATTGGTTTTATACTTTATGCCCATCCCAATGACTATAAAAAGAGATTTGGGGAATATTCTAGGCTGGAGGGAATGACATGATTCCTTTTAGGCACCACATGAGGCAGCTTGTGAGGTACAGTCATCCAAATAAAGGCACTTGCAACATGAGATGGTAGGGTATGTAAGCAAAGTAGCTTTCAGGGCCAGATACTAGTTGATCCCATGAATGGCCAGTCTTCCTCCAGGAGTGAGTTCTGATGCAAATGGCAATCAGAAGCCCATAAACCACATCTCTTACAATGAGGGACAGGATCATAGGAAGAGGAATTGGAATAAGGTGGGGTGACCCATGGTGTCCCTGATTTACCTGGAACAGATCAACTAATTCCTGTTGTCCCGACGTAACCATTAAGAATGCCCTCTTTTCCTCGCAGAAAGGTGTTGGTTTGAACGATTAATTGGACAGGCACCTTAGATAAGAGAGGAGACAAGAGCCAGGAGAGGAACAGTGTGTCCTAAAAGTGAAGGAGATTGCACTGTTTAAAAGGAAGAGAGAAATGAGAGTTGTCAAGGGCAGTGGTAAGTCAGCGATGATGAGGCTAACCTTAATGTAGAACAGTCTCAGTAGGAAAGTAAAGTCAACCTGTTCGGTTTTGACCTTATTCACTCTTCCAGTGCGTTTTGCAAATGTACACTTATTTAATGATCAGGATTCATACTGTGTTGATATTTTGTTAGATTTCTGACACATTATTTAGCACAGTTTTAAGGAAGATGAGAAAATTCATAATCATTCCTAAGCCTAGAGTTTTGTAACCAAATTAAAAATTTTAAATATGTATATAAAATTGCACATCTCCATATCTCCCACAGGGCCTACCATTGTGTTTACACACAGTAAGCACTTGATACATGTGTGCTTCATGTGATCACAAGCCCTGACTACTGGCCAATGCAAAGGGGGCCCATTATATTTATAAAATGGCTAAAATACCATTTTTTAAAGTGTCAACATTGTGCATAAAATTTAATGTCTCTATGCTCACACAAACTAGCTTTATAATTTCACCAAACAAGGGACCGAGTCCCTATCACTGTTGTAATTGTTTCATTTTTGCCAGCAACTTTTGTCAGTGACACACTCTGTTGAAGAATATCTAGTTATTCTTGAGGATTAAGAAGGAGATAGATGATACTGGCCCTGGCTTAAAAAGCTTAAAGGATACATTCATTCAATGATATAATGCCTTTCCTTTGATGAAGTGTTTGCTATGCATTACATGAAATTCTAATAGGTAGTAAGATTGTTCATACCCTGTATAGGCAGCTGGAGAGATACAGTCATGCTAATGTTGTTATACTCAGAGTCAGAGAAAGCCTCACATCCCTTTATTTATAGAAGGCTGAATTAACTTTCATTTTTTTCATTCCCTGGGCAAAACTCTGACTTGGTTTAAAAAAAAGAGTCAAGAATATAGTTACTTACTCATAGTAGCTCAGAGTAAAAGTGGGGAAGTGATAAAATAACTTATGGGGGGAAAATGTACTGAATCTGGCAGATAGATACATTTTACCATTGTATACATCCTATAGTTTCTTTCAGAATGCCTTTACCTTATAGGCTATGTGCATATACTGAATATTTTTAAAAAAATGTTTATTTATCTTGAGAGATAGAGAGCATATGTGCTCAAGTAGGAAAGGGAGAGAGAGAGAGAGAGAGAGAGAGAGAGAGAGAGAGAATACCAAGCAGGTTCCATGCTGTTAGCACAGAGCCCAGCAAGGGGCTTGATCTCACAAGCCATGAGATCATGACCTGAGCCAAAATCAAGAGCCAGACGCTCAACTGACTGAGACACCCAGGTGCCTCTCTACTCAAGAGAAGAATAAAATCATAACATTTTAGTATTTTAGGAAATTTTTCCTGGTGTCCATGTGCACATTGCATTATAATGGAGAATGGAAATAAAGGGAACAGCTGGGAAGTTGTTATGGTCACACTAGCCATGGGATGATAAGATGAGATTCCGAGATGTTAATAGAAAGGAAGCTATAAGAGTTCATCTGAAGGCAGAATGAAAAACTCTTAGTAAACCATTTCATAAAGGGGTCTTACAGAGAGAGAGGAGCCAGCAATGGACCAGAGAACAGCAGCGATGCTCTTGATCAAAATGTTTCCTTGATCAAAATGTTTCCTTCATAAAATTGTTCGGTTTTGCCTTTGGAAGTTGTTACTTTGTCCGCATCTCTACCACATAAAGGATCTCTAGATAATGTATGTTGAGACAATGGTCACAGAAAGAAATGCACAGTCTCTCATCTCCCTTCCCAGCACCAGACTGAAAGGCTCCCCCCCCTCCCCAATGCTGTTTATCTGGTTTGGAAACTTGGTGTTTAGTGTATTTCCAGATAGAAGGGAAACAGGAGAATACTGACAAGCAGATAGATCTCTAGACTGGACAAGATACTCTGCCCAGTTATTTAAAGAAAGGATTCAGAGATGGCTGAGAACATATTTATTTGTTGCTGAGTTCAGTGGGTTGATCCTAATAATTGAGAAAAATAGAAGGAGGAGCCCAAGTGAAGGCCATTACAATCATTTCAGTGATGACACGGCATCTAAACTAGATTATAATGGGGAGTCACAGGACGCAGCAATAATTTAAGAATGTACAATGTAAGGAGGGGGATGGGGAGACTATAAATGTTAGATTTGTATTTCTCATGTCCCCTGGATATTTTGCCTTCTAAGATTCAAAAATTAGGAATTCCATTCCATCAGTTAAGTACATATCCAAATTTTTGAATTTTTAAGTCAGTCAAAATAATGATTAATGCTTGATTAGTATTGACATGTATCATAGTATATAATAGTGTATCATAGTGACTAAGCTGTTAACAAAGTGAACTAGAATTTTCTTTTTGTGTTACAAAGATATTAATAAATTTTATTTTCTACTGCATTAAATGACATTTGAGTAATGTGGCATAGCAGATTTAAGGACTTCTCATCTGTATTCATGTAAGCATATCCTAGTTTAGTGATGGGGCCCTAAAACAGTTCTTGGCACCTTTCACTTAAGGGGTGTATCCTGTTTCTATTTGACCTATAATCTAGGCCCTGAGAGTATTTGATTCTTTGGGATCCACTGTTGATACTTAAGAACATTTGGTCAGATCAATGTTTAGTAAACAGCTAGCATTGGCTATAAGAGGTCTTCTATGGGACAGGATGATGATTATTTGCAATATCAATCTTAAAGTTGATAATGGTATTAAGCTGAGTAGTTACTGAGACTGAAGCTCTGACCTGACTTTGGGCAGATTAATTTCCTGAATTTGTTTTCTTATGTTTACAATAAGGATAAAATAGTAACTTAGAGTGATTTTGTGAGTTTGATGAGATAACATATGTAAGGCTCATAATAAGCACTAAGTAAAGTTTACAATTACCGTTAATATCTTGGATTTTTTTAAAGTTTTACTTACTTTTGAGAGAAAGAGGAAACAGAGCATGAGTGGGGGAAGAGCAGAGAAAGAAGGAGACACAGAGTCAGAAGCAGGCTCCAGGCTCTGAGCTGTCAGCACAGAGCCCTACGTGGGGCTCAAACCCGCAAACCATGAGATCATGACCTGAGCCAAAGTCGGATGCTTAACTGACTGAGTCACCCAGACGCCCCAACGTCTTCGATTTTTAATGGCTTTTCAAGAATATCTCACCTGGGAACTGACCTAATTGCCCTTTAAGGAGATTTATAGCTTCTTCCTTTCTAAAAATGCAAATAACTTATGCTTTTTCTAAAAAGGTACATGCTTATTGTAAAAATTTAAAGACAGACTAGCTTAAGCAACACAAAAATCCCCACAAATTCCATTTTCCAAATATAGCCAACTAACATTTTATAAACATCCTTGTAGCCCTGTTTCTGTATATATCTATAAATCGAAAGCAAACTTGCTTAATATCATCTCTGCCACATTCTGTTGGAGGTCACGAATTCAGCCCGGATGGAAAGAAATAGATTCCACCTATGGTAGGAAAAGCAATGACGTCTCAATGCAAAGACATGTGCATACCAACATGGAAAAAAAATTGTGGCTATATTTTGAAATCCACAATGAGGAAATTACACAAAGATTCAGAAGTCAGAATGAATTGTACTGAAGATGAGCAGGAAGTTAGGCTGCAGAGGACACAGGAAGCTCTTGGCTGTATGCTCCACAGGTACTGTTCTTGGAAGGCTTCAGGTTGTTGGAAGTTCCACAGCAGTCCTTGGATCTTGGATCAGTAATACTTGTGTTTTGGCAAAAAGGTATCTTATTTCAAATATTATATCTGGTGCTTCCATAATAATGTAAGCACAATAGTAACACTTTTGTAATAGTACAAAATAAACAGAAAAGAACCATAAACAAAAGAAATTTTATTTTCACCTTAATTACACCATTCTGGACTCACTTTATTTTCTCTTTTTCTCCTGCAGCTGATAAAGCTGGACTTTTAAGTAGGTAGAGCAGGTTGATTTGCATTTTATAACTTGAGCAGAGGAAAATCCCTGTATCAAAAATCATTGTACTGTTGTATTCTGAATCTCACCATTATAGCCTCCTTGTTTTTTTTTTTTTTTTTTTTTTTTTAGATTTCTGATTCCCCCTATATTGGACTTATTTTTAACTGTATAAAACCTTTTTTTTTTATTTATATATGAAATTTATTGTCAAATTGGTTTCCATACAACACCCAGTGCTCATCCCAAAAGGTGCCCTCCTCAATACCCATCACCCACCCTCCCCTCCCTCCCACCCCCCATCAACCCTCAGTTTGTTCTCAGTTTTTAAGAGTCTCTTATGCTTTGGCTCTCTCCCACTCTAACCTCTTTTTTTTTTTTTCCTTCCCCTCCCCCATGGGTTCCTGTTAAGTTTCTCAGGATCCACATAAGAGTGAAACCATATGGTATCTGTCTTTCTCTGTATGGCTTATTTCACTTAGCATCACACTCTCCAGTTCCATCCTCCTTGTTTTGTTTTTAAAGTTTTTTTAAATAAAAAGATACAATATAAGAATTTATAAATATCCTGAAAAGTACAACTTATATATATCATTATCATCTGTTCATCAGATTAGATCATAATTGAACTCTGTGTGTGTGTGTGTGTGTGTGTGAGAGAGAGAGAGAGAGAGAGAGAGAGAGAGAGAGAGAGATTGAGAATGGAGATGGTAGAGGAGAAAAATGCCTTATCCTAAGTTAACAGAGGAAAAAAAATATTGGAAACAAAGTACAAGTACTAAAAGTATGTGTTGTTCCTTGAAACCAAAATGGTAACAATTTTTAGACATAGAAAAAAAAGTCTTAATTACAGAAACAGAAAGGTCCATCATGCTATCTTTTCCAAGCTGGTATTCTATTTTTTTGTGTCTGTGCTGACTCTTGCCAAGCTTGGCCTCACCTGATATGAACATATCTGATTTTCCTTTAATCATTTGAACTCAGCTGAAGTTTAAGTCTTACTTTGTAACTATGATTTTTGAAAAATAATGTAAAAAAAAAAGTATCTCCTTTCCCTTGGGACATGTCTGAGTGACTGTTCATCACCAGCAAGCTCTGTCTGTGTGCTTTTTATTTCCAAACCTCCTCACATTTCTCCTTCTTCTGTCTCTAAGATGGTTCTAGAATTTGAGGAACATAAGAGTGACCAGTGTCCCAAGGATGGCAGATCAAGCTATGCCCTTGCTTGAGATGGTGTTCAGTACCTAAGACAGCTCCCTCAGAAGTAGTGTGTGTGTGTGTGTGTGTGTGAGAGAGAGAGAGAGAGAGAGAGAGAGAGAGAGAGAGAGAGAAGGAGAGGGAGAGAGAGAGGGAGAGAGAGAGGGAGAGAGAGAGGGAGAGAGAGAGGGAGGGAGAGGGAGAGAGAGAGAGAGAGGGAGGGAGGGAGGGAGAGAGAGGGAGAGAGAGAGGGAGAGAGAGAGAGAGGGAGAGAGAGAGAGAGAGAGGGAGAGAGAGAGAGAAGGAGAGGGAGAGAGAGAGGGAGAGAGAGAGGGAGGGAGAGGGAGAGAGAGAGAGAGAGAGAGGGAGGGAGGGAGGGAGAGAGAGGGAGAGAGAGAGGGAGAGAGAGGGAGAGAGAGGGAGAGAGAGAGAAAAAAACTAGCCTTTGTATCAGCTGGGCAATGCATCAACCAGGAGGTTGTGATATCCTGAGCAATGAGGTAGGCCCCTGTAAGAAGGGGGCTCAGGGTGATGGTAGGTATATTAAAGAAAGGGAAGATGTAGCACTAAAAGGAGCTGGGGGCCTCTCAAGATAACACACCATTTTAATCTTTGATTATCTTTGGTTACCTGATATATTTTGATGTACTTTAGGAAACATTGTTTGATTTATAATAAATGACTTAGAAATGATGAGGTCAGTATTCATTGGGTATCTATTGTTATTGATCTATTATCATTCCTCTTATTTCAGAATCATTGTTCTATATTTTCCAGCTAGTCTTTATTAAAGTTACAAAAACTTCTATAGCTATATAATCAAAGTAAGTATGCTAATTTTACTAGAAGTCTGAATGAACTGTGCTGGATTAGAAAGAAAAGAAGAAAATAGATTTACTTAGCATAAAAAATAGAATAACTGTCACAGAAGGATCATGTGAAGATCAAGCTATTTTGATCCTTTGATTGTTTTTCATATTAAATATAATTTATTGTCAAATTCGTTTCCATTGATTCTTTGTTCTTACTTTAATTTCTTGGAGTTCTTTTGAATGAACAAAACTTTTACATCTTTTCAGTCATCTCCTTCCCTCCCTTTCCTTCCGTCTTTGATGTTACATTAGTAACTTATTAACATTGGATTATGTTTTTTTATTATATGTATTAATTTGTATTATTATATATATTAATTTTATAAAATTAAGTGATTCTTTAGGGTACATAAGAAATAATATCAATAATCACTGCCATTCAATTATTGAGACAATTTTGATATAGTCAGTTGTTATGGCATTCATGGGATTGTCCATAAGCTGATGCAATCTGTCCAATATTATGCTATAACTCGCTAAATTCTGAAAATTGTCCCTCTGTGTCCCAACTCATCTCACTAGTTGACACTTAATGCAAATAATGATTTAATCAACTTGGAATTCCCCCATTCAAAATTCTTACATCCCTTAGAGAGAGTATATTAAATAGTTTTCAGTATTTAATATAAAGTAGTAAGATTCATCTCTAACTGGATAATTGGCACATTTCACATACTAGCTGAAATGGGGCACAGATTGAGTGATGTTGGGAAAGATAAAATATCTGCTCATAAGTGGATACCTGGAGGGTGCCTACATATATGGGTCATTGCAAAAAAGGAGCATCCAGAAAAGCCAGGAGCCATTATGAGAGAGCTGGAAAGAGAGTAAGACTTTGAAACTGCAGGTTCCTGAAGATCAGCTTCTTCACTTTGTTCTAAGACCAACAGGAATCATTTCATGTGTCTTAACAGACTGGGAGCTACACATATAATCACAGATTGATGGAACATTTTCCTTCTATATCTTAAATATCATTGTTAAAGGTGGACGTTAGTGAATATAAATAGAAAGGGAAATGATGGTTAAACCACCTGCAAGGTTGTAAGGTTACCAGAAATTCATTCTCATAGCAACATTTTAAATTGCTCAGTCTACAGCCAATGTTTACTTGCCAAGGTTTATAAGAAGATAATTAGGAAAAGTAAATGTTGGATGTCATCATGAATGGGCACAAAAAGTCTAAAAAGTAAAAAATCATTAACGAAATGAATAGATGCAGCTTGACCTAAGGAGCAAACAAAATGAAGCGACTAGAGAGCATAATTCCTTCAGAGACCCAGGTAGCATCACCTTCTCTGTTTTTTTGTGAGCAACTCATAAGAGTGGAAGCTGAGTTACAATTAATTCGCTGAACATAGATTTTTTTGTTTGACTCTGCAAATTATTTAACCATGAGAAATAAACCATATTTAGTTTTTATGTTTGGGCTGGCTATAAGTTTATTTGTGAATTTCTATAAACCATGAAAAGGAAAAAATCATTAACCTTCTTTCAAAGAATGTGTTTGGGAGAATTAAAGACTATATTTTCTTTTTTTTAAAAAAAATTTTTTTTTTCAACGTTTATTTATTTTTGGGACAGAGAGAGACAGAGCATGAACGGGGGAGGAGCAGAGAGAGAGGGAGACACAGAATCGGAAACAGGCTCCAGGCTCTGAGCCATCAGCCCAGAGCCTGACGCGGGGCTCAAACTCACGGACCGCGAGATCGTGACCTGGCTGAAGTCGGACGCTTAACCGACTGCGCCACCCAGGCGCCCCTATATTTTCTAAAGAAAGTAGTGGCCACTACTTGAGAGCAGGAATTCTATCTCTCTTTTTATCATCATATCCCTAGTGGCTAGTGTAGTGGCTGGTATAAAATAGATGTTCAATAAATATCTACTGATATCTACAATGTTGAATGAATAAGGAAATCTATGACTCATTATAATGGCATTATTCAATCTTTTAATCTATGCCTCATTTTAAATACATTAAACATTCATGACCTTAATGTTTATATTATAAAAAAATAGGTGTTTTGGATTTGAAAATATAAAGTATATTAAATATTTTAAAAGTATTTCCTAAAATATACTCTTGGGCTCTGATGTACATCATGAGGAGCTCACTCCCCTCCTCCCCCAGTTCTCTGTCCTGTTGAGAATCCATTTATTTTATTAGGGTTTAAATTATTTTAGTTGTATAACTAATCAAACTTAGCAGCTTAAAATAAGAACAGACATTTATTTTTGCCTTGAGTCTAATTTATGTATAGATAAGAATGCATGACTTATTTCTGGTCCATGTGGTATCAGCTTGGGTGGCTTGAATGGGTCTGTAAGATCCACTTCTTAGTTGGCTCAGCTACCAACATGGCTTGTTAGCTTATGTTGTCAAGCCATGCACTGCACACATAGTTATAGATTGATGGTACATTTTCCATCATATCTTAACTATTAGTATTAAATATAAATATGAATGGAAAGAAACGTTTTATTGAACCACCTGTATAGCCTTAAGTGTTACCAGAATATTCTTCTCATATCAACATTTCAAGTTGTTCAATTTAAGGCCAGTGATTAGCTGGGAGCTTAGCTAAGCTATTGGCTAGATGCCTTGATTCCCCTTCATGTGGGTCTTTCTAGAAGAATGCATGGGCTTCCTTACAACATGGAAACTATATTCCAAGGGCAGATGTTGAAAAAGCAAGAAATCAGAGGTTTCCAGTTTCCTAAGGCCTGGGCCCAGCTAATGGCATATGAGTACAGTAACCATATTCGATACCTAGATTCAAAGGGAAGGGATATAGACCCTGTCTGTGAATGGAAGAGGTGTCAGAGGTTTGTGGCTATCTTTAATCTACCATCATTATCTTCAAAATAATCCCTTTGTGTGAATTAGAAAAGAAAAGACTTTTAGGTAAGGCATTTACAGATCTGTATGCCAGAATTACCAAGACTTTAAATATGATAAGCTTGCAAAAGTAGCTTGTCTAAAGTTGTCCTAAGCCTAAAAGGCTACAGGAGTGCATGTAAAAAGAGGTTTATCAAATGTTAATAAATTAGCCTGATTATTATTAGTAAAGTAGGTGAGTTATTATATCGCATTGCATTCAAAGGGTAAAATTATATAACAGGCCTCTATAAAACTAGCCAGGCCAACCATGGGCATTCATGTTTGGTGAATGATAATGGGTCTTCCCAATTTATTTATTATCTTAATATAGCCAAAGCATACGTCACCTTAACTTCTAGACATTTTATTTTTCTACTCACATTAATGATGTGTATTCCTTCCATGTTTTTGTATCACCAATAATAAGACTTTGATTAGAAAGAAGGATGTTTCTGAAAAATTGCTTCTTAAGTTTTTGGTGTGTGAAAATACTAGAAAAAATATTTGAATACTCAGGATGTTCCAGAACCTGGTGTGTGTTCTAGAAATATAGTAGGGAGTACAAAGAACAAGGTCTGAAATATAGCAGTAAGCAAAAAGGACAAGACCTATGCCTGTACTCATGGAATTTGCATTTCTAATGGGGAAGATAGAGAAGTAAGTAGATAAGCAAGTAAGTAAATAAATAAAAATAAAGTGGTGATAAATAAAATTAAGATCTCAGGTGTAGCAAGTTAATGGAGAGTGGTCTTGGAGAAAGGCGATGTTTAGAAAGGTGATCACAGAAGCCCTCTGTGGTGAGCTGGGTTTTGAACAGAGACCTGAATAAGGAGAGAAAATGGATCAGGTAAAGATCTTGGAGAAGAGTGTTCTAGGTAGAAGGAACAGTTAGTGAAAGGGTGCTGATGCATTAATGACTGAATATTAGAGTAGCAGCAAGAGGGGTAGTACGACTGGAACAGAAGGAATGAGGGAAGGCTGGTAGAAGTTAGGATTAGGGAGGGAGGCAGTGCTCTGATTATAGTGTCCTTGGGACATCACCAGGTTGGATTTAAGTCTAAGAGTGATAGGAAAGGGTTGAGGTAGAGGGGCCCAAGATAATTTCATTCTTTTTTTAAAAAAAGATTATTCTTTCTGCTGTGTGAAAAATTGTTTGCTAGCTATTTCAATGGCGACGATGATGAAGACGATGATGATGATAATGGTGGTGATGATGGTGGAATACAACATTTCTTGGAGGCTTACTCCCTATTGGATTCTCTTTTTAAAACTGTTTTATTTGAATTATCTCATTTAACACAACCCCTTTGTGAAGATTCTATTGTAATTTTAAAGCTGTAAGTGAAGAAATAGAAGCTCAGAAAGTAATTGGTCCATGGAAACACAGCTAGCTAGTGGAAAAGCACAAAGAGTATGCAAGGGTGCTGGTAAAGATGGTGAGCTGTGACTGAACTGAGGCTATATTCTGAAGGTAGAGCCAACAGGAATTGCTGATGCATTAGGGATAGGAAAGAGTGAATTGAAGGAGGACTTTGTAGCTTTTGGTCCGAGCTACTAGCTGTGGCTTGACAAATTCTGAGATAAAGGTACATTTGGTTGTTGGAGAGAGGGTGTTGTAAATTAAGAGTTCTTTTTTGGGTATGTTTAACTGGAATGGCTATTAGATATCCAACAAGGTAAGCATGTCTATAATTCGGGAGACAGGTCTTACTTTGGGAATTAGCAGCAGAAAGATAGTTTTTACTGAGATCTGTTTACCTCATTATTGTGTGTTATGCCTCAGGGCCTCTCTCCTTAGACGTGTGCCCATTTACTGGAATGAAAAAGACAAGAAATAGCAAGTGTTGGAAAGGATGTAGAGAAAAAGGAACTCTTGTGCACTGTTGGTGGGAATTGGTATAGCCACTGTGGAAAACAGTATGGAGGTTCCTCAAAAAATTAGAAACAGAATTACCCTATGACTATAATTCCACTATTGAGTGTTTACCCAAAGAAAGTGAAAACACTAATTCAAAAAGTATATGCTCCCCTATGTTTATTGAATATTTACAATAGCCAAGATATGGAAGCAACCCAACTGTCCATCTGTAGATGAATGTATAAAGATGATGTGTATTGGGGCCCCTTGGTGGCCCAGTCGGTTAAGTGTCCGACTTCAGCTCAGGTCATGATCTCATGGTTTGTGGGTTCAAGCCCTGCATTGAGCTCTGTGCTGACAGTTCAGAGCCTGGAGCCTGCTTCAGATTCTGTGTCTCCCCTCTCTCTGCCCCTCCCCTGCTCCCCAAAAATGAATAAACATTACAAAATTTGAAAAAAAAGATGATGTGTATGTATATATAATGAAAAATGACTCAGCCCTAAGAAAGGATAAGATCTTACCATTTGTGGTAGCACAGATGGATTTAGAGGATATTATGCTAAGTGAAATAAGTCAGATAGAGAAAGATAGATACCATATGGTTTTACTTATATGTGGAATCTCAGAAAACAAACAAATGAACAAACAAACAAACAAACAGCAGAAACAGACCCATAAATACGAAGAGCAAATTGATGATTGCCAAAGGGGACAGGGTAGAGGGACAGGCAAAATGGGTGAAGGGGAATGGGAGATATAGGCTTCCCGTTTAGGAATGAATAAGTCATGGGGATAAAAGGCACAGCATAGGAAATATAGTCAATGGTATTGTAATGGCGTTGAATGCTGACATATGGAGTGAAGCATAGCTTATAGACTTGTAGAATCACTGTGTTGTACACCTGAAACTAATGCAACATGTGTCAACTATACTTCAATTTATAAAAAAGAAAATTAGGGGAAATCCATAGGAGCAAAAATGGTATTCCCACTGGTATTAAATTCTGCTCCACCTCCCCCACCCCAACCCAGTTAAGACCCAAACAGATTTTGAAGATTCAGAGTTATTAAAACTTTTTGGAGTGATCTGTTGTGTCCTAATCAAGGGAGAATGAGAGGGAGGACCAAAGGTTCTCCAAGGGACTGGAAAAGTACTAATGAATAAAAAAGATATTGGGGTGCCTTGGTGGCTCAGTCAGTTAGTTGAGCTGCTGACTTTGGCTCAGGTCATGATCTCACGGTTCTGAGTTCAAGCCCCACCTAGGGCTCTGTGCTGACAGTCTAGAGCCTGGAGACTGCTTTGGATTCTCTGTCTCCCTCTCTCTCTGCCTCTCCCCCACTTGTGCTCTCTCTCTTAAAAATAAACATTAAAAAAATAAAATAAAAAAAGATAAGATTAGTTGATGATGGCCACGTTGCTGCCAAATATAAATGCTATTAAAAATGGACATTTTGGCGAACACACACACAGATGTGCCATTTATCCTGGGAACACAGACTGTGGTGGGAAGTGGTGTTATTGCTTGCTATGAAATATCGTACTTGTTACTCTAGTTTTGAAATGTATGCTAGTCCTAAATGCTGAAAATATTTTTAAGGAAGAGGACCTGTACATGTGATAAAATTTTATAAAATTATACACCAAAAAATGAGTGCATGTAAAACAATAGTGAAACGTGGATAAGGTCTACAGTCTTGTTAATTGTTTCATACCATTTTCAATTTCCTGGTTTTGATAAATTACTTTAGTTGTGTAAGATGTCATCAAGAGAAGCTGCATGTGGGTACATGTGAACTTTCTGCATGATTTTTACAACTTACGTCAAAGTAAAAAAATTTTAATATAAGTACATATAATTGAATAGGTGTTACCTTTAATTATGACCTTGTTTAGTCCTACCCACCACACTCACATGAAAATGGGGGGCAGAAGTGGATATATTTGTAATATGCTTAACTTAATGGGACGTTGATTGTATCCTTCATTTATTAATGCTGTACACTTTTAATACTTTGGCAGTTTTATTCATGCTTTAGTGCTTAAAATGTTTATATGAGCAGAATATGTGCATATTTAATGTACCCAAAAGGATGAAATGTGTGGTAATTTGTTAAACTAAAAGGCAGTAGAAAGACACTTTGGCAGATATAGCATATTGCAAGCATTCTAGGGAGCCAAACAAGCTAAACATGTCAAAATAATAGGTAGTCCTCTGATATTTATTGACAACTTATAATAGCAAAACACTATTCAAAAAAATGATTGTAGAATTATTTTATTAACCTCTGAAATGCTCATTATTTTAAAAATATAAATTCTCTTTATTTCTCTTTTCTGAAAATGAAAAACTTCCATGTTCGTTACATGATTCATCTACCCTAATTTGTTCACGTTATTTCTGTATTTGTCTTTCCTAATACCAACAACGACAAAATACAGATGTTAAATCTGTGATAACCTATTTTTTTGTTTTGGTTTTTAAATATAAATATTCAAAGATTTAAAGACCATCTTGCCATTGGCAACAACATGGATAGAGCTAGATAATATAATGCTGAATGAAATAAGTCAGTTGGAGAAAGACAAATACCATATGATCTCACTCATATGTGGAATTTAAGAAACAAAACAAACAAGCCAAGGGGCGGGGGAGAGAGAGGTAACCGAAGAAACAGACTCTTAACTATAGTGAACAACATGATGGTTACCAGAGGTTACCAGAGGTGGGTGCGAGGATGGATGAAATGGGTGAAGGGGATGAAGTACACTTATGATGAGTACTGAGTAATATATAGAATTGTCAAATCACTATACTGTATACCTGAAACAAATGTAACACTGTATGTTAACTCTACTGGGAATGAATGAATGAACAAGTAAATTAATAAATAAATACCCAGTTGAGACATGTCAGCACTATATTGTTTCTATTAAGTTTTAACCAAACATCTTCTGCCTTAAAAATTGTTTTGTACTGGGGCGCCTGGGTGGCTCAGTCAGTAAAGCGTCCAACTTGAGCTCAGGTCATGATCTCGCACTCCATGAGTTCAAGCCCTGCGTCTTGCTCTGTACTGACAGCTTGGAGCTTGGACCCTGCTTCAGATTCTGTGTCTCCCTCTCTCTCTGCCCCTCCCCCGCTCATGCTCTGTCTCTCTCACTCTCAAAAATGAATAAATGTTAAAAAAATTAAAAAAAAATCGTTCTGTACTGGTATTAAAATCTCTAAATGACAGCAAAGAAAGAACTGAGTAAATTATAAAATCATGGCTTTCTGTTGTAAAATTATAATTTGTTGTACTCAAACAACTGTTCTTAAAAAAACCAAATGATTTTCTGAAAATAGATTAAGGTTTTGAAGTTGCTTCACTAGCTTGATTTTATACCACTTTCTTCAGTGGTATACCACTTTCTTCAGTGGCTGATGAAATTGCAAAATGAAAAAGACCATACTTTGTTTGGAGGAGTCATTTTTCAAATGGTTTTGAGGATATAGAATGGAAGTGACCATTGTCTGAAACTCCGCTTATTTGTGAATTGCTTATGGAACATATGTGGTTGCTAAACATTGTGTTTATGAATATTAAGGGGAATAAAGTACTGCACCTTTTCAAAAGAGCATACTGTCAATCAAGGACTGGAACCAAAGAGACAGGATAGGGTAGGGTAGGGTTAGATTGGAGGTATGTTGAATTTGGGCTGACTTCAACTGCTTTTAAAGATGAGGTTAATATTAGTAGCCTGACCACATCTGGAGAGAGAAGAGTTGGTGAATTATGGGTTGAGGGAGGGCATAGCAGTCAGGGGAATTAAAAAACTGTATTGCATTCATAGGGCCCTCCAGGTAAATAACAGTGGTTTGCAAGTTGGCCTTTCTCTTAATTAAAACGATGGAATAAAAAAACTTGCAATGCTAGGATTAAACATGAGTTTAATAACTGGAATTTTCAGGCAATTCCAAAATTTTAATTTAGCTGTTAATTCTAATCCTTTTTCTCTCCAGAACCTCCTTTAAAAAGTAGAATTCTTTGATTTGTCTTCACTCCTTATATTTCTGATGTTCTGTTAAAAATATTTACAAGCAGGGAAGTATTACAGAAGCTGAAAGAAGCAAGCAATGATAAAGAGCATACATTTCTAAACTGGATCATCAATCCCTGGAAAACTTAAATTGATTAGGCTTCATTCAGGAGGACAAGGCTGCCGGATATCTTTAGTCATAAGGCTAGAATTCCTTAGGCAAATTTTAACGTTGGATCATCTAATTCTTTACAAAATTCACTAGCCACTCTCATGTTTTGCCATGTTAACTAGGATAGCACATGCTCATAAAGCCATGTTTGCCATACTGAAGAACATTTCCTGAATGAATACCTAATTCCAGGTACTCTTCTCGGGGCTTAACATGAGTTAATCTCAAAAAGTTTGTAAAGACATCGCTGTCAAATGATTCATTGACTTGGCCAATATTCATATTTATTTTTACTTGGGATATTTGTTTTATTTTCATTATTTCTTCTCTTTCAGCTCTTCTTTATGCAACCATTTTTGGAAACGTTACCACGATTTTCCAGCAAATGTATGCCAACACCAACCGATACCATGAGATGCTGAATAATGTACGGGACTTTCTGAAACTGTATCAGGTCCCCAAAGGCCTTAGTGAACGAGTCATGGATTATATTGTCTCAACATGGTCCATGTCAAAAGGCATTGACACAGAGAAGGTATGTGTTATTATTATTGTTGTTATTTATTTTCCATTTCAGTGGGATCTTCTGATGCCTATAGCTTTCCCACTGTATACTGCTTCCTAAGTGACATATCAGTCAATCATAGTATCTATTGAGTGCTGAGAAGGTGAAAAGCACTCAACCATTAATCATCAGTGTAGAAATTATGGTTTCTGTAAACAACTGATTACTCCATTTCCCTAAAACACTTGTTACGACTCACAGTAATTTGCTGCATTCCTCTAGAATTAACAGTGCTGCCGTCTCTTCGGGTTGATTTTATTTTTAATTTCTCCTTTGACTTTTTGCCCATCTAAAATTTAGAAAGAAACAGTTTTGCTTATAAACTAAAAAGTTCTATGTCTTCTATGCTGTCCTCTACTTAAATCTCTCCCCTTTCTCACACATATTTACAAAGCAACTTACAATTATTTATTTTCCTCTTCTCCTTACACAAATCTGTAAAGTGGATACCACCTCATTCATCTGACATCTCTATTTTCTTATTTCTCATTTGTCTCTTCATGAAACCTCTTCTAATTCTTCCCATCTATTTCCTACCAGGGGCAAAGAAGGACCCAAAGTCCTCCTTAAAAAAAAAACAAATAAAAAAAATAAATTCTGATTTCCTACACCCGGCTGATTCACATCAAATATGGGGAATGGGTAGTAGGGCTTGAATACGAGTTTTAGAAAAAAACTGATCTTGAACTGTTTTACTTTATAAGAATCAGTGGAGACCATTATTTTTAGGTACTGAATTTTTGACATGCTAATCAGATAGTACATTACCTTCCTTGCCATTTCCCACAAATTTGATTTGTTCTTTTCATCATATGATGTTGACTTGGAGTTTTTCTTTAAGATCTGCTCAGTAAGCACCTTTCAATGTCAAAGGGAAAGAGGAAATGAACCAAGCAATGTTCAGTCAGAGGAGTTTCATTTAGGTAGTTCTAAGTCAGAGCAGCTGTTGTTAGGAGCAGATGGTTGAGGGGATATTTAGGGACCAGACATGGAAGTGTTGAGGGAGGGAAGCCTTCAGAGGGAGTGCAGATGAGATACTTGGGGGTAATTATGTGAGGAATCATGAAAGAGGGTGAGATTTCCCCCTTCCAACAAGATGCAGTATTAATTTTCTAGTTAAACAGCCATTAAAGTGGAAGGTATGACCACAAACAGGAAAAAGACAAACCACCTTCTGTGGAATTTGATTAATGTATGCCCAAGCCAGACAATATGTGGTTAAAAGGAGGGTGTCCAAAAAAAGGAAGAAAATCTTTCTCAGGGACACAGGTGAGGGTCAGTGTTTAGGACATCAGAAACATGATGTCCTTGGAGGTCCACATTCAGTGAAACTGAGATCAAGAGACAACCGTCTACCTTGTCAATCACCATCTCAGTCAGAAGCTTTTCTTTTCAGAAAATTCAGTGGAGTCACATGGCAGCTGGCAGAAAACATCAGTAAGATGATGGAATAATGGCCTTTTACATTTGAAAAGAGACTGACCTATACCTTAAGCCCAGATCTAGTAAGGGGCAGATTTTTGAGTCCCAGATGCTGGGTTAGTTCAGGAAGGGAGCTGAATAGATTCTCACAAACTTTAAGGACTTGCTTACCTGTCTGATTCTTGATGGAGTTGGGGTATAGTGCAATGGCATGGGGAATGTCTGAAAGTGGACATACCATGCAGGAGGAAACAATTTCTGGGTTCCTATTATTTACCACTTTCTTTTTGTTTGGTTTGCCTGTTCATCATTTGTGGCAACAGAAATGTACTTCTGATTAGTAGAGTATCCAAAGAGAGGAGAATAATAGGGAAAAAAAGATTGGGAAGCTAATATTAAAGGTAAAATAAACCTTTAGTTCAAATGGAAAGATTCTTAAAGAAATAAGTCAAAGTATTAAAGTGGGTTAGCTTTTGGATAAGAAAAGATCATGGGGGTGCCTGGGTGGCTCAGTTGGTTAAGCATCTGATTCTTGACTTTGGCTCATGGTTTGTGGGATCTAGCCCTGTGTCAGGCTCTGTGCTGACAGTGCAGAGCCTTCTTGAGATTCTCTCTCTCCCTCTCCTCCCCCACTTGTGTGAGCGCACTATCTCTCTCAACATAAATAAACATTAAAAAAAAAAAGAAAAAAGAAAAAATCATGCCTCTAACTGAATGGGAAGCCAGAAAGAGTAGTTTTTGACTAATGGGAGAAGCAGAGTTAAATAACTGTGGCAAATACGAAACCTTTGTTATGCATGTATAAAACATATCTAAAGTTTAAGTTGATGTGGCAGCGAACTCTCCATGCCTGTATTGATTTCTCCCAGCCTATTAAGAAAATCCCCACCCAAAGACATGAGAGGTAAGCCGTGACAGAACTATAAATAAAGGGATATATGCTAAAGTCTGGGCCTGGGAAGGAGGTATATGAGATTCTCACTAATTGCAGAGTCAATGAGGCTGAATTTTAAAATGTATCCTTACAGAAACAGACTCTTAGCCCTGAGAACAAACTGATGGTTACCAAAGGGGATGGGTGAAACAGGTGGTGGGGATGAAGGAGTGCACTTGTGATGAGCATCAGGTGTTGCATGGAAGTGATGAATCACTATATTGTACATCTGAAACTAATGTTACACTGCATGGGAACTAGCTGGAATTTAAATAAAAACTTTAAAACAATGTATTCCTGGGGCTCCTGGGTGGCTCAGTCGGTTGGGCGTCCGACTTCGGCTCGGGTCATGATCTTGCAGTTCATGGGTTCGGGCCCCACGTCGGGCTCTGTGCTGAATGCTTGCTTGGAGCCTGGAGCTCAGATTCTGTGTCCCTTTCTCTCTCTGCCCCTCCCCCTGCTTGTGCTCTGTCTCACTCTGTCTCTCAAAAATAAATAAATGTAAAAATAAATAAATAAATAAATAAGTAAATAAATAAATAATGCATTCTTACCACACCATATCCTATACTGAACCAAAAGAAAAAAAAAATTGTCATTCTACTTTGGTTTAGTAGAGAAACTAACAACCACAGCAGAAAACCCACATGCCTGTTAGGTAGGCATTCAGTAATTTGACAAATAAATAGTATATATAACATATAATTTTAAAATATGATAATAAAGTATCCACATATAGACACAAGAATTAGTAGCCAAAGCAAAAAATGGGAATAAATATCTCAGAACTAGAGTTTACTATGGATAAGAACTGAATGTAAGTCAAAGGACATATCACAAAGAAGGAATTGATGTATTATTTAGTGTAATTATAAAATGAGCTAAAGATCTAAGAAAATATTTAATGAGGGTTTCCCATATGGCCTAACATAAATATCAGATGGGCTGAGTTAAATGCAAAAAATAAGAAACCATAAACTAGTAAAAAGAAACTATGTGAACATGTTTAATTTATCTTTGTACATATTAAAGCAATGGAATACATAACAAAGTAACTGGTGAATAGATTTGGCTAGAAAATATAAAATCTTTCACACCAAAGACCATGAAAATGAAAATAAGATAGAATATTTGGAACAAATATCACAAATGGAAGGTTAATTACCTTAATATGTAAAATGATTTTGTAAATCAATAAGAATTAAGATGCCTGAGGAGAAAAATTAGCTGAGTACATAGTTTATATAAATCTACAAAAATAAAAATTATTAATAAACACACAAAAATACTATTTTAACTTGTAATAAATACTGAAACAGCAAGAGGCCATTTTTAATATTTCAAATTGACAAAGATAATGGCCACTCTTGGCAAATGCTGTAGTGACTGACACTATCATATAATTCTGGTTTATATGTAATTTGGTATAGCATTTCCTTTTTTGTTTATTTATTTTTGAGAGAGAGAGAGAAAGAGAGAGCCTGAGTGAGGGTGGGGGACGGGCAGAGAGAGGGAGAGAGAGCATGCCAAGCAGGCTCCATGCTTTCATCTCAGAGCCCAATGTGGTTCAAACCCACAAATCATGAGATTATGATCTGAGCTGAAATCAAGAGTCAGTCACTTAACTGACTGACCCACCCAGGTGCTCTGGTTTGGTATGGCATTTCTTGAAAGCAGTTTGATTAAAATAATATCTTAAGTTAGGGGGATATTCTAGAGCTCAGTCCTTGTGCCTCTTCTCTTTCCTATCCATATTCTCTTCTTCAGTGATATCTTGCAATCTTATGACTTTAAAATGTGTGTTAACCCTTCCCAAATCTATATACTCGTCTTGGACCTGTTCTGGAACTATGGACTCTCCTATCCAACTGCCTACTCATATCCGGTGAGACGATCCAGAACTGAACTTCTCATCATCTCCCATAAACCTACTCCACTGAACATTCTTCCCTAATGCAATTAATGGAATCTCCACTCCTCAGTTGCTTAGACAAATGCCCCATATTAAAACCTCCACCAAATCCTGCTAGCTCCACCTCTAGTTCTAACCCCCTCCCTCTCTGGTCCAAGTCACCATTATGTCCTACCTGGGTTATTGTATCGGATACAGTAAATATTGTATTGCAGATATTGTATTGCAGATAACAGTAGATGTTGTATTGCAGTATACTTTCAGCAGAGCAGCCAGTGAGTTTATATGGCTTTCATAATAAAGCTTTCTTCCTATCTATCTACCTATTTATCTTCTATTAATCACATATTCATCTGTATTGCAGGCTCTTTTGATAATAATAATGAAGTTGACTGAGCTTGTTAAAATACAAGGGTGAAAAAAAAGGAAAGGAAAGATTGATGATAGTAATCAAATAAATTCTGTAATTCACAATCTCAGAACTATGAACATAGTTGAGGTTGTAGCTTTAGTAAACAACATCTGAGTTTTAACAATTATCCCGTATTTGACATGAGAGACCTCCATTCAACTTTCTGTTCCTCAGTGAGCCAAATACTTTGTCTTACTATATGTTTCTTGTCTCACGTTTTGTTGATGGTCTCTTTCAGATATTTTATTAATGTTGGTTGTTATCAGATTTAACTATGAGTATATACTGGAAAAGACTGAAATGTATGAAGTTAAATGTCTTTGTTCCAATGCTTCTCTTCTCTCATTTGTTCTAAAACAGCGATGTTATTTTTTCAGTTGCTAGTACAATAGAACTTAATGATGCATTGCAGCTAATTAGAGACGAACCTTTGCCCCAATTACTGAGATTTCCTTCTATCGTTTCCACATATGTAGTTTTATAGATTTTTTTTAAGTCAGCTTTACCCCCACAAGCAAATTAATCACTGTGATTTAACCCAGTCTTGCCTTATGTGAATAATGTTTTCTCTAATACAAATTGTAGCATTAAAGTCAGGACTTACATGGAGATTGTAGTATTTCTATCAGGAAAGGTTGCCTTAGGCAAGATATTCTATATGGAACAGTACCTAGATTAATTTTATTTGGTTGAAAATATTTTGTTGACACCTAATTGTTACGATTGCTTTAGATTCTTTTTAATTTTAATAACCAAAATCCATCCTCTGGGCTGTGCTACTCGCTAACATTCTGTGCACTTAAAAGACTGAGAAATGGGTGGAAAAAGTGAGGATTTAAAAAGGAAAAAGGAGATTATGGGAAAAAATAGAAAGGATGATGAAGCTTAAAACCTTATCATTTTTTATTTCTCACTGTCTCACTTTTTTTTTCTAACATGCAATTTGAAAAAGAACAGTAGAAAAAAGCTCTTTGGTCTTCATTTCTTGTTTCATGTGTTTTATAATAAGCATAAAGTATCAGTAGGAAGATATCATTATATGAAAAGTTCTGGCAGAATTATGCAAAACATTCAGGCAGAAATATGCCTTTAGAATTTTAAAAAATTGAGATTTGAATATTTTCATATCTTGGATCATTTTTTTTAACCAAATCTATCAAAGAAGTACTCTACTTCTTCCAAATATGGTGGGCAATATATTTTTTCCTATAAGTTAAGATAATGTCCTTTTTAGTCAATTTACTTCTGTATGTTATTTTTTAATTTAGAAAAGCATGTCTACATATTTTTCTTTGTATTCCTAAATGTGAAAAACAGCAATGACATTTTCATACCTGGCATCATTTCCTTGGTTCAATATTCAAATACTCCCAGAGGTTCCTATGACAATGGCACAGTTGGTTAAGCATCTGACTCTTGATCTCAGCTCAGGTCTTGATCTCAGAGTCTTGAGTTCAAGCCCTGTGTTGGGCTGTGTGCCGGACGTGGAGCCTACTTCAAAAAAAGATTAAAAAAAAAAGGGAGAGAAGACATCAGCCTTCCAAGAAAATCTCTGCAGACAAATGTGCTATGTTAAACATATCATGTAAATACATACATGTGAACATATTAAAATGAAACTGAATTGGTCTTAACATGCATTATAAAAGCACTCTTGTCTTTACTAGAGAGGTAATAATCATTCCAGTCCATATTAATCAGATCATAGATAAAATATTATGCTAGTAATTCTAGCTGGATATTTTATTTTATTTTTTTATTTTTTAAATTTATTTATTTTTTAAATATATGAAATTTATTGTCAAATTGGTTTCCATACAACACCCAGTGCTCATCCCAAAAGGTGCCCTCCTCAATACCCATCACCCACCCTCCCGTCCCTCCCACCCCCCATCAACCCTCAGTTTGTTCTCAGTTTTTAAGAGTCTCTTATGCTTTGGCTCTCTCCCACTCTAACCTCTTTTTTTTTTCCTTCCCCTCCCCCATGGGTTCCTGTTAAGTTTCTCAGGATCCACATAAGAGTGAACACATATGGTATCTGTCTTTCTCTGTATGGCTTATTTCACTTAGCATAACATCTTACTGGATATTTTAAAAGAAATACTATCAAATGACAGCACTCTTACCAGAAGGTAACCATGACGGCATGAAGTTCTGGGAATCTTGTTATATGGTGGATAATTAAAGGAAATATGAATATTTAGTTTGGCTAATTGAAGGCTTGGGGAGAGATATGACAGGTGACTTAAAGTATTTTAAATTGCAGTGATCTAACTGCTTCAGGAGAAAATTAACTCCTGCTGGTAAAGGATACGGGCAGAATGTAGTATACAATGAACTTGCAGGTCCTGACACTAATTTAATAATATTAAATATATTACATGATAATTGTGTCTGAATGATTTGGAGTACCATTACGTATCATATCTTATTTAAAATTCAGACACATATATTTAAGATATCCTATACCAAAAATGATAGAATAAGATTCTATAAGTCAGTAATTATTTCCCAACAATTTTTTTATTAGTAGAGCTATGTACTCTGGTTTCACAAATGCAACTAATTGTTTTTTTCTATGGTTATAGAACAAATGCCATTTTTAAAAAATTCTGAGGAACACAAAATCCCTGATCGGGATAAGCTAGGCCTTGCCCAAGAAACAAGTGACGTATTTTTTTTTCTGTGGTTGTTAAGTAATCTGTTTGTTGAAAGGGACTGCGTAGTCTATCCTTGTAAGGAACTATTCTATAGCCTGTTGTGGGAAAGCATCATGCCCCGAATTTCTGAAAACTCTGACTTTCTACCTATATATAAACATGGTCAGGGAACTTGACTATTGTCATGGCCACGTGTCTGGCTCATTTGTTACCCACAAAAATATGTTGAAGTATTCAGAATTATTATTAACATTTCTCCTTTCTAGCTGGCCTACAGGCTTTCTCTGAAAATGTGGACTTTATCTGAAGCTTCCATTTTATTTTTCCTTCCATTTATCAGAAATTAAAATAATACTCAAGGGTTTATTAGAAACATTACAAATAAAGGAGAACTTTTTAATATTTCTCTGATCATATTTCAGAACATTCAAGTGCATATGTAGTTTGTCAGGGCTTTTGGCATAGTTTAAGAGTGCTCCAATGGGGGCGCCTGGGTGGCGCAGTCGGTTAAGCGTCCGACTTCAGCCAGGTCACGATCTCGCGGTCCGTGAGTTCGAGCCCCGCGTCAGGCTCTGTGCAGACAGCTCGGAGCCTGGAGCCTGCTTCGGATTCTGTGTCTCCCTCTCTCTCTGCCCCTCCCCCGTTCATGCTCTGTCTCTCTCTGTCCCAAAAATAAATAAAAAAAAAATAAAAAAAAACGTTGAAAAAAAGAAAGAGTGCTCCAATGCAAGAAATTTAGTTTGGCTAATTTCTTTCACTGGCATTATTGTCAGCTGATATGATTATTCATAAACTTCCTGCGTGTCAGGTAGCAGGCGGTATTATTTTTCTATAATAATGATAGGGAGGCATTGTATGACTAAAATAAATCCTGAGTGACCCACGCCTCTTGCTAGGAATATTAAATGTGTTCTTTTTATGTACCATGTTGAAATTACTTCAGTGTATTTCATTTTCTTACCAATATGCCACTGGTCTCTGAGGTAGGGACTAAGCAATTATTTGATAGTGTAGTCTAGGAATGAGAAGAAGGACTTGTTTATATAGGGCAATGGGTGAGTTGCCCAGTAGCATGGCTTTATATAGGCCATGAGAACTGGGTTTCATTCTTCTGTGTTCACATCCACATTGGAGATAACCACCTTACTTATTTGGCTGGAAGATGAAAAGTACCCATGTAGTGCCTGCGTACGAGAAGCAGCCACAAGTGCTAACAAATAATTTAGTCTGTTGTGCTTATAATTTATTTCTTCCTTTACCAGTTATAAATTATGAGAACTTGCTCATGGTTGGCATCATTTTTAATCTTCGTCTTTGCTGGTATTCTGTGTCATCTTTAAATTATAGATGAAAATAGAACCTCAATTGGAGAGACAGTTGGATGAATAAAATATTTCTATATACACACCCACTGAACACAAATACAAAACATATTTTAGACTTAGAGGAAAAGTTAAATCATGAATGAATCCACATACTGCAGACAGTTTGATAGTATGAGTAGGTGTGTGTATCCAACCTGCTATTTTGTTCTGAGCTGCCTTGATTGATCTGTTTTCAAACTCTCACTAGAGGAAATCTTCAGAAATGTCTATTGAAAAACCCATTTTTGAATGAGAGCATAGTGTTACCTACAACTTTTGCGGTTTACTAGACAAAAGTAGAATTATGCAGATGGTTGGATTTTATAAACTGAACTTTTTAAAAAAGATGTCTCCATTCCTGTGACTTCTGTCTTTGTTACTCTTTGACCGTGTTTGTTATATTTGATTTTTCTTCCAGGGCTCTGTGGCTTTCTACTCCTTACTCATTTTCCCATTTCTTTCCTGGTTCTTTTGATAATGCCTAAAAGATGCCTGTATTTTGGCTCAGGCTGATTGCTTTTTTTGATTTTGGATTCATTGATAGTCTATGAAGTACCGAAAAGCTACTTTTAGCTCCTTTACTAGTTGCCAAATAACCATAGGCATCTCTGTCTGGCACAGCAGAAGGCAGCAAGAGGTGGAGAAAATAAATACATTTAAAGAAAAAGAAAAATTGTTATGTATGAAAGATATTCCTCTAGTTGTTCACTGCCAATTTCCTGAGGTGCCACTTCATGCCCTCCTCCTGGGCATGGTCCTGGACAAGGAGAGGAACACATGGCTATGCAATCTGCTGGCATGAGTGTTGACCTGTCTTGAGACTGAGACCTTCAGGCATCTCTTGGCACATTAGCATTCTTTTTGATTTCTTTATTTCTGGAATTTTCTTGAGAAAGTCTTCACTTTCTTCATTTCTGAGATACCGGGTATTGCTGAGATACAGGAGACATCAGTTAAAGAAGGATCTATACGATGGTAGAATTTATAAATAGGAAAACAGCCGTCCTTTAAAATTTACATCCACATCAAAGGGAACCTTGGTTTTGTAGGATGTTGTAGTAATTGCTATGGAGTGGAAAATAAAGATAAACACAATCTCTGCTCTTGTGTTGCTCAGAGTCTAATGGGGGAGGAGACGTAAATAACCATAGAGATAAATGTATGATTCCAAATTGTGATGATGCTTGAAATACAATAAATGGAGCTATGTAAGATTTTTTAAAAAGGAGAGGGCGTGAATCTTATTTAGATGTGGGTTGAAGAAGGCAAGAAAGAAAGCAATAGAGTTTTGGACATAAAATCTTATTAGAAACTGAAACTCTTCATGCATCTTATAATAACACACAAATTCCCTATGAGCTAATGATTAAGTAACTGGTTTGAAGGTGGAAAAGAGTAGAAAGGAAAAATCTAGGAAAAATCTCATCCATTAGGTACTAATAAATTATCAATTAACCAGTATTAAGCAACTGTGAATTGCCTGTACTTTCCACGTGTCGTAGAATAACTTCAACTGCTCATTCACAACGGTTAAAAATCTTACTGTAAAGCCAGTGACAATATATAAATTGACACAGGGCACGTGGATTCCATTGGTACCTTCATTTGATTAAACCAATCAGCATATATCTGTTTCGAAGCAGTTCTGCTGCCTTTGTGGGCAAGTGTCAGAGAATAATACATTTATCTCCAGAGTATAGCTTTCTGCATTCTGTTATTATCACCTCTACCAAGGATGAATAAATGTTAGAAGAATATTTTATAATCATCTTGTTTCTAAAATTTTTACTTAATAGAAATATGTAACTGTTATGTACAATTAGAAATATGACAGAAAAAGAAGAAAAGAGAATAAATCATCCACAATCCCACCACTCACAGAAATATAGCTTGCCACATTAATTCTGTGGTTTTGTGAACATATATTTATGCCATAAATATATACTACATAAACATTTCTATTATATTTAAAGGATATAGTATATATTTTAAATCTTTATTATTAGATATTGAGATGTCTCAATATTGAGATGTCTTTATATTAAGATAGACACTGAGCATCTGGTTTGCCAGATCAAAGGGTACGTACATTTTATAGTTTATATTATTTATATAGTTTATTTCTTCTAAAAGATCAAATGAGCTAGTACCAACATAGGTTCACATGTATCCTTTTTCAGAATAGCATTGTTAATATTGGGCATTAATCTTCTTTTAATTTTTATGAATTTAATAGGCCATTAATTTTAGTGTTTAATTTTTACTTTTTCCAACACATAAGTACTATGATGATTTTTATTTACTAGTATAGAAATAGTTTGAGAGAGATGAAATGACTTATTTTATGTCACATATGATGAAATTGGGTTTGGACTAGGTCTGCGTTATAGAGGAACATTCTGTTACTTGTTGCATATTATTATCAACTAATATGCTATGTATTAGTAGACAAATATCTCCTTATCACACCTTAATTTTTCCTGTTTTTTAAAAAAGTTTATTTATTTATTTATTTATTTATTTATTTATTTAGAGCATGCACAGAGTGGGGGGAGGGCAAAGAGAGAGAAGGAGAGAGAAAATCCCAAGCAGACGCTGCACTGACAGCATAACTCAGGGCTCGAACTCAGGAGCCATGAGAGCATGACCTGCGCCGAAACCAAGAGTCAGATGCTTAAGTGATTGAGTGCCCCAAGTTTTTCCAGTTTTTTTCCCTATGTGTTTATTTTTCCAAATAAAGTTTCTCTACTCTCCCTACTTATCATTTTCCTATACCCCCAAAAGGAATCCATGAACATTTGACTGGAATTGTATTGTTATCATCTCAGAGTTAAGCCACACAGGAGAGACCATCTGAAAACTTGTGCAGGTTGGTCAGGATGAGATATGGTGGGCTCATGAGAAGGAATTATAGAGCTTGGGCATAGCTCTTCTAATGCAGAGTTAGAAGTTCCACTAGAAGTCAAGGTGAAGATCAAAGGATTGCACAGTTTGGATTGGAGGTAGTGTAGATAGGGTATGATGGGCAAAATGCTAGACCAGCAGTAAGGAGACTTGAGTTCTAGTTAGCTAGTCTTCCAGTCTAGTTGTCACGTGCCAGCAGGATGGATGAACAGTCACTTAAACTCACGCAGATTCAGGATATATATTCTTTCATGATATTTCCATTTCTAGGATTAAAATTTAAGCATATAATCTGGGAAGTTTTTGTTAGAAATAGTATTTTCCTTTTAGCACCCAGGAAAAATCAGAAGACCGTCTAGATTAAATAGTTTACTATTGTAACCTTGTATCAAACTTTATCTTGGGACACTGAATGAGAAATTAATGGGAAACAGCCTTTTTAGGGGAAACCAGTCACCATTAGAAGAGAAACAACCCAATCCAACCACCCAGTTGTTTCAGTTAAGATTCCTCTTGTCTAGGGCACAATTTAAAATGCTAGTACATCCAAGGGTGGGGGGGCGCTTGGGTGGCTCAGTTGGTTAAGTGTTCGACTTTGGCTCAGGCCGTGATCCAACAGGTCATGAGTTCAAGCCCCACTTCAGGCTCTCTGCTGTCAGCACAGAGACCTTTTCAGATCCTCTGTCCCCCTCTCTTTCTGCCCCTCCCCTGCTCACATGCTCCCTCTGTCTGTCTCTCAAAAATAAATAAACATTAAAAAAAATGCTAGTACATCCAAAGAGAATTTCCCCCATTTAATCTGACAGTTAGTACTTGGCTTCAGAGTGTATTGTAAAAGTAATAAAATCAATGGTCACATAATTTTACATGTGTTTAATGATTCATACACTTCAATAAATAACAGAGCACAATATGATTAGAAGCAATTCATTTATCCAACCATTCTCAAGACAGTTGAGAACCATCCTTCCATATAGTAAGAACACAAACAAAACCTAAACCCCAAACCCCAAATCCTCTTTATTGTTAATGGTAACACTTCATTATCATTTTAATTTTCTGTTACAAGGACTTTGATTTAATAATGGCTTATTAACTTTGTAATAAAGTTTTGTATGGTTAGAGGGAAGATGAAAATTTTTTTCTAAAAGAAAGTAAAATTCTCTATGCTGGGAGCTGAAGCTTGACAAGAAGTGTTGTCGAGAATTCATAAATATTTAGGTAAATATTGATGCATAGGTTGATGTTTACTTTAAAGATCTGTTTCCTGTTCCAATCTTGAATATTACGTGTTGATTAAGCCTCTGTTTAGACTCAAGACATTGTTCCAGCCTCTACAATGCACGAGTGAATGAGACAGCCCTGCCACCTTGGGCTTGCATTCTCACAGGGCTGATCAAATCATTCTGCTTTCATTGACCTACTGATACTATTTTATGGTTACACCAAGAGGTACTTGGCCTCTGGGCCTGGGACACCTGGAAGAATGTAAACCAAGGATCAGAGGTAATGGAATACACATTTAGTGAATGTAATGGCAGAGAAAATGTTTGCTTCTAATTCCTAGGGTTCTGACTCTAAAGTCAATGCTCTTTGCCCTACATCAGTCAGTTATTCCATACATACTGTGTTCTAGATGCTATGCTACACACTGGAGATGAAACTGAGCAAGATAGGCAGGGTCTTTGACACATGAAACTTACAGTTTAGGGGGCAGACAGAGAAGAATAATTATGTTAATAATTAACATTTTCTAATTCCTTAATAAAAATTTAAATGATTGTGAAGTGTTAGCATTCAAGGTAAATAAATATATGTATATACATATACATATACATATATATTTATATATATTTATAGATGCTTATATATAAATGCTTTAATATATAGATATATATTAAATATATATATTAAATCTATCTATGTATAGATATATTAAATACACACACACACACACACACACACATATATATTTAACTTTGGTTTTCTCCTTTAACATAGAGAAGGATGGTTCTCACCTGCATCGAGAATGGTGGAGTAAATTCACTATTCCTAAACATAATGTACTCTGTATATATCGAAATCTCTGAATCTTTATAGACATATTACAATTATGTGATCTTTGTTACTCTGTAATAATAGCCAGATGATAACAGGATTGTGACAATTCTTGCTTCTGTTTTTATTAATCAGTAAGAGGTATATAATTTTACTAAACTGCATTGGTGTAATTATAATCAGGAACAATGAAACTTGGAATTTTAATGAGCTTGTGCTGCCTAACTTGGTGTGAATATTAGATTAATGTTAAGGTTTTCCAATATTGAAAAAAGGTTCTTGTATTCTTACTGGTGTTGGGGTTGGGAAAACTGCTTTCATTTGTACAGTCATTTACTATGTAACATTTCAAAAATGTACACAAATTTTATTTTCTTAAGTCCCTTGTAAGAACCCAAGTTCCCTTAAGAGCTCAATATTTTAATGAACAAATATCAGAAAGCCATCAAACTAATTACTTACATAAGACACATATACAACAGAAATGCCTGGTTGTATACTCTAAACTTGGTGGGTGCTAGAGCTAATATTCTTGATATTCAATTTACCTGGAATTGGTTTTAAGAAAATTCTTATATTGAAATCTTTCTACACATGCACAGAATTTCATTTATTTGGCTTTTTGAGGGCTGTTGTTGTAAAGTTTCAAAAATAAGACAAAAGATTCAAAAACAAAACAAAACAAACAAGCAAATAAAACCAACAGTCTGATTTTCTTTCTTCACACTTCATTTTTAAAGTATTTTATATAAGATTCGAAAAGAGTTGGGAGAAAAGTTGTTATGACCTTTACTTTCTAACTAATGAAACATGTGACATGAGATCGTCACTTTATCTTAATATACCTCACTGTTGGCAACAGTGCATAAGAATGTTAGTGGCAAAGCATGAGTTGGGTCACAGAAGTAAATTTTCCAGTTGACTGGGACTTGTACTTTCCTGCACAGTTATTTAAGGATCTCGAAAAAAGCCTTTCAAATATTAGTATTTTCCTTGAGTTATATATGAAAATATTACATATTCCATAAGTTAGGACCATATTTTTGTCACAGGGAGCACTATAACTTCTCACAAATTTAGACATGTGCTTGTTTCGTTCCATAATTCCAAATCCTGTAACAGAGAAAGACAGTTTGGTCATTATGATTTCATGGATAACCTTTTAAAATAGTTATACCAAACACAACTTATCCTTATGTTTGTTCATATTTGTATTGGCTTTCACACAAAATTATAGACTTCTCATAAATTAAAATCAAGAGAGAACAAGACCGTACATCAACCTACATAAACATATACACATACACATGCAGGTAAAGGATTAAACACAATAGAGGTGTCTGGCCACCTGGAGTGTCATTGTTACTGAAGTTGGTCATATTGAGCTTTTGGTTTTCCTGGCAGCTGAATTAAAAGAGAAATGTTTTTTTCTATTAAAGGAAGCAAACACATTTGTCTAAAGGCTTACATAATTTCTCCTGGCATTGAATCCAAAGAGAACTTTGCCATGTGAGACTTTTTGTTTGCAAGCAATAGAGCATATTGATCAAGTTCGGGGATCCACAAACTTTTTGTATAAAGGACCAGATAGTACATATGTAGTTTAGGCTTTGTGGGCCATGTGGTCTCTGTCTCATCTCCTTAACTTTGCCCTTGGAGCATGAAAAGAGCCATAGATAATAAGAAGTAAATACATGAATATTTCTGTGTGCCAATGAAACGTTGTTTATGGACACATTAATTTGAACTTCATATATTTTCAAATGTAATGGAATGTATTTTTCTTTTGATATTTTTCAATCATTTAAAAAAGTAAAAACCATTCTGTGGGGTGCCTGGGTGGCTCAGTCGGTTGAGTGTCTGACTTCAGCTCAGGTCATGATCTCGTGGTCCGTGAGTTCAACCCCTGCATCAGGCTCTGTGCTGACAGCTCAAAGCCTGGGTCCTGCTTTGGATTCTGTGTCACTGGCTCTCTCTGCCCCTCACCTGCTTGCACTCTGTCATCCTCAAAAATCAATAAACATTAAAAATGTAAAAACCATTCTGAACTCAGTGGCTGTACAAATGCAGGTAGTGGGCCAGATTTGGCCTTCAGGCTGTACTTTGTTAACCTCTGCTTAAGATCTCTAGGGGTGCCTGGGTTAAGCATCCAACTCTTGATTTTGGCTCAGATCATGATCCAAGGGTTGTGGGTTGGAACCCTGCATCCAGCTCCACATTGGGCATGCAGCATGCTTGAGATTCTCTCTCTCTCTCTCTCTCTCTCTCTCTCTCTCTCCACACCCCCTCTCCCTCTGCCCCCTCCCCCACTCACACACACACACTCTCTCTTAAAAATATAAATAAATAAATAAGATTATTGGATCTCTAGTCAGATTTCTATCTTAGTGAAAATTGCAGCATCTCCATTGCTGAAGTCTTTAGGTAAGTTCCTTGATTTAGGTTTCTTCACAGAAGTTAATACAACCTGAAGTATTATATATATAGTTCACTCCTTTGTTAAAGAATTAGAATAATTCTTAGAATTATTAGAATAAACATTTCATGCAGACAGGCAATTTTGCCTCTTTTATTCTTAATAATTAGCATTTTGATAGTGATTGGTACATGGTAGATGCTCAATAAATATTTTATCAATGGATATAATTCTGGGGTCGTAAGGGCATATAAATTTGGAAGCCATTAATATATAAAAGACCATCAACACCTAGCTGTGATCATGCAAAATGACATTATGGCTAAGAAAGAGAAAAGGGTATAAGATCAAGCTTTGAGAAACCTCCTGCAGTTAGATGTCAAGCAGACAAGAAAGGTCTAGAAAGAACACCGAGCAGTAGCTGCTCACATTATAGGAAAAATGGAAATATTTGATTTTATGTAAGCCAAGAGAGAAAATGAACAAACGTCTTGAAGTCTTCTAAAAGACGCATAAAATAAAATGTGAAAAATTCCACTTATATTTTGCAACATGGAGCTTACTGGTGGACTTGATGAAAACAGATTTACTAGAGTAATCTAGTAACAGATGCAACATTGGAGTGAGGAGGAGTAATGTGTAATAATTAAGACCGTGTGATTTTGGCATAGGGACAGGCAAATTGACATATGGTAATGGCATAAGATAATGAGCCTAAATATTGTCCCAGACATATGGGGAGATTTTATATAATTCAGAGAGAGGCAAATGTGGATCTGTGGGTAAGGTAGGACCATTCAATAATTATGTCGTTGGTATTAAAGGTTACCCGTATGGGAAAAAAATTCAATTTAATTGCTCCATACCACACCAATCAATTCTAACTTTAAAGATTTAAATATTAAAAACTGTGATTTTTTAAAGAAGTAGGAAAAAATCCTAAAATTCATATGGAACCACAGAGGACCCCCAATACCCCAAACAGTCTTCAGAAAGAACACGCCCAGAAGTATCACACTTCCTTATTATAAAATATATTATAAATCTATAGTGATTAAACTGGGACTGTACTGACATAAAGACTTATAGACCATACAGAGCCCAGAAATAAACCCAAGCATATATGGTTGACCAACTTGACAAGGGCACCAAAGAATACACAATGGGGAAAGGATAGTCTTGTCAACAAATGGGGCTGGGAAAACTGGCTATTAACCTGCAAAAGAATTAAATTGGATCTTTATCTCACACCATACACAAAAATCAACTCAAAATTAAAGACTTAAACTTAAGACCTGAAGTTATAAAACTCCTAGAAGAAAATATAGGGCAAGCTTCATGACATTGGTCTTGGCAATGATTTCTTGAATATTACACCAAAAAAATGGGCAACAAAATTGGTAACAGACAAGTGTAACTATATCAAACTAAAAAGCCTCTACATAACAAAGGAAAGCACTAAAAAAGTAAAATGCTGGGGCGCCTGGGTGGCTTGGTCGGTTAAGCGTCGGACTTCGGCTCAGGTCATGATCTCACGGTCCGTGAGTTCAAGCCCCGCGTCGGGCTCTGTGCTGACAGCTCAGAGCCTGGAGCCTGTTTCAGATTCTGTGTCTCCCTCTCTCTCTGCCCCTCCCCTGTTCATGCTCTGTCTCTCTCTGTCTCAAAAATAAATAATCGTTAAAAAAAATTAAAAAAAAAAAGTAAAATGCTGCCTATGAATGGGAAAAAATATTTGTAAGCACTACATTTGATAATAGGTTAATATCCAAAATATATAAGGAACTCATACAACTCAATAGTGAAAATACACCAATTCAATTAAAAAATGGGCCAAGGACTTGAATTAGACATTCTTCATAGAAGACATACAAATGACCAGCAGGTGTATGAAAAGATGCCCAGCATCCCCAATCATCAGGGAAATGCAAATCAAAATTACACTGAGATGTCACCTCACATTTATTAAAATTACTACTACCAAAAAAAAAAAAACCCCAAAAACCACCACCAACAAAAAAACAAAATGAGAGAGAGAGAGAGAGACAACTGTCAGCAAGGATGTGAAGAAAATGGAACTCTTGTACGTTATTGGTGGGAATGTAAAATAGCACACCTGCTATGGGAAACAGAATGGAAGTTTTTAAAAAATTAAAAATAGAACTACCAGAGCAATTCCACTTCAAAATAATTGAAATTGGTGTATCAAACAGATATTTGCCCTCCCATGTTCACTATAGCATTATTCACAATAGCCAAGATGTGCAAATAATTTAAATCTATCAGTGAACAAATGGATAAGGAAAATGTGCTGTACACATACAATAGGGTATTATTCAGCCATAAAAAGAAGGGAATCCTGCTACATGAAACAATATGTATGAAATGAGAGGACATTATGCTAAGTGAAATAAACCAGTCACAGAAGGATAAATACTGCATGATTCTGTTTATGTAAGTTATTTAAATAGTCGACTCCTAGAAACAGAAAATAGTGTTTGAATGGTGGTTCCCAGAGTCTGAGAGAAGGGGCAATGGGGAGTTGGTTTCAATGGGTATAAAGTTTCAGTTTTGCAAGATAAATAAGTTCTAGAGATCTGCTGTGCAACATCACACCTAAGGTCAACAGTACTATATTTCACACTTAAACATTTGTTAAGAGGGTAAATCTCATGTTAAGTGTTCCTACCACAATAAAAAAAAATAATATATAGAAAATATTTCTTTTTTTTTTTTAATTTTTTAACGTTTATTTATTTCTGAGACAGGGAGAGACAGAGCATGAACAGGGGAGGGTCAGACAGAGGGAGACACAGAATCTGAAGCAGGCTCCAGGCTCTGAGCTGTCAGCCTGACGTGGGGCTAGAACTCACGGACCGCAAGATCATGACCTGAGCCGAAGTCGGCCGCCCAACCGACTGAGCCACCCAGGCGCCCCATATAGAAAATATTTCTGATTAAATATATGTTTAAATTCTTAATCTCTTAAACATGACATATTTTGACTTAATAACAAAGATACTAAAAATTTGACTTTAGCAATATTAGCACTTTCTGTACATCAAAATACACCACAGGAAAAGTGAAAAAATAATCTATGAATTAGGAGAAAATATTGAAATATAAGTAATCAGTAAAGGATTAACTTCCAGAATATATAGAGAGTTCCTATAAATTAATAAAAAAAGATTACTCAATAGAAAGATAGAGAACAGACACAAATAGTCATTTCTCAAAAGAGGAAATACAAATTAAAAACATAATGCTGACCTTTGGATTCCCATAATATAATCGTGGCAGCCAAACTTTGCTCACAAATGTTCTCCCCAAATCTCTAGACTAAAAGGAGAGCAAATGAAGTCACCTTAAGAGTATGCCTAAAGCTCAGGTAAGAGACAGAGAATATTGTAAATTTTTATACTGAATTGAACAGTGGGAAATACATCACCAAACCAACAGAGTTGACTCTGGGACCCGCAACAGAGCTGAGAGTCAGAAGGGAGATACACAGAACAGAGGAAAAGGCAAGTGGTCTTAGTCATGATGGAGGACAGACAACAGTGATCAGGGTTCACCATCCACAATGCAAAATACTGAGGACAGGGGCACCTGGGTAGCTCAGTTGGTTAGCGTCCCACTTTGGCTCAGGTCATGATCTCACAGTTTGTGAGTTCCAGCCCCACATTGGGCTCTGTGCTGACAGCTTGGAACCTAGAGTCTGCTTTGTATTCTGTGTCTCCCTCCCTCTCTGCCCCTCCCCTACTCATGCTCTGTCTCTCTGTTTCTGTCTCTCTCTGTCTCTCTCTCTCTGTCTCAAAAATAAATAAACATTAAAAGAAATTCTAAATCTGAGGGCAGGAGTGAGACATAGTGAACCAGAGTACATGCTTATGTGGAGTCAGGAAGCTTGGAGCGTGCTTAGGATGAGAAGAAATAGTTTGGGGAAGGCTATACTTCTGTGGGAAAGGAAAGCCTTGGAAGACTGCTATTTTTCTTGGAACCTTAGTGGTAAAGGGATGAAAGGAAGTGTCTTAAGATAAGAGGACTAAGAACAGGATATAAGAAGTTAAAACCAAATTATTTATGGATATATATATATATATAATATATAATAAAATATGTATATTTTAATGTTATTTATTTATTGAGAGAGAGAGAGAGAGAAAGAGAGAGGGGAAAGGGCAGAGAGAGAGAATCCCAAGCAAGCTTCATGCTATCAGCACAGAGCCTAATGTGGGGTTCGATCCCACAAACCATGAGATTATGACCTGAGCCAAAATCAAGAGTTGGATGCTTAACCAACTGAGCTACCCAGGTGCCTCCAAAATTGTATTATTTATGAAACAAAAAGACAACCTACAGAATGGGAGAAGATATCTGCAAATGACATATCTGATAAAAGATAAGTATCCACAATCTATTAAGAACTTGTCAAACTCAGCACCCCCAAAATAAATAATCCAGTAAAGAAATGGGCAGAAGACATGAACATTTTTTCAAAGAAGACATACGTACGGATGGCCAACAGACACTTGAAAAGATGCTCAACCTCACTCATCATCAAGGAAATGCAAATCAAAACCACAATGAGATACCACTTCATGCCTGTCAGGATAATTAACAACTGAGGAAACAACAGGTATTGATGAGGATATGGAGATAGAAGAACCCTCTTGCACTGTTGTTGGGAATGCAAACTGGTGCAGCCACTCTGGAGATCAATATGGAGGTTCCTCGAAAAACTAAAATTGGAACTACTCAATGATACAGCAATCACAGTACTGGGTATTTACCCAAACAATACAAAAACAATAATTCGAAGATATATGCACCCCTCATGTTCATTGCGACATTATTTACAATAGCCAAGATATGGTAGCAGCCATATGAACTACCCTATGACCCAGCAATTGTATTACTAGTTATTTACCCAATGGACACAAAACTACGGATTCAAAGGGGCACAGGTACCCCGATGTTTATAGCAGCATTATCAACAATAACCAAATTATGGAAAAAGCCCAATGTCCATTAACTGATGAATGGATAAAGAAGATGTGGTTTATATATATATATATATATATACAATGGAATATTATTCAGCCATCAAAAAATGAAATCTTGCCATTTGTGATGACGTGGCAAATGTGTATTATGCTAAGCAAAATAAGTCAGTCAGAGAAAGACAAATACCATACGATTTCACTCATATGTGGAATTGAGGAAACAAAACAGATGACCATATGGGAAGGGGGGGGGGAAGAAAGAGAAAGGGAGACAAACCATAAGAGACTCTTAACTATAGAGAACAAACTGAGGGTTGCCAGAGGGGTGTTGGGTGAGTTGATGGGCTAAATGGGTGATGGGTATTAAGGAGGGCACTTGTGATGAGCCCTGGGTGTTATATGTAAGTCATGAATCACTAAATTCTATACCTGAAACCAATTTATGTTATTGGTTGTTAACTAACTAGAATTTAAATAAAAAATTGAAAAAAAACACAGAGAAAAACAAAAAGCAAATTGTATAGTTTACAAAGAAATTGCACTTAACTGCTGTAACAGTAAAGGGTACCTTTGAACTAAGGAATCTGGTAAGATACAGAAGAAAACCTGCCCCCCACACTCTTCCCTTACCTCCTCCTTCCCTTATACACACAAGACTGCCTACTTTTGCTGGTTAGGAAAAATACAACACAAATAATAATAAACAGGAAAAAAGATAATTTATATATAGATATATAAAGACACTGGAAAAGAAATAAGAAAATAAAACTTCAACATGAAAACACACTTTTACAAAAAGCCATGGTACAGAAGAAAATTGATACAACACCTAAACTAAATTAAATGTAGTGAACAACAAACTTAAGAAAGAAGTTCGTAAGTCATAAAAAAAAAAATGAATATAGAAAAAGAAATATAGGGAGCTGATCAAAGTCAGAAAATAAATGAAAGCAAAGAGATAAAATAATATTACACGTGAAGACTAAATTGCAAGGTGTCCACATTCTATCTTTTATTATATAATAATAGTTATAAAAATATATAATTAAAGAGAATTAAATAAAAAGAGCAAAAAAAAAATTAAACTAAAATAAAGAGGTACATGTATGCAAACATGTAATAGAGAACACAGGCATAAAGACCCAGTATACATATAATTCATGCCTACCAAAACATGAAATAAAACAAAAAGAACAGAACTGATGTTTAAACCATAATTTAGGAAAGCATCCTGAAACAAACAAAAAAAACCTAAACCACATGCCTGGCCTACTTCATACTGGGGAATATGGACCCTGTTATCATAAACTTCAGGTATATCCTACATGCTTTATAAATGTCAGAGAACTGTAGTAGACACGGTAGGTATGGACGAGTGCCCATTTTAAGTGTGTTCATTGTTTTAAAATAAAAGCATTCATCAGAATTGTGTGATGTAGCTAGCCAAGGTGAAATAAATCAGGATGGGGTTTTCATAGATGATATAATGGGGAAGAGTAATACAAAATGTTTGTAATGGGAAACAGTAGTATTCTATGCTAGACATTTAAAAGGTGAAAACAGAAGGGGTCAAATTTGTAGGGAAGGTCAACGACGTGGAGATCTTAATACAGTTGATGAACTGTGGCTGACTGTGTGTGCGAATCTGCCTGTTGGGTGTTTAGAGGCATGTACTTCCACAGTGACTGAATTGTCCACACCCCCAGTCTCTACATGTGCTAATAAGGTGCTTCATGATAGTCTGTACCCTAGCTCAGGGATATGTGTGAGCTCTCTGAGTCAGTCACTCTGAAATGGAGAAACTTTTGAGAGGATGTGAGCTAAACGCAGATGGTTACATTTATTGTGGGAGCAAGTGGCATAAGAGTAAGGGTCAGTTTGAGAAGGAGCAAGAATATAAAAAAGATTAGGAAAGTCAGAGCAGGGGACAGATGGTCATGTTGCTATCAGTTGATGGGAGTGTTGTCAGGTAGTTGGGCTCCACATAAGGCACCAGAGTCCTAATCCAAGGATCTTTCAGGAAATGTTTCCAAAAGGGCCACATGTTGTCATGAGAGCCATAATAGATAGCATTCAAATCAGGCTTAGACTGTATAGTCAAATGTGCCTCCAACTGTTACAAGTTGACCTGGGATAAATTTCTGTTGATTATCTCTGTATCCAGTAGCAATTCTGTGTTATAAATAGAGCAAAAGGGCTTTAAAATCATCCAAACTATGGATCTGTTAATAACTATTGTAATATGGAAATAATAATACCTGCACAGTTTTAACAAGGATTAAATGGTTGGTGTCATTTTCTCTTTCAAAGTCTGAACCAATTGAATCTAAGAAAACAATATTGAAATCTCTGCTAAGCTGTGTTTAAGCCTTAGGAGAGAGATTCGGCTTGCCACTCTGTTAAAATATCAGACACTGTGATTTCACAAAAAGGCATAAATCTGCTCACCATCGTAGAAAGGATATCTTTTAAGTCATTTCATGCTTTCCCAGAATGTCACTCACATCTCATTGATAAAATAGTATTGGCTTTTTGTTTGTTTGGTTTTTGGTTAAAATATCTCACTCAACCACCATATTAGAAGCTTCTGAAGATAATGGCTGTGTGTTGTGGCTGTTGTTTGCGTATATCCAAAGACATAGCATGTTTCCAACATTCATAGGTGACCATCAATCAGTGAGCAAATGAAATAGCAAACAATGGCAGAATAGTGTTAGAGTGCTTTGAAAACCTCCATGAACTTCGGGAAGGAATGATTCCCTTTCCTTTGACACTGCTTCCTCAGTGTATTAGATTAGATAAAATTTGCAAACCTAATATAAATAAAGGATTCCTTAAAGGGAAAATAATAGTGTAAAGATTTTGTTCAGGTATAAAACATCACCAAGGGCCAAACAAACTCTTTGTCTAAATGAAATTTTCAGGACATTTTTGAAGTGTTTTGGGCATTTAAGAGGATGAAGCTAGAATATTTTACAGAGAGCTTTGTTATAAAATGCAAGGTTGCACATTGATTCCCAAAGCAAAGGTGTCTTTTGTTTTTGTTTTGTTTGTTTCTTTCTGGGGTGGTGGGGGGCAGGTAAAACCCTTGGTTTTGTGCTAGAGGCTAATGCCCTCAGGTCAGAAGTTTGGTATTAGGTCTACTACCCTGGAGCTGAAGGACAAACTAAAATTGTCCCTGGTGAGATTCAGGTCATCTCCTTGCCAGGCTGGGACATGTAAACTCAGGGCTACAGACACTTCTCCTACTGAGGGGCTTCCTCAAGTATTTTTGGCTTTATGAAAAGTCGCACTTGATAAAAGCGTGTTAATGGAGATGACTGCTATGCCCTATTATTAGTTGGTATTCCAGGGGTTCTGGTTTATGGGAGGGCTGTTTGTCTCTTTGTCAAAAGAGAGGGACAAAACTTTTATCTTTTCAAAAACACTTTTTATTTTGAAGTAATTGTAGATTCACATGCTTGTAGGAAATCATAGAGATTCTATGTACCCTTCACCCAGTTTCCCTCATAACCAGAAAGTTGACATTGATACCATTCATCAACCTTATTCAAATTTCATCTCTTTTACACACACGAATGTGTGTGCTCTGTGTGTGTGTGTGTGTGTGCGCGCGCGTGTGTGGTCTTATGCCAAACAATTTTATCACAAGTGTAGTTTCATGCAATCACTACCGCTGTCAGGATGGAAGAGTTCCATCACCGGGATCTCTCGTGCTACCCTTTACGGCAACAGTCACCTGTCTCCCCACCACTTTTCCTGAATCCTGGCAATGGCCAATCTAGTCTCTCTTTAATATGGTCATTTCAAGAATGTTGTATAAGTAGAATCATGTAGACGTTTGAGATTAGCTTTATTTCATTGAGTATAATTTCCTTGAGATCCATCCAAATTATTGCATGTATCAATAGTTTGTTCCTTTTTATTGCTGAGTAGGATGCCATGATATAGGTGCACAAGTTTGTCCAGCTATTCACCTGCTGAAGGAAATCTGTAGTGTTTTTAGTTTGGGGCTATTGCAAAATAGAGTTCCTGTGAACAGTCATGTACAGGTTTTTGTGTGAATTTAAAATTTCATTTCTTTGGGATAAACACCCAAGACTGTAATTACAGGTCATGTGGTGAGCACATGTGTAGTTTTGTATGAAACCATTCTCCTTTACAGAGTAGATGCACAATTTTGTATACCTAGAAGTATAAGTACAATCTAGCTTCTTTGTATCCTCACATCATTTGGGACTATCACTATTTTATTTTAGATAGGTAATGCTTTCACATTGAATTTACTATGTTGGGTCTTCTAATTCCTCAACACGATTTCTCTCTCCATTGACTTAGGGATTTTTTTGCTGTTGTTGTTCATTCATCAGTATTTTGTAATTTTCAGGATATACATCCTGCTCATGTTTTGTTAACTTTGTACCTAAATAATTCATTTTATAAGTTACAAGTGGTGTTATGTTTTTAATTTTGGTTTCCATATATTCATCCTTATGTTTTACTTTTTTGGAATATTTGTTTGGCATTAGCCTCTCTATTGTTTTTCCTTATAGTCAATACATTTACCTCTCAATCTGCTCTCTTTGATCTGCCCTGGGCTGAAATCAGATCACGTCTGCAGTATCTGGGACTCTGGTGGTTTCCTTGAGGCATTAAGTGATGCTCAAGGGCATCTGTTACATGTACATCCTACACACTCTGTGGCTGTCTTTTCTCCTATTTGTGGACATTTTTACTTACTCTGGCTATTTTACTTATTCATGGCTATTTTCTGGATGATGACAAGTGTAATAAGTTTGATTACTGACATGTCTTGTTTCCCAGCAATGAAGGTATTGGTGACAGATATCAGTATAAGTAATACATAAACCAACATTCATTTAGGGCCTATTTCCCCAAAGTCCTTTTCATAATGTCAACATAACATGCTGTATCAAAAAGATGATAATTTGGTTTCTAGCGTATGTAGAATACTAATTAAGTTTTAAAGGAATTTCTTAAACTTAAAAAGCACATACATTCCCCCTGTGCTACTGAATAGGCTCATGCAAATAAGAAAAGTCTGTTTAATTAACGTTGTAAAATTTTAGTCACCATGACAACATACATACTATTAAGTAAATAAATAACTAGCAATGTTCACTGTCGTGTTTTCAACTCTTATCAATAGCACTGATACAAACTTAATTAAGATAGTAGAGACTACATTTAGTGATAGAATTCACTATGATGTACCAATCATTTAAGAAAAGCTGCTTCTGTTATATGAAATGAAAATAGAGGTTGATTAGCTCTAATCACAAAGTTGATTAGCTGTAAAATGGCCAACATTTCACTTTGCCTGTGGCTATGGCAACTTTTCCCCAAACATTCCTTACTTATACCCTCCTCTGATCTGCTGCATATTATTTCCTCCAAAGTTGGCTTCCTTTTGCAACATGGTAGCCTTTCCCTCTAGCTTTGACTGACCTAGTAAATTTGTCTTGTCTTCCTGGTAAGATTGGCAAGCAAACTGCATGCAGGAACTGTTTGGAACCATTTTTAATGCCACCTTCTATATGTGTTTCACATATAATAGACACCATATACCAGTACTATGTAATTATTGAATAAAATTAGGTATTCCTGTGCCTTGCAGTGGTTTATCCCATAGATATTGCAACTTAATTTTGACCAAATTTGCCTATTGCCAATATTTTTAGTGGTTGGGAATGGTGACAGTTATGATTTTCCATATTGCATTTTATCATATAAAGGCGCATACACACATACATCCACACATAACATATACAAATGTTAGGCAGGCAGATGGATAGATTTCCATATATGTAAATACCATGTAATGGCTACTCAGATGAAGATAAAATTTTTATCACCCTAGAATGTTATCCCATTCTAATTTTGTCAAAGCAATTACTGTGCCCTTCTGAAGTAACCACTATTTTAAAAATTGAGATGTAATTCACATTATCATAAACTTCATCATTTAAAAGTGTATACTTCAGTGGTTTTTAGTGAATTCACAATGTTGTGAAACCATCATCATTATCCAGAACATCATCATCACCTCAAAAAAAAAAAAAAAAAAAAAAAAAAACAACACCATTCCATCAGCAATTACTTTCTATTCTCCCCTTCCTCTAAGCCCTTGGAAAGGACTAATCTACTTTCTGTCTCTATAGATTTGCTAATTCTGGGCATTTCATATAAGTGGAGTCATAAGATATGTGGTCTTTTGTGACTGGCTTCTTTCACTTAGCATGCTTTCAAAATTCCTCCTGTTGTAGTGTATATTGGTACTTCATTTCTTTTTATGACTGCATAGTATTCTTTTGTATGGATTTACCACATTTTCTTTTTTCCATTCATTAGTTGATGTGCATTGGGCTGTTTCCTGTAACTGGTATTTTGATGCCGAACTTCATAGAAGTGGAATTATACAGTATATATAAAGTATTCAATTTCATGGATATTGTTCATTCTACAGCTAATGGGCATTAACTTAGGGTTTGTTCTAAGTTTTGGCTATATGAATAAAGATATAAAATTCTTGTACATATCTTTTTATGAATATCTTTATACATTTCTCTAGTGTATATACATAAGACTGAAATTGATGGGTTATGGTATTGTTAGCAATTTAGTTTTATTAGAAGTTGTCAAGGAGTTTAGAAAAGTGGTGACAACTCCACTAGAATACGTGAGAGTTCCAACTGCTCCACATGTTCTCCAAGTCTTGGCATGTTGTTGGCCTTTTACATTTAGCCATTATGGTGCAGGTGTAGTTGTATCTAATTGTGGTTCCAATTGGCATTTTCCCATACTTAATGGTTTTGAACACCTTTTAAAATCAGTGGCCATTTAGATAATCTATCTTGTAAATTGTTCACATCTTGTTAGTATTTTATAAAAAATTGGGTTTCCACCTTTATCCTATTGACTTCTGGGAGTTTTTCATATATCTTGTATAGGACTCCTTTGTAGGATATATGTATTATAAATATCTTCTTTCAATCTAAGGCCAATCTTTTCATTTTCTTAACTTTTAAAATTGTATTTATTATACATGTTATGTTTTCATTATATTTATTATAGTCTATACATTGTTTCTTACCTTTTGCTTATGTATGAATTACTGCCATAAAAAACTCTAGAAAGCATACGTGTACATATAAATATTCAAATAACTGTACCCTTTTATCTATTCCAGTGGTCCCAGAGAGCTAAATTCCTGAGGCACTTTACTTACAGTGAAGGACTTAATTTACCAGAAAGCTTAGTCTGATATTGCTATCCTATTTCAACTACATATAATAACATAACAGGCTTTATTCAATAAGAACACATTGATCAAGGTCTAGTCTGATGAATGTCAGCATATTGGGAGAGTGACTGGAAGAGCTTAGTGTTCTCTGAAAGATTCCTGATTTTATAGTAAAGTTATATTACATATAAATACACCAATAGCTATATCTAGGCACCACATCTGTAATCTATATATAAGTGTTAGAGCTGTGAAAAAATGTTTCAGTGTGATCCCAATTGTTCAAACATTGATACTCTGTCTTACTTTACTGTTTTTTTTCCAGTTAATAATCTCCCAACCTTTTTAAGCAACATAAATTTTTAGCTATTATTTTATTTATACTTGATTTAATCTATCTGTATATACACATGTATATATAGACATAAATGTGTATTGGCACTTATATATATTCTTTTATACAATCAAATAATCAGATCTCAAATTCTTTTTAGAATTAAATGCAATATAAATGACCGACCCACATATCTTTTGCTTCATTTACTACTCTGACTTCTTTGGATTACCTTTACTTTCTATAGTTGGTATAAGTATATATATGTACACACACATATATGGGTAGATATATTAAATTGCATAAATAATTTGAAAGAATACTGATGCACATCTTCTGGAATTTTAGTTTGCTCTATTGGAAGAAAAGTAGGTTGAGACACAAGCTTTCACAATCATAATCATTCTAGAAATAGCTGTCACTATTGGTTTAACAGCTCAATTTTTGTTTCATTCATTCTCTTTAGACAATACCTATTTGTTTAAAAATAACTTTTTAAAAATAAAAATGTATATATTTAAAGTGTAAAACATGATTTGATTACATATACATAGTGAAATTATTTACTACAATCAAACTAATTAACATATCTATCTTCACATTATTAACGTGTGTGTGTGAGTGTGTGTGTGTGTGTGTGATTTTTTAAGTAATCTTTTAAAATTAAAATATAATACTAGGCCATCTGTTGGTTAAGTGCCTGACTTTTTGATCTTGGCTCGGATCATGATCTCATGGTTCATGGGATTGAGCCCCATGTGGAGTTCAGCGCTGGCAGTGCGGAGCCTGCTTGAGATTCAATCTCTCTCTCTCTCTCTCTCTCTTTCTCTCTCCCTCTCCCTCTCCCTCTCCCTCTCCCTCTTCCCATCTCACACATGCACATATGCACATGCTCTCTCTCAAAAATAAATAAATGTTAAAAAAATTAAAATATATTACTGAAGTGCAGGAAAATTATATTATAAAGAACAGCTTAATAAATTTTCACAAAGTGAACAAATGTGTTTAGCCAGCACCCCAACACCTCATTACTGGAAGTCCTTCCATGTTTTCTCCAGACATTAGCCAGCTTTACCCCTCCACAGTAACCCATATCTTGACTTCTACAACCATATATTGATTTTGCCAGTTGTTGAACTTTATATAAGTGGAATTATGTAGAATATACTCTTTTGTGTTAGGCTCTTTTCAATCAACATTGTGTTGTTGAAATTGATCTATGTTATGTGTAGTTGTTTCTTTTTCCATTTTTTTTTTTTTTTTGCTGATAACAGTCCATTGTGTGAATATACCACAATGTATTTATCTATTCTAATGTTTATGGATCTTTGTTTAATTTTCTTTTTTTTAAATATTTTTTAAATTTTATTTATTTTTGAAAGACAGAGAAAGACAGAGCATGAATGGGGGAGGAGCAGAAAGAAAGGGAGACACAGAATCCAAAGCAGGCTCCAGGATCTGAGCTATTAGCACAGAGCCTGACACGGGCTTGAACCCACGAACCATGAGATCATGACCTGAGCCAAAGTCGGACACCTAACCAACTGAGCCACCCAGGGGCCCCTTTTTGTTTAATTTTCAACTTGGAGCTATTATGAATAGTGCTCCTACAAATGCTCTTGTTTATGTGGTTTGGTGCATATATACAGACATTTCTGTTAGGCATATACCCAAAGTGGAATGGAATTGGGTCTTAGGGTATATATATATATATATATATATATATATATATATATAAACTTTTGTCAGTATAGTCAGGTAATGGAAGTACAAATTCACTTCTACCACAGTATATGAGTGGGTCATTCTTTTAAAGAAGCTGGAGCATTATTTATCATAGGTGACTTTAAAAGGATCATTGCCAGATTGTTTCCAGAATTGTTTCTATTCTTCTGGATAATTCAGTCAAATATATTTTAAAATATATTTCTAAGTTTAGAAAATACTTTAACATGTGGAAAAGCATTCTCTTTTTCACTTTTTAAAAATTTTGAATATAGTTGACATACAATGTAGAATATATTTTCAGGTATACAGGTTAGTGATTTGACAAGTTTATACATTATGCTATATTCACCACAAGTATAGCTACCATCTGTCCCATTACATTGACATTACAATATTGTTGACTGTATTCCTTATGCTCTGCTTTTTATTCCCATGACTTACTCATTCCATAACTGGAGATTTGTATCTCTCTCTCCCTTTCATCCTTTTTGCCCAACTCCCCACCCTCCTTCCCTCTGACAACCATCAGTTTATTCTCTGCATTTATAGTTATGATTCTGCTTTTTGTTTATGTCTTTAGATCCCACTTGTGAGTGGAGTCATATGATATTTGTCTTTATCAGGTTGACCTATTTCACTTAGCATAATTCCCTCCATGTCCATCCATGTTGTGACAAATAGCATGACCTCATCCTTCTTATGGCTGTGTAATATTCCATTGTGTGTGTGTGTGTGTGTGTGTGTGTGTGCATGTGCGCACGCCATATTTTCCTTATCTATTCATTTATTGATGGACACTTGGGTTGCTTCCATGTCTTGGCTACTGCGAATAATGCTGCAGTAAACACAGGGATGAATATGTCTTTTTGAATTAGTGTTTTCATTTACCCTGGGTACATACCCAATAGTAGAATTATTGAATCATATGCTATTTCTATTTTTAATTTTTTGAGGAATCTCCATAATGTTTTCCACAGTGGCTATACTAACTTACATTCCTAGCAACAGTGTACAAAGTTTCCTTTTTCTCCCCATCCTCATCAACACATATTGTTTCTTGTCTTCTTCATTTTAGCCATTCTGAGAGGTGTGAGGTGGTATCTCATCGTGGTTTTGATTTGCATTTCCCTGATGATGAGTGATGTTGAGCATCTTTTCACGTGTCTGTTGACCATCTGTATGTCTTCTTTGGAAAAATGTCTATTCGGTTCCTCTGCAAAAGTATTCTTATTTAGTCAAATACATGCACATGAAAAAGTACACACATGAGATTAAGAATAGAGAACAATAGAAAATCTAAATTTTATCAGAGCCCTAAATTTGGAAAGTTAATGGTCTAGAACATTAGCACCTTTAACAAGCTAAAAAATCGTAACAATTGCTATTTGTTTCTTTTTATTGCTCACTTTACTGCAGAACAAAAACTATGAAGAATTTGGTAGAATGGGTTCACTACATTTTTTAAACAAAATCTTAAGTCTCACTTTTGTATATGTGGTCTATTTGCAGAAAATTTGTCTCTAAAGTGAAATCTATGAATTTTAACCTATAATCTCTCACTGATCATATCAGTCTTCTGTTGCTAAATATGACCTTTTACTTTTAAATAATGGAAGTTAATTTGCTTTGGTTTTATTTCATTACATTGTTCCTGAGTTAATTCCTTGGAGGTTTGGATACCCCAGAAATTGGCAGACTAACCTCCAGACAGCTGCTCTCCCTTGGTCCTCATGGCTGCCTGGTTATACTTGAAAAAAAAAAAAAAAGGTGAACCTTTTTTCTTCCCATAAAATGAATGAGAATTGAATTTCTGTAGCGAACTTTACTTCATTTGTTGGCAGTCTTAGAGCTCCTCATTCCCAAGAAGGATTGTAAAAATGTTTTATGTGCAAATGTCACTTGCCTTACTCTCTCCACTGGTTTTCACTAATTTAATACCAATTCGGTTGGATCCGTGAGGGGAGATTAATTAGCAATGCATAACTTAATTGCATCAAAGGAAGCAGGGATTTTGAAGAATGTCAGTGGTAACTTCATTGCCTATCAAAATGTCATTAATGCATTTATACCTTTGTCCTAAGAAAGAGAACGGGGGGGGGGGGGATCATCTTCACTTATCAATTATTATTAAAAATAACTGTCACTATATTACCCCTGATATAAGATTTTGTAGATAATAAAAAAAAAACCAATTTATTTTAGAGCAGTGAGAAATGTCAAAAAGAGCCCTTGTTTTGTTCACTACTTTCAGAAGCTTAAAATGAAGTATCACCATTATCCTCATTTTCACATTAGAAATTTGTTGTAGATTGAATAAAAACAGTCAGTCTGTTGTCACTGAACTAGGGAGTAGTGGTAGGAGACCACCTTCACTAAGATTAAATAAAGCTCAACATTCTGTCTCATTACAGTTCCATATACAATTCCATACAAGCCATGTACAATTCCATTTTTTGTTTCAGGTAAAATTGCCTTTTCTTTTTCAAATGCAAATGAATGAAAAATTGAGGGGAGGGTGATTATTAAAAAGATGTAAGATAGTCTCATACACTTCTGGGTTAGAGAGTAATTTGCTGTGCCTTTTCTGGGAAATAAGTTGGCAAGATCCTTGAAAATGTTTTTATATTTTGCCCACTCACTTTTCTTCTAAAAGAATCTGTCCTCAGACAATCTGACAAAAGTACAGAGTATTTGTTGTACCTTGATTTATGAAAGGGAAAACTACAAATCTTGATATCCAATAATAATGCAGTGGTTAATTGTGTTATAATTGTATGATGGAGTATTATGCAATGATTCAAATTATGTTTTTAAATCAGTATTTCATGGCATGGGAAGTGATTATAATGTGATATAAACACAACAAGAAATAAAGGTTTGGAGAGTCAGGTTTCACGAAAATGGTATGTATGTATATAGATATGTAAAGTAATGGAGAAATCTTATTTTCTTCTTTATAGGTTTTTGATTTCCTACATTTTATATAAGGATTGTTAAAATGCATGTTTAAGTGTATTCAAAGAATTAATAATAGAGAGGATAAAACCTTGTTCTTTGGGCTTTGTATAGTCAACCATTTCCTTAAGAGAATCTTGATTTAACTCTTTGGCTTCTAATTCAAGTTTTTAGGCTTGCTTTTCTAAGCTTTTGCAACATTACTAGTATCATAATGGATAAAAGTGATGGGGGAAATGACATTTATCAAATATGTTTACTCCATGCTAATATATAGCTCAGGTCCTTTTCATCTATACACTGAAACTTATATTTCAAATAAGATTACTTCCTTTTGGCAAATAGTAATGAGATAAATAATTTGTCAGTGCATCCTTATGTCTTCACCCACACACTAAAATACGGCAATACATTTATCTGAAGCTGAAATTAAAGTGTTTAGAAATGGAAACAAATCTGCAAGGAAATCTAGGCTGCTCTTTGGTGGTGGTGGTGGTATGCACATCAGTGATTTCTTAATAAAAAAAGCCATATTTTGATTAATTGGATATTAAATGATTTTCATAAATCAGCATCTATATTTTTTGTAGTATTCAAAGACCTAGAAAACATAAAAGAGTGCCAGATGTCACATTTTGTTCCTGGTTGAGCTTCGTTGAGGAGCATGGCTTAAAAACTGGAACCCAAAGAGTTTTGGGTTTTGCTAGTAACTTATTTAGAGGCCTTGAGCAAATCACATAAACTTTATGTTATACATTTGCCTTATCTGTAAAATGGGGCACTGGACTAAGAATAGTCATTTTTTAAGCTATTCGTGACTGGAAGCTCTAGGGAGACAGGCACTGAAAGTTTTGCTCTTGGATCTGGAGGACGTGCATAGTAGCCCACATGTTAACAAGTGTATAACCAACTCTTACTAACTACGAGTTAAATGAATGACTATATGTGTCCTCGGTATCATAAACCAATGAATTTCAAAAAGTTTCCTTCTTCAGACCATGGCATTTTTTTTCTTTTTCCAGGGTTGGTTGCAGAATTCTAAGAATGACTCCTTGTATATGGCTATAGCTCTTCCAAAGAGAAAATTTATCCATTGTCTTAATTAAGAATCTAATTTATAACTATCCTGACATGAAGAGGGGATACTCATTTTTAATATGAATATTTTCTACTGAAATGTAATTTCATTTGTTTATAACTATAAGATACCCAGTAAGGACCTTATCCACAAGAGATTGCATATGACATTCAAGGCAGAGTACATTGAAATTAGGACTAATGGAGCAGGTGTTAGAGTCATCTTGAATGATAATTTTATCACTTAAAACTAAGTTTTGTCTTGCCTAAGACACTTGTCAGTGCCTTCATTTACAGAAAAAATAATCTATACTCATATTTCAATGACAGACACAGCATGTAAGGCACATGCTCTATCTAAGGATAGGGAATGAGCTTGCCACTGGGTGTGACTTTGGTCTATTTTAACTTAGTTTTAACTTGTCACTTTATGACATTTGAGCTTTAGTATATGGCACCTATAAAAATAATAAATGAATTAGTGTCATAAGTGAAGTGAAACAAAAAAGGGAAGATGCAATTAATATGTAATAAAAATCCTCTTTTGATATGCCACTGAACAGAGAATATTGCTTACATTGGAGGGTTTCATTTGAAGCATGAATCCTGAAAGACATAATTAAAAGGACATAAAATGACTGCTAACCAAAATGAATCCAAAACATTAAAAATCCTGTAAGGTAAATGGAATAGAAACAGAATGGTTCATTTTCCCATTAAGCTATTCAGTATAATGTTTATGCATGTGTGTATATATTTTAAAATTATTTTTACTTTTTGGCTTTTCTAGCACTAATTTCATTTTCAACTTGAGAAAAATATTAATATTAGCTAGTGCTTGAAATATCTTCAGGTTCATGCTGAGATATTTCCTTAATTTTGCCTAGAATCTCAACAGCCAAGGTACAGAATTCAGAACAGCGTGGAAAATAAAAAAAAGAAAAAGAAAAAGAAAAGGAAAAAAGGTAGATTGTTTTTCCAGAGAGCTAAAGCAACAATAAACTTTGTAAGGATATTCATGTTCAAGGGGCACCTGGGTGGCTCAGTTGGTTAAGCATCTGACTTCGGCTCAGGTCATGATCTCATGGTTCATGAGTTTGAGCCCCACATTGGCTGTCTGCTCTCAGCACGGAGCTCTCTTTGGATCCTCTATCCCCCTTTCTCTCCGCCCCTCTCCCACTTGAGGTCTCTCTGTCTCTCTTAAAATAAGTAAACTTGAAAAAAAAAGAACAAAAATAAGTACTCATGTTTGATAGGGGTAATAAAAGCCAGCATTTCTTTAGTCCTGGCCATGTGCAAGGCTAAACTGTGCTAAGCTCAAGCCCTTTCATTTAATTCCTGCAATGGGACTATGAAATGAGCTCCATTATCCCATTTCACAGATGAGGTTTCTAGAGATAAGACAACTTAGGCTACAGAGGTAGTAAGTGATAGATATGCACTCAGACCTAAGTGTTCTCGAGCCTTATCTTTTTCCTACCTCTAAGCCATAAGTAATGACTCCTAGGCAACATGGGCTCCCATATCACCCTGTCCATGTCCTGTCCTAGCACTTTTATCATTGTATTTTAACTTTTTGTACATGTCTTCCTCCTGCTACTTTGTGGCTAGCTCCTCCAAGGCAAAGACAGTGTCTTATTAATCCTTCTAGTTCCAGGGGCTTACTGCAGGGGTGCACCCCATCATTGGAGTTGAATAAGTGCCTATTGAACCAGTAATGTCAGAAGTCATTAAAGATTAATATAATAAAGAAAACATTACATTACTATGGAAAACAACTGATGTGGAAGGAAAGTGCTAATTGCTTCTAAAGCTCTGTTAGGCATTCCTTTCTTCAAAGATGAGATTTTTCAGGATAGGTGAGTTGATCCCTACTCCCTATAGGAATTATAAGGAGTATTAAAAAAGCCACAGAGTTGCTTAAGTGATACAAAATAATACGTACGGTATTAGGAAAGATTAAGGGAAAGGATACTGGAAGTATAATTTAATTAATGGTCTTTACATTTATGATGGACTCATCTTCTACACAGGGAGGCAACCAACTTTTCATTGATCATGAGTCCCGAGTAAAAGGAATATCCAGGATATTTCAAGCCTTAGGTAATTTTTTTAAAGGTTAAAATGTATGTAGTACAGGAAAGAAACACATTTCATATTAAAACTTTATTCAGTATAATTTAATGGGGAAAGATCAGCTTAAAACTTCTATTTGAAGGGCTGAAAGCCTATCAGAGAAAAAAATTTCTGACAAGGAAACTTACCCAAGGGGGCTGGGAGAGGATTCTAAGTGAGTTTTTACACACATCTTTCAAATGGGTGGTACTGAATTCTGTAATTACATCTTGCTTTATGATTCTCTGATTAGATGTGGTGATGGTGTCCATTTTATTCTGGGTCATTAATTGCCCTGTCTGAAAGCTACAGGCAATAAGAACCTTCTAACCCTTCGGTAGAGAGCTATCTAAGCATGTTTCTGCCAGTTGTGCCCTCTTCTGAAGGCTGCCTGTAGCTTGAATTTTCCTGTTTCCCTTGGCAATCTGGAGTCAAAGACCAGTACGAGCAAGGTTGCCAGGCAGTAATGTGCTCACCTTGCGGGCACCGCCACTCGCAATTGCATAAATCCTACAGAAGACTAGTGATGAATACCTTTTTCACTCCTTGAGCATAAAGTTATTTATAAAATGAAAAATTTTAAGAGTGAAAATAGACACATCAAGGGTAGAGTTTTATCAGCCAGTGCCCGCATGTCAAGTTACAAGGGTACTTTTGTTGATTTTGTTTTCTTATAATTGATTAATATGAATCCACTTCCCATATGGAGTAAAGTACATCAGACTAAATTTGGTTTTAGTTATGAAAAAAATTCTAAAACAGAGACTAGACTAAGATGAAAGGTAATACCCTATTTTAGTTGGCTCTTTGATGAAATTATATCAAGGCTTTTTTCTGAGACTCTTCCTAACCACCTAAGACTTTGTTCTTTCTTAATGTTTTATTTATTTTTGAGAGAGAGAGAGAGCACAAGCCAGGGAGGGGAAGAGAAAGAGTGGGACAGAGGATCTGAAGCGGGCTCTGTGCTGATAGCAGTGAGCCTCATGTGGGGCTTGAACCCATGAACCGCGAGACCATGACCTGAACTGAAGTCAGATGCTCAACCGACTGAACCACCCAGGCACTCCAAGACTCTGTTCTTTCTATGGAGAGATCCATACCACTCTCAAAGTTTTACTGTGTGATGCTGCATTGTAACACTCCATATGCTCATCAGCCCATCTCCCTGGATAATTAGGTCCTTGAGAACAGAGGTGTGACTTTTAACTTTGCATTCCCAGCATCTAGTACAGTATGTTGCCGACTTTGTCGCAGCTAAACATTTGTTGGATGACTTTTTTACTGAAATAGCCTTTTTTCTTTTCTTCTCACTTCTTCATTTCTCACTTTCTTCAGGTTCTCTCCATCTGTCCCAAGGACATGAGAGCTGATATCTGTGTTCATCTAAATCGGAAGGTTTTCAATGAACACCCTGCTTTTCGATTGGCCAGTGATGGGTGTCTGCGCGCCTTGGCGGTAGAGTTCCAAACGATTCACTGTGCTCCTGGGGACCTCATTTACCATGCTGGAGAAAGTGTGGATGCCCTCTGCTTTGTGGTGTCAGGATCCTTGGAAGTCATCCAGGATGATGAGGTGGTGGCTATTTTAGGTACTGTGAACTTTCCTAATGTAGTAGCAAATGTGTAACAGTTTTAGAGATTTTGCTTCTCAGGTTTCTTAAGAGAAATTTCCTCTGCTTGGTGACTTTGGAAATTGGGTCACTAATGAGACAATGAATCTTAGTAAAAACTAGTAATGCTCTTTCAGCAAAGAACATTAGTATTGGTCACAGCTTAATGGGCTGCACAAGGGTTTGATTAAACTTTCTTTGGCAATAGTAGGACAATACCTTTTAGACTAGAGCTGGTCATAGCCTAAGGTGTCTGTACCTCCATGTTGGTAAGTGTGAAAATGGCTTGTGGAACTATTTTCGGGTTGCTAACCTAGAATGATAGTCTCAGAGGGGCAACAGAACCTGTCTAACTCAATACTTTCTTTTAGATATGAGCAAAATGAGGACCAGAAAAGTTTAGTGACTTTCCCAGCTAGTTAGTAAATTAGTTAGGACTTGAGTACAGATCATCTTATTCTAAATATTTCTGCCTCATTCATCCACAGCAGACCTAAGTAACGAGCTGAAAGTGATGAGGAGGTAAATGAATTTAACCCATTATGTTAGAGTAATCATAGTGCAAGTAAATTTTGGTTTATAAAGCTTGTTCTATCCATTCGTGAACCAAGAAAAAATATTTGGCTAATAATAAAATTAAATAAAAAATTCAGAGACCCAGTAGATTGTTATACTAACAAAAAGGAGTCAGAGATAGAGTATGTAAATAACAACATTTTAAGAAATTACATGTTTGGGGCATTGTAATGTGTATATTGGTTAAAATATGCTAAATGATATTTTATTTTATTTTATTTATTTTATTTTATCTTATTTTATTTTATCTTATTTTATTTTTTATTTTTTTGAGAGAGAGAAAGAGAGCATGCACATGTGCAGGGGAGAGGCAGGAGAGAGAGAGAATCCTCAACAGGCTCCACTCCTAGTGTGGAGCCTGATATGGGGCTCAATCTCAGGACCTCATGACCTGAGCCGAAATCAAGAGTTGGTCGCTTAACCGACTGAGCCACCCAGTGCCCCTAAATATTTTAGATTATTCCTACTCAGAAATCTGTAGCAGTTTCATGAAGTCCACATAGGAATAAAAAGAAGCCATAATGAGGTCAGAGAGAATCAGCCCTTGTTTTTCTCTCAAGTAAAATAAGTTAAAATTGCAGGATGTCAACTCCATTTTCATATTTTTCATGGCTTGTGTCTCATGAAAAACGAGCTCAATTTTTAAACTATTGGATTTTTTTTTTTTTAGCTACTGAGGTCAATCTACCATAGCTTGAATGCCACTTACTCTTATAAGTAAAAGATTGGACTTCTGTGTTTTAGAAGCTACAAAAGTAAAGTCCAGCACAAAAATGAATAACTGATTTCAAAAAGCACAATTACCTGAAATAAGACAGAATTTAGTATTGAGAAGCAGTGAGCTTTCATAGGAAAATAGGTTCAGTAAAATTAGTAAGAGTTAGAGAAAATGGTTCAGGGTTGCAAATAACGGAACACTATTGAGAAATAGCATTACAGTTAAGGTGAGATTTCTTTTAGGAAATATTTTTATTTTTGATTTTTGCGAGAGAAATTCATATAGCACTTTAGAGTCAGCGCTGTATTTAATGCTACTTAGTGGTTGTTCTGCTTTGTTTCCTGGAGTATAAAGGTGTTCTGTGTAATCCTTCATAAAAAGTGTGTATTTTGCCAGAACAATCCTTTGTGGTAAAATGAAGCATATACACACTACATCCATTCTTGTTTGCTTAACGAAGAGGATAAAACAGGTGTATTTTCTTTTCCTGCATGTTCATGTCAATGGTGTGTGGGAGAACAGGCATCGGATATATTACAGTGAAGTGTGTGCCTTGTGATAAGTTACCTCAGCTGTGTACTCATTGTCATTTACTTTGCCCCATTTTCTTCATTACAGCTTCACCTTGGTAACTTATTTTCTAAAAAGAAGGATGGAGAAAGCCCTGGGTGCAGTGCCGCTGGGTTGGGTTTGTTAAGCTGGAATCATTTGCTCAGTGAGACAGACAAAATGCATTTTCTTTTCATTTTAAAATAAAATGGTAGCTGGTTTTGCACAGTGACACAGTGAAAATGAACACAGGGCCCCTGAGTATTGGACCAGTCTCATTATATATCTGTCACATTTTATTTCTTTGTGTGCTTTTGTTTATCTTCTTCAAAAAAGTCTTGGGATTCAGAGACTTTTCATCTTTTGGTTTAATGAGTCAAATTATATGTACATCCCTCTTCCCTGGAAACTTTTCTTTCCTTTTTTTCCATTGGCCTCTCACAAAGATTAATTCAGCCAAAGGGCAGTAAGAGGATTTTTGTTTAAAAAAACAAAAACAAAAAACAAAGTTTGACCCGGAAGTGATCTCTCAGGGTGGAAGTAGGTGGGCCAGGCTGGGAAGTGCCATAGTGGCAGAGGCCACATGGGCTGGCCAGCTGCCTTGGCACCATGGGGCCAGACAAAAATACTGTCTTACAGGAGTCTGTGGTTTGGATCAGTGATGACAGGACAGATGTGGTGATTATCTTTGGGAACTCTGTCCTGGTACCTTCTGCCAATCTGGGTTTATTGGAGAGACAGTCTGAAGACATTGTGGACTGGGAGGGTGGACTCCTGGAGAACTTCTGCAGGAGAGGGAGCACGAGGGCATTGTCGGATTGCCCTTGTATTCACGCCATGTGCAGGTTCCACCCTGGAGGCCTCTGAAGCCCTGCCTGGAACCTACCCTGGAACCTGCCAGGAAGGTTTTTCCTAATAGCCAGCCTCTTGATTTGTAGATCCCCACTCTGGCTCCATTTTGTGACTTCTTAGTGTGGTTTCCGTTGAGTACGCATGTTTTTAGACTTTTCTAAAGTACTTTTATGATTAAAAGAAGGGTGGCGGGCGCCTGGTGCCTCAGTCAGTTAAGTGTCCCACTCTTGGTTTCGGTTCAGGTCATGATCTCATGGTTGGTAGGTTGGAGCCCCATGTGGGGGTCTGCATGGGTTTGGGATACTCTCTCTCCCTCTGTTCCTCCCCCTTCCCCCTCTCTCCCAAAAATAAATAAATAAACTTAAAAAAAAAGGAAGGGTGGGAGGGTTATTTAACACTCAACATACCTTAACAATGTTTTAAGAGAGGGAGAGGAAAAGAGAAACTCAATAGTGTCACTCCTAACATTTTGGTGACTATCCTTTCCTTTTCTGCTCTTTCTGTTTCTCTTCTCCTTCTTCTCATTTTTTGATAGGTTAATTTTGAAATAATTACAAACTTAGTGAAAAGTTGCAAAAATTATCAGGGAGTGAAGTTTGATAAATATCTTTGGGTTTTCTGCCTTTTTAGTAAGTTGGTTAGGTCTTCTGCTGGCATACTTGGGTAGTTATTACAGGTTTGGTCTCAGACCACCACAAAAAATCAAGTATCTCAATAAAGTGAGTCAAGTGAATTTTCTGGTTTACCAGTTCATATAAAATTTATGTTTACACTATACTGTAATCCATAAAGTGTGCAACATTATGTCTAAGAAAAAAGTATATACCTCAGTTAAAAGGTATTTTATTACTAAAAAACTGCTAACCATCCTCTGAGCTTTCAGGGGGTCACAATCACTGGTAGCAAGTCACTATAACATATAATAATAAGGAAAAAGTTTGAAGTATTGTGAGAATTATTAACGTTTGAGTCAGAGACACAGACACAGTGACACAGAGTCACAGACACAGAGTCAGAGCAAATAGGAGTGCCTGGGTGGCTCAGTCAGTTAAGCATCAGACTCTTGGTTTTGGCTCAGGTCATAATTCATGGTTTCTCTCTCTGCCCCTCTCCCACTTGCATTCTGTCTCTCTCTCTCTCTCTCTCAAAAATAGATAAATAGATACAACCTAAAAAAAAAAAAACATTTTTCCAAATGCTGTTGGAAAAATGATGCTAAATAGATCTGCTTAACATGGTGTTGCCACAAATCTAAATTTGTGAAAAACACGATATATGCATGTTAAAGTGTCTTATTATTAATGTGTTTTATCTGTGCCTTCTTGTATCTCCTGTAGTTTGTGCTGTCTCATGGTTGCTGCTGTGTTATTTGGTGCACAGATATTCATAACTGTTGTATCTTCATTGTGAATTGTGGCTTTTAGCATTGAAATGTGTCCTTTTTCATCAGGTCTAATGACTTTTTGCCTTATGTAAGAGACAGAAAGAAAAAACATGTCTCACATCCGAGCATAGCTCAGAAAAATGAAGATTTACCTCAGTTGGTCTGATAGGAGAAATAAACAGGATTTTCTCTCTTTTACATTGATTCGTTTGCCAGTTGAAAGGTAGAGAAGGGAGGTCATTTTAAAATTAATTAAAATTGCTGAATCCGAAGAACAGGTGCAGTTTCATTCTTTTGGATCTTTGCCTCTCAACAGTCTCTTGGTAGGTACATAATTCTTTAGTGTGTCAAAAATGCTAAGTGTTTAATGAATACGTTCTGAACCATAACTAATTAGTGGAAAGATTAAAAATGTAGTCAACAAAATGCTTTCTTTTTTTTTAACGTTGAAGGATGGCTTCAAGATGTTTTTCTAAATAGGGCAGGTGAAGATAATTGCTTTTCATGTCTTTTTCCAAGTTGAAGCTCTTTCAGTTCTTACACCTCCACCTTTTTCTTTTTGACCTTCCCACTTTTTATGAGACACAAAAAATTCCAAATTAAGTTCATGATGCATATGTAATATTTTATATTCTTTAGTATCTTCTTGCTTTTTAGTTTCTACCCTATAATTACCTAATGTGAACAGATTTACTGGTGTGGCTAAAACAGCCAGGTTACTTTTAAGTGTCTCAGCGAGGTATATTGCATCTTTAAGGGCTATATAAATGACATTTCCCTGTGAACGATAGACCTGGCTCCCAAGATATTTGTTTTGCTACATTCACATTTTGTCTTTTCTGGGTCTGTTGATGATGAGAATCATAGAGCTGGAGTTCTTAATCTAAAACAATCTGTATCTAAGTCTTCTAATTGTAAATTCAAATTCCCGAGAGAGTTATGCTTATTTATATAGTTTGAATGGAGGGGTTAGATATTGTTATAGGGTTAGGGCAGGGAGCAGAAGTGAGGCAGAGAATGACAGAGTTAAATAACCTTAATAATAAAAAAATAATTTCTAGTACCTGAGTTAAGAGTTTTGTGTTATCAAATAAAACTTACAAATTATGGTGCTCAAAATTCAAAATCTGCTTATTTTTATTCCAAAAAGAAAAAAATTCTAAGATGTGAATGAATAATATTTTGCTATTTTGAGAATCTGCAAAAATGTGACTTTCATGCTACAGTTAAGATTTCTTCCCATACTTGCTATTAGAAGTCAAGTGTTTCACACTTTAAATCCTTAAAAGGGCTTTTCCCAAGCCCCCAAAGTTATTTTCTTTTGCATCCATGTTTCTGTTTCGAGATGTTGACCTATGAACCAGGTAGGTTTGCTATACATATTATGATGATGAACATGGTGAATTCAGACATTTTTATAAAGGTCAAGCCAGTTATTTGCTTTAAAAAAATTACATGCTTGTCTTGTTTTAAACTTTCAAAGTAGTGATTCCGACATTATTTGTATGGTTCAAATTATATACTTTAGAGTTCTTCAGCCTGTAGATTTTTTGGATAAAATGCAAGTCTTTACAGTCTAGTAGTTTAGACTCAATTTCAAATTCTTTCCCAATCATCCTTCAAAACTAAGTCTTGTTGATTCTATCACCATCACCTTGTTATCTCTTTATCCTATCCTTAATACCCCTTCACATGGTGACTGCTTTTAAAAGCTTGGTCCTGGGCTGTGACTGCCATCTGAAAGGCCTGGAGAGCTCACAATCTGTCATCAGCTTCAACCTCCAATTCTTTGTTATGTGGCCACCAAAATATTCATTCTAAAATATAATTTACCATGTGGTCTTCTCATTAAGATTGGCTTTTTAGCAACTTGAGGATAAAATGTAACTTTTAGCATGGCCTCTGAGGCCATTTTGTTCTTGTTTCCTTTCCAGCCTGACTTGAGCCATTACTTTGCCCTACTGTGTTTTCACACCATGTTGAATTGCAGGAAGTTTCCTGACTACTATTTGGGCATTTTGAACAAGAAGAATACAGCAGGCCAAATGTTAAATATCTCAGGTCACTTAAAACTCTTTAATAAAACACTCCTTCCTTGTTATAAATCAGGAATTCCCAGCATCAAGAAAGAATCTAATTTATTACCATGGTGATTGGCCATGGTAGGAAAAGTTGAAATTATTTCTTTGGAAGGGGACTTAGCTTTGATTCCTAAAAGTAGCATTACTTTCCCTATACACTAGAATAAATAGTTCTGCAAGTCAGAATTAATTTTACTGAAAATAAACACTTAAGGAGCACCTGGGTGGCTCAGTTGGTTAAGCATCCGACTTTGTCTCAGGTCATGATCTCACAGTTCATGAGTTCGAGTCCCACATTGGGCTCTGTGTTGACAGCTTGGAGCCTGGCACCTGCTTAGGATTCTGTGTCTCCTTCTCTCTCTGCCCCTCCCCCACTCATGCTCTGTCTCTCTGTCTCTCTCTCTCTTTCAAAAATAAGTAAACATTAAAACAAAATTTTAAGAAAATGAACACTCAAGAGTTAAAAGGGGCTTAAAGAAAGAAAAACCATATTTGTGGTTAGTAAATAAGAACCCCCTCCCCATGCATAAGTAAAATTCAAAATCTACACATTCATTTTGCTTTTAATATTTCTTATCAAGAGTATATTTTTGAAAAATGCACTTCAGCCCCTTTGAGAGGCTGATACAAATACCAATAGTCATTGAGTACTCATTATTTTATATGCATTATTATATCAAATCATTTAATCGACTCTGTGAATCAAGTATTTACTATAGTCGTTTTAAAGATGAAGCAACAGAGGCTGTGCAGTATGGTATCAGGTGATTCACCCCAGGTCATACCTATTTTTTTTATTTTTTATTTTTTATTTTTTTTATTTTTTAAAATTTATTTAACTCCAAATAAGTTTTTTGAAAATATATGAAATTTATTGTCAAATTGGTTTCCATACAACACCCAGTGCTCTTCCCAACAGGTGCCCTCCTCAATGCCCATCACCCACCCTCCTCTCCCTCCCACCCCTATCAGCCCTCAGTTTGTTCTCAGTTTTTAAGAATCTCTTATGCCTTTGGCTCTCTCCCACTCTAACCTCTCTTTTTGTTTTTCCCTTCCCCTCCCCCATGGGTTCCTGTTAACTATTTTTAAATAGAATTTTGAAATTATACAATTATTTGGTTTAATATTGACAGAAAATATAGTGCTTATGTTATTGTCACCAATTTGTTTCCTTTTATTAAAAAAAGATTTTTCTAACAACACTGTTAAATACCACACCAGTGTAACAAAAATCCTTCACCAAATATGACATGACTATGAGGTGGTTAATCATCTCCTACTTATCTAAAAATATGGTCCTCATAGTGACTGGTTCACCGCCAGGCAGGTGTTTAGGACCAGGGAAAACTGGCTCAGAGTGTCTCTCGGGAGCCCTCAGAACACAAGATGGGGATCTTAAATGCTGCTTGCCAGTCTTTGCTCTGGGCCCTGGAAGAGTTCAGAGTCTACCTAGTTGGGAGGTATGAAATTGGAAATGAAGCTTTCAAGAATGCCTCAGGATTGCAAGAATGGCCACAAATCTTTGCAGTTCCTTCCTAGAAGAGGTAGAGTTTACTTCTCCATCCCTGACTCTGTTCCGACCTTGGGACTTGTCTCAGTTCTTAGGCGGAACCCTCTACCCAGCCCTTAAGTGCTGCTGTTCTCTTGACAGGGTGGGGCCATGAAGCCTCCTTTCTTACTGCTCTTTTGTTTTCCTGAGGTCGAGACATCCACTTACCACCGAAAGCTTCATCTGCATTTTCCCAGCTTTCTTACACCCACCTATACATCCCTGTCTTGTTCCCACTCTCCTTCCCTGCCTTCATTCCTTATTGATACGGGATACTCTAGTTTTACATCTGCATAGCAGGAGCTATTTGACTCTTTCTTTGTATAAATAAAAATTTACAAGCTACATCAGTGGGTTTTTTTTAGTGTATAAGAATTATTTGCTTCTCTAAAATTGTCTTCAGGTTTTTATCCATTATAATTTTTGAACAGAATGACCTTGGGCATCAATCACCAAAGATTGGCAGGCATCAATTCTAAATGTTTTAAAAGCTTCTATTCTACTACACCTGTATAATTTCTTAATTTTAGCACTCATCATCTTATTCTTTCTGTTCTATGCCTTTAAAACATTAGTGGATAACACTTGGTGTTGTTATAGTCAAAGTCCATTAAAAATCACATAATTCTAAAACTCCTAGTGTTGTTCATGTATAAATGAATATTTTTATGCATATGTATTCATAATAAAGTTTATGAGCCTACTGCAATAATCAATCAGAGTGAAGGGCTGACTAATGATAAAAGTGAATACAGGGATTAGGTCCATTCTATAGAAGAATCATCACATAGAGCCATGACTACACCAGACAGGGAACGACCTACGTTTCAAATGCTGTATTTTTAGGGATTCATTGGCTATATTAGATAGCTATACTCACTGATGAATAACTGAAATAACTTTAATGCATTTGTTTTATCCATTTCATTAACTCACCAAATAATGTGTTTCAAATTTTTTAAAAAGCTCTGACTATAAAACCAGCACCTCAGGGGATCATACTCCCTGAATATACCATGGTCTGTACTACTCCTTTAATTATATTGTTACTTGTCATCTCTGTTTTGTCTTTACATTTTCCAGTTTCATAGTCTCTGAATCTTTAATTCGCTCCTGTTTTACTGTCCTGTTTCCTGTGGTTTAGAAGTGAAATACTTCATAAGACTTGATGCAAAGAACTGAGAATATATAAATAGGCCAAACAACAACTTTCATGTTGAGTGTGAGCTTTTCTACTAATTTTAGGGCTTTGGGGGAAGGTTAGTTTTCTCAAGCCCTGAAATGTTTATAGCTGAGACTACTTGCACCCAGTGAGAGCTGACCTAAAAACTAGCATCAAATATCCTATAGCCACGAAGACGAACAGAAGGACCCAGATCTGAACTTGTGCAGCTACTGGATATTCCATGCACGATCCCATGTCTCTACAATCTGTGATTTCTGATTACTCAGTGTAGATATGCATAATATTCCTTGGAGAAGAACGTTAGTCAGCTCTACTGTGAATGGTAAATTAATTAATTGATTTACAAGACACATCTTCCAGAAGTGCCATAAAAGTTTATTGTGAATTAAGTGACTATAAATTGGTATAGATAACTGGATAAAGCAAACACACTTTAAAATGATTGATTATATCAATGTCCAATTGATAAATCGTGTATCCTAATGGAAATTCTATGTTATACAACAATTAGTATTGCTTATTATGCAATGTGAGTTCCAATGCTGAGGGCCGAATTATCCACATTTATTAACTTTGCTATGCTTCTCTAAACTTCTTTTAAGAGGAGGAGCAGGGGTAAATTTTACTTTGCTTGAATCAGTTGGGATTCAAGTTGAGGATTTGGAGTTGAGGCCCTGGATTTTAGTCTTTTTTTTTTTTTTTTTTTCCAATTTGACATAGAAAAAATATTATCTTGAAAATACAATTTGATGATTTTTAGTTGAATTACCATAGAGTTATAGATGTAGAGACACCTTAAACATTAGTTTTTGTTCATCTTGTTCGCTTTAGGGTCAAAGCAACAGGTGTTGATTCAGGTAGTTGAATAACTTGATCTAGGCCACACCATTACAGGTAGAGCCTCACATCTAACTTGAATGTCTTATTTCCCAATTTGTTCTTCTGTGTCTTTCTTCTCTCCCCTTTTTTTCATTCACATTTTTCTTTCCAAAAAATATCTGTTTAGCTCTTGCTTGAACTGTTCTAGGAATTAGGGAATAACAAGAGTGGATGAACCAGAGAAAATTCCCTGCCCTTATGAGTTCATGTTCTAGCTTAATGCTATTCTTTCCACATCACAGGCTTTTTATTTATCCATGATATGAAAAAAATTAATAATTTAAAATTTTTGATAGAAATATGTATCAGACATATTTAACTTCAGCAGTTAGGTAAAATATGTAACAGACATTTGAATGCCTCCATAATTAAAAATGGTCTGGGGGCACCTGGGTGGCTTAAGTCAGTTAAGTGTCCGACTTCAGCTCAGGTCATGATCTCACGGTTGGTGAGTTTGAGCCCTGTATCAGGCTTTGTGCTGTCAGCACAGAGCCCACTTCAGATACTCTGTCTCCCTCTCTTTCTGCCCCTACCTCACTCTCTGTCTCAAAAATAAATAAAAATATTTAAAAAATGGTCTATGTTAGCAATGGGAAATTCATTTATATATGGGGTATCTTTTACTCATGATGATACACTAATCAATCAATGAATATTCATCTATTATTCTGTAGATCTATTTACATATTTTATTAATTCAGTTTTATTAAAATAGGTAAGGAAATACATCTGTGAAAGTAGCTTGCTATTTTTAAATGAAAATTAGGCAGATTCATTAGAGAAAAATTTGGAAAACATAAAGTAGAAAGAAGAAAAAATAAACACATTACCTGAAGCCAGTTGCTATAATTATTTAAATGCATTTTCTTCTAGTCTTGTATCCCTTTGGCTTTTTTTTAATGTTTATTTATATTTATTTTTGAGAGAGACAGAGAGAGTATAAGTGGAGAAGGGGCAGAGAGAGAGAGAGGGAGAGAGAGAATCCCAAGCACACTTTGAGCTGTCAGTGCAGAGCCCGATGTGGGGTTCATTCTCACGAACCATGAGATCATGACCTGAGCCAAAATCAAGAGTCAGACATTTAACTGACTGAGCCACCCAGGCACTCCCCTTTTGGCTTTTAACACAATTTTAATTTCAGCAGTTAATTAATTTATCAATTAATAATAACATGTCCTCTACAGAATAACATAGAATAATAAAATACAGTATATTTGGTTTTGTCATGAATATTTTATTTTAAGAAAATAAGAAAAAGTACTTTTAATTGATAATTACTTTAGTCTGGGAGTTTCGGTTTCATTTTTATGTACTTTATTGTAGTTGTAACCAAAATTATATTATACTTTGTATCTTTATTTTTTCATTTAGTATTATAAGGTAAGCATTTTTGCACATTATTCCAAAAGACAGTTTTAATTCTATGTGAACTGATGCTTGATATGTAGATAGCTTTCCATAGTTGGATATTTTATTCATTTGTTTGTTTGTCTTACCAATCTGGGGTTGTGACTGAATATTCCATGTATTGGTCCTAAATCTTGATTGATTCCTGGAAGTGAAATTACTTAGTCAAAAACATTGATTATCATTGTAGTTACTGCACATGAAAATCAGATAGCTGAAGAGTACTGAGCACTTATAAATAGGTCAGAGGCTGTATTATAAGTGATAGTTTGAGAAAGGGTCACAGAAATGAATCAGAAAGAAGTAGAATCCTTCTTCTGTCTTTTCAAGGAAAAACCTAGTATAGAGAGTATAGCAGTGACGATAGAGTAAAAGGAACAAGAGGTACATGAAAGCAGCCCTTTAGAAGCCCTGTTACTTTCATGGCACCAGGGACTATGATAATATAACAGTTGTTGATGTCTTCTGATTAAAAAATAATAAATGGAAATAATAAGACCATAAAACCCATCCAGTATCCATAAGGCAGAGAGAACCTACCATTTTGGTGCACTTGCTTTATAGAGTGCATAAAATGAGATCATACTATGTGTATGATTTGATATTCTGCCTTTGTTATTTTACATAATGTGAACACCTTTTTGTCACTATTTTCCAACTTATGATACTTGGGTGCTGCATACTATTCTTTTATTTATTTATTTTAAATTGAAGTATAATTAACATACAGCATTATATTAATTTCAAGTGTACGAGATAATGATTCCACATTTCCATACATTACTCAGTGCTCATTCAATGAACATTTTTATAATTAAATGTGGTACTTCTGATAATGCAATTAGAATAAATATGTATTTCTTTACAATTGGAATTACTTGTTTAAAATTTAGATAATGCCACTTACAGATATCTAAAATTCACCTGTGTAAGTGGAGGTAGGGCTTATTTTTTAAATTTCTATACCTTAAAGTCTCCCTTAGGTCATCTATGATGCTGTATAACCCCAGAGACTTACCTTGGGTCACAGGTCTCTAATTAACCTTCCTTGGAAAAATGTAAGGCTATCAGACCGTTGAATTGTCACTGTCACTAACTAAAAGAAAATTTTGGAGTGTCTGGAAACAAATGCTCAAGATTAATTAAATATCCATTATGGTTACCTTATGCTGATCATATGATCACATGATAGTTGTAACCACTTTCTCAATATATGCATGTTTTCTCTTTCTATCCTGGAGTGCCTCATGGTTCTTTAAGGATTTCTAAACTGTCTATGTGGGCAAGAATGTGTAATCTCACTCAACCTCAATCTCTGTCTCTCTGTGTCTCTGTCTCTCTCTCTCTCTCTCTTCCTCCTCTCTCTCTCTCCCTCGTTTCTCTGGTTACATGTTGCCTTTTCTCTCTGGTAATCTTGCTGGCCTGAAGTGTTATAAGATGTTCCCTTCTTCTTCTTCTTCTTCCTTTTTTCTTGTCACTTCTGACTTCAATCTTTGTGATGAAAGCAGATATTTACTCATTTCTGTGGTTAGAGTATAGAAAGCATGGCTTTGGCACAGTGCCTTAATTTCTGAGTCTTCCTTATCCCCATCTTGTTTGGGCAACTGAGTACTCTTGATTTGGAATGGTGAACTGTGGAGTTCAGCTCACCAGTGGATGCTGCTCTGAATTGAAGAGTTGATTTCTGTGTGATTTCCAGAATTTCAAAAAGATATCCACATTTCACTACAGTATAGCTCTCTTTAGGGAACTGTTGATAGCATAACAAATCTGAGTCTCCATGTTTTCCCCAACTCAGCTTCTTAGGCTCTGTAGTTGTGGATGGGGGACCCCCGGGGCTGGGCCCTGAGGCCTTGCATAAAGGTTGGCTCAGGAGAGATGGAAAGGCATCCCTGGGGAATAAGTCATGGCCAGTATTAGTCTGCCTGGAGCATAAGACTTAGTTGCTGAATAATGTATGTTTAATATATGTGCAATCAGTTCCAGATTTATAAATACTGTAACAGCAGATCCTTCTATATTGCATTCTGTCATCTCTACAGAAGAAGCAGAAGAAAGGATGAAACTAAAAAGTCACCTTTGCTCCTTCTAGTCAGATGGAAAAAGTGATGATGGCAGAAGATAATGAAACTATTTGTTAAAATATGATTTTTGTCTTTGTTGTATTTCATTTATTCATACCACTCCAGATTTTCCATCAAGAACTGCATTCAGGGTGATGTTACTTTACATATTATATGACAGTGTTGTACATTGTTATATGTATCTGGATGGGGTTATATACTCAGGCTCTAAATTATGCTAGTATATCAATACCATATATGAAACTGAATAAAAATAGTGATTAGGATAAGAACTAGTATAGGTACTTGAATACATATCTTATACCATTTTCCAGGGAAAGGTGACGTATTTGGAGACATCTTCTGGAAGGAAACCACCCTCGCTCACGCATGTGCCAATGTCCGAGCACTAACATACTGTGACCTCCACATCATCAAGCGAGAAGCCTTGCTCAAAGTCCTGGACTTTTATACAGCTTTTGCAAACTCATTCTCAAGGAATCTCACTCTTACTTGTAATCTAAGGAAACGGGTATGTTGCATGTATCCACTTCCCCTTATTAGTATCGATAGAGTTAATATGTCATGCTCTATTAGCTGAGGTGTGGAAAAGGTATTTCATTTTGCACTCGTACATTCTCATTGATTTGAAGTGATATAATTCTTTCCCTTTCTTTATATTTTGTTTCCTTTTTAAGAGGGGGGAAGAAACCCTGAGTATGTGGTTAAAGACTTGAATCTTTATAATTTAAAAGTAAAATGAAAGGCAGAGTTGAGAAACAAGCATACTGTACTATAATATAATTAGTTCTTGGGGTTTATGATAACTGCCATAAAAATAATGTCAGTGTCCCTTACTTTATTATGTGGATTTTTTAAGTTGGTAAGGTTAATCAGACGGAATGTTTATTTTATATTCCTGACTCTATTTAAATATCCTTTCTCATTTAATGATCAATTCATAAAGCCTATTACCTGTGAATTCTTTCAAAGCATACTATCTTAAAAAATAATTAGCCACACTGACATGTCCTACAAATTGGTATAGCAATCCTTAACTTTGCACTGCTGTTGCAAATACAATCTTCGTGGCCGTTATCTTTTTTATTGATGACCGTGACACAAATTTAATTTGCATAAAGACATCCCCTAGCTATGATTTATGGGTCATTGGACATTGGCTAGGGCCCTTTTATTGCCAAGAATGAAATACACATTTGGACAACTGCACTTAAGGAATTTCATCTAAAATAATTGCCTGTCTATGGTGAAGTATTTTGAAATAGCAAGCTTCCTTCCCATTGCCCCCTTAAATAGAACTTTCCCTTTAGTTAACATGGAGGAGAAAAATCAAGCCATGAGACAAATCAGCATCTCTACTGCAGCAGCAGAGAAATGAACATAAGCAAATCAATATAGCTCCCTACTTGGGGTTCTAAGAGAGGATAGGACTGCAGGAGTCATATTCCTCCCAGCTGTGTCACAACATTGGATCTACATTTGAGTAACATTTTCAGTTTATATTTTTGTTAACAAATGTTTATTGAGCACTCACAACCTGCATGACAAAACGTAAGGAGTTGCTGCGAGCACGAGGACTAGAGCCGCAATGCTTAAGGAGTTTACAGCCAAGTGTGACTGGGATGTGAAACACAAATATGTGAAACACAGATTTGTACATGTAATTGAAAGTGAAGATGGTGATGAATGGGGAAGAGGGGTACCGAATATGAACTAAACGTGGAATTTTCTTGTTTATTCATCAGGGAGTGTAGAGTCCCTTTTAAGCAGAAATAAGTCTCTTTTAGTCCATGCTCTACCTTCCCCAGTGCCCAATTCCTCTTCTGCAAGGCAGCCCGTTAGATATTTGAAACTCTTACATCTTATTAAGTCTTCTCCAGTATAAATTTTGCCAGTTTTGGAGTCTTCCCACACACCGCGAGATCACCGAAACCCCTATCCATCATCGTTACGGTCCTCAGGACAGATCCTATTTGTCACTGTCCTCCTCAAAGCATGTTGTTTACACAGTACCTCATCTGATGTTTGTAATATTCCTGTGGAAAAAAAAGGACAGTTATTTTCCCTTCAAAACACATGGGGAAACTCAGGCCCAGAGGGATTAATATCAAATAACCAACTGATATATTTGCAGTGCAAGGTCTCAAAGAGGGATAATTACCAGTAGAAAATAAATTCTGGTTCTTCAGAATGAGTCCATCACAGAGCCCTATTGCCTCTTTTTTCTTCTCTTTCACACATCTGAGCATATGTACACCACACCCACCCACCCACACACTGTTGTGAATGCTGAGTGCACACACCTGCATGATTACGTCTGCTAGGAAGAGAGCTAGAGACAGGAAACTGTGTGTTTTTTAATGGGACCCGGGGGTGGTGCACCCACGTCTGCAGGTACTGGTGCCCAGTTACATCAAATGGCTTCTTCCCTATATACTCTGTTCCCTGTTACAACCTGTGCCCATTTAAAAAAAATTTTTTTATAAATTCTAGCCCTTCTTCAATTGATGGATGGTCTCAATAACTTGGCAAAATGTGGGGACAGGTGTGCTGTCGGTCAGTGTCACTTTGTTCTCAGAAAAAAAAAAAATTCTCAGGATGGGTGGCTCAGTCGGTCAAGTATTCGACTCTTGATTTCAGCTCAGGTCATGATCTCACGATTTGGTTCTTGGGGTCCAGTCCCGTGATGGGCCCTGTGCTTACAGGGCGGAGGCTGTTTGGGATTCTCTCTTTCCCTCTCTCTCTGCCCCTCCCTGCCTTGTGCTCTCTCTCTCAAATAACCATTAAAAAATTTTTAAAAAGTATTCTCATAAAAATAACAGAAAATATCCTCCAGTGACTCATGAGAATATCATTTTCAGAGCCTATTTTAAAACTGTGCGCTTCAACACATTTTTTATTTAATAATTGATCTTATGAAATTTTAATAACCCACAGATGAGGCACTATGATTTCCACTTCATTGAAGAAAAGGCTGAGGTTCTGGGAAGGGGACAGCTAGTTACCAAGTCAATTATGGGTCAGGGTTTGCCTTCGAATCCATCCCTGTCTGATTCTAAAACCTAACTCTTTAGGTGATACCATGTTGCTTTGGCTTGTCAAGTACTTGATATATTTTTTTCCACAACAATATTCCACAGACACATAAGTTTCTCATTCCCTCAGTCACTTTCACTTCATTCCCCACAGAGCTATTAATAAAAGGATATATATATATTTTTTTTTAATTTTTTTTTCAACGTTTATTTATTTTTTGGGACAGAGAGAGACAGAGCATGAATGGGGGAGGGGCAGAGAGAGAGGGAGACACAGAATCGGAAACAGGCCCCAGGCTCTGAGCCATCAGCCCAGAGCCTGACGCGGGGCTCGAACTCACGGACCGCGAGATCGTGACCTGGCTGAAGTCGGACGCTTAACCGACTGCGCCACCCAGGCGCCCCAGGGATATATATTTTTAAGTAGGCTCCACACCCAGCTTGGAGCCCAACGCGGGGTTTGAACTCACAACCCTGAGATCAAGACCTGAGCTGAGATCAAGAGTCAAAGCTTAACTGACTGAGCCATTCAGGTGAACCTAATAAGAGGATATTTTGTTCTTATTGCTATTATTGCAAGCATTCCTGCATTGAATATTTTTTGTGAATTGCACATTTGTTGTGAATTGCATAATCAAAACTACATCCGTAGTATGCTATTGATATCCATAGCTATCATAACCATCATTTAAGGGCATGTCCCTAGTGAGTTGGGGGGAGTGGATTTGGAACCCAGATTTTCAGCCATCACGGATTACAGCTCTGGTTTCATGAGCGCATGAGGTGGCTCAGTGGAGAGGTCTGTAAAGTGTGTGGTTCCTGGTGGTCACAATAATGGGGGGTGTGTCAGTGCTTTAGCTGCTTGCCCCATCTCCATTACGGGAAGATAAGATATTTGTTATGCCAACATAGATCCCGCTAACCATCCTTAAGTTCCTCTCTATACAAATTCTAGAACTAGAACTGGTAATTCCATCCATCAACTAGAGCAGGGGTTGGCAAACTTTCTCGGATAAGGATCAGTCAGTAGATATTTTAGGATTTGAAGGCCACAGAATCTCTGTGTCAATGACTCAGGCTTGCCACTGTAGTGTGAAAGCAGCTGTCTTAGCTCAGGGAGCCATAACAAAATACTGTACACTTAAACAACAGGACTTTACTTCACACAGCTCTGGAGGCCGAGAAGTTCGAAATCAAGGTGCGGGACCCAGCTGGGTACCCCAGTAAGGGCTCTTTTCTTCCTGGCTTGTAGACCTCTGCCTTTTCTCTATGTCCCCACATGGCTGTGAGTAAGGGAGACAGAAAGAGAGGAAGGGAGAAAGAGAGAGAAAAAGAGAGAGAGAGAGAGAAAGTTCTCTCTCTAGTGCCTCTTTTTAGGGCAGAATTCTTATCACGAGGACCTCACCTTCATGACCTCATCTAAACCGAATTAGCTCCCCAAAACCTCTTTGTCAAATATCATATTAGGGGATTAGGACTTCAAGATCCGAAGTTTGGGGAGATACAGTTCAGTTCACAGCAGCAGCCAAAGATAATATGTAAATAAGTGAGCATAGTTGTGCTTTAGGAAAATTTTATCTACACAAACAGGTAGCTTCCATGGGCCTTAGTGTGTCAATTGCTGGGAAGGACAATGAGAATGCAAATACAATTCTCTCCCCCTTATATTAGAAATCATCTCTATTACTTGCCGCTCAGAGGTTATCATGCAATGGAAAATACCATACACGAGAGGTGGCTGCAGAAACAGGTCAATAAAATGCATGAGTGAGGCAAGGCTCCCGTGGCTGTTGAAGACCAGCGTTCACACCATACATAAGAGGGGCAGGGGCTCCTTGGCCTGGTTGCACACTGCCTTGGAATGCCAGCCCAGTGTTGCTTGGTCTGCATATTTTTTTTTCCCCAGAGAATCCAGAGGTGCAAATTTTTACACAAAACCACACTAGTTTTGTACCTAATTTGCTTCGGCTTTTTAAAAGATAACATGGTGAAACAATGCAAGTTTGATGAATGCCAGACTGATGAATCCAAGTGTGCTTGCTCTTGGTCCAAATGTTTATGAACTAAATGGAATGAGTTTATGAACTCTTGATCTCATGATAGTAGAAGCCTGAAAATTTTTTTTAATTTTTTTTTCAACGTTTATTTATTTTTGAGACAGAGAGAGACAGAGCATGAACAGGGGAGGGGCAGAGAGAGAGGGAGACACAGAATCTGAAACAGGAGAAGCCTGAAATTTTTACCTAAAGCTTGTAAATTTGGATAAGAAAAATTATTACATCTTAATTTTCTTTATGTTCTAAGTGAAATTTAGCTTTTCCTTCAATCATGAAGGTTGCTAACATACTACAGTAGTATTCGTATTATTAAATAGTATTATTTATAACTATTAGTATATATTAGTATTATTAAATAGTATTATTTATAATTATTAGTATATATTAATATTATTAAATAGTATTATTTCTTTACCAAAAGAACTCATAGATATTTTCATATTATATTGTACTTGTTGAAGTGTTTAGGCTCATCACTGCTTAATAATTATGGAAATTATTATAGACCTGCTACTAAGATGAGGTTATTGCGTTAAAAAAGCACAGATGACTATTTTTTGTGAATTCTTTTTTAATATTTTGATAACTGGACTTCAACATAATGTTTTTTTTTTCCATTTGCAATACTATATATTTTATTTTGTGCATTTAAAGCAACACAGGCTTCCCTAGACTGCTGGAGATCAAGAACTCCCACACGACAGTCAGAAACTGAACTAAGTTGAACGAAAGGACAGGTTGGTGTATTTTTCTCAATAATAAGAACACAATTCCATAGTTTTCAGTAAGTTTAAACACATTCAGAAAAGGCATGGAGAGCAACAGCGGAAGGTTGGCTCACTCGCTGACTTGGGTTATGTATTTATGTACTTAATTAAGTGAAGCTACAATTTCCTGGAATGGCAGAATGGTGTTTATTAATTTCCTTTTTAATGTTTATTTTTGAGAGAGAGAGAGAGAGCACACAAGTGAGACAGGGGCAGGAAGAGGGGGACAGAGGATCCAAAGTGGGCTCCGTGCTGACAGCAGCGAGTCTGATGTAGGGCTTGAATTCGCGAACTGATGACCTGAGCTAAAGTCGGATGCTCAACTGACTGAGCCACCCAGGTGCCCCAGACAAAATGGCGCTTATTAACTTGAGGACCAACCCTCAGGTCCAGGTCTGAAAAGGCAAGCGGCACACCCAGCACAGGTGATCTCTAAATTGTAAGGGATTTTAATCAGACTGTTGAAGCAATTCGTGCACTTCTGCTCATTCTGCCTAGTTGTGATGCAATGAAGTACTGTCTGTGTAAAAAGAGTTAACGTAGCAGGTGTGACTGCTGTGCTTCAGAAGACCTGCTTCTAGAGCAGGCTCTTGGCTGGCACCTGGGAACTCGGTTTCAGGAGGGTTCCCGTCAGGTTAATGGGTGAGAGTGGCTCACTGTGCCTACTCTGTTTATTCAAACAGTGTGGTCTCTGCTAAACATTTACTTATGGCCACATTAAGTGTGGTTGGGATTTTGAGTTGTTTCTAAATATTTCCTTCACTTTCAAGCTAGCATGAACATATTTTCCTCCAGACTGACTATTTGGATGAGTGAGGAGTTTTATTTGCTATTTTTGGTACCTTTTCTGAAAAGACCCTTTGACAAAGTGTGGCACAGAGAGTATTGGCTGGCTCAGTGTATATCAGTATGCATCCATCACGGCCCTACTATATACCTAGGCGGTCATGGAGATAAAAGGCCCAGTGCCTGCTCTCTAGGGGCCTGCCGTCTAGCAAGAGTCAAATAAATCCTAACAGAGCCCGACAAATGCTATGAGAGGATTACATTCAGGGTAGAGAGTGTGGGTGGGGGTCATAGAGGAGATGAATCCAACTCATCCCAGAGGAAGACACAGGGAGGGATTCCAGGAGGTGATGATGACATGACTGGCATTAGGATTTTATTTTATGTTATGTTATTTTATTTTATTTTATTTTATTTATTTTATTTTATTTCATTATTTTATATTTTAATTGTGACCGTTCATTTCTACTTATTTGTATATTTATTTAGAGAGCATGAGCGGGGGTGGGAGGCAGAGAGAGAATCTCAAGTAGGCTCCATAGCTCAGCACAGAGCCTGACTTGGGGCTCAGTCTCACCACCGTGAGATCATGATCTGAGCCAAAATCAAGAGTTGGATGCTTACTGACTGAGCCACCCAGGCACCCCAGGATTTCATTTTAAACGGAATAATATTCAAGAGGAAGGAATGATCTTGCAGACCCCCTAGTCCAATTTATTTTCTTTATGGATAAGAAAACTGAGACCCAGTGAATTAAGTGACTTGCTCAGGTTTGCTTAGCAAATAAGCATCAGGGCTGGGATGGGAATCCAAGTCCTTTGAATTCTATGCTGGTGGTATTTTTACTAGCTAGCCTAGTTTAAAAGCCTTGTGTCGAAGACTGTGAGTAAAATGCAATACTTGGCTGTGTTCATTTTTAACAGGGAAAAAGGAAGGTAGACAGCATGAGTTTGCCTGTGATTCGTAGACTGATTTTAGTGTTTTTCACATCATGATTAGGGATAAAACTAACAGCAGAGCAGAAAAACCAGGCTATCGGCACTGTTCAGAGTTGTGAACAGGATTCCCAGTCTCAGTGCGAGCCAATGTGTGTGGTGTGGCCACAGCGGGTGTGCCGCTTGCGTTGTGAAGGGTCTCATTTTTAGTAAAAGCATGGAACTTCCGACATATCAGTGTTGTTCAAGAAGTGTTACTGAACACGGTAAAATACTGCTTTGCTGAAAATACTATGTTTCTAATATACTCTCTGCTATCTTGTCAATACTTTTAAGAACTATACTGGCTGCCACCCCGTTAGTATAAACGTGTAAAAAAGGAAATTTCTCACATTAAACAAAACTCCTATTTTTTACACCTTTGTATTTTAAGTTACTTTCTTAAGAATTGAGCACTTTCACATTAGAAGTTATGAAAAAAAATACTGACAAGTTTCCTGCCAGAAGTGACATTTATTAGTACTAAAAATGTTTGTTGATTAAAAAGGGGGAAGAGGGGGAGGAAGGAAGAAAGATTGGAAAAAAGAAATAAAAGGACAACAAGTATTTTCATACAGAATTGGGAAAATCTGAGACCTGACTGACAGCAGGAAACAGACAGGGAATGAGCTGATACCGAGAACGATTCTTTGTTAGGAATGAGAACTAAGATAACCATGTGGTCAGTTCCAAAAAAAACAACTGGGAAGAGATCGCTAACTGAAATTTGAAAGGAAAGAAAAATAGTTAAGACCGAACAATGTGAATATAGTCCTAAAATTGTGCAATAAACTGGGCTTCCCTTTTAAAGGCCATGTCTATGGGACATCTGGGTGGTTCAGTGGTTAAGCAACCAACTCTTGATTTCGGCTCAGGTCATGATCTCACGATTCATGAGTTTGAGCCCCACATCGGGCTCCACACTGTAACAGTGTGGAGTCTGCTTGAGGTTCTTTCTCTCTCTCTGCTCCTCCCATGTGCTCTCTCTCAAAATAAATAAATAAACTTAATAAAATAATGTTTTTAAATACCATATCTATTATGTTAATGAGTAGAAACCCCTCTTGTGGTTCCAGATTGAGTGGTCATGGACAGAGAACTCATGTGTCTTTTCATTCCATGGCTCTGCTGACTTTATTGCTGGTGTCATGAAAATTTCTAAGCCAAACGATTCTAGAGAAATGTTTCCAGTACATCTACTATTATGATGGAGTGGATCTCCTTGGACCTTGATCAAAAGTGATGCCAAATTGGGGCGCCTGGGTGGCTCAGTTGGTTAAGCCACTCTGTCCCTCCCTTGCTTGCTCTGTCTCTCTCTCAAAAATAGATAAATAAACTTTAAAAAACTTAAAAAAAAAAAAAGTGATGCCAAACTGACACTTGCCCTTAGTTCTGGTCTCAAAGAAACATCTCTATGGTTGCCTTGGAGACCCATCTTGCTCCTAGTTTATGCTCCTTTTTACTGAACATCTGTATACCCCTTAGTTCAGACACAAGCTAATCCAAGACGTATTAACAGTATTAATTTATCCCTTGTATTAATCTGTTCAGAATGCCATAACAAAATAACACAGACTGGATGGTTAAACTGAAAGGTATTGTCTGACAGCCTTCAGGCTAGAAGTTCAAGACCAAAGTGCCAGCGAGGTTGGTGTCTGCTGAGAGTTCTGTCCTTGGGTTGTAGATGGCTGCCTTCTTGCTGTGTGCTCATATGGTCCTTCCTCTGTGAAGGAAGTCTCTGGTGTCTCTTCTTAATCCTGTTGGATCAGAGCCCCAACCTTATGACTTCATTTAACTATGATTGTTTCTTTAGAGGTCCCATTTTCGGAGACAGCCACACTGGGGGTTAGAGCTTAGATATATGATTTGGGAGGAGGACACAACAACCCTTTTTTTTTTTTTTTTTTTTAACGTTTATTTATTTTTTTTTTTTTGGGACAGAGAGAGAAAGAGCTTGAACGGGGGAGGGGCAGAGAGAGAGGGAGACACAGAATCAGAAACAGGCTCCAGGCTCTGAGCCATCAGCCCAGAGCCTGACGCGGGGCTCGAACTCACGGACCGCGAGATCGTGACCTGGCTGAAGTCGGCCGCTTAACCGACTGCGCCACCCAGGCGCCCCAGCTCTTTTTTTTTTTTAAATTAAATGTGAAGGAGTAACTTTGAGAAGTTTTCTAAAATCAAAACTTACAACTGAAATAGGTCTGGATTACTGGGGATATGCATCAGCATCAACATTCAGTACTGGCTGCTGTAACTTCTCGGCAATGCATAATTATCATTACTAGCAAAACGTTCTTGCCCTCCTACAGTGATTTAAGAAAGGATCCCATTTAAACTTAGAAAAATTTCCCCCCAAGAATGATGAATGCAAATTGTAAATTGGAAAAACAGAACATAAAAGTAGTTATCCCTTTCCTCCCATAAAACCAGGATCCTTTTCCTCAAATGGCAGTATTCTTAAGTAGAGAGTAACAGAAGCCAGCGGGCCATTTATGGGTGGCTAGAGCACCAATCCTGTATTTTAATATCACAGTGGAAAGAAATCGTGGGTTAGGGTCACTCATGCATTAGCACAGGCTCAGAACTCAGTAACTGTTTTTCTTTCCAAAAAGCATTCTTATCCTGGTGAATCCAGTGACACGGAATGTATTTTTTTCTTTGAGCAGTGAAGCATCTGTATAACAATTACCTTTTATAGACGGAAGACAGACTGGAATTGGATACTGAGCAGGCTTTGAGTACTTGGTGTACATGTGTTGCAGACTACATGTATTTCAGGGGTCAGTACTGGCATCTTTAAAGAAGTAGTCTAGGATTCTGATAAGGGGAGTTCCAACTCCACTATTTCCCCCCCCCTTTCTCCCACCCTGGTACATCAGCTGAACAAAATACGGGAGTATATTCTTTTCATATCCCTGCAAGCTCGTATCTAATTAAAAAGACATCACTAAAACACTGTCCACACTTGGAACAAAAGCTAATATGGTCTCCATAAAACTCTGAAGTATTCCAGAGAATCTGTGCTACTCTCATAGCACTGATTGTGGTACTTGGGTTTCCTATTTGCATGTTTGTTTTTTCAATTAAACAACGAGCTCCTTAAAGTAGGTATTTTTCTGTAATCTCTTTGCCATTGCCAATGACCAGAATAGTGCCTGCTGTGTAACTGAATGAATGAATCAGTGAATGAATGCAAAGTGAATCTGACATACTGGCCAGCATAGTTTTTATCATCACTGACTACAATAATCACTGTCATCCAGAAAAACAAATGATGCCCTTGACGATTTTGGCAGAGAGCCTTATGAAATAGGATTATGAAAAGGACCATTACGAATTAGTGTTAAATCACAATTAGAGCTAACTTCCAGCTGCAGTTTCTAACCATTTCTGCCTGCGGAGTCCACACAATGCCCCGTCTCTCTAGCACTTTCAGAAGACAGCAACGTTGACATCACTATTGCGTGAATTTAGATCACCTGATGCCAGGGGCTGTGCTTGTCAAAACAGTGCTTTCATCTCATTCAAAAGGACTTTAAAGAACAAACTTTTTTTTCTCGTTTCCCTTGTAGAATCTGCATACACCCTTGAGTGTGAGCAGAGAGCTACTATCTTAGCTGATCATCAGGATCGCAAATGCGTGTGAACTACTAGAAACACTGGCCATTTGGGGCGCCTGGGTGGCTCAGTCAGTTAAGCGGCCGACTTCGGCTCAGGTCATGATCTCGTGGTCCGTGAGTTCGAGCTCCACGTCGGACTCTGTGCTGACAGCTCAGAGCCTGGAGCTTGTTTCAGATTCTGTGTCTCCCTCTCTCTCTGACCCTCCCCCGTTCATGCTCTGTCTCTCTCTGTCTCAAAAATAAAATAAACGTTAAAAAAAATTTAAAAAATAGAAACACTGGCCATAGCCAGTACCCTGCGGCTTGTAGAAGTTTCACCTCCAAACTCATGTAGCTCTGTACCTTGCAATTCACACACCGCGGGCCTTGTCTCATTTGGGCTTCAAATCAACACTGGAGGGAAGTGAGCCAAGAGAGGTGAGGCGACTTGCTCCAGGCCACACAGCCAATCGCTGTTCTGAAGTTTCAGCCTCCAGTGTCTCAGCTTCAGGCTGGCGCTCACCCCGCTGATGGTGGTTGAAAGAGGCAGACTTTCAGCAATTCCAGAAGTTTATCATGTGCATTTAGAGGAAGCAGAGACTTAATTATGCAGTCTTTTGATTCCTTAAGCTGCTTCTATTTAGGGCCGTCTTGATCTGCTTCCAGACAGAATAAAAACTTTTCCACATTTAGCTCTCAGGACATAGGTTCACCGATCCCTCACTCTTCAGTAATACCTCCAAAACAGCTATTTAAGGACAGTGTTTCTCAAGTTTCAGAGTGGGGCTGAATTCAGTAAGTTACCAACATACTTGAAGGGAGATCATACTGTTTGATAGCTCCCCTTTTCAAAACTAGAGTTTATTTTTATTGCAAGAAAATATGTCTTCTAGTAATAAATGAGGGAATAAGCATTTAGTATAGTCAGAAGAGTATTTAACCTAAGAAATGATAAAGTTATAATTTTATAAATTATTTTTCTTGGGAATCCTCAAAGTAGCCAACAGTCCACTTGAAACATTTGATTTTATTTTAGGGCTGAATCCTGCCTTACAATAGTGCCTTTTAGGGGTGTCATAGCTGGATACCAGACTATTCATTTCCATGTGTCAACAACCACTTCTTAATTCTCAACAATTAATATTTGATGAAGGGGCCTCTGGAAGTACAGTGCTATATCACGCCATCTTCATTTGTAGGAAACCCCTCCTTTTGAATGAAAAAAAGCAAGGATTTCTGTTAAGACCGAGGGGCGCCTGGGTGGCTCAGTTGGTTAAGCGTCCCACTTCAGCTCAAGTAATGGTCTCACAGCTCTTGGGTTCGAGTCTCATGTCAAGCTCTGTGCTGACAGCTCAGAGCCCAGAGCCTGTTTCAGATTCTGTCTCCCTCCCTGCCCCTCCCCTGCTCACATTCTGTCACTGCCTCTCTCTCTCTCTCTCTCTCAAAAATAAACATTAAAACAAATTTAAAAAATATATTAAAACAGAAATGTACATAATATTTGTTTCCCTAATTTCTTTAGGTATTGATTTGAATTTTGAATATACACAATTTTTCCTATATTTGTTTCTTATGTATCTTTTTCCTTCTCTGTTATGGAAGAAGAAGTCAATGGATCACCTATGATTGTACACATAATATGTATATAATATAAAATATATACTATATAATAATAGGTATGTATTTTACATATGTGTGTATACACACACACACACATATATATATATATATATATATATATATATATATATATATAATGTTAACTTTGGATCTGTTCATGGATCAGTACTTTAGTATATTTTTAGGTAGAGCTCTTTGGGGGGGGGGGTTCCTCCCACCCAACCCCCAAGTTAACATCTAAATTTGATGATATAGTTTGTCCTTGTAGGAATTTCTTCCCATCAGTTTTTGAGCTTAATCCACTGATTCAGCTTCTTCTATTCTCTGAGGAACCTCAGAAAATATCGAGATCAATAGACGTGGATTCAAAAGGTTTCTGTGTTGATTCTAAGTAGTTTGTAACACTTTACAACAGATTTTGAAAGGCTTTTGGTTATCCAGAGGGGCGTTTTCAAGATGTTTACAGTGCCAAAAAAGTGAAATAAATATTATATTTAAAACATATCAATGTATGTAGAATAGGAAGCAGTTTAGAGCATTCTATACATTTTGCAAACAAACAAAAAAATAGAGATCTGCTCTGTGGTCAGGTTGAATTCTTAATAGTTAACGATTATGACCAAAATAGTATCTGTCTTCCTGGAATGTCCGTTTTTTTCCCCATCTGAAAGGTGCATTTAATAGATTTTGACATTCTAATCAAGTGATCTTTCCCCAAAGGAGTCAAATCAAGTCATTCTACTAAATAATCAGAGACACTCAGATGACCCAGCGAGGCTACAGTAATTTCTCCCAGAGAAAGTCATTCATTTTCTGCCTCTTCTTTCTGAATCAGGTTATACTTGATTTCACCCAACACTTTCAGAAGTTGACATTTGATGTCACTGGGGTTTGCGCTGTGTCCACAGTTTCATCCTTTAGAGAGCGTTGTCAATCTGCAGCGGTTCAGCAGAGGCTCCATCCCTCAGGAAACTCACAATCTGGAATGCAAATGGCAGGCTAAACATGGGAACTGCTCATTTTGCGTGCAGGAAGCAGCCAGGTTCCCCTAACAGCAGGGCACAGAGGTGATGCTGGGCACTGGACCCTGGCCAGGGATTTGCTTCCCTCTCTTACAGGTATTTTAGCAACTACTTTAAAGGTGGCTGTGAATGGCATCATAATCCCAGCATGTGAAATGGGTAATATGTAACACAGGTCCTTTGAAAGTTAGTTTCCCGTGGCAGGAAGATACATACCTCCTCCTGAGTGAGAAAATTAGTGTTTCCTAATGTTCGGAAATTCAGAGACTGGATGTCAGATGGCCTACTTAGCCATTATAGAGTGCACTGTTGCGTGGGGAAGGGCCTGTTGCACCAGAAAAAAGCAGGCACGAGAGATCAGATCCAGCCTTCTGGATTTATGATTCCATAAAGTGAGGCTGACTGCCGGCTTATGAATAGTAACATTTTCACACCTGACGGTCACCAAATGGCTTGTTAGAGAAATCCACTGGGAAGACTTTCTCCCCAGACTGCTTGGGAGTGGGAGTGGTGGTCTGGAGCAAAGAACAATGGCTGGCAGGGCCTCATTCCCTTTACTCTAAGGCAGCTGACTTCTCCCAAGAAGTCCACAAAGAAGGTCTTAACATGGATGTTCGCCCTGGTGAGAAAACTAGGAAAGCAGATTTGGATTTGGTGGCTTTGCCAGTCCGAAAAATCTCTCTCGTGGGGCTCCTAGGCCATTCTACTTGGCACATTCCTTTTAGAAGGGTGTTTTTAATTGTGAACCAGCAACTCTATGGAGGTTGACAACATTAATGAAGCTCAAACAATGAGAAAGAGACAGAGAGAAAGAGAGAGAGAGAGAGAGAGAGAGAGAGAGAGAGAGAGAAATCTTTAAAAATTCAAAGACGCATCAAGACAAGTCTGTCAGAAGAAAAGATTTGCAACACATGTAATTATATGAAAATGTATCGATGCTCGAGGGTAAGCTGGCTTTACTATAAACCAAACAGCATATAAGACACTTGAATTTAGAGTTTTGGAGTATATTTTATAAAACAAACATATCAATCTCCTTCTGGAAGCACAGGTGCCTCATGGTCTAATATCCATAGCCCAGAAATAAATTTGCCATTGATGCCATAGAACTTCAAACTATCCAAGTATTTTTTTCATTTTTTCCAAACTCTTTTCAGGAAAATGTGAGCAATTTAGAAAACTGCTACTTTCGATTTCAGAGAGTGGCAGGATTCAATAGCCAGGTGTGCTCCAGTGTGTCAAAGATGTAGCTGCTTAATTTTGGTTAAAGAAGATCAGAGATGTATTTAATATCTCACCAAAATAAAATCTATCTACTGTGAGTGACCTGGACTAGAATAAAGAAAAACTCTAACCATTTGTAGAGCAACAAAAGTGGTTATTTTAAATGGAGAGCAAGGGCAAAGATATTCCTTTGGTGAGATATAAAAAGACTCCTGGTCTCCAAACATTGTGAAAATATGGCACAGAAAAATCATCAAGATTTGGACAAATGGAAGACAAGTTGGGAAAAACTATATTATGAAACTTGAATTGCTATTTTATAAAAGAAACCAATCAATCACCTTATCCTGTGACTTCAGCTCCTTCCTTAAGGATCAGCTTTGCCCCCCCTTTCTCCATTCACCTCCTGCTCTCCAGCTGTATGGGATCTCTACTTTCTCTGTATCATTTTTTCAATATTTACTGTATGTTGCTTTGCAGGGTTACATGTATTGAATAGACGCCCTGTCTTCACACATTGACTGTTAGGCTGTTAAAGATAGAGAAATGGCTACTATCCCATATTTCCACCTGCTCTTTGTACTCTAGCACTCCAGTGACATTTTGTTGATTGAATAAGTAGCAATATTGCAGAGTTCACTGACTTAAAGCAAGGTGTGCTGCTTCCCTTTCTAGTAGTAGAGCCTGACACCCATGAGGAGTATGTCTGGAGAGGAAAGTAGCAGGAAAAGAGGTATCTGCTTTATATATTTTTTTAATTCTGATAACTGCTGGGCTCCTTTTGAATGTAGATTTCATAAGAATTTGCAAAAGTTACACTTTAGAGACATTAGAAAATTCTTTGGGGCATTAAACATAAAACATGTAGACTTGCCATTGGGTTACTGTGAGCAAATACATCTTAATTGGTTAAAATTTGTCCCAAAATAGTAAAGAGAAATGGCAATATTTGGGATTCTCCAGGAGGCACTTGAATTACTTCTTTGCTAGAAGTAGATGTTCAACTTAGAATAAATCTTTAGTTGTTTTGGTGAAGGAAAAAGGGGAAAGCATGTCCTAAACACATGGCTCCTTTGCTATTAAACAATTGGAGGTGGGAGAAGTGGGCCATAGCTTTCACCCAATTCAGAAATAAAAGTGATCTTATTGACACCCATAGGCAAAGGGCATCTATACTCTTTCCCAGGGAATGTTCTGACATCTCTCTTCGTAAGGACTAAAAAGCCAGCTTTGGGTTCAAGTGTATGATCTTGTGCACTCGGGTTTACTCACTATGCCTCTGTTTATGCATCTGTAAAATGAGATTAATGGTAGCCAATGAAGAGCCATGGAGTGCTTAAGTGCTAGGCACTTTTCTAAATGCAGAATATCTAGGAGTGAATAAACCAGATATGTTCCCTGTCCTCATGGGGTTCAGGATCTAGTGCCTGCCTCACAGAGTTGTTGGACTAAATGCATACAGACTATCCCACATGAGGTTTTAGTGGAAGTTAGCAGTGATGATGGCAGTGGTAATGGTGATGAAGACAGTGATAAGGATGTGTTTCATAAATGGCAATGCCAGACTGGTGCCCAAGATTCTCTCCCAAAATTCTAATGGGAAGAGAAGTTCAGTATTGTCTCAGTATTGGGTCTGTCACTGGTGCTAAGAAAGTAAGAGAAATGATAACAAAGTACCTGGATCTAATCATCTCTGTAGAAGATAGAACCCTCCTCTTATAAACAAAATCCAATAGGTAATGACAAGGAATTCCATATGCAACAGTGAAATAGGCTGAGAATTGCAGAAATAAACATTTCTACACTTGCCCAGAATAATGTTGATTTTTCCCAAAGGAAAGGCTTACTTTCTTCTGTTAACACAAAACAATATCTCCCTCCACCTCTTTCTAAACTCCACACATTCAGCATAACTTCTGTTACGAGTAAACTCCCCACTGTGGTCTCTAACATTTGATGAAATTATTTGGTGAATGATACATATTAAGAAAACAGACAGGGGTTGAATGTCAAGTCCAGATCTTGCCACTTTTTGCTCATGGATTGCATTTCTCTAACCTAGGTTAATAAGCAGCGTCCATGCTCCCCTTTGTTGTGCATGCTAAGATTAGCGTTAGCCAATTTAATTTGATCTAAAAACTTGCACTTTAACTATAGGTTCTAAACTTATCCTAAATGACATCTATTGAGTTTGTCTGAGTATTCTGCTTTCCATTGAAATAGTCCTCCCCACCTTGCCCCCGTGGCTATAGAAACAGTTATTTACATAAATGTGTTTGCCTTAATGGGTGACACTCAGGGGATGCATTGGGGAAAATGGAAAAAAAGCTTTCCAATCTGTGCCTACTATTAACCCAGTAGTTTTGTAAACCAAGAGCTCGGTTCATTCTTTTATTTAGAATGTGAGGCTAAATTTGCATTGAACTTTTAGAAGTGAAAGGCAACTACATTTCCTTTCATAAAATTTTCATTTCACCTGCTCTTAACATTAGGACATCTCTGAAGGACTGACTTAAAAAACAATACTAGTTGTATCCATTCATCTGCTCAGGAGAGAACACAATAAAGAAAGGCCACTGGTAATGTGACGAAAGAGAAATATTGCTTGAACAAGCTCATTCCACTAGTCAAATTTGTCAAAGAAAAGGTGAGCTAATATCATTCCTTTTTATAATATTCTCTGCAAGAAAAAGTTGCTCATTTTATTCATGCTTGACATTTCATAGTAAAGGTAACATTCATTTTTAATGAAAAATATTCCACAGGATTATTAATTAAAGGGAATGCAGGAAGAGAGATCTGTCATTTAAAAAGAGAGCAACTCATGAATGAGAGAAAGTCTCCAGTCAAAAATGCAGCTCAGTGAACTTCTCTCAGGATTGCTGGCTGGCTGGGCACCAGTGTGACCCTCACCCTCTATCCTGGATGGCACCCATGTCATCTGGGCATGGGTTCTTTTGCATCAGAGCTTTGGTAAACTTGGAGTTCTAGCCCCTTTAGCTTATTGCTTGAATCTTTGATTATACTTCTTATTTTGGGCCCATTGTTCTCACCAAATTGTAAACTACTTGAGGTCAAAGATTGTGAATAATGTAATCATAGCACTTAGAGGAGAATTTTGTGCTGTACAGTTCAAAAAACGTTTGGCAGGAGAGTGCATCAATATTTGAGTGCCTCCTATTTACAAGAGGACTGAATATAGTTATTATTACATGGATTTATGTTCCCCTAGCATAAATAATATCTGTAAGAAGGGGTTAAAGAGGTTAGAGTTGTTTAATTTGTTGAAGAGAAGTTAATGCTATAAAAAAATCTGGAACATAGCAAGGTCATGAGAAATTGTAACACATATTTTCCCTTTGATGAGGTCATACTTCCTTCCCACCTCCTGGAACTTCCAGTCTTTCCTCTCTCCCCACTCCCTACACCTTCTTCTCCACACAGCTCTCTGGAGCTTAGAAATAGCCACTCTTTGGCCAAGTTTGATATCTATCTTTTGAGGCATTGTGGAAGTGCAAGAGATCATACAGCATCCTTATGTTCAGCCCATATTTGGAACCAACTGAGAGATCAAAATACGACGATTATTACTAAGGAAGCTGATGGGAGGATATGGGTTTAGGGCTTTATCAAGTGGACTTTATGCCATGTTAGCCCTGAGCCAGGCATATTTACTGTCTAGACACTGGTCTGGCTGGGAAACCAAAGCTCTTTCCCAACCAGGGAACCTGCTCTGATACACTCATGCCTCCGTCCATAGGCCAAAATGCCCCCTCTTTGCAGGAAGGACTCCTTAAAAGGGGAGAGGAAATGGACAGGCTCCAACTTCTTTTTCCAACCTCATGAAGCAGAGACATCACTCCTTTTCTAGGGAGAAGGAAGTGAAAGATGGAGGAAAATGTTAGGAATATTTGCCTTGTAGAAGTCCCTTCATTTGGATACATACTTATTCTCCCCTAGTGAGTGCAAGTGGAATCACAGTACTTATGAATCATTTATAATATACAGGCATAACATACATATGCATAAAATGTATAACATTTATAACATGTATGACATTTATATATATTTGTAACATATAAAATTTATAGCAGATACATATAAACATAAAACTCACATATGGGTATATAACACAAGTATTTTATAGTATAATACATACATTACATATTACATATGTGTATTTACACTCTAAAAGATCATTCAATTTCTACCAGTGGAATTTCAGGCAAAGAGATTATGACATGAAGGATTGCAGGTAACGCGGAGGAGATGCCATGGGGCCATGATCATTTTGGGGGATGATTTAGATCAGACCATACAGGAAAGTGAGGATTGTGGATTAAGTACACCAGAATCACTTGGATGTTTAATCAAGTTGCAGGTTTTTGGGTCCCACTTCAGACACTAAACCATAGTTAGCAGGTTTGGGGGTTAAGGATTCACTCCAGGTGATCCATGTGGACAGCAGGATTGGGAAGCTATTGCCAAAGCAGAAACTGTCTGACCTTAAAGTGTGTAGGGGATTGCAATCCGCTTTTGTGGTCACCTATTCTCCCTTGAAGGAGAGAATGCCTCATCCACAAGGTGAATTATTTAGATTATGGATGAAGCTATCTTGGCAATAAGGGTGACCAAGGAAATAGCTGCTCTGTATGGAAATTGTGAATACTCTGAAACGTGTAGCATTTTCTACCTAGAGATTCCCGACATTTACATCCATGCTGCGACATATGATGCATATAGGAGGCAGGGCTGGTATTATCCAGTCAGCCTGTCTTCTTACGGACCCCTGTAATGAATATCCTCGCCCCTCACCAACATTCAACTCCCAATCAGCCTTTATCCTGAGGGTCTCTCTGGCCCCTTGCCTCTAATCAAAGTCTCTTTCCAAGGATTGTTTAAATAAAAATAAATAAAATATATGTGATTGGTTCTCTGAATGTTTTAAACCATATATCACATAGATATTAAATTTATACTTGTTTAGAGAGCTGATGAACTCGGTACTTTTGAACACCCCATACAGTGTTAGATATTCTAAGGAAATACTGCTTTTGTTGAAAAGCCAGTTTCAACTTAACATTGATTATAGGTTAAAGTTCCCTTTACTAGGATGACAACCTCTTGTAATGTGAGGACAGCATGTTATTCTTTAGAAGTAATGTGGCTGCTGTTCTGTCTGGGACCAGACCGGCCTGAAGATGGGGGGACAGGTGACATTTTGAGACTTTCCACTTCTTGAGCTTGTGATCTACATAGACAAGCTGAATAACCTGCCACTGACTTCATTTGCTGTACAAGATAACTTCTGTGCATTAAAAGCCTGGAGCTTTGACCTTCACTCTTGCGGGCAACTTGTGTGATGTCAGTGTCTTACAGGGCAGCGAAATGGTGAAGAACTCCCTCTGCTAGACTACAGTCAAAACAACATGGAGAGGCAAAGCCTAAATTGTAGAAGCCTGCGGATATGTTCTTAGAAGGACACATCCTTTACATTCTCCCTGGTGTCTCTTCCCACTTTCCTTCTTTGTCCCTTTCTTACACCTTTTGGATTAGAGGGTGTTCTGAAAGTTACGATGTTTTACCTGAAGTTTTTCAAAGCTTCTGATTCTCCAGCCCATGGAAATAAGCATATGGTGTGGAATGAAAGTTCCTGCTGTTTTAGCCATTTCAAATCAGAGAAGCTTTTCTCAGAGGCCTCTGAATGATTGATTTGGTGAGTGATTGGCCATGGTTCCTGGCCATAGTGTGAAGCTTGGTGCCAATTGTCAAGAAGTGAGTTTTCGTTTCGCTTTTCTACTTGTTATTTCAGAGTATATTAACTCATGTGGTTATGCGTCCTTTCCCAAAGATCTGGCCAAGATATGAAAAGCTCTTTTTGTCATTGTTTAATATCTCAAACCATAATAAGTCCCCCCCCCCTTTCTCTCTCTCATTTGTTTTTAATTGATTTGATGTCAGGAAGTCCACTGGCAGTATTCTGAGCCTATTTGTGATAATATGGGAAAAATTATTGAGTAGGAATTAGAAAATCTAGATGTAAGTAACATTTCTTACTTCTTTCCTTGGGTGACCACCTTAATCTCTTGTGCCTCCATTTGATTATCTTTAAAATTGGAATAATTATAACCTCTGACACCTCCACAATTACAGGTTAGAAAACTATTGAAAATGCAGTTTCTTACATTACTTCTTCAGGAAACATATCATTGTCTGCATTTTATAGACGAGGAAACCAAGTCTTGGAGAGCAGGTAACCTGCTAAGATCCCTCAATGTTAAATGGTACAATAATAGTCTTGGAAACCAAACCCAAATATTCAGAAAGTTACTAATTTTGCTTTAACGAATATGTCCCTTACAGAGCTCATGGAATTATTGGGAGTAGTAAGGATAGTAATAGCAAAGGGCTTTTAAAAAAAATCAATACAAATGTGTATTAATATGTAATAAAGGAGAATTCTCTTTACCAAAGAAATCCTTCACTATTCTTACTTTTCTCTTTAGTTCCTTGAAGTTAGAGAGTTTAAAGTTGATACAGAATAAATAAATATAGAGGCAAACCTTTGGATGGCAGTTCAAGAACTTAACTTAATTCCTTATTGCTTTAGTGTCTAGCCATTCCAAACCAGGTCAGGGCTGTTTCTTGCCTCTTACATGGCGGGGGGGAAGACTGCACTGACAACTCCTGATTATACATGGTACTATGCAAACAGCTTTTCTCTATCTGGATAAGAGAGCTTTCTTTCAAAACCTACACCATTCAGCAAATCTCTAGTGACTTCCACAGCTGTGCTCAGGAGAAACATTATTGTTAAAATAAACAAATGCCTGTTATTGTTCACCATGAAGCCACCAAGAATTATCCATGTGAGGAAACAATTTCTTTGCAGATCGAGCCCTGCTGTTCACAGCTTCTGTCCTTGTGATTTTTGATGACGGCCTCATATTTGAGCCACTCTATTTTCTTTGACTGCAATGTCCCAATGCATATATCCTATTCCTCCTGAGTGGCAATCACTCAAGCTTTTCATTGCATCTTATCTACTGTGGAGGATGGCTGCTTAGCTCCTCAAGATGCTCCCCAATATGTGAATTTCATGTATATCAGGTATACATGAAGTATACCCTCCAAATCTGTTGGGGATTAGCATGTTTTTGCATGATGTGGTGGTAGATGGAAACAGATGCGTTGACTTATATAAATTAAAAAAAAACTGCAAGTTTGGATGTTGTAAGTTCTATGTTCAGCTTGGGTGGTGTTGTCCGCCACCAGCATGGTGTTGCAATGGAATATAGAGCTTCCTGAAGACAAAGAGACTGCTATAGATTAAATGTTTGTGTCCGCCAGCCCCTAAAATTCATATGTTGAAATCCCAACCCTAAGGTGATGGTATGAGGAGGTAGGGCTTTGGGGAGGTAAACAGGTTGTAAGAACACAGCCGTCATGAACAGGATTAGTGCCTTATAAAAGAGGCCTGGAAAGATCCCTTTGCCTTGTGCTCTGTGAGGGCACAGAGAGAAGGCACCCTCTGTGAACTGGAAAACAGCTCTTCACCAGACACTGAATCTGCTGCGCATGGTTTTGGTCTCCTCAGCCTCCAGAATGGGGAGAAATAAATTTCTGCTACTGATAAGCCACTCAGTTGATAATATTTTTGTCATACCAGTCGCAGCAGACTAAGAGATCCACATCTAACCAACAGATATGTATTGAGTGACTGCTAGGTGACAAAAAGTTGAAATGGAATAAAAAAAAATAATAATGAAGTGAAAACCCTCTTCTTGGCATCAGTCTCATTCTGGGAATTAAATTGCCGAGATACAGGGTGGAGTATTTATATAGAATGCATCCAGAGATTTGATCCTCTGTGGACACAGGCAACATAGCAAATACAGGTTAAGGGGCCATCCCAGCCTCCAGCTGGAGGTCTGCCTGTAAAGGCAAGTTTGTGTTTTGGTACTGATTTCTAACTTTCACCTTGAAAGATGAAGCAGGGAATCTTGGAGTGCTGCAAGCAGTATTTTTCCACCCAGGCTGCACAGTAGAATCATTCTGGGAGCTTTGGAAAAAAAGTCTGATGCTAAGCCTCATCCTGGAGATTCTAATTTAAATTGGTTTGGGACAAGGCATAGGTATCCTTTGCTTTCTTTCTTTTTTTTTAAATGTTCTCTGAGTGATTTTAATGTGCAGCCAGGGTTGAAAATTATTGTACTAGATCAGTGATTCTAAAATGGTGTACAAAATCACCCAGGGCGGGGGTGGGGGGACATTGGTTAAAATTTAGATTCCTGGGACGGACCTTCAAAAATTCTGATTTGGTTGGTTTGAAGTGGGACCCAGGAATCTACCCTAAATGATTATAATTTGCATGCTTCTTGGAAAACACTTTGAAAAACACCACTTGTGAGCTTTAAGTATTTGTAATGTCATTGGCTGTTTTATGGGAACCAGACTAGAGATTTCAATTCACTAAAAATGAGTATCTACAGTCATCCCTCTCAGATAGCTCAAGGAAATGAATGTAGCACTTATTCCTTCTTATTTTTAAAAAATCTTCCCCTCTCCTTCGTCTATAAAATTAGATATTTTTTGTATAAGAGCTTCTCACCTTTTCAGCACAGACTCAGTCTATGAAATTATTAAGAGTTCTGCTTGCAGTTTTCATAAAAAATTAATTGAATTATTTTTATTAACTTTATTTAGAATTTTTACTTAACTCATTTAATGCTAACTTAGTTTTATTAAAGTCGATAATAAAGTCTAAGAGAAATGAAGATCATTCAGAAATTTCAAATAAGTTGAATCATACTATAAGATACTTTGTGCTTTTTTGCCACTTGTGACTAGCTATTTTAAAGCTTCTAAAATATGTTGTACACTTTTCATGACACCAGTTTCAATATATTATTTCATTTAATCCTACAAAACCTTTGAGGAAGATACTACCATTCCATTTTATTAGCCAGAAAACTGAGATCCATAGAGGCTAAGACAAGGTTGATCCTCTAATAAGCAGCAGAAATGGAATTTATACCCCAGGGTCTTTGAGGCCAGTGGTCTTTTCTTATACTAAACTGTCTTTAGCTACAGAAAATTTTTGCAGAATTGGCAACTTACAGTGATTTTCATTGAAACCACTGGTGCTATTCTTTGTTTGCATAGATATTTACTAAAACACAGTTGTAGAGGCTATTGTAAAATAAAAGCAAAAACCAAAGCTGTATTACTGCCTAAAAGTTTTAGCCAAAAGTTTTACTCACTTTCTCCTTCTCTGTCTCTGACAATACATTAAAAAAATAATAATCATTCTAAGTAAGCTATAGATACCACTCATGTGGGTGTATCCTCTCCGTGCCTTATGTTATCACTGGGTGAGAACTCAGGTCCTACAAGACACCAGAGGAGATACAAGAGCTTTTACAATCCAAAATCTGGATAACTCAATCTTATTTTAACAGAAAGTTGGCTTGGTATGTTCAGTTCATTAAAAGAATTGATTCATGGTGTGCCAGCATTTCTCTATCTACAGAGCCTGTACCATATTAGAGGGTCACTCCATCTGCACCATCATGAGTTTTCCCTAAAAGCTTTTCTCCCGCCCAATCTAGCCTATTAGTAGAGCAGGTCCTTGTATCCTCAGTCAGCCTCTCATCTGAAAATATAATACAGGTTTGTTTTTTTCCTCCTACATCTGAAGCATTAAGTACCGTAGGAAACTTATTAAGGAATAGATGCAAACCGCTTCATCTATCAGGACATTTTTTTTTTTTTTTTTTTTTTTTTGCTGGGAGAGCTCTATCATGAGTCCTCCTCATCTAGCAGTCGATATAATAGTGTAAGATTATATATAATGCCCTTAAAAATGTAAGAGGGGTGTCATTTATAAGCATTTCCCTCTTTTTTTTATACTCAAAGAAATCAAGGCATATGTTTCAATGACATCCACTTGTCCACTTAAAAATAAGATGTTTCTGGAAATTAGCACATTAAGTTTAGTGAAGTAGGTAATGGAAGCCAGAAATAAGAATAGTGACAGCTTCCCAAGAGTTCTTTGTTTTAAGAGCTCATCAGTCTGTTTTGCCGTAAAGAGAGAGGGGGAAGGAATTATATATTAGTGCATATTAATTCCATTCGTAGTCAGTATTATCCAAAAGTGATTCCTTGACACTAAACAACCAGCTGTGTAACGTAGAGTTGACTAAACTTCATATCCACCTCCCTATTAAATATCTTTTATTTTATGCATAACTTGTCAGAATACATGAATAACAAAATAAGCTTAATAAAAATAAACGAAGGAAGAAAATCAAATGAAGTGCAAACATAGGGATGTTATCCTTTTGGGATTACATCTGTTAATTGTCATGTTCTTCTCTGAACTAGCTTCACAGACCAGGAAGGCTTTTTCAGAGAGGGGGGAGAGCAAGGGGCAAACCTAGGTGCCATGTTAGAAAGTCAGCAGGGGAACAAAATGGGCTGGTGGCTGTGAGCAAGAGAGCAATAGATTAAGTAGTAGGGATCTCCCTCTATCTGACCAGCGAGGCAAGAGATCCAATAGTATTCTCGTTATTGAGTTTCTGAGATTAAGTAAAACAAATAAACACATACACACCCAAAGACGGACAATGGACAGATAGTAGATGATGATAAGTATTGTGTGTTTCTATACTCAAGTATATTCTTACAGTCCACATACACACCTTTTGTTATTGTGGCCCCACGGTCATTTAACAAAGGTGTGTTGATATCTTAGGCCATTCAATCACAGACTGCTGCTTGATCTTTACTCTCCTGTTGGTTTGATCAGATCTGATGTGTTTAAATGTGTGATCTCTAGGAATGGAAAGAAGCTTAACTATCTACATGGTAGGTTTGTCTGTCAAGAGAAAAGATTCTTAATGCTGCTGATTCAGGTGTTAAAACATCCCCATCCCACCCCTCCAAAAACACCATCTTACTTGCCTAAAAGTTAATTATGTTCTGTGTTTGGAGGCTATTATAAAATACCATTAAACTGTTGTTGTAAATCAAAGATAATGTTCTATTGGCAATCCTTGAGATACACAGCAAACTTTTCCTTCAATTCTTCAAGCTACCTGCAGGTTTATATGACAAAGAGAAACACTCGAATCTGATGCCCTGGGTCTACAGGAGCATAAATCTTTGTTGAGTTGTAATGTTTGTGCAGGACTTTCTCATATAAATATTTCAGTCTGTACAACAGTGCTGTGATTGCAGCTGGCAAGACTTTGGGATTTATAGTTTCAGTGGGTCACAGAACTCTGTATCAAAAGTTTTCTCTATTAAGTTGGCAAATGTTGATATTCAGTAGAGAGTATCTTAGACATTCTCCAACACATTGACATATAATTTCTTGTTTTTCAAATGTTGTGTTATATTAGCACCACCCTCAAAACTTTCCAAGAACTGCTAAATGCCCTGGCACAAAAAAGGAAAAAATTCTCTGCACAAGTAGTCTCATCATTTTGACTGGAGAGTCTGCAGGCTTTGAAGAATTCTATTAAACTTGAAAACGATTAAAAATATTTCATGTCCTGGACAATGTGTACTATTGAGGGAAGTTTTAAAAATTTTTATCAGAATCCTCCCCTCCCCAAATATGTAATTCTCAAAAAATTGAACACTTCTTCAGATTTAATAAGGAAAGCCACATACCACTGTCTTTGTGCACCATACTACAATTTGTATCAGAGGGAAAGTTTACCAGTGACATTATTAATTTCCACAGAATAAGGATGACTCCTGAGGGGCACCTGGGTGGCTCAGTCGGTTAAGTGTCCGACTTCGGCTCAGGTCATGATCTCACGGTTCGTGAGTTCGAGCCCCACGTCGGGCTCTGTGCTGACAGCTCAGAGCCTGGAGCCTGCTTCGGATTCTGTGTCTCCCTCTCTCTGTGCCCCTCCTCTGTTCATGCTCTGTCTCTCTCTGTCTCAAAAATAAATAAAACATTAAAAAAAAAAAAGAAAAAGAAAAAGGATGACTCCTGAATAACCATGTTGCCCTTAAAAACCTACTTAACAGATAAAGTCATCGCATATCTGTCTAAATTCTTTTCGAAACTTTTGCTGCTCTTGTCCCATTATTCCCTCTGCCTTGCACGCCCCAACGTCCTCTTCACACTTGTCTTCCTGCTGAAGTCTTTTAAGACCTAATTAAAATAGCACCATTTCTAAAAAATTTTTCAGATGACCTCAGTTTCCCTCCTTCATAATGTATTTTTTAATTTTTATTTGTTTTTGAGAGAAAGTGTGTGAGCAAGGGAGGAGCAGACAGAGGGTGGGACAGAGGATCCGACTCTGCGCTGACAGCAGTGAGCCTGATGCGGGTCTTGAACGACGAACTGCAAGATCATAATATTGGACGCTCAACCGACTGAGCCACCCGGGTGCCCCCGCAATGTACTTTTTTATGTGTGCATTCCTTTTATTGAAGAGCCTCTTATAGTTTGATTTGTATTGAGGTTCTAAATGGCTGTATGTTCCTAACTAGACTGCACATTACTTTAAAAGAGAGAGACCAGGTTTCATTTATCATTGCTCATTCCATTAGGCACTGTGCTTGGCCCTCAGTATATATTTGAGAAATGCTTCCTATTTAACTGTTTGATAGATGGTAAGTTGATTCCGGATGTCTTAAGTATGTCTTAAGTATGATCGTAGGATCCAATAGGGAGATGGACACAAACTGCACATTATTCATGGAATACTTACTTGGCAGGGGCATTCTTAGCATGTATACATCATAGTGGGCAAGGTAAATTAAAGGAACCACAATATGATACTTTAAAATACTTTCTCTGCTCTTTTTAAATGAAGTGATACACTCTCAGTCAATAATACTGAGTCTCATTCACTTTATAATGAGCTCTTTGTGGCACCAAGAAAGCTTAAATGTCCTGGGCTCTTAAGTATTTTGCTATATTTGCAAGCATGTTTAGTAACTCTTAGCAAGTAATAGCTATTAGTAATGAACGTTGCACTTTGCAGCTCCCACTTTTTAAAAATCTTTAAGCAATGCTTGACAAGGATTCCTTTTCTTGTTCTTTTCTTAGAACCTATTTTCAGTAAGTCTGACTTCTCAACAATTAAGAATGTCATCTTTTATTAATTACCTCAACACACGGAATCACTTCCATTCTATAAAACTTTGAATAGATTTATTTTAATAATAGCTAATATTTATATAACAGTGTAAAGATTACAGATGTAATTTTATATGCATCATCCAAGCTGACCCTCAGAACAACACTGTGAGATAGACAAAAGAGATTTTATTCTCTTCATTTTCACAAATGAATAAATAGACTCAGAAGCAACTAACCCCAGGCCATTTACCCCTAGTAAGTGATTCAGTGGGGGTACAGGCCCCAGGAATTCCTTCTTCAGTGGCAGTCAGTATTCATTCTACTACTTTGTGCTATCTTTAAGGTATAAGGGATAATTTATTCACTCAACAGATCAACCTTATGCATTTTTTATGTTCCAGATTCTGTGTGTCCCAGGCACTCAGCATACCTCAGTGAGCAAACAAATGTATCAAGTCTTTGTTAAGATTAAATTCATGTTGGGAAAGCAATGACAAAAGTAAATACTATATACAGTATATTAGATGGTGGTGATCACTGTGCAGGAAAATCAAGCAAGGGAAGGGAGTAGGGCATTTGCAGGGAGCTGCAAAGCAATTGTCTACAGGATAATCAGGCCTCATCACAAAAGGGATGCTTGAGCACAAACCTAAGAGAGATGAAGAAGCCGGGCTTATGGATATCTAGGGGATACGTGCAGAGGAAACAGCAAGTGCAAAGGCCCTGAGACAGGAGTTTTCTTGGCATGTGTGAGGGAAGAAAGCAGGCCAGTGGGGCTGGACTGGGGTAAGCAAGGGGAGACTAGCAGGAGATAAAGTCAGAAGGTGAAGAGTTGTAGAGTCCACTGTAAGGACTTTGGTTTCTATTCTGAATAAGATGGGAAGACACTGGAGGATTTTAGTGGAAGACTAATATGGCACCATGTACATTCTGAAGGCTTCACTCTTGCTTCCACCTTCTATTTTGAGAATGGATAACTGAAGTGGAGTGGGGTGGAGAGGGAGAAGTGCAGAGTAAGAGACGAGCGGGGAGGCTTTGCAACCCCCGGGTGCTGGTGGCCACAGTGCCATGTTAGGGCTGCTTTAACAAAGCACCAAAAACCTTACAACAGGAATGTATTGTCTCACAGCTCTGGAGGCCTAAAGTCTTAAATCAAGGCGTCAGCAGGGCTCAAGTGTGTCTTACAGCTCTGATGAGAATCCCTCCTTGCCTCTTCCAGCTTCTGTTGTTGGCCAGCAACCACTGGTGCTCCTTGGCCCGCAGATGCGGCCCTCCAGGCACATGGCCATCTCCTCCCTGCAGTTTTTCACATCTTTCCACTGTGCACGTCTGTCTCTGTCTAAATTTCCCCTTTTTATAAGGACACCAGTCATACTGGATTAATGTCCATCCTAAAGACCTCATTTTAATTTGATTACTTCTGTAAAGACTCTCCTCCCAAATGAAGTCACATTCTGAGGTACTGGGGCTTAGCGCATCAGCATATCTTTTTGATGGACACAAACCTGTAACAGTGGCTTAGACTACAGTGGTGTGAGCAGAAGTAATGAGCAATAGTATTTACTGACTAATTGGAATACATATAGATATATGGATATATACATATATTTATATATGTATATAAATATGTATATAATTATATATGTATATAAATAAATGTATACATATATACATACATATATAATTATATATGTATATAAATAAATATATATGTATATAATTATATATGTATATAAACATGTATATAATATGTACATGTACGTGTATATATTTATATATGTATATATCCATATATCTATATTTCTGTATCTATATCTATATCTATAGCTATCTGTATCTATATCATCTATATCTATATCTATATACACACATAGAGACAGAGAAAGAGTATAGAGTATAGCACAGTGATTCCTACGAGTGCTAATTAGTAGCTATGATTTTGTTGTTAATATTGTTATTATGGTTAGATGATCATAGTACCAACAATACTTGTCTGAATGAGACAAGTATATCCCTCTCCTCAGTTCAAGGGGTCTCTAGGGTAACAGCTACAGTCCTGAGCCGTCTTGCCTCACTGTTGTCCACGGTCTGTTCTGCCCTGTAATCTGGGTCACTGTCATTCCCGTGCCCACCCAAGTCACTTCCTGATTACAATTGTAGTTCCATCATTCTTGTCACCTCTTTATGTCACCAACATAGATTTGATTATACCAACGCTTCTTCTTTTTTTTAAAGTTTATGTATTTATTATGAGAGAGAAAGAGAGAGAGAGCACAAGCAGGACAGGGGCAGAGAAAGGAGGAGAGAGAGGGAATCCCAAGCAGGCTCCACACTGTAAGTGCAGAGCCTGACGCAGGGCTCGAACTCACAAACCGTGAGATCATGACCTGAGCCAAAATCAAGAGTCGGACGCTTATCCGACTGAGGCACCCCCAACTCTTCCTTTTGATCCCACAGGAAACTGTGGTCTACAATTGTTAGAAGGTGACCAAGTCATCTTCCCTGCCTTAGAGCACTTTAGGTTTAATGAGGTAGAGAGAGATGCAAACAGATATTTTCAATACTCTATCTTAAATTCTCTGAGAGACTTGAAGGTATTCTGGGAGCCCAAGCGTGGACACTTACAAGTAGGAGGATAGTGGGGAAGGCATGATGCTAGCAGAAGAGGGGGGTGGGATAGGAGGGGCAAGAGGACAGGCTTCCTAGGAAAGAATGGTGCTACACTAAAGCACTGAGGACACAGTCAAATTACATGATCAAGAGCATTTTGGTAAGAAAGACAGAGTTCAAAATGCATGGAAGCATAGCATGTAATGACTTGAACTAGGACAGATAAGCAATTTGGCATTAATAAAACATAACAGGCCTGATAGTTTCAGCTGCTGAGACTAAAGATATAGGTAGGGAACAGGGCAGGAAGAAAGCACCCGTGTGCCTTGAAAGAGCTCAAACTAGAGCTATTAAAGGTATTAAGCAGTGGAATGACATGATCATATTTTCACTTTAGAAATATCTCTATGGTGCAAGTATGAATGATAATTTTCTTTATTTTTTTTTTATTTAAAAAAATTTTTTTTTCAACTTTTATTTATTTTTGGGACAGAGAGAGACACAGCATGAACGGGGGAGGGGCAGAGAGAGAGGGAGACACAGAATTGGAAACAGGCTCCAGGCTCTGAGCCATCAGCCCAGAGCCCGACGCAGGGCTCGAACCCACGGACCGCGAGATCGTGACCTGGCTGAAGTCGGACGCTTAACCGACTGCGCCACCCAGGCGCCCCGAATGATAATTTTCAATGAATCATGACTGGAAGCTGATATGGTGGGGTGTGGGGAAGAGAGATGAGTCTAGGATGACTCTTATGATTGAATAAATGGAGTCATTAGCCTAGCAGAAAACAGAAGTAGGCATAGTTCTGAGGCATAGTATAACGATTTGAGTATCAGCCATGCTGAGTTTGAAGTGTCATCAGATAGTTGTGTCAACATGTAGATAGCTAGATTCAGACAGTGTCGGGTATGCTTGATGTCTTGAGAGTGGAAAAATTCACTTAGGAAAAGCATATAATGTTAAAAGACCATTGGGCCAAGGACTGAAATAGGGGGAGCATTAGTGTTAAAGACTTAATAGTAAGAGGAAACCATTAGTGACATAAAAAGGGAATGACTAGACGAATGGAGTGTCCAGCAGTATAAAATGTAGAAAAAAATGTTCAGTAAAGTATCAACTGAAGAATGACCACTAGATTTGTATATGTGGGGGTTAATAATAGTGGCCAGAGAGAAAGAAAATAGTTTTAGTGTAGGGATGATGGAACAAGAGCTAAAATGTGTGGGTTGGTGACTGAATAAGAGGTGTGCAAGTATTATCTACATAAACTATGTTTTCAAGAAAATTGTATCAGACTGGGACCCAGCAGGAAATAAATGGCAGACTTTTACTGGGTAATTTGAGGAGGCTAAATAATAGGTTTATATATAAAGTGAGCAACTGCTCACAGTTTCTAAATATAAGGGATAATGCTACCCATCGGTTGTTTATATCACACCATTACCATCCATTGGCCAAAAGAGATAAGATGAAGGAGAGAGAGGAGGGTAAGGAGGTGGTGGTGGGGAGAAATAGAGAGAGACTGCATCAAGAAGATTGCCTGACAGGAGCTATGACCTTGAATTAAGTTTAAGTCAAGGAATTAAGCCAGCCCATGGTGACACCTCAAGGAGGAGCTTTAGTAAAAAGACCCGGATTCCTCACTCTCCTTCTTCACTTATATCTCATTCTAATGCTGCTCATTGGCCAAACCCAACTGGAAGCAAGGTAGCAAGTAAGCCCATTGATGTAGTCATACAGGCCAGCATCCAAGGCAGGTAGGGAAGGGTGGGACTGGGTCTAGAGGGGTAAATGGGGTAATGTACAAAATTAGTTACAATTAGTACAAAACTAATGTACAAAATTAGTTTGAGTACAGCAGTAAGAAGATACAATATTAGTTAAAGTGGTTGCAAAGTAAAGTGACGGAGCTGAGTTTTATGAAGATTCTCCCTCTGCACCAGGATGGGAGAGATGGATAAAAGCTGAGATAAAAAGTCAGTAGAAAAGAAGTTAACGCTATTGGAGGATATAAGGATAATTGATGGAGAAAAGTCCTGGAGGATTCAGGTGACAGATAAAGAGTCAGAGTGAAGGAGTTGGCTTTAAATAGAAGTAAGAACATTTCATCTTCTCAAATTGGAAAGGAGAAGCAGAGGCACAGTTGTATGGAATCTGTAGGTGGTGAGTGGACCAGAGGGAAAGGCAAGAAATTGAGAGCTGATCTCTTTGTCTCAATTTTCCTCATAAAGAAGGCACGGATCATCTGTTGAGGGTGAGAGGGTGGGATGTGGGCAGATTGTGGGGAGAGTTATATTTCTCTGAAACTCACCAGGGCAGGAGCAGGGGTGGCAGAAGGAGAAATGGACCAAGACAAGAATTGTCCACTGAAAGCCCAGTTGATGTTGGAGATCCTTAACTATCACGCATGACTGAGGGATTTTCTCATTGTTTTGGATGCTCAGCAACTTGACTGTGTAACTCAAGAAGGCCAGTTGAAGGGATGATTCAGGATCATGGCTTTATCAGATTAGTCTGGTAGTAGGACATACTCAATGGAAATGAGGCCACTGATGTTCACCCCTCAAAATCCATCTTATATAACTGAGATCATTTTATTTTCCTCCTCTTCTTTTGGGTACTGTTTTTTAAATAGTATATTTGTAACATACTTAAATGCATAACAGTGGTGGCATTTTCAGAATTATTTCATTAGGTCTAGATAAAATTCCTGCAAGTATTATAATTAGCATTTTCATGCTCAGTACAACACATTCTTTTCCGAAGTTTAAAGCAAGTATCACGTAAGGCAGATAAATAGTCGAGGTTTAAATTTTAGTAAAAAATTGTACCATTAATGTGTACATTCCATGTAGAAACCATCTATTTGCTGAATCCACATGGTTTATAACAAATTCATATTATGTTTCAAAAGAAGAGAATGAATTGAATATTTTCAATGACATTTTGTCTTCATTTCTTTTGCTTTTTTTCTCACCAATATGATTAGTGGGGTTTTTTATGTTTGCTTATTTATTTTAAGAGAGAAAGAGAGAGAGACAGAGAAAGTCAGAGAGAGACGGACAGAGAGTCCCAAGCAGGCTCCATGCTGTCAGCACAGAGCCTGATGTGAGGCTCAGTCTCATCAACCCTGAGATCGTGACCTGAGCTGAAACCAAGAGTTGGATGCATAACTGACTGAGCCACTCAGGCACCCTATGATTAGTGTTTTTTTTAATGGACAATAATTATATTTTTAAATTTCTAAAATTTAGTTTACAAATAAAACCAATGGAAAAATAGTATTGTTAGAAAAGAGTGTCACATGCTATAGCTACTACCCACCCTCCAAATCTGTACTTATTGTTTGGAACATAGTTCAGTATCACCTAATTGAAATTGGTTCTTTGTAGTTTTACTCTACCAGCTTTTGGTATGTGTGTCCTTATGTGGGGGATGAAGTCTGCCTTCTAGTAAAGACAGATTTTAATTGTACATAATGCCTTCCCAGTAGAAATGAAGGTTTATTTTTCTATATTATTATTATTATCTTCTTAGATTCATTTAACAAATAAGCACTCCCATATTGTTGTTCTTAATTAGATGTAGAAATAGGTTTCTTGATTCTGTTAATAGTAAACAAGAAATAACAATTTGGAGAGATTTGTCTCCATATAGTGAAGAACAACAAAAGGAAAATAAACGGAAGGGATGTGTCGTGTAAATTGATTACCGTGCCCCTGATTGCACTAATTGATCCATGGTGGATATTACTGCCGTAAAGTTATTGGTTTTGCCTCTCTTGGTTATGCCTCCCCATAACCATTGAAAGAGGTCCGATGGACTTATCTACAGGAATCACTAATTCTTTTTTTTTTTTTTTTCAACGTTTATTTATTTTTGGGACAGAGAGAGACAGGGTATGAACGGGGGAGGGGCAGAGAGAGAGGGAGACACAGAATGGGAAACAGGCTCCAGGCTCTGAGCCATCAGCCCAGAGCCCGACGCGGGGCTCGAACTCACGGACCGCAAGATCGTGACCTGGCTGAAGTCGGACGCTTAACCGACTGCGCCACCCAGGCGCCCCAGGAATCACTAATTCTTAGGCAATGCTTGAAATTAAATAACTATACCCTAGCAGCTACTTTATTTTTGCTTTATTAGTAAAATAAGGATCAGAAAACAATACTTTATCCACACGTTTCTTGTCCATGCATACAATCCATGAAGTCCAAATGAAGAGTATATTTTCATTTCAAACTATAAAAGTAAATGTTTACAATGTATTCTTTCAGAGTCTGAAAAGAAAAAAATAAAGACCCAGATTGCATGTAAAGTGCAGATTATTTTAATTTACTCTTTGACTTCAAATCAATAAAATGATATTTATTGGGGAAAAAGTAGAAATGGTGACCGCTGTCACGGAAGTCATAGTCTTTTGAGGAAGAAGAGAAATTTTAAAAGTAAATGTAAAAATTACCTTTCCAGATTAGCTGTCCATCTCTTACTCCCAGAGACCTTTGACTCCAAGAATACAGAAAAAAATGAAAGGTTCTTCAAATGCACCGTGATCTTAGTCTTCTGCATCTTTCTGCCGTCTGCATTGCTCTGCTCACAATTCTTTCCAGGCTTTATTTCTTTGGTGAATTGCTATTCATGATTTAAGATCCAGGTCAAAGTTTTGTGAAGCTTTTCCCAAATTCCCACACCAGGTGATGTTAGTGGCTTCATGTAATGGACTATCATTAGTTACTTCTTTCTCTCAAGATTCATCCTATTTGTCCTATACCTTCTAATACTACAGCTCTCTTATCTGATGTGATAGAACCAGAACTATTAACAGCTGACATTGACCAAGAAAATCCGTATGATATGCTAGGCATTCTTCAAAGTTCTTTAGATACAGCAATGTATTTATTCCCAACAATGACCATTTACAAATGAAGTGAGGCACAAAAAGGTTAAATAACTTGTCTAGAATCACATAGCTAATGAATATATTGACCACAATTTGAACCACATTGAATTGGCACTAGAGCTTATACTCTTACCAAAGCATTGTGCATCGCTTAGTAATTAGTAGCTTAATAAAAACTTTTGGTTAGATATTTTGACTTAAAACCTTACAAAATATTCATTCAATTACTAAAGTTTTGAGGCATGAGTAGTGTTTGTTAGGTAAAGCATAGCATAATAAAGCCTCTAAGATTTTCAATTTTGGTTTCTTTAAGGGAAGCAAGAGACTCTACTGATAAACATACATACAACTAACTATTAGTGAGCATACAGTTCAACTGTTGGTTGTAGAGGTTTACAGGCCCAGCAGTCTAGAGCATCTGGTGGGCTATGGGCATCAGTCAGTGTGTTCTACAAAGAAGATGGAAAGTGATGGTCAAGCTAGTCATGTTGATTAAGTGGAGGTAAATTAAAGAGGTCCTGGTCTTTATTTAGCATTGTGCACATTCCTCTGCTTCTACATTTACATATTGTGTTGAAATTACCTGTTTTGAAATTACCCTTGTTCTTTATGGAGCTGTAATCAGCACGCTTATTTTATTCATTTTATCCTCAACACCTACAAACCTGTCCTGCACATAATAAGGGCTCCTAAAAATCTTTAGTGAATTCTAATAGACCAAATTGTCCCACTGCATTGTTGTGACATGGTAATGAGAGGGTCTACTGCTACCACACTGCGAATCTCCGGGGATGAGACATGTTCTTATTTATTTTGTAAGTAACATTTCAGTTGAAATATAACTTATTTATAGAAAAACGTATAAACTATTAGAATACTGCTTGCTGGATTTTTACAAACTGAACATATCCATGTAATCAGCATCTAGCCCAAGAAATGGGACAGGAAGCATGTCAGAAGCCTATTTCCTGCTGCATTGCTTTCATGACACCCAATCCCCCCCACCAAGATTTAACTACTGTTCTGACTTTCAACACTTTAGATTAATTTTACCTCTTTTTTAATTTTTAGAGTTATATAAATGAAATGATACAATATGTGCTGATTTGTATCTGGCTTCTTTCACTCAATATTGTTTTGTAGGAGTCATTCACGTTGTACAGAGCTGGAGTTCATTAACATTCCTTGTAGAGTTTTCTACTGAATGAATATACTTCAACTAATCCATTCTGCTCTTGATATATACATCTGGGTTTCCAGTTGGAACCATTATGACTGGTGTTGTTACCAGCATCCTTATACATGTCCTTTTATTTACATTTGTACAATATTTTTGGAGGGAGTATATACCTAAGAGTAAAATTTCCAAATCAAGACTATGTTTATCTTTAGCTTTAGTAGACACTCATAAAACAGTTTTCCAAATGGTTGTATGAATTTGTACACCTACCGGCAGTTTATGAGAATTCAAAAAAAATTTTTATATGTTTATTTTTGAGAGAGAGAGAGAGAGAGAGAGAGAGAGAGAGAGAGAATGAGTGGGAGGGAGCAGAGAGAGAGGGAGACACAGAATCAGAACCAGGGTCCAGGCTCTGAGGTGTCAGCACAGAGCCCACTCGATGCGGGCCTGGAACTCAGGAGATATCATGACCTGAGCCAAAGATCATGAGTGAGATCATGACCTAAAGCAAAGTCAGATGCGCAACCAACTGAGCCACCCAGATGCCCCAGTTTATGAGAATTTAATTTTGCTACATTCTCATTAACACTACTTTTTAAAATCTTTTTAGCCATTCTGGTGAGTGTGTAAGGGTAATGCATTATGGTTTTAAATTGCACTCCCTTGATGTCTAATTAAGATGAGCACTATTTCATATGTTTAATGGCTGTTTATATTTTGTAAAATGTTAATTTTTCTATAAGAGTTGTCTGTTTTTGTTTTTAATGATTTGTAACAATTGGGATAGAATAGAGATGGTCTAAAGATTCAGGACAAAGTCATTTGCATGTCTAATTTTGCTTGTATGGAAAATTGAAATATGTAAGTGGTGAATGAAAGAGGAGAGATCTGCACCACAATTTGGTTGTTTTGCAATCAACAAATACTTAGAGACTGTATTCTCAGTTTATCTGGGGGAACACATGCTATACTTATGCCACTCATCAGATTCAATATAAGCAATTGATCTTTATTTTACATGGAATGCCTGTATCATTGTGGTAAAATAGAGAACCATTTACCTTAAATAGGTTTGAGGTACACCTGATGTTTAGAAAGGGTAAGTGGCTTGGCCAAATTTATACATGCAAACTCTTGCCTCCTGACTCATACGAGACATTTTGAGAAAAAAAAATTTTTCTTGCAACACAATTCTGATCTAGAAATAAGGGATACCCCATGGAGGAAATGGAAAATGGACTGAGAAATCAGGAAAAGTAACTTCTAAGTCCAACTGTTAATGGCTGGCTGTAAATCCAAGTGCCTAATCATTTTGGCTCCTTTGAGTTTCAGCTTGAAGATTCCCCCAAATTAAGAAATACCCAAGAATATTACATTTCAAGTAAATTTGATTCCAACTATAGAAGATTGAAACAGTAATATATCATCTAGACTAGATATACATTTCTAAATATTTCTAGAAGATAATACTCCAATAGAAAAAACTATTTACCTACTTCGTCTGTATTTCCCAACAGTGAAGAATTTGTGTGTGATATTGAGTAAAAGCTGTATTAGTCTTTTAGGAATCAAATGTAAAAATTAACACATACTTAAATAAATGTACTAGAATTGGTTTCCCAGACAAAAGCTGTAGAAATTTTCTTTCATTATGAAAAAATATCTTTGAAGGTATTGCAACTGCCCTACTTTAGTAATTGTTCCCTCTGAGGCACAGCAATTATCTTACAAGGCAATAGCTAAAGCCACATATTAGATGTGTTCCTTGGGACAAAGGAATAGTATCAAATGAGATCTAGTAGGATTTACAGTGGAAAGTGCATTATAAGCTATGAAACAAAATTATATACAGCATTAGGAATGTCAGCATGTAATAGTGGAGGGAACACTGGAGTTAGCTTTAGGAAACAGATTTCAGTCCCAGCTTGGCCATTTACCAGCTCAGTGAGCTTAGGCAAGTCACATAACTTCTCTGACCCTCATCTGTCAAATAGGGGTAATAATAATTATCCTGCTTGATTTATAAAGTTTCAGGGAGAAATTAGCTAACATAAGCTGAAGTGCACCGTAAAGTGTATCACATTTGCCAAATATTAAATAGTGTTGTTTTCTACTCAGATACTGGAGACTCTCCTTCCATGTTCCTATGTATACACCTCCCTCTGTGTATTAAACTGCCAGCCCAGGGTCATGCCTTTTGTTGTCCGCCATTATTAAAGTGATTCAACCTACTTTATCATATAATTGCTTTCTCCTCAGGCCTTTGATCTTTTGGATCCTTCGCATCTTTCTTAAATTTAGACCAGGAATCCTTAAGTCAGTGTAGCCTACTTTTTGAGTCCACTGGGTTGGAAACTGTGCCTTGTCACTTATTAGCTAGGTAGACTTGGGGAAGATCTTTAAATCTCTCTAAGCCTCAGGGTTTTTTCATCTTTAAAATGGATTATTGTGAAAATTAAATAAGCAAATACTCCATGAAAAATACTTAGTACAAGTCTCCTGATCCTGGTATTTTTATTGCAAAGATTCTAAAGTGAAAACATGTGGAAGCAACCACTACTGTGACCAGAATAACTATATTCTCAAAGACAGGGTGGTCTAATGGTTCATCTACAAGACTCAGGCAATGGTGATGGCTGCATTTTTGCATTCCCAGCAAAGCATAACAGTGATGGTTTTTCTTTATCAATTTTTTCTTTTGAACTTGAGTGTGCTAAAAATTCTATGCTGAGAACTTAGAAGTAAAACAATTTTATTCTTCTGAGTTTTCTTCTGAATTTTCAAATGCTAACAAATAGGTGGTAGTTGCAATGCTACTTGGACATGAGCTTAAATCGATACCAATAGTGGGGCTCTGCCATTGCTTATTCCAAAATGTGTGGCATTGACTTAGCAGGGCTGGAAAGAAGTCAGGGAATGGATATTTGAGACTTGGAAGGATGAAGACAAATATTTTTTGGCAGCAAAGCATTTGGTAAAGTTGCTAATTGTGACTGCCTTTCAATAGTGTACCTTTTTTGGGAAGAGGTTGGAAAATGATATTAGTAGTGAGTGGGGGTTGTGACTGGTTACTTTTAGTAAGGCACGGGAAGAAAGAAGTGATCCCACACAAGGGTTACCTGGCTTATAAGCAAATATGGAAAGGAATTGAGAACAGGAAGAAGTAGAAATAAGATTCAAAAGTCACTGTACAAAAAAGTCCATTAAGACTCAATTTTGTAGCAAAGGTCAGAGAATGGATGTGACCTCCCAGCAAGCCTGATGCTTTCAATGTAGCAGCTATTATGGCAGGAGGGGTGGGGGAGAGAAAGGGAGAGAGACATGGGGCCAAGAAAGCAAAGAATTGAATCAGGCTTGAAAATGATATTTACGAAAAAACTTCTTATGAGGCTGTAGACACACGGAATTGACTGTAAACAGATCAGAAACTTATTCAAATTTTTAGAATGGGGTGCTTACAAGGCTCAGTTGATTGAGCATCTGACTCTTGACTTTGGCTCAGGTCATGATCTCACAGTTTGTGAGCCCGAGCCCCACATTGGGCTCAGTGCTGACAGTGAGGAGCCTTCTTGGGATTCTCTCTCCTTCTCTCTCTGCCCCTCCCCCGCTTGCTCTCTCTCAAAATAAATAAACAAACATAAAAATTTGGGGGCGGGGGGAAGACATATATTGCCAAAGAAACCACAAGCTCGGTCTTAAAATATCCTTTTACTGTGTGAGCCCCAAACTGCAACTCAGGCCCCCCAAATTTTCACAGGCAGGAAAGAGCCAAGGAAGCTCTTCAATCCTGAAACAGCACCAACTCTCCAAGGCCCATATCAGGTCTGTCTATGGAGGACTGTGGACAAAAAAGAACCTCCGAAAAGATGGAATCGGGAGCCACAGAGACCACTGGGTGGGAGAGCTTATCCCACAGAGCTAATCCTATAGAGCAGGCTCAGAGGCTAATTAAGGAACTTACCACACTGCCAGGGCCTTATAATGCCTGCCTGGCAGACTTCATCATTGCTGTGGACCAGTGACTGCGGAGTCTCTGAGCCATTTTTCCTGTCCCCTTTTAACGGGAGTGTTTAGTCAGTTAGCCTGTTCCTGCTCCTCCTCTGTCTCTTGGCATATGTGTTTGTATGCATGCATATTCATGCGTGTATGTGTGTGGCTGGGCTGAGGCAGGGTGGGGGGTGGGCAGCTTGCCTTTCTAGTTTACAGGCCACTCCATTCTAGGCTTTCCCATCTCAGAAAATGGCGTTACCATTTAAGCATGGGCTTAGACTAAAGAGAGATAAATTTTTTTTTTCTTTTTCTCTCAGATTGTTCATCTGCTTATCTGCAAACCTGTCAGTTTTGCTGGCAAAATAAATCCAGAATCTCACCACCTCTCACTACCTCCATTTCTACTTCCCAGGCTGATGTCTCACTTGTATTACTCAAAGAGCCTTCTAACTGATACGCTTCTACCCTCCCCACTTTCCAGTTTATTTTCCCCATGGCAACCTGAGCGATCATCTTGAAATAGAAGTGAGATCATGTGACTCCTCTCCCATGACTTCCTTCACATCTAAAACTCAAAGTCCCTGGCCTCCTGGTTTACCAAATGCTGCCTCCTTTGTCCTTCTCTGTTCACATCGTTCCTCAAATGTGTAAAGTGCTCTCTCACCTTGGGGTCCCCCTCCCCCTATGGCTATCTGCATGGCCCACGTCTTCATTTCATGACTACCTCTGCTCAGATAGCACTTTCTCAAAGAGACCCAACTACTCTTTATTTTTCTTTGTAGCCCACATCACCACCTGACATTTTATAGAATATTTAAGGAGCTTTTCTTTGCTTACTGCTATATACCTAACTCCAAAACACAGCCTGGAACAAGGTGGCTGTTTGACAAATACTTGTAATGTGAATGAATATCTTGTTTGCTGCTGCCTGCATTAAGTGCTAACAAGGAAGTGCTGTTAGGATGCAGAATAGGATGGACCCATTTCTTCCTGGGCGGTAAATGAAAGCCTCATAGCAGGGCTAGCTTCACGGATGGTTCGCCTGTGTCATACAGAACTTTGCACTTAGAAGGGCCCTGTTCTTGGGCCCTGAAACAGAAGGGCTTCTGTTTCATGTTCTGCTGTCACTCTCTCTAAATTCTTAATAGTTTTGAATAGGGAGCCCTGCATCCTTTTTTATTGTGCTATAATTCACACACCATACAACTCACCATCTTAAAGTGTACAATTTAGTGTTTTTTAGTATATTTACAAAGTTGTGCAACCATCACCACTGTCTACTTCCAGGACATTCTCATCACCCCAGAAAGAAACCTCATACCCATTAGTAGTCATTCCCCATTTCCCACTCCTTCCCTGGCCATGGGTATATACCCCCTGGTTAATTTTGCCTATTCCAGATGTTTCATATAAGTGAAGTAAAAAAAAAAAAAAAGTGACCTTTTGTGTCAGGCTTCTTTTGCTTAGTATGTTTTCAAGGTTCATCCATGCTGTAGCATGTATCAGGATATCATTCCTTTTACTGGCTAATATTCCTTTGTATCCATATATACCACATTTTGTTTGTTGACTCACCAGTTACTGGATTTTGGGGTTGTTTCTGCTTTTTGGCTATCATGAATAACATTGCTACAAATATTCGTGTACTAGTGCTTTCATTTTTCTTGGATATATACCGAAGAGTGGAATTGCTGGGTCATATTGTTAGTCTGTGTTTAACTCTTTGAGGAACTGCCAAGCTGTTTGCCACAGAGGCTGCACCATTTTATATTCCTTCCAGCAGTGTATGGGGGTTCCAGTTTCTCTACATCTTCAAAACACTTGTTATTTTCTGTTATTAATATGTTATTTTTCAATTATAGCCATCCTGGAGGATGTGAAGTACATTGTATTGTGGTTTTGCATTGCCCTAACGATGTATCTTTTTGTGTACCTATTGGCCATTTGTATATCCTCCTTGGAAAATGTCTATTCAAGTCCCTTGATTATTTAAAAATATTTTTTTCTTTTAATTTTTGAGTCATAAAAGTTCTTTATATATTTTGGATATTAGAGCCATATCAAATATATGATTTGCAAATACTTCTTCTCATTTTGTAGGTTGTCATTTTGCTTTCTTGAAAGTGTCCTTTGACACTTTTGTTTTGAATTTTGATGAATTCCAGTTCGTTAATTCAATTATTTTTGGTGGCTTGAGATATAGGTGTCTAAGAAACCTTTCCCTGATTCAAGGCCACTACATTTATGCCTTTGTTTCCTTCTAAGAATTTTATAGCTTTAGTTCTTACATTTATGTCTTTGATCCATTTTGAATTAAGTTTTGTATATGGTGTGAGGCTGGTGTCCATATTCATTTTTTGTTCGTGGATGTGCAATTATTCCAGCACCATTTGTTGAAAACATTAATCTTTCCTCATTGAGTTGCCTCATCATCCTTGTCAAAAAAACAATTGAGCGTAGATGCATGGGTTTACTTTTGGAAACCTAGTTCCATTCCATTGTTGTATGTGTCTGTTCTTATAGCAGTATCTTGATTATGGTATAGCTTTATAAAACTGGGAGTTTTAAAACTGGGAAGTATGAGTCTTCCAATTACATTCTTGTATCTTGGTATTGTTTTGGCTATTCTGGGTCCCTTATGTTTCCATCTGAATTTTAGGGACAGCTTACCAATTTCTGAAAAATTGGCAGTTAGAATTTTGATAGGAATTGAATTGAATCTATAGGTAAATTTAAGGAATATTGTCTTGTTAACAATATACCTTCCAATCCATAAACATGTAATGTCTTTCTATTTAAGTCTTCTTAATTTATTTAAATAATGTTTTGTAGTTTTGTGTATGAGCCATACATTTTTGTTATATTTTTTCCTAAATATTTTATTTTCTTTGATGCTGTTGTCGATGGAATTATTTTCTTGGTTTCATTTTCAGATGGCTCATAGCTAGTATATAGAAATACAACTAATTTTATATTGATTTTATGTCCTGCATCCTTCTGAACTCCTTTATTAGCTATAACAGCTGTGTGTGTGTGTGTGTGTGTGTGTGTGTGTGTGTGTGTGTGTGTGTGTTGTGAGGATTTCTCAGGAATTTCTATATACATGACATGTCACCCTCAAATGGAGATAGTTTTCATTCTTTTTCATTCTGGATGTCTTTTATTTCATTTTCTCGACAGTTTCCCTGGCTGGAACCTTCACTGCAATGTTGAATAGAAGTGGCAAATTGGTACATATTTATCTCTTCCCTGATCTTAGGGGGATAGCTTTCAGTATTTTACCATTAAGCATGTTATAGGCTCTGATTTTTTATGTTGTATTGGGCCCTACAAATGATGTAGCTGGTCTTGCCTCATAAAGGAGAGCACAGCTGAGCTGAGTATTAAAGGATAAGTAGGAGTTCCCCAGCATGTGAAGAGGAGAGAGAATACTAATTTGCAACATCACTGATGGGGAATGATTCTTAATATCAAAGTGATTGAGCATGGCAGGTATGTGGAGGTCAAATGAGGAGTGAAGGAAACAGATTGGAGAGGTAGGTGGAACTGAGCCATAGTTAGCCATAACAAGGCTTGCTGACCTGTTAAAGAGCTTTAATTTTATTCTGTGATTTTTTTTTTTTTTTTTTTTTTGCCTTGGATGCTATCCTATTTGATACACAATAGCAAAAAATGGAATAAGGGGAAATGGGACTAGCAATTGAGGCAGGGAGGGCAATTCCTGGATTACTGCAATATTTGAGACAATGAATCTAATCTTGTCAGCCTTACCTGCAAACAGCCATTTTCTTGGTTTTGAAGACTTTATCTTCCTTCTTTCATTATTTTTCTTAAATGAAAAAACCTTTAGTAATAGAAACATAAACACTAAGTATCTGTATTTCAGAGTTATGCTAACATCAGTAATGGGGTTTACAATATATGTTTTGTTACTTATGGAAAATACATTTTCATATTTATGATCACCTGGAAAATTGAGATAAATGATTTTTATATGGTAAAGAAAAATGGGGCGTAGAACATTTGATTAGTCAATTCGGTAATAGTATTAATGATTCTAGGATATTTTGCATTTGCATTTTCTTAACCACCCTTATCCACATTAGGCATTACCTGACACATTAACAAAATCAAAAGATACTCCTTTTCTCCCTCCCTCCCTCCCTCCTTTCTTTACTTTTCCCTCTCTACTCATCTCTCTTTTTAATTATCAATTAATTAATTCCTCAAAATTTATTTAGGACATAAGAGGCTGAACTAGATCTCTAACACATTCCTTGTCCTTTAAGAGCTTACAGACTTATGAGTGGCCCAAGTAAAGCAAGGCAGCCATATTTCAAAATGGAGTGTGATGTGTCATTGTTACCCTTCCTTTACCCGTTTGAATTTGTTGGATGACCATCTGACACAGCCCTGTCACTGTGGCCTTCGTTAAGATGAGCTTCTAGCCTCTGGTATGCCCATGAGAGTTTTAATAAATACGCTTGGAATGGATTGAAAGAACTAGAGTTAGAATTAGTAACTGAGTTTATAGAAACAGTAAAAGGAACCAATGAACAAAACCAACCAGATCCCCTAACAGTCAGATGAACTGGAGCTTCTGCCTGATCACATATAGCTATAAATTCCTAGTCAATTCCCTAGATTCACAGATATGGAAAGTGATGGGCCATTTGAGGGGAAACTCCTCTATCTTCCTTCAAATTATATAACACGAAATCCATGTCATTAAACAAATGATTCTAACCCTTTTTTTCCTTGCCTTTATTGGATTTCAAAGTTCAGTACACATTCAAATTATTCAATTTTGATATCACTTTTATGATCAAATGTCCTACTTTTGAAATGGAAAGCTCAGTTGGCCATGTTCCCTGTTAAGTTTAAGAAGCTTTTATCATTTAAATAAATTAAACCTTCCAGCATGGGCTCCACAGAACATAATGAAGCACAGAGAAGAAAAGCTTAAATGAAATAAACCTCTTTGCTGATAGAAACAGTACAGGCTATTGTGACTACCAATAAATGTGTGGCTGGAATCATAGTCTGATTCATGATTTTTCTTTTTCTTTTTTTGTCCTTAATTTTTGTGGTGTTCATCAGCAATTTGATTTGCCATTGCACAAAAAGATTGACACAGAGTACATCAAGTGCAAGGATTCTAGGTTATTAATACTGAGAAAAAAACACAAATAAAAAAATTTAAAAGCTGATTTAATACCATGTTAAGAATCATGTATATTTTTTTCTTCTACATTAATCCATATGTTGTTCTATGAACACTCAGATCGTTTTACATTTTCTAAAATAATTTCTTCGGGGGAATTAAAATTTTTTTTTCCTAGAGAAAAATCATTGTCATTTTTATGTAATAATTGGTTAAAATTAATCTACATAACTTACATATTTATTTAGCAGGAAATATTTTACTTTCTATAGGACACACTGCCCATATAGGAATCAACTGAATTATGAAATGCTTGTTTGTAGATTCTTTCAATTGCCAAAGACTAGTAAGCAAAAGTTTTAAAAATCTTAATGACAACATGCTTTTTAAAAAGGGCTTAACTAAATAAAATTTACCCATCTTTCCATTCAGTTATAAAGTGAAACCATTTTATCATATGCATAATTAAAAACTTAGGGGTAAAAAGCACTTCTTAAAAGGAAAGATTCTGGGCACCTGGGTGGCTCGGTTAAGTCAGTTAAGTGGCTGACTTCGGCTCAGGTCATGATCTCACAGTCTGTGAGTTTGAGCCCTGCATCAGGCTCTATGCTGACAGCTCAGAGCCTAGAGCCTGCTTTGGATTCTGTGTGTCTCTCTCTCTGCCCCTCCCCCACTCGTGCTCTGCCTGTGTCTGTCTCTCAAAAATAAATAAATGTTAAAAAAAAAAAAAAGGAAAGATTCAATGGAATATATTTGAAAATGCTCATGCTTGTAATGGTAATGTAGAATAATTACCATGCTGTTTATTATAAAATGTAGTCTCCTTGGTAATAAAAATACATTGTTATTTAAATTTGGAGTTTAGGGTCATAAAGTTATCTTTAAAACTATGAGAACTTTATAGAGAGGGTCTATTACATTTAATGTTTGTGAAAAACAGTGAGTTACTTCCATTAGGCACTCCTGCTCTTGTATTTTCTTGGTCTATAATGCATCCTTCATAACTTAAGACAAAACAAAAAGCTATCATACTTTACACATACAACATGGTTCAACCAGTGATGGTACCTCAGTAGATTATTAGTCTTGAAACCTTGTAAACATGACAAAATCATCTCTTCATTTTTTATTTCTCTGTTTTTAATTTTAGTGCCAAATACCTTGTATTAAGAAAGTATGGCATTGCGGCGCTTGGGTGGCTCAGTTGGTAAAGCATCTGACTTCAGTTCAGGTCATGATCTCATGGCTCATGGGTTCAAACCCTGCATAGGGTTCTGTGCTAACAGCTCAGAGCCTGGAGCCTGCTTCAGATTCTGTACCTCCCTCTCTTTCTGCCCCTGCCCCACTCATGCTCTGTGCTCGCTCTCTCTCCCTTAAAAATGGATAAACATTAAAAAATTATAAAAAAAAAAAAAAAAAAAGAAAGAAAGAAAGCACTGCATTGTCACCAGCTGGGAAATAAGTTCTTTTTTTTTTTTTTTCAAATTTTTATTTAAATTTTAGTTAGTGAACATGCAGTGCAATATTGGTTTCAAGAGTAGAATTCAGTGATTCATCACTTACATACAACACCCAGTGCTCACCACAAGTGCCCCCCTTAGTACCCATCACCCATCTAACCCATCTCCCACCCACATCCCTCCATCAACCCTCAATTTGTTCTCTATAAGAGTCTCTCATGGTTTATTTCCCTCTCTCTCTTTTTTGGAAAATAAGTTCTTAATGGATGTTATTGCATCCTTACAATGGAATCAAAGATAGGTTCTCATTCAAGTTCTTTAAAGATTGATTTGTGGGTCAAAGATTTGAATATGATTACAGTCAGCCAGCATTTGTTAACTATCTACTTGTGCCCAGTAGTGGGCTAGGTGCTGAGGATGCCAGGAGGTGGATGATGTAGTGTTTGCCTCCAAAGGAGGAAATAAGAGTAGACATTAATGATCAATTACAATAATACAAATAACATTGATTCATTGTGTAGAGAGTGAAAAATAATTTTTTTTTTTAATTTTTTTTTCAACGTTTATTTATTTTTGGGACAGAGAGAGACAGAGCATGAACGGGCGAGGGGCAGAGAGAGAGGGAGACACAGAATCGGAAACAGGCTCCAGGCTCTGAGCCATCAGCCCAGAGCCCGACGCGGGGCTCGAACCCACGGACCGCGAGATCGTGACCTGGCTGAAGTCGGACGCTTAACCGACTGCGCCACCCAGGCGCCCCAGAGAGTGAAAAATAATTTTAAAAAGTAGGAAACCTTCCTATTTGTATTATTTTCTATTCATAGACCTTCACAAACATACATTTACTGAGTGTATGAAGAGATTATTGAATTAACGAATAACATGTACTTATTGAGGACTTTCAATATGACAGACACTGTCATAAAGTCTGGAGATACAGCATGTAACAAAAGAGATAAAAATCTCTGCCTCATAAACAAATGAATCCAGGTAGTAGTGGGATCAAGAATGACATTTAAATCCAGGGAAAATTACATCCTTTGACTTGCCACCCCCTGTTTTTGGTAAAGATACTATATTTAATATAAGTAGAAGTTAGAAGAAAACCCAAGAGCTGCCTTGAAGAGAGCAAGAAGCTACAAAATGACAGCATGTATTTCATTTTATTTATTTTTTTAATGTTTGAGAGAGAGTGCAAATGGGGAAGGGGCAGAGAGAGAGGGAGACAGAATCTGAAGCAGGCTCTGTGCTGACTTGGGGCTTGAACCCATGAAACGTGAGATCATGACCTGAGCTGAAGTCGGACACTCAACCGACTGAGCCCCCAGGCACCCCGACAGCATGTATTTTAAAGGGAAGTAGAGGGGTGCCTGGGTGGCGCAGTTGGTTAAGCGTCCGACTTCAGCCAGGTCACGATCTCGCGGTCCGGGAGTTCGAGCCCCGCGTCGGGCTCTGGGCTGGTGGCTCGGAGCCTGGAGCCTGTTTCCGATTCTGTGTCTCCCTCTCTCTCTGCCCCTCCCCCGTTCATGCTCTGTCTCTCTCTGTCCCCAAAATAAATAAACGTTGAAAAAAGAAAAAATTTAAAGGGAAGTAGAGTGAAGCAAGCCTGCTGGCTTTGCCTTTGAGAATGAGTGCTTTGAGGTTGCCTCCCCTAACACCCTCCTGCCCCGCTGTCAGTTACTCAGCGAGCACAGAACCCAATGGACTGCCTTCAGGGATGGTTCTCCAGGGCAAAGGCTCGGTGAGGGTTATCTGTTGGGTGTGAAACTGCTGTACCACCCCCTGCTTTACCCACTCAACTATCCACATCTCTGTGTCAAAATGACCTTACAGAGCTGCAGTCGAGTGTAATGGTTAGGACTGCTTGCAATCTGACTTCTTGGATTAGTATCCTGGCCACTTACTCCTTGGGTGACCTGGAAGGCAAACCACATCACTATGTCTTAGTTTGCTTTTCTGTAACATGAGAATACTAGGCCCTATACCAAGTAGTAGTATGCAGTAGTTAATGAGATAATACATGTGTGAAAGTGACTTCTTTGCTATATGCGAACTTTTAATAATTATTTTTTTCAGTAAGTCATAATTTCCATTCTGAAGCCAAAAGAAATAAAAGAAATTTAATCTATTCAGTAACCTCTGTCTAACTCAGTAATTTTGTTTAAAGTTACCTCTGGCTTGTGGTGCTTGGGTGGCTGAGTCGGTTAAGTGACTCTTGATCTTGGCTCAGGTCACGATCTCACAGTTGGTGAGCCTAAGCACTGTGTCAGGCTCTGCACTATAGTGCGGTCTCTAGACCCTCTGACATTCTCTCTGCACTATCAGAGAATTCCTGCTTGGAATTCTCATTCCTTCTCCTTCTGCCCCTATCCCACTCGTGGTCTCTGTCTCTCCCTCTCAAAATAAAGAAATAAACTTAAGGAAAATAAAGTTACCTCTGGCTTAAAAGCCTGGTTATGGTTAAGTAGTTGATCAAATCCAAGTATTACTGTTTTGAGTTTGATTCCAGCTCAAATTCTGTAGCTTGGGTAAGAAATTTCCTCATGACCCTCTCTTCCCAGCCCTCCTTCTGCACCTGCTTCTACTTTCCCTGGGCTCCTGATTGCCTGTGGGCCTGATGCAAAGGGTAGGGGGCTCCACTTCAGCACCGAGAGCTTGTCTGTGAGATCTGGCGGGCTTGTGGTCACTCCTCAGAGCGTTGGCCTTTTCAGCTGGCCACACCCAACTACTGGGCACTATTTATTGTGTGGCATATTTAATGGTCTGAAAGGCCCTAGCAGCAAGTGTTCTACAGAGTGCTGTAACTTCTCCCACCTCATGGAGTATCTTCACCTCATCTGGCTTCCATGGGGCTGAGATAACAGTCGTCTACCTACTCTAGTTCCCGGGCCCACCGGGATCCTAGCCATGCCCATCCAGGCACACAGAAGTATGGGCAGAAACAAAGAGGGTGTATGCTTTTTTCCAGCATGTTGGTTGGCTCCAGAGAGCGAACGTGTGGGTCCTGCTGCTCTGTAAACTCCAGCAGAGAAGTTAGGGCCTATCTCAATGTTTCCAAGTGCCCCTAAAGCTCAAGGGCCTATGTCTAGTTCCTTGTCCTCTCCTATCTCCCTGGAGTGGGGGGGATGGAGGTAAAGGAGCAACGTGCAGCACTTCAGATGCTAATATCCCAAACCTCTATTCTTTCTCTTTCTCAGTTTCTTTTATATGTTCATAGTGGCAAGATCCACAACCTTGTTCTATCTCATTTGTCCCCTGATGCAGACCAGCAGCCTGGCTCTGTGACAGGACTCTCTTTGTACAACGTAGTTTGGCATTTAGAGTCTCTGTTCTCAGCTTAACAGTAGGAGTCCAGACACTTTGTCCGCGGTTTGTGTGGAGGGGCCAGCTGGTGGTCAGGGAAGCTGCAAAAGGCTTATTTTGTTGATGTTTTACATGGGCTTAAATCACTAAGCATTCTAAACTTGCTAAGCACACAATAATCGTAAGCAATCATTAGCCATCATATAGAAATTTTAAAACATACAGCCAACAAATAAGATGCCACCAGATTCTCAGTTCCAGGGACACCAAATATTTCATTGTAATTTCTAAAAACTGTGAATTTCACACAGCAGTACACATGGACACTACAGAGATAGTAATGTTTTTGTCTATTACATATCAATAGCGTTGCTGAATTCAGCAAACAAAAGCACAGGGCATGCAGTTAAATTTAAATTTCAGGTAAACAATGAGTATGTTTTAAAACATCAATATGTCCCATTCAGATAAATGATGTATGACTTTTCAGTATTAGTGTGTCCCAAATACTGCATGGAGGCCCTGTATTTCATCTAACATCCTCATGTGCGATTTACCTCCCTTCCCTCGTTGAGAGTCTGAAGTAGATCTTTTTATTGCAAATGTGAAGGTGACTCTCAGTTATTACATTGCACGAAGGCTATGGCTAAAGGCTAAGGAATTACCTTTATAAAAACAACCCAAAAGATCAGAGTTGAGTGGGAAGGAGGATGTGGCCAGTCATTTACATTTGTCCCCTCATGTCAGTTCCTGAAATGAAATTCAGCACATTTTCAATGAAATGGGATGAAATCAGAATGTGGTATTTGTGTTTCCATGTTTGGATCTATCTCATCCTAAAGAGTGTTAGTATCTTGAAGGGTCAGCATAAGCTCTGTTTACTTAGGGAGCATAAGAAACATGTCAACCCTTTGAAAAACTTTCAATTAAACTGCGAGAGCTTTGATGTCAGGCTTTCAGATTAGTATTACATCATTCAAAAAGACCCAATTTCATGTGCCACTAGAGAGGGAAAAATATACTGGTCTTTATAGACAGTTATTGAATTTAGAGAATATTTACTTTAAAATACAGATTATTACCACTTGATAAGCTGTATCTAGTGCATCAATTTCAATTTAGAAAGTATGCTCTTAGAGAATTCTATCTCCCTGACTTTTCTGTTCACAGTGACCATCAGTAGTATTGGTTTCTAGTATAAATCAATGTTTATATGTTACTCTGGAAGCTTCAAGTGGTAATGGAAATGGTTTCAAATATACAGGATTTTATGAGAGTTCAATGGATATAACCAGAATATTTTGAGTGTCTACTATATGCCGTGTACTTCACATAGATCTCTAATCTAACCAATAAGTTAATGAGAGAGGGTGATGAGGTAAGTAATTTTGCCAGCCCCATAAAATTGTCTGATTCTGAGAGCACTGTATCTACTATAACTCCCTTCTGGATTTTTCTTACAGACCTCATCTGCAGTTATTTTGTTCTTCGGAAGGAACCTGAGCAAAAAATCTCACACTCATTAAATTCACTTCTAATTCTGATAATATAAGTGGTAATTTCTTACAGGTGACCATTTTTACTTCTCTTGATGGAGTTACACATTCTTCCCAGTATTATTTTCGGAAGACATTTTAAATGAAATTTATGCTAACTTATTTGTGGTTACCTATCAAATAGCACATTAACTATGTATTTAATTCTATATTTAAAATTTACCTCAAAATACAAAAAAAAATTAATTCAAAGGATACATGCACCCCTGTTTATTGCAGCATTATTTACAATAGCCAAATTATGAAAGCAGCCCAAGTGTCCATCGACTGATGAATGGATAAAGATGTGATATATCTATACAGTAAAATATTATTCTGCCATAAAAAAAAGCATGAAATCTTGCCATTTGCAACAACATGGGTGGAGCTAGAGAGTATAAAGCAAAATAAGTCAGTCAGAGAAAGACAAATACCATATGGTTCCAGTCATATGTGGAATTTAAGAAACAAAACAAACAAAGGAAAAGAGAGAGACAGAGAGAGACGAACCTAGAAACCGACTTTAACTACAGGGAACAAACAGTTCCCAGAGGGGAGGTGGGTAGGGGATGGGGATTAAGGAGGGCACTAGTCATGATGACTGAGCAATGTATACAATTGCCGAGTCACTACATTGTACACCTGAAACTAACAGAACATTTTGCATTGACTATACTGGAATTTAAAAACTTAATGAAAAAAACCTTCTGGAAATACGCACAGAAAAAGGTTAATGATACTTAGGTCTGAGGCAACCAACTGAAGTCTGAGTGGGAGAAACACTTAACGCTAAAATTGTTTATAATACTTCAAAAGGTAAGAAGATTCTGTATGTAGGTTGGAATAACGATAAGGGAAAAATGAATACTAACAATGAAAAACAAATTTTAAGAATACTGAAATCTGAAGAGTCCAATCTCCCACCGGTGACAGTATTACATAGACAACATCCTTACTTCTGTTTGGATATTTTAGTGGTGTTGAGGTTCACGAGTGTTCAAGGCAGTTTATTCTGTGAATAGATAGCAGTTTGAAATAAAGTCTGTATTGAATTGGTATTTGTCTCTCAGGAACTTTACTTACAGATCCTAGTTCTTTCCCTCTGGAGCCACATAAATAAATTTAATCCCTCCTCTCACCCCACATAGGTGCTATGCTAGTAAACTAATGTTTTGGTACTTTTATACAGCCTAGAACTCATAATTTGACCCCCTAAGCAGAGGATGTTATTAAAAATGGTCTTGAATATATTCACATATGAAAGGAAACATACAAAAAATAATGATGCGTTGTAAGGAAATTTAATATAGTTCCTTACACACATATGCATACACACATATAATAGACTAACATATATATTTACCTATTTTCTATTAAATGGGAGTATAAACTAAACAGCAGGCATCTCTATTCAGCTATTACATTCCCCCTTCCGTATGCAAGGGAGTAGGACTAAATAAGCTAAGTAAGCTTAGTCAGTGCTCCTATGTTGAGTCTTAAGTGTATCGCATCTGTTAAAGAAATGGCACTGGGGTATTTTTTTTTCCCCTTCAGAAATGACCTTATCTTGTGTTGGAGGGTTTCCTCAGTAAAAGAAAGTTCATCCAGCATCCTGGCATGCAACTGCAAGCTCGTCTATCTTCATAATCATGTTCTGAACATCTCTCCCCCTCCACAGATCATTTTCCGAAAAATCAGTGACGTGAAGAAAGAGGAAGAGGAGCGCCTCCGGCAGAAGAATGAGGTCACCCTCAGCATTCCCGTGGACCACCCCGTCCGAAAGCTCTTCCAGAAGTTCAAGCAACAGAAGGAGCTGCGGAATCAGGGGTCAACACAGAGCGACCCCGAGCGCAACCAGCTCCAGGTAGAAAGCCGCTCCTTACAGAACGGAGCTTCCATCACGGGCACCAGTGTGGTCACCGTGTCACAGATCACCCCCATCCAGACATCGCTGGCCTACGTGAAAACCAGTGAGTCCCTCAAGCAAAACAACCGCGACGCCATGGAACTCAAGCCCAACGGCGGTGCTGACCCCAAATGTCTCAAAGTCAACAGCCCCATAAGGATGAAGAACGGAAATGGGAAAGGATGGCTGCGACTCAAGAATAACATGGGCGCCCACGAGGAGAAAAAGGAAGACTGGAATAACGTCACGAAAGCGGAGTCCATGGGGCTATTGTCAGAGGACCCCAAGGGCAGCGATTCAGAGAACAGCGTTACCAAAAACCCATTAAGGAAAACAGATTCTTGTGACAGTGGGATTACAAAAAGTGACCTTCGTTTGGATAAGGCCGGGGAGGCCCGAAGTCCACTGGAGCACAGCCCTATTCAGGCTGATGCCAAGCACCCCTTTTATCCCATCCCAGAGCAGGCCTTACAAACCACACTGCAGGAAGTCAAACATGAACTCAAAGAGGACATCCAGCTGCTAAGCTGCAGAATGACTGCCCTGGAAAAGCAGGTGGCAGAAATTTTAAAAATACTCTCAGAAAAAAGCGCGCCCCAGACCTCTTCTCCCAAATCCCAGATGCCACTCCAAGTACCTTCCCAAATACCATGTCAGGATATTTTTAGTGTTTCAAGGCCTGAGTCACCTGAGTCTGACAAAGATGAAATCCACTTTTAATATATATACATATATATTTGTTAATATATTAAAAACAGTATATACATCTATATACATACATGTGTATATACAGTATATACATATATATATTTTCACTTGCTTTCAATATGATGAAACCATATGGATTTTGATATGTAAATACTGCATGTCCAGCTGGATTCTGGCCTGCCAAAGAAGATGATTATTTAAAACATAGATATTGCTTGTATATTATGCAGTTGACTGCATGCACACTGTACATTTATTTATAATCTCTATTCTAATACAAAAAAAAGTATGATTTTTGCTAACCAAGGCAATGTAATATTTGAAGAATCAGGGTCCAACCTGCCAATGTTGCCATGACAAATTTGATCTCAGGCTGAGTATATCGAGCTGTCATTTTCCCACTGTTCTGTTAAGTTAAAATTCTGGATTAATGCCAAGGGAGAGTTCGCCCTTTTAGACCGTCGGTACCGTTTTATAATCTCTTTTCATAGGATATTTTTCTGTAACTTAGTGTTAGGTTATTTTCCCCAACACGCAGTGTCTGCTCCATCAAAATGACTGTTTTGTTGCCTAAATCAGATAGCAGTGGGGGACGCTGAGAACGTATTGCTATGAGTTTTGTGCATGAATTGCATTTCTGCTCAACTATACCTCTCCTTTTTTAACACTATACTTAGATAGTAATCATTAACGCTTATGTAAGGAAATCCCTCCTCCCTCCGTCTTGGAGAACAGCTGCCATCTTGTAAGCTGATTTTACCAACCCCATAAATACGAAACTATTAGTATAGTGTATATTATTATAGAAAAACTGCACCACAGGGTAAAAGGGCCTTTTAACAATTCATGTTAGCGATGCTGGTTTTCCAAATGTGATGAGTGTTCTAAATTTGTACTTCTAAAACTTGTTCAAAGGTGAAGTTGAAAGGCTCTTAGCAAAGAAACAAACAAAACACATCTAAGTACTCATATCAAAATTTTAACTATAATGACATAAAATAAAAAAGAATGTAAGCAGATAGACAATATTTTGTAGCATAACTGTAACTTAAGATGAAACACAGGTACAGAATTGTTCACACAGGATTCTTAATGTTTATAGGGATAACACATGAAACATGGTGACAAAAAAACACTAACAAGTAGATGTTAAGTTGCTCAGTTCAGATAACTGCTTTTCTATAATTTTATTCTGGTTACAATTTTCTAAAGCTTTTTTGCACACAGTTCTACTGCAGGACTTCTGCTGAGTTGATACAGTAGACTGCTGTGGCTCAGGCAGATCCATTTATGAAAGGGGGTTACTAAAGACTGAATTTCAGAGTCTTTTGAGTTATAAATCCTCTTCCTAGAAAGTGCCTATTATCAACTAAAAAAAAAAGTCACAAACAGTTGTGTATAGCCAGTCCCTTAAGTGGTATGTATTGAGAATAAAATACATGTTCATTTGTAAGAACCCAGAAGAATTTTTTCTTTTGACTAAAGTCTATGTTATGAAGTTGATCAAAGAGGCATACTTTTAAATTGGTGCATGCATGACATCTAATTGTGGGAACAGGGAAGTTATTGTTTGCATCACGTTGAAAATATATTCCAGGAATCTGTACATTATTGGACCATCTGTACATATACATTCACAATATACACCAGATGACAGCAAAATCAAAGGAGATATTTTGACCTATTGTTGCCATTTTTATGAGCTTTTCTAACGATCTCTCAGCATCCCCAAACAAAACCACCAGAACTGAAAGACAGGTTATCACAGACCGGAGAAGTGCAGAACCAAGTAACTTATAAAAACAAGGGATATTTTAGAATATCTATTAGAGCTTCTTCACATGCCCACAAGATGTGCCTCTTTAATCCAGGAGTCTCAGAACAGATGTGATGTGCCAGGGGCTCCATTTCCCCTTCTCTGTGCCCACGACTTCCATTACTCATCATGGAAGTTTGCAGGGGAGCATGTCTCCAGGCAATGCTACGACATCTACCTACCACAGGCACAAGAAAATGAGGTAATCACAGTAAAAGGAATCAGCCTTGAAATTGAGACTTAGTTGCTTTCATGGTGAGGAGGGTCCTTTTTCTTGACCTCTGACATTTATTGAATTGCAGGGTAATTTTCTATTTAACCATGTACGGCACAAGCCTGGTTAAGCTTTTAGAGGTGAATGAATAGTAAGCATAACCTAAGTACAGAAATGGTTAAGCTTTAGCCACGTGCTTCAAAAATAACCATTGGTGTAAAACTATATCAGAATGACTAAAACAGCAGGGTAGTTTGAAGCTGCAATCCACGCCTTTGCCTATTAGTGGTGCAAATATTTGCTGTGTTCTGCCATTGACTCAGTCGACGAACAATATTATTGTTTGTATCCGTGGGAAAGAAACGTGGTTTTGACCTATTCGAGGTTGTCACAAAGGGGTAAAATGTGTCAGTTGCTTGTTTATGGTGCAGTTATCACGCATTCTTCTCCAGTCCCCTCTGTCCCTATGTGCATGACATGATGAGGTGCTGAATGCACTCTGCTGTTTCCAGCAGAAATGCATGTGTTCAGCAAACACTGTATATAGAGTAGTCTTTTCGGTTCCCAGATTCTGCAATTCTTACCAGGTGAACTTACTCAGACTTGAATGAAGGGTGAACACTTGCTTCAATAAGTGCAATCGTGACATAGTCATGTTCTGTGTTGCCTCAGCCAGCACATAGACAGGAGATTCTCTTTTGGGGGACCAGACGACTGCATGTTTTATTCTTACACTGTATAGATGCTTTCGGTGCATCCAGAATAAAATTTTTATTATTATATTTCTGAACAATGTATTAATAGGAGTAAATAGATACGTATTGAAAATCCAAACATTTTTCAAAGCAACTTACATACCTTCAATATTTTTCTATGATAATATATAAGATCAGATGCTGTACCCTGGACAGGTGGTTGTAACGTAATAGCGAAAGCCAAACAAAAATAGAAATGTGAGCTGTGCATCGTAAGGACAAGTTTTGTCAGTCTGTATTAGGATATTATTGCACTATGGTCTAGTAGATACAAGAGCTTATGATAAAAAGAGAATAGGCACACGAAAGGCAGATGACAATACCAAAGCTACTAGTGTCCCACAATGACATAAATAGTACTTCGAATGTTTTGGGCATAGATGTCGAAGAGAGACATATACTTCATTGTTAAAATGGAAGATTTTTATTATGACACCAGTTTCATCTCACATGAAGTACAGGTACCTGTACTTACATTGTACAGATACGTACAATTGTCCTACGTGCTCAGTGAAAAAAACTGTATGTAGACCAGGGCAAGAGAGTTCGAAAATTTGGGATTTTAAGCCGCTTTTAAGAACAAATATATACTCCTGGAGTTCCTAGAGCTCTAACAGGAATATTAATTATGACCACTAACAAAAACGCCATTTTGCAAATTCATCCTATTGGAGCCCAAATGCAAATCACAACTTTCTATGAATTTAAGGAGATTTTCTTCTCCTGAGATCTGGCCCATTTACTGTTCCATTTTAAATTACTAAATTCTTTTAGAAAACTTAAAAAAAATAGTCTTCAGAGCAGTGACTGTTTTTAAAAGTGTGCAGTGGTTGGTACTGGTGAAATTATGTGTCATATTCCTAATGAATTCTACTATCTTGTATAATTTTTATCTTTTAAGCTATTTTATCTGTCTCTTTTCCAAAATTTTATGTAGGTAATGAGACAATTTATCTAGAATGTACATAACATACATGGATAACTTTATGGATATTTTATAATTATGTGACTGTTGTGTTTTCATATTTTGTTACATATAAGAATATTTCTCTTGCGGTCTTGATGGCAAGGGAGAGAAGAAAGAACAATCTTTTGGAAAACATCCTAGGATTAGTATCTGAGCTCCATCTTGGATTCTGAATCTAGCTTTGCCACAATTGTAGTGTAACTTTGGGCCAATTAACTGTTCTCTGGTGTATCTGGGCTTCAATTTCCCCACCAATAAATAATAAAATGAAGATAAGAACTGCTCCGTTCTTATATCAAGATGATGTTAGGTCGGTGGCAAATCATCTTCCTCTCAAACGAAAATCACATTAAGATAAATTATTAATTGCTTCTTTCTTTCATAGAAGATCAGCTGAGGTGGACTCTCTAAATCTTTTTCTAGGGTTTAGAAGAGGTGTCTCTTGTCAGAAGTCGGTGGGGAAATACACTGATGGCTAAATAATTATCAGTCATTGGCATGTGAGCAAAAGACTTGAGAATTATCTGGGAATTTAGAACTATTAAATAAACATGGAAGGAGTGAATGTCATGTGAGAAGAGAGAAAGAAGAGAAAAATACATGTAAATATTATGATTTTGTTTATTCTATTTAATCATACTGCTCAGCAGAAATTCTCATTCTTGTGAGAAAAAGTAAAAAAATTGTTGAGTATTCAAGATACAGAGCAGTTCATTTTTCGGTTTTGTATAAAAACAATCATGACTTACTTAAGACACATGGCTCCACGTGGGCAGATATTCTTACAATGAAATTCTTAATTGTAAAAGAATCCTTTCCAATGACCACTTGATTTTTCAATGTGTATCTTGAACTGGAAAAAAAAAGGTCAAAAAAAAAAAAAGGAAAATCATTTGAATTACACTTAAAAATACTCATGTTATTGTGACCTAAATTAGTGTTCTAACTTAAAAAGTTATAATACATGATTAGTAATATTGGTAACTCTAGGAAGCCACTTATAACATGTAAACATTTTATTTTTGAGAATGAGATTCATTTTGTTAACATTTGTTCATTCTACAAAGATAATCTTGTATCCTAAAGAATACACTCAAGCCTGAAGTCACTCCATTGGTGGTGACCCTTTGGGTAAAGAAAATACCAAGAGCACATAGTAACAAAGGGGAAACATCTTACACACCGAGACATTTAGATCTCTTACAGGGTTTTTTAATTTTTCTGTTACATCAGAATTTAAAAACTGTTATAACAAAATGGGAATTAGGCATTTTTTTGAAAGCAGACACAATTTCTCAAGTTAAAGAAAGGTTCATTATAAATGCCCAATATATTTAAGAAATATTAAAAGAGATTTATGCTGAACATTCATTATTAACCATGACTTTTTACTATCCATTCTAATGTTTTTTATTTATTTGCTAAATAGTTGATAACACTTATATTTGTATCCACTCTGTGATAGGCCCATGGCATTCCAAATCACAGTTGCATTACATATGTATTCTACACATATGTAAATAAATATTTTCAATCCACTTTCTCTCGGTGTAAACTTTGTACTTACAACTTACATGTTGTTAGCAGCTCAGATAATAAAAACTCTTCGAAATGGGGAATGACATATATGATTTTTTTAGAGGGTTGATATAGATTGAGTTGACATTATAAGAAAAGTTCTTCTTATTGGTTCAGGAAAACAAACCAAGAGGTGATGTATGTGGGACTACACAATCCAAACAAAAACAGAGTCAGGTTTTAAATAGGTTAGTAGTGCCAGGCTACATAAGCTCATGGGATTTGCACTTGCATCTCCGGAACAAATCTGCAAAGAGGAAAACAGAGTTATTTGAACAGAAACCAAACTATAACCTACACCTTCCTATAGTTATAGCTTGTTTTTCTCACTGGCACATCACTAGACAAGCAAAAGGAGACATGTGGATGTCAAAAGCTCTTTAAACAATAAATAATGTGAATTATAAAACCTAATGCAATCCTAGGACTTGAGCAAGTAATAAATTCAAACATACTGTGTTGCATACATTCTCCTTTAATATCAGGTTTTCTCATCCTTAAGTAAAACAGTGCTTATACGAGATGTTTCTAGTACCCATACATGAATTATGGAAAATACAGTTTTAACAGGAAAGCTACAGACCTATTCTCATTAAAAGAGACACATTTTTGGGCTTTTCATACCTCTTTTCTGTGAAATTTAGATCTTCAATAAAATATTTTCCTTAATGGGGTGCCTGGGTGGCTCAGTCAGTTGAGCATCTGACTTCGGCTCAGGTCATGATCTCCCAGTTCATGACTTAGAGCCCTGCATTAGGCTCTGTGCTGACAGCTCAGAGCCTGAAGCCTGCTTCTGATTCTGTGTCTCCCTCTCTCTCCGCCCCTCCCCTGCTCATGCTCTCTCTCACTCTCAGAAATGAATAAATGTTAAAAAAATACTGAGATTCAAAAAAAATATTTTCCTTAAACTTTATTTTCACACAATCATTACTCACAAGCTTAATATTAATTAATATTTGTACTACTTTGGCATTTGCCCTTCACCACCCCCCCCCTCTTTATTTTCTCTGCAAAGGTATCTATTCACTTTTCCACAAATTTACAAGTGTTTTACCTCCTGGGTCTTATCCAACTTTTCTCATTTAGAATATTTCTAGAACTGGAGACTTAGATGCTAAAAATAATGACATTGCTAGTGATTCTCTTCCTGGCAATGTGAGTTATTCAGTATGTTTAAGATTACAAACCAATATACTTTTCTTATGTTAGGATAAAATGCTTACTCTGTATTTTGCTGGTTTTATTTTCCATTCTTGATACTTTTCTCCCCAAAACTACTAAAAAAAATCAGACTTAAAAATAAAATTTCTTCTTTGACCCTAGGTCTTTTTCTACATTGGAAATAATGAAGATAAACATTTATATAATTATAAATTTGTTCTTTGTTTTCATGATGGAGGAATTTAACTTATAATGATCACAATTTAATTTATGATTCTCACATGTGGTAATATAATATTTCCAAAAGTTATAGTGAAAATCTGTTTGGGGTCATAAAGTATGCGAAGGTGAGAAGCACTAAAAAAATGAACATTCTTTATAAACAAAATTATATCACACAAATCAAGTTGTTAAACAGTGTCAATGTTCAGTATTACTAATGAGTTTAATCTTCAAAGCATTTTCTGTAAAATAATTGGTTCTCAGCCATCCACTGAGGGCAGAAAATATCTCCTATCCAAGTCCAAAGGCCAGTGACAAAGTATGGAGTTTTATTACCATGTCTTTCTTGTTCTTCAAAACACTTGAGGGTATGCACACACACACAGAACCAAACAAATCATCTTCTTCTATAGAGCAAGGTAGTTAATTCATTCTTTGTAGAGTATTTACATTTATTAAATGGCACGGTGAAGTTTGAGAATGTTTGAGAAATTAAGAGAAAATAGGTAAACATTTATGTGGACATATTTATTTAGATAGTACTAAAATTTGTAATTGGCCCTACATTATAATTAAAATTTTGAGTCAAGCGATGTAGGGAAATGAGACGTGAGCTAGAATTTGGATCATGACCTGAATCAAAATCAAGACTTGGATGCTCAACCGACCCAGAATTTTTTAATTCCTATTATATGCCAGATGTTGTAAGAGTGTTAGTCTGTATTCTAACTTGAGATTTTCTATCTCTTGATTTTCATGATGAGAGTATGTTTGCATGCTTCATGAAGGTCAAGACCATTGAGATTTGGACTGGGAATCAGGAAAATGATGAAGGCAAAGGATGAGAGAAGACTGAGTAGAATCTATCTGTTTCTTTACCTTCAGGCTTAGAAGTTAAATAAGTTGATTTGGCTCATATTTATTGAGTGTTCATTCCCTGTTTATGCTGTGCTAAACATTTTATTTCGAATCTCACATTTAATTTTTGCAACAACCCTAAGAAGTAACAGATAAGGAACTTGTCAGGATAGCCTAGCTATTAAGTGGTAAAGGTGAAATTCTTTTTTATTTTTATAGTTTTTTTTTAATTTCCTTAATGTTTATTCATTTTCGAGAGACAGAGAGAGACAGAGTGCAAGCAGGGGTGGGGCAGAGAGAGAGGGAAACACAGAATCCGAAGCAGGCTCCAGGCTCTGAGCTGTCAGCACAGAGCCTGATGCAGGGCTCAAACTTACAAACTGTGAGATCATGACCTGAGCTGAAGTCAGATGCTTACCTGACTGAGCCACCCAGGGGCCCCAGTAAGTGATAAAGGTGAAATTCTAAAACAGGCAGGAAGACTTTAGAGAGAAAAATTCATTTTATAGACTACTGACATTGCAAGGGTCATCTGGTCCAACCACAAATTCCAAGTTTTTCAAGACATGCACTTTTATTTTATTTTTATTTTTTTGTTAAAATTTTTTCTAACTTTTTTATTCAGTATTGACAGAGAGACAGAGCGTGAGCAGGGGAGGGGCAGAAAGAGTGGGAGACACAGAATCTGAAGCAGGCTCCAGGGTCTGAGCTGTCAGCAGAGCCCGACATGGGGCTCCAATCCACAAATGGTGAAATCATGACCTGAGCCAAAGTCGGCCGCTTAACCGACTGAGCCACCCAGGCACCCCAAGCCATGTACTTTTAAAGGCTCCTGAGATTAAAATAACTTCCAGAAATGTCACTCTGTAACATAAAAGTAAATATCTGATTTTTCATGGTAGGTCAAAGTAAATGACAGCGGTTGAAATCCTAATTGTTATAAGCACAAGGTGGCCCATCACAATAGTGGAACTTTCCTTTACTTCTTCAGCAGTCGAAAGGCATCTGTAAAGGTAAATTGCCAAATGCAGTAACAAGTAAGAGGCAAGTTGTGGTCACTGGTACTAACACTTTCTTTTCCAACTGAATTTTAACCTAAAGAGGTAATGCATGATAGTCAAGGAAAGCAAGAGACATTCAGGATTTTTTTCTATTATTTTTTCTCCATTTTAATATTGGAATTTAGATGAAACTCCAGAAAGATTTTATTTTTAAAATTTATTTTTTGATCCACTAAGTTTTAAGTGGATTATGCAGATCTTTTTATTGATTACACTGATGTTGCCTTCTTGGCCAAACCACTATTAAATGCATTATCCAAATGAACTATTTCTGTTTAGAATGGCAATTTGTATTACTTCCAAATTTAATAGGCCTCTTGTATGTATATTTGCTTTAGAAAGTATAAATAATTTTCTCTAATGAAAAAAATGTTAATTTTCTGAAGGTGATTTATTTGTCCTACCTTCTGAGATTTTTTTTTGAAGCTAATGTGTTGAGATAAGAAGAAACAAGGTATTACAGCATTACATTCTGGGGATCCTTAGCTCAAACCATCTTATTTCTCTTTGATGATAACAGAGCTAGAGGTAACCACGGAAAAGACCACTTTACTTGTTTCATAACAATTGTAGAGGACCCCAGTGATAGTATCCAAAGCCTTTTATAGTTAGCTCACTTTCATCCTTGACTTTTATGTTATCACTGCATTATTATTTAAATGAGGTCATGACTTGTACTACATCTGAATGAAGGTACTTGGTCAGAGAACAACTGAGGAAAAGAAATAGAAAAGTAGGGCTAGTAGTTGCTTCCTCATCATGGGTTTTCTGTGTGCGTGTGATGCTTTTTAATAGTATCTATCTATCTATCTATCTATCTATCTATCTATCTATCTATCTATCTATCTAGATAACACATTGTTATAACCACTATTAAGATTTTAATGAAACATTAGGAAGCATTTTGAAAGCTCATCAAATATTTGGCATTAAAAAAAAATGTAATTGAGGGCTCCCCTACCAACCAAGTTTACCTCTGGTTCTGACCTAGAAGCCCAGTCTCATAAACACTTGTCATAGTTAATCTATATGTCATGGGATAAAGCCAAGAGAGTCTGACCACTCTTTCCTTCACGCAGAATCACTGACTGTTGAATGACCAGACAAGTCAAGGCCAAAATATCCACACTGTGCCTGAATAAGCCAGAGTTAGTATTCACAATAACTAATTTAAGTAATTCATTGTCAAATATTTTGTCCTCCTTCTCTGCTAAGTCATCTTTGATAACATGAAGCTGAACCCTCTCCTCCTCTACTGAATTCGGGAGATTGGACTCTGTGACTAAAGCAACAAAGATTATTGTTGATCACAGAGCTCTTGGTGTCAAGGATCCCTCATTGGCTCCTCAATTTTTTTCAGAGTATGATGGGAACTATTCCTGATGAGGCCAAGAATGAGTAAACAAGAAGAATAGCTAGCAAACTATGCAAAATCACAATATAGATTCATTTTGAATTCCATGTCAAAGAAAGTTTGATAGACTTGAGTCTTTAATATTGGTATGCTATGTCATAAGCATGCATTGTCAGTTCATACAAAAGCCAAATGTAGTTTCATTTAAAATCAAGATTACTTAATATATTTCATATTTAGAAAAATAGTGGCAAGAATTGTTTTTTGATGTCTGTGGGAAGGTTTTCATGTGATTCTTGAGATTCTTTTTCAGAGGTTATAAATACAGTATTCACTTACATCTTGTTTTGGTTGGCAGCACGGACATCTTCCACCCTAGAACCCATTCACAGTTAAAGCAAGACAGAACATGCATTTCATATGAGGAACAATATGATTGTTACAACATTGAAGTTGGAAACCAATTTAGCACCATTTCTACCCTGAAACATTCACTGAAATGTATTGAAAAAGCAGAGACTCTTAGAATTGGTTGGTACTCACAGAACACAAATCAAAATGTACATACTTATGATATATTGAAAACCATAGATTTCTTTTGATTCTATGTTCTAGTGACTTTGTTTACTCCAGTTGCAGCATTGTATATGTTATAATGCAAATTACTCACTATAACACTAATGTTTTTATTGGAAATTATTTTTGAAAATTCATAAATGTCTTTGCCACTGCAACCATATTGATGGGAGTTGGGGTATTAAAAATGCCTCCACCTATAAGGGTTAATTTACTGGAAACAACTGATTCGTGTATTGGCCAAGAAAACAATGCAAAAACTTCATGTGATATTTTTAACATCATTATGCTAAGTAGTACTTATTTGCTCTTTTAAAAATCTAATCCATGCCTAGCAGATCATTTCTTTCTACTTAAAGAAAGGTATTGCAATGTGTAATATAGAAATTTTGTAGGTCCTGTTGACCTATTACCTGATTGCTGAGAGAATGTGTGAAAATATTTTAACTTTGACTTTAGGGTCAATTCTGGAACACTTGGGATCAAAATTTGATTGCTTCTGGGAGATGTGTGATGATTATCACTTTATTTAAAATTTGTTCACAAGAAATAATCATTTTAAAAAGTGAATTGGCAGGTGGAAGATTCTAACCCAAAAGAATTCTGGGTTTCAGCACAATAAACTGTATTTCATCAGGGAGGATTATTTTGGTTTTTTTTCACACTTTATTTAAATGTGAATATTTTTTCATGATACAGAATAAAATGTGCATTTTATGGAACTTGTTTGAATTGTGTCTTTGTTGAAAATAATTGTTTTGAATTTGGATTAATAAATGAGAAGCTCTCCATTACAAAAATATGAAGCAATGGATTCAGAGAAAATAATTTTGATATATTAGCTTTGATAATATTATTTTAAACATCTATAATATTTTTCCTGTAATAAGTTGTACTGTAATGCTATAAGCAATAAAATTAGTGTCACATCAGAAGTTAAAATTGTAACCCCCTGCAGTATATTTGTTTAAAGTAAAAGATTGCTCTTTTCTGTTAAAGATAGTGATAAAAACTAGATAGAATTTTGAAGAAATTTTTATTTTAAAATGGGATTTCTTTTTATATTTCTAAATTCTTTTAATTTATCAAAAACATAATTATTTTCCTAATATTATGGGTTTATCCCAGTCTGTGAAATTAAGAAGGTTAGAATGTCCATGGAAAAACTGAATGCTTCCGTATTTTAGAAAATCCATAGTTTGCCACTAGCCCTTGAAGCATTAAAAGGCGAGAGCGAGATACGTAATATAGGAAAGCTGTTACATGAGGCCTGCAGATTTTTTCTAATTAAAGAAACACAGGCTTAAGGGATGGATTTTTGGACATCACTGAAGAGTTATTTATATCTATTGTTTCTCTGTGCAATATAGCATTTTGATTAGAGGACAACTAAATAAAACTTTGTCTTTGTTATGCATATATGAAAGTGTATTTATAGAGGATAGATTCTAGAGTGAGCTGTTGTTTATAAAGAAGTCAGGGATATGAAGATCACACATAATTAAATGGATCAATACACAAATTATTGGTAATTAACACCTCTGTTTTGCCTTTTTTCCCCTCTTCTTTCCTTATACACACACACACACACACACACACACACACACACATACACACATACACATACACACAGCAATCAATTACAATCCCTTCTTGTAAATTCTATGATAAAACATCTACTGAGAAAGATACCAACTTTCAAACATGATAAAACATATTACAGATTTGGATAAGTAAACACTCAAGTGCCAAATACCATTAAAAGGAGGAGGAGACAGACATTTCTGTGCCATGGGCTATTCTCTCCTGAGAGTGTGATGCAGAATGGATGCAAATGGATGCTTGAGACCCCAAACTTTGGTCAAGATTTCTTGCATCAAAATGCTTCTATTCCCAACCATCAGGGAAGGTTTGCTTTCTTTAAGATCACTGAAAACACCCAGTTTCCCTATATCAGCTCGGATCCATTTTTTTTTTTTTTAATCTAAGCAAGTTAGCACAATGTGCTTTAACTGGATTAAATAACGATGTACCCTGTGTGAACAATCTAGAACTGACAGGCATTTTACAGATGGCAGAGACTTTGGAAATGAATCAGCAGCACACCTATTTTGAGAAATGAAGAAACTAAGAACTGGAGAGGGTAAGTGATTCTCCAAAATTCTATGTACAGTTGGTAGAGGAGCTGGACTAAGATTCAGTTGTCTTGATTCCAGGTCCAGTGTTTCTTCCTCTATATTACATTGCTGTAGGCGGTTTCCACAGAGCAACACGTGTACACACACGTATTTCAGCTACTGCTACTGAAGATGTTGCTGGACTCATCTCTGGGTGTTTCTGAAAGGACAGTTGTATGTCCAACTATGCTATTTACATAAACGTCTTTGCCCTTTATTTCATTTTTTTAAAACCTGAAACAATGGAATCTCACAAAAAGTGTACTCTCCATATGATACTAAGATTGTTATTTAGGGGGCCCCTGAGTGGCTCAGTCAGTTAAGCGTCCAACTTCAGCTCAGGTCATGGTCTCATGGTTGGTGGGTTCGAACCCCGCAATGGGCTCTGTGCTGACATCTTGGAGCCTGGAGCCTGCTTTGGATTCTGTGTCTTCCTCCCTCTCTGCCCCTCCCCCGCTCATGCTCTGTCTCTCTCTCAAAAATAAATAAACATTTAAAAAAATTTTTAAAAGATTGTTATTTAGTATAATGTAGTCACAATACTCTGGACACCTAAAGTTTTAGAATCATATTTAAATACATCATCAGTTTGTTGTATCTGGCTAAAGCTGCACAATTGTGTCAGAGGTCAAGAAGACTGAAAAAAAGATTGGCTGGATGCAGACCACCCCAGATCGCTATGTGAGGAACAGAAACTGGAACTTCTGGGTGTCTTTTCTCCTGTGGGCCCATGTGGGTGCATCAATCACTGCTTTCCATCTCATCTGATTCTACTGTCTTCTAGTGTCCAACCTAGTCTTTGTGTGTGTGTGTGTGCATGTCTTTGGGGAGGACAGTCCTCTTGGTTCTTAGAATCCACTGGGACTATTCCCATAAAAAGGGAAAATAAATGTCTATGGTCACGGTTTACAAATAACAACGTTCAGTCTGGTGAGTGGTGGGTGGAGAAGTGCTAACATTTCCTCACCTGGAGTCATTCAACCCATGAACAGATATTGTTTCATTGTATGATATGGTGATCACACTGACCATGACAGAGGATGTTGCAGCAAATTCAGCTGCACCCAAATTGTGGACCTTTGGATTGTCTTCCATAGCTGTGAATCTCCTGTTTTAAAACCAACACGATTCTCTTGAAATTCTTCATATTAATGACATTTGAGCTATTTAATTTATTGCCTAGCAGGAATTCCAGGAACAATATCCAGGATTAGACAGGGAAGGATTTCAGCTCTCTCACGCCTTCTTTAAATTTCCATGATCTCCATTTTTTTTTTTTTTGAGAGAGAGATTGGGCACATGTGAGTGAGGGGCAGAGAAAGAGATGGGGAGGGGGGAGAGTGAGAGAAGCAGGGCTCACCCTAAGTGGGTTCATGCTTTTACGATGTGGGGTTTGTGTTCATCCAAAGTGGGGCTCATGCTCACCTGAAGCGGGGCGAACTCACCTGATGTGGGACTTGACCTCACAAACCATGAGATCATGACCTGATACTTAACATCTGAGCCACCTAGGCACCACCACGGTCTCCATTCTTAACACCCTCCCCCCAACTCTTAACAACACGGGCAAGGAGAGAAGGGAAGAGATTTTCAGTCCTTATTCTTTTACTGCTGCACACATAGCCTGTCTTCTGCTCCCTATAGTTTGTCACTGGGCCGGAAGCAGGGGGAGGAGAAGAAACACCCTGCAGGTGACCTGAAACTGCTGGGGCTCCCTGCCTGACTATGGAAAAAAAGGGAGGACTAGAGCAAGTTATCCAGCAATCACCACTGAGTCCTCTGAAAGGTAGTCTTAGAGGAGGGAGGGCAGGGAGGGGTTCTGCCTTTCAGCACAGGAGCAGCAAATAAGACACTTCTGTGCTGGTGGAGTTGCCAGGAGCCCCTCCCTCCTTCCTTTCCTCTGCTAGTGGAGACTTTATTCTTTGTGTAGCCTAAAGTAGGTTGGGACCAGATCAAATGAGATAATAGCAGTGAAAGTTCTTTGAAAAACATAATGGCTTACACAAAACTTGAGGCTCTTTTTATTTGCCATTGATTTTCCCAGGAGTCAAGAATAGATTCCAGAACTTACTGAGAAGGAGTCATAAATATTAATAACACACATTGACACCAGCTCCCAGTGAGGTTCCAAATTTTTCTCACTTATATATAGAGAAAATTGGACATGATTATAGTATGTTCAGCCATGGCTAGCAGCTGGAGTGTTTTTATTTCCTTGTCAACCATAAAGGCAAGCACAAACACTACATATACCCACTCCTGTGCCTCACCCCACTTCTAGAAACAAAATATTTAAAAAGGACTCTTTAACATGTAGGCTATATCGTAAGTATAGCCCTAGCTTCATTAACCTGAAATTCTTAAGAAAGCAGTACTATTTGAATTTTTCACTTTCAGAGTCAGTTATCGATATCTTATGAGATTTCTGTTACACAGATAGGAATTAAGTACTGTTTCAGAGTTCTTCCTGATTTATGATTTAGAGCTGTAAGATAAATTCTCAAAGTTAATGTTAAAGCAATAAAGAGGTTTCTAGATGTTGAATTAGTTTAGCACTCTCACCCAACTTATTTAGATACAGGTGAGAAAATAATGCCAGAGTTGACAATTTAAAGTGTTTATGCTAAACATAACACAAGACCAAAATTCAATACCAACAATTTTATCATCCCCATCAAGCCTCCCATCTAAACTCTGACAGGATGTTTGTACTTTTTATAGAACTCCAATTGTTGTGTTTCTGCTGCTGTTGTTACTGATATAGAACCAAGATTCTTACTAATTTGTACATTGTATGTATATGGATAGATGGATGGATGGATGGTTGGATGGATGAATACACAGGTAAGTAGAATTATCTGTCAGATAGAGTTCTAGTTACTTTCACATAAGATGCTCCCAATAAGCCCACAGACATGGCCACAGGCTCTGGGTGACTAAAAGCCTTTTCTAAGCTTGCATAACTAGAATGTCAGAAAAAGTTTTCAAACCCAGATTTCTGACTCCAAGTCCTGTTTTCTTTGCCTCAAAGTAACTGCTGGATATGCATTAGATATCTGGTTTTCATATCAGCATTTGTAGAAATGAAACATATTAAAATTATTTTGGGGAGGACTCTTGAGTGGTTCAAACTATCACCTGATCACAGAATTTCAAGGTTTGGTCTTATGTTAGTCCTTAGGCAGGAGAAAATTCTAAGATTCACCTTCATGTATGTCTGCCTATTCACAGATATAAAATATTGCAATTCATGGCATCACTTTGGTTTTTTCCCTTTGCACAATGATATTTGTGGAAAAGCCCCACAGGAGCACTGAGATAAGTGTAGGACACTCTGGTCATATAGACATGAACCACTTAAAGGAAAGGGTTGTGTTTTCTTTTTCCTTTATAGCTCCTTACAGGGTTTAGAAGGACACACCATGCCCAGCACAGTTGCTACAATTAAAAGTCTCGAAAGAATGCTTGGAGTAGTTCAGATCTATTCTTTTAAGACTTCTGGGGGCGCCTGGGTGGCGCAGTCGGTTAAGCGTCCGACATCAGCCAGGTCACGATCTCGCGGTCTGTGAGTTCGAGCCCCGCGTCAGGCTCTGGGCTGATGGCTCAGAGCCTGGAGCCTGTTTCCGATTCTGTGTCTTCCTCTCTCTCTGCCCCTCCCCTGTTCATGCTCTGTCTCTCTCTGTCCCAAAAATAAATAAACGTTGAAAAAAAATTAAAAAAAAAAAAAAAAGACTTCTGTTCTGAAAAGTTTTAACACAGCTAACTCATGTAGGAAAGACATGCCTACTACTTGGTGTTATCTTTGTGATCAGGATGACTGAGACATCATAAATCACTTCTGTCTGAGAATGTGAACTGTAAGTCCTAAAACTCTCAGTGCTGCCTTAATAACTCTGTGCCTCACAGGGCCTCAATGATCTAATCATGAATTCCCTTGTTCTTGGCAGATACGCAGCACTCCCCTACCCTACCTCATCCCTAGCAGGAAAATCTTTTCCTGAACCTGGCTAATTTGCCATTAGCCACAACAGCTGCATTCCACCCAGGGTTCAACCTAACAGGATCCTGACAGCCCATGAGTTTTTTCAAAGAAGCCAAGCACATCCACATGTGAGAGCCAAGGGTCACCTTACCCTTTTGCTACTCTGAAGACTTCCCCAGACAGCCCGTCTGTTCTCTTCCTGAATGTAACTTCAGTGTGGCCCTGCATGGTATGCGAAGTGCTTCTCCGCCAGACCATGAGTATATGTGACTAGTGGATTGCTCTCTATTTCATTTGTCCAGTGTTTAGTGTTTTGCATTTAACCTTCTTGCCAACAAGGTGAATAGGATGTAATTAGAACAAAATGTTAATTCACTTTATTAAAGAGAATTTTAACGTCTATCAACTCACAGTGTTCATCAAAATAAGCACATTATATGTCTTCTCACTTTGATATTTAAATAAATGATGATCTGTGGGGCTTTGTAGTCAAATACGTTGATAAAATTTTATTGGGTATAAATTTTGGATTTTTCTTTTGATGTGTTGCTAATATTTCATAATAAAGGCAAATTGTTTAGCATAGAAATCATCCGATGTGGTAAGTATCAGTCCCTTTTTATTTAGTTAGAATGCTTAGAACAAATTCATTTTCCTCATTCACTGTTTGAGATGTTGAAGTTTATTGATGCAATAAAACTGGAAAAATGATACTTTCCCTCTTGCAAATGCTTTCACTTGCCAACTCACTTTGCATTTTCTAGTTATCAACAAATTATACTTACCTGGACAATTCAATGGTGAAATTCTACTTTTTAAGTTCCTACATGATCTTTCCACTACTCTAATGAGTTTGGACTGATCATTTAGACCACTGGTTCTCCACTGAGGGCAACTTTACCCCAGGGGAAATCTGTCAATTTCTGGAGACTTTTTTGGTTGTCTATCTGGGGCAGAAACACCATAGGTGTTTACTAGGTAGAGACCAAAGATGTTTCTAAATTACATCCTACATTACAAAGGATGACCCCACAATAAGTAATTATCCCACTCAATATATCCATAGTGCTGAGGTTGAGTATGATATTGTGATTTATAATAAAAAAACATATATTTAGCTTTTGTCCCCATTTCTGGCACACAGGTTCTAAAAGTCTTGGAATTTTTTTAAGTGATGAGAGTAATGGCTGTGTCTTTTGTTATGTTAATGAGGTGACTTTTGGACCACACCTAATATGGGGGCTGTTTACCAGTGGAAACCATGTGATTAGAGGGCTGGAACTTTTAGTCTCAGCCCCAACCTCCAGAGAGGGGAGAGAGGCTGGAGATTGAGTTCTATCACCAGTGGTCAATGACTTAATCAATCACGCATTGGTAATGAAGCTTCCCTAAAAAACCAAAAGGATTACATTTAGAAAGCTTCTGTGTTGGTGAACGTGGGGAGAATGGCAAGTCTTGAGAGGGAATGGAAGGAAAGTCCACTCTCCTTCCTCATACCTTGCCCTATGCATCTCTTCCATCTGACTGTTTCTGAGTTATATCCTTCCATAAAAAAGAACAGTAATGTAATAAGTAAATATTTCTCTGAGTTCTATGGGCCACTCTAGCAAATTAATTGAATCTGAGGGGGAGGTCATGGGAACTGCTGATTTATAGCTAGTCAACCAGACGTACAGGCAACAATTGGCACCTACAGTGGACAACAGTCTTGTGAGACTGAGCCCTTAAGCTGTGGAATCTGATGCAGTCTCTAGGTAGATAGTGTTGGAATTGAGTTGAATTGTAGGACACCCAGCTGGTGTCGGAAAATTGTTGGATGCGTGGGGAAGCCCTGTCCCTGACACACACACACATACTCACATGGTATTTGGTGATCATAACCCTTTTATTGAGAAACACTGGTTTAGAATATATGGTGTGCTGCTTGCACTTTTCAAATTACAAAAACCATAATAGGAGTAATTTGATCTATAATAGGGTCAGAAGTTGGCATATTTGGAAAGCAACCCTTGAGAACATTTCTAAAAATAGTTCCAAGTGCCACAACAGAGGCTACAGCGTGGCTTAGCCAAGGTTTTTAACCCTTTCAGTCTGTATATAATCTCTACACCCATCTGTCTGAACAGAGAAGAATCATATTCTACCATGATGAAATGGCAATTCTCTGTCCAATGTTGTAATTTTCAGCTCAGTATAACCATCACAGAATACTTATATCTTTCATTTGATATTTAAGTTTCATATATTTATAGTGGTTTCTTTCTGTTGAAATTAGTAAATTAAAAAAAAATGATGAATTCCTAACTTTATTTTTAAAGAAGAGTTTTCTTACCAGTCAAAAGACTCTTTTAAGTATCTCTCAAATTACAAATTAGCCTTTTATGATACTGCCCAGTGTATTATAGTTTTAAATTATAGGGGGGGGGAGAATAAATGTTGGCAAAGATGTGTGAAAATTTTGTGAATGAGTGATTCCTAGAAATATTTGACTCCGGCAATTTTGCTACCCTTATCCCTGCTAGTGATTCACAATTTGTTCACAAATGAGTTTTGCCTGCTATTAGAACATTGCTGCCAGGTGCAGATCTATTGGAGAAGCTTTCATTGAAGAAGGTTTATTGCCTCTTTACAAATAACTTTTTGGGGTCAGTTTAAATGGCATAAACTTCACTCATTATAAGTATATAATTCAATGATTGTTTAGTAAATGTATATAGTTGCACAATCATCACTGTGATCCAGATATAAAACATTCCCAGAATCCTCAAAATGTTTCTCGTGGCCACTTACAGTCATTCTCACTAACACCCAAACTCTAGGCAATCATTGATCTGCTGTTTCCATAGATTTGTCTTTGTTAGAAATTTTATTTAAATGGAATCATATAATATGTAAGCTTTCGTGCCTAACTTCTTTCAGACAAAATGTTATTTTAATTAAAGTTTATTTATTTATTTTGAGAGAAAGAGAGAGAGATAAAGTGCATGCACACGTGAGTGGGACAGGGGCAGAGAGAGAGGGAGAGGGAGAGAATCTCAAGTAGGCTCTGCACCATTAATGCAGAGCCCAACACAGGGCTTGAACCCACCAGCCACGAAATCATGACCTGAGAATAAATCAAGAGTTGGTGCTCAACCAAATGAGCCACCCGTGTGCTCCTAAAAAAATGTTTTATGGTTAATCCATGTTGTTGCATGTATCAGCAGTTCATTTTTATTGCTGAGTAGTATTTCAATGCACAGTTATACCCCACTTTGTTTATCCATTCACCAGTTTATGGACATTTGGATTGTTCCTTTTTTTTTTTTTTTTTTTTTTTTTTTTTGGTTATTATGAATACTGCTATTCTAAACATTTACAAACAAGTCTTTGTGTGGATATACTTTTTCACTTGTTCGGGGTAGATGCCCAGGAGTGAAATTACTGGGCCATGTGGTAGGTGTATGTTTAACTTTTTAAAAGAAAATACCAAACAGTTTCCATAGTTACTGTACCATTTTACATTCCTGCCAGCAATGTATGTTCTGGTCCAGTTTCTCTACATCCTGCCAGTGCCTAGTATTTCCAGTCTTTTTGATTATAGCCATTCTAGTGGGTCTAAGTGGTATCTCTTTGTGGTTTAAATGTGCACTTCCCTAAAGACTAATGAAATTAAACATATGTAAAATGGCCTTTCTACATCTTCTTTGGTGAAATGTCTATTTGAATATATTGCATTAAGAAAACATTCAAATCGCTTACCTTCCTTTTGCCTTTTGGTGCCACTATTTTCCAGTTACATGAAATGACAATTAACTGATTGATGATCTGTAAGAGTATACCCTGTTCAGATATTTCAGTTCAGATTACCTGAGAGGAGGAAAGAGACACTAGCACTTCTGGGAGGTATTAACTTGAAATTACAAAACTACCTTAATGCTTTATGTGTCTGAAGCCACTTAGACTATCTTCTAAATGCAGCTAATAGATACTGGACATCGATTCTGATGCCAAAGATTTTTAATCGCAACAGATCTTATTTACCTCAAAAGCTGATTTTGAAAAGGCATTCAGAAGAAATTTATTTCAATTCACTCTAGATTAAAACTACCAGAAATGTCAAAGGTGAACCACCTTAAGAACTAAAGATGGAATGGTCCAGACAATGGAATAGTATTGAGTGAAACAATAAGCAAAGAGTTAACAGCCAAGAAAAGACTTAGGAAACTTGATGCACGCTATTAAGTAAAAGAAGCCAAACTGACAAGGCTACCTACTCTATGATATTCTGGAAGAAGCAAAACTTTGGAGACAGGGAAAAAAGATCAGCAGCCAGGGGTTCATGGGGAGCAAGGGCTGAAAAGGTGGAGCTAAGACAATTTTTTAGGGCAATGAAATTACTATGTGTGATACTATAATGTTGGATATGTGTCACTTGTCTACACCCACAGAGAGTACAACACCAAGAATAAACTCTAATGTAAGCTATGGAATTTGGGTGATAATGTGTAAATGTAGGTTTATCAACTGAAATAAACGTGCCACTCAGATGAGGGATGTTGACAATGGAGGAGGTTATGCGTGTATGAGGGCAGGGGTAATGGGAAATCTCTGCACTGTCTGCTCAGTTTTAATGTGAATCTGAAACTGCCCTAAAAATAGGGGCACCTGGGTGGCTCAGCAGGTTGGGCATCTGACTCTTGATTTCAGCTCAGGTCATGATCTCATGGTTTGTGAGTTCAAGCCCCATGTGGGGCTCTACACTGGCAGTGTGGAATAAATAAATACACTTTAAAAAATAAAATAAAACTGCCTTAAAAATACAGTCTACTCAAAAAACTTAAGGACATATATCCAGGGAGGATGTAGTCCTTGCAATCCAAGCAGGTTAGTGTCTGGGCCGACTCCTGTTTATTTTTCACACTCTTCTCTGTCAAAGCCTTTATTTTGTAGAAAGAATGGTCAATCAGTTGTTCTATTAACTAATTTCTTCAGCAGCCTGCACATTTATTTTTCTTAGACTTGCTGGTCACGACGACAACCACTTTCAAAGTTGTAAAACTCATGTTTGGAGTCCTGTGCTTTTTATTGCTGTGGGTTGTTGTTTATTCGTTTTCAGTTCAACTAAAATAAAAAGAGTCTTCTTGTTCTGTGAAATAGGAGATTGGCTATATAACAGCGCTATAGCAATTTGGTTCACAAGCTTACGAACTTACCAGTTTACTTTTACTGGTCTGTATTGCAAACTCATTCCTAGAAAGCTATGAGGGAAAGATTTTTTTTTTTTTTTTGACTAGTTGGCTAAAGTTCATTTTTCCAGATTAACCTAATGAGAAAGAAGCTGAAAGATTCTGAGCAGAACAGACTAGCTTGCAGTTAGACAGATTCAGTCTTGCTCCAAACTAAGTCTTCTGGCTCACTCTTGCCTGCCACCTCTCAAGCCACAGTGAAGCTGTGACAAAAATGCCTATTAAAAAGTGCTTCACAATTCTGAGACCCCAGACTGTGCTGCTTCTAAATATATTTGTTCTGCGCTTGTAAAGTGCAGACTAGGCTCCCACCAATTTACAAAAATAAATCCCATTCCCATTGGATTGACTCTGTGACCTGATTCTGTGAAGGCTAAGGGCACATCTCCTGGATACCCTTATTTCTTCAGGACTCAGCAGAGAGACATGTGTATGGAATATATTCAGTAATCATTTGTTGACTAAACAAACATTGAATGTTATCTTAACATTGTTAAGTGTCAACTGTGTGAAATATTGAATGAATATCTAAATACCTCACCTGCTCACTCCCAGATAGACTATCTTTTAGCGCAGTATTTTCAGGTTTCTTTAAATTTATTCCTTTTTGTACAATATGGTTGAAATGAAGAAACCAGCACTGTATATTCTGGAATGGTGCTAACAACATTATAGAATATACAGAATAACTAATACTTAACTGTGCACTTTAATTCTCTTGCAATTACTCAAATGTGTCTTGTTTTACAAACATACACTAGATTTGTTATAAAATGGCTATGTGAGGCAAGGAAGGGTTACAAAGGTAAAGAAGGAGGAGAGCTTACTTTCAAAGGAGCTTAGAATTCAGCATTGGAGGGAGAGAGTTAAACCGATAATATTGTATTATTGAATACAGGTGGGAGGAATGGGATGGGGAAGCAGAGAAAATATTGATTGATTGTCAACAGAATCATCCTGAAACTTCCAAATGGGATCATCAGTGATAGGGTCCAGCTTGCACTCCCAGGGATGAGCTGTGAGCAGGAGCAGGTGGACAGAAGGCACTGCTCCTGAGCCCCAGTGATATGGCCAATGGCCAGGAGTACATACACCCTGATCCAGTTTGAGGGAACTAAAGGCTGGTAGAATGATGTATACAATCTTCTAAATCTGTCACGTTAATTTTTCTGAGTACAGGTATGTGTATTAATTTATCATAATGTCTAACTTTTTTCCAGAATCTATTATTCATTGGATTAAGATTTGAAGTTTATGGAAACCATGTTATTTTATCGGATAGAAATTAAATTGAAAAGGTGTAACCTACAGAAATAAAGGGATATACTAGCTTATTTTTTGACTGTTTGGAGTGCTGCGCTCTTCTAGAGGTTCTCAAGTATTGCAGATGACACCTCCCTGCCCATTTTTATTGTCTTTTAGTAAATAAAACCCACCATCCTTTAGTACGACCCCTTCAGGAAAAATGCTGCATAGGCTTTGGTACCTTTTTAATTTAAACCGCAGAGTAAATTTTAACAATATTTTCCGATACTAATATTTTTTAAGTTAAACCTTTTATTTTGTAAGGATTATAGAGTCACAGGCAGTTAGAAGGTATTACACAGAGGTCCTGTGTATCCTTCACCTACTTTCCCCTAATGGTTGCATCTTACCTAATTACAGTTCCATGTCCAAACTAGGAATCTGACACCGCACAGCCTATAGTTCTAAGGCATCTTATCTCCTGGGTAGTTTTGGGTAAACCGCAATCAAATTACAGAACCATCCCATCACTACAAAGATCTCCCTTGTGCCACCACCTTACAGTCACATCCTCCTCCCTGCCATCCCAGACTCTCCCCAGTTGCTGGCAATCGCTACTTTGCTTTCCATTCCTATAATTTTATTTTAAAATGTTTTGTGAATGAAATCGCCTAGTATGAAACCTTATGAGGTTGGCAATTTTCATTCAGCATAATGCCGTTGAGATCCATCCAAGTCACTGTGTGCGTTAATAGCGTGTCCCCTTTTGTTTCTGTAGAGTGTTACATGATATGAATTACTGCAGTGTGTTTTCCCATTGAGGGGCATTTCAGTTGTTTCCAGTTGTAGGCTACTACAGATAAGATGGCTAGGAACAATTGTGTCCCGGCTTTTGTGGGAACATCAGTTTCATTTGTTTGAGATAAACAATCAAGAGTAGAAATTGCCAAGTCATACAGTAAAGATATGTTTAATATTTTAAGAAACTGCCAAATGTTTTTCAGAGTGACTGTATGATTTGACATTCCTACTAGCAATGCATGAGAGATCCAGTGTCTCTGAATCCTTATCAGCATTTGGTATTGTCACTGTTTTCACTTGAGCTAATATAATAAGTGTATAATGATATCTCATGATGGGCTTAATTTGCATTTCCCTAATGGCCAGTGATGTTGAACATGTTTTCATGTGTTCATTTGTCACCAGTATATCATTTTCAAGGAAATGTATCTTCATGTATTTGTCATTTATTTTATTGAATTGTTTGTTTTCTTAATGTTGAGTTCTAAGAATTAGTTATATGCTCTAAATATGCATCCTTTGGAGGATGTGTGGGTTTCAAAGATTTTCTCCCAGTCCATAACATGTATTTTTAGCCTCTTAATGGGATCTTTTGTAAGGCAAAATTATTTAATTGTGATTAAGTCCAATTTAGAGGGTTTTTTTTTGTTTGTTTATTTTGTTTTGCTTTTAAGATAATGATTTTGGAATCATGTCTAAAAACTCCTCATGAAATTCCAGGTTCTGAAGATTTTCTTCTATCTTCTAAAAGATAGAAGTTTTAGATTTTTGTGTTTTATATTTAACTCTATAGTTCAATGAATTAGTTTTTGTAGGAGGTATGAGACTTAGGTTGACATTTACTTTTTTTGCCAATTGTTCCAGAACTATTTGTGGAAAAGTGTGTTCTTCCTTCATTGAATTGCATCGGCATCATTGTAAAAAATCAGCTAGCTATATTAATGTGTCCCATTTATTTATGTGTCTGCTGCTCTACCAATACCATATGATCTTGATTACTGGAGCTACATAATAAGTCTTGAAATTGGGTAGAATAATTCCTCCCAACTTATTCTCATTTTCCAAAATTACTCATAGCTATACTAGTTCCTTTGCTTTCCCATATAAATTTTAGAATACTTTTGTCAATATGTATAGGAAATCTCATTAGATTTTGATGGAAATTGCATTAAACCTGTATAAAAATTTGGGGAGAATTAACATCCTTATTATATTGAGTCTTCCAATCCATGATTATAGTCTATTTATTTAGATTTTTTTTTGATATAGTTAATTAGCATTTTGTAGATTTCAGCATACAGGTATGTTTTATTGAAGATATATATGTATATATAGTGATTGTAAGTAGTATTACACTCTTAATTTGGTTTCTTAATTTGGTTGCTATTATGCAGAAATGTAATTTATTTTTGTATGTTTATCTTGTGTTCTGTGACCTTGCTGAACTTACTAGTTCTAGGAGTGGTTTTTATTGTTCTTGGGGTTTTCTATGTAGACTATAATATCATCTGCAAATAGAGATAGCTTTGCTTCTTTCTTTCTGATCTATATACCTTTTATTCCTTTTCTTGCCTCGTAGCACTGGCTAAAACAGAGATGAAAGAAGACACTGGGTGGTTAAGGCCATCTCTGGGGAACAATGAGAAGTGTAACTTGAGAATATCAAAGGGTATATCTAGGTTATCAAACTCCTATATTAAATTTTTAATACAGGTGGAAGAAGAGACTGAAGAGATCATTTACAAGCACAATGAGAAAGACCTCAAAAGCCAGTGTAAATGGTACATTCTTATTTAAGAAGAAAATTAAGAAAATAATATGACACGTTGGATAAGAAGGCTACTAACCAAAATTTTTTAGTTCCTTTTTCTTACTTTTCCCCAAAATTGGAAGGTATCACTTATATTTTACATTTTGAAATTACTTATCATTTTATTCCCATTTTAGAGTCTAGATTCTAAGATTAAAAAAAAAAGTCGGATAGCAGAAAGTTTTCTTTTTGGGCACTGGTTTTGAGGTTGTTTATTTTTCAAAACAAAAACAATTTTTTGTTTGAAATTATTTTTACTTTTTTACTTGTTATTTTCTCATTTTGTTAAACAACAAATCTATGCTTTTTTGTAAATTCACCTTGCCCAGAGTTATCAAACGGTTCCTTTATAGAGAAATCTATTAGAGAATGTTTAAAGGAGCTTTTTCAAACCAAATAAAAGATGAGTGATCATGGAAAAGATTTCTAAATAACTTCTAAGTTTTGACAAATTTTAGTAATCCCTTTTCTTACTATAGGTAACAGTTGGTAAGAGAAAGATGAAAATAACTGCTATTTTAGCATATTTATTAAAGTGCTATGCAGGATGGAAATTTTGTTAAGTGTTAAAAAATATAAGCAAACAACAGAAAAGCTGAAAAACGAGGGTTTGGTGGGTGGTTGAAGCACCTTTGTGTTAAATCATGTCATGAATGCTTCCTTCACATGTGGAGTTGCATCATTTCTTCAGGGATTTTGTTGTCATGACAACAAGTTTTACGGAGCATTTTTAGCTTCCATAGTTAGAATTACACACACAAAAAGAGTTTCATACAATGAACACAGGTGAGCTTTCCTTATTACATTTGGATAAAGGCCCCCTGATTTATCATAGTCATATTCTTGAAACAATTAAAAATATGACCCTTCTTTCGTTTTCAAAGCAAGGTCATTTTACTAAAAAGTTTTTTTTGTCCCCTCAAGCAAATGAATTTAAAAGACTCTAAATTGTCTCAGTTTAAATACTATTAGATTGCAAGGTAATTTATAACGAATAAGACATGATGACATCTAATGCACGAAAGGACTTGAAGTTAAAGTCTATTTCTTGCAGAGATGAATTTCGTTAAGTACTAGTAAGCCAAATATAGTTGAAAATATAGGTTGAACATTAAATACTATTAAGAATATGATAGTAATCTGCAGTGGGCATTATTTTATATCACTTGAAAATCTCCTTTATTAAAACCCATCTCTCTGGTAGTTCTATTTCTCTTCTGTAAATAGCTTCAAGATAAATGGCAACTCTTTGTGTTAATTTCAGATGTGTACTCCTATTATATTGTTTTGTAGCTATGCATTTATAGATAATTATCTTCAAAATAATCAACACATCAAGTTTTATCTTGGAATGTTCATAATACTCTTATTTCTAAATAGACAGGTGGACAACAAATCAATATTTTGTGCCTTTAAACATCATTGTTTTCTATTTTTTAAATAGATGCCTACTGCAGCCCCATCCATTTAATCTGCATTACAAATGCTTCAAACTTGTAAAGAAACTTCAAGAAATATTACAAAACACTCATGATTACCTTTCATGGGCCAAGATTTAGTTATAGATCCTACTTAGTTGTAAGAATGATTAGACCTGTTGTGTTTTAGCAGGATGACAATATGGCCGGCTACGTATACCAGATTGCCTTTGCTAAATAGAAATAGCAGAATGAATTTTGGGAGATAATTTCCAACACAAACTCCTAGTAAAATTTTTATGATTCTGTTTTACACTTAATATTCCAAAGTAGTATGTGAAATAACTCAGTGCTTCAATTAAGAAACTACTTGATAAAAACTACCTTTTTTTTTTTTCAATGTGCAAGACACACAACTAATTCACTTAATGGGTTTACAGAGCTGTGCTAAAGGAAAGGTCTTCACTAAATTAGCTGTTAGTCTGCAGATAAAATTTTGCCAATCTCCTCATAAATCTATCCCTGAATCTCAAACATATTTATTCAAAATCTATTATTTGTGAAACACTAAGCATGATTCTGCTAGGGCTACAACAGTAAGATACTCTTAGCAAGTTTCAGTGGGGGAGTTTTAAATAATGATCCATTATTTAAGGCATGATATGGTAACTATAAAAGAGCTATAAAGTATGTTTGAAGCTCAAGAGAAAGAGAGGTGGCCCTGGAATTGGGTGGTTAGAACTCCAATGGATATGGTGTTGAAGGATAGCATTGGGGGAAAGTGCAGACAGATAATATGGCATAAACAAAGGTCCACAGGGGAAACAATGGCATGAATTGAGGGGAATGACTTGACCACATCATGCATATATTAGAGAGGAGGACATAAAGCTTAGAGAGACTAGAATTAAGAGGGCCTTACAGGTTTTACTAAATGACAAATGCATTCTGAATTTATTAAGAAAATGGTGAGCTACTGAAAGTGCAAGCAAGAGAGGGACATGATTAAAGTTGTGTCATGGGACAACAAATTTCACTATATGGGTAAAGGGAATCAGAGGCAATGAGAAATGGAGGCAAAGAAAATTAGTATACAGTTACTTTAACAGGAAGGTACAGGTGAAAAGCAAACAGGACTTGGATGAGAGGTTCTTTGAAGTCAAAGAGTTTGGACTTGGTGAGTAAAATAACTGCATCACTATTACATCAAATTTAGGAAGAGAAACTGTCAAGGACTATGCGTGTGAATATAAAAAAGTTCATTTTTTTCTTACCTAATTTTTATTTTAATTTTTCTTCCAAGTTTTTACTTAAATCCTAGTTAACATATAGTGTAGTATTGGTTTCAGGAGTAGAATTTAGTGATTCATCACTTACATATAATACCTAGTGCTCATCACAACAATTGCTATCCTTAATGCCCATTTAGCCCATCTCCCACCCACCTCCCCTCCAGCAACTCTCAGTTTGTTCTCTATAATTAAGACTCTTATGGTTGCCCCCCCACCTTTTCCCCCCTTCCCCTATGTTCATCTCTTTTGTTTCTTAAATTCCACATGAGTGAAATCATATGGTATGTGTCTCTAACTTATTCTGCTTAGCACAGTACTCTCTAGCTCCATCCACGTCATTGCAAATGGCAAGATTTCATTCTTTTTGATGTCTGAGTTATATTCCATTATATATATATATATATATATATATATATATATATATATATATATATACACCACATCTTCTTTATCCTTTAATCAGTCCATGCACATTTGAACTTTTTAAATAATTTGGCTATTTGCTGATAGTGCATGTGCCCCTTTGAATCAGTATTTTTGTATCCTTTGGGTAAATACCTACTAGTGCAGTTGCTGGGTTGTAGGGTAGTTCCATTTTTAATTTTAAAAAGTTCATTTTTTGATAAGCTAAATTAAAAACTTTATGGGGCAACTGGCTGGCTCAGTGGGTAGAATATATGAGTCTTAATCTTGGGGTTGTGAGTTCAAGCCCCATGCTGGGCATAGAGCCTACTTAAAATCAAATAAATAAATAAATAAATAAATAAATAAATAAATAAATAAATAAAATAACACTTTACAAGTGAGATTATTTGAAAGGGGCCAGAAATGATCCTCCAGACTGGGTTTATGGGTATTTACAGGGCCACTCAGTTGGTTAAGCCTACGACTTTGGCTCAGGTCATGATCTCACGGTTTTTGGGTTTGAACCCCACATTGGACTCTGTACTGACAGCTCAGAGCCTGGAGCCTGCTTCTGATTCTGTGTCTCCTTCTCTTTCTCTGCCCCTCCCCCTATTCATGCTCGCTCTCTCTGTCTCTCAAAAATAAATAAATGTTAATATATTATATATACATATATACATAAATATGTATATGTGTGTGTATACACACACACACACACACACACACACACGCACGCACGCATGGGACCAACCTCTGTGGGTTCAAATCCTCATTGGTCAGTTACTAATGGTGTCAACAGGTTAATTAAGCTCATTGTGTCTCAGTTTTATCATGGGCACAACACTAGCCCCTGCCTCATTGGGTTGTTATGAAGATAAAATGATTGGATAACCGTCCCTATCTTGTGGTAAGGAATTCGCACTAGTCATTACTATAGTGACCATCATCATTATTTGTCAAGTATTCCCATAACAACTTTAGGGGTCAAGAAGAAAATGAGGAGCTAGCAACGAAGACAGAAGAAGAAGGACAAGAGAAGGAATGCAACGGGCTAGCGCCCACAGGCAGATGGCAACTTGGTTTCCAGTGTCATAACATTCCTAGAGAAAGAAGACATTGGAACTACCAACAGATTTGGAAAGTAGAACCTTTGAGATAGCAGTTTCAGTAGAGAAGTAATGGCAGAACACAGACTGCAAAGGGTTAAAAGGTAAAAAGATAGTGAGAAAGCAGAGGCAAGGCTATTTATCCTAGTTGTTCAAAAACAATCAGAAAAAAAAAACAAACAACTGGTGCTGAAGGGAAAGAAAAGAATGAGGTAAAGTGGCTGAATCTGACAGCAGAGGAAAGAGAAATGTATTTGAAATCAGTCTATTTGTTTCTATGCGTTATAAAAAGTGAACAGGTTATTGAGAGATTGTTTTATAGTGAGCGTCTTTTTTCAAGACTTCCCAGGAAAATTTTACAAGAGAAACTGGGTGTACACAGTTTCATTTCTAATGATTCATAGATGTAACATCATTGCTTACAAATGGAGAGTTGTGGGAATCTTTTGAAGTTTTTATACACTTGACAGTTGTTAAATCTTTATTTTCTAATAAAAGGTGGATGATAAGCTAGTAGTGTTCTGTTTCATTTTTCATTCTGCTTCTTTTCATGTTCTGTTATTTTTAATTCATCAACCAATAAATGTTTATTGGTCCTTACACTGTGCAGGCAATGCTAAGTACAGTGGGAGACACAACGAAGTAAAGGATTTCTGTTTCATTGTGTGCATGAGACAGTTGGAATATAGATAATGTAAACACACTTTCTAAGACACTGGAGAAAATACTTATAATTTTTTTTAAAAAAGCAAAACTTGTCTTGTTATTAATTAATTTTTATGGGAAGTTCATGTAGTTCTCTTAAAGTCTTAAAATTATTTCAGCTGTGTTTTGTATTTTCAAATGATTAATTTATTCCAGAAAATTTAAGAATGCTACAGACAGACACACATATATGCACTCTAGTAATGTGACTCAGAATTATGGACTATTGTAAAAACTATATTATTTTATTTTCAAATAAGTATGATTGCAATTCACTGTTAAAAACATTTATAAGTACAGTAGATAAAATACCAGAAAATGTGACTTTGTAATTCTTATTTACCTACAAATAGTTCAGGCTGAATCACAGAGCTAAAAATACGGAATTATCCTAAATGACAGTGTTGCTGCATGTTGAAATGTGGAAGAGAGGTGCTGTGGCCCTTTCTTTGCCAGTATGACTGATGGTAATTATCATCTGTGTATGGGGCTGTGACTCAGAGGATCAATCAATACCAAGTGGCAGGCCTCACCACACTGCACCCATGTGACACTGATCTTTGATTTGTGGTTGAAACCATTGTCCACTGTAATTTTGCATCAGGTAAATTACCTATACACTTTTGTGGTTGAGGGTTACTGATATCTCTTATTCAGATCCGTATTCTCAATATTTATGATGAAGAAGTTAGGTTGCAACAAAAACAGTCTTTTGCTAAATATTCCTTACACCTTGATGAGCAATGAGGCCATTAGGAAACTTGAAGTTGCAGGCTTTATTGACCACACAATTTCTTACCACCACAACTCTTACATGCTTGCTCAAGGCCAAAAAGTAAGACCATTTGCCACTTTATGTCTGCTCAGTTGGCTACCTGTGCAGCCTCTTGACCAGACCTGTGCCCAGTAACAACTGTTAAATCAGCAAAGTATGTCTTTGGTTCTCCCAGAAGCCCCTCCTCCTCTTCAGTTCCCCTCTCCTACCATCAGCCAAAGCCTTAGTTTCCATGTAGAAATTCATGTCAACATTAGAAATGTATGCCTTCTTAACATAGAACATCTCATATCCCTTCTGAAAACTAAATCAAACCAAACCAAATCAAACCAAACAAAGCAGTTTTGCTTATTTCAAGCAGGGTGTAGTTTTCCACAGCTACAGATTTGTTGCAGTGTCTTAGTAATGTGTGTGTGTGTGTGTGTGTGTGTGTGTGTGTGTGTGTGTTACTATATTTCTTCTTAAGCTGAAATACCAAAGTTCAATTGATCAAATCTCTGTGTATCTGTAGAGAGATTATCTGAGTATGTTCTGACTCCTTTCCCAGCTATTTTATTCTATGAATTTCCTACTTTCTCCATCAATGACCTTTGCATACTTCAGAGTAGTTGTTTATAAGTTGTAATTGATAACTTTGTTTCTCCATCTCCATTTTCACTTGAACCCCTCTATTATGGATCATCAAAAAATGTAGAAACATCCTTCTCTTCAAATTCTTCAGTTCCTCTTCAGGACTTTAAGGTAATAAAACTTCTCCTATTTTCCAGATTCTTCATTCTTCTGTCCTTCTTAGTTGAACTCCTACATTATGATGATGACTTCCTAGCATCTAGGATAAATCTTGGCTTTTGGCAAGAGAGATTAGGAAAGCTCTAATCTAATGCCCCAGGAGACAGGAGGAGGTCACCTAAGATTCTTCCCTGACTTTGTGTCCTAGTTAGTATTCCTTGACCATGACCTTCCTTGGTTCAACTTTCTCATTCCTTAAACCGGAGTCCTGGACTTGGTTACCTGCCTACATCCCTGCCTTGATCTTGGCATTCTCCTCCCAATTGCATGTCCCTGCCCTCAAATTCCAGGCTGTTGTAATGGTTTTGCTGTTTGCCGACAAATTTCCCAGTGTTTCATTACCCAGTCCAAAGTGTCAAGTGCCCCAAATGCTCTGTGCACTTAAGAGATACTCATTCTCTCAGATGTTGAGGCCAATATCTTGTTACTGTCAATTCCTCCTGCTCTCTCACTTCACCTGTTCGGTCAATTGCCACATTCTGTAGATTCTTTCTTCACCATGTCTTAAAGTTGTTCCTAATTTGACCCCATGGCTATTACTCTGAGTCAGGCTCCCATTTTCTTTTATATGAAGTATTACAATATAATTGGTCTTATGCACACTGATGCTCTCTCATTCTAATTGTTCTGGGTCCATTCCTCTGTGATAATGACCATGATTCTCACTGAAGAAGTAGTAACTTCTCCTTTGCTGTCTATCTACCTACTGACTTTATGAGAATAAGATTCACACTATATCAAAGCAGTATTTGTATATATGCCTGGTGTGATTTTAAGTGCTTTACAAATATTAACCAATTTAATGCTACAACAACCCTATAATCCTACTTTTATAGAAGAGAAAATCAAGGTACAGAAATGGTAGGTCACTTGTCGAGGTTACCTAGCTAGTACAATGACAGAGTCATAATTTGACCTTGTCAGTCTAACTTCAGAGTCTTATATAACTTCTCTAAGATTATTTATTATCTCCTCTTCAGGGGTATTCATAAATATTCAACAAGTTGTACATAAAATAGCAGTAATTCCCTGGGTTTACTTCTTGCTTTAAAGAAACTTTCCATTTTCCATTTTGAATACCTAATGGTTAGACAGGTTGTTTTCTCTGCTTCAGTAGAGATGAAGTATCTTTGGGTATTAGTCCTACTAGTGATTTTTGCACCCAATCTATGGAAGTTATTATCACAATCTAATAGTTTAGGATATACTACCTCCAAATCATGAGTCTTCAAGGAGAAACTAGAATGAGAAATATGAGGGGCAGCTATGAAATACCAGAGGGCTTTGAAAATAAGACTGCATTTGATGTATATATATTAGGAAAACAGGCAGAAGGTATCTGAGGTCAGACAAGGAGAGGCAGTAGGAGGAGAGAGAGAAGGAGGAGCAGAGGGAAGGATCATTGCAGCTTGCTCAGGGGAAAGCATTGGATGGTAAACTGTGAACTCTGCATGTGTCCTTTTGGCATGGGAATGCCATTACTATTAATTGGACACTAGCACTGCATAAGAAATCCTATGTAATTTAGTTGGATGCATCCCCTGGCGAGCTGGCGTAATGTCAAGAGACAAGACAAAAAGGAGAGAAATGCAAGAAAATACACAGGGAAAGACATTTCTAAGTGAAAAAAGTTTTAAGTAATCTCAAATTTTTTCTCATAATATTCGCTCTTGCGATGATGAGAAGCAACAAGGTTGAAACCTTGTCTAAAGACAGATTAATAGTGAAACTCTTTCCATTGTCATTAAGGGAGACATTACTATACAAATAGCAACTATTAAAAAATGTGCTAGACTGTGGGTAGAAAGTGTCATTCTCCTTGCTGTGTTTTTAATATCTGTAAATATGATCTCTGTGGCATATTATCCACCAGGAGAGTGCTATTTCACCTTTGGTGAGGTACTTCTTTACCTCCTATTTATTTATTTGATGAGTAAAAAATGAAGGTTAAGGATAGCATTTGCTATAAACACTACGTCAATAACCAAGAAAGACTTGAGATGCTTTCTGAACCTTAGGTGGCACATGAGAAAAGATCTTTTTTAAAAAGCCTTTTCATCATCTTTCTACTTCTACTTGTGTGTAGAAACATGGAGACTAGAAGCACAGAAAATGAAAGAAAGGGACAAAATAACAGTTTGTTCTACTCAACTCTGATCATGACTCGCATTTGAACTTTGTCTTTTCCTAGAATATCACACACTCCTATACAGAAATGTACATGTAAATATAAAATGAAATGCTTTAGGATTATCCTAGTAGCCATGCCTATTAATGAGGCAATCAATAGTGGCTGTATTTGCAGATTACTTATCATTAAATAAAGCAACATCAAAAACAAACTGAAAAACTCCTGAATCTTGTATTGGCTCTAGTTTTATATCCTTTGTGTGGCAGGAATGCCCAGCATTTTTATACCCTTATTCAAGGCTGATAATTAATTTCTAATAAAAGAACACAATTGTTTTTCAAAGATCAGTTCTTATTAGTCGCTTAGTATATATTCTGCTCCAGAAAAAAAAATGAAAACACATCAAGCTGAGATGGAGATGAAAACTAAAGAGGGCATAACTCATTTGGATTCCTTGGTACCACTCAATCAGCATTCAAGCAAGGGTTTTGGCAAGTAGGTAACTCTTCGCCTTTTTCTCTGGGCTGCAGAGCATCTTTGAACCACACTACATGGCCTTCACAAAGCAGCCATGCAAATTTCCCTCAACCAGAATCCCAGCCAGGGTTTCTCAGGGTGATATAATTCTGATTTGTTCCCTACCATGAGATGCAGTGAGAAAAGATTATTATTTCAAGCAATCTTAGATCTTCCCTATACAAAGATCAAATTATTGATCATTTGGGACAGGTTAACTATTAAACATGATAACTTACTCATGACATATACAGAACTGATCACATTTATGCCTCTGAGGGCCCTTTCCAAGCTGGTTCAATTTTATTTCTCTGGAGTGACTGACACACTTTACAAACCAGTCCCAGAACCTTGCCTACTTTAGTCAGTATTTGAGCCCCAGAGCAGACCACACATGTATGTGTGTGTGTGTGTGTGTGTGTGTGTGTGTGTGTGTGTGTGTGTGTTTAACACCTTCTTCCTCTGTTGGGCAAAAATATTTATGATAATATTAATGCAATGATCAAAAAAATAATTATTTACAGATTCTTTCTTTAGTTTTATAACCATTAAAAATTAAAAGTAAAAGATAAAAAACTAACTGAAAATAATTATTCAAATTCAGTAAACCAGTTTAGCTATGAACTAAAATTTGCACTTACCAAAGAAGAACATATCTCACAGTTCATACTTTGTTTTACTGTTTTAAATTGTAAACAAATAAAAATAATTATAATATATTCTTTATATTTATATATATAATTAAAACAATAATGTAGAATATATTTAAACTTAGATGAACAAAAAATGTTTTGAGATATATAATTATCATCAACGTTTTAGGAATTGTCCATTAATGGTGCTAATAAAACGTAGATTTGTTTTTAGTTGGTTTCTTTGTAATTCTTGAGGGTCAAAGATTCCCCTTATTGCTCCACCAGGAGAGACCTCTCCCATCACTGGCCTTGGCAGTGATGTGCTTGTTGAATATCCCTAGTAGCTCAAATTAGCATCTCCTCTGCCCTTGCACATAACTGAAAATAATTTAGGTCAAATGAGTACTTTTTGGTGCATAGCACCCAGTCACACACACCCCACGCCCACACACATCTCTTTCAAATAGCAATATAAATCATCTTCGTGGGATCAGAACTTTTACTGTAAATGTTTCTTTCTGGGGGCGCCTGGGTGGCGCAGTCGGTTAAGCGTCCGACTTCAGCCAGGTCACGATCTCGCGGTCCGTGAGTTCGAGCCCCGCGTCGGGCTCTGGGCTGATGGCTCAGAGCCTGGAGCCTGTTTCCGATTCTGTGTCTCCCTCTCTCTCTCTGCCCCTCCCCCGTTCATGCTCTGTCTCTCTCTGTCCCAAAAATAAATAAACGTTGAAAAAAAAATTTTTTAAATAAAAAAAATGTTTGTTTCTGAAGCTCCCTGTGAGAACAATAGTTTCTTCGATCTACCAGTGAGCCTGAGGATAATGGATAATGCTGGCCATGATGCGATTCATCCCCACATTCCCTCTGGAAATCAGCTTACTCCAATTCTCTATTGTTACACCAAGCTTCAGGACTGAGAAACATAAAAATACTTCTCTGCTTGTAGCTCGACAAGAGGACAGGTTTTTCTGGTCCATATTAAATGGATTACAATTATACATAGATGAAAGTATAATGATCTAATATTCATTTTAAAGCTGTTACCTCCAGTGAAGGAGAACAGAAAATAGAACATCTAGAGACAGGAACATGCATGAATATCATGTTAATAGCTTTCTTGCTGGTTAGGACACAGTGAGCAAATAAAAGTGTAATAATTCAGCAAGACAGAGGATATTAAAATGAATCATTACCAAATTGGGACCTAAGCCAATATTGCTGATGTCAATTCCTTTTGCAAACTTTATCACGTTGTGGCAGTGGGAGTTTTTATTTGCTGAGTTTTGAAGATCTGTATTTACAGAAGTTTTTAGTGTTAAGAAGGGGATCTAATAATCTAATGGCAGTCAGAAAACTGTCATTACTGCTTTTTAAACATTTCCTTTCTGGCTATAAATAGCAGGTATGAGAGTCCTCTCATACTTCTCCCTCTCTCTTTTTCTATATTACATATTATATATAATATATAATATAATAAACCTAAATCTCAATATCAGGCATGGGCTTAGATCACGCTCCACTGAGAATGGCTCTTAGCTCAACCAGAAGCTAAGACCTCAAGAAAAGACCATTTCCTGAATCTGTCTTCCTGAACATCTTCCTTTACCTTCAGTCCCTGCAGTCTGGTTCTCAACAATGGGTTTACTTTTTGACTTGGCTCTGTTTTTTGCATTACATGGCATCCAAATTTACCTTTACTAAAACAGGTGCTCACAAAATGTTTGATATACTGGTTTCCAAACTTCTAGACCTTCTACCTTGGTTGACCTTGGCGTCTTCTGGTCCTTTTCTGGTTTATTACTTGCCCCAATCTTAGCTCTTCCTCTACATTGTCTTCCTGGAAAATCTTACTGTGAATCTTTGGTACCCAAAAAGTGAGACCTTATTCCAGACCCTTACTTTTGATGTTTACTATCTGCTTCTCAGCTCTGCCCTAATCTAGTTAATTTATTTCCTTCTGGCCCTATCATTCTAGCCTGCTTCTTTGTTTTGAATCTTTACCTTGTCACCGAAATTCTTACGATCAATGTTTAATGTGCTCCGAATGGGAGGAAGGAAACTTCATCAAGCTGTATGACACAGAAAATAACATAAATCTTGAATTTAGTGCCATGGAAACTTTTGTGGCTTTAGGCACTTCACATTTTTTTTTCCTTCTCATTCACTTAAAAATTAAGTTGTGTGAGGGTTTGATTGGACAATGTATAGCAACACACCTGTCACAGGGCCTTGAATCCCTTCTGTGTCACTCAGGATTTGGTCAGAACAGCAAAACCATCAGGAATGAGGCAGAATGGCAATTTATTAGAAGGACTTGACATTGTGCAAATGGGCAGGTTAAATAATTTATGGACCACTATTGCTTTTGCATCTGGTGCTGGCCTGAAGGGAGTGGGGAGCTAGAAAGGAGAGATGGGTATAAAGGGGAGGAAAGGAAGGGCAAACAAAAATCCAGGAAGATAAGCTGGAAACTGAGTTGGTCTTTCAACCACCCCCAATCCAGTCCTATAATTTTGATGACACAGATGACCTACAGGAGAAGCTGACACTCGTTTAGAATCCTAACAATGCACTTGACCAAGGAGCTGGAGAAGCCCAGGGAGGAGATCAGACATAAGCCAACAAGGTGAACCAGCATATCTGCAACAACAAACGTGAGCTGCAGTAGCCTCCGACACTGCACTGACCTGCCAAGGTAAACAAGACTCCTGACTCACTTTTGGAGTCTATTTCTCTCATACATTTTCCTTGTGGTCAGCCCTGGCCCAGAACCACACAGAGAAGAGAAGCTGGCATAGTGCAGATACCAAACCCCTTTCTTTCTTCCCATCTGTACTTCAAGTCTATAGCTAACAAGGTGTGTTGAAAAATTACATATACATTCTTTAGGTCTTGTTTAAATGACCTAATTGAATTGGCAATCTCTGATTTAGTCAGTTGGGTCACTTTATTCCATTCATCAGGAAATTGGACATCTGGTCAACTCTATTTTAGTCTTTGTGCCTTAAGCTGGATCAAGTTATTTCACTTCTCTTTGCCACAGTTACTGTATGTCTAGGATTTAACACCACCTCTGAGGCCATGGCTACAGCAATTTTGTACTTCTTTCAAGCATGATGGGAGGATAATTGGTTTATGACATACGAGGCCCTTTTAAGCCTCTTGAATGAGTGGGAGGGGCATCACACCACCAAATTTCATAAAATTGTTTATTTAGTTGTTTTACTTATCCAGGCCCACTGCTGATAATCCTGATATGAACACTGTGTATCTTTCTTCCAAGGGCACGGTTATTTTAGTTTTAGAAAGGTTTCCGGAGCTTTTTAAACCTATTTGAGCTCTGAAGGTTTGGAAGAGCAATGCATTTTTCACCACGTTAAATAATACATTCAAGTATAAGTGGCTTTCAAAGTGAAGAACTAAAGAAAAGGGGACTGGATGGAGCTGCTCTTGCTGTGTCTCCAAGGTGACTGTTTGTCATGTAGCAATAGGTTTGCCCCCTGACAAGGCTGCTAACAGTGGCCTTGGTGGAGAGGGACAGTGTAATCAATAGGGCCCCCATCAAAGCTAGATCTGAGTAATTTTCTGAAAATAAAGAAAATCTTAAGAACTCAGATTTCCAACATTTGCAAATGCATACTGGGAGATGAATCTAGGACATGTCTGTAAACAATAGGAGAGGAGAATCCTTGTATCCTCTGCTAGCCACTTAAGTATATCAGTAGACTTTTCAATACGAAATTAGTGTTTTGTGAAATATTTGGAATATTTCATTAAAAACTTATACAACAGCCCTATGAATATTGAATCTGAATTTAAGCACCAAATTGAAATGATTCTAATTGCTAATTTTATTTCTAACTTCTAAATGTATAGTTTTTTTAATGTTTATTTATTTTTTGAGAAAGACAGCATGAGCAGGAGGGGCGGAGAGGGAGACACAGAATCCAAAGCAGGCTCCAGGCTCTGAGCTGTCAGCACAGAGCCCGTTGCAGGGTTTGAACTCACCGACCACTAGATCGTGACCTGAGCTGAAGTCGGATGCTCAACCAATGAAGCCACCCACCCCGGTGCCCCCTAAATTAATACTTTTTAAATCTTCTAGCAACAAGTCTGTAATGTGCCATCTAATCATTTATTAAATATAGAATCCTCTATTAGCAATTAATTATATGGCCAAACATAAGCCTGATCAAGTCCTCTGGTAATAATCCAGAGGGAAATGGGAAGGCATGAGTCATGGAAAGGACAGAATTGAGCTTTTCTGAGTTCAGATTTGGGGAATGTGGAGAAAAAAGCCCATTTGGAGGTTTCTAGCTTGGACCATTGGGTAGATGGTAATGTAATGATCTGAGAAAGAAAATTCAGGAAGAGAAGCAGGTGGGGGATGAAACGATCAGTTTGTAACTAATATCTGGAACTAACTGCTGCATCACTGCATCACTGCGTACATCTGTGGAAGTTAGTGGCTTTCCCATCAGGACCCATCCTTCTGAGCACCAACGAAAACAGTCTAACTCCTCACCATCTGCATGTAGTGAGGGAAGTCACAGCTGCTTCCCACATCCCCAGTCCCTACCGCTGGAAAGCCCCGGGATGCCGTCAGCATTTCAGAATGGCTGGTTGGCACTGGTTCGATTTGTGGGTGGATTTCATTGTTAATAATAGCGGTGTTGGCTGTTTTCAGGGCTAGTGATTTGTCCGCTACTTGGCATATGAAGCAAAATTGCTGAAATCAGGACACCTGGGGAAGCATCTTAAAATCGTGTCCTTTTAAAATGTTAACTAATGAACTTCAGTTTGATATTTTACCAGAGCCTGTGGGATTATGGGTAATAAAAACTCAAAATGTAGGGTTGATGTGCTGCAAGCAATGATAAAATTTGCTTTTTACGCACTTTTAGAAAATGCATAAATGTTTCAGGTCAGGCAGCACAGGAGCTGTCATAATGTGTTGGCATCTTGTCACTCTTACACTTTATCCTCTGCGTAGGATTGTGTTTGTTCGGACTCTGAATTGCATTAAGCTGCTTCTTATTAGAATAAAATATACTCCGTTCTGTAAATACCAAACTGAATTCACTTGGGTATTTTAATGCTGGTTTTTAGTCCAGCCTCTTGCTTTTTATGCTCAATCTTAATAGACTCAGGTAGATGTACAGATGCACTAAGTGACAATTGAGATGTTCCTTCCGTTCTTATGTAATGAGTAGAGAATGGGGTTTCATGACTATTGACTTCTTGTGTGGGTGTGTGACAATGTACATTTGATTTTTTTTTCCTGTATACACAGGAAAAGTATAACTTTTAATAGAGCAGCCCTGTCCTCGCATACTTACTTTTGTATTATTCAGAATATCTGCCTACATATAGGATGCATGCTGAATATCAATTATAGATGTTGTTCTCTATTTGAAGAAAGATGGAGTGAGAAGGAAAATCAGGCTTTCTAAAACTTCACTTTGGAAAAATTAAATGGAGGTGTATCTTTTAAAAAAATATCTGAACATGTCATCTTTTAAAACCTTATATCAACTCCCCACTTCTTGCCAAAATTGTCTTACTGTAAATAAAAATTTGATTTACTTATCTTTAATGTTCTCTTTACTTTGGTACTATGAGCATTCCTAGGCTTCATCTCTGGACACTGTATCATTTAATTCCTGCTTCAAATATTCCCTCTGATCCACCCCTTCCTTTCCAACCTCCACACCAGTTCGGTCTTCACCACATCATCTCTGGGGCTACTGACCAGCTTTTTAGCAGGACTTCCTGTTGGTAGTCTATCCACCCCTCATTTTCTTGGAACAGTTTAATCTTCTTTAAAATAAATGTCTTCATATTCTTCCTCTTCTCAAAAACCATCAGTGGGTTTGTATTTCTTACTATGCAGATATGAAACTGAACTTTTAGCACTCAAAGATTTTCGCAAATCAGAACTATCTCCCTAATCCAATACTGTATCACTCATCTGTTACTATTATAAACCGTTCAACGATAGATCTCCTCTTTTCCTTTCCTCATTGCTTTCACTTGCCTAAAATGCCCTCCCAACTCCTCGGCCTATCCAAAGTGTGCTCACCCTTCAACATCCTGCCTCTGGTCCCATCCTCTCTGACTTAGTATTCTCTACCATGTAGTTTAGTGCCTAATAAAATGCTCTTTTAACATACAGCGCTCTGAGGCAGACACAAAGTTTCACTTTTTAACAACTTTTAATCGTGGAAAAACATTTCAATGAATGAAAAAGTAGACAATTTAGTAAAATCAGCATCTACATATCCATCACCTGGCTTCAGAAATGATCAACTCATAGCTAGCTAGTTTTATTTGATCTATGCCTCACCTATTTTCTCCCCCATAATATTTTAGAATGAATCTCAGGAATCAGGTCACTTTATTTGTAAATATTCATAATGTGAAGTAGACATTTTGACAGTACTATGTACCTGTTTTTAAGTGCCCTTAGGCACCTGAATCCATTCTGCGATAGTCAGGAGGTACCTCCCTAGTTCAAACATGTATCTCTACCTCCATATTCATAGCCATATCTATCATGTAGCTGTATCTACATCCATATCTATATTGATACCAATACTATATTAATATTTATAAATGTCTCTCTCTCTCTCTCTCCATCTGTATCTGTAACTAAATTTCTATCTCATCTCCATAGTCTACGTACTGGGAAGGATTCACAATCAAAAGATATGTTAACAAAATGGGCCCTCGTTATGGATTGAGAAGACTTCACATTCCACTATTCATTTAGCACAAGCAAAATTAAATATTATAAATAATATATTTTCCACAATAGATTTCTCACATTAGTTTCCTTCCTCATTAGAGGAGCAGGCTAATTTCCCAATTATGGAATTAGTGAAACTCTTTACCCGAGGGCTTCCTCTACTCTGGCAGTGTCTAGCTTCCTTTCTTCTTACGTTACATAAATCCTATAGATCCTCACTGAGCGTTGTTCCATGCCATACTTGTCACACATAAGTCCTCCCTGGGATGCTTAGTTATTTTATCAGGGCCCTTGCTAGGGTTTCCTGATACATCAGTAAATACTCCAAACTCACTTTTACACCTTAAATCAGCCAGTGTACTAATGAAGCTTCAGGTCCCTGTCAGATGCTCTGCAAAATGCCTGCCACTGATTACACCGCAGCCACTAATCACTCACTCTGGTAATGGGCGTTCTACATGTGTCTCACTGGAATCTGAAATCTATGAGATCTTTGGTTAGTTGCTTCTTTGTTCCACCCTTTTGCTTTCTCTAACTTTATTTTCTTTTCTAATTGGCCAGATAAGAAATGCTCCTTTAGGGTAGATGAATCACTTCCTGATTGTTCTCTCAGCTGACAATAGTTCTCCCCACTTATTGGCTGGTAGAAATATGGTACTAGGACTGTCTCAGCTCAGGATATGCGTATTAATTCACTGATAGGTAGCCTCCACTTAGGGATTCTATTGGATGGTATTATATTCCCAACTCCTTCCCTGGCAGCAAAAGTGTTTTATATTTCAATCCAAAGAAGACTTCTGAGTATCTACCATGTACCAGGTATTTTATTAGATGCTGGGTAGTTTGGGGTTTTAAAAGGCATTGTTTCTTCTATTGAGGGTCTCATAGACAATGAAAGAAACTTTAATATTGTATTGACCATGCCATTTTTCTTCAATTTCTCTCTACCCTACTGTTCTGTGTTACCATTTTCCCCTGGTTCCTCCAACCTCTCTGATCAATCCTCTTCTGTTCCTACTGCAGATTCCTCTTTTTCTGTCAACTCTTCAAATGTTGATGTGGTGTGGCTTCTCTGTTCTTTATTTCGTCTTCTTCTGTCTTTAATGTACATATTCTCCCAGAGTGATCTCATATGCTCTATCCTGGTGATTAACAGGGATCCTTCTAACTAAAATATCTCTCTTGTACTACAGATCTGTACACATACAATTTATTGGATGCCCATTCTTTCTCCACCAAATCTTCTACTCTTTTTCCACTGGCACCCTGCACCTGTTGTCAAAGCCTGGCTGTTAGCCCAGCATCTTCCTCCTCCCTACCCCTCACTCCCTACGTGTAGTTAGTGGTAAAGCCCTGCCAATTCTTTATTCTTTCTCATTTCTCAAATCCTCCCATTTTCCATTAATAATTTAATTTCACTAGCTTTGGCTCTCTTCTTCTTTTCCCTGGGATATTACCAAACTCTGTCAGATCTTCTTGTCTCACTTTGCATTCTCCAATGCATTGTTCACAGCAGAACAACCTTTATAAAATATTCCATAAAACATAAAGCACAAAAGCAAAATAATACATTCTTCTGATTAAAACCCCTTAATGGTTCTTTATCACACACATGACAAATTCAAATTCCCTATTTGGGAAGGCTCTGTATTCTGACTCTACTTCTCAGTCTTATTTCATGATTCCATTGCTCCCTGCTCTCACCTCCCATAGCCACCCACATACACAACTTTCACCCATTTCCAAATAACACGCAACTACTTCCACTTTTCTGTTCCTTGGGCATCCGTTCTACTTTCCCAGGAGAACATACATTCATTTTCTTAGACTTGTTTCATTTATTTTTTATTTTTTGTTTTTTACCTGAAGTCTATCTTTATGCTTGGGTAGAATTCAACCCTCGCTTATTTGCACCTTCACTGTGCTGTGTACATGAATTCACGAAGCATCCAATCTACACTACTGCATTGTCTGTTTACACATACATCTTCTTCTATTATAAGTTCACTGAGGACAAGAACAGAGTTATATTGACTTCTGAGTTCCCAGGACCTATCAAACTGTCTGGTCTAGATAAAACATTAAAAAAATGCTTATTGACAGTTTGGATGGAAGAATGATGGCAATATTCATTTTTATTTAATGTTATTCAATTACATATTTATATATTTATAAACTGTCTTTCTGGGCATGAACATCTGATCTTCTGAAGAATCTCTACCAGTTTACCTTCCTCAAAATATGGACTCGGTATTAATTAATTTTACTTTTTCAGATGTGGGATAGCCCATGTTAAACATTAGCCATTTTGAGCCAAAAGCCTCTGAAGGAAACACAACTCAAACTCCATGTTGGGTCTTACCACTAAATGTAGAGGACACAAGAGTTTTTTTGACTACCCGCCATCTGAATCCCCTCCTATGTTTCTAATATATATCTTGGTGGAAGGCAGGCCCTGAATCCTACTAAAGCTCCAGGAAGCCCAACTAATTCAGATTCAGGCTTCTCTCATGAATGACATCCAGACTTGGCCAACAAGATACAAGTCCTCCTGGTGCTTCAAATTTGGAGTGACACAAAAATCAGAGACAGTGGGATGCATCCACTTGTGCCACGGCTGCCCCCATTTCCCAGTTTGGTAGTAGTAGCCATGTCTGTTTCCTCTCCTGGGCAGAGAAGCAATATCTTCACATAACAGTTCCTGGGACCCACCCGATATTTCCTTGTTCCTGCTCATTTTCCAAGCCTCATGCTCTAGCCTCCTGAGGAGTTTCCTGAGTTACTTCAATCTTTTTTTTGTAAAAATCCTTTAGCTTCAAAATTCTTTAGCTGTTCCTGCTTATTTCTACTAACAAAACTGACTAATAGCTATGGATGAATTTTACTTATGCAGAATTGTTTAAGTAGAAAACTATATGCTAGTGTGCCTCTAATTTAAAAATGGTTGTATTTAAATCACTAAATACATTGGGCACAGCTATCCTAAGTAATGAATACAGAAGCAAAATGTTCTTCTAACACAACACCAGGGAGCAGACTCTGTGGGCAAATGACATAAGTAATTTATGGACAATAACTATTGCTTTGCCTTCAATATTTCTTCATCTCTTTTGCATGCCTTTCCCCAGGTGCCATCTGAAAGGGGAATAGTAGGCGGCTAATGAAGGTGTACTCAGTGGTATTTTACGCAGCCTCAAGAATAAGGAATGGAGCAATTGTCTGCAATCATAACCAGATGTTGCAAAGCTCTATAAGCCTTAATGGCTGTTGTTTCAATGAAGCTTTTTAGGAGGAAAAAAAATCAATATACTAAAATAAATGATCTATGGGAAGCATTTACTGGCCATTTTTCATGAGAAAATTACTATACAGAGACTTAATTGTGCTCTTTGGATATAGTTTGAAAGTTGAAAAGCTAAAGAATTGTGTTTGTATTTGCATGTTTGGCTTTTGTAAGAAGTTTTATGAATTATCATTGGGACATCTATAGAGGCTTTGCTACTTACTGACAACTATGCATGATGTTGGACTTTAAGCAACTTAAAATACATGAAAGAAAAACTGCATCTTGTTCAGCTGAAAACATGTAGTACTAAATGGAACAGATGTGGGGTCTTGCGACTTCAATATGTCAAAATAATACTTCTTTCCTCTCTCTTAAATTGGACCTCTGGTAGCTACAAGAATAGTGAGCAATCTGTGAAGGTAGCTAGCCAGATATTCTCCTCCTACTCAAACACCAGATTCATGGACAGGCCAATCTGCAAATTAACTGGGTGATGTTGGCATCTTCGCCATATTTGGACAGTGAACCTTATGGTTTCTCCCAGTGTTTCCCAAAGGATGGCGCTTAGACCACATGTATGAGTCGGTTGGGACACTTATTAAAAGTGCAGACTTCTTGGCCCCATCCTTCACACTTGAATTAGAACCTCTGTGGATATAGTCTGTACATCTGTCCATGATGTGTCCTAGGTGATTGATGAAAACTCTCTGAGTATCGATCATTCATGATGTCTCTGTCCTCTTAAACCTCCTCATTAGGACCAGAGTTAATTCTAGTCAAATGTGAAGAAATACAGAATTATATTATATGCAGAGACTTCACTATTCTTCCCCAACTCCCCTCCCTTCCCAATTCATTTGACAGGATCTCACTCCCTTACCCTTTCCTATACAATCCATCATCTGGGGACCTTGTTCTTTCACTGCTTTCTCCTAACACCTTCCGCTTCCTGTGATCCAACTGAGAATTTGGCCATCCCATTTCTCAAACTCTACTCTTCCCTTAAAACACCTCTCCTGGATTTTATCCCCATAGCCAAATCAGCAACTAAATAAGAGCCGTGGACAAGCTATTCTGTAATTATTATGGGAAGGCTGGAGAAAATTCCCCAAATAATCCTTCATTATTGAATGACACTAAAGCATTTAACAGAACCCCCTCTGTGCAAAACACTTGGTTGACTGTCTCTTCCAAGAGAGTTAACCAAATTAGATTTTGCAGCTAATACACTCTAATACATATTTGCTAAAATAATGGTGGGAATCTCAATTCAGGTTTCAGGTAATGGTAACATGATGGTGGTGGTGGTGAGAAATCTATGAAAGAAATAGTCTCTAGTTCAGGAATAGAGAGTGGAAAAGGCTGACTAGTGGGAGGTACATGATTTCATACCAGTGAAGTCAGTACCAGTGCGCTGTACTGAATGCTCCAAAAAAGTCATTAGCCCGGAAAAACAGAGAGATATCTACTGTCTGAGTGAGGGGGTGCATGGTGTGCATATGTGAATGATACAGCAGGCCAGCATGCTTTTTAAGCATATCTTAAAGGAAATTAGGTAGGATCTGACCAGACATGGCAGGAGGAGTTCTGTATGGAGGAAACAGCATGAATAAAGACAGAAGCAGGAAAGGTCTGACCTTGGATATCTAGAGATGTAAATGGAGATGGCAGCAGGGGATGCCAGGGAGAGAAAGTTTCCACTGGAAACACTGAGGAAGAAGAATGTGGAGGAAATTGACTACAGCTGTCCCTGAGTTTGTAGGAGGGGAGGCTGACTCTGCTTTTAAGCCTGCTTGATACTAAATATATTCATAGTTTCAGTGTGAGAATAAGCCTCATCTTTCTATAAGTCTTAAAACTGTTTTCTCTGAAAGTCCTGTTCATGAAGAGTTTTGTTCTTTTATAGTCCCCATGCATTAGTGAAAACACAGCTTCTATTTTCCATCTTTTAGTTATTTGCTATAAGTACCCATGTGGTGACTGCCTTATTATTGGAATGTCCAAGTAAGATTTTCAGGAAATGCAGAAAGGGTGTTTGTAAATTGTAGCCTGTTTTTCCTTCGAAATGTGAAGCATAACACTCTTGGTAATACTAGAAACCAAAGGCCCTTAATTTGATTTCATTGCACCACAGATAAAGAACATCATGATTGTTTTGTTGTTTTAGTGAAGTAGAAATCATTGCCCACAGGCAAGAAACTATAGGAGAAAAAGGCAAGAGAAACTTTAGTTATTTTATAGAAAAAGAAAGAAAGAAGGAGCCCACATTTGGTAGGACCCTGTCCTTCCTTATCCAGGGGACATTTCGTGTTAAGTGGCAGAGTCTATTACTCCAATAACAAGGTTTATGAAGAAAGTCTACTATCTTTTGAATTTAAATAGATCTCCCTATCATTCATTTAGCACTTTATATATTTTTGAGATTTGGATTTTTAAAAATCTATCTTCAAACAAATTCTTTGTTTATATTAAACTTACTGTTTTGATCTCTAAGAAAAATTTTCATATCTATGTATCTATTTGGATTCAGTGACATTTCCTTCCAGAATTAGATTTTTTTTTTTTTTTTTTTCTGAAGAGTCTGGGAAGAACTCAACCACACGTGGATATCCTGGTGAAAAGTGAAGTGAATCCACCCTACCAGTCACTTGTCTGTCCTCATTTTAATTTAAATACACCTTCTACATCCTCTGCCAGCTTGTCTCACTATTTCTCCAGGTCCATATAAAGAAACAAATTTTAACATTGCTTATAAAATTCAAAAAAAAAAAAGAAAGAAATTTTATTCTCAAATAGAGGAGAGATTAAGTACTAAATTGCCTATGAAAGAAATTAGATATTGTTTTCCTGTAACACAGGAAACTATTCTTTTTTTTCTTTTAGAGACCCAACTCTAGTTTTATTTATTATTAATTAATTAATTAATTAATTTTTAAATAGAAATTATTATCAAGTTGGATAACATACAGTGTATACAGTGTGCTCTTGGTTTTGGGGGTAGATTCCCGTGATATATCACTTACATACAACACACAGTGCTCATCCCAACAAGTGCCCTCCTCACTGTCCATCACCCATTTTCCCCTCTCCCCTGCCCTCCCCCCCCCCCCCCCCATCAAGCCTAGGTCTATTCTCTGTATTTCTAAACTATGTGTTTACAAACTGGGTCTTATAAACTTAGTGAGAACTCATAGTAGAAATGAGATAGCAAATAATCTCCATAGAATGTAAGACACTTGTAACCTGCAAGGCTTTCAGCTGCCACAAAAGTAAATATTTTAGTAATATTTATAATTCTCATTATATTTAAAGTGAATAAAAGGAGAAGGAAACATATCTAATAATTAAATAGTGATATTAATAGGTTAAGCTTCCATAACACTTCGGAATTGTCAGGTTTTTTTATGATTTTCACCTTGTTTAATCTTCATGACACAAAATCTAGATAAGGCAGGGAAGATGGTATATTATTATTATTATTATTATTATTATGCATGTTAAAGTTGAGCTGGCAAATGGCTAGGCTTAGTTCTAATGGCTAGTAAGTAGCAAAGCCAGAACTTAAATCCTGGTGCACTTTTTTTTTCATATATTTATTTGAGAGAGAGACAGAGAGAGACAGAGAGACAGAGAGACAGAGCATGCAAGCCAGGGAGGGGCAGAGAGACAGGGAGAGAAAGAGAATCCCAAGCAGGCTCTGCACTGGCAGTGGGGGCTCAAATAGACATGGGGCTCAAATCCACAAACCGTGAGATCATGACCTGAGCTGTAGTCAAGAGGCAGACACTTAACCAACTGAGCCACCCAGGTACCCCCAATCCTGGTGGACTTTGACTTCAATGGGCAGTGTGTCAAAAGGGTAAACGAAGTAAAGTGTCTTTGATTTTTATCCAGAAATTTGGAATAAAGCTATCACTTTTGTAAAAAGGGACAAGCATATTTCAGCAGTGGATCTTTTTAATATATTCTTTTATGAAATACTTTACAAGATAGTAAATAGGTTTTTTTTATAATAAAAATACAGCTTAAATAGCAAAGCAATAATGTTAGGCAATTTCTTTTCAAACTTTATCATGAAAGGCTTTGCAAATTTAGAAACTAGAAATCATGATAAAAGCTTAATGACTAAGACACTCATTTTGTTATCATATCTTTTAGAAGCAAATACTGCCATTAGTATAAAACTTCATTATAACTTTTTAAAGTTTCTAGCAATTTAAAATTTCAATCATTTGAAATATCCTAAATTTAAAAATCAGCCCAAAGCCAGCTATTCATGAAAAGCTTGAACAACGTTTTCAATTATAAAAATTATGATATATTTTAGCACTTCTTAGTATAGGCAAAGAAAATTACCACCATAACAGATAACTTTCTTAAAGCCACTTGTATCTTGTCATTGGAGCTTTTGAGCCTTGTATTTATTTATTTATTGTTTATTCATTTTTGAGAGAGAGAGAGAGAGAAAGAGAACGCAAGCAGGGAAGGGGCAGAGAGAGAGACACACACACACACAGGATCCGAAGCAGTCTCCAGGCTCTGAGCTGTCAACACAGAGCCAGATGTGGGATTTGAACCCATGAACTGTGAGATCATGACCTGAACCAAAGTTGGAAGTCGGACACTTAATCCACTGAGCCACCCAGGAGTCCTGGAACTTTTGAGTTTTTAACCGAATGAATATAAACTATGGATTGAGGGGTGCCTGGGTGGCTCAGTCCATTAAGCATCCAACTTTGGCTCAGGTCATGATCTTGCAGTTGGTGAGTTCAAGCCCCACATTAGGCTCTCTACTGTCAGCCCAGAGCCTACTTTAGATCCGCTGTGCCCCTCTCTCTCTGCCTCTCCCCTGCTCGTTCTTTCTCTCTCTAAATAAATAAATGAACTTAAAAATAAAAGAAACTATGGATTGATAATATGCTAGTATTTTATTAGAACACTGGCAGAAAATGACCAGATATGAGACTTCTAGAAGTCTATTAAAAAATGTTTCACGATTGGGTGCTTGGGTGGCTCAGTCAGTGAAGCATCAGACTTCAGCTCAGATCATGATCTCACAGTTCCTGAGTTTGAGCCTCGCATCCAGTTCTGTGGAGCCTGGAGCCTGCTTCAGATTCTGTGTCCCCCCCCCCTTTCTCTCCCTCCCCAGCTTGCACTCTGTCTTTATTTCTGTCAAATATAAATAAACTTTTAAAAAATTAAAAAAAATAAAAAACATAAAAGTTTCAAGATCAAAGACACAAAAGCACCTTGTTAATATAAGAAAGCACATTCATGTATAAAGCAAATACTATACAGCATGATTTTGGTATCAATCTCCACTTCTCTCTAAGTGTGCTTAGGAGACGTGTGTCTTCAAATCTCATCACTCAGTTCTTCTTTATTGGTTATAGTTCTGAATTTCAGTACTCCAAATTGACCTTCACTAGAATGGTCAATTGCTTGGCTGGGCTTAGCATAGCAATTTCAAGGAAATTCTCATTGTATTTTTGTAAAATTCACAGTTTAAATGCATCATCTAATTCTTACTTTGCTTTTTAAATTAAACAATTCTAAGAAATATTAAAACTTAAGGGATGGATGTGTAATTTAGCTCCCTCACAGTGTATTATTTGTAAAAATGTCTCCAGAGGTTCTATGCCAGGAAATATATGCAGATTGTCCTGCCTTTCAGTAAAAAGAGCCTCTGAATCCCTATCCCCCCGATGTGACCACATCCCACCCTGCAATCCAGAAACCTCTGCTAGCACAGTCAGCCTGGAGGTACACTACTTAATTGTTTGATCCTCACGTCATGAATGTTTTTCATGTCCATCTTGAAGAGCGCCCTCCCATCGTCTCTTGATGGTAGAAAGTTAGTGTCCTTTTAAGCAAGACATTGATTAGTCTAAAGAAGGGAAGAATGAAAATTACAGGCATTGTGGTATGATGAGGGTAAGACAGTTATGAACAAAAATAGAGTTGCCACATGTAGGTAACTACCCATTCTTTCTTTAAATTTCACCTTTAGAAAATGGGCCTGGCCTCCCTGTCTTGCCTTACTGGGTATATTTTCCCATAAGGCTGTGAAGAGGGGTAGGGTAGCCATTGGTTTCTTCCAAGCATTCAAGTTGTTCTTTCTAGACACAGAGCCAGATTCAACTTCCTCCCTTGTCTTGAAGTTAGGAGGGATCACATGACTTGCTTTGGTCCGTATCTTCTGAACAGAAGTATCACAAGTCACTTTCTAGCAGATACTTTAAGAGTCAGTACATCATTCACCATGACCCCTTTTCTCCATTTGTGCAGTCAGGAAGGCACAGAGATAGAGCTCTCTTAGCCTAGGATCCTGAGTGTGAATGATATAGAGCAAGACTCCCCCTCCAGATGACCCATGATAAACAAGTAGCATGAGCAACAAATATGCCTTTGTTGTTTTCAGTCAATGATATTCTAGAGTGGTCTGTCATTACAACAAAAGCTATCTTGTCTTGACTGATGTAAGAATCAAGTTGAATAAAATGTAAATTGCTTCAAAAAGTTTAAGGCCCACCTAAATAGAAGCTCTCATTTCCATGTGAGATGCTTCATATTCATAAGAAAGTCTCTAAGTTTATTGATTCATCGAAAGAAATTTGAATTGTTCAGTCTTAATATTTGCACTTTCTCAATCAACAAGAGTTTTGCTAGCAAATATATTGACGAACAGAAGATTTTGGAAACTGCATAGGTAGCTTCCTTTCAAAGTGAGACATTTATCATAGAGAAACAGAACAAGTTACTAGTGTACAATAAATACTTCTAGAAAAGGAATCCTTATTTTCCATGCCAGAAATCCATCAAGATTCATTAATGGAGCAACGAATTGTGCAAAGCTTTGCTGGCCATTCCCGGAGCGGAGCCCAAGGCAATTTGGTACTCATGGGTCTTTGTGTCCCTTCTCATTGCCTTCAGGATTTTTGCTTGGTCATCCAATGTGGGTCCTGATTAGATTGCAACATGAATAGCAGAACTACAGTTCTAAGCTATATTTGAAGTCACAAGTAAAAGATTTTGGGGGGCCAAGAATAGGTAAAGATTGTGTAACTTAATACAATGACTGAGAATCTAACAATTAGAAAACCCCTAAAATACATGTCAAAATGATAAGACCATCAGATGTTATTCCAATAAATACATTTTTTCCTTTCTTCTCTCTTCATTATATTTCTATGTAATTGAATTCCATCTTTTTGCTCCATTAGCCTTCAAAGAAAGTATTACCAGGTGCTAGGCACAGGTAATATCAAGGCCCTGCAACAATGCATTAAGTAATTTGCAAACATACAATATATGTTAACAATCTATCAATGCATTAAATGGTTTTAAAAAGGGCTGTTAGTAATCAGTGGTGGCAAATGTCCAGTGTGTAAGGAAAATAGGGAAATGATGGTTGTGACTCTTAATACTACCTTGAAAATAAGCAATATATTTATTGATCTGATCTTTCAAAGTAAACTTCTCTGATCTAGTTAGAGCAACTGTTTTGACTCAGTTTATAATGTTTTTGTACCATTATTTGATACTTTAAGCTATGGGACTTCTTATATCTTCATGTTTAGTGGCAAAGAAACTGTAAGTAGACACTTCTTTCCTCTAAAACTGATCCCAAATATATAGATGTTTTAATTTCTACAGTAGCTACAATATGGGCAGAATAAGGTAGTCAAAGAAAGTCTCCAAGTTCTGGTCAGAATAGCAGTCACTATTTTTTCCTTAACCCTACTCTGCTTGACTTGGGGAAAAAAAAGGCATTTGATGTGTTCTTTTTTTTTTCTCCAAGGGAGATCAGGAGAGCAAATGTGATGTAGGGTGTCCTATTTCAGGGCTTTTTAAGGACAATATTCTGATCTCTTAGGCTTAATAAGCAGATTTTTTTAAAGCTTGTGCAAGAAATAAAAGCATTCCTTCACTGGGGTGACCTGGGAGTCTGAGGAGTTCACCTCAGAGGCATTCTGTCTTCACCTCAGAGGCATTCTGCCCCCCACTTGAGGTAGAGGTAAAATGCAGGCTTGAAAAAAGAAATCTATTGAGCTGAATGAGGAGCAAACATACACATGAGATGCTCAGCTAATAAAATCAGTAGGAGTAAGTCGTTATACATTTTAATATGCTTAGTGGTTTTTTTCTTTTTCTCACTGAGCCACTGTGGCTGTGGAAGGTATCTGATCAAACATGAACATCTTGAAAAATTTCTTTAAAATAAGGGTAAAAGGCACAATGTGTTTACACACACACACACACGCACACGCACACACACACGCACATGCAGAGGAAGGCTGCTTTAATTTTATTTTATCTTGTGAAGTTTAAATTGCTACAGCTTTCTGATCCAACAAGCCGACAGTTTAGGACTCCACACTTCCAGTTGACTGCCCTTCCTGAAATATCCTTTGTGCTTCTTTAATCTTTAAACAGACCGTGTTTTGCTTAGCTAGTCATCCCAAGTTTTTCCTTTCTTCCTTTTTTTTTTCTGAAAGAAAAAATTGGGATGTGGCCAAGCTCAATGATTCAGGGGACTGAGAGAGAAATGTTGTCCACACAAATAGTCATTCTACTGAGAAATCACTGGTGGATTATTTCATTATATTTCAAGTTTCCGTTGTCTTGCTTGTCAAATTTCAAAATTGGTTTTATTTTGAGATGGAAAAGTGTCTAAGTTGAGCCCACAGAAAACTAGTTTAGTTAAGAAATGAAAGTGAAGCAGATCACAACAGCAAAAGTGTAAGAATATCATGAGAAAGGAATTATAATTATCCACTGAATAGTTAAAATATCTGAGCTAAAGAGGTTGCAGGTAGTAAATCTTATAACCTAATCCCACTGGTGAGATTTTACTTGCCAATTTGCTGATTTTCCCCCCAAATGCTTTTTACCACTCCAATAGTGAGAATACTGTAAGCTTTGAACAGTAAAGTATCAACATGAATAAGATCTGTAACAGATTCACTACACTGGAACAAAAAAGACCAAATCATTATTAAAGTCATCAAATTGTAAATGCTATCACAAACATTACTTGTATTGTAACTAATTGTAGGGCATATTGTATTTTTATTGCCTACTGACATCAGTTGGTATGAAAAACACATCAGATTAAGGGCATTGTTTGACTGCAGTAATTAAGTATCTGCTGCAACCTAAGATAATATGTAAGCTATTGTATGCTCCATTATATACACACACACACACACAAAAAGCCTTACAGAAACAATATAGAAGTTGGATATGTTTACCATGACCTTCACAGCCAGCATTGATTCAGTAATAGTATTAACTCAAATTCTTAGTCAAAATTCACTTTTCAAATAATTCTTGAAAGGAGAACCAGAAAATAATCTTAAATGCGAGTATAAGAAACTCTGTAAAGCAAATCTATAAAACTTCATTCAATGTAATGGTTCAGAAAAGTACTTTGATCATGTTTGGACTTGACTTAATCACAATCATTGCACCAATAGTAGACCACAGAAACACCCACTGTTTACACTGATGTATAACAATTGTTACTTTGTAGATAGTAGTTGTGCATTCACTTTCTGAGTTTCATTTTCCTCATCTGTGAAGTGGGGAAAGTATTAATCACTGCTCCATAGGATGAACACGAAGATGATTGAAATAATGCATGTCAAGCAGCAATTCAAGTGTCACGGCCATAGAAAGTTCCTTCAAAAACAGTCCAGATAATTCCTCTCCTGTGTCCTCCTAATTATGCTGAGAATAAAACCCACTGTATCATGGCCTTTCATGGCCCTGAACGTCTGGCACTTGCCTACATCTCTTTCCTTACTTTTATTTTATTTTATTTTATTTTATTTTATTTTATTTTATTTTATTTTTTTAACGTTTATTTATTTTTGAGACAGAGAGAGACAGAGCATGAATGGGGGAGGGTCAGAGAGAGAGGGAGACACAGAATCTGAAACAGGCTCCAGGCTCTGAGCTGTCAGCACAGAGCCCGACACGGGGCTCGAACTCATGGACCGCGAGATCATGACCTGAGCCAAAGTCAGATGCTTAACCAACTGAGCCACCCAGGCGCCCCTCTTTCCTTACTTTATGCCATGCTTCCTTTGCCCAATTGGTCAGGCAGGAGGAGTTAGTTCCTTTTTGCTCACAGGAGGGTCAGCCTGTTTGTTCTATTCAGGCCTTCAATTGAGTAGAAGAGGGTCACTCGCATTAATGAGGGCAATCCAGTTCACTCAGTCTACCAATTCAAGTGCTAATCTCATCCAAAAACATCCTCGCAGACACCTAGAATAATTTTTGACCAAATACCTGCACAGTTGAGTTGATATATAAAATTGACCAACACAATTTGTAAATGGCCATAAAAAGTAAAATTTAATTGCTATACAGATTTAAAAGGTTTGAAAGAAGACTTCACATCAAAAAAAAGGCTATGAGCTCCCTCATTTATTCTTCAATACTTCTGTTTACTCAATGGATATTTATTGGGCACTTACATGGGAAAGATGCTATTTTAAAGGTTGGGATTATAGCACAAAGCCCCACCCCCAAGGAGAACAAATGTGTTGGCCATCTGGACATCACCTAGACCACAGATTCATGCAACATTACTCCTTGCTCTCCTGCTAAGATGATGGCCATGGTGACCCAATTCCCACACTTTCTATGGCTCCCTACCTGTCATCTCTCTTGCTTGCCAAGGCTTCAGGCAAATTAGCCACTACATTTCTCTTCTGCATTCACCCAGATCCACATTACTCATTAAGAGAGCTGCTGATTAGGGGTTCAGTCTGAGTCTGTGGTTTGATTAAGCCTTTGATCTTCTCCTCTCCTCTCCTTTCAATTGTGTCTGCTGGGCCAGGCCCACATCTTCTGTCAACCACTGCACCTGGACTGCAAAAGACTCTTCCAGCCACTGCAGAAGCCATCACACATAAGGAATGTGTGCCTTCAGTGTCCTACTGTACCCTCCGTACTGTTCTATAGCTACATCTAGTTAGCACAGGTCCTGTGCTTCACAGCTTGGCAACCTTCAAGGATGGAAATCATCATGATCCCCATTCTGCAGATAAGAAAACAAAGGTCAAGAGATTTAAAAAAAATCTCCAAGGTCACACATCTCATAAACAATGGACCTGGGATTTAAAGTCACACAGCCTAGTTCTGGACACCAAATTCTCCCAGCTGTGTTATTCTGTCTTCATCGTCATTATTCTCCTCCCAGGACACCTTCTATCTCCCTGTGTTTCTGCTTCCACCTTCTGTCTCCTTTTTTCTATCTGCCTTCAGTTTGCTTTCTATTAACTCTTTTCTAACTCCAAGCCTGCTCAGCTGTCTCTATCTTGAAGGGGGAAAAAAGACCTCAGTTAAACAAACATACACACATCTATTTGTTCACTACACCTTACAGTAAGGCAACTAAACCCTGCCAAGTATCAGCCTGCATGTCTCCCTTCATGCCAACTTGCAGAAAAGCAATTTCTACTTTAAAAAAATCATGTCTCTCTCTCTCTCTCTCAAGCCCTGTAGTCTACATTCCTCTCTCTCTGCCAGAATTATGCCTCTTCATCCCCCAACTGTCAAACAGAATGGCTTTTTCTGAGCCCTTGTTCTACATGACTCCTGTGTTCTATGTGATATTGTGGACCAACCCCTGAGTCATTTGGAATATTTCAGCATAGGTTGAATCTCTGAATAGAACGATGGTTCTCAACTGGGAAGATGTGAAGGGAGGGCAATTTTATCTCTAGGGGACATTTAGCAGTATCGGTGAACAGTTTTGATTGGCAGGACTGGGGAGTGCTACTTGCTTCAAGTGAGTAGAGGCCAGGGATGCCGGTAAACACCCTACAGTGCACACACAGTCCCCTCCACAAAGAATTGTTACCAAATGTTAACAGTGCCAAGGTTGAGAAACGTCTAGATAGAGCAAAGGGAAATGAGAATTCTTTAAATTTTCTGGAGCTTGCACTCCAAGTAGATCCACTGGTTTAAACTATTGTAATGGGATTACAGAAATGCCTGTTCCATCTCTGTTTTCCTCTTTGACATCTGGCACAGACTCCAGGGATTTGACAAAATGGAAGAGGCAGCAGAGGAGCATATCCCAACCAGGTCTGAGTGCGTGTCAGCATATAACACCAAGTGCTAATTCCCAGCTCCAAATTCCTAAGAGGTTTTCAGTTTGGATGCCTTTCAAAATCTACCTGTGTGCTGTGATATTCAGGCCGGCAATGGTGCTCCTATTAGCAGTGCTCAAGATCCAGTTTCATGAAACTAATGACAGGGAATTTTCCACAGCGAGCCTTGCTCACCCTACTTCTCCTCATTTTGGACTTGATTTGGGAGAACAGAGCGTCAGTTTCTGGTCTTCACTGCTCACGTACAGGGGATTTTTAGGAGTTGGTTGCAGACTTACTAAAAACAAGATTTTAGTCACACTCAGTAACGTATGGGACACTTAAGCTTAATTCCTTATATAAAAAACGCAAATGTCTGATACAGCTGTATATTTTCAACAAATATTTGTTGAATAAGCTACAAATCTTTCCATTTTTCTTCCAGAGACTGACATCACCAAATCCCCACCATGAACTCCATGGTCCTCTTCAACTCTAGGACCTCTTCAGTTAGACCAATTAGACCACAGGCTGGTCCCAACTGACCTTCAAGTTTTATTTCTCACTAATTTTGTTTATGAACCCCTGTTCTATTCAAATCAGTATAATTAACTTTCAAAAACACTAAGTCTGTTCCCATGAGTATCTCTGAAGTACAAGACTTGTACAATAGAAAAAAAGCCTCTTCTGAAAATGTAAATTCTAGCAATGAGGCCCAATAGTTTAATTATTTTTTAGGGGTAGTACTATAGTGTTAAATGTTTACTAATCCTGTTTATGGTAAGAAAAAACTCTTGGCACAAAATGGGAAAAAATGAAAACAAAACGAGCTTTATCCAAGAAAAAACCAATGTATAAAACAGGCTCCTATCCAGGGATCTAATGCTAGGACGTTTGAAATTTTACTTTTCAGACAAGTAGAAGAAGCTTGCCAAAATGTCAAAATATGTTAACAATCCATTTCTTTACCTACCTCACTGCCTTCCAACAAATGCTGCAGTACACAGAGCATTGAACAATCTCCATTTTTATTACACCTTCACCAACAATTCGAATCAATTCCACAAAGTTGATTTATGTGTGATCATAACTAATATTAAAGATGCTGCATCAAAACACCCTACTTCCTGGGGACATCAGTTCCTTTTTCTGCTCTGTGCTGTGGAGATTCCTTATTCTCCTGAAATCTTATTGTCTTACCTAGTTTACCATTTTTAACTCTCCATTGCTATGTGGTTTGTTTTTTTCCTTTCATCTAAAATCCTCTCCCTCCCATGAATTTCATTTCATCCCAGCTATGGTGAGTGGCATACCACAGGGGTTGGAGCATTTTGGTTTGAGAATCAGACATTTCTGGACCTTGGTCCACATTTTCTCACTTACTAGTTGGTACTTGAAGACTCTCAGCCTCAGGCAAGATGGCTACTGCTCCTTCAAGCATTGCTTTTGTGTTCCAAGCTGAAATAAAAGGAAAGACCAAAAGTGAAAGTCCTTCCAGCAAGGCGTTACCTTAGAATGAATACTTTCTGCAGGGACACTTGGGATATATCTCACTGGTTAGAACAGTGTCACATGGCCACCCTAGAAAAAGAAGGATATTAGGATTGATTTATCTTGCTCCCCCTACCTATATTAGAGGAAATTGAAGGGTTGAGGGAAAAGGGAGGTTGTAATAATGCCTGTTGAATCACCTTTCATTCTTTGCCATGGAGGTATCTCTCAGAAGGTATGGGAGTCCCACCAACACAGAAGGCTTTTATGGCACTTTTATTCATTTGTTCAATTTCAGTGTATTGCTTGCATTTAAACTTACATGTTCTTGGTCATGTAGATTTATGGGTTACATTATCTAATTATAACTTAATGAAACGTCACATAAAACACAAGTGCTTTAAAAACGATTCTTATGAAATGGAAACAAACCACAAGAGACTCTTAATGACAGAAAACAAACTATGGGTTGACAGAGGGAGGTGGGTGGGTGATGAGCTTGATAGGTGATGAGTACAAAGGAGGGCATTTGTTCTGATGAGCACTCGGTGTTGTATGTACGTGATGAATCACTGAATTCCACTCTTGAAACCAGTATTGCACTGTATGTTAACTAACTAAAATTGAAATAAAAAAAGAAAATAAAATGATTCTTGCAAGGAAACCATGATATGAAAATATCAGTAATAATTAAAGAAACACAAACTACACAAATTCATTATCACACACATTCTGTGATTGAAATGATCACAATCCAAGAAGATTAAAGTTCAGACAAAACATCTTGAAATTATCTAAAAGACTCAAGGATGACCTCATCTGAAGTATATATGGGATCTTGAGATGCTAACATGAAACCATCATGGTTTGCCTGAAAACACCCAGAATTTAAAATATATAAGTGCCAAGCATCCAGAATGTGAAAACACACCTCTATAACTTTTTCTTTATTACCATTTAAGTTCATGAGATTCTCAGTCCATGACTTTAAATTTTTCAGTAAATTTGATAAATATTCAGAACTTTATTTTGAAGTTTTCTCATCCAAAGAGATCTCAAAAGGAAAATGTGTGTTTTGTTGCCATAGTAATGTTGGCTGAAATGACATGAAAGATAATACAGTGATAAACCAAAATGCATGCCTCTGTCATCAAGTACTATTGGAAGATTCATGGAGGGATACATTGCTGATATAGATTTGGAGGAGATATTATTTGAATAAATTATTCAGTGTGGGAGAATGGCTATAGCGTTGGATAAAAGTAAAAGTATTTTTTTAAACATCTCTCAGCTTAAGATATTTTTTAAAGATTCTTTTTCACTAATGACTATACAAATAAATGTATGCTCATGAACTACTGAAGGGAAAAAGGTACAGGAGATTATACAGTCTTGCCATAAAATGGATTATTTAATGTGCTTATGAGGAGAAGTTGTGCTATAATTTGGTAACAGATTAATTCAAAATTACAATGTCCTAATATATCAACAGTCTTGGTCACACTAGGTCTTTTACGGCTCTATTGGCCTTTTCCCCAGGGTGCTATCTCCTAAGCAATGGCCTAGAGATCCAAGGTGCTTCCATTTTTATGCCCCATCACAAGACAAGGCTGCCAGGTTACTGTTGCAGGTAAAGAATGGGCTGGATCTTCATGCATGGACTTTTTACTGCCTTGGGCAGGAAATTACTCTGGTCACTTCCATTTGCAATCCATTGGCCAGAATTAGTTGATGGCTTCACTAATTGCAAGATGGTAAGAAGTATAGTTTCCTGTGTGCCCAAGAAACAGAGAAGAAATGAATGCTAACAACCACTACTACTGTTTTCTACATCTAATAAACACATTTTTTTTGAATGGAGGAGTGTGTAAAAGTAAACATTATGGAGCACTTTCTTTGATGGAGTAAGAAAAGGATTCCAGGGCAAGCACTATGGAGATAGAACTATATGTAAAATTCATTTGTTGCATGTTTTACAAACAATGTATGTTAGCAGTGAGGTTGAGGCCAGGATGTCACAGATGAGGTTAATTTTAAAATTCAAAGATTTCTCAACTCATCAGAATCTTTAAAATATTTATATGAGTTGGAGAATAACCAGGAGAATCATTTGTATTTCACAGAAATTTTCTAGCAATCTAATGGCAATGTATGATATAGTTATGGAACTCAAAGATGAATGATGTGTTTCAAAAAGTAAAACAGCAAGGGTTCTAAATTTTTTTTATTATTTCTGTGAGGACAAATGGCTGTTAGTTTTAGGTTGCCTGACATATATTTTTGGGAAAAAAGCATTCAAAACTTCAAGATAAATCACCAATTTGATGTTTAAGCAATAAATGGAAAAATAATTACCTTTCAAAAAATCATACTATCAAGAGAGTATTTTGAAAACAAGTATATAGAATGTAGAGATACTTCACTCATTATTATTTTTATAAATTTTTCTTGTATTTACTTTTGGGAGAGTGCAAGCATGAGAGGGGCAGAAAGGGGGACAGAGGATCCAATGTGGGCTCTGCACTCACAGGCTGACAACGGTGAGCCCACTGTGCAGCTCGGACTCATGAGCCGTGAGATCATATCCTGAGCCGAAGAGGGATGCTCAGCTGACTAATCCACCCAGGTTCCTCGATACTTCACTCATTATTAAAAGCATCATAGGAGTTGTGTGTACATAGTCACTATTATCTATATACTAAAAACAGGATTTTGAAAGTGCTCAAGAATTAAAACAATCATTGAATAATTAATGGATAGGATTTACAATAAATAAATTATACACACATATAATTTGGTAACCACTAAAATCCAAATCTAAATAAGTTGAATCTAGAACAGCTTAATGCCTATGTAAAAAGCCCTCAGTAAAGGTGAGTGGTGAGGGTAGTGATATACAATAGAACCACCTATTTATGTGTTAGGGGCCCATCTGAGCAAGTCGGGTTGCAAGATCAGAACCAGAAGACTAGTTCCTAGAAAGATCAGTCTAGTAAACTGTAAAGTCACAATCACGACAAAAATAATTCATTGAAACACTCAACAAGAATTGAATACTAAACTTTATTTTAGGAATTTCTTTAGGAACTGGGAATACAAAAATAAATAACCATAGTAACAGTAATAATACCACTAACATTCTTGAACACTTACATGGTTAGCAACTTTCATGTGTATGAACTTATTTATGACTCACAATCCAATGACTTAACATGTGGCGTTTGCTATATGTTCTTGTATCAAGTTTGCAAAATAGCTTCTTCAGTTCCAACATAATTTTTCTAATTAAATGTATATAAAGGGTCAATGGCACTCCTATTATATATGAACATAACACTAGTTTTATGCAGCAGAAAAACACTGGTTCTATGCAGCTTCATGGTGGTAAGATGATTAAGTAAAATATTCCCCTCTCCCCAAGGAGAGTTATGGGGACATGATATCCAGTTCCAGCCAAAGAGATTGAAGTCAAAAATTTAGAGTTAAGCTTTTGGGAAAGCCCATTAAAGGGCATCTCTATTTGCCTGTTTTTTTAAATTAGGTTGGGTGTCTTTTTTTTTTTTTTTTTTGTCCTTATTCTTTTTTTTTTTTTTTTTTAATTTTTTTTTTCAACGTTTTTTTTAATTTATTTTTGGGACAGAGAGAGACAGAGCATGAACGAGGGAGGGGCAGAGAGAGGGAGACACAGAATCGGAAACAGGCTCCAGGCTCCGAGCCATCAGCCCAGAGCCTGACGGGGGGCTCGAACTCACGGACCGCGAGATCGTGACCTGGCTGAAGTCGGACGCTTAACCGACTGCGCCACCCAGGCGCCCCTTGTCCTTATTCTTAAGCTTTGAGAGTGCTTCATGTATTCTAGATACAAATCCTTTGTCAAAATATGTGATTTGTAAGTATTTTCTCTCTGTGATAGCTTAATTTTTTCATTCTCTTCCAGTGTCATTCTCTCTGTGGTAGCTTTTTTTTTTCATTCTCTTACAGTGTCCGCAGAGCAACATTTTGAAATTTGATAAAGTCTAATAGATCACTGTTTCCTTTTATGGATCATACTTTTGTTGTCATGTCCAAGACCTATTTGCCTAATCCAAGGTTATAAAAGTTTTATTCTAAAGGTTTTATAGAGTTATATTTACATTTGGATCTGTGATTCATTTTAATTTTTATATCAGTTGGAGGTTTGTTTGAAGTTTGTTTGGTTTTATTACTGCTGTTTATGGATGTCCAGTTATTTCAGCACCATTTGTTGAAATGATTCTCTCTTTTCCATTGACCTGCCTTAGCACCTTTATAGAAAATCAGTTGGCCATACTTGTGTGGGTCCATTTCTTGAATCTGTATGCTATCCCATTGGTTTGTGTGTCTATTCTTTCACCAGTATCTAATAATTTCAACAAAGGAATAAAGAAAACAAGCCATGGAAACAGGGATACACACACATACACACACATATGTGTTTATATATGTATGTATTAATATAAACATTATATACATATATACGTGTGTGTGTGTGTGTGTGTGTGTATTTTAGTAGTCCAGGCAAGAAATGGTGTCTTGAAACAGGTGGTAGCAGCAGAATTAAAAATAACTGATCAGGGGCGTCTGGGTGGCTCAGTTGGTTAAGTGTCCGACTATGGCTCAGGTCACGATCTCACAGCTCATGGGTTCAAGCCTCTCATTGGGCTCTGTGCTGACAGCTCAGAGGCTGGAGCTTGCTTCAGATTCTGGGTCTCTGTCTCTCTCTGCCCCTTCCTCACTCATGCTCTGTCTCTCTCTCTCAAAAATTAATGAACAATAAAAAAATAATAACTGATAATATTCTGAAAATATTTAGAAAGAAGAGCACATGTGATTTGCTTAAAGGTGCAATATAGAGTGTGAATCAATGTGACAATAGTAGAGTAAAGTCAAGGATGTGGGCCTGAATGACTAGAAGAAAGTGATTTCCATTTTCTGAGACTGGAAATTCTGGGGGAGAGGCGGGCTTGAGATGAATAAAGAGTTCAGTTGAAGGCATATCAAGTTTGAGAGTCTTAATAGGAGCAGAGTGGAGTGAAGATGTCAACTAGCTAGTTTTATATATTTGAGACTAAAGTTTAGGATAGAAATTGGTGCTCAAGATACATACTCAGTATCATCAAGGTGATACTGTTAAAATCCATGGGGCTAAATGATGGGGCCCCTGGGTGGCTCAGTCAGTTGAGCATCTAAATCTTGGTTTAGTCTCAGGCCATGATCTCACAGTTTGGTGAGTTTGAGCCCGATGTCTGGCTCTGCTCTGGCAGCATGGATCTGCTCTGGATCTCTCTCTCTCCCTGGATCTCTCTCTCTCTCCCTCTCTCTCTGTCTCTCATGCTGTCTCTATCTCTCTCAAAATAAATAAATACACTTAAAAATAAAATAAAATAAAATTCACAGGACTAAATGAAACTATCTAAAATACTTACACAGAAGAGATATGTGAGACCAAGACCTAAGTCACACAAATGTTTAGAAGTCTAGGAGATGGGTTAGTATTAGGAAAGGTAACTAACAAAAAACAGGAAATGATATGAAAGGTAAAGAAAATGGTATTCTGGAGGCCAAATATTGAGTCAGTCATTATATATATGAATGGTTGCTCATAGACTGAAGAAAATGAGGCATAAGAAGCCATAGTGAAATTGATATAACATCTTTTTGGTGTGCTGGTGGTGATGAAAGCCTTCTTGTAGTTGATTCAAAAAATAATGGGAGGGAAGAAGTTGAGATATTAACTCTAGAGTTTTGCTGTAATAGGAATCAGGGAAATGTGTAGTAGCTGGGGTAGAATGTGGGGTCAAGACAATTTTCTTTTTTTTTTTTTTTAATTTTTTTTTTCAACGTTTATTTATTTTTGGGACAGAGAGAGACAGAGCATGAATGGGGGAGGGGCAGAGAGAGAGGGAGACACAGAATCGGAAACAGGCTCCAGGCTCTGAGCTATCAGCCCAGAGCCTGACGCGGGGCTCGAACTCATGGACCGCGAGATCGTGACCTGGCTGAAGTCGGACGCTTAACCGACTGCGCCACCCAGGTGCCCCAAGACAATTTTCTATTAGGATGGGACAGATAACAGAGCATTATATAACTGTGGGAATGATTCAGCAGAGAGGTAAAAATTGGTGGTGCAGGTGAAAAGTGACAATTGCAAGAGGAGATGAGGCTGAGTGCTGGAATGGAGGTGTTGACATTATGCCTTATAAAAGAAGGAAAGGCATGGTGCATGCAGGTGGGTTGGTAGGTCTGGCAGTGCAAGCATGTTCACATTCTCTTCTGGTTGCTTTCATTTTCTCAGTGAAATAACAAGGAATTTATACCTACGGAGCTTGAAATAGGGAGCAAAGGTGCTGAAAGTCAGGGAAAGAGGAGAAAATATGAAACCATCTATTGGGAGTGGTGGAGTGGATTGATGGAGAAATGCAGGAAGGTTTCCGGGCTTGATAGATCATTTGGCATGGTTGTGGGATTTCTCCTGTCATATTCATCTACTAAAGTGTGGGTGTGGGGTAAGTGAAGAGTTGGATTTAACCACCTGTGACAACTTTGATGACAAGAAAGAAGTACTAATAGAAGGGGATGCCAGGAGGTGGTTAGAAAGATACATGCCATAATCAAAGAGAAAAGTGAAGACATGGGGTTCATGAATGAAAATGTAATAGGATTTGTGAAGATGCAGACCAGTAGTTTGAAAAATGTTTCATTACTGTATTATGAAGGCATTTGAAAAGGTCATGGTCAGCATTTTTGAGAATAAACAGAATGGATGGGATGGATTAGAATACAAAATACCAGATAGCATCACAGGTAATAAGTGTATATATGGTTTCACTAAACATTTGTTTTAGTTATGTACATGAATATGTGTGCTTGGTTGCAATATAAAATGTATTTTTTTAATGCAGGTCCTGGTCAAAACTCTGCCCTCTAACTTATTTAAAGGAGGTACATGGGAAAGGCCTGGGGCATCAAGCCTCATCTATTACTACACATGCAGCTTTGCTGCTATAGTTTAGAACTCTTCTGTTTGCAAGAAAACAAAACAAAACAAAACAAAACCCCACAATTGACTTTTTCAAATCTATTACATTCCAAATTATGACACTCTCCTTTAATTTAGCTTGTGGGCAGGGTCAGAAAACATCTCTCTTAGCAGTGCCATATGTCTTTCCATCTTAACTTTCTGACTAGTGAGGTCCAGTTTGAGTTCATAGGTCTTTATCAAAGCATTCTTGCAGAAACTGACAAGAAATAATCAGCATACACCAAAAAATACAGAATTCCTGCCATGTCCCCTAACACTGCAGCCTTAAGAGGAACACGACTTGTGTTTCAAGGTACAACAGGCAAAAAATTGGCGAAATGTTTTACCACCACATAGCAAAGGTCATCAGTTTTTTAGTCTACAATAGTTATGTCCTCCATCACAAGGTCCTGCTAAGTTAATTCCATGTGATGGCATCCTACTTCCTCCTACCAAACTCTGTGTTAGGGAGGGGTAGTAATCAGCCGAATGCAGCAGAGAATACAAATAGTTGTTTAACAAATCGGAATTTTATTTCATTTTTCATGAAACAGAATAGCTAAGAGTTGTTAAAGCAACTCCTCAATGCCACCAACATCCCAGGATCTATCTTTCTACCTAGTTATCTTTGGTTATTTATCTATTATCTACCAGTTTTATGCCTGTTTTTCTCTCCTCTGCTTCAAATTCCTGGCCCTGGGTCTCTGCAACCTATATTTTCTGACTCTTTGGCAGCTGGATTCTTATTAAATTCTGCCAAAAAGGAGTCACTGATAGAAGATTTTAAAGTGTGAGAAAGAAAGAATAATTCTGACTCTGCCTCTGAAAGCATTGGCAGTTGCCCTAGTAGCTGTTGATTTTAAGAATAGTGTAGACCAGAAGGCTGTGCACTTACTCCAGCATGCCAGTTCTCCCTGGATTCTAGCTCTGGCAGTAGTAGCACTCTTTAGAAATGCTAGGAAGCACATGAAAATGGGTTCCATTACAGAAGTGGCAGCAGTTTACTGATTTCAGGGTGATATCTTTTCTTCCTTCTGCTCCTCCAGTCCTTTTCACACATTTTAATAGTTTCCCTCTATTCAATTCTCTCTGCTTTAAATACCTAATACAAATATTTTTGCTACCTGAGTAGATACTGTTATTTTGCTCTTGGGGAAAAATATTTTTTTAATTAAAAAAAATTTTTTTAATGTTTATTTACTCTCCAAGGAGAGAGATAGAATGTGAGCGGGGGAGGGGCAGAGAGAGAGGGAGACACAGAATCTGAGGCAGGCTCCAGGCTCTGAGCTATCAGCACAGAGCCCGATGCGGGGCTTGAACTCACGATCTATGAGATCATGACCTGAGTGAAGTTGGTTGCCTAACCGACTGAGCCACCCAGGCACCCCTCTTGGGGAAAAAATATCAAAAACAACAATCTGAATGAACTTGAGCAAATCACCACTCATTACCAGTGGAAAATAAAATACTGATAGCCCATGACATGGTTAATTTTCACAATATTTTATTTTATTTATTATTTTACTTTAATTTAATTTTTTAAATGTTTATTTATTCAGGAGCACCTGGGTGGCTCAGTCTGTTAGGTATCCAACTGTTGATCTCGGCTCTGGTCATGATGATGATTTGGTTAGTTTTGATTGTATCAGAGAGCTTAAATAATAAGGCTTAAAATTAAAACTCAAGCTCAAGGCTTAAAATTTTCACCATCGGCAGGACTGAGAGCTGAAATTCTGAAAAACTTAGAATTTGCTTCTAGTTTGCAAATTACAATAGAAGTAGCATTCATACACTTTCTAAGTCTCTTATGTGAAAGTTAGGGCCTTAACTGGAAGGAAGGGAGATCCTTTGAATTGGATGGTGCACTTGGGTACAATCTGAGAACCACACCCCCCTCCCCCCCCCAATTTCCTGAGCATCCTGTGCCAATAGAAGAAACTCTCCTGTCCCTATTAAGGATATTAAGTTGCTTGAAGCAGGTGCCTTATAAGAAGATTCTCATTCTCCCCTAGACTCACTTCATTACCCCTAATTATCCATAACTAGACAAATAACTAGAGACATAGTACAGAAAGCTCTAGAAGGAAAATTAAAAACTCTAACTGGGATAGAGCTGAGTTTGAACTAAATAGTAGAAAAATGTTAATTTATAATAGTAGAGATTTGGAAAATATGTGTCGAGATGAATTCAATGGGTCTTAGTGAGAGTTTATGGAGATCAGCTGTTAAATGGGGTTGGAGTCTTTCTCACAGTGGGCCCAATGGATTTAACCATCCTGTGGTTACTTCTTCAGTTCCTAAATACAGAATTGGGACACACTCAACAATGCAAAACGATCACATTGTTTCTGGAACTTCCCCTTCCTATAAGCATGTAAACCGAGCCGACACTTTCTGTATGGAAGTACTACAGAAATTAGTGCTCTCATCAAAAACTTCAGAGTGGCAGGGATGATGCTTCCTATCACAACATCATTTAACTGCCCTGTTTGGCAAGTGGATTATAGAGAATGACTATGTTGGATCACAAATCCAATTAGGTGATTGCCTTTTACAGCTGCTGCTCCAGATGTGTATATTTATTGAAGCAGATTAACACAGTCCTTGACAGCTGATATGCATATTGATCAATTAAGTGCCTTTTTTCTCCATGTTAACATCAAGGACCACCAGAAAGAGTTTGTTTCACCTGGCAGGGAGAGGGCCATGGTAACCTTCTCCCCTTAATCATAATAGAGTGTGGAGAATCTTAATGCGCCTGACACTCCATAGATCATTCATTATATTAACTAAATCTGAGGATCAGTTCATGACAAGTATCATAAAAGCCTAAATAAGACAAATTTGTGCTAGAATGTAGGACATAAACACCATGAAAATTCAAGTCTCTTTAGAAAAGTTTCTAAGGATTCAGGTGTCTGGGGCTTGCTGGGATATCCCTTCCAAAGTGAAGGGGATGTTTCATACCATTAAGAAAGAGGCAGAATCATCTCTTTGAATTTTGAAAACAGTATATACCAATGTGAGTATGTTGCCTTCTCTCATTTGCTGAGTAACTGACAGCTGGGTAAGGCCTGGAGCAAAACAAAGTTTGCCAACAGGACCAGGATGCAGTGCAAGCTACTGTATCACCAAGGCCTTTTGACCCAGCTGATGCAATGGTACTGAAGTCTGTGGCAAACAGGGACACTGTATAGACCTCTGGCTCCTGCTTGCTTCTGGGTCTCAATAAAGACTTAACTTCTGACCATGGAATACCAGGCCGTCGGACAACCTGAACTACATATAATGAACTTAATGATATCTAATTAAAAATGGTATTTAAAAAATATTTATTTGGAGAGAGAGAAAGAGAGAGAGAGAGAGAGAGAGAGAGAGAGAAAATGAGAATGGCAAGCAGGCTCTGCACTGTCAACACGGAGCCTGATATGGGGCTTGAATTTATGAACCGTGTGATCATGACGTGAGCCGAAACCAGGAGTTGGATGTTCAACCAACTGAGCCACCCAGGTACCCTTAAAAAAAATGTTACTTTTTAAATCCTATAGCCAAAATACTACAAGTGCAGGAATAAAAGGGTAGAAGTGGAAGGGGGTTCCCCCAATATTACTTTTAATAACTCACTCCCCAATGTGTTGCTCCCTGTCTCTGAAAATTTGAACTCTATTGATTCAGAGATCTTAGTTCCTAAGAGTATATGCCAGCTTATATTAAGCGCTTCAACAGCTATCAGTTAGTCCCCACAACAGCTTAGTGAGGTAGATAAAATTATCCCCTTCTTATAATGAAGTTCAATAATTAGCCAGAGATCAACCTGCTAGTAGTACAAGGCAGTGCTGGGAACTGAACCCAGGTTCTTCTGCTTCCAAAGACTGTATTCTTTCCCATTATGTAGTTTTAGCTTCTGGGGTTAACTGAAAAAATGCTGCAACTCAATACTGTCAATACAAAAGTGCTAAGTACTCATCCCTAGCACAATGGAAACCAGGTCTTGTTGGCAACAAGCCCATTCATTCTAATTGACATTGCTGTCTAACAGTCACTCTAAAACAATCACGGCTTTTAGTTTGCTCCTGAATCTGCAATTTGGGCAAGACACAGTGGAAATAGCTCTGTTCCACTAATGTCAGCCTGAAGGTTGAGGACTAGAATCATCTGAAGGTTTGTTCATTCACATCTTCCAGTTGACTATTACTGCTATCACCTGGAAACTTAGCTGGACCACAGGGTGGAACATCTATGCATGGCCTCTCCTGGAGCCTCAGCTACCTGACAACATGACGAATTGTTCTCAAAGGTGAACATAATAAAGCAGAGAGAGCCTGGTGGAAGTCGTGTGACCTTTTCTGACCCAGCTTCAGAAGTCACATAGAGTTACTTCTGCTGCCTTGTATTTATCCCACAAGGGCTGGCTCAGTTTCCAGACGTAGGAAAAGGCTGGCTCAGTTTCAAGACGTCTCTTGGTGGGAGAGTAGCATATGAGGTCAGAAATATTGCCATGGCCATTTTTGGACAGTGCAATCTGCCACACCATTACTAAGGCTATTGAACAGTAGAACCAAAACTTATTGGTATACATTCAGACTTAGCCATGGTGAAATCAGGAACAGTGGTGGTCTTAAGTCTATGGATGGGATCCACAGTATATTCAGCTATAGAAAGTTGAGAACATGAGTCAATTGCTTAAACTTGGAGAGGAGGTTAGGCCTTTATTTATTTATTTATTTATTTATTTATTTATTTATTTATTTATTTATTGTGGTAAGAAATTCCTTCTTGCCTCACTGTCCACCCACATAAAAAAGAGCCCACTCCACTCAATTTATCATGTCTGTTGAGTATTCTGCACAAGCGTCTTTGAGTGCAGCAATGAATTTTTACTGCCGTCTTTGAGAGGGATAATACCAAATGTCATGAGAATGATTTTTATGAGGAAATAGCAGCACCTTGTTCCTACTCTGTCATAATTTAAAAAATAAAGCCATTATTAATTACCAAACCATTTTATAACAAAAGTTAAGAAGAAAATATATGAGGAAGTCATGTTATGTACAGAGGGTAAAAGCCAGTGTTATCATCTATCTTTATTTCCTCACAGAAGATGAAGGAGAAATGTAATAGTTTGATATATGGCATGCCACATGAGCACTGACACACTAAACAAGGAATAGGGATAGAATAGCAGTAAAAATTGGAGAATGACACTCAAAGACTACCTGAGTAATTCCTTATCTGGTAAAGCCAGGTTTCTCTGGGTGATCTGCCGGTGCGAAGACTTAACCCCTGTGCCATCACTATGCTAAGTGTCATGGGTGGTCCCCAGGAGTGAGGGTGGCAGGTAGAATGTTCCATGGGTATGCAGACAGTTCTCTCAGGGTCTACCTGCTTCCTGTGAGCACTCTCATTTCCATACCAATATTGTTAACTACCAATGCTCCCCAAAGAACAAGACCTCTACAGGGCCTGTGCCACGTGATATGTGAAGAACAGGGGGAGGATTTCTCTGCTAACCACCCTGTCACATGTAACCAACCACTCTGTACCTCTCATGAGAACCCCATGATATAAGTTTATTCAGCCTCCCCCTCCATTAACCTGGCACAGATCAAAGAGGCTGGACTAGAGATTGATGACACAGACTAGTGTTTCCAGACAATTCGTTCCCCTAGGCAATCCACAAGCATCACCCACATTCACCTAGATGGGGTTGAATCCCAGTCTGGGCTCAGTGTTGGGTCTTTATTACAATACTTTCATTTTTCAGCCTCTTTAAGTCTTTCCAGCATTTCCAAATTGTCATGCTGGGTCATGGGTAGTAACGAGATTTGGTGAGTAAGGCAGAACTCATGGACTGGAAGAAGAGTCTGAACTGTGGACTCAGACATTATTCTAGGGGTAAAAAAGTGAGAAACAAGGTAAAGGCAGAGATGGAATTGTCAGAAAGCATAGTTTGAAGCCTGATCAGATGTGTAGGAACCAGTCACTGACTAATTACCTCCATTCTCCCCTCAGTCCCATTTACTTTCACCATGGAAGAGTTAGATGGGGACAGAAGAGGAAAACAGTGAGTACAAAAGTTAAACATTTCTAAAACATGAATTTTGCTATACTTCTTCATTTAAATCTTTTGCTAGCTCCCCATTACCTTCTGAATAAAAGCATAAACCCCTATATATGTCACACAGGGCCTCCCTAATTAACTCCTTGCCTGCCCTTTCTGTCTCATCTCCTGTGTTAGTTTGCCAGGGCTGCCATTACAGAGTAACACAGCCTGGGTGGCTTAAATAACAGAAATGTATTTTCTCATAATTCTGGAGGCTAGAAGTCCAAGATCAAAATGTCATCATGATTGATTCCTTCTGAAGCCTCTGCTCTTGGCTTGTAGATGGCCTTCTTCCTGTGTCTTAATATAGTCTTTCCTGTCTGTATCCTAATTTATTTTTATGATAGAGACACCAGTCACCTTGGATTAGGGCCCACCCTAATGACCTCATTTATCCTTAATTTCTTCGGATTCTTTTTGCACATGTTGTTACTGAGCTGGAACACTCAATAAGTCCTTTAGGCTCAGCTTCCTCAAAAGTCTTCACTACAACTCTGTCCATCAGATTATGTTTCCATAGAGCCTTCTATAAAGCTCCATCATGTTGTATGTCACATAGAATTGTACGAGTCTATCTCCTTGCTCTCCCCCACAAACCCATGGAGGCAACAAAAGCATGTGTGACCTCCACCTACACATAATAAATGTCCCACAAATTTTTAGAGACTAAATGAAAGGTCTACTATTACTTTATGTCTAATAACTAGGGACAGCAATGATTAAGTTAGGGAGAGAGGCCATGAGCAGTATCCTAACCCATAATTTTCCCCTAGGATAAGTACTGTAAGGAAAAGAGGTAAAGTCTGCCATTAGATACAGTCTGGTGCCTGAGAGTAGGGTGAGAGCCAAAGAAACAGAGGCTGGAGCCACCTGGGCCCAGAGCAAGGTAAGTCTGGATCATAATGCCAGCTACTAGCTTTGTGCTTGCAGCTAAGTTTCTTGACTACTATGAACTTAGTTTCCTCATCTATAAAACTGTGAAAAGTATTAATAATGCCTATTTTGAATTTATATGAGAATTCCATGAGATAAGATACACAAGGATGTAAGATAATTGTTAGTCAGCATTTGAAAAGATATTGAAAAGTTTTAATGACATTCTAATATTTAACGTGAAGATAAGTAAACATTTTTTAAAAATGGGGGGCCCCTGGTGGCTCAGTCAGTTAAGTATCTGACTCTTGGTTTAAGCTCAGGTCATGATTTCAAAGTTCAATTGTGAGATTGAGCACCAGAGCTTGCTTGGGATTCTCTCTCTCTCTCTCTCTCTCTCTCCCTCTGCCCCCTCCCCTGCTCGTGTGCTCTCTCTCAAAATAAGTAAACATTTGTTAAAAAAAAAACATGAAGACAATGGTAGCGCAAGTCTACTTTTGGAAGTAGTAGTGGAAGTACTTTTGGCAATAATGGAGGACAAGTAGTGCAACTGCACTACTAGGTATTTATCCAAGGGGCACAGGTATGCTCTTTCAAAGGGACACATGCACCCCAATGTTTACAGTAGCACTATCAACAATAGCCAAAGTATGGAAAGAGCCCAAATGTCCATTGGTGTACGAATGGATAAATAAGATGTGGTCGGTCGGTCTATCTATCTATCTATCTATCTATCTATCTATCTATCTATCTATATACCATGGAGTATTACTCGGCAATCAAAATGAATGAAATCTTGCCATTTGCAACTATGTGGATGGAACTGGAGGGTATTATGCTAAGCGAAATTAGTCAGATAAAGACAAATATCATATGACTTCTTCATTCATATAAGGACTTTAAGAGACAAAACAGATGAACATAAGGGAAGGGAAACAAAAATAATATAAAAACAGGGAAGGGGACAAAACAGAAGAGACTCATAAATATGGAGAACAAACTGAGGGTTACGGGAGGGGTTGTGGGAGGGGGGATGGGCTAAATGAGTAAGGGGCACTAAAGAATCTACTCCTGAAATTATTGCTGTGCTATATGCTAACTAATTTGGATATAAATTAAAAAAAATAAATAAAAGAGTATCTACTTAAAAAAAAACATGAAGACAAAACAATTTTATGAAATTAAGTATACAATGTGAGTTTAGTGTTGTAACAAAAATTATACATATGCATATACACAAATACAGATTTTTAGAAAAAAAGAGCAAAGATATCTTCATGTTAGGCAGGTTTTGCAGGCAGCAGATGACATGATTAGGAGTGTAAGTGTTTGTTTGGAGGAGTGTTTTGGGGGAATAATATATGCAAAAGATGAAAGGGGAGGAAACAAGGTTGGGCAGAAATAGCCTTCAGACCACTGATACTGTCAGAGGAAAAAGTAGAGAAAGCAATCTTCACAAAACAGATTGGAAGGTCTATGCCAATCCAAAGGGGAGCTCTGCAGCAAAGGCGACCATTAGGGGAGTTCCATATTGGGCAGAATTGGCCAGGCTCTGGTACTTCCACCGTGCTCAGTTATTGGCTGGGAAAAGCATGCCCTCCATTCTAGAACTCAGTTCCAAGGTGTTAATGGCTACAGGCTGTCAGCTAACTCCATTCCTTGAAGCTGCACTGAGAATTCATTCTTGATAGGAGATCTAAGTGGCTTATCTCCATAGCTACCCACCAGTTATTATTATTTTTTCCCAAGTATGTAATATACTTTTGCACTATAATCACTATGTGATTATACTACACTATGCTGTACATGAGATGCCTAGAACTTATTCATCTTATAACTGGAAGTTTATACTCCTTGACCAATAGCTCTGTTCTCTCTACCCCTGAACACTCGCAACCACCATTCTAATCTCTCTTTCTGTGGGTTTGGCTTTTTTATATCCCACATATAAGTGATATCATACAGCATTTGTCTTTCTCTGTTTGACTTATCTCGCTAAGCATAATGTCTTCAAGATCCATTCATGTTGTGACAAATGACAGGATGTCCTTCTTTCCCATGGTTGAATAATATTCTTTCACACACACACACACACACACACACACACACACACACACACACACACCTTTTTATCCATTTATTTGTATGCTTTTAAAAAAATATTTATTTTCGAGAGAGAGAGAATGAGTGGGGGAGGAGCAGAGAGAAAGGGAGACAGAAGATATGAAGCAGGCTCTGTACTGAGAACAGAGATCCCGATGCTGGGCTTGAACCCATGAACCATGAGATCATGACCTAAGACAAAGTTGGACACCTGCCACGCAGGAACCCCTATATGTATGCCTTTTTAACAAGAGTAAGAACTATTTACATTTCCTTCTTCATAATTTTCAATATTTTAAACATTCTTTATACCGTATCATTCATTCTCTTTTTTTTTTTTTTTTTTAACGTTTATTTATTTTTGGGACAGAGAGAGACAGAGCATGAACGGGGGAGGGGCAGAGAGAGAGGGAGACACAGAATCGGAAACAGGCTCCAGGCTCTGAGCCATCAGCCCAGAGCCCGACGCGGGGCTCGAACTCACGGACCACAAGATCGTGACCTGGCTGAAGTCGGACGCTTAACCGACTGCGCCACCCAGGCGCCCCTCATTCATTCTCTTTTAATTAGGAACATATTTTAATCTGGGTGGCTCAGTCGGTTAAGTGTCCGACTTCAGGTCAGGTCATGATCTCATGGCTCATGAGTTCAAACCCTGAGTCAGGCTCTGGGCTGACAGCTCAAAGCCTGGAGCCTGCTTCAGATTCTGTGTCTCCTTTTCTCTCTGCCCCTCCCCTGCTCATGCTTGCCTCCATCTCTCTTTCTCTCTCTCTCTCTCTCTCAAAAATAAATATTAAAAAAACAAACATATTTTAATCTATATCCAGAAAAAAAACCCTTTAAATTTCTTTCATAAGCAATAAGATAACCCATAATGTTAGACCAGTAATAGTTTTAGTATGCCATTCAGTATATTAAGTGCTTAACATATACTTTTCCCATTTAGTCCTTGCAAGTGTATTATTTTTCCCATTTCATTGGTTGGAGTTCTTAGAGAAAAACAATAGAACATGACTTGCATTAATTTAGGGAAGGAGTATACTGGATAGATATGGGAAAGCCCACAGGGTCTGCAGGAAGGCTGAAGGATGCACCAGGGAGCTGGAACCCCAGGGCTGGCATGAGTGTCACCAGGTCAGATGGTGCCTGTGGACTCCACTGCTCTTGTGTGCTCCTGGCCACCTCTGCTGTGCTCTGAGCTTTATCTATTCTCATCTCTCCTTTCTGTGTCTGCCTCTCCCTCCAGAGACAAAGTTTCAGCAGGAAGAATTGTTGACTGAGATGAGGTGACATTCTAGAGCATTCATCAACAGGCTGGGAAGTTGAGAAGATATCTGGTGGGGGAACCCTTCCAAGTGGTGGATTCCTCAAGAAGAAGCAAAGGAAGGTTGGGTAATGCTAGGTAGGTAGAAGGAAGGAAGGTGGGAAGAAAGAGAGGAGGAGAAAGAAGAGAGAAGAGACAAGCAAAGAAAAAAAATAAGAGAAAAAAATTCTCCATTGTCATTTTATAGATGAAGTAACAGAAGTTAAATACTGTCTTCTTAGACTTTCAAATAACAACTAGTAAAGGTAAGATTCAAAACCAGGGAGGCTGATTTCAGATTTGTATTTTTAATCATGTTACTGTTCTTGCACCCCAGACTCTGACAGGCCAGAAACACAGAATAAAGTGCACTAAATATACATTTCTGCTCTTCCACGGTTACCTTACATCCTAGACTCTAGAATTCTAGACTGAATGAATAATTGCATACTGGTTTGATTTGAGCACTATCTCTGCTCCTTAAAAAAGCATGTAGTAGGGGCGCCTGGGTGGCGCAGTCGGTTAAGCGTCCGACTTCATCAGGTCACGATCTCGCGGTCCGTGAGTTCGAGCCCCGCGTCGGGCTCTGGGCTGATGGCTCAGAGCCTGGAGCCTGTTTCCGATTCTGTGTCTCCCTCTCTCTCTGCCCCTCCCCCGTTCATGCTGTGTCTCTCTCTGTCCCAAAAATAAATAAACGTTGAAAAAAAAATTTAAAAAAAAATGAAAAAAAAGCATGTAGTAACTGAGAAAATGAAGCACCCTACACATATGATGCAAGCCAGAAAGGAAAAAAAAAGGCTGATCCCAACTGGGATATTTTGAGGTACAGCACTTGTTGGTAATCAGCTTTTCCCAGGTCTCGCTCATGGCCCTTCTTGCTGTACCCCAGTGAAGCAGGAGCAAAAGCTGGCTACGAATGTTGGCTGTGGCTTTGATACCTCAACACTGGTCCTTGTGTGAGCTCCAAAAAAAGAAAAAAGAAAAAAAAAGAAAGCTTCTGTTTTTCCTCAAAAGAGTATGCCTTTCTCTGGGATTTTGTTTTCACATCAATAAATAATACACATTTGTTGAATGTTTAAATGCTCAATTTTCTAAAATGAGATCCACCACTAGGAGGGTGACTTGCTTGGCTTAACAACAGTATTCCTCATATCTTCTGCTTCCTCAACTTATTGTTACCTATAGATTTTCATTCATGATCTTATTTGTCATGCTCTATTTCTCAGTTGCCTCGACTTTCATCTCATAAAGAGATTACACCGGCCATTTGAATTTTCTTCTCCTAAGAGACACTTTTACCATATCCATTCTATGTAGCTCACAATGAAGTTCCAGAATGACTAGAATTGTTTCTGAGGTGATCAAAAATCAGATGGCAAGTAAAACAAGGATCTAAACAATGATCCCAGGAATTGGGGTGATGAAAGCCTTGGAGGAATGAGCACGAGAGCATGGTAGAAAGAGCTCCTGCTTTGGTTTCATTAGAACTGGGTCTGGACCCCAGCACCATAATGTATTAAACTGCATGACCTGGGGCAGGTCATGTATCCTTGTGAGCTTTGATTTCCTTGTAAATGAGAATATACTAATGCTTCCCTGGGTGGATGTGAAGTTCAAGATAGATAATGTGTGTGGATGAATCTGAAACTGGCAAGTGATTTATGATAGATGCTACTTTTTTTGTTGCTGTAGACAGTCTGGAAAGAGTCTTAGAGGCTGGAAGAATAGGTTTCAAGTTTTTCTGTCTTGCAACACAAACATTGTTTTCTTTTTACAGAACTGAAACAGAACTTCCCAGTCACTGGTCCCAGTCATAGACCATTCTGGCCACGGCAGGGAGTCATCCATGGCTGTTAGACAGCAGGGTGTCCTCCAGTTGGTACTTAGCCAACACACCAATGGATCTTGACTCGAGCAAAACAGTGGGCTGCAATACCCACAGTGAGGCTGAGAACTGTTCTTCCACCCCGTTACTGGGAACACTGCTCTGTATATCGGTGCTGGGGCCAAAGGTGGGGAAGAGGAGGCTGCTTAAACTTTATGTTCTCATATCCTGCTCTTTACTTTTACTTTATACCTTTTATCACAAATTATCATATTTGTTGATGTAAGAAAAATATTTAATGCTGATCTCTATGACTACACTGTGAGTTCATTGAAGATATGGAAGATGTCTATACTCAAGCCTGGGTTCTTAGCACCACAAAAAATGTCTGTCATAAAGTAGTCACGTTAGGCAAATTTACTGAAGAAATTTGTGAATAGTAAATAACATATTCAAGGGAAATTTACTAATCAAATGCAGTTTCACAGGGGCTATCATCTTTTGTAGGAATATTTTCCTTTCCTTTTAATTTCCTATAAAAGTTGAATCATAGGACAGGGAGTTAAGATTTGGTATGGATACAAAGGTCAATGGAAAGACTGTATTCTATTTCATATTTAATCAATTATTTGAGTAGCTAATATTGACTGAGATAATGTATGAAAAATACATTTTGTTTTTTCTTTTGTCTGTTCTTTTTTAATTTCTAAAGCATAATACCGCAATTAAGTGTTTAAGCTTCAGTTGACTCTTAAGAGATCCTTTGGGAACACTGTACTTTTAGACTAGACCCCAGAATCTCAGGAACACTGTTGCATAAGTACACGACTGACAATCACCAAGTTGGTGAGGAAAGAGACCAATATAAAAACAGGGGGGAGTCACTTAAGGGGCATGCGTAGACATGCTTCACTTTTCTTTTTCCATGCATAGACAATTCATGCAGCTAATGACAGACATAAATTCTGGAGAATTGTTTTGTGAAAACATTTCTAGAGAGTATCTACAATTTATCTCATCAGGCAAGAAACCATTTTTTTTTCTCTTTTTTTGTGTTTAAGAACAAAAAAAAATGCTTTCTCAAATTCACTCTGGCTTTGGGGAAAAAAAAAAGAATTTTTGTAGCTCTGAGACACATTCTCCCCTGACCATCCTATTAAAACCCCATCAAAAATTTACAATTATGGTTGTTGCATGAATTGGATTTATCATACTATCATGGCACAGTGCTTGGCAGGCCTCCGGCAAGCCCAGTAACTAATGGTTTACAGCTGTCATGGGCACTCTAGTGGGGGCTAATAAAAAAAGCTCTAGGATGTCTATTAAAGCAACTGGAATGCAAAGTAAGAAAACCAAGTTGAATATTCTGTCAGAGATAAGGACATTATTTCATAGAAAAGCTGGGGCTTTCATGCCACTCAGCCAAGGCATGTATTGAGAGGAGGCATTACATAAATAATGCCTGAATATAGCTTGGGCTTCTGCCAAAATGCAAAAGGATGTGAGGAGAAGGGTGATAGGGCACATAGGGAGGAGGAGGGAGATAGAGCATGTTAGGAAGAATTTTTACCACAAATATATAGATAAAATCTCTGTCCATTTATAAATAAGCATGATTATTTTAAAATGCTACAAATTTTTAAGGCCCCTGAAATCATCACGTATGGTTAAACCCGAAGCTATTCATGTACATGTTTACTGAGCGCACAGAGTGTGCCACATACTATGCTTAACAGTAAAGGCCAAAATTTCCTGGCCTCCAGAAGCTCATAGTGTATTGAAGGAGAAAGTAAACAAACAAGAGACAGTGTGAAAAGAGAGCTAGACTAGACCCAGGGTTTCATAGAGGGAAGACTTGTGTCTTCATCTGTGTCTCTAGCTCTTAGCCCAGTGCCTGGCTTATGTATTTAGTTCTTAATAAATACTAAAATTGGTGAGAACTGAAATGCTATTATAGGGCCTCATCATATAGGAGCTCAGAGGAAGGGCACCTAATGTAATCTAAATAGTGGGAATAAAGAGAGAGAGTCAGAGACAACTTTGCAGGGGAAGTGACATTTGAACAGAATTGTTAATGACAGGGGCTAAATAAGCCAAGAAAGAGGTCAGGGCAGTGAGAAAAGTTTGTTCAAGAGAGGGGAATGATTGAGAGGGGGGCAATTTCCTCGAATTGCAAATATACTACTTTGTTATATCTGCTGAGAATAGTCAGACATGGGGCTGGACAGACAGACAGGGACTAGATTTTAGAGAATGTGATGCTAATTAGTTTGAATTTTAACCTTAAGGCACTTGAAAGACAACTGAAAAATTTTAAGCAGGAAACTGACATTACTGGATTTATAGTGTTAAAAGACCAAATGATAGCTTTGTGGAAGACCACTTAGAGGGGTCATAAAATTGTACGCAGGGCATGATAGACTTTGAAATAATCCAGACAAAAAAAAATTGATGGGGACTAGATGTCAGGCAGTGGCTGTGAGGATGGAGATATGTGGACTAATTTGAGAGATATATAGGAGGTAGAATTGGCCAATGTGGTGAATCTGTAGGGGTGAGCAAGAAAAAGGCATCAAGAAAATCGCTCAGGGTTTTGATGTGGCATGTGAGAGAAAGGGAACACCATTCACTGAGGGGTGAACACTGGAAGGGAGGGGTTTGGTATAGCTGGAAAATAATAGGTTCTCCTATGTGATGAGTGAGGGTCTGGAGAAGTTTACACTAAGATACCCAATAGGCTGCTGAATACTTAGGGATGTAGATTATAGCTCATAAGAGAGCTCTAGACTAATGATGTAACTCTCAAGAGTCAGTGGCTTGTGCAACTTGTAATTGTAGCACCAGAGACTAGATGAGATCATGCAGAAGAGCAAGTACGGTGAGAGGAGGGCCTGAGACAGAGCCTTGAATGATCAGCAGAGGGAAGAGAAAAGCTCCTGAGTAGCTTGCCTGAAAATAAAAGTTGAATAAACAGGGAAAGACATAAGTAAAATGTGACCATCTGGAGCATATATGTATCCATTAAAGGAGTAGCACTACCAAGAAAAAAGAAAAAAAAAGATAAAGAATGGGTCAACATCTGGTTTTAGTTATATTGCTTAATTTTACATTTATTGCCTCTAATATTCAGTATGCCCCAATCATAGATCAAAATATCAGAATTGCATATTGTTTTTCTTTCTCCAGTGCAAATGGCATCAAAGTGTACGTGTTAAATGGTAATAGCATGATAGGAGAGCCCCCAAGAAAAGTACCTACTTGGGACTCAGGGTATAATTACACCTCAGTTCTATTTTCCTGATAAAGCTCCTGCTGATTATTTTGTGATACGTGTTTTTATGACAATGAGGGTGGGGTGCAAGATCTAAGAGGAGAAAATTGTAAAGGATGCTATAAAATGTAGAAAGATTTATTAAACTATGTATATGTTTAAAAAATTGTATTCCTTTCTAAGGATATATTGAGATTTGTTTCAACAATGCCTGGGGTAGTGATAGGCACCACATGAACAATAAAGTTTCTGTCATCACCCCAGACAGTGGGGGTTTTATGGCTTTCCTCTAAATGCATTTTCTGAGACTCTGCTTTTATAATGCTCTTTCTCTAATTAAGTTGGATATTTTGATGATGTAAAGTCCACTTTTATTTGTCAGCCTTGGCACTTAATTTGATGCCTATATTCCCATTTTCAGGGACATTGGCAATCATCTTTAAAATGGAAATCACCAAAGTGAAATTTATAGTTATCCACCTATTGTATGCTGCTAAGAAGCCTAAAATGGCCTCGCTTATGACAGATTGGTATTAATTAAAAAAAGTATGATGCCTGTCTGATTCTATTAAGAAGTGAAATACTAATTTAGAGTTATTTCTGAATATTACATATAATAAGAACAGTATAGGGTAGATATGCATAGAACAGTGAGGTCTTGAAAACAAGAAGGAAACAAACCTACAAACCTCGCTTCAATAAATATACTTGAATAAAAAGCAAAAATAAAAGTAAAAAAAAAGCTTCCATTTTCAAACAAAGCTACATTTTTTAAAAACATAATTTATTGTCTAGTTGGCTAACAGTGTATACAGTGTGCTCTTGGTTTGGGGGGTAGATTCCCATGATTCATCGCTTACATACAACACCCAGTGCTCATCCCAACAAGTGCCCTCCTTGATGCCCATCACCCATTTCCCCCTCTCCCCTGCCCACCCCCACCAACCCTCAGTTTGTTCTCAGTATTTAATTGTCTCTTATGTTTTGCCTCCCTCCCTCTCTGTTTGTAATTATTTTTTCCCCCTTCCACTCCCCCATGGTCTTAAGTTTCTCAAGTTCCACATATGAGTGAAAACATATGCTATCTCTCTTTCTCTGACTGAATTATCTCACTTAGCATAATACCCTCCAGTTCCATCAATGTTGCTGCAAATGGCATGATTTCATTCCTTCTCATTGCCAAGTAGTATTCCGTTGTATATATAAACTACATCTTCTTTATCCATTCATCAGTTGATGGACATTTAGGCTCTTTCCATAATTTGGCTATTGTTGAAAATGCTGCTATAAACATTGGTGTACATGTGCCCCTATAAATCACCACTACTATATCTTTTTTTTTTTAATTTTTTGTTTTCCAACGTTTATTTATTTTTGGGACAGAGAGAGACAGAGCATGAACGGGCGAGGGGCAGAGAGAGAGGGAGACACAGAATCGGAAACAGGCTCCAGGCTCTGAGCCATCAGCCCAGAGCCCGACGCGGGGCTCGAACTCACGGACCGCGAGATCGTGACCTGGCTGAAGTCGGACGCTTAACCGACTGCGCCACCCAGGCGCCCCACCACTACTATATCCTTTAGATAAATTCCTAGTAGTGGACAAAGCCACATTTTAAAAGTCCTTTCACATTTTATTATTTTGTTGCCTCCTATCAACCCTTCCAAGGCAAGAATATTACGTATCCCCATTTTACAGATGAAGAACCTAAAACAGGGAGACTGAGTGACTTGCCCAAGGTCAAAGTTGAAAAAAGATGAGAACTGAAACCTGGGTTTTCCATATTCACCTGTCAGAAGTCATTCCTTAATTCCATGGAAATGAAGAACTAGTGATTTGCAATTCTGTTGTTTAAGAAATGCTGGGAAATTATAGACTTCCAAAGTGCATTGAAAACCTGTGAACCACCATCCTGAGGAAAAAAAAAAATCTTGTCCAAATAAAGACACATTTCATTTTATCCCTTTTTTAAAATTTTTTTGCATTTGGTGTCCATTAATTAAAAATTTCTTAACAATAAATATATTTCCTAGGTAAAATTCAACTATCCTATCCAAAAGAATATTTAGTAAGTAATGTAACAGGAGTCCTAGTTTAATTTTTTTTCTTTCAAACAAGTGGTAAGCCAAATTTATAATCTCAGTATATTAGTATTGATTTTATGATCTTATCTGATATAGATATTCCAGGACAAGCAATTCATTGAGTTCACAGTGAACTAACTTCCACTGGTGCGCATTTTAATGAACATCTTTTGGCAAGTGACAACATGTTTTTCTAGCTAGATATGAAGGTTCTCTGTTCATGTATATGTGATTCATACATATACATATTCTTTACCTATCGTATATATTGATAAACAAATAAATACGTGCATATATATATATATATATATACATGATCTCATGTAGTCTCTATGCTACAACTACAAATTATAAACTTGCTGTACGAGTTGAATATTTAATGTATCCTGAGAGAGAAAGAGAGGGAGGGAGGAGGGGGAGAGAGAGAGAGACAGAGAGAGAGAGGGAAAGAGAGAGAACAAAGACTGAGACTCAAAGGGTGGAAGATCTTGAAATTTTCTCTCTTTAATCCTGAATAATTTCTTATTCTTCTAACAGGTCAGTCAGATCTATTCTGGACCAATACTTACAGAAGAAAGTCCAGTCAGGTTCTATACTGTACTGAAGATTGAGATATTTATTCAGTTCCATGTGAGATGAGGTGTATGATACATTATAGAACAGGCCTTGTAACAAGCCTCTGTAAGAGTTTAATATTTAATGAATACTGTTAGTTTAATAACTGCACTAAGTTTAATTGCATTAAGTTCACTGCTCATTTAATAATCAACTGAAATTTCTGCTCATTAGATCAGTAGATTCATAGCTGACCATTTTCACATTAACCTGTCTCCCAGGCCATTCTATAATCCAGGAAAATGTTTTAAATTTAACTTAAACACATTTGTGCCACTGTGGTATTAGAACATTTTAGTTAAATTAGCAATTCAAGCATAAAATAGATATTGCTAACATTTTAATGATAGGAATATTCAAATGCTGAAATATTTCACTTAACATATTTTATATTGAAACTTTATCAGCCCTGTTTCCTCAGAAATATAATATTTGGCTTAAGAAAATATAATAAATATTATTGTAGAATGTGGACTTCATGTATTTCAATTCTTAGAAATTTGGAGACAACTGCTTTGCCAAGGCATTGTTATTCTTATATTTCAGAATTTTTCTGGATATTCTTATTTTTTCCATATGAATTATAGAATCAGCTTGTAAATCTCCACCCCCACTAAAAATTCATTATAGTGTTTTTTAGAGTCAATTTTAGGACAATTTACATAAAGTACACTCATTTTAAGTGAAGTTTAGTGACTTTTGATAAATATGTATAACTGTACATTTCCTTTAACCCACAGAGTTCTTAATGGTTCTTTGCAGCAATTTCCATACCTTGGCCCCAGGCAACCACTGATATACTTTCTGTCATTCTAGATTAAAATTTCATGTAAATGGAATCATAATATATGTACTCCTGTGTGTAACTTACTTTATTCAGCATAATGTTTTTGGTAGTCATTGATGTTTTTGTATATAGTTTGTTCCTTTTTCTTGCTGAACAACATTCCATTGTATAGGAATACCACTTCCTTTTCTTTTTCTTTACTTTGAGAGAGAGAGAGAGAGTGAGCGAGCGAGCAGGGGAGGGGCAGAGAAAGAGGGAGAGAGAGAATACCAAGCAGGCTCTGCACTGTCAGCACAGAGCCTGATGTGGGGCTCTAACTCATGAACTGTGAGATCATGACCTGAGCTGAAACCAAGAGTTGGACACTTAGCTGATTGAGCCACCCAGGTGCTCCAGGAATACCACTTCTTTTTATCTATTTCAGAAGCACAAAGAAATTTTTTTCTGATCTTCCCAGTGAGAACCTGGTGGGGTTCCAGGAGGTAAAACTCACAAAAGTGTGGGGACCTGCCTGGCAAATTTATACTCTCAAGCTAGTATAGACTCAAGCTAGCGTGCTCTCAGGCTAGCATAGACTGAGCCTCCAGCTATTTGTCAATTACAGCTGAAACTGTTCTCACTGATACTACTAGCTCCAGCTGTGGGGTTCCGGCTCTCTGCACTCTGTGATTGCCTGTCTGTCTCTAAATTCCAGAGCAGCAGTTTGCCCTGCGACCTGGATTCTCTAATGGATAAGAAAAGTTGTTGATCTTCAGTCTGTTCAGCATTTTCTTGTCGTGAGGATGAGAATGATGATTTTTTTTTTTTTTTTTAATTTAGTTTTGGGACAGAGAGAGACAGAGCATGAACGGGGGAGGGGCAGAGAGAGAGGGAGACACAGAATCGGAAACAGGCTCCAGGCTCTGAGCCATCAGCCCAGAGCCTGATGCGGGGCTCGAACTCACGGACCGTGAGATCGTGACCTGGCTGAAGTCGGACGCTTAACCGACTGCGCCACCCAGGCGCCCCAATGAGAATGATGATTTTTAAGGTCTTTACACATAAGCTTGGAAACTGGACATTTTCTTACTACCCATTTTTTATTTAGTAATTTGTCTCCTTAATATTATGAATTCTCTATATATTCTGGATAAAGATCCTTTGTCAGATACATTCATTTCAACTAGTTTCTCTGTTAGTTTCCTTTTTCAATTGTTCATTGCTAGTATACACAAAAACTTAAAAAAAATTGTATATTAACCTTGTATCCTAAAAACTTGCTAAATGGCATTTATGTAGATACCTTAGGATTTTTTATATAAACAAATCATGTTATCTGTGTATAGAATACCTTACTCATTTTTCACTATCTGTAAGTCTTTTATTTCTTTTTCTTCACTTATTGCACTATCTGGAACCTCATGTACAACACTTAATATAGTGGTAAGGGTGCACATCCTTGCCCAAATCTCAATGTGAAGGGGCAGGTTTTTATTTTATTATTATTTTTATTTGAGTATAGTTAACACACAATAGTGCATTAGTTTCCAGTGTACAACTTAGTGATTTGACAAACTTATATATTATGTACTCCACTGAGTTCATAATACAGTTCTTTTACTGTTAATATGGTGATTTACACTGATAGATTTTTTTGAATAAGCTAATCCCATATTCTTGAAATAAATCTACCTTGATCATAACAAATTCTCTTTTTTATATAGTGCTAGAATCAATTTGTTAAAATCTGTTAAGGGTTCTTGCGTCTATAATTATGAGTGGTATTTATAATTTTCTTTTAATGTATTTGTCTGGTTTTGATATCAGGGTATTGCTCACCTCAATAAACTTGTTGAAAATTTTCCTTATTAAAATATTGAGTTTATGTATGACTGTCATTATTTATTCTTAAGTGTTAACAGAATTAACCAGTAAAACCACGTGAGGTTAGAGTTTTCTTGTGGAAATTTTTAAAGTCATTTTTTGAGAGCTGTGGGGTTATTAATATTTTCTATTTTTTCTGGTGTCAATATTAATAAAATGTGTCATTTGAGGATTCCATCAGTTTTATCTAGCTTGCCAAACTTATTGGGAAAATTTGAGCAAAACTGTCCTTACTATCCTTTTAATGTCTATAGTATCTATAGTGATGCCCATTCTCTCAATCCTGATATTTCTGCTTCTACTTCACTTGTAGGTCTTCTCTTTATCCTTTTTACTCTGTAGATAATTTTCAAAGACATATTTTGGTTCCATTGATTCATTTTTCTTATTGAAAAAAAATTTTAATGTTTATTTATTTTTGCAAGAGAGAGACAGAGACAGAGCATGAGTGGGGCAGGGGCAGAGAGAGAGGGAGACACAGAATTTGAAGCAGGCTCCAGGCTCTGAGCGGTCAGCACAGAGCCTGATGTGGGCTTGAACCCACAAATTGTGAGATGATGACCCAAGCTGAAGTTGGATGCTTAACCGACTGGGCCACCCAGAGCCCCCTTTTTTTTCTTATTTTATATATTCTTAAAATATATTCATTTCTTCCCTTCTCCTTACTTTTGGTTTAATTTTCTCTTCTTTTTCAAAGGTTTTAAAGTGGAATTTTAAATAATTTATTTAGCCCTATCTTCTTTTCTAATATGAGAATTTTAATTTACACATTTCCCTCTAATTCTTGCTTTAGTAGCATTCCACAAATTTTGATTTAATGTATTTTATCATCATTCTTCCTATATTTTTAAAATTCCCTTATTACTTCTTATTTGATCCATAGGCTGTTTAGAATTTTGTCATTTATTGTCCAAGTATTAGGAGATTTTTGGGAAATATTTTGCTATTTATTTCTGGTTTGAGTCTTTCATGATGAGAGAATATACTCTGTATTATTTCTATTTATTTATTTATTGAAAGAGAGTGAGAGAGTGAGAAAGCATTCACGAGAGCAGAAGGACAGAGAGGGAGTAGAGAGAGAATCCCAAGCAGTCTCCATGCTGTCAGCACAGAGCCCAACCAGGACTTGAACTCACAAACCATGAGGTCATGACCTGTCTCTCTCTCTCTATCTCTCAAAAATAAATAAATGTTAAAAAAAATTAATCCTGTTTTACAGCACAGCACCTGGTCTGTCTGTTTTGGTGATTTTTTTTTTTTTTTTTTTTGCATTCGAAAAGACCACTTATTCTGTAGGTGTTGGGTGGACCGTCTTATAAATATCAGTTAGTTCAAATTTGTTAACATGGTTTTTCATTTCTCCTATTGCCTTTTGGATTTTCTATTTCTATTAATTACTGAATAAGGAATATTAATTACTGAAGTATCCAAATATAATTTTGGAATTACACCTTTCTCCCTTTGGTTGTGTTTTTGCTTCATTGTACTTTGAAGCTTCATATATGTGGATCTTTTTACATACACATTTAGTAATTTTATGTTGCTTTGATGAATTAGCCCTTTATCATTATGAAATCTCACCCATTTTGTATTGTAATACCCTATGTTCTACAGTTCTCTTTGGTATTAACATAGTGACTCCAATTTTCTTATGTGTTTCATGAAATATCTTTTTTTAATCCTTTAAAGTTATATATTTATTTATATTTAAAATGTGTTTCTGGTAGACAGCATATTTAGGTCTTGTTTATCCTGTAGGGCAACCTCTGCCTTTCAAGTGTTCAGGATGTTTATAATTAATGCAATTATTTATATGGCTAAGTTTAAGTCCACAACTTTATATTTGTTTTCTTTTTGTCCCATATTGTTTATTCTACTTTTCCTATTTTCCTGTATTTTATTGAAGTAAGTTAGTATCTATTAGCAGTCCACTTATCTCTCCTTTGGGCTTTGTTATACCTCTTCACATTAAATAAGTGGTTGCTTTCAAGAATTAAAATATTCAACTTATCATGATGTACCTTCAAAGAATAATATAGTATTTCTCAAATACTACAAGAAACTTAGGGCAGTATGTTTCCACGTACCCCTCTTATTTTTTGTAGTATTATTTTAAATATCTTTTATTTCTATCTGTGATGATATAGCCAAAATACATTGATATTATTTTTGCTTTGAACAATTACCTTTAAAAAAATTTAGAAAAGTGAAAAAAGCCGTTTATGTTTTCTAACCCATTTAACATTTTATGGTACACATTATTATTTCGTATGGATCCAGGTTTTCACTTGAAATAATTTTCCTTCCCTGGATGATTTTATGATTTTTCTCTTTATCACTAGTTCAGTAATTTGATAAAAATATCTCTGGGTGTGATTTTAAAATATGTTTTTCTTATCTGGAGTTCACTGAGTTTCTGGGATACTTAGGATTAATTAGATTTGAAAAATTTCAGCCATTTTTTTCAATTTTTTTTCCTATTGTACACTGTCCCCTTTTAGGACTCCCAATTAATCTATATAAGGCATTTTATACTGTCTCACAGGTCACTGAAGCACTGTTTTTCCCCGTATTTTTCTCACTGTGATACATGAGCTATATAACTTATCCTAAAAATGTCTAGAAGCAAAAGTGCCTCTGTTACTCTTTTAATTCTGTGTACTTAAATTTTAAGTTATTCCCCAAAATATGTGTTCAATATCTATTTTATTTATTTATGTATTTATTTGTGTATTTATGTATTTATTTATGTATTTATGTATTTATGTATTTATGTATTTATTTATATTTGAATTTTTTTAATGTGAAATTTATTGTCACATTGGTTTCCATACAACACCCAGTGCTCATCCTAACAGGTACCCTCCTCAACATCCATCACCCACCCACCCCTCCCTCCCACCCCCCATCAACCCTCAGTTTGTTCTCAGTTTTTAAGAGTCTCTTATGCTTTGGCTCCCTCCCTAATTTTTTTTTTTTTCCTTTCCCTCCCCCATGGTATTCTGTTAAGTTTCTCAGGATCCACATAAGAGTGAAAACGTATGGTATCTGTCTTTCTCTGTATGACTTATTTCACTTAGCATACCACTCTCCAGTTCCATCCACATTGCTACAAAAGGCCATATTTCATTCTTTCTCATTGCCATGTAGTATTCCATTGTGTATATAAACCACAATTTCTTTACCATTCATCAGTTGATGGACATTTAGGCTCTTTCCATAATTTGGCTATTGTTGAGAGTGCTGCTATAAACAGTGGGGTACAAGTGCCCCTCTGCATCAGCACTCCTGTATCCCTTGGGTAAATTCCTAGCAGTGCTATTGCTGGGTCATAGGGTAGATCTATTTTTAATTTTAATTCACACTAGGAAGTAAAAATATAAATGGGGAAGGGGCGCCTGGGTGGCGCAGTCGGTTAAGCGTCCGACTTCAGCCAGGTCACGATCTCGCGGTCCGTGAGTTCGAGCCCCGCGTCGGGCTCTGGGCTGATGGCTCAGAGCCTGGAGCCTGTTTCCGATTCTGTGTCTCCCTCTCTCTCTGCCCCTCCCCCGTTCATGCTCTGTCTCTCTCTGTCCCAAAAAAATAAATAAAACGTTAAAAAAAAAATATAAATGGGGAAAAACATATTGTGTAACCTATATGAAAACAGGAGTTCTATGTATCATCATAGTTATATTTATTTGTTTAAAAATTTTTTTGTATTATGTAGATGTCAGTTACCTTTCATTATTAAATGGAAAACCAAATATCACCAAATACTTAAAATAAATAAGCAAAACAAAAGAAGTCCAATATGAAGTAACAGAAAAAATGCTACCGAAAAAATTAGAGGTAACTATGGGAAAGAAAAATAATTCTAATTGGTATGCTCATAAAGATTGGAAAGGACAGATACTGCACTTTTTTTTTTAATCTTTTTAACGTTTATTCATTTTTGAGAGACAGAGAGAACAGAGTGTGAGCTGGGGAGGGGCAGAGAGAGAGGGAGACAGAATCCAAAGCAGGCTCCAGGCTCTGAGCTGTCAGCACAGAGCCTGACACGGGGCTCAAACTCACTGACCTCAAGATCATGACCTGAGTCAAATCAGATTCTTAACCGACTGAGCCACCCAGGTGCCCTGATACTGCACTCTTAAAGTAACAACTGACTAATCTGAAAAAGTTGTCAGAAAAAATAATTTTGAAATTAAAATATTAAGAACATTAAAAATTCAACACATGGAATTAAATACTACAGATACACTGCTATAGGGTTTATTTCAGTATTCTAGTTAAGGCCAGCCACCTTGCAAATATGGCAAAACAGTCACAACAGGAGAGAGATTAAGTGGTCAGCTCAGCTCAATTAAAATTTTTTTACTGTGAAAATAACTCCAAAACTTTTTTGGTTGTGTCCAAAGCACCATTTTGGTACAGTAAGGACAACATATTGCAAAGTATTATGAATAACCAGATTTCCTCCCTAAATCCATGCATACGCTATATTTCCTATCTATGCATTCTTTGTTATTTCATTTTTTTAAGTTTATTTATTCATTTTGAAAGAGAGATAGAACATGCGCACAAGTGGGGGAGGGGGAGAGAGGGAGAGAGAGAATCCCAAGCAGGCTCCATGCTCAGTGTGGGAATCCACTGCAGGGCTCTATTTCATGAATGACTGTGAGACTATGACCTGAGCCAAAATCAAGAGTCAGACGCTTAACTGAGTGAGCCATCCAGGTGCCCCTCTTTGTTTTCTCTAATTTCATCATCCTTAGTCATAAAGAAAGCTTCCAACATTTAATTCATACAAGAAAGTTTTTGGATCCATTTTTTTTATGACCAAGCTAAAGAAGCCAGAATTTAACCTTACCTGGACCTGCCTTGCTACATCGTAAGTAATTCAGATTCTTATTTAATTGCCTGTACTTTTGTGAGTAGATTTTAACAAAATTGAAGAGCAGAACTGGAATTTTGCTTGTATATGACACAATTATAAAATTAGAGTCAGCCCATTCATAATTAATTGTTTAGAAGTTGACAATAGAAGCAATAGATAAATTTGATTGCCTAGACCAAATATTGAGCATAGAAAGTTTGCTTTGCATAAAATTAAATTACATGTATAAAACACTGTTGAATGATTAATACTAAGCCAGTGTTTACATGAAATCAAATTAGTTGTGCTACTATAGACACAAGATAATAAACTAGACTGGACTTTGTTTAGGGTGATAGTATGTCTTTCATGTGAGTATGACTAATACTTTTTATGAATTACAGTAATCACCTTACGCCATCAAAATGTCTAAGATAATCATTATTAGCATCTAGAATTTTATATATCTACGATACACTTTGAGGTCAACATGTTTTTTCTTCAAATTACTGTCAAAGGTATTCTTGTGTCTTAGGTCAATCTAGTTATTATTGGTTCCCAACAAAGAAATTATTTTTCACAAATTTGCTTACAAGTCAAGGGTTTTAAAATGATAATCAGTGTTTTAAAGGGTCATTTTGCTAAAAGTTTTCTCATCATCATTATGAAAATAATATGGCTGAATACTAAAAATGTTATTGTCTGTCTCTGGGACATTCAAAACTCTGGCACTGAGTTATTATAGAAAGAATAGCAGTGATGTATTCTTTTGTTTCTACTGATTCCAATTATAAAGTTATTTTTATAACTTTTCATTTTTTAACACTTATTTAATGTTTATTTAATTATTTTTTAGAGAGAAGAGAGGGATCACATGTGCAGGAGTAGGGAAAGAGCAGAGAGAGAGATTCCCAATCAGGCTATGTGCTGCCAGCATGGTGGAGCTCTATCTCATGAACCATGAGATCATGACCTGAACTGAAATCAAGAGTTGGACACTCGACCAACTGAGCCACCAAGATGCCCATAAAGGTATTTTTATTAAAAAATGTTCTAATTTGTCTTTTTATGCCAACAATGGAATATTTGGCATCAATGGTCAGATTGAATATGTTTGGGAAGCAATAGTCCTTATCTTGAAACATGCACATAGACATTTGTCATGTCATTAAAAGAAGCTTGCTTTTTTTACTTTAATTCTTTGGAGAATGGAGAAAATAAATTGAAAGACCTGGTCCATGTGCAGAGAAGTAAACCAGCAACTGCTGGGAGTAATCTCTTCAAGCCACAGCCTAGGACACAGCCTGGCTGCTGGCCAGGGTCTCACCTCTCAGTCCTATCTACAAAACTTCATTTCCCTACCCTGATTTGCTTCCTATTTTTGTTGTCCTTAACCCCTGCTCATCTTCCTTCCCTTCCAAGTTATGTTAAATGAGATCAAGTAAGTTAAGACCATCACGACACCAGCAAGTTGTGTAAGTTTATAAATTAAATAATTTATTTCATTTTGAAGCAAAAACCTGAAAGCATAAATCCCCTCTTCTAGGATTTTCATTTTCTACTTTGCTTTGTTCTCTAAGTCTTTTAAATGTCAGGTACACTGAACTGATTCTGTTGTCCCTTTTCTTTTCATTCCCTCTACTTCTCTCAAATTAAGTGTATGTATGTGTATCAAGTCTCTCCCTAGTTGTACAGTACAATACCCATGTAACCTTTGGAAGGAGTGAAAATTGGACTAATAACCCATTGATACTAACCAAATTACTTTTACTACCTCAGGAGTTCCCATCTGGTACATATTGTTGCTGACCAGTCATAACAGAGGGTCTGAGGCAGTCAAGGACCTCTACCTGGGAATAGTCAGCAGGCAGGCTGGGAGGCACTAGGGGCTTAAGTCCAAATCTATACTGGGAAAGAGCTAGGGTGGGAGAGACTACTGTGAGTTCAGGCTTTTAAGGAGATAGGTCCAGATTTCTACCCTGTAAGTATGTGAGCTGGCAGGTCTGTGTCATTTCAAATAACTAGAGTGTTTTTATGCACAACACCAAACTAGATGCTATGGAGGACAAGAGAAGAAAAGGTGTATGGAACCTTTATCTATGGAGAGCATGTCATCTAGTTGAAACACTGAGTCATTTAGCCACACAATACACCGCAATATAAGGAAATGTCAAACAACATGCTATTAATTTCATATGATTTAAGTAAGAAGAGAGTTTTATCTGGATAGTAACTGTTTTGTAAGTCTCCACTGACTACAGAATAAGAGAAAATGGACATAAACTTAAGTTAATGGGCTTAATTATAAGGAGCATCTCATGAAATAGAAGAAAGACAGTGACTTTTTTTTCTTAAGCCAAATAGCAATGGCTCTGCTTTCAATATGGAAATTGGAAAATACTATTTATGGTCTCATTTAGCCCTATGTTTTAGCTAATAATAATACCTATGAATTATTTTTACTTATAGAAACATTTTATCACTGTATTACAATGGTGACAAATATAGTGGACAACTGAAACGCATTAGTCAACTATGTCATCCTTCTCTAATATTATTAACTTATAAAGGCATGACTAGGCCACAAAACAAGAAACTGTGGAGAGTAAGAATTATATATAAACAAAGGTTATAGACAATATATGAATTATAATTAGTATAATAAAAAATGATCAGCGAATATTGCATATTTAATGATATAAAATAATCACACTATAAATGAAAAAAAGCATAGACGATACACAGTCCCTACAAATGGAAAATTCATATATTTAAGTGACCAAATTGTTAAGTAATCATGATACCCCCATCTCTCTGTGTGTGTCTGTCTCTCACGTATACACATATACACACAAACTTGCAAGCAAAAATCTCAAAAGCTAGTAACAATAAGCAGTTTGCTGTAATTTGTTTAGATAGACATATCTATATTATCCCATAGTGCATTTTTATATATAGGTTTCATGTCTTTATATTTATGTCACTTTCTAGGAGGTTGATGTTGAAATCTAATAGACAAAAAAATAAAAACAAAATAAAACAAATTACAAAAAAACCCTTTCTGTAAATTGCAGTGGATAATTAGACAAAAATTAATATTTCTGTGTATGTATTTGAGCATTGAATTCTGAATTTGAAAAAATAGCTAGAAGTAAAAATGATTTAATTTTAACATTACATTCTAATGGCATAAATTTAGGCCAATATGAGGAAAACCTAGATTTTGGTCTGATTATCTATGTTTCTTAATAAATTCAAGTAATCCCAATGTTTATCTAAACTCTCGCCTCTCCTAAGTGTGAATATCCAGTTCACTCTAAAAGTCAAAATAGAGGGGCGCCTGGGTGGCTTGGTCGTTTAAGCGTCCGACTTCGGCTCAGGTCATGATCTCGCACTCCGTGAGTTCGAGCCCCGCGTCAGGCTCTGTGCTGACCGCTCAGAGCCTGGAGCCTGTTTCAGATTATGTGTCTCCTTCTCTCTCTGACCCTCCCCCGTTCATGCTCTGTCTCTCCCTGTCTCATAAATAAACATTAAAAAAATTTTTTTAAAAAAAATAAAAGTCAAAATAGAGAAACATATAGTCATAATGAGGCACAGAAAATTTTAAAAATGATTGGAACACAGTTACTATTATTAGAGACCTAATGCTAAGACTAAGCCTTTTTTAGAGCAAAACTCTGAATCAAAGTCAAGGAAACAGGCTTGGTCAGGAAAGGTAAGAAGAGTGAGAGTAAGCCCAGTGTGATGCTAGATGCAGTGAAGACACAGAAATATCAGAAAAACACATATCAGAGAAAGAATGTGTCATGGTGACTGGGGAGAGCAATTATCTGATAACCAAATAAATTGTATGTAATAAAATAAGCAAACCTAGCCAGAGAACTGACTCAAGTAACAATATCAAGATAAGATATTCAAATTAGGAGTTGTTCTGGTGCAGGTTAAGTACTTCTATGCCTCTTACTTAGAAATGTATTGTCCAATATAGTAGTCACTAGCCTCATGTGACTATTTAAACTTAAATAACACTTAAAAATTCAGTTCTTCAGTTACACTGGCCATGTTCTAAGTGCTCAATAAATGCAGGCAACTAGTAGCTCCTTTATTGGGCAGCACAGGTATAAAACATTTTCATCATTCAAAAAGTTCTATTAAATGGTACCGATCTAGAAATATGAATTGATCTCATCCTCAAGCCTAAACTAGCTTTTTCAGCCATAAATAAAAAAACTCTACTACTCTCCTCTAGTCCTTTTCTTATAAATAATCAAAAAATTGAATATATATATGTGTGTGTGTATGTATGTATATATATATATATATACATACATACACATAAAACAACTATATTCAGGCACTGTACAACAGGCAGTAAAAGAATGTACTATGTAAGGGCTGAGAAACTGAAGGTGAGATCTATAATTAGACAATGACCTGCCTGGGTGTAATATTCTGACCACAGCACAATGAGCCAGAGTCCAACTATAGCACGGCAGTCAGGCTGAGTTGAAGAGTCAGATGTCCAGACTTCCTGGAGGCTCAAGTCCCTGGAATATATGGGAAAGACACTGGAGGCACTCCTGGGTGGCTTAGTGGGTTAAGTGTTTGACTTTGGCTCAGGTCATGATCTTGCATTTTGTGAGTTTGAGCCTCACCTCAGGCTCTGTGCTGACAGCTGAGAGCCTGGAGCCTGCTTCAGATTCTGTGTCTCCCTCTCTCTCTGCCCCTCCCTCGCTCACACTCTTTCTCTATCTCAAAAATAAATACACATTAATAAAATTAAAAAAAAGACATTGTAGATAAAGCAACTGGACAAAGTGTTTCCTGTTGGGTTCTCAGCAATGCAGTGGATTCTGCATGGGCAGGGCAAGACAACACTGGGCTTGCCAGAATGCAGCTGCTGTGGAATTGAACCCAGCAAGTATAGAAAACTTGTAAACATTATTTTTAAATGATGGGCATTCAGTTGAGACCTCAGAAAATCGCCACCTTAAACAGCAACAGCAAGAATAATGGAAAACAAAATAATACTTACTCTACATCTGCCCTAATAAAGGCTAAACCATGTCCTGGCCAGACATACAGGGGAGACAGAGTTTAAATGTTGAATCCTATTAAGTTAGAAGGGCTTGGGAAAAGGAGTGAGCTTCTCAGAAGCTCCAATAGCAAAATATAAGATACAGCATACACAGTTCAAAGTGCTCATCTGGAAACTGAACAGTGTACTAGAACACTAATCAACACTTTCTAAGAGAAGATAACAGATTCCATAACTTCTGAAATGTATCATTTACAATGTCACTTACAAAGTAAAAAATTAGTAGACATTTAAGGAATTGAAAACTGTGAGGCGCCTGAGTGGCTCAGTCAGTTAAGCTTCTACTTTGGCTCAGGTCATGATCTCACCGTTCCTGGGTTCGAGCCCCCTTGTCAGTCTCTGTGCTGAAGCTCAGAGCCTGGAGCCTGCTTCAGATTCTGTGTTTCCCTCTCTCTCTGCCCCTCCCCTGCTTGATCTATGTCTCTCTTTCTCTCTCTCTCAAAAATAAAAATTAAATTAAATTAAATAAATTGAAAACTGTGATTTACAGTCAAGAAAATAAAAGGCAATCAATGAAACGGACTCTAGTGACCCAGATGATGGATTAATCAAAGACTTTAAAGCAACTATTATAAATAAATATGTTCAAGGAATGAAAGGCAAATACATTCAAAGAATTAAGGGGAAATATAGTTTAATGCACATATTTTCATGATTTAGAAATTAAAATTGACTGGAACAACCAAAATAATTTTAAAAAGAAAAGCAAAGTTCACTTAAGACTTACCATAAAACTATAATAGTCAATAAAATGTGGTATCAGTGTAAGAGTAGACATATAAATCGACAAAACAGAATAGATTGTCCAGAAATAAACCTACATATACATGGTCAATGGAATGGAAAATGTGCACATTCATGTAAATCCATGGGGAATGTATTTATTTTTTCCACAAAATATTTTGAACTGGTGATCTATGTTTAAAAAATTAACCTCAATGCTTTCCTCAAACTGCATAAAAGTTTATCTGAAATGGATCACAGAGCTACATAAAAAGGCTATGGCTATAAGAATTCTTGGGAAAAAATAGAAGATTGTTGTAGAACAAAACAAACAAACCATGAAGAAAAAAACTATAAATTGCACTTCAGTCTAAAACTTTCTTTTTAAAAGACACCATTAATAAAATGAAAAGGAAAACCACAAAATAGTAAAATAGTCACAATACTCATATCTTCAGGAGAGAACTATTTTCTAAAATTTATAAAAATTCTTAAACAGTAATGAATTGACAAACAGTCCATAAAAAATGTGGGCCTGAAATTTTAATGAAGAATTCACAAAGGAAAATGGATAAATGGTCATTAAGCACATGAAAGATAATTAGTCATCATGGAAATGTAAATTAAAGCCACAATGAGAAACCTATGCAGAACCATGAAAACAGTTTTAAAAAATGACAATATCTTGTTTCACTGGGGGTGTAGGACAATGAAAAAGTCTAGTACATTGCTGGTGGGATTAGAAAAGGGTACAGCCACTTTGAAAAAAAAATGGGCTTTTTTTTTTTTTTTTGAGAGAGAGCTTAGGAGGGGCAGAGAGGGGGCGGGGGATAGAGGATCTGAAGTGGGTTCTGCACTGACACAGCAAGCCTGATGTGGGGCTCAAACTCATGAACCATGAGATCATGACCTGAGCAGAAGTCGGACGCTCAACTGACTGAGCCACCTGGGTGCCCCTTGGGCAATTTTTAATAAAAATTAGCACATACATACTCTGTGACCCAGCAATTTCACTTTAGATAGTTATCCAAGTGAAATAAAAGCATGTCAAAGAAAGGAAGAAAGGAAGAAAGGAAGGAAGGAATCAAGAAAGGAAGAAAGGAAGAAAGAAAGAAAAGAAAGACCACCAAGCAAAATAAACAACAGAACATCAGTACACAAATATTTATAGCAGTCTTATTTATTCCTAACAGTCAAAAGGAGGAATTAACCCAACTGCCATCAACATGTGGACAGATTTGTTGTTTTGGTGGAAACATTTGTTACACATAAAGATGGAAGGGAATAGAACAGTAGAAAATTCCTAAGATCGTGATGCACATCTCAAATCTGTGAAAAGCAAAGGGAAAGGAAGGAAGATTTGGTTGAAGAGTCTCAAAGTATAGTGCAACTCTGAGAAAGTCTTGGATTACCCACTAGGAAGTATTGGCACAAAGACTGCCCATTGAGTAGGTCTTCATCAGAGCACAAACAGGCCCTAAAATACGAAGTGTGCCCAGTCATTGCTGGGACGGCCCGAGGAAAGCATGACTTCTCTCAAACAGTGGGGCACTAATGGCACTGCAGCTAGAGGCTGGCAGTTAACTGCACTCCTTATGTTGTCTCTTAAGGGAATGCTGAGAAGCATACCTCTTAGCTTCCATGGTGGATAAATGATGATATAAAATAGATTACTCTTCAGCAAAAAAAAATGTGCTTGTATATGCAACATGGACGTAACTTTGGAAAACAGAAACAAAGAAATGCATGGTTACTATTGCTAATTACAAAAGTATCAAATAACTACGTGAAATGTCAGGGGATTTCTCATTTGTATATATTATACATAATTAATACCTATGCATTATTTCATTTGCCCATTTTAGCAACACTACAAGCATTTCTCCATAAAATTCATCTATGTTATTTTAATGTCTGCATAATTTATTTATGCAATAATGTGTACCTAATATGCTCCAAAACTCAAAATAAAGGGTAAAAAATGTTCTTTATTATAAAAAGGATTAGAAACTAGTGGGGACATATTATTGGGCATTTAGTTCCCCAACTTTTTGAAATTATAATTAAGGTTTAAGGAACCATTATGCTTATATCTTCGTTGCTTGTGATTGTTTCCATAGGATAGGTCTAGAAGTGTAATCCCAGATACAGACATTTTTAAGTTTTGATATATATTTTTGAAATTGCTTTAAATTATACTAGAATAACTGGGTGTGTATTGTTATATATTCTGAACTTGGAGAAATCAACAATATTTTTAAAATTTTTTTGCTAATTTGTTAAAATAAAGAGCATTAGATATGGAAATTTTATTAACTTACAATTTTAACTTTTGTCAAAATTAATTTCAAATGTTCCCTAACTATATTTCATTTTGTATGAAATATCTGCTTAAACTTTCACCTATTAGACTTTTTTGCTCTCTTAGAGTCTTACAGTTTTAATATCTTCATAATTTTATAGATTTTATAGATTATACTTCAATGTTTTTATCATATACACTTCACTGTAGGACTTTCTTAAAACTATATTTTGTGTAGTTCATGTCCTTTGGGCATGAAAACAAACATGCATTTATTTCCTGACTCATAATTTAGTCATTACTTGGAACTGCTGTTTTTACAACAATTTGCCCATAATTTTATCTAAATACTTGTGCTTGCCATCATTTCAAATCTCTGGGGGTACTTTTATTGTACAGATTCCTGAATTTATGACTGCCACTCGAATCCCACTGGCACTTCAAACTTCATTTACTTAAAACTGTACTTATTTACTCATTTTCCCACGTTCTTCTCTTTCTAAAAATCCCGTATTCTCTATCATCTCATATCCAATCAATCTCTGTAATATCCCTGAAAATTGTTCTGTCCTCTCTTGTTCTGCTACATTAATTCTGGCCTCCATTACTTTCTATGTAGACCTTAACTACCATAATGTTTCTACTTCTAATCTATACTTTTTCATACTGTTCTACTTATTTCTTTTTGGACTCATCCTCCTAACACAAACCTTAAATCATTACAGAAGGTGACGATCTCTTTGACTAGGTATTCACTGAAACTGGGAATACAGATACTGCAGGAATCCAGGTGACAAGGTGTAGGGAAACAGGTTGTTACCATTTCTCCAAGGTACATGGTATGGCTCCAGAGTTTTGAATGGTGCATGAAATGTTTTGTCATTTTGTCAAGTCAAAGATTTTTGAAGGCTTAGAAAGAACCAGCAGACAACACCCCAGTGGAAAAGGAAATTGAATTTCCCAGTGAATGTGCTGGTAGTTAGGCAGCAGTGAGTTACTGGCTTCAAGTAGCTTTTTAGGTGGTAAACATTTAGGATTCTCCCTGCCAAACACATATGCTACTGCCATTTTTCCACTCACCAGGTCCCTCATTCAATGGAACTATCTTCCAAAATTTACCAGACTATGCTCTAAAGTTGTTGGGGCCTAAAATTAATTAATCTTGTAATGATGTTGGTAGTTATTATAATGAAATGTTGAATAAAGTATCAGTGCATAGAAATGAACCCATAAATAAAAACATTAAGAAAAAACAGCTTCAGGGGCGCCTGGGTGGCTCAGTCGGTTAAGGGGCCGACATCGGCTCAGGTCACGATCTCGCGGTCCGTGAGTTCGAGCCTCGCGTCAGGCTCTGTGCTGACAGCTCAGAGCCTGGAGCCTATTTCAGATTCTGTGTCTCCCTCTCTCTGACCCTCCCCCGTTCATGCTGTCTCTCCCTCTGTCTCAAAAATAAATAAACATTAAAAAAATTAAAAAAAAAAAAAAGAAAAAACAGCTTCATCAAAGAGGTATAGTCAAAATGCAAATACACGTTTAAGACAAAGTGTTAACAAGGTACAATGGAAAGGGGTTGTGTAGTTTCTGTAGTGCAAAGAAATAAAAAATTGAAGAAGCCAGAAGTATAGGCAAATTTCTTGGCAGGACAGAGAGCACTGTAGAACCATGGCATGTGAGTTTTTGGTAAAGAACCTGGGTAGAGTAGATGAAGAAATCAGGAAGAGGAAGCTTCTGATCTAAATTTAATGTGCAAATCCAAATCTGTATGTGTGAGAACTTTTGGGGTACTTAAGAACCTGACATTTCTCAAGTAGACTATAGTTGGCTATATATAGGACATAAATCACAGAGTTGCCAAAGTGACATTGCCTCATTTATTATTAGGCATCATTGCATGAAATAAATAGATTTTATTTTATTTTATTTTTTTTTTCAACGTTTATTTTTGGGACAGAGAGAGACAGAGCATGAACGGGGGAGGGGCAGAGAGAGAGGGAGACACAGAATCGGAAACAGGCTCCAGGCTCTGAGCCATCAGCCCAGAGCCTGACGCGGGGCTCGAACTCCCGGACCGCGAGATCGTGACCTGGCTGAAGTCGGACGCTCAACCGACTGCGCCACCCAGGCGCCCCAAATAAATAGATTTTAAAATGATAAATGCACTTCTTTGGTGCTCTGGGTAATACAGTCTTTAATGTTAGTGGTCTAGACCAGTGCTGCCTAAAGTGTGGTCTGTGAATTGATAAAGGCCACTCTGTAACAGATAAGCAAAAAGATAAGTTACATGACTGAGTATAAGCATTTAGCCATTTTTATAGTAATTTGACATTACTGTGACATACAAGAACATGATCAGTGGATTTGACTTTTTGACTATCACCTAGACCAGTTCAGTTGTCGAATTCATGGTATGAAATTACATATGGTATAAGCTGCATACTACATGCCTTGTAAGACAGTGTTGTGAGACAGAATGTTTTAAGTTAGCCTGTCATCTTTAATTCAAAAGATATAAGAATCTGCAAAAATATAAATATTTATGTTTATAAAAATATTTTTAAATTATATAAATTTTTGATCAATCACATTTTTTCTAAATTTAGTGTTTAGAACTACTGACTAAATTAAGGAAGTGAGTTTTTAATTATTTATTTTAAAACATAATTTATACATGGCAAACAACCTTCAGTGGACTCTGTCAAATAAAAAATATCCTTTTCCTAAAGTGGAAAAGTTACCAAAAAAATAATAAAAATGGAAATGATTCTGAAGAAATAAAGACAGAAAGATTCATCCAACTTACATTTAATAGGTTTTGTAAACATATCTGATGATTAAGTGAGAAAACCACAGTGTATTATTTGCAGGGATATACTGGCTAAATGAAGCAATAAAACCATCAAAACCTAAGTGGAATTTTCATACATACCATTACAAATAAATTCCCACAAAAATAATTGGAAAGGAAGAATATTGAATTATAAAGTCAACAGAAGATATTTATGTTGTATGTGAATATTAATAATCTAAAATATACTCTTTCAATGAACACATACAGTTTTTATAATTATTTTCATTTTTTATAATTTATATATGTTCTGATTATTTGAAAATGTAATTCTATGTGTGCTGAATCTAATAAAAATCAGGATTTTATATCATATGTTATTTTATTTTTATAGTAATACATTTTTATTATATGTTGCAGTTGTATGGGTCTACAATGAATATGAACAATAAAAAACCCAAAAACTTGAAAACATCTAGAGATAGTTTAAGAAGCTCTTCTCTAGACAGCCTGTATTTAGTGTTTCTTGGACTTTATTGTATATAAGAATCATCTAGAGAATCTTGTTAAAATGTACATTCTGATTCAATGGATGTATAAAACCTGGTATTCTGCATTTCTAAAAAGTTCCTAGATGATGTTAATGCTCCTTGTCCATGTATTACATTTTTTTTTTAATTTTTTTTTAAATTCTTTTTTTTTTTTTCCAACGTTTATTTATTTTTGGGACAGAGAGAGACAGAGCATGAACAGGGGAGGGGCAGAGAGAGAGGGAGACACAGAATCGGAAACAGGCTCCAGGCTCTGAGCCATCAGCCCAGAGCCCGACGCGGGGCTCGAACTCATGGACCGCGAGATCGTGACCTGGTTGAAGTCGGACGCTTAACCGACTGCGCCACCCAGGTGCCCCCATGTATTACATTTTGAGTATCAAGCCATTATACTTCTCTTATATACTATCTCATTTTACTAACACAGAGAAGTTTGGGTATGCATTGATAAAAGAGTAGAACAGGAAGCCAACAAGAACACTAAACCCCCAGTAGATACAGTAGAAACAGAGATATCAGATACAAAATCTAGGACACATATGTCAAGTCACCGTACTATACAAAGGCACTGGGTAGTGATCAAAAGCAGGCAGAAACTGGAGAGGAGTCTTTCTTTAAGAGACAAGAAAGATAAGATCCTGGTTAGACTTATAAATTTAAAGCTTTTTGTCTGACTTATTTCTCAACTTCCCAATGGCTTGAGGCATCAGAAAACTATTCAGGGCATCAGAAAACTGCAGGTTTGCAAGCTTCATATGTCTGAGGACAGCATTTGAGATTGGTAGAACAGATAAAAATTAGGAGGCTGACCATCATGAAAGGAAGGAGTCACATAAGTGGAAACTTCTGCATGTAAAATATAAAAGTCACCCAAATCCTCAGCTAATGACTAAACTGCAATTGCAGAGGAGACACCAGGGTCTGCTGAAAGCCAGTGACTTGAAGCAAAAAGAAGTGAACAGAGATTTCAATTGCTGCTATAAACAGGGAAGCCTGAGTTTGAAGTTTGAACCTAGCTAAGTTAATTGTCTGGTAGAATAAGAATTAATCTTAAGGGGAAAGTAACCAGATTCAGTTTCTACAGTATATCTATCATGATCATTAGTATCAACATAAAAAATATTAAACATGTGAGAGAACAGGAAAATTTGACTTATATGGAAATAAAACAGGCAGGATATCCAGTGTTAGACAAGATATAATAACCACAATGCACCCTATTTATCCCGCAAATTAAAACTAACACCTTCGGGAAAAGTAATAAAATAACTATCAGAAGACTTTGACAGTGGGAAAAAGAAGTCAGATTGGCTGGGACCTTGAGACTCAGTGGATGACCTTATAAGTGAGGAATTTCTTTCTTTCCTTCATACACACACACACACACACACACACACACACACACACACACACACACACACGACCATACCAGACCTACTGCAGGCAAGCACTACAAAAGGCGTTGCATTCCACTCCCACAACATTGGGATTTTCAAAGATTATGGATATTAACCCTTTATCAGATATGCCATTTGCAAATACCTTCTCCCTTTCCGTAGGTTGCCTTTTACTTTTGCTGATTGTTTCCTTCACTATGCAGCTTTTTATTTCACTCATATGTAGGATTTAAGAAAGAAAATCAAATCCGAGAAAGACAGATACCATATGATTCCACTCATATGTGGAATTTAAGAAACAAAACAGATGAACGTATGGGAAGAGAGAGAGAGAGAAGCTGCAAGAGACTCTTAAAAATAAGAGAACAAACTGAGGGTTCATGAGGGGAGGTATGTGGGTGAATGGGCTAGATGGGTGATGGGTAATAAGGCTAGCACTTGTGATGAGCATTGGGTATTGTATGTAAGTAATGAATCATTAAATTCTACTCCTAAAACTAATATTGCATTGTATATTAACTAACTAGAATTTAAATAAAAATTTAAAAAGAGAAAAAAAAGAAAAACAAATGAACATAGGAGGAAAAAAAGAGAGAGAGGCAAACCAAGAAACATACTCCTAAATTAGAGAATAAACTGAGGGTTACTGGAGGAGTGTTGGGTGAGGTTATGGGTTAAATGGGCGATGGGGATTAAGGATGGCACTTGTTGTGATGAGTACTACATGTACGTAAGGAATGAATCACTAAATTTTATACCTGAAACTAACATTACACTGTATGTTAATTAGCTGGAATTTAAATAAAAACTTGAAGAAAATAAAAACCCAAAACAAAAATACCCAAAGACTGTGGGAAAGAGTCTTGTCAATCATGAAATTCATCTTTAAATATAATGCTATAGATAGGTTAAAAGGAAAGCATTAGAAAAAACTTACTATGTAAATACTAATCAAAAGAAAGCTTCAGTGGCTTTATTAATATCAGATTAATGGACTTCAGGGCAAAGAAAATTATCAGGGTTAAACTTGTAAATTCACCAAGAAGACAAAATAATCCTAAATGATCATGTACCAGATAAAGATATTCAAAATACATAAAATACACATATTTATGCAAAATACATAAAAAGTGATGTAACTGAAAGTAGAAATTAAAAAATCCATCATAATTGGGGACTTGAATACTCTCTCTCATTATCAATACTACTAGTAGAAAATCAAAAGATATAAAAACCTGAGTATCATCTACCAACTGGGTCTAATAGACACTTAGATTCTGTACAATGTCAGTGCACATGGTGCATTCATTAAGTTGCAAATGGAGCATTCATCAAGACTGGGTCCCAAGTCATTAAATTAAATAATTTAAAAGCATAGAAATCACATGTAAGTATTTTCTCTGACTATAATAAAATAGAAATAACAAAACAATGACAAGAAAAATCTCCCCTCTCTTGTAATTTAAGCAACATATATCTAAATAATCCCTGGGTAAAAGAGGCAGTCTCAAGAGAAATTCTAATATGTATTGAAATCAGTGAAAATGAACATCCAGCACATAAAAATCTATGAAGTGCTGCTAACTCAATACTGAGAGGAAAAATTATAGCCTTAAATACTTATATTAGAAAAGAAAAGGGAAACATTTCAAATTAACGACCAAAGCCAGGGTTTGGTAAACATTTTCTATAAAGGACCAGATAGAGAATATATTTTTGCATTTCCAGCTACATAAAGTCTCAATCAAAAATTCTTTTTACTCGACACATCTCCAAAGGTAAGGGAATTAAAAGCAAAAATGAACTATTGGGACCTCATCAAGATAAAAAGCTTCTGCACTGCAAAGGAAACAATCAAAACTAAAAGGCAACTGACGGAATGGGAAAAGATATTTGCAAATGACATACCAGGTAAAGGGTTAGTATCCAAAACCTATAAATAACTTACCAAACTCAACAGCCAAAAAACAAATAATCCAGTAAAGAAATGGGCAGAAGACATGGATAGACATTTTTGAAAGAAGACATCCAGATGGCCAACAGACACATGAAAAGATGCTCAACATCATTCATCAGGGAAATACAAATCAAAACCACACTAAGATACCACCTCACACCTGTCAGATTAGGTAAAATGAACAAATCAGAAGACTACAGATGCTGGTGAGGATGTGGAGAAATGAGAACACTCTTGCACTGTTGGTGGGAATGCAAATTGGTGAGGCTGCTCTGGAAAACAGTGTGGAGGTTCCTCAAGAAATTAAAAATAGAACTACCCTATGACCCAGCAATAGCACTGCTAGGAATTTACCCAAGGGATACAGGAGTGCTGATGCAGAGGGGCATATGTACCCCAATGTTTATAGCAGCACTTTCAATAATAGCCAAATTATGGAAAGAGCCTAAATGTCTATCAACTGACAAATGGATAAAGAAGATGTGGTTTATATATACAATGGAATACTACTTGGCAATGAGAAATAATGAAATCCTGCCATTTGCAGCAATGTGAATGGAACTGGAGGGTATTATGCTATGTGAAATAAGTCAGTCATAGAAAGACAGATGCCATATGCTTTCACTCATATGTGGATCTTGAGAAACTTAAGAGAAGACCATGGGGGAGTGGAAGGGGGAAAAAGTTACAGAGAGGGAGGGAGGCAAACCGTAAGACAATACTGAGAACAGTATTAAATACTGAGAGCAAACTGAAGGTTGATGGGAGATGGGGAGAGGGGAAAGTGGGTGATGGGTGTTGAGGAGGGCACTTGCTGGGATGAGCACTGGGTGTTGACAATAAATTATATTAAAAAAATTCTTTTTTAACAATTCTAAAATGCAAAAAAAAAAGTCCTGCAGATCATATAAGATATCTGTTTCTTGTTTAAGGATAGAAAAAAAGAAGAGCAAAATAAATTCACAGTAAGCAGAAAGACAGGAAGAATAAATATAAGGCCAGAGATTATGAAATGGAAAATATAAAAACATTAGAAAGAATCACTCAAACCAAACTCTGGTTCTTTTGCAAGACTGACAAAGGGAAAATAAAAGGGAGAGAAGACCCAGATATCTCCACTGTCATGAATGAAATGAGGTATCACTACACTTGTCACAGACATTAAAAGGGTAAAAAGTTATTAAGAAATATTCCACATACATAAATTTGAAATGTCAATGAATTGGATCAATTCCACAAAAATTTCAAAAGCTAAATTCAAAATGATTTCAGGTTGAAATAGATAATCTGTGTAGTCCTACAGTTATTTAATCAGTAGCTAAAATCCTTCCAAAGAAAGAAATCACCTGGGCCCAGATGTTTTTGGCTGGCAAATTCTACTAACATTTTAAAAAGTAAATTGTTTCAACTACAATTCTACACAGTTTTTCAGAAAGTAGAAGAGCATAAGAGTTCCTAACCAATTTTATGAAGCTATCATTACCCTCATACCAAAAGCAAAGACAATACAATACAAAGGAAACCGTAATCCAATATCTCTCATGAACATAATCAAACATTTTTTTTTCACATAATTTTAGGAAATAGAATCCAGCAATTAAAAGAAAAATTTGAGATCTATTCCAGGAACGCATGTCTGGTTCAATATTCAAACTTCAGTCAAAGTGATGTTGCCAAGACAGTAGAGTAGCAGATTCCAGCTTCCATTCTCCACCACCTGCCCCCTGACAAAGATCAACAATTAGACAGCTATCCACGAACAAAAACAGTTTTGGGAGACTCAGGAGTTCACTTAGGAAGCTCTGGAAACATACTTGAACAACAACATCGATAAAAAACAGAATAACCGTACAAAAAGAAAAGGGAAAGCTTACTTGGGCATCATTCTATCCCCCATAGTCCAGCACTTCTTCTGTGCCAAGAGGGAATGCCCCAGCTAGTAGGAACTTCCATGGTACACCGTGGGAAGAGTCATGGTTCCCAGTCGCTGGATCTGCCAAGGACTCCAGCAGCTTTTGCTATTAGAGAAACCAACAGCCAGTACAGCCAATGCAGACCCCCTGTAGATTTCACTGACTTTGGTTCCACAGGTTTTTATGTTCCCAGATGCCATCCACCTGAGTCCTACCCTGCCCCCCTCCTCTATAACCCCACTGGAGCCTGGGATCTGCACCAGCAACCAGCCATAAATGTAAGGATGCAGCCTAGACTCCTGCAGCTGACCCCCACCACCATGTGCATACTCAGCTAGCCTCGCCAGCTGTGCACCTGCAAACCCCCATCCTGACTCCTGTCACCAGCCTCCACTGCTGTGCATGTGCTCATGGTGAGACTATGCAGCCACAGGAGTGCACATCAACAGCTAGGACCCCTGCAATTGCTTTATGGACCTGGATCCAGCCCTGTGTCCTCTCAGTGGCCTGTACCACTGGGCTTACCTGCAGCTAGCCACTCCAGCTGTACATCTCACATCTCCAAGCTGCAAATGGAAACCAAAAGAGAACAGGGGTAGCTATAATTCATACCAGACAAAATAGACTATAAGGCAAAAACTGTAACAAGAGACAAAGAAAGATCATATATAAATACAAAGTGATCAATTCATCAAGAGGATATATACACATAGTAATTGTAAATACATATGTACCCAACATCAGAGTTCCTAAATATATTAAGTACTAACAGATCTGAAGGGAGTAATAAACAACAATACAGTAATAGTAGGAGACTTCAATACTTTCAACAATGGATAGATTATCGAGGCAGAAAATCAGGAAGAAAATGTTGGATCTGAACGATATTTAAACCCAATCGGCTTCACAGATGTATATAGAGCATTCCACCCAATGTCAGCAGAATCCATATTCTTCTCAAGTACAAATGGAATGTTTCCAGGATAGATCATAAATGAGGTCATAAAACCAGTCTTAACAAATTTAAGAAGACTGAAATAATATCAAGAATCTCTTCTGAACACAAAGGTATGAAACTAGAGATCAATAACAAGAAGAAAACCAGAAAATTCTCAAGTATGTGGAAATTAAACAACATACTCCTGAACAACCAAATTGTCAAAGACGAAATTAAAGGGAAATCAAAAAGTGTCAAATCAAATGAAAATGGAAACAAAATACCAAAACTTATGAGCTATAGCAAAATCAGTTTTAAGAGGGAAGTTTATAGTGATAAATGGGCACACTTCAAAAAAAAAAAAAAAGAAAAAAAGAAAAAAGGAGATCTCAACAACCTAAGTTCATACCTCATGGATCTATACGAAAACATAAGCCAAATTAGCAGAAGGAAGAAAATAACGTAGAAAGCAACTTCTTTTTGCCCAATTTTTAAAATTTAAGAGTTTTGAAGAAGTTTACAAATTTAATTACATAACTAAAAGATCTTACTTATGTATAGAACTTTTATTTATAATTATTTCATGTCAATGCATAAATATACACAATAGTTAAATAAGAGGAGACCTTTTTATGTTCTACATTACTTTGCAATCATCTTGAATATTTGAACTTGGGTTCAAATAAAAGTATATATTTGATGCATTATTGGATCAGTAGTTTTAGACATATTTGTAATCTTTCAGGAAAAATGAATCCTCAAATTGATAATGGCATGTCTCTGTATGCTTGTTGACAGGATTTCTATTCACTGCTTTATTTGTTAGATGTAAGGACATGCATGTACCTTCAGACTCAAAAGGATGCACCAAACAACTTTTTGGGCCCCTTTCATGAATTATACATTAACAGGCTTTCAGAAGTTTATAGGCATCTCTTCCACTTAAAAGTGAACAGGGGAGAAGATGAGCTAATTTGTAGAAGGCAGTATTTCTGGGTTCTCTACTGACTCCCCTTATGAAGTCATCCTTCCAAGCCTCTCTTTGGTTACACAATGTAATGGTATATACTACACACAGTATTACTGAATACAAAGATTAAAACCAAGAATTTTGCTTAAAAGATGTTTTCTGACTTCAGGGAAACTTAAGTCTGTTGTAGAAAATGAAAAGTTTTTAAAGATATATATCATTATTTCTATTTCCTGCAAGGTAGGGTGTAAGTTGTAGAGCCCTGCTTAATGTACAAACAAATAATTCACAGGAAAGAGCAACAGAGCACATTTACAGAACTATACACATACAGGGTAATACATAAATATAAATCTGTATAGAAAAATACATAACATTGCTTTTTAAAAAAATTGTATTTTCCTTGTCCCCATTCCAAACACCGAGTTTGATGCTAAGTGGTCTGTAGAGAGGGCCAGTTGCAGCTAAAAAAAAAAAAAAAAAAAAAAAGCCTCACCAAGCCTGGCCTCTGCATGACTGACTATACCAGAAGGGAGCAGACTCATGGATGAAAGGGCATGAAGCACAGTGGAAAGGAAAGGAAAATCTATGAGGCAAAATGAACAAAGATTAGGAGCATGAAGTGGAGGTCTTCTTCTTAGTACTGTACATTAACTCAAGTTTCAAAAAATCGTACAATCATCAGGGAAACACAAATCAAAACCATGATGAGATATCACCTGTCAGAATGGCTAAAATTTACACAGGAAACAACAGATGTTGGTGAGGATGCAGAGAAAGGGGATCCCCCTTACACTTTTGGTGGGAATGCAAACTGGTACATCCACTCTGGAAAACAGTATGGAGGTTCCTCAAAAAGTTAAAAATAGAACTACCCTATGATCCAGGAATTACACTACTATGTATTTACCCAAAGGATACACAAATGCTGATTTGAAGGGGCACATGTACCTCAATGTTTATAGCAGCACTATCCACAATAGCCAAATTATGGAAAAAGCCCAAACATCCATCAACTGATGAATAGATAAAAGAGATGTGGTATATATGTACAATGGAATATTACCTAGCCATCAAAAATAAAATATTGCCATTTGCAATGATGTGGATGGCACTAGAGTATATTAAGCTAAGCGAAATGAGTCGGTCAGAGAAAGACAAACACCGTATGATTTCACTCATATGTGGGGCTTAAGAAACAAAACAGATGGATATAGGGCAATGGAAAAAAAAAGAGAAGGCGGCAAACCATAAGAGACTCTTAACTATAGAGAACAAACAAGGTTGCTGAAGGGGAGGTTGGGGGGAATGGGCTAAATGAGTGATGGGCATTAAGCATCATTTTGCCTCAAAGATTTTCCTTTCCTTCCCACTGTGCTTCATGTCCTTTTGTCCATGAGTCTGCTCCTTTCTGGTGTTAATTAGTCACATAGAGGCCAGGCTTGGTGAGACTTTTTTTTTTTTTTTTTTTTAAGTTGCAACTGGCCCTCTCTGCAGACCACTTAGCATATTATGATGAGCACTGGGTGTTATATGTAAGTGATGAATAACTAAATTCTACTCACTAAATTAACTATAAACTATAATTTAAATTAAAACTTCAAAAAATAATAAAAAATAATAAAAGAAAATCCTATAATCCAGGATGAAGTCTCTGAATTCTGTGAATAGGCAACCATAGATTCAATCAGGAAACTGCATGAGAAAGTGACCAGTGCTGTATTACTTATTGCCTTGGAAGTTACAGATGCTTAAATTCTCAGCATAATGCAGAGACCAATGATCTCAGCCTAACCCAGAAAACTTTCACAAAGGCATAATAGTTCAGTAGTACTTTATCTTCTCTGGTCTCTTCCCTAGTCCCTGTCCCATAATATCACCATCTTATTCAGAGTTTTATTTATTAAAAACAAATATTAAATCTTCCTATATACTATGAACTTGACTAAGTGGTGGGGACACAATTGTGAGCAAAAAAATTGTGAGCTCCATGCTTTCATGGAGCTTACAGGAGAAAGAGAGGGGTTTATTTTAAAAATATTTTTCATAAATAATTACAACTTAAAATTGTTTAGAAGGAAGAACATTATTCTATGGGGATGAAATACATGGACCCTGGTCTAGACTGTAGACCCTGGTCTAGATAGGTGACTAGAGGCTCTGAGATCTGTGGATGAATAAGAAATGATGAGGTGGGAACTGATGGTGGAAGATTTAAGTAAAATATGTTAAGGTTCTGTGGGAGGAGGGAATATGGTTCACTGAAGACCTGAGAAAGACCAATCAGGTTGGAGAAAAGAGATATGAACTAAAATTGGCAGGTGCACCTGAGTGATTCAGTCAGTTAAGCATCAAGACTCTTGATTTTGGCTCAGGTCATGATCTCACGGTTCATGAGATTGAGCCTGGCAGTATGCTTTGCACTGGGCATGGAGCCTACTTAAGATTCTGTCTCCCCCTCTTCCTCTGCTCCTCCTCTGCTCACATACACTCTCTCTCTCAAAAAAACCAAAAACCAAAAACCAAAACCAAACCAAAAACAAAAAAACTGGTACAAGATGAGAAATAGCCACTCGCCATATCATCAGACCATTTTGACCTTTGCTAAGGAGTTAGGTTCTTATCTTAAGATCAGTGAGCAGTTGTTGGAGCACCTGGGTAGCTCAGTCAGTTGAGCGTCTGACTCTCGATTTCAGCCCAGTCACGGTTTGTGAGATGGAGGCTTACATTGGGCTCCACGCTAGGTGTATGAAGCCTGTTTGTGATTCTCTCTATCCCTCTTTCTCTGCCCCTTCCCTGCTTGTGCTCTTCTCTCTCAAAATAAATAAATAAATAAACATTTTTAAAAAAGACCAATGGGCAGTTCATGAGATGTTTTCTGTAGGTAAGGTATGCAACACAATTATGTTTTCTGTTCTGAAAAGATCACATCTGTTATAATTCAGAATGAATCGTGATGGAGAGGGTTGTCAGAATGAAAAATTAAATACCAGTTTGGCTCTTGCAATAGACTCAGCAAGAGATGATAAGTTTAGGACTAGGCAGGCAGTAGAAGGAACCAAGTGAAATGGATTTGGAGTTATTTGGGAGATTAGACTTGACATGCTTTAGTACTAGGTTGGTTGATTATAGCTGATGAGGGAGAGAGAAATAGTATAAATTCCCTCCAGATTTCTGATTTTTACTGGGATAGATGGTAGAGTCACTAATATAAAGAACACTTAGATTTGGGGTGGAGGAAAATCATGACATCTATATTAGGTAATTTGAATTTGAGGTACTTATATGACATTTCAGTAAGAGATATTAGAGAGCTGTTAGGGAGGTGAATGAAGGTATACTTTGGGAACTTAATATAATGAAGGTGTTTCTTTTTTTTTTTAAATTTTTTTTAATGTTTATTTATTTTTTTTGGGACAGAGACAGACAGAGCATGAATGGGGGAGGGTCAGAGAGAGAGGGAGACACAGAATCTGAAACAGGCTCCAGGCTCTGAGTGGTCAGCACAGAGCCCGACGCGGGGCTCAAACTCACGGACCGCGAGATCATGACCTGGGCCGAAGTCGGACGCTTAACTGACTGAGCCACCCAGGCGCCCCTAGTGAAGGTGTTTCGAACCATGGAGAACATGGAGAACAGTCTCCTTAGCAAAGGAGACTGGATTGAACGAGACAAGAAGGCAGACAAGTACCATCTTTGAGGCACTCCAGCATTTGACGCCTAGGTAGAGGAGGACAGGCCTGCAAAGAAAACTACAAAGGTCGGGGGGTTATGAAATAAAGAAGAGAATCTAGGACAGTGTGGGGTCATGAAAGTCAAGAGAAGAGAAGAGAGAGTTTCAGAAAGGAAAGAGCAATCAGCAGTGTCAAATACCCTGGACAAAAGAGGTACAATGAGGAATTCTTTAAACTAGCCTTTTGAGGAATATGGAAGCCATCAGGGGCCTACTGAAAGAACTGCTTTGGTGGACTGATAGAAGGGTGGGTTGGGCAATGAGTATAAAATAAGAAAATGAGAGAAAATATGTTCATCTGTCTCTTTTAGAGTCTGTGAAGGGAAGATTACTGAGGCGCTACTAGGAGAAAGATTTGCGCTCAAAGGAAGGTTTGTCTGTGAGAACTGAACATTTTAAAAGTGGCCATCAAAAGTATCAATACAAAAGAGAGAAGGAAGAGTGAGGCAAAGTTCCTGAGGAGTTCAGAAGGGGTCAGAACCAAAGCACCAGGGGAAGAAATGGATTCAGAGAGAAGGAGTGACACTCAATTGACGAAATAGGAAAAAGGGAAGAGATGATGTGTACAGATGCGGGCAATCTGTTGGTTTGGAGGCAGTAAGCTGACAAAGTTTCCATTTGATACCTTCAATTTTTCATGTAATGTATGAGCTGAGGCCATCTGCCAGGAATGAGGAAGGAGTAGGGAAAGGGTACATAATTTTGAAAAGAATCAAGAAGGGCACCATTGTAGAGAGTGGGACAGTGAGTTGGTACAGACAACACGGTAGAGTTGCATGGCATTACCAAGCGTTTGTCTGAGACCAACAACTGTGACTTTAAAGAGATGCCAGTCACTCTGTTTTGAGAATTTCTTAAGAGAGAACTAATCTCATTCTCTGATAGACCATTGGTATACCCTCCAAACACTAGGCCAAAGGCATACTACGCTTTGGTCTTGCCCTTATCTCTTCTCACAAATCTTTATTCTCTCCTTTTCCAGTTTTAGTTGCTTTCCATGGCCATTCTCTTGTCTCCTCACTCCTAAAAGAAACAATAGGAATGCCATTGGGCAAAATGTCATTTTGAGAAGCGTATTTTCATTTAATGAGATAACATCAGAGCAGACAAGAGAGGCAGGGAGGAGGACCCAAATGTCTTCCCATCTGATTTCAACCAAGTTCAGTTTAAAAGTTAGGTCTCCCTATGCTTAATATCCAGTTTCTGCAGCACCACAGCTCTACAGCATTTGAAAAGTAAGCTTGTAAAAAATCCTGCAACAAAACAGGGAAAATGCAAAACCAAAAAAAAAAAAAAAAAAAAAAAAAAACAACAAAAACAACCAAACAAAAAATATTTAGAATTATATAAAATTCCCATTTGATTCTAAGTTATAAAATATAGTCAATTGGCCACAACCAAGCATTCTGGTCCATATCTTTGGCCTTTGAAAAGATTTTAGTGAGTGTTTGATTTTGCATCTCTTCTCTTAAGTGCCACAATCAGAGAAAAGCAAAGGGAATGGAAAGAAGGTTCTTACTTCTGAGATTCACATCACTTTTAAAAAACTTTTTAAAAATGCACTTAAAATTAAGGCTTTATAAGTTACTTGTATATATGAAAGATTATATGCAACACATATAGTACAAGGAATTTAATAACTCAACATTTGTGAATCTACCACCAGCTAAAAGACAATATTGTTCTGACTTTTCCACTACCATCTCTGAAGATATCTTCAGAGAAAAAGAAAAGATTAAAAAAAAACCCCAGAAATTATCTCAGACTAGCTACTACCCACATGAAAGTGACCTCAATTACCAAGGAAACACTCAGCTTAACCTCCAAAATAATATGGCAGCCTTCTTAAATTATATGCCTGAGACATAGCCATGGGAGAAGAACCAGCTTCAAAAAATGGGCCCCCTGAACCTCCAGAAAGCACTTAGGTGCTTAGCCCCACCATTTTTCAGACCTTAAACAACTTGGTAAAATATAAATTTCAGGTGAGACTCAACAGAAACTGTCCCTTGATACTGGTCCTGCTGAAAGAGGCCAGAATGAAAACCCTGGGTTAGTGACTTTAACATCCACTCTGTAAGAATGCCGTTTTTACTTCTCCCCAAACAATGACATATCCTCTTGCATATAAAATGAGAAAAAAAACCATGTCAGAATTTAATAAAAATTTATCTTTCTCTACCTATACACAATTCTAAATGGAATAAAACAACAAGCTTACTCTGGCGAATGGTACTTAAGCCCTTCAGAGATGTTAACCCCAAAGTCTTTATATGCCAACTTCCAAAAGAAAAGTGTGTATTTTGGCTGCCCATGTAGGGCTGAGTCATTGAGCCCCAAATTAAAACATGCCTCAGGCAACAAGAACATTTCTATGTTGCTACTTTCTCTTCAGTGCTTCACTGTAATGTGGGATATGTCAAAAACTTCCTGAATATCCAGTCTGCAAGTTTCAACTAAATAATTAATACCATCAAAGTGAAGTTTATTTTCTCTCCAGTAATTCCTCTACAGTCTGACTTTTTGCCAGTCTGCAGTGTTCCTCACAGCTTGAGGAAGCTGGAAGGTGAGATAATGGTCATGTTCATGCAATACAAGATTGTCTTGGAATTCCAAGGAGCATGTAGTGGACACTAAGATTTTATCAAGATTCCCTGTGAACAGTAAATCAATGTATAAATGTTAGATATTAATCCTGTTTACAAAAACTTGAACACTGAAAAGATTACATCTCTTCCATATTTTACTCCTTTGAAAAAAATTTAAACCTTTGTCTGAATAGAAAAACAAATATAATGTGATGATTGCCATAGAAAATGCTCTGGGTGAGAATTTAGAAGATGAAGATTCATGTGAGAAAAGCAGTTTTCTTCACTGGTAGAATGGGGATAATAACTCCTGTTTGAGTGATTCTAGGGTCATGCTCTATACCTCAAAAAAGATCACATGGTATCTTAGATCATCAAATAATAAGTTGAAAACAATTTTTTCAAATGTAATCACATTTATGAAAAAATAAACGGGAACCAGGAATTAATATTAAATATTCATACGTAGAAAAATATGTGCATATGTGTTTATATGTATCTGTACACACACACACACACACACACACACTACAAATATTCTGGTAGAGGCAGTGTATTAGTGTTCTCCAAAGAGAAAGGTAATAATAGATAGATAGATAGATAGATAGATAGATAGATAGATAGATAGATAGATAGATAGATGACAGATAGACAGATGAGGCTGAGAAGTCATGATCTGCCAATGAGCAAGATGGAGATCTGGGAAAGCTGGTGGTATAATGCCAGTTCAAGACCTGAGAAACAGAGGAGCCAATGGCCATCTGGACTGATGTTCCAGATCAAGCAGGCAGGCAGAATGGGGACAAATCATCCTTTCCCCTTCTTTTTGTTCCATTCAGGCCCTCAGCAGATTGGATGATACTCACCCACAGTGGAGGCGGGGCAGTCTACTTTACTGAATCCACCAATTCAGATGAGCGGGGAACACCTTCACGGACATACCTGGAAATAATGTTTTATATGAGAACATATTCTCTTGTTCTCATCTGCTCCTTCCCTCATTTTTGGTGACTTTAACAACCAGATCTCTTTACTTAAACTTCGTTTGGTTTCACTTCCAATCCTCTCTGTCTGCTTGCAACTGAGTTAGGGGTTGGCCATCACCTCAAACAATTGTACTTCCCAGTTACTGAATTTTGCAGGCTTCCCTTTCACCCACTTCAAAATGTCTGCATTACAAAAATTTTTTTTGACTACCAAATCAGCTTTTATTTAATAACATTTATTTTTTTAAGTTTTTATTTAAATTCTAGTTAACATAGTATAATATTAGCTTCAAGTGTATAATATAATGATTCAACACTTACATTCAACACCTGGTGTTCATCACAAGTGCACTCCTTAATTCTCATTAGTTATTTAATCCATCCCCCCACCAACCTCCCCTCTGGTAACCATCAGTTTGTTCTCTATAGTTTAGAGTCTGTTTCTTGGTTTGCATTTTTGTACACTCTCTCGTCCTTGCCAAGGCAAACTATATAATTATGGGATTATATAATTATATAATTATGGGATTATAATTTATGGGATTAACTTTAGTCTTCTTAGACTCTATTACAACTTCATTCCCTCCTTCTCCAGATTTCCTTGACTTTCATGGACATTCTCTTGTGTCTCACTCCTAAAAAATGTCCCCTTTGACTCTGCTTCCCATTCAAAATACTCTCTTATCCTAAATTCCAGATGCCACAAAAAGTTATCTCTGTTCACTTTTCTCCTTCTTTTGTTTTTTACTCTCCAACCCACAGAAGTTTGAATTTGGTTGTCATATTGTCTATGAATCTTCTTTGCCAATGGTCACCAGTGCCTATGAATCACCAGGACCAAGTCCTCCACCTGACTTGGTTTCACGACAGCCTGGACCACGGCCTAGTGATTGTTTTATTTTCTTTCTTTGGACAACCTCATCCACTCCTACAATGTCAACACTTAAATTCTATACAGGGGACTCTCATATCTAAATCTCAAACTACTAACCACTGATACTATTTCTTCAGTGTTACTGACATCTGGTTCTTCCCTCATCCCTATTGTCACTGTACTCAGTTGAGGTTCCATCAGTTCTTGTCAGGACTACTGCAGTATCCTCTAAACAGATCTCTCTGTTCCCAATAGAGTCAACAAGCATTATCTTTCTAAAGCTGTGATTATGACACCCCTCTTCCCAAAACATTACTAATATTTCCTAAAAATTTATTTAAAATTTCCATAAAATTAAAGTCCAGATTATTTTACATGCTACTTAAGGCCACCCCATTCATTTGTATCATACACCTATTAAAATATCCCCTTCTCCCACTCCCACCTCCACCCTCAAACCAGAATACTATTTGTCATTTCCCAAATTTTCTAGTCTCTGGGCCTTTCATTGCTTCTATTGTTCCTTCTGTTGGAATATGCCTGCCTGATTTATTCTTTACATCCAGATCCAAGTTTGACTATGATCCCCTTAAATGGTCCTCTCATTGCCCCAGTTGAGTTTTATTTCTGTTCTGTGTTTGTAGGACACTTTTACCAAGTAGGCAAATTTATGATCTGAATTTAATATTGTGTATATGTTGGCTTTCTTTACCAGAATCTCATCTCCCTAAAAGAATATCTTAGTGAACATTAAATTCCTCCCTAGTATACATATTTTGTACAAAATAGGAGTTTGTGAAATATATTTGGATTTGAAACGTTATTCATGGGAAGATTTTTTGGTATCCCTAAGTAGCACCACCAAATGACCTTAGTTACAGTAATGGTCTATTCATATGTGTATAGAAATGCTAAAAGCTGAATTAAAACTCTTTGTGGTCATGGTACATCAAAATACCCTTAATTTACAAAGTCATTTAGTTTTTCAGGTGCACATTAGCAATGCCGTTATTTTAGTAATTGCTCAAGAATATTTGTTGACCAAATGTCAAATGAACATACTGCCAGAGAGATTATTTTTTGAAAGTGAAAAATTATATTGCCTAAGAGAGGATTAAAAGGAAACTTTTCAGCCCAAGTTCTAGAACAGGCAGCTCTCCTTTGACACCTGACTAATAAAGTGCCTCAGTGCTGGCTTCCAAGAGCAGTTTCCCTTATCCCACAACGCAGCTACTCTCCAGAGAATAGCTTCATTTTCTCACAGCTGTCATCTTTTAACCTTATTTTTAAAATCAGATCAATGAAAACAAAACAAAACAAAACAAAACAAAACAAAACAAAACAACACACCTGCCTTTCTCACAAGTGCATAGGGGCAGGCTTTACTCAGAGCCAACAGAAATGGCTTCCCTAGCGCCATCGTTTCACATAGATTATCCAAGACCGCCGAGTGGTGCCCTCACCATTCAGGTACCATTTAATCCAGAGTGTGCATTTTAAGAGCCAGGCCATTGTAACAATCACTGTTTGTGACATCTCACATCAGCCCAATTACCAGGTTGGAAATGCACCATATTTTGAATTTCTGGTTAAGTCCAAGTTGTTTTCTTCCAAACACATACTGCTTGACATCAAGAAAACATTTCATTAGCAGTAAGAATGAATTTCATTTTTTCTTCTATTTTCATCTTTTTGAAGAATTCTTCTTTGAATGAAAATGCCAGCAAACTTGACTTTTACTTCAACTCATTGTCACTTTATTTCTCTAAGTGTCCAGTGAATAGGAACAGAGAGCAAGCAATAAAAATGGCATCCACTTTTTGTTTTGAAGAACACTCTCATTTTGGCTTCCAAGAAACTTCTTCTCCAATAGCCCAAAGTATTGGCCTACATGGGTAGATATGAAATCACCAAAGTCACCCATGACAAGATTTACCTATTTTACAACTAAGAGGCTTTTTTTTCTTTCTCTCAAGAATCTGTATATGTGTAGTTTTATATACATGTATATGTACACCCACGTTAAAACACATTCACACTATTTCATATTAAATTTCAAATAAACTACATTAAAATAAGGCAAAATTATTGATCTAATCTACTCTATTTTTAATTCTTCTCACAGCCCTCATTATTCACTGAAGATCTTTATAAATCAGAGAGGAGGCAGTACAAAACAGTATTTAAAAACAGACTCGGGGGCACCTGGGTGGCTCACTTGGTTGAATGTCTGACTTCAGCTCAGATCATGATCTTAAGGTTAGTAAGTTTGAGCCCCACATCAGGCTCACTGCTGTCAGTTCAGAGCCCACTTCAGATCCTTTGTCCTCCTCTCTCTGCACTTCCCCGACTTGCACTCTCTCAAAAATAAATAGACATTAAAAAAACAAGTCTTAAAAGTTAGATTTAGGTTAAAACTGTGGTTATGACACTCTTTATCTCTAAGGTCTTGGAAATTTTATCTTGGACATCTGCCTTTTCAGAATCAATTGACTGATTTGTACGAGAAGGATAATTTTACTTACTGTGTGGCATTTTTGTGAACATTATGTGGTAACACATGTAAAACATTTAACATTAAGACTGGAACACAGGAGGCGGGGTGCCTGGGTGACCCAGTCGGTTAAGCCTCAGACTCTTGATTTCAGCTTCCCATGATCCCAGGATCGTAGGATTCAGCCCTGTGTTGGGCTCCACACTGAGCATGGAGCCTGCTTAAGATTCATTCATCCTCATTCTCTCCTTCTCTCTCTCACTCTCTCTCCCTCTGTCTCTCTCCCTCCTTCCCTCCCTCCCTTTCCCTCTCCCCTCCTTGGGCACAGTCTCTCTCTCTCTAAAAAAAAAAAAAAAAAGAAAAGAAAAGAAATGAAAAAGAAAAAAAAAAAAGACTAGAACCCAGGGGCAGCCAGAAAATGTAAACGACGGTGATTAAGCAAAGTGTTGTCATGGGGAATTGAAAAACTCATGTATAACATGCATCCAGTATGGATGGAATCTCCATCCTAGTCCCAACTATGTTCTCACTGCATGGGATCCTCAATTCCTGGAGTGGACTGACCAACAGCAGAATAGCAGCTTTGCTTTGATCATTAGGATCATTGACACTCAAGGTTGTAAAAGACCTTAATGATCATCTAGCTCAAACACCTACTCATCCTCTTCTATATAAACATCAAGTAAACTCTTCTTAATTAAAGAAGTCATGCAATCAATATAGTTTGGTTTTATTTTGTGACAGACCATGAAGCAACCTACGAATCACTTCCGATTTATTATTTTCCAGCACCTCTGTCTTCCATACAACAGCTAGTCCTATTAGCTATACCTCCAAAATACACTAATAACCTATACTTTTCTCATTACTTCTGCTGTCATCACCCTAAACAACACCCAAACCATCTCTTGTCTGTGTTCCGGCAACAGCCCTCTAAATAATCTTTCTGCTTTTAGACTCCCTACAGTTTCTTTACCATACAGAAGCCAGCATGATATTTTTAGAAAATAATTCAGAACATGGCAAACTCTGAACTGCAAACTCCTTATGACTGTCTGTGGTGCTTAGAATAAAATCCATACCCTGTCTATAGTTTATAGGCTCTATGAGATCAAACACCTGCTCCTCTCCTTCTCATTACTCTCATCCATTGCTTCAGTCACCTGATCTAAATACACACTTTCTTGCTGCTTCTTAAAGAGACCTGATTTATTTCTGACTGACCTTTCTTGACCAATCAACTTAAACTTTCCTCAGAATTTCAGTCACTATCTTATTACTTTGTTTTATATTCTTTCTCCTGTTTGTATCTTTTTATTTATCTTTCTCCCTTGCAGAATGTAAGCTCTCATTCTGCACTGTGACATCGGAATTTATAGCAGTACCTGGAATATATACTACTTAATATTTGTTCAACTAATGAATATATAAATGCTTTACAAATTATATAATTACAAATTATATACTTTAAGTCCTTCAAGGATAAAAATTATATTTCATCCATCTATGAATCCCTAGCACCCAGAACAGTGCTGTGGATATTTTACTCTTATGAAATATTCTGTGGAGAAGAAAGAATGTAAATGCATAAATAAATAAAGTGACTTTCAGACGGTGAGAAGTATTATAGAGAACACAGTTGTAGTAGTTTTCTAGGGCTGCTTAACTATGTACCAAAAACTGGGCTGCAAAGAGAAACCGGCCACAGGAATTCACTGCCTCACATTTTTGGAGGCCAGAAGCTCAAGTGAAGGTGTGGCCATGCTCCCTCTGGAGTATCCGTTTCAGCTCTCTAACCCTAGCTTCTGTTGTTCCTTGGCTATGGCAGCATAACTCCAGTCTTTGCATGGTCTTCACCATGTGTACACATCATAGTTTAACTCTCTTGATGTAACTGCACTTTCTTCTCAATTGTAAATATTTCAAGATCAAAGACCATGTTGATATCTCTCAAATCATACTGTGGGCCCTTGGTACATTTCTTTTAACAACAATGACAACAGCAACCATGCTTTTAGAGTTGAGTTTAAGCATTTTAGAAAAGTGGACATATTTTTTTTTTTTTCTTCTCTCAACCTTACCATACCATAACTGTCTCATGTTGTCCTTTATTCCTATGTCAATATGCCAAATACTGTGTTCTTCATAGTGCTTGCCTTACATCCCTGGTCTCACCATACCCCATGTTTCATTAACCTCACATCCCATGATGTTAATGAATATATAGCTAGAATTAAATAGGCCCACTTTATTAAAGAGAGCAGTCAGGAATGGTAGGAATGAACATGTTACTCTTATTACAGCAGATAGATAATATGGAAATATCGTGTATTACTATGACTCCAGAGGAACTGGAAATAAATTGTTTTTTAGGAAAAATGACATTTTAAGGCCCAAAAATCATCTTTAAACATTAGCATATAAGTTTAGATTTAGGGATAGTTACAGTGGGGCACAGGGAAGAATAGACCCATGAAACAGAGCTATAGTGCAGAGATCAACAAATAAAAACTCATCAAAAGGACATTGTGTACCTTCCACCTTTCTTTTACCTCTCAGTTAACTAACCTGATAATGGGGTTCTGCTGTGTCATTAATTTGAGCTATATTGGAGTAATCAGCCTGCCGTATGTTTACCCACCATGTTCACTGGACTTAGTATGCTACTGCTGACATTTGGATTTACAACTCTTTGAAATGACCTTTACCAGAGGAGAAAGACTGAGAGAATAGAGCAGGGGGATTTTTAAGTTCAGAAACTCAGCCCTATGTGTATGAGAGTAGAATTCCAGAGACAGTTTTATTTTTTCAGGCTCTCCTGTGACAGTCTTCAGGGGACAAGCACATTAGGCACAGAGTTGTGCTGTGCTATGGAGCAGCTGTTCCTGTACATGCTAACAGAGGTACTTGAACTCTGAACTCAAACAGCATTGTCAGTTGAACTTCCGGGGAAGATGGCAGAGTATGAGGATCTTAAGCTCACCTCATTCCACAGAAACAACTACATAACCACATTAATGTAAATAACACAGAAAACAACCCAAAGACTGGCAGAACAGACTCTACACAGCTAAATGTAGAGAAAAGGCCACATTGAAGTGGATAGGAAGGGTGAAGACGGGTTGGAAGACAAATGGACCCATGGGCTGCTTAGAAGAGGTAGGGATGCTGCTGGTGCAGAGAAGGGAGAAGAGAAGACCTCCCCCCACCCCCCACCACAGGCACTCCAAGCATGAGGGACTCACATTGGGAAGACCAATCCTTATAACATCTGGCTTTAAAAATCAGAGGGGCTTAACTGCATGAGTTCTTACAATCAGTGGGCCTAACACCTGGAACTTTAAAAATCAGTACACTTGGCTCTTGGAGAGAGCCCAGGAAACTGAGTCCCCACCCTTAAAGGCCCTGAAAGAGACAGCACAACAAAGAGCTCTGCTGAGATACAGCATAGAAGCAGCAATTTAAAAAATGCTTGGGGTTTATGGGAAGGATATTTATTTAATAATCTCAGAGTTTGTCCTGTAGGGGCAGGGATATTTGGGAAGTTTCTCTAACAACAAAAAAGCTAGCAGGTGCCATTTTGCTTTCCCTGCACTCCAGCCTAGATATGTGGACACCTGTGGGAACCAGCCATAGCACCAACACTCTCCATCTAGCTTGCTAACAGCACACTGCACCCCAACAAGCTTCTGCAAATCTGCCCCTTTCCAACCTCGCCTGCCTTAGCAGAGTTTTCCCAGACTTCTGCAGGTCCTTTCCCGCAGCTGACCTGCATGGAGCTTGTCGGCAGTATGCACCCCACCTCCATGTTCTCCTGTGGACCTGCCCCCTCCAATATGCTCTTGGCCAGAGACCATCCAAAGCAGTACCGTAAAACTGGCAGTGTGCAAGCAACAATGACAGGAGCTGGCATCATTCCAAAGTGACTCCTGCCCCAGGAGGAAGGGAGGATAACCACCTACACTAGTCCCACTGGGGCCCCAGCAGTGTCCTGGTGGCAGATATCAAGTCTGACTACAGTCCCCACCCACTAGTGAAAGCTTCTCAGGGAACAACACAGAGAAAGCACCCTGTAGTTGGTCCTACTGCATCTCTGGAAATTGCCTGGTCTGACTCAACTTAAGTCCAAGGCAGCCCCAGATTGCCCCACTAACAACACAACGATCAAAGCCTTCCCCCCAATAGGCAAAGGCATACATTGCATACAGCTAGAATGAAAGCAAATGTGGCTTAGCTACAACAGTAGGGCACACACAACACACATAGGAGACACCTCTAAACTGCCAGGTCTGGTGCACAAGGTACATTGCACTGCCAGGGTACACCAGGGCCTCTTCTTCATAAGGCTATCACTTTCAAGAGTAGGAGACATAGCTGACTTTCTTAACACATAGAAATAGACACAGAGAATTAGACAAAATGGGGAGACAGAGGAATATGTCCCAAATTAAAGAATAATCACAGCAAGAGAGTTAAACAGAACAAAGCCAAGTAACATGTCTGGCAGAAAATTTAAAGTAATGGTCATAAAGATACTCATTGGACTGGAGAAAAGAGTGGAGGATCCCAGTGAGAACCTTGACAAAGAGATAGAAAACAGAAAAGAACTAATCAGAGATGAAGAACTCAATAACTGAAATTAAAAATACACTAAAGGGAATAAATAGTAGACTAGAGGAAGCAGAAGAACAGATCAGTGACCTGAAGGACAGAGTAAAGGAGAGCAGTCAAGCTGAACAGGAGAGAGAAAAAATAATAATAAAAAAGGAAAATAGACTTGGGGAACTCAGTGACATCAAGCATAACAACATTTGTATTATAGGAATCCCAGAAGGAGGAGAAAAAGGGAAAGTAGCAGAAAATTTATTTGAAGAAATAATAGCTGAAAAATTCCCAAGTCTGTGGAGGAAACAGAAATCCAGATCCAGAAGGCATAGAGAACTCCCCCAAAAAGTCAACCCAAGGAGGTCCACACCAAGACACATAGTAATTAAACAGGCAAAAAGCAGTGGTAAAGAGAGAATATTAAAAGCATCAAGAGAAAAGAAAATAGTTACATACAAAAGAAATCCCCATAAGGCTATCAGCTGATTTTTTAGCAGAAACTCTGCAGGCCAGAAAGGAATGGTATGATGTATTCAAAATACTGAATGAAAAAAACAACCCTGCAACCAAGAATAAATACTCTACCCAGAAAGGCTACCATTCAGAAGAAGAGAAATAAAGAGTTTCCCAGACAAACAAAAGTTAAAGGAATTCATGATCACTAAACCAGCCTTATGAGAAATGTCAAAGGGTGTTTTTGAGTGGAAAGAAAAGACCATAAACAGAAGTAAGAAAGGTAGGAAGTACAAAAGCAGTAAAATTAAGTATATCTTAATTCACAAAATAAAAGGTTGTAAAGTATGACACCATAATACCTAAAACATGGTGGGGGAATAAAAACTTAGTGCCTTTAAAATAGGTTCAAACTTAAGTGACCATCAACTTAATATAAACCTAATGGCAACCACAAATCAAAAACTGGTAATATTCAAAAAATAAAGAGAAAGGAATCCAAATATATTACTAAAGAAAGCCAGGAAATGATGAGAGAAGAGAGCAAGAAACAGATAAGAACTAGAAAAACAACTATAAGATAAATAACAAAATGGCAGTAAGTGCATACCTATCAATAATTACTTTGAATACAAATGTACTAAATGCTCCAACCAAAAGATATAAGGTAATGGAATGGATAAAAAAAAGCAAGACCCATGTATATGATTCCTAGAAGAGACTCATTTCAGACCTAAAGACACACGCAGATTGCAAATAAAGGGATGGAAAAGCATTTATTATGCAAATGGCAGTGAAAAGAAAATCAGGGTAGCAAAACTTACATCAAACAAAATACATTTTAAAACAAAGACTGTGCCAAGACACAAAGAAGGACACCATATGATCATAAAAGGAACAACCTAACAAGAAGATATCACACTTGTAAATATTTATGCACCCAACATGAAGGCATCCAAATATATAAGCTGCTAATAACAAACATGAAAGAAGTAATTGATAGCAATAAAGTAATAGTACGAGAACTGTTACGTCAATGGATAGATCATCCAAACAGAAAATCAACAAGGAAACGATGTCTTTAAATGACACACTGGATGTCATGAATCTAACGGATATATTTGGAAAGTTCAATTCTAAAACAGGAGAATATTCATTCTTTTCAAGTGCAAATGGAACATTCTCCAGAATAGATCACATATTAGGTCACAAAAAAAAAGACTCAACAAATACAAAAAGATTGAAGTCATATTATGTACCTTTTTTTTAATCACAAAGCTATGGAACTAGGAATCAGTAACAAGAAAAACTCTGGAAATAACACAAATACATGGAGGTTAAGTAATATGCTACTACACAACGAATGGGTCAATCAATAAGTTAGAGTAAATTAAAAAATATATGGACCAACGAAAATGAAAACACAATGATCCCAAAAATTTGGGATGCAGCAAAAGCATTCTAAGAGGGAAGTTTATAGCAATACAGTCCTACCTCAAGAAGCAAGAATAATATCAAATAAACAACCTAACCTTATACCTAAAGGAGCTAGAAAAAGAATAAACAAAACTCAAAACAAGTAGAAGAAACAATAAAGATTAGAGCAGAAATAAATGAAATAGAAACAAACAAACAAACAACAACAACAACAACAACAACCCACCATAACAGGTCAATAATACCAGGAACTGGTTCTTTGAAAGATCAACAAAATTGATAAACCTTTAGCCGGACTCATCAAAAGAGAGAGGAAGACAGAACTCAAGTAAACAAAATCAAAAGTAAAAGAGGAGAAATGACAACCAATACCACAGAAATACAAACAATTATAAGGAAATATTATGAAAAATTATATGAAAACAAATTAGATAACCCAGAGAAGAAGAAATAGATTAATTCCTAGAAATATATAATTTCCCAAACCGAATGAGCAAGAAATAGAAAATAATTGAACAGACTGTTTGCCAGCAATGATTGAACACTAATCAAAAAACTTCCAACAAATAAAAGTCCAGGAGCAGATGGCTTTGCAGGTGAATTCTACCAATACTTAAAGACAAGTTAATACCTATTCTTCTCAAACTACTCAAAAAATAGAAGACAAAGGAGAGCTTCCATTTTATTCTAAGAAGCGTGCATTACCCTGATACCAAAACTAGACACTACAGAGAGAGAGAGAGACAGAGACAGAGAGACAGAGAATGAGAGAGGACAAATTAAGACCAATATGTCTGATGAACATAAATGCAAAAATCTTCAATAAAATATTAGCAAACATAATCGAACAATACATTAAAATATCATTCACCAGAATCAAGTGGCATTTAAACGGTGGCTCAGTATGTTCAAACCAATCAACCTAAAATCACATAAGAGGATAAAAACCATATGATCATTTCAATAGATGCAGAAAAAGCATCTGACAAAGTCAAACATCCATTTATAATAAAAACCCCCAACAAAGGAGGTTTAGAGAGAACATACCTCAACATAATAAAGCTCTTACATGAAAAAACCCACAGCTAACGTCATACTTAATGGTGAAAAACTGGCAGTCTTTCCTCTAAGATCAAGAGCAAGAGAAGGATGTCAACCTCACCGCTTTTATGCAACACAATACTGGAAGTCCTAGCCACAGCAATTGGACAACAAAAAGAAATACAAGGCATCTAAATTGGTGAGGAAGAAGTAAAACTTCTGCCATTTGCAGATGACATAATAATATATATAGAAAACTCTAAAGACTTCACCAAAAAACTACTAGAACTGATAAATGAATTCAGTAAGGTTGCAGGATACAAAATCAATATACAGAAATCTATTGCATTTCTATGCACTACTGATGAAGTAGCAGAATGAGAAATTTAAAAAAAACAAAAAACAGTCCCAACAGACTGCACCAAAAATAATAAAACTGAACCACTCTCTTATATCATGCACACACAAAAACCCTTCAAGTGGATTAAAGATCTAACTGTGAGACCTGAATAGCCATATAGATTCTAGAAGAGAACACAGGCAGTAATTTTTCTGACATCAGCAATAGAAACATTTTTCTAGATATGTCTCCTGAAGCAAGGGAAACAAAAGCAAAAATAAACTATTGGGACTACATCAAAATTAAAAGCTTTTGCACAGCAGAGGAAATAATCAACAAAACTAAAGGACAACCTATTGAATGAGAGAAGATATTTGCAAATGGAATACCCTATAAAGGGTTAGCATCCAAAATATATAAAGAACTTATACAACTCAATACCAAAAAAACAAATAATCCAATTAAAAATGTTCAGAAGACATGAAAAGACATTTCTCCAAAGAAGACACACAGATGGCCAAAAGACACATGAAAAGATGCTCACCATCACTCACCATCAGGGAAATGCAAATCAAAACTACAATGAGAGGGGCACCTGGGTGGCTCAGTCAGTTGAGCATCCAGCTCTTGATTTCAGCTCATGTCATGATTCCTAGGTTATGGGATTAAGCCCCACATTGGACTCTGCACTGGACAAGGAGCCTGCTTGAGATTCTCTCTCCATCCCCCTCTGCCCCTCTCCCCAGCTCATGTGTGCTCTCTTTCTAAAAAACAAAACAAAACAAACCTACAATAAGCTATCACCTCATACCTGTCAAAATGGCTAAAATAAAAAACACAAGAACAACAGGTGTTGGCAAGGATGTGGAGAAAAAGGAATTCTCATGCATTGTTGGGGGAGTGCATACTGTTGCAGCCATTGTGGAAAACAGTATGGAGGTTCCTCAAAAAGTTGAAAATAGAATTACCATATGATCCGGTAATTCCACTATTGGATATTTACCCCCCCCCACCATGAAAACACTAATTTGAAAAGATATATTCACCCCTATGTTTATACCAGCATTATTTATAATAGCCAAATTATGGAAGAAACACGTGTCCATTGATAGATGAATGGATATAGAAGATGTGGTATATATGTACAATAGAATATTACTCAGCCATAAAAAGAATGAAACCTTGCCATTTGCAACAATATGGTAGGTTAGTCCAGAGGGTATACTGCTAAGTGAAATGAGTCATTCAGAGAAAGACAAATACCATATATTTAACTCATATGTGGAATTTAAGAAACAAAACAAATGCGATGAAACAAAGATACAGACCAAAAAAAAAAAAAAAAAAACCAGACTACTAACTACAGAGAACATTTTTAAGAGTTATTAGAAGGGAGGTCGGTGGGGAGATGGGAGATTAAGAGTACACTTACCATGATGAACACTGAAACTAATATAACACTATATGTTAACTGTACCGGAATAAAAAAAAATACAACAGCATTGTCAGTTGATAGTTCTACCTGGTATCCACAAGTGTGGAGGTTAGAAGATTTCTTTATGTATGTATGCATTTACAGATTGAAGATGTCCTTCACAACATTATACATATTTGATTATGTGTTACAGACTTTATGGACCCCTGTTTTCTTTTAGTATTTTGCTGGACTTTCCAGGAAGTTTTAGAGGTATAGGTTCTTTTTCAGGAAGATTAACTTTTTTATTTGGTAAAATTTCATTTTTAAAAGAGTTTCTATAATGTTTACTGAATCCTCATTTTTTACTGTCTTGAGGGCACTTGGTAATATATAGCAAAAGCCTTAATGTTTTGCATTTTCTATAAATTAATAATTTTATCTTTAGGAATTCATCATGAAGACATAATCAGAGATTATGTATGTAAATGTTCATCAAAGCTCTCTGTTTATAAAAGGGAAATATTTGAAACATCATAGGTTATACTTAGCTGCAAGACACAGAAAACCATATTCATAGTCTGGAGATAGTCTATTCCTAGTTTATTTCTGTGATCTTATGGAGGAACAGGCTATTTCTATCCTTGTCTGCCATCCTCATTTGACAGCATTATCTCAGTCTTATTTTCACTTGGCCGTAAAGTTAGGACCACAGATTCAAGCAACATGCCTGGAGAAAAAGAAGTAAATGGTAGATGAAACTTTCAATTCATCATAGAGTGAGGGCAATATTTCCCAGAAGTCTCCTTATCTCAGCAGATTTGCCCTTACTTCTTGTTTGCCAGAAGTGGCCACATGGCAAATTTTAGCTGCAAGGAGGCTGGGAAAGTGAGTACCTGGAAAAAGAGACAGAATTTTCATTATTAATTTGGAACAATCTTGAATCATTTCCTAGGGGCTAAACACACAGCAACTCCAATCAAAATCAGGGTTAAATTGTCAGGAAAAGGAGAGAGAGTAGCCTTTGGGTAGGTACTAACAATGTTTGTCTCTCATGTGTCCAATAATTAGATACAAACAGAAAGAAACTTTTAAAATTATGTTATGAAATATATTTAACATGTAAAACAATTGCTAAATTATAAATATTAAAAATATATACTTTGGAAGATTACATTGTAAAAAAAAAAAACAACAACTTCCTGGACTCATATCATAGAAGGAAGACAGGTCATGCATTAAGGTTTTCTAGTAATTATCTCTGGGTACAGAGAATTGTGAGGAATCAGAGTGAAAGTATGGTGCTAGTGGATAAAATGTGACCAAGTAATCAAGTAATACTGGACTTTCACTGATATTTCAGCCATTCTCTAAACAAGTCCTCCAAGGAACAAATTTGTTATCTGGCAGTAAATCTCAAATCCCAATGGGCTGGTGCCCAGGACAGAGATCTAAACTATCTCTCCAAACCTAATGCCCATTGAATCCCTATTTCCTTCCACTCCCAAGTCCAATCTGCATCTTAGGACCTTTCAGGTTCTGGTGAAGAACAGGAGAGAGGTGAACATGTTAGTTCTTATAAAAGGCCTGGATTCAATTACAACTGCTGTCTCCTTTTTGGAGGTGTAAGGAAAAAAGAAAAGCCACATCCTGTGTTTACCTTCTTATTTTTATTTATTTTAAAACGTTTATTTATTTTGAGAGAGACAGCATGGGCAAGGGAGGGGCAGAGAGAGAGAGAGGTGGAGAGAAAATCCCAGGCAGGATCCATGCTCAGCATGCAGAACCCAATGTGGGGCTCAATCCCACAACCAGAAGATCATGACCTGAGCAGAAATCAAGTCCAAAGTTTAACCACCTGAGCCACTCAGGCACCCCCTGTTTTGAACTTTTTAATATACAGTGATTCTGACCACTAGAAACTATGCCCTAGCAGCATTCCAGACCATATAGCTTATAATATTAATCCTCTGTTTCAAAAAGTGAAAGGAGAGGAAGGGAGAAGAGTCTAAAAAAACATTTTCCCTCCTTAGCCCACAGGATGATTCATATTTCATTTGAATTCTAAATTTTCTACAAAGAATACATTTTAATTCTGTAATAAGAAACAATTATAATAGCATGAAATTTTTGACAAATGTCGCATATTTAATGAGATGTTATCTCCTGAAAGGAGATTTTTATATTTCCTTAGTCAAAATTTTTACTGTAGTAAATACCATGCAGTAGTAGACACAGACATAGTGATAAATCTTACAATTGATATTTACAACAAAGAGAAATCAATGAAATTTCTATAACTAAAAGGAATAGAATCAGGAAAAGCAATATAAACAAAGGAAATTAACATGATAAAAAATAATATCTTGCATTTAAAATGAACCCCTGGGAGCCCAGTTGGTTAAGCATCAAACTCCTGATTTCGGCTCAGGTCATGATCTCACAGCTCATGAGTTCAAGCCCCACACTGGGCTCTCTGCTATCAGCACAGAGGTGGCTTCAGATCCTCTGTGTCTCTCGTGCTGTCCCTCCCCTGCTCATGCTCTCTCTCTCTCTCTCTCTCTCTCAAAAACAAAACAAACTTTAAAAAAAATAAAAATAAAGTGAACCTTAGAAATCACGTACTTATTCTAATTTTTCAGTCTCCACAGCACTCCTGACATACAGTCACTTAAGTTCTGCTTAAGTTCTGTTTGAACGCTTTCAGTAACACAGCATTCACTGTTATTTATGTTGGTATAACTTATGCCACCACTATTTATTACCAGTCATTTCTTGAGTTGTGACAAAAGCTTTTGCCTCCTTTCCATCTCATAGTCTAAATTTGAAAATCCCTTCCGAATATGGGTCTGGTGAAAAGATTGCAGATGCATGATGTTCCTTCTAAAAGTATCACATTATTTCATTTTGCTCAAAAGATCAAAATTTCTACCTCTGACCCTAATATAGTATTTAAACACCCATATTTTCAGTGCTAGATGCAATTCTAATATTTCCTACTCTTTATTACCAGATAATTTTCTCGATTTTTTCTTATATGAAGAACTTATTTCCTTTTTATGCCTCTTGCAAGTTCTGTCTCCACCCAAACACCCCCCCCCACCCTTTTTTTAAGAGTTCAACTTTTTATTGAACATGTTACAAAAGAGGTGTGGTCAAAAAGACCAAAGCCATGTCATTATCAGACTCCTTAGATTCTTCTTTCTTTGCTTCCACTTTCTTCTACTCAGCTGGAGCAGCAGTGAACAGGACCTTTTGCTAGAGCAGATCCATCAGCCCCAATGTTGCAGATGAGGCTCCTGATGTTGATATTGGCCAGGGACTTTGCAGACAACCCTGGCCAGAAAGGGTCAACATTCACACTAGGAACTTTATTATTTTTTTTAAATGAAAAAAATTTTTAATGTTTATTTATTATTTTTGAGGGAGAGAGACAGAGTACATGGGGGAGGGGCAGAGAGAGAGGGAGACACAGAATCTGAAGCAGGCTCCAGGATCTGAGCTGTCAGCACAGAGCCCAATGCAGGGCTCAAACTCGTGAACCATGAGATCATGACCCGAGCCAAAGTTGAACGCTTAACCAACTGAGCCACTCAGGTATCCCTACACCAGGAACTTTAATGAAGGCATTCATCTTATTCTCCCTGAAACCACCTCGTTATCATGCAGGATGAGGGTGAAGAGACGCAGACCTCTGAGACAGAGTCCATTGTGTAGGCAAGTGCTTGGCAGGTACTGTTGGCAATGAATGCTGGTATTGGATGAAGTGAGGGCCTCATCCCAACATGGCCTTAGGTTCTTTACAAGGACCAAGCACCTTAGTGGCAGCTGACAAAAGCCTGTCTCCCTTTTATTTTTTTTAACATAATTTGTTGACAAATTGGTTTCCATACAACACCCAGTGCTCATCCCAACAAGTGCCCTCCTCAATGCCCATCACCCACTTTCCCTTCTCCCCAACCCCCATCAACCCTTAGTTTGTTCTTAGTATCCAAGAGTCTCTTATGGTTTCCTTCACTCCTTCTCTGTAACTTTCTCCCTCCTCCCCCTCCCCCATGATCTTCTATTAAATTTCTCAAGGTCCACACATGACTGAAAACATACAGTACCAGGGCCAACATGAAACAATTCTGTCTCCCTTTTAAAAGTTGACTTTTGGGATGCCTGGGTGGCTCACTCGGCTGAGCGTCGGACTTCGGCTCAGGTCATGATCTCACGGTTCGTGGGTTCCTGCCCCGCATTGGGCTCTGTGCTGACAGCTCGGAGCCTGGAGCCTCCTTCCGATTCTGTGTCTCCCTCTCTCTCTCTCTGCCCCTCCCCTGCTCACACTCTCTCTCTCTTTCAAAAATAAATAAACATTAAAAAAATAAAAAAAATAAAAAAGAGCCCTTATTGGGGACATAGTTTAAAAAAATTTTTTTAAGTTGATTTTTGTCAGGGAAATACAAATCAAAACCACAATGAGATACCACCTCACACATGTCAGAATGGCTAAAATGAACAACACAAGAAACAACAGGTGTTGGTGAGGATGTGGTGGGAAAGCAAACTGGTGCAGCCACTCTGGGAACAGTATGGAGGTTCCTCAAAATACTAAAAAATAGAACTACTCTACAATCCAGCAATTATACTATTACATATTTACCCAAAGGATGCAAAAATACAGATTCAAAGGAGTACATGTACCCCAATGTTTATAGCAACATTATCAACAATAGTCAAACTATGTAGAGAGCCCAAATGTCCACTGACTGATGAATGGATAAATAAGATGTGGTGTATATACACAATGGAATATTACTTAGCCATCGAAAAGAATGAAATCTTGACATTTGCAACAATGTGGATAGAGATAATACATATTATACAAAGTGAAATAAATCAGAGGAAGACAAATACCATATGATTTCACTTATATGTGGAATTTAAGAAACAAAACAGAGGAACATATGGGAAGGAGGAAGAAAAGAGAAGAAAGGGAAACAAACCAGAAGAGACTCTTAATGATAGAGAATAAACTGAGGGTTGATGGAGGGATGTGGGTGGGAGATGGGCTAGATGGGTGATGGGTAGTAAAGAGGGCACTCGTTATGATGAGCACTGGGTGTTGTATGTAAATGATGAATCACTGAATTCTACTCCTGAAACCAATATTGCACTGTATGTTAACTAAAATTTATAAATAAACAAATAAATAGTTGAATTTCTTAATTCTCTAATTTCTTAATTTTCTTTGTGCCACTTTATTCTCCTTGATGACTTTAGCTTCAACTTTCTTTATTCTGTTATTGTAGCTATATCACAATACAAGGCAAAAGTATGGTATTTCAATTTTTCTTTCTATTGAATTCTGAATTATTCTGGTAGCCCTTATGTTACAGAGCTAGTTCTTTGTTTTAATAATTTTTATTTTATTATATTATATTTATTTTCTAGAGAGAGACAGATTGTGTGAGTGGGGAGATGGGCAGAGAGAGACAGAGACAGAGAGAGAGAGAGAGAGAGAGAGAGAGAGAGAGAGAGAGAGAGAATCTTAAGCAGGCTCTCTTCTGTCAGCGCGGAGCTAGACTTGGGACTTGATCCCATGACTCTGGGATCACGACCTGAGCCAAAATCAAGAATCAGACATTCAACCGACTGAGTCACCCAGGCACCCCTAACAGAGCTAGTTCTGTTATGTTTCATCTACTCTTAAAGTGTAGTTGGAAGGCTCTAAGTCTTATACAAATTTATAACAGCTAGTGTTTCACAGAAAGCCTTCTAACTGTAAGGTTTGTCTCTACATAGGGTATGCAGGGAAGCATACTGTAGCCTTAATCTATATCATATATATGAAATATTCATTCATATATATGAAATAATAAAAATACTATATGTGATAATCAGAAATATACACTGAATCTAGCAGATTACAACTGTGTATTTTCTTGAACCTTTAAAAAGCCTCACTGTAAGCAAGACCATGACTTCTGCTGTTGTCTTTTTCATCAGCTAACTCTTAAACTAGTTAATACTTTTTCCAGAAGTGAGATTTTGCTGCTGCTGTTAATGTCTTAGAAGTATTGAAAAAGTGTTGAACGCAAAAAGCAAGTATTTTAGAAAAGAATGTTAAGTGAAAGAGTGACTACAAAACTATGGAAAGAATAAGGAAATTTGAGTCACAGTAATACACCAAAGTACAGGATTGATCTTCTTGCCAGACCAATGCTCTGTACATCTTGTGCAATTACAGTTCTTTCATATAAATAGGATAATTTTTGGAAATATTCCAAGAAGGATGCTAATCTATGCTTTTTCATATAATGGTGTATTTGCTCTCAAAAAACAAATACAAAATTACTTATCTTCATTTTTCATGCATCGTCACACAAATATAAGCACTCTGTCTGGTTTTAATTACTAATTCAGATAAGATACAAGTTGAGGCTAAAGAATCTTTTGGATTTTCTGTGGAGCTGATTTGTCATTTATGATGCAAACTCAAAAAGTCACCCATGACTTCTCCTGATAGATTTTTATCATAGTTTTGGGAAAATAGAGCATTCATCTGCTCTAATTAAAGATTTTACATCCAGCCTTTTTCTACACAGCAAATATTTAAAATTTCAAATAGCCACAAAAATGTAAATTTTGGTTAGATAAGTCTTTCTTTGGAATAAATCAGTGAGAAAAAAAGATGCCTAAGTGGATATTACATAGCACGTGAAAAATACATAAATTTGGAAAGTGCTTGTATAATTGACATAAAGGCAAAGTATACAGGACAATATACAGCTTTTGAAGTCATTCACATCTGATTCAAACTCCAGGTCTATCATTTTCTAGATGTATGATCTTGGGCAACTTATTTAGTTTCTGCTTGATTATCCTTATCTCTAAGATGGGGATGATAATCTATTTTTTAGCACTGTAAATAGGAACATGAATATAAAATACTTAGCTTATTGCCTGACATATGTAATTTTATCATTATTAATAGTGTCAAATATGGTTTCTCTCCAATTGAACTCCTACTGTAAGTTCTAGCCAGAGCAATTAGGCAAGTAAACAAACAAAGCATCCAAATTGGAAAGGAAGAAGTAAAATGATTTCTGTTCATAGAGGACATGAATTTTATACTTAGAAACCCTAAATATTCCACAAAAATGTTAGAGTTATTAAACATATTCTGAAAAATTGTAAGATATAAAATCAACTTGCAAAAAGCAGTGGCATTTATACATTAATGATGAGAAATCTAAAGAGGAAATTAAGAAAAAAATGTCATTTAAAATAGCACTGAAAAGACTCATACACTGCAAAGCATAAAAGATTCCTGTAATGTATTAAAGAAGTTATAAATAAATGAAAGACACCCCACATTCATTGGCTGTAAGACTTAATATTGTTAAGATGACAATACTACCCAAAGCCATCTACAGATTCAGTGTAATCACTATCAAAACCTCAATGATTTTGCATAAATAGAAAAATATATACTTAAATATAGATGGAATTTCAAGAAATCCCAAATAGGCTAAATAATTTGAAAAAGAAGAATAAAGTTGGAAGATTCACACTTCTTGATTTCGGATCTTTTTACAAAGCTACAAAACTGAAAACAGTGTGGTACAAGCATGGGAATATAAATATAGACAAATGGAATAAAACAGAACCCAGAAATAAATTATCACCTATATGGTCAATTGATTTTTGACACTCTTGTCAAATCTTGTCAATCTTGAAAAGATTGTCAACAGATGGTGCTGGGAAAACTGGATATCAACATGTAAAAGAATGAAATTGGGCCCTTACACCATATACAAAAATTAACTCAAAATAGATAACATATCTCAATGTAAGAACTAAAAGTATAAGAATTTAGAGAAAAATATTAATAACATTTGATTTGTCAATGGATTGAATATGACATCAAATATATGCAAATATATGCAATATGCAAATGACCAATGAGCACATAGAAATATCTCAGCATCACTAGCCATTAGGTAAATCAAAATTACAATCACAAGGAGATACCACTTCTTCACATCCATTAGAATACTAAAAAAATAGGAAAATAACAAGTGTTGGTGAGCATGTTGGAGAAATTGGAATCCTTGTGCATTGCTGGTGGGAATATAAGATGGTATGGCCACTATGTAAAAAAGTTTGGTGGTTCATTATAAAGCTAAACATAAAATTACTAATACAATACAGCAATTCTACTTCTCATTATATACCTAAAAGCATCATTCAAATAGATACCTGTATACCAATGTACATAGCAGCATTATTCACAATAGCCAATAGATTGGAAACAACCTAAATGTCCACAACAGATGAATAAACTTGGCACATACATATAACAGGATGTTATTCAACTCTAAAAGGAATGAAATTCCGATACATGATGCAACTTGGATGAGCCTTGAAAGCATTTTTCTAAGTGAAATAAGCCAGACATAAAAATATTGTATAACCCTATGTATGTGAGGTACCTAGAATGAGCAAATTCATAGAAACAGAAAATAAAATAGATGTTACCAGAGGCTGTGGGGTTGGGAGAATGGGGAGTTAATACCTAATAGGTACAGATTCTGTTTGGAATGATGAAAAAGTTTTGGAGATATATGGTGGTGATTGCTACATAACAATGTGAATGTACTCAATCTTAGTAAATTGTATACTTAAAATTAGTTAAAATGGTAAATTTTATGTTATGTATATTTTATTACAACAAAGGTTTTTTTAAGTAAAAGTGTGCAAAAAGATGTTGCATATATAGACTAATCAATAGAAAACTGGAGTGGATATATTCTGAGAAAAAAATTTGTATCAGATCAAGTAAAGTTACCAGGGATAAAGAGGGAATTGTATACAATCAAAAGGTCAAGTCAGCAAGAAGACACAACAAACTTAAATGTGTTTGCTTATATATAGCACATGCCAGTAGAATTTCAAACCAAATGAAGCAAAAACTGATAGAACTGAAAGGCAAAATGAATAAATGCATAATTATAATTGGAGAATTCAAAACCCCTTTCTCAGTGATCAATAGAAAGTCAGTAAGTACATGGAAAAATTAAATAACACCGGTAACCAACTACCATACTTTTTGAAAATATGGCACCCAACAACAGGATATACAGTATTTTCAAATCCTATGGATCACTCACCAAAATAGGCTGTATCTTGTATCTTCTTCAAACTATATCTTAAAACAAAACTACTATATCATAAAAAATTACCAAATCAAAATTATGAAATCATACAATTTATGTTCTCTGACCATAATGGATTTCAACAAGGACTCAATAACAGAAAGATAAAAACTCTACAAGTACTTGGAAATTAAACAACACACTTCTAAATAGCACATGGATCAAAAAGGAAGTCACAAGGAAAATTAGAAAATATTTTGAACTGAATGAAAATGAAAGTCCAAATAAATAAAAGTTTGTGGGATGTAACTAAGGCAGTGCTTAGTGGTAAATTCACACCTTTAAATGGTTATATGAGTAAAGAAGAAAGATCTCAAATAAATGATCTACATTTTCACCTCAACAACTAAAAAAAAGGCAAAGTAACTCAAACTAGAAAAGGAAAATAATAATGAGAACTAATCAATAAAACTGAAAACAGAAAAAATACAGATCTATGAAACTCAAGATAATGCTTTGAAAATATAATATTGACAAACTTCTACTAAGACACACAAGTCAATAATAGATAAGTATTTCTCTTCAACTCAAACACAGAAATCTTCAATAATATACTAGCAATTCTAAACTAATAAAAATAGTACAACATAACCAAGTGATGTTTACACCAGGAATGAAAGGCTAGTGGAATACTGAAAATCAGTCAATGTAATCCTCCATATTAACATAATGAAAAAATCATATGATTATATCAATTGATGCAGGAAAAGATTTTGACAAAATTCAACATCCATTCATCATAAAAATATATCATGTAGGAATAGAAAGGCATGTCCTTAATCTGATAAACAGCATCCACAAAAACCTACCTCAAATATCACTTAATGGTAGGAAATTGAATGTGTTCACTCTAGTGTTGTGAATAAGGCAAACTGTCTACCTCCATTACTATTCAACATCATACTAGAAGCCACTTTCAGTACATTAAGGCAAAGGAAAGAAATGAAAGGCATTTCTGACCTCAGAAGGCAAGAGATCTAACTGTCCCTATTCACAGATTATAGATTTTATGAGTGAAAATGACCATGGAATCTACCAAAAAGTTCCTAGAACTAATAAATGACTTTAAGAAGGCTAGAAGGCACAAGGTTGGCACACAAATATCAGTCTTATCTCTATAGATTAGCAATGAATAATTAGAAACTGAAATTTTAAAACTATCATTTAGAATAGCACTCAAAATTAAAATATTTAGGTATACATTTAAGAAAACAAGTTCAGGCTCTCTATGCATAATTTTACAAATCACTAATGAAACAATTCAAAGAAGATCTAAGAATGAGTAAGGTATACCTTGTGTTGGAGTGAAATACTCCAAATATTTAATATTATCTTAAAATTTCCTTTGTTAACATAAGCTCAATAAAACTGCGTTACAGAGTAACCTTTGTTTTTTCTACCTTCTTGCTAATGGCCTTTGTCCCCTTTGTATCCTCAGACCCTAACCCTGTCCTTAGCTCATATAAACTTCATGTTGACTCATTGTTTTTGGACTTTCATGACTCCAATTAATCTGTCTCATGTTAATTTAATTCTAACTCCAGCTAGAAGGACCTTGAAGGGCAGAGGAAGGTCTTCCTCCCCGATACTACCCTTGGTTTGGGAATTGGAATACAGACAGTCTCCTTTAGGCCAGTAAGAAAGAATAAAGCTTCTTCTCTTGGTTCACCGCCACCATCTGGCAGGGGAATCAGAGTGCTGCCTGCTTCTGCTGGGCTGGTGAAAGATCAATTTCCCACTTGGCCTTCCTCAAACCATAAGGGATGGGCCTAAAGTTTTTCTACTGGTGTTTTATTGGAATGAAGTGGGTATTTCAAATAAGTTTACTCTTATTGGGCCACCCTTTTGCTAGCCGTTAGCCTAGAGGGAAGGCTTTAATTGAAACCTTCCGTTCTTCCTTCCTTTTTCTTTCTTTATTGACTTCTTAATTTCTTTCTTTTGAACCGTGCTTTTTGGCTTCAGAGTTGGAGGTTTCTGCAGCATGCTATCTTGTTTTCACCCTTGTTTCCACCCTTCAGTCTTCCTTCACTTGTTGTTGTGTTATCCTGTCTATATTTCAGTTGTCCTAATTGTTTTTGATATAGTGATCAAAGCAATTCAATGGAACAATTCAATAAAAATTCAGTCATTTTCTACAAATGGGTTTTGAATAACCTAATATACATTTAAAAACAAAGTATATTTCAACTCTTATGCCTCACCATGTAAAAAAATTTTGAGAAAGATTATACACCTAAAAATAAAAGTTAAAATTATATAGCTTCTCAATGAAAACATGAGAATATCTTTGTGACCTGAGGTTAGGCAAACATATCTAAAGCAGACACAGAAAGCAAGAACCATAAAAGAAAAAAATTATAAAATACACTTAAGACCTTGCATCAAAATACAACTTTAAGAAAATGAACAAGCAACAGATATATGTCATAAAATACATATCTGAAAAAAACTTATACTCAGAATATACAAAGAGGTCCTACAACTCAAGAACAGACAACAATGTAGTTTTAAAAACATAAAAAGGACTTGGATAGACATACTGCAAAAGATGATACACGAATGCCCAACACACAGATAAAAGCATATTAACATCATTAGTTTTCAGAAAATAAGATATCAAAACAATAATGAGATGACATTTAAAATTACTAGAATGGCTAATATAAAGAGGCTGTCAGTACCAAACTTTGGTGAGACTGGAAAACAACTGAAATTCTTATATGTTATTAGTGGGAGAGTCAAAAGTTAAAAGAAATTCAGCAGTTTGGAAGTGCCTTATAAAGTTAATTTAATACCTATCCCATAATTCAATAATTTCACTCCTGGGTACTTACCGAAGAGAAATAAAATATGTCAGGAAAGATACTTATACAAGAATGTTCCATCAGCTTTATTCACAGTAGCAATAAAACTGGAAACCATGTAAACATTCATCAGTAGTAAAATAATGGAACTTTTGTATTATCCCAATAACAACAAAAATACACACAACATTCAAGAAACTCATAAGCATTATGCAAAAGGAAGTAAGATTGTATATTGTGTGATTCCATTTATATGAAATCCTAGGACAGGCAGAACAAAATCAGAAGAGTAGTTGCTCTTGGTGAAGACAAATCAGATGGGAAAGCATGAAAAAATATTCTGAGGTAATGAAAATGTTCTATATTTTGATAATGAGTATGAGTTACCCAGGTGTCTGCCTTCTTCAAAATTTCAAGATTTGTATACTTAGACAAGGGCATTTATTGTATATACATTTTATTTCCAAAGAAAAAAGACTAAATTTTGAAATAGAAGACTTAAAAACTGCCAGGACAGTGGGTTGGAAGCTCCTATTTAAACTTCTTGAGGTAAGCCTAGGGCAAAAGAAGAATATTTCACTAATTTTGACAACGGGAAAAATATCTATCAACCTCATTCCTTCAAAAAGTGGTATGGGAAGAAAATGTGAATATATTAAAAGGGATACATGTGAAGAGAAATAGGCATTTACGTCTCAGATTTGTGGAAGATGGTCCTATCCTGAACAGGGTCCCCTACTCTGGCAATTCTGTTGCCAATGAGATCAAAGTGCTGTCAAAGCTTAGAAAAGAACCATTGATTAGATGTGGAGGGTGGTCCAAAAAAAGACTGAAAAGTCCTGGCACATTTCCTCTGAGCCACTTTGAAATATACTTCATGTATTCATTTTCATTTGGAGATAGAAAAGCCATATGCTGCTCATGGTCTATGTCAAAAATCCTCTCTTTAGCGCACTAAATAACAATGAAATAAGAAAAGGACTTTTACTTAGACCTGCAGTTTTTTGATTAGATAAAAGAATTTCCTACATCTAAAAGCTGTTGAATACTTCTTTGGGATAATAAAAAATTCATTGGAATCTCCATTGTCACAAATAGGGTAATTATCTAGCTGCGACGCTATCTTATGCTTTGGGATAGGCTAGACAATCTCCTGAAGGACATTTGAGCACTGAAATTCTCAAGCACTGAAGTTTTTATGTTTCTGATGCTCATATATATTTGTTGTGATACCCAGAATTTCAACTTCTCCCCAAGATACAATTCAGCAGAATTTTTTGTACTTTGGAGCATAAGTGCAAAGATTCATTGGCAGAGTGTCACTTAAGACCAAATAGCACACTATGAAGGCCATGGCATAATATTTCAAGGACTAGTCTATTTTGTGATATTACTTTTAGCTGTTCTGGTTATACACATTTCCCCTTAGTCCAAATCAAGTACTGAATTTTGAGTAGATATTTGAAATAACTATCAAAATGTGGTACATGGAGCAGTTTTACTCTCTAAAGGTACAACTAGTGAATTTTACCCTCTGAATGTTCTACTAGAGAGTTGAAGATAAGTGGGGGCTGTCCCTGGAGGTTTTTTTTTGTTATGTTTTGCATTTTTTTTGTTCTTACATAGAACTAGAGCTTATTAATGATAATAATACTGCATTAGATGATACTGAAATTCAACTTTCTATCATATTCCCATTAAAAGTGACAGTTCTAATCAATTATTTTTATGAAACATGCAGTTTTTATAAGGATGAGCTTAACTGGAATCATTATAACACTGCTAATAATCATAATGGCGACTGCCATAACTTCTTATAATTGTTACATTATAGCTAACATGCTGAACCACATTCATCTGATACATCATGAGTAATAAAAATTAAATGGTAGGTATAGCCATTATTATTATTATTATTATTTTGCATTTGGGAGAATCTATTCTGCAATATACAAAGTTTATTAGAATTTTGGCTTCCAGTGGCAATGTACTATGCCAGGGGCTTAAAATGCTATCATCTCAAGAATGTTCAAAAATGTAAATTCTAGAACATTCTTAAAAATAATATTTTATTTTTTAACATATGAAAGAAAACTTTTTATAATAGAGCATTTTTGCTTAGAAGGATCTAAATTAGAGCAGCAGATTTCATGTCAAGATTGTAGTCTGGCCCACAGCCTAAGACTTTGCTTCAGAAAGTGCTGGAGGGAGTGAGAGAAAGACGTGAAAACCAGGCTTCACTAAGTCCTAAAACTGACATTCCCTTCACCTGCCAGGAGCTTCAATTTCTCCCTAGGGTGACTTTGGTTTTCAGCATGAATAAAAGCAGAGTGCCTCTTGTCAGTAATAGAAGAACACTGTTTACAGGATTTCTTCCACTTCTTATTTATTGTTTTGAACGCCAGAAGATGAGTTAAGTTGTGTATTATTCTATGTTTTAGGCATGAAAGTAGCTACGAGAGGAAACTACTAATATAAGATTTCTTTCCTATGCAGAAAACGCAGAATTCTATTAATCTATATTTAAATTAGTGATAGGATAGTCAACGGATGATAATTCTTTAAATGATTGCAAGTAGCTAAACTTTTTTCAAGTTGTAATGCATGTAAATGTATAATAATTATGGCAGTGACACAAGGTAAATACAGTAGGAATAACATAATAAACTATGTTATAATCACCTCAAAGTTCTAACTAGAATAAGAATGATGGAATGTAAAACCTAAATTTATCTTGCAGCTTTAACTTTGTAGGACAGAACTCTGAGCTCTCACCCAAAGGGTAAACCCACCTGATGTGAGGTGCTTTTAATTAGATCTAGTCACAGAGTGTGTCACTACCAAAGAGGGTCTCTGCAAAAAAAAAAAAAAAAAAAAAAAGGAAAAAAGCTTCCTCAGAGCCTATCATCTACCATTGTTCTTCTGAAGAGGCCTTGAACATAGTCCAAACTTTCTCCTCTGGGACAAAAACAAGGCATATTGTGTTTGGGAAAACAGCATGGTCTTAACATGAGTTTCAACTCCATTCAGCACTCATTGAGTACTATTCTCTGTCAGGCACAATGCCAAAATCTGGGTCCCAAATATCAATATGGCATAATTCTTGGGCTTAAAAATTTCAGTCAATTATGGGATACAAAATCTTTAGCACTAACTTTAAAGTAAAGTGGTGATCATGTTTGAAGAAAGCAAAAATGCATATTTATGGTATCCCAAATGACCTCATCAGCCATCATTCATTTAAAGCCTTTCTCCTTTGTTGTATTGTTTTTATGTTAATGGAAGGATTTGTGAGGCTCTGCTAGAGAAGAAAATATTAAAGGCATACTTACACAAAGCTAGCAACATCTCCTGTGCCAATAACAAATCTAGGTAATTTTAGTTCCTGATCAATTATGCAAAAGGAAATTGATAGAAAACAGTATGAAGCATATGTGAATAATACAAAGTAACTCCAGGAGATGGTAATGGAACAGATTATTCAGACTTCAAATGGAACTGTTCGCAAAGATGGCTCTGGTCTCTTGCCATTTCCTTTAGAGCTAGAAAGAACATGATGATTTTAAGAATTGGAAGAATAAATTGCTTGTATATAGATTTCTTCTTTTCATCCTCAGATTGGATGAAAGGAAAACCATGCCAACTGAAAGCAGGTTTTAGAATCTCAGACTTCCTGTTATCTTTAATCTGATCTTATCATGTGTGACTTTCACTAACCACTATTCTTCCAAACACTTAATTCAGGCAGTTTCTCTGGGCCCTTATTCTGAAATCTGATATGACCTTTATTTTTCATTTTTTAACAAATTGACTTATCAGGAGTCTTCCTAAATTAAGCATACCAAGAATGGAATTCCACATAAAAGACATTCTGGATTTCTGAACGGGCACCAGGAGAATGTCATTTGAAATAATTGTAAAATTTCCTACAATAAATCTATCTTGTAGATCAGAGTATGAAGACGCCTTTTGCTGGTTTTTGTTACAACTGTGACTTGACACATTTATTCCCTCTGAGGACTCAGGGTTGCTGATCAAGTTAGGAGTTTAAATGTATAAATATCCTGACAGAAGACAAAAGTCACTCTTCATATTACCTGGATGATGGACTCTAAATTCAACTTTATTTGGAAACAGAATTTTTGCAGATGTTATCAGATAAGATGACATCATACAGGATTAGAGTGGACCCTAAATGCAATGATTAGTGCCCTTATACTGACAACAGAGGACACAGAAATTTACAAAGAGGGAGAACACCTCGTGAAGACTGAAGCAGAGATAGGAGGGATATTTCTACAAGCCAGAACAAATGCTGAGGATTCCCAGCAACCACCAGAAGGTGGTAGAAAGGCCAGGAACAGATTCTCCCTCAGAGGCTTCAGAGAGAACCAATCCTACTGACACATTAATTTTAGACTTCTAGCCTCCAGAGCTGTGAAAGAAGAAATTTATGTTGTTTTAAGTCACCCAGCTTGTAGTATTTTGTTATATCAGCCCTAAAAAACTAATACGGTTCCCAATTATTTTTATAACCCAAATCCCCCACACCTCATTAACATCTGGGTAGGTAAAGAGTCACACATGTAGTTGGGACTTGCTCACACATTCTGAAGCAAGATACCCAAGCCCTTTGAAAGTACTTCTTTCTCCTCAAAATTAAAGCCCCATAGTTCTGAGTATCTCCAGGGAGAGTTTCTCAGGTATGCACAAGTAAGTCTGCTCCTAGTAGATCTTTCCATGGCCTGTGTGGATATCACCTTCTGCCTGGTATGGTCACTGAAAAACTAAAGAACACAAGATGCCAAATTCTCAGGGGGTCTGTGATACCGGAGGAAGGTGAGCCTTTTAAAAACTTCTGTGTTGCATTGAAATAAAGGGGTCCTAACATATTAGAGTTTAGTAGAACAGCTCTTAATTTTAATTGTGCCTTTCTATCTCCCTAGAAACTAGGCAAGTGCTATGAAGAAAATGAAGAAATTCAAGTAATAACCATCACAATGAACCTATCACTGCCTGTCCATCAGTTAAGGAACTGAACCAGGTCAGCACATCATTCTTCTCTTGAGATGAGCTCCCTTAGATTTTTCATCTCCCAGCAAATGGACCTGGGTCAGTCCATCTGCCAGCTCAGGCCTGTCTGGATTCTAAAGGTGGATAAAAGGAGATGAAATTCCCACTGCATATTTGGGTGATGCTAGAGTAAATTAAAATTTTCCTTTTCTCAAAAGCAAATGTTTTCTGGAACTCTATTTCCATGTTTTCTCTCATGAGCTTCCATAGAGGTTCTGATATAATATTGTGACAGTTTTTTTGTACATGCCCTTCTCTCCCTTCTAAAAAGTAAAAAGCTGAGCAAACAGAGAAGAAAGTAGGTCTGTTCTAAAAAAAAAAAAAAAAAAAAAAGCAGCAGCCATTATTATAAAATCAAATATTACCCCAGCTACAAGCCCAGGCGCTAACATTTGCTCACATCAGCTGTTCCTCTGCTCCTCCACAGCAAGCATGAGAACTATTGTTACTGACCAGGAAACATTTCCTGTGTAATCAACATTTCTTGCTGATTTGTTCTCTTACTGGGTGGTACTAGACATGGTGGAAAAGATGCTAAAGAAATCACAGTTCTGTTTTGATCAAGTACTTCGTAATTTTAACAAACCCTCTCAGCATTATATCAGTTGGGAAGAATGGACCGTATGTAGTCATGGTGGGCAACTGTGGGATAAGCCTCAAGGCTTACATGTGCTCTGTTCCAAGCTGTTGGAAGTTCCAAGGCTTTGATCCTTCTTTTCAGTTCCTGCAATATTTTTTTAAGGCTTATTTATTTTTGAGAGACAGAGACAGAGAGATAGAGATGGACAGAGAGAGAGAGAGAGAGAGAGAGAGAGAGAGAGAGAGAGAGAGAGAATGAGCAGGGAAGAGGCAGAGACGGATGCAGACACAGATTCTGAAGGAGGCTCCAAGCTCTGAGCTGTCAGCACAGAGCCCAATGTGGTGCTTGAACTCACGAACTGCGAGATCATGACCTGAACTGAAGTTGGACACTTAACTGACTGAGCCATCCAGGTGCCCTAGTTCCTACAATATCTGATTCTGACCCTCTCTCATCTTAACTCCAGACTCTAAGCTCTCTATAATAATGACCACCTTTGTACTTGGTGTAGTTCTCTGCAGGGTTTGAATCTCATTTCTCCCTAATGGGCCCACAGAGTTCTTCTAAAAGTTAATGGCACAAAGACTCTTCTTGTCCACACTTGAAAACAAGGTTTGCTTGAAAGGTTTTGGTACATACCTTTCATTTCTACCTTTATGCCCATTCCTCATCTTGTTTTTTCCCTATTTCTGTATGCCTGAATTCTCATTTTCTTTCTAACCCCTTGAACTCATTGAGAAGAATTGCCTGACTGGTTTTCTTTTTTCTTTTTTTTTTTTTTTTTGCCAGTACAGGCTGTCTTTCATAGTTCTGGTGGCTCCATAAACTACAGCCAAGAGACAATGGAATACACAACCTTTAGGCTTACCCATGGTTTCTAAGACCCAGGTTCCTCTTAAGTGGGAGGTGGAGAAATACCAGGAGAAATGGTGCTTTGGAAATGAGAAGAGGACATTTTTATAATTTATTGTTTCCTATAGATTTAGATTTGCCATTTACTAGGTCTTGCTGATTGGCTAGGCAAACACAAATGTAGGGAATAAAGGTCTGCATATTTAATTATACCTTGTTCGCTGTCCAAGCACTGGCTTCTCTTATGTTTGGGGATCTGATGGCTCAACCCAGGGACATAATTACTCTCACTGAAGCAAAGTAAATGATGACAATTAGACAATTACTCTAATCATCACAACTATTTCCATGATTATATTTACTTACTAAGAACTGCCTAAAGAGAGTAGTTTATTAAAACAGGAGCATAAATGATGAAAGGTAGGTAGGATCAAAGCAAAGGTTGGCTTTCTATTGAAATGTGCCTGGTGTATAAACCAAAATATATGATTCATCTTCCACTTTGTTGAGCAAGGGTGGTGATTTTATTATAGCATTATAGAAGTCATCACATATCAGTGGATCAGACTTTTTTTTTTGTCCTTTGTCTTCCAGGTTCTGCTTCCTTTATGGCCAATGCTGAACATGAGCTTAATGTTGGACATTAGCCTTGGAAAATACAATGGGAAAAGACTTAATTCAGATGACCCAGATTCTGTAATAACTCTCTACAGTGACTCTGTACTGGGTCAACTTAGCTACGCTAAAACATGTTTTTAGAACTTCTCTACATGCTTCTGGTTTTGCATGGCCCTCAGGAGATATTATGCACAAGATCTGGAAGATGTAAATAAGGTAGTTCTGAGAATTAGTGCAGGAAATCAGGCAATTTGGCTCATGCACAACTGCATGTGCACCTACATGACGACCCCATTTTCTCCTGCATATACATGGCATTGAGTTTGAATGTAGTAAGAGACAGACATGAGTTCCAGCTTGTCATCTTAAGGTCCATTTGCCGTTCTGTGTCTTCTTCCAGCCTTTCAGGTTGTAGTTATCTTTGTTCTCATCCACATCCAGTTTTCCAGATGCTCATCTGGATGACCTATAGTGACTTGAGGCTCAACATTAGACACAGAAACAATGGCTTATATAGGCTGCTCCAACAGCTCCAAAAATTGTATCGCATCCAACCCTAAAATAAATTCTTCATTCTAAATCATTCATAGCAGTTCTGCTCCTATAATATAACCCTGATTTGTATACCCTCTAATTAGGTAAACTTAGGTATGATTTAATGTTTTAAATAAGGATACATACTTGATTTGTATTCATCCCAATTCCTTTGTGAGAAAAGAGAAAACTCACATGAAAAAATTTTAGAGTATATAGCATACAGATGGAAGATATTGTATGTGTGTGAGTGAACAGACACACGTGAGCCCACTTCTACATACTAATTGGTGTATTGTCAGTGAGCTTTGCTTTATCTAGGAATAGAATAATTATTGCTTTAATTGAAGATTTTAACGGCTCAAAGTAATATTAAAACTTCCAAACAAATTCCATGAACAATTTCCTTGACACATGCAAATAATATTGAAGAAAATTTAAGAAGATAGTGAAAAGTCATGGGGGTGTCTGGAAATGCAAAAGATTATTCAATTGAAGGATGTTTTTCTTCTTATATTAAATTTGACTCTTTAAACCAATTACATTCAGGTTTTGATTTCTGATGTTAAAAGACAGCTATTCTTAAGTGATGAGTCACTAAATCCTATTCCTGCAACCAATATTACACTATAAGTTAACTAACTAGAATTTAAATAAAAACTTGGGGGGGGGGGAAGAGCACTCATTCTTCCTGAGTTTTTATTCCAGTATTTTCTGCAAGTCAATCAAAATCCACAGCTTGTCCAATCTCTCATTTGTCCTGAATAAGGGAAATAAGTAAGATCTTTGTACTTGTTACAAGTTAGGATAACCATATAGAGAAGGTCCTCTCTGTAAGACACATGATTTATAATATGTAATGTTTGTTGAATGAATGAATGAATGAATGAGATCATAGTCTGTATATATTGGTCTCTTTTTACGTCGTAGAAGAAGCACCTAACTTCTGTTAAGTTTCTGCCTCATTTTCTAGGTAGAAACTGCCTCTTTTCACAGACTTACTTTAGTTAACCTGGGTTTAGGGTAAAGAGGAAAGACAACTGTGCCAAGTGGTGCTCTGGTTAACAAAATAGGACACAAAGCTAAGAGAAGCTGGTAATAGCAATGTATTTTATGTTTTATCCTTTATGTAATTAATTATGCCTATTAAGATTCATCAATGGCTTTTATTTGCTAATATAAAATACTGAGATAAGAGGCTAGGCTATACAACCTTGTGCATCTGATGAGGATGCACAGAATCTGCAGCTGTCAGCACAGAGCCCGATGCAGGGCTCGAACTCACAAACACGAGATCATGACCTGAGACGAAGTCGGACGCTTAACCGACTGAGCCACCCAGGCCCCCCAAGAATTTTCACTTTAAATTCATAGTCTGTGCACCTGTTATGATACCAAAATGATTGTGATGGATGAAAGGCAGTAAAATTAAGTTGAAATACCCATTTATCCCAAGAATTTTATGTAATGACATGTCATTTAAAAACTATTTTTTAAAACTAAGTACTTCAACTATTTAAGTGCTTTATTTTCATATAAAAACTTGAAACCCTGGGGTGCCTGGGTGGCTCAGTCAGTTAAGCGTCCGACTTCAGCTCAGGTCATAATCTCATGGTTCACGAGTTCAAGCCCCACATTGGGCTCTGTGCTGACAGCTCAGAGCCTGGAGCTTGCTTCAGATTCTGTGTCTCCCTCTCTCTCTGCTCCTCCCTTGCTCACACTTTGTCTCTCTCTCTCAAAAACAAATAAACATTAAAAAAATAAAAAAACCCACAAAACCTTAAAACCCTGGTCAGCTTTTCAAATAAGAATGACTGGAATTAAAAAACACAAAGTTTTGTCTTAATGACAAGAGTGTTGTGATAAACCCTTTTATTTGCATGTTGATGTTTTGTATTTCCATAGCAGATATAAGACCAAGATTATGGGAATTTCATGGTCATCAGGATTGCATTTATAGCCTGTCAAGCAGCCATAATGTCCCCTTTCACCTGTTATAATGAAAAGATTACTCCAATGAGTATTTGCACTGAATGGCAGATATAATGAAAGGTCTTCAATTTTAGGTCCTTCATAGGGGCAAGGAAGTCAATTATGTAATGAAAACACTCTTCAGATCAGGTCAGGTTGCTCAAAGATCATATCATTTAGTGTAATTGATTTAAAATGTCTCATTTTAAGAGGCAATGGCCAGAAATAGGGACTAACTGAGCAGAAAAGAAAGATTTCATGTACAGGGAAGCTGGATGTTTACAGTCTATCTGACTCAAGCCATTGTTTTAGGAGAGCAGGAAGGCCAAAAAGGAGGTGGTTAAGATACCCTACTACTATGTTATCTGGTAGTTAATAACTCCACAATATGACTATTCAAATTAGTACCACAGTACTTTCATCCCCAGGTGAATTGGGTTCCTGAAAAATTTTGTGGGAGACATAGACTTCATGGTTAAGAAGCTTAAGACCTTATTTTAAAAGTATGATTAAAATAAGCCAAAGTCATAATGGCAGTTTTAAAACAGTCCCAAATTCATAGAGAGGGAGGGTCCATCTATGTCCTCTTCCCTTAATTTGGGAGAATTTGCTACTATAGGGAAATGATATTAAGTGACTTCTGAGGCTAGGTCACAAAAGGAAATACAGATATTTATTGTGTTGCTCACTGGAGTGCTTGTACGAGAGCCTTGAGGCTGCCATTCTCTGAGGAGAACTAATAGCCCATATGCGAAACCATAGGGACAAGACCTGAGAGTGCATGAGAGAGGCCTGGCAGGCTGCCAGCTGCCCAAGCTCCCTGCTCTTCCAGCTCCAGCCACCAGCCAAATGCACCTTCCTAAAGACACCATGGCAGAACTGTTCTGCACATCCTATGAGAATTCCTGACCCACAGAAATGGTGAGAGATGACACAATGATTGCTGTATGAAGCCATTAAGTTTTGAGTTAATTTTTCGCACAGTAACAGAATCAGAACAAAATCTAGAATCCTGAAGTGGACTGAATCTGTATCACAAACCTAAAATGGATTGGAGTTATGGAATGAATAAGTCACAGGGATAAAAGGCAGAGCACAGGAATATAGTCACTGGTATTGGAATAGCTTTGCATGGTGGCAGACAGTAGCTACACCTGTGATGAGCATAACATGTAGGAAAGTTGAATCACTATGTTGTACACCCAAAACTAATGTAACATTGTGCCTCAACTACCCTTAAAATTGTTTTCAAATTATTTTCCTTAACATGAAAGAGTTCCAATACACACACACAAAATAAAAATAAAACAGCTGACATTGGCTTTGGCTTAAGTAATGGGCAGAGGATGAGGAGACTTGAGGTTGTAAATATGGAAGTTGGACAGCCCTCAAGGAGGTTGTTCATGAGGGCTGAACGGGAATTGAGAAAATTGTTTTTTGAAGCTGGAGGAAGAGATTCATTTCATGAAATGGTAGAATGCTTAATAGCTCTTAATTGTGGTAATACTGAAAACAGAAAATGTACCTTATGAACTGATGGAACTGGCTAAAGTTTGGGGGCAAAACACTGGAAGTACAAGCTCTTTTAACAACGTACGGTTGGTTAGAGGCATAGACATATGAAATACAAAAGGGAAATGTTTGATTTTCTAGTAAAATTTGGAGAAAACATAAAGGATCCAGGGCTTGCTGGGTTCTAAAATAAGGTCATTTCATATTCCCAGTTTCTTCAAATCGCAAAAATAACAAAATAAAATGAAATGAAATAATAAAATAAAATAAAATAAAATAAAATAAAATAAAATAAAATAAAATAAAATAAAATAAAATAAAATAAAATAAAATAATTCTAATTAAGAAATGGCTTCAGGGCAAAGACCAAATCCAGGGTGGGCCTATAAGATTCCTTGTTAAGACCTCAGAAAAACATAACTTCGTGCTGCATAGATCCTTTCAAACAGACAAAAAAAAAAAAAAAAAAAAAAAGACTTCTGAATATTTTAAGAGCATGCCTGGCAGATACCCCACCCCCTCCCTCCTGTTAAACAATAGGTCCCCATGAATCTTAGGAGCATTTCCGATAAAAGCTGCAAAGGGAACACAAGGTAAAAGAGGTTATCTCAAAAAGATTTGTGGGTTTGATCTCTAATGAGCTCGATAATCAATTGATACACAGAAAGCCCATATCATTTTTAAAGTAATTGTATCAGTGCGGACAGAATAGAACAAAGACAATGCAAAATAGTATTTGGATCTCTGCATCCCTATAGGCAGGAGAGAGTCTGAGAAAATGCCTCAGTTGCATACACAGTCTCCTTTCTTTATGGGAAAGGAAGGATAACTTAGTGATGGAACGATGATCCCACAAGATGGAAGAACTCTGGCGACTAAATCCAGTGAGAACTGGCTCCTAATCAAGGAACTGGAAACATGTGCCTGCAACTGAAACACTGCAGTGTTTCAGATGGTAGCTACACTTGTGGTGACCACAGCACAACATAGAGACTTGTTAAATTACTTTGTTGTACATCTGAAATTAATGTATGTAACACTGTGTGTCAACTATACTTCAATTAGAAAAAAATTGGGCTATATATCAGTAACCTTTGTGCCTCCCATTTCCATCACCATCTCTTTTGAATGGTTGTGCCCCTTCCCCTTTTGAATAGGTGTATGCCTATCCTATGCCTACCCCGCCATTGTATATTGAGTGCATGGAAGGCAAATATTTTGTAATCTTAATTTGCACATCTTAAAATGGAGACGGATGATGCTTGTGGAGATGTGATCCGAGGAAACTAGCCCAGGGAACCTCATGCCCATCTGTAATGAGTTGCTGGGCTTCAAGCCTGAGCCTGATGCTATAATGAGATCAAATTTGTGGGAACTATTAGGAGAAAGTGACTATAGTTTGAATGTGGGATTAATGCAAATAATTTTTGGCCAAAGTACAGAAGTAGAGATTTTAAAATATGATCCCATATTATTTAACACTGCTCCCACTGAGAAATGGGATCTATAATCCTTCCCTTTAAATCTTGGAAGCGGTGTGATAGGAAAGAAGTAATGTTATGTAACTACCATGGCTAGTTCATAGAAGGCTTCTGCTTGTTCACCAGTACTTTCACACCAGATCCTGGGGCTACCATGTGAGCAGTCCAACTGCCCTGAGCTTACCAAAGCTGTGAGGAAGCTTCAATTAACTCACACAACCAGACAACATGGAGAAGGTCTGGGACCACACTGCTGATGGAGAGAGGCCTTGCCAAGTCTCTAGATGTTCTAACTCTCCACCATTCCATTTCCAACCTTGGTCTGACAGCTACTACACGAGAGACCCTGTACTGGCATCCAGTCCAGTTTCTCCCAAAGTTCTAAACCCAGAGACCATGAGAGATGATGATGACATGATTGCTGATGTTTCAAACCACAAAGTCTTGGGATGATTTGTTGCATGGCAATAATGGCACAGATCAAATAATGTCCATTTATTTCTTGCCTACTAAAGCACAGTATAACAGCCCATTAAGTGACTATCAATTACATAATATATATTTTAAATTAGAAATGCTAACTTTAGGGGCGTCTGGGTGGCTCAGTCGGTTGAATGTCTGACTTTGGCTCAGGTCATTATCTCGCAGTTGGTGAGTTTGAGCCCCGTGTCAGGCTCTGTGCTGACAGCTTGGAGCCTGGAGCCTGCTTCAGATTCTATGTCTCCCTCTCTCTCTGCCCCTCCCATGCTCATGCTCTGTCTCTGTCTCTCAATAATAAATAAATGTTAATAAAAAAATTAACGGGGCGCCTGGGTGGCACAGTCGGTTAAGCGTCTGACTTCAGCCAGGTCACGATCTCGCGGTCCGTGAGTTCGAGCCCCGCGTCGGGCTCTGGGCTGACGGCTCAGAGCCTGGAGCCTGCTTCCGATTCTGTGTCTCCCTCTCTCTCTGCCCCTCCCCCGTTCATGCTCTGTCTTTCTCTGTCCCAAAATAAATAAAAAACGTTGAAAAAAAAAATTTAAAAAAAAAATTAAAAAAAAAATAAATGCTAACTTTAATTATTTTTCATTTATCATTGCTCACTGAAATTTTATGTGATTTCCCCCTACTGTGTTTTCATGAGATGCTGTAAGTTCTTTTCATACCTCTGTAGAAATATTCAGACCATAGATATTTTTAAATGCATGTAATTCTTCATGAAAACAGTGAATTTCTTTCTGACCTCTTCATTTGAATATGTTAATATCTGACTCAGTTTCCAGGTCTTAGAGATAGTAATTTGGAGGTTTTTAATGCAAAAGACATTAAAATATTTACCAGTGGTATCCCAACAGCAGTGCCCTGAGTTTTAATTACACTAGAACTGAAATCCTGAGAAGTGAAAAATAGTCATACAGAAGTGGTTTTGCTTGTCTGTTTGTTTGCAAAATTTCCAGTTTATCGATTGTGAAGACTAGGATCCCCAAACCTCAATAGTTCCAAATGGCCCCTATCTCTCCATCCTCCTCCCTAGAACAAAAGATATCAGACAGGTGTCTCAGAGCCTGAAGAGATAAAGGAGATACAGCTCTGGAGAGGTTGTGGAGAGAGTGGCCATGATCTCCCTGGGGAAATGGGATATATATGCTTCTAGGCTACAATGGTGTGGTAACCGTATTTCCTAAAACATACCTACCTCATTTTTAAATGGAGTGATAGATAGGAGCAGTGATGTTGGTCTGTGTCCCTGAGGGACAAATGGGACGAGGCAAGAGAGAAGCATTCCTGATGGCATTGCTTTAGCAAGAGCTGCAAAGACTCGGTGTACTGAATTTAATGGAAAAGTGGAGGGGGTGTGTAGCCCACAAAATGAGGGTAAGGGTGACATTTGTGAGGTTAGTCTGAGGCAGCAGGAAGGAGGAGGATTTCCAGAACCCTTCCCACTTTAGTTGTTTACCCTTGGGCAGAAAGGGTATCTGGAGTGGGATGAGAGTGAAGCAGGGCCCTTGAATTCTACCAGAGAATCTAAATATTACTTGAAGAAGAGGAAGATAAGGAGAGAAGGAGGAAGAAAAAAAAAGTTGTGAAAGAAGAAGGTTTATTTATAATCCCTTGACTTTCTTGCTAGTTTAGAAAACTCTATGACACTAACACACAGAAAAACTTAGTTTTTTCTTCTTCTTCTATTTTTTAAAATTTATGTATTTAGTTTGAGAGAGGGGGGAACACGCAGAGAGAGGGAGAGACAGAATCCCAAGCAGGTTCTGCACCATCAGTGCAGAGTCCCACACTGGGCTCAAACTCACGGACCGTGAAATCATGGCCTGAACTGAAATCAAGACTCAGACGTTTTACCAACTGAGCCACCCAAGTACCACCACCCCCCACCCAGTCTTCTTCTTTTCTTAATTAAACTTACAGAATAGACAGAAAGTCCATGGAAAAAACAACAAAGGGAAAAGCGTGGGAAACATTCATCCAGATCATGGGTCCTTTAACATCAAAATTCACAGCTGTCTCTTACCAACCTGACTGTAAGCTAGTGAGGATACTTGCCTTCCTGTTTGACTGGTAGTTCTCTCCATTTTTTTCTACTATCATTCTACTGTGCCTTAGATGTATATAGCAGGTTATGTCCACAGAGCACAAAATATTATACAAGTCATCTCATTCATCTTCAATCTCTGGAATTTTATACCCATGTGAAAATTTCCTAGCCAGATCCTATAAATTCAAAGATGTACATCTGGGTTAATTTATCCAAGGGGCTTTTAGATGATGAGAACCATCAGGAGCTATTTTTAGAATAGAGGGAATGCAGCATTTTTAAAAATACAGATTCCATCAACTTGAGGCCTCTGAGTTGCTAAAAGCAGCCTTTGGAGCAGAAGTCATAAGCAGGAACTCGATAATCCCTGAATTGGAAAGGCCACACAGTGGCATGGGAACTGACATTCTCTCTTGGGAGTCAGTAAGTGAGGCAGATGGCTCCCAAGTTAAAGGCATATTCTACCCTATTTTTCTGTACCGATGGTACAAAGAGGTGGGTATATCACTTTAAGATGGCCTCTAAAGCTACCCATATACTGTAATCAGATTTCAATTAGCAAGAAGGAAGCTAGATAAGTTGGAAAGAGTTTGGACTCTCAAGAGAATCTAGGCTTTAACTCTTACCAGTTGTTTTTTGTTTTTTTTTTTTTTTTTAAGTAAAGAAGTAGGAAAGCACACATCTTGAAATTGCTAGAGGACAGAATGAATTTGGAGAGGATGAATGGCAGACGAAGATGGAAAGACAGGCAGTAGCCAGGCCATGTAAGACACGGTGAAAATTCTGAATTTTATTCTGAAAGTAAGGGAAGTTAGTGAAGAGGTCATAGCCAAGAAATTCTGGTCTACCCCTTGGAAACAGAGACTATAGTAATCCTGAAAAATCATGAAAAGACACCCCTGCCCAACTGCACGTATATCCATATACTTCTCCCTGCAAAAACACACACAAAAATTCTGCCTCTCTCTATAAGTCTTTTTTTTTAATTAAGTAGGTTCTTTTCATAAAATTTTTCTCTATTAATGTGGTTTACAATTCCTTAATTTTCCCTATTTTCCTTCTTTGAAAACAAGATAACCATTGGGCCTTGGCATACATATTGGCTCTCTATGCTATGGGCCAACTGTCACCAAGCTCTCCTTGGAGACACTCACTGCCTGGTGGAGCCTGGTGCCCTGCCACCACCTGTGTCCCTGTCACCCAGGGTCCAGCTATATGATTAGACCACAGTCTTCAATGAGTAACATATTCCTTTCTTGGTCACACTTATGGAGTTTCTGAAGGGCAGTAGAGATAACTGTCAGGCACACATGACCTCCGTGTAGACAAGGGAACTGAAGAAATTTATCACTACTCCACTAAGATACCCCCATAAGAGCAGAACATTTGCCAAGAGTTGTGACCTAGGGGGGCTAAACCTATCTAGATGCTTCCTATCTATTGCTTCAGTTTTACGGGACTGAAGGATTGCTGTTTCTTGTTAGGAAGTTCATTTCACTCCCTATTACTTCCAGCTTCACACTCAAAGCGCTGAGAATTTCAAGTGGCGTATATTCAAACAGACCAGTGCCCTCACATCATTTCTGTATTCACTTCTTAAAATTCTTCCATAATGCTATTGGTTGTTTTTAACTAAATTCACATGGTTCAAGGAAACTGCCCAGACCTGTGGAAGTCACACACCAGAAAGTGAGATTTCTTATACAACCTAACCAGTGCAACCTTAAACAAATTTATAGACAAACTTAAGAAGTAAGGAGTACAGCACCATTCTTGTGGAAAATAGAAGGCATTCATTTTCACAATTGGCCTTTTGATGCCAATGCACCACCATCCAAACAGATTGTTGATTACTGGTTAAGTCTTGTGAAAAAAAAAATTTGTTTTGTAGAAAACCTGGTTGTTATGTAAGTTACTACTGAGTTGTAGGTCTTGGCAGAGTTCCAGTGCTTGTCTTTCTAACACTAACTGAAGGTGGAATGAAACATGAAAATGCAGTACAGTTCATAAGACAGAAGTGGTGTGGAGCTTTTCAATAGCAAGCAACTTTTGTATTTTGAGAAGTATTGTCTTAAAATGTGGATGTGTTCCCAAATTCCAGTGGCTAGAGAAACTGTTGTTGTATTCATTAAAACTGGAATTCCTGGGGCGCCTGGGTGGCGCAGTCGGTTAAGCGTCCGACTTCAGCCAGGTCACGATCTCACGGTCTGTGAGTTTGAGCCCCGCGTCAGGCTCTGGGCTGATGGCTCGGAGCCTGGAGCCTGTTTCCGATTCTGTGTCTCCCTCTCACTCTGCCCCTCCTCCGTTCATGCTCTGTCTCTCTCTGTCCCAAAAATAAATAAACGTTGAAAAAAAATAATTAAAAAAAAAAAAAACTGGAATTCCTGATGCTATTGTCCTAGAAGTGGAATTTGAGACCAGACCTAATTGGTTGTTGTGTTAGCAAACATGGTGGCTTGGTGAGTGTAATGAAGTGTCCACAGGAGTACTGAAAAGCCCAGTTTTACCAGGTCACAAGCTTGACATAACTATCATTTCTATGTCTCAGTTATAGTCCACCTATTTGGTTACTTACCAAAAGATGCTTACTGTTTAGCATTTGAAATATACTTATCATTTGTACCAGTTGAATATGCCTTTCCTTAAACAAACAAACAAACAAACTTAAAAAAAAAAAAGATTTGTTAGGTTGGACCCAGAGCACTGAGGCAAGACACTTCTGATTACCCAAAGCCCTGTGACATGTGGGAGCTAATTTGGCAGATGGGAAGGGTCACTATTCCTGTCCCGTGTGAGTGGCACATACTATTCCCTGCAATCCTTTCAGTTGATTCTTTCCCCAGTCTCAGGTAACTTACTTACATGCATAGTTTCATCAAGGCTCAGCTGAAAAAGTGATGGCAATATTACGAAGATTTTTGAAGTTCCTTGTGTTGCTCCCTCCTGCGAACTGTAGCTTTTTCAGTTTCCTGGACTCCCAGTCTCATTCCAATTCCATTAGGCTCTATGCTGGTTCCTTCTTGTAGTGCTATGATTGGGAAACTGTCTCAAGACAGTAAACTGGAGCATTTATAGGGCTAACCTATTTGTTCTCATGTCTCAGGCATCACTGCCCTGTACTGCCTGGTATTTAGTGTCTTAAGAACCATTAATTCATATTTTGTCTGGTTTTTTTTTTTTTCTCCTTTGACTGTTTCAAGTGGGATGGTAAATTTTCCATTTGGCTGGAAGTGATATTCATTCTCTCTTGATTTCACTCTTTATCAGGTTTTCTTCCTATCTCTTCCTCAAAAGTGCTCTACTCAAAGTTTCCAAAGGGCTGCACACTACAAAAAGCCAATGGTCTCTCAGGTTTCATTACTTAACTAATCAGTTGTACTTAACAGTTGATTACTAAATTTTTAAAGTTTTTATTTAAATTCCAGTTAGTTAACATACAGTGTAGTATTAGTTTCAGGGGTATAATTGAGTGATTCGACACTTCCATACCTCACACAGTGCTCATCACAAGTGCCCTCCTTAATTCCCATCACCTATTTCACCCATCCCCCACCCACCTCCCCTTGGTAACTGTCAGTTTGTTCTCTGTAGTTAAGAGTCTGTTTCTTGGTTTGCCTCTCTTTTTCCCCCTTTGTTCATTTGTTTTGTTTTGTCAAATTCCACACATGAGTGAAATCATACGGTATTTGTCTTTCTCTGACTTATTTTGCTTAGTATAATGCTCTCTAGTTCCATCCACATCATTGCAAATGACAAGATTTCATTCTTTTTTATGGCTGAGTAATATTCCTATATATATATATATAGGAATATTTTATATATATATATATATATATATATATATATATATATATATATAACCACAACTTCTTTATTCATCAGTTGATGGACAGTTGGGGTGTTCTTATAGTTTGGCTATTGCAAATAATGCTGCTATAAAAATTGGGGTGCATGTATCTTTTTGAATTAGTATTTTTGTATTATTTGGGCAAATACCTAGTAGTGCAACTCCTGAATCATAGGGTAGTTCTACTTTTAACTTTTTGAGGAACCTACATACTGTTTTCCAGAGTGGTTGAACCAGTTTGCATTCCCACCAACAATGCATGACTACTTTGGTAGAAAGGACTATTCATTTTCTTTGAAACACCTTTTCCTCTGGCTCCCAGGACACAATTCTCTTGGTTTTCCTTGACTAAGTTACTCCTTCTTACTATCCTTTGCAGAGTCATCCTCATGTTCCCAATTTCTAAATGTTACTGTGTCCTGGGGCTTAGTGGTAGGACATGTCCTTGTATCTCTCTGTACTCTGCAGGTGATCTCATCAAGTCTCATAGTCTTATGTATCTTTAAACACTAACTCCTAATTTTTATCTCTAGCCTTCTAAAATTTACATGTGGAAAATATATCTCAAACTTAATACTTCCAAAACTGAACTCTTAATTCCCCTCAGTGCCTGAGTCTGCAAATTTTGTAAAGGAATTAACTTGAGTTTGCCCCTTGGTGAGTTACAGATAGAGACTACACCAGGTGGAGTTGTCACACAAAGGAAACTTTAATTGCAGCAAATAAGGAGATCACAGGGAAAAACCTCCAAAGTTGTGGCTCTCTAAGCAGGGGTGAGTGAGTTTCTTTCACTGATGGTTAAGATGAATATTCAGAAAGGGGAGTTTTGTCATTGTATTTACAGATGGGCCTAAGGCTGCACATGACATGCATCTTAAGGAAACATGCCTATACATACATTCTACGTTATGTTAATGAGGTTTAACCTCCTCTGATTTATTGTCTCTGATATGGTAAGGTTACTTCCAGGCCTAGTAGAAACTCTTAGTTTTTGGGTTCCCTTTGTCCCCTTAAAATCCTTAACTACTAAAGTTTTTGCATTTCTTTGCAATTCCAAGAAAGTTCTGTAAGAAGTGTGCTTGGGCAAATAGAGATGGTCAGGGCACAGTTCACAGAAAATAGCTGGAGGCCTAAAATGACTTCTCTTGTATCACAAAAGCTGTGTCTTGTCTTTCTTTTTCTGGGGACACCTAACTTTCTGTGTACACTTTCAGATCCATCTCCTTAGTAAATGGCAACTTTGTCTTTCTGATGGCTGAGGCCAAAGCCTTACCATCATCTTTGACCACTTTTCCCACACTTCTAGCAAATTCAGGCAGTTGCACTATCTTCACCTATCCCTGCTATCCAAGTCATTATCACCTTTTAGAGGTAAAATCAAGAACCTCTAGTGATCTCTCTATGCACCCTCCTCTTTACACTCTTCACATACTTCCGAGTTGTTAATTTCAAAACGTGAACTGGATTGTGTCACTCCTCTGCCTAAAATGCTACAGTGTCTCCCATCTCACTCATATTAGGATAAAAGTCTTTACTTTGATCTTCAACAGACTATATGACCTAACGTTACAGAGGTTACAACTTTTCCTTTCTCTCTACTCCATCTACAATGGCCTCCTTATTGTCTTCAAACATGGAAAGCACATTCCTGCCTTCAGATCGTTGGCCACTGTGACTTTCTCTTCCTTCTGCCTGGAACACTCTGAAATGGCTGGTTCATTCCATTATTTCCTTCAGGTCTCAGGTCAAATAGCACATTATCAGAGCATCTTCCTGGCCAAATTCCTGCTTCTTGCACTGGATATTTCCAAGAGAGCAGGGATGTTATTTGCAGATACATTCCTAGTACTGGTACACAGTAGATACTCAATAGGTATTTGTTTAGTGAATACATGAGTGAAACGCTATAGTTATGGGACATTTCTGACCTATGACATTAAACAATGCAGCTGTTAACAAGTGCGTCTTGATTATCAGGTAGCTTTTCAGGTTGGATGTAGCAGTATTCTTCTGAGGGTTTCTCAAGTATTCTTGAAAGGTATCAGTTAGTGAAGTCTTACGTGTTTTGTTTATGTCTTCCATTGTTTTTTGGTGTATCAAATGATATAAAACAAATCATCATACAGAAGGACTTTGTTTCAAGGAAAGGAAAAGCTTCTTCCAACTGAATAAGGTTTGACCTTTAAGTTTCCAAGGGGTAAATAAAGATATTATTTTCAACTCTTTTCTAATGTTTGACCATTTTGATTAGGGCAAAATGGTCCTATTCCATGAAAGTATTCTCTTAATGACACAAAAATCATACATTTTCCTGGTACGGTTTCAAACAGAAAAGGTTTTATTTTTTCGGTTATAGAAAACACAGTCCTGTGATCTTAATTATACTTATTTTATCTCCAAAGTATTCTTTCAATTTAGGTCTTATAATTTATGAAAGAATATGTGTTATTATTTTTTTGGTGCGTAAAAATCTTCTGCCTCAATTTTAGCAGTAGGACTTTTTTTTTTTTTTTTTTTTTTTTTTTACCAAGATGGTATTTTACAATGTTTTAGCAATGCTTCTCTGGGCTGGGAATGATATATAGTGGATGATGTTTGCTGCATTTCACATAGCGGTGGTCTCAATAACAGTGATTGTAAAGAATGACAGATGCAACTACTTATTCACATAGTTTTCCACATCTCCATGAGAATTTCCAGAGCAGGAAATATTTTCATCATTTATATATGTATTCATATATATGTTACTCTTATAGAAAAATGTATATGGTATTATTCCAAATTTTTGAAGGAGATAGAGCCATATATAAATTGTTGAATAAGAGGCCGGTTAAAATTAAAATTTAGTTAATTGTAAGGAATCATCATTGTCTCATAATTATAAGTAAGTGTCACTTTAATATGCAGTTATTTTACTTTTAGAAACCCTATTTTTATCTAACAATTTTCTCTCCATCTAAATCTTGTAAGGAAGGTAGCATAAGATTTTATTCCTATTTTACTGATAGGAAAACAGGTTCATCTGGGAAAAGTAATTCTCTCAAAGTTATATAATTTGTCCCTGCTCTTTACAAATGATTATGGCATGTGTGTTTGTGGTGTGTAAAATGCAGAAGTAAGCAAAGGGAGGACAAGAACAGAAGAGTAGATGTCAGGGTCTCCTTAGTCAATCTCAGGGCCACCTCTTAGGCTTCAACTGTTCATCAACATTATGACCCTTTGCTTTGGTGAAAACAGGGAAAATACCAACAGGCCTTTCTGACTTTGCCTCAACAGGACTTAATGAATTACATCACATAAAATAACCAAAGAACTGTTGAGCTGTGTAATATGAATGTTTTTTTCTCTCTAGTTCCCAATTTTTTCCCCCCAGGAAGGAAACAATCCCAATTAGCGAAACCACTTTCCTATGCTCCCAATTGTAAATACAGAATCACAAACTGTTCATGAGCCAACACAGCCCCTAGATGTGTGTGCTTGATGCATCACAGTTCCTAACACTCCATGTTATATGACACCCACTGCTCTAAATGCTCATTGCCTGTCTGGCCCCTGGAGGCATTTGAGTCTGGCCCAGAAGACCACAGACTTTCATCACTGCTGCTCTCTGTTTTTCCTCCCTGGGCTGCAGATCATCTATCTCTTACCTTTATTTTACCTGTGACTAGAGTTAATGCCACACTGTTGACTGTACATCAATTAGGAGACTCGACTGCCACTTTCTATAAACGTCAGCTAGAATGCCTCCCTCTAGCATTACAGAAAGCTCTTTCTGAACAAAACTTATTTTTAGAAATGCAACATAGTGATTTTTTTTCTAAAAGTAAAGTTTGAATTTCCATTTTATTTAGAAGCCTTAGGGATATTATGGCTGAGGAAATGCATTCTTTAGCCAAGGGACTTGATCATATTGTCCTTACAGATGACAGTGGGTATTTTGCTGGAGTAAGGATAATAAAATTAGACCTGTCATTTTTGTTTAGGTATCTGAGAAGTAAGTGTGTGGCATGAATGATGCTGGCTCAGGCTTTTAGACCTGAGCAAAGGGGCCACAAGACTCCATTTTCAGTGCTGTCTGGCTTTCATGCCTATTCTAGGCAAGGCTGCTACTCAAGGTCAAAAACTGTCTTTCCTCGAGAAACACATTGTAATATGTAGAGCTTTTAGTATCTCCTTTGGATATGTTCCTAATTATAATTTTCCTCCGTATCCCAGTCTCCCAAAGTACAAAGTGAGCTCTGGATGACTCTGCTGTATCTAACTTACCATTCAGTAAACAACCACTCAACGTCTTGACCCTACACTTCATGATAGACATTGCTTTATGGCCTGATATGCTGGAATAAAACAAAGGAGTTTGTTCTGAGAAAGACTGGTGATCAAGACAGGAGAAAAAATTAGGCAACCTTAAGAGAGAGACTTGAGCAAGACTGTATCGTAAGGGGGCACTCCTGTTTACACGGTTTAAAAAAAGCTTCAAAAGTTTAACAGCATGCATTTTTGCTTATCACCATGGTTTGAGTTACTCTCATGATAAGAGATTTTTCTATATAAATACATGATTTTTACAGCGTAAGGTTCTAGATTTATTTATCTAATCCCATACTAAGGAACTTACTCAAGTAATATAGAAATAGGAAAGAGGCTGGTACATGAAAGGGTAATGCCCAGTGAGTATAACTGCCTCATTTTATGTCACACAGAAGGTGCTTTAGTTCATGCCTTGTAAGTGATGCTGTTCTTTCAGGAATTGTGGCTTCTTTTTCACTTCAAGGTTTCCATAGGATCAAGAGCTTATATATTATAACTCTTTGTGCCTAATTAGCTCACTAACCATCACATATCCCCTGTGAATGTGTGTGAGTTTTATCATTTTGCAAGTGGACATGCTTATTTTGTTTGTCAATTCTGAGCAACAGTATTTTCAATAATATATACAATTGAGACTTTACTTAAAGAGCTGTGTTTTAACGTAGGGCTTTATAAACACAAAAGTGTTGTTAGGAAAAACTAAACTCATGGTAGAATCAATCATGAACACATAAATAAAGAACATAAGCAAATTTCTCTGCATGTATACACAGACTAATACAACTATGATATATATACAATGTGGGAATTCTGAGCTAGCCGCAAATTTCTCTTCACTACTGCATTGATGAATCCCTGCATATCGACTGGGTAAGGGAAATTACTTTGTTCCTCATTACCCTTATTCTGGTATCTATCTTGTGCTCTATCCACAAAAGTCCAAATCAGATTCATAACTTCCTTGCATTGGAAAATATATATCAACATTAAGATTGCATACAAGTGCTTAAAGTTTAGACTTTTTAAAGACAAATTATTTAAAGATCTCTAACTACATTTCTGTTTAATAATATGCAGGTTTGAACAAATGCATCAGCTTCAGGTTATAAGGCTCTCTTCTATTTGCTACAATGTTTCTTTTCTTTTTTTTCTGTCATGCATTGGGAGGGATTCATAAACCCTCCTGGATTCTTGACAGAAATAGGAAAAATACTGGTTTCATAGTTCTCAAGAGGAGAGTTACCCATTTAGAAGTACTTTTTGAAGTTATTTGCTTCACAATCATTCTCATCTATTTCTTAATTATTTCTTACATCACCTCCCCCTGACCAAATGGTGGTAGAAGCTGGGCTATACAACTGTCAGATATGTACCTCCAGATGTTTCACTATTTAACTATTTGGTTAGGGGTGTCAGAACTTCTTTTCTAAGCAGTTGCAACTCTTTAAATTTGTTAAGGCCTTAGAATAATTTAAGAGAGATGCCAGTCTGGATTATGAAATTCCTGACACTGTGAGAAAAGAGTAATATCCTAAGAAAATACTTTTACAAAGATGATTAGGCACAACATTACATTCTCTCTTCTAGCCTCTTCTAATTCTTCCTCTATTTGCATCATTTTGGAACCCCAGCTAACAAAAGAGACAAGGGAGCCTTCTGGTACTTACCTAACCTAAGAGCTTGTACGTCCTTTAATAATTATAACTTTGACAAATCAACTGTGGCTAGATTACTGAGTTTCCTAGTTGATTACTTAAAATCCCAACTTTGCACATTTTTTTACAGAGGAAAAACCCAAATTCTCTTTACCTTTGCCTACAAATTTGCATGTGCATACTGATCCCAAGACTATATAACTTCAGACTTCCAGAGAGGCATTCTGAAGTGCTTAGAAACAAAAGGAACAATATGTCCCTGTTTTATAAGGCCATTAGGCTTTGAGGAGAGAACTAAATGTCAGAATCTTAAGAGAAAATGGAAAAGGGGCAGATTCAAATGTGTCTACTCCTTTTGCTATATATCTCATTCTACTTCAATAGTAATCATCCCACTTGATCTGAACATACTTTTCTTTGCAGTACCCACTGCACCTTATGCCTTTCATGCTGTCAAACATGGTCCACTTAAAGCCTTACTTAAAAGGAGCAATCCCCTCTAGGATGATGATACCAAGTAGGGCAGAGGTGTAAGAATCTTTCAGCTGCTACAACAACAACAAAACCTGCTTACCTTGCAGGCTAATCTTTTAGAAAGATTACTCTTTCTTACTCTGAATTCAGTAGAACTGATGTGACCTACCCATACAGCAAGACTAAGGCTGTCCTAGTGCTTTGGTGGCTGTTTCAAATATTTTCCAAAAATTTAACATGTCCTAATGACACTTACTGTGCACCACTCACAAGAACCCCCATATCTCAATCATCTGCCACTGAAAAGATTTAAGCACACAATGCTCCATGCACATCTATAATCTATATTCCTTGCAATGAGTCGCCTGTTTTCTGTCCTACAGGCATTTTCTTTGAGCACTCACCACAGCTGTCCATTGAAGTGCCTGTGTTAGAACTGATTAAAGTATTGAGGCAACCTTAACTTTCCCAAAGACCAAGCTATAACAAGTAGTGACAATGAAATTCTGAGTAATAAATGTGGACCTTCAATAACATGGCCACATAATCCATGCTTAACAAGAGAATTGCCAGAGTTCCAGACTTGGCTAGATGCCCGGTCCTAGACACGGAGAAAGACGTCTCCACAGCATCAACCGCTAATGAGTAGGATAGACTATTCCCCCACAACAGAAGCTATTTTGATTTACTTCCATGATTCCATAGGACGTGGAGGGTGCTAAGGACCAAAAATGTTTGTTGAAATAGAACCTATATCCCACCTCCATGAAAGTGAATTGTATCAAAACAAGGCCAGATTCCTTTAACAATCAGTTTCATAAAGAAGATGAAGGCCACTTGATAGCTGGAACTAAATTTAAAATACTCTGGCAGAGTCAGAATGTATTCTGAGGGATTTACCTCTAAGAGAGTTATCCAGGGTACTGAACCCTCTGTGGGATTCTGAATTAGTGCACTGAAACTTCTGTGCCTAAATCAGATTTACTACTTCTTCCTCAGTCTTGCCCTATGATTTTCAACTCCTCTCATTTTAGCTTTGAGTTTGACCTTGTAGTGTAAGCCCTAAGAGCTTATATTTTTCCTTCCTTCCTTCCTTCCTTCCTTCCTTCCTTCCTTCCTTCCTTCCTTCCTTCCTCCCTCCCTCCCTCCCTCCCTCCCTTCCTTCCTTCATGCAAGTGCCTGACTTAAGCTTTGATTGCCCAGGCATCAGAATGGTATCCACTCAAAATTACCAGTCACACCAGACAAAGAGCTGGGTGGCCTCTGCCACCTCCACCCCAAGGACTTCCTTTGTTTTAGAGATACTGGTTGATTTTGATCAATGACAATTTGGGCTGCGTGTTCTTCTCTTCCTACACTTTAAATTCCCACTCTTATGTTTTAAATTCACCCAATAAAGAGGGAGACTGTGAAGCCCTAGATCCCTCCCCTCCCCACAACTCTAATAAATGCGGAACTATAGACCCACTCTCTCCCTCTCTGCCCATGACCTTGCTGTGTGGTCCCACATGTGCTGTGAAGCTCCTAGGTAATGTAAGTGATAAACTCCCTGTTCCCCCCCAAAGTTTCCTGATGGTTATTCCTGAGGGTGTCTTGCAACCATAATAAGAACCACAAGGGTCACTCTAGCCACACACAATTTTTGATAGGCTGAGATGGGCACAAAACAGACCTCATCCTTCCCATGGTTCAGATATTTCAGATAACTCATAAATCATCCCATTGCCTATCATCTAGTCATCTTGGTGCTTACTCAGGCTTAGTGCCAGCATTTCTAAGGGATGTACTAAGTTACCATCTCTTTTCCCTCCCTATATCAGAGCTCTGTTCCTATATCTTAAGAAGTGTCTCTGACCTTCTAGAGGTTGAAGGGAGTTGAGAAGGAACCTGAATGTCTAAAACATAGGCATTTGGTTCATTTATTGTTAGCAGTGTATCTTTCAACTATTCAATGAAAATCAGCCACATGGACTATCTCGTAGGCTTTCCAATTTTGTACTTCAAGGAGAAAATCCTCAGTCAGGCTAACCAAAAAATTAATTGGACTCAAGGATTTATTTAGACTTTAGAGTGGGTTAGTCTGTTTACAAAAATAACGCTAAATCCAGTTAAGATTAAATACAACCTTCACAATAGGAGACCTGCACTTTCTCACTTGAATGAAGAGATGTGGATAATGAAATTGTGGCTCTGAGGATTTCTGAGTTACCTTATTGTTTGGGGGTCTTTTAAATTATAAAAGATTCATGGAGCTGAGCAATGGAGGCCTGGAACCTATAGGAATCCTCCAGCTGTAGCCTAAAGGCAAATGTCCAGGTTCCTACTGGTTTACAGAGTCCAGTCAGGACCAACTTTCACAAGTGAAGAAGGAAGAATAGGATAGCTAGCTAAGTACCTGTGTGAGCAATCTGATGACCCAAAGGAACCACATATCTAAGTCATACCTTGGAATCTGAAGCTGTAGACATCAACTGAGTGCCAGTTTAGGTAAGAAAATGTCCTGATATTTGGCACTGCTCAGTATTTAACTGCTTTTCAAACTGACTTTCACGTATTGTCCTTCAATTTATTTATATTTTTTGAAAGTAATTTCAAAGCTCAAATGAATGTCCTGTGGATGTACAGTTAAAATTATGTCAGTAGAGTTAAAGCAGGAACAAAGTACATTAGTCCCAATGAAACTTATCAGAAGGTTGTGGAACTACTGTGAGTGAACACAGTATGAGGTTAATAGCAGTAGTAGCATTCTGTTTTAAAGTAAGATGAAAATTGAATGCTTTGTAAATTGCAGTTAGTTGACCTGTCTTGAAAGTTGTTTACACTCCTTTAAGTCAAACAACTCAGTCAACACAGCACTAGAAATGTTTCAACTTGGATATATCAGGCAGGTGAAATATGAAAACTTTTGACTTACAGTAACTCTATCCATACATTTAGTGGAAAATTTAGTTGTTAAGTGTTTAGGTCCGTGTGCCTTGCAAAGATCTTAGATTAGTACTGACTTTAAAAAATGGTAGAAAATGCTTTTCTCCACACCCCTATCTCATTTAAACATCATTAATAGTTTCTTCTTTTATCTGTATAGGAATAAAGGCTTAGCAATATCACAAGTGATTGTTCTGAATCAGTTTTTCATTTTAGCCCAAATACCTTACTGGAAAACAGGCATTAGAGTTAGGTAACACACTGCTTATTGCTTTTGGCAGTATCAGGTTCTTTGCAAAACAATGTGTTACACACTCTATTGGTTTCTCTTATTAAAGTGTGCATCATCTAAGGGAGGAGAGATAGGGCACTGCTCTTACAGAAATAGTGCTGATTAGGAGTTGTTACTCGGCTTAACTACCTTTCCAAATTAAGTGTGATAATAGCTGGTACAGTACAGTATAATATGTAGCTCTTAAATACCAAGGGAACTCAGATGTTTGTTTCAAGTGATTAACTATAACAATGTTGTTCACTTTTCTAATCCTTTGCTGATTGTAATGTGGAGGGTATTACATTTAATAACCCTCCTTATGATCTTAAAGAGAAAGATGTCTAACTTAAGTACTTCAAATGACTGTATTTCTGTTTTGCTCTATAACAGCTTTAGTGGTATCATTTTCATAGCTACCTGTGAGACTTGAGAATGTACCGCACAAATGTTTTCTCTTTCAAACACTCGTTAAGTAAATACGGGTACCTGGCACTGCACTGCTCTTCTTACCATTCCACTTCATCAGTTGAAGGTCCATCTGACAGGAATTGTGAAGTTAAATTATCAGGTGGGACAAATTATGAAAGACAGCAAGCAACTACAAGAAACTTCTAGAAACAAGTAGTCAAATGCTTCACTCCATCCTAAGGATTTTTAGTGTGCTTTGCAGCAAGTGGTTAACTTGAAAATTAGACAACCTAATATTGGATTAGTGCACACATTGAAAAAAACAAAAACAAAAGCAAAACCAAATCTCTACTTATTGTCAAGAATAGGGCAACCCGTAATCACACAATTTAATGAGATTAGAAGGTTACTTTTCTCACATTTCTACTGTCTTTATTTTTTCTTGTTTTGGCAAACTCTCTTAAATATTAATGCTTACTAGGCCATCTTCTCTCATGAAACATTGACAGGCTGATCAAATTTATCCTCAGAATTTCAAACTACTGGATCTCTAAAATCTTTTACCTCAAAAGACACCTTATAGCCTTAACTTCTGCCAAACACATGGATATTCATGTGTTTATCCATCTGCTAAACACAGATGGATTATCCATCTGCTAAACACATGGATATTCTCTGGCCACAGCAAGCATGAGAAGGAAGCAGTCTAAGATTTAGAGTGGAAGACCTCAGTCAGGGGTCATTCCAATGCTCTGGAGAGACATGGTCAGCACCAGAACCAGGGTAATAGCAGTAAGAATGGAAAGGAGAATATGGATGAAAAGAAATTTTCATAAGATTTAAATCTCATGACCTTGAAAACTCTTGGATATGGAAGAAATGGAAAGGAAAAGGAATGGGTCTGTGATAGGTCACAAAGTGTTGACTTGGAAACCTGATAAGTATAAGGAATATAGAGATAAAAGAAGATACAAGAATATAGGACTGATACTGAGACCATTTCTGCAATTGGGAGTGAGATGTCTTGAGGACATCCAAGCGAAGACATCTGTTAAGGAACAGAATACAGGGCCCTGAAATCCAGGACAGAGAATTCTAGGCTTGAATTGAAATCATGGTCATGGAAGATATTACCCTGAGAGAACACGTAGAAAGAGAAGACTAGATAATGAATAGAAAATCTAACACAGAATCTCTTATCTTATTATACCTTCAGAACCATTATCTAATTGATTTTTAATTGGTTGCAACTGCTTCTATTTGTCAAAATATCAATAATTCTTTATAAAATTATGAATGGGAAAATGAATAAAAATATTTTAAACTTTGTAAGTATTGGGATATTTACAACATGTAATAAAATTATTTATATTAGAATTAGATGTAGAATCTTTTTTACTAATCTCCTATAGTCATACTCACTATTTTTTGGAAAGAAATGAAGTGATACATTTTCATATAGCTTAAATTGCTAAAAGGTGTTTGATAGGCAGAAATTAGATCACAGGTACCTGGTTTGGAATTTTACAGCCCACTAAAGTTAACATTCCCCTCATATCCAAGGATTCAGATGAAGCATCAACATCAGCAGGGGAAAAAACAGAAAACTAATGTAAGCATCTTCAGGGTAGGCAGTATTATGGGCAATACACTCCCTCATGCCACTTACAATGAGCCAAGGGTACGAGTTAAGTTAAATACAAAGGAGGCTGCCTAAAAGGTCTGAATACATTTTTGTTTAGGAATGCAATTGATGTGCGTCTAATGATAAGCTGCTGAAATGGGTAAAAAGATGTTGGTATCCCAATAAAATTGGCTTCATTCCCTCTATAAAATCATTAGGAAGAACTCCATCATCTATGATAGTACATCATTGTCTTTGGTTAAATTAACCCATTTAGAGCAAAGGGAATGATCACCATTTTTCTCATAACTATCCATCCACATGTTGCCCACTTTGCATTGAGAATTATCTTCCATGGTGAGAAAATATACAAGATTTAAAAGTCAGAACAATTTCATTTAGGATAGTATAAGAATACACCTGGGATTATTAGTGCCAAGTTTAATACACTTTTTACAACAAGGATCTGACATTACATTTGAAGACACAGAATTTGCAGATATTATAGGTATCTTACTTCAATGTTTTACCTCTTCCAATATGTAGGTTTGAAGCCTCACTTGCCTTATCTCTTATCACTTGAATAAAATTGATTACTCCTTCTTATGGATTACACTGTCTATAAACGTCTGATATTGTAAGTACCATATATACTATAACCAAAGGTTTCCTTGCCAGTTTTCCACTCTAGACTACGAACAACTTGCACAAGGGACTATGTCTTTCTTTTTTTTTTTTTACTTCCCCAGAATATGGAACATAGCGTATCAGAGGTAGTAAGTAGGTGTTTGTTGAAATAAAAAATAAAATGCATGTTCTTATTTTGGAAGTACAAAATTAAAAATGAAATACTCTGGAATTAATTCTATATGATTAAAAGCTTAGGATAGATAATATTTGAGAAAAATGAACTTAGGAAAATATATTTTCGAAGCTCAGAATTATGAGCTAATTCTGAAATATATTACTGCTCATATCTACCTTGTTTGAATAAGTTATTTGTTTCAGAGGGGTGAAAAAGGGTCTTAAAATACACTAGTGGTATGATATTTTTTACTCTATTTTTGGTCTTTCATGTTTCAGAAATATAGGTGAAATGTAGCTGGGGGGGTGACAATTTCTTATTATGATTTATGTAGAAACACCTGTAATTAATTGAATTTCAGACATAGTTGAGATAACTCTGAAAAAAACCCACCGAAACCCACCTGCATGAAAAAACTCTTAAATGGTATGCTTTGGATGGCTTATAGAGGTGCCAAGGAGTTGATTCCCTACAGCCACCATGTAGTCACATCCAGTTGAAAAAAAACAACATGAGAATGGATGAGAAACACTTCTTTGTGGTATAAGAGTAAGTCATGACATTGACTTAAAACATTCTTTTTTTTTTAATGTTTATTTATTTTTGAGACAGAGAGAGACAGAGTATGAATGGGGGAGGGTCAGAGAGAGAGGGAGACACAGAATCTGAAACAGGCTCCAGGCTCTGAGTTGTCAGCACAGAGCCTGACGCGGGGCTCGAACCCACAAACCATGAGATCATGACCTGAGCCAAAGTCAGCGCTTAACCGACTGAGCCACCCATGCGCTCCAAAACATTTTCTTATGAATAGCAAACCACTGTGAACAAAAAAGTGTATTACCATTTGCATGTGAAAAGAGAGAAACTTAAAAAAATATTTTTGCTGTTGGTTTATATTGGCAAGAAACTAGCATGACCTCAGTAGGCATAAAGGTCAGGCACAATATTGGGAGTTGTTGTCTTCCAGGCATTATATTTTCTTTAATTTAATTATCCAGTTTAATGAAGGCAGTTGTGCAACAAACGTTTGTGACAAGAGAGGTTGAACTCTTATAACATGATCAGGGCCAAATGGCAAGTTTGGAACTGTTATTTCAAACTAAGGATCAAGAAAGCAGATAATGAGGAGGAAAACAAGCTAAAGTTGAACAGCCTGAGTTATAGGATCATATTCAACCTGAGGTCAAGTTGCCAGGAAATCAGTATAAGACACAACCATTAGGATCCTCTTAAAGATTGAAAGGTCAAGGACTTGATTTAGAGATCAGGGAGCCTGTCTGTATTAACTAGTTGTCAGGAAGGAGCCGGGGTGTGGGACTATCAGTTGCCTGGAGCATAAGGAGAGGTCAAAACACACATGAGATCCAGAATTCAGACCCAGGGAACCTGACATAAGGAAATCAATGCCCAAAGCACTGTCACAATCCAAACGCAATATTGTTTTAAATTAAGCATTCTTTTTTTTTTCTTCCAAGATTTTATTTAAATTCAAGTTAGCTAACATATAGTGTATACTGGTTTCAGGAGTAGAATTTAGCTATTCATCACTTATATATATATAACACTCAGTGCTCATCACAACTGCCCTCCTTAATGCCCATCACCCAATCTACCCCACCCTTCACCCACCTCACCTCCAGCAACCCTCAGTTTTAAAACGACTTCGGGGGCGCCTGGTGGCGCAGTCGGTTAAACAACCAACTTCAGCCAGGTCACAATCTCGCGGTCCGTGAGTTCGAGCCCCGCGTCGGGCTCTGGGCTGATGGCTCAGAGCCTGGAGCCTGTTTCCGATTCTGTGTCTCCCTCTCTCTCTGCTCCTCCCCCGTTCATGCTCTGTCTCTCTCTGTCCCAAAAATAAATAAACGTTGAAAAAAAATTTTTTTTAAAATAAAACGACTTCGATTTTGGCTCAGGTCACGATTTCTCGGTTTGTGGGTTCAAGCCCCACATGGGGCTCTGTGCTGACAGCTCAGAGCCTGGAGCCTGCTTCGTATTCTTTGTCTCCCTCTCTCTCTGTCTCTCCCCAACTCGTGCTCTGTCTCTGTCTCTCTCTCTCTCTCAAAAATAAATAAATATTTTAAAAATTCAAAAAAAGAGACTCTTATGGTTTGCCTCCCTTCTGTTTTTACCCTATTTTATTTTTCCGTCCCTTCCCCTATGTTCAACTGTTTTGTTTCTTAAATTCCACATAGGAGTGAAATCATATGGTATTCTTGACGTATTCTTCATACTTTCTGTCAGAACATGGGGAAGTCTCAAAAGGCTTCAAGTTTCATTCCTATAATCTATTTATTTGATCTGGTTTGTTACATCTTTGGCCTCATTCTCTATGACTCATCCCCCAAATCTCTTTGTGGTAGCTTCACTGGGCTACTACCTCTTTGACGATGTCAAGCACTCTTGGGGTATTCACATTTGCTGTTGCCTTCAAAAGCCTTCCTTTGAAGGGTTCAGTTTCCCATTTCTTTCAGGGTTTTGTTACGATATCACCTCCTCATGAGGTCTTTCTTAAAAGCCTCATGTAAAATAGAACCAACATATCACCTTTCATCCCTTAGCTTGTTTCATTTTTATTCATAGATCTTATCCCCATAATATTGTATTGCATCTTAATTGTTTGTATCCAAAATATAAGTTCTAGAAGGCTAAATGATATGTTTATTGCATTTCCCACCTTATCTCCAGAACCTAGAATAAAGCCTAGCATATAATATTTATTGAAAGAATAAATAAGTGAATAAATATTTTGAGTAGAAACTGTAGGTATCTCAAAATTTAAATAAGAAGATGGAGTTATGGATATTTTTGTAAATTCAATGATGAAGCAGATACTGTCCATGAGTATAATTAGGATGACAATATGTTACAGTTTGCACAGGACCATCTTATACCATTGTAGTGATGAAAAATAATTGATATGATACTCATAATATTTTGGTTTGAATAATTTAAGATCACCCTTAGTTTAATGTTTAGGGGAAGCCTGTATGAGATAAGAGCAAATTATAGGTAAATTTAGACAATACTAGTCTCATCTGTCTTAGATTGTAAGTACCTAATGGGAAATAATATGACAATTTTTTTTGACTGGTTCTTTAGCTATTATAACAGTATGTACCCTTATTGGAAGCCAATCTCTAAGGTAATTGCTACAATATCAAATGATTTAGTTAGGAGTCACTCAGGTAACAGGAGTGTGTGGAGTGGGCAGACAGAAAGATAATGGGGAATGGTGAAGATTATATGGAGCTAGATTTCCATGTCCCATCTAAAGAGGGCAGCTGCTGTGCAACCACAGTAATTGTATTGCTATGTCAAAACACAGGCCCACTAGTGCAGCCCTTATATATTAAAAAAATTTAGGGGCACCTGGGTGGCTCATATGGTTAGGCATCCGACCCTTGATCTCAGCTCAGGTCACGATCTCACAGTTTGTGGGTTTGAGTCCCATTGGAGCCTGCTTGGAATTCTCTCTCCCTCTTTCTCTGTCCTTACCCCACTTGTGCACTCGCTCTCTCTCTCTCTCTCTCTCTCTCAAAATAAATAAACTTAAACATTTTTTAAAAATTTATGTAAAATCTCCAAAACTTAAATGTTGACAATAAATTCAAAAGGTATAAAATATTCTGTAAGCAAACTAAATCACATCTTCTGTCAAGATACAGCCTGTGAGTTTCTTCTAAGTCTAAAATGTGATCAAAATATCATATAAATGTATGTGAGGTTTACATCCCATGTCTAGAATGAGGAAATGAACTAAAAGAGAACTGTAAGAGCCACAATTCCCAATTAAATTGCTTACTTTAGGATTTCAGGACTTCCTTGTGCTTAGGGGCATCATAGAGATTTTACCATTTCTTTATAAAGACCCTAGTCAGATGTTATGAGTATATAATCTTGGTGTCATTTTGTTTTAGATTTTTTTTTATTATTTTTAAAAATAAATTCTGGAAACATTTGGCCACAGACTTCTTTGCACACTTATGGAATGTTAAATAGTAAGAAATAATCTCCAGAAGCAGCCTCAAGAGAGGAAACATTGGGTTTGAGACTTGGAAGACATTTTAAAGAAAAGCAAGATGGAGAACTGGAAAATAAGAAAATAGATCAAGGTGAAGCAACCCTATTGGGAAAACAGAGAAATTATTCAAGTACTGAGACTTGAAGAAGCTAGTCTATAAAATAACGATATGGTTCCCTGGTGGGTCATAGAGGAGAGAGGAGACAAAGTTATAGAAAACTAATTTGCTAAATTGTAAAACTCCCATGATGAGACCATTATCACTCTTATGTAATATACATTAATTACATTAAAGCTGGTAGGTGCTCTAAAAGGCAAATAATAAAGAAGTGTCCTATTTTATTTGTCAATGAGCAGTCAAAATGTTCAAATTCTACCTAATAGCTGATCTGGTAGCTTATCAAAGGTCAGGTTGGTGTTGTCCAAAATAAATCAATATAAGAAAATCTCCAAACACTAAAATCATGACACTCTGAACACTGTCAACCTATGTGTGAAAAGGAGGTGGATGAGAATGAAAAAACATTATATTAAATAATACTTATATATTGTTAACTGCCTTACATATGAGGTTACATGATGTCAAAGAGGTACAGCATCATCTGACTGAGGTAGAGGGGATGGGACAAAGGCTTCTGCCCAGGCTGGATAGGATAGCAACTTCGGAAGATAGTTATAGTGACTGAGAAACTGGAGTTAAATAGAGAGGAAACTAGGAGGATGAGGTTTTCAGATCACTAGAATAATGCCAGGAGATAACAAGTGGCAGAAAAATGAAAAAGACGATGAGAAGGGAACAGCTATGAAAGAATAATGGCCAAGCATGATAAAAAAAAAAAGAAAGAAAAAGAAAAAAAATACATGCTAGAAAAACTGGCCAGAATGTAGGGGGGACAACTAGACCCAGAGCAATAGGGGGCATTCAATTCCTGTATTTAAGAAACATTTGTTTGGTCTTTTTGGTCTTAGGGTTGTGAGGAGAACAATTTTGAACAGAGGTCAAAATCACTGGACCAAAGTTTGGTGTCCGCTCAGGATACACAAAGGTGCAAAAACCGTACAACCTAACAATGAGGAAAATATGGAGAAACCACAAAATCGTAACTTTCCTTAAGTTTATCAAAGAGCTAATTTCACAAGACTAACTATCCTAAAATCCTAAAAGAGACAACATTTCCAAGAAGAAAACTGGACCTCAAAAATGCCTCACTTGTGACCAAGTACAGCAAGAAGAGGCACTTGACAAAAGGTAAGCCAGTTATATGCATGCTCCTTCTCAGAAGGTTCAACTGGTTGCTTAGAATTACAACTGGCATCAAATTAGGAGACTGAAAAATACTGTTGGTGGTGCAGGTCTGTAGAAATTATTGGCTACAGGGAGTGGTGAGCAGGCATATAGCCTTGCTTGCACCTTTTATAGATGAAGAAAAGGCCCTATGCAACTGGAGGAGTGGCAGAAAGGCCAATCACTTATAGAACACACAGGCAAAGACACAGAGCAGCTGGTTAAGGAATAAAAAGTTAACCCTACCTCTGGAAGAGGTAAAAAACTATTATGCGGCTAAAATTCTATAAGTAATACCATGTAGAATTCCCCTAATGCAGTGGAAGGGAAAAGTAACTCCCAAGCAAGACCAATGGTAAATAGAAGGCAGAGTTTTATTGAATTCAGTTTGCTATTAATTCTTAGTGTTTTGCAATCTATATTCATGAGACATACTGGTTTCTAATTTTTTATGATGTGCTTGTCTGACTTTGACATTAGGGTGTGCTGACTTCTAACAAGTTGGGAAGCACTCCATTGTCCTCTAGTTTTGAAAAAGTCTGCAGATCAAGATTATTTCTCTTTTAAATCATGTCCTGACCACTAATTCTATCAAGTCCTGAGAGAGGGGGTTGAAGTTCCCAACTATAATTGTAGAAATTTCTATTTATATTTCAGTTCTATCAGTTTTTACTCTACGTATTTTGGAGATTTCTTGTTAGATGCATACATAATTAGTATGGTTATGCCTTAATGAATTGATCTCTTCATTATTATGCAATGTCCTTACTCATCGCTGGTAATATTTTCTCTGAAGTCATATTACTGGATACTAATATAGGTACTTGGCTCATTTGTATTAGTGGTATTTTGGGTATATATTTCCTATTCTTTTAAAAATCTATATCTTTGTATTGAAGGTGAGTCCAGCAACATCAAAACTATTACACAGTGTGATCACATTGAATTTATCCCCAAAATGCAAGGTTGGTTTAGAGAACAATTAAGGCACTACTCAATATTAAAGAAGTAAAAGACAAAAACACATTTCAATAGATACAGAGAAAAACAATTAGCAAAATTCAACATCCATTAATGATAGAAGTTCTCATCATACTAGGAATACAAGAAAACTTCCTCACCCTGATAAATCTATATAAAAAGCTTACAATTAACATCATAATTAAGTTAGTTTCACATCAGTGAAAAACTGAATGCTATATACTAATATCAGCTAAAAAGTAATACATCTGCTCTCATCCATCCTATTCAACATTATACCGGGGGTCCTGGACAGTGAAATTGGGCAAAAAAAAGGAAAAACAATAAGTAAATGAATAAATGAATAAATGAATTGTAAGAGAATAAAAAGGTTTTAATTAATGAATGACATTATATACAATGAAAAATTAAGAATGACCTATGAGAAAGCTTATAAATCTAATAAATATTTTCATGAGTTTGTAGGATAAAAAGTTAACATATAAAATATCAATTACACTTATACATACTAGCAATGAAGAATTAGAAATTAAATTTGAAAATAGTACCATTACAGGAGTACCATAAAACATAAAATAATAGAAATAAATCTAGGAAAATATGTGCAAGATTTTCATGCTGAATATTACAAAACATTGGTTAGAGAAATCAGGAAGATTTGTACCAATGGAGACCTATGATTGGAAGACAAATATGGTCATGAGGTCAATTCTCCTCAAATTAGTCTATAAATAATTGTACACAGTCTCATCCCAAATCCAAGCAAAATTTTCTTTGCAAAAGAAAAAACAACAACAACCGGTGATCTTGTACTGCTTGATTTTAAGGCTTAATATAAAGCTACAATAATAAAGAAAGTATGGTATTTGCTAAAGAATGGACACATAAATCAGTGGAACAGAATGGAGTCTAGAAATAGCCCTACTCATATACGTCACTGGATTCCCAAAAAGGTGCAAAGGTAGTTAAGAAATGACAGAACTTTGGGACACCTGGGTGGCTCATTTGGTTAAGTGACCCACTCCTGATCTCAGCTCAGGTCAAGATCTCATGGTTCGTGGGATCAAGCACTGTGTTAGACTCTATGTTGACAGCGCAGAGCCTGCTTGGGATTCTGTCACTCCCTCTCTCTGTTCCTCCTTCTCTCTCAAAGTAAATAAATAAACTTTAAAAGAAAAATAAATGACATACTTTTCAATAAATAGTGCTGCAACACTGGGACATCCATATTGTAATATCTGGACATCCACTGACTCTCAACACTTACCATGTATGAAAATTAACTCAAAATGGCCATAAACTTGAGAGAGACTCACAAGAGAAATGTTGTGGCCAAAGATGGGCCTAAGTTAGAAATATTTTGGCTCTTTGTCTCATAAAGTGAATTTGAGCTTTAACTTATTTCAAGTGTTTATCATTGTGGAAAACATTCAGAGAACAATTCGATATTTGACAGAGCTTCAGTGCAGGGAATGGGCAACAAGTTTCCAGGCAAAGATCTTGATTATTAGCTATGCTCTTTGGAAGAGAAATCTCCCTGCTTTTGTTCTCCAGCTTGCTTTAGCCCACTGAACAGAAACTATGTCTTTCCCCTCCATACACTTCCCAAGATGTACTAGTTTCCTAGAGCTGTCATAATAAAAATGTTGTCAGAGCCACAATACTGTAGGAGAATCCTCTGGTGTTTCTTCCTAGTTTCTGCTCGTTTTCTAGAAATCTTTGGTATTCCTTGGCTTGCAACTGCCTAATTCTAGTCTCTGATTTGTCATCACATGGTGTTTTCCCTACCTGCCTATGTCTTCACATAGCTGTTTTCTTGTAAGGACAGCAGGTCATCTTGGATTAAGAGCCCACCATACTCTAGTATGACTTCATCTACATTAATTACATCTACAATGATCCTCCTTTTTTTAAATTTTTTTCTAACGTTTATTTATTTTTGAGACAGAGAGAGACAGAGCATGAACAGGGGAGGGTCAGAGAGAGAGGGAGACACAGAATCTGAAACAGGCTCCAAGCTCTGAGCAGTTAGCACAGAGCCCGACGCGGGGCTTGAACTCCCGGACCGCGAGATCGTGACCTGAGCCAAAGTTGGACGCTTAACCGACTGAGCCACCCAGGCGCCCCAATCCTCCTTCTAATTAAGGTCACATTTTGAGGTGCTAGGGATTAAAATCTTTATTATTTGGGGGAAAGGAATAATTCAATTTATAAAACAAGGTACAGAGAATTGGGTCTTTATTGCCTAGAAGACATTCCATTCTCACTAGTAAGTCTGAAAGGACAGTTGTCTTTAGTTCTAGATCCATCATGTTAGGGGTTAAAAGAGATCTCCATTTACAAAGCTGGCTTTATCCATAATTAATCTTCCTGCATGAGATTATTCTCTATCCCTGGTCTCAGTTTCTTAATTCAGCTCCCAAATGGGACTGGGTCCTTACTCAGAAAGCTAAGGAGCCCTTTTCTCATTCTTGTCAGCTGTGTCCTCCTGGGTCAGACCCTGCTGCTCATATTTTACAATCAGGATATTTTACAATCTATGTCTAAGACATTGCCATCCACCAGTCTTGTAGGTCTACCCTTCCCCACATCCTATCTGACTTTAAACATTAAAGAATAAGCCTCACACAGAGAACTCCCTTCAGACGTAACTTGAATCGATCTTCTGCACGACATATCATAGTGAAACTGGCAAAATACAAGGATAAAGAGAAAATTCTGAAAGCAGCAAGGGGTAAACGTGCCCTCACATATAAAGGGAGACCTATAAGACTCGTGACTGATCTCTCTTTTGAAACTTGGCAGGCCAGAAAGAATTGGCACGAGATTTTCAGTGTGCTAGACAGAAAAAATATGCAGCCGAGAATCCTTTATCCAGCAAGTCTGTCATTTAGAATTGAAGGAGAGATAAAGGTCTTCCCAAACAAACAAAAACTGAAGGAATTTGTCACCACTAAACCAGCCCTACAAGAGATCCTAAGGGGGACCCTGTGAGACAAAGTACCAGAGACATCACTACAAGCATAAAACATACAGACATCACAATGACTCTAAACCCATATCTTTCTATAATAACACTGAATGTAAATGGATTAAATGCGCCAACCAAAAGACATAGGGTATCAGAATGGATAAAAAAACAAGACCCATCTATTTGCTGTCTACAAGAGACTCATTTTAGACCTGAGGACACCTTTAGATTGAGAGTGAGGGGATGGAGAACTATTTATCATGCAACTGGAAGCCAAAAGAAAGCTGGAGTAGCCATACTTAGACAAACTAGACTTTAAATTAAAGGCTGTAACAAGAGATGAAGAAGGACATTATATAATAGTGACAGGGTCTATCCATCAGGAAGAGCTAACAATTATAAATGTCTATGCGCCGAATACCGGAGCGCCCAAATATATAAAACAATTACTCATAAACACAAGCAACCTTATTGATAAGAATGTGGTAATCGCAGGGGACTTTAACACCCCACTTACAGAAATGGATAGATCATCTAGACACACGATCAATAAAGAAACAAGGGCCCTGAATGAGACATTGGATCAGATGGACTTGACAGATATATTTAGAACTCTGCATCCCAAAGCAACAGAATATACTTTCTTCTCGAGTGCACATGGAACATTCTCCAAGATAGATCATATACTGGGTCACAAAACAGCCCTTCATAAGTTTACAAGAATTGAAATCATACCATGCATACTTTCAGACCACAACGCTATGAAGCTTGAAATCAACCACAGAAAAAAGTCTGGAAAACCTCCAAAAGCATGGAGGTTAAAGAACACCCTACTCACGAATGAGTGGGTCAACCAGGCAATTAGAGAAGAAATTAAAAAATATATGGAAACAAACGAAAATGAAAATACAACAATCCAAACGCTTTGGGACGCAGCAAAGGCAGTCCTGAGAGGAAAATACATTGCAATCCAGGCCTATCTCCAGAAACAAGAAAAATCCCAAATACAAAATCTAACAGCACACCTAAAGGAAATAGAAGCAGAACAGCAAAGGCAGCCTAAACCCAGCAGAAGAAGAGAAATAATAAAGATCAGAGCAGAAATAAACAATATAGAATCTAAAAAAACTGTAGAGCAGATCAATGAAACCAAGAGTTGGTTTTTTGAAAAAATAAACAAAATTGACAAACCTCTAGCCAGGCTTCTCAAAAAGAAAAGGGAGATGACCCAAATAGATAAAATCATGAATGAAAATGGAATGATTACAACCAATCCCTCAGAGATACAAACAATTATCAGGGAATACTATGAAAAATTATATGCCAACAAATTGGACAACCTGGAAGAAATGGACAAATTCCTGAACACCCACACTCTTCCAAAACTCAATCAGGAGGAAATAGAAAGCTTGAACAGACCCATAACCAGCGAAGAAATTGAATCGGTTATCAAAAATCTCCCAACAAATAAGAGTCCAGGACCAGATGGCTTCCCAGGGGAGTTCTACCAGACGTTTAAAGCAGAGATAATACCTATCCTTCTCAAGCTATTCCAAGAAATAGAAAGGGAAGGAAAACTTCCAGACTCATTCTATGAAGCCAGTATTACTTTGATTCCTAAACCAGACAGAGACCCAGTAAAAAAAGAGAACTACAGGCCAATATCCCTGATGAATATGGATGCAAAAATTCTCAATAAGATACTAGCAAATCGAATTCAACGGCATATAAAAAGAATTATTCACCATGATCAAGTGGGATTCATTCCTGGGATGCAGGGCTGGTTCAACATTCGCAAATCAATCAACGTGATACATCACATTAACAAAAAAAAAGAGAAGAACCATATGATCCTGTCAATCGATGCAGAAAAGGCCTTTGACAAAATCCAGCACCCTTTCTTAATAAAAACTCTTGAGAAAGTCGGGATAGAAGGAACATACTTAAAGATCATAAAAGCCATTTATGAAAAGCCCACAGCTAACATCATCCTCAACGGGGAAAAACTGAGAGCTTTTTCCCTGAGATCAGGAACACGACAGGGATGCCCACTCTCACCGCTGTTGTTTAACATAGTGCTGGAAGTTCTAGCATCAGCAATCAGACAACAAAAGGAAATCAAAGGCGTCAAAATTGGCAAAGATGAAGTCAAGCTTTCGCTCTTTGCAGATGACATGATATTATACATGGAAAATCTGATAGACTCCACCAAAAGTCTGCTAGAACTGATCCATGAATTCAGCAAAGTTGCAGGATACAAAATCAATGTACAGAAATCAGTTGCATTCTTATACACTAACAATGAAGCAACAGAAAGACAAATAAAGAAACTGATCCCATTCACAATTGCACCAAGAAGCATAAAATACCTAGGAATCAATCTAACCAAAGATGTAAAGGATCTGTATGCTGAAAACTATAGAAAGCTTATGAAGGTAATTGAAGAAGATTTAAAGAAATGGAAAGACATTCCCTGCTCATGGATTGGAAGAATAAATATTGTCAAAATGTCAATACTACCCAAAGCTATCTACACATTCAATGCAATCCCAATCAAAATTGCACCAGCATTCTTCTCGAAACTAGAACAAGCAATCCTAAAATTCATATGGAACCACAAAAGGCCCCGAATAGCCAAAGTAATTTTGAAGAAGAAGACCAAAGCAGGAGGCATCACAATCCCAGACTTTAGCCTCTACTACAAAGCTGTCATCATCAAGACAGCATGGTATTGGCACCAAAACAGACACATAGACCAATGGAATAGAATAGAAACCCCAGAACTAGACCCACAAACGTACGGCCAACTCATCTTTGACAAAGCAGGAAAGAACATCCAATGGAAAAAAGACAGTCTCTTTAACAAATGGTGCTGGGAGAACTGGACAGCAACATGCAGAAGGTTGAAACTAGACCACTTTCTCACACCATTCACAAAAATAAACTCAAAATGGATAAAGGACCTGAATGTGAGACAGGAAACCATCAAAACCTTAGAGGAGAAAGCAGGAAAAGACCTCTCTGACCTCAGCCGTAGCACTCTCTTCCTCGACACATCCCCAAAGGCAAGGGAATTCAAAGCAAAAGTGAATTACTGGGACCTTATGAAGATAAAAAGCTTCTGCACAGCAAAGGAAACAACCAACAAAACTAAAAGGCAACCAACGGAATGGGAAAAGATATTTGCAAATGACATATCGGACAAAGGGCTAGTATCCAAAATCTATAAAGAGCTCACCAAACTCCACACCCGAAAAGCAAATAACCCAGTGAAGAAATGGGCAGAAAACATGAATAGACACTTCTCTAAAGAAGACATCCAGATGGCCAACAGGCACATGAAAAGATGTTCAGCGTCGCTCCTTATCAGGGAAATACAAATCAAAACCACACTCAGATATCACCTCACGCCAGTCAGAGTGGCCAAAATGAACAAATCAGGAGACTATAGATGCTGGAGAGGATGTGGAGAAACGGGAACCCTCTTGCACTGTTGGTGGGAATGCAAATTGGTGCAGCCACTCTGGAAAGCAGTGTGGAGGTTCCTCAGAAAATTAAAAATAGACCTACCCTATGACCCAGCAATAGCACTGCTAGGAATTTATCCAAGGGACACAGGAGTACTGATGCATAGGGGCACTTGTACCCCAATGTTCATAGCAGCACTCTCAACAATAGCAAAATTATGGAAAGAGCCTAAATGTCCATCAACTGATGAATGGATAAAGAAATTGTGGTTTATATACACAATGGAGTACTACGTGGCAATGAGAAAAAATGAAATATGGCCTTTTGTAGCAACGTGGATGGAACTGGAGAGTGTGATGCTAAGTGAAATAAGCCATACAGAGAAAGACAGATACCATATGGTTTCACTCTTATGTGGATCCTGAGAAACTTAAGAGAAACCCATGGGGGAGGGGAACAAAAAAAAAAAAAAAAAAAAAGAGGTTAGAGTGGGAGAGAGCCAAAGCATAAGAGACTGTTGAGAACTGAGAACAAACTAAGGGTTGATGGGGGGTGGGAGGGAGGAGAGGGTGGGTGATGGGTACTGAGGAGGGCACCTTTTGGGATGAGCACTGGGTGTTGTATGGAAACCAATTTGACAATAAACTTCATATATAAATAAAAAAAAAATAAATAAATAAACTAAAAAAAAAAAAAAAAAAAGAATAAGCCTCAATGAATAAAGTAAATATTAACAAATAAAATAGATTAAGGATAATGACAGCAAGATAAAAACTCTCTTGAGCACTAGTGGCTTTGTGCTTTAAAATTCACAAGCCACAAAATAGGAGAAATACTAATTCATATACTTATCAGTCATCATATTTTTATTTGAATACAATTTCCTTTCTCATTGGAAGTGTTTGAGCCACCCTATAAAGGTATGGGTTCCCCCCCAGGAGCTGTCCTTGGTACTAGTCTCCCACTACCTGGTTCCCTTATAAAGTCTAAGAGTCACAGAATTTTACATATACTACTTGGATGTCATGTCTGAATGAAAGATTCAACCTCCCAAATTAACTTTTGGGCATTTCACACAGACATCCTATAACACAGTATTGTATAACAACACTTAGTAATATACCTAATCACATTATTGTAAATTAAAAAGGGGAAAAAATACTTCTATACAACCCAAGAGTAACACAGACAACAAGAAGACCATGGAATAATATTTTCAGAGTGCCAAAGTAAAATAAGTTTGAGATGACATCTATCCATCCAGACAAGCAGTAATTTATATGTAAGAGATACTACTCTCCGACAAATAAGGCCTCAAAATTTTTACTTCACAAGAAGAGTCCTCTTTGCAGACATTTAGTGGCAGCTCTCCACGAAGGGAGAAGTAAATCTACGAACAGACTCTGAGATGCATTAGAAGAAAGCTAAATAAATAACTCAGTGAAATTTACTGTGTTCTAAATAAGTAAACTCCCCCATGTTATACAGTATTACCCAGGCTCTGCTGTGATAGCAAATTAACTGTTACCAGTCAGTGGCTTCATTTAGCAAAGGTCTATTTTTTTCACTTTATATACATACAAAATATAATAGGACAAAACAAAAAATTTTCATTTTCTTTGAACATATATGGAATATTCTTTGAAAATGACCAAATATTAGACCACAAAGAAACATTGTTAATAAATACCTTACGGTCAATATCATACAGATTGATAAATCATCATAATGCAGTTAAATTAAAAATCAATGTAACATAAACTTAATTTTAAAAATAGATATTATAAAATTTCAGGTTGTTTCTGAAATACAAAAAAGAAGGAAATCAAAGTATATATGAGGCTATGGGGTAGGCAGAATTCCGAGAAGTTCCCCAAGATTCCTACCCCTTACATAATTCTCTCCCTCTGAGTGTAAATAGCATTGTGAATAGGACAGGGCAGTCACTCCCTTGATTAGGTTACATTATATGGCAAAGATGAAGGAGTTTTTCATAATTAATTGAAGTCCCTAATCAGTTGACTTTGAGTTAATCCAAAGAAAGATTATCCCTGGTAGGCCCAACCTAATTAGGTAAGTATTCAAAAGAGAGATTCCCCTGCTAGTTTTGATGAAGTAAGTTGCAGTGCTTTGAGACAGCCATGTGGTTAGTACATTAGGGTGGCTTCCAGGAGTATACCAGGGATGACCTCCCAGGCTAACAGCAAGTGAGAAAACAAACAGGGACCTCACTTTGCAACCAGCAGCTTGAACCTTGCCCACAACTTTGGGAGCTAGGAAGTAGATCTTCCCCTAGCTTGCCTCCAGATGAGGGTGCAGCTGGTCAACACTTTCATTTCAGCCTGTGAAGTATTACAGAAGTCCCAGCTAAAACATGCTGGGTATTTGACCCATGGGTACTATGATGTAATAAATGTTTTATACCTCCAAGTTCATGCAGCAATAGGAACTAATACAGGCTGATAAACTCTGATCCCCAAACCAAATAAAATAGAAGTATGTGTTTTACTTAAATACATAAATGCAAAAATCCTAATGTTAGTTATCTGAATTCAATAAGATTTGCAAAATAATACATAATTGGTATCTTAGCAAAGGACTGAATCATTTTCTGTCTTTTCTACTCCCAACTCTAAATCCCACACATCTACTTCTGAGTAAATGAGCACCATGAGGCAGCATGAGATGACAGGTGATGAAGGAAGGAGGAGAATTACTGTAGATCTATCTACTCTCTGCGGTAGACAATTGCTGGGGAAGAACCCATGATCATGGATCTTGGAGATATATGGACAACCCACTAACCTTCGGGGAGGGACACCTCATAAATACGCCTGATCTTGGTCTCTAGGAAAGGAGAATGAACTGAAATGATATCAGCTGAGTTATTTCTATCTTTGAGACTTAGAGCAAAAGATTATAAAGCAGAGAGCCATCCCATGGATCCAGATTGACAGAGACTCTGAAACTATCCTCTATTCTCCAGGATGCTTCCAGTACCAGAAACAATGAGTGGGCAAACAAAATTACAACACTCCTAAGACAGAACAACAGCCAGTGAGTATAAGATCAAGAACACAGTCCAATACAATTCCCAAATTCTAAGGACAAAAAGAAAACCCGACAAACTTCCAGATAAAAATGTTATTTACAAAGGTAAAATAATCACAGGGCATCAGATTTCCAGTTAATAGTAGGTTGTTTGCCACTTTAACATATATTCTCTGAATGTCACACAACTACTCCCACCCCTGCTGCAACACATTTAAACCTTCAAAGTTAATTTTCAAGAAATAAGATTGTATCATTAGTCTGACACTTAGAACTTTACTATACTTACAGTGGATGTGTAGTATTTAGGATTTAAACAAGTACTTATTTCCAGCCCCAAACATGTTAGAATGAATAGGCCAGTGTGAAAGCAGAATATTCACAGAATATGACAGCATTGGGGCGCCTGGGTGGCGCAGTCGGTTAAGCGTCCGACTTCAGCCAGGTCACGATCTCGCGGTCCGTGAGTTCGAGCCCCGCGTCAGGCTCTGGGCTGATGGCTCGGAGCCTGGAGCCTGTTTCCGACTCTGTGTCTCCCTCTCTCTCTGCCCCTCCCCCGTTCATGCTCTGTCTCTCTCTGTCCCAAAAATAAAAATAAACGCTGAAAAAAAAAATTAAAAAAAAAAAAAAAGAATATGACAGCATTGAAAGAATCTATCCAGCCACTTAACTCATCTGAACAAAATTCTTGAGAGGCAACATATGGTTCAGTGCAGAGATCTCAAGGAAGGAAGTGTTGAGCAAAGAACATTGCAATGCATATCAAGTTCAAGTCATACATTATATATTAAAGTAAACTATCTAGGAATCTGTTACTTAAATGCTAAATAACTAATGTTTAAGTATAAGGGGGCCTATAGATGAAATATTCTTATTATAACTCAGCTATATCTGCAAAACTCAGCATTTGGGAGAGACAGAGAGAGAGGTAGGGAGCGGTGTTTGGATAAGAGAGATCAAGTAAAAAAAAAATCCTAAAGATCTTATCTATGTCAGAGAGGAGGAAAATAGAAAAAGTAAAAATATTTAAAAGTTGCAATTAACAGAAGTATATTGGTTGTGGATGTTTTGAAAACATTGATTTCATATAATAGTAAAGAAATATATGTTTGATAAGGAGTATTGAGAAAAAGAAATAATTAATGCAATGGAAAACTTATAAATTTTAAATTAAATGAAAAATGAAATGTGTAACAAACCAGAAAAAATAGGGAAATAATAGCCATGAACGAATATAAAATGAAAATAACCATTAATAATAACACATCATCAAAGCACCCAGTCATGACAGTCCTGGTGCATAGGGTCAATTTTCCCGGTAATGACAGCTAAAAAGGATTGACAAAAATCAACTTCTAAGAAGTGGAAAGACCTAATAAGAAACCAAAAAAAAAAAAATTGCCAGGCTAATATAGGAAGAGAACTACATTTCAGTGGTGAGCCAGAACTTTTTGCCTCAGGGGCAAATGCTCATTCAGAAAAGGCAGCTCAGAGACAGGTTCTGGAGACGGGCAAGAGAGATGTAGGGTGTCTGGGTCTGAGTACTGAGTTTATGGGAGACAGGAGAGGAAGAAGAATTTTCATGTATAACACTTTGCTCTGAGACCATATTCCAAAATTTAGAATGTTGCTGAGAGGTTAAATATTTTGGTGTTTTGTGAAGTAGAAGAAATGGGGTTTGGAGTCTGGCATGCACCAGAGACAGAAGTCCCAGTGTAACAGTCCTGTTCCAGACTAGAGAGAAGTTTTCTAAAATGGTGGTACAGACTAAGCTATGGCTAGTTATCTAGCTGAATCAGAAATTTCTTAACCCTTAGTCTTAAGACTGCTACTGCCCTCAGATGCCCTACAAAAAATAGGCAATATCCTCCTTCAAAGGGCCTAGCATCATCCTAGATTTGAAATTATTTCTGAAAACATGTTTCTAGTAATATATTAAGAAAACACTATAAATCATACCTGGTGACAAAACAAAATGATCTAGAAACAAGAGAAGCATATACCTAGGGACCTCAGATACTAGAATGATCAGATACAGATTGAAAACAGCACTTCTGTTTATTTCTGAGATAAAAGTCATACTTGAAAAAAGTCAGAAAGGAACTGGAAACTATTATAAGTAATGTTAAAGCATTTAAAAAGCACCAAGTAGAAATAAATAACTGAAATTGAGAATGAATTAATGGATTGGGGCACCTGGGTGGCTCAGTCGGTTAGGCATTGGCTTCGGCTCAGGTCATGATCTCATGGTTTGTGAGCTTGAGCCCCACATCGGCTTCTGTGCTGACAGTTCAGAGAGTGGAGTCTGTTTCAGATTCTGTATCTCCCTCTCTCTCTCTGCCCCTCCCCTGCTCATGCTCTGTGTTTCTCTCTCTCTCTCAAAAATAAACATTACAAAAATTTTTTTAAAAAGAATGAATTAAGGGATTTAAAACAGCAGGTATTTTGAAAGAAAGTATTCACAACTAAGTACTGAAAGATGAAAAATGCATCTTTATTGCAAGATGCACAAATGCAACTGTATTGTGACATACACAATACAGTTAAAATGTCTAAAATACACTTAATTGGAGTTCCAGCAGATGAGGAGAGAGAATATGGAAACATCTGAAGAAGAGGTAACAGCTAGGAATTCACAGATTCATCAATTCACAGATTCAAGGAGGATATATTTTCAAACAGATAGTATGTGTGTACATGCATGTGTGCACAAAGTACACAGACATATTAAAGTAAAACTTCTCATTGAATTAATCCAAAGACAATAAGAATCTTAAAAGCAATCAGAAGAAAAGTTACCATCAAAGACGTGACAGGCAACTAATTTATTTCTACTACCACTGGAAGCTAGAAGACAATAGAAAAAATACCTTCAAGCTAGTAGAAAGTAACTGATAAACTAGAATTCTCTACCCAGTGCGTATACATTTAAAGAATAAGGTGAAATAAAGATAATTGCAGACCAAAACCAAAACAAACAAACAGCTGAGAGTATGTCATCAGCAGACCCAACTAAAAATATTTAGGGCAGACAGAAAATGATCCCAGGTAAGACCGTGTTAGGATAGATGACTCCTAGAAAATTTTACTTGTGTCAGTGAAAAGTCTTAATTTTAATAATAAGATTAGAGATAAATGTGATTAAATTTTTTTTTAATTTTTTTCAACGTTTTTATTTATTATTGGGACAGAGAGAGACAGAGCATGAACGGGGGAGGGGCAGAGAGAGAGGGAGACACAGAATCGGAGACAGGCTCCAGGCTCCGAGCCATCAGCCCAGAGCCTGACGCGGGGCTCGAACTCACGGACCGCGAGATCGTGACCTGGCTGAAGCCGGACGCTTAACCGACTGCGCCACCCAGGCGCCCCAAATGTGATTAAATTTTAAACAGGAAGATACTATATGATTAAGTAAAGTTTAAAAAGGCATATTTAGACATTAAAATCAAAATATCCCATTTGATTTAGGAATTTTAAAAATAGGAATCTTTAAAAAATTTTTTTTAAATCTTTATTTTTGAGAGAGAGAGAGAGAGAGACAGAGTGTGAGTGGGGGAGGAACAGAGAGAGGGAGACACAGAATCTGAAGCAGGCTTCAGGCTCCGAGCTGCCAGCACAAAGCCCGATGTGGGGCTTGAACTCACAAACTGTGAGATCATGACCTGAGCTAAAGTCGGATGCTTAACCGACTGAGCCACCCAGGCGCCCCTAAAGTAGGAATCTTAAAGTTAGAAATATGAACTGACAATGAAAACATTTTGGGAAAGAGTTAAGTCCCTGTCACATCCATAACTTCTCTAGATCTTCTTGTTCTGAACTATTTCAGGGGAGAAGAAGGAAGTCTAGGAGATCAGGGGATTGTGGATTTCCAGAATAGCTCCCCTTACTCAACCTCCCTCACAGCTTAACTTAAGCTAAATATAGATTTAATTTTGAGTTTGAATGTGGGATATCCAGGACAGGAATCTTCAGGACATCTGTTCCACCAATATAATTTCAAAGGGACTAAAAGCTGAGATATCTTTTAAAACTACATAATTCTATACATACTTTGAACCTTCTAAACTCGAATATCTAAAGATAGGGTCCAGAAATCTGTCTTTCTAAAAATCTCTCTAAGTAATTCCTCTCAATCCAGCACTAAACTGAGAACAGGTATTTGAGAACCATAGTTCTAGTCCCATCTCTAACAAAATTTGTAATTTGAGGGCTCTGATTAGCTCAGGACAGGGGCAAAAAGGATGCAAACAACACTGTTACGCTAAAGGAGCTTTCAGTCTAATTGGGAGAAAGATGTATAGAATAAGTTAATTATATACTTATAAAGTCTGTACAAATGGAAGGACACATAGGCAAAGTTAGGTGGAGTCAAGGACAGTTACATGGAGGAGACAGCACCTGGTAAATATCAAGGGATGAACGTGTGATTAGGGTGGGGTGTTGAGGGACAGGCCAGGGAGAATTGTAAGAGGCAGACTTTCCAGACAAAGGGAACAATATAAAAACCATGTTATTAAAAAAAAAAAAATCTTTATATTTTTATAGGCCCTTAAACCTGGGAGTGAACCTACTTCCCCCAGGGGAGACTCCCTGAGATCTTCCATTTATAATCAAACAGTTAACCCATAGTAAGAATTCATGAAACTCTATGCATTTGGCTACTTATGATGAATTTAAACTCTGGGGGCCTTCTCAAGTGTAATCTTTTGTTTAAACTCTTTCTTCCCATCTCTCTTGCAACCATGCTCCTTTGATGACAGCCAATTTGAGGACAGGGAGATTTGCAAACTCAAAAGGCAATAAAAGAATACTGCTACTGATGATGGCGGTAATAAACATCTCACACATGAACAACATTGTTACCCCTGCTACTCTACCTACTGCCTGGATTCAGGACCTAGAGGGATGGGTGGAACTTGGGGAGGTGGTATAATGGGTACACACCACAGTCTGCGTCTGATGAGTTTCCAAACACAGGTACCATGGATTAACACTAAGTGAAGTCCTAATGAGGGATATTAACATCCTCCAGTCTATGGGTTATTTAAAATGTTTATGTATCTTTTTCAAAAATAAGATGAATTCTCTCACATTGGTTTGAACAGAGTCATGGCACGAGGGAATTGCAATTTCAGTGCTAGAGAGGAGGTTGTTGCTGTTGCTATGGTTTCTGTGATGTGGATGCTGTAAACCCATGAAACGGCACCAGTACACACATTATGCAACTATACTGCGGCACATCAGAATTATTTTTCCTTTGTTTTTCTTTTTCTCTGAGTACCAGAAAAGCCCAAACCCACAATCAGTGAAATTATAATAAAATAACTTCATTGATTCCTGTATTTTTTATTATACTTTTTCACATACTTTAAGAGGGAGATGTAAAACAATATTCTACCAAGGCAAATATTTTCACATGTTATACATCTTCCATAATTCAGTTTCCATTTCTTGCTCACTTCAGGGTACACACATTTTAATAGCAAGGAAAATGTTAGAAATATTTTATATTCTGTTGGATTCTGACCAAATATAATTCTTCATTGTAATACTAAAACAGATTTGAGTGTGTTATGTTCCTCCTAATAGAAATAGTGGTATAATAAATGGGAACTTTAAATCAATATTAGGTTTGCCAGTAATTCATTAAGGTTTAACATTGTAATGATTAGCAATTAAAGAGCAGAAGTTCTGGTTTCCATTCTTTTTCTGAATTTTTAAATGAGTATAACTTTTGGGTTGTCTGTCACTGCCTAATTTCATTGGCCATAAAAATGATCTTTAGGGAAAAAAAGTTAGAGAGGGAGAGAGCCAAACCACAAGAGACTCTTAAAAACTGAGAATAAACTGAGGGTCGATGGGGAGTGGGAGGGAGGGGTGGGTGAGTGGTGGGCATTGAGGAGGGCACCTGTTGGGAGGAGCATTGGGTGTTATATGGAAACCAATATGACAATAAATTTCTCATTTAAAAAAAAGAAAAGAAAATAGATCCACATATACAAGTTCAGTTGTACTGGTCATATTAATTATGATCTAGTATTGTGATACTTATTCCTAGTAAATAAGCCAGATGTTAGATAGGCAAACGCTTCTTATCCAGGAGAAATAATAATTTTAGTACATGTCATGGTTTCCTTCTCAAGTCTCTATTATATTAATATTCATATGATGTTTCTGGCATCTATATTATTTCCTTACAACTTACCAATAGCATCAATCCTTCAATAACATTTATGTAACTTTAATTCAATGGGCATTCTTAAAGAAACCATTAGGGAAATCATATACTGTTGGTTGGTCGGTGCACAAAAACACATGCAAATGAAACAATCTATTTCCACAAAAGAATTTATGGTCTAGTTAGGAAAAGAAGCTTAACTCTTGAACAATATAAAGTAGAACATATTCAATGTTGAAAATATTATATACTGAAATGTATTTTGTAACCTTATGTATTAAGACTTTGTTGGGATTACTATTCAATTTTTTAAATGTTTGTTTACTTTGAGGGAGAGAGACACACACAGAGCACAAGTGGGGGAGGGGCAGAGAGAGAGAGAGAGAGAGAGAGAGAGAGAGAGAGAAAGGGAGATACAGAATCTGAAGCAGGCTCCAGGCTCTGAGCTGGCAGCCCAGAGCCTGATGTGGGGCTTAAACTCATGAACAGTGAGATCATGACGTGAGCCAAAGTCAGATGCTTAACGGAGCCACCCAGGCGCCCCTGTTGGGGTTACTATTCAAATGCTGCATTTAGACAGTACCTGGAGCACTGAGAAGAAAAGGCGGTGTTTTGGGAACTTGTGGGGTTAGTGAGACCAGACCATTCTTTCTTCTATTTTCAGTGTGTATTCATTACTGCTCCATCCTCAGTGGACCCTTCATCATCTTATAAACTATCAAATTGTTACACAGGGGGATAAAAGTCTCTAAAGATACTTTTAATGATACTAACGTCTTATTTTTCTCTTATGTTGGCTAAAATATATGCCACAATGTTTATCTGTTGGTCACCTGTCTACTGTGACTCACCTCTGACTTGCTTCTGACTACAAGGTATTGGTAGGACATTAGGTCACTTTAAAAGTGTGCTCTGATGTCTGGTTGATCACCTTCCAGCCCTGTTGCCCTCAGTGGACTTTCCCCTCTATTCTATGTAGCATGAGCAGGCATATTTCTCTGCAGGTGGGGGCAACCAAGTGTAATAGGGGATACAATCCAGCCTCCTAATTATCTCTTCTCTGTTAAAAACATGTTGTTAAATACAGTATTTATAAAAATAGAAATATGGATCAATTCATCATTCTCTGCCACAATTCTAGAAAAGCTAATATTGTACTCCTCACTCACATCCAATCTTGAATTCCTAGTGTCCAGTGAGTCTTTATGTTTATTACTTATGCTTATCTTTATTTCTTCAGAAGTTTACTAAACAGTACTCGCTGTGACCTCTATTCCTGACCTAATAGATTCTTGAGATGATAGTATCATTCTAAGTAGAAAATTTATATGATCACAAGGCAGAAAAGCAAATTGGTGTGTCTTCTCTGGTTTTAATAATGGTCCAGATCACATTTTATAAGGAAGAACTCCTCTGTTCTGGAATGTGCTGGAATCGAGAACATCTATTTTGTTTATTTTAGTTGTGTTTTTTCTTCCCAGCATCACTTAAGCCACTTTAGTAATATTTGCGTAAGTGTCCTCCCTTTATTCCATATGACTTTAATGGAATTGTAAGTCAACATACTCTACCGATCACCCCTCCAGCCTCTACAGGGATTAGCATGTAACTCAAACCTGCAAGTAAGAGTTCTGTCTCGATGTTGATATACAAGTAACTGGACATACCTTTACATTCCAGTATAGTTCTTAAACTACATTGGATGTTGTGATTATCCGGGTTTGACGCAAACAATGGCCATCTTCACCACTAATACAGGAAAAGGCAGAACCGACAGATGGAAAGAGAAAGAGAGCCAGATGATATCATTTGAGTCCCCAGAACCAACTCTGCCAGGTGACAGATCCATTTCTCTCTTGCATTGTTATGAAAGTCAAAACATTTCTTCTTCTGCTTAGGCTAGTCTGAATTAGGTTTCTGCCAGGGGCACTATTCAAAGTATTTCACTACTACTCCAGCAGCATCACCAAATAATAAGAATACCAGCGAGTCAGAAGAGAAGCTGATAGTAAAAAACCAGTACCACTGGACCTGTGTATCATGAATGAATCCCAGCCTTAATTTCTGTCATTTACAAGGGAAAGAATTCTGTCTAAGTAAGGAGGTAAAACAGGATTACAAGGGGGTTAATATTTATAACACACTATGTAGTAGATATGCTGATCTTTACTGACATTATGTCATATAATCCTCACACTTGGCAAAGAGGAAATGGAACTAAACTGGATTATTAACCTCATGTACAGATGAGAAAAACTGAGGCTTAAGGAGATTAGGTAATTTTTCCCAAGGTCATACAGCTGGGAAGCAGTGAATTTGAGATTCTCTCAAGACTATCCAGTCTCAAAAGTCCAAACTGGAGACACAAATGTCAATATGGCAATTTTCGAATTCTCTTGGCTCTTAAATTCTGTGTACAAGAGATCTTACTCTGGGAAATTAATGACTTCATGTTCATTTTAGACTCCTTTTAATTTGGTCTCTTGAAAGAACAGCTTTTATTAAAAGGTTGTGCTGATGACTCTGGTTTCAGTTAGTATCAAATGGCATATATAATTCTATCTCTCCAATGACAAATATTTCCCCCAGTTTAGTCAAGTTCACATACAAGTTTCTATCAATTCTGATTTGCACATGCAATAGAAGTCTAGGCTTGGGTTTGTAGTCTGACCATTTTACTTCTAGGTATCCAGTCACATGGATAATTCTAAGAAACTTATCCTCCAAGATGAGCTATGACTGTACTATTTTCTGTTATTTAAATATCCTGAAAAGATAGATTTTTCCCTATGTTCTTTCTCAGGATAGTGGCTTGAATTTATATTTTACAAAATCTGGTCATATACTTATCACTAAATAATACAGTTATCAACTAAAATTTTAGCATTACTGGCTAGTTATTCAGTCCTACAATTTGCCTTCCAATAGACAGAGGTACCCCATATTTGGTTTAAGGTGAATAATTTTATACTTATACTTTGACTTTTAATATTGCTGAAATGGCAGGGCACCTGGGTGGCTCAGTGGTTAAGCATCCAACTTCGGCTCAGGTCATGATCTCACGGTTTGTGGATTTGAGCCCCATATCGGTCTCTGTGTTAACAGCTCAGAGCCTGGAGCCTTCTTCAGATTGTGTGCCCCACTCCTCTCTTTCTGCCCCTGTCCCACTCAGGCTCTGTGTCCTGCTCTGAAAGAGGAAGGGAGGGAGGGAGGGAGGGAAGGAAGGAGGGAGGGAGGGAGGGAGGGAGGGAGGGAGGGAGGGAAGGAAAGAAGGAAGGAAGGAGGGAGGGAGGGAGGGAGGGAAGGAAGGAAGGAAGGAAGGAAGGAAGGAAGGAAGGAAGGAGGGAGGGAGGGAGGGAGGGAGGGAGAGAGGGAGGGAGGGAGGGAGGGAGGGAGGGAGGGAGGGAGGGAGGAAGGAAGGAAGGGAGGAAGGAAGGAAGGAAGGAAGGAAGGAAGGAAGGAAGGAAGGAAGGAAGGAAGGAAGGAAGGAAGGAAGGAAGGAAGGAAGGAAGGAAGGAAGGAAGGAAAGAAGAGAAATATTGCTGAACATAGCTTTTACCACATACAAAATAGGACTAGTGATATTTAGGAGACAGGGCACTTAATAGAGAAGGGGGCACACCTGCAGTTTCTTCATTGGTCTTCTTGAATTAAAATTGCCTGGGTGCACCTGGGTGGCTCAGTTGGTTGAGCATCTGACTTCATCTCAGATCATGATCTCAAAGCTCATGAGGCTGAGCCCTGCATCCAGCTCACTGTCGTCGGCAAAGAGCCCAATTTAGATCTTCTGTCCCCCCACCCCACCCCGCTCTGTCCCTTTCCTGTTTGCACTCTCTCTCTCAAAAATAAATATTTTTTAAAAAATTGCCGGTATTCCTCCACTTATATTCCATCTCAAAGAAATATCTCCTATATCTGCCAGAGAATATCTACTGTTCTTCTATCTCGTTTTGATGAAATGCTAAAAACAGAATTCCTTACTAAGAAAAAAATTGAAATCTCAATTCCTTCCATATTGTCAAAATGATATCACCCATGGAATTTATCTAAAGTGCCTTAAAGATTATTAAATTCAGATTGTTCAGGGGCACCTGGGTGGCACAGTTGGTTGAGTGTCTGACTCTTGATTTAGGCTCAAGACATGATCCCAGGGTCATGGGATCGAGCCCTGTGTTGGGCTCCATGCTGAGAGCACAGCCTGTTTAAGATTCTCAATCTCTCTCTCTCTCTCTCTCTCTCTCTCTCTCTCTCTCTCTCTCTCTCCCCCCCGCTCACACACTAAAATAAAAAAAAGAAAAATAAATTCAGATTGTTCAACATATATGATGATCCACCAACCCTAATAAAAACTAAGCTGAGCTTTCTATAAATAGCAAAAGCAAGTTCTGTAGTACCCAATTCCAGTGCTAAGAGAGGACAGACCTCTCTGAGTTGCCACTCGGAAGTGCTGTATCAGTGAAAATGCTCCATTTTCAGCTGAATTGTTCTTTGTGAATAACTGACTTTTCTGGGAATTAAAGACACTTTAGTAGGCATGCCTCAGAGTGTACAGCCTGAATCTGTATGGCCTCATTGTGCCAGTAGGACATGCTGGGAGACTGGAAAAATTTAGATTGTCAGAATTCCTGGAGAATCTACTTTCTGGATTCCTTTGGCAGCTAAAGGGCAGAATAAGAGCCAGGGTTAGAACAGTATTCTAGGCATGACTGAATTCATATTCATGCCATTATGTAAAGATCAATTTGTTCTTTATTGCTTAACTAGAGCAGTAATTAGGAAAAGAAAGAATCTCTATAAACCTTATCAGAAGGTATATTAAATAATGCATTGGGATAGCCTTTCTGTATTCATAAGAGGCTTCAAACCTCTTACATTGTATTTAAAATAAACTGAAGTCATTAGTTATGTAAGCATCTATCTGAAAACATTATAGAGCCCATAATGTGTTCTTAGCACAGCCCTGGTGGCTCCTATGTTCCCTGCTATCAAGGGGCTTACAGTTTCATTGGGTAAGTAGCACTGACCCTTCCCTCCCCAAACAAGACTTACATTTGTATAGTGTCCATAATATGTGTATACACCAAAGAAAAGGAGGTCGATGAGTTAGAGAGGCAAGAGAAAAATGATATTCAATGATGAAGATACTATTCTAAAACGCAGACCCCCAAAATATAATGTACCTAGACAGAAGACCAGGAATTTAGAATTTTTTCAAAAAATGGAAATTCACAAATTGGAATAATAATGATAGGTAACATTAACCAACAGTCAGTATTGTGAAGCAGTTAAGACTATGGATTCAGGAACCATATACAGAGATGAAATTTTCAATTATACCATGTAGCCAAATTAAATGGTCTCTCTGTGCCTAAGGTTCATCATTTCTAATATAGGAATAACAGTACCAATTTTATAGAAGAATTATGTGAAAATTAACTGTATTAAAATACATATATAAAATAGTATCTGGCTCAGAATTAAGTGTTCAGAAAATGTGAGTTGTTTTTAATATTAATTGAGCACTTACTTTGTTCCCGTCATGAATTTAAGCAATTTGCATCTTTTATCTCATTCAATATTTACAAAGACCTTATGAGGCTTAGATGAGGAAATAAGAATAAAGAGATAAAGCAAATTTCCAAAGTTATTAAAGTACAAGTGCCTAAAGAAAGACATGGGCCTAGGCCGTTTGAATCCATACTCCATGCTATTAACTGCTATGCTATGCCCAAGCTTTTTAACTGCATCACTTCTTCCTGCCAAGTACCATTTTGTCCTAAGGACAGCATAGCTACAAAATATGAAACAATTAGTTCTTACAGATACAATCATCACTGATGATACTCTCATTCAAAAAAAACAACAACTACTTGTATAGCTAGATTTCTGTTGGTAACATAAATATTCACGTTGCAAACTATCCTACTTTGGGTTAATTCCACACTTGTTTAAATTTATTAAGGGTGTATAGGCTATTATGTAAAAATTGGGGTGTTCCATTTTTGCAAAAGATAAATATTAGTTTATTTAAATATCTACTTATAGCCTATGTTTTATAGAAAAGGAATTCTTAAATGTCTGTCACATTGGAACAAGATTTTGGTCAGAACTCATCAGGATAGAAGTTCACCTAGATAATAGGGGATCACATCCCCTAGCCAAATACATCAGAGGTCATACCCAAGGGAGGCAAAGGAAAGGGTGAGAAGACATATTTTGAAGTCCATATAGGAGCTACAATCAGAAGGTTAGCCAAAGTAGGCAGGAATAGAATCCTACTGAGTCCATGAAAATACCCCATCAACTCTGTTCAGAAACTGGAAGCAGCTGTGAGAACTAAAGAAAAAGGCAAGGTTAGAGGAACTACAGCAGGGTTAATAAATAACCATACAGCAAGAACAAAGCCCCAAATTCTGAACAATATAACATCATATTCTAGCTAAATGATGAGCCTAAGGTCACAGTAAAAGCTATCACTGATTTGACTATCATGGGGAGTAAAGAAGCAAATAGAACCAGTGATCCCAATGGGGCTAAGATGAAATAAAGCAAGTGTCTTCTAATTCCATCTAAGGTATTCTAGTGTGGAAAAATGGGGGGAAAGGATTAAAACACATGGGGAGTATATCTCAATAAAGTGGGAAGCAGTAAACAAAACAATGAAAGCATATGTTGACATATGAGCTCATAAAAAATAAATCATGATGCAGCATTTTCACAAATGTACTGACTTTCAAATAATTAACTTTCAAACAGCCAGTGCGTCTATATGTTATATTTGCAAAAGACCTTTCACATGCCACATTTTTGCTTTTTTTCCACCCATGATGAAATGTTTTAGGCTCTTCCATGATGGCAATGGCTGCCTCTAAGTAATTCAACTTTGGAATCTTCACCACTTCATTTTTGAGCAATAATTGTACAAATAATGATTATTCTGCACTTTGATATATTATTCATTTATAAAATGAGTAAAAAAATAAAATGTTTGGTACTGGAAATTAAACCTTTAGATGTCATGAATTTATTATGCGTGAGAGAAAGATGGAAATACTATAAGGTACGTAAGAAATGCCAAAACTACAGTTTATTTTCTTTTAATTTTTTTAATGTTTATTTATTTTTGAGAGAGAGAGAGAGAGAGAGAGAGAGAGTGCGTGCAAATGTGGAGGGGGGCAGAGAGAGAGAGGGAGACATAGATTCTGAAGCAGGCTCCAGGCTCTGTGCTGTCAGCACAGAGCCCCATGTGGGGCTCGAACTCACGAACTGTGAGATCATGACCTGAGCTGAAGTCAGATGCTTAACCAACTGACCCACCCAGGCGCCCCAAACAAACCTTTAGTTTAATTTGCAAATTAAGGATTTTGTCTTCATTTTCCAGATGAAAAACCCTCAGCCCTTCCTTCTCCACTCATCCCTATCTTGTGGCCCTTTCTCCAACAGACATGCACAATCAAGTTAACTTTCTCATACTCCAGAGACAGTCTGAAATACTTAAAAACCATTATTCATAAAATTTGGGAATGGTCTATAATTCAACCAATGAACATGTACACACGCACACATACACATGTACAGATTATGTCAAAATTACTAACAGTTGCCCCTATTTCCGACTCTGAGTCATAAAAATAACTTTAGACATGAGCTTCAAAATGTATGGTTATCAGTAATAAATTATTCCAGAGTCTCAGTGGTTAGTTTCACAGTATTTCATTAACATAAACTTTCTGTGATCACTTGAATAAGCCTTATAGCTATCTCTACTGTTGGCCTCTCTGAGAATAAAGAGAAACCTAAGATTTTATTAATCTTTTTATGAATTTAATATGAGAAATCATATTTTTCAAATGAATACATAGTAATTACATTCTCAGGTATAATGCCCTCTGTTTTATAAATAGAAAGGAAACTGGTAAAGATGACTAAACACTCAGACCTTGAAACTGAGCTGTGGTAGGAAGTCAGGAGAATTAGATGAACTTGATTCCTCTTGAATCAAATGAATACAACCTTTGAATCCGCTGGTAGAAAGCATAGTATTGTACACCCTTTTAGTTTTAATTCATCTGGAAGTTCTAGGAGTATTTTCTACTCATAGCCAGCCCTTTCCTGTTAGATTGTGTTGAGCCAAAGCCACTGGAGCTAGTTAATACAGTTATAAAGATCTAAATGTTCTAGCCAGTTGAGTCATCCTGCTTGATGAAAAACCAAAGGACTCACGAGCCATTCCTGTTACTGATTCATGATGTAGTTTCTCAATTAGTGAAAACCCAAAGCCACATAGAGTAGTTAATTCTATTACTGATGTTAAAAATTGAATTAAAGGAGAGTTTGAGAAAATTCTTAGTTGTGACTCTTCTGGACCAGAAGGGTAAACCAGAACTTACCCTAGGAATAGAACATATTTATGGCACAGGCATACCTACATTAGAGGTTTCCTAGGAAGCTAAAATTGAGCCCCAACTCAATCATAAGGCTCAGGCTTGCCATTATAATTTGTAATGTATTATAATGTCCTCACTACACTTCTAATGGTGCGAACTAAGATGTGTGTCTATGATTCCCCTTGCTTATTTCTGGTTAAACACCAGACACAAAATCCAAACAGTTTTTAGCAATATCATTATAATATAAATTAAAATAATAGCAGCTAACATTTTTAGAGCTTACTCTATGTCAAATGTTGTTCTAGGAACTTTATGTCTTTGAGAAAAGCACTATTACTAATAAGCTCATTTTACAAAGGAAAAAATATGACACAGGTAAGTAACTTGCCGAAAAGGATGCAATTAGTAAGTTGCAAACCAGGATTTGAATTTAATAAAATTTGGCTCTTGAGATACAATGTCTTACCCACTGTGATATATTGGGTTAAGGACTGCTGCCTTCTTTATACCTCTACCCAAATCAAACACCAACATAGGTGAACTCAGTTTCTAAGGGAAACACTTATCAAAAGCCATGTCTTCCTCAGTTCTACTAGTCTTCATGTCAGCTATTTACCTTTTTAGCTTTCTTCTCCCATGACTAAACCCTAGACATCATTGTCACCTAGAACTTCTGTGCCTCTATAAACCTAACCTAAAAACACTACCGAATCACAGTATCAGCTGATTTCTCTCTCTGTTGCTTATACATTTCTTTAACTGATCCTGATTCTTCTGCTGTTACCCTGTTTATTTCCTTTCTACTGTCTTTCTTTATTCATCATATTCTTTATGGTCCATCACCTCACACTTAATTCCCTCTCATTATTCTGCCAGTAAAACCTTGGCTGTGAACCAATGCAGCCTTCCTCTGATCCTGCACATGGACAACTGAGCACAGCTGAAGCTCTTTACCTCAGACTCTCTAAGCTTATAGTCTTCTGACTTTCCTTCTGTCTGCTTGCTCCTTCTGTCTCCTCTTGAGGGTTTCCTTGACAACTCCTCTCACTGCTCTGTGCATTCTTGAGTCACCTCACCAACTTTTACTATTGTATTTATTAAGGTAGGCTAAAATACTGTAACATGTAGACCACACAACGTAGGGCTCAAACACAATAGAGTTTATTTCTCATATAATAGTCCACAGTGAGTATTTCTGGTAAGTTGGAAGACTTTTTTTCATGGGGAGATTCAAGAACTCAAATGCAACAGTCTTGTGAATCTAATATCCCCTAGGGCCTTGGCATTGTTTGCTCCCATTGAGCTAAAAGGGAAAGAGAACAGGGAGAAGGCATGCCAGCTTCTTAAAAGCTTTGGTTCGGGAACAATACACGTTATATTCACTCATATCCTAATGGTCATCTAGTTACACTGACACACCCCACTGAAAAAGAAACTGAGAAATGTAGTACAAGTTGTCTATCAAAATGAAGACATCAAAATGAATTTCTAATGAACACCCCCAGCAGTATCTATCACACCATACTGATATATTGCTGAATCCAAAATATTTTTCTCCAGCCCATATAGCCAAGTGTTAACTGACCTCTCTATTAGGAGGGTCTCATTAGTATTTCCAACTCAACCTACTTAAAACCAAACTCACTAGCTTACTATGTAAAACTGCTCTTATCATATATTCACCATTTCAATAAATCATACAGCCATAAAACTGGGAGTAATCTTGACTCCTCTCTTTTTCACTTCTTACCCCATAGCTCAGTCTTATCAATTCTGTATCTTTTTTTCCTTCCAGCTTTATTGAGTATAACTGGCAAATAAAATTGCATATAGAGTATACAGCTTCATGATTTGATTTGATAAATGTATACACTGTGAAATGGTTGCCACAAGGAATTTAATTCACACATCTACCACCTCACATACTTAGCTTTTTGTATGTCTGTGTGGTAAGAATGCTTAAGATCTGTTCTGTTAACAAATTTCAAATATACAATACAGTATGATTAACTACAGTCACCATGCTATAATTAGATCCCCAGAATTTATTCATCTAATAGCTGCAAGCTCATGCCCTTTGACCAAACATCTTCCTATTTCTGACATCCCAAGTCCCTGGCAACTATCATTCTATTCTATGTTTCTATGAGTTCACTTTTTTTTTTTTTTTTTGCTACATGCCACATATAAATTAAATAATACAGTGCTTATCTTTCTACCTTTCTGTGTCTGGCTTATTTCACTTAATATAATGTCCTCTAGGTCCATCCATGTTGTTGCAAATGGCAGGATTTTGTTTAAGGCTGAATATTCTGTGTGTGTGTGTGTGTGTGTGTGTGTGTGTGTGTGTACACTAACATTTTATTTATCCATTCATTTGTTGATGGACACTTATGCTATTTCCATATCTTGGCTATTGGGAATAATGATGCAGTGAACATGGGGGTGCTGGATAATTTCAAATGACCTGTGTCTAAATTTGCTGCCTCTTTCTTCCGATTGATCAAGTCTGCTATTGATGCTACTGATGCTCTCTACTGAATTTTCCATTTCATTTGTTGTATTCATCAGCTCCAATATTTCTGTTTTGGTTCCTTTTGATGATTTCTATCTCTTTGTTAAAGTCATTGTTTTGTTCAGGTATTATTTTCTTGAGTTTGTTGAATTGTCAGTTTTTTTTTTTTTTTTTTTTTTTTTTTGTAGCTAACAGAGCTTCCTTAAAACAACTATTTTGAATTCTTTATAGGACAAATTGTATATCTCCAATTCTTTGGGATCAGTCTCTAGGAAATTATTGTGTTCCTTTCATGGTGTCATGTTTGCTTAATTTTTTCCTGTTCCTTGAAGTCTTCTATTGTTGTCTTTGCAGTTCAAAAAGCAATCACCTCCTTTAGTCTTTGCTGACTGGCTTCAGGAAAGAAATGCTTTTAACATAATTTCTACCAGGGATTCTGAGGCCTCTTGGATCTCTTCTAAGAATGCGCCTGCACCACACTTCTTGTTCTCTTTTTGAGGGCAATTCTTATGAATGTATGCATTTTCCCAATCCCACAAAACCAGGCTTAGTGATAAGAGCCTCCTATTTGTTTGTCCTAGGACACTGCCCGGAAATGCTCATTTGTATGCTTTTTCCCCAGTTCCACAGTGTCAGATCAGCTTCCTTCTCATGCTCACTAGGCATCTGCAAAGGCTTGTACTTGCTGTCCACATGGGTTCATGTAGGAAGCTGGTCATGTTGGGAGTGTACAGGTGAGGTGCAGGGACCACTGGAGGTGTCCATGGGCCAGTTGGGAGCGTGACAGGTGAGGTACCTCAGCAGCTTATGCGCAGCTTTCCTGAAGGAGTTTGCAATTGGTTTAGTAGGATCCACATTCCTTAGATGATTTCTAAGTGTTGACTGTTGTGCTGAAAGCCTCTGCCAGACCCTCCATCATGTAGAAAATCTGAGTACATTGCATGGGGGTGAAAAATAAGTGGGTCTCTTCAGCAGTGTCCCATACAGCTGAGGAAGCTGGGTACTCACTCACTTAGTGCACTCTCACTTTCCATCGTGGGAGAAACTGGGGGGCCAAGGGAGTGTCTCTTGGCACTAAGCTGTGCCTCCTCAGTGGTAGGGTGATGTGAGTAAAGTGAAAATGTTCTTAACCTCTTTAATGCATCTAGTGTCAGATTTTTTTCTCTAACGGGTTGCTGGAACTTCTCCACTAGACCCCCAGACTCTCACAAAGGTACTCTAATCTGTGGGTGATTGTCAAAATCAATGTTTTGTGGAAAGATTATGGTACAAAACTTATTTTGCCATCTTGCTGATGCCACTCCGTAATTCTACCTCTTCACCAATGCTGTGCTCACTCTACAGCTGAAGTATTATCATAGTTTCCTGATTCTCTGATTTAGTCACTCCCTATTTTACCTGTCCTATTCCAAATTACCTAACATACCAATATGATTATGCTACTTACAAGCTTAACTGTCATTAACGGTTCCACTTCTGAGGATAAAATACAGACTTCTTAGTCCTGAACCCTTATTAATCCTCTCAGAACTTCAGTTAGCTAACTTTTCACCAGATTGTAAAGAACCAGGTCTAATTTGCTTACCTTTGTATCACCAGAACTTACTACCACAGGTAGCTTAATAAATACTTGTTAAATAAATGAATGAAAGATCTTCAGAATGCTTTCTCTGACTTTCATGTCCTGATTAGTTCACTCATCATTTGTCTGTATTTCCATAGCAGCTCCTGTCTACTCTTCTAATAGTACTTATCACATACACTTATCTGTTTGACTTCCATACTTGAGCTTTTTTTTTGGGGGGGGGTAACAATTTTTTTCTTTTTTAATATAATTTATTGTCAAGTTGGTTTCCATACAACATCCAGTGCTCATCCCAACAAATGCCCTCCTCCCTGCCCATCACCTACTTTCCCCTCTCCCCTACCTCCCATCTACCCTTAGTTTGTTCTCAGTCCTTAAGAGTCTCTTACGATTTGCCTCCCTCCCTCTCTGTAACTTTTTTTTTCCCCCTTAGCCTCCCCCATGGCCTTCTGTTAAGTTCTTCAAGATCCACATATAAGTGAAAACATATGGTACCTGTCTTTCTCTGCCTGGCTTATTTCACTCAGCATAATACCCTCCAGTTCCATCCACATTGCTGCAAATGGCCAGATTTCATTCTTTCTCATTATTTGCAAATGGCATACTTGAGCTTTAAGTTCCTCAAGAGCAGATACAGTGTCATTTATTATTTTGTTTCTAATTATATAATGGTTCTCTACATACAGTAGATTCTCAGGTGTTGAGTAGATGAATGAATGGACAATTGTTTCAGCTAACAGTCAGAAAGTAAATCTAGGATGTTTTCTAGGAGGTGAATATTGCTTATAACTGATTTTTGTTTGGTTAGAAAGAGACTCTTATTTATAAGAATTGCAAGGGACATCAATTCTCATGAAAAAAGCTAATTACCCTAGGAATTGCACTTCCCGGGGGGGTGGTGCAGATGGTGAGAGTCATGTGTAATGATTCTGTGTGGAAGTAATATGATGCAGAGAAGGTCTAAATGAATGGGGAATAGCATAATTTCAGGGATGCTGCATATGGTTGGCAGGTGGTACATAGCAAAATTCCAGAGGTAGTTTTTCAGATAGATAATGGCATGAACATAGATATGTGGAACTACATAGTTTGAGTGTCCTGATGGTGAAGAGCTCTATGGAGAAAATGAAAGATTCTTAAAGTTATGGATGAGAAATTATGGAGAAAGAGATATCTAGAGTATTTTTAGGAATTCTTATTACATGATGTACTGTGTAAAATTCTTGTGACACTCTTCAGGATACAGTAAAATTCTACAATATTCTTCACAGCTTTAAGAACCAGACAAATAATCCTTTAAATGGACATATTGACAATGGGCTATGAGAGCTCTGGGGTTTATTTAGGTAACACTTGCCTAGACAATTAAACATTTGAATAATTGCTACCAGGGTAGTTTGAAAAGTCATGTTTTTTATTCTTAAAAATTTTTATAAATATAGCCTTATTAGAAAAACTCTACATATAATGCTTTGATCATCCATTTATTTATTTACAAGGCAGGATATTTGATGTTTGAGAGATCAGATGGTAGATTAGAGATGGTTATGTTACTAAAGAATTTTATAATCAATTGGGGGAGATTCCACATTACCACATAACATTACCATATTATAATTTAGATCAGGATCGGTACCATAGGGGATGAATAAACCAAGATTATGGGAATTCAGCAGAAGGAAAAAAAGTTGTTATGGCCAGAGTGAGGAAGTTTAATGAAGGAGATACTATCTGAGCTTTATTTTAATGAATGGATGGAATTAGGGCAGGCAGAAATAGGAGAGGAGTACAGTTTAGGATTCCTGACTCCATCCACCACAGGGAGTGTCCATCACAGGAAGTGAAAACTAACCTCCATTGAGATCTTAATACCTTTTTCTTTTTTTACCACCAAAAATCAGCTATTCTCTCATCGACCTCATGCCAACATCTAGCTGCTGAATGATCCAAAATACAGGATACAAAATATAGAATAAGATCCAAATTTTCCAAAATATAGTATAGGAAATCAGAGAAATGTTTAAGACACTGATTATCCAGGGCTTAGGGAACTGAAATAAAAATGAGTTTGCCTTGGATTAGTAATATAGAAACATTAAATAAAAGTTACTCTAAAAAAGAAGAAATACAGAAAAATGCATTGGAATATGTTTTATCTATTGTATCTTTAAATCATATCATCAGAAGTGGAATGAAATAAATCATAGAGTACCTTGAGGCAAGAAAAATAAAGAAAATGATAAAATTGTTGTAAAATAATTCCTTTGGCTTACAATTCCAACTGGAAAATAAGCACTTGAGCCAATAAAATCCAGTAGTATCTTCTTAAGTATAGGAAGGCATAAAGAAGCCCAGATGTATGATAACATTTGTTCACAGTGCTGTAAAGAGATTTCACCTCAACAAAAGGTAAACACACACACACACACACCCCTAAAAAATGAGAGATCCAACAGCCAGACTGAAAGAATGAGAGCTATTTTCCATTATTTAAAGGAAAATATAGGCAAATTAAAACATTACCAGAATGAATCAATATTGCATGTTTTATAGAATGCATATATATTCTGTTGGCTGATACCATTAAAGTGTTCCACAGGAATGATGGGAAATGGAGATCATGGGTCTAACACAAAGATCATTTGAAATATTATGTAGTTACTTATTTCGACTCATCCATGTATTAAATATTTTCCAGAGTGTTGACCAACTAGCAAAACTTATTGAACTAAGTGCCTTATTCATTCTAGGGTACCTCTTTACTGACTGCAGAGTAGTGAGGAAGGAATAGCCAGGAGGCAATAATCAACCTAAGATATTCTTGAAGGCACATTACCATTTTTTTTTTTTTTGCACTTTGAAAATAAGGGTTATGCAGAGTTATAAGATATTCTGGGTCTAAGCAGTTACAGAGAAGCCTTTCATATTCTTTGAAAATTGTAAATAAATCACTCTACAACCCCTGTCTGAGAAAAGCATGGGTGCTTGTAAAAACGACGATGTGCATCCATTAGTGAGAAAAACAAGGTAGCAGAAGTCTAGAGCCATTCTGAGTTTAGTTTGTTTTCAAGTATCCCCCTTTTGAAATCAGCTTTAGTGAAGTATGATTTACATAAATACAGTTTTAAAGTATATAGTCAAGTGCCCTGAAAAATGTGAAGTCTTCTGAGCAAGTGCTTTTAAACACTAACCATGTACAATTAGTGGCTCTAAGTTTATACTGATAGCAATAGCATGAAAGAGAACTGAAATGTATTGAACACCTAATTCTTCTCTTATGGCTTCACATTTATTAGTTCACATCCTAAGAACAATTTTCTGGAAGAGATTATTATTCTCATTTTAATTAGTTTTAAAAATGGGGTCACAGAATACATGAATAACTTGTCCAAATTACCCAGATAGTAAGGTGGGATGGAGCATGATCTCAATCCAGACCTATCTAGCTTCAAGACCATTGTTTCTTTGTTTATGCCATATTACCCGCTGATGCACCCTGGTCACCACATTCATGCAAACACATTCTCCCCAGTTCTCATAGGAGCCGAATTTTCAAAGAGTTTAAGCAAGGAGTGAGCACGGGACCACAGTGATTTCTTGGTGAAGGAGCTTAGGAAAAAGGAATACGGAAGAATGGAACTAAGAATGTGGCGCTGCCTGTGAATGGTTGGTCCAGGAGGTGACAGCGCATTAGGAGTGATGTGTAGCAGAGAAGGCTGTGGTGGGGATAGCTTTTATTCACTAAATTTAATTGAGATAGAACTAGGCTTTCTGAGCCTGCTAGTGAGTGCATAAAGGAGCAGAATTTTCAAGGACTTTAACTCCTTGAGACACAGAAGGAAAGTGGAAGCATGTTCAAGTCTTTCTTATGTTAGTACTAAGCAGACGACTGTACCAGAAATGGAAAAATAGATATCAAAAAGATGAGCTGAATCCATTCTCCTTAACCCATTACTCAATCATCCTATGCCAATGGAAAATGAGTTACAGTAATATGTCAAAAATATTTAAAAATATAAAACAGACATTAGAGTATAGAGAGGTATGAATGCTTCCATTTTTAATGTGAATCTTGGACTTATGAAGATATTAAACATGTATCTGCAAATGAATTTGGATTTCTTTCTTCCTAGTTACATTTTATATTAAGTGGTACCAAATGTCTCTAGCAGCTTTCAGCTAATTTTATATTATAGGCTGAATTAATAAGTGCATGACATGGCCACATGGGTAGTTATATAGTTAGTAATAGAATACTATGAATTTGGATCAAGAGACCTTGATTTTATTCTATCATTTGCTGACCTAATATGCAGTGGATTATCATCCATCTAAAATTACATGAAAAGCTCAAGCCTTTAGTTGTATTCAATTTCCAGGATTTTTTTTCTCAATTTTAGATTTAATGGAAACCTAAATTTGAGGTCTTCAATGAAGACAAGCATAATATGATGTTGCATATCTTACTATCTGAGCACTAACCATTTTAGCTACTTCCTACGCTCAGATAACTATATTTGTCTCCAATTTATATTCAAATGACACTCCTATGTCTGCCTATCTTCACCTATATAATACAACATGGACTGTCAAAAATACTCAGTTGATTTCAACTAGAAGTAAAATTATCCCTGTTTTCAGATTATATGAGCTTACATATAGAAAACTCTAAAGATTCTACCAAAAAATTATTAGAACTAATCAACAGGTTCAGGAAAATTATAGAATACAAAATCAATTCACAAAATGCAGTTGCATTTCTACACCCTAATAACAAACTACCCGAAAATTAAGAAAACAATCTCATTTATAATAGTATCAAGAAGAATAAAATACTTGGGAATAAATTTATTTAGCAAGGTGAAAAACTTGTACACTGAAAGACAATACATCAATGAAAGAAACTAAAGAAGATGCAAATAAATGGAAAGCTATTCCATTTTCATAGGCTGGAAGACTTAATATACTTTGTTAAAACATTAACACTACCTAAAATGATTTACAGATTCAATGCTATCTTCATTAAAACCCTGATGGTATTCTTGATTATGAATGAATATCCAAAATATATATATGGAATGACAAATCAATGACCAAAAAATACAAATAATCCAAGTAAAAATGGGCAAAGACTTAAACAGACATTTCTCCAAAGAAGACAAAAAGACAACAAGTAAATAAAAAAGATGCTCAACATCACTTACCATCAGGGAAATGCAAATCAAAACCACCAGATATCACACTTCACACTTGCTAGGATGGCTATAATAATTTTTTTTTTAAAGATTACAAGTGTTAGCAAGGATATGGAGAAAGGAAACCTTTGTACACTGTGGGCACCTCTAATGGTTTAGTCACTACAGAAAACAGTATAGAGTTTCCTCAAAAAATTAAAGATAGAATGACCATATGATCAAGCAATCCCACTTCTGAGTATGCAACCAAAAGAACTGAAATCAAAATCTTGAAGAAATATCTGCACTCGCACCTTCTATGCAGAATTTTTCACAATAGCCAAAATACGGAAATGACCAAAGCACCCACTGATGGATGACTGGATAAAGAACTGTGATTTATACATACAATGGAATATTATTCAGCATTAAGAAAAAAATGAAATGCTACCATATGTGACAATATAGAGGAACCTTGAGGACACCATTCCAAGTGAAATAAGCCAGATACAGAAAGACAAATACTGCGTGATTCCATCTAGATACCTGAGGTATTAAAAAGAGTCAAACTCACAGAGAATAGAATGGTGGTTGCCAGGGGCTGAGGGGAAGGGGAAATGAGAATTCATAAAACAAGTTCTAGAGATTTGTTGGAAAACATAGTGTCTAAAGTTAACAATACTGCATTGCAAACTTAGAAGTTTGAGTGTAGATCTCATATTAAGTGTTTTTCCTACAATAAAAAAAATTAAAAAGAAACATAGTGTTCTTAGTATAAATTAAAAAATCCAACTCTTTTATAAAACTAAGCATGCAGGGACCATATGATCTAGAAATTACATTCTTGGACATTTATCCCAAATAAATAAAAAACTATGTGTATACACGTACACACACACACACACACTGTACAAGAATGTTGACTGCAGCTTTATTTGTAATAGCCTGAACCTGGAATTTAAAAAGGTGCCTTTCAGCAGGTAAAAAGCTGTAGTACATTCAAACCATGCACTATTACTCAGCTATTAAAAGAAACATGCAATAACTTGATGACCCTCCAGGGAATTATGCTGACTAGAAAAAAGAAATCTCAGAGGGCTACATACCATGATTCCATTTATATAATATTTTGAAATGATACCATTTTAGAAATGAAGGACAGATTAGTGGATGGCAGGGTTTGTGGCTGCATGGTGGACAGAAGGAAGGTAGTGGATTATTTAAGGACATACATGGGATTTCGGGGTATAGAAACTGTTCAGTATCTTTACTCTGGTAGTGGATATACAAAGTTATGCAGGTGATAAAACTATATATAACTTAATACACTTGCACATGTGCACACACATCAGTAAAACTGGGAAAATCTGAATAAAATCAGTGTATCATTATCCTGGTGTGATATTATACTATGGTTACAGTTATATAGTATTGTACAACTAGCTGTAGTGCTATAATTATAAAGTATCATTATCCTGCCTGTGATACTTTTTTTTTTTTAATTTTTTTTTCAACGTTTATTTATTTTTGCGACAGAGAGAGACAGAGCATGAACGGGGGAGGGGCAGAGAGAGAGGGAGACACAGAATTGGAAACAGGCTCCAGGCTCTGAGCCATCAGCCCAGAGCCTGACGCGGGGCTCGAACTCCCGGACCGCGAGATCGTGACCTGGCTGAATTCGGACGCTTAACCGACTGCACCACCCAGGCGCCCCTACTTTTTTTTAATGGTCATTTGTTTTTAAGAGAGAGAGAGAGACAGACAGACAGACATAGTGGGAGTGGGGAAGGGGCAGAGAGAGAGGGAGACACAGAGTCCAAGACAGGCTCCAGGCTCTGAGCTGTGAACACAGAGTCCCACCCAGGGCTCGAACTCATGGACTGTGAGATCATGACCTGAGTCAAAGTCAGATCCTCACCAACTGAGCCACCCAGGTGCCCCATCCTGCTTGTGATATTATATTCTAGATACATAGTGTCACAGAACCAGCTATAGTTACATACTGTCATTATCCTGGTTGTGATATTATACCATAGTTTTGCAAATGCTATCATTGGGGAAACAGAATCTCTGCATTACTTCTTACAATTGTATGTAATGCTACAATTATTAAATAAAAATTTCTTTAAAAATATATTTTTCTAAAAAAATGTTACAAAAATGTATTAAACATATTTCAGGGGCACCTGGGTGGCTCAGTCAGTTAATTGTTCGACTTCAGCTCAGGTCATGATCTCACAGTTGGTGAGTTTGAGCCCCGCATTGGGCTCTATGCTGACAGCTCGGAGCCTGGAGCCTGCTTCAGATTCAGCCTGCTCTGTCTCTCTCTGTCTCAAAAATAAATAAAAACATTTAAAAAAATAAAAAAAAACATATTTCAAACACATGCAAACATATGACACAGGTAAAGAAATCTTTAGCTCTTCATATGCCTAATAGGTAAATTGAAAAACACCAAGTAATTGTGATGATACCTAAATCGCCAAATCAAGTCAAGTGTGCTAGTCATTTTTCTTACTGTGTCGTAGAGTAGGTTTAAAGAGTTAGCTTCTGCCCAAGTATCAGAGCTTTAATATGAGGGATACAAAACTTCAAGAATAACATTTAAGATGAATTGCCCTGCAGCCATAGCACTAAGCATTTAGCAGTGACATGGGATGTTGTTACATTAGGTCTTTAAAATTTCCAATAAGCCCCTTTACAACAGAAAGAATCTCTCAAACTACATTATTTAACTTTCAACACAATAAAAGCTTAGCAATTAGAAATAAATCTTCCAGTCAAAACAGAAGAACATAGGGGAAGGGTAGGTAAAATAAAATAAGATAAAAACAAATAGGGAGCCAAACATAAGAGACTCTTAACTATAGAGAACAAACAGGGTTGATGCAGGGAGGGAGGTGGGGAATGGGCTAGATGGGTGATGGACATTAAGGAGGACACTCCTTGGGATGAGCACTGGGTGTCATATGTAAGTGATGAATCACTGAATTCTACTCCTGAAACCAATACTGCACTATATGTTAACTAACTTGAATTTAAATAAAATCTTGGAAGAAAAAAAGTCTACTCAAAATTTGAGGATCTTGAGGGTTGTCAGAGATCAGCTCTAATTTAAAACAAAAAAATAAGGCATGCTATTCACCAAAAGATCTTTTAAAATATATAATAACTGCACTTCCAAGCTTCTTAGTTTGTGGCATTATTTCAGGCCTTCATGACCACAGAAAATGGTACATAAAATGCCTTTCATAAAGTGGCCACTGAAGAACTGCTAAATGTCTTTTTTTTTTTTTCTTAAACTCCAATCTGCCAATCAACGAAGATGAAAACAGAAGTGGAATATGCTTCTCCCAGAAAGAAGGGGAGTGATTGGTGTCAGGGAGTAACTTAAATGCGCCTTGTTTTTTATTTTTTATTTTATTAAAAAAAATTTTTAATGTTTATTTCTGAGAGAGAGAGAGACAGAGCATGAGATGGGGAGACACAGAATCCAAAGGAGGGTCCAGGCTCAGAACTGTCAGCACAGAGCCTAACCTGGAGCTCGAACTCACAAATCACAAGATCATGACCCAAACTGAAGTCTGATGCTTAACCAACTGAGCCATCCAGATGTCCCAAATGCACCTTGTTTTTAAAAGAACAGTTCAGTTGAAAGCTGAAGAGCCCCGGTAATAACAAGTCCTTATGCTCTAGCACTGTTGCTTGGCTGCTGAAGAAGCTACATAACAAGACACATCCGGTTCAAAGGCAGTGCCTTCTCAACAAAAATTTCCATTAAAAAATTCAGTCCTCTTGTTTAACAAGTCTGCTGACACATCTGCTGACCTGTCCTAACTACATTAACTATAAGCCATATTCACCCCTGCCCCTGTTCCTACCCCTAGTCTTCCCTTCAAACAAATGTGTCCTTTCATCACAGACAAGCTTTGAAAATTTTGTTTTTCTTGATACAGATTGCTTTGCTCTGTCAAACTGTAAATCAACTTAAAACAAAGCACCATCTTTTAACCTGGATTTCACATCCATGACTTATTTTTGCCTAACGGAATATTCAAATGCTGCATGGATTATGTAGATCATGGCCATTAATTTTACCTGTCAAATATTCTAGCGGTTAGAATTTGTGTGGAAGAAAAAAAAAATTCCTGAACATTGTTTTCTACTGTATTGCATATTTTGTGAGTTTAGTAATTAAGCTCTATCCAGGTTGCTATAAACACTTCTTTTCAAATATAACCCTCCAAAAGAAAGATAATGATCAAAGGGGGTGAAAGGCAGGCTTTTCCCAACTGTTCACCGAACCCATCTCCAGGTTTATTAATGTGATACACATTTTCACATATCACTGTGAGTGAAAAGTTCTCATAATATTAAATAACAATGGTCACTCTAGGTGTTTTCCCTGGCTTCACAATAAAGCAGTGTCCTTACTGATATTAAATCCGCCCTCCCCCCACCCTGCCATATACAAGTCTCTGAAGAAGTGGACAGTCTTGGTTCTAGAATGATTCTGAAATGATGTCATTAAAGTTAACCTACAAGCCTCAGCAGCTGTGATTCTGATGATTCAGAAAAGAAATGTGAATACAAGTAAATACTAGAGAAATCACAGACCTGGATTTTACAGTCTCCTAGCCTGATGAGCTTTTCCAGAGGATGTGGAAACTGCAAACCGAAATATTTATTGAAGGGAAGGGCCACATTCAGCTGGAGAGACTCTAAAAGAATATCAGTTAATTTGAAACAAATCTTCTCAAAGAAAGAGCCTCCATGCCTTCAGCCAACCCTATTACTAAAAGTGGTATTTAAAATACTTCAACTAGGTTTGCATTTATGAGGATGTCCTTGTTAAACTACAAGGTGTGCTCCTTCCTATGCAAATTGTAAATTCTGTTGTATATGGTGGAACATGAAAACTGGAAGAAAATAGTTTTTTTCAATAATCTTCCACTTTTATTATAGAATTAGATGTAAACTTTTACTTTTGAAAGAGCAATACTTTTGAAAGAGCATTGCATTGAGCCTCTTTCCATCCTGATAAAAAGGGAGAAACTATTTTATCCCTTTCTTCTATACAAAGAATTTATCATTTCCAATACTGCTATAGCTTCAAATCTGAGCCCAAGTGACCTACACTGTAGTGCTGGGTTGTTCAACATTAGACATTTCTTGCTGCACGTTGGTTCATCTAAAAAAAAAAAAAAAAAAAAAAAAACACCAACAGTGTTCCCATTTTCTGTTGTGGTAATTGTGTGGGTAACAGATGGTAGAACTTGTCTTGGCCTATAGTGGGATTGACAACCACCTCTGAAAATATAGCATCCTGTGATGTAAGCAGAGTTCATATAGTGCTTTTCCTAGAACAACCTGAGATTGGAAGATTACCAAATAAAGCACCCATGGAGTAAACAAAGTTTCTCCTTTTTATGGCTTTAATTAGGTTATAAAATATATCAGCTTCTGTCAACACAAAGTAAAGTTAGACAATGTTAGAAATCCTTACCTGGAACGAAAGAACTCTCTGTCCATAGAGTCTCTGCGAGGTCTACTGGTGGCTGCTCCAAGAATGCCAATAAGTCTGTTGATTTGCTTATTCAGTTTATCTTCAAGAAGATATACGACCAACACATATGCACCCCAAAATGGCATCATGAATTGGAACTAACAGAATCCTTCTGGTATAGCCTAACAAGAACAAGCATTTGGGTCTTTAGGCATCCACTTATGCTGTAGAGTCTTAGGCTCTTATTAATGAATGCATGTGTCTGGATTTCAAATCCACCCTTAAAGGTATTAGGGAAGCAGCTTCTATTGCTAATTCTTAAAAGTTCTGTTGCTGTTTTCATCATTTTGTTGTTTTAAATACACTGTAGCAAACAATGAAAAATTTGGGGTGCAAATAAGGTGGTTCTGTGTTTTCTTTTCCTTCCCTAGGGGTCTGGTGGTCCTCTTCAGATTAAACTCCTGAGAATTCAGGTGTTTTAGCCACCAGTGCAGGTCCAGCATCTATACAGTGCCCCATATCTAGACAGCATGCAATCAGTTCTAGCTGAATTGTGAGTTTCTTTGGGGAGGTTTCATTTTGTTTATTTCATTTTGTTCCTTCACTTTCATTAGAAGTCCTATTTCAGACTCTGCCTGCTGGTGGCTCTCTTTTCATTGCCCATGATGACAAGGATTTTAAGATACAGAAGATGAAAGTGACTCTGTCAGGGTCACCAGTTATCTTGGCAGAAATGATGCCATTTGTCAGCCTCTCTCTTCATGAGTATTTGAGTGGTGATCTTCAGGATATCTTTAGTTAGTAAACTATTTTCATAAATAAAAGCAACAAAAATCATTATGAGCCAGAATAACATCTTGGCTGCCTGAGCAGTCTAGTCCCCAGAAGCAGGCTGGACATAGGAAATTGATTCAGTACTTCTGGATATATCCTTTAGCAGTGTTTTTTGCCTAGCCTCACCTAAATTCTTCCCAACTGGACCTAAAATATGTTAAAATTGCAGAATATACTTGACTCATGCCATTTTTCCATTTTTCCATCTGGCTTTTAAAAACTGCATTTGGGAGGAACATCTGTTATTACACATCTGAATCTTTTACAGTTAGATCATCAGATCACTGTTGGGATGTTTTCTTTCTTGGACTCATCTTCTGTCCTGGGAACTCTTACAGCTTTTATAATCAGCTATATAAGCTATTCTGCTGAAAGCTTCACTCTGCCAAGGGTAAATGAACTGGGCCTACAAAGTTTGGTGCTTAATTAAAAATTTTTTTAGCTCATGAGTTATTGCAGGTTCTAAACTTAGCAAATGTCTTTCTTGAAACCCAATATGAATATTAATGTGAGACAGACTTGGAATGCCAAAGCAATTGAGGGTAGATCAGGTACTTTATAGACACTGGAAAATTTGAATGCATAACTGTTGAGCTATGAAATGCCTTTACATAAATTTCTTGCCAGAGTCTTTTATTAAAAGGAAAAAGCATTTATATCTGCATTGGCTAAATCCCATATGGGCTATGGTGTCCATTTTTGGGACACATCCAAAGAGTGGCTTTATCTGATCCAAATAATAAGGACGTATAAGGGGAGACTATATTGAGAACAATTTAATATTATATAATAAACCTCATTTAACAATTATTTATTAAGACTCTTCTATGATAGGGGCTGATTAAAAAAAATAGTAAAAATGATTCCTGCCTTCTATAAGCTATATTCAGAAGGGGAAAACAGACATTAAGTGATCATACAAATACATCATTGTGAATAGTGATACTTATATGGCAAAGCTTGCTAGGTAATTAATTACCCTCTTTACATCTTCTGTGTATTCCTATGTGACAGTTGCCTATACTGGCAGGGCAGCAATATACTCAGTTTCAAAAACTATATTTCCTTTAGTTTGTACAGAAGGATGGTAGAAAGACTTCCTCACAGAGAGGGATGATGAAACCAGTATATGGAAATCACTGGGTGTGGTGTTTGTTTGTTTGTTTTTTAAGTGGAATGATGGGAGGCTTCTGATCTTACCCCTTCTCCTGCTACCCGGAATAGGAACATGAAGGCTAGTGGCATAGGGGCCATTCTGTGCTAATGTGTTGACAGGAGGATGGATGGCACTCACTAAGGATGACATCCCTGAATAAAAGGCACCTGGGTCCCTGATGGCCATGAAACTGCCTTGCCTGCTCTGAAGTGCTTACTTCAGACTTCTTCAATGTAAGGAAAAAATAAAACTTTTTAAACCACCCTTGTTTAAAATTTTTTAAATAATTCACTTTAGAACCTGTGAATGTGACATTACTTGGAAATGAGATCTTTGCATATTTAGTCAACTTAAGATGCACTCTAAATCAAATAGGGCTGGTGCCCTTATAAAAGGAGGATATGGGCAGAGAGACTAGAGGGAAAAATGACCATGGCAAGACACAGGCAGAGATTGGAGTTAGACTGCCACAGGCCCCAAATCACCAAAGACTGCTGGCAACCAACAGAAGATAGAAGGGGCATGGAAAAATTCTTCCCTAGAGCTTTTGAGGGGAGCATGGCTCTGCCCACACTTTTATTTCTAACTCCAGAATTGTGAGAAAAAAAAAATTTCTGTTGCTTGAAGTCACTTACTTTGTGGTAATTTGGTACCATAGTCCTAGTAAACTAAAACACCAAGAATAAAATTTCACTTACAACGATAAAGGGGTTAAAACAACCAAGAGAACATAATAATCCCACATTATCATACATCACATAAGAGATACAAAATACATGAAACAAAAAGCGACATGAACTAAAACATGAACTAAAGGAGAAGTAAACAAATCTATCATACTCAAGGACTCCTCATCATCCAAAATGGCTGCTGAAACTCCAGTCATCACCTCCAAGATTTGGACAGGAAGAAAAAGGAGGCAGAAAAAAGACAAAGGATGTTTCTCCCAACATAGTCAGCACCCTTTAAGTACCTTTCCCAGAATTCTCACCCAAAACTTCTGCTTATATCTCATATCTCATTGAACATCCCTAAATGGATGAGAGACTAGGAAATTTAGTCTTGGCTTCCTAGGTATCAGGATTCTGCTGATTCAGAAAACAGGGAGACTAAATGGTGGAGTGGCAACTAGCAGTGTTTTTCCATGTATGGAAGGAGGTAAAGCCTCATGTTTAAGCATGGTGCCTCAACAGTCAGATTACTTAGTTTAACATCTGGCTCTGCCACCTACTAGTTGTATGATCTATAGCATGATATATAACGTGCCTAAGTCTCAGCGTTCCCATCTGTAATTTTAAATAAATAAATAGATGTGTGTGTGCATGTGTTTGTGTGTGTGTGTGTGTGTGTGTGTGTGTACATCTCAAAGGGCTGTTTAGGAAATTAAATAAAAATATGCATGCACAAAAAAATCAGCCACATTTTTGTATACTAGCAACCACTCTGGAAAACAGCTTAACATTAGCTAATAAATATGTTTGCACCTTATATCTGAGCAATTACTCTCTTAGGTATTTATCTAAAAAAGTCTGTGTACTAAGAAACCCATATACAAATTTTCATAGCATACTCATAATAGCCTAAAACCAGAAACTATCCAACTGCCCTAAACAGTAGAATACATTAAAAAAAAAAACAAACAAACAGTGGTGTAGGGGTGCTTGGGTGGCATCTGATTCTGGACTTTGTTTTTTTGTTGTTGTTGTTGTTGTTTTTAATTTATATATGAAATTTATTGTCAAATTGGTTTCCATACAACACCCAGTGCTCATCCCAAAAGGTGCCCTCCTCAATACCCATCACCCACCCTCTCCTCCCTCCCACCCCCCATCAACCCTTAGTTTGTTCTCAGTTCTCAACAGTCTCTTGTGCTTTGGCTCTCTCCCACTCTAACCTCTTTTTTTTTTTTTTTTCCTTCCCCTCCCCCATGGGTTCCTGTTAAGTTTCTCAGGATCCACATAAGAGTGAAACCATATGGTATCTGTCTTTCTCTGTATGGCTTATTTCACTTAGCATCACACTCTCCAGTTCCATCCACGTTGCTACAAAAGGCCATATTTCATTTTTTCTCATTGATTCTGGACTTTGGCTCAGGTCACGATCTCACAGTTCGTGTGATTGAGCCCTGTGTTGGGCTCTGTGCTGACAGTGCGGAATTTTCTGTCTGTCTGTCTCTCTCTCTCTCTCTCTCTCAAAAATAAATGAGCATTTTTTAAAACAGTGGTAAAGTAAATTGGATATTATACCACAATGAAAATTAATGCCTTCTAACTGTACTCAGTAACATTAATGAATCTTCTAAAGAAATTTCTAAAAATTTAAAAATAGGCACAACCAAATTATAGTGTTGTAAGTAAGGATGATGGTTACCTTTTATAGTAATTTAGGGAAGAATTAAAGGTTTCCCAAATACTGACCATGTACTATTTCTTGATTTGTGTGGGAACTACACAAATATTATTTTGGGATTACTCAGTGAGTCATGCATTTATATATTTTTTACTTTATATGTATCAATTTGCATGACTATGTAGTTAGTGTTCCAAACTCATATACCTTGATAGTAAAACTAGGTACATACTATTACATGAGGACAACAGTCATAACCCAGTACTGTCCTAGCAAACCAGAAGATATGATCACCTTTGTGATAGGTAATAGTAAAGAAGTTTTTGAAAGAAAGGATGGAGGAAAGGAAGGAAGGCAAGGAAAATAAAAAGAGCAAGAAGAGGAATAGAAGGAAAGAAAGGGAAGGAACAGACAGGAGGAAAGAAAGAAAGGGAAAGAAGGAAGGGAGGGAGGAAAAAGAGAGAGAATAAAAGGAGGTGGCCCTGATCTAGATCACAATTCTACTCCTACTTCAAAATCCTAGAGTAGAGTGTAAGGAGGAATAACAAAACAGATCCCAGCCCTCTCTCTCCAAGACAAGCTTTGCCTTGGTGGCAGAGACAGAACACAGAGGAAGTTTTAAGAAGAATGTGAAATTAAAAGTTTAAAATTGCTTAACCAAGATGTTAAACAATTTTCTCACATGTCCTTAAAGGTTGTGCGCCTTTCAGAAAGAGATAAGTGGCCTCACAAACCTGGGAGATGTTGGGGGGAAAGGTAACCTATTTCCATGTATATACACCTTCAAGTTGAAAGTGCTCAATAAAAGGACTATGGTGTCTCCTTTGTTGAGGAGGTATTGGTTCTCATCGATGCTTGGCTGGGTGCTATGCACATACTGACCTTTGCTGAGGAGCACAGACATCCATCATGAATTTCAGTCATGTGCCTCTAACCCTATGAAATCCTCCCAGGTCTCACCCAGCCTCTGGCCATGAGGTCATGTATGCTACTCTGCTCCCTCACTGATCTCACCACGAGATTCTTCACAGACACTAGTTCTCCCTTAGCCCTTTTGCTTGCATCCCAGGAACACAGAAAAGATTTCACTTTCCTGTCTTTCTGAGGCAGGAGGAGACTCCTACACAAGCAAGGTCTCATTCTTCTCTAAAAACATGGTAGCCTTTTGATCATCCTTGTGCCAAGATGTGAGAGACTTTTGGGGTGCCTGGGTTGCTCAGTCAGTTAAGTGTCCAACCTCGGCTCAGGTCATGATTTCACAGTTCTTGAGTTAGAGCTCTGTGTCAGGCTCTGTGCTCCAGCTGGGAGCCTGGAGCCTGCTTCAGATTCTTTGTCTCCCTCTCTCTCTGCCCCTCCCTCACGCGTGCGCTCTCTCTGTCTCTCTCTCTCTCTTAAAAATAAACACACACACACCCCAAAAAAGATGTGAGAGACTTTGGTGAGGCCTCTTTTTACCAGAGATGCATTGAGCCTGGAGAGACATGGGTCTCTCCCCTCTCAGATCCTCAACTTTTAGGGTTTCTTTTCCTCATGTGTCCCCTTCCATCAGAAATTTCCCAAGGGTGTGAAAACAAACTTCAAGGTGAACTCCTACTTCCTCTCCCAATTCTTCACTCTTCCCTCACACAAGCTCTGTCTAGCCTGGGTGATGCAGATGGTGCTGGCTGGACTACTCTTTTTCCTAAATCTTTCCTTCAAGTGAACTCAAAATTTATTATAGGTGCTAGAAATGTGTAATCCTGACAACTCTCCCCTGAGACAAATGGCAATGTCACATCTTCAGACATGAATGACGGATGCTTGTGGGTAGAAGTATAAAAACACACCTGTTACTTTGTCAAATCATTATCCTGGTAGAGTCTAAGACACTCATCAAAAAATTTAAAAATAGTTCAGAAAGTAGTTTCCTTGTATTCTATATCGCCGAAATAGTTAATAATCCTAACAAAGACCAGGCTTATATGTAGGGATGATTATAAGCAATGTGCAAAGGTATATAAAATTATAAATAGATCATTCCCATTTAGAGAGGACCTCAACGTTCAACAATCTAGAAAAAGTCTATGTTTAAATTCGAGCAATATAACCGAGTGAGAATGCCCTTTGTCTCTATTGTATGCCTGATAGTTACTCCACACAATTAAGATAGACCCTGCATGACTACAAATAACTATATGGCCTCCTTTAGGAACTAAGTTCTTTTCACAAATTTTTTGCCCTTATCACTTATTTTTTATTTTATTTTTTTTTAATTTTTTTTTCAACATTTATTTATTTTTGGGACAGAGAGAGACAGAGCATGAACGGGGGAGGGGCAGAGAGAGAGGGAGACACAGAATCGGAAACAGGCTCCAGGCTCTGAGCCATCAGCCCAGAGCCTGATGCGGGGCTCGAACTCCCAGACCGCGAGATCGTGACCTGGCTGAAGTCGGACGCTCAACCGACTGCGCCACCCAGGCGCCCCAAATCACTTATGATATTATAAATACATTAAAGAAATTCCACAGTTCAGCCATCAAATCACTTATTATTCAAACCAAATACAACCTTCTTCTTAAAAAAACTGATCCTAAAAATTAACTCAGAGTTCTAGTAGTTTGGAGTTCTGTACCAAAAATACATGTTTAAAAGAAATACATTTATGTATGTAAAGTTGAAGTGTTAGACACATTTGGTGTTTTTAATATTGTTCTTTTTTCATGGAAAATGCCTGTTAACTTTAGGAACAATTTTATGTGAATGAAATATCCTACCTACAAAGAACGAACTTGAAACTCAGTTTTGATCTAATAGCATTATATTGGTGAAATAAATCTCTTGTGTGTGTGTGGTTCCTGTAATGTTATTGTGCTTATGGTTATTGTCGTGCTCCACAGGAGTGATGGATGGCAATGAGGCTTAAACCAATTTTACATCAAGTTTGTGCTAATCTCACACCACCCCTTCATAAATCTGAATAATTTGCTACTGCTCTGCAACCCTCATGTGAGTGTTAGAGTGGTTTTGGCCTGAAATTATGTATTACCGCAACCTCCTTTGAAAACGGTAAGGGTTTTTATTGTTTCCATAACTGAATTATGTTTTCATATCTTTTACACTGCCGTAATGGGTATTGCTTAGCAACAAGTCTCCAAGAGCTTGGGAGTGGAGCACACCTCATTAGCATAATATCCTAATTCCCCTGTGCTTGCTACCACCTGGGTAAATTCACTGCTGTGGCCCCTCTTACTTGTCTAACCCAGCAGAATGATTCCTTTTCACCTTCTAAACTAAGGTTGTATTTCTACACAATGAAACATTAACTCTTAGTGCTATGGCAGCAAATATTAAATATTAAGTAGAGAAGATAGCCCAACGGGGACCTAATATACATAAAAAGCATTTTCATATGGAAATAGATTTTTTTTTAATAAATACCACTTAACAAAGCAAACGCATGCCACGTCATTGCGCTTTGCTGACTTTTAAGAACAGAATACAAATGATACACCACAAATAGAAAGTGCTCCTTGTAGGAATGGCTTCATACTGAAAACGCATGATATTTCTCCTAGCCTTCTTTGTGTCTGAGAGTGCAGTTTTGGGAGACATTTTGGGGATTTTAGGGCAAGCCCGTGGCAAAGGAAAAGCACTTTCTCTCCAAAACTACCTCTATGTAGTTTGAATAAGTGACTTTGGTTTTGTTAGAACAGACAGAAATGCTTCTAAAAATACCTACAAAGATTCACAGCTCACCTTAAAAACAATTCTGAATCAAACAGAAGTTGTGTAGGACAAGCACAAAACATGGACCTCACCCACTAAGGATTTAGCTCACAAGCTGTGCAAACCATATTATGATAATTTCCTGGCATTGGTTTTAGCTATTTTTATCTTCCATTTGGCCTAGACTTCATGTGGTTTTGTAAGGAGGATTCTTCACTCAGTCTACCCTGTTGGCCTCTTGGAGGACATGAGGAATTAAGGCAAGTTCTACATTTCTCATGGGTTTGATTTTTTTAAAGTGGGTTAATGTGCTTTAAAACCTGTTAATCAGAGAAGGGACAAGTTGTATAAGATACTATGAGAAAAGCATGATAGTCTCAATGGAATTAAGTATATTCACGAAAACATTTTAGAAGTCTGGAAGCATTACTGTTATGCATTAGCCAATTCTTCTGAAAAATTTTGTTAAACAGCACATCAGCAGCCATGGATCCTAATTCCTTTTTTCTCTTCTTTCAAATTACTAAATTTCTGAGAAGTGGTTAATGTCCTTACAGAAACGGACATAGAAATATCTGCCTAACAATGGTTCAACTAGCCTTGCCAAACATAGCAAATATATTTTTTAAAGGTAATAAACTATCTTAAGCAATTGGCAACTGAAAGTGAAGTTTAAAAGACCCTTGGACCTTGAGATACGGTTCTAATCTATTGTAGAAACAAAGATTAGTTAAAACTAAATTGTGAAATGTCACAATATATGGCTACACTAGACTCCTATAATTTCTGATATTCTAAAATTTTTAATAGAATTCAAAAATATCTAGGGTTTGGCTTTCTGTATTAAATTATACATACAAATTCATTCTGAGGAAAATATAATTGCTACTAAGTTCTTGGATCTTGCCATCCACAATGAATAATATATCGTTAAATGCTTCTTTTGACAAGGAACATTTATCACCTAAAAATACTCAAGGTTTTGTTTTCTTTCCCCACTTTGTTTTTATTTTTAATTTTTTCCCTACCCTTTCTGGTTATCCTAGTTTCTATTGTTATCTCTGTAGTATTGAACAACAGATCACCTGACTGGTGAATGAAATTTCTCTCATTTAACACTGACTCTACGATATTTCTACAAGCTATATGACTATTAAGAAGAGTTTCTCAAGCCAAGTCATAAGGTCATCTTTTTCCTCTTTCCCCTCAAACCGCAAAGACTCAATGCTATCTTTTAATTTTTTTTTTTTTCAACCTTTATTTATTTTTGGGACAGAGAGAGACAGAGAATGAACGGGGGAGGGTCAGAGAGAGAGGGAGACACAGAATCGGAAACAGGCTCCAGGCTCTGAGCCATCAGCCCAGAGCCTGACGCGGGGCTCGAACTCACAGACCGCGAGATCGTGACCTGGGTGAAGTCGGACGCTTAACCGACTGCGCCACCCAGGCGCCCCTCAATGCTATCTTTTAAAAATATCTATCTATCTATCTATCTATCTATCTATCTATCTATCTATCTATCTATCTATCTATCTATGGAGAGAAGAACAATAACCATAATGACACAATGTCAAAATTTCTAGGTACCATTACCTGGAATAAAGACAAGGCAATGAGATAGAATAGGTGATGGTTAATGAATAAAGAGACAAAATCATATTTTTTTCTTTTCAGAATCGTCTCCACTTTTTTAGTATAGCTGACACAATGTTATATTAGATTCAGGTGTACAATGTAGTTATTTGACAAGTTTATACACTATGCTATGTTCACAAGTATAGCTACCATCTGTCTCATTACATTGCTATTACAATACCATTGACTATATTCCCTATGGTCTGCTTTATATTCCAATGATTTAATCATCCTATAACTGGAGACCTGTATTTTCTTCTCTTCCCTTCACCCATTTTGCCCAAACTCCCATCCCTCTCCCCTCTGACAACCATCAGTTTGTTCTCTGTATTTACAGTTCTGCTTTTTGTTTATTCATTTTTTTAGATTCCATTTATAAGTGGAATCATATGATACTTGTCTTTCTCAGTCTGACCCATTTCACTTAGCAGAACACCCTCTAAGTCCATCCATATTGTCTCAAATGGCATGCTATCAGCCTTTTCAATGGTTATGGGTTATGTAATATTCCACTGTGTGTGTGTGTGTGTGTGTGTGTACACATTTTCCCTGGGTAACACTCAATAGTGGAATTAGGTCACATGGCATTTCTATTTTTAATTTTTTGAGGAACCTCCATACTGTTTTTGAAATTTTAAAAAGAAATTACATGAAGGGAATTAAAGTCCATTATAAAGAGACCATAAGAATAGAAACTGCAAGCTCTAAACTAAACTAGGGCAAATACCCTTGTAGCAATAGTTATAATAATAGGAAATATCTAAACAATTTTATATATTATCTTGTGCATCAGCCATGTAAATGCACCAGTCAGATTTCCTGCTGCAAGGAGTGTAACTGACTGAGGTCCCCAGCTACTGTTTCTCTGGATTCCAGTTAGCATTCATGCCAAAGCCACTCAATGTCCAGTGGGTGAAGAGGACATCATATTGTGGAATATGGATATCTTCTGGCATAAGCAGCAGGTATCTCCACTGCTGAAGGTTTCTCTGATGGTGGCCTGGGAAAACATCCTAGTGGAGGAGCCATTTTTTCCAGGTCTTTGCAGGTGAAACAGTTCAGGTATTTGAAAGATATTCAGGGGGAAGGCACTGGGCAATGCGGTGGGAAATGCATATACAACACCAGAGTTAGTTGACTGGTTACTATGATCTTCTGTAGAGGGATAATGAGAAACTAGGGGCCATTAACAAGTGGTGTATCTTTAACAAAGGACCTCTTTCACTTCATACAAAGATTTTATCTCCTCCAGCACAACAGCAGACACTGATAAGCAGCAAACTAAAGATCTGATAGTAACAAAACAAAGACTTTTGAATTCATAAAGTGAATCTGCAATGCCAAGGGCAGAGTTCTGATTGGAGAAACCTGAAAAGGTGGGATGAGAACATCTGGGTGGATGCCTCTGAGGAAGTTGGCTCTGTAGAATGCCCTGAACCCAGAGAGCCTGCAGAGGGAGCCCACTCTTCCTCAGTAAGAGCTAGCATTTCTCCTCCATTAGAAGATGCCACAGAAGATGCCAACCAAAGCAACAAGTGCTCTCCTCAAGTGCTACTTCCACCTCCTCTACTGACAGCTGGGATAATAAATGAGTTAAATCCCAGGAAAACCAGACGAGAATTGTCCTGGGTGTGAAAAGAGAGGAAAAAAGGAGGTGGAAGAATTAGGTAGTATATACTAGAAAGAGGAATCAAGCAAACTCTGTGTTAAGATGGCTATTAGAAGCCTGGAAAAAACAATGGTCAGTGCTGAGTGATGCAGAGATGACTAAATTGCCCTGTCAGGCAGTGAAGGAAAGAATAAAGAGGCTGAAAGACATGGGCATGCTGGGATGAATAAACTGTGAAGCCACAAGGCCTGACAAAAGATTGTGTTTCATGGGAGGATACTGAAGACACATTACTTCACCAAGACCACTAGGATTATGAAACAAGTCAAAGAATTATATATGCCTTTAAAGAACAGTTCCTGGTATTCTCATAGAGATGAAAGAGTTCACCATGAGATTACCAAGTGACTATGGCTAGAACTGTCCATCACAACCTGGGTTCTGTGAAACCCATTAAATTATACAATTGGGTAGCCAAGTAGCAGTTTTTCATAAGATAGAAATACACACCTCAGATTGAGCCCACAGAGGACCAGAGGGCATAAAGAAACTACACAAACATGTTCATAGGCCCCCATATCATCTGACACAGATGGACCAATATCTCTTCCTCAGTTCATATCTTTGGCCAAATTAGTTGTATATCTTTGGCCAATTTGGTTGTATATGTGTGTATGTGTGTTGGGGAGGAGTATCCCATATGACCAGCTAGAGAAAGAGGAAGAAAAATCCCAAGCTTAGCTTAGAATAGCTGGCTCAGTAAGTGGATACGAGCTACAAATTGACAGTGTCTACATTAAAGCTACATTCAGAGGTGGTCTTGAAAGACTAGAGATGAAAACTTCTCCAAAGAACAGAGACACAAAGAGTGCATCAGATCATATGCACCGTGTACAGAAGAAACAGACCTATACGAGGATGTACACAGATTTCTGGTCAGTGACCAACAGCTTGGCTGAATGGACAGAGGCTTGGAACAAAAAGGGCTAAATGACCAGAGACAAGGAATTCTGATGTGGAATCACATGAGTAAACAGATGGGATTGGATAAAGTCATCAAGTTCCACCAGAAAGCATCTACCATGGAAGAGGCACTGAACAACCATACTATCAAAATTTCTTAGACCTTTGATGCTACCTTTTTTATTGATCACCTTAGAACTGCCACTATTGGTGCATGAGAACAGTAGACATAAGAACAGAGACAGAGGCTATGTATGAAGCCAACAGTATGGACTCCCAGTTGCCAAAGCAAGTCCAGCTACTGATGCCTCTCAATATCCTACTGATACCAACCCTCTAATATAGCAAAATTCCTGGAAATCAATCGACAAATTGGTGACAAGTTCACTACATTGGCCTCTTCATCCTGGAAAAGCCAATTTATCGTAACAGGGATAGGTAAGTACTCCAGGTATGTTTTTCTTTCCTAACAGAATGCCTTATTTATAAGCACAGAATCCAACAAGGCATAACATGCGATCATGGGACCTGCTTCACAGAAAAGGAGATGTGGGAATCGGCCATAGTAAGGTCATGTGTGTCGGACTCCACTATTCACTTACTACACAACCCCATAGGAGCAAGTCTCATAGAACACTGAAATGCCATTTGAAAAGTATAGCTGAAGTGCCAGTTCAGAGGTAGCATTCTAAGAGGATTGGATGTCATCCTCCAGGAGATAGCATAAGCATTAAATTAGAGACTATATATGGTGCTGTGTTCTCAACGGGAATGAGACATGAGTGTGAGAACCAAGGAGCCAAATCATGGATATTTCATCTCTAGAAATTTTATTTGGGTCTTTATTTTTGCATGTCATTCAACCACATGCTTGTGGTTTTCTCTACATTCTTGAACATAGGAGATATAGTTATAATAACTGTTTTAATGTTCTCTGTTCTAACAGTTATAAAATTTATTTTTGTTTCTCTTACAAATACATATTACTTTTTGTGGTTTCCAATTCCCTGCCAAAATTTTAACTTTGCTTTTATCTACATGTACATAGTAAGAGTACTTGTTTTACAATCTATGATAACTCCAATATCTTTAATTGGGATGGTTAACTTTATGCGTCAACTTGACTGGATTAAGGGATGTCTAGATAGCTGGTAAAACATTATTCCTAGGTATGTCTGCAAGGGTGTTCCGGGAAGAGATGAGCATTTGAATTACTCATCAAACAAAGCAGATGGCCCTCCCCAATGTGGGTAAGCATCATCCAATCTGTTGAGGACCCAAATAGAACAAAAAGGTGGAGGAAGGGCGAATCTGCTCTCTCTGCTTAAGCTGAGACATCCATCTCCTCCTGCCCTAGGACATGGGCGCTCCTGGTTCGTGGGCTTTCAGAGTCAGATCTGGACTTAACACTGTCAGCTTCCTATTCTGAGGCCTTCAGACTTGAACTGAATTATACCACTGGCTTTCTTCATTCTCCAGCTTGTGGACACGAGATGGTAAGACTTCCTGGCCTCCATAACCACGTGAGCCACTTCCTATAATAAATATCCTCTTGTATATAAGAGGATAAAGCCAATTGGGCATGTATATATATATATCCTTTTGGTTCTCTTTCTTTGGAAGGCCTTAATACATTAATCTCTTTACTTCTGTTGTCTGTCTTATATGTCTTTCTCACGTTGTCTTGTCTCTTTCATGTGCCTAGTTATTTTTAAGTAGTCATTGGATGCTGTATTTGAAAAAAAATATTTATAGAAATAATTTGAGTTCTAAGATGGTAATATTTGCCTGCAAGGAATATTTTTCATTTGCTTCAGTCTTATGCTTGATGCTTGGGACCACTAGCAGTCCAGGACCATCTTAATACAAATTCAAGTTTTAAGATTTTCTATCACTTGGATGATGTGAAGCTTGGCTGCATACTATTATAAGGCTTGTTTATTCCCATTCCACTCTTACAGACTAGCTTCTTCAAAACCGCATAAAAGACATTAAAATCTGCACTCACTGGTGAGTCCCAGATACTGGATTTTTATCTCCCTGTACCTTTGAAGTCACCAGAAGCACATCTTGGTATTTCAGCTGTTTCTTATGCATGCACAATTGACCCAGGGAAAAGCTGTCCAAGTACTTTATTTTTTGTTTTGTTTTGTTTTTTTACTTCTTTAGGTCCTCAGCCTCTGGTCTGGCCATGTAAGCATTTTGATGTATTTTGGAAAATGCTTTAATTTTTTCCCCCAAAATGTATGTTTTCACTGCCAAGTTTGGTCAGAATTACCTAATCCAACATTAATGGAGGTGGAAGCCCCATGATACTTTAATTCTAGGGAAGAAAATCACATTAGTAACATCTGAAAGGGAAGGGAAAATGTGGTTTGACAATACGAAAGAGGCGTGTTTACTCATTTCAATTTAAAGTTGAGGGGCTATTATGGGAAAAAGAATCTATACTTAAGTGGCTTCAGAAGCTAGAACAAGGAAAACAGGCTAAAGTTCAAAAAAATAATTTTATCATGAATGATTAGACTATCACACTAGGAAATTTTGCTTTCAGAGCTAGTGAGATGTCTAAATAAACCCAATTAGCAACTAAACAACCATTTTCAAGGACTCGTATATGATATAAGCTGGACCAGTTGACCTTTAAGGTCCAGAATTTATAAGATTCCAAGATTCTTTAGTCTTAGTAGGAAATAGAGATGACCTCTGAGTTGTATCTCCAGTCTAAAAAAACAGTAAATTATTTCATAATAAAGCCTCTTATTCTCAAAATTCATGAAGATAATGTTTCAGACCCACTTTTTTTGTTGTTGTATTAAGAGCACTTTATTTTTCTTTATTTTTTTAAAGTTCTTATTTGAATTCCAGTTAGTCAACACATAGTGTAATATTAGTTTCAGGAGCCACCAGTTATGCAATATCTCTTATTGAAACGTCTCACAGGCAGACATCTAGAAATGCAATGTATTTTCTCTCTGCTCTGTGAATGTTAGTTTTCATGTATGTTTGTTACAGTTCAAAACCTGGGATAATGCTCTGTAAACAGGGAATAGCTATTAGCACATCAATTAGTATTCTCTTTATAGTCCTATTGAGAAATATATTTGTTCAATTAAATTTCCTTCCCTGAGAACTCCAATTTTCATGTTGAGTAAGAGACCCTGTTACAATTGCAAACTACAATCCATACAAAGGCACATTTTCACACACTTTTTATATTTAAGTACTCTTTTACATAGAAGCACAAATGACTATAAGGAATGAAAAAAACCTTAAATCAGGCTAAGAAGTGATTCTTTGGGTTGGCAATTCGAATATAAAAATACCCAAGTTAAGAAATTTTCTAAGAGCTACTATTCAATGTGTAAGTTCTTAAAAGAAAATCATTTTATTTTCAAGTCTATACAAGCCAGAGCTTATTCTGAATTGTCATGATTCCTCCAAAGCCTGTTATCAGAAATAGGGAAAGTTTTTTTTTTTTTATTTCCTAAAGTAGAACATTCATGATGAAATATTATGTGTTGCAGTTATCTTAATGGGCAAGGTCATCTGGAGAAAATTCTGATATCTTTATTTAATCTGTGCTTCTGTTGACATATATGTTAACTTCACATCACTCTATACTTTAAAAAAAAAAGCTGCTGAGAACTTATTTCCTTTGGATGTGTTTACGTAGCTAATCAGAAAGGAAAGTTTCAGGTTGTCATTCAGCTTTCCACAAAGGTACAAGAATTTGTGTAGCGCGTTCTTCTAAATAAAGTGTTACCAGCTTGACTGGTAATGCATTTCTAGTTCTGCCCAGTTCTGTTGCTGAGATGCTTCTCAATAGCAGACTGCAAAACACATCAGTGCTCAATCATCATTTCCTTTCTGTTTCATTCTTTTTCTTTTCTAACATGAGATACCTCTAAAGTGTATGGATATGGCTTTGCCCTTGTCCAACAAGAAGTAAATTGTCTGGATGGCTGACTGTAACTGTCGTGGCTAAAAACACAAAGGTTAGTAGCTATTACAATAAACACTGGAAGTAGGTGGAGATGATAGATACAAGGAAAATATTTTTAGGCATTGCAAACACACTGAAGTCCTTATAGCCAAGGACTTTCTAAAAAAGGAAGACAGTAACAACAAAATAGATATCATTTGTTATCTATTTAGTATTGTATTTGGTGTTAAGCATTCTACTAAGTACTTAAAAACTCTTTTAATCTTTGGAATAATTTTTCAAATTGGAAGATAAGATTATGATTCAATAGAGAATAAAACTGAAGTCTAGGAAGATTAAATGATATTGCTAATCATACAACCAGATGGCAATAGGGCAGTTGCCTGGGCCCACAATACCATCCATCAACTCCTCCTGCAACTTCTCCTCATATTTAATTCTACCCAAGTACCAGTGAAATAGGATAGACAGAATAAAATCTGGAAATCTAACCTTCAGCAATAAGTAAAACCGCATGAAACTAATTTATCAGCTATTGAGTGCTACAGAGATCATAATAAGACTTCTTGAAGGCATATACTTAATAAGAAACAGAGTATAAGAGAAGTAGACTCACTACATAGAAGAAACTGAGAGCAACCTCTAATTCATTGTATTTTAAGAATCTTCCTCCCATAGACCTCTACTTTCTACCTTCCTATGGCGAAATTAGTCAACTTTAGACTTCCTCCTTAGGCCTAGAGAGAATTCTCCATCTTACGAATCTTGTGGAAGGCACAGCCTGCTTCTCACCACAGAAGCTGCAAACAGTACATACTCTGCCAACCCTCCTTCAGCTAGTTAGGATCAGATATTGGAACATTCTGACATAATTTTATTTTTTACAGCTTTGATACATAATTGACAGATGACACTGTGTAAGTTTAAGGTGTACAACATGATTTCATACATGTATACATTATGAAATGATTACCATAAGGTTAATACTTCTATCACTTCACATAATTCCTTTTTCATGTGTAGTGAGAACATTTATCTTTAGCAACTTACAAGTATATAATACAGTATTGGCTATAGTCACCATGTGGTACATTAGATCCCCATAATTTATCTTATAGTTGGAAGTGTGTACCCTTTGACCAATATGTCTCCATTTCCCTCACCCCTGGCAACCACCATTCTACTTTTTCTATGAGTTTAGCTTTTTTAAGATTACGTATATAAGTGAGATCATACAATATTTGTCCTTCTCCATCTGGCTTATTTCACCTAGCATAAGGCCCTCATGGTCCATTGATGTTGTCACAAATGGCAGGCTTTCCTTTTTTTCTCATGGCTATAAACAGTATCCCATTGTATGTGTATGTATGTATATATATATATATATATATATATATATATATATATTTGTATACATATGTATCTCACATCTTCTTTATCCATTAATCCATTGAGTAACAAAGTTGTTTCCATACCTTGACTATTGTGAATAATGCTACAATGAACATCATAGTGCAGTTATCATTCTGAGATCCCAATTGTATTTTCTTTGCATATATACCCAAGAGTGGAATTGATGGATCATATGGTAGTTCTTTTTTTAAGTTTTTGAGGAACCTCTATACTGTTTCCCACAGTGGCTCTACCAATTTACATTCCTACCAACAGTACACAGGATTCTCCTTTCTCCACATCTTTGCCAACACATTATCTCCTGTCTTTTTGATGATGGCCATTCTAATAGATGTAAAGTTTTGATTTACATTTTCCTAATGAAAAAGATTGATCACCTTTTCATGTGCCTGTTGGCCATTTGTATGAGCTGTGTGTATTCTCTGGAAAAATGTCTACTCAAGCCTTCTGCCCACTTTTTAGTCATTTTTCTTTTTGCATGCAGTTATATTTGTTCCTTACATTTTTTGGATATTAACCCCTTATCAGACAGGTGGTTTGCAAATATTTTCTCCCATTCTATAGACTACCTTTCCATTTTGTTGATTGTTTCTTTCACTGTGCACGTGGTTTTTTTTTTTTTTTTTTAGTTTGATATAATTCCATTTATCTTTTACTTTTAAGGCTTATGCTTTTAGTGTCAGACACTAAACAAATCATCACCAAGACCAATGTAAAGGAGATTTGTTCCTGTTTTATTATAGGAATTTTAGTCTCGGGTTTTATGTTTAAATTTTTAATCTATTTAATATTTGCAAGTGGTACAAGGTATGAGTCAAATTTCATTCTTGTGCATGTGGATATCCAGTTTTCCTAACACCATTTATTGAAAAACTAATCTTTCCCTCTGGTATATTGTTGGCTGTCTTGTCAAACAGTGGTAGATTGTATGTGTGAGGGTTTATTTCTGGGCTCTCAATTCTATTCCATTGGGCTGTATGTATTTTTATGCCAATATCACTGTTTATATTAATACAGCTTTGTAATACAGTGTGAAATCAGGAAGTATGATACCTCTAGCTTTATTCTTTATGAGAACTGCTTTCACTATTCAGGGTCTTTTGTGTCTTAACATGAATTTCAGGATTGTTGTTTTCTATTTCTATAAAAATTATTTGGGTAGTATGGATATTTTAAATATATTAACTCTTCTGATCCATGAACACAGTATAGCTTTCCACCTATTTGTGCCTTCCTCAATTTCTTTCATCAAAGTCTTATAGTTTTCAGAGTACACTGATGGAATTTCAAATATAAAATTATGACCCAGAGAAACAGTAATAGTGGAGAATTATTTTCTGTTGTGGCTGGGTAAAGACATCCAATCGCTGGGGCAGCAACAGAAGCAATGTCTGCAGTGACTTTAGTGAAAGTAGTGCAAGGGGTGGCAACCAGTGATCTGTGTGAGAATAGCAGTGGCCTCACTGGACCACTTTTCTGTTATGTAGCCTTGGTAGAAGTTGTGACTGCTGCCCAGTTTTCTGAGCCTTGATCCTAATGATCTTGTAAGCCACCTAATATTCTAGAAATAAATTACTTTTGGTTTAAATCAACTTTATTTATAATGCCAGGAATAAACCATCCTAACATTCTTACCATCAGCCTTTGAAGCATGTCAAATTCTTACTATGAGATTTAGTTTGTATTTCATTACCTCAAAAGCTCCTGATTGCCAAATGATGCCTTGATTAAAAGTGGCAACCATACCTAATTATATCCATGAAAATGTTAACATCTTAAATTCTCTAAAAGAAATCAAGCAGGGCAGAAGTGGGATAAGAGCTGAATGGAATTTGAGTATTGTCTGAGGAAAAAAGACTAAGGTGGCTTGTCCAAGAAGGGAGAGAGAAGTATAAGTCCTACATTTTAGCCATAGTTCACATTCTATGGCAGAACTGAGTCTTTATATTGCAAGTCCTCAATTCTGAAATGATATACTCCCACCATAAATGTAGGAACCATTGATATCAATGTTATCACAATTTCTTGATTTTTGTTAAGTAACTCCCCAAATAATCAAGTTATTTAATGGTCAGTGATTTTTGAGGAGATAATATTATTACCCCAATTTTACAGATAAACTAAAGCTTAAAAAGGTCAAAACTTGTACAGGGTAGTCAGTAAAGAGCAAAGCTTGGATTTGACCCAGGGAGTAAAAACTATTACAACTTCATTGCTTTTCCTAAATGTAGAAAAGATGATAGGATGATCTTTTCAATAAATAACAGGGAACTTCCTCTCCAGAAATCCTACACTGGGGTCTTCCCATTTTCCAAAGACAAGGTTAGAAATAGCCTTACAATTCTTCCTGGCCTCTCAAAAACTGATCCCACTGGTCCATTTCTTCCCTTACATATCTACTTCCTCTTCTTTCTATTTGCTTTCACTCTCATTTCACCATACTTACTTTTCTTAGCTATAGTCTGCCAAGAGAAAAGATAATATTCTACAAGGTTTAATTCAAGTATCCTAACTTTTGGTGAAGCCAGGTTCCTCATAACGTTCTAATAATCTCTTCATCTGCTTGTTTGTATGTGGTATAAAACACACACACACACACACACACACACACACACACACACACACACACACACAACATACAGGCATGTTTAGCACACAGCAATATATTCAGATAACTGACCTGTATTTGATTTTGTGCCAACTAGATTTTATCACTTTTGCAACTACTTTTAAGTAACCATATACTCTAAGGAAGTTGCAGAGAATATGCAAGAAGGTCCAATACACCCTTCACTCAGCCTCCCTCAACATCTTGCGTAACTATAGTGTAATATCAAGGTAGATAACCAATATTGGTAAAAGCTATGCCCTGAAAGGATCCTGTGGGTTCATATCCATCTATGGGAGAAAGAGTTCCAATTTGCAATGGTTGTTGGAGAACTGGCTCCTGTAAGAAAATGCCAGGATGCAGTGGTCACAGTTGACTCATGGACTATAGCATTGAAGTGCTTTGAGAAAATACCCTGATACATATGTATCGCATTACTATGGCAGTGGGTATGAACCATAGATCAGGGAATTCACATTGTAAACAAATTGCACTTGAATTGAAACTCAGGATACATGAGATATGGTCATTAACCACCAAATATTACGGAAAACTATCGCTCAGTACCCAGAGAAGGGTTCTATAGAAAATAAAGAAAAGAAAGAAGTCATGTTGTGGTGAGAAGTATATTGACTTTGGAATCAGAGTAGGGTTTGAATCCTGAATTTACCACTTTTTTTTTAAATTTTAATTCCAGTATAGTTAACAGGTGGTGTTATATTAGTTCCAAGTGTAGAACACAGTGACTCAACAATTCTATACATTACTCAGTGCTAATCATGAGGTGTATACTTTCATCACCACGGCCTATTTCACCTATCTCCCCCACTCCCTCCCCTATGGTAACCATCAGTTTGTTCTCTATAGTTAAGATTTTGTTTCGTGTTTTGGCTTCCCAACCCCCACGTTGTTCATTTGTTTGTTTTTTTAATTACACATATGAGTGAAATCATAGGGTATTTGCCTTTATCTGACTGATTTTTCTTAGCATCTTACTTTCTAGTTCCATCCATGTCATTGCAAATGGCAAGACTTCATCCTTGTTTATAGCTGCATAATATTCCAATGTACATATATACTGCATCTTCTTTATCATTTATCTATCGATGGACACTGGGATGCTTCAATAGTTTAGCTATTGTAAATAATGTTGCTATAAACTTAGGGGTGCATGAATAGTGTTTTCTGTATTTTTTGTGTAAATACCCACTGGTGTGATTACTGAATCATAGGGTGGTTCTATTTTAACATTTTGAGGGTCCTCCATACTGTTTTCCACACTTTCTGCACCAGTTTGCATTCCATCCAAAGTGCACAGGGATTCCTTTTTCTCTATATTTCACCAACACCTGTTGTTTCTTCTGTCTTTGAGTATAGCCATTAGGACAGGTGTGAGGTAGTATCTCACTGTAGTTTTGATTTTCAGTTCCTTGATGATGAGTGAGGTAAAGAATCATTTCATGTGTCTGTTGGCCATCTGTAGGTCTTCTTTGGAGAAATGTCTGTGTCTTCTGCCCCATTTTAAATGGATTACTTGTTTTTGAGTGTTGTATCAGTTCTTTATATATTTTGGACACTAACCCTTTATTAAATAGATATGTCATTTGCAAATATCTTCTCTCATTCTAAAGGTTGCCTTTTAGTTTTGTTGAATGTTTCCTTCATTGTGTAAAAAGTTTTTACTTTGATGTGGTCCCAAAAGTTTATTTTTGCTTTTATTTCCCTTGCCTCAGAAGACATATGTAGAAAAATATTGCTATGGCTGACATCTCAGGAGTTACTGCCTGTGCTCTCTTCTAGGATTTTTATGGTGTTAGGTCTCACATTTAGGTCTTCATTCATTTTGAATTTATTTTTGTGTATGGTTTAAGAAAGTGGTCCAGTTTTCCCAACGCCTTTTGTTGAAGAGACTGTCTTTTTCCCACTGCATATTCTTTACTCCTTTATCAAAGATTAACTTAACATATAAGTATCATTCTAGTTCTATGAAAATGCTGTTGATATTTTGATAGGGATTGCATCAAATCTGTAGATTTCTTTGAATAGTTTCGACATTTTTACATTTGTTCTTCCAATCCATGACCATGGAATGCCTTTCCATTTCTTTGGTCTTCCACAATATCTTTCATCAATTTATTTTATTGTATTGTATTGTATTGTATTGTATTGTATTGTATTGTATTGTATTTTTAACATTTTATTTATTTTTGAGACAGGGAGAGACAGAGCATGAATAGGGGAGGGTCAGAGAGAGGGAGACACAGAATCCGAAACAGGCTCCAGGCTCTGAACTGTCAGCACATGCCTGATGTGGGACTCGAACTCACGGACCGTGAGATCATGACCTGAGCCGAAGTCGGCCACTTAACCGACTGAGCCACCCAGGCGCCCCTCATCAATATTTTATAGTTTTTACAGTACAGGTCTTTCACCTCTTTGGTTAAGTTTATTCCTAGGTATTTTATTATTTTTGGTGCAACTGTAAATGGGGTTTTCTTAGTTTCTCTTTCGGCTGCTTCTTTATTAGTACATAGAAATGCAACAGATTTCTGCAAATTGATTTTATCTGTTGTATAGAACAGGGAAGTTTTCAGCTATTATTTCCTGAAAAATATTTTCTGCCCCCTTTCTTCTGCTTCTCCTGGAATACATATAACGGAAATGTTATTATACTTGATGAAGTCACAGAATTCCCTAAGTCTATTCTGATTTTGCATTTTTTTTTTCTCATCTGCTTAGCTTGATTACTTTCCATTATTCTGTCTTCCAGGTCACTAATTCATTCCTCTGCTTCCTCTAGCCTGCTCTTTATCCCAATAAGTATATTTTTAATTTTATTTATTTTGTTCATCTCTGGTTCTCTTTTATGTCTTTGTTAAGGATCTCACTGATGTCCTCCACTCTTTTCTCAACTCCACTATCTTCATGATCATTACTTTACATTCTCTATCAAGCATATTACTTACATCCATTTCACTTGTATCTGTTGCTGTGATTTTGTACTGTTCTTTCATTTGGTACATATTCCCCTGTGTCCTCATTTTGTCTAACTTTGTCTGTGTCTGTGTACCGCTTACTTTTAACTGTGACATTGGACAAGGTATCTAACCTCTCTGAGCCTCAGTTCTCTTACGTACACAACAGGGCTGTTAATGATCATCCTATAGAATACTTTAAAGATGACATTCAAGAATGAACAAAATGTGTCCATTATTTAGTAAGGTCTTAGGAAATGTGGGCTTGAATTTTTTACTCCATACAAAGTATACATAAGCTATAGACTCACTCTCAAGAAACTTTCAGTCTATCTGGAAAGAGAGGCAGTATCATTTAGAGATTATCAGGAGATGAAGTCAAGTGTTAAATGGAATTATATTTTCCCTACCTAACACTTAAAAATCACCAATCACATTTTAAATGTTTGCCTTGTTTTTTCAATCAGTGCTTATTTTTTCCATATGGTATAAAAAGTATTAAACACATTTATTATCCCAGAGATAGATGTCAAAATTCAGTCTTAATTTGGCAAGCATTCCAGAGGACTTAGGTTCTCCTTTCAGCTGAAGTACTCGTACCAGTTCCCCTGTCAGAAATGTTTCTTTTGAAATTCTTATGTATTTGATTATTCATAATGTTTCTCATTGTAAAATATGCCTTATGACTGTACCAAAACACACCTATTACATCTTGGACCTTATATATTTTCAATACAAATGATCTCTTAGATTACATTATATGTTTCATGATCTGAACTATATGCAATACTCCAATCTACTGATTGGAGAATAATCATACAATCATTGGTAATTTTTAAAAAAAATCATTTTGAAATAATTATACATTCAAAGGAAGATGCCTTAAAAATATACAAAAAGTACAAAACCTACCAAAAAAGGACTCTTCACTCAATTTCCTCCAGTGATAACACTTTACAGAGCTATCAAAACCAGGAAATTGACAGTGGTAAAATCCACCATTTTATTCAGATCTCACAAGTTTTACATGTACTCATTTCTGCGTGGTTGGGTACACTTCTAGGCAATTTCATCATGTATGTAGCTTTGTGCAACCACCACTACAATCAAGACAACTGTTCCATCACCATAAAGTTCGCTCTTATTGCCTGTTTTAGCCATACCTACTGACCTCTCCATATACCTAAACCATGGCAACTTCTAATCTGTTCTCTATCTCTAATTTTATTATTTCAATAATGTTATATAAATGGAATCATATACTATATAATCTTTGAGTTTGGCTTTACTCAATAAAATTTCCTGGACAATCATCAAGGTTGTTAAATATATAAATAGTTCCTTCATTTATTTGAATGCATTGTTCCATGCTATGGATGCTTTTTGTTATTTATTTGTTCAATCACCTAACATTTAAGGACATTTGGGGTTTTTTTCCCCCCCAATAATTGGCTATTACAAATAAAGCTGTTATAAACATTCATGTAAAGGTTTTTGTGTAAACATACATTTTTATTTCTCAGGGATAAATACCGAAGAGTATAATTGCTGAATCATATGGTAAGTACTTGTCTAGTTTTAGAAACTAACAAACAGTTTTTCAGAGCTACTATACCATTTAAAATTCCCATCAACAATGTATGAGTGATCAAATTGCTTCACAACCTCATCAGCATTTGTTGTTACCACTATTTTTTTTTTATTATAATAGGTGTGTATAACACCAACTCAATTTTAGTTCGCATTGCCTTAATGATTAATGATGTTGCGCATGTTTTCAGGTGTTTTTTCACCATCCATACATCCTATTCAGTACTGAATATTGTGTTAGCTATTCCAGTTCCTTTGCCTTTCCATATAAATCTTAGAATATGCTCATCTATGTCTACTAAAATTCTTTGGAGTTGTAAAAGCAATTGCGTTAATCCTATAGAACAATTTGAGGAGACTTAGCATCTCTATTATGATGTGTCTTTTAATCTATGAAGATGATAAACTTTTCCAATTAGTCATCTTAGATTTCTTTTATTAACATTCTGTAAATTTTAGCAGACATTTTCTGTACATATTTTGTTAGATTTATACCTAAGTACTGAATTTTATTTGGAGCAATTATAAACAGTAGTGAAGAGCTTTATTTCCAATTGCTCATTTTAGTAAACAGACATGCAGTTAATTTTTATGTGTTTATCTTTCATTCTATGACCTTGCTGAATTTATTAGTTCTAGGAGCTTTTGGTAGATTCCTCAGGCTGTTCTCTGCAGACAATCGTGTGTCTACAAATAGAAATAATTTATCTTTTGCTCTATCTATAATCTTTTAAAATTCTTGCATTATTGCACTGGCTTGAAATTCCAGTTCAATGTTGAAGAAAAATGGATAAGTTGATAGTTTTGAATTATTCTCAATCTTAAATGGAAAGAATTCAGTCTCACCATGAAGTGTGGTACTAGCTATAGTTTTTATATATGTTCTCTTTATGAGGTTGAGATTCCCTCTGTTCCTACTCTGTTGAAAATGTTTATCGTAAATGAGTGTTGAATTTTGTCAAATGATGTTTCTGCATCATGTATGTGATCATATGATTATTCTTTGTTAGTCTTTTAACATGGTAGATCACATTAATTAATTTTCAAAAACTGAATCAGTACTGCATATTGGAATAAATCCCCTTTGTTGTAGTGTATTAATCTTTTCATATATTATTGGATTTGATTTCTTAATATTCTATTGAGGATTTCTCATTTAAGTTCATGAGAATTATTGTTTTATAGTTGTTGGGTACTATTTTGTACTTTGTCTTATTTTGGTATAAGGGTAATATTGGCCTCACAAAATATGAAGTGTTCCCTCTGCATCTATTTCTTGGAGGAAACCGTGTAAAATTGGCATTAAGTCATCTTCAAAATCTTTAGTAAAATTTCCCAGTGAAGCCAGCTTTACCTGGAGATTTCTTTTGGGGGATCCTTTAAACACAACTTCAGTTTCTTTAATGGATGTATAACAATTCAGGCTATATTGTTCAACTTAGCTGAGTTTTGTAACCAATTACTCCAAGTAATTGGTCTATTGCTTCTAGCTGATTTGTAAACAACTATGTACTAACTCATGTATGATTTTATAATTTTAATGGAAATTTCCTTTGTATTTACTTCATGATGAATATTCTGATCTATTTAAAATGTTTCCTAGTGACTTAGTATCATTTTTTTTAACTTTCTGATGTTTTTAGTTACAGCTGTGTACATGAGATGTTAGCCCCAACACTTAATGTCCCCATCTTGTCATGTTTTGAGTTTGACTAATTTCTCTTGCCTTTCATCTCCTCCCTCAGTATTAGTGGCTACTTCTACAGATAACACTGTGCTTACCACTAAGAAGCTCCTCCCTCTGTTTTTCAGTAGTAATTTGATAATACAAATCCACCTAATATTTAGAACAATATATACAGTATTTTGAAATTCGGGGTTAAGATACAACAGACTTTTAATGATATGAGTCCTATTTAAAAATGGCAAAATGCTAACACCCACAGATGGAAATAACTTTTGTTAAGAAAAATTGTGTAAAATATATTATTTTCATGTTTTTAAATACTCTACTAGGTACAACAATCTTTATTTCTTTAATCATATATCTTCCTATTACCACGCCCAGATTAACTCTCTAAGTGGTAACTTCATCAAAAACATAAGGCTAGTTATTAAAGTTATTAAGCACTCAGATGTTAGAGAGTTGTTAAAAATTATTAAAACACTAAGATGGTTAAATATATAGTTAACTTGGAAATATTTATATATATCATGAGCCAGAAATTATATATGGTGGCATTCTTACATAAACATTTTGTTCTCCAGTTACCTGAAGAAACCAGGGAGCTAACAGAAATTTCTATCTTCTGAATATATCTTCCTAGGTTTTTATGATATTCTATTTGTCCAATAAGGACGAAATATATGACTATTTGCAAAAAATTTGTATTCTTTACTTACCTTCTCCTTCTAAGTAAGGATTCTTATCACTTTTTTTTTTAATTACCAAAAAAGAAAAACTAGTAGTGAAAATTAGCTGTCGTACTTCCTACCCTGGAAATGATTCCATCTAGTTTATGTGTTTACATGCCATCTTTGATCAGAGTACTATGTTGAGATGGAGAAGAGTTGTATTCAGGAGTAATCTCTTCACTGGAGTTCCACCAGAAACCAGATTTATTCATTGAGAAGAATCACAAATGTCATAACCCTTCCTTTGTAACATTATCTTGCACCTTCTTTAGCTAGTTGAAAAGTATTCATGTTTCAAGACTGTTATGTCTAACATCATGTGAACATCCTACAATCTTCATAAAAACAATTCAGATCACCTGGACATTTTAATTTAATTTTATTCTATTCTATTTTTTCCTTTGTTTCTTCATCTCAATGGGGAAATAAATTAACTCTGTGTAAATAAGTTTACATTGCCCCAACTTTATCATTAATTCAATTTTCACTTTTATCTTCTGCCTTTTATTTTTTTAAGTTTATTTATTTATTTCTGAGAGAGAGAAAGAGAGAGAGTGAGACAGAGAGAATCCCAAGCAGGCTCCTGACTGTCAGCACAGAGTCTGATGTGGGGCTCAAATTCACAAACCATGAGATCATGACCTGAGCCGAAATCAAGAGTAAAATGCTTAAGGTACTAACCCACCCCAGGAACCCCTGCCTTTGTTTTTTTAATGTTTATTTATTTTTGAGAGAGAGTGTGTGTGTGAGCAGGGGAGGGACAGAGAGATAGGGGAACAGAAGATCTGAAATGGGCTTTTTGCTGACAGCAGTGACCCCGATGTGGGGCTTGAATTCACGAACCATGAGATCATGACCTGAACTGAAGTTGGACATTCAAAGGACTTAGCCACCCAGGTGCCCCTTTTCTGCCTTTTAGATAAATGATGTTTTTTAAGGGTTCTATATATTGGAAGAGGAAGAAAAAAAGGGGTACTTCAGAATGAAAGATTTCAAAGATAAGTTTCATTCATGTCATGATTTTGACCAAACTCTGGTTTGAAATTCTCATTTCTATTCTCTGAGGTTTTTATGTTGACCCCACACCACACGTTGTGCTCTAATGGGCTCCATCCAGACAGCTTAATTTGGTCTCTTGCTTCTCTCTGTTCTTTTTTGCTATTTTGGATTTCACAAACAACACAAACAAACAAACTAGAGGAGTTTCAGAGGAGCATGAGACTGACCCATGGCCTTATGCAGCTTAATACATAATTTCCTATATTGTACTTTCTTCTCTATTAGCAAGAAAGAATTTTGGTCCACAAACTCATGACACACTTATCTACTATTGATCTGAGATATGTGAGAGTTAAGAAAATGTACACCACTCCTCACTAGTTTGGGTGGTGTAGTCCTTATCATCTACCGCTCCCTAAAGCCAGAAATATACATTCTGTCTGGAAGGGTATGGGAAAGTAGGAAGAGTCTGGGAAACTGTAGGAAGAGTCAACAAGGCACCCAGTCATATCCCATAAAGCCTGACCTCGCCTTATGTCATGTGATCACTCAGGTAGTATTCAGGTAACCCTTCAGAGAGCACATTTGCGGCCTCAAGTAACCCATAGTCTTGCTGTTGCTCCAGAGGCAATGACACTGGGTCTCCACATAACAACATCCAAACTCTTAGAAGAAAATTGAATATGTTTTATTCATCACTTATTCCTCTCTGCTTTTTTCCTCTCTAAAGCTCCATAATTTCAATGTAAGTGCTAAAACCTTTTTCCGTATTTTGGTTTTTATAAGCTGTATAGAAATTACCACAATATGGAGACAGTGATATGTCTCTTACCTTCCTTTCCTCATGTCTCCCTCCAATTCCTGTTAAGGGTTATGTGTTCCTACAACATTCAATACCCTATTCAAATAGTTCTAATTATCATGTTTCCTCTTTTCAATCTTTTCTCTAAAACCAGGAACAATGTAGGTCTATCTTTCCAAAATCCATGTCCCCTTAAGACTTTTAATTGGGTTTAATCATTGGAAAGAATTTTCACTATGGAGGAAAGGAACTTGCTTCTGATATTTAGAAGGTAAGTTCATCTCTCTGAAGTTCAGCTTCACAAGAAGTCTAGTTCAGTCCAACTATCATATGGAAAGAAACAGAAAATGAATTCTTTGGCAAGTCCAGTATTCTAAATCACATTATGCTCTGCTTGCAATAGATGAATTTACTATCTCCTATGAAGGGACATTAAAAAATAATCACTCTTCCCTGTGATAATATCTTAAGAATTATAAGACATAGGGGCGCCTGGGTGGCGCAGTCGGTTAAGCGTCTGACTTCAGCCAGGTCACAATCTCGCGGTCCGTGAGTTCGAGCCCCGCGTCGGGCTCTGGGCTGATGGCTCAGAGCCTGGAGCCTGTTTCCGATTCTGTGTCTCCCTCTCTCTCTGCCCCTCGCCCGTTCATGCTCTGTCTCTCTCTGTCCCAAAAATAAATAAACGTTGGGAAAAAAAAATTTTTTTTTAAAAAAAAGAATTATAAGACATAATTCCTGCTCCTATCTTTCTTTAAATCTACTACCTGGTTACATGTTGGCTTTGACACTTGTACTTGGTTTGACCACCAAAGCAGTCAGTCAAAGAAATTATTTTACTTTTTCTGCATACCTATGTATCAGTATCTTTTGGAGGAAGAAAATTTCAGTGCATACCACTACATAAGCTGTCGCTAAAAACGCACTGCTTGTAAGTGCTCAGTCTTCTCCATGAAATTCAAATTCAGGTTACTTTATTTTAGACTCTTTTTCTATATATAGACAGAGGTAGATTTATGATTGACAGGAGGAAAAAGATGATGAAAGAGACAGCAAGTGGAGTTCTAAGATGTCCTTATTACTAAACCATTTGAAATAATTTTTGATTGACATATCAGATACAGAATTTTAAGAGCAAATGTAGGATATAGAATTTTAGTGAAGAGTAGACTTATTACTTTCTTAAGATCAGAAGCATATAAAAATGCAGTAAAAAGATCACCCCATCTCCAAAAAGGGACCCAAAGCCCATGTGACGAGTTAAGTTTCCTAAAACCCTGAGGATAAAAACCACCCTATGGTGTTTGTATTAGCATTCATTCTATTAGTCATCACTCCTTTGGTTACAAGTTACATGAAGCAACTCAAACTTTCTCAGAGAAAAAAGGGAAATTACTAGTTCACATAACCCAGAAGGGATGGGTATAGCAGGAAAAGACTAAAACCAGAGACTTATCATCTTTTGTCTCCCAGCCTCTCAGCTCTTCTTTCCCTTCTTGTGCACAGAACTCTGTTACTACAGACCAGCGTCTACAGGAGATATTTAAAAGTTCAAAAAAAAATCTGTTTGTACCAAATAAATTGGAACTCTTATGCCAATGAAATCCTGTACCTTCTAAGGTAAATAAAATCTTTAAATAAATATAAAAAAAAAAAACTGCCTCAATATGCTCACCATGGATTCCTAGGATATAATCAATCAACAATTGTACCAGTATAAATATTTTTATGAAATATTTTTCTGCCAGTTTCACATACAATGTACTTCTGAAGTAATAACTGAATTTCACTCTTATTCAATGCATGAAACAGAAGCTAATATTTAGTATGCATTTTATCGGTTACTTGTATTATCTCATTTAATTCTCACCACAACTCAAAGATGTAATAAGTATTATTATCCTCATTTTACAGAAGAGATATTGAAACAATGAGAGATTTAGTACCTTCCCAAGGCCACACGGCTAATAAGTTCTAGAGCTGGGATAAGTAATGGAAGTTCTATGTGGAAAGTAATCAGCATAAAATGTCATATATAGAGAGTATGTATATCTACTTGTTGTTCCATCAGAAGTTGATTTATATTTTCCTTCATATCTGAGTATATTCTCACTCTGGTTATAGAATGCTGATCTTAGTAAGATGAAATCAGTGATATTTGCACAATATACATGTTCAACATCCAACCCTATTCCCAGCTTTTTAAAAAGTGCTACATTAAATGGAAAAAATGAAATAAATAATGACATTATCATGTCCCAGTGGCTATCATAAAAGCAAATTTGTATCATTTTTTTCATGTTTTTATCTAAATTCCAGTTAACATACAGTGTAACATTAGCTTCAGGTATGGAATCTAGTGACTCATCACTTACATACAACACCCAGTGCTCATCACAACAGGTCCCCTCCTTACTACATCATCCATTTAACCTGTCCTCCGACATCCACCTCCCCTCCAGCAATCCTCAGTTTGTTCTCTATAGTTAAGAGTGTGTTTTCTGGTTTGTCAATCTTTTTTTTTCACCTATGTTCATCTGTCTTGTTTCTAAAATTCCACCTATGAATGAAATCATATGGTATTTGTCTGTCTCTTACTGGCTTAGTATAATACTCTCTAGCTCCATCCATGTCATTGAAATAGCAAGATTTCATTCTTTTTGAAGGGTAATATTGCATTCTCTGTGCGCGTGTGTGTGTACACATATATATATACCATATCTTCTTTATCCATTCACCAGTCAACAGACATTCAGGCTCTTTCCATAATTTGTCTATTGTTGATAATGATGCTATAAATATCGGGGTGCATGTATCCCTTTGAATCAGTATTTCTGTATCATTTAGGTTAAATATCTAGTAGTGCAATTGCTAGATTATAGGGTAGTTATTTTTAACTTTTTGAGGAACCTCCATACTGTTTTCTAGAGTGGCTGCACCAGTTTGCACTTTCACCAAAAGCATAAGAGGGTTCCTCTTTCTCTGCATTCTTGCCAAATCCGGTTGTTTCCTGTGTTGTTAATTTAAGCCATTCTGACATGTGTGAGGTGATATCTCATTGTGGTTTTGATTTGTATTTCCTGATGATGAGTGATGTTGAGCATCTTTTCATGTGTCCATTAGCCATCTGGATGTCTTCTTTGGAGAAATGTCTGTTCATGTCTCCTGCCCATTTTTAACTGGATTATTTATTTTGGGGGGTGTTGAGTTTTATGAGTTCTTTATATATTTTGAATAGTAATCTCTATCAGATATGTCATTTGCAAATATCTTCTCCCATTCTATCAGTTTCCTATTAGTTTTATTGAATGTTTCCTTTGCTGTGCAGAAGTTTTCTATCTTGAAGAAGTCGCAATAGTTTATTTTTGCTTTTGTTTTCCTGAAAGAAGTGGATAAATTCCTAGAAACATATAAACTACCAAAATTGAAACCAGAAGAAATAGAAAACTTGAACAGACCCATACCACCAAAGAAACTGAATCAATAATCAAAATCTCCCAACAAACAGAAGTCCAGGGCCAGATGGCTTCTACCAGACATTTAAAGAAGAGTTAATACCTGTTCTTCTCAAACAATTCCAAAAAATAGAAAGGAAAGGAAAACTTCCAAACTTATTCAATGAGGCCAGTATTACCCTGATTGAAAACCAGACAAAGACTTCACTAAAAAAGATAACTATGGTCAATATCCCTGATGAACATGATTGCAAAATCTCAACAAAATAAGTTTCAACAAATTTTAAGAGACTGAAGTCATACCATGCATATTTTCTGTTCACAATGCTATGAAACTCGAAATCAATCAAAAGAAAAAATCTAGAAAGAACAGAAATACATGGAGGTTAAATAACATGCTACTAAACAGTGAATGGGTTAACCAAGAAATCAAAGAGGAAATAAAAATGTATGTGAAGAAAAATGAAAATGAAAATATAACAATCCCAAATCTTTAAGATGCAGCAAAAGCTGTTCTAAGAAGGAAGTTCTCAGCAAAACACCATACCTCAAAAAGCAAGAAAAATCTCAAACAACTTAATCTTACCCCTAAAGGAGCCAGAAAAATAAGAACAAACAAACCCAATAAACAGTAGCAGAAAGGAAATAATAAAGGTAACAGCAGAAATAAATGTAGTAGAAACAAAAAAGAAAACAACAACAACAGAACAAATCAATGAAACCAGGAGTTGGTTCTTTGAAAAGATCGGGGCACCTGGGTGGCACAGTCGGTTAAGCGTCCGACTTCAGCCAGGTCACGATCTTGCGGTCAGTGAGTTCGAGCCCCGCGTCAGGCTCTGGGCTGATGGCTCAGAGCCTGGAGCCTGTTTCCGATTCTGTGTCTCCCTCTCTCTCTGTCCCTCCCCTGTTCATGCTCTGTCTCTCTCTGTCCCAAAAATAAATAAACGTTGAAAAAAAAAATTAAAAAAAAAAAAAAAGAAAAGATCAACAAAATTTATAAGCCTTCATTTAGCCAGACTCATAAAAAGAGAGGGGGGTGGGAGAGAGAGAGAGGACTCAAATGAACAAAATTACAAATGAAAGAGGAGAAATAACAACCAACACCACAGAAATATAAAGAATTATAGGAGAATATTATATGCCATAAATTGGACAACCTAGAAGATATGGACAAATTCCTAAAACCATATAACCTCCCAAAACTGAATCAGGAAGAAATAGAAAATTTGAATTACCAGCAATGAATGCTGGTAATTACCAATTACCAGCAATGAAATTGAATGAGTAACCATAAAACTCCCATCACACAAAAGTCCAAGATCAGATGGCTTCACAGGTGAATCCTACCAAAGATTTAAAGAAGAGTAATACGTATTCTTCTCAAACTATTCCAAAAAATAGAAGAGGAAGGAAAACTTTCAAATTCATTGTACAAAAAAGCTTCCATTACCCTGATACCAAAACCAGGTAGATACTATAAAGAGAGAGAGAGAGAGAGAGAGAACGAGAGAACTACAGGCCACTATTTCTGAAGAACATAGAGCAAAAATCCTCAACCAAATAGTAGCAAACCAAATCCAAGAATACATTCAAAAGTTCATTCTTTGCGATCGAGATTTACTGCCAGGATGCAAGGGTGATTTCATATTTGCAAATCAATCAATATGATACATCACAACAAAAAGAGAAAAACCAAATAGTCATTTCAATAAATGCAGAAAAAGCATTTGACAAAGTACAACATCCATTCATGATAAAAATCCTCAACAAATAGGTTAAGAGGAAACATACCTCAACAAAATAAAGGCCACATATGAAAAACATAACTAACATCATACTCACTGGTGAACAACTGAGAGCTTTTCTCCTAAGATCGGAAACAAGACAAGAATGCCCACTCTCACCACTTTTATACAACATAGTACTGAAAGTCCTAGCCATAGCAATCAGACAATCAAAAGAAATAAAAGGCATCCAAATTGGGAATGAAGAAGTAAAACTTTCACTATATGCATATGACATAATACTATATGCAGAAAACCCTAAAAACTCCACCAAAAAATTGCTAGAATTGATATACAAATTCAGTAAAGTCTCAGGATACAAAATCAACATAAAAAATCTGCTGCATTTCTATATACCAATAATAAAGCATCAGAAAGAGAAACTAAAATCAATCCCATTTACAATTGCACCAAAACAATAAGATTCCTAGAAATATACCTGACCAAAGAGGTGAAAGACCTGTAACCTGAAAACTGTAAAACACAGATGAAAGAAAGTGAAGAAGACACAGAGAAATGGAAAAACATTCCATGCTCATGGACTGGAAGAACAATATTGTCAAAATGTCAATATTAAGCAAAGCAACCCATACATTTAATGCAATCCCTATCAAAATAACACCAGCATTTTTCACAGAGCTAGAACAAACAAACCTAAAATTTTTATGGAACTACAAAGACTCAGACAGCCAAAGCAATCTTGAAAAAGGAAAGCAAAGCTGGAGGCATTACAATTCTGGACTTCAAATTATATTATAAAACTATAGTGATCAAGACAATATCAAGACAGTACTGGCACAAAAACAGACACACAGATCAATGGAATAGAAGAGAAAACCCAGAAATGGGCACACAACTACTTCTTCGACAAAGCAGGAAAGAATATCCAATGGAAAAAAAAGATAGTCTCTTCAACAAATGATGTTAGGAAAATTGGACAGCAACATGCAACAGAATGAAACTGGACCACTTTCTTGCACCATACACAAAAATAAATTCAAAATGGATGAAAGATATAAATGTGGGACAGTATACCATCAAAATCCTAGAGAATACAAGTGGTAACATCTTTAACATTGACCATAGCAAATTATTACTAGACATGTCTCCTGAGGCAATGGATGCAATGTTGAGTCATGAAATATATTGGGATTTTTCAGTTTACATTGGTATCTTTTGTGCATATTTGGTAACGCAGAAATGGTACATCAAAAGGACAATCAGCCCAAGAAATTTGAGTTGCTTACTGTTCGTCACTATATAGCAGAAACAAAGTGGTCTTTCTCTCAGCCCTAAACATGTCAATCTCCCAAGGGCTGACTACATATGGTGATGTACAAAGTGAGGAACAAAATAAAGGAAGAGAATTATTCTAACCCTGAGAAGCTAGAAAGTAGAAAAAGTAACAACTTTTTCTAATTCTGTAAAATGGCTAGTATTCAGCACATGATAGTGAAAAATATGTTCTGTCGACTTACTCTTTAAATATTAACAATGAATAAATTCTTAAAAGTATTTTTATTAGTTCTCAGTATTACTGTGATAAAGTAACTATAAGACAAGGTATCAGAGTGAAGATTTTTCACATTATACCTTTACTCTTTTATTCTTCACTCTATCAAAATATTTTGTCATGCAAGAGCATTTCTTTTATGAATCAGTATAGCTTTTCTCTTATCACAGAAGCAGTTTCAATTAATAAAACAGCCGCCTTACATTTGCAAATGAAGTAATTCAAGCTGAAGCCACCAGCAGAGGAAGGAGTGCCATGGGACCGAGGACTACATGATTTAACAATGTGTTGCAATTAGAAATGTATCATTCGGGAAATTACCTAGAATATGCTCATGAACTGGTAACCACCTTGACTGTCACCAGAGCAAATGAAAATTAACACATATTTAATAACTTGTGCATGCAGATTTAGAGTGTATTATTCAAAATTCATGGAAATGAATCATATGCCATTATTTAATCTACAATGCTTTTCTTATTTTGCATCATCTCACGCAGTCAAAATGATTTAATGTACTTTTAAGTATTATTAAATAAGCTTGAATGAAGGTTAAAAACTTAAATTTTTACACATTTTGTGCATGTATGTACATAGCTATCTTGGAATAATTTTTGTGACACTTTCTATTTACATTTCATTAGCTAACACTTCTTTTAGCCGGGTGTACATTTAATAATCTCTTGACCCTTTATCCTTTGTCAGTGCTTTCAATAAAATTCAAATTCAAAGGCAAAATAATGCAAACATATTTGTGTAAGTCTGTTTCACTTATGTCTGCCATTTTTAAAAATTAAAATCATGTGGACCAATTTATATGTGATACTTTCCTATATGCTTCAAAGAGAACATTATCTGTGGAAAGCTGTACGGGGGAACTGTCTGGTTGAGTCTGTGCATCTGTGCACATGTGTGTTCACCCACCCATTTGAGTGAATGCATGGGGAAGGATAAGGAACAACTTGAAAACTGATGAACGCATTTCTCATTCTGCACATATCAGTAAGGCAGAGATGATCAGTCGAGTCAGAAGTCATACCTAAAGAATCTTGAACTCTGTCTTATCACTAATATTGTCTGATGTGAAAAATTCAATATGCAAGACTGAAATCAGATAAAATAATGAGAGGTCCTGAATTTATCTAACCTATTAAAATATTGCTTGATCCAGTCCTCTAACTGCCCCAAGAACATGTATATTTAAAAAAAATCTTATCAGCATTTTGTCATAAGACACTTATTGGACATAACTCTAATTTGTTCTAATGAAGGAAAAATTGTTCCAAAGCAAAATACCAACAGTAAATCTGAGCCATTCCCAGTGATTCCCAGTAACCTGAGTAATTTCTTAGAAAAATGCCTCTAAGAATAGAAAAAGCTAAAACCAGTAACAGAAATCTCAGACTCTGGATATCCTTGAATCACGGCTTAAAAAGTTATTTTTGACGTGTGTTTCTCAGATCTCTGAACTGCCATGAAATCTTCAAATGCACTGCTAATTTATTTTCATAAATTTTCTATTGTATAAAAATATTGAACAGGTAAGAAATCTGCATCTCAGGTTTGTTTGCTTGTTATTTATTAATCAATTATAAGCTCCAATAGAGCAACAAAAGAATCTTACTAGTAATACTAAGCCTTTGATGCATGCTTTGCAGAGCAATGATTCAGAAGGCTGGACTGGTCAAGTCTAGGGTAGTTTATTGTTAATACTATAAAATTTAATAGAGACATGATTCTTATATGTAAGTGTTAATAAAAAGTTGCATATTCATTATCGAGACTTTTTCTGAGTGAAAAATACAAACACTGGCTGTTACAAACCCAACTGGAAAAATGTAGAATATCAATAAAAATTTTCTACAAAGACATCTTTAGTGCTAATATTAACATTTACAAATCAAATCAATGTGGATTATTTTCATTTCAAAAAAGTTACTTTAACAAAGAATTTAGTGCAGATTTCCTTCTCTTGGTATAAATAAGTATCTTTTTCCAAGGGTGCCTGGGTGGCTCAGTTGGTCAAGCATCTGACTTCAGCTCAGGTCACGATCTCATGGTTCATGAGTTCGCGTGCTGCATCAGGCTCTGTGCTGACAGCTCAGGGCCTGGAGCCTATTTTGGATTCTGTGTCTCCCTCTCTCTCTGCTCCTCCCCTTTTGCTCTTTCTCTCTCTCACTCTCTCAGAAATAATAAAAACATTTTTAAAAAATAAGTATCTTTTTCCAGATAATAACACAAATAATGAAGGCATTTAGGTACCAAAGTTTGGAAGTCACTACCAAGGATACACAATGAGAAATCTAAAGCATTTAATATTTTGTAATGGAAGATGTTAAAAACAAATTGGCTAGGCATAAATTTGATATCCTTGAGCTGAATAAAAGAACAGCAAATAACATTTCCAGAAATTAAGTGATGTGTATCAAAACTTTTTAAAATATTTTACCCTTTGACTCAACAAATCTTCTATGATATCCTAAGAATAAACCGAATAAGTGAATACAGATAAATTTCCAATGGTCTTCATTACAGGGTCATCTGAGAACAGTTCAAATTTCCCAGAATAGGGAAATAATAAATTATAGTATATCCATAAAATACAACTCTATAAACCACTGAGGACAATAATGTAGATAATGATACATACAATTTGCATGGAAAGAAGTTAGTGATGTAATGAGTAAAAGAGCAGGTTTTGCAACCTTATGTAAAATATATACAATAAATATTTGCTTCCTTATCAAGCATGTGCTTATATAGGTATAGGATGGGAAGATGGTGTGTGGGCATATCTGGCTGGTTTTAGTTTTGTTTATGCATATTTTTCTAATTTTAAATAACAAATACATATAACAAGTACAATAAAATTATTTTTTATTATTTAAAAGAAATGCAGTAAGATGTTCATTCTGGAAATGGTTTAAATAACATTGCTGTGACGTGCTATGAGGTTACATGTTTTTCTGGTTTTTAACTTTTTAAATATCATACTCCATCATTGTGGTGTTTTTTAATATCTCACCTCTATGTGACTAGCTAAAATATTTGTATTTTCATGTGAATAACTCCTACCGCATTTAAATTTTACTGTAAGTTTCATTATTCTAAGTAATACACTAGCCTGATGAATTTTATTTATTATAATAACGTAATTAAGAAAATGTTTCTTCTAGCCCTTTAATCTGTGATTATTTCAGTAATATTATGACAAGGCAGTTTTTTCTTAATATTATGTAAAGATTCTATGGATGTTAATTTTGCATACAAGAGAATAGAAATATTAGGAAGAAAAAATTCTAGAAAACAAAGAATTGAAAGAATAAAGATATCAATTTGTCTTAGACCATTTTTTATCTACCTTTAAACAGTGCATCTTTTATTAATTTTTAAAACTGTTTTCAGCTTATAAAGCAAATTTGTATAAGCTGTTTCAAGGAATAAATTTCTGGAATAACAAAATAACTTAATGCTTAAAATACAGAAATATCCTAGCCGAAAGACGCAGAATTATTTTTCAAGCCTATTATGCAACTATTCCCATGTAAAAGGGATAAATAAAAGATATATGGGTAGAAGATAAATCTTGCATATTCTCATTTTCTTTCAGCATGACCCTTGTGAAATGGGTACCCTGAAAGGTCTGCATACATTTGTTATATATTATTTTAAATGTTCCTTTAACTGTACACATGAATATGCACATTCTTCTCACTTTTGTCTAATATCCATTTCATAGTGGGCTTCGTTGTACTGCCAATGAAAGGAGACACAGGTTTTTGCCTCACTTATATTCCACTAATATGTCACTTTAATTATTTTAAAAAATTTATTTTAAGTAGGCTCCATGCCCAACATGGGCCTCAAACTCAACCCTGAGATTGAGACTGGCATGTTCTACCATCTGAGCCAACCAGCCACCCCTTACTTTAAGTGTTTACTGAGTAGCAACCATAAGATCTATTCTCTTTCTCCTTTACCTTTCTTGTGTTAACAATATATACCTAGTACATTTTCTTACTAGAGGTTGTTCTCTAGGGTTAACCCTAAGGTGCATGGGGTTCCAGGCAAACATATTTGCAGAGTCCCAATAGTTCTTTGTCAGATACAGTGATTTATTCTAGAAGAATATGTGGAGAAGTGGTACTTACGTATTTGTTTATTGTCTAGTCAGTGCACATGGAGATTCTTCCTAGTGTATAAATACCATGTCTTTCTGCTCAGGTCCAGAAACCATTTCTTAATTTTCTTTATTGTCAAATGTGCTGTTACTAATTTCAGCTACCCCAGCACAAGAAAAAGAAAGCAGCGTTACTAATTCATGAAGCTATGGCTTTGCAAACTGTACTGAAACAAACAGATTCTCCTGCCTCTGCAAGCATCTCTAATACCATTTAGCTAACATTGGTAATGTCATTATGAGATTACTTCATTTCATCACGCTGCCCATGGATATTGGCTTCCAATGACTCTTTCAAAGATTGTTACTGTTGACAATAATCACAAGAGTAAATCTTACACAGAGTATTAGGGTAATGTGAATAAGTTTGTTTTCTGATCATGTTAAATTTGCCATTTAGAATTTTATAGCATAAAAGCAGAACACATGTTCTAACCCTGTCTTCTCTTACACCCTTTAGCCATAATCACTACATTCCTAGAATATGATCTTTTTCATCATTTACTATACACTTGCCATTTACACAATGTGACCAGAGGGAAAGGAAGATAAGGGGAGAGATGAGTGACCCCATTCACACAAGAAATGTCTGTCCCTCATCTGCAACTGGAAAGGCTTACAATCCACCTGGGAGAACACTGTCATCACATGGACTAGAGACAAGAAGGGCCCATTATCACCAAAGAGTTATGGTTTCAGAAGTTCTAAAAGGAGATCAATAAATCCACCTGAATAGGATGACTCTACATATGGTATAGAGCCTGCACTGAGGTGGAGCATCTTCCTTAGATGCAGCAGCAGGGAGTAAAGGGCACCTGCTGTCACCCTCTAGTGCTGTCAACAGACCTAAGGCAGCATTGATGGGAACACAGATAGGTGAGAAGTGTAGCCTGTGGGCAGGACAAAAGGCCCACATTAAGGAATGGGCAACCATTAGTCCAGAATCCTGAGCCTTACCTGGGTCTAACATGAGTGGGAGTCACATCACGGACAACCAATGTGTCTGCCTCATTCTAGTAGCCTAAACGTCTGTGATTCCAGAAAAAGAATATCAAAGACTGGACAAAATTCAAGAGCTCCCAGAACTTCTGATCATCTTACGAGTTGAAGTAAAAGGTTGAAGAACACCCAAAGGTGTTCTTTGGGTGTTCTTGAGCTGCCCTGCATGGACAGCATTGCTGGTCCAGGCCAGTCCAAGGTAGCAGAGAGGACATAGACAGAGGAAGGCACTCCAAAGCACAGAGGCCCCTGAGGCATGGAGCTGGGGCAGTGGTCAGCTTGCTCATGTCTAAGGGTAGTACTCCTTTCTACTTCAGAGCCCTATAAAAAAGAAACTGGAATATATTTGGCCATGTTAGTACAGCTAGTACTAACTGGCCACTTAATTATACAACTGTAATAATCTGACTCCATTTTTGACATTTGACTGTTGACAGCTTTCAAGTCCCACTGGTTCCTCTTCCTCTTCTGCTCCACATCTAGGCAAACTGATAAGAAAGTCCAGATGCTCCCTCCTTGGCCCTGGTGGGAAGTTTAAATCAACCAAGCCTTGTACTACATGCAGGAACCCTCCAGTTCTACTCCTAATCACAATAAATAACAAGCCAATCTCCTTTCCCTGCTCTCTCAGGCCATTTTTGAACCTGATTGAGAGCTTGTCCCATTATCCTCAGAAATCCTATTCTGTAATAATTTTTTCATATCTTCTTGGTATAAGGTATAGTCATTGGCCTCAACAACCAAACAAAACTTTGGGGGTAAGGTAGGAGTCCATGAGACTGCTTCTGTGAGGCAATCACAAAAGAAACAATTGAACAATTTGGCATTTGCAAAGCCAAGAAAGAGATGTTAGCCGTAAATTAACCTGAGAGAGCCTAGGCTGGTACAATTAACCAAGTTTAGCAGTAAGAATTCCTCTGCTTCTAAGATGTGAACTCACCTTACAATGAAATTTAAATACATCCAAATTTTAATCCAGGGTAAGTCTGCTCTCTACAATGACTGACTAGAAACCTCAGTGTACTTTTGGGAGATAATAGGAGTCCCCAGCTCTAATAAATTCTAGCCTAAAACAATTGTAGCAGCTTCAGCTACACTTGTACCATCAGATTTCTTCAGAAAAGGAACATGTGGTATTTAAAAACTGTCAAACAGTTACATATGCTTTCCCTAATCAAAGGCGTGTGATTTCATTGTAAGCAAGCCTGCTCCCAAAGTAGGAATAGATTACCTCCATGTTTGCCATTTCACTTCTGAACTTTTAACCAAAGATTGTATAAGTGCACTATAAATGGTGACACTAGCTACCATCCCAAATGATGCATTTTGAGGACTATTTGATAGTATCTTTTTTTTTTTTTGAACTAGTAAAACAATACAAACTGTAAAATATAGTGAGAATATTAGGGGACATTGATTCTGACATGGGTCCTAGTTCTTGGTTTTTGTCTTTGCTTCCCCACTGCCCCGGCTAAATAATTTGGCAATGAAGTATTATTTAACTTTTCTATAAGATGATTTATGATGTCTTTTTATATGAAAAAATCTATAATCTATTGTCTTGACAAACAAAATTAACCACAGGAAATGTGCAAGATAGAGTACAGTTTCATTTTAGTATGATGAACACAAATGTTGGCCTTACATCAATGGAAATCTTAGGTCATTCAAATTTTGACTTAAAATGAGGAATAATATAACCTTTCCTCTCCAATATTCTGGTTATTTCAACTACCCAAAGCCACACTTCTAAATAAATACAGACCAGAATTTTTACTCAGATACCCTGACTCTTGGGAAAATTACTTATGAATATAGGTCTGATCTCATAATATGGTATTATCTCTTAAGATATCTTCCTTTCTTGTCTTTGTAGATTTAGTCCAGTGGCCTAACAAGTACTGTGTTCTGTGTGCCAGTGTTAGAAGTGTTAAGGAGCATTACATCATAATGGTTCACAAGCATGGAAATTACCTGGGCCCTAGGAGTTAGAAATAACATAATGGTGAAACTATTTTGGATACATACTTACTGATTTTTTAAAAATACTTTTAAATACTTCTTTTAGCACCTTCCATAGAAACTTCCTAAAGCCTTGTAGCCTAATTGCCTAGTCTTCATACTGTGACACATTTTTAGAAAGCTGACTCTGAAAATATTGAAATATAACACAAGTCTCCACTTTAGGCTTCCTCGAAGAAGCAACATAGTGATTTTCCTAAGTGCTTTATACAAATGAACTTCCTACCAACCCTCATTGAATAGCTGTCCTCTCACCAATTTCATCTTGGTAGTAATAATGGCTTCTTCTGTCTTCACTCTCCATGAAGCCTGCCCACATTCTCTGGACATGAAGAAAAAAGTGTTGTTTTTCACGTATCACAAGTGATAGGACAGTAAAAGCAGCAGTCAGAACAACATATTTTGACCACAAACATGTGTTTACTCCTAGTGTTACTAAATTTTGTTTTGCTAAGAAAGATACATAATTTAAAGCCAATTGGAGTGGGGCAGGGGTGGGGGGCTGGGTGGATCAGTCAGTTAAACGTCCAACTTTGGCTCAGGCCATGATCTCGTGGTCCGTTAGTTCGAGCCCCGCGTGCTCAGAACTCTGTGCTGACAGCTCAGAGCCTGAAGCCTGTTTCAGATCCTGTGTCTCCCTCTCTCTCTGACCCTCCCCCATTCATGCTCTGTCTCTGTCTCAAAAATAAATAAACGTTAAAAAAAATTTAAAAAAATTAAGCCAATTGGAAGTTGTATCTATCAAATACACAGACTTTTGGGTCAAATTAGCCAATAAGAGAAAAGTCCACATCTCATATAAAACAAAATTGGGAAGATGGACTAGTAAGGACGAGTCCTTTGATTTTCGTTCCAGATATCTATATTCAAACAACAAACAAATTTAGTGGAATAAGAACAACTACCATTTTATCTTTCCCACAGTTTCTTTCCGTTAAGAATGTGGACAAGGCATTACATGGAGGATTTGTCTGTGATTCATAATGTCTGGGATCTCAGGTGGGAAGCCCTGAATGCTTGGAAATGAAGCAAATTGCTGAGAACAAGAACCACCTGGAGGTTTTCTCACTAGTGTCTGGCACTAGGGGGATACCTTCAAAGGCTGGGCTTTTAACAAGAGGACCTAGCAGTGGTCTCTACATGTGGTCTGGATTTCTCAGTATGGCAGATGGGTTCCAAGGAAAAACATCTAGGGAGAGAGTGTCAGGAATGCAAGCATGCCAAGGAAGTAAGGCAGAAACTGCAGTCTCCTTTAACCCAGTCCTGCAAGCATGACTTTCACTGCATTTTATTACTAACAAGTGTGCCACTGAAAGCAGAGGGTATTAAATTCTACCTCTTAAAGGAGAAGTAGCAAAGTAGCACAGAAAAAATGTGTGACGGGGAAAATTATTATGGTCTTCCTTGAAAGCACAAACTTCTACAGACTGTGATGACAAAAATGGTTAGCAATGACTCTAAGACTTACTGGCTACTGTGATGGAGTTGGAATGTTGAAGAATCCACCTGATTTGTCTGGATGACTACACAATATGTGACTCAACTCTCTATCTTGACTTTGTTTGCATTTAAAGAAAAGTCACTAATAGCACACCCAAAGCCATTGGCCTTCACCTCAAGGGGATCTCACAAACTATGGGAATATCCTGCTGTTGAAACTAAAGGTAGGAGGTGGGGCAAGCATTTGGTCTATTACTTCTTTAAGTATTGAACCCCCACAAACTTCTCTTTTATTGTTTAACATAATGAATACTGTTCAATCCCTTTGATTGTGGTTGAACAGAAAATATTAACATAAGTACTTTATGACTTCCATTGCAACATACCAGCAGCTCCCATGAAACCAACTGGTTATAATTTCAAACTCAATTTTTGTCCCATTAGATCACACCATCGCTCCAGGCACATATATATGGGTTAAGTGGGAAGGGGGTAAAAAAAAGAACGTAGCAAGATTTTAACCACAATAATTAAAAGAACCATAATTATAGTGACAATGAAGGGAAACAAAAGAATATGAAGCAATAAGAGAAGTCTTGATTTGGGATATTTTTCATTTTAAGGGGAAAATTTATGTCCAAGTACAGTTTATGTGAAACAATTTCATTATCATTTGAAAAAAGAACTCTTATCTCTCAGTCAAGTGAACACTAACCATGTACCAACTGATTCGAAATGTCAAAGTTAAAATACAGTATGCTCACATGAGCACAAAGAGACATTAGCAGTAACCTTTAGGAACTCTGGTGTTCTTATAACTAATGCATTAACCCATTTATTTAAGAAAAGGTCAACATAATGGAGCATTAGGAGAGTAATAAAGTTCTCCCCTGCTATTCAAAATGTCAGGATAATGCTGGACTCTGCAATTTGATAATTAGAAGAAATAATGTTCACTCACAGAGTCCCCCTTAGGATCTCTTGTAGGGCTGGTTTAGTGGTGATGAATTCCTTCAGTTTTTGTTTGGGAAGACCTTTATCTCTCCTTCTATTGTGAATGACAGACTTGCTGGGTAAAGGATTCTTGGCTGCATATTTTTTCTGTTCATCACATTGAAGATTTCCTGCCATTCCCTTCTGGCCTGCCAAGTTTCAGTAGATAGGTCTGTTACTACTCTTACGTATTACCTTTGTAAGTTAGGGCCTGTTTATCCCTAGCTGCTTTCAGAATATTCTACTGTACCAATGATGTTTACTTTATTTAAAATAGTTAATAACATACTTTATCTCATTGGTCAAAAGACTTTCCATTATATCCTCCTCCATTTAATAAATACGTTGTTCAGATGTGTTTCTAATGTTTGACACTCACTCCTCCTACTACCCAACCCCCTTTCAAAATAATGGGGAGCTTACATATCAATTAGATTCTTGCGGCAAAAGAGAAAAAAATATTGTGTCCTATCTGTTCACCATTAACCAATCAATATATTCTAAATATCATTTATTAGTTTGAGATGTTTTAGGCAATTATTGAATTTCATAGCAGAGTAGTAGGACTTAGATTTATATCTTGCATTCCAACTATTTGCTATGTAACCCTGAGAAAATGACCCCATATTTCTGAGCTATAAGACTCTTATCTGACAATTACATTAAACTAATTCAGGGGCGCCTGGGTGGCTCAGTCGGTTAAGCGTCTGACTTCGGCTCAGGTCATGATCTTGCAGTCTGTGAGTTTGAGCCCCGTGTTGGGCTCTGTGTTGACAGCTCAGAGCCTGGAACCTGCTTCAGATTCTGTGTCTCCCTCTCTCTCTGACTCTCCCCCGTTCATGCTCTGTCTCTGTCTCAAAAATAAACATTAAAAAAAATTAAACTACTTCATACATTTTTGGAGGGAATATTAAATAATATTATGCATGCAAAACCACTTAGAATTCCTTGCAGCTCTCATGAACTTACTAAAGGACCTTCATTATTATTGCTAATGAAATCTGTGGTCCATAAAAACATCTATTATTTAGCCAACACTAATTTGAAAAAATTTCATAGAAAAGATTTATACCTAAGATGGAGAAAGCTGAAAGCTTTTCAGTCAGCCAATACTCCCTTCTCCCTTCAAAATGACCAAATTACAAAATCATAACTTTTCTTGAAGCCATTAGAGAATTAAAGTTAAGTCTGAACATAGACTGAAATCCAAGGAAATCAGGCTTCTCCAGGAAGAGATATGGTAGGAAAGCTGCCCCCACTGTGGCTGAACACTGGAGGCTCTGGATACCTAACTAGCAGGTAAGAACCATTTAAAATGTTAATGAATTGATAAAGGCTGAATGTCAGGTTGTGTGAGTATAACACCTCTGGTAGTCCAGCTCCAGCCACTCAAGCTTTTTACTATGGAAGTCTACTGGGCATATAGGGGAAAGATTGGAGGCACAGAGCCCCTCTTCGTCATAAAGATCGCCAAAGGCAGAGTAGAAGGTGCTATGGAAAAGGCACAAAGTTCTGCCAACAATTTTTTTTTTTTCCTGAAAATAAAATAAGAATCCTAAGCCACTGGTGAGGAATAGCAAACTGTGTCTGCCCCTGGGGTAAAATTCAAGTAGGGAAATGATAAATGAAAAAAACAAAAACAAAAACTACCACTAAGAGAGGAGCCAGAAGCAGTCCAGGGCCCATGATTTTATACCGACATTAGAGATCTCCTAACATGGAAGGAAGGACAGAGAATTCTCACTGAAGACATGATGCAGAGTTTGACAGCTACAGGAAACAGGGGAGGATGGCTGAGAAAACCCAAGCATGAAACACAAGAAACAAGGCCTGCCTAAGACTGCGGCATGGCAAGGAGTTCTAACATCCACCACCCGACTGGCCATCATCAAGAAATAGGCAGCAACAGTCTACAAAGGGGAGAGAGGCAGGTCCCATAGACATTCTTCATGGTGCATATTCACAGGAAAGGCTGAAAGCCAGAGTGGAACTGCAACACTGAGAAGAAACTTCTTCATCCAAGCTCCCATGCTAAGCACATGGTTAACACTAAAGCATTAAAATACAGTTAGGTAATGAAGGAAACAATATCAACAAATTCCAAACACACACTCTGATTAGGTTGAGTCAACCCCCAACACTAATGGTGTAGCAGAAGAAATGAGGCTATTTATCATGGTCTCTACTTTCTACACAGACATGCAACATTCAATTACAAATTAGATAAACACAAGGAGAAAAAGGAAATCTCTGTCAACAAATGAAGTAATTTACAGAAAAAGACTTCCACATGACCCAGATGACAGAACCACAGGGCAGTGACTTTCAAGTAACTGTGATTAATATGTTGAAAGCTCTAGTGGAAATAGTGTGAAAAATGCATGAATATCTGAGACATTTCATGAAAGTTGTGACACTATGAGAACAAATAAAAACAGAAATAATGAGGATGAGGAAAAGAAGGGGGTATTAGTAATAATAATGTAACTGAGATAAAGAACTCCTTCCATTGATGCATCAAGAGAACTGACCAAGCCAAGGAGAGAATGTGTAGACTTAGAAGACAGATCGGGGCGCCTGGGTGGCGCAGTCGGTTAAGCGTCCGACTTCAGCCAGGTCACGATCTCGCGGTCCGTGAGTTCGAGCCCCGCGTCGGGCTCTGGGCTGATGGCTCGGAGCCTGGAGCCTGTTTCCGATTCTGTGTCTCCCTCTCTCTCTGCCCCTCGCCCGTTCATGCTCTGTCTCTCTCTGTCCCAAAAATAAATAAACGTCAAAAAAAAAAAAAATTTAAAAAAAAAAAAAAAGAAGACAGATCAAGAGAAATTACCCAAACTAAAACACAAAGAGGAAAACAGGCGTTAACAAGAAAAGCTGAGATTCCCCAAGAGATACAGAATAATTCCGTAAAAATCTAACACATGTAACTGAAATCCCAGAGAAGAAAGTGAGCAAAAAAAAAATTTTTTTTGAAGCAATAATCACAGAAAAGTTTAGAAAACTAGTGAAAAACATAAACCATAAATCTGAGAAGCTCATAGAAGACCAAAAACAATAAGCACCTAAAGAAACACACTTAAACATATATTAAAAATACTGAAACCAAAACTTAAGAAAAATCTTGACAACAGCTAAAGGGGAACCAAAACACACACACACACACACACACACACACACACACGAACAAAAATAAGAATTAGAGCTCTGTCAGAAACTATGCAAGCCAAAAAGGAGTGACCATTTTAAAGTACTGAACAAAAACTATCAAGTGAGATTCTATATTCAGCAAAAATACTTTTCAGATATGACTACAAGTAAAAGCTGTTTCAAAAAGACAGACATAGAGGGGTGCTGGGTGGCTCAGTTGGTTAAGCACCCAACTCTTACTTTCAGCTCAGGTCGTGGTCTCGTGGTTGTGAGAGGAAGCCCCGCAATGGGCTCTGTGCTGGGTGTGGAGCCTGCTGGAAATTCTCTCCCTCCCTCTCCCTCTGCCCCTTCCCAACTCATGCAGCTCTCTCTCTCTCTCTGTCTCTAAAAAACATGAGAGAGACAGAGCGAGAAAAGAGAATTCATTCATTGCTTTGAGACTTGTGCTTTAAGAAAGTTTGGTTAAAATTTTTCATCCAGCAGGAAAATTATACCAGGTAGGAATTTAGATCTAAAAAAACAGATAAAGCACTCCAATAATGTTTGACATGAACATAAATATAGAAACACAATATTTTCTCATTTTAAAGTGTTTTAAAAGGTAATTGATTGTCAAAGACAATAATATATTGAAGATTTATAGCATAGATAAAGCAAAATATATAACAAGAATGCCAAAAATATGGTATAAGTAAATTAAAAGTAAAATCAGGAAAAGACAAGAATGTTCTCACCAGTCTCACCAAGTGGATATAAGTTAATATTTGGCAATAAAAGCACCAAATAAAATTAAGTACTAAGGTATGAATCTAATAAGATGTGTACTCAATTTATATGTTGAACACTTGTTTTTAATATGATTTTTTTTCAAGTTAGCTAACATACATTGTATACAGTGTGCTGTTGGTTTCGAGGGTAGATTCCTGGGTTTCATTGCTACATACAACACCCAGTGCTCATCCCAGCAAGTGCTGGGAAAAAGTCCATTTTCTCCTCCCCCCCCACCATCAACTGTTTGTTCTCTGTATTTAAGAGTCTCTTATGGGTTTGCGTCCCTCTCTGTCTGAAACTACAAAACACTGATGAAAGAAGATTTTGTAAAGAAATGGAAATATATATCGTACTCATGAATTAGAAGACTCAAAATTAAAACATGATTCCCCCCAATTTGAGAATATATCAGATGCAATCCTGATCAAAATCCCTACAAGTTTTAATTTTTTTTTGTAGATATCAACAAGCTTACTATAAAATCTGTTCAGAAAAGCAAAGAAACTAGAAATCTGAAAGGAGAAACAAAAACAATGTGGGAGGATTCATCACATTCCGTTTACGGTAATCAAGTGAGTGTGGTAAAGAATTTACGGTAATCAAGTGAGTGTGGTATTGGTGAAAGTTTAGAAATATATGTATCAATGGAAAAGAACAGAGTCCAAAATTAGAGTCACGCAAATATTGTCAACTTGTTTTTGACAAAGGTGCAAAAGTAATTCAACTGATGATAGTTTTCAAAAATTTTTTTCAATGTTTATTTATTTTTGAGAGAGAGAGACAGACAGAGACAGAGTGTTAGCAGGGGAGGAGCAGAGAGACAGAGAGAAAGACAAAGAATCCAAAGCAGGCTCCAGCTCTGAGCTGTCAGCACAGAGCCCAATGTGGGGCTCAAACTCACAAGCAGTAAGATCATGACTTGAGCTGAAGTCAGGATACCCAACTGACTGAGCCACTTCAGACACCTCCAGTTGATGACAGTTTTAATTTAAAAGATTAAGAATAACATTTTCAACAAATTGTACTGAAATAATTGGACATAATATACAAAAAATTAAAGGCCTTTAATGTATACCTCATGCCTTACACAAATTTACTCAAAATGGATTAAATTTATAAATGTAAATTTTTAAACTATAAATTCTAGATGAGAACAAATGGAAAAATTTGTGAGCCTGGGTTCAAGGGCAACTTTTTAGATACAATAAAAAAAGCAAGGGGATCTCATTAAAACAAAACAAAACAAAACCCAAATACCTTTGAAAATGAAACCATCAAAAACATCATTAAGGAAATGAAAAGTCAATCCACAGATGGAGAAGTAATTTTTGGAAATCACATATCTGATAAAGAACTTGTATTCCAAAATATATAAAGAACTATTAAAAATCGGTAAGAAAACAAACTATTCAATAACAATAATATGGGCAGACACTTCACTAAAGATTATATGAGATTTCCAGGGAAAGTTGCTGAGTAGGAGGATCCTAGGCTCACTTTGTCCCACAGATACACCTAGATAACATCCACACCAGTGTAAATAACCCAGAAAATGACCAGAACACTGGCAGAACAGACTCTCAACATAGCTGAACACAGAGAAGAGGCCACGACTAAGAGTGTAGAAAGGGCAGAGACACAGTAGGCAGCCAAAGGGACTCAAGACTGTTCACTGGAGGGAGGGATGCCATGGGTATAGACAGGGGAGAGCAGCAGACCCTATACCAGGAACCCCAGGCATGAGGGACCCCATATTGGAGAGACAAATCCCCATAACATTTGGCTTTGAAAAACATTTGGCTTTGAAAATCAGTGACACTTAATACCTGGAACTTCAAAAATTAGCAGGCATGCCTCTGGGAGAGGCAGGAGGGCAACAGGGAACTGAGTCCTTGCCCTTAAAGAGACAGAACAACAAACAGCCCCACTGAGATACAGCATAGAAGCAGCAATTTAAAAAATTTCTGGGGTATAGGAGATTTAGTTAGTATTCTCAGGGTATGAGCTGGAGAGGAAAGGATCTTCGTGACATTTCTCCAGAACAAAAGAATTGAAAGACACCACTTTTCTCCCCTACCTGCCAGTCTAGATAAACGGACACCTGCAGAAACCAGCATAGTGCCAACACTCTCCACCTAGCTTCTTAATGATAAGCCCGATCCCACAGTATTCTACAGAACAGGATTTGTCCCAGGTAGCTGTAGCCCTCTTCATGCAGTAAGTCTGCACAGACCTTGCAGGCACCTTGAACCCTGCCCTTGCATCTTCCTGTGGACCTACACCTCCAATATCCCCTTGGCTGGAGCCCATCCAAAGCCCACCCAAAAAGCCACAAGACTTGCAGTGTGCAAGGAGCCCTGACAGGGGCCAGCACCACTCCAAAGTGACTCCTGCTCCAGAGAGAGGGGAAGATAACTACATAGTTCCACTGTGGCCCCAGCAGGGAGCTAGAGGTGGACTTCTGGTCCAATTGCAGGCCCTGCTCAGCAATGAAAGCTTCTCAGTGGGAAATCCAGGGAGAGCACCCTTCAGTTCTGGCAAATGCCTAGTCTGACTCAACTCAAACTAAGGTGGACCCAGACTGGCTCACTAACAATGCAAGGATCAAACTCTGTCCACAAAGGCAAAGAGAGCCACTGAATACAACTGGACTGAAGAAAAACGTGACTTAACCACAACAGTAAGGCACATGCAACACACATAGGAGACACCCTGAAGCACCAGATTCCGGTGAACACAGGACATTGCACTGTTGGGTACTACAGAATCTCTTCTTCATAAGGCCACTACTTTCAAGATCAAGAGACATAGCTGACTTTCCTAACACACAGAAACACACACTGAGAATTAGACAAAATGAGGAGGCAGAGAACATGTCCTAAATGAAAGAACAAAACAAAATCACAGCAAAATTGCAAAACAAAAGAAAGATAAGTAACATGTTATAAACACGTTTAAAGCAATGGTCATAAAGATAGTCACTAGATGAGAAAAAAGCGAAGGACCTCAGTGAGACCCTCAACAAAGAGAAAACATAAAAAAAAAAAAAAACCAATCAGAGATGAAGAATCCAATAAATGAAATTAAAAATACACTAGAGGGAATAAATAGCAGACTAGAGAAAGAAGAACAGATCAGTAACCTGGAGGATAAAGTAATGGAAAACAATCAATCTGAACAGGAGACAGAAAAATAACAACAAATGAACATAGATTCAGGGAACCCAACAACACCATCAAGTGTAGTAATATTCACATTAGGGATCCAAAAAGGATCCAAGAGAGAAAAGGGGGCAGAAAAGTCATTTGAAGAAATAATAGCTTAAAACTTCCCAAGTCTGGAGAAGGAAACACAAAGCCAGATACAGGAGGCACAGAGAGCTGCAACAAAATCAACCAAAGGACGTTCCCACCAAGACACATAGCAATTAAAGTGGCAAAAAGTAGTGATAAAGCGAGAATTTTAAAATCAACAAGAGAAAAGAAAACCGTTACATACAGAGGAAACTCCTATAAGGCTATCTGCTGATTTTTCAGAGAAACTCTGCAGGCCAGAGGGGAGTTGCATGATATATTCAAAGTGCTGAAAGAAAAAAACCCTGCAAAAAGAATACTCTATCCAGCAAGGCTATCACTTAGAATAGAAGGAGAAATGAAGAGCTTCCCAGACAAAAGTTAAAGGAATTCATCACCACTGAACCAGCCTTACAAAAAATATTAAAGGACATTTTTTTAAGTGGAAAGGAAAACCATAAACAGAAGTAAGAAAAGTAGAAATTATAAAAGCAGTAAAATCAACTATATTTATAAAAATCACTCAAAGGACTCACAAAATAAAATGATGTAAATTATGACACCATAGTACCTAAAACATGATGGGGGCAGTAAAAATGTAGTGCTTTTAAAATGGGTTCAAGAGAACTATAGAGAAATATGGCAGCATAGGAGGACTCTGGGCTCACCTTGTCCTGCTGATTGCTTAGATTCCACCCACATCTGCCTAAATAACCCAGAAAACCACCGGAAGACTAGCAGAACACTCTCTGGAGCCAAGAGTAGACAAGAGGCTCACGGAAGAGGGTAGGAAGGGCAGAGAGGCGGTGTGTGCTACGCAGACTGGCGGGAGGGAACTGGGGCAGTGGAAGGGCAGACCGCCTGGCAAGGCAGAGCCCCTGAAGTCTGGCTTGCAAAAGCAGAGGGGCCAAACTCCATGAGTTCTGACAGACAGCCGGACTTAACATCTGGAATGTTAAAGTCAACAGCTCTGGAGAGTGGGGAGGGTGAGAGGACACCAGGAGGGAGAGTTGTTGAGCCCAGGAAGACAGAGCTCAGCTTGGCGGGGGAACAAAGGCGCTGGCAAGCACCATTTCCATCTTCCATCCCCCAGCCAAAATTCCAAAGGGAATCAGCTCCCGTCACCAAACTTGCTTGCACCACACAAACACCCAATGCTATGTTTCTGTGGATCCATCCCTCTGACGGGCCTGCCTCCCTCCTGGTGCTGCAGGGCCCCTCCCGCAGGGGACCACTGACAGCAAAGTGAGCTAAGCCTGCCCCTCCTGCCCCTGTGTACCTTGCGGATCCATCCTGTCTAATATGCCCTTGGCCAGATCCCATCAGAGCAGCACCACAAGCTTGGCAGTGTGCAAGCAGCCCAGACAGGGGCCACACCAAACCACAGTAAGTCCTACTCCTGGGAGAGGGGAAGATAAGGTAGACACCAGTCTGACTGTGGCCCCAGTGGTGGGCTGGGGGCAGACATCAGGTCCAACTGCAGCCCCACCCACCAACACAAGTTTCTCCAGACAGCACAGGGAAAGTGCCCTGCAGTTTGGAGATACCGCAGGGAATACCCAAAATGATGAAACGGAAGAATTCTCCTCAAAAGAAACTTCAGGAAGTAGCAACACCTAACGAATTGATCAAAACCGATTTAAGCAATATAACAGAACAAGAATTTAGAATAATAGTCATAAAATTGCTGGGCTTGAAAAAAGCATAGAGGACAGCAGAGAATCTATTGCTACAGAAATCAAGGGACTAAGAAATAGTCACGAGGAGCTAAAAAAATTCTTAAATGAGGTGCAAAATAAAATGGAGGTGGCCATAGCACAGATTGAAGAGGCAGAGGAGAGAATAGGTGAATTGGAAGATAAAATTATGGTAAAAAGAAGAAGCTGAGAAAAGGAGAGAGGAAAAAAAATCCAGGAGTATGAGGGGAGAATTAGAGAACTAAGTGATACAACCAAACAGAAAAATATCCACATCATAGGAATTCCAGAAGAAGAAGAGAGAGAGAAAGGGGCTGAAGATGTACTTGAATAAATCACAGCTGAGAACTTCCCTGATCTGGGGGAAGGAAACAGGCATTGAAATCCAACAGGCACAGAGAACTCCCTTCAGACATAACTTGAATTGATCTTCTGCACAACATATCACAGTGAAACTGGCAAAATACAAGGATAAAGAGAGAATTTTGAAAGCAGTGAGGGATAAACAGGCCCTAACTTACAAAGGTAACACATAAGGGTAGTAACAGACCTATCTGCTGAAAATTGGCAGGCCAGAAAGGAAAGGCAGGAAATGTTCAATGTGATGAACAGAAAAAATATGCAGCCAAGAATCCTTTATCCAGCAAGTCTGTCATTCACAAAAGAAGGAGAGATAAAGGTCTTCCCAAACAAAACCTGAAGGAATTCATCACCACTAAACCAGCCTTACAAGAGATCCTAAGGGGGACTCTGTGAGTGAAATGTGACAAGGACCACAAAGTACCAGAGACATCACTACAAGCATGAAACCTACAGACATCACAATGACTCTAAACCCGTATGTTTCAATAATAACCTGAATGTAAATGGACTAAATGCTCCAAGCAAAAGATACAGGGTATCAGAATGGATTAAAAAAAATAAGACCCATCTGTTTGCTGTCTACAAGAGACTCATTTTAGACTGGAGGACACCTTCAGATTGAAAGTGAGGGGATGGAGAACTATCCATCATGCTACTGGAAGTCAAAAGAAAGCTGGAGTAGCCATATTTATATCAGACAAACTAGACTTTAAATTAAAGGCTGTAACAAGAGATAAAGAAGGGCATTATATAATAATACAGGGTCTATCCATCAGGAAGAGCTAACAATTATAAATGTCTATGAGCCAAATACGGGAGCCCCCAAATGTATAAAACAATCACAAACATAAACAACCTTATTGATAAGGATGTGGTAATTGCAGGAGACTTTAATACCCCACTTACAACAATGCATAGATCATCTGGACACAGAATAAATAAACAAGGGCCCTGAATGATGCATTGGATCAGATGGACTTGACAGATATATTTAGAACTCTGCATCCCAAAGCAACAGAATATACTTTCTTCTCGAGTGCACATGGAACATTCTCCAAGACAGATCACATATTGGGTCACAAAACAGCCCTTCATAAGAATACAAGAATTGAGATCATACCAAGCACACTATCAGACCACAATGCTATGAAACTTGAAATCAATCACAGGAAAAAATCTGGAAAACCTCCAAAAGCATGGATGTTAAAGAACATCCTACTAAAGAAAGAACGGGTCAACCAGGCAATTAGAGAAGAAATTTAAAAATATATGGAAACAAATGAAAATGAAAATATAACAATCCAAATGCCTTGGGATTCATGCAGCAAAGGCAGTCCTGAGAGGAAAACACATTGCAATCAAGGCCTATCTCAAGAAATAAGAAAAATCCCAAATACAAAATCTAACAGCACACCTAAAGGAAATAGAAGCAGAACAGCAAACACCCCAAACCCAGCAGCAGAAGAAAAATAATAAAGATCAGAGCATAAATAAATAATACAGAATCTAAAAAAACTGTAGAGAAGATCAATGAAACCAAGAGTTGGTTTTTTGAAAAAAATAAACAAAATTGATAAACCTCTAGCCAGGCTTCTCAAAAAGAAAAGGGAGATGACCCAAATAGATAAAATCATGAATGAAAATGGAATTATTACAACCAATCCCTCAGAAATACAAGCAATTATCAGGGAATACTATGAAAAATGGTATGCCAACAAACTGGACAACCTGGAGGAAATGGACAAATTCCTAAGCACCCACACATTTCCAAAACTCAAACAGGAAGAAATAGAAAACTTGAACAGACCCATAACCAGTGACGAAATTGAATCAGTTATCAAAAATCTCCCAACAAATAAGAGTCCAGGACCAGATGGCTTCCCTGGGGAATTCTACCAGACATTTAAAGCAGAGATAATACCTATCCTTCTCAAGCTGTTCCGAAAAAAGAAAGGGAAGGAAAACTTCCAGGCTCATTCTATGGAGCCAGCATTACTTTGATACCCAAACCAGACAGAGACCCAGCACAAAAAGAGAACTACAGGCCAATATCCCTGATGAAGATGGATGCAAAAATTCTCAACACGATACTAGCAAATCGAATTCAACAGCATATAAAAAGAATTATTCACCATGAACAAGTGGGATTCATTCCTGGGCTACAGGGAGGGTTCAACATTTGCAAATCAATCAATGTGATACATCACACTAAGAAAAGAAAATATAAGAACCATATGATCCTGTCAATCGATGCAGAAAAAGCATTTGACAAAATTCAGCATCCTTTCTTAATAAAAACCCTCGAGAAACTCAGGATAGAAGGAACATATTTAAACATCATAAAAGCCATTTATGAAAAGCCCACAGCTAACATCATCCTCAATGGGGAAAAACTGAGAGCTTTCCCCCTGAGATCAGGAACACGACAGGGATGTCCACTCTCACCGCTACTGTTTAACATAGTGTTGGAAGTTCTAGCATCAGCAATCAGACAACAAAAGGAAATCAAAGGCATCAAAATTGGCAAAGATGAAGTTAAACTTTCACTGTTTGCAGATCACATGATACTATACATGGAAAACCAGATAGACTCCACCAAAAGTCTGGTAGAACTGATACATGAATTCAGCAAAGTGGCAGGATACAAAACCAATGTACAGAAATCAGTTGCATTCTTATACACTAATAATGAAGCAACAGAAAGACAAAGAAACTGATCCCATTCACAATTGCACCAAGAATCATAAAATACCTAGGAATAAACCTACCCAAAGATATAAAAGATCTGTATGCTGAAAACTATGTAAAGCTTATGAAGGAAACTGAAGAAGATACAAAGAAATGGAAAAACATTCCGTGCTCATGGATTGGAAGAATAAATATTGTTAAAATGTCAATACTACCCAAAGCTATCTACACATTCAATGCAATCCCAATCAAAATTGCACCAGCATTCTTCTCGAAGCTAGAACAAGCAATCCTAAAATTTGTATGGAAACACAAAAGACCTTGAATAGCCAAAGTAATATTGAAGAAGACGACCAAAGTGGGAGGCATCATGATCACAGACTTTAGCCTCTACTACAAAGCTGTAATCATCAAGACAGCATGGTATTGGTACAAAAACAAACACATAGACCAATGGAATAGAGACTCCAGAATTGGACCCACAAAAGTAAGCCAACTAATCTTTGACAAAGCAGGAAAGAATATCCAATGGAAAAAAGACAGTCTCTTTAACAAATGGTGCTGAGAGAACTGGATAGCAACATGCAGAAGAATGAAACTAGACCACTTTCTTACACCATTCACAAAAATAAATTCAAAATGGATGAAGGACCTGAATGTGAGACAGGAAACCATCAAAACCGTAGAGGAGAAAGCAGGAAAAACCTTCTCTGACCTCAGCCACAGCAATTTCTTACTTGACACATCTCCAAAGGCAAGGGAATTAAAAGCAAAAATGAACTATTGGGACCTCATGAAGATAAAAATCTTCTGCACTGCAAAGGAAACAATCAATATACTAAAAGGCAACAAAGAGAATGGGAAAAGATATTTGCAAATGACATATCGGATAAAGGGCTAGTATCCGAAATCTATAAGAAAACTCACCAAACTTCACACCTGAAAAACAAATAATCCAGGGAAGAAATGGGCATAAAACATGAATAGACACTTCTCTAAAGAAGACATCCAGATGGCCAACAGGAACATGAAAAGATGCTCAACGTCACTCCTCATCAGGGAAATACAAATCAAAACCACACTCAGATATCACCTCACGCCAGTCAGAGTGGCTGCAATGAACAAATCAGGAGACTACAGACGCTGGAGAGGATGTGGAGAAACGGGAACCCTCTTGCACTGTTGGTGAGAATGAAAACTGGTGCAGCCACTCTGGAAAACAGTATGCAGCTTCCTCAAAAAATTAAAAATAGGTCTACCCTATAACCCAGCAATAGCACTGCTAGGAATTTACCCAAGGGATACAGGGGTGCTAATGCATAGGGGCACCCTGTACCCTATACCCCAATGTTTATAGCAGCGCTTTCAACAACAACCAAATTATGGAAAGAACCTAAATGTCCAACAACTGATGAATGGATAAAGAAGTTGTGGTTTATATATACAATGGAATACTACTTGGCAATGAGAAAGAATGAAATATGGCCTTTTGTAGCAATGTGGATGGAACTAGAGAGTGTTATGCTAAGTGAAATAAGTCATACATATAAAGACAGATACCATATGTTTTCCTTCTTATGTGGATCCTGAGAAACTTGACAGAAGACCATGGGGGAGGGGAAGGGGGAAAAAAAGTTAGAGAGGGGGGGAGGCAAACAATAAGAGATTCTTAAAGACTGAGAAGAAACTGAGGGTTGATGGGAGGTGGGAGGGAGGGGAAAGTGGGTGATGGGCATTGAGGAGGGCACCTGTTGGGATGAGCACTGGGTGTTGTATGGAAACCAATTGGACAATTTCATATTAAAAAATGGGTTCAAAATTAATATAGATGGATATATGCATAAGATAACTAAATGGTAACCACAAACAAAAACCGGTAACAGATACACAAAATATAAAGACAAAGGAATCCAAGTACATCAGTAAAGAAAGCCAGCAAATGATGAGAGACAACAGCAAGAGAAAAAAGGAATAGAGAAGAACTTAAAAAAACAAACATAAAACTAATAACAATATAGCAATAAGTACATACCTATCAATAATTACTCCATTACACTGATGAATTAAATTGCTCCAATCAAAAGATATAGGGTGACAGAATGGATAAAAAAAAAATAAGACTCATCTGTATGCTGCCTACACAATACTCATTTCAGACCTCAAAAACATGAAGATTGAAAGTGAAGGGATGGAAAAGCATTTATCATGCAAATGAAAGTGAATGGAAAGCCAGGGTAGCAATACCTACATCAAACAAAATAGACATTGAAACAAAGACTATAACGAGACACAAAGAAAGACACTATATGACCATAAAAGGAACACTCCAACAAGAGGATAAAACAATTGTAAATCTTTAAGCACACAAATATGTAAAGCATCAAATAACAAACATAAAGGAAGTAATAGGTAATAATACAATAATGGTAAGTAATTTTAACACCCCACTTACACAAAGAGATAGACCATCTAAACAAGAAAACAGAGCTTTAATGACACATTGGACCAGATATATCTAACGGATATATTCAGAACATTCCATCCTAAAACAGCAGAATGCACATTCTTTTCAAGCAGCGTGGAACATTCTCTAGAATAGATCACGTTAGGCCACAGTAGTCAAAAATCTCCCAGGAGACAAAAGTTCAGGGCCAGATGGCTTCTACCAGACCTTTAAAGAAGAGTTAATACTTATTCTTTTCAAACAATTCCAAAAAAATGAAATGGAAGGAAAACTTCCAAATTCATTCTATAAAGCCAGTATTACCCTGATTCCAAAACCAAACAAAGACTCTACTAAAAAAGAGAACTACAGGCCAATATTTCTTACAAACATGATTGCAAAATTCTCTACAAAACAAGTTTCAACAAATTCAAAGAGACTGAGGTCATACCATGCATCTTTTCTGATCACAATGCTATGAAACTATAAATAAACCAGAAGAAAAAATCTGCAAAGAACACTAATACACGGAGGTTAAATAGCATGCTACTAAGAGTGAATGGGTCAACCATCAAAGAGGAAATAAAAATTACATGAATAAAAATGAAAATGAAAACATAACAATCCCAAATCTTTAAGATGCAGCAAAAGTTGTTCTAAGAGGGAAGTTTTCAGCAATACGGTCCTACCTCAGGAAGAAAAATATCAAACAACCCAACCTTATACCTAAAGGACCTACAAAAAGAACAAAACCAAAAACCAGTAGAAGAAAGGAAATAATAAAGGTTAAAGATTACAGTAGAAATAAATTTAATAGAAACAAACAAACAGAAAGCAATAGAGCAGGTCAATGAAACCAGGAGCTGGTTATTTCAAAAGATCAACAAAATAGAGGGGCGGGGGGAGATGAGAGAGAGAGAGAGTGAGAGAGAGAGAGAGAGAGAGAGAGAGAGAGAGAGAGAGAAAGGGCTCAAATGAAAAAAAAATCACAAATGAAAGAGAAGTAACAATCAACACCACAGAAATACAAAGGATTTTAAGAAATATTATGAAAAATTATATGACAACGAGCTGGACAACCTAGAAGAAAGGGATAAATGCCTAAAAACACATGACTTCCCAAAACTGAATCAGGAAGAAAAAGGAATTTTGAACAGACCAATTACTGCAATGAAATTAAATGAGTAACCACAAAAATCCCAACACACAAAAGTTCAAGACCAGATGGCTTCACAGGTGAATCCTACCAAAGATTTAAAGAAGAGTAATATGTATTCTTCTCAAACTATGCCAAAAAACAGAAGAGGAAGGAAATTCATTGTACAAGGCATCCATTACCCTGATACCAAAACCAGACAGACACTATAAAAAAAGAGAACTACAGGCCACTATTTCTGAAGAACACAGATGCAAAAATCCTCAACCAAACAGTAGGTAACCGAATCCAAGAATACATTCAAAAGTTCATTACTGGGATCAAGTGAGATGTATTGCCAGGATGCAAGGGTGGTTCCATATTTGCAAAACAATCAACATGATACATCACATCAACAAGAGAAAAGATAAAAGCCATATGATTGTTTCAATGGATACAGAAAAAGCATTTTACAAAATACAACATCATTCATGATAAAAATCCTCAACAATATGTTAAGAGGGAACATACCTCAACCAAATAAAGGTCATATATGAAAAACCCACAACTAACGTCATACTCAATGGTAAACAACTGAGGGCTTTTCTCCTAAAATCAGGAACAAGACAAGGATGCCCATTCTCACCACTTTCATGCAACATAGTACTTACTGTAAGTCCTAGTGACAACAATCAGACAACCAAAAGAAATAAAAGGCATTCACATTGTGAAGGAAAAAATAAAACTTTCACCATATGCAGATGACATTATACTATAGAAAACCCTAAAGATTCCACTAAAAAAATACTAAAACTGATCAATGAATCTATAAAGTCACAGTATACAAAACAAATATACAGAAATCCATCGCATTTCTATACACTAATATTAAGGTAGCAGAAAGAGAAATTTAGAGAACAATCTCATTTACAATTGTACCAAAAATAACAAAATACCTAGGGAAAAACTTAACCAAAGAATTGAAAGGCCTGCACTCTGAAAACTATTTTAAAAAGATGAAAGAAATTTAAGGTGACACAAACAAATAGGACATGCTCATGAATTGGAAGAACAAATATGGTTAAAAAGTTCATACTACCCAAAGCAATCTACAATTTAATGCAATCTCTTTCAAAATGCCATGAGCATTTTTCACAAACTAGAACAAATAATTCTAAAATCTGTATGGAAACACAAAAGTAGCCAAATATCCAAAGCAATCTTGAAAAAAGAACAAAATTGGAGGTATCACAATCCCAGATTTCAAGATATACCACAAAGCTATAACAAACAAAATAGTGTAGTATTAGCATATAGTGTAGTATTAGACACACAGATCAATGTGACAGAATACGGAGTGCAGAAACAAACACTCAATTTTCTGGTCAATTAATATTCAACAAAGGAGGCAAGAATATGCAACGGAAAAAAGACAGTCTCTTCCACAAATGGTGTTGGGAAAACTGGATCACTACATGCAAAAGAATAAAACTGGACAACTTTCTTACATCATACACAAAAATAAACTCAAAATGGTTTAAATATGGGACCTGAAACCATAAAAATCTTAGAAGAGAGCACAGACAGTAATTTCTCAGACATTGGCCACAACAATATTTTTCCAGATATATCTCCTCAGGCAAGGGAAACAAAAGCAAAAATAAACTATTGGGACTATATAAATTAAAAACTTCTACACAGCAAAGTAAACAACAAAACAACAAGACAATCTACTGGATGGGAAAAGATATTTTCAAATGATATATCGAATAAGGTGTTAGTATCCAAAATACATAACATATACAACTCAACACTGGAAAAAAAAAAAACAATCCAATTAACAAATGATCAGAAGACATGAACAGACATTTCTCCAAAGAGGACATACAGATGGCCAATACACACATGAAAAGATACTCAAGATCACTAATCATCATAGAAATGCAAATCAAAACACCACAATGAAGTATAACCTCACCCTTGTCAGAATGGCTAAAATCAAAACCAACAAGTGTTGGTGAGGGTATGGAGAAAAAGGAACCCTAGTGTTCTGTTGGTGGCAATGCAAACTGGTATAGCCAGTATGGAAAACAGTATGAGTGTTCCCCAAAAAGTCAAAAATGGAACTACCATATGATCCATTGTTTCCACTGGTGTATATTTATCCAAAGAATATGAAAACACTAATTTGAAAATACATGCACCCCATTGTATTGCAACAGGATTTGCAACAGGATTTACAACAGCCAAGATGTGGAAGTAACCCTTGACAGATGAAAGGATAGAGAAGATATGGTGTGTTTATATATACAACATATACAATATTACCTAGCCATACAAAAATAAAATCTTGCCATTTGTAACATGAATGGGTCTAGTTGGTATATTACTAAGTGAAGCCAGTTATCAAAAGACAAATACCATATGATTTCACTCATATATGGAATTTAGAATGAAACAAATAAATAGACAAACCAAAAAATGGAGTCTGAAACTAGAGAGAACAAACTGATGGTTACCAGAGGGAAAGTGGGTAGGGATGGATGAAATAAGTGAAGGGGATTAAGAGTACAATTACCTTACTGAGCACTGAGTACTGTAAAGAATTAAGTAATTATATTGTACACCTTAAATTAACATCATGTTAATTATGTTGGAAGTAAAATTTTAAAGAATAAAAAATTTTTAAATGATTAAAGGAATGACTAACAAGCACATAAAAGTGTTCAGCATCATTAGCTACAGGGAAATACAAAGTGAGATACTAGTACACACTTATTAAAGTAACTAAAATCAGAAAGATGGGTCAATACAAAATTTGGTGAGGATTTAAAAAAACTAGAACTCTCATACACTGGTGGTACAAATGTGAAACAATGCATTCAATTTGAAAAAGTTTGGCAATTTCCTGTAAAGTTAAATATACACTTACTATCTGATCTAGCCATTCCACTCCCAAGATTTTATCCAATGGAAATTAAAGTATATCTCCATTTTAAGACTTGTGTCTGAATGTTTCAATAAGATTTGTAATAGTAAAAAACTAGAAACAATCCAAATATCCATCAACTAGTGAATATTAATAGATCAACTGTAGCATATCCATACAATGGGATTCTATGTAGCAATAAAAAGAAATAAACAACATGAGTGATTCTGAAAATAATCAGGTTGGATCTTAAAATGCCAGTTAGATGTGTACATAGTTCATGGTTCCACTTATGTAAAATTCTAAAAAAAATATAAACTAAATCTGTTGGAAAATAAGTTAGTTCCTAAGGATGAATAACAGAGAGGGAAGGGCCGCATTAATAAGGGACACAAGGAAATATTTTCAGATGTCCATAATCTTGAGTATGATGATGATTGCAAGAGTGTATACATATATGTCCAAACTAGCCATATTGTGCAATTTAAGTATGCGTAGTCTTCTGTATCACATTTATGCCTCAATAACACCATTACACAAGAAACTGCAACAAGTCCATACATGTATTTACTCAGCAAGATTTAAAAAAAATTAATTTAATCCAAATATAATTAATATACAATATTATATTACTTTTAGGTGTACAATATAGGGAATGTGCTGATTCTACACATTACTCAGCACTCATCATGATAGGATACTCTTTTTTTTTTTTTTTTTTAATTTTTTTTTTCAACGTTTATTTATTTTTGGGACAGAGAGAGACAGAGCATGAACAGGGGAGGGGCAGAGAGAGAGGGAGACACAGAATCGGAAACAGGCTCCAGGCTCTGAGCCATCAGCCCAGAGCCTGACGCAGGGCTCGAACTCACGGACCGCGAGATCGTGACCTGGCCGAAGTCGGACGCCCAACCGACTGCGCCACCCAGGCGCCCCTGATAGGATACTCTTAATTCCCTTCACCTATTTCACTCACCCACCCACCCAACCCCTCTCACCCCTGGCAAGCACCAGTTTGTTCTCTATATTTAAGAACCTGGTTTTTTCCCTCTTCTCTTGTTCCTTAAATTCCACATGAGTGAAATAATATAGTATTTGTCTTTCTCTGACTTATTTCACTTTGCACTATATCCTCTAGATCTAGCAATGTTGTTACAAATGGCAAGATTTTATTCTTTTTTATGGCTGAATAATATTCCATTGTGGATGGGTGTGTGTGTGTGTGTGTGTGTGTGACACACCACATCTTCTCTATCCATTCATTTATTGGTGGACACTTGGGCTACTTCCACATCTTGGCTATTGTAAATACTGCTGCAATAAACAATGGGGTGCATATATCTTTTCAAATTAGTGTTTTTATTTTCTTTGGGTAAATACCCAGGTGGAGAATTATGGATCATACGGTAATTCTATTTTTAATTTTCAGAGAGGTCTCCATACTCTTCTACAGGGACTACTCAGAAAGATTAAATGTAAACTAAAAGTAGCACTTCTCCACCCAAAGAGTCACTCGATTTTGAATATTCAGAGTCCTTGAGATGCAGATTCAACTTCCTAATCAGCACCATTTTTCAAATCTTTGATTTTTTTTATTTTCCTTTTTTTTTTTTAAACATAGGAAGCGTAGGCCAAAAGCAGCCATCCCATGCCATCAGTCAGGCTTTGTCTTTAATATTTAATTAAGGAAGGAAAGAGAAGATCATTTGATTCTTTGCCCCCGTCAATTATTTTTGCTTCAAACAGCTAAAGTACTTCAGAAAGGGACATTGTTAGTTAAATCACACAAATATTGAGCAATTCACACCTACTTTCTGTAATCATGGCCTACACTTGGTTCACAGCCTGCATGGGGCAAGGGTTGGGAGGAAGAAGACCACTAAGCAACACAGACAGCTGTGCCAAAGCATACACAAAGGCATCATTTGTACTTAACAGTTGCTAACATTGATTATTTAATATTTACTATACATGACAGACACTGGGCTAAGCGTTTCAAATGCATACTCTTTTACAATCCCCATTTCTATTCTTTGAGCTATTGGTTTTTTTCTTAGCATCATAATCTTCATTTTATACATAAGAAGCTTGAAACTCAGAAGGCTTAAGACCCTTGCCTAAAATCACAAAGCTTATAAATGAGGGATGAGTCACATTTCAAATCCATACTGCTTTGATTCTAAAATGAGTGGACTCAACTGCTATGCAATATGGCCTCCCCATTTAAAGCCTACCCTATTCTTTGGAGGCGCTCTCTCCAAAATGTCAGTCCTGGTGGAGAATCAAAGGAAAACCAAGAGGAGAGAGAAAATACACCTTGTTGAGAAGAAAATAAATTCTGTGAGTAAAGGATCCACAACTGTCTTTGGCAAACTTTAGCTTGTGGTACTGTGCCTGTTGCATATTATTAGGCACTTAATATTTGCTGAACTGAATAGCTGAAGTGTAGCGCTTTCTTTTTGTTCTTGGTCTTTTTGAACTAACCATTCTTCATTCAAAGCCATGAATATGTAACACTTTCTGTGGGAGAAACAGGCATGTGCTAAAAGTACTGTTCTGAATACAGATACAACAGACATTCCAGTGGATGGCCAACTGTTAGCAGTGCAGACCCCTCAATGGGTCTACATTTGGGAAGGGTGGCACCAGGGGACCAAGAGTGTACCTACCACATAGCCAGTTAAGTGGTCCTGCTGAAATGACAATTCAGTCAGGTCAATTGGCGGGAACCTGTCACAATGATTAATTTGATCACAGTTCAGTTAGAAAGTTGATGCTGTGCCCATGTGGAAACACAGGGGAAATCCTTCCCTACCAAGGTCATCACCACTCACTCTTAGTACTCCCTTCCTTGCTGCTTCTGAGTCACTGCTTAGTACTAGTCCTTGCAATAATAGGAAAGGGACAACTTAAGCGTGAGTACTCAATCATTTTCAATTACATGTTAATTTCAATTAGATGTTCTATCTGACCAGCACTGTGAAGAGTTCTGTATTAAGTAATTGAAAAAAAGGTAATATTACAATGAAAGGAACATTCCCTTTTGCATCAGACTAGTGTTTGAATCCTGAATCTACTTAGTAGCTGTGTGAATTGGGCAAGGCATCTATACTCTCTGAGCCTCAATTCTCTTATCTGCACAATGGGAATACTAATGACAGTCTCAGAGAATTAAGAAAATTATATTCAATAATGAAAAAATATATCAGGTTTTTAGTAAGATCTTAATGAATGAGGGTTTTAGTATTTTAGTCCATGTAAAGTATATTAAAAGCTATGGACATGCCCTCATTAAACTTTCAGTCTATCTGGAGAGAGAATTTTAGAGATTATCAGGAACACAAAACCAAGTGGTAAGTGGAATTGTATTTTTATCTACATTTTATGAATTTTCAGCATATTTTTAAGTGTTGGCCTTTTTCTTTAGTCATTCTTTTTTTCCCTCATGAGTTCTAATAAGCTGCTTAGTTTACAAAGTATTTAACACATTTATAATCCCAAAGCTAGATTTCAAAATAGATGTTTAATTTGGCTATCATTTAAAGACTCCTTTTGGCTAAAGTATTAAAATCTACCTTTTAGCCCTTTAGGAATGTTTCTTTTGAATTTCCTACATTTTTTTATTATTCATATAATTTCCCTTGATGTAAGATGTGTCCTAAGACAATTTATACTGAAACTAACCTACATCATCTTTGAGTCTTTGTGGCTTTTCAATGCAAATGAAATTGTAGATTGCTTGTTTCATGATTAAAATTATATATATAACACATGATGGACTGGTAAATAATAACCCATATAACCTTTCTTAAAGTTGTAATTTTGCAATAATTATGGATTCATAGTAAGTTTCAAAAAAAATGTACAAAGAGATCCTGGGTATCCTTGACCTAACTCTCCCAATCCTAACAATTTGAATACCTATCTTGCAATATCAAAATGAGGATACTGACATTGGCACAATCTGCCAATTTTATTCAGATTTCAACAGTTTTACATGCATCCATCTGTGTGTGTGTGTGTGTGTGTGTGTGTGTGTGTGTGTGTGTGTGTGTAGATCTATGCAATTTTGTCACATGTGTAATTTTGTGTACCCACCACAGTTAAGATACAAAATTGTTCCATTACAAAAGGCTCCCTCATTATTCTTTTAGGCCACACCAAACTCCCATCCCATTCCTATCACCTGGGAATCACTATCATGTTCTCCACATCCATAATTTTATAATTTCTATAATGATATATAAATGGAATCACACAGTGTTTATCACCTTTTGAGACTGGCTTTTGAATTCAGCATAATATCCTGGAGATTGACCCAGGTTGTTGCATATATCAATAATCCATTCCTTATCATTGGTATCTATCAGGAATAAGATACTTTGAACATTCAAATACAGGGTTTTGTGTGAACAAATGTTTTCATTTTAGATAAGTGCCCAGAGGTACAATTGTTGTGTCATACGGTAAATGCGTATTTACTTTTATAAGAAACTATCAAACTATGTTACAGAATAACTGTATAATTTTACATTTACAAAAGCCATATACAATCCAGTTTCTACAAATTCTTGTATTTGATATAACCTGGTATCATTACTCTTTATTTTAGTCATTCCAATAGCCATTCCATTTTGGCCACTTACTGTATAGTGATAACTTGTGATTTTAATTTGCATTTCCCTAATGGCTAATAATGCTCAAAACCTTTTTATGTACTTATTTGTTTGCATACAACTAATAGAATGTCTGTTTATACCTTTTGCCCTTTTTTAGATAGAATTGTTTTTTTTTTTTTTTTTTGCTGTTGAGTTTTGAGAATTCTTTTAATAACCTAGATACAAGACCTTTCTTAGGTGATTTAAAAACATTTTCTTTGGGGAGCCTGGGTGGCGCAGTCGGTTGAGTGTCCGACTTCAGCCAGGTCACGATCTCGCGGTCCATGAGTTCGAGTCCCGCACCGGGCTCTGGGCTGATGGCTCAGAGCCTGGAGCCTGTTTCCGATTCTGTGTCTCCCTCTCTCTCTGCCCCTCCCCCGTTCATGCTCTGTCTCTCTCTGTCCCAAAAATAAATAAAAACGTTGAAAAAAAAAAACATTTTCTTTGAGTCTGTACCTTATTTCCTCCTCCTCTTTGCCATTTCTTTCACAGAACAAGTCGTCATACTTCATTGAGGCCCAATTTGTCAATTTGTCCTTAATGAGTTGTTCTTTGTTGTCATATACAAACATTTTTGGCAAGCCTCAGGGCCTAAAGATTATCCTATTTTTTTTCTATAAGATTTTAGTTTTACATTTTACATTTTAAACCATGATCCATTTTGAGTTAATTTTTGCATAAGGTATGACATGTAGGAAGAGGTTATTTTTCTCCCCCTATGGATATTCAATTACTCCAGTACCATTTGTCAAAAAGTCTATCTATACTCTATTGAGTTGCTTTTGTGTCTTTGTAAAAAAAAAAAAAAAAAATTCAGTTGGGCATATTTGTGTGGGTTTACTTCTGAGTTCTCTATTCTGTTCCATTGACCTGTGTCTCTCTGCCAATATCACATTCTCTAGAGTGATGTAGCTATATAGTAAGCATTAATATTGCATAGAGTGATTGCTTCTTTATTCTTTTTCAAAATTGTTTTAGATACTCTTGTCTTTTGTCATTCCATACAAGTTTTAGAATAAGCTTACACTATGTCTAAAATACCCTTACTGGTAGGGGCACCTGGGTGGCTCAGTTGGTTGAGCATCCGACTCTTGATTTCAGCTCAGGCCATGATCCCAGGGTCATGGGATCGAGCCCTATTCAGGCCTCATGCTGAGAATGGAGCCTACTTGGGATTATCTCTCTCTTTCCATCCGTCCCTCTCCCCCATTTGTTTTCTCTGTCTCTCTCAAAATAAATAATTTAATAACAAAAATAAAATAATATATCCTTACTGGTATTTTAAGAGAAATTACATAAGTCCATAGATCAGTTTGATGGAAACTGACATCTTTTCTATGTTGAGTCTTCCAATACATGAATTGGAGAAACCTTTAAGCACTACTTTCCAACAGACATTAGTGATTCCAGCTCCAGTTCAGAGATATGGACAGCTGGAAAGAGCATTGCTCCTACACTTATAACAAATAAAAAGCTGGACAAAACTGCTAATAAACAACTTGTTTTGAACACATTAGAGAATTAATGTTACAGATCAAACTAACCAAAAATGTGGAGAAAGAAAAACATCTGCAGGAGAAATAGGACCTCAGTATTTATTCGCCTGAGGCAGATATGCTCAAACACCAGATAATCCAGGTAAAAGAATTCAAGTAAAAATTTAAATGGATCACCAAATGCCAGTTGTAGGCTATGGTAAGAATATGAAGCAGACATGGGAGGCTTAACACTCACTTGCAGGTTTATTCTCCATGAATTCCACGAAACAGACAAGGGGAAAATATGAAAGAATTCTGAGAAAGCTTCTGTCCTGGTGCTGAGAAAGAATAGCAACAACTGATTAAACATTTCCCAGACTAACTTCTCCCATCTCTCCTGTGGTACAAAAGCCTTAATCTACAGGGGAAAGGGCAACAATATAGTAGGGCACTACTATAGTAGGGTAGAATTATAGTAGGGCACTGGTAAAAATCCACTGAAGTTAGTAGAAGAGAAGAAAATAAAAGAGAAAGCTCAACCATTGAGGAAAGGACAGAAATACATGCTAGATCCAGGACTGGACCTCAAAGAAAGTGAGGAGCACTTGGAAATGCACGAACCCAAAACAGAGAGACACGAAGATTGCAGGAGACAAGGCTCAATGAGAACATCAGAGAAGTCTCCGCTGTTCTATTCTCTGCCAGTAGACTAGGAAAAATAAAGTAACAATGGAATACAGATGGGAAAGCATCAAGAAACAGATTCTCTCTAGGGCACAGCACAAAGTGAAGACACAAAGGGTAAGCAGATACTGAGAAAATAATCTCCTACAAAGCACCCCACAGCCTAGAGACAAGGTAGTATCCCTAGAAAAATGAAGTCTGTGATAACCACAACAACCGAAAACCTCAAACCTGGACTAACGGCCATCTGGATTAACACAAACCACTGAAGTCTAGCAGAAGGTAAGATATGCTCATCTTCAGGAATGAAAAGTACTTCTCTCAGGATCTACTTTCCTATATAAGATGTCCAGCTTTCAAAAAAATTATGATGCATAAAGGCAAGAAAAACACACCCCTAAGAGACAAAGTATTCATTAAAACATGCCTCAGATGACACAAATTTCAAACAGGGAATGTAAAATAACTATGATTAGTATGTTGAAAGATCTACCTGAAAAGGAAGACAACATGTAATATCATATTTAGCAGAGTGATGGAATCTAAGATAGAATCAAATGGAATAACTATTACTAAAAATGGAAAAGAAATTGACAGAGATAAAGAATGCCTTTTGAAGGCTCATGAGTAGAATCAGCAGTCAAGAAAGAACCAGTGAAACTGAAGTCAGTAGAAACAACTCAAGCTAAAATAAAAAAAAGGAAAAGGAAAACAAGGAATTAAAAAAGCAGAATAGTCAAGTGCTGTGGGACAGTATCAAAAGATCTTAAACATACAGGGAATTGAAATTCCAGAAAGAACAGAGACAGAACAGGTCAGGAGAAATACTTGAAGAAATAATGGCCAAGAATCTTTCAAAATTGTGACATATATCAAACTACAGATCCAAGAAGCTCAGATGACCAAAAACAAGAAACTATTCAAACTTACAAAAACCAAAGACAAAGAGAGAACCTTGAAAGCAGATACAAAACAAAGACATATTTCCTACATAAGAATAAGGATTACAGTAAATTTATTGTCAGAAACCATGTAATCAAAAAGACATGGAGGCTCTTTCAAGTGCTTTTAAAGAAAAAAAAAACCTGTCAACTCAGGATTCTAGACTAGCAAAAATATATATTTCAAAAATAAATGAGAAATAAAAACTCAGCAAAACAAACACTATGGAAATTTACTGACAACAGACTTACTCTATAAGAAAGTTTAAAAGAATTTCTTCAAGCAAAAGAACTTGGATCAGTTAGAAAAATGGATCTTCACAAAGAAATGAAGAATATTATAAATGGAATAAGAGGGGCACCTGGGTGGCTCAGTTGGTTAAGTATTGGACTTTGGTTCAGGTCATGATCTCACAGTTCCTGAGTTCGAGCCTCACACTGGGCTCTGTGCCAACAGCTCAGAGCCTGGAGTTTGCTTCAGATTCTGTGTCTCCCTCTCTCTCTCTGCCCCTCCCCAACTCTCTCTTCTACCCTTACCAAACCAAACAAAAAAAGAATAAACACTAAAAAATAAATGGAATATTACATAAAATAAAAACAATTTCAAATTTATAATTGCTCTAAAAAGTAACTGTTTAAAAGAGTAATAATGTATTATATAACTTATGCAAAAGTAATATATGTAAAACAGTAGCACAAAGGATGGGAGGGAGGAATTGGGAATACAGTGTTATAAATTCCTTATACTTGAAGGGGACTTAGATTATTTGAAGATAGACTCAGATTAATTAAAAATGATAGTATAAACCCTAGGGCAATCACTAAAACTAAAAAAAAGAGGTAAAATTATGAGTTCATAAAGGAGATAAAATTGAATTATAAAAAATGTTCAGTTCCCAAGACAGGACAGGAAAAAAAAAGAGGAAAAAAACCAGATGGAATAGAAAATAGGAAAACAGCTGGCAATATGGTATGTTTTAATCCAAATATGTCAATAATTACTCTAAATGTGAATGGTCTAAACACACCAATTATAAGAAAAATCTCACCAGATTGAATTTAAAAAGACCAAACCATATGCTCTTTACATGAAACCCACAAAAGCATAGATAGATTAAAAGTCAAAGGGTGAAGAGAAATGTGTCATGCAATCAGTATTAGGAAAAAAGGAAAAAGCTGAAAGAGCTATGTTAGTGATAGACAAAGCAGACTTCAGATACAAGATACTGGTTATGGTAGGGGTGTGCAAAATTAGTTATGACAGTTTAACTATGACAGTTGTTGCCTTGAACTGGCTAAGGTAAACAAGTGCCCTAACCACTGGTTGGTAAGGAAGAACACCTTTCCAATTAGAGGCAGACCTTTTTTCTCTTCTTTGATCTAGCTCTTCTGGTAAGCCTGATAAAACAGAATTGTCCAAAAGCCACCCTGTGAGAGACCCTAGATGGCCTGGACAAAGGGTTAACAGAGTCTGAATTGTCCCTGCTCCTAATCTGAGGGGATCCACCCAAACTCAGCTTTCCACAGGCCTGTGGTCTTCTCCTCTCAGAAAGGTGATTACAATTTCCCATAGGCCTGAAGGTCTCCAGGTGTTATGTAGTTACAGTCTACTGTAAAACTCAATACTTCAAAACCCAAACTTCTTACATCGAGCTATCTACCTGATCCCAACAAGGTTGCTATTACGCTTGCACACAGCGATCAATTGTTGGAGGAAGAAGGTCTCATCCCGTGGGACAGAATCACAAATCAGCACCTACTGAAGTCTCATCTCAAAATGCTTCAGTGTGAGATGATGTGAGGATGGAGTTGGGAAAGGGGGACTCACCCTTTTTTCTCCTACTTATTCTCAATTCACATGAATTTCCACCTTCCCAATAAAGCCTATCCTTAACTCATACCGCATTATATTGTGCACAATTGATAGACTCAGCTGGCATGGAAACTTCTGGGTAAATTCTCCTGAATTTTAGTCATTCCAGTGCTTACAGTGAAGCTATCTTAATGGGACTTTAGGAGACAATATTTTATAGTGCAAGCACCTTAAGAGTATCACATAAACATGTCAGAACTGATTAGAGATACTAACTAATCTAATGTGGAACTTCTCTGAGCTTCTGGTGGGACTGGGAGTCCCTGGCAATTAAATTATATGGGAATCTTGCAAACAGAAAGGGCCCTGTAGAGATGTGAAGGGCAAAGTCCAATTTCATTTATGTATCAGTTCAAGTTCAAAGATGTCCCTGATTAAAAATAACATACTATGGCCATATAAGAAACTTTGTATATTTCCTTTTTACTTGAAGACCAGCAAAGGCAGCTATAACTTAGGAAAAAGGCTTAGAAATTTCAAATTTGTCTTGGGTATTAGAGTCTTTGAACTTCAGATGCAGTTCATATTACCCCTAGAGAATGGTGTTTGAACATTCACTTTGAATCCATTACCATAAATCCTAACAGTGCAGTTGCCTTATGAAGGGCATCTGGTCAGGTGGAGAATCACTTTGATAACGTGTCAAATTTAATGAGCATCACTTCACTACTATTTCCACTAAAAAACAAAATAAAACAAAAAACAAAAAACAGATGATCTTCATTGACGACAAAAGCCCTAACTAAAATCAGCTTCATGTCTCCAAGTAAGTAAAGAGTAAGAGTCTGCATAAGGCATGACAAGGAAAAAAAAACAAAACAAACAGGTTTTCTTCCTATAAATTCTATTAAGTAGCAAATCAAGTATATCACCAACTTACATAATTAAATTTGGATAAGGTCAGGCTGAAGCTAGGAAAAATTCTGAACCTTAAATACATTAAATAATTTTATAATTGCATTGCTTTCATACAAGCAAGCAAACAATGAGATTCCAGGTTAAGAACTATCTTGGTTTGGGTTCCTTCTGAAAGCAGAGCCTGAGACTAAAACTTGGTGCCAGCAGGGTTTTGGTGGGGGATAGGGGGTTGGAGAGGATGGATCCCAGGAAAGGAGAGTGAGGATGTGGGGAGAATAAGACAAGGGAGGAGGAGAAGCAGAATCCCATGGCTTCAGAAAGGCTGTGCAGCAGCAAAAATGCACTGAGCACCCAAGATGGGATGCTGTCAGCATGAAGTTAATCTAAACAGATGCTGTGGCTGAAATCAGAAGGTGGTTAAAGGGCTGTAATTGGGGCACCAGAGGCATCTGTTCTAGTCTTTTGGATATGCTTCAATGACTGACAAAACCAAGCATTCTAAATATTTGTAAGTAAATATTCCAGTTGTGGGACAGGTTTTTCCTAAGAAAACTTTTCAGCTGCATACTTAGAATTCTGAAGTTTGAGTTAATGTTCTGTTACCTCTGAATCTCCAATTGGTTTATTAGGTGTAATAGATCATCAGAATTCCAGACCAGGTTCTTTACCAGAAGTCTTTCTATGATGGGAACAGTAAATATCTGGTCTTCTTTAAGGACGTGGGATGAGAAGAAACTGAGGGGGCAATTTTGCAGATAGTAGGAATGTAACAAAATGAAAACCCAAAATACATTCTATTTTCCAATGGTATAATTAGAATAGAGTTGAGAGTAAGGTGAAAGACTGCTCCCTGTTCTCCTGAACATCCCCTTGCATTCTCTCAAAGCACACTGTTTATCACCCCCACTCCTAACATTGTCCCACTAACGTGTGAGCAAGACAGTAGGAATTGTGCACACCTCTTGTTCACGTTTACTCTTGTTCATGAGCATAGGGTCTGCCACAAAATATTCAATATATAGTTGTTTCTAAGAAACTATAGGAATTATATAGTATGTTAACAAAAACAGTTTTCTCTGGTTAACATAACCTCACAGGTCATGTTGGGATGTGCAGAGGTAAACGGTACTGTGGGATAAAGCACCAGACTGGGTCTTGCCCTCGCTCAGGAAAGGTGATCCAGGTAGCCAAGTTTGTTGCAAACAATATGTTCTCCAACCAAGATTTCATTTCTCCTGAAGAATTCAAAAAATTTACTTCAGAAAAACCTCAGGGATAAAGTACTAATTATAAAAACTAAGGAAAAACAATAATTTCTTATAAGAAGTGTCAAAGAATTAACACAAAATTGTACACCACCATGTATTTGTATAAACAATGCTGAACTGAAATATTAAAAATGAATACATTTGATTAAAGATATATTGGTATTGTGGGTGTTTTATTTCTAGCATTGTTAAAAATTTTGAACAAAAAATAAAACATTTTTTTAGCACCAAAGATGTACACATATATCGGGATCTGACTATGTGTTACAAATATAGACAGCAAAGAGGCACTGAAAATCTAGCATGAATATTTTCTACTTTCTCAGCAGCTTAAAATAAACATGAAGAGCACACTACAAAAATGAAAAAGAAAAAACAGTCTCTAGTATCCTTGATGCAGCTCTAAGCCAATTTCACCTTAGCAGTCTGAAATTCCAGGAGCAGATGGTCCGGTGACACCAACAGTAATCACTTTATCATCAGCATATGGAAAGGGGGGCTCTCATACTGTACAGTCACAGCACTGCCATTTCTGATCCAGGCATGAAATTAAAACAAATTCCAAGTTTTCAAATTGACTGTGTCAGACTCTGTTTCTTAAAATGATTCACTGGATGCTGTTTCTCTTGGTCTTGACAAGAGATTTAAGGCAAGGCTCACCCTTCTTTCTAATTGCTGGAAATTAATCAGCAGTGATTGAAGCCATGTGCTACCATGGTAACCTGGGTCTTACTGAGTAGCTCTTCTCTATTTCAAAGAATTAAATCTCTCTGTTAATAAATTAGTGCTAAAGTCCTTTCCATCTTCCCACTCCATACTGCCCCTGATCCTTCTAGCCCACCAAACCCAACCGCTATTCTAAATTGCATGAGATGAAAATAACTCACAAACTATATCCTTCTAGCATTAGCAAGAAGATAGCAAATAAGTATTGCGGGATTTCTCAGAATCCCATCACTTTTTCTAAATAAAGAAGGGCTTTTTTAACCCACAGCACAATTGACATTTTGGGCTGGATAATTCATTGTTGGGAAGAGGGTGCCCTATGTGTTATAGAATCCCTGGTCTCTACCTTCCAGATGTCACTAGCAACCCATATGCCAACTCCCAGTTGTGGTAACCAAAAATGTCTCCAGAAATTTCCAAATGTCCCCTGTGGGGCAAGTCACCTTTGGATGTGAACCACTGAAATAAAGGAGGGCCCAAGGCATGAGATACCTTGTTCAAAAATATATATAGAACACTGGTGCATTTGAGTGTGCACACATTATGGTCCCACTAAGGTAGTTTTATACGAGTTACATGCTCATTTATATTAAAAGTATGGTTTGGTTTTTTGGTTTCAGATCACTGTGGCTGGCCACATTTTAAGCCCAGTCTAATGGCTTAAAAGCTAACAAGGTACAAATCTATCCATTCTGCATTTCCTTGAATTTAAAAAAGCTTAGTAAAGAAATCTGAACCCAAATTAAGCTTTAGATATGCATCTATTTAGATATTAAAGTCCTGAAAAACAGAGATGATATCTTGTTCATTTTATATTTGCTCATTTATCTTTGTATTACACTCAGTATGCTACTTCACATACAACACCTGGCAGAACATTTTGAAAGGACTTTAGAACAAAAACAAGACAGCACCCAAAATAATCTTATGGCCCTGCAGATCAAACACTTAGGTGGCCCAATTCTCAACCAACCACCTATTGACAAGGACACTTGTAGACTTTGTAAAGAAAAGGGACACTAAAAAAAGAGATTGTTCCATCTGATTAAAGAAAAAACAAACCAAAACAAAACTCCTCCATTTAGATCAATGAAGGTGCTCTGAGGAAGAAAAAAACCAACCAATGTCCTAACACTTAAACAATCAAAGTGAATTAAGTATGAATATAAATAGTCAACCTAATCAATTACTGGTAGAGACAAGTGTTACTCTTTCTGTACTAAACCCCAACACCTTTATTCAGCCTCTTCCTAGGAGTAAACATACTAAACAGATATCAGGTATTTCAAATAACCCATAGATTTTCTCTGTTTTCTAGCCCTTAATTCTAACACTGCAGACCTTGATTGAAAAACATTTCTTCCTGCTTTGTGATACCACACCTGCAAATTTAATAGGGAGAGACTTGTTTTGCAAATAGAACTGTATTACTAAATGCACACCAAAGGGCCTATTTCTGGAGTTCCAGAGAACTCTTCCATTCATAATCAACTTGTATCTGTTCTGAATATATCTTTGCCTGCTCCATTTTACTTGATGCATATCAAGAATAAATATCTCACTTTATCAGCTAAAAATTCCACTGACGTAGGAAAACTAATCACAGAAAAACCTATTAAAGTTCATACAGATCCCACCACGTTGTTACATAAAATTCCTCAATATTCCTTAAAGCCAGAAGAAAGGAAAGACACATATAGCTGAAGGCCTTCTACCTATGTACCCAAAGAAAATGAAAACACTAATTCAAAAAGATATATGCACCCCTATATTTATTGCGGCATTATTTACCATATCCAAGATATGGAAGCAACCTAAGGTCCCACTGTCAGAAGAATGTAGTGTGTGTGTGTGTGTGTGTGTGTGTGTACACAATCACAATGAAATATTATGTAGCCTTAAAGAAAGTATGAGATTGTGTCATTTTCAACAACATAGATGGACCTAGAGGGTATTATGCTAAATGAAGTAAGTCAGAGAAAGGCAAATACCATATGATTTCACTCATGTGGAGTCTAAAAAAATGAATAAACGAAAAAGCAGAATCAGACCTATAAATATAAACAAATTGATGGTTGCCAGAGGCCAGAGAGATGGGGGGATGGGGAAAACAGGTGAAGGATAGTAGGAGATACAGGCTTCCAATTACAGAGTGCACAGGCCATAGAAATAAAAGGCACAGCATAGGGAATATAGTGAGTGGTATTGTCACAATGTGGTATGGTGACAGATGGTAGATAAACTTGTGATGAACATAACACAAAGTATAGAAAAGTTGAATCACTATGTTGTACACCTGCAACATTGTGTGTAAGCTATACTCAAAAAAAATTTTAAAGGTCTTCTCAGACCTTCCACAAGTCCTTATAACACTCCCATTCTTCAAGAAACCAAAAGGATGAGGAAATTGACTTTTCTGAGATCTCAGAGCCACCAACAAAATTATTATCCCTCAATTTCCAGTAGTGCCTAACCCAAATAAACATCTGTCATCAATTCCACGTAAAGCCACTTGCGTCACTGTAGTTAACTGATCCTCGTTCTGTGTGCCCCTAGAACAGAACAGTCAACATCTTTCTTCACCTCACATAGGACAAAAAAATACTTGGTCATGCACAGGAGTTCACTGAAGCCCCCTCCTATTTTCCCCAGCTCCTCAATTGAGACTTAAAAGCTATCTAAATTTCCCTTGTAATTCAATGCTGATAAATATGTAAATGGAATCCCCCACTTTGTTTAGGAAAAAAAAAGAAGCCTCTAAAAAGGATTCCATTTACTTGCTCTGAGCTGTAGCAGGAAAAAGACAAAGTTTCAAAAGATGAATTATATCAAACCTCCATCTATTAGTTCAGGCATGACCCATCTCATGTGGAAAATTAATCTCTCCTAATAAACTAGAGTATCAAAACTTTTCCTAGTTCCTTTGTAAAACATCAATTGAGAGGATCTCTAGGTTTAGGTGGATATTGCAACCAGTGGATGCCAAATTTTCTTGGGATTGTACAACTTCTTTATTAACTAAGTCCTCAGTGAGAGACCCTCTGCTCTGGGAGCCCAAGTATAAACAGGCCTTCCGTAACCTGAAAAGTCTTAAAAGCCTCCTTCGCTAGGCATCCCTAAGTACTAAAAGACCTTTTATCTACTTGTGCGTGAGCCAACCAGACAATTTCTGAAGGGTTTTGCTCATGAAAACCACCAAAAGCCCATCACTGTGGCCTCACCTTTGACCCATTTGCAAAGGCTGAACCCCCTTTTCTTAGAGCAATATCTTCTGCTGTAAAACATGTTGACCCTTCTACTTAGTTTTGGGTCTACCACCTGAAATAATGGTTCTTCGTGTGATGTAGATATCACTTCTGAGGGTACACAACATTTTCATCCAGACAATTAACTTCTTATGAAATTCTGTTACTGTCTTTCATCACATCCATTGCTGCACTATGTGAATCTGCTCTTCTATCTCCACCAGAATCAGGGAAACTTATGGTCACCTTACCTTAGTTAGGATTACGTTACATCCTCAGTTTGATTAGAGACTCATATTCTGAATCTAGACCTAATATTCTTTTGTTGTTGTATCAACCACAATCTTCTGGAAAGATTGAAATAACCAATGACATCCTTAAACTAAAATTAGGCAAATGCTCAAAAACCCTTGAGCTGCCTTAGCAAAGGTACTTCCAGTACCCCTAATGGCCTTCAAAAGCACACAGTTATCTCCCTATTAATTGGTGACCGGAAGTCCCACATATTCCAATCACTTTCTATCCACTCCACTGGTGAAAAAAGATCTTCTGCCCTAAATAGTATGAGATGATGAACATGTAACACTTGGTACTGAAGAGATGAGATTTGCAGTAGTTTATTAGTCTACAATGTAGACTCACAACCTGGAGAGGGAAAATATCAAATTCCATGCAAGGCCACATCAGAGCTGTGCATGGAAACACAGTGAGCCACCACAGACTGTGGAAGGCAGGCTTTGCAGGGTAGATGATTTTTGCTTCCTACAGAAGGATGGGATTGGCTTGTTTAGATAATTTCACAGGTTGTCAGGGAGGTGAAACTCATTAAGTTGAGGACTGGATGGGTTGCAGCTGGACCGACTGATAGGGAAATCGCTGGATGGAAAGCTTTTCCCACTATACAGAAGGGCATGTGTGTCAAAAGAACTCATAGCTAGGTCTTTAGGTCCCTAGAGGCTCAAAGATACCAAGGCAACACATGAAATTTTAGGTCTTACAATAAATACAACATGTGTTTAGGGAATTCATCTCTGATATTAGATTCTTCTCTGCTGCACATAAACATGGCAAAGAAAATTGTAAGGAACTCATGTACTTAGCCATTCCTATACCAACAGATTCAGATTGCACTCCCACACCTTACTAAAAAGCCTCTATATGATCTTCAACCAGGAGATTTTATCTCCTTGAAGAGATATCAGAGAAAAAATGCTCTTAAACCTTGTTGAAGGTACTGTTAACAACAATACAGCAGTTAACTCCAGAGAGTCAATCCTTGAATTCATGGTTCACAACTAAGAAAACAATCCAGAATTCCACACAACTGGAATATTACTCCAATAGAAGATTCAAACTCAGGATTCTAAGAAATCCTCTACAGGCACATGATCTTTGAAAGCAAACAGATGACTTAAGCTTTTTGAAAAAGCAAACAACCTGAGAGTGGACAGCTTCTACCCAAGACATCAGACTAAGACCTCTAATTCCTGCTTTGTTTTTCATCCACTTGCTTATAATCATTCTTCTCATTTTATAAAAAAATCTCTGTTGTCCACCAATAATGACCCTTTTTCTTCTCTACTGTTTTTTATAATGGTTAGGTCAGAACATACTCATTCGAATGCCTTTCTCAGATTACACTAGACAGTAGCCATTGCCAACTTACCAACTCTTGGGTATGTCATTCATCATGAGAACCTAATTATAAAAACCTCTGGGTAATTCTATTCTCATCAAATGAAACTATAGGGAATTATAGCAGATAGTACTTCCATTTAAACCTATATGGACAAGCGACCTTTAAAAATCAATCTGTGTCTATGCTACAGTCCTCCTTCAGAAAAACAATTAATTATTACAATCTATTGATTATACCACAGGTAAGTTGAATTCAACAACCTTCACAGGGCAATAAGTTAATTGCTTGCCACCAGGAAAAAACTAAGAAAGAATCAAATATGAAACCCAGGTAATGTAAGACCTTGTTTCTTACCTCATGTCATGAACAACTACTATTTTTCCTGGTTCTTTATGGAACAGATACTAATTCCTTTATAGCCAGGATACCTGGTCCTGTTTGCCCCAGACTAACACTTCATGTACTTTCAGAAGAATATTATAAGACTTATCTCTACACAGAAGCCCTCACTTTATAAATCACCAAGTCTGAAATATCCAACTCAATCAAACACAAGTTCATAAGCAGGGCCATTCTTGATTATTTAAGCACTCATCCTGAGAGATTTATTGACCCAGGCTGTTTTCGCAAACAATAACAGCATGTTGCCAACAGTAGGGGTCATTAAAAAGAGAGAGAAAGAAAGAAAAAAAGGCAAATAAATTTATCACTAACTCTAGAAGAAGTTATTAATAATGCCACTTCTTCCCTAAATGGTCTACAGAAAAGTCTCAATTGGTTGATGTAAGTTATGATGGGCATTGCTTTAGATTTCTTCTTGGCTAGAATGATGTCATCTACTCCACTGCAAATACCTCTCTGTATTTGGATCAATGAAATAGACAACGTAGAACAGGGTAGAGCTCACCTTAAGGAAAACTCTACTTGGCTATGGTTGAACCTCAATCTCTACCAAATTTGGTATCTTGGCTTATGTTGGGCAATTAGAGTTCCTGGTTCTGAAGCATCTTACAGGGAATATTGGTCTTATTTTTTTCACAGTGGTCATGATGCTTCTCTGGTGCATTTTACCCAGGGTGTTAAACGCTTCTGTGCATCTCCTCTTAATGACATGATCACCATGGTGACACAACAACAACAAAATTAAGAAGATCTTAAAATACAATGGACTCTGGAGAAAACTGAACAATTCTTGAGCAGTAAAGATCTGGATCCCCAGCATTCCCTGAATTAGTCAACCTCTTACAAGTGAGAGAATAACCCAAAGGGGAAGCTGAGACTGAATATACAGTCAACAGCTGTACAATATATGACAACAGAACTCTGCCCACAACTTCTTCAGCAACCAGGTTGAGAAGCTAAACCACTACTTCTCTTCAATAGATCCAGACCAGTCAGGACCTAGTCTGTGACTTCTCTGTCACCCCTGCTGCCAACTCAGGACAACCAGAGAAAGTCAAATGTGTTCCCCAAACAATCATTTGAGAAGCCTCACTGCTAATTAGCCTACTTTCAGCTTCCCCATGCCAACAACCTTCAATTAGATCATGCTTGAAGCCTTCCCTTTTTTCTACTATAAAGCTGTCCCAATCATTTGCCTGCCTTTGAGTCTCTGCCAAGTACAAGTGAAAGTGACCTGACTCCATTGATAGAGCAAATTCTCAATAAATAGCCTCTGTATGTTCTTGTTCTGTGATCTTCCCACACATAAGAGGTAATTTAAAGATAAGAGACCTGGATAAGGGGAAGAGCATTTCCAAAGACCCTGCCTTATAAAAGAGACTGAGGGTGCGAATGACTAAAATAAGACCATTATAATAGAAGATAGAGGAGTGGGAGAAGGCAACCTATGGGTTAAATTTGGTAGGGCCTTTCCTTAGGTCATGTCAACAAATTTGTTTTCATCCCAAGAGCAATGGGAAGCTGCTTACAGGACTTAGGACAATGGCAACTTAAGATGTTTTATACATGTTTAGTTTAATATTGAACTTATTAAAGTTGTAAAAATAGTATAAGGAATTCCACATATTCTTTAGTTGGATTCACTGTTTTTCATTTTGCTACATTTGTGTTATCATTCTCTTTCTTTGTATGTGTGTATGAGTTGGAGAGTAACTGGGAGATATCATACCCCATTATCCCTAAATATGTCAGTGCTTATTTCCTAAAAAAGACTTTCTCTTAAATAACTACAGTACCAAGAAAATATCAGGAAATTTAACACTGTTGTAATACTACTATCTAATCCATAGCCATATTTAAACTCCATCAGTCATTCACTTATTCAAATAATGCCCTTTGCAATTATTTTTCCGAATTGAAATTCAATTCAAAATCAAGAATTATATATTTAGTTTTAATTTATCTTAATTTTGGGGGCACCTGGGTGGTTCAGTAGGTTGAGCATCCAACTTTGGCTCAGGTCATGATCTCACAGCTCGTGAGCTCTAGCCCTGCGTCTGGCTCTGTGCTGACAGCTCAGAGCCTAGAGCCTGCTTCAGATTCTGTGTCTCTTTCCCTCTCTGCCCCTCCCCCACTCATGCTCTGTCTCTCTCTCTCTCTCACGAAAAGTAAACATTAAAAAAATTTTTTTTAATTCATCTTAGTTTTCTTTAAATTTAAAATAATTAATTAGCCTTTACCTATCTTTAAGCTTGACATCTTTTAAGAATACAGGTCAGTTATTTGGTAGAAAGCCCCTCATTTGTGATATCACTTCATTATTAGATTCATGCATGTTTATTAGATCACAGAAGTGACATTGCAACCTCCACAGTATGTTATATTAGCAGATAAATGATGTCAGTTTGTCCCAATATTGGTAACGTTAGCTTTTATCACTTGGTTAATATAGTGTCTGCCAGATTTATTCCCTGCAAAGTTGTTATTTTTCCCTTTTGCAATTAACAGGTGATTTACAAGGAGACATTTTTAAAGTCTGTACATACCTTTCTCATAAAGCTTCCACTAGTTATAGCATCTTCTGATGACTTTCTAAATCTATTATTCTACCTTCAGTAGTTAACATCCTACTTGATTAAAAAATTTCAAAATATATAAAGCAAAAACAATAGAATTTCTAAAGGGAAAATTAGATAAATCAATACTCATAAATGGAGACTTTAATAATCCTAATTGATAAAATGACTAGAAGAAAAATTAGTAAGAACATAGATCTAAAACACACTATCCGCACCTTCACCAATTTAACGTTTGTAGAAAATTATACCCAACAACAGCCAATATAGTCTTTTCAAATGCATAAGGAATATTCAGCAAGATACAACAACATGCTGGGTCATAAAAATAAGTCTCAATAAATTCAAAATAAATTAAGTCTTACAGAACATATTTCTGACTACAACAGAATTAGAGATAATCATATACCTAGTTTTACAAAAATGTTCACTAATTCTTTAATACTCCTCAACTTCCATTGGAGACCTTAGTTCCCTTTGCCCTTGAGTGTGACCTGTATCAGTGATTCCCTTTAAAGGACTAGAATATGGGAGAAATAATGTGCCTAAACTTTTAAAGTAGGTGATAAAAGGCATTGTAACTTGTAATTTTTGTCTTGGCTCCTCTTTTCAATCACTTGCTCTGGAAACCAAATTGCCCTGTCTTATGGACACTCAAATAGCCCTACAGAAAAATCTTGTAGTGAGGAACTGAAGCCTCCAGCCAAACACTAGCACTAACCTGCCAGATGTGTGAATGAGTCAGCATGGAAGGCAATCCTCCAGCTAGTAAAGCCTTCAAAGTCTGCAGTCTTGGTTAATTTATTTTAGTATAATTTACTGTCAAGTTAGCTAACAAGAGTATATATACGGTATGCTCTTGGCTTCAGGAGTAGATTGCCATGATTCATTGCTTACATACAACACCCAGTGCTCATCACAACAAGTACCCTCCTCAATGCCCATCACCCATTATTTTCCTCTCTCCCCCACCTCCATCAACCTTCAATTTGTTCTCTGTATTTAAGAGTGTCTTATGGTTTGCCTTCCTGTTTGAAACTATTTTTCCCCTTCCCTTCCCCGCCCCACAACATGGTCTTCTGTTAAGTTTCTCAAATTCCACACACACCCACACACACACACACACACACCCCATCTTCTTTATCCATCCATCAGTTGATGGACATTTGGTCTCTTTCCATAATTTGGCTATTGTTGATAGTGCTTCTATAGACATTGGGGTAAGTGTGCCCCTATGAATCAGCACTCCTGTATCCTTTGAATAAATTCCTAGTAGTGCTATTGCTGGGTCATAGGGTAATTGTATTTTTAATTTTTTGAGGAACCTCAACACTTTTCCAGAGTGACTGCACCAGTTTGCATTCCCACCAACAGTGAAAGAGCGTTCTCATTTCTCCATATCCTCACCAAAATCTGTTGTTTCCTGAGTTAATTTTAGCCACTCTGACCAGTGTGAGGCAGTATCTCAATGTGGTTTTGATTTGTATTTCCCTGATGATGAGAGATGTTGAGCATATTTTCAAGTGTCTGTTAGTCATCTGGATGTCTTCTTTGGAAAACTGTCTATTCATGTCTTCTGCCCATTTCTTAAATGGATTTGTTTTTCGGGTGTTGGGCTTAGTAAGTTCTTTACATGTTTATCTGTATGTCATTAGCAAATATCTTCTCCCATTCCATAGGTTGCATTTTAGTTTTGTTGGTTGTTTCCTTTGCTGTACAGAAGCTTTTTATCTCGACGAGGTCCCAATGGTTCATTTTTGCTTTTATTTTCCTTACCTTTGGAGACATGTCAAGTAAGAAGTTGCTGCAGCTGAGATCAAAGAGGTTGTTGTCTGTTTTCTCCTCTAGGGTTTTGACGTTTTCCTGTCTCACATTTAGGTCTTTTATCCATTTTTGAGTTTACTTTTGTGTATGGTGTAATAAAGTGGTCCAGTTTCATTCTTCTGCATGTTGCTGACCAATTCTCCCAGCACCATTTGCTAAAGAGACTGTCTTTCGCCACTGGATACTCTTTCCTGCTTTGTCAAAGATTAGTTGACCAAACATTTTTGGGTCCAGTTCTGAGCTCTCTATTCTATTCCATTGGTCTATGTGTCTGTTTTTGTGCCAATACCATACTGTCTTGATGATTACAGATTTGTAGTAAAGGCTAAAGTCTGGGATTGTGATGCTTTCAGCTTTGATTTTTTTTTTCAACATTACTTTCGCTATTCAGGGTCTTTTGTGGTTCCATACAAATTTTAGGATAGTTTGTTCTAGCTCTGAGAAGAATGCCAGTGCAATTTTGATTGAGATTGCATTGAATGTGTAGGTTGTTTTAGGTAGTATCGACATTTTAACAATATTTGTTCTTTGAATCCATGAGCATGTAATGTTTTCCATTTCTTTGTGTCTTCTTTAATTTCTTTTGTAAGTTTTCTATAGTTTTCAGCATACAGATCTTTTACATCATTGGTTAGGTTTATTGCTAGGTATTTTATGGTTCATGATGCAATTGTAAATGGGATTGATTCCTTGATTTCTTTCTGTTGCTTATTGTTGTATAGAAATACAACCAATTTCTATACATTGGTTTTATATCCTGCAACTTTGCTGAATTCATGTATCAGTTCTAGCAGTTTTTTGGTGTAGTCTTTCAGACTTTCCATGTAGAGTATCATGTCATTGGCAAAAAGTGAAAGTTTGACTTCTTTGCCAATTTGGATGCCTTTTATTTCATTTTGTCTGATTGCTGATGCTAGTATTTTCCATATGATGTTGAACAACAGTGGTAAGAGTGGACGTCCCTGTCATGTTGCTGATCTCAGATGGAAAGCTCTCAATTTTTCCCCATTGAGGATGATTTTAGTTGCGGGCCTTTTATATATGGCTTTTATGATGTTAAGGAATATTTCTTCTATCCCAACTTTCTTGAGGGTCTTTATTAAGAAAGGATGTTGTATTTTGCAAAGGTTTTTCTGCATCTATCGACAGGATCATATGGTTCTTATCTTTTCTACTAATGTGATGTATTGCATTAATGGATTTGCAAATATTGAACCAGCCCTCTGGCTCAGGAATGAGTCCCACTTGATCATGGTGAATAATTCTTTCAACATACTGTTGAAATCAATTTGCTAGTATCTTGTTGAGAATTTTGCATCCATGTTCATCAAGGTATTGGCCTGTAATTCTTTTTAGTGGGGTATATGGTTTGGGAATCAAGGTAATGCTGCTGGCTTCACTGAATGAGTGCAGAAGCTTTCTTTCCATTTCTATTTTTTGTAACAGCTTAAGAAGAATAGGTCTTAACTCTGGTTTAAATGTCTGGTAGAATTCCCCTGGGAAGCCATCTGACCCAGGACTCTTATTTGTCCAGGAGATTTTTTATAACTGATTCAATTTCTTTGCTGGTTATGGGTATGTTCAAATTTTCTATTTCTTCCCATTTGAGTTTTGGTAGTGTATGGGTGTCTAGGAATTTTTCCATTTCTTCCAGATTGTCCAGTTTGTTGACATATAATTTTTAATAGTATTCTATAATAATTGTTTGTATTTCTGTGGTGTTAGTTGCGAGCTCTCCTCTTTCATTCATGATTTTATCTATTTCTGTTCTCTCCTCTTTTTGAGAAGTCTGGTTAGGGGGTTATTGATTTTGTTTATTCTTTCAAAAAACCAGCTCTTAGATTCATTGACCCATTCTGTTTGTTTTTTTTTTTTTATTCTATATTGTTTATTTCTGGCCTAATCTTTATTATTTCTCTTCTTCTTCTGGCTTTGGGGTTTCTTTGCTGTTCTGCTTCTAGTTTCTTTAGGTGTGAGATTAGGTTGTGTATGTGGGATTTTTCTTGTTTCTTGAGACAGACCTGGATTGCAATGTATTTTCCTCTTAGGACTGCCTTTGCTGAATCCCAAAGGGTTTGGACTGTTGTGTTTTCATTTTCATTTGCTTCCATATATTTTTTAACTTCTTCTTTAATTGCCTGGCTGACCCATTCATTCTTTAGTAGGAAGTTCTTTAACCTCCATGCATTTGGAGGCTTTCTAAATTTTTTCTTGTAGTTGACTTCAAGTTTCATATTGTTGTGATCTGAAAATATGCATGGTTGGTATGATCTCAATCATTTTATATTTCTTGAGGGCTGTTTTGTGACCCAGTATGTGATCTATCTTGGAGAATGTTCGATGTGCACTCGAGAGGAATGTGTATTCTACTGCTTTTGGATGAAAAGTTATGAAAATATCTGTCAAGTCCATCTGATCCAGTGTATCATTCAAGGCAATTGTTTCTTTATTGATTTTCTACCTAGATGACCTGTTCACTGTTGTGAGTATTAAAGTCGCCTATAATTACTGTGTTATCAATAAGATTGTTCATGTTTGTGATCAATATATTTAGGTGCTTACAAGTTGGAGGCATAGACATTTACAATTAACTCTTCTTGATGGATAGACCCTGTAATTATCTCTTGTTGCAGTCTTTAGCTTATAATCTACTTTATTTTATCTAAGTATGGCTACCACAGCTTTCTTTTGACTTCCAGTAGCATGATATATGGTTGGTTCTCCATTCCCTCACTTTCAATCTGAAGGTGTCCTCAGGTCTAAAATGAGTTGCTTATAGACAGCATATAGATGGATCTTGGGTTTTTTTTATCCATTATGATACTCTATGTCTTTTGATTGGGGTGTTTAGTCCATTTACTTTCAGAGTAATTATTGAAAGATATGGATTTTGTGTCATTGTGTTGTGTGTAGGTTTCATACTTGTGGTGATGTCTTTGGTGCTTCATAGTTTTTGCAGCATTCCACTCACAGAGTCCCCCTTAGGATTTCCTGCAGGGCTCGTTTAGTGGTCATGAACTCCAGTTTTTGTCTGTCTGGGAAAGCCTTTATCTCTCTTTCTATTCTGGATGACAGCCTTGCTGGATAAAGGATTCTTGGCTGCATATTTTTCCTATTCAGCACATTGAATATTTCCTCCCACCTCCTTCTGACCTGCCACATTTCAGTGGACAGATCTGCTACTACCCTTCTATGTCTACCCTTGCAGGTTAAGGCCTGTTTGTCCCCAGCTGCTTTTAGAATTCTTATCTTTGTATTTTGCCAATTTCACTATGATATGCTGTGGTGATGACGTGTTCTTGTTGATTCTGAAGGGAGTTCTCTGTGCCTCCTGGACTTGGATGTCTGCTTCCTTCCCCAGATTTGGCAAGTTCTCAGCTATAATTTGTTCAAATAAACCTTCTTCCCCTTTCTCTCTCTTCTTCTGGAACTCCTATGATACAGATATTATGTTTCATTGAATCACTTAGGTCTCTAATTTTCCCCTTGTGGTCTAGTATTTTCCCATCTCTTGTTTTTTTCAGCTCCATTCTTTCCATTATTTTATCTCCTATTTCACTTATTCTCCCCTCTGCTTCCTCCATCCTTGGGGTCATTGCACCTAGCTTCTTTTGCATCTCATTTTGTAATTCGTCGTTATTTCTTAGGTTCTTGATCTCTGTAGCAATAGATTCTCTGCTGTCTTCTATACTTTTATTCAAGCCCATCTATTAGTCTTACGACTGTTATTCTAAGTTCTTGATCAGATATATTGTTTATATCTGTTTTGAGCAATTCTCTGGCTGTAATTTTTTCCTGGAATTTCTATTGGGGAGAATTCGTCCGTTTCATCATTTTGGCTAGCTTTCTGTTTTTTTACGTGCTTTAATAGCTTGTTACATGTCCTGCACCTACGAGTACTACTATATTAAAAAAGGGTCATACACTGTCCAGGACATGGCACTTCAGGAGCTGTTCTCAGAGTGTGTTGTGTGCTCTCTGTTGTTGTGTCTCTGGTTGCTTTATGTCCCTACTCGTAGTGGTGATTTGGACCTTCCACCAGGTGTGCTTTGTTCATTGAAGTAACCCTGGAAAAAACTTAAAAAGGGGTGGTGGTGGTGGAAGAAACTTATCCCATACAAAGAGAGAAATGAAATGGTCAGGGGGGAAAAATGACCAGGCAAAGAAATTATACAGCTTAATCCAGAGGGGGGGGGGGGGGATAAAGAAGAAGGAGATATAGAAGAGGTGTAAAAATAATGGATCAAAATGTCTGCTTAAACAAACCAACAACCAGAACAGAGAAGGGAAGAAAAAAGAAGAAAAGAAAAAAATACACACACACACACACACGCACACACACACACACATATATATAAAATAATAACTGACCAAGAATCAAATCAGAAATGCAAACTGCCAGACTGTTGTCTGATGGTGCCTTGTAACAGGTGGCTGCACTGGTCTGGAGGAGGGGCAGTCTGGTTTGGTCAGTGTCATTCTCACTCTGGTAGATATGCAGTTGCCAGGCACAGAGGGGCAGCATTTGGTGTAAGTGGGTCTGCCTCCACTGGAGACCATTGTCCGGTCCTCTGTAGCCCCACTGTATTGATAATGGGGAGAAAAATGGTGACACCCCAATCTCTCCTCCCCAGAGGAGAGTGGGTATCCCAAACCACACTATTCAGGCAGTCCTCACAGTGCCACGTGGACACTGGTTTGTCCTGCTTCAGTCTCCCACACCTTCCAGGCACTCAGCTGAGATTCAAACCCCAATGTATTAAAGAATCCCACTCCATGAGCCCCAGTTCTAGGGTAGTGCCAGTCTGCCCAGCAACAAAGGGCCTCTGGCTGGTGCTTGTAGCCTTGGAGCAGTGATACACCCTCTTCCCACAGCACTGGAGGGAGGGGACTGCTCTACCAATGTTCCTCTGCATTGTGCCTCAGCTAGCTACCGAGCCCAGGGCTGGCACGCCCTCCCTGTGGGCCAGGCACACACACGGGCAGCTCTGGTCAGTCCAGAGAAAGTCACGCAACTCTGCATCATTACTCCTAAGGTTGTCTGCAAGTGAGAAACTGGCACTCTCCGCTTTCTTCCGTCCCCTGGTCCGTGGTCTGGAGAGGTTTTTCTCTTGTCCAAATACAATCCCATACCTCCACAGTCTCTTTCTCTTCCTTTTGTCTCTCCACGGAAAGGGTTCCCTCTTTGGTCTGTACCTACTCTGCCTGTTTTATCTCTCCCAATGTGCAAGCACGCACCTCTGTTCTGACAAGCTGTCCCTGTGGGCTCCTGAAGATGTTTCTGTCACTTTGTAGCCCGGATTCCTGGAATTCCAAAACTTCTGGCCTCAATACTGATGTGTTTGAGGAATAAGGGAACTTTAGGCCCCCTACTTGTCTTCCATGTTGATTCTTAGTCCTGGCTAACATCTTGACTAGAACCTCATGTGAGACCCTTGAGCCAGAACCACCAGCTAAGTCCCTCCCAGATTCTTTGTTCATAGAAACTGAGAATATTTGTATTTTGCTAAATCTTGGGGTAATTTTTGTACAGCAAAAGAGCAACATATTTGAAACGTCTCAAATACCTAAATATTAAGTGGCATACTTCCAAATCCCTAGAAAGTCACAAATATTTGAATATAAACAATGTACTCCTAAGTAAAAAACACAATTTTAAGTATCTTTTAGGACAGCAGATGTCTGAAGACTTGCCTGGACTGGAAGATTCACTCCCATGATGACTCTTTCACATATCTAGCAAGTTAGTGATGGTTTGGGGTCACAGAAAAAAGTCATAAGTAAATTCTTTTCTGTGGCAAATAGAATGGTATAGAAAACACAATACCTGTGTATCAAACTTTGGGGGATATAGTTAAACAGTGCTTAGAAGATATTTTACAAAGTTAAATAATATTTTAAAAATTTAAAGCTAAAAATCATTGCTCATAATTTCTCTCCTAAGAAACTAAAATGATCAATTAAATACATAGAAGGAAGAAAACATTATAAGACCAGAAAAGTCAGATAGAATGCCAATGACTGAAAGTTGACAAAACCAAAGGAGGCTCTTTAAAACATTAATGGAAGTTGATAAACCCTTGACAAGACTAACCAGGGGATTGAAAAAAAAAAAAGAAAATAAAAATTACCAATGCCACAAATTAGGAGAGAACATCACTGGAGATTATAGCCATTAAAAGAACAACTATATGTATGATGAATAAGTTTCTGATAGTAGGTCCAATGACCTAAATGAAACGAAAATTTCTTCATAAAGCACAATTTACCAAAACATTTCATAAAAGCAATAACAAATATGATAAACTTACTATTAAAGAAATAGAATTATCAGAAACCTCCAACAAGGAAAACTCCAGTCCTCAGTGGCTTAACTAATGAATCGCATCAACTATTTAAGGAAGAAACAATATCTGTCTTAGAAAAACTCTTTTAGAAAATACAGAAGGAGGGAATGCTTCACAACTTATTCTGTGAGTTAAGCATAACCAAGATACCATAACCTCATAAAGATATTACAAGAAAAGGATGTGGACATTGACAAAAATCTCTTAACAAAGTATGAGTAAATCACATTTGGCACATGATAATAAATTAATACGTGTTTATCCTCACCGCATGTCTCACATATTCTCTCTTTCATATGTAACCTACAAAAACATGTATGCATATACATAATACACTATATACTGGAATGTTTACTGCAGCAGTTTTTTAAATTTAAAAAAGAGTAAATGACCTAACTATTTGTCAGTAGTGAAAAAGCCACACATCAGCACTCTATGAAATATTTACTGAAGTAGGGAAAACGTGCATTAGTTCCATATTTAGTAAGTTATATATATAGTATGCAAAATGTACCATTAAATGTAAAATACAAGTTGTATAATACAAAAAACAACTTATAGAATTATAGAAAAATAAAACATTTTACATTTTCTAATATAAATATATAGGCATAGTAATGCATAGAAATACAGCTGGAAAGTTACATATCAAACTGCTACAAAGGGTTATTTCTGTGAAAGTGTGAAAGAAATCAAGATTGGAGACAGGTAGATTAGGGTGTGTCAAAGGGAACTTGAGTATCATCTATAAGATTCTAAATTTATTTATTTTTTTTTTCAACGTTTATTTATTTTTGGGACAGAGAGAGACAGAGCATGAACAGGGGAGGGGCAGAGAGAGAGGGAGACACAGAATCGGAAACAGGCTCCAGGCTCTGAGCCATCAGCCCAGAGCCCGACGCGGGGCTCGAACTCACGGACCGCGAGATCGTGACCTGGCTGAAGTCGGACGCTTAACCGACTGCGCCACCCAGGCGCCCCTAAGATTCTAAATTTAAATATTTTAAAATTAAAAATACAGACTGTCGATTTCTTATAGAATTAAAAAATCAATAAAAAGAGTATGGTGATGACAAAAAAAATGAGAGGCAGAAGGAGAGAGGAAGGCTGAAAAAAAAAGAAATGGTGCTAACATCCTCATTGATCAAGTGGGGAGTGAAAAAATAAAGAAAAAATATATTGTACCATCTGAAGTTACAATGGTAAACAATCAAGGAACTAAAATCTAAAATCAGTGATAAAAATATATAGGAAAGAAGAATAAGAAGAGTTGAAAGGTGTAAGTAATCTTCCTGATTTGTCTAAGCAAGAGTCAATATAAAAATCCAGACATGGAGATCAGCAACAAGAGTTAAAGTAGGTCCTCCTAGAAAGCAGGCCAGCATAGGGGCAGGGACTATGGTTTTCATTTTAAGTCCTTCTATTAATTTGTTACTTGTGTACACTATCACTATTATTTTAAATATAAGAAGATTACAAACATTCAACTCCGTATTTTCCACAAAAACCTGAATTATCTTGTTTCATTTGAGTGCAGTGATATGGAAAAAGGGAGGATTTAGTACTTATTTGAACAATAATATAATGCCTTTTGATTTACTTCTCAGGTGTGATTTCTTAACAAACCTTTCATTGTAGAAGTTTTAAATGCATAAAAACTTGTGAAGATGGTACAGAGAGTTCTCATATCCAATTTTTTTCCTATTATTAACATCTGACCTAATTATGGCACATTTTTTATAATTAATGAATCAGTATTGACAGAGTAACTTAAGCCAATAATTTATTCAGGTATCTTTAGATTGTATCAATTTCCTTTTTCTACTCCAGGATCACATCACATTATATTTAGTTTCATATCTTATTAGGCTCCTTTTGACTGTCAGACTTTCCTTATTTTTGATGACTTTGACAGGTTTGAGAAGTACTGGTCAGTATTTTGCATAATTTCCCACATTTGGGATTTGTCTGATATTTTCCTCATTATTAGACTGGGGTTGTGGGTTTTTGAAAGGAAGACCCCAGTATAGTGCCATTCTCATTACATCACAGCAAGGGCACATAAATCAGCATGATATGCAACTGTTGATGTTAACCTTGATCACATTTGTAGGCTTCTCCACTGTAAAGTTACTGTTTTCCCCCTTCTCTATATTGTATTCCTTGGAAGGCAGTCATTGTGTAGAGTCCACACTTAAGGAGCAGGAAGCTATGATCCACATTGTTGAGGGCAGATAATGTATTTGTAATTATCTGTAATTCTGGCACAAGGAAGCTTTGCCTATTTTCCCACATTTATGCATAACTTGTTAACAGCAGTATGAACATATGGATATTCTATACTTTGGGTTATATTCTAATGCTCAAATTTATTTTGTTGCTTAAATTTTCCCAGCTTTGACCATTGGGTTTTTTTCATTTGGAGCTTCTGGCCCTTTAACATAACCCATCATTGCTTATCTGTGTATGCACACACGTGTGCACAGTTGTTTGAACACTTCTTGCATAAGTAACCCTCTACCAGAACCATGGATGGTTCTGGGGATTCTAGTTCAAGAAATTCTAAACTATACAGGAATAAGAATAGAACTGCTCTAATTATCATAGAGCTCTTGGAAAACTGCCGTGCAACTGCCAACCAGGACAGCAAGATGCCCAACTATAGCAGCTCTGACTTTTATCATATCCTGTTGTTATGCACCAACATGACAAAAATCATGCTCTATTGCTACGGACACTAACCGAAAATGTGTCTGAGATCTTCATAGATGATAGAACTCCTATTCCACTTGTCATTTTAAAATGCTGTCATCTATACTGATAACGAAAAAAACGGATCAGATAGTCTACTTTTGAACTTATAGACAAAAATTTTCTAATTTGAAACAAAAACACCTAATGCATCCAACCACTACCAGGCTGACTGGTAGCCTGTCTGTGTAAGGACCCTCAGCTAAGACTCTTTAGCCTCCCTGTAATGACACTTATATATTCCTCTCTGCAACCATTGTGTCAGTCACCTCTACCAACTCCTGCACTCCAGTTCCTTAGCTCATTAATTGGATGACTGTGAGTTGGTGATAGCTGAGGATCCCTGTCCAAACAGATCCTCATCATTTTTATCATTAGCAATAACAGCACCAGTAAGTTCCAAACATATTCAGGACACAAAACAGAACACAGAATTGGACTCAAGACCTGCCCCGTGGAATCAGCATCAGAATTAAAATGCTAAAACAGAAACATGAGGCCAAAATGGTAATGACTTCAGAGAAAAAGAAAAATTCCTTGATGAGGCAGAAATTTCTGGGAGTTCTGTCAAAGTAAGTCACTCTGCATTGGAAATGGTTTGTATGGATTCCCTTTAAATATGTGACGACAGTATGAAACTGACAAGCACTAGCACACATGTAATATAAGTCAGACTTTCATTTGTTATTTCCTTGCCTTGAGTTCAACAAAAACAGGGGAGAGGGGGTGTATAACTTACTCAAAGGCAGAGCAGATGTTGACACATTAAGAGTTTCTTATGCAGACTGCCACCCAATTACATGACCAGGACCTAGCTCTAAATCCTGCCATCTATCACTCCCTCTAGCTCCTCCTATGTTCCTGCTTCAGCTCTCAATTCTTTCTGCTTTTGGAAAGGTTGAGACAATTTTGAGAGAAGATCCCTGTCAAATTCTAGCACTATGCTTTAAGATAATTAATGTCACCTGGGAATTGCTCCCTACAGCACTCCCTAGGACACGAGATTACTAAAATTTGGAGGAGATGGAGGAAGGAGGGCATTGCACAGCAGGTAAATGTGACTGAACATCTGAATTTCCACAGGTTGCCTGTAAGCTTGGCTCCCAGAGTGGAGTCCTGAAAAGCCCTGCTTAGCCCTGACTCTGTCCCTATCTGTAGCCAACTTGTAAAGGAAGCTTGCTGTTCCCCTTTAATGGATATGCCTAAAGATACAAAGGACAATAAAACATCCTGACCAGAAAAAAACAAAAAACAAACAACAGGCTATGTAAAAAGCTTTAGATTGTGCTTACACATAGAGAAATCTAAACAATTGCAATCTCATTACAATCGACTGTAAAACTAACAACGTTAAAAGACATCTTTTGTAAACTAAATAATGACCTTTTGTAATAAAGAAATTTAGTCAAGCTAACACTTCCACATACTATCTCTCCACAGTGTGGAACAAACTACAGACAGCATGTTATCTGGTGTTATGGATCTTGAGTATTTCAACTACAGTCCAGCTTATCTTTACTTTCACATTTGATCATAGACTTGAACACTCTCTTTCCTGTTTAGGCTCACAACTATCCTTATCTGTGTGGATCTGCATTGGTAAAGGGGGATAGATTCCATTAGCAATGACAGAAAATGAAATTCCTGGGATACTTGGGGAAGAATTGAGGTAGTGAACCACAGTATCTTAAGAAATATAAGAATAGCTATATGACGTAGGGTAAGTCATTCTACTTGCCATCCCTTGTTCCCAGTCTCTCCATCTTTCCACTTTATTTTTAAAATGGGGCCAAGATTTTCTTCTCTCTTTATCTGACAGATAAGCTGTGAGAATCAAACATGTGTGAAAGCATCTTCATACTGACACAGAAGCCCAGCCATTGTAACCTGATATTAACAAAATCCATTCACTTATCATAAGTTCTGCTTCAAGGTTGTTTTTTTTATCCGTCAACCTTTTTCCTAACCACTCTCATTCTACCCTTATCCTTGTCATTCCTTCCAGCTCTTAAACATTCGAAAATAAACATGTTCTTTGGATTTGAAAAAAGGCTCTGCCTTAATGCAAACCCAAAGCTTTACTCTTACCTCTGTACTTTCTATTCTGATGACCACAGCACAGTGTCCTCTAATTGTCACCCTTCAAATCCATCCTGAAATACATTGAAAATCATTCTTTTTGCCATCTGAGTTCTCCATTTACTCTCTCTACAGCTACAATGGACCATGCTCCTCCACACTTTCATGAGAGTGGCCCTGTTTGCCATCCTGCCCTACAAAGCTCTTCTAAAGGGCACACTCCCTTGATGCTTATTTCCTCTCTATGGCATTGAGGTGGAAGATGAGACCACTGTCTAGCCCACATCAAACCCAACACTAACAAGCCTGTAGTAAATTTGTGGAAGCAACAAGGAATGCTGATTTGTTTGAGCCCAGTCACCATCAGTTACATTATTGAACAAGGGACAGCACCATCTACTGCAGGGACTGCTCATGAGAACTGCTTAAAGACAGCATCTGAATGCTTATATTAATGAAGGTAAAATCCCAGCATGATAACTAGAGGGCAGCTGCAAGTACTTCTCGTTTTTGAACTTAAGTTCTCTGTTCCAAATACAAGACAAAGTTGAAGATTTAAAAACAAACAAACAAACAACCTCTAAGACAGTATGGTTCACTCAGGTCTATAGACAATAGTTTTGTAAATTTGGGTGGGTCAGCAAACTTCTCTATCTCCATTTCCCCATCTGTAAAATGGAGCTAAGATCTAGCTCATAGGGATTTGGATTTGAAACTGGACCGGATAAACGATATTTGAGTGGCTGCTGTATATAGTTGTAAATGGTTTATCGCACCTTCTTAAGTTGCACTTCTATGGGGGGGAGGATTGATAGAAGTTTTTAATCACAAAGTCACAGGACTTTTTTCTTTTGTAACTGAGCTAAAAAAGGGCTGCTTTTTGGTGGGAGCAGATGAAGGCTCACAGGAGCCCTTTCTCTCAGAGTGGACAAGTACCCTTCCTTATTTCTTTCAGTTGAGAAATGTATGAAGGAACAGTTGTAGTCACTGAAATGCTACTGGAGTTGAAAAAACTTGACTTTTCTTTCTTTCTTTCTTTCTTTCTTTCTTTCTTTCTTTCTCTCTCTCTCTCTCTCTTTAAAAAGAAAAACAACAACAATCTACTCGCCCCTCTTTGGGAAACTGTGTGCCAAGGAACCAGTGTCATACCCCCACTCCCTCCTGTTGAGCTGACATCGCATTGTTGCATATCCCAGCTACTCTGTGGGTTTTGTGAAGCTGTGTGTGAAGTCTCTACCTCATTGTAGTATATGCAGGCAAGACTGCACTCTCCTACAGACATGTGGAGTAGGTAGGCTGTGGTGTAGTTTTTTTTGTCACATAATAAACACGTTGCAGCAGAAAAAAAAGGAAGTTTTTAGGACTAAAACATAGGGAAGTTTAAGGATTAAATTAGATCACCAATAAAGAAGTTGGCACAACACCTGGAACTTAGTAAATCTTTATTATGGACTCTCTTTAGTAGATTCAGTTCATTAAGAAAAACACTTCCACCTTTTATATCTAAATGTGAGAGAGGAGAGAGAGGAGACTGAGATTAATGAGATAGAACTAAGGAGAGACAACCACCTATGGGTGGTTCTTCCAAGTGGAGATGGGCTCCCATAGACCCACTATACCCTAATTTAGTACAATATCCAAAAGAAGGCACTGAAATGGCATCCTAACAGATTTCTGCCCCAAACTTTACCTAACTCCCTCTACTCTCCCCAGGTGTGGCCTGCATTTCTTGGTAGCTTCTAGATACTCTGACTCTACATCCCTTTGCAAAAGGATGGTATAGTAACCTAAATGTATTAGGGAAAGGGAAGACTGATTCAAATACAGTATGTTCATACAATATGATTCAGATTCAAAGGCTCTCACAATACAGACACCAGGGGACGGCACTGTACTTTGGGAAATGGTGGCTCAGGATATGAGTGTCACCAAAGCAACTGTAACCCTGAAGCCTTAGAGTAGCATGCGCATAAAATCTACATGGGTCTGAGCTGGTAAGTAATGGCTACAGAATGGTTATACTAAACCAGGTTTTCTCTACTCACACTAGAGAATGGATTGGATGAATCCAGTAAGTTGGATCTGAACTGATTAGAGAATGGCATTATAGATAGAGGGAAGAAGTAAACACACATGAAGTGTGTTCTGGGGAGATGGGATATTCTAGCCAAGTGGAAACAAAGCACACTTAACAGAAATAGAGATGAAGCTAGAAGGGTCAAGTAAATACAAATGGAGGGCAGGCTGATGAGTGTAGGGTACAGTTTGATAAGCAACAGAAAGAAACCAAAGCTTGTTGGCCAGGGCAAAGATCTGCTTACAACCACCCTTAATAAAATGATTAACTCTGAGGTGTTGAGTAAAGCACCGTAGAGGGAGTGGAGGCTGCTATTTCAGGTTGAGGTTATAATGATTTGATTAAGGCAGAATTACAGGAAAGAGTGAGTGTAAGAATAATGCAGAGGTCAAATCCATAAAACCTGGGAATTTAATGCATGTGAGAATTTAGGACAAGAAAGATGGGCAGAGGGGAAAAGACTGACTAATGGAGAGGATTAAAATAACAAATGTAAACGTGTTTTGTCAACTATAAAGTATGGCACAAATGAATTGCTGATAGCATCATTAACAGACATTGTTGGACTTAGGAAATCAGGTGTGGTCTTCTTCATGGTGAAAGTTATATACATTTTAGAATCAGTTGGCAGAATAACACCTGTGTGCTAATGCCCTTAAGGCAGATGAAAATGGGGTACAGGTCCTGGGCTCCAGGGAATACCTAGGACTAAAGGGAGATTTAAATACTGACTGCAGGGAAGTGGAAGGAAGAACTAAGAAAATGGAAAAAGTCTCTATGGGACACGGTGAAGAAAAAAGATCCAGAAATGGTCCTTTGAGGTCTATATACATTTAGGGAATATGAGTGTAGAGAAACCTAAAATGTGCCTTATTGCAACTACTGTCTGCCATTATAGTGTGGAATCAGCCATAGAAACTACATAAGCATGCTATGTCACAATAAAGGTTTACCTACAAAATAAAGTAGGTCAAATTTGGCTTCTGGGTCACAGTTTGCCAATCCTTGATTTATACAGGAGAACCATGATAATGCAGCATATATCAAAAGAGAATTTCAAAACGAATGAGAAATTTCAGTTATGCTGTATAAAAGAGCAGGAAGACTGACAAAAGCTATTAAATTTGAAGATCAGTTATGCTCTGCAAAGCACTTCCTATAAAGGGAAAGAAACAAATGCCTGACTGCCAAGGAGCACGAAACAAATGAATGGTGCAAAATGGGTTGCAGAGCACTGAGACTTGTCTCATGAAAACCACAGTGGGAAAGAAAAGGTCAAAGAGCCATGGAGCTAGCATTTGGGGAAAAGAAGATGGCTGGATGACATCTTTTAGGACTAGAGGGATTTAAGCTTGTTTGCAGGTTTGAGGGACAGAATGGAGGAGAGAAGAGAAAAGATACAGGTAAAAATCACTCCAAATATTTATGTCAAAATGGAAGTCGTTCATTTGGATAGAAGAACAGTGGAGAATGTCACTTTTTGGAAAGGCTCATAAAAGGCCCTAAATGCTTTACTCCCATGGCAGTCCTATGATATGCAGAAAGGAGCTATGCTCAGCTAACCCAATAAAACAGAAAGCTAAAAAGCAAGCACTGGGGTTTTGTTCTAATTCCAGGTCTTTGCCTTACAACAGAGTGACCTTGGACAAGTCACTTCACTTCTCTGAAGCAAAATGGGGTGGTACTAATCATACTCCTAAAGTTATTGTAAAGGTTAAGTGACATTTAGCATAGTGCATTAAAAAGAACTTAATACATATAAACAGTGTTGCTCTTCGTAACACTCAGAGTCTTTATGGGGGAAAAAACTGGCCTGAGTTGTCTTGCCCAGAATAGGATCATGTGAACTGAAGGAATACTGTGAGCTTACTTCTGAATCTAAGACACTGGATCCTGCAGAGAACACAAATAAAAGTAACTCTCACTGGATATAGTATAGTTAGATTTTTAATAGGCATTTTACAAGAGAAACACTTTGGAAAATTCCACATTTCAATATGGAGATGTTAGGCTGATGAGGAACAAATGCTAAGAGAGAAATCACTCAGCAATCATTCACCAACAGGTGAATTCAAGAGCAATAGGAGAACTTGGGTCTCCACTGTTATCTCTAACTTGTCTGCATTTGTGGGATGTTGTCTTCTTTCTACTGTACTGGTAGGGAAATGGGTGAGAGAAGAATATTGATTAGACCATTTAGCAAACTCTGAGTCATACTTCTCCTGCAATAATTTTTCTGTCCTTAGTAAGAATGAAAAACAACCTACGAAATTCATCATTTTGGGTGATGCTGTCTTTCCAGCTGGATCCCAAACCTAAACATAGATCTATTCCACCCAGACATTAAATTTAAAATCACTTTTGATATAAATGATAAAAATTAATCCCATGATCATCACACTGACCATTCATATGGCTAGAGGAACTGTAAGTGTATGTGTGGAGGCAAGCATGTGCACACGAGGTCATGGCACTCCTGGGTACAGTTAAGGAGTTACGCAGCTAACTAGAATTTCATTTATATCCTCTCAATTTAAATTCTATGCAAGTGTAGAAACTATAATTTGCCATCTTGTTAATCTCTCCAGTAGAGTCCAACAACAGACCTATATTTACTTTACCCAGTTTGCATTAGATATGAAATATAATCATTTTTCTATACTCCCACAGTGCAAGTAAGTACTTAACATATGTTTCTGTTGAAGAAATTATGATGCTCATTTCATTCCTATCACAGACTGGTAGTTTGGGGAGAAATTTTTATTTTAAATGTACTGCAGTGATTTTCTTGCTCTGTTATTTTTCTGTTGCAATTTATCTCTCAGAAAAAAAATAACAAAAATAATTAAAGCTGTGGTTTTCTCAATAATTTGTATTCCTCTCCTCCTGGCTGCCTTCTGTAATCTCTTAGACAAGGAAGCAACTTCATTGCAATGTTCTTTGAAAATTTTTCTGACAGAAGTTAGTATTTATGACTTTGGAAACTTCACCTTTAATGAACTTTGTGTATAGGCACTCACTAGGAGAAGTAACATATACCATCTAAATATAAAAGATGTTGGGAAAAAAATTAAATCATCAGCTATTCCTCTAACCATGTGTGACAAGCTCCTGCTGATCTGTCCTACTGGGAAAGAAAATAAATCATCTTTGTTGATTCCCACTTCACTTATTCTATTCCTTTTAAGTGAGCTCAGCTATCTTTGCTAACAACAAGCAACAGGCAGTGATCTGGGTCTCTGCCTCAATACCTACTAACCCAACCCAATTTACAAAAGCCATACAAACCTGGGAAATGAGCTCTATAACTTTCCAGTGCTTGGACTTCATCCTTTGTATGGTACATGCTGGATATCTACTTTATACAAGCATGCTTGAATGCCAATGTTAATCACTATCTTGAAAATATGCAGAATCCTGTTCTCCTCCTAGATTCCTATCAAGCAGTATATGCAGAACAACATGTAGCAGTATATTCGAGGCCAGAGGCTTGACCCAGAGTGTCTCCCCTGTTAATGAAGAAAGTAGATGGCAGACCCTGATCTCTTTGGAATGTTGGCCATGCAAGGAGGAAAAAAGCTACAGATACTTGCTATAAAAGTTTGCTTCATGTAGATTCCAGCAGTGGATTCTTTGTCCAGTCTGTTGCTCCCTATGCATAATTTCCCCTAAGAAACCTATGTCTTGATTGATGTCTCCAGGTCATTTCTTTGGTCTCACCAGGCATCATCCACCCTTGGCTTAGAGTCTGGCTGTGATATGGCTTGATACCCTTAAAGCCAGACCTACCAGGTAGGAGAGAAAAAGTAAATGTACTAGTGCCTAATTTATTGATAAACTATGATCACGTCATTTGGAGATAAAGCAACACAAGTCTATAGCCCTTTGTGCAGGACTTGTAGTCAAATATTTAAGGATAATTTTGGACAAAGATACTGGTATCAATCAAATGGCTGCAGGCTCTGATGGTGAAGCAGAGAACTAGAAGGCTACTATGTCAAACTTTCGCTCTTCTATTACTGGATCACAGGTAAGTCAAGGATGCCCTCTGAAACAGTAGCTCCAGGCAGAAGCTTTGTTCTATGAGTACAGAAGCATTTTAGCAATTCATAAACTATAGTAATGGAATACCAGAATTCCTTGTGATCTCATCCTTCCTCCATTACACAGAATTCTCCCAAATACTTTATGAGATCATCCCCTATTTCCTAAGAGGGAATTATTTACAATACATATTAACTCATATCTAATTACTATCTGTTTTGTATGTTGATTTTCTCATTAAATCACTGACTCAGAAGAAAAGCTTATTAACTTCAGCATCCAACAGATCCATATGAATGAATTGGTCCCACTGTATCACTGACTCTTTTCTACATTATAGCTTCATAAATATAAACACTCTGGAGTTATGCAATTATCACATTTATGTCACTTTTGAAATTAAAAAGTTAAGCCATACTTTTTCGTCTAATTTTAAAAACAGCCTTTATTTCACTATAGATTTTTCTTCTGATCAATACTGGACAATTCTTCTCCTCTGGATTTCCTGGTAGGTGTGTAGATCAGTAAAACTCCCTTGATATCTGTCAGCATCAGTACTTCAAGGAGACTCCATTATAATTATGCCATAAAAATCATAAGCCTCAACCAAACAACAAAAACAACTTGCAATAATATATGCAACCCATCCTGTACTGGTTGCCTTCAAGGTTTGTATATCCAATTAAATGCCTTTATACCTTTATTGAGATGTAATGGGCACATAACATTTTATAAGTTTAAGTTCTACAATGTGATAATTGGATACATGGAAACATTACAAAATGATTACCACAACAGGGTTAGTTAGCACCTCCACCACCTCACATATTTATCTTTGCGTATGTGTGTGTGGTGAGAGCATTTAAGACATATCTTCTTAGAAACCTGAAAATATATGATACAGTATCATTAACCATAGTCACCATGCTATAAATTAAATCCCCAGAACTTATTCATTTGTACTCTTTCACCAATATCCCCTTGTTTCCCCTCCCCCACCTCAGTCCCTTGCAACCCTCATTCTATTCTGTTTCTGTGAGGTTGGTTTTTTATGTTTTTTTTTTTTTCCACATATAAGCGCGATCACCCAGTGTTGGTCTTTCTCTGACTTCTTTCACTTAACATAATGTCAACTATTTTTCTGTGTTGAAACAAAAAGATATTCTTAGGAAATATTTCACATACTTTTTAAAAACACAGCCCAGCCAACTGAGAGAAAAATGAAAAGAACTTAAAGACCAGGTCATATTATGAAATACAGAAGTGAAAAGTGAAATCCATGAAAGATAAAATTAAGTCCAACTATTTCATACAAAGTTAATTACAAAAGTAAATATAGATTTCTACTATAGACCATAATATACACTGGACTATCCTTCTTTCCATAAGCAACCAAAATACCGGACCAAACTTATGAAAGAACAATAGTACAGAACTAAAAGAAGGAAACTAATAATGTAAGCTACATAATCAACCTTGGTTTCTGCCCAAAGGTATTTGAGACCCACCAGGAGTTAAAAAGCAGACATGTAACAAGGTAATATTTACTCTGTCAAGCACCTAACAAACAGACAGATATGCAAAGAAGCAGAAAAATATATCCCATAACCAGGGGAAAAATTAATCAATTAAAACAAAATGAAAATAAGATAAAATTAGCAGCCAAAGACTCAGAGTATTATAAATATGTTCAATAATATAAAGAAAAAAATATGAACACGAGGAAGAAAGCAAAACTATACAAATGGAAATACAGAGCTAAAAGTAATTCTAATATCTGAAATAAAATTTTCAATGGTAGATTTAACAGCAAATTCACATCACAGAAGTAAAGATAACTTGAAAACACGGCAAAAGGATCTATGATTACTGAAGTATACAGATGAAGAAAAAAATGCCATTGTCTCAGTGATATGTGAGACTATATCCCTAGGTCTAACATATGAATAATTGGAGTCCCAGAAAAAAAAAATGAGAGGCAGAAAGAAAAGAAAGAGGAAAATTTGTAATTTTAAATGCATACATGAGAAAAGTAAACAACAACAACTAAAAAGTTTCAAGTCAGTCACTGAAGCTTCCACTGTAAGAATCTAGAAAAAGACAAAATCAATACCAAATAAACAGAAGGGAATTACTAGTAAGAACATAAATCAGTGAAAAATCAGAAAGGAGAAAATCAATAACAGCAAATGCAGCTTCTTTGAAAAGAAATAAAAACTGTAAGTTATTAGTTTGACTTACCAAAAAACAAAAGCCAGACGAAGATGATATCAATTTCCAAAATCACCAATGGAGTAGGGGGAGAAAACCAACATGACCCTACAGACTACTATCATCTTAATTATAAATATGATTATTGTCATACTGTCAAATATATTATCAAAAAATTCAACAACTTGGATGAAATGGACAAATTCTATAACAACATTACTAAACAAAAAAATTACTGAAGCAGTTAAGAAGAGACAGAAGTTTGAATGGCACCATAACTATCAGAAAAATTGAATTTATGGGGCACCTGGGTGGTTCAGTTGGTTAAACATCCAACTCCTGATTTCAGCTCATGTCATGATCTCACAGTTCATGAGTTTGAGCTCGATGTTGGGTTCTGCACTCAGGGTTGTGCAGAGCCTGTTTGAGATTCTCTCTCTCCTTCTCTCTCTGCCCTTGCTCCTGCAGGTGTGCACTTTTTTTTTCAAGATAAATTTTTAAAAAGAAAAGAATCCATGGAGAATTCTATTAAATATTTATGGAATAAATAAAGCCAATGTTACACAAAATGTCTTAGCAAATAGAGGAGGAAGAATAATATTCCAAAGCTTTATCCTGACACCAAAACCAGACAATGACAAGGAAATAAAATTGCAAACCAATATTCCTTAAGAACATAAATACAACATTCTAATTATCAGAAAATTAAATGTAAAAATACACAAAAAGGATATGATTAATAAGTAATACTTATCCCATAAACATAAGATTACTTTAATATTTGAAAAAGAAACCAATGTAATTCATGAAAAAGAAGAAAAGAAAATTTTCTCTGATACAAAGCATTTGACATAGTTCAACATCCATAATAAAAAGCCACAAAAAATAATTAAAAAAAAAACTTTTCTCAACTTGATAAAAGGCAACTACAGGGAAATACATGAATCTACAGTTAATTTAAAACTAAATGATTAGGAATAAACACCATCCTGCCAAAATCAAAAGAAGGAAAGAATATAAGCTCTCACCCTTCCCAATTAATATTCTACTTGAGGTTCTACACAGTGCAATTAAGCAAGAAAAAGAAATAAAAGACCTACCTCCTGGCAAGGGAATAACTAAAACTATTTTCATTTTCAGTTAACATGATTGTATACATAAAAAAATCCTAAAGAACCTATAAAAGAATAGAACAAAACAAAAACTCACTAGAACTACCAATTTTACAAGATACAAAGTCACTACATAAAAATTATTTTCTATATACTAGAAATAAACAATTAGAGAATAAAATATAAAATAAAGCAATACAACTTACATTAGTATAAAAATATGAAATATTGAGAAATAAATTTACCAAGTGATACAAAAGGCCCCTATATCAAAATTAAAACACATTTCCACAATTTCAAAAAACCTATATAAATGATATTGTTTATCAGAATCCATATTATAAAAATGACAGTTCTGGGGCACCTGGGTGGCTCAGTCACTTAAGCTTCCAACTTCAGTTCAGGTCACAATCTCACAGCTTGTGAGTTTGAGCCCTGCATTGGGCTCTGTGCTTATGGCTCAGAGTCTGGAGCCTGCTCAGATTCTTCATCTCCCTTTCTCTCTCCCCTTCTCCTACTTGCACTCTTTCTCTCTTTCAAAAGTAAATAATTTTTTTAATGACCATTATTCAAACATTAATGAGGGGCACCTGGGTGGCTCAGTCGGTTGAGCATCCAACTTTGGCTCAGGTCATGATCTCGCAGTCTGTGAGTTCAAGCCCCATGTTGGGCTCTGTGCTGACAGCTCAGAGCCTGGAGTCTGCTTCGGATTCTGTGTCTCTCTCTCTGCCCCTCCCCTGCTCATGCTCTGTCTCTATCTCTGTCAAAAATAAATAAAACATTTAAAAAAATTGATGAATAAACTCTATGTCAATACCAATCAAAATCCCAGTAGGCTTTTTTTTTCCTGTAGAAGTTGATAACCTAAACCTGTATTTTTGTATAGAAATACCAACAACTGAGAATAGCCAAAATAATTTTTAAAAAATAACAAAATTAAAGGACCTATACTATGTGATTTCAAGACTTATACTGTGCTACATAATCAAGAGAGTATAGAAAATTTGTCAAAATTCTTCAAAACTTATTTTTTAAATTGGTAAATGATTCTATATGTAAATTATAGAACCCAGAATTTCATTTGAAAAGACCAAAGACTGAGCTGGGTGGCTCAGTAGGTTAAGCGTCGGACTCTTGGTTTCAGCTCAGGTCATGATCTCGTGGCTTTGTGGGTTTGAGCCCTGCATTGGCTCTGCACTGGCAGTGTGGAGCCTGCCTGGGATTCTCTCTCTCCCTTTCTCTCTCTGCCCCTCTCCACTTGTGCTGTCTGGCTCTCTCAAAATAAATGAACTTAAAACAAAGCCAAAGTAAATATAGATTTCAAAAATTAAGATTTACATACATGTTGAAAATAACCTTTCAAGAACATATATCATATAAAAATAACAACCCAAATTTAAGTTCCAAGATTACATAAAGAAGGGCAAGTAACTTAGTCAAGCTCCTGTATATGAAAACATTGTACAAAGGGTGCATTATTTTTTACTTTGTTAATTTCAAGCCTTGAGATTTAAAAGATTCCTACAGGTAAAAACTAGAACTTAGTACTGTCTACCCACCTTATCCCTGAAGATAAGAGCAAATAAATCACAATCCACATAGCAGAAGTGGAAAACAAAATGAACATCAAGATTTCAAGAGAGAGAGAGAGAGAACATGATTATAGACATATAGGAATAAAACAATCAGCTATATCAACTATCACTTATATATGATTGAAAATGGTTTTGGTTTTGACTTAGAAATTTAAAATGAATTATTTCAAAGAATATTTGAAACACACATATTATAAAAGCAGGATAAAAACTCTGTGTGTGTGTGTGTGTGTGTGTGTGTGTGTGTGTGTGTGTGTATGCAGTAGGTCCACATTTTATTGTAGTTCTCCCTATCTTTTATTTTATTAATTTATTTAATATAATATAATTTATTGTCAAATTGGCTAACATACAGTGTGTAAAGTGTGCTCTTGGTTTTGGAGGTAGATTCCCATGGTTCATCGCTTACATACAACACCCAGTGCTCATCCCAACAAGTGCCCTATCTTTTAAAAGATCTCTCATGAAATATAACCTGGCTAACTGGAGAACAGAATTCTAAGTGATTATATTCTTTATACATTTCTAATTATTTGTATAAATAAGAAAGACAAGAATTGTGATGGCATTAAATGCCCCACATTTTGCATTAAGCAATACTGTAGCAAGTACATTAAATGTACTTTCATACTTGAGATATAAACAATTCTACAAGGTGGAAACTGAATTTTCCTTTAGCATACAAATCAGAAAAACTCTTTGTAATTTGAAAGTTAAAACATTATCATTTTTTCTAGTGTTAAACATCAGAGGGAGCAATTTGGAAAACCCTGTCTCTATTGTTCTGAAGGAGTCCTGGAACCTAGCTTTGTCAAACAACTTGCCCTGTGCTTACTGTATGTACTTCTAATCCTCCTACTTCCCTCATATCCTCTTCCCTGTTGGAAGTCAAATACTTTTCTCTAAAAGTACTTTGCCCTCCACAGCTTCTTGTCACAGGGAGAGGTCTGTTTAAAAATGCAGAGCAGCTTCATAGCAGCAAAGAAAAGTGGTAGAAGTCTTCCTGAAATTAAGTAGTAACTCTATTTCATTAAAAAAAAAAACAGCATAGGCAGTTAGTTTCTGTTTTGTATTGCACTAAGTCCATTAATAGAGTTTCTCTCATTGCAGGAATTGATTAGAATGTTTTTGAGCCTTCTGGTTACCTTGATAGTCAGAAGGCAGCAGGGTAAATGTTAAAGGTGAAGCAGATATGCATTTATCCCTACAGTTAAAGGAATGGCATTTCATAGATTTAAACATTACCATTTTACAGTCATATTAATATTTAAAAGGTATGCTCCCACATCAACATAGTAAGTGCTATATGCATTTTCCTATCTGAAAGGCAGAAAATTAAACCCACTTTCCTTCTCTCAGTGTTCAAAATTATTTGATAATATTTCTTCTGTTGATGTTTTAGTTTTTTAAATGTGGTAATGGAAAGACAATAAAGATAGAACAGAAATGGTAGAAAGATCACCAGAGGGGCACCTGGGTGGCTCAGCTGGTTAAGCATCTGACTCTTGGACTTGGCCCAGGTCATGATCTCATGGTTCGTGAGTTCGAGCCCCACTTCTGATTCTGTGCTGACAGCGCAGAGCCTGCTTGCAACTCTCTCTCACTCTCTGCCCCTTCCCAGCTCTCTAAAATAAATATTAAAAACAAATGCATTCTCTAAAAGATCACCAGAGACTTGAAGTTCAAGATGGCTTGCTCAGCACAGTCTCCTTCCCAAAGAACCACTAAAATGACAAAAGTAATATCGAAAAATAAAAACAGGTATGCCTAGGTGGCTCAATCAGTTAAGTGTCTGACTTTGGCTTAGGTCATGATCTCAAGGTTCCTGAGTTCGAACCCTGCATCTGGCTCTGCATTGACAGTGCAAAGCCTGCCTGGGATTCTCTGTCTTTCTCTCTCTCTCTCTGTTGCTCCCCACTTGTGCTTTCCCTCTTACAAAATAAACAAATAAACTTTAAAAATAACACCAAAATCTTATAGTTCAGAAAAGTTAATACAGAGGTACCACTACCAGACAGACCAAAATGTTATGAGTTATAGGCAGGGCATAAAAAAGATGGAGAAAAATTGAAAATACAACTGCACAGGGCTAGGGGAGGACCCATAGTCCCTACATGTCCAAAATGAACCTTAAAAAAAATGAAACTTTCAGGCATACTTTTAGACTAACTACAACATCAGAAATCCAGCTACTATTGACCTACATCTACATTACCACAAGCCACAGAAAGAAGTGCTTAACTACCCACTTTTCTCCAGCAAACCACCAGGCTAATCTCCTATCATGCCTCACATTTCTACTTGCTTCATCATTTCCAAAAGCCTAATTTAACCAGATCATCCACTAACTCGCATCTCCAAACTGCAGTGCCACTGTACATGCCCTAAAGGGCTGACATCGTATCAATCTCTAGCTCCTCTCCCTCCAAAATACTTCACTGTGCCCTTTGCTGCTCCTGATCTAAAATAAGCAGACTCTCCTACAACTTCAAGCTCCTCTCTGAATATACCCTTTACCTCCTGGCCTTAAAGGAAACCTAGAAGTCTTCTAAGCACTTGGGGTCTGATGACACACTCTCAAGAGAGGCTTCAAGAATAGGATGCCAGCAGGTGTCCTCCTTGTCACTTTATTTTTTTTTTTTTACGTTTTTTTTTTTTTTTTTTTTTTTTTTTTTTATTTATTTTTGGGACAGAGAGAGACAGAGCATGAACGGGGGAGGGGCAGAGAGAGAGGGAGACACAGAATCGGAAACAGGCTCCAGGCTCTGGGCCATCAGCCCAGAGCCCGACGCGGGGCTCGAACTCACGGAGCGCGAGATCGTGACCTGGCTGAAGTCGGACGCTTAACCGACTGCGCCACCCAGGCGCCCCAGCCTCCTTGTCACTTTAAAAGCACATTTCTCCTTCCACCTTTTCAAAGCCAAGTTCCTTTGAAGTACAGTCAATTCTTGTTCTTGGTGATTAGTTATGTTCTATAAAGTTATAGCAAATACTGATTTAGCAATTACCAAACCATTGTTTCTAGGGGAAATTTGGTGCTAGGTTCCTGCAAGCCCCTGGTCACATTTTCATTTCAAACATTTTCAAATTAGGAAAATGAAACAGATGTACAAAACAGAATGGATAAAACTGAGAAACAAATTAATGAACTAGAAAACTGAGTTGAAATATTTACCCAAAATATGACCCCATGGAAGCAAAGATGAAAAATATGAAACACATAAAAGATAAATACAGAAGTTCCAATATCCATATTATGTTTTCCACAAGTCAACCACAGAGAAAACAAGGGAAAGAAATAGATAACAAAATATCTCTAAGCTAAAAATAAACATGCATCTTCAGATTTAAAGAGAATGTTAACAGATGATCATGAATAATGATAAAATATGGAAGCTAGAAAAAGCCCAGTGAAATTTCAGAGTTCTAGATACAAAAAGACACTAAATTCATCTGGAGAACAAGTGGTTACCTTTTCTGAAAAATCTGAAAAATCAGATTGACTGCAGTCATCTTATTTGCAAAATAAAATACAAAAGAGGGGGATGCTAGAAGACACTGAGTCAATGTCTTCAAAATAATAAGAAAAAAAAGAAGAAACAATGGGGAACCTCATAGCAAGAGCCTCCCTGACACCACAGTGATCCGTGCCTTCTGGTATCCAAGTCCTTCTGTAATCCTCCTCTCCTTAACAGCTGGACTTAGTGAATCATTTCAGATAAATACAATACAGAAGTGATGGGATGTCAGTTCTGAGATTAGGTTAAAAACTTTGTTTTCTATCCTGGGGACACTCTCTTTCTCTCTCATGCTCCCTAGCTCTGAGGGAAGCACCTGGATAGCTCAGTTGGTTAAGCATCTAACTTCGGCTCAGGCCATAATCTCAAGGTTCACTGAGTTTGAGCCCAGCATTGGGCTCTGTGCTGATAACTCAAAGCCTGGAACCTGCTTCAGATTCTGTGTGTGTGTCTCTCTCTGTCTGACCCTCCTCTGCTCACACTTTGTCTCTCTCTCTCTCTCTCTCTCTCAAAAATAAACATTAGAAAAAAAATTTTTAAATGGGGGAGGACATCAGAAAAAGAAAATATTAAAAACATTAAAAGAGATAAGATCAAGAATAATTATATCAATTCCTATAAGCAAGGACTACATGTTAAATGACTATAATATTCAAAGACAATGATTCTTAGATTGAGTTTTTAAAATTAGCTATATGCTATTTATAAAAAGTATACCAAAATAACATGAAACAAAACCCCTTTTGTGGGTGAGAAAAGGTGATGGGCAAAGATAGACCTGGAAAAGGGTAACAAAAAACATTTGAATGGCAATATCAAAAACATAGTCTTTTTAAGGTGGAAAAAAAATTTAAACGAAGAGATTATTTAACACTGATAAAGAAGATATATCATAAAAAAGATACATCATTAAATCTTATGCATCTAACATTGGCATATATGCAAAACAAAATCTGTTAGTAACAAATAAATGACAAATCCACCAGCATAGTACAAGACTTAAATGAACCTTAATACCACTATAAATTTTGATTTTTCTTGTCCAAAAAATACAGATTACACATTATTTTCTAAAAAGCTTTTAACATTTACTGAAAATGAACATGCATTTCTCAAGAATAAATTCCAAAAACAAGAAACCATATTTTCTCACTGCAAAGCAAGAATATTTTAAATTAACAAATTGAACAAAAAATCTATCAATTAGAGGGGTGCCTCGGTGGCTCAGTCGGTTGAACATCCAACTCTATCTCAGCTTGGCTCAAATATGACCTTGCAGTTTGTGGTTTCGAGCCCCATACTGGGCTCTGTGCTGATGGCACAGAGCCTTCTTGGGGTTTTGTCTCTCCTCTTTGCCCCTCACCCACTTGTGCTCTATCTCAAAATAAATAAACTTAAAAAATAATCTATCCAGTTAGAAACTAAAACTTATCTAAGGTATTTTAAAGGTAAAATCTATGCAGAAATTAGAAACTATGGAAAAATGCATGTTAATATGCCATCTTATCGGCTAAAATATAGGGTAGACCTTAACTGATATTCAGTGGAGATTATATACACCTAACTGTACTTATTAGAAGATTAAAAGTATTCATCTTAAGAACCTGTAATATGAACAATTAAATAACCTCTAAGTAGAAAGAAATAGCAAAGATAAGAGCAAAAACTGATTATAGCTTGTGTTGATCAGGGTGTAAGTTAAGACTGTACTTTCAGGTGTCAGATTATTGAAGCCTTTTCAGAGGCCAATGGAGAAAAATATATTAAAATTTCTAATATGTATATGCTTGTGCTTTTTGGAAACCATCCAATAGTCACCCCCTGTCCCCACACATATAATGAAAGGCTGCTCATTCCAGCATCGTTTTTAATAACAACATTTGGGAAAGGTATTTAATGCCCATTAATAGGAGCCTGATTAAAGAAATTATGATATATTCATGTACAAAATATTCCAAGTGGTTGAAACAATGACTGCTCTCTGATCTGATAGAAAATTATCAGTAATTTATTATTAAAAAGGTAAAAAACATGCAACAAAGCAGTATATTTAATATGGTACCATTCAAAATGTTTTAAGTTAAATGTTTGTGTTATTTAAAAGTATCTTTATATAAAAATCTACAAGACTATATACCAAACTGTAAGTAGTTTTTCCCTGTGAAGTACAGGATTAGGGAATGTCCTTTTAGGGAAGTACATGAATCTTTTTTTTTTTTTAAGTCAGAAACCATGCTTAATTTTTGTAATAAAAAAAAAAGAATCAGGAGTATCATTAGTATTTCCTTGACATGACACAAGGCCTAGGCTTCTGTTCCAGCTCTATTTTTTAATATGTAACTTTTAGCAAGTCATAAACTGTGTGTGTCAGGTTTCTCATTTTTTGAATGGGGATAATATAAGCTGTCCTATCTACCCAGCGGGATCATCAGGAAGGATAAATGGAATAATGAATGTTAACACGCTTTCAAAATCTACAAAACACTGTTCAAATGCTAGAGACACAGGGAACTGAAGTAAAAGAGTCATGAAATGTCACCCAAAGTAATGGAAAGTAATATCACATGACTTCTTTCAACCCATTACTTGTAAATGGAGACATGGATTCTTCCGACAGCTAAATGTGTCAAAAAGAAAATGCCCCCAAGGAGGCTAAAGAAGCTGCCAATCCCTAGAAGCAGGTTGATGATGTATAGGAGAGGGTCAATATGCCATCTTAGGAAGGAAGATGTTTGCCTTCATGATGTTCCTATTCATCCTCTGAGACATCTATTGAGACACCAGCATCTGATTTTCCCTTTCCTTGTACTTCTTCATTTATTCAGCTTGGGAGCATCTGCTATCATTCAGGCTTCATGTTATGTTCTAGATAAGTTCTAGCAGTCAAGGAAATAAATAGACAGCATGATTTAACTCTTGCAGAAATCAACCAACCTTTTGTTCCCCCTCTTGAGTGAGAGTATTTTTTTAATGTTTATTTATTTTGAGAGAGAGAGCGAGTGTGCACACATGTGCGTGGCAGAGGGTGGTGGTGGGCAGAGAGCGAGGGCAAGAGAATCCCAAGCAGGCTCCACCCTGTCAGCACAGTGCAGAGCCCTAGGCAGGGGCTCAGTCTCATTGTTCATGAGATCATGACCTGAGCCAAAATCAAGAGTTGGATGCCACATAGGCACCCCTATTGAGTAAGAGTATTGTTTTTGCAAGCTCTCACAGAAAGTACCTTTGCAAAAGTTTGTCCTCACTCTTTGAAAAGTTTTGGCCTTAAAAGATTAAAGGAAGACCCCAAATACCACCCATTAGCCTACCTGATTTTGCTGGTAAGGAGAATTTCACTTTTGTAGAGTAATCAGATTCCAGAAAACAATGGAGAAATGACTTGTGTGGAGATTACTCAATTTGTGTGCAAATTTTCTCTGAAATTTATACCTTAGAGAAACCCTCCACAAGTGTTTTGCTAGCCCACAGCAATAAATACATATAAAAGATTAATGTCCTGAGACAGAGTAAGTAATTTTAAAACTACATATCTTGATTAATACTTTTAAAATTACCTTGTTATACTTGGCCTCAGGACATTAAACTTTCAGGTAGAAACAAAGACAGCAATAGCTAATAAATACATGGCAATCCACTAGGCAAAAAACTGTATTGTTTGCCATTTTCTGCACCACCTTCAAGCCAGTAGTGCTAATTATTATAAAACTTGACCTTAAAGGAAAGGCCTATGAAAGGGAGAATAGACCATCTCAAAACCTTACCAGAAGCATTTACAAGACTTCTGGTGGTCAGTGCAAGTAACTAAATAAAATAAAAACATAAAAGCCTCCTTGGTGGTCAGATTTACCCCAGTTCTTGAACTGAGCTTTCAGTTCAGTGGATGTCTTTCTGTGCCCTGTTGGATCTCTGTCATAAGCACACTCTGAAGGCACACACAGGGGTTGTGTCTTTCTACAATGTCAGCTTTATTCAGTAAACAAAGCAAGGTTAACTATTATAAAGCAAGTTCAGGATTCCAAACTCAATGACACTCTACTACGTGTTTAACTCGCCTTCTTACACATCATACAAAACAAAGTACAAGACAAGATAGAACAGAGGGTAGGAAGTTAATGAACCAAACGCTAAGTCAGTCTGTGAGTGCAGATGAGATAAGGCCTCAGTCTGGTCCAGGTCAGCTCTCAGCACTTACTATAGTGTTCTAGCAGTCAAGGATCTCTGTTCTTTTTGGAGATCAATCTGGTAGAACCCTTGGCACCAGCTGCCTTTTTGAAGTGGTCAAACATAGAGGGTTCAGTGTCTGAGGAGTCTGACAGTTTGCTGCAAAAATTCTCTCTTTTTTAAAGGTATTTAATCAGTCTTGAGTCTTTGCAGACCTCCTCTGTTTCTACTGGTTACCCTTTCTGAATGCATCACCAGCTGATGCTGGTCTCAGCAAAATCTGCTCTCAGCTGCAATGCCCTTAGCTGTTTGTATCATTGCTTCCCATAGGCCCCTGTTTGATACAAGTGACTCCCACATTGCTCTTTACAATCTCGCATGTCTAGCACAGTATCTGGCGTACAACAGGCTCTCTAAACATTTGTTAAACCTATAAAGAATTCTAAAGGTTATGGATATTTTTCCTCTTCTTGTGAGTCATCTTTATAGAAACTAAAAGCTTCCTGAAGCTCTGACCTTTCTTTACGAATTATTTATTGAAAATTTGGAGAAGACAGTGAGGGAATGGATTAAGTGAGGAAGGAGATATGTGGAAATTGGTAAGTGGTTCTTTTTATCTCTGATAATGTCTGGGGTGTGAACAGGAAGCCATCACTACTTAATATCTTATTTAGGGGATAACTTCTACAAGCAAAGGGTTTCAGGGATTCAATACTGGCCAAGCAAGTCAAAGGAGAATGAGGCATCCAAAAAAAGGAGAGTGGAAGTTATACGAGAGAAAAGAACAAACACAGGCTCCACACAATTCAACATGTCTAAAATGAATTTATCAGGATTATCTTTAAACAGCTGCAACTTCATACTTTCCCTTTTTGCCTTCATGATGTTCCTATTCATCCTCTGAGACATCTATTGAGACACCAGCATCTGATTTTCCCTTTCCTTGTACTTCTTCATTTATTCAGCTTGGGAGCATCTGCTATCATTCAGGCTTCATGTTATGTTCTAGATAAGGTGCAGACATGGCCTCTACTCTCAAAAAAATTCATGCTCTAGCCCCCAAGGTAACACCTACCTTAACTGCTATTTAATAACTGTAATAGTCTCATACCTGTATTTTCTCATGTGGAGTATCTTCACGTAACCCATCATTCACTCAACAGATTTATCTTTCTCTTCAGTATTGTGTGTGCATGTGTGTGTGCACATTTATATAAAATACTTCATGGCCCAGATATTTACACTGTGACAGGCACTGTTAGTAATGCATAATGAATAAGTATCTAAAAGCATCTTGATTATTTTAAGCAGCTAGCCTCACACAATTCCTAGCTTTCCCTGAAGACTTGCATGTGACTCCTCTGAACCACACCTTCTGTTTCCCCCCTTCTACTGTCAAGCTCATCTACTTACTGTCACTAAAATGGACCATGAGCTCCACGCCTTTGTTTTTTCCCCTCATAGTGAATATAAGCCCTCTTCCCTTTTTTTCCCCCTAGATATCTAACTCCTACCCTCTGGTATAAGGACAAGCTTACAGGATAGAAAAAGCATGAGCTTTTCCATCAGGCTGACCTAGGTTTTAATCCTAGCTCCTCTGCTAACCAACATAGCAATCTTGGACCTTAATTTCCACACCCCTCAGTTTCCTCATTAGTAGGACAAAGATGAGAATATTTATCTGGTAGGGTGCTTTTGAGCAATGGTCAGAAAACTATACCCTGTATGCCAAATCTGGTCCATGGCCTACTTTTATAAGTAAAGTTTTATTAGAGCACAACCATACGTATGCAATGTCTATGACTGCCTTCATGCTACAACAGCAGAGATGAATAGTTGTGGCAGAGACCCTGTGGCCTGCACAGCCAAAACTTACACTCTGGCCTTGAGGGTTGAGTATCAAAGGAGGAAATGATGTTAAAAGCTTAGAATAGCATCCACAGGGAGTAGAATGCTCAGTAAATGGAAATGGTGAGTAATGGATGGAAGGGGCATGTGTCAGAGGGAAGTGCTAAGCAAAACATCAATGGACCAGTTATTGGTAGGTCTTCCAGGAAGTCACTACAGATTATCGAGTCAGGTTTTGAGTTTTTCAGGTCGAGAAACAATTTGGTCCACGCTCTGGGAATAGGATCCTGTCCCGGGGCAAATAAAAAATAAAAATAAAAATAAATAAAAAATAAAAACTAAGCTCACATGAGACAAATGGATAATACAACATAAACTTGCTACAGGAAACCTTTGGCATTCTTGGAAAGAAAAGTCCTTTCAACGAATTGGAAGTAAATGTAATTGTAAGTAACTGTTACTCAAGAGACAGTAACATGAGATAGTAACAGATCATTGTTTTTGTTAAGGAGTGAATTTGCATTGAGTGTACAGAAACAAGAGACTTAGCTAGTGAGCCAACCTGTTAAGCACCTATGCACATCTCAAGGAGACTTTTATTCACCTTACCACCACTTAGTTGTTAAATCTTGTGGTAGAATGTGATAGAGACTTTATTTCTAAGTGAAAACATGTCCCCAGCTCCCCCAAAATAAACATAAAAATGAACAAAACACCAACTGATCATGCTGAGACAGAAGTAAAATTACAGGAAAATCAAGTAAGGTGATATTTCCTAGCCAAAATAAAAAGTTTTGTTACCTGAAAAGTGGAACTTCCTAATATATAGACTCGTTATACGTTTCCTAGTGGGGAAAATTATATACTACATATGGGGGAAATTACTCTATTTTACAAGAAAAAACATGCTATAAGGGTACTTGCAAATTTGAAAGGAAGGAAAGAAGAAGTTCCCAAGAAACACCTGGAGAATATGTTCTGGTGAAATATTTCCCAAAATTGTTTAAGTTGTAATATTAACATATTCTCCACCAAAAAAGGATCCTATGGTCAAATATATTTAGGAAATGCTTAATAGCCGTCCTCTCTTGGGGAATCACCATGAATATCAGCATATCCAATGATCGCAAAAGACTGTAAGAAAAAAACAAACTTACATACTCGATTTGACGTAGCATTTTTTTCAAACCTGTTTCACCACTGTGACCTTTTAACTAAAAGGTCTATATACTAAACACACTTAATAAATGTCAACTTGGTCTCAACTAAATAAAGTTTATAAAAACTATGCTTATCTTTTTTATCTTCCGTTTTCCTTTCATTTCTCATAAGGTTATAAGAGCAAATGAAACACAATAGTCAAACCTTGGCTCAAACATCTCTGTCCAGGCTAAAATAGCACCATTTCAGAAATTGAACTATTGGCAGTACACATTGCCATGTTTATTTGTAACTAATGTGTGAAAGTGTGAATTTCTCAAAAGTTAAACATGAAAACATTAAGAACCTCTATATGAGGTAAAGGACTTCAAAGATGTGGTCAATGCTTCTGACATACCAGGAAAAGTCTCCAGTAAAAAGGTGTAACTTGGGCCAGTATTCAAAGATAAACCACCAACCCAGAGAGGAACAAGTAAATCGATAGGAAGGCCTTGAGGCAATATGAATAAAAGTACGTAAGGGTCACCCACTGATTCAGGTATACAGCTTATATCAACTGTTCCAGATTATTACATTAACATTTGATATTGAAAAGTTTGATGGCCCTTATGCACAATTAAAATCTAGCTTCCGTTTATGGGATCAATAAATCATAGGAATAAAGAGCGCAGAGTAAGGAATATAATCAATGATATTGCGACAGACGGTAGCTATACTTGTGATGAACACAGCACAACGCATAAACTTGTCGAATCACTGTTGTATACCTGAAACTAATGTAACTTGGTGTCAATTATACTCAAAAAAAAATAAATTTTTAAAAAACTAGCTTAAGCACTGTGATGATCATAAAAAATACATGTTTGGTCTAGGTCCCTTTTATGTTACAGAGCTCTTAAAACCCTTGGAATTTCCTAAGTGAAGAGAACCACGGAAGTATCTTCTGTTACATTAATAAGATGACTTTTGGAAAGCACCTAAGGTAATGGAAGCTGGTTGCCAGGGGAACCAACCTTGTGAAAGGAGGACTGCAAGCTTCAGCCCCACACCTGACCTCTGGGCCCCCATTGGCCAATGATTTAATCAAGCATGCCTATGTAATGAAGCCTCCATAAAAACCCAAAAGGATAGGGTTCATAGAGCTGCTGGGAGATTGGTGTGCTCTAGGAGTACATGGAAGCTCTGCACCCTTTTCCCATGACCTTGCCCAGGCATCTCTAACATCTGCGTATTCCTGAGTTACCTCCTTCTATAATACACTGAGTGATTTAGTAAGTACAGTGTTCTCTGAGTTCTGTGAGCTCCAATCTAGCAAACTAATAAAGCCCAAGGAGGAGTCTTGGGAACAACTGGTTTATAGCCAATTACTTGGAAATATAGGTAACAACCTGGACTTGCAATTGATATCCTGAGTTGGAAGGGGTCACTGGAAACTCCAATCTATAGTAGCTTGGTCAGAAGCACAGATGATAATGTAGTGTGCAACTACAATCTGAAGTAGGTGGAAGGGAGTCAGGCGGGTAGTGGTAGGCAGTATTGTAGCACTGAGTCCTTCACCTATGGAATCTGATGCTACCTCCAGGTAGATAGTGTCAGAATTAAACTGGATCATAGGACACCCAGCTGGTGCCTGATTATCGCTTGTTTTATGTGTGGGGATTTGCGTGCACACATACACACACGCGCACACACACATGGAAATTGGGTTTAGGAACCCAGCTTACAGGCATGCATTCTTCATTTCAGGTGGCTTCACAAGTTCATGTTTCATGCTCAAACTGCCCCTCTCCCAGCATCTAAACCCTAAGTAGCTACTTCTTTAGATTTATTCATAATTCTGAAATGGCCTCCATCTCTTCTGGGTACAGAGCCTTGAGGCCACCTGCATTAGACCACTCCTGTCCTAAAATGTCCTCTGGCTATCTGCAGAGATTTTCCAAAAGCCCCAAGTTGATCATCTCATCTGGGGGACACAGAATTCACATTTTCTAGGTCTTATCTGTCTTATATTACTAGGATTCCCCCACAAGTCCTCAAGCAGGATAAAAATTAAAGGGTAGCTACACTTGTGGTGAGCATAATGTATAGAGAAGTTAATCACTATGCTGTACAACTGAAACTAATGTAACGTTGTGTCAACTACACTCAAATAAAAAAAATAGTATTTGTAATGAATAAAAGAACAAAACAGATCAAAGAATTGTATTTGTAGTAAACACATTTATTTGCTCTAGTTCTGCTCATAGAACTGTAATTGTACTTTGTCCCCCATTCCTTACCTCCATTCACCTTTCCTTATTCCTCACCCAATGGCTTCCCAGCTCTCCGGGGAGCACCTCACATTATTCTGAAGTGGTCCCCTCAAATAGTATATGGTGCATGCTGTTTCCCTTCTCTTGCTCCATCTCCCTGTGGCCAAGTCTATTGCTCAAAAACCACTATTCATATCAAGGTACTGATAAGGACACTTCAAAGCTACTTCCTATTGCAGATAAAGCACTTTTGTCAATGCCAAAGGTTCTAGTTCCAAAGCTGTGGCATCTTCCCATGTTGAAAGAGTCTTTCCATGTCCCAGAATTTAAAAAAAATATTTTTCTATGTATTATAGCCCTGAAGGCACTATATTAAATTCAGTATCATCCGCTTTTAGTTTTTCCAAATCCGAGGCATTGGTCATGGGTAGGATGATGATATATACTGGTTTGCTCCCAAACAGTCCTTGTCTTGGGTTTAAATATTATAAGTGTCTCATTCTCACAGGTGCCCTGGTTTGACTAATTATATAGTCATCCTATCCACTCAATGCTTTATACTCCATTCTCTTATCCTCTTAACTCTTCAAATAGGCTCATGCTAATGTATTTCTGTATTGTATCTTCAACTTCTGTAAACATACTTTGGGATACAAAACTGGATACCAGTTACATTAGTATTACATAAACATTATAATCTATTTAAATTTCAATGTTAGTTCTTTCCATTTATTCAGGTTTATATATGTTCAATCCAAATAATTTGCATTATCTAAAAATAGCAATATGAATACTCAACTACCCAGTATAATTGACCTGTCTCATTCAAGTTTTCATAGTATGATCATGTAAGTAAACAAGACATATCCTAACAGTGATACTTAAACGATTGGTGTTCCCATGGGGTTTTCTCATAGGTACACTTCACCATTTCATATATCATAGTAACAGTCATGAAATCATAATTAAAGGGTAGTAATAATCCAAGACTATACATATACATATGGCTTTGGTGATGGGGTTGACTTCAGGATTTCCCATGAAATTAACCACCAATGCAAAACAAACATTGAAAATGCCCTTGAAATATCACATTAGGTTAAATAAGAGCCTGTAAGAGTTTTAGTGAGGGATTCACCTAAGTCATGGTTTCTCGATCTGGGCACTACTGACATTTGGGGTCAGATAATTATACTGCTTTGTAATTACCAGATTACACTGTTGTTGGGGACTGTCCTATGCATTGCAGGATATTTGCAATATCCCTGCCCTCTAACCACTAGATGCCAGTAGCAACCCTGTCCTTTCCACCAGGCCTCTGCACTGTGGAAACCCCCACATGTATCTCCAGCTATTGCCAAATGTCCTCTGGGAGGCACAATTGTTTCTGGCTGAGAACCATTGGAATAAGTAGTTGCAGTGATAGCTCATTCAAATAGCTGCAGAATTATGTCAAATCCTATTATCTTCTTAGGTGACAGTTAATGTATTTCATATCAACAGAGGTCTGTTGAGCATCTACTATGTTCAAGGCACTTTTCTAATACTTCAAGGGATTTAAAAAACAAACCTGAAATATGGCTCCTTCCATCAAAAACTTCAATAGATAAAAAACCTTTGAAGTAACTGACTTTTATTTCAATTCTAAATGTTTTTATTTAATACCCGTTGGGAAGTTGAGTGATGTATTTACTGAACATCTAAGGGAATATCTATTACAATATTTTGTTAGCGAGTCTTCTAAATACAATGGTCTGAAATCAAAAGCACAAAATTGACACATATTATTCCATTAACAAATATTTCATGAATGAATAAAGAAATCCATACAAACTGCTACAAGGAAGGTTTCAGAGGAGATAGATTTTCTTCTAGTCTAAAATACATGACAGAGAAATGCTGGTCCTTTTCCAGGGATCAAGAAAGGGCTTATAGAAAAGCCCATACTTTAGCTTGGAATTTATGATACTTTTCTTTGGAGCTTCAGATATTAAACTCTCACAAGTTAAGTTGGAGAGTTCTGACACAAAGACCAAAGATAACCATGTGGATTGGTTGAAATCTGGTCTTTGAGTGGAAGGCCAGAGATGCACTCTTCTAGGCCTAGTATGGATAACACAGAGAACTAGCCTGGAAGGCAGGACACCTTAGTTGATTCTGATATTACTCTGCTGTCTCTTGGTCATTTAAAACCTAAATATGCTTTCCTATATAAATAAGAATTATGTCTTCTCAGCCTACCTTAAATTCAGTTCTGTACATGAAAACGTGAACTGAAATTGGCTGTGTAAATATAAGCTGTTAATGTTCTATAAAACTGAATAACTGTACTGAATGTCCTTTCAGGTTGTTTTCAGCTCTGAAGAATCCATGATTTTACCATAAATCTTGCTCATGTCTCCAAGATAGCATGTATATTTGGAAAAAACAACATATATGTATCAGCCTCCCAAGATTCACGGGTTGACTTCCCTGAGTAGGCTAGCCTGAGATCTAGATAGAAATGGTCAAGTGATCGGTATTTTTTGTAAGGGACAAAACTGCAAATGAATGTCAGATTCCTCATGGGACCTGGGGAAAACCCACTTGAGTTTTGACATTTAGGAGGAAAACGTGTCCATAAAATTTTTTTGTTCTGACTTGTCAATGTAAATGGATAATAGAGAGTCATAACCCAGGCCTTGGTACCCTGCATGTGGTAAGGGCCACAAAGTGCATCTCGTCTATTCCAACCAAGGTGTGCTTGAATGCAATGAAGAAACCCTGTTGGACTTGACTTTTGGGATCTGACTAACCCAAACATTCCCAGGTCTGACTTCCACAGTGTCATCTGTGCCCAGCAGATAGCTGAGTGCCTCTTCTTTGGTTAGTACAAAGATTTCTTCATCAGGAAAGAGAAGCCACTGGGCCTGGGCTTGAACACAGAGCAAAGGGCAGCATATTTATAGACTGAGATGATGAACATGCATTTGAATTCATATTCTCGAGAAACGTACTAATGGTAGCAATATTACTATCTTCTGTGTAGTATTTTACAGTATCCTAACATACTCTTATTTTCATTTTTAATGAGATGAAACTCACTTGGTCAAATGGATTTGTTTACTTAAAATGTATTGGTATACATTAAAAGCAGACTCTCACCTTTGTGATCGCTCTTTCAATTTTTCCTGAGAGAAACCAGTCCACTGAAAAACACCAGAAGCTAGTGAAATATTGATAGATTTTAAAAATTATTCCTAAGGCTGAGTTAAATCTCAGTCAAAATCAGATTCCCACTTCCATCTGTTCTTCAGGATTCATGGAAAGCTGGGGTGCCAGTTGGACTGGAAAGTTCTAGTGTAAGATGAAATTTTCTTACTAAAAACCTAGACTTCATAGGCTGTCAGCAAACATAAGGTTCAGATATTTTGTGAAAATATTTCCCCAAAATAGCCACAGTATGCTGCTTTGGAAATGTTTGAGAAAGACGAAAGAAATCAGTCAGGGAAGTTTGTGACCATGAAGAACAAGATGTTCTCTAGAAGTTCCTTGATTTGTCTAATCTTGCACCCATCCCTTTCCTTTTCTCTCATGCATTTTCTTTATTCTTTCTGATGCATCAGCTCAATAGGGGTACATCTATATTTAGTATTTACCTTGTATAAATGGGAATCTGTAACTTCCTCATACTTGGCAAGGATGATTCACTTTCTTGTTTTCTTACTGTTGTTGCTAATGGGAGATGTACCTCACTGCAGCCTTGTGCACAAACTATAGTTCCTCTCCAGGCTGAATCTACATTAGGTAAGAGAGATGCTAGTAAAGACAATTCTGAAACTACAATATTTTAACTCAAATGTTTAATTTAAATACTTAATAAACCATCACCATTTGGTGATTTTCATGGAAGTTTTTCAAAACACAAAACTTAAAAAAAAAACTAAAAAAATATAAAAACTAATCCCATGCTCATTTTATTTTTTTTTTTTTAAATTTTTTTTTTCAACGTTTATTTATTTTTGGGACAGAGAGAGACAGAGCATGAATGGGGGAGGGGCAGAGAGAGAGGGAGACACAGAATCGGAAACAGGCTCCAGGCTCCGAGCCATCAGCCCAGAGCCCGACGCGAGGCTCGAACTCACGGACCGCGAGATCGTGACCTGGCTGAAGTCGGACGCTTAACCGACTGCGCCACCCAGGCGCCCCAATCCCATGCTCATTTTAAATACAGTGGAAAACATTACTACCAAATAGTTATCGAGTTTCCATTTGCCAAGAAATTATGTCTTGGGGGATAAAATAGCATCTATCCACAAAGAAAGTGTGATCTGGTGGTGAGAGAAGTCATATAGCCCAAAAAGTTTAATGTAAATACAAATTGAGTGGTAAATTAACCAACATTATAAGAGCTACCTAAAATATTACTTGAGGAATTACCACAATTGAGTTCAGAAAATGATGAATTTATTGGGGCAAACATCTACATAGAGTATGGAAAACTTCATAGAAGGAAAATTAAAGGCTGGATCTGAACGGTGACTAAACTTTGTCCAGGTAGAGAAGAAAGAAATTCCTTTCCAAATGAAGAGGCTTATAGTCTAATTCCAATTAAGTGTATACTATGCACTGCGCCACACCCTTTCCTAGGTCATAGGCCGCAAGGGTACCTAGAACAGGTATAATCCCTGCCCTGGTAAAATTAGCCATCTGGTCCCCTAAAACATGGCTAAGGCAAGCACTGGAGAGAGTTACCAGATAAGCAAGCAGAAATAGAAAGGTCCTGTAGGGACAGAGTAGGGAATAAAAATAAATGGGTATGTTGGGTTGAGATGGTCCTTGGTAGGACCCAAGGGTCCTAGGATCAGGCAAGTCTCAGTATCTGACAATCCTGCTATCATCCTGATCCCCCAAACATGTCACACAGATGAAGCCAAATGAAAATGAACAAGAACAGTAAGAAATTAGAAAGAAATTATAAAAGAGCACTGGAATTTGGGGCAGGGAGGGACAGAGTTTGTGCTCATTTCCCAAATCTGGTCTAATTATCTTTTAACCTCCACCAACAGTATTTTTCTTCCCTCCCCATCTGTCCTTCTGCTTCATCCACATTTGAATTCCTGTTCTCACTAGCTGTGTTAACACACTGTGATCACTAAGTCTCAGTCCCTCCACTGTAAACTGACATAAAGATACACTTGTTATGAGCATTAAGACAATGGATGTAATGAGCACCCAGCAGAGGAAGGGGGACAGTGTGCATGTTTGCCCCTCACCATCCCTTCCCTCCACCTTTAATCACTATCCAGCCTTGAGAAGTACACCCACACCCACCCTACTGATGCCTCGAATGACTGTCCAGGTTCACTTAAACCCTAGGGAATATTCCAGCTTTGACAACCAAACTGCTACACTTGAACCCTATCCTATATGGACAATAAAGAGCAATCACAGATTTGTGAGCACAGGACTGGTTTGTTTTCTCTCATCTCAATTTGGGCATTTCATACTCTCATATAGCAACTCCATGGAAGAGTGGAAAACATAAGGGAGAGATGGTGAAGACAGTTCTGAACCTCCTGAGGCCATCTGTTTAATTGTGGGTTTGAGGAGTAGATAGTGAAATAACATACTGAAATAACATTCAGTGTCATACTCTAAGGAATGGAGTCAGAACTCAGAACCACAGTCAGCTGGTTCTGTGCTTTGCCCCCTATGCCATACTGCTTGTTTGGAAATGGACCTCTACGTATGCCTTAACTTTGCCTTAGCACTCCCAGAATATCTGCATTTAGAATCCCATCTTTAATTATAAAATAAAACAAGTTTATGTTTAAGGATTTCATGGGTTACAAGAGATAAGGAGGTTTATAAAAAAAAAAATGAAAGGAACCACATGGAGTTGCTCTGAAATTAGATAAAAGAAGGAGAGAGAGAAAAGGTAAGTTACTTCTCTCTGCCAAGGGTTAGTTTTGCCCTGGGATACTTTGTGGTTTACAATTTGTATGTAGATTCCTGGAAAGTGTGCTCCCTACTCAAAATCCCCCATACACTCAAGTAGCGTAGATCACTAGAAACTGATGTAGAAAATACCCCCCTTCCCCTGAACTGATGATAATCACATCATCACTAGGTTAGTTGGTAACTGGGGGGAAGGGGACAAAGCTAGCAGTTCAATAAAATTTAATAGCTTTGGTTGGCTCCAGGTGAAACTTATATAGAGGCTACAAATCTCAAAGTATCTGCCCTATTGATCCTGGACTCAGTTCAAACCTTCAGGATACAGTAAGTGACGATCCAACTGATGAGCTTGGAATCTTGTTGGTTTTTGTCTTAGAAATCAAAAAGGATTATCTAATGGATTGTGACAGATTTGAAGAGAAATAATACTGAAATCTAACGCTGTTCTTCAGTTTTTCAGTCCTACATTAAATTTCTCAGACAATAACTACTTTTTTAAAATGTCATTTTTAAACACATACACATACACACACATACACACACTTTTCCACAATTATAGGAGTAGCAGAGCATTAACAATGAAATTTTTAAAATTCAATAAAAATATAAAAGTGTTTCAGATTTTTAAAATTAAGAAAATGTCTAATAGCCCTGACTCAACCTTAAGAGAACCACATGTAGGTCATGGGCCAAGTGCTGTAATATGTCTTCAGGGACACATTTCCACTATTTCCTTCGACCTAAACTCTGATTGCTGTTCATTATCATATCCCAATGGAGGGGAGCGAGGAGGTGCTTCTCTTTTGCTTCCAAAGGCTTGAGTTCCCAAGACTGGATGTAGGTTCAGCTGAATAATCATGGGACATGACCAAGCAAAGGCACCCAGTTGGAATCAGGTGAATTTTGAAGCCTCACTGGACCCTTCTGGTTTCTTCCTCCACTTCAGAAATTCCTGCAGAAAATATTTCTTTCTCCTTGCTTGCCTCCACTCCAATATTTAGATAAAATATAGCCAGCAGGAAATGTTTATCTTTAATTAAAACTAAAAATTTTAAAAAATCTACATCTTGGGGGCGCTTTAGTTGGTTAAGTGTCTGACTCTTGATTTCAGCTCAGGTCATGTTCTCACAGTTCCTGGGATCAAGCCCAGTGTAGGGCTCTATGCTATCAGCACAGGATTCTCTCTCTCTATCTCAAAATAAATAAACTGTAAAAAATAAATAAACTTTTAAAAAATAAAAAAAATAAAAAGAACCTATGATCTTCAAACTGAGCAGTCATTATGAAAATTGCTAATGGTACCAAGGCCAAGGAAAATGTATCAGAAAATGACTATGGGAAAAAGTGATAACCCCCAGAATACAAAATCCGGGGAGTATTATCTGGTGCTTTAACAAGGAGCTGTACTTTACAACTGGGAGTTTTTAGAACCTATGGGGAACAGAACAACAAATCCATTCACAAAGGATGTACTACCCCAACTTGTACTGCACCTGAATAATTATGTGTTAATTTACTGAGGAAATCTAGTATAACTTTTTTTAATGAAAGTTTACATTATATTGTAGGTTAATATTAAATGTTCTATAATCAGGGGCGCCTGGGTGGCGCATTCGGTTAAGCGTCCGACTTCAGCCAGGTCACGATCTCGCACTCCGTGAGTTCGAGCTCCGCATCGGGCTCTGGGCTGATGGCTCAGAGCCTGGAGCCTGTTTCCGATTCTGTGTCTCCCTCTCTGTTTGCCCCTCCCCCGTTCATGCTCTGTCTCTCTCTGTCCCAAAAATAAGTAAACGTTGAAAAAAAAAATTAAAAAAAAAAAATAAATGTTCTATAATCATTTTTTTATTTGCAATGAAATGTGTAAAAATTAATGTCTAAACTGGAACTAGCATAATATGTTAAGATACTGGCAAAGTCAGCCTTCTGCAACAAGATTTAGCTAATGATACTCAACCACTCAGGCTACCCTCAGTCTGACTATTCCTTGTGAAATACTTTTAAAAAAACCCTAGGCTGTAAATTGATCTGTAGGCTTCAGCACAGGGAAGTATACTGGAATCATTAAATCTGGATTAAAGTCTCTGTGCTACTACAATTTAACTTCTCCAGAACTCAAGTGGTTCCTCACAATGTGGGAGAACTGGACAGGAGGTCCAGCCCCAGAATTGTGTGAGTCTACGGTTTTTGGGGGGATGAGGCAAAGAATCCTCATGACTGGCACATTTAAGGAAAGAGCATGTACCACCATGATGCAGTCACTAACAGAGAGAAATCTGCCTGGAGGTGATTTTGCAACCCTTTCTACTGTCTCCAATAAAGCCTCCTGCCAATGCCCCTCTGGTCCTGGATACAATAAAAAAAATCAACAGTCAGCAAACTTCAGAGGTTATATAATATTAAGCAGGCCTAGTCCAAACCTTGTTTTTCATTTCCAGTGTGAGTTTCTGGGACTTCAGGGTGGGGAGTGCAAATATGCAACATGTACCTAGGAAGCACTCTGTAATAGTACAGGCACTAGGTCCCCTGTGCTAATTGCTATGGAAGTCTACTTTCTTCTCCCTACTTCCTGGCTGAAGCCTACAGATAATGAATCCGATAGGCATAGTCTCAGCCCTTAGAAAACTTAGTCTAGACGAGAAGACCTGAACATACTAGCCTGAAGGATATAGATCAGCAGAGGGATTTGCATCAATGTTATGGGACACAGAGATAAAGTACGTATCCTGGGAAATCAAGGTGGGCTTTTGGGAGGAGGTGACAGTGAAGTTAAGCCTGGATTATGTGTGGTCAAAGGTGCACTGACATTCAATAAAATGAAATTTTTATGGGCACAATTGATCTCTGAAAAATGACTTGTGAGGCTGTACTGATAGAGAACTTATAATAAGCACAGACAACAAACCATACAGAATAAGAAAATGTGTATGTTTAGGCAGAAAACAAAATCTACTTTTTAAAAGTCTAGGCATCTTAGTTATTATTCTGACTTCTCTCCTTTCCCCTCTTCCCTCTACAAGAGGTAGGGGAGGGTGGAGAACAGGCAGGAAAGTTGGAATTTGACAATCACAGCAGGTGGGAGAGATTGGGTGGTAATCCAGTCATGTCCCTACAGGTGTGGTTCCTCCTGTTCCAGATTTGAGGAAGCATCAGTTTATTAAGCACTTGAGGGTGCTTAATAAACATTACTTAATAATTAATGGGACTTTTGAAAATAAAATAATAATTAATGGGACTTCTGAATGTAACTTTTCATTGTTTGGGGCACATTTAGAAAGGGCAGAACCTAAAACCCCATGCTCCGCAGGAGAGATGGAACAGTGGAAATGGGTCTTAGCTTCAGAGAGTAGTTTTTCCATGTGTGAACAAAGAGAACCAAGAGTACAATGGAAAGATGGAAGGAATTAGTAGTTTAAGGAGTGTCATCAAGGATGCTTTGCTAAAACAGACTTATAATACTACAACACAGAATAGCCCTTAGGGTTCACTCCATTCACTGGTTTCCTAACTTTTATCCACATAAAGCTTTAATAAGAATCCCAATACCCAAATCCAATAAGAAAATCTGCCCTGGATGAAGTTGTGGGATGGACTTGAAATTTTCCCCAAAATCCAACCTCCCTTTCTCATGTCCAAACTATCCTTGAGACATTATCAGAACCTGTAGGGTTCAGCAAAATTGAATTCAAAAAACAATCCTATGGTTTACCTCTCCTTTTAAGAATGAAGCTGTGCACAACCTTTACTTATTTAAGTAATTTCATTTTCAAGAAATTAAGCTTTAGTTCGCCTAAAAATCAACTGTACCAGTAAACTTTTGTTTGACTGTAAAAATTCCAGGATTCCTGAATAATGAGCTAATTGTCAAGTCTTTCTTCCTTACCTGGAGAAGTAACTTGACTAAAATAATGAAAGAGACAAGCATGGAATCCAGATATCCTGGCTCAGGCCACTCTGCTTTGTTGCCTCTTTCCAGAACATAAACCAACCACAGGTACACAAATTCATCTATAAATTGTACAAAGTGTATTTTTTTCCTAATTTTTAAATTATTTACTAAATCAAGAATTAGAGGATTCCATGATAGAGTTATTGGTCCTTCTAGTTGAGCTTCAAGACTCAGAGGGAAAAATAATGAATAAGAAGTAAACACCCAATGACACATTCCACATACACACTCCTACTAAGAGAGTTCACATAGACTCATTCTCTTTAAACAAGACACGGCATTGAAGCAAATGGTACCATTTTCTACTGCATTTGCCTGGAGCAGAGACTTCAGATACCTACAGAAGGTTTGAGTTCTTGACTGGTCAGTTTCCACTTGTACACAGAAGAAACAACTCTATTGTCTGAATAAAAAAAGGAGGGTATTTATTGAAGGATATAAGATTCAGGATTACACAACTTAAAAACAAGAAGGCACTGGAGACTGGTCACTACTTGGGATGTTTACAGTATTACCAATGCTGGGTGCTGCCCCTCTTTTCTCCTTGTGCTATACCTTCAAGATTCACCCTTCCATAGTAGAAACATCCAAGTGGCTAAGCTTTGGTCATATTCCCATACCTGGCTGTCCTGGAACAAGGAGAGGTTTTCTGGCCTCTCACTCAGAGCCATCCAATGAGAGATTCCCCACTGTCAATAAGAACATTCAGATGCTAGGCAGCCAGAAAAACAGCAAGTGTCAGATTTTCCAAATGTTAGGAGTCAAAGATTACATTGTTAGCCATTTAAACTATAGAAGAAAGAAAAGAAAGAGAAGAAAGAGAAGAAAGAGAAGAAAGAGAAGAAAGAGAAGAAAGAGAAGAAAGAGAAGAAAGAAAGAAAGAAAGAAAGAAAGAAAGAAAGAAAGAAAGAAAGAAAGAAAGAAAGAAAGAAAGAAAGAAAGAAAGTCCAATTGAGGAAAGAGTGAAAATTCTTGGTCCATAGAGAACAAGAGGAAAGATACTTTAGGACTTCAGTGCACTCATTCTGTAGAATACTTTTATCCAAACTATGTTCCATAAAATACATCCTCTCTCAAGAGGCTGTCCATTTTGGAGACTCAAAATGCTAATTAGTGAATACATTTAAAAGCTTATCTCATTCAGCATTTTCCAAACTTTTTTTAGCACTGAACCCTTGACACCCACAGAATCAGCTTTCCAAAAGCACACTTTGAGAAATGCTGTTTCTGATGAAAAAGTAATGTTATGAACCATTTGAGGCCATTTCACAAGAGTTAAGATTATTATGATTAGGGAAAAAGGACCTCTCAAGTCTTCAATCCTTGAAATAACTTTATTGATGATCATAATTCAAATTTGATAACATGAAAGGTATAGCTGCTTTCTCTAAATCAGATTACAGAGACTTTCCAAAGATAAGGGAAGGTAAAAACTTTGATTCCATCTTGAAGGCCATCTCTAATGGTCAACAGGTTAAGTGGTGACTCTTCCCCCACAATTAGCACAGTTTGACAGAAATAAGAAGCACCCTTGAAAAGCAGATAGAAATTATAAGACAAATGCTGGGGCTTTGGCTGAATACGGAAGTCCTAATTTTCATTCCTTTTTGTTAAGGAACCCTGGGCCCTTCTTTCTCTAGCAGCCCACAGCCCATGTGCTCTACATCCAAACAGCTCTGCCAGCTTCCATGTTGTCCATCTCTGTGTAATCAAGAACATGACAGCTGAGAGCATGATACAACACTGAAATCACTTCCTTTCATTTACCCCCTTTAATTAAGCAAAGATGAAAAAATTAATCCTTAGCATGAGCGTAATCTGAAAGTGAGAGGTATCAAGTGTTTTATCAGATTCTGCCGGCAACTCTGTACTTGGCTTTGTATCCAGGCAGCAGATTATTGTAGCTTGCCCGACAAACATGATTAATAACTCAGCCAGAGCTTTTGTACTGGATGTAGTGTTTGCCAAAAATGGTAGAACTCAGTGGAGAAGGGGCATTACAGTGACAGTTACTTCCCTGACACATGACCCTTCTTTGTAATTAGAAACCAAACTCAATTATGCAGCATTCAATGACCTAAGTCTTCTCCTCCCTCCTTTACGTGATGATTGCTGATGCTGCAGTTGTTTTCACAGCTCTAAAGTAAAGCCAAAGGAAATATGGTGATCTATCAAAACGTAGTTTCCACATTCAATGTTTGCAGCCTCAGAACCTTGTCAGGCCGCAAACATTTATTGCTGTGCATGGCAGGTATACAGGACACTGTATGCCTTTTGGGGGGAACAGAGAAGCCAGGCATCTGCTCTATCTATGCCCCTTTTACCGGATACCTTTTGAAAATTTGCTATGGCAAAAATTAAAGAATATCTACGGCCATACTACCCAGACACCCTCCAAATGAGACAGTCTGTCAGTGATACGGTCCAGGTTCCGTGGCTATTTCTGCTTAATAGTTTTGTCAACTGTACCATTTTCCCCCACTTTTGTACAGTTTGTTCCTGACTGTTTAATGTGGTTTCTTCCCTGCTGTGGCAGCTTCCAAACAGCAGCTGTGATGCCACCCACCAGCATCCCAACAATGTCAAGCAGCTCAAGTAAACAGGTTGTGTGCTTCGACCCCTCCTACACACGTGCAAGGAAATGCTCGCCTATGCAGATTTCAGCTGGGGGATGCCTCTAAGGGAACAGCAGACCCACACAAGGTAGGCTAAATCCTGCCTGGTTTGATTTTGGAAGAATAATAACTTTATTTATAAAGGTCCCCTCCTACCATTGCCTTGGAAAGCAGTCACAATAGTGACTAGATAAAAACGTTAATTAAGACATCATAAGCCACCCTGAAGGAGCGAGAATAAAAATAAAGGAGGAATTTGCAAACGTGGGGGTTTCAAAAGAGTTCGCTAAAGAGAAATAAAGAGAGATTCTTGAGAACAAAGTGCCAAAGTGCTGAGAGAGCTCCTAGGCACTGCAGCCCCCAGGACCTCAGCCACAAAGATGTGAGCTGGAAAGCAGCACAGGCAGGCATTGTGGACAGGTGATGGGCCTGCTAGGTCTGCCATATCTCTTGGAAGAATGAATAAATGGCACACTGACATGGATGAGTCTAAATGCCCTAGTATTTCCTCTGAAAATCAGTGGGACTAACCAGGACAACCCATTTCATTATTTGCATAAGTCTTTGTGTAAAAATAGTTGTCTAATTCACTGTAAAATAACAAGCATCTGGTTTTTCAATTGTAAACTTGTAATCATCCAATATCCCTTCCACCTTCAAGGATGATGGTTATTTCCCAGCAGGAAGATAAAATCAACCTGTAATCAGATCTACAATAAAAGGTATCTAGCAACACTGTGTGTAAGAAACGGTGTTTGTGTATTTGTACACACAAACACAGGTAACCCAGTTTTATTGCTCTCAGTATCAGAACCCTTAAAATGTGATCACACATAGCCAAGGGAAAGTCCAAAGTAAAAGACCCCCAGAAAAGACTGCCATCCATCACTGTCCCTTACCCTTTTCACCCCATTAGGGGAAAATTTCTAGTCCTAAATAAAGCAACAAATCATGTTTCAAGTACTTCTGCAAACAGAAAGTCAGCTAGCAATTTTATTTAAGATCAACCAAATTTTAGAACCATTATGTACTACAATATGTGTTGAAGTCAGATCACCAAGATTAATGATTAGAAGAAAAATAAATGAAAAATATCAATGTTTTAGTTAATGAGTAACACATATAGAAAAGATAGGCTTCATTAAGACATTTATGCAAGATAGCCTCTTCACCTGATCTGACCCAATCTAGGCAACTGTACCTTGCTGCTAATCACATCATTAGGAGCTATCTAGTCCAGGTACCTAGACAAAGCACCTAGAATTATTTTTAACAGGGATTTAAAAAATATATATATAACTAAAGCCTTTGTTGACAATGGCAATCTCTCATTCTGTAGTAAGAAATGTAAGGCTAATCATATACATTATATATATGCAGTGACCTAAAACACTTCAAAATAGATTCAAACATCAGATTGCAGCTCGCTGTCCCTCAGGGACCATGGCCAGCGTAGTTGTCTCTATATTGATCCTATCTATGTGCTTCCCATTATTCTTGTCCCAAGTGAGCCCTGATCTTTGTTGAGATGCCAGTTTCTTAGTTGGGGCCTCTATTACTCCATCCAAATCTTTGCTTATGCACTTACTCAATGTACAATCCTTGAATTGAGTAGTTAATACTGAAATACCTGTGTAGGGTTGTAGCTCTGCCTCCATCTGAAGTCCCCTGCTTGGCACTGGACACAGAGGTCAGCATCCTATGGCTCTGGTGGCTGGCACTGCTCCACATGAGCTGCCTGGCAAGCTAGAAGGAAGAAATGATCTGCTTTAGAGGCCTCACTGAAAACAGATCATCTCACTAACCCAGCAAGCATGTCCTTCATGACCATGTTATGGGGATAAATAGTGTCCAGTGTGATAAAGACTCACAAGTAAGAATCATGAGGTGATTTTTACTACTAGTGAAACAGAGAAGTTTGGGTATTAGAGAAATTATGACTCAAGTTTTCTGGTTCTGATCAAAGAAAGCAAACCCAAAGTATGGCTCAAGATTGTACCTGATGTGTGTATTATCAACAAACAGAAAAGGCATTTATTTACTGAGGGGTTTTTATTGGGGGAGTGGGGAGAAAGGAGGCTATGATCACACTATATAAAGTTAAAAATAAAGTTTATTCAAAGTTCCCTCCCCAAATAAAAAAAATAATAAAGTTCCCTCCCAAATCCAAATTAATTGAATTCAAAAAATATATTTTTCTAAGATGAAAGCCTAATCAAGTTTTTCTTTCATTTAGTGTGATCTCTGCCAATATTCACCCTCTTACATTCAATAGTGACAAGTTTTATATAAAACTTGAGGGTGATAACATGCACCACACACAAAAACCAATCCCATGATTTTAAATTCATATCTTATTACAGTGAATTATTCTCAGTTACTTCAAAGCTATGGGCTTTATGGATGGAAGGGTAATATCAATAACAGTTGTAATTATGATCAGCAGAGAGAAAATTGGTTTTTGTAGTAATGCCACAAATCCCAGATTTTAAAAAGATGTTCTGAGTTTCTGCCCTGTGGTAGAGAACATGCTCAGTGCTGAGAAAACAAGTAAATAAAGCACAGCCCCTAATCTCAAACTTCTCAGACTAGTTATGGAATCAAAGAATAAGTAGCAATTAAAAACACAATGGTAGGAGCTCCTGGGTGGCTCAGTCGGTTAAGTGTCCGACTCTGGCTTAGGTCATGATCTCACAGTTCTTGAGTTCGAGCCCCACATTGGGCTCTACGCTGACAGCCAAGAGCCTGGAGCCTGCTTCAGATCCTGTGTCTCCCTCTCTCTGCCCCTCCCTCACCCACACTCTTTCTCTTTCAAAAATCAATCAACATTAAATACATAGATAGATAGATAGATAGATAGATACATAGATAGATAGATAGATAGATACATACATACATACATATATTCACATATAATGATAGATGCATTATTGGTCAGAAATGGTATTTGGCAGCAAGTAATCCAAAACCCAATTCACAATAGCTTTAAGAGGAAGGAACTTGCTTCATTTAACAAGAAAACTACAGATAAGGCAGCCCAGGGCTGATTCTACAGCTTAATCATGGCATCAGGGACCCAAGCTGTTTTTTTTTGTCTTGTTTTAAACATGTCGCTCCATCACCCTGTGGATACTGAATTTCATCCTCATGGTGTCAAAATGGTGTAACTAGCACCATACATTCTATTCAGATTCCAGAAAAAAGAAGAAAGGGATAAAACATTTTCCAAATGTAGGGGCGCCTGGGTGGCGCAGTCGGTTGAGCGTCCGACTTCAGCCAGGTCACGATCTCGCGGTCCGTGGGTTCGAGCCCCGCGTCGGGCTCTGGGCTGATGGCTCAGAGTCTGGAGCCTGTTTCCGATTCTGTGTCTCCCTCTCTCTCTGCCCCTCCCCTGTTCATGCTCTGTCTCTCTCTGTCCCAAAAATCAATAAAAAACGTTGAAAAAAATTAAAAAAAAAACCAAACATTTTCCAAATGTTAAGTAGAGTGGAATTAAAATTTAAGGAAAAAAATTTTTTCCAGAAACTCTATCTAGAAACGTCTACTTTTCAGTGGCCAGAAATGGGTCAACCATCAGCAAAGTAGTATGGGAAGATATTTTAGATGTGCCATGAAGAAGAAACAGAGAAGTACAACTTGGTAGACAACTAGCAGTGTCTGCCACAGAACTATGGAAACTTCAAAAGACTAGCTAACATATATCAGGGAAGTTTTTCCAGAGGAAAAGACAATTAGGTTTAACATGGAATTTCTACCAAGAACAAGTGAGGTGTGCACACGGAGAGGAAGTATTGGAGCAAAAATAGAAAGGGCATTTGAAGCACAGAACACAGAGGTGTTCCTAGCACTGCAAGCAGTTCAGTATGACTGGATCGCAGGCTTCACATTGGGAAGGGGACAGGATGCGAACGGAGTTTCGTGAAAAGCCTAATGACACATAGGCATGTGAAATTTTAAAGAGCCTTGTGGGCTGTGCCACAATAAGTAGTTCTGGCTTTAAGGTGAAGCTGAGAAGATGCCATTGTATTATGGTAAGTCTTATTGTTGGCATGACAAGCTCACCTCATGTCATCCTGTGGAGGAGCCTCTGGTAGGATAACATTCCTTCTCCGTCTCTCTCATTTTTGAGATAGCCCTGCTCCTCCTACATTATAATCTAACAGGGCAGTGTCTGCCTTTATGAAGGACATCTGCAATTGTCATTACTGCCCATGACCAGTTCAGTAAATCTACTTCTGAAGTACATGGTTAGGAAGCTCATTGTAGCCTTACATTCAAACCAACTTCTCCAATGCAGCTTTACCAATAGTAATATTGATATATTGGTTTTCTTCCATCTGATGCCTCTCACAGTTGGTTCTGAAGTTGGTCCACCTCAACAGTTGGTGACTTCTTATCCTGTTCCCCAGTGTCTCTCGTCATACTATTTCGTCCCCTTACCCTTGCATTCATCCTTGACCACATGGTTTCTTTGTTCTTCCCAGTCTCAGCACATGGGTGCAGGGAGAGCTGAAACACTTCCAGGCTAGTGGCTGAGCTCTGCTATGCTCTGCCTGATGGTTATACGGCAGAAACTCCTCTCATGGGGTTACTTTTCATTAGAAATAAATTTAGTTGGGAACTCTGTGCCTGGCACTTCTATCCTGTAGAATATTGGCCAGAACTCTCCACTGTTTCCAAAATAAAGCTCTGCCTTAATTGCCTCTGGCGAAATATTTGAATATAAAATCCAAAAACATGTGAAGTACACTGCTGACATTGATGGTACCCAAAATGACACATTTGCTTGGTTAAAGAATTATGTCAGAAAGAAGTGAAAACAGAAATTCAAGCTACATGATCCTTACCTGGGCATGTTCTCTGCATTTGTGTGGAAAGCTCATTAGTATATTCCCTAGTCTCTCTTGATTGGAAAACATAGGGTACAGCTGTACAAACATTGCTCAAACAGCTTCCAAGAACATCGGAAGAGAATGGTGGTATCAAATGGTAGTGTTAATGAGAGCATTGCTGCTCAGAGACAGAAAATTTGCAAATGTTGGGTGTGAGGTAGAAAATGCAGAAGAATTACACAGAAGTAAATGCTGAAGGGATGCCTGGGTGGCTCGGTCAGTTAAATGTCTGACTTTGGCTCAGGTCATGATCTAGTGGTTCGTGGGTTCGAGCCCTGCGTCAGGCTCTGTGCTGACAGATCAGAGTGTGGAGGGTTGGTTTCTATGTCTCCCTGTCTCTCTGCCCCTCCCCTTCTCATTCTCTCTCTCCTGTCTCTTCCCCCCTCTCAAAAATAAGTAAATAAACATTTTAAAAAGTTAGATATTCTGAAATATTAAAAAAAGGAGGAGAGTCCAGAAATCTGACTATAAGTTATGCACAAGAATCAGAGCATGGGCTCTGATAAAAAAAAAAAAAAACAAATAAGAATCAGGGGTGCCTGAGTGGCTCAGTCAGTTAAACCTCTGACTCTTGGTTAGGCTCAGATCAGGATCTCATGGTTCATGAGTTTGAACCCTGCATGGGGTATTCTATCTCTCCCTCTCTCTCTGCCCCTCCCCCACTTATGTGTGCACACTGTCTCTCTCTCTCAAAAAAAAAAAAAACATTAAAAAGAAAAACAAATAAGAATTAAAATGAGAGAAATTAACATCTCCTAGAAGTGGTCCAGGCACCCTGGACTGATCTGTTAAAAACTCATGGCTCCTGCCCCACCATGTCTTAAGACGGAGTGAGCATGCGGATTCCAAGGGCAGACAAAAGTGATGTTCTTTACAAGGTTATTTAGATAATATAATGCCAAGTGCATTCATTTCCTAGGGTTGCTATAACAAAGAACCACAAACTGAGTTGCTTAAAACAACAGAAATTTATCGTCTTATAGTTTTGTAGGCTAGAATTCCAAAATCAAGAAATTGGCAGGGCCATATTCCCTTTGAAACCTGACAATCCTTCCTTGGCCTTTTCCTAGCTTCTGCTGGCTTGCCAGTAACCCTAACATTCCTTTGCTTGCAGGTGCAGTGCTTCCATCTCTGCCTCCATCATCACATGGTCATCTTCTCCCTGTGTGTGTCTGTCTCCGTGACTCTTCTCCTCTTCTTACAAGGAAACTAGCCATAATGGATTCAAGGTCCACCATATTCCTGTATGGCCCCATCTTAACTTGTATCTTAATTATAGCTGCAAAGATTCTATTTTCAAATAATTTCATATTCACAGCCACCAAGAGTTAGGGCTTAAGCATATCTTTTAGGAGGATACAATACAAGCCTTAAATCTTGTGTTTGACTAATTAGTGTGGATGGGAAGCTTAGGCTGAAAAAGTAGAATAGCAGTTTCTGCAAGAGAAAAGTCAAAGGCAAGGTAGACCCATTCACACAATGCTAACAGACAACGTAAAGACTTATTCTATGACAGACACTGCTCTAACTCTTTTGCAAATATCCACACATTTTCCCTCACTATGATGACATGAGGTTGTAGTTTTCTACTTATTTAAAGATAAGAAAACTAAAGCACAGAGGTATCAAATTGCAGTGATGTGTCAACACTGGAAATTAAACCCAGATAGTCCGGCGGTATTTATGTGCCTAACTAGGATAAGATTTCAAATTGCAAGCTGGCTCCTCAAATTTTTAAGAATTATTACCAGCTACATCTTCCTTTTTCCTCCTGATTAGCAGCATTGTGATGGGCTAATGGGTGACGTGAGGTTAAATGTGCCTTAAGGACTGGCCATAAAAGGATTACCAAGTTTACAAAATGTAGGTTCAGAGTCAGCTCTGTATTCATGTATGCTCATAATTATAGGCATACATTTAAACCTCTTTTCATTCTTTTGATAATACCTACTTCTATTATCTGAGAATAGGTACCTAACTGAATCACAAAGTTATATATACCTCCCACTTCCCTACACATTTTCTTTTCATTATCTGTATTAGGAAGAATAACTAAAGAACTGACATTTAAACTTGCCACATTTAAAATTTGCTATACTTAAATTTATTTTTATAAAAAATGTTTATAGTCATAGATATATACAAAAATAAACATAAGGAAGCATATGCAAAATACAGATAAGAGCATGGAGCCTGCTTTGGTTTCTATGTCTCCCTGTCTCTCTGCCCCTCCCCTGCTCATTCTCTCTCCCTCTCCCTCTCTCTCTTCTCTCTCTCTCAAAAATGAACATTAATTTTTTTTTTTTTTTTAAGCAAACACTGAAGAATCAAGACTAGGGTGGAGATACACCCATTTCACCCTGGGGATAGAAAACAAAAAGAATAACCTCTGGACCTCCCCCAGTGCATAAACACAAAATACACAGATACTCTTGGAAAATTTTTCTACTAATGAAATATAAATCAACCAAAAATAATTTTTTAACATTAGACTCACGTGTGTCTCTTAATTGGCATGAAAAGTGAGTTTTCAAATCAGCTACAGTTCTATGTGTTTTGCATTTGTTCCCTTGTCATGCCATTTGGGCACTGCACAGTGATGAGAGACAACTTCCTAACGGAAATGTATTTTTGGTATGTCTGATTCTTCTAGAAGACAGAATGAGTGAAGGATGCTGAAAACAGCATAATGGGGGTACCTAATCATTTTTGTTGAATTTGCTATTTGCCCATTCATATGGATAGTTAGCAGCTATTCTTAACAAGTAAGAAACAAAACTTGGTCTTATGGCCAGGATCAGTTCAGTGAACAATGTTGACCAGAAAACTTTTCTTTCCTAGATTTTTTATTCTTCATTATGCCTCTCCCCTTTTTTAAATTAAACTTACTTAAGTTAGTTAACTACAGTGTAGTATTGGTTTCAGAAGTAGGACCCAGTGATTCATCACTTACATATAACACCCAGTGCTCACCCAAAAACGTGCCCTCTGAAATGCCCATTATCCATTTAGCCTATCCCCCGTCCCACTCCCCCCACCCCAGCAACCCTCAGTTTGTTCTCTGTATTTAAGAGTCTTTTATGGTTTGCCTCTCTCTTTTCTTTTTCCTTCCCTTCCCCTATGTTCATCTGTTGTGTTTCTTAAATTCCACGTGTGAGTGAAATCATGTATTTGTCTTTCTCTAATTTATTTAACTTAGTATAATACATTCTAATTCCTTCCACATTGTTACAAATGGCAAGATTTCATTGTTTTTGATCACCAAGTAGTATTCCACTGTACACATATGTACCACATCTTCTTTATCCATTCATCAGTCAAAGTACATTTGGGATCTTTCCATAATTTGCCTATTGTTGATAGCACTGCTATAAACATTGGAGTGCATGTGCTCCTTTTAATCAGCACTTCTGTATCCTTTGGATAAAAAGGTAGTTGCTCAATTGCTGGGTCATAAGGTAGCTCTATTCTTATGAGAAACCTCCACACTGTTCTCCAGAGTGCTGCACCAGTTTGCATTCCCACCAACAGTGCAAAAGGATTCCCTTTCCTCTGCATCCTTGCCAACATCTGTTGTTTCTTGAGTTATTCATTTTAGCCATTCTGACAGGTATGAAGTTGTATTTCATTGTGGTTTTTATTTGTATTTCCCTGATGATGAGTGATGTTGAGCATCTTTTCACATGTCTATTAGCCATCTGGATGTCTTCCTTGGCGAAGTGTCTACTCATGTTTTCTTCCCATTTCCTCACTGGATTATTTGTTTGTTGGGTGTTGAGTTTGATAAATTCTTCATAGATTATGGATACTGACCGTTTGTCCAATATGCCATTTGCAAATATCTTCTCCCATTCCATCAGTTGCCATTTAGTCTTGATAATTGTTTCTTTCACTCTGCAGCAGTTTTTTATCTTGATAAATTCTCAATAGTTCATTTGCTTTTATTTCCCTTGCTTCTGGAGACATGTCTAGTAAGAAGTTGCTGTGGCCAAGGTCAAAGAGGCTGTTGCCTGTTTTCTCCTCTAGGATTTTGATGGTTTCCTATCTCACATTTAGGTATTTTATCCATTTTTAATTTATTTTCATGTATAGTGTAAGAAAGTCATCCAGTTTTCCTAGCACCATTTGCTGAACAGACTGTGTTTTTTCCATTGGATACTCCTTCCTACTTTGTTGAAGATTAGCTGGCCATACAGCTGTGGGTCCATTTCTGGGTTCTCTATTCTGTTCCATGTGTCTGTTTTTGTGCCAGTACCATAATCTCTTGATGATTACAGTTTTGTGATACAGCTTAAAGTCTGGAATTGTGATGACTCTAGCTTTGGTTTCCTTTTCAACATTACTTTGGCTATTTGGTGTCTTTTCTGGTTCCTAAATTTTAGGTTTGTTTGTTCTAGCTCTGTAAAGAATGCTGATGTTGTTTTGATAGGGGTTTTGTTGAATGTGTAGATTGCTTTGGGTAGTATCCACAATGTTAACAATATTTGTTTTTCCAGTCCATGAGGCATGAACTGTTTTTCCATTTTTTTGTGTCTTCTTCAATTTCTTTCATAAGCTTTCTATAGTTGTCAGCGTACAGATCTTTCACCTCTTTGGTTATGTTCATTCCTAGGTATCTTATGGTTTTTGGTGCAATTGTAAATGGGACTGATTCCTTGGTTTCTCTTTCTGTTGTTTCATTATTGGTGTATAGAAATGCAACTAATTTCTGTATGTTGATTTTATATCCTGTGACTTTGCTGAATTGATGTCAGTTCTAAGTTTTTTGATGGAGTCCTTTGGGTTTTCTACATAGAATATCATGTCATCTGTGAAGAATGAAAGTTTCACTTCTTCCTTGCCAATTTGAATGACTTTCATTTCTTTTTGTTGTCTGACTGCTGAGACTAGGACTTCTAGTACTATGTTGAACAACAGTGGTAAGAGTGGCCATCCCTCTCGTGTTCCTGACCTCAGGGGAAAAGCTCTCAGTTTCTCCCTATTGAGGATATTAGCTGTGGGTCTTCTGTATATGGCCTTTATGATATTGAGGTATATTCCTTCGGTCCCTACTTTCTTGAGAGTTTTTATCAAGAAAGGATGCTGTATTTTGTCAAATGCTTTTTCTGCATCTATTGAGATAATCTTATGGTTTTTATTCTTTCTTTTATTAATGGGCTATATCACATTGATTGATTGGCTAATACTGAACCACCTCTGCAACCAAGGAACAAGTCTCATTTGATCTTGGTGAGTGATTCTTTTAATGTACTGTTGGATGCAATTTGCTAGTATCTTGTTGAAAATGTTTGCATCCAGGCTCATCAGGGATATTGGCCTGTAATTCTCCTTTTTAGTGGGGTCTTTGTCTGGTTTTGGAATCAAGGTGAGGCTGGCTTCATAGAATGAGTCTGGAAACTTTCCTTCCATTTCTATTTTTTGGATCCCCTCCTTTTGCTAATGTAGTTGCTTCATTATTTTGTCTTCCTCACTATCTAGAATTCCTTCAAAATCTCAACTTCAGATATATCCATAGTACACGTCCTTTACACCACAGAGAAGATTTAATCACCATTCAGATGCACTGGCATTGCAGTGCTAGCCCCAGAAGGCCTACATTTGAATCCCAGCTCTGCCATGCCTCCATGTGTGGTCTGGAGGAAGTTAGTTAATCTCTCTAGGCCTCAGTTTACTTCTCTGAAATGGGGATGATGGATAATCATACCCACTGCTGAGATTTGTTATGAGGACTGAAGGAATGATTAAAATAGACTTTCACAGAGTAATCCCAACAAATAATAGCTAATCAACATTACAGTATCTCCTTTCATGGCATTTGCACTACAAACCTAATTTCAAACTGGCATGAAGGGAAGATTAGGCAGAGAAATATTCGGTGGGGGTAGAAGAATAGGCTATGCTGCTTAAATATAAAGCTAAACCAAAACTTCAAATAAAACCTAGCCTACAGAACTGTTTTGGAGTTTGTGATGAGTGTGGTTGGAAAGGGAGATTATGTAAAGGCAATATGCACCTTGTAGGACCCAAAAACAGTCCATGGGTTGACATCTGGCTGGGTGTTCCAGGTGCCCTAAAACCCCCACAAAACCAGAGTTAAAAAGCTAACACCAGGGGCGCCTGGGTGGCGCAGTCGGTTAAGCGTCCGACTTCAGCCAGGTCACGATCTCGCGGTCCGTGAGTTCGAGCCCCGCGTCGGGCTCTGGGCTGATGGCTCAGAGCCTGGAGCCTGTTTCCGATTCTGTGTCTCCCTCTCTCTCTGCCCCTCCCCCGTTCATGCTCTGTCTCTCTCTGTCCCAAAAATAAGTAAAAAACGTTGAAAAAAAAAAAAATTTAAAAAGCTAACACCACAGAGGCCTGACCATACTTTAGATGGGTCTGAAGCTGTTAGATCAATATAATACATTTTTTCACAATTCTTTTAAAATAATTAAATTTCAAAATACCATCAGCTAGCTAAGAAGAAAATTCAGGAAACTACATGGACCAATTTCAAGCATAACAGGCATCTAGTCAAAGAAATAGTATCTACTGAGACCATTGATTTGTACAGAGTAGATGCTCAGTAAATACAGAAAGGAGTCCATTCTGCCCATGGACTTGTATGTCAGGGAGAAAGATTGAGGACTTTTGAAAAGGGTCTTCCAAAAGTTCTGCCTCTTAAAAATTTTGCAACACCTCAGTGAAACAAAACTGTAGTGATTTTTTTGTTTTGCTAGAAAAGTATCATGACATTAGTTTTTAACTACAAAAAAAAAAAAAAAAGATGTTTAAGCTCTGCAGAAAGAGCAAGCTTTGCCTGTGGCAAATTCACAAAATTTCATAATTCCACCAGAGGCAAAGTGTCAGAGTTTTCCCCATAGGAGCTACATTCCCAGTTGGAAATGTGAAATTTCAGCTCAGAAAAAAAATCTGGGTATGTTTTGCAAAAAGTTAAAACTGATTCTCTTATTTTGATTCTGGGTAAGGCCAAACCACCCCAAGGTGGGGAAAGTAACAAGTAGGGAGGAGAGGAAGATAAGGTCTAGAATCAGAAGAGACAGGGGGCGTAAGTGAACAAAAATACTTGGCAGAAGAAATCCTGAGAAAGATTAAAAGGAAATGATATGATGGATATGCTGTGACCTTACAGAATTTAAGAGCTTAGAAGATTGTTTAAAGACCAGGTTCAGTAGTAAATCCCCAACCAAGACCCTGAGACCAGAATGTCTATTCATGCCCTCTATTTCTGCCAAATCCAACCTTTTCTCTCTGTTCCTGCCTCTGGTATTTTCCTTTGATGAAAACAGTGCCAGGTTTTATTATACAATTTCAAAAGGAAAGGATTTTGTTTCTGTATTTGGACTGAATTTTCAAGATGTAATTTCCTAAAACAAGCTTTGGAGAAGAGCATAAAAGTACAACTTTAAGATGTTTCACAAACATCTGACCCCCTTTTTTTTTTTTCAAAGGATTGCAAAGCCTCATAAATCTTCAGCTTTGTTCTGTGGGCTCCAGCTCCTTGCCTGCAGATTTTTCAATCTACGTCATGTATAAAGCACATAAACTGGACTGGAAAGGACTGTACAATGGGAAAACTTAAATATATGGTTTTAATCCCATTAATTAAGTACTATTATTGGAGATGGGCTGGAGACCATAAGGCACTAAAAACAATTTTTTTATTAAATAATATGGGTCTTGGGGCGCCTGGGTGGCGCAGTCGGTTAAGCGTCCGACTTCAGCCAGGTCACGATCTCACGGTCCGTGAGTTCGAGCCCCGCGTCAGGCTCTGGGCTGATGGCTCAGAGCCTGGAGCCTGTTTCTGATTCTGTGTCTCCCTCTCTCTCTGCCCCTCCCCCATTCATGCTCTGTCTCTCTCTGTCCCAAAAAATAAATAAACGTCGAAAAAAAAAATTTAAATAATATGGGTCTTCCACCATCCCTGAAGATCTTTTGTGTATTCACTCATTTTCCTCCTAACCCCTGCCAACACCGTCTCTTATCCTTCAGACAGAGGAAATAATGTGAAAGGCTTTAACATCAGAAGATTCAAAGATTTTTGAGTACTTATAACCTTCTGAGGCAACAGATCTGAATAAGAACCTACACTAAATACAGCTTCTCCTGTCAGAATTGAACTATCTTTGATATAAAAAAGACTGGGTTCATAAAATGCATTCAGATTTACCTCCAGCACTCTGCACAAACTGCCTATCCTAATCTAAGATGAAGCAATTCCATATGGCCCTTGATAGTTCTTGCGTACAGGACATTTCAGGATGCTCAGAGAAGACAGGTAGGTGCGTATAAAGACAGAAGACCATTCACTTAGAGTCATGCAATAGGAAAACTCTCGCCAGGACATCAAAAATCAATCAAGACATTATGCCACCTCACAGTCCAGTAAAAGAGCTAGATAAATGCTCAACTACTTGAATAAATCATTTATGAAACACTGGGGGGTGGACATACCATATTCCAGACCTTGAATTAGAAGAAAAGAAATGACAATTTAAGAAGTGATTTCAAGTTTGGCTGCAGTTTGCAAATAACTGTTTTAAAAAGTCCTCATAGTGGAGAATCTCGGACCATTTCTCTCTTAGGAGACATTTCATTAATAAGAGTTGGCTGCTGAGTTTGAGGAAATGGGAACTTTCATACACATCGTAAGTGGCTAATGAAAAGGGAGATCCCAAATTATTCATGATAGCTAAAGAACACTCAGAGAAGTAGAACATGCAGCAAGACAGCATGACAGAGAGTCCCAGTGGCTAGAAACGCCTGAAGTCCAGAGGGTATTCATATGAACAGCCATGCACAGATATACTAGTAAGTCACTGACGAAATCGGGTAAAAGAGTCTGATAGTGAATGAGAAATCCCAGGGACTAATCTACAGAAAACAGGAAACCTTGAAGAACTGACAGTGAGCAAAAACAAAAGAGGTGAGTCTCCTGCAGCACAGGATTCAGTTGCTATTAATTCAGCCCCTCTAATCACCTAATTTTATCTTAAGTGTTTCCCAAGCTTTATTATTTTCTGCATACAAATCACCTGGAGAATCTAGCCAAAATGCAAATTCTAATGCAAGGAACTTCTGGGAGAGGCCAGAGATGTTACTTTCAGATGATGGTGGCACTACTAATCCATGGACCATGCACTAAATTTCAGAGTACCTATAAGGCTGAATCTCATCATGTCAGTGAAATTATCACAAACTAATAGATGTAGTACCTCCAGGTACTTCAAGATAATGAAGCACCCTGGTCTCTGAATTATCTCTGGATCTAGTTTACTTTCTGTCCATGTGACTTGCTTCTCTTCTCAAAGGGCATATAACTGAAAGAGTGTGATGAAGGTGGTATCCAAATTTTCATTTGAACTCCCTGTCTCCCATTTTGTGACTTAACAATCAAAGACCAATTAATGAGTTTTATGAGTCAGAATTCTCTAACATGGTAATAATCATATAATCCTCAACAAAGCTATTGTGAAGGTCAAAACTGGATTATGTAAGTAAAACATATAGTAAGAACTCAGCAAATGTCAGCCCTTCTTCCTTCTCTCCTCTATTAATAACAAGTACAGCTATCACTAAAAGAGCTGGCAGTGGACAATGAACTTTCAATGACACATTTTTTGTCCACTAAAGTCCATAAACAAGATCCATGTCATCACCCTCTAAAGATGAAGAAATTAAAATTCATAGAGGTTTGGTGTAGTCATCAAGAGCCCAAGGTGTCACTCTAATACACTTCAATTCAGATTCTCTATTTGTCTCTCATAAAAACTTTGTCATTTGTAGAGTAGCACTTACATTGAGTAAAATACATGTAAAATGCCTATTAGAACTTCCTGTTAAATAAAATGAAAAGAATTTAAGTCATTGTATTAGTTTGCTAGAACTGCCAGAACAAAGTACCGCAGACTGGGGGCTTAAACAGCAGAAATTTATTGTCCACAGTTCTGGAGACTCTACGTCCAAAATTAAAATACCAACAGGATAGTTCCTTTTATAGACTGTGAGGAAAGGACCTGATCCAGGCTTCTCTCCTTGGCTTGTAGATGGCTGTCTTTTCTCTATATCTCTTCACATTGGCTTCCCTCTAAGCCTGTGTCTATGTACAAATTTCTCTTTTTTATGAGGAGGACTAGTTTTATTGAATTAGAATCTACCTTTATGACCTCATTTTACTTTTTTTTTTTTTAATTTTTTTTTTCAACGTTTATTTATTTTTGGGACAGAGAGAGACAGAGCATAAATGGGGGAGGGGCAGAGAGAGAGGGAGACACAGAATCGGAAACAGGCTCCAGGCTCTGAGCCATCAGCCCAGAGCCTGACACGGGGCTCGAACTCACGGACCGCGAGATCGTGACCTGGCTGAAGTCGGACGCTTAACCGACTGCGCCACCCAGGCGCCCCTATGACCTCATTTTAAATTGATTACCTCTGTAAATACCCTCTCTTCTTTTTTTCTCTAAAGTTTATTTATTTATTTTGGAAGAGACCGAGAGCACAAGCAAGGGAAGGGCAGAAAGGTGGGGGGAAAGACAGAATTGCAAGCAGACTGCATGCTATCAGCACAGAGCCTGACGCGGGGCTTGAACTCACAAACTGTGAGATCATGACCTGAGCCAAAACCAAGAGTCAGACATTTAACTGACTAAGCCGTCCAGGAGCCTCAACACCATATTTCCAAATAAAATCACATTTTGAAGTACCGGGTTAGGACTTTTACGTATGAATTTTGGGGAGATGCAATTCAACCATAAATTCAACCCACAAAGACAAAACTGTAAACAAAAGTCAACAGAGTGTTGGAAGATGAAATATGGACTGAAGGAGAGAAAGTGTAAGAAATCTGAATGTCAAATACCCAGGGTAATGAGTGGGATGCAAACAAGAAATGAGGGATTTCATAATATAAAACACCAGAAAGGTCCTGAAATGGTACTAACTTATTCTTCCAAAGAGACAAGAGAAGCAAAAGCCTGAAACAAGACATTTAAGAATATGTATTAGGAATAGTTATATCCCCAGGCATTCTCTACTCCATAAACAGGATTTATTTGCTGGACAAATTGAACCATGCACATTATAAATCCAGGGAGGATTAGGGTAGAGGAAGCACCCTACTGAAAATCAGCTCAGCAAATTAAGTTAAAAATGGCATACTGAATGACAAGACCCCCAACGCTTTTCTTCGCTCTGCTTTAGGAATGTTGGCAGTCAGGCAAATACTGCCTCAGGCAAGTAATTGGTATCTTGTTCTGTGGTCTGGCATAACTGACAAGCTCCAGTAGGGGTAAAATTAATAAACATTGACACTTAGGGTCCCCTCAGGAAACTTCTAGATCCCTGGCCATTAGATCTTTAGTTGTTCAGCTTTGACCATGCACACAAAATTTCCAACCATGCTTTTTAGTTCCTCATTCTATTTTAAAAACTATTTTAAGATGCAACATATAAACAAAACAGTGCCTAAAATATAAATGAAATATACTCTGTGAAATATCACATAGTGAACACCTACATGGCCACCAAACAAATCAAGAAAAACTTCTAGCAACACAGAAGCCATTCCCCTCATGGCTTTCCCAAAGGCGACTCCTCCCTCCTCTTCTCAAATATAACTACTATTCTGTATTCTAACACCACAGTTTAGTGTTGCCTGTTTTGGAATCCTACCAGATGAATGTTTAGAAGATACTTGTTTTTATCTGGCTTCTTCTCCCCAACAGTATGCTTGAGAGTTTGACCTACAAATTCAGAAGCATCTGGAGGGTTTTGTTTTGTTTTTACTGCTTTATAATATTCTTGTATGACAACGCCACAACTTAATGTATCCACTCTATTGTCAATAGGTATCTACTATTTATGATTTTTTTCAACATTATATTTGTGAGACTTATCCATATTGCTGAAGATAACTATAGCCTATCATTCATGTTGTTGCAGGTATCCATAGTCTAGATTTTTCAATGCTGTATAATGTTCCATTAAAGAACAAATTTGTATCAATTCTACTATTAATGGATGTCTCATTTGTTTTCATTTTTTGCCTATTATGAATGATACTTCAGACATTCTTGCATGTATCTCTTCTTGCACATGTCTAGGCCTCTCTGCTGGGTTTTTAACTAAAGTAGAAGCACTGGGTCATAAAGTATGCATATTCCAAATTTATACACAAACTAATTTTCCCCAGTTATTTTGTAACAATTTACCTTCCTGAAAATAAGAAAATTCCTATTTTTCCATATTCTCACCAACACTGGACAGTTTACAATCTTTTTAAATTTAGAGGGCCTTACTCTCAAAGAAAGTAAAACCAAGATCAACAGCTATTTGAGGGAAACTTCCAATGTGAAAATAAAAACAAAAATAAAAATGCAGACTGTAAAATGCATAGGGAAAACAGATAAAAATACATTTAATATTTTAGTAGCTTCAGAGGGGTAAAATGCTATTAATCCCATATGGAAAAGGTTTTTATAGAATAGAGAATAAGAAACTACTAAAATTCAATAGAAGAACTGAGAGAAATTTTAAGAATTTCTCCCAAAAGCTGGGGGTGAGTGGGTGGAGAGAAAACAGAAAACCAGGGAAAGTTAAAAAAAAAAAAAAAAATCTCACAATGCTGCACTACTAATTTATAGGAGTTCCAGGAAGAAAGCAAAACAAAAAGTCAGCAAACAGATGGAAGGAAATGATCAAAAAGCAGGTACAGGGGAAACTGCTAGAACTGCTGAACATGCATGCATTTTTAGATTCAAGGGGCTCACCACGTGCTCAGCACATGGACTGACACAAAACAAAAGCACATCAAGCCACAGTGCCATTGAATTTTAAACACCAAGGATAAAAAGAAGATTCTAAAACAGAGTATAAATCACAGACAATATAACAAAGGAAGTGGGATAAAAAATGTCAGTAGGACTCTACAAGAGCAACATCGAGGTTATAACGCAATAGGGAAAAAAACTTCAAAATCAAGTGAGTCAGTCCAGGCGAAAAAAAGAGAATGAAAAAAATCACACAACAAAAAAGCATACATGGCTCATCACCATGATACACTGAGGTAAAAGAAGCTGCATGCATGTGTGAGTGTAAGAATATGGGTTTGTGTGTTATAGAAAATGTAATAGTTTTAATAATATTCTGAGAATCATTATTATTTCACCTGAGAATTCTCTACCTGGCCAAGATATCAACCCTGTGTGAGGGTAAAATAAAGACATCTCAGATGGTCAAGAACTCAAACACTGCACCCCATGTACACTTTCTCAGAAAGTTACAACAGGAAATGCTTAATAAAACCAAAGAGGACACTGGATTCAGGAAACAGAGATAAATCAAGGTCCTGAGAAAATACATGTGCAGCAGGCCAAGACAATTAGTCCAGGATTAAGAAAACAGAACACTCCATAAGTTTATTCTTAAGGAAAAAAAAAGCCTAATAGATTAGCTGGCTTGTTTGATCTTATAGGAAACATGATTCCATGGGTTTTTGCAATTCTGTCAGGGAATTTAAAAAATTAATGACAGTTACATAATAGAAAACTAAGCACACCACAATGAGAGAGAGAGAGAGATGCATAAAAGAGCTTTCTACAGCCTCAGGGGAGAGAAGTTGTTTAAAAAAAAAAAAGCAAGAGTATTCATAGTACACTATTTGACAGACAGGTATGTCATAATAATGTAACTTGTGTTGGGATATGTCCATCTTGCTTGGAGAAAATGCTGGGAGAAGAGGAGGAAATGCAGACCTACCAAGATAAAGTCTACAGATAACATATAAAGTATATAAATCAAAAAATAGTATCATATTTAGATAGATAGAAATAAAAGTCAGAAGAAAAAAGTTAAAAAGTTGAAAGTGGTCAGGGAACCTGGGTGACTGAGTTGGTTAAGTGTCTGACTCTTGGTTTCAGCTCAGGTCATAATCTCACAGTTTCTAAGTTCAAGCCCTGCATCAGGCTCTGAGCTGACAACACAGAGCTTGCTTGGGATCCTCTTTTCCTCTCTGTCTCTCTCTCTCTGGCCTCACCAGTTTGCTCTTTCTCACTCTCTCAAAAATAAATAATAAAAATTAAAATTAAAAAAAAATTTTTTTTAAGTTGAAAGTGGTTCCCATTAAGGAGTGGGATGGGGCAAGGGACCTTCACTGACACTGTTATGTGCCCTGTTGTATTTTGACTTTTTAAACTATGTAAGTGAATTACTCCAGTAAACTTTTAATTAGGGAAGTAAAAATAAAAATAAAATGCTTGGTATAGTAATAGAACAAAGTAAGCACTGATAATGGCAATCATAACTTTTACTGTGAGTTACATACTATGCTATATGCATTACCTGAATGACAGAATTTAATCTTTTCAATAAACCTTTTACATTTTACAGGTAAGAAAACAGGGCCACTGAAAGGTTTTGTTACTTTACCCAAATGACAGAGCTAGCTAGTAAAGAGAAGAACCAAGCTCAGTCAGCCTTTAGAATGGGCTGTTAACCCCCAGGCTCCACTGCACATAGAAATGAAGGTGCCCATTATCACAAACCTAACGATCTTGCTATGAACTGACACAGCAACGTCTTCTGATTCTAAATCCCATGTTTTCAATACATTCTATTATAAAACTATGAAATTAAATATTTCATTTTCAATGGAGGTATTTTCTAGAACCACAAAAATTAAAAATGTTTTGCACTTGACAACTAAACATTTCTCCTCGGTTAATCCTTACTCATTTTGCTATAGCTGCAATGTCCCTATCAGCTTTCCTCAATCAGAAATATCTATCACCTCAACAAAGATAACTTTGAATAGCTTTCCACTGCAGCACCATTCAACCTGCTGCCACTAGGTTAACCTCCCCTTGGTACCCAAAACAGAAAGGTGAGGGAAGCATGAACACTCAGAATGCTAGTACTAGAATTTAAAGCAGGCTTTGTCCCTGAAGCACCCATTAATAAAGACAGAGCATCATTTAGGAAATGAAGTAACTAATTAAGGAGACTGCACAAATAAAAATAATGAAAAAGAATCCATTCCTTTCAGCTATCAAGATTTTGACTGAAATTATGATATAAAAGAATTCACTAACCTTTTTTTTTTCCAGAAAGAGAGAGAGAGAAAGCATGAGTGGGGGAGGAGCAAGAAAAAGAATCTCAAGCAGGCTCCACATTGTGAGCACAGAGCTTGATGTAGGGCTCAAACCCACAAACTGTGAGATCGTGACCTCGTGACCTGAGCCAAAGTCGGACACTTAACCAACTGAGCCACATAGGTGTCCCCAAAAGAATTCACTAATTTATAAGGTCCATATGAACAGGCCTCTTCCAGATCTGACCTCATCAAACAACACCATTTCCTCTGTTTATTGACTAGACTCCAGCCACCATAGCCTTCTTTGCTGTTCCCCAAGTACATCAATCCCATCTCACAGCCTTCACACTTGCCCTTCCTTCTCTCTGGAACACACTTGCCTCAGGTCCTCATGTGGCTCAATTATCTACGGATCAGATCAGATACCACCTCTTCAAATAAGACTTCCCTGAGCACCCTCTAGCAACTAGACTACCCCATTCCAGTACATGTCTCTCATTGTACCCTGCTTTATCTTCAGAATATGTCATTCTATTTGGACTCTGTATCTCTGCTCAATTTTTCATTGTTTCTGTCCTCCACTAGAATATAACTCCATAATTTGTCCACTGATGAATCAGCAGAGCCTGGCACTGATTAAGTGGCAAATAAATATTTGAAGGAGGGAGGGAGGGAGGGAGGAAAAGAAGACAGGCACACTTTTTAGCATTCCCTAAGGTAGGACCCAGCCAGGTTACACCTAGACCTTCTGAGGACATTGCCAGTGTCAGTACAAGTCCATTCCAACCTGCCCTGACATCATCAATATGGTTGGAAGTGAAATTAAGCGCGTTAAACACTCAGGTAAGAAAAGGGGACCCCGACAGAGAAGCAAATGAAAATGGTACCCATTATGTGTAGGCAGTAAGTACAAAATATACTTAGAGAAGAAACATATGTTTTGTCTTCTAAAACAAATCAAGAGACCTTAGAAAGTAGAAAAAGAGTAGTTAAAAACAAGCAACCATTTGGAAATTAGAATTTCAGATTCAGCTTTTGATGCCAGTGTCCAGGAATATAACTGATCTCTATTTTAAGAAGTAGAGTTGCCAGTGAAACAATTCAGAATGATAATTTAATAATAGCACTTTGGATGAGAGAAGCTATAAAATCACAAATTTCTCCTAAGAATTCCAAACCTTAATTCATATGAGGCACCTTAAAAGGATGAAGTACAATTTGGAAAGACGTACAGTAACTCCTTCCAAAACTGAAGCAAGTTTTTCTAAGCGGAGAAGTTAATTCATTTCAGCCTAGCCTAGAATACTCCAACAGAGACTGCAAAAATCCTTTGAACTGAAACTCCAGCATTAAGTGTGACAGTGAAACTTTGGTTTGTGATATGGGTGGGGCCAGAAGACCTACATGTCCCCTACCTCTTCTGAGAGGCAGAGGAAGCTCAGCCTTATCTAATGGCCTTACCTCTCTATCATCCAAAGCTCAGCAGTACTCCCACTGATCCAAACAAGGCCACCTAGGCTGAGAATTCTATGAGGGTCATAAATCAACTGCTCTCTTAGGGGACTGGAAGAGCAGAATGAAGGGTGGAATAATCAGAAAAGCTGAGATACCAGTATCAGTTAATATATCCCTCCACAATTAAGCTTAATGAATTTCGATTCTCCTGCTATATCCTTTTTGCACTGAACATAGAAACATCAGGTAAGTCAGCCAATACAGTGGCACTAAATGGTACCTATTAGGGCTAACTTGGCATAAGACGAATTTCACATTTTCGAGTTGGGTGATACACCCTTCAAGGTCATGAGATCTCCCAATAGATATTTTATTAGTTAAGGCAGTGGTATTCCAAGTGTAGCCCCCACATCAGCAACATCAGCATCACCAGGAAGTTTGTAAGGAGTGAAAACTTCCAGGCCCCACCCCAGACTTACAGATTCTGAAACTCTGAAGGTGGAGTCAAGCAATAAGTGCTTTGTCAAGCCCTCCAAGTGATTCTGGATGGCCCTAATGTTAGAAGATCTTTGAGTTGGGATAACACTAGACACTCTGACAAACAAACCCCAAATATTCAGTGACTTAAACGCTTGTTTCTCAGTCACATAATAGCTCCCTGTGGCAGTGGACAACTTTTCTCCACATAATGGTCCAAGAAGCCAGCCACCTTCCATCTTCCTCTATCTCATACTGGCCTTGGTTCTCTGCATATTTCTGGGTGGATGGTAAAAAAAAAGAATAGAGAAGTCCCACTCTCATCTTAAAATCCCTGACTCAAAAGTAGCACATATCACACATTTCATTGATGTTAACTAGTTAAGAGGTCAGATCTAGATACAAAGAGAACAAGAAAATATTTTCCCTGGCTGGTTACATGTCTTTCTGCCACAACTGCACTTGTCCATGGAATGAGCACAAATCTCCATTATGGCTGTAGAAACTGCACTCTATAAACTCTGTGGGGCAGCCAGAGCAGAAATAGACAAAGCTCCCTGGAGCATACCCTCCGAAAGTAGTATCTTTTGGAAAATTTAAAGTATAGATATGATTGTTATTACAGTGATAAATAGGACTTATACTGCAGTTTATCAAATGTAAATGTATACATCAACTACTGGACAATCTAATTATCTAGTTAAAACTAGACAATCTAGTTATCTAGTTAAAATTCATGTTCTGGTTTGTAGGTCCTGGATGGAGCTGGAGATTCTGCATTTCTAAACAGGTCTCGGTAATTCCAATGCACTGGTTCAGGGACCACATATTGAGAGCAAGAATTCGGAGGAGGTTGCTTGAAAACACAGGTCAATTTGTTCAATATATGACTGTCATATATAAAAAGCTAACGTCCTTACACAATGGTCTACACAAACAGCCATACATGATCTGGTTCACTGCCCTCCCTGCTACTCCCTCAATTTTATCCCCACCTTGCTCACTTCACTCCAGCTAGTAGATTGCAACAGTAGCCTTACTGTTGGTCTTTAACACACCAGACACACTCCTACCTCACAGTATTTTTATTAATATTTCCTCTGCCCAGAACTGCTCTTCGCCAAAATGTACCTGTCAACTCCCTTCCCTCCTCCTTCAAGCCTTTCTTTCAATGTCGCCTTCAAAAGAGACCTACCCTGACCACCCAATTTTAAATTGTAACCCACCTCCTTTCCCATGTACTCCCAGTATTCCTTTCCCTGATCACCATTTCTTGATATTTTAATATGATACAGATACTAAGTACCCAAAACCATGACTGGAGCATAAGAGATGCTCAACAAGTATTTGTTGAATGAGAAATTCAGTGGTCAGACCATAAAACCAGCCCCCCCCCCCCACCAAATCATCATGGAGTGATAACTTCTAAGTCCCCAATTCTCCTGATGTTAAATCCCACCTTTATCAAGAAATGGTCAAAAGGGAAGGGAGTAGGAAAGGTTGGTTGGATCTGGTTCTTGAAATAAAAATATCCCCTGGAACACTAACAGGATACTGACTCATTATAAAAATGGTAGACAAATTTCTCTACTTCAAGCTGACATTCTGGGAACTCCTACTTTTTTCTTTGAGCTCCATTAGCGTAAATTAGCAGGTACCCTCTCCCTTACCACAAGCCACAAAGGAAATGGATGATAGCCTTCTTGAGAGTGTCTGACCTTGGAATCCTTTTACTCTTTGTGACCTCTGATGTTCCAAAAATTCACTAGATCCCAAGTGTTCCCTACAGACATCATCTAGACTACACCTGCACACCAGCTACAAAGCAAAGTAGAATCTAGGGGCATACAGGGAGACCAGGCCAGTGGAAAGAAACAAAGCGAAATATAGATACAAGGTACAAGGAGGGAAGCTTTAACTGCTGATAGGAAAGCAGGAGCCAGAGCCAGAGTCACCTACCTACTGGCAAGGATTCTATCAGTTAGGTGCTGGAAAAGTCATGAGTACGCCACGTAAATCTAGTATATAAGGTTAAGTGTAAGGATAGTTTTAAAGTCCAAAACAACCTTCTAGATTGCAACACAGTGTACTTTAAAAGTGAAATGTTATAGTCCCCTCCACACACACACGTACACACTCCAGATGCACACAGGCAGTATTTCATGAATCACAAGCATTGGTATTATATGTCTATAAAAGCTGACTTAACAGACTACATTTTCAATCACGTGCTCTTAAAATAAGACAAATGCTGTAACTCCCCTGTGTTGCTGGGAGCTTCCGCTGATAGATCCCTGGTCTTCCCATTGCCATATATTTCAAATATAAAACACATGTGGTCACCACTGACATTCTGGGATTTGTGCTGCAAACCCCATTCTCTTTGCCACTACACAATAGCAAATACTTAAACTTTTTCTAACTTGTCTATGAAATGCCAATTCCTCTGCCAGCTTGCACTGTGATCCACCGTCATGGGGTAGCTGGAAGAACTACACTGTGACTTAGCTGAGATGCCGCCAGAATGCACTCAGTGGGGAGACACTGCTGTTCTTCCCTCCTGAGCCAGTGATGGTGCAAAGCTCCAGAATCTTGCCTCATTAATGCAGAACCACGGGTGTTAACAAATCCCAATTTCTATTCATTGTCCTTCTCTAGCTCCCTAGCCTGAAGCCAGGGGTGGGAATAAGACTAAATAATGAATTCAAATAATAGGTCAGAGGATATTATCTAATCCAAGTCATCAAGTAGAAGAGAGGGCCAAAAGCCACAGGAGAGGCAAATAGGATGAATAGCAAAAATTGAACAGGGATGGATGTTTAATTCTTCCTCCATTTCCTCTTATTCTCCCTAAGGGAGTTTCAAAACCCTCGATTAATACAACTGCAGATCCGTCAAAGGAGTAGCTGGTGAACAAACCAAAAATAAATGGAAACTCACAATGAGAGATATGAAAGATAAGAACATTATTTCTGTAGGTAATCCTTAGGCAACCAAATTTACCTCATTAATCTGAGTAACAGAAATAAGGCTGAGATCATTTTTTGTTGTGTAGTTCTATTAATATGTAAGCTTTTACAGCTGTTGAAGCAAAGCAGCCATATTATTATTCTTACACTTTTCCAAACTATCTCTCCTTAGAGAAGACACCTTCACTTGTACTCCATCTTGTGTCTCAGCTCATAGGCTACCTTCCTTTACCCAAAGGTAACAGTTGCAAGATGTCCATGTATTTATCTGTTATGGACTGAATGTCTGTGTCCCCTCAAAATTCATACATTGAAGTCCTGCCCTGAAGTGTGATGATGGTACGTGGAGACAAGGCCTTTTGGAAGTAACTTAAGTCCTAAGTGTGAGGTCCAGGTGTAATGGAATTAGTGTGCTCTTATAAGAATGGACACCAATGAGTACTTGCTTGCTCTTTCTACCATGTGAGGACACAGCCAGAAGGCAGCTGTTACCTACAAGCCAGGAAAAGAGATCTCATCAGAATCCAACCATGCTGGCACCCTGATTTCAGACTTTCAGCCTCTAGAAATGTGATCAAATATATTTATGTTGTTAAGCACCCAGTCTGTGGTATGGTTATGGCAGCCTAAGCAGACTAAGGAAAAGTTTCTCTCCAATTTTTTAGCACATCGTCAATACCTGTCGAGGACCCATTCAGTGCAAATCATATTAGATACTATGAGCACATGAATGTTGATCATATATAGGTCTTGAAAAGATCATACAGTGAGTGGTTAAGAGAATAATTCGGCACCTGTCTTAAAGGAATTAATTGAAATAGTGCATGTCAAATGCTTTGCACTGTGACTAATACGAGGTAAGTTTTCAAAACTATTATTTAAAAGAGTAAATGGAATGGAAGTATTTTGGAAAGGTGGCATATCAGACTTCTTAACTACAAATTATAGAAATTGAGTTGATTTTAAGCTGAGGGAGAATTTATTAACAGATATTAAGTAGCTCTCAGAATCTCAGCATGGGCTACATCAGGCTAATAAGCTAGCAAGTGAATAACGATGTCCCTAATCACACTCTGGAATCAGTCTGATGGACACCTCACAGCTACTGCTTCCATCAGGTGCAACTTTCATAACCTTCATATTATTTTGGATAATGCTGCGAGAACATCTGGTATTGCTACCTCTTCAGATTGTATGCAGCTGCTGCCACCTTCTCAGGTATAAATGCCTCATAGCACTAGTTTCTTTGTGCCCCACTTCCTAACTCCTGGATCTGCCTCCTGAATCCTAGCTGTCAAAATTGGTGGGAAAATAGAATATGAAGATCATCATGTCTGAAAGTGTAAAATTCTGTAAAAGTAGGAAAGAGAAAATAAAATGGGAAACAAAACAAAAAATAGTCACTAGAGTAGTAAGGGCAATGCTATATGAGGAATACATCTTGGGCTGATCAATGAAAGATGATAAATTCTGGGAGGGGAGTATTCCAGGTCAAGTGACAGGCAAATGAAAGACTGATGCAACAATGACCCTGGCTCAAGGAGCAGAAACAAAAGCCCAGTAGTGGGCTGTGGTGAGTAGAGGAGAAAGTGGCAAAAGATGAGGTCAGAGAAGCAGGCAGGGACTCAATTAAGTTGATCTTTATAGGCTGCTATGTAACGGTGTCCTTCCAAAAATTCATATGTTGCATAATCCCAATGTGGCTATACTTAGAGAACTTTTAGAAGGTAGTTAACATTAAATCAGGTCATAAGGGTAGGGTCCTAATCCCACCTGATTGGTGGCCTTTAAAAAGAGGAAGCGATAACTCTCCTTGCCTTCTCCTTACCTCTCTCAATGTCACATGGATGGAATCATACAGGATGTAGCCTTTCCAGGTTGGCTTCCTAGTAACATGCATTTAAGTCTCCTCTATATCTTCATAGCTTGATAGTTCATTTCCTTTTAGTATGGAGTTATATTCCATCGTCTGGATGTATGACAGTTTATTTGTCCATTCACCTATTAAACACTGTGGTTGCTTCCAAGTTTTGGCAATTATGAAGCTACTATAAATACACTTGTGCATATTTATGTATGGTCATAGCTTTTCAATTCCTTTGCATATATACCAAGAAACTTGATTGTGAATCACAAAGTGTATGATTAGTCTTGTAAACAACCATTGAATTAAATTCTAAAGTCTGTACCATTTTGTATACGCACTAGTCATGAATGAGAATTCCTGTTGCTACCCATTCTTGCTGGCATTTGATGTTGTAGTTCAGATTTTGGCCATTCTAAAATATATGCATTAGTTTCTCATTGTTTTAATTTGCATTTCTCTGATGACAAAAGATGTGGATCATCTTTTCATATGCTCATTTAACATTTGTATATTTTCCTTGGTTAGGTATCTGTTAAGATCTTGGACCATCTCTCACTGGATTTTGTTTTTTTTTTTTTTTTTAAGTTGAATTTTAAGAATCCTTTGTATATTTTGCATAATGTCTTCAAGGAGCTTTATTCTTTTGCATTTTACAGTTAAATTTCTAATCCATTTTGAGTTAGTTTTCGTGAAGGATGCAAGGTCTGTTTATAGTTTTTTGTTTTTGTTTTTTTTTTTTTTGCTCATGGATGTCCAGTTATTTCAGCACCATTTGTTTAAAAGACTATCTTTGTTCTATTGTATTGCCTTTGCTCTTTTGCCAATATCAGCTGATGGTATTTATGACCTATTTCTGGCCTTATAATTCTTAAGGTTGGATAGTATCAGTCCTCCAACTTTGTTCCTCTCCTTCAGTATCATGTTGGCTATTTCGAGTCTTTTGTCTATTCACATAAACTTCAGAATCAGTTTGTTGTTATCCACAAAGTAAACTGCTAGGATTTCAACTGGGATTGCATTGAAGCTACACATCAAGGTGAGAGCAAAATCTTCTCAATATTAAGACTTCTTATTCATGAACATGGACCATCTCCCCATTTACTTAGTTCTTTTATTTCTTTCATCAGAGTTTTGTAGTTTCCTCATATAAATCTTCTACATATTTTGTTAGACTTGTAATTATTTCATTTTTGAAGAAACTCAATAGTGGGACAGAGAGAGGGAGACACAGAATCCTAAACAGGCTCCAGGCTCTGAGCTGTCCCACACAGAGCCCAATGTGGGGCTCAAACTTACGAGCAGTGAGATAATGACCTGAGCTGAAGTTGGATGCTTAACTGACTGAGCCACCCAGGCATCCTTAAATGTGTCTTTATATTTAAAGTGAGTTTCTTGTAGACAACATAGAGCTGGGTCTCGTTTTCTGACCCACTCTGACAATTCCTGTATTTTATTTGGTTCATTCAGACCATTAACATTCAAAGTCATTATGGATATGATTTGGAGTAACACCTACCATATTTCTTGTTTTCTTTGCTCTTCCCCCTGCCAAAAATCACAAGATTCTTTTGATATTTAAAAAATGGTTTAGGGGCGCCTGGGTGGCTCAGTCGGTTGAGCGTCCGACTTCGGCTCGGGTCACGGTCTCACGGTCCGGGAGTTCGAGCCCCGCATCAGGCTCTGGGCTGATGGCTCAGAGCCTGGAGCCTGCTTCCGATTCTGTGTCTCCCTCTCTCTCTGCCCCTCCCCTGTTCATGCTCTGTCTCAAAAATAAATAAATGTTAAAAAAAATTTTTTTTTAAATGGTTTAATTCCTGGAGGCAAATGGGCAAATGGTTTAATCCCTGGAGGCAAATATCATAGCACTGTGAGGTACCCCCTATGACTGGATCTTTTTGGAGGTTTTAACTCTCAGAATTGTTCACACTGTGCCCCCATCAATTCATCCAGAATATCTGGACATCAGAACAAGTACAGCAGGAGAACATAAGTGATAATAAGACCACTGTATTATAATACTTCATCTAAGAGATAATGGAAGCCTGAATCAGAATAACCGTGGGATCAAGTTAGGGACAGCTTCAAGACATGGTGAATAAAGAACCTACAGAATGTGATGAATGACTGAATTGGTAACATGAGAAAAATCTATGAAACCAAAACAAGTTACATATTTTTTTTCACTTATTTATTTTTTATAGACAGAGAGAGAGAACAAATGGGGGAGGGGCAGAGAGAGAAGAAGACATAGAATCTGAAGCAGGCTCCAGGCTCTGAGCTGTCAGCACAGAGCCCAACGCGGGGCTCGAACCCACAAACCACGAGATCATGACCTGAGCCGAAGTCAGATGTTCAACTGACTGAGCTACCCAGGCACCCCACAGGTTATGTATTTTAAAATACAATGGCAAGACAGGCACAGGATACAAATTCTCATTCTAAAAGGGAGAAATAAGGAAGAAGTGACAGATGTCAAGCAAGTCCAAAACTTAGCAGGGCAAACTACATTAGACCTAAAGACTCAAGAATAATCCTCTTTGATGTTCTGCTTCTGGACCCTCTGGGGCTTCCTGCTCTTGCAGAAATACTGAGGAGAACCTGTGCTCCCAGGTCTCTCTGCCTGGAGGGCCTGTCTCCACCACTTTGGTCAGCTCTGCCCCTATAGCTTTGGGAAGAGGTCAAATGGTCTGTTGAAAACAAGCTAATGGTTCCCCCATTTTGAAACCAAATAGGCAGCCCAGATAGTCTTTAATTCATATTCAGGTCATTCTTCCCCTATTTTGAAGAATAACAAACATTTGAAGCTAAATCACTCTATGATTCTGTCCTGTAAAATATAAGCAATCCCACAGCCTGTCATCATTTCTTCCCATTTCCTTCCTCTTCAGTTCAAAAAAGGCCATTGTCTTGCTGGGATGGCTAAGTCCATGGTTCACACATCCATACTAATCTCATGGATGGTTGACCATACCTTAGTGTTCTCTCAAACATGCCTTCTCCTTTTGCAGTATGGATAAGAATTGTCCAAATTTTTAAGATCTGGTACCTTTTTTTTTTTTTTTAACGTTTATTTATTTTTGAGAGAGAGAGACAGAGCATGAATGGGGGAGGGTCAGAGAGAGGGAGACACAGAATCTGAAACAGGCTCCAGGCTCTGAGCTGTCAGCACAGAGCCCGACGCGGGGCTCGAACTCACAGACCGTGAGATCATGACCTGAGCCGAAGTCAGCCGCTCAACCGACTGAGCCACCCAGGCGCCCCATGGTCTGGTACCTTTTTGCTTAAAATTGTTTTTTCAAGTCATTTCTGTCCTCTTGTATTTCACTGCAAACAATCAGGAGGTACAACATTCCTTCAACATTTTGTTTAGAAATCTCCTCAGGTAGATACACAATTTCATTGCTTCCAAGTTCCACCTTCCACAAAGCACTAGGACACAAACAATGCAGCCAAGTTCTTTGCTACTTAATAACAAATACTGCTTTTCCTCTAGTTTCCAACAACATACTCATTTTTGTCTGAGAACTCATCAGAATGGACCTTACCATCCATATTTCTAACTGCATGGCTTATAAACAACAGAAATTTATTTCTCACAGTTATGGAAGCTAAAATTTAAAGATCAGGGTGCCAGCACAGTCAACTTCTGGTGAAATCCCTGTTCCAGGTTGCAGACTGCCAACTTCTCATTGTATCTTCACATGGCAAAAAAGAGCAAAGGAGAAGCAAGCTCTCTCATGATTCGTATCCCATGGGCACTAATCCCATTCATGATGAATATCCTCCCTAGTGACTTCATCTAATCCTAATTACCTCCCAAAGACCCCCATTTTCTAATATTTTTACACTGGGGCATAAGATTTCAATATGAATTTGGGTGATGTGAAGGAGAACAGAAACAGTACATCCATAAGAAGCAGCTATTACACAGGGTACTTTAATATTAGAAAAAAAATGTATAAATGTAATTCACCAGATTAACAGATGAAAGGAAAACTCCACATGGCCATTTAAATAGAAGTATCAAATAAAATACTTGCTTTGGAAAAAAAATCTATCAGGAAACTAGGGATAATAAGGAATATTTTTAATCTCATAAGGTGTAACCAAAAGCAGCCTACATTAGATTCAAGAATATTAACTTTAAAATTAAGAAAACAAAGGTATACATTGATCATCACTTTTATTAGCATTTTAATACAGAATCTAACCAATAAGATAATGCCAAGTATGCAGCCATTTTGGAAGAAAGTTTAGCAGTTTCCTACAAAGCCAAACATGCCTTTATCATATGATCCAGCACACATATTCCTATATATTTACCCAACTGATCTGAAAACTTACGTCTACACAAAAATCTGCACACAAACGTCTACAGAAGTTTTTTCCTGAGTGCCAAAAGCTGAAATAACTAAGATGTCCTTCAATGGGTGAGTGAATTTTGGTATATCTATACAATGGAATATTTTATGACAATTAAAAATACTGAGCTGCCAAATCATACAAATACATGGATGGGCCTTAAATGCATATAGCCAAGTGAAAGAAGCCAATCTGAAAAGGCTATGTACATTATGATTACAATTATATGACATAATGAGAAAATTAAACAAAAAACCTGATAAACACATCAGTGGTTTCCAGTGGTTGAGGAGGAGGGAGTGCATCAGCTAGATGAAATGCAGGCAATTTTTTAGGTTGGTAAAACTATTCTGTAGGACACTGCAATAGTACACTGTGTGCTAGTCAAAGTCCAAAGAAATCACAGCACAAGAGAGTGAATCATAATACAAATATTAAAAAAATAATTTAGGAAGTAGGGAGTCTCAGGATGTAACTTAGATGTGACCAATCAATCCAATTACATTACAAATGTATGAAACTACTTCACTGAAAGGGGTGGGGATAAAAGGTTCTGACCTTAGTACCACTAAGAAAGAAATGGGCTCTGTCAAAATGAAGTTAAAAAAAAAACTGCACATAAGTATCATATTCTAGTTAATAAAGTTATTTCGCATGGAGCTACAGGTTAATAATTCTGAACCCATTAGTCACACACACTGGACCTAAACAATTAAACAAATGGATACAGAAGCCAGATTTCTCACTGTGACAGTGAAAAGTAACAAAATAAGCAAGGGAAGAATGTTACATTTATCTATGCAGGAGTTAGAATTGGAGATCTCAGTATGAACTCATGTTCCACTTACTATACATATATGATTAAATAATTATAGATATGTTACATTCACAGGTTAGTACACACACATATTTCCCTGTTCTGTCAGCTGAGAGGGTCTAGAAGCAATGACTCTCAGTAGCAATGAGTACACCCAGTGCCTACATCTTGATTTCCAGTATCTTCTCCATTTTCCAATAAATATACAAAGTTAACTTGGAGAGGATTGCAGTGCCAAAAAAGTACTAAAAAATAAAAGATAGAATAAGAGTATGTCAAAGGACATAGGAACCAACTAGGAAACTCCCAATGTCTCAATTTGAAACAATATGAGCAACAAAATAAATTTAGTTTTGGATTATAAACCAAAATACAAGAATCCATGAATCTACAACAATGTAAATAAAGGACTGCATGAATAAATAAGTGGGGGATAATATATTTTCTGTGCAGAATTCCAAATAATTGATGTAAATATGTCACCCTAAAGGAAGACACGCATAACTCTACTTCATGGGCACACTACACATATGCACATAGTGACTTCTTTCCAAAGGGTACAGTAAGATACCACTCTTAGTATAAGACAATCAGGTGGGCAAAAAGGAGGTAAGGATATAAAAATTTAAACCACATAATCAACAAGATAAATACTACTTATATCAAATTTTATGATTTGATAATAGAGAATACACCTTCCCAGGGGCACAAAGCACATTCACAAAAGTTGATCATATATTCAATCACAAAGCAGACATCAGTAAGTTCCACAAAGGAGAAATATTACCAGCAACCCTCTCTGATCACACTACTATAAAGTTAGAAATTATACATAGAAAGAGGGGGAAAAAGTTTATTATTTTGGAAATAAAAAACTTTAAATCTTATATTAAGCAACTCTTAGATGAAAGGGACACTAAAAACAAAATTACAGAATTTCTTTTAAAATAATAAAAACATTAGTTGGCCATACTTTTGTGGGTCTAGTTCTGGGGTTTCTATTCTATTCCATTGGTCTATGTGTCTGTTTTTGTGCCAATACCATGCTGTCTTGATGATTACAGCTTTGTAGTAGAGGCTAAATCTGGGATTGTGATGCCTCCTGCTTTGGTCTTCTTCAAAGTTACTTTGGCTATTCGTGGCCTTCTGTAGTTCCATACAAATTTTAGGATTGCTTCCTCTAGCTTTCAGAAGAATGCTGGTGCAATTTTGATTGAGATTGCATTGAACGTGTAGATAGCTTTGGGTAGTATTGACATTTTAACAATATTTAGTCTTTCAATCCATTAGCATATGTTTTCACTCTTATGTGGATCCTGAGAAACTTAACAGAAGTCCATGGGGGAAGGGAAGAAAAAAAAAAAGGTTAGAGAGGGACAGAGCCAAAGCATAAGAGACTTTTAAAAACTGAGAACAAACTGAGGGTAGATGGGGGGTGGGAGGGAGGAGAGGGTGGGTGATGGGTACTGAGGAGGGCACTTTTTGGGATGAGCACTGGGTGTTGTATGGAAACCAATTTGACAATAAACTTCATATTGAAAAATTTAAAAAAATAAATACATAAAAGTAAACTTAAAAAATGAATCAGGTTTTGAATGTGGATATTTATCAACTACATATGGATCCACTAAGGGCTCTGTAGAAAGTTTGAGTTTTGTCACTACAAATAAAAATTAATATAACATATTTGTATTTTACACTGTCATTAAAATTGTCCTTGGAGTAAAAAAATAAAATAAAATAAAATAATAAAAAACACCACCTAGCAAATTCTGTGGAATATATTTAAGAGAGAAAAGAGAAAAGTTCACAGTCTGAAACACTTATCAATAAAAAGAATTAAAATAATCTAATTAAATTCTTATCTTAAAAAACAAGAAAGAAAAAAATGAAGTAAACCAAAGGAACACACAAAGAAGGAAATACTAAAGATAAAAGTAAATAATAAGGTACAGGATAGAAAATCAGAAGATGTAACTAATAAAGCAAAATCTCTAACAAAGAAAAAAACACATGAGTCAATAGTTAACTTAATTCAGAAAAATACAGGCAGAAAATATAAATACAAAATATGAAATTGCAAGGGAAATAACCATTGAAATAGAAGAAATGCTTTAAAATAATAGGAGAGTGCTTTAGAGAAATAAATTTAAAATCTGTATGAAATGCATTTTTTTAGGGACTTACACTCTATGAAAATGATTCCATTAGTGATAGAAGAGGTAAACAGACCAATTTCCATAGAAGAAAAAAGCAAATAAGAAATTGCTACACACAAGATAAACACCAGGCCCTGATGGTTTCATAGGGGAGTTCTGCAAAATATTTAATGACCAGATAGTACCAACATTCCACAATAAGTTCCAGAACACTGAAAATAAAGGAAAATGATCCAATTCTTTTTATGGAATAAGAACAAAGCTTTTAGCCAACAGAATCCAGCATGGTAATATGAAAACAATACTCCATGACCAAGTAAGATTTATTCCAAATGTAAAGCTGGCTCAATTTCAGTAAATAAGTTATTAAGACTTCATACTAATACTTCCAAACCACTTTGTTTCCATAAGTGGAGAAATTCTTTAACAAATTTTAAAACGTGTTTTTGGTAAAAATCACTCAACTAAACAGAACTCACCCTGTTCTTAAAATGAGTATTGAGAACATAAGTTGGATATCCACAAAGTATAGAACTATTTAAAATTTTCTAGAGGCCAATGCAATCAGATGAGAGAAAACACTATGAGGCATAAGAGTTGGGGGAAAAAAAAGAAATTTACTATTTGCAGACTATATAATCATATACCCAGATAGTCAATGACAAAGGTAACTCAAAAAACTCAGAACATAAAATTAACATGCAGACACCAAACATGCTTTCAGAAACACAAAAGGTAATCAGAGCATATAATGACAAAGAAAGCCTTATTTATAATAGCAAAAAGGAAATAAGACACCTAGAAATAAATAGGAAATGTACTAAATTTATACACAGAAAACTTAACATTCCTGAGATATAATATTAGACTTGAACAAATGGAAAGATATTCTTACATCTTGAATAATGTGGCTCAACATCTTATAGATATCAGTTCTTCATAAGGTATAAATTTAATGCAACCCCCAAGAAAATATTAGTAAGCTTTTTAATAGATTTAAACATGTTATTTCAAATTTTATGTGGAATATCCAGGAAATACTATAAAAGAGAGCTACTAGGAAACAAGCCCTGGCAGACATTACAACATACTATAACACCTTTATAGTTAAAATAGAGCAGTACTGGCACATGGGCATATAGGCAGTCCAGTGGGAAAAGATTAAAAGTCCAGATACACACCAAAGTGAATATTTTAATGTATGATGGAGGTAACATCTCAAGTCACTGGGGCAAGAATTGATATTTTAATAACTGGCGCTGAGATAAACTGATATTTGGATAAACATCAAAATTAGATCTATACCTTATTTCGTACAGAAAAATAAACTCCAAGTGGTTCAGGAATATAAATATTAAAAAAAAAAATGAAACCACAAAAGAACAAGAAAAAAAATGAATGAATTTTTATAAAATCTTGGAGGTGGGGAAAGGTCTTTCTAGCTGTAACTCAAGATCCAGAGAAAATGCAAAAACTGTTAAATTTGACTACATAAAAACTTAAAACTTCAGCAAGGCCAAAACAAAACACACCACAAAGTCGTAAGACAGAATACTAGAGAAAAACATTTATATATCACAAATAAAGAGCCAATAACATTAATATGGAATTCTTAAAAAATTCTGGAGGAAAAAAAAAAAAAAACGGACCAAAATCCTGGTAGTAAAATGAATGAAAAACACGAAAAAACAATCCAAACATTTTTTAAAGCCCTTAAACACAGGGAAAGGCATTCAATCTTACTTATATTAATAGAATGCAAATTAATACAATTCTGAGATATCATTTCTCACCAAGCAGATTGGTAAAAATTCAAAAAAACAACACACTATTTGCAAGGTTATGGAGAGACAAATTTGAAAACTTGTATGAAATAGTTTTTTTTTTTATTTTTTTGAGGAACATATAGTTTATGAAAATGACCCCATTAGTAATAGAAAGCTTAAATAAATTTCCATAGAAGAACAAAAAGCAAACAAGAAACTGCTGCATGTAAAACAAGCACCAGGCCCTGACTGGGGCCCCACAGGGGTAAAAATGTAGAATAGTATGCCTTTACAGAAGAGAATGTAGCAACACTTAACCAAAAACAGTAAATCAGAAAAAGTTTCTATTTGGGGGATCTAGATGAAGGATTTAAAGGAAACCTTTGTACTATTCTTGTAGAGTTTCTATAAATTTGATATTATGTCGAAATTAAAAATTAGAAAAAAAACATTGTTCTGGATGCTCTTGAAAATAGACTATAAGAGGGGCACCTGGGTGGCTCAGTGGGTTAAGCGGCCGACTTCGGCTCAGGTCACGATCTCGCGTTCCGTGAGTTCGAGCCCCGCGTCGGGCTCTGTGCTGACAGCTCAGAGCCTGGAGCCTGTTTCAGATTCTGTGTCTCCCTCTCTCTGACCCTCCCCTGTTCATGCTCTGTCTCTCCCTGTCTCAAAAATAAATAAAACATTAAAAAATTAAAAAAAAATAGACTATAATAAGAAAAGATATGCAGAAGGGAGAATTTGTTGTATTTCAACCAGGATAGTCACAGCAAAGATGATTTGATTCTGGACATATCTTGAAGATAGAACTGGTACTATTTCCTGATAGACTAGATGTAGGGTAAGAGATTGAGAGGAGTCAAGGATAATTCCAGTGTTTTTGGCTTGAGTAGATGGAGTTGGCATCAACTGAAATGGGGAAGACATTGGTACAAATTTGAAGGTTAATTTCAGTTTGGGACAAATTAATTGTGAAATGTTTATTAGATATTTGGATGGGAATGTGCGTACCACACTTAACACTTGCTATAGCTTGCACCTGCTCAGTACTCCATGTATCTTGAGGCTTTGGTGTGTAGAAGAGCAGGGAAGACAAGGAAAAGAGGGAGAATTTGCCTTCCCAACCAACATAGTGAGGCCCACAATTTCAATACCACCTTCATCAAACATTCATCCTCTTGCTTCTATTTTTGGTTCTATACTGATTAACAGACTTCTTTGGGCAAACATTAGTAAAGCTTCTAGTGATTCCTCACCCATTTTCATATAAACTGAGAGTGTAGAACTAAGGCCACTGTCCATTATTCCATTCCAGCAAACCAAGGTTGAATTAAGAATGAAGTGCTTTTATTTTGGAAGTGGCTTTAATTCTTTTAATCGTGAAAAGCTATTATGATTATAGAAGTGCCAACTGGAAAAGCTGACATTTTCAGTGTGTCTAAACCTCAGACCTAATTATGCCAGCATAGGGTTGAATTTATCATTAATTAAAGCCTTTGAATCATCTTAAATTTTTCATATTGTCTGTTTTCAGTGAAAATGTCTTTACTGTTCAGTGCATTTTTAAGTACGAATTACCTAAATAATATCTAAATCTACTGTGGCATTATGTCCAAGTGCTCCACTATAAGTATATATCAGGCAGCCATTAAATACACAAGACTTCTTCAGTAGTTAAGAGAGTTAACAATGGACTATGGTTTATTTAAATGGAGAAACAAGAGGATAAATTCTTCCAAATAATGCCTAGTATGGTGATACAGACATGCCTGTCACTCTTGTAATCTGAAAGTATGACTTCTTTTAATGTCTTATATCTGGACCTTGATCTGTGAACACTAAGCATTATCACCTACCAAGAAAATGTTTCCATTTTTTTTTTTCCTGTCCCAATCTGTAATGGTTCTGGACTCCAAATTAACCTTTAATGGGGGAAAATGCCCTTATGAAATCAATGTAGTAACTATTTCAGTTTTGAGCTGAATAAAGAAATTTTTAATGTGGTATACATATTGCAAAGATGCATTCATAAGCCCATCTTTTGCTTCCCTAGTATATATCTGTTTATAATGTGTTTAAATGCTTGCTTGTTTCTGTCTTACATGTATATAATAAACACGTCAGAGTTCCCTCACCCTTGGAAATCTAGATATGACTGGCTCAGAGTGCTGCCAATTCGCCATAATAACTAAAACCTTCTTCATGATTTCTGCTAACCCCTGGGGGTTTCACTTTTTCCTATTGCTCTGACTTCAGCTTTTGCATACAATTGTACAGCATATATTGAGGCTTTTCACCAAATTCCACAAGGACTCCATCTACTCTGAGCACAGACCTGGCACTACAAAGTAATTAGCTGCTGGACATATAAACCTATAGGGTTGAGTTCAGTGAGGAAGGAAGGGAGGGGAGGGGAGAGAGGTGGGAACAGAGAGAAGCTAATTGAGTCTATTTAGCAAAGTGGAATGAGCTTGGAGTTGGAGGCAATACAGGGTGGTAGGTAAATTCAGTGCAGTGAATGTAAAAGATAAAGCATCTGAAGAAAGAAGGAAGGAAGGGGGTCAGAGGGTCAGTGGGCCAGAAAAGGAGAGGGAAATAAATGGAGGAAGGGAGGTAGAAGGGAGAAAAGAAGGACAAAGAAAATCAAAGAGCAAGAAGAAAAAAAAAAAAAAAAGGTATCATGAGGATTTGCATGCCGAATGGGAAACCTGTCATATTATGTAAGTGGACAGAAAGCCACTACCAGGCAGGCTCAGGGGTCTCAACAATATGGGGTAAGACAGTGAGCTGCCTAGATCATCTGTGGGGCAGGATCTGTAATCAAAGCTAACTTCATATTTACGCAGAAAGTGTGTAATTCAGGTGTTTAACCTAACCATTTAGTAAATTCAATTGTTTCAATTCTGTATTCTCCATCCTGTTTGTTTTAAGATCCAATATCCTTAACTGGATACTATACATATCAAAAATATCCTACCAGTCACAAAACAGAAATTTAAATAGGACAAAGAAAACCTGAACCCACCTTACTAGGTAAAGTGGCAAGGCCAGTGATCTTATAGAATCTGAGTTCTCCATGACTGCTATACTAGCATAATGCATAATAAACGTAATTTTTTGAATAAAGCAGCCATCACATTATCCTCTCTGGACTAGACACAGGAATAACTACAGCAGAAGTCTAAAATCACATCTCCCCCATAGCACCCTGGTTTCTCTGTTGCCATGACAACTCCAGAGAGAATGAAATAAGGTTTCAAGATACCATCAAATTCATTGATTTTTTTTTAAATCAGGTTATGTATTTCATGAATAGCAAACCCTAAATGCTGAGTTAAAATTAAATTAGAATATATTGCTTGAATTATCTCATTATACATATTCAAGTAAGGGACTTGACAATCTAGAATTCAAAGGACCGTATCCCTAGAGTTGCTGAAATAAGTCTAGTATCCTCTTCATTATGTTTTTACAACGAACACTGAGTCATCTGAATGGGAAAGATGAAGAGACTCTACTGTCTGCAAAGACAATGAGCTGTCACTTCCTATCACCAGCTGCATTCCAGAAAACAGGTGTTCAATAACCAGGTATCACAGCTCAGTGTTTTGAAACATTATTTGAATGATAAACAGTATTCAAATATGGCAAAAAATACATAGTACAAATAGGAACAAATTCCAAGTAAACAGACTTGGAAAATAACAATTAATGGATAACAAATAAATACGTTGAAGCATAAACGTGTGTAACTATTATGACCTGGTAGTTAAGGCCACCATTGTTAGACTTAGAAGAAATCTGTGAAAAATAATTTTACTGAAAAACGTACTTCAGACTTAGAAATATATTTTATGTTCTCCATCAACCTATAAAAGCTTCAATAGTAACTGACTGACATTATTTTTGACTAAAGTTACCAATATCTGGCATGCCTAATGTCAATAATTTTTAATAGCTTAGAAAAACAACGTATACGTCCATCTCATTGAAAGATCTAATGGGGTTTGTTTTTTGTTTTTGTTAGGGTTGGGTCAATTTCCTCTAGGTCTACGCTCATTTGTTCGACAATCTCCTTACAGGTTAGGCATTGTGGGACTTATGACAAGTTAAAGGCTTTTAGCTGCCCCATTTCATAGCTGAGAATTTTACATCAGTGTGAAAGGAGGTCAGTTTGCAAGAAGCACTTAGAATTTAAGTGGGATGGCACGTAAGAGAAAAACATTGCCTGGTTCTTTACAAAATTATAATGAGTTTTTTTTAACGAACTATGTATTTATAGTTCAGGATGAATTTACAATGAGTAAGGGCTCTTTTATTTGGAGAAACACAACAATAGTAAATAAGTATCAGTATCTGGAAACAATGTGGTTTGATGGTTTCCCTCACTGTTTACTCTAAGTTGTGAGCATGGCAAATTGTGTATAGCCAACTGTTAAAGAATTGTGTCTCCCCAAATTCATAAGTTGAAGCCCTAATCCCCCAGTACCTTAGAATGTGACTGTACTTGAAATACAGACCTTTAGAGTAGTAATTAAGGTTAAATGAAGTCACAAGGATTGGGCTTTATTCTGATTGGTGTCCTTTTAGGGACACAGCAAGAAAGTAGCTGTCTACAAGACAAGGACAGAGGCCTCAACAGAAACCAAATCTTCTGACATCTTGATCTTGGACTTCCAGCCTCCAGAACCAGGAGAAAACAAATTTCCACTGTTTAAGCCACCCCATGTCTGGTATTTCATTATGGCAACCCTAGCAAACCAATATACCAATTCTGAGAAATTAAAATCAATTCAGATCATTTGGGGAAATTTTCTGTCTAAGGCATCTCAACTCAGAATCTATAGGCTTTCCTCTGCACTATTCCCCATCAATTTATACCAAGTCAGAGACAAATGAATTTATCTATCTTCAAAGGTAAGGACCAAGATCAAGAGCCTCTCTTCTGATTCCTTCTTCCTGGCATCTCTTGGATGGAGTCTAGACAATTGCTATGGTAAAGGAGCAGCCTAAACGACTTTGACCTTGGGAATCACTTTATAAAAAATTTAAATGTGTGATGTTATTCTAAAGTTGGTAAAGTCCCTAAGGTTTGCAGAAAAGGGGAGGTGGGGCCAAGAGACGTTGCTGTTTAGATACTCTACTTACGGTAATAGCCCATGAGTTGCTGTGTCGTTCATCATTTTACAGTTATTCTAGAGAAAGTGAATGGATAGGATGCACATCATACTTATATGGAGACTTTAACTGAAAAGGTCACAGAATGTTTAACAAAAAAAGGACAGGAATACAAAGGAAACAGTAAAGGAGATGGAGGAAATTGTAAAGGGAATACAAGCACATTATTTCTCTACTGAAAATCTAGATGGAGAGAACTTGTGAACATAAAAACCCTAGAAACTACCTCCATCATCTCTAATTTCTGCCAGTTTGTGTAGAGGGACCACTCCTCCCATCTGGGGCATTTTAGTCCTAGGTTAGACAGAGATATTGTCAATAAGCCACCTTTTCACTGGACCACATGTGATTGTCTCTCCATAATTCTGATCAGCTCAATACTTTTGAAGTATTAATTCAGAAATTTTCTAAATTACCACTCTCCTGTTTTACTCCAAAGTCAAGTCAAAAAGATATTCAGGAAATGATGTGCTTTAGACTCAAAATGCCCTCCAAACCTAAAGTAAATGAGGACACTGATGGTCACAAGAAGTGACTGGTTCCAGATGCATTCGCTCCCACAAACGCAGAGTTGTTCATGGTCATGGTTTCCACCTCCCACCAGCCCAATGATGCACTAGCCAACTGCCAGGACTACAGAGGTTGGCATCACAACTGCTGGTCTCCACAGCTGTTACTTCTGAGGGAGAAGCGGACATATGGAAAGTAGGGTGAAGGAATAATTCAGGAAGCATGAAAGACGCAGTGAATTAAATAGCCTTTTATTTGGTAGTACACTTAGTTGGGCACGAATTTCATCCGTTTAGAAATCACGTGCACTCCATGTTTTAGCTTTTAGGCTAAAGGGAAGCAAACACTCACCAGTATTCAATTACTATGGCAACATTTCTACCTCTCAGTTAGAACCCTGATTTAGGACATTTTGTGCATTCGTCAGTGCCTACCCTGTGCAGAGAGCCTCCTGAGCAACAATTTTCAGCCTTGCTAGCCTAACTCCCATAGCTGTCATATTACTTTAGTTCAACAGACATCCAGTGTGTCTCTACCAAATATCCGGGCTGTATTCTAGGGATTCAAAGATGAATGCCATAAGACCATGGAATGCTTACAGCCAGCCAACACTCATCCCTGGAACTACACTGTAAAAGTCTCTCTCTCTGCAGTGCTTTTTCAAGATTTCTCATAAGTCATTCTCATCTTCTGTCTCTTCTCCACTTCATTAGGGAGGGAATTTTAATGCACATTAAAATTTCCAACGATAGAGTCTATACTTAGTAGTTGTATCTTAACTATTTTGAAGTACTGAATCACAAGTCCCCCATTAATATTTAGGAAAAAGCCTAGCCATGACATACTTATATGAAACCTAGCCATAAACCAATGGCTCACACATGAATGAGTAAAGTGAATAAACTGACATAGTCACGAATCATCTTTAGGTAGATCAATTCCTAGACACATGGCTCCTCCTATCTATGTTGGCTCCTCTTGGCTTCAGTGTCAGAGAGTGGTGAATTGTCGGCTTGTCCATAAATTGGGAGAGGTTGGTGGAGAATTCCATCTTCTTAGAGCCAATGAACCTCGTGCACAGATTTAGAGAAAGACAGAATCTTTGGCTCTTCTCCCTAGCCTCATTGTGCTACTCTGTCAAAGGACATAGTAAAACATGAACTATCCTAAAACAATGAAAACTGTGTGTTGCCTACAAATAGCCACAGTCTGAGAAATATACTGTATTGGCATCTTTTGAACCATGAAGATGTAAGATTGAAAAGGTAGCTGTTATTTTAACCCTGCTATTAACAATGACAACAAAATCCTTATTATTAAGTCCCTGCACTTTGTGGCTGGTCACTCAGCTCTCATCATCATCATTCAGATTGTCTGGTACTGATCAAATAAATCAATCCATCTATCACCAAGTGAAGAAGCACCCTAGACTTGATCTCCAGATCTGTTCACAGTGTCTCCCAAACCCTCCATCTTTGCATCTCATCCAAGAATGAGAGGAGAAAAAGTTTGGGTGGGATCTCAAGCTAGTGAAAGATGACTCTCCCTAGACTACCACTGGTTGCTAAGAAACTGCTAAACTCCCTGCTTCAGTTGAAGGCCCTTCTCAATGTGGCCCTCACCTGCTACTTCATCTTCTCCCACCTCACCTTTACCAGAAATCATTTTCCCCCATATGGCTAAGGCACTAACCTTGGTCAACTCTGCTGATAACATTTACCGTACATGAAAGTTTTCCCCACTCCTTTGCACTGGTTCCTACAATACCTATTCTCTGAGGATCACAAAAATTCTCATCTCCCACTGACAGGTCACAGTGCTGTGTCCAGCTCAGCTCTGAGCTCTTATAGTAACTCCACTCTCTGGATGACTCTTTTGACAAACAAATCATCCTGCCTGTGACACTTCTGGTCTCAAAGCTGGACAGTTGTTTATTGTTGTATTTATCCTGAATGCCTTGCCTTCTAAAACGCACAGATCCTGGTTCTCCTAAATTAGACCACAGAAAGCTTGTGTGAGTGCAGAAATAAAAATGTTTTTAAAAATATATTATCTTGAAATAAGCAAGAACTACCACCTGAATCCTGAAATAAGAAATCAAATATTTTTATCCTTCGCAGAATCATAGGAATAGAGGAGTTAAGTCTTCTATATTCTGTTGCTTTTTCTGTACTTATCCACCCAACACTGGATTTCTTTATAGATATATTTATGACATTTTTATGTCTCCCCATTAAGGTTATAAATCTCCTTAATATCAGTCTATGAAATATCTTATTTCTTTAGGATATTCAGAGTGATGCACAGTAACTGTTCAATAACTATTAACCCCAGTCAAATGATTAAACTATGAAATCTGAGTTGCCCTATTTTTAAAACAGAAAATCATATGTAGCTTTTAATAACAGCAAGAATTTTCCTGAATGATACCAAGATTAGTCTGGCACATGACTGGCATTCACTGGAAGGAAAGGAGGGAGGGAAGGAAAGAGGAAGGAGAGGATGCTATGGCTTGTAGCTTATGGTGCAGAATATAAACTGAATGTTAATGCTATTAAGCACTGTTATCAGGTACAGGTACAAACAGGATACACAACATTTTCACTGTTAAGAAATATAATTCTAACTCTTTGCTTCCTGTGTATATTCGACATTTATTAAAATATATGTCATCTTTCTCCCCTCCCCCATGTACGTAGATATCAGCAAAATTATTTTCCTTTTACCTACAGTGGCAGAAACATTATTCAAAGTAACCACATTTTACTACCAGCAGGAGCAACATTTAACAAGTAACATTTTGCCTTAGAAAAAGAATCAACAAAAATGCCAAATTACTGAATAGTTGATGTAAATTATTAGAAGCCAAAAACATGCTGAAAATTTGTAACTGTGCCCAGAGTTACATTTAAGCAAAAGAATCATTACTTCTACTTTGAAGAAAAAGCTTCTAAATCAGAAAAGCAAAGAAAGTCAGCTGAACCTTTCTCTGAATTATTTGGCAAAAAGCACATTTAGTAATATTTTATACACAAATGATGCCACTTTTCCAAGGTGCTCAAAATATTTTGCAAACAACCAGTCAGCTTCAGAGTATCATGATTAAACCAAAAGCAGTGTTCATGCCTTTGCACAGGAATAAAACTCAATGCTCATAGTAATTGAACTATGTAGAAAGTCATTCAGATCCCTTCTCACCCCTGACCACCCCCATCTATTCTCCTATAGGTCTGCCTGTTCCCAGATCCAGAACTAAAATAGAAACTGATTTTCCTATCTGGGACTTTCTGTAAAAGGTAAAGAGCAAACCAAGGCATGTCTGGCTGTCACTCAGGAATAGATCGATTCAAAAGGTGATTAAGGACATTTTCAGCTGGAGCAAACTACAGCTGGCTTTACAGATAACAATTACTCACTGATAATTGTGGTGTTTGAAAATTACTACTGTTTCCAGGGACGTACACAATTCCTCATAGCTTTCCGGGGCTCAGAAGAAATGACTGGCAGCCTCTTTTCTACAACATGACAAATCAGAGCTTTCACCAACTCAATCAAAATTGATTTCTGATTGCAAATAAGCATCTAAAAAGATGCTACACATCACATGTTGTCAGAGAAATGCAAATTAAAACCATGAGATACTATACTCCTATCGTCCAAAATCCAGAGCACTGACACCACCAAAGGCTGGTGAGGGTGTGGAGCAAGAGGAATGCTCTATATGGTTGGCGGGATGCACAACGGTCCAGCCACTTTGGAAGAAAGTTTGACAGCATCTTAAAAACTAAACATACTTTTTTTTTTTTCCAACGTTTTTATTTATTTTTGGGACAGAGAGAGACAGAGCATGAACGGGGGAGGGTCAGAGAGAGAGGGAGACACAGAATCGGAAACAGGCTCCAGGCTCCGAGCCATCAGCCCAGAGCCTGACGCGGGGCTCGAACTCACGGACCGCGAGATCGTGACCTGGCTGAAGTCGGACGCTTAACCGACTGCGCCACCCAGGCGCCCCTAAACATACTTTTATCAAAGTTTCTCTTTGTTTAATCTCTACACTCAACATGGGGCTCGAACTCAGGACCCGGAGATCAAGAGTCACACGCTTTTATGACTGAGCCATCCAGGAACCCCAAAACTAAACATATTTTTATCATATAACCCAGTAATCATGCTCCTTGTTATTTACCCAACAGAGCTAAAGACTTACGTTTGCATGAAAACCTGCACATGGATGTTTGTAGTTTTATTCATAACTTCCAAAACTTGGAAGCAACCAAGGCATCTTTCAGTAGGTGAATGAATAATCTGTGGTACATTCAGGAAATAGAATGTTATTCAGCTGAAGAGAAATGAGCTATCAAGCTATGAAAAGGTAGAGAAATCTTAAATGCATATTACTGATAGAACACAGTCTTTAAAAGTTACACACCATAAGATTCCAACTATCTGACATCCTCGAAAAGGCAAAACTATGACGACAGTAAGAAGATCAAGGGTTGACAAGGGTTAGTGAGAAAAGGATGAATAGGTGGAACACAGAGGATTTTTAGGGCACTGAAACTACTCTGTATGGTACTATAATGGTGGATACATATAATTACACGTTTGTCCAAACACAAAGAATATACACCACCAGGAATGAACCCCAATATAAAGTATGGATTCTGGTTGATAATGATGCATCAACATAGGTTTTGTCAGTTGACAAATATAACACTCTGGTGAGTGATGCTGATAATGGGGGGAGGCTATGTATATTGGGGGCTAAGACGTATATAGGAAATTTCTTTATCTTCCCAATTTTCCTTAGTGTATAAGAATGCAACTGATTTCTGTACATTAATTTTGTACCCTGCGACTTTGCTGAATTCATGTATCAGTTCTAGCAGACTTTTGGTGGAGTCTATCCAGTTTTCCATGTATAATATCATGTGATCTGCAAAAAGTGAAAGCTTGACTTCATCTTTGCCAATTTTGATGCCTTTGATTTCCTTTTGTTGTCTGATTGCTGATGCTAGAACTTCCAACACTATGTTAAACAACAGCGGTGAGAGTGGACATCCCTGTCGTGTTCCCGATCTCAGGGGGAAAGCTCTCAGTTTTTCCCCATTGAGGAAGATGTTAGCTGTGGGCTTTTCATAAATGGCTTTTATGATCTTTAAGTATGTTCCTTCTATCCCGACTTTCTCGAGGGTTTTTATTAAGAAAGGATGCTGAATTTTGTCAAATGCTTTTTCTGCATTGATTGACAGGATCATATGTTTCTTATCTTTTCTTTTCTTAATGTGATGTATCACAGATTGATTTGTGAATATCGAACCAGCCCTGCAGCCCAGGAATGAATCCCACTTGATCATGGTGAATAATTCTTTTTATATGCTGTTGAATTCAATTTCCTAGCATCTTGTTGAGAATTTTTGCATCCGTATTCATCAGGGATATTGGCCTGTAGTTCCCTTTTTTGCTGGATCTCTGTCTGGTTTGGGAATCAAAGTAATGCTGGCTTCACAGCTTCTGCACGGCAAAGGAAACAATCAACAAAACTAAAAGGCAACCAACGAAATGGGAAAAGATATTTGCAACGACATATCGGACAAAGGGCTAGTATCCAAAATCTATAAAGAACTTACCAAACTCCACACCTGAAAAACAAATAATCCAGTGAAGAAATGGACAGAAGACATGAATAGACACTTTTCTAAAGAAGACATCCAGATGGACAACAGCCACATGACAAGATGCTCAACGTCACTCCTCATCAGGGAAATACAAATCAAAACCACACTGAGATACCACCTCACACCAGTCAGAGTGGCTAAAATGAACAAATCAGGAGACTATAGATGCTGGAGAGGATGTGGAGAAAATGGAACACTCTTGCGCTGTTGGTGGGAATGCAAACTGGTGCAGCCACTCTAGAAAACAGTGTGGAGGTTCCTCAAAAAGTTAGAAATAGATCTACCCTATGACCCAGCAATAGCACTGCTAGGAATTTACCCAAGGGATACAAGAGTGCTGATGACAGGTGCCCTTTGTACCCCAATGTTTTGGGGGTTTTTTAATTGTTGAGAGACAGAGACAGAGCATGAGCGGGGGAGGGGCAGAGAGAGAGGGAGACACAGAATTGGAAGAAGACTCCAGGCTCTGCACTGTCAGAACAGGGCCCAATGTGGGGCTCAAACCCAGTAACTGTGAGATCATGACCTGAGCTGAAGTCAGACGTTCAATCAATTGAACCACCCAGGTGCCCCTGTACCCCAATGTTTATAGCAGCACTTTCAACAATAGCCAAATTATGGAAAGAGCCTAAATGTCCATCAACCGACAAATGGATAAAGAAGATGTGGCTTAGATATACAATGGAATACTATTTGGCAATGAGAAAGAATGAAATCTGGCCACTTGCAGCAACGTGGATGGAACTGGAGACTGTTATGCTAAGTGAAATAAGTCAGGCAGAGAAAGACAGATACCATATGTTTTCATTCATATGTGGATCCTGAGAAACTCACCAGAAGACCAAGGGGGAGGGCGGCGGAGGGGGAAGTTACAGAGAGGGTAGGAGGCAAACCATAAGAGACTCTTAAATACTGAGAACAAACTGAGGGTTGATGGGGGGTGGGGAAGAGGGGAAAGTGGGTGATGGGCATTGAGGAGGGCACCTGTTGGGATGAGCACTGGGTATTGTATGGAAACCAATTTGACAATAAATTACATATAAAAAATAAAATGTAACTCTAATGCTCACTAAAATAAATACACAAATACATAAATAAATACATAGATAAATAAAATTAATCCTTAACCCACCATCTTCATAGAAGCTACTGAGGACACTGGCCATAGGAAAGCACCTACTCCTTCCCCTACAAATATCCACACACATCCTTGTTCCTGGTTTCTGCAATACTCCCCCTTATAATATAAAAGCACTGTAGCTCACTCTTTTGGGTCATTCATATGAGCTGCTCTTTCCTAGTGCTCCCCCAAAGACAACCCATGATTGCTTTACCACCTGATACCCCTAGACCAGATCCTTTCACTATTCCTCCCACCTAAAACTCATGAAATCAAAACTATGATTTGGAATGCAACATTCAATGCTGCCTTTATTATTCCCAGCTTCCAGCACTCTTGCTACTCCTTATCTCCTGAAATCCTTACCACTTTTTCAGTATTTGTATTTAGTGTTTTGGGGTATTTTCATACTTTAGTATTTGATACACAAATTCATGAATTTAAGATCCTGCATCTAAAGTTCTAAGAGAATCATGCCATTATAAATAGGGTCAATTATATACCTAAGCAGAAAAATTAGTTCAATTTCCAGAGTGGATAAACTTCAGACTTTTATTCTCCCAATAATCAAGCTAGTACTCTAGGTCAGATCTACTTTAGGATGTAGATAAGAGGTAGCTAAACGGTTGTTCTAAAACCCTAACCCTTATCTCTTAGCCTCACTCTGCATAGGAAATTTTCCAATTGCATTTCTAATATTAGAATCATACCGTTGTTATTTAATGTAATATCCTATGCTTATCTACCTTTTGCCCTACTGTATTGTCTTGAAATTTTCAGAATTCCTGTTTCTCTGACTCCCTCCCTTCCTCTCTTGATTAAGCTCCCGAAGGCAAACACAATGTGTTCTTCTCACCTCCCAAGGCCTATAGCAATGCCTGGGATATGGTGAACGCTCAATTGATGTGTGTGGACAAACCCATTCAATGTGTGAGTGAAAGAATTAATAGCATATTCAAGAGCATATTCACTAAACATGTCAACTCCCTTTTACCTTTTTTCTATGTGTGTGCATTTGCAACTACTGCCAATACATTTCAAACATACACGGTGAAACAATGTAGATAATAGTAAAGGTGAAGTATTGTCCATGTAGACTTGGCTGGGATCTCAACAGAGCTTCTCCTTGGAACACGTCTCTAAAATCTAAAGTGAGGGCACCTGGGTGACTCAGTCAGTTAAGCATCCAACTCTTAATTTCGGCTCAGGTCATGATCTCACATTTGGTGAGATTGATCCTGCAATGAGCTCTATGGTGACAGCTTGGGATATTATCTCTCCTCTGCCCCTCCCCAACTAGCACTCTCTTACATGTGCTCTGTCTCTCAAAATAAATAAACTTTAAAAATCCAAAGTGAAGAGGGCAGGGCATGGACTGAATTGTGTCCCAACAAAAATTAGTATCTTCGTCCAAACCTCCAGTATTTTAGAATGTAATTGTATCTGGAGGTAGGGTCCTTAAAGAGGCAATTAAGTTAAAATGAGGTGATTAGAGTAAGCCCTAATCCCATATGGCTACTGTCTTTACAAGAGGAAATTTGGATACACATAACAGGCAGAGTTAAGACTGTGTGAAGACAGCCATATACAAGCCAAGGAGAAAAGCCTCAGAAGGAACCAAACTGACACCTTGGACTTCTGGTTTTCAAAATTGTAAATAAATTTGTTTTCCTTCCCTTCCCCTAATGTTCATCTGTTGAGTTTCTCAAATTCCACATATGAATGATTTCATGTGATATCTTTCTCTAACTTATTTTGCTTAGCATAATACGTTCCAGTTCCATCCATGTTGTTGCAAATGGCAAGATCTCAATTTTCATCACTGAGTGGTATTCCGTTGTGTGTGTGTGTGTGTGTGTGTATACACATATACATACATATGTATATACACACACACACTATATCATATTTATCCATTATATACACTATATACACATATACATACATATATATATACACACACTATATCATCTTTATCCATTCATCAGTCGATGATGGACATTTGGGCTCTTTCCATAATTTGGCTATTGTTGATAGTGGTACTATAAACATTGGGAGGCAAACCGTAAGAGACTTTCAAATACAGAGATCAAACTGAGGGTTACTGGGGAGTGGGACGGGGAAGGTTCGGGGGGTGGGGGCTGCATTAAATAAGTGACAGGCATTAAGGAGAGCACTTTTCAGGATGAGCTCTGGGTGTCCTATGTAAGAGATGAATCACTGGGTTCTACTCCTGAAGCAAAAACTACACTGTATGTTAACTAACTTGAAAAAAAAAAATTCTGTCATGCAAGCTACCCAGTCTGCACTGCTTTTTTATGGCAGCCCAAGTAAATTAATAAGCAGGGCATGGGCTGCTTTAGAAGGCATAGGTGCTTCATACAGTGAGGCATTTTTCATAGAAGATATAAAGGAAACCATCATGGTTGTCTATAACATGCCTGGGTGCAGTGCTGGGTTGTTCATGAGAATTACCCTTTTATAGCTCCTCACAAAACCATATAAGGTCATATTATTAACCCAGTTTTTAAAATAAGTGAGTTCAATAGATTGAGAGGCTTTCTAAGGATATTTGGCTGATTTACTTCAGAAACAGTTTCAATAATGCCTAGGTGACTTCAAAGTCCATATTCTTTTTTTTTTTTTTAAACATGTTTATTGTCTGGACATACATATAAATTCACCACATAAGATGCTATTCTCACATCTCCCCATCTTCTTCCTCTTCAACACCCCTGAATTAAAGAACATTACACCTTATTAAAACTTCACCCAAATGACCAGACAATGCTCCATCTGTATATTCTTCTGTGTTTGCAAGCTGCATGTTCATATAGCCATCTGCAGATACCAGATAGCTTTTGTACTCCATTCCCCACTTGAGTTTCACCATCACTGGCTTTCCTGTTAATCCATTCAGGAAAGATTTGGGATTGAGGGGCAAATTCATCTCGACTACAAGCAAATGCTGCAGGCCACTCAGCACCGACCCAGCTGTTGCCCGTCCTTCCTGACTGGATTAGCTATGCCTGAGCGCAAATCGCAGCGCTTCCAGGGTGAAGATAAATGTCCATATTCTTTTCTGAACAAAGTCTATGTTCTTTACAACTCCTCCAGAATAAAAGGGCTCTGATGGCTGAAGGTCTGGGACAAAGATGCTCCTATGTCCACAGGCAAGAGAACATCCCCACGCACAATCTGGAGGTAGACTGGAGGTAGCTGATATTTTTTAAATCACATCTCTACAATTATAGTATGTGCCAGAATAGAAGATGCAAGTTTTCACACACAAAAAATAGAAAACATAAAGAAAAATAGAGAAGGTGGAGGAGTGAGAGATGGAAAAATCCAAAAGTAACTTTGCATCAATTGAAGGTAAAAAACCTAGAACCAAAGCACCCAAGATTCAGCGTCTTGTTACTCCATGTGTCCTCCAAAACAAATGTCGGCATACTGCTTGGAAGAAGCAGTGCACTAAGAAAAAAGTAAGGAAGAGGCTGCAGAATATACTAAACCTGTGGCCAACAGACTGAAGGAGGCCAAAGAAAAACACCAGGAACAGATTGCCAAGAGACAGACGCTGTCTTCTCTGAGAGCTTCTCAGTTCAGACAGAAAGGAGATTTTTCTAAGAGTAACAAATAAATAAGATCAGACATAAAAAAAAAAAAATAACCTTATTTCTGCAGTGCATTACTAGTATTTGTTTTTAATAGAACTGCATGTATGGTATGAAATTTCATTTACCAGTAATGTGTGTTTTGTTGTCTAATATTACCTGATACACAGTGAATATATTTTTTAACTGTGATTATCTATTTTCCAGGATTAGAATGCTAATATCCAAAAATATCATAGTATCATATCCAGAACATACTATTTTGCACCTGGACTCCACTATATAGTACAACATATAAATAATATATTTCCTTCAAATGTATTTTTATGATAGCATATCATGGACTGTACTTTTTCCCCCAAATTATCTCTGAAAATTTGAGATATATCTTATATATCTCTGTGTCCTACATATAATATGAAAAGTGACATTAGGGAATTTTTAAGTTAAAAGTCATTTAAATTCCCTACCCCTTTCATTTGTACATATTAGATGTGCAGAGATTAGGTTCAATTTAGCAAACATTTACTGAGCACTAGAGAAAGGATGATGACTAAGACAGAGTTGCTAGCTGTAAAGAGCTTACTTCTGGCCAAAGTAAAACATGAAGAGCAAACTATTTTTCCTGGTATTTGGATTTACAAGGTACAAAATAAAGTATCCTTCTTTATACTTAACCCCCCAAAGGGTCTACCAACCAGTTTTCCTGTTTCCTTATAGTCTTACCAATTACCAATTCTAATAATTTTAATGTTATATTGAGTCAAGATCCATGATTTCTAAGGCAAATTTTGAATCTTTTGGGACATTCTGATTCTTGACAATTGCTCTCTCTAGATAATACTACAACAGAAATTTCAAGTATGTGGATTTTTTCTTTTAGAATATTTAAGATAAATTTCAGGGGCTGAATTGCTGAGTCAGTTTTTACTCTAAGAATATTGTTATTTATAAAACCATGATGCCAACGTCCATTGCAATTGGAGTATAATGGTTAAAAAAATTCACTGCATATTTTCTAGTAATGAGGTTTATCTATGAAAAAAATGTTTTGGAATTGAATGAGATTTTAAATGTACCTTAAATTTTGTTCAAATTTTAGATCTCTGTAACTCATATACAATAAACTCTCCTGTATTCTAATTTGCACTGTTTTCTGAAATTAAATGTTTATGTCATATGCTGATTTATCTGTTACAGTCTTAAGATTTTTTTCATTAAATTAAACACAGAATAATTATTTATCAAATAGTCCCACTACCATTTGGCTTATAGATTCTTAAAGGATTGTTGTGTTAATGGTACATTTTTTTTTTTTTTTGCAATGGCAACATTTTATTTTTTTGTTTTTTTGTTTTTTTTTTTGTTTTTAATTTTTCCAAATCAATTTTATTGAGGAGTAATATGCTATATTAGTTTTCCAGGAGTGCCATAACAAGGCACCACAAACTGTGTGGCTTAAACAACATAAATCATTGTCTCATAATTCTGGAGGCTACAAGTCTGATATCAAGATGTTGGCAAGGCTGGTTCCTTTTGAGGGCCGTGAGGGAAGGATCAGTCCCAGTTCATGCTCCTTGGCTTGTAGATGGCTATTTTCTTCCTGTGTGTTCACATCATCTTCCCACTGTACAAAAATATGGAACGCTTCACGAATTTGCGTGTCATCCTTGCGCAGGGGCCATGCTAATCTTCTCTGTATCGTTCCAATTTTAGTATATGTGCTGCCGAAGCGAGCACTGTTAATGGTACATTTAAACAGGTTTTTTTTTTTTTTTAATTTTTTTTTCAACGTTTTTTATTTATTTTTGGGACAGAGAGAGACAGAGCATGAACGGGGGAGGGGCAGAGAGAGAGGGAGACACAGAATCGGAAACAGGCTCCAGGCTCCGAGCCATCAGCCCAGAGCCTGACGCGGGGCTCGAACTCACGGACCGCGAGATCGTGACCTGGCTGAAGTCGGACGCTTAACCGACTGCGCCACCCAGGCGCCCCTAAACAGGTTTTGAACAACCAAAGAAACCAGAATCCTGAGAATATTTTTATTTTTTTAATGTTTTTATTCATTTTTGAGACAGAGAGAGACAGAGCATGAGCAGGGGAGGGACAGAGAGAGAGGGAGACACAGAATCTGAAGCAGGCTCCAGGCTCTGAGCTGTCAGCACAGAGCCCAACGCGGGGCTCAAACTCACAGAGTATGAGATCATGACCTGAGCTGAAGTAGGATGCTTAACTGACTGAGCCACCCAGGCGTCCTGAGAATATTTAATACTTTCCACAAAGATTTGGGGTGGGGGGAGTTTAATGGCTATGGCAACAAAAGCCATTAATACCAGCTATCCACTCACCAAAGAGGCATGATTTGCTTTCAAAGTGATTGTAGTAGCCAAGTTTAAAGTAAATCACAAATAGATAGATAAATAAATAATAAAAACAACCATCTGTTAAAAATTTCTTTACTTTTGTCTTTTCTCGCCATCTACTTTCTCTGTGTGAGTAGTTTAACGGGATTAATGTGAACATCTGAACATGCTGTTTTGCACCAAGCTCACTTAGCCTTTCTTCAAGTCCTTGACCCAGATAAAGAAAGATATGATTTCCAAATTCAAAGAAAGCTTCAATTGGAGGGGAGGAGAAAAATGCTACCTCAGCTCAAAGTCTGATTTCTCTGCTGTCCTACAGTTGTAATTGTAAAATAGAGCTTCACTTAAAAATATCTCCCTTTGTTCATGTGGGAAGGGACCTTGAGATGTCATTTACCACCACAGACCACATGTTATGAGCCAAAACTCAAAACAATAGCCAAACCAAAGACCTTCTTTCCCTTATTTGTCAATGTATTTATAATGACCTTGTAAGTGCTCGAAGGTCACATGAATATATACACAAAATCAATTGTCTAAGTTTCATTCATCTCTTGGTCCCTGGGCAATCTCATCTAGTGTCAAGGCATGGACAGGATTTATGTGCTGTCCACCCCCCGCCCCACTTCTGTTTTCAGATCTTCTCTCTTTAATTTAGTCTATTTATCCAAGTGCCCATAAACCTCTCTCTCAATACACATTTCACAGGTATTCTAAACTCCACATATCCGAAACTGAAATCATCTTTCCTTCCAAACCCATTTTTCCACCTCTCCTCCTCACCCCATGAACAATACCACATCACTCATTACCCAAAACAGAAAGCTCAGAGTTCACACAGGTCACTTTCTCCCTTTCCAACAGTCACCGAATCCTGTCAATCCTACCTGGAAAGAAAATATCTCTTGTGCTTTTCCTTCTCTTCATTCTCACCACTGCTGCCTTAGTGCACATCCTCCAACTTCCTGAGCAAATTATTATGTTTTTAGTTTTTCTTTGTTATTTTAAATTTATTTTTTAATTTATATCCAAGTTAGTTAGCATAGAGTACAACAATGATTTCAGGAATAGATTCCTTAATGCTCCTTACCCACTTAGCCCATTCCCCCTCCCACAACCTCTCCAGTGACCCTCTGTTCTCTATATTTAAGAGTCTCTTACGTTTTGTCCCCTCCCTGTTTTTATATTATTTTTGCTTCCCTTCCCTTATGATCATCTGCTTTGTATCTTAAATTCCTTATATGAGTGAAGTCATATGATATTTGTCTTTCTCTAATTTCACTTAGCATAATACCCTCTAGTTCCATCCGTGTAGTTGCAAATGCAAGATTTCATTCTTTCTGATTGCTGAGTAATACTCCATTGTATATACATACCACATCTTCTTTACCCATTCATCTACTGATGGACATTTGGGCTCTTTCCATACTTTGGCTAGTGTCGATAGTGCTGCTATAAACATTGGGGTGTATGTGCCCCTTTGAAACAGCATACCTGTACCCCTTGGGTAAATACCTACTAGTGCAATTGCTGGGTCATAGGGTAGTTCTATTTTTAATTTTTTTGAGGAACCTCCATACTGTTTTCCAGAGTGGTTGTACCAGTTTGCATTCTCACCAGCAGTGCAAAAGAGATCCTCTTTCTCCACATTCTCACCAACATCTGTTGTTGCCTGAGTTGTTAATGTTAGCCATTCTGACAGGTGTGAGGTGGTATCTCATTGTGGTTTTGATTTGTATTTCCCTAATGATGAGTGATGTGGAGCATTTTTTCATGTGTCGGTTGGCCATCTGGATGTCTTCTTTGGAGAAGTATCTATTCATGTCTTTTGCCCATTTCTTCACTGGATTGTTTTATGGGTTTCCTGAGCAAATTATTGAAGTTCTTTCCTTGTTGGTCTTTTTCTTCCAGTGTTAATCACCATCCACTTGCCCCCCCCGCCCAATACGTCACCTCTCAGCATACTCCTTATCTTGGTCAGAGATACACATCTCATCATGTGACCACTACTCTTTATGATCTTATTTTAAATATTTGAGTTTTCTGCTGTAACTGAAATAGTCATGAATGAAACTCAAGTTCACTACTACAACAGGGCAAAATGAGAAATTTTGGATTGTTTAAAAAAAAAAAACAGTTGCCAGGCTGATTTTTTTCCCCCTAACACAGGATTTCTAGGATTGAAAACTGCCAAACAGCTTTGTGATTCAGCTTGTAACATGCCCCATGCTCTGCTCTATCCTCCATATAGACTGTGAACCCAGCCATGGGACACACAGAAGATAAAATATACACAAACTTCAAAGGCTGCAAATAGACTGCAAACAGCTACAACATACAGTTGTTTAAAGAAACTGACAGATCCTTCAAGTCCTCCTAAACTGTTATCAATAATATTCAATGATTCTTTTTCCTTTGAGATGCTCTGAGCTCTATAAAAAGAGCAACTCTTTGAATACATAAACAGCACTCACAGAAAGAGTGAACACAAGAATGATCTCCGTCCCTTTCACACAGCGACAGACAATTCCTTCCGTATCCAAAACCAGGGGCATGGGAAGGATTCCTTTATTTATAGATGCATAAGCTCTCTCAATGGTATTTTTAAGCTATATTGAACCAGACAGTATGCTATGGGAACCCACTGGTGCCAGGGAAAGCCCCTCATTATTCCAGGGGTTTCTGAGGGCAGTGACTGCACCCAGCATGAGGATCAGTACCAAGACAGTATTCAATAAACATTCAGTGAATATTAGAGGAAAAGTGTCGCCAAATGGTGAGATGGTGTTGAAAAAGAGGCATGTGCCAACTGCTGCAGAGGAGAAGACCTGGTACCAACTGGCTCAGTGGAGTGAGCTGGAGCCAGGGAAGCTTTCTGGGCAGAATGTTGTGGGCAGGGCTCTTTGAGTTAGAAGACAGCTTGTGCTGCTCCCATTTCTGGAAATTCTCCTACCTGTTACTCTACATACTGAACTCTTATTCATCCCTCAAGGCCCAGATGAAGTCTCAACTCCCCAGTGGAGCCACTCCCCACCATCACACTCCCCATCAAAATCTTCCGGACTCCAGAAGCGGAGCACTTTACTTATTGCCTACATGCTCATGCTAGGTTCTTATCACATGTTAATGTCCTCTAGCTCATCTATTTTGCTGAAACACTTACACTGCACTTACTACATACCAGGCAGCATCCTGATGGCTTTGCGACATTACCTCACTTAATCCACACAGTTAGCTACATGTGGTCTAACTATTATCCCTACTTTACAGCTGAGGAAACTGAAGCCCAGACTTTTAGCATTCTGCCTCTTGCACTACAGAGCAAGCTTCTCAAGAGAAGAAAATGCATGGTTTCCATCATTACAACCTCAGCCCTTTTACACACGACTTAGCAAATTATAGACTTCAAAACATATGTATATATTGTTGAATAAAGAACATTTGGCAGAGATGCCTGTCCAAACAGAAGTGACTCTATTCATTTTAATTCACTCAATTCAATTCTTTTATATAACCTTCTCTTAACTAAAATGTTTGGAGAATTATTACTCTCAGCTTTAAAAAAAGATGAAAATAATAATTAGTGACTTAACTACTATTCTCAAGCCCAAGTAAAGCTCATCAGGACCTGCTTAACTCATTTTCTTCAGAAAGACAAGCTTCACATCACTGCCTTAAAACAAACAAACAAACAAGATGTAGTGCTTGCAAATTTTCTGTGAGAAATCTCAGTTCAAAACTGTGCCAGCATGCTGTTCAATGTGCTACTAAAGAACAGAGGAGGTCTGCAGTTAAAGCTGTTGCTGATGAGATGAGCACACTGTCCTCATCACCAGCCCTGTCCACGTCAGGGGAATGTGTGGAAAGACCTAGAGCACAATGAAAAGAGGCGACTTGTGAGCAAACTGTCCTTAACCACCCTGACTCTAAGCGTTTGGAGGGTCAAGATCTGCTCAGGGTCAATAGGGAAGATACTGCAGTGATGGTGTCAGACATCTAGAAGAGGTGGAACTGTATGAACGCAGTGCACTGTCTAAACAGGGAATGAAATGTCCTTAGGTACAACTTTACTGGCATCTAGGTCTCCTGAAATTTTGGTTATTTTTAAGTACCAAAAATTAAGCCTATCCTGGATAATGGAGGCATGGATTTTTGTAAAGTCCCAAAAGAACACTACTTTTCTTTCAATGATTACAATCTCATTCATTTGCGACAAGTCCCCAATTTAAAATGCTAGCACCCCGGGGCACCTGGGTGGCTCAGTCGGTAAGCGTCCAACTTCAGCTCAGGTCATGATCTCACAGTTCGTGAGCTCGAGCCCCACATCGGGCGCTGTGCTGACAGGTCGGAGCCTGAAGCCTGCTTCAGATTCTGTGTCTCCCTCTGCTCCTCCCCCACTCACACTCTGTCTCTCTCTCAAAAATAAAATAAAACATTAAAAAAAATTAGAATGCTAGCACCCCATGAGGAGGTAAACCTTTTATCATTACCACCTAACACTTGGTTTCCCCAGTAATTCCCAGAGGGTAGTATGCCTATAGGCAAGGATAAGAAAAGGACCCAGAGAGGTGCCAGGGGCAAGGAGGGTCATTCTAGGAGAGAGAAAAACAACCACTTTAAGTGAGGAAGGCCCAAAAGGCCCACATGCTGTGCTTCACAGTTTTCCCAGGCTGGCTGGCAGGACAGAGTGGAACTGCAGGTAGACCCAGGACATTCAACTAATAAGCAATTTCTACTCGGGAAACATTTTCAGTGAGAGAAAAGTGTGTCTTTAATAAACCAGTGGTTATTTAAAAAGGAGGAAGAAGAGGAGGAAGAGGAAGAAGAGGAGGAGGAGGAAGAGGTGACAGTGGTGGTTTCGGTGAGTAAATGAAGGTCTACTGGGCCAGCACCCATGTCACCTGGAGAATAATCAAACAGCCAGGAGAAGGCATCAGCTCAGCAGTGGCACATGGCCAGACAGAACTCAGGGCTGAAATTACTCAGAACTGGGCAGCAACTCAGTGTTCTTTTTTCTGCCTTCACAAAAGGACAAGGTGCATGACTGCTCCTTGCATACCTGGATGGACAAATGTTTTGTTTCATAAATAAGACAAATAAGTCATTGAGACACTGTTGATGGCTTACTCCTTTTTATACAGTCATGTTCTGGAAACGATAAATGAAGATCTGCCATCTGTGTCACATTCTAATCATCTGACCAGTGGACCAAAGCTAACCAGTCAGTGGAACTTCTAAAATGACCAAGTGTGGGTTTAAGCTCCAGTGCACAAAAGGTGCATTTTCGGTTGAGCTGAAAATGAAGAGAAGCTGAAAGATCCTTGACACAGATGGTATAGGGGAATGACAACAATAAAATGAGACTTAAAGTCCTTACCACTGAACTCAGGCCAAGAGCCAGGGATGCCCTGAACTGTTGTGCAGGTTGTACCCTGCACAAGGGTACCCAGTTCAAGTAAGCATGAGTGGAAACAACTCCTCTCTGTAATGGCCTGAGCAGGACTGTACCAGCTTCTGAAGGGGTACCATTTTCTAACACATGTACCCAAAGTGGGTTCCTTTTTTTTTTTTTTTTAATGAGCAGTTCACCCTGCAGGTGTATCTTTTTCTTAGTAAACACAAAAGACACCCTGTATATATGAAGAGATTATATCAAGTCCCATTCAATTGGATGTGAGGAGCAAAATAGAAAGTTGAGAGGTAATCTGGGCCCCCACACCACATCTACAGTTCTTGACCTTCCCTCCTACAGACCTCACTCAACTCAGAGTCTCTGCTCTCACAACAGAGGGAAGGAGCAGAGCTGTTGTGCATACCTATGGACACCTGCCCAGTTCAGAGGTGAGAGGTGAGTGGCAACGGGAGATAGTTGAAAAGAGCTGTGTGATGGGACCACCTCTGAGAATACCTGTTTCTTTTTCATATGTTAAAAAATGAGAGGTTGAAGTCAACTTGGAAGAACCTGTGTGTTGAGCAATGGGAATGGGCTAAAGTACTAAAGATAATTTCTGCCTAATTTGTAGGCTTCTCCAGAGCTGGATATAACTTTCCCACTTGCTCATCATCTCTAGGTCCACACCACAACTCTCAGTCTCACATCTTTACTAAAAACCAGATACCCTGCTTGGAGATTTCTGTGACCCCATAGATCCATCTTCTCAGGAACCTGGAGCTACCCTCAGGTGATAGGAGGATGCCCCACACCTTTCTCCTCATGGCTGAATACAGCCCCTTAACTCCCAGCTGGTGTGGAGGAGATGCAGAGTCTAGCCCCAAAGAAGCACCCCTCAACTGGGATGAGTCTCATTCTTTGGTCCTGTGAACTTGCTCCATTAGAATGAAGGAGCTCTTATGGGGGGTTCTGGTAACGAAGAGCATACTTTTCCAGCCTCAGGCACCAGCCAGCTTGCCTGTGAATTTTGCATTTTAAGCACCTGAGATCTCAGCTTAATTAAGAGCATCACTGCTCCCAGAGAGATCTGGTGACAGAAAAGTAGGCAAGCAAAAAAGAAGGAAACACAATTCACCTCAGCAAACTAGTTCCATTCCTTCAAGTAAGCATTTAAGGAGAAGTGGATCCTTCTTAGCAGGATACAGGTGGTGCTGAGGGAGTGGGGCAGGGCAAAGGAGGGAGCCAGGAATAGGGAGGGTATAGCCTGGCCTGGGACCAGACACATAGTTAGGCAGCCAGAGGTCAGCTTTATGACAACCGAGCATGTAACAGTCCGTCTCTTCCCAAGTGCAGAGGACACAGGTGGAGGGGCCAAAGAAGGGGAGCTCGTCCTAAAATTAAGTGTGATGTTGCTGAGACAATTAAATGTGAGGGCCTGGGAAGTGCTGAGTGTGGATCTGGCATATGGAATCATTAGTAGCTGCTACAGTTAGTATGTGGCCCTTGGACTCACCCCACTCATCTCCAGGGCCCCTAGAGGAGACCTTCAAGAGGGACTGTGCTTGTGGCTAGCAAGAACTTTGCCTTATCTTCTGGGAAAAGGTGGAACCAGCCCCTTCCCTCCTAGAAAAGCTAATCCCAGGAAAATTCACAGAAACGGTTGAGCTGAGTCACAATTTGTCCCTTCTCTCTGACAGCTGACTTCTGACACCAGAAAGTTTGGAGCACTTAGAAATGCAAAAGACCTAGCTGAAAGCTACCTGTTTGGAAGCCACAACTCTGCTTTCTCCCTCCTGCATCATCTCCCAGACCTGTGGAAATACATACACATCCAGAATACATGCTTCTCAGTTAACTAAATGACACTTTACTCAACAGGAACTGAGTTGGGCTCACCTGGAGCTAAAAAGTAGAAAAGAGGGAGGAGGAGGAAGAGACAATGCTTTACTGGAAAGGCAGGAGCAAGGTAGGTGATGATGAAGCTGAGTGTTGGAGATAGCCCACTTGGACCTGAACCCCAATCTCACCACTCTAACCATGGGGCTTTGAACAGATTGTTAATGTCATTTGTCCAATGAGAATAAGAGAACATGCAAGATAGGGTTTTAAATGAGCTAACATACATAAAGTGCACAGTTCACACATGTTCTCTATATTATAATCTCTATAATTACTAGCCATTAATCCATAAAAACACTGTAAAACAGATGCTATGATTATCTTCCTCCCTTTACAGATGAGGAAACGGAGGCACAGGGCCCAAAGTTGCACACCTAGTAAATGGCAGACCTGGAAATTGAACCAGAGTCTGTGATACCCCCTGAACTATGTTATCTCTTAAGCACTAGAAGTTGCAAGTGGGGCAAAGGGTTTCTTGTTCCACATCGCAAAATTAAAAATTAATGATTTCTCATCAGGTACTAGAATTTTATATGTTCTTTTATTTCTTAGTATGAAACTCTACCCAGGTAAAGCAAGCCATTTTCCTAAGTGCTGACCCTGCTGGCCCCCAGGGCCATTATCTCCTCCTGAGTCTGCATATTAAACTGCAATTCCTAGCTCCCCACCCCAAACCTATTAAATCAGATTTGCTGGAGCAGAGCCCAGGAGTCTGCATTTTTAACAAACTCCCTCACACAACCATCCTACCCTCCCCCCTATAACTCTCATGCACCCCAAGGTTGGGAACCAGGGCTACAGATTCTCTTTCCAATTCTGTTTTTGTTTTTTATATATATATATCCTTATTAGATACCTGACATGTTCTGAGTTTCAAAACATGAAATGAGTTTGAATCAAATTCAAAGCAGAAAAAAAAAAAGGCACCGCTTCACTTGTCTTTTACAAATAACACAGTCTCGTGTAAAAGTGCCGAGTCTGTGGAAGGTACAGGATGAACAGAAGTCCCATTGCTACCATTTATCCAGACCGTTTCCATTAGGAAAGGAAACATTAACTTCATAATTATCCCCACATCTCCAGGTCTGTGGTGGTTCTTTTAATCACTTGTTTAGGATGAAAAAGTTAACTCTTTCCTACTGCATTCGTGGTTCCCAGTTACACAGAAGCAAAAAGGACTCATCGTCATGATAATAGGAGCTGCCCTGGTGACCTATGATCTGCAGGTATGGTGTGTTCACTCTGGAGGTCAACCCTTCAGAGGGAACACACCTGCCAGATACAAATTCTTCCTTCCTCCTTCATGAGTCTGTCACTACAGAGAGCTTTTAAATTTCTTCTAGTACATAATGTTATTCTAAATAAAAATGTGTTGTTTAAATCGCTCAAAAGGTAACTGACCCATGAGCTACCAAGTCCCATGACCACCACAAAAGTTCACAATTCAGTCATATAACTGGACTCTGAGACATTCAGCGACTACATGTTTAGAGTATAGTCTTGTTCTAACAACACCAAAAAAAATAATAATTCCAAAGGTCTGTGCTCAGTGTTTTCTATAATTAACTTACACAGTGAAAAGTACCAGGAAGAAGGGAGAAAGCCATTCGCCTTTGAAAAATAACAATGAGTTCACAGCAAGTTTGCTCTGATGAAATCTATAGTATGCAATTTACCAGTGCATGGTCCTTCCCCTTGGTGTTCCTAGCCCCCAACCAACTTGCATGTGACACCCCTCCAGCTGCCCTGCCCTTTGCCGGCAAACTGGCAGATACATAAATAATACCTTCAGTCTGCTAGAAGTTCTGTGGTATTTTCTTCCAATACAGCACTTACGGGATTTTAACAGAGGACTGGGTGGGGGCGGGGGGCGGGGAGCAGGGAGAGGATGGTGGAATTACTTCAGGTTAAAAATGAAGAGAAGCATTATGTGCAGCTGGCCATTTCCAATTAACCACCAGCTCCTTTGGTTAGCAACGGTCTGAGCCTGCAGCATTTGGGTTGTTTTTCCCCTGAGCTATTATGATTTTCATTAGTTCAAATAAAAATCTGCAAGCAAGCTGCTAATAAAGATAGTAAATTTGCTTCTTTACCAGCCTGATGGTGGAGCGTTTTTGGCTTATTATCGTATTTAATTGTCTAAGGAAACTAAGTGTTTTGGCTCATTTGTTGAAGTTTATAATACTTGGATCATTTTCTTTGCTTACAGAGCAGGCTAGAACATTTCAGCATTGAATAATGTGTAGTTTATCTATGAAGGACAGTCTTTTGAATATGCATTTTGACTATGGTGGAAAATTTATTCTTTCAAAATCTCATTAGTTTATATTGGAATGTCCTTTAAATGGAAATCAATACAGTATTCTATAAGCAGTAGTGTTTCTGTATATATGGAGAGGAGATACCCAACTCATTGGATCAGGAACCTACTTTGCCCTAGAAATATATACTTTGCAGACAATACTGTGGCAGGGCTAATAATAATAGAGAGGGGGAGCCTGGGTGACTCAGTTGGTTAAGTCTTTGACTCTTGATTTCGGCTCAGGTCATGATCTCACAATCAAGCTCCTCATGGAGCTCAATGCTGAGCATGGACCCTGCTTGGGTCTGTCATGCTCGCGCACTCTCTCTCTCTCTCTCTCTGACCCTCCCCAACTTACCCTCTGTCTCTCTTTCTCTAAACATTTTTTTAAAAAAATAACAGGGAGGGGCACCTAGGTGGCTCAGTCAGTTAAGTGTCCAACTCTTGATTTCAGCTCAGGTCATGATCTCACAGTTCGTGAGTTCAAGCCCCACATCGGCTCTGCACTGACATCTCTCTCTGCCCCTCCCCTGCTCACTCACTCACTCTCTCTTTCTCTCTAAAAAATAAATAAATAAAAATTTTAAAAAATAACAAGGAGGAGAAGGAAAAGAAAGAAGTAACAGAACAGAAAGAAATGAACGAACTGGACTTTCCAGTTCCTCAGATCTGGGTTGAAATTAAGTGCTGCTACTACCAGCTCTTCATTTTCCTTATCTGTAAAGTGGATACTATTTCCCAAGGTTGTTGAAAGAATTAAATGTGCTCCTGTACATAAGGCTTCTGACCTATCACAGAGCTCCAATGAAATTAGTGCAAGCCAGAACTAGGGTGGCCAGGTAAGATACAGGACACCAGGTGTATCAGTTTCCTGTTGCTGCTGTAAAAACTTACCACAAAGTTAGTGACTTAAACCAACATAAATAACATTATCATACAATTCTGGAGGTTAGAAATCTAAAATGGAACTTCAGGGCTGTATTTACTCTGGAAACTCCAGGAAAGGACCTGTTTCCTTGACGTTCTGTTTTGTTTTTAGCTACCAGAAGACTCCTACATTCCTTGGCTCTTGGCTTCTTCCCCTATCTTTAAAGCCAGTAGCATAGCATCTTCTCTGTTCTTTGAACTCTGCTTCTATCCTTTTATCTTCTCCCTAAGAAGGACCCTGGTAATTATCTGATCAACCAAGGTAATTTAAGATAATTTCATTTCTAGGTTCTTAATGTATTCATATCTGCAAAGTCCCTTCTGCCATATAAGGTAACATACTGACCTATTCTGGGGAATGAGGCTTAAACAACTGTGGAGGCCACTGTTCAGCCTACCACAGTTCACCCTCTGGCCTCCAAAGGTTTATATCCATCTCTTATGCAAAATACATTCACTCATCCCAGTATCTCCAGAAGTCTCAAGTTATTACAGCACCAATGCAATTTCAAAGTCTATCATCCACCCAAAAGTCCTAAATCTCACTTTAAATTGTATATGGGTCATAAGTCCCAGTATGACCCATTTAAGGCAAAATTTCTATCTGTGGACCTGTGAAAATAAAAAACAAGTTATGTGATTCTAAAACACAATGATAGGACAGAATAAGACAACAGTTATAGTCATTCCCTTTCAAAAGCAAGAGTGAGGGATGGATTGAAAAAAAGAATCATTGGTTCTAAGCAATGCTGAGATCCAACTGGGAAAAAATCATTAGGTTTTAAGAGCTGGGAATAATCCTCTGTGGTTCTCATCTTTACCCTCTGGGCCTTCACTTCCAGCCTCTGAACTTGAGGCTCTCCCTTCTGGACAAGCAGGCAGTATTTCTGATGATATGACATCCTCAAGAACACTGTGAGTATGCCATGTATGTATCAGGAATTCATTCTGTTAAACCAAAGGCTGCTCCACAGATCCTCCCAGATCACTTCATCTCTATTTTGACTTCTCCAGAGATGACTGAAAGGATCCATCAAATGAGTCAAATGCATAATCTCTTCAAAGAGACTTCTTGAAGGTTGAATATTTGGAACTTCTGATCCTTCCAAGGAATTAGTGAAAGGTTGCTGAGACACACCCTTGGCTTTCTCTCAATAGGATGCTTTCCTGACAGTCAACTCCGAACTACATCTTTTTTTTTTTTTTTCCTAACTACATCTTTGCAATATGGATAGACTAAGAATTTCCTAAATCAGGTCATTGTTCTATTTTGCTTAGAGTTCTTCCCTTAATCTCTTTCCTCTTACATTTTACTATAAGCAGCAAGAAGAACCTGGATATACGTTCAAGACTTAGAGATTTCCTCAGTGAAATAACTATCACTTATAATTCCACTTTCCATAAAAACAATGGGACACAGCTTAGCTAATTGTCTTTCAGTATGTAACAAGGATCCCTTTTACTTTAGTTTCCAATAACACCCAGCTAAATTCAAATTTCACATAAAAAATTATTAACATTTGGGGTGCCTGGGTGGCTCAGTCAGTAAAGCATCTGACTTTGGCTCAGGTCAGGATCTCATAGTTTGTGGATTTGAGACCCATATTGGGCTCTGTGCTGACAGTTCAGAGCCTGGAGCCCACTTTGTTTTGGATTCTGTGTCTCCTTCTCTCTGCCCCTCCCTGCTCACTCTGTCTCTCAAAAATAAACATTAAAAAAACTTAACATCTATGATAAGTATGTCCCAAATATTACACGGGACACACTTAAACTAAAAAGATATTCTTGTTGATCTGAAATTCAAGTTTAACTGGGCATCCTGAATTTTTATTTGCTAAATTTCATAGTTGTCATGGAGGGTTATGAAAGAGTAGGATACAGAATGAGGAAATGCTAAAAATGAAGAAAACAGAAGAAATGCACAACATAAGGCTAGGTCTGGGAGGGCAGACCTTATTAAGAAGCTACGTAGGAGGCCTTGAACAGACAAGGAGGCAACTCCAAAGGTTCAGAGATGGTGAGGTATGGTGGGGAGGGGGATGCATCCTAAAAGAGCTAGAGGCACTGAAAATGAACACCTCACCTCTTTATTTAGCTAAGGCTCATGCCTGCCAAGAAAATCTCATTTTAGCAACACTTATCTCTAGAGGAAAAAAAGTATTCTTCATCCTTCCTATGGCCACACACACACACACACACAGCATGTGTGCAAGCTGGAGTACATCTAGGTGCATGGCAGCACCATGATGATTTTGGTCACTTATTAACAGTAACTTCTTCCTCAGTGGGAAGCCAACACTCTTTGTGCTCCAAATATATAGACCACAGAGAACTTATTCTCAATTAATTTGCTATCAGGAATGTAAGTATGGGTCAGGTTATCACACACACCATATATATACATATATGCACATACACACTACACACACACGTCACCCAATTTATAGGTAACTCTTCCAAAGCAAAGGGAATTTAAAGTATATCAATGGTATCTCCTGTACTTGTTTGCTTCACTGCCCTTCCAACCCCCCACTTTAAGCAGGAGAATCTTTCAATCAGTAATATTGAAATTTCCCCACTACTGGAAAAGAAGTCAGAAGGAAGATCACTTAGCTTTGGGCAACTTTATAGCTATTGCAGGTAGGAACTACCTTTGCTCAAGTGGTCTTCAAGGTAGAAATTGAACATGAGTTGGAATCGGAAAACATGGTTGCTTCCTCTGATTTCTCCTGAATGCAGCTTTCCAGAGAAGATCTTTCTTAACAATAACATCACTTCTTTAGTTTTTTTGTGTGTCAAGAGGACTTCTTAGCACTTTACATATATTAAATCTCAACAGAACCCAGTAAGGAAAATACTAGTATCATCCTTAGTTTATTAATGAGACTACTGAGGCACAGAGATTAAGTAACATGCCCACAGTCACAGTTATAAATGGCAATCTGGATGCAGAATCTAAGCTCCTCCCCACCTCTCTGCACCCTGCCTCTTCCACTATTTCAAATGAATTCCTAACATACCAGGCACACCTATAACCAAACACTAATGACAAGACTCATCCAGCATAGGTAAATAGAAAGAACTCTAATTTATATGGGAGGACCTCAGTTCAAGCACTCTCACTGACTTAATACCATGGAAAAATTCCTCAGTTCATCATTGTAAACACTTTTAAAAATAAAGACCAAAGTCAAAAAAGGAATGAAGCATCCATAATGACAATCAATACATTCTGTCTCTTCAATGAATATACAAATAATTTCTTCAAAATTAATAATGTCTAATATTTTAAAAAGTATGGCTAACTAGGCAACGTTATCCACTGCTGATCCAAATGCTGGCAAAATGGATTCTGTTTTTGCAAAGCACTTGGTCAGAATGATTCAAAAACATTTTCATACCCTTTGATCCAATAATTCTAATTGTCAGACTGTCCTAAAAAACTATCTTAAGGATAAGCTTTAGATTCCCGGAGGAAGATGGCGGCGTAGGAGGACGCTGGGCTCACCGCGCGTCCTGCTGATCACTTAGATTCCACCTACACCTGCCTAAACAACCCAGAAAACCACCAGAGGATTACCAGAACGGAGTCGCCGGACCCAAGCGCAGACGAGAGGCCCACGGAAGAGGGTAGGAAGGGCGGAGAGGCGGTGCGCGCTCCACGGACTGGCGGGAGGGAGCCGGGGCGGAGGGGCGGCTCGCCGGCCAAGCAGAGCCCCCGAGTCTGGCTTGCAAAAAGCGGAGGGGCCTGACGGACTGTGTTCCGACAGCAAGCGCGACTTAGCGTCTGGGAGGTCATAAGTTAACAGCTCTGCTCAGAAAGCGGGAAGGCTGGAGGACAAAGGGAAGGAGAGCTGCTGAGCCCCCGGACGACAGAGCTCAGTTTGGTGGGGAACAAAGGCGCTCGCCAGCGCCATCTTCCCCGCCCATCCCCCAGCCAAAATCCCAAAGAGAACCAGTTCCTGCCAGGGAACTTGCTCGCTCCGCGCAAACACCCAACTCTGCGCTTCTGCGGAGCCAAACCTCCGGCAGCGGATCTGACTCCCTCCTGCTGCCACAGGGCCCCTCCTGAAGTGGATCACCTAAGGAGAAGCAAGCTAAGCCTGCCCCTCCTGCCCCTGTGCACCTTGCCTACCCACCCCAGCTAAGACGCCAGATCCCCAGCATCACAAGCCTGGCAGTGTGCAAGTAGCCCAGACAGACCACCCCACCCCACAGTGAATCCCGCCCCTAGGAGAGGGGAAGAGAAGGCACGCACCAGTCTGACTGTGGCCCCAGCGGTGGGCTGGGAGCAGACATCAGGTCTGACTGCGGCTCCGCCCACCAACTCCAGTTATACACCACAGCACAGGGGAAGTGCCCTGCAGGTCCTCACCACGCCAGGGACTATCCAAAATGACCAAGCGGAAGAATTCCCCTCAGAAGAATCTCCAGGAAATAACAACAGCTAATGAGCTGATCAAAAAGGACTTAAATAATATAACAGAAAGTGAATTTAGAATAATAGTCATAAAATTAATCGCTGGGCTTGAAAACAGTATAGCTGACAGCAGAGAATCTCTTGCTACAGAGATCAAGGGACTAAGGAACAGTCACGAGGAGCTGAAAAACGCTTTAAACGAAATGCATAACAAAATGGAAACCACCACGGCTCGGATTGAAGAGGCAGAGGAGAGAATAGGTGAACTAGAAGATAAAGTTATGGAAAAAGAGGAAGCTGAGAAAAAGAGGGATAAAAAAATCCAGGAATATGAGGGGAAAATTAGAGAACTAAGTGATACACTAAAAAGAAATAATATACGCATCATTGGTATCCCAGAGGAGGAAGAGAGAGGGAAAGGTGCTGAAGGGGTACTTGAAGAAATAATAGCTGAGAACTTCCCTGAACTAGGGAAGGAAAAAGGCATTGAAATCCAAGAGGCACAGAGAACTCCCTTCAGACGTAACTTGAATCGATCTTCTGCACGACATATCATAGTGAAACTGGCAAAATACAAGGATAAAGAGAAAATTCTGAAAGCAGCAAGGGGTAAACGTGCCCTCACATATAAAGGGAGACCTATAAGACTGGTGACTGATCTGTCTTTTGAAACTTGGCAGGCCAGAAAGAATTGGCACGAGATTTTCAGTGTGCTAGACAGAAAAAATATGCAGCCGAGAATCCTTTATCCAGCAAGTCTGTCATTTAGAATCGAAGGAGAGATAAAGGTCTTCCCAAATAAACAAAAACTGAAGGAATTTGTCACCACTAAACCAGCCCTCCAAGAGATCCTAAGGGGGACCCTGTGAGACAAAGTACCAGAGACATCACTACAAGCATAAAACATACAGACATCACAATGACTCTAAACCCATATCTTTCTATAATAACACTGAATGTAAATGGACTAAATGCGCCAACCAAAAGACATAGGGTATCAGAATGGATAAAAAAACAAGACCCATCTATTTGCTGTCTACAAGAGACTCATTTTAGACCTGAGGACACCTTTAGATTGAGAGTGAGGGGATGGAGAACTATTTATCATGCTACTGGAAGCCAAAAGAAAGCTGGAGTAGCCATACTTATATCAGACAAACTAGACTTTAAATTAAAGGCTGTAACAAGAGATGAAGAAGGACATTATATAATAGTGACAGGGTCTATCCATCAGGAAGAGCTAACAATTATAAATGTCTATGCGCCGAATACCGGAGCGCCCAAATATATAAAACAATTACTCATAAACACAAGCAACCTTATTGATAAGAATGTGGTAATTGCAGGGGACTTTAACACCCCACTTACAGAAATGGATAGATCATCTAGACACACGATCAATAAAGAAACAAGGGCCCTGAATGAGACATTGGATCAGATGGACTTGACAGATATATTTAGAACTCTGCATCCCAAAGCAACAGAATATACTTTCTTCTCGAGTGCACATGGAACATTCTCCAAGATAGATCATATACTGGGTCACAAAACAGCCCTTCATAAGTTTACAAGAATTGAAATCATACCATGCATACTTTCAGACCACAACGCTATGAAGCTTGAAATCAACCACAGAAAAAAGTCTGGAAAACCTCCAAAAGCATGGAGGTTAAAGAACACCCTACTCACGAATGAGTGGGTCAACCAGGCAATTAGAGAAGAAATTAAAAAATATATGGAAACAAACGAAAATGAAAATACAACAATCCAAACGCTTTGGGACGCAGCAAAGGCAGTCCTGAGAGGAAAATACATTGCAATCCAGGCCTATCTCCAGAAACAAGAAAAATCCCAAATACAAAATCTAACAGCACACCTAAAGGAAATAGAAGCAGAACAGCAAAGGCAGCCTAAACCCAGCAGAAGAAGAGAAATAATAAAGATCAGAGCAGAAATAAACAATATAGAATCTAAAAAAACTGTAGAGCAGATCAATGAAACCAAGAGTTGGTTTTTTGAAAAAATAAACAAAATTGACAAACCTCTAGCCAGGCTTCTCAAAAAGAAAAGGGAGATGACCCAAATAGATAAAATCATGAATGAAAATGGAATGATTACAACCAATCCCTCAGAGATACAAACAATTATCAGGGAATACTATGAAAAATTATATGCCAACAAATTGGACAACCTGGAAGAAATGGACAAATTCCTGAACACCCACACTCTTCCAAAACTCAATCAGGAGGAAATAGAAAGCTTGAACAGACCCATCACCAGCGAAGAAATTGAATCGGTTATCAAAAATCTCCCAACAAATAAGAGTCCAGGACCAGATGGCTTCCCAGGGGAGTTCTACCAGACATTTAAAGCAGAGATAATACCTATCCTTCTCAAGCTATTCCAAGAAATAGAAAGGGAAGGAAAACTTCCAGACTCATTCTATGAAGCCAGTATTACTTTGATTCCTAAACCAGACAGAGACCCAGTAAAAAAAGAGAACTACAGGCCAATATCCCTGATGAATATGGATGCCAAAATTCTCAATAAGATACTAGCAAATCGAATTCAACGGCATATAAAAAGAATTATTCACCATGATCAAGTGGGATTCATTCCTGGGATGCAGGGCTGGTTCAACATTCGCAAATCAATCAACGTGATACATCACATTAACAAAAAAAAAGAGAAGAACCATATGATCCTGTCAATCGATGCAGAAAAGGCCTTTGACAAAATCCAGCACCCTTTCTTAATAAAAACTCTTGAGAAAGTCGGGATAGAAGGAACATACTTAAAGATCATAAAAGCCATTTATGAAAAGCCCACAGCTAACATCATCCTCAACGGGGAAAAACTGAGAGCTTTTTCCCTGAGATCAGGAACACGACAGGGATGCCCACTCTCACCGCTGTTGTTTAACATAGTGCTGGAAGTTCTAGCATCAGCAATCAGACAACAGAAGGAAATCAAAGGCGTCAAAATTGGCAAAGATGAAGTCAAGCTTTCGCTCTTTGCAGATGACATGATATTATACATGGAAAATCCGATAGACTCCACCAAAAGTCTGCTAGAACTGATACATGAATTCAGCAAAGTTGCAGGATACAAAATCAATGTACAGAAATCAGTTGCATTCTTATACACTAACAATGAAGCAACAGAAAGACAAATAAAGAAACTGATCCCATTCACAATTGCACCAAGAAGCATAAAATACCTAGGAATCAATCTAACCAAAGATGTAAAGGATCTGTATGCTGAAAACTATAGAAAGCTTATGAAGGTAATTGAAGAAGATTTAAAGAAATGGAAAGACATTCCCTGCTCATGGATTGGAAGAATAAATATTGTCAAAATGTCAATACTACCCAAAGCTATCTACACATTCAATGCAATCCCAATCAAAATTGCACCAGCATTCTTCTCGAAACTAGAACAAGCAATCCTAAAATTCATATGGAACCACAAAAGGCCCCGAATAGCCAAAGTAATTTTGAAGAAGAAGACCAAAGCAGGAGGCATCACAATCCCAGACTTTAGCCTCTACTACAAAGCTGTCATCATCAAGACAGCATGGTATTGGCACCAAAACAGACACATAGACCAATGGAATAGAATAGAAACCCCAGAACTAGACCCACAAACGTACGGCCAACTCATCTTTGACAAAGCAGGAAAGAACATCCAATGGAAAAAAGACAGTCTCTTTAACAAATGGTGCTGGGAGAACTGGACAGCAACATGCAGAAGGTTGAAACTAGACCACTTTCTCACACCATTCACAAAAATAAACTCAAAATGGATAAAGGACCTGAATGTGAGACAGGAAACCATCAAAACCTTAGAGGAGAAAGCAGGAAAAGACCTCTCTGACCTCAGCCGTAGCAATCTCTTCCTCGACACATCCCCAAAGGCAAGGGAATTAAAAGCAAAAGTGAATTCCTGGGACCTTATGAAGATAAAAAGCTTCTGCACAGCAAAGGAAACAACCAACAAAACTAAAAGGCAACCAACGGAATGGGAAAAGATATTTGCAAATGACATATCGGACAAAGGGCTAGTATCCAAAATCTATCAAGAGCTCACCAAACTCCACACCCGAAAAGCAAATAACCCAGTGAAGAAATGGGCAGAAAACATGAATAGACACTTCTCTAAAGAAGACATCCAGATGGCCAACAGGCACATGAAAAGATGTTCAGCGTCGCTCCTTATCAGGGAAATACAAATCAAAACCACACTCAGATATCACCTCACGCCAGTCAGAGTGGCCAAAATGAACAAATCAGGAGACTATAGATGCTGGAGAGGATGTGGAGAAACGGGAACCCTCTTGCACTGTTGGTGGGAATGCAAATTGGTGCAGCCGCTCTGGAAAGCAGTGTGGAGGTTCCTCAGAAAATTAAAAATAGACCTACCCTATGACCCAGCAATAGCACTGCTAGGAATTTATCCAAGGGACACAGGAGTACTGATGCATAGGGGCACTTGTACCCCAATGTTCATAGCAGCACTCTCAACAATAGCCAAATTATGGAAAGAGCCTAAATGTCCATCAACTGATGAATGGATAAAGAAATTGTGGTTTATATACACAATGGAGTACTACGTGGCAATGAGAAAAAATGAAATATGGCCTTTTGTAGCAACGTGGATGGAACTGGAGAGTGTGATGCTAAGTGAAATAAGCCATACAGAGAAAGACAGATACCATATGGTTTCACTCTTATGTGGATCCTGAGAAACTTAAGAGAAACCCATGGGGGAGGGGAACAAAACAAAACAAAAAAAAAAAAAAAAAAAAAGAGGTTAGAGCGGGAGAGAGCCAAAGCATAAGAGACTGTTGAGAACTGAGAACAAACTAAGGGTTGATGGGGGGTGGGAGGGAGGAGAGGGTGGGTGATGGGTACTGAGGAGGGCACCTTTTGGGATGAGCACTGGGTGTTGTATGGAAACCAATGTGACAATAAATTTCATATATAAATAAAAAAAAAAAAAAAAAAAAAAAAAATAAAAATTGAATATAAAAATAAAAAAAAAAAAAAAAAAGGATAAGCTTTATAGATAAAGATGTTGATCAAAGCATTATTACGTGCATTGTATATACAATCAAACTATGTATATAATTATAATACTGTATATTTAAAAATTATGAGTTCTAATAATACTTTAAAAACTGGTCTTTTGCTTAACATCATTCCTTGTCATTCTCAATATCACTGAAGGCCAGAGATCATCCCAGGAAGGTAGTGATGAACTGGCAACCAGGACTTCAGGTTGAAGAAATTACTTTGTTGTTCTCTTCTTTCATGAGAAAGACAAATTACAGGAAAACAAGATCCAGCAAGGAAATCTGTTTTCAAAGGAATCTCTTGCAGAGAGCATCCTGGAGTCACTTACTTCATCCCAATCTCCTACTTTGCCTTCATCTTTGTCTTGGTATCCAAGAGCCTTTAGGGTCAGAGTGATAACAGAGAGCAAGTCTGCAAGATCCACCCTCATCAAAGGAACATGGCATTCTATATCCAGGTAGCAAACCAAGTCAGTGTTACAAACATTTCCAATATCCACCAACAACTTTTTATTTTTTTTTAAAAAAAATTTTTTTTTTCCAACGTTTATTTATTTTTGGGACAGAGAGAGACAGAGCATGAACGGGGGAGGGGCAGAGAGAGAGGGAGACACAGAATCGGAAACAGTCTCCAGGCTCTGAGCCATCAGCCCAGAGCCTGACGCAGGGCTTGAACTCACGGACCGCGAGATCGTGACCTGGCTGAAGTCGGACGCTTAACCGACTGCGCCACCCAGGCGCCCCATCTTTTTAAAAGGTGTTTCTGTTCAGAGTACTGAGACACTCTTTCTGAACTGTTCAGATTTCTTCTAAATGCTTAGTAATATTCAGAGAAGAGAAACAGCTGTAATTAGAATTCCACACTTTAGATTTAAATCTATAAATTCATATCTGCATCATACCCTTGTCAGTTTACATGTACAAAGTACATAACAAAGGGGTAGGATGTATCCAACATCCTACACCTGACAGATGTACATCCCAATCACCTGACATATGATCATATGATTAGCCCTTCAAAAAAGGGTTAGATCTTATGCAGGCAGAAGAACACTGTAAGGGATTATGCTCTCTCAGTCCTTCCCTGAGCATCTGAATACTGGCTGCACATATCACTTGATCCACTAAACTTAAGTTAATGATCCTGGAATGAGTACTCATATTCTAAGCTTAGTAACAGAAAAAAAAAAAAAAATTCCTGCCAATTATGGATTCTACCTTGTAAAATGTATCACATGCACTTTTCTAAGCCATGAATTTGTTTATTCTGACACACACACACACACACACACTATGTGGGTCATTGTGAAATTTAATTGGAGTCCTTCTCACCAAGTAACTGGTAAAACCCCTCATCAACCATGAATCAAAATTGTCTCCACCCAGACCCCATCCAAATCTTTTCTTCCCCTCTCATCTTAGTTTTACTTCTCTGCTTCCCTCTCACTTCTGCCTTCCAATTCTGATTGGAACTGGAAAGGCTTATTCCTTCCATGAAGACTTTTACATAAATTTAAATCAACTCCCCTTCCCCACGTCTACAGTTACTCAAAGGATTTAATGTAATTTCAGAGCTTCCACTGACACACATCTGCTATTCTCGTCACTGCTAATTCAAGGTTCCTTCTATCCCAGTGTATGTTCCATAAATGGCCTGTTGCCACCTGTTATCTAAGATTATTCTCATCACCACCACTATACCATGATGTCAGGAGTTTACCATGTAACTACTTCAAACCCATTCTTCCTTGACTTAGAATTGTCCTTAGTTTCAGTGACGTGTTGGGTTTCCTGAATAAAATTTCATCAGCCTTATTCTCCATGTAAAACATAACTAAGACCACTTCTAAAGCAGCCCCATATGTACGGTGTGTCTAGTAAGAATTTTCTCTGTCATGGGAAACATAAAGAAAAAATAGAAAAGCTGGAAAACTCCAACCAAAGTTAGAACACATCTGGCACAGAATTTACCCTGTGTTTACTCACAAAGGATGGATGACTGCTTGCAAATTATTTGGTCTCTGATAGGATGCAGAAAACAATGAACAAATTTGAGGAACCCAGCTTAGAAGGTTGATTTACTAATCAGTGGTATGGATATCTGGATTAGTAGATCACCTTTAATAATTATCATGAAGCCAACATGCAAACATGCTGAAGACTTAGAAATCTTTTCAGAGAATAAAATAGTAATCATATTAATAAATACCACTTAATTTCTTTTCCCATAGATCACTTTCACAAAAACCATGCAAAATGAGTCACTTACTCATTTAACAAATATTTACTGGACTCCTACTATGTACCAATCACTCAGCTAAGACCCAGGTTGCAAAGGTGACACAGACCTTGATGAGGAGAACAGACTGTACCATAAAAGATGTTCATGTGAGTTGCAGAAGAAAGTGAAAAACTTTCAGGGGAGATGGAGGGCTTCTTGAGGAGGCAGCATGAGGATGAGGAAACTACTGCAGAAGTCCAAGCACTGAGTGACTGGAAGCAGAATGAAGCTTGGTGTCCCATCAGCAGTGTGAACCAAGAGTTCATGGTGGCCAACTGGATGTAAAGAAGAAGGGCAGGAAACTCTTGGCCTGCCAAGAGGATGTCCCAATGCCAGTGTCCCAGATAGGGCCTATTTGAACAAATTCGGGGGTAGAAGAAATGAGTCCATCCTCATCTTACATATAAGGAAACTGAGTCTCAAATGGCTAAAGATGGAATTAAAGATCACACTAGTGGTTAATAGCTAAGCCCGAGTTCAAGTATATTTTGGCTGCTGCCAAATTTATGCTCTTTCCATTGACCTACCTGCTTTGTTACTTCTTTGTAGGAAAACTCGATGGGTAGCAGTTTAATTTTGTTGGAGAGACAGTAGGGATATTTATGAAAAGCAAACTTAGTTTCCTTTCTGTCCCTGTGCTCGCCAGAAAAGGTACCAAGCCTGTAACTATTTTTCCTCTCCCACCACTCCTTCACCCCTTTTGTGCTGCTTTTTCTATTAGATTCCCTACAGAACACAGAGCCCTGAGAAGGAAAGGCATTAGAAGGCTCTCACAGAGCTCAGGATGATCACCATTATCTGCAAACTACATATATACACTTGTGTATACTGCCCAATTTTAAAGGCTTGATAAAGTTGGGGATTTGTGCTGTTCCTTTCATGGCACCCAGAGGCAGATGCAGGTTGTAAACTCAGCACTAAAGACAGCGCACATTTGCTGACAGAACTTACTTATGAACTTTACATACTGAATGGATAACTAAATTTAGATTTTAAATCAATTGACTTTTCCAGAAGGCTGGAAATGTTGACTGCATGAAAAAAGAGGTATCCCTTTTTTCACCCATTTAAAAAAAATTGTTATAACCCTTTGTACTTAGCTGGAAGATGGTAATGCACAAATTTTGAACCATGCTATAATTTCTGTATTGAATTTCAAATTGAAATATGACACTAAAGGGTAAAATTGCTCAGAATTATAAAATCTCCCTTCTTCACCTAATATCTATTTGTGTAAATTATATATATTGAACTCCTTTGTTGATTTAGAGACTGTCTCAGGGAGCCTGGGTGGCTCAGTCAGTTGAACGTCCAACTTCAGCTCAGGTCATGATCTCATGATTCATGAGTTCAAGCCCTGCATTGGGCTCTGTACTGACAGCTCTGAGCCTGGAGCTTGCTTTGGATTCTGTGTCTCCCTCTCTCTCTGCCCACCCCCTGTTCACACTCTGTCTCTCTCAAAAACAAGTAAACATCAAAAAAATTAAAAAAAAAAAAAAAGAGGATGTCGAAAAGAGTTAGTTGTACAAAACTTCAAAATTTTACTATTCTCTTAAAGAATTCTTTGAAGTCACTATGGCAACCTCTTAATAAACTAATTATATAGGAATAAATTATTGCATTCATCCCTGTAAGTTTTTTTTTTTTTTTAATTTTTTTTTTTCAACGTTTATTTATTTTTGGGACAGAGAGAGACAGAGCATGAACGGGGGAGGGGCAGAGAGAGAGGGAGACACAGAATCGGAAACAGGCTCCAGGCTCTGAGCCATCAGCCCAGAGCCTGACGCGGGGCTCGAACTCACAGACCGCGAGATCGTGACCTGGCTGAAGTCGGACGCTTAACCGACTGCGCCACCCAGGCGCCCCCATCCCTGTAAGTTTTAACACAGTTCACTTATGTCAACACACTGCAAAGATTAATATTTTTAGTCACCTAATACTGACTAATACAAATTGTTCATTGAAAATGCACTATACAGAAAATTCCCCAAAGAGAACTACAAAATATTTTATCAAGAAACCGACTCATCTCAAGAAAGTTCTTAATAATTAACAAAAGGAAAGTCTTCTAATAAAATAAAAAAAAAATGGCAGTATAACACTTCCTGGTTCATCTAACTGTAGATGACTCCAAAAGCTAATATGAGGAGTCATCTCAAGATGAAAGACCACAAAACATCACCATCAGACCTAAGAGTGAAAATGTGACTTGTTCTGTATTCATCCATGTTAACTATAATAATTTGTTTATTGTTTTCATTCATGCAACAAATGCTGAGTTTAAACTTACTTTACTAAGCATGTCTCATTCTTCACAAAATACCCAGAATAATGACTTCTGAGTCCATTTGGAATATTTTGCCAAAACTCCATCTTTATTTCTGATATTCACGTAAGAAAATGAACATTAAGTATTTGGACACTGGAGCTGCTTGAACAAGTTGTTTCAAGGAATTGAATAACACCTTTGAAGAATTTATGTCTCCTGGAGAAGAAATAATTATAATAGAAATGCAGATGAGGCATTATAGTTCAGACTACTTCCACTCTCTCCTTGGGTTTAAGGGAAATAATGTTAACTGGATTTGAGGTACAGATCAAACAAAGCAGAGGGTTAAGAACAGTTCTGATAGTGGGCATTCTCTTTTGCTTAGATTCACACAGTGCCCTAGGACAGATCAGGGGATTTTTGATGGAAAAACTGAGCTTTAGAGATCTGAACTGAGATTTGGAGGAAATCCAGGATTTAGAGATTTAAAGATGGAGGAAGAAACAGAGAGTGGTCTGTCAATGTCAGGACACTGAACTTGGGAGTTGAGTATGGGAAGGAGGGCATTGGCAAGACTCTGAGCTTCGAGAGGCTGTGAGGTCCCCGAGAATGGAGACCGACATGAATGAGAACTATAAACATCACCTCATTTCGGGGGCTGCAAAGCCCAGTGTAAACCCCGTGTTTGTTCCTGACAGCCTAACTCCTTGTGTGTTTTTTTTTTTTCTGGGAGAGAGATACTAACATGAACAAGAGCATATTTTTCCACAAAACATGTGTCAATCTGGCAACTGATATGGAAACTAAACTGGGAAGCCTTCAAAATTAGTGTTTATAAAACTCTGATCCCTGGACTAGGTAACAAAAACTGGAAAAATGTTGATAGTAACAGATCTCTTTATCCTGGGTACACAAACTCACCCGACCAAGGATCAGTCATTTAAAATCACCCAGCTGTTATGGGAGAAATGCTGCTCAGTATACAGATTTCCCAGTAACATATTCTCAGAGAAAGGAAGAATTGCTTGTGATGTTCAATTAGTTGAGACCCAAAGTCTAGGCTTACTTCCAGGGACGCCCAATCCTGAATCAACCAATTATTACTAAATGTGATATAGAGGGTATTGTGAACAAGAGTTAATCAACAGCATGTTACATTTTTGCCACACTCCTAAAATGTAACTGGGAATTAACCCATTAGCTATACAACACACTACTCCACCATTTTTTTAAAGTATGTAGCTATGAGTACTAACTATTAATTCCAAACCAAAAAACTGAAGGGAGTGATGATTTGTTCAGTGTGCAGCCAAACTAAGAGACTCAAGAGAGGAAGCTTAACAGTCACTGCCCAGATCATGGTAATAACAAAATGTCCAAGTCCCAATATAATGCCTGAATGCAATGCTAGGAGTTGAAATATGTAGCTAACCACTATTGCATATCATGGTTCTGAAGCTAAGCACCCGGTGCTGGAAAGCTGTCCCCTAATGGTGGAACAAGTAACAATAATGCCCATGTATAAAGTACAGAGCAACATGGTACAGGACAAAGTTAAGACAGCCCATCTAAATACTATATCAATAACAGAACTTGTAGAGTAAGCTTGCTCTCCATCTCAGCCCACTTGACAGGTGTTAACTTGGATTTGAAAATAACTACTCCAAATCCCTTTGAGTTCCTTTTCCAGGATGCCTTTTATGAAAGGATGATTTTTACCAAAGACCAGAAAGGTGCTTCTGAGGAATTATGTACCACAGGAAGAAACAATATCAGACTGTTTAGTGACTGACTTAACAGGACTACAGGATCAGGAGGGGAGACGGGATGTTTTCCATGAAGTGGAAATGGATATCCACTCTGGAAATTATCTTGAAGGAAGAAAGGAGATCAGCCCAGTAAGAAACTGGGATTGGGTCTGAAGAGGGTAGTAATTTTAAGGTGTAAGCTAGAGTGATAGGTTAGGATGGGCAGTCAGTCACTGAATAACAGCTATGGCCAAAGGAGCTGCCATCTCAGTAGGACATACTACAGTCAAGGATGTAGTAGGGCAGCAAAACAAAGACCAGAGCAGATTAGCTAAAGGAACTTTTTTTTTTTTTTTGCAAGTATATGTGAGGCTATACCTAAGTAAACTCTCAGAAATAAGATCAGTGGAATAGAAATGAGACTTCAAAAATAAAGTTATACGTTTATGATCAACTAATTTTTGACAGGGCTGACAATGCCACTCCATAGAGAACAGTCTCTTCAGCAAATGGTGCTAGCATATCTAAATGTTCACATGCCAAAGGATGCAATTAGATTTTATCTCAATATATGAAAGCTAACTCCAAATGAATCAAGAACCTAATTTTTAAAATTAAAATTATAAAATTCTTAGAAGAAAACAAGAAAGTAAATCTTGGATTTAACTTTGACTTGATCAAAATTAAAATGTTCATACTACAAAGAACAGCATCAAAAAGAGTGAAAAGACAACCCACAGAATGGGAGAAAATATTTGTAAATCACGTATTTGACAAGGGACTTATATCTAGAATATATAAAGAAATCCCACAACTAAATAAAAAATAAAAATAAAAAAATATGAATAGACATGTCTACAAGGAATATATACAAATGGCCAGTAAGCACAGAAAAGGTTTTTGGTATCATTTAGTCATCAGAAAATGCAAATAAAAACTACAATGAGATACCACTTCACACCCACTAAAATGGCTAGCATAAAAATTTTCAGATAACAAATATCAATGAGGAAGTTGAGAAACTGGAACCTTCATACACAGCTTGTGGCCACGTAAAATGGTCCAGCTGCTTTAGGAAACAATTGCCAGCTCCGCCCAAAGTTACCATATGATCTGGCAATTCCACTTCTAGGTATATACCAAAGAGACATGAAAATATCTGTCTTCACAAAAACACAAATTTGTGTATTGTACACAAATGTGTACAGCAACATTATTCTTGAAAATAACCAAAAGGTGGAAACAAACCAAATGTCCATCAATTGAAGAATGGATAAACCAAATGTGGTATATTCATACAATATAACATTATTCAGTCATAAAAAGAAAAGACACATACTACAATTCAGATGTACCATGAAAGCATTATGCTAAGTGAAAGAAGTCAGTCACAAAACACCATCGATTATATGAGTTGGTTCACATGAAAGTCCAGACTAGGCTAATTCATAGAGATAGAAAGTATATTAGTGGGATTTTTATGGCTGTGAGGAAGATGGCGGATAGGGAGTGATAGCTGAAGCGCAGGGTTTCTTTTGGGATGATAAAAATGTTCTCAAATTGACTGTGGTGATGGTTACTTTCATCTGTGAATATATTAAAAACCGCTGTACACTTTAATTAGGTGAATTTTAGGGGTACCTGGGTGGTTCAGTCGGTTAAGCATCTGACTTCGGCTCAGGTCATGATCTCGCAGTCTGTGAGTTCAAGCCCCGCATCGGGCTCTGTGCTGACAGCTCAGAGCCTGGAGCCTGTTTCAGATTCTGTGTCTCCCTCTCTCTCTGACCCCTCCCCCATTCATGTTCTCTGTCTCAAAAATAAACGTTAAAAAAATTTTTTTAATTAGGTGAATTTTAGGGTATGTGGTATATCTCAATAAAAGTGTTTTTATTTTTTTTTTAATTTTTTTTTTCAACGTTTATTTATTTTTGGGACAGAGAGAGACAGAGCATGAACGGGCGAGGGGCAGAGAGAGAGGGAGACACAGAATCGGAAACAGGCTCCAGGCTCTGAGCCATCAGCCCAGAGCCCGACGCGGGGGTCGAACTCACGGACCGCGAGATCGTGACCTGGCTGAAGTCGGACGCTTAACCGACTGCGCCACCCAGGCGCCCCAATAAAAGTGTTTTTAAAAGAAAAAAAGGATAGGGCAATACTTTGGTGGCTAACTTTTGAAAGTAGAGACTTGAATTATAAATGTTTAAGTGTAACAATTAAGTTTGGTGGGTATCAATATTCGTATTTTAGGAGTCCCTGGGTGGCTTAGTCAGTTGAGCATCCAACTTCAGCTCAAGTCATGATCTCATGTTCATAGGTTTGAGCCCTGTGTCAGGCTCTGTGCTGACAGCTCAGAGACTGGAGCCTGCTTTGGATTCTGTGTCTTCCTCTCTCTCTCTCTGCCCCTCCCCTGCTCACACGCTGGCTCTCTCAGTCTCTCAAAAAAATAAAATAAAATGTTAACAAAATTTTAAATAAAATATATTCATATTTTATTTTTTCAGATAGGAGGTGGGCACACCTTTGTTCTATTCTTCCCATCCTTTTTCGTATGACTGAAATATATATGATTCTGGGTAGAATAGAGTATGTTTACTTTGTCTTTTCCACTGAATCATGCTTTAAACCACTACCAAATGTATAAGGCAGTTTTTGAGAACTCTAAAAGGTGAATAAAACAATCAAAATCCTATCCAGTTATTTTGTGGATATCTACAAATTGATAATAAAGTTCATATGGAGAGGTGAAAGACCCAGATAGCCAACACAATACTGAAGAACAACAAAATTGGAGGATGATGCCACCTGTCTTAGAAGTTTTAATAAAGCTACAGTAATCAAAACAATGGGGTACTGGCAAAGGAATAAACAAATGGATGGATGGAACAGACTAGAGACCCCAGAAATAGGCACCCATAAACAGTCAACAGCTACTTGACAAAGGAGCAAAGGCAATACAGTGGCTCTAAGACAGTCTTTTCAACAAATGGTGCTGGAACAACTGGACATCCACATGCAAAAAAATTAGTCTAGGCACAGATCTTACACCCTTCACAAAAATTAACTGAAAATGGATTATGGACTTCAATATAAGACACAAAGCTATAAAACTCCTTGAAGACAACAGGGAATAACTTACATAACTGGGGGTATAGCAACAACTTTTAGGTACACCAAAGGCATGATCCATAATAGACATCACTGACAAGCTAGATTTCATTAAAATTAAAAACTGTTATTCTAAGAAAGTCAGTGAGAAGAGATAATGAGAAGACAAGCCACAGATTGGGAAAAAATATTTACAAAACACTAATCTGATAAAGGTTTGCTATTCAAAAAACTTAAAACTAAGAAAACAAGGAACGTAATTTAAAAATGGGTCAAAGACCTTAACAGGTATCTTATCAAAGAAGATATTCAGAGGGCAAATAGGCCTATGAAAAGATTTTCCACATAATATGTGATTAGGAAAATGCAAATTAAAGCAAGAAACCACTACTTACGTATTAGAATGGCAAAAATCCACATACTGACCACACCAAATGCTGGTGAGAATATGGAGCATCAAGAACTCTCAAGCACTGTTGGTAGGAATGTAAAATGATGCAGCTACTTTGGAGGACAGTTTGGTGGTTTCTTACAAAACTAAACATATGCTTTCCACACAATCTAGCAATCGTGCTCCTTGGCATTTACCCAAACAAGTTAAAATTTGTGTCCACACAAAAACCCAGACAGGGATGGTTATAGCACCTTTATTCTGAATACTTGGAAGTAACCAAAATATTCTTCAGTAGGTGAATGGGCAAATAATCTGTGGTACATCCCGTAAATGGAATATTATTTAGCACTGAAAAGAAAATGAACTATCAAACCATATAAAGACACAAAGGAATCCTGAATGCAAATTACTAAGTGAAAGAAACCAGTCTTTTTTTTTTAATTTTTTTTTTCAACGTTTATCTATTTTTGGGACAGAGAGAGACAGAGCATGAACGGGGGAGGGGCAGAGAGAGAGGGAGACACAGAATCGGAAACAGGCTCCAGGCTCTGAGCCATCAGCCCAGAGCCTGACGCGGGGCTCGAACTCCCGGACCGCGAGATCGTGACCTGGCTGAAGTCGTACGCTTAACCAACTGCGCCACCCAGGCGCCCCTGAAAGAAACCAGTCTTAAAAGCTACACACTGTATGACTCCAGAATTACATGACATTCTGAAAAATACAAGACTATGGAAACAGTAAAAAATATCAGTTGTTGTCAGGGGATAAGTAGAGAATGAATAAATGAGGCACAGTGGATTTTTAAGACAATGAAAATACTCTGTATGATAACATAATGATGGATACATGTCCTATAAATCTGTCCAAACGTGTATAATGTACAACACCAGGAGTGAACCCTAAGATAAACTATGGACTTTGGGAAATTTTGATGTGTCTATGTGTATTTATCAGTTTTAATAAATGTACCATTCTAGTGAGTGATGTTAATAATGGGGAAGCCCATGCATGTGTGTGTGTGTGTGGCAAGAAACATATGGGAAATCTCTGTACCCTTCTATCAACTTTGTGGTGAATCTAAAACTGCTCTAAAAAAGTCTTTTTATAAAAGTAAATAATAGCAGACAGATCGAAACAGGACACCAAAATTTGAAGTATGAATAAACTGATACTGAGTTTACCAATTTTCCCTCCAGGATCCCCCAGCCTGAATTTAAAAGCACCCAAACCCCAAAAGTGAGCATGGGCACAGAAGAAACAGCTCCTGAAGCCCTCTAGCTCTGCCTAGAGGAAGGGGAAAGAGAGCATGGAGGAACCCTTCCCCCCCCCCCCCCCCGCCATCTTCCTACCCTCTGGTCCCTAGGCAATCCTATAAGAGTAGCAGCACTGACAGTGGCAGAAGCAGAGGCATACCAGTGCCTAAAACTCTGAGGCAAGGGAATGTTCCAATCTGATCAGAGGGGCTGTGGCCCCCCAGGGGATGGAGTAAATCTCCTTCTATATGGTAGACCATGGCACATAAAGCCCCAGCTTTCTGTCTAGATGTTGCAAAGGACTAGGCCAGGTTAGAAAATACAAGAGAGATCATGGAACAGAAGAGAGCGGGTTAATGATGGCATAAAATCACCATGTTGATTCATGGATCCAATCCTGATCAGTAGATGTGTGGATCCCATCCTTAAAAGCACTCCAAGTCTTGGGGCACCTGGGTGGCTCAGTCAGTTGGGTGTCCAGCTTCAGCTCAGGTCATGATCTTATAGTTTGTGAGTCCAAGCCTCATGTCGGGCTCTGTGCTGACAGCTCAGAGCCTGGAGCCTGCTTCGGATTCTGTGTCTCCCTCTCTTACTCTACCCCTCCCCCACTCATGCTCTGTCTCTGTCTCTCAAAACTAAACAAATACTTAAAAAAAACAAAACAAAACAAAACAAAACAAAAAAAACCACTCCAAGTCTTTAAGAAGTGACCTAAGTGATGGCCCACTACATTGCTCCAATACTGGCTACTAGGTGGTATCCACATGGGACAGATCAGACTAACATGGGAAAGGATTTAAAAACAGAATTACCATTAAAACTACAAAGAATATTTGTCTGAAATCAACTAGGTCAACTGCATGCTGACACAAAAACAAACATTTTTTTTTTTTAACGTTTGTTTATTTTTGAGAGAGCGAGAGAGCACGAGCACGGATGGAGCAGAGAGAGAGGGAGACAAAGAATCCAAAAGAGGCTCCATGCTCTGAGCTGTCAGCACAGAGACCGACTGGGGGTGCTGGGGGCTCAAACTCACCAACTGTGAGATCATGACCCTGAGCTGAAGTGCGACACTTAACCGACTGAGCCACCCAGGTGCCCCAAAAACAAATGTTTTTTATGTGATTTAAATAAGAAGCAAAGTCTCAACACATATCAAAATGTCCTGGATACAATCCAAATTTACTTGGTATATGAAGAACCAGGAGAATCTCAACTTACATGGGAAAAAGACAATCAACATATGCCATCATTGGGATGCCAAATATGTTGTAAATATATGGCAAAGACTATAAGGCAGCAATTATAAAAATATTTCCAAAAGGACAAAAACTCAAAATGGATGAAAAGATATACAGTCTCATAACAAAATGTATACATGAGAACCAAATGGAACTGAAAAATTGAAAAAAAGGAGTAAATTTTCTTAAGTCACTAGATGGCTTTAATAGCAGAATGATAACCAAGTAAAGAATCATTGAGCTTGATGACTGGACAACAGAAATTATCCAACCTGGACAGTGGACAGAAGATTGAAAATTAACACAGCTTCAGGGATTGAAAAACAATACCAACAGGATTAACACCCAGCAACCCCCAAAAAAGAAACCCAAAGAAATTTCCACTCAGAAAAATCAAAATTAACTGATAAAAAATAAACACACAGAAAAAACAGTGAACGCTAAGAAAAATTATGTATTATCTATGGGGAGCAACAAATTGAATGGCTACAGAAATAATGGACGAAATAAAGAAGAATTGAATGGCTACAGAAATAATGGAGGACAGAAAGAAGTAGAACATTATTAAAGTTAACAAAAATAACTGCCAACCAATATTTTGATATCTTTGACATATATTTTGACAGCATACCACCTATTAAGATTATTCAATAAAGCTACACTCATCAAGACAGTATGATTGATACTGGTAAAAGGACAGACATAGCTCAATGAAATAGAAGCTAATTGATTTTTAATAGTCACAAAGGAAATTCAATTAAGAAAGGATAGTCTTCTCAAATTGTCCCAACATGACTGGTTGATAATCCATATGCAAAAAAACAAACTTTGAACTAAATATTACCCCTTATAGAAAAATTAAAATCAAAATGGATCATAGATATCCACACAACTGTAAAACTTTTAGGAAATATGGGGAAAATCTTGACCTGAGTTAGGAAAAGAGATTATAGACATGACACCAAAAGCACAATCAAAAAAAGAAACAAATTTCACTTCAAAATTTAAAACTCTTGCTATTAAAATGACCATTAAGGAAATAAAAGATACACACAAATGAAAAATTTCTGTAAATTACATATTCAATGAAAGCTCTGTACCTTGACACATAAAAAACTCAGAGATCAACAGTAAAAAAATAAAAAATAAAAAATAATAATTTAAAAATGGAAAGGGGTGACTGGCTGGGTCAGTCAGTGGAGCATGTGACTCTTGACCTTGGGGTTGTGAGTTTGAGCCCCATGTTGGGAGTAGAGATTACTTAAAAAATAAAATGTTTAAAAAAAAAAGTAAATAAAAATGGACAAAAGATTTCATGAAAGATTATATATGAAGGCCAGCAGCCCATGAAAAAATACTAAACATCACTAACCATTCTGGGAAATGAAATTAAAACCAGGATGCATGACAAAATACCACTATATACTAATTAGAATGGTTAAATGAACAATACTGACTATAACAGTTGCTGACAAGAATACAGAGCAGCTGGAACCCCCGTCTGTTACCTGAGGAAATTAAAAATGATGCTTTGGAAAACAGTTCAGTAGTTTCTTACAAAGTTAAATATACATCTACATACGACTCAGCAGTTCACTCCTACTTATTTACCACAGAAAAATGAAAACTTATGTTCACACTAAAAGCTGCACATGAATGTTTATAACAACTTTGCTCATGATCACCAAAAAATTAAAATAAACACGTATTTTCAATGGTCAAGTGGATAAATATAGTGTGTCAAGCCCATACAATGCCATACTATTCAGCAAGGAAAAGGAATAAACTATGGATACACACAGCAGTATGGATGAACCCTAAAGGCATTATGCCGAATGAAAGAACCCAGTTTCAAAATTTGCGTATTATAGGATTCTGTATATATACCATTCTAGAAAAAGAACTTCATATAGAGAACAGATCAGTGGTTGCCAGGGACAAGGCGTGAAAGGTGTGTTTGACTACAATGGCACAGCATGAGAGTGTCTTGGAGACGACAGAAGTTTTCTGTACCACGAATGCAGTGAGATTTATATACGTCTACACATGTACTAGAACTGTATATAGAACTGTATACAGAACCCAAAAAAGTCAGTTTCACTGAATGTTCACTTAAAAAATAAAATTTACACATATTCAGACAGGTCTCCAAGGGGCTAAAAGCCTAATGGAGTGAGGAAGACAACAGATTTCACCTCCAGACACAGTCTGATGTCAACTCCTCAACCGTTTGGGTTAGAAGCAGGTCTCATTCAGCTTTGAATTTTCTCAGGCTCTGGCATTATTCTCAGTAAATATTAATGGTTAACTAAATAGCTGACAAATGCCACATGTCGCAGCCAGGCAAATGGCTCATTGGCACAGAATCTACCACATTTAACCCACTGGTGTCTTACCACTAGTGGAGATTTAATGTTAAGAGGAAGAAAAGTAGGATCCATATCTCCCTTCTTGGAATCAAAGATCACTGTGAATGTGAGCAAGAGTATCCCATGTTCACTTAGGGATGAGAGAGGAGTAGATTAAGAGATAGCACCTGTGAATCCACAAAAACTGTATACAGGATGAAATCAATGAGGAATGAAGATAAGGATGTTGAGGCATCTGACTCTGAGTCCACTTTTATGGACACCTTGGCCAGGATCTCCCACAAATTCCAGTGAGGGGAAAAAAGTGGCCCACTGGCCCTTGTAGCATAATCCTACCTCTGAGCACAATCCATTCTTTCAAAAGCAAGAATGTCTCCCAAGTCCAAGAATATACTTCAACGATCATGTTCTCATTTTATAACTAAAGACACTCCTTTCCCTTCTAATAAGAATCTGCTAGAATAATTTAGCTTGCTGAGTTCTTTAGTTTTGTGGTCATAAACACAGTGGAACAAAAAACACCAAGTTCTGTACTGTGGGAAAACAAAACTTTGACCTTATTTTGTAAACATGTGTGGTGAGACCTGGCTCATAAAAAAAGAAAATGAATAAGAAACACCCTGCCTTCAAGGGCTTAGCAAAGGAAAAATAACTGTGGTCAGTCTTGAGTGTTTAAGTGCCTAGAGAGAGAATTACTGCGGGGGAGGTAACAACTGGAGGAGGTGGGTGAGTTAAGGTGGGATCACAAAAAGCTTTATTGCAGATAATCTCTTCTGGCCTTTCTTTTGTTCTAACAATGGCCACTTGCAGAGTATTCTCAAATCCTTCAGGCACAGAGCAAATAAGGACTTTTAGTGTCTAGTCAAACTATATTTCTGTCTTTCAGAAGACAGTTAAATAATACTGCCTATGGCTCTTCAATCACTTTTTCCAGAGGAAGTACACAACTCCTTTCCTTTCCAGTGAGACCTCTTAGAACAAAGATGGATGTTTGGGATCAGGGTTAAGTGATCTCAGGCTAAATACTTCCAATACTGTTCTAGGACACTGTGTGAATCAAAAAAAAACAAAAACAAAAATAAAAAACAATACAAAAAAACTACCACCTGCCATCTAAATTATATTGCTAACCTCTATTTTCTTCTCTCTCTTCTCACATTCAGTCACGTTATTTCCCTTACAAATGTATCAAGAAGCTATTTATATCAAAGCCTAAGACAGAAAGGTCATTCTAACTTTTTAGGGTTTTCATTATGTAAAAATAATTAAGTTTTTCATTATAGAATAAGAAAACCGCATGCTAGGCTATATGCTACCTTCTAATCCCAAGGAAAAGCATTCCGTAATTTCATTTTAGTATCAACTGCTGGAAAAGAAACTTTGGAGACTCTCCCAAAGCTGAGTTATTTTGGGATGTGAACCATTGATTTTCTGTTTCTCTCCAAATATATATGTTTGTATTTATCAATCTGGTAACATTTTTTCATCACTATTCCCATCTCAAAGTTAATCACTCAAATGTTCTTCTTCATCACTTGCATCTTTATATAATATTTAAGATCACAAGCACATTTTATTGCATTCCCACTAAGGTCAGGCATTTCCTCATATCCATTTTATCAATAGAAAACAAAGACTCAGAGAGATGAAGTCACTTACGCTAGTAATATAGTAGAGATCTGATAAGAATTCAGCTTTATCTGACTCAAAGACACTTATTCAACTTAATATTTGAATAGGACTTTTCTTACTATCTCACAATTTTGCTAAAGATCCCACATTGAAGGTAACAGTCAATTAAGTGTATTTTAAGGAAGAACTGATAAACACATTTCTACAGGACTAACAACATTCTGCAGAGACCATCACCTCATCAACCACCTACAACTGATAGAGAGAAGGCCAATTGGAAAAGAGAATTACTATGTGGGTACCACCAGAGGCAAGACAAATATAGAGCAAGGAAGAGGGACACAGGTCATCTCTGCCAGAATTTGCTTTGCCCATGTCAGGGAATACTCATCTCACAAAGAACCAGCCACAAAGGACTTTGTTCAGCCAGTATCAGCCAAGACAGAATCTTAACGGAAGGACTAGAGAAAAAAATAAAACATTTTGCTGTTTATCAAATCTCCTCTCCTCTCCAAGTACTAGAATGGGAAGTAGAGAAAAGAGACGAAAACTGAAGACCATGACTATGCCATCTTTCCTCCCTTCCATACTCCTTTTTCTAGGAATGACTATGGCCCAAGATTGGTAGGGAGGACATAAACTAGAAATTAGATATGAGACTCAAGTTTGTATTTAGACTTGGGAAGAATTTAATGCTTCAAACCAAGTGACAGTTGCCAAGAGACCATTCTTACAATTAAAAGAGTCAAAACTATAGCATTTGTCTGAAGTATCCTCAGAGAGGCAAAATATGGTGGAGGGGGGATAGGTTATGTCCAATTTGATTCCCCCAATGAGTACATTTTAAAATATGAAGCAATATTTGACAAACTGATACTGATTAGAGCTAAAGGAAACCATCTAAAGTAGTATTAAGGTACTAAAGAAATAGAATAATGTAATAGAGTTATTGTTTTAAAGATACATGAGGGGAGGAGTTAAGATTTCATAGTAGGAAGGGGCCCCTGGGTTTGTCTCCTCCTCTGATCCCTGAAGCTAGATCAATATCAAATTATTTTGAGCACCTAGGAAATCAATTTGAGGATTAAGAGAACAACCTGCATAATTTGAGGGAAAACACATGATAGGTACACGTGCAGAGAGGGGAACTGGGGGAGAGAAATGCCTCAGTGCTACAGAGGGGTGGGAGCCCTTTTCACAGAGAGGAGAGAGGGGTGGGGTGAGAGTAGTTGGGTTTGGTAAGAAAAGCACTCCCCCCAAAATCACTGACAGGGTAATTATAATGAACTGAATATAGCAAGTTTCTGCAAACAGTGGAGTTGAAATTCTGAGTTTTTGGAAGTGTCATATGCTGTATTAGACCTGGGAGGGTAGCAGTGCTTCTGGGGAGAAGGAAGGGAAGCCTGGGAGCAGACAGTGTGGTATGGGGATCCCTGGTGTGGCTCTAGGAGATAACATTCTTTTTCCTGGAGCAGATTTGGAGGAGGGTATATTGCCTCTCCAAGGACAAAAGACCCAGCTGGCGCCTTTGAGCGGCCATTCAACAGCAGGGTACAGAGGCACCAGCAAAGGGCAGATAACCTGGTCGCAGCTTTTCACCTGTAAACTCCAGGTACCTGTGCAGCTATGCAGTGGCTTTTCTAGGACAGCATGGTGCCAGGCACAGCACTGCAAGGCTCTCCTCTGGGAAGGGGGAGCGGGTCCATGCTTTGCTGGGTCCTTTATGATTTGTAGTTTTGAATCCGTTATACACCAGGGACAAAACACAGGAGAGCTCTGGCACCAGGCATGTTGCTGGCCCCAGACACAGAAAGCTCAAGGAAGCCTGGAACACAGGAGGGGAGATTGTTCACTTGTCTGTGAGGGCTACCTGAACAGAGGCGGGCACCAACTTCCCTACCCAGGCATTAGAAAGTGGGCCAACACCATCTTCCCCCCGCCCACCAAGTCAGACTTCAACAAGCAACACAGTACCCTCAGTGAAGGCTGGAGCCGCTTACATCAAACCCTGCCCCCCTGCACCCTACAGGGACATCTTTACTAGAGCAGGTCTGATTATGAGTCAGTGCTGCAGACCTCTCCCCAAGACGGCCAGAACTGCCCCCACCCCCCAAAGTGGCATGCACCCAGTCTACTGATCACAGAGTGCTCCAAAGCGTCAGCCTCAGTTCTGGCAGAAATAGGACCAGATTGTTTTGTTTTTTAGGGGTTTTTTGGTATCAGGCTTACAGTTTTTTGGTTTCTTGTTTACTTTTCTCATTTGTTTTGGATGAGGCTTCTTTTTCTTTCCTTTTTTTTTTTGTCTTCTTTTTTGCTTTTTCTTTGGAATCAGACTTACAGTTTCTTGTCTGGGTTTTTGTTGTTGTTGTTGTCATTGTTCCCTTTCTTTTTCTCTCTTTTTGGATAAGGTTTTTTTTGTTTTTTTTTGTTTGTTTGTTTGTTTTTAAATCAGGTGTATTTTAACAAACAAAGCAAAGCACACCTAGTTAAAGATCCAAACATTCTCCACTGCAAGCAAGTAGAAACTCTGCAGAGGACTGACTTGGGAGAAAGAGCAGCCAAACCACAATAGCAGCATACATACACATACACCAGAAACACTTCCTGAAGCACCAGGCCCTGGACAGTGTATAACCCCTTCTTAATATGCCATTATACTCAGGAGTAGGAAACACAAAAAGTTTTCATAACATGTAAAAGACAGAAACCGAGACAAAATGACAAGACCGAGGAATTCTCCCCCATCCCCCTCAAAGAAAGATCAAGAAGAAACCAGAGCCATGGATTTGCTCAAAACAGATATTAATATATCTGAACAATAATTTATAACAACAGTCATAAGAATACTAGCTGGGCTTGAAAAAAGTATAGAAGATACCAGAGAAAGCCTTGCTTCAGAGATCAAAGACCTAAAACCTAGTCAGGCTAAAATTAAAAATGCTATAACTAAAATGCAAAATTGACTGGATGTAATTACAATGAGGATGGAAGAAATCAAAGGATCAAATAGGTGACAGAATGATAAAATTATGGAAAATAATGAAGCTGAAAAATATAGGGAAAGAAAACTGACAGATCACAACTACAGACTGAGGGGAAATAAGCAATTCTATAAAGTGCAATAATACGCATATCATAGGAGTCCAAGAAGAGAAGGGGAAAAGGGACAGAAGGTTTATTTGAACAAATTATAGCTGAGAACTTTCCTAATCTGGAGAAGGAAACAAACATTCAAGTCCATGAGGCACACAGAACACCCCCAAAAATCAATAAAAACAGGTCAACATCAAGACACAGCATAGTGAAACTTGCAAAATACAAAGATAAGGAGAATTCTGAAAGCAGATAGGGACAAAGGTCCTAAATCTACAAGGGTAGACACAAAGTTGGAGCAGACCTGTCCACAGAAACATGGCAGGCCAGAAGGGAGTGGCATGATACATTCAACATGCTAAATATGAAAAAAAATATATGCAGCCAAGAATACTTTATCCAGCAAGGCTGTCATTTAGAATAGAAGGAGAGATAAAGAGTTTCTAAAACAAGCAAAAATGAAAGGAGTTGGTGAATACTAACCCAGCTCTGCAAAAATTAGTAAAGGGGACCCTCTGAGCAGGAAAGAGAACAGCAACAAAGACTAGAAAAGAATAGAGACAATCTACAGGAAGAGCAACTTTACAGGTAATACAATGGCAGCAAATTCATATCTATTAATAATTACTCTGAATTTAAATGAACTAAATGCTCTAATCAAAAGACATAGGGTATATGAATAAAAAAAAAAAAAAAAACAAGACCCATCGATACACTGCTTACAAAAGACTCATTTAGACCCAGAAACATCTCCAGATTGAAAGTGAGTGAGTAGAGAACCATTTATCATGCTGACATCAAAAGAAAGCTGGAGTAGCCATACTTATATCAAACTGGATTTTAAATAAAGACTGTAATAAGAGATGAAGGGCAATATATCATAAGAAAGAGGTCTACCCAACAAGAAGATCTAACAATTGTAAATATTTATGCCCCCAACTTGAACAGCCAAATATATAAATCAATTATTAACAAACACATTGATGATAATACAGTAACAGTGAGGGACTACAACACCCCATTTACAACAATAGATCATCTGAGCAGAAGATCAACAAGGAAACAGTGGCTTTGAAGGACACACTGGACCAGATGGACTTAACAATATATTCAGAAAATTTATCCGAAAGCAGAATATACATTCTTTGAGTGCACATGGAACATTCTCCAGAACATATCACATACTGAGCCAAAAATCAGGCCTCAACCAATACAAAAAGGTGAGATCATACCATGCATATTTTCAGACCACTATGAAACTTGAAGTCAACCACAGAAAAAATTTGGGAAGACCACCAATATATGGAGGTTAAAGAACATCCTATTAAAAAATGAATGGGTTAACCAGGAAATTAAAGAATAAATTTTAAAAAACACATGGAAGCAAATGAAAATGAAAGCACAACAATCCAAAACCTTTGCAATGCAGCAAAAGTTGTCATTATAGGGTAGTATATGGCAATTCAGGCCTTACTCAAGAAGGATGAAAAGTCTCAAGTACACAACCTAACCTTACACCTAAAGCAGCTGGAAAAAGAACAGGAAATAAAGCCCAAAACTAGCATAAGAGGAAAATAATAAAGATTAAAGCAGAAATCAAGGATATAGAAATAAAAAAAGAACAGATCAATGAAACTAAAAGCTGGTTCTTTGAAAGAATTAACAAAATTAATAACCCCCTAGCCAGACTTACAAAAAGAGAAAGGATCCAAATAAATAAAATCACAAATGAAAGAAGAGGGATCACAACCAACACTGCAGAAATACAATTACAAAGCATATTAGGAGCAATCATATGCCAACAAATTGGACAATCTGGGAGAAATGGATAAATTCCTAGAAACATATAAACTACCAAAACAGAAATAGGAAGAAATAGAAAATTTGAACAGACCTATAACCAATGAAGAAATTGAATCAGTAATCAAAAGTCTCCTAACAAACAAGTATCTAGGGCCAGATGGCTTTCCAGGGGAATTCTACCAAACATTTAAAGAAGAGTTAATACTAATACGTATTCTTCTCAAACTACTACAAAAAATAAAAATGGAAGGAAAACATCTAAACTCATTATATGAAGCCAACATTACCCTGATTCCAAAACCAAAGACTCCACTAAAAAAGAAAACTACAAGCCAATATTCCTGATGAACATGGACACAAAGTTTCTCAACAAAATACTAGCAAAAATACCATCCAACAGTACATTAAAAGAATCACTTACCACAATCAAGTCGTGGTTCAGTATTAGTCAATCAATGTGATACACTCCATTAATAAAAGAAAGAATAAGAACCATATGATTATCTCAATAGATACAGAAAAGGCATTTGACAAAATAAAGCATCCTTTCTTGATAAGAACCCTCAAGAAAGTAGGGACCGAAGGAATATACCTCAACATCATAAAGGCAATATACAAAAGACCCACAGCTAGGGGTGCCTGGGTGGCCACTGGTTAAGTGACCGACTTAGGCTCAGGTCATGATCTCGTGGTTCATGGGTTCGAGCCCCACATAAGGCTCTGTGCTGAACACTTGCCCAGAGCCTGGAGCCTGCTTCAGAATCTGTGTCTCCTTCTCTCTGCCCCTCCCCCACTTGTGCTCTGTCTCACTCTGTCTCTCAAAAATAAATGTGGATTAAAAAAAAAAAAAAGCCCCACCTACAGCTAATATCATCTTCAATGGGGAGAAACTGAGAGCTTTTCCCCTAAGGTCAGGAACACAACAGGGATGTCCACTCTTACCACTGCTGCTCAACACAGTACTATAAGTCCTAGCCTCAGGAACCACATAACAAAAAAAATAAATAAAAGGCATTCAAATTGATAAGGAAGAAGTCAAACTTTCACTATTTACAGACAACATGATACTCTATGTGGAAAACCCAAAAAGACTCCACCAAAAAACTTCTAGAACTGACAGCAATTCAGCAAAGTCACAGGATACAGAATCAATGTACAGATATTGGGGGCATTTCTGTACACCAATAATGAAGCAGCACAAAGAGAAATCAAGGAATCAATCCCATTTATGATTGCACCAAAAACCATAAGATACCTAGGAATAAACCTAACCAAAGAGGTGAAAGATCTGTATGCTGACAACTATAGAAAGCTTATGAAAGAAAATGAAGACGACACAAAGAAATGGAAAAACATCCCATGCTCATGGATTGGAAAAAACACATTTTGTTAACAATGTTAATACTACCCAAAGCAATCTACATTCAATGCAATCTCTATCAAAACAACACCAGCATTTTTCACAGAGCTAGAACAAACAATCCTAAAATTTGTATGGAACTAAAAAAGATACCAAATAGCTAAAGTAATTTTGAGAAAGAAAAACAAAGTGGGAGGAATCACAATTCCAGACTTCAAGCTGTATTACAAAGCTGTAATCATCAAGAGAGTATGGTACTGGCACAAAAACAGACACATAGATCAATGGAACAGAAGAGAAGACCCAGAAATGGACCCACAACTATATGGTCAACTAATCTTCAACAAAGCAGGAAAGAATGTCCAATGGGGGGGAAAAGCCCCTTCAACACATAGTGCTAGGAAAACTGGACAGCAACATAGAGAAGGAAACTGGAGCGCTTTCTTACACTGTACACAAAAATTAATTCAAAATGGATGAAAGACTTATATGTGAGACAGGAAACCATCAAAATCCTAGAGGCGAACACAGGCAGCAACCTCTTTGATATTGGCCACAGCAACTTCTTACTAGACATGTCTCTGGAGGCAAGGGAAACAAAAGCAAAAATGAACTATTGAGACCTCATCAAGATACTAAGCTTCTGCAAGGTAAACAATCAACAAAACTAAAAAGAAACCAATGGAATGGGAGAATATGTTTGCAAATGACATATCAGATAAAGGGCTAACATCCAAGATCTATAAAGAACCTATCAAACTCAACACCCAAAAAACAAATATCCCAGTTAAGAAATGGGCCAAACACATGAAGGGATACTTCTTCAAAGACGACATACAAATGTCTGACAGACACATGAAAAAATGCTCAACATCACTTATCAGGGAAATACAATCAAAACCACAATGAGATACCACCTCACACCTGTCAGAATGACTAAAATTAACAACTCAGAAAACAATAGATGTTGGCGAGGATATGGAGAAAGTGTAACCCTCTTGCACTGTTGGTGGGACTGCAAACTGGTGTAGCCACTCTGGAAAACAATATAGAGGTTCCTCAGAAAGTTAAAGATAAAACTACCCTATGACCCAGCAATTATAGTGTTAGACATTTATCCAATGGATATAAACATACTGATTTGAAGGGGCACATGCATCCCATTGTTTACAGCAGCACTATCAACAAAAGCCAAATTATGGAAAAAGCCCAAATGTCCCTATGTCCATTGACTGATAAATGGATAAAGAAAAAGTGGTGTGTGTGTGTACACACACACACACACACACGGAATATTACTCAGCCATCAAAAAGAATGAAATCTTGCCATTTGCAATGACATAGATGAAACCTGAGTGTATTATGCTAAGTGAAATAAAACAGAGAAAGAAAAATACCATATGATATCACTCATATGTGGAGTTTAAGAAACAAACCAGATGAACATAAGAGAAGGAAAAAATAAGATAAAAACAGAGAAAGAGGCAAACCATAAGAGAATCTTAAATATAGAAAACTGAGGGTTACAGGGCGCCTGGGTGGCTCATTCGCTTGGGCGTCCAACTTCGGCTCAGGTCATGATCTTGCAGTCCGTGAGTTCAAGCCCCGCGTCGGGCTCTGTGCTGACAGCTCAGAGCCTGGAGCCTGCTTTGGATTTCTGTGTCTCCCTCTCTCTGACCCTCCTCATTCATGCTCTGTCTCTGTCTCAAAAATAAATAAATGTTAAAAAAAAAAAAAAAAAAGAAAACTGAGGGTTGTTGGAGGGCGGGGGTGGGGGGAGATGGGCTAAATGGGTGATGGGCATTAAGGAGGGCACTTGTTGGGATGAGCACTGGGTGTTACATGTAAGTGATGAATCATTAAATTCTACTCCTGAAACCAATACTAGACTGTATTTTAACTAACTTGTATTTAAATACAGTCTTGGGGGGAAAAGATACATGCGAAAAATAGTGCTTACCTATGGACAGTGCCTTGTAATCTCTGAGGAAGGTAAAGAAGAATTACTTTTCATTTTATATCCTCCCACACTTTTTGAATTTTTAAATATGTGTCTATTTACTATATGTTATATTTATAGTTAAAATATCACTTAAATTATTTCATTTATTTCTAGATATAAGGCAGCGTTTAGAAAGTAAAAATTGAATTTCAGCCAAGCCTCCAGTTATTTTAGGTACTTCCGAAGAATCAGAACAAACATAACTGATACTGTTTCACAAAACAATTGTGTGTATTTTACTATATTCCTTTTATTGTATCACTTAGTCGTTAAGGGAAAAAGGAATCATGGTCTATTCATAAAAACCCCCTCTGCCTTGGATGGTTTCTAACTGGTACTGCTAACACTACTACAATTTAGGCAGGGTTCTGAAGCAGCCAAAACTGTGTGCTTTCAGCCTTGTGCTACAGCCCTGACTGGGACAAGGGCTGCAGGAAGTAAATTGATTGGTGTGTGCACAGGAAGATCTCATTTGCTGACAAGAGAGTTCTAGGGTAATGCCAGCACTGTCACTGAAACTTATAACACAGATCCTCAAGCTCCAATTATCACTCATTTTCTCCACCTTCTTATCACTTGTGTTTGACAGCTGTTCAGTGACAATGAAAGAAAGGTTTTTCATCTCTAGGTATTATGCTGGTTGGCCAGATTAACCTCTGGAAAGATTTAATTATCTTTGAGAGGGCAGTCCCTCTGACAACATCCCTTTATCTATCTTGTCCAAATTGGTATTTGCTTCAGTGATTCTCATCCTGAGACTTAGCTCCCCTGTCACCACACACTGTGAGTGAGCTTCATCAAACACCAGAGGCTGAGCCTCTTTTCAGGAAACATTAATTCTGTGGCTGCCTATTTCCAGCTTTGTCTTGATACACAGAAATGTGCTTGAGGTTGTCTATCAGGATAAACATTAAAATTAGGTCACAGAAAAAAATAGGTTACAAAACTGTGTGTATGGAATAAGCCCTCCAAAGTGAGCATGTGTGTGTATAGCAAAGAAGTACAGAAAAATGCATCAATACTATCAGTGACTATCTGTGTGGTAGGATTGCTGATTCTCTATTTGCTTCATGCTAATACATTTTCTGATTTCAGTATACATATATTTCTTCTTTAATCACACAAGACAAAAAAGCTATTTTAAATATTTCAATATTATTTCAGAGTTACGGAATATTTAAAAGATGATTGGGGGTGCCTCCTAACTTGAGAAATAACTCTAAAAACATCCATGTTTTGGAATCGGCAGATATGACACTCTACCTTTTTCTAATTCTGATTCATGTGATTGCTGGAATTGTTCATTTGAAATCAGTCTACCTTTTGGTTTTCTGACTGAATTTCTAGTCAGAAAGGAATGGGAGACTGTGTGGCGTCAATAATTGAATAGCATGCCAACTAGGCCAGAGTTCATTATCACTATACATACACAAACTGAGTATAAAACAGTGCATAAAACCTTTAAAAGGGCCAGTAGGTAAGGGTTATAATCAAAGCAAACCAAGTTTCCCAGGAGCCCTCAGCTGGAGACAGCAACAAACCCAGGACAGAAAGGAGTGTTTTCTCTAGTACCCACTCCAAATTGCCTATCTGACTACACGCTACAGCCATTCCCTGGTAGTAGAGCATTAGATGAAACCAGAGCTTTCAAAGCAGGCATCTCTTCTCAGCACGTTGCTGGCCGTGAAGCTGCCCAGAAGCAGAGGAATGAGAAAAATGATCGCAGAGGTCTCTATTCAATCCTCAGATGCTGACATTTGGGGAAGTCTGGGATCCTTCTACAGCCAATATACTGAAGATTACTGCACCTCTGTAAGACAGTTTATGTTAGAGTTTGGGGAGATCCAAGCAATTATATCGTGTTTCCTTGCCCAAGTTTACAATCTAGAGTGACTGAGGAGCTAAAAAGATGAGAATCAAAATGTCAGCTTTTTGTTAGAATTATCAGAGAACATGGCGTATGTATGGCAATACTGAGTTTCATGACAATGAATCCCCAGATTCGACAGCTCTGCCCATGCAGACATGGGAAGTACTGAAACTGGAAGCCTGTGTTGGAGGCACCACAATAAATCTATAGCATGGAGGAGCACATCAGACTGCTTGCCCCTACGGGCAGACTGATTCCTGGTATGGAACAAGAGAGGGAGGAATGGCCACTTGAACATACCTAGCTCATTTTCTAAAGTTGCCAAACTGCTAATAGAAGTAATATGTGAGGAGGGCTGGGAGAATGGCCAAGTGTGGAAAGAAAATAAATCCCTCTTGATAGAAGCCAAAGCATAGGGGAATACACTGCTCACCTTACCTACACGCTACTCCTCAGTAACATAACTGCCTCTAACACCGACAAAGAGAAGGGCTGTCTAGTGAAGAAATTGGACCTCCATGTTCTTATCCTTACAATGGCATCCTGGTCAAATTAGTTATAACCTAGTAAGGTTCATCCTCTTGTAATCATTAGGGAAGTTTTGCCCACACATTCAGATGGCTTGGGAAACAGTCAACTCAATGGACCTCTGGTTTCTTCCAAGTCTGAAAGTTTCTCATTTCTTTCTAAGGTATAACAACCCACTACATATCCTAAGCTATCTTGCAGTTAAAACAAATATGTTGATAGGATTAAAAATGGGCTAAAACATTTCAGAGAAATTGAGAATCATTAACCCATGAGGGAAAAAAAAAAAAAAAAACAACCTCTGAAAAGCCAAATGCTGAATCATTTGTAAAAGCTGAAGAATTAAACATTCAAGTAAGAGCAACATTAAGCCATGATTTATAATTTTCTTCTCTGAAAACACAGTGGACCAGAAGATGGCTCAGTAATTATAACCATATCATGCAATTCACTCATATATCTATTACTCTAGTCATTTATTCACTTTGCAACTTGAGTCATCTGGAACAGAATGCAAACAAATCACAAATTAGCTGCCAAATTTGGAGCCCAAGTCTGGATATGTACCAAGTAGAGGTGGTACTGAAGTGTGGATATTACCTACAGCAAAGCTGGAATCTGCCAAATGAATGTATTCAACTATTATGGCCTGGATGCATGTGTCCCCCCACTCCCCACACCAGCCCCCAAAACACATGCTGGAATCTTAACACCCAATGTAATGGTGTTAGTAGATGGGGCCATTGGGAAGTGATTAGGTCATGAGAGTGGAGCCCCCATATGTGGTACTAGTACCGTATAAAAGCTACAGATAGGTCCCTACCCTTTTACCATGTAAGGATACAAGATGTTTGTGATTCACAAGAGGCCCCTCACCCAACCATGCTGGCACCTGATCTCACTTCCAAGCCTCCAGAACTGTGAGAAATAAAATTAGGTTGTTTATAAGTGGTACATTGTTGTAGCAGCCCAAACAGACTAAGACACCCATTAATACAAGATACACCACAATCCTCAATTGAAGAAGAAATTCATTTCTTCTTAATCTGCTTTGTTTGCCCATACCAATATGTCACAGAGGAAACCACAGATAAACTGAAGCACTAAATCACAAACTGGCCAAACTTTGGGAGAAGAAAATGGACAAGGTTTAGCCTTCAATCATTCACATATTCAACAAGAATTTTTTGAGTCCACTGTGTATATCAGGCACTTATTGTGTTAAGAATTAGAAGTTACAGGGGTGCCTGGGTGGTTCAGTCATTTAAGTGTCCAACTCCATTTCAGCTCAGGTAATGATCTCATTAGATCAAGCCCCACATCAGGCTCCACACTGGGCACGGAGCCTGCTTAAGATTCTCTCTCCCTCTCCCTCTGCCCTTCCCCCACTCACACAAGCACCATGAGCATGCTCTTGCTTTCAAAAACAATTAAAATTAAAAAAAAGAATTAGAAGTTACATATGATTATTTCAATAGATGCAGAAAAAGCATTTGACAAAGTACAACACCCATTCATGACAAAAACTCTCAACAAATAGGTTTAGAGGGAACATGTCTCCACATAATAAAGGCCATATGTGAACCCACTGCTAACAACATATTCAGTGATGAAAAACTTACAGTTTTTCCCCTAAGATTAGGAAAAGACAAGGATATCCAATATCACCACTCTTGTGCAACATAGTACTGAAATTCTTAGCCACAACAATCAGATAAGAAATAAAAGACATCCAAATCAGTAATAAGTAAAACTTTCACAATTTTCAGGTGACATGATACTTTATATAAAAAAACCCTAAAGACTCTACCAAAAAAACTACTAGAACTGATAAATTCCATAAAGTCACAGGAAACAAAGTAAATGTGTAGAAATCTGTTGCATTTCTATATACTAATAATGAAGTAGAAGGATAAATTAAGAAAACAATCCCATCTACAATTGCACCAATAATAAAATAGCTAGGAATAGACTTAACCAAGGAGTGAAAGACCTGCACTCTGAAAACTATTAAACAGTGATGAAAGAAACTGAAGATGACACAAACAAATGGAAAGATATTCCATGCTCATGGATTGGAAGAAAATATTGTTAAATATTAACAAATTTTTAAATCTAAATAAAATTTAAATATTAAATCTACAGATTTAATGCAATCCCTATCAATATACCAACAGCATTTTTCACAGAATCACCCTAGAATTTGTATAGAACCAAAAAAAACCCCAAATAGCCAAAGTAATCTGGAAAAAGAACAAAACCGCAGTTATCACAATCCCAGATATCGAGATATTCTACAAAGCTATAATAATCAAAACAGTATGGTAATGGCACAAAAAAATAGACATGCATATCAACAGAACAAAACAGAGAGCCCATAAATAAACCCATGATTATTTAGTCAGTTAATTTAGAACAAAAAAAGACAAAATACGCAATGGGCAAAGAACAGTCTCTTCAACAAATAGTGCTGGGAAAACTGGACAGCTACATGCAAAAGAATAAAACTGGACTACTTTCTTACAGCATACACAAAAATGAACTCAAAATGGGTTCAGGACCTGAAACCTGAAACCACAAACATCTCAGAAGAGAGCATAGGCAGTGATTTCTTTGACATCAGCTATAACAACATTTTTCTAGTTATGTCTCCTGAGGTAAGGGAAATAAGAGCGAAAATGAACTATTGGGACTTCATCAAGATAAAAAGCTTCTGCACGTCAAAGGAAACAATCAACAAAACTAAAAGACAATTTACTAAATGGGAGAAGATATTTGCAAATGACATACCTGATAAAGGGTTAATATCCAAGATATATAAAGCACTTACACAATTCAACACCAAAAAACCCCAAATAATCCAATGAACAAAGGGGCAGCAGACATGAATAGACAGTTCTCCAAAGAAAACATACAGATTGCCAACAGACACATGAAAAGATGCTCAACATCACTCACCATCAGGGAAATGAAAATCAAAACCACAATCATGTATCACCTCACACCTGTCAAAATGATAAAGCAAAACACAAGAAACAAGTGCTGGCGAGGATATGGAGAAAAAGGAACCCTCGGGCACTGCTGGTAGGAATGCAAACTGTTAAAGCCACTGTGGAAAACAGTATGGAGGTTCCTCAAAAAATTAAAAATAAAATTACCAGATGATGCAGTAATTCCACTACTGAGTATTTACCCAAAGAAAAAGAAAACACTAATTCAGAATGATACATGCACCACTATGTTTATTGCAGCATTGAGTACAAAAGCCAAAAAATGAAAGCAACCCAATGTCCATTGATAGATGAATGGATAAAGAATATTTGAGATATACACACACACACACCACAGACACAGACACACACACACACACACACACACACTGAAATACTATTCAACCATAACAAATAATAAAATCTTGCCAATTGCAACAATATGGATGGATCTCCCGGGCATAATGCTAAGTGAAATAAGTCAGCAAAAGACATACCATATAATATCTGTATGGTATTTAAGAAACACAGGGGCGCCTGGGTGGCTCAGTCGGTTAAGCGTCCGACTTCAGCTCAGGTCATGATCTCAGCCTGTGAGTTCGAACCCCGCATCGGGCTCTGTGCTGACAGCTCAGAGCCTGGAGCCTGCTTTGGACTCTGTGTCTCCCTCTCTCTCTGCCCCGCCCCTGCTCATGCTCTGTCTCTCTCTGTTTCCAAAATAAATAAAAACATTAAAAAAAATTAAAAAAAAAAGAAAAAGAAACACAACAAATGATCAAAGAAACAAACAAAAATCAAACTCTTAACTACAAAGAACAAACTGATGGTTATCAGAAAGATGGGTGGGGGAATGGATGAAACAGGTGATGAGGATTAAGAGTACACTTATCCTGAGGAGCACCAATATACAGAATTGCTGAATAATACCATACACCTGAAACTAATATTAACACTGTATGTTCATTACACTGGAATTAAATTTTTGAAAAGATTTAGGGTTTATGGTTGCGTACCCAGGTGGCTCAGTTAAGCATCTGAATCTTGGTTTTGGCTCAGGTGATAATCTCATGGTTTTGTGAGATGGAGCCCCACACTGGGCTCTGCACTGGCAACACAGAGCCTGCTTGGGATTCTCTCCCTCTCTCCCTCTATGTCCTTCCCTACTCATGCTGTTTCTGTCTCAATAAACAAAGTTAAAAAAAAAAAAAAAAGAATTAGGGGTTATGGTAATAACTAAGACTGAGTTATTTTGGATTTTATTTTGGATTTTCTCCCAAATTAGGCCATTTCAAAACTGACTGAAACAAAATGAACTATTTTAAGCAGGACCGTGGTTAATAAGGCATGATGAAGTATTCTAAACATAATAATCTGGTCTACTGATGATTCATGACAAAGTTTCCCAGGTCCACAATAAAAATAATAATAATAATGATCAAAGTGTATGTGCAAATTTATACATATGCATGTGCTGGGTAAGATGGCCTTTAAGAATTATTCTTTATTCTAAGCTTAGTACTTCCAGCTTCTTTAGTATGAAAAAAGTTTTTATAATGTATTAGTAAATGGTTGATTTTCTTTTGATATCCTTATTTTGCCAACTAAAAAGCTAGCAACCTTATGTGAGTCCCCAAATTATTTTGGAAATTTTACTTATTCTTGATTACCAAAGGTTTGAGTTATGCTAGAAGGACCGAGGAAAATGTACAGGCTGAGTCAGCAGATGTAATACACCTTGGAAGAAAGGGGAGCTGTTAAAGCTCAGATTAATAGATGTTGACATAATAGGAAAAACAGGTTGACACAAAGTAAGTGCAATATCATTGAGTCAGCTTTCCCTACTTTGTTGGTTGATTCTCAAGCCTGGGTTAAGACCTAATTATGTCACAGGATCTTTGGAATGTAGGGTTGTTTTCCTTCTTTTTTTTTTTTTCTTTTTTTCCAGAATGCACTGATCAATAGCAGTCAGCTCTTTCTATCTGGTCTTCACATACGTTTGGGATTTGAGTAAGGAAGAAAGAAGCTGGCAAAATTTAGTAAGAAATACAAAAACCTTGCTCTGAACAGAATAAACCCTCCTTTTTTCAACTCCTGAATGAGACAAAATAAAATTACAGGAAACGAGACACAGACTGTGAACAGCCTAAGTCTAGAACTCCTGTTTTGAAGGTAACAGAGGGTCCATATGACTTTGGGGTGATCTCATCCAAGGTGCCCTGCAGAGGTAAGCACTTTGGACTATGAGTAGTCCTAGCCCTGATAATGTTCTCCACTGAATCTGAGAAGAGAGGGGTAATGGAGGAAAGAGAAGACCAGCAGGGAGTTTGAGGCAGCTGAATCAACCAAAAGTAATACAATAGTGGATGAATCACAAATGTCTTACACCAAAGACCTTATATGTGTAATACCCTTCTCCCTAAGCCCTCATTTTATGACTCTATGTTCAAGTTCATAAATAATTTGTTTTTCAGGTGTAGTTGTGTCATTTTATTTAGTCCCTTTCCTTTCTTCCCTTCTTACAAGTACATTAGTTGCCATGGGAACTATGATGCTAAGTCTAGTGGTGGAGTCCAGAGACATCTATCAACAGAGGAAGAGAGATTTATTCTCATGGTTTGAAATACAGACCCCAGGATGGAAAACTGCAGAAACTGAATAAACCACATGTAACTTCAACCTCACAACTACATCCTGCTTGGACCAGTTCACCACTGAACCAAGTTAATAAAATTCTAACAGTAAAATCAAACAGGCAGAGATTTCTAATGTTATTCTTCACTGGAGCTTTTTACATAAACTAATCCATCAAGGAAAGTGGTTCCCATAAAAGCATCTGACTGAAGGATTTATGTTTCCTTATCTCTCAAGTGCCAGCCAAAGTCAAGTTCTTACAAACCACAGCCCTCTTTTGTATGGGTACCAATGTTATACTTTGCCTTCTGCTAAATGTTATCTAATTAAAGCCCTTAAGCCTTTCAAACTTTCTCAACAAGAAAGAGGAAGTTTCTACAATTAACCTATCAAAAGCAGAGAAGTCTAGCACACTTAAGGCCCAGTCCCTCCAGTGGTAGACCGTTGCCATGCCTCTCCCTCCAACCTTTCCCTTGGCCATGAGCTCAATGACTTCACCATGAGCACCAGCACACCACCACTAGCCCAACCCAGACATTTAATTCCTGACTCTCTCATCCAAGATCACTAAATATTTCCTCAATACAACATGATAACAGAATTCATGTTGAGAAGTTCCTTTATAACCCAAAGTATTCCAAAAGTCATAAAACTCGTGGTCAAATCCATTCAGTTCTTTTCTCTGTTGAGGTTTTACATTGAAGATAATAGTGTTTAACTATCTAGGAAATGTCTGTCCTGCTCCTTAAGCAGTACTCTCCATATCCCGTGGATTTAGACTTTGAAGGGGCTAAATATGAACCTCAGGGTTGTAGGATCAGGTTAAAATGTTCCAGAGACTTCTCATCCATAAGTTGGTTGGGAGGCATCAACCCTATTTATGTGTACCCACTAGAAAAAAGTATACTCAACAGCAGTTAAAGCTCATTCAATAAGGGGACTACACCAAGATGTGATAAGATTTAACAAGAAGGGGTAGTACATAAAACAAGCAACACTGAGGAGTCCTTTAGATCTGAAGGTGCCACTGGACTATAGCAAGAAGTTGTAGAAAAGCCGTTTGAGAGGAGGTATGGCATTTCACAGACTGCAGTCCAGCCAAAACGGGAGCAGGGAATAAACACTGTAACTTCTCCCTCACCCTCTGCCTTCTGATTGCCTCTCTGTGCCTCCCTCTGGCCGAATCTAACCAGAAAAGACATGGGAGCCCAGGGATCCATGGAGATCAGCCTTCTCAAACAAAAATCAGCATGATGAAGGGTGAAGCAAAGTCTATATGGGCAAACAGAATATGCAGCCAATAAATAGGCTTCTTGTTTATAGACTTGTAAAGGCAGTCAGGGCCTACCAAGAGATAGGAGCCTCACATGTGCCAATACAAATCTCAGGAGTTTGCAGCATCTACCTTGCTATTGAAAGAGGAATGACACACAAACTGGAAAACATTAATAGGCATACAATGTACTTACCACCAAGACAGGTCCTGGGAAAATAAAAGTCACACTACATCTTGAAAGTGTGACTTCTCCCAAATTTTGATTTGCAGAGACTAAGAACTCAGACTCTCAGAAATCATCATCACCATAACTTTAATAGCCAACATTCATTGGACACACCATGTGCCAAACACCATTCAAAACACTACCCAAATTAACTTGCTCAAATCTTGCAACAACTCTGCAAGACAGGTAGTATTGTCCCCATCTTCTAGATGGTGAAAATTGAATAACTAACAAATAGAGAAGTTACACACCAAATCAGTGGTGATACCAGGATCTGAACCCAAAATGTGTAACCGCAGAGCGTGCACTTTTTTTTTGGAGGGGGGGGGAGGGAGACAAAGGGAGGGAGAGGGAGAGGGAGACAAAGGGAGGGGGAGGGGGAGGGGGAGGGGGAGGGGGAGGGAGAGGGAGAGGGAGAATCTCAAGCAGGCTCAATGCCCAGCACAGAGCCTGACACAGGGCTCAATCTCATGACCCGGACACTTAGCTGACGGAACCACCCAAGTGCCCCGAGCCTGCACTCTTAAACCCTACACTTAATGGTCTCTCATGACCCTATTTTTAATACAGTTATGCTACTTATTATTTCCATGTTACTGGCATCTAAAATCCTATCTGAACAAGGGTCAAAGTACTTACACAACATTACAGAATTTCACAGCAGAAATGGTCAGTAGCAACTCACCCTTATTAGGGAAATACGCACAGATGGATATATGGTGTAACTCACCTGAGGCAAGAATGCTTTGTGGTGTCAATGTCAGGAGAAGAACTCATATCCTAATGGCTTGTCCACAGCTCTTTCAATTTCATTATAGGTACTCTGATATGCAAAGGAGTTGTATCAAGCACTATGAGGGATCAAAGAAGAAATCAGGCAAGAACCTACCATCCTAGGAGTAAGTGAAGGGAGAGAAGATAGGTGTTGCCATTATAATCTAAATGCTCTCGCTCAAAACTGTGATTGTCCATAAAATGTTATGGAGTTTAGAGAAGCAATGGTTTTCTTTCAGAGGACTGTCTGGTAGGGTTTGGTAAAAGAGATGACTTCTGGGTTAGGTTTTTCAGAAAAAGTAATATGAGAAGATTAATTTCTAGCCCATGGAATTTATCCAGGATTGCCAAGGATCCAATTCAGAAGCAAAACTGCCAGTCTAGAAACCTGAGAAACTTTGATGTTTGCAGTTTTGTGGGGCATGGAATCTGTAGATGCTAACGCACTGAGATTCAAGATTCTTCAGGAATCTGTACATGCTAATGCACTAAGAGATTCAAAATTCTTCAAGAATTCTTTACCATTCAAGATTCTTTACCATCATCACCCATATGGATGCCATCATTCTGGACTTGAGTAGTGGTAGAAATCAGGGTTTGAAATAATGGGAAGGCTTAGGGGCATCAATGAGAAGAGTAATCGCAGAATGCTAAGAGTACTGTTTTCACTGCTGGACTCAAATTGCAGTTTTTGTGCCCAATAAACTAAGAAAATGTAATACCTTTCCAGATTAAACCAAACTTTCAGAAAGAGCAGAGGTAGCTTTTTCACCTGGAAGAATGTGCTCTAGCCTTTGTGATTGACACAAAGGCCCTAAGAGGAGTGACAGTCCCCCTTTGTTCTTGCTCTACTAGGCAAGAAAGTCAGGTAAAGGGTGTTCAAGCTCTAAGTATTCCTATTTTTTCTTATATTGTCTCCAGACAAGGTAAGCACACTCACCACTCCTGCCACCTTCTCTCCCTACCTCAATGTCCTCCTCTGAAATTCAAATGAGTTACCTGGAAGGTAAATGAGTCCTCCATGAATCCTTCTAAGATTCAGTTTCCAGATCTACATATATTTTCAGTATAGCCCATGATGGTGGCTCATAGCCAGTGCAGAGTAAAGGTTTAATTTAATATGGTTTAATTACATTGAGGGAAAGAGAATAGAGGACTAATAAAAGAAGGTTCTCAATTTTTTTTTCTTTGAAACTGCTGGCTGAGTGATTCCCACTTCCCTCTAAAGAAAAAGCACTGTTTCCAGAGGCACTCTGTGTTGAGTGAACTAGTTGTCTGCTCAGGTGTAACAAACCTCATGGTTGCTGTACTTTCCCTGAAGAGCTAGGGCAAACCCTGTTTCTAACTGCTGTGATGAAGATTCCCTCAGACAGAGGAGCTATTCCTGGAGCACACTTATTACTTATTGATCTCACCAAACCTGGTTTGGTCACCCATGACAACCATTCAGGAAGCGCCCTTGTGTACAATGAGTTGTCAGTGATCTGTGCAGGTATCCAACACCAAAATATGTGTCAGATCCCAATTTCCTCAGACACTTTCAACTGTAACTCCATTGCTTACCTGAGAAGCAATGATTCAAGCATAGTTTTGGGCGGCGTCCATTATGGAAGAAATGCAGACACATTAATGAGAATACTTAATGGTAAAGAAATATTGCTAGCTTTTCAAGATTTTATCTAAGGTCTCTGTAGGTGGACATGAAAGGGATCATTAAAACTTCGAAGATTTAGATTCTCTACTATCTTCTACTATGAGCATGTGATAATTAAATCCAAGAGCAAATCATGTAACCAGTAATAGCAAAGAGCCAACATGGTACCAGATTCAGAGGAAAAAGTGCCCATCTGTAGACAGATGGGGCTCACAGCTAGTCTCTGGAGAATAGATAGAATTCTGTGCTAAAGAGAAGAAGCCGCCACTCAAAGTGAATGGTATGGCCAGAGAATGACAGAATGTGGATGAGAGTATAAAATATGCCATGTGGCTACAGGAGAAGTGGGAAATATGACTGAAAATGCAGCTTAGTGCCAGATTATGGAGAACCTTGAGAATTAGGCTGCAGGATTTGAACATTAATGACACAGCTCTCTAAAAATCAGCTATCAACACTAAAATGGACTGCTCCTAATGCTGTGTCCTTCCATCATTAGTGGTGTATCAGCTAACACTAGCCCTGTTAGTGGCGAGCAATCAGAATTTTTCTGTTCTGTGTTATGGGATACAGGATCAGATTATCCAAGAAAATATGATGCAGAGGAGCATGGAATGTAGAGTCAAAGACCTGGATGGGAGCCTAGCTCTGCCTCTTACTACTTTTATTTTCTTGTGGTTATGATGGGCTTCATTTTATCATCTGCAAAATGAGAATAGTGCCTACGTCACAGGGTGAGTACAAGTTCAAAGTGCATGCAATGTGGAAATATACTTTGTAAAAGTATAATACGTGTTATAGTTGATATTCATGAATGTTAAACTCCCTTCCAATTTGCAAATTCTTGGTTATATCCTGGAGGTATTATGGTCCAGAGGAGGGTCATGGTGAAAATTATATTGTAACAACAATGGAACACATATAGCAAATTGGTTTGGAAAAGAGAAAGTAAAGGTAGGAAGAATTTCTTAATAGCCTAGGAAGGAGTCACGGGGTCAGGAAAGCCTTAATTAGTGGGAGTAACAGGGAAGGAAGGGAGTAAGGGAGTGACAAGAATTCGTGAAGGAAGAGTTTTGTAAGAAAGATTTACGAATCAAAGGGTGACTCAGATTACAAGCAAAATAGCTTGCTTGAAACATCTTAGTTCCAGCATTTTCAGATTAAGGGACTGTCTAAAACTTTGTTATGCAATACAGCAATCACTGGCCCCATGTGGCTCTTGAGCACTTGAAAAGCAGCTAGTCCAAAATCAGATGTGCTGAAAGTGTAAATCATACACTAAATGTCAAAGATCTAATGTGGAAAAAAATACAAAATATCTCCATTTTAATTTTTTTTTTAATTTTTTTTTGAGAGACAGAGCAAGGGAGCAAGCATGGAAGAGCAAGTGGGGAAAAGGCAGACAGAGAATCCTAAGCAGGCTCCACGCTGTCAGCACTGAGTCTGATGCGGGGCTTTAATGCCACAACTGTGAGATCAGTTGTGAGATCATGACCTGAGCCAAAATCAAGAGTGGGATGCTTACCCAACTGAGCCACCAGGCACCCCAAAGTATCTCAATTTTTATTGTGCTTATATGTGCTTACATGTTTAAATGACAATGAGCTAAAAAAATTTTTAATTAATTTCACCTGTTTCACTGTACTTTTTTAATGTGGCTACTAGAAAAAATTAAAATATAGATGTGACTTGTATTATATTCCTATTGAACTGCACTAGCAGTGCACTAATTCTCAACAGCATATAATTCTAGCATAAAATTCTCAACAGAATCATAATGGAGTTTTTCATCAACACATTCCAGAGGTCTCTCCCAGGCTACTTAAATAAGCAGAAGCTATGAGGGACCATCTGTATTTTTGTTTCGTGTTGCTTTTTACTGAAGTTTAACACACACACAGAAAGGTGCATACATCATAAGTATTACAGGTGGATGAATTTTCACCTGTAATTAGTCCTAAAATCAGTAGCCAGATGGACAAAACATTAGCAGCATCACAAAATCCCCTTTCTCATGTCCTTCCCAATCATGACCTTTCCCCTGGGTAACCACTCACCTGTTTTGTTTTTTAAGAAGTTCTCCCAATAATCATAAGCCATAGAGTTTTGCATTAGAACACTCTAAACACGTTTTTTTTTTTCCTTTATTTTTGAGATACAGAGCATGAGCAGGGAGAGAGAGGGGACACAGAATCGGAAGCAGGCTCCAGGCTCTGAGCTGTCAGCACAGAGCCCGACGTGGGGCTTGAACTCACAGACTGGAGATCATGACCTGAGCTGAAGTTGGACACTTAACCGACTGAGCCATCCAGGCACCCCTAAGCACACTTTTTAAGCTTTGTTTGTACAATCATCACCTGAAGACCTCATTAAGAAACAGATTCCAGCCCCAGATACTTTGATGAGTTATGTCTGGGAGAAGCATGAGGTCCCCTGGAATCTTTAGTTACTGAGTTCCCCATGTGATGTGATGCAGGTGATCCAAGTGTCATATTTGAGGAAATGCTACTTTCTGGGCAGGAAGTACAGTGTTAACCAAATAGGCAGGCTAGGAACACCCACTGGCAGTGCAACAGCAAAGCAGGGGCAAAGAGGGGAGGGGAAGATGAAGAATTAAAGAATTTGATTTGACATTTCAAAAAAATTATCAAAAAGTCTTATAGAAAATTATAACTGTCGGGCATCTGGGTGGCTCAGTCTGTTGAGCGTCTGACTTCAGCTCAGGTCATGATCTCACTGTTCGTGGGTTCTAGCCCCGCATTGGGCTCTGTGCTGACAGCTCAGAGCCTGGAGCCTGTTTCGGATTCTGTCTCCCTCTCTCTCTCCCCTGCCCTCCCTCACTCGCACTGTCTCAAAAGTAAATAAACATTTAAAAAAATTTAAAAAAAACAAAATTATAAATGTTTATCTTAACTTTCTTCCTTTACATTTTGACTTAAAATTTTATTTTTCTATTGGCATTGAATTACATGACAGAGGAGGGTACTATAATTCTTTTCAGAGCTTTCTGTTTTTAAAGATCTCATTCTGGCCTTAGGTGAGAATTAAAATATTGCCCCAAATTTTTGTTCCATCTTATTCTGTAGGCCATGGGGATCAGAGGATATGTACACATACCAAACTTGGGGTTCATTAATCTTGAAGGCAGAAAGTCTCACCGTTTTGCCTCAATTTACTGGGTTTTTGCAAATCAGATCTCTCTTGTAAAAGGGGAAAATAACTACTGTCTTCAGAGGAAGATGGGTCTTCTAGTAGAAAAACATGTCTGGGAGAAGTTGTTCAGCTCATTAAACTCCCAAGTTTAAATCTTTCTTTCAGTGTCTTTAGAGGATTGGCTGGTCAACATCACAACATAAGAATCAACACCTTGGGCAAACAGCTATTGAAGGATGAGATTCTAGTAGTAGTTAAAAGCCTGCCCACCTTGAACTTCTGGGAGCCCAGGTCCAAGCCCTAATTCACTATCTCTGCACCTCAGTAATATGCAAATCACACTAACAGCAGTGATTTTTTAAATTTTAATTTAATTTTATTTTAATTCTTTTTATTTTAATTTTAAAATGGGAATTAAGGAGTGCACTTGTTGTGATGACCCCAGGGTGTTGTATGGAAGTGTTGAATCACTAAACTGTACACCTGAAACTAATATTACGCTGTATGGTGACTGGAATTTAAGTAAAAACAAACAAAAGAAAAAGGAGAATTCCTAAATGGTCACAAATCTTATACAACGTGTTTTGTTTCTTCATGCCTAACCATTAAGGAATCATTTGAGCCAATTCAGAATCCCAAGATTTATTCAAATTCCCCCATTAGTTAGTTAAGCAAATTACTAAGAAGCAGACAACGATTAGCAGGAATTGACCACTATCAGAAGTGTCCCTAAGAGCACCCTCCTTTTGACTCCTGGACAATTAACACAGTCTAACTCCTTAGCATCAGGTGACCCCCTTTTTTCATCTTTCTGTTTCCTTCCCTAATTGTCATGATGGCATGGCTCCATACACCATACTGGGGAAGTGCCCTTCTTCTTGTTCATAGAACATATGAGCTGAGGCCAGGAAAACAATCTTGAAATGCAAGGAAACTAACTGGGCCCCAGAGAAATCAAGTCAATGATCCCAGCCTCTAACAGACTCGACCAGCCAGCAGATACAGAGCACAGAGCACCACACTGCACTGTGTGGAGGCATCTCATGGGAAACATCCACCATCAATACCAAAGGTACAGAAGCAACCATCAGACCCTACACTTTTCCTCTGCAAGTAAATGACTGAAGTCTCAGGTCCAGGCACTTGTAAAAGAGAATATATCTAGTTAACAGCAGAGCCAAGACCAATGTCCAAGTTCCAGTTCCTAGCTTTAAACTATTTCCTTCTCAGAGGAACAAAACAGAGGGAATCATATTTCCTGATTTCAAGCTATATTATAAAGTGTAGTAATCAAAACAGTATGGTACTGGCATAAAAACAGACTCATAGACCAATGAAACAATCAGGAGCCCAGATATAAACCAATGCATACGTAGTCAACTATTACTTGACAAAGGAACCAAGAATATTCATTGAAGAAAAGATAGTCACTTCAATAAATGGTGCTTGGATCATTGGATATTGACATGTAAAAAGAACAAAACTACACACTTATCTTTTACCACTTACCAAAAATGAACTCAAAATGGATTAAAGACTAAAATGTAAGACCAGAAACCATAAAACTCCAAGAAAACATGTGACTGAAGCTCCATGACATGAGTTGTGGCATTGATTTTTTGGCTATGACACCAAAAGCACAAGGAACAGAATAAAAACAAACAAACAAAAAAAAAGCCCACAAGTGGGACTACAAACTGAAAAACTTCTGCACAGAAAATATCAACAAACTTAAAATATTTGCAAATATTTTTAGAATAGGAAAAAATATTTGCAAACCATCTGTCTGATAAGGGGTTAATATCCAAGATACACTTTCTAAAAGAAAGCAAAACCTCCTACAATAGCCAAAAACCAAAAATCCAATTTAAAAATGGGCAAAGGACCTGAATAGACATTTTTCAAAAAAAAGCAGATAGCCAACAGATACATGAAAAGGTGCTCAGCATCACTAATTATCAGGGAAATGCAAATCAAAACTATAATGAGATCACCTCAAACCTGTTAAAATAGATGTCATCAAAAAGACAAAAGATAATAAAACCTGTTGTGAATGTTAAGGGAAAAGAACACAGTGCACTATTGGTGGGATTATGCATTGGTGTAGCCACTATGGAAAACAGTATGGAGATTCCCCAAATAATTAAAAATAGAACTACCATATAATCCAGCAATTCTACTTTTGGGTATATATCCAAAGGAAACAAAATCACTATGTCAAGGAGATATCTGCACCCCCAAGTTCACAGCACTATTTACAACAGCCAAGACATGAAAACAACTAAGTGTTCAACAACAGATGAATGGACAAATAAGTTGTGGTACACACACAGACATATGGAGTACTACTGAGCCATGAAAAAGGGAAACCCTATCATTATAACACTACGGGTGGACATTGAGAACATGATACTAATTGAAATAAGTCAGAAAGACAAATACTGTATGATCTCATTGATAAGTTGAATCTTAAAAAAAATACAAGTAAAAAGAAAAAATGCATAAAAAAGATATCAGATTTGTGATTAACAGAGGCAGAGGATGGGGGAGGTGGATGAAGGTAGACAAGAAGTACAAACTTCCAAATGTATAATAATTAAGTACTGGGGATGTGATATACTACATGATGACTACAGTTAACTTTCATACATACCTAATAACAGTGTTAACAGTAAATCCTGAGTGCTCATCACAAGGAAAAATAGTTTTTTTATATCTATATAAGGTTACAGATATTAACTAAACTTATTGTGATAATCATTTTAAAATTTAAGTCACATCATTATGCTATACTCCTTAAACTTATATTTGCTATATGTCAAATATATCTCAAAACTGGAAAAAAGACTCTTTAATTATGGAATTAAAGACTATATGCCTTTAAAAATTAAAGTTATAAATATGTATAAAAATCCTCGAGACCACAAAAATAATCATATCATTTTAGTTTTCCTATGCAATCAGCTTTAACAACTAATTTACCCAATATTTATCAAGTATAAAGCCCTGTGCTAAGAATATGAACATTACTAACCCCATTCTAGAAATTAAGGCACTAAGGGGTTACTTATCCATATTCACACAACTAACAAACAAGTGGGAGGGTCTAAATTCAGGTCACTCTTCTCCATATGCAAAGTAGATTCTCTTAACCACAATGCTACAGCACCTCTTAGAACCACATCACCCTCCATGGATGACTGGAGTGTTAAAGCTAGCTCAGGGTCCTGCCAAAAATAGATCCCTATCCATGTGACCCATCTCTCCTTCCTTCCCTCCCTCCCTCCCTCCCTCCCTCCCTCCCTCTCTCTCTCTCTCTCACACACACACACACACCTGCCATCTGCAGGATGCATAGTCAGTTTACCACGGGAAAACAGTGTGCATGGTCAAATCAGTGTCAGCACAGTCCTTGCCTTAGAGGCACTTGATGGCTGGATCTCTCCCATTAGAAAGCGCATTCCTTAAACCTGAAATGTAGCTACCTAGGATGTCTTCAGGAGGAGAAACAGGAGCTGTGAAGCACACTGGAGGATAGGGCAAAAATACCACTTCCCTCACAATTTTGCTACAAACCAGTCCAACTTTAGAAGGCAAGGAAAGAAACACAGTTTCCCCAAGCCCCCAAGCTCTCCTCTATTCAGGACTCTCAGCTTTGCTACCTGCCTCTCAAGTCCTGGGGTCTGACTCCTATCTACCCTTAGCTGATCAGCTGGCTGGAGACATTAGGCCACTTGTGACTATAAAATTTTTAATTCACATTATAACACTTAGAATAGAGGGGCATAAATATGTTGGAACATCAGATATAAAACTGTCCTAGGTCACCTCAATGAATGGTCATACTATCCTACCACCCAGTTGCCTTCCCTGCAAGATACATTTTTAATGGCAAGTGGAAGAAAGTGGCCCATCTGCAGAAGCAGTGCTTTCCCACTGAGGATTCTGTCCAGTTTCCTCCCCTGTGGCATCTCCCTAGGTGTCTGCTACCACCAGCACACAGAACTTACAAGGACATTTGGCAAGGCAGGTTGGCTCATTTTCTACCAGATTTGATTCCTTCTACCAAAAATCTAATTTCTAGGAATAAAGGAGTACTAGCTGAGGATAATTTTGATGGGGGTGAATTTCTTAGTAAACTCGATCCAAAAGGCATCTTTTGCAGGACACCTGCAAGCCATAGAATTTGACTGAGATACTTTCATCCTACTCAGGAGAGGAGCAAAAGCAAAGGTTTGCTGCCACCTGCTGGTGAATGTGAGTCCCTGCTAACAAGAGGACAGCAGCAGGGCTTGACATTTGATTGCTTCAGGATGTCTACAGGAACCCAGAGTCAACTTAGAGCAGCGGTGACCCACAGGGCTATCATCTCAAGCACTTATTCAACAACGATTTACTGTGAACATGATGCACCCTAAGCCAGAGGGGAGACAGCAAGATGATGGAGACTCCTGACCTCGATGAGTTTACATCTATTTCACTAAAAGAAAAAAGGCAAAGATTATCTAAAACATCTTTGTATCTTCAAAAAGATTTTTTTTGAGACGTTGAAATTATTAGGTATTTCCCAAGGACAATGCATATTCTAGTAATTTCTCTGCCAATTTTGGTTACAAAACAATGAATGTGGCACACAGGAAATAATCCTAGAAAAATGTAGAAAAGTATGGCTTATCATTATTCCTACCTCTTGCTTCTACTTTCATTATGACCTCTACCTTTTATACTATTTCTATCAAATAGGATACATAAACTGGTTAAAAGACAAAACCCCAGGAAGTAGCAAATGATTCACTTTAACTACTGATGTCAGCTGGGGAAACTGATGGAGTGAAACAAACTCGTGTCAGGCTTTCAGCAGTGGGAAAGATCATTTCAGATGGACTCTGGCTGAAAGGACATTTCCTCCTTTTTCAAAAAAAACAAAGGCCTCTTCCACTTCCACAGCATATATATTTTATAAGCAGTAGCAGCTATAATAAGCATTTTATATTATCAGAGAGGAGGTACCTTGAAATCCCCAGCATTATGTCCCAATACAGGCAGAATCGCAATCAGTAAAAACTGAATTTAAAGTTGAAGCCTTGTTTGCAAATGGAGAAACTAAGAAAGTTCTGGGACTGGTAAGTTGCACTGATCCCAGCAGGTGACCTGCTGAATGTGAATAGTCTCAGACCAGAGGCAAAGCAGGAGAGAATCAGGGCAGGAACAGAATGGCCTTGACATGAAAGGAAGGAAAGGCACAGAGAACTAGGAAGGAGACATTTCCTCTGGGCAAGGGTTTTCCCAGAGCTTAATGAGGAAGGATCATATTGCAGTTGTAGCTGTGTGTTATTTTTAAGGTCTCCTCTGGATATATGTAAACCTGTTAAGCAAAATGAGCACTAATCCTTCCAAGGTCTCCTTCAATCTCAATCCATCACCTACTTGGTCTTCATAAAACCCCAAGTTTAAAATAATTATTTTAAATTTAAAAAGATCCCTGAAACAAGTCTATTCCTGTTTGGGTATGTGGTTTCTTACACTTGCCTTTTGTTGGCTATTTCTTTGCCCCAAATGCAATTTTTAGGCCATGAGTCTGATAAACAAACCTTAATGACCCAGTAAGAAACTGGGGAATTCTGACCCAGTGAGCATGATAGTAACTGGTCATCAGAATAACACGAAAAGATTAGACGTGGTGCCTAAAACAACAGCAACTAAAAAACATAGTTTCAGACTCAACATTAATGGCTGGACAATTTGTGCAGACACTGCTTTTTATGCAAAATAAAGGAATGAACCCCTTCTCAGCTCTCAGGAAATAGGATGACAAATTCTTCATTCCCAATTCTATTGATGTACCCACATAATAGTTGTCAAAGAGTCACCTACCATTTTATTACCTTCATCCGCAATTCTGATTTACTTTTATTAAATGTTATATTAGAATATATTCTTCATGGCCCTAGCAATGTGTCCAGTGAAGGCAGTCACTAGAAACCGGGGTGGAAGGGAAATGCCAGACTCCATCATGGTACAGTAGAGCTGATGTGGCATTGTGAGAACAGGCCATCCTACTTCATATTCATTTAAAATAATGCAGAAAAAGGAAAAACCCAGTTACCGATTTTGACTGAGCAAGAACTTCCAATTTGATAATATAAGCTCGACAGCGTCCACTAATGAACTGCTCAATCAAACTTGGTTGAGTACTCTTGACCTGTGACAGGACCAAGGAAATCTCAGGGTAGCATTTCTTATTGGACCTGAATAGAATCTAGCTAAGCACCTGAATAACTGTCCTGCACATCACAGATGAACCGCTCAAAAACTTCCCATTAGCACCTACACACCAGAGCTGAGTTGCCACATGTCACAATGTGGTTGTTAGAGGTGAAGACAAAGGGAGACTCAATCTCAGATCCAAAATTGTTTCTTTCAGAGAACACAGAGGAAAGATGGGAGCATACACTATATCAATGGAAGAAAAGCTTTATTAACTTTTCTTTCCATCTTATTAATTAGCACAGCCACTAAATCATCCTCTCCTGACAGGCTTCCTACTGTGACACCATATTGATTGTAAGGAGGATGTGACCCTGTTAGGTCCCCTGAGGTTTCTTCTACTTGAATCCATTTTTTTAAAAAATTCTTTCCAATGTCCTGTTCTTTCTCATCTTCCACTTATTGCATCTTATTTATAGAAAAATTTATAGAATGGGGTAATCTGATCACATGAGGGATTAGAGAAAGGACCTGTACTGATTTCCTTTGAGAGCCATACAATTCAAAGGCCTGAAAGGTCAGCATGAGTTGATCCTTCTCCTAGTGAGCATATGTTTAATAGAAGGAAAAGAATATGCATATGTCTATTACAGGAACCTAAAAGTGGAATATAATCAAGATATTTAAAGGGGCATTAGAAAGCAAGCAAGAACTTTTCTGCTATGTTTAACAGTTGGTTATGGTAAATGTATTATACAATGAGATGACATTTCAAAGTTCACAATGACATTGATCCGGCAACCAGCTGGGGAGATCACTGATTACAGAGGGGCAAACTAGCTGTTTGGTATCTTGTTTTTGTGAACTACCAGAAAAAAGATTCCTGTCTCAATGCAGAGAAGCAAGCATCAAGAGGCTGCAAGAAGTCCTTCCTGGGATAGGAAGTCTACTGTGGGTACAATCTGTTTGTGTCCACTCATAACTGATAAGCCACATACCCTACATTTTTATCCTCAGATGGCTATTTTTGTCTAAATGTCCTAGTATTCTGAACTCTTATCTGTTCTTGCATTTATTCATTCAACCAATGACTGTGCAAGATCCTAGGAAAAGTTCTGGGAAGGGTTAAAAGATCCAGAACATACTCATAAGTAGCTCACAATCTAACAGACACTCTACAGATAATTCCATTTTAGAAAGAAAATCATTCCTGTCATGGAGATCCTGTGTGTGCACACGTGTGTGTGTGTGTGTGTGTGTGTGTGTGTGTGTGTGTGTGTGTGTGAGAGAGAGAGAGAGAGAGAGAGAGAGAGAGAGAGAGAGAGAGGGGAGGGGGAGGGGAGTATTACTAAGAGCACAGGCAAGTGCCTCTATCAGGCTGTCACACAAAGAGGAAGGAATGTCTGGACTAACACTACCTGACAAAATCTTCTCACCTTCAATAACAGAACAGGCAAAACAAGCCACATTCAGCAATCCAAAAGCAGAATAGAGCTCTTCAGGCAACTACAAATTCTGTGACCACTTTCAATGTTTTCCTATTTCTTTTTTGGCTGAATCTTGATGGACAACAATTAGTTTCATAAAATTACCCAAGTGAATTCACTTGATGTCAAAACTAAAACCTTTGGACTTAGAAGGCACTTTTCATGACCATTATTGGTGGTGATTGTCAGTGAATTCAGCCAGGTGATGCAGTAAAGAACAGCAGCCCTGTCTGGAAAGGAACATGGGGCAGAAGTTAGGAATGAGGGTTCTAGAGTCAGGATGCTTGTGAGCACGAGGTAAGATGATGGCACTGTTAGGTATTTAGCATCATGTGTGGCACAAAAGAATCTATTATCAGATGCTATGATTTTATTATTAAAATTAGCATTTGGAAGTTTGCTCTAGAGTTACACTGTTACAGTTATGAATTCTGGTATCAAGACAGTTAAATCTACAGGTCACAAGTGCAAGTTAAAAAGATGAGTAACAGGAAGTGATCTGATGGGATTTCAAAAGAACTTAAATGTACAAATCTATGCAAAGTGTCCTAACAGTAAACTCAGACTATAAATTATATATTTATATAAATTAGATACTTCTATCTGCAACAATTCTTTATATAAATAAAAATGGATAAGTAGGTGTGATTTTGTTAAATAACAGATATTTGTGAACAGATCTCTTTTTAAATGTTGCTTCCCAAAGGATTTTCACATTTTAAGAGATTTCTGCATTCTATATCAGTTTGTGTATTTGTCCTCTTTTTATGGTAAATCAGTGATACTTTTTGGCTATCTCACAAAAATATATATATATATGTGTATGTGTATATATAAGTGTGTATATATACACACGTATATACACATGTATATATATACACATGTGTATATATATGTGTGTGTGTGTGTATATATAAGTGCATATATATGCATATATACACACGTATATACACATGTATATATATACATACATATACACATGTAAATGTATATATATATATGAATAAGTCAGATACTTAAAGCCAAAACAAATGTTAGATTTTCCATTATGGGTGCATTGTTAGCTCTAAGAAACAAAAGAAAACTTAACCACATGAATACAAATGAATTTTAAGTTGTCCAGTAACAGAAAAATATGACAGCTGAGGCATCCGTGTGGCTCAGAAGTGTTGAGTGTCCAACTCCTAATTTCAGCTCGAGTCATGATCTCATGGTTCGTGGGATTGAGCCCCACATCAGGCTCCATGCTAACAGCACACAGCCTGCTTCGGATTCCTTCTCTCTCTTTGTCCCTCCCTCTGCTTGCAAGCTCTCTCAAAATAAACTTTCTAAAAAAACATAGGAGTCAAGAATAACACTGTGACTCAGTCAACTAAGTCTCAGAAAATGGGAAAAATCTCAGATTTTTCCATTTTAACATCAGTCGATAAATACTAACATCCATAAACAATGGATTGAAACTGATGACCAGCCTATGGCAATGAAAGCATAGTATCTTATTTAGAAGTAACAGTTGTGACTAAAGGGGTGGGAAGGCACACTGCATACGCTCTGTTGGAATCTAAGAGTGACAAGCACTTGTTCAACAATTACTTCCGGAGCCGACACTATAGGTCAGGCAGTGTTCTAGGTGCTAGGAAGAAAGCAACACACAAAATGGACAAAAATTACTATCCTCATGTTGTTCATATTCCAAGGTCTTTTTCATTCCCGCTTAAGTTTGTTTCCTTTGAAAGTTAGACATATTTGAATGTGAAGCATGCTCTGACAGGCCACCTACATCCTCCTTCAAGAATGAAACACTGAGGGGGCACCTAGGTGGCTCAGTTGGTTGTGTCTGACTCTTGGTTTCAGCTCAGATCATTATCTCATGGTTCATGAGATTGAACTCTGTGTCATTAGGCTCTGGGCTGACAGTGTGGAGCCTGCTGGGGATTCCCTCTGCCCCTCTCTGTGCCCACCCCACCCCCCATGCGTGCATGTATGCCTGCATTCTCTCACTCAAAATAAATAAACTTAAAAAAAAAAAAAAAAGGAATGAAATGCTGAGAACTCTCACTGTTGGTGGGAATGTAAATTGGTGCAACCACTATGGAAAATAGTATGGAAGTTCCTCAAAAAATTAAAAACAGAACTACCATACAATCAATTCACTTTGGGGTGATTAAAGAAAATGAAAACACCAACGTGAACAGACATATGCACCCCTATGTTTGTGGAAGCATTATTTACAGAGCCAAGATATGGAAGCAACCTATGTCCAACAGATAAAGATGTGGTATATACACTGCAATATCATTCAGTCATAAAGAATGACATGTCGCCATTTGTGACAAAACAAAAATGACCTAGAGGGTATTATGCTAAGTGAAATAAGATTTCACTTACATGTGGAATCTAAGTACAAAACTAACAAAACAGAAACAGACACAGATATAGGTAACAAACTCATTTACCAGAGGGATGTGGGGGTAAAATAGGTGAAGATATTTAAAAGGTACAAACTTCAGTTTTAAAGTCAGTCAGTCATGGGAATGTAATGCATAGCATAGGGAATAGAGTCAATATTGTGACAACTTTGTATGGTGACATACGATAACTAGACATCATGGTGATCATTCCATAGTGTATAAAAACATCAAATAACTATGATGTATACCTGAAATAGGATATTTTGTGTCAACTATACATCAATTTAAAAAAAGAATGAAGGGGTGATCAAAGGGTATAAACTTCTACTTAATATATAAATCAATACACCACACACTTTAAACTTCCACAATGTTCTCTTCTGATTATACCTGAAAGCTGAATACAAATAACGAACTTATTTCCTTCCTCAGCTGCTGTGAGTGCAGTAGTCAACACTCTTTGGAGATTTTAATGGGCTGAATAAAACCGCTTCACCTAAAATCAAACCACCTTCTGGGGCAGCCCAAAGCCAAAGACTGATTAACATTACAACTTAGGACAAGGGGCATGTCAGCCTTAGAGGTTCCTGTGGGGTCAGCAGAGGCCTTTATTCGTTCCATATTGACACTTCCCTTTCTGCTTCCTTAAGAACTGATTGTAAGAGCATTATCAAGAACATTCCTTATGAAGCCTCCTGTATGCTCTTCTGTATTTTACAGTTGGCTTCCCAGGAATCCACCTGGCAAAATTTTGTATCAAGAGAAAACAAATGCCAAGATGAGAATTTCAAATTGGATCATCTGCCCACCTGCTGGCAATGAGGACCCACCTCTGATGACAGAAACAGCACAAATAGCCGCTGGCACAGGGCAACAGGGCAACTGTTAAAACTTTTACAGGTGGTAAACAAAAACGGGTAGAAGGGAATGCATTAGCTCAATTTGGAGGGAAAATGGAGGAAGCAGTAATTGTTAGGAGAGTGGAACCAGAATGCTATTAATCAACTGTGGATGCTCTGGATAAAGACAAAATAAATAGTCAACTAAAAGTGGAGTATTTCCTTGGTGGTGAATAAAGTGGTTCTTATCTCCTCAGCAGGAAGGAAGAGAAAGCCGTGGACACCACCCAGGAACAAAGTTTCATACATTACACTCCCAACCAAGGAAGATCAGCTGTGCCATAGTTAGGGTGCTGATTTGAAAAGAATAGGATTCTGACACATGGGGTGCAGGCATCTAGGTTGACGGACTCAAAGCACTTGAATCACCAGACTGCTTCAACTCTCTAAGCCTGAGGAAGTGGCCTAATTCTCCCAGGGAAGGGATAACCCTCTTCTTTTGTTTGAAAAGCATGCAAAGATTTTGCTCCTAACAAAGGAATATGTGCCCATTCAGTGGCCACTCTCCCATATGGACACTTGACTAGTAACTATGGTTAAATCACAGCACAACTCAGTTGGAGACATGCTAGGAGAAACAATACCCTCAAAGTAACTGCATGGTTCACCCAGAAAAGGCAAAATGGATTCTGAGTGTGCTGGACCCAAGCAAGTAAGACACTATCTGAATAAAAGTTTATTCTCTCGTGATACAGCATTAATGCTCTGACAAAGACCTTTGAAAGTGGCACAAACACACAGCTAAGAAGGCCTCTAGAAGCCTGAAAAAGATGGCCCATACTAAACGAAACAGAAATAGCAGAATTACTGTGCCAGACAATGGAAACAGGGGTTAAAAGATGTAGAGAAGTGATAGCCACAGGGATATACTATGTAAAGCCAGAAAATCCATCAGATCACTTTGCTTCACAGGAGAGTGAGAGGATTTAACATTTACCAAAGCAATGAGGAATGTCTGGTGAGAGGGGAAAAAACAACACTAAGAAGTTTGGTTGTTGGCTCTCCTACGTAAGTCAGTGCACATAAGAGATGCAGAAGTGGGTTCACACCTGATAACAACCGGCATGGTAAATCTCCAAAAACAATCAAGGCCATATATTAGTACTTAACCAGAAGCCAGGTGGATGAAAATACTGTAGAGCGGCAAGGACACAATGTCAGTAAAAGGAGGCCTGACCAGGTGTGGGTTATAGACTGCTTAAGAGATAAGAGCTTCCACAGGGCTGAACTAGATGGGCAGTCAACAAGGATGCTTTTCAATCTACATAAAATCCAAAAGAACTCCAAGGTGGTTAGTCAGAAGGCTGAAAGCAGGCACCCTAACAAAAAGTCATGATTCTTTTATCAGTCTCTATACCTGAGCTACGTTTCAGACTCAGAACCCAGCAATACCATGGCAAGTATATGATGATTCCCTCAATTCTTCCCCAAAGAGACACAGGCTCTTGATTCAAGAAACTGTATACTTGAGAGAGATCCAAACACTGTTAGGGTTGTTGACAAAGGGTCTAAGTTGACAGTGACTTTTGGATACTCAGAGTATGCATCCAATGACTGATCATCACAGGGCTACTGAAGGCCCAGGTCCCTTACCCCAAACCTGGGAGAATTCTGAAGGGCCACCCGGACCCCATGTTTAGCTGAGGCCTTCTTCAGAACTGTGCTGTATTTCATCTCCTCTCTACCCAATTCTACTCCCTGACCTTCCTCCATGCGTGTTGATTACAAAACCAAAAACACTTTATACTGAATATCCTGCAAGCCTATCTTGAGTCCACTCTCAGGTTAACCAATCTGCAACACTGGGTGAATCTGAGAAACTGGGGAGAGGGGGGAGTAAGAGGTGCCTTGTGCGGAATACTTCCCATTTGTTCATCCAAGTCTGTTGTCCTCCCGTTTACTGCTCTATTCCTTGCTCTATGGACTGTGTCACCCGAGGCCTTTGCCCAGTGATTTCTCAAGGGAGCCAACAGGAGACTGAAGAGTGGAAAAAGAAAGCAATCAGAGTATTTATCACCCAGGCTCCCTCACTGTCTTGCCAAGTCTGGGTCATGGCTGCAATCCTCTACTGAAGTCCTTCACTCCAGAGGGTGACTCCTCTCCTGTGTCCAGAGCTACAGCTCTCCCCAGTTTCCCCAAATTTTCTCCCATCTCCTCACTCTGTCCTTGCCCCTTTAAATCTAGGGATATAAATGACTCTTGTTTACTGCGAGGCTTGGAGAGCTTCATTTAACCTTTTTTTAGTTTCATTTAATTCTTCTCTTACCATTGTAAAGGGCCTCCCTATTAAACTCTGCTTAATTACTCGATGATGCAATCTGTTTTCTGCTGTGCCCCTGGTAAATACAGACCAGCTAGAATCTACTGCACAGGAGCTTCCATATCTACCATATCTGGATTCAGATATCTAGCTGTATGACCAAAGCAAACGACTCCACCTCTATGAGTCTTAGTTTCTTTATCCAGTATTCAAGAGCGCAATGATACCTACCTGTTTCTGGATAACTTCACCACTAAACAACAGAAAACCTGAAGCAAACAGGCCAAAATTATAATCACACTTACCTCCTAGAGCAGGAAAGTCACAGGTTTGGAGGACTGAGAGCAAAGTACAATCAGGGCTCAGCACCATTTCTCTACAGTTCTCTTGCTCTGCCCTCCTTTGCCTTCAGGCTGGTTTACTCCACAGTTGAAAGAAGACCACAAGCAGCTACAATAGCACCACACTTCCTGCTCCATCCAGTGAAAGGGACTGAGGCGCAAACGCCTGAACCGTGAGTTAAAGCCTTTCCTTCCATCTGATTGGATCAACTTAGTTTGCTTGTCCAACCCTTGACCAGTAAAAGTTGCTCTGATTGGCCAAGGCCTTGGTACTGAACCAATCATTGTCAAGAGGGATCGTATCACTGTGATAAATTTAAACCAATTAAGCTCCATGCCTGGAGCTGAACTCGCAAAGCTGCCTGAGTTTTACAGGATGCCCAAGAGGAAGGACAGATAGCGCTCAGCAAAGGGCTCAGGTGAACACCCTCCTGTGGAGAGCAGGCTTGGGCTGCTGTGGTTGTATACACAGTTCAGCTGTGCTCCAGGGAAAGGCTCTCATTTCCCCATTGTTTTCCATTTTTATGATTAAAAAAAAAAACTGAGTTTGGTATGATGATAAATGTTATCTACACTTACTGTGTTGGCCATTTTGCAATATATACAAATATTGAATCTATGTTGTACACCCGAAACAAATGTAATGCTACATGTCAATTATATCCCAATTCAAAAATTGAAATGATTGAAAACAATGGAGTTTGGTCACCAACTTGTCAGAGCTGAGCCATATACTTATGATTTATGCACTTTTCCATACGTGTGCTAAAAATACAATTAAAAAAAAAACCTCAACCTCACATTCCCCATCAACTATCACCCATTGTTCATATCCTGTTCTAAGGCAAGTTTATCAAAGAGGAATGTGCCACCTCCACTTTTGTTATCTTCCACTTGTTCCTTAGCCCACATATACATCAGGTTATTTGCCCTACAACTCCCTCATAATTATTCTAGTTACAATCATCAGTAAGATTCATGTTGTTAAACCAATGGACTCATTTCAGTCTTCACTTTGGCTTCTGAGAACATTCAACACAGCCGACCTCTCCTTCATTTTGCTACTGTGACTCCATACTTCCTCAGTTTTCTTGCTACAACTCTTATCATTCCTTGGGAATCCTTTGCTTACTCATTCTCCTCTGCAAAACTTCTAAATGTTGGAGATATATCCTAGTAGTTCTCAAACTTCAGCATGAATCAGAATCACCTGGGGAGCTTGTTAAAACAAATTTCTGTGTCCCACTCCCAGAGTTTCTGATTCAATAGGTCCAGAATGGAGAATTTCTAATAAGTTCCCAGGTGATGTTGCTGTCTAGGGATCATACTTAGAAGATCACTGAACTACCTGACTCTCTTCTGGATCCCAGAACTATATATGTGATAATACTACTTGAATATTTTCCAGACATTAGAGAGGTCACTTGTTCAAAGCTGACCTCATAACCTTGTAACCACATCCATTTGTCTTTCAGTAATCCATGTTTTCATAAACTCACCTACTTGAAACCAGACACTGGGACACCATCCTTGATACTTTCTCTCCCTCATTTCCCAAATAATTAGCTACTAACTCCTAGCTCTTCTACCCCCTACATCTCTCTCAAAGCCATCCCCTTCATCTTCACCATCACCAAAACCTTTCACCTGGAAGACTGTATAGCTTCCCAACTAGTCTCCCAGCAGTCATACACTGAGCCATTCTCCAAATATCTGCCAGTGATCTTCTCTAAATCAAGTTTGATTCAATTACTTACTATTTACTGAATCTTTCATATAGATTTGCAAGTGTTCTTAGATGCAAAGTACATAACATGGACTACAGGACACTGAAGAGCCTCTTCAGCCTGATCTCATGCCATTCTCCACGGGGCACAAACCATCCTGGACCCACTCTCAGCTCATTGTGTGTATTATATCCCTCCCTCCAGGGCCCTGTGCACTGCTTCCTCCCTGCCTGGCTCCCTCAGCCTTCTCCCTTCACCAAACTAACTCCTAGTCTTCCTTGGCTTCCCAAAGTAGATTGTTTTAAATTCTGTAAGAATTTACTTGTTATTTATTTATTTATTTATTTATTTATTTATTTATTTTGAGAGAGAGGGAGAGAGAGAGAAAGCACAATAGGGGAGGGGCAGAGGGAGAGGGAGAGAGGGAGAGAGGGGGAGAGAGAGAGAGAGAGAGAGAGAGAGAGAGAGAGAGAGAGAGAATCCCAAGTAGGCTCCATGCCATCAGCTCAGAGCCCAATGCGGGGCTTGAACTCATGAAATTGTGATATCAAGAGTCAGATGCTTAACTGACTGAGCAACCCAGGCACCCCAATTTACTTGTAATTTTTATGAGAAATGTACTTGTTCTTTATGATACTTTTCAAAGTATTATTAATAATTAAGTGATATTTCATTTACTACTGAGCTCTGAAAAACAAACCATGTGTGTCTTGTTTGTTATGAACCTCAAATGTAGTTAGCAGTCAATAAACACTTCTGAAAGAAAAATGAATGTGTGTTTGGGTGCACAAAGGAGGTAGCTACTATCTCTGGAACCAAGAGAAGGGTAGCTACTAGAGGGACCAAGAGAAGCTGTACAGAGGATGAGATATTTGAGTAGAGTCATTTCTTGGAAGATGCAGAGGAGTTTACTAAGTGAAAAGGACTAGCATAAGAACAAGTACTAGACCAAGGACAGCATGATCATCCCAAAGAGTGACAAGGTTCCTACATATCTCTCCCATCCAAAGCATTTTCTTCAATGACTGTAAAGAGGCCTCAGGCTGTCCTGGAAGATGGATGGCCAACCATCCAGAAACTCTTGTATTAAAATTCAAGTTCTGTTTCTGCAGGACAGAGAGAGAGAGAGAGAGAGAAGTGAGTGAGTGACTCATAGGGCACACCACCATTCCTTTCCTCAGAAAAGGGAGCATTTTTATGCCTGCAAATGAAGAAGAAGCCAAAGACAATCTACTGGAGAGTCACAGTTGGGCATAAGGAGGAAAAGTGAGGTGGTCCACAGCCAAGATGCCCTGAGAAATAGAGAGGAAGTGTGCTAGAGTGAGCATTAAAACAACAACTTAATGGATGGGAGTACATTTTCATTTTTTTAAGCTGCACAGTCTGCAACCTCATCCTTGTAAATTATTTACCCCTTTCCTCAGAGACATGTCACAAAGAGCTAATGCCAAGAAAGAACGTGTGGCATCGTGGCTTTGGATAAATAATCCAGATAATGTGTCACAGACAGAAGTTATATATCCACTTCCCCACTGTTATCTCTCTCGTCTTAGTAGATCCATATGCAGTTGTGAAAACCGTCTTTCTCCATTCCTTGCATGTGCAGAGAAGGCTTTTTTTTTTTTTTAACATAATGCAACATCACCATCTAGAGTTGAAGAGCATTGCTACAGTTTGTTACCCACAAGAGAACCTGACCACTGAATCCTGGAATTACCATTCACAATCCTGCAAGGAGAAAAGCGGCAGGGGTCCTGTGGAGTAGCATGAAAAGCCTTATCATTTGGATCCCCTCTGAAGTGGCAATTCCCACTTTTAGTAATTTACTCAAAGGAATTTATTCTGAAGCTGAGGTCAACAAACTTCCAGAAATCATGAGGAACATTACTGGCCTATAAATTCTAAAGTTTGTGAAATAATCTTAAATATTAAGTAATAAATGTCCACAAAGATTCACACATTTCTTATCAGAGTGTTGTTTGTAACAACAAAACAATGGAAATAATAACAATGTCCAGCAACAGGGGTGTTGTTAAGTTGTAGAATATATTTCATTCACTAAAAATATTATGAAAAAATATTTAATGACTTAAAAACACTTTCATAAAATATAATGTGTGTATATTCAAGTGTATGTGCATGTGTAAAACTCAGGTTAAAAAAATTTGTACGTCTGTAATCATCCTACTCTTGGGATTGAGGGAAAGAGAGAAGGAAAGGCAGAGACAGAGAAGGAGGATGGAGAGAGAATGAATCTCTATCAATCTACAGAGAATGATTACCTCTGACTGGTGGATTCAAAGTCATTTTTATTTTTTAGCTTTTTGTCTTTACCTATAATTTTCTATAATAAACATCAATGTTACCACTGGGGTGTTTTTGTTGTTTTCTAACAAAAACAAAAGTGCTGGTCTGACAAAGAGTTTATGAACACAAGTTCACTGCAACTCTAAGCTCTCATCTATACCCAAAATGATACTATAGGAAAAAGAATTCAATCTCTGTCATCAGGGGAAACACAGACACACACACACAGTTGCCAGAGTAGTTCTGGGTCCAGGTAGTAACAAGATGCAGGGAGACCCACTCTGGTTACAGCAGATTTGAGTACGGTCCCAGCCAGGGTGACCCCTTCAGATCCAGCTGTTTCAGGGTGTGGTAATAACGAGGCTCCCCATGACTGCAGTCCTGACTCCCACAAACTACACACAGGCAGGGCACACCTGCCTACTCTTTTCTGAGTTGCAAAGATCTCTATTCTCCTTCCAAGTCCAAGGGAAATATCTTCTCCCCACAGCTTTCTGAAAATGTGTACACCATTTTATCCTGAGTATCTGGAATGGAGATTTTTATTCTCCCCTATACTTCTATGCCAGACATACTGGCCAGTCAGTGTGCAGATATGGCTTTTAGTGCTTAGCAACTCCTACATGATCCTTCCATGTAGCAGGGACAGCCATTCTAACTGGGAAGGAACTGGCTCAGGAAAAGGAGCACAGGTCCCTCCCAGCACTATGGTAACATCCTACGTGCCAGCAGGGAAAACATCAAAGAGGTCAATAACATGGCCTACAAAGCTAAAGGAATTGGTTGGATCATACCAGGCTCCAAATTCTGGGGGGGAAATATACAAATTTTGCCTAAACTCTGGTCTCTCTTAGTTCCTATCATCGGTGCTTCTTTGCCCCCTCAATGCAGTCATTATAATTTTTAATATCATATTCAATGATATTGTATATTCCCTTTTATATCAGAAAAATTACTAATCTTTTTATTGGCTGTGGAATTATTTAACCTCTCATACTCGCAATATAGGCTCTACAGAATCCTAACATTTGCTTTATATATGGATGTTGCATGTTGGGAGGCTCACTCACAGCTCTGAGCAGTGTCTTCAGTATCTAGAATGTTGAAGGAGGCTGTCAAATGCTGACTGATGGTGATTCAATACTTTCATGCCCAGAGCCCAGAAGAAAATAAAAGTCACTGGGGAGGAAGATGGCCTTCCTGAATACAAACATTGCCAAGGAAGGGAAGCCTGCATTTACAGGCTACAATATAGATCAAGTTACCAGTTGAGTTACCAGTTTTTGTCAGGGGGGAAAAAGCCTTTTGTAAGATCTTTATAAATTTTTACAATTTATTTGAAAATGTCATACGCTCTACCAGTGCTTATAGTTTACTGGGAAGACTGATGTTTAGAATGCAGAGCTATATGAGTTATCATACGTGGTTGCCAGGCATACTACTTTTGGAACAGCCCTTGATTTTTGTCTGGCATCTATTCCTAATGCCAAGCCAATCAGCTCACTTTGCTCCTCTCTATTTAGGGATAAGTTCTAGACTGGGATCATGATCAAAAAGGAAAACAAATCAAAACTAATATGATATAGTTCCCAAACGTTGGTTTGAGCTGTCAGAGAGGAGGAAGCTCTCTCTTCCTGACCAAGTGAGAGATAATATAAGGTGGAATGTGGCCCAGCTTATCTCCACAAAAGGAAAATATTAGAGAGCATGGACAGCACAGTGGAAGCCTGGCATGGATACACACAGAAAAACGGGCTCCTGAGAGGTTGTCTGAGTCCCCATCGGTTTCTCCGGAAACCAGCTACAATTTTAGCATTTGTGCCACACAATTTGTGCCAATATTTTCCATTTGAATTGTGTGAAAATGTCCAAACGGGGAGGTGAAGTTCAGCACTCCATAGAGACAGTCAGCATAAAAGGTTTCCCTGAAGTTTCTAGGAGTTCACCAGACTAAGTGGGGGAGGGGAGAATGATCCCAGAAGAGGGAACAGCATACATAGGCCTAAAGGCCAACAGAGCAGAGAACCCAGCCTATCATTTATCCCATGTTACACACTGCCTACAGCTGTTTCATTCATATGTTTCTTAGGAGGTGATCCTTGTATATAGGTCACTTTCAGATGAAAAAAAAATGTTTCAAAGTCCCTGAACAACCCATCTTAACAGAAAGAAAGTATCAGAAGTCTATATGGTAAAGAAGGAAAACAAAAAAAAAGATACAAAAGAAATCAAAATCAAGTCACACAGAAAACTTGCATCTACCAGACTCCCTCTGCCAAGTTCCTTTTACATAATCAGTAACAAACAGACACTTATGAACACTTATGCACATATGTACATATTCCAATGATGCTTTTAATAATGGTAATTTTTTATGCCATCTTTCATAGAAAGATCTAGAAACCATGTTGAGGTGATATAAGCACTTTCAGATGCTACAATATAATCATTCTGAAAAATAATTTGAGAATACATATCAAGAGTCTTAGAAATATTAATGTAATTAGATGTAGTAATTCCACCCCTGGAAATTTATTATAAGAAAATTGAAAATGGCTTTATGTGTCATATTGATGACATTACCATTTGTAAAGTCAAAAAGTTAAAATAATTTAAATTTTACAAAATAAAGGTGTAATTGTTGTATTTCTAACTGAATAAATATTTTATACGAAAGGATGCTTACCAAAAGTGACTAATAACAGGAGAACAATGACAATGACAAGTGAAAAGAATGGGAAACAACTGGTATACCATAATCTTGACCCTGGAAAACAAACTATGTTCATGTCAATCTCTTTGTTGATTTATCTTTTAATTTGTAGGAATAAATGAGAAATTGATTAAATGTAATTTAAATAAGAAGTCACCTCCAAAACAGGCAGGCATTGGGGCTTACACAAAGTGCTAACTTTACAGTATTTTTCCATGGAATTGAAAGTATCCATCTTTCCATCTTCCCACACTGGATTGTGAGAACCTCAGGACTACATCTCCATTGTTTCCATACCTGCCCCATAGAAGGAGCTTAATAATGATGATGATGATGATCATGATGATGATCATGATAATGAATATTATTAACTAATATTTATATGGAACTATTTGCCAGGAATTTTCTAAGAACTATACACATACACACACACACACACACACACACACACGTATATAATAAAATACATTATTTACTTTATAAAAAAATGTTTAATCCTCACAGTTCTGTGGAGCAAGTACTATTATTCTCACCTTATGCATAAGAAAATCAAAGTTCAGAGTGGTTGAGTAACTTAACCCATTTTATCACTAGTAAATAGCAGAACAGAGATTTAAACTAGGGATTCTTGAAACTATACTGATGAATCTGTCAAAGAGCAATGAGAAACAAGGTCTAGTCCCTAATACCAATCCTTCCATGGCTCAGTTTCTGCTCTGACTGATCTATCACTTATTATTCCCAAGCCCTGGTCTAGAGTCCTGAATTCTGACACCTCCTCTCCTGAGTGTGGACCAACTGTTCTACTTAGAACCGTGGACCTGTCAACTCTGTGCTAATATTACATACAGGTTCTATACTCACCTTTCCAGGGTTGGCTTCCTGAAACCGCATGCCCTTCTCTGTGGTGACATATTGGTCATTGCCTCTACCCCTGTTTTGCTTCATTTTATCCTCAGCTCCCATTTATTGTACATTGTGCTAGGCCCTTAATATGATCTGAGTGCCCCTTCCTTTGTAAAGCACCTTTTATATATTTACACACAAATATTTGTTGTATATAAATAATATATAAGCAAATATATATTTGCTTATTTACAGTTATATATTAGATGCCATAACTCTCAGCACCTGTAGCAGCCTATTTTTAATTATTATGGCTTTATAATAATATTCAATGTCTAGTTCAGTATTTTCTCCACGCTCCCTCTTTTCGAAATTTTATTATCCATTCCCACGTTTTTATTTATTCAGAAGGATGTTAGAATCATATTGCTGAAAGTTTTTTTTTTTAATTTTAATATTTATTTAGTTTTGAGAGACAGAGAGAAAGAGAGCATGAGGAGGGTAGGGGCAGAGAGAGAGGAGAGACACAGAATCAGAAGCAGGCTCCAGGCTCTGAGCCGTCAGCACAGAGCCCGACGCCGGGCTCGAACTGGCAAACTGTGAGATCGTGACCTGAGCTGAAGTCAGATGCTTAACCGACTGAGCCACCCAGGTGCCCCCGTGAAAGTTTTTTAAAAGTAGGTTTTGGGTTGTGGTTCAAGGTGGCGACTTAAGAGCATCCTAAACTCACCTCCTCCCATAAACACACGAAATCAGCAGCTACATGTGGAGTATCTTCCCCTGAAAAAAATAAACCCTGGACACTGGCTGAGTGACTCCATGTATCACATCAAACAAAAGACAAGACCGTCCGCTTGTTAGCAGGCAGGAGCAGCTGCGACACGATCTCGCCATAAAGCCCATGCCCAGTGCAGTGACTTCACAGGAAGAAACTCAAAACCCAGGGCCTCTCCCTGAGGAACTAAGGGTTTGAACCCACATAGGGCACCCCCCAACTTTTAAGACCTGCACCTGAGCGATGACCCCACAATATCTCTTTTTGAAAACGAACGGGCTCCGCCACAAGCCCCACAGGATGTAAGGATCTGAGAAAGGGCTCTTACGGGGCTCGCTGGGACACACCTGCCCCAGGGCCCAGGCAGCAGCCCACGGAGGCGTGACTTTGTAGGAGCCAGGCTCCTTCGTTCATCTTGGAGCCTCAGCCTGGGAGGCGGCCCACGGGGTTGACGCACATCCGGGGCCACGGTGGGGCTCTACGAGGACCGAGACTGGCAGGCGCCCTCCTTCGCTGTCCCTCTGCCTTTCTTCAGCTGGTGGGCACCATCTTTTTTATTTATTTTATTTTTTATTTTTAACCGTGGGCTTCCCCCCCCTCCCCTCCCGTTGCTGGTAGGCACCATCTCCACACTCACCCTGCGCAGGACTCCCGCCGGCGGGCGCCATCTTCGCGCACTCCCGCCGCAGAGACGCAGCACCAGGCGCACCTGGAGGGGGAGCTTGTGCGCATGTGTGGTGGCCGGGCTTCGTGTCTGGTGTCCAGCTTTTGTGGCTGCCACCAGAGGACATCTCTACAGAACCTGGCTGTGGTGGCCAGGGTGGGGCTTACGCTGGCGGGTCCCACAGGACTGTAACCAACGGAGAAAGAATCCTTAACGCCACCGCCTCCAGGGCACAGCCAGAGGCAACAGAGCCAGGAGCTCATTCTGTGCCAGAGGCCTATCTGCTTATCAACATAGCTGCAGCCTGAGGGCCAGCCTCCTAACTATGTCATACGTCTAAGGGCTGACTGTCATACTTTCCAGAACCTCAGTGGGTAGGTGCTGTCTTCACCCTCTCCCTCTACCACACTCCAGAGTGCCGGTAGCTCCCAGAGGAAACTCACACGCTCATCTGGAGCCCTGGTTTTCCAACTGCCCCCCAGGGAACACCTCTAGATCACCTAGAACTAGTGGCTAGAGGGGCTTAGCTTGCCAGCCACCAGGGCTGCATACATTTCACTGCATATATTTGCAGATTTTAAAAGCTGCTTCTTGAGAGTCTAGATTCCAATCAGCCTGAATCTAGGTACTGAGATTGACCTCTTTGGGACACTGAGAGGTCTTGGCACACCCCCAACTAGTGGAAGCTGTGAAAAATAAAATAGACTGCTTGGACAATCACAGAAGTTTGAGAGACAACCAAAAGCAAGGGCGGGGTGGAACAATAACTTTCCTCTTTTACACGAGGCCATTCCTTCAAGACTGAGAGAGGTGAATGCTTTATCTAATGCATAGAAACCAACACAGAGAATGAAGCAAAGTAAAGAAGTAGAGGAATATATTCTAAATGAAAGACACAAGATAAAACTTCAGAGAAAAACCTTCATAAAACAGAGATAAGTAATTTACCTGAAAAAGAGTGCAAAGTAATGGTCATAAATATGTTCATCAAGCTTGGAAGAATGTATGAGCATGTGAGAACTTCAATTAAGAGATAGAAAATATAAGAGAATCAAATAGAGGTCACAGAAGAAAACAAAAACACTAATTTGAGAACATGTATGTACCCTCATGATCATTGTGGCATTATCTACCACAGGCAAGAAATGGAAGAAACCCAACTTGATCGATGAATTATACATATAAATAAAACATGGTATATATACACGATGGATTATTATTCAGCCAAGAAAAGAATGGAATTTTGCCATTTGCCACAACATTGGACCGTGAGGGCATTATGCTAACTAAAGAAAGTCGGACAGAGAAAGACAGGTACTATATGATCTCACTTACATTGTGGAATCTAAAAAAGAAAAAAAAAAATGAACTCATAGATACCAGAAAACAGATTGGCGGTTGCCAGAGATGGGAGGAATGGGTGAACAGCGTCAAAAGGTACAAACTTCCAGTTATAAAATAAATAAGTCACGGGGACGTGATGTACACATGGTGACTATATTTAATAATACTGTATTGTATGTTTGAAGATTGCTACGAGAGTAGATCTTAGAAGTCCTCAACATAAGAAAAACATTTTGTAAATACGTATGGTGACAGATGTTAACTGTGATCAGGTGTTATTGTAGTGAGCATTTTGCAGTATATAGGCATAATTTGCATTATGCAAATATCAAATCATTATGTTGTATAACTGAAACTAACTGCTATATGTCACTTATGCCTCAATTTTTTTTTTAATTAACTACAATTAAATTAAATTGGTTTTCTAAAGTTCAGGCTACTAATTGGATATGGGGAATATTTTGTCTCTATTCATGCTTAAAATGCTTAGCTCTTAAGATTATAAGATAATCTCTATGGAAGTAAAGAGCAGAAAGAAGACATGCTGCTGTGTCACTAGCAGGTATAAAGTTTACAGAATACCTATTAGTAATTGTTACTAAGTTCAATGAACTTACAATCTCCAATCATCTTGCAAACGTGAATGAAAATTATTTCTTTCCAATGAGTCTGAATAAAAGTTTGTAAAAATATAAAACAAAAAGACAAAAAAGTAGGTTTCTATTAAAATTGTATTAAACATAAACATTAATTGGGGAAAAACTGATATTGATAGTATTTATGAGCCCCATTCAAAAATATGGCTCAGCCCTCTCACACATCCTGTTTATATTATGATAACTCCATTATATAAGATGCACTCAATAACCCATTATCTTATATATTTGTGCTTTTATTGCTATTCTGAATGGTATCTTTATTCCATTGTGGTTGATTTTTTTCTAATAGATAATTGTTTATGAAATCTATTTTCTTCTCTTTTTTAAGTCACTTAATTTTTTTATTATTACTAATGATTTTTAATAGGTTATCTTGTATTGTGTCTAAGAAAAAATACCATCTGAAAATAATAGTCTATTTTTTCCTGTAACTATACCTAGAAATTTTAGGGCAACATTAAATAAAAGTGATCAGTAGTAGACATTCTTAGCTCACTCCTGATTATAGTGAAAATGCTTTTGGTCTGTCATTAAGTGTATAACGTAGCCTTTTGATAAAATGATACTCATCATCATCTTTTAAAAAATTCTTCTGGGGCATCTGGGTGGCTCAGTCAGTGAAACTTCCATACGTTCAAGCCCCGCAGATTCGAGCCCCACTTCAGGCTCTTCACTGACAGCGTGGTACCTGCCTGAGATTCTCTCTCCCTCTCTCTCTGCCTCTCCCAGCTCATGTTCTCACTCTTTCTCTCTCTCTCAAAATAAATAAGCTTAAAATATAATTTAAAAATTCTTCTACCAGAAATTTGAAATATTCCATTTTCTTCCTTTGATTTATTAACATAGTATGCTTTATTTCTAATTTTTTCCTCAAAACATTCTTATATCTCCAAACCAAAACTTATTTGTTCCTGGTACGTTATACTCTTAATTTACTTCTGAATTTAGTTTTGTGGCACATACGTGTATAAGTTATTCTGTTTTTCCTTTCTGTTACATTTGATTGGATTTGTTACCAGGGTTTTTTCCTAGATTTAAAAGTGAACTAGAGAGTTTTTCATTTCTTTCTACATTGTATGACAGTTGATATAATGTCTTCAAAGCTTGAAATAATTCAAGTGGTAAGAACATCTAGACCCATAGTTTTTTGGTTATCAATTATTTGATAATCTTTAAAGGTTTTTCTTAAAAATATTTCTTTTGCTTATCAATTTCACCTTGATTTTGATTATTTACAATTTGTCAGAAAATTATGCATTTTAATCCAATTTTCATATTTATGGTCACACATGGCTCTTTTTTATCATTTTAAAAATCACCCATTTATGGTGTCACAGCACTCTTAAATTCTTTTTGTGTGTCTTTCTTAATTCAACTAGGCATTGATGTTTCTATTTTATGATTTTCTTCTTCTGAGAACTAACTCTAGTTTACTTACCAATGCTGCAAATTTTTGTTTTATAATTCCTTAACTTCTGAATTCATATTTATTATCATTCTGTTTCTTTTGTGTTTGTTTTGCTAAAGGAACAAATATGACTATATATTTTTTCTGAGCACATGCTCCATCATAACACATAACTTTATATATAATGAAATATATATTATATATTATGTATATTTTATATTAATAAATATATATTTACACATATACTTAGCTACATATACATATAAAAATAAATACATATACATATATACACATATATAGTGTGTCTGTTCTTTATATTCAAATAATCAGTATTATGCTTTCAGATTTTGTTTTCTTATTTTATAATATGTATTGTCTAAATGGAGTATATTTCCTTTGCTTTATCTTCTTCAGTGTAAGATTCCATGCCACCATAATCCTGATATCAAAACAGAAGAAAAATATTTCAGTATAAATAGAGAAACAAAATTTCTAGAGAAGACTTTAAGAAATCAAATTCTAAAGAGAATTAAAAGAATAGTACTATATTACAACCAAATAGCATTTATCTTAGGAATGTTAAGAATTGTTTATCATTAGGAAATATTAAATAAAAAGTTGTAAACAATCAAAGCATCTTGACAACAAATGCCAAAAATAAAAAAGAATTTAATAAAATTCCACACACTTCCTAATGATAAGGATAATCTAACAATAAGCTAGCAATTGAAGAAAACTAAATTTAATAAAGGCCGTTAACAAGAAACTTACATAAACCTTATACTTAGTTGTAGAATACTAAAACTATCTCCACTAAGTCAGGAACGAGATAAGAAGACCCATTAGTACTATTATTAGCATTACCATGCAGGTCCAAGGAAGAATCAATAAATAAAAGTTAAATTGATCAGGTAAAAAAACAATGAAACTGCAATCTTTGAAGATAATCTTATACCTGAGGAAACCAGGTAAATCAAATGGAAAACTTTTAAAGTCAGTACAGTAACCAGATAAAATCAACAATAAAAATCAACAGATTTCCTATAACCCATATACATATAATATATATATACACATATAGATCACAAATATAATTTTTTTTTAAAAATTCAATTTACTGTATCAACAAAGGCCATAAACTAATTAGGAATAATGCTAACACAAATGTGCAGAACCTTAGAGAAATAAACTATAAAACCCCACTGGAGAATATAGAAGAAAATTTGAATAAACAGAAAGACACAGAGTGTTTTTTGAGTCACAAATTGTCCCCTATACACAGAGGGCAAGGGGAGACTAATAAGAGGCAGACCACTCCACATTAGTAGGCGGCAGATTTAAAAAGTAAGGGAACTTACATATAAAGCTTGTCTTGGGTAGCCACAAGATCAGTAAATCTCCACATCTACCCACCAGACTTAAAAGTTTATATAAAGGCCTTAACTGGGTTCAACCATGTATTCAGCCCAGATGGTCTCAACAACACCTCGCTCTCTCAAGGTTATGTTCTTGAAACAGCTCCTAGCATTGGGAAGGGCGGGTAGAACACACATTCCAAGAGCAGGGGAGGGAGTAAGGAGTGTCCAATTGCCCAGGTCCTGCTTGAGGGTCAACTGGTGGTCACATCCTCTCAATGAACTCCTCCAAGAGCATCCCTTAACCTCTCCCTAATTAGTTGACACTGATCATTGAACTCAACAGCTGACTCCTAAGGATATGAGCAAGAACATATAGAACGTTTTTTAAAATGTGAAAAACAACAAGTGGTGAATTACCCTACAGAACATCAAAATTTCCTTTAAAGCTATGGTAAAATGGTAGAGCAATGGCATAAGAATAGGGAAGCCCTGGGGCATCAGGGTGACTCAGTGGGTTAAGCTTTTGACTTTAGCTCAGGTCATGATCTCACAGTGCGACAGTTCGAGCCCCACGTCAGGCTCTGTGCTGACAGCTCAGAGCTGCTTCAGAGCTGCTGGAGCAGCTTCAGATTCTGTGTCTCCCTCTCTCCCTGCCCCTACCCTGCTTGCACTCTGTCTCTCTCTCTCTCTCTCTCAAAAATAAATAAACACTAAAAAAAATTTTAAAAAAAAGAGAATAGGGAAGCCCACTGGTAAGAGAGAAGAGAGATTTCAGGAACACACCCTGTATACATGAGAATTCAATTCAAGGTAAAGGTTGTATTTCAAAGGATAGAATTTAGAATGCATTGGGAGACTTCAGGTGAAGATGCAGACTAAGCAAATGAAAGAAAACTCACCACGACTACACACCTTACTTTCAATAATTACAATAGCCAGATTTTGTTTTAAGTTTATTCTACATAGCTCAACTTAAAAGCGAAAAAGAAAATTGTCTGTGGCCAGAAATAAAGAACCTACTTTATTGAATAGGAGTTGAAGCTATGTGACTCAGATAAATGGATTTGGTATATACTTAGGGATTTATGTTTTAATATCTATACCTGCTTTATTAAGAACCAGGAAAGGGTGGCCCTATAAGGAAAATACTGCCTGCCAGTGCAAGATTGTAACTCAAAAGCCTCATGGTTATCAGTGAAAACATAGTAGACCTAGAAGCCTTTCCATCTATAACATCTGACCACTGGCAAGGAAGATGGGGCAGAAAGCAGACCTGTGGACACTGCACTACTGGTGACAAAATGATTGATACTATTCGTGACTGGGCTCAAAACCTCTCAGCCAGGGTACAGGTCTACAAAGCTTATTGGTTTTCCAGTTTGAATGATAGGTCTAGTTCTAATAATCATATTGATAATGAAAAGTCAAAGCAGGAATTTTCTATTTCTTAGTCCCTCGGGTTCCCAAAGATATAGTCAAGCCCTATCTATTCATCATCATCACCACCCTAGAATACACTGTTAGTGCTGCCACAGTAGATCAGAAGGTTATCTACAAGAATAACTGAAACCTCAGTACTGAATGCCCACATGACATTAATCCTACCACATGAATGGATAAAACCTTGTAAGCACTCCTGACTCCTCTGTTTCCCTTCTTGCAAAGGTGCTGTCTGCCTCCTTTAGCTTATTCATGTCATGTGATCTATTTCTGGACTCAGATGAAATGACATGCCATAGGTATGGTATCTAAGTTTTCTGAGTGTTTACCTAGAGCATGATGAATCCTGGAAACGTGGTTTACCTAGAGCATGATGAATCTTGACCAATGGGAAACAGGGAATGAGAGGATGTTGGGCAGATAAATTCCCCCTCCTTTCTCCCCTCCAAGGACAATCCAAGATTCAGCTTGTCTTTTCCTGCCTTTCAGATAATACCTGTGTGCAACACTCATGCTCCATGACCTGCCAAGTCTCCTCTTACTCTTTGTGAAGCTATAACCACTGCTTTGCTTTGCTTTTTTTCCTTGCCTCATTTCACTTTTTCTCAATCTCACTACCCATGGCTTGTGTTTCCCAAATAAAGAGTTAGTATTTTCAATCCTAACTCTGCCTCTACTTCTTTAGAAGGCCCAAACTAAGTAGCAAGATTTTTTTATTCTTTCACTTATTTCCTCAAATTTGATAATACCCTGAATATTGGACTGACAGAATTCCAAATCAATCCCCTTGCCCACTTCCTTCTGGCCATATATCCACAGTCACAATCATGGGCCAATTATATCATAAATGATTGACTATAGCAGAGTACAGATAAGATATTCATTCTGTTGGTTAAATGTAAACATTCTTTCTGCTGTCTTTTGTGCTGGGTTATCTAAATCTCAATAATGTCTCTGCTGCCTTTGTCCCATCAAGACCAACTGAAGCATGCATCAATATAGGTTGGTGCCCCACTAACTTGAAAGTCATCCTCAATTACCAGCCTGCCATTATTGTTCCCTATGGAGAGCCAGTCAAAACCACTGAGAGCTACCTGCATACTGAGCAATGCCACATCTGTGGTTGAGGACCATTTTTCACTGGTACAAAGGTGAAAGGTTAGAGAAAGGGGTTCTCAGGCACATAAAGACATAAATGTTCTAGAATTGTTTCTGAGATGGTTGAAGTCCATAGGACTAAGGAATAAGATGAGTGTCTATCATATTAACTTGTCTCCTGCTAGCTTTTATACTCCTTTGTCTTGAGTTTTAGTTCTCTTCTCTTTACTATCCACAGTAATCCATGAAAGTTATGTTTCTAAAAACAATTTTTAAAGGATAGTGCAGAACTTAAATCTTTAACAGTATATACTCTCACGCTTTTAATGTTTGTTTATTTTTAAGAGAGAGAGAGAGAGCGTGAGCAGGGAAGTGGCAGAGAGAGAGAGGGAGACACAGATTCGAAGCAGGCTCCAGGCTCTGAGCTGTTAGCACAAAGCCGGATGTGGGGCTCAAACCCACAAACCCCCAGATCATGACCTAAGTGGAAGTCAGACGCTAACTGACGGAGCTACCCAGGCACCCCTATAAACTTTCTAAGAATAATTTTTATATTTTACCCAGTTTTGTAAACATACTTCTAGTATTCATTTATACTTAATGTTGTTTTAACTGATTTCAGTGCTCACTGACAGTTTTTTATATCAGTTTCCCCATTCTTAATTTCTTAGAGGTGAGTCAGCACTTCTTCAACTCTTTTAAGATATGTTGGATTGATTGCAAATACACCCTTAATTTTCCACCCCCTCCCTCCCTGTATCCATGTCTTCTGTAATATGCTTTTGCAGCTTCTCCCATTAAGAAGTGGTCTGTTTCCTGGGGTGCCTGGGTGGCTCAGTTGGTTGAGCACCTGACTTCAGCTCAGGTCATGATTTCATGGCTTGTGAGTTCAAGCCCCATATCAGGCTCTGTTGCTGACAGCTCAGAGCCTGCAGCCTGCTTCAGATTCTCTGTCTACCGTTCTCTCTGCCCCTTCCCTGCTCATGCTCTGTCTCTCTTTCTCTCTCAAAAATAAACATTAAAAAAAATTTTTTTAAAGAGGTGGTCTATTTCCCAATTCTTGTGGCCTTATGACTTACTCTGACTAAATCAATATGGTGAAAGTAATGTTGAATCAATCTGAGCTGAGGCCTCCTCAGAAAGTCTTGTGTTCTTCCACTCTTGGAACTCTGAAACCACCAGCTGAATAAGCCAGGAGTAGCCTGCTAAATGATGAAATGTATGTGGTTCCTTCACCACAGTTGTCTCACCTGATGGCCAGCCAATCATCAGACCTGTGTGTGAGGCTATCCTAGCCCTCTACCAACTCATCAAGTGACTGCAGATGCACTAGCAAGGCTAACCAAAACCAACAGAGATAAGTCCAGCTCTACCAAACTACCCACCTGAGCTGTAAACTTATAAGAAATAATAAATGTTTGAGGCTTTAAAGCTCTAAATTTTAGGGTGATTTAAGCATCAATCACTAACTGATACAAAAGATAATAGGGTGACATTTTCTGAGACTTTGTGTACCTTGGAATATGTTTATATCTCTTTTACTTGACCACCAACCTAATTCACATTTAAAATTCTTGACTTATGAGGGGTGCCTGAGTGGCTCAGTTAAGCGTCCAACTCTTGATAATTGTCTCAGGTCATGATCTTGCAGTCGTAGGACTGAGCACCACATCAGGGTCTATGCTGAGTGTGGAACCTACTTGGGATTCTCTCTCCCTCTCTCTCTGCCCCCCATCAAAATAAATAAATAAACATTTAAAAAGAATTTGTGACTTATGAAGTTCTTGTCTCAATAGTCTGTATACATTGCTTTACTACCTTCTGGCATTATACTTTGCTGATTTGTAGTCTTTTATATGCCTTTATATTTCATGTCTGAATGCTTATGATAATTTTATTTATCTATATAATGAAACATCTTTCCATGATTTGGAATTTTGTCAACTTTTCCTCAAACATAATGAGCCCTTTTAATCTGTATGCTGAGAAGTATTTTTTCAGTGATATCTTTTACTATCACTTCTATTCAACTATTTATTCCTCACTTAAATATCTACATTTTAAAGCCTTTCTCTTCACTGTATGTCCTCTATCACTCTTTTCACAATATTTAAAACTCTTTAATTTTTGCCTCTGCATTATGGGAAAAAATTTATTAAATTTGCCTTCATATTACCATTCCCATTATTGATTTAAACATTTTTTTACTGTTTTAATTCACTTTTGAGAGAGAGAGGGAGAAACAGAGCATGAGCGGGGAGGGGCAGAGAGAGAGGGAAACACAGAATCCAAAGCAGGATCCAGGCTCTGAGCTGTCAGTACAGAGCCGATGAGTGACTCAAACTCATGGACCACGAGGTCATGACCTGAACTGAAGTCAGACCTTAACCTATTGAGCCACCCAGGTGCCCCCCATTATTGATTTTAAATCGACATTCTGCTCTTTTTCCAATATGGATTTTAGTCTGCTCTGTATTTTTAATTGCTATGTAATCTTTTCTCTTCCCATCCAGCTTCATCTTCATCTCGAACTATTGACTTTTAAGTTCATCTGATCATCTTTTCTGTACAACTTGTTCTCTTTTTATAGCTTTCTGTTCCTTGTTTATAGGTGTCATAGCTTTATAAATGTTATTGTAGACTCTGTTTTTTTTTTTCTAAATCTTTTTCTAGCTTAAGGGTTAATCATTTAAAGATATTTCTATTCCTCTGAGTTATAATGGTCACATAACATTACTTTTATTCTGAAATAGTTTTGCATGTTGAGCAATACCCCAGCTATCATTGAGGTCTGTTCTTGTTTTTCACTTTACTCCTCATGGAATGAAGAAAGATACATCTATGTTTGCCAATACACTAGGATTGTGGTTTAGCTTTAGTACAGCTTATTATAGTTAGAAGGCATATTGATGTACATAGCATTTAACTCAATTTCCAGGGCTTAGAGATATTCTTCTATTATGTCTCTTCTGGATTTTAGTGAAATCATTAATCACTTCCTATTTCTGCTACTTGATTCTTTGATATTGTGGACCATCAAAGTATTGGAATTACTTTTGTTTTGGCCTCCCCTCCAATAAAGCCTTTGTACATATTGAGACTATATCTCCAATAATACAAAGCAAAACTCTATGTCACCTCCCTATACCCAAATGCTCATTTCTTGTCCTGTTCTCTAGAAGTTTCAGTATCTAAATCAATGCATAAAAACAAGGATTAATGACACAGGTGGACATAGGAGGGGAGAGCAACATGCTTATATAGGGGCATAACGACCCTAATCAGAAAAGGTAGACAGTGAGAAAGGGCTGATGATGGGTTTAAGTTCCATATGGCAAAATAGTGTCGATAGTCACTTCAGCCCCATTTTTCTTGAATAATAGAAAATATTCCCAGAAGCTGGAACCAGATATGCTATAGCTTACTTTTAAGGGTATTTTCAGTTCTTGGTCTTTCTGTGTGTCATGGTGGGGTGGGGCAGAGGACGGTATTGTAGGAAGATGGGGGCTGACTGTGCCTTTGGAACAGACACTGCAAAGAAAAGTAGGAACTAAGTCAAAGAATCCTTGATATGTACATTTCAACTCAGAAGTTTCTACCTTACCATGTCTCCTCAAAATTCAGTTTTATTATTCATATAGGCTTATATAGATCTGTCAAGAATCTATTGAGATTAAAAACTCTTGAAGTTGACAGTTACTTGATATGCTCCAAAGAAAAATTAAGATAAATTCAACCTCAAATAAGAGATATTTAGTATTTTTTTAATACTTTTTTTTTTTTTTTTATGTAATCTCTATGCCCAGCATGGGGCTCGAACTCACATCTCCTAAGATCAAGAGTTGCATGCTCCACCAATCGGGCCAGCTAGGTGCCCCAGGAGTTAGTATTTTAAATACACATAAATACTATGAATATATATTGAAGTCACTGAAATTACACATATGTTATGAATAATACTAATTGCTGCTAGCAAAACATTTTTGTTCCATTTGGGCTTGCAAATCAGCAGAGAGTCTGTTAAAAATTAGTGTAATAACATAATGTTTCTGAAATATTACCAGATGTCTTTTTTATTTGCAGAAATTCTTTTTCCAAACACTGAAGCTGAGGCATTCAGTGCTTCAGAAGAAGGATAGACATGGCCAAGAACAATGAACGAATTGTTCAACATTGACTTTCAAAGCAAACTTTCTAAAAAAGCACATGGAGAAACAGTTCCTTTCATTTGCCAGAATCAGGCACTGGAGGGAGAGAAGCTTCCTGAATCCAGCAGTGTCCCTTTATGTATGCAGAATTAGACCTGTGGCCTAAACCAGTTGGGTTTCTGTCATGTGACGGAAAAAGAATCCTTACCCATGTATTGCTTTTTTTAATGTGTTAAATGCTAACCTCAAAAGTCAAGTATATAATACCAGAGTCTAATTGTAAGGGCAATGAACTGAGTCCTGGGTTTGAAATTAAGAACGCCAAATTGTATATTTCCTTCCAACCGACTTTCAATGTTCCGACTGAGCAATCCATCATTTGGCTACTTCTGTTTTAATGGATTGTACCTAAAACCCTTTTCTTTGAAGTCTTTCCTAGCTCTGGATGAAAGCACAGTCTTAAGCTTAATCCCTTCCATCTATTAATATGATTTTTTTTGCAACGTACTCAAAAATTAGAGCATAATACTCTCACCTCCTTTACTCATTTAATTTTGGCATAATACGTCTATTTTCCTGCTCGAAGCATCCGTTTAGCAGGACTTCTAACTTGGTAGAAGCTAGAAGCAGGCAAGTTTCACTTGCATGTTAGCTTTTCATTTGCAACATTGATTCTTTTGACTCAAATTTACTGAACAGGTATTGTGCCTTTTGTTCCAAGGGCCTACTTTCCCTGTCACCCTCCTAATTAGGTAGAGGCCTACCTGAGTTTCACTTTGTGTGAAGTGTTCTGCAAAGGAAATGTTACAGATGGATTCAGGTCTACTCATTTATTCATTCAAGAAACATTTATTTAGTTCCTGAGGATAAAGAAAACAAACAGACGAACAAAGGACAGTCTTTCTCTTGGGTACTTCACAGTCTAGAGAAGGAAACATAAAAATCATTGATTACAAGGAGTTACATGGCTATAAAATAGATTTAATATTGAAGCTTAATCCTTAAATTCTTTGGCATTCATTAATGATAATGTTATCAGCAAAATAGATGATTATAATTTTTAAACATGTTCAGATCTGGTAAGGTGTTGAAATTTCTGGTTTCGAATGACATTTCAATCCTGAATCACTTACCTTCTTGGGTTCTGTTCTCTCTATAAAATGAGAAAACTAAGCAAGATGCCTTCCAACTGTCTATCTGGCCACCACATGCGACAAATCCACAATTCTCAAAGCTGTAGAAAAAACTTTCCTCCTAGTTTAAACTGCGACCTGTCAATAATGTACTTTTGAACACATGGCTTTGAAGTTCTGATTTGCTGCCAACTTGCCTAGCTGTATTTATTTCCTCTCAAGTTGAACTATCAGAGTGGGAATTAAAAATTGGACACATTACCTTGGTGATCATACCAAATTCCTGTGAATCAGACCAATAGCCATCTGGCAGTTGAGTGTGTTTGAAAACACTGCTAAGCGTGGGGAAGGGCCCTTACTCAGGCTTCTGGCTACCAGTATGGAAGCAGATTCTCTTTCTGACTGGAATCCTTTGTGGGAAGGAGGCTTTGTGCTTGGAAAGCCTGTAGTTGTGGCTGTGTGGTGTGGGTATCACTTAGCTCCTAGGAACATGGCCTGTGAAATATACAGTGCGAATATTGTAGCCATGCCTTGCTTTTTTTTTACCCCAGCACCAGTTGCGCTCAATTCATTTGTGATGCGTGTGTGTACCTGTCTTAGGTTTCTTTAGCCTGTCCTTGGAAGGAAGGAAGGTCTGGTCTGTGAACACCCCCTTCCCCACAGATGATTAATTTATACACGTTGGCATGGAACAAAGCACCATTCGTGGAGAAGAACTAGTTCATACTTTGAGAACTGTATTAGAAGCATCAGAATTATTTATTTGTAACCATTTTATATGAAGCCATTTTGGAAGAAGTGGGGAACCCAGGATAAATGGAACACTAAAGATTTCTCATGGTTTCTGAATTAGTATCAAATTTACTTAATTGTGTTAATGCATTGGCATTTTTATCTTACATGATTATTTATTTTACATCGCTAAAATTTCTTGAGCATAGACCTTAAGTCAGGCATGGTAATAAATGTTGTGCATGCATTAATTCATGTGACTCACATAATAAACCTTAGAGTTATGGGAAATCAGTTCTCCTACTCTAGATAGAAGAAAATCAAGTGGAAAGAAAGCTTGGAGAGGAACTTCCTCAAGTCTCTGCAGGTATAAGTAGTGGAACTAAGACTTAGTATTGTGTCTGTCTGACTCTGAAAAATATTTTCCTAAGAACTAACATACATCTTCACTCATGTTGGAGTCTTTGGAGTCAGACCACAGGAGTTCCAATTTTGGCTCTACAATGTACCACATGGATGGCACTAGAGAGGTTTCTTAAATTCTCTGTGCCTCAGCTCCCTTGTATGTAAATTGAGAGATAATAAAATGTAACCCATAGGGTGGGTGAGAAGGAAATTAAGTACTTACAAAGCATTTAGTTCAGTGCCCAGAATATAGTAAACACTCAACAAGTGGTAACTATTTAAATGTTTATTCATTCACCATAGCACAGGCTGAATGAAGGAAAATTGAGCACTTTGGGGGAGATAAAGATAAATATGTGGTTTCTGTATGTCTAGGGGAGAAAAGAGACATGTAATTAAGCAGTTTAAGAAAAGGCAGACAATGAGGACAAATAGAAAGAGGCTCAAGTGAAAAAGACAGTCTATCCAGTGGAGGATTCTGAGACACCTTAATGAACAGACAATATTGGATCAAAGTATACGGAGCATCTCCTGGGTATGCTCCAGATATACTGGGACCAAAGAAGAATCTGTCTGGTGGTGTTTTATGGCCACAAATCAGATTATAATATCATAAAGAACATCTTTGCTTCCTCCCAAATGCTCCAAAGCATATGTGTTGTTTTTTTCTTAGTGTCAGTGCTCACATTGCCACACCCAAGCGATCAGTTTGGATATAGCTGTGTAAGCACACCGCACTGCACACTCTCCTCTCCCACCGTCCTAAGTCCCCAGCACTTTGTACATCATTTCTTTCTGTAAGAATTTGAAACTAAAGAGAATTTTGTAAGGATAAAGGCCCATATGGAAGGTCAAAGAGGTCCACATATGCCATATTGAATCTTAAGAGGTATGCCAGGATGGATAAATTATTTGTTATATACTCAAAATGATAATCGTTCTTTTGAGTCATTCTTAGTAGTTCTGGAAGATTTAGCAATTGACCACTCAACCCTCTCTTAATGCCACATTTGTATTTTCAACGGCTTGACACTTCACTTCAATGATTCACTCCAAGCTAAAATGTTAAAATCTGAGTTGGTGATTTCTCCCTCTCAACTAGCTCCTGCTCCTCTTTCCTCTATGTCCATAGATAGTTCACCATTTTCCTAGTTCTTTAGAGTCTAAACAAGTACTGCCCAAGAGAAATATGTGAGCCACACATGTAATTTTACATTTTCTACTAGTCACATTAAAAGTTTTTAAAGAAACATGTTAATCTTTAAATGTTGTATTTAACCCAAAATATATAAAATGTCAGCATTTTAACATGTAATCAATATAAAAATTAACGAGATGTGTACATTCTTTGGTGAAAAATTATTAGAAGTCCAGAGTATATTCTACACTTACATGTCGATTTAGACTAGCTATAGTTGAAGTGATTACTAGCTACATGTGGCTGTGGCCACCATATTGGACAATGCAGGGCTACACCTTATAGTTACCTTTCATTCATTATCCCTCACCCTCCATATCCAAACATTTACCACGTCTCTGCAATGTCTGTCATAACTATCTTGCCACTTCCACTTACCACATTATTTCTTTATCTACCAAGCGCCTTACCTCACGTATCCCCCATCTATTCTGTTTCCTTGTTCCAATCCATCAAATAAACTACTACAAGACTAACTGTCCCAAAGTGCCACCAAAAAACCATCAATCATTCCCCATTACACCAAAGAGTATTCAAATGCCTAAGCCTGATGCTCAAAACCCTCCACAAAATGCCCCCTAATCATTTCATAATCTCATGTTTCATTGCTTCCCTTGTTTCAGCTAATCCAGTCTACAGATTGTCCCCCAATCATACCCCGAAATTCCTAGTTCTGTCCCTTTGGTCATTGACCCCCTTCTTCTGCCTATTAAAAGTTTACCTTTTCTTCAGAGTTGTTTTGAGCTCTACTTTTTCATTGATACCTGCCTGTTCTTCCCAACTAGATGGAATCTCCTCATTCTCTCACAGGACAATCCTGTATTTTCCATGCAATTTAGGTAAACCTATTTTGACTTAGAATCTGGGATATATTTTTATTATCCCTTCTATATTTTTGCCTACAGGGCAGGATAGTATCTTTAAAACCTCAGTATGGGGCGCCTGGGTGGCGCAGTCGGTTAAGCGTCCGACTTCAGCCAGGTCACGATCTCGCGGTCTGGGAGTTCGAGCCCCGCGTCAGGCTCTGGGCTGATGGCTCGGAGCCTGGAGCCTGTTTCCGATTCTGTGTCTCCCTCTCTCTCTGCCCCTCCCCCGTTCATGCTCTGTCTCTCTCTGTCCCAAAAATAAATAAACGTTGAAAAAAAATAAAACCTCAGTATCCCAGGTAGCTCTCAACTGGTTTCATTTACTCAATAGCTAGCTAAGAGAAGCAAATCTCTGAGATCCATTGGTGGCAGTAAGCAAAAATGCAGGAACCCAAATTTTTGAAATAGCTTCTCATTATCCAAGCAACGAAAGATACCCACAAAAGCAAGATATTTAATGTGATAAGTGTTTCCTATAGAGTTGGACTGGGAGTCTAAGATTAAAAGTCAATATCTACCCTATAAGCTGAGTTGTTGTGGAAGGTACTGGATATGAGAGAAAAGGCTAGACCCATTAACGAACTGATTTCATAATTTATATATAAAATGTACATTTTCTCACCTTGCCTGGGAGCATTCTTCCAATACTGTAATCTTCATTTGGGCTTCCCCCAGGTAACATCAACCTATATATGCAGAACCATTAAGCCTAGGGTTTCATTCTTTTTATAAGACACAAGTTTATAAAGCAGCAGGCCAGCAGTACATAAAGAAACATACAAGTTTCTTCAAAAGAAATCAAGCCAATGAAAATAAATTGTGAAGTACACAAGCGAGAGAAGCAATCATTCCAGCTCATTTGTCTGAAAGGGACTCACACTCTTAGAGCAAATTCAAAGACGGAAAAACAACACTGTCTAAGTTTTTGGACCCATGCCCAGGATCCTTTTCTTCTAAATATGGAAATAGATATTTAAGTCCCTGGTGCATTCATACCCACTTTCCAGGTTGCTTCTGTGATTCTGCCTCCCCACAACATGACTGTTTCTTACCCCCAGGCAGAAAGCTCTCTCCATCTGTGCGAACTACATCAATTCAATTCCATGTAATTATGCAGGGATCCAGGAAAGTGGACATAATTCAAATCAGAGACAGTGAACTATTTAGTGTTTTATATTTTTTTTCTAGTTCCTAATAGCCTATCAACTACAGCAGAAAGAAGAGTTTAGAGTTGGCTTATTTTGAAAGCTAAACAGAGACAACCGTTGCTGGTGCATTTAGTCTCTCAATTATTTAATGTCAATGGTGAACATTTCCTTGGAGAGTTCCACATGAGGAGTTTAGCTTATGTGGTTTTTTTTTTTTTTGAGAGAGAGAGAGAGAGAAAGAGAGAGAGAGAGAGAGCACAAGCAGGGAAGAAGGGCAGAGGAAGAGAGAAAGAATCCCAAACAGACTCCACACTCAGTGCAGAGCCTGATGCAGGGCTTCCTCCCACAACTCTGGGATCACAACCTAAGCCAAAATCAAAAGTTGGACACTTCACCAGCTGAGCCACCCAGGGGCCTCTAGCCTATGTGTCTTTTATAAAAATAGGGCAGTCAGGATAAGGTTCCATTGTAAGGAGACAGTTTCCCTTTTCACAGTAACTACAAACCCAGGTGTTCCTCGTTTCCACAAGGACACCATGTTGACACTTGAGTCACTACATCCTTTGATGGCAAAATGAGCCACTCTACGAGGTCCCCCTCTCTTCTGACAGGCCACAGCTGGCTGGTGACCAGTGGAAATGGCCTGGAGCACCTTGGGAAGGATTTTCCTAGGAGAAAGACCAGAAAGACCTACCAATGAGGTCAGGTGAGGGTGAGGTTGTCTTAATCTGATAAATAAAAAATTGTCAACTATTTTGTATCACAAATTGATGAGAAGGAAATATAAGACATATATGTGTGTATATAAAACTTCCATATTTGTCTTCCTCATAAACTATAGAAATAACTACAACTACAGTTGGTCAAAGTGGTGCTATATTCTACTTGTCCATATGAACATAGGAAATAGATTGATAGGACTTCTTTTCCCTTGAGAGGAGTCATGGTAATTCAATATAATTTGTGTTTATACAGGACTGTTTACAAATATTTCTACTTATAAAACTCATGGGGCCATAGCAAAAGTATCTTCCAGATAAGTGAAAGTTTGGGAGTGGGTCTCACATTATGGAATATATATTTAACTCAGAAGACTCATATCAAAGAATTTTATGAAAATATTCACAATATGAAGACATGGGGCTGGGATGATTTAACTAAGGCTTTATAAATATTTGTCTTGGTAGAGCTTGCCATGTGTATTAATTTTGGGGATAGCAATCAGGTCACAAATAGAGGACTTGGGCTGGAGGTAGGGTAGAATGATGGGGAGATATAATGTCAGGAGCAGGGAACAGGAAAAAAGATGAAAAAAACCTGTTTTGTGGTGGGTCTTTGTTTTGAGGTTAAAGTTGTCCTTACTCAACAACTCCACTATATTCATGCTTCTCAATATGGCTTGAAATTCTCATGTAGATTCCAAGCTTCCTGAGAGAAGCATTCTGGGTTACTCTTTCTTTTACTTTTTTTATTTAAAATTTTTTAATGTTTATTCATTTTTGAGAGAGAGAAAGACAGAGTGGGAGTGGGAGAGAGGCAGACAGAGGGAGACAGAATCTGAAGCAGGCTCCAGGCTCTGAACTGTCAGCAAAGAGCCCGATGCCACCCTTTCTTTCATTTCTTTCACTTCTTAATAGCTTTTCAAAAACCCCATCTACCTGCAATCTGTGGTTCGCGTGTATATATTTGTGTGTGTGTATGTGTGTGTGTGCGTGTGCGTGTGTGTGTATGTGTTCCATAAACTTTCAAATAGGAAAGAAAAACATAATCATCTACTTTTGGATTCACAAATAGAGCACAAGTGGAAAAAATGCATTTATTTATGAAAGAAAAAGCTAAGAGTCACTTGGACAACATGATTCATTACCACCAAATATATACTGGAAACTGTCTGATGCCCTTATATACTATATAAGGTTGTTTTTTGACTCCTGGAAGAGATCAACTGGATCTTTATGTTACCATCTTAGATGTGTCCATCTGTTTGTGCTTAAGTTTCTAACACACATGTAAGTCTCTTTTATTTATATGGGTTGGTTATTCCTGGGTTGCTCAAATAACTATACATTTCATCAATCCATCATCTTGCTGGATATACACGAAAAATGTTGTGTTCTTGGAAATACCTTACACTTGGGCTTTGATGTCCCACCTAAGTCAATGGGTTATAGGGAACTTCACAATCACTGGTTCGCAAAATTGATTAATAAATACCAGCTCCCAAGAGAAAGAGAAGAAATCTACCTCCCTTGTGTGTTCCACCTCTCCTCCCCCTAACAAACCTCTGGAGAACTGATGGGGACATCTGTTGCCATTCTAGTCTAATGGGAAATTATCTTTGACTCTGAGATTGATACTTACATTGTTTGAATAAGGCCTAGAGTGAGTTCTGTCACATGTTCTTCTGACTCATGCTACCTAAAAACCATTTTGAGGCCAAATTTAGTGAAGAGAACTTGCCAGAAGATTAGGACTGTCTTCCAAATACTTAAGCAAATTTTGTATTGAAAGCAAACTGCTGAAGAAATATAACCATATGCTTTTAAAATGAGGCCTCTGCAATCGAGGGACATAAAGCAACTGCCACATGCTCATGACCTCCCCCTCCCCCCACTTAATAAGGCACCTTTATTTCACCAGAAATAAAATTTTATTAGTAACGTGTCAAATATGATTTAAAATACAGTTACCTTTCTTCTTCCTCTCAGTTTAAAAAACAATCCAATAAAAACTCTAAATCATGACCCAGATATTTTTAAATGTGAAAATGACATAGTTTAGATTATGTAACAGACGCACAGTTTCCCAAATAAATGTTGTAGAACACCATCTGCTTGATATTTGGGTGCATTCCCACAGAACTAAATTTCTGCTTCTTTACCCTTCATTAATGGTGTATAACAAATTTATGACAGCATTATTTCACAATAGCTATATCCACAATTTATGACCAAAGGAGAGCCTGACAAAATCACTTGGCATGCTCAAATTAGACAATTTATGCGACTCTCTCATCGACACCAACCCTCCACCGACAACTGAAGAGGAACAATGAGTCCGTAACAAGGGGAGGAACTCTCATGGAATAAAGCTCAATAAAGAGTTCAAAACAAGAAGCAGAAGATCCAGGTGCCATTTTCCAGCTTATGTGTCTCAAATTCCTCAGGCCATGCATTCACCTACAAGTTTGAATTTAATATAGAATGTTTTTATAAGGTTTTCTCACATTCGGCCAGATAAGAAATTGCCAAATTCTTCTTAACTGTCAACAACATTTCATCTTTGTTCTAGTGTTACCAAATACAGCTCACTTATCTGGGTATAATCAAGGGGGGGAAATCAAGAAGAGAAATTTACCATATGTCATTTCTTGGCTGATAAGAGTGGTACATGGCTATGTCCGTGTCCCTTTTTTGCACTTGCTGCAGATAAAATCTATATGAGAAATCATTTTTTGTGTATTTTGCTGTATTTTGTGTATTTTGTGTATTTTGTGTATTTTGTATATTACATTTGTGGCCAATTTTGGAACCAGTTTATGGCATTTACTTTTTATCTTTCATTTCTTTGGATTAACAACTTCTATAGAAAACAGACACGAACATGTATTCTTTGAAAGTAACCAGAATACAGGCTTGCTTCTCAAAGTGATGTACGGCCTCATTATTCAAAGAGTAGTTGGCAGACAAGGCAGCACCCACATCATCTAGGAGACTTGAGAAATACAGAATCTCAGGCCCTGTCCCAGACCTACTAAAAGGAATTTGTATTTTAACAAGATCTCCCGGGACTTACATGCACAAGAGGATTTGGGAAGGGCTAGTGTAGAGGAATGGACTTTATCTACCCAACTGTAGAATAATCCCTGGGAAAAGACAGAATTACTCTAAGGAAAATTTTGTTCAAAATGTTCAACTACGAATGTAACAACTTTGAGACATGATCCACTTAATAAAAAAAACAAAAAACAAAGACAAAAACACCTGAAACATGTCACATTGCTGATGTGCAGAATGAAGTTCGCGAATGGGAAGATGCTTAAAATTCCAAAATTACATAAATGATCATGAACTGCTTGAATTAATCACACACAATCTTTCATTGTTTCCAACTCCAGGTATTTTCTTTAGCAAAACATACACAAGTGATAACTATTACATTGAACCCTAGAAACATGAAGAATACCTTAGTAGTCAATTATTTAATGACTAAGTACAATAGTTTTATAAAGAATTGTATCAAGAAACTGATGAATTCTAGGTTGATATACTTTGGAAACCCTTTCTCAAAAGAGTTCAACCAGTACTGAAAATTGTTGTCTTCTTCCAAGGATCTTTGAACAAACACATTATCAATGCTGGGAGGGCGGAGAATGGGAGGGTGCAGAATTAGAACCATAACCACTGCTTACAGCCAACTGCAAAATCTGGAGTGATTCAGGGTGGAGGGAAAGAAGATGGCTCCATAGCTGGTGTTAAGAAATCCAGAGGTGCATTCAAGCAGTTCACCAGCACAAGGCAAATCGAAGAAAGCTGCCCTTCTAACTTTGACCACATTATACACAACTCTTAGGCTATGATTTCCCAATTCTGCTTCTCCTTCAAGTCTGTCCTTCACTTTAACATTAGCCTGATTTCCCCTGTAAAAGAACAGGAAAGCTAGAGAAGCAGGAGAGAAGGAATTCTTCTGTACTTGCACCTGTCTCCCCACCTCTCCTACAATCCCTGTGCTCCAGGAATAAGCCAAGGCCAGCCTCACTTCCTCTCACAATAGTGGCTTTCTGTTATGCTTCCAAGCATAAAATATGTTACAAAGTAGAATGTACATTGCTTCCACTCTAAGATCTAAATGAGTAGACCTTCCCTTCTCCCTGTGCATCTTCTTAGCTATAAACCCCTTTGGAGACACACATTTGATAATCATCCTATAGTCCAGAAAGGAGAAATGTAGGTGTTCCTCTCACTACTTCTAAAACAAAACCAAACATCTCCAAGTTTCTCCTTCATCAGTGAACTGCTTGAGCAAAGGGACTATGTATTCTTCACCTCTGCATATCCAACCCTGGCACAGTGTCTGGCTCATAGTAGTTGCTTAATAAATGGTGGGGACGTAGACTTTTTTCCCAAGTCCTCTAGCACTTAATTTGTTAAACCTTGGGTTGCACATTTTAAAAGCTGATCATACGTATGAGCTTATCCATGTATATACAGGCTCACCATCAGTCTTTCCCCTAACTTACTTTCTGTTTTTTTCCTTTATTCATCTACCCAGGGAACTCAGTTTAAGAGTTATTTCACAGTCACATCACATTTCAAATAATATACGCTGAATAAAATCTAGTCTTACACATCATTGATGAATGAAAGAAAATATCAATATATTATGGCTACCATTTTTGGAAGTGTACAGAGACACAGGGAAGCAAAAATAAGTATAGCAAGTAAGCAACCCACCCTCACAATGAAACAACTTTCCCTTTAACTTACTAATAATGTTTGTTCATTTTTATGCCCCCCCCCCCTTTTTCCTTCCTCATCTCTTCATTTTCCTCTCCTCATTTTTTTTAAATTGTCTTCTTCTTTACTAGGCCTTCAGGCCATTTAAGCACCTACAAGAATGATCAATATTACCAAAGGCATTCAGATTTCTCATCCTGTCTTTCTTATCTAAGGATGGCTTTTGTTACCAGAGAAAGGATGTCCAGGTTCAAAAAAGTTGAAACTGGTCTCTCACCTTTTGCTTCTCCCATAATACAGCATGTGGGATGGGGTCAACAAAGCAGGTCTATATAGAGTCTCTCTCTATATCAGTTTGCCATGGTAAAATGACAGCAATCTATTGGTCGACTCAGGCAAGTTTACATCATTTAAATACAAATTGTTATTTTTTAAAAAGTCAAGATAACATTAGTCCACTCATTATCTATGAATTGTTTATTGGACAAGAGATTAAATGCTCTTAAAGATAGTTTTAAATAACTTGTTTTGAAATCAACTTTTAAAAAAAAAAACATATTCACAAATACCACTGGCTTCTAAGACATTTCCTTGTCTACATATGAGTGTATAGATCAGAGAGCTCAGTTAATGATGTCACCAAATAAAACAGACTTTACATCTGTTACTGGTTCATTGCCCAAGAGCTGTTACTTTGTTTAAGTTTTGTGACATACCCTAACTATTATAATTTCACACTTTCTTGGTAATTTTTTCCGTCCTTCTCTTTTCTATTCCAAAGTTGCATTTCTATCCTCAATTTCAGTATGTGCCAGCTTTATAAGTCACATCTATTCACACTGGTGTATTTTTCTTATAGACACTGTCCTAAACCAAATGTTTCTTTCAGTAAAAAAAATTAAAACTGTTAGAGAGCTAATTCTATTTTTAAATTATATGTGGTATAATCATCCCATCTAATTTGGAGCCTATTCAATTAATATCCTCATTGTTTAAGAAACCTACATTTTAAAAGAAGTGTTGTTAGAAATAAGATATTGTATAAACAGTGAAATAAAGTTTTTGAACTTTGGTGCCAAATTTTATCCTTAAATTAATTTTTAAATATTTATTTTTGTTTCAAAGCTATCCTACCATTCATACAAAATTGCCTTTAAAAATTAGCCTCAATTATAATTTTTCAGTTTTTTCTAAAGTATTTTCTACAAATTCTAATTGAGCAATTAAAAACAAACCTGATACTTTTATCAGTTATAGAGCTATAGAATCTTCAACAACACATGCTAATTAGGGTGCCAATAATCTTTATACCAAACACATCCATGTGACTCACCTGATGATTCATTAGAAGGAACAAATAGTAAATCAAAACTAAGAACAAAATTGTCCTGAATAAAAAAAGGACTTCCTGGTTACAAGACGGCGTTCAACTAGGGAAGGTACAATGTTGACAAGTCACCATAGTTAGATTTGTGAAAACATACGATCACCGAAGGCCTGTAGTATCTTTGTTTAAAGCAGTGTCCTTGATTATCACTATTATGTATAAAGTGCTGTGAAAGCACATTAGTAAGCACATAGTTCCAAAACCCTTTAACAATGTTCTTCTGTGTCCCGTGGAATCCTTATTTTAGACTCTTACCTTCATTATCATAGTCTCTCTAACACTCATCTTTGGGTCTTTGGTATTTTCTTGAATATACCTTTGGCACCTAGTTTTCCCAATCTGTTTTATCAGTTAATGACAGTTCTTTGAATGATATGCTCCATAGGACATGACTCTGGACACTGAAATCAGACATCTCACTCAAACCTCAAAGAACGTTATGAACCACTTCAAATAATTTCAGGAAACTATCCAACTTGTTAAATAATTATCTTTCAAATTGCAAAATATAGGGACTTATCTAAACTTCACCACCAAAAGCATTCTGATACATTTTGTCAAATAGTGAATGGTCAACTATTATACAAAAATCAGTGCAAGTTTCGTCCAGGCAGCCTTAAAAGTACTCTTCGATGAAGAAATAACATCATGTAGAATTTCTGTGGTTTTCACTAATTTTTGCAGATAAGATTTTTTTTAATTGTCAAGCTATTAAAACAAATTGACCTGCCTACCCTTTTCCTGAGCTTCACAGCCTATAAAAATGACATCATAAATAAAATTTAAACCCTTAAGACCAACCACAAATTTTAAATGACCTCTAGAACTCAGAGCAAGGCTCATTTTAATAAATTTTACTTTAAAAGATAAATGTCTATCAAGCCAAAAGTATAAAACAAAATAAAAAAAATGGATCAGTTTGGAGTAATCTGGTTGTTACATTCAGCAGTTAAGTTGCAATATGTTTGCCTCATCTTAAATTGCCACGAACCATAGGAGAATGGTGTCAAACAATTATTTGGCACAATGCTTGACAAGCCAAAACTTTTCAGAAAGAGCCTATCTTCCCCTCATCATTTACGGAAAAGTAAATTCATTCCACCCTTAATATTCAGGGATCCTGCATTGTCAGTTCAGGGTCACATTTTGTCACTTTCCACTAGGAATGGCAGAATTTGGAAACGGGGGCTTAAAAGTTTAAATTCACATGAGACCTTGACATAGGTCCCTTTGTACACATCATCTTATCTTTAAGAAAAAAAAACATAAAAATCTTTGCCTTTACAGCACTTATTTGCTGCTTTATAATATGTGGACATAGCTTCAATTTGGACGATACTAAGGACTGTCGGGTTCTTTCCACTCAGTTCAGCGTGCATGCCATCTTTGATCTCAAGTGCACTGGTAATTAGTGCCTTGTTTCAATATCTTCACTAAAACAGGTCAGGCATTTAGAAACAAAGTATCAATGAACTTAACAGTTACTTTAATTCATTTTATAAATAAGCAACTGAGAATTTTGCTCCAAGTGGCTGCTAGTGTAGCCCATCCCATAAATGGCATTCTCCGAAGCATAAGGCACAATATGATATGAATGCAGCTCTTCATAATAAAGAGACTGAGAACAGCATTCCTGTACCATGAACTTCAGCCGTTTTCTTGTATCAGAATAAGCAGTCTTATAACAGGGAGCTTCTTTAAAGTATTCATAGCTCTCTTTCTCCGTCTCTAGATGTATCTTCCTCAGCAAATTGTTAATTAACACAGACCTTCTTAAGTAGGTTTCTGGGTCTTCAAGAAACCTGAGCTTCTCCAGAGAAAGTTTGAGAATGCAAGTCCTGTCCTCAGGCAATATCAGGTGCTGGAAAGCAAATACATCATTATCTATTTTTAGAAAAAAAGAAAACTAGAGCTTTTTGCTAATGACAAGACTCATAAAAAGGAACAAATAATGATAAGCAAACCCTTACTTTTGGAAAATACCCATGGTAATCTTGATGTAAATCTTCTTCTTCTGCATATTTTCTCTTAAAGTAGGCTACTTTCGACGTTGTTAATGTATATGTTAATACTCTTGTTGGATAAGCTAAACAAAATAAGATAATGAGAGAAAAGTCAGATTTTATTGTGGAAAACAGCATTTTATACATTCTACTTATAAGAAGAAACTGTTGGTTGACCCTGAAAAAGAAAATTCTTAGTAAATGAAGAATTTACTAAGCAATGTGTTAAAGTCATCCGTAGCAATTCTCTTGTGACCAAAAAGCCTGTTTGTAGGTAATAGCCACTACTCAGACCCAAAATAGATGTTCCGCGTTGATGAATTATATGTATTTCCTTATGTTGGTCCTCAAAAATGAATACTTACCAATACTCTATTTAATTTCATGCCATTTAATGTCAAAATATTCCCCAATTTGAAGTTGATTCACAAAATCAATGGAAAGAGGGAAGTCATTTTTCATCATTCTTTTAGTTAAACTCCCTGGTTTACAAAGGGAATTTAATGTTGCTAGGTTAATGTAGGTTAATCCAATTGGTGTAAAATGGTTGGTAACCCAATTACGCTTTAAAGAAGCAATCATGTGTGTCTATAGACAAACCCTATGATATGGTCATGGGATGACCATCCTCATAACACAGAGGTTAATCATATGGAAACGAGAGGTTTAAATAGCATCTTGACTAGCAAACTTGAGCTTGGTATAATATCTGAACGTGAAAACTTTGTTCTCTCCTTTAAAATACTATTCATGGTTGGTGGGTTTGAGCCCCATGTCAGGCCCTATGCTGACAGCTCAGAGCCTGGAGCCTGCTTCAGATTCTGTGTCTCCCCTGTCTCTGCCCCTCCCCTTCTCTAGCTCTCTCTCTCTCTCTCTCAAAAATAATAAAAAATAAATAAACATTAAAAAAAATTGAGGATTCTGCCTTGTTTAAGGAAGGACAGTAGTGTTCTGGAAGTGGATTTTCAGAAAGCATTTGGTTTGAAGGGAGTTCCTACTATGTACTGTAGGTGGTGCTCATATCACACAAAAGAGGCAAGTTCAACCTTAAAAGCAAAGGACAAGTAGCTTCCTAGTGAAAACACTGAATGAATTTAGAATACAAATTGAGTCCTGGTGAGTACATGCTCATTCAACCTCAGGGGGCAGAACCAAAATAAATGCTCATATTTATACATCATCTATTTTACTTTTAATCCATACCTTCAAATACTGCTAGGTATTGAAACCATTTGACTCACAAAATGAGTAATTTATTAATGTGTTGGTTAAATAAATTTACGATTAAGACTTTTGATGTTTTACCTCTGACATTTTAAATTTAAAAAAAATCTTATAGGGGCGCCTGGGTGGCGCAGTCGGTTAAGCGTCCGACTTCAGCCAGGTCACGATCTCGCGGTCCGTGAGTTCGAGCCCCGCGTCAGGCTCTGGGCTGATGGCTCGGAGCCTGGAGCCTGTTTCCGATTCTGTGTCTCCCTCTCTCTCTGCCCCTCCCCCGTTCATGCTCTGTCTCTCTCTGTCCCAAAAATAAATAAACGTTGAAAAAAAAAAAATTTAAAAAAAAAAATAAAAAAAAAAATAAAAAAAATCTTATATATTAAGAATGTGTACTTCAAGAACCTGCTGCTTCTAACTTTTCTTCCAATTTAGTGACATCTATTTAACACTTCCTGCAACTTTGGTAGCTGCTGGATGGTTTTCCTAAACCAGTAGGTAAAGCTACAAAAATCACACCTAAAGCATTCCAAATGTTCATTGATACCAGTGTGAATTGTAAACCCAAGAGTCTTCAATTAGAATGGGCATGATCTGTAAGGGCAGTAAGAATTTTAAACACTGGTGTGTCTGACCTAAAAGGAGACAAATGTGCGATGATCTTTCACAACTGAAGCAAAAACAACAGTTGCCACTGTATGTACGTGGCCTCTGAATTCAATAAGCAGAACTCAATTTATATGGAGTATTCACAGATTTCAAAAGGTTGGGGCGAAAAAAGAACAAAATGGATTGTATTGAAAACAAAAAGCATTAAGGAATCCAGTTTTCTCAGGGGCTGTTTTTTGGTTTGGGGGTTTTTGTTTCTTTTTAGTAGACTGCGTTTTCTTTCATGTATTTTGAAAGCATTTAACCAAAGAATTACGTGAAGCTTTGGGATATTCTGTGATGACAATTAGCTATTGTGACTGAATTCTTTTTTAACTGTTTAACTAGTTGACGCTACAATGGATCTCAAGTGTTGGAGAGCATCAGAATCATCTGAAGGGCTCTTCAAATCACAAATTGCTGGGTCCCACCCCCACAATGTCTAATTCAGGAGCTCTGGACCAGGAGCAGAAAATTTACATTTCTAACAAATTTCCAGGTGACCCTGAGCCTGCAGGTGTGGGGACCACATTTTGAGAGCACTGGACAGGCATGGCAGTTGCACTACAACAGCAAGTAGAAAGGCAGAACATTCGGCCCATCAACTGATTGCCTTATCATCTGAATGCCAAGCAATCAGCTTGATTGATTTTTGTTGGTGGTGGTGTTGCTATCGCAACATTGGCTACATTGGCTTCAATGCTGTAGCATCATGAACAAAGCCAGAGTGCCTTTTAACTAAATAGTCAAGGAAGAATGAGGTCACTGTTCAACATAAATTCTGGGTTCACATTAAGAAGTATCAATGACTGTTATTAGCATTAAAGCTGGACAGGTCACTTAAAATAAATAAATAAATAAATAAGGCCCGAAGGATTATTACAGTAGGAAAGGATAGATGAAAGACTTGGAAAGAAGAAGAACGACTTTACCATAGCAAACATTTTTGTCTATGTATATTTTGCTTTTTAACATCTGCTCATTTTATTTTCCAAAAGGAATGCAATACCTGTAGCATTTAAGACCAAATGAAAACTTTTGAATGAATGACACAAGGCAAGGCCGGTGGCAGCTTTGGAAAACCAAACATCAACTAAACCAAGTGATGCTCTGGGGAAGGTACTTTTAATTAATAGATCAAGACCAGAAAATTATACTAAATGTCTCCAAGGTTCATTAAGATCTAGTTTGGCTGTGTTGGAGAAGTGAGCCTCAGATACAGAATGTATTACACCCTGAAAACATAGTAAATTCTCAGGGGTCCAGATTTGTGTCTCAGCTCCATGGGCAACACACTTAGCCACTTAGTTTATTGCTCTTAAAAAACACCCCCAAGGGTTGTTGAAATGCTGAAAAGCTTTCACAGCTGGTATTGGTTTGACAATTACCTCCTTGCAGGCTGTTTAGCTATTTGCAATGTTTTTGGCATAAATGTTTTTGGAGGATGCTTTTAGCCACTTTGAGGCTAAAATATATAGCAAACATAAGTTCCTACATCTGTTTTCTTGGCTGGATTGAAACTCAAAAAATTCATAGCTGGAAATTTATTTATTGACTACCTGATTTGGCCTCCAAAGTTTACAGATGAAGAAACTGTAGCTCAGAAGGGTTCTGTGATTTACAATCAGTTATGTGGCTATGAGTTTGGGTTTTGAAGTCAGGTTGAAGTGGGTTTGAATTCCAGGTCTGCTTTTTCTTAGTTGTGTGGCCTTGAGAAAATCATATAAACATGTTACAAGTCTCATTTGTAAAGTGGGGAAAGAAATATCACTGGCTCATAGGATTGTTGAAATAATTCATGGAAAGGGACTGGCACTGTGCCAAGCATATAGTAAGCACTCAATCAAATCTGAACTCTTATTAGTGCCAACAGGCACAGACCTATCCTACAAACACAAATCCCAGCCTGGCCTCCTAGCTCTGACCCTAAGACTCTTTCTACCACCCTTCCTCCCAGAGATACTAGATGGTAATTTGGGAGTTAAAAGACTACAAAAGAATATTTCAAATGATCAAGTGAGAAAAAAAAAAAAAAATACGGTACAGGTGCTATGACGACTCCAAGAAAATGTTTCTGAATTTACTGCCACTGGTCATACATTTGGGGTGAAACAAATGTCAATTGTTTTTGAAACATCCAGATAGCCATTTGAAGAATTAAAGTTACTCCAGATATCCAAAGAAATTTGCCTGTTACGATCCAGCAAGCACACAGATCTGTTTATATCATTCTCCCGTAACTAAAAAGCCAAACTCAATCCAGAGAGTTGAGATACGCAGGAAAAAATCAAAATGATTTTATGTGTTCATTTTCAGTTTTGAGGTCTGAGAACAGCATATGAATTACAAAACAGAATTAGGCTGCGCCTAAATTTACCTCCAAAGGTAAAAGGGTTAACTCTGGCTTGGATATTCACACATAAAATACCTGTGTCCAGCCCAACGCATTTCACAGTGTAAAACTTCAAGAAGCAACACATGAGAAGTCAGGCAACAGAATGACCGCCCCCGTCATTAGGGTTCCAGCGGCACAATTTATACACATTTTTAAAATAAATGTTTCAAATGTAGTTACAAACGATTGCTCAAGTGCTCCTCCTATTGTTCTGCCCCTGCCTCCAGACATCTGGAATCCTATTACTGCACAAGTGATTTCATTAGGTACACGGCCCAGGGGCAGTACATTAAGGAAAGATCATCAGCAAATTAATTTACAAACACTTTGAGAGAACAGACAATAATAAAAGAACAAGGCCGTCATGGAGATCCATTCTTTGTCTGAGCCTGCAAAGCCTGAGAGATGGTGAAGAAGTGATGGCTTTCACATATCTTCATTTTAACCACGTTTCCATTCTCTTCCCCACAACACCTTGATCAATAGACTGCAAAACCCGAGCTGAGATCCTCCTAGTAGATGTGCCTCTGTAGCCACAGACAAAAGAACAGTCTGATCAATGGGGAGACTAAGGTGGGGTCTAACCACTGATCAACGGCTGACTTGGGTACAAATCACGGGGCCCCGACTTCCGGTCCCTCACTGATTTCCCTTTGCGTGGCATTAGCCTGGCGTGAGCCTTAGAAAGTACATGTCCCTACCTAACTACCTAATGTTTTGCTAGTCGCAGAGCTAGAACACGTCCTTCCTTAAAGGCAACAACCATTTTTGTTTAGAAAGAGCTGTATCATCTGTCCCTGTTAGCTGCACTCTTCAGTCTTGCTACATGGCTTAAAATATCTCAACAGGATTTTCTAGTGCTGTGAAACAGCACTAGTTCAAATCCCAACTCTACAATTTATTTGCTTAGTGACTTTAACCTCACAGAGCCTGAGTTTCCTCATCAATTAAATGGAGGAACAATATCAAACTCACTGAGTTGTATGTGAATTAAGGGAGATGATATTTTAAAAGCACTTACTCAGCCAGGGCTTGTCACATTTCCACACATTTTCTACTCAATAAATTTTAGGTGTTGTGAGTGTAGTGATTTCATTTTTGAAATCATAAATATGTGTCCTATTAAGCAGTACCATGTTAAAGCAGGACATTTGTCCTCTCTTTTGTGTTGAGCACAGTAGCATGAAACATTCACAAGTGCGCTCAAGGAGGTAGATGGAAGCAACATTCAAGGCTGCAATACTGCTCCTTTTGTAGACCTTGAGTTTTGTGATAGCAATTTTCCATCAGTTTTGTCCCTTATAACCCCTTGCCTGGCACACTTCTAGATAATATATTCTATGGAGCAGAACTCAGTGGCAGTTTTTAGCTCAATGGAACAATCTGTTTCTACAGATTTATCACCCACTCCAAGCACAAGATTGACTTTGCTGGCAGTTTAGAATTACCAACAAGTTGTAGCTCCTGGCAAAGTTTCTTAGGAACTTCCAGGGATACTAACAAGAAAGAGAAGTTTCCCAAGACCAGAAGCAGTGTCTGGGACTGGATTCCACATCCCTCAGGATAGCCCCAAGTGTACATATGGAATAATAAATAAAACACCACCCTTCCACAGCCTATCTTGTTCTGCTGCTGATGACCTCTGAACCAAAGAGAGCATTATTACATGGCTGGTCATATCCCATTTCATAAGTTACCTTCATGAAGTTACCTTAGTTGCTGCACCAAAGCCTAATTTTTGCCATGATCTGGCCCTACTGACAGACACCAAGTGCAAGAAGTTCCATGGGTAAATTTAGTGATTTACCACCCCTCAGAAGTGCATTCTTTGTTTTAATTTTTTTAATGTTTATTTATTTTTGAGAGAAAAAGACAGAGAGCAAGCAGGGGAGGAGCAGAGAGAGAGAGAGAGAGAGAGGGAGACACAGAATCTGAAGCAGGCTCCAGGCTTGAGCTGTCAACACAGCCCGACAATGGGGCTCAAACCCACAAACCGCGAGATCATGACCTGAGCTAAAGTTGGATACTTAACTGACTGAGTCACCCAGGCACCCCCATTCCTTGTTTTAAAGGATGATGCTCCCTTTTACTACACCTTGGAAAGTGGGAATGAATCAGAAAGAAAATTGGCAAAGCACTCACATTGCTAGATATAGGTTCCAAGAAATATCTTACTGATGAGATGTCTCGGGAGATGTTATAACTTCCTTAGATACCCAGGTCTGTTGCTCAGAGAGGAGGGCTTTTCAATCCCCCATATGTGGACTGCATAGATCTTATGAAGAAATACTTAATCTATATCACCCTCATTCTCTTCCACTTCGATGCCACCACCATGTTTGAGTATATCGCCAACAACATTTAGCCAGGTACCCCAGAAGGGTTGTAGAAAAACATAAGATGGACTAATCATTAACTTTACTAAGAATATAGGACAATTTGTCCCAGAGTGGGGTGATTCTCTGCCTTCGCTTGTATTGCCTAATTTGTGTCACCACCCAGAGTTACGCTGGTGGTGAAATGTCCCTCATTCACAGGTTCCCTTTCTTCTAAAACTTTGGTGCTTCATTAAATTGAATTGTGTTCAACCCCAGCACTCTGCTTAAGTTAATAGCTAGATTTATGCCCCACATCAGATATGGGGAGACGAGCCACAGAGCAGTAAAGCAAATAGCCCATGCAGACAGAATAGACACTTGAGGCTCTTGAGCTGTGATTCTCTTTGCAACATCCCCAACTTTTCTTGATGTTTGTAGCCCATGCTTCCTTTCAATAATGGTTTTTAAAAGAATATCTACTCTGACACATCACCATAGGGGGGATTTCCCAGCTTCAAACCTGCCCCTCCTCCCCTTCTAAGCATCACTGATATTTAGAAGACTCTTGTATCCACCTGCCAAGAAGACTTTTTGCTGCACAGTATAAGATGAAAAAAAACTTTTTAGAAAAAATTCTAGTGATAAAGCTATATCATAATGCTGAACATAATACTAGCAAGCCTTTAGTCCTTTTTATTAATATCCCCTTATGACCCCCAGTGAGAAATATTGCAACAAACTAGATGGCTCTAGTTAGTCTGTTAACATAAATGTAATCAGGAAAAATTTTAGAAATACTTGTGTTAGCCCAAAAAGGGGAAATGTTAAAGTAATGTATTGACACTAGCTAAACAGACAACTTCTTAGAAAGATTGGGGGTGGGGGGGGGGGACTGACACGGAGCTGCTCCCCCCAGAATGGAAGGTGCACTTCTTCCTCAGTTTTAGTTGTGAATGCCTACGGTCAGTTTACCCCTCTGCTTCTGAAATATTATTTTATTTCACCTTTCTCTAGGTTTCTGAAGCATATTGCTTTGACAAATAGAGCAATCCAAACTGGTTATGCCTCAGCTTTAGAGCTATTGTAAGGGTGTCGGTGTTTTGACAGCTAAAGCCAGCTGGCATGAGTCCTCAGTGCAGAGCCCAGGGCTTTGGCATCTTGATCAAACCTTTCAACATTTCTCCATGTTTCAAAGCATCTTCTAAATCCCAGGAAAGCAACATGGCATAAAATTAAACATGGAATGTTCGTAGACACATAAACACTTCCAAATAGAATATATGAGGAGAAACTGAAATTGGAACATGGTTTCAGTTTTAACCTGCTTGATCTCAGCTTGATCTAAGCCTTATAGCCCGAATGACATCCCCCTTTTAGAACTCACTGTACGTACAAATACAGCTGGCATTCCCATCGACAAGAGTGACTATATCCTGAACTACAAAGCTGTGGAATTTTTTTTTACACTCTTCCTTAGGATCTACCAATAGCCCTAGAATTAAGCGTTTATATTATAATGATACCATTTGATTTAGTTTCATTTATTTAAAGCTAATTACCATGATAAAATTTTCTGATGAATGACTTCAAACAGATATGTTCATCAAAAGTGTACAGGATATATTCTGCACATTATACATTCAGGATAGAGTCAAAATTAAAATTGAAGAACCCTTTTCACTTGACCTTCTTGATTGCAATAGTGGTCTCAATGAAAGGGCAGGCCTTTTCATGTAAATTAAAGGGCACTGAATGATTTTAAACTCCTATGCATATTACATAAGAGATAGGATGTGTATAAATTACGAATGCACAAGACTAATGCATATGCATGAACCAATACTTGTGGCTTATTCAAACTTTCCTCAGATTGATAGCATGGCTAGAATTCTACATACATCTCATCGCAGATGACAGTAAATCTTATTGGTCTCCTTGGATTTGCTGCTTACCATAAAATATAGTAATTATAATGGAGAAAGGAAAAAGGTGTCGTGGTACTAAAGGCAAATGATAGTGTTAGTGGTCATCTTTAATGTTTAAAATTATCAAAGGTATTTCAATAAGTGACTATGGACACCAGTACTTTTAAAGTCTCATGATAATCATAAAAAACCTACAATTAGACCAGAATAAATTTTCAAACAGTTTCTAAATAAAACCGCTCAGTTATTTACTTTTACAAAGAGACGTAAAATGAGGGAAGAAATGCAGCCTGCTGTATTTTCATGAATTTGATTGCAATTTGCTAGGCCGGTTACCTACAGGAACTGTACGTGTGAAAGTTAAACACAGCACTGGAGAGCTTAGCACTCATTAAATGTATTCTGACTTGAAAATTTGGTTTCAGATGCTTAATACTCCTAAGTTTCTATCCTCATGACCTTAGTGCAAATTAAATTTAAAAAAATCACCAAGATCTCCTTTTGCGACTTGGAGACTCCTTTTCATTTCTTTCATTCAGACATGCACCAGTTTGCTCATAGGGCTTCCGCTTGACATGCTCCCCAAGGCAGGCTACCTAATTTGGCCCACCCTATTCACTTGGGTCTTAGGAAAATCTGCCAGCCCACAAATGTCCTCTCTACGGAAAACCTTTATCGACGTTTACCCAGCAACCATCTATATAAACAACCCCTTATATTGATCTTGTGAGTTATGGTAATGCTACATTAGCATTTATTTCTTTGGATACATATTTAAACAGTAATTTCTTTTAAGCTAGTGATTACCTGGTAAAGCTGAATCAATCTGAAAAGTGTATTTCTAGGACAGCTTCAGAAAATCCCCTTTGCACAGCGAGCATTTCTCACAGCCTCTGGCTCATGAATGGCAACCTGAGATTGTGAAACAACGGAGACAGATGCAAAATAACATGGGGAGAGCCAGGACTGCGCTGCTTTGAACTGGTTATCAAGTCAGGAGAACGCATGCAGCAGGGGGACACTACGAAAGATGTTCAAGGTGGAGCTGTTCTGGACCAGATGGATTAACTAGATTAACCTTCAAGCACATACCATTACTTTCGTGCTCTCCAGATTTAATTTTAAACAGAAGGAGTCTTAGCTATCCTAAGAAATTTGGAAAAAAGTGAATAACCAATTTCTCCAATTATTTACTGGCAGATTATTTGGGGGATGTTATCGGTAGGTTGATTTTCTTTTGAAATCGGGGTCAGATGTACTTAATTTGTTTTTAAATGCCAGATGTTGTATAATTTCAAGATACATTCTCTCTAAAGTTACAATCCATCAGTTAACTCAAAACAGCAACTCAATCATTCTCTGCACTACACACGATTTCTCGCAAGATTTGAAATAGCCAAATGGTACTTCTTCTTTGAAGATAGTTTTTCTTTAAAGGGCCATGTTTAACTGCACCTTTTCTACATGGATGTATGCTTACAGATCTCATCATCTTCTATATTTAGAGAGATGAGCTTTCCAAAGGAAGATAGGCAGCCAATGAGGAGGATCCCATCAAAAGAGAGGTGAGTTACTATGGTTACTTTTCAGGAGATTGAGTAACAGTGAACGGCTGCTCCCGGCCAAATGGACCCTTTCCAGAGCAGGACCTAAAAAGATTGTTGCTCTCCATACGTGTTGATTCAATTAGTCCATGCTGCACGATGGCATTTTAGCCTTAACCGCAGGCTTAGTGCTCCCCGTTCTCCTCGCCACACACACGAGCAGCGAAGTCAAAGGAAAAACACGGAGGGCTGAAAACTTCCGAACACAAACCTAGTATCGATGGGCAGGGGAATCCTCAAGAACCAATTCCATGATTTTTAAAATATGAAGCCAGGTAATTCGGGACCACCACCTGGCCGCTTTTCAATGACCGGGAGCGGAGTAGGATCCCAGAACAGTCCCTATCCTCACCCTCAAGGAAACGGGTCTTTTCTGAGCCTCAGAGAAAGGCACATGGCTGGATGAGTCCAGACGTACCTTGCGAGCTGGGTCCACTGGCCAGGAGATCGGCGCATGCACCTGTTTCGTAGGTTCGCGGGGTTCGGCGCTCCCTCCCGCTCTTGCGGCGCTGTCACTCTTCACTCGAGCGCTGACAGCAACGGCGGCGGCGGCAGCGCGACAGCGACAGCGGCAGCAGCGGCAACTGCAGCTCGGCGGGCAGCCCTGGCTCCTGCAGGTCCGTCCCTCCAGTCTCTGAAGCGCCTCTCGCCTCCGGCTCCGGGTTCGGAACGCGAGGCGGGCGCGCAGCTGTTCTCCGCTCGCATTGGACCAGAGGGAGCAGATGTTACCCGGTTGCTAGGAGCGTTGCTAGGAGGCGATGACGCCCCTCTACAGCTCAGGAGCAACTTTCCTGTAGGTCGGATGCGCTGGCGGGGGCTGCTGGGAGCTAGATTTGAGAACAGGAACGAGGAAGCGCAGCGAACAAAGAGTCCCAAACGGGGGGGTGGGGGGTGGGGGGTCCTTTCCTTGCCGACGTTGGGTCCTGAAAGGCTGGGGAGCTGCGGGTCGGTGAGAGCCGCAGCTCTGCGCTTGGGCCTTGGGGCCCTGCTTCCGAGGGCCTGGGCAGGTGATGGGGGCCGCTCTTCCCCAGGCAGGTCACTCGGTGCAGGCCACAGCTGGGTGTCGCCCGAGGTGATCAGGCTTGGGAATGGGAGTGGGCGGTGCTTTCAGTGGCTGAGGAAGCAGCATAAGTTGGTGCCTTTAAAACACGAGGCCCACCGGCATGCTCTGCACCCTGGGGCAGGACCCTGGCAATGGGAGAGATGGAGGAGTATGTGTACGGCCTGGGGTGAGGGGTGTGGGATGGGGAGTATAATAGGAACTTGTGCCTTCTGGGCTCTCCTCCCCAGCGTGTTGCAGTTTGTGTCTTCAGGTTTGAACAGTTGATAGATTTTGAATCTAATCCATGAAAATCAGACCAGAGTCTCATTCCTTATAGCACTGGCTATGACTGCCTACTGGTACTGTGCCAAGGATTTCAGAAAAAATGACCCTGTGGTCTCAGATATTCCCTTTATGAGTTAGAAAGTCTTCATTTTTGTTCCAATGGCTAATTAAAACCTCAGGCTAATTTGTAAGCTTCTTTAAAGCTTCTTTTCTATACAAAAGAGAAGATACCTTTCACAAAGGAGACTGGAGAAGGTATTCATGTTTCAGTCATTTACACTTTAGTATAAGTTCACCCAAAGGATTGATTGTATCATCTCTGATAGTGCACTCAAGGTAAGCTTTTTCTTTTCTTTCTTTCTTTCTTTCTTTTTTTTTAATCATGGCTTTTTGTTGTTGTTGCTGTTTTTCAATGGAGTTGTTATTCTTCGGTCAGGGAGGGATGATGAGGTCAAAGTGGACAAATTCAGGTAGCCAGTGAGCCAAATTAAAGAAGGGAAAATGACAAATGCAGTAGAAAAAGTTTTCCCAAAGCAGAGAGGCAATCCCTCAGAGAAGGAATCTCATTGAAGAAGGATATATACCACTTCCCTGACTCCCTATAGGGTCAGGCCAGGGCCTGGAAGGAAGAGAGCACCACTTGGGAATCAATTAAAAAGAAAAGTTGCTGTATTCAGAGCCAGGACAGGGCTGCTGTGCAGTGTCATGTTGACTTCTGCAATGGCAGATATTTTGCAAGGCTGAAGGGGCTACACAAAGTGGCCCTACAAATCTCATTGGCCCTGCTTCCTCAGGCACCCATTACCAACTGAACACCTATGACCAAACTTAGAGTTAACAATCCGTTAGCCCAAAGATTTGAAAAGCCAATCACCTTGCGCTAATGATGAACCTGACTATAGGAATCCCACAGCGATGTAGATCAAATCATCACAGGTGCCCTTTAAATATCTTACAATTCTATTTGCCAGTTACACCTCAAGGTCCAGTCACACTAGTTTTCTTGTTCCCTTGAATGAGGAAGGCTCTCACTTGTCTCAGGTATTTTGTACATGCTGTTTCTGCTTCCTTCACGTGCCTCCCTCTTACCTGCTTACTGCTACTCAGCTTTCAAGTCACAGCTTAAACACCATTTCCTCGTCAGTGGCTTTCCTTCACAGCTTCCCACTGGCTAGGTTAGCCTCGTAATTACATTCCCAAATCACCTTACTGGCCCCATTTCACCAGAATCACCACACCAGGTTTCCGGCTAGTGCCGCCTTGTTAACACTGTGTTTCCAGTGCTGAGCACCCAGGGCCTCGTCCATCAGAGGTAAGCATAGGCACATGTGAATGGATGGAGCCACCCTGTCTGGCTCGAGGTGCCTGGTTTTTCCTTAGCTATGTAGCTATCAGCTGGTGAACTTACAAAGCCTGAGGGTAGCAGCTGGTTGCTGTCCTGTAAAGGAGAGGGGAAAGCCTGTTACATAGAACATTGTTTTCTCCCCTTAATGAGACATTATGTCGATTACAGCAACTTGTTTGTCTTCTTACGGCATCTTATAAATTTCTCAACCTGGATTTTACTGGCATTGGGAAATAACCTTAAAGTTCTTTATATATTTTCCTAATTCTGTTCTCTCTGTGTCCTCCAAAGTAAGGATCCTCTGATGTGTTTCATCTTTCCTTAAAATGCTCCTCTACCTCAGGTAAAAAGGAGCCTTCATCATCACAGGCTGTATCTCTATGGAGCAAAAAATTAAAAGTTAAAAAAAAAACCTCGTTGGGGAGCAGCTAGCTAACTTGACCAATATGGACAGTACTTCTAGTCTAGTTGATCAGAAGAGACCAGGAAACCTTCTTCTGTTGTCAATAGAACTCTCCAAATAATTGCCAAATCCCCTCCTCATCTGGGACCACCTCAAGAAAAATAATAGATGTTGGAAACATGATGGAAAGGTCAGGGAAATCTCAAGATCACGGGATTGCTTGGTGGCAAAGCCAGAAATAGAGCACAGGTGTGAGTTTAATCTTTACTGGACTACTTATGTCTGCACATATAAGTTTACAAATTCTTCAATCCTCCTGGCAGGAGATCAGAGCACATCTTTCACTAAACATTCTGGATTTTAAAATTAAATACTTAAATACCATACAGTCCACCTTAGAATTAATCTAAATTGTAATCGTCTCACCTCAAGACAACCCTTGAATCTTGTCCCTCCTTGAGACGACCACAGATGTAATGCTAATCCTGTCTCCTACTCCTTATCTATTTGCTAAAAAGAATGAGATGTTTTATTATGTAGTAGAATGCACATTAAAATTCATCAGTGCTCCGAACTGTCACCCAAGTTTCTTCTTGAGTCATGTCTCCGAATCTCCCTAGAGAAACCCTAGGGAAACTGTCAAGACACTATGTAGTTTATAAGACAGATAATGTGATTTGATCCATCAATAAAATGTTACTCAAGATTTTTTTAAATTACTACAAAAGACTTTAAGAACCAAAGTCCTAGATAACTGTCTCAATTATTTTAACATTTAAAGATGGGTAAATCTCTATTGAAGGAATGTTAGAAATAGGAATCCTTAGTCAAGTTTTTGGTTCTGCAGATGATTTACTTTAAAACTCTATTCCCTCTGCAATATTCTGTTTTTGCTCACAGTTTTATAGGCTTTGCTTTGGTGTTTTTAACAGGTTACATATGTATGTAGTGCACATACACACGTAGAAAGGCTCCACCATACTCAGGCTGTCAGCTCAAACTCTGCCCTGTGGCTCTGGAAATGTGAACTCAAGTGATCTTTATTTGCAGAAGCACCCCCAAACAGTGTGGAAATGTTCTACGATGGCTAATGTGAGCAACTAAAATCCTTAATCAGCCCATAATGTTCTAGTGCCACCGTGGGTTAGGAAGTAACAGATAAGCTTACAGTTAGCAGGTTTTCCTTAAATAATCACCACTGCTACAACATTTGAAATAAAATTGTTTTTTAAAAAGGAAAACTGTGTGCTAGATACTGTGTAGAAGAATCCTAATGGATTCAATTTCCTGTACATGCAAATGAACAATTCCTAGCCTTCTTAAATATAGGTGGAGCCATGTGACTCGTTCTGACCAAAGGAGTTTACACAGAGGTGGTGAGCACCCTCTAAGCCTGGTTCCTTGAACGTACATTTGATTCTCGTGCTTTTTCTTCCTCCTTCATTTGATTGGCCATATAGTCCTTCAGAGGCCCTAAGAACTCTGGGATGGCTCTCAGTCCCCGAAATGCTGCTAATAAAGAAAGCTGCACGGGCAAAAGCATGTTGGTCAGAAATAAACTTATCTTATGCTGACTCACTGACATTTAGGGTTGTTTATTATAACAAGTAGCATTAATTACTTCAACAAATACAATATGCAAAAATGGTAAAAATAGATTTTCCCTGTAATATTTAGAGAATGTTTGTTTGTTTGTTTGTTTGTTTGTTTAGGGGACATCAACAATGTTTTTATAGCTATGGAGGTCTGACCATAATAGCCCTGCCCTGGTATTTCTAGCTTCCTGCACTGTATTCTTATAAACCTATTCAAACTGGTTATACACAGAGAAGCCAGAACTCCAAACAAAAGCCTCTCTGATAAACAATTACTTACCCTTTTGTATAGCAATACTTACATTTTCCCTTCTCAGAATCCTATTTAGATGCAATTTAATTATTTCAGGTGATCTTTACGTATATATAGCTCCTTAGTTACCCAATATCCAACACTTTATCATTTGAATTGAAATACGTTGATTCATATATGTGTTTAACATAAAAGTCTAGAGCATCCTAAAACCAAAATAAATTATAGGGGTCATAAATATAACATTTATCATTATATATATATATATATATATATATATATATATATATATTGCAGTTGGCGTGGTTTTGGAGTTAATGGTTTCTGTATATACTAAATTAAGCAGTATCATTCAGGCCCATAAAATTTGCATGTTGATGCTGCAAAACTGTATCTTTTTTTAGCATAAAAAAATTTCACACATATACATATAAGCCATCTGCTTAAACTTTATTGATAAAACCAGTTTTACAAAATTAGAATGATTTTCAGTTTTGAACTATCATGAGTTCAGTTGCAGCAGACATTTTGTACAAACTGGGGCTAATACTTCTTCTATGTTTCTGGTTTAAACAAAAAGCAATTCGAATTTATCCTCATGCATTTAAATATTTAATACAGAAAGAGTTTTTAGGCTGCATAAAATATGCTTCCAACATCACTGGGAGACAGAAATTCCACTTTAAGCATTCTTTGTACAAGAAAAACAGTATAATTCTTTTAATCACAAACCTATTCTCTGTCACAGGTAAACAATTTCATATTTTCTAATGTATTTTCAAGGGTGTTTGTATCACAAGAGTATAGACATTAAATATTTCACCAGTTTGCCCAGGTAAAACACAGATGTAACAGTGCAGCAATAATACATTAAAACCAGTGTTATGAAATCTGGGACATTACAAAAAGTAGAAAGGTATTCTAGTTTTTAAGTTTAACAATTAAAAAAATTTCCAAACATCTTCCTATACACTATCCATCAACAGAAGTAATTTTAGAAATGGGGTGGGTCATTACATTCTATAGCTGTTTGTTTTGGTAACAGCTGGAGATACATTCATGCTTCTTAAATAGAAGACACCATAAGTCAGTAAGTCATACTGTGAGGAACACAGGGACACCTACATGGAATGTTCTGAAGATTTCCAAAGTTTCTAAAATGAGAGTTCAATCTTTTGTAGGAGAAAATACTTTTTGTTTCTTCTCTCTTGAAATTCTGGACCACCCAGGGATTGATTGTCTGCTGGAAAACTTTGGAGGAAGAAATATAATAGCAGCCAGATCTAGAAATGCCCATGAAGTGATGGGACAGGTTTGGGGCAGCTCCTACCTTACAACTAACAAGTCTTGCCTGAAACAATGAATTTGCCCATGAAAGCCTTCTTGTGACTAAAGGTCTTCTAAAGGAAGACCAGATTGTAAGCCATGTTACATTAAATTGTCCCCATAAGTGAAATCCGTAAAACTATTGACCACCATTCACAAGCACCAAAAACTCAGGACAGTCTAGTACATATAAATAACTCACGAAAGTAAACATGGGATGTAGAAGGTACAGGCTAACAATATTAATACAACTCTAGCATCCAGCTGTGAACCAAACAGAAATACAAAGTACATTCTCTGCTGAGAACAGTGTGCTCCATGTAAGGGTAAAAACTCCCCAAAATAGTTTCATATATTCAAAATGAATGAATCATTCACATTTACTTTTTTTGGCATGCAAGTTCTTCAAGGACACCCATCAAAACTTAAGATATAAAGGAAAACCAATAAAATATTTTAAAACAACAGAGTTGCACACAGTATGCATATGGTAAAACATAAATGTGTGAATATGAACAACTGTTTCGGATGCCATATGAAGACCAAAAAACTTGAGAGTCAGATTTATCTTGCACTGTGAACACCAAATATTGCTATGAAATCTTGGATGTACCTTGAACATGTTTTTTTTTTTAATCTTTACTTTTTTCTGGGAGATGATAAGTGGTATTTAGGAAAAGAATGGTTATGTGGGTGAGGAAAGTCACTTGGAAGGGGAAAGCTGGAGAAGTGTGATTCTCCAAGAGAAATACAATAATGTAGATGGCAGGACCTTCTCTGCTGGGGGAAACATCTTTCCAAATGCTATATTCAAATTCCATTTTTGTGAAAAAAATGCATAACTTAATGCTTTCTCGGTACTCGAATTTAAATTGTTCTGAAGGAGAATGGTCTGCGTTCAACTCAGATTGGCAAGCCTGCTGAAAAGATGGATTCGCAATTTGCTCTGTGGTCAGGGTGTCTAAACAAAAGAATTAGAGCCTAATACTTCATTTCTATCTTCTCAGAGGCAGAAGGGCTAAAGACCATCCCAACTGTAAGTTTTAGTCAAATAACTGTCTATGAATATAGTTCAATGATTGGCAGAGATCTAGAAGTGTCAATTACTTTGATATACTGACACAAAGAACTGATTTGGCCTTAAAAATAATAAAATATCTCACAGCCTTCAAAAACTCTTCAGTTCTGCAGAGTGGATTTCCACCTATTACCTTGTCATGCCTATGGCCCTGGTACGTAGTGTTTGTGGTTTTAATGAAGGAATGAATGAATCTTATAATAACCTGGTGAAAATAAGTAAAATGAGTGTTACTATTACCATCTGCCAGACGCAACATTGAAGGCTGAGAGAACTTGTGACTTGACATTGATCCGAGAGCTCATTAGGGGAAGATTTGGTATAGAACACAGTCCTCATTAATTTTAATCTAACCCAATATTCTTTCCGCAACCACACCTTCAGCTCCGCAACAATGCCCCGGTTCCGCAGGTTGCTGCAGCTACAAAGCAAAGGGCAGTCAGTGCACGTGAAAATGTCAAAATGTTTCCCAGATATTGATCATCAGTCAGATCTCCCCATTCACCCAGCGTGATTATCAGTGTTACTACTCCAATATCTACTACGTGCTCATTCAGCCTATGCATTACCATGGGTCATCCTTCTATTCAAAATTCAGAGTTCCTGTATGATCCAGATCTTATATTCACTTTTAGCTCATTTGCACCATTGACTATGACAGGGTGCAATCCCGAAACTTCCTTTCTCTTGGCAGCAGTGGTAAATGTAAAGTCATATAAACCAGTAACAGAAGGTGGTTTTCTATCCTGAATCAGTAATAATGTAATTAGCACTTTTTATCAATGTGTATTTAAATCAGTGCTCAGCAAGAAAAAATACTACAGAATCACTAAATTTGGGGATCATATCCTCTCTGCCTTCAGAACTTTCTGTGCTTAGATTCCAATTGTGAAATCATGTAATATTTTCCAGGAATCTTCTCCTCAAAGGTGAAACAAGCCCAATATCACATAGGTGAAATTCATGCTCGGTTGGAAGTTGCTACATTTTAGTTATTGCATCACATGGATCGATCCACCTATTTTTCTTGAGAATATGCACATCAACAAAATGTACAATAGCAATTAGAACTAAAAATAAAAATAAACAGATAATTAACAGACCAGTACATCCAGACAATGGGATATTATTATGCGGCACTAAAAAGAAATGAACTACGAAGCCATGAAAACACAGGGAGGAAACGTAAATGCATATTACTAAGTGAAAGCAGCCAATCTGAAAAGACTACATACTGTCTGATTCCAACCATATGACATTCTGAAAAAGGCAAAGCTATGGAGAGAATAAAAAGATCACTGGTTGCCAAGGGTTAGGGAGGAGGGATAAATAGGCAGGGCACAGAAAATTCTTAGGGTAGTGAAACACCAAGACTGAACTCTAATGTAAAATATGGAATTTTGGTGGTAATGATGCACCAGTGTAAGCTCATCAGAGTAACAAACAGACCCACCCTGGTGGGGTATGCTGATAGTGTGGGTGAGGTTGTGCAAGCATGGGGGCAGGGAGTAGATAGGAACCCTACAGTCCACTCAAACTTGCTACGAACCTAAAATTTTCTCAAAAGAAGTTTATTAATTTTTAAAAAAGCAATTAGATCACAAAAGCCATTATGCCTTTTTCTGAAAATAGAGGTCAAACCTTAATTCAAGACATTATTACAGAAATGTCTCGGTCACACTAAAGTATGAAAATACTAACTTCTTATTTACAAACTTAAAATAATAAAGACTGCAATAAAATTAAAATTTTAAATTCTGGGAAACATTTTATTTTTCACAATAACAAAGTTCATAGCTGCATTAGTATGGTGGCATAATAAAAGACTGTAATATAACTTGGTGTAGTTGCGTATTAATAAATATTAGCATGGCCCACAGGAAAATGGCAACGTTAGAAAACTGCTCAAGTGCCACCTATAAGGAACTTGACAAACTCTTAAGGGAGACGTGTGGCCCTAGAATGTGAACACAGTACACAGAATAGCTTACACGGAAATATCCTTCTGTTAGTGTACCAATCTCACCAATCAGAGTTCTTCATGGCAACCTTTTCATATCTTTCCCCCCAAATCAAGGTCTTCACCAAATAAGAGATACATGCTTTTTTTTATAATGGACCATCAACTGGGCAACACTAAAAGACGTCTTCAGTAAGAATTTTTAGGCCATCAAAGATTCTGACCCGGAATCATGGATTGAGACATGTTTAGTAGATATGTGAGATCAGTTTCTATGATCTTGTAACTACGCAAAAAATCCATTGGATAAACCACTTTTGTCTCCTATTATAAAAGTGAAATTAAGAGTTACATTCAGACCAATTTAAACGTATTTAAGACTAGAAAACAATTATTGGTTCGTCTGCCAAGGAAGGGACACTCCCAATGTTGACCTCTACCCATTTGACAGGGATGTCCCAAACGTGTTTAGTGTGTGATATCTAAGACAAGTTTTAATCCAAAGAAACAGAGAGGTAAGCAGGGATCTCGGTTTCATGCCTTTATCCTCCCTTTTTCTGGCAGCTACTGTTTCCAGTTCACTCTTTCAAAAAAGTAAAAGGTAGCAATGCCTTTCAGCTATTAAAACATGGAGCTTATAAGAACTGTGTCACATTTGTTTGTACAGACCTAGCATTCCAGGCTCTGACCCGCTTACTGCTTTACAAAAGGTATTCAATATTCAATTATAAAAGTGAAAAATAGGAAACATCCAACTTCTACTTCAAGCTAGAACTTATTTCATTACTAGAATGGAATGGTGCATTTCTTCCCTCAGTTGTAAAACGCATCTGTTTATTTTGAAGGGAAGTATAGACTGACAAACAGTACGTTTATTTCTTAACTAGAGGCAGGGTAATAACTCCCACTTTCTGTAAATCTTCTCCCTTTCCACAGGGAGGAAAGAAATCGTTACAGAAATACATTAGACAAAAATTAAAGAGTAATAAAAGATCTTATTGTTTACCCAGTTTAAAAAAAATGGAATATTTAGAAACAAAAGTAATTATTGAACTCAAAGTATTTCACTCATCTACTACTCTGCAGCCCCTAGTCGAGGGTCTGGGATAACTATCTTTTGAATGAATACATTTTGTATAAAAATTAAAAAAAAAAAAACAGTAAGTAGATACTTTAAGGGGAAAATGAAGTAGACAAAAAGAATGTACAAAATGGCGGTCTCAATGGGAAGGCAGCCTTCTCACAGTCCTCAAAGTAGAGTTGGTAGGTAGCATTGTTACTCAAAGGCATGAAGTAAAAACTCCTATGAAGATTGAGGCAGCATTAGTGAGCAAGGGTGAGCAGGTAGCAACATCCGGGGGTGGTTTATTCTAAGAATGTCCACGGGCCTCAATGACTGTCTCTGAGTTCGTTTTGTAAAGCCGCAAGCTGTTTTACAGGTTCCACAGTGGCTATAAATACAGCTCAGGATACTGCTTTGTGACCCAAGGGAAACAAAAACACCATAGGAGAGGAAACTCACCCAGAGCCTACAGGCATCCCCAGAGTCACCTAAACAAGGCCCAAACAGGAACTCCCCACAGAAAACCTCCTCTTATGCACAGAAAAATCAATGTGGAAACAATGTCCAAAGGGGGAGAGGAGAAGCCTAGAGTGTTGTTTTTGTTGATTCTGTTTGGAGGTTATACACAAAATATTACAATTAGGAGGAACTTTAAAAAGACTGTCTTCCCAGGTGCCCTTCTGTTCTCCTTCAGACAGAACCCACACCCCACCCAGAGGTTTCTATTTAAAAGCCTTCCAAAGCTGATTCTGTGCTCTCCCTGGACAATTACCCCTCCGACGTGACTGAGACCTACCTCAGGTCCTGGCTTCTTAGACACGGCCTCTGTTACATTCTGTCAATACGTTTCACCTTCTTCCAACGATAACCCATAATAAGAAGCTCTGCTTTTTGTGTCATATGATCGGACCAATTGAGTAACTGTTGATAAACATTGTTTTTATCATGGTGACTAATTGCTTCAGTATATAATCACACTACTCCAAAAAAGATTTTAGGTCCTGCACTAGCCCAAATCACCAGGTGCTAGACACAAGGAAATCCAAGGAACACATTTTTGAATGAATGCAAAACCATCTTCATATCCTTCTCCTTATATCCAAGTTAAACTCTTGTTACCTGATTTAGATGGTGACTCTGACTAGTGCCCACATGACCAAAGACATCCGTCCCCCATAACTTCCCTACCTGCTGAATTATTCCTAACAAAAACCCCTAAGCTAAGTGATTCTTCTCCAGTCTCCCCATTTCTCCTTAATTGGGAATCCTAGAACCCGAGTCAGCACTTTGGCGATCTGGTGATATTGGGAATGCAGGCTCATTCTTGCCCATCCCAGAATCACACTCAGTTTAAAACAGCAAGTAGCAGATGACTGGTTCTTGGCACTTGGTTACCTTAAACTTGAGACGGTGTGTTCCTGACCGCTTCTGCTGACCAAATGTTCACAAACCTTCTTCTAAATTCTCAGGGAACTATCCTTCTTACTCGTGGTTTGAACACTTGAGAGCGACGCAACATGCTTTCTATGACATCAACAAGTCACTCTTTAGAGCCCTTCTCAAAAAGGAGTCAGTATGAACTCTGATAGAATTCCTTTCATCGTGATCTCCCAAGGGACACAGTGGTAAATAATCGGTCCTGGAAAGAACTTTCCAAACAGTTAGATGACTTGACAGCTGCATTATTAGATCAGTTTTATTAAAAAAAATTTTTTTAATGTTTTTATTTATTTTTGAGAGAGAGAGAAACAGAGTAATATTTGGGGAGGGGCAGAGAGAGAGGGAGACACAGAATCTGAAGCAGGCTGCAGGCTCTGAGCTGTCAGCACAGAGCCTGATGTGGGGCTTGAACTCACAAACTGTGAGGTCATGACCTGAGCAGAAGTCAGTCGTTTGACTGACTGAGCCCCACAGCCGCCCCTATTGGATCAGTTTTAAAAATTTGCCTATGAAGATATTATAAGGGTATATAACATGGGCTAAAAAATTGTCTGTTTTTAAATGCGTGTCAGTAAATTGCCACACTATTTTTTTCTTTTATTTTCTTTTTCATACCAAAGTTGAAATGTATACTCAAGTTGTCACTCTTTTCATGGGTATATGGTCAATGTATGTCTTGTAGAAAAGAAATGGGCATAAGAGAGGCCTGGTGTCTAATTTAGCAAGATGTGCACACAAGCACCAAGGTTTTGCATCCCCTCCAGACTAAGGGGGTGAAAGACAAAAAGATTTGGTTATTAAATCTCATTTGGGATTTATTAAGACTCAATATACCAGGCTTATCTCTTTTTAGGTTACCCGCTAAGACTACTTTCCTTTGTAAATTCAGACCAGCTTTATGAGTCTATCCTTTTTAAAGTATCTGAAAATTGTTTTTAGCCTTTTTCTGTGGTTACTCTTACTTTCACTAGACAGAGAAACAAATCTTAAATGCTTTATTCTTTTTTAAGTATGGCTTGGGGTGGGGTGGATATTGAATAATTACTATATGTCAGGCTCAATGCTGCTATTTCATTACTATATTTTCAAAAACCTCATGAAGTAGATATCTTTTCCATTTTCTAGTTGGAGAATCAGGGACACAGATTGACTAATTTTCAAAAGGCCACATAGCTAGTGGAGTTCCATTCAAACCCAGGCTGAGACCGCAGCCCATGCCAACTTCCTCGAGCTATGTTAGACCAGTCTCATTTCCCTCATCTTTAAGTGTTTTTGAGAATCCCACAACTTGTGAAACAATGATAGCTAGTTAATCTGAAATGTCTTTTGGTTTGTTGGTTTTACCCTTCTTGAAAATATGCCAGTGGAGGCTAAAGGTGTCCAGCATATGTATTCTTTAATTCTTCCCTACGCAAACTATATGATTTCTTTGTTTTCTACAGTTTTGCCTAGCTTTTCTTTTCAACAAATGCATGACTTTTTCAAGACAAAATGCTTTTGCCATTTCCGGATTATCTATCATGTTTTTGTTGTGGATCAAATGGAACAGAATGTGCTTTGGCCACAGTTCCCTTAAAGTGGGAGGAGATACCGCATGTGTTTTCTAGTCCTGTTTATAGTTAAAGCTTATTCCTCCATGTGGTTTTATGTCATCTACAAATAATTCCTTTCTATCACTTTTCTGATCTTACTGTACTAAGTTCTCTGCTGCAAGAGGAGAGCCAGGCCTTGGGGCAACTCACAGTTCAATGTCCACACTGAACCATCAGTTTCACAAAATTTGTGGCCATCAGAGAAGCACTCTCTCTTAACCTGATGGTGGCTGCAACTTAAATGATGCTTTACTTGCAAAGAAAAGAACTTTGGTTCTCAGATAAGACCATCTAGGACAAGCAGGACGTAAAGTACAGTGACTGCCTGAGAAGTGCCAACAGTTTGCACAATACAGCGCAAGCCCCCACCCTGCAAAAGCAGAGGCCATTTCAGGCTCGCTGAGGCACCTCACACTATGGAGAGCATCAGTGCTGAAGTCAGTCAGTTACTGTCATTGAAGAAGGAGCAGAGGACACGGTGCCTAACGTGAACAAAGACGCGGGAGCTTGCTCTCTTCTCCCCCTTGCCATCATGGCGCGGACTCTTTCTCCAACTTTGTGCAGGCAGATGCCAAGCAGAATACATCCAATGGCGGTACAAGTTCTTCCATTAAGGAAGGCAAGACCTCCCTCCACAGCTACACTACATCAGCCAAAACGGTCCCAAACAACTTGCATCACACAGGGAGCCAGTGAAGGAGAGGGAAGCCAGAGCAGATGCCTCCCTGCCTGGTGAATGGCCCATTTACAAACTCAACAATAGTCAGAGGGGAGCAGGGGGCACAAGAGTTACCACCGTGATTGGTGACACCAGCACTTGTGGATCCAGTGTAAGTCAATGCCCTGAAAGAAGACAGGCTAGAAACCAGATTACCATAAACCTAGAGCATCATTTACCCTCTACCCGGTTATTTAAAAAGCACTGTCTTTAGGAAAAATCATGGAAGGAACTACTCACGCAACAAACACTGGTGCTTCCTCACTCTCAAATGTCTATGGGATATTAACTGTTAGCTAGATAAAACAGGCAAAAGCAGCCTTTTCACTGCTGAACCAACTAATTACCTTTTATAACTCTTAAAAAGCGAAGGTAGATGTAAGAGCTCTAGTGAAAAGAAAAACATGTTAAGTGCATTGTGTCTAGACTTTGCCAAGCAAATAAGGGAGAGAAAATGTACAAAATCAAAAGATCTTGCTACACCAGAATTTCGAATCAATGTAAAAAAAATTTCAGCCTCATATTTTAATGTATCTTGTCATTAGCGTTTCATATTTACACAATCAGCCTCAGATTGCTGTATATTCAAGATGTACACGCATCCTACATGGTGAATAGCACCCACATAGTAAAATTACAAAAAATTAAAAATGCTTTTCAGGCATCTCATCCCTTAAAATGCTGCACATTCCTGTAACTGTCTCATAAACAGACTATTGGAAAAAAGATCAAACACACAAGGATATCTTCACTACACTAGCAGAAAGCCCTAAAAGTGGGTGGGTCAAGGCAGAAAATGAAGTCTAGGTGATTATTGGGCACCATAAAACAAGGGACGCAGCAAAACACAGAACAGGAAAATATGAGGCGGGGGTGGGGTGGGTGGGGGGGGATCCAGGACTGTCAGTACAATATATGCAGGTTTTTTTCAAATGTAAATTTTAAAGTGAATGCTGCTTTTATGTTTCTGCATAAAGGAAAGCATAACAAGGCTGCTTTACTTCCCTTTTAAACACAAGCACATGAAGAGAGTAAGGGTTGTGAAAAGCCAATTCTTTGTGCCGCTACTTAATCAATTGCACTCAGTTCCACTCGATGACACAGCCACACTGCAAAGACCACTCAGCAGTTAATGGATATAATGTTGGAAAAGCACTCTGAGGTCTTCCAAAGAAAGGTAGGGTAAAAACCCAAAGGAGCATGGTTTTATTACTTATTCCCAATAACGAAGCAGTATTGTGGATGGAACTCCCGTGACCTAAAAAGAAATTAAGGTATTAATTTATTTTGCTAATTCTTATTCTTCCATAGGAAATCACTTCTTTCACAAGTTGGTATGTGAAATCACAGTAGAATTAGCCAGTGCCCTAGTCTGTTCTTGTCAGGATAACCATTCCACACTGCACTGCGAGGGATAAATATGTTCTTCAAGTGTTACAGCCTACGTTTACAATCTGTCAAAATGTAGAGCTGAGGAGGAGTTCTGTGTTTTTCACTGTATACATCCATCACTAGCTATCACTCTCCCCACAGACAGCAAAAAGTCAACAATGAAACATAAAAGCTAAAAATAAGCAACTGAGCAATTGCTCAGAAGAGCCGTGCGACAGGCACCGGCTCTACACGGACACACATTCCTTCCCTTTCTTTATTACTGACAATTTAAGGTAACTGAAGTTAAGGATGCAGACATAAGCAAAAGAAAAAGAAACATGCACTGCACAAATGTGTCAAAGTGGGAAATAAAATTTCATGCTCATAACCACACAAGATCAGCGTTCCGAATGGCACATGCCCGGAATGCAAGGAGTGACTAATATATGCTACCGCAAATGCCGTGAGAAATGACAATTATAGGCACTTCAAATGCTCAGAAAAAGAACTCAGTGTCATTTCATACAAGCTGCAAATATTTCTCCATTCACAGGTGTCATAACATGTTCATTTCTAAGAGTCAATCAAATCAACATTTATTAAAGACCCACTGTGTACCACTTACTATGCTCTAATCATGGAAAATAGTGCATGAAAAAGAATATGGTTTACATGCAGGTGTATGTTCAAAATATATGTATGGGTATATTCCAATGAATATAGAAAAAGTGTAATGTAAAGGAAAACGCCTGATTCAGAAAATCAGCAAATCCATGACTTCAATAGGTATTTTTGGTTTTCTTCTCATTCTGTAAGAATATATTAGGTAAGAAAAATGGCAGAAAACCCTTGAAAATTACAAGTTGGAAATCTTACAAATGAAAAGGAGACAAGGTGTCTTTCAACAGTGTTTTTAAACTCTTTTTTTAACCTTCAAAATGATTCATTTAACAAAATCTCACAGGAAACCACAATGTATAAGTGAGATAAAGAAAGGTATATATATAATGAATACAAATGTGTTGTATAAGTACACGTTTATAACACTTATTTATTAGGTAAATAAATGAGGGGTGTTTTCATAAAGACAAAAATGTGAAATAGGGAATGATAGATGACAGTTACATTCTTTTATGAGCCTCAGTATCTGATTCGTTTCTGTATTTGGGGGGTTTTGGCACCATATTAACAAAATTCTGGTTCATACACATACCTGGGTACAAATAGTAAGATTTAACAGCTCCCCTGAAATCTCAGGTTATTCTTCAAGCAAACAGAGACAGCAAGAAAAGCTTTATTCCATAGGCTGAACCCAGATACACTAACCTATGAACACAAATTGACTCATCACTGTTCTCAACTATGGTTAATTTTCCATCAAGTACACTTGACCATGTGTATGTGGTTTTTTTTTTTAATTACAATATTTAAATTCAAATCAAACCTTCGAGAGACCCAAAGACCCTGCCCAGAATGTCCCAGAGGTTAGAAGACCCTAATCCCTATTTGTAAGCCTGTCTTTAAAAAGCCCACCAGCATATGCGGAGTTGGTATGAGTGGCTAAAATGCGGGTCACCGGGCCATACGTAGCACACAAATGCCTGTTGGCAGAACTAGGATTCGAGCAAGGTGTGCCATCTGCAGATCTGCTGACCTTTTGTTTCCTTCATTTCCTCCCAATGGTCTTGTTCCTCTTCTCCACTACTATTTTGGCCCAGAGCAATCCAACCGATCATCTCTTTACGCTTCATAGTGCGCCTGTTATAAATGGAAATCATCAACGTGACATCAGAGAGCTGAAAGAGGGCCACCTGGAAAACAAAGGTCTCCTTATAGACAGGATTGGGCTGACCACGTCGAATGGATGTCTTACAGCGGGACATCTCTTGACCCACAGAATTGAGAAGAAAGAGCTTCCCGTATGTATCTAAGAAAAAAAAAAAAACACAAATAAGAAAACATCAGGGCTTTCTGTTCTGCTAGTTGTGTTGTAATACTTACATGGGCTCCAAGTTTTTCCTTTTTAACACATTGATCAGCATCCTTGGGCCTGGTGTTTGCTGCAGGGCTAACATATTTTCCATGAATTATTAAGGAAAGGGATTATTAGCTTCAACGTTGAATGTTTCATGCAGCCCACGACAGGCACTTTGCTGATGTTCATCAGAAGCTCTACAGTTACGGAGGTGTATACATGCCTAAGTATATGTGCAATGGTGTCTGTGGACATGCATGGTTCTTCATCCACATTTTGTTTATGTAACAAGATAAATATATACATTTTGTTCCAGGAGTGTTTTCTTTTAATAGTCAAAATACTGTTTTATGCCAAGATCACAGACTGCCTTCTCTTCTCATTCTCTCTATATTCTTTGGACCATCTTATCCACTCAATGACAAGTACCAAATCTGTGTCTCTAGCCTAGACTTCTCTCCCAAGCTCAAGATCCAGCTCAATACCACATTTCTTCCTGTGGACATTCCACACACCTCTCACTCATCGTGTCCCCAGCTTTTAAAAACTTGCTGCTCCAGTATTCCCCATCTCTGTGAACAGTAGCATCATCCACTAAATTACCCAAACCAGGAGTCAGGACTACATTTTTATTTATTTGTTTGTTTATTATTTATTTATTGTGAAACTGGCTTTCCATACAACACCTAGTGCTCATCCCAACAAGTGCCCTCCTGAATGCCCATCACCCATTTTCCCCTCTCTCCCACCCCCATCAACCCTCAGTTTGTTGTCTGTATTTAAGAGTCTCTTACGGTTTGCCTCCCTCCCTGCCTGTAAATTTTTTCCCCCTCCCCTCCCCTATGGTCTTCTGTTAAGTTTCTCAAGATCCACATATGAGTGAAAACATATAGTATCTGTCTTTCTCTAACTGACTTATTTCACTTAGCATAATACCCTCCAGTTCTATCCATATTGCTTCAAACGGCAGGATCTCATTCTTTCTCATATAAACCACATGTGGTTTATAAACACAATGGAATACTACTGGACTACATTTTTGGCAAGACTGGCTCCTGGCCCCTAGTCTAGCCAAGCAATCACCAAGTTCTGTTGATTCTATGTCCTAAATAGCTCCCAACTCTGCCCACTGCTTTCCATTCCCGAAGCCACTGAACTCTGCATGCACTGCAAGCTTGGGTCACCAGCCTCTACCAGAACCTGCAATACAGCACGTCTCTTCATTCATCTCCCATCCCTGGGCTGCCCAATCCCACAGCCAGAAGGAGCTCTGTAAAATGCAAATCTGTTCATGTCACTCACTAATAGACAAAGACTAAGGCTTCAATACTTCCCACTAGTCACAGGATCAAAACTAAATGTCTTGGTATAAATCACACACTCTGACCCTCTTACCTTCCAGTTTTACTATGCACCACTGTTGCCTTTATATGCTGCATTCCCACTACACTGAAGTACCTTCACCCCTCCAACCCACCCTGCTCTCTCCCTTTCAACTTCTGCACAAACTCTACATGCTCTGATACCACATGTGATATTTATCTTCCCACGATTTCTATTCATTAGTTTTGTTTGGACGTGGCTGTCTCCAGGAATTTTTGCTGACCACAAGCCCCTGCCCTGACCGGGATAACCCTTCTGTGTGGTCCATCAAAATCCAGCTTCAGGTTATCTCATGGCTTAGCACCCAGCATTGTCATTGCTTGCTTACTCATCTGCAAGGCTATCAGTGTGAGAGAGGAATTGCCTTGTTTATGACTGTACCCCTGGTTCCTGGCCTAGTGTCTAACACATCGTAGACATTCAATAAATATTAGATATTTTGAAATGAATGTACATGACTATCCAGGAGGCTTGACTTTCTTTTTTCTTTTGGTCTTGGGTTTTCAAACTTGAAAAATGAAGATAAACCCCTTGTTTTATACCCCCTTGTACTAGAATGTTATAAAATGGTGACTAGCCTCATGTTTAGTAACTTATAGAAAGGAAAGAAAATAGCCAAATTTTACTAACATAGTCTCTCCTTCTGCTAAAATTCCTGAATAATTACAAAGAAGATTATCCCTACAATTATATTTTATTAAAATCACTTGATTTATCAATTTATTGACCCTCTCTTAACTATGATTTTTAAAATTTTTTTTGATGTTTTATTTATTATTGAAGGAGAGAGAGAGCGTGAGGGGGGAGGGGCAGAGAGAGAGGGAGACACAGAATATGAAGCAAGCTCCAGGCTATGAGCTGTCAGCACAGAGCCCGATGCTGGACTCGAACCTGTAAACCACGAGATCATGACCCAAATGGAAGTCAGAGGTCCAACCAACTGAGCCACCCAGGCACCCCTTAACTACAATTTTTACCACTAACTTCTGTGTGTCCTATTCTTTAGAAAACAAAACAAAACAAAACGTTAGGGCGTTTCCCCAATTCTATCATTCTGCACATTCTGTTCCATGAAGGCTGAAAGCTGGTTAGTGTTTACTGCTCACTTTCCCACCTACCAACCAGTCAAACTTTTAAAAGCGTAAATCCAGATCTCTGTAATTTACAGTTCCTTACAAGAGCATTGTAAGATCGGAAACAAATTACAACCTGCAGTTTTCTTTCTATGTTGATCTTTTTCTATTCCGGTTTGATGTGTTATTTTATTCACTTATCTGCTGAGAAACACAAGGTGTGAAATTACACTTCAGGTGTGAAAACACCTCTCTGTCTCAGAAACAGGGCTCTCCACTCTTCAAACTGCTCTACAGAGAAAGCTGTCAGAAAACCAACAATGGAGGAGTGAATTTGTGTTTCCGCAGCTGTACAGCTGCATGATTCCTACAGGAAAAGTTCAACCCAGTCACCGAACTGCTCTGGCAATTCTGCTGTCAGTTATGGCAGTGGGAATTGAGATCATCTTGCAAACAAAGACTTGCTCATTTCACAAAATGCAATTTCAGTCTTTATCCCATCACAAGATCCCTTTCTAATTACAAGAAAAGCCATTTACTCCTAAACCACCATCACCGAAGCTGAATTGAATGTGTATGACAAAAAAGGGCAATAATTATTTTATGAACAATCCAGTCTGAGGACACCTAACCAAAAGAAGAGAAACATTGCTGATTATTCCAGCTCCAGGGAACCTCTTCTCAGCATTAACCATGTGTTTATTTTTATTTTTATTTTTATTTTTTTAACGTTTATTTATTTTGGGACAGAGAGAGACAGAGCATGAACGGGGAGGGGCAGAGAGAGAGGGAGACACAGAATCGGAAACAGGCTCCAGGCTCTGAGCCATCAGCCTAGAGCCCGACGTGGGGCTCGAACTCACGGACCGCGAGATCGTGACCTGAGCTGAAGTCGGACGCTTAACCGACTGAGCCACCCAGGCGCCCCAACATGTGTTTATTTTTAATTGTCCAGAGCAAAGGCTGTGCCCAGGAAATTCTACCTGTGAGAAACAGTGCTGGGGTTTTGGGGGTTCGATGACTTATTCCAATGAGCACCAGCCAGAATTGACAAAGAAAGGGTCAAGTAAATATACAACTTAACTGAATTCTGTTTTAATTCTTTGGAATTGGTAATACTTGCTACAAAACACCACCAAGCAATATTTTATCTTCTGATGGATGAGTATTCAGAATGCCCCACAGTGGCACTAATAACTCAAAAACATCATCAAAAGTTTGAATGGGTTGGGGCACCTGGGTAGCTCAGTCGGTTGAGCCCCCGACTTCGACTCAGGTCATGATCTCGCTGTCTGTGACTTCGAGCCCCACGTCAGGCTCTGTGCTGACAGCTCAGAGCCTGGAGCCTGTTTCAGATTCTGTGTCTCCCTGTCTCTGCCCCTCCCCCACTCATGCGCGCGCACGCGCACGCGCGCTCTCTCTCTCTGTCAAAAATAAACATTAAAAAGAATTTTTTTTTTAAGTTTCAATGGGTCATGATTCCTTGATAGAACTGGATGCTGCTCTTCTGACTCAGCTGTGTCAACTGCTTTACCAGTCACTGTCTCTTTTACCAGTTGTTTCCTTCTCCATACAGGAAGATGCCATGCATACCAAAAAAATTATAATAGTACATAATCCTCAATTTATCATGGCACAAAACTGTGATTTTAAACTCAGAAGTCATTTTTCCAAAGAAACAGCACAATACCCTACTGGTTACTTATAGAGCTCATAGGAAACACTGCCTATTTGCAGTACCATAGACTCTGCCTTGGCGCAGGGGTGGGGTACCGTGATTGACCAGGCAAGGGAAAGGAATTCAGTCATTTAACCTCCCCTTCTCTTTTAATTTATCATAGTTACAAGATATTTTAAACATACAGAAAAGAATAGAGAACAATATTACATATACCCAAATACCCATCACACAGATGTGTGGTATTTAGCATTTGTTATAGTTACCACTGACCTTTTGCTTTTTGTTGGATTTTTAGGAAATAAAATATTATAATTGAAGATCCTTGAGAATTCCTCCTTGATCCTATTTGATTGCTTCTCTCACTAATAGTAATTACTAGTCTGTATTTGGAGTTCATCATTTTCATGTATATTTTTAGACTTTCACCATATAGTAGACATAAATATACACAAAATATACTTAATAGTATTTTGCACATTTAAAGTACTTAGCATTTTACTGTATTTATTCCTGAAAACATGCCTTTTTTTCATTCAGCATTAAGTTTTTTATATTATCTGTATTGATATATATCCTTGTGACTCCTTTATTTTAACAGATATATAATGTTTAAACTACAACTCACTTGTCCATTCTCCTAATTAATGGATATTTGTGTGTAATAACCAAGAATTGAAAAGATTTCAATGAATATTTTTCTATATTTTACACTACCAAAATTTGAGAATTTTTCCAGTATATATGTAGGAGTGGATTGCTCGTTCTTTATAAATTCTAGATAAATATCTTTTTTATATTTATTGGTAGTATCTTTTCTCTGCATGTAGCTTACCTTTTTATTTTATAGTGACTTTTGTAGAGTAACTGCTTTAAATTTCTGTGGAGTCATGTTTATAAATGTTTTCCTTTTTAGTTTATGCATTAACAGAATTATTTAAGAAATCCTACCCAAACTCAATAGTCTCATATATTTTCTTCTATGAGTCATAAGAATTTATTTTTCATATTTAATCTTTAATCTACCAGAAATTGATCTTTGCGTGTGGTGTGAGGTAGGGATCTATTTTTTTTTCCATACTGGAAGCATTATTCATTAAATAGCCCATCATCTCCCAACTGATTTGTAATACAATGTCAGATACCAAATTTCCAAGCCTGAGTGGCTCACCTGATAATAGTTATTATCATCATTTTATAATATGCCTAGCTGTCTGCTAGGGAGAATCCTTCTATTGTCTTTTTTAAATTTCTCATTATTTTAAGCTCTTCCTTGGTTTAGCTGACTTATGCACATGAACATATAATCAGCTTGTAAAGTTCTATTAAAAGACATAAAGCAAAATATACCAAAACAAACAAACAAACAAACAAAAACCACCCACCCCCCGGGGATTTTGATCGAGATTGTACTCGATAGAAACTTGGGAAAAGTTGTCTTCACAGTATAGAACATTCTTACCAATGAACATAGTTTACCTATTGATTTAGTATTCTCTTGTGTCTTTCAAAAAGTTTTGTATTTTTTTTCCATAATTTTCTTACTTGTCTTTTGTTAATGTTATCCTTTGCTACCTTAGATATTTTCTTACTGTCATAGGTAGCAGTGTTTTAAAACTCTACTTTCTAACTGCTCTCGATGTATTAGAAAATAATTGGTTTTGTATGAAAACCTTATTAGTTTAAGTTTGTAGATTTTCCTAATGTAGACAATGATACTTTTACAAATAATGGCAGCTTTGTTTCTTCCTCTCATGTTTTAAATTTATATTTCTTTTTCTTATTCTACTGAATTGCCTTGAGCCTCCAGTCTAATATCGAGTAAGAGTGATGCCAGTGGGAATCCTTATTTTGTTCCTGACTTCAATAAAGGACTTCAGGATTAAGAATGACACTTAGTGCAGATTTTCTTTAAATGCCCACTATCAAGGTTTAGCAAGTTCTCTTCCGTATTGCATATTAGTTGTTGATATTTAACACTGTTTCCACCATTCTAAGCACTTTCCTGTACCAAAGGGGCGTAAAACTTAAAACTGCACTTCCCTAAATCTTTTGCCAGTAAGATCCCACAGATGAAAGCTACTTGTCTGAGACTGGAAGGTAGAAGAAAAAGGGAGCCACATCTCTCGAGAGGCATGTGTCTAGGCATCAGCAGATGGCAAAGTAGGGGTTTTGCGCATGTGTTCAACCGTCCTTATGAGAATCACTCCTTTCTTGCACACACAGCTCAGACCATTTCAGCATTTTTCCTGTGATGTCTATACTAGATTTCCTGAAGGGAGCCCCCTCAGGAAATTTTATCAATAATAGATAGTGCATTTTATCAAAAGCTTCTTTGGTACCTCTTGAGATAATCCTAATGGTTTTTCATAAATCAGTTAATATGGTGAACTACACAAGCATATTTTCATAATGGTAAATCCTTCTTGTATTCTTGAACCAAGTTCAGTGTGTTAGTAATTAGTATTTTTTTTCCTTATACATTATGAGGCTAGGTGGGCCCAACATAAACTACAGTGTGAGTGGCAAGATGTGCAGAGGGGAAACAGGGAGAGACTGGGAGCAAGAGAAACAATCCGGTGTTATATCTATCTTTTACACAGCAATTGTAGTCCTTTTACATTTATTATATCACATATCTTTTGATTTATTTTTATAGTTTTGGTTTGTGCTTTTTATTCTACACTTTCTATGCCTTTAAATATCCTTTTCTGGTTTCTATTGGAACCACTGAATTATCTTTATTCTAATTTACTCCCTCTATTGATTTAAAAGTTAGATTAAAATTTCAACATGTACCTTGATTTAATATCTAAAATTAATCAATATTTTTACCCTCCTCTAAGCAATATAAGGATCTTAGAATTCTTTGATTTTTACTTCCCCTCTCAACCTTCATGTTATTTCTACCTAGATTTTTATTTCCATTTGCTGTTATACTCCAAATATATTAGTAATTTTCCTGTTGTTTTATTTTTTGCAGTTTATACATCCTGATATTTACCTATATGTTCACCAATTTTTGTTCATTATTCTTTCCTAAAGTTCACTATTTCCTTCTAAGTTCAATTCTTTCTTCCTGAAATATATCAGTTAGTGGTTATTTCAGTGACAAACTCTTTCAAACTTTGTGGAAAATATCTTTATTTTTCCTTCACTCAAACAGTGAAGAGCCCCTTGTCCTCTGGCTTCTGTCATTGCTGTTGAGAAGTCTTTCCTCAGTCTTACTGCCATTCTTCTGCAGGTAACTTGGTTAAAAAAAACAAAACAATGAAAAACAAATAAACAAAAAACCCCAGTTTGATTGAGATATAATTCATATACCATGGTAACCATATTTCCCCCTTGTTGCTTTTCTGTCTAGATTTTCTGACTAACTTTAATATTATTGTGGGAATTCTCTCTCTCAAAAATAAACAAACATTTTAAAAAATGTAAAAACTCTCTCTCAAAAATAAATAAACATTATTATTATTATTTTTTTTTAAAGGGGCGCCTGGGTGGCTCAGTCGGCTAAATACCCAACTTCGGCTCAGGTCATGATCTCGCAGTTCATGAGTTCCAGCCTCTCATCCGGCTCTTTACTGGCAGCTCAGAGCCTGGAGGCTGCTCCGCATTATGTGTCTCCCTCGCTCTCTGCCCCTCCTCAACTCCTGCTTGCTCGCTCTTTCTCGCTCTCTCGCTCTCTCGCTCTCAAAAAGAAACATTAAAAATTTAAAAATATTATCGTGGGAATTAAGTAAAGGAATATCACCTATGCACTAAGTTAGTGCCACATATAAATCTTCATTTGAATTGGCCATAATTCTGAGCATATACTGGTTACTAATAAACACTATATTTAGCTGAAACTGGCACCAGAACTTTAAAAGAAGGTGGTATGCTCCATATCTGTTTATTTTCATTTAGTCCTTTTTCCCTTGTACTCCATTTGTATAGCTTACCCCCTCCCACCCCCGTATCCCACGTGTTCTTCACACTCGACATGAGGCGGCTTGCTATGCTTTTTTGTTTTTCTTTGCTCTAGTCTCTGCTATTGTGAGTGCCTAACAAGGTTAATATGCTGCTGCTGTAAGTATTATCATTTGGGATGTAATTATCACATGTGGCTAATCATGCACATGCTGAGAGGCTGGGAACTTGTTGTTTTTAACTGGAGGGGACATCTTAATGATAGTTTTTGACAAGAACCATTATATGTGTGTCTATATACACACATATACACAATGCAGTAATGCACTGTAGAAGGAGACAAAGTGAAAATAAAGTTGGAGAAAGAGAACCTGACAACAGAATAGCTAATATATTTTTTAACATAGCACTTGTATGAGTAACATCAGCTTGTTAACCTCATTTAATAGGGAAGGAAATGAAATTCAGAGAGGTTAAGTCAAATGTTGAGGCCATGCAGTAATTAGGTGGCAGGCAGAACAGAGCTGCTAAATTGTTAGTGAATTGCTTTCCCATGAAGCCAAATTTGAAGGATAATCAAATGTTTCTAATTCTCCATGGGAACTTTTTCAAAATCATTTGTAAATGCATATTAGGATTTCTTATGTCCACCAGATGCTATAAACTGCTTTTTTTCACCTGGACCATCCTCCATGCACAGATGTAGAGACTATTCCTTACCATCAGGTTGCAGACTAGCCTATACTAGCTTAACAGCAATAATGACAATATTTTTGAACACTGGCCACACATCCTAAATGAAGTATTGCCTTGAAAATGCCTGGCATGATTCTTGCCACACTGTTAAGGTTAGTTCATGTTCTTCATTAATATGTTGTTTCGGAAGAGGTCTATGGGATAGTTTCAGTGATTTTCAAATAGCCCATTTTATCATCTGTAGACCACCTATTATTTGGAAAAAAACACAGAAATTTATAACATGGGCATTTTCCAGAAAGATAGAAAAAGATATATAGATAGATGTAAATATAGATATACAAACCTAGCTAGCTAGCTAGTTAGCTCTACCTGTCCACCCATCCATCTACCCATTGGATGAACAGAGAAAAGGTTAACGTTGGAAATCAAGCAGTGCCTTAGCCACATACTTTCTCTTGGGATGGATGTGGTTTATGGAGGGTGTTACAGAAGATGCCCTCAGGTGTAGGTGCTTGGTACTCTATCCTGTCCAAGGTTGAGTCAGGGGAATAAGGTTGGACCTTGAGATATCAACATAACCAAAAACAATGTAATTCCAAACACAGAAGCTGAGGCTCACATTTTATTTTGACCCACCTGACCCAGCTGAACTATTACAGACCAGACTAGGCTTTCTGCCCAATATTGTAGAATATTCAAATACACTGAAAATTTGAAATATTTGTACAATGGACACCCATACACATTATGCCCAGGATCTTCATTTGTTATATTTTGCCTTATTTGTGTTATGGACTGAATGTGTGTATTCTCTCAAAATTCATATGCTGAAGCCTTAATCCCCAATGTGATGGTATTTGGATATGTGACCTTTGGAGGTAATTAGGTCATGAAGGTGGATCCCTCATGAATGAGAATAGTACCCTTATAAGAAAAGACATGAGAGAGATGATTTCTTTCTCTGCCATGTGAGGATACAGCAAGAAGGTGTCTGTCTGCAAAGTAGGCAGAGGGGTTCTCACCAGGAACCGAACCAGATGGACTTTGATCTTGAACTTTTCAGCCTCCAGAACTGCGAAAAATACATTTCTGTGAAGTCACTTGGTCTACGGTATTTTTGTTGTAGTAGCCCAAACTCAGACAATTTTCTTTCTCACATATCTGCATTTATCTACCCATCAATCCATCTTAGCCATATTCATCCTTGCTCTTCACCCGTACCTAAACATTTCAGCATGCATTTAACTAACCAGAGTTCAATACTTTGTTTTTTCTATTTTAAGGCACAATTTACACACAGTAAAATGAACAAAGCTTAGTACCATCCAGTAAATTCTGACCAATGCAAACACCCATTTAACCCATACTCCCATCAAAATATAGAATATGTCTATCACCATGGAATCTTCTTTCACGTCCCTGCCCAGTTCATCTTGACAGGCAACCACTCTTCTGCTTTTTGTTTTCACTATAGATGAGTTTTGCCTATTTAATTTTTAAAAAATCTTTTAATGTTTATTTTTGACAGAGAGAGAGACAGAGCATGAGCGGGGGAGGGGCAGAGAGAGAGGGAGACACAGAATCCGAAGCGGGCTCCAGGCTCTGAGCTGTCAGCACAGAGCCCAGTGCGGGGCTCGAACCATGAACCGTGAGATCATGACTTGAGCTGAAGTCAGACACTTAACCGACTGAGCCACCCAGGTGCCCCTAGTTTTGCCTACTTTAGAACTCCCCATAAATGGAATCATGTAGTAGGTATCCAGTATGTTTTGGAGATCCCATGTTAATTTCATTCTTCTTTAGTTGTTGAATAGTATTCCACTATATAAATATATCTTAACTTGTTTATTCATGCATGTGGACATGAGGGCTCTTTGCAGTTTTCATCATTATGAATGAATCTGCTCTAAACATTCTTGTCCAGGTCTTTTCTTCTCTCTTCTCTCCTCTCTCCTCTCCTCTCTCCTCTCCTCTCTTCTCTCCTCTCTTCTCTCCTCTCTTCTCTCCCTCTCCCTCTCCCTCTTCCTCTCCCTCTCCCTCTCCTTCTCCTTCTCCTTCTTTTTTAATGTATGGGTAAATGCCCAAACATAGAACTGTTGGATTTTCAGTGCAAATTTAGTTGTGTAAGAAACTTCCAGGACTTTTCCCAAAGTGGTTGCTCCATTCCCACGAAGAAAGTATTCTCCACATCCTCAGCAGCACTTAGTGGAATCCACACTACTTTCAGCCATTCTAGCAGGTGTCATGAAGACTCACACCTAAGAATACTCTCACTAGCTCCTGCCCATGAAAGCAAAACCTGCCTCTCTGACTTCTCTCCCTCAAGGATTTACCTCAGAAGTTGAGAAGGGAGCCTTACGTTTCAGTGGTTTATTTCTTCTAAGGCCCCAATAGAGAAGAGGACATTCATCTACTATTTGCCCATCTTTCCTCTATGTTGCTTAGGAAGAAAGTTTAAAATATCTTAACAGTCATCAACTGGATCAAGTTGGCAAGTTCAAAGTTATCTTTTGTTTCATGATATATTTTGAGGCAAAAGATTCTCACTTTTAAATCCCAGTCTTTCTCCCAGCTTCCAGCAATATTTAGAAACTTCAGTATTCAGAGAAGAAAAGCTCCCAATATTCAGGCTCAACCTCTTCTCTTTCAGGCTTCCTGGAGGACCATTCTTCGATTATCACAGCTAGTCTGTAAAGCAGGGTTGAGGCTCCCTCTTTTTGGAAGAGGGAACTGTCCCTGAGTCCAAAGTCTCACGCACAGGGTTTTAGGACCCTCACACAAGTATTCCCACACATGCCTCTGCCCTGGCAGGCAGCACCTCCTGGCAGACTCTGACCTCTGATGCAGGGCTCTGGTGGCACCTCCCGCCCTCCCTCTGCCTTGTGGGGACAGCGCACTTGGCAGTCTCCCTCGGCCACCCTCCACCCCCAGCTTGCATCCTCTTTTCTCTCCCTTTGTTCCAACTTTGCTCAGTTGTCTCATAAAACTCCTGTTCTCTCTCTTATTTTCTTCCATATGGGAACTAAAAATGTAGCCTAAGCTTGCCTGATGACTGCCAAAGTAGTGTGTGGCATAATAAAGTGAGACATCATGAAGAACCAGTGCCATCAACATCTGAAGCCCTTGAAAGTACCAAGAGATCCCTTTTACAATCTCCACAAAGGAACCTTCTACTTTCTCAACCCCTCCTAATGAAACAGGCTTTTCCTCAAGTACCAGCATTCTACATAAAAAACCTTTTGTCTTCACTACTGGGTTTCTGGTTTAATGAATAGTGTCACAGCAACATTGTCTCCTATTACTTTGGTTAAAAAGATGCAGCATGTTAGTTAGGGTTTAAATTAAATTGTGACACCATGTCTATGAAAAATCATGTAGGAAATGCCAAACTGACTTAAACTCCTGGAATAAGATCAGTTTCTAAATTAGGACTTGCCTTTTTTTTTCCCGATTCAGTTTTAAATATTTGTTATAAGAATTTCCTCTCTGGCATGTTTTCTTTTATAGAGAAATGTATAATGATACATAGTACCATCCTCAACATCACAGCTTTCTATGTAGTATTTCTACCTAGAAAGTGTATATGATTACAATCCCATTTTACAGATGAGGAAACTGAGATTCAGGATAGTTTAATAACTCCCAGCTGGTAAGTGGCTGAGCCTGAATTCACTCCTTAGTTTGTTAGCCTCCAGCTGATGCTTTCTCTGCCACCATACTGCTACCCTCTGCACAGCTGAAAGCTTCCCAGCATGGACTGGAAAAGGTCATAACTGTGTGATTCACTTCCCCATCATTCTCTGCAGCTCCACCATGTTCTTCCCAAGTAATTGTCCAGATCTCACCAAATTTCAGGAGGATAGGGAAAGAAACTGGCAAAAGCTCTAAAGGAAAAGCAGTAAACCCAGATAGAACTATTAAAAGTTGTGTCTAGCAAAGAGACTAGCTGTGCAACTAATAATCAGCACCTATGATGCATTTTTAAATGACTTTCATGTGGCTAGGAGCATCATCACAAAATATGGCCTAAGGACCTGTTCTCTTGTGGTCCAGAGGACTGGATTTTCCTTAGTAGCTTGTTCTAATGGTGTTTAATACAGACTGACTAAAAGCTGCAGCACAGGTAAAGACTAAGAAGACTAGGAGCCTAGATTTGGCTACAGAAGCTGACCCTTTTCTACCAGCTTGGCTGGCTCCTCACCTAATGCTCACATGTGAGGCTAGAGTCCATCGACTGACTCCTGCAGTCTCCCACGCTGTTATCCACTTCATCCTTATTTCAGTAAGACACCAGTCCCTGGGGCAGACAGGCTCACTAGCCCTCTACTCTACTCCTTCTAGTTTACCCTCTGAACTTGAAAGGCTGGAAATTCAACAACATTTTTCAGACACTCTAGCGGCTTAGAATTCTAGACACAAATTAGGTTCCTCTGATTATATGTATTTGCATGAGATCTAGAGGGCAGAAGTGAGACAGAAACCATCTTCCTGGCCTCTTTTAAGCTATTTTTGCTGACAATCATGAAAAGAGAGCTAATTTTTAGCAGCATTATTCCAATGCTCAATCTCCAACTTCTTGGGTACTGATAGGCAGTTGTGGCTGTTTCCAGCAGTATTTTTATTCAGGCTTTCTAAACCCAGGACTTCGGCTATGGGAGTGTCTTGAGCCCCTCTTTCCAGTGGTAATCTCCAAAATGGTAGTTCTCTTGGTAAGTCAGACTTGTATTGCCCAAAATCCTTCTCGTCCACCTCCTCCTCTGTCAACATCATAACCACTAACATTTCTTGTATGCTCACTGTGTTAGGCACTTTGCTAACTGCTTCGTAGAGATCATTTTATTTAAACCCCAAAACAACCCACGAGGAAGGTACTATTAATATCCCTTTGTTCCAGATGAGTCTACTGAGATTCAGAAAAAAGAATTAAATTGTACTGCATCATAGCAAAGCCAATGGGTAAGTGGATAGAGCTGGAATTTGACCCCAGATCTGCCTCACTCCAAAGCCTATGCTCTGCCTCTTTAAGGTATTTGCAGGCCTAGAGCCTATTAGCAGATTTTAATTGCCCATACACATTACGTTGCTGAAAACATACCACTTTTTTCCCTTTGACAATATACATGTAGAGGCCAGCCTATTTTGCATCAAGATATATCCAGATATCAAAGAAGCCTTTGATTTAATGAGATAGAAATGCATTTTCAATATCCAGAGGTATCACTTTGTAAAAAAATGTCTAAGTCATACCAGGATAATTTCTCTGCAAAAGTTGAAGAATTAACACCAAAGCAAACACAGCCTTCTACTTGCCTCTGGAAGGCCCAGAGCTGGGGGTACAGACATGCACTTACCAGGCGCTCTATTAACAGCGAGGTTTCGGAAATGGCTGCCTTTGATCATTTGCACAGATAATCGCCCCGTTGTGGCATTGTAGGACAGCCCCACCAACAGCTCTGGCGCCCCTCCATGAGACAGCGACTGCGTGGATGAAGCACTATCACTGTGAGAAACTGCAGATGGGCTGAGCGGAGACTCTCCACTCTGGAGGGGAAGAACAACAAAGAGTCCATTGGCCCACGCTGTACTACTCTGTTACAGAAAGCCGATATTATGTTTGGTGAAATGGCGGCCCAATCTCGACTGCTGCCAAAGATTACTAACGGCGCACTTGGTGTGAATGATAATGGGCCTGGGGAGCGCAGTCATGGATGAGATTCCCTGCATTATTAGCTGACATAGTTGCTTCAAGAGCCGTCTCCATTCAATATTTCCTCTCTAAAGACAAAACGGACAAAGATGTTATTACCAGTGTAAATCAAACCCTCTAAGATATGTGAAGAGCTAATAATACATTTAATATAGACCAAAATTCCCTCCTGTGTAATTTGTGCTTGAATGTTTCTATGGAACCCATCCACTCTAGGCATGAGTTTTGTTTCTGTTCTCTGCAGCTTCCTGATGAATGTAGCAATACAGGAGGCACTTTGTCTTCACTAGAAAAAGAAATGACCACTACTGTCTACTACCACATAGAATATTTGGCCCCTAGTTCTGCTTCCTAGGGTTGTCAGCAATATGCCAGATGCTACATTTTTCCCCCTGGGGAAATGAATTACATTGAAAATGAGCACTTTTATGACTGCTTCGTAAAAAAAGCCAGTGCATTGACTGTGGATCTCAGAGACATTGCACGCACCAGGTGAGCCTAGGGGAGAGACTATGCTTTCGGTCCTGTTTATTCACACACATGCTTTTCCAATGTACCCACATTTATACACCAGACATATAGGGAGGAGAAGAGCAAAGTAGGCCAGGATGTTGACTCTCACTGAAGAAGCATGCAGTGGGCAATGGCACTGTGAGGGCAAGAGAGCCAGCCTCCCAGAACCACCAACACCTCCACCAGAAACCACTGCATCAGACTTAGCTCACAATTTCTTCTCAACATCTTAAATCATTTCCTAAAACTTCTTAGCAAAACCCCAACAAAATACGTTAAAAGGAATTAAGTACTCTTCACATCTGTAGGAAAATATCCTATTTGCCAGGCCATGGTAGAGCCCTGGGCTTTCAAGAAACACAATTTGTAAACTATAGGGCTAGCTGGTTTTGATAGGTACCATATAGCCCCAGCTGTCTGGTTTATGATAATCCAACAGCGACATATTTGCTTAGTCTGGGGTAAGGATCGCCCCTCCTCTGTGTCTCTACAGAAGCATCCATCAAGGCACCTATCACTACAGAGCTTGCCTCTCGCATCACATTTTGAATCCTTACAAATCACTCAGTCTGGTGCATAGACCAATGTCTGACATGTAAACATGCTCAACAAGTAACTGATGAATGGAAGAATTTTTACCTTAAAGTTCTTTCACATGGGCACATCTTCCCCACTCAACTCTGTGGCCCCAGCACAGGGCCTGGCACAGAGAAGTAGGGGTGTGATCATACCTATGCTCATGCCTTCAAGTGCATGTTCCTTCTGACCTCCTCTGGCTTCTGTTTTCCATGGTTTCAGATATACTTTGCTCAGAGTTTACGAAAAAAGAGGGACTTAAGCAGAAATGAGACATGATCTGGCTTATGTTTTAAAAGGCTCATTTGGCCCCTGTTTTGGGAATAGTCTATAAGGGGCAAAGCAGGAAGGCCACTAGGAGGTCATTTCAGTAATGCAGCAGAGTTAGGTTCTGGTTATAGTTTGAAGATAGAGTCAATGGGATTTCAGGTGGAAAGGAGAGAAGTCACAAATGACTTCGAAGGTTTTCACAACTAAAAGAATGAAATTTCCTTTAGCCAAGATGGGAAGGCTTCAGGTAGAATAGATTTAGGGAGACAAGTCTGGGTATATTGAGACATCTATTAAAAATTTAAGTGGGTGGGTCTCCCATCACTATACTCCAGACTTTCTGGCTCCTTTCCTCATCCTGAGAACAAGCTCCTTCCTGCTTCTTGATGCCTGCATGTGCCATTCCTTCTGTCTGTAACCCTTGCTTATCCACATGTCACCAGTCTTGTTCTGTGTTTGATCACCACTTCAAAGACACATTCTCTGACCCTTCTAAACCAACAGCAAACTCTATCACTCTCTCTCTCCCTTTGTGTACCTAGTCTGCTATTGTTTCCCCTCCTCTACCAGTCAGGAAGCTCTTGAGGGCAGAGGCATCACCCATTTTGTTCTTTCCTACATCCCTTCTGCCTATACAGTACTGGACATAGTAAGCACTCAGTAAACATTTTTGAATGGATGACGGATTGGCCCAAGAGCCCAAGATTGCTATGTGATCTTTTTACATGGTTTTTCAAAGGCCTACATACTAGATGACACTTAACCCCCATCAATAGTGGGTTTTCCATCTTGTAGACATACACACCACACTGTCCTTCCTCAAGACCCCAGCAGGGATGCAGAGGATAAGATACGTGGGAGGAGGCCAGTCATATGAATGGCAGGTCTTGGAAGTGGCTGGACATCAGGGCTACTGTTGTAGCCTACTCAAACACACGTTAAGGAGCTCCCCTTGAAAGTCCCATCTCTGAGATTCATCACAATGCACATTAAGGGTGGGAAAGGAGGAGCATCGTCAGACTACCGGTCAGTTATTCACAGGTTAAGCCCTTCCCCCACACTGTTGCTGTCATTTCCAGAAATGGACAGGGAATACATCCATCAGCTTATAGGGAAGATGGGCACAAAAAACCCATTGTACCATGAAGTGCAAATCATGGCTTACAAGGATGAGGAGAGCCAAATGGAAAATTAAATTAAGGTGTTTGAATTCACAGGCTGAATGTACTAAATCAAGAGCTGACAATTCCAGATCCTTGAACATACCGCATCATTAGCAGCACCATTTAACATACTCACACTGATATTGCTTCTTGGCTCCAGAACCAGAGTCACTTTCATTTCCCCTTCTGGGTTCAGGTGGCTGAGATGGAACAGCTTCTCTCCCATCATTCTCTCACGGGTCATCTTGCGGGCAGCATACAGGCGGAAGCGGATAGCACAGGCAGCCACATCTCTGGGCTCCAGCTTGGTGAAGGTGACCTTCTCCTTAAAAACAGGGTTGGGGCCTCTCTGTATGCTTGTCCTTCCCCTCTGTTTCTTACTGGGCAGCAGAACTACGTGAACTTGCCAGGAGTTGACACCACTTCGGTCCTTATCTGGGAGGCCCTGCGCTCTCACAATGGTCACTGTGAGCTTCTGGCTGGAACCTTTATATTCAAAGATGACATCCAAGTCACCACATTTTGAGATGGGCTCCAGGGCCCCAGTCGGCACCTGAAAATTGGCCCCATCCTGTTCCTGTTGCAGATAGAGGAAGAGATTAGGAATGGAAATGATAATGCCCAAATACATTTTGGTGAGATAGAGCCCCTCTGTGCTCCATCAGAACACTGTACTTTTTGACTGCTAGCACACATCCCTGTTCACTAGAAGGGTCTGTTTACTGGTGTACGTCTCCCTTAGATTGTAAATTCTTTGGGGGTACAGCGCCTGGCATAAGGTGAATCTTCACGAATGCTTTTGGAATGAATGAACAAAGCTTTTATATTTTACAAAGTGTTGTCATATACACTCTCAAAAAGCACACCTGACCACTATCATTGAAACCGAGGTCTAAAATCTAAAATTAGTCACCTATACAGCTTCCAAGAGAGAACTTTTTCTGGAGTTCCCAGGAAAAATGGTTGAGCCTGGGCCTGTGCTCCAAGAGCCAGGACTTCCTGCAGATGAGAATCCTAATTGGGGTCACAGACAGGTGATTCTTCAGTAGATTTTCCAGCTACATGGGAGAAAATGTCTAGGGTAGAGCTTCTCAAACATTTGTGTGGACTTGAGTCACTGAGAGTTTCTGATTCTGTAGGACTGGGGTGGGGCCTGAGGCTCTGCATTTCTCAGGTCACAAGGATGTCACCACTGGCCTCAAACCACACTCTGAGTACTGAGGGTTTAGGAGGGCATCCTCAGCAGCCACTTAGCAAACAGCAATACCAGATGTGGAGACAGAACTCGGGTTGAAATCATAACTCTACCATGGACTGGATTTTTGACCCTGGCCAAATAGGCCACCCTCTCTGTGCTTTAGCTGAAAAATGAGCATTAAGATGCCTATTTGATGGAGTGTTACAGCGAGATTTTAAGAGATATGGAAAAACACCTGGCTCAGACCAGTCTCCATAAATACCTATTCCCATCAATGGACTGATGATACCTATTGTCAAACATGGCCCCCCTCATTATACAATATCACCCTTCGACAACAATTCACCCATAGCCAGTCAGATCTGATGACCTCACTGAGAACACTGAACTGAGCTGATTATAATGAAGTAGTCTCTAACAAACTATAAAGAATGTCAACATAATTTGATTTTTTTCTATGAAGGCATGATACTTACTCATAACTAAACTTTGGCCTGATTCTTATTATAAATCAGAACTGATTCTTATTTATGTGACTGAACACCAGACTTTGATAATCTAAAGACTATTTTAAAATATATGATAAAGCACCTCAAAAACGTGCATTCATCATCAAAACTTCCCCACAGAGTCGAGGTGAAAGTGCACAGTTCACTGGAATGAGACATCTTTAGGCGACCCAGGTCTACCACTTACTCTCTCTATGACATTGGACAAGGTATTTAATCTTTCCACTTGTGGCTTTCTTCAACAGTAAAATGGGGGATGAAACCAATTACAGGATTGTTGCGAAAATTAAAGGACTTGACAAACAGGAGACATGGAATAAATGTCTTCTCTTTTAAAATGCACATTCGTCTACCAAGAAAATTTAGGCTTTTGCAAAATAAGGGAAGCTCCTTATATTCTTTCCTCAGCATGCATTCATGTGAGAGTGCTTCTATTCAGAGGTACTTAGTTTCAAGTGATAAAAGTGGTTGCTATAGAGACTTCTGAATACAACTGACTAGTGTAGATTTAATATTAGAAGCAAGTCTCCAAGGAGTTAGGCTAACTCAGAAATCAAGTCACAGTCTTCTGTGAAAACTCCCATCTATTTTAGCCTCCTCTTGATCATCTCTATATTGTTGCTGGATCAGAAGTAATCAGGGCTAACATCTACTAAGCTGTCTCTTGTGCCAGGTACCATACTAAACACTTTATGGTCTGCAAAAGCCCACTTTCAGGCACTTCAGACCTTCTCGGCCTCACCTTTTGTTGCAGCTTTCCAGCAGGCACAGACTGTTGGGCTCTAAGTAGCTTCAGCCTGGCACAGCCCAACAAAGTCTTACCGCTTGTCCAGGCAATGCAACTCTCAACTCCCACCACAGGCCTCTATTGATGTCAAGGATTGGAATGTTACAGAATGCTGCATGGCATTCATGTATATAAAGTCCAGAGTGTTGTGGAGGTTAATGCCCAACTTGTGTCCCCTTGGACAGATGTCCTGAGATGAGTTAGCACAGCTTCTTGCAGTCCCACAAGATCAAGCCATGAGCCACACTTAGTGGTGGCCAACTTGATTACACATTCTGATACTGGCTCTCCCTTCTACCCTGCTTCATTCCCCCCCTTGTCCCTCACTCTTGTTCTCAGGGATTGTACATCCTGACAAAACAGGCTCTGCTTTTTGGGAATCTACCTAAGAAATGTTATCTTTTAAAATATTCACATTGGGGCGCCTGGGTGGCGCAGTCGGTTAAGCGTCCGACTTCAGCGAGGTCACAATCTCGCGGTCCGTGAGTTCGAGCCCCGCGTTGGGCTCTGGGCTGATGGCTCGGAGCCTGGAGCCTGTTTCCGATTCTGTGTCTCCCTCTCTCTCTGCCCCTCGCCCGTTCATGCTCTGTCTCTCTCTGTCCCAAAAATAAATAAACGTTGAAAAAAAAATTTTTTAAAAATAAAATAAAATAAAATAAAATATTCACATTAACCTAGCAAGGTAGGAATTTTAATATCTTCATTTTGTGGGGGGAGGAAACTTAAGGCTTAGAAAGACTAAATAACTCACTCACTGCTCCCAACATCATATGCCCTACCAAGGGTATGCAGGATTTACCAGTATTAATGCTCAAAATCCCAAACCTTAGACTGAACCATGATGACTCCCTTCTACCCCCCCGCCCCAAGCCTCTCACCACAGCTATTTATATTTGTAGTAAGTGTGTGGGGTGAGGCTGGTGTAAAAGGAGAGATGGAAACACATACTACTTTGAATTTCACATCCTTTTAGGTCCCTGCCCTTCATAATAGTTAGCAGAAGTTGTCAGCAACTTCAATGCCAAGGTAAAAATATTCTAGTCAGTGACTTATCTCTCCACTTATCCATCGGGCTATCTATTCAGACAAATGCTCACTCCACCTGCAGGTCTGTGCTAAGCCCTTTGAAGGTCTCTGAAACAACTCTCCTAAGAACCCTGCATAAAACAGAGCTGTAGGCTCTAGCCAGGCTCTGGACGGGGACGATCCGAGCTGTGGCACAGGGAAACTGGGCTCTGTGGCCCCTTCCTGGGTTGATCTGAAACAAAGATTTGTGAAGGCTGGTATTTTTATAGCAATTAATTATTTCAACACACTTTACCTATCACCAGGCAACTAAAGGCTCTCCTCATGCGGGTACTGTTAATACCACTAATCCATCTGACCTTCCTGCAAGGTAAAAATCTCTTCATTTTTATCCCCATTTGGCAGATTTTAATTAACTTCTCAAGGCCAACCAGTTAATCAGTAGAAAGCAGAGATGAAAAGTGGGACACCTGCCTCCCTGTGTGCTCAAAATCACCAGCCACCCGTCCATTGTCTTCCCTGCCAAGCCTTGGGTCTGCAGGAAAAAGTTGACGGCCTTTTCCAGCAGAGAAGAGCGGTGCTCAAAAATCCATCAGCCTAAAGGGTAGTCACACTGTATGACTGGTTTCCTTCTAAGGCAAAAGAAATGATTCCTTTAGCTCTAAGATCCTGATTTTTCTCTAAGATGGGAATACTTGTGCCACGTTGTCAAAACCCTCGTAGGTTTAAAGATTTTCTATCAAATTGAAAGCCTTTGTGTTTTAGTAAGACAGTGTTGATGTCATCTGTGTGGCCCAAAGTAAACAGACCTGCAATATGTTCCCGATGCCAGATACACAGGGGAAGACTGGGTTCTTAATACAGTTAAGAGGCAAATAAATCAATTCTTAAAAGGCAAGCTAAGCCTGCAAAGCAGGCAGTTACAGGAACTGCCTCCGAGCCGCATCTGAGGTTCTACTGTAGGAGCACCAAATTACAGTTTTTGTCTCAAAATAGATAGGAGGTTGAATGGAGCACACAGAGATGTCTGGGTATTTTTGGAGTCTGAGAACATTTAGTGCTCTCAACACCAAGTCTTCTATTACAGCTCTGTGAGTCAGGCAGATGGGAGGTTACCTGGCAATTCCAAGCCTGAGGGAGCAATTATCAAGAGGACAGAGTATCAATAGGCAGGTAAATGGTTTCTGTTTTGTTTTTGTGTGAGAATCCAAAAAGAATATTTTTAAACATTCAATGTTATTGTGTGGGATTTGATAGGACTTGTCAGCAGCAAATCAACTGGGAAGCATAAATTTTTCCCAAAACTTATACGGTTAATAGCTTTGGGCGTCTCTATATGTAGGACTGCCCTTGACAAGCCACAAACCATGTATCTGCGTTACTGTTTCTCATCCTCAGCTATGACACCAACATGTGGGCGCACACATACACACACACACACACACACACACACACACACACACACACACACACACACACACCTCCTTATGCTCTCTCTATACACCCCAGTGCATCAACTATAAGACTTTGGAACATTATTTTCTGTGACTTTTTTTCCTTCTCCTTGATGAGCATCTGGTGTGTATGACAGTCCAGGTCCTTCTAAGAGCTTCCACCTGGTTATTTTCTCAACCAGACCGATGTTAACAAAATCCATTCACTTTTCTCCTTCCTCTTGCCCCACAAATTATATGAATATTTTATATACATATATTACATATTTCATCAAAATTAATTTCAAAGTAGGCAGTAGACATTATTATTTAATATCTCCTAATGTTATAGAATCATAATAAAAGACATCTAGCTAATAAAGAATAACTATAAATGCCTATACGATAATGTTTGTAAAATCTTTATCACAGTGCCTGGCACATAGTAACTGCTCAATAAATGGTAGTGTCTGTAATAATCACCTCCAATCATACCTCTGAGTGGTTAGGAATATTCTGGAGTGAGTTTTAATTAAAAAATAAATTTAGAAGGAGCATCTTTTATCAGAGGTTTATTCCAAAAAGCAAAGTCAATGGCAAGAGGGTCATCACAAACTAAAGCCATCTCCTAGATCTTGAATTCAATGCAAATCTAACAAACATACTTACACTGCAAGATATTCATCATATTTTGCATCATTTCATTTGGAGGGCCACTGTATTTTAGTTTAATTTTCAAGTAATTCTCATATTCAAATAATTATAACTCAAGATTGGGGTAAATAAAAATCGACTCCACTTAATTGAAACCATGAAGGAAATAAACCAGTCTTCTCTAAAGAACTAAAAAATCTTTTATATAAACAAGAAGCCTGATTGCTGCTGGGTCCATTCTGTCACTCTTCTTTTTTCCCCCCACTTTGATAGAAATTTATTTCTGATTCTTTTATTGGTATACATAGGAGCTGTGACTTAGTCACCTGAAAAATTTTTATTTCTTATAAATAAAGGCTCTTTAAGTCTTTGTTTTTCAAGGCATTGCTTCCTTTCTGGAGAAATTTTTTTCTTAAGACATGAGCAGGAAGAGGAAAGCAAGAACTCACTAGAGAGCACCCAATACTCAAGCAAAGAAAGAATGGAAAACAAATAACTTGCCTCTGGACTCCACATGGAGCTGCTGTCAGTAGCATAGGAGTCTTCAAATCCCCGGTTATTAAAAGCTGTCTCCAATTCCAAGCTGCCTTCTGTGGACTGGCGACTAAGGCTGCGAGGCACACTGGTCTCTTGGGGAGATGCACCCTGGTGCCTGGTGTTTCCCACCTCACATGGGGACTGTGAATGGGCAGAGATGGGATCATCTTCACCATAAGACAGAGTCTCAGAATAGTTTGGTTGGCTGGCTCCATCCAAACCTAAATGTGCAATAAGGAGACTATTTCAAACGTATTATTATTTTACACCTTTTTACCTAGAGAAGTTGAGCAGTAGCAACAACACAAATCAAGATCTCAAAAACAGAGGCACTGGGTGGCTCAGTCACCAGGCTCAGTTCATGATTTCAAGGTCGTGAGATCAAGCCCCATGTCAGGCTCAATGCTGGGTGTGGAGCCTGCTTAAGATTCTCTTTCTCTCTCTCTCTAAGTAAAAAAAAAAATCTCAAAAACAAAACCCATCAAATAACACCTACAGAAATATAATTCTATCCACAGAGTGGATAAACTTGGTCTAGATAACCAAAAAGACCATTAGTTCATTACACGGAATATACAAAGGTTTAATACTTTCTAACAGTATGAATATAAAGGATGTGTGCTTATAAAAAAAAAAAAAAACACATTAGCATTTTGTCAGAACTAACGAACACAAGACTTTGGGGATAGATCTAGAAAGCGAGAACAACAATCTACTATGGAGATCATACTGTCTCCTGACTCTAGGATTCTTCTTTCTCTCTTCCACATTCACCATCTTACCCTCTCCTTGAAAGGCTTCAGTGGTTCTCTCAAGTAAAAAATTCTTTACTTGATCCATGGAACACTGGACTTGGATTCAGATGATCTGTGTTTAAAACCTAGCTCTGTGTTAAGAATTTACACAATATTTGGACTGTCCGAACTTTTGTTTTCTTATCCATAAAATGATGATAAGAGCCATCACAGAGTCATGTGGGCACATGAAATAATATCCACCTGGCAGCCACTAGGTTTTCGATAAATAGTAGTCTTGTTTGTTTGTCTGACCCAAACTAGCCTCCTCCAACCCTATAAACCCCAATTTTCTATTGCCTCCCACCTTGCTGTCACCTGTGGCCTCATGGGCTTATCATGAAAACACAAGTTGTGTATTTCTTTTCACGATGGTCCCCAAATCCCCTCTCCTCTCATCTTTTCTTTCCATCCAAAGTCCAATAACTCCTGAATCTTCCCTGACTCCTTGGACTCAGTGTTTTCCCCTGACCTTGGTGTTATTCTGTTTTCTCTTTCAGCCCTGCATCATCTGTGCATCCCCTTCCTCTTCTTTAAAGTCTAGGTTACCTTCAGACAGTAAGGAAAAACTGGCAGAGTCTTCCAAAGCAATAGTTTTCACCCTGACTTTCCTCTCAATGACGTATTCTCTCTTTGGTCTCCAATCTCCTCCAGAAGCCACAATCCCAGGATAAGAGAAAATTAGAGATAGAGATGGGATGAGTGAGTGGGATGACAAAGTAGAGATGATAAATTCAGCTCTCATTTACACATTGTGTGGTAGCAATCGTTTCAGCTGTTGGTCTTAAAGCCTCAGTGAGAATATAAGCTCCTTGAAGGTACTAAGCCACATACAAATACGTTCTAGTCTTTATCCACCAGTGGGTTTCACTAAACCCTCAAACAACTTTCCAGGCTAGGCAGGTAACAAATAATTGAAGCATCCAGGTGTGCAGCAATATGGAATAGTGGTGACAGTAGTTTACCAGACAGTTTATGACTCACCTGCAGTAAACATGCAAACTTAAAATTATATTATCACCCTATGCAGACTATACAAAAACATCTTTAGGTGGTCTTGGTACTCAGAGCCCAACTTCAGACTCCTGATTTGGGATTTTGCAACACCATGGCAATCCACTGAGAAGTTCCCCTATCTGCCTTGTTATTCTTAATAATTCAGTGCAGTCCCTTGGAAACACTTTCATAGGACACCATAACATTTTTACATTCACACACTCAGTTATTTGGCAAACACACTTTAAAAAGGCCACAGAAAATGACAGAACGAGAGATACTCCATATGCAAAATCCTACAACATAAAGCAGAATTTTCTTCTAAGGCTCTAATTAGCACATCCATTCCTCATATACATGAACACTAAAATGTCCTATTAAACAGTGGGTCATCCATCAACGTGTGTAGCACCCAGCAGGATTTCAGCACAAAGTCTAACTTTGCCAAGAAATTACCCCTATAAAACTGTCTCATGACTTTAACTCCTACAGTGATAATACCTAGATCAGTAATAAGGGAATTTTCAAAAGCTACATTAAACCTTGAAAAGCTATTCATAACCGAAAAACATAAGAACCATATTAATGTAACAAACCATTTTCTTTGACAGACAAGCAAGGACTGAATTAGAAAAGCAAAGCTAGGGTACAAGTCACAAGGAGAAGGAGAAAGAAAGAGGATTCACCATCACATAAAGCCATCTTCCCATCCTGTAAGTTAAGGAAGATCATGTCACCTTAAACACATACAGGAAAGTAATTGCCTGTTGTCAGAGAAATGTGTCCTAGCTTCCTAGAAATTATAGGCCATAATTATGTCACATAAACCATATTTATTTTAGCAGAAAACTTTTTTGCACTTTTTAATCCATATCCCACCTTGCCATGGCATAACCCTATTATCCAGTTACTTTATTTTATACTCCCAAACCCTTCCCTCCCACCACCACCCACACACAAACAAATACTTTTTCTCACCATCTACGATGATGGTCAATTTTATGTGTCAACTTGGCCAAGCTATAGGCTTCAATTAATTAATCAAACATTAATTGAGGTGATACTATGGAAGTATTTTATAGATGTGACTAAAGCCCTTAAGCAGTTGACTTTAAGTAATAGAGATTATCCTACATAAGCCTTAAGAGGAGAACTGAGGCCTCTCTGGACACAGAGAAATTTCACCTGTGGATTTCAGAGCTCTATATTTCTCTAGCCAGCTTCAGTAATAGCATAGGCCAATTCTTTGCAATAAATCTCTTGATATATATATCACCCTGATATCACCTTAAAAAGATTATTCTTATATAAACTCTACCCCCATGTGGGGCTTGAGCTCATGACCCCGAGATCAAGAGCTGCATGCTCTGATTAAACCAGCCAGGCACCCCAATATCACCTTGAGATATATATATATATCTCAGATCCGAGGTGGATCACTTCATGTAAACCCTCTTTGACATTACTGGGGAGACAGTGTCAATCAATGTACCACACTAAGTCAGATAAGTGAAACAAGAGAGAACGTGCCAGGAACATGAAGATAGCATTTTCTTGGTTCTAATAACCTCACTATTCCATCTAGAATAAAGAACCTCACTTGAAACATGAAACCTTTACTTTCACTGGTTGAACATTTTGAACATATTTTTAAAGTGTAAGAATTGTCTACAATTAAATTTTATCTTAGAAAATCATGTTTAAGGTAGAGTGAAAGGGACATCTGGGTGGCTCAGTCTGTTAAGCCTCCAACTTCAGCTCAGGTCATGTTCTCACGGTTTGTAGGTTCAAGCCCCGCGAGCCCCGCATTGGGCTCTGTGCTGACAGCTCAGAGCCTGGAGTGTGCTTTGGATTCTGTGTCTCCTTCTCTCTCTGCCCCTCCTCTGCTCACTCTGTCTCTCTCTCAAAAATAAATGAACATTAAAAAAATTTTTTTTAAATAAAAAAGGTAGAGTGAAAAAAAGCTAAGTAGATGCACAACAGACAAGAAATGCACAAATCTTCTCTGGGATGAATGCTTAATCTCTTCCTTATTCTTTCTTGCTGGAAAATAATTCACTGATCTAAAGATGAACAAAAAGAAGTGACACAGAAAAAAACATCATGCAATAAAAATTACATTAACATTTCCATGGCATTTGATAACCTAAAATTTAGCATGCAGTTATCCCTTCCTATGAAAATCCTGATTTTCTTCAAAATCTACAAATAATTTACTGCATTATCCAATGCGGTGTGCTTTTCCCTCCCTCCAATAGCGAAAGTAATTCTATCTTTTCTGTCACTATCTGTCAAAAATTTCAGAATCCCCAGTTATAATTGAGGTTATTGCTAATTCCAGAAAGGGTAAGTTTGGAATGTTTGTCAGAACTCTCAGAAAAGGAGCCATTTGTATAAATCAGAAACTAGACATTTGGGCTTCTGGGAAATGGGGCCATTAGCTTTTGAATGCAACACGCTGCTCCCAGGGAATCAACTGCTATTAACTTTCATTAGCTAACATTTGCCCTCCTGGTGGAAGAGGGGAAGGCTGTGATGTAACACCAGCAAAAGAGAAAACAAGAGAGGGAGTAAGGGAATGACGGAGGGCAGTAGCTACCGCTACCATGCTTTGCTTACATCACGCATTTATTTTTTCTCTTACCTTGGGCTAAAAGGAATAGCAATACAATATGTTATGTGGCTCATATCAGTAAATAAAATTACATGGTGGATAGCAAATTGTTATATTTCTGCTGAAGAATAAGGTTTTTTCTGTATATTCTTTGTTGCTGTTCTTTTTTTGGCCAGCCTTATCCACCTTGTCAAGTCAGAAATTTCTTCTCTGTTACCTTCTCTCAATCCCAGGCTCTCGTTTTTCTCTTTCTATTGCTAAGTGTGGAAAAATATGGAAGACCTGCAACTATGCCTCCATTGGTTTGAGTAATCACATGTCCAAAGGAAAGAAGGAAAAGATTAGAGAACTCAGGTCATTTAGACTGGGTCACTAAAGTGGACAATGTTCTTTTTCTCTAGCTTTTTACCAACTACAATTCATAGACCTTTCCCTGTTTCAATAGCCTATGCCTATTCAGGGTTCCAGGCATAAAGGACTCAGAGAGATCCCTGACCTTCACTAGAAAAGCACTAAGAAATAATGCACCGTTCTTTCTCCAGGTTATTTTGTGTACGTGGGGGGATAGGAGGAGGACTCTTAACAAGGTCTACCTACTATAACAATTCACAGGCTGTGCTGATCTACTTCAGAGTATTATTCCCTCCCCTTTGTGGAAGGTACTTAGTCTGAAGACATCAGAGAATGGCAGAACACTTTGCTCTTGCCCAGCAAGCAATTCTCATGTGGCAGAGGATGGAAACAGAGGGGTAGGATGGGGGGCGGGGGGGAGGGTAGAAACTACAGAAAATGAGGACAAATGTACAAGGTATGTGTTATCTGAAAAAGGCTATTTGGTATTATTGTAAAACATATATTTATTTGAAAGATAAAACACACATATTGTTTTAAGAACATCAACTACTAAAAGAAAGTTTCCAAAAATTTTTCTGAGGTCATATACATATATGGAAAATAGACTCTAGGATTCCAAATGAGAGAAAAATGACAGAATCTCAAGGTCAGCAAACAGGTATGTGAAATGTTTCTATTTATCAGAAGAGGACAAGATTTTATAAAGCTTCATAAATACCATTCTAATTCTAGCCATCAGTGTTAAAAATATACAAAATGATAACCTAAAAGGAAGGAAGGGGTCCCACAAATCAGGGGTAAGGATTTTGGCACTTCTTATTCATTCCTCCCAGTTCCCTGCATGACAGCCCCTCTGTGAGGTTGGTAAGACCCCCTCTACTCTGTTTCAGCCTCTGGGTCTCGCCCCCTTTTCTTTTCGTCTCTGGAGCCTCAGATACAAGTGTAGTAATCAAGTGACTCAAAGCTGTTCTTACGATTGTCCATCCCTGCTCTAGATAAAGGAAGGGTTTCATGCAAATACCTTCACAGGCAGACACTTCTGTGTTATCCTCTTCATGGGTAGAGAGCAGGTGGCTGAATTTTGATTTCTGCTCCAATCCCACCTGTGTGCCTTTCTTAGATGCTTCTGAATGAAAACTCTGGGACCGGGACACAGAAATCTCAAATTGTTTGATCACCTCCTCATCACTGTCAGAAGATGTGCATGGCTCTTCATCATCTCCAAAGCTGTTAACTGGGAGCAAACAAGAGCCATGAGTTTCATGGGGGGCCCACAATAATACAGAGATAGGTAATTTGGAGAAACAGAAGAACATGGATGAGGAGTCTGGATAAAGCAAGCCCACACCAGGCAGAAAGATTTTAGAGCATTTATTGAAACACAAATTTGAGCCCAAAGGAATCAAACAGGAAAAGAAAGCTTACGAGGGCAAGTAGAAATATATGACTAGAACCCGGGAGGAAACATTGGGACGCCCCTAATTGACATAATAAGACCTCTTGTTGAGCAGGGAGGCCCTGCTGATTTCTTGTGTTGCTGACGTGCTTGTAACTGGGAACAGGACATTTGATTTACATTCATTCTAGTCAATGATGACAGAAAATATGCTCTTAGCCTCATTTCTATTATTAAAACACAAAGAGCCAAGCCCCACTCCAGAACAGACCTACTTGCAACTGAGATCTTCCAAAAGTATCCTAGTTTTGAAGAGACACCCATAGTAGTATATGTAATTTAAATGAAACAAAACAAAACTAGCTTATATTATTGTGTTCCGATGCCTTTCTCAGCACCAACGACCCAACTCAAATACCCTTTGAATTATTTATACCACTTTGTCCATATCAGCCCACTGGTCCTTTCAGCTTCTACAATAAGCGAAGATAGTTCTTCCCTTTGAGTTCTTTGCCTTTGATGTTCCTTCTACCTGGAACTCTCCTGCCCTGGTATTTACCTGGCTGGTTCCTGTCCTCTCACCACCGAGGTGTCAGCTCCACTAAACCCTTCCCCGTTGCCCCACCTTAAGCAATTCTCTTTATTTCTCTCTTCTCCCCTATGACTTTCATGAAAATAAAGACATCACCTGTTTTGTTACCTGATGTCTCTTCATTATGTAAAACAATGTCTGTTGCATAGTAAGTGCTTAACAAACACTTGTTAAATATTGAATAAACTGATGAAGATGTAATGCTTTCTCCAAGCCTGAGCACCTCTCCCCCTCCCCCCCCCCCCCCCACACACACACACACTCACCCAGGGTTCCCTGTGCCTGGACTAGTTTCCTCCAGCCCTCTAGACTAGTCAAGAATCTAGCTCATCATCAGGACTTGCCATAGACATCACTTCTTCCAGAAAGCCCTTCACTGATCCCTTAAATAAGGTTCACGGCTTCTTCCATGAGCTCAGTCCTGCCCTATCAGTGCTCCCTCCGGCTTTGTGACAGATTTACCTATTTAATTTCCAACCATTCCACCTAGCCTGCACACATCAGGAGAGTAAGGGGCACAGCAGACCACCCACCTATGTATCCCTCAAGACCCTATCTCTATGCCAGGCACATGGGAGGCTACTCTGTAAATATTTGCTAAAGTAAATTGGAAACAATAAATAACAGGAATTATTTCTTAGAGATTTGCTCCTCCAATCCAAAAGTCATATAGTAATTCTGGGGAAGGGTATGGTTGTTAATTCACATATGTGTCCTGAAGATTCCATCTGATTCAGAAGCTAAGAAGAAATTATAAAGCCATTTTGTAAGTGAGAGAAAATACTTTAAGTACCAGCCTGATCAAAACATTTATTCTCTTATTTAAGAATTGATATTTCTGAGTTTGTTAAGAAGATATGTAGTAATAACAAACACTTATTTGTTTGTTTTTTATGTGCCAGGAACTGTCCTAAGTGCTTACACATATTAGCTCACAGAATATACATGAAACACCATTATTGTTCTCTTTTTCCAAGTGAGAAAACTGAGATAGAGATGTCTACAACGGCTGACAATAATACTTCCAATAAGGGGTAGAATGGAGATTTGAATCAAGGTAGCCTGTCTCTAAAGGCTACATTTCTAATCATTATGCTGAAGAACCAGAGAGAGAGAGAGTGGAAAGAACTCTTTATGCTCACATCAACTAGCTCAATCCCTGTGGTCAAATCCTTTAAACACTCTGGATCATTTCTGATGTCTGGGTCATTTCCCAGATCTTCTCTAGATCTATGTTTTCTGCCTCCAAACTTCCTACCCAACAAACATGTATACTGGATCTGTTTTGCTTTTTATGGAGCAGCTGGCCCAAGAATACAAGAGCACATCGCTGTCAGTTCACTCAATTTTGTTGGCCGTGACCAGCACATGGTAAGACCTGAAAAGCTAAGTGTCAAAACATACTGGATATGCCAATGCTAACAAACCATCTTAACAGAAAATGATCATAAGGGGCAGTCTTCCCATGTCTCAAATGCTGGGAAAAGCACCTGTTGTGGGATAGACCATCACATATGGGAGAGACCCAGAGACCAGTGGAGCAAAATTGAATTCCCTTCACCTTTAGAGCATAGGACCATCTAAGCATCTGAGAAAAAGTTAGGAGGATATGTGCATGGGAGGGGTGGTTGGAATAAGTGTACATGGGAGCTCTTTCCAAGTGTGAGGTTCCATTCCATCTGTATCACTACATCATTTTTTAAGATAAAAAGAGAGAGGGAGGCAAACTATAAGAGACTCTTAAATACAGAGAACAAACTGAGGGTTGCTGTAGGGGAGGGTAATGGGCACTAAGGAGGGCACTTGTTGGGATGAGCACTGGGTGTTATATATAAGTAATAAATGACTAAATTCTTCACATTTAAAGAAAAATTTTTAAATTTAAAATAAAATAAAAATAAATAAAATGTAAATAATCATAGTCATTAATTTCAAATTGAGTTAGTCCATGGATCTTTCTTCATCTATAAAATCAATAATTAGAATTATTAATATTTTTTAGACTTCATTAATTTACCATTATTAACCATAATTCATCCTTGATTTTTTTTCTCCAGTGAGTCATCAATCATCCACAGAGAAAAGATTTCCAGTTCATTCAACATACACTATATACCAGGCATCTTCTTGACTTTGCATATGTTACCCCACTTAACCACCATAGCAACACCAGGAAGTAGGGATGATTCTTATTCCCATCATAGAGATGGAAAACAGAGGCACAAAGCAGTTAAGTAACTTGCCCTGGGCAACAAAGTAAGCAAAATAACACAGTGGGACTTGAACATAGAACTTATGTTTTTAGCCAATGTGGATATCAGCAGATGTTATTGTGTGAGAATACTCGCGCCATATCTAGTTGTCAGAGTTGGGCCAGGGTGCCCGGCTGCCTCCGCCCAGGAAGTTGCTTCCTTTGAAAGGAGAGAAGAGCAGTGAGTCCACATGGGAGTGAATACATACAGGAAGGCTGCAGTATAAGTGGCCTATGGATCCTTGGGGGATTATAAATAAAACTGCACATACTATTCTAAGTCTTACACCCCAAGGATCTCAGAGAATTCTTCACCTAATAACAAAACCCGCCATACATCCTAAAAACCACTGAGTAGCAATAGAAGTCCCTTGTGGTACTATAACAATAATAAAAGCAATCCCATATAGAGCATATATCATGTGCAGGCACTGTTCTAGAACTTTACATATTTTCATTTATTTACTCCTTACGATAACCCAAAGAATAAGTACTTTATTATTCCCATTCTCTGGATGGGAAAACTGAGGCAAAGTGAGGTTAGTAATTTGCCATAGTCATAACAGTTAGTAAATAGTGGAACCAAGATCGAAACCCAGGCTGTATTGCTCCAAAGTCAATGTTAATGGACATAATGCTCTCTCTACCATCAGCTGCCTCAAGGGGAAAAAAAAAACTTTTTAAATTCCTGGTCAAAATTGATACAACTGTATTTTATCACTAAGAACACAAAATTACACAGGCTGAGTTAGAAAGAATTTTTACGAACATCGTTTTTAAAGATCCCTGCTACTTGCCTTGTAATGATTCTATGTCAACAACTAAATAGCTGATCTGGATTTCATTCAACTTAAATTTTTAAAATTGCAAAGTCTCATCTAAGTTGTGTTGCTTATTTTAGAGATAATATAGTACTCTCTGAAACACTGTATAAACATAAACTTTAAGCTAAGTACCTTTCAAGCTAAGTACCTGTGAAACAGCACAATGGGCATTTGTATTAAAATCTTCACCTCTTCATCCAATTAGCTTGCTAAAATAATAGGAAAACATTGTACAATTACCATGGATGTGGATACATCTTGAAGTTGAGATTGTTCATTTTACTCAATCACAGAATTCAGACAGACCATAGATAGCACCCAAATATCCACCACCAAAGAGAAGTTAGACTCTTCTGCAACCTTTCTGATGCATGGCCACCTGGCTTCACCCCTTTGTTCATACATTATCAAGGTGCTACTGTGGGCTTCTTGCACTGACAGCAAGTTCATGACTTGGACAGGTACAGAGAGCTAACTGATGACCCATCAATATTGAATCCCTACCACAATGGAGTCAGAATGTCCCTCACTCTAATTTGTAACGATTTTTTCTTGTTTAAGTAAGAAGGGGCAGAGCCAATGCCATCTTTATCTTCCACATTTAAGTAAAGAAGGGGGGCTTGGGCAGGGCCACAGAAACTGCTGTCAGGTATAACATTAGTCAAGGCTAGACTGGTTAAGAGTGTAAGTCTGGAGTCAAGCTGTCTGAGTTTGAATTTGGGATCTTCCACTCACTAGTTTGAGACTGAAGCAAATTCTTATTCTTTTTGAACTTCAGTGTCCTTATTGAGATTCCTTACTTCTTACAACTGTTGAGAGAACTAAATGAGATTAGCCATGTAAAGACACTTAGCATATGCCTGGTATTTGATACGCTCAAACTTGTTCATTATTATTATTATTATTATTATTATTATTATTATTATCCCCCATCATGGCAGTACCCTAGGTGGAAACCCTTTCAGGAAGCCTTACATTTACATACAAAGGAAAGAATGTGCCTGTTCTTGCAGGGTCTAACTTGGAAACTCATCATCAGGGTTTTGTAAGGAAAAGGTGGAAGAAACAAGGGCTGGGGGAGGAAAAGATTAAGCTGATAATAGGAGTTGTGTCACTTTCCTTCCTCACTATCCTTTTTCCCAAGTTGGAGGTGGAGCACTCTATGAGTTGCTAATGCTGTCTGGCTGTGGGCAGTGCTCAACACCTGCTCATTTTCTTGTTTCTTTTAAGGCAACAAAACTACCAACTGGTGATACAAAGGGAGGATTTCTTAAGCCTGTCTGCTGCTATTTTACAGATGGAGTTAGAATTTATAAATGATCAGTGTAGCTCCAAGCTTATTAATTCCTTCCCACCCACACAAGAGCAATTAGGTGGAGGGAAGTACGGCTCACATCTTCTAGATGGGAAGTGGAGACAGGTGGGGGTGGGTTGCACTCAGTAGTGCAGTACCTGGGTGTTACTTTTAGCTACAATTGCAGGAAATCCCTTACATACTGGATTTCTCAAATACCCACAGTGAATGCCTGCCCGTGGTGGCTGGATAACATTGGAAGTAAGAATAAGAAGTTGGTTAAAGTGAAAAAGCAGAAAGGAGGTCAAATGAGACAACTGCCCATTTCAGATCCTAAGAAAGGAGCCACATTTCTGGAAGCACAATCCAGCCATTATTGGATTCAGGCAGGAGAGAAAAAGATTTTTTATAAATCATCCAGCCTTAACTATTATCAGACTATGTTCTGTGGAAGTCTAGGGTTCCACAAAGGAGCTTCAATGCCACTATCAACGTGGAGATATGGGTGGTTGCACTGAGCAGGTTGAGCTATGCACCCTCTACAGTCAAGGATATTTTGCCCTAATATGGCTTACATTTTTGTGAGATTTTGTTGAGAATAAAAAAAAGAAGTCCCAACACTTTTTAAAAGTTTGAAAAACATTGATATAACCCAACTCCCTCATTCTACAGAACAGAAACTGAGTCTGGGATTACTGAAGGGACTCACCAAAGTCAAATAGATGGTTAGTGGCAGAGGAAGAATTAGCATTGGGTTCTCCTGTGCACACTTGTTTTGTTATCCTGTACCTTTGCGAGATATTTTGACAATTCTATTTCCTACAAAGAGATGCCGCTTGTAACAGATATGAGTAAGTCAAAAATAAAAGATTAAAGTTAATAACATACAGATCACTATACTAGGGAAAAGTTACAATATCAAAGATTCCAGTTCGTTAAAAATTTTTTTTAATGTTTATTTATTTTTTAGAGAGAGAGAGACAGAATACGAGTGGGGGAGTGGCAGAGAGAGAGACACACAGAATCCAAAGCAGGCTCCAGTCTCTGAGCTGTCAGCACAGAGCCTGATGTGGAGCTCGAACTCATGAGCGGCGAGATCATGACCTAGGCCAAAGTCAGAGGCTTAACCAAATGAGCCACCCAGGCACCCCTCAAAGATTCCAGTTCTGATAACAGCAGAATAAGTGATTTGAACTCACCTACGAATAACAGTTATAAATTCATGAAAAAAACATTTAAACAAACTATTTGAAGACACAGAGAGTGAGCAAGAGCAGGGACGATCTGGAAAGGATCCAATCTTTGAAAGAAGGAAATTTCACTGGATGAGATACATGGTTACATTGCTTTTCTGTTAAAAGTACCACCAAGTCCATGAAGCACAGGGCATCTAGGACTCAGAAGAAATCAGAAGCCTTATTGACTTAAAATGTTGGAGGACAGAATTCAAAGAAATATAGGGGAAAACTCCACAAAGGAAGGAACCACAGAGAGAGAACTCCAAAATCTGCATGTGAACTTAGCTCAAACAATTGACTGAAACCTGAAATATGATTGCATAGGGAAGAATCCAAGGAACCCCCTAAAAGTCACAGCTAGAGGGCTAAAAATCTACACAGACATTTTGGCTGCAGACTATCGCAGAGGAGACTGAATTAGGAGTTTGAATCTGGCCAAGTTAGAGAGGCTTAGTACACACCTCAGGTATTCCATTAAAACTCTAGAAGGAGCAACCTTTGAGCTAAGACTAAATGTAAAACTGAAACAAACTCAGCAGAACAAAGTATGAAGCCAATACTCCACCAGATCAAAGGAATCAACAATTAATTGTGGGCTGAAACAAAAAGGAACATATTTCTCTTCCCCACCAGGCTGTTCTCATCCAAGATAGAGAGGAGGCACCATGAAAGCATCAGGGGTGGGGTGATTAGCTCAGACTATGGGGATTACACAAAGGCTGCACTATAATAGGTAGTATTCTAAACAGACCTGTGTCCGTACTCATTGGACCCTGATTTCTCATTATCTGACTCTCTCAACTACAAGTGTTTCCTGAACACTTGACTTTGACAATCACTTTGAAGTTCATGACTACAACAGGGCTCATCCGGACAAGAGCAAGTGCTAAACTGTTAATCTCCCTGACTCTTTAGCTCTGCTCTCTAATCTGTATGCTTCCAACAAGGGAATTTCTTGATAGGACCCAAGTGTTGTGTTGTTTTCTTGCTACAGTGGCATTTACATACAAATTAATGGCCAGGACTATAATTTACTCTGCTGAGAACTGCGGTGACCTGGTAATTAAATTTCTGCACATGCAGAGAAAACATAAAACCAGAATGGCTGCTCTTGCTTTCTTTTCTCCAACCCCCAAGAGCTCTCTATCACTCCAATGAATCCTTAAACGCAAATGTGAACCTACATTACAATTTACAAATGTTCTGATTAGGAAGACAAAAAAAAAATTCCATTGCCATGGATACTAAGGGCCTGGGATGGATAACCAAGGCTGAGAGAGATAATGGACAGATCTTGAGATGTGCAGGTGTTGTGAGTTTTTGAAATTCTAGCTATTCATTCCACTCACTCTTCTTCTTATCCCATGCTGCAAATCATTCTCAAGGCAGTTTCCAAAGTTATTGTTTTATCTTGCAACACAGCCCAGTCAGGCTACTGGGATAATATCTATAAGGCAGTTTCAAACTCTCCCCGGCACCAAATCTACAGTAAATATATCCAAATATATCATGATAACTAAAAGGCATGGACTGAAAATGCTCACTTGGCTAAGAGCTTTTTTAGAAGAAAACTAAAAGCCATATTCCAGGAAAAGTCACATAATTCATACCTCATATATTCAGTGGTGGTATGCATATATTGGAATAGCAGCCCTCAATGATTCCACTGATAAAATCAGATAATTAATAACTTTTCTCCATTTGCAGAACCGTTGATGGAAAATTTTCTAAATGTTTGACTTTTCCCATAAAGGTTCTGTCCCTTGGGTTCCTGTTATCACCCATAGGCTGACAAGCACAAGCAAGTAAAAAAAAAAAAAGTGGAAATAGTTAATCATGCTTCTTTCCTCAGCTTGTTTTGTCATGGATGTGCATGCTCCTGCCTGTGATTGTTACATGGCTTACATCATCTAGTCATAGTTCCATTGGCAAAATAATTCCTGCTTTGTGATGAAAATAAATACATTAAAATTTCATGGGGTGCCACAAAAATCACATCCATTTTTGGCATTGAACCACCTGAACAAAGCTGGCACCACTGAATTAGAAATGTTGCCCTGGGTATAATAATGTCCCTTGTTCCATCCATATTCTTAACTGTCACGTAGAGCTTACCTTCTGATATTTATCTTACTTACATTTTCTAAGTGGGTTTAGGTAGCTGTAGTTCCTCTAACATGTTTCAAGGAATTTGTGGTCTTAATTCATTGTTCTCTACTCTATCCCCTTAGTGTCTAACATACTGCTAGGAATAAACGGTCTTTCAAAAATGAATAAACAAATGAATTTTAAATTAATACAATAGTGTATTGGGCAGGTTATCTAGAGAAGCACAGCCAATAGGGGAGATATGTGTATTTATATTTATTTATATATGTATTTATATTTATTTGTATTTTTATTATAAGGAATTGGCTCATATAATTATGGGGCTGACAATTTCCAAGATCTACAAGTGGCAATCTGGAGACCCAGGAGAACCAGGGGTCTAGTTCCAGGCTGACTGAAGGCCTAAGAATAAGGAAAGCCAATGGTGTACGTTCTAGTCCAAGACCAGAAGACGACCAATGTTTTTGTTCAAGCAGACAGGTAGACAAAGTTCTCTCTTACTCAGCTTTTCTCTTCTATTCAGGTCTTCAATTGATTGGATGAGGCCCACCCACATTAGAGAGGGCAATTTGCTTTACTCAGTCTACCATTTCAAATGTTAATCTCATTCATAAACATCCTCCCAGATACACCCAGAATAATATTTGATCAACTATTTTGGCACCTCATGGCACAATCATATGACACACAAAATTAACCATCACAAATATCAGATAAAAGCCAAATGCAAAGCAGGAAGAATGCCAAAAAGAAGCAGGTCATGTACCGGTTTTTATCCCAGCACTGACACTTCCCAGTTGGGTGATCTTGCATGAACCTTAGTTTATTCACCTTTAAAAATCAGACCAACTTTCTGTTCTGGCTATATGGAAGCCTGAGGACATATAGAACCCCTTTCTGCCACAAACTCATAGAAACACTGATAAAATTAGAAAGACACCTGGTATTAACCCAGAGGAGTAACCAACTTGTTTGGCTGGTATCTAGGATATCAACGGCTTTGGGTTCATGCAAGGGTAGAATAAGGATGCTAGCATAAAACTACTACTCTTTAATAGAGGCTGCCCTTTCTATGAAAAGAGGACTAGTAAATTTCATCTAACAGTTTGGACTTAGAGAAGTAGCAAGGAAGCTTACTATCTATTGGGGCTGTGAATGAGAAAAAAATTACCCTATGACAAATAAAAACATCAAGTCTTTACCTCTCTCAGAGATATAGTATCAGTGAAGCACAGATATCTGAAGGTAAGAAATTAATAAGGGAAATGGGTAAGCATCTACGAAATCCAGGAGACCCAGTAGAAGCAAATGCAAAATTGCTCTATAGGAATATTTCCATAACCCAACATACACAGGATTACACCCCTCACCAAGCAAAAACACACCCCTTCTAAAGATGAGTTAACACCACAAACACACAGAATATAATACACAAGAGGAATTAAATTAGCTTGAGGTGAAATGGAAAACAATCTAAGAACATGCAGTAATTTAAATCCTATGTGGAAGATTCACAAAAATTAGCCATGTATTAGGCCACAGAAGAAGGTTCAAAAACATTATATCACATTCTAATTTCAATATGGTGAGATATAAAATACTTTTAAAAAATTATAAAAATGCCTTTTGGAAACCAGAATCCACATTTTTAAATAATTGATGGGTCAAAGAAGAAACCTAATTGGAATAATAAAATATTTATAGCTGAAAAATAATGAACACATCATATATCATATACTTGTGGGATATATTTAAAGTGGTACTTGAAGGAAATTTATGGATTCATTTAAGGTATATATTAGAAATCAAGAAAAGGACTGAAAAATTAATATGATAAATGGTCAATTTAAGATGTTATTGATCAACAGTTTAAACCAAACCAAAATGCATGGAAGAAATAGAGAAGATAAAAAGCAAATATTAATATAAATGTTAATATAAAGAAAACATTTAAAACTAGACAAGATGAAAATGGTCTCTTAAAGATAAGCCATTGGCAAGACAGAGACAAATAATACATTTACATATATAATGGACACTTAAAAATCTGAAAAGAACAAAAACCAGTCTAAACAATTTAAAAAAGAACAAATAGATAAAACATAGACCAGTAGCTACTAAAGAAATAATAGAAAAAATTCAAAAAGCGACACATCTATCCAGACAGTTTTATATGACTTTTTCCAACTTTCAGTGACCAGGTAATTGTTCTTTTATATAAGCCATTCTAGAAGGAAAAACTTCTTGTATCATTTTTTAAGGATAGCATAAACTCAAGTAAGGTAATTTACATAGTGGATCAATCTCTTATGATGCTACTTGCAAATATTGTAAACTAAGCAGCAAATAAAATTTGTGATATATCAAAAACAAACACATTGAGAATAGGAATTTATAACAGACATACAATGAAGTTTAAGTATCAGGAAAATCTCTTAAATGTAATTAACCACATTAATAGATTAAAGATGAAAATCATCTCACCAGATGTGGAAAATTATTAAAGAGGTTTCAACATCATTCATGACAATGATTCTCAGTAACTAGGAATAGAAGAAAATTTGCTCTACTTGAAAAAGAAAATATACCATGCATCACACTCAAAAGTAAATTTTAACGTTCCTTAGAGACAATAAAAGACAAGAACACTTGCTGTTACCACTTCCTTGCAATTCTGTACTGGAGATCTCAAAAGCACTATAAGACAAAAAATAAATGAAGGGGGTATATTGTAATGCAAGAAATGAAATGCCAAGAGATTGAAATTTCCAGGTTAAAAAAAAATCCATGAGAAGCCCAGGTCAGCCTTTAAATTGTTAAGGGTTCATCAAGGGGACGTCTGCCTCCAATCAAGATGAAATAACAGGTACCAAATTTAGCCTCACTTGTGAAGCAATTAAAAACCTGGACATAGACAATGTTTCTGAAAATATTGAACATTATGCAACCCCAAACAGGGATTCCTGAGAGATGAGAAATAAGCAAGTGAGTTCTATGCTTACCCAAACTGACTGCCTGGAGAAAGTTTTGAGGCAAAGCTAATGGTCTCCCTGATTTGAGGAGATGGATCTAGGGGCCAAGGCTGTCAGGGCTCGCCCAAACAGTCTGGAAGAACAGAGCCACAAAAAGAACTCACAGACCTGCTGTATTTGAAGTCTTCAGATGAATGCTGATAAGGGCATGTGAGGAAAAATACTGGAGCCATGGAAAAAGCTAATGGAAATGATTGGAGGTAACAGTACCCGGAGCTCACACAGAACCAGGAACCGTGAGTGCCTGGTTCAAGTAGCAAGCATAGAAATCCTCATTAGTGGGGCATTTGGTAAACTACTCAGAAGGGTTTTGCCTCCTAGGAAAGAGCAATTAGCCCTAGATAAAACATTACTTCAGCCCCACCTAACAAAGTTTAAAACCAAGACCTGAAAGGACCAAACAGTTTCCAAGTAACCTATCCACATCCCAGAACCAAGCTCAAGGAACAGTTATACATCCAGCATGCAACATGGTAAAATTTACAATGTATGCTATCCAATCAAAAATGTCTATGCATGCAGAGAACCAGAAAAATATCATGAATGATGAGGGGAAAATTCAATCAATGGAAATGGTATAAGAAATCATACAGACAACAGAATTTGTAGGCAAGGACGCTAAAACAGTAAATATCACTGTATTCCATACATTCAAGAAACTACAAGAAAGATTGAACATGATTGAAATACGAAATATCAAACAAAACTTAGAGAAGAAAACTACACTAAGATGAAAACATACACTGATTGGAATAAATGGCAGATTGTGCGCTACAGAAAAAAAAAAAAAAGACTAGTGGCTTGAAAACAGCAATAGAAACCTATCCAAAATGAAACAGAGAAATATAATCACTGCAAAAACATGAACAGAGAATCAGAGGGCAGTGGGACACCTTCAGGCAGCATAAAATACATGTTATTGGAGGCTGTGAAGAAAGGAGAGGAGCAGAAAAAAAATCTGAAAGAAGCATGAACAACGTTTTCCATATCTGATGAAAAAGATGAACCCACCAATTCAAGAAGGTCAACACATCCTAAGACCAAGAAGTATGGTGAAAACCACACCAAGGCACACCATCATAATCAAATAGCTGAAAACCAGTGACAGATCATCAGGAACAAAACAACAGAGGGAACCCTAATGTAAACTATGGACTATAGTTACTAGCAATGTATCAATATTGCTTTGTCAGTTGTAACAAATGTACCACACCAACTCAATCCAAGATGTTAATAATAGGAAAAGCAGGGCAGGAGGACAGAGAGTACATGGAAACTCTCCCTATTTTCTGCCCAATTTTTCTATCAACCTAAAACCGTTCTAAAAATAGTCTATTAATTTTGTTTAAGTAGTCAAAGGGGGAAAAAAAGACACTTGAACAGAGGAGTATACATAAGGACAGTAGGGTTCTCACTGTGAAATCTCACAGTGAAGAAATAGTTTTAAAGGGTTGAAAGAAAAACACTGACAGAATTCTATACCCAGAGAAGATATCTTGCAAGAACAAAGGGAAAATAAAGACTTTTCAGAAAGAATTCATCACAACAAAACAAGAATGTTAAAAGAAGTCCTTCAAACAGAAAAGGGATATAAATGTGCATCTATACAACAAAATGAAAAGCCGAGCACCCGCTATGTGGGGAAATACATAAAAACTTGGGTTCTTAGTATTAAAATTTCTTTTAAAAAGAAGTAACACACTTTTATATGTGTTATACTATACAGGTGTTTTGACCTTCTAGAATATTTCACTCTGTTTTGGTAAAGCAAAGATTTTCTTTTGAGGAAAACCACTCCTCTCCAAATTTCAGTCCACAAGGTTGGAGTGAGGATGACCCCATATTCCTTCATTTTAGCATAGGCAAACAACTTGAATTTGGTCAATGGCAGCTGGCCCCGGGGACTTTGCTGGAAATATTGAAAAGGAGCACTCCAACTCCTCCAGCTGGGGTTGATAATCTAATAGGATGTAAGCCTGTATCCACCTCAGAAAGAAGCTAATGCAGAAAAAAGCAGAACCAAAAGTTGTACATTCCTAATACCTATTGTGAACAGGAGCCAATCATTCCTGTATATAGAATAATTCGCGGGGCGCCTGGGTGGCGCAGTCGGTTAAGCGTCCGACTTCAGCCAGGTCACGATCTCGCGGTCCGTGAGTTCGAGCCCCGCGTCGGGCTCTGGGCTGATGGCTCAGAGCCTGGAGCCTGTTTCCGATTCTGTGTCTCCCTCTCTCTCTGCCCCTCCCCCGTTCATGCTCTGTCTCTCTCTGTCCCAAAAAAATAAATAAACGTTAAAAAAAAAAAATTAGAATAATTCGCTAGCCTTTTCATATGAACCAATAAACTATTGTGTGCACATGCATGTGTGTGTTTAAGCCCCTTTTGAATTTTCTGTTACTTGCACTCAGAAGGATTGTGCCTAATACATTAGTAAAGTGTAAAGACTACTATAGGTGACATTTTGGATCTCCATTTTGGATCTGCCTCTTTCAATGCAAAATTATAAAATCTTGGCCAAGGAACTTTATCTCTCTCTTCTCTGAATTCCTACAATAAATGCTATCTGCATAATTCATTAAGCAAATAAGCATGTACTGCTTCATGATAGGTTTTCTCTCTTGGCTAGCTATTTAAGTCCTTATTAATATTTTATTTATTTAGTCTTGCTTCCCCAACCAGATTATATGTCCTTGACTCCTCACACATAGCTGATGCTGCTCCCCTGAACCCAAATACACACAGAGCACACCTAAGATGAGTCAGCTGATCTTTTAGGGCTCTCTCAGTTTAAAACAAACGTATGATTCTATAAGAATCCCGTGGCCCCGAATATCGTGACTGTTCTCTGATTCTACAGCATTTTACTCACATTGACAAAGCTGTCTCATGGCTTATCCCCGAAAAACCATGAGTTACTGGAAGCAGAGTCCACTCTAGGACTTTATAGCCCCCAAAATGGAGCATAGGGGCCTTGACACCATCCACATACTGAAAGAATTGTTTGAATTGAACTGAAATCTATTCAAATTTCCCTTTACATCCAGATGTATTCTCTTTCACGGAAGAAGAAAAGAAGTGAAGAGCAGAGAATTAGAAACGAAAGACCCAAGTTTTAGGTTCTGCCACTTGTTAGCTGTGATTTACCACTTGTTACTCAACTTCTCTGAGCTTCTGTTTTTTCCATACAAATGGAAACAATGATTCTTTACTTTTTAAGGTTACTGTGAGCAGCAAAAGCAATAATTTATAGGCAAATAAGGACTCCAAACAACATTTATTAAACATTATAATGCACTCATTACATTACATATAATATCCCACTGAAAACATAATATCCTTGGAGGTAGCTATGGTATCGTCACTGGACAGATAAAATTACGAATGTCCCCAACTGTTAAGTAATGCATAGACTCTGACTCCCAAGTCCATATTCCCTCCATCACATTATTTTACTTGGTAAATAAATACAAAAGTTATATGCAAATAACAGGTGTTCCATTCCCCAGGTGTCAGAAAACTATGAAATACAATAGTCTGTGCCTCAAAACCAAAATGAGAAAGAACAAAAGAAAATCAAAGTGGGACCCAGAGTCCCTGCTTATGCATAGTAGGTAGGATTGGCAAAATCATGGAGCATGTGCCATTACAATTTTTTCCTCCTTACCCAGAGCAGAGGATAGTCACTGGATGCGACACTCTTGCCTGATAAGCTTGTGTGTGGTTTCAGAACCTGCAAACATCATTCCAAACAGCAAAATCCACCCATCACAGCTACCTGCAAGAGGAAGCTACTGGCCATACTTGGGCCCTGTAAAGACCCGGCCTCTATCATGTTCAGAGACTGCAGAGCAGAGTTATAGCCAAGCCTGGAAGCACGATAGAAAAAAAAAAGAGTATGGAAGAAAATTCACTCATTTGAAAGTCCATCTGCTTAATAAACAGTATGGACCCTATGACATGCCAGGCCCTGGGGCTGATGTCAGCATATAATGGTGAACAAACTGTCCACCAATCAGCAAATGGATAAAGAAGATGTGCTATATATACAATGGAATATTACTTATCCAAAAAGAAGAATGAAATATTGCCATTTGCACATGGATGGATCTAGAGAGTATAATGCTAAGTGAAATAAGTCAGTCCGAGGAAGACAAACACCATATGATTTCACTCATATGTGGAATTCAAGAAACAAAACAAGTGAGTGAAGGGGAAAATGAGACACAGGGAAATCAAAAAACAGACAATTATAGAGAACTGATGGTTATCAGAGGGGAGGGGGGAGGGGGGTGGGTTAAGTAGGGGATGGGGATTACGGTAATGGCAGCACTTTGTCATGATGAGCGGGTGATGTATGGAATTGTGGAAACACTATGTTCTACACCTGAAACAAATATGACACTCTATGTTAATCAACTGAAATTAAAATAAAAAGCCATACACACACACACACAAAAACCCAGATGCTGGCCCTCACCTGGCATGGAAGCCCATGAAGCAGGCAGAAAAAGTAGGCTCAATCAAGCAAGCAGAAACGGCCTCGATGGGTCAGTATTGATACTGCCAGGTCCACTGCTGGAACACTTGGGGCTAGGTATATTTCAGAATTTGGGTTTGCTTGGATTTTAAAAAGCCGGTATGGTGCACATACGCTATACCATTTAACAATGCAGTGGAGTCTGGAGCAACACCTTGTAATAAAATGCATTAATAATTAAAACATGAATATTGACTCTGAGAGATGAGTAAAGGTTCTAAATCACCTCAGTTCATCCTCAGCCTTATGAAACAACCCCAGTTTCCGATGTTTTCGATTTTAGTATTTAGGACAAGGGCTTGGACACTTGTATGAAGGCTAATGTTGAAAATATCAGTTGAAGACAAAAGCTAATTTTACGTATCTAATTTCTAGAAGAGACATCACAAGACATATGTTGGTATTTAATAAAGCTATAGAAATCTTTTCTCCCACAAGATTTATTGATAAATTAGTATTTTTTTAAGATGCAGAACCTCAGAAATTCTAAAATTCTTATTTTAAAATATTAAAGAAGCCTATTTGTAGGATAATATCCAGTTCTAGGTCTGGAGATAGCACAGAGGAGGTAAGGAAATTTCACAAACACAAAGGAAATCCTAGAAAATTGAAAGGACTTTGTGGACAGGGCTCCTGCCATAATTAGGCTGGAGCAGCAAAAAGTTTATGCTCCTGAAAAATCACTTAATGTAGGGACTAGTGTTCTCAAAGCATCTCACATTTGCCTTTGTAGCTCAGAGGCAAAGGTGTCTAAGAAGGGCACTGACTTATCCCTGTTGCTGCACACACAGATGTTATTTAGTCCTACTTGACTACTCCCCCACAGAATGTGACACCACTGAGGACATTCCTTCCCTAGTCTTCCACAGCAAAGCAGCCCCAAGACCCCCACCCTCCACCCTGGTCCTTCTTGCTCATCTCTGGGCACCAGTATTTAGGGTTCCACCTGAGCACTTTGCTCAGTACACATGCTATCCCTGCAAACCCCCCATAGCTGCAGCTACCACGTCCACAATGATGACCAGTAAAACACCTCCGTCAGCCCCCTTTACTAGCTCTACATTAACGTACTCAACATCCGCCTCTAGGCCGGCTTTCCCCACAACCCTTGCCCTGCCCATCCTGCTCGCGTCTTCCCCAATTTGTTATCTTTTTCCTCTATTCTCAACCTTCTGCCTCTGTGCCCACAATGACCTCTGCCTGCCCCCAACTTTGATGCCCAATTCAACCTCATTCTTCAAAGTGCTTCCAGCTTCATATCCTGCAGGATCTATTTCCCACCCCGCAAAAGACAAATCTGAACCTTTCTCTTATTCTTGTTCTCCTTGCCCTCCATGCTTACCCCTATGGAAGCACTTCTCAAAATCATTTCAAACTCTCCATTTACTTGTATGTGTTCCATCCAGCCTGATGCCTCCTTAAAAGTGGGAGCAGAGTCCCTATGTCTGCATCCTCAGAACCATGACAGTGTAGGGTTAGGCCCAAAACAACTGCTCAATAAGTATTTACTGATTGAAAGCAGTAATTAATTAGCCCCATCCCACTGCTGTGGGAGAGGGGGTTGGAACCCCAAAAGCACCTATCACCATAATCAGGCACAGAGTGGGTGCTTAACACAGATGTGCTGAATGAATCAGTTGTATATTTTATTAGCATTTATAGGACTCCGTCTTGTATCGATTAAATGAGCTTTTGCCATCTGGACTTGAGCCCCAACTTTTAAAGGAAAATGTCTCTCAGGTTCCAAACAGCTTACAAAGGCCCCCTTGGAACACACCTCCTTGGGAAGCGGGAGCCGTATGTACAATAGGGACACACTGTTTATAAAAGTTAGCTTCTATTAATCTATTTTAATTTTTCACTAAACCAGGGCGCCTGAGTGGCTCAGTTGGTTAAACATCCGACTTCAGCTCAGGTCATGATGTCACAGTTCCTGAGTTCAAGCCCCGCGTTGTGCTCTGTGCTGACAGCTCAGGGCCTGGAGCCTGCTTCAGATTCCATGTCTCCCTCTGCACCTCCCCTGTTCATGCCCTGTCTCTCTCTGTCTCAAAAATAAGTAAACATTAAAAAAAATAATTTTTCACTAAACCTGTCAATGAACAGCTACTTGTATCTTTAATGGAATTGCAAATATTTTCTCTCATTATTTCTTCCCTGTATTCTGTCCTTCCTTTCTTTATCTTCATGGGTGTTTTCTTAATTAAATGGATTCAACCTTATTAGGATCTATTATGTGATTTAAAAAATGAACAGAATCATCTGACTAAATAATTACGACAAGGTAAAAATCAAGGCTGTGTACAGCACAAATGGAAAGAATTCATATTTTCAAAAGTAAGATACTGAAGAATTTGGGTTATGGGCCCTTGGAACTACTTAATGCTGAGTTCTAGAACATATGCTAAAACTGATCATGATGCAAATTGGATTTGAGGAGACTACCACGTCTAGCAACATGCAGAATAACCTGCATGGGGAACCAGCTGCCAAAAGTGCCCTTGAAGATTTGATCCTCAAATCAAAAATTACCCACTGTCTACACGAGAAAAGCACATGTGCATGCATGTGTGCGCACACACATGCACACACACATACACACACAGGACACTTCAAAAAACATTGCATCTGTCATTGCTGAAAAAGGAATTGCCTCAAGGCAAACTGAAAAAACCTGTGGTCTGCATGTATGACGTTCAGTCAATCCCACCGTTGACAGTAAAACTTTTGTCATTTGCCAGAAGATGTCTATGTGGAGTAGTTTTCATTTTATTTTGTTTGTGAGGAGGGTTATTTTTTACACAACTTTACAAAGATATAATTCACATAACACATAATCCACCAACTTTAAGTGTGCAGTTCAGGGGTTCACAGAGCTGTGCAACCATCACAATTTTAGATCATTTTCAACATCCCAAGAGAAAACCTTCACTCTCTTTCCCATCACCCTTCCACCACCAATCACCTTATTCTCCCCAACCCTAGCCAGCCATTTATCTAGTTTCTGTCTCTATGGATTGGCCTGTTCCAGACATTTCATATAAAGGGAGCTATATAATATGTGTTTTTTGTGACTGCTTTCTTTCCATCAGCATAATGTTTTCAAGGTTTAACTCTGTTGTAGCATGAATTAGTACTTCATTATGCCCAAATATATTCCACTGTATGACTATACCACATTTGTTTATCTATTCAGTTGATGGACATTTAGGTTGTTTTCACTTTTTAGCTGTTACAAATAATGCTGTTATGAACATTCAAGGGTCAGATTTTGTGTGGAGATATGTTTTCACTTCCACTGGATACATGCCTAGGAGTGGGATTGCTGGGTCATAGGCTAACAACTCCCCGTTACCAAAGAGGCTGCACCATTCTGCGTTCCCACCAGCAGTGTATGAGGGTCCCAATTTCTTCATGTCCTCACCAAGACTTGTTATTACCTATCTTTTTTATTATAGCCAATTCTGGTGGGTGTGAGGTGGTGTCTTATTGTGATTTTAATTTGCATTTCCCTGATGGCTAATGATGTTGAGCATCCTTTCATGTGCTGATGGCGATTTATACATCCTCTCTGAAGAAATGCTTATTTAGGTCCCTACCCATTTTTAAGTGGGATATTTTCATTTTGTTGAATTGTAAGAGTTGTAAGAGTTCTTCATATATTCTAGATATAAGTCCCTTACCAAATATACAATTTGCAAGTACTTACTCTCATCCTTTAGGATGTCTTTTCATTTTGTTGATGATATCACTTGAAGCACAGAAGTTTTTCATTTTATGAAATCTAATGCATTTAGTTTATGCGTGTGTCACTTCTAATCTAATTAGATATTAGTATCATATCTAATAGGACTTTGGCTAAACCAACATCCTAAGATTTATTCCCAGGTTTTTTTCCAAGAGTTTTATAGTTTGGGCTTTACAGTTATGTCTATGACCCATTTACAGTTAATTCTTGCTTGTGCTATACGTTAGTTTTGTTTTTTAATTGGATGTTAGTTGTATATTTACAACTTACAATGTGTCTCTACATCTTTTATTTTCCACTTTGCTCATGCTGTAATACACTCTTTTTGTATAATGGCTAATGAACTTGTTCTTGTTAAACAACTCAGTTGACACAGGATTGTTAAATTTCTTCCAGAATGTGTGTCTTTACTTTGAAAATTAAAAAGTGAGGTATGCTATGCTAGTTTCTATGCTTTGCGCATTGGGGCACAAATTTTGATAACCAAAACTTATACTTAGTATATTCTTCATATTGTCAAACATTTTACTTCTATTTTTGATGTGCACAAGGAGAAAGTTCAACTTATTTCATTAGTAACAGAATCTGAAGATGTATTTTTATCTCTGATTTCATAAAATGTCTCACGGCACCTACTTTTCAATTGCCCCATGGTTTTTGAGATGTACTTTTGCCTCAATATTTTCAAATACAATATTTACAGAAAAGTATTTTTCTTAAGTTCATGATGCTAATTTTACATGATACACACTTTTATTTCACAAAATGTAATATCTGTCAAGGGTTGTGCTTAATTTGTGATCTAGAATTAGATTCATATTTAATTGGTGTATTTCTAAAACTACAGAACTCAAAATGAACCAACTTATATGAGTACACCTGAAATAATTAGGGACAAATATTTCATCCATTGCAATGACACTTTCATTAGGTAATTGGGCTTAAAATTTTCTGTTTACCAAAATATTCTTTTCCTGAGAAAACCATCAACCACCCCCACTTGCAACATTCCTCAATTAAATGCTTTTTAAATTTTTTAATGTTTATTTATTTTTGAGAGAGAGAGAGAGAGAGTGAGAGAGAGAGAGAGAGAGAGAGAGATAACGTGAGAAGGGGAGGGGCAGAAAAAGAGGGAGACAGAGAATCTGAAACAGGCTCTAGGCTCTGAACTGTCAGCACAGAGCTGGACATGAGGCTTGAACTCACAAATTGTGAGATCATGACCTGAGCTGAAGTTGGACACTTAACTGACTGAGCCACCCAGGTGCCCCCTCAATGAAATGTTTTTAAATTTTTTGATGCATATATCATATATCATTAAGATACATGTATCTTAATTTTTTTTTTACTAAGTTTAGAAGCTCCTGAATCCATCAATGTTATGTTTAATCAGATTTTCAAAACTTCTGGACAAGAATAAGAGCATTGCTTGCAAACCAAACAGGAATTTAGAGCCAAAAGATCATTATCCTATGTAGATTCAATATCATTATCCTATGTAGATTCATTTTTGTAAACTCAAAATACATAAATAATTATGAATTCATTAGAATTTGCTATATATTGGATACACAAAAGCATCTCAAGCCAATAGGTATTACGAAAGAATTGAAATTATCGCTATTTGAAGGAATTTTTAAATAAACGATCCTTGGTTCTTCTAAATGTCCTAGAAAAACAGAACTTTAGGATGGCATGTTATTTTAATTCTTATCTTACAGAGAAAGTAATTAAAACCCAGAAAGATTAAATTGTTTTTACATAATAAAGAAAATGACAAGTCATCTTAATAGCATCCTATATTTCTATGAAATTTTCAGTTTTATTAAGATGTTCAGTTGCTAGCAATAATGCCAACATGCACCCTCTTTATTTTTAGGCTTCTACCATGTTTCTTTTGTACGTTGACTTTCTTCTACTTCCCATGCTTACCTTTCTTTCAGCTTACTGGGTCAACTATCTTGTCACTCCTGCTTTATTCATCCAAACCACCAATTCCCTTCTAACTTCTTCAGCCATTGCCAAGGTAATTCACCTGCTATTCTACACTACATTAAATTCCCTTCCATTTTTATCTTTTGAAAATCATGCTGCTGCCTTTTTCAGATTTTATTGTCTGCAGTCTCTTGCTTTTAGGGTTCAGATGAGGTCCATCTTTCCTATATAGGTCTTTCCTCATGTCCTAACAGTCTTTTAGTGCCAGATAAATCCAAAGCCTTCCTCTTCAGGCTACACAGAAGTATCTCACATACTCATATCTTCAGTATGGGGGCTGGCTTCCTGATGTCAAGGATCACTGAATTAGAAGTTACCACTTTATCAAGATTTTCCAATTTACCCAGGGAGGCAATTTTGATACTGAATCATTGCATGGGTCATGACATGTGTCCCCTGTCACCACCTCTTCATGTGATTTAGAGCAAGTTCACTATATCTTCCAGGTCTGTTTCCTGGACTGTGACATAAGGGGATTCTCCTGGTTTCTAAGTCACTTTTAGCCTTAATTCACTACCATTCTTCTCACTTGCAAGCTCACATTTGCCTTTCCTGGTTTCATGATTAGTAGAAAAGATGCCCAAAAGTTCAACTACCTGTTCATGTAGATTAGTAGCCATTTGCCTTTCAAATGAGGTTGAACTATTTTTTCCCACCTTCAAAATATACTGTGAACATCATCTCCATTTCTGAACAGCTCCACAGTGTTTTTCTAACTATAGTGTTTGTGCTAAATGTGAATAGACCTGCAAATTAATGCAGTGTAGCTCACTCGAAACCCAAATCGGCACGCCTCTTTCTCTGAACTCAACTGAACAGGAGTCAGTTTTGAGGACACGGTTGTGTTTAATACAGGAAGGCATGTATTTATTTGCACATTGTGCAAACCTTCCATCTTTTAACACATGTCATATATTTTCAAAGGGGCTTTAAAGCAAACTTTTTTTTTTAATTTTTTTTTTCAACGTTTTTTTATTTATTTTTGGGACAGAGAGAGACAGAGCATGAACAGGGGAGGGGCAGAGAGAGAGGGAGACACAGAATCGGAAACAGGCTCCAGGCTCCGAGCCATCAGCCCAGAGCCTGACGCGGGGCTCGAACTCACGGACCGCGAGATCGTGACCTGGCTGAAGTCAGACGTAAAGCAAACTTTTAAAATATTAAACTAAGTAGGTGTTAATAGTTCAAGAAAATCTGTTCTATGTAGCTTGAATGCTTTTCAGTATTTCATGATATTCTTACAACAAGGTTATGAGGCAGGTACTACTATTTCCCCCATTTTATAGATAAGAAAACTAAGGCACAGAGGTGATAGGTTAGCATGCCTAAAATCACCTAGGCTTGATTCCACATCACAAGTTCAACTTGAAATCAAGTGATACGGCATCTCTGATGGTTATTAATAACCAAATGCAATAGATAAATCATGGCCTTAATTCTCTTTTTTTTTTTTTGCAGCTTTTCATTTTTTTAGTACAAAAGGCCACTGTCTAAAAATCCATGTTCTTTCATCTATGCTTGGCTTCAATCAATGATAAAACACTCTATTCACTAACTGAGAGAAAGGTTCAAGCCACCTTTGAATCTAACTAACAAATAGCAAAATTAAAATCTCTGTAACCTTGTTGCAGACTGATCAAAGCTATATTTTGTTCCTGGAAAGGAAGTGAAACAGGTAGTTCAACTGTAACTATGAAAGAGAAAGTGAGAGAGAAAAAAAAAAAACGAATTTACAGCACTTGTCTACCAAACAAGACAGCACTTGAACTAGTATGGAGATGGCCTCTGTGGATCTTTTATTTTCCAACAAATTAAGGTAAATCAGAGTCACACTGGTCTCGTACAACTCATCAATCAGAAGCATTTCAAAATTATTTCTATGCAAGGTATTCATCACTTTATGCCATGGGTGAATCTTCAATATTATATGAGAAGATTCTGTTTATAACATTTTCAAAATTCCTTTTCCCCTTGAGCAGCACAATATAAAGTGGACAAAGCTACCATTCTATTGTTAAGAAAATAGATTTAAAAAGAAAGAGAGATTGGCAAAAATGGTCTTAATCTGAGCAGAAAGATACACTTCAGTTTGACTCTGTATTAAGTCTTTTCAATAATGGTCAAACTTTCCCACTGTCCAAACCTCCCTAAAGGAGCTAAACATCCCCTAGCTTTTCTGTGCTAACTGCTGATGCCTAGCCATGGAGGAGGGTAGGAAGTGGTGGTGGAGGGTGGTCACCTACCAGCTGCTGTTAAAATCTGTCAACTGGCAAATGAAGCCTCCTGATTTGTGAGCAATTTCCAAAAGAAAAAAAAATCACAACTACCATCTGGGAAGTGGGAAGAAGATACCACTTGGCAAAAATGTTTCAGAAAACACAGGCAAACACAGAAACACACACAAACACACCAGTGTGTACACACACAGAAATGCAATGCCCTCAAGTTGATAAACCAACAACCCTATTACTAAGCTTTTTTCCCCCTAATTACCCTAACAGTAATTAAAAGGGAGATCAGAGAGTCGTCGGGTAACAGAATAATTGGATTCCGTTGGTAGTCCCACTGATGACTCATCACCGACTTCAAGCAAACCACCTGTTACAAACTCATGCATAGCTTATCAATTTGCAAAGCAGGTGTGAGCATTCTCACCTTCCACAAATCATGAAGCTTATTCAAATGAGGATTTCAAAGAACTGTGCTATTCTGGGAATAGCATTCCCAAAAGGGAGTGTAACATATCATTTTTAGAGTTCCACATGATCTCCATACACTCATCAAGAATCTTCACAATCATGGTAAAACCACTGGTGGGCATCACTATTTGTTCTCACAGGTGCAGCAGAGAAGTCTGACGTCTGTTCCTCGTGTGAACTATGGCTGCCACAAGTACTGGAAGACTGTGATAGATGCTCTTTGTATCTCCTTTTCACCTCACATTCAACCAAGACTTTGCTCTAAAAGGGCCACTTCATTCCTAATTGTGATATTCAGACTGTCCCTATGGGAGCCACTCAGATGAAAGGTAATTGTGCAAAGCATCACATGCTGCCTGAAACTCTGGCCCCTGAATTTTTCACTGAGGAATAGACATAGCTACTTTTGCTTTAAAGAAATAATTCCCAGAGTTTGATATTGAAAGGTTTTATGGTTTTTTTTATTATACTAGTAAATTCCACTAAGTTTCACCTGCTTCTTTTCCTTGATTATACTTCAAGGTATTGTCTATATACTTAGTACTTTCAAATTTGCATTTATAAATTAATTTTCAAGTTCCCTTTTAAAATTGCCTTTTAAGCTCAATTGAAAATATTAGTGTAATTCACTGCAATACACATACACACATATTTCAACACTGGTTGTAATTATAACATAAGACTTCAGCCATTCAGATGTTTATGCTTTGGTGACTTTTCAATAATAAAATCTGCTCTTAATCAGTCCTTTCAAGTAATTCTTAATTCTATTTTGACAATAATTAATGTGAGCATTCCTATAACACATCCCCCAACTTACCTAAAAGTTTAAACAGAGAGATGCTATGGGTTAACTATTTATAGAGGTAGCACAACATTGTGGTTAAGAGTCAGAATGCCTGTGTTCAAATTCTCCTCTGCCACATACTAGCTATATGACTCTGGGTTTAAAATCCTCTGTGCCTCAGTTTTCTCTTTTGTCAAGTAGAGTCAATAATAGTACGTATAGAATTATATGTTTAAAGCACTTAGAACTGCTTGGCACACAGTGAGCTTTCGGGAAATTATATCTATTTAATCACATCATCACCTGTCTAATAAGTGTGTCATCCATTTATCTGAGGCTCTGATCAAACAGTTTCAAGACAACCAGTTGAAGGCAGAGGCAAAACATAAATGACTATTCAGGGCATGGCATGGTGGCACAAGCCAATTGAGAAAATTCTTTTTTTTTTAATTTTATATATTTATTTTGGGGGGTGGGGAGAGAGGGAGAGAGAGAGAGAGAGAGAGAGAGAGAGAGAGAGAGAGAAGAGAAAGAGGAAGGAAAGAATCCCAATCAGGCTATGTGCTGTCAGCATGGAGCCCACATGGGGCTCAATCTCACAAACCATGAGATCATGACCTGAGCTGAAACCAAGAGTTGGACACTTAATCAAATGAGCCATCAAGATGTCCCCTGATTGAGCAAATTCTACCTTCCAAAGCCCCACCAGGAGACAAACAGCACAGGCATGGTCCCTAAACAAAAAGATGTTCAGGTGGAACATCAAAGCTTTCAGTGACAAGGAGGATACAGCAACATTTTTTGGTGTAAAAAAAGAAAGCAATCACAAAACCCGGAGATTTCTCCTACCTAAGGAGTAATATTGCACATTTTATAACCCCAACAGTGAAGAAATCTGCAATAAAGATGAGCAACTTTTCAGGGATGCACTGACTGCATAAAGTGTAAGATTCCCTCTGAAATACAAAGGCTCCTTTTCTGCAGTTTGGGGGAGGTAACAGAAGGAACAGAAGACTCTAACATGGCTGTCTTGAGACTTCCGAGTTGTGTTTCCAATCAGGTACCCAAGCCTGACTCAATGGGAAGGTCATGGAGAAATCAACTCCCAACATAACATCAAACATGCAAGGTCATGACACTGCAGGAATCAAAGGACAGTGATCAGTGAAATGTTACCTCTGAGAGTATTAATTCAGTACATGTAAGGCTGGATTGAAATACAATGGATGGCAAACTCATGCTTCAAACTAAAAAAAAGCACAATATTACAGTGAAAGAAGGATTTTGAACATTTTTAACAGACAATAAGACATTGGCACCAACCAATCAGAGGGATCTCTGGCTGTAAAGCTCTTCTACCCATCCCTGCCATGTACTCTTAGGAAACACAGGTCTAGAACCACCAACCAGAAAAGAAGTTCTCTCTCCAGTTCAGACCACAGTCCCCCCTTCTTGGGCTCTACATATTTTATTATTCAAATATATTTTACTTTATTTTATTTCATTTTATTTTATTTTATTTTATTTTATTTTATTTTATTTTATTAAATATTATTTATTGTCAAGTTGGTTAACATACAGTATACACAGTGTGCTGTTGGTTTTGGGGGTAGATTCCTATGATTCACTACCTACATACAACATTCAGTGCTCACCCCAACAAGTGCCCTCCTCAATGCCCATTACCTATTTCCCCTCTCCCTCACCCCCCACAACCCTCAGTTTGTTCTCTATATCTAAGAGTCTCTTATGATTTGCCTCCCTCTCTGTTTGAAACTATTTTTTCCCTTTTCCTTCCCCCATGGTCTTCTGTTATTAGAGAATACTATGAAAAATTATATGCCAACAAACTGGACAACCTGGGCTGTACTTTTGAGGTGACTAAAAGCATTTCTCTTTCCTGGTCCCACATGGATACCATTAGGTCTATATTCATTCCAGAAAGAATGCAACGTGGCCAAGGCTGAGTTGGTATATGAAGCCGTGTACTGCATCTTATGGATAAAGTCAGACACTAGAAGAGAAAACAGGAAAAGTAAAATGCTCAACACACTCTCAGGGAACTTTCCCCATTTTTCCCACAGATTTTTTAATAAAATAAGTTACAGGTTAATTTCAGGAAAAGACGAGTTTTGGGCAAAGAGCATTAAATGGACAGAGAAGTTAGTTTTACAAATGATAAAAGAGGAACTCTACAATGAAGACATCACCATTATGAACAATGCTGTAGAGAACACACAGCATTTAAGTAAAAAATATTTTAATATACAGATGAAAAACACTTCCCAGTCTTTAACAGATCAAGCAAGCAAAAAGCAGTCAAAACTATGAATGTAATTCCACATACATCAAACACCACGCCTTAAAAGCAGAACAGACACCTTATTTTCGAATGTCAATAAAGAACTTACAACAGATCATATAATTGGTCCTGAAGAAAAACCCTAACACATTCTTAGAAGGAAATAAAGATTATTTGTTCATCAAGTTTTATCTGGCACCTACGACATGCCAGGCTGTGTGCTAGTTCTGGTGTTACAGAAGTAAACAAGGCAGATAGGATGCCTGCCTCCACAGAGTTCTCACAGAGCTTGTGAAAGGAAGAGAAAATAATGAGTAATTATAATACAGTTTGAAATATACCTCCTTATAAGAAAAACATGAGTCAATGGAGTGTCTGCCCCCTACACACTATGTGAGACTTAAGGGAAAGGAATAGTTTGCTAATCAAAAACCATCTACAAAACATGAACAAATATGCACATAAAACAACTGTTTGAACAAATGTTTGAAGTTCTTCAAGAACAACCAACATAGGTAGGATTAGGGTCTATGATTCTCAAAAGTAAGGACGCATTGAAGGTGAACTACACATTCACCTCTACTACCTCCTTGAGAGTACTTTTCAAAATCCCAGGATTGGGAACTAGAGGGAAAGAAAAAAGTCAGGATTTAGAGCAGCCAAAAGCAGCTGAGGCTCTGGGGCAAAATCCTAGGGAGAAACTAGTCTCAGAAGAATCTGTGTAAAAAATTCTCCTCAAGTTGTTGGCCAATTTCTAAGCTGTACATGCACTTAAGACAGCTTATAGCTGGGAGGTTAAAAAGCTAGACATAGATTTTTATCAGCTTCATGTTTTAGGAGAGACAGAGGTTGGAGATCAAGCTCCATGAAGGCAAAGTAAACTTGATAAACACTCTTTTTAGTGAGACCTTAGAGGCAGTACAGATTAGGAATAAGAAACATTCCAAGAAGTAAAGTTAAGACTGAAAAACCTGTCTCCCAATGCCTAAAAATAAATTCTTACAAATATCAAGATGATCCACCAGTACTCTAGCTGCCTGACAGCAGAAAAATGTGCCTTTTTTGGAAGAAAACAAAATTATCCAGAGTCTCTACAATTTTGGACCCATAATTTTGGTATTCAGTTCCTATCTGGTTTACTAAAATACAACATACAAAACCAAATGACACCAAAACAAAGAGAAAATCAGTTCATAGATACAGAACCACAAGTGATTCTGATCATGGAATTATCAAACAAGAAATTTAAAATGTTTAAGATTATATGCCTGAGAATATGAAGGTTAAATATTTAGACAGAGACCTGAAATCTGTTTCTTTAAAAAGTGAGTCAAATAGGGGGTGTCTGGGTAGCTCAATCAGTTAAGCGTCCAACTCTTGATTTTGGCTCAGGTGATGATCTCATTGTTCATGAGTTCAAGCCCCATGTTGGGCTCTGCACTGTGCAGAGCCTGCTTGGGATTCTGTCTCTCCCTCTCTCCCTGCCTCCCTGCCTGCTCTCTCTCTCTGTCTCTGTCTTTCTCTCTCACAAAATCAATAAACTTAAGAAAAATCTTGAAAAAAAAAGCGAATGAAATGGGAAATCTAGAACTTGAATTTGAACTAAAATTAAGAATTCAATTGATGAGCTCAATAGCAGACTGGACAAAGCAAAACAGAGTTGAATTGAAAATACCTATATTGAAACACATAGAGAAATAGACTGGAAATACAAAATAAAAGTCGAAGTACTATATATATATATACTATATATATATATATATATAGTATATATATAGTATATATATATATATATATGTATATATATAGTATATATATATATGCTATTTGTTTATTTATATATATAATGCATACCATGTATGTATGTATATATATATGTAACTGAAATCCTAGAAGAAGAATATTGCAGAAACAGTATATGAAGAAATAATGCTCAAAATCCTCCAAAATGGATGAAAGACATCAAACCGCATATTCAAGAAGCCTTCTATACACTAAGCAGAATAAAGAAAAAGCAAACCACAACTAAACATATCGTAGTAAAATTGCAAATAAACTCATAAAAGCAGTCAGAGAAAAACATATTAGCTTCAAAGGAGAAACATTAAGACTAAGGTTGGGTGCTCATACTTAAAACCCTGAGATCAAGAGTCACATGCTATATACCAAATGAGCCAGCCAGGCACCCCTAAAGTCTAAACATTAAAAAATAAAATTGAAAGCTGACAACAGAATGACATATTTAAAGTACTAAAATTAAAAGAAACACCAATTTAGAGTTTTATCTCCAATGAAAATAAACTTCAAAAAGAAAGGAAAATACATTTCAAATACATAAATTCTGAAAAATTCATGACCAGTGAACTGGCACTGTAATAAATACTAAATGAAATTCTTAAAGCTAAAGGCAAATGATCTTATATGGAATTACGGAGATGGAGAGGAATTAAAAACAAAGGAATGGATGAATAAATTTTGCCTCTTTGACAATAACTATAATACTACAATATTCTTTCCACTAGAATAGATTCTTCCCTACTCCTGCAAAAAAAAAAAAAAAAAAAAAAAGACAATGCAAAATTACAACTTTTCTTGAATCCATTAGAGAGAGCTTATCTTTCAGGACAACCAACTAATCCAACTGACTAAGGAAAGACAGGAACCTCCAAAAAGATTCAAGAGACCAAAACTTGCTTACCTGAGATAGACATTGAATCCCAATCAAACCATTATGAATAATTCAGCTAAAACTTTTAACAAATTGCTAAAAACCAAGTATGAGCTAGCATGGGAGCCTACAACCTCTAGGAGCTGCAGACACAAAAGGTATTTACACCCACTCAGAGGCCCTTCTTAACTATGGTTATCAAGTCCTATAAGAAAGACTGGAGGCAGAGGGAGAAACTAGAGAAAGCCTCTTTGTTGGTACAATCTTGTTGGAATCAAAGAGCAGCCACTGTGGAAAAGTCCATGCAGATTCTTCCTTTCTATCTCCCCTAGGGCACAAGAGACATCCACACACTGATCCAAGAAGCCTAAAAAACAAGAATCCAGATAAATGAAATACATGCACACACACACACACACACACGCACACACGCACACATCTCATATTCAAATTGCTGAAGAACAAGTTTAAACAAATTTCTTGCCAATGCTTAGAGAGAAAGGGACACATTACATACGGGGGAACAGAGATAAAAATTTTGACAGATTCTTTGTTAAAAACTATGTAGCTGTAGACAATGGGAATGGCATCTGAGTGTGGAGAGAAAAGACAAAACAAAACAAAACTACCAAACAATGAAAATAGCTACCAAAAATGAAATAGAAATACAGACATTGTCAAACAAACAGAGAGAAATCATTTGCTGCATACCTGTACTAAAGACTGAGCTCTTCAGAGTAAAGAACTGTAAATACAGATAGAAACTTGAACTTATATAAAGAAATGAAGAGTACTGGAAGTGACATCAATGAAGGGATATTTAAAAATTCATTTCCTTATTTCTAATTTTTTAAAATATAGCTGTCTAAAGCAAAAATAATAACAATATCTTGGGTATTCCCAATATATGTTAAAGCAAAATGATGATGAATGGTAAGAGGAAGTAAATAGGAACATACATATTCAAGTTATGTTCATATTCAACTAACATATGTTAGTAACATACAGTACAACATTAGTTTGAGGAGTAGAATATAATGATTCATCACTTACACATAACACACAGTGCCTATCACAAGTGCCCTCCTTAATGCCCATCACCCCTCTAGTCCATTCCCCACCCACCTCCCTCCATCAACCTTTAGTTTGTTCTCTATAACTAAGAGCCTCTTATGGTTTGCCTCCTTCTCTTTTTTTTCCATCCCCTATGTTCATCTGTTTTGTTTCTTAAATTCCCCATATGAGTGAAATCATATGGTATTTATCTTTCTCTGACTGACTTATTTCACTTAGTTTAAAACACAACCACATGCAACAACATGGATGGAGCTAGAGTGTATTATGCTAAGCAAAGTCAGTTAGTCTGAGAAAGACATTTAAATTACACTTTAAAAAACAAAATTAATTAAAATCCCTTGGGAATTTAAAATATGTGTAGAAGTAAAAGATACACCAACAGAAACACAAAAGTACAAAGGTGGGTATATGTGAAATTAAAATGTTATAAAGTTTTTGCATTTTTCAGGAAGTGATAAAAGTACTCATTTAGAGTAGATTTTATACAGTCAATGATGAATATTATAATCTCTAGAGTAACCACCTAAAGAATAAAACAATATATAACTAAAAAAGCTAAAGAAAACTAGACTAATGCAAGTGTTTGATTAATCCAAAGGCAAGGAAAAAAATAACGAAACAAAGAACAGATAGGAAAAGGACAGAAAACAAAGAGGAGGAGGCCTTATATCCAACTGTATCAATAACTACATGAAATGTAAATGGGCTGAATACTCCACTTAAAATATAAATATCATCATACTAGATAAACATAAAGGAAACCCAACTGTATCTATTTATAAGAGGCCCACTTTAAATCTGATAAAAGTGGGGGGAAAAAGATGTAGCAGGTATATAATAACCAAAAATAATATGGTGCAGTTGTACTAATATCAAACAGAGTAAACACTTTGAGCAAGAAGTATTCAAAATAAGAAACAATATTTCATAATAAAATGGTCAATTTAATAGGAAGACATAACAACCCTAAATAATTTTAAATTATATAAAGAAAAAGATCTGTAATTTTATTTCGTGATTTTAACATTCTTCTAAAACTGATAGAACTGAAAATAAATAAGAGTATATAAAAATAGAACATGATTAAATAAATCACCCTAATATAGGATATATATATATATATATATACATATATATATATATATATATATATGTATCACACACACCTTTATGATATACATTCTTTTCACATTTACATGGGATATTTACCAAAAATGGACCATATCCAAAAAAATAGACTATATGCTGTGCCATAAAGAAAGCATCACAAATTTTCTAATTTCAAAGGACTGAAATCACAAGGGTATATTCTCTAACCACAGGGCAATTAAACTAGAAATCAACAAAAGAAAGATAACCAGGAAGACATTTTAGGTCAAATTAGAAAATATATTGAGCTTAATTAGAAGCAAAATACAACATACTAAACCTGTGAGAGGTAGCTAACATAGTGTTTTTAAGGAAGCATAACTTTATATGCATATATTATAAGAAAGTTATATAATCACCCTTTATCAGGGATGTACAAATCAAAACCATGATGAGATACCACCTCACATCTGTCAGAATGGCTAAAATTAACAACACAAGAAACAACAGGTATTGGCAAGGATGCAGAGAAAGGGGAACCCTCTTGCACTATTGGGAATGCAAACTGGTGCAGCCAATCTCAAAAACAGTATGGAGTTTCCTCAAAAATTTAAAAATAGAACTACCCTATGACTCAGCAATTGCACTACTATGTATTTGCCCAAAGGATACAAAAATATAGATTCAAAGGAGTACATTAACACCAATGTTTATAGCAGCGTTATCAACAATAGTCAAACCATGGCCAATGGCCCAAATATCCATCAACTGATGAATGGATCAAGAAGATGTGGTATATCTATACAATGGAATATTACTTAGCCATCAAAAAGAATGAAATCTTGTCATTTGCAATGATGTGGATGGAGTTAGAATGTATTATGCTAAGTGAAATAAGTCAATCAAGAAAGACAAATACCATATGATTTTACTCATATGTGGAATTTAAGAAGCAAAACAAATGAACATATGGTGGGGGGGGAGAGTAAAATAAACCATAAGAGACTCTTAGTGAAAGGGAACAAACTGACGGTTGATGGAGGGGAAGTGGTGGGGGGATGGGATAGATGGGTGATGGGTATTAAGGAGGGCATTTATTGTGATGAGCACTGGATGTTGTATGTAAATAATGAATCACTAAATTCTACTCCTGAATATTAACTAACTAAAATTTAAACTAAGAAAAAAAAAAGTTATATGTTAGAAAAGATGTCACAGAAGATGAAAATTTTTAAGGTTCATTATTAAAGAAATTTAATCAATTATTTGATTTCTTTTTATAAAGAAACTGCAGTCCCAGATGGCTTCACTGGTGAAATCTGACTAACTTTAAAGAAGAAATAATACCAAACTTGCACAATAAGAGAAAAGAAAAAGAGGTAAACATTGCCCAAATCATGTGATGAGACAGATATAACCCTGAAACTAAAACCTGAAAAGGACATTACAAGAAAGGAAAATGTTAGGTCTATATTTTTCATGAACAAAGATGTAGAAACCATAGCCAAAATATTTGAAATTCAAATCCCTTGATATTTAAAATTTATATATATCATAACCAGGTAGGATTTATTCAAAACATGCCAAGTTAGTTTAACATTTGAAAATCAACCAACATAATCTACCCAATAATGAATAAAGGAGGAAAGAAAAGCATGTAGTTATTTCAATAGATGCAGAATAAGCATGTAATAAAATTTATCTCCTGTCCTATCCCTAAACAAAGTAGGAATAGACAGAGATTTCCTTAATCTATGGTGATAGATATCACAACAGTGGTTGCCTTAGGGACAGGCATGAGGGAGCCGTCTTGGGTCTCTAATTTGATGTGTATGACAATTACAAGAGTGGAAACATAAATAAACCTCCTTCAAGACACATGCACCTCATTGGATATAAGTTATACCTCAATAAAAGAGTAAATAAAAAGACAAACTTTTTAAAAAATGAAACCCTCAATACTAGAACAAGAGTTGACAAACAGCTTATGGACTAGATAAGACATCCTTAAAACAAATTAACAGACAGAATGTGATAAATGATAAAGAGAGTTAACTTTACAAATATCAATAGGGGTGCCTGGGAGGCTCAGCTGGTTAAGCATTTGACTCTTGATTTCAGCTCAGGTCATGAGCCCCACATTGGGCTCTGCGCTGACACTTCCAAGCCTGCTTGGGATTCTCTCTCCCCCCTCTCTCTCTGCCCCTACCCTGCTTGTGAACACATGCTCTCTCTCCCTCTCTCTCTCTCTCAAAATAAATAAGCTTGAAGAAAAAAACAAAACCAAAAATCAACAGGGAAGTAAGAAATTGCTCAATGAATTATACAGCCCATCAGAAAATATAAATATATATTTGATATATATATAGCCCATCAGAAAAGCCTCAAGTTAGAACTTCACCTTATATTATATACCAAAACGAACTCCTAAGGGATCACAAAGTTAAATGTAAAACAACCCCCTTCCCATCAACCATGGACAAAGAGGCTGAAAGAAAATGTAGGTAAATATTCAGCTGACAGAACTTCAAATGGTTAATGTTTATTAAGAACTTACTGCAGGTCAGAACCACCATAAATGCTTTGCACACAGCCCCCACAAAATACAACTAGGAGGTAACACAGACCCAGCATCACACAAGAAATAAATGATTGGACCAGAATTCAAATTCAGATGGTGAAATGCCATGGCAACTTCCTGCCTCAGAATGATACCTTAAAAAACAGGACTTTACATAAAACTGATTTGGGATTTTATTCTTCCTTCTTGATGATACTGAACACAAAAACAATTAACAGGCACCTCCCCCAAAATGGCCAACTGACATTGTATAAAAGCATATTAGAAAAGTATTTGCAAAATATGACAAAAGTGTAACAGTTATGACAGGATGAGTTCTTAGGAGGGGATGACTTAAGAAGAAAACCCCCAACAAAGAATAAAACCACCAGAAGGGCATCTATGTGGACTGTCAGTAGACAAGTTTTTAGAAATCAGGGGTTCCTGGGTGACTCAGTCGGTTAAGCCGCTGACTCTTGATTTTGGCTCAGGTCATTATCTCACTGTTTCTGAGTTGGAGACCCCACGCCCCCATGGGACTCCATGCTCACTGTGCAGAGCCTGCTTGGGAACTTCTGTCTCCCTCTTTCTGGCCCTCTCCCATTCTCATTCTCTCTCTCTCCCTCTCTCTCTCTCCCTCTCTCAAAAATAAATAAATGTTTAAAAAAATTAAAAATAAAAAAAAATCGAACAGTTCACACTCCAAGAAAGAACAAAACACCACTTCCTATGAGTGTGAACCTTCACAACTTTTCTTTTTTTCTTTTACCACCTGTAGCCTGAGAACTCTGGACTAGAGTTTCCAGCAAAAACCCTCCTTGGCCATGTCCACATGAATTTCTGCACCTGGGGCCACCGCCAAAAATGCAAGCTACACACACAGGCTCTGCGGATATGGGTTTCCCTAATCAGCATGATGGCCCTCTTAGCTGCTGAACCTATGAGGACCAAATTCCCAGCTCATTTAGTGATGTCCAGGATAATCCTGGGAGGTTCCTGGTGCTCACTGGGAATTTCAGCTAAGTTTTGCAGAGACTCTGTGTGCTTGAACAAAAAATCGTTCAGGGTGGATGAGGTTCCTGATGGGGTCTGAGGTTCCTGCTGAGAGCCAGGGATGCTGGTTGGTGAAAATGAATTGTAGAGGGGAAAAAAAACATGGAGGCTTTTGGGAGATGACATGGAATCTCAATTACTTCCTGCCCGCCTTATCCCTTATAAAATGTGGACAGCTTTGAAAGTGAGCTCTCTAAATTCAATTCAACATTTCCTTGGCAGATTTATAGGTATATTTCAGAACTCTCCAAAGAAGAATAGAATGAAGTGGGTTTTAAAATTCTTTTTATTTTTTTGTTTTAAAATTTTTAATTTAATTTTAAAATTATTTTTAATGTTTACTTATTTTTGAGAGAAAGAGAGACAGAGAATGAGCAGGGGAGAGTCAGAGAGAGAGGGAGACATAGAATCTGAAGCAGGCTCCAGGCTCTGAGCTGTCAGCATAAAGTGGGGCTTGACTTCTGGACCACAAGATCATGACCTGAGCTGAAGTCAGACACTTAACCAACTGAGCCACCCAGGCTCCCCAGAATGAAGTGTTCTTGTTTTCATTTTCATTTTAGAGAGAGGTGCCAGTGTTGTAGCTACTCTTTTTTTTTTTAATTATAGCTACACTCCTAAAAAAGAAATAAGGTAATAGGAATAGAGAAAAAAAATATGCAAACTTGAGTGAGGTCTTATGTTAATTTACTTTTACCTATCTACTAGGTAGAAGGAAAAACTCTTTAAGAAAATGACAGCAGTGAGGGTTTTAAAGGTCTTAGAATCTCTAAGCTCTTTCCAGCCTGATAAAATAAAGAATCGCAAAGTAAAGAAATCTTCAGAATTCAATACAAGAATGCCAAGATTGTCAGGCCAATTTCCTTAGGAACCATTAAGTTTGATTTATGAAATGACCCAGATAAAACCAACTGCCTTTGCTAATCCAAGTGTATTCTCTAACTAATAAGTTAGGGGTGAAAAAGTAAAAGGTTTTCTTTATTAAAAAAAAAAAAGAATTCCCTTTACTAATTTTCACTGCATCCTATTTCCAAGGTTTCAAACACTGCAATAACAGTCTTTGATGGGATTATGATCTGACTACCATTTAGAATACAGCGTTGGACCAGCACTTTGAAATGATGCAATTGGCAGCTCATCTTCAACAGGGGCCCCAGGAAAAAAAGGCTAATGTCCCCTCTTCTTGGCATGCTCCTCCTGAAGACCAAACAAGGGTGTTTCCCATGACTTAGATTCTATTCCTTATACTGCCTGATTACATCGCCAGCTAGCAAAAGAGGACTCACTGTGTTTGCAAATGTATCACATGAAATGAACACATGGAAGAATGGAGTATCTCCTCCAAGATTCTATTTGAAAAAGATCATAAAGAGACCAAAAGAGAGAGAGAGAGAGAGAGAAGACAAGAATATTTGAGAAAAAGAAAATTGTTACATGGCCAACTCTGTGCCTGGTCTTGTGTGAGTTCTCACATTTAACTAGATACTGCATTCCCCTGTTACAGATGAAAAAAAAGGTCCTCCTTAGGTTAAGTAATCTTTCCTTCTTACACAGGGAAGTAGCAGTTTGACATTTGAACCCAAATGGTTCCAAAGACCAAAGTCTTCAGACACAGCTCAATGTGATAATTCAGAAAATGGAACTGATTTTTTTCATGAGGATAAAGGTATAAAATATCTTCATTTGTGTGTTTTTTCCACGTTCCTAGATTCTTTTAAGAATTAAGCATATTCAGGGGCACTTGGTGGCTCAGTCGGTTGAGCGTCTGACTTCGGCTCAGGTCATGATCTCGCGGTTGACGAGTTCAAACCCCGTGTCAGTCTCTGTACTGACAGTTCAGAGCCTGTAGCCTGCTTTGGATTCTGTGTGTGTGTGTGTCTCTCTCTCTGCCCCTCCTCCGCTCATGCTCTGTCTCTCTCTGTCTCAAAAATAAAATAAAACATTTAAAAAAAAAAAAGAAATAAGCACATTCTAATTCTTCTTGATGGTCTGTTAAAAATGTAAGCCTCAGAATAAAGTCTTTATATTACAGTGTTATTTCTGTTGTTAAAGTTTTAGCTTACTTCTTTCTAATACTTATAAAAACTGAATAAAAACTACAATCCTTACATTTCAATAGCTTATTGTTCCCCCTGTTACAAATCTAAAAGCATCTCATGCCAAATTCTACCACTCAATTTGTGAATGCTGTCAGAACAAACTATTTGAAAACAGGGTATGCCAAACACACACAAAAAGTATTCATCCATTTATTTGACAAGTATCCGTCTCTTACCACCATAAGACAAGCACTTCTAGATACAGGGGATACATCAGTGAATGAAATGGATAAAACTGCTTGTCCTCATGGAGACAAATAAGCAAAGCAGGTCAAAGAGTGAAGAATGCTGTGAAGAAAAAAAATAGCATAGAAAAGAGGATGGGTACAGACTACATTCACGTGGTCAGAGAGGCTTCTGAGAGGGGTCATGTGAGTAAAGACCTGGGTGAAATGAGGGACCAAACATGATGGAGGATGGGCCTGGAGGATAGGCCTTCCAAGCAGAGGAAACAGCTCATGAAAAAGCCCTGAAGTAGCAGCACACTCGGTGTCTTAGAAGAAGATCTGAGGGTCCAGAGTTGCTGGGACAGAGTAAACAAGGGGGGAAATAGTGGAATGTAAGTCAGAGAGATAGCATGGGTCTAGATTCCTAAGGACAATGTAGCCACTGAAAAGGCTCTGGCTTTCACTCTAAATCAGATGGAAACTTAAGTTTTAAAAGGAACACTGAGCACTGTGTTGAAAACAGGCCATGGGAGAGGAAAGCTGCATACAGAGAAATCAGGATATAAACTCAGTAACACAGATAATGGCTGCTTAAATCACCATGGTAGCAATGATGGTAGGAAGAAACAGCCTGATTCTAGATATATTTTTATTGTAGAGCCAATAGGATTTGCTGATGGATGATATGTAGGAAAGGAGAGAAAGGTGTGAATGAGGACTACAAGATTTCTGGCCTGAGAAACTGGAATGATGAAGCTGCTATTTAGAGACAGGCAATGTTGTGGGAAGTACCAGATTTTGAGAGGAGACCAGAAATTCAGATTTGGATGTATTAGATTTGAGATGTCCATTAGACTCAAAGTAGAGTTGCAAGCAAGCACTTAGATAGTTCAAGACTAGAGTGTAGGCTGATTAGCATATGAATGTTATTTAAAACCTTGAGATATGATGAGATTAGGAAGAGAGAGAAGTCCAAAGACTCAGCCCTGGATCATGACATTTAGATGTCAGGGAGATTTTGAAGATCAAGGAGATGAAGAGAAACCAGCCAGTCAAGTAGAAGGAAGCACTTACATTCCTACACCAACAATGTAATTTTTGGATCTTTAAAGAATCATTAATAAGACAGGTGTTTGATGAATATCAGTTTTCCACAATTTTCTTTTTTAAAATCCCAACATTTAAAAAATTTCTGAACATGGAACAGACCAAAAGGTAAAGTCACTAAGAATTCTTTCAACGTGTCCCCCAGAGTCTTTTATTTTGCCTGCAAAGCTATGCCAGAACCTTGGCAAAGTTTAACATCTCCACTAACTTAATTGTGAAACATTTATTGGGACTTTAGAATATGCAAGTCACAGCACTGAATATAGTCCTGATGGGATACAGGAATGATTAATACATGGTCCAAGTTCTAAAGAATTTACAGTCTAGTGGAAGGTCCCAAGCATGATATCAGAATAATGATAGAATGTTAACGTGGACAAAATCACAGCAGTTTCAGAAAAAACATTTGCGGGTCAAATTCTTACAGTTCAACAAGAATTCCATTGTCATCAATGCCATAACTATAAACCAAAAATATAATTGAAATATTTCAAAGACTCAGCTCATAACCAGCAAAATAAATATTCTTCTTTACTAATACTGAATGAACTATATATATATATAACATATATATACATATATATAACATACATATACATATGTATGTTATATGTACATATGTATGATATATATATATATATATATATATATATATATATAAAACATCTCTCTCGTCTTAGCTAAAAATCTTTTGACAAGAAGACACCTCTTACAAAAGTGACTTGGGCCCATGCCAGTGAGAACTGAAATGGCATGACTTCATTTCCACAGCTGGAGTGCCAGAGAAGAGCTGGTGCTTCTTTGATCTTCTGTCCCTGGTGCGTGCTCAGAAGATGCTGCCAGGACATATCAGTTGGCTCTCCATTGTAATGGCTTTACTACTGCCAAGTTGTCTGAGCCAGTCCATTCACAGCTGCTTTGCATGATGATGCCATAGTAGCCTCCCTAGAGCTCCCTACTTCGATTGCAGAGGCACGGCTCATGGGTCCTGCCTTATATCTCAGAGAAACAACGAACAACTACAAGTGAAGGCTAACACAATAACATTTGGAATTCATTTTCACTTGCCTTGTGAAAGGCATTCACTTGCATTAATGATGGATGGAGAAGGTCAAGGCAAATCTTGAGATACTGTCTTTTTGCCTGTATCTCTCAATACAGTGTCAAAAGTGTTAAGAAACCTAGAGGGTGTCAGTGACTATAGTCTTCCAAAAATATGTCATCAATAGTTAATGGTAGGATAGTTACAGGCTGATCATTTTCCTGAAGGTAAAGAGATGTGGTAGTGACCGCTACGATTAGGCTTATGTTCAATAATTAGATCATTTTTTTTTCATTTGATGAAACTGATGTGTGCTAACTGCTACAATGTAAAGATTTTAAAAAGCTTTGCCATCAAAGAGCCTATAGACTCTGATGAGTACAGTTATTTGTTTTAAAGTTACATATAATATAAAGCCTATATTAATGACAAGTGCAATAAGCTATTGGAACACAGATGAGGAAGCAGCTAACTGCCAGAAAAAAGGTAGGGAGCAGGGGCACAGGGGGGAGGTAGTGTGGGGAATATAGAACAGAATTTAGAATGGAAGGATTCATTTCTGAACTAAAGGTTCGTGCCACTCCCTCAATCCTTCTATTGAAATCCTAACCCCTCAATGTGATAGTATTAGGAGGTGGGGCCGCTGGGAGGTGATAAGCTCCTGAGAGTAGAGCCCTCAGAATGGTATTTGTGCCCTTAGCAAAGAGACCCCAGAGAGTCTGTAATGTGAGGACACAGCAAGGAGATGGCTATCTATAAACCAGAAAGTTCCCTGTCAGACAGAATCTGCTGGTGCCTTAAACTTGGACTCCCCAGCATCTGAAACTGTGAGAAGTAAATATTGTTTAAGCCACTCAGTCTATAGTATTTTGTGTGTAGCAGCCTGAATGGACTAAGAGAGCTGCCTAGAGAAAATGATACTTGAGATAGCTCTTGAAAGACAAGAAATGTTCACTAAGCAGGCATAAGAGTAGGGAGAAAGAAACCAAATGTTTGGGTGTGAAATGGACTTAGTGTCTCCAGAAGCTGGAAGACAGTGGGCCCAAATCCCTGAAAACTAAGCATCTTTCAAAGGAAAGAAATTGTCCTGGAAGGCTTTTTGTATAATAAGGTGTAAAATCTGATGCAGAGTCCAGAATGAACATCCAGAGGGGAACCCTGACAATAGAGAGAGATGGAAAGAACATAGAAACAGAAAGGTCAGTTACCACATTATTGAAATAGACCAAGCATGATAAGTTACAATGCTTCATCATTGTTATTCAACATGACAAAATGTGTTCTCAAATCACAAATCTGCATTTTAGCAATATATTCAAATAGTCTGGTTTAGAAAAAATAAAAATAAAAAAAATAAAATAAAATTAGATGAAAGTTTCTACTGAAGAGTAAGTCCAATAATAACAGATATCTGGCTATCTTTATTAACAGATTTTTGTTAAAAAGGCATCTAGTTCCGGATCTGGTAACTGAAAGCAAAAGTCTCCTTCTCTAGAATGGAAAGATTGTTCTTAGATAACGGAATCCAGGAATGACTGGCGGTAAGAGGTCAATTCTTTTTACCTAACCAGTGATCTATTCATTGCTCAAGAGTGAACAACCCACAAACATTACACAGTCTTCAGCAGAGTTTGCATGAATTGACTAGAAATAAAAGCATTACTATATCACATTAGTTCAAATTCCAGTGTTTAGTCCCTGCCATTATTAACAACTCCAGGATTCCACATGGGCAAAATATTAAAATTTATGAATGACTGACAAAAAAATTCCAATTCTTATTGCAAAACTTCATACACCTGAAAATGAATAACTGATCAAGAAGAGGAAGATAGAGTAGGGTCAATGTGCAAATATTTACTCATGAACTTGGCTCTCACTGTTGCCTAATTTTTCATTTAGTTCTGCAGTCTGTGATTATGTATCATGTGCCTAAAAATTATCAATGAAGACAGGTTCACAGAGAAGATATAACATATAAATGTAAAAAAATAAAAATAAAATAAATAAACCAAGCAGAAGAGGCTATATATCTGAATTAAGGTACATGGATAGAGAAGAGCTGGACAGACACAAGAGTAGTTGGAAATAGAATCAATAGGATTTAGTACATACTGAAAAAAATACAAGTCGGGTAGGGGAGCTGAGAGGGATAAGAAACTGAGAGAAACTTCTATCTTACTTTTATGATTAGCTTTCCATAAATTAGATAACAAAGGAAGATGATTAGTCATGTTTTTCAACATGTTGAATTTGGGATGTTTGACACCATTCAGGTGAAGGCAGTTAGATATATGAGCCCAGAGCTCAAGAGAGAAAGGTCCAGACTAGAGACACAGATCTGAAGTGGAAGTCGTGGAGGACTGTGTTAGGAGGGAAACCAATACTCTAGGGACAGGCAGAAGAAGGTGAAAGAAAAGGAGTGACTAGATGTAGTAAGAAGAAAAGGAACACATGGAATCCAGAACCTAGGTGAAGAATAAGTTTCAAGGGAGGAATATCTAGCAATGTTCACAGCCAAAATAAGTCAAATTATTATTTTGACTTATGAAAGGGGAGGGGAGGTGCTGCTTATATAACTAAGGGCATGTTCGTTGCAGTGGTAGAGTGGAAGCCAAACTGCAGTGAGTAAAAAAGAAAGCAGAAGCTAGGGAAATGGAGACTCAAGTATAGCCTGTCCTCCCATTAATTCCTTCAGCTCAACTTAGGAGTCCACTGTCAGAAACTGTAATGCCCAGGAATTTGCTGCCAGTCACTGATGTGGGGCTGGAGGTGTGAGATGGAAGTAAGAGCACTTCGACCTACTTTGGGACAGTGGCTACATGAGGAAAGAAACTTGATGTTTTCAGTTAACATGTGCAGTTTGGAATCTGAGCTTCTTTACAGGCTAGGGACATTTAAGAAGTAACTGAGCCTCCCTTGAAGTCTTGTCTTTTCTTTAAAAATAATAATAATCCATCCACCCACCCACCCACAGATATATTTCACAAAATGATGATTATGAGATACAATGTTTATAAAATATCTAACCCATAGTCAAGATTATACTTTACTGAATACCTATAACTGTTACATTTATTATTATTGATATTAGCAACCAAGAAACTCTTCACCTGGGGTGATCTACAAAATCAATAAAGACTCTTGGCAAGGTATCTTGGGCACTTCCCATGAGAGAATATGTGCCAGTGGAGAGTTTTCCTGCAAAGTCTGCATCCCCTTTACACTCTTTACCATTTCAAAATCAATTCAGGTCTACAGATTTAGCTTCTAACCAAAATCTTTTTATGAACAATTCCTGGATGAACCATTTGCAGAGCAGCCAAGAGAAAGGAACAGTTGCCTTTTAAGATAAAAATACAATTTCCCCATTTGAAAAAAATCTGTAAGTTCAAATAACTCAAAAGAAGGCATGTAAGTATTTCCCACCTTTTGTGTAATTTCTCTACTTTATTTAAATAGCCAACCTAGGATCCTGTGGTGGGTCAGACCCAAATGGTGGTCATCTATACCCCCATCCCTGCCTCCTAGTGTTCATACCTTTGTATGATCCCCTCCCCTTCAGTATGGCTGCAATTTGTGATGTGCCTCTAACCAGTAGAGTATGACAAACGTGATGGAATGTCACACTCATGATGACACTGCATAATATAAGATTCCTTTGTCATGAGGCTTTCCTTGATAGCTTGATGTAGTAAGCAACCACAACTGGGAAGCCCATGTAGCAAAGAACCAGGAATGGCCTCTAGGAACTAAAGCAGCCTTCAACCAACAGCCAGCATAAAGCTGGGGCCCTCAGTTTTACATCTGCAAGGAAACCAATTTTGCCAATGACCTGAGAAAGCTAGGAAGTGGATTTTTCCCAGGTCCAACCTCCAAATGAGAATGTAGCCCATCTGACATTTTGAGCCTGTGAGACCCTGAGCAGAGGACACATCTAACCTATATCTGGATCCCTAAACCATAGAACCTGAAATAATAAATGCATGTCATTTTAAGACACTAAGTCTGTGATAATTTATTATGTAGCAATGGATAACGAATATAGATCCCATACAGTTAATTGTGTAGCTAAGCCAATCTAAAAGTGTGAGTTAGGAAGATCTGGTAACATCCAGGAGAGGAGCCATGATCTAGTTCAGAAGTATCAAATGAAAGGGGCGCCTGGGTGGCTTAATCAGTTAAGCATCCAACTTCAGTTCAGGTCATGATCTCATGGTTCATGGGTTCAAGCTCAGTGTTGGGCTCTGCACTGACAGCTCAGAGTCTGGAGTCTTTTTCAGATTCTGTGTCCCTCTCTCTATGCTCATCACCTGCTTATGCGCTCTCTTGCTTTCTCTAAAAAATAAATAAACATAAAAATAAAGTATTAAATTAAAAAAAGAAGTATCAAATGAAAAATTGCTTTTTTTTTCTGACTTGAAGCAGACATGCATCCCTAAGCACTGAGAAGCAGGTATCCACAGCACCTGTGGTGACATAAGGCATATGTGGTGATGAAAGGAATCTAGGTTCATCCTTGGAACAGACTTATCATCAATGTACAATATACAGACAGTGGAAAGATCCATGAGACACTGACTCCTGTAATAAAGCTCTTGGGTTTTTGTTTGTTTGGCCATCCATCATCTATTCTTCCAACTTCTGGAATTCTGATTTTTCTTCTGGTAAACCACTTTCCTCCATGCTCAGACCATTTTTCTGGTAAAGGTCTCTCTCTACTAACTTCAGGAGTGACACGTGACATAGGTCTGTCCAATCAGAGCATCACACTTCCCTGATTTCTAAGTGACTGCCAAGATTTGCCACATAATTCCAGCCCAGCCAAGACCAGACAAGCAAATCAAACCAATTAGTGCTAACCCCAAAACTCTTTTTCAAGTTGCCAGAAAGTGGAATTTATTTTTCCACTAGATTACAACCTACGAAGATACAAACCTGGAGCTTCTGACAACCATATCACTACACATGGAGTCAAAGATGGAGTCCAGATGGAGACAGAGACACAAGACCAGAGGTAGAGGAAGAAAAATCAGGTCCCAAAGATAACATCTGAACTCCTGGATAGAACTCAGAAAGCCAGATTTACTCCCAAATTTATCAGTTACTTGAGTTCACTCCCTCTTTTTCTTTGCTTGTAAGAAATTGAGAAATTCCCAGTATAACTTTAATTTGGTTCAATTATGTAAATGGCATGGTTTCTGGCACACAAGCAATATTGCCTCAATGCCATTTTATGGTTAAGAGGAAGTCCAGCCTTGCAAAGGGAAGTATCAAGGGTCAGAAATTGTTTATATGCAAAGTGATCACATAAAAATGACTGTGTGGGGGTGCCTGGGCAGCTCAGTAAGTTAAGTGTCAGACTCTTGATTGTGGCTCAGTTCATGATTGCACAGTTTGTGAGAAGGAGCTCCACATTGGGCTCTGCATTGACACTGCAGAGCTTCCTTGAGATTCTCTCTCCCTCTCTGGCTGCCCCTTTCCTGCTCATTGTCTGTCTGTCTGTCTCTCTCTCTCTCTCAAAATAAATAAACATACTTAAAAAAAATAACTGTGTGTCATTATGGGTCTAAAACCAAGAGAACAATTTTCCAACTATCCACACATAAGTTTAGCAGTGACTACTTTATTGCAAGATCAAAACACAATAAAAAACAGGAAAACCTGAAGTTTGAATTTGGTTTTGAAATATGCTCTTACATTACAGCTTAAAAAGATAATGCTTAAAATTTCAACTTCTTCCCACCTTCTCCCTGAAAATAAACTGATTTTTGAGATGATATAAAAGTTTTTGAAGTCTTTCCGTGAACAATAATGTGTCCTAAGAAAATCTCATACTTGACCTCTTTAAGCAAAAGATTTATGAAACATCAGAAAATTTCACAAACAGCAAAAATTCTGGAGTAACAAATGGACAGTATTACCAATGGCCAGATGCTGATAAGCTTGGACAAAGCCACATTTTAAAATCAATCTGCCAGTGGTGCCTGGGTGGCTCAGTAGGTTAAGTGTCTGACTTCAGCTCAGGTCATGATCTCATGGTTCAAGCCCCACATCAAGTCCTGTGCTGACAGCTCAGAGCCTGGAGCCTGCTTCAGATTCTCTTGTCTCCCTCTCTCTCTGCCCCTTCCGTGCTCACACTCTGTGAATCTCTCTCCCTTCAAAATAAACAAAGATTAAAATCAATCTGCCAAACACACTTCTCACCCCATACCATGGCTTGCCCAGTTACTTTTCCCTCTGTTGGCAATGCTCTTCCCTCATTTATTTGCATAGCCCACTCCCTCACTTCCTTCACAGCTCTGCTTAACTGCTGCCTTCTTGGAGAGGTCATAGTATATAAAATATAGCACCACATATACAAAGTATAAAACCACCTATGTAAAATACAGGCCATTCTATATAAGATATAAGACCATCCTATATAAAATTCCACTCACCTGATTAATTTTTACCCCCCTAACCTGCTTAATTTTCCTCATGGCACTTATTACCTGTCATATCACATTTGTTTGCCTGGGGAATATCAAATATGGGTAAGAATTAAATGCCCATTTTACCAGTTACCTATCTCCTCCAGAAAGCCTCAGTTCACATGGATGTTCTAGCTCTTCCACAATTAGTCTGGACCACTTCAAAATCTATACAACTGCTTGGACAACACTTTAAATACTATATTCATCAAGATCCAATCAGAAGAACAAAAACCACAATAGGTATTTCAATAGAGGGAATTTAATATAGAAAATTGGTTTTACAGCTATTGGGTACTGAATGAATAGAAAGAGGAACAGGAAGTAACTCAGAGACTGTAACTGCAGGAAGCAGCTACCACCCCTCAAGCTGGAGAAGCAAGGGGAAGCAATCAAGATTATCGAAACCAGAAGCTCAGAAACAAGGCTTCAAGGATATGAGGCTCAGACAGTGGGTCAGGCTTTTGGTGGTGGTTCAGGGTGTCAGAAGAGGAGCTCTACAGAGTCTAGACTCTGGGGAGGGAAAATTGCCTAGACAGGGTAGTCACCTCTAAGTGGGAGGCCATGAGGTTGGTTTTGGAATGCTGAAAGAAAGTGGATACTGGAACCCAAACTGCTGGTAGCAATAAGGAAGGCTCTACTGTGGTGCCTGTAACAGAACAGTAAGGAAAAGCAGGAAAAAGGAATTCCTTTCTTTCTTCCTTCCATCTTCCAGTATCCCTCCACTGCTCCTTTTGGTACAACATAGGAGAATACCCCTGGCAAAAGAAAACTGTAGTTTGCAGAATACCAGCCTCAACATACAAAGCAGGACAAAGCAGAATAGACGTGAGCAGAGAGAGAATACCTGAAGACCAATGGAGATCCTAATGTATTTCTCCAATTTTATTTTCTTAGGAAAAAAGTCAAATTTAAAATGAAACGGTACAGTGGTTGACTCCTGACTGTATCATCACTAGCTTTTTTTGTACACCTTGTAGACTTTAATCTAAAATATCATAGATATACTTTGGGTGGTCCACGAACCCATGAAATTTCATTATAAAAATGTTTTGGTATATCCTGCATGTGTTTTCTGAAAAAGTAGGTTCATAACTTTTGTTAAAGTTTCAAAGGAGCCTGTAAGTCCCCTAAAATTTGGTGTCACTGCCCATGTTTTCATTCATTATTTAAACTTGCTATGGAAAGCACAGACAACTCTTAGATTCTTTTAATGCCTTCAGCACACCATTGGTTATAACTCTCTTGGTTACAGAACCAATTGGAACCACCTCAAGAAAAACTGGGGGAGGACCAAGGAATCTATTCAAGGTGACTCAACCCGGGAAGAAATTACCTAGTTAAAGCAAGGGGCTCAAAATAGCACTGTCTCCTTCATATATGACATCTAAAGAAACTCTGGTATATGTGCTCATAGATAAGTTTACATGGCAGAATTATTCATTATCGTGAAAAACTGGAAATAAATTAGGTGTTAATAAGAATGGATAAATTGGATCAACATGTAAATGGATAAATGGCATGTTATTTAATACAGTGGACTATTATACATCAGTTAAAATAAACTAAATCTACATGGGTCTGAATCATTCAAAAGCATAGCATTGAGAGGTAAACAGAAACAGGTTGCAGAATAACATGGTTAATATCATATCATTTGGATAGCTTCCCAACATGCAAAATTATGTTGTGTGAAATTTACAGATACAAATACTTGCAGCAAAAGAATAAAAACACGCTGGGAATCACACCCCCAAATTTAGACTTGTTTTACTCCTAGAGGAGAGAAGAGAAAGAAAACAAGGAGGAGTTCACAGAGGGTTCCAATCATATTGGTCCTGGATGGTGTCTTTAAAATAAATTGGAGTTCAATGTGGCAAAACTTTAAGATGTGGCAGAGTTAAGTGGTGGATTTGTGGATGTTTGTTATATCATGCTATATTTTTCTGTGTTTTGAAATGTTTCATAAATTTAAAAACTAGGAAATGTAAAGGGCACTAAAAACTCCATTAGCAGTGGCCTAGACCACCCCTGAGCATACTTAACAAGAGCTCAAAGGGAAAAGGAACTCATCATCACAAATCAGAAACTCCATTATTTATAAGGCTCCTTTTCAGAAACAAGACCATTTCTCCTCAGAGGTGGATATCTAACAAGAATACCAGGGGAGGGAGAAGGGGGATTTCCCAAAGGAAGGAGAATACAAGAGGGAAAAAAAAGATAGTATCTCTATGGCATTTTAAAAGATGAATAAACACACAAACACACAGGTAAAAATCTTGCTCAACAAGAGAAAACCAGATAGTAAATGAAGAAAAGGTCTTATTAAGTTTGTACTTCCTACCTGGCTCCAGCTTCTTCCCTAATAGGATAGATAATTGCAAAAAAGAATCACCTGGCTCTATTACTGTGTGAATCTCGGGGCAGAGAAGACCCCTGAGCTTTTTCATTATCAAGTAATTCCACTATTAAAGAAAAATTCCTCGTTCCTTGGGAATTGGAAAAATGGAACTTAAGCTCATTTGTAGTATAATTTACCTCCTATCTCTCTAATCCATTCCTAATGATGGTAAGAATAGGAAAAGAAAAAAGGACTTTATTTCCTCATTTTAAAGCTGCCTTTAAAAATGTTCAAGCATTCTATTATAATAATACCCAGAAATCAAGGTAAAAATTTAATCCACATTCTGACCATTTGAATAAGTCATACGTTCCAACTTCTGTCCATGCAGGAATTTGTTACACGCCTAAAATTTCCTTTAAAAATGACACAAAATTGCAAAATACATTGCAGTAGCAATAAGTCTCCTTGCCTTCAATGTCAAGACTCTGAATACTGTACATCAGCTCCTAGCATGTTCATTAATACCTACTTTTTCTAAAACATGCAAGTCAACATGTCAAGAAAATTAACCTCAAAAAGGTTTTAGAAAACAAATTCTGAAGATTTTGCAAAATACTAAACTTTTTTATGACCAATTCTTGATAACCAAGGAATGTGATGGCATATGCTATCAAATGAAGGACTAATGAATGAAGACAAATTTAACCAGAGATAAGTTTACTTTCAAGAAAGCACTTTGTCAATGCAAAAGCAAAGCTCAAGTATTGCAAACAAAGGAAAGGCAGGATGCAACATCTCATGTGCCATAACATGTCCTACAGAAAAGAAATAAAGCCCATATGATTTATAAATCAATTGCATTATATTAACTGATGCCATTTAGTCTCAATTGCCACAAGCAATCCTAACAACATTGACAGAACAAAATACCCCCAATCCATAAAATCTTGAGACCAACCAGTAACTAAGAACACTGTAGGATTTTCCCTTTCATGTTATATTAGCCTCATAATCTGACCGAAAAGTCAAATTATGTCACCATGATTTCAAAGCCTGCTGTTCTATTTTTTTTTAATTCATTCCATCTAGCCAAAGAGTGTATCTAAAGTTCTATATGCCAGTGTACTTGGAACACATTAATTCCATTAGCAGGCTATTTCAGGAAATAGTGAGCATATTTCTTGGAAACAAATACATGTGGTTAAAAAACAGTCTCAAAAAAAAAGTATGAGGTGAAAAACTGAAAACAAAGATGATTTTCAAACGCAATTAGAACTCTTTCCCATCACATATCAAAGTGTCATAACTGCTTCTTGACTGAGAAGTTGGTGTTTTGGATTTGGGTCTTTAAACCAAAAAAACCTATCTTGAGATATCACTATAAGGAGTCTATCTGCCTCTTAATCATAGGCAACTGCTAAATGAAGTGTATCTCTTTTCTCTGTTACATTACTATTGGCAACCAGATCCTCAGTAAGTGCCCAGAAATGTTTCCATGGTTACAAAAAGCATTCAGCATCCCTCTTGTTTTGGGCCAATTTAGCTTAAAATCTATTGTAGTGAAAAAATATGGCACATTAAGGAACATAAAATCAAGATACAATGTTATGAAAAGAATTCAAGGTTAAATGGTAAAAGCAGACTTGACAAGGCTTTTTAAAAAGTGCATATAAATCACTGATTAAAATGCCGCCTTTTCCTAGTGTATCTCCAAATACATCTCTTTAATAGACTGCAAAGCAGCCATGTACTGCAGCTGCCGTGATCCGTTGGAATAAAAAGAAAACTGAGCACTGATGATAATTTAAGACTGCTAGCCAGCAGGTAGACCCAAAAAAACCAAGTGTTTAATAGTCATACAGCTGAGAGTCCCGTCCCTTATCCTGGTTTCATAGAGGGCTCAGGGTATGTACATATTTTGAGGAAAGAGGAACAAGAGTCTTTGTTCACTGGTTAAGAGGCATTTGAAGTAAATTAGTGGGCTATATCACATCAGGAAGAGAGACAAAGATGGAAACTCCCTAAAGGCAACTTAGTAAAGCTCCCCCACCTATAAAGTCATGAGTGAGTTGGGCCAATGAGACTGTCTCATTTTAGGTCTCTACTGCATTCCCAACTCCCACCACCACCAACAGCCAGGACATTGAAAGCTTTTGTGCATCTTCTGGAACATATTAAACAAATGGCATAAGCTTTGCAATAATCTGAAGGAGGGGCTCATGATCTATACGTGTGTATACTTGTCCACTCCCCATAGTGCTTTGTATACATGGTAGACATTCAATAAGCATTTGATTAAGTGAGAAAAGCCATCATACAAAACCTCTCTTTTTAGAGAAATTTTTCTCCCCATATTGACCTATACATTCACGCCTCCCTTTGTCATATTCTATTGCTCTTAGTTTCACTGTGAAATCAAAAAAAGTGAGTGAGATTTAGTCATAATACTGTTATGGACTAAATGGAAGACTTTCACTTCCAGGAAGATAGAATAGATGTACTTTTCCCTATTCTTCCCCCTAAGTACAATCAAAAACCCTAGACACTGTATATAAAACAAAGATAGGAAGACTAAAAGGTACAGAGAAGATGGTAGAATGGCCAGGGACCATGAAATTCAAGGAAGAGCATGGTGGTGAGTTTCTTGGGTTGTTTTGCCACACATAGCCCAGACATGAAGCCGAAGAAGCTGGAAACCCATAAATGCCAACAGGCACAGACAAAAAAGTTCCCAAGAAAAGCCCGCTCTTTCTATGCAAAGGACCAGGGAAGGGGCAGCCTAGCAAAACAGAAAACTCAGATAATCAATGTTCTACTCTAGCTAAACAGCACAGTAAAAAAATAAAAAAAGAAAAGAAAAAGAGAAAGAAAAAAAACTATTCCCTACCCTCATCCATGCCAGCAAAGTCCAAATGGGGAGCCTACATTCCCATCCTCACCAGGCTATAATGAGGCACCCTGATCAATATCCCCACCAGAGGGTGCCAAAGAAGGCAAAGTAGGGATCCAGGAATTTCATTTTTGATAGCCAATAATAAGCATCCTCTATCTCTATCAGAATACGCCACATGAGGAACTTGGACCCAGACTTGAATTGAGGCATTCCTGCCCCTCCCAACTTGGGGGGTATCAGAGGAGCTCTAGTGGAGACAAGATTTTCACCATCACCCAACAGTATTAAGGCTACCCTCAACTCAGTGTTAGTGGAACTCACATGGGAAGATAGAACTCCCATCCTCACCCAACATTAATGAGGACCACCCCTTCAAGAGTTAAGGAGGCCAAGAGGGAAACCTGGACTTTTGCCTCCACTAATAAGCCAATGCCCCCATTGCTCTCTCAGAGCCCTGTCAAAGACTCTCTTTCTGAGATGCCTTTTTGATGACTTCACTGTGTCATGAAAATAATGATAACTATTTCTCTATATGTATTCATATTGTTTCAGATACCATTTCTTCTTACAGTAGCTCCCTAGAGAGACAACATACATTCTTCCCTTCAATTTAGCCTCCAGACTGATGCTAGAGTTATCCTTCTAAAACAAGGCTCTGTTGGTGTCACTTATGATTATGATCTTTTTGAGATTCCCAACTGCTTACAAAATAAAAGCTAAATCCCTAACACAGAAAAAACAAAGACCTTCCCAGTTGCAGCCTAAGCTCTAGCCTCATTTTCCATCCCTGAAAATGTCAGGCTTGTCCACATATCTGTGTTCATGCCATTCCTCTAAAAGGAATGCTTTTCTCCCTCCATCCACCTGTTAAATTCTGACTCATGCTTACAGTTTGTAGTCCTATATCACCTGCTTTGTGAAACCTTTTCTGACCATCTCTGATAAAATTATCTCAAGAGTTACCATGTACCTAGTTGTTGTCACTTTACACAAACTTTTTTTATAGGACTCATTACATATGAGTAACTCTTAGGCATTACACAACTCATTATAGGAAAACCAATATCTTAGTTGTACATTTATCTCCCAGCCCAAACATGCTACTCTATTAATAATAATGTCCAATTCAATTTTAGAATATAGTTTTAAGTGTGTATTTTCTAAGTCTCAGTTTCTACTTAGGATGTAGAACATTGGAAATAATGCTCCCACTCTTTCACAACAAAAACAATAAAATATAGGTATTTGTAAAATGACACATTTCTTAAACTCATCAGAGAGCTCTAGTCATAATACAAACAACTAGTCCAAAAGAGAAAAAAAGAAAACTTATTTCAAAGGAATAAAGGACTCAAGCATTGCCTTGCTAGGGGCAGATGCTGGATTTATGCAAGATGGTAAGAAGAAGCTTATATTTTCAAGGAATTTCTAAAGGCCAACTATGGACAAGCGCAAGTGTATAGAACTCATAGGAGTCACAAATCCAAGGAAAATCAAAACCCATTTAGAAGCTCTTCTCCACAAAATTCATAAGAAAGACTGGAGGCAGGGCACAACAGGAGTAAAGAAAGTTTCTCTCATAGTGCAGTCCTGGAAGAGGGGAAGAGTGGCTACTATAGGAGAGGTAAGAAGTCTTGCCAAAATTCTTCTATGATATTTACATTATGGAACAAAGGCTTTAAGCTACTTGGGGAAGGGAAGCAAATTTTGTCACTCCTAAACCACAGATAAAAACACATTAACATGAGTGAATAAAACAAAATTAAAAATTCCACCTTAGGAAAAGGGCAGAAAGAATTCTTAGGGTCAGACCATCAGGGGAGGGGCAAAATTATTGAGAAGACCCTAACCCTGTGACACAGGGACATAAGAACTGCCTAAAATAGGCTGCTCCAAAACAGCAGAAAACAGAAATTTCCAACACAACCACACCACATTAGCAAATACCAAGTAATATAGAAGAAAGAAGGCTCCTTAAGGAGAGGGACAAAAGCCTAAAGAGAGAGACCCTTTCTGAGGCACAGGCAAAAAGAGGAGACTCAAGGCTGAAGATACAGCAGATTTTCACAAAAATCTGTAGAAAACAAGCCCCTACCCTAAACACAATGTAATAATAGAGAATTTTGAAGCCTATGTAACACTGAGGTTAACAATAACAGCAAAACCCATACCCAGATCAAATTCTGACTACATTGACCCAACCTTCTCCCAGCATTAGAAAAGGCTAATATTTTTTTCAATATATGAAATTTATTGTCAAATTGGTTTCCATACAACACCCAGTGCTCATCCCAAAAGGTGCCCTCCTCAATACCCATCACCCACCCTCCTCTCCCTCCCACCTCCCATCAACCCTCAGTTTGTTCTCAGTTTTTAAGAGTCTCTTATGCTTTGGCTCTCTCCCACTCTAACCTCTTTTTGTTTTCCTTCCCCTCCCCCATGGGTTTCTGTTAAGTTTCTCAGGATCCACGTAAGAGTGAAAACATATGGTATCTGTCTTTCTCTGTATGGCTTAAGAAAAGGCTAATCTTACTTCCAGATGGAAATACTATTTCCTTTCCCTACCTATGATGTTTGATTTGAATCAAAAATTACAAGACAAGCAAAATAAAAAGAAAGGAAAAATATACCATTGAGAGACAAAGCAATCAAAAAACCCAAACTCAGAGATGACTCAGATGTTGGAACTACCAGACAGGAAAGTTAAAGTAACTATAATTAACATATTAAAAGTCATAGTGGAAAAAGGGGGAACATGCATAAACTCATATGAAATTTCAGCAAAGAAGACTGAAATTATTAAAAAAAAAATTTTTTTTTACACTTATTTATTTTTTGGGAAACAGAGTGAGACAAAGTGTGAGCAGGGTAGGGGCAGAGAGAGAAGGAGACACAGAATCTGAAGCAGGCTCCAGGCTCTGAGTTGTCAGCACAGAGCCTGATGCGGGGCTCAAACCCACTGACCGTGAGATCATGATCTGAGCTGAAGTTGGATGCTCAACTGACTGAGCCACCAGGCGCCCCTGAAATTATTTTTTAAAGTCAAATCAGAATGCTAGAAATAAAAATATATGGTAACAGAGATGAACTCATCGTCAGACTTTCAGTGGACTCGTCATCAGACTTGACACAAAGAAAGTAAACTTGTAGATGTCATTAGATTGTACCACCTAAACTGAAGTACAAAAAGGGAAAAAAGAGTGAAGGAAAAAGAACATTCAAGAGCTGTGAGACGGTATCAAAAGGTCTAATATTTGTGCAATTGGAATACTAGAGCAAAAAGAATGTATTAGAAGCAATATTTGTAGAGATGGTGGCCAAGAATTTTCCAGAAGTAATGAAACTCACTAAACTACAGACACAAAAAGATCAGAGAACACCAAGACAAATCAACACCAGAACACACACACATACGGACACATGCACACACACCCCTAGATATAGCTGCTGAAAACCACAGATAAACACAAAATCTTGAAGGTATCCAATAGAAAAAAAAGACACATTACATGCAGAAGAACAAAAGTAAGAATTACAGCATACTTCTCATATGAAAACTATGCAAGCCATGAGACAGTGAAATGACAACCTTAAAGTGCTGGGGAAAAAAATAACTGTCAACTCAGAATTCCATACTTAGCTGAAATCTATTTCAAAAATAAATATTTTTCAGACAAACAACTAAGATAATTCATTAGCAGCATATACGCCTAAGCTAAAGACTTCAAATAGCATAAATGAGGCAAACATTCTTATTTTAATCAGAGAGACAACCAATCTAGAGACAACCATCTAAAGCAAAACAGCATCAACGTATTGAGTATTTCTTTCATGTATAAAAGTAAAATGTATCACAATAAAACAAAGGACTTGAGGGAAAATTTGGGAATATACTGTTGTAGCATCACTAAACTATACCTAAAGCAGTAAAACATTTTTTCAAGGTAGAGTGCAATTAAAGATATATGTTGTAAATCCCAGCATGACCACTAAACATTTTTTAAAAAGATACATAATTTTTTAATTAAAAAAAAGAGATATAAATAATGAGCCCAGAGTGGAGAGGAAATGGAATCTTAAAAATAGTCAATTCAAAAGAAGGCAGAAAAAAAAATAGGATGAAAGAAATGAAGAATAGGTGAAACAAATAGGAATAATCTAATGACAGATTTTATTTCAACAATATCAAAAATTACATTAAATATAAACAATTAAGACCAACGAAACAGTGAAAAAAAAGACCAATTAACTGAAAATTTGTTAGGTTGGATGAAAAAAAAAAAAAGACCCAATTTTATGCCATGCACAAGAATACCACTATCAATATAAAAATAAATTTAAAGTTAATGAATATACATGTCAACACTAATCAAAAGAATATTGGGAGGCTCCTGGGTGGCCCAGCTGGTTGAGCTCAGGTCATGATCTCACAGCTCCTGAATTTGGGCCCCACATCAGGCTCCATGCTGACAGCTCAGAGCCTGGAGCCTGCTTCAGATTCTGTCTCTCTCTCCCCTGCTCATACTCTGTCTCTCTCTCTCAAATATTACCAAACATTTAAAAAAAATTAAAACAAAAAAAGAACACTGGAGGGGCACCTGGGTGGCTCAGTTGGTTAAGTATCATATTCTTTTTTTTTTTTTTTTTAATGTTTGCTTGAACCCATGAACCAAGAGATCATGACCTGAGCTGAAGTCGGAAGCTTAATAGATGGAGCCACCCAGGTGCCCCAAGCATTGTACTCTTGATTCTGGCTCAGGTCATGATCTCACGGTTGGTAAGATCAAGCCTCACATCAGGCTCCCTGCTGACAGCACGAAGCCTGCTTCCTCTTCCTCTCTATGCTTCTCTCTCTCTCTCTCTCAACACATAAATAAATAAATAAATAAATAAATAAATAAATAAATAAATAAATAAGCAAACAAACATTAAAAAAAAGAAAGAGCTGGAATAGTCATATTAATATCAAAATAGACTTCAGGGATAAAAAAGGTGTATTACATAATGAGCAAAAAGTCAATTCATCAAGGAAGCACATATTTCTACAATGTATATGGAATTAATCACAGGGCTTCAAACTACATGAAGCAAAAACTGCTAGAACTGGAAAGAAAAATAGCCAAATCCACAAGAAGAGTTAGAAACTGCAATACTTTTCTCTCAGTAATCAACAAAACAAAATCAGTTGGCAAAATCAGTGGATAAAATAAGTATATAAAAAAAAATCTGAGAAAAACATCCTCAAAAAACGTGAAGTAATTTATAGAACACTGTGCCCAACAACAGCAAAATACATAGTCTTTTTCAAGTACATAGGAAACATTCAACACGTCAGAACATATTCAGAACGATAAAACAAACTTTAATTAAAAAAACCCACAAAATTATATAAAATATATACTTAGACCATACTGAATTAAACTAGAAATTAGTAACAGAAAGTTATCTAAAATATTTCCAATATTTGGAACATAACCAACATACTTTTTTTTATTTTTAAAATTTTTTTTTTTTTCAACGTTTATTTATTTTTGGGACAGAGAGAGACAGAGCATGAACGGGGGAGGGGCAGAGAGAGAGGGAGACACAGAATCGGAAACAGGCTCCAGGCTCCGAGCCATCAGCCCAGAGCCCGACGCGGGGCTCGAACTCACGGACCGCGAGATCGTGACCTGGCTGAAGTCGGACGCTTAACCGACTGCGCCACCCAGGCGCCCCAACCAACATACTTTTAAGTAAACCACGTATCAAAAAAAGTCAAAGGGAAACTAGAAAATATTTTCTAATGACAAGTTATTAATAATTATCGGATGCACATAAAGCAGTTCTTATAGGGAAATTTATACATTTAATAATTATATTAGAAAAAAGTAAGAACAAATTATAACCAAAGCAAGCAGAAGAAAATAATAAAGATAATAGTAGAAAGCAATAAAATCAGGAACAGAGAAACAATCGAGAAAAATTAATAAAACCAAAAACTAGTTCTTTGGAAAAAAAGATATATAAATTAGATAATAATTTACTCAGACAGACCTCACCCTCTGCAAAATATGAAGACAAAAATCACCAATATCAGGAAATTTAAAACATTTAAAAGATAGCAAGGAAATACTATGTCTATAAATTTAACAACATAGATGACATTTTAAAAATTCTTGAAAAACACAAACTCATAAAATCACTCAAGAAAAAAGACATATAACTTGAATAATCCTATACATACTAAAGAAACTGAATTTGTAGTTGAAAATATTCCCCCTCCCATCCCTACTTCTCAACACACAAAATTCCTGGTTCAGATGGGTTCACTGGAAAACTATAGAAAACTTCTGAGAAACAAATAATGCTTGTTTAATTCAAATTTTTCTAGACTACAGGAAACGAAAAATGTTTCAGAATTCATTGTGAATTCATTGTGAGGCCAACATTATCCAGATACCAAAACTACACAAAGAGTACAAGAAAAGAAAACTACAGCCTACTATCCCTAATGAAAACAGAAGGAAAACAAAATCCTCAACAAAACAATGGCAAAACAAATCCAGCAGTACATGAAAAGAACAGTACCATGATCAAGTGGATTTTATCCTGGGTATGCAAGACAACTTCAACACTCAAAAATTAATCAGTGTAATTCATTTCAACAGACTAACCAAGAAAGATCACATAATCATCTCAATATTTGCAAAGCAGCATTTTACAGAACTCCTTTTTGATAAAAACTCATAGCAAACCTATAGAAGGGAACTTCTTCAATAAAATAAAGAGCATCTACAGATACTTACACCTAAATACTAAGTAATAGTGGAAGACAAAGTTTTTCTAGTGAGCTCAAGATCAAGGCAAAGATATCCATTTTCATCACTCTTATTCAACAGAGTGCTCAATAGAGCATAATCAGTTAAGATAAATCAATAACAGAAAGGGATATTGGGAAGGAAGAAATAATACTGTCCTTTTTCCCACTAATTGTATTATTTTCTATGTAGAAAATCCCAAAATACCTACAAAAAACTATTAGAACTAACAGTGGGTTTAGAGAGATTGCAAAATATAAGGCCATTATACAAAAGTCAATGGCATTTTTACATTCTAGCAAGCAGCAGTTTTAAATTTAAAGTTTTAAAAGTATTCTTTACAAAAGCATCCCCAAAGAGGAAATACTTAGGTATAAATCTAACAAAATATGTATGAGACCCTTTATGCTGGAAACTACAAAACAGATGGAAAAAAATCCAAGCACTAAATAAAGCAATATACCATGTTCATGAATTGAAAAACAAGTATTATCAACATATCATTCCCTCCAAACTGATCTGTGGATTCAACACATTCCAATCAAATTCCCAGCATAATTTTTTAATCAAAAGTTTATTCTAAAATGTATATAGGAATCAAACCACAAAAGACTCTTAATGATAGAGAACAAACTGAGGGTTGCTCAAAGGGGAGGTGGGTAAGGGGATGAGCTAAATAAGTTATGGGTATTAAGGAGGGCACTTGTTAGGATGAGCACTGGAAGTTATATATAAGTGATGAATCACTAAAATCTACTCCTGAAACCGATATTACACTATATGTTAACTAACTAAAATTTAAATTAAAATGATAAAAAAATAAAAATTAAATGGAGAAGCAAATATAATCAAAACAATGTTTTAAAATAATAAAGTTGGAGGGCCCACACTACCTGATTTCCAGACATATTATAAAGCTATAGGAATCAAGGGTGCCTGAGTGGCTCAGTCAGTTAAGCATCTGACTCTTGATTTCAGCTCAGATCATGATCCAAGGGTCATGGGATTGAGCCCCACATGGGGCTCCACACTGGGCATGGAGCCTGCTTAAGATTCATTCTCTCTCTCTTCTCTCTCTCTCTCTCTCTCTCTCTCTCTCTCTCTCTCTCTCTCTCTCTCCCCTCCTCCTCTTCTTCTCTGCCGCTCTCCCCTGCTCACACGCTTTCTCTAAAATTAAAAAAAAAAAAAGTTACAGGAATCAGGACAGTGTGATATTAGAGAAAGAATACAAATATAGATTATTGGGAAAATATAGAGTCCAGCAATAGACCCACTCATGTATAGATAATGTATTTCTGACAAAGATCCCAAAGCACATGATGGAAAAAGGATAATCATTTCAACAAATGAGATAGGAATAATGGACATCTATATTGAGGGTGGGAGGGAAACACTTTCATCCATACTTCATATCATATTTAAAAATTACCTCAAAATGTATATCCCTAAATGTAAAGCCCATATCTCTAAAATTTCCAGAATAAAACACAGAAAAATGTCTTTGTAACCTTAGGCTATACAAAGATTTCTTAAATATGATAACAAAAGCACAATTCATAAAAATAAAAAACTTGATGAGATGGATTTCATGTAATTAAGAATCTCTGTTCTTCAAGGGACACCATTAAGAGAAGGAAAAGACAAGCCACAAAACTGGGAGAGAATATTTGTAAATTGTAGACCAATAGAAAAGATCCAGAAAAGTATCTCATACTCAGAATATAAACATAACACTCAAGTCTTGAAGATTAAAAAGCAGTTCAATAACAGTGGGCAAAAGATTTGAGGACTTTACTAAAGAAGCCACACAGATGATAGATAACTGCATGAAAAGATGCTCGAAGTCATTAGTTATTGGGGAAATGAAAATTAAAATCAAAACAAGAGTTAAAACCTATGAAAGGCCTTGAGATTTTATCCTACTTGCACACTAACAACTTTGCCTGCTACAATTTTTATGGATGTTGGCAGAAGACATAAGACTTGAGTCAGAGACAAAGGATGTTTTATTACAGCACCACATACAACATGAACATCACATTCACGTCAGTCCCCCACTCTCCAAGTACTACGGGGGCGATGCAGAGGCAGGCTCAGATAGATGCCCAGCATGGAAGCCATGTCACAGCCAAGGAAGACCCAGCTTGTGAAATCTCTACCATTTGCAAGCAAATCTGCCTAAGCTTTGCCCTGAAGAGAGACATTATCTTTATTAGACTGAAAGGCAAACAAATCTTCTCTCTGCTCTGAAGAGAGATGCTATCTCTATCTTCCAAGGCTCTTTGTCATACAAACATCCTTGAAAAGATAGTCTAAAATAAGAGGCGGTTTGTGACTTTGCTCATAGGACAGAGTGGAGACCAGAGTAGAGTGATCTCCCAATAAGAGCTATCAGTACACACCTGTGAGAATGGCTGAAAAACATTTTATGATAACACTATGGTAAAGTGAAAATGAGTGACTACATTAATTTTGGGAATGTGAAGTGGTATTCAGCTAACAGCAGAATTTCTTAAAGTTAAACGTATACTTCCCATATGACCTACTCCTAGGTATTTACCTCGTTGAAATGAAAACTTACATTTGCACCCAAACCTGTTTCGCAAATGTTTATAGCAGCTGTATTTACATTGCTAAAAACTGGAAACAACCCAAATATCCCTCAACTGATGAATGGATCAACAAACTGTGGTGCATTCATGCAGTGGAATACTACTCAGCAATTAAAAAAAAAAAAAGAAGCAGCAAACTACTGAAACACACAGCAACATGGATGAATCTCAACTGCATTACTGTAGGCACATAATAAAAGAAGCCAGATTCAAAAGGCTACCATCTGCATATTTCCATTTATATAGCATTCTGGAGAAGACAAAATGATAGAAAGAAAATGTACCAGCAATTTCCTGGAGCTGGTGGTAGAGAAATGAGTACAAAGGGACTTGGGGGAATTTTTTTTGAGGTGATGGAATGGTTTATACCTCAGTTGTGGCAGTGGTTACAAGACTGTGTATTAAAACAGAGCCATATACTAACAAGGATGAATTTTACTATATGCAAATTATAACTTGAAAAAGGGAGAGGAAAAAAAGGGAAATAATATGTATAAACTCTCAAATTGGACTTCCTGAGCTGTGCCTCTTTCTAAATATGGATCTTGGGTATATTCTCAAGTTCTCTAAGCATAATCTTCTCAACTGTGATGTGAGAAAAATAATAGTATCTATGTCTTAGAGTTGTTAGCTTACCTTGTTGTAATGATGTTCCATCATTAATTATTATTTGGTGTCCTATTATACACCTAGCATTATGCTTGAAGTTAGGGATACAAAAATTAATCTATGATGTGGCTCCTGCCTTCTGGGAGGCTATGATCCACAGAATAAACATCCCCTGAATAAACCAATAAACAAATTGTTTTACTGCCGTTAGATTATTACAACAATTACACAAATTTTAAAAATCCAATTTCAAGCAACTATTAAGCCAAATTCATGTTAATCATTTTAAATACAGTTCAACTTTAGCAAGAATTTTCTAAATTAGGAATAGAAATTTCAAGTCAAATCTAAGAAATCCTATTGGTTGCCCAGATGTTTCTAAAATTATCTCTACAGATAATTTTTAAAAGCTTGAAACTGAATTTATTTATAAGTTTGTCATATTCAGAAAGAATATCAGCCTCCCTTGTTTTTACCAATTTATTCTAGCATTTCAACATTAATTTAAGTAAGAGTATCAAGAAAGTACTATAAAAAGAATATGAAATTATGTTTCCTCATTTTCTAAGATTTCATGTATCTGGATAAAATGTTTCCTTAAAAAGATAAACTAAGAGGAATCACTGAAAATGGATGAAGAGGCTGTGAAGTATTCCAGAAGAGTCTGCTTCCCCCAAAAAGAAAGGAATTAGTGACATCACCTTTAAGTCACATAAAAGATCCAAGAATCTTGGTGATATATGTATGCATTACAAGCACACATCACATATACACACCCAACACCTTTCTTGGCCTGTCAGGTACCTCTGTCCCTCAACCAAGTCGAATGTTCTTACTTCAGGCTTAGAGCGTTAGAAACATGAGAAATTCATGCCAGGACATACTATAGCTACTTTTACAGAGTTAATTACATTTTCACTATATTCAACATATCTGACAGGATAAAGCTCTAAAGACAGTTTGTTGTAAATGTGTCCTTTCCACTCAGGGCTTAAAGAAAATCAAGCTATTCTTATTTCAGAGATTTCCTATCTACTGTCATCTCACATCACGTCTCAGTGAAACGCTGTGAAAAGTGTTCTTGGAGTGTTATCAACTAAAAATTTTGCAACAAGTATGGCTTTTTGCACAGGATTTCACACCGAATAATATAGTAACATCTAGAGATTCCTAACCAAGTGAAAAAAAGAGAACATTTTAAAAGATCGTTTAAAAAGCATGACATATGCACAAGGGCTTCTCAAACAGAGCCCACAAACTTGTTTTCACCATTTTGCTTGCTCTGAACTATTGTTCTGGAGTATGGAACCCACAAATACAGATCTCCCAATGTTTTATATATTGAAAATATTCCTAAGGAGTATATCTCTCAATAAGAAGCCAGTATGTGGAAACGTTTAAAGAGAGAGAAAAATAAAATTCATATGATAACTAAAACAAGTCAAAATAAAATTAGTAGAAATGTCCTTTGGCAGAACCCAGAGAAAATAATCACTGGCTACCTTACCTTGCATTTTTCCATTAACATTTTCTAAAATACCAGAGAGCTGGCTGTCAAAGCTGTGCTGAAGACCACTTCTTTGCTTTTCAAGGTGACGTTGTTCCTCAGCAATAGAAGAGAGCATATGTGGTGGCTTTTGGTCATCAAGGGTCTGACTGGGCCACTGGGACATTATGGAACAGGAGTCCTTTTCAGGTTGGCTAAGTCTGGGGCTTGAACTTTGAGCAGAGTCCTGCAAATCACTATTACAACAGGAGAAATGATCCACTTCAAGAAACAAGGGATTTTCATCCTCTTGACGCCAATCATCGCCTTGTTCTTCATCTTCAAAGTAAGCTTCCTGAATCTGAATATCATCTAAGTCCTGGTCTAGCTTTTCACTTAATTTAGAGTCTTGCTTATTTAAGTTAACCAGCAAAGCAGATAACATATCTCCTGCTTGCTGGAGAGCTTCATAAACCCGAGATATCCAGGAAGAGAGAGGCTGGAAGAAGTTCTGACCATCCTGGGACGCCATGGCCAACACCATGGCCAGCTATCTGATGTCTACAAGTCCACTTGTTCAGTTCTTTCAGTACTCTGGACTTAATGTGAACTACAGAATAAGCATGATGACAAATTAAATTGGAGATCTCTTAATGGCTGTGAATAGTTCACTCTCAAAACTTCTCAGCTGAAACAGAGGAAAGAAATACTTACACCTATTAAAGTAACAACCTCAGACCCATTACCAGATAACCTATAATCAATGTCAAACAACATTGGGAGACAAAAAGAGATCATCATTGAAGTCTGAAAGTAGCCAAATAAAAATGACTGTGGAAATCTAAATGTAGATTATTTCAATGCCTATTCACCTACTCAGGCATGTGCAAAACTTCCATCAGCAGTAATGGGCTCTATTCATGTGGACTGAGAGAAGTCTATCCCCATAGACCATACTTAACAATGTGAAAAGGATAAATGAATCTTCATTAAGAGGCAGTTGGACATGACATTTCAAAATACAGGAAAGGTTGGATGCTTCATCTACGAACCTGCAGATCCCAGTGAGCAGGCTAATAAGCATCTCTGCTTCATGACACAAAGATTTATCCATTCAAAGGAGATGTGTGCCTGGAATTAAAAAGCTTTTAACAGATATTAAAGTAAGATTTTATATTTTTGTGCGATTTCTAGAAATCATTTATATTCTTGGGGAGCAAAAAACCACTGCAAAACAGAGTGGCAAGTGGAGTATGCAGCTTATTGGAGACATGATCCTCGCATCTGGTTGCCTTTGTCTGTGTTCCAGCCTCCCCAAGACATCCCTCTACAGCCTGAAAGATTCCTGAGAGACCTTCCTTCCCACAAGATTCACAACCTGAAGGAGGGGGCTATAAGGACATCAACATAGCAACAGGACACAACGAAGATTCTAGAGCTAAACATCTATACTTTTATACACATGCATGCATACAAACATATACATAAATTCATATACATATGTATGTGTATTGTGTGTGTATATATATACACACATATATATGTATATGTGTGTGTATATATATATTGCACATATATATGTGTGTATATATATATATACACACATATATATGTGTGTGTATATACACATATATATACATATATATGTATATATATGTGTGTGTATATATATATATGTTATATATGTATATATATGTGTGTGAATATTTGTATATATCTTATTGCCCTAACAATGCTCATCAACAGCTCAGGATGAATGCTATAAATGATGGCAGAGCCTAAATTCACTGATTGTGCTTAACTACCCCATCTCTTCTATAGCAATAGTTTCCTTGTGACTCAGTCTACCAGCATTCCTGTATATTTCAGGCTTCTTGACCTCAGGCTACTGCAATTGATTGGATTGCCTACCTTCTCCTAAAATTTTCCTTCTAGCTTTTTTTTTTTTTTTTTATTTTTTGTAATAGCCATTCGTACATGCATTGATTCATCAATAAACAATACTCATCACCTGGGAGAGTTGATCCATCCAATAAGGCTCAACATTTTTGTATACAAAATATACATCTCCAGCCCTTAGCTCAATCCCTCTATACAGGTTTGTATCCCTGGTTATCTAAGCTAGTGGTTCACAAACTTTGTGGGAGAATAACCTGGTAATCTAATTTAAAAAAGAAAAGAGTCTCAGACTGGTTGAAGGAATACACCCTGGATCTTTTTATTTTTGTCAAGTTTCTCAGGTGACTCTGACAAACACCAAAGTTTGAGAGATGCTGATCTGAGGAAAGAGCTACACTTGGGGGTCTCACCAAAATCTCAAATTCAGCCGTCAAAACTAGCACATAACTTTTGCTACTATAAGGGTTCAACACCCTAGACTCACAACTGTGACTTTCTCTCTTCACCTCTGCTCCCTTACATTCCTTACATTCCAAGTTCTGCTAGCTTTAGGTCTATGAAGACTCTTCCATTATGTTTGTAGAGTGATCACTTTTCCTACACTCTAATCTTCCCAGATATTACATACCTAGTTGGTTTCCGTCTCAAATCTTCTCCAGCCTCAATCCATCCCTTGAGGTTTGCTCACCATAACCTGACCTTCAGTCAGGTGTATTGTCTGTCTCCTCCCCTAGAATAGATATTCCTAGAGGGCAGGGACTGTAGGTTTTATTCCCTAGCTTATCCACAATGTCTAGAAGTGAGCTAAGTATGTAGTCAATTCTCAAGAAATGAACGAATGAGTGCTATTCAATATTGTGCCTAGAACAGTGTGTAGCATAAAGTGTGTACTCAAATTCACTAAATTGATGAATAGACCTCAGAATTGTTGAAAACATCTTAACATCACCACACAAATCCCCTGCAGGGTATTATAAAAGGGTTCTTTCAGCATTTCTTCCACTCCATTTCACCACCCACACAGTTTTTGTTTGTTTTTCCTCCACAAATATTGTGCCTCAGTTGTGCTTCAGATGATCACAGACCTAGAAATTTTCCTGAGAAATCACTGGGTTTAGCTTCTAACACTGTCTTTCAGTACTTGAAACGTTTTAAGACGGAGATTGCATATCTTCCTTAATAATCCTTTCTATTGTTTTATTACACAGAGAAAACTTTATTTTCATATTCAATCCAAAATCTTTTAAGCCAGGGTTTTCTCATCCAATCTTTGAACTAGTAACAGCCTCTGTTCTTTTTTTTTTTTCCCACAAAATAGGTTTATTTTAGAAATTTTAGGGAAAAAAGATAAGCAAAAATAAAAGAGGTAATAAGGCATAGTCTCCATCACCCAAAGATAACCAGCCTTTTATTCTACGTCCATAGGATAATTTTTTATACATATAATTCATTGTCAAGTTAGCTTATATACAGAGTATACAATGTGCTCTTAATTTCAGCATAGATTCCCATGAATCATTACTTACATACAACACCCAGTGCTCATCAAAATAAGTACCCCCTCAATGCCCATCACCCATTTTCCCCTCACCCCTGCTCCCCCCCCCCCCCCCATCAACCCTCAGTTTTTTCTTTGTATTTAAGAGTCTCTTATGGTTTGGCTCCCTCTCAATTTCTAACTACTTTTTTCCTTCCCTTCCCCCATGGTCTTCTGTGAAGTTTCTCAAATTCCACATGAGTGCGAACCATCCATGTTGTTGCAAATGTAACAGCCCATGTTCTGGGTCTCATATCTCTTTCTTTTGTAATCTCTATCAAAGCCTCTAGGCAATTTTTCTAAAAAAAATAAAGCTTATATCACTCCCCTAGTTTAAAAGGAAAATCAAAAAGGGGCGCCTGGGTGGCGCAGTCGGTTAAGCGTCTGACTTCAGCCAGGTCACGATCTCGCGGTCCGTGAGTTCGAGCCCCGTGTCAGGCTCTGGGCTGATGGCTCGGAGCCTGGAGCCTGTTTCTGATTCTGTGTCTCCCTCTCTTTCTGCCCCTCCCCCGTTCATGCTCTGTCTCTCTCTGTCCCAAAAATAAATAAAAAACGTTGAAAAAATTTTTTTTTAAAAATAAAAAAAAAAAAAAAGGAAAATCAAAAAAGAAACCCTACTGAGGTTTTCCTATTACTTATAGTGCAGAATTTGAGCATTGGCAGCCCATCTGTCAAAATCACCAAACTCTGTGTTTATTGATGCAGAGTTCTTTAAAAATTAATTTTGATGCCTCCAATTCACTACAGTCCTCATCTCTCCCTGTTATATGTACCTACTTGCTTTATTCATTTTTCTGTAGCCTGCCTGACCCCCTGGAAGCATCTGAATTTTTAAGTCCTACCCTATAGGATAAAGTTCACATTCTTTACTATGGCATACAAGAGAAGAGATGCTCAAAAAATGAACAATCAGGGGTGCCTGGGAGACTCAGTCAGTTAAGCATCTGACTCTTGATTTCAGTTCAGGTCATGATCTCATGGGTTCGTGAGTTGGAGCACTGGGTAGGGCTCCGAGCTGGGTGTAAGCCTGCTTAAGATCCTCCCTCCCTCCCTCCTTTCCTCCCTCCCTCCCTCCCTTTCTCTTTCTCTCTCTCCCTCTCTCTCTTCCTGGCTCACATGCATGCTCTCTCGTATCCAAAATTAAAAAAAAAAAAAAAAGAAGAAGAAGAAGAACAATCAGGACTACCTAACTAACCTTAGTAACTGGAGGGGTCCTAGAGACCTCCTGTAAGTTGCCAACTCTTTAACTGATGAATCACTGGATGTGAGGACTTCTGGGAGGTGGAGTCTCAGATCAGTGGCTATTTATCAACCAGTTTGGAAGTATTTCAATTGCTTCACAACTCACAAAGCCATCCCTCTTGTCCTGACAGAATGTCTAGCTCTGTATGAGCTGTTCCCAATAACACTGCCCCACAGTGATAACTTGGCTATTCTTCACCACCCCTCATTGTAAAGTCCTATGTTCTAGTCACACTAACACACTAAGCATTTGTCATAGTAACTGTGCTCTTCCCTGACTTCTGTTTGCTCTGCCCAGATGCCTTCTCTCCCTGGCCTGCCTGGTAGATACTTACTCATTCTTTACAATGAAACTCCTATTGCATATGTCAACACTTCTACAGTCAAAGGTGTGGCCTCAGAGTACTTTAAATGTGTCTCTATGATGTAAGTTTTCACTGGATATGGTAATTATTTGTCAATCTTCCTCTTCCAATGGACACTATTTAGAACTAATAATTCTAGGACCCACACAGGGTAAGGGCTCTTTATCTAATGTTTGCTATGTGAATGAATGAATGAATGAATGAATGAATGTTACTAATGAACAATTTTCTTCATCTATAAAGTGGAGTTAACTCACTAGATAACCCTTAATAGTTCCTTTCTGCTTTGAAACCCAAGAATTTACCAGTGTGGGCCAAAAAGCATTATAATATTGAGCCTGGATATATTCAGCATTAAGTTGCCTTTTCAAAGATTGGTTCTGTACCTTTGTCAATAACCACTGTCAGATGATTTTGGAGCAATTAGAAAGGGGCCAAATATCCAATATCCATCTATATATTAAACAGTGTCCAATTGTTATATTCTACAATACTAAAAAAGAAAGGGCACCTAAAGCTGGAACATGAAAAATTACCTACTTAGCAACACTGGAGACATTTCATTTTATACTAAAGCAGTATAAAGCCAAAAGAACTAAGTGCTAGCAGAGTAACCAGGGAAATATCTTTGTTTCTTGGGTAAATCTCAACTAGCTTGGTAGAGCACACCAAAGGTAATAGCAGATGTATACCTCGTATCCTAGTTCTTCAGGAACTTTCTTACAGCTGAAAAGACAAACTGGCATGTGGTGTCACAATAATTATTTTTAAACACATAGGAAAAGTAGTAAAGAAAAGACAGTCCAGGTCCTTGGATTAGAAGGAAAAATACAGATAAAGTCTGTGGTATCTGAGAAGGCTCACCATTCAAATTGAAAGTTCATGATACTTCATTATTCCAAGTATTAAAAAAAAAAGGTGTGTGTGTGTGTGTGTGTGTGTGTGTGTGTGTGTAACATAAAAGCTCCTACCATAAACATAATCAAGGAAAGTTTACAGCTTCTCAAAATACTCAGAATAAACTGGCAATCTAATAAAGAATTAGTTAACAACCAACTCACAGGAATAAAAGGTCCAGCATAGGGAATATAGTCAATGATATTGCAATAGCATTTTATGGTGACAGATAGTAGCTACACTTGTTGTGAGCATAGCATAATGTATAGAGAAACTGAATCATTATGTTATACACCTGAAACTAATGTAACATTATGTGTCAACTCTACTCAAAAAAAATTTTTTTAAAGAATTGGTAACAACCAATAAATAAAAGTGAAAGGAAAACGATCGATATATTCCTAGGGCTACATTACATTTCTTTAAATAGCATTTTAATTAGAATTTTTCTCTATTAATTTTAATTATAAAAGTGTTTAATTAAGGTCATTTTAAACATAGGAAGTAACTAAACAGTAAACATTAAAGAGTTGTTTCTGTAGGGGGGAAAACTATCAAATTCCTGAGTCATATGCTTTGTCATGTATTTTGACCATCCTCACCAAGGGTAATTGTGAGCAGAAAAGGAGTGGTTCCATACCCAGAATAATAATGCTCACGGTCCTTTAAAGGCTGTTAGTTAAATCTTTCTGACCCCATTTTCTATCTAATGACAGATGTTTGGAGGGAGGGAGGAAAGCTATCACCTAAGAAGAAATACTGGCTTCTGGGAGATATGCCTTAAAAATGGATGTTATTTTGGTGAAAGATAAAGTGGAAGTCTGTATGAGTGTGTGATTTTTAAAGGATTATGAGCTCCTGGAGAGAGTCAAACACATTCTGGGAGAAAAGAAAATGTTTCCAATAATATGGTCCCCAGGTAACCTAGCCCCAAATCAAAATCTTATACAAGTTCATCTACTGAAGTGTGTTAATGTTTCGCCATTTTTAATGGAGAAATCACCTTGGAAAGTCTACTCTTCTTATTTTCTACCAAGATCAGTAGGGCAGTCATAAATAAAAGTCAAGAGTACTGGAATGGTGAAACAGATGAAGGGGATTAAGAGGTACAAACTTCGAATTATAAAATGAGTAAGTCACAAGGATGAAAAGTACAAGTTAGGGAATATAATCAATAATAAATCAATAATACTGTAATAATGCTGTATGGTGACAGATGGCATCTACACCGACCAAGGTAAGCACTAGATAATGTAAGAATTGTCAAATCACTATGTCGTATTAATATACACTGAAATTAATATAACACTGTATGCCAAATATACTTCAATAATAAAAAAAAATTTTTTTTAAATACTGGGTTTATTCAAAGTGGCTTCTCACAGCCATCAGTTAACTTCCTTGTGTCAACTATTAAATGTGGGTTATTTATTATTGACTTCTTAGAGTGGTCATGAGGCTAATTAAGTCTATAATTTTTATGACAATATGAGCAAGAAAACTTATAAACATGAATAATATATGGAGTCAAAATAAGAACTATAAAATGGGCTGTAATCCATCTTTAAATGAGTCAAAAGAGACTACAGGTGTTTTCTGTTAAGAGAAAATTTGTTATGTGGGTAGGAATATGTTTTCTGTTAAGAGAAAATTTGTTATGTGGGTAGAGATGAAATAACTTTTACAGCATTTGTCCAAAATGTTTTCTAAATGCTGGAATCTTAAATATAAAAATGGACTACTGAGGATTATTTATGTAAACAATATGGATATAATACATCCATATTTTTATTACTGGGGCATGTGCAATACAACAGACCCTTTGCCATTGGGCTTTGGTAGGGGACAATTAGCTTAAAGCTAAATGTGAAATTGCCCTATAATCAAAATATACTTTCATCAGTAGATATAGAGAAAAATGAGATTGCATGAATAAAAGCAATAGCAATGGCTTTGAAATCACACAAAACAAGGCTCAGTGTTGGATAATCTCTCAGTTACACCATGGCATGGGGCAAAACATGTTAACAGGGTGCACCTGTGTCTTCCTCTGCACTATGGGGAGCACAACCCCGTTTTGAAATTCACTGTGGAAATGAAATTACACAACAGTTCTAAAGCACCTACAACAGAGTCTAGTACACAACAGGCACTTCATATCAGTTATTCATGACTAAACCCAAATCTGTGACATTTTAGTATATGTGCTGCTGAAGCGAGCACTAAATCTATTATATTTTAAAAGGTAAAAACATATTAAACTCTTGTAATCCTTTCCCTAATACGCCAAGACCCCAGAAACACATTTGCCAAGAACCTTACAACATGCAATGTTTTCTGACAACTTCTATGAATAAAAACTTTTTGTGAAAGATACTAGCTTTCCTTTATAGTTGAAAAAACTGAGGCTTAGAAAGGGCAAGTGATTTGCCTCAAGGTTCATGCTTATAATAAAGAATGGAACTAGCATTCCAATTCTCCTTTGAATTCCAAATTCCTTCTTTAACCACTACTCCAAATCTTCATAAAATGTCAATAAGAAACCTTCAAAATAAAACATGTAAAGGTACTTTCCTCATAAGTGGCCAATGTGAGTTCAAATTCAGGTTTGTTTGACTCCAAAGTCTATTCTCATGTTGTTTCCACTCCACCTTTCCTACCTATTTCACTAATGAAACCTTTAAAAATTAAAATTATTCAGATTACTTTTCCAAAGTAAGTATAATAAAGGTTTTAAAAATTTCTAAACTACTGCTTAAGTTGAGGAAAACTTACTTTTTTTATTTTTTAAATGTTTTTATTTATTTTTGAGACAGACAGAGAGAGAGAGAGAGAGAGAGAGAGAGAGAGAGAGAATATGGCATGGGAGGGATAGAGACAGAGAGAGACACAGAATCTGAAGCAGGCTCCAGGCTCTGAGCTGTTAGCACAGAGCCTGACGCAGGGCTTGAATTCGTGAACCACGAGATCGTGACCTGAGCAGACGTTGGACACCTAAACGACTGAGCAACCCAGGCACCCCTGAGGAAAACTTATTTTTAAATATATTTTTCAAACTATCCAACAGACAGCTTTGTGTTTGAGCATAAATAATGATATCAAAAAGATCTTAAAAAGATGATCTTGGCTCAACAAGAGTTTTAAATTGCTCAATGTTTTTGCTATTGTAACAAATAGCACCTTTAAGTATTCTCTAAATTTCATAAGCCCATTGAATATTTTGGACCATCTATTATATCCATAGAATGGCCTCCATGATTTTTTAAGAAACATATCTGATTATGTCATTCCATGTTTGAAATGACTTACAATTACTTCTTATTGCTTCAAAGTCCAAAATTTTCCACAAGACTTAGAAGGCCATACATGATTTGATCCCTTCTTTGACCACTCTTTTTGCTCTCTGTTCTTCAGTATCTAACCTCCTCCCTTCAGCATCTTACTTCAACAGGCTCCTCCCACTAGCTAAGACTGTGCTCCTCCCTCCAGGCTTCCTTCCCTTGTCCCCCAAAGTCCATCCATCCACTTTCAGGGCTCAGCCTGATAACCAGCATCCCATAATCCAGCCTCAGTTATGTCCCCCTGAAACAGTCTGTTTTATTCATTGATTGATTGATTGTGCAGGGGAGAGGTGCAGCAGGAGAGAGAGAGAAAATCTTAAGCAGGTTCCATGCTCATCACAGAGCCTGACACGAGGCTGGATCCCATAACCTTGGGATCATGACCTGAGCTGAAATCATGAGTCAGACATTCAACCAACTGAGCTACCCAGGCACCCCTAAAATAGTCTCTCTTAACACCTCTGATTCCTTCTTATTAACACTTGTTGTATTACAATTATAACTTATTTTTTTAATTCCCCCACCCACCTCGCCTCTGGTGACCATCAGTTTGTTCTCTATAGTTAAAAGTCTGTTGCTTGGTTTGTCCCTCTCTATCTCCCTTTTTCCCCTTTTGCTTGTTTTGTTTCTTAAATTCCACATATAAATTAGATCATATGGTATTTGTCTTTCTCTGAATAACTTACTTCTCTTAATCTCTACCTCTACCATATTGTTGCAAGATTTCATTCCTTTTTATGGCTGAATAATCTTCCTTTCATTCATTCATTTATATATATTACATATTATATGTTATATGTTATATATTATATATATGCCACATCTTCTTTATTCATCAGTCGATGAACACTTGGGCTGCTTCCAGTTTGGCTATTGTAAATAATGATGCAATAAACATAGGGGTCATGTATCCCCTCGAATTAGCAGAGTAAATACTCAGTAATGCAATTCTTGGATTATAGGATAGTTCTATTTTTAACTTTTTGAGGAACCTCCATACTGTTTTCTGCAGTGGCTGCAGAATTTGCATTCCCACGATGGTGCAAAAGGGTTCCTTTTTCTCCACATTCTCACCAACACTTATTGTTTCTTGTGTGTGTGTGTTTTTGTTTTTTGTTTTTTTTTTTTTTTTTTTTGCCATTCTGGCAGGTATGAAGTGACATCTTATTGCAGTTTTGATTTTCATTTCCCTGATGATGAGTGATGTTGATCACCTTTCCATGTGTCTATTGGCTGTCTGCATATCTTTAGAGAAATGTCTGTTCATATCTTCTGCCCTTTTTGTTTAATGTTTATTTATTTATATTTGAGAGAGAGAAAGTGCACACATGCATGCATGAGCAGGGGAGAAGCAAGAAAGAGAGGGAGAAAAAGAATCCCAAACAGTCTCCACACTGTCAGCACATAGAGGCTGACACATGGCTTGATCTCACAAACTGTGAGATCATGACCTGAGCCTAAATCAAGAGCCAGATGTTTAACTGACTGAGCCACCCAGGTACCCCATTCTACCCATTCCTTGATTGGATTATTTGTTTATTGGGTACGGAGTTGTATCAAGTCTTTATATATTTTGGATACTAACCCTCTACTAGATATAGAATTTGCAAATATCTACTCACATTCTATAGGTTGCTGTTGGCTGGTTCCTTTGCTGTGCAGAAGCTTTTTATTTTGATGTGGTCCCAACAGTTTATTTTTACTTTTATTTCCCTTGCTGCAGGAGACATACCTAGGAAAATGTTGCTATGGCCAACGTCAGAGAGATTACTGCCTGTGTTCTCTTCAAGGATTTTTATGGTTTCAGGTCTCACATTTAGGTCATTAATCTGTTTTGAGTTTATTTTTGTGTATGGTGAAAGAATGTGGTCCAGTTTCATTCTTTTGCATGTAGCTGTCCAGTTTCCCCACACCATTTGCTAAAAAGACTGTCTTTTTCCCATTGTACATCCATTCTTCCTTTGATGAAGATTAATTGACCATATGATCGATGGTTTATTTCTGGGTTTTCTGTTCTATTCTCTTGATCGATGTGTCTATTTTTATGCCAGTACCATACTGTATTAATTACTACCATTTTGTAATAGAACTTGAAATCTGGAATTGTGATACTTCAGTTTTGTTTTTCTTTTTCAAGATTGCTTTGGCTATTCTTTTGTAGTTCCATACAAATTTTAGGATTGTTTCTTCTAGTTCCGTGAAAAAGATGGTGTTAGTATTTTGATAGGGATTACACTAAATCCATATATTGCTTTGAGTAGTATATATATTTTAGCAATATTTTTTCTTCCAACCCATGAGTGCAGAATGTCTTTCTTTTTTTTTTTTTTTTGGCATCATCTTGAATTTCTTTCATCCATATTTTATAGTTTTCAGAGTACAGGTCTTTCATCTCTTTGGTTAAGTTTATTCATAGATATTTTATTGTTTTGGTGTTATTGTAAATGGGATTGTTTTCTTCATTTCACTTTCTGCTGCTTCATTATTAGTGTATATGAATGCAACCAATTTCTGTACAATGATTTTGTATCCTGAAACTTTACTAAATTCATTTTTCAGTTCCAGTCTTTTGGTGGAGACTTTAAGGTTTATAATTGTAGCTTATTGATAACTTATGTAATTATTTCTTTTAACATCTGTCTTCCCCATGAAATTAGAAGCTCCATGAGATCAGGTAGCAGGTTAAGTTTTGCCTTTGCCTGTTTTCAGCATCTAGTTGAGTGACTACCATATAACAGGCAATCAATAGATGTAAATATCAGAATACGCTTTTTGCAGAATCTCAGAAGGGTCTCTAACCACAACTCCCAACTGTTACTGCTATGATCAGCACAGATTGGTGACGTTATTCCATCTCTGAAAGACACCCTGAAACCAACAATTATACCTTTTAATTTTGATCCCACTATATTTGTGATGAAGGAAAGATGAATCATATCTAAGAAAACTTTCATATAGAGCCAGAAAACCATTCCAGAACAAATTATTAATCTATTATATTATACACATTTCTGCTAGGTCTTAGGACATGGCCTCATATTATTATTTATATTGGCCCCCTTCTGTCTATGAATGAACATATCAATAGTCTTGAGTTGTAATTCATAACCTAAATCAATGCTAACAAGTGTTCAGTATTTTTCCTTATGTTTTCCCTTTTCATTTGTTTACATAACCTTCAAAGTAAGTAGGTAGTAAAATTGTTCATTACAAAAATGACTACGGCCACACATTGTATCTCCTTCATTAGTGGTTATCAAAACAAGGTCTCCTGGGGTCCTTGATGACTGGGCTGTTAGAATAGTAATGCTAATAACACAACAATGTCAATACTTCTGTGTCTGACAAACATTAATAATCAGTTCCCCCTGGGAGCCCATCAAAAGCAGCACATTTAATGGGATGTTTGTGATTGCAAACACAAGTAGGTTAGGGGGGTGGTACACAATGTCTCTCAGGTCTGCCTGGCCGAAGTGGCCCCAATCAAAGAACATTTGAAAACATTCCTTTCACATTTCCCTTCCCACTGGCAGGGAATTTCATATAAGAACTGGAAAGCACTGTTTTCCCAGCATAATAGTGGATCCAAATGTTCTTAACTAGTTCTACATACACGTGTGATCTATTTTATAGCATTATATATAGTTGCACAGATTGTATTTCTTCAGTTAAACCAAAATGCTAGTTATATTTCTATTACACCAACAATGCCTTTTACTTTTTTCTTCTCTTTCTCTTTCAATCCTTCCAATTTCTCACTAAAAGATATGAAAGCTTGCTTGCTGAGGATTAGCAAATACTCCCGCAGTCTTCTGTTAGCACAGTTCAGTCCAATGAGGATTTACTACCATCACCCATTATGAATGAGAGTCTACTTTCTAGTAATGAAATACTAACATTTCATTCCAAAAAGCATACTAGTATAAATATGAGTCCTACAATAGAGCAGCTAATGAAAAAAAAAAAACTCCAACTGATATGGAAAATGACATTTCACATTGGGATCCCATTTCTAAACACAGTGCCACACAAAATACACATTTTGGTTAGTTTTAGGTTCTTTGGAGGAAATTCTAAATGGAACTCTTGCCCTAAGATGTTCTTCAAACTAATACCAACTTAGGTCTTTGACACAAAGCCAACCCATGAGAAAAATAACAAATTTTTAAAGGTCTGACATCTTTCCAATATAGAATGATGAGCTACTGAGTACAGCTTTGTAAGCATTACTTCTTTAGGGGCAGAAAAGTGATGGAGTGAATTGGGGAGATTTAAAAAAAAAAAAAAAAGCTTTATTTTTTAAAAGAGCTTTCTGTCAAGGAGTCCAGGTAAGACATTGAGAATTTCACTATACTTTCTGTAATGTGCCTTATAATGCCATGATTTATTTTTTGTTTAAAAATAATTTTAAAATAATACACATTCAGATGCCTTAAAGGTAAGGTTTTCTCCAACACCCTGTCTTGCAATAAGTGACTCACACTTTTGTGGAATGACAACTGTAAATTACCATTCTATAGCCATTGCTCACCGGGGAAAAACAAAAAAGAAAAATTTTCAAGCAGATAGTAATTTCATTCTATATCACTGGCATTAATTGTTCCTAAGTATTGAGAACTGTTTTGAAGACCCGGAGTATAGAAACTAAGAAAATAAGATTCAAAACATTTCTGGAATTCCTAATTTCACACACTTCAAATAATAGCTGTCACCTTGTTGTTAAACCTCATTCAGCCAGCCCAGAATAACATAGACTTGCAATTATTATGAGAGCTTTTATGAATAAAGCATTTGCTCCATTTAAGAGTTTAGAGGAATGCAGATATTTTTATGGAAATGTGTAAGTACAGACATGCCCTTTCTTTTACTTTAATCTGTCAGGCTAAGAAAAACGGTGATATTTTAAAGCTGTTACTCCAATAACTAGTTTAAAACTGATTACTCAAATAGCTAGTTAAGCATAAAAAAGGATAGACACCCACTTTACTGCAGAAAACGATCTATACTACTAACTATTCTATGCAAACAATCCTTTCTTCTTGCCACCCACCCATCAACTAAATTTTTCTTTTAACTAAGGCATATATCTTCTTAAAGTATAACGAGCATGGCTGTCTTGCTGACAAGAAAAGCACAAAAACCTACAAAAATCTGGTAAATATCACTTTTTACCACCTTTGGTATCCTCCAGACACTCTGTAGACCTGGAAGATATCACAAAGAGAACTGTTGTTAATTATGCCATTTGCTAGCATGTGTAAATGCACAAGCTTTAAACTTGCAAGCAATCTCTTGATCTATAAGTGAAACTAACAGGTTCATTTCCACCGCATCAAAGTCTCTCAAAGCTATCCATAAAGTTGGTGAATTGGTTTCAGTATCTCCATTAAAGTATGTGTGTTTAAGGCTTCCTCATATAATCTTGAGGGTCTGTGCTGAAGGAGAGGAAGAAGACCTTCAATCCACCAAGCAATAAACACTTACTTCTGTATAGATGGTATACTATGTAGATTGCCAAGGTTTACAGAGGTCTACCTAGAACTCTGTCATAAAATCCCATTCTATGACTATTTCAAATGCAAAAAGGCCCCAAAGTTTCTGCCCATATATGTTATATCACTGACATTAATTGCTCCTAAGTGTACACACACACACACACACACACACACACACACACACAACTTCCATATGTTACAGAGTCATTGGTAAAGTGAAAAATCATGAAAGAAATTTTCTACAGCTTCTGAGATAGTGATGTGTGTTTAGGGAGCTCTCAAACTTAGGTGTTAAACATTTTCACAGCACACTTACAGAGAGCTTCAGCTTTGTTTTTATTAATATCCTAGCATCACAGAGGAAGCTCAAATGCCACAAGAATCTGTTTCTAAGGTAACTCATTATACACCCTTATATAAATAGCTCAAAAAGCAGAGCTCCTCATATTCCAACTGTAAATGTACCCAGATTTGTCAAAGGTCTTCTGAACCTTTAATCTAATATCTCCCATCTCCAGCAATCAGCTAGCATGTAACATGTTCATTTGCTGGGTCAGATTCTTGAGCAGAGGATAATAACCCATAATCTAACTTGCAAGAAAACAAATAGTAAAGGCTGAGAGATTTTAAAGGAACAACTTTATTCCCACTATTTCCCAAGGAAAATAAGGAAATAGAGACAATAGGGTATAATTTAGAAATGAGTGGTCTGTGTTAGTAATTGTTGAAGCTGAGTGATTGGTATATGGGGGTTCATTATACAATTCTCTCTCTACTTTCTTGTAAGTATTTCAATAATAAAAATTTTTAAAAAGTGAAGCTCTCTTCTCAACCTCTTTACCATAATACATTGAAGGAAACAAGAGAACGCAGATGTTAAGTAAGTGCCTGTGATGGTTAATATTATGTGTCAACTTGACTGAGCCATGGTGCCTAGGTATTTGATCAAACATTACTCTGGATATTTCTGTGAGGGTGTTTTCTGTGGATGAGATTAATGTTTAAATTGGTAGGCTTTGTGTAAAGCAGAATGCCCTCCATAATGTGGGTGAGCCTAATCCAATCAATTGAGGACCTTAACAGAACAAAGATTCACCTCCCAAGAGCAAGAAGGAATTCGGACAGCAGAAAACCTTTGGACTTCAACTACAACATCAGCTCCTCCTTGGGTTTCTAGCCTATCAGCCCACCCTGTAGATTTTGGACTTGCCAGCCTCTATAATTGCATAAACTAATTCCTTAAAATAAACTAACTCTCTCTCTCTCTCTCTCTCTCTCTCTCTCTCTCTCAGTCTCTCTCAGTCTCTCTCCCTCTCTCCATCTCTCCACCTCCACAGACATACAGATGGAGATCTATATTTCTCTCCATTATATAAATATTTATTTATATTTATATTAACAATTTAGATATAGGCATAGTTATAGGTGAAGACAGATATAGAGATAAATTTAGATAAAGGGCAGGATAACTAAAAAGTCTGTAGCAGCTATAGGAGCTGTATTAATAAGGGTTCTCCAGAGAAACAGACCCAATAATAATGTGGTGTGGTGTGGTATGGTGTGTGTTTCTCTCTCTACCCAGCAATGAGCAAGATGTGTTCAACCCCTTCTAGAGTAAATCTCCCCACCTTAACAATTATTATTTTAGTCCCCAATAGTATTTGTAACAATCTACATTTTGTCTCTTTACTCTCAGTTTTTTGTCCTTCTTCATACAAAAATTTAATTAATTAATTTCCAAGAGAGTAGGGACTATATCTTTCTCTTTCACCATTTTATTTCTAGCACTTAGCACACTGTAGCATAACACAGATTCCTTACAAATAGTACTGAATGGATGAATGAAATTCTCAAACCAGTAAATTCTCAACTGAATTCCTTGGAATTTGCATCCACCAAACAAGGTGCAATTAGTCATACTTTGATAGGTCCATGAAGAAATATTCTCAATTAAAATAAGTCAATAAAACAAGTACCTAGACAACACAATGACACATGCCATGACTTGTCTTAGTGTTGAAACCTTTACAGCGCCTTAATTCTCAATTTTTCATCTCATGTATTACGTTGAATGATATGAAACTGCCAACCTAAAAAAATAGTAATTTCATAGAGTTCAACCTAATATAACACATAGTTAGAGAAATGCATATTCTACACAAATTAAGGCCTTAAAATCAGAAGAGAGATTACTATTCAATTTACATATAGTAAAAGATATGAATCTTTTACTCTAGGTGCTACACTTCAAGCTGGGTCTCGTTTTGCATATTCTTCACTGGGGAAGTGACATCAGAAGTATAGAGGGGCTATTCCATTTATTCCACTCTGAAATCCCACATTTGAGAGCGAAAATGGGGAGAGATGGAGGGTAGTTCTACATATTATTTAATCCATAATTCTAAAACATATTATTGTGTAATCCCAAAGTTGGCAAATTGTATAAAAAGCCTTTCAATGGCACTTATAGTTTTCAATTATCCTATTAGAAAGAAATGAAAAAGAAAATATTGAACTTCTTCAAAATTCCAAATTATTTGATCCATTTACAATTCATCTAAGTAGTCTGAGCCTAAAACCAATGCACAGATCTATAGGTGAAGAAACCTAAATTCTGGGTACAGGTAAAATAATGCACAGTGCTAAAGATGGCATCTAAAACCTTTCAGTAGAGTATGGACCAGGCTGTGTTTACAGTATCCTTTAAAAAACCCCACCCTTTTCTGCCTATAATTAATTTATCAATCGTACTAAACATAATGTACAAAGAAGTTGATGCTAGTTACTTACAACTGTAAGATGTGCACATGGCTAAATGTCTCTCTCACCTCAAGGAGTCAAAAATAAAAAGTGAAACCATTCATATCTGCTGGTGAGTACTCTTTATATTTTTATTTCTTTTTATCTACTTTTCATTTCTCTTTACTATTTGGGCATAAAAGGAAAATGAAATATTATCAAAATCATTCAGAAAATGCTGGAAGTTTTATCAATGAAACAGCCAAACTCTTCTGTTTGGGTCAAATTCACTAAAAAATTATAAAACTTGCAGAATCTTGAATATGAATTGAAATTGATTATAATTTGGAAACTCTGAATAATCTTATAAAGTAGGTACTTTTTCTAAATATCTTATTTTTTTTAATGTTTATTCATTTTAGCCAAAGTATGGAAAGAGCCTAAATGTCTATCAACTGATGAATGGATAAAGAGAGAGAGAGAGAGAGAGAGAGAGAGAGAGAGAGAGAGACAGCCAAAGGGGGGGAGGAGCAGACAGAGAAGGAGACACAGAATCTGAAACAGGCTCCAGGTTCTGAGCTGTCAGCACAGAGCCCCTGAGGCAGGGCCTGAACTCACAAACCACAAGATCATGACCTGAGCCAAAGTTGGACACTTAAACAACTGAGCTACCCAGGCATCTGTCTTATTTTTTTAATCTACATACAGAAGTAAACTGCTGGTTGTGTCATGGTATTCATGGAGCTTTGGAAAGGGAAGCTATCATAAAGGAAAAAGCTTTCTTAATGACCAAGTTAGAACTGTTTCGATACCTTGGGGGCAGAAGGACGGGTGTATTTGGCCAGTGTTAATACTCTGCTCAGGTTGAAGAGGTTGTTGCCTGCTTTCTCCTCCAAGGTGTTGATGGTTTCCTGTCTCACATTTAGCTCTTTCATCCATTTTGGGTTTATTTTTGTGTATGGTGTAAGACAGTGGTCTAGTTTCATTCTTCTGCATGTTGCTGTCCAGTTCTCCCAGCACCATTTGCTAGAGAAATTGTCTTTTTTCCATTGGATGCTCTTTCCTGCTTTGTCAAAGATTAGTTGGCCATACATTTGTGGGTGACCTCAGCTGCAGCAATTTCTTACTCGACACATCTCCAAAGGCAAGGGAATTAAAAGCAAAATGAACTATTGGGACCTCATCAAATAAAAAGCTTCTGCACTGCAAAGGAAACAATCAACAAAACTAAAAGGCAACCGATGGAATGGGAAAAGATATTTGCAAATGATATAGCGGATAAAGGGCTAGTATCCAAAAATCTATAAAGGACTTACCAAACTCAACACCCAAAAAAACAAATAATCCATTGAAGAAACGGGCAGGAAGATATGAATAACCACTTTTCCAAAGAAGACATCCAGATGGCCAACTGCCACATGAAAAGATGTTTAACATCACTCATCATCAGGGAAATACAAATCAAAGCTACACTGAGATACCACCTCACACCTGTCAGAGGGACTAAAATGAACAAATCAGGAAACTACAGATGCTAGCGAGGATGTGGAGAAATGAGAACCCTCTTGCACTGCTGGTGGGAATGCAAACTGGTGCAGCCTCTCCGGAAAACAGTGTGGAGGTTCCTCAAAAAATTAAAATTAGAACTACCATATGACCCAGCAATAGCACTGCTAGGGATATAGGAGTGCTGATTTATAGGGGCACATGTACCCCAATATTTACAGCAGCACTTTCAACAATAGCCAAAGTATGGAAAGAGCCTAAATGTCTATCAACTGATGAATGGATAAAGAAGATGTGGTTTATATATACAGTGGAATACTACTTGGCAATGAGAAAGAATGAAATCATGCCATTTGCAGCAATGTGGATGGAAATGGAAGGTATTATGCTGAGTGAAATAAGTCAGAGAATGACAAATATCATATATTTTCACTCATATGTGGATCTTGAGAAACTTGAGAAGGGAAGGGAAAAAAATAGTTAACAAACAGAGAGGGAGGGAGGCAAACCATAAAGACTGTTAAATACAGAGAACATGAGTATTGAGGGCACCTGTTGGGATGAGCACTGGGTGTTGTATGGAAACCAATTTGACAATAAATTTCATAATTAAAATAAATTAAAATAAATAAATACAGAGAACAAAATGAGGGAGGATGGGGGGGTAGGGGAGAGGGGGAAACGGGTGGTGGGGATGAGGAGGACACTTGTTGGATGAGCACTGGGTGTTGTATGTAAGCCAGTTTCACAATAAATTATATTAATATACAAAAAAACCACTCTGCTCACATACTATCCTTCCTGACCTGAAAGAGGAAGTTAGCCATAAGCCTACCCTGCATCCATCAATGGTACTCCACCCTGCCTGCACTTTTAGGTCACCTAGTATTCTTTTTAAAGCTATATAGTTTGTTCTGCCACTGCCACTGTTGCTCTCTATTATGATTTAATTAGTTTGCAGTAGGATTTGGGTTTTGATTTGTTTTGTTTTTTTAAGTTTTCCAGGATTGAGACCCAGTGTAGTTCAAATGGGCTTTCAGTTGGAAAGCACCCTGATGGATATCACAATCCATTTCATAAACACTTGATAAGCTTTTGTTATATCTCTTTGTAAGAATCATTCTAACCCCAGATGGGACATGTGGAATATCACTGAGGAAAATGGAGAAAAGAGAATCCTGCATTCAATTCTTTATCAACTCTCATAATCTGGAATGGTTAAAAACCATTTCCAGGTGATGCTTCCACATCCTCCCCCCTTGTAGCGGCTGAACGGTGTCCCCCACAAAAAAGATATGCCCATGTCCTAATCCTTGGAACCCACAAATGTTGGGAGGGTCTTTGCAGATGTAGTTAATGATCTTTAGATGAGATATTCCTATATTATCAGGATAAAACCTAAATCCAATAACAAATGAAACAGCAGAGACACAAACAGGAGAAAGCAATGTGAAGATGGAGAAGGAGGTTGGAGCTAGGAGAGTATGGACCTGCTGACACCCTGATTTTAAAATTTTGGTCTCCAGAATGGTACCAAAAATAAATTCATGTTGTTATAAGACACCAAGTTCGTGACATTTTGTATGGCAGCCACAAGAAACCAAAACCTCCTTTCCCTTATTTTTTTCACATCCCAGAAGTTCAAAAGCATGAAATAATGGACTGAATTGGGAAGATTAGGTGGGTGGAAAAAAGTAAGGTCTGGGCCTCCAGCATAAGGTGCTCTTGAACAAGAGTCCCAGCTCTGCCACTTAATAGCTTGGGGAGGAAAAATGTCTCTCTGAACTTCAGTTTCTTCATCAACAAAATGGAGATAATAAGATCTGTTTATTGAATTGTAGACTGAGAAAGTTGTACTTGAACGTATTCTGACCTAAATAACCTAAATGCAGAAATGAGATAAGAAATATTTGACAACAGCAGCCATCACATCTCAAGCAGAAGGAAATGGCATAGCTGGGAGGCCCCTGTTGGGCCAGAAGCTAACCATTTAGCTTCAGATAAAGAGGTGAGGGTGGTCTTGGGGAGGAACCAGTCAACTGGGCCTTCTTCTCAGCTGGCAGGGAGAAATTGCCACATTTGAACCACCTTGCTTCTGAGCTCCCGCTGATACTCAGCTTTACTGCTGAGCACTAGGTGAGCACCAGCTTTGCCTAAATGTACAGAAGCTTGTCTTCATGTTGTCTCACTGCACTCCTGTCTCTCTGTGCACCTCCCCCCCACCCCATGTTCAGTGTCAAGAAACAAAACTTCAGGTTGGCCACTGAAAGTAATTCAGTCAACTTCATTTTGGATAAGTACCCAGTGTTTGGGATTTCCACTCCCACCTTCTTTTTCCAATATATCAGGGAGCATAGGTGTAAGCTTATTTACCATGATGTGCCATTCCCCGCCCTGGCTCACCTGACTTCCAGAGGAATTGGCTTCTATCCCTATAGCTTTCCCTGTGACGTTTTCACATCTGCAGTACTTCCTGGTGATAATTTCAGGCAACATGAACTAAAAAATTTGTAAGACCCAATGCAAAGTGAGAACACAAAAACCTTGGCTTACAAATCATTAAGAATTTTTAAACGGCAATATCAGAGCATTAAACCAAGCACAGAATTCCTTCTAGGCATGGGTGCATGCCCATGAAGCAGGCCCTGATTGCAGGAGGCTCCAGGTAGCTCACCCCCAGCCTCTAATACAGTCCTGCCTCACCCCAAGTTGCAACAGTTCCCTGCTAGGCTAATGGATTCTCATCCCTCTGCTATCTTCTCCTACCCACAGGGCCATGCACAAATTTCTAAATCCCATGCTGTGAAATGCTCACTTGAGGAACTACCTGGGAGTCTTCTTAAGTTCTTTCTCCTTCCAGTCGCACCACTATGCTTTACCTGTTGCAGCCGCCCTTGGCCCACATGGGACACATGTGAGGCAGTCTCCTACCACAGTTCTAAATGGGAAACACAAGGCACGCTGCTTTCTGCCTCCTCCTCAGGCCATGTTGGATTCTAATCTCACCTCAAGTACTCCAACACCCACATCCACCACCCTTCTCAGGGTCCATACAATGTCTCAAGCCCTCTGTCTCTCTTTCCCTGCCATCTTTCCAAGCCATGAGCTGGGATTAACTCTCCACATAGCATATCCTCTATCCCTTCTTACATTGTGCCTCTTAAACTAAAGCTCTTTGCTCCAACTTTCTTTTTTTAAATGTTTATTTTTTATTTTATTTTTTAAATTTACATCCAAGTTAGTTAGCATATAGTGCAACAATGATTTCAGGAGTAGATTCCTTAATGCCCCTTACCCATTTAGCCCATTCCCCCTCCCAAAACCCCTCCAGTAACCCTCTGTTTGTTCTTTGCTCCAACTTCTAAATGGTGCCTTTGATCTATAAAGAAACAAAAAAACAAAATTCCTCTCTCCCTTTCTCTCTTGCAAGGCCAGGCTTCTTTAAAAACTATTATCTCAGTATTGGAATTTTATTTTTAATCAAGTTTTTATCTCAAAGCTGGACAATGCCTCTTTTGTTCCAACTAGCATCCACCCTTTCCCCAAACAACACACATCCTTTGTATAAAGAAAAGTAATGCATGTAACATACTTAGCAGGTGCATGGCAATATTAATGCTAAGTAAATGATAGCTATTAATTATCACTGTCTAATTATTACTACTCTCTGTGTTATTAGGAAGAAACAGTTAACAGTTTCTTTCTCCTGATACCTAAATCCAGATAGAACCATAGGTATAAATTTCTTTGAAATTGAAAACGTTATAGCCTAAAAGAAAGCATTTTTGTCAGGTAAGTTATTGTGCATGATGGTTTCAGAAAATAGATTGTCAGTCCTGCCTCCATGATATTACCACACAAATGAAAATAATTATTTTATTTTTCAGAACTTTATGTATATTAGAATACAATGAGTAGGTTGCAGATATTCAGCCATTTTTTGATCCATAAAAATGGCAATTTCATATGGTTCAATCTAAGAGTGGGATGCTCTAGTTGATTTTTAATCATTTTTATTAGGTCTCATCCATTCATAGACTGAGACCAAGAGAAGAAATTGCTATAGTAACCCTAAGAATTTGTCAGGACTGCACAATAGAAATTGCGAGAAACCTAGTCCAGACTCATCAATTTGAAAATGAAGATTTAAGGCCCAGAGAGGTGAAGCGAGATTCCCAAAATATCACAGCTAATTAGGACGAAACTAAGCTCTGGCTGCCTTTACTGTGCATCTTTCCACCACATCAGGCTGCCTTCCTTACTTCTTTACATTTGTCAAATTATGTTAAGAATATCCCAATTTCACTGAGAAAGCAGTGCTCTGAGGATGATAATTAAGGCAAATATCAATGCTAAATAAAATCTGGGCTAGAACTACATTTTTCAAAAAGACTTTTGATCAGTGATAATTAGACTTTTTTATTGATAATTAAACTTTTAAAGGGAGAAATGTCATAATGAAGGTGTATGGTTCTTAGACATAATTTGGAGAGTCTCCTAATTAAACTATTTTTAAAGCTCCCTTTTTATGAACCCACTCTGAGTTTGAGACATGGATTTCTCAGCGTTTCTTCAGCTGACAGCTCCTAGTTCATGCTTTATTGTTATTGTTTCAACATTATCTTCAAACTTCAACTTATTTGCAAGTATAATTCATAATTGTCTCTAAAATACTCAGATAACATGTCAAACAGGACAAAAATCTTAAATAGCTCTAACCTTAGTTCTTTGTACCCATTATAGTTTGCAAAGGAGAAAACCTCACCAATTTTAATCTCCCAGTTTAAGCGATGAATGTGATGTGTTTGTGGGTGATGTCATTCCTAGATGCCATTACTGTGATTCGTATTTTGCTAACACTGCACAGCTATGGTTCTACTAGGACTTTCACCATAGGCACCATGCTGGTACCTTTACAAAAGTAATTCATTTATCTGGATCAACCCTATAGAACATTTATTGATTATGCCAATATAGAGATGAGGAAATTGAAGTTTTTTTTGTTTTGTTTTGCTTTCACATTGTGCTAATCTCTAACAATTTTTAAAAAATTTTTTTTCAATATATGAAGTTTATTGTCAAATTGGTTTCCATACAACACCCAGTGCTCATCCCAAAAGGTGCCCTCCTCAATACCCATCACACACCCTCCCCTCCCTCCCACCCCCCATCAATCCTCAGTTTGTTCTCAGTTTTTTTTTTTTTTCAACGTTTTTTATTTATTTTTGGGACAGAGAGAGACAGAGCATGAACGGGGGAGGGGCAGAGAGAGAGGGAGACACAGAATCGGAAACAGGCTCCAGGCTCCGAGCCATCAGCCCAGAGCCCGATGTGGGGCTCGACCTCACGGACTGCGAGATCGTGACCTGGCTGAAGTCGGACGCTTAACCGACTGCGCCACCCAGGCGCCCCTGTTCTCAGTTTTTAAGAGTCTCTTATGCCTTGGCTCTCTTCCACTCTAACCTCTTTTTTTTTTCCTTCCCCTCCCCCATGGGTTTCTGTTAACTTTCTCAGGATCCACATAAGAGTGAAACCATATGGTATCTGTCATTCTCTGTATGGCTTATTTCACTTAGCATCACACTCTCCAGTTCCATCCATGTTGCTACAAAGGGCCATATTTCATTCTTTCTCATTGCCACGTAGTACTCCACTGTGTATATAGACCACAATTTTTTATCCATTCATCAGTTGATGGACATTTCGGTTCTTTCATAATTGGGCTATTGTTGAGAGTGCTGCTATAAACATTGGGGTACAAGTGCCCCTATGCGTCAGTACTCCTGTATCCCTTGGGTAAATTCCTAGCAGTGCTATTGCTGGGTGATAGGGTAGGTCTATTTCTAATTTTTTGAGGAACCTCCACACTGTATGAGGAAATTGAAGTTTAGAATGGTTCCAGGGGTGACGTGGTAGCTCAGTTGGTTAAGTGTCCAACTCTGGATTTCAGCTCAGGTCATGATCTCTTGGTTGGTGGGACTGAGCCCCCTATTGGGATCTGCACTGATGGGAGATTTCTTGGATTCTCTCTCTCTCTTTCTTTCTTCCCCTCCCCTGCTTGCATGTGCGCTTTCTCTCTTTCTCTCAAAAGAAATAAATTTGGGGCACCTGGGTGGGTGAATCAGTTGAACTTCCGACATTGGCTCAGGTCATGGTCTCATGGTTTGTGAATTTGAGCCCGACATTGGGCTCTCTGCTGTCAGCATAGAGCCCGCTTCAGACCCTCTACTCCCCCCCCACCCCTCCCCAGCTCATTCTTTTTTTTTCTCTCTCTTTCTCTCTCAAAGTAAATAAGCATTTAAAAATAAAATAAATTTGAAAAGAAAAAAAAAAAGAATGGCTCCATAATTCGCCAGGTCACACAACTAGTGGCCACCAGCTGTTTAAGGGGAAAGGTAGAATCACTATGAATCTTACCTCCATACCACCCCATGACCAAGTAGAAGTCTATTTATCTTATACATCTATGCCCTAGCTGGGATAGTAGTGGTTAAACCATTTGTGAGTCCCAGATTTCACCTGACAAACTCTATTTAAAATATTTCATTCTATTTTCAGAAGATGAGTCAGATGTCCCAAGTGGTATTCAAAAAATAAGGCTACAACAGCAGCAATGCCAAACAGATTTCCAGATCTGCAATTTACACCCCCGACGTTATCTCCTATGATTATAAAAATACGTGCACACACTCTTTGATACTCTTCCCTTCAAAAGTGGAGCATGATTTCCCTTCCCTTGAGTGCAGACTCTAAGCACAAAGTAGTAAATCACTAGCATATGGTGGAAGTGACAATGTAGGACTTCCCAGACTCAGTCCTAAAAGGAACTGTGCTTCTTTCTTGCTCCCTTCTCTTGGATCTCCTACTCAGGGAAGCCAGCTGCCATGTCATAAATATAGTCCAATTGCCCTGTGGAGGGTTTCATGTGGATAGAAACTGGGCCCTCCTGCCATCCTGGAAGCAAGTCCATCAGCCTTAGTCACGCCTTTACATGACCGCAGCTGACATTCTAACAGCAGCCTCATGAGAGACCCTGATCTATAACTATCCACTAAACCAATCTCAAATTTGTGAACTTCAGAAACTGCATAATAATAAATATTTATTGTTTTAGGTGCTCATACTTTGGGATATTTATTATGAAGCAGTAGATAGTTAATACACATTTATCTCTGAATATGCCTTTTCTTAGACCAATAAGGCTGAACCACGGCTGCAAAAGCTGCCATATCAATAAGTTGAGTATATTCCTTGGTCCACGCTCCCTTCACACATGCCCGGGAGGTAGGAGTGTGTGTTTCTCAAGGCCTTGTCCCTGCTCAAAAAAATAAGATTGTTCCTCCCTCAGTGACATCATGCCCCATATGGGTCATGGGAGGAAGTGAAAATTAGACTGATTTACAAAAAAAGAAAAAAGAAAAAAAAGAAAGAGGGAGAGAGAGAGCAAAGTTGTTACCTGTAAGATAAGAGCATTATCTTTAAATGTCTGGCTTCTGTGTGATGATAACCGTCACTCTGTGGTAACCTCCTGTTACCTGAAGTTCTACACTTCAGCAATTGAAAATAAAATATGTCCTTTAAGAACAGGAAGCCAATTATTTCTTTAAGTATGTTATTTTCCTCCAGCAAATTGAAGGCTGTTAGTAGATGTACTAGATTCGGTGAGCTTAAGGAGTAAAAACCACCTTTGGAAAAGTGTTGCCATATGGGGTGGGAAATGGTACTGAGCAACAAAAGTCAAAAACATCCAACTGAACTGAAAGGTCAACACTGTTCCAATATAATGAGACTAAAACATATCAAGGCTCTTGTCAGTGAAAAACTATTTTTTGGTCAAGCATTAGTCAGAGGGAAACTCAACACAAACATCTAAAAAGCTAAGATGACAGGAAGTGGTGGTCAGCCTTTTCCCATCTACTCTTCAAACATGAAGGAGGGCATTACTTTCATAAGACTAATGTATTTTTTTAGTAATATCCATTCATCATGTCTACCACAGCAGTGGCCAAACAGCTCACATGTGATTTCTTAATGGGGCCTATCCTGGAAACAGTGACATTCCCCCCACCGACCCAAACCACAGCAAGTCGTCAAGCTCGAGAGAATGTGAAATATCATCCTTACCCAGTCCCTCACGGATCCCAATCTTGTCTTTAGAGTGCTTCCTTTTCCCTCGTTGTTCCAGGCACGGAAGTCCTATTTTTTCTAAATATATCTTCTTATTGATGAAGAGGAAGAGGACAACCAGAAGAACAATAAAGACGCCAACTGCAGATAAGAAGCCAATGGCTTCAGGAGGAACTGGCAAAAGAACACAAAAGAAAAAAAATCATCACTATTAAAGTAAACCAACTTTTAGTTCTATCAACTGATTAAGGTTTATGTTTGTTAATTAGAGTGGCAAATACTCTACAAGTCTTCACACTTGCTGGCATCCCCAGGACTGGGTACAGAGAAAGGGAAAAGACTGTTGTCTGGTACATCCTGCTAGGCTGGCTTTTCAGATGACAGACCTGTATACTTTTGCACATGTGCTCTCTTCCATCTGGAATAGAACTCCTCTTGCTCCTATCCTCAGACTAATATTCAGTTTCAAACACACAAACTGTAAGAGAGACATCTGTCAAATGGGTTGAGTTGGAAATGGTTGATCAGTGTTATAAAAGCAAGTCCCTTAAAAACACAGCTGCCTAAAGCTTAAAAAATAATCACTTGAGACAAACTTTCAGACATCTGCATTTATCAATATTCGCAACTAGAGAAAAAGTCATTTCCTGGATATATTTTTACAAATCCAACTATGTAATATGATGATTATCATCATCAATGGTGACAAGAAAATTCCTCATCCATGCCATCCATGTAAGAAATTAGAAGTATATTTTGACTGCTAATATTTTAGAATTCTAAAAACTTAAATTCCATCTTCTGCCTTCTCCTCCTCCTCATCAAAATATCCTGAGTGTTACTTAACTTTGGTTAAGTGCTACCCAGTATACCTTAAAGAATCCCAACCTTTGAGTTCAGCTCTGAGGTGCATATAGCAGGGAGACCAGAACTAATTCAGGATTGAGGAAAGACTCCTCTAAAGAAATGACATTTGAGCCAAGACTTCTCTCGGTAAAGAAATCCAGAAATCAACTGGTATTAAGGAATTAATTACAGAGCAGGTGTCAATAAGAGTTATTCAAGGGAGTTGGGTATCTGTGAAAGCTTATGAAAATGAGTCTCCTAAAAGCAGCTTTAATCCCTGGGCGGGTTTAATCTGTAGACTAATAATATGAAGGGATGATATTTACCTCACCCTACCATCCAGAAAAACAGAGAAAGGATGATTCAAACTAGGTCCGATGCCATGAAAAGATCAAGAAAATAAGTGGTACTGCCTCACTGAACTGACCTAGTGGCAAGCCGACGAAAGAACAAAACAAAAAATGGCAGGCAAGATAATAGCTTGGTAGTCTGCAAAATGATAGTGTCTGCAATCAAAGCCAGCACATAACATGAGGAAAGTATGCACATATTCATCGTCTCCCCTCTCTTCAGAGGCAGCATAGGTGGTAGTGCTTAGTGGTGTGGGTTCTGTAGTTATGCTGCCTGTGAGGAAATCACACTCTACCACAAGTGGCCTTGGGCAAATTATTTAACCTCTCTGTGCTTCAGTTTCCTAAGCAATAAAAGGAGATAATAAATACAGCTATATCAAGGATTAAATGTGGTAACCCATGGAAAGTAATCAGCGTGGCACCTGACACGTAGTGAGTTCTCAAACAGGAGCAACCATCTTCCCCAACATCACCACCTTCATCTTTACAGAGCTGTTAATATATCTAGGAGCAGTGATTTGAAAAGAGATATGCACCTCTATGCTTATTGCAGCATTATTTACAATAGCCAAGATATGGAAGCAACCTAACTGTCCATCAATACATAAATGGATAAAGAGAATATGGTGTACATACACAATGGAACATTACTCAGCCATAAAAAAGAATGAGGCCCTGTCATTTAGAACAACATGGATGGACCAAGAGGGTAGTATGCTAAGTAAAGTAAGTCAGACTGAGAAAGACAAATACCATATGATTTCACTTAGGTATGGAATCTACAAAAAAAAAAAAAAAAAAAAGCAGAAACAAACTCATAAATACAAAGGATTGATAGGTACCAGATGGGAGGGGCTGGGCAAAATGGGTGAAAGGCAGAGAGGGATACAGGTTTCCAGCTATGGAGTGTATAAATCATGGGGATGAAAGGTACAGGCTAAGGAATATATTCAGTGGTATTATAATAGCATTGTATGGTGACAGATGGTAGCTACACTTGTGGTGAGTATGACATAATGTATAAACTTGTCGAATCTCTATGCTGTACACCTGAAACTAATGTAACATTTGCATTAACTAAACTTTAATTTAAAAAAATATATCTAGGAGCAGTCAAATATGGAATGCATGTATTGCTTTGTGTGCAGTCTGTTCTCTGGACCCCATCTCTCTCCCTTTCGTCAAAACAATTATCCCTATATTTTTGCCCCTCGCTTCTGTATTTTCAGCTACTTCCCCTTGTATATACAACATCTTTCTCACCTGCATTAAAAATGCATCAATGCGCCTGAGTGGCTTAGTCCGTTAAGCATCCTATTCTTGATTTTGGCTCAGGTCATGATCTCACTGTTTGTGAGTTTGAGCCCTACATCAGGCTCTGTGCTGAGAGTGTGGAGCCTGCTTGGGATTCTAGGTCTCTGCCCCTCCCCTGCTCACATGCACCTATGCTTTCTCTCTCTCAAAAATAGGATAAACATTTTTTTAGTGCATCAAGTATCTCCCAACCTTTAAAAACCTCTCTTCACCATGTGCTCCTCAACCACAGCCCTCTCGCTTTTCCCCTCTACAACCATCTTCTGAGTATTTCTTGTACTGTTCTCCATTTTCTTACCTCTGAAACCACTTGCATCCTTTACACAGTCCCCCATTGATCTCCATGGACCAAGAATTACCCTCTCAAATCCCTTCACACAGTAGCCAGGGAAATCCTCCTGAAATGTAAGTCTAATTTCTTCACCTGCCCTCCTAAAACCTTCTATAGTTGGTTAAATTGTGGCCCCCAAAAGATACATCCACCCCAAATTTCAGAATGTGACCTAATTTGAAACAAAGGTCTTTGCAGATGTATTTAGGATAGGATCTTGAGATGAGATCATGCTGGATAAGGATAGGCTGTAAATTCAATGTAAGTGTCCCTACAAAAGACTGACTAGGAAAAGACAGAGGGAAGAAAGCCATGTGAACACAGGGGCAGAGACTGGAGTCATGAAACCTCTAGATTAGCAATACCAAGGTTTCCAGCAGCTATCAGAGGCTAGGGCAGAGTCAGGGAACAGATTCTCCCCCAGAGATTCCAGAGAAACCAACCCTGCTGACAACTGGATTTTGGACTTCTGGCATCAAAAACTTAGAGATCATAAATTGCTGTTGTTTTAAGCCATAAATTTTCTGGTAATATGTCATGGGACTGCCAGGAAACTAATATACCCTCCAATGGCTTCCCATTACCCAAAGCACAAAATTTGAATTTATTGCCTTGGTTTATGAGTCCATTTATGACATAGCTACTGATTTCAGCCTTTATCACTCATCACTCCCCAACATCAAACTTTTTATTGCCAGTGTATTCATCTATATCTGGTCTCCCAAACCTAGCTCACCTTCAGACCTTTGGATAGGCTATTTCAACTGTGTGGGACAAATGCTTACCTCTCTTCTGGCTAATTCTGATACTGCACTTCTTCTGAAACCCTTTCTTGTTCCTCTTAACCAGGCTAGATGCTTCTACTGTGTGTTCCCACCCACTGCACCCCTAAAAGCTTTTCAACAGTTTTCAAGTAAGACATAACTTCATAAGAATAAGGGCTATGCTTTAATTACTCATTGCACTCTCAGCAGCTAACATAGGTTAGGTACTCAATAAATATTTAATACCTGAATAAATGTTGAACTCATCTGTGTTCAGTACATTGATGAATATACCTATCAATAAAAACTTCTGGAAAGTAAAGATATACCTCAAGTGGGTCAGCACCACTAAACACAGAACATGATTTACATAACATTCAGCCTTAGGAAAAAAGAGAGTTCATCTATCATTCATAAGCAGAAACATTTGTACCCAAAGTCATTCATTAATAAAACTAAATCTTTATTTTTGAAAAAGGTATATTTTTCCATTAGAAAGCAACATGAGGTTCATTACATAAAATCTGCAAAATACAGAAAAAATTAAGAAAACCATTATTAAGATTTTCTGTACTTCCTTCCAGTCATTTTGACTACTGGGAAAATACTAAGTTGTCTGTATTGATTTTACCTTCTTGGTTCATAAAATATTTTTATTAGATAAAATTTCTATTATTTTTAGAGATATTAAAGAAAAAACAATTCATTCATGTAGTAGAAAATGTTGATAATAATGGGAGATGTAAAAAATGGTCATTTTGAATCTTACCACTCATCACTGACAGCATTTTGGATTTTTCTTACAAATTTTTTCTTAACTATTTTTACCACCACTGAAATACCACACCACATGCTGATATTAATGCATTTAATATAAAAACACTCACATATTCCAAAACGGAAAAAAACATGAAGAGATTATTCAATATAATCTCCAAAGATGCAAAAGAAGGGGGAATAACACTCTTGTGTTCTTCAAAATAACGGTTTTTTGGAGATGAAAATATTTTTGTTAGTAATAATACTTGTGACAATGAGCTAACTATGAAAATTCTAAGGTAGGTGTCAGTATTTTTTTTCCTAAAAACTGTTTAGACATTGTTCCATTATCTTTTTAAATTTTTTTAATGTTTATTTATTTTTGAGAGAGAGACAGAGAGAGAGAGAGAGAGAGAGACAGAGCGTGAGCAGGGGAGGGGCAGAGAGAGAGGGAGACAGAATCTGAAGCAGGCTCCAGGCTCCGAGCTGTCAGCACAGAGCCCGACGTGGGGCTCAAACTTGCAGACTGTGAGATCATGACCTGAGCCGAAGTCAGACGCTTAACCAACTGAGCCACCCAGACGCCCCTGCTCCATTATCTTTTAATCTTTAATGTTTACGAATAAGTAGGATGCTGCAGCTTACTTTTTGTTACTTTTTGTATGAGCAACAGAGTGTTTTGGTCGAAAAGTTTCTAGAAACTTTTAACGCAAAAATTTTACCAGAATATGCTTTTTTGTGTATATCTTTTGTTGATTTTTTTTTTTCCTGGAACCAGCTTTTCCACCAAAATATCTATGGCTTTTGTAAAGCTTAGGAGAGTTTTCTTCAATTATGTCTTTGGTAATTTCTTCTGTTCCGATTGTTCTTGTTTCTATATTAAACTGGGTATTTCTTTGGCTACCAACTTTAATGTTTTCTTCCTCTTTGTTTTTTTTCTCCTGCATTCTGATAGATCTTCCTAAATATAGGCTACTCATTTTTACTCAAGTAAATAGGTGAAAGTTTGCTCTTAACCACTATACTATACTCACTACTGTTAACTCTGAATATTTGAGTCAGTGGCAGATGAGGGGAAGAAACCGTCTTTTCCCCTCCTTTCAAGTTGAATGGTGGAGAACACTAGGAATAAGCACAAATGTAGCTAAAGCAGAGAGAAAGCTTAGTTTGGCAAATTTGGTTATTTCAACAGAGTTCATGCTCCTCCCAGAATCTAGCAATTCTAATTTCACTTTTTCTATGTGTTTATGGGTGATCAGTGGGAAGGCTGAACAGGTGCATGAGGGGCTGCTAGCCAAATGCTATGTTAAACTGTAGGTTAGCTTATGTGCTTTCTACATAAGTAGGGAATCATAGCAATAGCTAAGAAGTTGGCAGTGACCCCAGTCTTGTAAGAGTTGCTTCACCAGAGTTGCACACAAACTGTCCTTTTAAAAAGTGGTTTAAAATTCTAATCATAATCTAGCAATTCCACTTCTAGGTATATAACCAAGAGAATTGAAAATATATGCTCACACAAAAACATATTCATGAATGTTCATAACATTATTCATAATAGCCAAAAAGTAGAAATGGCCCAAATGTCCATCAACTGATAAATACACAAAATGTGATAGAGCCATACAATTAAATATTCTACAATAAAAAATGAACTATTGATAGATGCTGCAACATAGATGAACACTGAAAACATCATGCTAATTGAAAGAAGTCAGATACAAAAGGCCACATATTCCATGAGTCCATTAAATGAAATGTCCAGAATAGGTAAATCCACAGAGACAGAAGGAAGTATATTAGTTGTGACCAGGAGGTGAGGTGAGGGAGAATTGAGGGGTGACTACAAATGGGTAGGGGTTTTCTTTTTGAGGTAATGAAATTATTCTGTAATTGGATGGTGATAATGATTGTGCAACTTTGTGAATATACTAAAAACTACTGAATCCTCCACCTTAAAAGGGTGTGAATTTTATGGAATATGGATTTTATCTCAAAAAGTTTAAATTGCAAATATATCATTTTAATAAAGACTGGAAGGAAATATGAAAAAAATTATAATAATTTTATTTGATTTGGTTTGAAAGTGACTTTCTTCATGTTTAAACATTCTGTAATTTTATTCTTCGATATGTAGAATTAAAAATAAAGTTTCAATATTATAGGTTATGAGAACTGGAGTCAGCACAGTTCTACCCTCAATGTGTAACACTGAACACAGCAAGCCAACAGCTATATCAATATAAGCCAAGGAGGGCTTGATGCTACATTTGGATCTAAACAAAATTAGAGACTTTGGCAGGGAAGCTTGAAGTCATTTTGCATCCCATATATACAAATGCTATAGTGAAGAACAAGCATTACATGTATCATCTGCTATAGATGACAAGGGCACATATGTCAGGAAACTTAAGTGCCATCTGCAAAGTAACTCATCTAATTATTCCAGTAATTACTAAATTGGAAATCAGATGGCTATGAAGTTCGGTCACATAGTTTATATTGAAAACTTCCTTAAAGTTAGACATATCTCTCACATCCCACTGGATAGCCCCATCTGCTGATTTTCAAGCAATGGTTCAAGAAGAAGATAGATCATACAGTGACATAAATAGGGAAGTCTCTGCATGTCACACAGTCACTAGATGTTTTTAAATTTCATCCCATGGTTGTTGAAGAGGTTAAAAAAAGGCTAACCAGTTGCAGCCATTTGACTCACAAGAGCTAGAAATAAGAGAGGAAGCTGAAAGCTTATTTAACAAAATGGTAAGGAGGGGTTCAGAGTTAACTGAGCAATGACAATAGAAATCATTTAAAAATAAAGTTATAATTTCTCAGGAATAAACTCCCTTGGCATCAGTCTGAGAAACATGAGGAATCTCATTAAAAACATGAGGAAAGACTGAGATAAATCTTAAACTCTACTCACTTATACAACCTGACCATCTTTGAGTATCTATCAACCTAAAAATACTCTTTTCAGAGATATAATTTCAATTTCATTCATCCCTGTAAAAGGCAGCATGACTTTGAAATTGTTTTTATGATGTTCTCAAGCATGGTCATCATCCCTGGCTTGAGCCTAAACTTGTTCACCTTAGAATTCTGGGATTAACCTAATGTAAAGCATAGTGATTATAGACAATCAGTACTATTAATAAACTTCAAAGCTGCTAAGAGTCTAGATATTAATTGTTCCTATCACAAAAAAAATGATAACTATGTGACATAACAGGTGGGTCAGCCAACGGCACAGTGGTAATCATATCGCAACACATAAATGTATCAAATCAACATGTTATATACCTTAAACTTACACATTAGTATATGTCAATTATATCTCTATAAAAGTAAATTCAAAAGAGAATTCAGGATGCCTGAGCATATCTACATCCTTCTCCAGGCATCCATCCACCTGAAGACTTGAGAAGCCTCCCAAGAAAGACAAAGAACAAGGTCAGAGTAGAGGTAAACTGAGTACAGCACAGTTGTGTACCAGTAACATTGACCCAAGCCAGGATTCTAGGGCAAGGAGGTGACAATAAGAGCTATTGTGTTAGATATCAGCAGCTTTGCAAAACAAGGAGATGTTTTCAAAGGCAATTTTGGCACAATAAGAGTTGAGGGCTTTGACCTATAGTTTATGCTCAGACTTTCCTTGCAACTACCAAAAAGAAGGTAAGAAATGAAAAACTTTTAAGAGTTGGACACCAGTGTGCCAACTCCATATACAGCTACTTCAGTAAAAAATTTATTTATTTTTAAAAAATTTTTTAAGGTTTATTTATTTCTGAGAGAGAGAGAGAGAGAGAGAAAGTGTGAGCGGGGCATGTGCAGAGAGAGGGAGACACAGAATCCAAAGCAGGCTCCAGGCTCTAAGCTGTCAGCACACAGCCCTACATAGGGCTTGAACCCACAGACCATGAGATCATGACCTGAGCTGAAGTCGGACGCTCAACTGATTGAGCCATCCAGGTGCCCCTCAGTGCACAAATTTAAAATATCTGTACAATTAGACTCATTTGTATCATTACCTGTGTTTTTACAACCAACTACAAAATTAAATAAATTGCTTTTAAAAGTTAGCATAGAACAACTTAAACTGGGGCCTTTAATTTTCTTTTTTTCCTTTGGTAATGCTTCCACTACTAACAACAACAACAGAACGAAGTCTTTGATGCTTAGCATATTATTTTTCCAGTGTCTAAATTTAGGTCTAGTTATTATAACCTCAACAACCTTAATGGATAGTCAATCATTTTTCTAAAAATTTGTAGGACTATGAAATATAAAATATTTATAAAAATATTTAAAATATATATATTTAAAGAAAAATGGGTAGTTCCACTTAAATTTTCTTCCTGGTAATAGCTAACAAGGATATGTTAACTACATACTCAAACAAATTCTTTGGAAGGAAAAAAATAGACCTTTCAAAAAATGGCTTAATGAAACCTAAGTGAGATTTTAACATGTTCCAAAATAAAACATAGCAACATATGGAGTCACTAGCAACCAATCATTTTTCAAAACAGTCGAGAACACAGCATTTGGGGTATACATGGGGTGCTATCTTTAATATAATAATAAATGTGTGTTGAAATGTGTCCATCTCCTTCTGAGAATTACGTAACCTAACCTGTCTGCTTTACGTGCTTAAAATGTTAATTCTCCCGTAGCATTAACACACACACACACACACACACACACACACACACACACACACACACACACACTTCTAGAAGCCAAGAATTATCAGCAAGCTTGCTTTCCTTTCCCTTAATGCTCAGATGGTTAGCTCAGAAGCAGCATTTAATGAAGAAAGCAGATGACGTGCACCAATCGGTCCATGAAGGGAACCTTTGAGATTCTTTCCACTTGTCTGATTTTCCCTAAACACTTCAACTATTCTCCACTGTCTCCAACCTCTCCATTTTCCCACATCCTCCCAGATGAGGGAGAGGATTGAAAAAGAAGCAAAGGGAATTAGATAATGTTGATGGTTTAGAAGGTTACAGCCAACATTTTGGATTGTTGGGTTTTTAATGGCATGCTCATATTGCTGAACTTAACTGAGCAATATATGGGCATTGTACAATTTATATGTCATTCGCCAAATAAAATCAATCAGCACGGATATCGTTCATTATAACTTTAACACAATGGAATTTAATATAATTATATGATAAAATTAGGAACATATGTCCAATTAAAGCATGTCATGTTGAAACATCAGAGAAAATACATGTATATCATTTTGGTGGAATAGTTGTTGAATCAGTGAGGCAATTTAGCTTTCAAGTAAAAAGAGAATATTTCTATAAATGAGAGAAATTGAGAGACAAGTCTACTTCAGGCAGACAAAATATCAGAAGAAAGATAGCCAACTTTCTTCAAATCTCCAAAACAAATGCATTTGGAAAGCATTTGGAGTGAAATATAATTTTGATTTGTTTATAACTTCTTTATTTTCAACTCACAGAACACTGCCCACACAGTGAGACTGGAATTTTAACAAAATTGTTTTTTTACCAATCCAATACCCTCAAAAAAATTTTTCCCTGAAGTCTAGTACAGTTAAATATTTTTAAAGATTATTGTAAAGACTTCATTAAACTTCATAATATCTCTATAAAAGTAAATTTAAAAAAGAATTCAGGATTGCCTGAGCATGTCTACATCCTTCTCCAGGCATCCATCCACCTGAGGACTTGAAAGCCTCCCAGGAAAGACAGCAAACAAGGTCAGAGGTAAACTGAGTATAGCTTTTGACCCCAAAAAGTAGTATGCAGAGCTTTATGCTCAAGGACTAAGCAGCATATGAGAAATTCAGAAATAGGAAGAAGATTCAAGGGTCCTTTAAATGCCCAATTTCTCAAACAATGTATTTTTGTCTATCTATCCACAGAGATACAAGTTCACTTTGTTACTAAAAATTAGCTGAGAACACTGAAAATCTACTGACATTTCAGATAATATAACAGTAAAATCAATTATCTGGAATTAGTATCCCTGTCTAAAGTTCAGACCACATGCAACCACTTAGGTATCAACACTGAACAAAATTATCATTGTATTCAAATAAAATAGGTGCCTTTTACCTATTCTAGTTCCTCAGTAGAAAAATAGAAGTTTCTCTGGAATTAATTTCTGAATAGAACCCCTTTCCAAAACAGATGGGATTCTAATCAATTCTCATATTTCTCTACTAGAAGCATTTACTGGTTCTTTTTAATTACCAAAAAAAAAAAAAAGGAAAAAAGAAAAAAAAAGCACCAGCATAAATTGTCTGTTTTACTGTCTGTGCTAATTTCATTTCATTATATCCTTGGAGTAAGCTATTATTTTCCCACTGGTTCCCATGGCATTCTTCATTATCAGCTGCTAATTGTCTAGCATTCACATAGGACTGTGAACCAAGTAGGCTGCTGCGTGGGCTGAAGTTCCAGGGGAAGTTGAACAGCAAAAGGATTCTGCATCGTTATTATTGTGACACATTAGAAAGTTTCCACCCACTTACGTGCCCACATCACTCCACTGCATAGCGTCCCTACCCAGAAGGGCTGTGCATTGAAGCATGGGAGCCCATCTGCACTAGGCATTCCACTTGGTAATTATGGCACATCAAGGGAAGATTACATGGGGTCAAACTGTGGTAGGCATGAAAGAAAGCCAGAGGTCTGGCTCCACGTGGTAGGCATGTATATTGATCTTAAAACACAACTATGTCAGGTTCCTCTAAAAGGGTTCCTTTACTCTCAACCTTGAGTCTAAGTATCTGACTCATCCCAATTACTCCCTCAAACCTCTCCCTATTTACCCTTTCAAAATCAAGGCCAATTTAGAGGTTTAAACATTTTTTGAAAGATGCAAAAATGTCAGAGATTTTTAAGTAGGTTTTGAGACACACTGCTCCTTGACATTATTCCCAATGGAGGCTTGGATATCTGGAGCTAATTACACTTGACCTTATAAATTCAGAATGTGCCAAACAAAAGCTATTAGGAGAGTCAAAACAACATGCAACATTTTACACATTTGGGTCAAGAGGGATTTGTGAAAGTCTCTTAATTAGCAAAGCAAACAAGGACTGTAAAAGTGGGGCTTTGAGGCACAGAAGATAGTGCTTTTATTCCACTGCTTTGCAGGCACCATGTTGCAAAGTCTTGTGGAACAAAGCTCTGATTTCATAGCATGCTATGTGCTGATCACTATTGCCAGGAAATTGTGCCTCTTGAGACACCGGTCTCTCCACCAGTCACTTGCTCACCGGAAGAGCTACCCTAACCAGATCGGAGTCGCAGGGAGATAAATTTCTTTCATGCATTACTGAAGATCATCTGATGCTGTGAAACATGAAAAGAGGTAAGGTGATGTGTTCAAGCTGAGCTTCAATTATTGGTACATCCGAGTGAGACCACCACAGTCCAAATACTACTCCAGGGTTTAAGAATATGATATTTAGCATTTACCACAAGATGCTCAGAATCTTGAAGACTAGTTCACTGTAATTAAATCAGCCAGAGGCAAAATGCACGAAGGCAGAGTAGAAGCAAAAAAAAAGCTTTTGGCCCTGAGTTAGGAGGTTCAGATCCAGCGCTATACTACCTAACTCTATAACCCAGGATGATGTGAGGTCCTGAGGGCAGGACTGTGTGACATCTATGTGATTTTCTGTCAATAAGATATGTGATATATCAGGACACCATTTTTTTTATTATAATGGTTATTCCCAGCCCAGGAACTAGAACCAACTTTGTATCTATAGAACTACAATCAATCTTGGGTAGCTCAGTTGGTGGAGCAACCGACTCTTGATTTCAGCTCCGATCATGATCTCACAGTTTGTGAGATCGAACCCCACGTTGGGCTCTGTGTTAACAGCACAGAGCCTGCTTAGGATTCTCTCTCCTTCTCTCTCTGCCCCTCCCCCCACCTCAAGTGAAATAAACTTTAAAAAAAGGAATATAGTCAATCTTCTATTTGGTGTGGCTCCACTTAAAATGAAATTATAGGTCAAAGCGTTGCCTGCTGAGCAATGAAAAAAGAACATGCAAAATGGGGTTTTCCTGAAGTCTATTTCCACCCCCACCATGAGGTAAATTACTTAAGTACCTTCTCCCAAGGACACTCTTGCTCAGATCTCAGAATGGTCATTAAAAATCAGAATACCCAGGGGCGCCTGGGTGGCGCAGTCGGTTAAGTGTCCGACTTCAACCAGGTCACGATCTCACGGTCTGTGAGTTCGAGCCCCGCGTCGGGCTCTGGGCTGATGGCTCAGAGCCTGGAGCCTGTTTCCGATTCTGTGTCTCCCTCTCTCTCTGCCCCTCGCCCGTTCATGCTCTGTCTCTCTCTGTCCCCAAAATAAATAAACGTTGAAAAAAAAAAAATCAGAATACCCAGACCTCTGGGCAGAGTTAGAACCCACATCACACATCTTTATTCTTCAACTTTTCTTTCTACATGCCTAAATCATCACTAGAATTTTGATTTAGGATTCTCTTCTTATCACTTTACCTACTCTCTCAGAGTTCCACTTCTCTGCTCACCTCTCAGAGTTTTTTATTCTTTAAGATTCTGTGTTTGGGTCCCATTCCTACTTTAAAAGCATTCCTTCAGATATCTTGTGTATTCTCATGGCTGCAGCCGTCACTGAGGGTTACCAAGTATGTGCCTATAAGCTGAAACTCTAATCTGACACATATCTCTCTTCCAGGATGTCCTGTAGGAATTCCCAAAATTATCAAGCCTAGTATTTAACTCAGTATCCTTTTCTAAAGTCTTCTGAAACCTCTAAAGTCCTCACCATTCTATTCTTAAGGTAGTGCTTGAGTCAGACCCTTACTAGGCAGAACCTCTACAAAGATTCCAAATTGAATCTATTTTCCTTCTCCTTCCCTCCCTCCTTCCTTCCTTGTTTTTTGTTTTTTTTTTTAAGCCTAGTTCAAAATTTCAACTGTTTAATTTCTTAAAAATATAATTTGGGTCTCTGGTGAAGAGGACTTAGCTGGACTAAGTTACTTTAATAAACTTACAGGATAGTGTGGTTCAGACTGAGGTCATTTGATGAACATAGCTGAACACTGATTATTACACACACACACACACACACCTAGGCTGAATACTGCCAGATCCCTTCTCCCCCCCCCCCCCCACCAATGCCAACCCATTCTACTACCCCATAACAGGGTTAGCCATATGAACCACAGACCTACAGTCATGCATAAAAGATTCTAGGACTCTCCACCACCTCAGGATTAAAGTTCAAACTATTACCATAACATTTGAGACCCCTTCCAACTCAGCCCCAAACCACCTTTTTAGTCTACTACCCCATAACAGGGTTAGCCATATGAACCACAGACCTACAGTCATGTGTAAAAGATTCTAGGACTCTCCACCACCTCAAGATTAAAGTTCAAACTATTACCATAACATTTGAGACCCTTTCCAACTCAGCCCCAAACCACCATTTTAGTCTGGCTTATCAAGCACACCTCCCAGATACACCATGCTTGGCTTTACCAGATAGATATTCACTATTCTCTAAACTTGCATGTATTTTCAAACCTCTGCATGTTTCCTCCAGGTAATCCCTCTCCCTGGAATGACCTTTTCCAATAGGCAAAGTCCTGCTCGTCTTAAGGACCCACTGGAAAGACAACTCTTCTGCAAAGCCTATCCCTTTCTCACCAGGCAGGCTATATAACTGTGCACTTGGCACAGTGCTTGATCTTGATATCTAACTCATGTCTAACATCATTATTTGTTTAGTCTAGCTGTGATTTCCCCCTAGACTGTAAATTTACTGAAACTAGAGATGGTGTCTGCTTATTCATCTTTATATTCCTGATGCCTACTCATAATAGATCCATAATGCATGCTAACTTAATTAAATTAAAAAGTGTAACCTCCAAGATTATGTTTTATCTTAAATTACTGGTGGGTTCATTGCATATAAACGATAACTGAATTAGAGTATGGAATGAGGTTAGTCTCTGGAAGACTGCTTACAAAAACGAATCCTGTGCATGGTATATCCTATTAGCTCCAACAAGCTGCTATCATATTATGCTTTAGGCCCATCAGTGTTTCAGGGCCTGCAGAATCCTAGCAAATGTGCAGGCTGCAAAAATTATTATCTTAAAACTGTTGATTTAGAAATAACCCTGGAGGGCACTGATTCAACCCTTCATGTTACAAAAATAAAGGCTAAATTCCAAACAGGCCAAGATATCCACTCCAAACACCCAACAATATGGTGGCAGAGCTAAGACCAGAGCTCGGGATTTCCTGTGCGTTCTGACAGTTCTGATTTCACCTCTCTCTGCTGCTTCTCCTTGAAACCCTCTTACAGAATCACAGCATCTTTGCAGTAGTGCCCTTCTCCCCACCAAGAACCTCCTACATCTCACTCAGGGAAGGAATCCAGTATATACCAACTCTGATTGACAACCATCAGCATCTGCTTGAACACTGCTGATGGCCAGGAAGCTCACTACTTGGCCAAGAAACCCATTCCTTCTTTGTTCATATCTTCTAGGTAGACATTCTTCTTCACAGAGAAAGCCAGTATCAACCCTGGCAATGCTGAAGACAACACTTAGGCCTCCCAAACTTTTACTCTAACCTAATGAATTCTAAGTTTCTTCAACCATTCCTCAAAACATATAATTGTAACTCTGCAATTTTACTTGTTGCCCTCCTCCCCACAGAATGTGAGATGGCCCTATACAACTTTTGGTTTTGAAAAACAACAGAAATGAAGCTTTTAAAAAATTGTCCTTTGATGCCTCTGATTTTCTTTTTCAATACAAATTGTCATATCCTTCAGCTCTACACAATGTCTGAACAGTAATATGCAGGACCCATCAACAGAAAACATTACCTGAGAATGTTCTGATTTTGAACCAATTTATATTTTGTAGACTTGTAAGGAGGATAAACTATAAGCATTATGCAAATATATAGAAAAAAACTTTAGTCCCACAATATCCTGGAATATAAGCAAATCAAACCAAAACTTCTCAGAATGCATTAAAACATCTCAAGACATTCTCTCCTATTTTTCTCCTTTCAACTCCCATCCCAGGTTTAAGAAAGCATTCACTGAAATATCAATTCAAAACCAAAAAAATATTCTGTACATATCTTTGATAAGATTGCAACTACCTAAACTCCCACAGAGATTCTGTTTCAGAATCCTGCTGTGAGTACAAAAACAGAAGAGGAAATTTATCTCTCAGCTTATCTAACATCTCTCCCAGCTAAACTTTCATTATTTAAACCTAGTGGAGTCCCATTTTGATAACACCACTGAGATCGCCACTGAAGAGAGTAAAGATTGAATACAGCCTGTTCTCCCACACGTAAAACCAACCTGTTTACTGAGCACCCACTCATGACTGCATTGGATTCTGAACCCCAGGAAGTTTAATAAAGATTTTCAAGGAAGGCTTCACTCATGGAAAATGTATTTTACACAAAATGAGACTTGAAGAAGGGGATATAAAGATCAATTGTTGTAAAATGAGAAAAAATTTTAAAGGAGGTTGAGTGACTTAGCAAGAAACATTCCAATAACTTGCTTTTAAAACAGCCCATTTTCTATAAGCAATACTTTATCTTATTAACAGTTCTAAAATAAAAATAAGAGCAATATCTGAAATGTGTAATTTATATAATATGCCTTGTCAAACTACAGGAAGGTAGTGTGCTCTGGCCAATTTTTTGAACATCTTTAACATTGGTAAATAAATTAGTTTGATTGATGAGTAATATTTTTGTACATATGGCCAAAGAAGCCTTGCTTGGCAAAGGCAAGGAAACTCTTCTGCCCTTGGATGAATTTCATTTGGCTCCAGATATTTTCTGAAAGGCTTGTTGACTTGTATTTAGATATCATCTTTATGATAAATCATTTCAATTGTCCTGACTAGAAATTAAGGGCCTGCCCTACACCTCACTGAGATAGATGCATTAGCACTTGCTGTGGGGAAAGGGGCACATTTGTAGCCTTGGTAATGGGGCCCTCCTCTTGGGGGAGAGCTGGAGACTGGGAAGGAGGCACTGAATGAGCCACAGAGCTAAGAAGAAATAAAGGGAGATTCTGTTTAACTAGTTAAGATGGAAGCCACAGGCTGAGCAAGAGGTGCCGAGCAGGAGGCTCTACCCTGTGGAAGCAGGAGCATGCTGGAGGAAGGAAGAAAGATAAAGAACTTGTCACAAAGTCACTAGGGATTACAAAATCAATCTCGGATTTCAGGGAAGAACAAGGTTAAGAATGCAGAATTCAAAGATTAAAACGGTCACCCTTTGTCCAAGGCAATGAGTAATCTCAAGAGTGAAGACACTGGTGTATACCTGAATTAGTACTCATTTGTACATGAGTTTGTGCCTTGATGGTAAAGCTATGAATCTTGGAGCTCTTAAGGACCCTGTGATTATGGAGTGTCTCACTAGGGGCCCACTAGGGGCCACTTACTGACTTACAAGTTCCCCAGCAGAAGCCTGCCCAAGAAGAAGAGGAGCTGGTGTTTGCATACCAGGACTGTGATCATGCAGAAGCCTGTTCAAACTGAAAAAGGCATTGAACCTTACCTTCACCAACAGAGATGTGTGTCCTGCAGACCCCAACTAAGATGAGAAGAAGAGCTACCCCTCCCCATTGTGACAGACCATTCCAAACTTTTCCTTCGATCATAAAAGTCTGCTGGGTTTAAAAAGGTGGTACTACTGCAAAGGAAAAGGGCAAATGTCTCTGCTATGGCCTGAGCAGCACCACCTTTTTGTGGAAACTCCAAGGGCTCATGATTGGCTACATAGGGAACTGCTCTCCTGGCCTGAGCAGAAGGCAAAGGCTCAAGCAGAGCCTGTTTGGGACTGTGCCAGCAGAACTGCCCCCAAGACAAGCACAATTTATAGACCTTGTCAACTACTTCTGCTTATCATTCTAATAAACAGACAGCTGGTCTGAGGAGGATTCCAGGGAAGCCTGCCCACCCCTGCCTGGGTTACAAAAGGGAAGCCTGGTAGGGGGGAAATGTAGAAAGAGCCAAACAAGATCTGAATCTCCAAGGAAGCTACTCAGAACAAAGGCAAGCAAAATAATAATTATTACAGTTTACACTCACATGGCATTTACTATGTGCCAGGCACTTTACACTCATTTAAATCTCACAGTCCTCTGAGGTTGGAACTATTATTATCCTCACTTAACACATGAGAAAAAAACTGAGGTTTGGAGAGTAACATATCCAAAGTTGCAGAGGACAAAGTGTCAGAGCCAGGATTTGACCCTGGTAGTCTGTCTGGAGCCCCCAGTTCTAATCATTTCACTCATTATGGGTTTTTTCAGGCTAGAATGAAATAAACACTGTCAGCAGGGGCTCAGGTGACTATGAAAAAAAGCAGTTTGGGCCCAAGGTCCCAAGTAGAATGAGAATTTAGAAGCGAGGACATAGGGACCTGAGGCCCCAGCCTCAGCCAGCTGATGGGAACAGAGAACACTAGAAATAAAGAGAAGGTCATCTCAGAGGTAGAGGTGAGAGAAGTCAGAAACAAGTACTAGTCCTGAAAGGCAGACATTTATGAAAACTCTGTAGCTGTACCTTAATGCATCTGTTTATTTTATATATTCCAATTCTCTTCAGAGATTCCCTCCCATCGTTATAAAAAATTATCATGCACATAAACAGACGACTGGAATAAATGTGGTAAGAAACTAGCATTGCCAGAGAAGTTAAAATGAAAACAAAAAAAGGAGAAAGGCTGCTAATCCTAAAATTGGGAGTTGAAAATCCCCCAGATGACATCAGCCTACATTGTCCTAGAAAAGGATGACAGAAAGCTGGCTCGGGAAACTTCTGTTTGGAGATGTCCATTTTGGCACAAGGAACAGAGAGCAAGAGCCTGGATAAGGGGTCAGGGAAGATGCTTGGCCTTGGTCTTCCTGCTGCTCCTCATCTTTTTCGTCCATAGGTGCTATTATAGATTGAATTGTGTTCCCCCAAAATTCATGTTGAATTCTTAACCCCCAGTACCTCAGACTGTGACCATGTTTGGAGATAAGGTCTTTAAAGAGGTAATTAAATTCAAATGATGTCTTGTGGCTGGGCCCTAACCACCTAGTCGATGTCTTTATGAGAGGAGGAGATCCAAACATAGGCATGTGTGTGCACAAAGAAAAGACCATGTGAAGACAAGGGGAGAAGATGGTCATATAAAAGCCAAGGACAGAAGCTTCAGAATGAAAACAACCCTGTGGACATCTTGCTCAGGGACTTCTATTCTCCAGAACTCTATAAAAATACATTTCCATTGTTGAAGCCACCTCAGGTGTGGTACTTGTTATGGCAGCCATAAGGGACTAGTACAGGTGTCTTCCCTTGAACCACACATGTACATGAGAGAATTATTAGCTGTCTTACTGAATAAACATGTATCTGTTCCCGACCCTAAAACAGACTGACAATCAGAGGAGAAAATGACTGAAGTCCCTGCAGGCTTCTGCAGCCAAGTTGCCAAGCACCAAGACCCCTCAGTTTGTGTATTTTATGTATCTCTTACGAACTACCACAAAGTGTCTTTAGATTCTGTTTCAATGCTCTCACGGCCCCCTAATTCTTCCTTAACACTACACCAGATTCATCCTCACCAAGTACTATTTGTACCATGTTGCTCTCACTCAACTTGTGTTAACGGTAGCTCCTGTGCTACAAGATAAAGCCTAAATTCCTCTTTAAACTATATGTGGTCCAACTGCAAGCAAACTTCCCAAGTTTATCCCACTGTATCCCCAAGGGAAGCTCATAGTTCAACAAAATTAGCATCCTTAACTCACTTCCTCTGGGCAGAATGGTCTTGTCCACTACCAGGCCTCTGACCCTATAACCCAACTTCTTCCTAAGAATGCCTTCCTACTCCAAGTCCCCTCTTACATGTCTCCCTCCAACCAACTATGAAGATGAACTGTATAGCATTTCCACACCACCTACGTGATGACCATTTAATACCCGGCAAGCTAAGCAGCCTTTTATAGCTAAAGCATTTCTGCATCGTAAAGAACTTGAAAGTAAGGCCGGCACTCTCTACCCTGCCTCATCCCCAGTCTCATAAAGCATCTGTCATGGTGCTTGAGTAGAGTACCATTCACTAAACACCAGGGAAGGGGGTGAGAGGAAAATGTGTGAAGAGAGAGTCTGTAGCAGTTCTACCCTGTGTAAGCATCTTACTTCTTAAAAGTTTCTTTAACTTTGGATACTAAGCTTACAGGCTAAATGTGTGTGATCTCCACCCTTCAAGTTTCCTCCCTGTAATACCGTGTGTGTGTGTGTGTGTGTGTGTGTGTGTGTGTGTGTGTAAGAGACAGAGGGGGAGGGAGGGAGGGAGGGAATGAGGAAGGGAGAGAGAGAGACAGAGAGACAGAGAGAGAGAGAGAGAGAAGAGAGGAGACAGCTCCAAAGAGGCATCAGATGAAAATATGAGTGGGTGTTCCTCACTGCAGCACAACATCCTCCAAGGCAGGACACTCATATGTCAGGCTTAACCTCCCCCCTCCACCACCACCTGTGCAAGCAGGTGATGGATGGAGTTATGTGAGTGAATGGATTCTAAGCTTGCCCATAAACATGACTCTGGAGTTTCCCACTGTTGCAGCAAGGAGGAGTTTCCATTCTCCCTTTTTTCCTCCAGTTCTCTGGACTAAAAAGCCAAAAGCCGCCTCACATCTGGGGAGTCTGGTACCAAATATGAATTTCCACTTATGCCTTTGAAACCATATTCCTACTGGGAACTCCCAATATTCACCAGGTCTGCGTGGAAAGGCAGAAGAGGGCTTCCTGACCATCTAAAGTAGGTGTGTGCCAAGATAATTACCTTGACTGGCCCTGAGGTCATCAACAACTTTCTCAGCATATGCTTCAGTGATTTTAACCAAAAGAGCAAGAGAGGTAGAACACAGGTAGGAGTTGACAACATTTAAATAAAATCTAAAAGCTAAGTAAGTCTTACAGCTCTCAAGTCTCTTACTTTCAGGGGACTTCCCTTCATGAATGGCAAGGTAAGGAAATTAGTCGTCTCCTGAGACAAAGGATCACGTTGACTCTTCTAGAACTTATTAAATCACTTCACTCTGTTAAGTAAGCAGAGAAAAAAGCTACAAACTGCCAGATATGGTTGCCATTAACACTGTGCTTGCTCCGGTGATTTTGAATGATAACCAACTTTGAAAATCATGATGGAATACTATTTCAAAACAACATGAGTCTAAAGCAAATGCAAACTTTGAAGCTCTTGCAAATGGAATCACAGAGACATCATGGCCCACTAGGAAGTCCCACCGAACCAGCAGCAAGGTGGGTGATAGCATTGTTCCTAGCTCACTCATTTCTGCTGGCTTTGTTGTCTATAAGACAAATGCATACTTCGGCTGGACAGCTGCTGAGGAGGCTTTTTTAGTGCCTCTAAATTCACCAATGGGAACACTTTGTTCAGATTTAACAAAACAAGGATGTGCAGGTACACCTTGTGACATGAGGTAGAATGCTGCTATTTTTAGGAAACCTGAAAACAGGCTGAATTGTCACAGGAAGGGAACATGCCAGGCCCAGCAGCCTGAGGGTAACAGAAAGATGCCAGGAACGGTGGCCAGACGTATGACCCCACTCCCCAGGATACTGAGCCACCATCCTGTGCCACTATCCTCTGCCTTCTGAACAGCTGAAACTGTGGCTGTAAGAGCACAGAAAGGGAAGAGATGGAGCAGGGAGCAGAGGGGATGGCCACAGGACAAGTGGGGTAGGGGGAGAAAACAAGTGAGAGGGAGGGAGGGAGGGGAGGAGGAGAAGATAGAGCTGTAGCAACATCAGTATTTCTTCAAATGCAAACTCTTTAGTGGACCTCAGGGGCAATATGGCAGGACCGCACCTGCCTCACCCCTAGTCAAAACGCCAAGTGTTCTCTGCCATTGCCACTGGACGATCAGGAAACATGTTATTTGCCTTGTGAAGCTGGGAGTCGCCACCTTTGGTTGACAGTACGGTGCTCTACCCTACACATCCCTGAACAGCCAGAACAAATTTAGCATGATCTGCTGTCAACTTTGTCACTTACACTAAACCATAGTTACCAGTGCTCTTCTGTTTGCTAGGAAATCATGGCAGGAAATGAGGAGTCCTTGCGCATTACTATGGAAACCCTATAACTTCCACTAGAAACCATGAAAAAAGGCAGCACATAACCCCATTCTGACTTTCAATCACGAATCTCTCCTAGGAAAAAAGCTGAAAATTAGATGGATTCATTCTGAGTTCCCTTTTCCCCTCAAACACATGGGATTTAGATAAGCTCTTAAAGCAAACTGTGATTCATATAATAATATGTAAACTGGTCTCAAATCTCAGAGGCTTTCTCTCAAGAAGATTCTGATAATTAAAACGTTCCTGCACATCTCAAATTCCATTAAAGCAATATAGTTAAATAAAGGCTCTTCCAGTGAAAATATTTCTAAGCTCTGGTCAAAGGGCCAGAATATTTGTGCCCTTTGCTCAATTTATTAAAACAGTAACAATTATGAAAAGTGTAATACTAAGAACGTGTATAACAAATGTTCTCCTATGTCATTGTTAAGGGTTTTTAAAAGCCATTCAAAAGAATTTGTATTTAGAAAGCACCTACTATGTGCTCACCATGATATGAAGAAAGATTAAGAACAAACTAAGCACAATTATTATCAGAAACATCTTTCTAAGTCTATTGATTTAGGGTCCATATGTGACATATTCAAAATTTTTTTTAACGTTTATTTACTTTTGAGACAGAGAGACAGAGCATGAACAGGGGAGGGGCAGAGAGAGAGGGAGACACAGAATCCGAAACGGGCTCCAGGCTCCAAGCTGTCAGGACAGAGCCCGACGCGGGGCTCGAACTCATGGACAGTGAGATCATGACCTGAGCCGAAGTTGGACGCTCAACCGACTGAGCCACCCAGGCGCCCCCATATGTGACATATTCGAGTGAAGGTTTCAAATTCACAGTCCAAGCACCTTCCTAATGAAACTCCTTGTTGAAGGAAAACTAACATTCATCACGCTTCTAATGTGTGCCAACCCTACCCTTACAGTATCACGTGGTCCAGTCCACCTTGACCCCCCCCCCCCACCTCCACCAACAACCTCACTAGATTGGTTTCATTACCATCAATTACACAGATCATGACACACAAGCTTAGTGAGATGGGAGTGATCTGCCTGCTGGTCACAAAGGCCTGGTCAACTGGAGAACTATGACAAGGCCAGCACCAGCAATGAAGGGGTAGGATTTTCCCTATCAACAACAGAATCCTATTCTGGCTAAAAAGTAAACCAGACTTGATGAAAAGATATCCAAAGTCCACAGATTAGAAAGAAAAGGGAACAATAACATGGAAAAACAGTGAGAGCAGTTTGGGCATGTGGACAGGACAGGATAGGGAACTGCTATCAATGCAAATAAGCTTTGATTATTGTGGGGCTCTGAGTATCTGCTGGTGGGACACACAGACCTCTTAGCTGGGGGAGCTACTTAATACAAAGTACCACCCAAACTATCTGCAATGGGTAGTGGTGACTCCCTCAGGCAAAATTAAGAGGAAAGAAGGAATGGACGGTGGGCAAGCGAAAGTCTTCTTTCACTGAACAGTGTTAGGGTTCACTACAGGAAAACTGTTGTAATTTGCCTAGGCTACACAGTTTTAAACTCTAGTAGGTATATTAAAGGTCCATTCTGCTTATCACAGATGAATTAAACAGAGCAGAGTTGGCTTCAAGCCACTGAGTTTTAGATCGGAAAGAAACCTCAGAGGTCAATCAGAACAATTCTATCACTTTACAGATGAGGAAAGAGAACTTGTGCAAGGTTGTACAAGCAAATTAGTGGGAGAATCAGGAAAACTGAGCTTGCCTCAGTCCCAAGCCAATCTCTGTCCACTATGCTGCATCCTATGCTGCAGGGTCATCTCCTTGGCACCTGGTGCAATGCAGCTTGATGCATTCTACAGTACATTTTACCCACCAGTGTAGTCCCAAACCAGACCTCTTCCTGTAGTTTCCTTTGCATAACCATGCCTCAATTCTGTAGCAACATGGCAGCTTTAGGATTGAAATGTTCATAAAGTGTTCCATGTTTTCAGTCATTAGAGGGTTTTTCTCACACTGATTCTCCAGTTTGAAAAAATATTTTAGATAACTAATATTTAATGAGCACTTGCTGATTTTCTGGGTACTTTTTAAAGATATTTACATAGAGGCACATGAGAAGGGAAGCTCAGAATTGTTTGAAGAAATAGAAAATCAGAAACTACCTAAATATCAAACATTGAAAGAAGGGTTGAACCAGACCAAAATATATCTATGTGAATTTTTTTAAAAGATTATGCAATCATTAGAGTTATTATAGGCATGGAAATACCTCATGATACATAGTCGAATGAAAAATTTATACAGGCAAAGTATATGCAGCAAAATACCATGTTTCTACAAAAACAACAGCGATGCACATATATGAATGCATGCACATATATGGGCACACATATGTACATATATATGCACATGCACACATACATACACACATATAAAATGTGCACCAAAATGTTAATTTGAGGGTTGTGAGAATGAAATACAGGTGATTTTTAAAATTTTCTCCTTATTTTGTATCTTTATAATTTTTCTGCTATAGAAATTTACTTTTACCTCAAATTGAAAATGAGAGCCAAATCATAAGAGACTCTTAAAAACTAAGAACAAACTGAGGGTTGATGGGGGGTGGGAGGGAAGGGAGGGTGGGTGATGGGTACTGAGGAGGGCACCTTTTGGGATGAGCACTGGGTGTTGTATGGAAACCAATTTGACAATAAACTTCATATATTGAAAAAAAAAAGAAAGAAAATAGTTTTTTCTAATGTTAAATGATTGGCCATGTAAGCAATCCTAGAAATGTCTGATAACCTAAATCTCACTGTCCACACTGAACCAACCCACAAAAAACAGGTCCAGGTCCCCGGAGTCTAAGGAACTGCAGATTCCCACACACAACCAGGTGTTTTCGCTGGGTAAGGACCACACAGTAGGCACACACTTTCCTTGCACAGGCAAGAAGGCAACGGTGGGACTTCCTACCCTGAAAAGGCCAACTTTGTTTTGTTTTTCCCAACACCTCCTTTGTTTCAGGGTCCACGGGCTGGTTAGAGTAGTTTTCACACCTTAGATTTTCAAGAGAAAATAACTTCATTATATGTTCCCACATCTAGGGACGGGGGTGGAAAGGTGGGAAAACAGGATGAAAAAGACAAGTTTGGTGGTTCCAACTGTCAATGATTTTCCTTTGTAATTTTAGAGACACAGAGTGATAGTCCTTGCTCCAGATTCAGGTGCCCTCTTTCCAAAGCCAGAATCTTTGTGAAAGCAAACAATGAGAAAGGAGCTTTGTGGCCTGTCCCTTTGCCTTCACCCAGCTCTCATCTCTGTCAAGCAGCATGTTGATTTAACTGTCAAACACTAAGCAGCACATCTTTCAAGAGGCTCCACAGACCACTCCATAAACCAAAAAAGGAATATAACAAACAAGTGGCTGAAAGCTTTGTGTTGCCATAGCAACTAGACTTGCTTCCCTACACTCACAGGGTAAAAACTATTCCACCAAAAAAGAGAATGCAACTAATAAACTTGATATTTTATTAATGCTTCTGTACATGCCAGGTCAGTGTTTCCAGAGACAACCACAGCCAATGCCAACTACCAACCATGTCGAAACTGCCTGGGCTTGGAAGTCTGGGCTTGGTAGGCTTTGGTCGTTCATGTTGAGTGAGCAGAGATGTCACACTGGTCCACTCAGCAGACATTTATGGGACTCACGCTTCACCACATAAGGAGACTTCCATACTGCACAACATGCAGCAACTGTGTACATGAGTCATAGTAGCTCAAGTTCATGAGTAAATAAGGTCTGGAGTAAAAATGAGACAGGGGAGCTCAGGGAGATAAGAGGGTCTGTGTTTCCTCCATACCAAGTTTCCTTTACAGACTCCTGCAAGAGACCAGAAGTCTATAAAAACAGGTGGGGGCCATGATTCCACCCTTGGTTTCTGGCAGCTGAGGTGCTGGGAAAGGGGAGGCCAACCCACACACTTTTCTGAGTAGCAATGGTACCAATCCTCTGGAGAGAGGACAGGAGGATGTCTCAGTTACAAAGGAGCTGGGTGTGCTGGCTAGTGACCACAGCACCCAGTCTGTGTTCAACTGGTTAAAGCAGTGCCCACCTTCAATGTAAAATGATCCTCTTGTCACCTTTGATGTCATGCTCTCTAGCCCTGCCATATATCCAGAAGATGTCAAGAGCATGAAGGTCAACTGGATGAAAGAACACCGCTGGTGGCAGCGCAAACTGGTGTGATTTTCCTGGAGGGCAGTTTTGTGATACGTATCAAACACCATAAAAATTGCAGAGTCTCTGACCCAGGTATTACATTCTAAGAATTTACCAAGGAAATAATCATAGGTATGCATGATGATACTGAAAAGATATTAGTTGCAGTGCTGTTCCTAATAGAGAAGAATTGGAAACAAAAGTTCAATAACATGTGAAAGGTGTTAAATGAAGTTTAAAGCAGCCACACAAAGGAATTCTGTGCATCCATTAAAAGGGCTGCAAGAAAAATGTTCAGACTACACTAAGTCAAAAGTTTCCAAATATGTGAAATATCCTTTTTAAAAAATATAGATGCAGACGTAGAAATAACTAGGAAGTCACACATCAAAATAGTAACAGTGGTCTGCACGGGATATATTTTTTTAATTCATCAAATTGGTCATAACAAAATGCTATAATGTAACTTAAAACCAATAGAAGCTTAAAAAGGAAAAGACAGCATATATGTTTGCTTCATCCTGTTCCCAGAAAGGGATGTATAAAACTAAAAATCAGTTGATTACCTAGTTTTATCTCCTCAAATTGAAAATCATGAATTGTACCACAATGCTGAAAATGGGCTGTTTGCATTTATTCATTAAACACTGACTCATTGCCTCCTATGTACCAAGTGTTGAGACACTGAGTAAACAAAGACAATGCAGAGGTGGCGGGACCATCAAACAGTTCTAAAGACCAGGGAGTAACATCAGCTCTGCAAGTAGACTGAGAATGGGGGCAAAAGAGAAGTGGGAAGGTCAGGGTATTAGTTTCCTTCCTATTGCTGCTTTAACAAGTTATTGCAAACTTAGTGACTTAAAACACAGATTTGTTATCTTCCAGTTCTGTAGGTCAAAAGTCCAAAAAGGGTCTCTCTGGGCCAAGATCAAGGTGTCAACAGAGCTGCCTTCCTTTCTGGAGGCTCTAGGGGAGAATTCGCTACCTTGTCTTCTGCTTCTAGAAGCAGCTTGGATTCCTTGGTGGATGGCCCTTTCTTTCCCCATCAGAGCCAGCAAGGGCAGATCAAGACCTCCAGGCACACCACTCTGAGCTCCACTTCTGCTTCCCTCTTCTATTTGTGTGGACTTTTGTGATTATATTGGTCCCACCTGCATTATCCAGGCTACTCTCCGTATTTTATAAGGTCAGTTGATTAGCAACCTTAATTACCCTTTGTCATGGAACCTAACACATTCACAGGTTCTGGGGATTAGGATATGAACCTCTTGGGGAGGGGCGAGCATTATTCTGCCTATACAGCCAATTTAAAAATCATTACATTGATCCAAAGGAGAGCCTGAAGGATGGCAATAGCAATTCAAATAAGGTGGAAAAGGCAGTTCCATCAGATAGGAGGTTGAAACCTCCAAGGTTTGGTAGCCAATCAGAAATGGGGAGTGAGTTGGAGCCTAAGTGGCAGATGGAAGCTGTTACCACTCGCAAAGACAGGAAACACATGCAAGGGACCAGCTGACAGAGAAAGATAGCAATGTGGATGCATGTGGTACTTGAAGGACTCATGAGACGTGAGTAGACATTCCCAGTAGCATTTGGCTCTGTGAGCAGATGGTCTGGAAGGAGGTCTGGACTGGATAAAAAGAAGTGAGATACAGCAGCACAGAAAGCTCCTGGATGAAGCAAAAGAGATAAGCAGGGCAAACTGTCTGCTCTAGCATGAATCACATGGAAAGAAGTCTTTCTTTAGGATATCTTCACTTTGTACCCAGCGTCCACAGGTAAAGAATGTTAGATGTGAGCACTACACAGGGCAAGAAGGATTATTCCCAAGGTGGATTAACCAAGCTGGCCCCCTTCTCACTCAAGTAAATCCATAGGAAAAACTGCCTTATGTTTCCAGAAATTCTAAAGTACTCCTCTAAGTTAATGGCACCACATAACTGCTTTATATATAATTCAATCTGGTGAACTGAGTTCTACAAAGACTGTGGTATATTTTCAGAAGTCTTAACTATTTTTTTCAGAAAAAAAAAGAAAGAAAAGGGAAAAAAGGCAATTAAACAACATTTGAAAACATTTAAGATACCAGAAGTTTTAAATCACTCTTACAGCTAATTTGGGGAATGCTTTTTAGAAGTACTCATGGAGAAAACTAAGAAAACCCATTTGATCACCCAAAGCCACATTTCAGGCTTCTCATAACACATATTGACCAGGTACACAAATGCTCTATCAATGCAGTGGTAACATAAATCTAATATATTTCAGACGTGCCTTCGCTCTAAATCAGGGAGCACAGAAAAAAGAAAAAAAAGTGTTTAAAAAATAAAAAAGTATTGGTCGTATCAGTTTTGGTTTTGTCTAACTACTACTGAAGCAAATATTCTCCCCTGAAACATTTAAAGCCCAGAAGGAGGGATGTGGGTAATATTTAGATCCAGAGGGGTCCTAAGAGTGAATTCAACAGCCTCTTAAACATGAGGCCACTGAGGAAAAGAATTAATGACTTGCCCAAGGCCACTTTACCAATGGCCCAACTCCCAGGCTAGTCTTCCTCACATGGCCTCTGAATCTGTCTTTTTCACCTGCCCAGTACACATTCTCTTCTTCATACAACACACATATTTCATCTATTCCTGTCCATCTCACTGTATGAAATCATAGATACCTAGAATTTTCTTTCCTCATTTCATATCCACCACTCAAACCTCCAGTGACTCCAACAATGTTTGTCTGGTCTGCCAAACCTGAGAGGTTAGTGAGCAGGCTTGACTAGAAAACTAGTCACAGAATCTGCTTGGCCAGTTTTTTTTTTTTTTATGTTTATTTATTTATTTTGAGAGAGAGAGAGAGAGAGAGAGAGAGAGCAAGCAGGGGAGGGGCAGAGAGAGAGGGAGAGAGAGAATCCCAAGCAGGCTCCATGCTGTCAGTGAAGAGCCCTATAAGGGGCTCAATCCCATGAACTGTGAGATCATGACCTAAGCCCAGATCAAGAGTCAGTCAGAGCCACCCAGGTGCCCCTGCTCTAACAGTTCTTACAGAGAGATACTGAGCGCAGCTAGGAGAGATGGCTACATAACTAATAATCAGAAGTTTCTTCACTAGTAGTCTCTGAACCACTATTCTGTTGGGCCTCAGAATGGATACAAAAGCAAAACTAAGCCACTGTTGAGCAGGCAAAGCAGCAAAAATTTGGTTAGCGTGAGGATTTTTCATAGACATTTAGCAATGTTCTTCCTCCATGGTACAAAGTACTTCCCCACACTCACACACACTCACAGGTTGTCAGTAATGACTATGCACACAGGAAGTGTCAGGCTTCTGTCTATTAAATCGCCATTCTTCCTGCAGGAGACAGTGCTTTGACATGTGCTTTTATCCTTATTTATGTACTTATCCTCATTATCATGTTCCTGATAACAAGCTGTATTCTTTCTATACACTAGCCTCCAAAGAAAGCAATGCTCAGTTCTTAACCCAGGTTATTAAAAAAAAATAAACAGACCCCTCCAGTGTACCTTTGAATGGAGGAATGGCCAATATCTACAAACATGAGCCAATCTTACAGAAAAAAAAAAACAGCTTTGCAAACTAGAACAAAATGTAATTGCCACCACCTTCTCCTGCCAATCCCGGGAAGAGTGGCCTTCTCACCTAGAAGTAAAAGATTCAGGTGTCCTCAAATGCCAAACCATGTTGTCGTCGGATTTCTGGGGACTATAGATCACTAATAATACACCTGGCTGGGTAATCAGACACATAGAAAGTAGGCTAAACAGAGGCTGTATCAAGGGCAAAGTTTGAAGGGCAAGTTTAAAACTTGACACAAGCAGAGAAGTGAAACTTTGGTTATATACTATCTTCCTACAAATTGCTGCATACTGAACAGTTTTCTAACACCTACTTCCCTTAGGGTCCCTGAATGTCCATTCCTATCTCCAGTGACAAGAGGGCAAAGCAATGCAGTCCTACTACAGCTCTGGTCAACTTCCTCTCTCTCCTTTCTGGCATCCCTCCACCTCCAGCCTCCATCTAGCTCCAACTCCTAACCTCCCTCTGTTTCCCATCACAGTCAGATGAATTAACATGACACAGATCCACCAGGGGTTAAACCCTCAGCCATCAAAAATTCCCAAATTAATTCAGAATAAAACATAATTTTAATAGATTAAATACCAATTTTACACCTTATGGTTCATATACTACTTTCAAAGAAAACCGTCCCCCTTCCCTTAAGACACCAATGTTAGCCCAAGAGTTGTTGACAACTCACCTGGCTCTGTGGAGCATTCACAACCACAAAGTAGGTTAAACCAGGTATGGTATTTCCTTGAGAAAGAGTTGATTCAGTAATTGCTTCAAGGCTACCTAAATATTCCTTGAAAATGCACCCATACTTCCCCTTCTTCTAACTCAAGGTTATTAATTTTTTCCTAATTCTAGGTCCTAATATCTTTTTACCCTCGTTGGAGTGAATAATGCACACTCCAACTGCACAAAACATCTCCCATCTAAAAGGGGTGAAGGAAATTTAGATGCTTATTTGAGTGTGAGAATCACCAAAGGAATGTTTGCTAAAGAGGAGGTAGAGAAACTGGTCTGACTCACCATGATAGCTACTGCAACCTTCTGCCTGACTCATTTAATAATTCTTTCTCAACTTCATAACCACCTGTTCAGTGGCATTATTAGTTCTCTCTTTATGAGCAAAATTATCTTCCTGATAAATTTGCTCCAAATTTTTATTCATTTCCTATTGAACCGTAAGTAACTATTCCCTTTAGGGAACAGATGTAATTTGCTGTCCTGGCTAAACTCAGACTCTGTCCATAAATATTTTTGCTAATCATAAGAGTGCTTTGTTTCTCTCATTGGTGCCTACAGCCCCTACAATGAAACACAAGTTCAAGATCACAGCCAGGATTTTGATGGAGACAAAATACCTAGTCTCCCATGAATATCATAACATGGAAGCAAAATACATTATTTCCCAAATATTAATCACTCATTTCTTCACTGAATAGCTCTATAGAGCTTCAGGCTGAGATAAAGCCACACTTCCAGGAATTTAAGTCCTGGAGGATCACAGAAGGTCACAAGTAAAACTGACTCCAGGAAAAGTAACTGAGCTGTTACTCTGTGAAACAAATCAGGTGAAATTATGTGGCATGAAGGGCCATTATTGTTGAGTTGTAATAGATTTTAAATACTCCCACTTCATACAAAAGAAGTCATTTAAGTACAGCTGAGAAATTGTTATAGGATGTCTAATTAGTCTATTTTCCCTATGTATGAAAGAACTGGCATTTTATTTTCATACATACTTTTGAAAAAAGCATACAAACTCAGAGTTATAAGCCTCAGCACAGTGGTTCCAATCTCTGGAACTAAGAATCCCCTTCAAAACTGATAAAGGCTTTCAATTCTCTCCCAGAAGAGAAAAATACACAAACAAAATTTTGTAAATCCATTCATAGAATGTATTGGCATTCCCCTAAAATCCATCCCCATAAAACCTTCTGAGGTCCTCTGCTTCAGAGGTAATATCTGGCCCATGCTTAGGTCCACTTCTTCTATTAAGCAAACACAAAAACAATTCCTCTTTCACAATTACAGCTCTTCTAAAAATTGGTAGGTGCTCTCCTTGCAAGTGGCCTTCATCAGACATTATTTTTACACTCTTTTATTTTCCTGGTCACACTCATCTTTTCCCAAAGCATAGACAAAGAATGTTCTGAAAAATGAAATGGTATGCCTCAAACTGAATTAAGTTGCCCATCACTGGGAAGGTACAGAGACTGGATTCTCACTTGTTAGGGGTATGGTAGAGGGTATCCAAGAATCAGAAGGGGAATTGGAATACATATCCTCTGAAGTTCACTCCAATCTGAGATTTCATGATTAATTCATACTTTGATGCCTTCTATGTCTTTCACTGTGTGGCACTAAAGACTAAATACTATGTTTCCCATGAAGTTCAACCAGGAAAAGCATGTATTCTACTATCATTGTGCACATTAATTCAGGCAGGATCAACCTTATTTTACTTTCTAGCATCTGTTATCTCAATTTTTTGGAAGACACAACTTAAACTCCTACTGAGTCCTAAGTTAACTAAAACCCCTATATCTTCTACACATGTGCTGTTAAGTCACATTACCCACCATTGTTGACAATTCATTTATTCAATTTGCTCATTTAGGCAATATTCTTTTATTGATAGTCTAGCCAGTATTGAGGGAGAGAAAGTCTCTGCCCTCATAAAGTATACACAATGGTGTTACACAATTTGAACCATGACTCTAGTCCTTGAATTTTCAAGTTTTCCACTCGTGTGAAATATCCACAATGATGAAGAAAAAAACAACTCCTTTCCTTGAAGATAAAACACTAATCATACACAAGCCCTCACAGAGCTTTCAGATAACTCTTTCAGGACTTCACCTTCAAAGTGAGGAATTCTGACTCATTCACTTCAAGTGAAAAGTGAGAGGAATATAATCATTGCATCATAGACCATTAGAGGAAAATAAAGCAAAAATATGAAATACAGCCATAATAAAGCCTAACCTTGAAATTTTCCTGAGAAGAGAACACATAGGAAAACTGTGCATAGGAAAACTATATTCTCCCAAAAATCCTGGAGAAGAATCCTTTATTTTTCATCCATTAATGACAATGGGTCTATGTAGTGCTAAATAGTTTCCGAAGTAATTCTGGAAAGTGTTTGTTTTCCACAATTTTAAATGCTGAGAATATAATTAGCTACTTAAATGCAAATGCTAATACATCAGTTTGTGTCCACAGTGAACACTCTTTGCACAACACATGATTTGATACTAATCTATGCCAAGATTTTCTTCCACAATCACAAATTAACTGAAAATGGCCACAGGAATTCCCTCTTTACTGCCAAAAAGCTCTTTTCAGGCTTAACACTTTCCAACCTACACAGGAGGACTCATCCCAGGTATAAAAAGCTGAGGGAAAAGAAAAGGAGGAAGGAAGAAAAGGGAACAATTGAAGAACATCTTACATCAGACACTATCCTAGGCTGTCATGCCAGAGACCACTACTTTTTCCTAATACCTATTTCCTCCTTCCTCCTTAGGAATAGAACCACCAATTAGCAACTGGGTGAATGGCAGTCCCAGAATAAAGATGGTATTTCTCAGCACTCCCAAAGGGCAGATGAGGCCATATGACTAACGGTTGGCCAAGGAGATACTAACATCAGTCTTAAGATCAACTTTGAGGTGTGCTGAGAATCGTGAAACAAGACGACAGAAGGAGCATGGGTCCCTGATGAACAAGAAGCCAACAAAATGGCCCAAACTAAACTACCTGTGGACCTTGTTTAGGTGAGATAGAAATAAACTTCTAACCTATTTAAGGCACTGTAATTTGGGGTTTTCTGTCACTTGTAGCTGAATTTAGGATATAGCAAACTTATTTATTACATGTAATATTTCTATTAGGTAGATATTATCATTACCATTTTGCACAATAAAAAACTGAAGAATATTTTTGCTAGGTCCCTCATAAACAAAAGAATCCCATACATGAAAAGAAAACATAGTAGCATAAGAAGCAAGCAGCACATCTTGGTGCAAAAGATAGATAACAGCACTAACTAGATTGTCAAAGAATTTTTTTTACATAAAATATATATGATGGCATCCAAATATTACCTTGGCCTAAAAGTCTCAAATACCCTCAAATATTTTCAAAGACCCACAAATTATTAGGGGTCCTTAGTGTTTTGGTTTAATCATCTCAATAAATAACCTTCACCCCAATGATCCCACCCTCTGTCTTCTTTATTCACTATATTCTTTTTTATCTCCCCAGGACCCTTAGCACAGTAGTAGGTATAACCAAAGGCATAAAAAAAAAAAAAAAAAAAAAAAAAAAAAAAAAAAAAAAGCCATGTGAAGGAACTGTATAATATGCAAAAACCACCACCTCAAATTTTATTTCAAAACACTTTCAATGTCTTTATACCCCTTTCCTTCCATCCTGATTCAGTATGGACAGTGGTCTTTCATACACAACATTATAGAGGTATTAGCTTTGCTCGACTGAAATTTAACTTTTGAGAGAAACGTTCATTTCTCCAAACCAAAATATATTAATTATGGTCTTAATGAGGAATGTGGTCTGGGGCACCTGGGTGACTCAGGCAGTTGAGCAGCCGACTTCAGGTCAGGTCATAATTTTGCAGTTTGTGGGTTCAAGCCCCGCATCAGGCTCTCTGCTGTCAGCATGGAGCCTGCTTCGGATTCATTCATATTCATTCATTCATTCATTCATTCATTCTCTCTCTCTCTCTCTCTCTCTCCCTCCCTCCCTCCCCTCCCCAGCTTGTGTGCATGCATTCTCTCTCTCTCTCAAAAATAAATAAACATTAAAAATTTTTTAAAAGAATGTAGTCTTATAATCACTTTTGTCAACATGGTTTTGAAGGTCAAATTCCTATTAATAATGTGTTGATTTTGAATCTATATAAAGAAGTGACAGCATGATTTTCAAGAACTTCAGAAAATGTACCAAATACTAGATCTAGATAATTAAGTTGTGACAGTCAAACACTTAAGCTGAAAATTCATTTCCATTTGTCTGGCATAGCTATTTAACTGTGCTGCATTCCAATAATTGCATTAGGATGTTCAGAGGATGTAAATGAAGTTTTCCTTCAGATCTTACTTGGACACCTAGTAGTAAACAATTGCACAACAATTAAGTCAAAGTGTTTGCCCTCACTCGTTGGCTAAAACACAGGAATGGATTGTCATCTAGTGGCAAGGTCAGAAAGTAAGAAATTTGGAGAAGAGAGGTTTGGGGTCTCTGGAATGATTGTTTGACTTGGTGCAATAAAGCAGAGCAGTAGAAATCAATATAACTTATCACCAAGATCAATGCAGTTCCAACCACATGGCATTTTTTAAAAAGAAAAAGATGAAAGAGCCAGTTGATTTTATTGATATACTTCCTATGAATGAGTTTGTTACCATAGTTCCCATAATTTCTGGCCCAACTCAGAATATTTTTTGTTACCCTAATAATTTTCTATATAATTAAAAATTTGCAGGAGTCATTTTCTCCCAGCATGCCAGAATAGCAGAAAGAATGGTAAACAAATAATCACTCACCTCTTTCCAACATTAGTTTCATCACCACCAAGAAGAATTTATGAAGCATTTCTTTACTTCTTTCCCCAGCACTAGGTTGAGCCCTAAGTGTGCTCTTTTCTTTTGAGAACATAAACTGTTAAGTACATGCCAGATCGTCTTATTTTAGGCATAAGAACCCTGGGCCCACTTTAAACCAAGGAAAAAACCTCAAAGAAGTACTTGCTTTGGGTAAAATAGTGTTTCATTGAAGCTAAGACGTTCATTGAAACCTGGTTCATTGAAACCAGGTCTGTCTGCTCTGAAGTCTTTTCTCTTAACCACTGTACTGACTGTTTCATCTCACTTCCAATGGGACATGTGCTTTGAGGCTGTTGCCCCACAGGTGACAGACTGGAATCTCTCTTGCTGGGTCCCCCATGTGACTAATAACAACCTGCAGAGTAGCTAGTTGGGGTTAGACAATGTTGAAACAGGAAGAGGCCAAACACAATGGTTCTTCTATGGCCCAAGCCCCTAACTCTAATCAACAAAACTACCAGGGCTCAGGGAAACAGCTGACAACCTCAGGTGACAGTACTCAATATGGAATGCAGACAGCCAAGGAAGGAATCACAAATGAATATATAAACAGGGCTGACACAAAAGCAAATATTGACACTGCCTACAGAGCAAAGGTTATGAATACTTAATAAGAACACAGAAGTTTCCTGTTACAAAGAATGGGACTAGGAAAACTGCCCCCTCACTTGTGATTACACATAGCCTCTCAGAGGAGAATTTCAGGTGCAGTCAGAATAAGGAAGTGGCTTGTGACCTTTGCAATAAAGGGCAATGATGCTGGACCTGAGTCAAAGGACAAAATCAGCAAAAGGAGAGGGTTCTAAGGCAACCCATTGCTACAGGAACATGAGATGTGTGGTAATGATGAAGCAATACAGAAGCACTTATTTTCTTCAACAAACAAAAAAGTTTTATCAGTGCTTACTGTGCCAGGCTCTGAGGGAACAAAGACGAATTAGTCAGTGTACATTCTCCAGAGAGAGGTAAGAGCAAACACAGATTTAACCAACACATGTTAATTACAAAGGGCTGAGGGGACACAGAGGAGGTGCTCCTAAGTCAGAATGGAGCTTTGAGGAGAGTTTTTGGAAACAAGGCTGTTTAGATGTTTAACCAGGTAATTGACAGCACAAGATCTACAGTCAGACTGTAAAGGTTCTACCACTCACTGCTCTGTAAATAAGGCAGACTACTTAACCCTTCTGGGCCTCAATTTCTTCATCTGTAAAATGGAAATAAGAATAGTGTCTACTTCATGAGGATGTCCTAAAGATCAAAATTTAGAAAAGAGTCTGGCACATGCAGTAAACAACAAAAGTTACCTAGCTGAATTGCTGAATAAAATAATGAACATTCATTCAACAAATAAATGAATGGATTCAACTATTCAGGGGTGAAGGGAATCACGAGGAAGCCTTTCCTGAATGTCAAATGTCTACAATGCCTATGGGACACACAAGTAAAGATTTCTAGTAGTATATGCAAGTCTAGAGATAGGTCTGGTGCTGGAGATAAAAATTTGAGAATCATCAGGTGGTTGAAGTAATGAGAAAGGATGAGATCATTTAAGAAGAGAGAGAGGACCAAGAGGAAGATTATAACCAAGCACTGAATAGATGAAACACTTAGAAATCAGTAAAGGAAGAGGAGCCAGCAAAGGGAAATAGGGAAGAGGAAAAGTATGTGTGTGGTAATCAGATGAATGAAAGGCAAAGGGACCAGCATCAGCTAAGGCACAGGAACGTGAAATGGCAATGTGTGTATATGCAAGCTTGGGAGAGGGGTGCAGATTACTATGTTCAGTTCTACCTACTTAACTACCTACTATGTTCAGTACTACCTAAGCATAAACCAAGAGACAATGGGAAGATGGAAGATTGAGATAAAAGTAAAGCCAGAAGGTGACAAACCTTATATGTGAAGTCAAGGACTTTGGATGATTAAGAGACTTCAAAAGGCTTTAGCCAGGAGAGGTGTCTGGCCAGGTGTGCATACTAGATAGCTTATTCTGGTAGCTGTGTGGATAACATCTATGGGAGGCAGAATAATAGACCCCCCCCAAAGATGTCTGTCCTAATCCCTAAAATCTGTGAATGTTTGTTTACATGGCAAAGGGGCATCAAGGTTGCAGGTGGAATTAAGGTTGCTAATCAGATGACCTTAAAATAGGGAAATTACCCCCCATTTGCAGATGAGTCCAATATAAGCACAAGGGTCCTTAAAAGTGAAAGAGAGAATCAGATGAGAAAAACATATAAATGGTAGCATGAGAAAAACTCAATCCACTGTTGTTAGCTTTGAAGATGAGGAAAGGAGCCACAAACTACGGAATGTGGGCAGCCTCTGGAACCTGGAAAAGGCACACACACACACACACACACACACACACACACACAAATCTCCCCCTAGGCCCCCAGAAAAAAAACTTAGTCCTACTGAAACCTTGATTTTATCCCAGTGACATGCATTTCAGACTTCCAAACCATGGAACTGAATGACAAATTTGTGTACTTTTAAGCCACTAAGTTTATGGTAATTTGTTAAAACAGCAATAAGAAATTAATGCAAATGTCCTTAAGAGGTAAAAACACTGAAATCTGAAAAACCAACTGGGAGGCTGTTGCATATGTGCTGAGGAGAGAAGATGAAAGTCTGTCTTAGGAAAAAGGGAACAGGGTAGGAAAGAGAATGGTGCTTCTCTGAACATCTATTGTTTACCTCTTGTGATTATCAACACATCTCTGTCAGATGAATAGGTAGGTCTCTTCATGGAACATGTGTACCATGTCAAAATTAAGATATATCCCTACTGAAGAAAAACTTACCTAACAAACTGAATTGGAAACAAAGGAAGTTTAAAATAGGGATCACCCATAGTCATGCTGAACCTTTAAGACCACACTCCAGGATCTGTCTTTTCTTCTATGAATCCTCCCATATGTTGTGATTTTATAACACTTCCAAAAGTTAGAAAAATGTTTTTTATAACTTTTTATTCTCTCCTTTACATTCCTCTGACACTTAAAAATTCCTTGCCTACATGCTTGCAATACTAGTAATTTTCTCTCCCAGGAGCTACCTTCTGCTTCTCTTTTTTATGCAAGTAATTCATATTCATTTTAGAAAAATTAGAACACAAGCAAAAGAAAAAAGGTAAATCATTCTAATCCCACCCCCTTGAGATAACCATTTTTTTTGCATTTCCAGAGGTATCTTTGAGAATGTTTTAGTATTTGTACATATTTGTGTATTTTGTAAAAGAATCTTTTTTAAAGAAAAAGTACTCTTTTAACATGTCACGGTTCCACAATTGTATGGTCAATTAATCTTCAACAAAGGAGACAAGAATATGCAATAGGAAAAAGACAGTCTCTTCACCAAATGGTGCTGGGAAAACTAGTCAGCTACATGCAAAAGAATGAAGCTGAACCACTTTCTTACACCATACACAAAAATAAACTCAAAAGGATTAAAGACCTAAATTTGAGAACTGAAACCATAAAATCCTTGAAGAGAACACAGACAATAACTTCTGACATCAGTTGTAGAAACATTTTTCTAGATATATCTTCTGAGGCAAGGGAAACAAAAGCAAAAATAAACTATTGGGACTACATCAAAATAAAAAGCCTCTGCAGAGCAAAAGAAACAATCAACAAAACTAAAAGACAACCTAATAAACGGAAGAAGGTATTTGCAAATGATATGTCTGATAAAGGATTAGTATCCAAAACATATAAAGATCTTATACAACTCAAAACCAAAAAACCCCAAATAATTGAATTAATAAGTGGGCAGAAGGGCAAACATTTCTCCAAAAAAAAACACAAAACATACAGATAGCCAACAAATAGATAAAGAGATGCTCAACATCACTCATCATCAGGAAAATACAAATCAAAACCAAAATGAGATATCACCTCACATATCTCAGAATGGTTAAAATAAAAATACAAGGTACATGTGTTGACATGGATGTGGAGAAAAAGAAAACTTCAAGCACTGTTAGTGGGAATGCAAACTGGTGCAGCCATTGTGGAAAACAGTATGGAGATTTCTCAAAAAATTAAAAATTACATTACCATATTATCCAATAATTCTACTGCTGAGTATTTACCCAAAGAATGCAAAAACAGTAATTCAAAAAGATATATGCATCCCTATGTTTACTGCAGCATTTTTTTTTTACCACAGCCAAATTATGGAAGCAGCCCAACTGTCCATTGATAGATTATGGACAAAGAAGATGTGGTGTGTGTGTGTGTGTGTATATATATATATATATATATATATATAGAGAGAGAGAGAGAGAGAGAGAGAGAGAGAGAGAAATATTACTCAGCCATAAAAAAAGAAATTTTGCCATTTGCAACAACATGGATAGAGCTATAATTATAGATGGAATAATGCTAAGTGAAAAAATTAGAGCATGACAAATACCATATGGTGTGTCATTTTAGGCAAAATTTAAGAAACAAACAAAGAAAAAGGAAACAAACCAAAAAACAGACTCTTAACTATAGAGAACAAACTGATGGTTACCAGCAGAGGGGTGGATGGGAGGGATGGGTGGAATAGGTGAAGAGAATTAAGAGTACACTTATCATGATGAGCACTGAGTAATGTATAGAATTGTTGAATCACTATATTGTACACCTGAAATTAATATGACACTGTATTTTAACTATATTAGAATTAAAAATGTTTAATAAATTAAAAAAATAAAATTTCTTGCAATATATCACGAATCTTTCAACAAATATAAATAAATATTTGAAATATAATTGTTAAAGGATACTAGGTAGTTCAACATAAGAATATGCCATTATTTTCTCAGTCCCTTTATCACTGGACATTTAGTTTTGTTTTTTCCTTTACACCCCATCTTCTTGTGTACCCCTCCCCCTTTTTTTCATCCAGGTGTTCTCAGACATCACCATTGGTTGCCTTAGGTTAGTCTTGCTGCAGTATAGGGCTCCTACTCCAACAACTGCTCTAGGTAGCTGCCATATCTTCCCCATCTGACTATTCAGATCTCCTGGACCTATCTTAGCAGGATGGTCCTGAGTAATATGGAGGCAAAAGTGTATTTAAAGCAGAACAACAAACTCAACCTTTGTCAACAATGCTAATAATGACCAATGATATATATTAGTCTGAAAACTCTTCAGTGCCAAAGTTTTGGTTACTAAGACTAAAAAATTCCCTACTTTGCTACTGCTTATAGTTTATAGTTCCATGTTTGTTTATAATTAGGAAAGCATTACCACATAGTTGTCCTGACTCTTTTTTTCAAGTGGCAAAGGTATCTCAAGTAACTTTAGGCAAAAAAACAAGTTGTTTCATAATTTAACATTAGATAAGATCAGATCTCGATGCTCAGACAGTACCAAGGTCCCTCTTGACCTTCTGTCTCTATTTTCAATTGTGCTGGCCTTTCAATTGTGCTGTGTATATGTTTCCCCCTATAATGACAGCAGCACTTCCAGGTTCCGGTCATTATAGCTCTAAGTCCAGTAGAAGATTGCTCCTTCCTCAATATCTCCATATAAATCTTGGAACTGGCTCTGATTCAGCCACTGGACCACTAGGGTTATTTACTTATCCCTGTGGCCCAGAGGATGGTTAGGTTCATTGACTTAATTAGAGTTGGGTCATAGGCCTCTCATATGGTCAAAGACCTCAGGTACAGTTACCAGAAGGAGAAAAATGGATGCTGTGTGAGCAATACCATAGACTTTCATGCAAGAATGAAACTCTCTAGAACAGTGACCTTAACTTTTGGGGGTCACAAACCCCTCTGAGAACCTAAGCTCTCTGTGGTAGAAAATGAACAAAAGCACACACAAACACACGTTGGCATATGATGCACTTGTGGACTGGATATTTATTTCCTTCACTTAGGTTAGAATATACAAGCAGGCTTACAAAGAGTTATGTTTCTCATTTCCATGCAAAAATTAATGGGTATTTTCTGAGCAATATTGAAATAAATCCAAATTTTGTCCCCCCCCCAAAAAAAAATCTGCTTAAAGGGGCACTGAGTGGCTCAGTTAAGTGGCCAACACTTGATTTGGGCTCAGGTCATGATCTCATGGTTCATGAGACAGAGCCCCACGTGGGGCTCTGCACTGAGAGTGCAGAGCCTGCTTGGGATCCTCTCTTTCCCTCTCTCTCTGTCCCTTCCTCCCTCCCTCCCCCTCTCTCTCTTTCTCTCTCTCTCAAAAATAAATAAATAAACTTTTTAAAGATCTGTTCAAAGGTAAATTTAAACATGAAGATGGAAATTGACTTAAATAAGAAGGTGAAATTATGAAATGGTTTTGAAATAGAATTTGAGCCATCTTAAGCAACTTTTCATTTTGATAGCAACTAGTCCTAAAAAAATAATGACACACAGCAGCCAAGAATCAAAGCACCCATCTTTCACCTTAACAGACAGGCTTGTATCAAGGAAGAATGCTTCAAGATTTGGATGAATTCTTGTTGTGCCATTTCCTTTGTCCTCAAATCCATGAGATCATCTTTGGCAAAGACTGTATCATTGATGCACTGATGTCAGCATGGAAAGGATTAATAATCCATGCTTCAATATAAAGGTCTTCCAAGTAGAAGCAACCTTTAAGCTAATTCTACAATATTCCCAGAGGTCTGTACATTTCTGCTCGTAGGAAGATCAACTAACAGGGCATAGTCACACTGGACTTCATCACACAGGAGCAATTTTCCAGCAATGGAATTCATATAGGTATCTACTTCCTTTACAGTGGCTATCGGATCAAAAACAAACATCCATCATGGTGAGCTGGGAAATAAAAATATATATCTAATCATTATATGTATGTGTGTGTATACGTACACACACACACACACACACACACACACACACACACACACACACATTTACAAAAGAAGCCAATAAAGACTTAACTCCTCCTTGACAAATGGTTACAAGTGGGCTTTTTTTATTTCTCTTAAAATACATTAGTTTAAATCTGTACCTATAATTCAGTCAGGTGCTTCAGAAATTTGATGTTAAGAAATTCAAAGAATTTCTGGCAGTAAGGAATTTCATACTGTGGTCCTATTTCATACATATATAAAACATAGATATATATAAAACACATATACACATGTAAACATATATATTATATATGTTAGATAATGCTTTTAAACTTAAAAAACTATCATCTTAGAATATAAGTTCCATGAAAACAGAGTCTGTTTTCTTTACTGCTATATACCTCTTAGCCAAATATCTAAAGCCATGTTCCGACATCAGTTTTCTCATGAAGAAGGCTGATATTTTGTCCAGCCATTTTACTGTCTGTTGTGCCCTATTTATAAAATTCAGAACATGACAAGAAGGGGTTTTATTTAATATGTCCCACAAACCATAAATCTATGAAGAAAAAATAAGGTTTAGGCACAGAGAATGATGAGGTTTTCTTCCTCATCACTTCCTGACTAAATGATCAGGAACACAGTAAGAACAGAAGGAAGAAATGAGGTTAGGTCAGATCATGTATGACCCTCTATGCAATGGTAAGAATTTGGATCTGATTTCTAGATATGATGAAAGCCATCAGAGGGTTTGAGCCAGAGTGTAAACAAAGCCAGATTTACAGTTTAACAGGTTTATTTTACTGCTGCATGAAGAACAGGCTAGAAGGGGCAAAGGTAGATGAAGGGATATTAGTTAGGAGGCTCTCTCAGTAGTTCAACAGAGGAATAATGGTGACTTGTACCTGAGTGACAACAGTGGAGATAGATATATTTTTAAAAACAGACCAAAGCAAAAATATATGGCTGATAGGTTGGATACAGGATGTGAAGAAAATGGAAGAGTCAAATATGTCTCCAAGTTCTTGGCCTCAGCAACCAGACTGTGTCATTTATACAACCTGGGAAAGCTTTTGGAGGAACAAGTGGTAAGAAGGAATCAAGAGGCTGTCTCAGACACGTTCAATCAGAGAGGCTTACTAGACACCCAAGTGGATGTCACTTGGATAAATGAGTCTGGATGTCAAGGCAAGACTAGAGATAAAAATGGGGAGTCTTAAGAGAGTACTAAAATAGTACGTATGGGACTGAATGAGATGTCTTCATAAAGACAGGGTGATTCAGCAACAATACAACACATAGAGTTTTTGTTTCACCAAAACAAAAAACAGGTATGTTTCATCTGTCTTCATCTGGGTTCAGAAGCCAAGCTTTTCCTTACAATTGGAGTTTTGCCTGGCAAAGGAACTTTGCTTGGCCCTAAGCTTAATGCTCTCTCAAACTGAACCAAACTTCCTTTACCATCTCAGATAGGAATAGCTTTTAAATTTTCCAAAAAAGATGCCCAAAATAGGAAAAACAGGAGAGGTTATCCCAAGAGATCTGAGTAATTTCATCCATTTGCATGCTAAAGAGAGGTGACCTAACTGATTTTTCCAAGGTCTGCTTCAAAATGTTAGACTTGCCAGTAAATCTGGAACTTCTTCAATTGTGTGTAGCTTCCTTTCCTTGCCTTCCTTCTTTTTGTTTCCTTGCAATAGGCAAGTTTGTAAACAAAGCTATTATGTTAGACAAATTCAAGTTTTACCCTCTTTTCATGAAGAAGATCCATTTTGCCTTTGTATGCTTTCTGTTAATTGAAGTATAGTTGATGATGTTACATCAGTTTCACGTGTACAACTTAGTGAATCAACAACTCTATATGTTGTGCTATGCTCACTACAAGTGCAGCTACCATCTGTCACCATACAACGCTATTACAATACCACTATGCTGTGCCTTTTATCCTTGTGACTTATTCATTCCATAATTGGAAGTCTGAATCTCTCACTATCATTCACCCATTTTGCCCATCCTTCTACTCCCTTCCCCCGTGTCAACCATTAGTTTGTTCTCTGTATTTATAGATTTGTTTCTGGGGTTTTTCCCTGTATATTTTCAACACGTGCAGATATAAGATCATCCCTTCAGCTCTATTGTCTGCAAGATTTCTTCACCCCCCAAAAAATGTGCCACCCAAAAAGGATAATCTGATTTTTTTCTCTTTGTCATCTTCGGTTGAGGCTAAACCAAGTGTAAATCAAGTCCAGTGTCCATAATCATAACAGGAATGTATATTTTTTTAACTTGCAACACCAGGAAACTATTTGATTTCAAGACATGAAAATGGCAGTAGTTGCATAACACCTAATAGTATATATCAGCATGCCATTCCCCTCTACTCTTAACTATATGACATTACTTTTTTTCTTAATGACAATCTTATAAGGTGTAATAAGAAGATTTTTGCCAGCCCATCAATCTCCTCAAGGCCACTGACTACATCTTTGGACTAAAGTTTAAAATATTGAAGTAAGTCCTTTCCATGGTGGCAAATTGTATTCCAAGAATCTATCACTCAGTCATTCACTAAACCCTTTCAACAAATACGTGGTGAAAATATACTATGTGCTGGGCACTAAGGCTCTGGAGATACAGCAGCAAGCCAGACAACATCCTTTTACTCAACAGCTCACAGCCTAGAGATAGTAATAGACAAAGAATCCAATTGGTGTATGTCATATCATCAAGTAGTGTCAAGTACTAAGAAGAAAAATATAATGAGATAAGGAGAGACAGATTTGAGCTATCTGCAGGGTAGGGATGGGGACAGCAAGAGGATATTAAAAAGGTATCCCATTTGAGCAAGACCTGGATGAAATGAGGAAGCACCAACACTCCGGATTCCCCAGTAGAATTCATCACTTCTTATTTCTTGTTTCTATTGCACTTTGTATCTCCACTCATCTGATAACTATTTCTTGAGAGCCTACCACATCCCAGGTACTACTCCTGGAGCTCTATTGCAGCTTTAGTTGATCCTGTTTCTATCTGTACCTACCAACACATTACAATGATGAGAACTAGGTCTTTGTAGCTCCTTGAGTGCTTTGTACTTTGGAGTATAAAGCTTCTAGATGGATAAATGAATGACTAGCCCAAAACTCAAGCACTTCCAATTGCCAAAACTGTTATTTCCCTTGTTGTTTCTTCAGTCAATGCTCATCTTGCCTCAGAAGAAAGTCAAAATTACACACACTCCTCCTAGAGAACTCAGCATAATAAATCAGGTTAGGCCTGCGGGGAAATAAGGGATTCGAGTAAAAGGAAATCTTTGATTAAAAATGTAGTTCATTATTCAACACTCTTTGCTAGACAGCAAATATAAAGGCCATAAACCTTATCTTAACTCAATAATTCAAACAGCTCCCCAAGCACAGGGTAACGCAAACTGACTCTTGAAATTGAACCCAACAAGTGACTCACTCACTGGTCATAAGTATACTCAATGTCACACTTGTGTGAAGCTGTCAGTGCAACAAAAGTAGTAAGATGTCAAAAGCAAAATGAAAAATGTGTTTAGTAATCCTATCCAAGCCCCCAATTTTAAAAGAATCCCTTCTTTTCATATGTAACTCTCTGTTTCTTAGTGCTTAGAGAAACCTTTTCAAATTGGAGGCAAGGTTTGATCAGTCAGTCTCCCAGGATGGATCATGTACCCAGATCAGTACCCAGAAAAATAACACCAAATATCATCTAGTTGAGCAAGATTAGTTATAAAATAGCATGAAGCCTGAAGACACACTACCCCCATCATCATACTGAAAATATTCATGACATTAGTGAATCTGCAGTTGAATTTTTGCCAGCATCCCTTGTAAGGTACATACCAAACGACTATGCAACAATTTGCTGCCTCTATAATTATTTGGTAAATTGCAGCAATAACACATTTGTTTCCCCATAACTGCACTTTTTGGGCAATGCAGATAATATTTGTCATGTAAACCCCTGTTTCTGTTGTTTTAAAGATCAAAAATCCTTTCACCTGAGAAGCACAGAGGGGCTGGTTTCCCTGGCAACATAATTTGCTTCCAGTTCAATGGAACATCGAGTTCTTTTTCATGGGTTCACTGCACTGAGCAGCCAATCCTAGCTCAGAGAGCCCCACTTCCTTTGCAAAGCACTATAACAAAGTCTGTTGCTAAGGTGTTTTTGTTATGGTTAAATGAACCTCTTAAATATTGATTTTAATGCTTTCAATTTTTTAAGCTGCTCTGCTTTCAGCTTTTTCTTAAACACGTAGGACACAGCTCCTCCAAGCCTCTTATTCATCTGCCCTGGCTCTTTCATTTCAATGATGCAAATCAGCTGGCATCTTCTTTTGTAGATTTTTCAACTGAAAACAACAATCATTTGACTGAATGAGGATGGGCTTGGGAGAGCACCTGCTTTTCCAACTCGGATGTGATACAATCCAGAACCCTAACAAAGTGAATGCCCTTCTAAATTGGCCAAACTTGGACTTCTACACCTAAAATACTTAAAGGTACCCATATGGTTGATTTTCTGTTTGAACTAACACCCTTGAACCATTCTGACAAATGTCAAACAGATCTTCAAACCTAATTAGGTTCTAGACTATGTCCAGTCCTTCAAAATTCAACCTCCACAACGATTTCAAGGATATCCAGTTACCCAGTTGGAATGCCTATGAAATATTTGTCCATCAGGATAAAAGAAATCTGTATGAGGGAATACTGTACAAATTTTACCCAAAAAAAGTTCAGGTGGGTAAATTCAAGGCGCTTCCTACATAGTTAGTAAATAGACAATAAACCATTCCGTAGGAAAATCCCAGTGAAACAGTATGCTGTTGCCAAAAGATAAGCAGCAGCTCAGGGTAACATATGAAAATGACATACAGAAAACAAACACAGGAAAGCAGCTTCTTGAAAAATAGTAGAAAGCCATTCAGTAGTCTACATGGAGGTTTATTACCTCCTCTCATCAAAGCAAGTTTGAAGTTCTAGAACACATGTAATAACAGTGGACATTTCACAGAAATTATTAAGAAAATATGCTATATTTGAAAAAATAGTATAGAATTGGAATGCCTATATTTAATGCAGATTCGATAGCAAGTAGAACAGAAATAGCTATGGTAATGCGAAAACAGTTGTCAAGTTTCAGGCATAAATTTCCTATTCTTTAAGGCTGAACTTTAAGTGAAAGCAAACAGAAACTGAAGACTTAATTGTATGTTAGTCAGTGTCAAAAAGCAACAAAGCCAGGGTGATACATAGTTCAGCATGGAGTGTAGAAATGGACAAGGCACACCAGAGAGTTATGCAGAGGCATCTTAGAAGAAAAAAGAACATAGCTATGGACAAGACAAAGGACATGGCTAAATGCTACCTTAGCCATTCATGTTTAAAGCCTGCACAGATATTCTGATAAAGAAAAATTGATAGTTAACTCCAGATAGTATAAGTTATTTTATATACAGTTTACGTTCAGTTCTACAGTAAAGAAGTACAGTAGGTTGAACGGTGGCTCCCAAAAAGATATGTCCATATCTTAACCCCAGAATCTGTGAATATGATCTTACTTATTTAAAAAAAAGTCTTTGCAGATATAATTAAGGATCTCAAAATAAAATCATTCTGATTCTCCAGGTGAGCCCTAAATCTAATGACAAGTGTCCTTCTAAGAGACACAGAGGAGGGACACACAAGAAGAAGGGAAGGCACATAAAGACAGAAATGGGAGTTATGTAGCCATAAGCTAGGAAACATCTAGACCCATCCAAAGCTGGAAGAGGCAAGGAAAGATTTTCCTGTAGAGCCTTCAGTGGGAGCACGGCCTTGTCAACACCTTGATTTTGGACTTCCGGCCCCCATAACGTAAGAGAATAAATTTCTGTTGTTCTAAGGTGATATTATGGTGGCTACAGGAAACTAAACAAGATATACATGGTATATACCATGTATACAATGCAGTAATCTCTCATGGGGTTTTAAAGTTATCATACTAAGCAAAAATTGCATCGTCTAAATTATCTTGAAAATTCTTTGTATTACTCTGAAAGTATGCTTGTAAGTACCCAATATAGCTCATTTTGATTTCAGTGTTTGAAATGGATTGCTGCCTCTTGGTCTAGCACCAGATGCAGAAGCTGGCTTGAGTTTCAGATATATATATATATATATATATATATATATATTGTCCATCAGTATAAAAGAAATATATATATATTAAAAATACTGTATCTCTAAGCACTATATTTTCCTATATTTTCAATCAGGGAGAGATGCTCACAGCCAGAAGGCACTACAGAGCCCAGACTACCAAGACAGCATCACCCAACCAGTTCTAAGTAGTTTTGCCATAAACTTCTTTGCCATAGACATCTTTGCTGCACACACTTTGCCACATAACTAATCAGCCATAAGAGTTAAAATAACTGGTTGATAGTTTGGTTTCATTTCTCCATTGATTAATCAACCATCTTCAGCAGAGTTCATGAATCGAAGCTACTTGTCAGTTTGGTTTCATCTCTCCATTGATAAAGTTCTCATTTTTATATCAGATGAATCTTAGCCCTCATAACTCTCTATATACATCTAAGCTAGCCCTCATAATAGTCCACATGGTGACAAGTAAACATAGTGGTCTTAAAATAGTGGATGATACAAGGGATATAGGTATGCTGTTTCTAAGGGGCACATGCACCCGCATGTTTATAGCAGCACTATCAACAATAGCCAAAGTATGGAAAGAGCCCAAATGCCCATCAATGGATGAATGGATGAATGGATAAAGAAGATGTGATGTATACACACACACACACACACACACACACACACACACACACACACACAATGGAGTATTACTCGGCAATCAAAAAGAATGACATCTTGCCATTTGCAACTACATGGATAGAGCTAGAAGGTATTATGCTAAGTGAAATTAGCCAGTCAGAGAAAGACAAATATATGACTTCACTCATATGACGACTTTAAGATACAAAAAAGATTAACATAAAGGAAGGGAAGCAAAACAGGGAGGGGGACAAAACACGAGACTCTTAAATATGGAGAACAAACAGAGGGTTACTGGAGGGGTTGTGGAAGTGGGAATGGGCTAAATGGGTAAGGGGAATTAAGGAATCTACTCCTAAAATCATTGTTGCACCATATGCTAACTTGGATGTAAATTTAAAAAATAAATAAAAAACAAAATAAAATAGTAGATGATAATAATGACATATGTTGACTTTATACAAAATACAGTGATAAACCTCACTGAAAGTGTGAAATAAGAGTGTAAAGTTAGATTTCATACTATATTATACTAAAGTAGAAAATGATAACACATCAGTTACGATGATAACAAAACTCAGCTATAAATGCATTACAGTGTTAGCGTTTCTTCCACATTTTCCCACAGAACTTTGGAACAACTATCAATGGAAATGTGACAATATGCCAAAAACAGTGTAGAAGGCTTTTTCAACACAATACAAAGCACCTTTAAAAATACGCAACCTTGGGGCGTCTGGGTGGCTTGGTCGGTTAAGCGTCCGACTTCGGCTCAGGTCATGATCTCACGGCCTGTGAGTTCGAGCCCCGCGTCGGGCTCTGTGCTTACTGCTCAGAGCCTGCAGCCTGTTTCAGATTTGTGTCTCCCTCTCTCTCTGCCCCTCCCCTGTTCATGCTCTGTCTCTCTCTGGCTCAAAAACAAATAAACGTTGAAAAAAAAATTAAAAAAAAAATACGCAGCCTTGGGGCGCCTGGGTGGCTCAGTCGGTTAAGCGTCCGACTTTGGCTCAGGTCATGATCTCACGGTCCGTGAGTTCGAGCCCCGCGTCGGGCTCTGTGCTGACAGTTAAGAGCCTGGAGCCTGCTTCAGATTCTGTGTCTCCCTCTCTCTCTGACCCTCCCCCGTTCATGCTCTGTCTCTCTCTGTCTCAAAAATAAATAAACATTAAAAAAAATATATATATATATGCATCCTAGTATTTGCAAACTGGTAACTTCTCTTCATGAAGGAAGAAATTAAAAAAAAAAAAGTGTAAGGCCAATAGGAACAAATGAAGCACACACACACAAAATGTATACTACTATGAACAAAGGACTTTGAAAACAAATGCTTAGGTATAATACCCAAAATAAAATCACTTACTTACACAGTATTGCCATGAATCTACACTATACATTTTTAATGTATTCAAATATTTTATATTTTGCAATGAAGTCTTTTTAATATTGCTATTCATTTTTCATGTTCACTGTGTCCTTTTTATGAATATCCCTGTTTTATATTTCATGATTTTATCTTTTACAGTAAAGTTACAGCCAATTAGTTATATGGCAAAAATGTTTGAAGCAAAAAGGCTTGCAGGAAAGAAGCTTAAGTGAAAATACCAGACACATACCCCTCCCTGCTCTCACACTGGAGCAAATCCTCATCAAGAGAAATAAGGAAGCTAAATTGCCTGTTTATTAAGTTGTTCTCTTTCTCTATTTTATTTCAAATTTCCCAAACACTTCTATTTGAAACCCAAGTTAAATGCCCACTTGACTGTCCCCATTGTGATCTATCTCAGTGTTTTTTAACCTTTGGGAGATAAAAATTATCTAAAATTTTTTTAATGTTTATATATTTTTGAGAGAGAGCACATGTGCAATCCAGGGGGAGGCAGACAAAGAGGGAGACAGAAGATCTGAAACAGGCTCAGGGCTGACCCCAGAGAGCCCCATGCAGCTTGAACTCACCATTAGAACCATTAGACCATGACCTGAGCCAAAGTCCAATGCTTAACCAACTGAGCCACCCAGGTGCCCCCTGAAGTGCTTTTTTTAAAAACACTGGCTTCTCATCATAATCCCTAATTTTAAACTACATTATAAAAATAATAATAACAAATAAAAATAAACTATATTACAAGGCTACCCTAAGGAAAACAGTATGATATTGCTGTTAAAATGATACATAGATGAATGAAACAAAATAGCCCAGAAATAAACCCACACATATATAGTCAATTTATGACAAAGGAGCCATGGATATACAATGGAGAAAAAACAGTGGTGTTAAGAAAACTTGACAGCCACATGCAAAAAATGAAACTCAACTACTATCTTATACCATACACAAAAACTAACTCAAAATGGATGAAAAACTTGACTGTAAAAGCTGAAACCACAAAATTCCCAGAAGAAAACATGGCCTAAGATCCTTGATACTGATCTTGGTGATAATATTTTTAAATCTGACACCAAAAGAAAAAATCAACAAGTAGGATCTATGTCAAACTAAAAAGCTTCTGCACAGCAAAGGAAACCATCAGCAAGATAAAAAGGCAACCTACTGAATGGGAAAATATTTGAAATCATATACAATAAGGGGTTAATATCTAAAATATATAAAGACCTTCTACAACTCAATAGCAAAAAAACAAAAAATTCTATTTCAAAAATTGGTAGAGAATCTTCTTTTCCATAGAAGACAAACAGAAGGTCAACAGGAACATGAAAAAGATACTCATTACTAATCATTAGGGGAATGCAAATCAAAACAACAATGAGATATCACCTCACACCTGTAAGAATGGCTATCATCAAAAAGACAAGAAATAAGAATGTTGGTGAGGATGTGGAGAAAGGGAACCCTTGTGTCCTGCTGGTGAAAATGTAATTTGGTATCACCACTATGGAAAATGGCATGAAGAGTCCCCCAAAATTAAAAACAGAACTACCATATGATCCAGCATTCCCACTTCTGGGTGTTTATCCAAAGAGAAAGAAAATACTAACTCAAAAACATATATGCAGTTTTATGTTCACTGCAGCATTATTTACAATAGCCAAGATATGGAAATGACCTAATTTGATAGACATATCAACATATAGATGGATAAAGGTTTGTATAAATATGCAATAGAACATGATTCGGCCATAAAAAAGAAGAAATTTTGCCACGTGTGACAACATGGATGAAACTTGAGAGCATTATGCTAAGTGAAATAAGTCAGAAAAAAACAAATACTATATGATCTCACTTATATGTGGTATCTTTATTTAAGAAAAAAAAAAAGCCTCATAGATACAGAGAACAGATTGATGGTTGCCAGAGGTGGGAGTAGGGGGTGGGTGAAATGGATGAAGGGAGTCAAAAGGCACAAACTTCCAGTTATAAAATACACAAGTCATGAGAACATAATGTACAGCATGATTACTCAGTAACAGCATATTGCATATTTGAAAGTTGTTAAGAGAGTAAATCTTAAAAGTTCTCAAAGAATTTAACTATCCGTGATGAAGAATATTAACTAGATTTATTGTGGCGATCATTTCACAATATACACAAATAGAAAATCATTATGTTGTATTCGAAACTAATATAATGTATGTAAATTATACCTCCATAAAGCAATAAATGAATGCAAAATTTTTTTAAATAAAATGCAAACACACAAGCTTCTCCTCAGAAGATCCTGATTAGTAGGTCTGGAGCAAGCTGAAAATCTCTATTGCTAATAAGTGGCAAGTAATTCTTATGATCAGACAAGTGTGTAAATCACTGATACAGTCCATGCCATATGCTTGATCCTCCTCAGCTTAGTCTTGCTGTCTTTCTAAAGTTTAAAATTAAAGGAACACCTTACAATTTCATTAAGCAGCTAAACCTGACACACCCAGATAAACTCTGCAGTCAGCATTCTGGTGGAGAAACTGGGAAGAAAGGAAAGACAGGTAAGCAAAAGTCTTTAAAGATTAAAGGCTAGTCTTATCCTACAGCAGTGTCCCACAACCTTACTCAAGTGAGGATGGATTGTGAAACAAGGGGACCCACATTAAAGGAGCAACAAGGTCTTCAATTCACAATGTATTTGAAAAAGGGGTGGCCTACAAAATCAAAACTGTATGACTATGCAATACCTCTACCCAAACACAAAAGAAGTCTCTCATACTCTATGTCTTTTTTACATGGTCCCAAAAGCCCTAAGATGGTCTGAATCTTTGTAGGACTATGGCTATACGTTACTTTATTAAAGTGGTATTTCTCACAGTAAAAAGATACATAAAGAAAGGGCATTATAGCAGCCAACCAGCCTTCAAGATGGCCCCCATGATCTCCACTTCCTGGTAATCAGGCCTTTCTACAGCCTCTCCCCACACTGTATCAGTTATCCATATGACAAGTAGAATATAGAAAAGGTGATGGTATGTCACTTCTGAGCTAGGTCATAAGGTTTATTGTGGTCTTTCTCTTTCTTCTGGATTGCACACTGTGGGGAAAAGGAGCACCATTTTCATGAGCACCCCTATGGAAAGAGAAGAAACTGTGGCCTCTGACCAAAAACCTCATTAAGTGAGCCTGCTTGGAAGTAGATCTTCCAATTCCAGTCAAGCCTTCAGATGACTGCAGCCCCTGCTGATATTCTAGCTTCGGTTTCATGAGGGACCCTGAGCCAGAACCACAAAGTTAACCCACTCCTGTGATCCTGACATCAAAAACTGTGAAATAATACATGTTTGCTTTTTTAAGTTTCCAGCTTATAGAGTAACTTATTACATGCCAAGAGATAATTAATGCAGATTTCAATTAAAAATGAGGTAAATTTTCATTGACAATAATCACTCATAAGAGCATCACGTCTATTTAATGTAAAGGTCTCACTCAGGTAGCACAGCACAAATAGCTATTTTACTGAAAACACTCAAAACAGCTATAACCAAGAATAAAATAGTCAGATATTTAGCAGACATTTGTACAATGGAGTTGGATTCAAGTTTCCACACACCAAATGGCTAATGAGGGAACAGACACTCTGTTCAGCTCACCTCACCCATAGTGCACCTCTGTTCATTATAAAGACAAAGGGGGTGGTCAGGCCCATCTTTGCCTCAACCAGGCTTTTAGAGCAGAAATTCTATATACTAATATCTACCACAACTTCTAACATGCGGTATAGATTACAGGCTTTGAAAATACTAATTCACTTCTAAAACAATTCCTAATTGCTAGAATGTGAGCTCTATGAGACAAGAGGTGCTGAGTGTCTCATTTATCACAGCATCCTCAGAGTCCTGCAAAGCTCCTGGCACACATAGGTGGTGAGTACAAGGGCTGGCTGTCTGGCTGGGAGGGACGCAGGCAGGCAGGCAGTCAGGCAGCAAAATCCTATGTTAATTTGGTACAAGTGGTTATTTATATAAGCTTAAAATGTTGACATAGGATCCAGGGGTGAGGGGAAACTAAAACACTTGTGCTCTAATGCTTAGGACTGTTAGGAGATTATTTACAAACATCTGCTCTAGGCTACAAAAATAAGAGAAGGAAAACATGATACCAAGAATATTGATAAGTGGGAGAAGAATCCTAAATGTTAATTCAGTGAGAAATCCCTTTTAACCAACATGCTACAAGCAGTACACTGTTCACTATTTGACTACCTCAAATTATCTATCAAATGTACTTTTAAGAAAGTGTTTTATCACTTTATTAGGGTAGCACTAAATGTGGTAATGGATAAATCCCAATTCTCAGTGGCTTAACACAATAGAAGTTCAAGGTAGGGGCAGAGGGGAGCTTTTCCACATGGTTATTTAGAGTTCTAGAATGATGAAGACCCTGCTATCATCAACTCTTGGATTTCCTGGGTGTGGACAATCAGGGAACAGGTATAGAAAGGGGGCAAGTAAGTAATTACAGAGAAGGTTGTCACAGGCTAAGTCTGGAAATAGTTTACATCACTTCCATCCACACTCTACTGGCTAAAACTGTCATATGTTCCCAGAAAGATGCGAGAAGGGCTAGAAAATATAGTTCCTGCCCAGAGAGCCATTTCTCTGTAACAATTCTACACTAGGAAGTTTGAGTATGAATCTTTGGAGGATAGCAACATCCCTACTCACAGAACTCCTTCATACAAAGATATTATATTAATACTTGATAACAACTTAAAGCTTACCAAAGAAGATTCGTTAGCAGCAATCAAGACTTTAAGCTAAAGAGATGGTATAGATAGAATTTCAGGCATCTGAGAATAGTGTTGGCTTCCACTCACCTTTATGGCCCTTAGGCATAAATCAGTGCAGGTAGCTTCCTCTATATTAGGTCATTGAAGGAACAAAGAAGAATGTAAAGAGAAGATTTTCAAAGTGGGTGATATATTAATACATGATACTCTACCTTGACCCCAACCATAACAGAAGCAATTAGATGGCATCCCAGGTCTTAGGCTACATTAAAAAACTGTGTTCACAATTATTCCTTCATCTCCTGTAAGTGAATTTTAATAATCTCCCTCTTTCAATAATTGCTATGTTTCTAACTTCCCAGTGGTCCTGCATATTCAAATGAATTATGATGAGGAGCTGCTAATTATAGTAATGAGATTTAGGAAAGGGAAAAATTCATAAATATAATACCTGTGACAAAAGTGGGCCAGAGTCTCAGTCAGTCCTCCTTCAGAGGCCCAGTGAGAAGAATGTAATATGTCAATGAGCATTCCCCAAACCTTGGCCTGTTCCACCTGTTCATGCACCAGCACTCAAAGGGCTTTCTCTTTCCCCACTAGCTCCTCTTTATCTGAAATCATTACAAGTGTGGGCTCATGGTGGCCAGTGAATGATTCAAATAATCACACAGCAAATTGAGAAGAGTATGTTTTAGTGATAGAGACAAATTCCAACCATGCCATCTGAGAGCAGGCAAGGTGGCTGCTTTTGTTCTTAATCTTGAGATAAAAAGTAGCTCCACATACTACATTTCCAAGACTCATGACTCAAACCTGAGAAAGCCGGCACTCAAGGCTCTTCATAATAGTTTGACCTAAATATGAAGTGATTGTTAACAAACACAAACTTCATAACATCATGGAAACTCAAAATCAATTCTCCATTGCCTCTGAGGTACAGGAAATCCCAGATTTACATTTCATATTATACTAAGCTGTTACCCAAGAAGCCTTAAGAGGAAGCTGGCATCTGCCTTCTGAAATATGCTGTGGGGAAGCTGATCATACCCCTAGAGAAAATGTAGGAAAGCAGGGAAGGGAAGGAAACAAGGCAAATTTTCACCTCCTCAGAGTTGATAGTTCTAAATCAAGTGCCAAATGTGGTACAATTGAGGGCATCCACAGTACAAAACCATGGAAGTGGGAGATCTTGGGAAAAGCCAGCGATGCGTGGTTCCAGAGGGATGAGGCAATTGTCAGTTAATGCCAGTTAGTGGACAGGGATTGAGCTAAATATCCAGTTGGGGCAGTACACATGAGCAAAAATGTATTTCATTGTCCTATGATTGGGAGTTTTCAGGAATAGATAGAAAAGCAGACTCCGTTTCTCTCAGGAATTATACTAGGAAAACTTCCCTCACTGTGATACCCCTGAAGGACATGAGGAAGCCCACAAAGTCTCCAGGAGGATGCTGATCTATAGGTAAAAGGCAAATTCCAATGCCTTCAGCATCTCAGCAGTGGTTATCTTTATATCAGGCTTCTACCCTCTGGCAGTCAGCTAGCAAGGGTCAGCTTTACTTGCTTGAGCTTGTGAATTCATCTTAACTACAGCAGAGACCTAGCCAGGGCAAAGACAAACCAAGTGTTTCTAAAATTATTAATAACTTACTTCCTATAATCTTAACCCACTCATTCAATAGTTTCTATCCAAGTAAATAAATATGAATATTTTTTTTTTAATTTTTTTTTTCAACGTTTACTTATTTTTGGGACAGAGAGAGACAGAGCATGAACGGGGGAGGGGCAGAGAGAGAGGGAGACACAGAATCGGAAACAGCCTCCAGGCTCTGAGCCATCAGCCCAGAGCCCGACGCGGGGCTCGAACTCACGGAGTGCGAGATCGTGACCTGGCTGAAGTCGGACGCTTAACCGACTGTGCCACCCAGGTGCCCCAATAAATATGAATATTTAATAAATATTTGTTTAGCACCTACTCTATGCCAGGCATCTCCTAAGCACTGATATGTTACTCAACCAAATAGGCAGAGTCACTGCTCTGGTAGAATTTACATGACAGAAATCCTAATCCACCTTCCACTGTATTCATAACCTACTGAAGAAAACACAAGTCCTCTCTTTCCTTCACATGGTTTTCCATCTCATGGAAGGAGCTAAACACCATACATTTAACAAGGGCCCATGATGGGACAGAGCAAGTGGCACAAAGATGAACAAGGTGTAATCCACAGTCTAGTGGAAGAGCCCACACATTTATAAAAGTTTACAATATAGGCAGATGTTATGGGTTTAATTGCACCACTGACCCACCCCCCCAAAAATGACATGCTGACATTGCACCTCTTAGTATCTCAAAATGTGAGCTTATTTGGAAATAGGGTCATTGCAAACAGAAGTAGTTAAGATGAAATCATACTGGAGTAGGAGACCCCTAGGCCAGATTGGTCCTTATAAGAAAAGAACCATGTGAAGATGGAAATACCCAGCAGGGAGATCACCACAAACCTACAAAGGCAGAGGCTGGAATCATGCAACGGTGGGCCAAGGGATACCAAAAATCTCCAGCTAACCACCAGGGGGCGCCTCAGTGGCTCAGTTGGTTAAGTGTCTGACTCTTGATTTCTCCTCAGGCCATGATCTCATGGTTTGTGAGTTCAAGCCCTACATTGGGCTCTGTGCTGACAGTGCAGAGCCTTCTTGACATTCTCTTTCTCCCTCTCTCTCTGTCCCTCCCCCGCTCACTCTCTCTCTCTCAAAAATAAGTAAGTAAACTTAAAAAAAAAAAAAAACAAAAAAAACAGAAGCTAGGTTTCAGAGGGATCATGGCCCTATAACACCTTAATTTTAGACTTCTACCCTCAAGAACTGTGAGACAATAAATTTCTGTTGCTTGAAGCCACCCGGTTTGTGGTAATTTGTTTCAGGGGGCCCTAGGAGAGTAATATACCAGGTGAGTGATATAACATAGCTATGGAAACAGAGGAAGAAACAACTATACCTGTGATGGATGGGGAAGGCTTCCCACAGGAGATGCTATTTACACAGGGCTTTGGAATATAAGCAAGACCCTTTGCCAGACACATGGGGAAGTCAAAACACAAAGGTCCTTTTAGACTGTGCCAGGGATGAGAACACAGATGTTGAGATAATGACAAGTAATTTGGTGGAGATCCCAAATTATAAAGCGCTCAGGATGTCCTAGGCTCTCTCTTAAGTGATACACAGAAGATGCGTGGAAGTAGAGGACTATGGGCAAAGGGCTAAGAGATAGACAGTGCAACTGGAAAGGAAAGTTAGATCCAAATTATGCTGGCACAGTAGATAATGGGAAATCTTTAAGTAATTAGGGGCAGGTGAACAATAAAATCATGTTGAATTTTTTGGTAAAATATCTTTGGCAACAGGATGCTAAGTACACTTGAAGAAGGAATAGTGTGCTAAGTGGTCTCCAAACAGATCAGGAAGCACTCAATTACAGCATGTCTGATACTGTGATATAACAAGACATATATATTTGATGGTCCCAGTTCCAAGTACAAAGCTTCTAAAACACTTGGAATTTCCTGGGTGACTGATGTGGGGGGAGCATCTTTTGTTATGCATTGTAAGCCCCTTTCAACCATACCATAAGTTTATGCTAATGAGGGAACACTTGGAGGATGGGGGCTGGTAGCATGGCAGTGGGAATACAGAGTTGAAAAACAATTAAGTTAAGAGGTAGAACAGATTAGTAATGTGTATAGAGGCAAGAGACATGAAACAGTCAAGACCAGTCAAGGGCACTGCTGCCAGAATGCAAAGTTCAAATTCAGTTCCAGCCATTTACAGCGGTTTGACCTTGGACAAATTATTCAACTTCCCTTGCCAGTGTCCTCAGCTGTGAAACAGAGATACTAGCAGCACAGGGTAGTTAAGGAGGATTAAATGAGTTAATACACAGATGGTGCTTTGGAAAGGCCTGGGTCATATTAAGTGCTTTGTCCTCATTTGCTATGGCAGCAGCAATATGTATGGAGGAAATTCTTGGGCTGGGAAAAATGAGGATTATAAGAACATTTACAAAATCAAAAAAATTGATGAGAGTACACAAGAGGAAGAGATTAGCACCTGGTGAACAGCTGATGGAGCAAAGACACACAGTCAGAAAGGGAAAGACAGACTGGGGAAAACTGAAGGTGTGTGAAGGCAGTAGGGTCACAAAGGGGAGCTATCACAGGCATGTCCAGAGAGAAGGTAGAGCAAGGTCACACAAGCCTGTCAAGACCACCCCCAAGAAACCTACACTGCAGTGAACAAAGCTTCAGGAAACTGAGCCCTTCCAACAAAGGTGCTCATGTGGCTACCTGGCATCCATTTGACCTTTTTTTGGTAACCCTCCACCTGTTTCCTGGAGGAATTACCTCTTCTTCATTGGATTAGTCTCTGGAACCTAAATCAAGAGGTTTTGCCTTCCCTTAGCCAGGAGGTGGGTACCCAGTCCAAGCCAAGCCAAAGAGAACTCCCCTCACTGGAATGGAATTGAGAGGAACGTGAGGGAAATAGTGGAATTAACTGACACCACCCCCAGTGCCAAGATCAAAATGTGGAGCACTTCCTGCCTTAAGACCTTCAGGGCTACCCAGTTCTACCCTTTCTGGGCCGCTGCTTCTATCCTGTGGCATCCTCTATATTACTTCAGGAAACTCCCTTTTGATTTTAATTAACCAGAGTCAATGTCTGTTGATAACCACCAAAGACCCCTTACACCCTAATATAGCTTCAACAAATAGGCCTTCCTGGCCATTTGCTTTCAGAATAGATGTACCAATAAGAAAACAGCAGAAAGATGGAAGACTATGCTCACTGCCTGGCAACCAAAATCACTACCCATGGTCTGCCAGAGGCATGATACTAGAACTAGTTCTCTCCTCTTTCCCCTAGAGAAAGCTGAAGCCTAGTTATATTTCCTGTCTTTCACATTGCACAGATTGTGGTAGAAGTTATAATATGACCTAGATTTCCTACCTACATCAATCATTGTATTAATTGCTTTAGTTTTTGTGGACACCAAGAAAGGGGTGTCCACAAATGAGTTCTTTCCAGAAATGAGTTGTCCCTTCTACCCTGGGAGATCCACTGACTCTTGACTTCCCTCATCAGTATCTCATTGATGTTGAGAGTTAAGGAATCTTCACAGATCAGATCAGCCTCTCTCAGCTCTTAGCCCAACTGTTCCCTAGGGCTTTGTTCAGCTAGGATTAGGTTTTTAACCAATGGGCCTCTAGCATTGCCTAAGGCAAAGACCATGCTAAAGTCAAATCTGTATTTCTATCTGAATCAGTGTTCTGATTCTTTCATGTTCTCTTTCTTTGAGCAAATATTCTTGATGCTTCATTTGAAATGAGGCATTCTTTTCCTGATGTTCTATATTTTTCAAATACATTCACTCAACCAATCCATACCGAGTTCTTTCCACGTGTTAGAGACAAATGTAGGCTGGTTGTTACATACCTGGAGGGAGGGAATGCTATTCATTTTGTATCCCATGTCTACCAGCACATCTGGCACATGAAAAGAGGCCCAGAAAGATTTCCTTGTCAAAGGAAAGTTTGCTTTACTAACAGCTATGTGTAAAGCAGATTTCAATGGCCTATCATAGGGTCCTAGCTGACCCTCAAATATTAGGGCATATAGAGCAGATGGAATTCCAGAGTCATACTACCTGGTCCCAAATCCTAGCTCCACTCCTTCTGACTATGTGACCCTAGTCTAGTTAATGCACCTTTGAAAGACTTAGTTTTCTCTGTAGAATAGGATTGGTAATATCCGCCTCATGAAGTCTTTGAAGAAATTAAATGAGAAAACGCACAAAAATTATTTTAGTACCATACATGGCACATAGTGTTTAACAAATGTGACTATCTATTACTGATTTTATCATTACAAATTCTGGTGCACAATAAACATAACTATTTTCTATAACTCAACTTAATTTTTGACTTTCAGCCCTTATTCCACCCAATATGAAAAACAGAACTCAGTTAAACAGAAAAATTGCCTCTTGTCCCTCTCCTCCTCGAAGTTACTCCCAAGTTCCAGATGAGGCCACCTTGGTGGTGGTGGGAATGGGGGATTATGGCCTCCTTCTAAGAATATAACACATCTCACCCAGTCTTTGACATAGGCAATGGGCCATGTTTTCTTTAATTGCTTCCTGGAGATAGTGATCCACTGAAATGCCATGGCACACTATGGGCACAGTCCATCATATCTTTCCTGCACACATCCCCTTGTGCTATCTGAAAGACTCTTTCAGGTCTCAAATGTACACTCTCATTTGTTGTCTGTGCCCCAGTGAAGAAAACCATAGGAACTTTGGATGTCCTGGAGTATCAGTGAGTATCTGCAGAGATCTCCAAAAATTTCTCCAGCCTAGGCATACCTAACAGCTGGTTCTACTACACAACAGTACTATGATGGTAACAGAAATTCCTCCATAAGATGGGTCATTTCCTGAATATCTTTCAGGATGCCAGACATGGATCCTCTCTGCTCTTACGTCCCTAATCAAAGTGTGTGTGTGTGTGTGTGTGTGTGTGTGTGTGTGTGTGGTAATTGTGTCTCCCTTGTGGGGAGCAAGAAAAACAGAAAAAGGCACAAACACTGGGGAGGGAGAGGAGAAAGGACAAAGAGAAAAGGAGGAAAAGAGAAAGGAAGGCCAAAGAGGGAAGAGAGCAGAGAAAAGAAAGACAGGAAAGGAGAGAGGAAAAGAGGTCTCTCTTGCTTCTTCTCTACTTCTCCCCTCTCTGCTTTCCTGGTGAGAAGGTCTTTACTCAAGGAGAAAAAGTGGTAGGGGATGAGAGAGGAGGAATATCAGGAAGAAACTCAGAGAGAATTGTTCCGACTCATCACATTTACTTCCCCAATCCTTGTTTCACTCTTGTATTTTGCAGTTTGAAGCTAGGAATTGCCACATTTTCCACAGTGTGCTTCTGAGGGGTAAATGGTGGCTAGTGATGATTAGGGAAAGGAAGAAGAGAAGAATAAGGTTAATGTGACCTTTACTTAAGACCAAAGCACCATAAAAATGGGAGTGGGGTCCAGATGCAGAAACACTCTTTGAGCATCTACAGGAAAGTACCCTGTACAGCAGGTGCCCCCCCCCCCACCAGAGGAGGAGTTCCATGACTGTTAAGAAAGCCCACTGGGCTCTAGGAGGAAAGAAGATCTGAGAGCTCCAGGGGACAGGGCATTCAGGATGAGGAGACAATCTCTGACCTGTCCCTGATCCAAAGATGCCAATGGCTCTCAAATGGCTTTTATTTTCCCTTTATCTTCCATTTGGTTCCTGTCTGCTTCCCTTATCTTGTCAATCCTGAAATCTCTTTAGAAGCTTCTTGACTTGGGGAGCAAGTCAGCTGTTTGACTCTTACTGTGTGCTAGCTCCTTCAATCACACATTCCAGGACTGTTGGCGGCTATTTATTCTCCATCTACAGATGGCTTCATAAAAGCCATTCTCCTTATTCTGAAAAAAGTCCAAGTGGTAGCTGGATATTCATTTAAGATGCAAATCAGGTTATGCAGGTGGCATAAAATCACAGCAGGCTCTGAGAGTCACGGAGGAGGGTGGAACTGACTCAAACACCTCGGCGGCTTGAGGAAAGCACAGCTTCTCCCATCTGCTCTCCTTAAGAGCAACGCCTCCACAGTGGGGCTGCAGTTTGTGGACCTCTGACCTAGATCATCACAGTCTAATAGGATAAAGTTCAATTTTAATGAACAACTCATTCTGGCCCCAAGTAACGGATGCAAGGAAACTTTAGTCATCCGTCGCTTTTTGAGTAGATGATAAAGATGGGGGGGGGGGGGCTGGAGTTCATTTATTTATAAATAACACAAAGCCATAAGATGAGCATAAATTGCATAAAATAAACTATTTTCAAGCACAAAGTCTGTAAGTGGAAACTTACTCTCATTTACTCATTACAAGTGTTGCAGTGTCCTTATTTGGTAATATTTTACCGGCCTATGTTGAATGGGCCTGTATTTAGTCAGAAATTGTATTTGCTTGTATAGTCTATAATCCAGAGTTTTCCTTTTTTCATTCTAGCCTTATTACCACCACCTATTTTCAGTTTGAATTGGTAACTTGTCCATATCCAGGAATTTTGTTCCAGAAAAACTGTCAAGGCACATGTTGCTCATGGTGCAACACAATATACTTCTTGAGCCTTCATTGGTCACCTCCATGCCATGACTTGAGAGGCACTGCTCAAGGACTTAGCCTCCTTTCAATGCAAGTTTCCCTGCTCCACACTTGAATTTCCTCTATTAATGATGAGTTTTGATTTGAGAAGTTAGAAAATAATAAAATTTAGAGGGCGCTATACATGTGTTGGCAGGGAGGGGTGGGGAGGAATACAAAGGTTAAGCAGGAAATTATGGAACATTCCTTAAGGTTGGGGACCTGAGGACAAGGGGGGTTTGTGCCTCAGTTCCTGGGGTATAGCACAGAAAGCTTGTAGGCCTTGCAAGAAGACCCCTACCCTAGCTTGGTATGAGGCCTGAGAATATCTGAAAACTTCCAGTTAGTGTCTGTCCATCCCATCCCCCACCCCCACCTGGCCCCAAAATGGCTCAGAGGAGACCAGCCCAGACCTCAGAGGTGTATACAGACAGAGGCCAAAGGACAAACTGCTGTAAAGACAAGGTCTCCCTGTGCAGATGGAGGATAATTATGGGCCACACAGCCCTGCCTCCCCTGCAGGGTTGAATGTAAACCTCAGATGGTTAGCTCTTCCTCTGAGGAGAAGTGGTGGAAAGTAGGGTTTTCCAAATGAGCTATTTGCCTAAAAATTCAGAAGATAATAAATTTACCTTAAATTGAGGAGATCATATATTTTCTGTAATTCAGAGAAATCAAGGATCAAAAATCCATATTACGTGAACTCACAGAATGGATAAAGAAGATGTGGTATATACATACAATAGAATATTACCAAGCAATCAAAAAGAATGAAATATCGCCATTTGCAATAACGTGGATAGAACTAAAGGGTATTACGCTAAGCAAAATAAGTCAATCAGAGAAAGATAAATATATGATTTCACTCATATGTAGAATTTAGAAAACACAACAGATGAACATAGGGGAAGTTAAAAAAATAAGATAAAAACAGGGAGGCAAACCATAAGACTCTTAAATTCAAAGAACACACTGAGGGTTACTGGAGGAGTGCTGGGTTGGGGAATGGGCTGAATGATTATGGGCATTGAGGAGGGCACTTGTTGGGATGCACACTGGGTGTTATATGTAAGTTATGAATCACTGGGTTCTACTCCTGAAACTGTTTTTACACTATATGTTAACTAACTCGGATTTAAATAAAAATTTTTTTAAAGTCAGGAGGAGTAGCCAAGATAGCGGAACAGCATGGGAGTTTTTTTGGTGTCTTGCATCTATGAAATACAGCCAGATCAACACTAAACCATCCTGCACCTAAAAACCACCTAGAAAACTGATTTGAGGATTAACACAAGAATTTGCACAACCTGAACCACAGAACTTAGCAGGTACATGGCACAGAGAGGTGAACTGGGGGAGAGAGAAGCTGCAGATGGCAGGGAGCTGTTTTTGCTTGCAGAGAGAGGACGGAGACAGGGGGTGGGGGGATAGTTTGGGAAAAGCACCCCTTCCCAAAAGCAGCTGGAGAGAAAGTGGAAACAGCCACAGGGGCTGAACTAAAAAGGGAGAAAGGAGAAAGGAGAAGATTTAAATTCCATTAAGACTCTATAAACATGGGGAGTGCAGAGTCTGAAACTCTGCAGCTCAATACCTGGTGGAGTTCTGGTGGGAAGGGCGAATCCCCAGGAGCAGAGTGGGGTCCAGGAGGTTCTTGGGCCACACAGGGAGAAGTGGTTCCACTGCTGGAAGGACATTTGGCAGAGGCTGTGTGGCCACCCGGTCCCAGCAGACCCCAGAGAACAGCCACAGTTCTTGGTGCTGGAACAAGGACATTAAGGCTGAAGCCTGGTGCCAGATGTGTGTTTTGATTTTCCATAATCCCTGAAACGCTGCTGCTACACAATTGTGTGAACTTTTTCTGGGGCGGACTGGCACCCAGCTACAGTCTCTAGGGATCAGAAGCAGCATGGTCCCATGAACATTCCTGGGTATGGCCGGCATCTGGCCATTGCTTGGTGATATCCTCTCACAGAGGGTCAGAATGTCCAAAGCCACAGTCCCTTAGAAGCGAGGGGTTGGGAAACACAACCACATTTGAGATAAAACTCAGGAGGGAGGTGCCACCTGTCACTTGACGGCTTGGTCACAGACAGTGTAAAAGTGGGGAGTGCACGGAAGCCAGAGACAAAGGATGGGTGCGTGATTGCTGGTTGGCGAGAGCACAGAGTTTTGATATTAGAGACTGGGTAACTGGGTGACACCATTTTCACCCCTCCCACACATGCCCACACACACCTACAAGTGCCACAACAATCCACCCCAGTAAGATCAGCAGCGCCATCTAGTGGAGAATGGAGCTGTTACACTAAGCCCCATCCAACAGTGCCAACCTCACTCTTCAGGAACACCACAAATCTCTCCACCTGCTTAGTTTCTAGACTATAAAGTGCTTCATAGTTTGACTTCTAGGGGAAACTGATGTAACTTCAATTGTATTTCAGTCTGTTTGCTGGTCCAGCTATTCAATTTTCTTTTTTTTTCCTTTTTCATTTCTTTTCTTTTTCTTGAATACAGAAAGAGAAAAAAATTATTTTTATTTTCAATTTTTATTAAAAATATTTTTCTTTATTTTTTCTACTATATTTTTTAATTTTTGGAAATTTTTCAAATGCTATTTTACTTCCATCATTTCATTTTATTTTATACCACTGTATTCATTTTCTCAAACTTTAAAACATTTTCCTTTTTCCCCCTTTTTTCTCTATCAAGTTCCTTCCAATAACTAGAAGAAAACACACCTAGAATCTAGCATAATTTATTTGATTTGTGTGTGTATGTTGTTTTTAATTTTTTAATTTTAATTTTTTTTACCTTTTCAATTCCTTTTCTCCCTTCAAAATGATGAAACAAAGGAATTCACAAAAGAAAGAGCAAGAAGAAACGACAGCTAGGGACTTAAACAACACAGATACAAGCAAGATGTCTGAACCAGAATTTAGAATCACCATAATAAGAATACCAGCTGGGGTTTAAAATAGATTAGAATCCCTCTCTATGGAGATCAAAGAAGTAAAAACTAGTCAGGATGATATAAAAAATGCCACAACTGAGCTGCAATCTCGAATGGATGCCATAGTGTCAAGGATGCATGAGGCAGAACAGTGAATCAGTGATATAGAGGACAAACTTCTGGGGAATAATGAAGCAGAAAAAAAGAGGGAAACTAAGGGAAAAGTGCATGATATAAGAATTAGAGAAATCAGTGACTCATTAAAAAGGAACAAGATCAGAATCATAGGGGTCCCAGAAGATGAAGAGAGAGAAAAAGGGGTAGAAGGGTTATGTGAGCAAATCATAGCAGAAAACTTTCCTAACCTGGACACAGACATCAAAATCCAGGAAGCACAGAGGACTCCCATTAGATTCAACAAAAACCAACCATCAAGAAGGCATATCATAGTCAAATTCACAAAATACTCAGGAAAGGAAAGAATCATGAGAGCAGCAAGGGAAAAAAGTCCTTAACCTACAAGGGAAGACAGATCGGGTTTGCAGCAGACCTATCTACAGAAACTTGGCAGGCCAGAAAGGAGTGGCAGAATATATTCAACATGCTGAATCACAAAAATATGCAGCCAAGAATTCTTTGTCCAGCAAGGCTGTCATTCAAGATACAAAGAGAGATTAAAAGTTCCCCAGACAAACAAAATTAAAGGAGGTTGTGAACACTAAACTAGCCCTGCAAGAAATTTTAAGGAATGGGGAGTCCCTGAGGGGAGAAAAGATGAAACAAAACAAAAAAGACCAAAAGCAACAAAGACTAGAAAGGACCAGAGAACACCACCAGAAACTCCCAACTCCACAAGAAATATAATGGCAACAAATTCATATCTTTCAGTACTCTAAACGTCAATGGACTAAGTGCTCCAATCAAAAGACACAGGGTAACAGAATGGATAAGAAAACAAGATCCATCTACATGGATATCCATCTATATGGGTCTAAGAGACCCACTTTAGACCTAAAGACACCTATATAATGAAATGACACCTATACACCTATACAATGAAAACTATAGAAAGCTTATGAAAGAAATCAAAGAAGACAAAAAAATGGAAAAACATTCCATTTTCATGGATTGGAAGAACAAATATTGTTAAAATGTCGATATAACCCAAAGAAATCTAAATATTCAATGCAATCTCTATCAAAAGAATACCAGCATACTTTACAGAGCTAGAACACACAATCCTAAAATTTGTATAGAACCAGAAAAGACCCCAAATAGCCAAAGCAATCCCGAAAAAGAAAACCAAAGCTAGAGGCATCACAATTCTGGACTTCAAGATGTATTACAAAGCCGTAATCATCAAGACAGTGTGGAAACGACACAAAAACAGACACTTAGATCAATGGAACAGAATAGAGAATCCAGAAATGGACCCACAAATGTGTGGCCAACTCATCTTTGACAAAGCAAGAAAGACTATCCAATAGAATAAAGATAGTCTCTTCAGCAAATGGTACTGGGAAAACTGGACAACGACATGCAGAAGAATGAACCTGGACCACTTTCTTACACCATACACAAAAATAAACTCAAAATGGATGAGAGACCCAAAAGTAAGACAGGAAGCCATCAAAATCCTCAAGGAGAAAGCAGCAAAACCTCTTTGATCTTGGCCGCAGCAACTTCTTACTCAACACGTCTCCAAAGGCAAGGGAAACAAAGGCAAAAATGAACTATCGGGACCTCATCAAGTTAAAAAGCTTCTGCACATTGAAGGAAACAATCAGCAAAACTAAAAGGCAACCAATGGCATGGGAGATGATATTTGCAAAGGACATATCAGATAAAGGATTAGTATCCAAAATCTATAAAGAACTTATCAAACTCAATATCCAAAAAACAAAAAATCCAGTGAAGAAATGGGCAAAAGACATGAATAGACACTTTTCCAAAGAAGACATCCAGATGGTTAACAGATACATGAAAAACTGCTCAACATCACTCATCATCAGGGAAATACAAATCAAAACCACAATGAATACCACCTCACACCTATCAGAATGGCTAACATTAACTCTGGCAACAATAGATGTTGGTGAGGATGCGGAGAAAGGGGATATCTTCTGCACTGCTGGTGGGAATGCAAACTGGTACAGCCACTCTGGAAAATAGTGTGGAGGTTCCTCAAAAAATTAGCAATAGAACTACCCTACGACCCAGCAATTGCACTACTAGGCATTTATCCAAGGGATACAGGTGTGCCGTTTCAAAGGGGCACATGCACCTCATTGTTTATTATCAGGACTATCAACAATAGCCAAAGTATGGAAAGAGTCCAAATGTTCATCGATGGATGAATAAAGAAGAAGTGGTATATATACATACAATGGAGTATTACTCAGCAATCAAAAAGAATGAAATCTTGCCATTTGCAACTACGTGGATGGAACTAGAGGGTATTATGCTAAGCAAAATTAGTCAGAGAAAGACAAATATATATGACTTTACTCATATGAGGACTTTAAAATACAAAACAGATGAGCATAAGGGAAGGGAAGCAAAAATAATCTAAAAACAGGGAGGGGGGCCAAAACATAAGAGACTCTTAAATATGGAGAACAAACAGAGGTTGCTAGAGGTGTTGTGGGAGGGGAGATGGGCTAAATGGGTAATGGGCATTAGGTATCTACTCCTGAAATCATTGTTGCACTATATGCTAACTAACTTGAATGTAAATTAAAAAAATTAAATAAAATTTTTTAAAGTCACATAGTAGTAGTAATAATAGTAGTAATACAGTAGTAGCAGTAGTAGTAAGAACACAGTAGTTGTCATCATAGTAACAGTAACACAGTAGTATAGCAGCAGTAATAATACAGGAGTAGGTAGTGGTGTTGGTAGTAGCAGGAAGCAGAGGCTAGCATTTATTGAGAATTTTCTATTTGCCATGCCTTATTTAAGTATTTTACATAAAAGTGCTCAATTAATCCTTATAACAATCCTATGAGATGGGTATTTATTCCCATTTTACAGATGAGAAAACAGACATAAGAAAAAGATAAAAGTATGAACAAAGAAAGACTCATTGAATATTTGCTGAGTGAATGAATGGGTTCATTCGTGAAATCATACATAAACAGGAAGTGATTCCCACACAAAATCAGGTGTGGGTATCTCATAGTCACTGACAGAGCTTTTTAGTGTTCTGTATTTAGAAACCAAATATAGGGCAAGAACTTTTAATAATAAGATGAAAACAGAAATAAGGATAGGGAACCATCACTGGCTAACTTATGACTTACCTCTTCATCTTATACTTTCCTCCATCCCTTCACATCAGTCCACAATGGATCCCTTTACCCTTCCTCTAACATAATGTTATAACCTATATCAACTTCCAAAATGAGATTTCTAGAGCCAGTGTTTTTTCTGCTCTTCTGCACGACAAGCAGTAGGCAAGGCTGAGGAGGAAGGCAGCCAGCAGGGAAAAAATGCCATTAGGACCACACGGGCCAATGATTTGTGATATTTTTGGAGCCCAAAGCTATTCCTGGTCCAGATACTGCCCTACTCCCCAAGCCATGGCCCCAACTCTTTAGTGATAAAATACCCCATCATTTGATTGAATTTTTCCCAGGCAGAAGTCCTTAGCGGTATATATTTACTTTGCAATTAAAGGGATTTTAAGTTGTTTTGTTTTGTTTTTTTTAATGGCAATTTCCTACTCAGCCACAAGGAAGGTTTTCAGTCCCAATTAGGATATGAACTGAAGTGATTCTTCAGTGTGTACAGAATCCAGGCCTCCCTTTCCACAAAAAAGACAAACACTGGACCCTGGCTGGTCATGCCACCTAGTGGCATACTCCATCTTCTGTGAGCCTCCCTCAGTCTGAAATGAGGGTGCCCAGCCATCAGTTAAATTATTCCATCTCACAGCCTATGAATTTCAATAAATATACCATCTGTTCACCTTCTGTGTGGGAGTTCAATCATCTTCTTGGCAGCGGTATTATTCTACAGCAATTACCTATGTCTTTATCACCCCTCAATGAGCTGCAGCAGCGTCTCTGTAAAACTGACAAGTTTTAAACCACAGTTTCTGTAGATAGGACAGTCTGTATGGTTAGAACACACAAAAAAATAATCCACGTTTAAGTGTGGGGGGACCCTCAACCTAATGAAATGAGCAGGCTTCCCTTTGAACTGCACCATAGAACCGTGGGGACTTTGTTTCTGGCTCGGTGAGGTAACAAGACTGGAGAAAGGAAAGGCCACACTGAGAGAGGTGCCTCATGCTAACACATGTGCAATCAGATGAGAGATCTACTCCAGCTCTGCCACCAGCCTGCCGTGTGCCTGCATGCATGGGCAAATATCCTCTCGGGGCCTCAGTTTCCTCTTCTGGAAAACGGAATGAGTGACCGATGAACTTCTCTTTAGCTATGAAACTGGAAGACTCTAGTGGATAGAGAATGGGAGCCTACAGTGCAGCCCACGCCCAGATGTACCACTGACTTGCTGAGCCTCACTGAGTTGCTAAGTAAAATCACAGCTATAAAAAGAAAAAGGCACAACCACCAAAGTGATTTGAATTCTTTTAAAATTTGGATTATTATTAATGATATTTTCTTGCACAGTATATGAGAGAGGAAACAAGGACTCAGGCTAATTTGCTCAATACTACCCCTAGAATATGGGGAAGCTGGGCTTTAACGCATGACTGGTTCCAAAGTCCAAGCTCTTAAATACAGTGCCATATTGGAAGGCTTCACGAAAAAAGGAGAATTTCAGGATAAGGCTTAGATTTAAAGAAAGTATGGAAGGCATTTCAGAAGAAAGCATATATACCTATCTCATACATGCCCAACATGAGCTTTCTATTGTTTCAGTTCTGGCTACTGGTGCTCCAGTCATGTATCCAGACAAGCTATGACCTTAACAGTGCATGTGTTCCCCAGACCCTGTTCATTTTCTTTCTGGGCACATAAAAGCATTAAATTCTTAGCATCCCTTATAGGTAGAGTGGGAACAGCGGACTGGGTTCTGGCCAGTGGGATGTGGGCCAAAATTCTGTATACTATCCGAGTGTGGCCATAAAACCTTTCCCTTCCACTCACACAGCTGGAAGTGAAAGACTCTGGCACAGCAGTGCCCTAATAAGAATCATAATCCCTGAGTTGTCACATTGAGGGAAGCCTTATGGAAGGCCACCCTCTCTGCACTGGACTGTGGTAAACTGGAAAACAAATCTTTATTTTGCATCCTCCTAAGATTTTTAGGTTGCTTGTTATAGCTTTTTAAATTTAGATCATAACAGGGGCACCTCTATGGCTCAGTCAGTTAAGCTTAGGTCATGATCTCACAATTTGTGGGTTCGAGCCCTGCATCAGGCTCTGTGCTGACAGCTCAGAGCCTGGAGCCTATTTCAGATTCTGTGTCTCCATCTCTCTTTGCCCCTCCTCTGCTCATGTTCTGTCTGTCTGTCTGTCTGTCTGTTTCTCTCTCTCAAAAATAATCTTTTAAAAAATTTAATTTGTATCGTAATGTTAAGGATATTTTCAGTACACTACTCCTAGTCAGTAGACTGACCAGTAGCAATAGCAGTGGCACATTATTTTTTGCCTGTCCAGGATCCAATACCCTTTCTTCTTTCTTCTGAATCCAATTTCCAACACTCCTTCTCTAGCACCTTGATCTTCCTGAACTTCAGTCCTCATGGTTCTAAAAGGGGTATCAGCACCCCTCCTCAGCTCTGAGGCCTGTCTGCATATTCTAGCCCCACAGAGCCAAATAAGAGGCAAATCCTGGGACTTCTTTTCTAAAACTTGTGAAAAAGAAACTCTTTTTCCCCTGGGAAGGCTAAGCTGGATAATGTTAAGTCTGAGGCAGCCACAGTTCATTATAAAGAAGAGCCTGCCCTAGAGTAAAGTTAGCATATAGGACACCAGAACTATAAGAGGGGTGGACAGTGGCAGTAAGAGAACTGGAAAGGAAAGAAAGGGGGTGGGTGGCAAAGCAAGAGAGAGAATAGAGGCAGGGAGACAAAGGGTGGCCAGGGGAGCAGGAGGTAGCAAAGGCTGGGCAAAGAGAGAAAGGTGTGTGAAGAAACATGAAGGCAGAGGAGGTGACATGTGTGTGTGAAGGTGTGTGAAGGACATGAGGCAGGGGAGGTGACAAGTCAAAGCTGAGGGGCAGGGGCAGTAGGAATGAATGCAGCAGAGGGAGTAGAATCAGAGAGCAAAATGAGTAGGGACACAGAGAGAGACATTGACAGAAAGAGAGAGGGGAGAAGAGGTGAGGGATGGGGTAGGGGAGCGAAGAATGGGGGTAGAGTCAGAGGGAGAGAAAGCCAAGGGAAAAGTAGGGGAGAGAATTAATGGTTAAGGGATGGGGAGGGATGCAGAAAGAGAGACAGAGGAAAGGAGAAAGGGAGAGCAGGGGAAGAGAGAAGAGAAGGAGGGAGGGAAATAGGTGAGATCATATTTGAGTCCCTGGGTCCTGCTAAAATAGCCTCACCCCTGGAGTCAAATTCTCTTTCCCATTTATCTAATTTAATCAGGGTCTTGTCACTCACCACAGGAATTTTTTTTTCTTCATATTTTCCAAAACCTTAAAAGTAGATGAAAGAGGGATGCCTGGGTGGCTCAGTTGGTTAAGCGTCCAACTTCAGCTCAGGTCATGATCTCACGGTTTGCAAGTTCAAGCCCCGCGTTGGGCTCTGAGCTGACAGCTCAGGGCCTGGAGCCTGCTTCAAATTCTGTGTCTGGCTCTCTCTTTGCCCCTCCACCACTCGTGTTCTGTCTCTCTGTCTCTCAAAAAATAAGTAAACATTTAAAAAAGTACCTGAAAGCAATGTGTAATTGTCAAAACATGGACACAAAATTATGTAATAAAGTCAACAAAAACAAATTAACTGCTTTTTCACAAAATGAGAATTTTCAATATCCAAAGCATCTCTATCAACTTATCCTTTTGGTATGTCCCCATTGACTTCTTCAATCCTCTCCTAGCCTGTGACTACATTCTATCATGGTTTCTGGCCAATTCTTTCCTCCCTTTTCATCTTGTTCCCTATTCTAATAGGTTGTTCTGTCTTTATCACCTTTTCCTGATGCAAAGTGCCTTGTTTCTGTCTTTCACATAATCATTTAGTATTCTGCAACGTCCCAGGTGTCCACCCCTACAGCCCTGAAATAGCTCTCAACATTGTAGTAGCAGCTACTAAGGCACATGAACCTGATCCCACAGGATTCCAGCTCCAACAGCTGCCACTCAAATCACCCAATGTGAGTCAACAGAGAGCTGAGGTTCCTTGTTCTGAATCCTGCTAACATCATATCCTCAAAAGTAGAAGCAAGAAACAATTGGCTTAAAATGAAAGTCAATGTTCAAATTTCCAAGGGGGATAAAAAGATGAAAATGTGCTTGTCATAAAGAACACATGAAAGAGACACAGAGACACAGAAAGATAGAGAGATTACATGTGTGAACATGTGGGTATATATTCTAGAAGGAGGGGTTAGAAGGTAAATCAAAGGATCCACTTGCCAAATACATATCAGGGAATAAAACACTGGCTTTCTCTAGAGCCAGAAGAAAAATTAAGCAATCAGTAGAATTTTAAGAGGCAAAAGAAAGAAGGTACTTTAATGAAAGCCAATGGAGCAGTTTCACAGCTGGGAGGCAAATGTCACCCCCCTCTTAGTGAAAGCACCTGAGGTAGAGTCACCAACAGGGAGTCCCTGCACTCTAGGGACCTACATTTATTTTGTCAGTGTATTTCATATCCATTCAAGCAAAATGATATGTATGACATTTGGGCACAAGGTCTTTTTCAAAGAGAAAAATCAACCCCGCCAAGTTAGTTTTTTTCATTCACCAGCCACCACCCACACACTGTCAGCCCTCTACCATTCACTCACAGAACCACAGCCAGGAAACTGTTCCATGCAATCCCAGAGGCTTGCTTTTTTTTTCTGCTACTCTTATGCATAATTTACTAATATATAAAATTCCTGTCAACAGTGCCCTTAGTTTTTCATGTATCAATGAATTTTAAGGCTTTATAAAAATCAGGATCCAGATAAAAGGATTGTAGACAAAGAGCTCAGGTTTTTTTCTAAAAAGTGAAAATTGTAATTTCTTTTTTTTTTATGTTTATTTATTTTCAAGAGAAAAACAGACATAGCATGAGCAGGAAGGGGCAGAGAGAGAGGAAGACACAGAATCCGAAGCAGGCTCCAGGCTCTGAGCTATCAGCACAGAGCCTCATGTGGGGCTTGAACTCACAGACTACGAGATCATGACCTGAGCTTAAGTCAAACACTCAATGAACTGAACCACCAAGGCACTCCAAAAATTGTATTTTTTTATTTTTTTATTTTTTTATTAATTAGTTTTTTGAACTTTAAAGATCAGATTTATTTGAAGAAAACAAACAAACAAAAAAAAACCCACAACCCAAGGGATGCGATTTTACATCTCAAGACATCTCCAAGGTATTCAAAAATTGTATTTTCTATAGAAGGTTGAGTGCTTTCATTTTGTTTGTTTTGTTTTGTTGTTTTGTTTTGTTTTGTTTGAGGGGGAAGGAAATGTCATTAAGAAAGAATTCCTGATGAGATTTAAAATGACCCAACTCCTTCCTTCATCTGAAACTCCACACTCAGGGGACCCAAGGGACCAATGTAGCCCCTCCACTTTGGACAAGGTAGTGAACCTTAATTCTTGTCTCTCTTATTAACCTATGAAATGCAATAGGCATTGAAAAAAACCCAATACCCCTTCTCTCTTATTCCCATGCCCTGCTCCACACCCACAGCTCCAGAACTCACCCTGGCCCCTCCTTTTATTTAAGGCAACAATCCTCCCTCAAATCCACCAACCCAAACTACCCAAGGTCACAAGGTCCTCGACCATTCCCACCTTCTACACTTCTACCAAAGATACCCATCCACTCTTCCAACATCTGAAATTAAAGGTAGAAGGAGACAGAAGGTATGCTCATGTTCCTCCTAACCCAAAACAGAACAATGTCCTTCATCTTCTTGATCTTTCTCTACTGAAAACGGTTACAGTCATGTAAATATGATTATCACAAAAATCCTCTGTAGGAGAGACTATCATCTTCCCCCCATTTTACAGAAAAAGAAACTGAGGGAGAGTAGGTATGTTACTCACCCACGATCATACAAACAGGTGAGTCAAAATTTGTATCCATAACTCTGAGTCAAGAGCTCATGAACTTAAGCATTCCATTCCATTACCTCCCTGGGCCCATTTAAATATGGTATTTTGCTACACAACATTAGACACATAATGTATTTCTAATGAAACTTTCTCAAACAATAACCCCTAAGAAGGAAAAAAAAAAAGGCAGGTCATGGCCCAACCAAAGAAATCAGTAAAGATTATTTTGTTCAAATCTTTCATGGAATAAATAATTCCATTATGTTTATGGCCCTATGTCAAAAGAGGACAGTTTGACTGTCTCCTGGAGTCCTCTGGTTTTTAGTGGGTCCCAAGTGAGAAATCTGCTGGAGACTTTTCAATGTTGCACAAAGCCGCCAATCACATTTATTGACTTTCTGCCCTACAAACAGTGGGAAGAGTGACTTCATCCCCCAATCAGCATTACAGATCTTGACACTGAATGAGCAAAAGCTTTTTGCACTCCAGAAAAGCAATTATTTTCTGAAGGAAAAAAAATCCAGTCAATTTCTTAGGCATAATGAAGCCACCTATTAATCTTGTCCTGCTACTCTTGCTAATTCTGGAAACAGGAAAGTAGTCACGCCTTGTTGCTCTCGAATTTAAAAACTATGCACGTCATCAAAAACAAGAGACTTTTCAACTTGGTCCTTCAATTGGTCAAGCTTTTCTGCAAGCAACTACTTAGGTACCAACCAGTAGAGAAGAGAAGCTATTTAATTACCATTTTAAATCTAGGTCGTGGTTTTGTTGTAGGCTATCTAAATATCACTGGCTGAAGCACAGGGCATTTAGTAATACAAAATTCACTTCCTTGGATCACAAAAACAATCTTTAATATTAACATGGGTAGCTTGAGGAATTCTCTTTTTAATGTTTTTACAAGAATTCTTGTTGATAACTGAATTGCCAAGTTGTGCATCAACCCCAGATAACTGATTCTGCTATTACATTCCTTTCCAGTGATTAATACAAATCTGCCCTCTGTTACTCAGAGTCTACAGGCTTCAATGTGAAGAAAAGATAAGTTCAGAAATAGAGAGTACCTGATGGGTCAATATTTGTAGAAGATATACTAGTTATAGAGAAATCCAGGGGGGAGGGGCCAAGATGGCAGAGCAGCATGGAAATTCTCTGCTTCTTTCATCCTTGAAATGCAGCTAGATCAGCATCAAACCATTCTGCACACCTAGAAAATTGATCTGAGGACTAACACAATAATCTGCATAACTTAAGCCACAGAACTCAGCAGGAATTCACCCCAAAAGAAAGAACAGGAAGAAATGGCAGCCAGGGACTTAATCACACAGACATAAGCAAGAGGTCTGAGCCAGAATTTAGAGTCACAATAATAAGAATACCAGGTGGGGTTGAAAAAAACATAGAATCCCTTTCTGCAGATATAAAAGAAGTAAAATCTAGTCAGGACAAAATTAAAAATGCAATAACAGAGATGCAATCTCAAATGCATGTTGTGACGGCAAGAATGGATGAAGTAGAGCAGTGAATCAGTGATAGAGAAGACAAACTTATGGGGAATAAAGCAGAAAAAAAGAGGGAAACTAAAGCAAAAGAGCACGATATAAGAATTATAGAAATCAGTGACTCATTAAAAAGGAACAACATCAGGGGCGCCTGGGTGGCGCAGTCGGTTAAGCGTCCGACTTCAGCCAGGTCACGATCTCGCGGTCCGTGAGTTCGAGCCCTGCGTCAGGCTCTGGGCTGATGGCTCAGAGCCTGGAGCCTGTTTCCGATTCTGTGTCTCCCTCTCTCTCTGCCCCTCCCCCATTCATGCTCTGTCTCTCTCTGTCCCAAAAATAAATAAACGTTGAAAAAAAAATTAAAAAAAAAAAAAAAAAAAGGAACAACATCAGAATTGTAGGGGTCCGAGAAAATGAAGACAGAGAAAAAGGGGTAGAAGGGTTGTGTGAGAAAGTCACAGCAGAAAACTTTCCTAATCTGGGGGAAGACAGACATCAAAATCCAGGAAGCACAGAGAACTCCCACTAGATTCCACAAATACCAAAACCATCAACAAGGCATATCATAGCCAAATTCACAAAATACACAGACAAGGAAAGAATTATAAAAGCAGCAAGGAAAAAGAAGTCCTTAACCTACAAGGGAAGACAGATCAGATTTACAGCAGACCTATCTACAGAAACTTGACAAGCCAGAAAGGAGTGGCAGGATATATTCAACATGTTGAACGACAAAAATATGCAGCCAAGAATTCTTTATCCAGCAAGCCTGTCATTCAAAATAGAAGGAGAGATAAAGAGTTTCCCGGACAAACAAAAACTAAAGGAGTTCATAACCACTAAACCAGCCCTGCAAGAAATTTTAAGGGGGACTCTATGAGGGGAGAAAAGAAGAAACAAAAAGAGACCAAAAGCAACAAAGACTAGAAAGGAACAGAGAACACCACCAGAAACTACCAACTCTACAGGCAACACAATGGCAATAAGCTCATATCTTTCAGTACTCACTCTAAAAGTTAATGGACTAAATGCTCCAGTCAAAATACATAGGGTAACAGAATGGATAAGAAAACAAGATCCATCTATTTGTTGTTTACAAGAGACCCACTTTAGACCTAAAGACACCTTCAGATTGAAAGGGGATGGAGAAACATCTATTATGCCAACAGTCACCAAAAGAAAGCAGGAGTAGCCATACTTGTATCAGACAATCTAGATTTTAAAATAAAGACTGTAACAAGAGACAAAGAAGGGCACTGTATCATAATTAAGGGGTTTATCTACCAAGAAGACCTAACAATTGTAAATATTTATGCCCCCAATGTGAAACACACAAATGTTTAAATTAATTACAAGCATAAAGAAACTAATTGACAATAATACCATAATCATAGGGGACTTCAGCACCCCACTTACAACAATGAACAGATCATCTAAGCAGAAAATCAACATTGAAACATGGCTTTAAATGACACACTGGAACAGATGAACTTTACAAATATATTCAGAATATTTCATCCTAAAGCAGCAGAATACACATTCTTCTCCAGGGCACATGGAACATTCTTCAGAATAGGTCACCTACTGGGACACAAATCAGCCCTCAACAAGTACAAAAGGATTGAGATCATACTGTGCATATTTTCAGACCACAGCACTGTGAAACTTGAAATCAACCACAAGAAAAAACTTGGAAAGATAGCAAATACTTGGAGACTAAAGAACATCATACTAAAGAATGAATGGGTTGACCAAGAAGTTAAAGAGAAAATTAAAAAGTGCATGGAAGCCAATGAAAATGATAATACCACAGCCCAAAACTTCTGGGATGCAGCAAAGGCAGTCATAAGAAGGGAAATTTATAGAAATACAGACCTTCCTAAAGAAGGAAGAAAGGTCACAGATATACAACTTTACCTTACACCTTAAAAAGCTGGAAAAAGAATAGCAAATAAAATCCAAAACCAGAAAAAGATGGGAAATAATAAAAATTAGAGTGGAAGTCAATGCTATCAAAAAAAAAAAAAAAAAAAAAAAGCCAGAACTAATCAATGAAACCAGGAGCTGGTTCTTTGAAAGAATTAACAAAATTGAAACCCCTATCCAGCTAGGCCAAAAAGAGAAAGGAAAGGACCCAAATAAATAAAATCAAGAGTGAAGAGGAGAGATCACAAACAATACTGCAGAAATACAAACAATATTAAAAGAATATTATGAGCACCTGTATGCCAATAAATTGGGTAACCTGGGAGAAATGGACAAATTCCTAGAAACATATAAAATACCAATACTGAAAAAGGAAGAAATAAAAAATTTGAACAAACCCATAACCAGTAAAGAATTTGAATTAGTAATCAAAAATCTCCGAAAAACCAAGAGTCCAGGGCTAGATGGCTTTCCAGGGGAATTCTACCAAACATTTAAAGAAGAGATGGGCACCTGGATGGCTCAGTCGGTTAAGCATCTGACTTCCGCTCAGGTCATGATCTTGCAGTTTGGGAGTTCGAGCCCTGTGTCGGGCTCTGTGGTGACAGCTCAGAGCCTGGAGCCTGCTTCCAATTCTGTGTCTCCCTCTCTCTCTGCCCCTCCCCTGTTCACGCTCTGTCTCTCAATAATAAATAAATGTTTAAAAAATTTTTAAATAAAAAAAAATAAAGAAGAGATGGGGTGCCTGGGTGGCTCAGTTGGTTAAGTGTTCGACTTCCACTCAAGTTATGATCTCACAGTTCATGAGTTCGAGTGCCACGTTCAGCTCTGTGATGACAGCTCTAAGCCTGGAGTCTGCTTCAGATTCTGTGTCTCCCCCTCTCTCTGTCCTTCCCCTGCTCACACTGTCCCTGTCTCTCAAAGAAGGAATAAATGTTAAAAAAAAAAAAAAAAAGAAGAGTTAACACCTATTCTCTTGAAGCTGTTCCAAAAAAAAAAAATAGAAATGGAAGGAAAACTTCCAAACTCATTCTATGAGGCCAGCATTACCTTGATTCCAAAACCGGACAGAGACCTCACTAAAAAGGAAAACTACAGACCAATCTCCCTGATGAACATGGATGCAAAAACCCTCAACAAGATACTAGCCAACCAGATCCAACAATATATTAAAAGTGGGATTTATACCTGGGATGAAAGTTTGGTTCAATATCTGCAAATAAATCGATGTGATACATCGCATTAATAAAAGATAGGACAGGACCACATGATCTTCTCAATTATGCAGAGAAAGCATTCAACAAAATACACAAAGCTTTCTTGATAATAACTCTCAAGAAAGTACAGATAGAAGGATCATACCTCAAGATCATAAAAGCCATATATGAGTGACCCACCAGTAATATCATCCTTAATGAGGAAAAACTGACAGCTTTCCCCCTAAGGTCAGGAACAAGACAGGGATGTCCACTCTCGCCACTGTTATTAAACACAGTATTGGAAGTCCTAGCCTCAGCAATCAGACAACACAAAGGAATAAAAGGCATCCAAATCAGTAAGAAGGAAGTCAAACTTTCACCCTTCTCAAACAACATGATACTCTATATGGAAAACCTAAAAGATTCCACTGAAAACATGCTAGAACTGATCCATGAATTCAACAGTCACAGGATCTAAAATCAATGCACAGAAATTGGTTGCACGTCTATATACCAATAATGAGCAACATAAAGAGAAATCAAGGAATCGATCCCATTTACAATGTCACCAAAAACCACAAAATACCTAATAAACCTAACCAAAGAGGTGAAAATCTATACAATGAAAACTGTAGAAAGCTTATGAAAGAAATCAAAGAAGACCAAAAAAAGTGGAAAAACATTCCATGTTCATGGATTGGAAGAACAAATATTGTTAAAATGTCGATACTACCCAAAGAAATCTAAATATTCAATGCAATCTCTATCAAAAGAATACCAGCATACTTTACAGAGCTAGAACACACAATCCTAAAATTTGTATAGAACCAGAAAAGACCCCAAACAGCCAAAGCAATCCCAAAAAAGAAAACCAAAGCTAGAGGCATCACAATTCTGGACTTCAAGATGTATTACAAAGCCGTAATCATCAAGACAGTGTGGAAACGACACAAAAACAGACACTTAGATCAATGGAACAGAATAGAGAATCCAGAAATGGACCCACAAATGTGTGGCCAACTCATCTTTGACAAAGCAAGAAAGACTATCCAATAGAATAAAGATAGTCTCTTCAGCAAATGGTACTGGGGAAACTGGACAACGACATGCAGAAGAATGAACCTGGACCACTTTCTCACACCATACACAAAAATAAACTCAAAATGGATGACAGACCCAAAAGTAAGACAGGAAGCCATCAAAATCCTCAAGGAGAAAGCAGCAAAACCTCTTTGATCTTGGCCGCAGCAACTTCTTACTCAACACGTCTCCAAAGGCAAGGGAAACAAAGGCAAAAATGAACTATTGAGACCTCATCAAGTTAAAAATCTTCTGCACATTGAAGGAAACAATCAGCAAAACTAAAAGGCAACCAATGGCATGGGAGATGATATTTGCAAAGGACATATCAGATAAAGGATTAGTATCCAAAATCTATAAAGAACTTATCAAACTCAACATCCAAAAAACAAATAATTCAGTGAAGAAATGGGCAAAAGACATGAATAGACACTTTTCCAAAGAAGACATCCAGATGGTTAACAGACACATGAAAAACTGCTCAACATCACTCATCATCAGGGAAATACAAATCAAAACCACAATGAGATACCACCTCACACCTGTCAGAATGGCTCACATTAACAACTCAGACAACAACAGATGTTGGCGAGGATGTGGAGAAAGGGGAATTCTTTTGCACTGCTGGTAGGAATGAAAATTGGTGAAGCCACTCTGGAAAACAGTGTGGAGGTTCCTCAAAAAATTAAAAATAGAATTACCCTATGACCCAGCAATTGCACTACTAGGTATTTATCCAGAGGATATAGGTATGCTGTTTCGAAGGGACACATGCACCCCAATGTTTATAGCAGCACTATCAACAATAGCCAAATTATGAAAAGAGCCAAAATTTCCATCAACAGATGAATGGATAAAGAAGATTTGGCTATTGTTGTGTATGTGTGTGTGTGTGTGTGTATAGTGAAGTTAGGCAGTCAGAGAAAGACAAATATTATATGACTTCATTCATATGTGGAATTTAAGATACAAAACAGATGAATATAGGGGAAGGGAAGCAAAAATAATATAAAAACAGGGAGGTGGACAGACATAAGGACTCTTAAATATAAAGAACAAACTGAGGGTTGCTGGAGAGGTTGCAGGTGGGGGTATGGACTAAACGGTCAAGGGGCATTGAGGAAGACACTTGTTTGGATGAGCACTAGGTGTTATACATAGGAGATGAATCACTGGATTCTACTCCTGAAGTCATTATTGCACTACATGCTAATTAACTTGGGTATAAATTTAAAAATATAAATAAATAATTTAAAAAAGCAGTTGTAGAGAATCCAAAGGATGTTCTAACGATTTGGGAAAAGAGTGATACAAAAATTAAATACAAATATTACATGATACTTTGTATTTGATAGCGCAGACCTGCACTATCTTGCTTACCCTATATGTTAATTCTATTTTCATATTTTGGAGGCTAGTATATGGTATAATGCTTGCTATAGGAGGGTGATTTGATTATATTTGTATTTTTAAAAATTTTTTTTTTCAACGTTTATTTATTTTTGGGACAGAGAGAGACAGAGCATGAACGGGGGAGGGGCAGAGAGAGAGGGAGACACAGAATCGGAAACAGGCTCCAGGCTCTGAGCCATCAGCCCAGAGCCCGACGCGGGGCTCGAACTCACGACCGCGAGATCGTGACCTGGCTGAAGTCGGACGCTTAACCGACTGCGCCACCCAGGCGCCCCCTGTATTTTTAAAAGTGCCACCTTTGGCTGCCGTGTAGAGAACCATTTGGAGGGGAGCAATGTCAGAGTTTAGAACGACTCAGAACAGGAGTTTGGAAGCTGTTACAGTAACATTCAACATGGTCAGAAGGAGGAGAATTGGGATGGTAGATGGTTTTAAAGAGGTACTTAGGCAGTGGTGTGGTCAGGTACTCATGATGGATTGGATGCAGGGATGAGGAAGAGGAAGGAGGTAAGGTTTCTGGATTAATGGATGGTAGACATGCACAGAGAGAGAAGACACACTAGTGGAGGAGAGTGTGTGCAGAATATGATAACAAAACATTTAGGACCTTGTGAATGTGAGGTACCTGTAAGACATCCAAGTAGACATGAGACAAAAGTGGCTGAATATGCAATGCTATCCCAAAGGCCCAGGTAACAAATATCTGTCAATCTACTACCTACCAGACACTGGACTAGATACTGGGGATAGAGCAGTGAAAAAGTTCTCTCTCACCCTTGCCCTTGCAGAACTTGGAGTCTAGGTAGAGAAAGGGGCATTAGTCAAGCAATTACCCAAATGAATAAATGGAAACCATGAAAAGGAAGTATTTCAAGATGAGAAAGGACCAATTACATCAAATGATGCTAAGAGATGGAGAAGGATACAGACAGAGCCTTCTATTGGATTTGGTGTCATGGAGGTCACTGGAATCTTGACAGGAGATGTTTCAGTAGAATGCCAAAGACAAAAGCCAGATTCAAACCATAAAATCAGAAAAGTGAGGAATTAGAGACAGTGACTATGAACATTTGTACGAAAAGTTTTGCTGAAGGGGAGTAGTAAAATGGAGCCATGGCTAGAAAGAGGCATAGAAGAGCTATTTAAGAAGGATGGTTTGAAAGCATGTTTGTATATTCCAGCAGAAAGGGAGAGAGTTATACACTGGGGAGAGGGTGCTGTGAGTGAGCCAAGTCAGTAAGACCAGACAATTATTAGAAGTACAGGGTTATTCTTTGGAGAGATGGTGATGGAAGGGAGTGTTAGGGAGCTTCTAAGGTACAAATAATGTTCTGTTTTCTGATCTAGGTACTAGCTAAATAAGTATGTTCATTTTATGAAAATGTATCAAGAGGTAAATTTGTGTGAACTCTTTCATATGTATATACTAGATGTCAATAAAAAGTAGGGTCTTTTTTTATTTTTTAAAATTTACATCCAAATTACTTATCATATAGTGCAACAATGATTTCAGGAGTAGATTCCTTAATGCCCCTTACCCATTTAGTCCATCCCCCCTCCCACAACCCCTCCAGTAACCCTCAGTTTGTTCTCCATATTTATGAGTCTCTTCTGTTTTGTCCCCCTCCCTGTTTTTAGATTATTTTTGTTTCCCTTCCCTTATGTTCATCTGTTTTGTCTCTTAAAGTCCTCATATGAGTGAAGTCATATGATTTTTGTCTTTCAAAAAGTGGCGTCTTCTAAACAGAAGGATTGGAAAAGAAGAAACAAAACCATCATTTTTTTTTCAAGTGATATGATTATCTATACAGAAAATCCTAACAAATTTATGAACTATTATAAGTAAAAGGAAAATTTAGCAAGCTGGTTGCATATAAGACAATATACAAGTCAAGTGCCCCAGAACAAAAACAAAATAAGACATATTTTTAATACACCATTTAAAATAGAAATGAAAACTATAAAAATACTTATTAAGAAATTTTTAAAAATATATGCTTAAGCTAGATACGGAAAATTGTGACATTTTAAAAAAAGATATTAAGGGAAAACTAATAGAGCAATGCATGTGCTAATGAATAGGAAGATTTGATTTTGTAATGATGTCAATTCTCCCCAAATTGATCGAGAGACTCAGTGTGCCAATCAAAACCACAACTAGATTCTGTGGAAATGTGCAAAATTTGATTCTAAAATGCACAAATAGTCAAGGGCTAAGAAGAGCCAATACACCTGTAAGAAAAGAAGGGAGCGTTTGCTCCACATGTACCAGGATTTATTACAAAGCTAGGTAACTAGCTAACCTGTGAAGTAACTAAAGTAGGTCACTGCAATATTGGCATAGAGATGATCTGAACACATTTGGAACTTTGTTATATGAGTAAGGGTCCTGTATAATCTATTGTCCAAACTGGGTCACGATAAGGGAACTGTTTATGCATAATTATGTCAGGCCAACAAATACAACCGTATTAAACTAGGCAAATGAGAATATATCCTCAGTATATCAGTGACAAAGTTAGAAGAGAACAAGTAGAAACAGCCTTTGATGAAAACAAAGGCATTTCACCTGCAGATACAGGTAGGAAATGGAAGACAGATAAAGACGTGAGAGGGCTGTTAGATTTGATGATAGGTATTTGGCTTGCCTTACTACTTCTATTTTCTCAATAGATTTTGAGGCAAGGGCATCAGCTGAGGGTAAATCTGAAAGGAGTCTAGGGAGCTAGGGGCAAGAGAAGACAGTGTGAGTGCTCTGCAATGTAGAATAAATGTACTAAGAAAGTGTGAGTAGAATTGCCAGGCAGCGTCAAGGGTAAATTTTAGATTTATGTCATGAATTTATAGATCAATGAGCACTATGTGTTTTTCTCCTGCAACATTTAGCTGCTTAAATAACTACTGGGAGATTGTGAAATCTAAACTAGGTTTAAAAAAAAAAGTAGGGGCATCTTGGTGGCTCAGTCAGACAGTTAAGAGACAATTCTTGATTTCAGCTCAGGTCATGATCTCACAGTTCGTAGACTCGAGCCCCAGATCAGGCTCTGTGCTGACAGTATAGAGCCTACCTGAGATTCTCTCTCTCCTTCTCTCCCTGCCCCTCCTCCAATCATGTATGCATTCTCTTTTCTCTCAAAATAACTAAGTAAGTTTAAAAAAAAAAAAAAAAGGAAAGGGGCGCCTGGGTGGCTCAATCGGTTGAGCGACCGACTTTGGCTCAGGTCATGATCTCATGGTTTGTGAGTCTGAGCCCCACGTTGGGCTCTGTGCTAACAGCTTAGAGCCTGGAGCCTGCTTCTGATTCTGTGTCTCCCTCTCTCTCTGCCCCTCCCCCACTCATGCTCTGTCTCCCTCTGTCTCAGAAGTAAAAAACATTAAAAAATAAGGAAAGTAAGGAAAAAAGGGGTATTGTGAATAATGACAATGTGGTAGGGCAATGGATGAGACGTCTGCTGGGGTGACAGGACTGGAAAGGGTAGGCTGGGAGAATGGAATGGGTACCAGAGAGCAGGCTCCCTTAAATGAAAATGCTGGTGGCAGTGCCATTTTTTTTGGCAATGAGAAGTCATGGGACCATGGGAATGGGGCATCTGGGAATATTTGTGTCACAAAGTCATGCATCACAAAATGTTAAAGCTGAGACCCAGAGAGGTAAAGTAATGTGTCCAATGTGATAAGTGAGAACATGTACTGAGCTCTTACTATTTGCACAGAGGTAAAGGTGTGAGATAAGCACTCCTGGGGCACTCCTGAAAAGGGATCCTAACTTCTTGGAAGTTCCAATCTCTCTGTCACTCATTTTACTAACTTGGAGGCCAAATAGGAGAGGAAAGAAGAAGCACATTTCTCCTACTTTTTAAAAATCATTATGGGAGCCATCTAGGAAATTAATAAAATACTATTAATTAATAATAAAGTCACAAAGTGTTTGCTATGTGTAAACACAGTGGTAGATGCTTTGATGATATTCTGGGATGCGATATGGCTGACACTCTCCTTAGAAACACATTAAGTCTATTGTGACAAAGGGACTCACACAAAGAAACCAAATTAATAGCAGGAAATTGTGAGGAAGAGGGGCCCAATTCTGCATACAAGAGACTGTTAGTAACTAAGAATGGTAGCAAGAAGGGTATTGGGGGGTTTGAGGGAACTGTCATTATCCTAAATAAACATTATAAAGTAAATGTGCTTTCCTCACAAACATAGCTTCTAGACAAATCCTCCCAGCTCCCAGACTGCCACTCCAAGCCCCTCCCAGTTGGCATCTTTACACCTCCCACTACAAATTAGCTAAACACTTTCTAATGTTCTCTGATTTGTCCTAACCCACATCACCAGAAGGGGGAGAGCTTCAAGTTCATTTTAGAGTCTGTGCTGATATAAAAAAAGTGGGGGGGGGGGGGGGGAGGGGAGAAAGCAGCAAGTGGGGAAAGAAAAAAATAATCACTAATTCAAATTGTTCAAAACCCAAGTTTTGCTGTGAATCTGGTTGAACTTTTTCTCCTTTTTCAAATCAAAGTCCTAAGGACTTGGCAAGCCAGTGTGAGAAAAGTGAGTTTGTTTCAAGTGTGACCATGTAGCCAGTGAAATTGATTTCCAGGCCAGGTATACCTAAAAATCAGACCCATTATGCCGAGGTAGTATGCCAGCATTTGGGAATCATGCACATGATCCCCAGTGGAATTTCCTTTCATGCACATGACAGCTGAACTACATCTCAGCTCTCTTTAAAATGAGATTTCTGGATCAACTCTGTTGTTCCCACAAATGGACGTTTACATAACTGAGGAAAAAAACAGCCAAGAAATACCTGCCTGTGGCTTGTGGCTTTCTAGGAGAAGTATTCAGCTTTTTTTTTTTTTTTCATCATTATACCAAGAATGTTTTAAAGGCTGTATAATCACCTTCGCTTTCGATGTAATAAAAATCACTGACTTTCATTCTTTCTAAAAAGATAATAAACAAGGTAAATAGGAACTACATGTCATTCACTTCTTAAATTATTTGCTGCTTCGTACTACAATACTCTTATTTAAGCTATATGGATTTCCTAGGACCCCTAGAGAATGGTGAGTGGACTTAAGAGGCATTCACATACCTGCAGGGCCAGATATATTTACAATGTGTGCCTATGTGCCTAGAATGTTCTGCTCTTATGACTCTTCCTGGTCAGAAACACCCAGGGATTAGGGCTCTACTAATCAGTTTCCCACAGCCTAGTTCCCTCCTAAATATTTGTACTATGTTTCTACCCAACCACAAGCCTCAATTCTCCTTCTGAGTGCTCCTGAGAGAGTAAGTATTCCCAAACTATGAAGACCAAGGAACACATCTTTGTGGGAACCATGTGACCATCAGCACACAGAACTTTCTAGGGAGAAGGACAAAGGGCAAGCACTCAGCTCTGGACAGGAAAGAGGAAGCCCAAGAACTTAGCGTCCAGGACTTTTTGTCCCCAGACTGGTTCAGGGGCCTGATTCTCTTAAGCCACAGATGAGTGAGGAGAAAATGGGACTGACTTTAAAGTTCTAATTACCTGGAAAACTTTTAAACCCATGGGGTCATAGGCTGCACCAAAGATCCAATGAATCAGATTTTAGAGAGTAGTTCTCCTGAATATATATTTTGTAAAGAGATTCATATATACAGGTAAAGTTGCAAAACTTTGTCCTACCTTCTTAGTACCCAGAAGTGGGCCCTCAGCATTCCCAAAAGATCAGTGTTTCTGCCCCCCTCCTTGACTCTAAACCTAAGGGAGGGAGTGTGTGTATGATAAGCTTCCCTCCTTGAGGTGCAGGTGAGAGTGCCAACAAGATATCAAACATCACATGCCATTCAGATGAAAGGCTGAATGCTATGCTCCACTCACAAGGGGCTCCATTGGCTTTCTAATACATAAAAAAACCAAGGGCCAGCTCCTGAAGAAAATCTGTTTCTACCCTCAGGTAATACAGATTTCTGATCTGCACAGTTTTGAGACAATGCATTAGGAGCATGGGAGCAGTTTGCTGAGTAGAAGCAAGCTAGGAGTATCCAATGAGAACAGCCCCTCAAAAGGCCAAGAAGAAAAGAAGGCTCATTGCAGGTCTGTTTGAATAACTGATGGGTGAACTCTGAACGTAAATGACCTGGTTCCTCCAGCTGTAGCAGAGGCACAAGATATTTCTGTTCCTAGGCAACAGACAGATGCCTTTATTTCCCATCATTGCTCAGGCTGGAATAATTCAATTCCCTGTTTCCCTTAGAGCCCAACCTCTGCTTTGCACCTACCCGTAGAACAGAGCCTGAAATGATGCCCTGCCCCCTCCCTGATGCTCTCTCATACACAGACAATAATTTTCTGAAAGACTCAGTCCTGTTCTTTTTGGGCACAAGGAAAGGAACATAATCTAGAACGCCATCTGCCACCCTGAAATAGCCCATAGTGGCACTATTTTTACCCAGCAATTATCAAACAAATGGAGTCATTTGAAAGAGTCACAGCTGTTCCTCGGTGTTATCTCAGTACAAATATGACACAGTGCGTGCTGATTTTGTTTTCTGCCTTGTGTCTCATGTACACAGAGGCAGTGATAATTTCTCAACCTCCCATCAGAACACAAATCAAAGTGTGTACTCTACAACCGAGTCACTCTCAGGCAAATTAAAAATCTCTCATTATCTTGATTACACGGTCAGGGTTTCGCTAAATGTGATCCTCATTTAGAAAGTGAATGTGATGAACTCTGTATTTCAGAGTCAGTGCTAGGAAGCTCTTTAATCCCACAGAAAACATCAAGTTTTGTCCTGGTTAAATGCAATCTAAATGAATATTTGGTATTATATATATTTGATATTTATATTAGCACTTTCAACAAAGAAGCACAATTCTGAAAAATAGATCCTATTTTTCCATTAACAACCTTCATCATAAAATCAGAAAGATGTCCAGCTGAAATAAAAATCTCCAGTAAACTGAACACACACACACACACACACAAGCAATCCTATCAAACATTTCTCACTCTTTTTGTCCACCTGCATCTCAACCCTGTTTCTATGTATAAGGAATTCCCCAACCTAATGAGGCAGTGTTCACCTCCCATAGTGACAGTGAAAATGCCAAAAACTTGCTTTCCCAGCTTCCCTTGAAGTTGGGACAAAGGTACCTGATCTAGGACTACCAATCAGATGAACCCACCCACGAATACAGAAATCACCCAGAACTCCCTCTGGGAACAGAGATGCTACAAACAGTACAGAGCTCCTGCTGCAGCAGGGCAGGTATTGGCATGTAGGGCTCAGTACCAACAGTGCCCAGGGTGCAAGCCACAGCCTCTACTACTCTGCCGTAACAGGAGTGTCCATCAGACCCACTCTATAGGCTGATTCGGGCTCCATCCCTGGCTTCATAGCCACAACTTGACTCTCCAGCCCTCCCAGAGACCCTGATCAACTGACACTCGTTGATTGCTACAACCAAGAACCCTGAGTCAACAAGTACTTTTTAAATGTCTTAACCATGTAAAGATCAAAAATAAGCTTGGAGTTTCTTTTCTCCTTCAAAATTTTCTAGCTCTCTCCCAATTCCTAAGTCTCCTATCTTACTTTATGTATACACAATCCACAGAAATATGTCTAATTCCCAGAAACTGTCTGACTTTTCACTTTCAACAAGGAATGTATCCAAAAGTAGAAAGGTAAATTATAGGAGGAAAATTCAGGTTCGCATGGCCATTTTCATATAAGACTATCCCCTGAGGAATCAAGAAGGATTATGTATCCACATGCAAAAGCCACAGCACTGACATCAGGCAATGCATAGCCAGATCTCATCATTTTCAAGCAGCGCCCCTAAAACTTTAATGTGCTTATGAATCTCCTGGGGATTGTGTTAAAATGCAGACTCTGGGGGCACCTGTGTGGTTCAGTTGGTTAAGCAACCAACTTTGGCTCTTGTCATGACCTCGCGGTTCGTGAGTTTGAGTCCCACATCAGGCTCACTGCTGTCAGCCTGTCAGCACAGAGCCCACCTCAGATCCTCTGTCCCCCTGTCTCTTCCCCTCTCCACTTGCACTCTCTCAAAAATAAATAAATATTTTTAAAAATGCAGACTCTGACTCAGTAGGTCTGAGAGTCTACAGCTCTACCAAGCTCCTAGATGTGCATGTTTATTCGTCCACGACTGTACTTTGTGAGACAAGGTGCTCAAGCACTTGGAAACTACTCCTAAATCATAGAAATGAAACTGTCCCAGCTCCCCCCCACCCCCCAAAAAAAAACATCTGTGTGTTCTCTCTCCATTTCTGGAGTTCATCTCCTCTAGTTCTTTTAATTTTATATTTAGAATAACTAGACTCTAAAGTGGCAATACATTCATCATTTGGCACACGACTCACATCAAATGGAAAATTTCTACGTGCAAAGTGTTAGAACATATCAAACAAATTAGATCTTGTTTCACTAGTTTTAAAAAATCTTAACTTCTATAAAGCTAGCCTATTTAATACAAAGGCCACTTTTAGATCCTACAGATTAAACAGTATTAGGGACCTCTACTATTTTATGATTGCCAAGATTTTCACTTAGATGGCCTTTAATTTTTTTTTCAAACATAAATTAAAAGTATAAAGGCTGGGGGACACCTGAGTGGCTCAGTCAGTTGGGTGTCCAACTCTTGATCTCAATTCAGGTCTTGATCTCATGGTCATGAGTTCAGGCCCCCCACTGGGCTCCACACTGGGTATAAAGCCTACTCTAAAAAAAAAAGTATAAAGGCTGATCTTTGAAGCACAGTAACCCCTGAACACAAAGGTGTGGGGGCACAAAGAAGAAATATTCTCTGTACCTCACCGTGATGTAAAATTAAATTTTGTATTTATCTTCTTGTCTCACTTTCCTCTCATGAATTTGGAGTTTTCCACAGCAATGTTTAAGAAGGAGAAGATCTATTTCTCTTCAATATCAACAATATTATCTTGCAAAGTTTTCTCCAACTAGAGTTCATGTGTACCATCCTCTATAGAGCTCATATCCAATTTCAGAAGTAAGCTTTTATCCCCACAATTGGCCAGTATATTTGTCTGAGCATTAATCAGTGTAATTTCTGAAGGCAGAACATATTCTGCTTTACTAGTATCACTGATAACTGTTCATTAAATATGTCCAAAACCTCACAACACATAAGAAAATTAAGAGGGGGTCATAAGTTCTTTTTTCATACCTCTAGAAACAAGTCATTCTACAGCTTCCTAGAAGGCCACAGGGTAGGTATGAATATCATCTTACTTTTAACTATCCTAACATGAAATTCTATCTTTTCTATATTATGATTGATAGCTGGGATTAACAGTCAAAAATGGGAAATAATTCATAATTTAAAGCTACTTTATCACTTCTATTATGAATATTAATCCCTCATGTGTTAAAAGGAGGTTCTCTGCCCTCTTTGTCCTGTTTGTATCATCCCTATTCAGGTAAGGAAAGAGTTTTAGAATAAAAAAATATATATCAAAGTTATGCTATGAATAAATGTTATTCCCAAAAGAGTTTGTTTTCTGGTAGATATTCTAAAAATATCACAATCCATGGCCAACATCTGCAGAAAAAGTACAAAGAAGGGAAGGCAAGTAGCACACAGAGTCCTGGTGAAAAGAAGATAACAAACATTAAAGCACATCTGAGATCACATACTCAAATTTCACAGGTTTTTACAATTCACATGCTCTCTTCTCCCAGCATCTATCTACAGTCAATATTTTAGACTCAGTAAAACACTGAGCCATCCTTAACAAATAATTGCCTTTCACAAGAAACCTAACAAATAAAGCTAATTAATTTGCTAATATCACCCCTTATCTATGAATATATAATGTTTTACTATAATTCTCTTTTGTAGTAACTCAAAAACAGATTATTTAAAGTTAATTGCTTGACAGAAAGGAATAATGAAGTATTTTTAACAAAATGTAAGCAAATTGTGCAAAATTTAACTCGGTTTTTAGAATTGAGTTACACATTCAAACAGACAAGAGCTAACTCCTCTCCCTGAAGAAGACAAGGATAAGGGCAGTTAAACCAAGTTAGTACCTTCCCAAATCTCAGGACAAGCAGCACAGTTCAGAGTGAGATGTGCCCCTGGTTTCAACAGATAACTCCTTACTGCTCAGCCCTCTCCTCAGCTACCGTAGACAATAGTGAGGAAGAATTTTTCTCTCCTTGGGAAGAGATAGAAAGGGGCCAGGAAGGCACAGTAAGGAGTCGGGGCTGCTGAGATCCAGTCAATTTCAGGTGAGCCAATGCAGGGAGATCTTTTACACAGGTTTCAAACCAAGACTGGGCTTCCAATTGGCCATATTAAGAATTTTTAAATTTACTTAAGATTGCTACAGGTATGAAGATCTATTATGTTCATAGAGAAAACTATAAATAATCCAGACATGCTTTCTGTCTATAACCCAGGGAAGAGTTTATGATTATGCATTTGGTAATTCATTATGCATCAATGAATGCTGTAAAACAATGCATCAAATGTTTATAATTGGATTTAAAATCAAGCAGGATATGAAGCCATTTACATAGCATGATTACAACTATTAATAACAACTATTATGTATTGCATACTATTCATAATTTATTTCCAACCCATGTCACAATATTGTAAAGGAGGTACAATTATCCATGCATTTTACAGATTTAAAAAATGAAGCCTAAAGAGGTCAAGTAACTTTCCCAAGATAAATAGAAACATAATTCTCATTTAATCCAAAAAAAGTAGGAAACAAAAAAGAACAAGGAACAGATAAGACAAATTGAACTAAATAGTAAGATAGATTTAAATCCAACATTAATAATAATTACCTTAAATAGAAATGGCCTAAACTCACCAGCTAAAAAACAGATTGTAATATTGGATTAAAAAGTAAGATTTTATTATGTGCACTATCTATAAGAAAGTTACTTAAATAAAAAGATATAGAAAGGTACAAGTAAAATAAATAAATAGATAGAAAAAGATGAACCACACTAACGCTACACAAAGAAAGCTGAATGGCTATACTAAGATCAAAGTAGATTTCAGAATATAAAATATTACCAGAATAAAAGGATCATTTCATAATGATAAAGGGATCAATTCATCAGGAGTACATAACAATTATGAATGTTTATTTAAATGAAAAAGCTTCAAAAATGTATGAAAAAAAAGGCAAAGGACCTATATAGAAAGTGTTCAAAACAACTAATCATAAGGGAAAAAGCTACCTTATAGCTGCTATGATGACTATTATTTAAAAAAGAAAAGAAAAAAAAGAAAAGAGTTGGTAAGAATGTGTACAAAAGGGAATGGTTGGTGGGAATGTAAATTGTATATGGCTGGTGGAAAAGTAAATTGGTGTAGCCACTATGGAAAAAATTGGAGTTTCCTCAAAAAATTAAACATAGAGTTATCATTTGATCTAGCGATCCCACTTCTGGTTATATATCCAAAGGAATTGTAATGGAGGTCTCAAAGACATATCTGCACTCCCATGTTCATTGCAGCATTATTTACAATTGGCAAGATATGGAAATAACTTAAATGTCTATCAATGGATGAATGGATAAAGAAAATGTGGTATAAACATAAAATGGAATATTATTCAGACTTAAAAAATAAATCCTGCCATTTACAACAATATTGATGGACATGGAGAATATTATGCTAAGTGAAATAAGCCAAACACAGAAAGACAAATACTACATGATCTCACTTATATGTGGCACCTACAATAGTCAAACACATAGAAGCAGAGAGTGGAATGGTGGTTACCAACGAGAGGTGTTGGTCAAAGGTTACAAAGTTTCAGTTATGAAAAATAAGTAAGTTCTGGAGATCTAAGAAATTGAATTTATAGTTTTTTTAATGTTTATTTATTTATATTTACAGAGATAGAGAGCATGCGAGGAGGAGAGGGAGACAGACAATCTTAAGCAGGCTCCACACCCAGCATGAAGCCCAACATGGGGCTCAGTCTCACAACCATGAGATCATGACCTGAGATGAAATCAAGAGTCAGATGCTTAACCGACTGAGGCACTCAGGTACCCTGAATTTATAATTTTAAATAAAAACCTCCAGAACCAGAAGTCTTCACTAGGAACTTCTATTGAACATTTAAGGAAGAAATAACACCAATCTTGCACAAATGCTTTAAGAAAAAAAGGAGATAAAAAAGCATCTCCCAACTCATTTTATGAGACCATGATTCTCTTGATACCAAAACTGGGCAAAAACATTAAGAAAACTTAGGCCAATATTTTTTATGAACAAGAACCTAAACACAAAATTTCTTAAAATTTTATCCAAAAAAGTCCAACAATACATAATAAAGGATAATACATAAGACCAAGTAGCAAAAATGGGTCAACATTCAAAATCAATGTAATTCAACCTAGTAACACTCAAGAAGAAAAACTAAGTAATCTCCTCAATAGATACAGAAAAAGGAGTTGACAAACTTCAACATCCATTCTTGATCAAAATGCTCAGCAAGCTAGGAATAGAAGGCAACTGCCATAACCTGATAAAGGGCAACTAACACAAACCTACAGGTAGCATCAGACTTAATAATAAAAGATTGAATATTTTCTTCCTAAGTCTGGGAGCAAGGTCATTCTCTTCAACACTACAATACTTCTTTACATTGTTCCCTAAGTATTCCATATTTTTAATGCTAGTGCACATAGTATTGTTTTTTTTTAATTATAGATATTATTTTTGCCAGTGATATAGAAAAAAATGGTTTTTGTATATTTTATCTTGCATTCTGTGAAACTGCTAGACTCACTCACTAGTTCTAGCAGCTTTTCGGTAGATTCCAACTCACAGCTCAGGGCATATGGGTCTTTAAGTTACTGAGCATAGGGGCAACCCTCACTGAAGACGAACTAGCAAAATTCTCATAAGCCATATGAGGAAATGAGTCACCATGAGATGAAACTGCAAATAAAGAGAGTTTTATTTCTTCCTTTTCAATTCGTATCCTTTTATTTCTTTTTCTTGCCACATTACATTGTATAACAAAGAAAAAATCCAGGGAGGACTTATTCGTAGAAACTGACATGCTAATTCTAAAATTTATATGGAAATACAAATGACCTCAAATACCTAAAACAGTGTTTAAAAAAAAGAACAAAGTGGGAAAACTTACACTACCTGACAGCAATACACACATATACATGCATACATTCATACATACATATATACAGTAACCAAGACAGTGTGGTCCTGATGTAAAGACAGACAAAAAGATCACTGAAAGAGAACGGATTCCAGAAATAAACCCACATATATGGTCAATTAATTTCCAACAAAGTGCCAAGGCTGTTCAATGGGGAAAGGATAATCTTTTTCAACAGTGGTACTAAAACAATCAGATGTCCATATGCAAAAAACAATGAACCTGAACCTTTAGCTCACAACATAAACAAAAATATTAAATGGATATTAAGTGTAATATCTAAAACTTTAAAACTTCCAGGAAAAAAATGGGAGAAAATACTTGTAACTTTGGGCTAGGCACTATCTCTTAAAGGAGAACAATAAGCAGAAAATATAAAGTTAAAAAATGAAAAATTAGATTTTACTCAAATTAAAAACTTTTGCTTTTCAGAATATACTGTTTGGAAGATGAAAAGGCAAGTGACAAACTACAAGAAAATATTTGCAAAACGTATATCTTACAAGGAACTTGTAAACAGAATACATAGAGAACTGACATAACAATAAAAATATAAAAACAATTTTATTTTTTTAATGTTTATTTTTGAGACAGAGGGAGAGACAGAGTGTGCATGAGGGCAAGGCAGAGAAAGTGAAGGAGATACAGAATCTGAAGCAGGCTCTAGGCTCTGAGCTGTCACCACAGAGCCCAATATGGGGCTTGAACCCACAAACTGTGAGATCATGACCTGAGTCGAAGTGGGATGTTTAACCAACTGAGCCACCCAGGCACCCCACAAAAACAATTTTAAATGAAAAAAAGATTAGAACACACTTCAACAAAGGATATATATAGATGGCAAATAAGCACATGAGAAGATGTTCAACATCATTAGTCATTAGGAAAATGCAAAAACCACCATGATATATCTCCTCATACCCACTAGAATGGCTAAAATAAATTGACAATATCAATTGCTACAGAGGATATAAAGTAACTGGAGATCTCATATATTGCTGGTGAGAACACAAAATGTATGGTCCAGCCACTTTGGAAAACATTTTGATAATTTCTAACAGAGTCAAACATACATATGCCTACCATATGACCCAGCAACCAACTCCTGGGTATTTACTGAAGAGAAATAAAAATACATGTCCAAACACTTACCTGTGAGAATTCATAACAGTTTTTTTCATAATAGTCCAAAACCTAAAATAACCTCAAGTGCACCAACTGGTGAATATACATCCATACAACAGAGTATCCCTCCATGTTATAAAAGAACAAACCACTGATACATTCAAGAACAATGATGAATCTCTAAAGTATTATGTTAAGAAAGAAGTCAGTCACAAAAGACAACATACTATATGATTTCATTGTTAAAAAGAAAACCCCAGGCTCAAAATGGCATCACCTAGATTAAGGCCCTAAGTCAGTAAATCAAAACTTTATACCTAACTCAACTGTAGTTTCAGTCCACAGAAATGTAACCTTCAGCCAGTCAACATAGAATTTCCCAGTCAATACTAGGAAATTTATGGATATATCCCTTCTACTCCTCTTAGGAGAGTAACCTTGCCTAACTGATGCATTTCTTGATAATAAATTCCTTTCTTCATTCTTTCATGTCCTCTACCTTTAAAAAGATTTCTTTCAGGAAAAAACAAACAAACAAACAAACAAACAATCTTTTGTTTAGCTGAGTGGAGCTCGCTCTACTTGTTAGACAGGATGCTGCCCTATTCATGAATTGTTAAATAAGGCCAATCAGATCTTCACATTTACTCAGTTGAATTTTGTTTTTTAACAACATCTATATGATATTTTAGAAAACGTAAAACCATAGTGATAGAAGCTACATGACTAGTTGTCAGGGGACAGGAAGGGAGGTAGTGAATTGTTTGCACAGGGGCACAAGCAAAATTTCGGGGATGAGGAAAATGTTCTATATTATAAATGTAGGTACAGTTGGAAAACTGTACATTTTTCAATACTTACAGAAAGATGAACTTCAAAATTGGTGAATTTTAGTACATGTAAATACTTCAATAAAGTTATAAGAATATAAGCAAATAGCAATAAAGTATGAAAATAGTATCAAACAGAAAGTAAAGGCACCTGAAAGTCAACCATCCAGACTCTACCATGGTTAAGACTTCTGTTCATCAAAATGTTTTTATTTTTACCATTAAAAATGACCTTTGTAGGGGCGCCTGGGTGGCTCAGTTGGTTGGGCGTCCGACTTCAGCTCAGGTCATGATCTCACGGCCCGTGGGTTCGAGCCCCGCGTCGGGCTCTGTGCTGACAGCTCAGAGCCTGGAGCCTGCTTCGGATTCTGTGTCGCCCTCTCTCTCTGCCCCTCCTCTGCTCATGCTCTGTCTCTCTCTGTCTCAAAAATAAATTAAAACATTAAAAAATTTAAAAAAAAAATGACCTTTGTACTCCCAACAAACAAGAGTCCTGGACGAGATGGCTTCTCAGGGGAATTCTATCAGACATTTAAAGAACAGTTAAGACCTATTGTTCTCAAACTGTTCCAAAAAATAGAAATGGAAGGAAAGCATCCAAATTAATTCTATGAAGCCAGCATTACCTTGATTCCAAAACAGACAAAGATTCCACTAACAAGGAGAATTACAGGACAATATCTCTGATGAAACTGGATGCAATAAATTCTCAACAAGATACTAGCAAATCGAAATCAACAGTACATTAAAAGAATTATTCACCATGATCAAGTGGGATTAATTCCTGGGCTGTAAGCCTGGTTCAATCAATGTGACACATCACATTAATAGAAGAAAGGATAAGAACCATATGATTCTGTCAATTGATGCAGAAAAAGCATTTGACAAAAATAGCATCCTTTTTTAATAAAAACCCTCAAGAAAATTGGGATAGAAGGACCATACCTTAACATCATAAAAGCCACATATTAAAGGCCCACAGCTAATATCATCCTCAATGGGGAAAATGAGAGCTCTCCCCCTAAGGTCAGAAACAGGACAGAGATGTCCACTCTCACCACTGTTGTTTAACATAATGTTGGAAATACTAGCCTCAGAATCAGACAACAAAACTAAATAAAAAGCATCCAAATTGGCAAGGAAGAAGTCAACACAGACAATATGATACTCTACGTGGAAAACCCAAAAGACTCCACCAAAAAACTGCTAGAACTGATATGTGAATTCAGCAAAGTTGCAGGCTATAAAATCAACACATGGAAGTTGGTTGCATTTCTATATACCAATAGTGAAGCAGCAGAAAGAGATAATCAAGTAATTAATCCCATTGACAATTGCACCAAAAACCATAAGATACCTAGGAATAAACCTAACCAAAGAGGTGAAACATCTGTACTCTGAAAACTATAGAACATTTATGAAAGAAATTGAAGAAGACACAAAGAAATGGAAAAACATTCCATGCTCATGGATTGGAAGAACAAATATTGTCAAAATGTCTATGCTACCCAAAGCAATCTACACATTCCATGTAATCCCCATCAAAATAACACCAACATCCTTCACAGAGCTAGAACAAACAATCCTAAAATTTGTATGGAACCAGAAAAGGCCCCAAATAGCCAAAGTAATTTTGAAAAAGAAAAACAAAGCTGGAGGCATCACAATTCTGGACTTCAAGTTGTATTACAAAGTTGTAATCATCAAGACAGTATGGTACTGGCACAAAAACAGACACATAGACCAATGGAATAGAATAGAGAACCCAGAAATGGACACACAAATGTATGGCCAATTAATCTTTGACAGAGCAGGAAAGAGTATCCAATGGAAAAAAGTCAGTCTCTTCAGCAAATGGCACTGGGAAAACTGGACAGCAACATACAGAAGAATGAAACTAGACCGCTTTTTTATATCATTCACAAAAATAAATTCAAAATGGATGAAAGACCTAAATGTGAGACAGGAAACCATCAAAATCTTAGAGAAGAAAACAGGCAGCAACGTCCTTGACCTCAGCTGCAGCAACTTCTTATTACACATGTCTCCAGAGGCAAGGAAAATAAATGAAAAACTGCGACCAAGATAAAAATGGGAGCAAGATAAAAAGCTTCTGTACAGCAAAGGAAACAATCAACAAAACTAAAAGGCAACTGATGGAATGGGAGAAGATATTTGCAAATGACATATCAGATAAAGGGTTAGCATCCAAAATCTATAAAGAACTTAGAAGATTCCACATCCAGGGGTGACTGGGTGGCTCAGTCGGTTGAGCATCCAACTTCAGCTCAGGTCATGATCTCACTGTGGGTTCAAGCCCTGTGTCGGGCTCTGTGCTGACAGCTCGGAGCCCGGAGCCTGCTTCGGATTCTGTGTCTCCCTCTCTCTCTGCTCCTCCCCTGCTCACATGCTGTCTCTTTCTCAAAAATAAATAAAGACTTAAACAATTTTTTTTTTAAAAATTCAACACCCAAAAACCAAAAAATCCAGTGAAGAAATAAGCAGAAAACATGAATAGACACTTTTCCAAAGAAGACATCCAGATGGCTCACAGACACATGAAAAGATTCTCAACATCACTCATCACCACAGAAATACAAATCAAAACCACAATGAGATACCACTTCACATCAGTCAAAATGGCTAAAATTAACAACTCAGGAAACCACAGATGTTGGTGAGGATGCGGAGAAAGGGCAACCCTTTTGTACTGTTGGTGGGAATCTAAACTTGTGCAGCCACTCTAGGAAAAAGCCTGGAGGTTACTCAAAAAATTGAAAGTAGAATTACCCTATGACCCAGAAATTGCACTACTATTTATCCAAAGGATACAAAAATGCTGATTCAAAGGGGCACATGCACCCCAATGTTTATAGCAGCACTATCCACAATAGTCAAATTATGGAAAGAAACCAAATGTCCATTGACATGGACATAGAATGGATAGACAAAGAAGATGTGGTATAGATAAATAGATATAGATATATAGATTAGATAGATATAGATATAGATATATAATGGAATATTATTTGGCAATCAAAAAGAATGAAATTTTGCCATTTGCAACAACGTGGATGGAACTAGAGTGTATTATGCTAAGTGAAATAAGTCAGAGAAAATATGATTTCACTCATATGTAGAATTTAGAAAATACAACAGATGAACAGAGGAAGGGAAGAAAAACCAAGATAAAAAGAGAGAGGAGGCAATCCATAAGGACTCTTAAATACAGAGAACAAACTGTGGGTTGCTGGAGGGGAGGTGGATAGGGGGATGGGCTAAATGGGTGATGGGCATTAAGGAGGGCACTTGTCGAGATGAGCACTAGGTGTTATATGTAAGTGATGAATCAATGTATTCTACTCCTGAAACCAATACTATGCTATGTCAACTAACATAAATTTAAATATTTTTAAATGATCTTTGTAAATTTTCTAGCTTGATTTTGTAAATTATTTTGTAATCTACTTTTTACTTCACCTTACATATAATGAGCATTTCTGGGTCCATAAAGAAATAGTACAACAACATGACTTCTAGTGTCTTCAAAACTGTCCACTGTATCCATGCAAAACCACATGTTCAGGTTTATTCTGTGTTTGTTTTGTGAGCTCCATCATGATGAATCCCATTACCAAGAACCCAGCTCTCTGATCACCATGTCCTATATTTCTAGGTCACTCCTCTTAGAGTTCCCATGCTAAATAAACCTCAATTCTCCCAAGATTCACATTCCCTGGATCCCACTCCCTTTTCAGTCCTCCTGATTTGCTTCCTTCCTTCCCCAGCTTACAGCTGTGCCTACTGCTTACAGGGCACATTCCCTAAACTCACTTGCATCTTCCCATTGCCTCAGACCCACTTAGCAAAACTGCACCCTCATAAAAGTCAGGGTGCTGACTCTCCAAACCCTGCGACTTCCTGTCTCAACACAGCTGAGCAAGGCCGGAGAAAACACTGGGTGAGCTGAAGTAGCCCCACATTATACCCCTGGCCACAAGACTTAAGGGGATTCTCACTATCTGAGGCAACCTTTCTCCATTTCCCCAGTCCATCCCCTCCCACTCTCCTAGCCCTTGCCTCACAAAGGGTCTGTTGGGAGGGGCCAGATGTTCTCATTTACAATCCAACACAGACCAATACTTCTGTAGAATACTAATATCTCAGCAATGTCAACTGCTGCCCAAGTTTCTAAAGGCTTTCTCTCCGTTCCTGTACTTACCTCCTGGAAGGTCAGTAAGCAGGAGCTCACAGATGGGCTCCTTCCCATACTGCAGGCCCAAAGAACCCTCACTCTTTTGCCCCAAACTGCCAGCACGCCCCACCCCTCTTCACTCTCTGTAGATAATCTTGTTTCCTCTTTAACAGGCAAGGAACGAAAAACCAGAAAAGGACCAACCTTCTAGGTACTCTTTCTCTCTCTTTACTACAATTGAAGTGTCTACATTCCCATCTAAGGCCAATGCTACATATATGCACTAGTCACACCCACTCAAGGGCACTGTTCCATGAGTTCCTATTTTTCTCATCACATGTAGTGTCCTCTCTACCCAATAACTCCTATCAGTAGAAATGCTGTGATTTCTCCCACCTTAAATAAATAAATCTTTCTGAACCCACTTTCCCTGCAGTCTTTTAATGCACTCTCCTCTTATGCTATTACAATTTGTCCAGTCCCTCTTCTCCTTTCCTTAACCCACTCCAATCAGGCTCACCCCACCACTCCATCAAAAGCTTTCTCAAGGTCAAAGTCACCTACTTTGTACAATCTGACAGTCAGCAGTCAGCCTTTGAAGCAGACGCTTGTGATGGTCTACCTCGCATTCCCTGGTCCCACCTCTGTTCTCAACCACAGCTGTGATAGAAAGTTCTATTCTCACTGACAACATTCCTTATCAAGCACCCACTTCACTTCTCTCTGCTTTTCTGCCTCAAGGCCTTCTCCCATGGGAGACTGCCAAGCACAGTAGAGGGGAGTTAACACAAGAAAACCCTCAACCAATCAATCTCCTAGCTCCCCATTGTTTGAATAGATTTTCTGGTGGCACTCTGTACCCTTCTCAGATGTCTCCATGAAGCTGACCACCATAATGAACAGCAGTCACCTCAATAACACAGCCTTTATTGGCATTCCTCCTCCACAGTCTCACCTCCCCCATTCTGTTGCTCCTAATCCCGGCATCACCTTGCAAATTAATATCTGTACCTAGAACCTTGTCTGCAGGTTCTGCTTTTAAAGGAACCCCCACAAAGGTAATCCTTATCTAACCGATCACATTTGATATGGATGATCATTCTCTCTTCCTTGAAACAGATGTTTACTTGGCTTCTACAATATTAACTCTCCTGTTTTTCCTCTCCTACATCACTGATTGCTTCTTCTTAGTCTTTGCTAATCCTCTTCCCTGACTCTGGGTGCTTGCCCACCTCTTTCTGTGCTTATGCTTGCTTACTCCTTTGGGGATGTGAGCTGGTATCATGGCTTTAAATATCACCTAAATGCTGATGACTCTCAAATTTTTAAACTGAGACCAGCTCTTTCCCCTGAACTCCAAACTCAGACATCCAAATGCCTAGTCAATATCTCAACGAGGATGTTTAAAAGACACCTCAGACTCCATGTTTCCAAAACTAGACTCCTGATGCCCTCCTCCAACCCCCACCTGCCCAAACCTACTTTTTCCAATCTTCCCTCCAAGTTCATGACAGCTCCGTCCTTCCATTTGCTCACATCAAAAGCCTTAGAGGATTCTTGCTATCTCTCTTTCTCTCATGCCCCAAATTCAGTCTATCAGTCATTCCTATCAGTCCTATTCTCATAATAATAATATATCATATTGGAGGTGGGAGGGAGAGGATGAGGTACAAATGTGTGTGTGTCTTTCTCCAAAATCTGCTAGCTCTCACCACTTCCACTCCTACCCACTGAAACAAGCTACATTATGCCTAACTGGGTGTCACCCTTCATCCATCTTTAATCAATTCTCAAAAAAGAACTCAGAGCAATACTGTTAAGATGTATATTAGATCATATTACTTCTGTTATCAAAATCCTTTATAGCTTTGGTTCTCAAAGTAAAATCCAAAGTCTTCCCACTAGCTCTCACCTGTCCATCTGGCCCTCCATCATCTAGGCTCCCCTCCTCCCACCTTCCTCTTTGCTCACCCTATTCCAGGTACACTGGCCTCTTTACTGTTCTTCAACCATACCAGACACATTCCTGGCTCTTTCTTTTCACATTACTTTGAGGATTTGGGAGATAGTATTTGAGTAGAAAGATATGAAGTTCATGTGTTAGTTTGATATGTTAGTTGTGACAGTCTTTTTTTCAGCTGTGTCAGTTTTAGACTTACTCAAACCACTGAAGTTTATTCAAGGGAAAAAAAAAAAAAAACAACTAGATCTCCTCCATGGGATCTATTGGATTCTGCTCCAAAAACATTAAGAGTTAGAAAAACCTTGCCTGGATATAATGATTGATAAATAAATAAATAATTACCACTCTACTCTTATGGTAAACTATTTGGCATAATAGTTTTTAATAGCTTGATAATTATCCTATTGTATATACATAAACATCTGTAGTTCTACACAAAATTATAGTTTAATTAATCCACCAAGGGGCATAAGATAAGCTTGTTCCTTTAACTCTCCTAAGGAAATTAACTTGGATTCAGATAGCATTGAAAAGAGTCTGGCAGTGCAACGTGCCCTCTACCTCTGTTGCCTCTTAACTTGGAAGGACTTTGTTTGTTATTTGTAGTTAATGAATTTTAAAAAGAGACAAGCTTTGTGGACACAAAGCTAGCAATCAATAAATTTATCTGGGTCCTTTCAGAAGAATATTTATTCAATAAAGCACTCATAGTTCATATAACCTTGCTTATTGTTTCCTATAACAGCAAGTGTGATGAGAGAAAAATCCAAGGAAGAGTTGTAAGAACCAAGGTGCTAGAATTATCACTACTAGGAGACAAAGAAAAGTAAGATTCCCAAAGTCCTTTCTATATACAAGTGAGGTGGGAGTGGGGAGGTATTTACGGTATGTGTCACAGCTATGCAAGCAGAAACAAATAACCCACAGTATTTATACATTCTAGGTAAACCCCTATGGAGCTCATTTGTTCTCTAAGTTTGAATTTTCTATTTGCAAAATGTAGGCTTCCCACTGCAAACTAAAACCTGACTGAATATAGCAGTGGAGACAAAGATATCCAGCCTGTAAAGGGCCCAGTAATTCAAGAGCCCAAAATGATTTCCATTCTTCTGGCTTTAAAGCTGTGTTTGTTTGGGACAAGTAAATAACAGTAAAAAGTCAAACTCTTGCACATTAAAACATCAGTAATTCAACAGCAATAGAACTCTGTTTATAGTATCAACTTGACTCAAAACAAACAAACAAAAAAAGGATCCTAATTAACTTTCTTTCAAATAAAAAATGACTTGAATTCTCAAATGATCCCTCCAAGCAACTGTCATTTTCATAACAGCCAGTTTTGCCACTTAACTCTGTCACAGAGTCAAAAAGACATGATGTTGGCCTTAAGAGTAATCAGAAGAACATTCAGTTTAATTAATTATCACCAATACATACAAGAGCAAACAGAAGAAATAGAGGCATTTCTCATCCAAACCAAAGCAATAGATTTTTGTCAAATGAACCTGATGTAGAGGACACAAAAGAGATAAACATAAGAACCCCTTTCTTCAAAGTGTTTGCCGTCTAGTTACTGGGTTGACATAAAAAAAAATTAGAGCAATTTTTTTAGTTTTAAAGATAATCACTTAAAATTCAAATTAACAAGACTCAGATTTCCAAAGGACTTAATAAAAACTGTTAATCTGGGAATTCTCCATCACTCCTAATAACATGGTATTGAATATGAAAGCAATGACACAGAATCGAGTCATTCCTTTTTCCTATAACCAAAATAGGTTAGCTGGGGAGCTCCCAAGCATTCTCTGTGACATAAAACAAAAGCCTGGAATGCAGCTGTAAGTGTGTCCCCAGCACAGTGACTGCTGAGTGATGCCCTGTGATTTTTTTAACTTGAATTACAGATGGCTCCCTCCAAAAGGATCCTGAGAGTCTGGGAGGCCAAACTGTTGTCTCCAGATAAGCCTAGGAGACCTTCTGTTACTTCCTACACATGCTATCATTCAGCCCAGGGAGATCCCAAGGGATTTCTGCCCCATTTCAGTAGATTCTCAAGCCAGATTGGCCCTTAGTCCCCAAAACTAGTTCCAAATTGCAGGGAACCACAAGGCTAACCTAACCCGATGACTTCCTCTCAGTTGGGTGACTGTACCATTAATTATTCTTTGTTTCTCACATCCTCAGTCTTTCCCACTCCACTGACTTTTTCCCCCAAGCCTATGAACATACTCAAGCCTATGAACATATCCCGTTTAACAAGAGATACTAAGCTGCCCTCTCATCTCCTTACCTTCTTGTATGAATTCCTTGACAGAACGGCCTGTATTCCCTGGCTCTACCTCTCTGCTCCCTCTATCCCTTAATTACTCTAGTCCATCTGCTTCAGCTCCCTTTATACCACTCAGCTAGAACTAATCCACAAGTAACCAGCCACCTTGTCACAGCCGTTTTGAAGACCTTTGCTCATTATCTTGACCTCCAAATGTGTTTCTTCTCTTACCTTCTGTATCAATGAGATTTTCATCCAACCATCTGTCTAATCTTGAAAGCTGTATAATCTTTCATTTCTCCTTCACCCTATATATCAAATCTCAGACCTATAAGCCCTGGATTCTGTCTGCACATTGTCTCTTTCATCCATATGTTCCCCACACATCACATGGCCTAAGCTCAGTCTCTGAACACCTCTTGTGTGGCCTGCTCCAACAACTGATAACTCACCTCTCCCTCTCCCTCCCCTCCTCCGTGTCCTCTCTCCCCCCACTATGTTCCACAAGGCTCCCTCCCAGCTTAGTTACAGTTTCTTGAACAGGAGAGAAAAAAGCAGAAGCACAGTTAGCCCTGAGGGACTGGCACATTTCCCTAAGTAAACCCATAGGAACCAAATGCAACAGCAAATGTACTGTGACTTGCTGGCCCAAAAGATAAATTAAAATTTTCTTAGTACTGCAAATGAAGTCCTCTGGGATGAGGCTCCAATCCAGCTCACTTGTTCTCACTGTGCCCCCACCTCCAGATGACTCAGATGTGTGCACTCCCCACGATCCACCCCCACCCCCATAACTCATAAGTGCACACTCCCTGTGATCAACTCCCCCCTTCCCCCAACACACCAGACAACTCGCGTGAGCATGAGCACTCCTGCGATCAACTCAGCACTTCCAGTGCTCCAGTCGGTGCCACCTGTGCTCTAGCCAGTACCACTGCCTCTGGGTGCCGAGGTGCCTCACTTCTTTCCCACCATGCAGACACTTCCTGTGGTGTTTCCAGGCCCCATTCAAATGTCATCTCCTGTGACATTTTTGACGTTTTGACAACTTTTGCTGCTCCATCAACGGAGCTATCATTTCCTTCAGCACTTCTGCACAACTCAGGATGCACGCCCTCCTAGCACATAGTGCCCATTTGCATCATGTACTTGTGACTGTGAGGTCTCCCTTGCAAGAACCGAATATAGTGCTCAGCCTGTGGGCAAAGCTCAATAAACAAACACCTTTCAATGGTTAGGGCCGACCCAAGTAAAGAGAGATGCTTTTGCCCTGCAGAGGCCTTACACCTGTTGCCTACACTAAACACAATGGAGCAGTAGGATTTATTGAGATGTCAATCTGTACTTTCTTCCTGCTGCTAACGCTATCAGCATTTTTCCTTCTCCCTCCCACGAAGGTAAACAACTGTATGTGTGGAGTTCTGGACTCCTTGGCCAAATCTCATGGAGATTTTTAATGGTCTTGAGTACGGCAGGGTCTTAAATGGAAGTTGCAAGGTATCCGTGAAAGTTTCCATTTAGACAGTGGTTTGTAGAAGAAAGCCAATGTCAAAAAGGAATAGAAATGGATATTCTTGAAGTCCAAGAAAAGACTGAGTGTAGGGGATTGTACTCTCAGAAAACCCACACCTCATTCCCTCTGTGCCTGCATAAGTGGTGGGAGGGACCACTCCAGAAAGCCTACAGTGAATGGACACTATGCACCAGAGTGGCCAGTGGTGTAAGCAGCTGGGAGTGTCATCTGACTTGGCCTTGATGCTGTTCTAGTCTTAAGCCACAGCATATCAGACTGTGCAAGTGTCATGATGGAGCCGACTATGGACAGCAGACTGGGCGCTATACCAAATTTGTGACACTGCATTAGCCTGGGATTCTTACATGAGCCCAGGGAATGGACAAAGTTACCCTAGTAATGATTGAGATTGAATTTTCCCTCCAGCTAGGCAACTAACTCAATGTAATTTAGAGAAATACGGGAATGTGACCTAAAACAATGATAATATTGCAATCTAAAATTAATACCTACTACACAGCATTCATTCAAATCCCCAGGAAAATTACAAGAACACTCAGAACGTCCTCAAAACAGCTTCGGAACAAAACATTGGTTCATTCTTTTTATTTATTTTGAGAGGCACCTGGGTGGCTCAGTCGGTTAAGTGTCTGACTTCAGCTCAGGTCATGATCCCACAGTCCGTGGGTTTGAGCCCCACATTGGGCTCTGTGCTGACAGATCAGAGCCTGGAGCCTTCTTCCGATTCTCTGTCTCCCTCTCTCTCTGTCCCTCCCCTGCTTTTGCTCTGTCTCTCTCTCCCCCAAAAATAAATAAACAAAAAAAATTTATTTAAAGTTTACTTATTTTGAGAGAGAGTGAGAGCATGCGTGTGAGAGCAGGGGAGGGTCACAGAGAGGGGGAAAGAGAGAATCCCAAGCAGGCTCCACGTTGCCATGGTATTGAATATGCCATGGTATTGAAGCTAGTCGGATGGGTCTTGGGGCTTTATCCCATGAACTGTAAGATCATGACCTGAGTCATTTTGTTGTTGTTGTTATTTTTCATTGGCCCTTCTTACTTACCAGGATGCTATTACACAGGCAATAAAATTTTCTTGCACATATATGTTTAAAACTGCTAGAAACTCTTCTTTTGATATGTGCTATGACAGGCATCTTCAAATCATACTGGCCCACAAAGGCAAAGGCAGAAACAAGCCAGGGGGACCAGTAATTCCAGTTTTGCAAGGTACAAGGAAGTAAGGAAAAAGCAGACATCTGGGAAAGCACAGTTCTCAAGCCTAACCACAAGGTGGCAGAGTGACCCTGTATACCAGAAGTATGCTGTCAAAGTCCATGTATACCAGTTTGGAAACCTAGGATGTTGGAGAATCAGGGAGATAGTTAATATAAGATAGTTTGAAAGCCTGATCCTAGAGAACCTTCCTGAAAAGATATTTATCTTCATATTATGAGTATTCCCATTCTTTAAGTGTATTTATTTATTTTAAGAGAGAAGAGCATGAGCAGCAGAGGGGCAGAAACAGAAGGAGAGAATACCAAACAGGCTCAGCACTGTCAGTGCAGAACCCGATGCTGGGCTCAAACTCATGAACTGTGAGATCATGACCTGAGCCGAAATCAAGAATCAGTCACGGAGCTGACTGAACCACCCAGGCACCCCTAATATTCCCATTTTATAGAGGCAGACCCTCCATGAGCCTTACAATGAGGCCTGAGTATCTTTCAGATGTAGGGCCCCCTGGCTCAGGATCAGCGTGCCATGTTCAATGGAGGATCAACACCTGTAAAGAGGTCTGGCCTTGCTTGCTAGCAAAAAGTTACAACTGAACAGGGTCTAATCCGAAACCCCCTGAATCCCAAGGCTCTGACAGAGCCTCTGAAAAGGAAAAGAGGCAAAACAAGCTCAATGTCAAACATTTCATCAAAGGCAGGATCAATGGCCTCAGTATTGGGCGTGACTGAGGGGAACCTTTCAACTGCACATGACCCCATGCCTTCAAACCTCTTCCCTCCCTCGTGTCAGCATGGGTGAGTGCACCTCCTGCAAGGGGAGACTGGAAAATCAACAGACAAGAAAATTGCCATGAATTCATGAGATAAAATAAACATTTAATTGGATATTGATTTGACAGTACAAAAAAAAGTCTTCAAATAAATTTAGAAAATCCTAATGAAAGAAGTAAGGACAGACATAAATAAATGAGGATATATGTTACCTGTGACTGAGTGGCTAAAAATAATCTTATTTCCCTGGCACCCTCACATAATTCTGAAAGCTTTCATATACTCTGTAGTAAAATCCCTTTTTTCTCAAAGTAGGTGAGAAGATTCTATTGCCTGCAATAAAAACCCTGGTTATTACAGAAGACAAGGAAACAAATGGGATTTCTTACTCTATTGCAAAAAATGAAGAAAGAAAGAAAGAAAGAAAGAAAGAAAGAAAGAAAGAAAGAAAGAAAGAAAGAAAGAAAGAAAAAACAACCAACAGGAGGAAGAGGAAAAAATGAGAGGGTGCAGAAGGAAAGGCGAAAGGGTTTTAACATGGGCATATCTAACATTCCATTTTAAGCTTGTTTGTGTTCCTGGGATACAGACTTCTTCATTGCCCCAAACAACCACCAACCTGCAGTTTTTACACATCCAAATGTCTTTCAAGTGAATGGATTATACGTGTCTGCATTAATTATGAAAAATGGATTCAGTTCCTCATCTGGGTCAGTGCAATATAGACACAAGAGCCCTCCATCAGCTGTCAAACCGCACTACCAAGAGATACTGAGAAGCAGGAATGAAAAGCTGGAAGAAACTGTGGTAAGTCAAGGCTCAGGAATTCAATTTCTTTGACCTGAATGAAGAAGGATGTGGGAGTCAAGAACTGGAGCTGGCCTCTGAGTTACATAAGAAGTGGCTTCTAGCCCAGTGGTTCTCAAACTTGGCCTGTGTCAGAACCACCTGTAAGTGATTAAGGCAGATCGCTGAGCTCCACACGCTCCCCAGTCAAAAGGTCTGGAGGGAAACCTAACCACACATTTTTAGCAAGTTCCAGGGGATGCTAATGCTCTGGTCCAGTGACCAGAGTTTGCAAAACAGTGTTTTAGACCCCCAAAAGTAGATCTCACTAACCTGGGGAGGATGATAAATTGGGAGAGATAGAATGCATGTCTGTGAGTCAGGCTGAGAAAATTTTTGTCAGATTATCTACAGTTTGAAATTTATTTTTGTAGAAAAGTTTTGCTAGATTTTGTCATCAATGCATTGCCAGTGCACAAGTTGGTACAATCTTTTTGGAGGAAAGTTTGGCAACATCAAATTATCAAACGAGCACATCCTTTGATTCAGCAGTTCCACACCTGGGAGTAAATAATGAGACAGTATTAAATGATAAATTCAGTTATATTCATGGCACTATTTTTCTAATTACAGTAAAACCTTGGATTGACAGTAACTTGTTCTGTGAGTGTTCTGCAAGATGAGCAAACATTCCTAATAAATTTTAACTTGATAAACGAGGGATGCCTTGCGATACGAGTGGTACATGACACCAAATGTCACATGATCACAACTGAGCCAATAGTTCTCTCCCTCTCTGTTTCTCTCTTGCTGAGGGATTGTGGGTGTTTGTCTCCCATGCTCAGATGCTTGATCTCAGGCTGCAGTGTTTGGCAAAGATCACTGATTTTTCAGAACGTTGGAAGGTGCCCACAACTGGCACTAGTGTATTTTTGTCACTTCAAAGCACCTATGGACAGTCCTTTGCTTTTCCACCCAAGAGTAAACTTAAGAATGCTTTGCTTCATTCTAGGTCAGGCTGCCTGCAGATACAGACCCTTTCCTCTGCTGCCTTATTGCCAGTTACATTAAATACAGTATATGACACAGTTTATTAATACTGTAGTCAACATCCGTACGAGCATATACAATGGCCCCCATGCAGAAAAAGGCTCCACTGAGCCAACAGATAGCAATGATTCCATTAGTGATATTGAAAGTCATCCTACACAATAACCCTCCTCTTTCTTGTTTCCTTCACACCAGCCACAAAGGTTTTCAAAGGTAAGTGCACATTAACTTGTTTATTTTTCTTTATAATTTGTATTTTGTTATTTTATATTATATTACAGTATTATAATCATTTTTATATGAATGTTTTGGGGTTGTGGAACAAATCATCTGAGTTTCCATCATTTTTTACAGGGAAATTCACTTTGCTATATATAAGTGCTTTGGATTATAAGCATGTTTCTGGAATGAATTATGCTCACAAACCAAGGTTTTACTGTATTAAAAACCACTAATGTCCACTAAAAGGTGATTGTTGGGGCACCTGGTTAAGCTCAGTCAGTTAAGCATCTGACTTTATTTCAGGTCATGATCTCACAGTTCATGAATTCAAGCCCCGCATCAGGCTCTGTGCTGACAACTCAGAGCCTGAAGCCTGTTTCAGATTGTGTCTCCCTCTCTCTCTGCCCCCCCCCCCACTCATAATCTGTCTCTCTCTCTCAAAAATAAATAAAACATTTAAAAAAAAGGTGATTGTTAAATTATAAAATAATCATCTTCCATGAGACAACATTCACTATGTACTATAAAGTGAAAAGCTGGGTCCGTGTTGTACTTATTACTGTACTTACTCAGTCCTATTCAAAGTGCCAATCCATTAACTGATTTTTAACACCAGTGAAGATATAAATCACACTTCCTCCTTCACTAAAAATCATTTCTGATAGCAAATAACGTAACAACTTCTCTTAATCTCAGTATCTTCATATGCTAAATGGAGATAAGAATCAGGATTTATTAAAGGTAGGTTTCTTTAAGGCCTTCAAGAAACAAAAGCAAATGCTTTGAAAATAGAAAGACATCACCAAACACATGCCCAGTTTTACAGAGATGCTAGGATATATGCTACCATATTAATACAGCAAATACCACAGAGCAAATACTGCTTTTTCAAATAATAGGTAATTTCAATATAGCAATGTGTTTAATAAATCATTTCAAAGGAAAAAAGCGAGCACCAAAGAGTATTTATATGCCAATACAACTGGATGTATGGATGAGTGATCTACCTCAAATGTGAATTCAGGACTCTGGCCACAGTATACAGAACTGATATGGATGTGCCCTTCTGACTACAAGCACACAGAATTCCAGAAAAAAATACAACTGAAAAACTAAAGGTAATTACATAGGTGAGCTCCAAAATGCAAATGTTCCACAGATTCCAAAAACCAAAGAAAATCAAAGCCAGAGCCTCAGCAATGCACTTGGCTTTAATCTCAGATTTAGGGGCAGTGAGTCTATACAAGGAAGAACTGGTATTGAAGCTCCATCCACACCTCCCTGACCAGAGTGAAGTCCAACACATTAAGGAACTCTTGCAAGTGAAAAATAAGACTGTACAAAGCCTGCTTACTCGCCGAAAGAAAGAGCAAAGATGTTTGATTAGTGCCCTAGACCTTGAGTCTTAAAAAACCAAATCACCCATCAGAACTAGAAATCCTAAGCTTACACAAAGCAGAGGGTGTAAGTTTTCTTCTACATTCACAGCTTAAGAACCTCAGATGAATAGTTAATATAAAAAGTGATGCAAGACCACTAAAATCCCTAGGGGTTTAGTAAACTTGACATGAAAATCTCTGTCCTCAGATACTCTTTTTCATCTCAGGGTTTATGGGAAACTCTCACCAAAGATGACTTAGCAAAATTAATATCAAAGACCACATAAAGAAATAAATCACCATCAGGGTTAATCAGCAGACACCAAAATGGACATTTCAAGAAGTGGAAACTATAGATAATAATGTTTTAAGATAACTTAGATAACATGTTGCAGGAATAAGATACTATGGGAAAAGAGAATTTTTTCAAGTAACCAAATGTTCATGAAAATTACCATCACTGGAATGAAAAACCCTTGATAGGTTAAATAGCAGAGTAGACATTGCTGAAGTGGAGAATAAATCTGAAGGAATTACAAAAGAGGGAGAGAGAGAGAGAGAAAGAATATGGGTATGACTGGATGGGTAGTTGACAGGCATGAAACACATAAAGCTTCAATGTGTATCAGTCTAACAAGGTTTAAGAAAGAAAGAAGAGAGGGATTGAGGAAGAACTTAATACTCAAAGATAATAACAAAGAACTTTCCAGAATTAGAGACATGAGCATTGAGATTAAAATGTCTTGAACAAAATAAAAATAATTACCCAAAAATACTTTAAATTTGGGTATAAATCCAACAAAATATGTACAAGATCTATGTGAGAAAAACTACAAAATTCTGACGAATTAACAAATGCAGACATACTCTACGTTCATGGATAAGAAGACTCAATAATGTCAAGATATCAGGTCTTCCCAACATGATCTGTAGATTCAGTGCAATTTTAACAACAATCCCAGCAAGTTGGGGTGCCTGAGTGGCTCAGTCGGTTAAGAGTCTGACTTTGTCTCAGGTCATGATCTCTCAGTTTGTGAGGTCTAGTCCTGTGTCAGGCTCTGTGCTGACAGCTCAGAGCCTGGAGCCTCCTTCAGATTCTGTGTCTCCCTCTCTCTCTGCACCGCCCCCCACTCGCGCTCTCTCTCTCTCCCTCTCTCTGAAAAATAAACATTAAAATTTTTTTTTCAAAAAAGATCTGAGCAAGTTAAATAACTTAATGATGTTGACAAATGATTGTAAAGTTTATATGGAGAGGCCAAAGACCAGATTAGCCAACACAATATTGAAGAAGAACAAAGTTGGAAACTTTAAGACTTACTGTAAAGCTACAGTAATCTAACAGTGTGGTATCAGTGAGAGAGGAGATAAAGACATCAATTGAACAGAATAAAGGCCCAGAAATAGACACCCTTAAGTAGAGTCAATTGATCTTCATGAAGGAGCAAAGGCAACACAATGGAGCAAAGACCGTCTCTTCAACAAACGGTGCTGTAACAACTAGACGTTCACATGCAAAAAAAAAAAAAAAAAAAAAAAGTAGACACAGACCTTATACCCTTCACAAAAATTAACTCAAAATGGATCACAGACCAAAACATAAAATTCAAAACACTAAAACGCCTAGAAGATAGCATAGGAGAAAACTTACATGACCTTGGGTATGATGATTTCATTTTAGATACAACGGCAAAGACAGGATTTGTGATATAATTGATAATCTAGACTTCATTAAAATTAAAAATGTCTGCTCTGTGAAAAACAAGATCAAGAGAATTGAAAGACAAGGAAAAGACTAGGAAAAAAAAATATTTGCAAGAAACACATTTATAAAGATAAAGGACTATTGTCCAAAGTATAAAAGAGCTCTTAAAACTCAAAAACAAGAAAACAAACCCAATTTTAAAATATCCAGATAGCAAATAAGCATATGAAAAGATGCATATCTTTATAGCATAGCATATCTCATCAGGGAAATGTAAATTAAAACAATGAGATACCACTACACAGCTCTGAGAATGACCAAAATCTGGAATACTGACAATATCAAGGCAAAGATGTGGAGCAGGAGGAACTCTGATTCATTGCTCGTGGGAATGTAAAATGGTACGACCACTCTGGAAGACAGTGTGGTGGTTTCTTACTGTACTAAACACACTCTTATCATACAATCCAGCAATTGTGCTTCTTGATATTTACTCATATAAGTTGAAACATTTTATGTCCACATTTTATGGACATTTTATGTCCACACAAAAATGTGTATAGCAGCTTTATGCATTACTGCCAAAACTTGGAAGCAACCAAATTGTATTTACTAGTGAATGGATAAATCAACTGTGATACATCCAAATAATGGAATATTATTCAGCACTAAAAAGAAATAAGCTATCAAGTCATGAAAAGACACGCAGGAAACTTAAATACATATTTCTAAGTGAGTGAAGCCAATCTGAAAAGACCACACACTGTATGATTCCAACTACATGACATTCTGGAAAAGCAAAATTGCAAAAACATCAGTGGTTGCTGGGGGTTGGGGATGAATAGGCAGAACACAGAGAATTTGAGGGGCAGTGAAAATGCTCTGTATGAAGTAACGGTAGGTACATGTCATTATAAATTTGTCCAAACCCACAGAATGTGTAGCACCAAGAGTGAATTCTAATGTAAACTATGGACTTTGGATGATTATGATGTATCTTTGTTAAAAAAAAAAAAAAAGTACCATCCTGGTAGATAATGTTGATAATGGGGGAGACTATGTATATATGGGGGCAGAGAGTACACAGGAAATCCTTCTACCTCTCAATTTTGTTGTGAATCTAAAAAAAAGGCTAAAAAAAATTGACATGTATTCATATAATGAAATTGAAACTGAAAAGAACTCTTAAAATCAATCAAAGGGGAAAGATAATGTATCTAAAAGTAAATTATTTTTTATAGTAATTTTTTAAGGTTTATTTATTTTTGAGAGAGAGAGCATGCACACAAGTGGGGGAGGGGCAGAGAGAGAGGGAGACACTGAATCTGAAGCAGGCTCCAGGGTCTGAGCTGTCAGCACAGAGCCTGATGTGGGGCTTAAACTCACAAACCATCAGATCATGACCTGAGCTGAGGCTGGATGCTTAACTGCCTGAGCCACCCAGGCGCCCCTAAAAAAGTAAATTATAAATTACATTTCTCATCAATAATAGATGCCAACAAACTAAAACATAATATATTAAAATGTTGAGGAGACTTCCATTTGGGGGCAAGATGAAATAAATGTAAAAAAAAAAAAAAAAAGCTGTAAGAAAAGTCCAGTCTCTGTAGATCAGGAGTTCTCAACCTTGGCATTATTGATATTTCGGACTAGACAATACCTTTTTGTTCATGGCGGTGGTAGGGGTGTTCTATGTACCGTAGCATATTTAGCAGTAACTCTGACCTCTACCCACTAGATACCAGTAACAACTTCCCACTTGTGACAGCAAAAAAATGTCTTCAGATACTGTCAAAAGTCACCTGTAGGGCCAACCATCCCCAACTGAAATCTGTTCTCTCTAGCCAAAGGACTTGGAAGAAGATAGCCCTAAAGGACAGAACCTCTTTTGTTTTCTTTTCCTTTTCTTGAGAGAGAGGGGGAGAGCACAAGCAAGTGGGAGGAGGAGTAGTGGGAGGGAGAGAAGGAGGGAGGGAGGGGGAGAGAGAGAGAGAGAGAGGGAAGGAGGGAAGAGAGAGGGAGAGAGAAGGGAAGGAGAGGAGAGGGAGGGAGGGGGAGAGGGAGGGAGGGAGGGAGGGGGAGAGAGAGAGAGAGAGGGAAGGAGGGAAGAGAGAGGGAGAGAGAAGGGAAGGAGAGGAGAGGGAGGGAGGGGGAGAGGGAGGGAGGGAGGGAGGGAGGGGGAGAGAGAGAGAGAGAGGGAAGGAGGGAAGAGAGAGGGAGAGAGAAGGGAAGGAGAGGAGAGGGAGGGAGGGGGAGAGGGAGGGAGGGAGGGAGGGAGGGGGAGAGAGAGAGAGAGAGAGAGGGAAGGAGGGAAGAGAGAGGGAAGGAGGGAAGAGAGAGGGAAGGAGGGAAGAGAGAGGGAGAGAGGGAGGGAGGGGGGAGTGGGAGGGAGGGGGAGATAGAGAGAGACAGGGAGGGAAGGAGAGAGGGAGAGAGAAAATATTAAGCAGGCTCCACACCGAGCATGGAGTCCAACCCTGGGCTTGACCCCATGACCCTGAGGATCATGACTTGAGCCAAAATCAAGAGTCGGACACTCAGATGACTAAGCCACCCACAGAACCTCCTTTAATATACTTAGTCTGCTCTAAGCAAACACCATGAAAGAGCCAGCTCTCTCTGCCTCCTCACCCAGCACTGTGGAGACCGAGGGGAGGAGCCCTGCTGCCCATCCCCACCCCACACTAACAAAGCACAGGCCGCACTCCTCCTCCTCCTCCCAGGGTGTGCTGCACACGGGGTGGGTGGAGCCTCATTGACCATCCCTGCTCTGCACTAAGTAACCTCGGGAAAGAGGCAGCGGCCCTCCCTCCCTTCACTGGCACAGTGACCACAGAGGCCACAGACCATGAAAGAGAGCACTATCAACCACCACACTATAGCAAGGGAAGGATAGCAAAGCGACAGCACCCTACCTCATCTCAGCCGGGGAAGGGGGGGCAAAGATTACAGAGAAGAGGGAACTAGACAGAGTAAACCCTGAAATCTGTGTAGGAAGTCCTGAGCACACCCCTGAATGCTCCATGCACAAAATCAGCCTTGACACAGGAAAGTTTGGACAACTGAACTACGACGATGAGCAACAGAATACACAGACACAACATTCATTGGCCACAGGGTGAAGAGGTCACTGCTCCTTATGTACCCTCTGCCAATTCTGATGAGCAGTCAAGAAAAGGAAAATGAAAAGACAAATACAGTATTAGCATTATTGTGAAAGTAGTTTTGACCTCACCGACCCTCTGAAGTCTCAGGGACCTCCCCCACCTTGGCTGCTAGGTCCACACTTTGAGAACTACTGAAGCAAAGAAGGAAATCCAAGAAAAAGAAGTCTCGCAGTAGAGAAACAGAATTTGGCAACCATGTGAGTGGTCACTCTATGTAAGGCACCATGTTTATTCAGTAGAGTGACAAAATTGAAGAAATATACCTAAAAGTAGATCTGTCCCTCAAAGAACATATAGACTAGCAAGAGGTGAAAAAAAAAGGGGGGGGGAAACCTTAAGAGGTAGAGATAAAATGAGCAACAGATTCTGTTGAGAATCTATTGGACAGTTGCATCTATTGGAGAGTCTGTAAATACTCCAAAGACAAAACAGCCTGTGATTTGGGCCACAATGTGGGAGAAATCCCTTTTAAGAAAATAATTTCAGACTCCTCCCTTCTATTCATTTTATATAGGCTCATTTTAGCAGATAAAAATGTAAATGTTTGTCTCCAGGATCCAACTCAATTTATTAAAAGTAGGATAGTCTTATTTTGATTACAAGTAACGGCCATGATTACATCTCTTTTATGATAGAATAACTTTCAGGCAGTAAGTAGCAACCAAAAAATCAAGATGCTGAGAGTTTCAAGAAAGGGACATGCAACAAAAATCAACATTTGCCACTGAAAAAAAACCTCTGCAGGGTCGTCCCATACTCTAAACTCAGAGTCAATTTTAAAGCAAGAATTTAGCTTGCAGTTTGTTGTTGCACACAGCAATATTATCAGCAGTCAGGATCCGTCCAGTGTCTGGGTATCTGCCCTCCTCTAAGTCAAAAACAGTAGTTGGAGATGGATAAAATCATTTACACGAATGCAACACAGATAGACACTTAAACCTTAAATAACCTCCTACCCCCTTAGAACGCTTCCCACATTAACAAGGCACCTTAATAGAATCCATTTACCCCCATGACAAAACAGCTTCTCTTTGATAGTGTTCTCGTCCCCCTTAGTTTTCTCACTCTGGGACCTTCACCGACTTTCAACCCTAATTTCATAGCTCTGGCCTTTACTTCCTTCGTTTGTTAACTTTTCCAAAAATGAGACATTTTGAGCATTTCAATTTTTAAAATTTTAAGTTTTCATAAAATTAATTCACACAGCATACAGTCTTCTGCTCCCCTCAGCAGCATCCCATTCAGACACAACCTCCTCAGTAACTCCACTCCGAGACCAAATAGTACCCTTCCTCGCTCTACCATCATTCCTCCAGCAAAAAACATCTCTGGTAGGAGGGAGGAAAACAATTTCTTTTCTGAGAGGGGCAATTATCATTTCAGGCTTTACCACCCCAATGTTATCTAAAGTTTTAAAGAGGATGGGGCGCCTGGGTGGCTCAGTCAGTTAAGTGTCCAATTTCGGCTCAGGTCATGATCTCTCAGTTTGTGAGTTCGAACCCCGCATTGGGCTCTATGCTGGCCGCTCAGAGCCTGGAGCCTGCTTCGGATTCTGTGTCTCCGAAGAAGACTGTGCCCCTCCCCTGCTCACATACATACACACACACACTCTCACTCTCTCAAAAATAAACATAAAAAAATAATAATGAAATGAAAAGGGATGTGATACTCCAAGCAAAAAGCTAATTGAAGTAGATGCTAAAAGTTTCACAGGGAATATGGCAGATGGAGTCTCAGATGGTCTCCAACTGTCCCCCCTCCTGGTACTCACACCCCTGAGTGCAGGCAGAATCTGTAAGTTGCTTCTAACCAATAAAATATGTCAATGGTGATGAGATGTCACTTCCATGATTCTATCACTTAAGATTTTAATACCTGTCTTGCTAGAAGACTCCCTCCCTTGCTAGCTGTGATAAAGCAAGTGGACATACTAACGAGGTTCGTGTATTAAAGACCTAAGAGTGGCCTCCAGCTGATGAGAAATGGAGATCCTCAGTGCATGAGCCTGCAAGGGTCTGAGTCCTGCCAACATGTGATACGGGAATAGTATGCCAATGTAAGGTTGGAAGTAGATCCTTCCCTAATCAAGCCTCAGGCTTTCAGATGAGAACGTAGCCCTGCCTGACACCTTAAATGCAGCCTTGCAGACTCCCAACTCCCAGAAGCCCCACCCAGACTCCTGACTTAAAAGAGCTGTGAGATGGATGTATTGTTTTAAGGCAGTAAGTTTGTGGTAATTTGTTATACAGCAATAGATAACAAATAAAGGGGGAGCACAATGAAAAACAATATATAACTATAATTATATTGTAATTATCATCACTAAAATCTAACAATTGATTTTATGCTAATAGACCAGTCAAGGAGGACATTATAATTGTGCCTCTAAAAAGTCTGAGGATAGGATTGTAGAGTCTGAGAGGTGAAGGACTATCCTCTAGTTTCTGACAATGGAGAAGCAGGGGAAGGCTGTTAAAGGCAGCCTAGCTGCAGAGGCCTCTACAAACCTAAGGTTGACAGGGCTAGTGTGGTTCAGCCAAAGTTCAAAGGAAAATGAAAGGGAAGGAAAAAAAAAAAAAACAGATTGGCTCATAGGGAGAGTTAGAGCATGGGCTGCAATGCAAGAGAAACAGGGAATATCAAGATGGACAGTGGGAGGGTCCCCCAGAGTAGAAGTATGAGACAGAGAAAGGCTACTCTTAGAACCTGGATGTCCAAGATCAGGAGCAGCAGAGACATCAGGCGGATGAGGTCATTATGGACCTTATCAGAAGATTACACCCTTTTAAAGCTCGATAATGGGAAAACCGAAATTTCCTCAGGCTTATCGACATCATTGGACAGGCTTTTATAAGACTCCAGAGCCAGCAGGTATCAAACCCTGGGGAGACACCCTGAAACAGCATCCACTCAGTATGACAGCCACCTATCAGCCATGCCCAAGTGAGGGGCAAAACTACAAAGCCCAAAGGGGTCACCAGAGGCAAGTCAGCAGAGAGGACCCCAGAGCCCTCTTGGATCTCCCATACAAGAGATAGCTGTTGTGGCACCTGTGAGAGCCCATCACTGAACTCTCCTGAGGTTATTAAAAAGTGTATGTGTGCACATGTACCACATGCCCACATGCTCCCAAAAATGCTGCAAGCACACTTGTGCAAAATGATAAGACTTGGGAAAGAAAACACCATGATTGAATACTTTATTTTAAATCTGAGCTCTCTACCTTTGGGTGATTTCTCCTAGACTCTCTTCTGTAGAGTCTTACATTTCTAAAGGTAATTTAGTTTTCATTTTGTATTTGTCACAAGGAAAAATGGAATCAGTGACCAGGGACTCCATTTCTAAAGGACAGATTATTCCTGTAACATGAGGCACATGCTATGGGAATCTTGTAGAGGATAAGGAGACATTTAATGCCTACTATGTTCACCATCTCATTTAATTTTTGCAACTTCTCAAAGTGGAGTAAGACAAAGCTCTGGGAAGTTAAACAGTTTACCTGAGGTTACGCAGGCAGTGAGTGTTAGGTCCAGAGGTCAGAACTTGGGCTCTTCTGAAACTAAGCCTGTACCTTCTTCCACCACCACACCGAGTTTATCAACGTTTTCAATTATCTATTGAGCTAAGTCAATTGAAAATCTAATTTTGAGTGGTTAATAGATTATAATTAAAATAGTACATAGGGCACCTGGGTGGCTCAGTTGGTTAAGCATCCAACTTCAGCTCAGGTCATGATCTCATGGCTCGTGAGTTCAAGCCCCATGTCGGGCTCTGTGCTAACAGCTCAGAGCCTGAAGCCTGCCTCGGATTCTGTCTCCCTCTCTCTCTCTACCCCTCCCCCGCTCATGCTCTGTCTCTCTGTCTCAAAAATAAATAAACATTACAAAAGTTAAAAAAAATAAAATGAAATAGTACATAAATATATTAGTACGTAAGCCAGGGTAATTTTCACATAGAGTGGATAAAATCATTTTATGTCACTTAACCTTCATTTCACTGTAAATCAAACTACAAAATGTGGCCTATTGCATTCCTAAAATTAGAACTCTCAGGAATACTATACTCTTATTTTCTAAGAAAATCTATTGTAAATGGTATGTATGCATAAACTTAAACTGCCTAAAATCCGATGTGCATAATCTGTAACTGGGAGTATAATATCTGTGTATAAGAATTTTATTTGCAATATATACTTTAGATATCTCCTTAGTTTATTAGAAAGAGCTGTCAGTGAGTTTTACCATCATTTTAATATATACATAATCACTGTTAAATGGCATAATGGGCATCTTTTTATAAACCCATAAGAGTTAAATAATAGTTTATAACTAAATAACATCCTAGTGACCTAAAAGAACAAATGTCATCCAAATCTACCATATACAGGAAGAGGCTTATTCCTCCCAAGAGATCTAGCCCATTTCTATACAAAACATTAGAGACTCAGTTCAGCAAGAAAAGGCTTCTCTGGGCTTACCAAATCAAAGTTGCCATACTGAACTTAAAACATATGGACTTCTCCTCATTCAGTATGACGTTAGCCATTCTGACTTTCAGAATGTTTCAATAGGGTAACATCAAATAGGTAAATCAGTCTAGAATAGGGTCTTCATGCCTATCTTCATGTTTTCTTCAAGTTTAATTCTTGGTTTAAAAACAGGAGGATGAGGAGGGGGGCCTGGGTGCTCAGTCAGTTAAGTGTCCAACTTCAGCTCAGGTCATGATCTAGCAGTTCATGGGTTGGAGCCCCGTGTTGGGCTCTGTGCTGACAGCTTGAAGCCTGGAGACTGCTTCAGATTCTCTCTCTCTCTCTCTCTCTCTCTCTCTCTGTCCCTCCACTGCTCGCTCTCTCTCTCTCTCTCTCAAAAATAAATAAACATTTAAAAAAATTAAGAAACAAAAACAAAATCAGGAGGAGGAGTTTGGAAAACACAACAAGAACAACCAGCTTCTCAGATCCTTTTTTCTACACCATTTATAATTACCAGGTTTAGTAAGCTTTTCAAACTTAAAACAAGTGTACAACCCATATATGTCAAACTGATACATTTCTCAGAACTCTGGTTACTATTCTGTAACAATAACAATATCCAAATGTTATCCTTTCTTACTGCAGAATTGTTACTTTTCCTAAGTGCACTAGCAGCGTGGGCGTTATGGGAGGGGAAAAGTGTACACAGAGGCACACTGAGGCATCAGTGGTTAAAGTGACATGATTTCTTGAGTTTTAAGTTTTTGTTTATTTGAGATAGAGAGCACGTGCAAGCCGGAGAGGGGCAGAGAGAGAGAATCTCAACATAGTGCTTGATCCCATGAACCTTGAGATCATGTCCTGAGCCAAAATGAAGAGTAGTCTCTCAACCAACTAAGCCACCCAGGTACCCCTTGAATTTGCTTTTAAAATACCTCCTCCCAAAAAAGTAGTGGGGAGACAGATGCAACAAATTGCCAAAAAAATAATGAGTGCATGGGGGTTTATTACACCATTCTCTCTTCTTTTTCATGTATATAAATTTTCTATAATAAACAGTCTTGTTAAGGTTATGATCTAAAACCAAAATTAGGAGTTCAGAATTCAGTCTTTCAACACGATTTATTCAAAAAGTAAACTCAATGGTACTAGACCATACTGCCTAGAACTAGCATTGCCATTTGTAAGTTGTTGGGGTTTTTTTCTCTCTTTTTTTAACAGAAGATTTGCAAGAATAGTACAAAGCACTCCTAGATTTCCCAAATGTTAAAAATTTGTCATGTGCCCTTTACCTTTTTTGTATAACACACATATACATATAAATGCACACACATGTACATATTTTTCTCCTAGACCTTTTGAGATTTGGTTGCAGACATTATGTCCCCTTACCAGTAAATACTTCAGTTTCCCCTAAGAATGAGCTCATTCCCTTCCAAACTACAATAAAAATAGCATATTTAAGGAAGTTAACTTTGCTATAAGACTATTATTCAATATACAAACTGTATTAAAATTTCACCAATTATCACAATATTGTCCTTTGTAACATTTTTTCCTAGTTTAGGATCTGATCCAAGATCATCCATAGCATTTGTCTCTTTCGTCTCCTTCAATCTGGAATAGTGTCTCAGCCATTGTTCATGCTATAGACTTTTGTGAAATGTCTCTGGATTTGGGTTTGTCTGGTATTTCCTCTTGCTTAGAACCAGATTATACATTTTTGGCACAAGTACTCTCAGTGCTTCGTACCAGGAAGCACAGGATATCAGTTTGCCCCATTACCAGTGATATTAACTTTGATTATTTGGATAGGGTGGTGAACCCCCAGGTTTCTCTACTATAAAATTACCATCTTCGCTTTGCAATTAATAAGTCCCCTGTGGGGAAATTCTCCAAGAAGGTAAATATTCTGGTCTTCGAGTTTTCACACAATAGTTTGGCATCCATGGATGATTCTTGCAGGAATCAATTGTTACTGTGATGGTTGCAAAGGAGTAATTTTCCAACTTTTAGTTGGTCTATATTTTTTAATTGCCATTATTTGTAAGTTTTTAAAAATAATCCTTAGAATTGGAAATCATTTTACTCAAGAACAAATCCATTTTCACTCAAAGTCAAGCGATTTTCTTTTAAATCCTAAATATGCTAAATCCTGAACAGCTCAAGTAACTGTCTCCAGAAGCTCCAGCCTTCACCTGCTAAGGCCCTGCATTTGATTTTTCCTCTCCCTGTTCTCTCTTCCTTCTATCCTGGGCACTGGCACAGAGTGGAAATTGCTGCTGGGGTAGGTAGATGGGGAAAAAAACAAACTACAAGTTACTGACCAAAAGTAGAAGGGAGGGAATGGCCACTGGCCGAGGTCGCCTGTGGGTAGCAACAATCAGCTTGTGAATGGACCAACAAAAATGGCACAAGTTCAACCAGTAAACCAGGAGCAACCAGATGGGGACCAGATGTTTCCCTTATGAAGCCAAATGTTAAATGTCCATCAACAACAGCCACAAAGACCCATCCACTTGAGACTTGCCTGAGATTTCTGGGGTGTAATATAATTACATATTCCCAACAATGCCCCAACATGCCTAGCTGTTCCTCAGAAACTATTCTCATAAACAGATAGCAATGGCTTCAATAATAAAGACTCATAAGGAGAAATATCAGTAATGAAACAAATGACATAAATGGAAGAAAAAGAAAAAAAATACTTCACTGGGATTTAGAAACGCAAAATAATCTGGAGCACTTGTTAATGAGGCAATCGAGAAACATCGTTCAAATACCTAAGTACCACCACTTTATATAATAACTGGGCTGTTCATGCTAACAGCATTTTTTTCCTGCTAGTCTCTCCTCCTTTTTTCCTATTACAATTCCTCCCACTTTCTTCAATGTTTTAAAGATCATATAACCTGAATTATACAAATAAAAATATGAATAGCCCAAGGGAATTTAGTTTGAAGATCACAAGTTCCATACCATTTCATGACAACTCACTGAACACAAAGCTGAGGTCCTCTGATTCTCCATTCCTCCTCGGGAATCGGCCCTTAGCATGTTGTCTGGACATAAGGATATTTTCGTTCTATTTGTTACATTCTTTTTTTGTGAAGGTTATAAGTTGCCAGGCAAATATTTTTAAAGTATCTCTGTTTTTTATATCCATTTACATACCACATTCATAAAGAAGGTCCTTCTGGATTCCTTCCAGAAATTACTGGAGTAGAGCATTGAGATTTTGCCTGGCTTTAGAACCAATATTTCTCTCGAGGGGAAATTTCCTGGGGGAGAAAAATGGGGAGAGCAATCAGCTATAGCCCTAAGGCAGCACTGTGCCCAGGTCTGATATCTTAATGAGGCCATGTCCTCACTGCCCAGTGACAGGACAGGACTGCCTAAGAAGTGACTGTCACTCTATATGCAGACCTGCCTCTCACCTGCAGAGGTAGAGAGAAGGACAGGAAGCACAGGAGCCTCAACATCAACTGGAACTTGTTAGAAATGTCAACTTTCCAGCAGCAATCCAGAGTTACTATATTGGAAACTTAGGAGTGGAGCCCAGCAATCTGTTTTAACAAGGCTTCCAGGTCAATAAAATACACATTTAAGTCTGAAACTTACGTAGAAAGAAAGAAAGAAAGAAAGAAAGGAAGGAAGGAAGGAAGGAAGGAAGGAAGGAAGGAAGGAAGGAAGGAAGGAAGGAAGGAAGAAACGTAGGAAGAGAGAGGTGCCTGGGTGGATCAGTCGGTTAAGTGACCTACTCTTGATTTTGGCTCAGGTCATGATCTCACAGTTCATAGGATCAAGTCACATGTAGGACTCTGTGCTGACAGTGGAGAGCCTACTTGGGATTCTCTATCTCCCTCTCTTTCTGCCCCTTCCCCACTCACACACTCTCTCTCCCTCTCAAAATAAATAAATAAACGTTTTAAAAATGTTAAAAGATAGATGATAGATAGGTACCAGAGGGTTTTTGTTTTTGTTTTTGTTCTTTAAGCTCTTAGGGTAATTCTAATACACAGCCAGGCTGAGAACTCTGTCTGGGAGGAGCCCTGGACTCTAGTTTAGGGACCACTTTCACGCTAACTATAAGAGGACTACGGGACTTGAAGCTGTAAACATAGTCAAGATGTAGGGAGAATTTTTCAAGACACTGGCTGAGAATATCTCCCTTCTCTTCGTTTCCACAGCAGAGACGTGTTGTAAGTCACTCACATCACTTCTGAATAAGAACAAAGACAAACTAATTATCCTCTACACCCTGGAAACTTTTTTCAGATTTCCAGCTCCATACCAGTTGAGAATAAACAGATTTCAGACTGTGCCTAAAAATCAGCTCATGAGGTAATCTGGTTAAATATGATAATTTTTCCATAAACAAAATCAATGGAATAAAGTTTGATTCTTCAGGGGAGTTGAAAATACCATGTAAGGAAGTAGAAGAAACATTTATCTAAATAAATTGGGACAGAAGCAAGGCCAACTTTTTTCCAGAATACCAAATGTATCTTCTTTGCCCAAAATATAGGAAATGAATAATAGAACACTATCATACTGCATTTGTGTGTTGCACAAATGCCTATAGATACATCAAGTTCCTTTGTTTTTCTTAAGAAACACAAGAATAAGGCCAAATGTAATTATCTTTTTCTTTGTTGAGTCTTACTTTGTTAACAAAAGCCTAAATCCATAATTTCTTTCCCTAGACCAAAAAAAAAAAAAGGGGGGGGGGGAGAAAGAAAAAAAAAGTTCTAAATGAGGAGAGAAAAGGGGAAGCTTGGCCCAGATTAGCTGATTTTATTATAAAAACATGACTAGATTTTTATTTAAAAAAGGAGGAAATGATGTTGGTATCTCCACACATATAAAATGATGGTAAAGAGGGCAGGCAACCACCCTTTACTGAGAACCAATTGTGTGCCCATCACTATCCAAAAGATATTTTAGCCTTTATCCTGACTTTAAAGATAAAGAAACGGAGAGGTGCCTGGGTGGCTCAAGTCAGTCAAGTGTCCCACTCTTGATTTTGGCTAAAGTCATGATCTCACAGTTTGTGAGATCAAGCCCCTCATAGGGCCCTGAGCTGACAGTGTGGAGCCAGCTTGGGATTCTCTCTCTCCCCCACTCCCCTCTCAAAATAAATAAATATTTAAAAAAAAGAAACCGAGGATATTTGCATGGCTGCACTACTAGTAAATATTGTAAGTTTAAAATACTGTTTGGCTACAAAAACCTACACACTCTGTACTATACCAAAGCTGTATTCTTGGCTGGGATAACAATTTGTTTAAAACAGAAACAGGGGCACCTAGGTGGTCTAGTCGATTAAGCTTAAGCCTCGACTCTTGGCTTGGGGCTCAGGTCATGATCTCCCGGCTGGTGGGACTGAGCCCCCATGTAGGGCCCTCTCTCTCCTCTCTCTCTGCCACTCCCCCACTCACACTCACTCTCTCAAAAAAGATAAACTTAAAAAAAAGAAAGAAAGAAAAATAATAATTATTGCAGAAATGTGGACCTCCATCTTCCCATCTTTTTCCTGTCTCACACCTCAAAAATGCCTGCCAAAGCTCCTCTCTAACCAATACACCATTCATTCATTCATTCATTCATTCATTCATTCATCCATTGGTTGAAGGGTTCCCTAACATGCGCGGTGTGGTAAGGACTTCGGAGACAGCACCTCCTACAAGGTAAGTATGGGGCAGGTGTGACTGATGGTTTCACTCTGACCTCCCTTTGAGACTCTATTAATATGCATCCAGTTTCCAATACAGCTTACTTAACCAGCTTTCATAGACGTGATTCCGTTTCCAAAAGCACTGAGCCAAGAAAGCAGTGGTGCCAAGATGCTCAAAGGAGGCCAGCTCAGCGCCTTCCAGCACTTCCATTCAGTAGTTTTAACCTACGTCCACGCGCTAACCTCGCTTACCGTCGGTGGTGACCAGATGCGGTCTCTGGCCGTCCCTCAGCTGCCCGCTGGGAACATGGCCCAGGTGGGGGGCCACTGGGCAGCCGACCAGTCGAGCCACCCTGATCCCCAGAAGGCAAGCGCACAAATCCAACCCAAACTCCAGGCGAACCTTGAACTGACAGCGCCAAAAGCCCGCGGCGCCTCAGTGGCAGGGATCTCCACAGGCTGGGTCTGGGCCTGGGGGCACTGCCCCCAAAGGGCTCGATGACAGGCCCCGCGGCATCGCTGTGTCCCCTCCATATCGGAGCACGCCCTTCGGCCACATCCCTCCCGGGCGGGCTGCCAGAACCACCTGCGCCTCTCAAGTCCCGCAGGCGGCAGAGGCTGATGGGCAGAGGGGCAGGGGGTCGCCCGGGGCTGAGGTGGGGGGACCCGGGCCGCTGCTCCCGCGAGACTGGCACAAAGGCAGGCGTCGGAAAGAGGAGAACTTCCCACCCGTGGGCCCCGCGGCCTCCCACCCGGGGCCTCGGCGGCCCGAGCGCACTTACTGCCAGTCGCCATGGTCCGGCCAGGGGCTGCTGGGCGGCCGCCCGCGGCTGGGGTACCCTGAGCCGAGCCGGCCGGGCGCGCGCTCCTCGCCAGGCCCCGCGCGCTCGGGAACCGCGCCGCGCACAGCCCCTCCCGCCGCGCGCCCCCGCCGCGCCGCCCCGCGCCCCCGCCCGCCGCCGCCGCCGCCGCCGCCGGCCCAGCCGGCGCCCCGAGAGCCCAGTCCCGCGGGTCAGGGGCGGCGGAGCTCGCCCCGGCGGCTGACCCACCCCTCCCCGACTCGCAGCATCAGTCCTCCCTCCCACCTCCTCACCTCTCCCCTCCCCCAAAGACAAGGAAGGCAGCAACCTGGAAACACGCTCTTGGCCACCCACGCCAGGGTCTCCTCGCCAGGCTGCCTCGCCAGGCCGCCTTTCCCGCTATATTCCCTGCTACGTTCTTGTTTTCATGTCACCTTCACAATTTCCACCTCATCTCTGTCCAAGCTTCCTGTCCGGGGCTTGGGACCCAAGAGTCAGTGCTCAACCCCAGCTGGAAAGAGCAAAGCATGAAGAGTTGGGAGTGGGGGGGGGCAACGCTTAGCCAGGTGCCGGACATCAATCCTCCCGGACAGACGAGAGGACTGCTGGGAAACCTGCTGGTAGGTTCCGGGGGTCCTGTGCCCCTTATGTTACCGTCTGTTTTGTCACCAGTGTGAAAATAGAGGCTGGCACATAGTAGGCTCTCAGTAACTATCTGTTGGGCGGGTGGATGGACGACTGTATGACTGGAGGCCTGCATGAGGAAATGAATGAATAAATAGCCAACTGATTGGATGCGGACTGGATGAGCAACTGACTGACAGGTGACCACGGGCCAAACCGCAGCCCAGCCAGCTGACTAAGAGTGGATGCTTGGGAAAGTGGATCAGCCAGAATGAGTGAGGCAAGCCCTTTTGTGGCCTCAGGCCATTCATGCATGCTTTGGGAGGGCTCTGAGCTGAAGCTGTCTGTGAGAGTTGTATACATCTTCTTGAAGTTCACAAACCAATTTCTGATGGACTCCTGCTATGTCAGGGACAGTGGTACATGAGAGCCCCAGACCCTTTATGTAAAGAATCAAACAGCTCAAACATGTGTTCTGAAGCACGTGGCAGGCTTCGCATGGCTTAGTCCTTCTGAAGTCCTTCTAAAGTCCTTCTATCAAATATGATATATTTGATGCATTTGGGGATCCACATTGAACCCAATCAGTAGGGATCCCTACAGGGATCATCCCAGCCCTGGGCTAGACGCTGAGAAGACAACAGGATACGTAAGACACCATCAGAAGCCGCTCTCATCTGGCTGGGAATAGCAGAGAACAACACAGAGGAGTCCTTTCTGATCAGTCCGCAGAACACAGATGAGAAAGGCAGTGATAATCTGATCAGGTTCTACATCCAGAGCCAGTACATCTGGAGTGGGACCCAGGGGCATAAGTTTTTGTTGTTGTTGTTTGTTTTTATGTTTTGTGTGTTTAGCACAGGCAGTTCTGAGGCATACTTCTAGTTAACAAGCATGGAGATCTGGCTCATTGGTCTTTCACAGCAACCCTTTGGGGTAGGCCCCAAAGCAAAACGTCTTGAAATGGGTCAGGTGAGGAAAAGAAAAAAAGACTTAAAGATGCCCCTGGAGTTTGGAATCTATTTGAAGCTCACAAATCAGGAGATTAAGCTGGTGTGAGGGGGAAGGCCGTGGATTGGGTTTGAACTCATTTGAAGGGTCAATAGAACATTCGTGAGGCTCTTTATTCATTAATTGTACCTACATTTCTAAGTCAGAAAGAGTTTGAAAAGTGAGAACTCTTAAGTTCAATAAATGTTTTCTGAATGACTGACCTGTTAGATAGCAGGTGTATTAGCCTGGAGCCAGATGAGGGATGGGAAGGGGTTGAGGAGTAAGTGGATGTCAAACAAGTGGAGACCCCAGGTGTAGGTAATTCTCCCCCAAAGTTTAGCCATGCAGGAAATAATGGGTATGGAGTGCTTCAGGGGAGGGTGGGATTGAGGTAAGACTGGGTTTTGTTTTGTTTTTTCTTTTCTAAGGTAGAGGATTTTCAGCAGGATGGATTATTTCAGTCTACACGTTCAAGTATGTAAAAGAAAAAAAAATGCTTGCTTTTCTAGAACTAAGTTGACTTTCTGGCTGCTGTCCCCATTCCACCTCTTGTTAGGGAGCTTGATTTTTTTAGTTGGTTCAGGGTAAACTCCATTGATTCAGGTTTTTCTCAGGCAGTTCAGTTTCTTCCCCCCACTTTTTCTGGGGGTTGCATCCACATGGGAGGGAAGAGCTGGACAGCATCGGGGATGTTAGGAGGTATCTGGCCCTCGGCACCATCTCCACACTGTAATGGGCACCTTCTGTCTGGACTGCCGAGCCCATTAGACCTCCCCAGCTGGGGACGGCCTCCAGGTGCCAGTTCCTGAGTGTACATTCACTGGTCTGTCTTCTCATCCACACTCAGAGCCTCGCCAGGGCTGACTCCTCCCCTTGAAATTTCCATTGCTGTTGTGGGGAAGTCTGTTTTGCCCATGCCATTCTGGGGTGACAGGGAAATCTATGAAGGAGTCTTGGGCCTTTTTGAATGGGCCACGCAACCTCGCCTTTCTTACCATCCCCTTGCCGTGGTGGTGAAGGAGAACTCTGCATGGTTTGTCAACAAAGAAGACATTTAATATGATATGAGGCAAATGTCCCCATAGATCCCCAACCTATCTGGAAGTTCTTTCATCCCCCTGGGTTCTCGGCAATGGAATTTTTCTCTTAGAAGAGGAGCAGAGGGAATGGGTGTAGGATGTTTGCAACTACACTAACTGCAGAGGGTGGATTAAGCCTAGAAACACCTTATCTCCTAGAACAAGGAATCCAAAGCATCTCAACAATGTCAGTGAAAACTCAGACTCCTTCCCTCTTCCTACCTTGCCATCCTCATCTGTCAGCAGCAGGTCCCCTCACGACAAGAATACAACCACAGCACAAAACCTCACGTTCTCACATGGCATTCCAGAAGTTGGGGGATGGGGCATTCCTTCTGATCTCTTTTAATCAGGGGAGACAATCTTTGTAAAAAGCCTTTAGAAGCCTCCTCCTTCCATTCTAGCTGCACTGGGACGCTGGGAAAGTGAGTGTCTTATCTTTAGCTTCTATGACATGAGGTGGGTTCTGTCAGCAAAGGAGAATGGGTAGGGAAGTAAGGTTGGGCACCCCATCAGTGTCTGCTGTTGTCTTCTCACACTGCAGTAGGATCTCAGTTCCTTGCTCTCTTTTATGACACTTCCTCTCTCCAAGGCTGAGGAAATCCATCTCCTAAGGGGCTGAAAACTGTTAAAACATCCTTTATTCTTGCAAATCTGTGTGTCTTGTTCATGGGCCTTAACCTCTGAAATTCAAAAGCCAAGATTCTGCCTTCTTTGGTTTTCTATACAACCTAAGATGCCCAACTCTAGTTAGACACAGGGAGACCCACATTGAAGTGAAATTACATAACAGGAATGGAAAAAACCACACAAGTCGATAATAAGCCGGGATACTAGTACAGTGTCAAGGGGGATAAAGAAGGAGTGCTCAAGGAGGAAGGATCTAAAATATAGGGGCAGGACCTCTGGTTGAAAGAGTGCTGTCATTGCCAGTATAGGCGGAGACTTCCACCTTAGAAAGACACATTTGCAGTCTCAGAAACGTAGTTTGCAAAAAGAAAGTGATGACAAAGCGATTTGTCAAACAGGGGTTTGTCAAAAAGAAAGTGATGACAACGATTTGTCAAACAGGGGTTGGAAGAGGGGGGCTGAGGGAGTTCAGGGGTGCTGTATGGTCCCCGAGTTCTCCATCACGTGAGGACGTGTGCTTTGTTACCAAGAAAGAACGAAGCAGAAGGGGGTGGAGGACTTCGAGTGGAAAGGTGGTAAGATGCTTCTGTTGGAAAGGTGAGAGGGAATCCAAGGGATGAGCAGAAGAGGCCTTCCAGCTGGCAGGGAGGGCCCTCCTGGAACTGGACCTCAGGAGCACAGGAGGGAAGGCGGCCACATGTACGCTTTCTCCACCATGGCTGCACAACGGCGGACAATGGAAGAGGACAGGACTTGAAGGCCATAAAAGGGGAGGAATTCTGGGTCACTGTGTCCCTGAAATAACCAGCCCCGGGGCTCAGAGGAGTTGGAGGGAAAAGAGGAGCTACAGAGGGAGTCAGGTGGGACTAGGAGAATATGGAGGAGCTCAGGACTGGGAGACACAGAGGAGGGCAGGTGAGAAGAAGCTCCGGTGGTCTGTGAAAACACCAGCACTTTGGACTGCACCTACATAAAGGGGGTCGGGATGGAGAAAGGACAGGACCCAGCAACTGCTTACAAAGGGTTTCAGCTCAGGTAATCTGTGATTATTGCCGGGCTCTTCTAACTTATTATTTGCCGTAACTGTGAGTCACATATCACCATCCACATTGCTTAAGTTCATTTCCAAAATAAGAAAGGATAAATACCTCTTACACACACTGAGTGGAAATGACCATATAGTCTCTCTGACCCTTGGCCTATGACCACATCCTGTTGACTTCATTAACTCTGGCTATAAACAAGACCTCAGAACAGAGAAAGGTGAGGGGCTGTAGCCACCACGCCGAGTGGGTCTGTGTCACTGTGGAGACTCTTTGGGGTTGAGATAGCTACTGCTTTGTTTCTTTGTTAGAGTGGGTGAAAACAGAAAAATTATTCTATGATTTGTGCATGTAGCCTGTGAGCTAATGGGTATTTTATATGACAAGAGAGGAACTTTTTGTGTTCTGTAAAACTTGCCTTTGATTTTTATTCAGTCTCCGTATCTGTCCTAAGCCTCTGAACTCCCAATACTTCAGAACATTCGATATGACGTGCATTATGCTAATAAACAAATGAAGCCTTTTAAAAAGTAGCCATTGGGTAATAAATAGCATTGTCTTCTGATTCAACTCTTACAAGTCACACAGGAAATGGGCAGAGGTACAACAGGGCTAGTCAGGTGGAAGTCTGGTCTGGGAAGAGGGCAAGGCCTGGGTTCTGGCCTGTGGGTCAGTGATTAAAGTTCCAGCAAACACTGGAGAGACTCACTGGCTTAAAACCAAAAACCACAGCATTAGGATGTATATCTCACAGCAGGCTGTCTCTTAGCTAATCCATACATGATGTCAGGTTAATATTTAAGGATCTGTAAAGTAGGAATTCAGAAGAGCTTAGGGGAAAATAACCAGTCTGAAAAAAAGTAAGAGACGGTCTGGAGACCAGATAGACAAATAGGTCAGAAGGTTTTGCTGTTCAAGACTCTGTGTGAACACAGCATTAATTTTTTTTTTAATACATTTTAACAGTCATTCAGGAACAAAGTTCACAAGTGTCTAATCACCTCATTTCAGGAAGCAATACACAGTTATAGAATATTAAAGATCTCAAGCAACACATATTCACCCTGGTGTCCAGTGTGCTCGGATGAAGGTGAGGGCAGGGTCCAAGAAATGCATCCTAATGGCTGTTCTCTGCTTTTGCCAAAGGCAAGCCTAGGTCAGCTTTCACCAGCTCTGGGCCTCAGACCACCTGGTCCAGAATCCCATGGAAAACTTGTTAAAAATGCCAATTCTCAGACCCTAACCAGCACTCACTGGAGCAGAAGCTGTAGCAATGGGACCCTAGGAGCTGCAAATTAAATGAGCTCCCCTAGTGTTTCCAATACAGCCTAAAATTAGCAAACCTCTGACCCAAGGAACAGCAGCTAGTTACAGGGTGATACAACTACCCGGAGACCTAGAATGCCAGACCTGGGAGTTTCTGCTCTGGTCTACTCCATCTAACAACAGAGAGTGAAAGTACTGGTAAATTATAAATGCTGAGAATTTAGCCACTAGGAAACAAACTCAGTGTTAACAAACCTTTTCAGTAAGTGGCTCTTACTCAGATCTAGTTAAAGACTTCCATTTATTTATTTTAAGTAGGCTCCACATCCAATGTGAGGCTCAAGCTCACCACCCGGAGACCAAGAGTTGCACGCTTGACTGACTGAGCCAGCCAGGTGCCCCAAGATACCCAGTGAAAAATTAAAGTCCATTTATTTTTTTAAATTTTTTTTGTAATTTTTTTTAATGTTTATTCATTTTTGAGAAAGAGAGACAGAGCATGAGCGGGGAAGGGGCAGAGAGAGAGGAATACACAGAATCCGAGGCAGGCTCCAGGCTCTGAGCTGTCAGCACAGAGCCCGACACGGGGCTCGAACTCACGAACTATGAGATCATGACCTAAGCCAAAGTCAGGCATTCAACTGACTGAGCCACCCAGGTGCCCATTAAAGTCCACTTTTTAATCCTTCATAAAGATAGAGAACTGGTCACAATTCTCAGTAATTAATTCCACATATAATAAGAAAAAGCTCCAAGAGTCATAGGGCCATACAGTTTCTTTCTTCTCTCCAGGCTAAGTAACTTTAATTCTTTGTCACTTTGTCAAAGTACTTACTTGTTTTTAGCTAGAAGAATAGGACATGATTTTTCAAAGCTGTGTTTTATTAGAGTAACTCTTGGACAAGGAGAGTTTTATGGCTGTCAGGAAATAAAACATCCACTTGACCTCTGAGCAGTTAATATTTTTTCTATTTGACACAAGAGAATAGAGCTGGATGACTAAAAGGGGAAATGTAAGTAAGGTTTAAAACACTGATTCACAATATTAACATATTTCAAGCTAGAATACAATTTATAGTTTTAAGAAATCATTTCTCCTATCATTCTCCTTAGTTCTATTTTCTAAACCCGTAAACACATTGAGCTTTTGATCCTGAGCTTCCTTCGCACTGAACCAGTTTCTCTTCATTCTCATGCAGGCTACTGAAAGAACAATCCACACTTCCAATCCACAATGCATCACTTCCAATTTAATCCTCAATCCACTACTAAGATTAGCCCCTTGTCTTGATCTCTTTGGGCTGCTATAACCAATGTACCATTAACTGGGTTGTTTGAACATTTATTTCTCATGGTTCTGGAGGCTGGGTAGTTAAAGATGAAGGCACCAGCAGATTGGGTGTCTGGAGAAAGGCCTCTTCCCAGTTCATGAAGGTCCATCTTCTATGTCCTCATATGGTAGAGGGGGCAAGGGAGCTCTCTGAGGTCTCTCCTGTAAGGGCACTAACCACCTTCCTGACCTAATGGCCTGCCAAGGCCCCACCTCCTACAACCATCACATTGGAGATTAGGTTTCAACATAAGAATTTGGGGGGAATACAATATTCCATCTTTAGCACCCTCAGTTATGGCAGTGACCTAATTGCCAAACTTAAAGGATAATTTTCAATATTGTATCATACTGCTGTGTATAATGACACGACTTACCACCTCATCCTTAAAATTCTACTCCCTTGGCTTCTGTGACATTTCATTTTCCTAAATTTCCACCTACATTTCATGTCATTATCAATACTCTTCTCCAGGGTTCCTCTTCCCCCTCAGATTGCCCTTATATTTGGTGCTCTACCCTCAGTTCACTGTCCCATCCTACACACTCCCTTGGTATCCTATCATCTCTCCTCTCAACAACCAATTCTTTGGAATATTTTGTACAATCTCCCCTGAGATTCAGACTCACCTGTGTGGTGGTTAAAAGTGTAGGCTCTGGGGGCATCTGGGTGGCTTAGTCGGCTAAGGATCTGACTACGGCTCAGGTCATGATCTCACAATTTGTGAGTTCGGGCTTGTGAGTTCAAGCCCCACATCAGGCTCTCCATTTTCAGCCCAGAGCCCGCTTCCTGCTTCAGATCCTCTGTTTTCCTCTCTCTCTGCCCCTTCCTCACTCACACACTTACTTTCTCTCTCAAAAATAAGTAAACATTTAAAAAAGAAAGTATAGGCTCTGGAGATAGACCACAGGGGTCCAATGTCTTGATCACTCACCAGCTCTGTGATACTGGGCAAGATACTGATTACTTACCATCATTGTGCCTATGTTTTCTCTTCTGTAAAATGATGATGAATAATACCTCCTGGGACTTCTACTTATGGCATTATGACAAATCAGATACTTTCAAAGGGCACTGTCACTCTTCCTGGATAAATTACTATAAAAATAATTTTTAATGCATTCCTGTACTCACTAGAAAGTAAGGAAAATCTCCAAGGGGAAAAAGAAAACAATGAGATGAAACCAGACCAGGAGACAGTATGTTGCAAGCAAATGGAATAGTGACCAGCGAAGCAGAGTTGACCTGATAACTCCTGCATCAACAGACCAAACTTGGAGCTTACCCTGAGACTCCAAAGACATTAGAATTATCAGAACTGGAGTACACCTGGCTCACAGCAGGCATAAACATAAGTCCTCTGTAAAGGAAAGCATTTCAAATTAGGCACACAGGATTCCCACATGTTAGATTTGAGAAAATATAAGTTCCAAAAACAATGAGGATAAAAACCACCATGAGTGAGAGCAGAAACAACAAATAATAGATTAACTTGTTGAATTTCAGCTACTGAAATTATCAGATACAGAATGTAAAATAATTGTTTGAAATATTTAATGAAATAAAAGTTGAACTTAAAAAAGTCAAAGAGCAAGAGAATATCAAAATTATGTAGGTACATAGAAATAAAACTCTCAAATGAAAAAGCAAAATGGAAATTAAAAACTCAGTGGATGGAGCCATGGCCTGGCTTGCACTTAGCTCCCCTTGGTGCCACAAATTCTAGCCTAAGGAGGCCTACTGGAAGCCCATGCCTACCTTGTTTTATTTCACCCTGCCCAGTCACCCAGGCTTTACACATTGCTAGAGATACTCTCCTTATGTTATCAAAAATTGGTATCAGGAAAAGTATGTAAATCTACCAGAGGACAAAGAAATTTCTTTTTTTTTTTTTTTTTTAATGTTTATTTTTGAGAAAGAGAGAGACAGAGAGTGTGAGCCAGGGAAAGGCGAGAGAGAGGGAGACACAGATTCTGAAGCAGGCCCCAAGCTCGGAGCTGTCAGCACAGAGCCCGACGCGGTGCTTGAACTCATCAACTGTGAGATCATGACCTGAGTTGAAGTCAGGTGCTTAACTGACTGAGCCACCCCGATGCCCCAGGACAAAGAAATTTCTGACTACACAGCCCGAAGGAGACATTGTACATTTTTCGTTTTCTTCTCTGAAGCAGTAAGTACCAGTTATGGAGATACAGAAACATTATAAAGAGATATGATCCTATTTCTGTAGAGTGTAGTTTTGTGAATTAATTATATTTGTAAATACAAGGGATTTTCAGAAAGAAGACTAATAGAGTTATTTACTGGTACAACATATACAGTATATAGGCAATTTTGCTAGTAATTTGGTACTGTGTTAGGTGTCAGTGGGAACACTAAAGATGATAAGCTATATTTTTTTATTGGTTGATTCATCTTTAAATATAGACAGAATGACTTTCCAAACATATGGTCTCTAAATAAAGGATAGGATATTTCATTTTTAAATGCAATGCTAAAGTTGGGGAAATTATCTACTGGGAAAATTTTATAGGCAACTAGTTGAAGTTTACAGAGAGAATATGTTCAGTTAACCAAGTGTATAATAAAATGATGTGTAGAATTAGCAAGAAAGGCAGTATACCAATTATGCTACAAGAAACTAAGAGATAAATCAACAACTTAAAACATGTAACAAAGGCAGAAGAGTTAACAATTTGTGAGACTTGAGCAAAATTCATTTCATTTAAATCACATACACTATAAGATGTTCAACAAATCTTTGGGGGTTGACTTTTCTAAAAATAGTTAACTTAAGCTAACAGCCCAATTAATTAGGTACTATGGTGACAAGGTATTTGAAATCAGCCTGTAGATAATGTAATTATATGAAGGCTTTCTCTGTTTTAATTTTTGTTATTTATCTTAAATAAAATAAGATTTTTAAAGCCTCATATTGAAGCACTGTAAGAAAAGAAGACTGGTGTATATAAAAGTTTTCCTTCATAGCATAATCTGTAATTAGCCTGATGATCAGGCTTTGCAGACTGCAACCAAAAGCAAATTAATAACATAACTTGATTATTCTGTAGTACTTAGAATTTGGGGAAGATTAACTTCCTTGAAAAATCAGGGATTTTTAACATTTTCAGAAGTGCACCAACTTCTTTTAAGCCATTAGGTTAGTATCACACTATATTACGATCAATCGCATGTGGGTGACCTAAATGAGTTAATAAACTCTCCAAAAATACTAAGTGGAACCTTGGTAACCTGGGAGACACTCAGGGCACAAATCTAGTGAAGAAGGTTTAGTAACTTATGGGTGAAATGGAGGCTATCATCTCATTCTTTTCTGTGATAAAAATATAGGGGATGCAATCCTTTTTTTTTTTTTTTTTAATGTTTATTTTTGACAGAGAGAGACAGCAAGTGGGGCAGGGGCAGAGAAAGAAGGAGACACAGAATCCAAAGCAGGTTTTGGGCTGTCAGCACAGAGCCCAGTGCGGGGCTCGAACTCATGAGCTGTGAGATCATGACCTGAGCCAAAGTCGGATGCTTAACCAACTGAGCCACCCAGGTGCCCCCGGGGATGCAATCCTTGAAAGGAGAGAGTCATGTTCATATAACTTCACCCCTGAGTGAACAGGGGTACAGTGGAACAGGTCTTCCTGCCTGAGTCCTACAGACCTGAGGAATCAGAAAGGAAGCCTGGGTTGTCAGAGTGGTTAGAAATCGAGATGGGAAATCCCCCAGGGCAGTGATTATAGAGAGGGCCACCCCCAAAATGTGAGTGTAAAATGCCCTCACAGCTTAGGCTGAAAGCAGGCAATAACTCCAATGATTCCAAGGCAGGTGAACTGCTGACGAGCTCAAAGTTCAAGCCTTGCCAGGATATAGTGATGTGGCAAACACTCCAGGCTTTCTGGTAAAACTTCATAAGGGCCACACCTTAGAAATAAGAGCCGTGTACCAGAAATGAGGTATTTTCCCTAAAACTAAGAACAAAACCAAAATAGATCCCCTGTAACAAAGCTTACAGTCAAACCTCTTACAAGTTCAAGATGCTGTCAGTCATTTAACTGCTTCCTAGAACAAAACACTCTTCAGAGGGAAATAATAGAATCCAGAATCTCTGACATGTATCATTATACAATAAAAAATTACTAGACAAGGAAGGAAACAGGAAAATGTGACCCTTAGTAGGAAAAAAAAAAAAATCAGCCAATGAAACACAAACACTGATGAACCAAATGTTGGAACTAGCAAAGACTTGAAAATAACTAGATAAGTATATTAAACAATCTGTAGTAAAAGATGAAAATAGTGGGTAAAGAAATGGAGAATTTCAGTGGAAGTATGAAAACCATGGAAAAGAACCCAGGGACATCCTAAAATTGAAAAACCCAACACCTAAAATTTAAGTTATTGGATAGACTAACTTCAGATTGACTACATTAGAATTAAAGACTCATCAATTCGGAAACAAGTCAAAAGGAACCATCCTGTCTGAAGCACAGAGAGAAAAATTATTGTGGGGACAAAAGCCACGATGACCTGTGGGACCCTATCAAGCAGTCAACACACATGTACTTGGAATCCTAGAGAGGAGTGAGCCCGGTATGGTGTGTAGGACACGGAGAATATAAACCACAGCAGGCATGTCATAAATTGTTGAGAACCAAAAACAAAGACAAAGTCATAAAAGCATCCAAAGACAGCATATCATATACAAGGGAATAACAGCACGAATGGAAACTAACCTCACGTCAGACACAAGGAAGAAGGCTGAAGGCAATGGACCAATCTTTAAAGCGCCAAAGGAGAAGCTGTTAACCTAGAATTCAAATACCAGCAAAAATACCTTTTAGAAATGAAGCTGAAATAAAGAGATTTCAGACCAACAAAACCTGATAGAATGTGTTTCCAATGCAGCTGAACTACAAGAAATTCATATTAAAAGAAGTTCTTCAGACTGAAGGAAAATTATTCCAAATGCAAGTCTAGATTTGCATGAAGGAAAGAGGAGAGCTGGAAAAGGTTCAGATGTGGGTAAATGTCTACAATTTCTTCTCATTTTTTTGTGTTTACAGCAAGAATTAAAATGTATAATGAGGTTTAGAACATACAGAAGTAAAATATGTAACAATATCACAATGGAGAGGAGGTCTAAATGGAATTATACTGAGTGAATCTACAGGTAGATTTTATGAAGTCACAGGTACACACTGTAACCTCAGGGCAAACCCACTCTGGCCCCTGACTAATTTCTCCTAACCACTGTGCAATGTTCCTGTTGTCAAGTGAACATTTTTGCCACCACTTGATTACTTCACTTAGTTGCAATATCGATAATTTATAACATCATTATTTTATTATTTTTTAATAAAATTTTTTAATGTTTATTTTTGACAGAGACGGAGCATGAGCAGGGGAGGGGCAGAGACAGAGAGAGGGAGACACAGAATCTGAAGCAGGCTCCAGGCTCCGAGCTGTCAGCACAGAGCCCGACGTGGGGCTCAAACTCACAGACCACGAGATCATGACCTGAGCTGAAGTCAGACGCTTAACCGACTGGGCCACCCAGGCGCCCCAATCATTTTAAACCATGAATGGACTGAGAAATTCTTGAGATTCAAAAGGCCTGTGGGCTCACCTCTTCTAAAGAAAGCTGCCAGAGTTGGGTCTTTCCACATAATTTGCTGTGCCCTGTGCCTTGTGACCCTGTTACACTGGCCACAACTGATTGTACCAGAGATCTCTGCCATGGAGGGTAGACATAATGGAGGCCAGAATAACCCAGCAGAATAATCTCTGCCCTATCAGGAAGCTCTCTTTGGGCTTATTCAGATCCTCTTTTGGGAGCAGTAGGAGTAGCAGACAGAGAAATTTACAGAGAGAAGCTGGAAAACACATGAATAAGAGTATGCATACTGGGACTACACAGCACCCATTTCAAAGATGTGGACACAACCCAGCCATCTGAGCTCCTGTGTTCACTACGTGACAAAGAGCTGTTTTTCCAGGTGTCCAAGAAGCTTTGCCTCTGAGATGGTTGCCTCTCATTTTATCCTCTATATTTTAAAATAAGCCTCCAGCACTTAATATGAATGTGCCTTTATTTCTTGCAACCAAAAGGAGCCTGTCCAAATTTATCTTAAGAAGAAAAACAAAACAAAACCCAGACCTGCAATATACAGCACATGAAAAACAATTCAGGCATAAAAAAATACTACATTACTACACAAAAAGGCTATACAGTCTGAGGCTTGAGTATTTACTTTAATACAGGGAATTTTTTTAATGTGCAATGAAAATTACTACATAGTTCAGAAGATAAATGAAAATGTGAATAGTTAAGCACCCACCACAGTCTTCTCAATGCCATTTAAAAAGCAAGCATTCTTGGAACTGTAATTCAAGAATCAAGGGGAAGTTAGGAAGGCATTAACAATTCTGCTTATTTTCCTAGGCTCTTTACAAAGGTGAAAGCAAAAGTTAATTTTCAGTTCATAAAGCTCATTTTTAAAGATACTTAAAGATAGCTGATCTCTCTATATATTTGTGAATCTTTTTGTCAGAACCAAAATAGGTTATTAGAAAGAGGATATATATTGTAGCTAATCCACCTTGACAAAAAGGAAAGCAGGCTCTCCTTGTCCGTTGAGCCGAGAGCCCTGTCTCATGTCAATCTGAAAATCTGTGTAAACACATAAGCTTCCAATTATGGGCCTAAGAAAATCACCTCAAAAATCACATTAAGCACGAATAAATCACTCTGGTTTCCTTGGCATTCAAGTACTTTTTAAAAGCTTACTTTCCAGCTGTTATTGTTTTGAAATTTAGCATTCATATCTTTGCATCTTCAAAGCATTATGCAATTCTAAATATTTTTAACAAGTTAGTAAAATAGTTCTGTATCATCTTGAATTTACAACTGAGAAAAGGATTTAAACAAAAAGGAATTTTTTAAGGATACATAATGAATCCTAGTGGCAGAACTAGGATACAAATATTTGACTCTCTAGTTTCTAGTTCAGAAAATTACAGGTATACAAATCATTTAGATAAATGCATTTTTAAATACATTTCCCTATTGTACCACTGTTCTGGAAATGCCTGTAAGAAAACAAAATCCTTGCCTAAAAGTTGGTTCATGATCTCTCCTTTGGCAGTAAGAAAGAGCTTGCAGATGATACAACCGTGTCCGTTTCAGGGAATAAGCACTTTAACCGGGTATTAAAGAGACTGGGGATGTTTCCCCACGTTAAAAATGTCCACTCACAGGGAGCCTTTGAGGCATTAAGGGGTTATAAACCCAGATGGGATCATAGGTGTGCTTACAACATAAATTCAAGAGTATCAGAAAAGAAAACACACAGGGTCACTTTCTTCTGAAGACATAAATTACAATATCTTGTTTTCAAAGTGAAAAATGTTGCCCTAATCAGTATCTACACAAGCTCCATTTCCTGTATGGCTCCACTTCTTTTATTCATGGCTTGTTTTTAAATTCTCCAAGTAAGCCTGGCATATGACATTAAAGCTACTCAAATTCCAAGCCTCTACTTTGAACAATACTTTCATATATTAAGATTTCTGAAAGTGGAATTTTAATGTTTATTTATTTATTTTTGAGAGAATGAAAGAGCGCGAGAGAGCCTGAAACAGGGGGAGGGGCAGAGAGACTGGGGGAGAGAATCTCAAGCAGGCTCCATGCTGTCAGTGCAGAGCCCAACGTGGGGCTTGATCCCATGAACCATAAGATCATAACCAGAGCAGAAATCAGGAGTCAGAAGCTTAACTGACTGAGCACCCAGGTACCCCTGGAATGGTTTTAAAATATATCTTGTGACTATAAACACTGCCACACAACTGCTCTTCCTCATAAAAAATTAGTAAGTATTTAATATTAAAATCATATATTTATGACTTGAAGCAGCATTATAATCAAGTTGACAATACAAAGAATTTAGTAGGTAGCAAGTATTATGACACCACATTTTAATTCTGAAATCCCACTGTTAAACACAAATATTTTCTATTTGAATTCTATTTAATAAACTTCAATTTCATATTTAAAGCAAATTATCAAGTGATTCACATGCTATCATCATCATATATTCATGAAAAACTTGCTATCAGCTAAAGCATTATACTGTGTCAGATGTGGCCATATAACAACTCGCAACTGTTTAATACAATTTTGTTACTTTTAATGGTCTTTCTACATTTTCTGCTGTTAAGATTCAGGCTATATTCAACTGGCAAAAATTACAGATTGATAGCAAGTGTAACAGAGACGTGGCAAGTCCTTTGTAAATACTGTTAGGAGGAAAGTAAATTGGCAGTCCTTTTGGATTTCAATTTGGCAATAATTGACAAAATTTTACATATATTCACATAGTACAACATGCAAATTCATGTGTAGTTTATCCAACAGAAATCCCAGCCTAAGTGAGCCAAGATATACACATGAAGATCAACACAGCACTGTTTGAAATAGTGAAAAATGAGACGAATCTGTGCACAAAAGAGGCACCCCAGCAGGCCTGAGACTGCAATCCTTAGAAAGGTTGGCTTGCAAGGCTGGTCCCTGGCTGACATCTGGGAACTTGGCTGGTGAACAGTTCCCTACGCAGAAATACAGCTTTCCCTGAGGACCCAAACCTGGCATATGAAGCCATCATGGGACAGACGTACTTGATAACTCAGACCCACCCTACACTGAGACTTAACTGGTTTTAAACTTTCCTTACTGCTTAAGCCACTGTGAAATAGGGTATTATTGCTTACAGTCCAGAGTATTCCTCTGGATTTCCAGTTCTTTTGTCTTATGTAAAATGACACTGAAATTATAGGCAAGAGTCCTGTATTTGTATCCCAGATGCATCACTTACGAACGCTGTGAATGTGGGCCAGGCACTTATCATCTTAAGACAGAGTTTCTTCACTGTATAAGTGAAATGACAACCTTGTATTTTGTAACTACTATTATGCAAAAACAGAGGGCAACTTTAGCTTTACAATGTCTGTAAATGTTAATGATCAGACAAGCTCTAGTAAGTAACCTAGTACACAAGAGGCCAATAACAGATCCATACCTCCAAGTGCCCCAACACTAGAATTTTTAAATCCCAGAAGCTCTACCCAATGTCCACATTATGAAAACCACCCCATCTACTACTGGGAATATCTGAAATCAGGGGAAACAATTTTTTTTTTATAACAAATGTGATATCATAGATTCTTATAAAAGTTTATTTGGGCTAGTATTAGTATTTTGATTTAAAAAAAAATTTTTTTTTCAACATTTATTTATTTTAGGGACAGAGAGAGACAGAGCATGAACGGGGGAGGAGCAGAGAGAGAGGGAGACACAGAATTGGAAACAGGCTCCAGGCTCTGAGCCATCAGCCCAGAGCCTGACGCGGGGCTCGAACCCACTGACCGCGAGATCGTGACCTGGCTGAAGTCGGAGGCTTAACCGACTGCGCCACCCAGGCGCCCCTAGTATTTTGATTTTAAAAGATGACAGATATCACACATTTTCACTCACAGGACATTTGCAAAATTCCTGAATTTACAATGCTAGAAGACAACATGGAGTATACTCAACTGTAAGACAGGTGGAGCCAACTACATGGTCGGAGATGGTCTGCTAATGGCAGCAATTCAAACAACATAACTTAAGTGATCTCCATTTAAAGGTCTTAAATGAGAAAGTAAACAGAGGCACATCCACAAAGCTATAGACATTTTTTCTGTATGTACGACACATTCTAGAATTCACATTACCACTCTTAAAGGTTTTGTCAGAAATAATTAGTATTTAAATGTATTTAAATAATGTACTGAACTAATCATGTATGTACATATGGACACATGCCTACATGTATCTATATATACACAAACACACATACATACATTCATAAATGTTAGGCCAAAGGGAGCTTTGAAACAAGCACCAGAGAATATTTAATTGATTGCAGAAGTAGAAACTGAGCTTCCTAAATTATCAATCATTTAAGTTACGGACCACAGAAGTTTCATAGGTTTAAAAATAAAGCAAATAAGGCAAAAATTGTATTGCACTCAACCATACAATATATAGAATAGTTAATACACATCATAAACAAATCCATTACCAGACTATATATAATTAACGACTTGCATGTAATAAACATTACTATTTCAAGAACAAGTATTTTAAATAGTTAATATTATCAGAACTGTAGTAATAAAACATCACAAAAAGTTTTCAGAAACAGTAATAATCTGCACATAACAGGATTATTTCTTTTACATTCTAAATCCAAACTTTATTTCCATTTATGCAGACTTCATAAACAGAAATGTTAAAATTAAATTCTGAAGTAAATTTTTATTTCTATTTTTTTGTTCCTTTAGTAGAGAACTATGTTAAGATATTGTCATTTCAAAGAAATAACCTACAGTTTCCCAGAAGAATTATTTTTAATACTGACAGTCTTCCTGTTCAATATACAAAAAATATAATCTTTTCTTCTTTCAGAAAGGTCAAAATTAAGAACTCTACACCAGGTTCTTTGTTCTGGATTTTCTTTTCCTCTTGGGTGCTGTGAACTCTAAAGACATAAAATTAAGAAGTCTGTCAGGTCTAAAAAATAATACTTTAACTGATAACATACATTTAAACTATATGGCTGCTTAATTGGAATGCCTTCAAACAAAGCTCCAAAAATAAATCCTAAACCAACATACATGATTTTCTTCAAAAGGATATACTGCAGTTGAAAATCTACTAAGGTAGGTCCTAGTCTTCCTAAATCCTATTTAATAATTGGCTACTTTGAAGTTGTTTCATAGGGGTATGCTCTCCCTATAAGTAACACGGACCCAGTAAACCAGATCTGAAAGGTATACAGACCAGTGCAAAGAGAGATAAAGATGTGATTTTCATTTCAATTAAACCTGAAAATGTAACCCAAACCCCTAGTACCATACATCTTTTCGGATATAACAACAGATGCCACAACTAACACTCAACTGAGTGTTTATCTAGAAATAGCTGTGAACCTAAAAATTACAGATCATTAAAACAAAATAACAGAAGATACAAAAACATGAAAATTATGAAAGATGTGAAGAAGTGAAATATTCCCCACCAATGAAAAACAAAAGAGGAGTGACAGGAAAAGGAATGAGAAAAAACAAGGAAGAAACTAAGAAGAAAAAGAGATTCCAGCAATCTTCTAGATTCCTAGAAGAGAGCAATGGCCAGGATGGAGTGCAGCAGACCAAGACAGCAAACTTTCCACAGTAAAGTAGGTTCAGAGGTCAGCAAGAGACTTGTTTAAAAAGATGAAACTGACAAAATGCCTCATGTGTGTGAATGTCCTAAGAGGAGATTTATACAAATGAGGAAAAGTTTGAGGAAAAATCAGTGTTAAGTCTATAGAAAAAATAAATAAGGCAAAAAATAAGGAAAAACAACAAATCTACAGATTAAGGAAGAATCATACTATATTACATGGCTCTATTGCCAGTAATGTTTTGTAAATGCTGAATACTGATATAAGTAAAATAATAATTAAATTGGGAGGCTGGGAACTGGGAAGTATACATGTGTTTGAGGTGGGATGTGAAAAATATATTAAAGAGACTTAAATCCTTGCCTTCCTCAGTGGAAAGTCAAGAGATAATCCACAAAAGAAGTGACAAAATACACCTGTTATTTAAAGACATGGAGGTAATAAACACCAAAACAATAAAGAGTCAAAAGTGATGAAGAAAGAATGGAATAGGAGTCAAAGTCAGAAGACTGTGGCTTCTTATAATGAATATTATAAAATCATTTTAATTGTTAAATCATGTGCATATGTCATGATTTAACCAAATTTTTAGAAATCACAAACTGAAAGATTTTATTTTTTTTAATGTTTATTTATTTATTTTGAGAGGGGGGAGGGGCAGAGAGAACAAATCCCAAGCAGGCTCTGTGCTAACAGCTCAGTCCCACGAACTGTGAAATCATGATCTAAACTGATATCAAGAGTCGGAGGCTAAACCGACTGAGCCACCCAGGTGCCCCACAAACTGACAAAAATGGGACTTGCCAAACAGCCATAAAAGTGTGTATGTGTGTTTAATTGTTGACTCACAAAATAAAGCTGCCAACCAAGACTAGAAAGAAACTATTGTGAAATTCATCACAAGATTGTAAAGAACTATTTTACGCTGCCATAAGCAAATCACAGAAGCACTCACATTTCTGAAGGTACAAATATTCCCTTTTAAATGTCTATTCTTTGTCTTCTATATACTTGAATAACACCCTGTTTCTACCATAATGAACTGGGTTGTTTTTCTCCCTAACTAAACTGTAAGGTTCTTGAAGGCACAGACTGATCTGATTCATTCAATAAACATTTACTTAAGTCTACTATGAGCCAGTCACTGCTCAGATCTAACTGTGATCAAAATAAAATGGTTCTTAAATTCTAGTAGTATATGTCTTTGTAGCCCTGTACATAACTAAGTGTTTGAAACATGATAGGCACTCAGTAAATGCTGAATGAATACAGAGCAAAAATGAAACAAGTCCTTACGCATTATTCTTAATCCACATTATATTCATTATTGGATTACCAATTATCAAGCCTAGCCTGCTAAATATAACTTATTCTCTGTAATACTATCATTACCAGAGGTAATATTATTTAAACTGTTGTTTAATAAAACTACAAATTATGAAAACTACAACTACACTAAAAGGTATAGCCATTTTAATTCACGTCATGCAATTTACCACTAAATACTTACAATCATCATTTCATAGGTGAAAATTTTTCCTTAGAATTTGAAATAACTATTTTTTAACAATAAAATCTTTTTAAAGTTTTATCCAAAAATTTGTAACTTGTGAACCTTGCCATTTGTTAGGAGTACTCAAGCAGACATCCTCATGATGAGGCATATTCACTTACTAATAACAATGTTACCTTCACTTCTCACCTCAATCGACCACTACTACCTCTCCTTTCCATTTATTTATTGTCTTAACATTTAAAGTGTCATGATTTATGGTATGATTAATACTAAAATTCCCCAAGTGTCAAAGAAGAAAGTACCACAGGAATATATAGCCAACCATCAAACTCTTTAAGGACTCTAAACCTTGACACTCTAAGACCAAAACCTTCCATCAGGAGCTTAACAAAATTTCATCTGTACCTGTTTCACTAAAACTTTCATTGTCCTCTTCTTCTTCTGTAATTACAGGCATACTCAGCCTTAAAGATTTATCTTCTTTATGTACATTCTGCATGTCATCTGGAAATAATTGGGAAAATGATTTTATACAAAAGCAAAGAATGTTAGTCTTTGAGGAAATTTTTTACACAAATAATATCATTATTACAATAACAAAAATTAGATATTTAAACTAAAAGCTAAAATTGTAATGATAAAGAGAAATATGCATTTTAAAACATGTATCTGTCTTTAAGTACTAATACATTTGTATCTATGCTTTGAAAATAACCTAAGTCTTCCATTAAAGTAAAGAAAATGGAGAAAAAGGGGAAAAATGAAATTAACCAAACATGAGTATCTTACTCAAGCTTTATTCACACACATCACGGGTTATATCTACAGACATCAGGGAATAATCATGTGTGTTATTTCAACTTTATTAACTAATCACAAATGTAATTTTAAAGTTAATGGCCTTGTTTTTAAATCTATACTTTCTTTTCTCACTATATATACTCTACAAGACAGATTTCTCTAGTCATAATTTGCCATTGACTTTCCATTTTCCAAGATTTTTCTACATCAACCTTCTGGTGCCTGAAGAAATATCATAATCAAATTTATGAAACACCATTGTCTTATCAGGTCCCATTTAGCACGTAATTTTTAGGTCCCAACATCAACACCCACATCCAGTCATTCTCTATTCCTTACGCTGCCTTTATGCTTTTCCCCAATCCTTTTACCACCTGATCTATTATTATATGTAAATTTCTTTCTCTATGGTCTACCTCCTCCCACTAGAATGTAAGTTTCACAAAGATAGATTTTGATTTAAGTTAAGGTACCCCCAGCACTTAGAAAAGTGCCTGGCATATAGTAGAGCCTCAACAAATATTTATTAAATGATTAAATATGGATTTGACTTTTTTATACCACAGTATTTCATTTAGTACATATGCTAATATGTACCTATCAGTGCAAAAGGCAAGAAATTAAATGAAAATAAGTTTAAGCTTTCTACTCTGAACATATGTATGCTTGGGACCTTAATGGAGTATAGACTTTATGCAGTGAATAGACTGCTCTAACGTAGAGTTGAGTAAATGGTAATAAGCTTCCATTTAAACACAATTCAAGCTTAATAAAATAATACCAAGTTTCAAGTCATTAAAATAGGATTTTACCTTTACTTGCAAATCATAAATATTAATTATAGTAAATTACGACGTGATTTTTAAGACGGTAGTTTTAGGAAATCTTTTTGTATATCTAATCACTTTTTTTTTAACTTGAACCTATAAAATTTTTCAATTTGCAGAATTATGATCAGTACAATCTACTCAAAGTTACTGATACTGTTCTTCACAATCTTTTAGCAATGTCCATCCATATCCATTATTAATGGTTTTTCCCTAAATTCACATTTACAACCTAACAATCTATCCAACAATGTCAAAGGACTGAGTTAAAAACTGACAGCTGAGAAACAAGTTTTCATCTAGTCACATGACAATTAACTACATTTTAGAGATGGATTTCTACATTAAATTTAAAAACTAAAAAGCAACGTTCTCTAAAAGCTCTTAAAAACAAATACAGTGCTTTGTATTTGGAAACCAAATACAAACCAAGAAGTATAATACAAATACAAGGAACCAGGAAGTAAGCACACAAAACTTCAGATGTTTATCTCAAAGTCCACACAGTAAATAAAGCTTATGAACTTTAGTCACCAGTATGTTACATTTATTTATCCAGGCCTTTATCCAGAACCTGATTGCATTTATTGTACATAAAAACTGAATTGAATGGCCACCCAGTTTCCTAAACCATTACAGTTAAGAAGGAGCAAAAGGGCCAAAAATTGCAGCAAGCCACAATGAGAGTAGAAATAAGACACCCACCACAATAAATATAACAGAAAAACGTTTTACAAAACAAGACCTAAGAGCTGACAAAGTACTGTATCATGAAGCCATAAGTATAAAGATAAATTTCCCCACACTTAATATATTTTTTTTAATGTTTATTTATTTTTGAGACAGAGAGAGAGAGACAGCACACGAGTGGTGGAGGGGGCAGAGAGAGGGAGACACAGACTCTGAAGCAGGCTCCAGACTCTGAGCTGTCAGCACAGAGCCTGACGTGTGGTTTGAACTCATGAACTGTGAGACCATGACCTGAGCCGAAGTTGGACGCTTAACCGACTGAGCCACCCAGGTGCCCCTTAACATATTTCTTGATACAATTATTATAAAACCCAGTAATGTAATATGCTTATGATGATAACTCTGAGTTGTAAAGAGAAAATTTGTGTTTAAGGTACATTGTTCTAGAAAAAAGGAGAGCAGAAAATACATTTTAGTATTTTTCTCATAAAAATAAGTGCACATTGTAGAAAACAAGAAATATATAGAGAAGAATGTTTTAGAAATATATTAACCAGAATAAATAAACTTTTAAAAAGTAAATTTTGACATTTAAATCATTAACCTCAGTTATCACAAACACTAACTCCCCAGAGGGTATCAGGTAGATGGTTATACTGTGCTCAAAACTACCAATGTGGGACACAATTATAACTAAAGACTAATGCTCAATCTCAAAACAAATGGTTACTAGACATGCAGCTAGGATACAATGTACCTAACTGCATGTCTAATTTGAGCTCCAGATCCTTATTTCCAGTTACCTGAGAAACAGCAAGTACAGCAATTAAAGATTCAGGCTTGTATTCAGACAGAATGCTATTCAAATCTCAGCTCTATTTATAGCTAGGTGACCTTGGACATGTGAAAAAACTGTGGCAGATCATAAATGTGGCATAAATAATAGCCGCTATCTTCTTCACAACCATATCATTACTATTACTGATGTCCTCCTAGAAATGTGCATGCTATGGTCTAGGAATAGGGAACAGATATAGCTGGAGCTTAAATAATACAAATTTAGGTAAATCCAACCAATACACTGAGCAGTTACTTATGTGCCAGATGGCTATTATAGGAATTGAACCTGAAAAGGCAGATCAGGGCAAATTCTACCCCAAAAGAAATCTTCACCCTGTGATCATTATTCCTGTTAAAGGCACCAATATTCCTTCAGTTGCATTAAGCATCCTTATCTCACCCCTCTCCATCAGCCTCTGTGTTTGGTGACATACCTCTAAATTGGATCTACGTTTGGTTATAGACATTGGTTCTCCTATCTGTTCATCTGCTTGTCTAATTCCTACCACCACCTGGCCAGATGCTCATTACTCCTAAACAGCCTTTTACTTAGTGTTCCTATTTTCAGTTTGTCCCCACCTACCCACCATACTACTCCCAGACTGATTTTCTTCAAAGAAAACTGGTCATACCACTTTCTTGCTCAGAAGTCTCAGATGACTCCCCACTGCCTACCAAAGTCTACTGGTTCCACATTTCAGGGCTGGTCACAATAGAATCCTCAACATATTTTTCTACATTAACTCCTCAACCCATCCTTTACACTCCAAGCAAAATGGAGTCACTCTATACTTCCAACTACCCTTCCTTTTTTTCATACCAATCCCTCTACTTGTCTTAAGCCTATGACATTATTGTTACGTTTATTTTATTAAAAATAAAAAATCTCTGAATTTTCCCAATTACTAAAGTAACATATAGTTATCACGTAAAATTCAAACATTACAGAAATTTATGGACTTGGAAATTCCCCATGATCCCATCCCTGAGAATTAACCACTGTTAAAAAGCTTCTAGATTTCTTCAATGATATATATTGTGTTTATGTCTACATATATTTTTATGAACAGAAATGCAATCATACTCCTCTTTAAAAAGACATTTTTGGGGCACGTGGGTGATTCGGTCAGTTTAGCATCCAACTCTTGATTTTAGCTCAGGTCAGTCTCACAGTTGGCAGGATCAAGCCCTGCACTGGACTCCACACTGACAGTGCAGAGCCTGCTTGGGATTCTCTCTCTCTCTCCCTGTCTCTCTACCCCTCCCACGCTTTCTCGCTCTCTCTCTCTCAAATAAACTTAAAAAAAAAAGTCTTTAAAATTAAAAAAAATAAAAAAACATTTTCACTAAGCAATGTCTTGATAGATTTTGAACATATTTTCATGTCAGTATACATAGAACTTTCTCTAGCTTTTTAATAACTGCAAAATATTCTTTTATATGGGCTGACAAATTTATATACCCAACTTTTTAATGTTATACATTTGAGTTGTTTAGTACTTGCCATTTCAAATAATCCTGGAGTGAATGTCCTATTTTTGTCACTTGTAAAGGATAAATTCCGAGAAATTAAATTGCTATGTTGAAAGACACATACCTTTAAAATTTTGACAGATGATTCCAAACTGCTGTCTGAAAAGGATGTGCCAATTTATACTCCCACTTAAATTCAGATTCTACATCTTCACACGTTCACTATCAATGGGTATTCACTTATACTTAACCTTTGCCAATCTAACAAATTATATAAAAACCATATTTTAATTTATATTAATTATTGAGATTAATTATCTCTTCATATGCATGTTGACTGCACTTTGTGAATTGCCTGCTCATCTCCTAAGCCAATTTTTCTACTGAGTGGTGGCCCTTTTGTTACTAATTGGTAAGAGCTCCCTGAAATTAGAAATGTTAACATTATTATATGTGCTGCAAGTAGTTTTACAAACTGTTTTGCATTTTATAGAATATAAGATGTCTCTTGGAAAGAGCATGAAATCAAAAATACCCTTTCACATTAGGGAAATGAATTTTTGATTAAAAAGAAACTATGAAGTAAGCAGATGGACCTCTATTAACATACAGACTAACAAACCACCTCTGCTTCAGAGTATTTACAATACCTTCTGAGCCACTTTCTTTCTCACGGGTTAAATCCTCCCTAATACTTCTAAGTAAATTCAGTAACAAATCTTGGATGTGATAAAGAACCAGTTCTTAAAGTTAATTTCAGAGGTGATGAAAATGTTTCAACTACATTAAGTAATAAAATACAGTTAGTGAAGGAAGTGATATTTCATAAGTTACACCTGCCAAATATTTAAGATGAAAAGAAACTTTCATTGAGACGCCTAGGTGGCTCAGTCAGTTGGGCGTCTGACCAGCTCAGGTCATTGACCTCACAGTTCATAAGTTGGAGCCCTGAATCGGCCTCTGTGCTGTCAGTGCAGATCCCGCTTTATATCCTCTGCCCTCCCCCTTTCTCTGCACCTCCCCCTCTCCTCTCCCTCTCTTAAAAATAAACATTAAAATCGGGGCGCCTGGGTGGCGCAGTCGGTTAAACGTCCGACTTCAGCCAGGTCACGATCTCGCGGTCCGTGAGTTCGAGCCCCGCATCAGGCTCTGGGCTGATGGCTCAGAGCCTGGAGCCTGTTTCCGATTCTGTGTCTCCCTCTCTCTCTGCTCCTCCCCCGTTCATGCTCTGTCTCTCTCTGTCCCAAAAATAAATAAACGTTGAAAAAAAAAATTAAAAAAAAAAAATAAACATTAAAAAAAACCACTTTCTTTCCCATCTTGCACTTGCTTCTCCTTTGTTCCTCAACTACATTAAACACACACACACACACACACACACACACACACACACACACACACACACACACACCCTATTTCACTACCTGTTTTTTAGGGGTTTAAGAAACCAGCCTGGTCAGTTGACCTCTCTCTGCACTTGTGTGAAGGTTGATTACTAATAAAAAATGCTCCTGCAGCTTTTGAAACCTAAGTTCTCTTTGGTACCTTAGAAAAAAAGTCTTAATCTTCCAGAATTTTTACATATAATCAAACTAATCAGTCTTTTCTTTATGTCCTCTCATTTGGTTTTGTTTTGGTTGTTGAAGTATTGTTTACATATAACAAGAGTCACCATTTTCAATTACAGGTTTAGGAGTTTGGACAATGCAGTTGTGTGATTACCATACAGAACACTTCTATCACATCGAAAATCCCCCTTGTGCCCTTTTGCAGTCAACACCTCCCTCCACCCTCAGTTCCTAGCAACCAGTAATGTTTTCTGCCCCTACAGATTTGCCTTTTCCAGAATGTCTTATATGCCTTTTGTATCGGTCTTCCTTCATGTATTTAGCACCGTATTTAGCACAATGCATATAAGTCGCCCATGCTATTTCATGTTATCAGTAGTTTCTTTATTCCTGCATAGTATCCACTGGATGCTTACTCCACGGTTGGTTTATCCAATGACCAGTTGAAGATATATAAGCTGTCTACAATCTTTCACAATTATGAATGAAACCATTATAAACTTTTACATACAAATTTTTATGTGAATATATAATTTTTCATTTCTCTTGGGTAAATACCAAGGAGTAGTAGGACTCCTGGGTCATATGGTTAAGTTGTGTGTTTAATTTTATTAGAAGCTGCCAGTCTTCTAAAGTGATTATACACCATTCTGGATTCCCACCAGAAATCTACGAAGGTTCAAACTGTTTTGTGTCCTTATCAGCTTTTGTTATTGCCAATTTTTTTGTTTTGTTTTTTGTTTTTTGTAGCCATTCCAACAGGGAAAATAGAATGTCACTATGCTTTTAATTTGTATTCCTAATAACTATAAGATGTCAAACATCTTTTGATATGTTTATTTGCCATCTATATATTCTTTTCAAAGTGTCTGCTCAAATCTTTTGCCCATTTTTTAATTGGGTTGTTTGTTTATTATTAGGTTTGGACGGTTCTTTATATATTTGGATACAAGACCTCCATCAGGTCTGTATTTTACAAATATTTTCTCCAGTCTGTAGTCTGGTATTTTCATTTTCTTAACAGTGTCTTCCAAAGAATTTTAATTTGAGGCAAGTCCAATTTGTCAATTTTTTCCCTTTATGGCTAGTATTTATTATGTCATGTATAAAAGTCTTTGCCCAATCTAAGACCACATTTTCTATGTTTTTGTCTATAAGTTTCATAATTTTAGGTTTTATATTTAGGTCTGTGATCATTTTAAATTAATTTCTGTAAATGATGAGAGGTATGAGTTGAGGGTCTGTTTTTTGCATATGAATATAAAATTGAAGTATGGATCTATTTCTAGGATGTCTTATTCTTTTCCATTACCTTGTATGTCTGTCTTTTTGCAGAGAGCACAGTCTTGATTTCTGAAGCTTTACAGTTATTTCTCAAAACTGTTTTGGCTACTCTGGTTTCTCTTCATTTCCCTATATTCTTAAGAATTAGCTTGTTAATTTATAAAAAATAACTCTATTGGTATTCCATTTAAGCTACAGAACAATTTGGGATTAGTTGACTCTTAACGTATTGGGTCTTCTAATCCATGAAGTCCATATTATCCCTCTATTTGCTTAATTTTTCTGATTTCTTTCATCGTTTTGTAGTTTTCAGCATGCAGATCCTGAACATATGTTGTTACCTATATACCACGGTATTTTGTGGTTTGGGTGTTATTGGGTGTTTTGGGTGTTATACTTTGTAACATTTTTTTCAGTTGACAATTATTCCATTGCTAGCACAGAGAAATACTAACCCTGCACCTTGTGACCTCGTTAAACTCACTTATTAGTTCTGGTAGCTACTGTGTAGATTTTTTGAGAGTTTCTGTGTAAGAAATAATTTCATTTGCAAACAGACATAGTATTATTTCCTCCTTTCCAATCTAAATGTCTATTCTTCCTTTTCTTGCCTTACTTCACTGGCTAGGACCTCCAGTATGATGTGTAAGAGGAGCAACAAGCAGTCATCCCTGCCTCGTTTCCAATTTTAGGGGAAAAGTATGGTCTCACCATTAAGTATGATGTTAGTTACAGTTTTTCACAGAAGTCCTTTATCAGGGTGAGGAAGTTCCCTTCTAACACTAATTTTCCCAGAGCTTTTATCATGAGTAGATGCTGGATTTTGTCAAATATTTTGTCTGTATCTATTGAGATGATTATATAGTCCTTCTCCTTTATTCTGCTAATTTGGTGAATTATGTTGGTTTATTTCCTAAATAAACCAGCCTGATATTCCTGGGATAAACCTTAGTTTGTCCTACCAAATTGTCCTTTTAATATACTGTTGGATTCAACTTGCTAACAGTTTGTAAGGATTTTTACATTTACTTTCATGAGGGATATTGGTCTTTAGTTGTCTTTTCTTATAGTATCAATAAGCTGGTAAGTGTTCTTTCTTGTTTTTTCAGAAAGAACAGGATTGACAGTATTCCTTTCTTAAGTGTTTGCTAGAATTCCCAGCAAAGCCATCTGGGAATTTAATTTTTTAGTAAACATAGAACTACTCAGATTCTCTATTTCTTCTTGTATTGGTTTTGGAAATGTCTTTTAAAAAATATATCCATTTTATCTAAGCTATCTAACTTATTGGCACAAAAGTATTCAGGGACACCTGGATGGCTCAGTCAGTTGAGTGTCCAGCTCTTGATTTTAGCTCAGCTCATGATCTCATGGTTTGGGGGATCAAGCCTCACATCAGGCTCTGCCTCTTTCCCACTCACACATTCTCTATCAAAATAAATAAATATTTTTTTAAAAAGGGTATTCCCAATTTTTATTTATTGTCCTCTTAATTTCTGTAAGGTCCACAGTAGTATCCCTTACCTTACTAAATTTTTTGTTACTATTTTCTTTTCAGTGAATTCTCTTTAAGATACTTTTAAACATAAAATCAGTCATTTATAAATCATGGTAATTTTATAACCTTTATAAAAAAGCATATCTCACTTCACTCTCCTGCCTAATTACACTAATAGGCCTAGCCCTTCAAGATCAATATTAAATACAATTGTGATACTTCTATATATTACCAACAAACATGAGGTGGCCTTTTGACATACACTTTTTAAAACTGACTTAAAGAAATAACCATCTACTTCTTTTATCTGGAGCAGGGATTGACAAACTATGGACCCAGGCTAAATCTGGCCTACCACCTGTTTTTGTAACACACTTTTTTTGAAACACATTCATTTATTTCTATATTGTCTGTAGTTACTTTCACCTTACGATGGCAGAATTGAGTAGATGTGACAGAAATCAGACAGCCCATGAAGCCTAAAATATTTACCCTCTGGCCCTTTACAACAGTTTTGCTAACCCCCTAATTTAGAGGATTCTTCTTTTAATCAAGAATGGATGCTAGATTTTATCAAACATCTTCTTGGGTAAGTGTTATAATGAATTTACATTTTCCTCTTTAACCTATTTATATGGCAAATTATATTGAGATTCCTAATTGCACTATCCCTGCATCCTGGAATGAATGCACCAAGGTGTTTTTTTTTCTTTTTTTTTTTAATGTTTATTTTGAGAGAGAGAGCATGTGTGAGTGGGGCTGGGGGCAGATACAGAGGGAGAGACAGAATCCCAAACAGGTTGTCTGCACACAGCCCGACACAGGGCTTGATTCTCTAGAACTATGAAATCATGACCTGAGCCAAAATCAAGAGTTGGACACTTAACCCACTGAGTCACCCAGGTACCCCAGTCAAGTGGTTTTATATCTGGGATTCTTCTGATACATGTAACAGGAATTTTTTTTATCAGTAATACTTATAAGTGAGATTGGTCTAACAGTTCTCTTCCCAATATCTGCTAGCCTCGTAAAAAAGAACTAAAGAAATCTGCTTTTGAAGTATTTCCTGATTATCCTTAACAAATACGGTATCTGTTCCTCTGAATGTTCAGTGTTCTTCAAGCAACTGTTACTGAACTTAATCATATCTGAACTATGTTAAAGGAATTTAACTTCAGTTCCCCTTCTACTGCCTCAGTATAAGAAGGAAAACAATGCTAAAAGGCTGTAACATATTTTCATATACTGCTCTAGAAGCTGGGAGTGTTTTATACTAGACTGAATATTTACTAATGCTTCTAATGCTTTTTTTTATTTTCTCCTGAGTCTGCTATGTGTGTATGTATGGTGAATATGTAATACTTAATGTAATTTCTTAAAAATTAAACTATTAAAATGTAATTTCTTTAGGAATCACATACCAAGGTTAATTTTATAGACACACTATTTTAAAAGAAAAGGTACATCTTAACTAATGCAGCTAAAGGGAAATACAGTTTATAGAATACATTATTTCACACACAAAAATTACTAATAAAGTATGCTCTGGAAATTCTAGTCTGATTCTATAATTATATAGCTACGTGACTTTTGGACAAGTTATTTAATCTGTATGGACCTGAACTGAATCTCATCGTCTATGAAATGATGAATTTGATGACTCCTAGAGTCCCTTTCAGCAGTAAGATTCTAAGAATCTAAGATAACTAATTTATTTTTTACATTAAATCTCACAAGGTTCTCAAACAAGTGTCTAATCCTTTTTAATAAAGAAAAAATAGGTAAGTTTGATATGATGTAATAGCTTTATTAGCCTCATGTTTATCTTTGTAAATTTGTCCAGTTTTCATTGGATGTATTTGTTCTGTAAAACTGTCTAAGGCCATAATTATCACACAACATACATATTCTAAAAGAATAATATAGGTGTGCCTGTGTGGCTCAGTTGGTTAAGTGTCCAACTCTTGATTTCAGCTCAGGTCATGATCTCAGTTTGTGAGTTTGAGCCCTGCATTGGGCTCTGTGCTGACAGCATGGAGCCTGCTTAGGATTCTCTCTCTCCCTTTCCCTATGTCACTCTTTCTCTCTGTCTCTCTCTCTCTCTCTCAAAATAAATAAATGAACTTAAAAAAATTTTAAATAAAGAATTTTTCAACGTTTTTTATTTATTTTTGGGACAGAGAGACACAGAGCATGAACGGGGGAGGGGCAGAGAGAGAGGGAGACACAGAATTGGAAACAGGCTCCAGGCTCTGAGCCATCAGCCCAGAGCCCGACGCAGGGCTCGAACTCACGGACCGTGAGATCGTGACCTGGCTGAAGTCGGACGCTTAACCGACTGCGCCACCCAGGCGCCCCTAGAATTTTTAAAAAATTAAAATAAAATAGGAATATAACTTAAAAAAAATGGTAAGGGGAGGCTTTGAATAAGACCCATTATCCCTTGTTGAGTCTCAAAAAGACTTTAAAAAGTTACCTCTGTTTTTGGAAGACATCTTCCTTCCTGCTGATTTCAATGTTTCTTTATTTCTTTTTTTCCTAGTTGCTTTGATCTGTCCTTGACCAGATGCAGAATCAGAGTCAGAAGAGTCAAGTTTGACTTGACGGTGCCTTCTTGACTTGGATGCCTTGAGAGTGAGAAATCCAATTAACCACAATGAATCACAAAATGAATCCAACTGATAGATAATTTAGGGCAAGAAGCATATACAATCAAAGAGGAGGAAAAATAAAAATCATAAAGTACTTTACCATAATGCTGGCTTAACACTTGTTGCATATATATACTCTTTTATCTTTACAATAGGAAAGCCTCTCTGGAGTGTCATCAGCAACTACTCAAACTGGGTGAAAAATGTAGTTGTTGGGTTAAAATGTAGTTGTAGTTGCATGGCTGGGAAACAGGTGTAAAGGATGAGTACTGTTTCTTACTGTCTAATAACCTATTTTTCCTTTCTTCTAGTAACATTTATGTTCCCTAGTTACCACCATGTTTTGAGTGGAACTACTTTATGCCTGGTTCCAGGTATGTGCCGCTGACCTAGTCAAAAGTTTCACATTCCCATGGCCACTGATTTTGGGCATGTGATCTCTATCATGGCCAGAATAACTCCATTTTAGAGTTCTAGTTAACTATCAGGAAGGAAAATTCTCCCTTTCTATTGAACTTAAGCTGGGACCACGGCAAAGCAGGCTGTCAGGAAGAACACTTGAAGACAGTAAAAGCAACACAGCAGGTAAGAAATGGAGGGACGGTGCAAGGACATTTTAGTTTCATCAGTCAATGAATTCCCTTACTTGCTTAAGCAGAGTTCTCACAGGAGTTTTCAGTTAATGCCATGTATGCAGTGCAGGTATTAACAATTGTTTAAAAACTATCATGCATTATATGTTAATTGTGTCTCAATAAAGAAAAAATCTGCAGCTATGCTATGACACTCTATTAACACTTTATGGGAATTATAATTTAATTCTTTAATAACTTTTAAAAAGTATTTCATAATGTCTAAAGATACACATTAAATATCAATTAACACTATATTATATGGAAACAGTTCTGGTTTAAAACAATTTGGATTAATTAATTTATTGTTCTTTGTTCAACAATATTTTGTACTTAATTTACTGTGAGATACCTATATGTAACACTTAACAAATCTACAGTCACTTTTAACTTTTTTTATTCCTTTTCATTTCTACAACTAGAAAATGATAGTAATTTCCCACAGAATACAGACATTCTTGGATTCATGAAAAAAAAACAGGAAAAAATATGGGATTGAGCACATAAGTTTATCAGTGCTCTCTCCTAAAATGCCACTAACATGAAAGTAAGAAGCTAAAAATGAATAAATTCACAAAACAGAGCTAACAGAAAACAATGCAGCTGCTAAAAAAATTTTAGCAGTAGAAACAGTGAGTGGTAGCTGATTGAAGTGAATGAAGAAATTTGAAATCTAATTACCTATATTGAGGAAGTTACTAGAAAGCAAGCTGACCCAAGTGGATCAGGAATTATTCATCAGAAATGGGACAACAAAGGGGCACCTAGGTGGCTCAGTTGGTTAAGTGTCTTTGACTCAGGTCATGATCTCACAGTTCATGAGTTGGAGCCTTGCATCAGGCTCTATGCTGACAGCTTAGAGCCTGGAGCCTGCTTTGCATTCTGTGTCTCCCTCTCTTTCTGCCCCTCCCCTACTCACACTTTGCGTCCCTCTCTCTCTCAAAACTAAATAAACATTAAAAAAAAAAAAAAAAAAGAAATGGGACAACAAAAATGGCAGATAGGCTGAAAATCTACAGAAGTAATTGTGTCCTGTTTCCCAACCTCAAAATTCAACAACTGACCTCCTGCAGAAAACAGGAGGCTTGCTCTCTGGAGAGGCTAAGCTGCAGGGTTGAGGAATGGTGTAACAGAAGAAGGGGACAGTCTCTCACTGACAACCCAGGAGTTAGGTGAAATCTGCATAAGGAACGGTAAGCCTCTTGAGGACTCTCTCTGTAGGCTCCCAAAATATTGGCAGCCTGGTTTATTTACCTCTCCTTCCCACAGACAAGCTGTCTGGTAAAAATGACCAGATCCAAGGAAAAGAAATACTGAGGCTAAAAGTTGTAGCTCTATATGACCACTCTTAAATATGATCTAAGGCTCTTCAAACGTTTCAACAAAGCCACCAAAATGAAAGAGATCAAAATAAACAAAAATAGGAACTCTAGGGAGAAAGGAGGAAACTTCAAAATACTGTAATATCCTCAAACAGATAAAAGATAAAGATAGTGCCTCCAGAAAAAAAAAAAATTTTTAAGTAAGAAAAGATTCAGAAAAGAAAAAAAAAAATCTTAGCAATAAAAAAAGGTCAGCAGAAATAATTCAACTAATGGTTCAGAAGACAAAGTTTAGACAGACTTCCTGAAAACAGGGATTGAAAACAGAAAACAAAAATAAGAAAATGAAAATTCAAGAGAAAAAGCAAGAATGCAGGAAAAATACTATCAAAGAAACAATATAAAAAACTCCTCATAACTGAAGGCTATCAGATTGAAAGGATGCCTGCCCTGAAAGCCAAGGGCAGCGATGGAAAAAAAAAGACCCACACCAAGTTACATTATCATGAAATTTCAAAACTCCAGGGATAGAAAGTCCTAAAACCTTCCATGATCAAGAATATCAAAAGCTGGAAGACAATAACAAACAACAGTGTCAAAATTCCAAGTAAACACCAGAAAAGATAACTGAAAGAGAAAAAGTTAAAGATGGATTAGGAATTCCGGGGTGGAAGTCATGGAGCAGGAGACTGCTGGGTTATATGAGCTATGTAGTAGTATTAGACTTTTTAAACTACATACTTGTATTGTGGCGCCTGGGTGGCTCAGTTGGTTAAGCATCCGAAGTTGGCTCAGGTCATGATCTCACAGTTCATGAGTTGGAGCCCCACGTAGTGCTCTGTGCTGACAGCTCAGAGCCTGGAGCCTGCTTTGGATTCTGTGTCTCCCTCTCTCTCTGCCTCTTCCCTGCTCGCACTCTGTCTCTCTCTCTCTCAAAAATAAATGTTAAGGGGTGAGAAGGGAAGATGGTGGCATAGGAGGACGCTGGGCTCACCACGTCATGCTGATCACCCAGATTCCACCTACACCTGCCTAAATAACCCAGAAAACCACCAAAAGACTAGCAGAATGGATTATCTGGAGCCAAGCGCAGACAAGAGGCCCATGGAAGAGGGTAGGGAGGGCAGAGAGGCGGTGGGCACTACACAGACTGGTGGGAGGGAGCCGGGGCAGAGGGGCATCCTGCCGGCCAAGCAGAGCCCCTGAGTCTGGCTTGCAAAAGCGGAGGGGCCAGAGGGAGTGTGTTCTGACAGCAAGCGGGACTTAGCATCTGGGAGGTCATAAGTTAACAGCTCTGCTCTGAGAGCGGGAAGGCTGGAGGACAACGGGAGGGAGAGTTGTTGAGCCCCTGAGGACAGAGCTCAGCTTGGCGGGGAACAAAGGCACTCGCCAGCGCCATCTCCCTCACCCATCCCCCAGCCAAAATCCCAAAGGGAACCAGTTCCTGCCAGGGAACTTGCTCGCACCACGCGAACACCCAAGGCTGTGCTTCTGCGGATCCATCCCTCTGGCGGCGGGTCTGACTCCCTCCTGGTGCCGCAGGGCCCCTCCCTAAGTGGATCACCGAAGGATAAGTGAGCTGGGCCTGCCCCTCCTGCCCCTATGCACCTTGCCGATCCACCCCAGCTAATACGCCAGATCCCCAGCACTACAAGCCTGGCAGTGTGCAAGTAGCCCAGACGGGCCACGCCACCCCACAGTGAATCCCGCCCCTAGGAGAGGGGAAGAGAAGGCACACACCAGTCTGACTGTGGCCCCAGCGGTGGGCTGGGGGCAGACATCAGGTCTGACTGCCGGCCCCGCCCACCAACGCAAGTTATTCAAGACAGCACAGGGGAAGTGCCCCACAGTTCTGCACCACTCCAGGGACTATCCAAAGTGATGAAACAGAAGAATTCCCCTCAAAAGAAACTCCAGGAAATAGCGACAGCTAATGAACTGATCAAAAGCGATTTAAACAATATAACAGAAAGTGAATTTAGAATAATAGTCATAAAATTAATCGCTGGGCTTGAAAACAGTATAGAGGAGAGCAGAGAATCTATTGCTACAGAGATCAAGGGACTAAGGAACAGGAGGAGCTAAAAAATGCTATAAATGAACTGCAAAATAAAATGGAGACAACCACGGCTTGGATTGAAGAGGCAGAGGAGAGAATAGGTGAACTAGAAGATAAAATTATGGAAAAAGAGGAAGCTGAGAAAAAGAGATAAAAATATCCAGGAGTATGAGGGGGAAATTAGAGAACTAAGTGATGCACTAAAGAGAAATAATATACGCATAATTGGTATTCCAGAGGAGGAAGAGAGAGGGAAAGGTGCTGAAGGTGTACTTGAAGAAATAATAGCTGAGAACTTTCCTGATTTGGGGAAAGAAAAAAGGCATTGAAATCCAAGAGGCACAGAGAACTCCCTTCAGACGTAACTTGAATCGATCTTCTGCATGACATATCATAGTGAAACTGGCAAAATACAAGGATAAAGAGAAAATTCTGAAAGCAGCTAGGGATAAAAGTGCTCTAACATATAAAGGGAGACTGATAAGACTCGTGATGGATCTCTCTACTGAAACTTGGAAGGCCAGAAAGGAATGGCAGGAGATCTTCAATGTGATGAACAGAAAAAATATGCAGCCGAGAATCCTTTATCCAGCAAGTCTGTCATTTAGGATAGAAGGAGAGATAAAGGTCTTCCCAAACAAACAAAAACTGAAGGAATTCATCACCACTAAACCAGCCCTACAAGAGATCCTAAGGGGGATCCTGTGTGACAAAACACCAGAGACATCGCTACAAGCATGAAACCTACAGACATCACAATGACTCTAAACCCGTATCTTTCTACAATAACACTGAACGTAAATGGACTAAATGTGCCAACCAAAAGACATAGGGTATCAGAATGGATAAAAAAACAAGACCCATCCATTGCTGTCTACAAGAGACTCATTTTAGACCCGAGGACACCTTCAGATTGAAAGTGAGGGGATGGAGAACTACATGCTACTGGAAGTCAAAAGAGCTGGAGTAGCCATACTTGTATCAGACAAACTAGACTTTAAAGGTTGTAACAAGAGATGAAGAAGGGCATTATATAATAATTACAGGGTCTATCCATCAGGAAGAGCTAACAATTATAAATGTCTATGTGCCAAATACAGGAGCCCCCAAATATATAAAACAACTACTCACAAACATAAGCAACCTTATTGATAAGAATGTGGTAATTGCAGGGGACTTTAACACTTCACTTACAGAAATGGATAGATCATCTAGACACACGGTCAATAAAGAAACAAGGGCCCTGAATGAGACATTGGATCAGATGGACTTGACAGATATATTTAGAACTCTGCCTCCCAAAGCAACAGAATATACTTTCTTCTCGAGTGCACATGCAACATTCTCCAAGACAGATCACATACTGGGTCACAGAACAGCCCTTCATAAGTATACAAGAATTGAAATTATACCATGCATACTTTCAGACCACAATGCTATGAAGCTTGAAATCAACCACAGGAAAAAGTCTGGAAAACCTCCAAAAGCATGGAGGTTACAGAACACCCTACTAACGAATGAGTGGGTCAACCAGGCAATTAGAGAAGAAATTAAAAACTATATGGAAACAAACAAAAATGAAAAGACAACAATACAAAAGCTTTGGGATGCAGCGAAGGCAGTCCTGAGAGGAAAATACACTGCAATCCAGGCCTATCTCAAGAAACAAGAAAAATCCCAAATACAAAATCTAACAGACACCTAAAGGAAATAGAAGCAGAACAGCAAAGACAACCTAAACCCAGCAGAAGAAGAGAAATAATAAAGATCAGAGCAGAAATAAACAATATAGAATCTGAAAAAACTGTAGAGCAGATCAACGAAACCAAGAGTTGGTTTTTTGAAAAAATAAACAAAACTGATAAACCTCTAGCCAGGCTTCTCAAAAAGAAAAGGGAGATGACCCAAATAGATAAAATCACGAATGAAAATGGAATTATTACAACCAATCTCTCAGAGATACAAGCAATTATCAGGGAATACTATGAAAAATTATATGCCAACAAACTGGACAACCTGGAAGAAATGGACAAATTCCTAAACACTCACACACTTCCAAAACTCAATCAGGAGGAAATACAAAGCTTGAACAGACCCATAACCAGCGAAGAAATTGAATCAATTATCAAAAATCTCCCAACAAATAAGAGTCCAGGACCAGATGGCTTCCCAGGGGAGTTCTACCAGACGTTTAAAGCAGAGATAATACCTATCCATCTCAAGCTATTCCAAAAAATAGAAAGGGAAGGAAAACTTCCAGACTCATTCTATGAAGCCAGTATTACTTTGATTCCTAAACCAGACAAAGACCCAGTAAAAAAAGAGAACTACAGGCCAATATCCCTGATGAATATGGATGCAGAAATTCTCAGTAAGATACTAGCAAATCGAATTCAACAGCATATAAAAAGAATTATTCACCATGATCAAGTGGGATTCATTCCTGGGATGCAGGGCTGCTTCAACATTCGCAAATCAATCAATGTGATACATCACATTAATAAAAGAAAAGATAAGAACCATATGATCCTGTCAATCGATGCAGAAAAGGCCTTTGACAAAATTCAGCAACCTTTCTTAATAAAAACCCTCAAGAAAGTCAGGATAGAAGGAACATATTTAAGATCATAAAAGCCATTTATGAAAAGCCCACAGCTAACATCATCCTCAATGGGGAAAAACTGAGAGCTTTTTCCCTGAGATCAGGAACACGACAGGGATGTCCACTCTCACCACTGTTGTTTAACATAGTGTTGGAAGTTCTAGCATCAGAAATCAGACAACAAAAGGAAATCAAAGGCATCAAAATTGGCAAAGATGAAGTCAAGCTTTCGCTTTTTGCAGATGACATGATATTATACATGGAAAATCCGATAGACGCCACCAGAAGTCTGCTAGAACTGATACATGAATTTAGCAAAGTTGCAGGATACAAAATCAATGTACAGAAATCAGTTGCATTCTTATACACTAATAATGAAGCAACAGAAAGACAAATAAAGAAACTGATCCCATTCACAATTGCACCAAGAAGCATAAAATACCTAGGGATAAATCTAACCAAAGATGTAAAAGATCTGTATGCTGAAAACTATAGAAAGCTTATGAAGGAAACTGAAGAAGATATAAAGAAATGGAAAAACATTCTGTGCTCATGGATTGGAAGAATAAATACTGTCAAAATGTCAATACTACCCAAAGCTATCTACACATTCAATGCAATCCCAATCAAAATTGCACCAGCATTCTTCCCGAAGCTAGAACAAGCAATCCTAAAATTCATATGGAACCACAAAAGGCCCCAAATAGCCAAAGTAATTTTGAAGAAGAAGACCAAAGCAGGAGACATCACAATCCCAGACTTTAGCCTCTACTACAAAGCTGTCATCATCAAGACAGCATGGTATTGGCACAAAAACAGACACATAGACCAATGGAATAGAATAGAAACCCCAGAAGTAGACCTACAAATGTATGGCCAACTAATCTTTGACAAAGCAGGAAAGGACATCCAATGGAAAAAAGACAGTCTCTTTAACAAATGGTGCTGGGAGAACTGAACAGCAACAAGCAGAAGGTTGAAACTAGACCACTTTCTCACACCATTCACAAAAATAAACTCAAAATGGATAAAGGACCTGAATGTGAGACAGGAAACCATCAAAACCCTAGAGGACAAAGCAGGAAAAGACCTCTCTGACCTCAGTCATAGCAATTTCTTACTTGACACATCCCCAAAGACAAGGGAATTAAAAGCAAAAATGAACTACTGGGACCTCATGAAGATAAAAAGCTTCTGCACAACAAAGGAAACAACCAACAAAACTAAAAGGCAACCAATGGAATGGGAAAAGATATTTGCAAATGACATATGGGACAAAGGGCTAGTATCCAAAATCTATAAAGAGCTCACCAAACTCCACACCCGAAAAATAAATAACCCAGTGAAGAAATGGGCAGAAAACATGAATAGACACTTCTCTAAAGAAGACATCCGGATGGCCAACAGGCACATGAAAAGATGCTCAACGTCACTCCTCATCAGGGAAACACAAATCAAAACCACACTCAGATATCACCTCACGCCAGTCAGAGTGGCCAAAATGAACAAATCAGGAGACTATAGATGCTGGAGAGAATGTGGAGAAATGGGAACCCTCTTGCACTATTGGTGGGAATACAAATTGGTGCAGCCACTCTGGAAAAGAGTGTGGAGGTTCCTCAAAAAATTAAAAATAGACCTACCCTATGACCCAGCAATAGCACTGCTAGGAATTTACCCAAGGGATACAGGAGTACTGATGCATAGGGGCACTTGTACCCCAATGTTTATAGCAGCACTCTCAACAATAGCCAAATTATGGAAAGAGCCTAAATGTCCATCCACTGATGAATGGATAAAGAAATTGTGGTTTATATACACAGTGGAGTACTATGTGGCAATGAGAAAGAATGAAATATGGCCCTTTGTAGCAACGTGGATGGAACTGGAGAGTGTGATGCTAAGTGAAATAAGCCATACTGAGAAAGACAGATACCATGTGTTTTCACTCTTATGTGGATCCTGAGAAACTTAACAGAAACCCATGGGGGAGGGGAAGGAAAAAAAAAAAAAAGAGGTAGAGTGGGAGAGAGCCAAAGCATAAGAGACTCTTAAAAACTGAGAACAAACTAAGGGTTGATGGGGGGGGGGGGGGGGGGTGGGGGGGGGGAGGGTGGGGAGGGTGGGTGATGGGTATTGAGGAGGGCACCTTTTGGGATGAGCACTGGGTGTTGTATGGAAACCAATTTGACAATAAATTTCATATACTGAAAAAATAAAAAAATAAATGTTAAAATTAAAAACAAAAAAAAGAAAGAAAGAAAGAACTTACCTGAACAACAACTGAAAAGGCCTTTGATTTTATTCTCGCTAAGGATTCTGCCCTTTCACATCTCTGGATAAGAAATAAACAGGAAGGTGAAAAAGTTAAAACACATAAACATTAAAAGAAATTATGAATACCCAGGTACTTGGTATCAGAAAGAAGACTGGAGATAGAAGGTACGGTAAAAAGAAATTAACATTTTTTGGACACATATTGACCAAAGACATATAAACACACACAACATTCTCATAGCAGGTCCACAATACCATCTCCATAGCTTCTGACTGTTGAAATTCAGGATTTAAGGAAGATTATATGAATGAAAGCCTTGGTGATCAGGCCACTCCCTCCTCATCTGCCTCCTCTTCTGCCTATGCCCCAAAATGACTCCTGTCTCATCCACGAAGATGGATGAAAACCCTGGAGGCAGGAAGCAATAAACAGTAGCTAGAGCTCCACACTGGCTGAAAGTAGGACAGGAAGAAAAGACATATTTCAAAAACCCTACTCTGCCTGTGTAAGGACTAAGAGCACCTTCCACCATCATTCTCCCCTTTCCCTGCAAAAACTCTTAACATCCTCACTCCCAATTTACACTTGTTGTGGTCTTCCACAAGGTTTCCAGGAAAAAACAGACTAACTTTTCATAGAGCTGATGTTTCAGGATTGTCTGAGATAATTATTTTAATACCAAGGGTCATAATACCTGTACACAGAATCACTTGTATACATAATACTTGTATACAGAACCACACAGAAAATGAAAATAAACTAACCAAACTATTGCCCTGCAAACAATCAGATAGTGAATTTCTCTGACCTCTGATTCTTGTGAATTTCCTTCTCTCTTTTCTTCTCCATCTTTAACTTTTGATTTTAAGGATGGATTCTGGAAGAGCACAAAAGTTATATATACACATTTACAATTCAAATTAACTAAAAATCAATTGCAAATAATTTCAGAGCAATGAGAATCATTTATTTTTTTAATTACTGCAAAACTAAAAGATCATTTCACCTTATTAGTGCACGGTCCACCACCTGACATTAAGTTAAGGTCAAGGTTAGGTTTCAGAATAGTTCTAAAAATCATCAATAAAATGCCTAAATCCTCCTAACTAAGGAAGGAAAACATGCATTTCACATAGTAGTAAGAAAATTGGTTTATTCTCCTTTCCTTCAGGTATTCAGAGGTCTTAGTAATGCTAACTAGAGAGTTTACTCAAAGAGGGTGCTATAAAAAAAAGTAGTATAAAAAAAGGGCAATAAGAGAGTACTCCGATAGATTTTTACATTGATTGCCTAGGTCATTTGTGTAACCCATTTGTAACACTTGAAGTATTCAAACATTCTAAACTGTGCTGTCTCTCATTAAAATAAATGTGGGTAGAGGAAGCAAACTGTTTCCTTCTTCTCAAGACTGTCATCATCACTTTCTTTGTTTATCTTTTCTAAAATTAAGTTTTGAGCCAAATCCCTTTATATAATGAAAAGCCAAAAACTGGCAACCAATCTTTCTGAAAGACAATATATAAAATAATAATTCCCATCTAGCACTTATGAAAACACTAATACATTATCAGACACATAATAAGTCATCAGAAATTGCTTATGTTTTACTTTTATTTTTTCCTAAAAGTATTTACTAAAATAAGATGGAGTGGTGATTTCAAAGCTAAATTCAGCAAGGCTGGCCATGAGGTTTCCAGGGTAAAAAGTTTCTCTAGGTGAAAAGGTTACTGTGGAATGTGGGCAGCTCCAGCGTCAGTATCTGGATCAGAAAACTAAACTGAAAATCTGTAAAACTGTGTAAAACTAAACTGTGCTGATGAGATCTGTAAATGGATAAATCGAGGCAGGCAGAGCATGCCTTCTCACAATGGAAGAAGCCACCACTCAGGTCTAGCAGTCTGTTGCCATGCACAAAAGTGGGACCACTATTACAAACCACTGATTTTTAACAGAAGCTAGATGTCTGGAATTTTAACTGAAGTCCACAAATATTTAAGTGCCAGTAATTATTTTGACATTTTAAAACAATTTTAGGATCAACACTGTGTCAAACAAACCACACGTGTGTGTAGGATTTGGCCCAAAGACCGCCAGTGTGCAACCTCTAGAAAATGCTAAATTATAAAGATTGGAATAAATCTATGGTATACCAAGATTACTTATTCCTCTAAAGTTAGATAGATATTATATATAATGTATGTTATTTAATACATATTATAGAATTATTATTAATAATTGTGTGAATATATATATAATGACATACAAAATCTGTTTGTAAGGTTAAATAGCATTACATAGCTGATAACTGGCAAAGCCAGACCTAGAAAAGTAAAGCTCTCGAAATCTTAACTCCAGGAGAATGTAGCCACTCAACTAAACTGCCTCTCAACCTCATCATCCCTGTCTAGCCATTAGTGTAGAATGCAAATACAACAGTGATATATTAAACAAGCAGTCACATACCTTTCTGTCTTTGTGCCACTGCTGATGCTCTAAAACTATGTTCTTAATATTGTCAAAAAAATCATCCTTTATCAAGCTGAGGGCTTTGTCTGGATTGGATTTATCACCTGAAATTATATGTTTCATGTTCTGATAATGATCATGAACATTCAGCATTTCCTAAAAGTGAAAAGATGAATCTTTCAGTTCAATTTTTGAGGAGAAACTTAAAGGCAAAACCAACACAAAATAAAATGACACTCCCAAGTGACTAAGTTGATAAAGAATAATAAGCTACAGTATATTGAAAACAATATAATCATACAACCCAAATAGTACAACTTTATTAATGGTCTCCACAGAGATCCACTAATCTTCACAAACCTCAAAGCCTCTGTGCCTGTCCCCATAAGCTCCATCATTACTTCACTAGTAAGATCCACGATTAAAAGAAATAGAAGGCAATTTTTGACAACATTTGAGGCATCACTTAGACCTTCTTCCCCAGAAACCTCCAGCCAGTTGGGCAGGTCTATGGGGTAAGGGAAAGACAGCACATTACAGGTAGACTTCAGAAATCAGATAAAGCCAGTATTGAGACTTGGCTCAAAGAGCAGCAGAGAACGACTGACACTCCCATCACAGATGACCACTGCAACACCCGAGTCATCCCCAAGTTAGGCTACTCAATTCATTTCCAGTAGGTTTTGATGGCATTGACAGGGATCTGTTCAAACAATCACGAGCTGCTGGGCAGTGCTGAGTGCTCACTCATGCAGGACCTTCAAAGGAGAACACTGTCCAGACATGGGGAGCCCCTAACTTTGTACAGCTTGCAGTGTGCTGAATTCCATTATTTTACTACATGCAATAAAATACAGAGGAAAGACCACTAGCTGGATCCGGTTTTGAGGCTGAGTTCTGTCATTTGCTAGACTGTGACCTTGAGCAAATCCCTCAATCTGAGAATCACATTCCACATTTGTACAAAATTAAGTGATGCCATCTAGCCCACTGTAAACTATATTAAGTGAGCTTATACAAGTGGGAATGTTCTATAAAATGTAAAGCAACATACAAAGTTAAAGGATTAAGAAATAAAAGAAAGTACATGCACTTTGGAGCCTTATAGGCTTGGACATTCAAATCCAGTGTCTGTACCTTACTGTACCCTACTTTATGCAAATTACTTACTTTCTCTGAACCTCAGTTTCCTTGTTTTTGAAATCAGGAAAATACCACCTCCTTTGCAGGGTTACTATGATCATTAGCGGGATAACAGACATAAAACACCCAACAGTTCCTGGCACGTGCTGAACACACAACACATGATAGCCACTACTGTATTATAATTGTAGAAGTAAAGAAACAAAGAAATGACTGGCTTAAGGTCCTATTTAAGTAATAGAGTTATAATTCAAAATCAAAAGTTTATTTTTCCCCATATACTTTTTTTTTTTAATTCCAGTATAGTAAACAGTGTTATATTAGTTTTAGGTATACAACACCGTGACTCAACAAAAATCAGAAGTTCTGATTCAATATCCTAGTCTCTTCATTTTATTATGCATCCTTAACCACAAAGCTAGAACTAATGAGTAGCTGAATCATGACCCAAATTCAGGTCTGCTGACATGTAGGCTTAATAGCATTTGCAGGCAGGAGAAGCAACGTAGGGAAGTATTAAATGTAAGGATTATTATGAGAACAGGTGAAAGACTGCACACGGACAGGGTGAACAGAGTCAACAGAGGGAAAAGGCTCTTAAAGCAGGTCTGTGGTAAGTGAAAGACCCTACAAAAAATCACGATGACTTCACATAGAAGCTTCTAGGAATAGGCATTCCATAGCTTGGCCCTTTGGACCCTTCTCCCTGATCACCCTAAAAGGATATGCCTTTGTTCACCCCAGCTCTGTTCTCTAAAATCTGTCAGGGGCACCTGGGTGGCTCAGTCGGTTAAGCATCCAATTCTTGATTTCAGCTCAGGTCATGTTCTCATGGTCATGAGATCGAGCCCCACATCGGGCTCCATGCTGAGTGTGGCACTGGCTTGGGATTCTCTCCTTCCCTCTCTCTCTGCCCTTACCCTGCTCGTTCTCTCTCTCAAAATAAAAATTAACTTAAAAACATAAAATATAAAATCTTCCATACCTGTTTGCTGACACAGACAATATTTTCAAACAAAGGAACCTGTATTTCAACACTTTCAGAACCTTTAATTCTTAAAAGAACGTAAAATCAAAAACCATGTTTAAGAAGGTATGTTGACAAAAAATTAACTTTCTACCACCATATCAGTCCACAACCAAAAATGGGTTTTGTTTCAACCTCAGGGCAGTGCTATTCCATGCATGTAAAATTCTGAGAGTCTCACTACTTATTCATGTGAAAGATGATTTTTCTCAATACTGACAACTCAAATAAAATACCAAAACACATTAGATGGTAAAGCTGCTTTAAGACTATGCCTCTTATCCATAAATCTTGATTTCATATTTTTGTTTTATCAGAACAGCTTTATTGTTTTCAGTGGCTTTTAAAATAAGCATTATAAAAAGCAACTTAAGAAATAAATACATAGTGTTAAAAAATAAAAATTAAGTCACTTTAAATTCTTGTTTTATGACCTATTTAAAATCAAACATAAATGGTGGCTTCAGTATTTGAATCTAAACATCCCAAGTCCAAGGGCAGTCTTCTATATTTTTTGCTTCTCACAGAGTTTCAAGATTTATTCCATAAATTTTCATATATTTAGAGTGTATTACATCTGATACTTTAGAGAAATAAGCATTCTATGATTGGTTAAAATCATTAGAAAAAATTTCAGTATCCCTAGATGAAGGTGTAACTTCTGTATATAGTTAACAATAAAACATTTTTTTTTTTAATTTCAAGAGCATAAAAAACAAATTTACCTCTAACACATCAGAAGTGATAAGTTTCATTACACGATCATTTGGGTCCTTAAATTCTTCTGTAACTTCAGCTCGTTGAATTTTCTTCTTCATTCTATATGATAGCTGTGTGATAATGAATGTCTTTTAAAGGACATTTTTTTAGATAATCCATTTTCCAAAGACTATCAGACTTTTAAAATAACCTTTAAGGGGCACCTGGGTGGTTCAGTCGGTTAAGCATCCAACTTCAGCTCAGGTCATGATCTCACAGGTCATGAGTTTGAGCCCCAAACCAGGTGAGCTTGAGCCCCACTTCAGGGGAGCTTGAGCCCAATTTGGCCAGGCTGACAGTATGGAGCCTGTGTGGGATTCTTTCTCTCTCCCTCTCTCTCTGCCCCTCATTCACTTGTGCCCTCTTTGATAGACAGATAGATAGATAGATAGATAAAATAAAGTATTTAAAAAAATAATAAAATAAAATAGCCTTTAAGATGTCATGCCACATGATTATAAATTCAAATGATAGAGAAGTTACATGATTGGCCAGCTGATGTCAGATCCAGAATTAGGACCTGGTGCTCTTTTAATCTAATATCTCAAGTGTCATAAGACTGAAGAAACATATTTTATTAGTGGACATTTCAGTTCTTCACCAACTGACTTTAAAATTCCTTGGTCTTCTTTCAGTAACCTCTCTGATCTGAATAAAGGAATAAACAAATGGCAAATGCCAAATCTCATTTCCTATTCTAACAATTTGCTTAACAGATGGCATCTAGAAACACACTGTATTTAAAAGCAGAGACTAAATTTTTGTTTGCAAAAAAAAGTAATCAGAAAGCATTTTCTCCTATTTTCTCCTACTGTTCTAATTGTATTGGAAATTATATAATATTCTTTCTACTTTATGGAGACTGAGGTACTTTATGAACAATGAAGTATAATTTCTCATTTTGAAAAACAATCTATTTTAGATAACATACCAATTTGGGCATTGCTGTAAAGTGAAATGCTTTGTCTAGTCGCAGTTTCCTAAAGATATAAGCTGCATCAAAATGTTGTGCATTTATCAAATCTTGCTGAAATTTTAAGACTTCATCCCAATCTTTCAGGGCAACTCTAATCTACAAACAAGAGAGTAAAAAAGTTACTAAAGGTATATCTTTTTCATTAATGTATTTTAATTTTGAAACATTGGCATTCCTGTTTAAATCAGTTTGTTGTAAAAATATTGTACCTGTTTCCTATTTCTGCTGAGGGAAAACAACAAGTATTACCTTTTGTTTTGGTTGACACAGCTGGGTGTTATATAATCCATATAGCAGATACAAAGCACCAACTCTGATCTGGAAGGTGTAGGGCGGTAAAAAATATTGCCAAGCCAAAGCTAATGCTTCTTTTGTGAACATGTTCTTTTCTAAATTTCTCATTCTACCACTAGAAAACAAAGAGAAAATATATTATGACTCTAAGTAAACCAGTAATGAACACGAATTAGAAGACGTATATTCTAGCAGCTACTAGAAACTGGATGGGCATTCCACATCTGATCCTTTCACAATCCAAGCACAAAAACTTACTTTTCTGCTGTGCTTCTTACACTGAGGAATAGGCATGCACTCGGTAAACAGGATGCATCTTCCTAAGGCATCAACTTTACTTGCTGAATAGGGGAGCAAAGGGGGAGGGGCTACAAATTATTCCTGGTTAAGAATTTAAAACATTTTTAAAAATTAAAATAACCATGGTTATATTACAGAATAAAATACAAAAGTTATATGCCTTCTAATATACAACGGAGATTTTCCCCAATACTCTCAGGGATATACTCTACACCTCATTAGTCCTTGAGACACCTAGGTGAAAAAGTTAAAGAACCACAATACAACATAACCCACACCCTCCTCCCAATTCTGCAGGACAAAGCTCACCAAAGTAAAGAAGGAGCAGGGTAGAAAAGCAGACTTCACTATACTCCCAAAGCCTGGGATCTTCAAATAATGAATACACTAAAAGAATGCAAAATACTTACTGTAGTATTAGCAACCAAAGCAACTGCTAAAGAAACATCACCACTACTCAAGTAGTGTCTACTTTTTTTCTCATTTTACTTTTTCCTCCTTAGCTAAATATATGGAGGTAACCCCCGCAATATTTTCCAATATCTGCTTTACCACCTACTAGCTGTGTGACCACGGAGATTACTTAACCTCATTAAGCCTCAATTTCCCCTTCCATAAAACAAGGATAATTATGTACCTGCTTTTCAAAGTTGTTCTACGGATTAAATACATTAAGCTATAAATGTATTACATTTAGTAGCCATTAAAAAAATTAGTTCCTTTCATTAACTGTACAACAAATAGCTCTCTATCCTCCATCCCCCGCAATGTACAAACTACACAGGTAATTATTACATTGAAACAAAGAGAACTTTTACTTCTGATTCAGGAAAACACAGTCTTAATCACAAGAATTCATTCAGCCAATCATTTAGCTTTTTCAATATTGTGTGTGTTATGCTAATGAATATCAAACTTATCCAGTCACTGTCCTCACAGAGCTCTGTCTAATGGAAGGAAAACTATAAAGCAATAATAATAATAATAAATAAATATTTACAGGGCAATGAAGGGTACCCTTAACACGTATTAGCTCATTTAACACTCATGACTGCAATAAGAGGTATTCCAGTCTCCATGCTATGGATATGGAAGTTCAGGCAAGTAATTTGCCCGAAGTCAGAGTTACTCTTTGGGCTGTGATTCAAATTCAGGCAGTCCCGCTCTGTAATCTGTTTGCTCTTAACCGCTATACTCCACCACCTTTTGAACTACACGCTGAAAATAACCTGTGCTAAGTCGAGACATAAAAGAAGCATAATGCTCTGGGGAAAAACCCAGTATGAACGCCTGACTTACTCTAGAAGGGCAAAGGAAGGCTTCCCTGAAACACTGTTCATTTGAGATTAATCTGAGTTTAGAAAAAGGTGGTCTGGCAGAAGGAACTGGGGGGAAAGCTCCAGGCCCAGTAAAGCCTGAAGAGGACCACAGGCGGCCTGGAGCAAGACAAACCACTGGAGTGGTAAGCAGGGGAAGGACAGGATCGGACTGCCACTCTAGAAAGACAACTGTGGTTGTATGAAAAACGAATTCAGTCGTGCAGCGTTCTGTCTTTGCTTGGGTGTTTGTTTTGTTTTTAAACAAGGGGCTTTAGGAGAACAAGGCTGGAGGAGGGCAAATGGTGGGTGACCTGGGCCAGGGTGAGGCAGAGGAGATGGAGAAGACGGTTTAGAAGGGTGGCCAGGCAGAAATACATACTCGGCGGGAGGCCGCAAAAGGACGCAGACGAAGCCAATGAAACTGCCCAGGAAGAAGGCCCGGGAGAGCTGGGGGCAGCGTGCAGGGGCTGCAGCCTTCCTCCGCCCTTCCCAGGAGCAGCAGCGCTTTGGGGAAGAAAAAAGCTTCCTACTCCGCCTCTGAGCAGGGAGTGATGCAAGGGTAGCGGACTAGAAACACCCACCAGAAGATGGTCCCGAACTTCATGCTCCTCCAGAGCTCCGTGAAGTCCTCGAAGCGCACGCTATCGGTCTCCTGGAAGCGGCTGAGCAGCGCCTCGCAGTCAGTCTGCAGGCCTGCAGGAGTCCCCATGCCTGCAAAAGCCCCTAGACCACGCGCGGACCAGCCGGCAGCTGTCGCCCAGGAAACCGAAGCCGGACGTCCCGCCCCTGTGCATGACGTACTTGCCTTATCCGGCCCCTTTAGCTCCGCCTCTAGCTGGACTGGTGCGAATTGTGGGTTTTGCTTCTTGCGCATGAGTGGATGTGTGCCCGTACCTGCCCTGATCTGCTTAAAGATAGAGGGCTAAGGTCAGTTCTCTCAATTTCATTGAAGAAGTTTCTATCTCAGGAGTCGTGTGAGCCCAAGCAGGATTTTAGGTCTGCATTAGTCTAGCTTATGTAAATTGGCTTTACCCTTACTTTCCTTTAAAGTGACCCTGGGGGCGCCTGGGTGGCTCACTTAAGCCCCTGACTTCGTTCAGGTCATAATCTCAGGGGTTTGTGAGTTCGAGCCCCTCATCCTGCTCTGTGCTAACAGCTCAGAACCTGGAGCCTGCTTGAGATTCTGTGTCTCCCTCTCTCCCTGCCCTTCTCCCGCTGCCACTTTGTCTTTATATCAAAAATAAACATTAAAGTGATCCTGGAGTCACAGAAGTCAACTTTTATAGTTCGGCAAGAACAGGTCCCGTCTTCCACCCAATTCTTCGTGGAAACAGGATCTAAAGAAGACCTTTTACTAGGAAGTGAACTCCACTTATTCTCTCATAGTTTACAACCACATAGTATAGTGTTCAATGTGTGTCTCTCGTTGTAACCATTGCAGTCTTCTGCAACCACAAATTGAGAAACTTGTGAACATCACCCCACAGCCGCTCACACCCCTATGTTCATAATAATCTGGCCTAGTACTTGGCAGAAAGTACGTATTTATCGATTATTTGGCTTAATTGGCACTCTGTGTATGCTCCACCTCTTACTCCCTGGAGCTAGATATGGAGTAGTATGCTGGACTTCTCACCATTTTCAGATTGCAGGGCATGCTATTTTTATTCTTTAGGAGTGGTATGCCAATATAATGGAAAGCATTAGACCATCTGTAGATGGAGGTTCAACTCACTTAACTTTCCTGATCATTGATCTTTTTTAAAAAATTTATGTAATATTTATGTATACAGAAAACCTTATGTAACATGTCTAAGATAAGCATAACAATGAAGTGAACATTTGTGTACCTTCTACCTGTGGAGGAACAGGAACAGGAACAAGTCTGTCACATTCATCTGTGAACTCCTCCCCTAATTTATTCCTCTGCCTTTACCACTACCATGGTAACAACTACCTTGTTTTGCTTCTCATTCTTTTGCAACCGACTTCAGCTGAGGTCATGATCTCATAGTTTGTGGGTTCAAGCCCCTTGTTGGGTTCTGTACTGACAGCTCAGGGCCTGGAGCCTGCTTCAGATTCTGTCTCCTTCTCTCTCTCTCTGCTCCTACCGCACTTGTGCTCCTTCTCAAAAATAAATAAATATTTAAAAGTTATTCCTTGTTTATCTTAAATACAGTTTAACTGTATTTTAAAGGACGTCCTTTATTTTTCTTTGTCAAATATGGCAATTCTACTTACACATTACAGCAGTATATATATGTGTATATATATATATGTATATATATACATATATACACATATACACACGTATATATGTATATATATGTAGAAATGTTGGATGATAATGGGTGCAAGTGTAAAACTTTAAAAGATAACGTCAAATTGTTTTTCTAGAGTGGTTGAACGGATTGTCACTTCAATATCTGTGTATGGCAGTTCCAAATTCAGCCATATCATCTCAGAAACTTGATACCTAATTGTGCTGTTAACATTCATTTCTGTGATTATTAATGGTTGTGCATCTTCTTAAATTCTAATCTTCTTCCTGTTCCCTCTACTATGAAATGCCTGTTCATATGTTTTGTCCATGTTTCAATTGGGTTGTTTGCCTTTTTCATACTGATCTGTAGGATCACCTTATATATTCTGGATCTTAAACTGGTGTTTGTTATATGTATTATAAATATCTTTCCCCAGTCTGACTTATTTTTGTTTACTATCTTTATGGTGATATTTGATACACAGAAATTCTTATTTTTACTGTAGTCAATTTTTAAATCTTTTCCAATAAGGACTTTTGTCGATACATATGTTCTCTATATTTCATTATAGGGAATACCAATAGTGTAACTTAATAGACCTTAAATGCTCAGTGGCTTAACATAAATGAAATTTATTTTTCTTTCCCATTAAATTCAATTAATGGCAAGTTGGGATGGGAAGGGTTCTGCACCAAGAAGTCATCCAGGGACCCAGACTAATGAAGCCTCTGCTGTCTTCAGTCATTGGTTTTCAAGAGCACGCTGAGCCCTGACATCTAGTCTGTAGACAGGGAAAGAAAGAGGATGTGAAAGACTGCATGAGAGACTTTATGGGCCATGCCTGGAAGTGGTACACCCTCAAAGGTGGTCTGCTGACCTCTGCTGGTCTACAAACTATTACCTCTCCATCACTCTTTAGTACAGAAATTAAGAATAAGTATTTGCAAACGCTTACTAGCAATCTGGCAAAGTAATTTTATGTCTGTTAAATCTAATAATAAAAAGTAGGACTGCATACGACATGACTTTTTAAATCTCAGTCTTCTGGTAATTTATTTCTTTTTTCCATTTACAAAAGCACTGGTCCACAATTGGAGAGAAATTGTCCATTACCACAGATAGTTTGAGAAGCACTGGGGTACACCATTTCAGTCCATATCCCGTTGGCCAAAAGTTAGTCACATGGGCCCTCCCAGAGGCAAAGAGACCTGAGAAATGTTGTCCCTAACTGGGCAAACTCTTCCTCACAACTCCAATCTGTGGAAGAGGTACTTAATCTTTGTCGAACTGCCAACATTGCTGCCACAATTTTCTATCAAAAGTCTTAAAGTATTGCCTTTCACTGTTAATTCACTGTATCCATCTAAAAATGATTTCTAGGGTGCCTGGGTGGCTCAGTCGGTTAAGCGGCCGACTTCAGCTCAGGTCATGATCTCGCAGTTTGTGAGTTCTAGCCCCGCGTCGGGCTCTGTGCTGACAGCTCATAGCCTGGAGCCTGCTTCAGATTCTGTGTCTCCCTCTCTCTGACCCTCCCCTGTTCATGCTCTGTCTCTTCCTGTCTCAAAAATAAATAAACGTTAAAAAATAAAAATAAAAATGATTTCTATGTATGGTATGGGTTAAGGATCCAATTTCACTTTTTTTTGCATATATATATAAATATATATATATGCATGTATAGGGGCGCCTGGGTGGCGCAGTCGGTTAAGCGTCCGACTTCAGCCAGGTCACGATCTCGCGCTCTGTGAGTTCGAGCCCCGCGTCAGGCTCTGGGCTGATGGCTCGGAGCCTGGAGCCTGTTTCCGATTCTGTGTCTCCCTCTCTCTCTGCCCCTCCCCCGTTCATGCTCTGTCTCTCTCTGTCCCAAAAATAATAAACGTTAAAAAAAAAAAAATTTAAAAAGTCACTTCTGTCACATACTAAGTGTGCAGGGCTAACTGAAGCCAATACACAATTGTGTGGCTCTGTACCTGTTGTTACGATGCCAGAATATTTACATTACTGTTAGTATATATAATTTATTGCAGCAATTCTGAATACCTGTTGCTCCCCCTTTCCCATGGGGCTTGCTGTTTTTGTGGTTTCTTTCTTTATTTGTTTACTTACCTGATTAGACTATTTTAGTGAAGTCCATTTCCCTCTTAAGGCCACTTAAGAGCCTAAGTAGCTCTTCAGAGGGTACAGCCCTGGCTATGCACACACTTGCCTGGGATCACAGTGGTTTTACCAAGGCTTTCTTTGGCTGTCTCTTTTCCAGAGCTCTCTGTTAAAGAGCCTGACTCTGTTGGTATCACACCCAGCTATTAGGCTACCCCAATTGCCTATTGATTGCTCCACTGTTTTTGAGTGTGCTGAGGCATGAATTGCTCCAGAGTCTAATCCAATCACATTTAGGCTCCTTTAGAGGTAGTCTTTGAGGTTTGTTCTGATCCCAAGAGGGCTCCTCTTAGTTGTCTCTTTCCCTGGATTTCTCTGGTAAACTAGTTAGCCTGCAGTTTAACTTGTTGCTGCCATGGAGCTACCAGCCTCCTCTTAATTATTTACCAAAATAATTACCAAAATATCCGTTGTTTTCAAGACACCTTTGAGTTTGAATTTTCTCACACTCTTCCAAATAAAGCCCTTTCTTTTGGGAGAGCTTCTGAGTTCTCCATTCTAATGGATTTTCTCTCCCCCTGGGCAAAATCTCTGAGACACTGCTGTGGAGCTGAGGATGGGGACAATGGCCCACTTCTCTCAGAATGATACCTCTGCTTTAGGAGCAGGGCTCTGGGAGGAGGCAGTTTCTATTCTTCTCAGGCTGCTTCTGCTGGCATGGAACTTCCCAGTTTACATGTGAGCTGGGGTGAAAGTGATTGGGATCACAGCACTTTTGGACTGCTGCACCTGGGATAGAGCCTCTGTCCAATGAATGGTGCCTGAAAGGAAAGGGGTTCGCAATCTCCCCAATCTCTAGGCCATACTTACCTGAAATTTAGCTTTTGCAACATGATTCTAAAGATGAGAAATGCTAGCAGCCTGGCCCTCCCAGAGAGATGACATAGCCCTTTACTGGGATCTAGCAAAAGAGGGAGCCCCTTAGAGGGAGGTGAGCTTCTGTCATAGTGAGCAGGATGGGAGAGGCAGCAGATCCCGTTTCAAGGGTCACTAACTCCTGATGTTCTTAACAAGATTTAGTATATTTTCTTGAATAAAAATTTCTTCATCTGCTGTATTCTCTTCAATTTCAAGAAACTTTAAATGGTATTTAAAAAAAATTCTCGCCAGTTGTACTTTCACTGGAGAGCAAGTCCACAGAGCTCCTATTACTGCCATTTTCCTGGAGATGGATTTAAAGGCATAACTCCCCCATCCAATGACTGATCAGTGTAGGGATGAAAAGGCTCTGGCCCTCTCTGTGACTTGGGACAACTCTCAAGGACTATCCCAGGGCCAGAGCTCCCATATGGCTGCTGAAGATCTTCGTTGGGACTGCATCTCAACTCAGGTTCTTCCTCTACCCCCTTCTGCGTTTTCGTTTCCTTGTGTTGTTCCTTAAAGCACTCCCTAAGACATGACCTGTGATGTCCATCTGAGTCCACTTCCTAGGGAACCCAATGGCAGAGACTTGGGTACCATTATACTACTCTCTTTACTTTTGTACATGTTAAAAGTCTTGTACATGTTCATAGTGAAGATGTAAGGAAAGAAAAGAACTGAATCAGACTGGATGTGGTGGATAAGATTGTAAGTGACAAATGACCTCTGGGGTTCTGGTTTGGGAGACTGTGTGGTGCCATTCACTGAGCAGGGAACACAGGATGGGAGCTATTTGGAGAACATATGATGAACCATTTGGAGCACAGTTAGTATTTCAGAGGCCGAATTTGAGGTTCTTGTGGGGAGCAGTATAGTCTGGATTCAGATTATCAAGCTACAAACAATTCATGAAAAGGAAAGGTAATGGTGACTTAGAACATCTTAAATGGCCAAAACATTCTGTTTAGCTTCCAGTTGTGTTTTTCCCAATTACAGTTGAATGTGAGTAGCTCATAGAATGGGAATTAACCACGCTCTTGATGGCAGGCACTACATTCTAGAATATTTGAATCACCAACAGGTCTTATAGTAACAATTGTCCGAGTCTGTTCATGCTGCTGTAACAAATACCATAAGCTGGGTAGCTTATAAACAACAAACATCTACTTACTCTTTACAGTTCTGGAGGCTGGCGAGAACCCTGTTCCAGTTGCAGACTGCTGATTTCTCATTGAATCCTCACACAGCCAAAGGGGAAAAAGAGCTCTCTGGAGCCTCTCTTGTAGGAGCATGAATCCCTTTCAGGGTCTACCCTCATGACCTAATCACTGCCCAAAGGCCCTACCTCCTAATACTATCATCTTGGAGGTTAGGTTTCAGCATATGAATTTGAGAGGAAACAAACAGTTGGAACATAGCAAACACCTTGGACTCACTCAGCCCTCGGTTGTTGTTCACTGAATGAATGGATTTCACTGCAAGGACTAGAAAACAGTCTTGTTTTCCCCATTCTGTTTCTCTGATCATAATTCTTCTCTGGTTCCCACATCATAGGAGATCCTCTCCCACCTTTAATCATATGTGAGTTGTCTTTGTGCAAACAGAGTGGAAGTTTTTTTGTTTTTTTTTTTTTAACATTTATTTATTTTTGAGACAGAGAGAGAGCATGAACAGGGGAGGGTCAGAGAAAGAGGGAGACACAGAATCTGAAACAGGCTCCAGGCTCTGAGCTGTCAGCACAGAGCCCGACGCGGGGCTCGAACCCACGGACCGCGAGAACATGACCTGAGCCGAAGTCGGACGCTTAACCGACTGAGCCACCCAGGCGCCCCCAGAGTGGAAGTTTTTAAGGAACAAATTATCAATCCGATGGAATCATGCTCCAAAGGAATTAAGAATTTTTGTAGGGGAGATGAGACATGCATGAATGATCAAGGAAGATTAAAAAAAAAAAACCAAAAACACATAGAGTATCATGTCATCTGTGAAGAGTGCAAGTTTGACCTCCTCCTAGCCGATTTGGATGCCTTTTATTCCTCTATGTTGTCTGATTGCAGAAGCTAAGACTTCCAATACTATGTTGAATAACACTGGCAAGAGTGAACATCCCTGTCTTGTTCCTGACCTTAGCGGGAAAGCTCTCAGTTTTTCCCCATTGAGGATGATATTAGCGTTGGGTCGTTCATATATGGCTTTTATGATCTCGAGATCTGATCCTTCTATCCCTACTTTCTTGAGGGTTTTTATCAAGAAAGGATGCTGTATTTTATCAAATGCTTTCTCTGCATCTATTGAGAGGATCATACGGTTCTTGTCCTTTCTTTTATTGATGTGATGAATCACATTAATTGTTTTGCAGATATTAAACCAGCCCTGCATCCCGGGTGTAAATCCCACTTGGTTGTGGTGGATAATTTTTTTAATGTATTGGTGGAGCCGGTTGGCTAATATCTTGTTGAGGATTTTTGCATCCATGTTCAACAGGGAAATTGGTCTATAGTTCACCAAAATACCGCTAGAACTGATTCATGAATTCAGCAAAGTTGCAGGATTTAAAATCAATGCACAGAAATCAGTTGCATTCCTACTCACCAACAATGAAGCAACAGAATGAGAAATCAAGGAATTTATCCCATTTACAACTGCACCAAAACCTATAAAATACCTAGGAATAAATCTAACCAAAGAGGTGAAAAATCTATACACTGAAAACTATAGAAAGCTTATGAAAGAAACTGAAGACACAAAAAAAATGGGAAAAGATTCCATGCTCCTGGATAGGAAGAACAAATATTGTTAATATGTCAATACTACCCAAAGCAATCTACATATTCAGTGCAATACCTACCAGAATAACAACAGCATTCTTCACAGAGCTAGAACAAATAATCCTAAAATTTGTATGGAACCAGAAAAGACCCCGAATAGCCAAAGCAATCTTGAAAAAGAAAACCAAAGCAGGAGGCATCACAATCCCAGACTTCAAACTATACTACAAAGCTGTAATCATCAAGACGGTATGGTACTGGCACAAGAACAGACACTGAGATCAATGGAACAGAATAAAGAACCCAGAAATGGACCCACAAACGTATGGCCAACTAATCTTTGACAAAGCAGGAAAGAATATCCAATGGAATAAAGACAGTCTCTTTAGCAAGTGGTGCTGGGAAAACTGGACAGCGGCATGCAGAAAAATGAACCTGGACCACTTTCTTACACCATGCACAAAAATAAACTCAAAATGGGTGAGAGACCTAAACATAAGACAGGAAGCCATCAAAATCCTCAAGGAGAAAGCAGACAAAAACTTCTTTGATCTTGGCCGCAGCAACTTCTTACTCAACACGTCTCCAGAGGCAAGGGAAACAAAAGCAAAAATGAACTACTGGGACCTCATCAAAATAAAAAGCTTCTGCACAGCAAAGGAAACAATCAGCAAAACTAAAAGGCAACCGACAGAACGGGAGAAGATATTTGCAAATGACATATCAGATAAAGGGTTAGGATCCAAAATTAATAAAGAACTTACCAAACTCAACATCCAAAAAAACAAATAATCCAGTGAAGAAATGGGCAAAAGACATGAATAGACACTTCTCCAAAGAGGACATCCAGATGGCCAACCGACACATGAAAAAATGCTCAACATCACTCATCATCAGGGAAATACAAATCAAAACCATATTGAGATACCACCTCACACCTGTCAGAACGGCTAACATTAACAACTCAGGCAACAACAGATGTTGGCAAGGATGCAGAGAAAGAGGATCTCTTTTGCATTGTTGGTAGGAATGCAAGCTGGTGCAGCCACTTTGGAACACAGTATGGAGGTTCCTCAAAAAAGTAAAAATAGAACTACCCTACCACCCATCAACTGCACTACTAGGTAGTTATCCAAAGGATACAGGTGTGCTGTTTCGAAGGGACACATGCACCCCAACATTTACAGCAGCACTATCAACAATAGCCAAAGTATGGAAAGAGTCCAAATGTCCATTGATGGATGAATGGGTAAAGAAGATGTGGTATACACATATACAATGGAGTATTACTCAGCAAATAAGAAGAATGAAATCTTGCCATTTGCAACTATGTGGATGGAACTGGAGGGTATTATGGTAAGCGAAATTAGCCAGTCAGAGAAAGACAAATATCATATGACTTCACTCGTAAGAGGACTTTAAGATACAAAACAGATGAACATAAGGGAAGGGAAACAAAAATAATATAAAAACAGGGAGAGGGACAAAACATAAGAGACTCTTAAATATGGAGAACAAACAGAGGGTTACCGGAGGGGTTGTGGGAGGGGGGATGGGATAAATGGGAAAGGGGCATTAAGGAACCTACTCCTGAAATCATTGTTGCACTAGATGCTAACTAATTTGAATGTAAATTAAAAAAAATAAAATTAAAACAAAAGAAAAAAACCACACATACAACAAGAAGTAAAGTAAGAAAGCTAAAGGTGTAGTGCCATGTAAGTTCACAGGGGTGGCAAATATTTGCAGCTGAATCTGCCTGGGAAGAGGCATAGCACCCACCCAAGCTGTGCTAGCCCCTCTGATTTGTACTGTTAATACTTCACTTTGGTTTTGCTTTCAATATTCTACCAGCAGACTGCAAAATCAGGACACAGCTTATAATGGCTCACCCGACAGCTGTTCAGTGCTCCTAGTAAAGAGTTTGTCATCGCTGTGTATATGACACATAGTTGTGTGTAGAACATTAAAAACAATTTGTTTCAAAGAGCAAAAAATATAAACAAGAAATACTGAAAAGGACCTTAATGTTTTTCTTAATGTTTTAATGTTTCAAAGATCTCTAAAAAAACAGATTTGACTTAACAGAGTCCTAGTCTACTTGTGAGGCTAATTATATGATGTTTCTGAACTTTTTAAAATGCATTGCCCTTGGTGAGAAACATTACAGGCAGCCACTTCACCCCCCCTCCCCCAGCCTGCTCCCCTCTGTGGAGAATCACCAGTTTATGGTTATTAAGCATCCATAGGACCAAAAGACTTGAGCACCCTCTTTAAATAGCACCTCTCTAATTGAACACAAACACACAAGATACTAAGGCTACAGATCAGTTTTTATTAGTAAAAAAAACATTTAAAACACCTCCCCCACTTTTTAAAAATGGACTCTTACTTTCTTAAATATTGTTTGAAAAACCATAAACAATGAATTATCCTGAAGGAAACAATTTAAAATAAAATGTAAAATGTTGACAACCCCGGATATGCATGGATGAGGTTATTTTAAACAATACCTTTCTTTGTACTTTACTACAAACTGATCAACCTAAACATACGAATTACAGGAGATTAAATTCAATGCCCCAAGCCTTCCCATATTCCATAAACTCACCTCCCTTCTGTCCAACAAGATTATCTTCTTCCAAAGGAGTCTTAATATCTGGCATTGGTAGGGTGCTGGCACACAGTATTCAAAAAACAAACAAGCAAAAAGCAAAACAAAAACAAAAAACAAACAAAAAACCACCTGGGGCAGGTAAAGTTTCAATTTACATTACCAGGGATATCTCAAAGCGCTTTATTTAAAACGAACTAAGTCTTTGAGTGCCTCATGGGGAATATAGTTAAACAATCAAGAGTCCTCCATTTTTGACCAGATTAGTAGAGGATTAATATTTTAAAACCTTTTTAAATAGTTAAGCAATCCCATCTGTTAGGAGACCTCAGATATGTTTCTATTCCACAAAACACAGTTTCATACCCCAAAACATTTGGGAATTCCGCAGACAGCTCTACAGCGACACATGAGACTCCTTCCCTGAACCTCCTAACAGTCCTATACCCCACCCCACCCCATCCCCCACCAAAAAATCGGGAAAGCGCCAGGCATCAGAATTGGACAAGTCACGGAAGACAAAGAGCAGCGCTGACCCCTCGAGAACCCGCCCCACCCCGCGCCGCAGCAGGCCGGGTGGGGCCGAGCCTCCCACGTGAGATCTTACACGTAGGCCCGGGCTGGGAGCACCCGCCCCACGGAGCGGACCGGGCCTGGGGCGGAGGGCGGGGGCCGGGGCTGCTGTGCTGCGCCCGAGCACGTACCGGGGCGTGGCCTGCAGCGCGGCGGGCGGGGTTTGGGGAAGTTTCTCCCGACGGCTTGTGTTTCGCATCCTCATCATGTAGTACCAGCGGCACCATGGACATTAGGGGTGGTCGGTCCCCTCCGCATCCTTTTTATTTTCCCCGCTGAGGGGGCTGTCTGATCACTGCTGCTCTCAGGCACCTGTCTTTCCCCTCCGTCCCGGGATGGATCCGAGACAAGGGAATAAAGGAAATTAAATAGTACGAGGAGATCGGGTGTCTGGGCAGCGTCTTGGATAAAACCGTCCACTACAGGTAAGAAAATTATGTCCAAACCTCTGAAAGGTGTGAACACAAAAAAGCTCCAGAAGGTATTGATAGGAGGGTTTGTGGTAAGACGTAGCTTAATATTACAGGGAGACTATTTTGTATCAAATTCTACAGATCAAACAACGATCTGTAAAACGATCTGGGACAACAGGTTCAGCGCTATTTTAAGGGATGAAATACGAGTAAAGTGGTTAGCGGCAGACCTAAAAAACACCTGAGTAAGATTTTTTTTCTTTACACTGTTGTTGGTTTCAGTTGGCAACATGTTTGCAAAGGTTTTATTTAACCAAAAGCCCATTGTTAAAAAAAAAGATTACCTATTCTTTGCAACTTATTTTTGACGTTGCTACATTAGAAATCTGAACTTCTAGAATCTAAATGTTTAAAGTTCTGCACAGCCAGTAACTTTAAGGGCACTTCTCTGTTTTAAAGGTTGTAGGGGAAAACTGCTATTTGGAAAGGTAGTTGCAAAGTTATACAAACTTAAAATAAACGTGTATAATGCCATTAAGTCAGACAGCTCTAGGAGGACCATGCCATACACTGATGTAATCTTTTATAGTTCATTAACGGGCTTTGCATACATCATCTCATTTACCTGTTAATATCTCCATCACCAGACACCTGAATCTCTAGTTCAAACTCAAAATTCTCGATAGCACTTTAGAACACCACTTAACTCATTTCCGTTGGTCTTGCCATTCCTCTTAGCACATCCCCTGTGATTTCATTACCTTCACCCCATTGCTTTCTCTTGTTTGCTGTTTAAACAGTTAATAGGGTAAAGGGCATGCTCTACTGCTACCCAACTGGCTAGTACCCCCCTGGTGTTTAGCACCATGAGCTATGGAGTCACTGATGGCCACCTCAAATGCTCTGATCCTTAGGCTAGGTCTCAAGAATGTTTTCGTATCTACAAAATGATATAAATATTAATTCATAAGTGTTTTTTGAAGACTGTGAGATAACATCCTAGCACAAAGTCTAGCATATAGGACCTAATAGATGTTTAGATTCATTTTAACTCATCTAAAAGCCATTGTACTTAGTTGTGGTAAGCGCTCTGTAGAACCCTTTTTAGTTCCAAAGTTAATGGTGAGCACAAAAGAACAAAATACACCAAACTCCTTTGCCATACTTTCTTCAGGTAAGTAAAATAATACTGTGGTCATTCATTCACAGCAGCACCAGAAAAGTGTAAAGTATAGGCATCCATCAGGAGGAGAGAAGAGCTATTATAGAATTCTAGTTGCTAGGGTAGGGTTATACTTCAGAGAAAGGCATTATAAGGAAGTAAGTGACAGTCTGAGAGAGAGGGCACAAACCTGGGAAGGAAGGGCTGGTTCTTCTATTTCCAGCAGCTTCAAGCACTCCATGGGGGTTGTTTCCTGAATGACCAAGAGGTGGGTACTTACTTTCTTCCAGTTCTACTGTCTGTTAAAGTGGCTTTCTCTTCTAAATCACTGCTTTTACAAGTCATTTTCTGACTCCCGGTCATTACATAACCTGACCACTTATTAATATTTGAAAACTACACATAAACTTCTAGCTTTCGACTAAAGCTAATTCTGCTACCAAAATAAGCATAATTTTGGGGTGTTTTTGACCTGAAAATACTAAGCAACTATTTTATTCTAAAATACCACCTCTATACTATCTGTAATGAAATGCAAAACTACTTTGGGTCATAGTAGTTACAGTGAAGTATGCATGTGCCCCCAAAAACTTGGAGTCTTCGAATTATAAATTTTTGTTCCCAAATTTTCATGCCGCTGTAATAACATTTTGTTCAGTCTAAGATAAGATCTGGACTTAGTTCATTTTGTTCAAGATATTTTGGTTCTTGTAACCTCAGGCTACAGGACCTAAGGCTCTGGCCACTGCCTTTGTAATTTGTCCATAAAAATAATTTGCTGTTACTTCTAGGTGCAGAGGCTCATGGTGATTTTTCATCTTTTTGTGCAATTTTTTTTTTTTTACAGCGAGAATATTACTTTTATAATCAGGAAGAAATATAGCAATTCCATAAAAACATACAGAAAAAAATGAATTAAGTTATTTAAAAAATATAAAATATACAGTTCTGATTTAAAAAACATGCAAGGTTTGTTCTAGTTTCATACTAAGAGAAAACCTAAGTGTAAATCTTTGGTGTACCATTTATTACCTTGAAGACTTGGACAAATCGACTATCATTTGAGGTCTACATTTCTTCATCTGTGAAATGGAAATAGATTAGAAATCTTTAGAGGTACTTCTCATCCTTACAACATTATGTAACTATAATATTTGGGATTTGCTTTACTCATCCCATTCATATTAAAGCATTAAAATTTGCTTTAATAGGTTCATAAATTTATAAATGACAAGTTTCTTTTCTAAAAGTATTTTTTACAGTGGAACATTATAGTTTGCTTTTACTTAATAGGACATTTACGGACACAGTATACATTTAAGTGATGGCAATAAAATAAATGTAGAAACAATCACTGGCAATTTAATTTTCATAAGATAACTGCTGGTAATCAATTTTATGAGTTGGAGGCATTGAAACAAAACTTTTAATATAAAAGCTGACCAAAGGGGGCCTGGTCCACAGAAGATGTTTATTTGATGTAACAAAACAATACAGTTAGTGTTAGATCCAACCACAAAAAGCAAAAGGAATGAAAAATTTGTACAATGCACATAGAAAAACAAGATGTTTACTGACAACTATATATTTCTAAAATAATGCTTCTAAAATTACTCAATTATTGAAATCTATATGAAAACAGAAGGATGTTAATAGCGACAAAGTGCATAAAACCAAACATCAAATTTTGAGCAAATTAACATACTAGGCAATTTTGCTAACAAAGCATGATTTTTTTTTCTTGTTCACAATCTGCTCAAAATATCTTTATACCAACAGGGTGGGCAGAACATTTAGGTTTAATATCATTTACACAATATTAGCATAAACTTCCACAACTACAGATAGGGTATTGTTTTCTTTTGAGCTGGCAAAGTGACTACAGAAACATCAGATCATTTCTCTGAATTGAGAATTTTATCCAAATAAATGTCACATACCTTCCAGATATATGCATATCTTTCTTTATCATGTAAATGGCTTTACCCATTTAAATAATAAACCATACAAGCATTTAAGAATCATTATTATATGATTAACAATGTCATGTTCCAGGTTTAACAATTTCATAGGCCAAAAAAAATTTCTTCTTAAAAACTAGTTTTATAAATGCAGAATATATTGCATGAGTAACTGCTGGTATTTTTTTAAGAAAATATATTGTGCAATTGTGGCTACCATGTACTGCTGGCAAATCATTATTGTGTACGTAAAATGTGAAAAAACTGAGTAAGAATTTTTCAAACTGATCATGATGAAAGGTTACTGCCTTCTTACAAAAATTATATTGGCATCTTATTAAAAATAATTCGATAAGGGACAAACTCCCTAGCCCAAAATAAATAAATAAAAAGGTGCATTTTAAAAATGACGCTACTGCAATGTAATGGTTTAAATACCAAGGAACTGTGAAGACGTGCTGTCTGTGATCTGGCATTAAAGAACGTACTAAAAAAGAGCATTAATGTAAATGAAGTAGAAAGGGGATCAAGATTGAACTAACCAAGTTTGTGCAGTATTGTAGCCAGGCTTCTAAAATTAGATATAGAAAATATAAATAGACTGCTTTAGGTAATGAGCCACCAGTGTCCAAAAAAAGGAATGAGATTATGAAAAAGCTCAGTTAACTTGATCCAAAGCTCTGAGTAATTCTTCACCCTGCAGTAGGTTTCTGCTGCCTTGTACAGGAGCATTAACTTCACAATCATAACTGGTCAGTTGTGGTAATCCACTCTCATCCATTGATTGCCCCAGCAGTCTACACGCTAAATCTGAAAAACAAAGACATACCTAAGTATTCATTCACCTAGTCAATAAATATTACTGAACACTCACTGTGCTATAGGTATTGCAGAAAACTAAAGCAAATAAGCTCTGGGTTTCTAGTCTACAGGGCAAAACCACAACTATGTGAAAAAGCAAGTGGAATAAAGTGTTACTGGTGCTATGTCAGAAGTGTTTAAAGGATACAATGATGGCACAAAGAAGTGATAAATCAATTCTGAAAAAATCTCATACAAATGTACAAGTTTTAGCTTCTACTGAATATTGATGGCACACAAAGATAAATTAAAAGTTCCATCTTGAATAGCTATTCCTGTATTCACCACCAGTGGATAAAATGCTACCTTAGTTTTTAATGATGCTAAAGAATGAAAATCACTTTGAAAGTAAAGCTTCTAAATAAAAAACTTTCATACATTTTAATTCTCTGTGGGATGTTCAAGGGTAGAAAGAATAAACTAACCAGAGGGTATTAAAATAATTGTCTTTTGCTCCATTCCATTCTGCTCACTAGATTTGCATCCTTTTACGCGTTTCCAAGAAAGTGATGTAGTAGTTGCACGATCATCTGGCTGCTGTAATAATGTTCCCTAAAAACAGCACAGTTATTTCAATTTTACTATGTTGAAATTTTGTAAAAGCAGAAACTTACTTTGTAAAAGCAGATTAATAACTGTACAAAGGCAAATTTCTTAAATATGGTTCTAAATTATTTTTAATTCTTTCTCTTAATACTACTATGATAAAGTCATTTGCCACTCATTATGGCAACTGTTTCTGTAAATGCTTTCCAGTAAATATAGTCTGAAAATATCAGTATGAATTATACCAGCACTAACTTAACTTTAACTACTGTTTTTTTGGAGGTAAGAAGGAAAAGTAACTGAAAGAGAAGAGAACAAGACTGGTGGTGACACTGAGGTTAGAATGAGGGGAGAAATTCACTTTTTACTTAAAATACATCTGCTTTGTTTGGAATTTTTACAATGAGAATGTATTCATTAAATGTATTTTTTTTAATGTTTCATTTTTGAGAAAGAGAGAGAGAGAAAGAGAGAGAGAGAGATGGGGAGGCGCTGAGAGAGAGGGAGACAGAGAATCCAAAGCAGGCTCTGTGCTGATAGCAAAGAGCCTGATGCGGGGCTTGGAACTCAACAAACTATGAGATCATGACCTGTGCTGAAGTCTGATGCTTAACCAACTGAGCCACCCAGATACCCTCATTTAAATGTATTTTTATGAAATAGTCTTTTATACCAAGTGAAAGAAACAATGTTTAACCTCTGAATATATAACTTTCGTATATGGAAGAAATGAGAAATCACCTATATATTGACTCACATTGTATACAGCACATTAGCTTCTATACAACAGAAAAAGAAACATATTCTCACACTTACAATTCCTACTGCTTGAAAAAGTGAACCGTCATGTTCTATTTTTCGCTTTCTCTGAGCATTCTGCAAAGCTAGTATCTTTGGATTTAGTTCTTCTTCAGGAATGGTAGTTCTGGAAAAAAAAAAAACACACATAGTTGCTTTACTATTTTTAAAATCCCCAACTAACTTTTTTTGAGCAAAATAAATGATGCCTGTTTTCCAACATTAAGGAATATAATGTTAATATGTAAGAGAATTTTTCTGATTACTAAAGTTTATCATCTGAGGTCAAAGCTCAGTTTTTAAAAGAAAATTTCTTAAAATATGCATTTACCTATTTATAAAATAAATCTGAACAGAACTAAGTCGACATTTTTGTAGGTTAAAGTTAAATACTGGCTTTTCCATTCCAGCCAGTATAATATTCAAATATTCCTGGGACTATTATAAGAGTAACTTCACATTTCTATGGCTTTTTTAGTTTATAAAACATTGCATGTTCATTAGTTCATTTTAGTCTCACACCAATCTCCAAGAGGTATAAAACATCCATTTTATAAATGAGAAACCTGAGGCTTGTTAGCAATGGGACTTGGAGCAAATTACCTGGTTAGCTGCAGATATGGAAGTGCCTTCTAGATCTCCTGATACCCATTCCCCTCCCAGTAATCTTCCACTAAGCCATTTTGCCCTCAGTATTGATCTGGTTGTCAAACCTGAACTATCTCCATTTAAAATTAATATTAAGTAGTAAATAACTGTTTTATGTATCAGGCACATGAATTCTCTTATCTATTTTGTCTTTTCAAGAACTCCTCCCCCCAGCCCATACACAATCACAACAGCTTCTTGCTCTGTTCCATATAGTTGAAAATGCCGTATGAGTGACACATTATTCAAACTGCTCTCCTACATGCAGTTTTGTTTTGTATTTTAAAAAATTCTGTAAAACCTTCATTATTATAGATAGGCAGGTTTTTAAATTCCTATAGAAATATATTATCTTTATGAAGTACAGTGCAATCTATCATATAAATATCATCTTAGTAGTAGCACTTCTAATGATTTATCAGCACGTGTAAGGGGGGCTAAGGGGAAGAGGGAGAGAGGGAGAATCTGAAGCAGGCTCCACCCCCCCACTCAGCATGCAGCTTGACGCGAGGCTCAATCCAATGACCCTGAGATCACAACCCAAGCCAAAATCAAGAGTTGAACACTTAACCAACTGAGCCACGCAGGCACTTCTTAATGGGTTATCTTTAATCTTTGCTCTAAAGCTGTAAGTCATCTGGTTTAGTGCAACATTAGAGAGGTCATAAAGAAAAAGCCTTCGTACAGTTCTGCAAGTATTTAGTGCATACTATTTTGATACTAATGTGAAAAAAAGTGACTAGCTGTTAGACTTTGGTTTTGACAAGCACACAGTTGATCAGAAAATGGAATATCCCATAGTCCTCTGTAGCTAATAGTAAACTGTAAATTATAGGTCATAGCCAATTCTATTACTATATTCACTCATCTTCTAATAGCCATTTAGTGACCAAATATTAATACAATGAAATGTTTAAGAGACTGTCACTGCCTTAAAGGTCAGAGCCTATAGTCATTTGGTGACATAATAATTTATAAAGTAATATAAACGCTTCCTTGTTAATCTAAAGCCCCCAGATCTTTTCTTAGTTCTGGGAAAAGGTTTCTCCTAGCATTCTAGTTCAAAACAGTGATGAAAGGCAGGAGAAGAAAAGTCATAGACTCTTCTTATGCCAGTGCTTTTTCCTTGCTGTTGTTATCTGGTTCAGTGTAGGCACAAACAGAAATTGTTTCTTTCCTCTACAAACTGCCTCTCTGACTAGCTAAAACGTGTTTCCTTTGATTACAGCCTCAAATTTAAAATGTCAAATCCCGGGGCGCCTGGGTGGCGCAGTCGGTTAAGCGTCCGACTTCAGCCAGGTCACGATCTCGCGGTCCGGGAGTTCGAGCCCTGCGTCGGGCTCTGGGCTGGTGGCTCGGAGCCTGGAGCCTGTTTCCGATTCTGTGTCTCCCTCTCTCTGCCCCTCCCCCGTTCATGCTCTGTCTCTCTCTGTCCCAAAAATAAATAAAAACGTTGAAAAAAAAAAATTTAAAAAATAAAAAAAAATAAATAAATAAAAATAAAATGTCAAATCCCGCTACAAATTATATACAGAAATTATAACTTAAAATTTGGGTAGTGTACAGGTATTTGTTCAAACTAACTCCACAAAAGCAATATCATAAATCATGTTCAGATTCCTGTTGTAGCTCTTAAACCTATAGTCTAGCTAATGTTCTATAAAAATGTAATGGAAAAAGAGCACAATTATACATAAATTTTAAAAGGAGGCTTATAAATACCTATGTTGAATACTGAGGATTGAAGATCATCAGGCTCAATGTGAAATGGGGAATTGGAAATACCCTTACGTTGGAAGGTCTTTTATTCAGGTAAGCTTTAAAATAGCTCAAAGAGACAGAAACAGTGAGGAGAGTTAACTAGTCTGATTTATTAAACAACTGCAAAAAACTGGGCCAGTTTTTGTACATTTACTGAACTTACTGCCTGCATTTAATTTTTAGAAGTACTAGAAGATCCTCCTACCTCCTACATTTAGATAGGTGCTAAGGTTATCTTCAAGAAAACAAATACACAAGTTAATTTGAGTGCTTGTTTTAAGTCCAGAATTTGTATGTCAAAAACATATTACCAGAAAGTTTTCTATGCTTAGAATTAAGTTATTACCACACATACTTTCTCAAAAATAATAAATCAACTATAACTTTAATGTTGTATATAATTACCTTTGACTCAAAGTGACAGACAACACATTAGGGCTTCTTGGATGAGATTTTTCTGTCTGTTCTATGACTCCTTTTCCTGCTCTGTTTGGTGAGGCTGTCCGACTTCCAGTATCACCATACAGTGATGTTGTGGCACCAGTAGTTACTTTGGGTACATGGGTAGGAGATGGAGATGCAATCAGTATTTTAATGTCTTCTATACCATCTTTTGTCACTGTTTTTAATTCATCAGTGGTGGCAGTGGTACTGGTAGTGGTAACAGGAGGTTCCTCCTGCATTTGAGCCGGCTGGAATACTGTAATTGTGCCCACGCTTTGAGGGCTTGTAGAACTGCTTTCCAGTGGCGACAACTGATCAAAGGACCGTAACTGGAAGTCATCATCCATTGGGATGTAAGGAGCTAACATCTCCAAGTCTAAATCAGTGTCCTTTAAAACAAAAAATACATGAGTTTTTCAATGGCCACATCTTATAAAAGAAAAACAAGTTAAACCCAAAGTCACTTCCAACTAACAATTAATAAAGTTTAACAGAAAATATAATAAACAAGTTTATATACCTGGGTGGAAAATGGATTCTTGGCTTCTGTGTCTTCAGCAAAAAGTTTCTCTACCAATTCCAGCTTAAATTCATTGACCATATCACTATCCACATCAAAACAATATTCACTGGGACTGGTAGGCTGTAAAAGGAATTCAATGGGTTTACTTTTCCCTGAGGAAACCTGCACATATTTTGCTAGTTGTTAGAATTCTTAAACCAACAAAGTCCATCTCTTCTATCACATTTTATCTAACTAGAGAGAAGTTAAACTTTTGAACTTACCCTTGTAACTAATTTTGCCAACACATACATTTCTGTGTAACATCATTTATGAAATTAGGACTAAAAGGTATTGATCTGCTTCTAGGAGAATTCATTTAATAATTCAACGCCCACATGGTACCTAATTGGCGAATAATTAGATATGATATACTTACTATTCACTGGACTCTACCTTTGTACTGAGAGGCCACGCTACTGTGGTGATCTACCTAAAAATCTCACATCTACCCTGGGATGAAGTAGGGGTAGAGACTTAAGTTGTTTTACTTGCATTCACCTTAACATATGTAGTACGATTTTGGGAGTTCTGAGCAAGGATTATAACCAGAAAACCAAAGCTATATAATTTAAGCATAAACTTTTGCTTCCCTCATTTTAACATTTTTGTTAGATTTACCTTTGTCTGATAAAAAACAAAATGAATCAATAGATTTTTATGCTGGGGAAGGTGAGCCACCAAAGCACAGAGTATATTTTCCCAAAGGCTATGAAATGTCAAATCTCCTCTTAGCCTGCCAGTTTGAATTGATAAATATTTAATGTAAACTTATTCACCATTTATTAAGGCTTATTTGTGCCTCACCAAGTCGGAATATTCAAGTCTGAGTTGTGCTACTCCTGAGCTATCTTCAGATATAGGAAGCTCTACTGAATCAAAATTGAATCATTCTAGATTTAGAAATAGAGCCCCATGTGACATCGTTAGGCTTGACCTCAGCCTAGCCCTTAAAGACTATTTTCTTTGTGTTTATAGAAAAACTATTATCAAGACAGAACTTGAATAAAAAATAGTTACCAAGTATTTGCTCTGTGTAAGACTTGGTATTTTCATGTTAAATTTACCCAGAATTTCAAGTAATGGAAATTGGACAAAATTCAGCAATTAGCTTATGGTCCTTTCCCTTTTTAAGCTTTGCTAAAGTAAGGTTTTTGCTACTTGACAATTCTCCAACACAATGAGTAGTATGTATGGGCTTGGAGCTATTATAGGCACAGACATTATTCTCTATCAATGACTAAATTCAAAACTTTTTTGGTACTCATTTTATAAATACATTCCTGAACATTAAAATATGAAAGTTATGCTCTTCTTTTATTATGACACCTACCTCAGGTGAACTCTGTCTAGTGCTTCCATCAGAAGGACTAGCTGGCTGATCTTGAATCTGGGGCATAGTAAAAGAAAGTTCCAGTGATTCTGGATTTGGCTCTAATTTTAGTACAACTTCTTGATTGAGTGCAGGGTCAGCACTACTTCGAAGTGGCTTTGGAGTTTCAGAAGCAGGTAATGGAGACATTGCCAAATTTATGTTCTGTAATTTTTCATTGGATGAGGGAAGCATTACATCATTATACAATGGAACTTCCTCAAGTTGCTGGTCATCAGTTTCTGTGTCTATAGGTAAAAAATTATTAGTCAATTTAAAGAATAGCTATATTTTAACATATACAGAAATGCAAGCCCCCTTTTACAACACGTCTAATTCACTCAAACAAAAATGTTGCTAAATTTTCCTTCATCAGAAAGTTTACAGATCTTATGGTACAACTCTAAATCTGAATTATCTTTCCAATCTACTATTGACAGCTCCTATTATATTTATAGCATAAAAACCCCCGCAAGGGCACCCGGGTGGCTTAGCTGGTTAAGCTTCCAACTCTTGATTGTGGCTCAGGTCATGACCTCACAGTTCTGTGGCACTGAGCCTGAGTTGGGTGGGCTCCCTGTGGACAGTGCAGAGCCTGCTTGGAGTTCTCACTCTCTTTCTCTCTGCCCCTCCCCCACTTACACGTGCTCTCTCCCTCAAAATAAATATTAAAAAAAAAAATAACCAATTCTGCAATTCCAACCCTTTCACACCTTTTATTCATTAAAATTTAACTTACTTTGAAATTACAGTTTTCATTTTCAATGTCTGATATTATGGTATGACTGGTGATTTATCCTTTAGTGAACTATGCCTATTGCAATAGAACTCTCCTCAATTGTGGAGAAAATAGGGCAATGGGAAATACAGAAATAGCAGGGTGGTTGAGAAACATTAAAGTGGGAAGAAGAAATACCTAAGCACCCTTTGAAGCACAATTTCCAATAATATGACAGAAGCAGGAATGCTGAGAAATTACAGAGGCAAAAATATTTAAGCAAATACTTTGAAGACTTTGAAAAACAAATTATATGACTACAACATCCAAATGATTACCCACAAAAAATGTCCAAATTCAGTTAAAATGGGCTTACAGCAATAGACATAGTTTAGGCAATCAACAGAATAACTAAAGACCCACCATTGCTGCCGAAATCTAAAGATATGATTGTGTCTCCAGCAGCTGGTGCCAGCAAAGTTAAAGCATCAGGTTCCTTCTTAAGTTTATCAAACAGACTACTTGTGTCTTCTGATTCAACTTTGGTGAACAGCTGAGTCATTTTCATATCTGAAGATTCAACTGGTTTGAGGACACATTCTGTTTGTTGAAGGGAGAAAATCAAGTCGTGCTGAATAATACCACTGTCAAAAAAGAGAGATTAGTAATTCTTAACTGAGCACTGACACAATGCAGGGGGTCTCTGAAGCAACCTTGTCTCTTAAAATACTGCTTTATGAAAAGGAACATTTTAAGATGCTTTAACCTAATAGTTCATGCATACTTGCTCACATTCAGGGTTTAAAATGCCAATATGAAATAAAGACCCATAAAAATTCATAGTATAAGATAGTTTAAATATTTGACTAAATTAAGAAACTTCAGCTATCCCTTTGGGAAGAGTGATGGTGACAAAGAAATGGAATAGTCAAGTACATGAAGGACCAACACATCTAAACAATTTTTGTGAGGATTCACATGTAATGAAACTGGCACAGAAGAACTCTTTGGGACTGACGTATGAGGCATGACCTAAGGATGGCCCTAGAATATAAAGACATATAGATAAATGACCAAGGCCTAAGGCAGGTGCCATATTTTCCTTGGTGGTAAGAAAATGATATGGTGATAACACCTACAGGATAGAGTGGAAGAGGGATGATGAACAACAGATCCATGTGTTTGGCTTAAATGTAAGTTTTTATTGTTTCTTTAATCACAAACATGTAGGTGTTTACTAAGTGAAATAAACCAAGGATACAAAGTTTAAAATACCTAACCCATGTCCTCAGAAGTGCAATGTAGATGTGCAAACAATTAAAATACAAAATGGTAATTGCTAAAATAGAGAAGGTGTGCTTCACAGCCAACAAGCTGAAACTTCGGCTCCAGTAGGGTTTGTTAGGCAGATGGGACAGGGGCAAAAGAAGGACATTCCAAGTGGGTAATTTAATGGGAAAGTCACAAAAGAACTCTTTGACACGAATATTAAAACATTAAAGGATGGGCGCCTGGGTGGCTCAGTCAGTTGAGCGTCCAACTCTTGATTTCAGCTCAGGTCATGATCCGAGGGTCATAGGATTCTGCCCTGAGTCAGCCTCTGCACTGAGTGTAGAGTCTGCTTAAGATTCACTCTCTCCTTCTGCCCCTCTCCCCCAATTGCACACTCTAAAATTAAAAATTAAAAAAAAAAAAAAACCAAACATTAAAGGATGGTGTCAGAAGTGGCAAAAATTAAAACAAGTGACCAAAGTCTTACCAAGAGAGGTAGTCACAGATTTTAGAAAGAGGGTAGGTGGAATCAACGAAAGCATGAAGAATATAGAAAATGACAAGAAATGATGCTATGTAAGTTAAGCAAGGGTTTATCTCGGGGGTGATAAAGCATCTTTAAAACAATTCTAAGGAAAAGGAGATGCTCAGATATCCATGCAAGAAAACTCAGCATGGTGGTAATGTGGAAGATGGACTAGAAGGGAGTCTGCTGAAGCAGATCAAATGGAAGGCCAGTTTATGATATCCATAATATTCACAAGCCAGCCAACTAAAAGAAGAGTTCTTGAATACACAAGAGCCATGCACTATATTATACACCCTTTTATGGTAATCTCACATAGAATTTCATTTAATCCTCATTTCTGAGGATTAAATATCCTCAGAATATTGAGGAGATAAATATCATCTCTCCTATATGGGTGAAATTCAAAGCAATAAGAACTTCCCAAGGTCATGCAGCTAATAAGTGAAAGAGCTATGACACAAAGCTACCTATTCCAAGGCCAGGGTTCTTCCTACAAAAATAACATAGCTATTTGAGATAGTATATGCTGACAGAAATAGGACTAGAGCAAACTAACCCAATAGGAGATATGGTATTTTTTTAACGTCTTTTTAAAAATGGGAGTGAAAAGAATGTGAATAGATGGGTACTGGTAATAGTACAATCACTGCAGAATAGCAGGCCTGGACACTCAGGTCTAAGTACTGAAAACCGTAATTAGGTGGAAATGTGAAAATAAAATTCAGTTAACATTTTATAATCTTATCTCCCTTTATATAAAAGAACAAAATATCCAAAAAGGTTATTACTTCCTCCCCCAAAATATTTACTTTTCAGGCTTACCTCACAACGTAATTTACACATACAATGCACTGTGGTTGAGAGTTCTTAGTGTTATATATGACGGTCGCTTGAGTTTCAACCCAGACATATCCACCTCTTTTGGCAAGCATCCTGTACTGTCCTGTGGTGACTTGACCTTTAGTAAACACTAGGAGTGAAAAGGAAAAACAGTCATGCAGAGAAAATAACTTCTAATTTTCAATCAAATAAATGGATGCTGAATGTTGATTATTTTAGAAAAGAGATGTTTATTTTAATAGAATCAGTTATAATTGTTTAAAGTGACAGAGAAAAAGCCCCAGCATAGCCAAAAATATACACAGTTCATTCTTCTAACCCCTAAAATAAACTCCTTTCCTGCCAATCTTCACTTTAAATAAAATGAAAGCCAGGAATGAGGGACAGCAGTGACTAATTCCTTTAATGACTTATATGTTGAAAGTATCAAAAAGACTAGACAATGAATAATCTTGATTCTACAGAGCACATTTGAGCAAGTGGCACTGCTACATTTCCTTACGTTTCTACTGAGGTTTCCAGAGAATTAGCAATGCTTCAAATAGCTGTGCGCACATATTTGAATCTCAACTGGTATCATGCTGAAATCTTGGCAATTTAGGCAAACTTAATCAATTGCTAATTTGGGAGCAAGTACCAGATAAAAAGTAATGATGACATTATCTTGAGTCTTGGGGTCCTGACTGCTGACTTGGGCTCATTTTGTAGTTCAAGGCTAATTATTCTAACTCAGTGACATTCAGGTATCCCGGATCACATTGGGAAGTCATGTTTAGGTACAGATTAAATAAGCAAGTGAGATTCGAAAGTCTTACTATGGGATCTTCAAATAACATTCATGAGTATTTATCTTATGTCAAGTATACTTGTTACCACTTGTACATGACATTGATTGCCTTCACATTCACTAAGTCACTCAATAACTATTTTCTAAGTGCCTTCCATGTGCTAACAACTGATCTAAATACTTCAATGTGAATTCTGAAAATGATGCTATAATATTCCATGACATTTTTTAGTCTTTGTATTAAAAATGCCAGGTTTTATATATTATTAAATGATTCTACTTTAACTAGTATCAGTTACAACAAATACAAAACATAGATTTAATGGTTGACATCCCTTATGAAGAGTTCTATTAAGATATTTAGTCTAGGAAGACTGATTAATTTTAACCAAAAAGTTAGATATATGGCCAAACAGTAAGGAGATTGCAAATTACATAATTAGAAAATCTATATAGTTTTTCCATTGTACTTACTGTCATGATGAGTTTTGGTCAGATGGTCAGAGTCCAAAGCGTGGTAATATTCATATATCGAGCGGCCCAAAAGTTCCTCTGGCTCGTATCCCATCAATTCAGTAATTCTGTTAAGTAAAAAATGTAAGAAGAGAAAGAGAAATTTTGCTTCTTTAAAGTAACTGATATGAATTAATCTCATGGACAAGTGAATTTTCAAAACTAAAGAGCATCCTTCTTTGCTAAGAAGTTTACATCTCACTTTTGGTAACTCTACAGTTACTAAATACGGCACCATGCATGTTCTTTAAATCCTCTGGATTCACATCCTGCTACTTAACCCATTTATCCCTTTCACCCAAACTCATTACATATTGTCATCATGTTTTACTGTACTTACTTTTGGTAATAAGGGGATTCATAAGTAGACAGAAAGTACTGCTAAATAAAATGGTAAAAGTTGTAATGGTAATCACTGACATTTAACTTGAAATATAAGATTAAATCCATAACATTAGTTTACCATAAAACCAGATTCTTTTTGTATTGAGTGTGTACAAACCAGATTCTTTATTCAACAGTGCCCTTAGGCAAGGCTTCAGTCAACATCTACTACACAATTTTAGTATCACCAACCAAAGAATATCTACACTAAATGGAAGTAAAGAGATACACATTATGTTTGTTTTAGAAGATGCTCTTGTAACTTAATTTTTAAATAATATAAAATTATAGGAATTCATTTTAGATGAAACAATGATATCAAACTGAAAATGGACTAGAAAGTAATCTAGTCTAACCCCTTTTGGTTTCCTGAAAGTTCTTTTAGGACATAGATTAGATCCTACTACTCTGTGTAACCAGTCAGAAACGGAACCCATTTCATGTGAAAGAGAAAGCTGTCTTCTTAACACCACACTTTGCTCTCTTTTTTCTAGGAGCAAAACCTGAGTTAAACTTTTCAATTTCTCAGGACTTCCTGAGTTGTAAGCAAAAGTTACTTAGTGTACTGTGTCCAAAAAAAAAAAAAACCAACTACAAAAAACACACAAGAAAGATATCCTTCTAAGAAATGTATAAAAGTAAAATGTATAAATGTATAAAAGTAAGAGTTTGTGTTGTCACACTTTAAGGCAAGATCTGCCATACAGTTTATTCCAAAATAATTATAAATAGAAAGAGGTTTGTAAAAAAACACAAAAAACAAAAACTAAACCAAAGCTAAAATCCAGACTTCTTTACAAAGAAGTATCTCTAAACACATCTGCACTAGGTGGCAGCATTACAAAGGAAACTAGTATTTTTAAAAAATGGTCCTATTTCTTTAAATTATGCTTTAAAAATAACTTTAATTCATCTTATATTGGTTACTTTTAAACAAAATTCCCGTGGGATTAAAAAAACTTCCATTATTTAAATCTTTATATGCCTGGGGCACCTCTGTGGCTCAGTGGGTTGAAGCATCAGACTCTTGATTCCATTCAGGTCAGGTCATGATCTCACGGTTCATGAGTTCAAACCCCACATCGGGCTCTACACTGACAGCACGAAGAATGCTTTGGAGTCTGTCTCTCTCTGTCTACCCCTCCCCTGTTTGTACTCTGTCTCTCAAAATAAATAAATAAGTAAACTTAACAAAAAAATAAATCTTTATATGCTAAGTATGCCTGGCATTGTTCTAGGTGTGAAAATGCAAAGTCAAAACTCAACGTGTAGCTAATCTTCTGGAACACTTACCATACTACTAATGAAATAATGTGGTAAGTGTAATGATGGTAATCTGTTGCAGGAATCAGAGGAACCACCCTTATCAATGAGAAGAAATGGTTGGGTGAGCAGCAAAACCATTTCAGGAAGAAGATATACCAGAAGCAAAGACAGAGAGAAGACAATGCTTGACAGTGTATAAATGAGAAAGACTTTCATGTGGTTAGTAGGGGCAGGTGAGAAGAGATGAGGCTAGAGATGTAAGCAGATTAATGGGGGCCTTTTATTATCATGTTAAGAAGCTCTGATTTAATTAGATGTCAATCAGTGCTTCTCAGAGTTGAGGTCCATCTATCATTAAGGGATGCAAGATGTTAAAATATAAACAGAATGCTTTCCTAGAAAGTCAATTTTATTTAACTTTAGAGAATTATATAGCTTATATTCTGTACCAAAAAGGAGAGTGATCCAGGAAATTTGATCATAATGTGTTTTTAATGGACTAGGAAACCTGTGATCTAAAGCAACAATGCAGCGTATTATTCATTCATTTTAAGTGTCCTGAGACCAAGAACTGTTACTCTTCATTTCTACTTTGCCATGAACATTGTAGATGCTCAAATAAATGTGCGGATTAACTATAAGCAGAAATTAGTACAGTAAATAAGCAGCATTTGTGAGATATTTTGAATGCCGTAAGTTTTGGGTAGGTTAGATTTTCTCAAAATTGGGCAGAAATTTTTCTAGATCTCAGTTATTAGGGGTTTTAGATGTGAGAAGTTTCTGTAAAGAGCTCTAACCAGAAAATAACAATCTCCCGGTCAAACTTAAAACCTCACTTGGCTGATCTCTAAGTTGGCAGTCTTTACTCCTCTGTCATGATCATTTTGCCAGTTTTCTGATAGGACCTGAGAGAAATGTCACTCCCTTCCTCAATTCTCATTCTAGCTCCACTACTTTCCATTCTCCCTAGCCTATCTCTATACCTTGCTACTGAGTTCAAAAGATAAAAAATAATTCCTCAAAAAGGGATGGGTATCTCTGTTCTATCATATATTCACATGATTAATGGCAATAAACACCATAAAATGCTTGTCATCAGTGGTGAAGCATTTATTACATGTACAAGGCACTCAACAAACTCCTTCAATTCTGACAACAACCTTTTGAAATATTACCCTTATCGTAAGGATAGTAAAATTTGAAAGAGTTAAGTTTTTTAAAAAAAAAAAATTTTTTTTTTTTAACGTTTATTTATTTTTGAGACAGAGACAGAGCATGAACAGGGGAGGGTCAGAGAGAGGGAGACACAGAATCTGAAACAGGCTCCAGGCTCTGAGCTGTCAGCACAGAGCCCGACGTGGGGCTCGAACTCACGGACCGTGAAATCATGACCTGAGCCGAAGTCGGCCACTTAACTGACTGAGCCACCCAGGCGCCCCTGAAAGAGTTAAGTTTTAATACCAAGACCACACTGTAGTATCAGAGCTGCAAGCCAGGACTGAATCCAGGATTATGTGATTCTAAAGCCAGAGATCTGTCACATTTCCTTGTCCACTATGGTGGGGATTTCTACCTACTTTATATTATGACTAAGTGCTTAAAATTGGTTCCCTCATACAATCTTTAAGATGACCCTACGTTAGGTAGGTGTTACAAAAGATGAAGAAACTGATGCTCAGAAAGAACTAATGGGCCCAAGATCACTTGGATATAGGCAACAGAATCAGGATTTAGTAGTCTGGCTACATAATCTATGCCTTCAGCTATGATGTTATAGTCTTATAGTAAAAAGTGAGACAAGTAAATAATTACAAGAGTAGAAGAAATGTTATGACAGACATATGCACAAGAATAGTATAGTGTCCTGAAGGAACAAGGAAGGCTTCCCAAAGGAGTATATAGATGGCTCCTGAAAGGTAAATATGTGTTAGGAGTTGAAGAAAACCTCACTGCAGAATGGGAAAATATATGTAAAGGCGCTAAGACAGCAAATGAGCACATGGTGCTCTCTAGCTGTAGGGTGTTGGGGGGGAGGGGGGTCACACCCTCTCTTCCTTATTAATTTAGACAAGTGGGCAGAGGCCAGATCATAAATATCTTTGTTGGCCATGCTAAGCAAAGTTTGGGTTTTATTGTCAAGGTCTATTTTTCTTTCAGCTTTTCAAAATGCACATTTTTCTTTTGATAAAGAAAAATCTCCTGCCCTCCTCTAATATTTTTATAAACCAGAGTTTTTTCTGTGTAAAGATCTGATTTTCACATTAGGAAGTCCACTTTTTGGGATCCTGGATGAGAGACTAGAGGGCAAAAATCTGTGGGCAAAGAGACAGTTTAGGAGATTATGGCAACAATTTAAGCCAAAGGTAATGAGCTGAAGAATTCAGTGGCAGGAAAGCAAGGGTGGAAAGGAACAAATGGATCAAGAAATGTATTTAGACAGTAAATCTGTAAGATTTAGAGACCGACTGGGTATACATAATGAAGGTAAAAGAAAAGTTAAGGATGACTCCCAAATATTTGTAGGAGTCGTATGCCTATAGTGACATACTAACCATGCTAGGCATTATAAAAGGAAAAGCAATTTCTGAGGTTGATGTTTTGGGGCAATAGTAGTACAGTTCAGTTACAGAAATATTTTATTAATATAGAAAAATATCCAAATAAAAATATCAAATTGGCAATTAAAAATAGTTATGAACATAAAGGGAAATGGCAATAGAAATCATGGGCAATATGTAGGGTGAGGAGATGATCAAACACTTTCCTTTCTTGTCCATAACCAAAAGTAACCTATTCTTCCTCAAATTATGCATTATATGTCTTTGCTATGGACTAATTAAAACTTTCATGTTATAGTTTGTATATCATTTACCTTTCATCACAATAAGAAAATTTCATATCCAGACTATGACGACTCAGAAAAGTCTTGCTATCTAAAGGAATTTCAATATTTGATGGATGAGGAATGGGTTCACAAATCAGCACCAAGCACGTCATGGGTGGTTTCTTATACCCACACTGAGATTGGTTACTATTGGTATCGTAGACATGAATATGGCCTGTGCAGTGAAGTACCTGTGTACAAAGAAAACAAAACAATTCTTTAAAAAATATAAAATGCTAGTTAAAAAAAACCACAGAGATAAATAGCTGAAGTGTGACATGGCAAGTAAGCTTTGATAAAATTTACTGTCATTCATGGATTAACCCTATCTTTGAAATCATTAAATGTTTCCCCTGTGACACCACTCAAGACTCAGGCACCATAAATTACTCTTTAAAATACTCTCTTCATACAAATCTGGGCTGATTTTTGATTCATTTAGTCATAGTGGCAGTTTTATTTATTATTTTTATTATTCTTGCTTTGATGATTATTTCAACACCGAGCAAAGAAATGAAACAAAAATGAATAGAAAATTAATTTCTATCAAGATTCAAACACTGGGTGGGTTGGAAAAACCAGCTGATTAAGTTAGATTGGTATACCAGTATCACAAGTCACATAAGTTCATGCCTCAAAATGGCAAATTACTACAATTTGGGATGGTAAATCTGCAAATGCCAATGAACAACTGTACGTTTCCCCTCACAATTCTAATGCTATCTTAAATATTAGCAGTGTTAAGATGTATGAATTTATCTATAAACCAAGTGCATCACCACTTAGAAATCATTTTTACTTACTTTCCACGTTGCTGACTTTATGTTCATGGTTCTCCCTCGGCTAGTTAGGGTACACTTCATTCTGAGAAAAAAGCTTCGCTGTGTATTCTGTTCTTTACCCTTCTTCACAAGGCCTAATAAAAGCAGGAAATAAAATTTAAAAACATAATTAAATATTTAAATTTGTTTTAGTAAGAGTAGCACCTAGGTACTATTCAATTAAAAGTCTCAGCATAAACAGTGATTCATACTCAAACACATCCAAGGGATTAATATACTCGAATCAGTAACTGGGGTTCACAATTCCAGTGATTCCCTGATTGCAAATAACAGTTAACCATTTCACACTGAAGCCAGTAAAGCTGGCAAAATTACAAAGAAATACAAATGTAGGAATCTGCCTTATTAAGTGTACCCGTTTAATTGCTGTATCCGTGTAATAAGCACACCCCCCAAAAAAGAACTTCAGTGAACTCCTCCAACCTTTGCTAAATGTGTTAGCTCAATTTATAATAAACACTCCATGTATTTACAGAACTTTTAAAATATCAACTTTCTTTTCAAAGCAGGTAACATTTTTATATATCTGACGTTTCCTTAAATCTTCCTGTAAAGCAGGCATGATGTTATTTCTACTTTGTTATTAGAGGAAAAAACCAAAATATTGAATGACTTTTCAAAGCAAAATTAGAGTGAAATAAATTTAGGTCTATTTATTCCCATTCCAAACCTTATATAACTAAAACATGGTGAAAAGGAAAATAATGAAAAGCACAGAGGTGGGGAAAAAGAACACATGTTTGGGGAATAGATAGATGCTAGTAGATAGATCAGGTTGCTGCAATATAAAGTACTTGCAGAAGCGTAATGAGACAGTTAGAAAGGGAAGATTAGGGCTGTAACTGGAGGGCCTTGGATGCCCTAATTAGGAGTTCAGCTTTAAATATACAACATGGAGCTTCTAAAAAATTCTGAGATGGGAAGCACAGTCAGGAACTTACGGTACATTAATCTAGAAGCAATATATATGATGTATTAGAATTAAAATACAATGATGGTAATCAGGCTGAACAGTAAAGAGAAGTGAAAAGAAGGGTGACAAATGACATATAAAGAACTAGAAAAAACTTGAAAACTGATAGAAATAAGTGGGGAGGAGGGAAATAAAAAAAAAAGGATCTGGAGATTTTAAGGCTAGTATATTGAAAAAAAGTGTCAAGTAGAAAAGAAATAAGATAGTTTAAATTTAGGCTTACTTAGGTAGAAACGCCGGACTCTTCTAGAAGAGTTCTAATTCCATGCTAGTGGAATTAGGCAAAGGGGCAGTCTTGGTGCTGATATAAGTTATTTGGGTTTAGTCAAATCAGGATTCAATTTGCCCTCCCTCACAGTGTTTGGGAATGGATTTTAAAAAGATGCCACAAGAACCACACTGGTCTCAGTGGTGGTACAGAGCTGTGTTGTGGTTGTGATGCCAACAGAGATCTACTTGTAAATTCTTTGAGGATTTTCAGTCCTTCGTAATCTAAGCTTGAATTGTACTGACCTTTGGAAACCCAAAGCCTTTGAATTGGGACAGGAAGATTAATTTAAAAACCAAGGTACTATCATTTTCCTGATGGAAAAAAAAAAAACATTTTAAAAGAACTAAATTTTCAGACCTTTAAAAATAAATATTTTATAATAATTTAGTGAACTCTAAGTCATCATTTTAGAATTTAAATGAAAAAAATAATAGAACTATGTTGTATAAACACACCACTGGTTCTTAGCATAATATTAATATGTGACGCATTGCAGCAAACCCTTTTTCTAAAAGTGAAAAGTGCGTATCTGTTTCCCAACAAAACATCAAACATTCATTACACATTAGGAATGATTTCAAAAAGTTCATGTGCTTTAAAAAGCCATTTGTTTAAAAAAAAAACATTTGTTCAAAAACATACATTTAAACTATATTATGTGGAACATATTTGAGTTAGAATAAAGCATTAGCATCACTGCCCAATCAAAACAAAATTTCCTCATATCCATCCATTCATAGCCCAAGGGAAGAACTGAGCATCCAAACTTCAGTGTCTAAACTTCAAAGTCTAAACACTAGAAGTCCTATACTAAACTAATTGACAGCCCACTTAGGTCCCTGTGTGAAGTGTATTTACTCTTCCTTTATACAGGAACTCTAAAAATCATATTTGTTTTCCCAAGTTCACAGTGAACACCAAGTATTAAATTAAAAAAAACAGAAGGCTCCTACTGAAAGGGTCAAAAGTAGCCACAGAAAGTACTGAGAGTTGTTGAACATGAAAGATCTCCAAAGTACTAATGAGCCCAACTACCTGAGTTTAACCTATACTGTGCCATTTACTAACCAAGTAATCTTGGGTAAGTTTCCAAATAATTCTGTGCCTTAGTTTCCTCAGTAAAATAGAAATAGTAACTTCACAAGGTGTTGTGAAGAAAAAAGGCATTAAAGCATATAATCTGCAGAGAACAGTGTTCTGGCACAGAGTAATCTCTCAATAGAGGTTAACTATTATCATAAATGAAAGGAGATTAAAAAACATAAAAAATATTCAAAAAGTGCTATGAACTTGAGGTTGTTTAATACAGAAGCAAACAAACTTATACACTTAAATTAGAGAGCTGCAAAGGACAGCTACAGAGCATAATGACAAATTTCATTGTGGTGACTACAAATTATCAGTATACTTTGTGCCTTAAGAAGGTACAGGTGGAGAGACTAATTATTAAGCTTTTGTAATTCAAGAGGTATTTTCCAAAAATCTTTGAAGACTTATTTTGAACAATTCAATCCTAGGGGCATATGATGGCTCAGGCAGTTAAGTATCTGAGTCTTGATTTTGGCTCATGCCATGGTCTCAGGGTTCGTGAGATCAAGCCCCTCATTGGGCTCTGCACTGACAGCATGAAGCCTGCTTGGAATTCTCCCTCTCCGTCTCTCTCTCTGCCCCTCCCCAGCTTATGCTCTCTCTCAAAATACATAGACATTAAAAAAAATTAAAAAAAAACCCTCAAGCCTGAGAGTTAAGAGGTCTTAGTGGGTCTTTTTTGTTGCTGCTAATGTGGGGGCATTCAATAATATAATACTTTATGATCTTACTACATAGTCTCAAATTACTGTGAACATCCTGAAGTCAAATAAACAATTAGGCTTTTAAAAAATTTGGTGAACTTTCTCTTTTCTTTACCCTGGTCCTTGAGAAAGTTTGAACATAAACTGGTACCTCAAGTATAACAACTATCTAAAATCTTATTATTTATTATGACTTCCCCTTGGCTAAAAGTTGTATGTTATAAACTGACCTCTTTGGGTCTTGACTTTTTCATTTTATGTAGTATTATTATCTATATAATTATTTATGGAATTCAGTGAGCTTTAAAAATTAAGGTATTTTTATGAAATTTCTAAAAAATAGAGTAACAAAGATTTAACAAAGAACAGAATAACATTTTATTAAACATGAAATAATGTTTTGAGCCTTAGGTTAGTACAATAGCAGAATTTTTAAATTAGTAACAGTATTTTATTAGGTAAAACCACCTGCCAGATTAAATCAAACAACAGACTTTTCTTCTTACCATTTCTATGTGTAAGCATCTCTCTCATTTCTTCATGGTCACATGGATGAGTAAAATCAAACACACTGTGTCCAGTTAGTTCAAACTGTAAAAACATTTAAAAAATTAGATCTGTATCATAAAATCAAAAAAAAATTAGAAGTGCTCTTAATATGTGGGTATTTTACCTGAGTTAATCCCATGTACTTGTTCACATTATCAGAAATGTAGATCATGTCACCATCATCTGTGAGAACCATAACAAAACCATCCAAGGCTTTCAAATAAAAGCAATTCATCTGTGCCTTCATTTCATCTTCAATATCTAAATCACCTAAAAAAGGACACAAGAAAAGGAAAATAAATTAAAAGTTATACTTAAATGATAGCAATATTTAGGTAGTTGTATAAAGTTTTCCCCAGATACTTTATTTAAAAACTAAAATTAGACTTGCCAGTTGCTTTTAATGATTATTATTTTTTTTAATGTTTATTTATTTTTGAGACAGAGCATGAACGGGGGAGGGTCAGAGAGAGAGAGGGAGACACAGAATCTGAAACAGGCTCCAGGCTCTGAGCTGTCAGCACACAGCCCAACTCGGGGCTCGAACTCACGGACCGCGAGATCATGACCTGAGCCAAAGTCGGCCGCTCAACCGACTGACCCACCCAGGCGCCCCTAATCATTTTTAAAGTAACATGGCAAGCAAACCATTGAAAAGAAGGGTCATGTTATTAAAAGGAAGACTGGTAGCAAGGTGGGGCAAAAGAGAAAGAGGGGGAAAAGGCCAGTATCTTAAAAATTCCTTACTGAAGCTTTAAAAGCAGGTAATAAAAATTACATTAAAGGACAGAGAGTATGACCACCTTCTAATTACTTCTAATTTCTAATTTTTAGGCTCATTACGCCCCTGTAAAACAACTCACCAGCATCCAGAAGTTTCCTCACACGCAAATAGCTGATGGTGAGCCTCATAACAGAAGCCTTATCGAGATGCGAGCTCACATTATGGGGAAGTGGCAACTGATGAGCAAGTTCATAGAAAACTTCAGATTCTTTACTTCGCCGAGATCTCGCTGCATCTCTAGACTTTTCTTTTCGACGTTCAGAACTTATCCTATTGAGCAAAAAAAGGAGGACAGAAAAAGAAAATTTATATAAGTTAGCTTGCCTTTGCTTGGATAAAACTAATTTTACATTTTTCTGCTTTCCATAAAACAATGTGAAGATGCCATATAATTATACAGAGATTGGTCTACTACATGAATGTGTAAAGTAAGAATGTAGGAGACAGATACACAAATTTCTGGATTACTGAAGACATAGGGAACTCTAACAAATAAGTCCAAGATGGAGCTTTAAACCTGTCTGAAACAGGTATTTCCTTCCTGGCATATCAAATTAGAGAGGATATTTTGTTTTAGCCAAAGTCTTAAAAGTAGCCTGTGTATGTGCACCCTCATAGCCATTCAGAAGTAGTTTCAACATAAAGAAAGCACCATTAAGTCTAAAGAAACTAAAGCTGTACATATTAACTTGAAAACAGGAGTTGTTAAGCTGGCAGAACAGTTACAGCTACAAACTGATTTTTGACTTGTTTCTTTGGACTCTGATATTTTCCCAACTTCTTCTACCCTACCACATGAGCAATACTGACTATAAGCTAAAGAAATCTATATTAGCAGCTATAATAAGTTACCATTTTCAGGTTGCTTATTCCCTTAGCAGCCTCTTTAGCAGCCCCTTTTCTTTACTGGCACAAGTACCAAATAAAGGCAGGAGTATAGAAGAAAAAAAAAAAAGATGTGACACAATACTAAGAATTGAAAGAAACAGGTTAATAAACATTAACAAAGGTGTCAAAACAAGGATATATCTTTAGGGAACTTTTCCAAGAATAAAGTCAGAAAGATTTTCCTAAGCAGAGACATTCACCTTCCTTTGCTTGACTGTGTAGAAACATCTATTCCTCCTGACCCAGCTGGAGGAGGTAAACAAGGCTAACCCTGGTTCTGTCCTTAGCTTCTTTAAGAGCTGTTGTTTATTAAAACCTACTATGTGCCAAATGTTACCCCGTACCAGGTGCCTAGTTCTCTCAAAATTTGTAAATAGGGTAAATATTATCCCTTTTTACAGATGAGGTTATACAGTAGGCTAAAAACAGCCATTAGCAGACGGGATTTGAACACAAGGTGTTTTTTTCACTCCAAAGTCTGTTTGCTCTTCCAGTGTTTTATCTTAAGGAAGAATGCTGCTTCTACCTCAAATACTCAGCATGCTCCTATGACTTTCAACCTAATTCTGTTAAGTCAATTATTTATTAAATGTTGAAAACGGCTGTTACCATTTATTAAGCACTTAGCACTATGCTAAGGACTTTGTCAGCATTCTATCACTTAATCCTCCTTACATCCTATGAATGAAGCACATAATTGTATCTACCTCAAATCTCTCCTCCCTCCAAATGATCTGCAAAACTGCAAGGTTCAATCATAGAAGCAACACTCTCAAAAAAACAGGCAGGGTTCTCAGCACATGCTCCCATTATGTTGAGTAACAGTTGTATTGTGCAACAGTGATAATCTAGTTTTAACACTTAAATTTGTGTGTGTATCTGACTTTTATACATTAATAAGGAATGTGAATATTTGCTGTTGTTAGTAACTGAACTTTGATACAAATTTTTCAACTCAAGCATCTAGATCAATTTTACTTGAGTATTTTGAGATTTAAGGTAAGCTATTAAAAACTATTACTATTTATAACTAGCGATCTATGTGAATCAAGATTTTCTTAATGACATATAATATTTTTAAGTTTATTTATTTTGGGGGGGGGGGGGAGACAGAGAGACAGGAAGAGAGAGAATCCCAAGCAGGCTCCACACTGTCAAATGTGCAGCCCGACACGGGGCTCGAACTCACAGGCCGTGAGATCATGACCTGAACCAAAATCAAGAGTCAGACGCTTAACCAACTGAGCCACCCAGGCACCCCAATGCTGTATAATTTTTAAAAAACATGAAAATAAATTATGGCTACCATGAAAATTCCATAATGTCAACAGTCTGCAACTTCATTTTTTATGTGCATTAGAACTGCCTCACTGTTCTCGTTAACTTTTAATGAATGTTTAAATTTGAACTTAGAATAAAATGTAAAATAATAAAAGTTTTCAAAATCTATTTTATACACATACCAGAGTTTCTAGGGGAGAGAGATCCAATATGTCCCTATTGGCTCTAGCATCTAACTTTCCTCTCTTTCCCCTCTGAATTGGCAAGTGAGAGGAAGGGATGATAGTGGAAATCAGATTACTATCTGGTTCAAGTAAAGCCAGCAAAAAAACTGTGATGACCAACTGACCTGAATATTAGTTCAAATGTCACAATTAGTCCAGGTGATCAGAATTTTATCAACAACTTTCATCAAACTTACTAGGCTTCTTTTGTTAATTAACCAAATTAAAGCTACCAACAAATGACTATCCAAATTTTTACTTGGTAAAAAATTTAAATCCTTTTATTACCTGCTATATGCTTTTAAAGGGTATCTGATCTAGCTAACCATGGGGATTACACCTTTAGAAACACTTGTATTGTCCAGAACTCTGAAGATAATATTGTTAAAGATGTGGCAACTAAATTTGTAAGACAAATCCATAAGAAATGTGAGCCTGGATAAAACATTTATAGCATAATATACTTAAGCAGTGAAGACTAGGAGAGTAAGAATTTGAGCATGAGCCAGAATTCTGGAAGAAAAATAAGCCTCAATAAAACAAGTAACAGGGTATTTCAAGAGTTGACAAACCTAAATTAGATGAAGGTGATGAAAATCATTGTGTCCTATATTACATAATCTATCTAGACATAAAGCAATCAGGAGACCTATAATAAAGATTTGATATAGGAATTTATATGATGTTCTTCACACATGTGACTATGGGGGCTCTTAAAACATTTCTTAGCTTAAAGCTATAACCAACAAAGTTCTTATGAGTTTCAGCATCAGCACGGCTCAGCTTCTGGTCTCCTCAGAAGGCTCTTTTTATCAGGTCATACCCCACAGAATTAAAGTACTAGCCAAGAAATTATTTCGGGCAAACCATAGCATCTGGGTCCCACAGAGATGAATCCTGTACTATTTATTTACTTACTACTTAGATTGCGAAATAAAAGTTTTTGTAGATCAGAAGAAAATGGGCAGATTTTCTGCATGCAAATAAGGTACTGTATTTCTCTAAATTATCAATTCCATCTTTGTTGTTTTTAATTAAGTACAAATCAAGTAAAGTTCTGCACTGACATGTCTGTATAAAGTGCTATTTCACATCTTAGTAGAAATCAGTTAAGAGTATAGTAAAAAATCTATCTTTTCAGTAGTTTGCTTACCCATCTCTATGACTGTTTTAGGACTAACATTTGAGGAAAATAGCAAAATAAGTTGATCTTTGTGGTACTGTAGTTTTCACACACTATTTCATCATTATTTAACATACAGCACTGGACAAGAAGCTAACTAAATTATATCTTGAAATTATTTTGTATAGAAAATACACTTAGGAAAATGAGCCGCTGTCACTAACCTTCTTGTATACAAAGTTGAATGGCAATAGCCATTTTACAGAGAATGCTTAGTATTCTTTAGATTAACAAGAACACAAAATAATTGCAGATATTTTAATTCATCTCTTTTTGTTGTCTAATTATAAAAGAAAAGCCTATTAACATTCCTGATTATAAACACATGTGACTTTAAGACCTGAAGTTAGGGGCGCCTGGGTGGCGCAGTCGGTTAAGCGTCCGACTTCAGCCAGGTCACGATCTCGCGGTCCGTGAGGTCGAGCCCCGCGTCAGGCTCTGGGCTGATGGCTCAGAGCCTGGAGCCTGTTTCCGATTCTGTGTCTCCCTCTCTCTCTGCCCCTCCCCCGTTCATGCTCTGTCTCTCTCTGTCCCAAAAATAAATAAACGTTGAAAAAAAAAAAAATTAAAAAAAAAAAAAAAAGACCTGAAGTTAGAGCCAATCATTCAAAACGTTAAGAACTGATTCATCCTTTTTTTTTTTTTTTTTTTTTTTTTTTTTTACTTTTTTCTTTTTTAACATTTACTTATTTTTTGAGAGACAGAGACAGGGCATGAGCTGGGGAGGGGACAGAGAGGTGGGGCAGTCACAGATTCTGAAGCAGGCTCCAGGCTCCGAGCTGTCAGCACAGAGCTGGATGTGGGGCTCGAACTCATGAGCCACGAGATCATGACCTGAGCTGAAGTCGGATGCTTAACCGACTGAGCCACCTAGGCACCCTGATTCATCCTATTTCCAATAAAGTTAATGTACACATTTTTTTAAAAAAGTCTCTCAAATCTATTATTTGCTGCTTTAAAAACTCTTTCTGGCTTTGAAGGTACAAGTTGTTGTTTTCCACTTCTTATGTTGGTATTTCTACAGGACAGAACTTCTGAAGTGAAATTCCATGATCTAAAGGATGTGGCATTTGGGGCGCCTGGGTGGCGCAGTCGGTTAAGCGGCCGACTTCAGCCAGGTCACGATCTCGTGGTCCGTGAGTTCGAGCCCCGCGTCAGGCTCTGGGCTGATGGCTCAGAGCCTGGAGCCTGTTTCCGATTCTGTGTCTCCCTCTCTCTCTGCCCCTCCCCCATTCAAGCTCTGTCTCTCCCTGTCCCCCCAAAAAAATAAATAAACGTTAAAAAAATAAATAAATAAATAAATAAAATAAAGGATGTGGCATTTAAATGTACCTTTCCAAAAAGGTCTGTAACTATTTTTGTCTCTGCAAATTCATGAATGTGTTTATCTATTTCTCCACGCACTGTGCTGTAATATATATATTATGGGTCTTTTTTACCTTTTTAATTTTTGTGAAGCTGATAGGTGAAAAATTGTACATCTCACTGTTTTAACTGCCCTGCACTTCTTAAAATCTCAGGCCAGAGGAAATTCCAAGGAAATTTTCATGTTCTTAGTTGGCATTTTGGCCTGCAGCTTTAATCCAAACTCCTATACAAGGTGATTATACTATGTACACAGTGGTACTCTAAACATCTCTCATCAATTAACTTAATTTTTATTATCATCACCATGTTACAAATAAGGAACCTGGTTAAATAACTTACCCAAGTTTATAGAGTTAATAAGTGGCACAGCTTTATTCAAACTCAAGCAGTCTGGCTCTAAAAACTATGCTGTTAACAACAGACTATGCTACCTCTCAGAAATTCAATTCTAATTACTAAGGTAAGTATACATATATCCAGGTATTATAAAGTTCAAAATTTGTCTACACATCTCCCAAGACATAAAGGAGAGGTAGAGGGGCTGGCTTTGGAATTTAGGACTTGACTCTAAGCCATTCAGAAGCACTCATGGGCAGGCTCTTTCCTGGTATCCGCTTATAAATCCAAAATCCTAATTCAAAAGCACCTACAATGGCGATGCTCTGGGCTCCACTGTCCACCAGCTCTTCAAAGCAATACAGCCTTTAGTGGATACTGCCAACCACTAAGGGGAGAGAATCAGAGGACAGTAATTCAATCTACCTCATATAATCCCACCAGACTGTACTCAAACATCTCAGCTCACTATTGCTGGTGTTTTATTTGCTCCACATCTGGATCCCCAAAGTAAAACCAATCTGCATACTCACTTCAAAGCTGGCTAAGCATAAGCTAAATTGCCAAGATACCTAATCACACAAAGTAACATAAGAGAAAAAAGACGAAGAAAATCTTCCCCTTCTACCATTTATTGAGCACTTAATGTGTATCAGGCACTATGTTAAACACTTTCATGTATTAGCTCAGTTCATGAAAGCAACTCTATAGAGAACCAAAACACAAGATGGGAAGTGGACTTCCTGAACCTCAGAATAACTTCTTTCATTCAAGAAATATTTGTTACATAAATATTTATTGAGCATTTACCATGCACTGTTCAAGTTATAAGGAATATAGTGACAAGCAGGATAGCCTCCCACTTAGCCTACTGTAGAAATAGTTACCTAGTGCTATATTTTCAAATGCTGGTCTAGGTGCATCATAATTATTTAGGGGCATTCAACATTCCAAACTTCTGGGCTCCACCTTCGTAAATTCTGATTCAGTAGATCTGAAGCAGGGCCCAAAATTCTGGGTTTGTAAAACTCCCAAGATGCATATGATACACAGTTAGATCTGGGAACCATTGACTGAACTATTTCACTATTACTGTGCTTTAATTTCACCCAAATATCTACCCAATTATCATTCCACAGTCAGAAATCTCATATTATGCCCTGCTTAAAATCCCATCAAATGTACACAGGACAAAATCTATTTTCTAAAGAAACCCTCCCTTAGCTAGTTCCCTGTCCATCTCTTCATCTTCATTATTCCCTATTCCTTTGGTCACACTGCAGTTACTCAAAAACATATTTCATTCCTTTCTCGCTCAGTCTCTCTCAGCCTGAGGTACCCTTCTCAGTATGTGACTTGGCAAATGTATGTGAGAAACTTTTAGATTCAACCCAGCATTATTTTGTCTCTACTCTGTCTTCCAAAACTGTTCTTCTCCCCTAAATTTCACCACTCTGGTTATTTTGCTACATACACATGACCTTTGAACAGCACAGATCTGAAATGTGTAGATCCACTTATATACAGAATTTTTTTTGATAAATGCAATATAGTACTATAAATGTTATTTTTTCTTTATGATTTTCTTAACACCATTTTCTTTTCCCTAATTTGCTTTATTGTAAGAATACAGTATATAAAACATATATAAAATATGTGTTAATAGTTATCGGTAAGGCTTCTAGTTAACAGTCAAGTTTTGAGGGGAAGGCAATTAGTCACATTTTTGGGGGAGTCAAAAGTTATATATACGTGGATTTTCAACTGTGCAGGGGGTCAGTGCCCCTAACCACCTGCATTGCTGAAGGGTTAACTGTACTTATCTTCCTCTACAACCCTCAAAGCTTCTTGGAGGCAGGAAACTGCCTCATTCATCTTTACCTTTGTATTCTTAGTAGAGATGTGTGTAAGTTCCACTTGGCTTTAGTATTTAGCCCTAATCTATTTGACTTTGACTTCAGCCCATGGAAGGCTGACTACCCCACCCTTCAAAATTTGTTTTAGGATCCCTGAATATGTGCTTCATCAGTGCTCCTGTAATCCTACAGGTTATGATCATAATTAAACAGAATAATAATGTTAGTACTATGAACAAAGCATACAATTTGGATTTACCCTGATTATGTGGATATGCACTTTCAAGTGTAAGTAAACATTTGGTGGGTATACTAGATGTAAGTTAGAAAAGCTACTGATATATAAAAAAAAAATCACCTAGCAGCATAACAGTGAGTGGCACCAATACTATATCACCAAAGAGAGAGCAAGTGATACCGCCAGAAAAGAGATCTGGAGGCAAAGGGAGAAGGCAGAGAAACTAGAATACCAATTTATTAAAAAGAGGCTAAAGATTTAAGATTATTTCCCTTATCACTCTAATCTATATGTCTTTTACTTTTTATTCCTAAACTGATGTGGTCAGGTAAATGCATGAGTTGTAGTTAATGCTATTAATCAATTAAATCAACACCTTTATAATTATGTCTTCCTGGCACAGCTGGAAACACAAGATTTGACTGTTTTCTAAAATTGTTTTCAAGAAGTGTTGTAATTTTCATAAGACATGAAAATTTTTATTAAGTTGATTTCTAATCTTATTGGCTTTTTTTTCAAGAGGAGGTTATCCCTAGACAAGCATATTTATTACTTCGAGTATTCTTAACGATTAATAAGATTTGTTGTTCTATTTTCTACCTGGTAATTGCTGCAAAACCCTAATACTTCAAACAGATAATGTTTAAAAATATATATCCTTACTTAATGGGAAAAAACCGCAAACAGTGACATTTAAAATTAAACATGAATTACATTTTCAGGACAGCTAGTTATTATTTATAACTATTTTCTCCAGGAAAATGTCTTCTAACTTCTAATAAACTTAAAAATGAACCTTTAGGATATTCATGTTAAAGAATATTATTCATTTATTCAACAAGTATTTCTTAGTCATCTCCATTGAGCCATATACTGTTCTCAGCAAGACTGATTAACAAAACAGACCATGTTACTTGTCCCATGGAGCTTACATTCTAGGACAAATATACCATTATGTTTCTTGTCTTTATTCAGTAGCAGTTAGTAGGTCAATCCCTAACTGACACATTTGCCCTAGGAAAAATCTTTCCATAAAATCAAATAACAAAAATTTAAGACACAAGAAAAAAGTCTACAAAAATTAATCTGTGCTTATAGAAGATGTTACAGTATAGTATTGTGAAGAGGGTATACAACAAAATATGAATATGAATCCATTTTTCTCTGTGTATAATACCTGTGTACATATGTAAATCAGTATGTATACATGTACACATATACATACAGACATGTAACTTACAAATGCTTAGATAAAACCTGAAAAACACAATATACAGTTAGCAAATTCATAGTTTCAAGATGGCAAGATCCCAGAATATTTTGTACTTCAAAATTCATTGGTGAACTGATACTATTATGTACCTGCATTTGTCAGAAAAGTCTGAAAGAAGTAGTCATCTAATGTTTCAATTTGTTTTCCAGAAAGACTAGAAAGGAGTTAAATGTTTTCTTCATTTTGGAAATGAAGCAGGAATGATCATATTTCTTTCAGAGAAACGGAAAGTGGTGACTGAGTAAGCAATATAATTCAATATTTTCAGTCTCTCGTTCTCATCTAATTATTGGCTTTTAAATTTGGCATTTCATAATTAATCTGAAATTATAAAATCAAGTGAAATGGTTTCCAAAGAAAAATACTCAGTATACATATACTTATTTGAGTTTTGAAAGGAACTTAAATTTCTTGGTTTAAGTGTTTACTATCTTACTAGCTTCGCAATATCTTGTAAATATCCACAATTAGGGAAAAGATAGATTATTCTCCTTCCAATAACCTCACAGAAATGCTTAACACTCGATTTTCTAATGCTGCAGTAAAATAAACAGGGAAGAAAGATTTACTGTTTTAAATTCAGGGTACATTCTGAAAAAAAAATCTGTATCACATCTGAGGTAGCATTAATGTGAAAATGTTCTATTTATACATTAAATAAACTTATTAATTAGCTAACAGATTTACATCTGTTGACAATATTATGTACTAAAGTTCTGTCTGTAAAAGGAATATGCTTTTGTTTTTAGATTATTCCTAACTAGTGATTTACATCATCTCTCTCCTGGTTCAGAATTGGTATTGGGCCTCTCAAAAAAGTCTTTGATCCTCTGCTATATATGAAGTACTAGATATATAAAACCAAAAATGTGTATGTGAAGGTATTACTCTAATTTTAGCTTGTATCACAATCAACTGGCAGGATTCTGGAAACAGATTATTGGGCCTTACCCAGGGTTTTTGATCCAGGAGAGCTGGATGGGGCCTGAGAATCTCCATTTGTAACAAGTTAGCAGGTAGGTACCAATGATGCTGCTCTGGAGAATACTTTGAGCCCCTCTACTCTAAGAAAATACTTTATGTGTCTTTCAAAAATTCCCAGAGAAGTAAAAGACTGTTCAACACCCAAAAATGGTTAACTTTTTTTTTTTTTTTTCAATCTGCCCAAATGCTTTACATGTACAGGAAACATATCCAATCTCTCATATATTAGCATTGCCAAATACTTAGGAACTCAAAAACTACAAAATACACTAAGGACTTAGACTAGATTAGACACTGGTTGATCTGTGATATACATCATCATCAGTAATGGAACTTTTCCCAGGTATTTGTGCTTAAATCCCAACCCTGGAAATTCAAATGGTAGACCTGGAATGTGTCTTTCAAAAAACAATCTCTCAGATGATTCTGTTTAGCACTCTGAGCTATTCAAAGTTTGTATTTCATCTATCAGTGCTTGTAAAGTTTAAAAATTCCTGAATCTCATCCCAAAATTATCAAATCCGAATGTCTACAGGTGGGTACCTGGGAATCCTTATGTTAAGTAAACACCCAGGTGATTAAGTCACAGAAATTTGAGAACCACCAGCAGGTCTTATAGCAGAGATTTAACAGGTTAGCCAGCAAATTTTGAAAAATAAGAAAAATTTATTTTTAGCTGCAACTACATATACATACTAGACAACTATGTTTGTCAGGCAGAACACTGCACTCAGTGGGTTGGGCGATGCTGTGTAGAATGAGGCACAATTGCTAGGAATAAGAAGCTAATGAATGGTACAGCTCAGTGACAAGTGAGTAATAAAATACAAGAGCATAATTAGGCTTCAAAGATGACCAATTAAAAAACATAATAACCATAGAATGATTTTTTTCAAACCTTTTAAACAATTTTTAAAATTCACCTTTAAATCTCTTTATGAATGTCACAAACATCAAAGGGGTTGAGAATCACTGTCCCTGAGTAACAGCTATGTGTTAATGACTTTCCCCAAAGCACATCACCTCCTCTATTACTCTTCTCCCTTTACATTTTAGCCACCTCAGCTTGTAAATGATTTTGTTTTCTTTATATTAATAGAACTGACACTGGAACTTAAAGAAGGTCAATGACACTACGTGTGTGGGTGGATGTATGTATTCAGAAGAATGTGCCCTTAATTACTTGCTTAAATATAACAGAAAATATGTAAGTTACAATAAGTACTTAATAAAAAAATTCACATGTATTGAAATAAAGGTGTAGACATAGAAATCACAAGCTGAAGATTTTTATTTAGTTCTAAACCCTGACCATAATGAAGATCCTGGAAACAATGACAAAGAAAAAGCTCTCCTAAGCAAATGTCTCGGTCCTCCACCTACATTAATCAATCCTATCCAATGTTACCCAATAAATTTTCCCAATGAGTCCCCTGATCCTGTTTCCTTTATATAAAGGAAGTAACACTATCAGTAAGTGGCAGGGCTCAGATTCCACCGAAGACTGAAGCTCCCATATTTAATATAGCCTATACCTTTCCACAAATCAGATGCTCAATAATTTTTAAATGGAAAAATTAAAGAAATTTGGGGATGTTTTTACTTAGGAATAGAAATAACTACCTTCAGGTATTTGAAAAGGATGTCATACAGATTCGGTGATTTTTTCAAATGCAGAGAGTAATACATGGGAATTAAAAGATGGCAGGCTTTTTGCTCAACAGAGTTAAAACAGTATTGAAGGTAAACTTTATGAATTTTTAAACTGTGTTCCCGTTCTGGTGGCAATGTAAGAAAAAGGGGAAAAAATCATATTCTGGATCATCTAAATAATCTCTACATAAGTCTATATTGTTGCCACAAACGTTCTATGTTTGAGGTTGCATGTGTTTACGATCAAATTGGTACCAAATGATCACTAAAAGGAATAGTTACATTTTTTTAAAGTGCACACTCAGACGGTACATCTCAAAGGTTCACAGGGATTGCTTTGATCCAGAAGAGATCTAAACATTGGTCAGTGTCAAGAAATACTGGAACAAAATAACTTTCTAACATTTAAAGCTGCCAAGACTGTTTTATGAGAGTGCTTCTGTGTATGTCAAAATTCTCAAAGCAGACTGGCCAAATAAGTAAATACAATTATAGAGGATGCTTCCGTGATGATTGGTATTAGTAACAAAACTTAAATCCTGGTCTACATTTTGCAAGAACCCCAAACTTGAAATCACTGTACTAAAAAATAAAAGATGGACTACATAACAGATGCATCAAAAACTAATTACTCAACTGTGGCCTGAGCCATCAACAACTCAATGCTCTGCTTGACAAATCAGATGCACAAATATCTGCTAAACAAATGAATATACAATAATCTGTTACAGGTCAAGCGGTTAGGTGCTGGAGCAATGGTCCTGGGTTGAAAAAAATGTTTTGAACCACTGAAATAAATCAACTTGCTCACATTACCCAAGAAAAATAGTACTTCCTCGATTCACAGTGAAGGCTTTGACTACTGGTTTGACATATAACCCATTTAAACATTTTAGCTATGTTATCTGCAAAGGCAAGCAATTTCCAACTCTCCTCTGCAAACGGATTAAAAGACATTTAATGATTTTCTGACACCAAAAGAGTATGGAAAAGTAGGCTTTCTTAATTTGCCATCCTCTAACAGCCAAATAAAGAGCCCTGTGAATATTTTTTTTTCCTCTACCATCATCACTATGAAGAATGATTACTTTAAAACGTTTTTTTTGTTTTATTTATTTATTTATTTATTTATTTATTTATTTATTTAGAGAGAGCGAGCATGAGCAGGGGAGAGGCAGAAAGAGGGAGAGAGAGAATCCCAAGCAGGCTCCACATTGTCAGCACAGAGCCCCAACGTGAGGCTCAAACTAATGAACAGCGAGATCATGACCTGAGCCAAAACCAGGAGTTAGACGCTTAACCAACTGAGCCACCCAAGCACCCCAGAAAAAATACTTTAAAACAGCGTATCTACACATACACACAAATATCTTTATTTAACCTGCAAAGGCCAGGCATTCGTGGAGAAAAAAAACCAATGTAGAGGAAAAGCATCACCAATATTCTACTACTATTAAAGGTTTACTAATGGTGTGGCCCAAAAGATACCATCCGTTCTTAGACTGTCCCAAAGAAGGCTTGAATGATTCTAAATATGAGACTTCAAAAGAGTGAAACTCTTCTGAAAAAACATAATAATTATAATATGAACCTAATAATAGTTTCTAGTTTATTAAGCCCCTACTTTGTGCCAAGAACTCTTGAGTGTTTCACTTGAGTTAATATCTTTTTTTATCCTCACAATGATCCTAAAAGGCAAATATTCTTATCCTAATTTATAGATGAAGAAAGTGAGATCTACAGAGGTAAAGCAACTTGTACAAGACCACATAGCTAGTAAGTGGCAAAGCAAGCAGCCAGCCTCTAGCACCTAAGTTCTTAGCCATTAGTCATTCTACTTCTTTCTTAAGGAACCTGAAATGAAAACCCTAATCCACAGAAGAGACTCTAAGCTTCCCAAAGTGCACAGCAAGAACAATTATGGTTGGTATCTGCAGAATACGAATTCAGATGATTTGAAACAAAAACCTATAGCCCATTCATTACAATACCAGCAATGACCAAGAGTCCTAGATAAGGAGATAATTAATAATCTACATCAAGACAATGAAATACTATAATAAGACATTTGACTCATGTAATCAGGGAACCCCACTGACATGGTTAAAAATGAATAGTCCACGCAGGGCAAACTGGCATTAATCCAGGAGACAGCTATATGGATACTAGAAGAGCCAGTTTCTTTTCATTTTTTAAAATCACAAACTCTATGAATGCAGGCATGGGAATGCTAGGTACCATCTTTCATACCATACAGATAGCCGGTCAGTGGCAGAACAAGGCCAACATGCATATAGAACAAAGACATATAAACCAAGTAATATTCAAGAGAAAGTCAGAAATTATACTCTGAGGACATCACTTGAGACTCTGGATTTAACTATTCTCTCAACCAAAACTAGACTGTGTAAGCCAATTAACTGCCTAACCCCTTTAAACTAGCTTGAGTTGTATCTTGTCATGTGTAAGCCCATGACTGCCTTACCCCCTTGAACTAGCTTGAGTTATGTCTCTTCACTGCAATAGAAAGCATCCCAATACACATAAACTTCAAGTATTTCATACTTGAAGCAAACTTTAATGATGACCAAGTACAAGAAACTGGCACTCTCCAACACTACTGGAGACTATAAACTGGTCCAAACTTTCCGAAAGTTTAGAGCAGACTTAAGAAACATTTGCTAAAGATGAAACAAGGTAAAGACACATTCCATACATTTAACTAGCGAATTTCCTGCAGTCATATACATATGCTTCTTTTGGTAAACTTTTTTTACTCAGTGCTCCAATATAGAATTGGCAAGCACTAAGTTTTAACATACCTTAAAATAGGGTACTGATTTACTTTCAAGGCCAAGTATGTATGATATAGCTGTATTTACTAACAAAATTTTTTTAGCCTGGTTCTAATAGATACTATAAACATTTCTGAAAGAACAAAAAAAATAAATTTCAAGATTCAAGGAAGTTCCAAAGTAACACAAGGCATTTCCAAGCATAAGAAAAATTCCTATGAAAATTAAGACATAGAAGAGAGGACAATAATGACTTCCAAAAAACCTTTTAAAAACCTTAAAATCTTTCTCTGCTTTCTCTTCGTTCATTCAAATATTTATTAAGAACTCACTGTATGTATTCTCTTTTACACCACAAGCTTCCAATTATTCCCATTTGTGATCTTGCCCATTGAAATGTTTCAATTTTATAATTGAAAAAAGGAGAGAGGGTCACTTTAGAGAAATCTAGTTAGCATCTTAATTTACAAGATCTCTAAGAATAGAAATATATCAGAACTCTTAAAGACTTAAACTTACTGCCTTTAAATCTTATTTTTCAGTTGGCAAAACAGATTCTCACAAACTATTAGGAAAAGAGAAGCAGCACAGGAAATTGTTACAAATGAGTGAAAATTGCAGTATTAAGTGGCAGACACTTAATCTGCCTAAATATATTGTGACTTTCAAACCAAGTAGGTGAAGAACCACCATAAGTTATGTTCCATCACTAGATTTTTGAACCACTTGCAAAACAATAAATTTTGAAAATCACACTGTGAAATCATCTTTATGTTTAATATTATAAGTAAATTAAATTTTAAAATGAAGAAATACTCCAACAGTTGAGATCACCAGAACTAAATGGTATCATCTTGGAGGTGATTTTCTTATGAAAATAAGTCATTTCAATTATTTTTAAAAAATCATTTAAAAAAAGTTACCAATTAAGTGTAACCTTATTAACAACAAAACAGTTACAGGCCATTTTAATCAGTAAGTATTTCTGAAAATGTACTGGCAGATCAACTCTGAGTCCCTAGAAAAACTTAATTCTCATTTTACAGGAGCTTAACCTCATGTCCGATAAAGCTTCCCCTGGCAACTGTTCTCTGTTAACTTTAAGTTGGTTATTACACACAAACCCTTAAAATACAACCACTTGAACATATCCATTAGAATGGTCATTATCACAAAAACAGAAATTAACAAATGTTGGGGAGGATATGGAGTAATAGGAACCCCTGTGCACTGTTGGTAGAAATATAAAATGGTGCAGCCACTATGGAAAACAGTATGGCAGTTCCTTAAAAACTTAAAAATAGTTACTATACGATCCAGCAACATACTTCTGGGGATATATCCAAAAGAACTGAAAACAAGATCTATAAGAGATATTTGTACACCCGTGTTCATAACAGTACTATTCACAACAGCCAACACGTGGAAGCAACCTAAGTGTCCACCGAAAGATGAATAGATGAACAAAATGTAGTGTATACTGGCCTTAAAAATAAGGAAATTTTCACACAGGCCTACAACATGGATAAATCTTGACAACACTATGCTAAGTAAAATAAACCAGTCACAAAAAGACAAAAACTTTATGACTCCACATACGTAAGGTATTCAGTAGTCAAATTCATAAAAACAGAGTGGAATGATGGTCATCAAGAACTAGGAGGGGGAAACTAGGAGAAATGCTTAATGCTTTCAGTTTTACAAGGTAAAAAAATTCTAGTTACACAACAACATGAATACACTTACTCTTGAACTGCACACTTAGAAATGCTTAAGATGGGAATTTTTACATTATGTGGGGGTTTTTTTTTAACCACAATTTAAAAAAAAACCTCACAATCACTTCAAAAGCTATGGAAAAACAAGTCATGAGGAAATGACTTAAATTTTGTTTTTATAAATGTAGATTTTATATATTCCATTTTTCTGAAAGAGTCATGTCTGGCAAATGATATGGGTTTGGTAGTCTTTATTGCAGAAACGTGAATTTTAATCTAAATCTCAATATACATACAAAAGAGTTAATTCTTGATGCTCCAAGAAAGAGAGGTATAAAATTATTTTTAAAATTCCAAGATCTAGTTATTTCAAAAATTCTTGCCAAACTTTTACCAAAAATACTGAGCAATATGATTGACTTAGCTTCAAATTCTTTTTCTAGCTCTGTAGTTAGGCAGAAAACATATACAATACATACACCACAAGTCGCAGAAAGCTGGCTAAAATCCACCAACAGGATAGTTAGTCCCATCATTAAAAAAAAAGAAACAAGATAAAAAGAGAACATTCTTATGAATTAAAATCAATTTCTTAATAGAAAACTATCTAACAACACATTTAATTTTGATTATTTTCTCCTACTTTATAAACAGACTTACGTTAACAATCTTAGATAAAAATACAGTATTTTAAGGGTGCCTGGATGGTTCAGTCAGTTAAGAGTCCCAACTTTGGCTCAAGTCATGATCTCACGGCTCAGGAGTTCAAGCCCCGCATCGAGTTCTGTGCTGACACCTCAGAGCCTAGAGCCTGCTTCAGATTGTGTGTCTCCCTTTCCCTCTCTCAAAATTAGAAAACATTAAAAAAATTTTTTAACAAAGAATATATTATTTTAAGAAGTATCTATATGTTAAAAATTACATTTTAAGAGGCCGTATCTATGAACAAACTCAGTAATCTAATCCAAATCTTTAACATTCATGTATGGTAACAGTTTTTTTTAATTTCACCAGCAAACATAATCAACTGTTAGGAGTTCTTCAGAAAACATCAGTCAAGACTAATCTTCCTCAGCCTCCTACACATCATTCTTAATATACAACAATAGAATATAACCACAAAATCTTAACTTTGGGCCCACACACCATTAGTGCTGCAGACAATGGAAATCACCAGGTAAAGATTGGACATTCTCCCAATGGCACAAAATGCTTTCCAGTGGACTGCAGGAAACTACCACAGTTCAGGTAAAAGACTGCACTAATACAGATTTCATACAAATCAAGCCTCAAAAAATCAGACTAACATACAGCTTGAAGCCTTGCCTTGAGACAGAGGCCAGTAGTCTTACCTGGAGAAATTCATAAGCAAAGGAGTTTTTCTATTGTGTAGGTTCACATGTTTTACCAGGAGTATTTTATCAACTTACCATGTTTAGCAAAGATAAGTATTTATGCAACTATCTACTCTTAACTGTGGAGTCAAGACAAAAAATGTTTTAAGTTACTGCCACTCCTTGCACATACCTTTAAGTTACTTGCACATACCTTACTGAAATAAACTCTAAGCCTAGTATATTTGTTTACAACTCTCATCTCTGATGCCCAAAGTAAATACAAGTGGCCTATTTGGGGAGGAAACAGCAGGGTAAGGAATTGTGAAGAAGGGACACGAGAGTAGAGAGAAGAACAGATGCTCAAGAAGAGTAACCGATGCTAGCTGCCAACATAACCCAGGGATATACTGTTTTAACTGGAAAAGAACCCCTTTTAAAGCTCTAAATCCAATGTTGGCCTTCATTTTTAGGAGATTTAGAAAAAATCTATGAAGGCGGGGAGAAGAACTAACATAAATATTTGGAAACACTTGCAAAAAAGTTTTTAAGTGTTGTGGAAGTTTAAATAGAACTTTAACAGGTAATGCATATTTCCAAGCATACAGTGTTCCCAAGATTCCTAAACCAGACATACAGTGAACATTATCTCATGTAATGTTGACAATAACCACTGAGATGGTTGCTATTATTATCATTCCAAAAGGAGGAAATATGCTCAACAGCATTCAGTAACTTGCCCAAGCTCACAAAGCTAACAAGCGAAAAAACTGGACTCTTAACTAGAAGTGTCTAGGTCCAGATCCTATACTCTCAACTACCAACCATGCTCTTCTTCAAAAAAGAGGAAAATCAAAGTACAATTATAACGAGAAAAGTTTACTAATAAATGAGAGCTTCTTGACTTTAATGGCCAAAGTTAAAGAAGTTAAGAAATGTCCATTCTCAGAAATTTTACTCTAACGATCCAATAACTGTTATTGGAAACTGAAGGAGTCTGGCCTGACACCTTAAAGAGAACAATGAACCTCTTGACATTACTCTGAAATCTAAAAATCAGTATTAATGTGCTATTAAATTAAGTCCAGGCCCTACCTACCACTAAGAAATCAACATGAAATTCCCTGTTAAATCTATTGTAACTATTCCATCCTGTTGTGATTTCTTCCAATCCTTCAGTTTTTTAGTTTCCCAGAACATCTTTAAGAAGACAAATTTGTCTTCCCAAACTGGACTCTACAGCACATTTAAAATGGAAAAATTGTAAGAAGAAAGTACCTTGCCCCTCAATCTCAGTTACCTTTTCAGAAAGTTTTAAAATTATTAGTTAGAAAAGGATAAAAACCAGATATCTTTAACAAACATCTAAATGTTGTTGAGTAGCTATTTATTAAGTGTTTAACTTAATTTTTCAGTTATAAGAACCTCTATATTAAGAAATATGATGCAATCCGATTCAAGTTTGCTAAATTTTCAAATGAGAGTATTTTGAAAATAACACATGGGACTGAGCAAAATCTAAGAACTAATTTAGAATTGGGGGGTGATGCACAGTAACTAATTAATTCAAATATATTAAAGCTGCTTGTGATAATCTCAACTAACTGCAAAGAATTTACAATTAAAGAGAATTGCATATAAAAAAGAAATGATTGGTGTATAACTTGATGCACAGTATTAAGTATGATTCAGCACAGAATAAGAACTGAAAATTGGCACTACACAGGGGTAATCTGCCTCACGTTTATAATATAGCAGCTTCATCATTTCATTAAAAGCATTGTAATCATTTCCGCAAAAATAATTGCAATTAATTCCTGTCAACTCTTGGAATTAAGTCCAGGCCTATTTACTCACTTTTTGAATTTTATAAGGGTTTTCTCTGGTGTACAAAGAGAATTTATCATTCTACGAAATAAGGACCAAAATGGTATCTACGAAATAGCAGAACATATAAACAAGTTTATCTTCTGCTAATACTGATTAGGGAAGTTAATCTTAATCTCTCCCAGAAGAGTGGAAGGACTTTAAGGAGTAAAGCCAGTCTACCAACCACAACTCTTACTATATAAATCTCCAATTCCTTAAAAACGATTTCCACAAAGGTTAAAATACCAAAAATGTACCAAATTGTGTGAGGGGCTGGGGGGGGGGGGGCCTCAATCCCACTGGATCCATTTATAATTCTTAATCCTATAATGTACCATTTAGACTCAAACTTTAAGGTGTTTTAAAAACTTGCATTAAGTTCTAACAGAATGATTATTTACTTCGGATACATCTCGAAGGTTTTCCTTTAATATGCTTCAATTTCATGAAAATGAGACCGTTCTAAAAATTTCGACATTGAAACTTGCTGCGATCACATACTTTTTCAATCTCACATATTAATTCATAACGTCTGGGCTCCCTTGACAGCTGACATAAACACAAGAATCCAATTGTGATGCCCTCTTTAAAATGTTGCTACTTCGCCAAATTCCCGTTACTCCGACTCCTCAATCTAGACAAGTTTTTCAAGGCGATTAAAACAAAACAAAACCTGCACGTGCAAACTAAAGTTAGCATCTTCAGGCCGTCGCGACAAATCCCTAATGCACAAAGGCAAAGACACCCGCCGCGACTAGACAACCGCACCGTAAGGTCTCATCTGACCACGCGAGCCCCTGGGTGGGAAACCCAGGGCCCCGAGCCCACTGGGAAGCCAGGACCAGCGCGCAGGGTCCGCCCCGGGGCCGAGTGTTCAATGGAACTGGAGAGAATGGGGGCGGGAAGGAGCGGAAGCTCGGGTGCAAACGGCGGCGACCGAGCTGCGGCTCGTCTCTCTTCCCGGGGTTTTCGGGCCAGGGAAAGTCCACCCGGATGGGGGTATAGGGCAGGCCCGGTGATTTTCAAGGCTAGCAGGAGGGCGGCGCGAGGCCCCGGCGGCCGGGAGGGGAGGGCCAGCGGGGCTCAGCCCCCGGCCCCTGAAAGCACTTTCGAGGCGTCTCCCACCCCCCACGACAAGATGGCGACGTGGGCAGCGGGGGAGCCCGGCCGGCGAGGCTGGGGGGAGAGAGGGGAGGGGAGAAGAGGCAGAAACAAAAAGGCGGCCCCCTCCGGAGCGCTGAGGCTGGCCCCCGAGCCCGTGGCGGCGGGCGGACGGGGGGCGCCGGCGGAGAACGCGACGGACGGAGGAAAGGGGCTTACTTTTTCTTGTCGTTCGCGCCGCCGGCGCCCTCCATGGCGAATCGGTCCCCGCGAAGCCTTCACGGCCGGCCGCCCCCAGGCTCGCTCCGGCCTAAGCGCTGGCTCCCTCCACACGCGAGGAGAGAAGGGGAGGCACGTCCAGAGGTGGGAGGTGCAAGGCGGGAACCCCCTCGTAAACCCGGAGGCAGGAGCAGCAGGCGGCAATCGTAAGGGTCCAGGTCCGGCTCAGAAGAGCCTCCCCTCAGGCAGCTTGTCAGGGCCCCGAGCACCGGACGAAACGGCGGCGAGGCCGATCCTCGCGTCCCCTCAGACGAGGCGTCTCTGTGCACTGAGGAGCTGAGGCAGCGGCAGGGGGCGGGCAAGGGCGGAGGCGCGCTCGGGGGCGCGCGGGATGGGGCGGGGGGGAGGAGAATGTCGGGGGCGCGCCCGCCCGCGGAGCCCGGCTCGCGCTCACGCAAGCCCGCCTCACCTGAGGGGGAGGCGGGTTCCCTGAGAGCCAATGGCGAGCGACGCCGGCGGCCAGTCCCACCCCAGCCCACGTCTGTCTCAGCCAATCAGGAAGCGGTCAGCTGAGGCACAGCTGGGAAGCGCTGCCGGGCTCACGTGCTCGTCTGTGTGCAGCTGCGGAGGAAAGAGAAAGGAGCTGGGGTGCGGCCAACCTGGGTCTGGGGACGCTTTGCCTTCTCCTAGGGAAAGCAGTGGCTGGCTTTGGGAGGCGCTGCTGAGAAGGGATTTGGGTCTCAAGGTTGCATCGCGTTTCCTGCTCCCGGTGCAGCAAGTCTTGCGATGTCTTTCTCCTCTGTGGCTGTGCTGTGCAAGGTTGCTGACAGCTGTGCTGAGCCCCAGTTCAACAAAGCAGACTTTTCACGTCGTGGCAGCTCTCTTTCGACCCTTTGCTTATATGTTACAATGGGGTTTTTCTTGCCAGGTTGTCCAACCACGGGGGCCCTGCCACCGAGCGCCCTTTTTGCCATGGAACGCAAGGGTACTCTCCTTGTCCACTAAGTTTTTCTATGAAGAAGTTTGATTACTGAGTAAATGCAAATAAAAATATAAAGCAAACAAACGCCTCATGCTGTAAACTTCTCAAGGGAAGTAGTTAAGGTAGCAGGGAAATCTTAAAATCTGAAATTAAGCATTTACAAATAGGTGTCAGTGGCTTTAATAAAAGCGTAAACCAGAATTTCAGCGCTATGGGAGGAAAATGGCTTTAGGTAGACTTTCTTGTTGTTTGTAAAAGAGCCCACAATAATCTTAGATGGACTGGGAAAAATGGAAGATGACCCTTAGTTTGAGACTCACCACCTTTAATTCACTGTATAGACTGGAAAGAGGAAGGATTCTTCTAACCCCCTGCCCAGACTTGGGCAGCGGACTGCTGAACCGGAGTTAACTCGACATGGTGGCGGCCAGTATTGTCTGTTTGCTAACATGACTTTGCAAGCTACTGAATAAAAATCACTTTTTGCCTTTGAAAAAATATATTTCAAACCTGTAAATCTTTTAAACGAAAGAAAAATGTATTTTGAGTTCAACAAAAAATCATTGCGCTTTTATCTCCACTTGATGCTGGATTATTTTACTTCTCATATTTGCCATATTATATTGTTACAATCTAGCTTAGAGTGGTATATTAATGTGGATATCTATATTGGATTCAGTTATATTGTTGTGTAAAAACAATAGTCCATCTAACACAGCGTTAAACTCTGTTAAAAACCGATTCACTAGACCCATAAAGATATAAAGACTGATCTTAATGTTATTTTTTTTTAAGTTTTAGTTCTACATTGCTGAATGATATGTCTTCTTGAAAAATACCATTGGAAAGGCCTGAAAAGAAGAAAGGACCAAAAATATTTACTCATATTTTCTTTCTTAGTTGTGAAAAGAATAGCTCTATAAAACACAAACCTTTTAATTTGACATGCTGAAAACTCAATGTTAAACATACTGATACCAGTCAGGAGTGAGTTTGAAGACAGACTCTGACACTAACAAGTTATTTAATCTCTCAGTGCCTCAGTTTACTCATTTATGTCTATGTCACAGAATTATGGCATAATGGAGATAATACATTTAAAGCACTTAGAATAGTTGCTGGAACACAGTAAGCAATCAATAAATGTTAATATGAGTATTGTTGGTGGGCTTTTAAAAATTATTCTTATTATTTTTGCCCCCAAATTTGTGCTTCTGCTGCTAGTAATTACTTGGGCTTCTGTCACAGTTCAGCTAGTTTTAACTATCCAAGACTGCCTATTATGTTAATATAATCCACAAATATTCTTTCTTTTAAACTTTGGAACTGCCCATGGTGTTACCATCCATGTATATAAGCATGGTGGCAGAGACCCTCAATCAGTTCCTTTCTCATTATACTGCTAAGAAATTCTCGGGGCGCCTGGGTGGCGCAGTCGGTTAAGTGTCCGACTTCAGCCAGGTGACGATCTCGCGCTCCGTGAGTTCGAGCCCCGCGTCGGGCTCTGGGCTGATGGCTCAGAGCCTGGAGCCTGTTTCCGATTCTGTGTCTCCCTCTCTCTCTGCCCCTCCCCCGTTCATGCTCTGTCTCTCTCTGTCCCCAAAATAAATAAACGTTGAAAAAAAATTAAAAAAAAAAAAAAAAGAAATTCTCTCTAGCCTGTGATTATAGCCAAAGTGTATAATGTCTGTTACATTTTTAAAAAATGAGCACTTTGTAATAGCAAATTAAGCCATTTATTAAAAACTGAGCATTTCAAATGTTAAAAGCAGAAGGATAATTCAATCAGCAAAAGACATTTTCAGCCTCCATTAAATTTGCCCCAAAGTTCAATTTTCCTTTCCAAAAATGCGTAGAATATGGTATTTCATGGATGTGTGAAAAGTATGTATGTATATATGCTTATACACACACACATACCATGTATGAGCAGTGAAAGCAGTAATATTCAACCAATTTGTTTTCACGTTATTACCAATGAGACAAGTAGTATTCCATAATCCAATCACTGCTATTTAAGTAACAATTTGAAAAAGCAAGGGTTTCTATAGGATAAAATTTTAAGTTATCCTCTTTACAACCACCTATTAGTAAATATATTTATTTTATTAGAATTTAAATAAACCTTAATGAGCAGTCTTATTTATTCACTTTCTAATTTGTGTAAGCAGATTTAAATGTAAAACACTCCGAGGAACTTTCTAAGTAGACTGACAGGTGACTTGCAAATGACTTGATTGACCCTTAACCCATATTAGTAGGAAGCAGGAAGTTAGGCAGTGATTGAGGATGAGGCAAGGTAAAACTTGAAATTTGGATCGCTACTAAATAGAGTATTGAAACTTTTAACGAGTGAAACGTCAGATTCAGATAGTTTAGAATGTATCAAACTATATGGGAAGAACTTGTGGTAAGTGATTCTTGGCTTATTATTACCCTTAGTTCCTCCTGCACCTTTGACCTACTCTAGGAACAATAACCAAAAAAAAAAAAAAAAAAAAAAAAGGAAGGAAGAAAGAAAAGCAGATCATCTGGAAGGAAAGTGCCTAGAAGGTAACAGACATTACAGATCTTTCGTCTTTTTCTTTCAAGGATCAAAACAGAAAATAAATACATTGTTTGAGTTTATGGAAAATAAGAATAGCCTGAAAATTTGCCACTAGCACTTTTTAATTATGATACGGACTTTAAGCATAATTTTACAGAAAAATGCTGAAGGATTTTTAGTTTCTGGTCCAATATGTAAAAAGCTTGGAAGCTTCCATCCTCACAATAAGAAAATAAAGCTGAACAAACTGAAAACCAACAACTCTTTTTAGATCCATCAGAGAATTGAGGTCACTGGGCAAACTGTTGTCCTGAAAACTGAAGAGACAGACAGATGGATATGGAGAATCACAGCTTACCAGAAGATCACAGTTTACCAGGAGCCGAAGCCAGCAGCTGAAGCCAACATGACAGTTGGAGCAAATATCAGTAGGAATACTTTAATTTAATTATAATTGTGGATTGCTGGGGGCTCTATGGGGACCAGCTTTAGCATTTAAAACTCTGAGGCTCACAAAGCATAAGAGACTCTTAAAAACTGAGAACAAACTGAGGGTTGATGGGGGGTGGGAGGGAGGGGAGGGTGGGTGATGGGTATTGAGGAGGGCACCTTTTGGGATGAGCACTGGGTGTTGTATGGAAACCAATTTGACAATAAATTTCATATATTGAAAAAAAATAAAATAAAAAAATAAAACTCTGAGGCTCAGCCTTAGAGGGGTGCCACAACTTTTCTGAGTTTTACTTTCAGGAGCCCTAACAAATTCTCACTGTGATGGTCTGAGAAAACTCTCCTCTTGCTTTCCGTGGGGGAAAGTAACCCTTAAAAATACTCCCAGAGCACTCTGTTCTTTTTAACAAGATCTGCCCTCAAAGGAAACTATTTTGCCAGAGCTCAACTGACCTTGTGGAGGGAAAACACCCAGCTCCAGCCCTAGCTAGCCTTCAACATGGAGGAAGGGAAATACTCAACTCAGACTCACTAAAAGACTGAGAACTAATCAGAGGACTATAGAATGCTTTCCTTCCTCCCACACCTGACCATGCTACCACATCAGTAGGGCTTCTGTGTAATAGTAGGGAACTGCAGCTAAAAGAACAACAAGCCTCAGACCTTATTTAAAGAGTCACTAGGGACATCCAAAGACAACAAGAGAAACAAAAATATGGACACTAGAGGCAATTTTAGCTTCAGACACCACAGCTACAACAAACAATAACACAGCCTAACTCTTAGCCAGATAAACATAAAACTTCATAGTAAAGTTCTGTCTACCTAGCTTTCAACAACATTTGTAAAACATATTAAAAGGCAAAAAAAACAAAAAACAAAAACACCCCACAATCTGAAGCGATAAACCAAACACCAGACACCAGAATAAGACTCCGATATGCCTGAGATTTTGGAATTATCAGACCAGGAATTTAAAATAACTATGATCAATATGCTAAGGGTTGTAATGGAAAAAGCGAACAACATGCAGGAGCAGATGGTGATATAAGCAAAGATATGAAAAAGAAAATGCTAGAAATGAAAAACAATGTAATGGAAATAATGCTTTTGATGGGCCCATCAGTAGACTGGACACAGCTAAGGAAAGAATGAAAATTTGAAAGTATGTCAGTGCAAGCTTCCGAAACTGAAATGCAAAGAAAATGCATTAATGAAAAAGATGGAACAAATTATCCAAGAACTGTGGAACAATGAGAAAAGGTTTAATGGGAATGTCAGAAGGGGAAGAAAGAAAAACGCAAGAAATATTTGAAGAAATAATGACTGAAAAATTTCCAAAGTTAATGACAGACAGTAAATCACAAATCCAGGAAGCTCAGAGAATGCCAAGCAGGATAAATACTAAAAAATCTACACTTAGACATAGTATATTCAAACTGCAGACAACCAAAGACAAAGTGTTTAAAGAAGCTAGGTAGGAGGTGGGGTGGAAATACCTTACGTATAGAGGAGGAAGGAAGAATTACATTGGACTTCTCTTCAGAGATCTTCCAAGCAAGACAGAGGAGTGATTTTTTTTTTTTTTGAGAGACAGAGAGAGAGAGAGAACTCATGAATACATGAAAGTGAGGAGGGGTGTGGAGGAGAGGGGCAGAGGGAGAGGGAGAATCTCAAACAGGCTTAACACCCAGCACAGAACCCAACATGAGGCTCCATCTCACAACTGTGAGATCATCATCTGGGCCAAAATCAAGAGTCACGCTTAACCAACAGAGCCACCAGATGCCTGTGGAGTGAAATATTTAAAGTGCTGAAGGAAGAAAACACACCATCCTGAATAATGTTCCCAGTGAAATCATCCTTCAATAGTGGAGGAGAGGGGCACCTGGGTAGCTCAGTCAGTTGACTGTTGAGTGTCTGACTTGATTTTGGCTCAGGTCCTGATCTCACAGTTCATGAGATCAAGCCCCACATGGGGCTCTGCACTGACAGCATGTGTTCTGCTTGGAATTCTCTCTCTCCCTCTTTTTCTCTGCACCCCCCCTCCTTGCACTCTCTCTCTCTCTCTCTCAAAATAAATAAACATTAAAAGTTTTTTAATTAAAAAAAAGTGAAGGAGAAATAAAATTGAAAAAAAAACTTGTCAGTAGACCTGCCTTGCAAGAAATGTTAAGTTTTCAGAGACAAAGAAAATAATATAGATTAGAAACTCAAATCTACATAAAAAGAATGTTACAGAAAAAATAAATGAATGTAAATTTTTTTTATTTTTCTTAGTTCTAGCAAATAACAGTTTGTTCAGAAAAATAATAGTAAAAATGTATTCAATGATTATACCTTTGGATAAGTGAAATGAATGGCAGCAGTGTTAAAATGGACAGAAGGGAGGAACTGGGAAAATTCTCATAAGGTATTTGCATTTCTGATGAAGCAGTATAATGTTATCTGAAAGTGGACTTGGATTAGTCATAAATGTACATTACAAACTGTAGGGTAACCACTGATTTTTCTTTTTTTTATCCCACCCCTTCCCTGGGCCTATTTTTTTTTTTTTCAGTATAATTGATATGCTAAGAGAGGAGAGAAAATGTAATCATATAGAGTAAATCAGAGGGAATGTTTCTTTTTTAAAAAATGTTTATGTATTTATTTTTAGATTGAGAGAGAGAGAGAGAGAGAGAGAGAGCAAGTGGGGGAGGGACAGAGAGAGAAATGGAGGGAGAGAATCCCAAGCAAGAACCAAGCTGTCAGTGCAAAGCCCTACGTGGGGCTCAAACTCACAAACCGTGAGATCATGACCCAAGTTGAAATCAAGAGCTGGATGCTCAACCAACCGAGCCACCCAGGTGCCCCAGGAGTGCTTCTTTTTCAAACCAAAGATGCAGAAAAGGAGTGGAAGACAAAAAAGAAATGAAGGACAAGGGCAACAAATAGAATTCTAAAGGTTCAACAAAACAAAACTAAAAACAAAACAAACAAAAACTTCGGGAATGAATAAACAATTATAGTGAGATTGCAGGATACCAGATTAATATAGGAAAGTCTATTGCTTTTCTATATACAGAAATGAGCAATTGGAATTTGAATTAAAAACACAGCACCACTAACTATAGTTAACAATACTGTATTGTATACTTGGAAATTGTTATGAGAGTAGAGTTTAAATGTTCTCACCATAACAAGAACAACAAAATAGCAATTATGTGAGGTAAAGGAGTGTTAACTGATCTTATTGTGGTAAGCACTTTGCAACATATACATGTATCAAATCACCACATTGTACACCTTAAACGTGCACAGTGTTATATATTAATTATACCTCAGTAGAGCTGGAGGGGGGAACACAATGCCATTTACATTAGCACCGAAAAAAGAAAGGAAAGGAAGGAAGGAAGGAAGGAAGGAAGGAAGGAAGGAAGGAAGGAAGGAAGGTGGGAAGGAAGGAAGGAAGAAACTTAGGTATAAATCTAATCTAAAATGCACAAGACCTATGTGGGGAAAACTATAAAAACTCTCAGGAAAAACAACAACAACAACAACAAAGATCTAAATAAACAGAGATTTCATGTTCATGGACAGGAAAACTCAATATTGTTAAGATGTCAATTCTTGCCTCAACTGATCTATAGACTCAATGCAATCCAAAGCCCTGCGAGGTTACTTTTTCATTGTCAACAAACTGATTCTAAAGTTATATGGAGAAGCAAAAGATCAGAATACTAAACACAGTATTGAAGAAGAACAAAGAACTTCAAGATTTAGTATACAGCTGCAATAATCAAGACAGTGTGGTATTGGCAAAAGAATAGGTAAATAGAACAATGGAACAGAATAAAGAGCTCAGATATAAACACACAAAAATAGCCAAGTGATCTCTGACAAAGGAGCAAAGAAGGCAATCCAATAGAGAAAAAAATCATTTCAACAAATGGTGCTAGAATAATTGGACATCCACATTTTAAAAAAATGAATTTAAACTCTGACTTCATCATACTTTTCACAAAAATTAAATCAAAATGGATCTTAGACCTAAATGTACAATGTAAAACAGTAAATTTTTTTGATAACATAGGAGAAATAGCTAGGTGACCTTGGCTTCAACACCAAAAGCATTATCCATGAAAGAAAATGTTAAGTTTTCAGAGACAAAGAAAAAATATAGATTATTATTTCTATAATAATTGGGGTCTAGTAAGTTAAAACTTTTACTTTGCAAAAGGCACTACTAGGAGAATGAAAAGACAAGCCACATACTGGGAGAAAATACTTACAAAACACATATCTGTTAGAGGACTTGCATATAAAATATACAAAGAACTCTTAAAACTGAACAATAAGATAATTGTTGACAGTAAGTCAAAAATAGATAATCCAATTTAAAAATGTACCAAAAACCTGAACAGATGCTTCACCAGAGAAGATATACAGATGGCAAACAAGCATATGAGAAGATGCTCAACATCGTATGTCATTAGGGAATTGCAAAGTTATTTTATTTTTTAAAAATATTTATTTCTTAAGTTTTATTTACTTTGAGAGAGACAGAACATGAGTGGGGGAGGGCAGAGACAGAGGACAGAGAGAATCCCAAGCAGGCCCTGCACTGTGAGTGCAGAGCCTAATGTGGGGCTCGAACTCACAAACTATGAGATCATGACCTGAGCCAAAACCAAGAGCCAAGAGTCAGATGCCTAACCAACTCAGCCACCTGGACACCCTAAAAATATTTATTTATTTATTTATTTATTTATTTATTTATTTATTTATTTATTAATTAAGTAATCTCTCCACCCAATTTGGGGCTCAAACTCATGACACTGAGGCCAAGAGTCAAGTGCTCTTTCCATGGAGCCAGCAAGGCGACCGTGGAATTGCAGATTTAAATATGAGATACCACTGCACATTTTAAATGGCTAAAATCCAAAGCACTGACACCAGTGTTGGCAGGGATGTGGAGCAATAGAACTCTCATTCATTGCTGGTAGGAATGCAAAATGGCACAGCCACTCTGGAGTATAATTTCTCAGTTGATTACAATGCTAAACAATCTAGCAGTGATGCTCCTAGAGATTTACTAAATGAGGTGAAAACTTACATTCACACTAAAACCTACACATGAATGTTTATAGCAACTTCATCCACAATTGCCAAGAAGTGGAAGCAACTAAAACTCACTACTAGGTAAGTGGATAAACTGTAATACATCCAAACAATGGAATCTTATTCAGGGCTAAAAGGAAATGAGCTATCAAGTCACCAAAAGACATCAAATGCATATTTAAGAAAACTTTAAATGCATATTGCTAAGTGAAAGAAGCCAAGTTGAAAGGGTTTCATAGCATATAATTCTAACTATTGACGTTCTGGAAAAGGCAAAACTACGGAGACTGTAAAAAGATCAGTGGTTGCCAGGAAGAGGGGAAGGATGCATAGGTGGAGCACAGGGAATTTTTAAGGCAGTGAAACTATTCTGTATGATACCCTAATGACGCATACATAATATTATACATTAGGCAAAACCCATAGAACTCTATAGCACAAAGTGTGAACCCTAATGTAAACTATGGGCTTTGTTTAATAGTAACGTATCAATATGGCTTCATCAGTTGTAACAAATGAGCCATACCAACACAAGATGTCAATAATAAGGGAATGGTGTGTTTATAGGGGGAGGAAGAAGGAATGCATGGGAACTCTCTGTACTTTCTGTTTAATTTTTCTGTAAACCTAAAACTAAGAAATAGTCTATTAATTATAAGAGAAAAAAAAAGGAATATTCTTCCAAAGTCAAGTTTTCTTATCTTCCTGAATAAAGCAAAAGGCTTAAATTTGTAAGAATCAACCTTGATAAAACATCCCTTTGACTAAAAAGAAAAGTGAAATTTGGATATTTTTCCAGCATCGAAGTAAGCAAGAAGATTCTGAAAAGCCACAGCTCTATAAAAGTTTTTATTTCTAGAAAGTAAAGATATAAAAGAAAAAGGAGAATAGAGTCTTATCTTTGAAAAATAATGGTAATACTACCTCCCGATCCAAATGCTTATAGTAGTTCCACATATTTTTTTCACCTGTACGGAAGTTGGTACATTAATAACTCAAAAAAAGGTATTTATTAAGAATCTGCCTTGCTTGTTTTCTATCCCCATCCCAGACCACACCAATATGTTACATACTTAGAGTATACAATTGTATCATGTTTTTAAATATTTATTCATTTTGGGCAGAGCACAAGTTGGGCAGGGGCAGAGAGAGGGGGACAGAGGGTCCGAAGCAGGGTCTGCGCTGACAGGCTGACAGCAGTGAGCCTGGTGCGGGGCTTGAACTCACGAACTGCAAGATCATGACCTGAGTCAAAGTCGGATGCTCAACCAACTGAGCCATTCTATTTTGGGCCAGACATATTTTTTCTTTAATCTGCAGGTTTATGTGCCATTATACAGTATGAGCTCCTTATGAACATTGGCAGCCCTAGAACCTGGGATGGTGCCCAGCACATAAGAACAACCATCTCTTAAGCACCTGTCATATTCTAATCACTGGGCTAAGCATTTTATTTTTTTATTTTTTGCGTTTTTTTGGAGGGTGGTGGGCTAAGCATTTCTAGATACACTCATTTAAGCACTATTACATCCCTGCGAGGTAGAAATTGTGGTGATCATGTCATGATCAGTGAGTTAATGGTCAAAGAGGTAAAAATACAAAATCACAAAGCTAGGAATTAGTGGAACCAGGATTATAGACCATGCCACTCCTTTATGGCACTTAAACTGTGATACCTGTGTGTCAGAAAATGCTCGAAGCTGTGGAAGGTAGGGTGAGGAGGACAAAAACATAGTTCATCATCTTCCTACAGCATCAATTTTAGAATGAGGAAAAGTTGAGTAATATAACTATGCGTGTGATTGTAGGGTGTGTTGTGCTTTTGGCTAGAAAAAATTCAAATTCAACAAATGAGCAAATACAGAAAGTTCTCCTGACCTCCCTCTCCTCCTCCTTCTCTGTAGAGGAACCCATTGTTACCAGTATTTGTGTGTCTGTCCAGAGATATTAGCATACCAAAAGATCTGTTTTGTGTTCTTTCCTTTCTGTACAGATGATAGATTAGTATTTACTTTGACTACCTACTAAATCTATTTCACATAACAATATCATTTGGAGATTATCTCTCATCAGTTCACATACATCTAATATTTTCAGTATTTACAGTAAACCGATGGATGATGACAAAGACAGCAACTTGGCAAGAATTTTAAAATAAAATCAATGTAATTTTAATATCTATGAACAAGTATCTTTTAATTTTGACCGCAAATAAAATTGGATTTCTCTAGGCAGGTTAACAAAGAGACATTTGACAGCTAGCAAGACAAATTTTTATGTTATAGTTTGCTTTGGAAAAACTTCACCATGTCAATTTCCTTATCTGTTTATGAAAGCTATCAACCTTAAATGAGTTATAAATGGAAAAAATGCCTGTATTTTACCTATTTTGACCATTCTAACTAGTTAAAACTTATTTTTTCTTTCTTTTATCCTTACCATCTTTAGAGCAACTACTCTGAATTTGTGTATCATACATCATCTTTTTAGCTGCAAGGACACAAAACCTCTTGATTGTAAACAACTAATGACTTCAGATCCATTTGAAACCAGGTGAGCTTCATCTGATTTTTTATGAAAGTGATGAGTAAAAAGGACACTGTGAATCTAATAATTCTATAGTAAGAGTTTTAGGAATGCATTTATTAGATTTTGAGCATTTCTGATTGTGATATGAATTAATATTCAATAATTATACTTCGGGGTAAAAATTTAGATTGGCTCACGTATTTCTAGAGGAGAAACATCTTCAAGTTCTATATACTGTCTGCTGAGGTTCTGCCAAAACCCTGTCAAACAATAACCTTTTGCAAGCCTGTAGCCTTCCAGAATCTCTGTGCATCTCCATCCAACTTTGTTTCAATGCTCACAGAAAAGAACTTTTTCAAATTATAATACAGGTAGTCAGATGATAGAGGGTAGGTGAGAGAACCCCAGAATAAATCTTAGGACAGAGTGCTTAACTTTTAGAAACTGTTTGTGTGATATACTCATCCTCTCCAAATCAACTGCAGTTTCTATTAGGAAGAAAACACTACCGAGAACACTCAAAGTACCAGTGACCATGGCATTTAAAAGGTACTTTTCTTCTAGATGTTAATTTCTACTACAAGTTTATCTTTCTATTATCCAGGTATTTTAAAATAACCATTTTTAAGTGAAAAACTGTGATAGAAAAATTATAGCGGAAAGAAAACAAGAATCTTACATTGCTTAATATTTATCCTAGCTTGGTTTTCTTTCCATGTGCACTGAGCCACTGGCAACTCATACTTTCCAAATTTGGGGTGGATAATATTTTCCCTTTGATTTTTTGTGGGTAATGCAGAAACATTAGCTAGTTGGCTCTTATATTGGAAAACTTACAAAGATTCCTTTGGTTAAGTGTGTCAAGACTTGCCTATGAAGAACCAGAGGCAGTCACAAGAAGTTGATTAATTTTATACCTGGACTTGCAAAGACAGGTTAGCTACACTCCTGTGTGAGTGTACATTACATGGCAATACCAAGTAAGCCAAAGCTTCCCAGCATTATCTTATTATCAGGACACATGATATTAAACATGCACTATGTATCAACATGTGGGGTGGATCTTGGGAATTGCAGACATTGTCTATCACTTCAACCAATACTTCTAGTCCTGACCCTCACCTCCACTCCTCACTTCCTGTCTACTTTTCTAGGATTGTAAGGGACAGAAGGAAACAACTTAATGAGCTGTTAAAACCTTTTGTATTTGGACAGATAAGCATCTGGATTTATAAACTGTTTCCTCCATATTTCCCACATGCCCACGCAGCAGAACATCTCTGATGCTTGCTGCACAAACATTTACCAAGCCTTTTCCAGATCCCATTAACAAGATCTGTGGCAACTAGGTTTGGGGACAAGAATTTATCTCAAGGTGTTATTGCTGCTGGTACTTCATTGATACTTTCTGTTGGAGCAAAGACAAATCCCAGAGCTTAGCAATCCTAGAATCTGCAAGAAGAAATAGCTGAGAAGATTACGTGGAGGGAAAAAGGAGCCCATCCTAAGACCTTATCGTATTGATATGGTGGTGGATATGCAAGTATGTCCATATTTCAAAGCACATCAAACTCACATAAAGTGGTTTATTTTCTTGTATGTAAATTACACTTCAGTAAAATAGATTAGAAATGAGACTCTTACAAAGAGGCTGACCACCTGTTCACTGTGCCTCTTGTCTAATTTCTGACCTTTCTTCGGTATTATCCTCACTAGGATACCTTTCAACTATCAATTGGTTGAACACTTGAATGCTGTTCAATGCTATATCCTAGTCCTTTGTTGTCTTTCATCGTGGCTGTGTCTATGGCTCATTGGATCCTGGCTCCAGTTCCATTTTTCAGAGCTTTACATGCCCTGTTCTCACTACTCCAACCAGAAGAATATATATAGCAGCTGACTGTCAGCTGGCATAAAGGAGAAAAATTCAGGAGGGTAAAATAGCTGAATGAATTGCCTCTGCTCCAAAGTGTGAAGGGAAAATGAAATGACCAGACACAGAGGTTAAAAGATGGCTCTTTTCTCATTCCTACTCAACTAAGCGCTGCTCTGTTTAGGAAATGAATGCCACCAAAGGTATGTATTAGCAAAATATGAGTGTCATTGCGTACGAGGCAGATGCCTGAAACATACAGGTGATTCTCATAATTGCATGTGGGCCTCCATAGATATATTCTCTTTTCTTATTATAAGTTTATGTATTTATTTTGAGAGCGAGAGAGAGGGAGCACACACACACAGAGGGGAGGGGCAGGGAGAGAGAGAATCCTAAGCAGGCTCTGTGCTGTCGGCACAGAGCCTGATTCAGACTCCATCTCACGAACTGCAACATCATGACCTGAGCTGAAATCAAGAGTCAGACACGAAACCAAATGAGCCACCCAGGTGCCCCCCATAGATATATTCTTAAATGGTTAAAGGACTTGGAAACTATTTCTGGGAAGACTGAAACTTGAATATTAGTACAATATGGAGAAAAATGTTCCAACAGAGACTTCCAACTAAAGAAATACACTGCCAAGGAGAGCATTCACTGTGTGTCCTATAAGCTTAAGACAACAGATTCCTTTTAACATATATATTACTTTATATGTCAGTATTTCAGTAGGATATAAGCTCTGTTATAGCAGTGGTTTGTCTATCTTGTTATGCTGATCTTCAGTGCCTCAGATAGTGCCTGGTACAGAAAAGGAACTCAATAAATACCATTTTGTTGGTCTCCTAAAAACTGGGCTCTATGAGCACTAGTGTTTAAAAGCTCTGGGAATAAGGAATGGTGTGAATGAATATCACATAGCTTATCTGGAGGCCTGGTGAATAGGCATGTTGGACAACTGTTCATACTGAATAATCTCTGAAAAGAAATAATGTACTTGAGGGCATGCTTCTATGACATGACAGTACTATGTATCAATCAGGATCCTGTGTTCCTGACCTTTTACACCATCCACAACTAAGATAATCTATCCTTCTTTGTGACTCAGTTCCCTTATCTGAAATATGAGAGATTTGAGCTATGTAATCCCCAGAGCCCCTACTAACTCTAAAGTTTTATGACAAAGCTACCTTAAAGTAATTTATCTCATACAGCCTTTAAAGGTATAAGACTGAGAAACACAGAGTTAATGTCATAACTTAGTAGGTGGACAATTAAATTCAAAAGGTAAAGTTTGAAGTAAATATTATAAAAATGAGAATCCTTCACATTTGAACAGTACAGTTAATATTTTCTAAGCACTTTGACATCTATCACCCTGCTTGACAATCAAAGCCATCTTGTGTAACTATTTAATACAGTGTGGTAAGAAATAGGCTCAAGGCATGAGCTCATACAGAAAACTAGAGACAGAGATAAGATTAGAAACCCATTTCCAGGGGCGCTCAGTTGGTTGAGTGTCTGACTTAGGTTCAGGTCATGATCTCACAGCTCGTGAGTTCAAGCCCCATGTCAGGCTCTGTGCTTACCGCTCGGAGCCTGGAGCCTGCTTCAGATTCTGTGCCTCCCTCTCTCTCTGCCCTGACCCACTCGCATTCTGTCTCTGTCTCTCTCGAAAATAAATAACCATTAAAAAAAAAAAAAAAGAAAGAAACCCGATTTCCAGAATCTGAGCTTTAGGGTTTTTTCCTTCTAAAAATATGTGTTTTTTAAGTTTCACAGTAAAATCCTTTACATTTTCTTTGAGAATGAATTAGGACATCCTAGGTTGACTAAAATTGAGTCCTAATCCAGCTATCGGCAGAGACAGGCAACTTCCTGTCTACCTGTATCTATTCCATTTTATTCGATTTATACAGACGGTGATAAGCCTTTAGGAAAATACTTGGGATCATGGCAATTATTGATTTCAGGCATACATAGGCACCTGTAAATTGTGAAGAATTCAATGGAAGCAAATTACAGCAAAAGGACAACTAAATCTCAAAGACAACTTATCCTATAGAAAGTCTGTTGTAGACTGGATTTAGCAACATAATCTAAGTGATCTAGTGATTGAAGGAGGCAGTTTTGTTTTGTTGGTGGTGGTGTTTTTTATTTTGTATTTATTTACTTTAATTTTTATTTTTACATATTAGAGTTTGAGAATGTTGCTGTGAGATTGTTACTGGACAGAGGACTGGTTCCGAACTCAGGTTTGGCTCCTGTCCTCTGGAGAGCCAATACTCGAGAGACAAGTATTGGTTGGAAAAGAAAGGTTACTTTATTCAAGAGGTCGGCAACCTGGGAAGGTGGAACACTAGTGTTCCAAAGACCATCCTCCCCATAGAGGTGAAGCCAAATGTTTTTAAAGAAGAAGGCACAGGGGCGCCTGGGTGGCGCAGTCGGTTAAGCGACCGACTTCAGCCAGGTCACGATCTCGCGGTCCGGGAGTTCGAGCCCCGCGTCGGGCTCTGGGCTGATGGCTCAGAGCCTGGAGCCTGTTTCCGATTCTGTGTCTCCCTCTCTCTCTGCCCCTCCCCCATTCATGCTCTGTCTCTCTCTGTCCCAAAAATAAATAAACATTGAAAAAAAAATTAAAAAAAAAAAAAAAAAAAAAAGAAGAAGGCACAGGAAATGGTGAACGGACTACATACAGGAGAAGCCGGTGCTCAGCAGTTAATCATTTATCCTTGCAAGGTGTCCAGAGTCCTCCTCTCTGCCCGTAATCAAGGCTCCCAGGTGTCTCTCAGTAAAGGATACCCTTGCAGCCCAACAAGCCAGGCCCTGACAAGGCCATCCACACTCCTCCCCATGTACCCAGGAATCAAGGCTCCCAGGTGTCTCTTATTGAGGATATCATGGTCAGTGGTGGCTGTTTTCGAGTGTGGTCAGGCCTTATCTTCCCAAAAGTCCAGCCCTTCCTTTCTCAAGGCTAGCGGTCTGCAGGATCTTAGGGAAGTGGGTTAGTTCCATTATAAATTATGGGGTTCAGGTCAGCAAGCAAGGAGTGCATAAACTTGAAGTAAGTTAACCCTTAAGACCAGTTGGAGTGCTGTTACAAAACCCTCCAACAGTATAACACAGAAGGGAGAAAAGCCTCCCTCCTCACTTTGCAGTTCACTGCAGCCGTATCATATACAGCAAGAGTTGAGCGCACTGGTAGCTGGAGTGATTGGCAAGGGTATGTACCTGGCATAGAACGTCAACATGGCAGAAGCAAGTAACAGCATTTAAGCAGATCCCCAGCTGGCACTTACCAAAGCAGGGCCCTGGCACTACAGAGGCCAGCTATAGTAAGGAAATGAAGGACCCGCACTGATCAGTGAAGGTATGTGAGATACTCCTCTGGGGCTCTCTGAAAACACTTCGGGGGAATTGGAGTACTTACCTGAACAGGTGGGAACATCTGCTAACAGAGTGTCATGCAGTGTTATGGCAATGAATTTTTTTTTCTGGATTTGGCTCTTCTTAAGCCATGCTGCTGTAGCTTGCTATCTGGCTGGAAGTTTGACTTCTTAAACTCTCTCAAAAATTCTTAACTGTATTCTCAGTGACTAATGCATTGATTTCAGTTAAGTCCTGCATTCTATTACATCATTTTCTCATTCAATTGATTGAAAATATTTCCAGATTTTCAGTGAGTGTTGCTAAATTTGCATATTTGTATAATATATAATTTCACCTGAAGTTGAAATGTTACTTTATCAAGTTTTCTGAAAAATTCAAACCATAGTACATAAGCTGTGTGTGTGTGTGTGTGTGTGTGTGTGTGTGTGTGTGTGTGTGTTTGCTGATCTCCTTTGCTAAATCTGTCTTCTTTATTTTCTGAAAAATGGATTATATCCAAAAGGCTTACAAATCTTGTTAGTTTCCTTCAGGAAGCCATCTGACTTTTTTTTTGCAGAAGAAGCCTCACATACTATTCCTTACCAACATTAAGTTTTATGGAAAGGTAATCATATTTTCTATGTGACTTTATTTTATTGATGGTTTTAATTGCAATAGTGAGATAAAGGACTGGACTAACATTTGTTGCGATCAGCTGTTGTCAATGCACAATGCAGTTTACTGGGAGAACTTAAGGACATATTTCCTTTAGGTGGGATATATATCTTTATGTCTTCCAACCGTTTAATTTGCTCCACCAGAAGCACCATGGGGCACTTAACCCTCCAATGGTACTTGTGTTTCATTGAGCCAAAATTCTACAACAGCAAAAATAGATAGTATAGTTTCTAAAGAATTTATAAACATCCCTCCTAATAATTTATAATCACCCCAGAGATAACAATAGTTGCCATTAGAAGGACTTATCGTCAGTAACTGTATTTCATCATTCTGCATAGAAATTTTTCTTGTTTTTAACGTGCTGATTAGTTGCTTCTCAACTAACAACTCATAGGTAACATCTATGAATCTAATCACCGCTTAATGGCAGTTCTTTTAAAATATTGAATTTTGCTACATCACTATTGAAACTGTAGTCTCCACATTCACACAATACTCTTAGCAACTGTATGAGCACTACCAGGTTTTGTAATGATTTCTGCAATTTTCTAAGGCCCAGTCACTCCATTGTCATTCATTCATGTGTTCTTAACTAAGGAAGTAGCAGTGTTAGATAGCTTAAAATTCTGTTTTAAAGACTTGATATATTACATACATTTGCCTACTTTATCAGGGTGTTTCCTTTTCAAGTGATCAAGTAGTTTCATAAGGTCAGGGGAAAAAAAACTATCGCTATGACGCTATGACTGTCTTGAGTTGAATGGGCTTTCAGTAAAACTAGGCTGATACTCAGTGAGATATTGTCAACATCTTCTAAACGCTTGACATAATTAATGATGGGTTGAAAGACTTTTGTAGAATTAAATTATAAAATAGAAACTATTTTTACTTATTAAGTCCCAGTCACGCACAACAGCACTGAGGATCCAACATGGACAACATCTACAAGGTAGTAAATAGCATCTAATAGACACACACACACATACACACAGCCCACTCTCACTGTATCATTGCAAGATAGAGCAATCCATCAAGAGAAAATCTGCCAATCACAGCCATTATTCACCATAGTTTTGTAGCACTCATCTTATATATGTTTTGTGTGTTTTCTATTAAATCAATGTCAATGCTGCTCATGTAATGCCCAAGAAAATCCAGTAAGAGAAATGAAATATTAAGGAATATGATTTTGTCAGGTAGAGTTGAGTTTTGAATAACCACAAACCATTGTAATATCTCAGAGTTTTGTATTTTTTTTTACTACCCAAGAATCATTTTTTGCCCTCTTGTGGGTGCTATCACCCTCATTTAAAAATGTATTAGAAATATTTGTGGTGGGAAAAGACATCATTTGGAGTTCATGGAAAGTTTCAAAGGAAAACCATAATGTACACCTTTGGGATTCTGGCACAAGGCCATGCTTTCTACTGCAAAAGCTATAAACCATTCAAAATAGTACTCAGTGGACTATTGGGTCATGGTAGAGAGAGAGCATATAACATGAGACATCAAGTAGTCTTCCAGCTCATGCAGCCCATTATGAGCTGGATTCTTTCAGACTCCTGTAGGGACTAACTTTACAACAAAGGGGTGCAGCAGTGGCACATGACCATGGGGTCCATTGTTCCTATCTCATGCTGTATCCCCCAGAAGCCATCAGTCCAGTAGAGCGGTGAAACAGCGTCTGAAAGATGAATCTGAGGCTCCATTCTGAAGAGGATACCTTGTGAGGTTGGCACCATCTTCCAGGATGCTGTATAAATCCTCAATGACAAACATTGTGTGGTATTTCTGTATCCCTGATAGGTAAAATACAAAAGTTTGGAACACAAGGAATGGAATGGGGCTGTCCTTTTTCATCATCACTCCCAGTGACACATTTGAGAAATGTGTACTTCTCATCCCTGCTTTGGGCATTGTAGGTCTGGAGGCCCTGTTATCAGAGGACATACTAAGAATCCCATTGCATTTGAAGCTTCAGCTCGCACCTGGTTACTTTGGGCTCCATGTGCCAAGACAGAGGCAAGAAAGGAATCACTACCCAGAAAGGGTAATTGGCCCTAATCATTAAGAGGACAATGTCTTACCCTTAACACTCCTGCTATTTTTTTAAATGTTTATTTATTTTTGAAAGAGAGAGACAGAACATGAACTGGGGAGGGGCAGAGAGACAAAGGGACAGAGGATCTGAAGCAGGCTCTGTTACTGACAGCAGAGAGCTTGATGCAGGCCTCCAACTCATGAACCGTGAGATCATGACCTGAGCCAAAATCAAGAATCGAATGCTTAACTGACTGAGCCACTCAGGCACCCTTTCTAGTTTTTAAAAAAAAATTATTTTTTTCTTTTTAGAAAGAGAACGTGAGTGGGATAGAGGGGAAGAGGGAGAGAAAATCTTAAGCAGACTTCCACACTCAGCACTGAGCCTGATGCGGGGTTCAATCCCATGACCCTGGGATCATGACCTGAGCAGAAATCACAAGTCAGATGCTCAACTGACTGAGCCACCCAGGCACCCCTCTGCTACTTTGAAGTTTAAGGCTTACAGCTTTATCATTCATTCTTATAAAATACATTTGCAACTTTCTACCTCCTAGCTATCTGTAATAAAGAAATGAATTTGTGGAAGAGGTTGACCTAAAACCAATCTGACTTCAATTTATATTTTGCGTTGTCTAGGAGAGAGATTACCACATGCACTGCAGTGGATTCTTAGCCCAGGGGAGTTTTATAGCATGCTAAATAAAAGCTGTGTGAATCCAAGAAATTTTTTAAATACCTCTTAAGAAAACATTGTCGAAAACATTGTTTGGACATCAAAGTATCACACATTGCATAGGGCGCACTCAAGGCCCTTCACATACACTAACTGTAAGAATTAAGACCCATCTGGTTGTGATTCAAATGCTTTGGTTTACAGATGAGCATTGTGAGGCATAAGGAGATTATTTCTATCCATTGGCACTTCTTCAAGCAGATTGTACTGTAAATATGACTGATAATTAAAAATTACTCTCAGGCAATGGAAAGCTTAAAGATTATATCATGTTATGGATAGTTTGGTGGAGTATTTGCATTCTACCCCACAGTTCTCTAATTCCATGAAAATTGGAAAAAGTGCACAGTATACATGAAAACTATTAAACAGATAGATCCAGTCTATAACCTTGCTGTTTGGATTGTCTCCTCCTCGTCCCTATCAGCAAGTGTCCTGGCCAACATTTCACAACGAAACTAGAGGTGGGTGGACAAGCATTTGCTCTGCTTCTTGTGTCCCTGAACAAATTTGCCTGCATCTATTCCCATCCTTAACTCTTTGTCTCTAGGAAGAGCTATCTCTCCTGCTCCCAGCAGCTAATCTCTGCTCCTGTGTTTGGATTTCATCACCTGCCCTTTCTTCAGGGATCTGGAAACACCGTTTATCTCCTCTCTCACCTCTATCTTCAACCTCTACCCTGACTCTTTTCCCTCAGGGTACAGACAGGCTCAGATGCCTCCCATCTAGAAAGAGACTCTTTCAATAGTCCCCTATAGCTGTCATCTGATATTGCTTTCCCTTAAAAGAGTAGTCTGCACTCATTGTCTCCATTGTTCACTTCCTGATCACTGTTTATCCTGTCTTCTACTCCCAGCACTCCACAAAATGGCCTTTACCTAGGTTTTCCACTGCTTAGTTCAATAAGTGAGTCAGAGTTTCTTACCTCACTTTACTGATCTGCAGAAATGGACACTGTTAATTACTTCCTTCTTTTTGAAACACTTCCCTTGATTTCTAGAATTCCACCCCTTGCTGGTTTTCTATCTACCTCTTAAATTGCATTAAAATTTTTTTACTTTACTTTACTTTTATTTTATTTATTTTATTTTATGCAATTCTGTTCTATTTTCCTTTTGCTTTATTCAGCCTGTTCTCACTTTTTCTCCTCAACATTTTATTATGAAAATTTTCAAGTTGAAGAAAAACCAGAAATATTGTGCAGTGAACATCCATATGTCCATTCCTTTCTTACTCCCATAGAAACGCCCATCCCAGCTTAGACCTTTCTAAGTTCAGACCTATGTAGTCCAAATACAAATTTCTACCTTGATGGACAAGAGACACCTCTAACCCAAAATGATAGAATTGAACTCATAATTCTAGATTCACTCTGTCTTTTTTCTTGTCACCAAGTCCTGTCAATTAGTCACCAAGTCTTGTCAATTCTGTTTCTCTAGTATCTCTCCACTCTGCTCATGTTCAGGTCCTAATCATTTCATGTCTAACTGCTCTTCCTCCTGCCAGCCTTGCTTGTCTCTAATTCACTCACTGCACAGTTGCCAGTGGTATTTGTAAGTATAAGTGTGGTCCTCTCAATTCCTCATTTAACATCTTTAAAAATTTTCAGTTTAAGCTCTTAACTCTTGAGCAAGGCCCTTCTTATCCCTAGTTAACCTCGTCTTTCATTGTCTTTCCTCTGACTCTATGAACCAGGCTATTTGAAGGAAGCTACCTAAAGTTCCTGTGTTCACACCATGCTAACTTTTCTCACTGGTATGCTTTCTTTTGTTTATTAACCTAATTCTTGTTTTTCCAACTGCCAACAAACTTTCCAACCTGTCCTTCAAAATAGAGTTTAGATGCTACCTTTTCTGGGTAAACTTGCCCAGCCTTTCCTTCCCAACATTCTACCACTCCTAGGTCTGGGTCAGATGCCTCTTTATGGCACCTTCCTTATTAGTTACTTGATTGAATTATTTAATAAAGATTTGAAGTTCTTCAATGGGCTGAGCATTGTGTGAGGTGATGGGAATACAGTGGTGAATACAATAGCGCTCCTGCTTTCAAGGAATTTACACATTAGTTGAGATTTAGTACAGTAAGGGGACAATGGTGATAAAGTGTGGTTAGCTCATGAATGAATATACACAAGGTGCTCTGGGGATACTCAGAAGGGACACAAGTCCAGCCTTGGGGAATGAGGGACAGCTATTTGGAGGAAGACTCACCTAAGATATGAAGGAAGAATAGGAATAAGTTAGGACATGGGAATGGGTAAAGCAGGGAGCGTCTGGGGAAGAGAAAGGAGAGAGGGAACATGGTTCCAGGTGCTGGTTAGTAAGAGCCTGGCTCATTCAGAGTAGGAGTGTCTTCAGTGCTAGGCCCAGTGCCCAACAAAAAGAGCAGGCACTTCATGAATGAACACTTAGTGATTGAATGCACACAGTCAATGAATGAACAAATGAGGCTGAAGAAGGGGCCAGATTAGAAGGACCTCATATGAAAACGAATTTGGACTTTATTCTGAGGACACCCCATCGGTACTCCACAGAAGGAAGAAAGGCATAAGCAAGAGGTTGATGTATCAGATTTGTGCTTTATAAAGATTACTTTGGGTAAAATGAATTGGAAGGAGAGCAAGAGGCAGGTCTAACAGCAGGAGATCAGTTGGGAGGCTGGTGTGGTCACTGATGTCAGTGATGATGGTAGTCTGAAAAGAGGATGAGCAGTTGGGATGGAGAAGAATGATTGTTTTGACAGAGGAAGGAGACAGAGCCAATGGCATTGGTGACTGATTGGCAGGATGAGGATGAGAAAGGAATGAAGGATGATACCCAAATTTTTGGACTGGACGGTTGTTGGCAGCAATCATTAAGGGGCAAAGGAGGATGGAGAGGTTTTGGGGGGTTGGGTTCAGCTGTGAGGGAAATGAAAAGTTCAGTTTTGAACACTTTGAGTTGAGTGTGAGGCGTGTATTGGTACTGGGCATCTGCCCGCATATCATTTTCCTTGCTCTTCCCTGCTCTGTTGTGTATCAACAGGAGCTGACTTGCTGGTTAAGACTCCCAGGCTCCCGTGTTAGCTGGCTGGTAGCTTGGTTTGGGCAATGGGAAGCGCTGGCAAGGGATTAGAAAACAAAAGGAGGGGAAAAGCCAAGATATTGTTCCTCTTCCCTTTCTACCTCTGGCAGTGTCTCCAGCAGCAATTGCGTCTGCTCTGTGGCCCAGCTCGTTCTCCTCCAATAACCCACATCTTTTGTTCTAGTGACTCAATCACCCTCTCTGTCCCTCCACTTTAAGGGTGGCACTAGCTTCCTAGAGTTGGCAAACGCAGGGTTTCCTCAGAGTCTCCTGTTCAGACTCTCCCCTCTTCTCTCCCCTGCATAGCATTAAACTGTCTCTCTTTTATTTTAATTTAACTTAATTTAATTTTTTGAAACAGATTTTTAGAAAAAATATTTTTAATGTTTATTTATTTCTGACAGAGACACGCACAGAGCACGAGTGGGGGAGGGGCAGAGAGAGAGGGAGACAGAATCTGTAGCAGGCTCCAGACTCGGAGCCATCAGCACAGAGCCCTATGCAGGGCTCAAACTCACTATTTGTGAGATCATGACCGGAGCTGAAGTCAGACACTTAAACGACTGAGCCACCCAGGTGCCCCTGAAACAGACTTTAAAAAATGTTTATTTTATCTTTTTATTTTTGAGGAAGACAGCATGCACTTGTGAATGGGGGAGGAGCAGAGAGAGAGGGAGACAGAGGATCTGAAGCAGTCTGTGCTGACAGCAGAGAGCGCGATGGGGGTCTCAAACTCACAAACCATGAGAAACTGCACCAAAGTTGGATGCCTAACTGACTGAGCCACCCAAGTGCTCCGAACTGTCTCTGTTTTATTTTTTTTTATTTTTATTAAAAAAAAATTTTTTTTAACATTTATTTATTTTTGAGGCAGAGAGAGACAGAGCATGAACAAGGGAGGGGCAGAAAGAGAGGGAGACACAGAATCGGAAGCAGGCTCCAGGCTCTGAGCCATCAGCCCAGAGCCCGACACGGGGCTCGAACTCACGGACCGCAAGATCATGACCTAGGTCAAAGTCGGACGCTTAACCGACTGAGCCACCCAGGCGCCCCAGAACTGTTTCTGTTTTAAATGCTCAGAGATGCCTGTTTATTCTGAGGAACATCTAAATGAGGATATCCAAAAAACAGCTGAGTATGTGGAAGAGATAACTGGAGTTTCTATCATAGCACTTACTACCCTGGAGAGTAATTGTCTCCTTACCTGTATGTGTCTTGCACCAGGCTTGGAGATCCTTAAGTGCAGAAAGATTATCTTATTTCTGTCCATTTTCCCAGGATCAACTCAACTTCTGGCAAAGAATAGGCACTCAATAATGTTTTCTCACTGAATGAAGAAATGAAGGCATAAACCCTACACATTATTTTTAGGTGACATTTACTTGTGGATACATTTTTATAGTAAAGTTAAACTCATTGGACATGGAGAGTGCCCAACCTGAATTGGTAAGAAATCTGAATCGCTCGCTGTATATTCATTAGCACATCTCTTATTGTTGTCCTCAAGATTGTCATGATACAAATAAATGAACAGGAAAAAGTTGCCCCAATTGTTAAGTAGATAAGAATAAGAATAATTAGAAATCATTGTACTTGCATATACAACTGTGTACAAAAAGGATATTGCTAAACAAATTGAAGAAGGCAGGTTTGTTCAAATGGGTTAAACATTCCCCCAAATCTCCTTATTGTGGAAACACAACCAATCTCCCTGGAAATGATTTGCAGAAGGAACCTCAGCAAGGGTCCATATTACCAACTTTGAGCTGTGGCTGAATGAAATAGATGTCATCAACAGGGCATACAAAGTGTGGATATTGACTTTGGCCTTGAGGAAGAGTCAGGTCTGTCTCTCAGACTATCATGGGCTTTGCTTGTCACCAGTTGGAGAGGCCATCCTGGGCTCTAGGGGCTGTACACATATTACATACTGTTGAATTTGTGGTTGGGAGGGAAGAAAAGAGGCCAGTGACAGCTTCAGTTTGTTCTCTGAATTCTGGTAGTTGAGAAACCATGAGAAACATTTCCCCTGATTCCTATATCAAAAAAAAGGAAGAAGCAGTGAGAAACTAGGGAAAGTGACTCTTTGATAACTTACTTTGAGTAAGTGGTGATTAAATTGTATTTCAGAAGCAGTTTAATTTTGTAAAAAACCAGTAAGAAAACTTAAATAGTAACAGTAACAGTAACTAAAACTAAAAGTTAATTCCATTGTGTAGAGGTAACCTCTTCTGGCTATTTGGAATAAACTCTTCTAAAACCATTGCCACACAAATTGCTATAGACTAAATGTTTGTGTCTTCCGTAAATCATGTTGAAATCTAATCCCCAATGGGTTGGTAGTTGGAGGTGGGCCCTTGGGAGGTGATTAGGTCACGGGGGTGGAGCCCTCATGATGGGATCAGTACCCTTATAAAAGGGACCCCAGATTGCTCCCTTGTTCTTTTCTCAGTGTGAGGATACAGCGAGAAGATAGCCATCTATGAACCAGGAAGCAGCTTACCAGACACTGAATCTGCCAGCACCTTGATCTTGGACTTCCCAAACTTCCCAACTGTGAGAAATAAATGTTGTTTACAAGCCCCCAGTCCAATATTGTGTTACAGCAGCTTGAGCAGACTAAGACACAGATATGCATATTTAGAAGTATCTTTCTATTACACATACTGCACTGTAACCCACTTTTTCCATGCAAAATGCATCATGAACAGTCTTCTACACCATGGAAGATTGTATTATTCATAGCTGAATGATATTCCACTTTATACATTCACTATATTTATTTAATGAATCACCCACAGGGAGACATTTGGGTCAGCTCCGATTTTTCATTATTGCATACATAGGATGAGCCATCAGCAACTGATTTTTAAGTTGAATCTTCAAGCATTTGTAACAAGATATTGGAGCAGGCTGGAAAGGACAGAATAAGAATATGAAGGGGCCAAGGAAGGGAAGTATTTATGAACTGATACTGTTCTTGATGTATAAAGGACATCAGTTAACAAGAGTAAGGTGGGGGAGGATGGGGTGAAGTGGGAGAAAGTAAGAAAGGGTGAAATGGCAGGTCTGGAGAGAGAAACACAGTCAGGCTATAGACAGAGAGACAGACAAGGAGAAAGAAAGAATGCCACGAGAACAAATAGGATCAAATAATTATCAATTCTCCTTAAACACACACACACACACACACACACACACACACACACACACAACTTTTGTGATGATCTCCAAAAGGGACAGTGGCATTTACACCATGCAAATGATATATCACTGAATGAATGAAAAAGGGGGCAAATTGCCCAAAACCTGAAGGGAACTTTGGTTATCAAGGTAGATACAGAGAAACCTTTAAAAAACGCTGAAACAAAGGAAAAATATTAATTAAGAAATACCATTCTACTTCACTTAATTCACCAACTTACACATATGTGCATATCATTTGTTAAACACTGTCTTTAAAAAAATAGCTTTCCTTAACTCTTGTCTCTGATACTTTTAATCATGTTTTTTCTTGTGGTGATTGTCTGGAGATAAACATTTTTCATCATTGCTTTGCATCACAGACCCAAAGAAAATAAGAGGAAGGAGTTAGCTTCTCCTTTCTCCGTATTATCATGCTTGCTTCCCATTTTAGAAAAATTAAGGTGTGAACAACCACTTTCTCTTAAGCATCATTCTTCCATAGATTTGGGGGGTAGGGTAGAGTATGTATTTGTGGGGACCAGAGGATGGCCTCTATTTGTGGGGACCAGAGGATGGCCTCTATTACAAAACTTCCTCTATACCCTTATAGGGGACAATGAAAATCACTTGTGTCATGAACATCACTTGTATAATATTACAGTGAATTCAAAGTTTTTAAAAAAATCAATTTTTTTTTTAATTTTTTTTTCAACGTTTATTTATTTTGGGGACAGAGAGAGACAGAGCATGAACGGGGGAGGAGCAGAGAGAGAGGGAGACACAGAATCGGAAACAGGCTCCAGGCTCTGAGCCATCAGCCCAGAGCCTGATGCGGGGCTCGAACTCACGGACCGCGAGATCGTGACCTGGCTGAAGTCGGACGCTTAACCGACTGCGCCACCCAGGCGCCCCTAAAAAAATCAATTTTTATAAAGAAAACAGTCCTAACATTGCATGGAAGCTATGAGGCACAAATGAAATTATTTATGTGAAAGTGTTTGGCAAGCTGTAAAAGTCTGTACAAGTGTAAGGTCTTTTTTTTTTTTAATTTTTTTAACGTTTTATTTTATTTTTTAAGAGACAGAGAGGGACAGAGCACAAACAGGGGAGGGGCAGAGAGAGAGGGAGACACAGAATCAGAAGCAGGCTCCAGGCTCTAAGCTCTCAGCAGACAGCCCGATGTGGGGCTTGAAAACATGAACTGGGGCTTGAACTCGTGAACTGTGAGATCGTCACCTGAGCTGAAGTTGGAGGCTCAACTGACTGAGCCACCCAGGTGCCCCAATCTTTTTAATGATTGGAACTCTATTATACTCTGGCATCAGAAGAATCTTATTAAAGACAGAAATTTCTGCTACTTTCCTACACCTCAGAGTTGGAATGAGGGAATATGTCCACAAATAACCCTGCCCTTTGTTCTTCCCAGTATGATCTTTTGCATGGACAGAAAAATTAGGAAAATGCCTTTTGCACTGTCAAATCTATAAAAAGTGGTCAGGTTTCTCTTATTGTAACTGGAAAAAAAAAAAAAGAAGAAAGTCTTCCCAAGACTGACTCATATTAATCATATCCTGTGTGGGCTCTGTCCTGTGTCGTTGACACACATCAAGCAAAGAGGGGGATGGGTCATTGCTTCCAAATGCTCCTAAGGGCACTTTAATTAAGGCACTAAAGCTACATGCCCAACAAGTTTAGCATGACTCAGCAGGATTAGTCACTTACACCATCCCACCCCAGGAGTATATAAGCATGTCCAATCACATGACCTTGGAGAACAGGGGCTACCAAACCAGACTGCTTTCGGTTAACCACCTGCTCACGTCAGTCCCGTTACTGAAGAGCGATGGGAGGACCTGGGCAGAGTGAGGGCAGCACAGACCACTGAGGACCCTCTTCACATTTCTCTATCATGTTATCTTGCATCTAGCTGAGTGTGTGCCAGCCACCTCTGCAGAGTGGGTGGAGGCAAACCTCCTCTAACAAAGATTCTGGTTTCTAATTTCCATTTAGAGAGGGCTTTTACTCCGTTCATATTCGCGGCTTGTTGTCCATTAAGGATTGATGCATTGTGCACACGAAGGAGCCTGAAGTATTTTAAGTGAAAAAAAGCTTCTAGCCTCACCTTCATCAACTACACCCTAGCTCATCATTTTTTCATAGTACATAATTTAGTACTTCCTGAGCATTCTGTTCTTTCTGAAAGCCTAAGCACTGTATGTATAATTTGCTTGCCTTGTCATTTCTGCACTCTTTTATGCGTATGGTTCAGGCATCCTGTTTGCTTAGTATGTGCAATGCCAACTTATTTACTGTAAAACATGCACTTCTTTCTTCTTCTGGAAAATAGGAAAATTAAATATAGTGCACACATTTAAGCTGTTCCAGTGTTCACGTGGATGCTGCTGCTGAATACTTTAATGCAATGTCAGGGAATTCCATAATCCTGTTTGCTTTTTGGTTTTATTTTTACATTTTTTTAAAATATTGCATATTGTTTAATGCTACACTACAGTGTAGAAGGATGTTTTTAGTGTCTAAATGGTATACAGTCTCTTCACTCACTTCAGAGTTTAAAATTGGCTGATTCTAGAAGTGGGAGGGTTCAAGAAAATGAACATATGTGCTTAATTGTACTTTTCATGGCTCAGGTTTGTGTTTCAGAGATATTAGGGACTCAAAGACAAACACATCTGTAACTTCTCCAACAATTCCGGTATTTAAAATTTGTGTTGTTTCTGTGTGGGAGCTTCATAACCTGCATGATATTATTCATATGTATTTGTAAGTTTAGCTTTGGATGTGGAAAGGATGCTACTTGGTAAACTTGTTTTACTTTTGCTTCTTGGAATTTTTGAATCCAGCTCAAAAATCACTAGTATCTGCTCCCTTGAGCTGTAGGTGTCTGTCGGACTCTGCATTTATAATTCTCCTCTCCCCACCCCCCTTTTTTTGGTAAACTGGATAGGTCTATTGAAACGTCCTCTGCACAAATTTCCTCTTCTATGCGACAGAGAGATTTGCTTTTTTCTACCCCCTTCCACTTGATTTTCCTTAAACAAATAGTCTTGTAGATCATGCTGTGACATGCTTAGGCTCAGAGTAGCCACTGTGATAGATAATACCTGAAATTCTACATATACATTAATTTCTGACCCATTGGAAAATATAGTCCTTGAGAAGTTGAGTTGAAACCCACACAGACTTTCAAATGCTGGATGGTTTCAAATTCAACATCCTTTCCTTTGAAGTAGTTGCTAGGAAATAATTTGAGTAACAAGTCTAGTCATCACCAAGTCCTGATAACCCACCAGGAAGATAAATTACTTCCTGTAAGTTACGACATTTCACCTCCTCCCATGTCAATTCATTATATTACTCAGTTGTAGTAAATGATATCTCTGAAAATAGTTAAAAGGATTCCAGTGTGAAACACACAAATATTCACCTATGTACAAAGTTGTATAGTATTTAAAAATAGATAAGTAGACACAACTTTTTCTCCCTTTAAATGTGTCAGTTACTGAAGATTTCTATGGCATCCTGATCCTAAAAGGAACCTCAAAGAACCATTTAATCCATTCCCAGACATCTGGACAGACTGGCCAGCATTATGCTAGTCTTTCACAAGGTGGCCAAAGTTCCTTGTGCCCTGTTTTGCCTTATTTGTGGCTTTCTTTTTTTTCCCTCTCAGTTGAATATATCTGCTTCAGAGTATTGGGTCAATGACATGTTCTACCTAAAGGAGTAGAAAAGAGTAAATTTGCCAGGACAAACATAATGGGGACAGCCACCATATTTTAATTTGGCAATTGTTTTCAGACCACACAACATAGAAGCAGACGTGACATGCACATTATTATGAAATGATGTAAGTGTGGCTTTAAAAATACCTTCGAAAGGTTCCATAGCTTGGCTGTTGTTTCCTCTCTACCCACTCAGAAACAGAGCTTTCACAACTCTTTTCTAACAGCTATGCATCAATACCAGTTGAGGAGTAACCCGACGTTTGATCCATGTCAGAATGATCCAGACCATGTACGTGTTATAGGAATGGAACAGACAGGTCATTTAATATATTGGAAATTTGTTTCTTCAATGGTCCCATAAGTTGTGAGGGACTGGGCTATGTCACAACTGTGTTTGCTTCTTATAGTTTCTTTCCCCCTGTTTGAATCCTTCCATAGCTTTTAGTGTCCAGATGTCATTTAGCAATTCCCAACAATTATTCTTTTTGAGGAAGTGTATCTTTTGTTCTTTTTTCTATAATTTAGTTGCCTTGTCATTCAGAAAGATTTTTATCCCGAAATCTTGTTTATTTTGGGCCAATTTTTCACTTTGGTAATATTTGTTGTTGTTGTCATAGAAAGCATGGCATTTTTATCCTAAAGGGAATTTATCTGATCTATTCCTCTCATTTCAGGGTGAAAAAAACTGAGCCCTGAGAAACTAAGTGAGCTCTTCAATGTTAATAGACAATGGGGTAGTTGACAGAGCTGAGACTAGAACCTTCTGATTTCCGGCCTAGGGCTTTTTTTGTGGGGCGGGGGGAGAAGAATTTTCATCAACTTACGTGTTTTATTTCAAAAATTCTACTGATAATTTGAATTAGTGGCTAATTAATTTCTCCCCTGATTATTAAGATATATTAACAGTTTTTTTAAAAATTTTATTTTTGACAGAGGAGAGACAGAGCATGAGCGGGGGAGGGGCAGAGAGAGAGGGAGACACAGAATCTGAAGCAGGCTCCAGGCTATGAGCTGTCAGCACAGAGCCCAATGCCGGGCTCGAACTCACAGGCCTCGAGATCATGACCTGAGCCGAAGTCGGACACTCCATGGACTGAGCCACCCAGGCGCCCCAACAGTTCTTTAATGATTTAAATTTTAGTGCAAGTGGGGCTTTCTCCCCCTTGAAAGTAAGGACCGAATTAGGAGCCACTAACAAATAAGCAAAAATATTTACACTTAGATGGCTATAGCTTTGTACCACTTCACTTGCTAGTAATCAGTCTAGACCTGTACTTAGAGCAGCCATGTTCGCGTTTATTTTCTCCTTCCAGAGAACGCCAAGAGTACAAAGCAACTCCCACCAATCTTGCTTAAATCTCACTAGAAAGAATTTCAGAAAAAAAATTCAAATATAAGAAAAGAATTCAAATACACGGTCTTGGGGAATTCAAAGTGCATCAGCAAAGCAGACAGTTTCTTGAGACGATCAGAAGGATTCAAAGAAAGTTGGAAGAAGGAAAAACCTGCCTCTGCAAGATCATGTTCCCCGTGATCATGCTATGCCATGATCCTGGGAGCTTCCACCTATCTGTTCAGCCAGTGCACAGAGCTCATGCTGACTTCAGCACCTTGTGTCTCTAGATCCTTACAGAGCTCCCTGGCTGCTACTCAAATCTGCTTTATCAGAGAGGTCTCCCTGTCTGACGACAGTCAGTAAAATAGTTCCCCACCCATCTAGGCAGTCATCAGTTAGCCTGGGTTTTAACTTCCATTGCTGTCTGTCTTGTTTCCTTCCTTATCTGACTTGGTTCCTCTCTGAATGGTTAGTTCTCTTTAATATACAACCAAACAACAACGACAAAAGATGTAATTTCTTCCCCTCTTGTTAGATAAATAATATTGTTTGGTGTGTATGGCAGGATTAATTTTTGTAAAACAGAGATGTGTATTTGCAAAATATATACAGAAGGATGTACAAAACATCTTAACCATGTAATTTTCAGGCGATGGAAGTTATGGCGATTTTCATTTCCTTTGTTATACTTTTCTTCATGGACTGATTTTATTCCAAGTAAAATCAGTCAGAGATTACAAAAATCTCTGTTTTTGTAATCAGAGAAAACAATAGTGTCGGTTCCATGTGGGAAAATGAGTGCTGTTTAATAGAAGTTTGCAGGACATTAAAGTAAGGAGTCAGAATAAGGGCACAGAATCAAGCCTTGTTTAGGTGAGTAAATTTAGTTGAGAGAAATTGTAGTCTATAAGGGAAAAAGAAAAAAGAAACACTAGCCTACAAAATGCAGACTTTTTTTTTTTTTTTATGTGACTGTGGTCATACGGGGTAACGATAGAAAACAAATCAGGGCTTCTGACCCACTGATGGTAGATTGGGTGTCTTTCTCTCCCGGGAGGAAAGACCATTCTATAATGTCAGTAAGCTTATTAAGCCTTCAGTGATCAGCATTTTCCTCCCACCCTCCCCAAATTCTGCTTGGAGTATTATAGGGCAGACTAATGAACAAAACAAGATTAAGATCTGTTAAATTAATAATGTCATTTTCCTAATGAAAAATTTATTTTTCATTTGGAAAATTGACCTATAGCCTTGTGTTTATTTTTTCTTTTTAAATGATTTTTAAAATTTTTATTTATTTATTGTTGAGAGAGAAAGAGAGAGAGCGAGTGCACAAATGGGGGAGGGGCAGAGAGAGAGAGAGAATGGGAGAGGGAGACACAATGCGAAGCAGGTTCCAGGCTCTGAGCTGCCAGTGCACAGCCTGATGAAGGGCTTGAACCCATGAACCCTAAGATCATGACCTGACCCAAAGTTGGACACTTAACCCACTGAGCCACCTAGGTGGCTGAGCACAAGGTGCCCCTACCTTGTGTTTATTTTTAATGCAGGAAAATATTAGTGAAATAAAATTGTCTTCTTAATTTAGGCATATTGGAGCAAGTTTTATTTACACTCAGTGAAATGATAGCGTTGGTAATTTCTCCTTTTCTCAGCCAAGAAACCTTAATCTCCTTTCTGAAAGTGATTCTATTTGGGCAGCAAATCCTACATTAAAAATTGTTCCAGATCTCAAGTTATGTAACTGAACAGATGGCAGTCTCATGGCTTTGACATGTTAGGCTGCAATCATAGGACATGCTGAGGAACCAGCTCTGGAGCCTTCCAGTGGACAAGCAGACAGCTCCCGTGAGCAAGCAGACATGTGTGGCTGTGGGATCAGATGAAGAATTGCACTTTGGCTCAGCTTCCCATGTTTACTACCCAGGAACAAATTCCTCAGGATCCTGAAAGAGGTAAAAAACAGTTATGGAGAAACTAGTGGTAAATTTGATTGAATCATAAAAATAAACAACTCTCTGCTATAAGAGAAAACAAAATCTCTCAGGGAATGCTATACCAGAAGAGTGATTTAGTTTATGGTGCAGTTGAAATGTCAGTGGAGATAGATATTGAACTAAATGCATTTTTTAAGTTTATTTATTTATTTTGAAAGAGAGAAAGAGAGAATGCATGGGGGAGGGGCAGAGAGAGAGGGAGAGGGAATTTCAAGCAGGCTCTGTGCTGTCAGCACGGAGCCTGATGGGGGGCTCGATCTGACAAACTGAGACCATGAGATCACAAACTGAGCCAAAACCAAGAGTCAAATGCTTAACAGACTGAGCCACTCAGGCATGCCAGAGAATCTTAAGCAGGCTCCATGCTCAGCATGGAGCCTGATGCAGGGCTCTATCTCACCACCCTGGGATCATGACCTGAGCTGAAATCAAGAGTTGGATGCTCAACCAACTGAGCCACCCAGACACCCTTGAATGCATTGTAATTGTACCTTGGGCTTGGAACACAAGGTGGCACAATGGATAAAAATCCCTGCCTTCACAGAGTTTGCAATTTAGTGAGGGAGAAAGATAATCAATCAATCAATCAATCAATCAACAAATGAGCAAACACATACATATGAGAGTGATAAATGCCAAGAAGAAAAAAATAGCACAGAGAGGTATGTATGAAATTTTACACAGAGTGGCCATAGAAGTCTTCGTTTAAAAAGATGACATTTGAGGAGCACCTGGGTGGCTCAGTCAGTTAAGCGTCTGACTTTGGCTCAGGTTGTGATCTTGTGGTTTGTGAGCCCCATGTTAGGGTCTGTGCTGACAGTTCGGAACCTGGAGCATGTTTCAGATTCTGTGTCTCCGACCCTCCCCTGTCTGTCTGACCCTCCCCTGTCTGTCTGTCTCTATCTCAAAAATAAATAGAACATTAAAAGATTAATAATAAATAATAAAAAAATAAAAAGATGACATTTGAGGAAAATCTGAAGGAAATGAGGGTGTAAATCTTGTGTATATCGGGGGAAAGTGTTATAGAGAGAGGAAACAGCAAATTCCCAGACTTAGGAGATACCTGGAGTGTACAGGGAACCACAAAAAGTCCATTGTGGTTGAAGCAGAGTACACGAGGGGAGGTTGTCCAAGATGACATTTGAGAGATGATGTGAGGTCAGACCAAATAGAGTTTTAAAGGTCATAGTTTGGAGTCTGCCTTTGATTCTGAGTGAGATGGAAACCATTAGGGGGTTTTTCAGCAGACAAAGGGCATGATTGAGTTATTATTTATCAGGATAACCCTTTGAAGGAAATAAACTGTAGAACAGTAAGAGCAGATAAGAGGAGCAGGGGAGTGAGGATCAGGAAGGAATCATTTAGGAGACTGCTGAGAGAGAACAAGTTGAGAGATTATGGTGGCTTGAACCAGGCCGTCAGCAATAAAGGTGGTGAGGAGTGGGCAAATTCTAGCTATATTTTGAAAGCAGAACCAACAGTTCTGGTTGATAGATGAGGTGTATTGCCGAAGAAAAAGAGAGGAGTCTGGGATCATTGCAAGGTTTGGGGTCTATGTAACTGAAAGGAAGGAATACATCTGAGAAGCTTAGTGAAAAAGAAGAGATGTGGAAGGAATATATTTGAGGGATATCAGGAGTTCAGCTTGGGATATATTGTTAGAGACGTCTATTAGACATCCTAATGGAGATGTCGAGTGAGCAGTGGGATGTGTAAGTCCAAAGTGCCAAGGATGGGTTTGGGCTAGAGATATAAATTTTGGGGTCATAAGGATATACATGGTATTTGAAGCTATGAGGCTTGATGGATTTACCTAGACAGTGTGACTGAGTATAGGACCAGGTGAGTATGGAGAGAGCGATCATCTATTTGGAATGTTGCCAATGAGTAAAATGAGGCAAATTGAAAACTGGATTTCACCATGTACAAGTTATTGTTAATTTTCATAAGAGCAATTATCTGGAGTCTAGTAGAGTCTAGAGCAAAAGCCTGTTGGAGTGAGTTCAGGACAGAATGGAGACATTGGAGACAATAAATAAAAGCAATTCTTTCAAAAATACTCACTTTAAAGAGGAGAGAAATGACATGATAGCCGGATAGAGAGATAGGATCAAGAAAGAATTCAGAAACATTTCTTAAAGGATAACAGACGTGATAAAAACGCACATTTCTTAGGTGCATAGCTCTGTAATTCACAACCAAACACACGGGCTAGCACCCATTTTCCGTTTACAAGTCCCTACCCACCTCAAGGGCAACAACTATCCTGACTTCTAAAACCGTAGATTCATTTTGCCTGCGTCTGTAGTTCAGTAAATGGAATCAGATCATTCAGGCTCATTTGTATTTGTATCTGTAGTTACGTTTTAATCATTCTTATTGCTGTGTACTAATCCATCATTGTGAATATATCAAGATTTATTTATCTGTTCTACTGTTGCGCGGCAATTGGGTATTTTCCATTTGTATTCTCTATTTGTAGTTTCTTTTCTATTTGTAGTTTCCCCAGGTGGAATTACTGGGGCATAAAGTATGCATATATCCATTTTTAGTATTCCGAAATGGTTTTACCAGTTTACTGTCTCACCAGCGTGGTAAGAGAGACTTTATCAGTAATAGGAGTGATATTATATCTATCTGTCACTCCTTTGTCTTGTATCTCCTTTTGTTGAGAACTAAAGTAGTGGAGAGGGGCGATACTTATTGGGGCCCCTCAAAACCTTAAGGATAAGATTCTACTGCTCACAGGTTCTCCTGATGATTGACCAATTGTAAAGTGCTAGCACCATGCCTAGCACGGACAGGAATACAGAATGTGTTAGTTGTGGCTCTTATTTTGTAGTCATCTTCTCAGACCTGCCTCCAGGCAGAGGTAAAGTAAAGCAGCGATGACTGCACATGCCTTCTGCTCCAACTCCTGCTTATCCATCCAATCTTGCTTTGTAGGGTTGGGAAAAGATGAGGACTCCGAATGTTTCAGTGACTATACTGTAGGGCCACGAACAACACGAGGCTCAAATACCCCTTTCCGTAACTTGCACTGCATCCTTTAACCAGACCAGGCATTTCACCAGGGTGTTGGAGGGGCTGAGGACTGGTAATGCCCTAACTCTGTTAGGTTTCATTGTAAAATAAATCTTCTAATGTACTAGGAAAGATACTCAACCCAGGAAACTCAACTCACTGAAATTTTAATGGCAGAAATCCTGAGGAGGGCTAATTATACAGCTAGATATAATTTTTGCCTTTTGCAATTTTCTGGAAATGGTTATTGTTTATTTAGCCAATAAATTAAATATATTCTGGATGGATACCTGGGTGTCTCAGTCAGTTAAGCATCTGATTCTTGGTTGGATACCTGGGTGTCTCAGTCAGTTAAGCATCTGATTCTTGGTTTCAGCTCAGGTCCTGATCTCATGGATTGTGAGATTGAATCCTGCATTGGGCCCCATTCTCACAGCGTGGAGCCTGCTTGGGATTCTCTCTCCCTCTTTCTCTGCCCCTACCCGGCTCACACGCTCTCTCTTTCTCTCAAAATAAATAAATAAGCTTTAAAAATATACTTCTGGATTAAAAAAAACATTTTACAATATATGTATAAATCAGAAAGAGTATATATGACTGAAATCATCATTGCATCCGAGGACATAAATTTATTTTTATACTGATTATGTCTGATTATACCTTTTTTCCCCACATTGAAACATAATTTATGGAGTTTTTGAGAAGCAGTATCTTTCAGTGATATGATCTTCTAGGTAAAACAAAACGTTTCCCTATTTAAAAAAAAGTGTACTTCATATTTTGAGCAGTTTTATGCTTAAATAAAAATTACAAAGACAGGACAGAGAGTTACCACATACGCCATGCTCAGTTTCTCCTGCAGTTAAGATACTAGTATAGTACCTTTGTTATAATTAAAGAACTGATATCAATTTGTTAACTAAAGTTCATACTTTACTCGATGTCCTTAGTATGTACCTAATGTTCTTTTTCTATCCTAGGATCTCACCCCGGATACCATGTTACATTTAGTTGTTGTGTTTCCTCAGGCTTCTCTTGGCTGTGACATTTTCCAAACTTAATTTGTGTTTGAGGAGTACTGGTCAAGTATTTTGTAGAATGTGCCTTAAGTGGGATTTATCTGATGTTTTTCTCATGATTAGACTGGGAGAGGGTTTTTGGGAGGAAGACCACAAAGATAAGAGCCATTTTCATCACATTGTATCAAGGGTCCATTCTATCAATATGGCCTATTACTATTGATGTTGACCTTGATCACTTGGCTGAGGTAGTGTGTCCTGTTTTTCCACTGTAAAATTATGCTATTTCCATACTGTGTTCTTTGTAAGGAAGTCACTACGCACAGCCCACACTGAAAAAAGTGGGGAGATATGCTTCACCTCCTTGAGAGTAGAGTACCTACATAAGTTATTTGGAGTTCTTCTGCAAGGGAGATGGGTCTCCGTGCCCTCATTTATTTATATATTCAACCATTTATTTATAGACCCATAGATGTTTATGTTTATAACTTTGAGTTATAGTCCAATACCACATTATTTATTTTATTGCTCCTCAATTTGTTCCAGGTTTGGCTATTGGGAGCTCTTTGTGTTGGCTCTATATCCCTTTGACATCCCCCTCTCATTGTGTGTGTGTGTGTGTGCGTGTGTGCGTGCATGTGTGTGTGTGTGTTTTAATATTTTCTTAGTTTCTGGAACTATAAGATGCTCCAGGACCATCTTGTGTATTTCCTGACCTAGTCCTAGAATCAGCCATTTCTCCAAGGAGAAATTCCTTGGAGATGCCTTGGTTCCTCTTATTGGAGAATGATATTAGAAACTAAGATCTGGGGGCTCCTGGGTGGTCCAGTTTGTTGAGCATCTGACTCTTGATTTCAGTTCAGGCCATGATCTTACAGTTCATGAGATTAAGCCCATCAGGAACCTGCTTGGGATTCTCTCTTTCCCTTTCTCTCTGCCCCTCCCCCATTTGTGCTCATTGCACTTGCTCTCTCTCTCTCTCTCTCTCTCTCTCTCTCAAGATAAATAAGCTTAAAAAAAAAAGAAACTAATTTCTGGGCTCTAAGAGTGCTCCTTGGTATTGGGGTGTCATTGGGGTTCTCAGCTCTGTCAGCTGACAAAATGAGGAAATATACTTGTGTATACTAACTCTTGTACATACACAAACTTATAAATATCTTTATATGTAACCATATGTATCTATGTTAAGCTAAATATGTGCTCATACTGATAGGTCCAAATCTAATCCATTACCACATGGAACATTCTGGCCTCCTAACTTTTTTTATCTCTGAATTCCGACTCCAACAGTGCGAAATCTGGCTCTTTCTAATCCATTTATGTAATTGTTCAATTCCAGTGTATGGCACTATCAAAATTGTTAACCTGAAACTGCATGGGAAACAACTTTCTATTCAACTAGAGTTACAGTTTGATATACATTTTCTCCTGCCTTCAGAGGTTTTTTTTCCTCTTTTTTTTATGAAGTATAATTAACATACAGTATTACATTCATTTTGGGTGTACATATAATTCAATAATTCTATAAATCACTCAGTACTTTTTGAAGTATGCGTACTTTTAAAAAAAGTTTATTTATTTTGAGAAAGAGAGAGACAAAGAGAGTGAGAAAGAGAACCAGTGGGGGAGGGGCAGAAAGAGAGGGGGGACAGAGGATCCGAAGCAGGCTCTGTGCTGACAGCAGAGAGCCTGATGTAGGCTGAACCGTGAGATCAAGACCTGAGCCAAAGTCAGATGCTCAGCTGGCTGACGAGCCACCCAGGCGCCCCAAGGTAAGTGTACTCTTGATCCCCTTTATCTATCTTACGCCTCCTTCCATCTACCTCCCCTCTGGCATCCATCAGTTTGTTTTCTGTATCTAAGAGTCTCATTTTTTGTCTCTCTTTTTTTTCTTTGCTCATTTGCTTTGTTTTTTAAATTCCATACGTGAGTGAAATCGTATGGTATTTGTCTTTCTGTGACTTACTTTACCCACCATTGTACCCTCTAGGTCCATTCATGTTGTTGCAAATGGCAAGATTTCTTCTTCCCTCCCTCCCTGCCTTCCCTCCTTCTTTCCTCCTTTCCTTTCCTTTCTTTTACTCTTTTTTATTTGAGTATAGTTGACACACAATGTTATATTAATTGCAGGTGTACAACATAGTGATTTAACAAGTTCATACATTATTCTATGTTCACTATAAGTATAGCTACCCTCTGTCACCATACAACACTACTACAATATGATTGACTGTATTCCTTATTCTGTGCCTTTTATTCCTGTGACTTACTTCATAACTGGAAACCTGTATCTCCCACTCCTCTTCACCCATTTCCCCAATCCCCTCACCCCCTCTAGCAGCCATTAGTTTGTTCTCTTTATTTATGGGTCTCTTTCTGGTTTTTGTTTATTTATTTGATTTTTTTAGATTCCACATGAGTGAAATCACATAGTATTTTTCTTTCTCAGTCTGACTTATGTCACTCATCATAATACTCTCCAGGTCCACCCATGCTGTTGCAAATAGCATGATCTCATCCTTTTTATGGCTACATAATATTCCTCTGTGTGTGTGTGTGTGTGTGTGTGTGTGTGTGTGTGTGTGTGTGTCCCACATTTATCCATTAGTCTATTGATGGACACTTAGGTTGTTTCTACATCTCGGCTATTGGAAATAATGCTGCAATAAACATAGGGGTGCATTTATCTCATTAGATTAGTGTTTTCATTTTCTTTTTAAAAAATGTTTGTTTATTTTTGAGAGAGAGAGAGAGCGGGGGAGGGGCAGAGAGAGACAGAGAGGGAGACAAAGAATCTGAAGCAGGCTCCAGGCTCCAAGCTGTAAGCACAGAACCCAACATGGGGCTCAAACTCACGAATGGCGAGATCACGACCTCAGCCAAAGTTGGACTCTCAACCGACTGAGCCACTCAGGCACCCTAAGGATTAGTGTTTTCATTTTCTTTGGGTAAACACCCAGTAGTGAAATTATTTTTAATATTTTGAGGAACCTCCATATTATTTTCTATAGTGACTGCACCAGTTTGCATTCCCACTAGCAGTGCATGAGGGTTCCTTTTTCTCTACATCCTTGCCAACATTTGTTGTTTCTTGTGTTTTTGATTCTAGCCATTCTGATAGGTGTGAGGTGACATCTCATTATGGGTTTGATTTGCATTTTCGTGATAATTAGTGATGTTGAGCCTCTTTTCATGTGTCTGTTTGTCATCTGTATGTCTTCTTTGGAAAGATGTGTATTCAGGTCCTCAGCCCATTTTTTAACTGGATTATTTGCTCTTTTTGATGTTGAGTCAAGCTCTTTATATATTTTGGATATTAACCCCTTAATGGATATGTTATTTGCAAATATCTTCTCCCGTTCACTAGGTTGTCTTTTTGTTTTGTTGATGGTTTCCTTGACTGTGCAGAAGCCTTTTATTTTGATGTGTTCCCAATAGTTTATTTTTGCTTTTGTTTCCTTTGTCTGGGGAGACATATCTAGAAAAATATTTCTACATATGATGTCAAAGAAATTACTGCCTATGTTTTCTTTTAGGAGTTTTATGGCTTCAGGTCTCACATTTATGTCTTTAATCAACACTGAGTTTATTTGTGTGTATGGTATCTAGAAAGTGGTCCAGTTTCATTCTTTTACGTGTTCTTTTGCCTTAGGTCTTACAGACTCCACCCATTTCCAAAATTACTTAGATCAGCACCTTTACCCCTACCTCCTTCAGTGAAGTTGTTTCAAATATTTTTAACATGGTCTGATTGTTCTGTCACTTTCTGCATTCCATTCTAGGATCCCTTGACCTCCGAAATCGTTTTTAAATTTGCATGCATTCAGGTTGACTCTTTGTACTGGAAATGAAATTCTGTGGGTTTTGACACATGTGTAGTGTCACGTACCCACAATTACATACAGAATAGTTTCACCACCCTAAGAAATTGCCTGTGCTTAATGTGTTTAACTCTTCCTCCTCTCTCTCTGAGCCCCTGGAAATCACTGATACCTTTCCTGTCTCTATACTTTTGCCTTTTCCAGAAAGTCATATAAATGGAATCATATGGTATTTAGCCTTTTTAGACTAGCTCTTTTTACTTAGCACCGTGCATTTAAGATTCATCCATGCCTTTGGGGGCTTAAAAGCTCATTTCTTTTTACCCCTGAATAATATTTCCTCGTATGGATTTATACATATATATATACACATACATATATACACACATATATATACACACATGTGTATATATTCATGTATGTATATACATGTATGTATATGTGTATGTATATATACACATGTATATATATGTATATATACACATACATATATATATACACACATACATATATATACACATATATATACACATATACATACACAGTTTGTTTATCCATTCACCTATTGAAGGACATTTTGGTTGCTTCCAGTTCTTGGTAGTTGTACATAAAGCTGCTATAAACATTCGTATGCATGTTTTTGTGTGGACATAAATTCTCAAATCAGTTGGGTAAATAACAAGCTGAGTTACATGGTAAATTGCTGAGTTAAATGGTAAAACTATGTTTAGCTTAGCTGCCCTATTTAGCTGACATGCCACTGCTCAAAATCAGGTGGTGACCATCCCACAATTGTCGACAGCCATCACTGTCAGTTATCTGTTTCTTTTACCCCATTCAAGTTCTTGCACGTGAATATAGTTCCTGAACTTCTCTCCTATGTCAGAATAATCATTCTATGTACTTTGCAACGTCTTTTCATATACATGATGGCAGTCGCAGTATAGTAACTAACCTGTTCAAGGGAGAATCCTTCCCCTGCCCCTGACCTACAACCTGATACTGGGAATCCTTTCACCTGTGAAAGAGGATACTGGTAGCACCTATATAAACCTACCTCAATGTGTTGTGAAGATTTAGTGAGTGCTTAGAGCAGAGTCCTTCTTTGACCAAGCCTCACTGCTGTCTGAAGGATCTGCCAAGATTAGAATGTGAATTTGTTCATTCCTATTCCTGTGCTTCTTCCACTAGAGATAACACCCCAACTTCATTTTCCTGTTACCCAGCCAATATGTGGACCTCACTGACACCCAAGCGATTGATCTAACCAGTCAATTTAGGAAAGCCTCTGGTAACTTCTGTGTATACGTATGGTAGGCAAGGGATTTGCTTTTAGTTAAATGGGAATGCCTAGTAGCCATTGGCAAAAATAGTCTTCTCTCACCTTTAAATGGAAGGAAAAGGACAACAGACTTTATTTTAAGGTATAGACTTGCAGATCAATGAATGGGCTAAGCACTGAAGTAGTTTAGTGATCCATAGATTAAACTGCCTGAACATGAATTAGTGCATTAAACTCTATGGACACAAAATGGATCTGTTCAGAAACAAGTTTGGGCGGTTCATGTCTGGTACATAGTGTTTTCAGAATAAGGTTTAATTTTTAAAAGAGGTTTTAGAGCTCTGTATCCCAGCCAGAGAATGCTTATCTGCTTTATGCTAGTTTTTACCTGCAGAGTTTTTGTCTTTGTGACATCATTTATTTGCTCCTGCATTTTAAAATGCATTGCACAATGGTGGGAACTCATCTAAGAAAGTTAATCATACCCTGGCAATCCTTGAGCATGCTGGTAGTTACTGAGAAGATTTTAAGAAGGATGTTATATCAATACACTAAGTCTTCTGTATGGTCAGGCTGATTTCCTATGATTGGTTGGTTGAACAGTGAATGTGCAAAAGAATCCTAGAGAACTGACAGGTGGAGATTAATACTGTGTTAGCAAGATCAGCAAACAAAAAAATCCACAAATGCTTTCACACACACATGCTCATATATGTGTGCACACACATACACACAAGCATGCACAAACATATCTTCGTTGATATCTGTTTGGCCTGGACTAGTTGTATGTGTGGGACGTGACTGGTACTATCAAAAAGGATCACCAGGTTTCCAAATTACTTGCAATGACTAATATCAGTTAAAAATGCTTGAATTATTCAATTGATCAGGGTCACAGTCTAGTCTGGAAAACATTTATAGGTAAAATTACATTCTAAACATACTAATAATTTAAATATATGAATCTATTTATATATAAAGATATAAATGTTGCCATTAAGTATTTAATAAACCATCCAGGGTTCTTTTTACAACTGTAATGTGAAGGATAGCTCTCTACCGGGTGGGTCAAATGTTTATATCGTGAATATTGGTATTAGGACTCAGGTATTTCTTGACCTGCATACTCCTATCAGGAAAAGCACAAGGTGTAGAATTTTTTATTCATGCATTCACTTAGTTTATTCACTGTGCAAATATTTAGCACTTACAATATACCTGGCATTGGTCATGTTACCGGGGAACATAATCCAATGGTTGCTTGGGGGAATTGAAACAGTTATAAAGCCAAGTGATTTGATTGACTAAATATTTTTATTTAAAGTTGAAGTCTCAGGAATATTAAGCAACCAAAACTTTTTGACCGGTTTTACCTGTGCACACCCAATATGCACACACATACCTTCTACCAAATCTCTCTTGGGATCATTACCTGCTTTCCAACCATTGCCTGTTGGCTATAACTCCAACAGGTATATTGGCCATAATTGACAAACTGGATGGCTTATAAATTCAAAAAAATCCTAATCTATTCACTTCATCTACTCTGTAGGTACAAGTACAGCGAGAGTCAAATAAATGTCATGTCATACCAAACAATGAGGTATATGGCTTTAAATTTTCATTTAAACATATCAAAATGGACCCAGAAATGGTAACAACAGAGGCAGGTGAACATTCCTTACAACCCCTTTCTACTGTCTATTGGCATTGTTTTCAGATGACTATATGGTAAATGTGTTTCATTCCCTGCTAGTAGATTTGCAGAACACATTATTTAATTTTAATGAAGAAGTTTTACATCCAAATAGCTGTAAGACAAGCAGATTTTGCTTTCTTACAATTTTATTAGTAAAAAATGAAGGTATCAATATTGAAAAGTCACAAATGTGAGGTTTTGTTTGTTTTTACCAATATAAAGTTTTTTTTTTAAATTTTTTAATGTTTATTTATTTTTGAGAGAGAGAGACACACACACAAAGTGTGAGTGAGGGAGGGGTAGAGAGAGAGAGAGGGAGACACAGAATCTGAAGCAGGCTCCAGGCTCTGAGCTGTCAGCACAGAGCCCAACATGGGGCCCGAACACACAGATTGTGAGATCATGACCTGAGCTGAAGTCAGATGCTTAACCGACTGGGCCACCCAGGCACCCCACTACCAATATGAAGTTTTAAGTCAAATATCTGTATTCTCTTAAAGGAGAATATCCTTTCTGAAGCTTGGGAGTTGCCATTAGTGGACAAATTAGTTAAATAGACATTGGCAACGAAAGAAAATTCCCATTAGTTTGGTTAAATATTTTTGTTTGTTTGACTTCAGGTTTATTTCATTACAAAAATAGAAAAAAACCATGTAAGATTATAGAAGAATAAGAAAGAAAATAATTAACTTTGGCTCCCCCATGCAAATGATTCTGATGTGCTTCACTGGACACAAGACGTAGCCTGAGACTCCAAGAAACTGGTTCCTTTCCTCGGCTTGGCAGAGCATCTGTTTCTCACAGAAGCCTGAAAAAATACCCAGCTCTGTGGATTGCTGGGGTTCATTTCTGGTCATTGCACTAGCATGGAACAAAGTGTAACCATGTAATCAGTATGTGGGGGATGGAATGCTGTAGGGGGTTGTGTTAAGTACACTCCAAATTCTATGTATGCTCAGTGCTATGGAATGATTGTTTGGGTCCCCCTCCAATTCATCTGTTGAAGTCCCAATCTCCAATATGATATGTGGAGGTGGAACTTTGGGAGTTAATTAGGTCATGAGGGTAGAGCCTCCTTGAATGGAATTAGTGCCATTAGAAGAAGAGACATGAGAGAGATGATCTTTGTCTCAGTCATGTGAGGACATAGCAAAAAGGTGACCATGTGTAAATCAGGATATGGTCCATTACAGAACCAAACCATTCTTGCACCCTGATCTCACACCTCACAGCTTCCAGAACTGCAAGATATAAGTTTCTGGGTTTTTTTTCAGTCACCAGGTCCATGGTATTTTGTCACACCAGCCTGAGGAGACTAAGACATTTTTGTACCGAAAAAAAAGAATCACACTGCATTCATGGCCCATGGTTATACAAACAATAAGGAACACCGTGTCTGTTACTGCAAGAAAGCAAGTGTAAGAAAAGAACAATCTCTTCTTTAGACACAGAAGTAAAAATGCACATATCCAGTACAAAAGAAGGGGTGACTGTTCCTCTTAGTTCTGGCGATTTTATCTTTAATAATTCCAGAGAGGCGCTGACAAGCTGGAAGGTGAGGGCATGACTGTTGTGTTCCTTATTGAATGCACAACCTTGGTGTGGGGCACTCAGTGGACACGCATAAGTAGTTTTTGAGTAAATATGGGAGAGCAACTGGGACTGTGGTGGAGTTCTAAAATAGACCATGTAGTTAAATAAAATGAAGATATCTTCCTCTGGGAAAAAGAAGACTCAGGGCACGCAACAGTGCTCTTCAAAGCAGTTGAAAGAAATATGCAGAGGAGACCTCGACTCAATCTATGGAATAAAATAACTGCATAGACAGGAATTTATCATGACAGCTGCCTCCCATGGTAGAGAACCACCGGAACAGCTCTTTATATGTCTTGGCCACTTTAATTCTTAATTAGTTTCCACATCTTCCTTTCACTGGAGTGGCTCATCCATTCAATTATTCATTCGAAATATATACTGAACATCTTCAAAATACCAGGCGCCCTATTAGGTGCCAGAGAAACACCAGTGAACCTAACAGACATGACCTCTTCCCTCATTCAGTTTATAAGCTAGTGAGCAATGAGATTGGTTATCATAGTGAATTGTTTGAAAAGAAGCTACATGATCACTTGTTGAGGGTAGCAAAAAGGGAAATTCTGAATCACACATCAGGGCCAGGCAAAATGATCTTGCGAGTTCTTCTAAGTCTGGAGATTCCTGGGATTCTTTGTGTTCTCCCTGGATTCCCGTCTCTTAAGGACCCTATGATGACCTGGGATTCATTATGTTCACCTTCATCCTCCTCACCTCCACTTTCAAGTCACTGCTGAATTTTGACCTTTCTAATTCTAGTTCCCACACTCCTATCACAAGGTCATCCTCATGGTTGCTGACATCTCCTAACTGGGCCCACGTCCCTAGTCCAGCAGAGTGCAAATGACAGAGTGCAGCGTTCCAGGAGACCCTAATGCAGCTTTTCTGCAGATCATAGGCTGAAAAATATAATTCTGTAGTGGATTGAATGATGACTCCTAAAAAGATATGTCTATGTCCAAATCCTTGGAACCTGGGAATGTTATCTCATTTGGAAAAAGTCTTTGCAGACATAATTGAGTTAGGGATCTTGAGATGAGATCATTCTGGATTCCCCAGGTGAACCCCAAGTGCAAAGACAAGTGTCCTTATAAGAGACAGAAGAGGAAAAGAGAGAGGAGAAGGTGATGCAAAGACAGAGGCAGAGATTGAAGTGATATGGCCACAAGCCAAGGAAGAGGAGGATTGTTGACAGCCAGCGGGGGCTGCAAGAGGCAAGGAAGGGTCTTTCCAGAGAGCCTCCAGAGAGCCTACAGCCTTGCTGGCACTGTGATTTTGGACTTCTGGCCTCCAGAACTTAGAGAAAATCATTTTCTGCTTTTTAAAAGCTACCCAGTTTCTTGGGGCACCTGGGTGGTTCAGTCAGGTAAGCATCTGACTTTGGCTCAGGTCATGATCTCACAGTTCGTGGGTTTGAGCCCTGTGTTGGGCTCTGTGCTGACAGCTCACAGTCGAGTCAGGAGGCTGCTTTGGATTCTGTGTCTTCCTCACTCTCTTCTCCTCCCCAACTAGCGCTCTCTCTCTCTCAAAAGTAAATAAACTTAAAAAAATTTTTTTAAAAAAGCTACCCAGGTTCTGATACTGGTTGCAGCAGCCTGAGGAAACTAACGTATTATGCCTTCTACTATCCAAAACAACCAATTTCTCACGAAGCTGTCAGGTGGTGGTGGGGGGTCTTGCTAAATGCAAATGTGACCATTTTGCGCCCCTGCTTTAGGCCCTCTGTTGTCTCTATGCAGCCAGTAGAGGCACTTCCTTTCCTGGCTCTGACTCCAGGAAAGACTGCATTCTCTTGAGTGACACACTCCCTGGGGGTACACAGGTGATGTTCAACTCACAGCACAATGGAATTAATGCCATTTGCCCTCCCACTCAAGAATTAATGTCACAATGGAACTGAGATGACTGATGTGTGATGATGATTATAGGGGATAGACACTCTGATTTAATTAAACATAACAAAATCAGAAAAGAAACCATTTTCAAAGTACCGCGTGCTATTAGATTACTTAAAACTCACCCCTGCTGATCACACTCTGCTGGCCGCCTGCTGTCACCCGGTGTCTGCCTTTCTCTCAAGCTTTTTCTCCCCTGAGCATATTATGCTTTGGCAATGTCAACTTGCTTCTAGTCCCTCAGATGCAACTTGTTCATTCAGGCCTCTTGGCTTTGCACATCCTCTTCCTTTTGTTTGGAATGCCCTTCTACCCTTAGCCACCTTTTAACTCCTTTTCGTTTTTTTTTTTTGTTTTTTTTTGTTTTTTTTTTTTTAAATTTTATTTATTTTTGAGACAGAGAGAGACAGAGCATGAACAGGGGAGGGGCAGAGAGAGAGGGAGACACAGAATCTGAAGCAGGCTCCAGGCTCTGAGCCGTCAGCCCAGAGCCCGACACGGGGCTTGAACTCACGGACCGTGAGATCATGACCTGAGCCGAAGTCGGACGCCCAACCGACCAAGCCACCCAGGCGCCCCTCCTTTTCGTTTTTTAAAATGTTAATTTATTTTTGAGAGACAGATAGAGCACAAACAGGGTAGGGTAGGGGCCAAGAGAGAGGGAGACACAGAATCCGAAGCAGGCTCCAGGCTCTGAGCTGTCAGCACAGAGCCCGACATGAGGCTTGAACTCACAAACTGTGAGATCATGACCTGAGCTGAAGTTGAACGCGTAACTGACTGAGCCACACAGGGTCACTTTTTTTTTTTTTTTTGAAAGAGAGAGATTGCATGTGTGCACACAGGAGATGGGGGGGGGGGGGGCAGAGGGAGAGACAATCCTAAGCCGGCTCCAAGCCCAGCATGCAAGCACAATGCGGGGCTTGATCTCATGATGGTGAAGTCAAGAATCGGATGCTTAACCAACTGAGCAACCCAGGGGCCCCTCCTATTCATTTTTTATTTTTTATTTTTATTTATGTTTTTTTCTAATTTTTTTTAACGTTTATTTGTTTTTGAGACAGAGAGAGAGACAGAGTATGAACGGGGGGGGGGGGGGTCAGAGAGAGAGGGAGACACAGAATCTGAAACAGGCTCCAGGCTCTGAGCTGTCAGCACAGAGACCGACGCGGGGCTCGAACTCACTGGCCGAGAGATCATGACCTGAGCCGAAGTCGGACGCTCAACCAACTGAGCCACTCAGGCGCCCCCTTATTCATTTTTTAAAGCCAAATTCATATGCCATTTACTTTAGAAAGACTTTTTGCCTCCTTAAGATTTGATCAATTCCTCTCTTATGTAATGAACTTTTTATAAAATATGAAGACTTATTCTACATATTCTACTATACTATAATCCTTTGTTTATTTGTCCATTTCCTTGAAGCCCAGGCCATTTAAAACTCATCTTAGTATTCTGTGTCTAGCACAGAGATGAAACTCAGTATGAGTCTCCTGGATTATATTCATTCAGAATTTACACTCTGGAGTTGGTGATCACGTTTGAGGCTTGTGATACTTCTTTTGCGATGAAAATAGCACAGATATCAATATTTAATTGAATTTTTCATGATTTTAAGGGAGCAGTTGTGAGAGGCTGGTAGAGAGACTGAAGAAAATGTATGTATTTTGGGGGGAGCACTCAATTATTAGGTAGCAATACTGGGTTTTGTACAATTACTCTGAGAATGGAGAACATGATGATCTCCTTTTATGAAGACCTGGTGATAAAATAGAAAAAGAGTTACTTCTATTCTCCACAAAAAGAAACAAAAATAGTTTTGAGAGTGAGACAGCGTTTTCTCTTCATGCTTCACATGAAGATTTGTCCTGGACCCTGGTCCTTATAAACTATCACCTGCCTGTGTCCCTGCAGGTAGTTTTCTCAGCCCTACCAGAACAGACCCACTTTTTCCCAGAGATGCAGAAGGACATTGTGGCTCAGGGTTCCTTTGGGAATAGATGTTTGGAATAAAAATAATGCAACAGTACCATTTCCGTGAGTTCTCTAAATGGCTTGAAAGGACGTCTCTTGGTAAAAGCACCATTTCTATCCCTGTCCTAAAGCTGGGATGCTGCCTGAGCTATTTTTGGTGTTGTTTCCAGTTGCCGCTGGCCAGTGGCAGGATTTCACACTTGGCTGCCAGTTCTCATTACTGCCCACGGCTCCCTTTCTTGGTAAGGCTTCTCCTCCCAGGCTGACGTATGCGGAACTGCCTCTGCCTTGCTGGGCCAGGAAGATGCTTTGTACGGTCTGGTGTGTTTGTGTTTGACTAGGCAGGACCTGCACATCACTTTCCAGATTGATAGTGCTTTCTCCCCTAAGGCTGTAAGTGCAGGAGATTTAGCCACTTTCTTAGGGAGCTGCAGTCAGAAATGTATCCAGGTAAATGCAAATGAGGAGTTCTCTACCCCAGGACACTGAACTCTACGGATAACATCTATAGGTTTCCTTCCACTCTGGCTTCAGGTGGGGTTTGGCCAGTCTGAGGGCCAGGCCAGTAGGATGTTGGAGGCAGGCAAGTGAGATCAGGATACATTTCCCCTGACTTCCTCCCTATGAGGTCGCCTCAGGCTGGCTGTGTTCCTTGACCCAAGTCACTGCTCTTCTCAAGGTGTTTCTCTGCACAGGACTCTCTTTTTCTGAGTTCCAGTAATTGTTGCCTCTTTGTTCTTTCAGCGCAGGTGTGGTAAATGCTCAACAGTCACTAATGTTGGCTTTCTGCGCAATCCCCTGTGTCTCTAAAGCCCAACCCCCCGCCCTGCCCTCCACCACCTGACCTTTGAAATCTTCATGGTGAATGTGCCATCTGTTCACTGTTGAGGTTCTTCTTGATACACTCACCTAAACTGGAGTTACACTAAAAAGCTTAATGAGCAGGGAGTTTTTTGGTTTCACGGGATTATTTGGTTTTAAGGAACAGAGACTCACTGAATGAACAGAGGGTTGACTGAAAGGAGGCAGCAAATAGAAAGACAAATGAAGTACAATAAAGGCAAGCCATCCCCCCTGAGAATTGGAAAGACTCTTATTTCTTGATCTTAACTCTTATAGTTTCTTGTCTCTATCACCTGTTCCATTTTCTCTAACAGAACATCTTCCTCTGCTTTCTCCTGCTTCTAATCCCCAAACTTCACCTTGTGCATGATTTTGTCTTATCAAGATAGGGACTTCATTTTTCACCTCTGACCTGGCAGCTGTCTTGTAATTAAGTAGAGATTATTGGATCATAAAACAAATTAATAAACTAACAAGATTGTAGTTATCAATGGGGAGATGAAAGCAAACTCAAACCCTTTTTGGGAGAGATAGAGTTTACCCTTTTTGTAAACAATGAATGTTTACAAAAGATGGAAAGTTGAGTTGCTGAAGATATGCACTAATCTACTCCTATAGGATCGTAAATGGTGATATAGGTCTACTATGCACCCGTATTTTTCAGAAATGAGGGTCAAGTCTTCCAGGCAATGGAAGAGAATGTTTTTGTTCTCAGACATGATACATTAGTGCCAACATGGAAGGCCAGAGTTTTCTATACATGGCAAGCTACTGGCTCTGCCTCCTTCAAGCTGGTCTGAATGTCCCTGGAAGTTCAGGATATGTTTGAACCTTAAAATGGTAATAAAATATCCACAGCAGCTTCATAATGGTTGACTTTATTAGACCTCAGAAAGAATTTGACCTTCTTTCTGGTGTGCCCAGACCATAAGTATGAATTAGTGACAAGAATAGAGGGCTCAGACTGCTTCATTTCAGCCAAAACGACATATTGCTGAAAAGATCATTTACTTGAATGTTCTTATTTTACACGAGGAAATTGAAGCTCAGGAAGTTTGAGTGACCTACTCATGGTCTCACAGAGACTTGATGTCTACCACCCCGATTTCCCTACAGTTGATTACCTGTAGTAGCAACGATGTCTTTGAATGTAGGATGACAGAATAGAGGCAGCTTTCAGTGTGCATGGAAAACCCTCGAAGAGTGGTTTCCACAGTAGGTTGATAAGATGTGGCAGTAACCATATAATTTATTGTTCCAAATAAGACCATTTTGAAAGGGAAAATGAGTGCTGTCAATAATTGGGCCAGCACATCAGACATAACATCCGAGTGTCTCGGATAAGAGGCCATTGCAGAGAAGTGGTAAAGAGGAAACTTTATGCTAATCCATGACTCCAATGAAGCCTGAAGAATAGGTGCTTATATGACCCGGTCCTTGTCGGTGATGTTTACCAAGGTTCTGAGCCTCTGGTTGCTGAAATCTAGAAGAAAAGCTTGGGCTGAGACTCTTCATATAATTGGGGGTTTACTATTCCTTTTGGTGGGAAAGGGGAACCATTTATCTCCCAAATTATAGACCACTAGTCTGTTGGACAGCTCTCAGAAGTACTCTTGTCTTCTCAAATTATGGGGTCAAGTTTTTCAGTCTAGTACCTTGCGTAAGGAACAAAGAGGCTATAGTATCAGTTCCACTACTGATTTTCTCTGTTTTATGTTATGAAAAAAAGTAGGTATGCGTAATAGAAATCCTTTCATAGTGCAGATCAATTCCCTCATTTATCTGACTCCATAAACAGGAGACCAAACTGTGTAATCTGTTTTCAGGTCACTGATCATTACTACTTTTTCTATGTCTGTGTCATGGCAACCACTGTCAAAGTTTTGTGTTAATTGAACTACAGCCCTAAATTGTAGAAAATAGCACTGTGTTCTAAGTTCCTTATCTCTTCTTTCCAATATATATTTAACTTAACTTGTTACCATTATGCAAAAGAGTAGGGACTATGCCTTCCATGTGAGCAAAAAGGAAGACACATTCCTGCTGAGGGCTTGATTGCATTATTTCTTTTTTAATTTTTTTTTAACGTTTATTTATTTTTGAGACAGAGAGAGACAGAGCATGAACGGGGGAGGGGCAGAGAGAGAGGGAGACACAGAATTGGAAACAGGCTTCAGGCTCTGAGCTGTCAGCACCGAGCCCGATGTGGGGCTCGAACTCACGGACGTGAGATTGTGACCTGAGGTGAAGTCGGACGCTTAACCGACTGAGCCACCCAGGCACCCCTTGATTGCATTATTTCAAAACAGAAGCAAATGAACCTACTGGCTAATAATTTACAGGAAGAGCAATATGGCTAAAGAATACCAAAACTAAAGTCTCTCAACCAACAATCTCCCTCAATTAGTTGAAATATGAAACAACTCCATCAAATAGACCATTTATTCATTCATTTGTTCTTTCCTTCCATTCCTAACCCTTCAGTTCCTTTGGTCTGGCCCTGAGCTAGACACCAAGAGCTAGATTAATTTATCATGTTAATTTTTGGTCTATTTTTCTTTTAATCTGCCCTCCCTAACCTATCAAGAAAACTATTATGGAAAATTAGATGTCTTCCAGAAGACTTACTGAAGTTCTTTCATGATCAAGGCGGTCTACGTTTAATATTTTTCATGTCAAAATCATATTTTCCATGTTGGCACAGAACTCTGCAGTGTCAACCAAGTACTTGTCCACATACAGGGCTAGATTCAATGCTTTCCTTTTGGTAAAATATTAGCCTAACTGCCAAGCACCCTCCTGGTGTGCGCCAACACTGAAGAGGAATGACTTTCTCTCTGGCCAGTTCTGAAAGACAACTCTTCTTCCCTCATTCCTGCTTTCTGAAGTGCCTGGCTAAATCCCCATGGAGTCAAACATAGTGTCTCCATACTTTCCAGCGACAAAAGATACCCTTTGACATTTTCCAAGGTTTCCCTTGCAACAACTGGTATTTGAAAGGGACAATCCAAAGGATGTTACCTGTTCTTCTTCCAGGTGCTCTCCCTGTGTTGAGCTAGGGCATTTTCTCAGCCACGGTGTCCACTCATACCTACATACCTTATGAGAAACTCTCAGGATTATATAGAACGGAAGGCATTCCAAGACCTCATTTTTTTTTTTTAATTTTTTTTTTCAACGTTTATTTATTTTTGGGACAGAGAGAGACAGAGCGTGAACGGGGGAGGGGCAGAGAGAGAGGGAGACACAGAATCGGAAACAGGCTCCACGCTCTGAGCCATCAGCCCAGAGCCTGACGCGGGGCTCGAACTCACGGACCGCGAGATTGTGACCTGGCTGAAGTCGGACGCTTAACCGACTGCGCCACCCAGGCGCCCCAAGACCTCATTTTTAATGACCTTATTTAATGAAATGTGCTATATATGGATGAAAATTAATGTTGAAATATGAAAATATATTTATATAGAATTTTATATCCTCTATGTAATAAAAGGAATCATATTTCTGTCATTTACTTTTCTACTTAAGAAAAGAGTATTAGTGCCTCGTAATCCTTCCAAGTCTAACAGAGTCAGGCTGTTTCATATTTGACACCACTAGGAAAATATCAAAAGGAGAAAATCATGGGGAAGACATGGATTTAGATTTTTTAGTGTGTGATACTATGTAGGTAAATGGTAGCTTCTCTTGTATCATCGTCTCCATTCCTCCTAGTTTTGCGGAAATGGAGGTTATTGCTGGACCATTCTTTGTGCCTTAACCTCTGCAAACTCCAAGTAGAGGATTCTACAAAGCTGTCATCTGTTGTTAACTCTACTGTAAATAGAGGATCAAGTAAAGTTTAAAACAAGACCACAACCAAGGTATGGAGTTTCTTGGAAGGTCATACTTTCTGTTTCCTTTTAGGAGAAAACATAAGCGTTGTACTTGGAAATTAAATTGTCAATATATTTTGAACCTCATTAGTAGATGGTAACTAATTCTATGTAGTACGTGTTCCTCGCTCAAAAATTAAACATTAGGCTCTTTAAACAATCCAATATTTAAGTTGAGAGGGGTCATGGGAATAGAAGAAAGGAAAAGGACCATTTTGAAAAGAGATCATGTTGCAAGTAATTTGATATTAACACTAGTTAGACCACTGAATGTTGCCAATGATTTACCTTCTTTTCTAAATTAGAACAGGATAAAGATTATGCTCATAATACTTTCCTCTTAATTTGCATCCAGCTGTGCTCTCTCGAATGGGAGAGAAAAAGAGACAGGGATGCAGAAGGAATTAATTATCCATAACTGTGTGAGTTTTGTGGCAATATGTTACACTTTTAAACATATATGTACATCTCTTCTGAAGGAGCCACAAAATTAAGTTATCAAAAATAAATTTCTTACACAATTTCACATAATATTTCCAACGAAATGCCTTCACTGAGTTACAATTTATTTGTATATCTTCAGGCTTTATATAGGATCAGTACACGTGAAGGTTCTCTAGAACACTTCCATAATTTTATAAAACTGTCATTGAAGAAATTATGTCTCATTGTTTAAGGACCACACAGCAATTCATCCTTGAATTCAGGTTAAAAAATTTTTAATTTTATGCAAATTATTCTTATTTTCTTTTATTAGACAAAGGGACAATATAGCCCAATATATTCCTAGTTTTCTCAAAGCTACTAAGAAACTCCAAATTAGAATCACTGCCCAGCTTTAGGAGTTCATTTAGTTCAAGTGCCTGGTGACTTTTATTTTCTTACTTTAAAAGCTGGCCATATATTTTTATTTTTATTTTTATTTTTTTATTTTTTTCAATATATGAAATTTATTGTCAAATTGGTTTCCATACAACACCCAGTGCTCATCCCAAAAGGTGCCCTCCTCAATACCCATCACCCACCCTCCACTCCCTCCCACCCCCCATCAACCCTCAGTTTGTTCTCAGTTTTTAACAGTCTCCTATGCTTTGGCTCTCTCCCACTCTAACCTCTTTTTTTTTTTTTTCTTCCTTCCCCTCTCCTGTGGGTTTCTGTTAAGTTTCTCAGGATCCACATAAGAATGAAAACATATGGTATCTGTCTTTCTCTGTATGGCTTATTTCACTTAGCATCACACTCTCCAGTTCCATCCACGTTGCTACAAAAGGCCATATTTCATTTTTTCTCATTGCCACGTAGTACTCCATTGTGTATATAAACCACAATTTCTTTATCCATTCGTCAGTTGATGGACATTTAGGCTCTTTCCATAATTTTGGCCATATATTTTTAAACATGATGATTCATATTAAATGTATTGAAATGAAAAGGTGTAAATATGAAAGAGATTATAGAGTAGGCATTTACATTCCTAAATTCTGTTTGGTTACTTCTTAAAAAAATTCTCATTATCCTAGAATCATGCAGTTTTTGCCAACATGAACATTATTTATAATGTTGAAATATAACTTCACTGATATTGTAAATAAGGATTATTATAAATAGCAAATTTTTTAAAAAAATATACACACACATTTTCTGTCACACCACTATTATTGGAGGTGATCATAAAATTAACTTCTAATCCTTTGGCAAATTGGTCAATGGTCAGGAATAAATATTGGTTGTTTTGTTAATGTATTTATTTTTAAACTTTACCAATATTATCTTCCTGGCTATTGGCCTTAAAAATAATTATGGATACAGATTTTGTTCACCTTGGTAAATGAATACATTCTTTCCTTTACCATGTCTTGATGGAGAAAGGAATATATTTACATGAAGTAAGTAGCAGACAGCCTGGGGAGAGATGAGTTTTAACTGAAAAGATGGAATTAGTTTTAAGTGATAGCAGCTGTTCTGCAATATGTGTAGGAAAATCAATGACTTTTGATTCTTGCAGTACATATGCTCACAATTCCTCCTGACTTCCAATAAAATCATGCTTCTAGTTCCTAAGGGTACTTGCTTCAGAATATTACATGTAATAACTATAACTAAAAAAATATATAATGATTTTTATGGTTTACAATGTAAATGGATAGGCAGCCCAAAATTTCATCAACTTCTGCATCAGTTAGGATTGCATTTGGCTATATAGACAACAATAATAAAAGAAAATGCGCACACATAAATATAAAAACAACATTACACTGGCTGAAATAAGTAGAATGGTAATTCTCTTAGCCTCAGAGAAGATCTGAGATAGGCTCTCTGTGATTCATGTAGTGGCTCTACAACATCTTGCTACTCTGCCATCATCATTCTTTCACTTTTTTGCCCATGATAGCTGCCTGCACTCCAGCCTTTGTATCTACATTCCAGTCAGAAGAAAGGAGGAAAAATGAAGAGTCTGCCTCCCTCCCTCCATCTGAACTGAATGCTTTTTTTTTTTAATTCTCAAGTTAGTTAATATACAGTGTAGTCTTGGCTTTAGGAGTGGAATCCAGTGATTCATCACTTACACATAACACCCAGTGCTCATCCCAACAAGTACCCTCCTTAATGCCCATCACCCATTTTCCCCACCCCCATCAACCCTCAGTTTGTTCTCTGTATTTAAGAGTCTCTTATGGTTTGCCTCCCTCTCTGTTTACATATGATTTTTCCTACTCTTTCTCTATAATCATCTGTTAAGTTTCTCAGATTCCACATCTGGGTGAAATCATGTGATATCAGTCTTTCTCTGACTGACTTATTTCGCTTAGCATAATACCATGAAGGGTCTGCCTCTCTCCATTTTAGGGAAACTCCCCAGAAGTTCCACATTAACAGTTCCACTTATACACATTAGTCAGAATTTAGTCACATGATCACATCTCGCTGCAAAGGAGGCTGGGAACTATTGTCCTTTAACTGAGCACATTGCTTTTCCAAATAAGTTTTCAGTGCCTCCATTTATAAAATGGAGTTGACAGTGGAAGCTAACCCATAGGGTTACTGATTGTAAGAATATAAATGACTTTATATGGTGCCTGACACATAGAAAATTATTAGTGAGAGCTATTAATGTGCTTTTAATGTATATTATCTCATTGATTCTTCAGAACAAGTCTGAAGTACAAACTCTTATCCTCATTTTGCAGATAAAGAAGCTGAAAGCTATAGAGGTTAAAAAAATCTCTCTATGTGCATTCAGTTAGCAAACAGCAGAGACTAGACCACAGCCCAAGTCCCTTGACTCCAAATCCTTCCTCTTCTTACCATGCAGACTGCTTTATTACTATATATTGGTTATGTGGTATCTCAGCAGTAAGAAAGCCCCAGGGTAGAAGGTCATGCATGTATCATGGACGTGAGGCACGGCATTTTCAGGATGTTCCTGTGCAAAACTGAAACCCACACAGAGTTGGTATGACAGAAGTAGCTGGAGCAGAACCAGTGTCTGTAGATCCTGGAGACAGGCGAGGTCAAGAGGATACAGAGAGTGCATAGAAGTTTTGACAAATATGGCTATTGATACTCCCTTAATAAGTCTTTTATAGCTATTAGCCTGCAGCTAAGTCAAATAGGATATTGCTTAGTTCATTGTTTAGTTTATTCTTACCCTTCCAGATTTAATAGCAGTTAAATATAAATAGCAGTAAATACATTTTGACCAAGGTATCATGTAGCTGGGGTTGCCAGGTAAAGCAGAGAATGACCAGTTAAATTTGAATTTCAAACAATGTGTGTGTATGGGTCAAATATCTCATGGGCACCATGTTAAATTTGACTTTTGGGTAAGCAATGAATACCTTTTCTTATTGCAAATAGGTCTTAAATATTGCATAGGACATACCTGTGTTTAAAAAGTTGTTTGTTGTTTATCTGACATTCAAATTTAACTAGGTGCCCTTTCTTTTCTTCTCCTTAAACTTGCAACATTAGTGCTAACTCACATGATTATTTAGGATTCTAGCTAAGCACCCAGAACTGGCTCCACACAAAAGCAGGCATATAACACATATGAATGAAGAAGGTAACAGACCTTTTCTACTTAAAAAATGTTCCCCATAAATTTGCAAGATAGGGGCTGAAATTTCTACCATTTGAATAATTTGCATTATGACATTTTTCGTTATGACAACTCCATAACTTGTTATGTTTAATTTGAGCATTGCAAAATCCTAGAAGTTAAATGAATATATAAGTAGTCCCATTTTACAGATTAGAAGTTTACAACTGAAAGATTAGGTGATTTGCCTGAGGTTACAAAACAGGTAAGTGACATAAAAGAGACTGAACATACATTTTGTGACTTGAGATTTCCTGCACTTTCTACATCAGTGGAGCTCAAATTTATTCAAGTGGCAGAGCCCCTAAAGCTTATGGTACTCCTTGTGGAACATCTGCTTCATTCACAAGACTACGTTATGTGTATATAATACAAAAATCAAAATAATAAGCACTTATAACCACATCAAAAATTGGCTGTTAAAATACAAATGAACCATCTACAATTTTTCGTAAATATTATCAAAGAAATTTACAATAATCCTATGAGACAGGTGCTAATATTACCTTCCTTTTGCAGATGAGAAAACCCAGGAGTGCACTGGTATCTTCGGTGACAAGCTCTTATTGTCAAATATACTTTACAAATAATGCTGTCTGAGGTTATTTCCAAGCCTTAACAAAGAAGCAGAACAATATAGTCTCGATATAGAATACATGCATTAAAAGGCCAGATGCCAAGTTTCATTTAGTGAATTATGGGCAGAAATTCAGGGGATAGTCAAAAGGTCACCTTCTTCCAAGATATACCTACGTTCATACTGCATCTCCCAACCTGATTATTTTATTGAGCACTGAAATCTACACTTATACTATTTCTGCATTCTAGAGAGCTGATGGGCAATTAAATCAGTGTCTAGCTGCAAGAAAGGCCAAGTGCCTTCCTGGGAAGAAACTAGTCTTAAGGTAAGAGAAACACAACACTTGATACCTTACCTTACGGTAAAATAATCAAGGTGTTTGGCTCAAGGAAAATGGGTCATTGTCCAAGGGCAGGGGGTAGAGACATGTTTTTAAATGTCATAAAGCTGCCTTCTACCCAGTCTCTTACATACATAGTTAAATTTGAGTAACAGAGAGAAGCAATAAAAATTCTAATTTAGAACAAGATCAATGATGAACTATATTACAAAAACCTTTGTTAAAAACTGGGAACCCAAAGCAGCAATGTTTTGAGAACTTATATCACAAGTAGGGGTAAAAGGTATTTGCCCTGCCTTCACATTGTGCATTTACAAGTAGAGGCAAGAGGAAGAGGTAAGAGGAAGATAACACCCCAACAAAATAGGGTTTAGAAGCTCAAATCAATGCTGTAGAGGAAAAGGCGGTAGTTTCCTACCACTCTCAGGTTAACAGGGCAGGAGTCCCTAGGTAGGCATCCAGGGAGTTTAATAATTTGGAATTTCTTCAAATTGATGTCCTGTGATATCAGTTTCTTAGGAGAGAACAGCTAGCTACATGGGAGGAGGACTGCAAAAGAGAGCCAACAAGGGAAGTTTCAAACTTTCTGCTTTTGCTCAAAACAATTTCACTCCAGCTCTGATCTGAGAAAACACGAATTTAGCCAGGTATAATCCCAAGTTACCCCTACCCATTTTGTTTAGAAGTTAGTCTATTGACCAACCACCTGTTGTTACTACAGCACAGCTCTTGAAGAGGATGGCTCACCCTCTTTTGCTCCTCCCCACCTTCCACCTCAAATCACCCACAGAAATATGTCTACAAACCACATACCTTACTTCTCCTGAAATGGTTTCTGAATAATGTTGTTTTCTCTGTCTTGTTACATTTTTTGATGCCTGATTAGCTCGGTGATATTTTAATGTGCCTTATAGATTGGCAGCTGCTTCAGGGGATTCTTTTCACCCAACTTAATGGGGGGAGGTGTCTTTGTTCTGAAATAAATGAGTGACCTCCTCATAGGTGGTTGAGAACCATTATACTGGAACAGAGACAGCAATCAAGATTCTGTGGGTGACAACTCCAAAATATAGTTTTCTTGGGGCACTTGGGTAGCTCAGTCAGTTAAGTGTCTGAGTTTGGCTCAGGTCATGTTCTCACAGTTCGTGAGTTCAAGCCCCATGTCAGGCTCTGTGCTGACAACTTGGAGCCTGGAGCCTGCTTTGGATTCTGTGTCTCCTTCTCGCTGTCCCTCCTCCACTCATACTCTGTCTTTGTCTCTATAAATAAACATTAAAGAAAACACAAAATACTGTTCTCTTGCTGTTATTGGTTGGGACCCTTTTGTGCCCACAGGTGGCTATGGTTTGAGCAAAAGTGAGAGTTGTAGGTGATGGTGTAAGTAGATTAATGATTACTTCCTTAAACCTCCTGATAATATGTATTGGCCAAGGGCCTGGCAGGAAACAAATGGCATTCAAACTGATTGAATGAAGAGAGGTCAATGAAGGGAGTATATAAAAGGGTGAAGGCAGGGTTGAGGGAAATCAATAGGGGACAATGGAAACTCCCCATCCTAGCAACAGCAGGGTGCTGTTTTTATTCCTAGGACCAGAGGCAAGAGGAAGAGAAGGTTACAAGTGTCTGGAGAAGTCTACCCATAGGAGCTGTGGCATGTGGTTGAGGACTATAACTATTGTCAGGCCATGACCAGCCAGGGTGGAAGAAGTCTGTCACTTCTTCCTTCTTCTGATCTTCTGCTTGTAATGTTCATTGGTCAAACTCCATCAGAAACCAGAGAGCCAAGGAGCCAAGTTGGTAGAGTGCTCAGAGGTCAGCCTCCTAGGGCCACAGAACAAGGTAGAGAATAGATCTGAATCAGGCAAATGGAGAAGATCCAATGGATGATGTACTGCATTAATGATGACCACATTTTAAAATGGACTGAATCTGCTCAGATGATGTTAAATACAGTATGTAAACTCAACCTAACAATTATAGGTAGTTACCTACAACCGGATCTTAAGTGTACAGCATGATTAAAGTCATCCTCTTGTCCGTACATATTGCAGGTGGATTCCATAAAATTTCTGAATTCATCTTTTAAAAAGAACTACATGTTTTTACATAGGTTTCTTAAAGGAATAATTACCACATCAAAAACACTGCAGTATGTTCACTAAAGGCTGTAATTAATTTTAGACAATTTACAGTCTTTGAAGTACCTTATTGAAAAGCCAAATTTTCTGACATTTTCTGGAAGGAAATTTATGCAAAAGGCAAGACAGGAACATTATTGTGGATTAGTAGCTGTCTATGTAGTGTGATTTACCGGCATCAGGAAAGTATCTTCCCGCTTGACCCTAAGATGATACATCAAATAATTCAAATTTTCATTTTATGGCTTGGTAGTTTGTTGTTGTGTCTCCTTTTCTGGTAAAATGCAAATGCCCTGAGGGAACATCATTAATTCATTATGTCCTCCCTCATTAAACATTTACTGTTAATATCTGATAGTAGTTTGTTAGACATTGGAGTAACAAACATGAACAAGACAGTCCCCAACGTGTTCAGAATCTAATTGGAGATTGGACACAAAGTATTCAAGGACTCCAGAACTGGTTGATACATACCATGGGAGAGGTATTATAAGATACTGTGGGGGAATATCTAACTCCTTGGAGGATAGAAGAAGGGAAGGGGAGTGGTAAGAATAAAGAAAGACCCTTCACAGTTGATATAATACCTGAACTTAAGATAAGTGAGGGTGAACCAGGTGGATAAAGTAGAAGTGAGTGTAGAAATTAGACTTTACAGGGAAAAAAAGGGCCCTTCATCAGATCATATCCAGAGAATATGAAGCTAGAAGAGTACTCTGAGGTCAAATTATAAAGGGCCTTGAATGCCATTCTAAGGAGTCAATGAAAGATTAAGTGGAGCAGTAGTCCTTTACTATTTCCTCTACAGAAAAATCATCCTTGAGGCAGTGCAGAGGATTGGATTGAAGGAGACAAGACTAGAGAATGAGTTAAGGGGGGGCCTGTGCGATGGTTTTAGCAAGAGGTGAGAAAGTATGAATGAATGAGGTAGAAGTGGAGGTTTTCTAAAAGTGTTTAGGAGGTTCTGAGCATGACATGGTAGCCGACTTGCCATGTGAAGTCTGGGACCGGGTATGAATAATTGAGGAGGAGAGATTAGAGTGATGCCCACATTTTTGTCTTGGGTGACTGGATAGAGGCTATAGCATTGACTGAGGTGAGGAATATAGGAGGAGGACCATGTCTGCAGAGGAAAATGAATTTGGTTTTGAACATCTTCAGATAGAACCTGGGAGAGAGGTCTGACTGAGAGTGTCAGAATATGGGTGATAATCAAAGCAGCAGGTGCAGGAGCTTTCCTCCATGGGGTAAGCAGAGAAGAGGCTGAAGACTGATCATTTGCGGGGTGTCTGGGTGTCTCAGTTGGTTAAGCATCCAACTTTGCCTCAGGTCATGATCTCGTGGTTCGTGAGATTGAGCCTCACATGGGGCTCTGTGCTGACAGCTCAGAGCCTGGAGCCTGCTTAGGATTCTGTGTCTCTTTCTCTCTCTGCCTCTTTCCTGCTCGTGCTCTCATATTCTCTCTCTCTCTCTCTCTCTCTCTCTCTCTCTCTCTTTCTCAAAAATAAATAAAACATAAAAAAAGATTGATCTTTTGGGAAGTACCTATGTTTGAGGAACATGTGAAGGAAGGGAAGTACATAGATGAAAACCCAAGCTGACTGGGATCATGGAGAAAAGAGTTTTTAAAAGAAAAGTGGTCTATAATATCAAATGCTACAGAGAAATTGTGTGTTAATTATGATACACTTGGCTGCAAGTAGTAGAATAAAAGTGACTAATGTCATTATAAATGACCTATCAAGAAGTCTGAAGTAGGTGATGTCTACATGGGTTTTGTGACCCAGCAATGTCATGGAGGAACCAAGCCACTTCCCATCTTTCTGCTCTGCCACCTTCAGTGTGTCAAATGTTTCCCATAGGGTCACAGACTGGGCATGTCAAGTAGCTGAGAGCATCCCAAGCAGAAAGCAAGGGAAGTGGAGACAATAAGTGGAGACAATTTCTTTTTGTGTGCTTCATTCTCACTCAAGGAACACAATGTTTCCTGGGAGAACCATCAAGTTCCTCTTATGTCTCACTGACCAAGGCTCTTTCCAATTCCTAGATCAATCATTGGCAAAGTGAAAGGGTTTGCCATGACTGGATTAGATCAGGCATGACTCATTGCTCAGGGCTGGGCAGATAAACAGGTGCTAGCAAGAAAGATGGGAAAATAGCAATTTTCACTGTCTTTTTCCTACAGAAGTTTAGTAAGAATAGGACTGAGTATCCATTGGATAAGGGAAGTTGGGAGCATATTGGTGGCCTCAATAAGAGAAATTTCAGTGAGAGTCAGTGGCACCCGAGCCAGATTACAGTGGATTGAAGAGTAGGCCCCAGACTACTCTTCAAATAAATGTAAATATGTTTTGTCTAATCCTTTTCCGGGAGCATGTCTTTTGAAGAGATGGCAAGGATTATCTAAGGGTTCAGGGGAAAAGAAATAAAAAAAGAAGTTGGAACCTGGAAGACAAACTTTGCCTAACTCATCATCTGAACAAGGACCTCTCTTTGGCCAGGAACATAGTTTTCTCCAGATTTCTCCAAATTTGAATTTCTCCTCATTGCGAGAAATGCGTCTCCTCAGCCACAGACTGTAATTTTTAGAAATCTGAGTCAGCAACAAGAAAGAGGTTGTTTTGAACTCTAAATAGAGCCTTACTATTCCACAGCTGTGTACAATTGGTGGTGGTGGTGGGGGGGGGTGATTAAAAGGTTTCTACAAAGCACTTAAATTAAATTAACTAGGAGGAGATTCAATTCTGAACTGCTTCCAAGATTTCTAATAAAGAGATTATATATTTCATTAAAAAAATAAAAATAAGGCTGAGGGTGGAGTGATACGTCTAACTGCATAAGAGCATAGACTTTCTCCTAAAGCTAAGCACTCTATTTCCACACCCCCCCCCCAACCCCTGGTACTTGGGAATAGTTTGTGTGCCTGTATCAGCCTCAAAATGCATCTTTTCCCCTGTCTGCTGAGCACTGAGTAGGATAGTAGGTAGCCTCTTCTTCATATCAATCAGCTTGAAAACAGACATAATTAGCTAACCACTGTGCTTAATCTTGTTTGCCTCTTTCGTTTGTTTTTAACAGACTTTATATTTTTAGGGCAGTTTTAGGTTCACAGAAATATTGAGCAGAAGATACAGAGATTTCCTCTATATCCTGTATCCCCATATATGCACAGCCTCCATTGTTATCAACATTCATACCAGCATGGTACATTTGTTATAAGATGAGTCAACATTGACCTATCATCACCCAAAGTCCATAGTTTACATTAGAGTTCACTCTTGATGTACATTCTATGGGTTTGGACAAATGTATAATGACGTATATCCATCATATCCATCATTGTAGTATCATTCAAGGATATTTCTGTCCTAACATTCCATCATGCTCCTCCTAATTATCCCCCTACCCCCACTCCTGGCAATCACTGATCTTATTCTCTCTATAGTTTAGCCTTTTCCAAAATGTGATATAGGTGGAATCATACGCTATATAGTCTTTTAAGATTGGCTTCCTTCACTTACTAATATAGATGTAGGGTTCCTCCATGGCTTATAGCTCAATTCTTATCAGCACTGAATAATATTCCATTGTCTGGATGTATCACAGTTTATTCATTAACCTACTGAAGGACACCTGCTTCCAAGTTTTGCAATTATGAATAACGCATATATAAAACAAACATAACCAGCCAATCTTCCTGGTTGATGAATTGTCTCTTATGCAGCTCTGGTCACTAGATTTCTAGCTTTTGAGCTTAAGAAAATATAAAGCAATAGGAGAAAGGTGGTGGCTTACAGATGAATTTATTGGTCAGAGCGAACAGAAGACAATAGATGACCTCTTTCTCTGGTTGTTAGCACTATCTCTAAATACACATTTTAGTGAAAGAGGCTTAAGTACAGAGAACTTAAATACAGGGTAATTCAGTCTGACTCTATCTGTCTGGCGCTGTTTTGAGCTGCTTTGACCAAATTGGAACAGAATTCACCATGGGTTTTAACAATTTAGAAGTACAGCATACAACTGATGAAGGAATCAAAGCAATCATCTGATTAATATGAGAAAACAGAGATCTAATAATCTCTGTTTAATATAGCCCCAAACTAGAATCTGGGTCTCCTGACTTCAATACAGCTTTTTCTCAGTTTTTCCTGATGACTTCACTTGCCCAATATCTTACTTAATTAAGGCAAAACCTAAGACAATCTTAATATCTAAATCTTTGTCAAGCCAACTTTAATTTTCAGGCACTTCAAATAGCTGAAAACCCATGTTGACCTTGCAGTCCTTGTTCTAGGCAATGACAAGCAGTCAGCTCCAAAAAGCTTTATGCATGTAGAATTGGTAAAGGAGTTACACCACTGTTTACTTATTTAGCCAGTCCTTCACATTTCTTTCTTTTTCTCTTAATTTAAAGTTACTGAGCACTTCATCTAGGTCTTATAAGTATTCTTTCTTGCAATAACAAGCCAAAATGTAGGCGTTGTACCAGTCAGAGTTCTTAGCTGCAAGCAAAAGATACCAAAGTCTGGCTAATTTAAGCAGAAAATGGAATTTTTAATAAATGGATATTGGGAGTGCCTGGGTGGCTCAGTCAGTTAAGCCTCCAACTCTTGATTTTGGCTCAGGTCAGGATCTCATGGTTCATGGGTTCAAGTCCCGCATAAACTGGGATTCTGTCTCTCCCTCTCCCTCTGCCCCTCCCCTGCTCATGTGCTCTCTCTATCTCTCAAAATAAATAAATAAACTTTAGAAAAAAGGATATTGGGTAGTTTCTAAAATCTCTGGAAGGGGTAAGAATCAGGTTTAGGGGACACACATCCAAAACAATGTTGAAAATCATGTCATGGAGCTAGTTCTATGAGCACCCCCTGTCACTGTTGCTGGGTGGAAGGCATTGTATACGGTCTTTCTAGGATCACCAGCATTGGACCCTGGATGTTGCTACTTCCCTGGCTGACTTTGGAACTAGACATACTTACCATTCCTGCCATCACCCATTGCCAGAAAGGATTTGGTTTGGTTTCCTCTTTGTACATCTATAGTTTTCCAATTTAAGGTCTAGGGAAGCTGCATGTGATTGGCAGAACCCTGGTCATGTGCCAACGTCCTAGCAGCAGAGAAGGCAGTAAAAGTGAGCATCTGGCATAATCAGTTTCTACAGTGGGAGATTAGCTCTTCTCCATAATGGGACTGGTTTAGATGCTGGGCAGCCAAAAAGAAGGACAATAGTGGACTATAGGGACCTGTTTGTCACAGTGGTTTCATTTTAATATTTTTACTATTATTTATTGTTTTGAGTACGTAATATATTTATATATTGCAAAATTTAAAAGATAAGAAAAGATATATAGTAAAAAACAAGTCTTCCCTTTCCCTGACTCCTAGCCATTTACTTAGCCTTCTTTGTATGGTGGGTTGTTACTGTCATCAATATTCACTTCTATTCCCTGGAGAAGGAGAGTGAGAGAGAGTAAGATTTATTTTAAAGAATTGGCTCATGAAAATTATGGAGGCTGCAAGTTCAAAGTCTGAAGTTCAGGTCTGAAGGCTATCTGCTGGCAGAATTCCCTTGCTTGGTGGAGGTCAATCTTGTGTTCTGTTTGGGCCTTCGACTGATTGGAGAGGACAATATTACAGAAGGTAATCTTCTGGCCTCAAAGCCCACCAATTTACATGTTAATGTCATTCAAAAACACCCTCACAGAAACATCCAGAATAATGTTTGATCTAGTACCATGGCCCAGCCAAGTTGACATATAAAACTGTTCACACCACAGGCGGGGTATGTGACTCATGGGTAGGATTAAATGCAAAATGTTGAAGGAAGTGGTAACCTGATTCCACTGGCAGAAGTAGTTTTAAAAAATCAGATCATGTCAGTCAGTGTCTCTGTCTGCCAGTAGCAACCAAATTAGACACTGGGTAAAGTCTAAAATTTCTAGATTCATTTTGTGTATATAATTTTCTTTATAATCCATACAGAACAATTCTAACTGTGGAGCCAGAAGTATGGATATTAGCATCAGACAGTTTAGTTTAGAGCCCTGGCTCTACCTTCTGCTTGCTCTGTGAATTTGGATGAGCTCCTTAAGCTTTTTTGGCTTTGTTTTTCTCATCTATAAATATTTTCCTTTAATATGAGGGTTAATTAGAAAATGTATACAAAGCATACAGTATCAGAGGCAAAATAGATGCTCAGTATGAGTACTGTTGATATATAATCTTCAAAAAAGATTGAGTGCAAAATTGTGTTTCAATTCATAATCATATGGAAAGAGGCAAATCACTATGAAGTCTTTAGATAATGTTGCTTTGAAAATTTGAGAAGTTACAATGTAATTCACCAGTTACAGACTTTTATCGGACATCCATGCACCACAAGAGGGTTCCTGGAAGTGAGGCAGAGGAAGGGAACTTGGCTAGGTGGGTAGAAGAACAGCTCGAATGTCCTAGCACTCATAAACTTTATGTCTTGGAATGGTTTCAAATTTGGTATGGCTGCATGGATGTATTGGCAAAAAACCCTTCTCTCCTTTAACTAAGTACCAAGTCTTTGCTAACCTTAATGAGAAAAATGAGAAAGGAAGTGTGTGCTCAGAATTGGCAGGGAAAAAAATCTATGTACATTGTCTTCTGCCTTTTAGTGATCAAGACTGTGATGTAGTATACAAATCTAAGCCTCTTCTTGTTTGCCGTGCAGAGAAAACCGATGCTGTTGAATCAGGAATGTATTTAATTTAACACAAGAAAGCGTCAGGGACAAGGTGAGCAGTAATCTTATAGCTTTATAGGTAGAGGTAACCAGAACTAACCGTGAATTATCCTGGATCATGTTCTTGATCTTTGCCTCACCATTTTAGTTATTTGCAACATATCTTATGGGCAGCTACTAACTTCTGAGGTCATTAGTCTGTGATTATCACAAAACGTGTTTGTTAAGTTGATTTAATCCCATGCTGCTTGAAAGAAGAAGGATCCAAAAGAGCAGAAATTTTTTATACTTTTTTTTTAAATTTTAGAGAGAGAGGGAGCAATAGCAGGGGAGAGAAGCAGAGGGGGAGAGAGAGAGAGAGAGAGAGAGAGAGAGAGTCCTAAGCAGGCTCCATGCTGAATGGGAGCTCAGTCTCACAGGGCTCTGTCTCATGACTGTGAGATCATGACCTGAGCTGAAATCAAGAGTTGGGCCCCTAACCAACGGGGCCACCCAATCACCCTGAAATGAGCAGTCTTCAAACTTTTTGGATACAATTCCCCAGATTCCCACAGTGCTCTGATACTGTTCATTTGAAAGCTTTTGGCTAGAATAGCTAATAAATGTGTTATCATTTATGTACTGCACTTAATTCTTTCTTTATCATATTTTTCTTTGCTTTGCTGAATACCCAGGTCCTAGGACTTTGGCATCAAACAATTCTGATAAGAATTGCTTTGGGTCTTTTGAGAGTCTGGTCGTCTTATACGTATTCACAAAAAAACTGATAGAATTTTTCGGAAATTCTAAGCCCCTGTTTCATGTTTTCTTGCTTTCAAAAGGACAAATATAAAACACAGAGCCCATGAAGTTAAAGACTTCCCAAGTTAATGTCAGTTGGTTGCAAATATTTCACAATTGTACAGTATTCTTTCATGTTTTCAGAAGGTAACTGATTGTATTTTTGACGGAAACTTCCCTCTAGAAATATCAACTCTTCAAGTTTGCTCTTATTGTTTTCATTGGTCTTTCTGTTTCTGTTCCATCCTTTCCTCTGCTACATATTCCTTCAGCAAAGATAATGTGGGACAGGAAAAGGAGAGAGCTGGTGGGCGAATTGGGAAGGCAAGGAAATCCGTAGGACCTACCCTTCTTCCATCACATGGTCTGATGTTTGGACTCTGGAACTACAGTGGACTTTGGGACACAACAGAGTAGAGCAACATCATCTGTGTCTCCAGCCTTATCATTCTATGAACCTCATGAAGCATGGACACAGGATGTTATCCTCTTCCAATGAGGAAATGTCAGGCTTACAGAAAATGCTGCTTCATCCTAAGGTTTAAGGCTATTTCTTGGTGAGCCATAATTGTATCCCTGTTTTTGAAGAACAGTGTATTTATTGACATTCTAAAAATTACAATTATTAAAAATATATTCAACTGGTCACTTTCTTACAGGGTTATCTTGTTTGTTTTTATTGGGGTAAAGATGTAAAATTTACAATCTTAACCATTTATAAAGTGTACAGTTCCATAGGATAGTTCACACTGTTGTGAAACAAATCGCCGGAACTTTTTCATCTTGCAAAACTGAAATTCTGTACTCATTACATGACAACTCCCCTTCGTTCCCTCTACCCAGCCACTGGTAGCTACCACTGTACTTTCTATTTCTATGAATGTCGGTGCTTTAGATCCCTCATATAAATGGAATCATCTAGTATTTGTCTTTTTGTGACTGGCTTATACCACTTAGCATAACGTCCTTAAAGTTCTTTCATGCCGTAACGGCTGACAGGATTTCCTTCCTTTTTAAGGCTAATACTTTATTGTAGGTACATATCACATTTTATTGATCTATTCATCTGCTGGAAATTTGTGTTGCTTCCACCTCCTGGCTATTGCGATATCCTGTTTCTTAAATATTAAAATTTAACTTTGGCCTTCCGATACCCTCTGGTAGATTTAATAAACATGACATCATCTGTACGGAACTTCCGACAATCAAGGAGAGAGTGTAGTACGAGAAGAGCGTTGAAGACAGAATCCTGGGGAACCCAATCCCTTTAAGATGCCAGCAGAGGAAGAAGGAGGAGGCTGAGAAGTAAGGATCAACAAGAAAGAAGAAGCCCAGGGGACGGGGGTGTTTCCTAGGGGAAGTAGACAAATGTCAGAGAAAGCAGGGAAGCCAAGTAAGAAAGGTGTTAGCACTAACAAGGCATTAGGATCATTTGAGTTTTAGAAGAGGAGAGAAACTTGATGAAAATAGGTGGAGGAGTGGGAAGTGAGAAGGAAGAGAAATCTGTTGAAGACCTACTCAAGGAGTTTAGATACGAACGGAGGAAGGAGACAGAGTAGTAACTGGTGGGGCGGGGTGGGGGTGTAGTGCTTTTTTGTTACATTGCTGTTTTTTAAGCCAAGAGAGCCTTGAGAATGTTTAATTGTTCGTTGCAATTTAATTGTTCCTACATAAAACATGATCCCCAAACTGAATGTCTTAAAACAGCCATTTTATTTTGCCCCATGATTTTGTGACTCAAGGTTTCAAGAAGGGCTAGCTGGACAGTCTGGCTTCTATCCACGTGGTGTCAGTGGTGGTGGCTAGGACTGGAGGCTCTACTTCTAGGATGGCTGTTTTACCCACATGTGTGGTGCCTGGGTGCTCCTTCACATCCTTTTCTCCTCCAGGGCCTCTCAACGTGGGTTGGGCATCTCGCAGAATGGTAGTCTCAGAATAATCACACTCATTACATGGCAACTCACTTTCAAGAGCTATTACTCTAAGGGTCTCAGAGGGAAGCAGCAAGGTTTCTTGCTTCTTCAAGACCTGAAAGCCAGAGGCCAATTCCACTGCTTTCTATTGGTTACACAAGTCGCTAAGACTCATGCATATTCAAGAGGAATGAAGGACTAGACCATGCCTCTTGATTGGGATGGCATGAGCCAGTAGGGAGGGAAGGACTTCATGGCAACCATCTTGGAAACAAGTAGAGGAAGAGGGTTTGAAGTTACTCAGGTAATGAGTTTGCAGGAATGAATGAGACTTTTGAGATTTGAAACCAAAGATGGGTACACTGAAAAGCCTTTGGCAAGAGGAGGAAGATCCTTTTATGACACTATAATCCTTTATAAACCACAAACTCCAAGGTAACCTATGCATGTTTTTCGGTATGCTGCAAAGTCTCAGAGTTCCACCTGCTTTTTTCAAGTTTCTGGCACATCCTGAGAGGAAGTTCAAACACTTGAGGAGGCCTTTTCTAAGCCAAAGGATACTGCAGAGGGTCACAGGTACATACACTAAATGTGTAAACATACTGCCATATGTTGATCTGAACACTCTCATTTCAAATGCTTTCTGAAGAAATCCCTATAGTCAAAAGCCTCTCTTGCTATCTTTACCCACTCACCTTTATGTGTGATTGGCTGTAATAATTCTAATCAAACTATTGTTCTATCTTTTTGAAAGGAAATATAGTGCCTAGTCCCTGGAATTAACTATTCCATCTACTAGCTATGTGATCTCAAGGCGAATTATTTGGCCCTGTAGAGCATCAGTTTTCCCATCTGTAAAATAGGCACTAATAACCTCAGTAACCTCAAAGGGTTTTTGTGAGAATAAAATGATATAATTCATGTAATGGGGCACTTAGTAAGCTCTCAATAAAGGATAGGTATTTTTATTATTAAAACTGTTTATCTTCAGGGGCACCTGGGTGGCTCAGTCAGTTAAGTGTCTGACTCTTGATTTCAGCTCAGGTTATGGTCTCACAGTTCGTGAGATCAAGCCTCACACGGGCTCTGTGCTGTTAGTGCAGAGCCTGCTTGGGATTCTCTCACTCCCTCTCTCTCTGCCCCTCCCCCACTCATGTGTTTTCTCTCTCTCTCTCTCTCTCTATCTCTCTCTCTCTCTCTATCTCTCTCTGTCTGTCTCAAAAATAAATAAATAAACTTTAAAACCCTGTTTATCTTTAGAGGAGACCCTCAATTTCATCTTTAGGTGGGAAGCAGAACTTTAGCTTCTTGCCGGACAAGCTGGAAATCATTGTGACTCACTCTCTACAAATGGTACACTTTGAACCAGAGTGGAATTTTACCTTGTGTGCCACAAAATCTTTACAAGCTTCTCCAGGGCCTAGTTTATAAGGAGAAAGTATCTTGGGCACTTACATAAGATAATAAAGCTCACTGAATCAGAGGGATAAGAAAGGGACTTTGAGCATCTAATTTGCTACTACCTAAGCCATCCAGACATGTGAGAATCTGCCTTTGTGCAAACAGCTCCTGGGTCTTACCAGCTCTGTTTCCAGCTCCCTCCTCCTCCAGCCAACCCTGCCCCTGGACCCAGTTAGGTTCCTGGAGCCCAGTCTGGCCTGGATGAGAGCCCTGGGCCTCCTTCTGACTGGGAAGCAAAGTTGGAACATTGGTATTAAGCACTCCTTTGCCTTTTTTGAAGAATAAGATATGGTAATACAGCACTTTGACTAGAATTTTTATAAATACTATAAAAGAAAATCTTTTTTGGGCCGGTTTCAAGAATTGAGGTCATTGTGCTGGTGAGTAATGATTTAGAACTGACTTGATCCCTTTGTTTTGCCTGCCAAATGCCCATGGCTGGTTGTAACCGCCTTATGGGTTCTTCATCCTCCCCTGGCCCTGCGTGATACTCAGCTTTCGCAGTGACAGTGATTTCTGCATATGACACTGAGCATGCTCATTGCCCCCTGCCCCTCACCCTCCAGAGTCCAGACTAAACGTGCCTCACCCCAAAACTTCCCTGGGGCCTGCTTTCATCTCCTGCCCTTGCCATGAAAATGCAGGGAAACTGGGTGGATCCTGGGTGTCTTTCGGACGAAAGTCCAGCCTGTGCATGACAAGGCTTCTCCCTCCTCACGTTTGGAAGGGTTTCCTCCCCACCTCTTCCTTCTTACTCTTCATGGCCCAGAACTCCTGACCTTCTCTTTCTGGTGAACTCACTTTCATAAAGATGGAGCATCTATGTATGCTTAGGTTTTTTTGTCTTGCTAAAAAAAAAAAAAAAGAAAGAAAGAAACCAAATTCAAGGTCTTAATCCAAAGTGATTCCACCCAGACTGTCAGGAAAGGGGAATGAAACAATTTGGCTCGGGGGGGGGGGGGGGGGGGGGGGGCCGCGGGGCGGGCAGGAAGTGGGGAGGTGGCTAGGGGTGTAAGTGGCAGCAAGGGGACTGAGGGCGGCAGGATCCCTGACCTTGTTGGGGACAGGGGTTTGTCTCTGAGTCAGAAGTACCTTGTAAGGCACGCCCAGGTCTGCTTTTCTGTTTTTCTAAAATTATTATTATTATTTTAAATGTTTATTTATTTTTGAGAGAGAGAGCACAAGTGGGAGAGGGTCAGAGAGAGAGAGGGAGACACAGAATCTGAAGCAGGCTCCAGGCTCTGAGCTGTCAGCACAGAGCCCAACTCGGGGTTCAAACTCGCGAGCGGAGCCATGAGATCATGACCTGAGCCAAAGTTGGCTACTTAACTGACTGAGCCACCTAGGCCCCTCTAGACATTTTTTTCTTAATCACCCCCACATGAATGTTTAATATAACAGATGTACTGCACATTTGTTGTGTACTGTGTGCATATCTGTGCTTTATACATAAAAAGAGTAAAATTTTATGGCCTGCCCCCCTGCAAGTAACCAGATTTCACCCCTTGAGGACTATATCACCCTGTTGAGAATACATCCCCCAGAAGCAAACCAAGACAAGGCAAGGAGTTTTTAGGAGATGAGGAGAAGCTGCTAGGGGAGTAGGAGCATGAGCCAGAGAAGGAAGCCAGCAGTACGTGCTTTAGAGCAAGAGGCACTGTGGGCAGCTGGGGTCTACTGTAAGTGGGTGCTCTGAGTCCCACTGCACAACGCCCACCTCCAGGGTATCTGGCTTGAGGGACCGGGTATATGCACAGCGACTTTCCTCAGTCATTGGTTGAGGGTTGCTCCCAGGAAGATATTAATTCTCCAGCAATTTTATTTTGTCGCTTGCTTGGGCAGGATGAGCTACAGAGGACAGAGAAAGTCCGCGGGCAGAGTCATGGGTGCTGGCAGCAGTCTTACGGGCTCCTTCAGGGCATATAAAATGACACGTGCTGAAGAGCACTGGGAGGGAGGGGGCACTAACATTGGTTGCATTATTTTTTTTTTAATAGACTTTAATTCAGTTTTTTTTTTCAACGTTTATTTATTTTGGGGACAGAGAGAGACAGAGCATGAACGGGGGAGGGGCAGAGAGAGAGGGAGACACAGAATCGGAAACAGGCTCCAGGCTCTGAGCCATCAGCCCAGAGCCCGACGCGGGGCTCGAACTCACGGACCGCGAGATGGTGACCTGGCTGAAGTCGGACGCTTAACCGCCTGCGCCACCCAGGCGCCCCAAGACTTTAATTCAGTTTTAAGTCCACAGCAACACCAAGCACAAAGTATAGAGAGTTCTCATATACCTGCTGTCTGCCCCCCCCACCCCCACGTGCATAGTCTCCTCTGCTATTAACACCCCCCATCACAGTGGTCCATTTGTAACAACTGGTAAACCTGCATTGACACATCATTATCGCCCAGTCCATAGCTCACCTTCACAGTAGCATAATCACATACATTATATTACATAGCTCACTCTTGTTGTGCACTCCTGGGTTTGGACAAATGTGTAATGACAACTATCCACCATCACACAATCATAGAGTAGTTTCACTGCCTTAAACATCCTCCATGCTCTGTTCATTCATCCTTCCCTCCCTGCTGCATTATTTTTGTTTCCTTCTAGTCTGTGTTACCACATTATACAACTCTCACATAGTTATAATCACTGCAGGTATATAATTTTGTACTGTGCTTTTTTTGCTTGAAGCGTTTGTTCAGGTTGATACAGTCTTCATAATTGTAACCTTTAAAGACAGGTTAGTTTTCCTTCATATGCATATACCATAATGCTTACCAATATTCCCCTATTGTTAAACATTTTTAGTTTATTTCTATTTTTTCTATTATCAATAAATACATTGCTAGAAAAACAAAGCTAGAAGGGATTCATTAAAAACAGTGTTAATAGTGGTTGTATGTGATAGAATTCTATACATTTTTGGTTTTGTTCTGCTCATTTGTCTATAATTGCTTTTATGACAGGAAAATAACTGTTTTTATGTGTTAACTTGGCTAAACTAAACCCAATTGTTCAATCAAACACTGCTCTAGGTGTTGCTGTAAAGGTATTTTGTGGCTGTGATAAAGAGCTGCATCCAGTTAACTTTAGGTGGAGGAGATTATCCTTGATAACCTGGGTGCACCTGGTACTATCAGCTGAAAGGCCTTAAAAGCAGAACTGAGGTTTATGTGAAGAAGAAATTCTGCTCTGCACTTCAGCCTCAGAGACTTCTTGAGTTTCCAGCCCATCCTTCCTGATAGCTTATCCTGTGGATTTTGGAATTGCCTAGCCAGCTCCCATGACCCCATAAACTAATTCCTTGCAATAAACACTTTATATGTATATTACATATATATGCTTATATATTACATATAGTATATGTTTATATATATATATTATATGTAAGTTTATATATAATGTTTATTTTACATATCTATACATCCCCCTTTCCCTCTGGTGAAACCCTTAATGACCCAATAACCTCTCATTGCCCCTCCCCTCCTCCCAAAAAGAGACATTGTAAAGAACATCTTTTTCAAAAAATGTATTTATTTATTTTGAAAGAGAGAGAGAGAAAGAGAGAATGCTCACATGCGAGTGGGGGAGAGGTAGAGAGAGAAGGAGAGAGAGAGAACCCCAAGCAGGCTCTGTGCTTGTCAGAACTGTGAGATCATGACCTGAGCCAAAATCAAGAGTTGAATGTTTAACTGACGGAGCCACCCAGGTGCTCCTGGAAAGAACATCTTAAGGCGTACAGATTTTTTCTTCGCATTTTGTCCTTTTTGTCTTCCCCTGGATTGCGATTTCTAGATGTGGCATGAGTATATTTAACTAACATACACATTCTTATTATGGACCCTAAACAATAGTGAACTCAGGAGGCAAATTAAAGGGTGAGCTAGATGGGCCACGTGATGAGGTGCCAATGTAAAATGGATCCTGAAACTTCCTGTTAATTGTAGGAATTTTTTGCTGGCTGGAGTTTGCCAGTGTGGGACCAGAGCTGAACTGCAAGGGAAAAGCAAGGAGAGGCAAATTTCTGTTCCAGTGGTCGATTTACCCCCAAGAGGCCCTTTGCCTCCACTCTAAGAAAATGTAAACACATATTTAACCAAATGTCTGTTGAATGGAGTGCCAAAATATTAATCAGCTTGAGTCACCCACTTACCTAGGCCATCTCTTCTGGGCCTCAAGTTGGTCCCTGAATTAAGTTTACTAACCACATGCAGTGTATATTTTATGCCTTAGGACAATAAGGGGCAAATGTAATGACATTGTTAGGGTTTGGAATACAGAGAGTCGCATAATGGCGGGGATATGAAGAACCTGAATCCCAGAAGATCGCATAAAAGGTGTGGAGTTTCAAGAGCTGTTTCCCGTTTATTCAAGCAATATATTTCAGGTACCAGGCATTATACAAAGTGCCATGGATACAGAAGTGAGAGAGTTATGGACCCTCCTCCCAATGGAGTCTGAGGGAAATACGGACAGCATTTGCAGCGAGATTACATATAAAATTATTTAGTAGAGAGTACAGTGAGGGAAACACATCTGATGTCATATGAAGACATATAACAGAGGGAACAGATCTCAGTGAGTCAGGACGGCTGAGGCAGCTTTGTAAAAGCAGATGGTGTTCTGGTGGGCCCGACAGAGGAAGCTGACTTTCCTAAGCTGTACCTTAGTTTCTGAGTTAGAGGTGTGTGTGTCTTTGTGCATGTGTGTGTGTGTGTGTGTGTGTGCACACGCGCGCACACACGTACACGTTGGCTGTAAAAAGAGCAGATAGGAGGGTAGATTGAGGAAGCTGGGACTGGTGGCTGTCCATCTTAGTATTTAGAAAGACCATCTAATCACCTGTTAGCAAAGTAGCAGAGGGAAGGCACAGCAAACACAGCACAAACTTGAACAGCGTTTCAGTACCTCAGATAGCTCTTGGTCCTTAGCAGGTGCTCACTAAAGACCAAATGAGGGAAAGATCAAGGGCGCCTGGGTGGCTCAGTTGGCTAAGAGTCCATCTCTTGATCTCGGCTCAGGTCATGATCTCATGGTTCGTGAGATTGAGCCCACGTGGTGCTCTGTGCTGACACCATGGAGTCTGCTTGGGATTCTCTCTCTCTGCCTCAGCGCTGACAGTATGGAGTCTACTTGGGATTCTCTCTCTCTCTTTCTGCCTTTCCCTCTCTGTCTCTAGATAAACAAATAAATAAGGGAAAGATCACCCTGGTGCTCTACTATGTGCCAGGCACTGTATTAGGGTGATTTATGTAAGCTTTCTTAATCTTCCCATAATGATGTCAAGATCCCAAAAGAAAAAGGAGAAAACCTCTGTCTAGAGATTCTAAAGAACTTATTCAAAGTCACCAAACCTAACACAAAAGTGCAGTGTTTGCTATAGCTATGATGGATAGAAGAATGGAATCAGTAGGGATCATTTTGGACATGAATAGAGTTTGAATTGAATTCTTGTACTGAATGTTACCCCACTCCTGTGGTATGTGATAGAATTAATGTTTCTCTGCAGCTTATGGATGAGGTTTCCGTTCCTTTGATCTAAGAGCGTTCGGAGCAGAGCAAGCAATTACAAATAAATGGTTGGATGAGACATTTTAAACTTGGCCTTCAGACTTTTACTGACAAGGTGCCTTCTGCTGCACTTATTTCTCTTTTTGTTTACCTTAACCACAACCCTTACTAGATATTCTGAAAATGGTTTTTCTCCTAATTTCTTTTAAATGGAGTAAACTCTATATAGATTCCACTAATCAAAGAGAGCCTCTGGTTTTTGTCTCGTCAAACCTACTAAGATCTGCCTAGTGTGGTCAGGGACAGTTAATGTGTGAGATAGGCTTTGACATTTCCAGGAAGGCCACTGCTCTACACTTTTAGGGCTCTTAAATGTCTGTCATACACACTTATCATGGGCTTCAGAATTATCCTCAAAATATTCCTTTGAATTAGGAAGACCAGTAAGAAGTTTTTACTACAAATGAACACACTGACTCTGGTTAACTTAAGCAGAGAAAGAATTCACTTTAGAAAGATATCAGGGAATTCAAAGAGTCAACCACATGCCCACTAAATCAGGCTTAACAGACAAGCAGAAGCCGAGGTATATAAGAAGACCAGATGACAGCCAAAATCATAGGGCAGAAAGGGTCTGGTTAGACACCTCTGTGGTCCCACTCCTGCCCCATCACTGCTCTCATGAGAAGGGATTCCAAACTATCCTTGCATTTTTGAGTCACTTGCTCCAGATTCAAAAGTCCAGGTTGAGCTTAGGTCCAGGGTCTGTGTTCTAACTGCTGCAGCTCAGAGAGTGAGCAGATGTACTTTTTGGATTTCCACAGTAGGATGCATGTCTGGAATAAGAGAAGGCACAAAATTGAAGGAGGCACTCACTTCCAGCATCTTTCATTTTCAAACAATTAACAATTGTCACGACGAATATATTTTAATTTTGAGGAACTTCAAATTCAGTAAAATATTTCCTGTATGAAATTTGCACATAAAACAAAAACATCACGCCGCACAGTCTGCAATCTGTTTTACTGTCTTGAGTTGTATTTATTTTATTCTAGTTTATTCTATTTTATTTATTTTTTTTGTTTCATTGTCTTGGGTTTCAAGCACAGATGAAAACTCCTAGTAGTCAAATAGACTTGAAAGAATGCCTGTTCTGTTTCTTTGTCGGGACAATGGCTGTGTTATCACTGCTTATTCCTAATCTGTTTAAATTCAGGAATGTATAGTATCACAGGGGTTGGAGACACAAAACGTGCCAAAGGGAGCTTGGATAATTCCAAGCAGTCACAGACTTACTTTCAAAAGGAACACCTGTGGCTGAGTCCACCTGCGTCCAGGGCAACAACAAATCAACAATTGTTTAGAGCTTGCAGGAAAAAGTATTTTATCACTGACGCTGTTGAAATTGTCAGCGTTGGTGATAATAAGCAGCAGTTTTATTGATTTGTCAGTTTTATTATTGTTTTTAAATTCTCGGCAGTAGTGCATCCTCTTATTGCCTGTACCCTCTCTCCTATCACCCCACCATCGTGTGTCTTTGAGTGGACCATATGCAGGAAGCTGGTAAGAGACCTTGACTCCTGGGAGGAACAGCAGAGAGGTAGAGTGGAGGGAAGGTGACCTGGCTTGTAGCAGCTTCGTGTATTACCCTATCCGAAGACAAAGATAAAACAAGATGGCTTCGGAGGGCTGTCTTAGTTCCAGCCCTCTCGTATGCCAAAGCCCAGTGTTCCTGACCCAGCTGGCAGGTTGTGAGCCCAGGGCTGTGTGGCCCAGTTAGCGGCCCCCAGCTCAGGACTGGCCAGCTGCCTCAGAAGTGAGTGCCTCTGGCCATGCTGGCCACAGGGGCAGGGGAATCGTCAGTTCAGCTCACATTCATTGCTACTGTGAGAAAGGCAAGAAAAAATACACAGTCTGCCCATGATGTGTCCTCATCTCTGAGAGATGGGACGCTACTGATTAAAATCAGATTCCGATCCTAAAAGCAGATCTTCCGCTAATTAGGCACATTAGCTTTGTGCCAGGCTGGGTGTAAAATAACTTCCATTTCATTCATTTCCAGAAGACAAGGCTGATGATGAGGGCAAGAGGATGTGGCCCACATAACCAGAGCTATTGTTCAGTTCCTGGGGAAGGTATTCCCGGTGCAAGACAGTGCAGTTTTCACTGCTGGACTTGCCTCCAAAAGATCATTTCATAAACAGTGTTGTTGTTGTTTTTTAATCTTTTCAACTTCATCGGAAAATACAAGACATGCCTCACCCTACTCCTAACCCCCAGACGAACAGACATAACGAATACCCAGACGCACAGACTTGGCAATGACTGCTTCACCCCTGAAAGGTTGCTTTGCACTAAGCGCTTCTGACACTAATGTTCATGCTTAAGCAAACACATTACTTAGAGAGAAGAATGGCTCTGTCAGCCCGCCTGTGCTGCTTGGCACCATGGGACCTGCAGGGGCACGAGGTCTCATTCAGACAGGCACAGGGAGACAGTCCTCCAGATGCACTCACAGAGACCCTCAGATGTGCACACCCTTGCAAACATACCACCCACAGTCACCAGCAGACAGCCGACTTCAAGAAGTTCCTGAGAAAGAAAACGTCACTGGTTATTAACAAGCCTGCCATATTTGCAGATGTTAATAAGCCTGAAATACTTGCAGAACTATCTCGGGATTCTCTCCCATTCTTTTTCTTTCTCTTGTTTCTTGTTTGTTTGCATGAAAGTGTTCACATTTGTGAAAAGAGGGCTGTTGGGGAAGCAAATGATTTGTAGAGAGAACTATATTTGGGACCATTTCTTAATCTTTTCCACTGGAGCTCGTTCGTTGGAGTGTCTGTGTTCACATTAGCATTTCTGTCTGGGGCTATGAGTTATGTTGTCAAAGGAGTTTCACACTGGGTTTGTTACCTGGATACCCACAAATATGCTTGGTCTGTTTGTATAAATCTGAAAAACCTTCCTTGTCCTTAGGAAACCAGGCCATTCTGCATATTAGGAAGGGGCAGTGAATCCAACCGTTAGGGGAACGGTGCCTGGATAAATAACTGTAGAAGGGAGCCCAGAGTCCATTCTTGACTGAGGTGGTTGTATTCCATTCACAAGGAGGTAGACTTCCCTGTGGCCGGAGATGCAGGGTCGAGCCTGCCGTTAGACATCCCTCAAGGCAAGCTTGAGACCAGGACATATCTGTGTACCATCATAGCGGAAACTATTAAAAAGCTCCTTTACACGGTGTATATCATGCCACAAACCAGTCCAGCTGTTGAAGCATCAGCCAGAAGCAAGGACTAATGGAGGCAAGGGCACAGCAAGTGATGGAAGGATGACAGAGCTCTGGGGCTAAAATCCCAGACCATGCTCGCCCTGTGAGAGCCCACCAGGAGATTTTCTGAGAGATGGCTCAGCCCGTTCTTCTCCCATCAAGTTAGACTCAAGCATTTGCCTCTGACAATGTCCCACATATGTCATTCCGACTGCTTTCATAGCCCACTTCCCACAGCCCACAGCCCAGCCTCGGGAAGCCGATTGTGAGTGAGCGTGATCGAGTCAAGCTCAGGACCTCTGGCACCATGCCCACATCATCCTTGTGAAGGAGATACCTCCAGGGTTTCCTGTCCACAGACACACTCCCTGGATGGCTGTTGTCGATTTCCATCACCCAAACCCCTCTGGGCCAAACCCACCCTGATGGGCTCTCACAAAAGGCAGGAGAAAAAAGGCTGCGCGTGCTGACAGGGCCAGCTCCCTGAGTGTCATTCCCTTGCTACTAGTGCTGGGCAAATGTTCTATGGCCACTGTCCCTGCTGGCTCATTTCCTACCACTCTCATGGCAGAGCCTGGTGTCACCTACTTCATGGTGCCTCAAGCGTGGCCCATCGTGCACTGACAGGAGAATCATTTGGGTGTATGTTTAAAATGCAGGTTCAGGGGGGCACCCGGCTGGCTCAGTCTGTTGGGCGTCCAACTTTAGCTCAGGTCGTAAGCTCGTGGTTCGTGGGTTTGAGCCCCAAGTTGGGCTCTGTGCTGAAGACTCAGAGCCTGGAGCCTGTTTCGGATTCTGTGACTTCCTGTCTCTCTGCCCCTCCCCTGCTCACGCTCTGTCTCTCTCTCTCTCTCAAAAATAAATAAACATTAATTTTTTTAATTCAAGTTCAGAATCTCTAGATGTGAGGCCCACAAATTTGTTTTTCAGCATATACCTCTGATGATTCTCATGCACATTAAAATTTGAGAGTCCCTGATCACTGGCCCTCTGTATTTCTATTTTATATTATTTAGACCTCAGGAAGACGGAATAGAGTTAATCACTCACCAGTTCACGTACCACAGTCATCATTCATCTACCCTCCTTAACAGAGGTGTAGTTGACATACAAAAAACTGCACTGTTTAAAGTTTACAGTTTGATAAGTTTTGACATCCATATATACCCGTGAAACTATCTCCACAATCAAGATAACCATTTCTTACCCCCATTTCTCTTTCCACCATAGGTACTTGAACCTGAACTTCTGTATATCCTTTCAATCTACCTCCACATGTTAGGTACATATTCTTAAAATGATGCCATTTTGTGTGTGTGTTCTTATCTCACAAATATGGTTCTGTGCTGTGGAACTCATTCTGCTTCTTACCTATTTGATTCATCATTAAGCTCTGGGGACCCAACCATGTTCCTATATATAAATCCCGTTTAACAACGTCTGGCTAGCACATATTGTTTGTGTTTTTGCTTAACTAACCCATTGCTTTATTAATAAACACCAGGTGTCCTCCAAGTCCTTGTTCTCACACACACACACACACACACACACACACACACACACACTCCCCATGTTGAACATCCATTATGTGTTTCTTTATGATCTGTATGTTAGAATTTCACTGGGCACATAATCAGGGCTGAGACTGTGTCCTTGACTTGTCTCAGGACTGACTTCTCTGAGGAATGACTCCACCTGTTCAGTCAGACTCACTAGCTGTTCATCTCTGCTATTCTTGATATTATCTAACTTCCCGTGAAGTGATCTCTCATTGATGTTTTAATTTGCATTTCTGATTTCTAGTGATGTTGAGCATCTCTTCATATACTTACTGGCCATTCAGAGGTTTCCCCTTCTATGAATTGTTTATTCACATATTTTGCTAATTTTTTCTGTTGTTCACCCTGTCCATTTCTTACTGTTTTGCCAAATTTTCTAAATACAGATTTTTTTTTTTGGTTTGTGATGTTAGTAACATTGTCGTCTGGTTTACTATCTACTTGTTGACCTGTGGTATTTTTGCTGGAATAAATCTTTAATTTTGTTTTATAGAAAAATCTATCAATTTTTCTTCTGCTTATGGTTTGTACATTTGGGGCTTTCTTTAAGTTATAGGTCCCATTCAAAAGTTATAGAGATAGCAACACATATTCTCTTCTATTAATATATAATTTTACATTTAACATTTAGTCCCTTAATACATTTGGGGTTTACTTTCAGATCATGTGAGTTGGGACTGAATGTAGTTCATTTTCCCAACACAATCTACTAATTGACCTATTACTTCCCCAGCGATTTTGCAGTCCTCCCTCATATTACATACCAAGTTCCCAACTACAGCAATGTCTATTTCTGGGTTCTCTATTCTATGGCATTGGTCACCATGCCTTCCCCCCTCCTTTTTTATTCTGGCATTGTAATATACCTTAATATCTAGTAAGGCAAATCTCTTTTTTTTTTTTTTTTTTTGCTTATTTTTAAAAATTAGCCATTTGTGATGTTTATTCTTCCATCTACATTTGAAAACTGGTCTCTCAAAATTTCAAAAGTTGGACAACGGGGCACTTTACTGGAATTACATTGGATCTGTAGTTTCACTCGTAAAGAAGCGACATTCTTAAAACATTGTCTCAGGTTGCTGCATCACTCCATTTATTCATGTCTTTGTTTCTGTCCATTACTGTAATTAAAACTTTCTCCCAATAGAAAAAAAAAAGAGACTTGTACATTTTTGTTAGATTATCTCCTAGGTAGTTAAGACCTTTAAAGTTTCCATCCCCAATTCCTCTGGATCTCCCCGTTGCTGATTATCTGCTTGCACTTTTCCTCCACCCTGGTCTTGTTTTCCCCTGTGGTTTTTATAGCCTCTTGGTTTCTCTTTGCTTTCCTGGCTTCAGTCCTCACTCCTCTGCCTCTTCGATTCTACCTCCTGATCCCTTTCCCTTGACCTGTAAGCTACCTACCATTTAGATATTCTTTGTTCAGGGGGCTTTAAAGATGTTACCTAAAGCCATACTTGACTTATAGCCTAGGATGTTAATGAGGATTATGTCTGAGAGCAGAATATGACTTTTATGGAGGCAAAAACAGGACCACTCATCTGTTTATCCAGCTTTTGGTCATGGAATTTACATGAAATTATATTTGTTCCAAAATGTATCAGTTTGAGAAAAATATTTTGGCTCCTACAGTATAAAATTCAAATAATAGCCTGAATAATAAAGGCATTTATGATCTCACATAGGAAGTTTGGGGGTGGTTCCAAGGTTGGTACAGAAGTTCAGAGAGGTCACTTTAGCATTTCTTCAGGTCTTTCCCTCATGGTTGCAAGACAGTTGCTATGATTTTAAACATGACATACCTTACCACATTTGAGAAGTGAAAGGTTGGGGGCAGAGGTGGCTACAGAGAGCTCTCTACATATTGTTCTTTCTTTGCATCAAGGGCAAACATCTTTCCAAGAAGCCCTTTAGATACATCTATCTAGCTAGATATCTCCATCTAGCTCATTAGCTGGAACAACATGTCATACTTATTCTGATCCATCACTGCCACAGGGGAGTGGGATTGCATGATTGATTTAGACCAATTCATGATTTAGTCTTTGGGCTGGGTGTTTTGTCAACTAAACAACATCCATATTCTGATAGCAAAGAATATGTGGAGTATAGCTATTGGGTAGAAAACTAACAAAGTTTCCTGGTGTGGATGGGAGAAGATTTGAGGCAAGATCATCTTTGTTCTTCAACTTTAAGGCCCTGAAGTTAGAGCTTTCTCATTTATGTATTTATTTAGTAGTATCGATTGAGCACCTGTGATGCTAGGGACTGGAAATATAATGATGAGCAAAACCTGCCAGGATCTGCACCACCACCAAGACTGCAACATTTTATGGAACAGAACATTAAATGAATGTTCCCACAAAAATACAAAGTCAGCAACTTACTAAAGTACTATGAAGGACAGGAACAGGGAACTAGGGGAGTACATAATGAGGGCACCTGTTTTTGAAGCAGTGATCATTTTTTCACATCCCAGTGAAGAGTTGTAGAGTTGCTAAGAAGGTTGGTGGCCTGACAGAAGCCTGAAATTGCTATGAAATGGGAGGAGTCTCTGGGGCTGGAGGCAAGTGGCTGGGGCTCTCGAATACAGTGGTGAGGACCAGCCCACTGATTCCAAACAGCCAGATGGGACCAAGGGCACATCACTGCTTACCACTCCATGGAGCAGACCCATCCAGCTACTGCACAGCAGAGATCAGAATGGACCTGGTTCTCTCTCTCGATGGGTTTAAGGAGCCTACCTCTCCTTTGCTGACACAAGGTTACTAACTCACGAAACCTCTCCTCATATGCCCAGATACCATCTTGGAGGAAAGAAGCAAAGGCCTAATGTTTATTCCCAAAGAACTGAGATTCCTAAATAAATATTCAAGTTATTAGATCGGTATAAAATTAGTAGATTGGACAAAAATTAAGGTTCTTTTCACACTACTCAGCAGCAGGAGTTTATAAGGAAAACTAGAGCAAGTAACTGAAAATTAAATACATTTTATTGCAATTGAGTTAATGTGAATATGTCAAAACAACATTAGGGGAAAGTGCTATTATTGACTCCATTTTATAGATAAGGAAATTGAGGCTCAGATAAGATAAGTATATTGTCCAAGGTCATGTAGTTAACAAGTGGCTGATCTTGAATTTGAGCCAGATAGGACTTCAAAAACTCCATGCTTTTAACCACTTACAAGATACCACTTTATAAGGTGGTAACTGCGATAAGAAATACACATAAACTTTCAGGACTATGTCAAGGAGGAAAAGATGGCTTCTAAAAAAAAGAGGACTGAAGAAAGTTTCATGGAATAGACAGCAATGGATTCCATCTTTTCCTTTTTAACATACAGTGATGGTAAATTGTCAGTCCTTGTCAGCTAACTTCAATGTCTAGATCTCCTGTCTGTGTCTACTGTCTTTTTCCCTTTGGTTTTTCAGCCTCATGATCCTGTCCTTTGGTATACCTAGTAAATCTTAATTGAGTGTTGGACATTATGTATACTAAGTTGGGCATCAAATGATATATTCTTTTAGAGAAGTTTACCATCCCCTTGCTGTAACTGACAGAATGATGTCTGGTCATGTTCTGGTGATTTGCTGAGTGTAGGTTGTATTATAGCTCTGATAAATGTCTTCCATTGGTTCATCTCTGACCTGGTTCATCTTTGACCTTCGACAAAAGCCTATTGTATTCTGCAAGGTCCCTCCCATTGTGGGTACTAAACTCTAATCTTAGTCTTACAAGACTGCCGAAAAACTTCCGCTCTGCTTTTCAGAGGCAGGGTTTCCACTTGCATTTTAAAACCCCTGCTCTAAACAGTCCCTGTATTTGGCACAAGTTCTCAAGAGAAAAGCAGGCTGCATGCTTGAGGGCCTCCCAAGTCCTTCACCAAAACTATTGGTTTCTCTCCCTCCTTAGCAGCCCTTGGCCAGACTTTGTACTGCACGTTGCCTTGGGATTCTCAGCCTGCTGCAAATGCTCTGAGAACTTTCAAGATCTTCTCCTTCCGAGGCCTTAGCTCTTCCAGTTTTCCTTGCCTCAGCAGCTCTCAGCTCCCTTCAAAGGGATGATTTCTGTGTTTTATTTGGCTTTTCTAATTATTCTGTTGGGAATGCTGGTCTGCTGACAGCAATTCTATCCCACCAGAAAGAAGAAGCGGTTGAGGGGAGAAGGGTGGATGGATTTGCATATGGGAAGTAACTGCTCTAAAAAGCAGCTATGATCTATCTCCCTGTCACCAACTCCATTGGTCTTTTCCTTATCCGCCAGCTCACTGATCTTTCTGTATTATTTGGCCCCTCCTCAGAGACTCTCCATTCTTGTTTTAAAAAAAATGTTCATATTTTTTGAGAGAGAAAGAGAGAAAGCAAGCACAAGTGGGGGAGGAACAGAGAGAGGGGGACAGAAGATCCAAAGTGGGTGTTGTAAATCAACATTCTCTGGGCTTCAGTAGCCACCTCTGGGTGGATAACTCCTGATTCTATGCTAAGAGACCTTCCTGTCTCTGAAACTGCAATCTTACACTTAGAGTCCCTCACTTCTGTCCACTTGGTATATATAGTGTGGAAAGGGAGCAGTTTGCAATTTCTTCTTAAAAGGGAAGAAGAGGCACAAATAATTTTAAAATTATAGGTAATATCTGTCTGGGAAAGCAGAAATGCTGGTGCTAAGAATGTGAGAGAGGTTAGAGGAGGAACTGGCTTGCAGAGTATAAGTTTTTTTTTAATGTTTATTTTTGAGAGAGAGAGAGAGCTAATAGATGTGTAGTGGTATCTCTACATGTTGTTTTATTTTTTTATTTAATTTGAATTGTTGTTTTAATTTGCATTTCCCTGGTGACATTGAATGTGGAGCGTCTTTTCACGTACTTATTTGCTCTCTGCGTATCTTCTTTGGTGAAGTATCTGTTAAGGTATTTGTGAGCAGGGGAGGGGCAGAGAGAGAGGGAGACAGAGGATCCAAAGCAGACTCTGTGCCGTAAGCACAGAGCCCAACGCAGGGCTCAAACTCACGAACCCCAAGACCTTGACCTGAGCTGAAGGTCAGGCATAAACAATCTGGTATAAACAATCAGATATAAACAGTCTGAGAAGTCAGATGCTTAACTGACTGAGCCCCCCAGACGCCCTCAGAGTATAACTTTTTTTTAAATTAAGAGTTAATTTTTTCAGAACAGTTTTAGATTCATAACAAAATTGAGGAGAAAGTACAGAGATTTCCTATATACCTTCTGACACCACTCATGCATAGCCATTATCAAAATCTTCCATTATCAACCTCTCCCACCAGAGTGCTACATTTGTTGTAATTGATGAACCTACACTGATGCATTAAAATCACCCAGCGTCCACAGTTTACATTAGAATTCACTCTTGGAGGGGCATCTGGGTGGCTCACTCAGTTAAACATCCAACTTTGGCTCAGGTCATGATCTCACAGCTCATAAGTTCGAGCCAAGCCCTGTGTCAGGCTCTGCGTTGACAGCTCCAAACCTGTAGCCTGCTTCTGATTCTGTGTCTCTCTCTTTCTCTGACCTCTCCGCTGCTCATGCTCTGTCTCACTCTCTCTCTCTCAAGAATAAATAAACATAAAAAAAAAAAGAATTCACTCATGGTGTATATTTTGTGGGTTTGGACAAATGTATATGTGGCCTATATCCATCATTATAGCACTATATGGAATATTTTCACTGCCCTAAAAACCCTCTGTTCTTCTCTTATTTAGCCTTCCCCACAACCAATCCTTGGAAATAACCACTGTCTTCATAATTTTGCGTTTTCAGAATGTCATACAGCTAGACTCATACAACATGCAACCTTTTCAAATTGGCTTATTTCCCTTAGTAATATGCATTTAAGACTTCCCCATCTTTTCACGGCTTGATAGCTCATTTCTTTTTAGCACTGAATAATATCCCATTGTCTGGATGTACCACAGTTTATCCATTTACCTACTGAAGGACATCTTGGTGGCTTCCAAGTTTTGGCAATTATGAATAAAACTGCTATAAATATCTGTTGTTTTTATGTGGACATAAATTTTCTACTCCGTAAGCTAAATACCAGTGAGAGTGATTGCTGGATGATATGATAAGAGTATGTTTAGCTTTGTAAGAAAGCACCAAATGGACGTCCAGGGTGGCTGTGTGCATCCCACCAGCAGGTATGAGATTTCCTGTTACTCCACATCCTTGCCAGCATTTGGTGTTGTCAGTGTTCCAGATTTTGGCCATCCTGATAGATGTGTAGTGGTATCTCTACACGTTGTTTTATTACTTATTTATTTACTTAGTGTTTAATTTGTGTTGTTGTTTTAATTTGCATTTCCCTGATGATGTGGAGCATCTTTTCACATACTTATTTGCTCTCTGTATACCTTTGGTGAAGTATCTGTTAAGGTGTTTGGCTCATTTGAAAAATCAGATTGTTTTCTCATGTTGAGTTTTTATTTTTTGTTTTTGAGAGAAAGAGAGAGAAAGAGCATGAGCAGGGGCAGGCAGAGAGAAGGGAAAGAGAACAAGCAGGCTCCACACCCAGTGTGGAGCCCAACATGGAGCTCAATCTCATGACCATTAGATCATGACCTCAGCTGATATGAAGAGTTGGACACTTAACTGACTGAGGCACCCAGGTGCCTTGAGTTTACATCTTAAACTCTTAAAGAGTTCTTTGTATATTTTGGATGACAGTCCTTTATCAGATGTGTCTTTTGCAAGTATTTCCTCCTGTGTGTGGCCTGCCTTTTATTCTCTTGACTTTGTCTTTCACAAACAGAAGTTTTTAGTTTTAGTGAAGTACAATTTATCAATTATTAATTTCAAAGGATTAATTTCAAAGGATTGCCTTTGGTGTTGTATCTAAAATGTCATTGTTATACCCAAGATCACTTAGTTTTGAATTGTATATTTAGGTCTATAATGTCTTTTGAGTTGATTTTTGTGAAGGATGTAAGATCTGTGTCTGGGTCTGGATTCATTCTTGCATATGGATGTCCAGTTGTTCCAGCACCTCTATTGAAAAGACAATTTTTGATCCATTATATTTCCTTCCCTCCTTTGTCAAGGATGAGTTGGCTAGATTTATATGGGTCTATTTCTGGGCTCTCTATTCTGTTCCATTGATCTATTTGTCTATTCTTTCATCAATGCCATACTGTTTTGACCATCATAGCTTTGCAGTCAGTCTTAAAGTTGGATAGTATCAGTACTTCAATTTTTTCTCCTCAGTATTGTGCTGGCTATTCTGCGTCTTTTTACTTTCCACATAAACTTTAGGACCAGTTTGTCAATATCTACGAGATAACTTGCTAGGAGTTTGATTGGGATTGTATTGAATCTATAGATCAAGTGGGAAGACCTGATATCTTGACAAGATTGAGGCTTCCTATCCATGAATATGGAATAGCTCTCCATTTATTTAGTTCTTTGATTTTGTACACCAGAGTTTTATAGTTTTCTTCATATAGATCTTGTACATATTTTGTTAGATTTAAAATTTTTTTTTTCAACGTTTTATTTATTTTGGGGACAGAGAGAGACAGAGCATGAACAGGGGAGGGGCAGAGAGAGAGGGAGACACAGAATCGGAAACAGGCTCCAGGCTCCGAGCCATCAGCCCAGAGCCCGACGCGGGGCTCGAACTCACGGACCGCGAGATCGTGACCTGGCTGAAGTCGGATGCTTAACCGACTGCGCCACCCAGGCGCCCCTATTTTGTTAGATTTATACACAAGAATTTAATTTGTGTGTGGGAGCGTGTTAATGTAAATAGCATTGTTTTTTTTTTAATTTAATTTTTTTTTTAATTTTTTTTTCAACGTTTATTTATTTTTGGGACAGAGAGACACAGAGCATGAACGGGGGAGGGGCAGAGAGAGAGGGAGACACAGAATCGGAAACAGGCTCCAGGCTCTGAGCCATCAGCCCAGAGCCTGATGCAGGGCTCGAACTCAGGGACCGCGAGATCGTGACCTGGCTGAAGTCGGACGCTTAACCGACTGCGCCACCCAGGCGCCCCTCTTTTTTTTTTAAATTTACATCCAAATTAGTTAGCATGTAGTGCAACAATAATTTCAGGAGTAGATTCCTTAGTATCCCTTACCTATTTAGCCCATCCCCCCTCCCACAACCCCTCCAATAACCCTCAGTTTGTTCTTCATATTTATGAGTCTCTTCTGTTTTGTCCCCCTCCCTGTTTTTATATTATTTTTGTTTCCCTTCTCTTATGTTCATCTGTTTTGTCTCTTAAAGTCCTCATATGAGTGAAGTCATATGATTTTTGTCTTCCTCTGACTGACTAGTTTCACTTAGCATAATACCCTCCAGTTCCATCCACGTAGTTGCAAATGGCAAGATTTCATTCTTTTTGATTGCCGAGTAATACTGCATTGTGTATATATACCACATCTTCTTTATCCATTCATCCATCGATGGACATTTGGGCTCTTTCCATACTTTGGCTATTGTTGATAGTGAATAGCATTGTTTTTTAAGTTTCAAATCCACTTGTTTCCTTGCTGGTCAATAGGAAAACAGTCGGTTTTGTATATTAACCTTGTATCCTTAACCTTGTTACAATCACTTACTAGTTTTAGAAATTTTTTTGTTGATTCTTTCAGATTTTCTACATAGATGATAATGTCATCTGTGAACAAAGACAGTTTTATTTCTTCCTTCCCAATTTGTATGCCTTATTTCCTTTTCTTGTATGTATTAGGTAGGATTTCCAGTATAGGGTTGAAAAGGAGCAATGAAAGGGGACATTCTTGCCTTTTTCCTGATCTATAGTTAGAAAGTTTTTTGGTTTCTCCTCGTTTAGTATGATGATTTTTATAGATATTTTTAATCAAGCTGAGGAAATTTCTCTCTATTCTTAGGGTTTTCATCATGACAGGATATAACATTTTAAAGCAAAGGAGAGAGGTAAGGGGAGGAAAATTATGAAAATGTGATTTTTCAGTGATTGTAAGAGACAAATATGAAATCAGAAAAATTTTGGAGACAGTTGTTACAAGGGAAACATTTGATTATAAATGAAAACGTGAATACATTGAAAATATAAATATTAGAATATAGTATTTCAAATCAATAGAGAAAAGATATATTATTCAACAAATAGTTTAGAATAACTGGTTAGCCATCTGGAAAAAAATAAAATTGTATTCAAACCTAAAACTTTATTTATTTATTTATTTGTTTATTTATTTATTTATTTTCAAACCTAAAACGTTTAGACCAGGATAAATTTCAGATAGATTAAATATTTAAAAGTAACAAATCATAAATGTGTAAAAAAGAAGCCATAGGATTTTTTAAAAACAATCTTAGACTGGGAAAGTAGAATAGAAAACACAGAAGCCATAAAATTAAAGGACTTTTAAGATGCCAACGACAAAGTTGGAAGACACAGATCTGGGGAAATATGTGCAACTAAAACCACAGATAAACTGCTAGACACTCTACTATATAAAAAACTTGTACAATTCAGGAGCACCTGGGTGGCTCAGTTGGTTAAATGTCTGACTCTTGATTTCGGCTCAGGTCATGATCTCACTATGCTGACAGTGTGGAGCCTGCTTGGGATTCTCTCTCTCCCTCCCTCTCTCTCTCTCTTAAAATAAATAAATAAATAAACAGAAAATAAAATAAAATAAAATACAATAAAATAAAAAGCTCTTACAAACCAATAGAAAAAGATCACTAACGTACTATACAAAAAAAACCCTGAAGGCTATTAATAGTTTCTAGGACAGAAATACAAACTGCCCTTAAATATATGAAAATATTCTCAATCACACTCATTATAAGAGAGATACAAATTAAAACTATACCCAGATATCACTGTTTACCTATCACATTTATAAAGGTTGAAAAAAAAAGAGTTGGTAAGATACCATACTGGCAAAGGTAGGAAGAAACAGGCACTTTCTACACTACTGGGAGGGCTTTAAATTGATACAATCTCTATGAGGGGAAATTTACCAATTTCTGTCAAAATTACAAATGCTCATATCCTTATATCTCACATTTCCCTTTCCAGGACTTTTTGTTTAAAAAAAATTTTTTTTTTTTTAGTGTTTACTTATTTTTGAGGGAGAAAGAGTGTGAGCTGGGGTGGGGCAGAGAAACAGGAGGACACAGAATCCAAAGCAGGCTTTAGGCTCTGAGCTGTCAGCACAGAGCCTGACTTGGGGGCTCAAACCCACAAACTGTGAGATTATGACCTGAGCCAAAGTCAGAGGCTTAACGGATGAGCCACCCAGGCCTCCAGGACTTTATTCTTGATATAAAGTTGCGGATGTGTAAAATAATGTATTCTACACCATTGTGTAAAATGTTGCACCATTGTGTAATGGCAAAATTCAGACAATAAATATCTATAGGGGAACTGATTAAATGAAATATTCTTTATTCCTACAATAGAGTATAATGAAATGCATCTATAATAAAGAATGAGGTAGCTCTTTAACTTATGGATACAAAATATCCTCAAGATATTAAGTAAAAACGGCAAGGTGTAGAACAGTGTTCGTAGTAAGCTACCCCTCATGTAAAAATTTTCACAAAAGAATATATGTGTGATTATATATTTAAGTATGTCTAAAATAATTCTGGAATGGTATATAAGAAACTAGAACTTGTTTTTGCCAGGACAGGAACTGGGTAGCCATGGATGGAAGGGAGACTTCTCACTGTACATCCTTTGGTGTCTTTTGAATTTTGGACCATATGACTATATACTTCCTATTGAAAAATAAATTAAACTAAAAAGTATCTTTAGGAAACTGCACATATTTTGAAAACTGCAGTGACCTTAGGTAGAAGGTTGTTTGCTACAGAATGGATTTCCATGAGGTGGGAGGGGTGAGAGGGAGCCAGGATGGCTTTTAAAGAATAGTTTGAAAATCTTCTCAATAGAGAAAAGAAAACACAAACATAGCACAACTCTTCCCGGATCATCAGTTTCCTCTCCTGCCTTGGCTATGAAAAGCTTTTCTCCTTTGGCGGACTCTCAGAGCCACACATATTTCCTACCTCTCAGCTGCCTGAGCTTGCTGGCATCTGGCCTGAATGAACCGTACAGAGTCAACCAGGGTGAGAGGGGTACTTCTGAGAAATGTCTTAAACTTCTCTTTGAAAGGTCAATGCTTGGTAAGCTGCGACTCCTGAATGTGCTCGTGTACTTACCTGCTCGGTATTTAGCATGTCTGTAATATCTATAGATATTTCCTTCTTGTGGGGAGCTTTCTAAGGATTTAGTCAGTTAATAGCAAAGGCTCCTCTACGTTTAACAAGTGCTCCAGAAACTTCTCAGTTTCTTCAGTTGTTAACTTCTGGAGATCTAGGACAAAACTATCCTTAAGCAGGATCATTTTATTAATTCTGCTTTTGCTGTCCTTGATAGACCCTCACTGGAACCATCTTCAACCAGCATGGTTTTAGGGGAATATGTCTCACCTCTCCATTAACTAGCTTTGGTTCAAGTCTTGGTTCTAGTCTCAACTCTGCCCTGCTAGCTGTGCTAACCATAAACAAGTCAACTAATATTTCTAGCACTCACCTATAATATTAGGAGATTTGAATAGAAGAGCTTCAGGTCTTTCTACTTTGAAACTCTAAGACCTAGGGGTAAATTCTCTCCTTTACCACACCTCCAAAGTAAGTAAATAGATCTTGTTCTTTCTATTAGAAGTAGCAGCCATTATTCTAAAAGTCTGAGGGATCTATGAAATAACAACTTTCAATCTGGACAGTTAAAATAATAGTTCTAAAGGACTAACACACGGACTAGGGGCTTCAGAAAACTACAAAAAGGCAAGTAACAGAACAGCTCAAGTATGTGTAAGTATTTAGAATATGGTAAAGAAGGTATTTCAAATCAGTAGGAAAACCATGGACTATTCAGTCCAAATGTTAGAAAAATAATTTGGAGGGGCACCTGGGTGGCTCAGCGTCCGACTCTCGGTTTCGGCTCAGGTCACGACCTCATGGTTTTGTGGGTTTGAGCCCCACATCGGACTCTGCGCTGATGGTGAGGATCCTGCTTGGAATTCTCTCTCTCTCTCTCTCTCTCTCTCTCTCTCTCTCTCTCTCTGCCCCTCCCTTGCTCATGCTGTCTCTGTCTCTCTCAAAATAAATAAATAAACTTCAAAAAAAAAAAAAGAATTTGGATTTCTACCTCACATGACATGTCAAGTAAATTTCAGATGGCTTAAAAATATAAAAGTAAAAAACAAGGGAAAATAGAAAAAAACATAGGTAAAAATTATATAATTCTGGAATGTGAAATACCCTTCTGATCATGATTCAAAGGTAAGACATAAAAGGGAATTATTAACATATTGGTCACTTAAGGCAAACCAAAACTTCTATACATCTAAACTACATAGTCCAAGTTACGAAAAGCTGAGAAAAAAATTCACAACACACATGACAGCAAAGGGTTAATATTTTTGAATTATGAAGAACTCTTAGAAATCAATGAAAAGATAAAAAACCCAGTAGGAAAATATAGCTGGCACCTGGTCAGGCAAGTTACACAAAAAAGAGAAATGCAAATGGCCAATAAACATAAAAAACATTTGACCTCACTGGTAATAAATGAAATGCCAATTAAAACAAAAATGAAAATATCTTTTAACCTATAAAACTGGAAAATTTTAAAAAGAATGATAATAACTAGTGTTGATGAGGGCTTGAGATAATAGGGCATTTATATACTTTAAAGGGAATGTAAATTGGTTCCGACTTTCTGGAAGGCAATTTGGCAAATTGATACAGCACTTTAAGGTGTGCACGCTGACATTTAAATATTCACATTTAAGAACTTATCCTAAGGAAATAACAGGATAAATGCACAAAAATGCCTGTTCAAGAATATTCTTTAGTGTGTCATTTATAATAACAAAAAATTTGGCACACCTAAATATTTGTCAATAGCAGAAGAGAGACCTATGCAATAATTGAAAATACGGCAGAGATGTTCTCAATATATTAAGTGAAACTGAAGATTATATAATAAAACATACAGTATGATCATATATACGTATATTTTCTACATGTTTGCATTCAAAATAAAATCTAGAACACCAAGTGTGAATAGCTATCTCTGAATGTTTTGGATAATAGGTAATCTTTACTTTCTTATTTATGCTTCTCTGTGTTTTCTGATTATTCAAAAATAAGCAGTATTTATTTATTTTCATTGTTAAGTGAAAAAGCAAAACTGTAACATTCCTTCCAAAACTCAAGTATGAGCCTTAGAAAACCATTGTAGGTAAGTGACGTGTATATTTCCATGACATGGCTTTCGTTACCATAGCAAAGTGCACAGAGAAATAATGTCCACAGCTGTGTGTCTGTCAAATGTCTCAGCAAGAATTTGCTTCCTCTATTGCAGATGGAAAGCTAAATTTTCCAGTGAATTTCCCACAAAGTTGTCACTTCACCAGGTGGGTTCCAGCAGTAATATTCTAAACAAGGTTTGTCATAGAAATGGTTTTTGATTTCCATTTTCCACACAGAACAGACATCTAAGACAGAAGCAACATACAGTTCCTTCTGTCTATCTCACTCTTTTTATCTGCCCTGCCCCATTCTCATTCCCTCCATTTCTTCCTTTACCTTTCTCTCTCTCTTCTTCCTTCTTTTTCTCTTTTCCTATGCTCTCTGCCTACCCCCTTGTTCTTTTTCAGCCATTGTCTCACCAGGCATTTCTTGAGAGCTTTCCAGAAGCCAAGTCCTAGAATGGGTGCCAAAGGCTTCTTGGGAAGCGTCATGGGGGCTTGGGAACAAGTGTGTTCTCCAGGTCCCTGCAGCTGATGGCAATTCTAAGGCAAAATGGTAATAGCAGGATTTTGTGATTTACTTCGCTTACTAGTTAACTCCCGGGATTGATATCGTTATCAGAATATTCAGAATTTATAAAATTGAAAACATCGGTGAGGGGCACCTGGGTGGCTCAGTGGTTGGGCAACCGACTTCGGTTGGTCATGATCTCACGATCTGTGAGCTCGAGCCCCGCGTCGGGCTCTGTGCTGACAGCCCAGAGCCCGGAGCCTGCTTCAGATTCTGTGTCTCCCTCTCTCTCTGCCTCTCCTCCACTCGCACTCTGTCTCTGTCTGTCTCTCAAAAATGAATAAATGTTAAAAAAAATTAAAAAAAGAAAAAAGAAAACATCAGTGAAACAATATGTGTGATGCTTTTTGAAAGGGCACATTTATAAGCCTGCTTCAGAACATTAAGCAAATGTGTAAGTTCTTAAGGATAAAAACATTAAATACACAGTATTAAGCTCTCACAAATTAACAAGGTAACAAATTAACATATAACATTAAAAATAAGCAGTCATAAAAGGAAAATTCAAATATCATACTAAAAGTATTTGGTTTTTAAAAAAAGAGTATACTTTTAAATTTTTTTTTTTTTATTTTCTTTTTTTTCAACGTTTATTTATTTTGGGGACAGAGAGAGACAGAGCATGAACGGGGGAGGGGCAGAGAGAGAGGGAGACACAGAATCGGAAACAGGCTCCAGGCTCTGAGCCATCAGCCCAGGGCCCGACGCGGGGCTCGAACTCACGGACCGTGAGATCGTGACCTGGCTGAAGTCGGACGCTTAACCGACTGCGCCACCCAGGCGCCCCCAAAAAAAGAGTATACTTTTAAAAAACAAAGTGCTACTTCAGTGGGGTCTTTGTTGAATTGTCCGTATACTTTTACACACATTTTCTCAACTGTTAAAAATATTCTATTATGCTGAGGAGTGATTATAATTCACTTTAAATTCTTTTCTTCTGACTCATTCACCTTCAAATTATAGGATTTCCTGCTTTATAACTGAGGAATTCTGGGGACTCTCAAGAGTTTTTTGGTGTGTGTGTGTGTGTGTGTGTGTACAAGTTTGTCGTATGTGTGTATAAGATGTGCGTGGGGTCTATGAATGTATGTGTGTGTTGTGTGAGATGTGTGTGGGTGAGTATGTGTGAGTGTGGGGTACGCAAGGTATGTATATGTGTGTGTAAATTGTGTATGGGCTCTGTGTGCTTGTGTGTGATGTGTGTGGTGTATGTGCATGGGTAAGGTGTGCGGTATGTGTGTACGTGGTCTGTAGGTATCTGGGGTGGGGAGCTGGCAGAAACTAGCAAAATTCTCTAACTGCAGTTTGACTCTGGATATGGACCTTTCTCTACCTAATGTTGGCTGACTGTGGTCAGAGGTCCTGTTTGGTGCTTTGTTTATTCATGTGGGGACAAACTGCCCCCAAACCACTAGTAGTTTGTGAGGCCAAAGGACTGATAGATAGTGTCAACCCCCGAGTCATCCCTGCAGCTGCCAGATCAGGGGGGTTAGACACTTGCCTTCCTAGAAAGAAACCTCACAGAGACTCTGAGAAGCCCCAAGGGGGATCAGAGATTGAGGGCTGGAAAGCACCTCAGAGGGTGTCCAGTCCAGTGTTTGTCAACATTAGGATTTAAAATTTTAGTGGGTAGTAAAATCAATTTAGTAGATTGCAAAGATCTTTTCTGAAAAGTAGAACAGAAAAGTGTGCATTGCACTAGTGAGAGTAAGTACAGATTCTTGGAACTTTTGTTTCAGTTCTGCATGTGTGTGCGTGTATGTGTATGTGCTGGGTTATGATGCAAGATGAACTTGATATCCTTAGTTGTGGTCACTGTTTTTATTTCAGGGTGATAAAATGGAGAATATGTGGGGAAAGAGATCTAGTTTGAAAGGTCATAGCTGATTAGTGACGGAACAGTCTTCCTATTATATCACATATAAGAAAGCCAATAATGAGTCACTAGAAAAGACCAGAACAATGACTTCTCTCTTCCTTTTGTGGAAAATAGCACTTTTAGTCCTTTTTGAAATATTATTGCTTCTCAAAAATTTCAGACTTCCTGGAATTTCCAAATGAGAGAATTGAATAAGTTGGCTGATGTTCAGGATTCCCATCAATTTTGAAAATTCTAGAGTTCTATGACTTTAAGGATGTCAGAGAGAGTGTGCAAGTGACTCAGTGGTGGTCTATGGGGAAAACCATTTTTATCTAGAAGCAGTGAATTCATATTCCAGTGTCACCTCTGTCCCCATGTGACTTGTGGTAAGTCATCGGACGTTCTCCCTACTGTTAAAACACTATCTTTATAGCTACTTTGTGGAAGTCAAACCTGATCATTATGTGAGATGCTTGGAAAAGCACAAGATTGAGGCAAGAGTTGCTATTAGTGATCTAACAGCTGCTCTGGTCTCAGTATCCTGTCTTGCAGCCAGTCTGTGGGACCAGGGATGGACACCTAAGGTCAACCTGGGCACCATTCCTGCACCTATGAGAGGTAACTTAATGTGCCTCTTATCCTAGTAGCAACTATGTCATGTAATCAATTATTTAAAGAATTTTTCAGGTTATGAACATACAATGATAGGATTCTCATTAAGAATATTAAAATCAAAACAAAGTTTGGGACTGGATGAAACACTATGTCGTGACTTTGTCAGTCACTGCACCTGTTCACATAGTGATCCTTGTAGCTGGCACTACCCTGCCCTCCTCTCAAGTCCACATCTTGATGACCGTCCCTCCCACTTGCACAGTCTGGACATAATGGCCTTCTCTCAGGCCTTCAAACACTCCATTCATTTTTGCCTTTGCATGTGCAGGCTTTCCCTCAGCCTGGAAAGCTGTTCCCTCCTCAATTTTCCTCTGAATACATTTTCTCAGCTTTCAGATCTCAGCTCAATTGTTAATTTTTAGAGGTCAAGTTAGGACTCGTTTGGTAAGCTCCCATAGCATCTTGAACCTTGCCATTGAAATATTTTGGTTTAATTTTACATTCAGTTGTGGAATTGTTTGATAAATATTCATCTTCTTTTTAAACTTTTCTTAATGTGTAATTTTGAGAGCAAGAGACAGAGTATGAGGGGGTAGAGGAGCAGAGAGAGAGGGAGACACAGAATCTGAAGCAGACTCCAGGCTCTGAGCTGTCAGCACAGATCCAGATGCGGGACTCAAACTCATGAGCTGTGAGATCATGACCTGAGCTCAAGATGGACCCTTACTCGACTGAGCCACCCAGGCACCCCATGAATATTCATCTTCTTAACCTAGAAGTTCCATGAGGGTAGGGAGGTTTTCTATCTTTAATTCCCATCGTGTCCCCAACACCAAGGACAGTGTCTAGTGTGTAGGTCAGTGCTGAATAATGGCACACTGAATAAATGCATGTATTTGTGGGTCTACAGACCACACTCATGTATGTATTGCATGCACATTTACAATCAAGTGCTATGCACATGGTCACATAAAAGGTGCTGAATGAATAAGGCAGTTCTTGAGCAACTTAATGTTTTAAATATGATTTTTTCAGAGAATATCAGATTGAACTTAAATCTCTTCATTGCCAGGAGAGTCTGTATTCTCAATAGGCATATTTTGTGTTTTTCTGAATAACCATTTTAGATGCTACGGTTTTCTTCCTGCCACCTTTTGACCCCTCAGTATTGAGGAGAGAGAGAATGAGAGAGGCCCTTTGTTTATTGTCTCCTCTTTATTTCTCATGCACTCCGTACAGTGGAGATTCAAAACCTGTTGGTATTGGTCTGATAGGTGCTACTCTACTGCCTGGTTCCACTGTGCATCTAGGAAAAAGTATTTGGGTGCTTGCCTATGAAATATTGAACGAAGAACATTTGTGTGGCATTTCACAAAGCACCCCCGCCTATGTTACCTGGTTTTAACTCACAACAATACTGTTATCAGAAGATAGCATTTTCCAAATTTTATACACAATGAAACTCAAAGACATTAACTCACTTGTCCAAGGTAATGCAGCAAGTATTTTGGACAGCAGGACTCAAACTTGGCTCTTTCAGTTCTAGAGTTTTCTATCACTATATAACACCTGTTTTGCATTCATGTTTCCTAGGATTCATAATACTTCATAATTGCTCCTTAGATTTTATGGTACTTCTTATTCTTCCAATTAGGCCACATTAATTCATGTGTTACTTACAACAACTTCCTGAGGTAGGTGGGGCAAGTATTCATCCCATTGGTAGAATGGCTTGGGGCAAATTTCACTTCTTTGCTCCCCACGTGACTACCTGTGGTAGACAGAATGGCTCCCCAAAGATGACCAAGTCTTCATCTTCAAATCCTGTGAGTATATTATCTTATGTGGCAAAAGAGACTTTGCAGATGTGATTAAGTCAAGAATCTTAAGATTGGGAGATTATCTTGAATTATCTGAGTGGGCCTAATGTAAACACAAGGGTCCTTATGAGAGAGGGGCCAGAGAATCAGAGTCAAGGAACAGAATGTGATGATGGAAGCAGGATTTTGGATGGGGGGAGAGAGAGAGAGAGAGAGAGAGAGAGAGATTTGAAGATATTCTGTCATCAGCTTTGAAGATAGAAGAGCCACAAACCAAGAAATACAGGCAGACTCTAGAAGAAAGATATTTCCAGAAGAAGCAGATACTGCCTCCAAAAGGAACATGGCACTTCCAACATCTTGATTTTAGGCTTTCTGACCTCAAGAACTGTAATATATTTGTGTTGTTTGAACCAACTAAGTTGTTGTAATTGGTACAGCAGAAATGGAAAATGAATATACTACTCTAAGCAATGATTGACTTCTGTAGGTAAGGAGAATTTCAGACCATTTCTGGTGTATCTGGTGTATCCCCCCAGGCTTGGAGGGAAGGGCTGTGGCAGGTAAGAGGCCTTAGGATGTAGAGAGAGATTAATATGTCACAAACTTCTGCTGTCTCTGAAGGAGGTGTGAGGTCCTGCAGTTCTTGCCTCTAGAGTCTTCCATTGGCCTCTAGCTCCCTGACCCAGCCCACCTCTCTGACCTTAGCCTATTTCTCCCTCCCTCACTACGCTAGAGAGACACACACCTTGTTCCTGTTCCTAGAAGCCTTGGCACATCCTGTTTCTTCTGCCTGAAATACTCTCACCACAAAATTTCACGTCGCACCTCTCATCTCTCCTCAGAGAGGATGTACTTGGTCATCTCTCCAAAGTGGACCCCAAGCCATTTTCAACTCCATCAGTGAATTTTATTTTCTTTATAACTTTCCTTATCACTACCTAAGACTATCTTCTTCTTTCTCCACCCCTATTTTCTGGTGCCCCTCAGTAAAACATCCACACCATGAAAACTATATGGCTCATGGCTCTATCCCAAGTGCCTGAATATATTAGCTGTTCAGTATATATTTGTTGACTGAATGATGAGACCAGAAGCAGCCTTAAATCAGGAGCACCTGGCTTCTCTAAGCCTCTTCTCCAGCCCTCCAGAAGGAGTTTCTGCTTAAGATGTGAACATTGCAAGCCTTCAGATTCTTTCCACTCCAAGGTTCCTGGCTGTCTTTAGACACAGGGCTCAGTTCTAGTTGAGAAAGAGAAAACAGCCCCCAATATCTAGGACCTAGCCTGGCACTCACAGCTTGGCCATGATGTTCTCATGTTTAACAGAAATATTTCCATAGAACTCCAGCATCAGCCAAGGCTGCTCTATGACCCTGATGAAGCAAAGCAAAACAAGATTACTCCATAATCATGCCTGGACCTAGACAAAAATAAGAACGTTGTCCAAACCACAAAAATGACCAAAGATACCCCTTTCTTGGCTAAAATGTGTGACTGATATTTCTTTACCAACTATAGCTTTAGCCTTGTCTACCTCCTCTTAGCCTTTTATGTAAGAATAATCAAGATACCCATAGAATTACCCCTGCTTCTGATAACACCCAATCCAGAGCAAAATCCTGCCTCTCTGAACCCTCCCCAATATCACCTGAGCCAAAGCTAACTCCTGTAAGTTCTCTATCATATCCTCTCACTGAGACACCCCATGGCTCCCCACGCTGTGTGTTAGCCCTCGCTGCAACTGGTCGGTAACCCCAACACTGTTCAGCTCCAGGTGATCCTGGTGCTCTCTGGCTGGAGGACACTGACACTCTGGACTGGAAGTCGGGCTTGGCTGCTTTGCCATCTTGGAGGAAGAAATGCTAGTTGGGCCAGCTGGTCAGCTAGAAAATCCTGAACTACTTTACCAGTGAGTCAGTAATACTGGATACACACTGGGTGTGTATTACCAGCTTGCACAAGAGCGGGGCGGTGAGGTTCCAGGTGGAGCAGTTTCCTTACAGGCGCACGGCACGCAGGGACTCAGAAGGTGCAGCCATGACCTGCCTGGTTTTCCTCAGGGATGGCTCAGCCCAAGACACGGCTGCTCCCTATTGCCAATCTATTCAAGTCAATCTCCCCAACACAGGTTCAAAAGCCAGTGGCACCTGCACTCTTTTACCTGCCCCACCCCCCAGGTTCCTTGCAGTCCATGTTAAACTCTCCTTCCTGCCTGAACTAATTCCCTTATTGGTTTTCTTAATACCCTTACCCTACCCCTCCTGCCACAGCTGAGCCAGAACCACTGCTACCGCCACCAACACAGCCTCTGTACAGCCACAGCCATGGCCACATCCAGCTTCTGCCACAGGTATGTGCATCTGTGCCGCTGGGCTCTGACCTCTGGGCCTCCTTCCCTCTTTTCAAATCCTGCTGGATGATTAACTCCCATCCTCCCCAAAGTCTTCTTGGTTGAGCCCAGCTGCCTACCCACGCTCATAGCAGCTGCTCTCAACATTCACCAAGCAAGCTCAGGTTACAGTAGCTGTAATCAGGTTGATTTATGGGTTCCGGATAATCGTGTGGACTGTGCGTATATTTAATTTTGATGGAGTGGTGGGAGTGAGTCCTACTGCTCATGTCCCCATCGAGAGCCAAATGTCCCAGCACAGAGGTCATGCCTGCTGGCTTCCTTTTTTGACCACTTTCTCCCTACTACCTGAGCCCAGGATGGTGACTACCCGGCACTCCGCAAGTTCTCAATGCTCTAGGAGAAGGTCAATCAAGAACTGATTTTCTGTGAAGTTGAAGAATGATACCTGCTTCTCAGGTGACCCAAATCCCAACCCCAGGCCAGCATCTGTGCCTTCAGTTGCCAGGAAGGCTTCAGAGGGAGCTGTTTTCAGGGATCCAAGAAGCATATCAGCTCCCCTGACCAGCCCAAGTTGTTTGCTCCTAGCTCGGAGCTTCATGGCCCTCTGTTCATAAAACATTGATCCTGGCATATTGTTTTTTTCCAGAACTGAACATTTGTCAGCCTGACAACTCCAGGAACCAGCTCACTCCAGTTAAGGGTGAGTTAATCTCTGATGTCCTTCTCATCAACCACCTCTTGTAAACACCTGGTGACGCTTTACAGCACAAGGTCAAAGATAAAGCCAGACACATTTTTAAAAAAGGGGAGCATTGGAATACAGAATACTCTCCTGCCTTAAATAGAACCAGATTAATCTAAATGCAAAATGTGGAGCAATGTCTAAGATATGATGTTAAGTGAAAAAAACAAAGGTTGCAAAATAGTATACACACTGTGAGTTCATTTTTATAACCCCATTTATATTTAATGCTTTTATGTATAGAAAAAGAGTGGAAAGGATGTTTATCAGTCTGTTATATAGAAAGAGTTATGGGGCGCCTGGGTGGCGCAGTCGGTTAAGCGTCCGACTTCAGCCAGGTCACGATCTCGCGGTCCGTGAGTTCGAGCCCCGCGTCAGGCTCTGGGCTGATGGCTCGGAGCCTGGAGCCTGTTTCCGATTCTGTGTCTCCCTCTCTCTCTGCCCCTCCCCCGTTCATGCTCTGTCTCTCTCTGTCCCAAAAATAAATAAATGTTGAAAAAAAATAAAAATAAAAAAAGAAAGAGTTATGAGAGGACTTTGAATTTTTTTTTTTATTTTTATTTATTTTTGGGACAGAGAGAGACAGAGCATGAACGGGGGAGGGGCAGAGAGAGAGGGAGACACAGAATCGGAAACAGGCTCCAGGCTCCGAGCCATCAGCCCAGAGCCTGACGCGGGGCTCGAACTCACGGACCGCGAGATCGTGACCTGGCTGAAGTCGGACGCTTAACCGACTGCGCCACCCAGGCGCCCCAGGACTTTGAATTTTTTATAGTCATGTCTGTTATTTTTGCAATCAGTAAATAGTTTTTTGTAAAAGGGACTTGAGATAACAACTCTTACTTTCATACCATTTATTTTTTGCTTTACCATTAAAAGAATTTTACCTAATTAAAGGAATCTCTATGTATATCTTTGTTTAGATTTTTATTATTTCTGATTTCTAACTTATTCTTGCCTCAAAAAAAAAAAAAAAAAAAAAAACAAAAAAAAAAACGTATCTCCAAGCACTTCAGATTTCTCACAGACTTCATCCTGACACCAGCCTGGGGAAATCTGAGAAGGAGGGATCATTCCACAGCCCCTCAGAAAAATAGTTCGTTGGGGAAGTGGTTGAGGGACAGTTATTCACTGTGTTCATTCAACATACACTACTGAGTCCTGCTGTGTATCAGGCTGTGTGCTTGCTTCCAGGGCCAGTTGACAAAAGAGATTAGAATTTCAAGGAAATACTCTAGGCTATTCAGTTGCATTAGGACTACAGGTTTGCCCCACAGTACAGGGTGGTGGGTAAGAATGGGGGTTGGAGAGTCAGGCACCAATAACCTCAGGGGCATCTGCCAGTTAAGGAGTAGGTCAGATGCTAATAACAACAACCAGAAATAACATGGGATTAAACAAGATAGAAGTTTGTTTTTCCTTCATTTAGGCAGACGTGCCTGGAGGGAGGCAGTGTGATGCTGGTACAGAAAGTCATGGTCATCAAGGACCCAGGCTCCTCTGTCCTTCTGCCCTGCCATCCGTAGGTTGTGGCCTCCTTTCTCAAGGTCACAAGAGTTGGTGCTGGAGCGTTAGCCATCAAATCTGTACTCTAGGCAGGTGGCAGGAAACAGAGGAAAAGAGTAAGAAAAAAAGCCCACATAAGCCCATAACCTTATTAAGAAGCTTATTTGGAAGTCTTACCCAGTGACCTCTGCTTCCATTTTATGGGGATAGCGGCCTATAAAAGAGTCTGGAAAATGTAGAAAAATATAGACTTTGAGCTCCGTATTGCTTGCTCGGGTGAAGTCAGGCTTCCCTTTACAAGTGAGAAGGGGACTTTACATCCTAGCTGGGTACCTAGCTGTCTCTGCCCCAGGGTCATACCTTGCCTGCTTCCCCAGTACTAGAAGATTAAATAAGATACTTGTAAAGCCTTCAAATGTCACCTCTCCTTGGAAGCCTTCTTTGGTAAAGTTGGTCATTTTTTAAATTTATGGATCCAACAGCACATTGTTCACACCCAAATCCTACCACTGGCTGGGGTTTATTGTAATTTTGCATGACTATCTCCCCAGTGGACTTTGAGGCCAGGGGTGAGGTCTTATCCATCTTTGCTGGAGTGCTAGCGTTCTGTGGATTCTCAATCAATCTTTATGGAATAAATCAAAGAATTTCCCTCTATTCCTTTCTTGATTGAACTTCCTGAACCAATTTTACTTCTAAGTCCAAATACCCTCCAGGTCCTAAACCTTCATCTTTGAAAAGTCGCTTTTGGGTTTTGGTCTCAGGTCTGAGAAAGAGTGGAAGGAACAATAGCACTGGTCTCAAATACCTGCTTTGTCCTTTATTTGCTGTGTCACATAAGGAAAATTGCTTAACTTCTTTGAGCTTTAGTTTTCATTGGGAAGTAAGGATAATATTAACGATGTTGTGTATGTGATATAAAGATTAAATGAAAGTATTCAGCATGTATCTGACATGGACCAGCACTTATCAGTAGACATAAGCATCTTTGGTCTTTTGATATTTTTCCCCTGTACTCTAATAGAGCTAGCCCAGGCAAGTTAAAAATAGCTACCACTTTTTGAGCATTTAAAAATGCCAGGTGTTACCTTGAGATAGTACCATTAGGTTCGCCCCATTCTACAGATAAGGCTACTGAGGTTCAGGGAGTCACCCAGCTAGAGGACAGAGGTAGAGTCAGAGCAGTCTGGTCACAGACTATACATGAGACCATACTGCTTTTCATGTTGAATTTGCCACCATTTGGCTTCAGCATATCCCCATCAGCGTTTCCAATTTCTCTGGGTACTCAAGAGGCCACATCACCGTGGAGGTAGACAAGGAGGATTCTGGGTCAGTTTACCCACAGGGATGACTTTCTCAGCTTAGAAGTTCCCACAGAACCCAGCAGCTACTCATTCCTCAGAGAACATTATGAAAAGTTCAGTTGAAGAGCCTGAGAACAACTGTGACCTCAGAGCTCATGAAATCCAGCCTGTGAAAAATTCAAACTTGTAAAAAAGATCAGTGTCTGTGCGTGGGAGGGATGAGGTACATTATCTAAGGATAATTTACTTTATAAAGTATAGCACCTAAGCCTTCCTTTATTTGACAATCTTTCCCCGTGTAGTTATAGTGATTTAATTTTTTAAAAAATTCCATTTATGTGAAAGTTTACAGGGACATAGCTATTAAGCCAAGTGAGATACACCCATGTAATTCTGTGATCTTGATATTGCCAGGAAATTGCTGCAAACACTGCCCTATCTTACCCTTTGCCTTGCATTTTTCTCTTCCAAATTTTCCTCTGAGAAGGTACTTTTTGAACCCAATTATAAGAAGAACATCATTGAAAATCACTCAATTATCACAATAGAAAGAAGTTAATTTTGGCTGTGCTGGAAGCTTCCATCAACCACTAGCATCCTTTTTCAGCACTGGAAAATTACAGTTTCTTTCCCTACTGTTTTAAAACTCACAGAGCCTTTGGGAATCAGCCTAAAGGGTCTGGCCACCAGCCAGTACCAGAGGGGCGGAGGCAGATCGCTAATGATATCACGGAACTTGGAGGCCAGTGAAGGAAGAGACGGTGTAAGGAGCTGGCCTCCTGAAGCTGGCCTTGGTTGTTCCTGGACAAGCTGTCCTAGACGCTGTCTCCAGTGTGCCTTTCTGACCAGACTGCCAGTCATGGGGTGTGAAATTTCTGGCCAGAAAGGGCAGAAAGCAGTGGGGAGGAGGAGGGGGAGGAAAGGGGATGAGAATCCATAAAATCATAGAGAAGTGAAGCACATATTTTCCTTACATTTTCAGAAAGTTTAAACCATACTTGACTTTGATACAGAAGTTATGGGTTGCCAAGGGACTAGAAGCTACTCAAACATCACCAGCCTCAACTGAAAAGAAGAATCAGGAACCCAAACATTTAAAAATTTTTGAGTGTGGCCTTCTAGAGGAAACCGCTGCAAGTTTACATTTCAGGAAAACCTGGCCTGCTGAAGTCTCTTCTGACTCACGCTTATGGGCTAGAGCTCTTGCTGGAAAGTGTTGACATTTCCTTGTAAAGCAACAAAATGCAGCGATAGGACCCAGGGCTTCTCAGAAATCCCCTTCAAGCTCTTCCCCTAAATCCTGAACCAATGGGGCCTGTCAGGGTGAGGCCAGTAGGAGTTTAGGACAAAGATTTAAGGAGGCCCTCACTCTCAGGGTTGCTTGAATGCATGGTCGGCCCCGAAAGTGAGGGCCTCCTTAAATCTGGCTCCCTGGACCCTTGCTTTGCTTACTTTCCTCCCAGCCCTGCCTTTCAAAGTCCCCACTCAGCGACCCCCATTCTAAATCCCTTGGTTTGGGATTAAGGTGTAAGATTTCTAAAAGCTCCTCAGATGATTCAGATGTGCAGCCAGGAAGGAGAGACACTGCTTTAAGTGAACAAGGGTTGGTGGAAAATACAAGGAATCCAACTAAAAGCCAGGAGTCAACCTTGAATTCATTTCTTCCTTGCATGTTAACTGGGGGGGGGGGGGGGGGGGGGGGGGTGGAAGGGGGAATTCTTATCAAATTCATTTTGGTTCAGTCTGTTCGCTATATTATAGGTCACAAAGGGTCCCATATCCAATTGCCAGATAAAACACAGGATGCCCAGGTGAATTTGAATTTCAGATAAACAACAAATGATTCCAAATCCGACTAGGCATCCTATATTTCTGTTGGCTAAATCTGGTGATCCTCATTTTGGATGACATGTTAAAGTATGTGGACTTGATTATGTAGGGCAGCATTTCCTAGTTTGTATTACAGAACAATGTTGTGGTGGATATAATGTGTATTATACTAAGAAAAAACCTCCATAGTCAGCTAAATTTGGCAAATATTGGGTTAAATAAAGTTAACCTGGGTTTTTTGGCTACAAAACTTCTTGGAGGCTTTAATATGTAAGTGGACATTGTACTCCTTGGAGTTGGAAAATTACAGTTTCCAAGTTTACATACCTGGGGACATCTTAATAACAAATGTTCCAGAAAACTTAAATGTAGAAAACACCACAGGGAGAGGTAGGGTGCTACTGAAGGGTTTTAAGCAGGCAAGTGACACAGACCAGTGATTGAGACAGATCATTCCACTTTTAGAAGTATCGATTTTCAGAAGGACATGACTGAAAGCAAAGAACTGAGATAGAAGGCTCTATTTGTTTGCTAGAGCCAACATAACAAAATACCACAGACTGAATGGCTTAAATGACAGAAATTTATTTTCTCACATTTCTGGAGGCTAAAGTCTAAGATCAAGATGTCAGCAGGGTTGGTTTCTTCTGAAGCCTGTCTTCTTGTCTTGTAGACGGCCATCTTCTCCCTCTGTCTTCATGTGGTCTTACCTCTGTGCCTTTTTGTGTCCTAATCTCCTCTTCTTGAAAGGACACCAGTCATATTGGATTAGGAAACACTTGGGACCTCATTTTACCTCAATTACCTCTTTGAAAGTTCTGTCTCCAAATATAGTAACATTCTGCAGATACTTGAGGCTAAGCCTTCAATGTGTGAATCTGGGTGGGAGAATACAATTCAGCCCACAACAGAAGCTATTACAATAATCCTAGTGGAAGATGACAAGGTTATTAGTTAAATTAATGGCAGTGGGAATGCAGAGAAGAGACTGGATCCTAGAAATATTGGAGACAGAACTGAAGAGACAGATGAATTGATTAGATGTGGTGAATGAGCAAAAATAAAGCATAGTTTCTAGCACATAACCACATTCAAATATATTTGTTTCCATCTCTACTCTTCCCTGAGTCTGGAATAGATCTTTCATGTAACAAAAATTTATACTCCTAGTGCAATGTTGGTGTGGGATTGAATTCATCTCAGAGACAGAGCATGAACAGCGCAGTTATTAAATATTTCCTCCTTACTTCCAAAAATGTACACTAGTTTTTGTATTGGGATGATTGACTAATCTCTGAATCATCTCTCCCCACCCCTGGAAAAAAGTATTGAGCGTTATGAGAACGCCTGGCCGTAACTCTGCCAGATTGGTTCTGACTCCAGTGAGTAGAGTTTGGGTGATCTCCATGGAGAACAAAGGCTTGGTGAGGAGCAATGTCTTAATAGACCTGGTTCCCCTGGAGGTTGTGGTCCTCTGGCCCTTTAAGACATATCGAAGACCAGCCATAGTTCCTACCTTCAATAATAACCCCTGAGAATTGAAATCCTGGTCAAATTTTGATAGTATGAAAAAAAAAATTAAATGTGTGGTTTACACAGATGAAGAAGTAGCCAAAAGACATTTTTGGTGGCAGCCTTCAGTTCTGCAGAATCTATAGAACAAATCAACTCTATAAAAAGAAACTCTTAGGATTGTTGGAGTGAGGGACTACAGATCCACAGGTCAATGTACCTTCTGAGTACCAGCCTCTAAGCTCTCCCTGGCCTCATTTGGTCCGGGCACCAAGAATATCAACAACTGGATGGCTATAGTATGAAGGGGGTGTCGTGGTAACACCCTGAAATTCTGACAGACCTACCACAAGCTGGGACCCATCTTTGCTGAGGCGTACAGAATTCTTGTTGATACAAGTGTTCTTTAAATTAAAAGCAATAAATTCCTTCTGGTTTAACTTAAAAAAAAAAAAAAAAGAAACAGTTGAGACAACTTGGATTCTTTTCCCTTTGTCTTCTGAGGATTGATGCATTTCTCAGGCTTTTGGCCTTTCTACCTATTAAATAAAAATGCTGGCAAAAGGGCAACCACTGCCTGTAATCTTCTTCTCTTTTGAGTCTTTAATCTTTCCACGGCTTCTTCCTTTCAGCCTACACTTGAAGTTTGCCTCATTCCAAAGATTTTCCCTTGACCAGTCATCTTGTAGCATTAATATTCTGCCTTGTTGTAGAGCTGGAGTCTTGCCCTGCGCTCCCTTATTCAAGTAATAGCTGCTTGAAAGGCAAGAAGGAGTTCCTCTGTGACTCTCCCTTGGCTCCTAGCACATACCTTGTTTATGGCAAATACTCATCCAGCTGTCCTGAATCTGATGTAGAGCCTCTACCACTACCTCCTATACTTGCAACACTCAGGAGTTCCTAGTTTGCTCCACTGCTGACATCTTTTCTCCTGAAACTTAATTCAAATTCATCCCACAACTATTTAAGTCCATTTTGTACTCCATTCATAGTACACTGTTTGAAAAAATGGTCAAAATCGTCCCCTTCCTTGTATCCGTGACCCTTTGCAATGTGGCTTTCCACTTCCTCCCATGAAAGGATAGTATCTATCTTCCTGCCCTTTGAATGTGGACTGACCATGTGACCTGCTTTGACCAGTAAATCACAGCAGAAATGACGCTGTGCCATTTCCAAGCCTAGCCCTTAAGAAGTTTGGTGAGTTTCTGTTCTCTCCCTTAGAATTCTCTCCAGCTACCATGTGAACAAGATTAAGCTATGTGAAAGACCACATAGCCAAATCAACTTTGTTGCCCCTGTTGGCTTTAGCTGACCATCAGTTATATCTCAGAAGCAGAACTCCTTAGCTGACCTGTGGCTGACCATGGATGCATTAAAGAACTCAGCAAAGACCAGAAGAGTGTACAGTTGATTACCCTAACCTGTTGATTTGCAGAGTCATGAGTTAAATAAATTGTTGCTGTTTTAAGCCACTAAGTTTTCCACAAAACTTAAATAGTTAACTACACACCGTCCAAAATGTTCAGATGTTTAAAGAGTGTAAGGAACTTCTAGTCAATCCATATGACTCCACAAATTTATGTATTTATATAATTTTGGTGCCCTAAACTCATAGTAATAAGAGATAGAATAGGAAATAAAAACTGGATAGCTGGCTCATGGACAAACATCTCAACAAACCAGAAACTTATAGTGCTGAGGAATAGGAATGAAAGCAAGGGGAGGTCACTGGGGAGTTTGGTCTCTGCAAAGTAAAGGGAATTTCACTTAAGGCAGGGGATAAAAGCCAGTTTACTGCTTGAAGCCGGGGGTTGGTGGGAGGTAGATAACACCCCCCAGTGTCGACAGTGCATGAAAGGAGGCTTAAAAATAACTGTCTAGTATGGGGTGTCTGGGTAGCTCAGGTCATGATCTCACAGTTCGTGGGTTCAAGCCCCACATTGGGCTCTGTGCTGACAGCTCAGAGCCGAGAGCCTGTTTAGGATTCTGTATCCCCCTCCCCCCACCCACCCCCAGCTCCTCTTCCACTCATGTTCTGTCTCTCTCTCTCTCTCTCTCTCTCTCTCAAAAACAAAAAACACTAAAAAAAAAATAATAATTGCCAAGTATTACCATCCAATCAGGCATTCTCCCCCTGCTTCATCTACTGACTTTGCTGAAACTAGAGGTCAGTTCTCAGTCCTCATTTTACTAAGCAGACTTGATCCTCTCAAATTTTCCTCTTTTCTGTGTGAGGATACAACACTTCCCTGGTTTCCCTTCTACTTCATTGGCCATTTTACTTGGTTTTGTTGTTAATGGTTCCCCTCTTCTTCCCAAACTTTTAATGTTGGAGAATGCTTAGATTCAGTCATTGGTCCTGTTCTGGATACATCGTCACTCCTTTGATGATCTCATCCGTGTTCATGGCCTTAAATATAATCTAGATCCTGACCACTTCCAATTTAAATTTCTAGCTCAGATCTCTCTTAAAACTCCAGGCCTATATATCCAAAAGGCTACTTAATGTCTTCATTGGATGTCTAACAGAAATCTCAAATTCAAATGAACGCCTGATTTTCCCCTGCCCTAATATCTCTGCTCTACCCTTAATCTACCTGATCTCAGGTAATAGCAACTCTGTCCTTCCGTTCCTGAGGCCCAAAATCTTGATATCACCATTCTCTCATATCTCTCAACAAACATCCCAGGAAATAGTGTTAAATCTACCTTCAATATTTATCTAAAATTTAACCATTTCTTATTTGGAGTCATGGCTTTTGGCAAACTGTGAGCCTGGGAAAGTGAGAGGGCCTAGACACAATCTATGAATGGAAAATAAGTAAATGCTGGCTAAGTGCCTAGATGTATAGTATCTCCAATTTCACCAAAAGATAGAAGCTTCACCTGTTTCTAAGCTCAGGTGAGGCAACTGCAAAACTATTTGGGGGAGGTGGGAAAATAAAAAAGTTAAAACCTTCCCAAATAAGATTTGGAAAGCCTGTAGACCAAAATTATAAATTCTACCAAAAAAAAAAGTCTAAAGTTAATGAAGTCAACAAATTACTTATCCTGAGTAAAATTATTTTATAGAATAGCCTGAAAATATTTTTTAAATGAGTATGTTTTAGAGTATCCAAAGAAATAAAATGAAGGACCAGCTTCCATTTTTTAAAAAAGAGCATGTTATGAAAAACTAATAGGCATAAATAAAATAACTTATGTAAATATGAAAAGCTATTTGAGGGGTGCGTGGGTGCCTCAGCTTGTTGGACATCTGACTCTTGATTTCAGCTCAGGTCATGATCTCATGGTTCATGGCATCAAGCCCCACATTGGGTTCTGAGCTGACAGTGCAGAGCCTGCTTGGGATTTTCTGTCTCCTTCTCTCTGCCCCTCCCCCTCTCTCCAACTCTCCCTCAAAATAAATAAACATTAAAAAAAAAAGAAAAAAGAGGCTATTTGAAATATTTGAACTAAAAATGTTAGTAATTTGAATTAAAAATTCAGTTGATAGGATAAGCTCTAGCCTGAACACAAATACATAGAGAATTAAAGAATTGCAAAATCATACTGAGGGATTTACCTGTACACAGCCAAAGATAGAAAAGATATGAAAAAAGACAAGGACCATAGTTTGAATAGCTACAACACATGGCAAATAGGAGTTCTCAAGAAGGAAAGCAATCCTTGGAGATGTAAATAGCAGAGGCTTTTCCATGATTGAAAAAAGAGAAGAGTCCTCACACGAAAGGAGCTGAGTGCTAAGATGAATAAAGAAAACTCATGCTTACCATGCTTACCAGACACATTGAATTAAGAATGCAGAGTGCTAACATTAAAGAGAAGAGGTTTGGGGAGCCTGGGTGGCTCAGTTGGTTAAGCATCCAACTTCAGCTCAGGTCACTATGTCATGGTTTATGAGTTTGAGCCCTGCATTGGGCTCTGTGCTGACAGCTCAGAACCTGGAGTGTGCTTTGGATTCTGTGTCTTCCTCTCTCTCTCTGCCCCTTCCCTACTCACACACTGTCTCTCTATCTCTCAAAAATAAATAAACATTAATAAAAAAAAAAGAAATCAGAAATTTCTGGAGAGGAAATATATTCTCTATAAAGGAGTAACAACTGCATTAACAGTAGATTTTTTACCAATAACAACACAAAAACTCCACTGAAAGAAATATTAAAGGATGTTATTCACTAAGAAGAAAAGTGAACCCAAGGCATGGAATATAAGAAATAATAATAAGACAGAAATTGATAACATTTATCAGTGAGTTTAATTAATTATTGACCATGAGGGCATGCATATTAACCATAACCATACTTTTGGATTTTAAAAAGGGTATAATTCAAGCTCAATACAGCAATAGTAAGATAGGGGGAAAGGAATACCATGTTTAATCTCTATTAGGCCTATGCCATAGTAAAAAGAAAAAAAAAGGATAGAAATAATGAATAACTTTAGCTTTTGTTTAAAAAGTTTATGGTTAGGGTAGCCTGTGTGGTTCAGTTGGTTGAGCATCTGACTCTTGATTTTGGCTCAGGTCATGATCCCAGGGTTGTGGGATCGAGCCCTATGTTGGGCTCTGTGCTGAGCATGGAGCCTGCTTGGGATTCTCTCTCTCTCTCTCTCTCTCTCCCTCTGCCCCTCGCCCCTGTGTGCATGTGCTCTCTTTCTAAGAATACAAAAAATAAAAAAGAATAAGTTTATGGTTATAAATATGTATTTTTTAAAAATTAAAGGGAACCACTGTAATCAATAAATAAATTTGTATCTAAACATTCTAAGTATATGAAAACTATTAATACAGTAGAAGGCAGAAAAGGAGAAGTTTACAAAGCAAAAAAAAATTATGGCAAGGTGAAAACCCAAAATAAGAAGGCAGTTCAAACATACCACAAAAAATATAAAGGGATCACATTTATCTAGTAAAAATGGTTATCAGAGTGGATTTTTTAAAAATCCAGCTGTATTCCTCTTTTAAGAGACATAAGTAAAACAAAACCAAAAGAGAAATTTTGAATAAAAAAGAATAAAAAAGAGGTACCATGTAATAATAATAAAAAGAAACCCAGTACAGTAATATCTTATTGGACAAAATAGATTTTAAGGTAAAGGCTCTATATAATATCAGATGAAATAATCCACCAAGATGTAGCATTCATGATCTATCCGCATCTAACAGCATAACTCTGAAAAATACAAAGCCAAGGCTGAAAGAAATAAAAGGAGGCATCAACAAATCTATAATCATAGTGTAGATTACTGAGATCAAGGAAAATGAAAACTTAGCAAGAATTTAAGAGGTTTGAACAACAAATCTACTAGATATATAGGAAAAAGTCCTTATATTCAACATTAGACCTAAATACATATTTACATAATCTTATCTCCAATTCAAGTCACAAAGGATAGCTCAACAAATGTACAAGGATATTATAGAGACCATATTCTCTGACTATAATGCAATTAAATTTGAAATCAGCAATGAAAAGTAATAAAAACAATAATGACACATGTCTATAAACTAGCAAAGCAACCTACTAAATAACTCATGAGTTAAAAAGGAATTCACAATGGAAATGATAAAATATTTAGAAGTAAATGACAATGAAAGTACCTCACCTGTGGAAGCTGGTCCAAAAAAAAAAAAAAAAATGCTGTTAATGGTATTTTGGGGACAACTGGCAAAATTTGAATAAGGTCTATATATTAGATAATAGCATTATATTAAATTTTCTGATTTTGATAATTATACTGTGGTGTGAGTGTCTTTATTCTTAAGAAATATTCACTGGGGCACCTGGGTGGCTCAGTTGGTAAAGCGTCTGACTTCAGCTCTGGTCATGATCTCACGGTTCGTGGGTTCGAGCCCTGAATCGGGCTCTGTGCTGACAGCTCGGAACCTGGAACCTGCTTTGGATTCAGTGTCTCCCTCTCTCTTTGCCCCTCCCCAGCTCTCACTCTGTCTCTCTCTGTCTCAAGAATAAATAAAACATCAAAAAAAATGTTTAAAGAAATATTCATTAAAATATTTAGGGATAAAGGCATATGAAACATTCTCAAATTGATCAGATGATGATGATGATGGTGATACCTAGAGAGAAATAACAAAAATGGTATACGGGAGTGAAGGGCAAACAATATTCTTTTACACTATTTTTAATAATTTTTTGTGTAAGTTGGAAGCTTGAACTTCAAAATAAAAAGTTTAAAAAAGAAAAAAAAACTAATGCAGTCAGAGTTAAAGTTAAATAGTTAGTAGTTAAACTATTTAAAACTCCAAATAGTTCTGTCTTTTAAGAAGGATAGTGATTTGCCAGAATGAATTTCCCTTCTGAAGATTCTCAGTTTCACTGATTGGATAAAACAAAAACCTGTTATGTGAGAAAACAGCATGTTCTGCAAATGAGCAAAGTAGCCCACAATGTCTGTTGTGTATGGAACAGCATCTCAGGGTTGTTGGCACCATTTGTTAGGAATTGCCTTGGGGATAAACACAGACTAGTGACTGAACAGTGATGTCACACAATTGTTTTAAATAAATGAACCAAAAACGCCATTTGTGCCACATTCCAACTAGGTCATAAAACTTTATTTAAGAAGTTTTGACCCCAGTATTTCTCGAAGCTATTCACAATACTTTGTTTTGACTCCTCTCTCCATGGGTCATGATTCAAAACAGTGCAACCCAATCTCCTTTAAAATGTTGCCTGTGAAATCTGGCTCTTAACTTCAGAAGAGCGCTAAAGTGTCAACACGTGGCTGAGAGATTGCTTCCAGACGCTCAACACTGTGTAGAAAGATCCAATGGTGGAGGATAAAAGCAGGAATATGGTGCAATGCTGTGCGATCACCAAGGAGTAAACGTGAGTGTGGAGGAAGGAGGAGAGAGAAGTGAGAACAGAGAAAAGATGGATGAGCAACGTGTGGTTTTGAGACGAGCTCTAAGGATAGGTTTGGGAAAATCTACCAGCCCCTACACGTCCACAAGGTCACTCAGTTGCCAGGTAAACCTTTTTGGTGAATAAGGAGAAAGTCCTAGACTGAGGGCTTTGGGAAGGTTGCATGGTGGAGAATCATTGCTAGAGATGATAGAGAAGAATACAGATGCCAGATGTGTGATGACACTGTTTTCTCAGTCAGTAGATTACGGTGGGCTTGATGGGCCAGGCCATGCGGATTGTTTGGGGACCTTACGCATTTTTGCAGCAGACTTACTTTGTAGTCCTCCTTTGGGACACCTCTCTCCTTGCCCCATCAGACCCACAGTCTTGGGCCTGCATTATTTCGCAAAGTCATAGTAACTCTTGGGTCAATGGTGCTCACAGCATAATGGCAGCCAGGAGGAGACTAGGAAATTATGCCACTTCTACAAGACAGCGCAGTTTAGGTTTTCAATGAATTCTTTACCTCTTTATTTTATGTCAAAGTCTATCTATTTTAATTAAAATTACTCCAGAAAATAGAGCATGGAACCAACGCTAGAAATGCACATTTTACTTCTAGCAAGTATAGAGGGTCAGGAACTACCTGAAATTTGCAAGCTGTGCCTAAGTATCATCATCTCATGGGAGATGGCTATGCTTCTGAGGGCTCCAGCCCTGGTCTCTCTTTCGCCTGACCAAATTCCTGTCACAGCTGTTTCCCACAGAAAACCTTTCTAGCCTGGATGGGTCAAGCGGAGAATTCCTAATCTACCAGGTAAGTGTGAATACCTTTTTTCTAAACTTTCCTTCCTGACAGCTATTAGCTGTGAAGGGAAAGAGAAGAAAAAATCTGACTATCTGAAAATAAATATTTCATAGGAGCAATCAGTGAAGGTTCTGGTGGAATTTGGGGGCCATAGAAAATAGCGCTGGAAGACAGCAATGTTCAAACTCTCCCTATTACCCCACATTTTATAAAGATGCCTCAAGTGCCAAATCATCACTGACATCATCACCACCACCATCATCATCATCATCATCTTCATTAAGTCCATCTCTACTCCTCCTGCCCATAAAGGGTTTCAATGGATGCTATTTGAAAACCTCCAACTTAAGAAAATGAGGCCCAGAGAAATTGAGAGCCATACTCCACGCATGCCAGCGGTGACAGTATTGGCACACAGCCCCTTTGCCCACAGAAACATTTACTCATTGTCTGGAAGTTACTGCATCATAAAAAAAAAAATAGATGGCAGAAACTCCAGTAATTTCCAGTGTAAGAAAGACACTGTCGGAGTCAGAACACACAAAAATGTGTCTTCAAGCCCTCCAAATATGGGCAGCCAGGCTAAAACTCTTTGCAGCATTTATATTATTAGCAAGCAGCAGACTATGTCTCCAGGAATTTGTATGACATCTCCTCCACCCCAACATGAGGTCCAGGCTATGGAGTCAGTGTAAGAAAGCAAACAAAACAGAGATGCAGGGTATGTGTATTCTTAGGAACTCTTGGATGCGTCCCACAATAGTGCTAGCCTTCTCCACTCTGGCCAGGACTTAAATTAGGCGTGCCATCACATCATTTGGCAAGGATTTTGTTCCTGTTTTTTTTTCCCAGGGAGAATAGGGAGAAAGGATAGGAAACACGACTTCACATAATAGCATGGCTATATTTATGCACTATTTTAAAACTTTGCACAGTTCACCCACATACTGCAAATTAAGTAAGTTTCACAGTAATTCTATGAGAGCGAAAGAGCTGCATTTTCCTTATTCCGCAAACAAGGAAAAGAACGAGAGGGCAGTCATATGGTTCGCCCAAGGCCACTCCATCGGTTGGTGACAGATGGGATGGGATGATCAGTCAGTGACTGAAGGAGGAACACTCCATTTTATTTTCCGGCAGACTCTAGACTGGATTCAGGCTCTGTCCTTCAGTGAACAGGTTGCAGGCTCAAACAGAGGGACTGTTCTAATTTGAGGAAACGGAACAGAGAAGAAATTTCAATGGCGCATGGATCAGAAGGGGGAAAAAGAAACAACCATAGACAGATGACAGGTATCACAGGATTCCCTCTGACCTGTGTGTTCTTCAAAATTGTTTTTTAGATCACTTATATTCAAATATAGACTTACCTTTGGTGAATAAGTAAGTTGTGGCACCACAGACTTGCGTACCCTTTGCTGGTCAAAACTACCCTTCCCCACAAAGAGTTTTAAATCAGTTTAACTGACCCCTGAAATAAGGCTGAAAAAACTTTTTAAATGAAGAGTGAACTTTGAAAGCAAAGATCTCTGGTAATGCCAAAGCAAGTCCCAGGAGTGAGAGGGCTAATTTGGCAGCTGTCAGGACAGATCAGTTCATGGAGTGAGAAATGGGTTGAAGGGAGGAGGCTCTGTCTACAAGGACAAAGCTGGGCATGTAGGTCCAATTTTTCAAGCTGCTTCTCTTCCTGAGGGAGCCACCCATAAACCCCCACATGCCTTGCCACCTCATCTGATAGAAGTAGAATGCTACCTCTGGCACAGAGTCATTTCTAATTTCAATGGCATTACTGGGGCCTGAAACATCCATGGTCAGAAGTCCTGAAATAACATAGGTTTTTCAGCGGCTTGTCTGAGCACTCCTGGAATTCCTTTAAAATGCAGCAGGATGAGTAACTCTGGGCTCATTTCTGCAGAGAGGGCTGGGGAAAGGCCCAGATGCACAATGCCAACAGTGCAAAATTTGTAAAGCAAATCTAGTTAACAAGCTGTTACTTTTCAGACCAAAACCTGTTGAGAATTAAGACGTCTTTCCGGAAACCCAGGGATTATTATTCATTTGCCTGTTTCACCTGTGCCAGTAGCTTCAGGAAATAGCAAGGTGGGACAGCCCACAAGAAAGCTAGCATCAACCACAAAGGATGTTCACGGCTCAGGCAGAACCAAACCTGGTTAAAAAGGCTTTTCAACTCAGGAATCGCTTCCCACTCCAAGAGAGTTTCTGATCATCCCAGAAGGTGATCTTGGGAACTTCAGCACCTTTGAATAAATATGAATACCAAAGAACAAATCCAAATATTCTTGGGAAGACAAGTTATTTCTTTTTCTTTCTCAGGGGCCAGTGTTAAAAGCCCCTGACAACATTCCTGGGGAGCACATGTGCCTCTTGTTCAGGGAACTGGAGCATTGGACCAGGGGACAGGGAACCATTGGATCAGGGAACATTGACCTTGGGCTAATCATTTAATTTGGGATTGGTAATTCATAGTCAAAGCCATGATTACTGTGATCTAACAGAAGTAAGCCTGCCCAGGCATGGGGACCCAAGGGTTATAATTTTAAGGATTTATTCTTTGGGAGTGGAGGCAAAATGATGATGGAAATAGAGCAGCCCAGATTTGAATGCCTTATCCGTGAGTTTTATTAGGGCTCCTATGCCTTTCAACAAGCCTTGAGGGCTTTCTAGTGGGTCTGGAGAGGCATAACCCTTGTTAGCTCACAGGTATAGAGGCAGGACTTGGGTGGTTCATCAGCCCACACAAGGGATACTTGGAAGACATCGAGAAACGATATTTTTGCTCACCGTTGTCTCACCAGAGCAATCTTCTGGAAAACTTAAATTTAATGTTCTTATCCCCTATTCAAAATGGCTTTCCATTATTCTAAAATAAAAGCCAAACTCCTCAATACTGATTACACATCCCCGTGTGATCCAGTCCCTCCCTACCTCTCCAGACCCTTGCTTTCCTCCTTCCCTTTAATCCAGCCTCAAGGACTAGATTTCGTTTCCTCCAATAACCAAGCTCTTTCTATCTAGAGCACTCACTTACCCTTCTTTACGTTTTAATATCTACTTTTCTTTCAGTGTGCAGCTCAAATATCACTTCTTCTGAGAAGCCCTCCTTGAATCTTCCTGTATTAGATCAGATAAAACCTCTCATACTGCTCTTGTAGAACATCCTATTCCTTTCTTTTAGGACCTTTATCACAGTTGATAATTACATACTTACTTGTTTACTTAGTGGATTAATTCCAGACTTTCCCACTAGATGATAAGCAGTATCTACTTGCCATTGTATCTCTAATGCCTACCAAACTGGCACAGAGCAGACACAAGATCCAATGATCTCACTAGGATGAAGGTGATGTGAATGGAAGATGGCAACCTTACTCTAGAAATCCAGAACACTGCTATGATCCACACCTGCAGGCCTTACTGGGCAATGGAGCACCTATGAATAAAACAAATTCATTCTTTTCTGTTGTTTTGGCTGTTGGCAACACTGGGGGAATTTGAGAAGAGCTGAAATCCCAAACTTCTTCGTTGACTTTCTTTAGACATAAACCCAGCTGGAACACATTCTACCACCTGCCCTGTCTCTGGGGGAGCACACAGGGCAAAGTGAGGGAGTCTGTGTGGAGGCACTCTAGCCTGACTGTGGGATCCAATATAGCACATACTTTAAAATATGCTGACATGGAGTTATAGCTCTTCAAAGCACTGGAGGCAAAACCCCTTGTTTTTAAAACAAAGCATTCATACAGAGCCAAGAATGTCCCTGAGTCAACAGTCCTAACCCTTTCTCAGTCTGCGTATGAGGCCCTGGGTCTCAGATGGATGAACCAAGGACCTGCCACTTAGAGACTACTGTCTGCTAACCCCAAGTGACATTGGTCGAGCCTAGACTGTGTATAGTAGGAGCCTGGGAGATAACAGGAGATGAAGAACATAGAAGGCTGCTGATGTAGCTGTGTAGACAGCTAAGAACAGAACAATTAGAGAATAATTCCAAGGTTACACAAAAGTAAAAGTGTGATGGGATGGTACAGACCCTCCTCCTGAGCGAATTTCCTTTGCTTTAAGGATGAGATCCCTACGAATGAGGTCATTCAGGAAGTCTTCTTGGAGGAGGTCAGTTTGAGCTTTAAGGGAAAAAAATGGATTGGCAAAGAGAGCAGAACTGGACCTACAGTAACCATGCTGCCTGGGGCTGAGAGTCTGTGTGAGCGCTGTCATCACATGGGATGCCTCTCCTCAACCATTTGGAGAAAAAGTAAATCCCTTTGTAACATCTAGGCGATGTGGGTGAAGATTTGTCCTGCTTTTCAAGTTAGGATATTATGTAGTCCCAGTGGCTCTCTGATTCTCTCATGAATCCAGGATTCCAGGTAACATTCACTTTGTTTCACCAGCTGAATCAGGCCCCCACTCCCAGAAGAACTGAAAACTATCTTATAACTTGGACTGAGCACTTTTGCTTCCTGTTTGTTATCTTTCCTGTTGTCTGAATCATTCTCCAAGGAAACACTGAAATCCTCCTGAATTTTAATCAGCTGTGTCCACTTAGCTTCTGTTCACCTAGGCAAAGGGGCAAGAATAAAGGCACAAGGCATACCGCAACAGCAATTACTTTCCACGAGGAGTCAGAGATTGGAAGTGAAGCTAAAAGCATCTCTTTTAAGGCAAGCCATTTCCCCCAGGGAGTTTGCAGCTTGGAGCAAAGGCAGGACAATAAAAGATCAAGGATGTCTTTCTAAGACTGCAAACAGAGCAGCTGACACATTCAAGTTGGTCTGCTTTTGACCTCTTTAAATGCCAGGACAGCAGCAAAGTGCCCACATCACATCTGTTATAAGCTGGCCACCCATCTTTTTTATTTTAAACCACAAACTCCGAGTGTTTGTAGAGAACAGGCAGGGAAGGACAGCCTGGGAGATCAGGCCCCTGTTTCAGCTGGTGTCACTCAAGCCTGTCTTCCCCAGAGTAGTTTTCTGTACTTCCGTCTTTCCCCTGTCTGTCCCACTCTGGAAGTCTGTCCCTCTCCCTGCTCTTACCTCTAATGGTTTCGGCACCTTCATTTTCAAATGCTAATGAAAATCGTGCTAGGCTGGGCAAATGAACAACTCCAGGGTAATCTTTCTCCCATTGTCTCTCCTGTAGTTGGTAGTTAGACCTTGGAACTGATTCCAGCAGCACTGAGGTCACAGCTACTGCTAAAGCTAAATCCCAGTTCAACTTTGTTTAGGAGGTGGTCCTTTGTCATTTTCATCTCCAGATAGAACCTCTGGAAACCTCTGTTTTCCCAGAGGTAAAATAATAAAAAAAGAAGTAGCCCAAGGTGAGTGCACACAGTTGGATGAGGTCTCTTGTTGAGGGCAGAAGGTGTCTGTGAGTGCTGGGTCCTCCTTGTGAGCACGGTCATCATGTCCTGCAAACAGAGCTTAGTGAAGTTACATCCACCTGTTGTGGTTTTCCCAAGAGGGAGAAAGAAATGACTGGGACTCTACTAACGACCATTAGCAGCACACTTTGGGTTGGGTCTCTCAAACTTTAACAGGCATACAGATCCTCCTGACTTTAAAATGCAGATCTCCTTTCAGTCTGGTCTCAGACAGAGCCTGCATTTCTACCAGGCACCTTGGTGATGTTGAGGCCACTGATCCCATGCACATTTTGAGTAGCAAGGGGTTGGGTTTTTGTTTACTGCCTTCCTACCCTCAGCTGGACTATGTCATTTTATCAAAACAATATAGTAGGAGTGATACCCAATTATTAGCCTCCTGAATCATCCATTGTTAGAGCTATTTCTTGCAGCTACATTAAAAAAGCCCCTCCCGGTAGTTCCCCATTGCACAAGAAGCCCATTTGTAACAAGACACTTCAGGCAAGCAAGCCACTATGCAAAACATTTTTGGCTCTTTCTGCTGCCTGACAGGTGGCTGCTGGTTGATGTTGGAATAGGAAGTTTTATATGATAGCGTTGACGGTGCTGATTCTGAAGGGGGTGAGGAGTACTTTGCTGTGGCAGCTTTAGCTCCCACTCAATGCCCGCTCCCACCCCCCCAGGCTTATGGGAAAGATGAGGTGGAAGCTGGGAGAGAAGCATCGGGCCATGCTCTGCAGACTGGGGGATATTATTTTTCACTTTCTCTGCTACAGGGCTTCCCACGCCTTTTATAAATATAGGACAATTTCCTTCTTGAGAGTGCCCAAGAGTGGGGGATGGTGAGGAGGATGGTTGAACTGGGAAAGTAGGGAAAAGGTGGTGCTCACATGTATGAAGATTAGAAGGTGGCAGAAAGCTCCAGAGGGCTCATTCCAGGCCAGTCCCATCACTTGCAAGAAGAGGAGTTGGACTAGACTAGAGATATTAAGTCTGGGGGCAGGCGGGGGCGCCTGGGTGGCGCAGTCAGTTAAGCGTCCGACTTCAGCCAGGTCACGATCTCGCGGTCCGTGAGTTCGAGCCCCGCGTCGGGCTCTGGGCTGATGGCTCAGAGCCTGGAGCCTGTTTCCGATTCTGGAGCCTGTTTCCGATTCTGTGTCTCCCTCTCTCTCTGCCCCTCCCCCGTTCATGCTCTGTCTCTCTCTGTCCCAAAAATAAATAAACGTTGAAAAAAAAAAAATAAGTCTGGGGGCAGGGGTTTAAATTAGCAACTCCAGTCCATAGATTTCAACTGATTCTCAGAAGGTCCCTGATTCACAAAAGGTTAATAATCAGCACCAACCAGGATCATTTCCTAGCCCCTCCCAGAATGGATATTTAGAGTGCTAGGCTTCAAGAAATGGCAGACATCAAGCTCAGGTCGTGGGATTCAGAGGGCCAAGACAGCCACTTAGAATCATTTTCTAGCAGAGGGGAAAGGGGCTCAGCTGTCGGCAACCCCATTTTACAGAGGGAAAGCTGAGGTACAGTCAACTCAAGTGACTCTCCTAAACCACGGGGTCAGAAGATAAGTCTGGCTTAGAATCCAGGCCTGGCACAGGGAACACTGGTCTGCACTGGCCGAAAAGCCCCTTCAATCAGGCCGTCGCCTTCAGGCCGTCGCCTGGGAAGGGCAAGACATTTGTGGCCACAGCGCCAGGAGCCCCGCTGGTTATTTCTAGCTTGCTGAATGTCAAAAATCCAGGCCGCTTCTCACAGCAGCCTCCACTTGTCAGACCAAATCAAGGCATCCACGCGTCAAGCAGGCGAATCAGCTGCCTCCAGCACTGGCCTCGCTGGGCCCGCCCAGCGCGGTGCACCTGACCTTGTCCGGATGCAGCCGGCCAGCGAGCCCCGCCCCCGCGCCCAGGGCGACTGCACCCACCTGCAGCCCCCGCGGTTTCTCCGTGTGGAGCCCGCTTGGCAGCCTGCCTTGGCCGACTGTGACCACAACAGACAGCCTCCCACGGCCTTTGACCCTAGAGAGGGATTGGGTAGAACCCTCTGCCTGCTCACTGTTCCGGTTTGGAATTTCCCACCTTCACTTGCTTTTCTTCTCAACACACTTCTCACCCTGCAGCCCAGTTCCTTTTTAGGTCCAAATCAGCAAGCTTGTTTGTGTCTGCAGAATCCTGTTTCACAGCAATTGCAAGGCAACACTAGTCCTGAGTGTCTGCTGTTAGTTTCTTGTCCCAACTTCTCTTCATTGAATATTGGAGCAACTGCTGGCTAGGCTTTGGATACAGCAGACTGACCTTGACCCTCAGGGAGCCCACAATCTTCTGGGGGAAGAGAAGGTGATGTTTTAAGCTGTGATTTGATGGTTGCTATGGAGTTTCCTAGAGGAAATGGGGGTTGGGGGCAAGGACCATTGCAGGCAGAGAGAACACCGCAAGGTGTAAGGCCTGAAAGAAGGCAGAGGGGCCACCCAGGTAAAGAGCAATTAGCATGTGATGAGTTGGGAAAAAGCCAGAAAGGGACTTGTGAGCCAGAGAAAGGAATGTAGACTTTATCCTGACAATTCAGGGCTTTGGAGGGGGGTTTACCATTTGGTTTGGTTTTGGTTTTTTGTTTGTATGGTTTGCCTTGGAGGGTTTTTAACAAAGAAGTGACCAATCAGATTTGATTTATAGGTGGGCCTGGAGGCCCTGTAAGTCCCAATACAGGGTCAGTAGCAGCATTTTCAAGGGCAGGGGCTATGTTCTCCCACTTGGGGCTCAAATTGGGGCTCCTACTTGGGGTGATTTCTTCACCCCTTCCCTGATGCTTTTTTCCTACACCCACCCCCACTGTGACTGGTTTGTTCTTTGGCGTCCTACTGGCCCTTCCTAAACTTTAGTCAAGATACTAGGTTGACAGTATTCCCAATCTACCACCCTGTTTTCAATCATTTATTTACTCATCTCACTTATAAGAAGTTGCTATATGCCAGGTGTTGTGCCAATCACTGGGGGGTGCGGAAGGGAAGACTCACATGTTTCCTGATCTCAAAGAGCTCAGAATTTGTCCAGTAGTTCCTCCACTTGCCCATGCACCAGAATCCTCTGTAAAGTTCTGAAAAATACAGCTGATTGAGGGGCGCCTGGGTGGCGCAGTCGGTTAGGCGTCCGACTTCAGCCAGGTCATGATCTCGCGGTCCATGAGTTCGAGCCCCGTGTCGGGCTCTGGGCTGATGGCTCGGAGCCTGGAGCCTGTTTCCGATTCTGTGTCTCCCTCTCTCTCTGCCCCTCCCCCATTCATGCTCTGTCTCTCTCTGTCCCAAAAATAAATAAACGTTGAAAAAAAAATTAAAAAAAAAAAAGAAAAATACAGCTGATTGAATATCACTGGACTGACTAAATTGGAATCTTTGGGGGTAGGTTCCATGGAGCCATATTATTAAAACTCCCCTCCAGGTAATTCTGCTGAGCAGTTAGAACTACTGATCTTGGGAGGGATTTCTCTGATGGCTGTTTGTCTACATGGTCGATGGGGAGAACAAACCCAGAGTCTGGCTCCTAGTCATAAGATAGTCAGAAATCACTAGAAAGGAAGACAGGGGCAAGCTCAGTCCACTGACCTGTAAGCCTGGGACCTGCTGATATACCTGCAGAGAAGCAGGAGGGGTAGCGGTGGTGGGTAAATGGAAGGGCGGGGTAGAATGTATTTGGATGGTAGGGTGGCTGTGCCTGCCTAGAGTGGACAGCGCCTCTTCCTCAACCTAAATTGTATAAATTGTCCAGTTAGAAAGCAGGAGACCAGCTTTCTGGCTTGTTGACACAAAGACTCCTTTTCAGCACCACCTTGATTGTCATGGTCAAGACCTAGGGATGTTCACACTGGCCAGTTTCAAATGGTGACTGTGATGAGTAACTAACAAATCAGCAAGCATGTTATACACGACCCACAAATCTCTACCAGTTATGTCTGAGTACTGGGGCAAACTAAAGCAAAGGGAGTCTGTTAGCTCACTGTTCCCAGAAGTAGACCCCATAAGTATAACCATCCTCCGGGGGATTCCAGGAAGGTGCTATCCTGTCCAATCATGTCTGGAATCTCACATCCCCAAGGATGGGTCTTCAAGGGGTTTGAAGGATTGGATTTCCAGTTCCACTTTCTGTCTCTTGGCAAAGACTGTTCTGAGAAATTTATCTGTTAAGTATTTATCTGTTGAAAGCTTACTGTTGGCCAGGTACTGTGAAACCTCAGTGAATATACGTACAAGCCACTGGGAAGATAAGACACAATTTTGTGTAAAAGTAAATAAATACAGGACTTAGATATTTCCAGACCAACCTAGAAGAACTGGCTTGTGGTTGACTGGGGTTTTGTATCCTGACCACTTACTTGCCCAGTATGTATTTGAGTGCACTATATTCCAGGTCATTTGCAGACATGTAAGGCATAGTCTTTGCTCTCAAGAAGCTCGCATTCCAATAGGGAACCCAGAATGTATCAGTATGGATATGTAACAAATAGTGTAGGCTGGGACGAGAGAGTGATTCAGTATCTGCTTTAGCATCAATAGGGCTTGTCCTGAAATATCCAACTTTTTTTTTCCATACCCTAGACGTCTTTTGGGAAGACAGCTCTGATCATTTTGGGATTCACCTTATTGGAATTAGTGGTCAGGACATTACAGCCTCTTCTATCACCATTATCAAACTTTGTGGTCTAGCCCCCTTGCTGGATTTCACTTCTCTCTCCATTCCTGTACATCACCTCCATTTCAGGTATACACCCATCTCTTCTACCAGGAACTGAGTCACTTTGGGTGGGAAGGTGCTACAAAGAGAGAGAAGAAAAATGAATGAGTACCTGATCATCTCCAGAAAAGGGGTAAGGTGAGTGCCACTTAACAGTAGAGTCTCCTATATGCCAATTGTGCAAACTGTTCATGGGCGTTTGTTTGCTCTTCTTTTAATCACTTCCCGGAAATACTGGTGATTTAAAATGACAGAAATCAGGACCATCAAGCCTAGAGAAGTGGGTGAAAAGTGATTTCCACCTGGACAAAGTCACTGCGTCCCTGTGCAGAGGCAGGCGCCCTGACCCCAGCCTGAAAGCTGAAGTTGGCTCAAAGGAGGCAGGTAGGAGGCCACTTCGTGTCTCACTGAGAGGAGGCAAGCTGTCTGGCTCCTGCTTAAAAACCTATGTGCGATTTTGTGATTTTTTAGTCCCGACCACAGGTAATTACAGAGGCTTTGCCTGGAGGGGGGTGGGGGGGGTTGCGGAGAAGCTGCCCTCGCCACAGCAATCTTGGTGCATGGCCTCTATCGCATCTGGAGGGAGGTGCAGTCAAGCACTCAGGCCCCCCTCGCTGGTCACGCTCTTGGCTTCTTTGCATTCCTAGCTGGGAGACACCTTTGTTCCCGTCTCCCTGTCTGAGGCTTGAGCAGCGGTCCTCTTCAGGTGCCCATCTCTGCTGAATCCTCCTTAGTGGAGGGAGGAATGGACGTGGGGGAGGAAACCCTGAAGACACTCTCTTCACTGTCTCAGTACCCAGTACTTTTCCACTCGGAGCCCTTCCCCCAGCCTTCTCCTCCAACCTCAGGGTCCATAAAGCTGCCTTTTCCTCAGGGCCTTCCTCATGAGTGAGACAAGCCTCACATCTACACTGATGCAGCTGCCCGACTGGTATGCAGTTCCATGGCAGAAAATGGAAAAGGGGATGGGCACCTTCTCTGATTTTAGACTCTTGCTTGTACTGTCACAGTGAGTGATTAAAGGCTTGTTGCTTTAATTGGCTACTCTGACTCCTGACAGCAAAGCCCTCTCTCCCTCTCTCTGAGCTGAGCTCCTGACAGGAGGGACTCCTCAAGCCCCCTACCCAGTGGGGAGCACACGCTTCAAGCATGGCCCCATTTCTGGTGGAGGCCATGTTCCTATTTCAGTTCTCCACTCCGTTTCTCTGTCTCTCTCACTCATACACAACAGTACCTGAGGACAAAAAGAAACCTAGAGTTGCCACGGGGGGCTGGAAGGGAATCAGTAGGAAAGAGAGGAATAATGAAGCAGGCCCTGGCCAGATCCAGACTCAGAGACCAATTTCTTTCCATCTATGCTGCAGAGGAGGAATCAGAGTTGGCAAGGTGAGTGACTTCGCTCTGGCCACCCAACTAAAGCCCAGGTCCTGATGATTTCCAGGCTGCCTCCTTGATCTTGCAACCTCCTGCTACAGGTTCTGGGCAGGGCTGCGTCTCTGGGTGCCCAGGACTGTGCCCTGCCCTCTGTAGTCTGTCCTCTGAGGAGCCTCAGCCTCACTGGGGAAAGGGAGACTAGAGCAGGGCTCTAAACTTTGAGCAAACTCACCATCAGTCACCTGGAGGGCTGGGTAAAACACAGACCGCCAGCCCCACTCCCCGAGCGTCTGATTCAGTAGGTGTGGGGTAGGGTCTGAGAATTTGCGTTTCTAACAAGTGTCCAGGTGTGGCTGATGAGAACCGCTGAGCTAGACTACGAACAGCCAAAAAGCAACAGAGAAAGAAAGAATGGAAACTAAGCAAAGGAAGGAAGAAGGGAAGGGGTAAGGGTGACATCGTATCAGGGCAAGAAATCAACCTGAAGGGCTGGGCCCTGGGAGGTTTTCCTCTTCCTCAACCACCCTGATCTCAGGCTTACCCAGAAGTTTTCACAGTTTCCTTTAAACCCCTCCCCCACCCTCTGCGCTCTGGCCCACAGGTGAGGGCAAAAGCCCCACTTAAATGAGAAGCCTTAGAGCCTGCGCTTAAAAAGCCCTGAGGTGGCTTCTCTTCCAACACCGTTCATCCTCGCTTCCTTGTTGCGATGCTGCAGGCTGCTCAACTGCCAGCTACCCATGAGCCTCAGTTCCTGAGGATAGAGTCCTGGAGGGTGGTTGTAGCTAACTTCCCCATCTTTCTCTGGCTGCCCCCGTGCACTCACAGGAGCCCTGGAAAGCCCAGAGAAAGGTAAAGCAGGGGGGGCACATTACGATAGGATGGGTGGAGGAATCAAAAACCACAGCTCACGTTGACTCAGCTCATGTTTCAAGTTCTCCTGAATCATCAGTGAACGCGGACTTCAGGTCTGAATGTGGGTCATAAATGTGTTTGAATGTAACAGGATAGAGTGAGACAGATACACAGGAGAAAAAAACCAAAACTTTCAAGTGGGTGTGAAAAAAAACGACCCACCTCTCCAAATCTGTTAGCTGTTTGATTAGCTCCCGTTGGCTGTGGGAAAACCAAGGCACAAGTGTTATGTCCGGGGGCCTAAAGCTGTTCCAGTGACAGCAGGAGGAGGGCTAGAGAGTAGTCGACGCAAAGGCAGAGAGTAGGAACCCTCCGCCCAGAGAAGAGGCACTGGGGGACCCTGGACGGGGTGAGGCCAGCTGGAGGCCCCCCTCCGGCTGCCTAGTGACCCACAGAGCACCAACTGACAAGCAGCTGCTGTGAGCTTCTCTGCCCCAGGCTGGCTCTGCAGGTAAGAGGCTGTTCTCATGTTGAGGAAAATACAAGCCTTGCCACTCAGAACGTAGAGACTTCTGCCTACTTTCATTGTTGCTATGAACTCCAGAAAAAAAAAAAAAAATCGAAACAGTGAACAGATCTTCGGTTTCAAAAGACTGAAAATATTTCCAAAAGACCTGGGGCTCTGAGGTCTCTCCTCTGCCTGTTTCTCCAGCCCCAGGGGTGGGGAGCTACCATGCAGCACCCCCCCCCCCTTAGTCCCTTCAGAAAAGCCTGTGTGTGGCTAGGGGGTGTTTCTCCCCACTGGAGAGGAGGCGGGTGATGCCTTGGACGTGCTTCCTTAAAGCCACAGGGAAAGAGTTTTCTGATTCACCACCAGCTGCTTCCTGGAATTGCAGCGCAGGGCTGGCAAATGAATGGTGTTTTTCCAAGGTGATCCAGAGCTGTTACAACATTCCTGTTCAATACCCATCAGACCTTCCTGTAAGTCAAACCAGAAAGTTACCCAAACCATGCATTCCTGAGCAGTCAAGCACACGAGATTCCAGACACACTGTTTCCAACATGCCTCCATATCCCTCTGGAGACTTGAGGTCCAGTCACCCCCACGACCTCTGGACTTCCCTAGTGGGGCCATGCATTTGTCTGGCTGACATTGGAGTCATGTGGAAGCCTATGTACGGCTCCCAGTCATCCGGGAAGTGCAGGACTGTCCTGATTCCCCTAATAGGACTGTCAGCTGAGAAAGGAGTGGAGCCTTGAGCTTGCTTTGTTCTGCATTTCACAAAGACCCTTTCTCTTGACCTGCCCAGCTCTCCAGCTGGTCTGAATAGAAAACTATCTGGTCCCACACTGAATCAGTATTGGCTTTTTGTCAGAAATAAGGCACTGGTTTGGGAGTGCCCCTGATTGACCCTTGGTCTGCGGGCGCTTGCTCTCTCTCTCTGTCTGTCTCTCTCTCTCTCTCTCTCTCACATAAAGGAGGCATGAAGGAGAATCCAAGTCTCTCTGCTGCTTTTGAGTGTAGAGGCTTTCACTTGGGATGTACAGAGAGGGGAGAGGAGAAATTCTGGACTTGTTCTGCCTCTGAGACCACACTGCAGTGGGAAACATGAAAAAATAAACCTACTTGGTTCTACTTTCCTTATCCCTTCCCCAATAAATGGAAAGCTACTCAGAGTGGATGTGTCTGGGGAATAAAACAGATGGAACTGAGGACTGGGGCCTGCTCTTAACAGTGACTGAACTCCAAGCCTCCTCTAGGATGAACTGGAATAAGGCCTCCCCCACGTTCCCCCTCCCCCTTGACTGATGGCTTATGGAACCTTTAGTTGGGAAATGCTGACCAAGCTGAAGGCCCCTGCTTTTAAACCCAATTCCTCAGTTACGGCAACTATAACTATAATTTGCACGGAGAGTTAAGAGTTTACAAGGTATCCTATTTTTATCCTCGTCACAGTCTTCTGAAGTAGGTATTATTATTGCTGTTGAATCAGTAAAGACAGCCAGGTTTGGGAGGGTTGGCCCAGGGTGAATGCGGAGTCAAGTTTTACATCCATGTCTCCTGACTCCATATTCTTCAGAAGCATGGCATGATTGGCTGGGAAATCGTATTTTCTAGGGTAAGGTGAGCCAGCTAAAGCAGAGTTGGAGGATTGTGATTGGTGTTTGGCTTCTTTGACAGGTGTTTCCTGTTGAGTGCAGGCTGACTTCCATCTGTGACATGGGCCGGACCACTGGGGCAGCATCTGTTCTGTGGGTCCCGGTATACGCATTAGCTTTCTCAAGGCACTAACATTTTGAGAAGATACAGATTAAATGGAGAAGTCTGCTGAGCCTGTGGCTTTGTGGCAGTGTTGGTCTGCAATAGGCACATGTGATATTGTGATTTACAATATATATTTGGTTTGTGATCCATTCCTGGCACAGAGCTCCTAAAACATTTGGAATTTCCTGTGATAGCAATGAAAGTGTCTTTTGTGATGTTAATGGGGTGATTTTTTATTTTTTTTTTGAAGACCTCTAAGGACAGGACTGCTTGCCAGTGGAACCAACTACCTAACTAGAGAGTTAGAATGTCCAGTCTCACTCCTCCCCCATCCCTCCTATCCTCCCTCCAGTGAGAGGAGAGGGGCTGGAGATTGAGTTCAGTCATCAATGACCAATGATGTAATCAATCATGCCTACTTACTAAGGCCTCCATTACAAACCCAATGAGCTTCTGAGTTGGTGAATACTTGGAGATCTGGTGAAAGTAATGCACTCTGAGACACATGGAAGCTCTATACCTTTCCCAACACCTTGCCCTATGTATATGTCTCTTCTATCTGGCTGTTCTTGAATTAGATCTTTTTTATTTTTTGAGAGAGAGCATGCATGCATGCATGGGAAGGGGAGGAGCAGGAGAGACAGAAAATCTGTCCCCTTGCTCAGTGGGGAGCCAGCATGGGGCTCTATCCCATGATCATGAGGTCACGACCCAAGCTAAAATCAAGAGCCCGATGCTTAACCAACTGAGCCACCCAAGCACCACATATCCTTTTATAATAAACCAATAATCTAGTACGTAAAAGCTTCTCTGAGTTGTGTGAGCTGTTTTAGCAAATTAATTAAAACCAAGGAGCAGGTAGTGGGGACTTCCACCCCATAGCTTATTGGTCAGAAGCACAGGTGATAATCTGGACTTGCAAGTGGCATGGGTGGGGCAGTCTTGGCCTTAACCTGTGGGAGCTGACTTGACCTCCACATAGATAGTGGCATAATTGACTTGCTTTGTAAGACCCTCAGCTGGACTTGCTGGGAATTACCCCCCTCATCCAAATTCCTGACCAGAATCTTAGTGGTTCTTACAGGGCTCATGCCAGTGCAGTAGCTCAGGAAGAGCACAACAAACAGGGAAGCATGTCTTATGTTCTCTGTGTATCTGTATAAGTTGCAAAAGCTTTTTATTTCCCCTAAGGAATATTTCTTTTTGAGGAGTGTTAATTCAAAATGTTATTGTCTATTAATAATTTTACTATTTTTTTGAGGTATGCTTGACATGACCTCTATTGGTTTCAGGTACACAAAATCATTTGGTGTAGTGTATGTTGTGAGATGATTAGCACAATTAGTTAATATCCATCACATAGCCTTAACTTTTGTTTTTTTCCTGTGATAAGAAATTGTAAGATTTATGCTCTTGGCAACTTTCAAATGTACAATACAGAATGGTTAACTATAGTCACATGCTGTACATTACATCCCCAGGACCTGTTTATCTGATCACTGGAAGTTTCACCCTTTTCACCATACTGCCTGCCTCTGGCAACCACTAACCTGCTCTCTGTATCTTTGAGTTTGGCTTTTGTTGTTGTTTTAGATTCCACGTATAAGTGAGATCATACAGTGTCTTTCTCTTTCTGACTTATTCCACTTAATACCCTAAGGTACATCCATGTTGCTGCAAATGGCAAGATTTTACTACTTTTTTATGGCTGAATGATACTCTATTTTGTGTGTGTGTTTGCCTCTCTTATCCATCCACCTGTTGATGGACATTTTGGTTGTTTCATGTCTTGACTGTTGGGAATAATGCCACAGTGAATTAACATGGGGTATATGTATCTCTTCAAAATAGTAACTTTGTTTCCTTCACGAAAATGCCCAAAAGTAGAACTGTTGGATCATATGGTAGTACTATTTTTAATATGAGGAACCTCTATATATTTTTTTTCATAGTGGCTACATCAGTTCACATTCTCGCCAACAGGGCACAGGGTTTCCTTTTCTCTACATCCTTGCCAACACTTGTTTCTTGTCTTTTTTTTTTTTTTTAATGTTTATTTATTTTTGAGAGTGAGAGAGAGAAAGGGAAACACAGAATCCAAAACAGGCTCCAGGCTCTGAGCTGTCAGCACAGAGCCTCACACAGGGCTCAAACCCATGAACCACGAGATCACGACCCGAGCCAAACTGGGACACTTAACTGACTTAGCCACCCAGGTGCCACTTGTCGTTTTGATAATAGTCATACTAGCATGTGTGATGTGATCTCCTGTGGCTTTGATTTGTACTTCCCTGAAATTTGTGATACTGAGCACCTCTTTATGGATCTGCTGGCCATTTTGTATATTTTCTTTGGAAAAATGTGTATTCAGATCCTCCGCCCATTGAAAAAAATCAGGTTGTGGAGCGCCTGGGTGGCTCAGTCAGACTCCGGCTCAGGTCATGATTTCACAGTTAGTGAGTTCAAGTCCATATGCGGCTCACCACTGTCAGTGCGGATGGAGCCTGCTTCGGATCCTCTGTTTCCCCCTCTCTCTTTCTCTGCCCCTCCCCTGCTTGCACTCTCTATCAAAAATAAAATAAAACATTTTTTAAAAAATCAAGTTTTTTTTTGTTTTTGTTTTTTGCTATCAAGTTGTATGAGTTCTTTATGTATTTTGGATATTACCCCCTCATCAGATGACATGCAAATATTTTCTTCTGTTTTGTAGGTTGCCTTTTCATTTTGTTAATGGTTTCTTTTTAGTATAGAGAACCTTTCAGTCTGATGGAGTCCCACTTGTTTATTTTCACATTTGTTTCCTTTGCTTTGGGGTGTCAAATCCAAAACAATCATTGCAAATACTGATGGCAATGACCTTACCCCTATCTCCCCCCCCCCCGCCTTTTTTTAAGGAGTTCTAAGGTTTTTAGGTCTTACATTCTGTTTTTAACCCATTTTGAGTTGGTGTGTGTATGTATGTGTAGTATAAGACGGTGACCCAGTTTCATTCTTTTGCTGTGGCTGTCCAATTTTCCTAACCCCATTTAGTAAAGCGATTATCCTTTTCCTACTGTATTTGCTTGGCTCCTTTGTCATAAGTTGAACATATATGGTGATTCCCATTTATAGGCTCTCCATTTTACTCCATTGATCTATCTTTTTATGCTACTACTTTACTATTTTGATTAGTATAGCTTTTTCTTTTAAAAAGAAAGTTTTTGTCAAAGTTTTTGTGAAAGTTATTGTCAAATTGGTTTCCATACAACACCTAGGGCTCATCCCACCAGGTGCCCTCCTCAATGCCCATCACCCACTTTCCCTTCCCTCCCACCCCCCATCAACCCTCAGTTTATTCTCAGTCTTTATGAGTCTCTTACGGTTTGCCTCCCTCCCTTACTTTTTTTTTTCCTTCCCCTCCCCCATGGTCTTCTGTCAAGTTTCTCAGGATCCACATAAGAGTGAAAACATATGGTATCTGTCTTTCTTTGTATTACTTATTTCACTTAGCATAACACTCTCCAGTTCTACCCATGTTGCTACAAAAGACCATATTTCATTCTTATTGCCAAGTAGTATTCCATTGTGTATATAAACCACAACTTCTTTATCCATTCATCAGTTGATGGACATTTAGGGTCTTTCCATAATTTGGCTGTTGAAAGTGTTGCTATAAACATTGGGGTTCAAGTGCCCCTGTGCATCAGCACTCCTGTATCCCTTGGGTAAATTCCTAGCAGTGCTATTGCTGGGTCATAGGGTAGATCTATTTTTAATTTTTTGAGGAACCTCCACACTGTTTTCCAGAGTGGCTGTGCCAGTTTGCATTCCCACCAACAGTGCAAGAGGGTTCCCGTTTCTCCACATCCTTGCCAGCATCTATAGTCTCCTGATTTGTTCATTTTAGCCACTCTGAGTGGTGTGAGGTGATATCTGAGTGTGGTTTTGATTTGTATTTCCCTGATGAGGAGTGATGTTGAGCATCTTTTCATGTGCCTATTGGCCATCTGGATGTCTTCTTTAGAGAAGTGTTTATTGGTGTCTCCTGCCCATTTCTTCACTGGATTATTTATTTTTCATGTGTTGAGTTTGGTGAGCTCTTTATAGATTTTGGATACTAGCCCTTTATCTGATATGTCATTTGAAAATATATTTTCCCATTCCATCGGTTGCCTTTTAGTTTTGTTGATTGTTTCCTTTGCTGTGCAGAAGATCTTTATCTTCCTGAGGTCCCAATAGTTCATTTTTGCTTTTAATTCCCTTGCCTTTGGAGATGCGTTGAGTAAGAAATTGCTGCGGTTGAGGTCAGAGTTTTCTCCTGCTTTCTCCTCTAGGGTTTTGATGGTTTCCTGTCTCACATTCAGGTCCTTTATCCATTTTGAGTTTATTTTTGTGAGTGGTGTAAGAAAGTGTTCTAGTTTCATTCTTTTGCATGTTGCTGTCCAGTTCTCCCAGCACCATTTGTTAAAGAGACTGTCTTTTTTCCATTGGATATTCTTTCCTGCTTTGTTAAAGATTAATTCGCCATACTTTTGTGAGTCCAATTCTGGAGTCTATTCTATTCCATTGGTCTATGTGTCTGTTTGTGTGCCAATACCATGCTGTCTCGATGATTACAGCTTTGTAGTAGAGGCTAAAGTCTGGGATTGTGATGCCTCCCGCTTTGGTCTTCTTCAAAATTACTTTGGCTACTCGGGGTCTTTTGTGGTTCCATACAAATTTTAGGATTGCTTGTTCTAGTTTGAGAAGAATGCTGGCGCAATTTTGATTGGGATTGCATTGAATATGTAGATTGCTTTGGATAGTATTGACATTTTAACAGTATTTATGCTTCCAATCCATGAGCACGGAATGTTTTTCCATTTCTTTGTATCTTCTTCAGTTTCCTTCACAAGCTTTCTATAGTTTTCAGCATACAGATCTTTTACATCTTTGGTTAGGTTTATTCCTAGCTATTTTGATTCTTGGTGCAGTTGTGAATGGGATCAGTTTGTCTTTCTGTTGCTTCATTATTAGTGTATAAGAATGCAACTGATTTCTGTACATTGATTTTGTATCCTGCGACTTTGAATTCATGTATCAGTTCTAGCAGACTTTTGGTGGAGTCTGTCGTGTTTTCCACATATAATGTCATCTGCAAACAGTGAAAGTTTAACTTCATCTTTGCCAATTTTGATGTCTTTGATTTCCTTTTGTTTGATTGCTGATGCTAGAACTTCCAACACTATGTTAAACAACAGAGGTAAGAGTGGACATCCCTGTCATGTTCTTGATCTCGGGGGAAAGCTCTCAGTTTTTCTCCATTGAGGATGATATTAGCTGTGGGCTTTTCATAAATGGCTTTTATGATCTTTAAGTATGTTCCTTCTATCCTGACTTTCTCGAGGGTTTTTATTAAGAAAGGATGCGGAATTTTGTCAAATGCTTTTTCTGCATCAATTGACAGGATCATATGGTTCTTATCTTTTCTTTTATTAATGTGATGTATCACACTGATTGATTTGCGAATATGGAACCAGCCCTGCAGCCCAGGAATGAATCCCACTTGATCATCTATTTGCCATCTACAGGAGACTGCTTTTAGACCTGAGGACACCTTCAGATTGAAAGTGAGGGGATGGAGAACTATCTATCATGCTACTGGAAGTCAAAAGAAAGCTGGAGTAACCATACTTATATTAGACAATCTAGACTTTAAATTAAAGGCTGTAACAAGAGATGAAGAAGGGCATTATATAATTATAGGGTCTATCCATCAGGAAGACCTAACAACTATAAATGTCTATGTGCTGAATATGGGAGCCCCCAAATATATAAAACAATTACTCACAAACATAAGCAACCTTATTGATAAGAATGTGATAATTGCAGGGGACTTTAATACCCCACTTACAACAATGGATAGATCATCTAGACACAGAATAAATAAACAAGGGCCCTGAATGATACATTGGATCAGATGGACTTGACAGATATATTTAGAACTCTGCATCCCAAAGCAACAGAATATACTTTCTTCTCAAGTGCGCATGGAACATTCTCCAAGATAGATCACATACTGGGTCACAAAACAGCCCTTCATAAGTATAAAAGAATTGAGATCATACCATGTACACTTTCAGATCACAATGCTATGAAACTTGAAATCAACCACAGGAAAAAGTCTGGAAAACTTCCAAAAGCATGGAGGTTACAGAACACCTTACTAAAGAATGAATGGGTCAACTAGGCAATTAGAGAAGGAATTAAAAAATATATGGAAACAAATGAAAATGAAAATACAACAATCCAAATGCTTTGGGGTGCAGCAAACCCTTTGGGATGTCGTAAGAGGAAAATACATTGCAATCCAGGCCTATCTCAAGAAACAAGGAAAATCCCAAATACAAATCTAACAGCACACCTAAAGGAAATAGAAGCAGAACAGCAAAGACACTCCAAACCCAGCAGAGGAGAAATACTAAAGATCAGAGCAGAAATAATATAGAATCTAAAAAACTGTAGAGCAGATCAATGAAACCAAGAGTTGGTTTTTTGAAAAAATAAACAAAATTGAGAAACCTCTAGCCAGGCTTCTCAAAAAGAAAAGGGAAATGACCCAAATAGATCATGAATTAGAATGGAATTATTACAACCAGTCCCTCAAATACAAGCAATTATCAGGGAATGCTATGAAAAATTTTATGCCAACACACTGGACAATCTGGAAGAAATGGACAAATGCCTAAACTCCCAGACACTTCAAAACTCAAACAGGAAGAAATAGAAAATTTGAACAGACCCATACATAACCAGTGAAGAAATTGAATCAGTTATCAAAAATTCCCCAACAAATAAGAGTCCAGGACCAGATGACTTCTCTGGGGAATTCTACCAGACGTTTAAAGCAGAGATAATACCTATCCTTCTCAAGCTGTTCCAAAAAGTAGAAAGGGAAGGAAAACTTTCAGACTGATTCTATGAAGCCAGCATTACTTTAATTCCCAAACCAGACAGAGACCAAGCAAAAAATAAGAGAACTATAAGCCAATATCCCTGATGAATATGGATGCAAAAATTCTCAACAAGATACTAGCAAATCGAATTCAACAACATATATCTTTTTAATATAGTTTAAAGTCAGCGACCATGATGCCTCCAGCTTTGTTGTTCTTTATTGAGATTGGTTTGGCTATTTGAGGTCTTGTTTGGTTCCATACAAATTTTAGGATTATTCTATATCTGTGAAAAAGCCATTGGAAGTTTGACAGGGACTGCATTCAATCTGTAGATTGTTTTGGGTAGTGTGGACATTTTAACAGTACTCTTCAAATCCATGAACATGGAATATCTTTCCATTTATTCTTCTTCATTTTCTTTCATCAATGTCCATAGCTTTCAATGCATGGGTCTTTGATCTTCATGGTTAAGTTTATTCCTAGGTACTTTTTTTTGTTTTTGGTGCATTTGATGGCAGGGGGTGGGGGAAGTTTTCTTTTTCAGATCCCTTATTGTTAGTGTACAGAAACACAACTAATCTTTGTTGATTTTTGTATCCTACATCTTCACTGAACCTGATTATTCTAACAGTTTTTTGGTGGAGTGTTTAGGGTTTTTCTATATATAATATGTCATCTGTAATAGAAATAATAATTTTACTTTTTCCTTTCTGATTTGTATGTTTTTTTATTTCTTTGTCTTGCCTAATTGCTATAATTAAGACAACCAGTGCTGTGTTGGATAGGAATGGCAAGAGTTTTGTTCCTGATATTAAGAGGAAAAGCTTTCAGTTTTTCACTTTTTAGTATGCAGTTAGCTGTGGAATTGTCATATATGTGGTCTTTATTATGTTGAGGTACATTCTCTCTATACCCAATTTGTTGAAGGTTTTTATAATGAAAGGAGGATGAATTTTGTCAAATGCTTTTTCTGCATCTATTCAGATGATCATATATGACTTATATTCATTTTTAATGAGGTGTATCAAATTGATGTTGTAGATGTTGAACCATTTTTGCATTCCTGGAATAAATCACACTTGATCATGGTGTATGATCCTTTTAATGTATTGTTGACTTCAGTTTGCTTATATTTTGTTGGAGACTTTTGCACCTGTGTTCATCAGGAATATTGGCCTGCAATTTTCTTTTCTTAAAGTGACCTTCTCTGGTTTTGGTATCAGGGTAATGCTGGACTCATAAAATGAATTTGGAAGTGTTTTTTTCCTATTCTAGTTTTGGAAGAGTTTGAGAAAGATTGGTACTAATTCTTTAAATGTTTGATAGAATTCACCAGTGAAGCCATCTACCCTTACACTATTGTTTGAGAACTCTTAAATTCTTGGTTTGGGGTGCCTGGGTGGCTCGATCAGTTGAGCATCCGCCTTTGGGTCAGGTCATGATCTCACAGTTCATGAGTTCGAGCCCCGCATCAGGCTCTATGTTGACAGCTCAGAGCCTGGGGCTGGCTTTGGATTCTGTGTCTCCCTCTCTCTCTGTCCTCTCCCCACCCACACTCTGTCTATCTCTCAAAATAAATATTAAATTTATTGATTCACCCCCTTACTAGTAATCTCTTGGTTTAAGATTTTCTGTTTCTTCATGATTCAGTCTTGGTAGGTTGTATCTTCCTAGGTATTTATCTATTCTAGGTTGTCCAATATATTGGTGTATACAGGCATACTTCAGAGATCTTGTGGTCCAGACCACTGCAATAAAGAGAGTACTGCAATAGAGTCAAATGAATTTTTTTGTTTCTCAATGCACATAAAAGTTTACACTACACTATAGCCTATTAAGTGTGCAATAATATGTCTAGAAATGCATATACTTTAAAATAATGCTTAAAAAATGCTAACCATTATCTGAGCTTTCCACAAATTGTCATCTTTTTGCTGGTGGAAGTTCTTGCTTTGATGTTAGCGGTTCCTGACTGATAGTGTGGTGATTCCTGAAGGATGGGATGGCTGTGGGAAGATCTTAAAATAAGTCAACAATGAAGTTTGCTGCACTCACTCTCTGCCTTTCACAAATGATTGCTCTGTAGCATGTAATACTGATTGAAAGCATTTTATCCACAGTAGAACTTCTTTCAAAAATGGAGTCAATCCTTTCAAACCCCACCAATGCTTTATCAACAAAATCTACGCAATATTCTAAATCCTTTGTTGTTGTTTCAACAAACTTCACAACATCTTCACCGGGAGTAGATTCCACCTCAAGAAACTACTATCTTTGTTTATCTATAAGAAGCAATTCCTCGTCCTTTCAAGTTTGATTTTGTAGAAATTCAGGCTCTACTTTAGGCTCTACTTCTAATTCCAGATCTCTTGCTATTTCCCTCACATCTGCAGTTACTGCCTCCACTGAAGTCTTGAACCCCTCAAAGTCCTTCCTGAGACTTGGACTCAACATCTTCCAAACTCCTGTTAATGTTGATATTTTTTGACCCCTTCCCATGAATCACAAATGTTCTTCATGGTATCTAGAATGGTGAATTCTTTCCAAAAGGCTTCCAAGTTACTTTGCCCAGATCTATTATAGGAATCCCTACCTATGGTACCTATGAAATACATTTCTTAAACAATAGTTCAATTTCAAAATTACTTCTTGATCCATGAGCTGCAGGATGGATTTTGTGTTAGCAGATATGAACAATAACCTTAATTGCACTACTCTTGGGTGAGTAGTCAGTAAATGGTAATATTTTGAAAGGAATCTTAACAGCAGGTCTCAAAGTGGGTACAAAATGTTCAGTAAACCACATTGTAAACAGATGTTTGTAATATAGACTTAGCTCTTCTATTTATAGAGTACAGGCACAGTAGATTTAACATAATTCTTAAGAGTCTCTAAGATTTTCAGAAGAGTCAATGAGCATTGGTTCAACTTAGTTACCAGATATATTGGCTCCTAACAAAAGAGCCAGCCTGTCCTTTTGAAGCTTTGAAGTCAGGCATTTGCTTCTCCTTAATTTTATTTATTGAAGTATACTTGACACACAATGTTACATTAGTTTCAGGTGTAAACATAGTGATTTGTGTAGCTACTATCTGTCACCATACTGCCCTATTACAATACCATTGACTATATTCTCTATGCTGTACCTTTTATCCCCATGTCTGGAACGAGTTTCTTTGTATTTCAGGTGCCCTTTTATTTTTTTAATTTAAATACTTTTTATTTGAGTATTTGAGTAAAGTTGATACGATGTTACATTATTTTCAGATGTGCAACATAATGATTTGACAAGTTTATACATTATTCTATGCTTACCACAAGTGTAGCTATCATCTCTTACCATATAACACTATTACAGTATCATCGATTATATTCCCTGTGCTGTGCTTTTTATCTCCATGACCTTCATTCCATAACTAGAAGTCTATCTCTTACTTCCCTTCACCAATTTTGCCCATCTGAACACCCCCTTCCGCTCTAGCAAGCATCAGTTTGTTCTCCGTATTATAGGTCTGATTCTGTTTTGTTTTTTCATTTTTGTTTTTGTTTTGTTTTAGATTCCACATATAAGTGAAAGTATATGGTATTTGTGTTTCTCAGTCTATTTTATTTAGAATAATACCCTCTAGGTCTCCAGTTGTCTCAAATGGCAAGATCTCTTTTTTATGGCCAATGTTCCATTGTGTGGAATCTATCAATGGACATTTAGGTTGCTTCCATATCTTGGCTATTGTAAATAATGCTACTATAAACATATAGGTGCATATATCTTTTCAAATTAGTGCTTTTGTTTTCTTTGGGTAAAAATCTAGTGTACCACCATTACCATTACTGGATCATAGGGTTAATTCTATTTTTAACTTTTTGAGGAACTTCCATACTGTTTTCCACAGTGGCTGCACCAGCTTGCATTCCCACCAACAGTGCAAGAGGGTTCCCTTTTCTCCACTTCCTCACCAACACCTGTTGTTTCATCTCTTGATTTTAGCCATCTGACAGGTGTGAGGTGATAATGTGGTTTTGGCCTGCATTTCCCTGATGATGAATGATGTTGAGCAGATGTCTTTTCATGTGTCTTTTGACCATCTTATGTCTGTTTGGGCAAAATGTCTCTTCAGGTCCTCTGCCCATTTTTTTTCATGTTTATTTATTTGAAAGAGAGGGAGAGCAAGGGCATGGGTGGGGGGAGAGGCAGAGAGAGAGAGACAGAGAGAGAGGAGAGAAAGAATCCCAAGCAGGCTCTGCACTGTCAGCACAGAGCCCCACGCTGGGGCTCAGTCTCACAATAGTGAGATCATGACCTCAGCTGATACCAAGAGTCCTACTTAACCGCTTGAACTGCTTAACTGGATTGAGCCACCTAGGCACCCTGTCCTCTGCCCATTTTTAAATCAGATTGTTTGTTTTTTTGCTATCGAGTTGTAGAAGTTCTTTATATACTTTAGATTTTAATCCCTTTTTGGAGAAATCATTTGTAAATATCTTCTCCAATTCAGTAGGTTGCCTTTTTGTTTTGTTGATTTTAGTTGCCCTTTTAAACCACAGCTTTTTCCTGTGCCCCAGGGCAGATGAATCTGCTCTTGGTCCTCAGTATTCTCCCTTCCCACTACAGTTGACAGCATCCAGGGTGGGGATTCACTTTGCTAATGTGTCTCTGTCTCATCATTCTCTATGTGGTCTTTCTATCTTTCCTTGTTCAGAAGCCGTTCAGTCTGCCCTCAATTTTCTGTCAGGAGGAACTGCTCTCAATAGGTGTTGATTTGGTATGTTTATGGAGGAGGTGAGTTCAGGGTCTTCCTGTGTCACTGTTTTGGACCAGAAGTCTCCTGACTTCTCTTCAACTATAAGAGTTCTACATCATGCCTTCTTCCAAAAGAAGGCTGTTTCATCTACATTCAAAATCTGTTGAATGTAGCCACCTTCATTATCTAAGTTAGGTCATCTTGGCAATTTGCTACAGCTTTTTCATCAGCGCTTGCTTCTTCATTTTGCGCTTTGATATTATGGAGCTGTCTTCCTAAACTTCATAAAGCTCTTCTAGCTTCAAACTTCTCTTCTGCAGCTTCCTTATCTCTCTCCGCCTTCTCAGAACTCAAGAGAGTAATAGGCTTTGCTCTGGATTAGGCTTTAACTTAAGGGAATGTTGTGGCTGGTTTGATCCTCTACCCAGACCCCTAAAATTTTCTTCCTATCAGCGATAAGACTGTTTTGTTTTCTTATCATTCATGTGTTCACTGAACTAACACTTGTCATTTCCTTCAATAATTTACCTTTGCATTCACGGCTTGGCTGTTAGGCTGAAAGCTAGGCCTTTTATACCAGTCTTGGCTTTCCATATGCCTTCTTCACTAAGCTTAATAATTTCCAGCTTTTGATTTAAAATGAGGGAGGTGTGGCACTTTCTTTGACTTGAACACTTGGAGGATGCTGTAGGGCTCTTAAGTGGCCTGGTTTCAATATCGCTGTGTCTCAGGGAATAGGGAGGCGGGAGAAGAGGGACCGAGTTGGGGAAACGGCTGGTTGGTGGAGCAGTGAGAACACATACATTGTTTGCCATCTTACATGAACATGGTTTGTGGGGCCCCAAAACCATTAGTAACATCAAAGATCACAGATCACCATAACAAATGAAATATTTCAAACTTCTTCACTCATGTTACAAGAATTACCAAAATGTGACACAGAGACCTAAAGTGAGCTAATGTTAGGAAAAATGGTGCCAATGGACTGGCTCCATGAAGGGTTGCCATAAACCTTCAATTTGTAAGAATAGAACATCTGTGAATCTCAAAGTGAAGTGCAACAAAATGAGCTATGCCTGTAATTGTTCATAATAGTCCCTTAGGATCTTTTGTATTTCTTTGGTATTGATTATAATGTCTCCTCTTATTTTATTTGAACCCCCCTCTTTTTTTTTTTTTTTTTTGAGTCTAAAGTTTTGTCCATTTTTTCTCTCTCAAAAAAAAAAAAAAAAACCTCTTAGTTTCCTTAGTATTTCCTGTTGTCTTTTTAGTCTCTATTCATTTATTTCCAGCCTACTCTTTATTTCCTTTCTTTCTAACTTTGGGCTTCATTTGTTCTTGTCCTAGTTCCTTCAGGTATAAATTTAGATTGTAGCAGCTCTTTTTTGTTTCTTAATGTAGGGGTTTAGGACTTAGAAATTCCCTCTTAGAGGCATGCCTGGGTGGCTCAGTTGGTTAAGTGTCCGACTCTTGATATTGGCTCCTGTCATGGTCCCAGGGTCCTGGGATCAAGCTCCACATCAAGCTCTGTGCTGACAACATGGAGACTGCTTGGGGTTATCTCTTTTCCTTGTGCTCTGCTCCTCCCCCATTCACTCTCACTTGCTCTCTCAAAATAAATGAACTTCAAAAAATATATACATAAAAAAAATTTCCTCTTAGAACTGCTTTTGTTGCATCACATAAGTTTTGCTATGTTGTATTTCCGTTAATCATTTGTGTCAAGGTATTTAATTTATCTTTTGATTTCTTTGACCCATTGGTGGTCCAGAAGCATGCTTAATTTCCATATATTTGCAAATTTTCCAGTTTTTTTCTTAGGGCTGATTTCTAGTTTCATGGCATTGTGGTCAGAAAAAAAGTGCTTGATACTTACTAAGATCTGTTTTGTGGCCTAACATATGCTCTATTCTGGAGAATGTTCCATGAAAGAGTGTGTATTCTCTTGCCTTTAGGTGGAGTGTTCTGTATATGTCTGTTAAGTCCATTTCATCTGATGTGTCATTTAAGGCTAATGTTTCCTTATTGGCTTTTTTTTTTTTTTTTTTTTTGGTCTGGATCACCTATCTATTGATACAAATGGGATATAGAAGGCCCCTAAAGTTGTATTGCTATATTTTTTTCCCTTTAGATTAACATTTAGGTGCTTCTATGTTACGTGCATAAATATTTATAAATGTTATATCCTCTAGCTGGATTGACCTTTTATTTTGTTCTATGATGATTGTCTTTGCCTCTTATTACAGATTGTGTCTTTAAAGTCTAATTTATCTGTAGAAGAGCAACCACCCCTGCCTCCTTTTCATTTCCTTTTGCATGAAATATCTTTTTCCATCCCTTCACTTTCAGTCTGTGTGGGTCCTTAAAGCTGAAATGAGTCCTGTAGGCAGCATATAGTTGGGTCTTGTTTTTTTCTAATCTATTCATCCCCTTTATGTCTTTTGAATGGAGAATTTAGTCCATTAACATGTAATTGATCAGTATGGACTTGGCATTTTGTTAATTGTTTTCTGATTCACTTGTTCCTTTTCTTGCTCTCTTCATTTGTGATTTGATGATTTTCTGTAGTGGTATTCTTTGATAACTTTTTCTTTTATGTGTCTATTGTAGGCTTTTGCTTGTGATTAACATGAGGCTTACATGAAACATATTTATAACAGTCAATTTTAAATTCATAACAAAGTTTGAACACATTCTAAACCTTTACACTTTTACTGCCTCATGTCATGTTTTTGATATCCTAATTCACATCTTATTTTATGTATCCATTAACAAGTTATTGTAGTTATTTTTACTACTTTTGTCTTTTAAATTTCACACTAGTTTTATAAGTAATTAACCTACTACCACTACAACAGATTATTCTGAATATATATATTTGACCAGTAATATTTATACTTTTATAGATTTTCCTGTTGCAAATTAGTGCCCTTTTCTTGCAGCGTCTTTAACATTTTTTGTAAGACAGGTCTGGTGGTGATGAAATCCTTTAGCTTTTCCTTACCTGGAAAACTTTGTCTCCAATTTTTAATGACAACTTTGTTGGGTATTCTTGGTTGGCAGTTTTTTTCTTTCAACACTTTGAATGTTTTATGCCACTCCCTTCTTGCCTACAAAGTAGTTTTTTTCTGCTGGAAAAAAAAATTGCTAATAGTCTTATTGAGGTTCCCTTGTATGTAATAGGTTTTTGGTTTTTTTTTTTTTTTTTCCTCTCGCTGCTTTTAAGTTTCTCTCCTTTTCTTTAGCTTTTTGTTGTTGTTGTTAATTATTTACATCCAAATTAGTTAGCATATAGTGCAACAATGATTTCAGGAGTAGATTCCTTAATGCCCCTTATCTATTTAGTCCATCCCCCCCCGCCCGCCACAACCCCCCCAGTAACCCTCTGCTTGTTCTCCATATTTAAGAGTCTCTTATGTTTTGTCCCCGTCCCTGTTTTTATATTATTTTTGCTTCCCTTCTCTTGTGTTCATCTGCTCTGTCTTAAAGTCCTCCTATGAGTGAAGTCATATGATATTTGTCTTTCTCTCACTAATTTCACTTAGCATAATACCCTCTAGTTCCATCCACATAGTTACAAATGGCAAGATATCATTCTTTTTGATTGCTGAGTAATACTCCATTGTATACATATACTGCTTCTTTATCCATTCATTCATCGATGGACATTGGGCTCTTTGCATACTTTGGCTATTGTCGATAGTGCTGCTATAAACATTGGGGTACATGTGCCCCTTCGAAACAGCATACCTGTATTCCTTGGATAAATACCTAGTAGTGCAATTGCTGGGTCGTAGGGTAATTCTATTTTTAATTTTTTGAGGAATCTTCACACTGTTTTCCAGAGTGGCTGCACCAGTTTGCATTCCCACCAGCAGTGCAAAAGAGATCCTCTTTCTCCACATCCTCACCAGCATTTGTTGTTGCCTGAGTTGTTAATGTTAACCATTCTGACAGGTGTGAGATGGCATTTCATTGTGATGATGAGTGACGTTGAGCATTTTTTTTATGTGTCATTTGGCCATCTGGATGTCTTCTTTGGAGAAGTGTCTATTCATGTCTTTTGCCCATTTCTTCACTGGATTGTTTTTTTGGGGTGTTGAGTTTGATAAGTTCTTTATGGACTTTGGATACTAACCCTTTATCTGATATGTCGTTTGCAAATATCTTCTCCCATTCTGTCGGTTGCCTTTTAGTTTTGTGGATTGTTTCCTTTGCTGTGCAGAAGCTTTTTATTTTGATGAGGTCCCAATAGTTCATTTTTGCTTTTGTTTCCCTTGCCTCTGGAGACGTGTTGAGTAAGAAGTTGCTGCAGCCAAGGTCAAAGAGGTTTTTGCCTGCTTTCTCCTCGAGGATTCTGATGGCTTCCCATCTTATATTTAGGTCTTTCACCCATTTTGAGTTTACTTTTGTGTATGGTGTAAGAAAGTGGTCCGGGTTCATTTTTCTGCATGTTGCTGTCTAGTTTTCCCAGCACCACTTGCTAAAGAGGCTGTCTTCATTCCACTGGATATTCTTTCCTGCTTTGTCAAAGATTAGTTGGCCATACGTTGGTGGGTCCATTTCTGGGTTCTCTATTCTGTTCCATTGATCTGAGTATCTGCTTTTGTGCCAGTACCATGCTCTCTTGATGATTACAGCTTTGTAATACAGCTTGATGTCTGGGATTGTGATGCCTCCTGCTTTGGTTTTCTTTTTCAAGATTGCTTTGGCTATTCAGGTTCTTTTCTGGTTCCATACAAATTTTAGGATTGTTTGTTCTAGCTCTGTGAAAAATGCTGGTGTTATTTTGATAGAGATTGCTCTCCTTGTCTTTAACTTTTGACAACTTAGTGTGTCTTTGTGTGGGTCTCTTTGGATTCATCTTATTTGGAACACTGACCTTCCTGCATATAGATGTCTATTTCCTTCCCCAGGTTAGGAAACTTTTTAGCCATTATTTCCTTAAATAAGCTTTCTGCCCCTTTCTATTTTCCTTTTGGGATATCTCTAATGTAAATATTGGCCTGCTTGATGTTGTCACATAAATTCCTTAAAAGTTAACATCACTCATTTTTCATTTTGTTCCTCTCATTGGGTGAATTGTTCTGTCCTGTCTTTGAACTTATTGATCTTTTTTCTACTTTGTGTAGTGTGCTGTTGAACCCCTTTATTGAATTTTCTAGCTCAGTTATTGTATTCTTCAACTCTGATTTGTTGAGTCCTTTCTTAGATTTTCTTTGTTGAAATTCTCCCTTTGTTTATGCATTATTCTCCTGACCTTGGTAACTACCTTTGACTGTTAGTCTTGATGGAGTGGCCTCATGTAGGAGGTTGAACCTTACTAGTTAATACTGCCCTAGACCTGTGTTGTCTCTCTCACCTTTGTGATAATCCAAGCAGTCATCTTTGTTCTTAGTGGCTCCTGGTAGTGGAGGGTGAGCCAAGACTTGGCAGTGAATCTCTGTCAACACCTAAATGTAGGCTTATTGGAAGCTGGACCCTCAGACAGAAACTTTCAAAATAGGCCAATATGCTGGGGTGCCTGGGTGGCTTAATTGGTTGCGCATTCAGCTCAGGTCATGATCATACATTCCATGAGTTCGAGCCCTGCATCGGGCTCCTTGCTGTCAGCACAGAGTCTGCTCTAGATCCTCTGTCCCTCACTCTCTCTGCCCCTCCCCCACTGTGCTCCCTCTCAAAAACAAATAAACATTAAAAAATACATATGCCAATATATCTCTTTCAGGAGAAGCCTGGAGATTAGTGTTTGTTCTCTCTGCACTGAGCCCTGGAGGCATAGTCAGTTAAGAACCGTTTGTTTCCTACTGTCCCATTGAACCTGTGAACATAAGCCCTGATAGCTACCAGACTCTCAGGGGTGTATTCTTTGAGCAGGAGCTACAAAAAGTGGGGTACCAGATGTATACAGAAGCTCCTTATTTAGAGCTATCCTTGGGGAGGAGCAGAGGTACAGTGTAAAGATGGTACCCGCTGGCCTCTGGAGAAGATTGTATTCAGCTTCTAGATATATATTAAATTAGAAGGTTGGCCCTCGAGTCTTAGCTTTTAATATGTGGAGATAGGCCTCCCTTATGGAAGGACTGGACATCTAATTCTACTGTCTGTACCATGCCTTGGGATGGTTAAGAACTGTGTTTATTACAGTCCTGTGAAACCCACAAATGTAAGTTCTGCTGGCCACCAAAGTCAGGCAGCCTAATGGTGCCTCTCCTGAGTGACCGCTATAATACCTGGGGTGCCAAATGTGAGCACAAGCTCCTTTCTGGGAGATAATAGTGACCTGGAGTGAGGCAGAGGGCAAAGATGGCACCTGCTGGCTTTCCCAGTCTCTGGAGAGTATCCCAGTTAGCTCCTGGATAGTGTTACATTGGAAGCCTGTGCCTCAGGCCATAGGTCTTAAGATAAGCAAATAGGCCTCTTAAGGAAGAACTGGGGACTTTAATTCTGCTTTTCTGTGCTGGGTCCTGAGGGTAGAGGGATAGTCATGGTGAGTCCATGTTGTCAAAAACTGTTTCTTAGCTTGCTATAGCCTTGTAGATCTCATAGACACAACCTCCACTGGCTTTCAGTACCAGATGTTTTGAAGGCTCTTATTTCAGGTGGAAATCTTAAAAGCTGCGGCACCAGATAAGAGGTCTAAACCCTTTACTTCTCAGGGAAGAGCTTGGAGTTGTGAATTCCTTCCCAGTCGTGTGACGCAGCACTGGGGGGGAGGTTTATGACAAGACTGTGTCTCCACCTCTCCTACCAATTTTGATGTGTTTTTTTTTTTTTCATTCACCCATGTGTAAGAGTCACTCAACTAGTTTCTATATTTCTTTCAAAGGAAATTGTTCTGTGTGTAGCTATAGATTTGGTATGTCTGCAGGAAGAGAGGAGTTCAGGAGTCCTGTGTGTCACCATCTTGAACCAGAACTGTAAAAGCTTAACCTTTTCCCTCCTACCCTTTATTTTCTCAAATCTTAATCCAAGACCATTTGTTTTCAGTTGATTTATCTTCCCTATAAGAGCAACCTTTTTTTTTTCTTGCTTTTTTTTAAAACACAGGTATGTATATCTCTTATTGAATTAGTGTTCTTGTATTCTTTTTTTTTTTTATGTTCATTTATTTTTGAGAGAGACAGAACATGATTGGGAGAGGGGCAGAGAGAGAGAGGGAGACACAGAATCTGAATCAGGCTCCAGGCTCTGAGCTGTCAGCACAGAGCCTGACATGGGGCTTAAACCCATGAACCGTGAGATCATGACCTGAGCCGAAGTCAGACACTTAACCTACTAAGCCACCCAGGTGCCCCAAGAGCAACCATTTCTCAACGTGTCTGCTGAGCTCTTTGCCCCCAAAAGGTCTGTTTGCTGGGAATGGATACTGGGGCCAACACTGCTGGTTACCTGATAAAACCACTCTCCCTCTCTTATCCTTCCCGTACTCTAAAATCCTGATTTGGTTTTCCATTCTTATCCTTCAGAGGAGAATGAATCCCTCTCTAGCCCCATTTGGCCAAGTCATAATTTGTCTAAGACTTAGACTCTAAGCCATTGGTTCTGTATTCTGTGTATTGAAACCATCTGGGAAGTTTTAAAAATGCCACCAAAATCCCACCTGGGGCTCTTAGGCACCCTCAGGAGCAGTGGCTTGGCTGTCCTTTCCCTTGGCAAGTGATTGGCTTTAGGTATGGTCATGTGATGCTAAACTGGCCAATGGAATCTGGGATGGTTCTGTACGTTAAACCCAGAAGTTATGACTTGGGGGTGTTCTTTTTCAGTCTCTGGAGATGATTGTCTGCCTGTGCCCCAAGGTGAAAGAGCTTTGTTTAATTTAGCAAGTGACCTCACATTTGACCCTCACACTGTCCTCTGAGGTCATTAGTAGCCCAATGTTGATGATTCTTCCCATTTTATGGTCAGGGAAACTAAGGTTCACAGAAACTTGAGTACTTTCTCCCCAATGACAATAGCTAGTAGCAGCAAAGCCAGAATAAACCCAGCTCAGCCTAGTCTCAGAGACCATGATTTTCAGCCTATTACCTGGGGTGTGCTGATAAGCTATCAAATCCAAAACAAACACCTAAAACATTTTGATTAGTAAATGCTTAAAAACGTTCATTATATATTCTCACTATGCCCAATTTTAGGGTATATCGTGAATACCGAATACTAATTTTGGAAGCGTTTTGCACAATCGATTCTTGTGAGCCTGTATGAGCCAGCTCCAGCAAGCCACTAGAAAATGGGGCAAGTGCTTAAACCTGGTCTTTGGTGCTAAGAACCACATTTCTCACCAACTTCCTAAACAGAGCTTTCTCTTAACACATGTCTCCCTAGAGCAGATCTTTATGCTAGAGTTCTGCCTTGTTAAGAAGGATGCTAAGCTCTTGTTCCTAGAAGGCAGATAAGCACTATGAGGGACCAACCAATAAGTGTGAACTTCAGAGGTTTTCTAATGTCTCCAAGATGCCAATGATGCAGACAGGAGTCCCAGAGGGCTACTTACCATTCTTTGTTTTAATGAGCCAGAGAGCCCCTCCCATCGCCTCCTCTCTTTGCCAGCTGAGCTGCTGTGCATGTTGTGCACACTTGCTGAGTGCCACCCCACCCCCCACCAGTGCTGTGCACAGACTCATTACTGTGTGAAACGTCAGAAACCTGGGCATATGGCCAGTGGAAACATTATGGTAGGCCAACTCCAGGCCTGCCCCAGTGGGCCAGGGGAAACAACAGTATTACGGTGTGCTTGCTAAGCCCCTTCCAAACTGTGGCATGATAGTCTCTTGAAGGTTGGCAGGGCCCTCTCTGTCCAGTCTGACCTCCTGTCCCTCATCCCATCAAGAGTTGTAGACCGTTTGAAGATGTACTTACCAGTGATGGTAAACTCCCTCCCTCCCAAGGAAGTTGATTACACATTTGAGAACCTTTGTGAAAAAAGTTTATTTTTGTGCTAAAACAAATTCTGTCATCCCCGTTGCAGGCTGACAGCCTTGTTCTAACCCTGGGGCTATAAATTACCAGGGTAGTTTCTCTCCACATGGAAGATACCAGTCAGGATAGACCAGGTTATGCTAGAGTGATGAATGACTGCCATAATCTCGGTGACATTAAATAATAGTAAAAGTAACTATTTCTTGCTCATGCAAAGTGTCCATCAAAGGTTGGCTAAGGGCTTGTTGGTGTTAATCACTTGGGACACAGGCTCTCAGAGCCCAGTTGTCATCTCTCAACACAGCCATTCACTGGAGGAAAGAGTCTGATTTGCTGTAAGGAAACGACAGTCTCTCAGCAGCAGTGAACTGTTCTACTTTGCAAATATTGTACATCATTCTTCTCTTCTTGGCTAGAACTGTCCATGTGGCCTCACCTGTCCATATAGCGAGGCTCCCGTTATGTACTCAGGAGGCAGAGAGCTGGAAATACTCAGAGTAGCCTTAATGATCACCACAATAGTTTTTCATATATTTGAAGGTAGTTAGGACATTCTCCTGCCTTTCTCCTCAGGCTCCCCACTTCGGTTGACATCACTATTGTGTTCCATACTTTTTGCTCCCTTCATCACTCAATTGGCATTCCTCTGAATATGGTGGAGTTTTGTATCTCCCCATGCTGGTGTCTGGAGCTGAGTCTGGTTTTCTAGGCACAGTCTAATCTTGGCAGAGCTCAAGTGGGGCTTATCGTTTCCCTCATCTGAGACCCCATGGCTAGGCCTTTGGAGCCTAAGATTACAATTTTATCTTCGTGGCAGCCACAGTACCCTGCTGTTGTATATTCACTGGACTGTAAGCTCCAAGATGGTGGAGTCTGACTTGACTTGGTGTAGTATCCGCATCACTTGGGAAAAGATCTGATTAAATCCCAATCTGTTGAATACATATATTGAATTCATTATTTTCCTCAAATTTTTTACTCATCAAGTCTTAACTCCATCTTGTTCTGACATAGTTTTTTTCAGACTCCAATATAGGCTATATTTTTTTACATTGGTTCTAGCATATAGCTTTGAAAGAATACTGTAGGAGTCAAAAAGATGTGTTTAATATGCAGCTCTGATTCTGTCATTCAGTAGCACATATTTCTTAAGCACCTACAATGTGCCAGGTGCCCTGGATAGAATTATGAGGAAGGCCAAAGGCCCCCATCCCACCGAGTAGGTTAATTCAGACAAACAATATAACCTCTCTGGTGCAATCCATGAATGCAAGGATCTTTGGATGTCTTTTTCACTCTAGTTTTCCCAGCAACAAGACTATGCCTGGCATATAGTCAGTGCTCAAATAAATATCAGTTGAATAAGTAAATGGATCGCTAAGCTATAGTTTGCTCCTCTGTGTCAGAATCTGCTTGGAGGGCAGGTAGAGTTTGATAGTAGCTTTTTGTCCCATGGTTTAATTTTTGTATTTTGTCATGATGTTGCTTATTTGATAAACTGAAAGAAAGCTGTGAAATTTGTCATGTTTACTCTCAAGGGTGTAGAGGTTATCTAAGGTTGTAGAACACTATTCCAGATTAGTATCAATCTATTAATTATCATACTGAGGTTACCATTATCCATTAAATCCAGCTTGGCTACAGGTTACTAAGATTTTGTCACACATGTTGCTGAAGCTCAAGTATGTGAAACCTATCCTATGCTTCTGATCAACTAGTTTAGAAACCATCCAAGAAAATGAGATTAGACTTTCCAGACTTACTTTTATGAGTCCCTGTACAGTCCTGGGCATGAGTACTCCTGCTGCTCATAAATGACTGCTTAAATAATTCTGTCCTACGATTTTGCCTGTACTTACCTGAATGCTTTATATAATCTCTTTATTTACTTGGACTACAATTCATTTTATCAATGACTCGGGCAATCTTTTTATCTATGACTTTTGTGAGCTTTTTATCTTGAAAATCACTTTCCACAAGGAAGAAAAGGAAGGAGAGCTGAGCAATCTTCATTCATTGTGCTCTATTATTAGTTTCTAGAAGGGGGCTTATCTTCTAGATCTTGTGCTAATCTTTAGGAAGTCATTTTTCCTTTCCATGTATGAATAAGTATGAGAAGGCAATTAGGTATGAGAGATTAGTATGTGATTTTAGGGGCAAGTGATCTGTAGGAACATAAAGGGAATTTGGGAGAGGGTGTATGGGTGTGCTAGAGTGCGAAAGTTGCACAGAGATGGACAGGGAGGCAATCTGAGTGATGGAGTTTTGTGTGGGCAAGGGCAATGTGGCATTGGCTTCTACTGGTAGAGGCTGATCAACCATACCCTTCTGTTCACCTTTAGTCTTGACAACACAAGGCTAGAAGAACTTGAGGGATCATCTAGGTTTTGACCGGCACTGTCAGGTCAAACAACTACTAGATTATCCCTTGTTTCTAATTGGAAATGTCCTGTCTCAACCTCTGCAACCCACTTGAATGTTTGACTATACTCAGTGCCTACACAATCTTTACTCTGTCTAGCTGGAATTCTTCCAGCTATGGTCCAAGCCCTTAGAAGAACAAAACCTCTGTGGCATTAGAACTGCCTTCGTGGCATAAGAAAGGCAGCCCTGGGTGGTGTGGAAGGGTATTGTATGAGGACAGGGGTGTACTGCCCAGTTCCTAATAAGAATACACAGGACTTCAGGGCCTCTGATTAGGTTAGAAATCATCTTCACAGCTATCTTTGTATAGGAAAACAAATCCCTTGTTTCTAGTGGCTTCAAACCCTAAGGGATGCCATGACCTAGGGAACATCTTGAGCACACCTCCTCTTTTCTCTGAACCGGTCCACAGGTATGTTGAGTGTCCAGAGCGTGACCAGCAGGTACTGGTATTGGGCTATAGTCTCTGTTATCAGTCAGAAGGGAGTTAAATGTGCCTTCAGGTTAAATCTGGAAGAACAAAAGAATTCCTGAAAGGTTTGAGGGAGGAGCTACTTGAGGGAAAACCATGGATATACCTTAGCCTCTTTTTTAGAGTGAGCTGCACAATTTCAAGCATGATCCTGCATGCCAATCAGGGCAGGATGAAATCCAAACAGCCTAAAGGAAGTTTTTAAGAATCTCCTGAGAAATTTCTGCAGCCAATAAGTTAGAAAAGTAAAACCCGGGGCGCCTGGGTGGCGCAGTCGGTTAAGCGTCCGACTTCAGCCAGGTCACGATCTCGCGGTCCCTGAGTTCGAGCCCCGTGTCAGGCTCTGGGCTGATGGCTCAGAACCTGGAGCCTGTTTCCAATTCGGTGTCTCCCTCTCTCTCTGCCCCTCCCCCGTTCATGCTCTGTCTCTCTCTGTCCCAAAAATAGATAAACGTTGAAAAGTAAAACCCCTCCAACTTGGAGCTGGCCCAGCACCCCTGTCAAGGTGAGGGGATGGGCTGTATGAGGAACATGGGTGTCCCATTCTGCCCATTTTGTGGTAGACCTCCCATGCAACCTTCCTTTGGTCTTCTGGAACCGCTGACCAATAATTGCTAATACTGATTGAGCATGTTCTATGTCCCAGTCCTGGGTTAAGTCCTTGGCATAGACTATTACAGCTAATTTCCGCAGTAATAATTCAAGGCAGGCAGGTGCCATTCTTTTTCACAAATGAGACCTAGGGAAAAGAACACATTTTCCCCAAAACCTACAGTATATGGCAACCCAGTGCAGAGGTCTACGCCGTTCTCAGGTCAGTACTGTTAACCCCTGGGAGTAGGCAGGATGGCTCTCCCAGGCTGCCTGTGCCAGGGTAGGAGCTGACAGGGTGATGCTGAAGATGCAGACATACATGGGAGAAATATCAAGGCAAAGGCCATTTCTGGGCTCTCAAATGTGCGAATCAATTTCATGTAGTCTTGGTGGTTGGAAAACTGTCTCTCTGACTAGTCAAACTCAAAAAAAAAAAAAAAAAAATCAAATGCTAGAGGAGGGAAGGGTGTGCAGAATTGATTTCCTCACTGGGGTGAGTGAGGAAGGTGGCAGGAGAGGGGAAGAAACACCTGATGGGGAGAGGAAGTGATGGGGGGCAGCTGGGGCAGGAGGAAGCTGAGGGTGGCACTCTTAGTTTTGGTTCTACTTCACAGGAAGGGAGGGAGACTGCAAACCCCTTGCATAGCTGCACTCTGGTCCACTGTGTCCAGCCTGCAACTCCGTTCAGAGGAACATATGTCCACAGGGTTCATTTCCACTGCAAATGCCCAGGCTGTTATCTCAGTCTTATCCTCAGATGATGTACAATAAGTTATAGGACCCACTGACTCAGCACCAAGGGCATTTTCCATTTTAAGTCAGTACAGCCCGATTAAGCAATCAGGATGACCAAATCTGGGAATAAAGATTACAAAGTTTTATGGTGTTGATCCACGATAGGGGCAAGGCCAAATCATGTGTGGCTGACATATTTTCAAGGCAACATACACCCAGTTAAGATCAATAAATGATAAATGGTCTTTCTTTCTTTCTTTCTTTCTTTCTTTCTTTCTTTCTTTCTTTCTTTTTATGTTCTTTGCCACTAAGCTCTATCAGCTCTCTGTAGCTGCCAAGGTAGGTTCCACTCTACAAGCCTTCTTCCCAGTGATGCCATGGCGGGGATGCGAGATGTTACTGAAACAAGAGGTGCCTCTGGGGCAGTGGGGAGGGTGGTGAGGAAAGGACTGGAAGCCCCACCAAGGGTCCGAGGTTCCCTAGGGGTTCAGATGGGGTTTGTAAGGTTCAGTATGACTCAGACTATTTCCTCCTCAGTAGGGAGGCCCAGACCCTGATTGCATCACTTTGGCCTGCCCCAGGCCCTGTGAGGGGGGATTAGCGGTTCCAGGCCCTTTACATGCAAATCATATAGTCTTCTGCTGCTAAATGTTTCTGCAGACAGGATGACTAATACTGCCCTAACCAGCTGGTATTTTATCTAGTGCTCCCTGCTAATTCTGGTTTACACCCTATTTATTTTCAAAACCTCAAAAAGTAGGAAAACTAAAATTGGCCTTAATATAAGACCTTCACCAGTTTGACTAAAAAAGTAGGGATTCTGGAGTTCAACTGCCTGGTTCAAATCCTGACATTAATGCTTTAGCTGTAGGACTTGGCACAAGTTCCCTAATCTCTGTGCCTCAATTTCCCTATGTGTACAATGGAGAGTGCCTACCACTTGGGGTACTGAATGAGTGAATGCACTTAAAGTGTTTGGAACAGGGCCTCACACAGAACAAATATGAACTAAACGTTAGTCCTTATTAAGTGAAAACCTCTTCTGTAGTCAAAGCAAGTGCTTGTAGTTAGTCTCCTTTTAAAGACTCAAGCCCACATGTCTACTTCAGTGGGGAATAGCTTGGACAAGTAGGGACAGATGGGCATGGGGATGGGGATGAGGACGAGCTGGGGAAGACAGGAGGGTGATAAGACCTGAGGGTTTTTCAAGATTCCTTATCCAAGAGGCAAGATGGTAACCGGAGGGAAGGGTAAATGTGACCTTGTCTTGACCTCCATGCTGTCAGCTGAGCTGGGGGAACGCCGCAGCCCGAGCAGATGCAGCATCTGCTGATCAAGTGGCTTGTGTCCAGTCTATTGCAGGAAGTATGGGCGGGTGACCTTGTGATCCTCAGGATAGAAGATTAAGGAGAATGGATTAAACATGTGAAGGGGAGCCCTAACCCTGGACTTGGAGACTCCTGGTGTTTTAGGTATATATCCTGTAACTCTTCTCTCTCCCCTCCCATAAAAGAGGGAGGAGGAAGAAGCACTGGATATCATCTCGTAGCATGATCATTGGTGTTCCATTGGGGTAGGCCTGGAATTAAAGGAATGGACTTAAAGCCAACTATAGGGGAATCCAGGTAGCAGGTTTGAATAGGTTATGAAGAGAAAAGCTGCCGAGTTGATTTCAGACTCACTAAAGAGGACATCTGGGTCCTTGGGCTATAATGGATTTTGTAAACAAACACAGGAAGCATACTTTGTTGATCTTATATCGGTGTGAAATAAAGCATATTGGGTGGATCATCAGCTCCACACAGCACTAGAAGATTGAGCTGCAATGTAGCCATGAAAGTTCCTGTTCACCCCCCTACCCCCGCAAATAGAAAAATCCCTCCCTTTCCATTAGTCTGTTGGATTAGAACTTCCGAGCTTTGGACTCTAGATGCATTCCTTTACCAAGTCTGAAACCTTTGGGCAACCAACTAAACTTCTGAGTCTTTCTCTTATTTGTAAAAGGTCCCATGGTATTCACATTGGAAGTAGTGGTAGAATGACCTGAAGATGTAATGAAATTATGCAGGTTGAGTGTGCCTATGAACTGCTCCGTGCTAAACAAAAGCAAAAGGAGGCTCCTAGTGACTCTATTGATTCAAACGACCTTTTTTAGGGGCGCCTGGGTGTCAGGTAAGCATCGGACTTCGGCTCAGGTCATGATCTCGCAGTTTGGGAGGTCAAGCCCCGCATTGGGCTCTGTGCTGACAGCTCAGAGCCTGGAGCCTGCTTCAGATTCCGTGTCTCCATCTCTCTCTGCCTCTCCTCCCCTGTCCCCCCCTCCCTCAAAAATAAACATCCGTTTTTAGCTTGCAGTATAAATAAAGAGCCCAGGGCAGAGATTTTCAATATTGGCTAGCTACCCCTTAGCTGCTCTGTAATTCCTCATCCTGTTTGTAGAGGGAGGCCATGTTCTGGTCAATTTGACGTGTGCCCCTTCATCTCTTTCTTCCTTGCTATATTTTCCAGATGGCATATTTATAAGCTAGAAGCAGGCCATTGAACTTGCACTATACTTTCTCATTCACATAAACATTATGCCTAGGCACTAAGATACTGCAGCAATGTTTAGCAGTTATCACCCTGACTCAGAACAGAAGTTTTGGTCAGTAATAGGCTATGTCCACTTAAGGGACACACAAGTTATACTAACCTTTTGTGTATTTGCTTTAAGGACCCTATCCATTCTGCTTAGAACTTTTAAGTAGATCTCTCCTCTCCTAGTGGGGATAGGACAAATCCTCCTGGACAAAAAGTTTCCTTTTGCTACAAAATGCGTTTATTTCCAGACAGACAAAATTCTCCAGCTGCATATAATGAGTACATAAAGTCCTTCTTTTGATAAATGTCCTTTTATAAGAGCCATTTCTAATTATTAAAATGCATACCAAACATTCGTCTCTTAAAATATAACTTAAATAACCTGCTAATGTAGGAGTCCTGAGTGGCGTGCGATTCTTCACCGAGTTCAGAGCCGTATCCACACGTGGTCCCAAAATGAGATTTCACAAGTCAGCAGGCAGCAAACGTGTCCAGCTCACCTGCTGGTGGGAGGAGTAGTTGCCGTGGTGGCCGCGAGCCCTCTTACGTGGAAAAAGTCATGTGCGGACAAAGAAGCATGATATACGCAATGTGGAGGCGGCATTTCACAGAATGCAAACACCATTCAGGTAAAGAAGTGGACTGGAGAAGGAAAGTTCAGTTTGCATTAGTAGGTGTCATGGCACCGTCTCACTGGGCACTCAATAAATATCCATTAAAGTAAGTATAAGACCAGAAGCTGGAACAGTTGTCTTGGTGCCCAACATCTGTTTTCAAGATAGGGCTTGAAGTTGTTTGACGGATGCTCTTTTGTTTCCTCAGAGTATATCATTCTCTTTGGATAGTCCATTTCCTTATCTTCAAATTCTTGATTAGCATTTACAGACTTCTGGCACACTGCTAGTATTCGGGACTCCCTGGCTTCACGGAGAGCACAGAGTGGTCCATGTGAAATCTTGATTTGTCTTTGGAAGTAAAAAGCTGCTGTGGCTCACTTTCTCGGATCTAGGTGATTCTTCACACCTTCTCTTGAGTTGATTCCTTTTGATATCCCAAGCCCAAAGTAGCCATGGAACCTCCTAGGTGGAGCAGATTTCTTCATGAAATCTCATTCCAGTATCAACTATTTCCAGTACCACGGCTCCCTCAGGACGTGAAAGAGCTGAAGTTCTGTCCTTCAGAGTTTTCCACCCGTTCTCTGAAGGTAAGGTTCTTGTTCTAAGGCTGATACTAGGGAATGCCCCACAAAGGAAATTCCTGGAAAATCTGTATCCCCTTGTGATTCATTCTCTGTAAGGCTAAGGTTGTAATTCTGGAGACACAAAGGAAAAGTTTCTAAATTCATCCTGGTTAATCATAGGAAGATGCCCCTCATCAATTGGGGTTAAAACTGGCTCTTCCTTAATGAAGTCAGGGTCAAAATTACTGACATCTTCTCGGGATTTCTGTCAAAAGGAAACAAGTATTAGTTTGGGGGCACATGAGACTTCCTCATCTTCCCTGGGCCTGTGCCTGTTCCAGGGAGGTCAAAGAATGGCACTGAAACTCTCTCAGTAGCATTATTTACAGTTATGACAGTTACGGCTAAAGAGCACTGTATTGTAATTCTGCACTGTGTATGGTATGGCATTTGGTAATCACCAGTTCACTAACCCCGTGAAAATCGTACTGAGGAGGCCGGCCTTAGGTTGGGAGGCAAAGCAATTAATTTGGTCACCTGATCTAGGTGTCTCTATCACCCTTTACTCTGCATTTCACTAAGGTGCCACTTCTCAACAGGTCTTGCTGAAGGCCACACACACTTGGTTGTCAGAGTGTAAGTTCACACTTGCCTCACCTATTGTTTATACACAGGGCTATGTGTGTGAAGAGATCTTTCTTGAAAGATGGGCAAGTGCGGAGTTTAGGAAACCACTGCCTCTCCCTTTATTCACCAGTTGGATCCATGATGCCCTGCTGGCAAAGCCTTCCCTCATCCCCAAGGAGTTGGCAGGGGGAGGCCCATTAAAGGAAGTGGCTTTATGGCTGGGTGTCTGGTGTCCAATCTTATGGACTGTTACAGATTAAGCTAGCTGTGCATTTGGAAATGTTGATATTTTACATCTTTATAAACCAATGCTGAAAAGATCATTTCTGCCATTCTCTCCTATCTCGAACCATGGATGAGAAAGAGCTTAGTTCTCCAACCAAGAGCTAGACCACTCTCAGGAATGCTACACGGATCAGCTGCCTTGCTTGGGAAGGTACCCCTGGTGCTGCCAGCATTTCTCCAGTCAAAAGGGGTTTGGCCTGAGCTCTGTGCTGCAGTAACTGATACAGGCCCAGGCTCTCCAAGCCAAGGAGCCAGGTTTGGTGAGGTGGGTAGGGCAGTGCTTTACCTACCCTTTCTCCTTTTCTGGGGGCTTGGGAAATCCACCCTAAGGAGCTTGAGGACACTGTAGAGGAACAATAAATTTCTCATTCCAACTCGTTTGGGGAAATCTGGAACATTTTAGGCCTCTTAGATGGCAGAAAGTGCAAACTTTGGTTAAGAGAGGATGGGGCCAGGGCGAGCAAGAGGTGAAAACTTTGAGAGAAGTAACCGGTACAGGGAGAGATGCTGCTTCAAGGGCATACCTCCTTCTGGGTGAGGCTGCCCTGAAAAATGTCAGGCTGAATTTCTGGTTCGGTTATTCCATAGGGGACCATCCCATTGCTCAACAGATTCTTCAAGACATTTGAAGAAAGAAAGTCTACTCTGCCGGTCTTGGACACTTACGATTCTGGGTCTAAAAGGTGGTTCTACTTGGCGATGGTTCAGCTGGGCCCAGTCGATTTCCTTAAAGAAAGGATGCCTCAGGATGGCATGCTCACCACCCTGAGTCAGGCTGCCTAGGCGCATGGTGGGGTTCTTGGTCATGAACTGAAAGGGGGAGAAAGAGAGTCAATCATTCAATAATCTACAACAAGTATGTCACAAGATGGTAGGCATCAGTTCTGGCAGAGGAGCCCATGTGAGGCCTTCTGGCTGATCTTGCTTAACAAGCTGAATTTTCCATTATGGGCAGGACAGCCAACATGAATCATCCCTTAAGGCGCAATTGCTTGTGTGTATTTATGGCCTTCGCCACTTCCATTTCAGACGTGGCCACTAAAATAAAGCTGAAGGGTCCAGTTTTCTTTACTGTAAATGCCATGTATTTTTCTTTCCCTTTTAAAGAGACTCTTTATAAAATAGTGTGCCCTTCTCCCACACTGCAGTTGTAGACAACCCACAGCTTATGAATAGGGCTACTTTTAAGAACAGCTGTGCCATTTTTTGAGGCCCTGACGAGTCGGCCAGGATTCCCGCTCTCTGACAAGACCACAGGGAGAAGAGGGAGAGTCATTCTTTTGAAGACCTGTGGGAAGAAGCTGTGAGAGTTTAAAAAAGAAACAAAAGTTGGCCACTTTTCTTTATGCAACAAAGATGCTCCTTTTCCTCCGGCCCATTTTGAAATGTTTAATGATTCAGAATCCTACTTAGACCATTTAAGCAATGTGTGTATAATAGGTGTATATATATATCATATATACACCTGGATCATATATATATAATTACATATGATATATATATCACATATATATATATATACACACACACACACACACACCTATTATAATCCTTTGCATATCAACTGGGAAGCTCCCTTGAGGCTGAGCCCCTGTCAAGGTATTTGGAACTAAGTCTACTTTGACAAAAAGGACAGTAAGGTGTTCTGATCATGTCTTAACCAAGAATTTGTACAGGAGAACTCAGCTTTTCAGGGCCAGAATGTGATTTTTGATTTTAAAGACACGTAAGATAATTTAACCTTGTGTTTTCAAAATAAAAGTTGCCTTGGATTAAAAAGTGTTGTTTTAAAATTTAAATCAAGTTATCTTTAAGAACACTCCCAAACACTGCTTTCCAAATTTGATTTGTGAGCACAAAAGTAATGCTGTGTTCATACAACTTGCTTTAGAGTGGAATTTCTAGAGTCAATGAAAAGCCAATCTTGTTGAAGGTGTGCAGACATGAAAAGGTAGTGTTTGGAGGTGGCCATCCCTGCTAGGCCAGGTGTCCAAAGCTACAACGCATCCAGTGTTGGTTTGAATAAAAATGGAGGGAGAAGGCTGTAAAAAGCTCTAAGCAAATCTGACCGGACAGACCTCTGAAGAAAATTTTTAAAAGCCCTCCAAGGGAGCTAATAAAAAAATGCAGATGCTGATGGGGTCTAATAGCTTTTCCTCTCTTCTACTGACAATGAATGCAAGGCCATTGGTGATGGTGGACTGGAGGGGAAACCCGAAAGGAAAAGGGGCTTTCAGAGCTACACTGATCCAATTGGGGCAGTTAGCACTCCAGGCATGTACAGTGGTCAATGTGGATTTAGGAAGTACATGTCTCATAAATAGTTCTGTAAAAGTGAGGTCTTCATGCTGCTTGGGTTCTTGTGGCTCAGCCTGTGCATTCAGAAAGGAAGGGGAAAATATATACACAAGAAAAAAGGAGTAGGTTCCCTCCTTAGGAACATTAATGGGATACAATCCCTGATGGAGTAGGCATCTATTTGAAGAGCTAATTTACAAGGATGGTAAAACAGACTCAGATGGCTTGTGGGAAATTCCCAGGCCTGCCAACGATGAGTGCAGAGGGCATCTTGTGTGTGGGTACAACTTGTTCTTCTGGACAAGAGGAACAGTGCATGGCTCTCAATGCCAGGGTGGCAAAAGCCCAGTGTCCATTCTTCCTTGCCCTTGGCACTGAAGCCAAGCTTCCAAGGGATACTGTGGAAAGGAACTCCGCGAGGGAAAATAAACCAAATCACAACTGTTCTTCCTCTAAAAATGGAAATGGAGGCAGTCAGAATAACCCTTTCACTAGCTTTATACTTTCTCTTAGGTTCTGGGAAGTCCTGAATAACCAAGCAGTTTTGTTTTGACTTTTAATATATTGTCCTAAGCCCTTTAGATACAGCTATTCTACACTTAAAAGGGGGATCCATTTACAAAGGTTTACATGGTGTCTACTGTATGCAAGGCAGTGACCTAGCTATTGTGGGGATATAGATGACAAAGACAGTGTCTTCCCCATGAGGAGCTGATGAAGTGGGGAAGAGGCCAGAAAAGTTTATGGGCAATCACAACTGGGTGGAATGAAAAGAGCAGAATGTGTAGGAGCTTGGAAGAGGGGTCTGGTCATGAGAAGGCAAGTAATGGCCTCATGGAAGAGGTAGCTATTTGCTGAGAGAGGAGGTAGATGAATAGAAGGAACGCAGGCATGAACAAAGATGACAGTTGCTCCCAGGAGCCAGCACAGGTACATGCAAACACCTGGTATGCTGCAGTATGACTGGTGCATTGAACCAGTATGACTGGTTGAAGATCTGGGAGAGGGGCAGCCCATCGGAGCCACCAACATCCTATGGAAAGATGAATGGTAAGAGCTGGCCGGTGAGGTAGGAGATGACTCTAGCCACAGTGGACTGAATCAGTCAACGAAGAGATAAGAGATGGTAGGTGAACAGTGAAGAGGTTGAGAAAATAGCTGAGAAGACTGGAAAAGTTCAGAAACTAGAAAGGTTTCTGGTTAGTGGCAAGGAAAAGTTAGGAGCAAGTCCTAGTAGGCTTGTGGAAGAATGGACACAATCCCACACTTGTTGGCCTTGCAGTGAAGGGGCAAACAGGAGGGCAGGGTCACAAGGTCTGCTCTGGCTGCCTGATGGAGGGGTAGTATTGGATAGCAGAGATAGGTAATGAAAAGGCAATAGATTGTGGGTAGTATTAATAGAAATAGTAACAGTAGTAACAGCAGTATTTGGGGGGAATGAAACAAAACCAGCATTTCTCAAGACCTAACAGTGTGCAGATCTGGGATGCTGAGCTCAGCTTTGCATTTGAGGTATGCAGACATCCTCAGGAGATGACTAGTCCTGTAAATCCAGGATTCAGGCCAGGATTAGAGCTCTAACTCTCTGAGACCTCAACATTTGGTGTGAGGGCAAGAGAGGAAAGGGTAGGCAAGATTGTGGAGAAGGAGAGAGAGAGTATAGCTGTAAGACCAGCCCCAGGCCTCAGACCTCTTACTTGGCTCACACAACAGGTTTTAAAATAATTTTAATTACTTGTCAAATATTTAAAAACTAGGAAATGTCAACTTTAAAGTCAAGTTTTCCAATTTCTCTTGGAAAATAGGATGTTCTGGAACACTAAACCCGTACTTCTTGATATAAATGGCCTAAAGTCTAGCAGTAGCTGTTTTTTTTTTTTTTTTTTGGTGGAGCATATGATCCTTAGCCACATGCCCCACCATTCCCTATTGCCTCACCCTAGCTGGCTTCACTCACTGACTCTATATGGCTCTGAGACCTGGCATAGTGATAGAAAAAATGCTGGGGTGGGGCTTCTGGTCCAAGATGGCAACATAGGAAGACCGTGAACTGACCTCATCCATGGACATACCAAATCTACACCTATCAAAGCAATTCCTCCTGAAGAGAAACTGAGGACTGACTGACCAGCTTCTGCACAATAAAAGATCAAAACATGAAAACATAATAAAGGGAATACCCAATGGTGCAAACTACAGTGGGGAAGAATAGTTATGGAGGGACTTTGGGTAGATTCAGCTGCCCTGAAGCACTGAAAAAAACACCATTTTAAAGCACAACTAGAATATAAAGCATTCAGCCCTAGAACCCTGACAAATGGCAAGACACAAAGTCTTCCCAGGTTGGAGGGGCTGGTGTGTGTTATTCACAATCCCTTTATACCTTGGTAACATGGAGAGCAAGGTCCAGTGTCTTGGTGAACCTTCTACTTCAGTGAGCCCCAGGCCTTTAGCCCACACAAGCCCCAGCTATCACACCAAGGTGGCCCCAGAATGGTGTATATCAGGATGCTTCTGGTCAGCACTCACTACAGATCTAGAACAGGATAAAGCAAAGCCCCCCAAGCTTAACAGCAAAAAGAAAAATGAATTAAAAAAAAGATGAAGGAATCTCTTGGATAACATCAAACAAACATTTGCATAATAGGGGTCCCAGAAGAAGAGAAGAGAGAGAGAAATGGGAAAAAACCTAGACATCCAGGTTCAGGAAGCACAGAGAGCTGCAAACAAGATGAACCCAAGAAGAACCCATGATGTGTCACATCATGACACATAATTAAAATGTCAAGGATTAAAGATAGAGAACTGAAAAAGTATCAGGAGAGAAGCAACTAGTTAATTACATGAGGCTATCAGCTGGTTTTTTAGCAGAAAGTTTGCAGACCACAAAGGAGTAGCATGATAGATTCATAGTGCCAAGAGATAAAAACCTAAAACCAAGGATACTCTAAACATCAAGATTCCTGATCTCTTCAGTTCTGAATGGTAATTTTCCAAATAAAAGTTAAAGGAGTTCATCAACATTAAACTGGCCTTATAAGAAACATTAAAGGGACTACTTTTTGGGGGGGGGGGGGGAGAGAATCTTAAGCAGGTTCCATGCTCAGCGTGGAGCCAGATGCAGGGTTTGATCCCATGACCCCAGGATCATGACCTGAAGTGAAATCAAGAATCAGATGCTTCACTGATTGAGTCAACCAGGCACCCTGGGGGACTTCTTTAAGTGCAAAACAAAAGGCCATAATTAGAATAAAATTATAAATAAAAGTAATGTAAAATATGACATATATATAAAACATGGAGCAGGGAGTGAAAAAAAAGTTTTAGAATATGTTTGAACTTAAGTGACCATCAACTGCATATGGAACTCTGTATATTTAGGATGTTATATGAGCCTCATGGGTAACCACAAACCCAAAACCTATAATAGATACACAAAAAATAAAGATAAATAAAGCCAAGTAGTATATAATACTTGAAATCATCAATCACAAGAGAGTAAGAAGGAAAAGAGTAGAACTACAAAGACAACCAGAAAACAATGAACAAATGGCAAAAAGATACATACCTATCAAGAATCACTTTAAATGGTCTAAATGCTGTAATTAAACGAAATAGGTCTTATTTTCTTATCCATTCCGCCATCCTAACTATGTGCTGCCTACAAAAGACTCACTTCAGAACTAAAAATACATGCAGACTGAAAGTGAGAGGAAGGAAAAAGAGTTCCATGCCAAAGGAAGTGAAGAAAAAAAGCAATACTTTTGTCAGCCAAATAGACTTTAAAACAAACGTTGCAACACAAGACAAAGAAGGGCATTACATAATCATGGAAGGATCAAGCCAACAACAGGGTAGGACAATTGTAAATATCTATGCACCCAACATTGAAGCACCTAAATACATCAAATGTTAACAGATATAAAAGGATAAATTGACAGTAATACAATGATGGTGGGGGACTTTAGCACCTCACTTATATGAATGGCTAGATCAGGCAGAAAATCAATAATAAAACAATGTTTTTGAAATGATACATTAGACCAGATGGACTTGATGGATATATATACACCATTCCATCCCCAAACGACAGAAGACACTCTTTTCAGGTACATATAGAACATTCTCCAGGGTAAATACATGTTAGGCCACAGTACAAGTCTCAATAAATTTAAGAAGATTAAAATCATATTGTGCAACTTTCCTGACCACACCAGTATGAAACTAGCAATCACAAGAAAAAAATGGAAAAAACACAAACATGTCAAGGCTAAACAACATACTACTAAGCAACCTATGGGTTAAAGAAGAAATTAAAAAAAAACAAAAATACATGAAGACAAAAATAAAAACACAATAGTCCAAAGTGGGCCACAGCAAATGAAGTTCCAAGAGGGAAATTTATAGCAATACAGGCCTACCTCAAGAAAAATGTCAAGCAATCTAACCTTACACATAAAGGAACTAGAAAAAGAACAAAGTCCAAAGTTAGTAGAAGGAAGTTAATAAGATCTGAGAACAAAAATAAAAAAAAAAACAGACTAAAAAAACAATGAAACCAAGAGCTCGTTCTTCGAAAAAATAAAATTGATCAACCTTTAGCTAGACTCATAAAGGAAAAACAGAGGACCCAAATAAATCAGAAATGAGAGAGAAGTAACAACTGACACCACATAAATACAAAGAATCAGACTACTACAAAAAATAATATGCCAACAAACTGGACAACTTAGAAGAAAGACATGGATAAATTCCTAGAAACATAATCTTCCAAAACTCAACCTGGAATAGAATATCTGAACAGACCAATTATTAGTAATGAAGTTGAATCAGTAATCAAAAAGCTTCCAACAAACAAAACTTCAGGACCAGATGGCTTCACATGTGAATTCTACCAAACATTTAAAGAAAGTGTAATACCGGGGTGCCTCAGTGGCTCAGTCTGTTAAGCATCCAACTTTGGCTTAGGTCATGATCTCATGGTTTGTGAGTTCGAGCCCTGTATTGGGCTCTGTGCTGACAGCTCAGAGCCTGGAGCCTGCTTCAGATTCTGTGTCTCCTCCTCTCTCTGCACCTCCCATGCTCATGCTCTCTCTCTCAATGATAAATAAATGTTAAGAATTAAAAAAAAAAAAAAAAAGAAATGTAATACCTCTTTTTCTCAAACTACTCCATAAAATAGAAGAAGGAAAGCTTCCAAATACATTCTCTGAGGCCAGCATTACCCAGATACCATAACAAACAAAGATGCAACAGTCCTATAATAACAAAATATTAGCAAACTGCATTCAACAATCCATTGAAAAAATCATTGATCACAATCAAACTGTATTTATTCTGGAGATGTAAAGATGGGTCAATATTTGTAAATTAATATGATGCATTAACAACGTGAAAAATAAAATTCATATCCTCTCAAAAGAGGCACAAAAGCATCTGACAAAATTCAACATTCATTCATGATAAAAACCCTCAGCAAAGTGGGTTTAGATCTAGGCAACATACCTCAACAAAAAAAGGCCATATATGAAAAACCCACAGCTAACATCAAGTCAAGGGGAAAAAACAGGGCTTTTCCTCTAAGATCAGGAACAAGACAAGAATGTCCACTCTCACCACCTTCATAGTACTGAAAATCCTAGCTACAGTAATTTTCAAGAAAAATAAATAAAATGCATCCAAATTGGCAAGGAATAAGTTAAACTGTCACTATTTGCAGATGACATGATACTATACATAGTCTTCAGGGCTAAAAACTCCACCAAAAAAAAAAAAAACTATGAAAAATAATAAATTCAGTAAAGTTGCAGGATACAAAATTAACACAGAGAAATATGCTGGCATTTCTATATACTAATAACAAAATAGCAGAAAGAGAAATTAAGAAAATAATTCCAAGGGCACCTGAGTGGCTGGCTCAGTCACTTAAGGGTCCAACTTTGGCTCAGGTCATGATCTGGCAGTTCATGGGTTCGAGCTCCATGTCAGGCTCTGTGCTGACAGCTCAGGGCCTGGAGCTTGCTTCAGATTCTGTGTCTCCCTCTCTCTCTGCCTCTCCCTGACTCATGCTCTGTCTCTCAAAAATAAATAAACATTTAAAAACTAAAAAAAATTACATTCCAGTTACCATTTCATCAAAAAGAATAAAATCACTAGGAATAAACTTAACCAAGGAAGTTAAAGATCTGTACTCTGAAAAGCATAAAATATTGATGAAAGAAATTGAAGACCCTGCAAACAAATGGAAAGACATTCCACGGTCATGGATTGGACTAAGAACTAACATTGTTAAAATGTCCATACTACCCAGAGCAACCTACAGATTCAATAAAATCTCTATCAAAATACTAATAGTATTATTTTACAGAACTAAAACAAATAATCCTGAAGTTTGTATGGAACTACAAAAGACCCTGGATAGCCACAGCAATATTGAGAAAGACAAACAAAGCTGGAAGTATCGCAATCCCAAATTCCAAGGTACACTACAAAGCCGTTGTAATTAAAACAGTATGGTACTGGCACAGAAACAGACACATACTTCAGTAGGACAGAAAAGAGAGCACAGAAACCCATGCTTAGTTGATCAATTAATCTATGACAAAGGAGTAGCACAACAGGGAAAAGACGGTCTCTTTAATGGTACTGGGGATACTGGATAGCTACATTCAAAAGAATAAAACTGGACCACCTTCATACATCATATGCAAAAATAAACTCAAAATGGGTTAAAGACCTAAATGTAAGACCTGAAACCATAAAATTCCTAGAAAAAAAACATAGGTAGTAATCTCTTTGACACTGGCCTTAGCAACATTTTTCTAGATATGTCTCCTCAGGCAAGGGAAACAAAAGCAAAATAAATTATTAAGACTACATAAAAGTAAAAAGTTTTTTCACAATGAAGAGAACCATCAACGAAACAAAAAGTCAACCTACCAAATGGGAGAAGATATCTGCAAATGACATATCCAATAAGGGGTTAAGATCTCAACTGTAGAAAGGACTTACACAACCCAACCTCAGAAAACAAATAGTCCAATTAAAAATGAGCTGAGAACCTGAACAGACATTTCTCCAAAGACCTACAGATGGCTAACAGTCACATGAAAATATGCTCAACATCCCTCATCATCAGGGAAATGCAACTCAAACCCACGAACTATCACCTTTCACCTAGTCAGACTGGCTAGAATCAAAAACACAAGAAATAAGTGCTGGCAAGGATGTGGAGAAAAAGGAACACTCATGCACTGTTGGTGGGAATGTAAACTGGTGTAGCCCATGTGGAAAAAACAGTATGGAGGTTCCTCAAGAAATCAAAAATAGAAATACCATATAATTCAGTAATTCTACTTCTGGGTATTTACCCAAAGGAAACAAAAACACTAATTCATAAAGATACATGCCAGCTCTATGTTTATAGCAGCAATAGATACAATAGCAAAGATACGGAAGCAACTCAAGTGGCCACTGAGATTAACAGATCAGGAAGAAGTGGTACAATGTACAATGGAGCATTACTCAGCCATAAAAAGAATGAGACCTTGCCATCTCTGACAACATGGATGGACCTGTAAGGTATTATGCTAAGTAAATAAGTCAGAGAAAGGCGAATACCATATGATTTCAGCTATATGTGGAATCTAAAAATTAAAACAAAAAACAGAAACAGAACCCAAAATACAGAGAACAAACTGATGGTTACCAGAGGGGAGGCTGGGTCGGGGGGGTGGGGTGGCGGGCAAAATGGGTGAAGGCTAGTGGGATATATGGAATGAATAAGTCACAGTGATAAAAGGTACAGCACAGGGACCCTAATGAATGGTACTGTAATAGCATTGTATGGTGACAGGTGGTAGCTAACCTTGTGGTGAGCATATCATAACACAGACTTGTCAAATCACTATGTGGTACACCTGAAATTAATGTAACATTGTGTGTCAACTATACTTCAAAAAAAAAAAAAAAAGGGAGGATGAATGAAACAGAAACCAGGACAGGGACCATCCCAAGATGGAGATTATAGTCCCTTCATGACCAACTCTCCAAAGATGCAAAGAGGTGTATAGGGTTGGGGACAGAGGGGACTTGTTGCTCTAGGCCAGGCACAGGACTCTCCCTAAACACTGTATTCCTGCTGCTGCGAACAGCAATGGCATAATTCTTTTGCAGAAAACTTCCTCTGTTTGCTTATGTCCCTAATGGGATTCAAATACCAAACAAATTAGCAACAATGTTGTTTGGAGCAATGTCTAGCCACATCTAAGGTCATACTTAAACTTGCCTCAACTGACCTTTTCCCGACTGTGGTCCAAATGAGAAAGTCAGCCAAGGAGGAAAATAAAGTGACTTCATGAAAGATTATGGACACATTTACTAAAGGAAACAGGATATTTTCTAGGGTCAATAGAAGCACTTTATAAGCTGCAAAGAATGAAGAGGCCAGGGTGGAAAATCTGATTCCACCCCAAATCTAACTGTCAAAGTAACTGGAGAATAGGGACAGGAGGGGGGTCAAGACTGGATGGTTTCATTGATATTCCCCTTCCTTCTGGAGTCCTCATTAAAATGGAATTTAACTAGAGGATACCAAAGCAACCTGAACTACATCTGCCCTGAGAATGAGAAAGTTAACGTTCTTTCAAGGCTGCAGACAAGGCAAGACTACAGGGGAAAACAGTCACCTGTCCTCCTGAAGGTAGCTCTACAGTGAAGTGTAAGCAATTTAGGCCAGGTTTGTACCAGAATGTCCTGGGAAGCCTCCTGCACACCAAGGAAGGATATATGAAGGGTAGAAGAGCTCCTCTGATAACGCACAGAGGTTAACTGGTTAGGCTCTGCAGTTCAACTCCTTGTGTTTGTATACCAATTCTACCACTAATGAGCTGTGTGACCTTGTATAAATTTATTAACTTCTCTGGGCCTCAGATTCCTCAACTATAAAATGGAGATTTTCCTGTACTTCATAAGGTTGTTATGACAAGTAAATGCCTGGCACAAAGGAAGCCCTCAATAAATGTATTAGTAAGCATCTTGTTAAACCACGCGTAGGTCTATCCTGTTTTACCTAGAGTCAGGGGCATGGACTGAACGCCTCCAAGAGTAAGGTCTGAAGTTACCCTTGACCCTGAGGCTCAAGCGGCTCTCCTTGCTACTCAACGTTGCAGCCAGGAAAGATAAAACAAGGTCTGTTTTTGCTTTCACGGTGGGGCCATTGTGGTGGTCTCCAGAAAACAGTTTTTCTGACAGCAAAGATTCCTAAAGACCATCTTAAGACAAGAGATTCAAGTAATACTCAGGTTTTATTGTGCAGGTGTATCCGCTTTAACAATAAAAGGGAGATACTGAACCCAGGATCAAGGATGCAATGGGGCAACTTCTTTGTGAATCTGGTGCCGGGGGCAGCATTCTGATGTGTCACAGGCTCTGCTACACAGGAGGAGGCTTTGGTTTTGAGTTGTTGAATGTTCTGGAGGATAGAGTTTAAACTAACCCCACAGAATAATGTGTCTTGAGAGAACAGGATTCAAATGTACTTTGAAACTCATTAAAATGTAGGCAATGGCTATTTTTTCCTCTTTCAAAATCTGATTTCAGAGGAAGAGGACTAGTTATACAAATAGACCAATTAGTCTAATTAGATTTTCTTCCAGGAGGGAGAAAACACTGTATTTTCTCCTAATAATTGGATTTGGCTGTTGGACAAACAAAATGACCTTCTCCTTTCATTCAATTTCAGACCAAAGAGGCAGAAAGGGTTAATTCTGGCAAGTCGTGGGGAAGGAAACCATGCCACAGGACATTCCCATCAATATTCCAGCGAGATGCTCCTAAATGGGAAGAAGGCATTTTAAAGCTCTACAGACAATGCTGGGGAGGGACTGCAGAGAAAGAACACAGGACACAGAATAGAATAGGATTCACAGCTATGTTGGCCAACCCCACCATAGGTGCATAGCTGATGGCCACCGTGGGGGTGACAAAGTGAATGCCAGTGTGTGCATGTTGCAGTCATATGTCTGTCTGTTGCCACTGTTATAGGCAGAATCTAACCTGGTTATGAAGACTACTCATGAACCACCCTTGTAGCCCTTCATGACAGCTGCAGTGGTGAGGCACAGACCTGGGAATGACCTAACCCAGGAGCACCATCCAGCCCAGAGCAGTGGTAAGAGGGACAAAGGGAGGCATGTGAATTAACTGACGGAGCAGCAAGGGAGGAGAGAGACACCTGGGCTTTGGCTTGGCATTGAGTAGTCACTTTTCCATAGAAGAAGGCAGAGACAGACATTTAAACCTAAAATGAGACACAACAACCCATTGGGGGTGGGATGGGTCTTGGTGGCAGGTGGAAAGGATGATAGGTAATGGATTTTTTAAATATCTCTTGGGAGGCAAACTAATCTTCTCAAGTACAGTTTATTCTACAGAATGGTATTTCCATGGAATATTGCAAGAGCCAAGAGAGGGAGAGTTGTTCTAGCTTGTTCAGATTGGGTCTGAATGGAATTTACTAGGCAGGGCTGGAACTAGTAATCTGCACACTGCTGGCAATAGACCATCTTGCCATTCTCAAAGCACAGAGGGATCCAGATCTAGACTGATTTGGGCAGGGAGCAGCTGCAGGAGTAGGAAAAAGAATGGTACAAATTTTAAGATTGTTTGTTCTAGTTTTGTGAACAGCAATATTGGTGTTTGGATAGAGATTACATTGAATTTATAGATTGGGTAGTATCGACATTTAACATTAATTCTTCTAACCCATGAGCATGGTATATCTTTCCATTTATCTGTTTAAATTTGTATGGACACAAAAGACCCCCAATGGCCAAAGCAACCTTAAAAGAGAAGAACAAAGCTGGAGGTATCACAATCCCAAAATTAAAATTATACTACAAAGCTACAGTAATCAAAACAGGATGATACCAGCACAAAAACAGACAACAGATCAATGGAACAGAACCCAGAAATAAAACCACACTTATGTGGTTAATCTATGACAAAGGAGGCATGAATATATACAGTCTCTTCAGTAAATGCTACTGAGAAAACTAGACAGCTACATGCAAAAGAATGAAACTAGACTACTTTCTTATACCATACCTAAAAATAAACTCAAAATGGACTAAAGACCTAAATATGAGACCAGAAACCATAAAACTCCTAGAAGAAAACACAAGCAATAATCTCTTGGATATTTGCCTTAGCAACATATTTATGGAGATGTCTCCTCAGACAAGGCAAACGAAAGTAAAATAAACTATTAGGAATACACCAAAAATAAAAAGCTTTTGCACAGTGAAGGAAACTATCAACAAAACAAAAAGGCAACGTACTGAATGGGAGAAGATATTTACAAATGATATATCCAATAAGGAGTTAATATCCAAAATACAGAAAAAACGTAAGACAAGTCAACACCAAAACCCCACAATCTGATTAAAAAATGGGCAGAGGACCTGAATAGACATTTTCTCAAAGAAGACCTACAGATGACCAACAGATATGAGAAGATGTGCAACATCACTAATCATCAGAGAAATGCAAATCAAAACCATAATGAGCTATTACCTCACACCTGTCAGAATGGCTAATGTCAAAAAGACAAGAAACAACAAGTGTTGATGAGGATGTGGATGGGGAAAAAGGAACCCTCATGCATTGTTGGTGGGAATGTAAACTGGTGCAGCCACTGTGGAAAACAGTATGGAGGTTCCTCAAAAAATAAAAATAAAAATAAAAATAGAAATACTGTATGATCCTGTAATCTCACCTCTGGGTATTTACCTGAAGGAAACAAAAACACTAATTTGAAAAGACATATGCATCTCTATGTTTACTGCAGCATTTTTTTGACAATAGCCAAGATATGGAAACAATCCAAGTTTTGATCAATGATGAATGGATAAAGAAGATGCGGTATACACGTATAATGGAATATCACTCAACCATAAAAAGTAATGAGATGTTGGGGCGCCTGGGTGGCGCAGTCGGTTAAGCGTCCGACTTCAGCCAGGTCACGATCTCGCGGTCCGTGAGTTCGAGCCCCGCGTCGGGCTCTGGGCTGATGGCTCAGAGCCTGGAGCCTGTTTCCGATTCTGTGTCTCCCTCTCTCTCTGCCCCTCCCCCGTTCATGCTCTGTCTCTCTCTCTCTGTCCCAAAAATAAATAAACGTTGAAAAAAAAAAAATTAAAAAAAAAAAAAAAAAGTAATGAGATGTTGCCATTAGTAACAACATGGATGGACCTAGATGGTATTATGCTAAGTATAATAAGTCAGACAGATACCATATGATTACACTTATATGTGGAATCTGAAAAACAAAACAAACAAAACCAGACACAGACTCCTAAATACAGAGAACAAACTGATGGTTGCCAGCGGAGGGATAGGCAAAATAAGTGAAGGGAATTAAGAGGTACAAACTTCCAGTTGTAAAACAAGTCACTGGAAGAAAAATATAACATAGGAAATATGTTTTGCAAGAAACAGATGGTAACTGTGCTTATCATGGTGACCATTTTGTAATGCATACAGTTGTTGAATTCCTGTGTTGTAGACCTGAAACTAACATACTGTATGTTAACTATACTTCAATTTAAAAAATGGTATAGTTTTTGTAAATGTTGTAGCTTGATAAGTGGTAGCCGTTACTATTACTCTACATATATGTTCTTGCATTACAACAGGTATTGACTTAAGTGTTTCAAGTTCATTCTATAGAATATTTACAGCAACCCTGATTATCATTCCCTTTTTACATACTGGAAAACCGAGGAACAGTCCAATCTGTAACCTGTCCAAAGGCCACCCAGTTTGGGAGTGCTAGAGTTTCTATCTAGTACTAGAAACCTTTGCTTTCAGTCACTGTGCTAAACCACCTCTTGAGGCGACCAATCTTCTAATTTGTTTTCTGGATCAAAAACCAGTGTGGGCTGACAGGTCAGGAGGAATCATGGGATGACATTCAGGACTTCACCTGTGAAGGAGAATGCACAGCATTTTGTGTCCTTACTTATGTTATACTTCCTGTGCTGGCCCATGTGACCAGCAGGTACTAAGAGAAGGGAGAGACAACAAATAGTCTTGAAAAGAACCCAAAGAATCCTTTAGTCTGACTACCTTGCTTTACTTTGAACAACAGAGGTCTTTATATTGGAGAAAAAAGGATAGAAAGGCACTGCTGATATTTTCAAACACCAGAAGAGGTGTCGGCCGTAAGAAGCAGTTCCAAGTAGGAGAAATCTGTTTAGGGAGGTGGAGTTAAGGGAGCATATATAAGCTTATAAAGACAATTAAATTTAATACCCAATGCCATTAAGCGATAGAAAGAGCTTTGCTAGGAGGAACACGACTGTCTTATTGGAAACATTCAAAGAAGAACTTCCATGAGTTGTCAAGGATTCTGGATAACCTATCTGGCATCAGGTGGGAAGGGAGATCAATGCCTTTCATGGCCTATGCTAATATCAAGAGTCTACAATCTTATCCTATCTTTGGTCTCTTCTTAGTTTTATCGTTAAAATTCTGGGAGAGAAGAGCTGACATTTTGAAGATATACCTCCCTCAGCTAGAGAAGCCACATTTTCCTTGGGTCTCAAGTGGATTTGTCTTTATAAACAATAAAATGAAACAAAGCTTGGTCAAGCTAATCTCCTTGGGCGAGACACTGAAGAGGGCATGCGAGTATATATTTGAAAATGCCAATGGATCAACATCTTACTGCTAAGTTACTTGTAACTAATCTACATCAGAATATTCCGTATCTCCAGAGACACAGTATACAGTGTACTTTATTTCCTCCTCATGAAAGCCAGTATAATACCCTGTACTGTTGATCCTGTAATGGAGTAGAAACAGTGTTAAAGTCTGTAGTGAGTTTGTTGGCTATATTTCTCATGCTGTCAGTGACTGGAATCCAGCACCTTTTTTGTGGACGACTACTTAATTCCTTTTCAGTGCTCTTAACACTCTAATTTTCCTGTGTTTTATAATCATTATAGCTTCCCCTAAATCCCAAGTCATAAGACAATGTTGGTTTAAAAAAAGGTAAAGGTCAGAGGTGAGTCCCAGAGACAAAAAAGCCCAAGGTCAGACACTTGTGCCAACACCGATGTTGTTGGCCAAGATGGTTTTATTCCTGGCAAACCAGTCTCAAGCAGCTCTGACTGACAGGTCAGGTTTCATTGCTCTCCAGTAACTCCCAAGAGTTAAAGGAAAAGGAAGCTCTATTCACCGTAGCCACTACCACTTGTTTTCAGGTGTGATCCCCTGAAATGTAGCTATTTAAAGGAAGCAAGTACTAAACAAGGATCCTCTAGAGGACACTACACAATGCCTTTTATTTCCTCCTGATGGAACCCAGGCCAATACTTGTCTTTACCTAGGAGAGACACTATCTTTGGTGTCTGAACCAAAAGTAACTATCAACAGCTAAAGATTATTGGTCTTTGATAGTTGGAAAGGGCACATGAAAGAAAATAAGTGTACGAGTTCTGTTCACAAGAGTTTTTCCAGCTTAAAACAAAAAGCTCTTCTGACCCACATTTCTTGGTTAGCAAACTACCACATCAAAAGGGTTTCCATGCTCATTTTATAAAACCTCTGACATCTTCATTCTCCTGGCTGAGATATGGAGACTGAAGAGGCAAGTGGTGGAGGGAACACCTGGGTGGCTCCGTTGGTTGAGAGTCTAACTCTTGATTTCAGCTCAGGTCATGATCCCAGGGTCATAGGATTGAGTCCCACATTGGGCTCTGTGCTGAGCACAGAGCCTGCTTAAGATTCTCTCTCTGCCTCTGCCCTTCTCCTCCACTCACATGTGCTCTCTCTCTCACTCTAAAACAAAATCTAAAAATAAAAAAAAAATTGAAAAAATGGGACACATGGGTGGCTCAGTAGGTTAAGTGCCCAACTTCAAGTACTGATCTCACAGCTTGTGGGTTTGAGCCCCATGTTGGGCTCTATGCTGACAGCTCAGAGCCTGGAGCCTGCTTCTCTCTCTGCCCCTCCCCTGCTCATACTCTGTCTCTCTCTCTCTGTCTCAAAAATAAACATTAAAAAAAATAAAAAATAAATTAAAATAAATTAAAAATTAAAAAAAAATAGGCAAGTGGTATATTTTAATGGAGTGGTATTACTCCATTAAAAAAATGCTTCACACTGCCAGCTACAAATAAAACACCAGGACCTCTATTCCTAGTAAACATATAAGCTAAAATAAGGGGGAAGGAAGCTGAGTACAGTAAGTTTAATAAAATATGATTTTTAAAATGTCAAAAAGTCTATGGGAAGATCAACGTGCTACTGTTTTCCTATCTTCTGCCAACACTCGCATTGATCTATCTGTAAGAAAATGGTTCATTTCTGAAAGGTGTTCATTGCACTAGCAGTTACAGTAAGAGGTCTGTGGAGCAGCTCCATTTCCTCATATGGGAACACCAGTCCCGGTGTTAACCATCTCTCTTGCTAAAGAATCATTCAGTAAATTTCTTTTGGATTTTCCCCATCACAGTGTTTGAAACATCGGTTCTAATGATCCACAGTTAGATCCTCTACCTTAATCTGGTCCCAGTTTTTCCTCCACTTCCTCAGCCTCCTCCTGGCTGACCACCTCCCTTGAGCATCTCAACTTCTGCCAGGAGAGGAGTAGGAAACGGAGAGGGTCAAATTCAATGCTGCTCTCATCAACTGCCTGGTGACAGACGTGGGACACACTCATGGCTGAAAGAGGCTCCCAGCACTGATTGTGATTCCCCCTTTGTGCACAGAGGCAAACAGGATTCCTGCAGACAATGCAGATGATGAAATCTGATAGGTGTGATGACAGGTAAACCCACACAAGTACACACACTTTAATTTCCATAAAGCTTAAGAACAAAAGCACTCTGTAATCTCCCTCTAATACCAAGTTTACAATGCCTCCTGAACTGACAAAGGTGACTCAGGAGAGTGCACCAAACTCCTTTCAGCACTTATTTAACCTGGCCACCTGTGTGAGCTCACAGAAAAGGGCATTGACTCCACCTGAGTCAGCACTGAGCCTCGTGATCCCTCCGAGGAGAGGAGATGATTTAGTACAAAGGAACACTCACCTCACAGAAAGGCCATCACCTTCCTAAGCTCTTCGGATTCGTGAGGACCTCCCCAAGTCTCTCTTTCTGGAGCTACACGAAGGCAAAACTCAGTGCAACCATAGAAACTCTAAGCAAACTCTGTATTTTCTTCTGTGTTATGATTATTAGCATTTGGGGATAATTAATTTAGTGCCAGTTAAGGAAACTCAGCCAACAGAAAGCATGCATTATTCTAAAACCAAGTTAAAAAAAACATTAAAAAAATCATTTTTCAAGTCATAAATCTGGAATGCTTTTACACAAGTGTGTCTTCATATTTCTTTTCTGTGTTGACTTCTATGGGTATTGCCAGTTTTTATAATCTATGAGAGCTAATGGGTGGGATTGTTTTGCTTTTGGGGCTTGGACATATGAGCATTTCACATACACATTTAAAGGGACGATGAGAAATGAGAGACAAAAAAGCAAACAAGAAAAATGGTCTTCCCGTTGCAGTTTTTTTGAGTGCGTGCAATGGGTATTTTGAGTTTTAAGGATCATGGTTAATGATTTGGGGGTTTTTTCCGAGTAGAAGTCCTGGGCTCAACTGTGTATGTTCCAGTTCCCCTCTCCCAATGGTTCTGTGCCCCAAGGGTGTCCTCACAAACAAGTCCTCTGCCTCCATCCACGTCTATGTGAAATGTTTAAACATCCTCACACAAGGAACTTAAAACTCCACGATCTTGGGGGTGGGGGTAAAGGTGATGATAGGAAGGGCTAGGGTAGGAAAGTAACACTGGGAGTTCTGGGGCCCAGCCTGTTCAACCACTCACTTTCTGTGGAACATGGGACAAGAATACCCCCTCACCCTTGATTCAGGGGACTCACTGACATTATTACACCACAGGAAGCCACAAGATCCTTAACACCTGATCTATGGTGTGCTATATAAATGGGTATCCAAACAGTTTCCAGAGATGATAATAATGCCTTCCATTCTTAAAAAGTTTATTTTTGAGATAGAGATAGAGAGCAGGGGAGGGGCAGAGAGAGAGAGAGAGAGAGAGAGAGAGAGAGAGAGAAAGGGAGAGAGAGTATCCCAAGCAATTTCCATGCTGTCAGAGAATATGTGGGGCTCAAACTCACCAACTGTGAGATCATGACCTGAGCTGAAATCAAGAGTCAGACGATTAACCAACTGAGCCACCCAGGTACCCCTAAATACCTTCCATTTTAAAAGGTAAAAAGCAATTCAAACAGTATTTCCTTTTGAAGGAAAAAAAAAAAAAAGGCAAGCAAAATATCCAGCAGACACCAATTCCAGGAACAGTGCTGACCTTATGTTCTAAGGAAAAAAGCATCAGGAAATCTCAGGAAGCCAAATAGGGATGGCCCACCAACTGAGAGTGGTGGGGGGAGCGGACGTGAAGGGCTGGCTTGAGATCTTGGCCCTTCCTGCCTTGGTGGGAAAGGGAGGACCCAGCCCACAAGAAAGGATCCCACAGGGCAGGAGGGGAGCAGCTCGGGGCAGAGCTCACCAGTGAGGGCTCTCTTCTTCCCTGTTCTTTGTAAAAAAAAAAAAAAAAAAAAGAAATCATTCTTTGGGGTACATTTAGCTTATCAACTTGGGGCTGAGGTATACTTCTTGGGAAGGTACAGAGACTGTTCATGGATGTTGAAGAATGAGAATGCTAAAATCTGATTAATTTTGTAGCATAAAAATGACCAGGATGATATAGACTCCCAGTCCAGGACCTTGAGACTCTTACTGGCAATCAAAAGGCATAGCTGGATCCAGATCCACTGTTAATGAAATATTTCATGACAAATTCAAAACCAAACTGAAAAAAAGAAAAAAAAAAGATGTAGCTGGATTGGCCAGATAGCTGCTATGTGGCTCACATTATTTCTTCTGTTTGTATATTTGTATTGTGAAACGATTTTGATGCATTAATGAAGGCCAAGTTCATTTTACACAGTCTGTAATGTGTGTGTGTGTATGTGTGTGTACCTACATATACATATAAAATCAACGTTATACAAGTTCTAAGTATGTATGTATACATATGTGCCTGTGTATGTGCACATATACACAACACATAACATTGATTGATTGAAAAAATTGTACTATTATGGGAGTTTTCCTTTTTCAAAAAAATTTTTTTTAAGGTTTATTCATTTTTCAGAGGCAGAGAGAGACTGAGTGTGAGGTGGAGAGGGGCAGAGAGAGAGAGGGAGACACAGAATCTGAAGCAGGTTCCGGGCTCTGAGGTGTCAGCACAGAGCCCGATGCAGGGCTTTAACTCAAGGACCATAAGATCATGACCTGAGCCGAAGTAGGACACTTAACCGACTGAGCTCCCCAGGCGCCCCCGGAAATTTTCAAACATACACAAATATGTAACCATCATGCAGCCTTGACACTTACTATACACGTCCAATCTTGTTTCATCTGTTCCACTCTGCTACCCCTGGATTACTGCGAAAAAATAATCCTAGATATTTCACTTGCAAATGCTTCTGTCCGGTCTACAGTATCTCTTTATAACTATTCAGGATGATCTATTAAACATGAAGAAAACAATTTTGTGACTCATACTTGCTTGAAATCCTTCAATGACTTATCTTGGCCATCCTTCACATGGCCTCCAGTGTCCTTCACACACGGCGTCATCTCCTACAACCCCAATAGCCCTACCCCTCTGCTCACTACAGTCCGGCCCCACTGCCAGAGAGATACTCAAATGGATTCTATCTCAAGATCTTTGTGTACTTCTTGAACCTGACTAGCTTCTCTTCAGCCTTTGGTTTCAGCTTAAATGTCATTTCCTCAGGATGGCCTCCCTCGATGACCTAGATTGGGTTACATCGACCTGCTATATCTTCTCAAAGCACCTTAGACTTAAAAAAAAAAAAAAAATCAAATTGTTAAGTATATTGTTATTTGTATAATTTCTTTTGTGAACATCTTTTTTCCTTCCTATTCCTGCTGGACTTAAATTCCTTGAGGGCAAGGACGATGTCTGTCATGGTCCTCCCTGCACCTCCAGCCCCTTGTGTAGTACCTGAACACAGCAGAACCATGGCTGCTATGCATATATGCATGGATACATGCCTGTTAAATGAATAAGTGAATCAGTATCTGTGTGGCTATTTACATCCCCCATAGGTGTCTTTGCTTTGGACAGAAACTCCTGGAAAAACACAATACAGTTCTCTCTGGAATAAAAATTCAACCCAGCCTCGTGTACAATTTAGCACTTAATGACCTTGGTGATGTTGGTGGATCTTGATCAAGGAGAGAGGGTGATGATAACGACACCTCTCAGTATGCTATGAAATTACTACTCATAACTCGGCAATACTAAGAACTTAACTCCCGTATCGTGCGTGCCACTTCGAAAGTGCTTTCATGTGTACTCCCTCATTTGAAGTGGGTACCAGTGGTGTTATCATCCCTGCTTTGCAGAGAGAGACTGAAGAGCCATGGCAGAGGGGGAATGAGGCTGCATGCCTCTCAGACTAGTGCGTGTTTCTTCCACTCTATCGTGTGAAGTCGGTTCACCTCTCTGGGTCTCGGCTTCATCTGCCAATGAGGGATTTAGACAAACTGCTTTTTAAAGATTTTTTCATCTCAGCAATTCTGTGTGTATGTTTCTAATAGTCACCATGCTCTAAAAATTAAGGGTAATGACAAGTGATTGCAGTCCAAAACTTAGCTTGGAGGACCTCCTGACAGTTTTTAGGACCATGCAAGACACCAGCCAATGGAGTCAACGTTCAACATTAGGAACTCTTGATGTCACCAAGTTCCCAGAATTATAGGCGGTCACAAAATCCTGGAAAAGGGCTTGAAGTCAATATTTTTAAAGAAAGCAATGTGCCTTATCTAGAACTGGAATTGCACAACAGAATAAAGGCTTGTTCAGAGTCCTTAAAAATGTCTCAGCTTATCAAACTTTTAACATAGATGGACTCCCCAAGCCCTCCGTTATCTGGCAGAGGACCATTTGTTCCTACTGAGCCAGTACCACTCAAAAGTTACTGCAGACAACAGTTTGTGAATAAATCACATTGTAAAACCATTGGCCTATTTCACCACAAGTAAAACTAGTAGATTTGGATGTTTATACAACCTGAAGACATCCCTTCCTAACCTCCTCACTGAATCCTCTTCCACTGTCACCCCTTGAACCCTGGTGGGCCCTAAGCCCCATCCTCCAACCTCCTTTTATTCTTCAGCCTGTACCCTAGTCATGTTTGCATCCGTGTTCTTACTGGTCTGGGTTTTTCTTTTATTTTTTAAAAAACCTGTGGTATGATATACAGAACATGATATTTACCTTCTGAACCACTTTTAAGTGTGTAGCACATTAGCACAGTCACACTGTTGGGCATCTATCACTACCCATCCATCTCCAGAACTTTTTCCATCCTCCAAAACTGAAACTCCATACCCCTTACGTACTACCTCCCCACGCCCCGCCTCCTAGTCCCTGGCAAACACCATTTTGCTTTTTGTCTCTATAGATTTGACATTCTAGGTCATTCTAGGTCCTTCATATAAGAGGAATCATACATTTGTCCTTTGAGTTTAGCTTATTTCATTAAGCATGCCTTCAAAGTCCGTCCATGCAGTAACATGTATCAAAATTTCCTTCCTTTTTAAAGCTGAATAATAATCCATTGTATGCTTATTACCACATTGTGTTTATCCATTCATCTGTCAATGAACATTTGGATTGTTTCCACCTTTTTGACATTGTGAATACTGCTGCCATAAACATTGGTGTACAAATATCTGTTCAAGTTCCTCTTTCATTTCTTTTGGCGATACATCCAGAAATGGAATTGCTGGACCATGTGGTAATTTTATGTTTAATTTTTTGAGAAACTGCCTGCCATATTGTTTTCCACAGTGGCTGCACCATTTTATATTCCCGCGAATAATGCACAAGGGTTCTAATTTGTTTCAACAAATGTGCTTAATGGCCTTTGGTGAGTCACAATTTCTCCGGGCCTCAGTTTCCTTATCTATAAAATGGGGGGATCAGAATAGACAACAGACAATCTCTAAGGTTTCTCCTAGCAGTAAAAAACTGTATTGGCCTAATTAAATCAAGTTGCAATTAAAGCCAGAAAGTAGTCTGAATGGTTTATAAGCATGACTTGATACCTTAAGCTCTTTTCCTAACACAAGACACAAAGTAATCATTTTTCAAAGGACAGAGTCGAACAATGATTTCATGCATCCAGCTTTCATTAATGACATTACTGGCCACCTCCTGAGCATTTAATCTATGCCGAACACTGTTCCAAGTATCCCCTGCACACTATCTCATACCCTAGTTGTACAGATGAGGAAACTGAGGCATGGCAAAATTAAGCTACTTGCCAAAGATAACACAGCTAGTGAGTGAAAGAGCCACGATTTGTCCTTGGACAGCTCTGCTATGGAGGCAGGTTCTTCACCATCACACCCAGACGAAGCCTTTCCTTCTTGGTGAACGAAGCCTTTCCTCAAGTCTTGAGTGCTCTTAACTGTTTTCTTGCTTTTCCTTGATCACACTTCCATTTAAATGTCTCAGCCCTCTGCAGAGGAGAGCTGCATTTCCTCAGCTATGGCATTTAAGCTTTTTATTTTTAGGCATAGAGGCTGAAATGTACAAAAGTGTCCCAGAAATCCTCTGGGTAAATGTATTTTAGTAATTTTATCAGATACCTTTTTCAAGGGTTTTCCAGAAAATCACTTTTAAGGAATGCTCCTTGAAGAAAGAAGAAATCGAATGCTGAAGGTGTTCTGGACAATAATCTTATGACGTGGGTTTTATTACCTTGAGTTTGTAAGCAAGGACACCAGGATTCAGAGAGGTGCAGTAACTACCAAGGTCACTGAGCCAAAATATAATAGAGCTAGGAGGTAAGCCTGTCACCAAGGAAAGCCCATGCTCCTTCCTCCAGGGAGACACCCCACAGAGAACACAGAATGACACTTAGGAGAACCAGTGCAAGGTCAATGACACATCACGACCTCAGGTTCTGTCTCTACCCAGCTGAGCAACTGGTATCTGAAAGAAAACTAAAAGGAAGTGAAGAGGTTCACAGTTTCCCAAAAAGCGAAACTGCAAGGGGAGGGAACAAGTCAGTCTCCAGTGAAGATTAGGTTCACTTTAGGCACCAGAGGTTCAGTTTTCTCTTAGAACAAAGACTGTGGAGGGAGAATGTTTCTGGATAACCTATATTCACATTACCAAAAAATATTTTTACACACATCAAAGATATCTTTTAAAGTAATTGGATTTACCTGCTTAAGAAGAAGCTATCTTAATAGTTCCATATGGATCTTAATCTTGACTTAGTACTGATTCTAGGTTTCGCAGGGATTGAATGAGGGAGCTAAGATCTAGGTCCCAGATTTAGTTGGGAAGAATTCTCTCAAGAGGATTCTGAAATACTGGAATACAGTTAAGGACTACTGCAGTTTTGAAGAAAAAAAATCAAAAGAAGCAGATGTGAGTGATGTCCAACTCAAATGATGAGGCCTCAAGATTTCCCCTGGATCCAGACAAAAGAGAGGAGATATTTATCGGAGAAACGCTGACCTGGATTGTTAACCCTATAGAGAGAACATGAAAGTTTCCTAAGGCACAGACTGACTTATTTCCTACACTTCACGGTAGCAAGCATAATGACATTCATACACCATGTGAACAAGACACATTTCTTTATACTTTGAACTAGTACTTTCATTTGAATCATAAACTCTGGGGTTTTCTTTTACATTTTAAAAATGCTGAATCAGGGGCGCCTGGGTGGCTCAGTCGGTTGAGTGTCTGACTCTTGATTTCACCTCAGGTCATGACTTCTGGTTCATGAGATAGAGCCCTGTGTCAGGCTCTGTGCTGACAGTGGGTAGAGCCTGCTTGGGACTCTCTCTCTCTATCCCTCCCCTACTCATGTTCTCTCTCTCTCTCTCAAAATAAATAAAACTTAAAAAATAATGCTAAATCAGCTACAGAAATTGAACTAAATATGTGCACTATGAAAAACCATTAATATAATGATGGTGGTTGTAGGCCACAGGGGTTTAGCAGGCCTTAAGAGCCAGATTATGGACCATGGTCCTGGGAAAGTAATAATGCAAAGCAAGCCTGATTCTGTAGCATGATTAGGTTGTGTTAAAGTAGCTTAGGTCATCAGAGTTAGCCGGAGCCAACCTCAGCAAGTGCTGTTCCCTTCCAGAAGTTAAACTTTAGGGCATGAATCCACAAAGAAAAGCCCTCCTTTGTATTTTATTCATAAAATTATAAAAGCCACATTCTTGGTTTCCTCAGTCTAAAACTTCTACTAACTCTACGACTCAGTTGTTCTTGCGGACATATGCCATTGTTAGGAGATATTTGGCAGAATCCAAAGTGACTTCACTTTTATTTCTATAGGAGATTAGTGTTTCCTCAATATCAGGGGGGTACTGGCACCTAGCCTTGGGAATCAAGTTACCAATTACAATTCACTTTGACGATATTTGCCTGAAAAGGATTTCTGTGATTATTTCACTTTTAGTGATACGGAGAATTCTCAGGGATAATCGTGCCTTCAGCCAGTACACAGTGACCTGCATACAAAATGTTTTTGAAAAGGCACTGATCATATGACTGAAGATTTCTAAAGGGAGTCAAGTCTGTCAACATGATAGCCAATATTTCCCAAATTTTGTTTTTTTGCCTCAAATCACTGAAAAGGACATAACTTAAGGAAAGTAATTCTTATCCCATAGAAATTATCCAACAGAGAGAATGGATTGTTCTGATTTTTCCCTACTAGAAGAACTGAGCTTTTATTCACCTTTATTCCCCTATGCATACAGCAGGTGATAATACATGATTTATAAATTCAACTAATGTGGTTATAGGAATGATCCAGATTATGTGTGCTTTTTTATTTTCAACATAAAAGCATCAAATCCAAGTTTCTTCCTCACTTCAAAATAAGGCTTCCAACATGGTACCTTAAATGCACACAAAAAAGACTTTTCATGATACATTAACTGCACTGCACCTGAATCTGGGCCTGGCACCTCACTTATTATTCATAAGAATGATATGAATGCAAAAGGAATCTGCAGAAGTTCGGAAAACCTCTCCTGGCTTCACCCAGCACGAAGGGAAAGGCCCCTTCACCCTGCTTCTTGGACACTGCAGACAGAAACAGTCAGTATGTAAACAAACCGGGGATAGCGTTCACGTGACCCAACACCCTGGCATGTCCTGACTGTATAAAGGAAGTGCATCATTTCACCTACACTAAAGTCACAGGTGCTAGAAATACTTGATAGGTGGCAAACAATGGTACCAACCGCTTGCATTTGGCCCAGAAAGAACTATTGCATAACAGAGGAAAACATTCCGAGAGAACTCATTCTTTGATTCTGCAATTTAAAACATATATTGCAGGGGCGCCTGGGTGGCTCAGTCGGTTAAGTGTCCGACATCGGCTCAGGTCATGATCTTACAGTCCATGAGTTCAAGCCCCGCATCGGGCTCTGTGCTGACAGCTCAGAGCCTGGAGCCTGCTTCACATCCTGTGTCCCCCTCTCTCTCTGCCCCTTCCCTGCTCATGCTCTGTCTCTGTCTCAAACATAAATAAACATTTAAAAAAAAATTAAAAAAAAAAACAAAAACATATTGCAGTTAGCACTGGGAGCTTACTATGGGAAGGTACTGAAAAAACACAAGCAGCACACACGGCCAGCTGGTATGCAGCCGGCCCAACCTGGCTAGGTAAGCCAGACTTACAGATTTCAGGATCCCTGTGGCATCTTCATGGAGCCATGTTGGGTAAACCACTTCATCGTTCAGTATGGCTTCAAAGAGGTCATCTTCGTTCTCTGCCTCAAAGGGGGCGTGACCACACAGCATCTCGTAGAGCAACACGCCCATTGCCCACCAATCTACTGCAGGTCCGTAGAGCATTTCCTGGAGGATCTGTGTGAAGAAGGCAATGTGAGAAGTGCTTTGCACATCTGATTAACAAATGTGTCCTTAAAGACTAGGGAAAATGTTGGATTAGGAAATATCAAAGTAAAAAAAAATGCACATTTCATGCTATCTCTAGAGACTGGTCCGTTTTCTCTGTGGTTCAACTCAGAGGACTTCTCATCCAGGTGATCAAACATTTATGGCCTGTTTCAGCCTAGGTAATGGTACGTGTGCAGATCCAAAACAGAAAGGGTGTTGGCACTGTATCCCTATAGAGGGAGGAAAATACTGGGCTCACTCACTTGCATAGGAAAGACTGAGGAACTTTATTTACTGCTGCTAAATGGGACTGGGATCAAAGCACTGAGTAGAGACAAAGAGGAAAATAACTAGCTGTGAGCAGAGCACACTTTGTCCTCATTCAGGGCTAATGCCTAAAGCAACTACAAGGTTTACAACAACATTTTTAATTCAAATTGTTATTTATAGGAACCGAGGGCATTTTCTGCCATCATTCACCCAATGAGGCATAAGGGAGTGCGGAGGCATCAGCTTGCAATGCGCCCCCAGAGCCACAGCACGCAAGAGCAGCCCGTGGCATCTCTGCTCAGGATTTCCAAAGCCGTACTCACCTCTGGAGCAATATAATCGGGTGTGCCACAGAAGGTTGCTGTGGTGACTCCATTACAAATCCCCTCCTTGCACATCCCGAAGTCCGCCAGTTTACAGTGACCCTCGTGGTCCAACAGGACGTTGTCCAGTTTGAGATCTCTGAAAGAAACAAAGAGCAGCGTGCTCTAGGGCAGCCGGGCCCCAAACCTGGGCGGGCTGGCTCATGGGGTGGGCGATCAGACCACACCAAGCAAGCTTTCTGCATACATTTCAAAGGGAACCAATGTCTTTGGGTTATCTTAGAAAAAACTTGAGACCAACTCTGAAAATTTGCCTCAGGGCTCCTAGACGATGGTCCCATATGAATAGGCTACCCACATATAAAAACCTAGGCGTGATGGTGTCCCCTCACCGGGGCATCTTCACAGCGGGCACAGGACTGTCATTCTGGAGCTTCACACCCACAGTGGGCTGTGTCAGGGCGCTCATGGCTCTATGTACCTATCTCTGCTCTGGGAATCAAGTTGTGTTGGCCTGTGTGGCCCGAGGGACAGACTGGTCTCTGTCCAGCCCAGGATCACCTTTCGGCTCAGAGGAGATTGGTGATGACAGAACTGGCGTGACCAGTTTCCAGGCTGTGCCCTGGGAGCTGATACTGTGACCACATAGGTCTTACAGAGAGAGGTCACTGGAGATACCCAGGAATGAAAACAAAGTCCTGTTTTCTAGGAATCCCTGATAAATGAGGCTAAAGCAGCAGAGTTTTCCTGGCACAGATCAGTGGGAACGCAGACCAGACCTTCTCTCTGCTCACCTGCTCCTGGCAGCAATCTCCCTGGGCATAAGCTGTGTAAGCACGCAGCTGCCCACTTCAGGAAAGGAAGCCTTTTCTGCCTCTAAACCGAATCTGGCCTTCTCCATGCAAAACCCTACTTTCCAACAAGCAACTGTTTTCAGTAGGCTGTGATCAGTGGAGATGGTTTCCTTCCCCATAGTCACCACACAATATGAGCAAGACGTTTTTTAATGTTTGTTTATTTTTGAGCGAGAGACAGAGACAGAGTGCGGGTCTGGGAGCGGCAGAGAGAGAGCGAGACACAGAATCCAAAGCAGGCTCCAGGCTCTGAGCTGTCAGCACAGAGCCTGATGTGGGTTTCAAATCCACGACCATGAGATCACGACCTGAGCAGAAGTGGGACGCTTAATCGACTGAGCCACTTGGGCACCTCAAGCAAGACATATCTGAAGGTGGAATCACGAGGTGCAGGGTTGCAGGTGGGATGACTGTGGTCCTGTACACGGGAGGAAGGTCACGGCCAAGAGCATGGTCTCTCTCAGCTGTTATTCCAGGAGTGGTTTCAGACTCTAGGCCCTATCAGTGCCTGGTCGTGTGGCTCCTCTCAGCCAGATGGCACACATTAGAAGTGGCCAAGGTTAGGGGCTTGTGGGTGGCTTAGTTAAGTGTCCGACTTTGGCTCAGGTCATCCTTTCACATGTTGTGGGTTCGAGCCCCGCATCAGTCTCTGTGCTGACAGCTCAGAGCCTGGAGCCTGCTTCGGATTCTGTGTCTCCTTCTCTCTCTGCCCCTCCCCCGCTCACATTCTCTCTCAAAAATAAATAATAAAAACATTTTTAAAAATTAAAAAAAAAAAAGAAGTGGCCAAGGTTAGAGATCACAGTCGGTCACCCCAGGGGAGAGCAAGCCCGTGGGGGATCAGAGCCTGGGGGCGAACTCTTTCAGCACCAGGTTCTAGCCCAGTCATCCAGGCCCCTGTGGACCTGTGCCTAGAGCATGCTCTCTCACTGCCAAACAAGGTTACTGGGTTTCTGAATTCTCCTAAAGCTGTTATGCCTGCTAAGGACTCATAAAGGATTTTGTTTGGTAACAGGAACAAGTGCTAACAGAAACTCACAACGGTCTGGAGAACCGACCTTTGATTGCTCAAGAGAGCTTGTGACTAACATCCCAGGTAAGAGGTCTAATTGCTTATTACTCAGTCGCTGTCATGGGCAGCAGGAATCGTTCAGGGAGAGACAAGTGCTTGCAATCAGTTCTGTAAGCTGCCCATCACAATGCCCTCTGCAGAAGTCCAGAACGCAGCCTCACTGCTCAGAAGACAGAACTGACAGCACAGTGCATCCCTGCCACAGAATGCCTGAGGCCACAGAGGCAGGTTATACTTCAATCCTGACTTTTCAGTCTAATTCTAGGCCTTCTTTAGACCTGTACAAGCCCTGAGAGAAACGCCATTGCTTGTTTTACACCAGGTGCTACTTAATAGACAAAACTCCCAAACTGGGATTCCAAGGGCGTTCAATTAAGAGCATAATATAATCCCAGGCTATTAGTTCTGCCCTCAGCCTAAATATCTCACACCTTCTCTGTAAGTTCTGTCCTGATATCCCCAGAGAGTCAACTCTGCCCTCAGAGTACCCAGTGAGTTCCTGCTCCTATAACGGCATGCCCTGCACTGTATTCCAGAAGGCTCTGTCTGTGTACCTGTCTCCCCCTTAGCTGGGGCTAAGCTTTACTCCTCCCTAGTTCCAGCTTGGTCATGGAAGAAGACGCTGACCAAAGACATAAACAGAAGCATGTCGGACAGACAGCAGTGAGCTTCCCTAGCCAGCTCAGTGCCTGTTTTATTTTCAGGGGAAGAAAGGAAGCTTCATAAACCTCACTGGGATCCTTGTTCCAAGGTAATTAAACTTATAAAAAGTGATGTGCTTTATCCCTTAGAGACAGATTCCAGAGGGAGGAGAAGAAGAATCCTGAAATGTAAGTTCAAATTCTTTGCTTTGGTGAAGCTGGAGAAGGGAAACTACTTTAGGAAAGACGATTATAAAGCAGAGAGGACCCAGTCTTAATACTTTTCCATGGCTTGCAGCCAGATGACAGAGTAAAACATTGACAGGGTTAGTCAAACAGATTCAAAGGTTACAGAGCCATTCATGGACACGGTCAGCTTCCATTTTAAGGGTAATCATGATCTTCGCTTAAAAAAAAAAGAAAACATGGGGCACCTGGGTGGCACACTTGGTTAAGCATCCGACTCTTGATTTCAGCTCAAGTCATGATCTCGCTGTTCATGAGTTGAGCCCCACATCGGCTTCAGTGCTGATAGTGCGGAGCCTGCTTAGGATTCTCTGTCTCCCTCTCTCTGTCCCTCTCTTACTCGTGCTATCTCTCCCTCAAAATAAAATAACACTTAAAAAAAAAAAAAGATGGTAAAGAAAAAAAAAAGCAAAAGCAAAAAAAGTCATTGTATGACTTCTGACTTTGAAATATGCAAAGGTCAGTTTTTGGCTTTGAAGTTCCTTAGCCTCCAATGCCAACATGTAACTCAACAGCCAAACTTAACAAGGCTACACAATGAAGATTACAAGTTCATACAGGGCAGAGGCTCAGATCCCAAAGTGCCAAATACGCAATTACCGGCTCATCCTTCATTAGGTCACTAGCACCGGTATTTAATAGCTGTAACTTTTGTCACACAATCATAGAAGGGTAGAAAGAGTTACTTTATGCATTGTTGTTGCTGCATAATCAGGGTTACTTTAAAATGCCCATAGTGGTTTCAGAGAAGCATCCCAAGTAGTTGAGGACAAAGGAAATTCAGAATTTGTATTTATTTTGTTTCCACCATGAGCTATTCTGAGAGTCATAAAACAGAATGACATGAGTCTTTCTGCTTAGATCACCGGAATCAGTGACTCTTCCAAAAGAAATAAAGGAAGGTGAGTTGTGAGCTGGCTCCTTGAACAAGAATGACTCTAAGAGGCTATTCAGTAACTATTTTTAATCCATTAAAAATTTTTTTTTATCATGGAAAATTTCAAATCTATACAAAAGTACAGAGACTAATATAACAATCCCTGTAGTGGTCACAGAGCATAAGTGCTATCAATGCATGTCCCATCTTGTTTTGTGTATACATTTACTCCATTCCTGATCCAACTTTTTTCAGATTTTGAAGCAAATCCAAGACATAAAAGCATCTCATCTGTAAATATTTTAATTTCTTAATCTGAAAGATAATAATTCTTTAATGAAATACAACATTGATATTGGTTATTAAAAATATACAGTCAATATACTATTCAAGGTATACTGCTTTTTCTCTGCTCATTTGAGTTATGTGTGTGCATGTCTGTATAACCTGAAAAAAGCTTCTGTAGAGCACAAGAGTATGACAGTAGCTAATTCAGCTACACTAAATTTTCACCAGATGCTAAGTGCTTTAGCCATATTATCTTATTTTAATCCTGAACAAACCCTGTGAACGAGGATCTCAGCAACATTATTTAGTTACCCAGGGGTAAATCCAGGATTCTCAGTTCTGCTCACCTCCTTCCAAAGCATGGGCTCATAACCCACTACAGTGGGCAAACACTCTTTTATATACTGGCATTGCATTGCTGGCTAATCCCCCTAGTAGAGTATTTCCTGAGAAGACTTCCCCAATTGCAACAAGAACTGTGTGAGAATCAATAAGTATCCCAAAAAATGAATTATGGCAAAGGGACATTTTTGTGCACATCACTATGAAATGCATCGTCAAAATCTTGCCAAAAAAATTTTTTTGGTTTGGTTTTTAGTGTGTGCATGGAGAAGGAGTTCAATGAATTTTTTCCAATCCTTGCATGTACAGGAATAGGGGAGTGCACAGCAAATGTGTCTCTAGTGGTCAAATATTCTGAAGATCATTCACTGCTCTCTTCCAAGGAAGAGAAGCTGGTACATGGATAAGGGTGAAGAGGTGGCCGAAAAGAATAAGTTTAATATTATGATCATAATTTCACAACAAAACCATTTAGGACTGGCTTGTATTTTGAGTGTCTGGGTTTATATAAACTTGTAATTTTTTTTTCAAGGCAAGACTGATTGTGTTAAATTGGTAAAAGAATGTTGAAAGGTCACTGAAACAGCAAAAGCCTAAAATCTCATTGTATCATCAGTTAGATAGGAGTGCCATTCACGTATTACCTAACACAAGATGTTTAGCCATTCACCCACCCAACAAATCTTAGAGTACCATCTATGAATCACACAATATGCAAGGGGCTCAGAAGCCTGAATGAGACAGGAAACGGCAGGAGCCTGCCAAGGCAGGGGCCAGTAAAAATTCCAGTCTTTAGCCCAAGGAGAAAGAGAAACCATTGAAAGGTCACACACAGAGATGGATAGCATTAACTTGTGATCGTACAATGAGCCTCCAGCTACAATGTGGACAACAGATCAGTGGGGGAGGAGAGAACATGAGGACACTAGTTGGGAAGCAACTGAAGTGTTCAGAAAAGAAAAGATGGTGGCCTGGAGCAGGGTGTGGCAGGAAGGCAAAGGGAACTAGATGGACCCAAAACTAATAGGGGGGAAAAGTAATGGGATTCAGTAATGGAAGGATATAGACAGTGAAAGGGAAGAAGGTGTGAGCATGTTCTGGCTCACAGGATTTATTTTGGACATATTGAGCTATTTTTTAGGCATCCAAGTGGAGACATTTAGAGGCAGCTGAATATACATGGCTAGAACTCAGAGGCTGGGCAGGAGATACAAATTTCAGAGTCAATTAGCTGGGTGTGGATGAGTTCACCTGGGGAGAGGGAATGGAATGGGAAGAAGGCAGCTGGGGAACCGAGCCCTGCGAAGAGTATCCTGAGGATAAGGCCCCTGATCTTTATCACACTGGGACCACAAATACTGCTCATAATTTATCAGCCAGAGTGGGTAGCATAGTTGAGTGCCCAGGGAAGCAAGGGCCCCTCTTTTGCCTCTTAGGTGGGGCATCCCTAGTCTTGTCAAGGTTTAAAAGGGTTAGAAAATATTAACCTTTTACATTCAGAATCATCTAATGGGTTCTCTCTGGTTTTAACCCTCAACCTCTGCTACATGATGCGGTGCTTTTGTGAGCATAAACTTAAGTGTTCTATTTTAGGAAAATGTTCATTGCTTCATCTTGCAGGATACCAAAAATTTGGAAATAGGCCAAATTATTAATTAATAGGGGAATGGCTAAACAACTTATGGTATATACATGACAGAATTTTATGGGAGCTGATAAAATTTTATAAAAGATGAAAAATGGGAAATTTTTATGACAGAAGTTTTATCTTTTGAAAATTACTTCTTTTGTGATTATAAAATCATTTTCATCATATAAAATTTGATCATTCCTGAAAAATTATGGGGAAAACGATGACAGGCTCACAGTCTTCAAATCTTTTCTTCTCAATGCGACACTAATACACATTATGAGAAACTTACTTTTCTTACCTAACAAATATTTTGGACATATTTCTATATAGATCTACCTCATTCTCTGTAATGGTTATCTAAAATTCCGTTAGAAAGGTGTATTATAATTTAAATAGTCCCCCCTCCGTGAACATTTAGATGGTTTTTAATTTTTTGCAACTTCAAGCCAGAGGGTAATGAACATTACTTGCACACTTGTAGGAGGGGTTACTTGGGTTTAAGAAATAAAAATGCTGTGTCAAAGGATATAAATGTTTAAAATGAAAACAGAAGTTGAACAATTGCTGAAAAAGTTTGCATCAATTCATACTCCCACCAATAGTGTATGAGAACATCCATTTGGCTTCCTTATTCAAGTAAGACATAATCATCCTTAGGTCTTTGCCAATTTGCTAGGGAAAATGATCTCATTGTTTTAACTTCATTTCTTACGAATGAGATTAAGTTTTTAAAAACATGTTTAATGACCATTTGTATTTCTTCTGTCTGTTGCCTTTTCACATTTTTTACCCATTTTAAAGTTTGAGTTGTCTTTTTGATTATTATTATTTTTATTTGAGAGAGAGAGTGTGCATACAAGGTGCGGAGAAGGGCAGAGTGAAGGAGAATCTCAAGCAGGCTCCACACTCAGTGTGGAGCCCAGTGTGGTGCTCGAATCCCACAGCCTGGGATCATGACCTGAGCCAAAATCAAGAATCAGATGTTCAACCAACAGAGCCAACGAGGCACCCCTGATTATTTTTTAGAAGCTTATTACATATTATGGATGGTAGTGATTTGTTACATTGTTTGCAAATGTTATTGCCCAATTTGTTTTTAAGTTTTATTTACGGTAACTTTCATATTTTTGTCCGGTCAAATCTCTCAATCGTTCCTCTATGGCTGCTGTATTTCATGACTTATTTATAGGCTGATACAATTCCAGGTGGAAAAGCAGGATACAAAGATTGTATTTTCAATATTCTCTCTTTTTTAATGTTTTGGTTTTTTTTGTTTTTGTTTTCTGAGAGGGAGAGAGGGAGAGAGGCAGAGTGCGAGCCGGGAGGGGCATAGGGAGAAGGAGACACAGAATATGAAGCAGGCTTCAGGCTCTGAGCTGTCAGCACAGAGCCTGACATGGGGCTCAAACCCACAAACTGTGAGGTCATGACCTGAACTGAAGTCAGACGCTTAACCAACTGAGCCACCCAGGCGCCCCTCAATATTGTCTTAATTACAGTTGTTCAGAGGATAGAAAGAAGGAAGCAAAACAGGAGGGAAGAAGGAGAGATGGGAAAAGATAAGAGAGAAGGAGAAAAGTCTATTTCTGGGTGCTATGTTTATAAATAATTTTTCTTTTCTTTGTGCTAACTTTCTTATGGGAATCATGTATCATTTTGATAACCAGGAAGAAATCATTAAGATATATGTCCACATGTTTTGGCTTTAATTCTTTTCTTTGGTTTCTGTACCATTTATTGCTATAATTCCCAAGGAAGATATGTAGGGAACATAAACCACTGATAGATATGGAAAGGATTTCTTTTGGAATGCAGGCTGCAAGGGCATGTTGAAAAAAAACCAAATCAACTTACTTGCTTACAGATCCTGACAGAAGTCGGAAGCTCAACCGACTGAGCCACCCATGTGCCTTGCAACATCCCTAATTATTAAATGAAGTCCCCATACCATTTCTCCTCATGAAGTTTTGTGGGGCTGATCCATGAGAACAAATTAAGAACAAATACGTAGGAGCACCTGGGTGGCTCAGTCAGCTAAGCATCCCACTCTTAATTTCGGCTCAGGTCATGATCTCATGCTTCTGGAGATTGAGCCCCGTGCAGGGGCTCTGTGCTGACAGCACGGGACCTGCTTGGGATTCTCTCTCTCCCTCTCCCTAGCTTGCATGTTCTCTCTGTCTCTCAATAAATAAATAAACTTTCAAAAAAAAGAAAAAGAACAAATATGGGAAACATGAACATACATTATCATGAGGCTGAATGTAAAATGACTCATTTTCTAATGAATACAGAAAATCAAAAAACAATTTCCAACTCCGAAAGTATTACCAAATCTCCTCTGAGGCTCCTCCTACCCTTTCGTATTTCTCCCAACAGCTACTTGAGGTGGGAAATAATCATAAAAATGACCCTGTGCAAGTCTGGCTATTACACACCCTTTAAAACAGGGCCAGGGACTCACAAACTAATCCCCCCAGGTCAGGTGTTGGTCTCCATCCAGTTCTGGTGTTGGATGCACTTGATATGCAGGCAACATGTTTCCACCTTCACCACTGTTTATATACAAGACCCATTTAACCTGAGCAAAGGGACCAAGAGATTTCCCCTTGCCGTGTCTTATGGTTGGAAAACACGTACAAAGAAAACACTCATTGCCTCTCTGGACAAATGAAAGAGGCAATGAGTTTGATTAACGTCTACAGTGTGCAGATCATACATCTCTCTGGGGGCCATCAAATAAATGAGCCATCATGCTGACAGCTGAGCCTTCTCTCTAAATTTTTTCATTCCTAGCATCGCCCCTCCCCCTCCCAGGAGGGCTGAAATTCTCTAGCTGAAGTGGCACAAGTTTACTTAGTAGCTCCTTACAGGATTTTTATTTTATAGTTGCCAAGAAAACCTCTCTCACTGACTCTCCTTGCCAAAATGCTTCCTGCGTGATACCTGGCTGTGTTTGGCATGCACACAGATGCCCTCCGCGAGGGGAAGGAAGCAGGGAGGCAGAATGGAGGGCTTCACCAAGGAGATGACAGACCCTTGGTGGCTAGGGGTCTCGTGACCATTGGGCCTAGCTCCGACAACACAGAAAAGATGCTGGGGCAAAAGAGACACCTGCGGTTGATAGGCTAGGGGGGGATAAGGTGGTCAACATACTGAATTCTGCTCGGCTCCTCAGGCTTCCCCAGTGCAGAGAGGTGGGTGCAGCTGACCCATGGGAAATTACTTTCCAGGGCACCTTTGCTTCCCAGCCATAGAAATGCAACAAAGAAATGGATCAGAGAGTCACAGGGATCCTGAGAGCCTGCAAACTAGGGACAGGATAGTCGTGCAGGAGCCCTCTGCCTGCAAAGAGGACGCGTTAAGGAAGGTAAAGGAAGGAAAGATTTCGCAAGAGGAAGAATCAGAACACGGTAGCCTCTTAACCAATGTGATCTCAACGATAATTGGGGCAGCTGTGGAGTGGGGATGGGCAGGGGCAGATGGATCCTACGAGGCTTATGGTGGACACGTGGCACCAATACCAACAAACAGGTTGACAGAATGAAACTCTGTTAAACGTTAGAGGGCACGCAGTGCTAGGTAAGCGTTGGCCACTGTTGTCACCACTACTGTCGCCAGTAAGTGGATAAGTGTTGTGGCTGTCACCCTTGAAAGATCAGCCAGACAACTGAGGCATCAGTGCGAATACACTAGCAAGTGAAGGGACGATGAGACATCTTAGCCCGTCTAGCTGTGGCTGGTTCCCTCTATGGAAACCCAGGGCTCTTCAGACTTGGGGGTACTAGACTCTGCCAGCGGTGAGGCCAGTTCCCTGAACACATTTTGTTGAGAGAAAACAGCGTGTGAGAGGGGACGTGGATACCGCGGGGTGGGGGCAAGTGGAGGGAGGCGGGGTGATGAGGAATGCTTTACAACAGGAAGGAGTGCAGTTTATAGCACCGATCTCAGGAAGGGATATTCAGGCTGCTTTTGGCAACTGGCTAAACACAAACCTTTGCCAGCATTAGTAATGCCTTACGCAATATCAAAGGGGAGGGGAGACAGACTTCTGACTTGAACCAGAACTTTTGGCCACATCAGCAGGTCTCATTCGGTTACCTGCTGTCTCCATCAGAGATTAAACCTGAGCCATTTAAACGGAAGTCTCAAAAACCCAAGAAGGCACCTACGGTTTCAGAACCACTCCCAGGCCCTTGGAATTAAATGCGAACCTCACATGTGAGTTCTGGGTTATAGTTGGTATCACTTTGTTCTCTGTGTTTTGCATAAAGCCTTGTTTTCTCCAAAGTGATTACAGCCTCCAAGGGTAGGCCTGGAATATTTCTTAAGTCATTTCCAGCGTACTGATCACAGGCTAGACATATGACAGCAACACACATCTCAGTCCCTTTCCAGGGATTTACAGATCTCCTCCTAATGCTGGGCATATCACAGCAAAGTGTGCAGAAGACATCAAATTTACCCCTAAGAAGTTTCCTTTTGAAGAACTCGCTGCTACTTCCTGAGCACCCGCCCATGCTGTGTCCAGCACTTAGCCTTGCAAGACATTCCCAAGACATTCATTTCCCAAGACATTCATTTTGTTGAGTAATCCATTTGAGTAAATGTGCAGCCATCGGCCAAAGACTATTTCCAATTTTATGTAATAGTATCCTTAATAAAAGTAATCTCTGAAATGCAAACATCATTATAACTTCCTAAGATCTTAAAGGTAAACAATTCACAAATCAGGGAGAAAATTATTTTTTGGGCCTGTGTGTCTTATTTTTAGCTTAGAAAGTATCATCAAACCGCTAAACAAAAGGAACTGATAAAGAGACCTTGTGAGAGACTAACCTTCTTCTTGCCTAAATGTTGGACAAATCTTGATCCAATAAATAATGGTTACTTCAGTTTGGGCAATTTCTCAGCACCTCAGTTCCTCTGTTAAAACATTAAAGTGGCAAGGTGATAGACTTTAATCTAGTCACTAACCCTGGATTTCGCTCCACAAGTGACCTGTGTGGCAACACTTTATGCCCATATGTACATTACGGAGGCAATTAAAGATCTTTTGCAAATATCAGGTTTCATATACCATTAATAGTGGGGTATATTTTACATTTCCTAGAGAACTGGAGTCCATGCCGATAAGCTTATCTGTGATCAGTTCTGGAACACAGCAAATTCAGACTAGTAGCCAAGCATGGAGTCCTCACACACATGGACAGATAGCGGCCAAGGGCAAATTCTCAGCTGTCCTCGTAGGGAGCGAGATAGCTCCCCTATGCCTCCCTCACTGTGCTTCCTTCCCTAACTCCCACATGGTTATTCAACCAACCTCTGTCTGTCTGATTCCAAAAGGCAGTATAATGGAAGGTTAAGGGTATAGATTCTGGAGCCAGGCTGCCTGGGCTTGAGTCTTGGCCCTGCTATTTACCATTTGTGTGATCTTGGGCAAGTTACTTAACCACTCTATATTTGGTCCTCTTCATGAAATGCAGATAACCACAGTGCCTGCCTCATGAGAATGAAGCTATTTAATGTGAATTGTTTAGAACAGTGCCTGATTGTATTAAGTACTATGGAAGCCTGAACTATTATTTCCTCATCAGCAAAAAAGAGAACACATACGTGGCCTATTCCTTGAGATTTTTGTAAGAATCAAAACTGATGGTAGACACAAACTTTGAAAATACTAAGTAACATTCGAAATTTAGGAGTTTGGGACGGGTGGGCCTATTATATTATAAAGTGACACATCTGGCTTATAAACTGCTCTGTGGGTGATAGAGCAAGGAGCCAAAGGGAGTTTCTCATACAGTGCCAGGGCCTGGCACTAGCAATGGGCAAAATGTCTCAAGAACTGGTTAAGCTCCATCAGCCACAATACCTTTGTCTACTTTATCCGTCTTTGCTGAGGCCAAATTCTGAAGCATTAAGATACAGAAATTGAGCATTCATCTATCGACGGGCACTTGGGTTGTTTTTCATATCTTGGCTACTGTAAATAATGCTGCAATACACATAGGGGTACATATTTCTTTTTGAATTAAGTGTTTTCACTTTCTTTGGGTAACTAGCAGTGAAATTACTGGGTCATATGGTAAGTTTTTGAGGAATTTAAGAAACAAAACAAACAAAGGAAAAAAGAGACAAACAAAAAAAACAGACTCTTAAATATAGGGAACAAATTGGTGATTGCCAGAGGTAGGGTGGGTGTGGGGATCGATGAAGTAGATAAAGGGGATTAAGAGTACATTTATCTTGATGAGCACTGAGAAATGCATAGAATTGTAAATTATATATTGCACCTGAAATTAATATAACACTGTGTATTGATTATACTTGAATTAAAAATGAAAAGATACAGGAATTGATCTCGGTTCACTACCGACAGCCCTGCTCAGTGCAATGAAAAAAGGCTGGTTCAAGTTGAGGTTCATCCAGTTCCATCCCAGTCTGTCAAATGCATGAATGACCCATTCTTCTAAGCAGAAGAAGCCGAAAGAGGAACTGTGATTCTCTAGAAATAAAACAGGACTCCCAAGAAGTGGCATGCTATCTGTACCTCATAATGCAGTCAAAACTGAACTGGCACAGCCAGTCTTTGTTTTCCACCCTCTCCCTGCCTAATGATTTAGGACATAAACCCAACAGTGGATTCTGGTCTCATCCATTCAGTGATGTGATAAGACCCAGATTCTGCAAAGTTACTTTGGGGAGAAGTCATTTCCAGTTTTTCACTGTTACAAACAATGCTGTGATAATTGAACGTATCTTTTTAACATGTCCAAACCTATTAATATTTTTTATCATGTGTATGCACAAATGAGCAGTCAACTCCAGGTACCATGCTCACATTTAAGAACCTCTGTTAAGGCCACTGCATTGGTGTTTGCCTTCTTTCACCACAGGAAGCCAACAAAGATTATGGGTATTCAAACTAGCAGGCAGGCAGAGAGCACAAATTCCAAAAGCCTGGAATTACTGTTATTTTAGGTTATTTACGTTACTGTTATTTTAGAAATGTGATCTCCAGGAGGAGAAGTGCCTCCTGGTTTTCATTTTTCCATCTTTGTATTTTTGAACTCCCTTTGCACATAGTGGCCCCTAATGAATGGCTGTTCGTCTGAACGGCAAGCCCTTCTCTGCCCTCTAGTCCTGGTCTGGTTCTGAGACCCTTTGCACATAGTAGGCCCCTAATGAATGGCTGTTCGTCTGAACGGCAAGCCCTTCTCTGCCCTCTAGACCAGGACTAGTTCTGAGTCTAGTTCTGGGTTCTGAGACCCCAGCGAGGCTGGATTAAAGAGGATGTGGAGGACTGTTAGGCAACTGGGTGGATTCGGGTTTGTGCTGGGCCTCTGGCACCAATCCAGGACCTCTGACGCCAACAGGAAGCTGCCAGGACCTGCTGGAGTCCTGTCTCAGGGATGACCTAGGAGGACCAGGTCAGCACCCCAGGAAACTCCGGCTCTGAACACACTCTCGAGTACACGCTATTCCAGGCATTAATCCTTCTAGACAAGTCCTGAGATACCAAGAGATACCAGAAATGAAAATGTGCCCTGCTTAGTGACTGCCTGTTCGTGTTTGGCTTACAGGTGAGAGCAACCTTTGTTTCTATAAAAGAAGGATATTAAAAATTCCGTCAACTGCCTAAACAGGATTTACGTGAATTTAACTGGCTACTGTAGGACACAGAGAACCTTGCAGTGGCTTCTGTCATTAAGACAATGACCGTGAACAGAGAGCACAGGAGGTCAGGCAGGCTGGCTGAATGCAGCTGGGTAGTGGGGGTGGAGACGTGGGGGGGGGGGTGGTCAGTGAGCAAACTAGTGTCTCGGTGCACCTGGAACCTTCTGATGGACACACATCCTTCCCTCTCTCCAGAGGCATCATGGGGACTTGAGTGGGACAAGCTGGAATGCTGGTTTTACCTGGTACACTGTCCGGTCAATTAGTCAAGGGGCAAGAAAACTTTTCCTGAGCCAGAAAGCAGAGCTTCGAGACTCAGCTTTGTCACCTTGCTGGGTCTCAGTTTCTTCACCTGTAAATGATGGGATGGTACTGGATGACATGCCTTCCCCACTTCTCCGATGGGCAGTCAATCACTAAGAACTGACAATTACGCCTCCTGATTGTATTCAAAGCCAGACACCTTCTCTCCACCACACTGCATGGCCTCCATTCAGCCCCATCATTTCCCACCTGCATCGCTGCATCTCCTAACCGGTCTCACTACCTTCACTCTCCTCCCCTCTTCATGCTGGGCCAGTTGTTTTTCTGAAATTCAATTCTTGAATGTTTGACCCTCTAAGAGGCCCTGCCCAACTTTATCGGCCATAAGGCTCTACGGTGGGGTCTCTGTCTGCCCTGCAGCCTTATTTTCTCCCCCAGCGCTCTCCCCTGCTTCACATCCTCACGCACTCCAGGTACCCAACGCCGAGAGGTGGACCTCTCCCTCACCCACGTATATGCTGTTGTGCCCTTGGATGGGCACTCACTCATAAACCGCCACTGGCCTGCAATGAAGCAGAAAATGATTGAATCACAGTGAATAAATGGGGGAAGAAGAAAAATTAAGAGTAAGCGCTTGGAAACTTTTGTAACTACCTGACAGCAATTTTATGTCTGTTGAATCTAATAATAAAAATCTGGGCTCCTATTTCATGTCTTTTTAAAATTTTATTTTTCTAGTAATTGACTTTTATTACGTTTTATAAAAATATCAGTCCTAAATGGGTTGAAAAGGGAAAAACACAACAACACTGGTTTACCACCACAGACAGTATGGGGAGCTCTGGCCAGCACCCTTCTACCTTCCGTTCTCTTGGGCAGATGACTTCATCCTCGCCGAAGCTCTCTGTCTCAGGAGTCTTCTGCATCCCTTCCTAGACAAGCTTGGTGCCTCTCCTCCATGCACCAGTGGTATTTGGTGCATACTTCTAATTATAGCATTTATTGCGCCGACTGTAATTGTTGGTTTCCCTGCAGGTCCTTCCCATGCTTATTTCTGCTAACCTCAGAACAAGGTGCCTGGCCCAGGGCTGAGTGAGCAATTAAGTGTTGACTGAAATGAACAAGCCCTAAGTTTCTTACCCTATACTCTGGTTGCCTTTCCTTTACCCATATATTCCTTGTGTGTAAAATCCTTCCTGCCTGTGTTCTCTCCCTCTGATGCCTATTCCGTGTTCTCTACATTATGGAAGCTGAGGAGATGAGGAAGAAATGAGGAGAACTGCTTTCTGCATCTGGGGGTGAATTTCTGACACCACCCGTCAGGTTGTCCCCTCTTTAGCTCTCAGTCTAGTCCTAGAGTTAATATAAGGAAGCTGGGCTTGTAGCTACAACAACTGGTGACTAATGTGTGTGCCTGGTGATTAAGCATCCTTACAACAGCACAGTATTATAACCAGACAAGACAAATCACCCCTGTACCTCTTGCATAAAATTAAAAGGTCAGTCCAGGAAGAGAAGGAATAATGAGATTCCTGAAGTCCTTCATCAAGTTGAAAAGCTCATTTGATTTTTTTTTTTAAGTTTAATGGAAAACTCCAAAACCAGAAGGGATGGAATATTACATAGAAACTGCTTCAAAGCTCAATTTAAGCTCAAACCAAAGAACATGATTCCCATCATATGGAACTAATTTCTTTTTGAAAGTTGATAAACCAAAAATTGCACTGGAAAGCAGCCGGTTCCCTGCATTTTCCAGAGAAGGCAGTTTGGGAACACATTTCCTGAACCTCAGCCTCTTGGGTTCTACTCCTGGATTTTCCCCCTGACGCCATGGAAAAGTGCTTTCCTCTCCTCTCCTCCGCTGCAGAGTCCTTTTTAAAAAGGGTAACGTGATCACCTGCCCATTTACAGGATGTAGTGTATAAAATCATCCCAAGAGTTTCCCCAGGGCCTTTGATGCATGGAGTCAGGGAACCTAGGCTTGCTTATGGTTAGGAAAAAAGAAAACAAGCAAGCCCCAGAGATAGGACAAGTGATCGTTCTCCTATTGGAAAAGGAACTGTATTCCTCATTCAGATTAAGAAGCAGAGAATCAACTGATAAAGAAAATTATTAAAATTCAGGGTCTGAAAAAAATGACTTATTTTGAAAACACAACATTTTGATTGACTGATCTAGGTGATACACAAGCAATCGAGTTCCACCCCCTCAGATAAGTTCCAGTTTTGTTCTGAGTTTTATGACCATGCCAAACAGCGTTCTGTCTGCCTGTAGAGCTTGAATCCCATCGACACAGGTGTGGGCTTGGAATTTTTGATCTGGGCTGACACATTCCTGGCCAGGAAAGTGGTGCTCTCTCTCCTCCTATAACTTTCCACTGATGTAAATGAGGTCAAAAGTGCCCGGAGGCAGCAATGACAGGTGTGTGTGGGCAGAGAATCACGGGCCAAGGCAGGGCACACGCTTTCTCTTCTGTAAGAAGCATTTATACCATCCTGTGGGCATGCGTGGGGAAGGCCGTAAGCTTTATAGTTTATGCCACAAGGAAGTCAAGACAGCCTCCAAGCCATTGTTCTGGGGATGCCTTTTCTTTCTTGTGTGGCTCAGGAGGCACAAAGCTCCCTCTGCCCTGCCAGGCCTTCACAGTGTGGGACTCAGGGCCATCTGAGAGGTTCTGCCTGTTCTGGCCTGGGAGCTGCCTCAGCAACTCCTGACTCCTGGCTGTCCGGAGCCAAATGTAACAGGGGTGAGGGCTGTCCGGAGCCAAATGTAACAGGTGAGTGGCCAGAGGTAGTGCCCTTTCCTAGGGACAGCAAATATGGTCTGCTCTCCCAGGAGCCCAAAGGGCAGCCTCTGGAGTGAGCATTCTGAAGGCTGCTATTTGCCCTGGATGATGCTCACCTGCCCAGCGCTGGCCCTCAGAAACAGAGCCGCAGGCTTGATAATTCTCTGTCTTAACCAAATGGAGACTGCTAACTATCCCATCTGCTGGGTCAAGGAAAACCCCTTGGATATGTGAAAAGGGGAAATTGAGGGATAGTATTGGTAGAGGCTCTACCTGAGTCATTAAAGCAAAGTAAGATGACAGTTCGCTGAGTGGGGACTATGCTTTCAGGTAAATTCCAAGGCAACTGAATACAATCCTACTCAAGTCTCTGACCACTCCTAAGGGTCTGCTTTGTGAGCTCCTCCTCCTCCTTCTCCTCCACTCTCCCTTAAAGGGTAGGCTGTTCCCTAAGGCTCTGTTCTTGGCCCTTGCTTAGCTTTCTTTCCAGAACCACTGCTAGGCCAAATCGCACCTTAGCGCAAATTAGAAAAAGGCTCCCCTTTCCCTAGACATGTTACCACCAACTCCTAGAAAACTCATAGTCATTACACAAATCTTCAAGGACTCTGATGAAGTGGTCCGCTTAGAACTGTTCGGTGCACAGTCTGCCCAGTTGTACAGTTGTTCTGTGCAATTGAATCCCAGGGATTCAAATATCACCCTAAGACAGATGGCTCCCCAGTTCAAATCTCTACCCTGACAGCTCTTTCCAGAGATCTAGACCTTCATGACAAATAAGAAAGTAACTGATTTGGGGGCATAGCTAACCTTCAAATGGCAAAAGATGAAACCTAGATTTTACCCAACTGTCATCCTCAGTGAAAAGCCTTAGAGTTCTTAGCTGGGAATCTGGAAAGCATCCTTAATGTCTACTCCTTGGGCTCCATACCCCATTCATCAGTGTCCTCCGAGCTCTTCCTCCGCTGTATCACACTCCCTTCCTCTTCTCCCTCTTCTTCTCACTATCCTGGCTTGCTTCAAGTCATGCCTATTTTTCCCCCCTCTTTAGTTTATTTATTTATTTTTATTAATCTTTACACCCAACATGGGGCTTGAACTCACGAGATCCGGAGTCGCATGCTCTGAGCCAGGCAGGCACTGCACCATGCCTATTTCTTGCCTGACTTATTCCAAGTCCTCCTACCTGAGCTCCTGGTTTCCAGGTTTGTTCCTATGCACTCTGCTTAACTACAGTTATTTCCTGTTAGTCTCTTTCTCAAAAACCTCTGATGGCCTCTATTGACAGGCAAATAAAGGCCAAACTTCCTGGCCTAGCACTCAAAGACTTCAATGTTCTCACACCGCCCCACCTCCACTGCCACCTTTCCCTGCTCTGCAGTTCTGGTCACACGGATTCCTCATGATTCCTTAGCACAGGACACTTTTCTGCCTTCAGGCCTTCATTCCTATTGTTCCCTCTACCCGGCATGTAATTCTGTATTTTGTTGATAACGAAAAACCTACGGCTTAAATACCATTTCTTCTCTAAAGCCTCTGCTGATCCTCTCGATTAGAATTCATAACTTCCTTTTCTGTACTCTCACTGCATTACATTTTACTTTGAGCAATAAGGGAACCATGTCTTAAACTGTCAATTTATAGATGCATTTGGAGCCCCCAGCAGACTCAATCCTTGAGGGCAAGGATTCTGTTTCATTTATCTTTTGGTCTTCAGAGCCAAATGTGGTACAAAGCAGATGTGCAGGTCACATTGAGTGAGTAACCCCATGGTGAAATCCTCATGGTCAAACAAAGCCCACGGACAATTTAATGACGGTCTACTTTGAGCCTGTGTGTCTGTTTCGATGCATCAGGCAAACAAGGACAGGTGAGTGTAGTATAGTATGTCAGGTAGAGGTGAAGGGCACTTTCCAAACCATAAAGTCCGTTTAAAACAAACACACATTTATAACTCACAGTCTGCATGAAATGTAATTCCTTGAAACCCACAAGTCTGGCAGGGGACAAAGACTCGGCACCTTGAAGGAGGGTTGGCAGGATTTAGGGCTCATTCTGGAGACCCGTTCTAGTTCTGTCCAGCCCTCCAGACCCTGGACTGGCCCGGCCCCACCACCCAGGCCAATAAAGCCTTACAAGAAGCTAAACGCTTCTCAGAACAATGGTCACCTTGAGAAGGTGAGAACCTGGATGGGAATGAAGTGACAAGTGGGATGCTTACAAATCTAGTTAGGAGCATCTCTTGAGAAAATAACAACGTGAGAGTAGGTTCTGACTGAGAGCAATAATGTCTTCAGATTCCACTCTTCATGAGACAGTTACAGATGAGAATCCAGCAGGGGAAGACCATTGATAATACAGCACCTTGCGTGCAGATAAATTCAACCACATTACCAGCATTTTTTCATCTTTACCCTATATAATACTGAGTATCCAAACCCACTGTTTTCTGAGACCAGATTCCTCAGTTTCTGGCAAAGAAATTACCAAGAGCACAAATTTACCAAGCGGGAAACTGAGGAGGGTTAGACAGACTTTGCTTTTCTGACACAGTGGAAAATGTGGGTGTATCACATACCACTGTTCTTTATATACTCTCCTGAAGAAGACTGACTAGCACATAAAAAAGGGAAGAACTTGAAAATCCAGCTGATCATACATTTTCCCAACCATCTGGGCTTCTGTTTCTCTTTTGCTGTCACTAGGATGGCTTTAATATCTTTAACCAAGCCACTCTCTATCACTGTGCCTAGAGAGGGAAAAAAATTCCTCTCTCGCTGTGTAGAGAAGAACGAAATTGCAGCCTCTGTATTGCCTTGGTTCTAAGATCTGCACCTGCTCCCTTCCCTCTAGTGCTTCTGAAACAGCTAAGTTCCTTAAAACTAATGACCAAAAAGCCTTGCCAACTGCCACGACTCTCATTTCTATCAAATCAAAAATTATCGGCATCTTGTGATCTGTAGCTTCTTGGAATCAAGGAAATGCAGCGGTTAGTACACATTCCTCTTGTCAGCTGCTGTGTTAAAGGTTGGAGACCAAAGGGAACAAGGAAATCTAACAGATTCACCTTCAAAGAAAACAGAGTCTAGGTAACTCCATTTGAAGGCACCAATGCCTTATAAGAGGCTTCATGGAAGGCCAGTGACTGCAGGAACTCTCTTATGCTATTAGGACCAAACTATTACATTAAATGTCTGTTCAGGAAGTCACTGTGTGGTCAAGGGGAAGAAGAGGCAGTCAGGTTCCCGCTTCTTAGAGCTCCTTTCTTTCTTGGTCTGAGACCAGGAAGCTACAGAATGGGTGACTGATGGCCTTTCCCATCCTTCATGGGTGTCTCAGATAACGAGTGTCTGTCTAGTTCTCTAGGAGATCCATTCTTGGCACTGAAGAGAAACTTTCTGGGAGAGTGGCAGGAGGCAGATGTTGGATAAAGAACAAAGGAAGATGAGCTTTTCAGAGGCAGCCCACCCAAGAACCTGGGGAGTTTGAACTTGGCTTAGGAGGTTAGCCTCACACACTCAAAGGAGCCTGCATTCCTGGGCTGGCACGGACAGTGCCAGCACTTACCCTCCACATACCCCTGCTGGGGCTGGGACCCTGCCACAGCCCCGCTGATTTGAGGCCTGAGGCCACATTGTGGCGAAGTTCCTCCCACTGACTCACAGGAGACCACAGCAGTGTGTAGAAATTCTGTGATGAAAGATGATATTCCTGACATTTCTCTTAGCTCTCAGATTTTCCAGCAGATTTCTTTGAGCAGTCTTTCTGTCTTCCAGACTTCGGAGGGATGGCTCAATGTTTCCAAAGTGAGGTAGAAAAGCTCACTTGTGGTTGTAAAATTCTAATACTGCCCTCGTTTTCTCTGTGAGACCCACAGCGGGAGCTACTGAAATGGAAGACTGAACCAGGCCTGGTGGGCATTGATTTGGAGCAAAAGAACACCTGGGGGCTTTGGAGGAAGTTCATTAGTGGCCAGGGACAAATGGAGTGTGGACAGTTCCTGCTGGCCCAGCCTTGAGCACCTTGTTTTTCTTTTTTAAACCGAACTTTAGTTGTATAGACATATGAATTTTATTTGGCTAAAACTCTGTGGTTGGAATGTCCCCATTAGACCCTATTCTGAAGCTATTTTGAGTTTGAACCCCAGATAAAATATTTTAGACATTCAACAATGAAAGACGTGGGGAGAGGTATCTGTCTCTCTCACTTCCCTTTTCTTAAGTTCTGTGGAACAAAAGTGAAAATGAAAAACTCACTTATCTCCTTCCGTGTACTTTTCACAACTGGTGGTTACTTTTACGTCTTTATATATTTACATTAGAGTACATGCTTCTGGTAGGCCAAGTCCTGGCCTATCTTGTTCACAATGATATACTGAGGCACAAAGTAGGTCTCAGTGAATATTTGTTGCACGAATAAATGAATGACTGGATGCGTGGATAAACAGATGAATGTAGGCTCATAAAGTTATGACAATAAATGTTTATCACATGTAAATACATTAAAGTATCATGCAAAGGAAATAAAACATGGGATCTGGGAAAGGCAGTTTCCCCCAATGTGTCTTTGAGACTAAGATAGTGACTTATAGAAAAAAAAAAACAAGTATTTAAAAATGGTTAGTAATTGCTTTTCCAATTCATGGACTAGGAGCAAATAGTCTCTGAAAGGAAAGTGTTGGGAGAATCCCCCGCTTACAGAAGGGGGCCCCTCTCAGTTAGTAAAAATATCTTTTCCTTTGGTTCTACCATTTCACAGAAGAAAAAAAAAAGTTGTTACATGTAGACTCCTCTTTGCAGCATGACTGTGCAGTGTATTGTCCAAAATGGGGCTCTGAGGGTGAAAGGTGAAAGGGGGTGCTGGTAAGGAGGTCACAGGACCAAACCAGGACTTCTCTTGGCAAACTGAGACACGTTGGCTGAGTATGTCCTTCACCATGTCGGTTAATCTAAGCCCACTCAAAGCATTTTCTTGAAATCCATCTTCTGATGAAAGTACTTGCTCTTCATTGAATTCTTCTCCTGTTAAGCTCCTTGATGGGTTTTGATCTTGAGAATTAGTTCTCAGAAAGTACAGTATCTTGAACTTCTCTGGTAAACTGTTAGTTCTAGAGTTAACTCCTTCAACACAGTGTGACACAAGCTACCCTTTCTAGAGTGTGTGTGTCTCAAGTGAGACATTGTGAAAATATCTCACGCGTAGTAAGCCCTCAACTCTGCCTCTTTCTTCTGATGAAAACAGAATATAAAAATATACAATACCTGCAGTGAATTGTACAAAGTACGGCCGCCCCTCAGACGGACTTGAGAGGGAAAGTGCTTCTTAACATATTTACTTCCTTTGGTAATGCCACAGCACAAAGATTACACTCAGCCTTCCTGGCCATAAAAGCTTCAGTTTTTCCCATTCTTGCTGCCAAAGCTGAAATGCCAAGAAATGCTGGGAACTGTGATTATACACACTTCATATTTTACATTCTAAAACCCCAAGGAATAAGCTGTGGAGAACAGAGTCCTATTTCTTAAATGGCAGGACAGATACTGAACTCCAGCTCTGTGGAGCATGGCTGAGTATTTGCATGGGGAGAAACAAACAAAGACCTCACAGATTTCTTCCAGTCTGTGTGTACCTTCCTGGCATCTGTGGCAGACCTTGGCTAACTTTTCTCATGTATTTCGTTTTTGTTATTTTTTAACTTTCTGAATGACTCAACCAGATTCTTACGGGAAAAAAAAAAAAAAAATCACCACCCCACATACGAGTCAGTCATAAGGCAACTCAGTTACTGCCTTTGACAGGTTTGAACCTGTCTGTTCACAGATGAGGAAACAAAACTCCACTGTTCCTTCGGCCAAAATTATATCCCCTTCCTTAGCGTGGCAGTAAAGCAGCCAGCAGACAGCATTCAGATTTCACGGGTTCCAAAGCTTCCTCCCCAGCTATAAATTAATTTCACTGCCACGGTGCATTTTTCTCAATTCCGTCCTCAAGTGTAGGAGTTAAAACAAACAAAACCAACCAACCAACCAACCAAAGGTTCTCCTTCCTTCCTCCTTGTCTCCCTTCAAGAACTAACACAAGAGCCACAGGTACCCGGGAAGGGCTCGTGATGACAAGACCTGTACTTCTAAAGGGTGAATTTCCTGACTCACTGTCACCTGCCTTCGTCTACTGTGCAGAGCCCCATTTCTTTGTCAAAGAAGTGTTAGAATCCTCACGAGGTGAACGTGGGAGGGGCAGGCTTCTCACTGCTTGGATTAAATGAAGATTTAATACTCACTTCTTGCTTAATTTGCAAGATTTGGATGCCTCCACACGTTCCTCATGTTCTCAGAGAACAGGAGCTCACACAGGATTTCTCCCCTTCCTCCCCGCCAGGGCCGCACATGCTCCAGGGCCTTGCAGAGAAAGGGGTTGAGAGGCTCCTGGTAAAGGAGCGAGCCCCTTGTGCAAGAAAGCGGGCCCCATCCAGTCGGGCTGGAAGTAATGTGCTGCTACTCCTCAGCCCAGTTATAAACGGCAGCTGCTCTCCGTGTAGGGCTAGAAAGCAATTTCTCTCTGTGCCTATGTAGCTGCAATAAACTTTTATAAGCCTGTTACATGATCTGAACAAACCAGCACAGTTTCTCCAACAAGAGCAGAATTCTTTGCAGGTTTGAACCCTCACCCACACACCCTTCTTGGAGAAGAAAAGGAGGCTCAGCTGCTACCTTTTTATAGTTTAGAGCTGGCCTTTCCAAAGACTTGGGAAAAACCTCTACTCTTTCAGGGCATCCGACAGTGCCATTTGGCTCTCAAGAGGAAACACTGTTTCAAACACAGAACTTGTGCATGCATAAATCATTTCTGGAAGGACATAGAAGAAATGCGCCTGGGTGGCTCTGTCGGTTGAGGGTCCGACCCTTGATCCTGTCCCAGGTCATGATCTCGCAGCGTGGGTTCGAGCCCCACATCTGGCTCTGTGCTGACAGCACTGGAGCCTGCTTCGGATTCTCTCTCTCCCTCCCTCTCTCTCTCTGCCCTTCCCCATTGCTGCTCTCTCTTTCCCTGTCTCTCTCTCAAAATAAATAAACATGGGGAAAAAAAGGCATGGCTAACTGGTTGCCTTGAGAAAAAGAAATTGGGAGGCTGGATTTAGTGTTCACTGTAATCTTTTTAGAATAGCTAAACAGTTCTCTTTTTTATCATATGTACGCATTCTCTCATCTAATTAAATTACACTGACATGCCTCTCCATTTTCTCAGATTACACAATACCACGTTGACACCCATCTTCATACCATTTATCTCTCCCGATGAGTATTCCCCGACACAAGTGTTGACTCACTTCGCTAGAAATAAAACAGAAATGAAGAAATAAGAACTATTGCTATGCCTTGCGCCAGAAATTGAAGACGAATAAGAAAAGCAAAGCTCTGGCTGCAAGCCCTAATACTGCCGTGACAAAGGAGAGGAACAGTGTGGGTCTCTTGGCTTTTCGTCGTGTGCCCTCCTGGACAACATCTCCTCCCTTCCGACCATTCCCTCTCCTGCCCTACTGAGAAGTTTCTCCTCTTCTTTGGTCCACCTCCCACTTTTTTTGCTTATTCCTTTTTAAAAAATTTGCTCTCAAAAATCCCAAAAGTAACACATTCTCACCACAGTGATACAAAAGGAAGATACATGATGAAAAATCATAACTGTCCATCCCCTCCCAAATGGTTTTGTGTCTGTTATTCCACAATGTTCTCCCCACGCAGATCTATGTTCAGATGGCTTTTGCTACTATTTTTTGTACCAAAAAAAACAAGACTTAAATGAGCATACATACCACTTCTTAACTTCTTCCTTTCACTTATTTACCTATTGGGGACAAGCCACCCAGATCAATAAATGTGGATCTAACTCACTCTTTTAATAGCTGCATAATATTCTACAGAATGGGTATGACATAATTTGTTCAATTTGAAATAACTGAAATAATACTGAAATGTATTGGATCTGTCCACCATTTGACTAGGAGTTCCACAGGTACCCCTATCTTGAGGTGTTCCTGTCTTTGCCTCTCTGATCCCCACACCTATATTCATCCTGTGCCCCACCTTTGGCAATTCACCCTCGAACAAGGCACTGATGACCTGAGTGAAAAGTACCCACCTTTTCAGAGTGAATGGCAGACAGAGACCCCTAACTCTGGGGTTCATGACTATCTTGTCTGTTTTCATGTGCACACAGAGGCTGACGCTATACCAGAAAGGTAGGTAAGGCATTAAATTCCTCTAAGATCTACGTGAAAGGAGACCTTGCACACCCTATTCTAAATCACACTAACAATATGCTTACTACCCCTATATTCAGCAGGAAAAAATTCAATTAAAGCCCACAAATGATCTGGAAGAGGTAATATGAACACCTCTTACCACAACTCATATTAGTTTAACCCATTTCTACCTAAGATACTTCTGGTTTTGTAGAAGAAGAAGAATGTAACAAGTCAACTGGATATTGGTTCAAGACTATAGAATAAAAAATTACATGTATGGGGGCGCCTGGGTGGCTCAGTTGGTTAAACGTCTGACTCCTGATTTCAGCTGAAGTCATGATCTCACGGTATGTGAGATCGAGCCCTGCATCAGGCTCTGTGCTGACAGCATGGAGCCTGTTTGGGATGCTCTCTGTCTGCCTCTCTCTTTCTCTCAAAATAAATAAACATTTTTTAAAAACGTTGTTTAAAAATTACATGGATGGCTTATCATTGCTCAGACATCAGTGACTGTGACAAGAGAGCCAGGATAAACAGTATCATACCACTAATATTTCCTTCTTTGACAAGTAAACTACATTGGAAGATCCAGATGGTCTTCAAAAATCTGAAAGCCTTTTTTATGCAAAATTTGTGTTTTTCCACTTTATTCCTTAAAGGTGATCTAGAACCAGGGAACAGAAGATACAATGAGACAGTGCTTGAGCCAATATAAAGGTGAAATTTCCAATCATTCTATGTGCCTAAAAGTGGAGGGAATAAGTTACCCTCTGTTTAGAGGTATAGGAAAAAAAGACCACTCAGCAGGTTGTTAGGCATTCGTGCTTTGAAAGAGAAGGGTGTAGGGTGCTTGGGTGGCTCAGTCAGTTAAGCCCCCAACTCTTGATTTCAGCTCAGGTCATAATCTCATGTTTCATGAGTTCAAGCCCCAAGTCAGGCTCCACACTGACAACACAGAGACTGCTCGGGATTTTCTCTTTCCCTCTCTCTCTGCCCCTTCCCGCTTCGTGCTCACTTGCTCTCTCTCTCCAAATAAATAAATAAATTGAGAGAGAGAGAGAGAGAGAGAGAGAGAGAGAGAGAGAAGGGTATTATGTAACTTTGAACTCTCTTCCAACCCTGACTCCAGAATTTTAACAGTGGGACATGGGATAGGTAAGTTTTGATGCAAGTATCGAACATGGTGTAGAATGGTGATTTTGTATGTGAAAGAGGTCAGAATGGGTATTCTGGAGGCAGGAGGAGCCGTGCCAAGGGAGGAAGGAGAAGTGAAAGGCCACACAAGCTGCCACCTCCCCATTGTGTGCACCATGCACACACCTCCAGAACCAGATCATTCAGTGATGTCATCCTCTAGGGGGTGGGGAATGTTGCCCATCAGTTTTCACTCACTTCTCTTTGCAACTAAACCCAGAAATTCATCTATTTTCTGAGGGTCTGAGTGTTTTTGTTAAGTGCTAACAGGGCACCTGCACCGAGCTATATTTCTGCCCAGGAAGTTTGCTAGTAAGTTTAGAAGTTTACTTAACAAGTTAAGTAAAATTACTTTTAAGTAAAATTTGGCATCTGCAAGACAATGTTAAAAAAATCCCACCTTCAGGCAGATGCTGTAGACTGTCTATCAAAAGGAAAACTCTAACACCATGTTCCACTCAGCTATTTATCTTGCCAGGCTTAAGAACTGGGATCTAGGAGAAGGATTTTTGTCTTAACACATCTGAAAACAACTCCACGACTGACATACATGGCTCAGTGAACCCAAAGAATGGTGATGAAGGCATCTAATCCTTAACTGTTCGCTCACATCAGTCCACTATGTTTTCAATTCCAGCAGGTGCTGCCCTCCTTGGGGCCAAAATCATTTCCAGGTAGATTGTGCACTATTAAGGCAAGCGGCTGCAGAGCATCTTGCTTATTGTAACAGAAAACATTAAAAAAAAAAAACTGAACATGTGCGTGAATGAATGACTGTATGGGCTGATGTTTACGTGCCTTTCCTCTGCAATTCACGTTGAAGCCCTGACCTTCCCATGTGATGGTATTTAGAGATGAGGCCTTTGGGAAGTAGTTGGAGTTAGATGAGGCCATGAGGATGGGACCCTCATGACGGGATATGTGCCCTTGTAAGAAGAGACAACTAGAGAGCTTGTCTCTTCTCTCTCTCTTCTGTCATGTAAGGGAACAGCAAGAAGGTGGCCATCTGCAAACTGGGAGGAGAGCCCTCACCGGAAATAAAATTGGCTGCCACCTCGATTTTGGACTTTGCAGCCTCTAGAATGTAAGAAAGGAGATTCTGTTGTTTAAGTCACCTGGTCTATGGTACTTGTTACAGCAGCCTGACCAGCCTAAGACAATGACTAGGACTTCACTAGAACTAGGATTCATGGATTAGGAGTGATCACAGCCTGATGGTCAAGGTTTGACAGAACTTAACTGGTACAACAGCAGGTTACCTATTTCTGACATTATCATGTTGAAAAACTCATATTAGGGTATATTCAATCTCACATGTGATACCCCTTCGAAAATATCATTTTTAAATATCAAAACAACAATATTTATTCAATACAGAACATTTGAAAACTATTAAAAAGACAATAAAAACACCTACATTATCTTAGATACTCAAACAACCACGGCTGACATACCAATGTTTATCCTCCTCGAACTATTTTCCCTATTGAGAGTAAAACTGACTGAGAGAACAAAGTCTTCCCCTCAGTGGTTTCTTCTGACCACAACCACCACTGTACTCATTGAGACATCTTAAAGAACTCCATCTCTTACACTCAGAAGGATGTTGCTGAGAAGTGACTTTACTTTCAGGATTCTAATGTGGATATTCACATCCTATAATAACCATATGAAATCAGCAGCGGTAGCCTATGGAGGTGGTTAGAAATTAACTGAAAGGGGTGTCAGGAAACCTTCTGGGTTGGTGGAAATGTTCTATATATTACTTTGAGTGTTGATTACATATTTGTGTCCACCTGTCAAAATGCATCAAACTGTATAAGACTTAAGTATGGGGAAAGCAAAGTATGGGGAAAAGCAAACTGGAAAGATGACACCAATACCCAACACCAGAAACATGTGCTTTGATATATTTTTCCACGGAATGTTCAAAAAAGCGAGTATTACTGAGCTGAACGGCTTCATGTGCACCCTTGTTAAACCCTAACAACTACCCTCAGATGTGCATTTCTAGGATCTTCATTTTATCAGTGATGAAGCTGAGGCATAGAGGGATTAAGTAACTTGCTCAAAATTCCACAGCGGGGAAGTTGCAAGGCAAAACTGGAAGCCAAGGCCTTGCAATCCTGGAAAAAAAAAAGTTGTAACAATGTGCATGCCTTTTGACTCAGCAGTATCTTCAAGGAATGTGGTTCCAGGGAAAGAATTGAAGACTGATCCAAGAGATGTGTACAAGAATATAAACACATCATTTATTGGAATGCCTGGGTGGGTCGGTCGGTTCATTGTCTGACTCTTGATTTAGGGTTAGGTTGTGATTTCGTGTTTGTGAGTTCGAGTCCCATGCTGGGCTGTGCTGCACTCATGGCATGGAGCCTGCTTGGAATTCTCTCTCTCTGCTCCTTCCCCACTCGTGCTGACTTGCGTGCTCTCTCTCTCTTAAAATGAATAAATTAATTAAAAAAAACCCATGATTATTAATAATACTGAATCAAGTTAAATGGAGTGTAAATTAAGTAGGCCCATGTGATAAACCACCTACATCACTTCAGTCACATCATATTAGCTTGAAAGAGAATGTAGACAACTTTCACGGTAGGGGAAAATGGTTATGATATATTAATAAAAATAATCAGGTTGAAAATGTTTACATGTATGACTTCAACTTTGTTTCTTTTTTTAAAAAAATACATTTAAAACCTTTAAGAAAATATGTCAAGAGAAAAATGGTTATCTTTCAGTAGTAGGAATATAGGTTATTCATTTTTATCTTTTATATATTTTCAGCAGTTACTATGTGTTACTTTTATAATTAGAAAGGCAAGAATAAATTTTATTTTAAAAATTTAAAACACGGGGAAAATCATTGCTCTCATTGATGAGTATATACCCCCATGAAGATGATGTGTGTGCGCGTGTGTGTGTGTGTGTGTGTGTGTGTGTGTGTGTGTGTGTGTGTTTATGAGAGGAAGAGTTTGGTAGAGTCTAGTTTGAAGATAGCCCCTTAATAACTTCAGGGTATTAGCATTATTCAATAACTTACACCTAACTGTAAAAAAGTGACATCACCAGGCTTTCTCCCTCAGTCATTATGTGCAAAATATATATGGTTGGCTTAAAAAACTTAAAATCAATGTCCAATTTGTAAAAAGACCTTGAAAAAGTTATTACCTTTGCTTTTAGCAGGAAGGCATAAAAATTGAGATCAATAAACACTGAAGTCCTCTGAATACAGCGGACAGATCTAACGTAACTCTGAGAGGGATTAGCACCACCTTAAGCAAAAAGGTATACAACTAGGAGCACCTGGGTGGCTCAATCCGACTTCAGCTCAGGTCATGATCTCGCGGTTTGTGGGTTTGAGCCCCTCGTCGGGCTCTGTGCTGACAGCTCAGAGCCTGGAGCCTGCTTCGGATTCTGTGTCTCCCTCTCTCTCTGCCCCCCACCTCTCAAAAATGAATAAACATTAAAAACAATTTAAAAAGTATACAACTTGAATGTGTCACAAGTGCTGTGGCTCCATGCCATCAAGTGTAGAGCCGTGGTTGAAGAATCATTGCAGAGACCAGCACTGTTTTTCCAACTTGTCTACTGCATGGCTCCTTTTTCAAGAACATATGAAGAAACACAAAGTCTTTTCCTATGCAATAACTTTCATTTGAGAATTACAATTGCAAGGAAGAATTGTGTCCTTATAACCGGTGAAAGAATTATTTATATTATTAACCAAAATGAAAATCCAAATTTAAACATTCTTCAAGAATTAGAATTATCATTTGAAAACTTCTAGTATGGATACTCAGCTGTTCTTTTAAGTAGAGCAATTTCTCAGAAGGCTTTCATTTATGAAAAAGCATGACCTTGAATTCTGAGCAAATCATGGGTTTAGATTAGTGTAATGCTGGTCACAGACAATGGGTTAGACAGGCATGCTCCCTGCCTTCATGAAGTGGCCCGTATGAAGAGACACACGGGCCAGAAAAAGTGTGAGGGGAAGGGTATTGCAGGATGTCACAGGAGCAGACAGGATAGGCACCGAACCTAGCTCATGGGTTAGGGGGCAGGGAGTCTAGAAAAGTCTCCCAGTGGAGGTGACACCTAGCTGAGACTGCACAGGTTAGCAGGAGTTAGCCTGGCAGAGAGAACACAAAGCATCCCATGCACTGTTGGTTGAGGAAACTTGGCATCTTCGTGGATTCAAACCTGAGGTAGGATTGTAGAGTTCCCCCACATACTGTGTGACCCTGAACAAGTTATTTTACTTCCCAGAGCCTCAAGTTTCCTTATGTGGAAAGTAGGGATAGTACCATTTACCTTGGAGAGATGTCCCAAGAAGCTGAAATTAACTAAGTAGGACTCCTTACAGAGACATTTATCCTTAGAGATATATGCTAAGTACATGTGGCCATTATTCTGTATCACAGAAACTCCAGCCCACTATTCTCTTTGCCCCTCCTTCAGCATGCTCCCCTCCCAAAAGCTTTGTCAGCTTGCCATTCCTTCTGCCCAGAATGTTCTTCCCCCAGATATTCACATAGACCTTGCTTCCTCATGTCCTTAGGTCTCTGCTCATCTGCTTAAATGTCCCACCCTCCCTGAACTTGATCTTCCCCTTACACAGCTTTTTGCTCCATAGAATTCATCGCTCCAACATGCCATATATCCACTTTTTGTTTATCTGACTACCTGTGCTAGAATTTAAGTTCCTTGAGGGTACAGGGTTTTGTCTCATTTGTTTCCAGAGCTTAGCACAGTGCCTGACACACAGTAGGTTCTTCACACATATGTGTTAAAGAAATGAATAAATACGCCAAGTTTGAGGGGATGCCTTTCTTTAGTCTTCTTTAACTCTCTTGGGACCTGACATAAACCTTTGCATTAAGCAGGCATTTCATAAGCATTTGCTGAACTGTACAACTGAACCACTTTTTACAAATGTTCATCTGATACCTAAAGACCAACTGACTGTATTTTTATGGCTTAGCAAATAAATCCAAGATTGTGTTTAATTACAGTGAAGCAGTAAGCTGCTTGCTCTATCAATCTGGTGGGGAGAAGAACAAAACTGATGGTTTGATTTCATCAGTGAGTGGAATCAATTAACACATTTATCAACTAGTTCCAAATAACCACAGCTCTTGCTGATACAAAAGGTCAAATGCTGATGAGGTATGCCAGGATCAGTATCCTGATTGAATAAGGACAGAAAGTAAAGTACAGAAACAAAATGTTTCAGGGCTGAAATTTCTTTCAGCCATTAATCTGGGTCCTTTGAGAAACCACACTGACTAAACTGTCAGGATATGCATCGCATATGGTCCAAAAAAGTTCTGGAGGGGCGCCTGGGTGGCGCAGTCGGCTAAGCGTCCGACTTCAGCCAGGTCACGATCTCGCGGTCCGTGAGTTCGAACCCCGCGTCAGGCTCTGGGCTGATGGCTCGGAGCCTGGAGCCTGTTTCCGATTCTGTGTCTCCCTCTCTCTCTGCCCCTCCCCCGTTCATGCTCTGTCTCTCTCTGTCCCAAAAATAAATAAACGTTGAAAAAAAAAAAAAAGTTCTGGAACCTCCCCTCAAATGAAAAACCAAAAATCTGCTTCAGTACTGGAAAAGTTAAGTCCCAAATGAGTTCAATTGCTCCCTCCATACATTACAGAGTTAAAATTTAAACAAAATGCAAAAGTAGAGTGTTCAAATTTTACAATCTGTACCATATGCTCCAGGGTTTCATAAGGAAACTATCTTAAAGATTTACGATTAGTATGTGGTAAGTATAGTAACTATATACAATTTCAAAATATTGTTAAAATGCAAAGAAAATAATTTCGTTTGAAAAGAAAACACAATCAAATTTAGTTTACAATCAAATTTAGTTTACTATAAAGAGATTGGTCTTCAGAAGGTTGATATTTACAAGCTAAAACTCCAATTTCTGTAAAGAATTCCCCATTCCCGAGGAAGCATCTTGAGGATAACTTCAGTTCAAGCACATGCTACAAAGAAAATCCAAATCAGCTGATAACATGTATGCAAAGAATAACCTTTTTTAAAAAAGTTTATTTATTTAGAGACACAGGGGGTAGGGGAAGAGAGAGAGAGACAGACAGACAGACAGAACCCCAAGCAGGCTCCACACTGACAACCCCTGATGCAGGGCTCCAACTCATAAACCCTGAGAACATGACCAGAGATGAATCAAGAGTCAGAGGCTTGACTGAGCCACTGGGTACCCCAAAGAATAACCTCTTATATTGACATGGCATGTTTCAAAGAACTTTCACATTTCACTTTCACCTGATTTGAGCTTCAACAATACCCTGCAGAGAAGCCACATCAATGTACAGATGGGCAAACAATCTCAGAGCATTCTGAAACCTGCCCACACCCCCAGAACCAGCATGAAGCAGGGCTGGGTCCAACACCAAGACCTTCTGAAAACCATGCCCAGGATTCTTTCAGTTGAAAGAATATGTAAGTGATCTTCTACTATTCTTTTATAGCATTGTAATTTAAATGGATTTGCACTTTGGGGGACACTCTAAATGACGCAATATACCAAAAAAAGTTTTTTTTAAGCCCTAGAGCCAAATTTAGGCACATTTCTAATGGGGTCCAGTTTCGTAGGGTTCTGTCCTTGGCTCACAGTTCTACTTAAGACACTCTTGTCCGGTGATCTCATCCAGTCCCCATGCTCTGAACTGATAGCTATGTCCTGATGACTTCTAAATATGTGTTCCAGTCTATCTTTTTCACTGAGCTTCAGACTCATATCCACCTTCCCATTGCACATCTCCACTGGAATGTGTCTCAGGTGCCTGACATACTATGTTTCTACATCTCGTCATCTTCCTCTTCCGTCTAGAAGGCTTCCTGGGCTCATTAGCTGGGCTCCCAGCTAATGGTACCATCGTCTATCCAATCTTCTAACTAAACACCTAGGAATGACTCCACGTTGCTCCCTCATCCCCTGGACCCACCCAGTCACTAAGTCCTGTCCGTTGTACATCTCTTAAACTTATGCCCTTCTCCTCAGCCCAACTAGCATCTTACTCCAGGTCCTCATTATCTTCCTACCTGGAACACTGCAATGGTCACAAATTGAACCTTCCCCTGCTACCTACATGTATGTGTCTGCATGCTCCCTCCCACACATAAATATGAAATATAAATCCACTCATGTCATGCAAGCTGCTGGAAATTCTTCAAAAACTCTTCTTCACCTGCTACAGAAAAACCAAATTCCCTGGCATGGAATTTGTATCTGACACTGTGAGTTTCCTATCAAATAATTATCCTGCCCCTCTTTCCTTAGTAAGAAAACCCTGATTTGTCGCTAGAACATGGCCGCATAATAACTTCCTAGCCTTCACTACAGCTAACTGCAGTCATGGCACCAAGTTCTGGCAATTTCCTCGGTAAGTATTGTGTGGAATTTCAGGCTCCCTAAAGGGAACTAACTCAGCTGGGAGAAGTACCCTTTGCCCATCTGGAATACAGAGATGATTCCTGAAGCTTTAGCAAACATATTAGACCACAGAGTGACCCTGAAGATGGCTGAACAAAAAAGATAGAAATCTGAGTCCCAAATGACTCCATGGAGCTTTCATGAGCTGGACTGCCCACTTCCAGACTTTTTACAGGAGAGAGAAATACATTTCTATCTGGCTTAAGCCACCATCATATTCCATTTCCTATTACAGGCAATGGCCCCAAATCCTAAGTGATAGAGAATTCAAACATCTCAAGAATGTTAAGCCTTTCATAGCTTCATTTCTGCCAAACCCTCTAGCCTTATCTTCCACCATAGCTCAAACTGTAAGTTCCAAAATTCTTGTAGTTTTCCACTCTACACACACACTCACCAGGAGCTTTCATACTTCTCAACTTTTGCTCAAGCTTGCCCCCTACCTAAACACCCTCCTTATTTTTGTTCAGGTTTTAACTTTTCATCACTTCCTACAGAAAGTCTGTCTAAACCTCCATGTTAGGCTAAGTGGCCATTCTCTTTGCTCCCATAATATGCTGGGAATACTCCAATTTTGGAATCCATCTGCCATTATGTATTTATGGGCCATCTCTCCCAACCCACAGATAGAGCCTCAAAGGGCAGACACCACATCTATTCATTTTGTATTTATATCTCCTAATAAAAGTAAGAGCTCAGGAAATATATTCTGAGGTCAACTGCATTTTCCTCACTGAAATGGAGTGAACAGTATCGAATGCCTCCAAATGTGCTGATTAGCTCTCCGTGTCAGTAGTAAGTTAAAGATTGAAACAAAATGGTAATTTCTTTCCCCCTGAGATGGAGAATAAATTACAGGTGAACCATCTTAAGAAAACATCCATTCTGAGAAGCAATCTACTGTTTGGATGTTTCAGACCTGTATTTCCTCATGTATAAAAGAGAACTTGGCACTAGGCAATCTTGGAGGCCTCATCTGGCTCTAATATTTTTATAATTCCATTGTTGAACATAAACACATAGAACCGGACACAAGGAGCCCACTGTGAATGGATCGCTCCTCCAGCAATTGGCAGCATGACCAGACTTACCTAACTTTTAAATAAATTACTTACAAAGAGTGTCTAATAAAATCGTGAAGTCATCAGATGACAGTGAACGCTCTAGGATAATGAAATGCCTATTGTGGGAGAATATGCCTCCTAGACTCCAAACACACTGGCCACCTACAGAGCCCTTGAACTTGCCATGCTTCTTCCTGATGTCTGGAACTTGCATTTGCTATTCCTTCTTTTTAAATGGTATTTCCATCCCTCTTCACTGGTCACCTCAGCTCAAGAGTGACTTCCTTAGAAAACTCTTCTGTCTCTCCCTGACCAGCCTGAATCACTGTATGAAAAGTTCTCACTCATTGCAGTGCATTCCTGTTCTTCGTGGCACTGGTCACAGTTGTGATTTTCTACTAGTATGGCCATCTGATTGATGTCTTTCTCCCTCACTATACCATACTCTCCATAAGGGAATATTTTGTTTTTGCTCATTATTATGCTTGTATCCTTGGCAGAAAGTTGATGCTCAATAAACACCTGCTAAATATCTCCAAGGGCTGTGTGAGGGAGGAGAAAAGTAGACAAGTTTCATTGGGGGGGAATGTCCAGCTATTCTAATAAGCTGGAAATCCTTTGAGCTCTCCATCACATCTTTGAAAGGGGACCGTGAAGTCACTTTCTGGTGACCGTGGAAGGCACTGAATGAGGCCTCCATTTGACAGAGCAATCATGACAAGCTAAGAGAAGAGGCAGGAATGTGACTACATAGTTTGGAGTTTTAGTAACAATTCTAAGAAGGGTTCATAGTCAAAATCTGTATTGAGAGTCCCATGGTTGGCACATCCTGAAGAAACAAGGACTCTCATGAAAATGACAAATGACAATTTGTAGTTTTCCTTGCAACAAACAGATCAAGAAAGACTAGACCTACTTCTCGGAGCAGAAGGAATGATGTTATCCAATGACAAAGGGAACACAGAGCTTCTAAATTTGGTTTTCATCTTTATCTACAGAGAAGTTTTTTCTCACTAGAATGAGTACAATAAATATAAATATGGAAATGAATTCCAATACAGGTGAGGTAACAGTAAGGGCCCAAAATTCCAGACTCAAATGAAAGACATTTGAGGACCTTGAAATTCTGTCAATAAGAAACACTTAGGAGTGAGAAGGTCCCAGGAGATGGGAATCTAACAAATGTTACAAGATTTTCAAGAGGGGGGAAGAGGTAGATATCAGAGAACAATGACTCAAGCAGGTGACCTTCATTACTGACCCAAATACAAATTGATTTGGAAACAGATTAACTGAATTCTTAGACACAGAAGCAATGCTCACAGTGGAGGGCTCCCCAAGCAAAACTATGCTTAGCTAATTTCAAATCACACAGGTATGTGAAGTCAGCAAGGTACCTGACAGTCCCCTATGATATCCTTGAGAAACAAGAGTCAGATGCTATTAGAGACTAATATTCACACAGAACTGTTTTCAAAGACTAGCTTAACAGACCTTATCTCGGAGGGAGATTGTTAATCTTCCCCAATTCTGAATTTTAAAAAAAGTCAAATTAGGTAGAGACTGTTCTCTCGATTTGAGGAGAAATCAAAGTTGATTTTCTTTAAAAGTTAATGTGCTACATGTTAAAAGACATTATTTCAGGTCTGGCAGTCAGCCTCTGTGGGTCAGTTCCACACCTGGACAATGGGACAGGACAGCAAATTTCCATGGTAAGCACTTGGGGCATTAGGAGTAAACACTGATTACCAGGCACACAGCAAGCCAAGAACTGCATAGGGTACAGGGTGGTCTGACTCATGGGTTCACAGTGTGTATTAAAATGCACTGTGTTCAGGTGTTAAGACAGTAAGGAGGAATCAAAAGTTAAATTGTGCCCTTCCATAAAGGTTTCTCACTAAACATATTTTAGATACATCCTATGCTTTGTCAAAAACAGCAACTCCAATGTGTGCTGGCTGGCTTTAAGAGTTTGGGGTTGAAATGTCAAGGGCGCCTGAGTTTCCCTTTAAAATAGGTTATGAAACATGATTGAAAATGGGGCTTGTAATGCTGGAGGGCAGGTAAATGGGATGTGTGCCCTTTTGTCTTCCTAACTTTTCTGTAGGACTTGACTCTGAAAAAAAGTCAATGGCCTTGTAAATTATTCATGAGCTCTATCTGGGCTCCCAATCAGCCAACAAGCCCAGGACAAAGGAATGAATAGTCTTTTTTTCCCTTTAGCAAAGTGGCTCATTGACTGCTTACTTCCCAGCCCTTTCTTCTTGGTCTCTGGGCCGTGGCAGCCCCAGACCTTCTAACCAAAGGCGAAGGCACAACCCCTGTTCTTGCTGTATCTCCAGGGAACTGGACTTCTGTTCCTCCAAGAAATGCAAGTGAACACGTCTGAAAATCAGGGTCAAGCGGAAAAGCACAGAAATGTAACTGGCCTTTCTCCTCTCACACAAGGCACAGTTGGCTAAGAGACAGAAGAAAGTCAAGTCATAGGGAGCCTATGGTACTACCTTCCAAAATCCTATTGGCAATGATTTGCAACACACTGAAAAATAAAAACCTTTCCTAACAATAAACAACAGCCCCTCTATAGGCATCTCTCAGAGATATTTACAGGTTCAGTTCCAGAATGAACTGTCTGAAATGAGTCAATACATTTTTTGGTTTCCCAGTGCATATAAATGTTTACACTGTAATCTATTAAAATTGTGGGATAGCATTATGTCTAAAAAACAATCTTAATTTTAAAATATGTTCTTGATGGAGTGACTGGGTGGCTCAGTCAGTTAAGTGTGTGACTCCTGATTTCGGTTCAGGTCATGATCTCATGGTTTTGTGAGTTCCAGCCCTGCGCTGGGTTCTGCACCGACTGCAGGGAACCTGCTTGGGATTCTCCCTCTCTCTGCCCCTCCCCGTTCCCACTCTCTCTCTTTCAAAATAGATACATAAATTTTAAAAAATAAAATAACATAAAAGTATGATATGTTTAAAAAATACCTTATTGCTAAAAAATGCTAACCATCGTCTGAGCTTTGAGGAAGTTGTAATGTTTTTGCTGGTGGGCAGTCTCACCTCCATGTTGATGGCTGTTGACTCATCAGAGTAGTGGTTGCTGATGGCTTAGGTGGCTGTAAAAATTTCTTAAAATAAGGTAACAACGGAGTTTGCCACGTTGATTAATTTTTTTTTTCATGAACAATTTCTCTGTCGCATGTGATGCTATTTGATAGCATTTCACCCACAACACGGCTTCTTCCAAAATTGGGGTCAAACTTGTCAAACCCTACCACTGCTGTATCAACTAAGTTTATAGTATATTCTAAATGCTTTGCTGTCATTTCAATAATCTTCACAGCATCTTCACCAGGAGTAGATTCCATCTCAAAAAACCACTTTGTTTGCTCAGCCATAATAAACAACTCGTCATCCATCCAAGTTTTATTACCAGATTGCAGCAATTCAGTCCCCTCTTCAGGGTCCACTTCTAATTTTAGTTCTCATGCTATTTCCACCATATCTGCAGTGACTTCCTCTATGAAGTCTCCAAGCCTCGAAGTCATCCATGAGGGTTGGAATCCACTCCTTCCAAACTCCTGTTCATGTTGATATTTTGACCTCTTCCCATGAATCAAGAATGTTCTTAATTGCATCTAGAATGGTGAATCCTTTCCAGAAGGTTTCCAATTTACTTTGCCCAGATCCATTAGAGGAATCACTAGCCATAGCAGCCATGGCCTTATGGAATGTATTTTTTAATAATAAGAATTGAAAGTCAAAATGACCTTGATCCATGGGATACAGAACGGATGCCGTGTTATCAGACATGCAAACAACATTCATCTCCTCGTCCCTCTCCACCAGAGCTCCTGGGTGACCAGGTACATTGCCAGAGCAGTACTATTTTGAAAGGAACCTTTTTCTCTGAGAAGCAGGTCTCAAAAGTGGGTTTAAAATATTCAGTAAACCATGTTGTAAACAGATGTGCTGTCATCCAGGCTCTATTATTCCATTTATAGAACACAGGCACAGTAGATTTAACATAATTCTTAAAGGTCTGAGGATTTTTGGAATAGTCAATGAGCACTGGCTTCAACTTAAAGTCATCAGTTGCACTGGCTCCTAACAAAGCCTGTCCTTTGAGGCTTTGAGGCCAGGCATGCGCTTCTCCTCTTTAGCAATGAAAGTCCTAGATAATATCTTTTTCCCATGTGAGGCTGTTTCATCTACATTGAAAATCTGCGCTCTCGTGTAGCCACCTTCATTAATTATCTTAACTAGAGCTTCTGGATAACTCACTACATCTTCTACATCAGCACTTGGGGCTTCACCTTGTACTTTGATGTCTATGGAGATGGCTTCTTTCCCTTAACCTCATGAACCACCCTCTGCTAGCTTCAAATTCCTCTTCTGCAGCTTCCTCAGCTCTGTCAGCCTTCACAGGATTGAAGAGAGTGAGGCCCTTGCTCTGGATCAGGCTTTGGCTTAAGGGAATGTTGTTGCTGTCTGATCTACCCAGACCACTCACATTTTCTCAGTATCGGCATTAAGGCTGTTTTGGTTACCATTCGTGTGTTCACTGGACTAGCACTTTTCACTTCCTTCAACAACTTTTCCTCTGAATTCACAAGTTGGCTAACTGGTGCAAGAGGCCTAGCTTTCACCCCATCTTGGCTTTCAACGTGCCTTCCTCAGTAAGCGTGATCGTTTCTACCTTGTGATGTAAAGTGAGAGACATGTGACTCTTCTTTTCACTTGAACACCGAGAAGCCACAGTTAATCACTGGACTAACTTTAATATTGTTGTGTCTCAGGGAATAGGGAGGTCCGAGGAGAGAGACAGGGATGGTGGAGGGGTTGGTCAATGGAGCAGTCAGAAACACATACAACATTTGTGCATCAAGTTTGCCATCTCATATGGGTGCAGTTCATGGAGCCCCAAAACAACTAGAATAGTAACATCAAAGGTCACTGATCACCATAAAAAATACAATAATGAAAAAGTGTGAAATGTTCTGAGGATTACCAAAATGTGACACAGAGACACAACGTGAGCAAATATTGTTGAAAAAAAGGCACCGGTAGGCTTGCTCCACACAGGGTTGCCACAAACCACACACACACATATACATATGATAAAACTGTGATATAGATAGATAGTTATCCACTATATCCACAGTTATCTGTGGAGTACAATAAAGCAAAAGCAAAGCACTATAAAACAAGGTATACCTGTATCTGGATAGGTCAGAGGCAGCATCCATGATATCATTTTGGCTCCCATAAAGGCCATCCTAGGACATGTATGATAAATGAGGCTGTCTCATGCACCCAAGTTTCTCCCTGTGCTCTCTGGATGGATCAAATTCATACCCTGTACGACCCAATTGTGCCCTTTACTGTGTGTGAATTCCAAGGACTTGGTTTTCAAAGGCTTATCCTTAAGACTCTGCTCTCAGGCCAGTAACCTGAATGGAATTAAATTATCCTGTGAAATAAATCCACAGGATAAAAATAGCTTTTGAATCTATCCTAATTAAATGTGTTCCCTTCAAAGTCAACCATATCAGTTGGAGCCTGCATATGGGATTCGAGTTGAAGAGTAAATTAAAATAAGTTCTCAAAACTGAACCACAGATGCCAAGAATTTAAATAAAACTTCTCAAGATGTGGGCTGATACAGCTTCACAGAAACGACATCAGGCTATAGTGTCCATCCTCCATAGTTGAAGACAAATGAAACTAAGTAGACTGAGAGGCGGTCACATCCCACACAGGAGAGCAAGTCTGTCGGCCTCATGCCAGTGTGATGTGGTCCGCAAGTAAAGCCTCTAAGGGTTCGAGAAAATGAGTTTTGACAACTGTGCTATTCTCCACTGCTTCCATCTGAATGTTTGTGTCCCTGACCATCCTTCTCCCCACGCCGACCCAAATTCATACGCTGAAATCCTCACCCCCAAAGGTGATGGTATTTGCGGGGCCTTTGAGAGGTGCTTAGGTCATGTGGGCGGAACCCTCATGAATGAGGTTAGTGACTTTATAAAAGAGGCTCCAGGGAGTTCCCTTAACCCCTTCTGCCATGTGAGGACATAGAGAAAAGATAGCTGTCACCAGACACTGAATCTGCTGCCACCTTGATCTTGGACCTCCAGCCTCCAGAACTGTGAGAAATGAATTTCTGTTGTTTAAAGCCACCCGGGGGGCGCCTGGGTGGCGCAGTCGGTTAAGCGTCCGACTTCAGCCAGGTCACGATCTCGCGGTCCGCGAGTTCGAGCCCCGCGTCGGGCTCTGGGCTGATGGCTCAGAGCCTGGAGCCTGTTTCCGATTCTGTGTCTCCCTCTCTCTCTCTGCCCCTCCCCCGTTCGTGCTCTGTCTCTCTCTGTCCCAAAAATAAATAAATGTTGAAAAAAAAAATTTAAAAAAATAAATAAATAAAAGCCACCCGGCCTGCGGTATTTTGTGAAAGGAGCCCAGAAGAATGAAGACACATGCTCTGCCTCCTTTTCATGAATTAAAGTCGCTCTATCACCAGAAGAGGAATAAGAAGTCCCCTCTTTAGTGGTAGAGTGTTCAAGTCTCTCCTGAGGAGGCAGTGTGGCCCAGTGGCTAACGGTATAATTTGAATTGTGGCTTTACTACCAGTTAACAGTGTGGTTGCTAAGCCTTTCTAAGACTCGGTTATTCACCTAAATAACACTAATAAGATTGTTATATAATAATAGTGCTGGAAGGATGAGGGCAGAAATTCAGGTAAAGACTGACTGTCACAAATGCTCCATGTAGCTCTTGTTGCCATCATTGGTATGAGTCTTTGGATTTACCGAAGTCCCTGTCAAGTTGGGAAGTCATAATTCTTAACAATTAAATGTGGGGAAGACTCTCTCTGGGATGACAGAGAGCAGATGGATGGATAAGCCACAGAAAGCAGAACAAGAGCAGAGCTCGTGGCCCAGAGTCTGATGCTACCTACCGTCAGGAAGATCTCTGAACTCCCTCCGCCACCAGCAACCCCCTCCAATCATGCACTGGGCGGAATTCTGAGACAGGAAAACTCCCATGCTGGAGGCTCCGGGAGAACAGAGAGCCTGATCAAGGAAGCTCAAAGCACAGGCCATCTACAGCAACCTGTGGCAGCTGCGCAGCTGAAGAATGAGTGGAGATTCCTGATTCTGTTCAAGCGGAAGACTCCCACTGCTGGTATCCGGCCTGGCTCCGAGCTCTTTGCCCACTTCTCTGCCCCACAGCTGAGGCTGAGACAAGGGCCGCATCTAGTTGAGGCTTTAGGGCTCTGCCCTGAGAATTAACATTTCTGTATCGTGCCTGTTATACTTCCTTTGCTTTCTCTCTTCTTTCTGGCATCGTCGATCCATCCTGATGAATTCTTTCCTAGCCTCACTCCTCTCTTCCTGTTTTGACTCTAAGATATTTAAGGATATTCAGTTTTTAAAGTTCTTTCACACTTGCACAGTGATGTCAATACTGTTCGGAGCCCCCAAAAGGAACAGTGTTAGCAAGGCTAATAAATTGCCAGTTTAAATCAGGAAATTCTTTTACTTTGACATTCATGCTCCTAAGATAAAAATGATTTTTTCTCAAAAGGAAACAATTGCATCTCAAGAGAAAGAAGAGTTTATATGGCAACTAAGCTACAAAGTTGTGTAAAGAGGAGGAAAACACTGACCACAGGGAAAAAATTTAAAAATAAACATCGTCTTACACACTCACTGTTACATTTCCCATCTTACCCAATCTTGCGTCTGGACAAAGTTTCATCTCCTATCCCTTTGCATTTTGAGATCTAACAGCGGCAACCAGATTTTAAGCCCCAAGTATATTATCATCAGAAAACTGTGTGCCATGACGCGGAGTCAACATTCAGGAGGGGCTACACATGATAAATATCATCAAGCAGGACACTGCTCATCAACAGTTCACCTTTTGGTTGCTTGACTGGCGAGCTGTAACCCCAACTGACCGAGATTCTTATCACAGTAATTTAGGGCAACAGTCAGCCACACTCTTCAGTGTAGGTATGGATCCTTAAAATGGAATGGAGTGTTTCCAACGTTAACACAGAAAAAGAGAGCAACAATGTGTTCAGCACCTTGCAAGGGCTGGCTCTATGAATTCAGGAATAATCTCAGTGCAGCAGTTCAAGCCGATTTTATGAACACCACATGGGGGCAATTCTGGTTTGCAGGCAATGTGTAACACTAGGTTATTTATTCTAAGGGACACATACCTTTGTAAATTTAATTCTAAAAAGATTTCAATTGATTAACAGGAAAAACAGAAGGGTGGATGAAGCCAGGAGGGCAAACAGCGGATGAATTAGGAGATAGGTTACCAGCGACCAAAACTCACCTGTAGATGATCCCTTTCTCGTGTAGGAACATGAGTGCTGAAATGATTTCTGCAGCATAGAAACGAGCTCGTGCTTCATCAAAACGACGAGACTTTTGAATGTGAAACATCAAGTCGCCCCCATTCACAAACTCCATCACGAAGAACAGGCGATCCTGGATACAAACACAAGAGAGGATCCAACGTGGTGTAACCATTAGCCTAGAATCTGGTCACCATCATGTTACCTTGGGCGGGGGCGTGGGGAGAAGAGGTCATCAAGTGGAGGTACTCAGTGGAATATCCTGATGGGGTTAGTGCAAAGCATGAGGGTGTTTGTGGGGGCCGTGGGGGGGCACGTAACACCTGGATCTCCTCTAAGTAATTCCATACAGCCTTGATCTCTGCATTAAACAAAAAGTAGGAAAGTCTCAGGAGCCTTTGGTTCTAGTAGCAGCTCTGCACTTAAACGCCACGTAACCTTGAGTTTAATTTGTTTTGGACGTCAGACGTTAGCAAAGTGAGGATGAGGGCAGGATCCCTAGCCCAATCATGGGGTTTCAGAATGTGGAGGAGAGCAACATAAATGGAAAGGCACATGCCGCTCCTCTGGAACATGCAGGGTTAATTGCAGAATGCAAGGGACACCTACCAGGTCCTCACACTTGGGTAGGGAACACTCACAGAAAGAGGAAAACATTTTAGACAAGCCTGTCAAACAGCAGTCTAACGACAGCCTCAGAGTAGCCTCAGTGTTAGAAATTCCATTCGGGCCATGAGGAAATTCCCGAGTTAGGAGTGGAAAGGTGCAGACTGGTGGGATGCTGGCTCTACTTGGAAGGAGCTCTCAGCCTCACAGAGGAAAGGGCCCTCACGGTTCCCCATGCAAGTGCACTAAGTACTGAGCATGTGGTGTGAACACAGTGCCTTGATTAAGACTTTAATAAAAGGAACGTGAAGTCTCAATGAAAAAGCGATGTCTGTAAGACTGACAGTATCAAGTGCTTTGTTTCAGGAACCTCTGAGATCAGTGGATTTTTTTACTCCCTCCACTAACATCTACGAAGTCCCTGGGTTGCCAGGCACTGAATGAGGTGCTGGGGATCCAAGAGAGTAGAACAGGCATAATGTAGATACAACCTCTACCCATATAGAGTCTGGTAGGGAGACAGACACTGATTTAAAAAAATAAACAAGGAGTCATATAAACAAATAAAGTTACAAATTCTGGTAAATCCTGTGAAGGAAAAGGGGAGGAAGAGGAGACATCTGGTCATCTGCCTGGGGGTCAGTGGAGGAGTCTCTGAGCGAGTGACATGTAAGCAAAGGTCTACAGGATAACCCCGCAGGGCCAGCCATCATCGTTTTGGGGGCAGGGGGGCCAGGGGTGGTGGACGTCATTTTGTAGGAAATTGGTTTTTGCCAATTCACAAAGGATGTGTACTGACAACTCATCTTTCCTTGTGGTTTTCAGTGCCCCAGCTTTGTTCACAATGTTACCACGCATCCACAGCTAAGCAGTGGACACAGCTGTGCGAGTTGTAGCTCACACTCCCAAGTCACCACTGGTTTCATTGGGCCTTCCAGATCAGAACACAGAACTCATGACCTCTTAGTCCTGATTTTAAGTAAGACCTTAATTCAGAGAAAAAAATAATCCCCTGGGTCTATGAAACTTCTGTTAATGAGAAGTATGAATTTAAGAGTGAAGATGGGGGGAGGTGGGGCGCCTAGGTGAGCATCCAACTCTTGATTTCGGCTCAGGTCAGGATCTCATGGTTATGGTTTTGAGCCCCGCATCAGGCTCTGTGCTGACAGTGTGGAACCTGCTTGGAATTCTCTCTCCCCTGGTCTGTGTGCCTCCGTAGCTTGCAGGTTCGCTCATGCTCTAAATACATATATACATAAACAAACACACAAACAAATATTAAAAAAAAAAGAGTGCATAAGGAACAAGGTTCACACACACAAAAACAAAACCAAACAATAACAAAACAACTCTTGAGGTTGGCCAGTGTAAGTCAATCGAAAGCTAAATACAGTGAGCCATCTGACTGAGCTAGTGGCCTTCATTTGAGTGTGACTGACAAATGGAGTGGCAGATGTGGTTAGGACAAGCTTTGATGAGCAATGGTGTTCTTTATTTTCCATATGGGAAGGACCCAAGAGCAGGGTAGCAGTGGAGTGGGATGGAGGCTAAGTACGCGATGGAGATACGTCCAAGAGCTGCGTCCGCACAGGCCACTGTAATGACAATGCTGTGTCCATTTTGAAGGGGTGGCCAAGGGGGACACGATGAAGACTCAAGTGGTAAAGCCACCCAAACCACCCCTCGACAAGTAGGTAAGTCTTACACATTTTTGTTAACCAGCCTGTTCACCTTCTTCATGGCTGTGACTGGCAGTCACGTGAATTCCAAGAGCTCGAAATACCTGATTACTGGAATTGGGTCAGTAGGTAAGGGGCCATTCCTTAGGCTGCTGAAAGTCAGTGTAGTTGGCAAGAGTTCCTAAGGCAGTAGGCATCAAAAAGATGAGAGTATTGTAAGGGCAATTTCATCCATTTCTAGTTTCCCCCAAATCGTTCTCATATTCTCAAGTCTGAAAAGCCAGAGCAGGGGCTCAGTTCCAAATCTGGGGGAGGAAATACTGCCTTCTTGTCTCTTTCATCTGTTCTTCAGCCCAGCCCTGGAGGTGGGTTCTCAGAAAAAGTAGGACGGTCAGGGGGTCACACCCGCCTGTGATTTGCAACAAGGTCATAAGCCTCAGGAATGCGAAAATAGGGGTTTCTCTTCATTTAGACTTTCATTTTCTTAATGCTTATCTATTTTTAGCATGAGTGGGGGAGTCACAGAGGAAGACACAGAATCCGAAGCAGGTTCCAGGCTCTGAGCTGTCAGTACAGAGCCTGACATGGGGCTTGAACCCACAAATGTGAGATCGTGACCTGAGCCAAAGTCAACGCCACCCCGGCGCCCCTCAGAGCTTCACTTCTAACTTCCTGTATGGCACCACCTAGAACAACTCTCATCCCTCAGGCTACTTACAGCTCTTGAAGCAAGCAGGAAGGGGAAACAAGCCAGCCAGATATAATGACAATTTACCAAAAGTAATGGTCCATCCTATCAAAGACCTAAAATAATATCACAAGGTAGGAAAATAAAAATGTGTTCATCAACTCACAGAATGCCTTTGCTGAGAGGAGCCCCTCTGTTTACACGCATATCTCTTCACCCTAATAATGGCCTTTCTGACACCTAAAGTCACCAGGCCATCGAGCTTGTTGGAACAACATCCAAATGAGATACAATCAGCCCTGGTTTGGGTCCCAGGGCTCCATGGGAGTAAAGGGTCTGAGTTCTGGTATGCAGGCTTTATGGTACCTAATAAGGCTTTCAGAGATCTTTTACACTGTTAAGGTTCTCAACCAGAAGGAATGTTTACCGAGCACACGCAATACCAGGTCCTGGGGAGAGACAAAGTATTGTAAAATGAACGCCACCCCACACCTGCTCTCCAGAAGTTCAGAGAAGTGTGGATAGAGCACATCACCCCAGTGTACTCAGAGCGGTGGAGGCACACAGAGGCTGTCGTGGGAACAGATCAGGACACCTGAGCAGCCTGGAGGCTGGGGTGGGACGTGGGGAAAGCTTCCAAGAGGAGCTAATTCCCCAGCCTTGAAGGATGAGGAAGCAGGAGTCAGGCTGGAGTGGGGAGGCATCAAGGTATACGAACAGCTGAACTATCAGGTATGAGGCAGGGGACAATGGCTGCAAAGGGAGACCGTCCCTAAGTGCTGAAGCTTCTGCATGTGGGGCATCACTGGAATATGCTGCTTTCATAATCAAGTGTTGACAGAAGAAGCAAAAGGCTATGGGGTGCCTAGGTGGCTCAGTCGGTTAAGGGTCCGACTCTTGATTTCGGCTCAGGTCCTGATCTTGCAGTTTGTGAGTTCGAGCCCCGCATCGGGCTCTGCGCTGACAGTGCGAAGCCTGCTTGGGATTCTCTCTCTCTCCTTCTCTCTCTCTGTCCCCCAGCCCCCCTTGGGCTCTCTCTCTCTCTCTCTCTCTCAAAATAAATAAACTCAAAAATTTTTTAAAAAAGCAAAAGGCTAGTTAGGGTACTTCCTTTCACCCCATCCTCAGGCCACCGACAGCTGAGAAGTTCAGGGCTATAGTCCTGTTCAGAGAGAGGCTCACTCACCTATTGGTCTCTACAATTAGCGTCTGGGCTAAACCAGGTGGCAGCTATGGTGCTTGGCTGGAAAAAGACTCCGCGAGCAGAACCCGCCACACATGCTAACACATCAGCTACAAACGCAAATCAGCCCTGCTAAATGTTCCTGCCATGGAATGAGTTCCACCAACCCGAGGGGAACCTTTCATACCTAGCGCGTGCCCTTTACAAAGCAGAGTCATGGACGTGACGTTGTGACGGGAGGCAGGAGATCGCCTCTTGCCTAGACTCCACTCGCAGTCTGGGCTGTTGAAGAACTAGTCTCCCTCACCACCCGACAAGCACGAAGTTACGCTTTACAAACTCAGCTGTGAAGCAAGTAGAGGAAACATCTGCCGGGCCCCCCGAGTTTAGGGAGGCAGGGCATAATAGATTCAGGTTGCCTGTGAGTCACTTCTGGGGCAGGGAACAGTTTCCAAATCCCGCCTACGGCAGTGAGTACAAAAACAACTGTTTCTGTGTTTCAGCCTGTGTAGACAGCCATTCCAGCTTTTCTAAAGTCCAGTCTCCTAGAAACTGAGTCCTGGACACCTGCACAGCTTTCCCTGAGGCCTCTGGCTCCTCTCAGGTAAATTTTGCTCTGATCTGCAAGGTAAGAAACCCAAGGTCCCTGAGACTGGAGACCGGTGTAACTTCAGTTCTAAAGCCAAGTGGCCCAGCCCTTTGTCCCTTGCTCCTCTTTTGTCCCCCATTCAACCAACCACAAATGCAAGTCATTAACACGGGTGAGGAACACCTGGGGGAATAAAAACAACACAGAAATCCCTTTGTCCCACGCCTCCCTTCGGATTAGGAGGCCAAGGAGCTGGTGCCTGGTTAATAACAGAATTCCTGTCATCACCTGCCTGGCTCCATTAACCCGCTGCAGCCTGGCCCAAATCTGTCCTGGCTATCAGTTCAGGGCTGTTACTTCTTAGGGGTCAAAGGGGATAAAAATATCCCCCAAACTGATAGTGGCTGTCAGTATGAGCAGTGTGCATTCCCTAAAGGCCCTCATAAAGATTGTTCTTTAAGAATTAAACTGAGGGGACCGGGGGACTCAGTCGGTTAAGTGTCTGACTTCGGCTCGGATCACTATCTCAAGGCTCGTGGGTTCAAGCCCCGCGTCGGGCTCTGTGCTGGCAGCTCAGGGCCTGGAGCCTGCTTTGGATTCTGTGTCTCCCTCTCTTTCTGCCCCTCCCCCACTCATGCTCTGTCTCTCAAAAATAAATAAAACATTAAAGGAAATAAAATAAATGAAAATGAAAATAAAGGAATTAAACTGATAGGCAACTGTATACAGAAAAGTTCGAGACAAAACACTTGGGTCGATGAAAAGTGATATACCAAGATGATAACCTGTGACAAGACAACATCACCTAAGAAGGATGACTGTAGAGGAACCAGGGATGAGATCCCCTGGGGTCACTGTGGTCAGTACCTTTGGAGGTGTCTGTTCAGCTCATTGATCTCTTTCTCAGAGAACTGCCCTGGCATGGTCACAGGGGGGCATGCTAGACACCCTGCAAGCAGCTAACTAGAGCAAGCTGGCCACCCCCTCTCCAGTATCTTTCCCAGAAAATCGGAACTGAGATGGAAAGGTTAATTTAGGCTGTGTGGGGTGCAGGAGTTGAGGAAACGTGAATTAGGAAGCTGAGGTTATCTGTGTTGTGTGACCATGTGACATGTCTTGGTAAAACAGAGTGCTGAAAGCACGGCAGGACAGATGGATGGACAGAAGGACAAGAGAAAAGGATGGAACAGAAACATAGAGTGAGGCAGAGGCAAGAGAGATAAGGGCGAATGAGGGAGCCAAGAAGGACACCACCTGGGCCCATCATGCCTTTCCACTTCCAGATCCGGAAGAGACATGGACAAAGTTGGCCCTCGGGTTCTGTGAAACACACCCTGTATCTCTACATCTTTATTTTCACTTCTCACTTTTTTGCATGACCTTGGGTAAACCGCTTTCTCTACTTGCTACCAGGAGAATTTCAACTGAAACACACAGCAATTCTTAAGGGGCAGAAGGTTCACTTATTCACAAATCTGGGATAACAACACACTACAACGACCATGTGCAGATTAAACCAGAATCAAAGTGCCTTGTCAGGGCCAGGCCCAGAAGAGGATCCACAAGCAGAAACTGTTGTTATTAGTACATCATGCAAACAGGCTAACGTGTACTCTAGGAGGTCCTGCACCCAGTGCCCAAGTCCCTGATGTCACCAAGACAAAGCACAGCGTGGTGGTGAGGGCCCGGGGCCTCTGGAGCCAGGGCGCCTGAGATGCCAAAGCAGCTCCCACTATGCTGTATTTATTTTCTGTCTCAAAACTCCAATCTGCAAAACGAGGATAATAAGAGGACTGAACTCACAGGTGTACAAACATTACATGATTTAAGCTAAGAATGTCCAACTGTGCCAGGCACACAGTGAATGTTCACTAAGTGTGAGCAAATATCCTCACTATCACTACGGCTTCCACCGTCACGGCCGTGTGCTCCCGGGCCTCTGGCCCCTCTGTGTGTGCGTTGTGGGGGGGGGGGGGGGGGGCGGGGGAGGCGCTGTCCTGGGCAGCGGGCTGCCCTGCATGGATGCAGAGATGGTGCCTCTCAGGCTGGCAAGTAGACAGGAATGAAATGGCAGCCAAAACAGCAATGTGAATGTGAGACAGGAATCTGGAGGGTTTAAGGAGTCAGGAGGACACCCACGCCAGCCGCGGGGGCACTTCTGATACTGCGTGGTCATGACCTTGACCTATTAAGGAGAGCTTTTCTTTCTGGGAAGTGATTACAAAGCAAGAGGTCACAAAACTAGATTTGATAACCAAAACATGCCAACGGAGGGCTTCAGTTCCAGCAAGTTTTCTAAGTTTCTAATAGCAGATGATAATATTCTCTACTTTTTAAAAAAAAATTTTTTTTTCAACGTTTTTTATTTATTTTTGGGACAGAGAGAGACAGAGCATGAACGGGGGAGGGGCAGAGAGAGAGGGAGACACAGAATCGGAAACAGGCTCCAGGCTCTGAGCCATCAGCCCAGAGCCCGACGCGGGGCTCGAACTCACGGACCGTGAGATTGTGACCTGGCTGAAGTTGGACGCTTAACCGACTGCGCCACCCAGGTTCCCCAATATTCTCTACTTTAAGAGCTTGATCATCATAACTGATACTGTTGCAAAGCAAATGGACTGCTAACATATCAGAGTGGGACTTCTTGTAGTAGCTCTTCTCCCTTTCCATACAATTGCTTCACTCTTGTCAACAGAGTGAAAAAGATTTTTCTGTTTACAGCAAGAATCCATAGTCTGTACATGTCATCAACAGATATAAATCTTCAGTTGAAGATGTATTACAGTGAGGATGCAGATTGCCTTTTGGAAATAATTCAAAGAATAGCAACAACATTTACAGTTAATGAATTTAGTGATGGTTTTAAAGCAATGTTAAGCTGAGCGCCACATCTAGACTTACCTAAGTTCTCAGCAATTACTTTGGAATTATTTCTGAAACAATAACACACCAACCCTGTATCAAAAGCTGCAGTGTCACTGACTGGTTGTGGGCATGGAGAAGGAAATCTCCAGTAACAGGCAGCATTGTGTTGAATTTCTCATAAGTGCTCCTTGCTTTATGGTTTTGCTCCAACAAAGTCATCCACAGAGGGAATAGGGCGTTCAAATCAACAGGAAACAGTTATTGACGTCAAAGAGGTCACAGTGGAAAAGCACCCTCATGAGGAAATCTGATTGCACCATGCCTGAACTGGAAACAACTTAAATTTAACTACATTAAGAATGATTACAAAGGCTTCAAGGAAGAAACAAGGACAGGGAATCTAATGGCTTCCTTTTTTTTTTTTTTTTTTTTGGACTTACCATTTTGTGCAGCCCAGAAGATATCAGACATTAATTCAATCACTCAGCAACCCCTCTCTCAAGCCCACAGGCATGATACATCCTGTCTGAGCTCAGGCACTAGTCTTCAGGAAGGTGAAATATGTCTCTAATATAACAAGCCCTTAGCAACCTGCATTTCAAACCTGGAGGGACACTCGACTCTTTCCAAGACCAAGACTTTTCCCAGTTACACTGCCTATTGTCACCTGTAGTGAAACGTGACAAGGCTCACCGACATGTATAACGGACTGGGCTGTGTGAGGCAATCTAACTTGCAGTTCAAAACACTGGGAGGCATTTGAACCATAAGATTCATTTTTTAATGTTTATTTATTTTTGAGAGAGAGAACACGTGCAAGTGAGCAGAGGAGGGGCAGAGGAGAAGTACAGAGGCTCCTAAGTGGGCTCGGCACCGACTGCAGAGAGCCCAATGCGGGGCTTAAATTCACGAACCTCGAGATGACACCCTGAGCCGTTCAGGCACTTAACCGACTGAGCCACCCAGGTGCCCCTGAGCCAGAATATTCTTGAAGCATAACTAAGCAGTCAACATGACTGGAGACAGAGCAATGTCAGGGCTTAAGTCCTTCCACTTCCTGGCAGAGCCCTCTCTGGTCTGACTTTTACTTGAATGATAGCACTCAGTAATTCCCAAGGGGAGAGGGGACAGTGATCAATATCACAAATCAAAATAGCCAAGTGTGTGATTTGCCATTCATGACAAAATTTATCATAAAATTTTAAACTGCATTGTTTTAAATAGAATTAAATCATCATGTATTTTATACTTTGAAAAAAAAAAAAAAAGGTCCACACACATCTTGCCCAGTCTCGTTGGGCTGCACTGGCCTTGTGTGCTTGGTGTTGTTTTCTGTAAAGGACCTGAAACCTCTGAAGGCAGAGCCCGGCTGGAAATGACACATCTCTGCTACCACCAAGCGTAGTGCCTGGACCTGGCAAAGGGTAAATAACCCCTTGGAGAGCTAACATGGCAGGAGGCCGTTTCTGGTTTCTACGACGATTTAAACTAGAACGTCACAAAAGCTGGAACCCACTGCCAAGATCAGTTCTACCCATTTAGTGTATGTAAGGGCAACGACGTAAACTGCCTTACTTGCAGTTAAAATAGTTCATGGAAGAGCTCGAAATGAGAAGCAGACCTGCTTCACACACCACTTCATTTCCCTTTAAGAATAAAGCTTTGTGGTTTTTTTCTCTGTTTTTAAAAGTAATTACAGGGGCGTCTGGGTGGCTCAGTCGGTTGAGCATCCAGCTCTTGATTTCAGCTCAGGTCATGGTCTCATGGTTCATGGGATCAAACCCCGTATCGGGCTCTGTGTTGACAACAGGGAGACTCCTTGGGATTCTCTCTCTCTCTCTCTCTCTCTCTCTCTCTCTTTCTCCCCCTCACTGTCTCCCTCTCTCTGTCTCCCTCTCTCCCTCTGCCCCTTCCTGGCTTGTGCACACATACTCTCTCTCAAAATAAATAAACGTTAAAAGAATAAGCAAAAGTAATTACAGGTTCATAGTTCAAATGTAGTTATAAGTAAATACATAGAAAACCGAGGAAAAAAATAAATAAAATGAAAATAAAATCATCTATAATCCTGATACCCAGAGATAGAATCCAAATACAAGGGGAAACAAAACCATTTGTGGCTTTTAGGATACAAGGAACTGGAGATTTCAGGGCAAACAAGAAATTTAACAAGGGTGTTTTAAATTAGAATTTATTTACCCCTTATGTCCTACTTACCACTCTCTAAAGAACAGAAAAAGAGAACATGAAAAATGTATCTTTCCTTTTCCACTTATATTACATAATATTTCCTGACATACTTAGTCATTGAACTGTGAATTTTTTTAACAGGTGCATACTATTTTCAGTGCTATTTCTATGAAGTCCTACAATTAGCTGGACCTCTATTTAAGTTAATGGAAATAAGAGGATAGTATGAGCATCTACTTAGGATACTTTATGATAAAGATCATTTTTATTAGCCTGGAAACACAGGCATCTTAGAACAGATTACTGCCAACTGGTCATAGTGTTTTGGTTCTGAATTAAATTCACAAATTTAAATTCTGAACTTTGGTTTACCAAGAAGATACCTTAGGTTATAATTTCCTTTTTAGAAAAGGTTTCATCACTTAAAAATATGCACAATAGGATTTTTTTTTTAATTATTATTTCACATGGTACAACTCTCTGTGTAAAGGTTTTGGTTTAAGCACCAAATAGAAGGTCTATTAAAGATACTTATGGATTTAGGGGTGCCTCAGTGGCTCAGTCAGTTGAGCGTCTGACTCTTGATTCTGGCTTAGGTCATGATTCCAGGGTTATGAGATTGAGCCCCATGCAGAGCTCTGCGCTGAGCATGGAACCTGCTTAAGATTGTCTCTCCCTGTCCCTCCACCCCTCTCCCCTGCTCGCTCTCTCTCTCAAAAAAAAATAAATAAAATAAAAAACATATTAATGGATTTAGTTTGTACAGGGCTATTGGATAGAGTAAAAATGCCATTTACTTATTTAGATCATTTTTCATGACAGAGGTTCCTAAACTTTGCAGCCTCTTAAAGAAGGCAAGATTTCATCTCTCCGTATGATCTGTGGATGAATTAGACATGTCTGCCTCACAAGAGGAGATTCTGGGTTATAGTTGTCTAAATAATCACTCAGAGAAGCAGCAAATCAGGCCAAGAATATTCGGTCTGCCTTGAGAGGATGCCTGGGAATCTGTTAGCCAAGAGTCTGTTCTTGCCTCTGCTCTACAGTCTTGTAGTACCTGCCGAATTTCCACCTGGAATGTGCATTCCATGTGCTATTTTGAGTTTTGTTCCTTCTAGCACAGCCACAGCACATTCTTCTCTGGCCCTTCATCTGGGGAATAAGATGTGCTCAAGCAAATGACGCCCCCATAGCCCCTTTCCAAACCCCTTCTGCACTATGGGCCACATACTGATCTCAGCTGTCCATGGAGGAAAAAAGACACAGACTTGACTTATATAAAGGTAGGGAGACCAAAGTAACAGAGGCAGAGTCTAATAAGATGGGAAAGCAATCACCAATAGTCTAACGGTTTAGCCAGGGGAGAGGATATCGTGTTGGCCTTGTAGAGAAGCTTCAGTTGGTTACGTGGAGTTCCGATGGGCCCTTTAAAGTTGCAAGGACCGGAGCAGAGACTAAGACGGCAACACCAACAGTCTCATCCCAGATCCAGGTACAGCTTCCAGTCCTGTGGTGAACTGACTTCATGTGGGCACTGGGTTCCTCCTCCCATGAAACCACTTCCTTCTGATTCTTCTTTCTGACTTTCTGCCACCCTTCTCCACTCTTACGTAGAATTCTTTTCTCAGCTCTCCTCTCCTATCTACAAACACCTACCGAAATATTTTAAATTACATTTTTGGGGTGCCTGGGTGGCTCAGTCGGTTGAGTGTCTGGCTTTGATTTTGGTTCAGATCATGATCTCACAGTTCATGGGTTCGAGCCCCGTGTAGGGCTCGCACTGACAGGGTGGAGCCTGCTTGAGATTCTCTCTCTCCCCCATCTCTGCCCCTCCCCCACTCATATGCACTCTCTCTCTCAACATAAATTAATATTTTTTTAATATTAAAAAAATTACACTTTCTACTATATACCCAGAGGACACTGAGGACACCAAAATCCAATTTCCCATCTGAACCATGTTTCTGAGCAACAAACATCTTACCACTTGGCTTCCTGCAAAGTGAATTCATCATACTCTATTCCCCCAGGCTCCCAACTGACCAGAATTGTGACCACTCCTCCCACTCTCTTACCCTAAAAAGTCCTATCGATTCCACCTCCTAAGTATGTCCTTGACTCCACTCAGTGACCGCTGCCTTGGAGCAAGCAGGTCTGACAGGACCCTGTTTCAGCATCCTTACCAGATCTGCTACCCCCGGTCTCTTCTTTCTGCAGAGAGCCACCTCCTAAAATGCACGTCTTCCGTTGCCCTCTGGCTTAAAACCCTTGCTAGCACCCTTCACCTCCATGATTGAGTCTAAGTTCCTTTGCAAAGGATGGCAGGCCCATGATGACTTTGCTTCATCACTACCCACATTTCCCCTCCTACAATCCTGTTGCATCCACTTATTTGGGGTGTCCTAGGCATACCATACATTTTAATCCTCTGTGCCTCTGCATTGCTATCACCTCTGTCCGGGAGGCCCGTCCTGTGTCCTCTCCTCAGCCCTCTATGACTGTAGGGCTCAGATGCATCCTCAAAATACAGCTGAGACCGCTCTTTCTCTCAGAGCCCTTTCAACCTCCGCAAGGGCCAAGTCATGACTTTTCTTCTATCCCATGGTTATAGGTGTCTGTGTTTAAGATGATCCTTGACTGAAAGCAACTAGAGGGCAGGTCCACATTTTGTTTTTCCTTATTGCTTCAGTCCCTGGCACACAATGTGCCCTAAGGAAACATTTACTGAAGTGAATTAGAAATGCAAGATAGACATAATAGTACCATTCAATATAGAAACAGCCAACGTGTCCAGCGGTTAGGGTCTACTTTCAATATTTAGACAGCACTCAGTTCTGAGGTATCTAAAGTATCTGTAACTGTAAGTTGAAATAGCATTTTCCCTGTATGGCAAACAAAAGAAAATAGCAAGCATGCTTCCCCCAAAGCACACTGGTATTGCTACTGGCACATTTTTCTACACTGGTTGAGAAATGTTTCTTAAAGCTTTGATGATCTCTGCTTGTAAAATCCAGTCATACGCATCACACATGGGATGGAATCTGACTCACAGATAGGCTGGCACCCTTTGCAATTCAGGGTGGAGACGATTTTCATAAAAAGTTACTGATTCAACACCTTGATGGCAAAGTGGAAGCAAATCATTCGATGCCAAAACAAGAGACGCTGTGCTATTTCAATCTCTTGCTTTTAAATATAACCCATTGTAAATATATGCTCGCTGAGCTAATCTTTGGCTCCCTAGACGCCCCAGGCTCTGATACGTCTGCCTTATCGCAGCAGGCTTTGCTGTTCAGAGCTGTTGGCAGTGTGCTAACCCTGGCTCACATTCAACAGACCCGCTACGCTTGCACCCAGTTTCCTCCCAGCCAGGGCCCGAGACTGAGCAAATGCCTCAGTGCAGCCACTGAGAACTGTTACAGGCCCCCAAGCAGGAACTTTGCCTGTCTCAAAGTCAGAAGAGAAAAAAAATGCTTATAATTTTATGGGGAGTATTTAACACACTTTGCTTTGGTCCCTGTAAAGACTAACGTGATCTTCTAGTCCATTTAACTTTCTGTATCTAGGACAGACCACCTGATATTCATATAAGGCAGTGGTTTCCTTTCCCCCACCCCACCCAGGGGACATCTGGCAACATCTGGAGACAACTAGGGAGCTCACATGCAGTGAGCACAGGCCAGGGATGCCTCTGATCCAACAATGCGTAGGACAATCCCCCATAAGAAAAGATTATCCTGCCCCAAATGTCAGGAGCAGGAAAATGACATGACACTATGCAAATAAGTGAATGTTTTTTACGAGGAAGTTTGAAAATTCACCAGACATTCGATTGTTAAAACTGTCTGGCCTGTTGGGTGAAGGTCAGGGTAGTGGGGATAAAGTTCTGAGCCAGGTGGAAACAAGCTTCCTGCTTCCTATCTGTTCTAAAACCCAAGTACAAAGGGACAAATCTATGATCAGTCCCTCAATTCTACAGGCTTCCAGAAGAACTTTAACCAGTGTCTAGGTCAGCTCTGCCGTATCTGTTCCTGACGGTGGTGGTATCTGACTCATTTTGAACTGCCTTTCACTCACTGGTAAATAGACCCTGGTTTAGAAGGTCTGGGCTTGCTGCTAGTCCCCACTTCACAAGGTCATCATAGCTCAGGGCTCCCTGGGAGTGAGGAGGAGAGAGGAAGCACAAGGAAGCAGACGAAGGTGCTTCCCAAGGTCCACTGCTGAGGAAGGGAACCGCATGCATTGTGGGAAAGGGAGGAATTGTGCTGGACTGACCTTCCCCCTGTGTTTTAGTTGGGAATTCGATATTACATCATTTTTAATGTTTAAAATCTCATACACCATGAGAATGGAATTAAGAGACTCTGGGAAAAGCTCCAAGGATCCCTTCGTGACACCTAAGCCATAAATCATTACAAAATATCCTAAAGAAGCAGGCAGGAGTGAGCTAGAGATACAGCAGGCTCTTTTGCAGTACAAATAAGCTACAAGTTGGATGCCTCCGCAGAAAGGAAACAGGAACTCCCTGGGTGGCCCGAAGGGAAGACTGGGCATGCCCAAGCCCTCCAGCAGAGGCAGGGAGGGCTGCTGGTGAGCCAAGGTATCAGCTGACAACAGAAGGCAGGAAGGGGGTGAAGAAGAGCCCTGCACACCAGCAGAGTCAGTCTTGATGGCACAGGGTTAACGTGGGGGAGCCTGGTGTCTCGGCAGCCCCGTGCAGGGACTGTCAGTGAAGAGGCCGGTTTCCCCAGTGGGATGAGAATAACCGTACAATGGCAGCGGGGAGCAAGGAAGCAGGCTGGGCTGGGCTGCTGCCCTTCGCTTATGTCTCCTGCTTTGAGCCCCCAAGCCCAGCAGTGCTAACGGACCCATCGCCAAGCAGAGGTCGCGCTGACAGCTTGAGCCACCCGGGATCTTCACCAGGTTCTAGATCCACTGTGCCCAGGTAAAAACAGGAGTGTGCTTCAAATGCAAATGTAGCTTCAAGACAAGCGCCCTATCTTGGCTATTGTAGATAGTGCGGCAATAAACATAAGCGGGCACATACCTTTTTGAATTAGCGTTTTCGTTTTCTTTGGGTAAATACCCAAGAGCGGACTTAACTGGACCATATGGCATTTCTATTTTTAATTTTTTGAGGCGTCTCCGTACAGTTTTCCACAGTGGCTGTGCCAATTTACATTCCCACCAACACAGCATAACATATAAACTTGTTGAACCACTATGTTGTGCACCTGAAACTAACGAAACTAGTTATATGCCAACGAGACTCGGAAAAAAAAAAAAAAAAGACAAGTCCCTTAGACTCTCTTCTAGGCACATGGCTGCTCTGAGCTTACGCTATACGGAAATCCCAGAACTGCTTCTGTGACCAACCCACCAAGGAGGGTCGCCAGCTGATTTGACATTATAAACAGCCTATTCAGGCCCATGGACTCCCCAGGAGAACCTCAGCACCATGAGGGGAGAGTTGCCTGTTGTCTGTTATGTTCACTGCCGGCATCCTCAGGGCTAACAGCAGAGCCTGAAACCTTGAAGGCACTCAGTGCACATTTGCTGATTGAATAAACACCTTCTAGCCTCACTGGCCAGCAGCAATTCGGTACACTTGCAGTTGAGCTAAGATTATACGCACAGACAAGGCTGATTCTGTCTTGGGAGGCCCTGGATAGGCAGTTGTTGGACTGAGGGAAGAGGGACACAGCTGGGCACTTACGAGTGATGAAGTAGTTACAGAAAACTCAAGTGTTTCAAAATTAGAATACATTGCAGTCTATGGTTTGCGTGTGAGCGGCGGTCAGGTTTTCATGGTGCACAATTCTATCATCAGCGCGGGATGGACGCCCCCCAGCCACTCACGAGCGTAGCTTTAGGCCTTGGCCTGAATGCCCCAGTCTTGGTAGGACTCAATCCAACTTCCGAGGGAAACACCTGCAGGCGGCCCCTGGGTGCTGCTTACAGCTCAGATGCTAGTTACTTAGCCTTGTAGCCATTCTGGTTACATTTCTGAGGAAAGATTGGCAGGACGTAGGAAAGATTTCCCCGGGGTTCAGTGTTCATTTTCTTTTTCAAAATTTTTTAATGTTTGTTTGTTTGTTTTTTTTTTTAATTTTTTTTTTCAACGTTTATTTATTTTTGGGACAGAGAGAGACAGAGCATGAACGGGGGAGGGGCAGAGACAGAGGGAGACACAGAATCGGAAACAGGCTCCAGGCTCTGAGCCATCAGCCCAGAGCCCGACACGGGGCTCGAACTCACGGACTGCGAGATCGTGACCTGGCTGAAGTCGGACGCTTAACCGACTACGCCACCCAGGCGCCCCATAATGTTTGTTTATTTTTGAGAGAGAGAGAGAGAGAGAGAGAGAGCGAGCTCACCCAAGCAGGGCAGGGGGTAGAGAGAGGGGGAGTGGGAGAGAGAGAGAGGGAACAGAGGATCCGAAGGGGCTCTGTGCTGACAGCAGAGAGCCCAACGCGGGGCTCCAACTCACGAGCCAGGAGATCATGACCTGAGCCGAAGTCAGACGCTTAACCGACTGAGCCACCTGGGTGCCCTGGAGTGTACATTTTCAGCTACCTTTCCTTTTGTAGTATGACTGTGTTTACTCCATGCTCTGTACCGTACGCTTTTCCATGTGCATGAATCCTCTCTTCCCAATCAGACTGAGGATTCAAAGGACTGTTTCTCTTGCTAGCAGTCAGCGTGATCCTGAACTGATAGACTTTTCACTGAACTATTTGGCAAAAGGCCCATCGCATTCTCCTCCTTGAAGCCAACCCTGGCACTTCAAGCCCAGTGCTTCAACACAGGGCCCTGCTGGGGCCAGAGCATCTATAGTCTGGCAGGTTCCCAGTCACAGTCAGGGAAAAGTCCAACAAAGCACTTAACACCACCACGCTTGGACAGTCATAGGGAAGCACAGGGCCCATTGTGACCAGGGCAAGTCTTGGATACACAGAGGGAAATTACACACAATCCATGAACCAGCTTACCGAATATGGAAGTGGCAGGTCTACCTGATCTCCAGATCGTCAGGTGGGTGATGGCTAGTGACAACAAGGCCAGTTACAGCCCAGCGACCTCGAATTGAGAAGCACGCCAGCTCTTTCAAACCCCTCTGTCACACCAAGTCCCCTGGCAGTCCTACCCGAGCAGGGAGAGCCAAAGGAACAGCACGAACTTCAGATTCTCCTATTTCCCCATTCATTTTCATGGCCCCATTTGGCCACAGAAAGCCCAAGAGGACAGAAGCAAAGGTCGCAAATGACCCCCCCCCCCCAACACACACACACAAACCCAGAGTCTGGAGATGGTCTGTGTGCGTTTTGTCCCCAGATGGAGCACTGCTAATAAGCTGGGAACATGCCCAACTGGGAAACACCATGTTCTGGCTCATTTTCTATTTCGATCTGAGCCAAAGGCAAACTCTAACACATGACCCATAAGCAGACCAAATAGTATTTGTGGCCGTCATTGCTCAGGGAAAGGAGGAAACCTAGTTCCAAACAGATAAGGGGAAATATCCTTAGGTGGTTCATAAAAGGCTACAAAACTATGTATTGTGAAAAACTGCCCTTATTCCTGCCTAATGACACTCTTCTCAGCTGTACACATTCCAGGGAGGAGACATTTCTATCTGAGGTATTTTTTTTTTTTTTTTTTTTTTAAATTTTTTTTCAACGTTTATTTATTTTTGGGACAGAGAGAGACAGAGCATGAACAGGGGAGGGGCAGGGAGAGAGGGAGACACAGAATCGGAAACAGGCTCCAGGCTCCGAGCCATCAGCCCAGAGCCCGACGCAGGGCTCGAACTCACGGACCGCGAGATCGTGACCTGGCTGAAGTCGGACGCTTAACCGACTGCGCCACCCAGGCGCCCCTCTATCTGAGGTATTTTAAAAGTAACGGCATAGAGTATTAAGCCAGATGACCTGGTTAAGAATCCATGGTCTAACCCCTGCTTGCAGTATGCTTGGGGGCAAATTATTTAACCTCTCTGGACCTCTCAGTTTCCAGATCTTTAAAATGAAGATAATCGTATCTACACCACCCTGGACTGTTGAGGGTATTAAATGAGATATTTCATTCAACAGATATTTATGAAATGCCCACATGCACAGTTGTACAGGCACTGGTAATGAATGAGCACCTAGAACACACACTAAAGTCTCAATGAACAGTAGCTGCTGCCTCCATTTCTTCTTCGCCCACCCCCTCTACCAAACTGGGACCCTCCAGGCTCCAAGAATTGACCAGCTCTCTGAAGGCATTAACAGAGGCCTCTTCAGAACCCTTGTCCTTTCTAGCTCTTTTGGCTGCACCTTCCCCTCTCCTCGCCTCACAGGGTCTCTGCCCCTCATCTGGATGTCAGTGTAACTCAGGGCACCATGGGCAATGCTTCTCCTGGGGCCAAGTGTGCCTTCTCTTCCCTTAGGCCAGTTGCTAGCTGCAGATCAGCAGACAAACAGGCCTGGTGACCGCCGCCAAATACCCACTAAACACTCAGGAAAGGGAAAAAGAGCTGGAGAGACTGGAATGCAGTCAGGGCTGTGTGGGGGTTGAGCAGGGCTGTGCAGGGCTGTGCAGGGCTGTGTGGGGCTGTGCAGGGCTGTGAGGCTATGTAGGGCCGTGCAGGGCTGTGGGGTTGAGCAGGGCTGTGCAGGGCTGTGCAAGGCTGTGAGGCTGTGCAAGGCCATGGGGCTGAGCAGGGCTGTGCAAGGCTGCAGCACCATGCAGGGGTGTGGGGCTGTGCAGGGCCGTGCAGGGCCGTGGGGCTTTGGGGCAGGCTGCAGCTTCCCGCCCACCACATGCGCGAAGCTAACTGAGGGTCACTCTCTGCACCAATGGGTCCATTGACAGAAAAAAAACAAAAACCACGTTTTCAGGTGGAGGGGCTTATACAGAAAAAAAAAATCTAATGAAAGGACCTTCTTAAAAACAAGGGGACTACTAGTTAAGCCAGCAGTAGAACTCAGAGCTCTGACACTGAAGGCAGCAGCGCAGCCACCTGCCTGATAAAATTCTGGAAGATTCCTTCCAGAGCCACGTGACTATCTTGCTATCTCATCTGTCTGTCCGTCTCTCTCTCTCTCTCACACACACACTCCTAATATTTCATACAACGGTATAACTGCAAGGGAGAGAATAATGTCCCCAAGCACTCACATTGCCAGACAGTTTTCATAACGTATTTCAAGGGTGACTTAAGTACATGGAAATCACTGTGCACCAGTTGTGTAAGCGGACAGCATGTAGCACACAAGTTTCCCGGACACTTTAACCTTGGGAAGGAGGATTTCTGCTTTGTTGACCAATATTTGAGGAGTGGCTTCTTAAGCAAAGCTGTGTCCCTGCCAGCATTCCAGGTGCACTGCTTCGTGGACAACCTGTGCAGGCGAACACCCTGGGCCCTCCCTGGCAGCCCAGATGTCCTGAGGAAACACTGACAAGTGAAGAGGGGTGGGGGTAGAAAATGAGAGCATTGGGCTTCTGTCCTCATGAAGGAAGGGACCATGCACCCTGTGGCCCCCCTGAACGCAGCAGGTTGCAAACACAGACCACCGGAGCAATCCCAAAAAAAGAGAGGCTCTGCTGTGGCTTGTCTCTCTGACCTGGGCCCGGGTCCTGAGGATGACGGACAGGCAGTTCTTGGGCACCGGGCACAGCGTGTCTTATGTCTTCCAAATGGAAATTTTTGCTTCAATAAACTGGGTCTCTGAACAAAGGCTAAGGCATCTGACCAGTATTTACTTTGCCACTCCCCCTCCTGCTACTGCCCCGTCTTTGTTCTTTCCTCCCTTCACACTCAGCTGAGGCTCCAGGAGGAGAGCCAGTGGACAGCCCCTGGGAGCTGGGGAAGGGGGTGGGGAGGCCTGGATTCCGGGCCTCCGGAATGCCAGGATGCTCAGCTGCTGACACCAGAGCCACTGATGAAGACGAAAGGAGTGTGAAGGGAATAGAACCTGGAAGAGTCTGGGAAGGCAGTGTTCACTAGGCCTGCACCCCCACAGGGCCCTCCCCCCCCATCCCCCCATCTCCCCCATCCCCCCCACCCTCCACCCTCAACGTTAAAGAAATATAGTCACATTACCCAAATCAGAAAATAGAACAAAGAAGAAAAACCATCCGCCATGTCACTACCTTCATTCCATCCCTGGTAGTTTATTTCACATAATTTCCTTCCGGTCTCTTTTTGGAGGAGCTAGGTTTGCCCATTCACCATCTGGGGCAGATCCTGATGTGGATATACACTACCGATCATCATAAATTCTGTATTATCTCCTGGGCTCTAACTTCCTAGCTCCACCATTTACTATATTAGATTTTGAGCAAGGGACTTAAGTCCTCAGGACTTTATCATTCAGCAAAATGAAGACAATAATTGTACCTATCTTACAGGGCTGTTGTAAGAAGCGTAAGCAATAAATAATACGTGCTAGGTGCTTATGACACATTGTCATTCAACTGCTTATTATTCATCATCTCTTTACCAGCTGAAAAATCTTCATCATATTTAAATATTTTATTATTTAAGTAAATTCCTGTTGCTGAATGCTCAAGTTGGTTCCAATATTTTCCTATTATAAATGGTGCACTGAAAACTTAAACGTCTTTATATATAACGTTTATTTCTATTGCTTAGGCTAGTTTCAGAAATAAAATCAACAGATCCCAGAGTATAAACATTTTTATGAGGGGGCACCTGGGTTGCTCAGTCAGTTCAGCGTCCGACTTCAGCTCAGGTCATGATCTTGCGGTTTGTGGGTTCGAGCCCCACATCAGGCTCTGTGCTGACAGCTCAGAGCCTAGAGCTTGATTCAGAATCTTTGTATCCTTCTCTGTCTGCCCCTCCACCGCTCACACTCTGTCTCTCTCTCTCTCAAAAATAAATAAACATGAAATTAAAAAATTTAAGTACTTTTATGAGTCTTGATCCAGATTATCAAATTATTCATAAACTATTAGGAATTATGCTATCGCCAATGTATGAGGATGGCAATTTAATTATGTATTTGTGAGTAACATGCAATATTAGGAAAAAAATTGGAGGCAGTAATTTATGAGCACACAATCCTATGAAGCAAACTTGATAAATTATCTACCAATCTGAAATCGACCTTTGTGCGTTTGCCAAGAACTAGAGTGGCTCCCAAAGTCCTACTATTAGGGGTTTACTATACCCTCTATATGGGGTCTATGCTGGCCCCTGGGAAGCCCCAGGACATTTTTCTTTGGTGTAAGGAAGGAGGCAGTCATCACAGCAATGAGTCTTACTCATTTTGGAATAGTGCTGCACGTGTACAAAGCATTTCTGCATTCTCTCCTTTGGTCCTCACCACAATCCTTCTTTCATCTTAACCATGAGAACTTTAAAGCTCAAAAGAATTTTCAGGTAGACTTCAGCCACTCAGAGGAAAACAAAGTTGGAAGAACTCAGGTCTTCCACTTCCAAGGGCAATGCTGCTTCTATAGCAACAGGTTGGAGGGGAGCCAAGGCAGACAGGAGGTGCTTAGGCAGATGCCGAATCAATGACATGTGCGCTGATGGGTCAGAGCACAGTGGCAGCTCCAGGGTCAGCCTGACCCAGAGGTGAACCTTGTCTTCCCTACTTACAGTCTAAGCGACCCTCTGCCTCTGCAAGTTTCCTGTTCCCTTTCTCTGGGCCCCAGGGACGCTCATTTCACAGGGATGGACAGGAGAGAGTAAGAGTTCTCTAAGGGTCTTTCAATTTTTTTTTTAAATGTTTATTTTTGAGAAAGAGAGAGAGGCAGAGAGACACAGTGTGAGCAGGGGAGGGGCAGAGAGAGAGGGAGACAGAATCTGAAGCAGACTTTGAGCTGTCAGCACAGAGCCTGACACAGGGCTTGAACCCACGAACCGTGAGATCATGACCTGAGATGAAGTCGGACGCTTAACTGACTTGAGCCTCCCAGGCGCCCCTCTAACAGTCTTTATAATGAGACAATACTTTGTGGACAGCTGGGATGTGACCCCAGTACCTCACCTCGGCTCTCTTCTAAATGCTGACGGTAACAGTTCAGCATAACACACAGATTAGCATCTCATTTTAGAGGCCATGACCTGCCAAACTGAGTAGCTAAAATGTAACGAATCTGCTGCAATTCCTTATAGTAATTAACATCTTCTATTCTTTACAGTTATCTTTTTCAACAGCAAATAGAGATAGTTACTGAGGATTTCTGACAGACACAGCAAATAAATGCCATGCATAGTAAGGAGTATAATACCTTGCCAACTGGAGAGAAGGAATAAACTACAGCAAAATAAAAATTGTGTATCTCTATCTCAGCATGAGGAAAGTTCAGTTCATTCTTTAAGTCGGTCCTCTCTCCTTTATCATCTAGACTTAGGGCAGGGGAAAATTTCTTTTATCCTTTGCTTTGGAGACATCTACTGCAAAACACAAATTCTAATCCCCTGTGTCTGTTCTCAGCTCCGGTGGAGAAATAAAATCACCATGCGGTAACGACTGCCACCTCGTGGCCACACATGAAACTATCACTAGGAAAAATAAACCGCCAATGCTTAAGATTTCACCTGCTGAACATTGTAGAAATTCGGTGTGGCCACCAATAATTTGTTATATTGTATAATTTATATTTTTCCAGAAAAATATGCACTCTTCATGCTATTTTCACTGGGCTCTCAGTGTTTTCCAGGCTTATTTCTTGTTCTACTCTACCATAACACAATCTAATTGTGGTGAGACTTCTGACGGCTTCTATAGAATCATAGGGATCTCCTTTGGCAGGCAGAAGTCCCCCGGAGTTGAGCGTGAGACACTTCGTTGTTCGTTCATTAGAGTAACTTTAAATAATGGCCACTGCTCCACCAGACTAAGTTCACTACCTGCCTGTCAACTGTCTGATTCAAAGGTTGTCAGCCAGTTTAGATCATCTAACTCAATATCATAGAAAACCATCCACTCTTTGGCTCAGGCCGTAGAAAGATGATCTGAGTGTAGCCCTGTTTGGCTGTGTGATTCACGGTAGAAGCCTGAGGCTCAAGCCTGAAATGCAGGCAGACAACTGGTTTCCATCAAATGATACCATCCTTCTTGACAAGGCTGTTTTCAAGCCTGAGCTGTCACCCTATTCCCCTCTGCGATAATCGCTGGATGGGAGAGGTGAGGAGGGCTTTGTGTAGGCAAAGCACAGAGCACAGGAAATAGAATTTCAAGGCTTCTCCAGGAAGCGAAGAGGATGAGCATAACTGGAGCGTCCAAGGAAGCCAGGAATGGGCAGCCCAGAATCAGGCAGGGCAGCAGGGGCAGTGCGGGCTCCAGGGCTGTTTTACTGAACGACGGACCATGAGGTGAGGAGGGTGTGGCCTCCTTGAGTGCAGACCATGAGGGGAAGGAGCATTAACTGACTCCCCAGCTCCTTTCAGTATGCTTGGCTGGCATGAGAGTACACACTCTTCATACATCCTGTCTCCCAGCTCCTAGGCTTGCCTGCCACCCCCACCTTCTCCAGGCTGCACAGGGTCAACGTATTTAAACACAAGTGATCCTTACACATCTGCGAATGAATGTTCAGCCTCACTCACAGTTCCAGAGATGCCAATTAGGACTCTGAAGAAACCATTTTGTAAATCTCTCTGATCATCAAAATGATAGGCTACATGGTGCGATGGGACAACGGGGGAAAGAGGCCTCACGCACGGCTTCAAAGTGTACCTTTAAAAATATGGCAAGCAAGAGATAAGAGCCTGGGCTCTACGTTCAGGCTGCCCAGTGTCAAAACCTCCATCTCTTGGAAGCTAAATTTCTTTGGGCCTCAGTCTCCTTCTCTGGAAAAATGGGAGTGGTGTTAACAGAACTCACTTCACAGGGCTACTCTAAGGATTAAGTGAGACAATGTTCATAGACACTTAGAACAGTGCCTGGTATATAGGTGTTAAAATGTTAGCCATCTTGAACTGCTAGGGGGAAGAAGGCCAATTGGACTCAGTCAAAATTTTAAATGCACATACCACTGCCCAAACAATACCACTGCTAATAGTATGTCATACAGAAATAAAAGAACAATACGTAAAGATCAAAGTACAAGGGGACTCAGTGCCGCATTGATTGGAATAAAACTGCTAGGCACAATCTAAATGTATAACAATAGGAAACAAGTTATATAAATTATGTCCTGGTCTTGGGATACTATGCAACTATTTAAAAAAAAAATTTTTTTTAATGTTTTTTTATTTTTGAGAGAGAAACAGTGTGAGCAGGGAAGGACAGAGAGAGAGGGAGATGCAGAATCTGAAGCAGGCTCCAGGCTCTGAACTGTCAGCACAGAGCCCGATGCGGGGCTCGAACTCACGAACACTGAGATCATGACCCGAGCCGAAGTCAGACACGTAACCCACTGAGCCACCCAAACACCCCACTCTGCAGTTATTTTAAAAATAAGGCAGCTGGAAGGGCACGTGGGTGGCTCAGCAGGTTAATCATCCAACTTTGGCTCATGTCATGATCTCCCAGTGAGCAAAGTATCCTTACCATTTGTGTTTTTAAAAAATACAGATACATGTATGTAGTGTGGGTGTATGCTTTCCTGTGCAATAAATTCTCTGGAAAGGTACATAATGAAATCAGTAATAACAGTTTCCTTCAGAGGAAGGATACAGATAATTAAAGGATGCTTCTATTACCAATTGCAGAAAGTTACCTTTTTTATACTTAAAAAATACAACCTGATCTGTCATTCGTCTGCTAAATTTCTTCCATTTGCTCTCAGAACTAAAACCCAAGCTCCTTCACAGAGCCTAGAATGGGAGTTCATCCTTCTAAAGTCTGATGCACTTCTTTATGAAACCTTTAACGTCTGAACTCTTTAAGAAAGGAGGGCATTGAGGTGATGCGTGTGAGTCCTACTTACAGGCGTTTGAAAGCAGCAGAACAACTGAGTGAGGAAGGGGTGATTGCGAGCCAAGGACAGGATCCTTTTTTCTGTCATTGTGCATTCCACATCGTCATCCTGCAGGATCACATCCTTCTTCAACACCTTCACGGCATAGAGGTCTCCGGTTTCTTTTATTCTTGCCAGCATCACCTACGGCAGCGCGGGAGGATGGAGCACAGGCGTGAGAACTCTTGAGGCTCCGAGGGTGTGGGAACACACACTTCCCGGCACTTGGGAAGTATGCGTGTGTATACACACACGCACACTCAAACATGCTTCCTTTAACCCGGACACCTAAAGTCATGACTCACCTTCCCGAAACTCCCCTTCCCCAACACTCGGATGAACTCAAAGTTGTCAATACCAAGTCGGCTGGAAGAGTTAACCCCGATCCCATTTCCTTCTTTGGTGCTTTCCCTTCCCTGTCGTCTTAGAGTCGACCTGGAAACGAGCTTCTGCAAGGAAGAGTAGGAAAACATGGAGTCAGAAGTCGTGGCAGGTGCATGAAGCATTTATGGATGCAGAAGACGTTACTGGCTGCCTCAACCCTCGACACAACAGGTGGGGAAAGATTCAGCTTGACACGTTATCAGGTTCTGCCATGCGAAACTACTTCAGTACCAGCTCCCGATGTGTGCTGACTATATTTAGGAAAGAATAACTTAAAAATATATCTAAGCCACTGAGAGTTTCAGTTTGAGCCCTAATGGGAGTGTATGAAGCACAAACGCCTTAGTCTGGTGTGACGGCTTTCTAGAGGATGCTCAGGATCCAAGAGCGCCACCTGGTGTCCATTTCATTCACAGAGTGGTTTTCACAGTTGTTCAGAGGATCCGCACCAGGATGTGAATGAACGAAGCAATATTTATTACACAGTATTTAAAATTACATAAGAGAAATAAAAATTAATGTACAACTAGAATAATGAAGGATAAAATTTTAAACACCGCTAATTTTATTAGCTCCCCCCTCCAAAAATAAAAAATAAAAGCAATTAGACATACACACATACCTATCTTTACTTACACTTGATTAGTTTTTAAAAATATAATAAAATTGTTGTTTCATAACACACATTTTTATGTAACACTTTGTCATGTGTATTTTCTATATCCTTCAAGAACACGAGTTTTAAGGGCTGTTCGATATTCTGTTTTATGGATGCATCACAGTTTATTCATTAATTCCCCTGCTACTGGAATGCAAATTATTATGAGAAATGAATAAATGTATATAAAGCACTTAGATCGGTGCCCGGCCTCTTTAAAACACAAGCTGAGCTGCTGTTATTATCATCATGATCACGATCATCATCTATTTTCTTAAGATGACTTTCCAGAAATGGAATCTTTAGGGCCCAAATGTTAATTTGGAAGACTTCTGATACACAGCCAACTTGCCCTCTACAAAAGCTGACCACCAGCACATTGAGAGCTCCACTGTCACCATATTGAACCAGAAATAGGTGTGGCCTCCTCAGTGGGTAACTCAGCCCCAGGAACAAGCCCTGCCACAGAGAGGAGGCTACCTAAAGGCAAAGTGACACACAGGTGTCCATCTCGGGACACTTATAAGATAAGCTGCCACCAGACACCAGATGAGAAGTCTAACACTCTGTAGCTTTTGACCTATTTAGCTAAAAAACCCCAGCTCATCTGGAGCGACTTCTAAGCAATGTTTCCAACAAACAACTGTGCAACTGCTTGAAGCTACAAGGATTTTACTTAGTGCCCCAGTAAAACAGTGATTACAGATTATCAAATGGATAGACTGAAAAATCCAATTGTTTTTAATAGTTTCTCCTCCAGGTCTCTGCTCATAAATATTTCAAAGACAGAAAAATTTTACCAGCATGAATCTCACTTCCTCCACTTAGATACTTCTCCTGGTTGGGCTGGTACTGGCCAGAAAACCCTAAGCCAGTATTTCTCAATCTTTTTTTTTTTTTTTTAACCCATTCTTCTCTTTTGATAGACTTAAGGTTCTTTTCATGCTTTGCTGTCAAACAACAGGTAATTTTGTTTTTTCCACTTTCAAATAGAATATCAAAGATACTTGGTTCAAATGACAAATGACATTGCCCACTCAAGAGGTTTTGCCACATGGTCTATCTTTTTTTTTTTTTTTTAATTTTTTTTGTTTTCAACGTTTATTTATTTTTGGGACAGAGAGAGACAGAGCATGAACGGGGGAGGGGCAGAGAGAGAGAGAGACACAGAATCGGAAACAGGCTCCAGGCTCCGAGCCATCAGCCCAGAGCCCGACGCGGGGCTCGAACTCACGGACCGCGAGATCGTGACCTGGCTCAAGTCGGACGCTTAACTGACTGCACCACCCAGGCGCCCCAAGGTCTATCTTATTCTCATTACAGTTTAGGAGCCCTGGTGCAAGCTGAAATCCTTAACCTATGCCCTTCGGGAACAGCTGTCTCATGCATTAGAAATACCCCTCATGGTATTAGCATCCTGCCTGTCTCTCCATGAGCTAGACATTAGACTTTGCTAATGCTTTCCTGAAATAAAGGAATACAATGTGTGTCCAAGGCCCTAATCTACTAGTAATAAGGAAATGGGATGGTGAGTACGGACATTTTCTGGATAACCAAGAACTTGACTGTGATTGTGCTTCTCTTCCTAAGTGCCCAGAGATATTTAACAGTTAACTCTAGAGTTTTCCTAAACCGGATATCAAGCTACACCTTTCACAAACCACAGCAGTAGCCACGGCTCTTTCCCAGCAGTTTGTAGACCCAGCCAGGAAGGCAGCAAAAGCACTTGGGCCTGGGAAGTGGTCGAGGCTCTAACGGTCAATAGCAAGGAGGTCACTCAGGGAGGCTGCAAGACAAAACATGTCCGCAGCAACTGACCAACTCCACCCACTCCCAAGAGCCGAGAGGAAGGAACTCCTGTTTGTCGCTGAGTTTGAGAGATAAATTCACAATCCATAAACAAAAACTGCAGAACAGCTAGACTCCAGCGTGGTGGAGAATCTTCAAGTTCAACCCCTTTAGAGAAGAGGAAGCTGAGGCCCACAGTTGCTGGTCAACTGTGCCGCCAGGGCCCCAGCTGAGAGTTAAGAGGATAACCCAGGGCCCTGGATTCCAGGGTTTCATCAGACCACACTGACAGGAAGCTAATTACAAAAAAAAAAAAAAAAAAAAAAAATCCTTCTGCTTCCTGCTTGTCATTTCTTGTCATATAATTGTATAAAGAATCTTCTTTTTGTGGACCAAAATGCTCTTTAAAAATACAATAAATCTGCAAATATGTTTGCTGATATTAGGAACTTTGATTACACCACATTCCCTCATTCGGACTCACTGCATCTGAGCAACTTCTAAATTACAATACAGTGAAAAAAGCAAAGTCTCACCGAGGTTGGAGAAATATTTCCGGGCTGGAGGCCCATCCCGGCCAGGGTCTTGGCGAGCTCCACCGCGTTCACCCCACAGTTAGGGGCCACGTTTGCCTGGCATCGAATGTGGACATTCATCTTACATACTAGAAGGGAGAGGAGAAGGGAATCCACATTCAGGAAGGAGCCAAGCCAACACGTGCCGCAAAAAACAACTTTAACAACCTGAAAGATGATGACAGAGGAATTCTACGGGCTGAGCAATGCCATCTTCTCATAAACCTGAACTTGCTCTCAAAACAATCCCTGACACTTTCTCTGTGTCTGCTTTGTGCAGAAGCGGAAAGTCTGGCACACTGAATGAAAAATAAATTTCAAATCCATTTCTTTCCACTGTGACTTGATGAAAGACATTCACCTAAATCATGTGTACTAGGCATGGCCGATTGACAAACATGATTCAATACAGAAATCAAAATGTTCATCACAGTGACAATTCAAGGAACTCACAAGGAATCATGCCAACAGACTTTATGCTTTTCTTTGTATTGCTCAATAAAAGGCAGCAATCTAAAGGCCACATTATAGAGCACTGTTCAAACAGGATGGAGATGGTGTTTCTGAGAGAAAAACCTCTAAGTAAAGCTTTCTTTCCGAGTACTGTTGTGGTTGGGTAGCCCTCGCAGCACAGGACACGGCATCCTGTGGGGGCTGTGCTTCTCGGCACTCAGCCTGTGGTTCTAACTCCTTCGTGGGGGAGAAAAGCAACTTTTTTAAAGGTCAAAGTAAATGGCAGTTGGAAGAGGACAGAAGCAAGCTAAGTTCCTGGTGCACAGGAAACTGACTTGGGAGGATGAAGGACCCAAGGTTTAATCAGCAGAAAGTTCTGTCAGTTTCTTTCCATGGGCACTGCTGATGGGAGGTAGGAATGGAACAGCAAGCAGCAGATGCCTGGAGCTTCCACCTATCTTTGGAAGCGTGCACAGATCCCGGTTTTGTGGGGTCTGCATTTGTGTAATTTAGGGTGCCCCTCTTTAAGAAAAAGAATATCCAATCGAGTGGAGCTCTGGAAGACACCTTTGCAAGGGAAGGAGCCTGAGGCTGAAGCCTCATTAGCTTCACGTGCCCTTTCTGAAGAACCAGGTGACAAGAAAAGCAAAAATTATAGGCGATGGATCACTACAGGTGTGCTACCCTCCGGCCTCAGGGGGCAAGGACAATGCAGATGAGCCCCACGCATGGCTCTGCATTGTCAACAACAACCATACAAAAGCAGAAAGTGACTTTTGCACTGGAAACCCACACCGGGGGAGACCTTCCAGGTTAAGACCCAGCAAGGCCAGAACTGAAGCTACACATGAGCTGGTTGCTGTTTAGGTTCAAAACTAATTATTTAATATATCTAGGAAAAAAGAATTATTAAGTAAAGTTCTAATGAGATTACAGAATTTGTCTTTCGTAAAGACAAGTGACTAGTCCCTTTCTGTCGACAGAAGCGGGCTTTGTAAGTCCAGGCAATAGATGGAAGTCGTCCAGCTGCAATGATACCAACTCTGCCTCCCCCAGTCACTCAGGATTTATCTAAAGCTTAAGGCTGACATTCACTTGTATTTCAGCATGGGACTGCATCCCAGGATGGCCATATTGTTACAGCAACACCCAGTGGGAGATAGCTCAAGGCCAACAGCTTCCCAACTCCTCGCAGGACAGGAATCAGTCCTTAATCCCAGACCCTTTGCTACAGCAAAAGCTCCAAACTCGGGCTCCACTGGGCATAGTTAGTGAGGTGCAAGCCCGTGGCTGAAGTTTAAGCATCCTTCACACCCCATACCTCTCCAATCTCTATCAATCTCTTTGAGAAGACTCAGGGCAGCTCTCCTTGTGCTTTTACTCAATTCTTGCTTATTTCTGGTAAAGGCACTAGACCTACTCTCCTGCCTGTTCTTACTCATAACTCAAGCCTCTCTTTTTTGGGCACCTTGCCTCCTACCGTCTTCTATTTCTGACCAAGATCCCATTTCCCCCCTTTTCCAAATACACAACAATTAGCAGGCACTCGGCACTAAACAGATGACAGCCAGCTAGACAGAACATTGAATTTAACAACTGACTAAATCTACAGTTAGGAACTCTTAAAACCAGATGTAGCTCTTTTTACATGCCTGACAAGGGACACATACATACAGAACCGGTAAGATTTAATTTACAAAGTATCCAAAACCACCGGTCCTAGGTCAGAATCGGAACCTATAGAATTCCGAAAGCTTGCGGCATGGTGACCTCATGAAGTGGGCACGTGGCAGCCCAGCATCTCACTTTTACACTGAAGTCCTTGTCGCATTATCCCCCAGAGCAGGGAGCCACAGTGATCGCAGAACGTTGGCACTTTGTAGTTGTGGACGCTGAATTTGTGCGGGATGTTGATTCCGAACCTCTGTTCAGCAATCTGTAAACAGGGAACAGAAGGACGGGAGCTAGCATTCCAGGCCAACACCTTTCATGCAGAGGTAACAGGAGCCCCCCAAATGCAAAGCGTTACCATGACACCTGAGCTGGGTATATCATTTCACTGTACTCAGGCCTTACTCACCAGACTGTGCACATTTTCTAAGGAACAAGACTCAACAGAAAGGGTGTAGTGAGCATTAGATTGTTCACCCTTTGGGAAGATAAGTAGAAATTAAAACCATTTTATCATCTTTTATATTCAGGCTGTATATCTCTCCCTGCCAACTCCCCCACACCCGTATCTATTTCCTAGAGCCTCTTAGTTTCAGGATTAAACAGGTCTTTTATAGACTATATCCACTTGTTATTACCAGGAGTTTTTCCAGATATTGTGGGGGGCAGAGGGGAGAAGGCAGCACCCAGGGAGCATGGAACTGAAGAAGGGATTCATTCCAGGGGACATTCAAGTGGCTTCCTCAGCCCTTCCAGCCTTTACCTGGCATTTGTGTTGTGACAATCTGAGGGCAGAGGTCCTGCTTTAATCTCACAAACTGATTCCAGCAAATAATCAGACCAGGCACATGCTGTATGTGTGCTATGTGTGTGCTATATGTGCTAATGGGTGATATATGTGCTATATGTGTGCTGTAGGGCATCATTGAGTTTCAAAGTCAGACTCTCCAGTGCATCTGTAAATCCGCTGATTGTCAGCAATATTCCATCTGCTTTCTAGCTCCAGAATCTGGAATGTGCCTACCCTAGCTGAACACAATACAAGTTACGAGAATGAGGATCAGGCATTTATATACAGAAATGCATCCTCCCTGACATTTGGGAAGACAATGGAGGAGGCTAATGGTCGCCTTATTGAGAAAGCACAATTTACAGTTAACAAATACTCATCACATCAATTCTATCCTGCTTAACACTCACAAAAACTGTGTGAAGGAAATATGAATCCCATTTTTAAGACTGAGCTAAGAGAGAAGCTAACTAGCAGAGGCTGGATTCCACATCAACTCCTGGTCATGTGATGCCAAACTCAGGGATCTTTTCGGTCAGTCCTCCAAAAACTCTCTCCGAATTAGCAAAATTGATCCTGAGAGCTTGTAACCAGCTGATCACTAAGTGGGATCAACTCAAGGACAGGTCAAACTACACAAGCATAGAATTAAAAATACCATAATATAAAAAAGAGAGAATTCAATTCTGATACCACCATCAGCTTCAAAGAGCGTGGAAGGGAAGTGGAAAGAGGAGGGAGAGAGAAAAAAAAAAAAAGAGCGAGAAGCATGCACGTGAGCTTGTGCAGGCACCTAATTAGCAAACTGCTATCTTCTTACCTTTGAATCCACTTTGTTAATATTATTTTGGCAAGTGCAGGCCGTAACAATTAGGTGATGGCAGCGCTTATGGACGACACAGGTGCACACTAGGAAATTAAGCCCACAATTACACATTCATCGGAGGCTGAAGGTCTACCAGTTACAGTCGAGTCAACAAGGGCTGCACCGCGTCAACAAGGGCTGCAAGCTGACTTGATGTGGGTATGTGGCCCACATGATGGCAGCCAGCACACCCGTCCTTCCCATCGTCTTTACTATCAACCTAACTCATGCCTTTGCTCACACTCAAACTATTTGCACTCAAGTCCTGAGCTTATTTCGTCCTTTCTGGCTTTGATCCCACACTCACCCCGACAGGAATCCTCTCACAGTATAATTCTGGTCACCTTGCCCCATGATCTAAACCTTCAATGGCTTCTCACTGCCCAAGAGTAGAGTTCAAATTTCCCGGCCAAGTGTCAGGCCCTCCAGAAGCTAGCCAAGCTTACTTGTTACCTTTCTTCTATGGGAGCTCTTTGTTCTAATAGAAACTAGACTAGCTGCTCTTCCTGGAGCAGGCTTCACCCTCCCTGCACACTGACCGTGTCCTGCTTAATCCCTAGGATATCCTCTTTGCCTACCGCCTAACTAAATCTTAAGTTTGTATCAAGACAACGACTTAAAAAATGTCTCTTCCGTTAAAATATACTATCCCTGGCTCCCCTTCTAGAGAGACTAAACCACCTCTGTCTCCTCAAATCTCTACAACCCTTAGCTTGCCTGTCATTTCAAATCTTCCACATATAGCCTCTATAACCCTTAGAATTCCTGGGCAGCATGATGCCTCAAACAAAGTAGGCACTCATCAAATATTTGCAGGATGACTCAGTCAACTATTTAAACACTTAGAACTTCTGAATAACTTTTTTTTCCATTTTCGTCTGGATACTGACACAGTGCAGACAGAATTCAGTTTGCCATTAAAAGATGAACAATCTGCAATGAAGCAGTATGAAAATACGTGTTATTTTTAAGATCTTTCAGGGCATGTGGAGGTTTTTAGGGTTAAATACATAAATACAGATGACATGTCAGCAAATAGAGATATACTTTAAAAAAAAATCTAGCTTTCATCAGACTGAATTTGCAGGAGAACCAAACTGAAAGTTCCCAGAGAACTGATCCTTTTATATGCGGGGATCTCAAAACCATCCCTCACCAAGACAAAACCTACATTCTGAGGAATCTGAGGTTTGCTTGTTTTTTATCCATTAGCTTGGCTAGAGGTTTATCAATTTTATTGACCTTTTCAAAGAACCAGCTTTTTATTTGGTGGATTTTCTCTATTGGTTTCCTAATTTCAATTTTACTGATTTCTGCTTTAATTGTATTATTTCTTTTCTTCTGCTCACTTTAAGCTTCTCTCCTTTTTCTAGCTTCCTAAGATGAAAACCTAGATTACTGGTTTTAGATCCTTCTTTCCTAATAAATGTATTTAATGGTATAAATTTTCCTCTGAGTACTGTTTTTACTGTAACCCACAAATTTTCATAAACTGTATTTTCATTTATTTCACAATAGTTTTTATTTTTCTTGAGTCTTCTTTTACCCATGTGTTATTTTGAATGTGTTGTTTAATCTCCAAATATGTGGGGGGGGGGGGTGGGGGGTGGGGGGCTTTCCAGCTACGTTTCTGATTCATGTGTGCATTAATTCCACTGTGCTCTGAAAAAATACTTTTTATGATTTCTATTCTCTTAAATTTGTTAAGACTTACATCATAGGCCAGAATGTGGTCTATATTAATATTCCTTGTGAGCTTAAGAATGTATATTCTGCTGTTGTTAGGTGGGGTAGTCTATAAATGTCAATTTGATCAAATTGTAATATCCTTACAGAATTTCTGTCTGCTGGACCTCAGTTACTGAGATATTGAAGTCACCCCACTGTAATAGTGGATTCGTCTATATATCCTTGCAGTTCTATGAGTTTTTGCCTCATGTATTTTGATACTCTGTTGTCAGGTGCCTATATGTTAAAGATTATTATGTCTTCTTGAAAAATGGATCCCTCTTGAAACAGGAACCTTCTCGCACTGTTGGTGGGAATGCAAACTGGTGTAGCCACTCTGGAAAACAGTGTGGAGGTTCCTCAAAATATTAAAAATAGATCTACCCTATGACCCAGCAATAGCACTGCTAGGAATTTACCCAAGGGATACAGGAGTGCTGATGCATAGGGGCATTTGTATCCCAATGTATATAGCAGCACTTTCAACAATAGCTAAATTATGGAAAGAGGTTAAATGTCCATCAACTGATGAATGGATAAAGAAGTTGTGGTTTATATATACAATGGAATGCTACTTGGCAATGAGAAAGAATGAAATATAGCCTTTTGTAGCAACGTGGATGGAATTGGAGAGTGTGATGCTAAGTGAAATCAGTCATACAGACAAAGACCGATACCATATGTTTTCACTCTTATGTGGATCCTGAGAAACTTAACAGAAGACCATGGGGGAAGGGAGGGGGAAAAAAAAAGTTAGAGAGGGAGGGAGGTAAACCATAAGAGACTCTTAAAAACTGAGGATAAACTGAGGGTTGATAGGGGGTGGGAGGGAAGGGAGGGTGGGTGATGGGCATTGAGGAGGGCACCTGTTGGGATGAGCACTGGGTGTTGTATGGAAACCAATTTGACAATAAATTTCATATTAAAGAAAAAGAAAAATGGATCCCTTTATCATTACATAATTCCTCTCCTTATCCCTGAAATTTTTCTTTGTTCCGAAATCTGTTTTGTCTATTTCATTTGACTAATGTTAGCATGGTGTACCCTTCTCAACCAGGTATTTGGTTTTATGCCCCTTAACAAGATGTGAACATTTTTCCTGACCAATGGTCTTTCCTGCTCTTTCAACAACAGGTGGCCCACTAAAAGTCAGCCCATCAAATATCCTGGCACTATGCAGAAGAATGACCAGAGGTGACTAAAGGGCATGTCCCTGTGCTGGAGAGGTGCCAAAAGGTGACATCAATTCTCAGCTGTGAACTATGCTGTCACCTGAGTCTGAGATTAACAGCATAAAGTCAATTATTGTTGCCATAACAGTATTGTTTTCCAAATTTGAAAATGCAGAACTGCTTACATGTGAAAATGAAAACTACATCCAAGAGTGTGTCCTACTCCATTCTAAGGGAAATAATGTTCTACCTCACCTTCTCCAGAAGAGAAGGCAGACTTTCCTTATTACCATGGAGGCTACCACTCCAGGATATGTAGCGCTATTTTACCAATCATCTGTAGAGTACAAATCAAGAAAAGAGGTACCATACATATATACTGTGTAATGATGTTCAAGCCAACAACAAGAAAGGGCCCAATAGAAGACAAATCAATCCAGTCTGGCCAAATCTAAGTAAGAGCCTTCTTTCACTTGTTTCTCTCTAACTTTCAACAATTCTCATAGTTTCTTTTTTCTTTCTTCTTTTTGGAGTTAGAAAATGAAAAAGGAGCTGGGATAATAGTTTCTATTCCCTCTGCAGGTAAACAAGCAACGCTGTGCCACTTCTCACCTCTATTAACACTGGGGTTGTAAAAGACAACAATTTAGCTTCAGGATTCAAGGGCACTGCTCACAAAATGGCATTACCTGTAGTGCTTTCATTTTGTTGCAGAGACAAAATTCTAAACAATTAAACTCTATTAGGTATCTGGGCTTTAGAAATAAAAATGCCCCCTCTATGCCGTCTAAAATGTAGCCAAAGTTTAAACCACAACTAAAAAGCAGTAATTCTGTAGGGGTCTCACCTGACCCGCTGAGTTATTTATCACAGTATTAATGAAATGTATCCTGTTTCCTCTTAGTATAATCAGTTTTTAACACAGGAACAAGATTAAATATGGGTTTCAAAAGTGTTTTCTTACCTTGACATTGATAACCCTGTTTCCCAAATACTCCCCTGTTCAAGACAATAGAGAAAAAAGTTATCATCAGTCAAAATATTTCAGCAACGATGCTCCTCTAAGCATAGTACTTAAGGAAAACAAACACATGTCATCCTCTGCTCCTGTATGAAAAATACAATTTCAGAGAAGAGGCAAAGGTGAGGTGATTTCTGAGCGCTTGTCTGTTACCACGAGACACAGAGGAAGTCACCTGATTCGAATGCTCCAGTGACACACACAGGTGGGTATCGGCCATCCTCCCTGTACCACCTCCCCCTACGGCAAACCCAGGTCCTCGTCTGCTTGTGTGACTGAGTCTCAGCTTGAAGCGTCACTCCACCACCTTCTTTGGCATTCTCACCCCCATCCGCATAAAGATGCGCAGGTAGTGAAGCAAACAGAGGAGTCCACTGCGGCTGCCTGGCCTGAGGCACCCTTCCTCTTCCCTGTGCCCACATCACCCCCCTGGAGTCCAATGGGGGGGGGGGCGGGGACAGAAGTGCCGCCACAAGAGACCCGTCAAGGCCCACAGCTACCCTCTTGGTCTCTCCCTAAATATCTTCTCTGGATGGTGATATCATCATTGTCATTTAACAGAGAACCCATTTTATTATTTTATTAAGCTCAGAGGTTGTGCCAGGCACTGAGCCAAGCTGCTGACATATAGCATCTCATTTAATCCTCACAAGAGTCATGTGAGGCAGCACACATAACAGGAAGGCTCAGAGCACAGACCCTGACACCAGACGGCCTAGGCATGATTTGGGGCATGATGTTAACTCCTTTGGGCCACAGTTTCCTCATCTATAAAGGGTGATAATGATCGCAGTACCTACTTCATAGGGTTATCATGAAGATAAAGAGAGTTGATCATGTAAAATGCTTAGAATAGTGTCTGGTACTTTAAGTGCTATATAGAAGTTTATTATACAAGCAAAAAAACCCTTATCTTTATGTTACAAATAAGGAGACACTGATAGATTATATAACTTAACTAGGTTGACACATCTAGTTGGTGATGAGATTGAATGCCAGAGTCCATACTCTTAACCATAATATGTGGCACATATATCAATATTGTGTGCATGTGAGAGAGAGCAAGGCGGGGAGAGAGAGAGAGAGAGAGAGAGAGAGAGAGAGAGCGCAATCGAAGGCTGGTTGAGTGGGAGTTAATGTTTCCTTGGTGGAAAACATTTAGTGAAATTACCAAATAAGTTTCCATTAAGAACGTTAGTTGAGGTCACAGGTTGTCACCACAAATGCTCAAAGGGGCAGGCAGGTCACATAAAGGAAGGAGGCAGAACGGTGTGACATGAAATAGTGACAGACCTTGTAGGTCAGGTAAACCGCAAGGAGAGGGGGATGGCAGCTACCTCGGGTGTTCAGACCTACTGCAAGGGCAGAAAACGGGTTCAAAGATGCCAGAGCTTCTGATTTGTTCAATAGGAAGTGCAGCAGAAGCCTGCTTCTGAAGACGAGCGTTGTGATGGCACATTTGTAGGCATCGTGTCAACAGCCAGCTTAGGGTCTCTGGTTTAGATAAGACTCTATTCGTAATTTAAAATTCCAGGAACACTAACCCTGGATTCTGACTGCTAAAAGGTGTAAAAACCAAAGCAATCACAAAACAAAACAAAACCCCACAAAATACAAACTCATTAATCAATACTCAAAAAACTTACTCTGAACCAAGAGCTTTTGACTTAAAGTGACAAAAGTTTGCAACAAAAAACAAGGATCTCTTTTCATGCTATAGAGATTAAACAGTCTTTTCTACCTCAGAGATGGGTTTGTATGTATATGTTCGGATGTGTGTGAGGGGGCATTTCCTTCCTCTTTCTAAATGTGCTTAAAGTTAGCTCTAATTGAACATAACTATTAACTTAAATTTATTTTACATTATAGATTTGTCACTGAGGCTTAAGCTTCAGTCACATGTATAATAAGATGCTGCCCCAATTCATCTAGAAGTTCTCAACTGTTAATTATCTCAATTCCTAAATGCCAAGGATTATAGCATACAATCACTGAAAGTTATTACCTTTGGCCACATACCATAAGGCTGAAGATTACTGTGTGCTTACTTGATCTGCAACAGTTAATTTCTATAACTCATCATGTGACTCATACTTTTTTATTTTCTCTCTTAGGGGCTGATTATCCAATTTATTGATTATCTATGTACTGATTGATTAGCTTCCCTAATTACTGCTTTTTAACCAGTTCCTGTTCATTAGCACCTTTCCCCAAAGGACTGGAAAAAGAAATAACACCTAAAACTTGGATCTGCAAATGGTTCAGATGTTTTTCATTGGCAATTTAAATCGCCGGGTCAACATATTAGAATGAAAGACAAAAACCAGATCCTAAAACAATTCTTAATAATCATGTTTCCTTCTAAAACCACATACAAGCAGAGGAGGCCTGGATTATAGAAAGAAGCTTCTAGGAAGAGAGAAGCCAGGGAACCACTTACCAGATGAACTCCCTGCAGTGAGAGCAGTAGGTGGGCTGCCTCAGGTATGTGGCCATAAACTTGTGTCCATTGATTTGGTGGACACGCCTTCGCATAGCCCTTTGGCGCTTCCTGGTAAAATGTTTGAAGATTCGGTCTCTCTGGAGAGTTGCTGTACATTAAAAGAAAGGAGAAAAGAATAATGTGCAACAAATCTAGCTGTACCTAACATATGGGAAAGCGTAATAGCTCCAAACACTCTCCAAAATTGTTTCTTCTTTCTTCACGATGCACAACACCCCAGAACATCCCCATGCTTCCTCTTCCTAGTGACCTTAGGACTCCGAATTTGTAAGGTTGGACCTAAGTGAACTCTGAGATACCCACTGCCTGATTAGAACTAGCTACCTGGGACCAGTCTCCCCAGCACACACCATGAGTTTCCCAGGGTTCTAATGTTCCAGTATGGGACATTAGCCTGGCCTTCTAGCTCCTGTCCAGCTGGATGGGACCTCAGGTCCATAGATTGGCTATAACTATGAGCAGGTAAAACAGATTTCTCATTATTTGCCTTTCATTCTGGCATCCTCACCAACAGAAGGAGGGAATGGCCATAGCCCAGTGAGAGTGCTGCCCAAAAGCATCAGTCTCAACACCATCTCTCTTAACTTGGAATGGGTAGAAATTCACTTGGGCTTGGTGCCAAGTTCCTCTTCCAACCTCACATTTTAAAAATGGTGGCTCCTCAAGAATCAAAACTGCTCACCGTTTAAAGATAGTAAATTAACTTTCCCAAGGTATAGAGAGACTTCCTCAGTAATGCTTTCTGGGGCTCCTGGGTGGCTCAGTTGGTTAAACGTCCAACTCTTTTTTTTTTTTTTAATGTTTTTTTTTTTTTCAACGTTTATTTATTTTTGGGACAGAGAGAGACAGAGCATGAACGGGGGAGGGGCAGAGAGAGAGGGAGACACAGAATCGGAAACAGGCTCCAGGCTCCGAGCCATCAGCCCAGAGCCTGACGGCCTGACGCGGGGCTCGAACTCCCGGACCGCGAGATCGTGACCTGGCTGAAGTCGGACGCTTAACCGACGGCGCCACCCAGGCGCCCCTAAACGTCCAACTCTTGATTTCAGCTCAGGTCATGATCTCATGGTTGTGAGATCAAGCCCCCCCCCCCCCCCCCCCCCCAGTGGGCTCTGGGCTGGGTGTGGAGCTTGTTTGAGATTATCTCTCTCCTTCTCCCTGTGCCCCTCCCCCACTTGCACTCGCTCTCTCTCAAAAAGAAATAAATGAACTAAAATAAAATAATGCTTTTCAATTAATCACTTCAATGCAAAGAAAATGTAAGAAAGATACAAGAATAATCTAATAAATTTTAAAACCCGGAAGAAATAGAAGATTTCCATGAAAACATAAATGACTAAAATTAATTGAGCTACATAAACCAAATAGATGAATTTAAAAAAACAAAATGATAAGATTTTCTAAGGACTGCCTCTCGAAATCATCCAGGCCCAGAGAGTTTCATGCGTGAATTATTTTTAGCCTTTAAAAACAAGATGATGCTAGTGTTGAAACCTGTTCCAGAATAGAGGAGAAAAGAAAGCACCCTGTATTTTTATAGGGAACTATGTGATACAATCCTAGGACCAAAAGATAAAACAGATACATCTAAAGATATAACAGGAAAAAAAAAATCAGGGGTTAGTAATCATTTTTTATGTCGCAGACTCCTTAGTCCAGTGAAGCAAGCCTATGGATCCCTTCTCAGAGTCAAGCTTTATAATCTTAAAAAAAAAGTACACACACACACACATAATTACAAAGGAAATCAAGTATCAAAATATATTTTAAGTGAGATAGAATAATATATATATATATTTTTTATTTTGGGAGTGTGTGAGTGGGGGAGGGGCAGGGGGAGGGATGGAGGGAGAGAGAGAAAGAGAGAGAGAGAGAGAGAGAGAGAGAGAGAGAGAGAGAGAGAATCTTAAGCAGGCTCCACACTCAGCCTAGAGCCCATCAGAGGGCTCCATCTCACGACCATGAGATCATGAGATCAGGTCATGATCTGAGCCAAAATCAAGAGTCGGACGCTTAACCGAGTGAGCCACCTAGGCACCCCAAGATCAATACAAATTTAAATTTATATTAAAATAAATTAAATACTTAGTGGCATACCTTATCATTGTAAGTGTGAAGAAGCGATGGGCAGTAGTTACTTTAGTAGTAGTGAAGTACTAGTTACATTTTAAAGTATCTATAAAAACTAACATAATGAAAATATCCAAGATTTCTATCGTGAGAACATCCTAAACACTGCTCATGCTTCTGTGGTTTAGTGAACAATGGGAGAAAATGCTACATTTACATTACAGGTTAGTGAAAATTTTTTCTCTCATCCACTTTCTGGACCACCTAACCTCTAATTACGGACTTCAGGAAAAGTACACCTCCGCTTACCTATCAAGCTCATTCATGAATACTGATGCAGAGATTTTCACTACTGAAGGCTGTATACTTACAAAGTGAACAGGAAAGCAATACTAGAAAATATTAGTATTTGCACGGTATGGGATTTTTTTCTTTCCCATTCTTTGACAATTAGTCCCCAACACAAATATTCCTTCCCACTTAATAACAGCATCTACTCTAGCCCCTCACATTGTCTTCTCAGTTTCTTGGGTGTGATGCTATATGTGGTAAACATCTTAATGTGCGATATAAATTAATTGCAAAGTAAAACTGAAAATCCTGTAAAAGTTGAAGAATTTTCATGTAGTCTATGGAAAGTCATGTTTGAGTATGGTGAGATTCACACCCGAAGGCAATGGTAGATAGGGCTATGATAGAGTTAGATCTGTTAACAGTTGAACAAAAGAAATTTGATATAGAAAAATGACATGACAGTTATTTTGAGAGAAAATGTTGAATATTAATGTATTAGGAGAGGCCCTTGAGAAACTGATGAAGTCTCAAACACTTGCTAAAAATACCCTATTGAAAACTTCATTATACTAATCAAAAATAAAACATATAGTATTCTGCCATTGAATTTTATCTGAAAAAATTATTTTGCTCTAAAAACTAGTGCCTATGACAAAACAACAAAATGCATTCAATAAAGATTTTCATAATTTTAGTTGTGTTTTTCAAACCCCTTCCCAACTTTTTAAATATTAACAAACTCCTCATTTTGAAGAATTCGTTTTATGTGCACCTTTCCAGGTAGCAATGACACTCAGATAACAGGAAATTCTATACTATTCAGCGTTATTATAAGAAATACCCACTGTGAGCAAGTGGAAAATCTCCCAGGAACACAACAATGGGCATATTATTAGAAAATCTATTATGTTTTATTCTATTAATAGGTAAAAGAAAGTAACAATGATCATTTCAATATTTTTAAAAGGCTCTTGATAAAATTTAACTTGTAATCCAATAAAAAAACTTTTTGAAAAGAGTAGATTGTTTCCTTAACATGACTAAAACATGACTAAAACAATATGCTCACATATCAAAAGCTGAATGGTAAATTTTTAAAAATAATAAATCCCATGAAAGTTAAGAACAAATAAGACCAATTATCATCACATTACTTACTATTATCCTGAAAGTACTTGCCAAAGCTGTAAGAGACAAAGAAAGAAAGAAAGAAAGAAAGAAAGAAAGAAAGAAAGAGAGAGAAAAAGAAAGGAAGAAAGAAAGAAAGAGAATGAAAGAACAAAAGAAAGAAAGAACAAAAGAACGAAAGAAGGAAAGAAAGCTGTCAGGAAAAAAGGAGGCAGAGATGCCATGATTTGGAGTTAATATATGACTAGAAAACTCAGGAGAAGTTAGCCTAATCTACTAAAAAAAGAGTTCAGTAAGATGGACAATGATAAATCATTAAAAGTCAAAGTTCTTTTGGTATACCAAAAGAACCATTTAGAATATATAATAAAAATATATCCCCATTCATTAAGCTACAAGACCCAAGCTATCTAGTAGTAATTTGTCCAAAGAAGTGCAAGGTTTATATGAAGAAACATATAAACCCCCAAATGAAGACTATGAAAAGATATGTAAAAATGAAGTTCTTAAATAGAAAGACTTAATACTACAAAGTTGTTCATGCTTTCTACACTAATCTCTAAATTCAATAAAATCCCAATAAATATCCCCAAAGGAGGTCTTTAAACTCGACAGCTTTTTTAGAGTTTAGTTGGTACCATAGATATTTCAAAACTGTTGAAAAATTCTAACGAGGGCAGACTTGTCTTCTATGTTAAAACATATTCTAAAGTTACAGTGATTGACATAACATGCTTCCACCTGCAGAGTCCAAAGCTAGAAATCAATTTTGCTTAAAGAGAACACAGTTCAAATCAGTGGGAAATGACAGATTATTAATAAAGAGCATTTAGACAACTAGTAAGCCTTTTGAAAATTATTTTTACCTCACTCTTAACACCAAAATCATCTCAGGCTAATGTTAAAGAAAAAAACATGGAAAAATGGGAAAACATAGGGAAAAAATACATAGTCCTGGGATGGGATAAGGACAACAATACTCTAAAGCCATAAAAGACTCACAGATCTGCAATTTAAGAAATTTAAAGTTCTATTTGGCAAAAGACACAAAACAGAAAGCTAAACAAAACAAACTGGGGGAAAAAGGATTTGCAACACATGACAAAGGGTTACTATTTATAATATGTGGAAATTATTAATAAGGGAGGAACAATCTAGTAAAAATGGGGCAGAAGAGATGAATAGGCAATTCATAAAAGTTATAAATGCAGACAGACAATAAACACACTGGATGCCTAATCCTATCTATCCAAGATGGACACGTAAGAATCAGGAGGTAAATGACATTTTACTTAAATTGGCAAATATTTATAAGGATTGCTAATGTGCCCATGCTTGCAAGGGAATGGGAATAGGAGTAGGGTAGCGGGTAGGAGTATAATTGGGTCCAGTCCCGGCTCTGCCACCTCCGGCTGTGTTTACCCTGCTGAGCCTCAATGTTCCTATCCATAAACCATGTAGTGCTTTCCTTATAGGGTTTTTCCAGGGAGGTAATGCATTCAAAGTGTTCAGCACAGAATTAGGCCCCTGGTAGTATTCGACAGACACATGTAGCTATTTCAAGAATAGTGAAAAAAAAAAAAAAGAATATTTTTTTAATGTTTATTTATTTTTTACATTTATTTATTTGATACAGAACACAAGTGGGGGAGGGACAGAGAGAGAGAACGAGACACAGAATCTGAAACAGGACAGAGCCCTACGCAAGGCTCAAACTCACAAACCGTGAGATCGTGACCTGAGCCAAAGTCAGATGCTTAACTGACTGAGCCACCCAGGCACCCCTATTTATTTTTGAGAGAGACAGAAAGACAGAGTGGGAGTAGGGGAGAGACAGAGAGAGAGGGAGACACAGAACTCCAAGCGGGCTCCAGGCTCTGAGCTGTCAGCACAGAGCCTGATGTGGGGCTTGAACTCACGTGCTGTGAGATCATGACCTGAGCTAAAGTCAGACACTTAACCGACTGAGCCACCCAGGCACTCCAAGAATATTTTTTTTGGAGACCAATTTAATAATACCTGTCAAAGTTTTTATTTTATGTTATGTTATGTTATGTTATGTTATTTTTATTTTTATTTTATTAAGTTTATTTCTTTATTTTGGAGTGAGAGAGAACAAAAGAGAGAGAATCCCACTCAGCCTCTGTGCTGTCAGCACAGAGCCCACGCGGGGCTCAAGTTCACAAATGGCAAGATCATGACCTGAGCCAAAATCAAGAGTCAGATGCTTAACTGACTGAGCCACCCAGGTTCCCCAATACCTGTCAAAACTTGAAATGTGCATTTCCTTTCATTCAGCAATTCAACTTCTAGGATTTTTTTTCCTATAAAAATGCCAGGAAGAATATATACTATATAGATATCAATTACTACTTTCTACGTAATGGTAAAAATTAGGTTTTACATAAGCAGTCTCAAAGAATGAAGTAGAAATAGTGAAAATGAATTTGGTTAAGACACCAATGCTTTCAGAGGCTCTGGCACAGTTAAAAATGTACCTGCTTGAGTTTTGGTTTTGGGGTATGTATGTGTACAACCTTTGGCAAGCAGCCTAATTATTTTCATTCTCAGGTTTCCCATCTGTCTCAAAGAGATAACTATCTCCCTGTCCTCAGCCCTATAGGGATAGTGTCATATTCAATATTCCTGAGAGTCTTACAATTCTGCATAAGCATCACCTATGAACTGAAGTCATTCTACTATACGGCTCTCTTCTGCAGTATTTCCAGAAGCCATTTAGTAATGACAAAAGACCAGATTTTAATGTTCCTTTGTTGGGCAGATGATAAAATTTGGTCTAATGATCACACTATATCTAGCATATGTTATCACCAGCCTGAGACCTAGTTCAATATTGGCCAATGCAAAATGTGTATTGAATTACTAAATACTTATCACATCTAGATGCAAATTAAACTCTCTCCGGGGGTCTAATTATCAAGAATTTACTTTTTTAAGCCCTTAATACCATGAAGAGTGGTTAAAAGGTCAGCTCACTTGCATTTTTAATATTTCTTGAATTGAATCATGTTCCCCCACCCCCTCAACAGCTACTGCCACAGTAGTAACAAGACCCATGAATATTCCAAATGATTCCTTCTAGCCTGCATGACTTAGGAAGAAACTGCTTGCAGCTGTCCACCACGTTGGTCAGCACTTAATGCCTTTTCTCCTGCTTCCTACCCCTCCTAGGATGCCCTTTCCTCTTTTTTCCCTCCAACTAGTTAGTTAACTCGGGCTTATCCTACCTACCTCAGAGCCTAAATAGCCACCCCTACAGTCTGAATGTCCCTACCCTTCCTCTTCCCAAAGCAATCTGGGAGTGTACCTCAATCTTTTCCTTTAACTCACAACACTGGGAAAGAGTTCATCTGGTATCCCAGATGCCTCAGAAGCATCTCCTATGTGGTCATTTTAACTAAACTTCACTCCTCCCTCTTCTGTATTCTTTCGGACAGGTGCCTCTTTTTGTTTAAAAAGCACAAAAACAGGGGCAACTGGGCGGCTTGGTCAGTTAAGTTTGCAACTTCAGCCAGATGATGATCTCATGGTTCGTGAGTTCCAGCCCCGCACAGCTCTGAGAGCACAGAGCCTTCTTCAGACCCTCTGTCTCCCTCGCTCTCTGCCCCTCCCTCACTCGCGTGCTCGCTCTCAAAAACAAACAAACATTTAAAAAATAAATAAATGGAAAATAAAAGCACAAAAACACACTCACACACACCTGGGATTCTGAAAGATGTTTGGTTAAAAAAACAGGTACCCCTTCCCCCCATGGCTTCAAATGGCTTTCACTGTCACATTCTCTTGATGGATGTCATGGACAGGAAGAAAGAGCTCTCGAACTGCACTCTGCCCGGGTTCAGTCTCTACCCTCACCTTACAATCAGAGTGCACAGGGGACTTCCTCACTGTTTGCACTGCCTCCTATTGCCTTAGGATGGAGTAAAAACGACTAACAAAAGATTATTTAATCCTTTGGTGCCTCAAACCAACCCAGGCTTGGGGACATCTTTCAGATCACACGTTTTTTTGAACACGTTAGGCAAACCCTAACAGCCTTTGCAGCCAAAACTTGCATCGCTACTTCTGTTTTGCTCCCGATGTGCTCACTGCCTCTAAGTAAATAGGAAGCTGGCTCAGTGCCCGGCAGGGAAATTCACATTCCAGGCTCAGAGCGGGGCAGGCTGGAGCCCTGCCTGATCTGTCTCACCCAGAGTTGGTTTTGACAAGCCATCCCATCCATGGGGTAGAGAATAATTAGGTCAAATATAATGAAGATTGACTATTTTGAAACAGAATTCTGTTTCACAAAATCGGATTGTCACCCCACGCTTTCTTTGGAACTCTAAAAGGCACAAGCGACTGGGAGCCACCAAAGCACTGCAGGGTTAGTTTTCATGTCAAAAACTCTCATTGGACTGAAATGTGTTGCTAGCCTGGGGCCTTGTGGGGGAGGGCTGACTCTGTGAAGTCTCTGTAAAGCTGCCTTAACTTCTCAAAAATAGTAAACGCTTCATCCTCTTTAGTCTTTTGCTCTACCTAAAGCTTTTTGCTTTACTTGAATCTAAAGCTTTCTATTCCAACTGCAGAAATCTATATTTGAAAGTACTTCTTACAGCAGAGATCACATGTCCTAATTTTCAAATGATTGCAAGCAAATTAAATCAGAGACCGAAAGTCCAAGGCATGGCACCTTTTAAATTTCAGAATTAAATAAATACTTTCAGAATATAAAAGGCATGAAGGGAATGACTTTGATTCTGTGTAAAACTACGATTTAACTCTGTTAAGTTGAATTTGCTTAACAGCAAGGGCACTGCGGTTAAGATCTTAACGAAGATCTGTGGCTCGTCTTTGAGGGGCCGTGCTGAAGAAGTTGTGTGGCTTTTCTACACAACAGGCTGGAGCATGTGTTGGTTGAGGCAGGCTGCTTCTGCCCTTATAAGCTGAGTGACCTTGGGCAGAATGTTGAGTCTCCCGTGCCTCAGTTTCCTCATTTGTAGAACATGAAGCACTTGGAGAACCTTCCTCAAAGGGCCACTTGGATGATGGCTGAGTTAGCAAGTGTAACATAATTAGAAAAGTACCTGGCAGGGAGCAGAGTGTTACCTGATTGTTGTTAAAACCCTTACTTCACACTATCCCTGAGATCAAGGAGCAGAAAGGATTTAATTCAATCACCTAATTGCCTGGAAGAGGAATCACTACTTAGGAAACCATTACCTTGAACTCTGTGCCCAAGGTTGATCTGGCTAGCTGGTGCTGCGACTACCACTAGAAATCCTCTGCTCTTGATTTTATCCCAGGGCTTTATGGGTAATACCACACCGCACAGGGTCCCTTATGAACATCAGGTCTCCTGGAATCCCTGGAAAGTAATGCATTTTCTGGTGAGGAAACAGAAACTAACAGGAAGGTTAAGTGAGGTCAAGCAGCTACTGATACAAGTGGGGTCACCAGACGCTGTTTACTATAGTTGAACTATTGAGTAATGCTATCCAACGTTTTTTTTTTTTTTCCTTTTCCTGAGATATTTGTTTTATCATTTGTGCATGAGGGAGGGAATAACTGCGAGAAAAACAAACAGGAAGACCTTAGAGTTAAGCAAGTTGCTAGTCAAGAAAGCACCAGAAAGTATTATATTGTTTATCTCTCCAAAATATATTCCTGAAAGGCAACAAGATAAGGTCGTGAGAGAATCTTGCTTAATATCATCAAACACACTGAATAAGCAACCGTCTGCTCACAAAACTGTGTGCCTAAAGAATGATGCATAAGAATTTAACATCAGGTGATTCCTGTCTGAGACAATAATGATATAAACAGAGAGAGATTAGGACATGTGTTAGGCAAACACACAACTTAAATGAGTCTCTACAGTAAGTACACATAACTGTGGGTGAGAGCATTTAGTGGGTGTTGAGTGAAGAGAGAATCTGAGGAGTTGTGTATCTAGTCCTCTGATTAATTAAGGATGACTTTATAAATTAACTGAGATTAGCAGCTGCTTGGAAAAGAAGAATTTAATACCCAAGGATCGGGAGAAGGTTGCAGGACTTTATGCCAGCACCAGCAACAAAGACTAAAAAAAGAGCATTCATATTTCAAAATGGCATGCAAAAGCCACCCCCCCCCAACACTAAGCAGTACAGAATCTGCTGTTTTTGAAAAGCATGAACCACATGACTCATAGTTATTTCCAAATTCAGATAGAGTGATTAGACTCAGCGCATTAGGAGACCCGACTCCACGGGCAACTACGCACAGGTGTTTCTCAGGGGTTTGGCTCCCTCCAAGGAAGTTCAGCCTGCATAAACACCTTCCACCGGGCATCATGGGGATGGCTATCGTTGGCAAAAGGAGGAGAGACAGATCATTTGTTACTAGACTGACTCTCCCGAGTGCCCTCATGGCCATAGCACTGGGAAAGCCGAGCCCATCCTCACCCATCACTCCAGCCTCTCTGGCAGCAGGTGATTAGAACAGAGCTCCTAGGTGTGACCAAAGCTCCATCAAGAACCATGAGAAAGGCTCCTCACTCCACTGTTACAAGAAGGGAGCAGTGCCTCTCACCATCCTCTCACTGTCTCCACTTCTCTCATCCATGAGAACTGCCAAAGTAGAAACTCTCCCCTTCTCGGTACTTGGAGAAAAGGACCTCGGCTCCAACAGCATCTGGCTCCTCTCACTCTACAATTTCTTCTTCTTGTCCCCTTCACCACCTCTTCTCTCCTACCCAGCCTTGAAATTTGTGTGTCCCCAGGCCCTTTGTATGCCATTCTTCTGGTCTTCCTGGATGCTTATTCATCTCCTCAGAGACCTCACATGTTCTCTTGATTGCTAACAATTGCCTCTGTACTGAGGACTCCCAAATCAACAGCTCTAGTTCTAACTGCACAGAGAAAGATACTAAACATTTCTAAGTAGCTTCTCGGCATCTCTCCAAGGTATCCCAAATTACCTCAAATTGATATTTGTAGGCTGAGCCCTCTTCCCTGCCTCTTCAACCCACTCTTTCCCTTAGATAATAGTATCACTATCCTTGGAGTCATCCAGAAAAAAAACTAAAAATGTCTTCGGATCCTTCTTCTCCACCCACAACCAATCAACTGTCAAGTTCTACTAAACCTATTATGATCTGACTAGATCTCTGCCTCTCATGCTCACCGGGTATAGTTCATGCCACCTTCTTCCTCTCATCTGGACTATGTAATACTTTCCCAACTAGACTCTCTGCATAAGGTTGCTCCCCAGTTACGCATCCGGTTACACGTATGAAATATAGGTCAGATCAGGTCACACTCTGTAGGGAGACAGCTCCCCTGCTACATCCTATGTAAATCTCCTGCATGGAAGTTACAGTAGTTGTCCTAGTTGAACCATAATAAGGTCAAGGGGGTGGGTTTTCCCCAAAGGGTAGTCCAACATCTGAGAGAAAAGTCGAATTTTCAGGCAGCAAAATGGCTTCCAGGGGGGCCATAGTTAGGTGGGAGACAGAACCTTTCCCCCTTGTCCTCAGTCTTTGGGGTCTGAACTTGAGGCCCCAAGAATGGGGTGTCCACAAGGCTCTGCAGAGGCAGAGTGAAGTAGGTTAGGAGTAAGCCCAGTTGTGACAGCACACACAAAATGTGTTCAACATCCCTTGTGAGGGAGACTATCTAATGCATATTATTCTATGTACACTTCAGTTTCTGCCAGTAAGCCTGGTTTACATGGTCCAGAAAGGCCTGAGCTCTGCTTCAGAAAGTACATTAAAGTGGACAAGCCACCCTCTGAGGCTACCATGGTAGACAGAGGGTCCTCATGAAAAGTGAGAATTCCCAGAGAAAGCTGAACCCTGGGATATAAGATCTGGGGATCCAAGATCTAGCCAAATCTCCCAGGTGGCAGGTCTCCCTGTTGCCAACCTTGGAGGACTAGGATTCCCTTTGTCAAGAAGCCAGCAGATCTTACACTCCTCTACAAAGTCTGTTCAATAGACACCAGTGCCAGAATCCCGACCCAACATCCATTGGCTCTCAGGAACCCATTCCCTCTCTTGCTACATGACTAGGCTCCTTCAGCAATCTCAAGGAATCAATAGAACAATCTCAAGGGGGCAGAAAAACTGGAATAGTTAGCCTCCCGCTCCCATCTCTCAGTGATTGATGGCTGCTTCAGGGACAGGGGGCATTAATTCTCTAGTATTTCCAGCCTTCCTTTCTGACCCGAGAGGAGATATGGACAGGACATCCATAGCATCTGCCACAGAATGAATTTATACTACTCTTGTCCTGCTTTCTTGTTTGTATTTTGCTGCCATATATACCTTCTAACCCTGCTTCAAACTCTGTGTGGAAAGAGGTGAAGTATAAATAGAAAATTCTTATAGTAATTTCAACTATCATTGTGCCTACTCCTTTCTGCACACATAATTTAATGACAGAAATTCCCTCTTGCTCCCTATTACCAAAAGCAAGGATCCTACAATTCCTTTCTGCAAAATGGTATGAATTTCTACCCTGTTGCTGTGATTCTACAAATATTTCATTCCCCCCTCCCACCCACACTGATTTCATCCATAAATAGACATCTAGCTGCCTGTTCTTCATTCTTCAGGGGTTTTTTGTTTTTGTTTTTGTTTTGTTTTGTTTTGTTTTTAATGAAAGTTAAACATTGCTGAGTGGATGATCACCCTGGGTTTCAGGATGATGAGGAAACGTGTTTGTTTCGTCAAGTTCATGTTGGATTATGTAAAAGCACGTCCCACATTATGCCTCTCACTGTCCTCCTGACTATCTGGAAAATACCTCAAAATGGCATTATCTTCAACTCTAAGCTTAAGTTAGAGTAAGTACCTTGGTTGTATGTGCTTAAAAATGTTAGCATTTTCCAATTATCTGGCAATTTTTCTTTTATCCTGCATTACTAAATTTACCTGGGGAGCAAATATCTCACTCATGATCTCTCCCGTCTCCCTGAGAGTCTTTTGAGTTTAACGTAAGAAGACAATGAAACCATAATGTGCAGAGAACAATACATAAAATGTCTTTTTGCTCTTTTGCTGTTGTTGTTTATAAAGATAATATATGAACACTATAGAAAATACAAACGATACAGAAAACTCTAAAGACAAAAGTGTCTTTTAAAAAAATCATCTTAAAAAAGGAAACACAAAGACAATAAAAAAATAAAAAATCATCTTAAAAAAGGAAATGCAAAGACAATAAAAAAATAAAAAATCATCTTAAGTCTTACTGTACAAATAACTGCTGTAAATATTTTGGGAAACATGACAAATATATACACCATTCAGACATACAGTAAATGGCGTCGTACCCTGCATGCTGTTTTGCCAGCTACTTTTCACCCAAAACATCTTTTCCGATCTTATTTCTTAAAAGACTTTAGTTATTCAGAGTAGTTTCAGATTTACAATAAAATTGAGAGGAAGGGATGGAAGTTTCCCATATACTCCCTGATGCCACACAAGCACAGCCTTTCCCATTATCCACGTCACTCACCAGAACAGTACATTGTTTACCAAGGACAAACCTACAATGACACATCACAATCACCCAAAGCCCATAGTTTACCTCAGGGTTCACTCTTGGTGTTGCACATTCTATGAGTTTAGACAAACGTATAACAACATATATCCATTATTAGAACATCGTACATGGTATTTTCAGTGTCCTAAGAATCTTCTGTGCTCTGCCTATTCATTTCCCTCTCCCCTCCTGCTGCCACCTCTGGCAACCACTGATCTTTCTAGTGTCTCCAGAGTTTTCCTTTTCCAGAATGTCACACAGTTGGAATCTACAGTATATAGCTTTCTCAGATTGGTTTCTTTCACATAATATTCTTGCATGTCTTTTCATGATGTGATAGCTCATTTCTTTTTAGTGCTGAATAACATCCCGTTGTCTGGATAGACCACAGTTTATTTATCCGTTCACCTACTGGAGGGCATCTTGGTTGCTTCCAAGTTTTGGCAATGATGAATAAAGCTGCTATAAACACCAATGTGCAGGTTTTAGCATGGACATAAGCTGTCCATAATTTTTAAAAGTTACTATGTGTGGGGCACCTGGGTGGCTCAGTTGGTTAAGCAGACAACTTCGACTCAGGTCATATCTCATGGTTCTTGAGTTCAAGCCCCGTGTCAAGCTGGCTACTGTGAGTATAGAACCCGCTTCAGATCCTCTGCCTCCCCCTACCCCATGCCCCTTCTCCAATGTGCTCTTTCAAAAAAACATTAAAAAAACATTAAAAAAAGAGTTGCTGTTCGTTTTTATAGCAATTAATACTAACATTACCATTTGGTCATTCTATCTTATAAAAACGAATATACATCACAACAAACTTAAAAATAAGCTAACAGCATTAGCAGATAATCCCTGTGAAAGTAGGGTTTCCCTGGTTGAAATCTCTACATTTTTTCTCATTCACTTGAAGCATAGGGACAGCTTTCTCCACCCCCACCCCTGCCTCTAAGCTCAGGTTGGTCTTCCTTCCTCACGCACACAAAACTTCTTATACAAACAACCTGTCCACCCAAAATCTTTTCCAGATAAACATGTGTTTCCTGCTGAGAACTAAAAAGAGTCCTGCCCCGTAGCTTGGTTTATTCCGTTTCCCTTTCAATTTTTTCCCCTCTTTTGCACGAGTAAGATTTCTGGGGTCTCTTCTAAGCCCTCAAGTTCTGGTTTTATGATTTTAGAAAGACCTTGCAGGATATTAGCCAGGAGGAATATGAGGCCTAATCATTTCCTTCTCTAACTACATGGCTGGAATGAGAGCAATGCTACCTCCCTCATGCTGCTGACTCAACATGATTTTTAAAACCACTGTGCCATTGCTCATTATACACAGACTAATTCCAAACCCAGGACTAAAGGTAAAATACCTTTATCACATAACCCAATTTCCTGCAACACTAACACCAGGGCTTTGAACCTCAGCCAGCTTTTTATGATCATTAAAAAAAAAAAAAAAAAAAAAAAAAAAAGGCAAGGAGACAGCTGCTTTAATCAAATGTCATTTCTATCATATGGTCACTTCCTGTCAGAGGCTAGCAATTTACAAGTGTATATCTTGGCTACTAGGTTGGCTTTTTTATTTGTTTGCTTTTTGATGATTATATTATGCCTTAAATTAGAGGGAAACAAAATAAAAAAACCCACTCAAAGAGTTCTTTATTGACTACGATTAATAACCCAGTCTACGTTGTGAATAAGAGTTCATAGTTTTCTAGGAAAGTCAGAGAGGTATGTAAGAACACTTCCGGGGTGCCTGGGTGGCTCAGTTGATTAAGCATACAACTTCAGCTCAGATCATGATCTTGTGGTCCGAGAGTTCAAGCCCCGCGTTGGGCTCTGTCCTGACCGCTCAGAACCTGGAGCCTGCTTCGGATTCTGTGTCTGCCTCTCTCTCTGCCCCTCCCCCCTTCCTGTCTCCCTCTCTCAAAAATAAACAAGCATTAAAAAAATTTTTTTTTCAAATATATTAAAAAAAAGAATACTTCAAATATCAGGCTAAGGTGTGACAAATGCCTCTATCTTCTGGAGTATTTAGTATCAGCTCACCTGCCACACCAACAAAAGTCTAGATATTTGTTTTAATTCAGCCATTTATCATCTAGTAAATGTTTATTTACAGTTTAAACACACAATAGTTCAACAAACTGCTAGGGTTCCCACCAAAAAATGAGTGAACAGGGCTTTTCGACCCTCAGCTGTCTTTCATTCACAAATCACTTTGGGGACAAGGTGGCATTCTGCTCCATTGTGGACGTTAAATAGCAGGCTATCTTTTGCAATGACGTTAGTCCTAAGCTCTAGGAACACTCAACTTCTTTCTTCTTTTTCTATCATATGCTTATGCATCCAACAGGTCTTGAACCTTTATTAAGTGCTGGATGCTGTGATGGGAGGTAGGGGTACAATGGTGAACAAGGTATAGTAGTATCTTCAACTGAAAGTCTAACATTGGAGGAAGATTGTAAACAACTGTTACTATGCATAGTACAAATCTCCATGGGAGTGTGCGTGGGCAGGAATCTTACCCAGATGTGGGAGAATCAGAGATGGCCTTTCTTTTTTTTTCAACATTTATTTATTTTTGGGACAGAGAGAGACAGAGCATGAACGGGGGAGGGGCAGAGAGAGAGGGAGACACAGAATCGGAAACAGGCTCCAGGCTCTGAGCCATCAGCCCAGAGCCCGACGCGGGTCTCGAACTCACGGACCGCGAGATCGTGACCTGGCTGAAGTCGGACGCTCAACCGACTGCGCCACCCAGGCGCCCCAGAGATGGCCTTTCTTAAGAAGCACAATAAAGCTATAACTTCAGAAAAAGTGAAGAAGAGGTGAATCAGGAAAAATGGGGACAAATGTTGCAAAAAGAAGCAGCCATATGTACAATGTCCAGAGTTAAAAGAACATAAGGTTCAAGGAACTCCTAATATTCACCTTCTGACTTGGTTACTCTAACTCCTAGTAGGTGCCTCATGATCATCAAATACTTAGCAAATTGTCTACTATTTACTAGGGCCAAGAACACCAAGCCATAGGGGTAAGAGTACTTCACAAAGGTTCTTGAGTTGCTATGCTGAGGTACCGGAAGAAACTACTGGAACTCCCATTTGTGTGTTTCTCATACTCTTCATTTCAATTCTGTAATCCTTTATAGTGTTTATAACATACACAGTATTACATATATGTAAACTTTATGAAGAAACAATGTCAGTGATGAATCACGGGAATCTACTCCTAAAGCCAAGACTACACTGTATGTTAGCTAACTTGACAATAAATTAAAGAAAGAAAAAGAAAACATACATATATTCGGAGGGCATGCGGAGCTCTGACATCCACGTGATCAAAAAAAGTTTGGAGACCACTGATGTAGATGGATTTACATTCTAGTTGGAGAAACGAGCGACCCAGAGATGAAAGGCACCAAGGCTAAGTGCTATGTCCGGGTATTAGGGAAGCAAAGGGTAGGAAAAGATACCTGAGAGCTGGGGTGGTCAGGGAAGGCTCCAAAGCAGAGATGGCATTCAATTTAGGCCTTAACAGAAGAGTGGAGCTCAAACCAAGTAGACACATTAGGAGAGGACTTTTTGTCTGGGAAGAATGACAAGCCCATGTATATGGGTGTTGGGAAGCAACGAGAAAACCACCTTCTGTAACACAACAGACTCCTAGTGAGTAGCAGGACAGACGACGTGACCCTGGAGTGGACACAAATGTAGCAGAACAGTGGGCATCTCCAGTATCAGGCTAAGAAATCACACTTTGTCACTGGAAGCAGGGACCCTGGAACAGTCATTATTCCTTCTGTGCCCAGTGGCAGGCCTTCTCTGCAAATGGAAAAAGCCGAGCTAAATGCACAGTGAAGTTTTTTATAACTCTTAAGAATATGTTACCAGTGAAAGTAGTTTTCGAGAATGAGGGCAAAAGAAAGATGTTTCAAGAGGGCTGAGATAGCTCACCATCAAATACCTTCACTAAATAAACTTCTAAAGGATTTACTCTGAACGGGAGAAAAATGATCCTCCAAGGAATGTCTGAGCAACAGAAGAAAATGGTGAGGAAAAACATTATACACATTTAGCTAAAATAAACAATGATGAAATAATTAATAATGTCTAGTTAATGGAGCTTCAAAAGAAAAATAAAAAAGACATCTAAAATATCAACGAATTGGGGGCGCCTGGTTAAGTGTCCGACTTCACCTCAGGTCATGATCTCGCAGTTTGTGGGTTCGAGCCCCTCGTTGGCTCTGTGCTGACAGCTCGGAGCCTGGAGCCTGCTTCAGATTCTGTCTCTCTCTCTCTCTCTCTCTCTCTCTCTCTCTCTGCCCCTCACCTGCTTGCTTGCTTGCTCTTTCTCTCTCAAAAATAAGTAAAACATTAAAATATCAACCAATTGTACCTAAGCCAGGAGGAGGGTGAGTAGAGATAAAGCATTCTAAGATCCTTTTTTGCTCATTAGGATCTCAGACCATTTTTCAAAGCGGCTGTACCATTTTGCAATCCCACCAATAATAGGAAAAGTTGGAGTGTTCCACAGTCTCATGAACATTTAGGGTGGCTGGTCTTTGCCATTTTAGCCATTTTAGTGGTATCTCACTGTGGTTTAAATTTGTACTTTTCTATTGCCTAAAAACGTTGAGCATGTTTTTACATGCCGATTGGACATTAGCTATTTCTTCTTTTGAAAACATGTTCAGTTCCTTTGCCCATTTTTTAAAAGTTGAATTGTTTGTCTTCCATTTGTACCACAACTTTCTGGTATATGCTGTTCATTTTTGGAAAGAAGTTAGCAACTGTTGGGGCACCTGGGTGGTTCAGTCGGTTAGGCGTCCAACTTCAGCCCAGGTCATGTACTTGCAGTTTGTGGGTTCGAGCCCTGCATCGGCTCTGTGCTGACAGCTCAGAGCCTGGAGCCTGCTTCAGATTCTGTGTCTCCTTCCCATTCCCTCTCCCACTTGTGCTCTGTCTCTCCCAAGAGTAAATAAATAAACATAAAAAAAAATAATTTAGCAACTGTTTTTCCTATTAAGAAATATATTCCTCTACTATTAATTCCATGGGATTCACCTGAGAACTCTCACCAAGACCGTGTCCAAACTGAATAAGACAAAGAATGTTTCAGAAAGGTTACAGTTCATTTTTACCATATATATATATGTATGTATTGGTGGGGCAGGGGGTGTTGAGAAATATCCAGACTTATGTTTTAAAATTCCATGCATATTCTGGCTAAACAAACATAGAAAATCATATTTTTGCCAGGTTTTTTATATAATCTTTAGCTGAGTAAGATAATACAGTTAAATTTGAATTTTAATAGAATAATCTAAATTACAATGATTCTACTTCGTCTCCCTTATAATTCCTAGCACATACCACAGAGATTTTTTTTTTCCTGGCCTCTCTAGAATGGGTCTGGTTAACATCACAGTCAAGTTCTTTATTAACTGAAATACATTTGATTTTAGCAACTGCCACTGCAATCAGTCAGTCAATAGCAAAGCAAAGCAAAGTCCAAGGGACACATATTCCAGGATTCCCTGAGGCTCTGAAAACATCATCAATGGGCGTGACTGCTCATCTTCCTCATTTAGTAGTAGCATCCTTAGTTGTATGGATTACAAAAACAATCCTCAAATTCATCTTTGTTCACAAGATTAAAAACAGTGGATGCCAGCAGGTCCTCTACCTGTGAAGCATTTATAAACCTTCACCATTTGCCCTTGAGAAATAGAGTGCTGATTCAGCTCTACAGGTTTCTTTTCAAAAAAAAAAAAAAAATTTAACATTTATTTTTGAGAGACAAAGTGAGACAGAGCACAAGTGGGGGAGGGGCAGAGAGAGAGGGAGACACAGCACCCAAAGCAGGCTCCAGGCTCTGAGCGGTCGGCACAGAGTCCGACATGGGGCTCGAACTCACAGACCGCAAGATCATGACCTGAACAGAAGCTGGACGCCTAACCAACTGAGCCACCCCATAGTTCTAAAGGTTTCTATTTGAGCGGCTGCCCAAAAGCTTACCAATTAGTTCCTTAATGTGATGTAGTAACTGATGAAAGAGGTCTAAAGAGCCTCTGTGCTCTGTCTGGCCTTCAAGTCTACTTTTTCTCCGTTTTGTATTTGTATCAAATGAGAAGATAGGAGCCTGTTGCACTTGATCTGTAAGGAATGAAGCTTTTCATGGTTCACTCTATTCTCCACATCAACTGTATACTCACTGTAGAACTACGGGACTTCTCTATAACAATTATGAGATAATTCCCTCTTGCTTTAATTTTGTGTCCTTTAAGAACTATTTTTAACCTTTAGCCTTGAATGTGGAACTCCGGATAAGGCGGTGGCGGGAGCGGGTGGGGGGGGGGGGCGGCGGGATGTAAACTATGGCATTCAGAATTCTTTAAACCATCTGTGCAGAAAAGCAAAAACTATTGTCATTGAAAGGTTAATCCGAAAAAGGGGTATTTTCAAGAGATATTTAGGGAACTAGGCTAGCTAGCAAAACAATTCTTCTACTTTTATAGGCAATGATTGAATCTCAGAATCAAACCAGTGGGGAACATTTTCTGTGATCAATAGACACAGAAATTTTCTCTTTCCCCAAAAAAGAGCACCCACTCACTCGCACAGGTGACACATTTTGGGTGTTAATGCACCAGGTTAATGCTCTATTCGTGGAAATAAAGTGGATCAATTCTCAAACAACCTGTTTTGGTAAGGGTCTCCAACAGCTGTAGCTTCAAATCAGAGAATAAACAGGCTTAGTGATTCTCAGCATCTGGTGTAGACTGGTAACAAGGTGGGGATTTCAGAGAGGAGAGCCTGGTCTCCTTTTGTGACTACGTATATTTCCGCATTACAAACTGTCCCTAATCCACTTTGGTAAAGTGCATTCCTGAAGCAATAACGCATAAGAGATGAGAGTCAAATTTCCACAAACAAAACCTTCCACATTTTCTTGTAGCTGTATGAGAAAATTCCCCTGAGAACACAAGAACGGGTACTTTAGCTTCATACTATAACTGCAGGTAAATGACTGAACAGAAAAACTTATTTTTAAACAAGCTCTAGCTTTCTACTTAAAACTATATAAATAATAGTACTAGAAGGCTTTCTTCTTCCAGTATTTGTGTCGAACTCTAAACAAAACAAGTCTTCATGGGAAGCCTATTGGACTTCCTTGGGGCAAATTACCATCTAAGACGATAAAGGAATTACCCTGGATCAAAGGGTTATTAAGAAGAGACACCTTTGATGAAAACATTCTTAGTGAGACTGTTTGCCCAGGCTTGTGAAAGAGCTACGAATCTGGCTTCAGCAATGACAGGGTCATTATGAACTGAAAGCTTATTCTAGATCATGTGTCTGGTGTTTTAGATTAATAAACAAGGAAATCAGAGTCTTGATTTTTTTTTTTTAATGTTTTTATTGAAGGCACTGGCAAATGCATTGCACAACAGGGAAAGTGACAGCTTGACGGTGTGTGGGGGGCACACGCACACGGAACAGGCAGAGACAAGAAAGCATTCTTCCCTGTGAAAAAGCCAAACGAAACTGTCCCAGGATGCATCTTGGTCTGTTTTCCACTGACCTGGAACTCAGGGGTGTGATCAGTGCTCTCCAAAAAAGAAGAGTGCAGGGTCATTACCTTAGATTCAGAAATTCATGACTTTGGTTAAGAAGGTGAATGGAGTTAGAGATAAGGACAACAGACTTTTAAAGAGCTGAAGTTGCCTGCCTGGAACTAAAAAGTATCACATGGCCACATATCCCCAAGCTTAGTATAGCCCCAGCCTTTCACTGAAGGCCAGCCCTCTGGAGCCTAGACCAACCTTCCCTTCCAGGTTAACCACCAACGCCTCCCCGACACAAACCTGTGCTCTACTCAAACTGGGATCTTCACCACTCAGGGCCCTTCCTCCTACCAGACTCTGCCCAGGTCACTCCCCTCACCAGGAATGGCTTCTCACCTTCCTAAACCCAATCCTCCAAAAAGTACTTCCTCATCCGAAGCTGTCTGTAGACCTGCAAAGGAGGAGCAAATTTCTAATGCTCGTCCACAAGCAGCACTCTGTGCAGCCTTCGCAGTCTTGCACAGTTATTCAATTGCCTACATATTTTTGCCTTTTCTCTCAAGTGGAACAAATTTCTTAGAGAGTAAGATTTTATAGTTTTATATCCTCCCAGAATCTATCATAATGAGCATCTATACCCATCAGTGATATCCTTACACATGACACTAACATGCAACTGAAAATTATAAAAATACAACTTAAAGATCCCTTGTTACCATTTCAGGGTGTCTAGAATGCTATGGTTCAGTGGGATCGCCTGCTTCTCAAAGGACGTCTCATTGAGGCACCTGTGGTGTAGTGATCTTTAAAAGGACCTGGCGTCGGAATCATTTGTAAGCTTTAATTTAGGCTTAAACACTATTTTCATGCCTAAATTTGGGCAACTTCATTCACTTATTAAATCAAACATTTATAGCAGACTCTATTCCACACTAAATCGGAATATCTGGAGACCAAGAATCTGCACTTGAAACTCTAAGAACCAGTGGCCCAGCAGGAAGGACACACAAATAAACAGTTAAAATATAAACGCAATAGTTGCCCTATCTCTGTGTCTGCATGTCTAGGGGGAGGAAGCCCAGATGGTGCTGGGGAATCAAGAGCACACACAGAAGAGGTGATGCCCGACCTGACTCTACAGCCTGAACAGCAGAAGAAATGCCCAAGGGAAGTCTCTGTGAGTCATTCACATTCTGACACTCTCCTGCTTAAAAGGCATTCACTGGCTGCATTCGGGGCTCAGGGCAAACTAGCACACCTGCAGCTGACCTTGCCCCCATCAAAACCCCATCACTCATCCATCCCTGCCTGGCCCTGGGGTCCACGCCTGCCCTAATCTCTGCCCTCCTCTCTCCTCTCCTTCCTCTCTCACCCTACCCCCAACTAAAATGATTTCAGGACTTGCTTTACTGAACCTTATTCAAGTAAGCATTCGACTGTCCTCCTTAAAGTAACCCCAGCATCAACACCAAAGGTCTTATCACATAGATTCACATTTACCTGTTTAGACTGTGAACTAGAGATGTGTGCGGGGTGGGGGTAGGGGGTTAGGGTATCTCCCATGTCCAGCATATAAACAGCAATAAATGAATGAATGGATAAAATCACGCTCACATGAAAAAGTAAACAGAAGTATAAAAGAGCTTGCCAGATTCCTGTACCTACAAGTAGTTGACTATTGCTAAATTACAGAGAGTATGAATGACTAGTAGGAGATGAGATTTAAAAGGAAGGTTACTGGGGCGCCTGGGTGGCTCAGTCGCGGTTGAGTGTCCGACTTCGGCTCAGGTCATGATCTCGTGGTTTGTGGGTTCGAGGCCCGCGTCAGGCTCTGTGCTGACAGCTCAGAGCCTGAAGCCCGCTTCGGATTCTGTGTCTCCTCTCTCTGCCCCTCCCATGCTCATGCTCTCTCAATAATAAATAAACCTCAAGAAAAAAATTTTAAAGGACAGTTACTACCAAACCTGTATGGGAAGAAGGGGCTGGACTTTCACAGATCATAGGAAGGCACTAAAAGGTTTCATATGAAGGAGAAATGTTATGAGATTCCTAAGTTCTCTCAAGATAAGGCCAGGAAAGACCCAGGTCCCAGGGCTCGTTTGTCATGATTAAATAGAGAACACACATATAGAAACAAAACATACACCATAATGTATAAAGGTAAGAGTATCTTCTGCAACTCCTAGTTATTAACCTACCAATCTTACAGTGTTTAGTTTTCATATCCCTAAAATTGGTTGTATATTTTCATGATAAAAGGTGGCAAAAGGGCACAGATCAGGAAATGCAGCCATTTATCAGGACACTGTGGGGAAGAGAGCATTCTGGGAAACCATTCCCTTTTCAAAACACGCCAATTATATCCCTGGGTCACTCACAAAACCACCTACTAGATAATGTCTTGTATAAACTGATATATATATATATATCAGTGGTAACCTTTGTTGGACCTATTTCCAGCTCAATGGTTTCTGTATTTATGTGATGGCAGTAATCCACACCAGAGACTAAAGTAAACCAAACCGATTTAAAACCTTAAGCCAAGAGGAGAAACCTTTCTTTTTCCCAAATATTCTTACAGCAAGCTTCCCCATTACAAGTAAGAGGGTGCTGCGGGAAAAGCCTCGAGTCCCTTACCCAGATAAGTAAGAGGTCTCGGGTCCCCCTGAGCTCCCTTTCTCCGGCCCACAGAGGCAGGTAAAGGAGAGAGGAGGGGGGATGGAAGGGTGTTGCAACAGGCTCTTATCAGCCTCTTTCAGGAATTCGGAGCAAACCTCTGCAGGGCTCCTGAAGCCCAGGGTTTCTCAGAAGGGCTGGAGATCCACAGATGGACATATAGATAAAATAAGTTCTGTTTGCTCCTTTGTTTCCAAGGCTAACTGTAGCAATCATGTGATCTCTGGGGAAAATGAAACATTTTTCTACTCACCAAGAGACTGTTGCAAGCCAAGCAGCCAAACAGATCACTAAGGACAAGGGGCGGGTCCTCACCTAAGGCACAAGCTCTCCGCTGAGACTTAACTCTAGGCTCCAGCTCTGGCATGGGGTTAGAGTGAGTTTGCTGGCTAGACCAACAAAAGCTGAGCCCTCTAGGCAGCCAGTTCTCTCCCTCCTTCCCTGAGCATCTTCCCACAGGTGAGAGTGACTCACTCACCAGCGAGTGAATTCTTTATACTAACTGACGCCCACATACCTGGGGTACAGAGTCTGCCTGTGGGACAGGTTTCCACAACACTTTCATCAGCCTGGGTTCATGAGGAAAATGTACGAGTGGCACGTGCCAAGCTCCCAGTGACCACCCCCCCCCCCCACAACAGTGCTGAGAGCAGCAGGAGAAAGGAGACCACATGGGGCTTTCTGGAGAAGAGGCAGGGTCACTCACACATGTATATACAGAAGCACACATTAGCATCCCTGAGTATGAAGGGCAGACGTGTAATGTAAACGTCCATCCAATGCCTTTGAAATGACTGTGGTCCAAACGGATGCAGCTGGAGTCTGGCCGGAAGAGGCTGCAGGTGCTAGCCTACCTTTCCAGGCCTCCGTGAGCTGAGCCAGTTGTGCAGAGTCTCATAGAAGCTAGGGTTCACATAGCAAAGGTGAGCTCCACCACTGAGAACTACAGGCTTTCAGCTCAAGTCTGTGGCAAAACATGACAAACTTCAATAGCCAAATCCCAGGAGTTAGGTGGACAACACTCAGCTCTCTTCCCTTATTCTCACATCCGAGTACACCAACAAAGTATGCCTACTTACATATATAAAGCAGTTCAGTGTATATTTGGGTTTAAAATATAGGATTTGTCTAATTTTAGTTTTTCATTTTAGTTTTTGGTTTTTTTTTTTTTTTTTTTTTTTTTTTTCTCTACTGATAACCAGTTCCCATGTTCCAGGCTTTAAAAATGACGACCTACCCCTCTGGGGTGGTACACCTGTTTGGCTCAGAGCTCTACAGCAATTCCTCCCACAGTAAGGGCCAGGGACCCTGTGCAGGTTCTAAAGGAGTTTAATCTCCCTTCCAAAGAATCAGTTCTTCTTTCTTAAAAACAAAAAGAAAAAATCAGTTTTATATATTGTATTGCATTGGTTCTTAACCAGGAGTGATTTTGCCCCTAGGGACGTTCGGCAGTGTCTGGAGACATTTTTGGCTATCACAGCTGGGGTGGGGTGGTTTGCTACTGGCATCTGGATTGTGGAGGCCAGGGATGCTGCTAAACAGCCTACAATACACAGCACAGCCTTCATAACAAAAGTTATCCAACCCCAAAGGTCATTTGTGGCAGTTAAAAAACCCTGCAGTATTTGGATTCTGTAGATTTCATCTGGGGAAAAAAAAGTATTTTGTTGCTTAAAAATAAGTTTGAAAATTTCTGCTCTAGGACACCTGCTGGGACCCAAACTATTCAACAACATGATAAAGACTCTTTTGTATTGAGCTTCAAAGTGCTCAGATAGTACAGATTTTCACATCCGACGTTGGCTTTTAAATTCCCGTAATAGGTCTAGCTGCTATAAAGAGCTAAGGCCCCGTCTCTCTTTCTGTTAAACCCTGAGTGGGAATCAAGGAGCTGTAGCCACCTAGTAGGACCTAATGCAAACCTCCTTCTGTGCCAGGGTAGAATCACAGTAACTTCAACCAAAGTAGGAAAGATCAGACAGAGGCTGAGGGCTTGTCCCGATGGGAAGCCACGGGTGTTGGCTCCATAGAGATCAGGTCTCCATCAGTTAGGCAGAGAGCCAGAAGTTAAATATATTGCTTCTTTTAGGAAGGAAAGTGAACAATGGCCTCTTCATGTGAAACCACAATGGGAGTTTAGGAAGGGGCAGAGCATAATTCCCAGGATGGAAAATGGCCTGGGCTCCAATGTTCGGTCCTTGGTCCTGCAGCACTCAGTCATTGCTGGTGAACTCTCTATTTACTAATTCCTATGCAAAACCCATGGACTAAATGGCACCTTTTGATGCCAACCAAGGGAATAATTCTGATTCTCAGGTTCAGGGGATAACTACAGCTGTCTACCCTATCATGAAGGCTTCCTGCTACTCTGAGGGTCTCTGAGGTGTCTCTCAGCAAATGAAACTAACAGCCCACGCGTAGGCTAATCCTTCCAGATATAAAGACAGAACCTACATGACACATCGCGCGTGGCCCTCTAAGCCCTGCTTCATCTTCCATCTCTCTCTCTCTCTTTCTCTCTCTCTCTCCAAAAGCCATCAGGCCTTCTTCCAGGAGGTGCCCCAGGGCACTTGGGCACTAACCATAACACACCATCCTGAACTGTGTTTACATGACCACCTTCCTCTCCAGGCTGTGAGCTTGATCACGGTACCCTGTGTCCTACTGCCTGGCACACCAGGAACCTGATATTCGATGAATGGATGAATGAGCTTGACCTGTCAACCATGGGACATGCTCCCAAGTAAGTCCTCCCCAAACTGTAGAGCAGGCCGGACCCTTCCTCACGCTGTACGTGCGGCTTGCAGTGTATGAATGTGAGTACAGAACTCGCTTCAGTAAACACAGCCGTGGAACAGGATAGGCCTGTGCAGATGTTAGATCTTTCTCCAGGAACTATTCCATATGTAAAACAATTGGAGGGTGGGGAAATTCAATAAACAGCTGCCCTTTGAGGTGGCAAAAGACACACTCTCCCTTTTCAAGTGCAATCAGCGGGTTGGATGACCTTGCCTCAACCCTTGCAGCAGAGAAACAACCCTGGTGTGGCTTCCTCATCAGTCCTCAGAAGGATCCACACAAAAAAGCCCTCACACACAATAAACTGCAAACACAAACACACTTTCAACCCAGACGCTTTCATTTAGATTATCAAGTCTTAGAAGATAAAGATTTAATCACACTATAGGCTTTTTTTTTTTTTTTTTTTTTTTTTCTTTTTAAGAAGAGTGGGTCCTGGGACATTCCCAAGCTGTGGGTCCAGAACTGCTGGGGTGAGCCCCTTAGAAGGGAGGAGGACTCCACAACCAACCTCTCAGAATGCAAACTATGTCTAACATGTGTGCAACTAGTGTTTAGACACTTCTGAAACAAATTTTTAAACCCAATTAGAGACTGTCCTGAATGCATTGAATTTTGCCATTAAGTATATTAGTAGTCCCGAAAGACATGGTTCAAATAGCTACACATACACAAGACTCCGGGAAATACAGAAAAGGCCTTGATAACCAACCTAGGGTTAGAAACCACTAAGCCAGTCCATTTAAAGAGTTTCCTCCACTGTGCTGTACTAACAGCCCTAGAAATAAGGCTCTTTTGTTTCAAGTGATAATGAGAGATCAGGAAAGATTGCCAAAAGGAAGACGCTAATAGGGGTTCTGTTCGGTAGAGCTGTCTGGGGTACAGACAATAAGAGGGAAGCTCTTTCAAAGAAGTCTTACTCTGAGGACCAGTCTTGTCTTGACAGACTGAAGTTGCTGTCAGTGATTAATGAGGGGGCTTTAATCCACATCCTACACTGGACGCCAGCCCCTCCTTTTCAGGTATGAAAAATACTGAAAGGAGGAAGACAGGAGAAAGACAGAAGTTTGGAGTCCCTGTGGGCTGCCCTCATAAATGTATAGAACTAGGTCCCCTTTGATTTTCTAAGTGTAGCAGGATGCTAGGTGGGACTTTTCCTCTCATCCCAGAATTTCAGCCCAGGACAAAAGACACTAAGTAGCCATCATCTAAGTTCTGAGGGCTCCCTCCCATCAGGGCTTTCTGGAGACAGCTACCCCACCACCACCCCACGACACACCAGTTCTGCACCACTCCCCCAACGTCAGAATGAACCTGAAAAGGACTCCAACCTGAAGCTGAGGAGACAGGCTCCAAGAAAATCACTCTCGGGGGACAGGCAGGGAAGAGGGAAGGAGAGGAAGGGGCGAGGATGCTAGATCTTAGGACAAGACTTCACCGTCCTTGAAGGGGGTCAAAAGATACAAACTTCCGGTTATAAAATAAATAAGTTATGGGACTGTCAAGCACAGCACAGCGACTATAGTTAATACCGTTTTGTGTGTTTGAAAGTTGCTGAGAGTGGGGCGCCTGGGTGGCTCAGTCGGTTAAGCGTCCAACTTCAGCTCGGGTCATGATCTCACGGCTCATGTGTTCGAGCTCTGTGTCAGGCTCTGTGCTGACAGCTCGGAGCCTGGAGCCTGCTTCAGATTCTGTGTCTCCCTTTCTCTCTGCCCCTCCCCCGCTCATGCTTGTGCACTCTCTCTCTCTCAAAAATAAATAAAACATTTAAAAAAATTAGAAAGTTGCTGAGAGAGTAGACCTTAAAATTTTTTATCACAAGAAAATAGGATTTTTTTGGTAACTATATATGGTAACGGACATTAACTAGACTTACTATGGTAATCATTTCACAATATCTACTTGTAGCATATCACCTTGTACATCTGAAACTAATATCATGTGATATTGTCAATTATACCTCAAAAAAAAAAAAAAAAAAAAAGACTTCACCCTCTTCTTCACTCCAAGAAGCTGGGCCAAACCTGGGGAAGGTGAGCCAAGGAGGTCTCACCTGTGTATGACTGAAGTTTTCAAAATGAACAGGACTCAGTCCAAAACAGTAATAGGAGTTTGCCCATCAACTGATAAATAGATAAACGAAGTGTGGTATTTACACACAATGGACTATTATTCAGTCCTAAAAAGGAAGGAAGTTCTGACACCTGCTTTAACATGGATGAGCCTTGAGGCCATCGTGCTGAGTGAAACAAGTCACAAAAGGACAATTCTGTATGATCCCACTCATACCAGATACTCAGGGTAGTCAGAGTCACAGAGACAGAAAGAAGGGTGGCCGCCAGGGGCTACAGGGGAGGGAATGGGAATTTATTATTTAATGCATACAGTTTCAGTTCTATAAAACTTCTATTCAGCTTCCAGAAAGAGTTGTGGAGATGGATGGTAGTGGTCGTTGTACGACAATGCACATATAATAAATACCACCGAACTGAACACTTAAAATGATTAAGATGGTAAATTTTTATATTATGTGTCTTTTACCACAGTTACAGAGAACTTAAAAAAAAAAAAACCTGAAGGCAGTGATGGATGTGTTAATTAACTAGGTGGTGGGAATCCTTCCACAATGTATGTGTGTATCAAGTCACCATGACGTACGTTTTAAATATCTTGCAGTTTTGTCAACTGTACTTCAATAAAGCTGAAAAAAAAAATGAAGGTAACAGGACAGTTATAGAATTGGCCCAATGTAGTGTAAAGGAATCCACTACCCAAAGGGAAATTAGATTTCACATAGGACGATCTAAAGTAAGTACTGTTAATAGAATTCCTGAAAATATCGCCAGTGAGAAGCCTCATTAAACTGGTTCTATATCCTCATCTTTGAATGGCTAATCCTGTCCCCTAGCTCTCTTTCTGGCTGAAAATAAAAGTCTAGAGGAAATCTCATCCGAAAATATCATTTCTGGCATAACTACTTAAATGTCAAAGTTGAATAGGGTGGAGGTTCTGCAGATGCGTGTTAAAATGGGAAACGGTAGGAACCACTTCTCCTTCTACCTTCTCTTTGCTTCACTAAAGCTTCATATATCAGCATGGTGAGCAGGTGGAGTACAGGCTACACAACAGAACGCAAACTTCAAACTGCCTTTGCTTTGGTTGGAGAGACAAAACATGTAGGTAGAGGAAATATGTGGGCTTCAGGCTTGGGTGTCCAGGAGAAGAGAGGCAGCAATGACAGAAATGGAGGAAGCAGAAGCGATTGACTGGCAAGGACGATGATGACCGGGGTCTGAGTTGTAGGTGTTTGAAAGACACCATAGAACCAGAGTTCATGGGAAGAAATGAGGCTAAAGGTAAAAACTGACAGTCTCCCCAAAGAGGAAAGACCTTATGAGGATGGGTGTCCATTTTTTTTTTAATGTTTATTTATTTATTTATTTATTAAAAAAAAAATTTTTTTTAACATTTATTTATTTTTGAGACAGAGAGAGAGCATGAACCGGGAGGGTCAGAGAAAGAGGGAGACACAGAATCTGAAACAGGCTCCAGGCTCTGAGCTGCCAGCACAGAGCCCGACGCGGGGCTCGAACCCATGGACCACGAGATCATGACCTGAACCGAAGTCGGACGCTTAACCGACTGAGCCACCCAGGCACCCCTAATGTTTATTTATTTTGAGAGGATGTGTATGCATGCACGCATGCCAGAGTGGGGGAGGGCCAGAAAGAGAGGGAGAGAGAGAATCCCAAGCAGGCTCCACACCCGGCTCAATCCCACAAACCGTGAGATCATGACCTGAGCTGAAAACAAGAGTTGGATGCTTATCTGACTGAGTCACCCTGGTGCCCCCACTTTTAAGATTGAGAATGAGGAATGGAGGCCTGTTAAGCACACAAAGGAAGGACAAAGAAATGGGAGAAGGATTAGAATAGTACAGCACCCTGCTGAGGGGGAATGTTTTTTTTTTCATCATATTCAACATTTCATATTCAACAAAACATGGGAATAGAAGATGCATGGTTGCTAATTCAAAGAATGAGTGAGAGCTCAGGTAGGAATGTCCAGCATGTGACTGGGCAATGGTAGCTGGCCTTCATTAGAGAGATCTGGGATGCAGACATAGAAGCAGGGGGAGAGAGCAACAGGCAGAGTGAAATCCCCAGATGAAAACAGATCCCAAGGGATGTGCATGAGAACAGCCATGGGCTGAGCACTGACCCTGGAGAATATAAACTGGAGGGGGAGGGAGAGAAGTCCAAAAATACAAAGAAAGAAGAGTCAGGGTGGTGCAGAGATGATCAGAAGACTTCAGAGTTGTAGAAGTCAAAAAGTGTAGGGCCCTGAATGGAAGGAGTGTAAGAGCTAATTGAGTAGATGATGGTGAAGGATGCCAGAGAGCTTCAGTAGTAGCTGGAGGAGAAAACAGAAGGCAAAGAAGTGGAGACAAGGTACACAGACTACACTCTCAAGACATTTGGATGAAAAAGAGGACGTGAATTGGAATTGCCCATGGAAGTGCTAGAGGACATTTAGGGTGAGGAGGCTTGGCACGTTCACAGGTTGGGGAAAGCAACCAAGAGTAAGGGAAATGGAGAAGTTAGAGGTAGGGTAGCAAAGTCCCTGAAGGAGCACAGGTCCTCTGGGATAGAGGCTAAAGAATGAGAATGGGTGGGAGTGTAGATAAGGTCAGGAGCAGGATGTAGTCCTCACTCACATCCCTGGGGGTCTTTTTGGGGGGCACCTGGTTGGCTCAGTTGGCAGAGCAGGTGACTCTTGATCTCAGGGTGATGAGTTCAAGCCCCACCATGTGCATAAAGCTTTACTTAAAAATTTTTTAAACATGGGGAACTGTTTTCATCTGGAGATTTCACTCAGCCTGTTGCTCTCTATCCCTGCCTCTATGTCTGCAGCCCAGATCTGTCTCACGTGTGTCAGGGAGGTCACACCTGATGTGATTTTCTCGATTCCACAGGAATCAAGGCACAGGGTAAATGGGGGTCCTGAAAAGCATGATGAAGGTTGAGTTGTCATTGAAGGGAGTGGGAGAAGGAGCTGTAGGTGTGGAGGACCACCACTCAGAATAAAGGACACAGATTCATAGGAGTGATGTAAGCTCTCAGAAGAAGAGTAAGCAGAACCAAATACAGCAGCAAGGTCACAGTGGAAGATTGCTAAGAAAGGACCGCACATTTTGTAATCAGGAGGCATCTGAACAAGAGAGAACTAGAGAATGAGAAGAAAAGGAATGTGAGGAGTATAGAGGATTTGTAAAGATACTTGGCTATACAAGGAGGAAAGAAATAGGATAGTAGCCAAGGATCAAACGAAGAATTTTTCTCCATCAACATCAACAAAGGAGAAGCAACCAAGGGAGAATAAGGGACCCCGCAAGGTGTAGTCAGACAAGTGAGGAAGAATATGGCAAGAGGGCAGAGAGGCTGGATCTGCCCAGGTAAAGGGTATAGCCTCTGTGAGAAGAAAGGTTTCCTTGGCAGCCAGCAGAAAGGCAGACAGGAGATGGCCAGACTGAGGGACAATGCATATACACAGATGCAAGTCACTGCCGGATTTTTCTCAGAGTATAGAATCAGAATTTTGAAGACAAAAAAAAAAAAAAAAAGGAAAAAGAAAAAGAAAAAAAAAAAAGAAGGGCTTACAGATATGAGGGTCTTGGAGTCCCTGAAAAACCCACAAGAAGCAAACTAGGATTTTTTCTGGGTACACCGAGAAGTCCTACACCAGTGGATCCAGCAGCATTCTTTGTCCCAGGACCAGGACTGTAGGATGACTGTGCAGGTCTGGCATGGGCATGGCAAGCATGAAGGAGGATTAAAGGATCAGCTAACTCTTAGGCATCACTGAGTTAGTACTGCAGTAATGACCCTGGAGTCTGGGCTCAAGAGAACACCAAGTGGACCAGCAGGAGCTAAGGAATTGGATACATTAGTAGGGACCAGGTTTGGGTCATGTGGATTTGGTGGAAGTAACATAAGGATTAGAAACATAAGGAAGTAACGTAAGGATTGATTAAAAGAAACATAATGTTTGAGATCCAATTTGTTTCCTTTTTTTAACCTTTCATCTCTGTATTTAACTTTTGAGCATATGGGATCATTATCACAACTGTTTTAATGTCTTGTCTGCTGATTCTAAGATCTGTGTTAGTTCTGGGTTCCTTTCAATGGACTGATTTATCTCCCATTACAGGTTGTATTTTCTTGCTTCTTTGCACGCCTGGGAATTTTTGACTGGATGCCAAACATTGTGGATTCCACCTGTTGAGTACTGGATAGTTTTGTATCATATAACTACTCTTGAGCTTTGTTTGAGGACACAGTCAAGTTTCTTGGAAATAGTCTGATCCTATCAGATCTTGCTTTTTAGATTTGCTAGGTGAGCCAGAACAGTGCTGAATCTAGGCAGCCAAGACCCTTCCATGTACTCAACCCAATGCTCCATGAATCCTGAGGTTTTATAGTCTGGCTAGTAGGAACAGGCACTATTCCTGGCCCTGAGCAAGCACCAGAGCAGTTCTCTCTGATCCTTTAGATGGCTCTTTCCCTGGCCTCAGGTAGTTCCTACATACTGATCAGCACTCAAGTGAATCCTCAAGGGGGACACTTTGTATTTCTCTGGAGTTCTCGCTTTCTGGGTAACTGTCTCCTTCCTGGTGTTCTATCCTGAGTCCTCCAGCTGCCATACTCTTCCTGGATTCAGATCTATCTCCTCAATTCAGGAAGCCCACTGGTCTTCCCCTGACAGAGGGGAAGAGGGAGCATCCGAGAATATGAGGGGGATGAAGAAGGAGCAATTTAGCCACAAGAGCCTCCATCATTATACTCCATGGGCCAGAAATGATGCTAGAAGTAGGAAAAAACACCCAGATCTTGACTCTGTTTGCCTTTATAGGCAGCAGACCCTCCCCCTCTATTCCTTAAAGGAATATTTCTAATATTTCTAATAAACGCTAACTTGATAAATGAGCAGTCTTGCAATATGAGTAGTATGTGATGCTGAACATGAGCACGACTGAGCCAATGGTTCTTGAAGTTCACTTTGATATAAGAGTGCTTTAGATTACAAGAATGTTTCCGGAATGAATTATGCTCACAAACCAAGGTTTTACTTGTACCTTGGGGATACCCATCAGGTTTCCCAGAAACAGCTGAGCCTACCTTCAGTCCTTTGGATTCATAATATTCTACCTACAATCCACACAAAAGTTCATCCTTTTTCAGTGCATGTTCTTCCTTCACATGCAACAAAATTGCAGTTTTGCCTCCAAAATGCACAGGAGCTACTTTAATTAGTAATTAAGTTGTACATTTAAAATGGATTTTCACGTGAACATAACAACACCATCTTTAACTTAAGAAGGAATTGGGTGGTGGTTAAGCCCTAAACAAGTCAGCAAGCAAACAAAGCCCGTTTATGGACTCAAACAAGGGACACCATCTGGAAGTACAAAGACAACCAAGCCTGTACAATTAAAACCATGAAAGTCAACACACACTTTAACTCATAAATGAGAAAGTAATTTAATAAACTAAGGCAAATATTTGGGGAGAGGGCAATACTATAAAAATATCCACATGGAGTGAACCAACTGCAATTTTTGAATAAACAACAAAGTAAACACCCAGGGCTTTTCCAAGTTGATGGGCAGCACTTGGGTCAGGCTGGTGACCAGACCTAACAAAATCCTGGTACTGGGGAAAAAGGTGGAGAAGAGGGGCCAATGCTGCCTGACAATTTACAATGTCTGCCCTGGCATTTAATATTGGATCCTCTAGAGGTAAGAAATTAACAGCCAATAGTTTATACAATCCGCCTTTAAAACACACCTTCTTTCTGGGACCTAGAAATGTCTTGAAAACATTAACTCATTCATCTTAACATAGCTATTGGAAGAAAGCACTCATTGCAATTGTGCATCTGTGCTTAAAGAACTAACCAACCACAGAGTCTGGTTTTCAATATGATCCCAAAGAGGAAATGCCTGGGTCCACTGCTCCTTTGGTCATGCTAGACAGGAGAATAGACCTCTAATCCCTATGTTGTCCTATCAACATTCCTATAAAGCACCCATGGCAGTGGGGCTGCTCATGAATAGCGCTGGTCTATACACACACACACACACACACACACACACACACACACCACACAATCCATGACACAATCAGTCCTGACAAGGAAATGCCAGCGGCATCAATCTAGACATTATCTAGATCCTCAAGGAGTGACTTAGGGGTAAGGGTAGCATTGGCTCTAATGGGCAGATTTAGGAATAGGGGCAACATATGTTCCCGAGGGCCCAGCCAGCAGGAAACTGGCAAAGTAATGCTCCCCTCACAGGTAGCCATCCTTCCACACCTTCTCTCCCACTGACAGCTTCACTGACTACGGTAACTCCTACTGAAGGCACTCTGACACACACACCAGGATGTACTTTGCACCCTCCCAGAATCTGACACACGTGCCAAGCTCAGCGTTTGTCTAGGATTTGAAACAATGTCCAAGAAAGGAGACTTATGTCATCAGACTTTTCTTAGTGCCTTTTAGATGATTTCCACCAAGTATGTGGAGTAACTTGGGTATGGATTTCCTTCCAAAATGGGTGGGTACATAATCTGCATCAGGTCCTAATGCAGCCCTTTGTGGGTGTGTGCATGCTTGCTTATGCACAACACCCTGGGGATAGATGCCACTAGCCCCATGTTTTTCATGTAAGGCAACCATTGCTCAAGGCCACACAGCTAGGAAGTACAGGGAGCAGAGCCGGTCGCTCTCATCTGAAGCTGATGCCCTTCCACCACCCACCTCACATCTCAAACACAGTAAGAGATCCTCGATAGGATTTCCCAGGGCACTCTGTCTATAAGGGTCTATTAAGGAAAGAATTAACACTAACACCAGAAAATAAGTTTTGGGGCATTCATGAAGCTGAAAGAATCACTGAAAGTGACCTACTATCTAAAAAACCTGACTTAGAATGGCTAACATTAACAACTCCGGCAACAACAGATGTCGGCGAGGATGCGGAGAAAGAGGATCTCTTTTGCACAGCTGGTGGGAATGCAAACTGGTGCAGCCACTCTGGAAAACAGTATGGAGGTTCCTCAAAAGACTAAAAATAGAACTACCCTACAACCCAGCAATTGCACTACCAGGTATTTACCCAAGGGATACAGGTGTGCTGTTTCGAAGGGACACATGCACCCCAATGTTTATAGCAGCACTATCAACAATAGCCAAAGTATGGCAAGAGCCCAAATGTCCATCAATGGATGAATAGATAAAGAAGATGTGGTATGAATAAACACACACACACACACACACACACACACACACTGGCGTATTACTTGGCAATCCAAAAGAAAGAAATCTTGCCATTTGCCACTATGTGGATGGAACTGGAGGGTATTATGCTAAGTGAAATTAATCAAAGAAAGACAAAAATCATACGAATTCACTCACATGAGGACTTTAAGAGACAAAACAGATGAACATAAGGGAAGGGAAACAAATATAATATAAAAACAGGGAGGGGGACAAAACATAAGAGACTCTTAAATATGGAAAACAAATAGAGGGTTACTGGAGGGGTTGTGGGAGGGGGGATGGGCTAAATGGGTAAGGGGCACTAAGGAATCTACTCCTGAAATCATTGCTGCACTAGATGCTAACTAATCTGGATGTAAATTTAAAAAATAACAAAATGTAAATAAAAAATAAATAAAAATAAGAAATAAAGCCTGACTTATCTCCTGGATTATAAAACAAAACAAAGATTTCTCTCTTTACTCTTCCCCCAAACTCCTCAGAACAGTGAAACTCTGCATCACCCCAAGCTGTAAGTGGGAGATCCTCTGGGTAGGTTGGGGTGCTAAGAGTCCAAGAGAGGAACCTTTATGGTATTCAGCAAAGCCAAAGTGTTTTTCAGTTGACTCCAGCAAAGTGATCCTTCCCCTTAAAAGACGATTAAAAGTGCCCCCATAGCCACCATACAGTGCTGAATAAACACACTGAACAAATGCTCAGATACAACGTGAGAGATGGAGACGGGGAGGTGTGACGTCAGAGGGAATTCGGACAACAACAGGTGCTGACTAAGGCAGTGCTCTGGAGAGCCCTGCCCTGTCTGAAGAGTTCACAGGGGAAAACTTCAAAAACATTGTACTAGGCCACACGCAAAACAAAGGTGGTCTATGGGCCCATTTCAGCCCATGAGCAGTTCATGGTCCAAACAGACACAGCCAGCACGCAGCCAATATTCTGCATATTAGACAGAAGGCCCATAAAGACTGGATTTAGAGTGACCTACGAGCATTCCCAGAGGCAACGACCAAGAATGGAGGAATCAGAGGCCTCCAACGGGGGCCCCGCAACACCTGAGGCAGAGGCATGGAACAAGACATGACCTGTCACAGGTACACTTGAGCAGAACTATGAAACTGTTCTCTTTGCATCCTGGATGAATGTTCCCACAGTGTCCTCACCGAGGGGCCAGCAGGAAATACTAGAGTATTACTGAATCATCACTTATTAATATATTAATAAAATCCTGATGGTTCTCTTCCAGAGATAAGCTTCGGTCTGTGTCAGTGAATCCTTCCTCAAGTCCTCTGTTATAAAGAACTGCTCCAGGTATTGTTACCTGGTGGATTTTTTTTTTTTTCAATTCCGAAACAATCACCACAAGTTTTGGAACACTTGCATCACCCATAAAGGCAATCACTTCCATCAGCCCTAGGCAACCACTCATCTACTCTCTGTTTCCATTGCTTTCCCTATGATGGACATGAAACTATGAACTATAAAAGGAACTTTCATATGAACTGTGAAAGGAATCATACAAAAAATATGAAAGACTTCACGGATTTGCATGTTATCCTTGCACAGGGGCCATGCTAATCTCCTCCATATCGTTCCAATTTTAGTATATATGCCACCAAATCGAACACACCTGGGCAGATTTTAAGTAAGCATTAGATAAGATGGTGATACCGGGATATGTAGTCCCTTCTACAGAACGGCATCCGAACACTATCAACTTGCATTAAGAGTTATTATACCCTAACTCATCATCTGAGTTTTCATTACCCCAAATCCCCACAATAGTGATATTGATATAGGTAAACTTAATGCTCAAAGCATAAAACTGGTCGCCAATGAACACACTAAGCACTTTTAAATGAGTCCCTTCTCGGACATTCCTCCCTGCTTACACCTACCCTGTTCTTGCCCTGCCTATGAATGGCTGCTGTTCTCAGTATGAGTATCAGATACATCCCATGCAACAACATACACAATAACAATTAGGTACCAGATCAAAGTGAGATCTTGTAGCTGATGTAGATCATGAAATTCACTGACAAGCTACTCCAATCACAACAAACCCTTGATACAGTAAATCCAGGTATAGGTCCATCACCAATGAAGAAAAGATCAACACCGATGGAGCCATGCCCAGCCTTTGGAGAAACTGATGATGTCTTCAAATACTTCTACATACATTCCTTTTCATGACATTGTTGAGAAAGTTATCATGAAATGGAAAATGTTATCATGCCTTCAAATCAGTCAGAAAAGTACACATCTGAGTTATTTGATCTGTTCTCGGTTCTAAGAATTAGCATAAAGGTATCATTGTAAGCTCAACCCTGATAAATATAAGAAAGAAACTGACTTTCATAATTTTCAAAGGCGGAGTACCAAGCAAACGCTTTGAAACTTACATTTTTTGTAATGTTGGCTTCCATTGTAACTAGAATCACTGTAAATTGCCTTTTTCTGGTCCCAGTTGCTCTAAGAGAAGGGAAATACTATAACTTGTCTCCAGTCCAAGAGCTGATAGGCTATACTGTCAACACTCCCAGCCTGCTTTTACCACTTTTAAGCCTGGCTTGAGTCTCAGCATTAGCCCTGAGTGTTTGCAGACATTAGCAAGGCCCTTAGCACTGAGTCTCATTTTCTCCTCCTAAAAGCACAAAAACTGTAACCTGACCTGTCTATGTCACAGTATTTTTAAAAGCTCTTAAAAGAAAACATTAGGTGTTTTGTCAGCTTAAAAGACTACACTGAAGTAATATACTCCCATCTTTGGTTTTTTCTTTTTCCTACATGTTCTTTTTCTTCAACTAGCAAACCTCCCAACTGTCAAAATTTTCCATTAATCACATTAGAAATGATTTAGGATACAACAAGGGTATTGAAATGTGGATAACCATTAGAACCAGCCAACATGCTTATTAGGAATCTGTTTCCCTGGCCTTTTCCCCAGAGATTCCAATTCAGTCTGGGGCATGAGAATCTCTATATCTTTCAAAATTCTTAAGTGATTTCATTGCTCTAAAACAGATCCTCTCTTGCTATCTCGTAGTTTTTAAAGGCCCTATTTTCAGTACTTGGTAAATCCCAATCCAAGGACTCAGATATTGGAAGTATACTCGTTTACATGAAACAGGGAGTATCAACAAAATTCAATTAGAACTAAGCTTCTAGAAGTTATATATTAAGTCCCAACAGAGCACCCAGATCAAGCTCCAATCTATTTACCTCCCCAGATGTTTAATAGATGTATCACTAACATTTATTAATACTTCACAAGGGGCACCTACATGGCTCAGTTGGTAGAACATGTGACTCTTGACCTCAGGGTCATGAGTTTGGGCCCTACTTTGGGTGTAGAGATTACTTAAGTAAAAAAATAAATAAATAAATAAAATAATAATAATAATAATAATAATAAAAACCAAAACACTTCCCAACAAATGATAGTTCCCACCCAAGTTCAAGAACAGAAGACTCCAGCTAAGCCTAAGTTTTCTCTCTTTTAAGTGGGTGAAGTACACAAAAGTAATTTCTTAATAACCCCCACAAACAGAATTGAATTATAGCTCATTATATTGAGAGGTGCACGGACTTGTTATGGATCTCCAAACAGTTGATTTGAACTTTTAATGCTTACTAAGCTGTGTAATGGATCCTAATTTAGCTTAGAACAATAAGAAACCACACTGGAGTTCAGAGAACTTGGGAAAGTCTGCAAGATGAACTTAAAATAGTTCAGGCTTCAGCAACTTACATTAAATCATTGTAAACGGATGTAATATGGTGCTTTTCAAGACCCTAGCCAAAGGAGAAAAGATTATGTTCAATCAGCCAGCCTCAAATATAAGTGAACTTCACTTAAGTAACAAGACATGCTCCCCAACAGGGAAGTGACAGTACCAGGGTGCTGACCTTATGCCTGCCAGGACGCCGGGCACCTCCCCAGGATGTCATAGCCCAGCCATGTTCCTCTACCGCTGCAACTCTCACTCACCAACCATGCCCCGCCCCTTAGGGTCTGTGTACTTCCTGTTCCTTCTTCCCCCCAGACAGCCCTGTCCACTCCCTCCTTCCCTTCAGATCTCTGGCACAAAGGCCATCTCATGGGAAAAGAACAACACACACCAACCCTCCTCTCTGTCGTGACCCTGTCTTATTTTTTCCATGGCATTTATCACTTGGCATATTATGTTAATTTATCTAATCGTTTGTCTCCTCCCACACCAAACTTTGAATTCCGTGGGAATCAATTAGTGTCATTAATAAGCACATGCATACATACTGCACATAATGCCACACATACATATTCTCTGTGTGTATATGTGGATAGTCCTTTTGATCCACCAGACCCAAGGGGTAATAATTTACAAGCATTGCTCAGCCCAGTGCATTTTGTAACCAAATGTAAATTCATAGAGGTAGCTACCGATTTTTTCCAAAATAATGTGAGAACTAAATTGCCACTTACAAAAATCTAAGCCCGCTGTGCCCCCACCTCCCCACACACATACTCTCAACCTCCTGCAGGGAGTCCTTCAGCACTGACTTGAGCCCCAGAAGAGAAATCTCAGACACCAGGATGAAACCATGATGCTGAAGATAAGTTTCAGGAGAGAAGGGAAGAAACAGGTCTTCCTCCTCTCTACCTGCCCACTGACACAGGGCAGAGAGTTACTGGAAAACCGAAGCAAAGGGCTGACAGGATAACTGGCTCTTCATCTGAAACAAAGAGCTGAGAGGTCAGGGGTTGCTAGAAAGGAGACTGAAGCATAATGAAGATAGACTCTGGAGCAATTAATTTTTCTATCAAAAAATGAACTCATTTCTGTTTTACCTAAATCTCAGTTCCACTCAAAGAATACCACATTAATGTAATTTCAACAGCAACAACAACAAAATGAAGCTTGAGAAAATTAAGAGACTAGTCTGACTCTGTGTTTTCAAAGCAGCATGCTAGTTAATAAGCAAGTGCCCCAGGAAGTGAACGTGCTGATACTTCCGTCCATAGATCTCTGAGATATTTTAGAGGTTCAGCTTTTAGCACTTACACCTCTAACCACTTGCTCAGAAGTACTGTGACTGCCTTGTTCTGCTGGAAGCAAGCAGAGGTGTAGCATAAAGCTACCCGGAATGGCCATCTCCCAGGTTAGAAACCACCGTCAGCTTCTGGTTGTTTGGGTGTCACTTCTGGACCTTCTTTTTTGATGAGAAAGGGCTTGTAACTGGCTGAAAAAGTTCACTGCACAGTAAAAATAACTAGAAAAACAGGATGACAGTGTCAAAAAATTGCTGAATTATTCTGTTACCTGTATCACCTGATTGTCACCTAACATCAGTCCCCCATACAACATACACAAGTATTTGTCAGTTCCTTCTTTCTGTGGTCACTAAATTAAAAGTGCTGGGCTTCTGAAAAAAAGATAAAGGGAAAAATTAAACTATAAATTCTAAAAATAATTTGGTCTCGGTAGCGTTTTATAGTCTTAAAAATTAAAGACTCAAGGGGCGCCTGGGTGGCTCAGTTGGTTAAGCATCTGACCTTAGCTCAGGTCATGATCTGGTGGTTCGTGTGTTCGAACCCATACATGGTTTCATAACACCTTGCATCGGCCATTTTGAAGATATGAATTCACTGAATCATAAAAATCTTCCAAATGCTGACACATTTTACTATACAATATTTAAAAACACAATTGCTAATTAATATCAAAAACAAACTCATGAGAAAAGTCTTTTTTTTTTTTTTTTAAGTATTGCAAGCTGACAAGCTCATAATGGTAGATACATGTTTTCCGAAATTCTAATTATGTCTTGGAGGAGCCAATTCTATCACTGGTATCCAATCACAGTTGTTTCCTGGAAACAATCCATTCACAATAGGCTCACTTTATTCAGTTTAAAGAAAATACCTGAGAAATTCCCAAAGCTCCATTACTACAGTTTGTCATTCTTTCCAGTAAAAATGGTGCTCCACGAAAAACAAACAACTAGCTCAGCTAACAACTCAATCATACAAGTGTTTTTCCTTGAGACATGATAGTATTTGAGAATGTAGCAGAAACGCTTTATGCCTAATTCCCATCTTAGCACACAGATTATAAAGATATATAGCCCAAGGTTGAGCTTAATACATTGATAATGTTTACTGCTTCATCGAAGACATTAAGTGAAACTATTTTTTTTTTTTTTTTCACTGCAATTGTCTGGCAGTGCAGAAGACGTTGGCTACACTAATGTTAACTGCATAGCTGGGTGTCTTGATTCATCCCAAGGTGTCAGCAGTTTTACCCATCATTTCTTTTGCACCATTGAGCGAATGACAGTACACTTAAAAAGGCAAATAACATCTTCGTATTATAAATAAATAGTTTTGAACGACAGACCTCCTGAATAGGTCTTCAGAACCCTCAGAGGTCTGTCTAACCTTACTTTGAGAAGCAATCGAAAAATTCTGAATAAAACCACCACTTAAGAGTGTTTCCATCAACAGTGAATGAAAGTAAGAGTAGTCAGGATGAAGCCAATGGTGATTGGGGTATAACTACACAAATATGCCGATCATACCCTAGGCTGAACTTATTTACTTTTTAATTCCTTCCAAGTTCTAGTTTAAGATCTGCATTAAGAGAACCTACTGATAATCCCAGTAAAACTTGAACAAATCTCAAGCTCATTCTTTCTAGAGTTCTCTGATCCATGTCTGACATCTGAGAAGACAGCACCTTTTCCAGGTGAACATCAGTCTTTAAGTTTAAAAACGAGGAACCCAAGGGAAGCCTTGCAAAAACATATCATCCCAAAAGATGACAGAACTCTAAGGAGGGTGAGATTATACCACCTAGAAGACAGTTTACTTCCAAGGTAGAATAAAGAGAAAACACAAAATGCCTCCCAGATAACTGGGCGACCTAGAAAGATACTGGACCTCAGCACCCCAGTCTGAGCTGTGCCTGCGTCTGGCACTTACCACCCAAGAGACCACGGCAGCCAGTGTCTCTGAGCTGGATTCACCATTTGCATATTGAACATCACATCAGCCTCTGAAATTTGGTGTGGGGAGCAAATGACATAATACACGGGACTGGATGAAATAGAGAGGTCACCTATTATCAGGGTAAAAGGCCATCCCACTTCCAGAAAGAAAATAAAACAAGAACAACCGCTGCTATTTGTTAAATTAAGGCCAAGCCCAGTACCTGGTCCTCAGGAGGCCTTCAGTAAATGAACTGGCTGTGATGGAGAGGAGAAGCAGGCAAACTATAACACTGGACAACTAGCCTCCCTCCCTTAAAAGTATCTTCCATTTCCAGTTTCCCTTCTTTTTTCACTCCCTCAAAGCCTCTTTCTCTCCTGCCCTTTCCTCAACCTGGCATTCATTTCCAGTGGTAGCCACAGAACTGCTTGGACCAAAACTGAAATGCCCCCTCGCTTCTCAGGCTGAATATAGCAAAGGAACGAAACATTGGTATAAAAGCTAAATTAAAAAAAATTAAATCAACATGCTGTCACCTGGCTTGAAACACGAGAAAGGAATACCGAACATCAACCTCCATCAGAGATAACCTTTTTCCCTATAAAACTGACATTCACTGTGAGCATTAGACACAGTGAGAAACTGTGGGTTGCAGCTTTCAAACGGTAACATGTTTGATCTGCCTTCATGCATGAGGCCACAATGATTGAGCACAGAGCTTAATTAGTCTTAAACCAATGGTTTGACACAGGAAATTTGAGCTAAACACAGAGGCAATGCCCCCCCCCCCAAAATAAAACAATCAGGCCTTACTCTACACAGTAATGCACTTCTTTGGCAAAAAGAATAAACAGATCCCAAAATTCAAGTGCACCTTCCATATTCTCCCCAGGAGAAATGAATATCCAGTAACATAGTAAGAGTCTGAAAGAAGGGAAGCAAGTCCAAGTTTTAGCAAAGTTTTCTAGACAAGCTTCAAATCCACAAATGACAACTGTTTGGTCGGGTTGTATTTTTGTTTTTTGAGAAGTTACCCACCCACCCCTTGCCAAAACAAACTCTGGTACAGAATACCTTCATGCATGCTTGGGGATTTCTGGAGAAAAAGCTTGTCCTCACAGAACTTCTGTCTTACTATCTTCATAAAGACACTTCTACCGTTAATTTTTCTGATTTACTTTATTCTTTTAGGAAACTATCTGAAAATTAAACTTTGCAAGTACAAAATGTTATGTAATTGTTAGTAGGAGATGATTTACTTGTCATTCATTTTAAGTGAGAACTGTACGATGGAAGGAAGGGAATTATCTTACTCATCTCTTCCTACCTGCCGTTTTTGACTCACGGCTTAGTATTTATTTAGAACTTTAAAAAAATGTACTGAAGTACCTTAGTCATAATTTTTAACTTGCCTCTTCACAATATATAAAAATTGGGAATTAATGATAAAATATAGAGAGACCAAAAAAAAAAAAAAAAAAAAAGGAGCCAACAAACACCAGCTTTAATTTATAAATGAGGATAGGTAATATGTGTTTGAAGTTAAAGCAGCATATTGATGATACAGAGGCAATCCAGATTCTGGTTTTTGTCTAGGAAATAGATTTTTTTTAATGTGAAGTTTTATCTTGATTTTTTACTTATTAAATACAATTTCAAACACACACAAAAATAGAAGAGTCTAGCAAACCCACATGTAGCCCACACCCAGCTTCATCAATCAATTCATGGCTAGTCTGATTTTATCTGTACCCCATTCCCTCCTCCCACTTCTTGATTATTCTAAGGTAAATCTCAAATATAGACTAGAAAAGAACAGAGACCACCACCAGAAACACCAGCATTACAGGTAACACAATGGCACTAAATTCGTATCTTGCGATAATCTCTCTGAATGTAAATGGACTAAATGCTCCAGTCAAATATCAAACAATTGCACTAGTAAATATTTCAAAGTTTATCTCTAACAGATGCCCCCTTTTTGTTTTAAGCAACTGCAATACCATAATCATACCTAAGTAATATTAATAATTCCTTAATTAATAATTCCTTAATAATTTCCAATCCCTGTTCCCATTTCCTCAGTGCTTTCCTGGGCGTTATTGTTTGTTTTACAATTTGTGTTTGAACTGGGATAAAATGTTGTCCATATATTGAACCTGGTGAATATGCCACTCTTCTGTTATTTTGGTTTTCTCGCCCTCTCTTTTCTTTCTTCTAATTTGTGGTTGAAAAAAACCAAGTCTCTCATAGTGGAAAATTTTCCAGTCTAGATTTTGCTGATAACATCCCATAGTGTCATTTAAAATGTTCCTGTCCTCGAGGCGCCTGGGTGGCTCAGTCGGTTGGGCGGCGGACTACAGCTCAGGTCATGATCTCGTGGTCTGTGGGTTCGAGCCCTGCATTGAGCTCTGTGCGGACAGCTCAGAGTCTGGATCCTGTTTCCGATTCTGTGTCTCCCTCTCTGCCCCTTCCCTGCTTGCTCTCTGTCTCTCTCTCTCTCTCTCAAAAATAATAAAACATTTTTAAAAAATTAAAAATAAATAAATAAAATTAAAAAAAAAAAATGTTCCCGCCCTCTAACCCGGTGAGTAGATCTGGAAGCCTGACCAGATTCAGGCTTGACTTTTTAAGCAGAGCTACCTCACAGATGGTAGTGACTGTATTTTTCTTTCTAGGGACCAACCATTTAAATTTGAGGTACCGTAAGTCAGGCAGACTTCACTTAGGCAAACCTAATCTTAAAATCTCACACCATATTTCTTAGCAGGATAACAATGCAGCAACATATTTTTGATTTGTTCTCACACAGAGATATCACTATTTTGACTTAATTTCTCTCTGTTACTTCTCTTCCAAGTATAGCAGTTATCAATTCACTCTGATGCGTTTTCATCAGATTCCTTTATTTCAATCTCAGTTGGGTTTCTTCGGGTTGTGGTTTGGTCACTCCACTCTTCTAGGTAAAAATTATTCCAATACAGAGACAAGCATAAACAGGGTCAGATTCTGCCATTCTGTCAGCATCCAGCAGTGGCACTGAAATCTAGGTCTGTTTCATCACCACAATCAATTTCGTCTTGGTTAGGTTGCAGATCCAGTTGTTAGCCCCAGAAAGGTTTAGTCAGAATGAAATAAAGAGTGACACACAAGACAGCTTCTTCAAAATAACAAATCACTTCGTCCGCGTCTACTTCAACAGCACTGCTTAGGGGAATTCTGCATCTGATAAGAGCAACGCCTTTGTTAAGATGAACAATGGTGACGGGTTTCTGATGCAGTTGATAACATTATGCCTTCGGCTCCGTGCGGGACTTACACGAAGAGTTTTTCATGTTCCATCTTAATTCAGTGAGGAGCTCTGTAGGTTTTTGAGCAGATTCATTCTTACCCCAGCCTTAAGAATAAACCCGCACACAGCACACTGTACCAAACTTTGGAGCTACTACAGTTAACTCCAATTCAAACGTTACTTTTCAAAGCCTTTTGTGTGCTGCTCTTTATTCAAACTTCATTATCAAACATTTTGATGCCAATTTGAAAGACATTATGCTATTTGGTGAGACAGTCCCTGGCACACAGTAAGCACTCAAACATTACTGAATGAGTGATGAATATATAAACAAAATGGGTGTTCATTCAGTAAACCCTCAACATAGCTTGACTGAGTGGGACAGATTGCATGCTTGATCTTAGCCAAAAGGCCGAGAAGCGATTGGACAGGTTGTAATCCATGAGCTGGAGTCATTACGTGCTGGTGTTCCACAGAGTTCTGCTGTCGGTCAGCCTTGGTTTTGTCTCTCAATCTCCTTCCTGGGCCATAGATCCGTCTTTCACTGACACCTACAGCTATATCTTGGGACCAGATATCTTGCCAGACTTCACGTTCTTATTTCCAATTCCTCCTAGACATCTCTACTTGGGTTTCCCACAAGCATTTCAAACTCCACCTATTCAAGCTGAATTCATCACCTTCCATTCCTTTATTTCTACCCTGGTGAATGACTCCACAATATCATTTGAGACTCATCCCTGACATCCAGTGAGCCGCCAACTCCTATTGGTTACACTATGTATACATTTATCACAGCTGTCCCCTTCTCTCCATCCACCTCCACAGATTCCAACTTAAACCAGGCTCTACGAAGCTCTCTCTTAGACAACTTTAATAGTCTCTTAAAAGCGTTCCACACCTTTGTCTCCTCTTAGGCTCTAACACCCCCTAGCTCCCAGCCCCTGGAACCCACTGCTACCAAAGGAGATCTTATTTCTCTCTACTTAGAACTCTTCATTGGCACCCATCACTTCTACTAACCTAGAAGTGATATGCCCACGTAATTTATCTTCTAACCTTTTGAGAGTGAAAGTTGGCCCTGTTAATAGTTACCCTGGTACAGGAGACAAAACTGTGACCGTTCCAGGCAAACCATCACAGAAGGCCCTCCCACGTGTCTGGCCACATCTCCCTCACACTCCTCAAATTCCGATGCCTCCCCACCACTTTCAGTTTCTGGAACATGCTGCCGCTCTGTTACCTCCGTGCCTCTGTACAAACTGTCTTCCCCTCTTAAACTATCCTCCCCTCCTGGCACATTTCTATTTATCATTTGAACTTCCTTTAAACATCACCTCCCCTGTGAAGCTTTCTCTAAAACCTCTGGCTGATCTGATTACACATTCCTACATGCCACGACCATGCCTTGGACCCATTCCCATGGTGGGACCTGGGTGCCTGTCCTGCACACATAGGGCGCGTCTACCCCCTCTCCTACGGGCTCCCTTAGGAAAGTGCCTAAGTCCTGTTCATCTTTATCTCCCCAGCATCTGTGGCGAATCACAGGTCTGCACCCAGCAGGTGTTTCCCATGTCCTTTCTCAGTCATGTCTTACATTTAATAAAAGCTTTTCTGCCTTAGCTGCTATTTCAGTGTAATTAATGACAGATAAGAAAATGAGAGAGGAAGAAATGAGGAGTAGTCAGCAGCTCCTAATACCAGTCCTGTATATCGCAGATCACTGCCCCATGTAAGCAATTTCTTAAGGAGAGCTTTGGAATTCTAGAATCTGAGCTGGTGGCAGAACTCCTAAAGGAAGTCATGAAAGGAAAATAGGCATAGAGATAAGTCAGGAGCATATTAGTCATTGTTCACTAACTTCTTGAGGCTTCTGAAAATATAATGTCAAAATAAAACAAACCTGCTTGAGTATTCATGGGGTCCCAGGCAGGGGTCTTGTTACCATAATAGGAACATGGAGACAGGAACCCCACTAGCATACTTTCGTAAAGCACTCTACAGTTTGCAAAGCATTACACATTTTAACATCTGACCTTCAAAACCACAGCCTCAGATGCACCCTGAAGCTCAACTGATATTTCTCGAGCTTTGACCATCCCTCAGGGATCCCAGGCTGATGCTCGTTTGACATCCCGAGACGCTGGGCAGGCCCGACTTCATAGTGCTTTTTTTTAATATAAAGTCCTTCAGCATCCAAGATAAGAACTAGAACTCTAGGGGCGCCTGGGTGGTTCAGTCGGTCGCACATCTGACTTCAGCTCAGGTCACGATCTCACGGCTCATGAGTTCGAACCTCGAGTCTTGACAGCTCAGAGCCTGGAACCTGCTTCAGATTCTGTGTCTCCCTTTCTCTCTCTCTCTCTCTCTCTCTCTCTCTCTCTCTCTGCCCTTCCCCACTTGTGCTCTGTCTCTGTCTCTCTCAAAACTAAACAAACATTAAAAAAAAACTAAAAAAAAAAAAAAAAGATAAGAACTAGAGCTCCAAATATCCTATCTGTCAGCCTGTCATTTTATGGCCAGGGATAACCTAGAGTGGCTGACAGGAGTGAAGCCAAACCAGGGACATTCTCACACTGCCAGGCTCAGGCCGCTGCCACAGCTATAGCAGGCACATGGTGGGGCTCCATTTCCTCATGTAACACAGAGAGGCAGCTATCACGTCCTCTGCATGTGACAAGGGAGCTGTGCTCTAAAGCAGCAGCAATGTGCAAACCCAAGCTGTGCCCCAGCTTAGGAGCCAACATGACAAGGCAATGCTCCCACAGTCTAGAGAGAATAGATCCGAGGTTCTAAAATACATCCCGCACATAGATGCCACCGCTCCTGAAATGTCAACATTAAAAATCTATTTCTCATGGATAAAACATCAATTTTAGCATCTTTTAAAATATGCAGCCACACCTAAGAGGAGTAGAGTACCAAGATATTGATCACTAACACTTCAGTGTGAATTCGCCCATGAATTCACTATCTTCCTTATTGCCAACTGTTTCTAGAGAGAGGAGATCACTAGGCATCTCCTCGCGTCTTTAAGACACAGTTAAAGGCAGAGAGCAAAAAGAACTAACTTACAGGGGATGTAGGATTTACCACGGAGGAACTCGGCCAGCCTCCCAATTTTACCCAGGGTCACCTCTAAAAGGGCTACCCTTGCAATGACCTGGTAAGAACCCAGCCCTAGTAATATTTGGCATTTGTTTCTTCTTATCATTAAAACTAATAAATTAATATAATAAGAACATCCATAAGAATTCCAGTGCCAGTGTTTTAGTGTTGCCGGTGTACATTTAAAGAGGATAGAACCTTAGTATAATTTAGTCCTACAGAGGTGGCATAACTCTTAAAAAAAGAAGTCACATAATGACTACAGCACATCCAGATGTGGTCTAATGTGCATGGCCTTACTCCCATGTAACTTAGCGTAGAAAGATAGTTCAACACATGGAGAACCTCACCCACTTCCTACTCTGTCACTTCTCTCATGCCTGGGTTTGTCTATACCGTGGTTTTGGCCATGTTCCATGTGCTATGAGAATGTTCTAGCAACAGTGGTCTGTGATATCACATTCTATTTTATTTGCACTCTCAGTGGACTCATTTTTCTCACAAACCCCCTATGTACAAGATACCAAGCAAAACAAAAAGGTCTGTGAGCAGATCAAACGAATCTGGACTGCTTTTTCATGTCCAAGTATTACACATCTCTGCTAATTTCCATATTGGAGCAAAACATCTGATAAGATGCAACAACTGAGACAACAGAAAAATTAAACATTAACATTAAAACAATTCGCCCACACGAATAAGAACAGTCAGCTGAGAGGAGAGAAAACCAATTTTCAAAGGCGTCACCAATTTGCAAAATGCCAACATCAAATGGACAAACCACTAAGCCACATGCTTAAAAACGTTCACAAAGATTTTGGTAATGGTGGCGTAGTTTTTAATTGGCTAACCCTCCCACCGAAAAGAATTAAAGCCTCTATAAAATATATCTTAAAACAATTAGTTACAAACACTGGAGAGCAACCAAAAAAGGACAGAAATTGGAGGGAATCTGACACGTGAAAGAAGGGAGTTGCACTGGTCAAGATCCATTATTTATGGGCCATCTCCCAAGATTATTCCGCCGGCTGCAAAGGGTCAAATCAACAGAATTCAAACAGAAAGCTAGGGTTTCATCGGCTTGAGGAGTAAAATGACAAGATTCAGAAACAGATGAATGGAAACTGAGCAGAGAACACCTGAAAAGAAGGCCACAGAGACAAGAATCCCCAAATCTATTAACTCCTCCAATCTGTGCATGTGCATGGGAGATTCGAAAAGGTCCACAAAAAGCAAGAACTAGAAGGCTGAAAGAAAGGAGATGAGATTTCTGTTTCTCACTGTGGGACAGTGAGTCTGAAGCCCAAGTCCCATAAAGTTAAAGGGACTTAAAACACCTTGGGCTTTCTACTGAAACCCCAACTTGATTACACCTTATGAGTGAAAACTATGTCCCAGGACTATGGAATTTGTCCAAGAACTAAGGCGGAAGGGTTAAAAAAAAAAAAAATCCCACTCTCAAAAGCCTTCACAAGGCTTTTAAGGTGATAACCAGTATTTTAGCTGCCTGCTAGAAAATAAAGAACAGAAGAGAAAAACCATAAGAAAAAGCCCTTGCTAAAATTTAAGTTACTCTTGATTTAAAAGAAAAAGAAGAAAAAAACAAACCGATCAGAAAACTAGGACTTGAAAGAACTTCCTCAATTGTGATGAAAAGTATTTACAAACTGCATACACCTAACATTATACTTAGTAGGGAAAGACTAAATTCCTTCTTTCTAAAATTAGTTATGAGACAAGGAGGTCTGTCCTAGAGGCCTCCAGGCACAATAAGACATGAAACGGAAATAAAAGCCATAAGTATTAGGAAAGAAAAAGAAAACTGCCTTTATTCATAGACAACATGATTATTTACAGAGAAAATCCTAAGATATCTCCCCCCCCCCCAAAAAAAAAATACTCTAGTAGAAGTAATAATGGAATGTTTTTTAAGGTCATAGGATGCAAAGTCAAGGAACAAACAAAAAAATTCATTTCTATATACTGCTAACAATTTCAAATTAAAACTTCTAAATACCATTTATAACAGCATCAAGAGTTTAAAATACTTAGGAATACATTTTTAAAAATGTACAAGATCTATTGAAAATTATATAGAAATGTTAATACTGGTATAGATGAGAAACATTAAAAGCCATTGGTAAATGGAGAAATATACCATGTTTATGGATTTTAGATGTTCACAATTGTTCAGATGTCAGTTCTCCTCAAAGTGACCTATAGATTCAATACAACTTAATTTGAAATCCAACAGGCTTTTGTGTGGAAATTGATAAGCTGACTCTAACACTGACATCAAAATTTTAAATACTGTGGGGCACCTGGGTGGCTCAGTCAGTTAAGCATCTGACTTCGGCTCAGGTCATGATCTCATGGTTCATGAGTTCAAGCCCCATGTCGGGCTCCGTGCTGACAGCTCAGAGCCTGGAGCCTGCTTCGGATTCTGTCTCCCTTTCTCTCTCTGCCCTGCCCCTGGTCACGCTTTGTCTCTCTGTCTCAAAAATAAATAAACATTAAAAAAAAATTTTTTTTTAATTTTAAATACTGAGAACAACTAAAATAACCTTCAAACAAACAATCAAAAAAGAACACATTTGGAAGACTCACACTATTTAACCTTAAGACTTACTATAAAGCAATAGCAATAAACATGGCGTGGTCCTGGCATAAAGACAGAAAAAATAGATCAATGGAACAAAATAGAAAATCCTTAAATAGATCCACAGTGGGGACAATTGATTGGTGACAAAGGTTCCAAGGTGATCCAATGGAAAAATGAAAGTCTTCAACAAATAGTAGGTAGTATAACAACTGGATTAGAGAATGGAGAAAAGAAAGGTCAACCCTTCACACACAAATATTAAGAAGGAACAAAAACTTAAATATAACATAACACAGACCTAAACATAAAAGCTAAGCCTAAAAGCTTCTAACAGAGGGGCGCCTGGGTGGCGCAGTCGGTTAAGCGTCCGACTTCAGCTCAGGTCACGATCTCGCGGTCCGTGGGTTCGAGCCCCTCGTCAGGCTCTGGGCTGACGGCTCAGAGCCTGGAGCCTGTTTCCGATTCTGTGTCTCCCTCTCTCTCTGCCCCTCCCCCGTTCATGCTCTGTCTCTCTCTGTCCCAAAAATAAATAAACGTTAAAAAAAATAAATTAATTAAAAAAAAAATAAAAGCTTCTAAAAGAAAATGGGAGAATATTTTTGTGACACTACGACAGATTTTTTAAGGAGGATACAAAATATATAAAACTATGAAAGAAGAGATTGATAAATTGGACTTCAGAGAAAATTTTTTTAAACATTTATTTTTTGAGAGAGAGAGAAAGAGTACACACAGGGGAGAAGCAAAAGGAGAGGGAGAATCTTATTCAGGTTCCACACTAGCCCTGAGCCTGATGCAGGGCTTGATCTCGTAACTGTGAGATCTTGAGCCAAAATCAAGAGTTGGATGCATAACCAACTGAGCCACCAAGGTGTCCCTGGACTTCAGAAAAATTTAAAACTTCAGCTCAAGTGTTAAGAAGGTGAAAAGGCAAGCCACACCCTTGGAGAAACTATTCACAATACAAATTTCTCACAAAGGATGCTTATCTAGAAACACAAACAACTCGTATAAATCAATAATAAAAAGACAAACTCAGTTTCAGAAAACAAAAGACTTCATGCACTTAAGAAGAAAATGACCAATCAGCCCATGAAAAAGTATTCAACATCAGGGAAATGCAAATTAAAACCACAAGATATTATTTTATACCCACTAGAATCTCTAAAATTAAAGAGGATAAACATACCAAGTATTGGCGAGGATATGGGATAATTGGAATGTTCGATACATTGCCCGTGGGAACACAAAAATATGACCACTTTAGATAAACATTTGAGAGTTTCTTAAAAAAATTTTAATGTTTATTTATTTTTGAAAGAGAGAGAGCGCCCATGCGGGCACGTGTGCACAGGAGTGGGGGAGAGGCAGAAAGAGAGAGGGAGAACTCACACACCGCGAGATCATGACCTGAGCCCAAGTCAGATGCTTAACGGACTGAGACACTCAGGCACCCCATACATTTAAGAGTTTCTTATAAAGTCGAACATGTATCTCCTTTATTATCCAGCAATTCCATCACTGCATATCTACCCAAAAGAAATGAAAGTGTACATCAACAAAAATGTATGTATAAGAATGGGCATAACAGCATTATTCCTAATAACCAAAAATAGGGAAGACTCCAAATGTCCATCAAGAAGAGAATGGGTAAACACGTTCTACTACGTTTATATAATGGAATACTCAGCAATAGAAAGGAATAGGATGCTGACGCACACAATGACCTGAGTGGATCTCAAAGAAATTATGCTCTGCGCAAGAAATCAGACACAAAAGAGAACATACTATGTAGTTCCATTTACATAAGCTTCGAGAATAGAAAAAACTACGGTGAGAAAACAAAACAAAACATCCCATTTATTGCCCCGGGAGGCTGACTGGGAAAGGGCAGAAAGGGAACTTTCAGAGCGGTGGAAATGTTCTTTATTTTGGATTGGGGTGTTGTTTACATGGTTGTGTGCATTTGCCAAAGCTCAAATTCTTCACTTATGATCTGTGCATTTCACTATATGTAAATTTTACCTCATTTATTTTTTAAAAAATTAGGGATGGGAAGTGGAAGAGGAATAGAATCCTTTAAAGGAGAATGAGACAAAGATTATAAGAAAGGGAACATGATCCTTAAATTTTTAACACATTCAGGGGCAAACTAAAAGGTTGGCCCCAAGGCAAAAATCTGAAGCACAATTTAATAGGCATGAACGAAAAGAGGCAAGAACCAATTCGGCTAAAATGATGATGAAGAAAATAAAACTCAGTGCATATGTTAAATCACGAGATTGTCAGATTTAGCAAATGTATTGAATCTGGCAACCCAAAGCAATAGATCCTTAGAAACAAAACACCAGCCCGCCCAACATAAAACAATTTTCTAAAGCATCTTCTACAAAATGCTCTTTTTATAATTTCCATGTTAGAAATTCTTACTGAGTATGAACTAACTTATACCAGGAACAGCCAAAACTTATCCTTACCTTCAGTGAAGCTCCCTGTTAGGGTTATTACCACAAATACTTTCCCTTCTGGCTCCAGATCCACCTAGAAAGAGAAAAGAATTGTGTGTCATATTCTAATTGTAAAGTATTTTTTGAGGGCCTCAAATAATTCTTTACAAAGAGGTCTATATTGTGCAAATCACAGCCATAAATCAGACCTCAGCAGTCTTTCATTCAACAGTAGGGGAATAAGAAACCAGTGCACAAGAAACTACAAAGATAAAAAAGCAAATCTAAGAGAAACAGTTCTTTCAATAAGTTTTCCTGGTCTTGAAATTTATTCTCTTCCATTTTGGCTCCTTGTGATATTATTGAGAAGTACGCAAAAACTTGGTCACTGTTTCTGAGACATTCCTAGCTGACGTCAGGGCAACATTTTATTAACCCACATGGCGGGTGTATGAAATAGAGAAACAATGGCAACATACAAGGTAATGAACAAATGTGGCATAGTCAGTTGCAACCTTTCCTTTTAGGAAGTAAAAAGTAGGAGAATACTGACTCCATCTCTACCATTTTCTCTAAGTGTAGTTCATCTTCAGGAAGCACCAGGGAAGGCAATTCAGGAGCTTTGCATGCACTGCTCTTGCTCATTCCCGGAGCGTCAACATCCTTTAAAGCTCTTAATCTATGCTCTGAGATATCAAGACATCTGCTCTGCAAACGAGGCAGCTTGCAGTCTCCCAGCTAGGTCTCATCCTCCACACACACTCGGGTTCCCAAAGACCCTCATGCAGCATGCCTCTGGATTTGGGCAGCGCCCTCTAGATCTGCTCTGATCACACTCAGTCCAGGTAGACAGGCTCTGCCCTCTCCGTGCTGCGTGCTAACCTTGAACTCCCCAAGAACACCTCTGGGCCTTGGACTGTGAGGTTCTTCTGGCCCCCAATATGTGAATTTACAGCTGTCAAAATCTTGTCAGATTCAGCCATGGCTCCATTTCTGCCTTTCACTTTTCATCTGAGAGAGAGAGGTCCAAAGAAGCTGAGTACAGATACAGCTGGCCATTTTTGGTAGAATATTACATTTAAAGAAGCTGCAAATCGTATGGTATCGTGTCCAAACTAGGCAAGGACATGGCCTCCAGCCTGACTGCCCCAGCTGGTTCAGGTCTCTGGGCAAGGTCTTTAACCACCCCAAGCTTCGCTGTTCTCATTCAAAAGTCAGTGACATCACTATTCAGCATTTCTGGCATGGCTTCCACCAGATGAGCTCAAAGAGCCTTGACAGTGCTATTTACTGTTTTTACTGTACCCATTGGTGACAAAGACTGGTGGAAAAAATGCATTGACCTTACATATTTTTTTAATACCACGCTCCAATTCCATACTTTTTCAAAATAAAAGATGCCTGTTTTGCTCTGACTCAGAAAGTGTCACCTGTACAACAGCCTATTCTTATAAACCCCCCATTCTTCTGCACAAAATCTGCTGTCACGGTGTTACCACACATCACCCCAGTGTTCAAACCGGCTACTTACCTCATGACTACCGCTTAGTTAACAATAACCCCTTAACTATCTTAATACCACTTGTGAACCTTTATGGAACAGTTCTGAAAATAGAGCTCTCTGGAGAGATGACTAAACAGGATGTCAGTCTCTAATTGTCTCCACTCTCTGCCTTGACTTGTTTCAAGTCAAAAATATGTTATTTTTACAAGCCACTCCCTCATCTTCAATATAAAGGCCTGGCAGAAAGCACAGGCATGCACACACATTCAACTCACAATATAAACTGCTGCTGGCATAGAAGGAGCTGCTGCCAGCCTCCAGACAGACAGACAGACTGCCGGGGCCGCCTCCGAGATCCTGCGGTCCACGGCCAGCCCGTAAACTCCCTGCAACACTGCCCTGCGGGCCCACAAAGAAGGCCACTCCACCCCCACGGGCCCAGAGCTGCTCTGACAGCCGGAGGTGCCACCACACGGAATCAGGAGCCCTCACAAATAAACCGGGTTTGCTTCCTCGTTTTACTTTTGACCACTGCCACCGTCACCATGGAAAAGCCAGCCTCAAACACCAGCGTCAAGCCTAGCCCAGCTAAGACCCCTGACCTTAGAAGAGGGCTTTACAAACTACTGGTCCACCATCAGTCTGACAGGAAAACAATGGCGTGGGTTGCACACAACAGGGATTCTGCAACAGAAGATACGCGCATGTCACACAGTAAGGAAAAGTGCTATGCTGTGAAACTGCTGTTTGCGGTTTCATACGCATGTTTAAGAGTATACTGGGTTTTGGTGTAAAAATGTATCTCTCTCCAAAAGCAGAAGTGTTTCCACCATTAGTTTCCATGCATTGATACTAGTCTTTCCTCTACAGCTACGGTGGCTGTTTTCTCTCCAGGCAGAACATCCATTCCAGCCTCCAGGAACAGCACTTCCGCTTGATTTGAGAACTATCCCTCCCTTATGGTGGTCCAGATGGTACAGCTGGGATTCTACTCCTAGTTCCAGATTGGACATGTGACCCAGGCCTCGCCAGTCAAGGCACTGAATTCTTCCAGCCACGATGGCTGGCCTGGAGCTGACCCTATAACCAATCATCTGAGTAATCACTATTCCCTACCCACAGTAACTGGCTCAGGTGTGGGCACAAAATCTAACTGGATCCAATCAGGAATCCTGGATCTATAAGGAAGAGACAAGATCTCACTTCTGCTGAGCTTTAATCTAGAAGGACATAAACTTGGGAGTGTCCGGCACCCTTCCTGTCACCACATTGGGCTAAAGAGGGAAGCCAGTTACAAAGAGAAAGCCGACAGACAGAAAGAGACCAGGTCTTATTGTCATTTACATCCTTAGATCAAGCAAGGCTTGATTCTTCTGGACTTTTCAGTTATCTGAGCCTGTAAATTCCTTTTGCTTTGGCCAGTTTGAGTAGGGTGTCCTATCATCTGTACCCAAAAGATTATCCAAATTGGCAGCCAAAGAAAGTTAGTCAACTATTTAAAAACAGTTATCGCCTCCCCTCTATACCTTCAAACATCCATTTTACCCCTACAGTCTGATCCTCTGCCTCCTTTTGGCATCGAAACAGCTTCTGCAACCAATGACAAATACAAAATACAAAAAAAAAAAAAAAAAAAAAAACCACTGTCAAATACAAAGATATGTGTTTTCATGTCCATTGATTTCTGCAGCTCTGATCCTCTTGACAGCTTCCTTCTTTATGATTTCCTTGCTCCTTATTTCCAGGGCACCCACTTTCCTCATCTTCTCACTGTTCTCTTTCTCTCTCAGACTCCTTTCCAACATATCTCTCTTGTGCGCACGTGCGCGCGCGCACACACGCTTCTTTCCAGCACCTCTTTCTCTCTCTCGGGTTGCCTTTAAACCATGTTAAGCCCTCTGTTTCTTCCTCTGTGTTTCTTCCTCTGAGCCTGCTTCGGATTCTGTTTCCCTCTCTCTCTGCCCCTCCCCCATTCACATTCAGTCTCCATCAGAAATTATAAAAATTAAAAAATTAAAAAACAACTCAAAACTCATCCTTATAGGAAGACCTTCCCAGACCTTTTATTTTTTTCCCTTTGAGAGAGAGAATGTGCATTCACGTGCACGAGTGGAGGAGGGGCAGACAGAGAGGGAGGGAGAATCTTAAGCAGGCTTAATGCCCAGTGCAGAGCCTGATGCAGGGATCAATCTCACAACCATGAGATCATGACCTGAGCTGAAATCAAGAGTCAGATGCTTAACCAACTAAGCCACCCAGGTGCCCCAATTTTCCCAGACCTCTTCAAGCAGTTGGACAACTTTGCACCATTCTAGACACCATTGCTAGAACCCACATCATGCTGCAGTCATTATGCCCTGTCCCTTAGAATCTACCTTGAACATAAGAGGACTGAAACATTCGTGGAACTAATGAGTAAATAAGTTAACACAAGGTGAATATCCCAAGCTCCTTCAGTAGCTTCCTACAAGGCATGATTTTCTCCTCCTTCCACATTCAGATCAGTTTCCTCCAGATATGCTTTAATTTCTCCATATACCCTTAAAAAGAGAACATCGGCCTGTAGGTATGACTGGGTCCTTACAGAGGAGAGCAAAATAACATCAACCTTGATCTTGTCAGTGACACTGTCCATGGCTGATGCAGCTACAGACTGCATGAGCACTATGAGAAGCCCTAGTGAGCCAGGTTGAGTTTGCTATCAACTAAAACCTCTGCACCTCTTCTATGTGCCATCAGCCTCTGTTTCCCACATCCTGTGTAGTGGTTAGGCCCAAAATCCTAGGAGCTTCCTATTTTCTCCCTAGAACTACAGTTTGTTCTAGGCCCCAAGGTTTGCTACATCCCACATCCACTTGGTTCAAATAATTTTCCTTCTCAGCTTTATGGCCTCCAATGTCAGGCCATGGGTTAGCTATGTCATCATCTAAAGCACTGAGAGAATGTCCAACAGAAAAAGGCTGAAGCCAGAGTGTTAGGGAGGCTTCACATAGAAATGGATGCATTTAGCATTCTTTCTGTAACAGACATTCAGGGAGAAACAACTATACTAATACTTCTCTCCAATAGACCACTTCTGTGGGTCAGAAGGGCACTCCTGGGTGCTGTCAAAACTCAGAAAGCAATAGACTTTTCTTTTTGTTTAATTTACATCCAAGTTAGTTAGCATATAGTATAACAGTGATTTCAGGAGTAGATTCCTTAATGCCCATTTTAGCCCATCCCCCTTCCCACAAGCCCTCCAGTAACCCTCTGTTTGTTCTCCATATTTATGAGTCTCTTATGTTTTATCCCCCTCCCTATTTTTATATTTTTGCTTCCTTTCCCTTATGTTCATCTGTTTTGTATCTTAAAGTCCTCCTATGAGTGAAGTTATATGATTTGTCTTTCTCTAATTTCCCTTAGCATAAAACCCTCTAGTTCCATCCATGTAGTTGCAAACGGCAAGATTTCCTTCTTTTTGATTGCTGAGTAATACTCCATCATATATATATATATATATATATATATATATATATATATATATACACACACACACACACCACATCTTCTTTATCCATTCACCCATAACAATGGACTTTTTAAAAATGACATAATGCACAAATAGTATTAATTCAACAAATGGCGCTGTAACCAATGGATGTCTATATGCAAAATAGTGAACTTCAACTCTTACATTGTAAATTACACAAAAATTAACTCAAAATGGATCACAGACCCAAAGAAAAACCTAAAAGTTTAATACTTCAAGAAAAATACACAAGGGAAAGTTGGGAGGATCCTGGGTTAGACAAATTTTTCTAGATATGAAACCAAAAGCACAATCCATGGAAGAAAAAAATGACAAATTGGACTTCATCAAAATTAAAGTTTCTCTCTTTGAAAGACCTGCTCAAGAGTATGAAATATGAATCACAGATTAGGAGAAAATAGTTGAAAATAGTATAAAACAGATTAGGAGTAAATCCTATATCTGATAAAGTATTTGTATCCAGAATGGAGGACTTACAAAATTCACTAATAAAACGAACAATCTAACTTTTCAAAGATGGGTTTCATCACTTCATGTTTCACTGAAGAAGATATACAGATGGCAGATAGGTACATAAACAAGTTCAACATCATTACTCATTAGAGAAATGCAAATTAAAACCACAATGCAATAACAATATATACCTCTTAAGATGGCTAACATTGAAAAGTCCAACCATACTGTTTGCACAAATACAGAATAACTGGAATTCTCACACACTATTGATGTGACTGTACAATGGCACCATTACTCTGGAAACAGTTTGACATTTTCTTAAAAAGTTACACAACACACACACCTCCCATTTGATCCGGCCATTCCGCTCCAGGTATATACCCAAGATTAAAGACAGCATATGTCCATACAAAGACATGCACACAAATGCTCACAGGAGTTTTTAAAATGTGGTATAGCCATATACTGGAATAGCATTCAATAATAAAAAGAATGAACTGTTGATGCATGCAACAGCATGGAAGAATACTGAATGAAAGAAACCAAACAAAAAAAGAGTACATTCTGTCTAGAAAAGGCAAACTAATCTATAGTGACAGAAAAGTGATCAGGGGTTGCCTGGGGGCAAGGGTAAGGAAAATAGGACAAGTGATAGGGAAGGATTACCATGGGGCATGAGAGTACCAACACAATTAAATGGAAAAAGAATATTCTTTTTAACTAATGGTGCTAGGACAACTGGATATCCACATGCCAAGGAATGAAGGTGGCCTGTACCTTATACCATATGTAAACATGAACTCAACGTGGATCAGAGACCCAATGACAGAGCTAAAACTATAAAATTCTTAGAAGAAAGCATAGGAGTAAGTTTTCCTGACCTTGGGTTAGACAATGGTTTCTTAGGTAGGACATCCAAGTGCAAGATATGACATCAAGTACAAGAATATGTACAAGCGACAAAAAAAAAAAAGTGATAAGTTGGACTGCATCAAAGTTAAAAACTTTTAAGGTGGAAAACAAAGAGTCTATACCTCACCACCCAGATACCCTTTCCCAAGGGCCGCTCTCATCAACTTTCCCCTTCGAAGCCTCAGCTGGCTTCCCAGTGCCTTCAGAATAAAACTCAAGCCGCTCCACCTGGCTCTCTGGGCTACCTGGGTTCCCTTTCACTGCCTCCACATTAATTTATCCAAACCTCTTTTTCAAGCTTCCATTCTTTAAACCTGCTCATCCAGTCAGGCCTGTCTCCTCACCATGGCTTAGCCGTTCCTTTGCTCATGCTGTCATCTCTGCTTGGAAAGTCTCTCTTCACCTAGCCACTCATTCAAACCTTTACTGAATTATTCCTAGGGCTGGGATTATCTCCAGGTGTTCAGGATTTCCCAAAGTAGCTCCCTAGGGCTACAGGTGGGCTATGGAACCCAGTGTACCTGGTGAAAATGAACCAGCCATAGGAGCTGAAGGAAAGAACTTTTCCCAGGAAGATCTTGACATGAGCATTGATCCCTCTAGTCTCAAAATTCCTATCTTGAGTATTATCTGAATACTTACCTATGCCCTTGAACAATTAGATAAAATTTCATATACTTATATCTTGTCACTTGCAGTAAGTCTGTAAGCTCCACTCCAGCAGGATCTGACATTTTTATGTTCCCCAAAGGGCCTAGCAAAGTTCCTTGAACCAAATAAACACTCAACAAATATCTGTTGATTTAGTCTAATGAGTTGAATTGGAAGTTGCATTTGATCACCTCAATTTCATCACCTATAAAATGGGAATAATATCCCCACATGCTATAATAAACATGAGAGAGCACTTCACAAAATATAAAAGCACGCCAAAATGACACCAAGGCATACCAGTAGCGTGTGGAGTTCATGGGCCCACGGCCTAGGCATCCTGCTCTGTTTGCTTGATGTTCCCACTAGATCTCTAGGATCCCCTCCCTCCCCTCTACACCCCTACCCTGTGTTTGCCTTCCCTTGGCATCACTTGGCAGAAGCTGAACAAGTCACTTACATCCCGACTCTGTCTCCTTGGTCATGAAATGAGAGGACTGTCTAAAAACCTTTCTAGCTCTGATGTTGCATGATTCTAAACAGGCTTAGATAAAAGCCTACACACAGGACTCAACGGAAACACTCATTTAATTAACTGGTAATAATTTACAACCATTTCCCTTCACAAAAGGCATTAGAATTGATCATAGACAGGAACCTTCTGTCTACTTAATATTCATCTTGTCCTGGGATAAGCAGAGGGATCTAGCATATTAAAAGAAAAAAAAAAAAACAATCCTTTATTTGGGCAAAAGTAGAAGTTCACCTAGACTCTGGGCCTTGAGCCAAACATCTGTGAGATTCAGATTTTTGGCTTGGTGACTTGTTTCTATAACTTTTCTAAGTCCTGCTCTCTAGCGATAAGTAACCACCTAAAACCGTGATAAAGTATTTCACAATTCTCTTTCAGCTGAAACTATCAGGCTTAAGAATGAAAGTTCATATCTCCAACAAGGAAATGTACAGCTGTGTTCTTTAATAATACAAGTAACAGCTACTATGTCTTGAGTTTATCAATATGTAGGAGCTAAGTGTCTGACCTACATTGTTTCTCACCTTCACCACCTGCAAGTATCACCACCACCACTATACGGACGGGAAAAATGGAGGCTCAGAGAGGTAATGGAATTGACCAAGGTCACCAGCAGTGAAGGCCAAGACAAGACCCAGATTCAATGAAGATCACATACTGGTTCCATAGCAGCCTGTCTCAAGGTTGCAATGTGTGACGGCATCTGTCTATGGGTTACCGCAGGCTTACCCCTTGCCTTTTGCTCCCCTGATGCCAGCTTGCCTGTGTTTCTGGCATGGTAGATCATCACATCACCTGTCTCCTTTGGGAACTCACGCAAGACTCATGCCATCAGCACCTGAGGATGCTCCCTGTCAAATGCCAGTTTTCCTCAGTGTTCCAGGCTCGCCTCCTCACTGCCAAGGCCAGTGGTAGTGGCACCAGCCTGACGGTGTCACTAGATGGCTCCCCATGGGGGGTACGAGGCAGGAGCTGCTAAGCATAGCAAATCTGTGCTGGAGCTGGTAAAAAGCAGTGGGCAGCTCAGGACCCATTAGTCATCTGCCTGGAGGACCCGAGTCAGTGTCATGTGCTGTAGACAGACAATGCATCCCCTCGCTGTGGGAAGGCATTTATAGCAAAAGGGGGTGAATGAGGCAAATCCCACAGCCCTGCTGATTTTCTATTTTCATCTAACAATCAGACAAGTTTTAGGAGTTAAAAACACACTAAGAGGTATCACAGATTAAAATTATCAGAAAAAGGTGGCAAAAACTGAACAGAAGAGTGAGGCTTATCAAATCTGACTCAAGTTGAAAGTGAAGGAAGATACTACCTCTATTTTAGTGATTATGTCCTCATCTCGCCAAGTCTGGGCCTTCCATTAGGGTCAGAAAAGGGGATGGGCATAGAGCCCCAGGCTGTGACCACAGCTCTGGTGGCAGGACATCTGGTGGACTAGCCTTTAAGTTTTGTTTGTTTGTTTGTTTGTTTGTTTTTCATATCTATGGTTCCAAGTCAGAAGTGATTTCTGAACTCCATTGAGCAAGTGAAGACGTTTCAATACTACTAAAGAATCTGTCTCTGAAATTCACACTTAAGGCTCATGATAACTCTTCACGAGCCCAGCTAAACATACCCACAAAACCATTATAAATTTAACTGACACTCCATTACCTCTATGTTCTAGCATAAACGACGTATCTCGGGCGAAGTTAAAATCTGGTGCATTAAAATTAATTTTTCAAAGTTTCTCTGCCCATAAGGAAAAATCAAGATTGATTGATTGAAGAGTCAAGATTGGATATCTCTGAGGAGAGGTTTTGTTTTCTCTGCCAAAAGTGGGCTAAGGACAGATAGAAATGGTCTTCTGGAGAAGTGCTGTGTCTTTCTGTCAGTCTTTGACTCCACTATCTAAGGGACTGAAAATGTAAATTAAATGAAGGTCGCCTTAGGCTCTTCAAAATGTTCCACTACGGTTCCTCCCCAGTTACATCCCAGGTAGTTTAATTCTGTGCTTACCTGATGCATCCTCTGTGAATGAGGACAGAGGCTGTGAAGGCCCCTGCCCGGGCCCCACTGCAGTCCAGAGAGGCTAGCGCTCCTAATGGACCAAAAGGGGCAGGCCAAGCCCTTCTGAAGAAGCCAAACACCCACCCTGGAAACCGGCAAAGGCTTCTCTGAATAGCACCCTCCAAAACCGAGGAGGCACCTTCCTTCTCCTCCAACAGGATGTCCCCGAGGACCTCACACCAAAGCAGATCCTGAAGTGAGAGAGAGAACCATAGTAATTGTGTTCCTTCACCATACCGCATATCCCCCATATCAAAGAACACTTTAAAGGAGCACTTTCTTCATGATCTCAACCCTTCTCTTTCCTGCTCCATAGACCCTTCCAGAAAGAGAACATACTCTCCACTTGCCAGGATGAGGCACTAGATGAAATGGACAGGTGGCTGTTTGACCCTGGCTACAGGAGACAAATGCTATCCATGCCCAACCTCCTACTCAGCAGCCTTCCAGCCTCCTTCCTTTTCCACAGCCTCTGTGGCTGTCTGGTAAGAGGTGTCAGTGCCCCAAGAAGCCTCCTCCTCTGAAGGGAAGCTCCCACAAAAAAGGGAAGATAGCAGGAGATAGAGTCTAGTAAGTTTTGCCACAGATGTTAAGTTACTTTTCTAGAGTGAACAGGGATATATCAAATATTTGTAATGAAATAATTATCCCCCACTGCTCTGCCCCCATCCTAACATTTTAAACTGAAGATGTCAGATTATTTTTTTAAAAGGATATAAATACACCCAGAATTATTCTACATTGTTGACTCTCACTATCCATCATAATGGAGGAAGAAGGCAAAAGCTCTAGCAAAACCAAATCAAGGAATAAGCCAAAACTACATATTTAGCATACTTAAGCATTCAGGATGCTTTACTCGCTTATACTTAAATGGTCATTGCTCAGGCTCTAGGTCAACTGGAAAAGACTCTAAATTTCAAAGGACACCAGAAAATACCTCCAGCCCAAGTGTCTCTCCCAAATGGTTATGACACCTGTACTCCTTTTGGTCTTCCAGAAGGAAGGAGAAATGAAAGCTCTACAGAAGGGACATTTATGCCCTTCCTAGAAATTCAGATAGCTTTCCAGGTAGACCAGAAGAGGAAGTATATACTAATGCATAGAGGACCTGTTGGTGTTACAAACGGTTGAATGCAGACTCTGTCAATGAAACAGGTCAAGAACGACGCTGGAGAGGAAAGGGTATTCGATCAATCATTGCCTCATGGCACAATGGAAAGTTAGCCCTTATCCTAGGACAATGGAGAGCCACTGAGGGGGTTCAGTCAGCAATGTTACAGGATCACATCTATATGACAGGTCCCTACCTATAGAGTGTTGGGGTTATAAGGAGAAAGAAGCTGGTGGTGGGCATAAACATTCAAAGAATAGTCTGGCAGTCTTAGGGAAGGATGGCACTGACTTGAGCTAAGCCAGCAGCAGAGGGAATGGAGAGGAGGAGGCAGACAGAGGAAAGACAGGGGAGAGAGAAGCAGCCAAACCTTGTAACCGAAGTGTAATGGAAGATGAAAGAGAAGTAGCCACAGAGTCTCTAGGGCCAATGGTGGTCCCTGGTGCCATTAACGAGACAAGAACTCCAAAGGGATGAGCAGATTTGGAAGGGAGATAGAGTTTAATCATTACCCATGTCAATCGACCATCTACGGCTTAACAACTGCAGATGAAGAACGAGGAAGGCCAGAAAAATATAAAATACAGCTCAGTACAGTCTCAGCCAAAAAGGTAAGGACAACATTAAAAGCACATGCAGATCAAGAGAAGGAACAATCAAGTTATAATAAGTGGAAGGGGAGGCCACTGTGACTCAAGAGAACATCATGAGCAGAGGTAGAACAAATATCGGAATACAAACTAGACCAGTGTGCATGGAGGAGTGTCCATTCAGAGGACTAAGAGAAGGTTGGAGGCAAAACCATGGAAGCTGCTGCACTGGGAAAACTTTAACCTTATTATGCATGCGAAGAGCCATCACTAGAGGTTTCTGATTATGCAAATTAATGGAGAGTAACAAGTAAAGGGGGCATTTGGTCTATTAGACCAATGAATGGGGAATCACTATGGTCTAGAAATATGAAAAGTTTCATAAAAGTAGAATCAGCAGAAATTAAAAATAATTTGAAGTGAGTAAACAAAAGTAGTAGAAAGGCAAAGGAATATTGAATTTTGGAGCTGGGTAACCTAGGGTCTATGACCCACAGGCCAATTTCAGCCCACTGCTTATTTTTGTAAGTAAAGTTTTATCGAAACACAGCACACCTATCTTTGTTTACATATTATCTGTGTGTATTTTTGCGCTACAAAGGCAGAGGTAAGTAGTTATGACCGAGACCTTATGGCCACAAAGTAAAAAATAGTTACTGTCTGGCCCTTTACAGAAAAAGTCTGCCAACCTCTGTTGCCATCAACCAACCAAGGAACGCAGGGGGAAGGAACATGTTTTAAAAGGAAGGAAATGAGTTCAAATTTGGACACAAGGTACTCAAATAGAAACATCTAGCAAGAAGTTAGAAATAAGGACAAACTGTGAAGATAGGGATGGGGTTCTTATCTGGGAATCTTTCTCAAAAGTTGATCACTAAGAGCCACTAAATTTTTCAAGAAAGGGAGAATCAGAAAAGGAAATTCATTTAGGAGATGGAAGAAAGAAGAACCAGAGATGCAATCTGAGAGGTGAGGGGCCTCACCCAGGTGCGGTGTTGTGGCACGTGAGAGAAAACAGCTTCAAAAGGAAGAGAAGCCACACGCTGCACAGGTGGAGGAAGGTAAGAGCCCTCAGGCTTGGGAACTGGGAGGTAACAGAAGGACCAGGATACCCATCCCATCTTTAGCAGCTCTGTTGGAAAGGTCCTCCTCATGCTAAGCTAAAGTGCATCCAGATCCCTGTACCTTCCCCTGCAAGTTCAGTTCCACCTCTACAATTTACCCTGCCAAGATAGGGACAGAGAGAACAGCACAAAGGCAGGAAGGAACATGTAGTTTAGTTAAGTTGTACTATATAGTTTGAGTTTTGAAGGTAAAGCTAGAAATGCAAGGTTTGGACGCCAAGTTGAGTTTAAACTTAAGTGTAAGAAATGAGACTAGTAATAGTAAGGATAGGCTAGAAGACAAGCTAGCAGGGAGCAGACTGGACTGGGTTATAGCGGGCACAGTTAAGGGTCTATTCCAACCATACAGGTTGGCAGTGGAGGAAACAGGAGGAAAACACTGTAAGAGGAGCTCAGCGTGACTTGGAGACTAAGGGTTCAAGATGATGAAAAGCCAAAAAGGCTCCAGGATCGGAAGCTCGTAAGACAGCCTGGAAGAAGTAACAGAATCCAGAAGGTCAGTTGGGTGTGGATGACTCTAATTTATAAACATTTTGATTTTGAAAGGACAGGTTCAGGTAGAAATGTTTGGCCAAAAGATAGATGGGTCTGAAACGTAGAACAAAGGGCCAGGCAGAGTTTTAAGCGTCACCCAGGCAAAAGTACAACTGAGCCACAAGATAGTTGATCCCAAGGACAGAGGGTACAGTTGAAAGAGCAAAGGGTCAAGGGCCAACACCGTGTTTAGAGGATAGGAGAAAGCAGAACGAGCAAAAGAGAAAGAAGAGAGTGCAGAAAGACACCACCGTCACGTGAGGCACCCTGAGCAGTTCCACGTGCTTTTTTGCCATCTATCTTCACAACTGCCTTCTGAGTAAGGAGAAGCAGAGCACCATTATCCCCACCGTACTGCACAGTCACCCAGAGGGAAAAGACGTAATAAATTGGCGGCAGGTTAACCTAGGTTTGGATTTTAGGGCCTCAACTACCATTCCCACCATCCTGTGAAGAGAATCCTACAGCATTTATGTCTTTTAGAGAAGCCTGATTAATGAATATTTACCACACAAGAAGGTTTCATAAAGTTTACCTGCTCCATTCTCTTACTTCTTCCTAAAGCATCTGCTTTTAGGAACTAGTTTCCATCCACAGCTGCAACCCAACGAGGGCATCCGCCAGCTGACAGGCTGACAGCAGACCAGTTTCTAAACATCAGGTGAAATTAAAACCAGATCCGCTTTCAGATACAACTGGCTGGTAGGACTTTCAACTGGATATTAAATGAAATGGTGAGTTGGGGCCATTGATGGGCTTAGGAAGTAAGAAGAGAAACCTGAGACAGAATCCGCCCCCCCCCCCACCACTTCCCACCCCAGATCTAAATCGGAGCTACTCAAACACCTGAACCAGGACTCTCTGGGGGCTTTTCAGGGAAATGGAAAACCCATCCCACACTACTTCCTTCTTTTAAAGCAGCAAATGACAAGGCCCTGCCAGCCTTGCCTTGTCCTATAAGAAACTGCTAATATTTATTCTATTTCTTCTACCTAGCAACACTTTCAAACTCTTAAAAATGCCTTCATGGGGTGCCCTGAGTGGCTCAGTTGGTTAGGCATCTGACTCTTTTTTTTTTTTTTTAATTTTTTTTTTTAACGTTTATTTATTTTTGAGACAGAGAGAGACAGAGCATGAACGGGGGAGGGGCAGAGAGAGAGGGAGACACAGAATTGGAAACAGGCTCCAGGCTCTGAGCCATCAGCCCAGAGCCCGACGCAGGGCCCGAACCCACGGACTGCGAGATCGTGACCTGAGCTGAAGTCGGACGCCCAACCGACTGAGCCACCCAGGCGCCCCAGGCATCTGACTCTTAACTTCAGCTCAGATCATGAGCTCCTGGATCGTGAGATCCAGCCCCGCGACAGACTGCGCTGACAGCACAGAGCCTGCTTGGGATATTCTCTCTCTCTCTCTCTCTCTCTCTCTCTCTCTCTCTCTCAAAATAAGAAATCATTTTTAAAATGCCTTCATTAGGGCAGGAGGTTTTTTTAGGGCAGTAAAACTCTTCCATATGATACTATAAGGACACGAAGCATTTGTCAAAACCCTTAAAACTTCACAGCACAATGAACCTGAATGCAGTTAAAAAAAATAAAAAGCATTTGGGAGGTCAAGAGATCCCAGGATGGAATGCAGACCACAACATGAGAATCAACCGTATTAAAATGTATGAAATCACCTCACCGAAGGGAGTAGGGGAAAAGGTGCTGAGCTAAGTAACTCTGGGAGTGAAGACTCTAGGCAAAAGGAGGCACTTAACTGTAGCTAAAGTTGAGCAGTGGGAATGATCCCAGCTGACCGTTCTGACACCGCTATACGTGTGAGCAATGGATGGATGGAGGGTGGTGGGAGGGAGCTTCTCACTGTTGCATGGGAGTCTGCAGACAAGGGGAGAAAGGCCAAAATGACCCATGTGGTACTGCATTGGAGGTGGAGACATCCATATGAACTCATGTTTGCTTAATACAGCTACATATGGATATACACAGAAATACAGGTATGTGTATACATAAAAGTTAGGACACATACATCCATTTCCTTGACCTGTCAGCTGGAAGGCCCTGCACCCAATGAGCAACATGCACACGCAGCTTCCAGAACTTGGTTTCTAATTCCATTCTCTGATAAAAGGAACCAGGGCTCCTTGAAAAAATGGCTGATTCCAGGGATGCATTAAGGAATATATACAATGAGCCTGGAACACCAGGTAGTGCCAGCAAGAGTAAGAAAGCATCAAGGGGCACCTGCGTGGCCCAGTCAGCTGAGCGTCTGAATTAGGCTCAGGTCATGATCTCACCATTTGTGAGCTTGAGCCCCAAATCAGGCTCTGTGCTGACAGCTCAGAGCCTGGAGCCTTCTTTGGGTTCTGTGTGTGTGTGTGTGTGTGTGTGTGTGTGTGTGTGTGTGTGTCTGCCCCTCCCCAACTCGCACTCTGTCTCTCTCTCTCTCTCAAAAATAAACATTTAAAAATTAAAAAAAAAAAAAGAAAGCCTTAAAAAAAAAAACCCACAACGATGGAGGTATTTCACAAAAGGATAAAGGAGCCACTGAAAGAGCTCCCAAAAACCAAAACTGGAAGAGTTTGAACAAAAAAATAATGTAGAATTGTATATAACCTGAAGTATAAATATTCATAAGTCCACAGAGAACTAAATAAATGACTGAATACATACATACATACATACATACATACATACATTGGGAGAAGGGACAAGTCTCCAATGCAGAAAATTATCAAATAATGTATGTACATACTGCCCCCCTCCTGGAGGTGGGCCATAACTCATCACACCTTAAGTGTGAGCTCTGCATAGTGACTTCCTTCCAAAGAGTACAGTGCAGAAACGGAGGAAAAGGAGTAAGTTCAGGGGAGAAACCTTACAAACGTTAGCTCAGCCATGTGATCAAGGTCCACATCCACAGGATTAAATCATGTTGATAGTATTCCTGTATGTAATGTGTAGCAATGTAATTGATGTGACGTAATGAAATACGGCACTTTAATTCTGTGGTCTTCCTCTGCAAAAGCTTTCCATAAGCCCTGTCTAACCACAGAGAAACATTAGGCAAACCCAAATTGAAGGATATTCTACCTGACTTGTATTCCTCAAGCTTTTAAGCTCACCAAAAACAAAGAACGTCTAAGAAACTGACAGTCTCAAGGAGACTAAGGAATAATGACAATAAAATACAGTAAAACCTTGGTTTGTGAGCATAATTCGTTCTGGAAACATGCTTCTAATCCAAAGCACCTGTGTATCAAAATGAATTTCAAGAACCATTGGCACAGTTGTGATCATGTGACGTTTGGCATCACGTACTACTCGTTTTGCAAGACATCGCTCATTTATCAAGTTAAAATTTATTAGAACTGTTTGCTCAACTCACGGAACCCTCGCAGAAAAAGTTATGCACAATCCAAGGTTTTACTATGGAATGTAGTATCCTGGATGGAATCCTCACACAGAAAGGGCACATTGGGTAAAAACTGATGAAATCTGATTAACCTATAGAGTTTAGGAATAATACATCATTATTGGTTCATTAGCTGTGACAAATGTACCATGCTAATGTAAGATAGTAATAACAGAGGAAACTGGGTGTGGGGTGTATGGGAATTCTCTGTACTAGCTTTCCAATTTTTTTGGAAATCTGCAATTATTTTAAAATGTCTATTTAAGAAAAATGTCTTTTAAATAAAAACTGCCTGGGGCGCCTGGGTGGCTCAGTCGGTTAAGCGTCCGACTTCAGCTCAGGTCACGATCTCGCGGTCCGTGAGTTCGAGCCCCGCGTGGGGCTCTGGGCTGATGGCTCAGAGCCTGGAGCCTGCTTCCGGTTCTGTGTCTCCCTCTCTCTCTGCCCCTCCCCCGTTCATGCTCTGTCTCTCTCTGTCTCAAAAATAAATAAACGTTAAAAAAAATAAAAAAAAAAAACTGCCTCCACTGAGGGCTAAATCTAGGTAACTTTTAGAGAAATTAAAGTCTGAATTAGTAACAATATTATGGTTGATAAATTTGACTCTGTCACCAAAGGGATGAAAAGAAAGCCAGAGACAGCTGTGCTAAAGAACACCTGACCTTTTTAGACTGTGTATGTAACATTACCATATGAAGGCTGAGATGTCCCGTTCCTAACCTGCCCCATCTGGCGTGGTGTTAGCACATTGAACCTCAGCCAGCTTTCAGGCTGCGGTGTTCTGTTACCCCACACTCCTGGAGAAGGCCCACAGTGAGAACCCCAAGACTTGTTTTATTTTAGAAGAATTCCTTTCTCTACTTGCTCTTAGACAAGTTGTTAATAGGGGGTCTTCCCTTAAGCTAAAAGTAGGGAAAAAAAAGACAAAGTGAGGGAGAGAGGAACAAAGAAAAGAAAGGGGGGAGAGAGTAGAAATCAGCTACAAACGGCTTCCAACTACCATCTAACATAATGAGTATTTTTTTTTTAAGTTGAGGCTGTGTAATGCGAATGACATCATGCCCATTACACTATCTGATTTCACCAAGAGTTGTAGAAAAATCTGAACAGAAACGCCTCATCTAAAAAATGATGGACTCAGAGGAGGGGTTCAGCCCCGCTTTTCATTTTTCTGCTCAATGCCGAGGGAGTAAGAACTTCTCCAGGTCCCTGCCCCCTGAAGCCGGAGTCTCCCGCTGTACTTCCACACAAATACGGGCCCCCAGCCCAGGCCCAGTAAACAGCAGCCAATTTAACCAGCTCCTCTGGCGACGGACTCCAATGCCCACTCAAGTCTGGCAACCACTATAATTACTCTTCCTTCACTGTTCTCATTACTCCATCCTACTCTGTCCACCCAACCACCTAAGTAACTGTGTAATTTGCTTATGAGCAACTCATTAAAAAATATAATTTTCTGCATACATATTGTATCATATTATCTATGCACCGGTTGTTTTATATTAAAAAAATATGTTTTTTACTGAGAACTTTGTCATCTTATCAATTTTTTTTCTTTTTAATGCACTGCACTGGTTAGTCGCTATCAATAATCTGAGCCTTCTGGAGAAACTACTCCCAGAGCCAATGCATTAAACACTTAAAACGTAGTACTTTGGAGTTGATTTGAAAGCCAAATGCCCAAGAAAAGAACAATGACTGCAATTATATTTATCAATATATACTATATTCCACAACAGAGTCCATTTACCAGAAGTTATATAATAAAATTGCAAGATGTAAACAGGTTAAAATAAAAAAAAAAAAATGAGAATGGGGAAAATGAAATAGGAGATCAAGACCAAGGGCCAAGTTCAAATGTAAACAATTTAACTCTTATCAAAGTTGAGCTGCGAATTTGAATCTGAATTTCTAAAGCAAAGCAGAAAGGGAACCTGCCTCACAAACATGATTCACATTAACCGTAATGAAACTACACCAGTTTCTCAAGAAGAAACTTCCAAGGACCTTCCAAGGTCCTTCCAAGGACCTTAGGTCTAAAAAAAAGAAAGAAAAAAAAATGTTCCTAATGTAGTGTTTCTCGAAGTGTGGTCCCCAGACTAGCAACATCAGTATCACCAGGGAATTTCTTAGAAATGCAAAGTCTAGCCCCACCCTTAATGTAGTGAATCAGAAACTCTGGGGTGGGGCCCAGTGATCACATTAACAAGCCCTCTAGGTGACTCTGACGCAGGCTCACGCTGGAGTTTCAGAACCACTGCTTCAAGGGAGTCTTCACATAGGATACATCGGAAGTGGTTACAAACCTTGGAAATATCCCAACCATAAGTCAGTGCTGTGTTTTACACAGCAAATTCTAGTCGTGTTCGTCAGAGTAAAGCAGATTTATAAAATCCAAAACCCTATGGCCAAGTACACAGATTGGGTGACAAGAGTGGGCTAAAGTAGGTTTCCCAAGGACTGGCACATAGTAGACGGACGTACACAAGTGTTTTGAATAAATGAATGAGGAATACATGCACGCATGTATTGTTCAATACCCTTCAAACAATTCCCCATAAGTACCAATTATTATCAGCTGTGCTTGGATGCCCCCATCAACTATATCACCTTCAAAGGCTGCAAACATTTTTAATGACTTTATCTGAGAAGGAAGAAATCACCATTTATAATCAAATATCTTTCTATTTTTAATTTTTGTTTGATTGCAAAAACATTTCAACCTCCATAGCACACTCCAGCTATCAACCCATGTTAGGTCCATAGCCAGGAGGTAATTAGTACCAGCCCTAGTTCTACCGAAGGAAAATACCTACAGGAGAGCTTCGTGAGTTGCCAAAAGGCACATCAGCATTAAATCCTCTGACCTCTGGCCTAGTTATCCTTCCTTTGTTATTTCACAAACATAACATGTGTCTGCTGGGCAGTGACTCCATAAAGTCAGCCCTGCCTTTAAAGGCTTCCCTTACAAATCCTTCTGGAGGATCCGCCTCCTATCTCCATTAGGCACAAGGAACATTAGCATGAAGCCTTCTACCCAGGTAGGACACACCCCAGGATCAAAGGAAGGCAAGATCATCTTAGAAGATGGTTTCTTCCTTTTTTTTTTTTTTTTTTTTTCATAATGAAGGCTAATTCAGGGAATTCTGGTAATAGCCAGGGAAGAGCGAAGGGTGGGCTATGTCAGGAACCTATAGCAGATGCTGGATTAGAGGGTGCTGTAATGCACACACAAGGGCTCATCCAGGTTAAAGCACTTCTGCTCTGCCTGGTTGGGTCGCAGATTCGTCTGGCTCCTTCCCTAGAAAATCCCATTTCACAAGGTTCTCAGACACCTGGAGTCTCCTCCAAGGACCCCAGGTTAGGAGTGTATAGTCTATCTGGGTAACACATTCCTTGTAGTTGTTACAAGAAGGTCAAAAGCAGGACATAATTCTGCTCTGGGTGGAATTCTTTCTAGAATGATTCCAAGTCATAGAACCTCTGACAGGGTCAGAGTTAACATTCATTCATCCAATTAGTCATCCAGGAGACATTTATTGAGCACCTACTGCATGCCAGCCACCAAGCTGGGTGCTGAGAACAGGGAAATCTCAGGACAAGAGCGGTACCCAGGGACAACTTGGGCATGCCGCACCTTTTGTACGTGACCTTACCCATCGTGACCTGTGTGACAATTACATCAGGGCTGACCTCCAACACACACACACACATGCAATATTCGAGTCGCACCATCTCATGTTGGTATTCCTGGGTGCATGTCCCCTGGAGATGTTGAGTCAGACATGGACATTTAGATTGGGGTAGGGCAGACGACACCGGGAATTACTAGCTGACTCTACCCTGTCTCTGTGGTTGTAATGCATGCTTTCTTCACCTTCCTGTCTCTTTCCCCTTTTCCTGTTGTTCTTTGTCACACCTTCTGCCTTCTCTTAGCTCTACATCCCCAACCTGCCAAAGTAGGAAAGAGTGCTGCTTATGACCCCTGGGCCACCAGTTCCAGATGCAGTAAAGGGGTGGAGCAGTGGAGTATGTGAGAAAGTCGATACATTCAGGAAAAGAAGAGTTTCCCTATTCATCCAAATACTTGTTTCAGACATGTCACACTTGGTGCCTCTTAGTGCTATTATTTTAGAAGGAAAGGGGCGCCTGGGTGGCTCAGTCGGTTGAGCGTCCGACCTCGGCTCAGGTCATGATTTCATGGTCCGTGAGTTCGAGCCCTGCATCGGGCTCTGTGCTGACACCTCGGAGCCTGGAGCCTGCTTCGGATTCTGTGTCTCCCTCTCTCTGACCCTCCCCCATTTATGCTTTGTCTCTCTCTGTCTCAAAAATAAAAAAACATTAAAAAAATTAAAAAAAAAAAAAAAAAAAAAAAGAAGAAAAGACTACAGCCGAAGGAGCCACCACTCTCAACAGAGAAGAACGCTGTGGTTTAAGGCTGAAGTTCTAGGGTTCCATTTTCTTTTTTTTTTTTTTTCAACGTTTATTTATTTTTGGGACAGAGAGAGACAGAGCATGAACGGGGGAGGGGCAGAGAGAGAGGGAGACACAGAATCGGAAACAGGCTCCAGGCTCTGAGCCATCAGCCCAGAGCCCGACGTGGGGCTCGAACTCACAGACCGCGAGATCGTGACCTGGCTGAAGTAGGACGCTTAACCGACTGCGCCACCCAGGCGCCCCCTAGGGTTCCATTTTCAACCTCATTACACTGATGAGCCTTTGGCAACTGAGGCAAGTATAAAAATACACATAAACATAGAATACAGAGATGCTGAAGGATTGCTGATTGTAGAAGAAGGGTCCACAGCTGGCTGGGTACAAGCTCCCTTGCCTAATGAATACCATCCGTATTCCCAAAGCAATTAACAATCAGGTTGAAATGACCGACACCCGTGTCCTTATATTCAGGATGCCCATGAACTCTGAGGCCAGAGTCCCCAAAATGCCAGAGGTCGAGCTGGGTTCACCCGAAGTGGCCATCAGCCAACCTACAGCCTCCACTGCACTTCCTCACGGATGCCAAGTGAACTGGTGAATTACATGCTATTTTTCTCCTAACTGGGATCTGGCTCCTCTCCTGTTTTGCTTCCTTAGGAATCATTATTTTTTTTTCCCAAAGAAATGAAGAAATAAACATGGAAACCATTTTACCAAAGTAGGAATTTGTCTAGTAGTTTGTTTAAAATGTCTTCAGAGTTTTAGGAGTCTTTCCTTACTAGGAAAAAAAAAAAAAGGCCAAACTTTTGGCAATATACTAATTCTTTTCATCTTACTTGGTAAATTTCAACAACAGAAAAGACACCCTAGTAACCTAAAACTTCACATACCTTCCCGAGGTGTGTAGTTTGCACCTCCTACACACTATGGAAAAAACAGGGCTTATTTGCAAGGAGCTCTGCCCTCACAGTCTCACCTTCTGACGGTCTGGAGGCAGCACATCGTCACTACCTCTTCAGATTGGGAAATTGAGACAAAAGGTAGAGAAGTTGCAGAACAAGGCTTTAGTAATTCCCAAATTTCAGTCTTTCTTTCTTTCTTTCTTTTTTTTTTTTTTTTTTTTTTTTGAGAGACAGAGGGGCAGAGAGCAGGGGGAAGGGCAGAGAGAGACTCAAGCAGACTCCACACACAGTGTCGGGCCCCACTCAGGGCTGTGACCATGAGATTGTGACCTGAGCTGCAATCAAGAGTCAGACACTTAACTGACTGAGCCACCCAGGTGTCCCTCAGATTTCAGTCTTTCGACTTAACCCTTTTCTTCTTTCCCTTCATTTCTTCAGTCATTACACCCTTCCCTTACCGTCACAGCCAGAAATGACCTTTCTTCTGAACTCCTGTAGGAATTGCAGCCTGAACAATGCATCTATTAGTCATGTAATGCCATGCTATTTAAATCCTGCATAATTATCTAACTTTTCCTGTGTTTATGTCTTGTTTCTTTGACTGAATGTGATGTCCTTTGGGGCCAGAATTAAGTCTTAATGCGTCTTTCTGTCCTCACACCAACCCAGCACACAGTAGGACTCCAGAAAATACATGGTAATGTGATTTGTTTGGATTTTTTCAAATCTCAGAAGACACAGATGCCTGAAGCTTAAAAAAAATTAAACACAGAAATACATAAAGTTGAAAATAAAACTTCAGATAGGATTGCACAGAAGTGCATATAATTCGGCCTCAATCTATTGCCTTCCTTAGCACTGGAAAATACTCAAATTTACTTTAGAGCGTTCAGTTCTTTTTGTTAATAATTCATTCTCTTACCCAATGAAATATGTGAGTTATGTGTTCCCTCCCTCTACAGAAAGAGAAATTAACTTTTAATAGGTCATGCAGAAACACCAAACTAAATAGCAATCAATGAAATAACTTTGAAAAGTATAAATATATAAAGTAGCATCATAAATCATATCCATTGTCAAACTTTCTCCCTATTTTACTCCTTAAAGAGACATAAACTCAGCCTTTTTTCCACACCATAAATAAATGACAAGACAATCCCAACAGAAGTCTTCAGAGATACTCAGATGAGATGCCCCCTGCATCTAGGAAGGCTGCTCAAAATATTTAGGACACTCTTCTATCTTTTGTGCTCATAAACATCCAAATACAATTTTTTATTCTACACATTGTCTCGTAATTCAGGGTGAATCTTACAAATTTGTCCAAGTGGAATCAAAGTCCTTTTTTCTACCCAATTTGGCCTTCCTCCACTCAGCTGGCCTTCACCATCAGGCCACTTCTGCCACCCACTCCCACACCCACACCCTGGAACTGCTCTGTCCTGAACTCCACACCACCCTACAGCTCCCTGCCCTTCTCCCACTGCACCTGTCTTTCACACTACAGAGCCTTCCCCAAACCATGAACTGTTTCCTTCCAGCCTCTTAGGCCCCTCCTGGGCACATTTCATTCCCAACTCTTATCAACTGCTCCCTGCAACATCCTCACACCTTGCTTTTCAGCCACATCTGACTAGCAAAAATCCACCCTGGACCAATCTCACAATCTGTTGCCTCTGCTCCGGCATACAGTGCCGGGAAACATGTACACTGGGGCCCCTGTAAATTCAGTTTCTAATCTTGGCTAGGTCTCAGCACCTCTTCACTTTTCTTTCACTTTTTCTTGATCAGCTCCTCTGCCATGTCCTTCAGTGACTGGAATATTCCAAATAATCTCCATTTTTTCAAGCTCTCAATCCCATTTTACTTTGCCCGCTATCTCATCAAATGCTTATGGTGGCCTAGGGTTTGCTAGGTCTCCCCTCCCAGCTTCCATAACAACCACAGAGTCCACCTTCAGAACCATCCTTCTGAGATTTCTCTACGAAGGCCTTCTTTCACCGATCCCTCCATTTTTGTCTGATCTTCCCTGGGACTCCATCCTTCATCTGTGTTCTTGGGCATCAAACTACTCATACTGTTTTACCTACCACCTCTGTACAGATACATATCTCCAGTCACCCACCCTCCCAGAGCTTCAGACTCACATTCAGTTGGCTGGTGGACACGTGAAAAATCAATATATCACCTTAGCCCAATGTCAATTATTCCTCCTACATTCCCTAGATCCATAATGACACCAGAACTTCAGGAGACATTCTAGTCCCTTCCATCTCATCCATTTCCCCTAGCCAATTGATCAAAATCATATAGACTTCACATCTTGGGCACTTCTCAAACCTATCTTCTCTCCAGCTCTGACTTTCACTCCTTTCTTGCATGTCTGATCCTTTCATCTGGCCTACCATGAGAGCTTCCTGCCATCCAACTGCAAATCTATGGTCCACCATGCTGCCATGACAACCCATCCAAAATGCAAATCTGACCATTTACACCCCATTGTAATGGGGTTTTTCAATGGTTCCCCATCAGCTAAAGCATATAGTCTAAGCCCTCGCATAGTATATATCTGAATTTTTATGGGCTGGCCCCCAACTACACCAAACCCCTTACAGCCCTTGACTCCCACCCCGTGCTTTATACTTGATCAATACTGAAATGCCTGAACTTACAAGCATACATAGCTGTTTAACGCTTTAACATTGTAGGCTATTCCCTTAGCCTACAATCCTTTTCTTTCCGTCTTGCCCATTCATCATATAAGTCTTACTCCTCATTCAAGACTCAGTGCAGGTGACTTCTCCAGGAAGCAAGCCTGATCTTGACCTCCTTCTCACATGCAGTAAGAGCCTGTTTTAGCAACCTGTCATGGCACTCATGATTTGATACTGACATCACCTGTACTCACATCCACATCCTCCTTAACATGACATGCAACCACGAGGCTGGGGCCATACTTTATCCATCTTTGTACCCTTAGGGATTAGCCCATTATCAGATACAAAGAGGATCATCAGCATTTGCTGTGGCTTCAACAGAATACACACCTTCGGGAATAAGCAGCCCAAGCATTAAGGAAAAGGGAACTTCATTTCCTCCTGTGATGAGCACTACATAGTGTTCTAGGGAGGAACACTTGATTACTCCACCTCCTCTGTGTCAGAGTCACATGAAACCTGACTTTTACAAATCTGTAATAATGTATGTGATCAGTCAAAACTGAGCAGTCTGTCCTCAAAAACTCTCTGGAAGAGAAGTTGGATTCATTATTCTGCTTAGGCTGGACTGAAATCAGTAAACAATGATACTACTCCAAACAGCAAAAAGTGTAAATCATCAAGGGTTTTTATTGTTTTTCTAAATGAATATCCTTTGAATATTCAAGTTTCCCCATTTCCCTTGACCCTTTTGTTTTCTTTTAAATAAATACAGAAGTCTCAAGAAGCAACTTGCTATTAAAACACATCCTTTCGATCACCTTCAATTTTATTTTCAGATTAATGCCCTAAAGTAACACAGATTCTGAAACTATGTCACTGATCTCATCAAGAGTCCTTTCTCTTTATGCTTTTATAGCACTAAGTGCATATGTGTGGTAAAACTTAAATATGTGACCAGATGTAATCATGTAAGTAATCAAGGAATATAGCATGTTTAATAATTTTTAAAGGTCCTTCAGAAAATGAGTCAACTTGACTTAGTTTCTTATTCCACACATGGAAATGTCCTTCTCTTGCCTGTGGGGGTAAGCATCGCTATTCCCGTTTTATACAGGTTGTAAAACTAAGGTTCAGAAAGCTTAAAAACATGTCCAAGCGGTGACCATGGGTTTCCATCTCCACTCTGTCTACTCCAAAGCCCAAGTTCAGAACACTCAGTTGTACGGCCTCTTCTCAAAAGAGGACATCCAGGGTATAAAATAAGCCTCATTGGCATTAAAGGAGACAGAGCTGAAAGTTTTAGAAAACCCACAAAGTTCACAAATAATTGACTCTCTGGAATTCTGTTTCACTTGTTCCTGAAAGGTTTCACGTTGGTCAGGAACCCACTTCCTCTACACAAGAACAACCATTGTAATTATCATCTAGAACAAGCACTCTTAGCTTTTCATCTCTTATAAACGTTTCCATACTGTACTCCAACTTACAGACCCTCTATTCTTTTCCTCAGTAATGAAGTACCTCAAGAGGAAAAAGGCACAGAAAGGTAAAAGTAGGGGGATTCAGTCCCCTTCACCCTCAAGCTCACATCTCTCTTCTTTCTCTCAAAAAAAGAAAAAAAAAAGTTAAACCTAAGAACTTCTCCAGGCACTGTGCTGAACAGGCTAGGGAAAGACGTTGTGGGTATGAAACAAAAGAGAATTTCTTAATCCAAAAAAGATCACACCTGCTACAACCTCTGAATGGAGCTTCAAGAGCCAAGCAGATGGGAGTCACCTATGGTCTCCTGGGGTCTTTCATCATGGAATGACTCACACCACAGTTCTCTGTGAGCTGCAATCATGTGAGTGAGCTGCACAGGTCTGTCGTTCTTGTTCTTTCCGAATGAGGGTTCCTATCCCTCCAATCCCTCTACAGTACTGATATCCAAGGTGTTTGGTCTACAGTGACCCTGCTCCACAAAGAAATATTCTAGTGAGTTCCATGGTATACAAGATAGTTAGAGTTTCCTACCACGATTCCAGTTGCACTAAACCTATGCTCCTTGAATTCTTCAGGCCACTGGAAGCCAAGTGGATAAGGCAACTGGGCAGCAAAATAAAAGGAAATCTTGTCCTTTGTTTTGATTTCATTTTTAAAAGTATTTTTATATTATCCAAGGGTACAGATCTCTTATTTCTCTGTCATCCAAATACACACACACATACACACACACACACACACACGGCTTAAGACTTTCTTCAAGAAATGTAAATATTTGGGGTGCCTAGGTGGCACCCCAGTTGAGTGATCAACTTCGGCTCAGGTCATGATCTCACAGCTCTTGAGTTCGAGCCCCGCGTCAGGCTCTGTGCTGACAGCTCGGAGCCTGGAGCCTGCTTCAGACTATGTGCCTCCCTCTCTCTCTGCCCTGACCCACTCGCATTCTGTCTCTGTCTCTCGCAAAAATAAATAAACATTAAAAGAAAAAAGAAATGTAAATATTTAGTTCCAGGATACATCTTAGCCTCTGAGTTATTCTGATAATGTGAAGCAAGAAGAATAATTCAATTTACTCAACCTGTGTTCTTTCTTTTCCCTTTTGTGTTGTAGAAGAAAACACTTTCAGATAGGCAATATAACGTTATTTGGTGTCTGAATGCTGTTGTCCCTGAATATAGAGACATGCTCAAATGATAAGATGATGTAATGCTACATCCACTATATAAAATGATACAGCAATTCTATGATGTTCCCGGTAAAAATTCTTATTTCACAGCTCTGTAAAACTCCCTCTGTGGGAAAGTGGCTTTGATATTGTCCATCAAGACTCCTACATTCAAAAACAGAGTTTTCTGCAACGATAGGAATGTTCTATATCTGAGGTATCCAATATGGTAGGCACTGGCCATGTGGCTACTCAGACTTGAAATATGGCTAATGTGACTGAGGATCTGAATTTCGGTCTGCGTGTCAGGCAGCACAGTTCTAAATGGTCTAGGCTTTTTAGTGTTTGGCCATGATCTTTTTAAAATAAAAGATTAGGAAACAGGCAGTCTCTCAAATATATCAGTCTACATCTCTAAAGAAGTTCTGTCTCAAAGTATACACGTTCTCTATCTCCATACTGATGGAAAGTAGGTCCACTGTGGTGTGACACTACTCAGAAAACTTCACACCTGCAGTGTCTCCCAACAGGGAAGTGCTCATGCAAATAGAAAGTATTAACGTTACCATAGGTTTTAAAACATTAAAGTGCTCTATGAGGAAAAAAAAAAACATTAGAATTAACCCAAAAAATGTGATATATTTTCTTTCATTCTTCACAAGAATAACTTTCAGGCTCTGAGACTCCTTAGTTGATAGCCTCACTCCAGGATCTAGGGCTAGGGACTCAGAGGAAGGAATATTAGGGTGTCTACCTCAGGTGTGGCCACCCAGCTATGATGTGAACTGCTGATACCCAGCCCTGCCCCAGAACACTGTCGTCCACACAAACAGGAAACCAAGGTCATCGGGAGGTTCGCTCGTTCTTGAATTCAGTCATTCATTTAGCAAACATTTCATGAGACTACTACATGTCAAGCATCAAGCCAGGCGCAAAAAATATAAAGTTGAGTGACACATAGTTTCTGCCCTTCAGGACTTCGGTTGGAAGGAAACCACATAAATAGATCATGATCTAGCATGGAAGTATATGATGAGCACAGAGAAGACAGGACTCTATGGAAGGTTACCTAACCAATTTGGGAGGGTCAGGGAAGGCTTCTTGGAGGAGGTAACACCTGAGCTGAGTCCTCAGCATGAGGAGGAGTTAGTAAGGCAAAGGCAGGGAAGAAAACATTCCAAGCAATGTGGATAATAAAAACAAGACACAGCCTAAATGGCATGGTAGACACAGGGAACATAGCAAGACAGTGTTGCTCAAGAATAAAGTTAGAGGAAGAGGGTGGTGAGAAAAGAGGCTACAATGCCAGCAAAGGCCAGGGCAAGGCCAAGTATACCGCATTAAGGAGCTTGGTCTTTGATCTGCACAAAATGGGAGTCGCCAGAGGGCTTCAGCCTGGGGAAAGGTCCTGTTAGAGAGAGGCCATTTGGTAGCTTACAGAATTTGCAGGGATAAAAGGCAGGAGACTAGGATTTTATATTGGAAAGCAACAATATGAGCCTGCACGCAGACATTAGTAGTGAGAATCAAGACAAGAGGAAACGCCAAAATTCCCAGAAATAGCAAATAAACAGTAATTAGAAATCAGCCACACCTGGGGCGCCTGGGTGGCTCAGTCGGTTGAGTGTCCGACTTCGGCTCAGGTCATGCTCTCACAGCTCCTGAGTTCGAGCCCCGTGTTGGGCTCTGTGCTGACAGCTCAGAACCTGGAGCCTGCTTCAGATTCTGTGTCTCCCTCTCTCTGCCCTTCCCCTGCTCATGCTCTGTCTCTCTCTGTCTCAAAAATAAATAAAAACATTTTTAAAAAACAAAAAGAAAAAGAAAAAGAAAAAGAAATCATCCATACCAGGTGATTGGCTGGATCCAGGAGCTAAACAGGGTGACTCAGTGATGAGGGTAATGAAGAGACCACTACCAGTAACAGCTAGTATTTATCACACTCGTATTCTGAGCCGGGCACCATACAGACCCACTAGGGATGGCCTCAGAGGAACCTTCTGAGATAGATCCTGTTTTTATCCCCCCCTTTTTTAAAATTTTTTTTAATGTTTATTCATTTTTGAGACAGAGACAGAATGTGAGTGGGTTAGGGGCAGAGAGAGAGGGAGACACAGAATCCGAAGCAGGTTCCAGCCTCTGAGCTGTCAGCACAGAGCCTGATGCAGGGCTCTAACTCAAGAGCTGTGACATCATGACCTGAGCAGAAGTCGGACGCTCAACCAACTGAGCCACCCAGGCGCCCCATCCCCATTTTTTTTTTTAATTTTTTTTTTCAACGTTTTTTTTATTTATTTTTGGGACAGAGAGAGACGGAGCATGAACGGGGGAGGGGCAGAGAGAGAGGGAGACACAGAATCGGAAACAGGCTCCAGGCTCTGAGCCATCCGCCCAGAGCCCGACACGGGGCTCGAACTCACGGACCGCGAGATCGTGACCTGGCTAAAGTCGGACGCTTAACCGACTGCGCCACCCAGGCGCCCCTCCCCATCCCCATTTTTAAAAGGAAGACACTGAGGTTTGGGAATTAAATAACCTGTTCAAGACCAAACATCAAGGAAGGGGCAGACTTGCAATTCAAATCCAGATGTGTCTGATTCTAGAGCCCAAAACTTCACCATCATGCAATCGTCTCAAAGGACAGGAGAAAGGGGAGGTTTAGGAGGAAAAGCGGTGGGTGCAGCCCCTGTAACTTTAAGAAGCCTTTGGGATATACACACGACAACCAACAGATGGCTATACACCGCGCTGCTGTGCAAGGCAGAGACATGGGGTCCTGGACACATGGGTGGTGGCAAAGAGCCAGTGAGCAGATGAAGTCCTGAAGCCAGAGTCTGTGGGAAATACTCCCCGAACTGAACTCCGACAGCAAGGTGTGAGTACAGGAAGAGAAGCCCACAAAGGGCATACAAGACAGAGTAACAGAGGGAAAACCAGAGGCACGGACCATGCCAGAAGCCAGACTCTAGGAGAAGAGATCTGACAAGGCGCACTGAACACAACAAAGAGATCCAGAATGTTAAGGACCGCAGCACTGTCCACTGGATCTGACAAACAGATCAATCATTAGTAAGTATGACAAATACAAAAATGGGAGACACAGGACATTTCACAGCCAATGGGAGAGAAACAGTAAAGATGTGAAAGCTGAAAATTAGAGAAAGAGAAAGGCACAACAAGTGATGATACAGTAAGGTCCAGGAGGAGGCCAGAGGGGTGGGAGAAACCAGAGCAAAGCAGATGAAGTTAACTCTGACTACACACTGTTTGCAGGCATCAGGACAGGAAATTGGTGATCATTCAAGGAAGCTCAAGTTATTAATGAAGTCAGATGCAAGGTCATCTGAGTGAGGGGGTGGAGAGGTCTTCCAGACAACGGTAACTGCTTGGAATAATCATTAGAAAGGGAAAGAAATGGGCAGCACCAACCTGCCCAGCTGTGAGTGTCCCCAGCACCACTTGGTGGCCCAGGCACAGGCTTGGAGAAGGGAGTCCTGCCAGCCAAAGATGGCAGAAGCTCAGATCCACCACTGACTTGGGGGAACTGACTAGTGTTCAGATGACCCACCATTTTCTGGGAAGCCTCCTCACCACTGGTTCTCATTCTACTCTTGGGTGAGTTCTGGCCACAGTAACAAAGAACCAAGAAGTAACTCTTCTCCCCAGAAGATCTCCCAAGACAGCACTTTAAAAATTATCAAAAAATACTACAGCTACAGTTAAACTGCTTGACTCTTATTATATAAGCTTATAAACTGAGACTAAAAACAACTGACACTCAAAACATGGCAGTGGCAAAGCCAGAAACAGCCTATAAAAAGTCTTTTGGCTCTCAAATTTCACAGAAATTTGACACAGGAGAATCCCAGTTCTTCTAATGATGCTAGAATTATCATCAGCAGAGTCCAGGACTCAGTGTGAGGGGAATAGTAGGAATCACAAGCAATCTGGATTCTGTAGCAACACAAGGATAAGATGAGTCCACGTTCTCCTTGACAAAATGGCACAGCACATCTGCTTAGGAGAGTAACAATGAAGTACAAGATTCCAACACCTACCCTCCCCCAAACAACCACTGCACTAGAGCTAGCAGTCTCCAAAACAATGGAAATGTCAGGTCACCCTCCTGTTCCATGCCCTCCCCCCCCCCCCCACCACCACTTCCTCTTTCACCCTGGATGAGTTGTCATCTTTCCATGAAAGAATGCCAAGCCTTCAGTCAGTCTGACTGGCAGTTCCTGCTCTTCAGGTTCCCTGGATGCTTCAAAAGGGTGGCAATGTGTTACCAGAAAGACTACCCTTCTTGGCAGGCTGTTTTCCAGGCTTCCACCCCCGGTGAGTCACCTGCCAGTTTCTGTCATGTATAAGGAGATCTGTGATTATAGAAGACTTCATTCGAGTCTCATGGACCTGAGACTCACCAGTGACACCTTCTAAATTCAGACTGGATTATACGGGTGTTTTGGTGGAGACCTTCCAGATCTCAGGTGAACTAGAATGCGGAAGTGGCAGCAAATAAAATCATGACATAACAATAGTAACAGTCGGTCCTGAATAATAACATTCCCCAAAAACTGAATTCAAAAGCCACCCAGAAAGTAAACAATTAAGTCAAAGCAAGAGTAGTCAAAAGATTTCAACCTTGAACATGAGTCACCAAAATCTTCTCTTAAAATTATTCCGTGCATGTTTTTAGTAAACGTGCAAGAAAATAAATTTTAGTCCATTACTTACTTATTTTATAATCACCCTTAATAAAAAAGAATGCTCCTGGGGCGCCTGGGTGGCGCAGTCGGTTAAGCGTCCGACTTCAGCCAGGTCACGATCTTGCGGTCTGTGAGTTCGAGCCCCGCGTCAGGCTCTGGGCTGATGGCTCAGAGCCTGGAGCCTGTTTCCGATTCTGTGTCTCCCTCTCTCTCTGCCCCTCCCCTGTTCATGCTCTGTCTCTCTCCGTCCCAAAAATAAATAAACGTTGAAAAAAAAAATTAAAAAAAAAAAAAAAAGAATGCTCCATTTGACACAAGGGATACATTAAAGTGTACACAAGAAAATGGATATTTTAAAGTCTCCTACCAAAGCTTTATTACCACCCCTCTTCTGCATGAATCTGTATTAGACACTATTAGAAATCAAACTATCCTTTCCCTCAAGGAACAGCTTTTCAAAGAGCATAAAGACCAAAATAAGTATTGCTATCAGATAATATCAGTTAAATATCCTGAAACATATTTTTAAAAATAAGATGAAAATGGGGTGCCTGGGTGGCTCAGTCAGTTAAGCCTACGACTCTTGCTTTTGGCTCAGGTCCTGATCTCATGGGTTGTGAGTTTGAGCTCCACATTGGGCTCTGTGCTGATAGCGTGGAGCCTGCTTGGGATTCTCTGTCTCCCTCTCTCTCTGCATTCCCTGCTCATTCTTTTTCTCTCTCTCTCTCAAAAAATAAACATTTAAAAAATAAATAAAGATGAAAATAAGAAAACAAGGATGTCAAAATAAGTCCAACAGGTGAATGTTAATGGTGTGTAATGTGATGACAGATAAAGGATTTATACAGAAAAGCAATAGCTTTAGCAGAAAAGAACTTAAGATGAGTTAAGAGTACTGGAGAGTACGGGAAAATGTCAGGTTGTAAGACGTTGAATAAGATGTTGGCAGTGAGTCCTTCCTTCTCTAGCGACTTCATTGCAAAGAGGAAGAAAGCTTATTTTGTATAAAGCATTTACACATCATTGAAATTATCAATCCAATCTATTGTTCCTCTCTAATAATCTAAGAACAGGTTCTAATGTTCTTCAAAGAAGGAAACACATTCAAATATTTGTTCACTTAATCCATTTATTCAAATATTCATTTGTTAGAGATATTTGGGTACCTAGTTTATGCCAGGTATATAGTAGTAAGTATAGAGGCGCCCAGGGGGAACAAATCAAACCTGAGACCTGTCTCAGAGTTTATAGTCTAATGAGGAAGACATAAGTCAAACAAGTAGTCCCAGAATGACTGTGTACTCACAAATGTCATTATATGAGAGAGAAAAGTACAAAAAACCTAAATTGCTTTGGGGGACTCATAAAAGGCCTCTTGGTGAAGTGGAATTTAAATGGAGAATTAACTAAGTAATGGGTTGAGAGTTCTGGGACATGGACACAGCTTGTGCATAGGTCCTAAAAATTCATCTTGTATCTCCAGAGCCTCACAAATAGTAGGCGCTCAATAAACATTTATGGAACTTCAAGATCTTACAGCATTCAGAAAATCTCTCCCAGGAACACAACCCATACATACAGAAAAAAAGAAAAAAAGAAGAAGAAGAAGAATTACCGGCACAGAGAGGTGTTATCTGGAACAAAAAATAATAGCAGAACAAAAAAAAAAAATTATGTGAAGAAGTGACTGAAATATTATGCATATTATAGTTGTATGGGACAACATACAAAACTAATTATGCACTTAAGTGGGAAAAGATAATAAGTGTATTTTCTTTAGAAATATGAAAACATGTGAAAATTAAGAATAATACAGGTCCTCACATGTCAACTGATAAAATTAATCAACTAGCAACCATCCAATTTACATTCCGTATATAAAACTGCAAATTCCTTCTATTTTGAAGGAATTCTTCCAGTCAATTTTCAGACAAAGCTCATTCCCACCAACTCCATCCATGCTGGTCCCCAAAGAATTACAGTGTTAACCTTAGTAACACCTTACATTTCCATAAGGCCTTATATTTCTATAAAGTCTCTTCCCATACATTATATTTTTGCTATCATCATTGGCTTCTTCCATGTGATTTTTATTATTTTATAGGTCAGTATAATGTGCTGTATGTACAAATCAGCAAGGAAGAAGTGGCTCCTGGTTCCCCACACGGGACCCCAAGGGATTTATTGTTCACCACTGGCATTTTAAGTATCACATATTTCTTTTTAACACCCTTATCTAGGAAAGGAATCAAGTGTATGTAAAATAGACCACTTCATAAGTTTGAAAAACTAAGAAAAATCATTTAAATCTTAATGTCCTAACAAAAACACTGCTATAGATTTGTGAAGTGTGTTTCTACCTATGTTTTATGTGTATCTCTAATTTTTCTGATAATAAATTATAAATGCTCACTGGAAAAAACACAATTTAGATAATGAAAGTCCTCTATAACTCCACCCCACTTCTCCACCCGAGAAAACTATTGCTAAGGGTTTGGAACAAAATCTTCCAGATTTTTTTCCCTTTGGCTATGCAGGTCCACAATCCCTTATCTACTGTCCTATTATTCAAAAAGCTCCAAAACCCGGGGAACCTGGGTGATTCAGTTGGATAAGTGTCCACTCTAGATTTTGGCTTAGGTCCTAATCCTACAGTTCATGGGTTCGAGCCTCACGTTGGACTCTGTGCTGGCAGTGCTGAGCCTGTTTGGGATTCTCTCTTACTTTCTCTTTCTCTCTCTCTCTCTCACTCTCAAAATAAATAAATAAACTAAAAAAAAAAACAAAACAAAACTCCAAAACCCAAAACACTTTTATAACATTTGTTGTCAAAATCTGATTTGAACATACATAATGTCATTTGTAATCTTTATATATCCCACTTAGTGTGAATATTCATGTGTCGCTGCAGAAGCATTAATGTTTTTGATCACGGGGTGCCATCCAACCCCCTTAGTAGAGCCATTATTAAATAGATGACACATGGCCCTATGAAAGATTGAAAAATCCTGAATTCAGAAACACACTTTTTTTAAGTTTATTTTATTTATTTTTGAGAGAAAGAGAGAGAGAGCAAGAGGGAGAGAAAAAGTCCCAAGCAGGCTCCCTCCTCGCTCAATACAGAGCCCAACGTGGGGCTCAAACTCACGAACCATGAGACCATGACCCGAGCCGAAACCAAGAGTCAGATGCTTAACCAACTGAGTCACCCAGGCACCCCCAAGTCTACATCCCTTACTTGAACTATTGGAATCAAGTGTGTTCCTGGGGAGCGCCTGGTTAAGCGCTCAGGCTCAGTCAGTTAAGCGTCTGACTCTTGGTTTCAGCTCAGGTCATGATCTCACAGTTTGTGGGTTCAAGCCCTGCATCGGGCAGCTTGGAGCCTGGAGCCTGCTTTGGATTCTGTGTCTCCCTTTCTCTCTGCCTCTGCCCCAATTGTGCTATCTCTCAAAAATAAATAAATGTAAAAAAAAAAATTAAAAAATAAAAGATTCTCTCCCTTTCCCTCTGCCCCTCGCACACACACAAACTCTCTCACTTTGTTTTTATTATTGCCATGCTAATTTTCTTTCTTTATTTTTTACTATGAAATTTATTGTCAAATTTGTTTCCATACCACACCCAGTGCTCATCCCAACAGGTGCCCTCCTCCATGCCCATCACCCACTTTCCCCTCCCTCCCACCCCCCCACCAACCCTCAATTTATTCTCAGTTTTTAAGAGTCTCTTATGGTTTGCCTCCCTCCCTAACACACACACTCTCTGAAAAAAAAAAACAAAAACAAAAAAAACCCTACACTTGTACGAATATTACTATCATTAACACTATTTCAGAAACAGACCATATACCATAAATACTTCTCTGCAATTAGATTTTCCAACGTGATAATACATCAGACCTATCTCTGCACATCAATTCACTGTGCTCTTTAACAGCCCTCTGGACACATGTGAGGAGTAGGAGGACAGGAAGAATGAGGGGAACCCTGACTTTAAGGAAAGGGTAAATAATTCAAAAGGAGACCCACAGGAATGGTTAGGGAGGAAGTCTACAAGCAAAGAACAGGTATCACAGAATTCAGAGCCAGAAAGGCTCTTCGGGACAACAGCCTCATTTTTCTGTTAGAAAGCTAACCTGGGGTAGACAGAGGTGATGACTCCCTTACATTCCTGCTGCCATTTAGCGGGCCACCTGCCACCGGAGCCCCAGGGTCCTACTTCCGCGCTCCTGCCACACTCACTGCGGCTGCTCTGAGACTCCGTACCCCAAAAGGTGAGGGCACGATTAGCTATGAAAACTGTGGGAGCAGCTTTCTCCATGCAGACGCGCAGACTGCTCCCGGGGTTAGTGCAAGCTGCTAATACAGAAGTCTGTTCGTCCACCACCGTGAACAGTAGCCGTGCAAACTCAGCAGCTTGTGCTTTTATAGCTTTGTCGCTAAACAGAGACAGGTATGGGAAGCCATCCCCAATTACTAAGAATTCAAGCTGGATGTTCACATTTAGGTTGCTTTCTCTCAAATCAAGCCACCGTAGGCCATGAGCATGTCATTTTCTTTACTAACCTTGATTTGCCTTTTTGGGCCCCACAGAGCTAACCCCATTATCGAAGAACACTGACACTATTCCACCAGCTGGGAAACCACCAACACCGGACGAGTCTCCTCCAGAATCTCCCCACCCCTCGCTGTGCCCCCAAAACCACTTGGCTCATTCAAATGTGTCCCTCCCAACAAGCAAGAATGCTTTCGTTTACATAAAGCAAATCTAAAATGTGCATATATATCCAAATCCTGGAATTCACAATACAGAAGAGCAGAGGAAAAAAGAGTGAATCTACAGAATATCAGCAGGCCTTTTCCTCTCCTCCTCCACACAGGCCCCAACCACCATGTCTACCCCCCTCCCGGTCACGCTTACAGCAGCAAGTGGGACGGACGCAACTTGGCCAACCCTTTGCTAGAAGCACCATCTGTGAGAATAAAGTTTATAAACATATACTTCCAGAATCCTGCGGCCCTTCAAAGGAACCCCCACCTCACAAAGACTGTGGAAATAAATTACAGTAATGCAGCCTTCTCTCAAGACACCCGGGGCTACAGCCCAGTCAATCCTGTGGGGGGGAATGAAAGCTTTTCAACAGAGTATCACAAAACCTCTGCCATGTCCTGAGGACTGCTTCAATTCTATAAATTGACTGAGAAGTTAAAAACACATGTAGTGCGCTCATGTACCCTGGGGTCCTAATACACAAAGCAAAGCGGTGCTTCACCAAAGCCCACCCATTTCCAGAATCTACCCACTTCCACAGCTGTGGCTGCCTGGAACAGACTGGCTCTTACAGGGAAAGCTGGAGAATAACCTGTACAATCCCACCCCCAGACACCAGGGGACTGATCTCCGAGTATTGTAAGATGGAAGTCAGCGAGGTTATTTTGAAGTTACATGAGGGTCTAAGCTAAGAGAAGGGCTTTTACACGGTCAGCACAGTGGACACCTCGACCCCACAAAGGAGCAGTAACAATATCCCCCTCCCTTCCTCCCCAGGACACTGGGGAAAGCGTAGTCATGCAGGCTGTTGAGCTTCCCCAGTAGACACAGACACAGGGGAGAGAGGACATTCTTTAGTGTCTTGGGGAAGCAGGAGACTCTGATGAGAAGTGAGGAGAGAGACCCTACCGCACTTTCTAGTCTGTTTCAGATAGGGCTCCAAAAGGCAATGAGATGTTCTTAGTCTCTCGAGGAGTATGGAACCTGAAGATGAGGCATAAACTCTGACCAAATAAATTACTTTCTATAAAAGCCCATAGATCTAAATATCTGTCAGTTCCCTTCTCTCTGTTTTTACACTGTGTACAAAGCAGCCTGGAAAATGCATGTGCTGGTGTTTTCTGGGGCCCGGGGGCTGACGGGTGGCCTTTGGATGGGCTACAGTCTCATCCTCAGCCCTGACGGGAGAGGGAGGAGGGAGAGAGAGAACGCAAATAGGAGTGAACTCAAAAGACAACATACAAAGTGCTACACAAACGTCGGTTATCTTCCCAGCTCTGATTCCTATAGCACTTCATGCAGACCTTTTTGGGACATTTATAACAGATTATTTTGTCACCGTTCTCTGTGTAGTTACCGTATTCATATTTGTATCCCAAGCACAGTCCTGGCATAGCACAGGCACTTGCTAAAATACAGTATTTGTGACCCAGCCATGAACACAGGAACGACCATATACTTAGGCACCATCCAGAATTTCTGAAGCCACGCGCACTGTTCCCCACCCCGCACCAGAACAGTAGCAGGTTTCCGTTGGCACAGTGTGCAGGCAGCAGCTCTACGCTCCCACAGTACAGGACTGGGTCTGCGCCCAAACCTTCCTTCCCCCTTTTACTGGATGCGTGTTCCTAGAGAATTTACTTAACCTCTCAGAGCTTCCATGTCCTCATCTGTACAATGGGGACCATAATATCTACCTCAACAAGACTGCCAGGAGATCAAATAAGCTAAGAAGTATTAAAGACTGGTATATAGTCCTCCATACATGTGGAGAGGGCAGCAGGAGACAGCAGAAAGAGCACTGTATCTAGAGTCAGACCTAGGCTAGAGTCAGATAGGTCACAGGCTGTGTAAACCGCTCTGTTTCCTCAGGAATGGAGGTGATGCTCTGGCTGCCTCAAAGCATCACTGGAAGGGTCAGAGTAGGAAACAGGGAAAACACCTTAAAACCTGTAAAGGGCTAAGCAAACGAGCCGCCACTTACAAGTCTCAAGCGCAGACTTTTAAGAATATCAAGTGATACTCCCCCTCGCCCATCATGCTATCAAATTCGTGGAATGAATCCATGGAACCACACTTCCCACAGCTGCCTCTGAGTCAGTCTGTCGGCCGGACAAGCAATGCCCAGTGGTCACCTGCTGTGTGCCAGGCATGTGCTGGCGGCTGATGATGCTGACGGACTGTGGACCTTGCCTTCAAGCCTTCAAGATGCCTACAGTCTCAGGGGGATGACTCATCAATTACAAATAATCATGTGCAAAGTGCCACCAGGCAGAAGAGCCAGTTGGGATGAAAGCGTAAAATGGGGGCAGAGGTGGTAACCCTGAGCCTGGAGGACTCACAGGAAAGGCCACATTACCCAGGGTTACTGAAAATGTCATTTGGTGACTGTGACAGAGAGGAAGGAGAGGAAAAGGTCAGCCGCAGAAATTATATACTGAAGCCAGTGTGCAAACCAGCTCAGAGCACAGCTTCCTAAAATTAAGAACATAGGTAATAAAAATGCTTCCCTTTTACTGGACCCAATAAAGAACGAGAGAAGCTTCTCTCTGTCTCAACACAATCAAAATAGAAAAGTGGCTTCCTTCACCTGAGGCTCACACATCAGAAGTGGAGGCAAAGCTTTTGTTTCCCTCCATCTGCCAACAAGCCTTGTCCTACCTCCCACCTTTCCAGACAGCACATGCTTTAAATGACCCCATGTTTTCATCCACCCGGCCCTTTCCTTCTCTTCGTTCAAAACCCGCTTTCTGGCCACACGCCTCCAGATCATTCGAAAGTAGGAGGAGTCCCGGACACAGCCACAATCAGCCTTCTCTATGGCACACTGCTCTGGCTGTGACCCCCTCCCTGAGAACATCAACCGTGCGGTCTGACATTTAGGAAGACATGAAAACATCAGTACTGACCAAAATGGAAGCCTGGTTACCAAATAAACCGGTCAAAGATCTCATCAGAAAGAGGAATGGAAAGGACCCCGGGAATTCCCCTGTGGGTTTCTAAGCTCTGTCGGCACCTGGAGGAATGGGTTTGGGGAGCCCAATGGCATACACTCCCCTCCCCCCATACCCATTCATCCCCTCTCCTCATCCCACTGCCTCAGCCATGCTCATTAAAGTGTATTTAATGCCATTGCCTACAAAACCTGGGTCCTCTTCCTTTCTATTTTGGTCAAAGGTGGTTGCGTTGTCCTACACCCCAGGAAACTTCGCCGACTGAATGAAGTTAACACTGCCGGTGTAAAACAGATTTTTAATATCTAACACTTCAGATCTGCCAATGTAAATTACTAACGAGGTTCACTGCTAGTTATATTAGGCTTCTGGGGTGTAAAACAGAAGCATTACTAACCAAAATCTGATGAAAAAGGACTCAGTACCTCTGAGGGGTCTACATTAGGTTTATCACCTCCATTAGCTTCTAGTTAACATTCACCACCACTTAGGGGTAACTAAATCCAAGCCAAGAGCACAGAGCTCCAGAAAATTGAGATTCCTGAATAAACTACAGATGCTCCAGGAGGCCCAGAAACACCACTCTTTTCCTAGCAGGCAAGAGGTACTCTGGCCAGCAACCAGCGGGTATGGACACCCCGGCCAGGGAGACAGAGGATGAAGGCGGCTGCAGGAGGAGGAGAGCATGAATACACCTGCACGGACGCTTTCCATGCAGCCTTGAAGATAATCAGAAAAATACTACCAGTACAAAATTGTCATTTATACCGCAACACCCTATCCCCGTGGCTCCGCGAAAATAGTTAAATAAACAGTAGGTGCATTTTTGGGAGCACCCGCTCAGTGGGTGGAGCGTCTGACTCTTTGATTTCGACTCAGGTCATGATGTGATGGAGGCTGGGCTTGGAGCCTGTGGGTTCTCCCTCTCCCTCTGCCCCTCCCTGCCTCACGTGTGCGTATGCGCATGCGTGTGTGTGCGCGCACGCTCTCTCTCGAAAAAAAAAAAAAGGGTAGTGCATTTTTATTTTATTTTTTTTAACGTTTATTTATTTTTGGGACAGAGAGAGACAGAGCATGAACGGGGGAGGGGCAGAGAGAGAGGGAGACACAGAATTGGAAACAGGCTCCAGGCTATCAGCCAGAGCCTGACGCGGGGCTCGAACTCACGGACCTCGAGATCGTGACCTGGCTGAAGTCGGACGCTTAACCGACTGCGCCACCCAGGCGCCCCAGGGTAGGTGAATTTTTAAAAAGCAACTAAGTCAGTATTCTCTCTTTACCTTGGCAAAATCAAACCACCTTAGATTAGCAGCAGAATGACGGCCTCTCCTGAATTTTCACCAAAATCCCTTCAGTTTGAGGAATACCTATTACTGGCTTCCCTCCCCCCAGCCCACCTCTTGCCAACCAAATTCAAAGAGACTCAATAAATAAATGAATAAATAAATAAATAAATAAATAAATAAATAAATAAATAAGACAGATAAACTGAAGAACAGATTATAAAGCAAGGGGCAGCAGACAAACCCAAGTAAATATCTGCTAAAACCCCTACACCATCCCTAAACTATGCTTAAACATGACTTGTGAGAACGTTGACGTCATCCGCTAATGATGGAATGAAAGATAAACGAGAAGAACTTAAATGCTTAGGGAAAATAACTCATTTCAAAGATCATTCCTATAATGGCTGTTTGGTTGAAGTCCAGGACTGAGGGTAGACTTTAAATCAAGCTCACATTAACAGAACGGTTCACAAAACACAGGCAGAAAGATGTGCAGTGGCAGTGTTGGCTCTCACTTGCTTGGCTCATGAAAGTTTTATTCCTTTATAGACTTCTGCATCAAGGTCTTATCACACACACAATAAAATATGTGATCCCTAAAAGTGTTCATGTACCTGTTTTCCCTAGATAAGTTCCTCGAGGGCAGAGAACCTATCTTTATTTCTGCACATTCCATGTCTAACATAACCTCAGACACATAATAATTGCTTCAACAAAGTCGTGAACGTATTGGCCAATTAATCGCTACTCTAAAACTATCTTTTTTAAAATTTTTTGTTAATTTTATTTTTTTAATTTACATCCATGTTAGTTAGCATATAGCACAACAATGATTTCAGGAGTAGATTCCTTAGTGCCCCTTACCCATTGAGCCCATCCCGCCTCCCACAACCCCTCCAGCAACCCTCAGTTTGTTCTCCATATTTATGAGTCTCTTCTGTTTTGTCCCCCTCCCTGTTTTTAGATTATTTTTGTTTCCCTTCCCTTATGTTCATCTGTTTTGTCTCTTAAAATCCTCATATGAGTGAAGTCATGATATTTGTCTTTCTCTGACTAATTCCACTTAGCATAATACCCTCCAGTTCCATCCACATAGTTGTAAATGGCAAGATTTTATTCTTTTTGATTGCCGAGTAATACTCCATTGTGTGTGTGTGTGTGTGTGTGTGTGTGTGTGTGTGTGTGTGTGTGTGTGTTTATACATACCACATCTTCTTTATCCATTCACCCATCGATGGACATTTGGGCTGTTTCCATACTTTGGCTATTGTCGATAGTGCTGCTATAAACGTGGGGGTGCATGTGTCCGTTTGAAACAGCACAACCGTATCCCTTGGATAAATACCTAGTAGTGCAATTGCTGGGTCATTGGGTAGTTCTATTTTTAGTTTTTTAGGGAACCTCCATACTGTTTTCCAGAGTGGCTGCACCAGCTTGCATTCCCAATTTTAAAACTATCTTCAAAGGAGAAAAAAGGCCATTGGTGTGGGCTACAGCCTCCAACACTGGGAAATGCCTCTGGCTACCTCCTGTTACTGTTTGTAGAATCTATCCAAAACGTGATGAGTGCACTGACACACTCAACTGTGCCTTTACCTAGCAATTCACTGTTCAGTTAAGAGAACACGCAGTTAAAGAGAAAAGAAGTGTCCAGTATAGCAAGTGCAGTGTTTGAAGGGAGGTTAACCCCAGAGATCAAATTTGTGCTCTGTGATCATTTGATACTTCACTCATTAAATTGCTAAGCTGCCAATGTTAATTTGGGGAAGCGCTGTGCTATCTGAGGACCTGTCATCTGCGGTAGAATCACACACAGCAGAAGACATCCATCCTTCCTCTCTGGGGCCTTATAAACAATTAAACCCTTGCTAATTTCTCTACCACTTTATCAGAACTAAGAAATAGATACCCTTAAAAGGCAAATAGACGGGAGTTCATCTTGCAGTTTTTTTGTTTTGCCTCCTATCAATCACCTGAAGTGGGCATGATGGGGGCTGGTGGCTCTACACAGATGCTCAAACTCTAGCTCCATCACTAAGTCGAAGCAAACGTCTTACCCTCCGCTGCCTCCCAAGTAGAGAAGACATACTATCTCTAAGGTGTTCTGACAACAGACTAGGTTAACACATGTGAGCACTCAACCTGGCACCTAATTAACCCTTACTGAGTATCTACGATGATTAGGCATTACCCCATCTCCCTGCCCCGTTTATCACTTCTCTGCCCCTCTGAACACAGTAGCAGAACTCTTAGAAGGAACAAGTTGAGACTCATGGTGGAGGATCATCTGTCCTCTTCAGCATGCACAGTGCACACTGATTCCCATCACCGTCAAATTGCTGTTGGAGGCTCTGTCCGTCTACTCTCCATAAATACATGTTACAAGTTTTAGTCCACGGACGAGGAAAAGATACAAATGACATACTACTTCTGCATAGTGGTCAACGTTAACTAGACACCTCATGTAAGCTCCTCCCTTTTTACTTGAGGTCTAATACCTACACAGTCTGGGGAAATTAGGTATTAAGGAGAGACTCTTACAAAAGCCAGCTTCAAAGGGACCCCAAGTGACAGAGACTTTAGGGAGAGATGGTGCTCCACAAACGTGCTCTCTGGAAAAGGGGGTGAGAGGGGAGATTGTCTATGTGTGAGTATCTTAGGACTGGCTACCCTAAAAATAGTGGAAACAGGAAAATGATTTGTGAGGAAATATACTAGAAAAAGGAACTGAGAGAGAATGAGTACGCGGCCTAGTATAGTGACAAGGACAGAAATGAGCCCTTAGCATGTCTGAGGTCATTCTTCCAAAGCAGAACCCAAAAAACTGTCATGTAAAGCCACATAGTTGGTAAGCAATTCCAGTCTAGCCTCAATCACTCAACTGGAGGGCAGGACAGTCACGGGGATTTAAAATTTTAAAAATTTGTCCTGGATGATTTGTAAGTAAGGTTCCTTGGTTCCTAGAGCTTTAAGGAGCTAGCAAATGTGGATCTGATTAAAACAGAAGGTTACACAGACAAGCCACGGAAGGAACTTCTAGAAGTCACACACACACACACACACACACACACACACACACACACACACTCACCCAAGCAGAGATCAATAGGGTCAGGACGTTCATCAGAGCAGCCCTGGAAGTGACCACCCCACCTATCTCATTGACAGACAAACCTGTTGATTACAGACCCAGGTGCTGCCCCAAGCTGTACCTGCAGCTGTTTGACGGCCTCACAGCTGGCTCTGCAGCCCTGAAAAGAGCAGGTTTGGTCACACAGCAACCTTCTGGCACTTTCCACCAGCTCTTTTTCTTGAAATTGGGTTACAAACATTAAGCACGTCGTGCAACAAATCACCAAAGGGGGGAAAAGATGAAATCGGCCACTAAAATCCCTGCTTGAAGTGTGCTATACGCGTCACACAACAGCTTCCTTTTGTGGAAATGCCTGGCACAGAGTGGACCCTTTTGCCTGTTTTGATTTGCATCACAAAACACACCTGTACTGATGTGGCTGGGAAATGCCAGGCACCACGGCACTTGACTGTTGCCCTACTTCCCATGGGCTCAGTGAAGCTAGGTCTCTCGTATTTATTTCCTTTTCTTCTTACGCAGCCAGTGTCATGAAGCAGCCATCCTGGCAGTGGACGTGAATGACATCAGAATTCTCAAGAGCTGGGAGAATTTCAGAGATCTCTCACTTCACCAATGGCCAGAACCAAGGCTATGCCTCTTCCGTCCCAAGCCCACGAGCAAGCGGTGTCCCTCACGTGGCAAATTCAATGGTGCTCCAAAGGTATACTGACATAATTTTAGGATCATGAGAGGAGATTGCTAGAAGTAGAAGTCACCATCCAGAAGAGCCACCGTGCATAAAACACCTGTGCAGCATGAAGTTGACAAGATTCTGGGGTTAGAAGAGTTACACTTAAGAACCGTCAGATGGAATACCACTCAGTCATAAAAAAGAATGGTATTTGCAACAACATGGATGGACCTAGAGGGTACTCTACTAAGTGAAATAAGTCAGACAGAGAACGACAAATGCTGTGTGATTACACTTACATGTGGAATCTAAAAAAAAAAAACAAAACAAATGAAAAACCACTCTCAAATACAGAGAAGAAACTGGTGGTTGCCAGAAGTGGATAGGGAGGGATGAGATCAACGAAGGCGATTAAGAGGTACAAACTTCTAGTTATAAAACAAGTCACAAAGATGAAAAGTACAGCATAAGGAATATAGTTATTATAACATGTTGAGTACTAAGTAATGTACAGAATTGTGAAATCAATATACTGTACACCTGAAATTAATATAACACTGTATGTCAATTCACTTTACGAATTAAAAAAAAGAATTAAAAACAAAACAAAACAAAAAAAAAACCTCTCAGGATCCTAAGCCCAGAAGAAAGCCAAGGAGTCAGGCTCTGCTTCCACACAGAAGATGGGGACCTGGAAAACCCCTGTTCTAGACAATCCAGCTCTGTTTCCTTGACGCCAAATAGGATTCCACCCATTTCAGTCTAACAAAGCTATAGGCAAAACTCTTTTTATTTTTTAATCAACTTTTGTACTTTCACTATGTGTCACACGCTTTAGTTAAGCAATGACTATTACTCAAAATACTGCTTGATTACAAAAAGTGGCCAGGTACTACATTTAGATAAAAATACTTTTCAGTGCACATTAGATACATGTTCTGTGTTTGAAATAAAAGTCTAAGGAAACCTGTCTGTCTTCCCTGTATTGCCTAGTTCTTATTTTATCACAGCTCCAGAACGAATGAAAATCCCACCAATAAAATTTAAGACCCTCTTTTCCTTATAGGGTAGTCTTTTCATAGTTTTCTAAGAGAAGTTGACCAGTCTTAACACAGAAGTCTTCTCTATCCCACCTAGTGTCTTCTTTTTCAATGAGCTGGTCACTATTTCTCTAAAGGGCCATTCTATTGGAAGATCTCTCCCTCAGGCTATAATCATTGGAGATTCATTAATTTCCTAATTGAAGTTAATGTTAAACCTTTCTCCAGATAATACACTAACCTCTGAGCCATTCCTTTCACTTATCAATCCAAATAACCAGACTACTGTGGGGACTGCTCCACTGTAAACACCAACCAGGCAATAAACACAAAGCACAGTTAACAGTGGGCTGTTCCAGGCCACTCAGAAAAAAAGTAAAGGCAGAAAAAAAAAGCAGGCACTCAGAAACAAAGTAAAGGCAAGAAGCCTGTGCAAGAGGAACCACAGATTCATTTGGAACAGTATCTGCTGATCCACGGAGAAGCTACTGCCTCAGTCAGAGGTAAAGCTTCTCTGTCTTGAAGCGATGCTACCCAGTTCCTGGACCTTCACAAGCAGCTTCTACAGGGCATTGTTTAAGGTCAGCTGGTAGAGAAATTCTAAGTGACTTTTCTGAATGCTAGTCTTCAACAGATCATTTAAGACATCTAACGATCAGTTCTTAGGTGGTAATCGGTAAACCTGGCTTTAAGACTTCACACTGGACCAGAACACACTGGAAAATGTGCAGTGAGAGATGGAAAGATCTGTTGCATTTTCAACGAGGGCTAAGACACCTCCACCCTGTGGGTTCTGCCATGCAGCCACAACAATGACAGTGGCGAAGGGCAGAGTTCCTGTGGAAACACTTACAGTGCAATTCTTCTGGTGGAAACAGGCCTCTGAAAAAACAAAGGTTTTGCACCAACAGTGCATCGTGATGGAGTCCAGCGGAATGGTGGGTCTGGGGCGGAACATTCAGAGCCGAAGCCAAGAATAAATATTAACATCGCATACGTGAAGCTGAAACTCTCTCGCTAATTAAAGCACAAAACCTGCAGATATGACATATCCTGGTATCTTCAGATCTTCAAGCAGCAGCTCATTGACTAACTCATAATCAAGGGCATCTCTCCAAGGCTCTTCTGCAGCTAGGAAAGGACAAACCACAATAAGCTACGTTTATGTGAGTTAGGTTGATCATATTATATGCTAATAAATGAGTTGGCTCCACCTTCAGCAACCTTCTGCTTGAATTTAATTACTGGGTTAGCCTTTAAAAGGGCACGCCCTCCACCTGCAAATGAGTTTGGCACTCGTGTTCAGAAGACAGCTGGACATCTAGACCACACTCTGCCCCTCCCATGAGATAGCCCAGTTCTACTACAGGGGCAAGCCACCAAGCTTACGACCACAGGGCCACCCCCAGACGAGTCTCAACTTCACACTGACTTTTACCACCTCCGGTGTAAAGAGGAGAACCTTTTCTCACCCCTCACCCCAAGGCATCCAATTCAACCATTTATTCAGCACCTATCAGGGGACACGCACTGAGAATAAATGAGAACAGACCAAGACAATCCCCCCTACCGTCATGAACTGTGTTCCTGTCAATAGAATGAACCAGGAACAATTTGCTTTTAAAAAGCACTTAAGGGGCGCCTGGGTGGCGCAGTCGGTTAAGCGTCCGACTTCAGCCAGGTCACGATCTCGCGGTCCGTGAGTTCGAGCTCCGCGTCGGGCTCTGGGCTGATAGCTCAGAGCCTGGAGCCTGTTTCCGATTCTGTGTCTCCCTCTCTCTCTGCCCCTCCCCCGTTCATGCTCTGTCTCTCTCTGTCTCAAAAATAAATAAACGTTGAAAAAAAAAATTTAAAAAAAAAAAGCACTTAAGTCGGGGCGCCTGGGTGGCTCAGTCAGTTGGGCGTCCGACTTCGGCTCAGGTCACGATCTCGCAGTCCGTGAGTTCGAGCCCCGCGTGGGGCTCTGGGCGGATGGCTCAGAGCCTGGAGCCTGCTTCCGATTCTGTATCTCCCTCTCTCTCTGCCCCTCCCCCGTTCATGCTCTGTCTCTCTCTGTTTCAAAAATAAATAAAACGTTAAAAAAAAATTAAAAAAAAATAAAAAGCACTTAAGTATTGTTAGCCCCCCTCAGTCAGTTAAGCATTCGACTCTTGATTTCAGCTCATGATCTCGCAGTTTGAGTTTGAGCCCTGGGTCAGACTCCGCACTGACAGCACTGAGCCTACTTGGGGATCTCTCTCTCCTCTCTCTACCCTTCCCCCACACTCTCACACACTCTCTCTCAAAATAAATAAATATTTAAAAATATTAAAAAAAAAAAAGTATTGTCGCTCTGTGTAAAATGACCCATACAGATAAAAATTCCATGGGAAAAATACCAATTTCCAAGGGGGAAATGGAGAAAGGTATTTGTACCACCTCAAACCTAGTTAATACTGACTTACCCTGAACACTGAACTCAAATATCACCTCCTCCAGAAAGTCCTTTCTCAATGCCCAGGTTTGCAATCCCTAACATTCATTTTTATTACCGCAGACATCTCTATTCCTAAACTCAGCTACTCTCCGATGGAACAGTGGGCTTGTGCTGTCTTCCCCACCACCAAGGGGAGCAACTTGAACTTTGCCCATCCAGCACCTAACACAGTCTCTGTCCATAGCAGGTGCTCAGTGAAGGCTGTCGGCTGACACATGGAAGCGTCCTGGCATGTGTATATGCATGCTCAGGCCTGTCAGTGGGTGTGTTTGTAGTTACAAGGAGAGTGACATATTTTTTCTGTGTAACCTCCTTCATCCTCTTATCTTTTCTAGTGTTGTTATATAACAAGCCTTCGGTGCAAGGTACAAAGGAATACCTGCCCTCCTCACCCAATATGCACTGGAAATGAAGTGAATTAAATAAGAGGAGAAGAAAACCTAACTCGCTTGTTTGTATGTACATCCTGAACTGGACACAAGAGGTGGGAGACAGAACGGGGGAGGTAGGCAAGGCCAGACTCCTGGGAATCTTCCCAGGAAGCCTGAACTTTATGGGCAATGGGAAGCCTTTAAAAGATTTCCAGCAGGACACAGGTTAGGCTTGAGCTGTGGACAGCTCATCCAAGCAGCTCTGTGGAAGGTGGACTTGAGGGAACAAGATTTGACTCATGGAGATTACTTCCAATGCTATTGCAATAACCCACCTATAGGACAAGGGCCTAACAGGTGTGGTACTGATGGAAAAGAAGAAATTGATTCAACAAGTATTTAGTGAGCCGGTTCAGCAGAACTTGGCAATTGATAGAAATGGCAAAATGGGTAAGAGAGAGAAAATTCCACAATGATGCCTAGAGGACTGAACAATGCTGAGACTAGTTCCAAGTAAATGGACAGAGGAGCAGGTTAAGGGGAAAGATGGAATATTTAATTGTGGGCAGTGTTGACCTGGAGATGCCTCATGGATGTCCAAATAGGTCTTCCCAGCAAGTATACTAGATGTGAGACCTTGGACTTGTTCTGGCACCTCCCTAAGCCACAGTTTCCTCAGGTAGAACATGCAGCTACCTGGTACCTGTCCATGCCTCATGGGATGTCGTGAGGATTGATGGAGACAGAGCATAAAGCCCTTTGCCCTGAGCTGCCCCGGTCCTAGAAGCAGAAGCGGAAAGTGGGCTCAGGGACAAAAATGGGAGACAAAGCATCGCAAGTCCTTGGCATATGCACAATATGGTTAAGATTGTGAAAGCAGAGATCATTTGAAGTGAAGAAGACAGCGATAAGGACAAAACCCCAGGAAATGCCAATATTTAAAAGAACCTCAAGGAGAAAGTAGCAGCCAACAAGACAAATAAGAAGTGACATGATGGCATAGTCATTCCCGGGCTTTGCCCGAATGGTATCTACGCAAACTGAGAAGAGATGAGGGGAGACACTGAGCCCCACCTCGACAGGGAAGTAAGCAAGGCCAAGGGAGGGCTGTGCAGCTCGTTCTGTTGGAGCTGGGAAGGCTGAGTGTTTAGGGAGATTTGGGCCCCCTTCTAAAAGGGAAGGTGTCAGAGGAAGGGAGAGGATGAAGGTATGGGACAGGGAACACCTGACCCAGGAAAGACATGGAGAAGACCCCAACAAGGCAGTTGGAGGCATGGGCCCCAACAGCAAGCTCACCTCACCCCAAGTCTGCCTGCAAGGGAAAGCAGGGCCAGAGGGGACATGTCACAGGTGGGAGTGGAAGTTCACTCCATCAGCTTCAGTTTTCTCGGGACATGGGTGTACTTGCCTACAGAGAATGATCTGGGTGCTGGGACACAAACAGGCTCTCCCTGGTTATAACTGACTAACCTGAGCTCTTCCAAATAATGGGCCAAGGAGGAGACAAGGAAGAAAGCAAGAGCCCGGCTAAGAGGAAGAGGGGGAGCTTGAAGAGAGTGACACTAAATAAATAAAGTGACACTTTATTATTCATTCTGCCAATTCTCTCCATGGGTTTCTTCCTTGTCATGTGAACTTTGCTGAAGCCGGACTGTCACTGAGTAACTGGACTTCAAAGTTTTAATGGAAACGATAGTAATGGAAAACCTCGATCAATATCTTGACATGAACAATTTCAGAATCATGATTTTTCCTGTTTTAAAACAGAATCCTACATGCACAAGTTCAACAGGACCAAGTTACAGCAGGAGTCAGCAACGAGCTGTGAGAAATTCATTTCAGAGAGGAAAACGCACACTGTAGAGTCATAATGAAGCAACTTCAGGGGTCCCTTATTTACTTTGCCAGAACAGGATATTTGAAGGCAAAAAAGAAGCTTAAAAGGCAACTATCACTTCAGGGTCACAGTTAAACCATGTCCTAGTTTATGTCCCTTGTTGGTGTCCTGTTCTCACCAAGGGCGGACGGGCGGTCATGAATATATTCCTGACATATGTGTACTGGAAGACAGTCTAAGCCTTCCGGTTCTTCCTATTTTGAAAACCATCTCTTATCACCTCAACAAAAGTTAACATTTTCTTTGGGGAACCTGGGATTCAGCTATTCTTTCACACACCTTTTACATTTATTTAAATAACAAAGAGAATAAAAATCATGCTGGCACATTCCTTCTCTCTTAACTACTCCTGAGGCTGCTCTTAAACTCTCTGTCTCTGTCTCTCTCTCTGTCTCTGTCTCTGTCTCCGTCTCTCTCTCTCTCTCTCTCTCTCTCTCTCTCTCTCTCACACACACACACACACACACACACACACACACACACACAAAGTTTTAATGTCTCTATCTGAAATACGAATTTTTTAAAGACAAAATCTTTTAGCAAAAATGAATGACAATGTTTGAAGCCTGAATCAGACTCCAGACATGAAAACGATGAGGAATTTCTTCATTCTACAAATGTTTCCTGAATCCCTATCACACTCAGGGCACTTGGCCAGGGACTGGGGGTAGGCTGAGGGTCTCTGAGGGAGGCCCTCACACAGAGAGTGGTACCACTGGGCAGAAAGTAGCAGGTCAGCTTGAAGCGAGGGCAGACACCCACAAACACATTCTCATTCACCCCCAGACAGTTGCAACAGCAGCACCCCAGCAAATCAATACAACCACAACTTGAGTACAGGATGTGCATGATAAGATAGTGAGGAGGCCCAGCACGGAGACTCAGAAACAATATATTCTCTGCACAGCCAAAGAGGCAACTAAGGCTTCTGAATACCCAAAACCAAGGCTGTGCTAACATCTGTGCAAACACTGTTGGGCCTTACTATGGAGCAAATGAAACTTCTGTTCTGAAAATTAAATATGCATACATCAGAAACCTCAAACTTAAAATCGACTGTGAAGGAGCTAGAACCCAATACAAGTAGCCAGTCAACAACTAAAACTGTACCAAATCACCTTGAAAATGAGTCAATGCAGGGGAAGGGGACTTCATGTTTTTCTGCAAACCAAAATTGTTGGTACCCTTGATTTCATCCATAAATCGCAAGTTGAAATGATGCATTTTTAGGGGTGCCTGGGTGGCTCAGTCGGTTGGGCGTCCAACTTTGGCTCAGGTCATGATCTCACAGTCCGTGGGTTTGAGCCCTGCATCGGGATCTGTACTGACAGCTCAGAGCCTGGAACCTGCTTCGGATTCCGTGTCTCCCCCTCTCTCTACTCCTCCCCTGCTCATGCTCTGTCTCTCTCTGTCTCAAAAACAAATAAGAACATTAAAAAAAATTTTTTTAAGTATAGTTTTCCTCCCTGAAAGCATGAAAGAAAAATTTACATCCAATGATGAGCATTATATGTTCCAACTTAAATCAAGGAAACATCTTTCAATGCCAACTGAAAGAGGCTATTTATCATCATTTCCCTTAACTGCAGTTATAAAAATGCTCACTTCAGCTTTTGAAAGGGCTCCTTCAATCCTTTGCAACCAAATATTACAACTTTACTTCCTTCTGATGTATTATTCACACTAACTCAGACTCTTCTATCTGTCCAACATCAAATGAGCAAGCCAGCAGACTCAAGTTCAAGGCTTTGCATAAACTAACTTTGGCCAATATGGTAGCTATAGCATTTCCAGTTTCATTTCCCCAGATTCCCTGCTACATCTTTCAGAGTGGGCCTATGTACAGAATTTACCCCAAATCCCTAGGATTCCAGGGCAAAGAAGCCATCTCCTCTTCCATCAGTGAACATCTTATTGATTTACCCTTCAGAATCTTAAATAAAAAGCAAAAAGAGTAAGAAGGCTAGACTCAAAAATCCCTTCTAAAATTCTCAAAACTCCAAATTCTAAATCCCCTAAAACTAAAAACTCTAAACATCTACGTAAATAAACGTCTTCTTGTTTTCGGAGTTGATTTCAGAAAAAGCTGGGCCTGCGACTTCATTATTTAAGCACTGGCAGGTATGGTGGGGGTGGTTATGGTGACAGTGATAATTTTCTGCAGTGCTACGTGTCACACGCTGTGCTTGATGGTTTACGTAAGTCCTCACTGTATTCTCACATACGCCTGGGAGGTAGGTGCTATCTTAGGGTGAGAAAGCTGGAGCTCGCAGAGGTTGAATGGCCTCTGCTAATGAGAGGCAGAACTAATAGTTGAACCCCAATCTGGCTGACACCCAACCATCACACTATGATGCATTGATAATTATGGTAGTTGTCCAATAAATATTCCTCAAAGCCTGTACTTTGTAGTATTACTCTGTAATTGTAGATCCTGTATCCTAATTTATGTGGCTTAGGCAAAGGCTAATGTATCTTTTTACATGAAACACAGACCAAACGGATATTGAAGGGAAGGTCAGAGATACTCTGGAGATCAAGGAGATGCCAAAATAGGCATTATCCAAAATTACTCAAGTAGGCAAAACTATCCAGAGCTAATTCACAAAATTATAGTCAATAAAGCAAATAAGCTTTCAGTGGTCAGAATCAACTGTATCTAGTTATTCATAATTTTTGAGGTTTTATTTCATGATTACTGGCACCTTATTTATTAATTCTCATCCATAAGTCTACAGTTTTGTAAAAAGAAAAGAAAAGAGAAACACTTTGGGGCCTTAACAGTTATATGACCACAGTGTAATAATTATCCTATCCCTCTAAGAATTAAAACTTTCCATTAATATGTATGAGTCTACAGAAAATAAATAGATCATTCAGAAATACAAAAATGTGAAATTAAATTCAGAATCTTTGCTTTCTTTCTCCTTTAGAAAATATGGGGCTAGGGGCACCTGGGTGGCTCAGTCAGGTAAGCATCTGACTCTTGATTTCAGCTCAGGTCATGATCTCATGGATCATGGGATTGAGCCCTCCTGGTCGGGCTTCACACTGATGGCTCAGAAGCTGCTTGGGATTCTCTCTCCCTCTCTCTCTCTCTACCCCCCTCCCCCCACCCCCACCACTGCAACTTATGTGGTCTCTTTCTCTCTCTCTCTCACAATAAACAAATTAACTAAGAAAGAAAGAAAGAAAGAAAGAAAGAAAGAAAGAAAGAAAGAAAGAAAGAAAGAAAGAAAGAAAGAAAGAAAATATGGTGCTGAAGGAAATAGAGTTAAGCAAACACTTCTGTGTCACTTTAGGGGCACCCTACCCTATCCCCTATCCCCGGGAAACTTTTAAATAACCACCCCATTGTCTCAAATGCAACCATCGGAATGTCTTTCCTTGGCCATTATGATTATGTTCAGAGGCTCTTGTTAAAATATTAATATCCTTTGGAGAGTAAAAGTAACCCAAGCTATCAAAAGAAAAAAGTAATCAAAGCTATATTTCTTAAGGGTCTACTTGGTGCTGGGCACTTTTAATTTATTACATCTAATCTTCACATTAATCCTATAAGGTAGCTAACATTAGCACCATTTTCCAGAGGAGAAAACTGTCAGAGATTAAGGACCTGCTCACTGTAGCAGAACTGGGGGAATACACCGAACTTGAACTTGGTAATACCAAGTCTACCCTCTTTCCATTACCTCCTTTTTGTTTCTCCACATGTCAAACCTATTCCTACCTTTGGACCTCTGCCTTAGCTGATCCCTCTGCTGGCTGGGTGCTTATCACTCAGGTCTCGGCAAAAACGTCACCCTCACCCTGTGAGTCTTTCTCTGTCCATTCTAGGTAAAGCAGTCATCCTGTCACACTCCATCACATCACCCTGTTTTAGTTCTCCAGGGAGCACCTAACAACCATTTGTTATTTTCATAATGACCTGTTTGCCTGTTTATTATCTACCTCTCCATGCTAGGACGGAAGCTCTGTGGGAGCCAAGACGCCGGGTGTTGTGCTCTCTGCCCTATCTCCTAGATGGAGCTGGGTACATAGCAGGCGCTCAGTAAAGATCTATGAATGGTTAAATGGCTTTTCTGCTGCCCCCACCACACACTGCGGTGATGCCAGGGAAGAATCTTGGATTCAAGTCCTCAGACCTAGATTCTAACTTCACTTCTAACCAGCTAGGGGGCTGCAATCTAGATAACCTTCACTCAGCTCAATTTCTACCATCATCAGGTCCCTTCCCAACATGTCAGTGAGGTGAGCTGAAACTCAAAGAAAATCTTATTGGGTCAGAGGGACTCAGACCATATGAGACCAGGGGTCACAAGACCAGAGCAGCAGACCAACATCACTGATTTCATCGTTTTGTCTTGGACCAACACAGCGATTCACCATAATGGTCATCACAGCTCAAAAAGAAGGCAGATGTTTTAAGTATACAGATATATCCTAGCTCTTTTCATAGGGGAAAAGTTGGTATTAACAAAAGATACAAGCAAAGTCACTCAAACTGTCCTAGTTTTTTTTTTTTTTTTTAACTTTTCATCCACGGCAAACCTCAAAGAAACCCCTTCAAAAATAGAGGCTTTTGAAAATACCTAAATAACACAACCAAATAAGTCTTAAAATGGGTCATCATCTAGTATATTTTACCAGGAGCCAAAAGTAAGTGAGAATACATTTTTAAGCACATAGCTTTCTCTAAAATGTATAGCTCTTCTTTTCAACTAGTTAATTGTCTGCTATAATCAGTTCAAGTGAAAAATGTCCTCAAATATAGGGGAAAAGTTTAGAACCATGCCCTGGGAATTAGAAATTAATAAAAGCCTTATTTTTTATATCTTCCAATGGGGGGTTCTAAATTTGAAACCCCATCAGGCTTTGGGGACCAGTAATCTGGTGACACTGATCCCAGCACATTGTCAATATGCACATATATGCATTCTTCTAGAAACAGGATCCATAGCTTTCATCATCACTAAAAGGGTCAAGGACTCAAAACCAGTTTCAGAAGCACTGCTTCTGCTGAGAATTTGTTCTCAACTCTTCCATACTATGATAGAACAACAGCAAAATATAATAAAGCATTTAAGAGATCCACACCTGACAAATTAATAAATATATTCTGTTTGAGGAATTATGCTAATATATTTATGACCTTTGTGCACTCTTCCAAAAATAATTTCAGAGCTTAGAACAAATCTGAGTATCAGCAGCACGGTCTCCAGAAGAAATTTCAGAAGGAAGCAAAACTTTCATTGTCCAATGGAACCATATCTAGAACCACATAACTCTGATGCTGGAAGAGGCCACAAGAAGGGGGCCCATGACATCACAGACAAGGATACCAAAGCCTCATGTGAGGACAAGGTACAACATCATATTTAAGTGCTATTAGAGGGAGATAGAAACAGTGCTATGCAAGTACAAGGGATAAATATGACTTACAAATGAAAATACAGCTTTGGGGTTTGGGTTTAAGCATTTATAGAACAGGGGCTGAGTCTAGAACATGCTCACACTGGCCCCCTATGATTTATTTTATTAATATAATGATGGGCTCTTGTCCATCCTCTGACAAATTTTTTAAATTTTGTTACTTATTTTGAGAAAAAGTGCTCATTAGTGGGGAAGGGGCAGAGAGAGAGGGTCCATAGCAGGCTCCATGTTCAGCGCAGAGACTGATACTGGGCAGACCCCATGAACCGCGAGATCATGACCCAAAACCAAGAGTCAGAAGCTTAAGTAACTGATCCACCCAAGTGCCCGTATCCTCTGGCAAATTTCTTAATTTTCTCTTTCTTTCTTTCTTTCTTTCTTTCTTTCTTTCTTTCTTTCCTTCTTTCCTTCTTTCCTTCTTTCCTTCTTTCTTTCTTTCCTTCCTTCCTTCCTTCCTTCCTTCCTTCCTTCCTTCCTTCCTTCCTTCCTTCCTTCCTTCCTTTCTTTCTTTTCTTTCTTTCTTTCCCCACAAGCACAAACTAAACCTTCTAGGCATTTTCCTCCCTGTAAGATGCAAGGGTAAAGCTTATGTAAAATTGAAGGAATTCTGCAGAAGGCAGCACTTAATAAAAACACTGACCACTCTACTAAGCGGTCTTTCTACAAAAAGTTCTCTGTGCTTTGACAATTGCTGCTGTATTTTACCGAAATACACTAAAAATAATAATCCTGATAAATCACCCTGGATAGTACCATGATTCTCAGCAAAAATTTCCCATCTCATAAAGTTCTTTGACATAGCTTAAACACTACAATAGCCAATACCCTTGGGCTCATTCCTCCATCTAATTAAAATGTCTGTTCTACAAGTGATTTATAGTATTTGTCATCACCTAAGGTGAATATATAGACTGGTGGCTACAGACATGTTGTGACTACAAAACATTAATTACCATGCTAGTGAGAATGGCTTCCAGCAAAAGCTCAAACAGTGGGATTCTCAGTCTCTCTCTGAAAACGAGTAACAGGGACATAACTTACAACCACCCTATAGGACAAGGAGCCCATTAGTGTAAATCAAGAAAGATAACTGCATGCCTTGAAATGAGGACCCACTGTAATTCCTTAAGGCTGATTCTAAACCAGGGAAATAACACCAACATCACTAACAATGCTAAAAGTCATTTAGACATGTGCTACATCCTCTTCAAGCCTGAGCAATTTAGATTTGGACCAATTCAATTCTTAGGAGTTACTAACTTTGATAAAGTTAGTATCACAGTTTTTGACTGCTTAACACCCAAACGAGAAGAAATGATGTAACTGCCTAAACACAGAGGAGGCAGAGGCTTTACGGATGGAAGGGTCCTTCGAGACATTCTAGTATAACCTCTGTATGATCTAAACCAGGGAACCGAGACCCTGGTACACACAGGCTTGCCTAAGGTCACAGCTGACAGATGACAAAGCCACACCCTGAACCCCACTCTCCTGACTCCCAGTACAGCCCCGCACTTATACATTGCTGGGAGATGTGGAATGAAATACAAAGAGGGATTTTTTTTTTTTAACTAGGAAGTTAATATAACACTGATTTCCAGTTAAAGTTAACTCCTAATATTTTTAGATTTAAATATTTATATTTACTAATAAGCCAAGTTCCTCCAAAATTTTAGGACACAAACATATAGATGTCAATAACTATCTAAATAAATATAAATCTAACTTAATGTATTCGTAACTAAATTAATACACATCTAAATAAATCTAAGTAAATATATCTACATATTTACATTACAAGTATGAGCATGTGTGGGTCACACATCACGTGAACTAGGGCAACAGTAATGTTTTGGCTAGAGCTTTGGTTCCCACATTCTGAAAACAAAGGCTTGAGCTACAGTAGTTGTCAAAAACTCAAAAACCTCCAGACCCAAGCAGGTGATGAGTGAAGAGGGCCAGTTTTTCAGGGAGTGGTGGGGTCTGGCAAACTGGAGGACCACAAAACTAAATAAAGATCTTCAGACTCAACATTAAAAACACCCCTGCTAAATGAATTCATCGGCAGGCTTTTTGTTGTTGTCCTGAACCAGATAATCCTCCTGCTTCAACATCTATGATTCTTTTACTATCTGCACAAAGCTTAAGGTATTTACTGGTTCACATAAGGTGTCACCGTTGTCTGCCTTTGGGAGTCCAGGTTCTTTCGGGTCAGGCCATCTGTTCACAGGCATGGCAACTTTGTCACTTTCCAAAGATGGAAACACTTCTAATGGGTCGAGAACATTTACCTTTCAAAAGGGCACCTGTGATGTCTCTCTGGGAGAGCACTGTCAGGTCAAAAGTTCCTTTCCTTTTGAGGAATGATATTTCACAGTCATTTCATTGAAGTAGGCCTGTGGCTATCTGTGCTGGGGCTTTAAAATCAGCTGTTTTCCCTCCAGAAAAATGGCTCTCATGATTACCTCAAACCACGTGTCCACAGTAACTTAGTACTTCCTTTCTGAAATTTCCTGCTTGCTGGTTTTCTCCTCCAATGTCTCTCCCCCTTAAAACTCCAGGGCCTACGAAGGAAGGGGCCATGTCTGTCTTGTCCACTTCCCTTTCAGGGTAGGGCACAGTGCCCAGAACATAGGACAAGCCCAATGGTGGATGAAGACTCACCTACGGCTTGGCATTTCATACAGACACATGTAATATAATAGTCTGTTAGAGTACTACTCTACTCCCCAGGAGCAGGGGAGATAAATCCTAGTTAATCACCCATACTATTACACCCTGAACTCCTTCTGACCAATATCACACACTTCCACGAGAGCCCAATCCATCCTCACAGCCATTCTTTCGGGATGGAGGGGAGGATGGGCAATGGAGATCCCAGGATGCTGAGGGAACACTAAGGAGGAGAACCCAGACTTGGCATGTCAGGAAAAGTTTTCTGGGTGAGTGATATCTACAGTGAGACCTGAGGCATAGGTGGGAATTAACAGGCAGCCTTGAGGATGAAAGAATTGACTGGAGCAGAGTGTGGGTTGCGCAGAGGTGAGCAATGAGGTGCAAGAGGAAACCAGGGGCTGGATCATGGAGAACAATCTATACATCTTAAAGATGTGTGCTTTATCCAAGAGCACGGGCAACCACTGAAGATATTAAGTAAAGGAATGACTACCAGCTTGGCAATGGAGAAAACTCATTTTGGATACAGCAATATTAAGAGTGGAAAAGAGTGGTCAAGGCACTGAGTTTTCACTCAGGCCTCAATTTTCTCATATTCTAATAAAAGAGAGCTAAGCAGTTAACATAAAAGGAGAACCTGGTCTAGCCAATTGTTTCAAAAAATAGAAAAGAGACTGCGGAAAATCCAAGGCACCTCTCTAAGTAAATGCTACCCATCTCATAAAAATATACTGCACTTTTACTATCATGACGAATCATCAATCTGAACACCTGCTAGATACCAAAAGAGTTACGTAAGATGAAATGATTCATACTCTGCCCACCAACCTCATTAACTCTCCAAGGTTGAAGGCTTATTTCTTGCTTCGGCCCCAAATTTAACATGTTGGGCTCGCAAATTACCAGTGAAAGAAATAACAACCTATTAACAGACTTAAAAGTCACAGTTTTTTAAATTTATGCCAAAGCAAGGAATTTTTCACATGGAGTTTTGAATCTATTAACCATATTCAAAGGGCATAAAAGGGGCAGCCCAATATTTCAAGTATATATTGATACATCATCAATTGATTTTTAAAGAGGGACACGGTAATAATTGTAAAAATTGGTCGCTGCCCAATTTTATTTCTTTTTGAAAGATGAATCAACTGTTTATAGATGTTCCCAAAGTACTTATACTCGACTTGCTCCAAAATCACATTTAAGCAATTTATTCTTTTGAGAAATGTTTAGTGCCTACTCTACGGAACATGGCTCCAGATGCTTGGGTTAGAACAGTGAATAAAAGAAGAGAAATTCCTGCTCTCACGGTGTTTATACTTTAAAGGAGGAAGGTGTAATAAGGAATTTAATAAAACGATCTCAGAGAGTGATGAGTGCGATGAAGGATGAAAAGATAATAATGTGGTTATGAAAATGCTCTCTGTGGGGTGGGGGGGGGACTTCTGAGCTACAACCTGTGTGATGAGAAGCAGCCAGCTTCACTGCAGCAAAATTCTTACAAAGAAACTGAAGACACGATATATCCAATACAATTCGTGTACACTGGGACAAAGCTCCCTAGAGAAGCTAAAATATGTTTTTCCCATCACCACTGTGAGTTAATGTTGGACACTCCTGGCCATCTGGCTCAGAAAGAAATAACTGTTAGAATAAATAGTTGCCCTGCAAAGTACAAAAGAGAGTGAACCGCTAGGCAATGAATCTGGAAGAATTTACGTGCTATCAATTCATATACCTGGATCCAGAAATCAGGGGAAAAGGTAAGCACTAATTGTCCAGTGGTAACCTAGCTGCTTCGCCTGACAGGACTACCAAAAGGTATCTCACTGAGAGAAGTTCAGAGAAAAGCAGCCTTCCAGTGCTGCAGGGAACATAATGTCTTCAGGAGGGGTGAAGGAGGAAAACAGCCTGAGATCCCGCCAAGCAGGTCCTTCCTTCCTGAGGGGATGCCAAGGTCTTTCCATGACGCAGCCTCCAGCTCCTCCTGCCTCCCCCCATTTCCCCATGTTCTGAAATAAGTATTAGCTGCTGGTACCCATTTGGACAGTCAGCAAATGAAGAGAAAATACACGAAAGACGGAAATAAAGTTTTAATGTAGACAAACTTTCAGTTTTCAGAAATCCAAGAAATTGTGCAAAACCAGCCAGTTCTAGAAGAACCAGAAAAGGAAACAGACAGTGAATTAGAAAATGAGACTACGTCCAAAAAATCAGAAACTATATTTAATGAATTTGGTATGCGCTTACTCTGATAAATATTTTCTGCACTGAAGAGGCAATGTAGTTTTCAAGAGTCAGCCTTGGCTCAAACCTCATTCGGTCACTTATTTAACATCTTTGGTAAAATCCTCATTGTTTTTTCCCCTACAGCTTTACTGAAGTATAACTGTCATACAATAATATGTACATCCTTGAAAGTGAACCATTTGATGAGCTTGGACACAAGCAGATATAACTATGAAACCATCACCACAATCAAAATAATAAATACATTCATCTCCCTCAAAATTTTCCTTGTGTGTTTGTAGCCCATCCCTCCCATACCTCCCTCCCCCATTCCCAAGCAACCACTGATCTGCCTCCTATCACTACAAACTGGTTTTCATTTTCTAGAATTCTGCATAAATGAAATCATACAGTATATACCCCTTTTTGTCTGGAATCTTTCACTCAATGTAAATTATGTTGAGATTCATTCATATTGTTGCCTATATGAATAGTTCATCACTTTTTATTACTTACTAGTATTCCATTGTATGGGTACACAATTCATTAGTCACTCACCTGTTCAACAGACACATGAAAAGATGCTCAACATCACTAATCATGAGAGAAATCTAAATCAAAACCACAATGAGATATGTCACACTAGTCAGAATGTCTATTATCAAAAAGACAAGAGATAACAAGTGTTGACAAGGATGTAGAGAAAAGGAAACCCTCATACACTGGTGATGGCAATATAAGTTGCTGCAGCTACTCTGGAAAACCGTATGTGGTTCCTTAAAGAATGAAAAATAGAAATAGCGTATAATCCAGTAATTCTACTACTATTTACCCCCCAAAAATGAAAACACAAAAAATTACAGGCATCACCATGTTCGCTGCAGTATTATACACAATAGCCAAGATATGGAAGCAACCTAAGCATCCATTGGTAGAGAAGATGTGGTGTGTATACACAAACACACACACACACACACACACACACACACACGCACACACACACATGCACACGATATTGCTCAGCCATAAAGAATGAAATCTTGCCATTCGCAATAACATGGATGGACCTAGAGGATATTATGCTAAGTGAAATAAGTCAAAGAAAGATAAATGCCAGATGATTTCACTTGTATGTGCAATCTAAAGACAAAACAACAAGCAAACAAAACATTAATAAATATAGAGAACTGGTGGTTACCAGAGGGAAAGGGCTGCAGGGATGGGCAAAATAGGTGAAGGGGATTTAGGGGTGCAAACTTCCAGTTACAAAATAAGTAAGTTATGGGGATGAAAAGTACAGCATAAGGAATATAATAACACTGTAATAACATCGTGTGGTGATAGATGATAGCTACACTTACCATGGCGAGCGCTGCATTATGTACAGAATTGTCAAATCACTATGTTCGACACCTGAAACTTATATAACATTGTATGTCGACTATACTTCAGTAAAAGAATGTTTTTAATTCAACTGTTGACATTTGAATAGTTTCCAGTTTTATTACAAAATTAAGCAGCTATGAACATGCACGTATAAGTCTTTGCATAAATGGTTTCATTTCTCTTGGTAAATACTTACGATTAGCTAGGCCACATGGTAGGCATATGTTTAACACTTTAAGAAACTGCCAAACTGGTTTCCATTGTGACTAAACCATTTTATATTCCTCACAGCCATGTAGGGGAGTTCTAGCTGCTCCACTTCCTCATTAACACTTGGTACGGTCGGTCTTCTTACTTGAGCCTTTCAAATGGGTTTTGGTTTTAATTTTGACTAATGACTAATGACTTTGAGTATCTTCTAATGTGCTATTTTCCATGAAGGTGCCTATACAAATCTATGCCCCATTTTTAAATCAGCTATTTTTCTCATTGAGTTATAGGAGTTCTTTTATATGTTCACGTTACAAGTCCTTCTGATTTAATGTTGAAAATAGTTCCTCCCTATCTGTGGCTTGTTTTTTCACTTTCTTAAGTCTTTTGAAAGGCAATAATTCTTCATTTTTATAAAGTCTGATTTAATTTTTTAATAGTTGGTGCTTTTTGTGCCCTATCTTCAAAATATTTGCTGAACCCAATGTCACTACGATTTTCTTCTGTGTTCTTATAGAAGTTTTACAGTTAAATTCCTATGTTGAGGTCTATGATCCATTTTGGGTTAATTTTTGTGTGTGGTGTCAGGTAAAGATTAACGCTCATATTTCTCCATTTCGCTATTCAGTTGTTCAAGTACCACTTCTGAAAAGATTATTTCCCCATTAAGTAGTCTTGACATCTCTGTCAAAAAAATCAACCAAATATATATGTATGGATCTATTTCTAGACTTTCTTCCATCCCACAGACCTGTTGGACTCTCTTCACTCCAATAACACATTATCTTGATTATGGTAGCATTTACAGTAAGTCTGCAAATCAGTTGGTGTAAGTCCTCCAACTTGTTCTTTTTCAAAATTATTCTTAGGTGAGTCTAGGTCTTTTGCACATCCCTATAAATTTTAAAATTGGTCTGTCAACTTCTACAACAAAGCTTGCTGAGATTTTGACTAGGATTGCAATAAATCTATTGAACAGTTTGGGAAGATTTGGGGTCTTAACAATAGTGAATCTTCCTACTTATAAACACAGTACCCCTTCTCCATTAATTTAGATGTTTATTTCAGCAATATTTTGTCATTTTCAGTTTTGCATATCCTTTATCACATTTACCCAATTTTATTTATCTCTGATGCTCTTAAAAATTGTATTTTTTCTGGGCGCCTGGGTGGCGCAGTCGGTTAGGCGTCCGACTTCAGCCAGGTCACGATCTCGCGGTCAGTGAGTTCGAGCCCCGCGTCAGGCTCTGGGCTGATGGCTCAGAGCCTGGAGCCTGTTTCCGATTCTGTGTCTCCCTCTCTCTCTGCCCCTCCCCCGTTCATGCTCTGTCTCTCTCTGTCCCAAAAATAAATAAACGTTGAAAAAAAAAATTGTATTTTTTCTATTTCAGTTTTCAGTTGCCCACTAATCATATATAGAAGTACAACTGACTTTTGTATATTGGTTTAGATCCTGCCACCCAGCTACACTCACTTGTTAGATCTAGTAGCCCTTTTATAGAGATCTTAGAATTTTCTACAAACAGTCATCCAGAAGTAAAACACATGGCCAATCTGTGATGCTTGTGCAGAACTGTTTAAGAATACCTCTTAAAAGAGGTTTTTAAGAATTATTTGAAAGATTCATTCACCACCGTGTGATTTCAGTGAGTGGAGCTTATATTTACTCAGTAATGCTGTCTGCAAATAAAGACAGTTTTACTTCTTCCTTTGTGATCTTTATGTATTTTATTTTTTAAAATTGCCTAATGCACTGAATGGGACCTCCAACATACTGTTGAACAGAAATAAGAATAGTCATCCTTGCCATTTCTGATCTTAGGGAAATATCATTCCTTCTTTCACCATTAAAATGTTACCTATAGGTTTTTCACAGATGTCCTTCAGCAGGCTGAGTAAGTTCCATTCTATTACTAATTTGTTGAGAGTTTTTATCATAAATGGATCCTTAATTTTGTCAAATACTTTTTCTATATTTATTAAAATGATCACACCAATTTCCTCTTCTATTCTGTTAATATGAAGAATTGCACTGATTTTTAAATTGCAGTCCTGATTATAAACCTCATTTGGTCATGATGTACTACCCATTTGCTATATTGTTGGATTTGATTTGCTAAAACTTAAGAATTTTTATATCTATGTTCACGAGGGGTGTTGGTCTATACTTGTATTTTCTTATAATGTTTTCATCAGGTTTTGGTATAAGGGTCATGAAATGAGTTGGGGTGTGTTTCCTTCTCTGTTTTTTTTTAATGGTTATTTATTTTGAGAGAAAAAGAGAGCATGTGTGCATGGGTGAGGGGCACAGAGAGAGGTAGAGAGAAGCCCAAGCAGACTCCACGCTATCAGCACAGAGCCCCACACGGGGCTTGATCCCACGAGCCGTGAGATCACAACTGGAGCCAAAATCAAGAGTCACCCACTTAACCGACTGAGCCCCCCAGGTGCCCCTCCCTCTCTATTTTCTGAAATAGGACATGTAGAGTTGGCACTATTTCTTTCCTAAATATATAACAGAATTTACCAGTAAATCCATTTTAAGAACTTGAGTCTGCATTGTGGAAGGTTTTTAACAACAAATTCAATGACTTTAATAAACATAAAAATATTCAAGTTATTTGAATGAGCACAGGTAGTCTATGTCTTTCAAGAAATTTATTTCATCTAAATTATGGAATTATTAACATAAAATTATTCATAATATTATTATTTTTAACATCTGTAGGATCTATAGTGATGTTCTCTCTTTCCTAACATTGGTAATTTTGTCTTTTTTCTTGATCATTCTGGCTTGAGGTTTATTAATTTTACTGTTCCCCCCCCTCCCCAAAGAACCAGCTCTTTGTTTCACTGATTTTTCTCTATTGTTTCTTTTTTCTACTTCACTGACTTCTATCTTTACCATTCCCTTCATTCTGTTTACTTTTGGTTCAACTTGCTCTTTTTTTTACTTTCAGGTGGAAACTTAGGTCTTTGAGATCTTTTCTAATTTAACTGTTTAATGCTGTGAATTTCTGTTTAAGAACTTCTTTAACTGTATCCCACCCACTTCCTTGGGCTTTTATGTAGATTAAGTGAAATAATCTTTCATTTAATTAGAAACGAAATATTTGATTGCCTAATCCATGTCAGGTCAGGCACTGTGCTTGGTACTAGGAATACACCACATTAAAATAAATCTAATCCCTTCTTTCATCAAGCTTAGAAGGTAGTATTGACAAAATTGGTCCAAAAATAAATCTTGTTGATTTTCTTGATACTTAGAAAGTACATTAAGCAAGAATGCATAACTTTTTTGTTTTATTCTAATGATAAACGTATTTTCTATTTTTGGGTCTCTACTCATGAACTAGCAAAAATTAAGTCACTAGGTTTCCTTTTTTTTAAGTTCAGAGATTTGTAATCCAATTGCACCACATGAATTTATTGTAGAGTAAAACCAAATAATCTACTTGTAAATGTCTGAATAAACTACACATTTCAATTTAATATACTAAAGATAAATAAGTATTTCTGTAATTTTAAACCTAAAAACCACCTTTAGATCTATAAAGGATCATTCAAACAACAAGCGTCAATACATTCCCAGTATTTTCCTAACAAGATTCTTCTTAAAATGTAAGGAAACACTCTTCCCATTCTATCTATCCTATCCTCAGTTTCAAAATACCCAGAACTTTTTACAAAAATCCTCTGCCCCTCCCCCCATTGAATATAAATGTATGACAAATCCCTGGTTTCAAGGTCTTTTAAATCCTGACAGATCCAACCAAACATTCATGTTTTCAAAAACACCACCAGTGTGTTAAACATCGCAATATAATTAATTCAGACAATTATAGATATAGATATTTAATTTACATTTAAATCTTTGTTCATCCAGTGGGGCCATAAGCAGTTCTGTACATCTCTACCGTGTCAGGTAACCTGGCTTGTCTTACCATATGCTTCTTTCAGTCCTAATCTGTTGGTCTTCATTTCAGCCACAGGTTCTCAACCTTAACTGCCCATTGGAATCACCTGGGAGTCTGAAAGTACTGACCCTGGGGTCGCATAGCCAGAGATTCTTAGAGTATTTAAAAGTGGGGATTTTCAATAGTTCCCCATGTGAGTCAATGTGCAGACCAGGGATAAGAAGGACTAGTCTAGGTTCTCTAGCGGAGGCCATGCTTCTAACAGCCATTGGCCAGTCTACACCACCATACTTAGAACCCAGTTCCTCTAGAGCTTTCCCAACCTAACTCCTATCAAACACTAATTCAGTAATTCCATTTGGATTCCTAGGCTCACCTGGGTCTGTCCAGAAATTCAAAGGATAAAATGCAAGTCTCTAACTTTATTTTAGCCATTCCTCTCCAATCCACTTCTAAATTTCATAAAATAAGTTCAGCGAAGAGAAATTAACCCCATATAATGATATGGTTAAAAAGTCATTATGTTTTCTCCTATTTAAGAGATAGTTCTACAAGCCATCTGTAATTTTACAGAATATATGGTAAAACTACCAATTCCTCAAAGCATAAATAAATATTAAAATGAGTCTTCATTTTTACCCATCTGATCTTATCACGTGTTAATTTCGAACAGGTTTTCAATCCTGATTCACATTCTGGGCTCAAAACTGGCATCCTCCAGAAGAACTTAAACCATTAGACTTCTGAGAGTCTTCAAACGGCTTACTCTATTTTGCCAAGCCAGACCACTTCAGTATAATTATCACTTCATCATGTAAAAGTGGGAAGAACACCTGTATCACAAAGACAGTATGAGGAATAAGACGCAAAAGCTAACAGAAATTTAATCATTTGCAGCAGAAATTCTGCCTCATGGGAACCATGTGAAAAGAAGTGGCAAGCAGGAAGTTGTGGATAATTACTGGTCAATACACAGAAACACCAGCAGGTCAGGCGGGGAGAACTGGGGGTGGTCCACAAACTGCTAAGGAGTTCCCAAAGCTCCCAGACGGCTAGGAGCAGAAACGGCGCGCTATTAAGACCCGCACCGCTCAGGCTGCTGAAGTTACTTGCGAACACATGTAAACCTCCTCTCCTTGGAAAACTGCTAAACAATAAAGCTGTGCCAACGTGCAGACCCAGGAACTCTGATCCCTGCCAGTGTAGGTAATGTACCCATGGGATGTAATGGATCTGCATGCCGAAACACGTGTGCACGTCTGAGCAGCTGAACGAACACGTATCCATAAACATTATGAATAATACTTGGGAGAATGTATGGCTTTCTCTCAGAAGCACTTTAAGTACTTTGCCCAAATCAAGTCACTTTCATATCACATCTTCTCGCCTTTCCTTAGTATTACCCATGTGCGGAGAGTTGGGGTGCCCTACCCAAAGTCTGAGCATGGGGGGAGGGGGCAGGAGGGGGGCTGACTGCCTCCACCCTAACTTCCCGTTAGCCCAAGCTGCCATCCCCAAAGGGGACCGTGTCCAGCCTGGCTTCCTGGAGACACGCATGAGCCCTCACACACCCACCGCGGTCGCGTCACCAGTGCCGCGGCCACCTGGGCGAGGACCAAATCTGAAGGGAATTCCCTCCGCCGCGGAGCTCGGCAACAGGCTGGGAGAGCGGGACCCGGGCGAGTTTTGAAAAGTGGAGGGGGAAAAGAAGTCAAGTGGACACAACGGGGAGGGATCACAGTCACTCACCCAGCCCTCGAAGGTGTCCGAGGCGCCGGCGGTGCGCAGCAGCTCCTGGAATTGCAGAGTGCAGTTGGCCACGAAGTGGTCATAGCCCAGGGGCGTCTCGTGGAAGACGGCCAGTTCGAGGTGGCCACCGTCCGTGACGTTGGCGCAGAACTCCTCATTGTACGTGGGTTTGTTGGTCTTCTGTTTGGTGCTGGTCTGGCCCACGCGCACCTGGTCTACGCTCACCGTCAGGTAGGGGTCGAGCAGCTGGTAGCCCTTCTTGAAAAGCGAGTGGCGCAGGGACCAGCGGGTGGGCTGCAGCCCCACAGCCTCGCCGATGCGGACCCTCAAGTAACCATTGAACTTCATGTTGCCGGACGTCATGCCCGCGCCGCTGCCCCGGCCCGGGGGGGCCGCGCTGGCTCGCAGCGGGAGAGCCTGGAGCCCCTGCTCAGGCCAGCCCTCCCGGCAGCCGCAGGAGTGGAGGCAGCTCCTGGGAAAAGCAGCGGCCAAGCCCCCCTTGACTGGCCATTCTGCCTCCTCCGCGGGACCTTCCCCTCCCCTCCTTCCCTCGCCCCCTCCCTCGCGAGGTGGAAAGGAGGGGAGCCCGCAGCCGAGCTCTCCGCGAGCCGGGGTAGCCCGATCGTCCCTCTTGAGCGCCAGGCGCTTCCCGGGGGCTCGCACAGGATTCGCCCCTTCTCCAGGGCCGGGAAGCTCCTCTCCCTGGAGAGCCGGAGCGACCCGTCCGGTTAGCTCCAGCCCCAAGCGTCTCTTGCCCCCGCCTCCTCCTGCTTCTCCTCCTGCCCCCGCCTCCGCGGGCTCACGCTCTCCCCCCCTCGGTGAGCTTCAAACCAGGAAGCAGCTGCCGCCGCATCCCCGGCAGGAGTCTCGCGCCGCCAGGCTCCAAGTTCACAGAAGCCCTGCGCCGGCTCCCGCGCCTTTCGAACCCGGGGGCGTGGCGCACAGCAGGCTGGCCCCGGCGGTGGGTCCGCGGCCGAGCGCACGCAGCCGGGGAGCTCCCGCCGGCCCGCTGGTCCCGCTCTGCGCGCGCTCCGTGCCGCGCACTGTCTGGCCGTGCCCTGTGGGCTAGATGCTCCCCCAGGTTCAGGCGAAAAAGGGAAGGGCTCGAGGCCTAGCGCGCGCCAACACCTGAGGCCCGGGGGTCAAGTCCAGGGAATGCTGGAAGGCGGGGAGGAGGTGCAGGAACAGGGAACCTGCGCTCCAGGAGTCGCCGGCACCTCCTTACCACCCGAGGAGCTGGGCCGGCGAGCCTTCCTGGCCGTCTGGGAGAGGCCCTGGGCAGAGGCGGGCGCACGGTGGGGAGGTTCCTTTTCCTGATCTTTTCCTGGGATGGCTCATCCCGGGTTCAGCTCGGGCCCATCCTGTTTGTGCGCCTTTCCTGCAGAGAGTAATTACACGGTTGTTTTGTTGTTGTTGTTGTTAATAGGGCGGCGGTAAAGATGGAAATCCTGTCCGCCTCCTTCCTTGGAGAGGTGTGCCTTGTTGCACAAAGAGCAGGAAAGGTCGGTTCTGAAGACACATGAGATGTGCGATTTCTCTTTCTCTCCGGGTGGTTCCCGGTCTGCCCGGCAGAGCGAAGGCAGAAGATGTTCACACCCGAACACTGCCCCTGGCACGTGTGCGCCAAAGAAACCGCCTCTCCGAGGAACATTCCAGTTTGTTGCTGTGTTGGAGTGGGCAGCCTTTTGTTCCTTCCCACCCGTGGCTCCAGTAATTTTTGGGCCCTTGGGAGAACCTTTCCATCCGCTCTGCCCCACCGCAAAGCTTGCTCCTGAGGGCCAGCCACAACCAGTTTGTCTTGCATAAAGCCTAGGCGATGTTTAAGAAAATTACATTCCGTCTGGCTGTTCTGAGCCAGTCGGTCTGAAGAGCCAGTCGGTCTTCCTAGCCCCCTCCACTGAAAGCCCTGTTTGGGGCTCCCTAAGTAGGTTCTCCACAATTTCACACGTGTGAAGGAAGGCACACTACACTATGAAAACAAGTAAGAACGATGGGCTGTCCGGAGTGGGGCGGGTTGGGGGGGGGAGGGGGGTGGGAGGACCTGTCTTAGAAACATCAAAACTTCAAGAGAACAGGGATTCAGCACATCATCCTAATGACACTTTGCTTTAGGTAAGGCTTATAAAACAAGCTTCCAAACATCCCGGGAGCTCCCATCTGGCCCAAGTGCTCCGGGGAAGAGGTCAAGGGGACCATTTGAGCCAACTCTGTCACCCTGTCCTACAGAGAACAGGGCTCTAGCTCTAAGAACCACTGAAAGAGGGGTGCCTGGGTGGCTCAGTTGGTTGAGCATGGGACTCTTGATTTCCACTCAGGTCGTGATCTCAGGGTGGGGGAGATGGGACCCAAGCACCCCACCTCCACCCCAGGTGGGGCTCTGCACTGACAGCCTGGAGCCTGCTTGGGATTCTCTCCTTCCCTCTCTCTGTGCCCCTCCCCTGCTCGCTCCTGCTGTCTCTCAAAATAAATAAATAAACTTAAAAAAAAAAAAAGAACCACTGAAAGATTTGCTGCTGTTGGGTTTTGGCACTAAAAAATGACAGTCCCCAAATAGTGGGCAGCTGCACATCTACCCTGGGGTTGGGACGTGAGGGACACTAGATGCTCCATCTTTGCCCCATCAGCACCAGGCACGGGGGGAGGGGCAGGGGTGACAGAGCTATCAGCAGGACAGCCCTGGTGCCTGCTCTCCTGGGACTTATAGTCCCATGGCCTGGAGAAACATGAAATAGATCACACATGCAGGGTGTGCAGTGAAGGAAGCGCGTCAGGTGCAATAGGACAATGGAACCTGGAGGGGGGTGGTCAGGAAAGGGTCCCCTGAAGAAGTACATAGCAGAAGCATCAGTTTGTTCAGGGTGCCCAAGAAAAAGGAAAGCTTGGCCTCCTTCAGGAACAGGGAGGGCTCTGTGTGACTGAAGCCAAAAAAAGGTGAGGGGAAAGTGACTGAAATTCACCTGAAAAGGTAGGTCAGGGTCCAAGATGGACCAGATTGGTAAATCCTGGGAAAGTCTTTGGACATGGTCTGTAGGCAGCTGGAATACTCTTTATAAGAGTCTTTTAAGGTTTTTAAGCAGGGCCAGGGACAGGATGAGATTTGTATTTTAATATCGCTTGGGGGTCAGGGGGCACCTGGGTGGCTCAGTCAGGAGAGCATGGGACTCTTAGTCATGAGTTCAAGCCCCGCTTGGGTGTAACAATTGCTTAAACAAACAAACTTAAAAAAAAAAAAAACCTTTCTAGGGCTGTGTGAAGAGTGGCTTGGAAGGAGCAAGCATGGGTGTGGGGAGACCAGTTAGGAAGCTGATGCCCAAGTCCAGAGGAGAGAAGATGGTGACTGGGACTTGAGTGGTGGTGACGGAGGTGGAGATGGATGTGAGGGGTGTTTGAGAGGTGAAATGGCCATGCCTTGGTGACAGACCGAAGGGAGGGAATGAGGAAGAGGAAGGTGTCGGTACAGACCGGGGAGCCATTGGTGATCACGAAACACCAGAGAAAGAGCACGTTTGTGGAGAGAGACAGTTCAATTTGAAACATGCCAGGTTTGATACATCCCGATACATTTGAGTTGAAATCGGAAGTGGGCACTCAGCTGCGAGCTTGTGAAGCTCAGAGATGCAGTCTGAGCTAAAGACCTTTTAAAGTGAGCAGCCCTTGGTATGTAGATCTGCAATCAAAGCCAGAATTGTGGGGGCGCCTGGGTGGCTTGGCCGGTTAAGCGTCCGACTTCGGCTCAGGTCATGATCTCAGGGTCCGTGAGTTCAAGCCCTGTGTCGGGCTCTGTGCTAGAGCCTGTTTCAGATTCTGTGTCTCCCTCTCTCTCTGCTCCTCCCCTGTTCATGCTCTGTCTCTCTCTGTCTCAAAAATAAATAAACGTTAAAAAAAAAAAAAATTAAAAAAAAAAAAGCCAGAATTGTGGATAACATCTATGGAGAAAAGATGGGAGTAGAGTGTAGTATGAGGAAAGAAAGGGACCTACAATAGAGCCCTCCAGAAACTCCAACGTGTATAGATGGAGGAGAGGCAGACAAGGGGGTTCAGAGCAGCAGCAGGGACATAAGAGAAAAACCAGGACGATGTAATATCCAGGTATCGTGGAAAACAATCAAAGGGTTTTCAAGAAAATTGGTGGGCTAGGCCGAACGACACCAAGAGATTAAGTAAACAAGGACTAAAAGTGGCCATGTAGAGATGGCAATGGACATCCTCAGTAATCTTTGAGCTGTTTCTGTAGAGGGATCGGGGCTGAAGCCCATTTGGAGTAGCTTGAGGCGAAAAATAAGGAAGTGGAGAGAATGAGCGTAGACACTCTTTCAAAAGGTTTGGCTGGAATGAGGACGAGAGTGAGAGCTGAGGAGGAAGACAGGACCGCTGGGCAGAGGGGTTGTTAGTGGGGGGGGGGGGGGGGGGGCAACACAAGAGAGGAAAGAGACTGTGCCTTTCGGAGACTGCAGGACAGAATGCCATCTGAGACACGGGGGAAGAAGTGGGAATTAGTTTAGAAACAAACATCTATGCTTGTGGCTTTCAGCTTGCTGTCCAAAATTGCCTCTCTGCAGTCAGGAGAAATGGCCACCAGGAGCCCCTGCTGCCCAGATTTCCAGCTTCACGGCCCCAGTGGAAAGAGGATTTTTCTCTATCCACCTCCTTAAATCAATCTGGGGAAGACTCTGAATGTCCCCAGCCTATGTCATGTGTCCTTTGGTGGCTCCTGGGGGAGACACTCCACAGGTAGTACACAGCACACGGTGCAAAGTCCCTGTGGGAAGGGGCTGTCTGCCAGTATAAACCTCACCTGTGTAACAGCTTTTATCCAGAGCTGGTCCTGACTTTCAAGGAAGGCAAGGGACAAGAAGTCCCCTCTCTATTTATGCGCACACACACACACACACACACACACACACACACACACACACACACACGACTAGCAGCTTGTAACACAATGTAATAATTTGCATAATTGTACTGACTACTTGAAACTCAGTATTATAGGTCCTGTTACAGACTAGAGGTTTCTTTGGGGTTTTTTCTTTATCACTATTACAATTTCTTAGTCACACTCTTAACTTTGGACTTCTATACAATTCCTAACACAATATCTAAATGCTTTTTGGTTAATTGCTTGATTGACTGAATTACTGCCATTTTTCTAATTTCTTAAGGAACACTTCACACAACCTCCATTCCACTTTAAAGTAGAATTAGAGAGGGGCGCCTGAGTGGTTCAGTTGGTTAAGCGTCTGATTTCGGCTCAGGTCATGATCTCACGGTTTGTGGGTTGGAGCCCTGCATCAGGCTCTGTGCTGACAGCTCAGAGCCTGGAGCCTACTTCAGATTCTGTCTCCCTCTCTCTCTCTCTGCCCCTCCCCCACTGTTCTCTCTCTCTCTCTCTCTCTCTCTCTCTCTCTCTCAAAAATAAACATTAAAAAAATAATGATAATAATAATAAATAGAATAAGAGGGTGGGTGCCTGGGCGGTTCAGTAGGTTAAGTGTCTGATTCTTGATTTTGGCTCAAGTCATGATCTCGTGGTCATGGTATCAAGCCCCACATGGGGCTACACACTGAGTGTGAAACCTGCTTGGGACTCTCTCTTTCCCTCTGCCTCTCCCCTGCTCATGTATGCATGAGCAGAATTAGAATTAGAGAATTTAGAGATTAAAACAGCTACGTCAAAAACTATCCCATGTTACTCCAAAACGGCACAACCTTTGAAGGGCAGTTTGACAGGACACATCAAAAGCTTCGAAGAAACCTGTTCTTTGCCTACAGAGGTCCAACACTAGTAGAATGACTAAGTCAATTACAGAAAGCAACCTAATGGAATAGTTATTAACATGACACATGATACACAACATTGAAAACTAGTAAATAACATTTTAAAATGTAGAGTAAGAAGCATAAATGTGCTAAGAAGTACATAAAATATGTATACCACAAGGTAAAGAATGCAACACAAATAAATTAAAACAGTTCTTACCTGGTGGACTCACAAACGAATAATAAACATACTTGTCTAAACAGGCTCTGAAGATAGAGTGATTCACATGAAGGATTTGATACATTGCCAAGCACGTGCTACATTTCAACTGTTACTTTGTCTGTCATACTGTCTTTATTGAGCATCCACCAGCTTGTAACAAGCCACTTGACAAGCATTATTTCATATGATCCTCCTGACAACCATATGAAGTAAGTGCTATTATCTCTATTTTACAGATAAGGAAACTGAGAGCCAGAAAGGTTAAATGAATTGGAACATAGTTCATACATGGTAGACCTGAGATCTGACCCATTTCTTTAAAGGCGTGCCTAAGCCCCATCCCAGAGGGGTTGTAATGAAGAGTAGGATTGAAAACTACCATGGTACCCCGAGAAACAAGGGGGAAGATCGAGATTCTCAGTGGGCAGGAGAAAGTGGTATGCAGGGCAAGACAGCAGTATTGTTCCTTATCCATTTCTAAATATGCAAAGGTACATATAAATAGTGGGGCCACTCACTACTCAAAGGTGTTCTAAAAAGAACAGAAAAAGGTAAGATATTTCACAAAGATGGGACCATTTCTCAGAATGGAAGAAGGACACTAGTCTCCTACTGAAAAGGACACAATATATTAGGCAGAATGAGTTAAAAGAAGGCCTACACCTAACACATCATTGTGAGGTGTCTGAACACCAGGATTAAGGGAAGATCTTCAATGACCTACAGGAAGAAACAGAAGCAAAATCAGGAGGTAGAAGGGGAGTGGGATAAGTGAGCCAAAGGCTCCTGATGCCCCAATTAGTGTGTCAATGGATCAGCAGCTTACAATGAAAGAGGAAATGAGGGAAGGGAAGTCTGAAGGGGAGAAGGTCCTAAAAGGGCAGACAGAGTGGATGGGCGGAGCTTCTCACCCTCCCTCAAAAGAAGAGCCTTAAGTTATCATTTGCCTCAAAAGCCCACTTAAGTAAGACAGAGTCCAGGGATTGAGGTCAGCACGGACAAGCAAATGTAAAAGAAATACCCTCATAAAAAGCAGTCAAGTTGATAACACTTTCTACTGACAACTGCCTAGACAGAGCCTTGTGATCAAGAGAGATGACTCCAGGGGCGCCTGGGTGGCGCAGTCGGTTAAGCGGCCGACTTCAGCCAGGTCACGATCTCGCGGTCCGTGAGTTCGAGCCCCGCGTCAGGCTCTGGGCTGATGGCTCCGAGCCTGGAGCCTGTTTCCGATTCTGTGTCTCCCTCTCTCTCTGCCCCTCCCCCGTTCAAGCTCTGTCTCTCTCTGTCCCAAAAAAAATGAATAAACGTTAAAAAAAATTAAAAAAAAAAAAAGAGAGATGACTCCATAAAACATTTCTGCCATTGCTTTCTAACAGGAAAATTGAATGAAGTTAAATATTGTATGCATGTAAAGAGAACAAACACAAATCTCTCCCATGACTGTTTTCTTTTTTGACATAGCACACCTACTGAAATCTACCCATATTAGAACACAGTAGTAAAACCTTGGTTTGTGAGCATAATTCGTTCCAGAAACATGCTTGTAATCCAAAGCGCAAGCAAATTTCCCCATAAGAAATAATGGAAATTCAGATGATTCGTTCCACAATCCTAAAATATTCACATAAAAATGATTACAATACTGTAATATAATACAAAATAATAAATAAAATACAAAATATAAAGAAAAAGAAACAAATTAACCTGCACTAACCTTTGGAAAACTTCGTGGCTGGTGTGAGAGGAAGGTTATTGGGTAGGACGACTTTCATTATCACTAACAGAATCACTGCTATCTATTGGCTCAATGGAATCTTTCTTTTCGTGCAGCTTTAGCAAGGAACATTTCCAATGACCTAGAACGAAGCAAAGCATTCCTAAGCTTACTCGTATGGAAAAGCAAAGGACTGTCCATAGGTGTTTCGAAGTGACAAAAAATATACCAGTGCCAGTTGTGGGCACCTTCCAAGGTTCTGAAAACTCACTGATTTCTGCCAAACACCAGAGCCTGAGACCAAGCATCAAGCATGGAAGACAATCACCCACCATCCCTCAGCAAGAGAGAGAGAGAAGAATCATTGGCTCAGTTGTGATCATGTGACATCTGGCATCACGTACTACTTGTATTGCAAGACATCACTAGTTTATCAAGGTAAAATTTATTAGAAATGTTTGCTCTTCCTGCAGAATACTGGCGGAACAGGTTTCTTGCAATCCAAGGTTTCATTGTACTTTCATTTAAAATCTTTTACATCACCTAAGTACATTTCTTAGTAGTAGTGTGGAACCCTGGACAGCCTTATAGTCATTCTATCAAGAAGCAGGTTCATAAATGTCCTCAGCCTGAATTATAAGTTTGTGGATTAAAAAAAAAAAGACACACCTCATAGACAATGAGATAGTTTATAGAATCTAAGACTAATGACAGTCACCTCAAGCATTTCTTTGTATCCACTTCTGTAGTAACAACCTCAAGTAACATGTCACTAAATAAGGCAAAAGTATCTTTTCAAACGAGTTTAAAATTCCTTAATTCTGAATGCAGAACTTACTAAAACTCTTCACTTTTAATGTTTTTCTTCTTGTTTTAATATTTTTAAAAAGCACCAGTGATAGAAGCAAGTGGGTATGGTTTACAATGGTAATGACTTGCTCTCAAACCCATTCTTAATATAGCTAATAGTGTGTTTCATTAACGTTTCTCATTTAGTTCTAGTCCATTCATAAGCCAAGTGGTTATTAACTACAAGTAGTGACTGAGTTATTAGATTTTATGGTTTGTGTAAGAAACCTGTGAAAGGAAAATGCTAATCTCGCTCTAATAGCATCTTTCTCTTACCCTTCACTGGGTTTTCTCCATGCTGTCGATGGCATCCTCTGGTTCCTCAGTGACCATCTAATCAGTAAATCCATTCTGGTCACTGGGCTTCATACGCAGATTTTCCTAAGTCTTCTGGAATTGACTTTAGGTCATTTGTAAAACCCTCTACACATTCTTTCAGCCTAGGAATTGCATAGTTTCCTAGTGATAACATTTAATATACAAAATGGATTTCATCAATTTAAATGATAATAATAGGAAGGTCAATCAGGCCATCTTGGTTATGTTTTTTCAGAGCTGTGCACAGGGTGGGGGGAGGGGCGGGGGAGCCTTTCTTTAAACAGACTATTTTACCAGAATGTAGCCATGACTATTTACTATAGTGGGCATTATAGATTTTCACAACACATTGTTAGTGAAGAAAGCAAGCTATCAAACTGTAACTCAGCAAGATCCTATTTGGTGTATGTTGTGTGGGTGTAAATTTGGAACAAGATACCCTGAAACGTGAATGGTGGTTATCCCTGGTCGTAGATAATAACACAGAGTCTGGCTAGTGTAGAGGTTGGAAATGGTGTTCTGGAGCCAGACTGCCTCCACCTGAATCCTCCCTGCCATCACCGAAATTCGATCTCCTTTAGCTGTGAGACTTTGGGCTCTACCTACATTATTGTGCCTCAGTTTTCCCATCTGTAAAGAGGGCCACTGTGAGTTTTATAGAAGTTATTATTTGTAAGGCACTTGGAACAGCACCTGGCACAAAGCAAGCAACTTTACAAATGTTTATTATTATCGGAGGCTTTTTCTTCTTTTCATTTATTGAAATGAATACATTCATTCATTGTGATTTTTCTGTAATGAAAAGTTTAGCAACTTAATAAAAGATTTTTAGCTAATATTAAAAAACTACACACCAAATCACAGATAAGGTTGACTTCAACCATTTGAAAACTGTAATCATTTCCTGTCATCTTTCTGCCGAAATTTGAACGTTTTCTGGTTCTTGGAAATGAAAAAGCAGTTTGGCCCCTGTTCCTAAGAGTTTATAGTTCATAATAAGGAGGCATAAAAAAAGTCCTTTTGTCCTTGAAATCTTGATGATGAAGTATAAAATCTTCACATCAGCCCCAGTCATCTTTCTCGTACAAGGACAAAAGTTTAACTTTCTACATAACTCGTCAAGACATATTCCTACATTAAAATCCTTCAAATTCTTTCCCTTTCTCCCTTTTTTAGGACTCTGAATCCAGGCATTTTTTTTTTTTTTGCACACAGAAAGCTGGGAAATGTTTACTCTGGATACTAGAAGATCAAATCAGGTAAACACTTGGTAGTAAATCGAGGTACCATTTATTTTTAATCCCAATTTCATAAAGTCCCACTGTGTGGTCACATAATTTTAAACATTTTTTTTTCAACGTTTATTTATTTTTTTGGGGGGACAGAGAGAGACAGAGCATGAACGGGCGAGGGGCAGAGAGAGGGAGACACAGAATCGGAAACAGGCTCCAGGCTCTGAGCCATCAGCCCAGAGCCCGACGCGGGGCTCGAACTCACGGACCGCGAGATCGTGACCTGGCTGAAGTCGGACGCTCAACCGACTGCGCCACCCAGGTGCCCCTGTGGTCACATAATTTTAACTCTAGAAGCCAACTAGTGTAGCAGGCAATTCAGGCAATCTGGTCATGAGCTCTTGGGTGGAGTCGGAGTCGGAAGACCCCCTATTGGCCCCTTTTGACAAAGTTTAACAAGCCCAGCTAGTTCTTCTGCACTCAGGTTTAAGAATCCTATGCATGAGAGACAATAACACTCAGAGACAGGTCTTCAACTTCCAAAACTATTAGATGAGCCCAGACAAGTCACACAGCATACACAAGTAAATGAGAAACCAACTTTAAAGCACACTGCATAGTCCTACAACGTTACATAAATGTTATCAGTTCTGTCCCACATGGCTGTTCACTCTCCCCTCCCCCTACCTCATTCTGGCTGCCTCACACTCTGCCCCTGTAGGGGGCAGCAGGAAGTGAGACACTGGTGCTCAAGATCATGCAGGGGCTCCACCCTGCCCCCCCCCCCCACATACAAAGACTCTTCCAATCAGACGCAGATATTTGACACATTCCCTTCAAATAGAATCACTCAAATTGAGATTCTAAAGATGACAGAAAACTTGAAAAAATAACACCAATAGCAAGAAAACAAAAGAGAGATCTGGTTGAGTATAACAAATAGAAAGAGAATAAGCTTATGGGCTCAGTGGGTTTGGAAATACAAAAACCACATATAGGACTCAGATGAAACTTAGGCTTGATACCGGAGAAAGGAAGCCAACAAAGGAATTTTACACATTTCCCTGAGTTACTCATTTTTTCTAAGAGTCTGAACAACTGAAATCAGGAAACACCTGTGCTTGTTAACATTAGTTAGGAAATGACTTTAAAAACTTGGACTCAGTTTAAGATTGCTGATGGCAGGCAGTGATATCATTCCAGAGTCTATCTTTCCATGTAAATGCTAAGTTATTTCTCTTAATTTGGGTCCATTTTTGCAATAGCAATCAGAGATTCGGTGCATTATATTTACGGGGTAATTGTTACAGTTTTTAAGTTTTAAAATCATCTGGCACTTAGCCACATGTTTGTTTTTTCTTCCCATTTATAATTATCCGATGATTGTTATAACCACCCTGAAATATGGCCATCATTACTTTGAAATGAAAATGTATGGAAAGAATGTTTTAAGATTAAAGACAAAAATACAGCACTGTAACAAGAAGATGGGTCAGAAAGTAAAAATAAGAACATAGAAAGAATGGATCCTTTGATCTGGAAGGCATGCTAGACAACTCTAGACCAAAACTTTATTTTACAGATGAGGAGTCAGAACCAGAAATAGGGCATTTTCCAGATAGTTTATTACAATTCCCTGGGTCTTCAGAATATGGGACCAGAGCTCCCCAGAACAGGTTCTAGTCTCAAGTAAATTACAGACTCAACAGGCCTTATCTCTAATGGATTTATATAAACAGCAGTACCATTTATATTGCTTTGATATGTTTTGTTCAACAATAAAGTAAAACATAAATTATGGTACAGTCAAGGATTTGTATCAGTTTTCTTAGGAATACAATGTCAGGCAAATTTGTTTTTGGCATTTTTCTGTGATATGCCAGTTAAATTATAGCCAGTGAAAAAGTTATTTTAGAGTTTTTAAGAAAATTATAAACATTTTCTACGAGAGAACAACAGAGTTTATATGGATCATTTTATTGTCTTATAATTTTATTGCATCCCACTTTTTAAGATAGAAGGATATTAGGGTATACTTTGTTCTACCCCATTTAAATTTTTTTTTTAAATTTTAGAGATAGAGTGCAAATGGGGGAGAGGGGCAGAGAGAAAGAGAGAGAGACAGAGACTTTTTTTTTTTTTTAATTTTTTTTTCAACATTTATTTTTGGGGGACAGAGAGAAACAGAGCATGAACGGAGGAGGGGCAGAGAGAGAGGGAGACACAGAATCGGAAACAGGCTCCAGGCTCTGAGCCATCAGCCCAGAGCCCGACGCGGGGCTCGAACTCACGGACCGCGAGATCGTGACCTGGCTGAAGTCGGACGCTTAACCGACTGCGCCACCCAGGCGCCCCGAGACAGAGACTCTTAAGCAGGCTCCACACTGAGTGTGCCTGATGCAGGGCTCAATCCCATGACCCTGGAATCATGACCTGAACGGAAATCAAGAGTTGGATGCTCAACTGACCGAGCCACCAGGTGCCCCTACCCAAATTTTGTTTCAAACTCTCGAAAAATGTCTTTTCAATCTTTGACAAACACTGTAATGAGTAATGCTACTTATTAATCATTGTGATTTAGAAATGTTAATTATAATAATTTAAATGACTTCAACAGACAAGATTATTGTGGTTAGAGTAAAATACATATAATCATCAAGAACAGTGCTCTGACACAGAAATGATGCAAGGATCTTTAAATAAAAAAAGAAAAGTGATTTTTTTGTTTTAGCACTTTATTAAGGGGTACCTAGTGCACCAAAACATACATAGAAGGACGTCCACTTTTGGTAGTATACAGTGACAGGTACTAAACTTGCCCTCCCGCTGAAAACAGTTATAAATATCTAAGGTAACCAATTCCAGGCATTTGACAGTAAACATGCACGATTGTGATCCTTAAGAGGAGAGGAATACAAAGAGAGCCCCACGTCTTCTTCAACTTTCTGCCTAGAGACACCAACTGGACTAAAAGGAAGTGGAATCCAAGGGAATATGGAAGTCTTGCTGAGCTGAAGAAGTACACATAGAATGGCTGTGGTCCCTGGAATTTTTAAAGCAGGATGTCATAGAGAAATGAGCTGTGCAGAGGAAGAGGGCAATGGACCTCATGAGTGTGCCCCTGCAGCCAAGTGCAGGATGAGACTTTCTGAGGCCTAGCAGAGAATGGATGCTGCAAGTAAGAGAGCTGGGCCAAGACATCACAGAGTGTGCGGTGCAGGAAACATGAGAATATTGGCCCAGCCTAAGTGGAGAGACCTTACTAAGCACTTCCCGTATTCAACTGAAACTCCAAAGAGGCCACACCTCAGGAGTAAGTACCATGTTCCAGAAAAAGGGCCATTCCCCAAGACTTAGGACAAAATCAATATAGAACTGCCGTAAACAAACAATAAAACAAAGCCTAACAAGATCAAGAGGACTTGCCAGTAATTTAACAGCTTTAGAGAAGAAAGCTCAACACCTGTTGAAGGAAAATAAAATAATCCAGACTCTCTATAACTCCTGATAACAACATTCAAAAATAATTTTTAAAATATTGGGCATATGAAGAAGCAGGAAATGTGAACCATAACCAAGAAAAGAAGCAGTCAATAGAAGCAGAATCCCAAATGTCCCAAATATTGGAATTAATAGATGTTCTTAAAATGGCTCATATAAAGATATTTAAGGATGCACAGGAAAAGAAGAATATATTGAGTAAACAGATGGGGAGTAGAAGCAAAGAAATAAACCAAATGAATATATTAAAAATAGAAAGTAAACTTCTGAAATTACATATATATTACAAATATATATAAATACATATATATTTGGAGTCCTAGTTAGGAGAGAGGAAAGAAAGATTGGGGTAGAATAGAATTTGAAGAAACAATGGCTGAAAATTCCTCTATTTTGGTGGAAAACATCAGCCTATTGACTAAAGAATCAACAAACTCTAGGCAGAATAAATTTTTTTAAAAAATCACACCTAGGTATATCATAGTCAAAAGGCTGACAACAAAGTAAAGAGTAAATGTTGAAAACAGAAAAAAGTCAATTACATGCAGGGGACAATGCTAGAAGTGACAGTTGACTTCTCTATCAGAAACAAGGAAGACCAAAAGAAATGGAAAGTCTGATGAAAGAAGTGGTCAACCCAGAATTCTATATACAGTAAAAATATCTTTCAAAAATGTGAACAGGGGCATCTGGGTGGTTAAGTCAGTTAAGCTTCCGACTCTTGATTTCGGCTCAGGGCATGATCTCATGGTTCATGAGATTGAGCCCCACATTGGGCTCTGCACTGATGGTGTGGAGCCTGCTTGGGATTCTCCCTCTCCCTCTCTCTCTGCCCCTCCCCTACTCATGTGGATACACATTCTCCCTCTCTCTCTCAAAATATATAAACATTTTTTTAATGAAAACAAAAAAGACATTTTCAGATAAATTAATGAAGTAATGTTTCACTGAAAACTAAAAAAATTCTAATAGAAGAGTTTTTAGGATGATGGGAAATGATACAAGGGGAAACCTAAACTACAGGAAGGAAGCACCAGAATATACACTATTACAGGAAAAAGAGCACCAGAAATGGCAAATAGATATGGAAGTATGAAAAACTATCTTTTTTTTTTTTCTTCTTGTAATTAAAAGACAAGACTATTTAAAGACAAATATATTGTGGGGCTTTTAACTCATGTACAAATAAAATATATGACAACAATAACAAAAAGGGTGGAGAGTTAATAAAATTATACTGTTCTAAGGTTCTTATAGCGTACATGAAATTGTACAGTATAAATCTAAGTAGACTGATAAGGATGTGCTGTCCAGTATAGTATCCTCTGACCAAAAGTGACTAAATTTAAACTCAAATTAATTAAAATTAAACGTAACATAAAATTCGGTTCCTCAGTTATATTAGCCACATTTCAAGGCCTTAATAATCACATGTAGCTAGGACTCCCATATTGGAAAAGCATATATGGAATACTTCCATAACTGAAAAAAGTTTAGTTAGAGAATTCAAACAACAATAACAACAAATCTGCACAGATGTATAACTTAAAATGAACAGAATTGAGTTCTAAAAATATTTTCTTAACCAAAACAAAGACAGAAAAAGGAGAAAGTAAGCAAAAAAACAAACAAACAAACAAACAAACAAACAAACCAGGACAAGTAAAAAACAAACTTAAATCTAACCATATCAATGATTATATTTAGTAAAAGTGAACTGAACAATTCAATGAAAAGGAAGAGATTGCAAAGATGAACAAAAAGCAAGATTTAACTGTATGTTATCTGCACGAGATGTTAAAGACCCAAATAAGTTGCAAGTAAAAGCAGGAGGAAAAGATAGACCAAGCAAACCTAAGAAAGTTGGTGTTGATATCATCATGCAAAGTAAACTTCAAGTCGAGGAGAATTCAAGAGTAATTCAAGTCAAGAGTAACATTTCTTAATTATAAATCATCATTTCATAATGAAGATTTAAAATTCTAAATGTCTGTGTAACTAAAAAGTTTCAAGTACAAGAAGCAAAAATGAGAATTAATAGGACAAATGCATAAATCCATCATCATAGTTGAAGATCTTAACTCCCCTCTCTGTAACTGATAGAAGAACTAAACAAAACAATGATTCAAATATTACCAACCAACTTGATCTGACATTTATCGAATATCTCACCCAGCATCTGCAGAATACACATTGGTTTCAAATGTATATGGAATAGTTATTTTATTAGTCAAATTCTCCAAAGAAACTGAACCACTAGGATAGATGATAGATAGATGATAGATAGATAGATAGATAGATAGATAGATAGATGATAGATAATTTAGCATGAGGTATTGGTTCATGTGATTACAGAGGCTGATAAGTCCCACAATCTGCTGTCTGCAAGCTAGAGACCTAGAAAGCCAGTGGTGTCCTTCAAAGCCCTGAAACCCAGAGAGTCCAAATTTGAAGGCCTAAGAACCAGGAGGGCAGAAGAGATTGATACCCCAGCTCAAGTGGTCAGGCAGACAGTGTATTCAACCTTCCTCTGCTTTTTTGTTCTATTCAGGCTGTCAAGAGATTGGATGATACCAACTCACATTGCAGGCAGGAAAGGGTGTGGGTGTGTGTGAGGGTATCTGCTTTACTCAGTTCACCAATTAAGTACTAATTTCTTCCAGAAACACACTTATAGACAGGTCCACATAACATAAATAACTTAGGAGTCAAAGAAAAATCACAGGGAATTTAGAAAATACTTTAATCTGAATTATAATAAAAACAAAAATGTCAAAAGTTGTGGGATACAGCTAAAGTGGCATTTAGAAAAGATTTTAAATATTTATATTTTTATTGGAGAAAGTATTTTATAAAGCTGTAGAGAAAGAGCAAATTAAACCCAAAATAAATAGGGGTACCTGGGTGGCTCAGTCAGTTAAATGTCTGACTTCAACTCAGGACATGATCTCACAGTTCATGAGTTGGAGCCCCACATTGGGCTCTGTGCTGACAGCTCAGAGCCTGGAGCCTGTTTTGGATTCTGTGTCTCTCTCTCTCTTTTTCTGCCCCTCCCCCACTCGTACTCTGTCTCTGTGTCTCAAAAACGAATAAACATTAAAAAAAATTTTAAACCCAAAATAAGTTGCAGAAAAGAAATACTTAAGAGCTTTCTGGAACTACAAACCAACAAAATAGAAAACAGAAAAATGGAGAAAAATTAATAAAGCCAAAAGTTGGTTTTTTGAAAAAGTAATAAAATTTCTAATCCTCTAGCCAGACCACTAAAGAAAAAAATGCACACAAATTACCAATATAGGAATAAAAAGGGAACCTCACTACAGATCATATAGATATTAATAGGAAAATGAGAGAATACTATGCAAAACATTATGCTAATAAGTTCAACCGCTTAAATGAACTAGACAAATGTCTTGAAAAAACACAATGCATAAAAACTGACACTAGAAGAAATTAACACAGTAGAAGAGCTGAATAGCCCTATTCCTGTTAAAGAAACAGAACAGTCAAACCCCTGTTGTGGTAAAAACCAGATTAGTGATTGTCTCTGGAGGATGGAAGAGGCCTGATGGAACTTTCTAGAACAACAGAAAAGTCCATATAAACTTTCCGTGCTGGTTACAAGGATGTATCATTGTACATTGGATGGATGTATCACTCATAAAAATTGTACCTTTAACATGTATACATTTCACTATGTGTACATTTTACCTCAATTAAAAATAAATAAGTGGCATCCCCAAAACTATGACATGGACATATAAAACGTGAAACATTCTGAAGTTTTAAATTTTAAATTTTAAATAGAATTGAAGCAAAAATTTCCATGAGAGGTGTTAGCTTAATGCCAAAATTATCCTGTAACCTTATTTGAAAAATGTTTCTTACCTCTGAAGGTCAAACCCTAGCATATTTCTTTCTGCGATGATGATAATAACTATGCTAATTCAACCTTCCAGATGCAGCTTGTGACCCTTCTTCAATGTAGTCTTTCTGGAACTACAAAGAGGACATAAGCTCTCCTTCTCTGCTTCCTTGACCCCACAGTGTACATCTGCCTCACAGCATTATAAGAGGAAGAAAAACTTAACATACAGGACGGAGGTCTTTCTAAATCACTTTCCCAAAGGTTGGGTAGTATCCAAACTTTATCAAAAATGTTATTGATTCTTTGAAACATTGATTTTAAAATGGTCTTTCTAGTAGTGCATAAATATACATGATCATACTTGTTTATGCCAGATAACAATGCACTTTGTCAACATCTATAGCTGTGCTGTGATTGCAGGGCTCTAGTTTGATTTTAGGTCAATATGAAGTCTTAGGTAAACTCAAACATGAACTCAGGTAAAAGATGTGTGGTATGCTACTATACACAATAAATACTGTTTAGCAAGAGATCTTGTAAAGCTTAGCAGTTCTCTAAATTAGCATCAGTAGGCTGGAAGGAAAATAGCAGATAGAGATATATGGTCAAGAAAAGCAAGAATGAAGGCTCTCAGTTTGTGGAGACCTGAGCAAGGCTTTGCTTGCCTCCAGAAAAGGTGTCAGGAGATGAGAGAGAAAAATAGGATTGAAAACCTGAAAGGCAAAAGGTTGCAAGGCTTCCTACAAGATTTTGGGCCAGGAATACTGTGGCCTGAGGCAGAGGAGGAGGAAGGTTTTGGCAATGGCACTGCCCTTTCAGTCACAGGTATCTACATATTAAAACAGGTCCGCACGCTTACGTTTTATTAAATGGCTGCTAGTATTCTCCATTAAAAGAATCAAGAAATGCATTTCCCTGTCAAGTTTTCTCTATGATATAGTGGATAACTGGTCAAGATCTAGAGCCAAATTGTCTGGGTCCAAATCCTGGCTCCTCTGTTCATCCCTGAACAAGTTACTAGTCCTTTCTGTGCCTCAGTCTTTACATTTCTGAACTAGGAGTGATAACACTTGATGTTTGTTATTTTGAGGATGAAATGAGTTAACACATGCAAAATGGATACAGCAGTGTCTGCCACACAATATGTGCTCTAGAAGTATTTTGTGTTACTATGTAATGAATAAACCCCTCTCTTCCTCTGAGGAAGTGAGTACACAGAATGGTTAAGGGAAGGAAACAGGAGTCAGGACACACACATTCCTTACACACGTCTGAAAGTTACAACCTCCATCAGACATTCTGGGGCTTAACACCCATCTTGTTAATTGTATGATTAATTAACATGTTTAAGTAATCATAATTAGTGAGTTATTTTCATGGTTACTCATCGCATGGATAATTTTCACCAAGTTTATGTTGGATGTCTTTAAACCTCAGGGTTCTAAGTAAACTAAATCTTTAAAAAACTAAAGTCGAAGGCAATAGCCATAAAAACAAAACTAGGACTAAACCCCCAAATCAGGTGAGAACTTTATTCTGTCTTGATGTGCTGCATGATCTTCGGAAGCAAGAAAACCTGTTCCTTTTATATACACTATCAGAGCTGGGAAGACAACTGATCTGGGGCATAAATGATGAGTAGAAGTGACCAGGCCTTCATTCATTTATTCAAAGGACATTTATTGAGTACCTACTACACTTTACAGTATAGTATTGTGTTGGATGGCGGAGATATAATAGCGAGTAAGATACATTTGTTTACTACGCCTGAGGGGTAGACAGGCTGTGGGAAGCAGGACAGCCCATCCTATTTGGAGAAGCAGTGGGGAGGGGTCCCTTCCCAGAGGCAGTGACATCTAAACGTATTCCAGTAGGAATATCCAGGTGATAGGGGTGGAGAGAAAAGAATTGCAAACAGAGAGGACTCTGTGCAGAGGCTGGAGACTGGAGAAAGGTATGTCTAAGGACAGAGTACAGAGTTTTGAGGCAGAAGAGATAAAGCCAGAAAGGAGGAAGGGCCCAGGGGCTTATGTTCATATTAAGGAGTTTGGATCTGTCTTGAGAGACATAAAAGGGGTTTCAAGCAGAAGCCAGACATTGTGGTATCCACATTGTACAAGGATCACTCTAGCTATCATGTAAAAAAATGGGTCAAGAGGGACCAAGACCAGGGGAAAGTTAACTGATCATTATCCAAATGAGAGATGATCCAACCATGACCAAGATAGTCGCAGACTGAATGTCAAGGACTGGCAGGCATGGAAATAGATTGGATATGGGGGATGGTAGCAAGAAAGGGTTAAGCCTGACTCAGATCTCTGCATGGGGTAACTGTAGATGCAGGTGTCCATTCCTCATAGAGAAAACACTGGTGTGGAGTTGGGCGTGGTGAGTTCCATTTCAGATGGGTTTTTAAAAGGTTTCAAAAGTTGTTAAAAATGTTTAAATGTGCCTGAAGATATCTGAGTGGAAGAAGTTGACACATGGGCTGAAGATACAGACTGGGAAACAACACCATCAAAAAGGTACCTGGAGTCCTGGGCATAGGTGAGGCTGTGAGGAGAGCTCAGGGAGGAGAGTACAGAAGGCCAGGGCAGAGGTCTGGAGGGACTGGGGTGTGCAGGTGTGGGAAGGTTGGAGGGGAGGGGAACAAGAATTCTGCTAGGGAAGCAGAGTATGCAGGAGACGAAGTCTGGGATAAAACTTCTGTACTGTCATCTTCCCTTAGCTGGTTAACAAAGAGAGTAATAAAGCCAGTTCTGGGGTTGATCTATCAATTCTAAGAAAGCCAATTAATTTTATTCCTTTCCAGAGTTGAGTTTAGCATTTCAAATATTTGTAAATGAATTTGCATCCTATTAGTAAGTAAATACTTCCGTTGATAAAGACTTCCAAATGAGAATATGGCCACACTAATTAAAGTTCATCAACATTATTAGAAAATCAGCAGCAAGCAGCTGCTCCGAGGGGAGACCAAGGAGTTGTATTATCTCATGTGACTCAGGAACCCCACACCAAAATCTAAGTCTGAGAGGCATTACTCTTCTGGTTCATGGGAAGGAACATTTTCTTTATGCAAGGAGAGTTTCATATGGGGCTGAGGGATTATGTTCTAGATGTCTGCTTAATAAACTATAATACTGAAAAATTTTTTGTGAAAAAAATGAAATGTTTCTACCATCACTGAAACAAAAAAGGTGGCAGTCTTAACTAATGCATATTACTTTCTTCGGCACCGCCCAGCATTAGAATTGCACAGGCTTCATGTTTGAAATGCACAGTGCCATCTAATGGCCACAGACCATAAATCAAAAGACAGGAAGAAAAAGGATCAGCATTAAAATAATGATGATACAAGTACAACCAAAACAAATTTCAAGTTCCAAAATTGTTTAGTCAACTGACCTTGCACACAACAATTTTATCTTTTTGCTAATCATTGTCATGTGAATTACAAATGATCATATTGCATAGATAACTATAGATGATATTTTAAATTTAAACAATTCATGACACACCTGTAACCATAAATTATATTTACATTTGTTAAAATCATTTGAAACAATATGTTCAAGAAATAACATGTTCAGGTAGGATGATTCTATTTTTAAGAAAAAAAGAGGTAAAATCAGGGGAACTAATAGAAGGACTTTATCTTGACTTTTACAAGGCATGACCAGTATTCTGCATGGAAAATAATGATTCCAAGCACTCTTCCAGGAGTCCCCTCAAGACTGGGACATTATGGACCACTGAAGGAATCCTTAACTCTAAAGAAAGCCATCTTTGGAAAGAAATAGCGCATGGCATGACCCTTCTAAAGCCCAGCTCTGGGTCAAAGGAATTTTCCATTGCTCACACAAGCCGCCCACCCTGGGGGCATACATAGGAGAAGACAAGGAATGTGGCTGTGTACCATCTCAGTTAATCTCCCCTGAGGAACAGCCACACTTGCTACTCTAAGAACAATGCCTCAAAGACTGAAACTTGGGTGTGGGGTTCCCAGACCAAATGAGTCACCTTCCCAGCTCAGTGGCCTCTTCCAGGCTAGATCTCTTTGATCTCAGCCCTTCTGAGGTAGTTTGAACCATATGCTATAGGAATTGGAACTCTCCTAAGAATTGCTTTTAAAATATCCTGCTCTAATTGAAAAGGTTTTCTTTTTTTTTTTTTAAGTATGCTGTTTCACTCTCTCCTCATCAGGTAGGACATTAATATGACAAAAATTCCACAAAAACGTCATGATGTGCAAAAGTGATAATTTGCTGTTTAGTTTTTTGTACCTGTCTTTAAGTTCTTTGGGCAACGAAGGTTACATGTTGCTTTATGCACAACTGCTAATATTTCTTGAATTAACTTCCAGGCTTACCAGAATGCAAGGGGGATTTCAGTAATGCAAAAGTCACTGGGGGGGGGGGGGGGAGCATTTTAAACAAATAGATTAAAACATAAGTTATTTATCAAGGGCTTATTACTTTATATGGAGATTATTAGAAATAGTGATTTCTGCAAATTGGCAGCAACATCAATACTAAGCCATTACTTTCTTTGCTTTCTTCTTGGACTCAGATAAGATCCTAAAATGTGTTGGAAAAGGAGAAGAGGTAAGAGGTGTGATAAGCAATGACTTGTGAACAAGGATGAGAACAATGAGCTAGATGCTAGGGAGACTAACATATCATTTACTAGGCTACCCTGTACTCTGGGCACTGGATTAGGCATCTTGTGTACCTTACTCCATTTAAGCCTCACCACCATCCTTTAAGATAAATGCTAATGTCCCATTTTGAAGCTCAGAAAAAAAAATCTTATGAAGCTTAGGTTACTTACTGAGAGGTCCCACAGCCAATAAGAGGCAGAGAAGTTAGGTGTATTCTCAGCTAATTAAGTGGCTCTGTCCTCTGGCTGGTCCAAGGACTGGCAACAGCAGTATCATCTGGTAATTCTCTCAAGGGAGATGTTTTAAAAAATCTCTCCAGGGGCGCCTCTGTGGCTCAGTCGGGTAAGTATCCGACTTCCGCTCAGGTCATGATCTCGTGGTTCTTGATTTCCAGCCCCGCATAGGGCTCTGTGCTGACACTCAGAGCCTGGAGCCTGCTTGGGATTCTGTGTCTCCCTCTCTCTCTGCCTCACTCCCACTCACACTCTGTCTCTCTCACTCTTTTTCAAAATTAAACATTAAAAAAAAAAAAATCTCTTCCAATAATTCTGATCAGCAGAGCAGTCTGAGAACCACTTTACTGGATCTGGAAAAGGGTCTTTAGAGATATGCCATAGGGCTCTCTTTGATCTTTGTTCTTCTTTTGCATTTTTTTAACATACAAAATTTTTGTTGTTTCCTCTATTTATAAAAGGATCTATACTAAATTATTTTTCAGAAGACACATACAAGTATTAAAAAGAAAATGAAAAATGACTAGTATCCTGGTCACTCGGAGGTAAACACTGACTTTCTTGGCACATCTCTTTCCAGACCCTTTTCTACGTTTATATACACCTACACATATTTTGACAACAGTAGAATCAGAAATGCATAATATTAAATGATTTTTTTTCCATTTTCAATGTACCATGGACATCTTTCTATGACAATAAGTAGATCTACAACAACACATTGAATGCCCATCTTATGTTCCATCAGACAAATCTACCACCTAGTCAACATCAATATTTAGCCAAATCTAGTCAACATTTTGATTAGTGACGTGGATGAAGGGGTATGTTGATCAAATATTTGGATGCGGTAAACTGGGAGAGTTGGCTAACATACTAGATTTAAAGAGTTAATGTAAATTATCTTAATGGGAATTATGACCCTAAATTGATATGAAACTTATAACAGATATAAAACTTCAAGCAGTGGCTGTCTAGTGTCTCTGTCCTAGTCCCATATTTCTGGGAGTGGGGAGTACACTGATTCTGAGAAGGGAGTGAAGGTTGGGTAGGCCAATCGATTGATTTGTCCACCTCAATCAGGCATCAACAAAGTATAGTGAGATTAGTGGCACACCATAAGCGTTGAGAATTGTAAATGGCCACGTAAGTACATGTAAAACGCAAACTCAATATAAACATATCATTACTTCAGAAGACCTAGGCTATCCACTGTATTAATAGGCAACTTCTGTGATAATTTCCCCAGTAAGATTTTCCTGGCACATGTTCTGACATTCAGACAAGTGGCAGCTTCCTGGGATGCTACCTTCTCAAAGCTTGCCACCAGAGGCTGACTGCTTTAAGTTTGCAAACCAGTCAGATACTGGGACCTACCAAGACTTTGTCCGATCACTTAGCACTTAAAAAAAAAATGGAGTGCAATCCCTATCAAAATAACACCAGCATTTTTCACAGAGCTAGAACAAACAATCCTAAAATTTGTATGGAACCAGAAAAGACCCTGAACAGCCAAAGCAATCCTGAAAATGAAAACCAAAGCTGGAGGCATCATAATCCTGGACTTCAAGCTGTATTACAAAGTTGTTATCATCAAGACAGTATGGTACTGGCATAAGAACAGACACATAGATCAATGGAACAGAATAGAAAACTCAGAAATGGACCCACAAATGTATGGCCAACTAATCTTTGACAAAGCAGGAAACAATATCCAATGGAATAAAGACAGTCTTTTCACCAAATGGTGTTGGGAAAACTGGACAGCGGCATACAGAAGAATGAACCTGGACCAATTTCTTACACCATACAAAAATAAACTAAAAATGGATGAAAGTCCTAAACATAAGATAGGAAGCCATCAAAATCCTAGAGGAGAAAACAGGCAACAACCTCTTTGACCTGGGCCACAGCAACTTCTTACTCAACACATCTCCAGAGGCAAGGGAAACAAAAGCAAAACTGGGACCTCATCAAGATAAAAAGCTTCTGCACAGCAAGGAAACAATTAGCAAAACTCAAAGAAAACCTACAGAATAGGAGAAGATATTTGCAAATAACATATCAGATAAAGGGTTAGTATCCAAAGTCTATAAAGAACTTATCAAAGTCAACACCCAAAAAACAAATAGCCCAGTGAAGAAATGGGCAAAAGACATGAATAGACACCTTTCGAAAGAAGACATCCAGATTGATAATAGACACATAAAAAAAAAAAAAAAAAAACCTCAACATCACTCATCATCAGGGAAATACACATCAAAACCACAATGAGATACCACCTCACACCTAGAAGAATGGCTGAAATTAACAACTCGGGCAACAATAGATGTCGGCGAGGATGTGGAGAAAGAGGAACAATTTTGCACTGTTGGTGGGAATGCAAACTGGTGCAGCCACTCTGAAAACAGTATGGAGGTTCCTCAAAAAATTAAAAATAGAACTACCCTACCTACCACCAAGCAATTGCACTACTAGGTATCTATCCAAAGGATACAGGAGTGCTGATTCAGAGGGGCACATATACCCCAATGTTTATAGCAGTGCTAACAACAATAGCCAAAGTATGGAAAGAGCCCAAATGTCTTATCATTCGCAACAATGTGGATGGAACTAGGGTCTATTATGCTAAGTGAAATAAGTCAGTCAGAGAAAGACAAATATCATATGATTTCACTCATATGTGGAATTTAAGATACAAAACAGATTAATATAAGGGAAGAGAAGCAAAAACAATATAAAAACAGAGAGGGAGACAAGCCATAAGAGACTCTTAAACACAGAGAATAAACTGAGGGTTGCTGGCAGGGTGTTGGGTGGGGGGAAGGGCTAAAGGGGTGAGGGGCATTAAGGAGGACACTGTTGAGATGAGCACTGGGTGTTATATGTAATTGATGAATCACTAAATTCTATTCCTGAAAAAAATTAGATTAAATTTTAAAATGATGCCAATAAAATAAAAATTGCAAAAAAAATGGAGCTAAATTAAACTCTTGGAGAAGATTCATCTGCCATAGATCCCTTCTAAGAGAGAGCTTTGATACTAGTTAATTTACTTGCTAAAAAAAGATTTTTATCTTCAGCTGTTTTGAGAACCAAGTGATTTGTGTTTCTTGGCAAGTGGCATGTGTTTGTACAAGGTAGACAGAGGGAGTGCTGCCATATCAATGGTGGGATGAGGCATCATGTCCCAAACTGGATGTAAAGATGACCTGAGGTGGGCTGTGTGAACCCACAGGGAGGACACAATGGGCGGTCTTTCCTCTGCTTTTGGAAGGAAGACTTGGGACCAGTCCTTCACAAGCCTGTCAACAAGCTTTGTTGCTGTCATCCTTGCTCCACAACCCACCAGGCTTTTGGCTCTGGGGTGCTGTCCCTGTTGTAGTCATTTAAAATGAGGTCAAAAGGTCCTGCAGATAGCCAGATGCATCCACTTCTGGCACCAGCTGGCAGGCCCTCTAAGAAGGTAGAGTTCTATCCGTCCATGTAGCTGTGGTCAACCAGGCATTTTGGATTTTGCCCCAACAGATTCTTGTTGCCTTCTGGGAGATTAATAAAGATTACTTGACATTTGACTAATTTTGCAACTTCCCACTTCCACTCTGATCATCTGCAGCCACAAAACACAGGGATCCTCATACATACACATTATTCCCGCAGAACTTTAAAAAAATTGAGTTATGACATGGTTTTGTGAATAGATGGGGAAGAGCCCATGTTGGCATTTAATAGAAATTTTTCTTTATTGACTGGACCAGAGGTTAGTCTATCACATTTTTCCTAAGGGCAATCATTTACTCTTCTCCTAATTTACTAGGTGATCTATCTAAAATGCATGTCACTTTCCTGCTTGAATAAGCTCTGGGTTTCTTGGGCTAATGTTCTACACAACGCGAGTTGTAGGCACACCTATTCTACCACTGATCATTATTAAACTCTTCGTCAACATTGTGGTATAATCTGATAAAAACTTAAGAGTGTTTGCAGCATTTATTGATCCTTCCATAATCTTTGATTCTGAGGACTGAAATCAGTGATAAGCCAAGATTCTCATGCTCAGTACTGATTCCCCAGGCCCATTCCCACCCTCAGTCACAGGGCTGATAAGGAACCTGCACTTCATGCCACTGTGTTTCGAGGTCAGGAATAACAGTCCATTGATGGATCAGAAACAGCACGTATTCCAATTACCAGGAATAGAGAGATGGGCTTTCTCTGGCACATCAATGCCAGGTTTTCTTTAGTATCATGAACCAGAATGGCACCGATACAGAGCGGATCCTATCTATTATTATCACAAAGAAAAGCTAGTTGCTCTGAATCCAAAACTTTCTAGTTTTATATATATTACATTTTTAAACTTATGTATATGCTTCTCGGTATAAAAAGCTAGATGTTCAATGAATGATATAAAAAGCTAGATGTTCAATGAGTGATTTACTGAGATTTGCTTTTAGATAAGATAGATGTTTGGTTATCAGAGATTTAAATTTTTTTCAGGCTAAAATCAGTGAGGCTGTACTGTATTATCTTGTTAGAGCAAACACCAAATTATTTCTTAAGGAGAATCTGGGCACTTACAGACAGTCCTTTCCTAGCCCACCTCAAAGTGGAGGTGCGGTGGCCTTCTGTCCACCATATGTCATTGTCAAACACCTCAGATTTAATAAAAAGTTGTCAACCCTCCCTAGCTCACTTGATTATTACAACATATGGCTCTGAGTTTAACTGGCAACATTAGAAGTCCTGTGCTTTAGGAACTTATGAGGATGGTTAATCTTGAAACTCACTGCTGCTCCTTGACTATTGAAAACTTTGGGAAATGAGCATTATCTATGGTAGATTACCTGAAGGATAGCAGTGTACCCATTCTTTTATGTCAGCAGTTTTCAAATCTCTTTTTTAACCATAGAATCCTTGTTCAACCGTGTCTTTCCAGAATGCCAGGGTCAGAGAATGGGATGCAGGGAAGGAAAGGGAAACTTGAAGTCCTACCACTGATCAGGCCCTCAGAGCACAGCTTGAAAACCATTTCTAGATTTTCTAACACCAATCCACAGATACTGGGGCAAAGAACCACAGAGTGGCACACCCAGACAGGATCACATAGCCTCCCTAGAATGTCTTCACTGAACTGTGCTTTGACCAAACACCATTATACCTCACTTTGGCAGACCTTGTAAGAAACAGTCCTAGGAAATGGCTACAATATTTACTGCAAGGATATTGTTAAAAATATTGTTTACCTGGTTTTACATCTTCTCTGGGAGAACCCCAAGGAGAAAATATTTCCTGTTCTTTGCACCAGAAATCGTTTAAATTCTTCTGGGCTGATGCTTTGTTTTTCTCTCATGAATGCAGTGATCCATCATTCTCTCTTTGGGCTGGCCACTAGAAAGCTGAAGAAGAAATTGTGCAGACCACATGGAAGGTGCTTCTTGAACCAATTTCTCTCTCAGCTTCTGCTTATTTTATGAAATGTATCCCCTTTGCCTTCATTCTTTTGCTTTGAAGGATATTTTTTATGTTGTTCTATTGCATATTTTAAAGCCACTCTCAATCCTTTAAAAAAATCATGATTTTTAAGTAAGCAAATACTTTAATAAAAACATCTACCAACTCAAGCCATGTGCAAAAGAAGGAGACCAGAATGATGAAAGGCTAGATCCAGCAAGGACCAGGTCAAGGAACTAAGTATGCATGGTGTGGAAATAAAAATCTTGAGATGAACACGAAAGCCATCTTCAGAGTTCTTTTTTTTTTTAAATTTTTTTTTTCAACATTTTTTTATTTATTTTTGGGATAGAGAGAGACAGAGCATGAACGGGGGAGGGGCAGAGAGAGAGGGAGACACAGAATCGGAAACAGGCTCCAGGCTCCGAGCCATCAGCCCAGAGCCTGACGCGGGGCTCGAACTCACGGACCGCGAGATCGTGACCTGGCCGAAGCCGGACGCTTAACCGACTGCGCCACCCAGGCGCCCCCATCTTCAGAGTTCTTAACGAGCAAGGAGTAAGTTTATTCTTCATCATTCCAGAGAATGAACTTAGAATATATGATGATTATTACTAAAGAAGTTGTTGAGTGCTTGGAACTGGAAAAGGAGTGGACCTCACAAAACGGTGAGTTCCCTGTCACAAGAAGTGTTCAAGCAGAGCCCAAATGATTTCCTAGCTAGGAAGTTACAAAGTTATGGTAGACACCATTTGAGTTCTTACCCAGACTGTACTTCCCCTCCTTTGGAAGAGTCCCTTCAACCTTTACTGAGGAGTTGAATGTAGGCAGTCATGTGTATGTCATGAGACCTTTCTCCACCCCTGCCACAATAGATTGAACCAGGGCTGGACCCCTGACCCAAACTGGAGTCTCTCTTGAACTAAAGAATATGTCTGCTGGAGTCAGGAGGAGTTGTGACGTGATCCAGCACTGGTACTCAAGTCAGAGCTGGGACAACCCAAAGCCATGCAAGGCCCAAGACTTGGAGGACTAAAACTAAGTGCTGCTAATGAAGGTGGCCTGCTGAAGTACAGAGAGAAGCAGGGACAAACAATGCAGAGAGAGGGGAAGCTGCCTGATGACTTTCTATTCCTGTGAGAGCCAGATCTATTTCCTTCAGTTCCTTCCTTGTGCGAGATTCCTCATCTCTGAACAATAGCCACCCCTTTACTAAAGTTGGCTTGGGTTTCTGTTCCTTGCATCGCAGAAATCCTTACAAAGATCAAAGAGAATTCCCCGAAAGGATTATGAGGCTGGAGTAGATTAGTGGCTCCCAAAGATGGGTTACCATCAGATTGCTCTGAGTAAGCTTCCTTGGCACCAGCCCCTGGGGATTGTGATTTAGTGAAAAGGGCAGATGGAATATGTATTTTTAAACACTGCCCCTTACCAGCCCCAATTATTTTGCTACTTGGCCGGTTTGGAAACCAGTGGATAAGGTATCATCTAGGGTCCTGGTCCCTTTAAGATTCCTAAACTTTGGTTTAGAATTTGACACAATGCAGCCATCATCATGGTACTTTTCCTACAGAAAGAAAACTACAATTTTAAACACAACCACCACAAATTCAGATATACTATTCAGATCGTTTCTTGGCCTTTTGGCTAAGATCAAGTGCAGATATACTATTCAGAGAGAAAGGCCAGGGGCCCCCGCAACCTTCCATGGATACACAATCTACAGATTGAATGTTAACAAGTCAATGGTGATCAGCACACATGACAGGTACAGGTTCCTAGGGTGTTTGGCCAAGGTATTTAATCATTTGAATCAGTGACCTAGATAATGGAATTCAAAGTATGTTCATCCAGTTTATTGATATTATCCAACAGGGAAGAGCATCTAAGCACATCTTTCTTAGGGACCTCCTGTTTTCCTAAGATGTCAGCCCTCCCTCCCCAGCTTATGAATGTTAGAACATACGGCTTTGCCCTCTCATGACCCAGACATCTATTTTATTTAATTTCACAATATGATAACTTCTTGAAAAATTTTAAATGCTTAGCTATGTATTTCTGATACACAAGTGAAACTTCCTAAAGTTTCAAATAGATATTGTCACTGTGAAAGGGAAAGCCAGTATGTATACTATAGTCTTCAGTGAGGCCATCCCCAATCCAGTGAGTTCCACCTTCCCAGGGACAGAGGGATGGCAGAGGAGGGTGGGTGGCCTCCACCCTCAACAGATTTGCTGGTTCCAAAAACACTGCTCAGCTTTGGTGTCTCCTCCCTCCCCTAGCCCTCACCCTGGGATAAACCCCCTCCCATCTTTCATACTGGACAGTTCAATTCCACTGTGATTTAACTTTTCCAGTTCCAGAGCTCTTCTTTCCCCTCGGTCTCAGTTCTCTCACCCAACTTGTCCTCCTCACATTTTGGGCCTTTCTCCTACCAGCTCACCAAGCACACCCCCTTCAACCAAATTCCAACCATATGGTTCAAGTCCAATCCCATCCTGGCTGGTTTATCCACCATCTTTTAACATGGCCATCCCATACCTGAAGTCAATGCCACTTAAGACCTATTGTCGCCTACCTCATTTTTCTTTCACACTGCCCCCTGTAGCTCTTCTCACAACTGATCTCTACCATTTCTCAATAAATTAGTGACAAGAGGACCCACACACTGCAGCAAGGAGCACAGAGAATTCCTGTCTTTCGTACCTCCAGAACTTTTAGTAGTAGTTAACTGAAGTTGCTTTGTATCTTCCACTAGGGGGTACCAACTCATAATTTTTGAAACAGGAAGTCTGTTGAATATAGTTTCTAATGAAAAATGAAGTCCAGGCACAGTGCATTTTTTAAAACTTTTCTGAACACATGCTGTAATTTTATGAAGCAATTTAATTTGATTCCTTTTAAATAAAAGTTGCCCCATGGGCAGAGTAATAGGCAACAATCCTGAGTAGTATAAACTTACGTAAGGGAATGCCAATTAAAAATCCTGGCTCTATTACAGTAAGATATATAGTCATGAATTAAATGAAATAAATGCAAAAATTGAGTATAGCCAGACCAGTGAAGTTACTTTTACTTTAGCAAGAGAAATAGGCATGCTAAACAAAAGTTGGCTTCAAAACAATAGCTTTTGTTAAACAAAAATAAGCCAACTCATATGTTCCGGGATTCTCCATGAGTGGCATGGAATTCTTTTATCTTTGGGGTATGAGATGTGCAATGCTAAAAACTGGTTCAAGGTTGAAGTGTTTTGGGTTCTTTTAGGAGGAAGTATGCCCAGGCATTACAGTGTAGAGGTTGAAAATGCAGGATGTAAGAATTAAGCTGGTCTTTAACTTCCTGATCTCCCATTGACCTCCATGAGAAATTGGTCAGCCTCCATTTCCTTAGCCTAAATCTTAGTTCTGCATCAGCTCAATAGGTTTAATAATAGTACTTCCCACATAAGTTTGTGGTGTGGATTAGATGAGATAATGTATATAAAGCACTTATAGAGTGGCCCACAGCAAGTACTCAATAAATGGTAACTATTCAATGAGTCAGTATAAAGATAACTTCTCATGATGACTAAGAACAGAAATGTTTGCATTGAAAGAGATGGGGGGGGGCGGTGCCTGGGTGGCTCATTTGGTTAAGCTTCTGACTCTTGTTCTCAGCTCAGGTCTTGATCTCAGGGCCCTGAGTTCAAGCCCCACATTGGGCTCCTCAGTAGGAGTGAAATCCACTTAGAAGAAGAAAAAGGAGAAGGAGAAGGGGAAGAAGAAGAAAGAAGAAAGAAGAAAAAGAATGAGATATTCACTATCATTTTGGCAAACATAGTCATACAGATAAGCAATCAGGAGACCAGGGTAGTTAAGCAATCTGACAAGGTCATTTATTCCTGAAGAACTCTAGAGTAGAACTTGGACTTCCTTAGAGTCAAGCAGCGTTCTTTCCCCGATCCTATACTGCTTCCCCTAGTATCTAATAGTCTATTAGCATAAACTAAACATATTCTGTGGTTAACAACTGGGTTTTTTTGGCAAAATTTTGGTGACCGTAGCAAAGTTCACATTACTATGGCAGTGTCAGATATTCTACTAGTATGTATCTTTAAAGAGTTTCACTTTTAAGCCCCTTTCCTACTTTTAGACGTTTATCCTAAGGAAATAGCTTTAAAAAAAAAAAAAAAGGCTATATGCAAAAAAGATGTCCACTATCATATTCTTTGGAATACTGAAAAACTGGAAATAATCTATATGCCCCACAATAGAAGAGTGGAGACCCATGAATTTGGGGACCATTTAAAAATGTAGGAAGACAACAAAAAAACATGGAAAAATGTTTATTTTTATTTCTTATTCCAAAAGGAGATAACTTAACAAGCAGAATGATAAAAATTGTATTTTCATAATATTCAACCAATTAGAAATTAAATATTTCTATGGATAAAATAGAAAATGAAGTGATTTGGGGAGTATTATGATTGCAAATGCCTTTTTCTTTCACGTTGAGTTCTCTTCATAATAAAGAGATGCAATAAAGAATTGTTTAGAATGAGCTCACTTCTTTACCTTATTGGTATTGAGAGGAATTTACATGATCCAAAGTGTCCTTTAAGGCACCATGACAACACGTATAATCAAATGAAAGACACAAGCTCAGAACCCTTATTATACAACGAATTCTGAGAGGCACAACGATGTAGATCAATCCTTGACCTCCTGGAACTTCCAAGCTGGTGCAGGAAATAGGACACACACATGGATCTCAGCACTACTCCACCTCCAAAATCTTTAACATCCCATCTTATACCAGCACTTTTTGTCTCCCAGCTTTCATGCCACCTGCTCATTAACATCATTAGGACTGCCAGTCTCTGGTCTGTTTCCTTTAGATCCACCAGTTTGGTTTCATTTTCCCTGCCATTCAGCTTAATAAGACATCTCACTTTAGCCACCTCTCCAGCAAGAACAGCACCTATCCTGAACGTTTATCTTTCCAATTCACCTGCCTTGAAAACCCCCATCCACTGGACATGTTCAATCACTTGCTTTCTCTCAGCCTGGGTGGCAGGACTCCCCCAGACAAAGCCATTCAACACACCTTCACGTGTTCCTGGGCAGTCCCCTCTCCCTCTCCTCTCTCTTCTCTTTGGATATGACCTTGTATTTACTCCCTAGAAGAAATTATTAAATGAAAGCTTCCTTCTCTTGAACTGAGCCCAAAGCCCAGTTGCATTATGCATCCATCCTTACTCCATGTTCTCCAATTTCAGAGGTGAGGTGACCCTGCACCTGTTCTCTGGACCCACTGCCTGCTCCTGCCTTTGTACCATCCAGTATCACCCATCTGCAACCTTGCCTGAGCTATTTTCTTTCCCCCCCCAGAATAAACATTTGTCTGCCATCTATAAAGAAGCCTTTCCTTTGAGATACATACCCTTCTAAATGACTACCACCTGTCTTTCTCCTTCCCTGCTCCCCACATTTCTAGAGTTGTTCTACCTTGGCTGTCTCCACTTCCCCTTTTCCTCACCTGATAGAGCCTGACTCCTCCAACCCCAACACCCATATTGTTCCACAGAAGTTGAATGCAATGGCTCCTTTTCATTTCCTATCACACTTGAACCCTCAGCTGTGTTTCACCCTGTTGACTATTCCCTGCCTTTAAATACTCTCCTCTTGGCTTTTGCAACACTCTGGTGTTACCTTAATTAGCAGAATGAATACGCTGTTGCCTTCCATCCAGGGAGGGTACAGCTGGAAAGGCTCTCAGCTCAACAAGAGGTCTCGTACTTAATCTGCTAGATTAAGTTTTGAGGACTTTTTTCCTAGTTTTCCTAGTTTTGTGTGCTGTCTGGATGACTGATGATTTGATGATAGAAATGTAGATTGAACTCAACCCTAATGATACAGAGAACTATTTGTCCTTTTATCTTATTGAAGAAAAGGTATAGTGGAGACTAGGTCGGACTATAGGAACTTGTTGCCAATGTTGGAATTTCCTCTCTTGGGGTACAATTAGACATGAGAGATGTGGAATTCAAGTCACAAGGGTTCCTTCAGTAGCCTCCAACAGCTAAGGCTTCCAACCTGCATTCATCCCATTCAATAAGATAATGAATTTTTCATTATTAAAATAACTCTCCCTCTCTCTCTGCCCCTCCCTGCTCGCATGCTCTCTCTCTCAAAATAAACAAACTTAAAAAAATAAAATTTAAAAATAATAATTACTTAATTTTAGTATCATTCCTGTAAAGTACAATTTGGTACTTGACTATATGCCATCTATTGGCCATTTTGATTCTTTCTTACTTTGAAGTAATATATCCCCTATCAGACTGCAAATGCCATGAGGTCAAGGGTCCTTTTTAGTCTAATTCTCTGGTGTCTTTTACAGTACTTACCACAGGACTGACCACTTAGGAGATGCTTTTAAGAAATTCCTGTTTAATTTAGCAAGGATTTTAACTTTCCAAATTTCAATGGGCTTTGAACAACTCCTGAATGCAATATATTATTCTAGGTGCAAAAGTGTAATATAGAAAATATTTACGTTGTTTGCATTTTATGAACTGGAGAAGAGGCAGAAACCCCTCAATACCTAGGGAGGATTTAGCACAAAGCTGAAATGGCCAGATACCCCCTTATGTATACTGTATCAAACTAGACATAAAAGCCACAATCCCAAGCAATGTTCCAGAGCTAATTTGGGTTCTGTTTACAATAAATCCTTGTAGTTCACCTCCTTAGGCCAAACACTCCCAAAGTCCTTGACTGTGGATAGCAGCGAGGTCTTTTGGGACCTAGGACCAGACCTTTCTCCAGTCAGGCAAATAATCTGAAAAGAAAAGGAAATCAGAGGTAGTCTGATGCATTTTTATTCTTGTGTGTTTTTGTCAGCAGCTAGAGATATTTAAAGACTCTGAACCTCTTGTAGTCTTTGATTCTCTTTTTTAAGAGTCACTTTTTTAGAGAACTTTCTACTTTTCTTAGCTTTGCAGCCAGATTGGTGCACCTGGCCGAAATATCATTCTTCTTTAAAAAAAAAAAAAAAATGCTAGGATTTGAACGCAGGCATTGAATTAATAACAGCTTTGCCTTAGTGTAATCTCTCGGCGTGCCAATTTGTGGTTAAAAGTTGACTGAAAGGGGGTCCATACGTTAACCTACAAAGACAAGAGGGTCTAGAGTCACACACACACACACACACACACACACACACACACACACACACCCCATCTTCACAGATAAAAGAGGATTGATAACCTGAAATCTTCAAGTCTCAAGGAGCCACGATGCAATCTCTCAGTGGACTTTGTGCTGAAGGCTGCAGCTCCGATGATCTCGAGGGGAAAAACTGGCCTAGTCACTTGGAAGGCGGAAGCGAAGGTGGTACCTGAGCCAGGTAGGAGCCGCCGAGAGGCAGCCTGGGGCCGCCACTCACGTCGGCGAGGAGGAGCTGGCGGCCGGACCCACCCAGATGGAGAGGAAACCCGAGCCGAGGACCCGCCAGGTGTGGAGACCAACGCCCGCACGGCTCACCTCCGAAGAGGCGGGGCGCGCGGCTGCCGATTACCGGCAGGGGCGGAACCGGCCGGGATCACCTGGGCCCAGGCGGAACTGAGGGGTCGGGTCACCGCACGAAGAACACCGAGATTCACCTGTGCGGGGGCCGGAGGCGGGGCCGGCCCCCACCCTCCCCGAAGCCGGCGGAAACCTCGGCCGGGAGCGGCCCCCGAGCTCGCCCTGCGCGCTGGGGCGGCGCCCCCGCTGGCCACCTCCTAGCTGCACTCCGCCCGTCCGCGCGTCTGTCCCGGCGCGGCCGCCATGACCTGGAGCGCCACGGCCCCGGGCGCCCACCAGCCCGACAACACTGCGTTCACGCAGCAGCGCCTCCCCGCCTGGCAGCCGCTGCTGTCGGCCAGCATCGCGCTGCCGCTCTTCTTCTGCGCGGGCCTGGCCTTCATCGGCCTGGGCCTGGGCCTCTTCTACTCCTCCAATGGCATCAAGGAGCTGGAGTACGACTACACGGGCAACCCGGGCACCGGCAACTGCTCGGCGTGCGCCCTGGCCGACCAGGGCCGCGCCCCGCCGCTTCGCTGCTCGTGCGCCTGGTACTTCTCGCTGCCAGAGCTCTTCCCGGGCCCCGTGTACCTCTACTACGAGCTGACCAATTTCTACCAAAATAACCGGCGCTACGGAGTGTCCCGCGACGACTCGCAGCTGAGCGGGCTGCCCAGCGCGCTGCGCCACCCGGCCAACGAGTGCGCCCCCTACCAGCGCAGCGCCACCGGCCTGCCCATCGCGCCCTGCGGCGCCATCGCCAACAGCCTCTTCAACGACACCTTCTCGCTGTGGCACCAGCGCCGGCCCGGCGAGCCCTACGTCGAGGTGCCGCTCGATCGCACCGGCATCGCCTGGTGGACCGACTGCCACGTCAAGTTCCGCAACCCCCCGCTGGTGAACGGCAGTCTGGCGCTGGCTTTCCATGGCACCGCGCCCCCGCCCAACTGGCACAGGCCGGTCTACGAGCTGAGCCCCGACCCGAACAACACCGGCTTCATCAACCAGGACTTCGTGGTGTGGATGCGCACGGCGGCGCTGCCCACGTTCCGCAAGCTATACGCGCGCATCCGCCAGGGCAACTACTCGGCCGGGCTGCCGCGCGGCGCCTACCTCGTCAACATCACCTATAACTACCCGGTGCGAGCCTTCGGCGGCCACAAGCTCCTCGTCTTCAGCAACATCTCGTGGATGGGCGGCAAGAATCCCTTCCTGGGCATCGCCTACCTGGTCGTGGGCTCCCTGTGCATCCTCATGGGCTTTGTCATGCTGGTGGTCTACATTCGCTACCAGGACCAGAACGACGAGGAGGAGGACGAAGAATGATTCCGGCTACTTGCCAAACAAAACTCTGGCAGGCTTCGTAGGCTTCTCCCCCTCGATTCCAATCCCAATTCCAACCTCTCTCCTCACTTTTCCTCCTGTTGTGATGAGGGGACCAGAGGGAGGAATTATACCCACTTGCTGGGGGTGTTTGGATGGCAGAATGAGACGATCTTAACAAATTCTCCCCATCTTCACGATTTCCCAAGTTGACCTGTTAGGTTCTTTTTGTGTGTGTGTGTGTGTGTGTGTGTGTGTGTGTGTGTGTGTGTGTGTGTGTGTGTGTGTGTGTGTTAGGTTCTTAAAGTCTTCGGCATCTGAGCATGGAACGGACGGTGGAGATTCCTTGTTCAACTTCTATCTGATGAGAAGACTGAGACCTAGAGACGTTAAATAACTTATTCAAGGTCACGTAGCCACTCGTTGGCTCCTGACTCTGACTCTTTTATCACTACAACACAGTGGTTTTCTTGCGGGGAGGGGGGCTGGAGGAGAGAGTAAAGCCCTCAAATAACTTACAGAGGTGTGGAGGGGTGGGAAAGAATATATTTGTGAAAAATGTAGACAGATTAGGAAGCACTGTCCCCAGATGCTGACACACGCAGGAGTGCACCTCCTAAAGCTGTATTTTAACAAGCCTGTCTGGAGATCCCTCCTGTATTCCCTCAAATTCTGGAATCACTGCCCTGAACCAGGGAGCAAGTAGAATACTGGCTGTTTCCCTGTTTTCTCATGTGTCTGAGGTTGGGCCTGAAGCAGTCATGTGAGCCCAGCTTTTCAGGTAGTCATTTGTTCCCAGGGGCTGTAACAATCATAATGTTGCAAGTTTGGTCTACAATCGTGCCTTCAATATGGAAAACACTCCATAAGTTGTGGAATGAGTGAAAAATAACTTGCTATCTCTAGAGATCTGGCATAAAGATTTGCAAAACAGGGTTTGTACCAATTTATTTAATATTGGAGGGTTAAAGTGAAAAAAAAAACAAAACAAAACCAAACACTTTGCCAAGTACTGTGTAGAAACTTGAAAATGCCAGGTCACTTTGTATAGCTTGGAGTGAATGTTTTAAACTTAGAATCAGATAGATGGAAGGGGTCTTAGAGGGAAAATGATTTCCCTAAAGTCATACCTGTGTCTCCTGACTCCTGACTTGGTCCTCTTCATCATCTAAATTATTTTTTATGCTTAGAGAAAAAAAGTTTTCCTTCATGCATATATTTTCCCTGGAGTCTAAGAAAAAAACTTTTTAATCTATGTTCTCAAGTGAAGCATGTTTGTTTGTAGTAATGGTTTAAAGGAATGCTAAGGAATATAGTCCTATATGTTATCTAGAATCTTAAGAATTATTTGAAACTTCAAGATAATTTTAAAGTCTGACTACTCTAAAATTATCCTAATGTATAGAAAGTTATTCTAAGCTATAGATTTAAAAAAAAAACACCTTCTTTTTATAGCAAAACAAAAACTCCTTAGTGATATCATCTTAACCAGTTTATTTCCTGAAAGTAAACGATTATTTGGTATTCTGTCAAAATCGTCCAGTGCCTGCTCTCTATTAAAGCTACTTTCCAGTTACTACTGTTTTTGCTCATGCCTGTAAGGTATTATGAGGCTTTGATGTATTTTTTTAAGTAGCCAAAGAATATTGAATTGTATTGAATTATTTACATTAATTTTATTATACTCTATTCTAGTTCTTTGAAAATTAATAATTGATGGACAGCATGCATGTTCACTGACCTCTGTCTCAGACCTTCTGGAACAGTTGTGATTTAATATTCTGTCCCGCTATTTTACATAAACCAAAAAATATTTTAGCAATTCTCGTGTGTTGGCTTCCCAGTCCCAGAATGTGACACAATTTTATTGTCAGATTGCATATTGCAATTTTAGACTATGAAAATATGATCATTATATGTATATAAGATAATTTTTATTTATTATGAATGTTTGATCAAGCAGCTTACTAGCCTAGCTTTCTTTATGTTGGGTAAGAGAATTTACTACTTTCTTACTATGTGGTCGAGAGCAACCATGTGTTTTGCTATCATTTTAACAATATTCAGTCCATTGCTCTAAATTGTTTAATGAGACCACAAAACTTAAGGGGTTCTGATTAAATCAATGAATGTGGTTCCAGGCCCTATTCTCTGGATTTTTGAAAGAGAAGAAAGGTTATGTTTGTCTTACCTTTGCTATCACATTTGCTTAATTCTTTTGAACTATGGTCTTAAAGGCACAAACAGTACCAACCACTTTGTTCATGTGTTATTAGCAGGTTTTTATTGCAGCAAGAAAATCATCTTTCAAAATAAGGCTCAGAGTAAATGCAGTCTTTCAGCGTTAACTTCCTAAAACAGAATTTGAACTTATGTGAACATCAACATGTAATACGAATTAGATGATCTTCAACTGTTACTTAAATTTGGTAAAATGTGGTCAATGTAAAAAATAATATGAAATTTTATTAAAGAATATGATTGTAGTAGTCTTCTCCATTTCTGCATTTTACCCAAATTCTAAATTGCAATTATTTATTGGGTGGTATTTTGGACTCCAAAGCCTTAAAAAATGTCCAGAACAAAAATGTGAAACATTCTCCTGTGATGATCTGTGTGCTGTAGCATTTTGTTTGGTATTTCAGGGTTCCAGCTGTGCTTGAATTTTCATGTTGTCTAGTAAATGCCCCTAGCTAGGGCTGTGTCTTCTGGAATGAGACAGAAAAGAGTGAGCCCCAACAACTGGACTGGAAATGTGCTTTGATCTGCCTTGTAAATTAAACCACAAACCAAAGAGAAACAAAGACGGTAGGTGGGAACTCCCAAAACAATAATATAACAAGAAAGACTCCAGGTATCTCCAGAATCAAGTCAGCTAAACGATTTACTGACTATGCGTTCATTAAAAGTCAGAGACAGAATAATAGCCTGGGATTTCTGTTAGTACCCAACACCTCTTCACAACGTATAACCACAACACTTTCTTCCTCTCTTTAAATCTGTTGTCTCTTCCTGTCATTGAAGATCTCAACAATCTTGAGTAAGTTCTCAAAGAGAGTTATTGGTAGAACTGCAAGATAATCAACTCCTTATCTTATATGTGCTTGGATATAAGTCATCACTGACTGTAATAATAGTAAATTCCCTCTTTATTTTTATCAGGCTTTTTTTTTCTCTAGCTAAAACATAGCTGATTTTAGATGACAAATTTTTAAAAAATTTTGACTTCAATTTTTTCCCCAGAAGAATTTCTCTCAATTCCCCTCCTACAAAAACAGAGTTATCTTTTTTTAAGTTTTTTAAATATTTACTTATTTTTGAGACAGAGACAGAGCGTGAGTGGGGGAGGGGCAGAGAGAGAGGGAGACACAGAATCCGAAACAGGCTTCAGGATCTGAGCTGTTAGCACGGAGCCCGATGCAGGGCTCCAACTCTGGAACAGCAAGATCATAACCTGAGCTGAAGTTGGAGCTTAACCGACTGAGCCACAAGCAGAGTCATCTTTCAAGTGTCATTAAGAAGGCCTTAACGGGGGCGCCTGGGTGGCTCAGTCGGTTAAGCGGCCGACTTCGGCTCAGGTCACGATCTCACACTCCGTGAGTTCGAGCCCCGCGTCAGGCTCTGTGCTGACCACTTAGAGCCTGGAGCCTGTTTCAGATTCTGTGTCTCCCTCTCTCTCTGCCCCTCCCCCGTTCATGCTCTGTCTCTCTCTGTCTCAAAAATAAATAAACGTTAAAAAAAAAAGAAAAGAAAAAAAAAAGAAGGCCTTAACGAATCTCACTGAAATACGTTCCTGAAGAGAACTTACATGACAGCAGCACTCTGTGTAAAGAACTTGCAAAAATTGCCGGCAGGATTGACTTTATGCATATAGCCACCCCCCATCATTGCCCTGACAAGACTAACAACATGTATTCAAGAAATAAAACACTTCCCCACTGTCTTGCCACCTGGCATTATGATTGCCACCATGTAGATTAAGTCACTGCAGCATGTTGCATTCCTTATGGCATGTGCTTGGCTGAGCAACTCACCAGGACAGAGAAAAATCTTGGAGGTGATGAAACCCAGCAGACTCTTTGCGGGTGCGGAGAGATAGGAGAGGGGGGATAAAAGGGAAAGATGAGGTTTAGAGCATGAGACATTTTTCTGAACTAGCAAAGTGTCCAGGAGATAGGGAGGGGGGTTGGCAGCCAAAGGAGCCCATCCCAGAGGGCAGAACTTGCCAGCGGGCTCATTGATGACAAGGCCTTTAAGAAATTTAGTAAGCAATGGCTCACCTCCTTCTGAACCCCTCAGCTTGTCTTTTTGATCAGTTTGAGTGTGATTTATCTTTTTCCTTAGAAGCGAAAGGTATTACTGTCAAGAACCTTTGTTAATAGCCTTGCCCCCTATATTGAGCTTGTAACCAAGTTCCCATTAGAGTGGCTGAAACTTTACATCACTGATGAAAACTGTAAATGATGTGTCATTAATAATGATACTTTGTTCTTCTAAAAGGCCTTTGTTCTAAAAATTCAAGGTGCTTAACACTATGTGGTCTCATTAATCTTACCCATCAAAATGCATGAGCTTTTAGAAAGTCATCAGGAGTGATGAGGAAGAAATATATTCCTTTCTCATATTCCTTGCTATTTTGCTCAGTTGTGTTGTTTTTTTTTTCTCCAGAACTCTCTAATAGTGAGTAGTGTTCTCAACAGCATAACTTCTGGATGTGGCAGTGATCGTCATTTGAATGGACCACTTGAGTATTTTCCAAGGGAGACTTAATTCTTACTCTGATTTTAATGGGTAAAAGACATTTCCCATTTGTGTCAAAGAATCCAAAATGGGAAAGGCAACATTCCTATTCATAGTGATAGAATGTACAATACGTTTTACTCTTTTCCCAAAAGACTTTAGGAGTTAAGACTTACGTTACATTAACAGAATTTGCAAATAACTGAATTATGGTGTTTCTCAAATTTTACTTGAGGGGCAAATTAGCTTGCACACTCACTTTCAAAAATCTTCAATAACAATATCGAATATCACATACATGAATGGTATCCTGCCTTCTCACCAAACTCACATTTCCAAGTGCCTATGGAACACACCTAAATGGCTTACAGGTAGTGTAAATTCCATGGTCAGCACTAACTCATTGGCCTCTTTGCCAAGCCCATTCTTCCAAAACCAGTCCTGGTTGTGGGAAAGGACTCTCTCTCTCTCTCACCCAAACCAAAAATCTGAACTGCTTCCTTGACTATTCCCTGTTCCCTTTTACATCCAAATGGTTATCAGATCCTGTTGCTTCTATATCCCCAATGCACTTTCAATCAGGTCTCTCTTTGTCACCACTCTGGCCCAGGTCTTTGTTATTTCTCATCTGGAAGTTGGAGGAGCCTGCTAATTGGGTTCCAGTTTATTCTCCACATCCCAGCCACAACGAGCTAGCCAAAACATAAATCTCATCCCGTTCCCCTTGGCTCAAAATCTCTCCTGTCTATGCACAGCCGAAAGGAGGAAGTCTAAATTCCTTAGCAGGGCCTACAAGGCCTCCAGAGTTGGCCTCATTCTAAATCTTGATCCCCTTTTCTTCAAGGCCCCACCAAATTCCAGCCATATTGAATGATTTGAAGAGGTCTGTACCCAACAAACCCTCATGTCTTTGCCCATGCTGGTCTGGCTTGTCCACATGACACCCAAATCTCCCCACTCATCCTCAAGACTATACTGGGTCCTCCGTCCCCTGTGAAGTCCTCCACGAGTCCCTCTTGCCTCCTCTCCTCCCTGTCCCCAACCTAGCCTTCCCTCTGTGCTTATTCCGCTCTCAGAGCACTTACTGTGTTACATAGAAATTGCTTATTTGCTTATCTATCTCTGTATCCCGACTGTTAGCTCTTTGATGGCTGAGACTTTTTTTCTCATTTATCTCTACTATTGCCAGTGCCAAGTTGAGTGACCAGCACATGGTGGGTCTTCAAACATTTGTCGAACGATTATTAGGAATCCAGTGATTCCATTACGTTACTACCACTGCACGTATTATTTCCTACCATACAGTTGAATACATAGGAAATAAGTGAGGAAACAGATGTGGAGAATGACACCCTCAACGTTGGAACATTTCAAGTAAGGAGTGCTGGGGATGCTCATATATTCTTAACAGCATGAACATGCTACGCTTAGGGTTCCCATTTGGATAACTTAAATGTGCAATCAGGTCTTCCTCCATAAACTAATTTGCAGAAATGAATAGTGGATGGGTCACCTTAGTCCATTGATAGCAGGGACAGTTACTTCATACTCAAAGGGGATCAATGTCTTTCCTATTAAGCTGCAGTAAGTTAATGGAATGTTTACATTTTTGTGGTGCTTCTTTATGGAGCAGAATGTTTTCCTTACCGTAGTAGTCTATAATAAAATGTAAATGCACACTGCTTTCCTCTGCCAGGTAATTACCCCAGAATCCATTTAAGTAAAAATAGCATTTGTAGAGAAATATCCAGAAAGGAAAGCAAAAATAAATGGAATAGTAGTTGTCCCATTTGCCGGCTGATGTTTGGTTTATAACGTTTGGCACATCTTGATATCTACATAATAGTAGTTTTAAAACCATAAATAATATTTTACAGAGGTCACACCATAGTTATTTAAGTTCAGGGGTTTATTTCCCTGAGCACTAAGTAGCTATGAATGAATTATGTTTAGTCTGATCTGCCACAGAAGGGCCATAAACCTCCAAGTCATAGCAAACCGTGGAATATTACTTCAATACGTCAGGAAAATTGTACATGTAAAAGAATAATGCATGATAAGGGAAAGGTATTTTTTTTAAGTAATATATGTTACTGGGCAGGAGCTATAAAATTTTGTTATTATAAACTTTCCTCTGATTCTGGAAAACAAGTTAAGGGACAGCTTGGCGTTGGCAGCCCTAAGCCGACGAAACAGGCGGTGGAACCAGAGGGAGGGCCTAGGAAGGCGAGTTTGGCCCTGAATCAGGAATAGTTTCTCCTCCTCAGCACCCCGTACCTCAGAAAGATGAAAACAAAGAAAGTCTGCAAGAGCACAGAGATGGTGCTACAAACTTCTCTTTACTATTGGTGTTCTCCAACACCAGGCAACGGCTTTCACAGACACTCAGAGGCTAGAGAGAGTTTTTAGCATAGAGGAGCAATTCACTCTTAAAATTGAGGCTAGTTAAAATGCTGAAATGAAATTGTTAAGCACTTTCCGTGTGCCAGATGACATGCTCAGCAATTTCACTGGGTTTTCTCATTTAATCTTTACAACGAACCTCGATTACCCCCATTTGCAAAAGTAGAAACGGAATTTTGGAAAAATAAACTGGTTCAAGTCTAACATAGTCTGGTGGGAGACAGCCAGGAATCTAGCCGAGTCAGTGTGACTTCAGAAGCTCCATAGCTATTCAAAGTCAGTAGGGATGCAATCCTATGAGATAGATACTATTATCATCCGCATGTCACTGATGAGAGAGCTGAGGCTCAGAGGGGTTAAGTAACTAGCCTAAGGCAGCACAGTTAATAGTGAAGAGCCAGCTCATCAGACCGAGAGGTTATACACCAAGGAGCTCAACATCCAACCTCTATTTTTCTTTTAGTTTCTAATAAGGATTAATTATGAATATTAAAACTAATCTTACAAAGAAACAAAAATAGTCAAGAAACCCCTGAAAAGGAAGAACAGGGGTTGGGAGAGTGAAGAAATGAAGACTTACTATAAAGCTTCAGGATTTTAGACAGGGTGATTTTATTTTATTTTTAATGTTTATTTATTTATTTTAAGAGAGAGAGAGAGAGAGAGAGAGAGAGAGCACAAGTGGGGAGGGGCAGAAAGAGAGGGAGACTGAGAATCCCAAGCAGGCTCTATCTACACTGTCAGCTCAGAACCTAATGCAGGGCTCAAACTCACGAACTGCGAGATCATGACCTGCGCCAAAACCAAGAGTCCGTCGCTTAACCGACTGAACCACCCAGGCGCCCCTACACAGGGTGATTTTAGTGCAGGGACAGACAACTAGATCAACAGAACAGAGTAGAGAGAGTTTCAGACAATGAAGAAAAGCATGGAAATGATGATAATCTAGAAGAGGACTTACCCCTAAGAGAGAAGAAAGCAAATGGAAGCGGGGAGGGGCAAAGAGGGGCATCAAAGGTACTGGTAATATCGTTTTCCTTAAACTTGGAGGTTGGATACCCTGGCGTCCATTTTGCTATTATTTCTGAAATTGTGCACGTAATATGGTATGGAAAAAATAATAACAGCCTGGGCAAATGCTCCTGTGCTGATGAAAAGCTGTGGCAGGGGATCTAAGACTACACTTTTCACGACACCTTTAGACTCTCTGTGGTGTTTCCAGGGCTTCTATAGACTCAAGCAATGCACAGAATTAGAAGAAGTTATTCTTAGGAATTTGTTACCTCGTTAAGGAAATTGGAAAAAAAAAATTGTTGAATGTAACATTTTTCTTTAAATTGAGTAATAAAAATGACATGAGATGGACTGCTGCCCAAAGCCCTCTGTTTTAGTTGAAAGTTCAAAGGAACAGAGGTGCCCCTGCTGGTCGGTCCCTGGGAACCTGGTGGGTCTGACATTCTTGGTTTGTCCAAATACTGTATGAAAGAAGCAAAGCTCTGGGCAGTGACATGGGGAGAATTAGAAGATGCCCCTACAGGAGCCAAATCTGCCCATCTTCTCCTCACTCTCGTTCATCAGAGCAGAAAACAGGAGGAAATGGAATAATCTAACCTAATCTAATGCAGATATCATGGGCAGGGAATGAGTTGCATTTTAACCATATTTCCTCAAATTTGTTGCCCAAAGTGCACTCGAGCAAACAAGCAGTGGGGCTCAAGTCCCAGGCCCTTTGCATGTCATAAAGCCTCACATTTTTCCTGTGTTGCATCCCCTGGGCTGGGGGACATTCCACAGAACCGGGAAGGGGAGGTTTCATCTCTGCCACCTTCAACTCGTCGTGGCCTGCTGACCCTGCCAGGGACTGTGACCAGAGCCTGATTCCAGAGACACAGAACGCGGTGTAAGATTTCTCAGGTGGATGCCTGTCCAAATGGGCATGGGAATCCCGCTTCTAAAGGTGTGCACGACTGCCCTCTGCTGGACAGAAACAGAATCACCGGCATTTAATTGCCTCTGGGCCTAACCCAAGTGGGAAGGGAAAAAAAATGTTTTATGTGATATATATGCTCATGTGAAATATTTGCTTCAAAAATTAAAGTTCCTGAGGTTAAATTACATACAAACACTCTTAAATTGCATAATAATTCCATGAGTTTTAATGCATTCCAATTAATTAATCGAAAAAGAAACGGGCATGTTTAACTTGTATTCAAATATTATAGAATATTCTCTTCAAATATAATTCTAGTGGTTACTACCAATTTAAATTTTTGTCTCTTAAAACATCTGTGTTTATTTAGAGCTATGTCATAGAGGAAAGATCTTGATGCTAATGTTGGAAAAATATATGTCATCTATTTTGTTGAAAGCTTAGGCACAAAAAATGAAAAAGACTGTTACTATTCTTTTTTTCACCAAATAACTTTGCCAATAGGCATAAATATGTCATTTTATATTAGAAATTGTGTTTTTTTTTTAACGAAGCGTGGGTAAATATTGCCAGTCACCTTTCCCAGGAACTGTATGAAATTGCCTCACAGGCTTGTCAATAACCACGTCTTTCAAGAAGAAAGCTTCTAGAGTCTCTCTAAAAGCAAAATAAATATCCTCACTTAGGATCCTATGCATTGGTGACACTGAGACAGTAATTCAGGTGTGAACGATTTTAAACTTGGCATACTTTCCTGAGACTGATACTGAACCTCAGAAATAGAAATATTTACGAAATGTTTTGAAATTTTGTGTATGTGAGTCTCACACCGTGCTTTGATGCCGACATATACCGTATTTCTTACTTCATAAGATACACCTGCCCTCCCATACACACACATTTTAACACCTCTAAAATAAGAACGTGTCTCAAGGGCCAGGCTCCTCACTATCCAGTGGCAACTTAAACTTATCCATTGTGCCACTTAAACTCACTGTCAGCCAGACAACAGTCATGATGTAGTTGTCTTTGGGCTGCAGTGTTGTATTTTGGGACAAAACACTGCATTGTGTACACCTTTGATGATTCTGTCTCCAGAGGCATTTGGAAGAGTTGGACTGTGAACATGAAGAAGTTTGGGGAGAACTTTAGTCAATTTATTTTACATATATTTTCCTTTTTTATGTTTGCACAAGTGCGATATGTAATAAAAAACGTACCTAAAGAAATATAAGAGAACCTCTTTTAATAAGGATAAAATACAAAAATTTAGATGTAAGGAATTATTAGGTCCTATTCTATTGGTGGCATTTTTTTTTTCTTAGCGGTACAGAAAATAATGGTACATTTTATGATTGATGGCATCTTAAATCCAATGAATTGCACAGTATAATAACAGGGCAGTGGAAAGAATGCTTCTGAATTTGAGACCAGATGACACGAGATGACATTAACTGCAAAGGCATATTCACTCAATTTCCACCACTTGCACCATCGATCAATTTGGAGAAGGAAATGGAATTTTAAAAATTCTCTCACTCCTCTGATGCACCCAGATATTAGTAGAATAAAACAATGTGCCAGCTGCCAGCTGAGATCAGCCCCTCAGCCTTCAGCATCCCACTGTAATTATTGGATACAGGCCAGCCAACCTTCTAGACCACAAAGAGGGTAGGTGAAGGTCTCTGAGATCAAAGCCAACACGTAGCTCATCTGAAGCCCTTGCAATATACCTCACTGGAAGATGCACAGGGGGATAGAGTGTCAGAAGAGTGAGAATACTGAAGTGTCTTGCTCAGTCCCCGAGGTCTCCTTTGGACCAGGAAGCTTTGCCGGATAGACATACATCACGGCTCTGTATATTACATCTCTCTGTGCTCTTTCAGTATGAGTTGTATGTGATTGTGTGAACTTGATGACCAAATATAAATCAGAGTTATTTCTGTTGACAGGAAATAAAGTTAGACCATCAGACATACTCAGAGCCAATATCTGCTTTCATGTTTTCCAAAGTTATAGGGAAAAGATGTCTTCTATTATTGTGACTGTCTTGTCAGAGCTCAGACTGAGCCAATTCCATTCTCCCTCAGTTCTTTTCTTGGCCAAGAATAGAAACTATACTGTGATAAAACATCGCCAAGGGAGAGTTGCAAATAAAAGCCTCCCAGTCAATTTAGACTCAGCCTGGTTAAAGGTTCACTACAACCCCACCCTCTGCCACCCTGCCTAAGGAATCAGGTTTTAGTGTTTTTCTTTTCCTTCAAAAGTTGTGTTTCTTATTCCCCACCACCCACCCCTATCTCCTCACCTCTTTTCCTAGACTCCATTTCAGAAAAATTCATAATACCAGACTTTTTTAACGTACATGGACTCGTGTCAATTTTGGGGGTCTTTGGTAGTACAAAATGTACACAAATATGGAGAATGGCAAGTTTACCAATAACTCAGGCACATAAAGTCTTTTCCAAAAAAAATAATATTCTGGCCCTTCAGAAGATACCTCCATCCATCTCCGCTCTGGTTCCCTGTTTCAGTGCTGAGTAACACCACTGGCTCAAGACTCTTGTAGACAATTCTTCTGATAGTGTTTCCCCACAATGAGCTCTACCTTTTCTGTACCCCAAAAAGTTCCTTCAGTTTGAAAACTTTCTCAACTGCTTGCTTTATGAAGCATCGGGGTCTCTTTGGCATTGTATACATTCTGGATCTATAATTTTTCTAAAAGCCTTGGTCGTCTTTTAAACTCATCCCCCATCCTGGAGCACCTCCTTTTTCAAATTCTTAGGGCTCTCATCTTGGAGCTCTCTCCTGATACCTGTTCCGCAACCTAGTCTCGTCACAAACAAGCATTAGCACAGAACAGTGATGTAGCAACATTTCAGTTTTGTGTTTTCAAACCCAGCCAAAAATTATTCTAAATTGACAGATGATTTGGAGTAGGGAAGTATTAAAGGTGTTTTGAATGGCAGAGTGGTGACACAGACAGTCACTGCTTTGGGAGGTGGAGGGCCTCCATATGGTACATTTCTGTCACTACATGTGACTGAAGTAAGTTATTTAGTATTTTGTACCTCCTCCTCTGTGGAATAAGGCTGTTGGACCAAGTCATTGGATTCCTTCCAGTGGTAGAATTTTCACCTTGGGATTTAGTTGGAAATTTGTGTAGTGGACTGGACATAAGACTGATTTTTTTGTTTTAATGTCAAAGGGCAAACATTTCCCTGAAACGTCTTCCGTAGATTATTTCTATTTTCATGCGATGCTATATGTTGTTGTTTTGCTGCAAAGCCCATGGTCAAACAAGTTAAAATAAGACTTCTTTCCTGTAGGATTTCTAGAGCCTTTAGCATGCTAATATTCTTATGAAGCTCCAGGAAGTTTATACGTGTTGCAAAGCTACGCAAACACATTTGAACACCTACCTTTTTTGTTGTTCCAACACCAAGTATCATCTTGCAGACATGGGGTTCCACATAAGGCATCTGGGAGAACGGTGTCCCAGTGATGGTTTCTGGAGGAGAAACACAATCGTCAGAATTGCAAGAGTTCATAACAGAGAAGAGTTCTCTTATTTCCTGCTGAAAATCTTTAAAAGATCTTATTGAGGTTTATTTGGGATTTGGTTCCTTCCAAGGTCGACTTGTCACCTTCCTTTCAAAACAAAATCATGATGTGCTTATTTAGTTGGGGAGAAGGGGCACTTGGTGTCTTGGAGATCTTAACCCTCTTCCTCCTCCACTCCCAGTCCAGCCACCCTCCTTCGTTCCTCTTTATTCTCACTAACCACACGGACTCCTCTAAAATGCAAACGGAGCTTGCATCATCGGAATAGTTCAAATCTAAGGAATCCAAGCCTCTATGTTTCACTGCCAACTACTCTTCCAAAAAGTTCACTGATCTTTGAAATCAGCTAGCCCCTAAACCCTCCGAAGGGGGTCAAGAGAGTTAAAAGATTCCAGATGAGGCCAGAGCAGTCTCCCTGGTTTCTTCCACCGCTGTTGCTCGTTCAGGTGTGACCTGGACAGGTCACTAAATCTCTATGTGCTTTCAACTCCCCATTTATAAAATTTGGCCAATGCGTATTGATTTCTAAGATGTTTAGAGATACTTGAATTAAAGTCACTACAAAGAACAAATTCTGTACCTGATTTTTCTGTTATTACCAGTGATGGCCATAGGCACAACTCCACAGCAGGAAAGCAGCAATGTACGAGAAATTGCAGAAATTGGCCAAATTGGGCTTTCTTAGCTCTGGAGCCCCTGCTACCCTATTAAATCTGCACATTCACATTGGACAACATCTAGTTTATAAAGGCAAATATTTAATTAGTGGGACCGTAGGACTGGCAATGCTACTTCTAACACATGTAACAAGATACTCTAAGCTTGAGAAGTAAACCCTGTAAACTTAAATTACTGCAAAATTATAAAGTTTAACATAAAAATGGAAAAAATCTTTAAATAGCTGTTTTGTGCAGCGTTCTTAACAGACAAGACTGCCTCACAATGGGACCGTGTAACGGCTAGCAGCAGGCACTCCAGGAAGATAAAATAAACTGGCTTTATGGACCTGAGGAATTGATTTTTAATGAGATTCTGCTTGGCTGTAATGGCATCCTGAGAGAGTGATCCAGTTTCCATGGCCTCTGGTACACAGTTATAAGGTGCGGAGCAAGGACTTGGTTAAACAATGCCCATGCATTTGCCCTTTTAGTATATGAGATTAAATGAAATAAGGATTTTGTTCTAAGACACACTCCAGAAAGTGCACGGGCACGTGTATGCATATGTGCACACACACGCGTTGTTATACCCTTAGATGCTTTGCTAAGACGTTGTCTGCTTGTATATTCTGATGTTAAAGGACTAAAACTTTGAAGTTATAGGGATATGTTCATATTTCTCTACCAGAGTACAAGGACCTATCAACATAAGGTGGACCTGACTAATTCTTTCATATTCTATAACCCAGGTTTCCTGCTGGCATTATGTATAAATACATAAAAACAAATAAATACATACACACATACACCAGTGGATATAGAAAAGGATAGATATAGAGATATAATATAGATAATAGGCAATATAGAAGGGAAAAGGCAGCACAGCATATTAGTTAACATTTTCAGATTTGAATCTTGCTTCCACTACTTTCTAACTCTGTGCCCTTGGGCATGTTAATCAACTTCTCTGAGCCCCAACTTTATCTTCAACAAATGTGGATAATAACACCTGTTTTACACGGTTGTAATAAATATTCAATGACACAAAGACACAAAACAATTAAAATGAATCTTAGCAACATAACATCAAGTGAAAAAAGTAAGTTCCAAAAGATTATATATAGTATTTTTTTCATAAAGATAAGTGACATATAAGTCTATATGTTTAAGAATTCACATAGCATTGGGACATCTGGGTGGCTCAGTTGATTGAGCTTCTGACTTCAGCTCAAGTCATGATCTCACGGTTCAGTTCGTGAGTTGGAGCCCAGCTTCAGGTTGCTGCTGTCAGCGCACAGCCCGCTTCGGATCCTCTGTCCCCATCTCTCTCTGCCCCTCCCCTACTTACACTCTCTCTCTCTCTCAAAAATAAATAAACATCTAAAAAAAAAAGAATTCACATAGCACCAATAAAATTGCATGTCAAAAGAAAAGGAATGATAAACATGGGATTCAGGATGATGATGGCTTTGAGTGGGGGGAAGGTGGGAGAATGCTACTATTCTCCCCCACAGAGAGGGTTATAGAGCTAGATAATAGGTTATAGTCAAGGTTCTAGTTTTTGTTTGGGTGGTGGGCTTGCAAGTACATATTATGAGTAAGAATAATTAGCTAACTAAATAAAACTAGCCACACCTCGACCAATGATAAGAATATACTATGTACCAAGAAACATGACTAATCGAGTTCTGTGCACTGGAAGGTCAAAGAAAAAGAGAAGATAAGTGAGCTAATGTGTAATAAAATGATTAGCATAGTGCTTGGCGTATAGTAAACACTCAAGAAAAGTTTAAGTAGTTGGCTAGATATTTCTTCATATACCTGCAAACACTCTTATTATTAGGAAGATTCACTTTCCCAGTTTGATCAATTTCCCTTCATTTTCTCTACTTCCTGATTTCATCATTCATTATTTTCTCCCATTGTATCGTTTCTACTTCCAAAATCCTTAGCTTCTTAATTTTTTAAAACCTTGAGGAATAATCTATATACAATACCAGGTACAGAGCTCAGGTGTTCAGCTCGTGTTTTAATTGTATTCACAAACATAACCATTATTCAAAACAAGATGTAGATTATTTCTATTGCCCCAAGAAACTTCCTTTGTGACCCTTTCCAGTCAATTACCCCCCTGCCAGAGGCAACCTCTTGTTGACTCCTGACTTCTATACCATTGTAAATTGGTTTTGCCCATTCATGGACTCAGTATGAATAAGTCATGCAATATGTACTTGTATCTAGCTTTTTTTGATGAACCTAATGTTTTTGAGATTCTCCATATTGTTGTGTATCCGTAGTGCATTTCTTTTCATTGCTGAGTAGTATTCTGTTGTATGAATATGCTATAATTCAATTATCTTTTCTCTTGTTGGTAGACATCTGGGTTGTTTCCACTTTGGGGTTATTATGAGTAATGCTGCTATGAACATGCTTGTACGATTGTTTTTGTAGACATATCTTCTTTTTTCTTTTGAGTAGTAAGAGTAGAATTGCTGAGTTGTAGAGTAGATGCCTGCTTATGTTCCTGAGAAACTACCAGTTTCCCAAAGTGGGAATTATTTGGAATTATTTGGAAATTATTCCAAATCCCTAAGTTTCCAACATCTAACTCCATGGAAGGGTGATTAAATAACCACATGGACAATGACCCATTTGTGTCAGGACAATGCCTTTTATCAACTCCAAAAGGATTCCCAGAACAGGAAAACAAAGAAAAAAAAAAAGATGAATGTAAATGGTAACAGATTAAGTTAGACTTGGCTGATGGTAGAATGCACAAAATCAGAAGAGCAAGAAAGAGTTCCCTGCTGATTTAGACCATGAAACGAATCATTTTTAAGAATATAACTTAGGTGAAGTGTGAGCCTAAATCATAGGTTCCCCAGCCACGTGGATGCCCCTTTCTGTTCTTGGCTTCAACAGACAGAATGAATAATCTTTTAGGGGGGAAGGGGTGGGTGACCGATGGTAGGGATATTAATTGTCTTCCATTGGCTAGTTGCTTTGGCAGTAAAGAGAAAGGCCTGCCCTAGCCCCAAAGAGCTTACATCTGTTTCTCATAGAGCTTAGCCACCCATGCTGTTTCAACCATCCTCTTCTGCTGGCCTGGCTACCGCTTTATTGATTTTTGCCCTGCCCTTTTAAAAAGATAAAAGTTCCTAAAAGCTTTTTGCATGCAAATACATGTGTCTGTATGCATGTGTGTGTTGGTGACAGCAAGGGTTTGGTTAACAAACTAAGCAGCAGCTAGGTGAGCCATCCGTGTGTGTGTGTGTGTGTGTGTGTGTGTGTACCAATTACTCTGGGATTGTGCACCCCCAGTGGTGGAGCTGGCAGAAGCACAACAATTAGAATGTGTTGACAACAACTTAAAGATAATTAGTTGACAATGACTTGAGACCTCATTAACCCCTTTAACACCTCATGGTTTATGATTAAAATGAAATACTCAGAGATCATTTGAAGGGCACCTTGGCTTAACTACCAGCAGTTGTTTAAGTGCAGCTAGAATATTTGATATTTCAGTGATACATCTTCCACTATTTTGAAACCATCGACAATGATTATCCAAAAATGTTATCATTATTCTGTGGAAATCAGTGAGCTAAGGATTCATACTTTTCCTCAGAAACCTATTGTTTTGCTTCTTTCCGGAACAGTCTTCCACTCTCATCCAGCCTGTTTAACTAAGTGATGTTCAAATTTTATTTTTTAAGTCAACTCTTCCGTTCTCAGAAATTACATGGATTGATAAAGTTAACTGTGACTTTTACTGAAATCACTCCAGTTGGAAGTGTACTGCCTACAGAATTCCACAATGAGAATCCTCAGGGGTGTGTATGTTTGGATGAACCTACAATATTTCACAAATCTGCTAGTCTCAGGCTCCGCTAAGCATAACAATAGTTTTTATTTTTCTTGATGGGTTCTCAATAAATGTTTAACCGATAGATGGACTGATGCAGAAATTCCACAGTCTTCCAGAATTTATTCAGCTTCACCCAGCCTCTAAAATAGACACCTACAGGCAAAATCCCTTGGTTCCTTTGTTCCTAAATATTTCTTAGGAAAGAAGTCTCAGTGCTTCTGGGCCAATCCAATGATACTACATATGAAACAGCAAATATCAGACAACATTGTAATATCGACGAAGGTTTGAAATAAGCTTTATTTTGGTTAAAAGCTACAATCTTAATATCAATTGTACTATTTAGACATGTAATCAGTTGTCTATTTAGATATTCCAACTATTTATTTGATATGGAAGTTTCACATCAATGAGGCCAATATCACTAAATTTTTGTCCACTTTCAAGACAATAGTCCTGTACCTTCTCTGGGCCATAGACTCATTTGGGAATATGGTGAAATCGATGAACACTCCAATCCAAAAAAGGGCTCGAGTTACTTATATACCAAATTGATTGGATTTCCAGGGATTTATGGATTCCAGATTAATATTCATTTATCATCAGTAACAGAGGGATGATTTTAACCTCCCAGCCATGTTGGTGATAATCTATAAAACGAATGAAGGTAAAATGGGCCAATTGTGAGAAGATTATATTCAGATTGGAACTATGATTTAAGAGAACTACCTTACTTTGAAATCCAAGGAGGTTTAAAAAAAAGTGCCTTGTTATAAAATAAACGTCAAGTGCGTAGTGGACATTTATTTGAAAAGATTGATTGACCCAAAGTTCTAGCAAGTGCTTCTCACAATATAATCTATATGACTCCTTCAGTAGAATTAACAGAGATGCTTATTTAAAATACATATTCCTAGGCCCCGCGTTTAGCCAACTAAATAGGCATCTTCTCTGATGGGAGCTGAGGCCCTGCATTTCAGTTTAGCAAATTTCCAGGTGATTCTCAAACACAGCTAAGTTTGATACTCTTGCACTCTTATTAGGTCTTTTGCAAAGTACTTCATTTATATTAGTATGGTTAGTCAGTCAATGTGAATGCAGATCTTCCATAAACATCCAGAAAATGCTTTTGATAACTCCAATTTGGATAGTGGATGTCATTAGGGAGAGAGCCCTTGGAAGGCAGCTGCAAACAATTGTCACTCCACTGCACTTACCGTCAGAGTCAGGCCACTTTAGATTGGCCCATCACTTTGTTTCATTTTTTGGTACTTAGTCATTTGTTACAATAAAAATTAAGTTACAGGGAAGGAACACTGTGACAGGATAATGGACTCCTGCTCAGAAGAAACCAGCCTGCCTCCAATTCATCACGGCATTTATAGTGCATTAGAAGACATTACAGTGACAACATCATTCCTTTGGGGCAGGAAGAAAAACCAGATTGAGTGGGAAAGAGGGAATTTACTTCATGAACTTGGCAAAAGTGAAATAAAAATAGAATTCAGGGGTGGTTTAAATTGCCATGTTCAGCAAAGGACAAGGAAAAAGCTAACAATCTCTGAGACTAACATTCCAACATGTTAAAAAATTAGCTTAGTTCACCTTGCATAACATGAGTAGTTTGTGGCTTAAAATGAAATGGTTGCCTGAGGAATAACAGACAGGCATGGAGAAAATGGGCAAAGTTAAGGCAATTTAAAATGATTAAAGCCCACAAAATATTTTGCAAATATAAAATCCTGGAGAGAAGCTTAATGATAATATTTGTCCAATGAACTGGGCCAAAGATATCTATATTGTCTAGGTATTTTAATGGGAGGCCTAAAGTATCATTATAAAATCATAAAAAAATCTATGTCTGTGTTCTCATAAAAATAAAAATGGTTGTTTGATGTTGGAAAGGAGTGTTTTGAAACATAGGAGCTAAAGGAAGGTGGTGTTGGGTAGGCACGTCTGCCAATTTAGACCTGGAACTTAATTACTTCATCGTATTTTTACTAGTATACCCTACGCTATGTTAGGCCTGGGAAAAAAAATAAGAGGGCAGCAGGCAATTTGGTCGAATGGGAACAATGTCTTCATTCTGGGAGATTTTTAAGGTAACATTTTTTTAACTCTACTTTTTGTTAAAGTGACATTATTTCCTAGATCTCAGATTTGGGGTGGGGGGGGGTCCAATTTTCTCCTTAATAAAATCTTTCATTCACTTAAGAATCAATTTGAACAAAAGCCTGTGTGGTCTCATTTTCCTTCCCTGTCAATCTGTGTTATTTCCAGGTTGAAAGGCAATTTTGACCATAAACATGGTTTCCATCACACATTTCTAATTTTAACCTATTTGTCTCCGTTTGATTTACATTGGGTCTAGAGCAAATTAACTATTGTGAGCTTTTATTGAAAATTAATTAGGTGGCTAAAGTGCCCGTGGCAGTCTCTGCCAGTACATGTTCCTCTCTGGGTCGCCAGCCTTCTCCAGTTAAAACACCTAGCAACTTAAAAAAATCCATAAAACGAATGATATAATTAGTTCCAGAGTGGAACTCAATCTCTTTGAAATCAGATGCTTTCTTCTAGTGCTGAAGGGCCATGCTCTAGCAAGCATTTTATGGTATCAGGGGATTTTCCAGGGGGTAAAGAGTAGCTCATTCTAGCTGAATCGTCTCACATGACTTACAAAAGGTGTCCTTGTGGTACTAAATATAGCTGCGTCTATGATTTGATTCCTAAGTCAAAGCAAGGAGAAAGACGGAAACTGGATTTACAATACCATCATGATAAAATATAAGCTATCTGGGTTGGGAAATAGACTCCATGAGTGTGTGTGCGTGTGTGTGCGTGTGTGTGTGTGTGTGTGTTTGCATGTGTGCATGTCTGTGTGTGTGTGTGAGAGAGAGAGAGAGAGAGAGAGAGAGAGAGAGAGAGAGAGAGATCTTACACTTCGGAAAAGCCAGGATGTAAATGTGATTTATTGTAAATAGTTCCACAACATTAAAATGAGTTTTTATTTTCTATGTATGCTGCTTCAAAGAAGAGCTCTGTGGGCTCATAAAAATGCAGAGAACAAATAGGGGCCTCTAAGTCCAATTTATATGCCATGCCCACTGTGCACTGAGACACATATAATCTGTAAAATGTCAGCTTCAAAGTTCCACCGAGATCGGTGTTAACCCTGACCTCTGGCCTCGCCGCCTCTGGCTGGGCCTGTGTGCTTTCTTTACCAGCTGTTTTAGATAAATGTGTTCCATTTTTAAGAGATTGTCTCAGTGTTTTTTACATGAATAGTGGTAATATTATTAACTCTCACTGGAGAAACCACCTTTTCTAAGAGGGCTTTACAGAGAAACCAATCATTTCATGCCCCATGCTGAGAGTACTGGATTAATAAATATGTCATTGTACTGAAAATATTTAAACAACACTGGGAGAAAAGAGTAAGGCACACAACAAAAGGAAAGCATATTAGTAGTGTTTCCTGTCAAAATACACAGAGGAAGCACTTTATTTGGACCATTTTCTCCATAAAGAGACATGGCGGGCCAAGATAAACACAGTGAAGGAATCTGGTTTATCCCACTTTGGAGATTGGAGACCATCAGCTCAACCAAAGTTATGAGACCAAAACCAGGTTTACTCTCTTGAGGCTGCTAAGTGAAGCCATCAACAGAGGCATGCAGATAGACTTAGTGGATCAATATTGCACAGTTAAGTGGTACATAGTTTCTTACATGGTTTCGTGAAACAATTCACTTATTAGGATCACAAAGCAGAAAACTCAGAGCAACATTATAAAATTTTAGTGTAGAGGATTTACCCAACTAAGACTATAAACAAAGGTTTCAGTCAGAGTCCAGAGACATTCTTCCATTTCGGCAGAACAAAATACACCCTAAATTCATGTTTACTGAGTGTTTCCTGAATGTAACGTAGTTCTTGATGTAGAGTGAGTTTAAAGACACAGAAAAAGTATAATTACTACTAACCTAAAGAATTAGCTTTTCAGGTGGCGCCTGGGTGGCTCAGTCAGTTAAGCATCCCACTCTTGGTTTCAGCCCAGGTTATGATCTCCCGTTTCCTGAGTTCGAGCCCCACATGGGGCTCCACACTGACAGTGCAGAGCTGGCTTAGGATTCTCTCTCTCTCCCTGACTCTCTGTCCTCCCCTGCTCGTGCTCTCTGTCTCTCTCAAAATGAATAAATAAACTTAAAAAAAATAAAAAAGATGTTACCTTCAAAAAAAAGAAAGAACTAGCTTTCCAGGATCAAAAAACCAGTCAGACTTCACAGGGGTGAGCACTGTCACTGGGAAGAGTGAACACAGATTGAACCACAATTATGATAGAAAGTGGCATACATATGGTGAGCTCCACTGAGGGAGATGGGCCCTAAAATCAACTCCAACCAGCAAATGATCAGACCGTTAGCAACTGGGAATGGAATGCCATTCTATTTTTTAAGGGAGACAGAGAATGGAGAGGAGACAAAATAAAAATAGGCCACATTTTGGTATAAAACATTCGGTGTGAACGTCCTGAACAGAGGAAAGTGGAGGCGGGGGAGGGGGGCGGGCAGCCAACTGAATTCATTCCTGGTCAGTTTCTTCCAGTTGTCAGTGTCTCTCATCTAGAAATTCTGGCTGGTACCCATTTTGACAAGTCATGGAACTATGATTTATGATACATTCAGAATTTAAGATGATGGCAGAAAACATTACAAAACCCTGAAATTATCACAGCCCCTTCAAATCTACATACGTTTGAAATAGGATCCTAAATTCTCACCATTAAACTTTATGCTCTAAAACAATTGGAACTTTTTCATATGTAAAGACTGACATCATGTAGATTGAATAAGCCACTATTAGTATTTTTGAACATGAAAACTTTCCTCAAAATAGATAAGACTGTCAAAAACCACTAGAGAAATTATTTTGAAAAGGTGGGTGTGCTCACTCCAAGATCTATTATTAGTAAGTTTGGCACTCCCAAATGTGTTACCCAAAAGTATGAAGTCTACACCAGGTGAGAAGGTTGTTTTTGAAATTGATCTTGTAGAATTGTCCCTTTTAAGTGGCTGCTTTCATGAACCAGCCAGTATTTATATATTATTATAAAGATAATACCCTTACTTACCTCACATGGGTGTTTTGAAAATTAATTAATGTTTGCCAAGTACTTTGAGCTCTATAGATGAAAGGTGGGGTGGAAATGCTAAGTAGTATTATTATTTTCATCTGTATTTGAACTTACCTCTTATAAGACAGTCTCTCTCTTTTTTTTTTGTAAGATAATGATCTCTCCTTTGGGGAGAAAAGGCAAAAATTGCCTCATCCACAATCAAACCCTCATAAGGAGGACAGGTGCAATTATTAGGATTTGGCTAAAGAATAGATTGAAGCGGATGGTAAACTTCAAAAGGATGTATTCCCAACTCCCAAGACCTCTCCTGGGAGTCCCAAAAGTATCAAGTTCATCCTGTAATTTCTGCCGAGATGTGGCCAAATGTAAAGGTTGGGACCAGTTGGGTATATACGTGGCATATGAATGACAACCCAATCCCTTTCAATTAAATTCTTTGCTGCTAGCTGTCCATGAGGTCTACAATCTGTTTACTGAAGAGAAGGATGCTCCCTTAATCCTGCCGAGAGGTCAGAGGACAACATGGAGAAATTGGTTCAGCTAAACCAGTTGGCTAAACTGGCTTGAGAGGAACAGATTTTACTCTGTCCTGGGTCATCAACCCTAACTTTCGTACTCGTCAGTGCAGCAAGAATGGTTGACATAGATCTCAATGGGCCCATCTGTGCAAGTATAGGACTGTAGTGAAGAAGAAGCAATGCAAATCTCGAGTCCCCCAAACTCAGAAGCCTTGTCCCCTCCTCCAACAGACTGCACTTCTCCTGGACAAGGGCTGGGTCGTGGTTATCAGCATCGCTTCCAATACTTGGCAGGTACAGAGCTAGTGAAGGAGAGTCTATGTTGCACTGATGGTCAGTTGGGGTGCCTGTCTACATTAGACCAGATTCCCTTCTAGAAAAACAGTTTGAGATTCCCTGGAGTTTTCTGATTCTATTCTTTGGTAGAGATGTTCATATGGCCAGAAAAATGTTAAACTTGACTCATTTGTATTCTTGCCCCAAATTAAAGTCTTGCCTACCATCAACGATTTCCCTCTCAAAATTTGACATATGATTGCTAATCTTTTGGAATTTTTTTAATCATGATTTTTCTAAAACTTTTTAAAAAATTTTTTAACATTTAATTATTATTGAGAAACAGAGAGAGACAGAGCAGGAGCATGGGAGGGGCAGAGAGAAGGGGAGACAGAATCTGAAGGAGGCTCCAGGCTCTGAGCCATCAGCACAGAGCCCAACGTGGGGCTCGAACTCACAAACTGCAAGATCATGACCTGAGCCAAAGTCAGATGCTCAACTGACTGAGCCACCCAGGCATCCCTAATCATGATTTTTTCCGTCTTCACCTCTAAGATTGGACATTTTCATTTAAGCTAATTTGTACTGTTCCAGGGTATTAGCAAATGGGTTTTAGAATCACTAAGTGAGAGCCAGATGATAAAATGTCAAACAGACTGGAAGTTCCCTGAGGGAAGGAAAAGTGCCTTTTTCAGCTTCTTATGCTCCTCAGTGTCTAGTACAGTGATTTGAACCTAGTAGAGATTCCATAAATATTTATTAAAAGGGGAATACAAGGAGGGAGAAATGGAGGGAGAAAGGAACCTGTCTGTGTACAGATTTAGCTCACTTTCAATAACTATACCTTGTATTGAGTATTTACTGACGGCCATCTACCATCCAAGCACATGAGCATACATTATCTCAAGGAATCCTGATAACTCTGTTAAGGGAGTACCATAAGCAACCCCATTTTACAGAGGAGGAAACTGAGGCCTAGGAAGCTTCGAAAACTTGCCTAAAGTTGCTTAACTAGGAAGTGTCAGATTAGAAATCAGTGTGATTAGGCATTTTGATGTTGAGAGTCAGAGAACTGACCTACCAAATTCTTCACTATGTCTGCAAAACAGAATTAAAGAAGACATTACAAAGCAGAACATGTTTTATTTTTTTTTTAATTTAACTCCAAGTTAGTTAACATATAGTGTAATAATGATTTTCAGAAATAGAGTTTAGTGATTCATCACTTACATATAACACCCAGTGGTCATCCCAACAAGTGCCCTCCTTAATCCCCCTCTCCCATTTAGCCCATCCCCTCACCCAACACCCCTCCAGCAACTCTCATTTTGTTCTCTGTATTTAAGAGTCTTTCATGGTTTGTCTCCCTCTCTGCTTTTATATTAGTTTTGCTTCCCTTCCTTGTGTTCATCAAGCAGAGCATATTTTAAAGCCTCGGGATATATGCTACATAAAAGGAAACTTACTCTTTTTAAAAGCACTCACTCCCCCACCAAATTAAGGACTTATGGATTCTGAAAATATCTAAATTCCACTGCAGCCAAGGAAAAAGTTTGGTAAGATGTGTCAAATTTTCTTTGAATGTTCTGACCCCACTGACCTATCTCAAACACTTTTCCCTAGGCAGCCTTGAAATCCACCACATGCTTTCAGGTTTATCAGAATTACTCTTACTCACAAAGCAGATACATTCCGTGCACAATAACTTGGAGCCCTGGCAGACCATCACATAGAAAACAAACAGTTCAGCTACAGGCAGTTAAGCTGCTTTGGGGACCCATGCGCAGAATAGACAGAGCTCTTTAAAAAAATCACTTAACATAAGTATCAACATACTGTGGAAACAGCACGCAACAAAATTTGTTTCTAGGAACCCAAAAAAGGATAAGTCTTGGAGGTTTGGTTTTTAACTCAATAAATTTTAAAAGGAGACCAAAAAAATGTTTGTTTCCTACTCCACCAGAAGTAAGTACTACTTTAAAACAATTTTTCTTCTCGTTTTGCTAGTTGTGCTAGTTGGTCCTCATTCATCCAGCAGGGGTCACTCTTGCCCACCATACTCTTAAAAGACTCCCTTGCTTGTCTATATATTCCACTCCAGGGGCTTTATTTATTCTGAGCAGGAGAATGAAGAAATATGGGCAAAGACATCAGGCCCAAAATACTGAGGAGAAAAGAATCTGTGGTTTTGGAGGAGGGATTGCATTACTGGGAGAATGGATACTTTAATAATGACTGTATGAACAGTAGGCTTCAAGTCTTGAAACTTGTCAATTTATTGGATAAATTGGTCAGTTTCTATCACAAAACTGTAGCTTAGTTCCATTCTTGCTGCTAAATCTGAATATAGATGGTGTCTCTCTTCTCTGTGTCATTATCAAGCTGGGAAAATAGGGAAAGGGGAGTCAAGCTGCATGTATTTCCATTTGTCCAGGCCATTCTCAGCCTGGTATTTCATCAGTGTTAAGCTAGGCCTCAGTGATAGCTCAAACTTTGACAAAGCAATGACTGTCCAGCCGGGCATGTCCTTACTGATTGTCCTATCTTGGAGGGAAGTTAGTTTTTAGCTGTAGCAGCTTCCTCCTTCAGGGATGCAGCTTCCTCCTTCATGGGCTGTTTAGAGCAGATCCGAGTCTGTGGGTACACAGGAAAGTGGGTACATCCACTTCTGTGTGCGGGGGAAAGGCTGATCTTCCCGCCTTCCCACACGTCAGGGCTTCTCCTGAGGCCACAGGTGTAGACCAAATAGTGAACAGCCTGGTGGATGGCCAGGTTCTGACACTGAGGAGAGCAGGAGTGGGTTCTGGCACTGAGGAAAGTGGTCTAGTGAGGATGTAGCAACATCAATAAGGACACATCACAAATAAAGCATCCTTTTTTAATTGCTCTAAGCTGTTCAGTGAGTGAACATCAATATTTAAATCAAAATGTTTAAGGTTTGTTTTTTAAATGTTTATTTTTGAGACAGTGCAAGCAGGGAGGGGCAGAGAAAGGGGGGCACAGAGGATCTGAAGTGGGCTCTGTGATGAGAGGAGCAAGCCCAACATGGGGCTTGAACTCACAAACCACAAGATCATGACCTGAGCCGAAGTCAAGAGTCAGACACTTAACCAATCCAGCCACCCAGGCACCCCTAAACCAAATTTTTGAAAGACTCCTGTTTATTTTGCTTCCTCTGTATCTTTTTCATTTTAATACCTTAGACTTAAAAAAAATAGACCTTAGTTTTAGATCAGTTTTAGGTTCGTAGCAAAATTGAGCAGAAAGTAGAGTTCCAACGTACGCCCTGCCCCACACATGCCAGCCTCTCCCACCATCAACACCCCCCCACTAGAGTGGTCCATTTGTTACAATCAGTGTTTGTACAGTGACACATCATTACCACCCAGAGTCCATAGTTTACATTGGTGTTGTACATTCTATGGGTTTTGACAAATGTATAATGACGTGTATCCACCATTACAGTGCCATCCAAAATATTTTCACTGCCCTAAAAATCCTCTGTGCTCTCCCCTTTCATCTTCTCCTTCCCATCTAACCCTTGGCAACCATTCATCTTTGTACTATCTCCATAGTTTTGCCTTTTCCCAGGATGTCACATAGTTAGAATCACACAGTACCTAGACTTTTCATATTAGCTTCTTTCACTTAGTAATATACATTTAAGGTTCCTCCCTGTCTTTTCATGGCCTGGTAGCCCATTTCTTTTTAGTGCTGAGTTATATTCTATTGTATAGATGAACCACAATTTATCTATCTATTCACCTACTGATGGACATCGTGATTGCTTATGGCAATTATGAATAAAGCTGCTATAAACTTCTGTGTGCAAATTTTTGTGTTGATATAAGTTTCCAACTCATTGAGGTAAATACCAAGTATAACAATTGCAGGATCGAAATGGTGACCTTGATACCTTTCATTATGGTCTTCACAATTGTTGTGTAAACATTCAACCTTCAAAATTAGAGAACAGATGTTTTCTTCCATTTGGAGCATACATTCCAGCAGATAACTGAGGATTCCTTCTGCTCCAGGACTTTCATGCCAACTTCTGGAAAAGGCCCTGTGTCTGAGCAGTAATTGTCAAAGGAAGGGCAATTGTGCAGTTGCTTTGATGCCTCTTCATCTAGAGACATAACAAGGGATAAGTGGTTTTTTGAGTGGTTTATCCAGAATTAGACCAAACCATATACAATAAAAGAAAAAAAAACACTGCTTATGATCCTGGAATTCACAATTGCTTGTTGCTCATATACATTGGGCTATTGAATTAGGTTAGTTTCAAGTTTACATTCGGGGAAAAAAAAGAAAATATTGCGTTGCAGTGGAGGTCATGGTGGTAGTGGTATGAATAGAGAGGCTTTATGGAATAATTTGATGTCAGTTTCAATTCCCAGTGTTGGATACTTTTCAAAAGCAGTCGGAACTTCTGAGGTATGTCCTTGTTCCTTTTGATCATATGAGCTTTCCTTGTTTAGACCCCCCAGATGGTACCAATGGTGACAGCCTTGGTAAGCTACTGTGTATATGGAGAACTATTAGCCAACAAGCCCTCTGTGAGCACCTTCCACGTGTTTAGTGGTGCCAGCCGATATCTTTGCTTTGTTTATACTGCTGTGATCTTTCTGGCATTGATATCCGTTTTGTTTGACCATTTTTGGTTTGCAGCAAATAGTTTTTTAAAATATAAACCAACTCCAGATTATGTTGATGGTTGAGGTAACATGCTGAATGTATAAATCTGAGTTTCCCAGTAATTGCAGGTGGTGACCTCCGGCTGAATGGAGGAAGTTGTGCTCTAGATGTGGTCCAACCCACCACCTCAGGAGTTCCAGAGAATACTGAGAAGATACGGACATCTATAGGATATTGATTTAGGTGAAAAATAATGTTGTCAGAGGATCACACTCATGAGGACTGAGGTACATTTGGCACATTTCTGTGAAACAAACCCCCAAACTCTGCGAGGTAGTCCTATAGCCACACGATTATGAAATGACACTGAAAGACTATCTCCAGTAAGCAGTTGATGACATTTTTAGAATTCTAGAAAAACCAGGCCCATAGGGACATGGAGGTCAGACTATCCATATGATCTTTACTCTTGCCCTCGATAAACATGTAACTTCACTTCTTCTACTGACAGGTATTTTAAAGCTTCCTTACATCAGATGCTCTATGGTTTATTTTTCTATTCTTTCCTATCATTCCACTAAAACATCCTTTAATCAGCTAGCTTTCAAAATTATCTGGCTTTTCATTTAAATCAATTCTTAAGGGGGTGAGGTGTACATAGAACATATACAGAGAGATATTAAAGGTAATTAAGTATATAGGCTGTGTGTTTCTACACAGTTTAAAACAATGTCTGATGCCCCAGGGAGCTTTGCTTTGGTGGGGGGTGGGGGACAGGGGGGGCATTTCTTTTTGGCAACTCACCATAGTTTAGGCCACCAAATATTTTCTGATGGCCACTCTTGCTAGATGCTGAAGCAGGAAGATTGGTTAATGAATAAGACATTGTCCCCACCCTCATGATGCTCCTAGTGCCAGTGGGGAGATGGGACATTTCAGTGTGATGCAGGGGTACTGTGTTGGAGGACAGTGAGGGAGGCAGCATCTCTGCCCCTCAGCCTGGAGACCTTACTCCTGAGCGGCGTCTCAAAACCAGTAGGAATCAGGCAGGTTGAAAAATGGGGGCAGGGGCGCCTGGGTGGCGCAGTCGGTTAAGCGTCCGACTTCAGCCAGGTCACGATCTCGCGGTCCGTGAGTTCGAGCCCCGCGTCGGGCTCTGGGCTGATGGCTCAGAGCCTGGAGCCTGTTTCCGATTCTGTGTCTCCCTCTCTCTCTGCCCCTCCCCCGTTCATGCTCTGTCTCTCTCTGTCCCAAAAATAAATAAAAACGTTGAAAAAAAAAATTTAAAAAAAAAGAAAAAAAAAAAAAAAGAAAAATGGGGGCAGAAGACCCAGAAGAGGATCTCACGTGTCTCAAATGACATAAGCAAAAGTATTGATGTGGCTGCTACCTGAAAGGCAAGGAGGAGAGTTGAAAAGAGATGATATCCAAAGGGATACGCACACCCCTATGTTTAAAGCAACATTATTTACAACAGCAAAATTATGGAAGCAGCCCAAGTGTCCATTGATAGATGAATGGATTAAGAAGATGAGGTATATAAACAGAATGGAACATTACTCAGCCATACAAAAGAATGAAATCTTACCATTTACAATGTGGATGAAGCTAGAGAATATGATGCTAACAAAATAAGTCAACCAGAGAAAGACAAATACCATAGGATTTCACTCATGAGAGGAATTTAAGAAACAAAACAAATGAGCAAAGGGAAGAGAGAGAGAGAGAGAGAGAGAGAACCAAGGAATAAGAAGTGGGCTCTTAACTATAGAGAACAAACTGATGGCTACCACAGAGGAGGGGGTGGGGTGATGGTTGAAACAGGTGATGGGGATTAAGGAGTGCACTTGTGATGAGCACCAGGTGATGTATGGAAGTGCTGAATCATTACACTGTACACCTGAAACTAATATTACACTGTATGTTAGCTACACTGGAATTAAAATTAAAAATTAATTCAAGAAGAAAGAAAAAGAAAGAAAGAAAGAAAGAAAGAAAGAAAGAAAGAAAGAAAGAAAGAAAGAAGAGAAAGAAAAAGAAAAAGAAAGAAAGAAAGAAAGAAAGAAAGAAAGAAAGAAAGAAAGAAAGAAAGAAAGAAAGAAAGAAAGAAAGAAAGAAAGATGGAGGGAAGGAGGGAGGGAGGGAGAGAGGGAGGGAGGAAGGAAGGAAGGAAGGAAAAGAAAACAGATAAGGCTGTGGAAATACCTGAGGATATGCCATGGGGTTTGGACTCTACACTATAGGTAATGGGGAGTCATGGCAGGGTTTTAAGCAGGAATTAACTTCTTTAGATAGAATATTCTGATGGTTATGTGGAAGATCATGGCTTGGAGGGAGTAGGACCAGGAGCAGAGAAATTATTGAGGGAAGCCTTTGTCAACAGTTCAGGACTAAGATGCGAGGCCTGAATTAGTGACAAGCTTAATGAGAAAATTCTTTCAAGTACAAATATATTGCAGTGCATTTCATATTTGTCCAGTGAATAAAAGCGTTTGGGGAGAGAGAAGACTGGTACCTCACGCATACCCAATCTCATCTGGAAGCTCTCCCTACATCCCTGAGCATCCCAAGACTAGAGGCCACCAACTACTGGGTGTGACTTTGGAAACAGAGACAGGCCCTTCTCCCACCCCCGCCTTCCACATCTGCTCACCGATATTCCCACCATTAGTACCTTTTAGGACTGAAAGTAAAATACCGCATGAGCACAACTTCTCTTTCAAACTTACTAAGTTTTGGATGCTAAAAAATCTGAGCAACGTAATAGGTTGAAAAATCTGATGTCAGATCCTGTGCTGGTTATTTTCTGTTTGCCCCTCTAGATGGACTCTCTGACCTTCCATGGCCTATGCTGTGCCCCAGGAGGCTGGCCACTGTAGGCAGCACCACGGTTCCTTTGCTGAAGCTCCTGCCAGCTCCCCGTCCCCTGAGCCCTTGGTGTTGGTGTTGGTAATAGTCCCTGGTGCCCCCATCCCTCATTAGTTCCCTTTACATGCCCACACCTCGTTATACAGCTCCTTCATTTAATTCTCCTCAGTTAACCGTGATGGGGTCCCTCCCTACGTTTGCACTTTGGCAGGGGAAGGACTCTGAGCCTCTGAGCATGAGAGTAGCCATGGAGAAAAGAAGAGACCAGGAAAGAAGATTCTGGGATCTCCTATGACCTATCACAGGGCTGCAGGACTGCCCATCTGCCAGGCTTCTCCTTTGCCTCGTGCTTACGCCGTCTAAGGGAAAGGTGGCCTCACAGATCTGGTTTGAATTTACGTTTAAAAAAAATCTGAATTGATTTGTACATTGCAATCTGTAATTCATAACCACTCCATCAATAGGTATTTCTTGTCTAAGCGTGTAAGTTAGCAGACTCATCACGTGGAGGGAAACAAGAAACATACAGATGTCATCTGGGGTTGGGCGCATAACAGTCTTCGAGGGTTAAGAAACAGCCACACGCTGTGCCCCAGGTACAGTAGGTTTACCAGAGGTTTCCTTTTGTGTTTAAACAATAAAGTAGTTGGTGGTCTGCTGGCTACAGCCTGTTATACATTCCTTGGTTTTATTAGGATAACCATAAGCCTCAAAGACCCACCCTGATGTCAGTGGCAGGTTTTACAGAACACTCACAAGTTTCTTCTTGTTGTGTTCGGGGTATATAAAGTGTGAGGCATAATAGGTAACAGGTTGGAAGACCAGTTGAAGGCCGACAAAAGTCCCAGTTCCTGATGTGAATATTTAATAACTCCTCATTACAGGAAAAGGTTGACTACCAGATGCCTGTTACTGGCGGCTCCAGAGGCCACTAAACGTTTGAGTTACTCCAGGAGCAGGAGTGTGTTTTGGCAGTTACCTCTGCCATTCAAACAGGCTGGAGGTCAGGACATGCCCAGTTGATTTAGGAACGCTGGAGAGGAGCGTTTGCTGGAAACATCTCCTCTGTTATTCAGCAGCCAAGTGGCTAATTACTTTCGATATGCTGATTTCCTGAGGTGCTAGAGCACAGTAGGCTTCAAAATTTTGTTTAATGAACTCAAAAGCATTGTAACAAATAGATGCTTCTCACTGGTATATTAGTATGGCTAATACACAGTTTCAGGATGTGCATTTGTAGAGGTCCCTGAGATCCTCACCTGAGCTTGAACTATAGTTAACTGGCATGACAGTGACCTAGTTCTGCACTCCTGAGCTGAAAAACACCCTCACAATTTGTCAGGTTCTAGATGGTGTCGTTTGTCCAGCTGTGTTTTGACCTCAGCTGGTCTGGGAGTCGAATCGTATTGCATTTCCATGGCACATGAAGTTTCATGACAGAATGCTCATGTGGCGGTCTCATGCCTCAACTCCCGGGGGCATGTGGGAGGAAAGAGTCTCTTGCTACTCAGCCTTCCACCATATGGCCTGCCTTCTTTCCCCAGAGTGTTCCATGGCCCCAAACTGACACAGGAGGATCCAGGCTGCAGTGTTGTGCTCCTGTCGCTACCCAGGCTGCCTGCATAAAGGAAGCTAATGTTTCCAGAGCAGCTACTTAGGATAAAAACCCTTGCACCTAACATTTTAAAATATAGGATGCAGCTTTGAGTTGGCCTTAAAAATCTGAATCCAAGGGGCACCTGGGTGGCTGGATCAGTTAAGCGTCGGACTGCTAGTTTCGGCTCAGGTCATGATCTCACAGTTCCTGAGTTGGGCTCTGTGCTGACCGTGCAGAGCCTGCTTGGGATTCTATCTCTCTGCCCTTCCTCTGCTCATGCTCTCTCTCTCTCTCTCTCTCAAAATAAATAAATAAACTTAAAAAAAATCTGAATCCAAGAACTCCTCAACTATAGATAACAAATACTTTTGTTGTTTTCTTTCTTTTGGAAACAATTCCAAAATGGAAATAGCTATATGTTACTACCCTGCTTAAAACCCTGGCTTTCTAGTCCTCTTAAAGTCAAATGCAAAAACCATTCACACAATCAAGAGGCCATGTTTGTTCTGGCCCTTTGCCTTTTCTGAGTGTCTTCTTTCTTCCAAACTATAGCCCCTTCTGGCCTACTTTCAGTTTCTTGAATCCACTCTGCTTTGGGGTCTTTGCACATGCCATTCTGTACATCTGGAATATTTTCCTCTTTCTCTCCCCCCCTCTCCCCTTCAGATGTTTGCTTCAGGGATATTATTTCTTCAGGGATACCTTCCCAAACTCTAGCTTAAGTCAAGTCCCTGATGACCTGATAGTCCCCTAGACTTCTCTATTGAGACTATTATCATTGGAAGCAATTATTTGTACAATTATTTATTCAATGTTTTATTCCCTTCTAGACTGTAGGTATCAGGAGATAATGGGGGCTGGATTCTCAATGCCTAGTACCTGGCATGGAGATGAGTGTCTAATTGTTGAATTATTTAAACAATGCAGGCTCATTACAAAACGAATTATAGACATGCAGAAAAATACAAAGAAAATCAAAATAATCTATAACCCTCCATCTCAGGGATGACAGCTCTTAATATTTGGGTGTGTTTCCTTATATCCTTTATAAAAAACATATGTGGCATATACATCAGCATTACCTACTGAAAGGTGGAGCCTATAGTCATTTAGAAAAATCTTTTTAAAATGCAACAGGCTCCTGGTGTTCCAAATGGAACCAGTGGAGGAGAGCTTCGAGCAGGGATATCATCATTCGTGGTCTCTAAGGCTAGTGAGGGATTAAAATCTAGCTCCCAGAAGCAAGTTCCAGGATCTTCCTACCATACGCTATTGTCACTCTAAGATTGTCTATTTAGACCCTTTTAGTAAAGGAACAATCTCTTAAATACTTGGAAATATGTCACCTCACTGTTGAATTTTTGTTGCTGCTCCTGCCACTTTCCCCCTAATTCATAATATAGGGGACGCTTTTCAGAATTGTGGTACCACGTTGCTAGTTCCCAGCTCTTTTGCAAAGGGGAGGTATCTGGAAATAGACTGGGAACAACTGGATGATTCCTCATTCCCCGATAACGGTGTGACTTCTATGTCCCAAGGGCCTGACACAGTTCATCGCACAGAACCTGTTTCTGTTGGTGGGCTAAGTCCACAGAGCAGGTACTATTATTCCCATTTTAAGTGTGAGGATAGCACAGAACTTGCCCATGGCCACACAACTAGTGGGTAGATGAGTCGGGGTTAAAACCCAAGCCAGCCTGACTCCAAAGCCCAGACTCTGAGCCACTATACCACGCTGCCCAAGGTGGCTCCCTCCAGAGTCCCCCAAGTAGATCAGGAATATGAGTAGACTTCACAGAGCCTTGAAAAACCTCTAAGCTTATATATAAATTTTGTGTGCCCGTGCTGATTTTTATTTTTTCTGGGAAGAAGTTCTCTATAATTCATCAGACTTGTTTGGAACAAGAAAAATAAAGATTCATCTGGATTAATAATTACACTAATATTTGTTGACTGGTTACCAAGTACTGTTCGAAGCACTTCACATATATTAAATAATCACAATGGCCTTGTGGGAGAGGTACCATTATCCTCACCTTATGGTCAAAGAAACAGACACAGAGAGTTGTTACTTGCCAAGGTGGAGGGATTTCCTCCAGGCAGCCATTCAAGCCCACACTTTTATTTGACCACGGTGAACAAACGCCCCTTGCAGATATCTCAATGTTAACGTGCATTTCCCTCCCCTGAACTTGGGGCGCACCTCCCTGTCAATGGATACAATCCATGTTATAGTTCTTCCTTCCTCTCCCTAAAAGTGACTAATAAATCAAATTGGTGGTAGATCTTACAAAAGAGGGTATCCTAGAAGACATTCATGACTTTCCTTAGCAGGATTAATCATATTAGTGATTCACACCTTTGTAGAAACTATTTTAACAAGACTGTAGTCCCTGTGGCATGGAATCTGAACACATTCCTAATGGAGGTGGGATTCTGAATTAGAAGGGGGCCCTTTTGGTGGAGGCAGGGCCAGGGAAGTGACCAGAAACAAGAGGGGATCCCAATGAAAACCACTGTGTGTATGGGGGTGGTCGGAGTTTGCATATACACCATCTCTGTAATGCGTGCATGTGTGAATACAAACTTGTATTATACTTACAGCCCGCTACACATCTGGTTTGTGTATATCGATTAAGAGGAATGCAGTTTGAATTATCTAATACTTTCTCTTCACCTTTTGAGATAATGACATACAACCTAAATTGTTCCCAAATGGCTTTCAGGGATTAGTGCCTTTGAGGACTAAACACACTTCACAGCTTTTCCCTTTACAGATGGAAAAACAGAGGTAAGTGAGTCAGGCTACTTGTTCAGGGGATCCTAGGGGCTTTAGTATAAAACTAAGAAGAGAATTATGACTTTATTCTCCCTGCTGAGAAATTAGCATTTTCCTGATTAAGTGACACTGAGACCAGAGACTGAAATAACAGTCTAAAAGATGAGAACTGAGTCTACCCCAGGGTCCAGATGAGGTGAAAGACAAAACAGGAAGCGTATGCGCTCACAACACAAGGCCTTGGCCGGCACCCGCACTGCCTCCATGGTTTAAGCCGAGTGGGTGTGGAAGAGAGGCCTGGAAAATGCACCCTAGGTTGGCTTTGGAGAGGAAGATCATGTACCTTTTTTTTTCTGACTGTTCGAATTCTGGCAGATTCCTACTTGCAGACCCATTAAAATTCAGGAAGGAAAAAAGGAAAAATTTGAACTCGATTTCAAAGAAGAAAAAAGACAACAAACACACCCATTCTTGCAAAAATAAAATTCCACCCCAAAAAACCTTTATGAAAATGTTTTTGAGCTTTAAAAAACAGAAGGGGGTTGGAATGCAGATGGGGCGCAGGCCATGAAATGACTATTACATGTGGCGTGGCGACTGGCTCCCTTGCATGGGCGCCTTAGCCTCGTTTGATCCTCGGAGGGAAACGACCCTGTTCTCTCCCCCAGGAAAAGGAGTAGAACCCAGTTCTGTCAACAGGCTAGATCCCACTGTGTGTTAATGTGGTGAGGTGGAGCGCGGGGAACAATTTGTTCTAATTCACTGCCTCAACAGGAGAGCCTCTCACTCTGGAAGTTTCCTGTCCAACCCACCCTCCAGTGCAATCAACTGTCCCAGCCAAATCCTTCCTTCAGTCTCAGATTTCAGTTATATAAACTGTTCTAATCAAACAGACTCCTTCTAATTCAGAACAGGGTAAAATAGCTATTTACACAAACAGCTAGTGGCTTATGTAACCAGAGCCCAATACACAAATTATGAGAAATCTGCTCACTCATTCAGGTGCCTCAGGTGCACGTGGCAGGCAGATTCATAGCTGTGGTCTCAGTGACTCAGGCGGAACTCTGTTCAGGTGGCTTTCTTTTACCCCAGGAAGTCGTCCTTCCTGCTGTCTCTCTTTAGGTTAAAGGAGCCCATTGTCTGATGCACCCTACCCACTGGCCCAATGCAGATTCTTGTTCTTTATAGAAAATGGATTTTTAGCATTTTTTATATCAGAATTTTATTAGGTAGGTTTTCTCTCCTGCTGGTATGACTTCTTTCTTTATTATTGTTGTTGTTTAAATTTAAAAAAATTTTTAATAATATTTATTTATTTTTGAGAGACAGAATGTGAGCAGGGGAGGGGCAGAGAGAGGGAGACACAGAATCTGAAGCAGGCTTCAGGCTCTGAGCTGTCAGCACAGAGCCTGACACAGGGCTCGAACCCATGAACCGTGAGATCATGACCTGAGCTGAAGTCAGATACTTAACCAACTGAGCCACTCAGGTACCCCAGTATGACTTTTTCTAATGGCAGAAGCCATACACATTCAGAATCCTAAAATTTGAAAGATTCGGAAAAAGCAGAAAATTGAATGCTCCTGTAATTCCACTCCCTAGAGCTGGTTACTTTTAACATTTTGCATATATCCTTCCAGTCTTTTTTCTATGCATATCATGTATACACACATACACACACACACAATGTATATAATATACACATATTGAAGATGCACATGTATATAATATTTAAATACATAATACATGGTGACCATACTGAACGTTCTGTTCTGAAATCTGCCTTTTTTACTCACCATCATCACCACCTTCACAATGATCCCATCTTCGCTCTCAGTTTCAGGATTTGCCGGGACTGTGCCAAGTGCTTTACCTTTCTTACTTCTGTTATCCTGCTCAAAGCCCTGTGAGGCTGGCATCACCACCCTCACGTAGCAGCTGAAATGGAAGGCCTCTGAAGTCTGTGGCCTTCTATCTCTCTGCTATTAAATTCTTCTCCAAGGAAGGTTTTCAGTGGCTGTTTGATATTCCCATTGTATTCTATTCAACCCATCCCGTACTTCAGACTATTTAGGTAATTTCCATTTGGGGAGCTATTAGAAATAACTCTGTCAGGAGCATTCTCTCACATAAATATTTATGCTACTATGCCCGTTGTATAAATTCCTAGCAATGGCATTTCTGGGGCAAGGATATGCCCGTTTTGATGGCTCTGTACTACCAAATTGCTTTCTAGAAAGATGAAATGAATTTTCACTCCCACCAGCTACCATCCAATTACTCTAACCAAAGTCACTTAATAGTTTTTTAAATGATTTAAAATGAAAGACAAGAAATCTTTCTCAAACTGCTTTCCTTAGGAACATAAAATACTTATAAAAAACGTTTGACAATCCGCCTATTTTCTCATTTATTCCTCTAAAACTTCCAGAAAAGAATCTTGGAAGGGCTAAAATACAACTATTAGATGTTTCTGGTCTGATGTGATGGATTCACCTTCAATCCCCAAAATACAAACCCTAGTTTTCTCCCTTTCTGTTTCCCTCTGCCCTGTGATCTCCAACTTCAGCTTCTGATGGCCAGTCTTCCAAGGGCTGTGGGAAGAAGTGGTCTCCAACAATGCAGTAGAAGGGAACTTGCTAGAGGGCGCGCAAAGGGGCTCAGGTTCCATGCTGTCAGCAAAAAGCTCCTATAAACAGAGTGCAATACATTAAGCCCTTGCTGTTAATATGCTGTCTAGACTTGAAGAGATTGCTTTTCTCTCTGTCTTCTAAGCTTCGACTCTTGACCTTGTGTTTTGTCCTTGTGTCTGTGCTGGACTCAAGCATTTCTTCTCTCCTGGAATTTCAACAGTGGAATTACTCGCCAGCAGAGCGGCTGCAGCAACTGAGCACAGACGTGATCCTAGCCACTTCTCCACTATACAATGAATGAAAAACTTCCCAACACCTGACCCATGAGGCAGAAAATACAGGGAGTCCTCCTTCTTCTGACTTCAGGGTAAAATGATACTCCCCTTTGTTGACTGCAGCTGGAATCCTGGAAGGTATTTGAAGGAGGGTTAAGAAGAAAAGTCTGTGGGTACCACACTTAGGGATAGAAACAAGTTGTTGTCAAAGTGATTGCCAGGCCTTTGTTTTTTGTTTTAGATTTTTCTTCTCTGACATCAAAATAAAAAAAAATCAACTTGTTTTTGAATAATAGATGATTCTTCTTCCCCTCCACATTATCAGGGTTCTCAGAGCCCTCATGCTAATATCTGGCTGCTTAAGTCCTGCTCTAACACATTATAGTTACTAAGCACTTGCTAAATGTCAGCATTCCTATGCACTATCCTAAAAATGTTGTCATCTATTTCTCACAGCTTCACTTTTCTGATAGAGGGACTCATTATTATCATTCTGTTATACAAATGAAGAAATGGAAGCAGAGAGAAGTTATAGAAACTGAAGCTCATAGAGTGACAGCAAGTGGTCTCAGAATCACATGATTAACCATTATTCTACGCTGCCTATCAATCTAGATATTTTTTGTTGTAATTTTTCTTCTCTGACCTCAAAATAAAAAAAAAAATCACTGTTCTCTCATTCCATCTAGGTCTTGCTGAAGTGGCTAAGCTAATCTGACAAATAAATTTAGTCTGTTAATGGCTGATTATGGACCAATGGTATCCACCTCAGTAAATATATAGTTCACTAGAACTTTTACCATGCCACTAGTGGTGATAGACAAAGATGCCTGGGAAAGATGATGGGGACAGTGGCAATAGGATGGGGTAGGGCGTAGTGGGTATAGAATATTCTTGGGTAGGGGAGCCTTTCCCATTATTAGCCAATGGCTCATTCAGCATACAGGACAAGCCCTGGATATAATATTTAGCCTTTATCAGGAATGACCAAAAGCCCAGATGTTTGCCCACATGATTAAGAGAACTCAGAATCTAACTCAGAAGTTTAGAGATGACCATTGTCTGCCAATGACTGCCAAACACCATGCTTCGTGGGAACCGCATAATTTCACTGTCTATCCACAACATCCAGTTTTCTAGCACATTTTTGTGATTAAGGAAAGCAAAGAAGAGTATGATGTGGTTGCCCCACACAAATCTATCTTTCATCCCAACATGGTATAAACCAATTGAAATATCACAGATCCACATCAACTTGTCACATCCTTTTTATTTGACCCACAACATCCCACAAATACCTTTCCTCTCCTGACTCTCTTTGGGGCCAGGGCACTTGTGGAGGAGAAAAGATGGTTTGATGAAGGGTGTGGCCAAGGAATAATATAATCTTTGGCTTGAAGATGTATGTTTTGGTCTTGGGCAAATGTATTTAAAAGATTTTAATGAGTCATGAAGGTATTGCTGACATTTGGAATAATATTTTTCAGCTCTTTAGGATGAATAACTAACACAGAGCCTGGCTCAGAATGGAAGCCAATACATGTTTGTTGGTTGAAAGAGTGAGTGAGTACCAAGAACTTAACATGGTATATAGAATTCACCACAGTTGAAACTGTGCTGTAACAGAGGTGAATCTTTAGCAGTGCCTTGAAGGAGCTGCCAGACTCTGGTAAAATGAATTTTCATTTTAGCAGTCAGTCCTACAAATCGTTATCAGTGGACCTAGGTATTTGGCTTCTCATTCAAAACATTCCTACTCTTGAAATTACATTTGTTTATTTCAAGAACATTGATGGTTTTTCTTCACAGTAGATTGTTTTGATTTGTTTATTCTTACAAGATGAATTTTAAAAAGAAGACACTTCTTAGGTTTTTGCAGCTGTACCAGCAGACGATACCTGCTCATAGGCAAGTGGAATTGTCTCTTGGAACCTCAGAGAGCTTGTGAATGCTCTATACCGTGCCCCACACTCCTTGACCTGTGAAGGTTTCACAGGAGACCAAGGAGACTTTTGTGTCTTTATGCCACACCATCTCTGACGTCAAGAGCTGCTCAACTCAAGCCCACCTTGTCCAGGTTACAGAGCATTTAGTGAGGTGCTCTGCTGGGGCCTCGAGCTGTCCTCCCCACTTGGCAGGTGGCGATTCTGAAGTCTTGGGAGGCAAAAATGAATTTCCCAAGCCTACAGTGTGGGAGGCAGTGGTAAAATAGCGACAGGTTCAAAGATTTTTATTTCCCAGCAGAAAGCCCCAGAGCTAGAGCTACAAAGCACACACGCGATGATAAGCCCGTGCATGTGTTTTCCCTGCAATTACTGACCATCCCGTGAGCCACCCATTCTTTTTCAGGACTCAGATCAAAACAAAATCTAACGCAAAGCCACTGAAATTGAATGGAGAGAGCATTTTCCTAGTGCATACAGCACTATGGTATTCACCCTTGTAAAAGCTGGCTTGATGCAGGGGGTCCCTATAAAAGCATGATTAAATGACAGAGTGAAAGTTCAGTAATGGTTAGTGTGTGCAGTGCTTCTGAGAATGTGCAAGTCCTGTCGGGAGGTGAGATCCTGCTGAGAAGGTCTGATTTTAGAGCCTCCACTCAGAGGAACCATCTTAGCGCAAGGTTTGGTGCTCCTGAGGAAGATGCCAATTTCCCAGACACAGATTAAGAAACACTGTAGGCCCCCTGGCGTGTGGCTGCACTTAGGTACTTGCTTCCCAAGAGCTGAGTGTGGAAAAGGGGGGGAAAGATAACTTCACAGTAGAGAAACCTGGCAGACATCACCTCGACCAGGTGACCAAGGTCAACACCGAGAGTCTTTAAGTCATGGTAGCAGTACACCTCCCGGTCTCATCATGAGAAAAATATCAGTCAAACCCCACCTGTGAGACATCCTACAAAATACCCAACCCAGCATTCCTCCGAACTGTCAAAGTCATCAAAAACACGCAAAATTTGTGAAACCGTCACAGTCAAGAGGAGATGAAGAAGACGTGATGATGGATGCAGTATGGTGGGATCCTGGACCAGAAAAAAAGGACAATTAGTGGCAAAACTAGTGAAAGATGAAAGTGTGGACTTTAGTAGAAACACACCAATGTTCATTTCTCAACTGTGATGTATGTACCACGATATCGTAAGATGATACCAATAGAGGAAGTGTGGTAGGGGAGTATATGAGAACGTTCAGCATTATCTTTGCATTCTGTAAATCTAAAGCTATTCTAAAACAAAAAGTTTATTTTAAAAAAAACAGGTGGAAAGTGAAAATAAACAGGGGCACTGAAAGGATATATAAGGAACTAATAAAAGTGGTTATACATAGGGGTCAGGGCACAGGGTCAGGGGTGGGAGTTACATTTATCAATGGATTTTTTATACCATTTTGAATTATGAACACGTGTATGTATTCACTAGCTTGAAAAAAAAAGACACGCTCTAGGTCTGCAGGCTGCTTAAACATATTGAATGAGAATAACAATGACAAAGATTAAGCATACTAGGCAAAATGTTAATTTTTTAAAAATATAGCTGGTGTACTAAATGAGGGCCAGACATGTGGGTATAAGGTTGCCAGTTGCAAATGCACTCCCTCACAAGGCACTGTTTGTGGCTGCCTGTCTGGACTGTTGGATTGTGAGTGTGAAGTTTTGAAAAAGCAATTTGGCTCTGAGGGGCCTCCAGGGGGTTAGCTCTTTTGCAAGCCTCTGGCCCTTCCTTTCTGGGTGCTGACTTTCTATGACTGTTTATGACAGGCTGCGCCTCTCATTCGCTCTGCTGCGTAGATACTGTGTCAGACAGGAAGGGTAAGGTTGTATATTATAGATCTGAGTCCTAATAAATAAATTCAGAGGCAGATATCATGCTGTATAATGGAGTGTGGGAAAAGAGCAATAAAGATCAGGCAACAGAGTCTTCCCAGGAGGCTGGGGAGGAGGGCAGGAGTTGCAGAGACGCTGAACTTGGGCCAAATGGTAGGAGCCAAAGATGAAGTTGTAGGCTGCAGGCAGTGGAAATTGTGCTAAGCTCATCTCAGCTGGGATCTCAAAGGCAAGACACTCTAGACTGTCTAAAAGCTAAAGAAATGGGTCACAGGGAAACACTGTCACTCTATTTTAAACCCAAACCAAAAGTCAAACCTTTCACCCACACACACCCCCCCTTCTTGTTCCTTTGATGTCAGCCATTTTACGGGACTTGATGGTGGAAGGTGTCTGGAATCTAAAGATTGAAACAATTTTTTTCTTTCTGTATATAAAGTCTCCCCGGTTTTGTAAGGATTCTCTCTCCCTCAACCTGGATCCCTTCCTGTGTTGAAACTCTTTAAATGGGTAAGACTAAATAACCCCCCACTTCTAAAAGCCTATGGAATATCTTTGTTTAAAGGGAACTGAGTTTCAGAGCTTAAATCCCCTTGGATGATCTCAGAAGATTAAGTTGGACTGCCTGGTGCAAAACAAAAAAAAGTGAGCATCACTGGCTCAGTTTTGAAAGTTAAAGAAAAAAAGCAAGGGTGTCCTAACAGGCTGAAAATACCTTCCAGGCTTTCCAGGTCTCCTAAATGTTATGGGTGTGAAACTAGCCACTGGGAATAAAATGTGGAAACAGGAATAGATCAATTAGCTGAACCTTTGAGGTTCAAATTTCACGAGCTCATGAGAGCACTTTGGTCTTCTGAGAAGACAGAATATATGCAAGAAGCTGAAAGCTTTTTGTCCATGCAGAGTTTATTTTCTCAAACACTGCGTATCCGTTGCAAAACTAACAGTCTTTGCTGAAAGACCATCTCATGAAACATTTCAGGTAGGAGCAGAATATTTTATGCAGTCATAGCTCCCCATGAGGAAATCCATCCAAAGCTCAAATGATTCACACACAAAAAAGTTCACAGAGTTGTTCATGTCTGAACTCAAAATTCTCGGGAGACACATTAGCTTGTTTGATAAACCAGAAAGAACAGCGTTTTTGTGCAAGTATTTTTAATACAGGAAATATGAGTCTAGTCTGTATCTCTCCAAGTCCATGTGTATGAGTGGGTTTTGAAGTAAAATGCCATTTATTGTCTTAAAACATGGTGAAAAGAAATACACACGAGGTTACTACCCATGAAAATGCTTCTCTGATCAGTACCATGGTGAACACATACAAAAATGCACACAGTCTAATAGGGATGACCGAACTAAAGTGAGATGCTAAGCAACGGAGAACCATTTCAAAGATAGTCCCCTGTGAAAATCTTTTTCAATTGTCCTGGATACATAATTTAATACTTAAAACACAACCCCACACATCAAATTGTGTACCAAAGAGCTCTACCTATGGGGAGACTCAGAACCAGTCTGACAACTTTTCTGAGATTAGAAAAGGAGAAAATATCACCTTACAGAATCTACTTTTCAGAAGGCAGCATCAGCACTTTGTTGGGACCAAGGCAAGACCAGACAGTGCTGGGAGCACTTTGGGCCGCCTCCACCTCCCAGCTTAGACTCCAGAGAACTCTTAGCTAATAAGGGCATGGTACCAGAAGACAATCTCTGTGGACCATTTGGATTGTAAATATTCTCCCAAGCTACCTTTTAGCAAAAAGTCACCTGGGGAATTAGGAACCTGAAATCCCTCCTTCTCCCAATGGGTGGATGTCCTCGAAAATGATCCGAAGAGAGGCTGCCGCAAGAAAGAAGAGGAGGGGAGACTAGAGAGCCTGGTTTGGAGGAAGGATGCTGGGTGCCGCACTCCTGAAGAGCAAGTGGGCGAGAAGCTACTGCAGAGGCCGCCGTGTGGCAGGCAGTGAGGTTCTCCACTGGAACAAGAGGTCCTAACCTGAGACAGAATCAATGTGGGAGGAATGTGGGCGGCGGCAGCCCAGATGGCAGATAGGTGGCGCTCTAACACGCCTCCATTCTTCTCAAAAAGAGGAGGGAAGGGGAAAGGAGAATGGTGGGCAGGCACGTGGGAGAAGGGAGATGTGCCAAAGTTTTCCTGAGCAGAAGATGAGGGAAAATAGAAAGAGAGACTTCAAACAATAAAAACTTGAAAAGCAGAGCTAATCATGACAGTATCTAACATCCAAACACAATCCTTGTGATTTTGTCTAAGCTTGTGGCTAATGGTGTTAATTTAATGGAAAATCCCTAGAGAAGTAAGCATCCAAAAAAACAAGTTCTAGGAAATAAGTGTCTCTGGTCCATTAGGGGTCTGGAAGCTGGGTTTCTCTCATTCTTGGTAACTGCTGAGTTTTTCAGCTGCTGCCGGACTCACACCTTTTCTTTGCCTCCATCCTATTTTCCTTCATTTCTAAAAGCCTCACCTTTGTCCTACATTTAAAGCTCAAGATCCATTTTTTTAAAAAAATGACCTGCCACCAGGCATGTAATTTTTATAAATGTCTGCCCAACACTAACAGCACCAAGTAATAAGATTCAAATCCCCAAAGCAACATTATTCTGCCAACCCCTCCCTTTCCCCCAGACTTGCCAGAGTGTGGGATGTCTGCCAGGGAAATATAATAAAATGTGGGAACAGGAATAAATAAAAATAAAATTTTAAATTCTGTATTTTTGCTTGCTTTGTTTTCCTTTTTAATTTTAATCCTTTTCTTTCCCTCCTTTTCTCATACTATTGTAGTATTTCTTTCTACCTAACTGTTTTTGCCCCCTGTGTTGATGATGCTAATATATCTACTCTCTCCTTATGGATTTTCCAGGCAAGCAGGTTGCCTGCACCATCTGAACAATTTCCTCCCTTGCCTTGTCTTATTTTATTTTCTGGGCAGTTAGTTCTTCCCCGTCAGGCTCTTCTTTGTCTTTGGTGTTCTGCACCATGACTCCCTCTCTTGGCTCCCTTGTTGTTGGCTCTTGCAAATCTTACCTGTGCTGTCACCATCACAGCATCAGCTTCTGGTGATTGTATGGCCTCCCCCATTACCTGGTCTACCTGGTCGCATTTCTTGAGAAATCTCATTAATCTTCAAATGCCCGGCCCTTCCTAACTGGCATGAGAGATAATTCAGGGTGTCTTTTTCTTTACTCAATCACATAAGCTTTGAGTATTTTTCCCTCCTGTTGAGGCCACTAGCTAGATCTCTGTCTGGGGAAGATCAAAAAAGTTTCCCTCTTGGGTGTACACCTCTTAGCAGGACTGTGCCTCCTGGCAGAGGAGGCATTCTTAGAGGGGGAACAATCAGGAGCATTCACTGATTGCATAGCCATTTTAGGGGGCAGGGGTCTGTGTGACAGGAAGTTGGAGTTTGCTATAAGAGTAATTTGGTTTAGGAGAAAAGAGGGAGCGCGGGGAGCCCAGGACTGTGCCTTTCCAGGGGTTCTGTAGGACCATGGCAGCATCTCCCAACGCTAACCACTGAGCTAAAAAAATACTGATGTCCCTGCACCAGTACATTGCTTATTCCCTTAGGGGAAAGAATGTACTCTGAGCCCTCCCAAGTGACAAAGTCAGCTGGCAGCTTCTCAAGTCCTACGTAGGAAATCTATCCTAACATCACCACCTCCCTGAGTCTCCTGACCCCTTTGTCAATCTTAAGACAAAGCAGCTCTAGCATCTCTGCCTCATTCCTCATAAGCCATTTTTATGTGGACCCTAAACAACAATGACACATATGACCTATAAAGAAGCTTCGTTATAAAATTGAAAACTATGACACAATTCTCTCCGTTGTTCGAATGAGAGGAAGTTGTAGCAATTCAAGAGTTCATTTTGTATGTTTCTATTTTTTATTTCATTGTGGGTAATAATTCTTTTGAGTGACATCAAGTAATGCAACTGGTTGAGTAATAAGTGTCTGAAACACAGCACGGATCCCTATAATAAACATTTTAAGCATCTGGGATGGTGACTTATAGGCAGCGACTTCTCTGCTGACTCATGAGGCTAACCCTAACTCCTCACCTAGGTAAGAAGGACAGGAAACTGGTGTTAAAGAGGAATTATGGACCAGTAGAAACAGAAATGACCCAAGGTTTTCAGATGGAGCCTTACAGAAGCTTACTGCCCTTGCCTCAGTGGGAAAGAGGTAAGATGAAGCACACCATGGCTCCTTTACTCCCAGAGCACCAACAATATTATGGTTGCCTTGCAATATTTGGGATATTTACACGGAAATATTATTTGTTGCTTATCTGAAATTTAAACTTAACTGAGCATCCTCTATTTTACCTGGCAACTCTAATAGTACACAACCACCACATGGCTATGGGGGGTCCAAGGACAGCTATCCATCTGCTCTTGATAACCGATAACACACCTATGAGAGACTCAAATTCCTTCTCAGTTCCAAAGCAAAAGGAGGTTTGTGAAGTCCAATTTCAGGTCATTTCCAGACTCAGTTTGGACTGTTTACTTCAGGGACACTGATTAAGTCATATATTACAAGGAAGCCTCCCATTGCCCCTAATTCAAAACAGCTGAGCCAGCTTCTCCTGCCAGCCAAGCGTCATGGTGGAAGCCTTGGGAGGGGACTGTGCTTGGGAAGAGGGGGAGGGCGATGGGGGGGGGGGGGACAGGTTTAATATTAAGTGAGGACATGTCTTAATGCTCTTGTGGAAATGCTCTTTATGGAGCATCGGGTTACAAAGCCACAGTTGGAGGGTGGGGGCGGTGAGGAGGAATGGAGTGTAAGGGGGCACTGGAGAAATCACTGCAACATTTGAGGATCAAAGAATCCAGCCTGTCAAGTGCTATGATATTTTTTCAGTGAGGAAACAAGCTCACATTTTTCCCCTGAGGGCTCAGAGACAAAAGCCAAGGTTCAACTAAAAATTTTTTAAGACTTTTTTTTAAGCCACAAATTATGTCTGTATATGTTTTGCTTCCACTCTTGCTTTTTTTTCCCCTTTGAAATTCGGGTGGGTGGAACAGGAGAACACTGCATTTTGAAGCTACACTGATAACAACCAGTCTGGTGAATTTTTTGGAATGTAAAAACGCATTCATTTGGTGCCCATCAATCTGGCAAATGTATTCATTTACTTAACAAAGCTTATCATTCCAACAGTGAGGGATGTTTTACCTAAATCTACAAGGTGATGAAGGGCTGGCAAGGGGCATGCATGTTGCTCAGCCATGCTTCCTGTTTCCTGTTTGTTGGTTTTTCTTCCCTGAAGCGTTTCTGCTCTACACAGGGTTGAAGAAGACAGTCTGGGGTTCGAGGATGAGGAGAGAGGACGAAAGAGAGCAGACAGATGGGAAGATGATGGTGATGAGTGAGGTAGATGTATTTTCCCTCCCTTTAGCAAATATTTCAACGTTTGCTTTTTGGAGAGAATCCAGTCTGTTTTAACTTCATTTTCCAGTAGATAATGCTTTTATGAATTTGATGGAACTAGAGAACAGAAATGAAAGGGAGCAGGGTAAGCATGTTGAGGACTGAAACGTCCCGGTTCAGAGTAGTTCTGCATTCATGTCTGTTGACCATAAACACAACATTAGTTATGCCAGAGAAATGAACAGGAGATAGAAATCAAAATTCAGTCTTCATATGACTCCAAGGCAGGCCCTATATTTGCCTTTGCATGAGGTTTACAATATCTGTTCTAGCTTGATTGAAGTTTGGAAACTTATAAAACAGGACTTCTTTTAAAAAGTGGAAGAGGGATTTTTGAAGAAGTTGCTTGTCAAAGATCCTGGCCAAGATTTGAGTCGGCTCTGTACATGTGGAGGGCACATCTGTGATCACAGTACAAGAGCAATGTTTTCATTGTTTTAAATGCCAGAATTACCTCTCCCCACGCCTGGCCACAAGACTTTCCCATGCCCGTCAAGAAGATTCTAGTGGAATTACCATTAGTTAGTGGCAAGAGGAAAGGCGATGATGTTCCCTTTGTGGGCGAGGTGATATTGCGGCGAGGTCAGGCAGACATGTGGAAGCAGTAAGTGGAGAAGCTGAACTAGGAAGACCCCAGACTGCTTCTCTAAGTGCTAATGGGAATTCAAAAGATGGACTCAGCACCATTCCATCCTCTACACTACAGTGAGGTTCTTTTCCTTTCTTTTCTTTTAAATGAGTTACAGCTGTACCGTTCACTTTTGGTAAAGGGCACAAACCTTAAGTGTACAGCCTGATGAATTTTTACAAATGCATGTGCTCAGGTAGCCGCCCCTGGATGCAGTTCTTGAAAGAAGCATCCCCGACCACAACATTCCACTTGGAAGAGTTTCATACTTTTAAATGCCAGAATAACTTTCTTACTTAGCCTGGCCGCAAGCCTTTCCCATGGAGAAACAGCCATACTAAATGAATTATGATTTTTAAAAATTATCTTAATTTTCTAACACATGGCTGCACAAAACAACTGAAAGTTTTCATTTTTCACCATTGAGCCTCTTCAAACTATCTGTGATAACGTCTCAAGAAGCTGCCCTTTGGCAGCCCACCTTCTTTTAAGCCTGGAAAGCAGCTTTCCAGTGAGGGTGTAAACATGAATTATGAGCTTGGAGAAGTAAAGGTAGAATTTGCTGGGCCCTCCACCCTTCAGAAGAAGCAAATGTCTCCTTCTGCCTACCGCTGCTTCTTATTTGTTTGATAACCTTTGATTTGTCTAATTTTTTTTTAATCTCCAGGTTTCTTTGTCAACCTGACAACAAAAGGTACCTAGGATTTGGATCACAAAATAAATAGGGAGAGAGAGAGCCCAGAAATGCTTCCAATCCTGAGCCGTACATTTTATTGGCCAGCAGGGTGTGCGAAATCTGCCAAGAACATGCTGCCGTGACCTTGGACAGAGTAGATCGCATAGTCCCAGAGGCCCTGGTGGTTCTCTCAGATGTCTCTTAAAACCTGTACCAATCCTGAGTAGCATTCTCAATTCTGGACTGGCTTAAAGGTCTCCTATGTCACACAAAACTGATCACAGGTTGAGGAACAGAATATGAATCTAGAATATCTCCCAAAGCTTTACTGCTATATGGAAAGTGGAATATAGCTGAAATAGAATTATACTCTTTTATTAAAAATGGCAAGTCCAAAAAGGGAGGCAAACTTTAGCACAGAAGCTTTGATAAATCAGACAATTAAATGACAGGCACTTAATAAATACCTTTTGTTCTTAAATATGCTTATCTAATAGATATTTATAAATATTTGTTGAACATCTGTATTAGTTAGGATTCTCCAGAGAAACAGAACCAATAGGATATGTTTATATATAGAGAGAAAGATTTATTTTAAAGAACTGGCTCACACAATTCTTGGGATAATAAATCTGAACTCTACCAGGCAAGCTGGCAGTATGGAAGTTTAGGTAAGAACTGATGTTGCAACTCTGAGTCTGAAATCCACAGAACAAGCCAGCAGGCTGGAAAATCAGGCAGGGTTTCTATGTTGCAGTCTTGAGGCCAAATGTACTCTTCTCTGGGAAACCTCAACCTTTTGCTCTTAAGGCCTCCAACTGATTGATAAGACCCACCCCACATTATGGAGGGCAATCTATTTCACTTAAAGTCTATTGATTGTAAATGGTAATCACATCTTCAAAAATATCTCAACAGCAACATCTAAATAGGTGTTGGACCAAATGACCTGTCACCATAGCCTTGTGAAATTGACACATAAAATTAACTATCACAGCATCTAGTTGTTTAATACTGTGTTAGGGACCATGGATGATACTCATGGAAGACAAGATACAAAAGCTGACAAGAAAGATTCTCCCTCAAGGAGCTTAAAACCTAGTAATACAGAGAATATACAAATGCCTTCCTTCCCTTTCTAGAAGTATGGTCAACTAGATAGTCTGAAAATCACTTTTGAAGTATTAAAAAATTATGATTTAAACAGTGTTTTTAAATTATTTCCTAAGCTAAGGGCACCTGGGTGACTCAGTGCATTAAGTGTCCGACACTTGATTTTGGCTCAGGTCATGATTTCACAGTTGTGAGAGTGGGCCCTGAGTCAGACTCTGTGCTGAGCATGGAGCCTGCTTAAGATTCTCTCTCTCCCTCTCCCTCTGCCCCTCTCCCCTGCTAGCACTCTCTCAAAAAGAAAAGCTTTCTGAACTAAAGGAAAGTAATGAATCTGCAGAGGCCAAAAATGTACTGAAAGCAGGAACTCTGGGAGGCTATCTGTCAAACTCTGGTGACCTTGGGCTTTTATTATGATGACTACTCAGGACATCAGATAGGAGATAAAGTCCAGGACCAACCAATGTGAGGAATCAAATAGAAGACTTTCAGATAAAGCCAGGATTGCAATGAGCCACATCTGAATTAGAGTAGACTTAGAAGTAAGCCCATTGTGTCGAGGGGGATATCAAGGAAACTTGGTACCAATGGAATTAGTCTTCATATAGGTTTATGACCAGAATATATAGTATCTCTGTGGGCTAAAAACTGCAAGTGGAGAATTTAATTAAAAGTAATTCCAAGTTGTAATTTCCCCTAGGCAATTGACAAAAGCAATCACAGATCTTTTAGGGATTTGTCAACCACAACTCAGGTTTTAAAGAAGTCCTACAGAAAAAGTACTGAGAACATAAACTCACAGCACAAATCACAAAACAGGTAAACAGAGAACCATGAATGAGGGTCAGCATAATTAGACCTAGGGACACTTCAGGTGCTCAAGTGATTAGATACAGAGTATAAAATAGATTTAATTTTTTTTTTCAACGTTTATTTATTTTTGGGACAGAGAGAGACAGAGCATGAACGGGGGAGGGGCAGAGAGAGAGGGAGACACAGAATCGGAAACAAGCTCCAGGCTCTGAGCCATCAGCCCAGAGCCTGACGCGGGGCTCGAACTCACGGACCGCGAGATCGTGACCTGGCTGAAGTCGGACGCTTAACCGACTGCGCCACCCACGCGCCCCTAAAATAGATTTAATATGTTTTAAGAAATACTAGAACTGAAAATATAAGCAAAGAACAGGGAATTATAAAAATGGAATTTCTAGAAATGAAAAATTTAGTACACATGTTCACTAGCAGATTAAAGACACAAAAAGAGAATTTGTAAACTGGAAAAAGGGTTTGATGAAATCCAGAAGTTTGTCCAAGGGCACACATGCAAAATAGGAAATATGAAAAAGTGGCCAAGAAACATAAGGATAAATTGAGAGTCTACCGTAAGTCTAATGGGAGTTCTAATTATTTCAATAACTACCGAAGAAAATCTCAAATCTGATACCCAGGAATCCAGGGAATCTTGATTAAGATAAATGACTAGAAAAATGTATCTAGACACATCATAATGAAACCAAAGACATAAGTTGTAAAACATTTATAGAAAAAAGACAGAACAAATAAAATGGAGCAAGTAGGGCTCAGCAGTAAAATGAAAGGCAAAAGACACTGGAATAATATTGTTAATGTGCAGGAAAAAAATAAGTCAATCTAAAATTTTTATACCCAGAGAACCTATCTATCAAAACCAAGTATGAAAAAAAAACACTTTCAGATAAACAAAAATGAAGAGTTTAATACAAAAGAATTCCCATTCAAGGAGAAATCTAAAGGATATAAACTCAATCCAAACATAAGGTAATTAAGAGGGAAAATAAAGTAACAGAGAAGACAGGACAAATAGGCACAGAATAAGGTGATGAAAATAAAACTAAATATGTTGGTAGTCAAAATAAATGTAAAAAGGAAATCCAGGTATATGCTGTTTATAGAGATTCATAAAGAAAGGTTGAAAGTAAATGGGTAGAAAGCATCTATTAGGCATATAAACCAAAAGAAAGTTTCTACTGTCTGTTTTATTATCACACCAAAAAGACTTTTTTAAAATTCTTTTAAGTGTATTTTTTGATTCTCATTGAGAGACAGAGAACAAGTGGGGTATGGGGCAGAAAGAGAAGGAGGGAGAGAGAGAGAGAATCCCAAGCAGGCTCTGAAGTGTCAATGCAGAGCCCAACACAGGGCTTGAACTCACCAATGGTGAAATCGTGACCCAATCCAAAACCAAGAGTCAGATGCTCAACCAACTGAGCCACCCAGGCACCTCACACCAAAAAGATTTTTAAGGAAAAAATAATTACTAGTGATAAATAGGGTCATAACAAAATTATAAAGTTTTTGATACATTAAAAAGGTACCACAATTCTAAGCTGATACGCATTTGCTATATAAAACAAAATTGAGAATATATAAATGCAGACTAGTGTTAGTTTTTAAGTGACAAGTGTTACAAGAAAGAAATGAGTGAAATACTATGTTAATTCAGAGGAGAAAGCAGATACAGTTGATAAAGTTAAGAGTGTATGGTAGAACCAGATTATGGAGAGTGCTGAAAGTCAGAGAAATCTGGGTTCAGCATGATCAGAAATTGATAACCACCTATATTCTTTTTTAAAATATGAAATTTATTGTCAAATTGGTTTAATACAACACCCAGTGCTCATCCCAACAGGTGCCCTCTTCAATGTCCATCACCGACTTTCCCCTCCCTCCCACCCCTCATCAACCCTCAGTTTATTCTCAGTTTTTAGATAACTACCTATATTCTTAAGCGGGCAATTGACATGATGGAAGTGGTTTCTTAGAAAGAAATACAGAAAATCTAGCTTTCATGTGCAAGACGAATTGGACGGGAGAGCTCAACACCAGGGTGTAAGCAAAGAGGGAAGTCACAATATTTTGGATTTAGGAGACAGAGAACATGAAAAGGAGGGGTAAATCCAAGAGACATTTTCATACACAAAATCAATAGAAAATTAAATGGCCCTGTGCCATTTGGTGGGTTATTTGTCTTAGGAAGTGACTGCAGGAAATACATTTCCCAAAGATAACTATGTGAAAAGAGACCAGCTGACTCTTGGAAGACTCATCTCTATTAGCCTCAGAAAGTAAGGACGATAGCCCCGAATTTATGGGTTACAGGTCACTATCTACATGGGCTATGTACAGATGATTTTAAAACACTGAATGAATGAAGTACCATGGGAAGACTTTGTAGCTCCAGAACTGGTTAAATATCATTCTAAGTGTATTCATCAATAATTATAGTACAGGCAGGGCACAGTCAAGCCATACCCAGAACTGCAAATTGCTTATAGAGATGGATTTCTGGATATGCTCCCTTGAAAATGTTTTTCCATCCTGAAAATATTACAACTGTGCTATAGGGAGTAGAACATTTGGCTGTGGTACCTCATCAGCTTATGCATCAGTATAGACTCAAGGCAGTTTCTGAGGATGCTGTACCCTGCCCACAGGGTCTCCCCTGATTCATCTCTAAGCACAGACAGTATGGCTGCTGATTCATGCCTGCATCTTCATTTGATTTCTCAGTTTTTACAAAATGATGTTAAATTTAATCTCAGAATAAACGCCTACCAAGTCACATAGGTCTATATTCAACTGGAAATAGAGAGTATCTGCAATTGAGATCTTAGAAAATAGAGAGGGAACGTTTTGTGAGTTGATATTCAGCAAGTACTCAATTGTCAGGAGCTAAGAGGACATCTACTGTTGAGGAGGACATTGACTGTTTGTCAAGCAATAGTCTGAAAGCTATTCAACAATCTACCCCTGGAAAAGCAAAAGCAGATGAGAACTGGGGACATGCTCCACAACATATCCAGCCCCCAACAGGTGGATTTCACTGAATTGCATTTTTGACAACGTGCCATCAACCTTCTTTGAGGTCATTATTTTTTTATAATTTATTTTGAGAGTGAGCATGAGTGGGGGAGGAGCAGAGAGAGAGCGGAAGAGACAAGAGCATCCCAAGCTGGCTTTGCACTATCAACGTGAAGCCCAACACGGGGCTCGATTTCCCCGAATCATGAGATCATGACCTGAGTGAAATCAAGAGTTGGAAGCTTAACTGATTGAGCCACCCAGGTGCCCCAAGATCATTATTTTTTTAAATAGTCATGAAATGTGTGGGTTTTTTTTTTCTGAAGGAAGGTTACTTATAAAATCATACCATGACCTCTTTATAGAAACTCTGGAAGAAATTCCCACCCCTATGCTAGCATCAAAACCAGTTACACTTCTGGGGTGCCTGGGTGGCTCAGCCAGCTAAGTGTCAGACACTTGATTTCAGCCCAGGTCATGATCTCACCACAGTCAGGCTCCTCAGTGGTCATGGAACCTGCTTAAGATTCTCTCTCTCTCTCTCTCTCTCTGTCTCTCTCTCTGTCTCTCTCTCTGTCTCTCTCTGTCTCTCTCTCTCTCTCTCTCTCGGTGCCTGGGTGGCTCCATCGGTTAAGTGTAAGACTTCGGCTCAGGTCATGATCTCATGGTTTGTGAGTTTGAGCCCTGCGTCAGGCTCTGTGCTGACAGCTCAGAGCCTGGAGCTTGCTCTAGATTCTTTCTCTGTCTCTGTCTCTGTCTCTCTCTCTCTCTCTCTCTCTCTCTCTCTCTCTCTCCCCCTTCCCCACTTGTGCTCTCTCTCTGTCTCTCAAAAATAAATAAATGTAAAAAAAATTTTTTTAAAGATTCTCTCTCTCTCTCTGTCTCTCTGTCTCTCTCTCCCTATGTCCCTCCCCTGTGCTCGCTCTCTCTCTCTCTCTCAAAAAAAAAAAAAATACTTGCACTTCTGAAGCTGGCATTTATTTTCTGAACACCAGATTGTGTAATTGATCAAGTTTCCCTTTTACACTATAGCCACACATGTGTCCCCCAGGAGGCAAACATGTTGATTAGAGCACACGTTGTGCTTCTAAAGAAGCCCTACTCCTGGCTTCTTTCTTATGTTCCTCTACCATTTTCTTTCTACTTTTCTTAGATATTTATGCAATCTTATTGTATTTTATATATTAGAGTGTGCCTTAAATCCTATATGGAACAAGTTTGGTATAAATAAGTAAATGAACTAAAATGGCTTGAGATATGTTAGAATCCCCCCAGGTGGTCAGGACAATGTACCTTTTGTGGGATTTTGCCTAAAAGTCACACTTACTAGCTTCTTTCCCTTCCCTGTTCTGCTGTTTCCACTCAGGAGCACTTCCGTAATGAATCACTAGTGGACAAATCTTTGTCTTATGATGGTGACTTCTTGGAATCTTCCTCACCCTCTACCTTCAAGTGATCACTGAGTTCCCCTGATTTTGCCTTCTAAATGTATTTGAATGCTGTCCAGTTTTTTTTTTTCTTCCCCACTGTCCCACCCTAGGCCATCTCATTTCCACTACCTCGTTCCCGTGAGATGGCTACAACAGCCTCCCAGAACCAGAATTATTCTCCACACGTAGCCAAGAGAGATCTTCCCCCAAATAAAAATCTGATCATGTCATTTCTCTGCTTAGAATTCTTCAAGGATGTCCCACTATCTTTAAGATAAAAGGCTAAACCTTTCACTGGGCCTCCAGGACCCTCCAATATCAGGACCCATCCTTTTGCCATCTTCTTTCCTTCCTCCCCACTCCACAGCCAACCAGTGTCTCTCCAACCTACCAAACCTTCCTCACCCCCAACCTTAGGCACGAGCTGCTCACTCCTTCCAAACACTTTCCCTTTCCCTCTGCTCAACTCTCCTCTCAGCATTTGTTTGGAGAAGCCATTCATTTGACAAATATTTCTCGAGGGCCTGCCAAGTACCAAGCATTGAGATGGGCTCCAAGGAGCACAGCAGTCAAGAGTGGCACAAAGGCCACTTTTCCAGAGACAATCATTCAATCCACCCACACTTAGTGACTCACTGGGCTGCTTTGAGTTCCCACAGCACCTGTAACGACCACCCAGTTCAGTGCTAGCTACCTGTGTGATGTGTGCCTCTAAGTTGCCTCTAAACTGCAAGCCCCAGAGGGCGGGGTCTGGGTCTGTCTTATTTCCTGCAATATTTCCTGATACTGCATATCCCCTGATATTGATACAGTAATACAGCTGGCTTTTAGTAGGTGCTCAATAAACAGTTGTTAAATGGATTAATTCCTCTCCTTTTTGCATTACAAAGATGATGGCTCATTGCAAAGATAATGGTGAGTCCTGTTTGCAGCAGCCCCATTTGCTGTAGACTCAGGTACTGGGAGAAGCCACAGAGAGGCCACACATGGTCCCCTTTCTGAAACCATCATCGCAAAGAGTTTGGGTTCAGGAATAACTCAAAATGCCTTTGACCAGAAGATGTTTTTTGCCCACCAATTTTCATAACCCTGTTTGTTTGAGAGGAAATTTGATCCAGATGTTTTAGATTCGTTTACATTAAACTCATCACCACGTGACACTGTAACAGATGTGGATGGCCATGCAGTCCTTTTTCACAAACCAGGCTGCTGCATGTTGCCAGCTATAAATGAGGGCAGGACCCCAATTCTTTGCACTTGGGTCCAAATTTAGCAAGGACTGGGGGAGTGTGAAGTTTGGCAACTGTGCATTCTTCTGTCCCTGCTGAGGCATGGATAGGGTTTTACAGACTTTGGAATGCAGATTTCCTAATGATTCGGACGAATGTCACAATGTGATGGTTCCATCCACCAAAAGGGCCATGAAACAAGACCCCTCCTTGTCTTTATGATTTCTATTTCAAAAAAAAAAAAAAAGTGGGAAGGAGAAGAGAAGGTTAGGAAGGAGTTTTAGAGGAGTAGACAATTAAGCACACATAGGCTCACACACATCCAAAATTCTTAACAACCTAATGATTCACTAACAGCGCCAGGGAATTTAAATGTGCTAGTCCCTTGGCGGGCAGGAAGCCAAGACCCCCCCACCCCCCTTCCCTCTCCCTGTGCTTTTCTGTATCCACCCCTCTCTCCCTGACATAAGGGTAAGTTCTGGCACAGAAAGATGACTCCTCATTCCATCGAAAACTCAACACTGCAAAACGAATTCAAAGTGGACTGAAAAGATATTTGATGGCTTGGAAAATGTTTATACCAGGGTGGTTCTCTGAAACAACTGGGAAATGTTATCGCAGCACAGTGAGCTGCTCCCTCCTCCGCTCGCAGAGCACTTGACTCTGTCTGTGCTCTTAACATGTTGTAATTTATCTGTTAGAAAGCTGTTCCCACCAATATATTGGTAAGATCCAAGGACAGGAGCTGCATCTCGTTTGTTCTTATACACTCAGAATTTAGCATAGTATCTGGCACATAGCGGTTGCCTATGAAATGTCTGATGAATGAATGAATGAATGAATCCTCTACCTTAAACAGAACTTCCTAATTACTGTGCCACCCACATCGATATATACAGATTGACAGATATAAAGAGATAAACAGACTTAGACAGAATGGGGAGGAAATATGGAAAGAAAGGAAAACCTATTTCTCGAAAATCCTGTGAATACACTTAGAGAATTTTAAATAACTCAGACAAGTAGCCGCAATACAAAATTTGAGCAAGCCTATCTAACACTCTTTCATTTTACTGTTTCCATTTTTTATAGGCTTTTCAGAGGCAAATCCCTGACAGTGGACACTTCCCAGTCTTCTGATGATACCATAGTTACAGCCTCTCTACAACAGGAAAAGCCAGGCTTTCAACATACTGAAAAACACTCCACAGGCCCTTCAGTGAGGCAGGACACTTATGCCCTTGCTTAGATCCAAAGTTAACGACATCCATTTACAAAGGGGAAAAAGAGATCATAATTTTTTAAACTGTGTTTTTCTATGTGCGACTGGATTTTCTAAGTCAGCCTGAAAGCCACACGCTTGCTAGACCACATCAGGGCTGCAAAGCAGAAGCGGGGTGAGCCTCTGTCTGAAACAGAGGAACGGATGATGTCACCGCAGCAGTTACTGACCGAAGGGATTACGAGATTTGAAGTGGGATTTGGACAAATCTCTGGTGCTGTGAATACTGGGGGGCTGCTGGCTGCCTCTTCACCTGGGCAGGAACGCCTCATTCTCGCCCCTCTGGTTATGGGGGCTGTGTTGTCATAACTGCTGCGCTCTTGGCTAGGACCGAGACGGGTAATTTTCTGTCAGTTTTTCCACTCCAGGTTTCAAGAGCTTTTTCTGGGGATCTTAATTTTTTTCCACTTGTCTTCAAATCTTTTGGACAAGGTTGCAGATCATGAGCGGACGTAAGTGAGGAGGGACAGTAAAAGGATGGTGTATTTGGCAACTCGGGCGCTGGGATGGAGAAGCAGTCAAGGAGGAAGGGGCGTGCAGCCATCCGGGGGTCACCTCAACTCCCTAAAGGCTGCACAGCTGTGTTTGGCTTACTTGTGTGAGACTGCAAACCCACAAGACTAACATTTAGATTGTTTCATTAAAATGGAACATACTGTGGAGTATCTATTATGTGTAAGTCACGCTCCTAGATGTGGTGCACAATTGTTAACAATTCAGGGCACACTGTTGCCCCCAAGGTGGTTTCAAACCAGTATACTTAGATAGGTACAGATAGCACGCCTTGATCCCTATTTCTTCATTTGCCAACTAAAAAAAATTGTTTAAGTCTGTCTGTCTGTTCATTTATTTATTTTGAGAGAGAGAGAGAGAGAGAGAGAGAGACAGAGCTAGAGTCGGGGAGGGGCAGAGAGAAAAGGAGACACAGAATGGGAAGCAGGTTCCAGGCTCCCAGCTGTCAGCACAGAGCCCAACGTGGGGCTCGAGCTCACTAACTGTGAGATCATGACCCGAGCTGAAGTCAGACGTTTAACTGACTGACACACCCAGGCGCCCCTTCATTTATCAATTTTAAATAATATTTATTGACCCTCCAACGTAAAAGATGAGGATGATCTCCTACTTTTTCTTCCCTCCTCCTCCTTCCAATATTTAACATTGCACTCTTATTCTTTTGTTACTTCGAAATTTTAAACTTTATACCAAGTGCTACCTATTTCTCATTCTAGCAACTTCATTTTGTATCTTAAATATGTATGAAATATAAGAGTACAAAGAATAATGTATCACCTGTTACCTCTTCATATCTTTTATATATATATTTGCATGTATCCATAAATGATATGTAGTATTTTGCCTTTTTTAAGGCGCACAGATGATACTACTACTCAGAACATTTTATTTATAATTTGATGTTTTCCACTCAACTTGGTGTTTTCAAAATATATCTGTGTTAATGTAAGCTATAGTCCTTTCGTTTTTCTTGCTGCCTCGTATTCCTTCTATGAACCTACCACAGTGTCTTTATTCAGGCCTTGTTGGTGGAAAACAAGAACAGTAATAGCAACAGCATTGAGTGCCTACTATGTTCCAGGCACTATTTTAAGGATGTTATGTTGCTTAACTGACGTGATCCTGTAGCAATCGTCGTTTTCTATGAGAAAACTGAGGCACAGAGAAGAAATCGCATACCTGAAATCTCAACGGCTAATACATGACCATCTAGCTCCAGAGTCCTCTCTCTTAACTACTGTGTAGTCCTGCCTCTTAACCTAAACTGATTCCTTCGAACCCTTCCAAACAATGATGTAGTGAACCTGTTTGTACTCATGTGTGAGAGAGTCCCTTGGAGAATTACTGGGGTGTGGGATCTGGGGCATCTTCAGCTTGCCTCCATATATCGCCAAATTGCTCTCCAAAAACACATTCCAATTCATACTCCCACAAGCTTGTATACACTTCAAACAGCATTCTATGACTCCCTACTTTATAAAAATGAGGGGATTATCATTCCATTCTGTCTTCCTTCTTTCCTTTCTTCTACACTCTACCTTCTGTTAGTTACATTTTACATGGTATACACAGTCATAATTGTTGACATTGTCTGTATAAGCTCTAACTTTTCTCCGCTTTGTCCATAAGTTGACTCTAAAGTTAGACACCAGTGAAAGATATTTACACATGTATAATCACTTAAATATTGTTCAGTGCCTGGGAAGCAGGTTGCAGGAATTGCATTTCCCTCCCTGCAGGCCCCATAACAACAACCTAGGACCACATTAAATAGAATGCTCATAACATCAAAGACTAATGGAGCTCTTTTTCTTACATTTAGCTTTAAGTCATGTCATGTTTAGTTGACTGAGGTCCTTGTATACTTTGCCTGCCCCCTTGAAATTCCTTATTGTCTTTTCTCTCTGCATTTTGTTTTCCATTATTGTGTTCTCAAATTTTCTTTCTTTTTTTTAATTTTATTTTTTATGTTTTAAAATTCACATCCAAATTAGTTAGCATCTAGTGCAACAATGATTTCAGGAGTAGATTCCTTAGTGTCCCTTACCCATTAAGCCCATCTCCCCTCCCACAACCCCTCCAGCAACCCTCAGTTTGTTCTCCGTATTTATGAGTCTCTTCTGTTTTGTCCCCCTCTCTGTTTTTATATTATTTTTGTTTACCTTCCCTTATGTTCATCTGTTTTGTCTCTTAAAGTCCTCATATGAGTGAAGTCATATGATTTTTGTCTTTCTCTGACTAATTTCACTTAGCATAACACCCTCCAGTTCCATCCACGTAGTTGCAAGTGGCAATATTTCATTCTTTTTGATTGCCAAGTAATACTCCATTGTATATATGTACCACATCTTCTTTATCCATTCATCCATCGATGGTCATTTGGGCTCTTTCCATACTTTCGCTATGGTTGATAGTGCTGCTATAAACATGGGGGTGCATGTATCCCTTCGAAACAGCACACCTGTATCCCGTGGATAAATATCTAGTAGTGCAATTGCTCGGTCATAGGGTAGTTCTATTTTCAGTTTTATGAGTTTTATGAGTTTTATGAACCTCCAAACTGTTTTCTAGAGTGGCTGCATCAGCTTGCATTCCCACCAATAATACAAAAGAGATCCTTTCTCTCTGCATCCTCACCAACATCTGTTGTTGCCTGGGTTGTTAATGAAGCCACCAAAATCCTCAAGGAGAAAGCAGGCAAAAACCTCTTTGATCTTGGCCACAGCAACTTCTTACTCAACACATCTCCAGAGGCAAGGGAAACAAAAGCAAAAATGAACTACTGGGACCTCATCAAAATAAAAAGCTTCTGCACAGCGAAGGAAACAATCAGCAAAACTAAAAGGCAACCGACAGAATGGGAGAAGATATTTGCAAATGACATATCAGACCAAGGGTTAATATCCAAAATCTGTAAAGAACTTATCAAACTCAACACCCAAAAAAACAAATAATCCAGTGAAGAAATGGGCAAAAGACATAAATAGACACTTCTCCAAAGAAGACATCCAGATAGCCAGCAGACACATGAAAAAATGCTCAACATCACTCATCATCAGGGAAAGACAAATCGAAACCACAATGAGATACCACCTTACACCTGGCAGAATGGCTAACATCAAATTTTCTTTCATATCATCTTTCTACCGAGTAAGCTGGCTTTTCCCCTCCAAAACCCTCCCACACCAATCTGGACTTATCCTCTGGGCCCGCTGTACTGTTCTCTTCCTAGAACCTTTTGTCTGCCCCTGCTCTCCTGCATCAGAGTTGTTAGTTTATGGATCGCATATCACCTTCTTTTTTAGTTTAATTTGCTGGAGTATGTCCATAAGTAACTTCCCACAGAAGGGGACATGCAAGATAGATCTTCTACGTCCTCATAGGTCTGAGATGTTTTTACCGTCACACTTAATCGCTGGGCTGTGGGAGCTCCCATGTGTCCAAACGAGAAGAAGAATAGTATTTATATGGAGGTCTTAGCTTTCCCCCAGATGGCTAGTTCCAAATTTTTGAAGCATACCCTTTTGCCCTGGGCAAGTTTCAGCTGCCTGGGCTTTCTGCCCTAAAGGGGTGGGGGATTACCAGGGTGTACCAACAGGAAAGTTATCTAGTGTTTGCTCCAGTTATTACCTTGATCCTTGGCCATACTACTGATTCTGAGTGCACAGCCTCTCAATAATTTTGTTAGTTGACTGGCTCCAGCAGGGAGAATATGTGAGGTCTCATGTTTCTCCACCTGTTTCACTTGATAGCCTTGTTCTGTCCACTTTCCATCTTGCAGAAATCTATTGACCATTTTCTATCACTTTCATCAGTTTTATTTCCCCATTTATTTGCTGTGTGGCCTGGGCAACTTACTTAACCTTCTTGTACCTTAATTATCTCATATATAAAATGCAAAATAATGGAACCTACTTTATTAAGGTTGTAATGAGAATGAAAAGGGTTAATACACTTAAGGCACTAGAATAGCATTTGGCACTTACTTAACCCCTTAATACAATCATTACTATTATGTGATGGAGCCCTGAGAGGGATGGGATACAAGATGAATACTAAGACTATAGTATTTAGACCATTTACTAATTGTCCCTTACGTGGAAAGAAATCACTTGGGGTTTACAGGGATGGTTTACTCATCTTTGAGTTTGACGTCCCCCAGATCAATGCTTTTTAAACCATGATTACTGGGGAACGTGGTTAAAATACCAACTCCGATTTAGTAGGCAAAAGTGAGCTCCTTATTTTGCATTTCTAGCAAGTTCCTAGGTGCTGCTGATACTGTTAACAGCGTGTATATGTTTGTGTATGCACAGTGTGTGCACTGTTATATACACTAGATGTCAATATGAAATAGATGTTCACTGTAGGTCATGGTAAAATCGTTTGAAAATCACTGCCTCGAGAAAGCCAGCCTCATTCTTGGCCACCTCCACAAGAGACTCTCCCCCGCACCCCACCCAGTGCTAACCTTGGAAATCAGGATATGGTTTTATCTGGGAAGCAGGAGGGCTCCATATTGCTCGTAATCAGTCTGCAGTAAGAGCTCCTCTCAAATCCTAAGTCCTGTTATTTGCTGTCCCTTCGCCACAGCAAGGATGTTATCCCACAGCTGGGATGTTACCCAACCCTATCTACATCCCCTTGCTGGTTTTCCCAGCACTTTTGGGTTTCTGGCTTGGTGCCTCTTCCAGACCACCAGAGACCTAACACCCCCCTACCCCTTCCCTGGGGTATCTGGTTTCACTCTTTAGCTACTGGTTTAGGGTTTCTCTTCCTTGGAAGACAGGGACAGCTGGGAATGTGGATCTCATCCTGTCTGGGTTTTCCCCTGACAAGTGGCAGTAGTGGCAGGATATGAGGTACTTGAAGACCACTCACATACTATTATCACAGAAAGCAGAGTCACTAATGAAAAGAACAGGTGCAGTGGACTGAATTGCACTTCATGGGCAAGTGGGAACAGTACGGGAATCAAGGCTACACGGGTTTTTAAAAAAATTAATTAGGGGGAGGGATGAATAGGTGAGCACAGGGGATTTTTAGGACAGTAAAAATGTTCTGTATGACACTATAATGGTGGATACATGTCATACATTTGTCAAAACCCACAGGATGTCAAACATAAGAGTGAATCCTAAAGTAAACTAGGGACTTTTGTTAATAATAACATACAGTATCGGCTCATCGACTGTAACAAATGTACCACACTAATGCAAGATGTTAATAATAGGAGAAACTGGGGAGGAAGGGGAGGGTAGGTGGATGAGAACTCTGTGATTTCCACTCAATTTTTCAGTAAACCTAAAACTCTAAAAATAAAGTCTATTAATTTCAAAAAAAAATAGAAAAAATAATTTTGCTGGGCTATTGTGATGATTAAAATGGATAAAACATGACAGCACTAAAAAAGTATCCGTAGCAACAAGAACCAAAACAATTACTCATGTCATATATGAATACATCCTCCCTCCCCACTCACCTCCCTAGAAGTGTCCATTGCTATTGAAGCAGCCCGTGTCCTTGCAGACCTTTCTGGGTGTGTGTAGATACATAAGGGAGATGATGCCTTTGAAATACCTCCCAACATTCTTTTTGGTAGACTACGTTCCCCTCCTGCATCCCATCCACCATTAAAGCCAAGCCGTGAGGCTTTTGTGTCCCAGGTCAAAAAAGTAAGACACAGACCAGAAAAGGAAGTGGAATCTATTTTGCCTTCTCACCCGGAAGTAAATGTAAAAGAGAACAGAGGGTGAGAAACTCAGACACAAAAGTCCTTGTTTTCTCTGATCTCTGGGCTGCACCTTAGAATAGGTGGATAAGGTGCATTCAGATGGATAAGGTGGATAAGAACATTCAGATAGATATAAAGAGACCCCAGACCTTTGGGGCATGGTGTTTAGCCAGCACTGACTCCCCTTCAGGGACTGTACTTCCCGCCCTCCCACCACCCCCACCCCGGCCTTGGAGGAAGGCCCTCATTTCCCTTAGAGCCATTTCTATAATGTACATCATGAACATTTTTCTGGGATGGAAACCTAGATGTCGACTTACTGAATGAATAGTATGGGCATGGTTCTTATAAAACATAATATGTGTACATGGAAATAATAATTTCAGTGGAAAGGTATAAAATGAAAAGTAAAAATCTCGCTCTATGATCCTCACGCCAGGCCTGTCTTTCACAGGTAACTGTTTTTCATCTGTTTGTTTATAGTTTTAAGTTTTCTGGTAGTCATCTACATAACTCAGCTAACATGTTTATGCTATTTCTTGATTTATCAACTTTAAGAAGAATCTATTGAATAATGTTTTGAAAAATAAAAAATTTACTCATTTGGATTAAACCCTCTTCCAACTTTTGTTAACTTATTTTTATTTTTAGCTCTGGCACCTGTTTTTATAATTTAAAAAATACATCTCTTTTGGAGCACCTGGGTGGCTCAGTCGGTTAAGCATCCGACTTCGGTTCAGGTCATGATCTCACAGTTTGTGAGTTCAAGCCCCACATGGGGCTCTGTGCTGACAGCTCAGAGCCTGGAGCCTGCTTCAGATTCTGTGTCTGCCTCTCTCTGTGTCCCTCCCCCATTCGTGCTCTGTCTCGGTCTCTGTGTCTCTCTGTCTCAAAAATAAATAAACACTAAAAATTTTTTTTTAAATACAGCTCTTCTGATGCAGGAACATTAAACAATATCTCTTCTACTGGGAAAGGTGAGGAAATAAGTATTATTTTCTCTTCTCTTCCTCCCTCTTTCCCCTAGGTTTCTTCTATATTATTATGTGTATGTGCTTAGGTCTTTTGGATTTATAATCAAGTTTTACATGCTTTATCTATAGATTCTTTTAAAGATCCAAAGAGCATTTACAATTATGCAAATATCATTCATTCCTGAATGGGGATAATATAGCCTAGCCAGAAACAATATATCAGAGTAATAAAGCCTGAGGCTTTAGAATAACTGCCACTTAAGAGTCGTATGACTTGGTTACTTAATTTCTCTGTGCCTTAATTTTTCATCTGAAAAAAAAATGGGATAATAATACCTACACTATAGGATTGTTTGAAGATTAAATGAAATAATCTATCTAAATCACTTAGCACAGCGCCTGTCACATAGTAAGAATTTCAACAGAAATTTTACCATTTGTGCTATTATATTATTAAATAGTGTGAATGGATCCATTAGCAAGATATCATAATTCTTATGTTATTAAGCCTGTGTCATGACAAGGAGAATATTCCTAATACCAAGGTTAAATGTATTCTCTCTCTTGACGCTCTATCAATTCAAAATATCATGTCACAGATTAATTTGCATTTTTAGACCATGACTTTTTGTATTTCTTGACATGTCTAATTGCTTTTCTATTTTCTTGTTGGGTGAAGAAATTAATAATAGACTGTATTGTACTGTGTGTTGAATGGCCAATCTCGAGAAGAAAGAGATTGTACAATACCTGACACATGGTCGGGGGGAGAGAGAGAGCCCCAGGTTTCCATCTTTCCAGTTCTGGTTTCCATTTGACCTGGATTTTTTCTATTCCTCAGATGCCCGAAAGATTCTCCTATTATATTTTTATAATATCCCCTCTACACATGAACATATTCATTAAATTGTAGCACATGAGGGTTCCTTTCTTTGAAACCCAGTGATGTTATAGAGGGAATTGTAGTGAATATATCTAGGGACTCTTCTAACCCTGACATTTTTTCTATGTTTTTAAGTTCTTCTGATAGTCTGCTTATCCACGCTTTCCACTCTGGCTAAAGTTTTCCTATTCTCATTCTCTCCCTCTCACCATCCCCCATCTTCTCCCTTCCCTCCACCTGCCCCCACCACCACCACTTTCTGATAGAAACTGAGGACAGAAAAACACCCCCTGCCTTGTAGCAAGGATCATTTTTTCCCTTTCATCATTACTCCTGCTCAGGGATCTATAATGTATACAGTGGGATAAAGATAATTATTCCCTGGCTTCAGGAAGTTCCAATTCCCTGAGACATTTAAAGGGATACCATATAAAACATAAATTTTAATATATCAGATCCACAGTCACTATGAAGGAAGGGGAAGGAGCATTTCTGCTGCTTGATAAGAAAAACTAGCTGATGGGGTGCCTGGGTGGCTCAGTCAGTTAAGTGTCCAACTTCAGCTCAGGTCATGATCTTGCAGTTTGTGAGTTCGAGCCCCACATCAGGCTCTGTGCTGACAGCTCAGAGCCTGGAGCCTGCTTCACATTCTGTGTCTCCCTCTCTCTCTCTGCCCCTCCCCCACTCACACTCTGTCTGTCTGTCTCTCTCTCTCAAAAATAAACATTAAAAATAAAAAAATAAAATAAAATAAAGAAAAACGAACCGACCTTTGTGTACATCTTAGCAGGCACAAAATACAAATGAGGGGGTGGGATATAGTTATTAAAATCTTGAAATGTCCTAGAAATAAATATCCTTGGGGTATAGTTTGAGATGTTGCTTGATACCAAACTTCCCTGAGGACCAAAGAGGAGAGGGGTACATAATAACAGATATAAGCTCTCCATAGGGAACTAGCGCCTGATGTTTTGTGACACTTTCCAACAACGCAAGTGGTGTCAGTTCCCCTACATTGACTGTGGTGTTTTAATAAATCAAATTATCAAAGCTTCATAGATGTGAAAAAAATGAAACAAAAACAAGTGAAGCAAGCATAGTTTGCTGCTCTAACATCAAAGAACCTCAAACCATAAATCCATAACATTCACTTTCAAAAGCAGATGATGAAAAATATGGAATGAGTTTCTTAGATTTAATTTTAAAATGGCAAAAGTATGTGAGAGCAGAAGAGAGATGCTGAAATGCAGAAACCAGAGCAGAGGGTACTTCATTTTAGAATTTTTAACATCTCCAGGGAGCATAAGAGCTTAGTTCCTTCATGGCTGGAAAGCCATAGGCGAACTTTGCAAGCTCTTTTTGTGTTGAGTCCAGTCATTCAGCTCAAGTCAGTAAATCAGACACCCAGGGGATACATAACACATTATTAAATTTATGCAAGAGCTCTGAGTTCATCAAGGAAAATAAAGAAAGGTGCTAAATGTCACAAGTGAGCTTGCTGGTAATCAACCAATCCAATATTAAATTGATTTTAAAATCACATAGTCTCTTTTTCTGCAAAATTTCATTCATAGTAGACATTTGTCACTTTTTTTATTGTTGGACACATTTGATTCCCCTTCATATTACATGTTGGTTTCCTTTCAGGGAATTGCTTTTCCCGAATGTATGTAATCTTGGTGAGAAGTAGTACCTGCCCCCAGCTCCCAGCCCCCAGACTCACAAGCTGACAAGGTTGGGTGTACCTCATCCCAGCCTGTCCGTGGAGTGAACAGACCGAAGGTGTGAAGGTGTGCATGAGACACAGACTTGGTCAATGGGACATTCTCCCCATCCTGGGAATCCCAGGGGAGGGATGCAAAGATATGAATGATAATGAGAATTTCTTTGTCCCTGCTGATTTGCCCTCTTGAGTTCCCTTGTGTCCCACCCATTCTCCAAACCCAGTTTTCTAGTCCTTCAATGACTTGTCTCCAATGGTCATCCAATAAAATCTTTTTTCTTGAGATCATCAGTTGCTTGTGACCAAGAGGTCTAATGTATTCATTCATTTGGAGAAAAAAATTTCTTTAACATCCACTCTGTTTGGCATAGGAATATAGAGACATAGTTCCTACTCTCAAACTGACTGAGATTGCTATATAAATAGATAATTATAGTGCGGTATAGGAGGTACTATTATAGATGAACAAAGATCATGGAGGCAGAAGTCAGTAATTCCACTTAGAGGATATAGGAAATGTTCCACAGAGAAGACAAAGCATAAGCCTTGTTTTGGAGGACAAATAGTTTACCTTCTCAAAAAAAAAAAAAAAAAAAAAAAAAATTAGGCAAGCTTTCCAGCAGGGGGAAAAAAAGCACACGCAAAGGTATATAGGCATGAAAGAACATGCTTGAGATGCTTCCAGAATTAGGATGGAGCAGAACCTACACGAGTGAATGAATTCGTTTGGATGAGGCTGAGACTGTATCATGAAGGATCATGTACTCAGTGAATGGGATGAGTGTTGAATAGCCAGGGGAATGGCTAATTCAAAGAAAATCAAAAGCATTGTCCTCAAATACATGAGGTCTCGGAAATAGTCTGTGGGCAGAAGTAAAATTTAATGGGTGGCTTAAGTCAATTGAGTGTCCAACTCTTGATTTCAGCTCAGGTCATGAACCCAGGGTCGGGAATCCAGGCCCACATTAGGCTCTGCGCTGAGCATGGAGCCTGCTTCAGACTCTCTCTCTCTCTCTTCCTCTGGGGGCACTTGCTCTCTCTCTGTCCAAAATTTAAAAACATTAAAAAAAATTTTTTTTAAGGAAAACTTAAAATGGAAAAATAGGTGCTTCAAATCAGTCATATGTAATTTTTTTTCAAGGATTAATTTAGGTTAGGTAGAAGTATTTGCATGGCCATATTCAAAAAAAAAAACAATCTTGTTAAATCTCCTGGTATTCCAGTTTTCATTATCTACTTTATCGATCAGGAGAATGTCAAGGAGATAATTGGTAGCTCTTATTAGCTGCTAAAATGTTAATGCTTGGGAATATTTGAGAATTACCTATCATTGGGAGACAATTCTTCATGGGTGTCTTACACTTCCAAGCAAACGCAAGCAAACATACTGACTGACCTTTGTTTCAGACTGTGTTTTGAAGGATGCAGTGTATAATGGACAGTCTTGTAAAATGGCAAGATTGTTCTTTATGGGGCAAAGGGCATAATATTGAACACCTCTTCAGGGTTCAGCACTGGACCAGGCCTTATGAGAGATAAGAACCCCTATTTTCACCGTATGGAGGGAGAGGTGACCAACACATGCCAAACTGCAGTGAACAACACAAAATAATATATAACCCAGGACTACAGTCCCAACAACAGCTGCCATTTTATTTATATTGTTTAGATCCTTAGTAAAATGTTGAATACTGTCAGATTTCAAAGGAGACAAGAGGGCTCCATGATGCAGAGGAAGCTTCTTTGAAGAGGAATTCCAGCTGGGCTCTGCAGGATGGGAGGATTTTTATGGGAGGAGACAGGGGGAAACATTTATTATGATCGTCAAGAATGAGATGGTGAAGGAGCAAGTTGTTGAATGTTGGTTGCCTGGGCTGCCTCCTGTATTTATCCTCTAGATGTCTCAATCTCCCCGTCTGTGAAGTCTGGGTAATAATGTCCCTCTTCCCCAGGGAAGTTAGAGGAAAGCAATGAAACAGCAGGTGTGAAACCTCTTTTGAAGTGAGAACCCATAAAAGATAAGATAGACTGATTAAACCAGCAATTATCTTATTACTGCTGAATCTTCTCTTCTCTAGGCTAAATGTCCCTTAGTGGCTATACCCATGTGTCACATGGCAACACACGAGTCCTGTTTGTTGTTCTGTGTCACTACAACATAGTTCATGTTCTTCTCAAGTGTGGTGCCCAGAATTCTCCAGTTATAGCCTGACAGGTGCATATGGGAGAGGGATTTTTACTTTCTTTGTTGTCTATATTGTATTTTTGCCAATGCAGGCCAAAAGTGCAATGGGCACCATGAACCCTTACAGTCCTGACAACTAAAGTTCCCTTTTATTTTAATGAGACCTGCTACTGTATCTTCTCCAACCTGTACTTCTGGACTCAAAGGCAGGAATTTCAACTCAAGCTTCAACTTGGTGTCTCTAGATGACAGCTGATACAAAATGGTAGTAATGGTTGAGCAGATTAGCAGCCTTCTAGGATGTGTAAGATACTTACCTAAATGAGGCATCATCACCCATCTGGGAAAACTGGACCATTATCAATTCCCAGTCTCGGTGCAGCCAGGGCTTAAGCAACCACACATCTACCTATCTCCTTAAACCCCTTCCTCCTGACCATCACCTCATTCTCAAATGACTTTGCATCTTCTATCAGCCTGGAATTCCCTACCAGAACACCTACTAGTGCATCCATCTTTACTCCATCTCCACTCCCTTCACCCTTAGTTCTGTGATCCAAGGCTATACGTTCGCTTCTAAGGGTCATCATTCCAATAGCCCATGTTCTTTCTCCTGTATTTTTAATATTGTCCTCCTTACTGGCTCTTCTACCTCAGCACTCACATACACACCAACATCTTCAGGTTTGTTTGTTTGTTTGTTTTCATAAAATCCATCTGTTATGGACTGAAGGTCTGTGTCCCCTTTAAAACTCATATGTTGAAGCACTAACCCCGAGTCTGACTGTATTTGGAGAGGGGGTACTTCTAAGGAAGTAATTAAGGTTAAATGAAGTCATTAGGGCAGGGCCCTGATCCTAATTTCTCTCTCCACTAGCACTCACTGAGGAAAGGCCATGTGAGGACAGACCAAGAAGGCAACCATCTATAAGCCAGAAAGAGAGTTCTCACCAGAAATGGAATTTGCTGGCAAGTTGATCATAGACTTCCAGCCTCTAGAACTATGAGAAAACAAATTTCTGTTGTTTTAGCCACCCAGTCAGTGGTATTCTGTTATGGAAGCCTGAGCAGACTGAGATGCCATCTGTTGACTTTCCCTCACTCCAGCTATTGTCCAGTTGCTTCATTTTGGTCATGGCCAAGTTTATGGAGATAGCACCTTAGGTTCACTGTCTCTATCTTCTTTCTTCCCATTCACTCTCCAACCCATGTCATGCAGCTTAAATCTCTACTACTCTGCAAAATACCCATTCACTGAGGCTTTCTACGACCTGTAATGATAAAAGTCAGGATTGGAACTTTCTGTACCATTCAGTGCATTTGGTCACCCCTTCCCTTGTCTCATGTGACTCTCCTAGTTTGTCTTCCACCCTTGCAGCCATTTCTTTAGTCTTCTTCCCAGCTTCTTTCCCTATCCCAAATCCTCCAAAGATGACTCAGATAACTAAGTGATCTCAATCAAATTTCAACTATAATGTGTAATATGTGATACTCAAATGTCTATTTTTGGTCAAATTCATTGTGCTCAAGTTTCACATGCCCAATGGCATAGGCCATTTGAATGTCCCTAAATTACCTTAAAGGCAAATGTTTCCAGTACTGAGCTTACATTTCTTTCCTTCAAACCTGTTTCCCCTCGAATATTCCCCATTCACCATCCAGAGTCTGAAACCTGTGGTCCACTTAGATCTATTCTTTTTGCTCTATGTTAGCATCTATATAAATGTGTGAGTATATTCATATATAAAGAACTGAATGTGATTCTACATTAACAATTTACTGTATTATATCATTTAACCCCTATGAAGAGGATACTGGCCTCTCTCTGCCCCCACTTTGCAAATGAAAAGAGATTCCTAGAGGTTGAGTGATGCTCCCAGAGTTGTACAGCTAGGAAATGGCAGAGCAGATTTGAACCCAGTTATACCTTACTCCAAAACCCAAATTCTTAACAACTAAACTATATTACATTGTAATAGCTATTGTTTAAATAGAGTTCATGTTCATTGATACATCTTTATCTCCACAGTTACTCCTTATCCCTTCCTGTCTACATTACTGCAATAGCTTTCTGATTATTCTTCTTGGCTCTAATCTGGATTGCTTCCAAGACAGCTTCAACATTGCCACCAGAGCAATCTTTTGAAAACACAACTCTGAGTATTATGCTAAGTGAAACAAGTCAGACAAAGAAAGACAAATATCATATGATTTCACTTATATCTGGGATCTAAAAAATAAAACAAATGAACGAACAAAACAAAACAAAACAAAATTCATAGATACAAAGAACAAATTCGTGGTTGCCAGAGGCGGGGCAGGAGGGGGTGAGTGAAACGGGTAAAGGAGATCAGGAGGTACAAACTTCCAGTTCTAAAATAAATAAGCCATGGGGATGTAATGCACAGCATGGGGACTGCAGTCAATAATATTGTATTCTAAATTTGAAAGTTGCTAAGAAAGTAAATCTTAAAAGTTCTCACCACAAGAAAAAAATTGTTGTAACTTTGTATGGTGGTGGATGATAAACAGACTTAATGTGTTGACCATTTCACAATGCATACAAATGTCAAATCATTATGTTATACATATGAAACTAACATAATGCTGTCTTTCAATTACGCTTCAATAAAACATAAAATAATGGGGCGCCTGGGTGGCTCAGTCAGTTAAGCATCCGACTTCAGCTCAGGTCATGACCTCGCAGTTTGTGAGTTCGAGCCCCACGTCGGGCTCTGTGCTGACAGCTCAGAGCCTGGAGCCTGCTTTGAATTCTGTGTCTCCCTCACCCCCTGCCCCTCCCCCACTCACACTCTGTCTCTCACAAATAAATGAATGTTAAAAAATGTTTTTAAATAAAATAAAAACCAACTTTAATAAAAAAAAAAGCAAACACAAGTCTGATCATTTCCCTCCTCTAGATGAGACCCTCTTTTGCTCATGGCCTGACTCTTTAGCCCATAAGTCACCTTGTGTTCTGGCCACTGTCTACCTTTCTAGCCTACCTGGGCATGCCCCATTTGTTCTAGAACTACTTGCAGTTCTCCAAATGTACATAAAATTTTATAACTCCAAACTTTTACACATTTGTTCCCTGTCCCTGAAGGCATTGTCCCCACCTTAGATTCATGCAGACACAGTGGTTGACTAACCCAACAGCCCTTTCCAGCACCCTGTTGCCTCCCTCTCCAGAGGCCTGCAAAGCAGACCCTCCTTTGTCAGATTCCTTACAGCTAGAAGTGGCCACAAGACCTACTATCATGGCCAATGAGATACAAGAGGAAGTCTGCTGTGAGACTTGTAAGGAAACAGGTCTATACAGCTGGTGCTGTTCATCCCCCCTCTTTTATCCACCTTCAGCAGGGATGTTATTTTGGGAGATGTGGATATCCTGTTGAAATTATGAGACCATAAAGCACAAGGATAAAAAGCCATGACCATAAGGATGGCAGAGCAGAAAAACAAAGAACATAAATGCACAGCTAAAATCAATGTCAAATGCCTCAGGACTTCCATCTAAGTCATTGTTAGTCAGATATTCTGTTACTTGCAGTCAAATCACTCTTAACTAATACATGGGTCCAACAACTTCTACTCTTCAAATTCAACCCAAGGTGTCTCCTGCGAAACATTTCCTGACTCTTAATTCTGATTTGGAGGTTCTTCCTTTGGCTCCTAAAATCACCTATGTGTGATTCTATCGCACAGCTTATCACATTTGTTTACTTTCCTATAAGACCATGAGCTGTTAGAAGACAGCATCATGCCTTATTTGATTTTATATTCCCAGTGACTAGCACATTGCCTGACACAAGTTAGGCCTTCAAGACATGACATTTTACCAATTTTGAATCATAAAATGCACTCGAGTCCTCCCTTTTAGGCAAAAGATATACATTCACATACTAAACTATAAACATTTCTCATAATTATTGCAGTGTCTCCCTGAAGGTGGGAAAACTAGTTTATGTGTGTAAATTTGGGCAGAGAAAGTGCCACAAGCAGAAGAAAAACCCATTTATCATAGAGTAAGTTTCAAAACAAAGACTCTCAAACAAACAAAACTGAGAGAATGTGCTGGCAGTGCGCATTTACTTAAAATAAATATTAAAAGAAGTTACTTAGAAGGAGTATAATCCCAGATGGAAACATGGTAATACAGGAAAGAATGTAGAGAAATGGAAAAGGTAAACATGTGGGTAAAATATAATGAATATTGACTATTTGGAAAAATAATAATAATGTTTTGTGGGATTAAAAGTATGTAGAAATAAAACACATGATAACAATAACAATGGCCCTAAACAGGAAAATCAGCTTAAATGTTGTGAGGTTCTTTTACTGTCCAAGAAGTATCAGTAATATCAATTTATAGTAGACTCTAATAAGTTAGGGACACATGTTTGTAATCTCTGTGGTAACCACAAAAAGAATAATTAAAGAGTATATAATCTAGAAGCTAACTGAAAGACGGAATAATTTTTAAAATGCTAAATTAATGTAAGAAAGAAGAATGTAGAAAAAGAGGAACAAAAAAACCCAGATGGGACAAATAGTAAACAAAGGCGAAGATTGTAGACTTAAACTCAAATAGGCAGGCATGGTGGGCCTATTGTTCCCCAAGCAGAAAAACCCAGCCTGGGGAGGAAATGAGGTTTTCGTGGAGAAGGTGTGCAGAGGGAGACAGAAGATGCCTTGTGTCTTACAACAAAGAGGGAGGGACGTATTGTCAAGATGAACTTTCTAAACTGATCGTATGCCCTGAACATGAAATTTCTGAGAGAGAAAGCCTCCTATATCCTTACAATAAACTCTCCTTTCTGAGCTAATTTCAGGCAGTTCTGTTCCAACCTTCTGTTGCAAACAAATGACCCCTGACTGAGACAGCGGTCACGGTTAATAGGAACTGAGAAATATGGTCTCATTAGACTGGCCTCTGGGGAGAGAGAACTAGTGTCTTGGTCATGAAGCTTCTATCACAAGAATGCTTTTATATTCCAGGTTTCCATAATGATGATTTCTGATATTTTTTTTTATATTCCAGAACACCAGGCAATAACTCTTTATACTAATCTTAATGAAAAGGTAGTGTTGCTTATGTATACCAGAATACTGAAATTTGTAAAGCAAAAATGTTTCATGCTAAGAAAACAAAAGAAAAACAAAGGCCTCTTGGTTGATTTTTCTACCATGACCATCTGGTTTTATAATTAATGTCTTGCCAATATGCTAAAATATTTTCTATGTAAATCTTTTACATTCTTGCTGCATTTTCAATTATAGTCTCTGAATTAAAACTTTGTACCATGAGTCAGCAGTTAAAGCAAACATGTTTTTTCCATTTATCTTCCTTTGGGAAAACCCAGTCCCAAATGCAGAATGCCTGCCATCCTGTAGTTCTTTTCATCAATCCAGATGTCCATAATTACTTCTGGAGGTTGCCATAGTGGTTTGCCCTGCCATTTGACACAATCTTTCCCATGATTGCCTACTATGGCTTCCCCTGCTTTTTCACTGTTCCCTACAAACACTCCCATTCAAAGTGTGCAACATACCTGTGGTCAATGCATTGTAAGACCTGGAGACACCTCATGTTCATGGGTGGCTTCATGCAGGGGCTGCCATTTCAGATTTGTGCTGGGACAGAGACACTCTCTCTTTATATCCTATTTTAGAATCCATTATCCTGTTCCCTGAGCTATAATTGCAGAAAACTAATATTCTAAGATATAGGGAAGTTGAAGGTCTGAAGATCACATACGCAAAAATCATGAGGTCCTCCTCACAGGCATTATTTACAACAATGTCCTTCAAAGTGTGGCCCCAAAACCATCATGACCCCCATCAACATTTGGTTGGCGGTGGACAAATGGCCAACTGACCATCTGCTCTAAATGTGGGTTTGTAAATATGCTGAGCTTAGTAGTGTCCTGTTCCCTAAATATCTAGGGCAACAAGTACTGCTTTTCTTAAAGAAGCCTTTCTAAAAGCAGCCCACTTTGGCCACCTGGCCACTCTGTAGACTTTCCTTTCTGCACACGCCTCTCCACACACACACTATAACCAACTTGGTGGTGATAGTGTCACATATAGCTTCACCAAAAATATTACTAAAGACTATATAGATAGAACCATTTACCACTTGTTAAAACTACTATAAGCCACACATTATTCTAGGAGCTTTACCTACATTATCTCTAATCCTTGCAACAACTCTACAGATTGGATATCTGAATCCTAATTAACAGTAGAGGAAACTTGGGCTCAGAGTGGTTAATTTGTCTCGAATCATATGCTAGTTATTTTCTCTTGCTGCCATGACTCTTCCCATAGGAAAATTAGTCTAGTGTGGAAGTATTGCTCAGGATTTGAATAGTGAAGGGAAAATCCTGAAATGCCAACAAGTAAATAGAAAGCACTTCTTATTTAGAAAATTAAATTCGAATAATATGTAACTTTATTGTCAACTGCTTAATATCTTCCTATTTCACACATCAGAACAATAGCTAACTATTAGAGTTACCTATTTAGGATTCTGAGCAAATGTGCCATCATTTCAGGCACACACACACACACACACACACACACACACACACAAAATGTTTTAGGAAAAGTTTGTTTTTCTTCACATACTTTAAAGATGTATCTCTCTGCCAGTGATCCTGGGATGAGTTGAGCATAAATGAATATAACCATGTGGATTACATTTTTTAAGAAATACATATGAGCTTGTAAACTAAAAGGGAAAGAAGTTGGAAAAAAGTTTATTTGGGGGTTTGATCAAAACCAAATTACTCAGGAAAAAAATATCATATATATATAATCTGCAGCAGTTCAACAAACTCCCAAAGCCATCAAAACCAATGGCCTCTAAACAACGCAGACCAGGCACATCAGAAAGTGAGTTAAGCCTTGAAAAAATTCAGACCCAATTACGAAGTATATGTTGCTTCCATAATTTTCTCTACAGAAACCAAAAATTTCTTTTATGTTATGAAAACAAAGCCCATTGGTGGGGCCTGAGAAAAAAATCAGTAAGTAGGCAAAAACTGATTCTCTTAGCAGACCTAGGCAGTGTGGGTGTTAAATACATAATAGATTATCATAATGACAAAAATAAACCTATTCTCTCCTCCTACTTTCCTTGAAGCTGCTTGGGGAAAATTATTTTATTTTCCTTGGGATGAGGGGAAGTCAAATTTTTTCACTCTTCTATGAGCTCCTCAGTAGTTTCCGTGGGGTAGAATTATATCCACCCAAGCTCTGACCACAGGCCATGGAATCAGGCTTCTTATTAACAACGATCTTTTTTTGTTGTTTTGATTCTAGAAATTGGTTAATCCTCTGACTCTCGCTCCTTGCTTTGAAAGATACTGAGTTTGTTTCTGTGGTCTTTTGGTTTGAGCTGATTGTTTTTAAGTTGTTTCCCCCCAGCAGGGGGAAAACAGATAGGGGGATGGCATCTCTGAAGAGGTGACATTGGAGCTGAAAGAGTCAAGAGTTCAGGGGAAGAGTGTTTCAAGCCCAGGGCTGAGTGAGAGTAGAGCCTTCAGGCAGCTGCATGCCATCAAAGAACAGAAAGATCAGAAAGGTGGCCATGTAGCTGAAGCACAGAGACACATTGAGAGAGAGGGAAAACTGGGTGGGGACCCAGAGGGAAGACAAGCTCAGAGAATCCTGGTCCCTGAGAAAGCAGATTAGATCTTATTCTAAGTATAAGGGGAAACCATTGAAGGGGTTCCAGAAAGGGAGTGACAGGATCCTGTACTTCCGGGCGAGGTGGGTTGTTGTTGTTGTTGTTGTTGTTGTTGTTGTTGTTTGTTTTGAATTTCTGTTTTTAAGAAGCCACTTTGGCTGCTGTTTGGAGAAGGTCTGAAGCACGACAAGAATGAAGGCGGACAGATTCAGAGGCTAAAGAAGATCTTCAGGTAGAAGAAAAACCTCTGGCCTCCCTTTTTGGGGAATAATATGAATATTTAAGTTGAAGGACTTTGAAGACCTGATTAACCTAAGATCTCAGAGCCTAGAAACTGTCAACTGAGGTTTTCTTAAAGGGAGATGGGGGGTGAGATTAGAAAACTAGTTGTATTCAGAAGAGCAACACCTATGATCATAGCTGTCCCTACTGAGTGTACTTTATGTGAGTATGTGATTATATTTAATATATTTTGTCAGTTCCACAATCTCATAAATGGGGCATTACTAGCTCCATTTTTCAGATAAAGAAATGGAGGCTTAGAAAGGCTAAATGACTGGGAAGTTAGTAATTGACAAAGATGAGATTTGAACAAGTCCTTGAGAAAGAAGAAAACAGAGAAAAAGAGAGAGAAACAGGCAGGGGCTACCAGGTAGAGACCTAATAGACCCATTACATGAAAGGCCATATAAAAATTACAACCCTGACCTTTGGGGGGAGAAATGAGGGGGCTCTAAACACATATTAGAAATTAATTTTAGGGGCGCCTGGGTGGCTCAGTCGGTTAAACGTCCGACTTCAGCTCAGGTCACGATCTCACGGTCGGTGAGTTCGAGCCCCGCATCTGGCTCTGGGCTGATGGTTCAGAGCCTGGTGCCTGCTTCCGATTCTGTGTCTCCCTCTCTCTCTGCCCCTCCCCCGTTCATGCTCTGTCTCTCTCTGTCTCAAAAATAAATAAAAAACGTTAAAAAAAATAAAAAAAAATTAATTTTAAACATTTACTTCAAATTTTAGCTGGGGGGGGGGCGGAGAAAAAGAAAATGGTCAGGCCAAATTTTGCTATTTGAAAAAAGCAAATAGATTTAAAAAGCATAGTCGTTATCAGAAAGAAAAAAATTAACAAACGCTCAAGCAAGAAGGAAGGAAGGAAGGAAGGAAGGAAGGAAGGAAGGAAAGAAGGAAGGAGAAAGGAAAGGAGGGAGGAAGGGAAGAAGGAAGGAAGGGAAGAAGGGAAGAAGGGAGGGAGGAAAGGAGGGAGGGAGGGAGGGAGGGAGGGAGGGAGGGAGGGAGGGAGGGAGGATGGATGGATAGATGGATGAATGTGGCCCCTCACCGCAAGAAATAAAATCCTCACTCCAGAGAGGCAACATTTCAGTGCAGGCTGTCTTTATCAAGAAAGCATCTGGAATCCACTGGAATCCACTTGGGACAACCCAGTGAACAGGAATATCTTCTAGAGGACCACAACTCATTCTTCCCTTCGCCTTTTCCATAAATTTGAGAATTTTGCAAAAAGCAAATTAAGGGCTTGGCCGTTACTCTGTTTTTTAAAGAAACAGTGACCTAGTGAGACTCTCAGCAAGGTCAGGGCCAGAAGACAGGCTGGTTGGGGACACCCGCTGGGATTCCCAAACACCAGTCGCCTCCCCTTCTGCGGGGAACTGGGGCTTTTCGGAGGCCGTGCTGGGGCTGCGGGGAAGCCCTGAGTCGACGCCCCACGCTTGGTTTTGCTCAGAATAAGCAGCTCACCTTGTGAGTCACATTTCCCTCGGTTACTGTTGTTTTCTTTGTGAACGGTTGGGTGTTTTGTTTTGTTTTGTTTTGTTTTCTGTTCAAACGACACAAATGCTGGGGTGAGGGGGTTGCCTCGGCAGCCCTCGTGACCCCGGGGAAGATTCCCAGACGCAGCGGGACCGGATTTGGATGCGCCCGGAGCTGATCCAGGACTCGCTCCCCGGCCAAGCCAACGAGCCTTGCCGCTGGTGGTCCAGACGCAGGCTGCCGCAGGGCCCGTTCCCGGGGGGGCCAGGATCCGGAGCTGCGGCCCTGCCTACTTCCTTTTCCTGGGGACAGTGGGCAGAAACCAAAGCCCGCACCCTCCTTCCAGCCGTGGGCTGTGCAGCCTACCCCTGCCCGCAGACAAGCTGACCTGCCTCAGTTCCCTCCCCAGGAGAGCCCTGCACTCCTTCTTCAGCGGCTAAGCACAGAGCCAAACCAGCTCTGGTCCCTCTGACAGGTCCCCCTCTGGGTCAGATGCGATGGGGAGAATATACATGATATATACTATTCATTATCTCATTAATATAAGTCACATATACAATATATTGTATGCTTTATCTTAATCTTCCCAATGTAACCTGAAGCTCCAAAGGATTAAGTAAACCTGCCTGGGGTCACACAGCTAGTGAGTGGGATGCTGAGATTCAAACCCACGTCTCAACTCCAAAGCTGTGCTTTGAACTTGGATTCGTGAACAGATTCAACGAATTTATTAAGCACCTACCATGTGCCAGGTAAGGACAAAACCATTGGAGAGTCAAGCCCCTGAAAACAGAACTGTGTCCTCTGACCTCCACGCCCCCCCCCTCCCCACTTTGTGGAATTTGATTTCTTTAAGGTTTCAGCATAAGTCTGCTGAAACAAACATTCAATGTTTAACTTGTTTTTCTGATTGAAAAGTTCTGAGTAAGTCCACTGCAGCTAAACTTTTCTCTCTTGTGTGTGCATGCATTCAAGCACATGCTTAATCCAGGCCTGGGTGTGATCGTGAGGAAGACAGATGCAGCATCCTCCTCCAGGAGCTTGGAGCTGGGGCAGAGGCAGACATTATAGCTATAAGCATGAGGCATTCTGAAGGGGAAGCCCAGGGCCTCACTCCACATTTCTACCCCCCCCCCGCCCCCCCTCCCCAGGATCTGGCCTCCTGATACCTCCTACACTGTCAGACCCCAGAGCAATTCTGGAGGCCAGAGAGCAAGACTGGCAAAGCAGGGGCTCCCTGGGGTAATTAGGCCTGAGTTGCCCACAGGTGCTACACAGGTGGTCTCAGCCACCAGCAATGACCTAGGAAAAGCCACAGGGCCGCTGAGCTGCAATCCTCTGCCTGCTGCCTTCCTGAAATAGTCCAGATTTAACTTATTAAACATATTAATCTGAAGTTAACAATTTGTGGTACTTTCACTAAACGGCTTGAAGAGAGGAATGTAAGGAAAAAGAATTTGATCTGATGGGAAGGCTTAATCCTGAAGGACTAAGTGGCCTTCATATCCTGACTTTGAAATAACTGGAAGTGGAGGGACTGTTCACAGAAGTGGCGAGTCAGAGGGTAAACCCCACTGGAGTTAAAGAAACACAAACAAAACCCATCCCCTTCTGGGCCCCAACCTGCCATGTGACTCTGAGGACATTGCTTACTGCAGTGACAGCATTTTAAACAGCTGCCCAGAGGGGTTTTAAATAGACTTGATGTAATTCAATGATTTATAGAGCATGGGTTACCAAAATATTAAAGTTCTGAAATGCCCCCAAACCAAGACGGTGGCCCCAGCACTACCCACTCTGAACCAAATAATTCCCTGCTGTTGCTCTGAATGTGTGGCCAGAAGAAGATAGTGAGCTTCTAATGAATAGAGAGATACTTGGATTCATTTACACTCAACTCATCCTGGGATCACTGGCAGAGAGATACGTATTCAAAGTATGTGAAGAATAAGAAACTTTTCCAAAACATTGTGTGCGTGTGTGCCTGGAGTGATGGCACATTAGCTCCGAATCCTGAATAGGCCACTCCAATAGTTAGGTATTGTTCTTACATATTAAGACCTACCCTCCCAGTCTTCAACGATTCAGTCCACGGAAGGCACCAATCTCCAGGAAACAAGCCACGCAATTATTCTTTAATTGCATATCAAATCTAAAGGAAATTGCAGGGGGATAGAGAAAGAAAGAAATCCGGTTAATGAAGTGCTTGTGGACCTCTATTTTATAAAAATAAGCTGCAATTATGTAAACAGTTTACAGCCTTAATCAATACCCCGCCCCCTTCAAAATGCAATGGTCTAAAAGTGCACACAAGTTTGGAACTGGCGATCATTTCCATTCTTCCATTACATTCTTTTCATTATCTTGGAGCAAGCCTCCTTTTTCTAATCCTCACGGATCTCCCGGCCTCAAAGAGAACACCCTGAACCAAAGGCAGGTCTAGGTCTCCGAGAATTCTGACAGCTTTGTTTATGTCAAAAATAATGAAAGATGACAGGCTATCACATTTAGACTTGTAACATGATCATTTGCTTCAGGACTCCCTGCTCAGATTAATTTGGAGACAGGGAAGAAGAAAGAGGAGGAGGAAGGGGGGGGTGGAGGAGGAGGAAAAGAGCTCTTAAATGTTCTCCTTAAAAACAAGGAAGAGGGATGGACAACCTATGGATGATTTTTACTTAGCTCAAAGGGCAGGTAAAAATTGAGTCTCTGTATGGCTTTTGTCTAACTGTCCCTCATAGTTTAAATGCTTATTTGGCAGGGGACCGTTATATTGAGAAGCAATAGAAACCGTGCTGATAATGCCTTGGGTATGGAAGAAAGTCATGAGAAAGACCACCCTCTCCTGTGTGCTCATCACCATCACCACCATCACTGCTACCATCACCCCAAAAAAGGAAGCATAATTTTGTTGGGGGTAAACTTGCATATCTAAAAGAGTTACTTGCTCTCTTCCTCTCAATCCAAACCAATTATACTGTTACAGCAAATACTCAGCACCCAGGAAGAGATAAGTGACAAGCACTCAGGGAATCAGAGAAGACTGTTTATTTCACACCTGTGCTGGCCCAACGGAGTCACCTCCAAAGGCGGAGCGCCCAGCTCAAGTTTTACTGATCTTTTATACATATGTGCTTCTGGGTTGGGCAGAACTAGTATAGTGAAGCTTCTGGTTCCTGGCTGCTGGCTGATGCAAGAGGCAAGCAAGATCGCAGAAGCCAAAAGCACGGAAGGGGAGTATCCAGCCTTGGACATCTGGCTGCCCCTTTTTATTTGCATTTACCAGCTTTCCTCCACAGTACTATAGTACTTAACTTTCCAATTTTTCAAAAATCCTTCTCATCCTTAAGCTAAGGCCCTGACATACCAAAGAGAAACTGAATCTCAAGGAGAGTAACTGTTTCGAGAAAGGTGCCTTGGCACTGGGGTTGGTGATTGGAAGAAGCCAAAATAACATGGCAGCCAAGGACCTTCTGTCTCAGATGGGGAAAGTCAAAGATTTTCTGCTAATACATCTGGGTGCAGAGACACAACATGTAAAACTTTTAGCTTCACGAAGAAACCAACATGCAAAGACCTCCTCCGAAAGAGACTCAAAGGCAGTGATCCAACAAAAAGAAGATTTTATAACAAAGGCTAATTTTCATCTATTGTTGATAGTTTCTTGGGACACTGTATTGAAAGGGTTTTAGTTTTGTTTTGTTTAAAGTTAAACAAGAGACTGGAATACAAACGCATCACACATGCGGTGATTTGTTGTTACTGCACACACACTGGGGAGAATGGAAACCTTTCCACTGTTATTTACCATCAACATCCCTCTTCACGCCCCTCCTAGATAGCAGGTGTGTCTGATAAACCCACAGTTATACGTGATCACATCCTAATGCACTAGCATCCCAGGCTTAATATCATCTTCTGAGAACCAGGAAACCCATTACTAACATGCTCGTTATTGGTTCACATTACCAAACCATACAAGACCAGAGGTAACTTGAACAAAGGTCTTAAACACCATCCGGATACACCATCTCTCATCTCTGCTTCTCTTAGCTGTGTCTGCTTTATTCTCCGAAACCCACCTTCTCCATGCCTCTGGCTGCGCCTACCGGAAGCATTAAAGTCACACTCACGGCCTCAGAAGCAGGGGAGAAGGGCTCTTCCTCTTTCCCTACAGCAGCTTTAGTTGAGAAATAAAAATCCTGGGACTGGGGGAAGGACTCCAGTTGGCTTAGCTCGAGTCACTGGCACAACTCCGCATCAGTCACTGAGGGGCAGAGGTGGGGCACAACGACTGGGCCAGGTTAGGTCAGCTGGCCATCTTCAACTCATGATTGTGGCCAGAGAGGTGAAGTCCTATAAGCAGAAGCCTGCTCCAGTTTGGGCCCCATGTCTGGGTTCAAGAAGGGGGAGAGGGGAAGAGAGTTTGGCCTCTCCGAAGAAGGGTAAGTAGAACAGCCATGGTTACTAGGGCAATCGGTTGGGATGATACAGCCACTGCAATTGAAGCCTACCACAGCAGTCATCCGAAAAGTCTGCAATATAACTGTGCAGATATAATTATTAAGAAAAATACTTGTTCCTGGCCCCATAGATTTTGCCAGTTGTAGAGACAGTGGTGGCCGAGATATTGATAAACAAATCAAATAGTGAGGGGAGAGGATGTTGATAAAACAGATTCCTGGTCCATCCCCAGAGATTCTTTTTTACCCTATTTGGGGCACAGGAATTTACATTTTTAAAGCCCCCTCCCTAGGGTTATTTGGAGGTATCTGATTCACAGAGCACACTTTGAGAAATACTGGTCCGGCATCTTATTTGATGCGGTGCCCAAGTTCTAATGAGAGGGTGAGTGGGCACAGCAGAACGTCTCCACCCCTCTTCCAGCCATCTGAGGCTTTTTCTGCTGCGGCTGCAGGTCAAAAAGAATGGCCCTCCCTTTCCTAGTACTTTACACCTAAAGTCTTTTCATCAAAGTCTCAAAAGCCCCAGGCATCTTGCTCCCAGCTAACCTAATGCTCCAGGGTCTCAGCCTTGGCTTCCTCCCTAGAGTCATTACTACTGAAATCCACCTAGATGCCCTTTAGGGGCTGAGCATCCACCCAGAGGCCAAGCGTAAAGCACTGAAGGCTTTCAGCCAAATCCCTTTCCAGAAACTACCTTAAGACTATACCCAAAAGTCACCCAAAGATAGGTCAATACAGGGTACAAAGACCCAGCCCCTACCTTCCCTCCAGACAGGGCGACTATGAAGGGCTGTCCTAGCCCCAGAGCTTCCTATACGATTAGCTAAATCTCAGTGGCAACCACACTGCTCATTACTGTTTCATGCTTCCTCTGCCCAGTCCTGCTTCCACCACCCCCTCACCACCCCCATCCCCTTCAGCCCTGAGGTGTTGATCCTGAGGACCTTCTGCAGTAAACTTCTTCAAGCCAATTTCCATCTCAGAACGTTGTTTCCCTGGGAACCCAAACTAAGATCCACCCCAACTTAAGTACCTCATCCTCTTATGGATAGTTACCTCTTCCTGTTTGCAAGCAATACACTAGTTGAGCTATAAAGATCCTTCAGGTAATAAATCTGCATTTTGGAAAAACCTTCTGGAGAAAGAGAAAGATGGCAGCGGTGAACCTGCAGGGAAGAAAAGGTGATACAAGCCAGGCGGATCACTTAATGGTTTACATCCTATCCCTGTCTGAGCACCAGAGCTCTTAAGGAGACCACAGGAGGCAGTACAGGCCCAGAAGTGTGCAGTGTGTGTGTGTGTGTGTGTGTGTGTGTGTGTGTGTGTGTATGTGAAGGCAAGGAGCTGTGCCTTTCCTGGAAAGGACAGGGAGAGACAGAGCCTCAGGGAGCTTAGGACAGGACAAGAACAATTAATCCAGCTCTAAGCAGAAACGTGGTGTATAGATGAATTAGCAAGGATTCTAGAGCCCTGGGGTCCAGTCATGACTCTGCCAATTCTAGCAGTGTGCAAGGGCCTCCATTTCTTTATCTGTGAAATGGGAATAATAATGACTGCCTAATTTCTCTCTCCCAGAATTCTCATGACAATTCAGTGAGGTAGTGCATGCAAACATCCGGGAGAAGCCACTCTGCCTGTGACCCTATATCTTCCACGACCCTGACCCCACAATCCCTGACTGCCACTCCCAAAAGCATTTGGAGCAGGAATCCAGTGCTTTCCAAAGTGCTTTAGTAATAATAGCCATGTGATTTGTCGAGCACTTATGACATACCCTGTCTGTCAAAGGCTGACGTGACAGAGCAGAAAGCAAAGTGCCAGCATTTGACTCACATTCTTGATGACAACCCTGGAAGGTGAGTGTTTTCTCTGCTTCTCTGCAGAGGAACGTGAGGATCAGAAAGTTTGTCACCTTTCCCAGAGTTACACATCTAGTAAGAGATAGAGTTAGGGTTTGCACCAGCTCTGCCTGGTACCAAAGCTCTTAACTACAGGGCAAAACTGAAAAAGAAAAACCAATCCAGATGACTACTCACATGCCCCCCTTCACCACGTCCTTTTAGGAGAGAACGCCTGAGTAGCTAGTGGCATTAAGTTTTTCCGAGGCTTGAAGAAAGGGTTAAAAATGCAGGGTCCTGTCCAAAACATACTAGTAACTTTTCCCTTTTGTTGCATTCCAAACACACATGTACTTCCCGCCCGCTCCAGGGGTTGTAACATCCTTGCAGAGGCTGCGGCTTATGACCTATCATCACCTTCAACATCAGCCTGGAAAGTAAGAAAAATATTATGTGAGAGGTTTTTCTCTCTTAAAGCCAGTCTTAGGGAACTGGCCGTTTTCAGAGGAAAAGCAAGATTGTTGAAGGCCAATACGCGCTGGGTTTATTTTAGCCCTATGTGATGCAATACTAATAATAACAATATATTTTTAAAAAGTGTTGCTTAAGAAAAGGCTGGAGAGAATTGGGAGTCAGCTGGCTTGGGTTTAAGACCTGGTATGCAGCAAAACAGCCAGATACGGTTCTTTGGGGGAAAAGAAATCTAAAAAGAAAAGAGGAGAAAAAAAAACCCTCCCTGCGTTTGGGAAAGGGCAATAAAGCATATGAAGGTGTGTGGTGCCGTGCCAAAAGCAAAAGAATATTTCACTAAAACCACAACCCAGTCATATGCTATTACTTATGCTATGTTTGACAATGACTGGCACAGGGCATGAAGCAATAATGTCTGGCATCGCTCTATGTTAACAGGAAACCGTGTTCTTTTGATTCCGTTGATTGGTTTCCTGCTGAAGGCCATCCATGACAGGGCAGGGAATATACAAGACTATTGTCCAATTTCCATTTTTCCCAGTGCCTCTTGCTTCTGGCAGGGGAAGCTGGCAGCCTTCATTTGACATGAGCAGGCCCCAGCCTGGCAATAAGGCATGCGAGGCTGGTTGTAAATGTTGCATTTAGCAGGTTGGTTAGGGAAGGAAGAAATCACTGAGATGCAGAAGCATACACATGTACAAACAACCGCAGATGAAGCACCATTTGTTCAGGGGTGAATGCATAGACTCATTCATTCCCTGCCATCGACATCAAGGGGCCATGTCACCACGTGACAAGAGATCTACCTCCCACTGAGACCTGAAAATGTGTCCAAGGGATAGACTGGTACAAGGGAGGACAAGAACGAGAATAGGTGGGATTTGGCTGAGCTTTGCGTCTCCTTCCTCCATGGTTTCTAAGCCAAATCACCTTGAAAAGTCACTGAAAACTTGGTGGAGGGTAGAATGGTTGGGCTTGAGCCTGAGAAAACCTGCATTGATCAGTTCGGGTCATCTGCCATGTCCGTGTGTGTGCCTGGGGTTCTTGGTAACACCATGGATAGAATTTTGTATTTGACAGATAGCCTGCATATTTTCCATTGAGTTGACTTCAGGATGGAATTATGAGCCGTTTTTGCTTTGGCTTTGTGTTATTCTAATGTCATGTCTCTAATAATTTCTTTTTTTTATTTTTCATTTTTTAATGTTTATTCATTTTTTGAGAGAGAGAGGGACACACACGGAGCACGAGTCAGGGAGGGGTAGAGAGTGAAGGAGACACAGGATCGGAGGCAGACCCTGTGCTGACAAGTTCACAGCCTCGTGCGGCCCTCGAACTCCCAAACTGCGAGACCGTGACCTGAGCCAAAGTTGGATGCTTAACCAGCTGAGCCACCCAGGCGCCCCTAAAGTAATTTCTTTTTAAAATGATAAAGGAGGGTCTCCTGGGTTGAGCTTTGGACTCTTGGTTTTGGCTTAGGTCATGATCTTGTGGTTTCATTGGTTCAAGCCCCACACCCAGCATCAGGCTCTGTGCTGGCAGCGTGGAGCCTGCTTGGGATTCATTCTCTCTCTCTCTCTCTCTCTCTCTCTCTCTCTCTCTCTCTCTCTCTCTCTCTCTCTTTGCTCCTCACCTACTCACACTGTATCTGTCTCTCTCAAGATAAATAAATAAATAAATAAACTTTAGAAAATAATAATAATAAAATGATAAAGGAAGACATTCTTGTTAATAATGGGCTTCGGCTGGACCCTGGTAAGGCAATATCCCAACAGCCAGGGCATCTCCATCCTACACATTGTCTCTGCTCCTCATCAGTCATCTGGCTGCCAGCCAGGATGGAAGTTGTCTCCTTTTTAGCCAGAGACACGGAAAGCTCGAGAGGCTCATCCCACATGTCTCTGGTAACCACCCCCACTGACCTGGCCCGTCGGCACATCATACAACTTTGTCTGCTGTTTCAAGCAAAAGTGATAACAACAACAACAATTCATTTATTTCATTTCCAGGTAATGAATTACAGGCCACACAACACATACAGGGGTCAATTACAGGAATTTACTCATTCACAGATTCTACTGGGTGTGGCTTACCTCCTACCTTTGGCTTGCCACCTAGTTAAGAGAGCCCTCCTAGCCTCTGATCTATGAAACCCAAATCCTTTTTGTCTCAGCTTTAAGTATAGCCTCCCCCCCTTCCACTATGTACACTTGTGTGCATATGGGCACACACATATGTGCACACCCATCCACATATGCAGAGCCCTAGGCCCAAACCATACTCTCTGCGGCCACCAAAGCTTTGATCGGCTTTGGTGGGTGACCTGGGGATGCTGCGGGTGGCCAGGGCTAGATGGACAGAAGGAGGATCAGAATGAGGAGCTGAGACTGCTCCAACAAAGAGAAGCTTCTTGAGAATTTACAGGAGCAGGAGGGAGAACTGAGCTGAGCCCCCTCCCGGCCTGGTGGGGAGTGGGCAGAACTTTGAGAACCAACTGAGCCGCGTAGAGGACAGCAATGAAGAAGGGAGATGCTGGGGGGAGTGGTGGGGCCACACCTGGTTGTCTCGGGACAATCAGGAAAGGAAGTGCTGGTGGCTGGGCTCTCGGTTAGCGTTGCTTCCTCACACTGTCTCCTCCCTCTTGGGCCTCAGTCCACCTTCGGTCAAGGCCTTTGAGCTGCTGTCTATCTCCTTCCATATTTCCTCTTCTCTCCCCATCCCCTCCCGCCTCTCCTCTCTCTCCCCTTGTGATGTTTTGATCCTGTCTCTAATAAAGACTTTGCTGCAAGGCTGCCTGTCTGGATAGATTGGTGTGCAGTGGTCACTGGAGGTCAGTTGGGAGGAGGGGTTCCTGAGTGTGGGCCAGAAGGTAGGGTCAAGGGAGCAGCCAGATGGCCAGGGGGTGTCCGGGAGGGGGCGTCAGTGAGTTCTGACCTGAGTTTAGAGAACACAGAGCACTAGTGAGGCAGAAGTGCCCTCACTCTCAGCGGGAGGGCAGCCGGGCAATAGTTCAATCCTTCCCCCAGATCCTCCAAGCCCAGCCTCCCTCAGCCAGGGTCACTCAAGTGTGAGAAGCTTCATCCTTCACTCTGGCTTTTTTAAGTTTCTGTGAGATGCTGCTCATTATAACCCTGCCCAGTTTATGTCCAGTTTTGTCAGGTACCCACCTTCTTCTGTTCTTGACGGGGTGGGGGGGGGCGGTTCTCCCCACAGTCTGCAAGACTGCCTGCCTCTCCAGGGCCAGTTCGTGGCAAGCCCAGCTCGGAACCTGGACCTTTGAATCCTAGTCTTTAGCTCTTTCTGCTCCTTACTATCACCACCCTTTACTTTCCAAACTGCTGCCTACTGGCTGCAGATGGTCCTTTTGTAGGAAAGAGTCTCAGATTCATTCATACAAGTCAAGCAGAGGTGAAGCGAAATCTGGTGACAAGTGTTTTCTGTTTGTTTGGTTTGGTTTTTCTGTTAGTGGTTTGGAATCTTGCTAGACTTAGGACATTGTTTTTCCTGTCCCCAGACACACTTTTGGAGTCCATGATTTAACTGAGATCAACATGTACATTAAGAGAGTTCTTGGGGTGCCTGGAGGGCTCAGTCGGTTAAGCTTCCGACTTCGGCTCAGGTCATGATCTCACAGTTTGTGAGTTCGAAGCCCGCGTGGGGCTCTGTCGGGCTCTGTGCTGACAGCTCAGAGCCTGGACCCTGCTTTAGGATTCTGTGTCTCTCTGTCCCTCTACCACTCCCTGCTCATGCTCTGTCTCTCTCTCAAAAATAAATAAATGTTAAAAAAAATTTTTTTTAAAAAGAGAGAGAGAGCTCTTAACCTCTGATGAGGCTTCAAACACACATAATAGGAGGGGGAGGGCCACCAAAGGGGACAGTTCAGGGCCATCATTTCCCCCTTTCGAAAACAGCCATGCCCATTCTTCTAGGAGATGGGAGTCCCAGGTGTGGGGATGGGCAGCTGTGAGAGAGCCAGGACTCAGGCAAACCTTTGAATCACAGCACCCCTGACAGGGTCGACTCGAGTCTGTACTACCCCTGGAAGCACAGCAAAGTGCGCATGTTTGTAGATCCCGGAGTGGAACATTCCAGTGCCTAGAACAAAGTCTGGAACATCGAGCGTTCTCAGTCAACACTTGTGAAATGAAGGAACAAATGATAGCTCCATCTCTTACATTCGAAATTTCTGTAATCACAAATAAACAGCAAAAGACTAGAGTCCATCTGGGCTGCCCCCCATCCCTTCATGGCCAGAGAGAGACCCCAGTTCTCCTCATTCCCCTGGGAGATGATTCCTTCCTCCTCAATGTCCTTCCTTTTTTGCCTTGTTTTTCTTTTAATTATTGCATGTCTTTAAGTCTCCTACTAAGAATACAAGTGACCCTGTTTCCTCTACTGTTTCCAAACCACCATCCATGCCATTTTCCCTTCAGTTTGCCTCTGGTGAAAAAAAAAGTGCCTCCCAGAAATGTGACTCAGAGGTAATCAACGTAAATGTCATCCAAGGCCATGGGGAATTTCTTAGCCATGAGTCACATCCCCTGTGCTGAGAACCTGGGTTTTAGTCAAGGCAGAAAGTTTCAAAACCAACCTCCAGAGACCCCCCCTTCCTCCCCAGTCTCATGCCCACTGACTGCAGGAATTTTTCCTTGTCATTCTTTGTTGTTGCTGCCCTTGGCTACACCTGGTGAAGGCTCCGGTCCCATTCCCTTCCCAGCAAACTTCCATGGCTGTGGACTTAAGCTCCCCAGCAGGAAGTGCCTGGCTGCTCTTCGTCTCCAGCAGCTGTGGCTGCCACCACTCATTTAGGACAGGGAGATGTAACCCACAGCCAGATTTTGCTGCGGGCTCGGGGCCAGGGCACCTCAGATTTTCCACTCCAGCTGGAAACAGGACATGAAAGGTACAGGTTAGGAAGGAGCCATGGCCACTGAGTTCAAAGGCCTCATTCATAAAGTTAAGAAAAAAATTTTTTTCAGTATTTAGATTGCTCTGCTTTCTTTCTTCTTTTCTCTTCCCTCTCAAATTTGTAGAGTAGGTCCCAATGCATGAATTTAAAAATAGGAAGGAAGGAAGGAAGGAAGGAAGGAAGGAAGGAAGGAAGGAAGGAAGGAAGGAAGGAAGGAAGGAAATCTAAACCTCACCAAATACAAAGGTGACAATCAGACACAAGCTATCCAAATGGAAGGGAACTAAGTCTGTACCCACACGTGAAAGGCAGCAACATTTTGAGAAATTGTTATCCAGGTCATGGGGAGGTCATTGACAAGTTTTGAGGTCTCCCCCAAGTTGGAAAATGATTGAACCCGACTGAGCTTCTGGCACCCTTGCCTAAGACAGCATGGGCAGCCCTGAACGAGAGAAGCAGCCCAGCGCAAGGTTAAGTGCAGGAGCTGGGAGCCATTTGCGGGGTTCAAATTGTAAGAACGGAGATAACCCGCGCAAAACGAATGATCCTGGCACACGATGGGCCCTCACCAAATACTGGTGGAATGAGTGAATGAATATGTAAAGAGCTTCTCAGAGGCCTGGAGCACAGAGAGGCGCTCACTTAATACCAGTGGTCATTCCTGAGCTCATTATGGGAAATGATTGGGATCCTTTCCTGTCACTGAACTGGAGTTTGACCAGGAACTGTCAGGACACCACAGCACCAAGAGGAAGGGGAGGTTCAACAATACTGAGAGCATGTTCTCTTGCAGTGAGCAAGGCAGGTGAGAGCTAAATTGAAGTAACCACGACAGGAACAGTGAAGGGTCACTGTTTTCAGAAAAGGCAATGTCTGAATGGGTGCAAACTGAGTTGGACCCCTTCCAAAAGAAGGATCCCCCCCCTCCCAGCCCCAGTCCTGCTCTGCCTGGGAACTTCCTGGGCCAGCACTCAAGGGGTGAAGGAACAGTGTCTGCAGCACGGCACAGGCAGAACCTCTAATTTCAAGGGTAAACCTCAAAATTTAGGGTGCCCTCTACCTGAAGATGGCTAATTTACAAGTTAAAATGTGGCAGAAAGTCTCCCCGAGCTAGGAGAGAATTTGAACGCTATCCAGGCAACTCTGCATTAGCTAAGACCCTGCCTTACTAAAAAACGACAAACAAACAAAAACCCACCTCTAACTACTTGAAGCAAAAAAACAAATTTTTCTGGCTTACAAAATCAAACTTCCAGAAGAAGGGGTAGAGCTCACTTTAGGAACTAGTAGGACAGGGTCAGTCTCATCTTTTGTTGTTTTGGTTATTCCAGGCTTATTTCCAGGCTTTGGGACTTCCTGGCTTCAGTTTTTCTCATCTGTACAATGGGAATATTAACTTTCCCATCTACCTCACAGAATTAGTATACTGACCAGCTGAGAAAATACATGAACAGAGGTACCATAGCAGTCTGCTATAACACTTGTTTTGAAATGCAAATTGATTCAAATTAGACTACTATAGTATGGGATACTTTGAGCATATGCAAATTTCTCAGGTGCAAGTTTTTCTTAAAAAAGAAAAAAACTACATTAATACAGAAAACTGTACCCAGCTGAGCCAAGTCTTGTAGGGATTCATAAAATACAAACATGCACACATTTCACACATTGCCCCCTACCTTGTGGATGTATTGTCCTACCCAAGGGTCTTGTCCTACAAGGTTATGCTTGGCTATTATTGTGAACTTTTCTATATTAAAAAAATACTTACTCAACATCTGAAACATGTCTAAGTATCCTGATTTAAAAATACCAAACAGGTCACGAAAAAAGAAAATGTTATGTATTGAGGAGAAGCTTGAAGTTAAAAAAGCATTTTGAAAGAATCAAGAGAACGTGTTATTTCCCAAACAACAGACATAAAGGAATCCACAATGCTGAGACAATAGAAGAAACATCTATGGATGGAACAACTCTGAGTGCTAAGACGTCAAGAAGAAGTCCTGAAGAAATAGAAGAAATGGAAAGGCGAGCATCATTGAGATCGAAAAACCAAACAGTGCAAAGAGGGGGACAACATTTCTCACAAAGCGAAAGTGCTCTCTCTATATAGGAGCTTAAGGCAAAATGCCAAATTCTGCAGAAGTGGCACCTGTTAGTACTATGAGTGGCTGATTTGGTGGTTTCAAACTTCATTACAATTTCCAAAGCCTTCAGCTGTTAGGTGAAGCCCCATGTGCAGATGAGAAAGCCATGGAAGAATGTCCAGCAGGGATACAGAAGTTAACTGAAAACAACGACTATCCATGGGGTCAAATTTTCAATTTTGATGATGCGGGTCTCTATTATAAATGCATGCTTCAAAGGGCCTGTATTTCAAAGACAGAATAACAAGCTCCAGGATTTCAAGACTGCAAACTCTGATGACCTTCCTTCTATCACTTCACAGTGACTTGCAAGCTGCAGTGCCGGCTTCTATAAGCAAACTTCAGGTCTTTTTCAAGAGAAAGCACCATATTTATTGTAGTATTCGCGCATTTCTCAATCATTTAACATGTGTAAGGCTGTGCTTTTATTAGATTTTTATCTTTTTTATGTCACTGACAAAATTTTTAGGTGGCCACAGTTTTCTCTAAGCCCTCTGATTTTTACTGCGCGATTCTGCATAGTGAGGGGAGTTTGGGGAACACGTGTGTCATATGGTAGCAGAACCGACTATACTGTAATGAAATATATAAATGCACTGGGATGTTACTATCTAGATCTTTCAACTCCCACATGTTTCTCACTCAACCACAGGCTACAGGTGTGAACCCCTAAATTAAACTGGGCCCCAGGATCCGAACCCTGCAAGCTCCTCCTTATTCCTTGAGGCCCTCAGAGCTGAATCAAATGTCTTGACAGGCCTACACTGTGCCGCGACTTTTTGAAGGACTCCCCAAAATCCCATCTGTCCTCCGGAAGCATGCCCTTTCATCTTAATCTCCATTAATCTTGTCCTCTCTTTCTCGGGGCTACCTGCTAGATGCCCTGCATATCCATGTGGTTCCTATTGTCTGCTTTCCAATGAACAAGCACCTCCTCCCCTTCTCCATCATCAGGTGGCGCTGGCTGAGATGTCAGAGCCTGATCAAAGCTGGTACCCTTCCCTGCGTAATCAAGGGAGCGGCCAGAGAAAGCTAGCACAGCTCTTACTGTGACACAGACACCCGTTCTCTGCAGGAGCCTCAGCTGTGGGCTGGGCATCCTTCAGGCCGCCCTTGGGCTGTTCTGGAAGGCTTGGCTCTTCCGCAGGACTCTTCTGAAGATCTGCCTCTGCAAGAGCAACCTGAGACCAGCCCTGCAGGAGGTGAGGAGAAGGGGGTGGAAATCAGACCCCCATGGCCACCTAGAAAACCATATTTTAGCCACTGCCATTTGCGAAATGCTTTTCCTGGGGAATTTTATTATTCTTTCCTGACTACCTAACACATGTCAGACTTTGGAGAGTTAAGGAAATCTCCCACTGTGTAAGCTTTATTTTACTTTTAAAAGTGAGTTTCTAGCCCTTCCTGTTTCTAAACTCCAGTAGCTTTGTCTATATAAGAACACCACTGTGCAGCTCAGCTAAGACAACCCCAGAATGAAAGGTGTAAATTATGTCACTCCAATGAGGCAGAAACTTCAAAACTATTTTAGCACTAGAGTCTAAAAGTGGAGATCAATAGAATTCTTCTGAAATCTGACTTTCCTCAACCCATTGGTTCAGCTGAATTGTGTGTGGTTTCAGAGTGGTTTTCAATGGGATCACACAGAACTTGACTAGCAATTAGGAGAATTGTGTATGATTCCAAATTCATCTCCTGACCTCTTAGCATGTGAATATTTCAGCTGTAAATCACAGACCACAATAACGTAATGGTAAGCAGCATCCACCGCAAAAGTGAAAAAGGTAGTGTTCACAGCTGAAAGGAAACATGTGTTGGGAAGGATGGTTGTGTAGAATAATTTCAATAAGAAGTGCATTGCTTTTAAATCAAAGTCAGACATCTACACTGACAGTCAGGGATTTGCCTAGGAACATCTGAGCTTGGAAATACGGTGGAGTCCTATCCATATGAGCAAGACAAGAGAGTTTTGGTGCTAGGCTTCCTGGGTTTGATTCCTGGTTCTGCCATTAATAGTTGTCTGACCTTCGGGATGTCACTTTCTGTCCTCTATTCCCTTAACTGTGAAATAAGCATCATAATGACACCTGACTCATTGGTTATTATAAACATTCAATGCAAAATTCATGGAAAGTATCAGGTACACAGTAGAAACGCAATTAAATGGTTGCTATTTTTAACCATCTCAAGTTACCTTATGAACAGTCTAGTATAACACATAGTTTTATTCAAAAGTATTCACTGTAGTTATTTCTTTAAAAGGTGCAATTCTCCTAATAATATCACCTTTCATGAGCTGATAAATGGAAGGCACCTGCCATATAGTGAGCGCTCAATAAATGTTACCTATTATGGACCATCTCAAACTATCTAGGATGCTATCTGAAGAACACTCAAAAATATTTGTTGTTATTTTGTAAGAGATGTAGCCTTCAGTTCTTTCTGTTTGAGCCCAAATACAGGTTTCGGTTCTGATAAATGACTTATTTTAAACCCCGAGTTCATGAGGTCACTCTTGAAGGAATCACAGCCAAATGTGGTTGTTTATGTTGAAAGAGGAGAGGGAACACAAACAGAGCAGAAATCTATAGAAAATACACCAGTTCCCCTAAGAATTTGCGGGGCCCCTCCCTCCCTTCTGCAGGGGGTCTGCAGGCCTAACTCATGGGGCATTGGAATGCTAGAACCCGCTCCCCCATAGCTTGCCAGACCTGATTTTGCTCATTTCTTCCCTTCTTCCAGGGACTCCTTGTTTCGGTTGGAGCTTGCAACTGGGACTGGGGAGAATGTTTACACCATGAAAACTGACCAATGCTACAAACCAGGGAGTTCTTTTCTGGATGGCCATTTGTTAAATATTTAATAGCACACACTGCATGGTGGTGCCTGAAACTTTTTTCCCTCTTGTAGGAGTCCTCTTTCCAGAGATCCTCCAAAGGCAAGGGACCATCTGCCACCCCTGCTGCTGGTGTCCCTGTGGGGAGCCTATTACCATCTGGCCCTCTGCAGAGCTGCGCTCCCCCTGATGGGCTGCCCACCTCTTCCACCAGAGAGCAGGCGGCAGGATGACTCTCTCTTGTCACTTTATCCCCTCAGTCACTACAATACTAACACACAAACTGCAAAGACACAGGCAAATGTCTTTACAAATGGGTTAATATACTTTTAGCAGTCCCCCCCAGGGGAAGAGAAAGACCACCAGTCCTCCTAACACTAATTTTAGTCAGTCATCAATCTTTCATTTTATCTAGTGATTCAGACATGAACTCAAACTTTTTAACTGCTAAAAGATGATAGCACAATTGATCAGTTTGAGTTTTGTCTCTTTTTCCTGTCTTTTCTCCCTTTGAGGCTCTAATTGTCACAATTACAAAGAGAACCAGGAGAAAAGACTAGAAAAAAACCCTGAAGATCTGGTTAAATCAACAGCTCCTATCATTGCCGTGGTTACAAGTAATAATTGTCCTTCACTAGTATGTATCTGCCCCTGGCTAGACAGATGGGGGAGTCTTCCTACCTACTAACACCTTCCCCAGGAAATGAAATGTCATTGGCCCAGGACACCCTAAACAGAATTTTCCCTGTCCCAGTTCCATTGACAACTGCCTCTTGAAATTTCTGTGGCCATTTATTCTGGTTTAATAGGAATTTCTCCTCCCAAGGCCTTGGCCCAGAATTCCCTGAGTTCTTCACTGAGTTCACTGGGGTTCCAAGTGGCCTCCATTCCGTTCCATAACCACCACAGCCCAGACTCAGAGTAAGGCTCCCCTAAACAGAGAGTTAGAATAGGGGAGTGAATGGGATTTGTCCCAAAGAGCCAGAACTTGAGTGGAGATTTCCTAACGACATAGCTAGGGGTAGAAAGAGCCACAGAGCAAAATGGGAACAGAGTCTGGAGAGAGAACAGAACTGACACTGGGAAGCTTGAGGTCTCAGAGGGGAAGAGGAACTGAAAATGAGAGATATTTGCTACATTCATAAATGAGGTCTGTCCACAATGGGTGCCACAGCAGAGGGCACCAGGCTTCTGTAAAAAGGAGGCTTGCCCAATACAGACTTGGGTTACTCTCCATTATCAATAGAATCTCTCATTTCTCTGAAAGTTGATTTCATTCCCAGGGGGAAAAAAAGAAGGAAAACGTTCCTATCAGTGTAACAGCTGAGGTATAAGTACCAAAAACAGATTCATATTTGTGGAGACAAACCCAAATGTTTTGTTCCCCATGTAAAATTCAGACAAAACACCAAAACAAAAACATTTCTGTTTGGAATGCAGTCTGAGTTCCCTGAATGTTTTGAAATTTAAATCCAGTCCCAAACCGAAAGTATGTTTGGCTAGTCCTCAATTATTAAAATTTAGGGGCATTTGAGGGAAATTTTATCCATATACTCTGATCTGTTTGCTTTCAACTCATCAAAAAAAATCATTTAAATCCTACTTCATCTCAAGAAATTTTTACAAAATCAAAAAACAGGAAGTTCTATTGTACAAAGAGTAAACAGATTGAAACACCAAACTGTTCTCATTTCGTGGGATTTGCCTAGACCAAAGAGACTGAATGAATTCTAAACTTGGCACGATGCAGCCTTGCCTCCCTACCAGACTCATTCTATCACATGCAAACAGCCATGAAGTGCTCAGAGAAGACAAATTTTAATGAATTTTTGATTCGCATACAAAGCGTTGTTCATATCAAACTGGAGTAGAAACTTAAAAAGCATGAAAAGTTTCTGTTCTTTTTGTTGTGGCTCCAATCTCAGTTTCTCTTGGGACTCCATGGCACTGTTCCAGTTTTCTCATTTTGCTGGAGCTCAGGTCTCTTGAGGAAGAGGGAGTCCCAGCATATGTCACTCTCATACAAATATACTGAAGGGTTTTCTTCATTGACTATAGTGACTGGAACGGCAATCATTTATTTTGCTATAATTTGCAGTGATCATGTGAACTGCCTTGTCACATTTAAAGAGAAAGTTTATAAAATCCCTAAATTGTTTTCCACGATAGCTAACTCATTAGCTTTATTTATTTTTTTTCTTTAGTTGTTCAGCTTTTCCACTGGGAAAGGATAATATGTGAAATGCTGGCATTGCAAATACCAATGAGTTTAAGTAAAGATCACTTTTAAATTGACCAGATGACCATAAACTTTTGAATTCTTAGTCTCTTAGAAACTACGTGAGATCCAAGCACAAAAACATTAGACTTAAGTTCAAGAAGTAATAAGAAATGACAACACTAGAGAACCAGCCAAAAGGCTGGAAGGAAAACAGACACACAGAAGAGTGTGAAGGAGCAGATTCTTTATCAAGGAAGAAGTTTTAAATCTCCAACAATAGACAGGTGCTATTATAATCAGGCTCAATATAGTAGATGGATTTCATTAATTGCTCTCATTGTTTGCCTTTCCCTGCACCCACAGTTTGCCAAGGAACTTTTTGCTTGTCACTCTGTTGTAAAGCCCTAGACCTAGAACCTTTTTTAAAAATCAGCTTTCCTGAGCGATACTGTATATGCAATAAAATACACCCATTTAAAAATGTATAGTTTGGGGGCGCCTGGGTGGCGCAGTCGGTTAAGCGTCCGACTTCAGCCAGGTCACGATCTCGCACTCCGTGAGTTCGAGCCCCGCGTCAGGCTCTGGGCTGATGGCTCAGAGCCTGGAGCCTGTTTCCGATGCTGTGTCTCCCTCTCTCTCTGCCCCTCCCCCGTTCATGCTCTGTCTCTCTCTGTCCCAAAAATAAATAAATGTTGAAAAAAAAAATTTTAAAAATGTATAGTTTGGTGAGTGTGATTAATATATAATCGCCATCACAATCAAGATATAAAACATTTCCATCACTCAGAAAGTGCTATTATGCCTTGGTGCAGTCAATCTCATTTTACCATCTCCCGCCCCAGGCAATGACTACTCTGGTCTGTTACTACAGTTCTAGAAAAATCTAGAATTTCATGTATATCAAATCAGGTAGTCTTCCACATCCGGCTTCTGTCACTTAATATAATGCTTTGGAGATTTGCTGTGTTGTTTCATGTATCAGTTCTTTATGTTGCTGAGAAGTATTCCATTGTTAGGAAATACTACAATTTGTTTATCCATTCATCAGTTATAGGTATTTGGATTGTTTTCAGCTTTTAACTACTGAAAATGAAGTTGCATATCTTTGTGTGAACACATATTATTTTTCTTGTTTAAGTATCTAAGGATTGAATTGCTGGGTCATATGATAAGTGCACATCTGATTTTATAAAAAACTGAGAAACTTTTTTCCAAAGGACTGTATCATCTCACACTTCCCATCACTAATGGAAGAGAGTTCCAGTTGCTCTATATCCTCACCAACACACAGTATTATAAGTATTTTTAATTTTAGTCATTCAAGTACATGTGTAGCAATAACTCCTTGGGGTTTTTTACGTTTATTTATTTATTTTGAGAGAGCAAGCATGCACGCATGATTGGGGGAGGGGCACAGAGCTAGGGGGAGAGAGAATCCCAAGCAGGCTCTGTTCTGCCAGCGTGGAGTTGATCATGAGGCTTGAACTCACAAATGGTGAGATCATGAAACCAAGAGTCCAGCGCTTAACCAACTGAGCCACCCAGGTGCCCCAATAACTCATTGTTTTTAATTTGCATTTCCCTAATGATGACTGAAGTTGAGCATTTTTTCATGTCCTTATTTACCATTTATATATCTTCTTTGGTGAACTGAATCTCCAAACCTTTTGTCCATTTGTTTCTTACTTATTACATAGTTGTAAGAGTTCTTTATATATTCTGGCTACCAGTCCTTTTTAATATATCTGTTTTTCAAATATTTTCTCCCAGTCTGTGGCTTATCTTGTCATTTCTTGATAATGTCTTTTGAACAGCAAAAATTTATAATTTGGAAGAAGTTGGTTTATTAATTTTTATTTTTCAAGGTTTGTGCTTTTTGTATTCTGAGAAATCTTTGTCTAACACACTTTAATTTTTTTGTGTGTATTTTCTACTAGCAGTTTTATAGTTTAGCTCTTACATTTAGGTCTATTACCTACTTAAAATAAATTTTATATATGGCATAAGGTAAAGGTCAAAGTTCATTTATTTCCTTATGGATATCCAGCTGTTTTTTGTTTGTTTGTTTTGTTTTTTAAAGACTCTCCTTTTTCCATTAAATTACATTGGCACCTTTTTTGAAAATTGATCAACCATATATGTGTGGATCTATTTTTGGATTCCCTATTTTGTCTGTATCTCTCCATTAATTTAAGTCTTTAATTTCTCTCAATAGAGTTTTATATTTTAGTGTACAGGTGTTATACATATTTTGTTAAATTTATCCCAAAGTATTTCATGTTTTTAGATGCCATTTTAATGTCATATGTTTAAGATTCCATTTCTAGTGCTTTGTGACTAATATACAGCTGATTTTTGCTTAATCAATTTGCATGTTTCAACCTTGCTAAATTCACTTATTCGTTCTTATAACTTTTTTGTAGACTTTTAAAATTTTTTCCATGTAGACAATCATGTTGTCTGTAAATATAGTTTTACTTCCTTTGCCCAATCTCTATGGCTCCCATGCCCCTAGAATCTCCAGTACAATGTTGAATACAAGTAGTAAAAGAGGACATGACCCTTGGGGAAATCATTCAGTCTTTTATCATCAAGTATGATGTTAACTGTAGGTTTTCCATACCTGTTGTGTGTGTTTTTTTAAATCAGGGTAAAGAAATTCCCAACTATTTCTCATTTACTGAGTTCTTTTATCATGAATAAGTGTCAAATTTTGTCAAATGCTTTATTTGCATCTATTGAGATGACCATTTTCCTTTCTCAGCATGTTAATATGATGAATTACAATGATTTTTTTATTAAACCAAATTTAAGCATTCTTGAGGTAAACATGATTTGATCATGATGTATTACTTTTTAATATATTGACGGATTTAATTTGCTCAAATTCTGCTAAATGTTGGGGGGGGGGCTATGTCATGAGGAAAATTGGTCTCTGTGTTCTTTACTTGTAATGTCCTTGGTTTTGGTATCAGGGTAAAGTTAATTTCATAAAATGATTTGGGAAGTATTCCCAATTGAATTAGTAATAGTTTTCCCTTAACATTAGGTTCACCAGTGAAGCCAATGATGCCTGGAGTTTTCTTTGTGAGAAGGATTTTAAGTATAAATTTGATTTCTTTAATAAGATATAGAATTATTCACATTTCTTGAATGAGTTTCAGTAGTTTGTGTCTTTCATAGATTTTGTCCTATTATCTAAATTGTTGAGTTTAGGGGTGCCTGGTTGACTCAGTTGGTTAAGCATCCAACTCTCATTTTTGGCTCAGGTCATGATCTCACGGTTCATGAGATTGAGCCCTGTGTTGGGCTCTGCACTGTCAGTGAAAATTCTCCCTCTCTAAATAAATAAATAAATAAATAAATTACCATTTAAAAAATAAATAAATTGGTCAATTTTTATCATAAAATCATTTATAATATTCATCTATGGTACTTTTTTAATTTATGAGGAATAAATGACATTGAGGAAAATTTGCCCAATTAGGTGTACTCTTCTATGAATTTTGAGAAACTCATGCCTGTCACGTAACCACCACTATAATCAAGACATAGAACATTTCTAATACCCCAAAAAGGTTTCTCATGTTCCTTTGGAGTCCAAGTCCCTGGCAACAGATGACCTGATTTCTATCCCTGTAAGTTTGCTTTTCTACAGTGTCATCTAAATGGAGTCATACACTACATAGCCTTTTGAATATGCCTTCTTTCAACTTAGCTTAGTGCTATGTATCAGTGGCCCATCCTTTTTCATTGGTAAGTAGTACTCCATTGTTTGGATGCACCACAATTTGGTTTTGTATTCACCGAAGAAGATTTGGGTTGTTTGGCAATGTGAATAAAGGTACTATAAACATTTTTGCTTTTTTTTGTGAATACATATGTTTTCATCTATCTTGGGTAAATATGCAGTTCTGCTTCATGTTTCTGAAGCTCTCTTATTAGGTGCATATGCATCTAGGATTGTTAGGTCTTCCTGATGAATTTATTCCTCTCTCATTAATAAATTTCCCTCTTTGTCTCTGTTATTATATATTCTGCTGTGGACCAACGTACTGCACTCATGGAATAGTCTATTAAAAAAGCCCTGGAGATTTTTTTTCTCTTTCACCCTGAAGAATGTATTGAGATCAGGGTTGCCCTAGTTATCTCAGACTAGGGTTATAAAGCAATGCTGATCACCTTCAGATCAGAGCCTGGCCAAGGAGAAATCCAGTTGGCAAAAAAGCACTAGATTGCCTGAAAATATTTTCAAATATCACAGTTTTGAATCTACTCAAACCAACAGGAAATTAAAATTCATTGAAAACTCCTATATTAAGACTCCCAAGCCAGAATGAGTCAAATGTGAGATGATGAAATGTCAAGACTGATTTTTGAGGTTTTGGTTCATGAACTTTTTGGTTACTCCCTTTTTCTCTCCTCTGTCTTCCTGAGTTTCTTTGAAACTTTTTGCAGATTCATGTAAATCATTCCTGTGCTCAGGATTTTCATAAACATTAGGACAGAAAACTACCTTAATATCCTTCTGTCATTCTTCCTTCCTTCTTCTCTTCTCTTATGCCACATTTTTCTTTCCTCCCTGTCGTTAAACATTTATTTATCAAGTGCCCACTATGCATAAAATACAGTTGTTCTCAAAATTTTTCATCATGACCCATAGTAGAAAACACATTTTTACATCAAAACCCAGTACCCTCCCCCCTTTCTCCTTCCCCTATCTCTTTCTCCCTCCTCCCCCCGACTCCCTGCCCCCTTCTCCAATCTCTCTTCCTATCTCTCTCTCATCTGGTTTGAGTGCAATACTGTATTTGTTAACAGAACAGTGTACAACAATACCAGGACCTAGGCCCCAGCAACTCTAATCTAATTGGTTAGAGCAGAACTCATAGACCAGTTTTAAAAGCAGCCCGGGTGACTTTAATATGGAGTCAGGGCTGAGAGGTATTCAACTTAATAGTGTTTAAGGCCCTTGCATCTCCTTTCCTGGGAAACTGAGATTAAATTATTGAAGGAATTGCACTGGGTGTTGTATGGAAGCGATGAAGCACGGGAATCTACCCCCAAAACCAAGAGCACATTGTATACACTGTATGTTAGCCGATGTGACAATAAACTACATTTATAAAAAGAAGAAAAAGAGAAAAAGAAAACAAAATTATGGAAGGAATTGGCCACAAGTAACCCAGTGAGGCAAGATGGGAGCCCTGAGATCTTGCTTGTATGTATACCCCACCCCTGCATGCTTAAAGCGGCTGAATATATAGGTAGTTCATTGTCCTCTACCTAGCATGGCCTGAAATCCCTGTCTTCTCTTTCACTATAGTCTTTAGGTACTGCCCCTACCATTAATATCTCTGCTGTTACTGGTTCTTAATAACCTATATGCTGTCAAGAGCCTAAAGTGTACTCACTAATAGCTGGAAACCATCTTAATAAAGACCAAGCCTTGTTCAACTAGTCAAGATTGATCATTTCCTTGAGTTAAACTAGCTCAGACAAAACCCAGAGCAAGGCTTGTTCTTTTTGTAGTTAACTAGAATCCATGAGGAAGCGCAGGTGGTATGACTTTCAGGCCTCGTCCCGCAGGCAGAACCAGGCTGGGAGCAGAGAGAGGACAGCACACTTATCCCCCTCTATTGATGACCAATTACAGGGCCAGCCTGCTGACAGCTGACATGTCTGTTTCAGACACCGTGGCTCAAGCTGGGGTTTGGATTCCTTCGAACAACCTACGCGTAAGGAAAGGAAACACCAACGTGATTTTCTTTGACACTTTCCCCCAAGTTCCTTTTCCACTATTATTGTTAGAAATTCCAGAAAGAAAACCACTGAATTAAGCATTACAGACATTCCTCCCTGGAAGAGAATCGGGTGTGTAGGTTTTGAGCTTATGATGAAAGTTCTTCTGTACCGAGATACTTGGTAACCCAGGAAAAGCCACAGGGACTCCATGTCTAGCTTCTCTAGGGATAAAATGGGGTCAACACGTTGACTTCAAAGGCCAAGCTAATAACCCTAGCCTTGCTTGAATTTTCCTGATTGGATGTTGGGATGTTCAGGAAAGATGTGGACTCTCCTCAGCAGAAGCTAAAGTGAGCTCAAATGGCAGTCAGGGTCCCTGCAGGAAGCATATCACACACTCAGAATAGATGACTGGAGAGAGTTTATAAATGGATAATTTGCAGGGGTGCGTGTCAAACCTACAAGGGATTATGGAGCACCCCAGGGCTCCCGGTAGCCCTGTGCTTTCCCATCCTCAGGACTGAAAGGACAAAGAGATAAAAAGTAGTTCCTGGAATCTGGTGAGACCTGCCATTGTAGGAGCTGTGGTCATCAGTAGAGGCTTATAGCGGGCTGCCAACCCGCAGCCCCGCAGGGAGGGATGGGGAAGCAAATACCCCAGCCTCCCCCTCCCCCACCCTGTGATCTCCTGCTGTGCCTCCCTTTGGCTGAACCCAGCAGGAAATGAGGGCAAAGGAGCCCAGCTGGTGCAATCCTTACAGGCCAGCCTCCTAGGGCACAGAGCAGGGCGGCAGGGTAATGGGGGGGAGAGTGGATCCAAGGGGCAAACAGAATATCCAGCAGAGCTGGAGAAAAGCCCATGTCCGCCCAGAGAAAGAACAAGTCCCCAAATACACATCCACAGTGTATACCCCTACTTCAACATTATATCTTAATGCCTGACTGTTAAATAAACTCTGTGCACACAAACACACAATCAACTATAAAGACTTTATAATCAACTATAAAGACACAATCAACATATTCCTATTATTCTTAATACTGTTTTTCAAAGGGGAATTAGAAAACTCTAGTGATTGGATGTCAGGAGCTGAGCATATAAAATAATTTAGCAACTGTAAGATACAGAGGCTGTTATCAGGCTGCCTCCACCCCTTTGCCCTGCTCCATCTGGCCCCACCTGTAACACCAAGTGGCCCCACTAGAAATTCCAACAGCATAAGCTACAGTCCCTTTGCCTTCTCACTGTTGATTTTCCTCTCTCTTCAGCTCCTGCAGGGCGGAATGTCAGCTGAGTGGCAGGGAGCCTGCTCACCAAGGGGCTGGATGATTGCTTTGGAAACCCATCCCTCTACTGGAATTTAATAAAAACCACCCACCAGACCCAGGGTGGGGGCATTGGCTCTTTAAATGATGTGTTCCTTTGAGGGGGGAAAAAATCTATCTGTGCCAGTAAAAAAGAGAAAGAATCTAGCTATTCAAAGATGGAAGAAAAAATGTTTTTAATTTGTAACTTTGCTAATTTCATTCCCCTGCCCAAAGCTCTTTGATGGCTATCATTGCTGAGAAAATAACTTTCAAATGCTTTTGCCTGAGCTTTGCCCTCAGCTTTTTCTAACAAAATTCTCATGACTCTCCGTCAATTGTCCTTCTTCCATTAAAATGATTGACTCAGAGAACATTTTCTGGGTAATTCCAGGTGAGCTCCCACACACAGGTTTCTCACACTTTAGACCAGTGGTTTTCAACCCAGGGCAGTTTGCTACCTAGGGGACATTTGGCAATATCTAGAGACATTCTTGATTGTCATAACCAGAAAGGGGACCTGCTCCTGGTATCGAGTGGCTAGATTCTAGAGATATTGCTAAACATCCCATAATGCACAGACAGCCTCCCACAGCAAAGAGTTATCCAGCCTCAAATGACAACAGTGCCGAGGTGGAGGAAAGTTGGTTGACACTATGCCAGGGTGTCCTCCTCCTCTCCACATCAGAATCCTGTCCATTCATTCATCACCTAGACCTGCATTATCCAACAAAGTTAGCCACTTATCGTAGGTGGCTAGTGAAGCCTGGAAATGTGGCTAGCACAAATTGAGATGTGCTGTGTCAAATAGTCATCAGATTTCAGAGACTTACCATGAAAATTAGAATGTTAAATGTTTCATTCATAATTTTTATCTTGGTTACATGTTGAAGCAATATTTTTGGATATACTGGATTAAGTAAAATACATTATTAAAATTAATCTTATTTATTTTTACTTTATTAGTGTGGCTACTAGAAAATGTTAAATTACATATGTAACTGAATTATATTTCTATTAGTAGTGGTCTAGACCAGGTGTTAACAAAGCTTTTCTGTAAAGGACCAGTTAGTATTTTAATATTTATGGCCCACACGTGGTCTGTCACCTATTTTCTCCTTCTCCTCATACAGTCTCTTCATCCTCCTTCAACCTTTTAAAAATATAAAAACGATCCTTAGCTCCAGGGCTATAGAGACACAGGCCTTGGCCCCAGATGGAGCCTATGGGCCATCGCTGGCTGACCCAAGGAGATCAAGAGCAGAAGGAATCTCTCCTGCTTGCTCTTTCACCAAGAACTTGGACTCCTCCACATCTTTCCTTCTATAAATACTGATGTCTGCATCTCAGCCCTTCCTAAATCCATTAGCCCCTAGAAAGTTGATACCATCTTTCCCAACATGGATCCTCCAGAGAGATGAGCAAGATGGCTCACACCACGAATGGCCCGATGGGGAAGGCAGGAGCACACAGGGGTGAGGCACCCAGGCTATGGCTAGTTCCAAGGACCTCCATGACCTTTCATTTTCCTTAGCTCTAAGTGGAGCCAATGGTACGACCTAACTCAGAGAGTAAGTGTGAGGGTTGATGGAATAACAGACAAATAGAGCACTCAGCACTTGGCCATGAACATAGCTGTGCTTCTCATTACCATTATTATTTTTATGAGTAACCATTAGAATTATTAAAAATCAAGTATGCATTGAGTTATAGAGAGAAATATGAAAACGATTCTTGTTTTTCTTCTTGTTGTTATGATTATGTTTTAAAAACCCAAGTATTTATGAATTGAATTACAAAGTCTATAGAATTATAGCCTACAGCTTCCAAAAATCTGATTGTTTTTCCAGGGAGTTACACACACGCATGAATGTGTATATGTTGGCAGCTCAGAATTAACGGAGTATTTTTTCAAGTTCTAAATTCCTCTCAAATGGGAACGAAGTGTTCTCCTGACCCTTCCTACACTTCATATTACTGTCGACATCTGCAACTAATTGGTGATCTATACGTCAAAACTGTGACCAATGCAAAAAACCTTTAGCAAAGCCTGCCCAGGTTTGGCTGACCCTTCTTAATGTATTTCAGATTAAGACTAAAACAAGCCACCTTTTAACTGTTCAACTGAGTACCAAACAGTAGCAGTGAATATTTATCAAACATCAAATAACAACATGATCAGATAACATGCTTACCAATGAAAATCTAATTTCGAGCATTTCTTAAATTTCATTTGAATTTTTAAAACTCAGACATTTTTGAAAGTATAGAGGAATATATTGTCAGCATGCAATTTGATTGATTACAGTAACCCTTTAAGACAACAAATCAAATTATGACTATCTGAATATCTTTGTAGTAAAGGAATGACACTTCAAGAAACCATACGAAGAGGCAACATAGCATTTTGTTAAAGAGTTTGGGCCCTGGAATAAATAGGCCTGCGTTTGGGTCACAGCTTTACCATTTACTAGGTATGTGATGCTGGGCAAGCTACTCAACTGCCCTAACTAAGCCTCTGCCTTCGTCTATGAAATGGGGACTGCAGAAGCTTCTTCATAGGGGAATCCCTGGGAGGATTAAATGTGATACATTTAAAGCAAAGTGTCTCCCACACTGCAAACTATGTGTTTCAAACATTAGGAGCAAAAAGGCTTCGAAACATACAGACTAGACAAGTAACTATTTTCTTTAAATTAAATTGTATAAAAGTAATGGACTCCATACCTATTTGTGTGTTTACTAATTGACCTACCCTCTGTTCTTTGGGGGAATAAATACATATTCTACTCATGGACCTGACTACATAGAGTTGCCCACATGAAAAGAAGCTTCTTGCAAAGCAACAACTACATTCCAACTTAGGGCTTATATGCAGCTATTTGTTTTCTTGGTCTAGTATCTTAGTTCTGGGGCCAGTCTTCCCCAGCTGCCAGTCATGGCTACCTGTGGCCAAATTTCAGTTTCATTCCATCTGAAGAACGATGGCTTATCTTTTCAAGACCCCCCCACCCCCCAGGGCAGAGCCTACATCTTCATACCATCCTAACAGGCTCTCCAAATTTGGTAAATATCTACCCAGTTATTTTCATGAGATGTGGTAAAGGCAAACAAAGACTCAGGAACTTCATTTCTAAAATATAATTTTTGGGGTGCCTGGGTGTCTCTGTCGGTTAAGTGTCCGACTTTGGTTCAGGTCATGATCTTGCAGTCCATGGGTTCAAGCCCCGCATCAGGCTCTGTGCTGACAGCTTGGAGCCTGGAGCCTGCTTCGGATTCTGTGTCTCCCTCTCTCTCTCTGCCCCTCTGCCTCTCACACTGTGTCTCTCAAAAATAAATAAACATTAAGAAAATAGGGGCGCCTGGGTGGCGCAGTCGGTTAAGCGTCCGACTTCAGCCAGGTCACGATCTAGCGGTCCGTGAGTTCGAGCCCCGCGTCGGGCTCTGGGCTGATAGCTCAGAGCCTGGAGCCTGTTTCCGATTCTGTGTCTCCCTCTCTCTCTGCCCCTCCCCCGTTCATGCTCTGTCTCTCTCTGTCCCAAAAAATAAATAAACGTTGAAAAAAAAATTAAAAAAAAAATAAAAAAAAGAAAATAAATAAAATATAATTTTGTTCATCTATGACCCATGTTATTCAAAAATAGATTTTATATGACAAAGTTCATTTATTTTTAACATATTAATAGTTTGGAGAATGATGATGAGACTTTGGATTTTTTCCATTGATAGCTGCATGTCTCAAGCTCTGGGTGATGCATCTCTATAACTGTAGACATTGTCTTCTACCTGTGCTGTTACTTATTACTGTTGGACCACTAGTCCGTAAAGTGAAGGGACCTATAGCCTGATACCTCTGCAGATATAGGATTCCCCAGAGCCAAAAATATAGGCACAGTGGCCATATTCACCTCAAGGGGACAAGCTCCTTGGGCTGAAGTATTGATGTACTTTAACCTTCCTTCATTTGTAGGGTTCCAAAGCTACTTGGAGTTCAGGAAAATGCACCAACCACTTGGCCATGCCAAGTTTTCCAGGCTCTTCTGGAAACTGTGGCCACCTCCAACAGAAGACCAGGTCACCAAGGAACCTTGAACATAATCCTCTAAAGCCACATTTAGGAGGAAAATTGTCTGCTCCCACACCTGAAGTTACTGATAGGCTAGGCCAGTCCCTCTTGCATGATCAGGGTAGGACGTGTCCATGGGGAAATCAAATATCAGAGGTGCCCAGCACCCAAGTATGTGTTGCAGTAGGGAAGGAAAAGTTGACCATTGACTAGGGTGCCTCCAACCAAGCTGCTTAGGCAAGGTGCTTGGTGATTTGGGTATATTATCTCATTTAATCCATAGCAGATCTTTGGAATTAGGCATTTTCCTCCTTGTTTAACAGCCGAGGAAGCTGAGGTTCAGGGAGGTTAAATCGATCATTTGCCCAAGTTCCTGCAGAGTCCAACCCAAGTCTGACCAATATATTCACACTCAGACCACTAGAAAAGGGCAGAAGGGGGTGTGCCAAAACTGTCCCCTGATTGCCTCTCTCCCCACACCGCCCCCCTCCCCCCGCCCCCATCTCTTTCTCTCCAGGGTGCCAGAGTAATATGGCTGTTCTGTTCTGCTCTCCGTTTCCTAACTCAGAGCACTGGAGTCCTCTGCTTGGCTTGAATTCATTCTGAGCTGAGAGCTGGCCAGCCCTCAGCAACGCAGAGCCGTCCATCACTCATGTCTCAGGTTTGCTCCTCGGAGAGCTGGAGTTGACCACAACTGCTTTGGCACAGTTCCACTGTGAGGGAGTCACAGAACTGGCATTTAAGTCCGGAGCGGAAAAAACACCCCAAGCTTGTTCGTTTTTTCTGACAGGTGCTGGAGCCCATGAAAGGTCAGATTCCAGCTCCCAGTCACATCCTGGCTTAGCCGTCTCCAGGCACACAAAGGCCTGTCTGTCTCACCCGAGCGCAGGGAGTAAGGACCCAGGCCAAGGGCTTAAAATGGCCGCCTGATGGCCTGCGCCTGCTGATCCATTCCTTCACGGGCATTGGCCTAAATGAAGCATTGGGAAACCCAGCTGCCAAGGATGTGTGAAACAGGCGAAATGAAGAAGAATGCAGGCTTTTTTCTGATTTGTAATTGCAAGAGATATTAACCCCCCAGCAGCCCATGAATCCATACCCTGACGTCCAGCCTGCTGTGGCTCATTTGTAAAAGCCCTGGGATGTTTCTGTTTCATGTTCAAAGCCTTGCTGGCCTGGAAAATTGAGTGAGAGCTGTCTCTCCAAGCCCCAGAAAGGATGTTGAGAAAGGAAGGAGTTGTTCTCTTCCTTGCTGATGCATCAGGGATAGCTCAGAATTGCGGTGTTATTGGAACAGAGGGTGTGTGTTTAAATGCACGTAGCACATGCTTTCAACCGGGAATGTTTGTTTTTGCAGGCTTTATGAAAACATCCCCCAATTCAAAATGGCTCCAGGGCCCCAAAGTCCTGTATTTTTTAAGTTCCTCATCAACAGCTATAGGCTGAGGCTCTTCAACACCTTTAACTTCTTCAAAAGGTGGTCACTGTACCAGCTCTCCAGCCCTCTCTAGTCATGTGATTCCTTCCCTCTCCTTCCCTCCCCAAAACTTTACACCAAACTGTGATACTGGCGAGGAGCCAAGGGACAGCGGCTACTGCATCTCACACTGTAAAGGAACATGGGAGATCTTGATCCTATAAGAACTTCATTTGAAAGCGCCTGTTAAATAGCAAGATCAGACTACCAATAAAATTCTTACAAAAGTAAAAGAAAAGAAATCTGCATATGGAATAAAAATAGTTGTTTTGGAATAATATTTTTCCCCACCAGTTGAGAATCTCACCCTAACTAGAAACTTTCTCAGTAAAACAAGCCACACACTGGAAGCTGGGGCCCCAGCCTCTTGTCCTAGCTGTGAGCCATGGAGTTGTTCTGGGTCCAAGTGTGTACATACCCAGATTACAGGGGAGCCCCAGGTTTCCAAGGGGGGGAGGGTCAAGAAGTGCCCTGAGCACCAGCAGGAGGCTAACTACAAACTTCTTCCTTTGTCTACCCTTCCTCATGTGTCCTAAATGTGTCCCCAACCCCTAAAAGTCCTGTCTCTGCCACCTCAGTAAGGTTCCATCCTAGAAACTCAACCACTGGTTTAACTCAAAGAACTTTTGTTAGCCGCCTCTGTGAAAAGGCAAGGCATCCGTGGGGACTATCCCATAGCCACTCTGTAATCAAGGCTCTCCATTTCTCATTGGGAAACACCAACACGACCCTAATAAACATACTGCAGGTCACATCTACTATGGGCACATATTGTGCTAAGCTCTTTCCTACCATGATCATATGATTTCCCTACCACTCTGTGAAGGAAGTAGGATTTATCCCATTTTATAGAAAAAGAGCCTGAGGCTCAGAGAGGACCCCTAACGTGGTGGAACTAGCACCTAGACCATATAAATCTGACACCAAAGACGGGGTGCTTAGCCACCATGCTGTAGGGCCTCTCATCGAGGCTATTAGGAATAAATAATCCCCAATAATCTTTTTAAAGACTGTAGTAGAAAACATTTTGCCTGAAATAACTGTCATTTATTGGGATCTCAGTATGTGCCTGGCACTGCTAGGAGCTTTGCATAAATCTCTTCTAACATTCCTGCAAGGTAGCAAACATGCTTCCATGTTATATCAGTGGCTTGACAGACATAAGAGACAAAGCAAAACCCTGAGCTTGATCCCAGAGTAAGAGGACTCTGGCAATGCAGCTGGACTACATACAATATAAATTTGGCAGCATTCAAACAACTTACTGCTCCATCCTGTTATTTATTATTATCAGAAATAATAACTGGCATTTATTGAGCATGGAATACCACATGCTTTAGGGTTCCCATCCTGGTAGGTTTGTGGTCCTGCTTTAATGATGTCAACTTTCCAAAAATGTGATTCTTGTGATTTCCCAGACTGCCTGGAGCTCCGTGTGTGTGTGTGTGTGTGTGTGTGTGTGTGTATTTGCACATACCGGCTATGTGTCTGTCACACTGCAGGGAGCTTTTCCTCATTTAAACAGCCAATTAAAACCCACTTTGGCACTTAACGCATGTCACTGCTTCTAGGCACTCAGCTGCCTTCCCAGCAGGCCTTTAATTTGATAAAGAGCTTCTAATAACGACTAACAGAGCCCCGGTAAGTTAATTAAACCTTGTCCTTTATTTTGCTTTCAAGGTGTACCCTCCCTGTAAAAGACCCAAGGTTTGTGCTTGCAAATGACTTTAGACAATGTTCCATGCTTCAATGAGAAAAGTATGTCTGTCATGTCCTGGCAAGTTACACTTAAAGTCTCAATTTCAGCATCATGTCAGGCTTTAACAGAGGCCAGAAGCAGATGGAAAAAACCTCTGCACCCAATTGTATGGAAGCCAGAGTTAGCAATGGAAGATGAGTTTCCTCTGAGAGTATAATGCTGAAAGACGACCTGGCTGTCATACTGAACTCCATTTATCCCATTTCTTTAAAGTAATCTGAGAGTCCAGATGGGTTGTATAAACAGAAGAGGAGGTTCCTGGGAGTTCACTAGCTTAATGAAGCCCGTATGTTTGACTCATGTAATAAGTATTTAATCATGCTGATGAAATTCATTTAAACCTCAGCCACACACGCTGTTGCAAAGCCCTGATAATGCCCTACATCACTCGTGCTAGCCACGCTGGAGCAAGATATGCGAAACAGAAAGTTGGTGATGTTTCACATGGTAAATGGACTTTGGAGGGTAGTGCAGGGGAAAAGATAGTGAGCCATGAGAAGCTAATTTGTAGCTCTATTCCTACGCCCATGGTGAGGTGCTAAAGGCTGCATAATGACTCACATATCCACTCTTCTTAATTTCTGAGTCACCTATGAGAGAAGACACATCAGTTGAGAAGCTTTCTGCTGCAAGTAACAGCAACCCCCCAACTCAACCAACTCAAACAATCTGGAAGTTTTCTGAATGCCCATAATTAGAAATCCTGATATAGAGTGCTGTCAGACCCAGGTAATTCAGCTTGATCACATCACTGAAGACTCAAGTCCTTCCCCTGTCTCTCTTCTGCAATCCATGATGTGTTCAGTTGTCCACAGACCAGCTGCTTCCACGACCACAAGATGGCTGCCAGTGCTACATCAAAGTGGAATGTGAATTACTGCAGTCCATTCATGTCCAGTGGAAGGGGAGAAGTCATTCATTCCTTTATTAGTAAAGAAAACTTTTCTTAAAGTGCCCATTCCCATCCATAATATTTGTTGCTCACAAGCCAATTGCTGACATGGGGATAGGATCACCATTATTGGCTTAGACTATTATCTCTAAGCAGCAATAGGTAGTGCTGGACGAGAGCCAGCTCAGGCCAGTTTGCAGGAGCTGATAGTGCATGTCTCTTACCAACCCTCTCCATTCAGTGACCTCATGTTGGTAGCTTGAAGCTGGCCACAACGGGCATATTTATCCCACAGGAATTGGCAGACGCTACATACAGGGCTCTTTTCCTAGAGCCTGTTGATAAGCATTTATGAATACATCACAGCTACGGGGTCACTTTCCTTAAGGCTGGATGCCAGAACAAAACCGGGGTTCTTTTAGCCAGAAAGAAAAATAGGGGCATGGATGCCAAATGAGCGATCAACAATATCTGTCTGAGAAGGGTTCAGCTGCCCATTCATTTTCTCCAGAAAACACAGCACTTGGTTGGGATGCCTGGGTGGCTCAGTAGGTTAAGTGTCTGACTCTTGATTTCAGCTCAGGTCAGAATATTGCGGTTTGTGAGTTCGTGAGCCCTGCAACAGGCTCCATGAGCACGGAGCCTGCTTGGGATTCTCTCTCTCCCTCGCTCTCTGCCCCTCCCCTCATCCCCACACATACCTGTGCACATACTCTCTCTCTCTGAATAAATATATTTTTTAAAACTTCTAAAAACATTAGAAAACACATTACTTGAAAGCAAGTGGCTTTCAAAATATCCTAAAAGAACCTACTCAGGTAGGAAGCACTTTTCTGTTGGTTGGCTTCATTTTTCTGCCAAAATTGAAAAGCTTGTCTAAGAAAGTTTCCTTTTGTCTGAAATGGTTCTCCGCACTTAGTGTATTTCACGCTCAGCTAGGAGGATCTGTGAAAATCGCGGTTTCCTGGTAGCTTCCCAGGTGATCTGATTCACCGGGTCTGGTGAGGGGACCAGGAAGCTATATTTTTAACAGACATTCCTTTCTACCCCTCAGTGATTCTGAGGCAATTTGTCTAAAGAGAACTTCCGTAAAGCAAAAGAAAGTCTTCCCCATGATGGTCTAACTCAGAGGTTGGCCAGCTATAGCCCACAAGCTAAGAAAGACTTTTATATTTTTTAATGGCTTATAAATATCAAAAGAAGAATGCTGTTTTCTGATGTTAAAATAATATGAAATGCAAATTTCAGTGTCCACATTACAGTTTGACTGTAATACAGTCACACATTTGTTTATGTGTTGTCTGTGGCTGCCCTCATGCTATAATGGCTGAGTTGAGGAGAGTTGCAACAGAGATCATATGGCCTGCAAAGCCTAAAGTATTTACTATCCTGGCCCTTTACAGAAAAAAGTTTGCCAACCCCTGCTCTAACATATTCCATTCAGTGGAAGAACCAATCGAATGAGAAAGACTTTCTCTATCAATTCCCTAGCAGAGGGGTTCCCAACTGGTTAAGTAGAAGCCACCAGCCACATCAGAGACCTGCAGCCCGGAATCATTCTGTGGCTTCATTTGCTCTGTCTCAAAGATGGCTAACAATGGCCAGATGCCTTTCCCTTTGACTGCTAAAGGGCTCTAGATGGTGTGTAAAGCAGGTAGTGGTGCTTTCTTAGCTATATGCTCCAGTAACCATCATGCCATTTCCCATGGTGCCTCTACCCTATACACACCATCGTGCTTGCCCATGGTTGAGGTCAGTAAGGAGCAGATACAAACACATATGACACATGGCCTCTGTCCTCCTAGAACTTATGCTTTAGCTTGAAAGAAAATACAGAAAACCTCCACGTAAGGCAAAAACAGTAGTGCTTCCATTTCAAGCTGTGGAACTTTTCTCAAACAAAGTCAGAAATGTGGTCAACCATTAGCCATCCTAAGTCAGGGCTCTGTGGAGTCAATGTCTTCCATGAGGGAGGGATCCACAAGGCAGAGCTGTAGGCCTTCACTAGAGATCCCAGAAAGTTCCATTCAAAGAGTATTTGTTGGCAGAATGTCCCTGATGAGTAGAACACAGAATGTGAACTCAAGGAAGAAGGGAACTCAGAAGTGGGGGCTGAACAGGGACCAAGGAAGAATGCACAGAGAAGATGGTATTTGAGAATATCTTAAAGAGGAGGTCATAGAAGCATCAGACGAAGGACATAGAAGCAAGAAAGTTTAGGATGACTGAAAAGAATAATGTGTCTCCTGCTGAGGTTGGACTAGGGTGATTAGGCTGTGAAGGGAAGTCAGTGTAGAAGGCCCTTACTGCCAGAGTCAGAAATTGGCACTTAATTCCATAGAAAAGGAGGAACAGTTTTTTAATGTATGTTTTGCACTAAAATATAACATATAAAAAAGGGGCACAAAACACAAGTGAATTTTCATCAAGTGAGAACATCCAGGTAACCAGTAGTTCTATTCCCTGCAATACCCCAGCCTGTGGGAAGTCTCCTCATCCAGGTATATAATTAATAGTAACAATAATCATTATGAGTTACATTTATATAGAATGTTATGATTTATAAATATATTTACATGCATTATTTAAGCCCCCAAATTATGTGATAGATATTACCATTGTCCTTGCATTGCAAAGGCATAAAGCAATATCACATGAGTATTAAGTAGAAAAATTTAGATTCTTTGTACCGTCACTCCACTAATGGTGCAATCACTAAAATGATGTTGTAGATGTATATTTATTCAAATAGAAACATGGTCAAAATATACAATGGAGTTGGGGCACCTGGTGGCTCAGTCAGTTAAGCGTCCAACTCAGCTCAGGTCATGAGCTCATGGTTCATGAGTTTGAGCCCCACATCGGGCTCACTGCTGTCAGCCTGTCAGTGCCGAGCCAGCTTCAAATCCTCTGTTCCTCTCTCTCTGGCCTTTCCCTGCTTGCGTTCTCCCCCCCACCCCACCCCCGACCCAACACACACAAAATATATATACACTATGGAATTAAAGAAAATAGGCTACAGAACAGCCATATAGTATATCACTTATGGAAAATATTATGGGGCAGTAGAATATACTAGAGCCAGACCATCTGCATTCAAACTCTGGCTCTGAAATTTACTGGCTATGTGATTTCTATAGACTGAATATTCTGTACCCCCCAAATTCATTTGTTGAAGCCCTAGTCCCCAGTGCAATGATATTTGGAGATGGAGCCTTTGGTGGGTAATTAGGAGCAGAGGAAACCATCACAGCTAGTGGCTGCCTAGTGGCCCAGAGGGGCAGATGGTGTCTCTGCTTCATCCCTGCTAATATTCTGGGAAATTGATTGCTTTATCTGAACAGCCTGGGTTTAGCTACTTGGCATTTTGACTAATTTACCTAGTGTTCCTTAAATATCTGAATTCTGATAAGCCTTGTGGTAGGAGGCAGTATAATTCACTTATTAAGCACGTGAGCATTGGAGTCATGTGTAGAATCCTTGGCTCCCCCAATTACTGGTATGATCTTGAATAATTATCATCACAGGAAGCTCAGTTTCCCTGTCTACAGAGGATGCAGAAAGGATTCAGTGAGATGATGTCAAGTACTTAGCACAGTGCCGGATGGAAAATAAGCACTCCAGAGGGGCTGCATACGTTACTGATCACCCACAATGTGCCATCATCCCAAGAGGAGGGTCCCCTGAAACAAGCGTAGTAGGTGCCTTCCCTACAACCCATGAGGCCTCAAAGCCTCCCAGAGTCTCCAGCGCACACTTGTGCTTAGCTCTGCTGAAAGAAGAGGTACAGGTGGGCTGCACCATCGAGGCCACCAGAGACCAGAGGGGTGGCAGCCACATACACAACCTGGCAAACTGAGAGAAGCAGCCCTGGCCTTCCTGAGACCTGACATAGCCCGTGGCTGGCTGCCACATTTGGAGCTGAAACCCAATAGGCCTGGCTTATGTCAGTTTTTCTGAGCAGAATGCAGGGGGGCTGCTGTGGGTGAGAGCAGGGGTCTTGGTGCTGGATTGCCTACGCTTCCTCCCACTTGCCAATGCATGGTGGACAGGAAGGGGCCTAACCTCACAGGGTGGTTGCTCTTGCTTTTTGCTTGAGATTTTCTGTAGATGCCTGCTTCTACCTGGTAAACACCCAAGCGCCCCCTGTGGGTTTGAGTGAATGAAGGTTCTTTGCCAAGGAACTCTGGCTTCCAACGCTGGCAATGCTGGGAGGTACTTCCCAACCTCCCTCCTACTCTGTCTTAGCTGTGTCTCTGCCACGTCCCAGACCTTGAGGACACCAATGCCCTGATGTAGCACAAGAGTAACGCCAGGGCACCTAAAAACAACAAAGAAGTAAATGCCATTTTCCTGTTCCCTCTTTGACTTCTTGGAGCAAAGGGATGATTTTGAAAAAGCTCAAGGCCCATTTATTGTACAGCACAAACGTAATGGGTTCAGGGTACTAGCTGCTTGGTGACAGCATGAAAAGGGCCACTCTCATCACTGTTATACTTTTATGGAAGGAAACCCCAATCCCCTCCATTTTCATGCCAAGAAATCAAACAAAGACTTGTGGGTTCTTAGGGAAGGTAAAAAGGAGGTAGGAAGGAGAGAAAAACTTGACTTCAAAGTTTTGAGCCAGGCCTGCCACAGATGGATAGTAGATCCTGGCAACCAATGAAGCTATAGTAAGAGAATGATGACTGGTGCTGTGGCCCAAGTGTCACACAAATAGCTGAAACTGCCAGCGAAATAGATGTGGCTACTGACCAACAGCCACCCATCCCCTGACAGCAAGTTCTGTAGGGAGATAGACAAGTGGAGTCTCTCTGTCTTTGTCATCAAACCCATAGTGCCCATGGTGGTATGAGATCTATTTTTTCTGGGACAAGGGGGCAGAAAGAAGAAAAGGAAAAAATGGCTGGCTCACTATGGATTCATAAATCACTGGAAGGGAGAGACCTTGCCTAGTGAAGTTGGAGATTCTACCTGGCACCATCCCGATGGTGAGCCTGGGTGTCATAAATCACCATGGCTCTGCCCACAACAGCCCTGCCTACTGTCCCAGTGCAAAGATGATGGTTATTTTGCTGGCTCTGGAGCAGGTGTCTGCCAGCCCATGGACACAAGCCCATTCTGTGTGTTTTCCCTTGAGTGTGATGGGGGATAGAGGAGAGTGGATAGCTGTCCCTGGGAACCTGGGAACTTGGCCCAGTGGCCTGGCAGAGCTGGAATGTCCTTGGCCAGCTCTTTGTGAGCAGTCAGAGACAGTCAGGAGATGAATCTCATGATCAGATGACTTAGGCTTGCTGGAGTATTTCCCTCAGGTTTTGGAATCATCTGAGGTCACTTGAGTGTCCTTGCTATTCTTGTTGGGTCCCTCAGGTAGCTCTCTGAGATCTAACTGACTAGCTTGTGTTGAATGTTCAGCTCAGGTTGGCTTGCCCAAGAAGTAGATGTCAAAATACACTTTTAATAATCACCTCATTGCTGCATCAATCAAGGAGGGGCCAGACACAAAAAGTGAGAGATTACAGATAGCAGTTGTCCCCCTCCCTATCACCCTGGAAGAGCTACATGTATCCCTGCCCCCCCCCCACCCTTCACCCCTGTCAGAACCACCTCCCTGCTGGTACACCTGCAATGGCCCTTCCATCTGGCAAACACTTCATAGTGCTACAAGGTGCTGTTCAAATGTCCCGTCTTCTGGGAAGCCCTCTGTGACACCTCTGCCACCTCATACCACCAAATGCCAGAAAAACAACAAGAGAACTGTTCTTTCCTTCATTTGCTTAATAAATTATTTTTAAGTCCCTACCATGTGCCAGATGCTGTCAAAAACAAGATGATACAGTCTCTGCCCTCATGGTGCTTAGTCTGTTGTGGATTTGGAGAGATAATAAAATATAAATAAATAAGATGGTCACACTTGATAAATGCTTTAAAGGAAATAAACAAGAAACCTAGAGCAAATAATAACAATTAAAGTTGCTAGGTTACCATAGATGGGGCAATGGAGGAAGGCCTCTTTGAGGAAATGATATTCAGTAGAAGCTAGAAGTTGAAAAGCAGCCAGTGGTATATAGTTCAAATGGGACAAAGTGTACAGAGAGACCAGTGAACAAGCTCATGCAGTCAGACTTAGATCACACAGGGCCAGTAGCCATGGGAAGGAGTTGAGTGGCCGTCCCTACTCAGGGTCCTTCAATCATTTAGTATTTTACCCCATTTTGGCAGGCATTCTGTGACACTCCTCCCATTGATTTACTTTCCTACCTTCCAAGTGTGAGCCTTTCAAGGGCAAGGTTGTGTTTTGTTCATGACAGTATCTTTGGCACTAGCCCATTCAATGCATCATGGATGGATGAGGTGGGCATTGATCCCTGACCACCTGTGTAGATTTCATACCTATCTGTTCTCTCTCCTTTCCCTTCCTTTTCCAAGGTAAGAAAGAAGCTCCGGTTGGACGAAGGAGTTGCTGAGCCAAGTGGCCAGAGTAACTGACCTACCCTTTGTCCTGAGATAACCCTGGCACCTGAGACACAAAGTCCACAGGACTGGAACTGTTGGAAGCTCTAAGCACCTTTCCAGCTGCTGGCAATGCCAAGGGTTCTCAGCAAGACTGAGCACCTTTTATGGACTCATCTTTGTTTTGAATGCATGCCGGAAACTAATGATGAGTTCCTGCCCATTGTTGAAAAATTGTTTCCATATAAAAAGCCTGGTAAAAACAAATCAGGTAATATATGCTTATCACATGATTCTATCTATGGCAAGAAGCACTGATCATAGGTACACTTTTGTATTTCAGTTTAACACACATTACTCTGCCAGGCCCTCTCTTCAGAGAACTTACAGTCTGCTTAGACATAAACAAGCTTGTAAACAAGTAAATGCTAGAAAGTATTTTCATTGCTATGATGTGGGGCATTAGCTCAGTTTACAGATGAGATGATCAAGTGTATCTGGGGAGGAAAGGGAGAGTAGGGGACATTGGAAAGGCTTCTATTCGATAGGAAGTGAGTATATATTGATCAGGCAGATGAGAAAGTGTCTTTCAGGTGGAGGGAGCGGGGTAAACGAGGAGGGGAAAGGGTTAGAAAGGGTATATTGCATTAGCTGTATGTGTGTTTGGCAAAGCTCAGTGTTGGAGGCTGGGGAGAGTGGAGGGGGTGGGGCAGGTTATAGAGATTTGTGCGCTGGCCTTTAGAGCTTAGACTTAATCCTGTTGGCATACGGAGCCTGTGAAGAGTTTTAAGTAGGACAGAGGGTATAGAGGTCATATTTACCGTAGGGAAAGAGTGCTGGGGTGGCCGTGTGGAGATGAGAGGAGAGGAGACCAACCCAGGAGGCCAGGAAATCAGTCCAGGAACAAGTGAGAGCTTGTTCAACAAGGGTAGAAGCTGAGGGCTGAGGGCTGCCTGGGTGGTTCAGTCAGTTGAACATTCAGCTCTTGATTTCAGCTCAGGTCATGATCCCAGGATTGTGGGATCAAGCCCTTTGCTGGGGTCCATGCTGAGTGTGGAACCTGTTTGGGATTCTCTCCCTCTCTCTTTCTCTCTCTGCCCCCTTCCCCCACTCTCTCTCTCTCAAAAAAAAAAAAAAAAAAGCTGAGGGCTGAAAGAGAGGGAAGATTCTGAAGGTGTGAAGGAGCTGGAACCTATAGAAAGCTGCTTTGAATGGACAAGGGGTTTCACCTCTGCTTTCCCCTGATGGTGAACAGTGGTAGCAGAATAGAGGGGAGTAGATTTGGCAGGAAATTCATCCCATTTTGAAAAACTTGAGCTTGACATACTCAGTCCCAGATTTATACCTGGGCTCCTGGGCCCCCACCCTGGGCTTCTCACCTTGGGAGCCCCATTCTAGCCCTTCCTGGGTCACATTGCTTTCCATGAAGCAATGACAAGCCTGTGGGACCAAGGGGACATGCCCACCTAGATGCAGTGACACCTCCTTCTAGACCTTGACAGGGGTGACCTGAGAATTCCTTGCCCAAATAGCCCCAGTCTGTGGCCTCTTCCAGGTCTGTGCTCACATGGGTGGCTTGACTTGCACACTTTGGTCCCAGGCAGCGGCTAAGGGGCAGCTGTTTGGCAGAGATGGAGCGTGGTTGTGAGTTCTTCACACACGCCTGTGTGCAAGGCCTCTTGGGGTCTGGGACAGGGGAAGGGTTTGGAAGAAAAAGAGCCTCTATTGGTCTCCCACAAATATTAGGGACAGACCTAGGGGTAACCTATAGGGTTATTTTCTTGGTGTCCAGAAATCGCTTTTCTAGACTAGTTACAGTATCTGCAACCCCACCCTCCCCCCCCTCGCCCCCGCCACAAGTTGGTCTGACTCAGTTTCCAGACAGCTCATCATCTTGGTTACTTCTTTTGACCGGGCTCTGTTCTGTAGAACTAGAGATTCAGGTTGCTGCTGCATAAACTCTACAGTCAGGGACAACCACGGAGCTCGGATTCAGTTACACATAACCACTCCCCCAAAACACTGATGGATGTAGAGGTGACTCAGGAATTAGGTTGGGGGTGGGAGACAGAGTGGCTGCCCCGGGAAGGGTTTAGAGCTATACAGCTGTAATTCAGGGGAGGGATAATGAGCACAGAACCAAGAGGAAGAGAGGCTGAGCACATGCATCCCCTATGGCTCCATAAAAGACAAAGACATACAAAGCACAAAGGGAGGGCCCACTTCACTTTCAAGGCCGAGGTGCTAACCCAGACATCTCTGCAAAGTCTTCCTTTTGTCTCTTTCATGAAAACACATGGGTCCCCCTCTCCCTTTCCCTCTGCTCTGATTACAACACAGCACCTTCTGCGGAGCAACAGCCATCTGGATTATCTTCTCTGTCTGGTCATCTCTTCCACTCATCGTCTTTTTAATAATCTCATCTGAAAACATATCCTTTTCCATTTGTCTCCTAATGGCTCCCTCCTCCACAAATTTCTCTCTCTTCCTCACTCTTTCTCTCACCTGATTATTGTTACTTTATAGAACACTGGGGGAAAGACTGCCTAAAAAAAACATGCACTGTAAAGTAAACGCATATGGCCACGTCTCTGAATCATCCAGATCTACACCAGCTGTGTAACTTCACAGGTCCACCTGTTTCCTTGTGCACAACCCAGCGGCCTCATGATGTGGGTACTGGCTTAAGAGCTACTCTGTTAATGTCAGGAGCTTCTTGTGCATGGTTAACCTTAGATCATGGTGATTAATCAGCCCACAGCCTCGGTAGATCACCCAAACCTAGTTTCCTGGCCGGGCAAACAGGAGCACTGCTCCAGCCCAAGCAGGGAGCAGATAATAATTCCAGGCCATCCCAAGGTGCCTGACATCAGCGTCCCCATGGTGTTTCATAAGCCCCGACGACTCCTCACCATGGCTTTGGGGAAAGTGGGAGATCCTCTCATTTTACCACCCCATTGCCTTCCCTGGAAATGAACACTCTCCCCACTTTGAATCTTGTCTCAGATAAAGGAGGGGAAACAACTGCATGTATCAAAAAAGGTCAAGTCTGGCCTTAAAGAAAAGGGTGCACAGTCGGCCTCATTCCACAAGAGCCCTTTGCAGTTCCTTTTAATTAGCTTGTTTTGTGTTCCCCTCAGGTAGGGAGAGCCCAGGATCACTCTGTCAACAGCTCTATCTATAGCAGGACCCCGGGCAGGCCCAGCCTTCACCCCAGCCTCTCTGCTTGCACGGTGCTCGCTGACCCTGCAGCTCAGCTGTGAGAATCAATCATCTCCTTCCAGAACTCATCATTCAGCAGCTGCAGGGCCTCAGCTATTTTTATCGCCCCAGGAAACCGGTGGCCAAGGACGTGCTGGGCTACCTTTGCGGGAGGTGTTGCTGTAGAAAGCTACGGGTTGTCAGGGCAGCTGATCCTCTGCCTCAAGGTTAAATCCAAAGTGCCTGACCTGGAACAGGAGAGCACTTGATCTTCTTCCACTCTGCAATAGTGAAAGCACCCCTGAGGCTTCCGCTGGGGAAGCAGATGTCCCAAGTAGGGAATGAGCCCAGGGACACTGTGGAAGGGCGGGGGGTGGGGGAGCGAGGGGGGAGGAAAGGAGGGTAGACAAGTGTGTGCATGTGCCCGGGCTTCTGTTACCCAAACAGGGAGATCAGAAATCATAACATCTAGGGCAGCTGGCCTCAATCATCGCACCATTCCAGCCAGGGAACACCCATCTCACTGCATTCCCATCAACAACCAACACTTATAGGGCACTTTCTATGTTTTGGGCCTGGATGGGGTCTGGGGATCCAGGGTCTGCCCTGGACTTGTCCAGAGGTGAGAGAGGCCAATCAAACAGAACATCCCCAACCCCCCGAGAGCCCCTTACTCTCCAGTCTGCCCATCACCCCAGTTCCTTTGCCCAGCCTGAGTTTATAACTATCTTCCTGCTTTGTTCCCAAGGGAGGAACCAGTGCAGTGTAAGAGCAGGTGACGCAAAGCATTTTATATTTGTAAAGGTTCACCCGATACCCTAAACAAGCTCCTTCAGCATAATCCTCTGAGGTAAGTCAGTATTTTTAGTCTGCTTAAAAATAGTCTGAACAGCCAGAGTCTCAGCTGCTGGTGCACATGTGTGCTTTGCTCACAAAGCGGGAAAAGCAGAAACTCACCAATGTCCTGACAGAGCGAAGGGTGACAGCCTCAGATTCCCTAGATGTCTTCCGTCTCCATAAAGGAAAGAAGGGGATCTGTAAAGGAAAGAAGAGCTCTGAGGCTCTGCTTGTGTGCACTCCTGACGCCTTTGGGGAGGGAGAAAGCAGACTGAAGGGACTGGATGATGGAATAGCTGAAGCCCTGATCCCCTCCAGGCTCCAATGAGGGAAAGAGAAACGAGTTTGGTGGTACCAGAGACCCAGTTCCCTATTGAATGGGGAGAAAGGCTCGTGTACCCAAAGTTACCCTGGTCTGTTGAGGAATAGCTAAGAGGAATGGCTGTGGCAGCATATCCAAGGTAGAATAAGAGATACCATAGGGAGGGGTGCCTGGGTGGCTCAGTGGGTTAAGCCGCGGACTCTTGATTTTGGCTCTGGTCATGATCTCACAATTCGTGGGATTGAACCCTGTGTTGGGCTCTGTGCTGGCAGTACAGAGCCTGCTGGGATTCTCTCTCTCTCTCTCTCTCTCTCCCACTCTTTCTGCCCCTCCCCCACTCTCTCTCTCGAAATAGATCAATTAAAAAAAAAGATACCCTAAGGAATGTTATGTCTCCAAGAGCAGGAGGCAGGGTGTGAGAACGTGTGTGCTTACATGAGTCACTGGGCATCCTTGCCTGGGTGGGGCAGCAGGACCAGAGGTTCTGAGAGGTTTGTAGACTACCCCAGGGCTCTGAGGTCCAGCCAGGCCTAGAACACCCTCAGTGCCCCGGGCTTTCTGTGGCTGTAACTGACCAGATACTTTACTGCCCTGAAATAGTCTTTCCCACAGCCAATGACAAATTAGCAAATCATTTAAAGAATAGTCACTTGACACTCTTCATTTACAGCTGTGTGCAAACTGACATAACCTTTCTGGAGGACAATTTGGCAATTAGTATTGGACCTTAAAAACATTCACACCCCTTAAGCTAATCATTTCTGCTTTATAAGTTTCCCTAAAGCAAAGAATTCCCAACAATAGTGAAATGAACTTTATTGTTCATCATTGAAGAGTGAAATGAACAATGGTGCATCTATTTAATAATGATACGTCTTAATGATATGGGCAAGTGCGAAAAATATAATACTTGATTTTAAAAGGCAGGATGAAGACTATAGACAGTATGATCTCACCATTTTTATTACTATAACAGTTCTATAAGAAGAAAGGTCCTTGTTTAAGAAAATTTCTTCATAAGCCACTTGTATTAGAAGGGAGACCTTGAGGTTGGGTATTGAACAGGTGCAAAGCAACAGAGAAGCTATGGGGTATCTGGTGATGACTGTGGGGAGAAAGGGGCATGGAACCAAAGGAGGAACAAGGAGCTGGTGGGCATGATTCTGAGACTTCCCAGAGTAAAGCAGCCAGAGATATTCTACACTGGGAGGCTGCTTACAAGTCATGCAGATGTCTGGTTTTTCATTTGAAGGTGCCACTGTGGCCACAATCAAAACATCAACTCTATATCCACCTGAAATTTTCAAGAAAGTCCACTTCATCAGTAGATGCTTTGCGTGAGTGGACATTTGGGGTAGAAGTCCAGAGAAAGACTTACTATCCATCTAAGTCTGTGAAATGCAGAACACAATTAAAATGTCTGTAGAGGGGCACCTGGGTGGCTCAGTTGATGAAGCGTCCACTCTTAAATTTTGGCTAACGTCATGATCTCATGGTCGTGAGATTGAGCCTCATGTCAGGCTCTGTGCTGGGCATGGAGCCTGTTTGAGATTCTCTTTCTCCTTTTCCCTCTGCTCCTCCTAGCTTGCTTTCTGAATGAATGAATGAATGAATGAATGATTTAATGAATGAATAAATATCAAATGTCTGTAGAAATAGATGCTTTGGGGCAGTTAATCCAGAAGACATAAGACTCTCTGGAATTTCTAGAAATACTGGGGAGGACTTTGGACTTCTGGCATATATGCCACAGGTTTGAGCCTTTCCGGGAGTGCAAGATGCTGGGAAATCTTGCTAATATCATGCTTGCACACTTTCACACACACACACGCACACGCACACGCACATAGGACTGAAAGAAGCAGTTCCAGGATTTCAACAGTGGTTACTTGGGTTTATGACAACCTTTATTTTCCTTTCTATGCAGCTTAGACATTTCTAACTCATATATAATAAATATACTTTTTGTAATTTTTCAAAAAACAATAAATGTAAATAGTGCAGCCATTCCATGTGGCATTTGGAGTGTTTGTGTTTTTCTGTGGGTTGATGAGAAGCCCAGTGGGCCTAGATCCCATCATATATACTGACTCTTCATGTAACTCAGAGCATGCCCATATACTTACAACCAAAGACCACATGAAACCCCCAAGCTGGAGCTCTGGGACATGCCAGACACATTCTGGTCTTTTCTGCAGCCTAAAGGATCCTACAGCTCACATCAATAGGTCTGTGAAAGAGAACCTATTTCCCTGCAAATTGAGGCACAATTACAGTTGGAAGGCTATAATCAACCACCATCTCCTGGTTTCTCTGCTTTCCTTTGATCTCTGTCTATATGTGTCTCCTAAAAGCACGCAAGTAAAATATCATTCCACACTGATTTGTATCTTTGAACATATTTCCTTTCCTTATGGTAGAGAGAAACCCTACACTTCTGGATTTGTTCTCTTTTCTCTGTTCTTCCATTGAAGGGAAATTCTGCATATAGTAAATACAGATAAAAAGACACCCAACCCATTTCACGGAACTAGAACAAATAATATTAAAATTTGTATGGAAACACAAAGAACGCTGAGTAGTCAAAGCAATCTTGTAAAGGAACAAAGCTGATATCACAATCCTGTATTTCAAGATATACTACAAAGCCATAGTAATCAAAACAGTATGTTACTGGAAAAAAAAAATAGACAACAAAAGAGAGCCCAGAAATAAACCCATGTTTACATGGTCAATCTACAACAAAGGAGGCAAGCATATACAATGGGGAAAAGACAGTCTCTACAATGAACGGTGCTGGGAAAACTGGACAGCTACATGCCAAAGAATGAAACTGGACCACTTCCTTACACCATACACAAAAATAAATTCAAAATGGATTAAAGATCTAAATGTGAGACCTGAAATCTTGAAACTTGTGGAAGAAAACATTGGCAGTAATTTCTTTGACATTGGCCTTCACAACTTTTTTTTCAATGTGTATTTATTTTTGAGAGAGAGTGCACACATGAACAGGAGATGGGCAAAGGGAGATGGTGAGGGAGAATCCCACCTGGGATCTGTGCTGTCAGCACAGAGCCCAATGCAGGACTCGAATTCACAAACCATGAGATCATGATGTAAGCCAAAGTCGGACACTTAATCCACTGAGCCATCCAGGCAGCCTGTGACATTTTTTCTAGATGTCTCCTCAGGCAAGGGAAACAAAAGCAAAAAAAAACTATTGGGACTACACTAAAAAGGCCTTTGCAAAGTAAAGGAAACCATCGACAAAATACAAAGGCAACCCACTGAAAGAAGATATTTGTAAATGATGTATCTGATAAAGGGTTAAATCCAAAGTACATAAAGAACTTAACACCAAAAAAGCCCAAAAAACATAAAACAATCCAATTAAAAAATGGGCAGAGGACATAGACATTATTCTGAAGACAACACACAGATGGCCAACAGACCCATGAACAGATGCTCAGTATCACTCATCACGAGGGAAATGCAAATCAAACCACAGTAAGGTATGACCTTACAACTGTCAGAAAGGCTAGAATCAAAAAGACAGGAAACAACAACTATTGGTCAGGAGTAGAGAAAAAGGAACCCTCATGCACTGTTGGGGGGAATGTAAACTGGTGCAGCCACTGTGGAAAAGAATATGGAGGTTCCTCAAAATATTAAAAATAGAAGTACCATATGATCCAATAATTCCACTACCGGGTATGTACCCCCCAAAATGAAACTCATCATCATTGATAGATGAGTGGATGAAGAAGATGTGAGGTGTGTGTGTGTGTGTACATATCCCATATATGTACAAAAAATGGAATATTAGTCAACCATAAAAAGGAATGAGATTTTGCCATTTACGACAACATGGTTGGACCTAGAGGATATTATTCCATGTGAAATGAGTTAAACAAGAAAACTCTTACAAATACAGTATGATTGTATGTGGAATCTAAAAAGCAAAACAAATGAATAAACAAACAAAAAGCAGACTCAGGGGCGCCTGGGTGGCTCAGTTGGTTAAGCATCCAACTTCGGCTCAGGTCATGATCTCGTAGTTCATGAGTTCGAGCCCCGCATCAGGCTCTGCGCTTACAGTTCAGAGCCTGGAGCCTGCTGCAGATTCTGTCTCCCCCTCTCTATGCCCCTCCCTCCCTCACGCTCTCTCTCTCAAGAATAAACATGAAAAAAAAAAAAGAGCAGGATCAGACCCACAGATACAGAGAACAAATTGATGGTTGCCAGAGGGGAGGAGATTGGGGGATGGACAACATGAATGAAGAGGAGTGGGAGATACAGTCTTGCAGTTATGGAATGAATAAGTCACAGGGATAAAAGGTACAACATAGGGAATATAGTCACTGGTACTGTAACAGTGTTGTATCATCACACTTGTGGTGAGGACAGTATAGCGTATAGACTTGTAGAACTACCATGTTGTACACCTGACACTATACTTCAATCAAAAAAAAAAAAAAAAGACAATCAAACCATATACCCATTGCACCTTTGGGTGGGCAAGGCAAATATTTCTTAGATGATAATATATACTATCACACTTAGAACTTTTCTACTATTGCCTTTGTGGAGATCTGAAAATATTTCACTGCCCAGCCATTAATCCTCAAACCAGTTTGAGGAAAAAGAGAGGAAACTGGGGAATTTTGTTTGCAATGTCCTTTTTCTAGTTGGTGCCCTTTAACTTTTTGACTGTGGCCAACTTAGGCTTGGCATGAGACCCCATAGCCTATGATCTTCTGCCTGTTCTCTCTTTCCAAAAGAAAACAAACAAAACTCAGTAGTAAAAAAACAAAACAAAACCTTAGAGGAACAAGAATTTTTTATTCACTTTATAAAAACATTATAAACATACCAACATGATTTTATACTAAAGTTCTATTATATATAATACCTATTTCTCATGTGTATATATTTTATAAAAATTTAAATATTTTTACATTGTATATGATTCATATTATATTTTACAATATGAAACAATGCTGTCTTCAAAAGTTTAGTAATGCTTAACAATTCTTAGTAGGTTTCAAATAAATAAGATTTGGTAGTCCATAGTGATGAAAGTTTGTAGAATCAGGCATCACTTGCATGGAAGAAACTGGCATTTTGGATTTCATAACCTTCTCTCACCCATTCTATTAGCCTTGGACCATAACTCAAGAACCATTTTTTTCCTGAGAGACAACAAGGTAGACATTTTGAGCATAGACCCATTTTGTTAGGAAATGAAGCCTAAGCATAGTGGTGCTTACATTGGTAGAAAATAGACATTCTAATCACAAATTTTCCCTTCAAATCTTCTGAGGAATGATCTCTTTCCAGACCTTCAAGTGCTTTTTCCCAACCAAGGATCTTGCGGTAGTGGAGTGAAAAACAGTAGACACCCCTCCTGGGACAGTGAAAATAGAAAGTTTGCCAACTTCTTCCTCAAACGCCCAAGAGGATTTTCTCCCTGGGGTTTTTTAGTTAGGATCTTGAGCACTCAGAAGAGAGGTATAGGAAAACAGAGGAGTGGAGTTTAAATAAAGACCAAGCCATGTTTACTAAAAGGCCTGAGTAGACAGAAAAAGACAAAACAACAGGTGGAGAGTCTGAGGCCACCTCCCATCATGACAAAGGACAATGTCAGGGAACAATCAGCCATCTTAATCCTTGAATGATTAAAATTGATTCCCATACTCCAGGAACACACATAGTACAGCAAAGGAAGCTACATAAGAGGTTCAATCCCCTAGGGCCTGGAAAAGTTCTACTTCCTTTCTTTCCTTTTCTTCTAGAATCCAGTTTGAATGCATGTTTCTCTTGGATTCAATGAAATCCCAGGCTTCTGAGAAATAACCTTCAGAGAGGGCTCCCTAACCATTGTTAACTATAAATAAACCCCAGGGAAGAGGAACTCCTTTCTTTCAGGCTTCCCTAAAATTTGGGAGCTATTTAACAATACAAGATTCTATCATCTACAAGGTAAGATTAACTGTCTATGTTTTTACAGATAAGGACACTAAGGGTCAGAGAAGTTGAGAAATGAGGGATACACAGTAACAAGAGCCAGAGACAAGCCAGCATCCAGATCTGACTCCAGAGCCTGGACTCATCCTTCTGTTAGGTGATGCCCACGGCTAGATTATCAAGCACAGTTTTTGGATATCTTTGAGGAGGTGAAAAGGATGGTGGTAAAGCCAGATATGGAGGAGCTGGAGGAAGCAGTGGGGTAGGGAAGGCCATGAGCCATCATCAAAGAGTGTGTTCAATCAGCAAGTAAATGACAGGCACCCTCCATGGCTCCATCTCTATGCCACAGGCTGGGAAGGGCACCGAGGCACCAGAAGAGACGGACCTTAGCCACATTAGCATGGGCACATAAATGAGGTCAGAGGACAGATAAAGGGGTAGTAACTGTGGGGATGAGCAGGGGGAATCTTAGGACTCAGCTCGGGGAGTAGGGGCAGCCCCGGTGGAGGACACGTGTCCCCAGTAAGGAAATGCATGAGGGTAGAGTTAACGCTAGGCATGTTATGGGCAGTACATTTCACAGAGGACATAAGGCTGTTATCTTAACAATTTACCTTGACCGTTTAGGCATCAAGTGACCCTTGCGTCATGGCTAGGCACAGGTGTCTGTCCTTAAGGGAAAACAATGACCTGCAGGTTGACTTCCAGGGCTGGCTTTATTTGTACTGCAAAAGTATAAATATCAGAAAAATTTGAAGATACAAAATTAAATAAACACAACGAGCCTCTGATGCAACTCAACACACAAGGACGCGAAGTTCCTCAATGCAAGGTCAACTGTATCTCCCTTCCAGGCATTCAGTCCCCAAAACAGCTCAGTCGGGTTCACTTTGCCCCCAACCCTCTTGCACATCTCCAGGTGCTCTTTGCTGCACAAAATGCTGCCCCTCCAGGGCCTGTCATACATCCTCCAGAGGCCCTGCCTGGCCCCTCAGATAGTACCCTGGCAGAGAACATGGTATTTCCCAAGTTGCATATCATTCTGGCTTTTGCCATCTTCCATTGTAGCTAAGTAGTTATTTTTGTGAAATTAAAAGATCTGGTGATTCTCTCCCCACTTTTTATAAATTCTGCAATGAGTGGGCATTGTCCTTGTGCTCCGGAAATCTCTGTGAACTTGGTCTGGTCTTGCCCGCACGCAAATGGAAATGCCTAGATGGAACTCAGGCCGATGGAAAGGGTTTGGCCAAGTCCCAAAGAAAATAAAATGATTCGACCCCAAGGAGGCAGACAGTCCTGATTCCGGGCACACGAGGTAAACGCGAATGGAAATCCAACTGTTGCAGAGAGTGATTGCTCAGATGGAGCAAATGTGCTGTGAAATCAGCCCTTGGAAAATCATCTGGAGTTCATCTTAGTGAAATCCAAAAACAATAACTGACTCCCCGGCCGCCCCAGAGGGAGCCTCAGGAGCTCCCCTCGTCAGAAGCCCGGAAAGCCTCGGCAGGAGCCAGGCCCTGGGTCTCCGACTCTGCCCTTGTTTATTTACAAACCTGCTTTCCTTTCCCACCTCAGGTCATCCCTCAGCTTTGCCCCCTGGGGAGCCCAGGGCATCCATCACGCCTCTCACGGGGCAGGCGCAGAGGCACACACGAAAAAGAGAAACCATTAACTCCACAGCTGCCTCACCAGCCCAGAGCCCAGGCAAAGAGTTCCTGCTCACAGGGGGAGGATGGGCAGACCTAAGACTTTCCTCTGGGCCATTGCAAAGTCAGAGGGAGAGGTGAATCAGAAGGCAGTTCCTGACGTCCCCTGGAAAAGAGAATGACCTGTTGGGTTGGGCTTTGTATCGAGGTGCACATTCTAAAATGTCAGAGAAGCAGCTCTGGTCGCTGGGGCCTATTTCTGTCTTGCGAAGTGGCCTGATCTCATCTGCATTCCCAGAGGCACCAGGAGTCAGCCCAGGAAGCTTGTATCCGCACCAGCGGGGAGAGTGAGGAGATGTCTCAGTGCAATGACTAGTGATTGCTTCCACAGACGATTTGTTGTCTTGTGATGGTCAGGTTTGGAATATCACAAACGATAGAGTGACATGGGTGACTCTCTGGAGGACTGATGGCTCCTGTCCCCAAACCTCACATCTGTCCTTGACACCCTCCCAGAGTCTGGAGCCAGCCCACTCTCACTCTGGGTCTGTGATCTCACTTGGAAAACTCAGATGGTCAGGCTAAGCAAAGAAGTTGGAGGGAGTCATGGGAAGGAATGGGAGAATGTTTGTAAGCTGCTTAGCAGATGAAAGTGACAACGTGTCAAATTTTCCAAGCTGGTTTCCAAAGCTTTCTGTTAATGGGTCTTCCAGAAGCCCATCTCTTAACAACCTGAACAAGTCTGATTCCTGACTTTCTCTGCCACAACACACAAGATGATGACATTCATACGGGCAACACGCTCCCATGGCCCAACCCACGCTTTGCCCAATTCCCAGTACGTTGGCCATCCTCCACCCTTCCTCTCCCACCCACGACAGCAAATCAGGATAAAAGTGAGTGGAAGGGCATGGTTATGGGTATAATCTAGAAACCACTCTAGTCACAAAAAGTAAATTAGTGAACAAATCACTCGCAAGCTTTACTAGAAGGAACAAATGACTGTTGTCTAAGTGCAGTCCTGTTGGGCCCATGATTGAACAGGAGAGTTGGAACAGCTCGGAGCTCCCTGAGCGGGGTCTGACTCCTGGGCAACAAACCCGGCTGCCCTAATTTCAGGGTCTGCTGTTGGGGATTGGCCATGATTCCAGGCCAGCGTCCCCCGCTGTCAGAAGATGGCCCCGGGGTTGGTGTCACGTACGACACTGCACCCCATTGTTGCAGACTGACAACTTCCGTGTCTGGCGGGGTTTGGGGTAACTAAAGTGTACTTATATCATCAAGATGTTCATGCGATCTTGTGACCCAGAAGAAGACACCGGGCTCCTGGGCCATGGACGAGACATGAAACTAAGGAAGGTGGCCTGGCAGGGGGACCTTAGAAGAAAACGGGGTGGCGGGGGAGGTCTGTGAGAATTCCCAAGACATGGGGTGAAGGATTCTCTCAGCATTTAGAATCTGCCTTCTTTGTTCCACTTCTTGGGCCTCCGGCAAGGTAATAACTTCTTTCCTTTTCCTTCCTGCCTCTAATAAAGAATGCAGCCGAAAATCTGTATTTGGGGGCTTTAAATCAAACCAGCAGCTTACCACATCAGATACCACTGGGCCCTGATCCTCACGCAGTTGCCAGAGGTCCTTGGGGTGCGGCTGGCCTAGAGAGAGGTCAGAGTTCTTTCAAGCTGATTGGGTATTTGGATGTGCTTGAAACCAAAATGGACATTCCACAGAAAGTCTATGTGCCCTCTGAGTCACAGCAACTGCACCAAACAACTGGGAGCTATGGGCATCAGTAAGGACTGTAAAGTGGCTCATCCCTTTTCATGCTCTAAGTCCCTTGCCTCTATGGTTTGACAAGAGATATTGAGTTGACAAGAACCATCCAAAGGCTTAGCTTGTCTAATTTGCAACATCTGGGGCCTGGCCTTCGCTGACTGACCTCGGGCAAGAACGTCAGTGTTTTCGCCATAGTTCATTCTCATTCATTCCACAGACGTTCGAGTGTCATGCACACCACAGACCCGGTCACGCTTTCAGGGAGCTGCTCATCTGCTAGAGACAGGCAAGAAACAAACGCAGAGACATCCAATGCGCCCTAGGACGGTAAGGAATTTCATCTCTTTGGTCTCTCCAGACCCTAGAAGAACACCTGGCATGTAATAAGCACTCAATAAATGAGTATGTTGGTAACCACGGAAGGGCATCTGAGCTCTGAGTGTTAAGGCCAGAATGCAAGTTTGCGGAGACAGAGAAGGGCCAGAGGAATGGCCTGCGAGGTGGGGCAGCTGAGAGAACAGGCCCAGCACCTCACTGTTTGTGCCCACGTGCCTGTCACGCTGTGACTGGATTTGTTTGCCGGAGCTGCTACAGCAAGAGCTACAGACCACGTGGCTCAAGCAGCGGAAACTATTTCACAGTTCTAAAGGCCGGGAGTCCAAGGGGAAGGCATCGGCAGGGGTGCTCCCTTCCGAGGACTCTGAGGGAAATCTGTCCCAAGCCTCTCTCCTTGATGTGTAGACGGCCGGCTGCTCCTACGTCCCTTCACACCGTCTGCCTTCCACGCACGTCTGTGTCCAAACCGCTCCTTCCTATAAGGACACCAGCCATGCCTGTCTGAATGACTTTGTTGTAACTCGATTACCTTTCTAAAGATCCTGTCTCCAAATAAGGTCACACTGTGAGGTACCAGGGGTTAGGACTTCCACATATGAATTCTAGAGTGGACACAATTCAACCCACCAGTAAGTGTTTAATAAACACAAGCTGTTAGCAAAATCAAAACCAAGGAAAAAGTAGAAGCAAAATCAAAACAAACATTCATAATGCAGTCAAATTTTTGTCCCATTAGGTCAAAATCTTCCAGTAGCTCCATGTCACCCAAGATATGAAGGCCAAGTCTCTCAGCCTGCTGGTCAAGGTCTTCCATGAGAAGCCTCCACCTTGTTTTCCAGCCTTTACTCGCTATCTAGACAATGTCTCCCTGGTGCCTCTGTTCCATCGGTTCTCCCCCAGAAAGCCCCTTTTTTTCTCTTCTCTGCTTACCCAACTTCAGCCCCTCCCCAGAAGCCCAGCTATAGGCTGTGCTCCTTTGAGGATATTTCTTAAGATGGTTCACTAGTCCATATCCCAGCACACTCAAGGGAACTCTGAAGAATAAAGGGACAGTCTTCAGAGGTATGGAGAGGCAAAGGGAAACCAGAAAGGGACCCAGGGACCAAGCATTAGCAGCAAGCCATATCATCCTGTGCTCTACAGGAGCTGTGGCTTTAGAGGAACCAGCCAAACCAGAATCGTAACAAGACAGGGAAGAAGCAAGGGGAATAAATCCCAGGCCTCACTTTCCTTTTGCCCTCCCATCCCCTGCCTGTGGCTCTCCGGGTAAGCCCACCAGGAAGCTGGGGGCAAGGGGCCAGTCAATGTGGTCTCCAGCAGTCTGTCCCAGGGCACCCAGTGGGGAAAAGAGAGGCTCTGGGCATGAGTAGGGGGCAGACAGAATCATGAGCACACAACCTGCCCCTGTTTATCTTGCCCTCCTTGGAACCCACAGGGCATTTTTCATCTGGACCGTGTATATGACCTGTAGCCAAACCGATCACTCGCTGGTGATCTCACTTTCCAAGTGTGTGGCTGTCGCTATGGCTGGAGTATAAGCCCCAAAGCAGAGAGCGTGTCAGCCCGCTTCCTCTGCACCCGCCCCCTGTAGTGCTGAGTACAAAGCTGGGCTTGTAGTACGTGCTTAGTAAATCAGAGCTGAATACAAGCTGGGTTTTAGAGATGAAGTGTGGGTGGGATCCGCACAAATACATACTGAAAAATCACCGGCTCTGGAAGAACAATTGTCAGGCCCATTTCCTGCTGCAGATGGAGCCAGGAGACGCTCGGGGCTTGGCAACCTGACAGCTGAGGAGCCGCCAGGGAATTTAGCAGGAGACAGAGAAAATGAGCCCTGCGGGTCTGGCCCAGCCCCATCAAAAGCAGACTCAGGGCAGAGTCTCTCTTCCCAGATTCAGGGGCCAAGGTGGGGTGGGTGCTGGCTCTGTTTGCTCAGGTCTGCTCTGAGCCAGAGTATGGGGGAATTAGGGAGGAGGCAGCATCATTCTGGAAGCTGATGGCTCAGCCTGAGGCCAGGCAGAGCTTGAAGGCACAGAGACTGTCACCTGAAGGGAGAGCACAGATGTGTCAATTGTGGCATCTATCGTGCTATCCCAGCCCCTCCTCTGGTTGAAGCTGTTCGCCCTTGACCTAGGCTGGGTTGGGACGAGGGGTAGTCACTGAAAGGACCAGCAGTGGGCACCTGCCTCGATGACAACCTGTCCATAGGCTAATCATTGGCATGTGTGATGAACACTGTGGCCATCACCTCAAAATCCTTTCTAGCCCAGAGGAACTTCCTGGTCATTCCATTTCCCTTTCCCAGGAATGCACATGTGACTCAGTTCTAGCCAATGAAATTTATAGGAAAGTCTGCTGGGAAACTTCTAGGAGAAAGAAAATGACAAAGACAATCTCCCTAGTTCTCTGTACACCGTGCGTCAATGGGATGCTACAGCGACTGCCACCATCTTGCTACAGCCAGAAGTTCAACCACCACGGAAGCTACTAACACAAAGGTGGCAAGAACTTCTGTCTCTGAGGCTCTGTCTCTGAGCCTCTGAAACAGCCAGTCTTCACGCTTATAATTCCAGAATTCCAGTTGCCTTAGGTAGTAAACGCTATTGTTTAAGTCAGCTTCACTGGGGTTTCTGTTACTTACAGCCAAGAGGACCCTATTTGATATGACCTGACAGACAATTAGCTAAGCTGGGTAGACTACCCGCCTCTGGGACGTGAGCAAGACAAGTAGGCCACCTGTGGTTCAGGAGAGAACTTTAACGGGTACACAAACTTTTAATAGTTATGTGTTTATCATCTATTCACTGAAACCTGTAAGTAGAATATCAAACCTGTGACACCACGTTTCTTTTGAAAATAAATTTGCTTGGGGCGCCTGGGTGGCTCAGTCGGTTAAGCATCCGACTTCGGCTCAGGTCATGATCTCATGGTCCGTGGGTTCAAGCCCTGCGTCGGGCTCTGTGCTGACAGCTCAGAGCCTGGAACCTGCTTCGGATTCTGTGTCTTCCTCTCTCTCTCTCTCTCTCTCTGCCCCTTCCCCACTCATGCGCTCTCTCTCTCTCTCTCTCTCTCTCTCTCAAAAATAAATATACATTTAAAAAAAGGAGTGAGAGAGGGGAGCAGAAACACCAAGAGGGGGAGACATTTAATGACTGGAACTGAGTACGTTTATTTGCCAGGCCTGGGTCAAGAGCTGGGGAGGCTGCAAAGAACAAGACTATCATTCACCTGATGCCTCCAGTCCAGTGTGGAGGTAGACAGGGACTAGATAACTTCATACCATATAATTACAGCACCAGTAAATTCTATAAGAGAGACAAAGCAGTATTAGGAGTGTGTGTAAAGAAAAACCTGACTTCACCCAGAGAGAATAGAAAGGCCAGAGAGAGATGGAGAAAGGAAAAACTCATCGCAGTGACCACTCCCATTGGCCCAACTCAGGGCCATGAGTATCCTTAAAATAAACTTTGCTTTAGGAGGCTGTTATGGGCTGAACTGTGTCCCCTCAAAAATTCATACATTGAAGGCTGCTTAGGATGTGGTCATACCTGGAGAGATGTTTCAGGGATAATTAAGTCAAATGATGTCATTAGCATGGGCCCTAATCTGACTGGTGTCCTAATGAAGAGGAGAAATTCGGGCAGAGAAACACGCACAGAGGGAAGATGATGTGAAGACACTGGGTGAAGACAGCCACCGACAAGCCAAGGAGAGAGGTCTGGGACATGTCCTTCCTCAGGATGGACCTCAGAAGGAAGCAGCCCTGCCGACCCCTTGATTCTGGACTTTCAGACTCCAAACTGCAAGACCATGCATTTCTGCTACTTAAGCTGCCTTGTCTGTGGCACTTTGTTAACGGCACTCCTCACAAGCTAATACAGAGGCCTGCGGGAGTTTACGGCCTTCAGAGTTAAATCAGCCCGACCGACCCTAAGAGAAAAGAGACTCGAGTTTGGGAAGGGAAGACCCAAGCCAGGCAGGATTTCACAGGGCAGCCCCCTTTGTGACTGGCAGGCCTCGGGGTCTTCTCCCATCCCCCATCTCCTCCAAATGGGAAATCTGTAGCGGACGCCTTTCCTCTTGGATGGGGAGTGAGCTGGTAAGGAGAACCCCCACCCCTGCCAGGTCATGGGCCCCCTGACCATAACCTTGGATCAGTTGTAACAGTCCTGCAGGGACGACCGACCAGGTTTACTGCCAGGAAGAGAAACCCCAGGAAGCCAGCCTTTCTGCTTTTTGGGGTAGTGGGGTGGAGTGAAATTCTCCAGCCATGACTCATGCAAGGTTTCATGGGGAAGGGAAGTTAAGAGAGTCATAATGACCATACTGAAAAGCAGTTAAGCCCATTTTCATAGCAGCATTACACAGCATTAAAAACTGCACGATTTGATCCTATTTGCGATCACAGCTGCCATGAACTAACGCACCAGCAAACTGGACAGGGTGAGCTTAGTGCTGTGACTCAGGCTGGGCACACAGGCCAATATCCAGGGGAGGAAACCTTGAGCTTCAGGAGAAAATACCCTCATCCTTCCGTTCCCTTCGTATTCCTCAGACTCCTTGAAATCTCATGGGTGGGGACACCGTAAGAGCTGGCCTGTGCCAGAGGGAGGAGGGCAGGGGCTTCGGCTGGCCAGATTTCAGAGACTCTGAGGATGAGACTCACTCTTGTCCTGGTAAGAAGAAACCCCCTGGGGCTGCTGGGAAGGTGAAGAATTTGTAGCCATGCCTAGCCTAGAGCCCACTAGTTTTTCCGTCCAGAGTTTCTTGAGCAACACCTCCAGCAGCAGTAAGACTTGGACAGACAGCACTGAGGAAATCCCAGAGAAGTGGGGGGCCCAGCAGGGAGAAAAACAGGCTCTTTCACGGACGACAGGAGATTGACATGTGCTAAGTGGGGGGTGTGGGGCTTAGCCAGGAGCTTTGCCACACACCAAGACTCGAAAGCTGGGCAAACCTCTCCCCACCAGAAGCCAGCGCTCTGCGAGCTGGGCAGTCAGTACTTTCAGACCAGCTGGTTGGCCTCGCTGCTTCCATCTGTGTGCCAGCATTTATTGAGTGCCGAGTGTTTACAAAGTGCAATACTACAGCAGAGGCGAACTTTAATATTAAATAGGAGATGATTCTTTGGTGTCTCGGTATTTGAACTTGGTTTAGATGAGCAGAGGCAGCCTACTCAGTCTTTTAATGGAGTGAGCAAGAGGCAGGAATGGTCACAGAAAAGGGAGTTATTCACTGAACTGCTTTAGCTGTCCCTGAGTTCATCCAAGCCCTATTTACTTTTCGCTAACCTGGCGTCCAAAGCCAACCAACCAGCATTTGCTTCGCGCCCTGCTGGGGGACATGCAAAATGACTCAAGGGTTTTTTCAACCTCACTGAAAGACACACATGCATGTGAATAATCACTAACAGCATAGGCATTGTGGGTGAGGGCCCTGGACTTTCGAGAGCAAGGAGAACAGCTCACACACTTCCTCACGGCACCCACGAATGATACTGTCTTTCTTCTGTGTGATGGCAGCAGGAGGAAACATTTCTAGAAGCAGGCACCACGAAAGAGACCACATCCCCCCCACACTGCACCCCTGTCCCAGATGGGGAAGGAAATGCCAAAGGAACTTCTTCCCCCCCCCACCCCCCGCTAAAAATTATTGATAATAATTGCCAGAACTATTTGTTGAGAGTGTACTATGTGTCGGGCACTGAACAGTTATTCTCATTGTCACAATTCTGCATTGCAAGCTGTATCTCCCCATTTCACAGATGTGAAAGTACAGACAATGACGTGATTAAATCATTGCCAAAGGCACACAGCTAGAGGCAGAATTTAATGCAGAATCTGGTGACAAAGCTTTCCTCCCAGCCTGCCTTGAAATTGCTCAGTGTTTCCATAATCAGTGATTACAACCAATTCAATTTGAAGAATAATAAATTTGGAGTGTGTCTGAAAGGGAGTCAGCAGTTATAAATACTCATGTAGATTTCTGTTGAGCAAGATCCAGTAAATTGTAAGGAGTCACAGTTCTACCTGGAATCCATTTTTCATTCAGGACACATGTCAGCAGCAGGCTGATCTTTCCCTGGATCACAACGCAAGAAGAGTGAGGCCGTCAGCACTGTTTCCTTGAATCCTGCTGTGCAACGGCAATTTATTCTAGAAACCACGCTGCAGAGCATGGCCAAAAATAGAAATGCAGGTTTTGCATATTTTATTCCTTAATGCTAGCACTGTGACCTTGCCCATAGTGGACTGAAATGGCTGCTGCAATTAATCAAACTTTATTGACACTTGACGCGTCCCAAGTTGGCTTGAAGTGCCAGGTGCCTCAAAGGTGACAGTTATCTTCAGAACAACATTTACGTCAAAGTCTAATATTTTAAGCACATTAACCTCCCTTGGTGCAGTGAAAGTTTCTAAACTTGAATAGGCATTTAGAACTAATGTGTTCTCTAAGGCCTGGGCCACGGTCAAGCATGGGTTTTAACAATGTTTTGAAACAGGGAGGATGACGAAGGAGTTTTGAGCCGGCCTTCACTAACGATGGGTCCATTTAGGTCAATTCCTGACCCTGATGGTCTGGGTAGTCAATCCTAGCAACCAAGTCTGGGTTCCCATAACAGCCATGAACTGGAGGCCAGTGAGGCCCACCTCCCGAGGCACGGAGATCCGATGGTGGAAATAGAAGGCAGAACAGCCAAGAAAACCAAGACCCTCTCTGTCTGTCTCCACTCGGCCCCTGCGGGTGTCTGGCCTCCCACTCTCAGGTATTCATCCCTTCTCATTGGCACCATGCTTCCCAAATGACCACCGTGGTCAGTGGCAAAATAAAGGTAGTTGATTTGTCATAAACCAATTACATTCCATGGAAAGGACTCCCCTTTCCACTATTTGTTGTCAAAGTAGGCTTTCTTTTAGAAGGTATGGATGATATTAGGCAGGAATTCGTTTTCTTGTTTAATGTTCTCACTTAGCAAAATAAGAAGTTAGCACTTTGTCAGAGGCTGCCAAAATTTTTGGAAATCTCACTGGTCTAGGAACCTCGGCATTAAAACATTCTCCGAGGGGCGCCTGGGTGGCGCAGTCGGTTAAGCGTCCGACTTCAGCCAGGTCACGATCTCGCGGTCCGTGAGTTCGAGCCTCGCGTCGGGCTCTGGGCTGGTGGCTCGGAGCCTGGAGCCTGTTTCCGATTCTGTGTCTCCCTCTCTCTCTGCCCCTCCCCCGTTCATGCTCTGTCTCTCTCTGTCCCAAAAATAAATAAACGTTGAAAAAAAAAAAGAAAAAAAAAAAAAAAACATTCTCCGAAAGTTTGCCATGAGGATGCAAGGAGCACCCAAGCCCAGGAGAGTCCTGTGAGAATGAGCTTATGAGTTCCTTTTCCTCCGAAAGGTGGAAGCCTGAGATCAGTGAGCACAGGGAGAACTGGCAGGGGAGTCAGGCAAACATACTGTGTTTACTTTGTAAGTCTGCCAATGCTCTTCCCAGCTGCCTTTCCATCAAAGAGGAAGAAAAGGGGCGCCTGGGTGGCGCAGTCGGTTAAGCGTCCGACTTCAGCCAGGTCACGATCTCGCGGTCCGGGAGTTCTAGCCCCGCGTCAGGCTCTGGGCTGATGGCTCGGAGCCTGGAGCCTGTTTCCCATTCTGTGTCTCCCTCTCTCTCTGCTCCTCCCCCGTTCATGCTCTGTCTCTCTCTGTCCCAAAAATAAATAAACGTTAAAAAAAAAAAAAAATTAAAAAAAAAAAAACAAAGAGGAAGAAAAGATGAAAATGAATCTCCCGAAGAAAGAAAAGGGGGACTGGGCAGATTACAGCCTGGAAGGGAAGTTTTCTTATGGATGATTTACCACGCTTCAAAAAAAAAGCATTCTTCATCTCTCATCCATGTTCTCGATTTTTCCAGCCCTGCACATGGGGAAAATGCCTCAAAATGAAGCAAGAACAAGTCTGGTTAGTACTTTCTGTTCCCCCAACTTGGAAAGCTCTTCCTCAACCTTCTCCAACTTCCAAGGCACAAATTAAAACTCTTCCCAGGACCGGTCCCAAGCCGCCCTTTTCTGGGCCCCCCCAGTCTCCATTCATGCATCCAGTACAGCACTGCTCATCAGCTATTTTTACATAGGCCATTTCCTTCTGATTAGGAAAACAAAGTGAAAATGTTGAAGCTTAGGCCATAACTTGGGCAACGTTCACTGTGTGCCTGGCCTTTCTCTCAGCAACACAAAGATATCAGTGCATCAATCCCCTCAGTGACCCCGTTGTTAAGCAAACCCAGCGGCTCGGCAAACCCAGCATCACCCTACTTTCATAGCTACAACCAGGCCCCTCTGATCTTTCTGCCTCTGATAACTGACACAGCTCTGGCCGCAGTCAGTGCCCAGTAAAAGTGTGAGTTACAAGACAGTTTGATTTGGCTATTTTAGGTGTTGCCAAATCTAGGAATATGGGACTGGTCTAGATAATGTATGGGCGTTTTCTCCAGCTGTTTAATTGTGGGAACCTATAATTAACTTGCACACTCCACAGTCATATTATCTGTATAAACGTATCAATAGAGTCGTAATGTACCAAATTGTTGATCACTGACTGATAGCTCTGGGTGGGTACATAATACTATCACTGCCTTGGATCTTCGGAAGTTCTAGGAGGGTGTACAAAATTTGTTATGTGTGTGTGAGTCCCAAAAGGATTAGCAAATTAATACATTATGCCTGTGTCAACACTTCTATTTTTAAACGAAACTATTTACTTTCTTAACTAACTTTCGGCTTTACTAACAGCTGTTAGTACAGCAAGCTGGTGTTTAATGAAGCAGGAAAAATAATAAACCATGTTGATGTTATTTCCCAAATAAGTGCTTTTTAAAAACATCTCTTTGCTGGGAAGCCAAAATGGAGCTGGAGAAGATCCAGAGAAATATAATAATATGGTCAAGAAAATGGAATAATTTCTATGCAGCCAAAAAAAAAAAAAAAGTTCTCATTTTCCTGGAAAGATGAGGATGAAAGAAAATGTGATAAAAAGCTGTAAAATTGTGAAAGTCCCAACGGAGATAAACATGGGAAGTCGTTTCCAAATTCCAAAACAACAGAATCACTTTTTCTTTCTACCTTGGAGATCAACCTAAATGTAGGCACCTAAAAGGAACTATCACTGTTCATGAGTTGAGAAGAAGGATATCAAGTAGTACTAGTTTTTACACAGTGACAATCAGGAGCTGATAATTGGTTTAGAGGTGGATGGATTAAGTCATCGTAATAAATTATGAAGAGAAAATAATATGTGGGAGGAGGGAGGTATTTCTTAAGCTGATGAAGCAGATACTATGACTAGTAACTATGCCTTCTACCATAGTTCCTCAAACCAAATATGCTGAACGGACCGTGGATCAATGTGTCAATATTTGAATTTACATTTCTATAGGTCCCATTGTATTTGTCAGATGATTTGATTTTTGCTAGTATATTTTTGCTTGTACATACATAAAACTTATCCCCCTCTGACCAATTTCATTGCATTACTATTATGTAAAAACAATGGTCTTCTAATAAAAGGTCTTATTTTAGTGACGAATGATAGTCCTTCCTAACAGAACTACCAGCAGGAGCCTAGTTAATACGTAGGCCCTTTGGTTGGTCTTAGGAGCATTAGCCCGAGTTTTGTCTTTGGCCACAACACATCTCCATCCTTCTTTCTAGTGATTCCAAATCCCCGAACTGCCACGTGTTCCAGATGCAACAGCCATGTAAATAAATGATCCCTCTGCTCATAAACTCATCTTGGGCCGGGGACATGGGGTCCTGGCACCCAAGCCATGAAGGTGCTCACAGGGATATATTCTAATACATAAAAGGAGATAATGAAAAGGGCTAGGAGCCCTTCACTGGCTTCGGTTCAACATGCTGTTGCCATTCCTCTGGCTTCTTCCTGACAGAGCCTACTTGTAGCAGATAATCGCATTTCACCCTTTAGAACATGTGATTTATATTAATGTTGCAGCCTTGCCTCGCAGGGCGGCCGGCTTTCCCATGGTTGCTGGATGCGTGTGGTGTGTGTCCACAGAGCAGGGGCTGTGCCAGCATCGGCATGTCCAAATAAGATCTTGGAGATCTTTGCCATAAGTGGGAATTATTCTGGCAAAGGTCCCTTATACCTTGCTCTAAATGTTATCCCTCCAAGAGCAGAAACTGACTTTGCGGAAAGGCTTTCTTGTTTAAAAAAGAAAGTAGCAGCTTTAGAAAAGGCGTAACAGCTTTAGAGATGGAAAATGTATATTTTTACAGGCCCTTGTGAAATCAGCTTGCAGTAACTAATAACTATTTCACATACCCATTCGCCTCCTTCGGAGACCTTCCAGGATTCAAGATCTCAAACCAAACACAGTCTCATGTGTCCCCAAACTATTTGGTCTCAGGGTTGAAGAGAAATTCCTCTGAAGCCCCAGCGTTCCAGGATGCGGCACCCTACCCACGCCAAAGAAAAAAAGTACTTTAAAAAATGTGTTTCTCAATATTAGGGTACATTATGGATATGAAATCTTAGTCCAAATCCCCATGGCCATATAAAACATGTCGCATAATTGTGTTTGGGGGCGTGGAGGAGTGTTACAAAATAAATATTTCCCCATCAGAGAACGCTGGGAAATGTTCGCTAACACCTACGCCCAACCCCAGCAGGTTCCCCCGGAAGGGTTTGGCAAAGAACAGGCCCCTCCTTGATGAGGTGCTGGAGTTGGTTAAAGATTAAATATTCATTTATAAAAATTGTGCATCTGAAAAATCAAAACCAAGGCCTGTCTGTGGGCGTCCATGCCGCCTGCGTTCCTTGGCTTCTGGTCTGTGAAATGTCCCGGGTCAACCAAGGACCGTCATGTCTTATTGAAGTGCATCATCCCTTCTTTCTCTAAAGCAGTCTGTGGAACACATCAAGGTTTTTTTTTTTTTCTTTTTTGGAATTTTTTTCTTTATTTCCCCTATTGGAAAATTCTTTCTGAAACTGTTGATGGTTTGTTTCATAGGATTCCAAGAGATTCCTATTTGCAGGGGCCTTGGGAGCACAAATCCATAGGTGTGATAATTGCTGGTTCCTCTTGGAGGACTCTTGCCTCCACCACACCCTCTAGATAGTCCTTGCTGCCCAGTCATGCCCAGTTGCTCTGAGGAGCCTCATCTGCCCTGTCTCTGGTGGCCATATTGAAGCGGGATGGCCACGGAGATGGACAAGGGGCTTTCCCTCACTGCCCCTCTCCACTGAAAGGTTTAATGTCCTTATTTTCAACTACTCAGGAGCACTCCGTTCCAGATTCAGCAATTTCCCTTCCAGCTCCCGTGTCCTTGACAGAATCCCTTTCCCCTCTTTACACACACATTCACAGCCTCACTCCAATCACACAAAACTCTGTCTAGTTTCATGGCCTTAGTTTGTAAGTGGTGTGATGGTTGCAAATTAGTTATTAACAAGTCCTTCCAAGGCAAACTGCGTGCGTCTTAACCCCTTAAGAAGCCTGAAGTATTTCTCTTACCTCTAATGCTGGAATTTGAAGGCACCAGAGCAAATGGGCAAAATTTCAAGGCAGGTTGGCCTTTGAGGACCCTTCTGATCACAACGCCTGCTCTGGCTGCCACATTCAGATCGTGGGGATGGGGGTTTTGACACTATCTGGGACCCAAATTAGTCTACATATTTTAACACCATTTCAATCAGAAAGGAATTTATTCTGGAGAGGTTGGGAGATGAGAAACTTGACAAAATGATTCTAAAGTGTATTTAAAGGAATAAGTACATGAGAATAGCCAAGAAAGATTTTGAAAGGAAGAGGAAAGAGAGGGTATATGATTAGATATGAAACCATGAGTTCCATTTTTGCCTAGTGTGTAGAAAGCTGAAAATAGTGCCTCCCTCATCCTCACAACCACAGAAAGTCAGATAAACTATAAAACCATAAATGTCCTTAAACCCCAGAAAGCTAAGCTCATAGAGAATTAAAAAGCCTGAAATCTATGGAAAAACAGCGCCTCCAAACAGAGATGGGACATAAGTAAGCACTTTTCTCTGGTTGAGTATGTGAAAAGGGACACCAGGTACCATCAAAAAGAATTATTTTTCAGCTAAAAATTGTAATAAATTGTCAAAGGCCAAAAGTGAGCTAGCATGAAAGTATAGCACCTGCAATTTGCAAATACAAGCAGACGTCACACCCAACTTACAGGCTCTTCTTCATAGGCCTCCACCCACTGCTTCAGAAAGGATTGAAAGCAGGGCATGAGGCCAAATAAGCTCTCTGTGGTGCAGGCCTGGGGAAGGGAAGCAACAGCTAAGAGAAAGGCACAGAGTTACACCTAGACTCTTTTCCCCTTAAGCCACTGGGGAAAGGCAGTAAACTGTGTTGCACTGGGGCATAGATGAAGATCCATTGCAGCTGGGAGAAGGGTGAGAGACCAAAACAAAACCTCTACACCTGGAAAGAGGGCAGGAAACAGTCCTGGGCCCAAGATCCTATAAGAAATCTCTTATCAGTGGGAGAGAGAGAGGACATGCTCTCCTGCCCAAGACAAAAGGCCAGCCCAAGTTCAAATGCCACAGGAAGGAAGGGCAGAATTTCTGAGAAAGCCCCACTTCTGAGACCCACATGTATAGGGCTAGCCTGGGACTGCACCAGGACAAAACCCACCCACCCACACTCCCCAGCACCCAGTAACAAGTGTAACAGCCATCTACCCCATAGGCTGGGGGAAAGAGCATGGAGAAGGAACCTTTCCGAGGCAGAGATACAAAGTGAAGGCTGAAATGAGCGGAAGAAAGAACACGGAGGAAAAATCTTCCGATATCCCAGTCATGACCATAAACATAAGGTAATCCTAAGAGAATCTGAATCTGGTCATGTGCTGAATATAACCATAGCAAACCCAAAATAAAACAAAATCAAGAAAACACCAAACCCAGCTCAAATCCTGCTATATTCACTCAATCTAACAGAATAAGGTAAATGTCCATTTCCAGGCACAAATAGTATTTACCTCAGCTGGTCCACATGCAGCATTGGCATCAATCACAAATTAGGAGAAACATAAAAAAGCAAGAAAAAAAAACAAAAAACAAAACCCAACCTACTGTCAAGGGACAAAGTAATCAACACAACCAGACTCAGAGATGATCCAGATAGAACTAGCAAATAGGGAATTTTAAAACAACTAATATATTAGAGGCTTAGTGGAAATGATGAATGTGTATGAACAGATCAAAAATTTTATCAGAGAGATGAAAACCATAAGAATCAAGTAGAAATGTCAGAAATAAAATACATAGTAAAGATGAAGACCGCCTTTGATGGGCTCAAAAATAAATTTGACACAGTTGAGGATAGAAACAGTAAACTTGAAGGTAGGTCAATAGAAATAACCAAACTGCAACAAAGAGAAAAAAACAAAAGCCCAGATAATCCAAGAACTCTGGAACAGTATCAAACACTCTAACTGGAATTCTCAAAAGAGGAAAAAAAGAAAACGAGACAGAGAAATATTTGAAAAGATAGTTGTCAAAATTTCCAAAATAATGAAGACATCATGCTGAGAACCCCAGGCAGGATAAATACAAATGAATAAAAAAAAGCCAACACACCAAGATACGTTATAGTCAAACTGCTGGAATTGGATTATACTTACAAACATCTGAAATATTCAACAATAAAGAAACAACCTAAAGAAAGATCCAGACGGGTTCATTGGAAAATTCTATCAAACATTTAGAAAAGAAATTAGCACCAGTTATAGGCAATAGATTCTAAAAAATAGAAGAGAGGGTAACAAATCTCACTTTATGAGGCCAGCATTACCCTGACACCAAAACCAGACAGTTTAAAAAACTATTAATATCCCACATGAACATTGATGCAGAAATCCTTTTAAAAATATTAGAAATATATAAAAAGACTACAGGGAATAAACACTAAGTAAATTATAAATGGATAAAATTGCTTATGCCGATGTTAAAAAATTGGAAATTTCAGGCGAAAAATAATAAAAATCATAAATAAATGGAGTTTATTGTGGGAAAGCAAAATGGATTAAATATTAAAAATTATGTCTTTGGGACATCTGGGTGGCCTAGTCAGTTAAGTGTCCAACTCAGGTTGGATTTCAGCTCAGGTCATGACCTCACAGTTCGGTTTGTGAGACTGAGCCCCATGTTGGGCTCTGCGCTGAACAGACCCTGCTTGGGATCCTCTCCCTCTCTCTCTGCCCCTCCCCTGCTCATGCATACACGTGCACTGACTCTTTCTCTCCCACCTCCTCTTAAAATAAATAAACTTTAAAAAACTACGTCTTCTACCATATTAACAGCATTTTTAAACACACAGAATACATTGCTACTATGTTCACTTTTGTCATGTCTTTTTAGAACAATTGAAAAAATTTTAATGTATTTCATTTTACCTTCAATTATTCAGTTCTCAGTGCTCTTCATATCTTTGTTTAGATACATGTTCTGCTTGAAGAACAACATTTCTGGTAGAATGCATCTGTGGCCGATAAAGATTTAGTTTTCGTTTCCTGAACTCTTGCCGCTGGGTTAGGGTGGAAGGGTTTTGTTTTTGTTTTTCTGTTTCCTTCCCTCAGTTTTATCGGTGCTGTAAGGAAAAGGTTTTGTCCTTTCTCCTTCAGATTGAGGCTTTTGTTCCAGAAGGGGCAAGGAGGGGAAGGGATCATTTCATGGCTCTCTGTAGTGGCCTTTCCGCCCCCCCCCCACCCCCCTTCCCCAGATCTGCCCCACAGAGAGATTCTGAGAACTTTGGTCAGTCTTTTCTATGAGAAAAGTCTGCAAAAAGTGCAGACCCGTATATATATGTGGTCCCCAGGGGCTCCACATTCCCTCACCAGCCCACACTCATTCTCCACTAATTCTTTACCTATTCCAGGTGACTTTTGTTGGTCAGATCTGCACCCAGGAAAGCAAGGGCTCATGGCCTGTGCTTCACAGGCCCCAATGATCCTTAGATTTGAGGCTAATTGCTTACCCTGTAACCTCAGCTCTCAGATGGGTCCAAAAAAAAAAGGAGTAGGGGCGCCTGGGTGGCGCAGTCGGTTAAGCGTCCGACTTCAGCCAGGTCACGATCTCGCGGTCCGTGAGTTCGAGCCCCGCGTCAGGCTCTGGGCTGATGGCTCGGAGCCTGGAGCCTGCTTCCGATTCTGTGTCTCCCTCTCTCTCTGCTCCTCCCCTGTTCATGCTATGCCTCTCTCTGTCCCAAAAATAAATAAAAAACGTTGAAAAAAAAAATTTAAAAAAAAAAAAAAAGGAGTAAACCTGTAGTTTGTCTGGAGTTTTTTTGTTTGTTTCTTTAATCAGAGTGGAGGTGACATTTCTCCTAGATGTCTACATCTTGAGCTTTTTATTCTCTTCTCACCTGCTAGCCCACAAGGCCATTACATTCCTCAATATGCTTTCCATACTCACAAGAATGCCTCAGTGACAGTCACAGCTGATGAGGACTGAACGGAGATAACAAGACACTAACTCAAAGATGCTCCCATCAGCCTGGAGAGAGCCTCCTTCCAGCAGACAGCCCTACTCTGTGGTGAGCTAGAAGCTGGGGTCTTTAGCCCCACACCAGAAAGGGTCAGTAGACAGTCCAGCTTGGAGAGAGGGAAACGAGGATACAAGCAGCCTCCTGGGTCCCTTTGCTTTCCAGACTCTGTCTCAGCCTCCAGTGCCTATTGGTCCCCTCGTGGGTGCGATCTGGGAGGCTGGGACCGGCCCCCATTCTAGCAGCATCCCCACGCGTAATGCCAGGAGCAACCTCTTTGCAGCTGAGGGCTGGGAGCGGCAGAGAGTGTTTCAGCTTCTGCAGGTGAAGATAATGGTTGAGAAGCCGCACTTATTGGAAATGGAAAATGAGATCCAAAAGACACAATCTGTTCCTACTCTATACTGTGTACCTTTATAGGTGTCTGAGCTGCTCTGGTCTCCAGTGGGTTCATTCAACTTCAGTCTCTAACAAAAATGAGGGACAGGGCAAAGAGAAGCACACACTCACCTGCTGTCTGTATGGGGCCTGTATCCGTGCTGGAAAGGGACAGCTGATTTCTTTCTTTTTAATGAAGAGCTAATAGGGGCGGCTGAGCAAATAGAGCCTCTCCCTCTTCCCTCAGGGTAGTCCATAGTGAAAGTCACTCTCTTGCCTCCAAAGATACCTTAGTTATGTGCATATTAATGAAGTTGCTCACAGAATGCAATACAAAAGGACTTGGTTTCTTTGTAGGGTTTGAGACTCTCAGTTAATTCATATTTGCATCTAACATTCACCTCAAAATACCCCTACAGAGTTAGATTTCATTATCTATGCTTTACAGGGAGGAAAATCAAAGCTCATAGGGAGTGACTAAAACACAGTCACTCAGCTCTTTAGGAGAAGAAATCTCTTGGAGTAGCACTGGAGGACCCAGTGTGCTCACACACGGAGGGAGTCACAGACACCTTTACGTGGGATCTGCTTTCAACAACCTACGTTCTCGCCTTTGTCACTAAGCCCTCCTGTTGGAGTCTAAGCTTGTCTGTCAGTCAGGAAACAAGAAACAGATGATGTGCTCAAAAGGAAAGTGCAGTGAAGAAACCATACAGTGTAATAAGCAAGGTTTAAGGAAATCACCAAGGGACAGTGAAGTGCCCTCACAGCCAGTGTATTAGTCTGCTAGGGCCGCCATAACAAAATACCACAGACTGGGTGGCTTCCATAATAGAAATGTATTTGCTTATAGTTCTGTAGGCTACAAGTCCAAGATAAAGGTGTCAGCAGGTTTGATTTCTTCTGAAGCCTCTCTCCTTGGCTTGCAGATGGGTGCCTTCTTACTGTGGTCTTTCCTCTGTACATGTGCATTCCTAGTGTCTCTTTGTCCAAATTCCTTATGCTTATAAGGATGCCAGTGAGATTGGATTAGGGCCCACCTAAAGGCCCCATTTTAACCTAATCACCTTTTCAAAGGCCCTATCTCCAAATCCAGTTATATTCTGAAGTACTGGGGTTAGGGCTTCAATATACAAATTTTGGAGAGGACACAATTTAGCCCCTAACAGCTAGTAACAATGAGGGAGGGGTAGTTATTACTACCCTATGACTGGAGGGTCAAAGAGGAAGACCCTGGAAAGGATGGCTACATGGAGATGGCCACCTGACAGGAGTTGTGCCTTTGATAGACAGGTGTAGCCAACACGGCCTGGCAAGGACAGGATGGACAGAATAATTACCCTGACATCACTGTCCACCCCTCTCTGACCTCCCATGGGTAACTTTCTTTGGCTGAACCCAACAGGAAGCCAGAGGCAAGGGAACCCATTGACATAGCCCACAGGTGTCTACCTCCTTGGCCTTGAGCAGGATGGGAAAGGGTGGAGGGGCAAGTATGAGATAGTATGGCTTGCAAACTGAACACTAAACTCTGCTCTGAAGCAATGGCGATTTACTGCCTGGTTTTTCAGTTATTCCTAGGTATGTTCAAAGGTGAGAGACTCTGAGAAGACAACCAAATCTTTAGGGTCATTCTGAGGAGACATTTCCCAAGAAAAGTCTCTAGAGACGTCTTTCCTAGGGTTGGGGTCAAGAGTGTCATCTGCATTACTGAAGTGGGCAGCAAAGAAGGGGCAGGTATGACCTGGGTTTCCACCCTCTCCTCAGAGCCCTCTCAGTCACTGAGTGCAGATGTGTTCATGGGTGCTTGTGATCATACCTCTAGGCCTTTATCCATGCTGCTCCCTCTGCCTGGAGCACCCCTCACGCTCCTTTTCACTGACTGACTCTTACTTACTCTTCAAGAGGGCCATGCACTCCCAAAACCCTTTCTTGGACTGTGAGGCCCAGGTTAGGTGCCCCTAAGTGCATTGCCATCATGTTATCCCCATTGTAATACTTGTTTGCTTGACTGAAACAGAGACTCAGAATGAAAAAGCCCCCTGGGTGGGGGGTAACCCATGGCAGTAGGCCTTGGCCCAGAATCAAAATCAAAGCAGTCAGCGGGACTGAAGGTCATACTCTGAACTTCCTGTAAGGTAAGGAGACTCTTATTGGAGATATAATAGGCAGACCCGTTTTATTGTTTTAGCCAGGGGACAGTAGCAAGTGATAGGGATGATTACCTAAAGATCTCAACCTTTAATGTTTTATGTAGGACACAGCATAGATGAAAGTAAAGGAAGTTATCCATCCATCCATCCATCCATCCATCTCACCATACCCTGGGGTGCCGCTGTGCTAGGAGGTCAGGGGGTTCAGGAAAGCCTAAGTGATGGTCCTTGCCATGCAATGACTTACAGCCAGGAAACAGAGATGACACGTGCATGTGAGGCATTGGACAACACTACCATGGGCTCCTCTGCAGCATTTCCCTGAGGCACTCACTGTCTCCCCCATGTCATGCTAAACGCTACAGGCGACGTAGCATTGCTTCATAGTTATGTAGCCTACTTCAGTGGTTCAGAACTGGGCTTTGGAATCGGTCTTCCATCCTGACTCTTATCAGCTCTAAAATTGGACACATTATTTCATCTCTGTGAAGCTATGTCATCATCTGTACAGTGGAAACAACAGTGCCTTTGGCATCGGGCCGTTATGAGTAAAATGAACTAGCAGCACAAATTCAATCCTCAGTAATTGTTAGTTGTCTTAATTTATGCACAAAAGTACTTAGGGATTCAGGAGAGAAATCACCATGGGCTGGGTGGTCAGGAAAGGCTTTGCAGAATATGAGAAACTTGAATCGGGCCTGGGAAGGGGGCTTTGGAATTTCGGTGGATGGCGGACAAAAGGATGGGTCAAGCAATGACCCAAACCACTGGCCAAATGAGAGTAATCCTATGGCCTCTGGGCTTAGACCCTTGTCCAACTTATTTTGGTTTTTCTTCTTCTTCAGTCAAGCCTCCCACCTCAGGCAACCACCCCCCTCACAGCCCCTGTTTCCAGGTCTGCCTAATTCCCCTTCTGCTCAAAACCTCCATGATTTGCTACATGCCATGTGGCCCTCTAATTCCATCCCAAGGCTCCAGAGGTGCAGATCTGCAAACCAGCGTGATTAGCCACCACTGCTGGCTTCCCATTCAGCATATAAATCTACTGCCTGGGATTACCTCATGCCAGAAAACCGAAATCCAAGTCAGATGGTTAAAACATTAATAGCAGTGAGTGTTGTAAAGACTCAACAATGCAAACCTTCCCAAAATGAACCATCCTGACCTCCCTTGCGCTGACAATGCGTGTGTGACATCATGTGTAAATGAGCCTTAAATTTGAACCAGGTGCCGAGAGCTGTCTGGCGTCTCCTGGCTGCTGTATTAACCACTAACATGCACGGGGGGATTCTGAGGCAGTAAAATGAAGCGAAACCGATGGCAGGGACCAGCGCTGGGGTGCAGCAGCTGTGGCAGTGAATATTCAAATCACACCCACCCCGTTGGGCCTGGGGCCCCCAGGCCCTGTAAAGCTTATTTCCGGAGGGCTGGGGAGCCTGGGGAATTTGGCTGGCTTCACTCAGTGACAAAGCCTCCCCCATGCAAATCATTCCATTCTGACTTGATTCCCAGACTTGATTCTGAACTCTGTTTTGATTTGCATCCATGAGGAAGGACTCTGAAGCTGTCTGAAGCAGCAGTTGGAGACCGTCAAAACTGATGCGTGTGGGGCAGGTCGCCTAAGACACATCTTTTGAGGGCACAAGTTCCAAGGAAGAGAGCCCGCCACAAATCCTCAGGTGCTGTGATTTCTACTGCACCGGCGCTTAGGGATACAAGTGTGCCTTTGTCCATCTGGTATCACAGATTCCCACAGCCGGGCCTCTGCTCACAGCAGGTTACAGGACAAACAGCCTCTAGAGATTACTAGAAAAATTTGGAGGGATGGAGCTAGGTGTGTATGTGACCTACCATCGACTGTCATAGGTCTGAGAAGGGTAGAAGTGAGTTAGGAAGAAATTAAGCCGAGGTAAAATTAAGAGGATTTTTATTTTATTTTTTTAATGTTTATTTTTGACAGAGAGTGAGAGTGGGAGCTGGGGAGGAGCAGAGAGAGGGAGACAGAGGGTCTGAAGCAGGCTCTGTGCTGAGAGTGGAGAGCCCAATGTGGGGCTCAGACTCACGAACTTGATCCCACTTGATTATGACCTGAGCTGAAGTTGGACGCTTAACAGACTGAGCCATCCAGGTGCACCTTGTTTTTATTATTTTTTTTAATGTTTTTATTTATTTTTGAGACAGAGAGAGACAGAGCATGAATAGAGGAGGGGCAGAGAGAGGGGGAGACACAGTATCCAAAGCAGGCTCTGAGCTGTCAGCACAGGGCCTGATGCGGGGCTCGAACCCACGAACCACGAGATCATGACCTGAGCCGAAGTTGGACGCTCAACCGACTGAGCCACCCAGGTGCCCCTATTATTATTTTTTTAATGCTTCCTGTTTGTGGTGCCCATTTCCAGGTTATTAACAGTATGCTTTACATACCCATCATCACTAGAAACTAGAGGTCCATAGAAACTGGAAACATTGAAGATAGAAAGAAGGCTTATGAAGTAATTCTGTCTTGGTGGGTACTCTTCTAGATCTATACATGCTGGTGAAAAGAAGCTGGTGCCCAAGGGAGGTGAAAACCCACACTCCACAGATCCTATAGGTCTTCAGCTCTGAAGAATTCCTGTGCTGTTCAGGGCAAAGTCAATGTTCACCAAGTGCACTGCACTGTTCTGTGAAGTTGGGTGTGGTGGGGTGGGGATGAGAGGCAGGTTCCAGACAGAGGATATAAAGGGGCTGTTAGACATAGTATCTTTCCTAAAGGCTATTACAGAGTGGTTAGATGTAAATATACATGAATTTGCATATTTCATTTAATTTAAAGAAACTAAATGTAGCGTCAAGACGTTAAGAATGGATTTCCTGAATAATGGAGCAAATAGTTTCATGAAGTCAATCTTAGAAGTCCTTCCAGAAGAGGAAAGTATTGAGTTAGGTTTTGAGGAAGAGGAGAAACTTTGGAGTTTTGGAAAACTCTGGAAAGAGAACAGCATGAATGGCTTGTGCAAAAGTATGGAGGCAGGAACTCATGGGGAGCTCCATAAGATGCCAGGGGTCTTAATAGAATCTGAGGCATGAGGTATTTCCCACAACTCCAGAAAAAGTTCCTCATGCCCCCTAGAGCTGAAACTTTGGAATAAATTAAGTGTGAATATTGAGATGACCAGCTCTTGAAGGTTGAAAGTGCTTCCTTTCATATAGCTTTTGGAAGATGATGATGGTGATGGTCAATGCAGAGAGGCAATTAATATCTATCACCATTTTTGAGCATGCCTTGTTCAAAGGCCTTCAACCAAGACCTTAACTTCTGTTTGATTGAAAGTTCTAAACTCAGCCTGGCATCCAGAATTCTCTACAACCAGGATCCTACCCTTCAGCTTTATTTCTCAAACTGTTCATTACATCTTTACTCCTGGAAAAATTTTTGTCATTTCAAAATATACCTTTCACTTTCTTGCACATTTATTATTTTTCTTTCCAAGTGGAAATGCCTTCCTCCCATTTTCATCCCTCCTTTGGTTTTCCTGCAATTTTACTCCGCTGTTAACTTCCTCCACAAAATCCTTCCCATTCATCCAGAAGGCAATGAGCCTTCATCCCTATGAATTTGTCTAGCAGAGGTTTTAATGTTCCTGTTACTCACTGAGCTATGTCATTCTTCTAATTGGTGCCCACTGTAGTCTCGTGTGCACATGGCATGCACTATGGCCAAACCCTGTCCTTCAGGAATTGTAATCCTAGTTATTGCATACAGTTTGCCACTATTGGATTGTAAGTTCCAGGAGTGATTCACCAACTAAAGAACAATTACTATGGATAGAGAAAAATGCCATGTACCTATGTGACAGACAAGATCATCCAGTCACAAATGAGGTTGGAGATGGAGTTTAAAAACTTTCTTGTCAGAATAAAGTTCTAAGTTGCTAGAGTATGGCTCTCTGACTTACTGAAAGCAAATTTCTCTTTGTTTTACTATAGAAGTGACAACATTGTGAAAAGTTTAAGTAACTGAGTCTGGGAATGATTAGACATTTGGGGAAGGGGATTTGATTGAAAAGAAAAAAACCTGGGAAAACCATTTTTACATTGACATTAAAATGCATGAATGCAACTCTATTTATTTAGTCTGGTTTAGCTAATAAGTTGAGAACTATTCTGGATGAGTGAAAGCAAAGAATTTATTTGAATGCAAACGAATGACAAGTCTTTAGACAGAGACATGGGGAGTATCCAAGTATTTTGCTTCCCTGTGAAATGCAAATATTATCATGGTATAATCATTACTGATTAACTCTCGATATAACATATAAACCTATGAAGTTTTATAGGAGAAATGTTATTTTTCCTAAATGCTGAAATGTTGGCAAAATTGTGTGAATTTGTAAACCAGGAATTGATTACTCAGATGTTTTTCCCTTCCAGAGTTTAGGATCAGCAATTAATGGGAAGAAAGCCAACTTAAAAAAAATTTTTAAAAAGGAATATATGGCAAGTTTTTAACAAATATAGACCTATTGAATTTAAAGAACTGTATTTCTGGGGTGCCTGGGTGGCTCAGTCAGTTAAGCATCCAACTCTTGATTTCAGCTCAGGTCATGATCTGATGGGTTGGTTTGGTTTGTGGGTTTGAGCCCCACATCAGGCTCCAAGCTGAGTACAGCGCCAGCTTGGGATTCTCTCTCTCTGCCCCTCCCCTGCTAGCACACTGTCTCTCTCTCAAAATAAACTTAAAAAAAAAAAAGGAACTGTATCTTTACTATATTTATATAGTAATATTATGATCTTCCTTACTTTTTTTATATTAAAGGACAGTGGCAAGTTTTTTTCTTAATGCCCTTGATCAATTTGCAAAATAAAAAGTTGGCAATGTCATGACTTTCCCCAAAATTTATTTTGAAGGTCTAAGGATCCAAAAGAAATCCGAAGTCTGGAAAACACTAAATCATAATGTTGATGGTCTGAGCTTATTTGGATTTTTAAAAATTATTTCTGTAGAGAGTCAGAATGCAGAATTGGATTTCTAACACTGTTTTTCAAGGGATCCATGTTTTCTCAAAGTCTGGCTGACAAATATTGGAAAACATTATTGCTCTACCAAAAGTCCATATACCTATGCAGGGAATTTCCTCTGAAATACTTTTAACAAAAAGGAATAATGCTGTGGCAATAGACCATGACTCAGAGGACAAAGAGTGAACCCAAATGCTGTCTGGCTGGTGTGACAGAACAGACTTAGACTTAGGTACAAAATTTCAATGAATAAAGCAGACTTCTATACAGTTGGTGTTTACTATGTATCTACTATGAGAATGTTTTTATACAAAAACAAAACAAAACAAAATAAAAAACAAAACTCTAACAGCTTGATGTACTTAAGTTTACATTTGAGATGTGTGATCTTGGGCCAGTGCTTTAACTTCATAACTTTTTTTTTTTTTTTACTTTTCTTTAAAGATTATTTTGAGAGAGAGAGAGAGAGACCGCGCGTGTGCGCGCGACAGCAAGCACAGGGGAGGGAGAGAGAGAGAGAGAGAAAGAGAATCCCAAGCAGGTTCTGCACTGTCAGTGCAGATCCTGACACAGAGCTCGAACTCACAAACTGTGAAATCGTGACCAGAGTCGAAATCAAGAATCAGATGCTTAACTGACTGAGCCACCCAGGCACTCCTGAACTTTAATTTCTAATGTAGTTAATGGGGGAATATAACTGTTATCTACTACAGAGGACACAAGATAATGTGCTCAGCCTGATGCCTGGTCCATACATACAAGGGCTTGCTCATGATTGTTACATTATTTTATGACTCTGATAACCTCCCATTCATTTAAAATATCAAAGTCTCTCAGATATAAACAGAGAACTGAGTAAGAGAACCAGGGAACTACAAAAATGGTCTTCATTCTTTCCTCATGGAGGTGCCCTGCCCTAGAGGCCCCACTCCCTTTGATTCCTACTTTTACCATCTAACTAGAAGTGGGGTCAAAGGGTTCTGATCCCAAACACAAAGCACCTTAGCTTGCTAGAAGTTCTGGGAGTCCAGTCTCTGAACTACCAACCTTGGTTCTAGAGAACCTAAGGAGATGCCTTTAAAGGGAAAAGCACAGAGCTGTCCCCGGCCCTCAAGATCTACTTTTTTCAAGGTCTGATCTTTTGTCTTTAAAAAAGAGCTATTGGGGCGCCTGGGTGGCGCAGTCGGTTAAGCGGCCGACTTCAGCCAGGTCACCATCTCGCGGTCCGTGAGTTCAAGCCCCACATCAGGCTCTGGGCTGATGGCTCGGAGCCTGGAGCCTGTTTCCAATCCTGTGTCTCCCTCTCTCTCTGCCCCTGCCCCGTTCATGCTCTGTCTCTCTCTGTCCCAAAAATAAATTAAAAACGTTTAAAAAAAATAAAATAAAATAAAATAAAATAAAATAAAATAAAATAAAATAAAATAAAATAAAATAAAATAAAATAAAATTAAATTAAATTAAATTTAAAAAAAAGAGCTATTTCCAGGGTGCCTGGGTGGCTCAGTCGATTGGTTAAGTCAACTTTGGCTCAGGTCATGATCTCACGGTTCATGAGATTGAGCCCTGTGTCCGGCTCTCCACTGACAGCCTGCTTGGGATTTTGTCTCTCTCTCTATGCCTCTCCTCCACTCGTGCTCTCTCTCTCAAAATAAACAAACATTTAAAAAAATAACAGAAGAGAGGCATTTCTCTACAGGCCCAATTGCAGACTAGTCAAGACAGACCTTGGATCAATAAGAGGACATTAGAGTGCTACTGAGGGGGCAACCTAACTTGTCTCACTGTAAGGGCCAAGCAAGGTTGGGTCCATCACATCTTCATGGGGGGACGGTCTCACAACCATCTCTGAGAGGAAGCAGGGGCTTACGTTTTTTCTGGTCATCTCTGGTTTTGAAGTCTACTTTTCTGAGCTTTCTGGCTCGCCTGGCTAGCACATACGCTATTCCTGTTCTGCCCCATGTGGCTCCAGGGAAAGGTTTACACACATGCTCACACAAGGCATTTCTGTGTATAGCTTTTATTGGTTTCAGGAGACAGAGGCAGGCAAGTTAAAACCGAATATTAGACGTTTCTGTTCTTAAAACACCCTTCAGCCACTTTTACTCACAGGCTCCAGACTCCCACCACTGGCTTAGCACCGGCTGCCTCTTTCCTTCTGCTTCTCAACTCCCAAATCCACGTTCTCTTTTACAAAGAGTACTTTAAATATTTCTTCAACTTCCTCTTCTCCTGCCAACCCATTCTCATAAGGTCTCACCTTCTTAAAAAAAAAAAAAAAAAAAAACAGAGGTAAAATTCACATCATATAAAATGAACCATTTTAAATTATACAATTCACAGGCATTTAGTGAACTGTTGTGAAACCATATAGGGTCTCACCTTTCATCCCCAATGACTTATCAAGATAGTTTCCCACACAAAGACATGAAAGATTCTTCCCTAAGAGAAATTTTTTTCTTAAGATTGCATTTTTTTTAAGTAATCTCCACACCCAACGTGGGGCTTGAACCTACAACTCTGAGATTAATAGTTGCATGCTCTACCGACTGAGCCAGCCAGGCGCCCCCTAAGAAATTTAGGGTGCCAGTCACTTCCCCTCCCTTAAACCTTGTTCTTACAGGGATAGAAGTCTTTTGGCATTTGAGGAAAAGATGCCATCAAGCAGCTACTTATCCTTTGGGAGAAGGAACTATAACTTGGGGGGGGGGGGGGCGAGAGAAAGGTTGTGAAACATTTAAAATAGATTTTTTCACAGAAGGTGGTATTTTTAAAACTAATTTTCAGCTTTATTTACCACTCAATGGAATATCAGCAACTCACTTGCAAATCATTCAGCAAATACTTTTTTATATGTATTTTTATACATTATATAACACTTATTCATATTTGTTTTGCTACATATATATAAATACATATGTGGGTAGCAAAACAAATATGAACCACATGTTAAATTTCAGTGGTGGGTATATGGGCATATTATTCCAATTTAGATGTATGCTTGAAATTTTAGATAATAAAAAGTTGGGGAAAACTCATGGAATAGAGCTTTTTATTTAGATAATTTATACTAAATGGTATAAAAATGTATTATCTATGATGTTTTAGGATATGAAGGGTACTGGACACATGTTTGGCATCAGCTGCGGTCCTTATACTCAATTATTCAAACTAAACAAACCTCACAATAGATCCACGACTGGTTGACCTAAACAATGATAACAAAATCCTGGAAGAGCAGTAGTAGTGGATGGCATCTCTTCTCAGAACATCACACACACAGGTCACCTCCTCTCCTGGGAATAGCACCCACGTAAAGGACACAACTTTCTCATGGCATTCATTAAAGCCATAAGGAAACTCCCTAAACACACAATGAAGTAAGATTTAACAAATATTTACTGAGCGCCAGTTAAGTGAACTTCTGGTATTAGGAGTGTGTACATGCCAATATAGTATGTGCAGGACATGGTTTCTCTTTGGGGGTTAATTACAACCGAGTTGGGGAAAGAAGGTGCTTAAAAGCAGTGAAAAGCAAATAACACCACAAAATTTAAAGAGCAATTATTACATTGTTGGTGAAAGCGTAACTTGGTAAAACCTTTAATGGGGAGCAATTTAGTAATACCTACCAAAATTTGAAATGTGCATACCCTTTGCAGCTTTCCTCTCCCATGGCCTGTTTTCAACACAGTGCTCAGTGTTCCTTTTAAAACTTAAGTTTCCTGGGGCACCTGGGTGGCGCAGTCGGTTAAGCGTCCGACTTCAGCCAGGTCACGATCTCGCGGTCTGGGAGTTCGAGCCCCGCGACGGGCTCTGGGCTGATGGCTCAGATCCTGGAGCCTGCTTCCGATTCTGTGTCTCCCTCTCTCTCTGCCCCTCCCCCGTTCATGCTCTGTCGCTCTCTGTCTCAAAAATAAAAAAATAAAAAATAAACGTTAAAAAAATTAAAAAAAAAATTACAACTGCCCTTTGATCCAGCAATTGCACTTCTTCGTATTTATCCAAAATAACTGAATGAGATATTTGTACTAGCATGTCTATTACGGCATTATCCACAATAGCCAAGAGAGAGAAACAATTGAAGTGTCCACAGATGGATGAATGGATAAAGAACTTGTGGTATATACAATTGTGGTAATACAATGCAGTATTATGCAGCCCTAATAAAGAAGGAAATCCTGCCATAGGCTACGACATGCATGAAACTTAAAGACACTATGCTAAGTGAAACAGCCAGTCACAAAGGACAAATACTGCATGATTCCACTAACGCAAACTGATACAAGCAGAAAGTAAAATGATGGTAGCCAGGGATGGGGGGAGGGGAAAATGAGGAGTTTTGTTCAATGGGCATAGAGTTTTAGTCATGCAAGATGAAAAAGTTCTAGAGTTCTACTGTATGTATAACAATATACATATAATTAACAATAGTATTGTATACTTAAAGGTTTATTAGAGGGCAGATTACCTGTTCCGTGTTGTTTTTTTTTTTTTTTTACAATTGAAATGATGTGTTTATACATATCTTTAAATATCTCTAAGTAAAAAGAAGTCAAGATGTAGAGGATTGTGCATAGTATGCCAACATTTGTGTGTGTCTATGTTTGTTCTATATACATAGTTAACTAGGCTTAACATATATTTGCAAAGATACAGAAAGTCGTAAGAGTGGTTGCTTCCAATGAGGAAAACTGGATGCTTGGGACAGACATTGCAGGGAGGCAATTTTTTTAATTTTGAATTTGTACCAATTAAATTTTAATATTACCAATCAAAAAATAGAACATACAGAGAAAGACAGATACCATATGTTTTCACTCTTATGTGGATCCTGAGAAACTTAACAGAAACCCATGGAGGAGGGGAAGGAAAAAAAAAAAGAGGTTAGAGTGGGAGAGAGCCAAAGCATAAGAGACTGTTAAAAACTGAGAACAAACTGAGGGTTGATGGGGGGTGGGAGGGAGGGGAGGGTGGGTGATGGGTATTGAGGAGGGCACCTTTTGGGATGAGCACTGGGTGTTGTATGGAAACCAATTTGACAATAAATTTCATATATTGAAAAAAAATAGAACATAAAGCAATTTATAAAAAAGTAGGAAATATATTATATGGTACTAATGACACATACCAGAATAATTATCTAGATAACAAGAGATAAGTTGGAGTAGAGAATGCAGTATTTACAAGGCGGAACGTGAGCTGGGCCTTGAGAAATGGGAAGTGTTTGGATAGGTAGAGGAGAGCAGTAAGGACAGTCCAGGTGTGTACGTAGAGGCTGGAGTGGGGAGAGGACATGGGAAGTAAAAATGGAGAAGCAGGGTAATGAAAGGTAAATCAAGCGCCAGTGAGACAGTTTCAGCGTACTGCAGAATGCAGCTACAAGAGAAAAGGATGAAATAGTTTAGTAGATGATGCACGGAAATGTGGAATTAATGTGGTGGGCAGCAGGGAGCCACTGTAGGCTCTTGAGCAGGGAAGTCATATTATGAAAGCAGGATTCCAAGATCAGCAGACAAAACAGACAAAATAAACCAAAAGATAGACAACTGTCAGAAGGCTAATGCAGAGATCCAGGGGTTGCCCACTACAATCATCTGGGAAGCTTTAAAAATATATATTTGTGCCTAGGTCTCCACTGCCAGAGATTCTGATTTAATTGGTTTGGGGTGGAGCCTGATCATTGCCATTTTGAAAGCTCCCCAAGTGATTTTAAAGAGCAGCATGGGTTGAACATAACTGTCACAATCCAGGCACAAAGAGATGAAGGCTAAGACTCAGGAGCTGGCAGGAGGCTGGAGACAGGATAAAAGCACACTTAGGAGACAGGTCCAAGGAAGAACTGATGTGCTGACAGATCGGGGGTAAAGAGTGAAAAGATATACACAGTCTGTTAGATTTATGCATTCATTCAACAGATATTTATTAAGTCCCTCCCAAGTACCAGGTACCATACTGAGCTCGAAGGATTTAGTGATGAGCAAAACAGACCAGTCCCACTTCTTCAGAAACTTGTGGTCTAGTGGACACAGACAACAAACAAGACTTCCAGGGATGGCCTGTACAACTGGGCCTGAAGCTATCAAGCATGACCGCTATCAGGCTGCTTGTGTACATCAAGTGGTCGGCAGGAGACGTCTCTGAGCTGGTGATACTTGAGCTGAGGCTTGAGTGATGAGGAGCTGAGTCTTCAAAGAGAGATGTTCTCTCTAGGAAAAGCAGTAAGCACACAGGGACAAGTTCAAGGCACAGAAAGTCTGTACAACGGAGAAGAGTCAAAGACTGATGGGAGATGAGGTCAGAGAAATACGTAGGTACAAACCAAATAGAGCCATGTGGGCCATGGCACAGATTTCATTCTCAATGACATAGGAGGCCCTTGGAGGAAATTAAGCAGAGTAGTGACGTGATCTGATTTACATTTTTGAACAACCACTTTTGCAGTGTGAAAACAGACTGCAGGTTGCAGGAATGAAAGCAAGAAAACTGATTGGAAGGATAGATTAGAGCATGAGGTGCGCTGACAGGGGAAAACTGTGGAGGAGAATAGATTTGAATATGTCGACTTTAGGTAACTGGGCAGCATCTAAGCAGAAACATCCCAGGACAACTGGACACATGGGAAATAGGTGAGAATTTAGGTTGTACCTACTGACTTGGAGACACTTTCAGGACTGAAGAAATGCATGTTAGATGACACTACAGGACTATGGCAACTTTTTCCAAGAAGGGGACTAGTAACAACTTGGAAGAAAAGCCTCTAGTGGTGGGCTGCAGGGCTCTGTAGTTAGTTTTGTCTTTCAGAACATCTTTATCTGTGAATGGGATAAAGAAATGGCAGGATAACACAGGATGTCAAAAAACAGGGAACAATGATACACTGGAATCAAAACTTAAAAAAAATCTCAATGGCTGGAAGAATGTACTAAAGTTAACAAGGCAAAATTTAGATAGATAAAAAATAGATAACAAGTGTGTGTGTGTATAACATATATTCCTTCATATTAAAAAAAAATAAAATTAATAGTAAAAGACCTAGAAATCTGGCAGTTCACCTAAAAGAGACCTGGGGCTTTTACTGATGATGTACTTTACAAGCCTAAAGTGTAAAGTCATTGTGAAAAAGCTGAGGTAAAATCAGAGGAATTGACATTATTACAAAACTAGAACTTATTTTTCTAGGGAAGAATACATCAGTAGTGAAAATAAACTACATTGATCCGGATTATTTCTAGAACACTATTTTCTGATCAGGCCGCTGACTAGATGGCTGAAGTAGAGAAGGGAAAAGAGATATGAGATTTGAGGAACAGTCAAGTAATAAAACTATATATATTCAATTCAGTGCTTAACAGCATACTCAAACTTTCCCCAAATATCGTGTTAAATAACTTGGGGAAATAAGGTGTATTTCCCCTGGTTGAGAGAAAACATAGTCTTCAAACATGAAAGTCTTCAGAGATTAAAGAAAACTTGTCCAAAATTAGACAAAAGAGGTAGAGCTGGGATTTGAACACAAGTAAATAGGACTTCAGAATCTTTATTTAAAAAAAAAAAGTCTCTCTCTCCATAAATGTATGAAACTATAGATATAGATCTATGTTTTCCTTTTCTTTTTTTTTTAAATAATTTATTGTCAGGTTAGCTAACATACAGCATACACAGCATAGTTCTGGCTTCAGGAGTAGATTCCCGTGATTTGCCAATTAAAACACCCAGTGCTCATCCCAACAAGTGCCCTCCTCAATGCCCATCACCCATCTTCCCTGCTCCCAAACCCCCTACCCCCACCCTCATCAACCCTCAATTTGTTCTCTGTAATTACGAGTCTCTTGTGGTTTGCTTCTCTGTTTGTAATTTATTTTTCCGTCCCTTCCCTTATGGTCTTCTGCTAAGTTTCTCAAGTTCCACATATGAGTGAAAACACAGGATATCTTTCTTTCTGACTGACTTATTTCACTTAGCATAATACCCTCTAGTTCCATCCATGTTGTTGCAAATGGCAAGATTTCATTCTTTTTCATCATTGAGTAGTATTCCTGTGTGTGTGTGTGTGTGTGTGTGTGTGTGTGTGTGTGTGTGTGTACACATACACATTACATCTTCTTTATCCATTCATCAGGTGATGGACATTTGGGCTCTTTTTGGCTATTGTTGATAGCACTGCTATAAACATTGGGTACATGTGCCCCTACGAATCAGCACTCCTATATCCCTTGGATAAATTTCTAGTAGTGCTATTGTTGGGACATAGGATAATTCTGTTTTTAATTTTTTTGAGGAACCTCCACTATGTTTTCCAGAGTGGCTATACCAGTTTGCATTCCCACCAACAGTGCAAGAGGGTTCCCCTTTCTCCACAACCTCGCCAACATCTGTTGTTTCCTGAGTTGTTACTTTTAGCCACTCTGACCAGTCTGAGATGGTATCTCAATGTGGTTTTGATTTGTATTTCCCTGATGAGGAGTGACATTGAGCATCTTTTCATGTGCCTATTGGCCATGTGGATGTCTTCTTTAGAGAGGTGTCTATTCATGTCTTCTGCCCATTTCTTCACTGTATTATTTGTTTTTTTGGGAGTTGAGTTTGCTAAGTTCTCTAAAGACTTTGGATACTAACCCTTTATGTCATTTGCAAATATCTTCTCCCATTCTGTTGTTTGCCTTTTAGTTTTGCCGATTGCTTCCTTTGCTGTGCAGAAGCTCTTAATCTTGATGGGATCCCAACAGTTCATTTTTGCTTTTATTTCCCTTGCTTTGGAGACGTGTCAAGTAAGAAGTTGCTGCGGCTGAGGTCAAAGAGGTTGTTGCCCATTTTGCCCTCTAGGATTTTGATGCTTTCCTGTCTCACGTTTAGGTCTTTCCTCCATTTTGAATTCATTTTTGTGTATGGTGTAAGAAAGTGGTTCAATTTCATTCTTCAGTATGTTGCTGTCCAGTTCTCCCAGCACCACTTGCCAAAGAGACTGTCATTTTTCCATTGGATATTCTTTACTGCTTTGTTGAAGATCAGTTGGCCATATATTTGTAGGTCCATTTCTGTGTTCTCTATTCTATTCCATTGGTCTATGTGTCTGTTTTTGTGCCAATACCATACTGTCTTGATGACTACAGCTTTGTAGTATAGGCTAAAGTCTGGGATTGCAATGCCTCCAGTTTGGTTTTCTTTTCCACCTTACTTTGGTTATTCGGCGTCTTCTGTGGTTCCATGCAAATTTTAGGATTGTTTGTTCTAGCTCTGTGAAGAATACTGGTAATATTTTGATTGAGACTGCATTTGTATAGGTTGCTTTGGATAGTATCAACATTTTAACAATATTTGTTCTTCCCATCCATAAGCATGGAATGCTTTTCCATTTCTTTGTGTCTTCTTCAATTTCTTTCATTAGCTTTCTATAGTTTTCAGCATACAGATCTTTTACCTCTTTGGTTAGGTTTATTCCTAGGTATTTTATGGTTCTTGGTGCAATTTAAATGGGATCGATTCCTTGATATCTCTGTTGTTTCATTACTGTATAGAAACGCGACTGATTTCTGTTCATTGATTTTATATCCTGCAACTTTTCTGAATTCATGTATTAGTTCTAGCAGTTTTTTGGTGGTCTTTTGGGTTTTCCATGTAGACAGAGTACCACATCATCTGCGGAAAGTGCAAGTTTGACATCTTCTTTGCCAATTTAGATGCCTTTTATTTCATTTTATTGTTTAATTGCTGAGGCTAGGACTTAATCTATGTTTTCCTTTGCGTTAAGCAGTTGCATTACCAGGGCCATCTTGAAAAGGTTCAATCAGAAAATTCCAAGTTTTATTTGAGCTTTTTTCAGGCAAGAAATTCAGGGGTCTTATTTAACTTCACAACTTTAGGCCTAGTGCAACTCTTAGTGTGTATTATGTGCTCAGTAAATACTTACTCAGTGAATTAGCCAGCCCCTTTGCCTGTGTTGTGCATTGATCCACTGATCAGTAGAAGACAAAACACACACAAATTCAAACAGTGAGAAACATTTCTCTGGAGGTCTTGTTTCTTTATACCATCCCATATGACAATGCCTTTTCATCCACTTGTCTTTTTTTCCCCTGGCAACTCAATTTCCCTCTCTGCCCCTTTCCTTTGTCACACAGGCGAAAAAACTTGTCCCCCTGGCCACCAGGCAAGATGAGTCTTCCTGCTCCTCATAAGTGCTCATCTTGATGGACAGCCTCACAAACTAGGACAGTGGATCATGATAGTAAAAACATAGATCAGATTGTTCAGGAAGAGTGATTGTAATGAGGAAGCCATATCCACAATATCTTTACTTATCCTTCACCAAAATTTTGTTTTCTTATTTTTCCCTCTTCATTAAGGGAAGACTACAGGAGGATAATGTAGAAAAATGAACAAATTGTGTGCTTAAATTAGAAAAACAATTGTTTCAGTACTATATCAGGTTCTGAGAAGTTCTAAGACCAAAAATTATGACACCTAAGTTTTAGGCAAAGTAATTGGCAGGAAACACAGTCTTTTTTCAATAGGGCTAATTCTAATAAAGTCAGAGAGAGTACTGTCAACATGCCAAGAAGAAAATCAGGTTAAAATTAACTGTTCGAGTCCTTTTGTTTCTAGCATCTATTTTCCATCTCTATATATTCTACTGGCACTGTCAGCACGAGAGACCCCACACCCAGCTACCCACAGATTATCTAGTAACCTGATCCGGCAAATACACAGGGCAAGAATGGAGAAGAGAAAAATCCGTTTACCTTAAAAAGAGATCTTCCAAATTCATTAACATCTCATACAGTGCTCGCCATTTCATTTGTGCCCACATAACCTTATTCCTAGGCTCTAAAATGTTTCAGAGTCAGATGGCTATAGCACTTCCACAAATGGCGGGGGATGGGGGGGGTACACATTTCAAATACAGAAGAGTACTGGTGCCAAAGGTCACATGGAGAAAGAAATGAATCTTTCCTAGCTGATCTCTGCTCACATCAGAGATCACCCCCCAAACAGGGGAGAAGAAAAACGGTCTTACAGGTTTATATACAGGCAAATAAAGAAGATGAGATTTTGCAAAGGTAAAAATGTTTTTAGAAGCACAAGAAGGCCCGTGATTAGCTGATAACCATTTAAAGGCATGTGTAAAGTTTACCTGAAAATGGATGGTATGCTTCTGCTTTTCCATTGGTGAATTTACCAAGGTACCAAACTTAAATTTAAAAGGTGTCACGGGAGAAGGAACAAAGGAACAAACAAAGCCAGAGAGGTTGGGCTGATCTGGTAACAAGCTACCCATCAAATGCGAGTTAGGAATTGCCACAGTAGAGAATGTATGGTACTTTCAAGACCAGGTCTATACCCAGATTGTGCTGAATTTCAGATTCTGCTTCTAGATGGAAAGGCAAAAAAAACCCACAAAGATTTCCAGACCTTGGGTGTTTAAAGGGCCTTCACACAGTAAATCAACCTACTCCCGTCTTGTTTTCTCCGCAGCCAGACTGAAATAATACAGCACCAGCAGAGGTGTGAATTACCCCCATTCATCTTAATGGAGTGTTAACTTCAAAGGCTTGTTTTAACCATTTAAATGCTAAGCTCATGAGTAAACATTCCGTTAAAAAAAAAGGTACAATTTAAACATTCACCTTCAACATACGAAAGTAATTTATATTCTCAGCACTTCGTTTTTTAATTTAGCAAACAAGTCTCCAAGTGTTAGAAAAGTATATATTTTGTACTTTACTTAGTTTTATTTTAAAAAGTTCTTACCTAATAAATTATGAACGTTAAGCCCATAATGCGAGGGCCTATATTTCCCAGGAATAATGTTGCGGAGTACTTGAACAAGGGTTTTTGGTAATCCTAGTGAAGGGGACACTGCTCTTACCTGCCATCTTATTAGCTTCCTCCACACTCATAGAGAAAGCTGTGACCCCGAAGAGGCAACCAGATAAGGCAGAATATTGAAGTAAAATAAAAGAAAAACACTTCCACAAATATTATCTCTTGATATTAACTAAGTTTTATGTTCAATATGTTACTTGTCCCTTTGCCAAACCTCTCATGATCCTATCCCATGAGCAGGTGACAAATGTATTAACTGATGCCCAGCTGTCATCACATTTAACATTTGCCCCACAGGGCATCCTTGCATCTGTTGCAGATTTAGTGTTATTTTGGTATTACTGGAATTAGATTTATGTAAGCAGCTGAACACCTATTTGTGTTTGGATCTATAATTTCATAAACAGAAAAAGAGGGTACAAGAATTAGCTTATCAGATTGGTAGGCTCTGGCTGACCTGAAGCCACAGGGGAAGCCATGCCTGGCTGTGCCCCTGGGACCATGCTAAGTGCCCAGCTTCAGGAAGACATTAGTAGGAGAGCACAGCTGGGGCAGAACTGTGGCAAAACATGAAAAAGAGTGCACATGGGGCCAGTTCCCCTGTGAATGAAGGCTAGAGAAAGATTCTAAACATATTAGTTGTACAAGATGGAAGACGAAGAAATTCCCTGTCTCTGATTGAAAGCAAACTTATTTTACTGGTCCAGATGAAGGGATGGGGGAAAGGGGATAAGTATCTGATCTAAGAGCCTGTTTTGGTCTGCACCTAATTTATACAGGGTCATTTAATCCTCTCAACACAACCCTGTATAATTGGTATTAACTCCATTTAATACCTATATGAAAGTGGAGGCTTGGAGAGGTTAAGTACTTTGTCTAAACTCACTGAGATTTGAATCTAAGTCTTTCTAACCCTCAAACTTAGACTTTTTCCATTATACTATGCTGATCCAAAGTTGCCAAAGAAATATCTTAACTCAAAAGGGAAGCTCAGTTGTCAATTTTTCTGCCCATTTCCTAAGCAGGAAGCAAAGGGGCACCTGCAAAAGTGTGTATTTCCATTCATGCAAATTGGTGCTTTGCATGCAATCCCCTACTTTACATGTGCACAGGGGTAGCATTACATTTTCACCGATACACCCTGGCTTTGGTAGGCTGCTAACAAGGTGCCTTTCACAAAGAGCACTCGTGGGGAGAAGAGATCTAGCTTGTGCTTTCCAACCAAAAGTAAGCCACATCAATGGGAAACAATGATTTATAACCTCTGCACAAAACTTGATATAAATCGTCACTATTTGTCTCTGTTTGCCAACTAGAAAGTCACGTGTTTAAGTGACAAAAGAGAAAGCTCAGAGAACTTCCAAATCCACAGTCAATCATCACAGCTCTATGTCATAATGAACAACAGGAAAATCACAAAAGTTTCTTAGAGAAGATTGGGAGGCAGGGCAAAAGACCAAATGAAATAATCCCACAGTTTTGTTATTAGTGATTGATGTTGACAACATTAACCCACAGCTAAGATTCAATTTTGTATATAAAGCCAATACACTGATTTCTTAAAAAACAAACAAATGAAAGATTGACTCTATACATTTAATAACACTAAAAACTTCTGCCTGTGATAAACACTGTTAAGAGAACGAGAAGGCAAGCCACCGATTGGGAGAGAATTTTTGCAAAACACATTATCTGATAAAGGACTGGTATCTAAAATATACAAAGAATGCTTAAAAGCCAACAGTGAGAAAATAAACCAATTTAAAAAATGGGCAAAAGATCCAAACCTCACCCAAGAAAATATACAGATGGCAAATAAGGATATGAAAAGATGCTCCACATCATTATGTCATTAGGGAAATGCAAATTGAAACAATGAGATATAACTACACACCCATTAGAATGGCAAAAATCCAAACCACTGACAACACCAAATGTTGGCGAGAATATGGAACAACAGGAACTCTCATTCACTGCTGTCAGAAATGTAATCTATTACAGCTAGTTTGGAAGGCAGTTTGGCAGTTTCTTATAAGACTAAACATATTTTTACCGTATGATGCAGCAATTGTGCTCTTTGGTATTAACCCAAAAAAGCTGAAACTTATATCCACACAAAAACCTGTACACACTTTATTCATAACTTTGAAAGCCAGGAAGAGGTCCTTCAACAGGTGAATGAAAACACAAACTGGCCCATCCATACAGTGGAATATTATTCAATAATAAAAAGAAATGAGCTATATGAAAATGCATGGAGGAAACTTAACTGCATTTTGTTTAAGTGAAAGAGCCAGCCTGAAAGGTTAGATAATATATAATTCCAACTATATGACATCCTAGAAAAGGCTCACAGGGAAAGGCTCACAGTTTTTATGAAGTCAGTCAAAAGATCAGTGGTTGCCAATGCTTGCATCAACAGTGAACTCTCAGGCAAACTATGTACTTTAGTAAATAATACTGTATCAAGGGGTAGCCGGGTGGCTCAGTCGGTTAAGTGTCTGACTCTTGATGTTGGCTCAGGTCATGATCTCCTGGTTTGTGAGTTCCAGCTCCGTGTCAGGCTCTGTGCTGCCAGTGCGGAGCCTGCTTGATATTCTTTCTCTCTCTCTCTCTCTCTCTCTGCTCCTCCCTTGCTCATGTTCTTGCTCTCTCTCAAAATCAACAGACTTAAAAAATGTTTTACAAGTACTGTATCAATATTGGCTCATCAAGTATAACAAATGCACCACATGAATGCAAGATTTCAACAATATGGGAAACTATGGGTGTGTTGGGGATCAGGGGATATATGAGAACTCTGTACCTTCTGCTCAATGTTTCTGTAAACATTAAATCTACCCTAAAAAATAAAGTCTATTAATTTTTAAAAAAATACAAAGGTTGACCTAACATATCAAAGAACATTTTGAATTTTATGTTAATTAAAACTGCTATAAATCCACTTTCCGCTACCTATTCCCATTTTGTTCTGCTTTTCTGTTAATAATGTTTATAAAAATGTTTACCCATATAAAAAGGATTCATCAAAGGTGCTTTACAGAATTATTCCTTTTTGCATATAGAGGTAAATTATTCTTTGTAAGAAGTGGGAAAATATTTGTTTCATTTACTAATCCAATTAAAAATGATTATTGCTAAACTAAAATTCCCAACCAAAATTCCAAAGATGAGCAAAACAAAAGCCTGTGGGGAAAAAAAAGATAAAGAACAATTAGAGTATTTTAAACCTCCACCTTCCTCAATAATGTATGTTATAGTTCAAAATACATGAACTTTCTTGATGTAGATAAACTACTCAAGTACAAAATGACAAATTATTTCTTAAAATAGAATTATTAAAAGAAATAAAAGGTAACCTACCCCAAGTTTCTTCCATGAGAGAAAATCCTCTCTGCTAAGTTTAAGATAAAATAGTCCTGGGAATATAAAAATCAAACACGTTGATGTACTGGAACCTTTAAGTGGGAGGGGAAACAAGAAAAAAAAAAGAGGATATTGCCAGATTCAGATGTGGGGCCGGATGACAATTTTGATCTATTTTGTTACATGGATTTTTTGAAATAGAAAACTTACCAACCACACCAAATATATTCCTAATGTCAGGAACATATATTGCGAGTAAAACAATGGTAACATTGAGTGCTAGAGTGATCAAAGAATGGCGAGTCCATGAGAATGGAAAATTGGAGAAAAACATCATCATTAAAGCTCTTCTTGCCTGTATAACAGAAAAAGAAACAGATTTAAGCAGAGAGATTTAAGCAAAGCCAACATACTTGCTTAGGGAAACACAGGTACAGTATAGTAAGCATGACATCCCTACACCATTTAGATTTTTAAAAAATACAGTATAAACGATTATTATAAAGTGTTTAGGACAAATCAACTAAGAAATACACCTTTCTGAGTGAGCTTAATAAAAATTATTTTGGCCTGGGTGGCTCAGTCGGTTAAGCGGCCGACTTCAGCTCAGGTCACGATCTCGCGGTCCGTGAGTTCGAGCCCTGCGTCGGGCTCTGGGCTGATGGCTCAGAGCCTGGAGCCTGTTTCCGATTCTGTGTCTCCCTCTCTCTCTGCCCCTCCCCCGTTCATGCTCTGTCTCTCTCTGTCTCAAAAATAAATAAAACGTTAAAAAAAAATTAAAAAAAAATTATTTTGCTTTAATTCTTGAAGAAATGTTCACATTCAATGTCTTTAGGTTGCATAATTTTCAAAATGACCAACGATAACACTGTGTGATGAAATCTCAGAGAATCATTTTCATTAAACTCACAGAGAGAAGAACAAAAGGTTTGAAAAGAAAAAAGACTCATGCTATGGTAAAGAAACACCATGTACTATTTTATTTTATATTATCTGTTTCATAGCATGTAAATATGAAAACTAGTTCATGACACTTCCCACTGCCAAGGCGAGCAGCAGGCAGTCATACCCCACAAATGTTTACCCCCCACCGCTGCCCTCCTGGCTGTGCAGTCTACACAGGAAGTGGGCCAAAAATCTTGAAGGCCCAGTTCTTCGGGAACTTGCTGTTGAGGGATTCAAGACATTCATGCAGAAACATTCATACCTCAAGCCTCTGTTTCCATTTTCTCAGAAATTCTTAAGATTCTTACATATGGCAACTAAATACAGAATGAAGATCTGTTCTGCCCCTTAATTATAATTCTCAAGCAAATACAATATTTTGACTAAGATTAAATTAGAATGTCTATGTGAAAATAAATCTACAATAAACCAGAACGAGCTTATTTTTGCTGACTTGACTTTTGCTTCTTCATGCACATTCTTGTGAAAACAGAACACAGAATTAAAGGAGGGGGGGAAACCCCAAACTTTAGAAGAACCATAGTCTCTAAATTGGAAACAATGCTGTGGGAGAGCGTAAATCTAAACTAAATCTCAAAAAGCACAAATTAGCTTAGTGGTTCACTGTTATTTTTGTGCCTTCATGGGGCCATATGCAAGTATGAGGTCTTTGATCAATTACCTGACAAATGAATAAGATATACAAGACTAGATGTGATTCAAACATTCCAGTCTGCAAAGAATTAGCGTTGCCATATCAGGGAGCTGCTACATTAAGCAACAAGACCTTTAAGAGTACTTACAGGGAAGTGGATTAGAGGGACTGTCAAAAGCACAGCAAATAGTATGCATAGCTTCACAGCCATGACAACAACATCGTGTGGCAAGTACTTGCTATAACCTTGCAGTAATTCTGATGCCACTTTGTCTGTAAATTAAAACAATAATAAGGATCACATTATAAACTACTATGATGTCAATAACAGCAAAACTATTTTACTTTGCACAAATGGATCTTAACAAATTTTGGATTCTCAGTACCAAATCCATCTCTGGCCTTTTCCCTAGCCTTTGAAACATAGAGACATTAGTTAAATATCTGCTTTAAAGGTATAATCTTTTCTTTTAATTAAACTAGAAATCAGCAGAACTTCTAAAATTATGACCATGAAAATACATATATACGTATACATATCTATATATATCTATATATATACATATAACTTGAGAACTTTTCCATAATCCAAAGGTCTTGAACATTTGTTTGTTTTGTAAGGTGTTTTCACATGTATCATTGAAAGGGTATCATGTGTACCCTTATAACAATTAAGAGGGTAGCTAGGCTGAAAAATATTAATGGACTTGCCCAAGATCACACAGCACAAAGGGGCAGAGCTCGAAGAGCTAAAAGAGTACCCACTTTTTTTTTTGGTGCCAAAGCCAATACCCTTTCCTCAATACCGCAACATTTTCTAGAATCTTACACTTCTGTACATGTTGTCTGTTTCATCAACATTTCACCTGTAAATTCCTCTTTCATAAGAAAATGTAGTTGTAGGGAAATGGCTTACTCAGCAAGCCAGTGGTAGTCAGTGACAGAATTTGTACATGCTGACCATGCTTTGCTCCATGTCAGTCTTCCATTTTCCCAATGTCTTCTGCGCCCCCAGTCAGACGAGGGGTACGAAGATTGAGCGTTCTCAAGAACGTTCCATGTCCTGCCTTGTAGTGAAAGATCAGTCTGTACTTAAAATAGAATACTGTCTTTTATTTTTAAGTAGGCTTCACGCCCAGTGTGGAGCCCTACGCGGAGCTTGAACTCATGACCCTGAGGTCAAGACCTGAACTTAGATCAAGAGTTGGGTTCTTAACCAACTGAGCCACTCGGGTGCCCCAAAATAGACGGTGCTTTTTAAACTGGAGAGTAATATGTTTTCAGAGAGATGCTTTGGAGGAAATAAAAAACAAACACACCTCTGTTTTCAAGGAACTTAATATTTAAAGGAGCAATGAGATGAACATATACACATAAAATAGAAAGCGTATAAACACAGATATACACGTACGTGGCAGTAGTTGTTCTAAACAAAGAGCGACTGTGAATAGGGACAGGTAACTATGACTTTGATATGGAGGAAGGAGGAAACACAGGGAGGCTTGGGGAGAGTCATCATGATAGAGTGAAGAGCAGGAAGGTAGAGGGTCTTGAATTCTGGGACCACACAGACTGATGTTCAAATTCCTCTACTTACTAGCAACCTAACTTCTCTGAGTCTCTTCGTTCTTACATCTGTAAAATGGGACACTAATATTTTGATGTGTGGAGTTACTGAGGGCCATAAATGAGTTAATGTATGGGTGGAGAAAGAGATTCTTTCTCAGAGGAAGAAGTAACATAAGCAGAAGCCCTGAAGTAGCACAGAGAATATGCATCTGAGAAAATGAGCAGTCTAGTAGTAGTAAGTACTTACAGTGGCTTAAACAGGATGTGCTGTAGAGCAGAGAGAGTATTGGGTGATAAGGCCAGAAATGCATTTAAGACCCAGTAACAGAGCTGTTCAGGAGGTTTGTACTCAATCTGGTGGGCTACAGAGATGCAATGACTTATGAAGATTGGTGTACTAGGATCTGAACCAAGCAGGAAGAAAAAGATACCCAAAACTGAAATAAGAGTTAGAAGGTTACTGTCATAATCACTGAGAGATAATGAGAATCTGAACTAGACTAGTGATAATGGAAAAGGGAGAAAAACCAATTATCTAACGTATCAAACAACTTCTTTACACAATAGGAGATTAATGGACTAAGTAAGAGATTAAGAAGAGCCAGGAAAGCCGGATTCTATTTCCAAGTCTGAGATATTCGCAAGTCTTTGAAAAAATATGGCAAACTATTTTCTTTCTACTTTTTGAATCATGAAAATGAGCTATTAACACTGCTTAACAATTCTGTAGACTTTTAAAATGGTCTGGTTATTATGCGACATTTGGGCATTGGCCTGGCTCCCCAGAGGAACACTTTTTCTTCCTCACCTTATAATGCCGTAACGTCTGTAAAGAGCCAATATTATTAATCTAGGTACATACTTATAGGTCCCTGTAATCTGACAAAATTTAGATATTAACTAAGCCTTGGGAGCACTGGATAAAAGGATCCCAAGCAGCTCCAGAAGTCAGAAGAGCTAGATTATAAATTCAAAATATCTGTTACATATCCACTTTCTCCTTTCCCAGGATGAAAACATTTCTTCCGAACCAGTCAATTCTGTGTTCTTAACATATGTGAGGGATAGAGTACAACACACTTCTCTGAATTCAGACAAATCTCTATAAATCTTAGCAAGGACCTCTGCAAGTTATATATGCTATTAAGCCAGGAGGCTGTCTTGTGTAATACACATTGTCAAACCATCTGAAGTTTAGAAAGATTACCACAGAGTAGCAGAAAGATTACTAGATTAGTATTCAGGAGACATGCTACTACAAATATTGTTAACAGGTCACTTCACTTCTTTGGGCTTCAGCTGCTCATTTACAAAATGAGTTCAAGGCCTTAATTTGTGACTAGCCCTTTTGATAATTGCTCAGTGATTTCTCTCCATAAGAATGAGAGTTACCGATATCTCAACAGAAATATACCAAAAAAGATGCTCCTTAGTGATGATTAACAGCCCCCCAAAAGCTATTGTGAACAGAAAAATCAATATCTGAATCTTCTTTGGTCTTTGGAGAAGGAGTTACTTTTATATCATTCTTTCTATCACCTACCTACAATGAGATTTTTCTTAGATGTGCATTTCTCCATTAGATAAAATGTGGACAGTCTGAAGAATTTGCGGTGCATTAAGTCGGAGACAACATAACAGCTTTACCTGATAACAAGGACAATCCCTGTGTAGGAAATATTTCATTTACATAATGAAAATGTTTCGCCTCTCTGTTCATGGAACAATAGATCAGTAGATAGGTAGGTAAGTAGACAGAGATATATAGATATGTCTGGAGCTTAAGTGAGCCAGGTTCTTCCAAAAGATAATCGACAAAAACTTGGGATGAAGGAAATCTGGGTTCTCTAGCATAATTCCTGAGGAGGGCACATAGTAATAAAAGCACTACCTTTGGAGACAGTCAGAATTGGATTCAAATCCCAATGCATCATTCATTAGCTGCAAGTATCTGGCCAATTGCTCAAGCTATGTGAACCTATACCTTGTAGAGTTGCTGTAAGGATTAAGGTAAGCAATGTATATAAGATACCTGGCATTTACACAGGAAACGTTAGCTCAATAAATGTATTAGCATCCATCCTTCTTCCACTTTCCCTTCAATGTAAGCTTTCTGATAATTTAATACAGCATTTCATGGCAATTTATATAACTATTCCTCAGCTATCCTGGAGATTGGCAGGCCATTTGAGGCTTCTTCCAGATAACTATCCCTAAGGAGGAAAAGGAGGTCATTTTTTGGACTCTTTCTCAATGTTGAAGATTCCTAAATATAGTAGTATTTGCGCCAGTGACAATTTTAATTTAGAAAAATACACAGCTAGGGGCGCCTGGGTGGCGCAGTCGGTTAAGCGGCCGACTTCAGCCAGGTCACGATCTCGCGGTCCGTGAGTTCGAGCCCCGCGTCGGGCTCTGGGCTGGTGGCTCGGAGCCTGGAGCCTGTTTCCGATTCTGTGTCTCCCTCTCTCTCTGCCCCTCCCCCGTTCATGCTCTGTCTCTCTCTGTCCCAAAAAAAATAAATAAACGTTAAAAAAAAAAAAAAAATTTAAAAAAAAAAAAAAAGAAAAATACACAGCTAATCTGCTATACTAAGTTTTGCTCAATCTCAACAGAGAGCTTGCTACAGTATCTTATTATTCTAGAGAAGTCTTACCGGGCTCAAGTCTGTGCAAAAACTTACAAACCCAACACCAAAGCTAGAGCTTATATAGTTCAAGAATTTTGTTTTATGAGCCATGATCAAAAAACTTATCCATCTGCCTTAATTTTCTTTGTAGTGTATCCAGCAGGGTGTCATACTCGTGTTGGAGATGATGCTTTTCCTGATGGTGTACACAGAGCTCTACCATTTTTATCCTCCATCAATATAAAATGCAAGAGCAGATTTAGATTAATGAATGGCCTTTCTTACTGTTAAAACAGCATAGAGATAGCAGGAAAGGGACTAGAGAACAATTATAATTTTCTCATATAATTCAAGAGCATACACATTATACTATTAAGTTACGATATTTAACTTAAATTTCATTAAAGATAGTGAGAAGTACAGTGCTGAAAAACTGAGCACCTGAAATTATAAAATGACTATAACAATAATGACAATAATAATAACAGTAACGATCAGCAGTAGCTCTCCTTTGTGGAAGGCTGCTATGTGCCGGATACTATAATAGGCATTTTAGACATAACTCATTTCCTCCTCAATAAAACTCTATGCAATTTTCTGTTACAGATTAGAAGATGAAAAGATTACAAGGTGAGTGTCCTGTTCAAGCTAGTTAGAGCAGAATAGTTATTTGTACCATATTTGTTGGATTTCAAAATCCATACTCTTTCCACTGGGATTAGGAAAGGTAGCTGGTTTAGTAAAGGTAGCTGTGCAAGTAAACATCCAAAAACTTGTCAGACTTGGAAAAACTCTGGGAGAGAAGCAAAGTGCCATTAGAAGTAATCATGGATGTCTAAAACCTGAAACATGTGCACAAGGCTATCAACCATAAAATCAGTCATAACAGCTAAATATCACCAGGGTAATAACAGCCATTTACTTGAAGAGCTGTTATAAAAGCACTCATAAGCTGAAAAGTGTATTCCAGAATTGACAAATTGAGTGCAATTTGTTATAATGGGTTTGTTTGCAAATTAAATAGGTTTCCAGATTAAACAAAAGAGCCTACAATTTTTTTTCTTACTCTGGACTTTTAAGTTTTACTTTTTCTTTAGGTTCTTTTTAGAACAGAAAAAAAACACATTCCAAGCAGACAATTTTTCAAAAATAAATAAAAATTTACTTAATTTTTTTAAATTTAAGAATTTAAAAGAATCCTTTTACCAAATTTAAGGGGGGGAAAGGTATCATAGAACGTACAATGCCAAATTGTGCAAATTAAGTGTGAAGGCAAAGATCTCTGAGATCTAAGTGTACAACTACAGTCCAGTGTAAAACTCTTCCCTTTCTCAAGTTGTTCTTTTGCAATTAAGATGACTGATTCTCCCAACCTCCCAAACTAGATTCCAAAATATTGAATTCTTAGAAAATAAAATCATGATTGCACATTTGTTTCTTGTAGAAAGACAGCAATGTCCCTAAGCCTTTGGCTTTACTTAGGTGTTAAAATTTTTTTATATGAAGTTATTAATCTTGAACTTGATCCATATTTTTAAGAGAAAGAAAATCAATTTTTTAAGGCCCATAAAGCTACTACAGTACTACACCGAATTTAGCAGCCTAAATTAACTTACTAACAAAAGGCGGAAACAAAGTCTATATTCAGGTGTGAGATCAACTAGAGAACAATTTGTCACTGATAATTAAATAATATACTTACCATAAAACGTGAGGTACCCAAAGAGTGCAGATATAAAATAAATGAGAAAACTTAAAGCAATTGCTGTATTGGTTGCATTTTGCATTCTTTTCTTTGAAGGGCTAAAAGACAAAAATGGCAAAAGTAGAAACTATGATCTGAATTATATCTAAAGAAACAAATATCAACCAAGCTAGTCAAGAGGATTCCTTAATTATTCAAGAACTACTTCATTAATAACGATATACTAGAATTTTTGATTTGAAATTACTGCACAAAGATTTTGCTCCCAGGAAACATTTTTTTTTCCTTTTTTCAATTTTTAATTTATTTTTTTTAATTTACATCCAAATTAGTTAGCATATAGTGCAACAATGATTTCAGGAGTAGATTCCTTAATGCCCCTTACCCATTTATCCCATCCCCCCCTCCCACATCCCTGCCAGTAACCCTCTGTTTGTTCTCCATATTTAAGAGTCTCTTAGGTTTTTGTTCCCTTCCCTGTTATTATACAATTTTTGCTTCCCTTCCCTTATGTTCATCTGTTTTGTATCTTAAAGTCCTCATATGAGTGAAGTCATATGACATTTGTCTTTCTCTGACTAATTTCGCTTAGCATAATACCCTCCAGTTCCATCCACATAGTTGCAAATGGAAAGATTTCATTCTTTTCGATTGCCCAGTAATACTCCATTGTGTGTGTGTATGTATGTATGTGTGTGTATGTATATATATATATATATATATATATATATATATATATATATATATATATATACACACCACATCTTCTTTATTCATTCATCCATCGATGGACATTTGGGCTCTTTCCATACTTTGGCTATTGTTGATAGTGCTACCAAAAACATTGGGGTGAAATGTGCCCCTTCGAAACAGCATACCTGTATCCCTTGGATAAATACCTAGTAATGCAATTGCTGGGTTGTAAGGTAGTTCTATTTTTCATTTTTTGAGGAACTTCCATAATGTTTTCCGGAGTGGCTGCATCCAGCTTGCATTCCTACCAGCAATGCAAAAGAGATCCTCTTTCGCCACATCCTTGCCAACATCTGTTGTTGCCTGAGTTGTTAATGTTAGCCATTCTGACAGGTATGAGGTGGTATTTCAATATGGTTTTGATTTGTATTTCCCTGATGATGAGTGATGTTGAGCATTTTTTCATGTGTCGGTTGGCCATCTGGATGTCTTCTTTGGAGAAGTGTCTATTCATGTCTTTTGCCCATCTCTTCACTGGATTATTTGTTTTTTGGGTGTTGAGTTTGATAAGTTCTTTACAGATTTTGGGTACTAACCGTTTATCTGATATGTCATTTGCAAATGTCTTCTCCCATCCTGTCAGTTGCCTTTTAGTTTTGCTGATTGTTTCCTTCACTGTGCAGAAGCTTTTTATTTTGATGAAGTCCCAATAGTTCATTTTTGCTTGTGTTTCCCTTGCCTCCAGAGACATGTTGAGTAAGAAGTTGCTGTGGCTGAGGTCAAAGAGGCTTTTGCCTGCTTTCTCCTCAAGGATTTTGATGGCTTCCTGTCTTACATTTAGGTCTTTCATCCATTTTGGGTTTATTATTGTGTATGGTGTAAGAAAGTGGTCCAAGTTCATTTTTCTGCATGTTGCTGTCCAGTTTTTCCAGCATCACTTGCTGAAGAGACTGTCTTTATTCCATTGAATATTCTTTCCTGCTTTGTCAAAGATCAGTTGGCCATACATTTGTGCGTCCACTTCTGGGTTGTCCTTGTGCCAGTGCCATACTGTCTTGATGATTACAGTTTTGTGATACAGCTTGAAGTCAGGAAACATTCTTCAGTAGGACCAAACTAACTCTTTGTTGTTTTGTTTTAAACAAACACCTGACTAGCTTAGTCAGTACTGCATGTGACTCTGGATCTCAGGGTTGTGAGTTCAAGCCCCATGTTGAGTGTGGAGATTACTTAAAAAGAGGGGTGCCTGGGTGACTCAGTTGGTGAAGTAGCCGACTCTTTATCTCAGCTCAGGTCATAATCTCACAGTTCATGGGATCAAGCCCTACATCAGGCTCTGTGCAGACAGCATGGAGTCTGCTTCGGATTCTCTCTCTTCCCCTCCCCTGCTGGTTATCTCTCTCTTTCAAAATAAATAAACTTTTAAAGAAAAGAAAATAAAGTCTTGGGGCACCTGGGTGGCTCAGTCGGTTAAGCGTCCGACTTCAGCTCAGGTCATGATCTCAGGTCTGTGAGTTCGAGCCCCGCATCAGGCTCTGTGCTGACAGCTCAGAGCGGAGCCTTCTGTTTCTCCCTCTCTCTCTGACCCTCCCCCGTTCATGCTCTGTCTCTCTCTGTCTCAAAAATAAATAAACGTTAAAAAAAATTTTTAGAAAATAAAATAAAGTCTTAAAAAAAACAAAAAAAAAACTAACACTGAGAATCCAGCGATGAGAGAGAGGATTCATAAAGGAGAATGTCATTCGATCTGAAAGTCCAAAAAGTAAAAAGAAATACTTAATACATTTAAAAGATTCCAGAATTCTATGGTACCTTTGAAGTTCACAGTATATGGGCAATATTGAGGTATGGCAGAGAAATGAAAAAGCCATGGTAGGTATGGCATAAGCACTCTGAAAAAGAATTTAAAAAGATCAAATTAGTAAATGCCACTGTTTAAACCACTACTTCATTTGACAATAAACTCAGGTCTCCAAAAAAAATCAAATTGGTTCAATTTACTTCATCTTTCATGAATCATCTCTTAAAAAAGGATGTTTTGTGTTTTTGTTTGTTTTTTTTTTTAAAGAGAGACACAAGTATGGTCACCAACAAATGTTTCACTTAATAGTTAGACAGCCTGTGCTAGCCAGAAAAATTCTTGGCTGGCTTCTATACCACGGTTGGCACACCACCAACTGAATCGAATGGAATACTGAAAATATTAATCCCATCTTTGCATTTTAACTAGGGTCTCTTTCATTGGGAATGAACATGATATATTCTAGACTGACAAATTCTTAAAGATCCATTGGAATATACAAACATAATTGTTTTGTTTTTTTTTTAAATTAGAACACTTAAGAGTCTGAGGAAGTTATAAAGCAAACAAATTACCATCTAAATGAAAATGCCATCTTTATAAAATTAATGGCGATTTACTTTCTCTTTTCTACTTTAAAATTTTTTCTAACTTTAGGCTCTTCAGCAAGCGTTCCAGATGACTGAAGAACTATCTTGGTATATAATGCCTCCTAAAATACCTGAAGGGAGCTAGGAAGGAGAGCTGTAGCATTTCCTGAGCTTGGATTAGGGGAATGAGAGTTTAATTCACAAAATCTCTTTCATATATTGCTCAATTTCCTGGTTTGTCAATTACCCTACCTGGATCTTTAAGGCAGATGGCCTTTAACATGTAAAGGATGTAGTAATCTCCTTTGTGGAGCCAGAGAGACATTTTTTCATAGAAAAACTAGGGATTAAAAAGAAAATTCTGCATGGAGCAGTTAGCACACCAACATGCTTCACTGATAAGAGTTGTTTAAGAGTGGAGGGGATTCTAGTACCTGGGACTTGGATTTCAACATAATACAAAAATGTAGATGAAGAAACATGCAGCAACAGGGAGGACTTTGGGCTCTTCTAGAACAGTAAAGGAGAGACCTCCAGATCACAGTTCCTGTCTCCTCTGCTGATGTTCAGGGGCTTTTGCAGATATTTCCAGGATTCTAAGACTCTTAGAGATAGCAAGGAGACTTGATCTGCTAGTCTCCACTCTAAGCATCATAAATTTCAACTCTGGAATTTCAGCCCGAAGATATATTGGCAGCACTCAACTGCTGGTCCAATGATGAGGCTGTTTAGCTACAGACCAAGGTTCTACTCACAGGGGAGGAGTTTTGGATATAATTGGCTATTTAGCTTTACAAGTCCAGAAGGCAACAGGAAGTCTGTATCCACAGAGGACCTTATTGGCCAGACCAGACATTGGGTAAATCTGTTCTTTTAGGCAGTGGCCCATTTAAAACAGGCTCCATTTAAAGGCATGCCAAGAAAAAAAGAAAAAAAAAAAAAAAAAGGTGGCTGTTTCATAATGGGCCACCCTGTGTTAAATAATATTATTCTTCTGGTAGGCAACCCTATACTTAGCACTTTCATGAAAATTAATTAGCTACAGGTACAAAGACCTAAGAGACCCTGTTACACAAATCTCTTAAAACTTGAAATGTGAAAAATCAACCAAAAGTATCTGTTAATAACTTACACACCTCTTTGGAGAAATGAAAGAGCTTTGGTTTACAATCATCTGTAGCATTTGAAATCTGTTTAAGAGGATACAGGGGAAAAAGAGAAACCAACAGTCATTAAAAGTCCAAATTCATCCACAAAAATGATGTAGTTACTATTACTAGGCTTTCAAATAAAAACATTTCAAAACAAAGTTCCAAATTGCAATACAGCCATTACTTTTTCATTAATTAGGAAAAAAAACATTCTTGCTCTGTTTTTTTTTTTTTTCTTTTTAGCTTAAAATAAACAGGAAGAAACTGAAAATGTAAACTATTACCTGGAAAGATTGTTCTATATAATTTAATGGCAGAGGACAAGGGATGGACCATTTTTTAATTATTACCTGCAAGAATAAATAGAATCCACACTCAAGATTATTTCTTATGAAATTCATGACAAGAAAATGATTTCAAACAAGTCAGCATTACTTCAATTAAATGAACTCCATCCCAACTAATAGCTAACAGAAGATTCTTTGCTTCTATGATCTTTTCCCAGTTAGAATGGGTTGTCACTTAACATGGCTGCCTACTGTGAGAGGGAAAGGGGGGTGATGCATATCTGTTTAGTGGGGATCTCCCCCCTTAAAGACTGAGTACTCTCGTGTCAACTTTCAAAACTCTAATAGCATCAAGGCATTAAAAAAAGTACTCAAAATGGGAACATGATGCTTTTAGTGACAATGGTATAAGACTATGGTTATTTGTGGACCTGGCATCAGTAGCGATAGAGAAATATTAATACCAGTTCTGGAAATGGCCACAGACAGAAATAAGGAGAGACCCCATACAAAGCAGGAGTTCAGGGATTCCTGATTCAGAAGCACCATCCTCCTGGCTGCTTTTAGACTTGTATTACTTTTCATAAATGTAGATAAAGCTGGCTAAGAGTAACAGCACGTAGCTATTGAACTCCAGCTGGTACAAAGAATTCTTTTTTTTTTTTTTTTTTTTAATTAAAAGAAATCCAGAGGGATGCCGCCTCTCAGAAAGAACCAATGCAAGTATCTCAGGATTTTACTCTGGACTGTGGCCATCATGCTCCAGACCTATAGTTGTGGACATGTCGACATTACCATTGTTGAGGCTGTTTCAGGGCACGCAATTACTCTGCAAATATTTGCTCCAGGCTGAAACCCAGCATACAGAGGGGCAAGGGAGAATAAAGGAAGCATTTGTCTTTTGCAGGAGACCAGTAAGTAAATACTATTCCTATTCGGTATTTATCTAGTTTGGGATTTTACCCTATTCAAACAAAATTTTATGTAGTGATAAAACAAATTAAGGACAATGTACACTTTTAGGATAAAGTTAATAGTGAACTAAAGAATTGCTTTGAACTCAAGCCCTCACCAAGAAAAAATAAATAAAAGGGTAAACTAAGCAAGTTGCTTTTGATATTTCGGTAAGTTTTCAATATGGAATACAACTACGTAGTGGTCAACTTACCAAGAGGAAAGAAAAAAAATCAAAAGCAGTAATTTCACATCTTTTTTTTCTGATACATTTTCAAAAAAAGATGAGGATGGGGTAGGATAGGAGCTTGAGCAGCATGGTGGCTACTGGTCTCTGTCCGCAGCCCTACCCCAAGTTCAGCACCGCACACCTTCCCCTTACTAACAGTGTGTGTGGCAACTGCAACCATGTACTGAACACCTGTGTACCAAGTACTTCGACAAGGTTGGAATGGGAGCTATCTCATTTATTTCATCAGCTTTTATTACTTGGCTTGCAAATCAAAACATCTCATAACAATGCTCTAAAATACAATATAATGAGTTTTTCATTCATTTTCAATGAATTTCTAATTAATGAAAAAAAAATCATTGGCAGCTTGGCTTTATATTATTAATATTAAATCGAGCTACTATAGCTAATTTCCCAGTAGAGACCTATCCCAAGTCTGAGCCTACATGGTGGGATGGTGAGGTGTGCTGTCCTACAAAGTAGAAGTACAGAACGAGAATAGACACCCAACAACAGTGACAGGGAGCCCTTGCTCAGGCTGAAGGTACAACATGGTAAGAAGGTAACTCCAGGGGTTAGAAAGACAAAGGGAAAGACAGGATTAAGTTCACAGGCACAAAAGACCCTTCCTTTTCTCTGTTTCAAGTCCTTTCCACCTTTCAAGGCTCAAGTTTAATTTCCTTCTCTTCTCTCAATTCCTGCAATTCTTATTCTGAAGCAAATAAATCAATACTCAATTATATATTGTCTTCATTGTTCTCTATTGTTTTCCCATTAATTTTTCTTACAAGAGTGACAGATCCTTAAGAACAGCATCCACAAGTCTATAATGCCTCACTCAGTGCTCACAACAAGCAAAGCTTCTGACTAAAAGCCATCCAAATTGTTTTCTATTTTGATTAATGGCTTACTAAAATACTACTTAGAATACTTATCTCTACTCAAGACAGAACTTTTGGAAAAAATGGCAATCCGTTTGTTTTCTAAAATGGACCCAAAAAGGTCGATCCATCTAGTTACTGTCATTCGGAGCCGATAAAACTGACTTTAAAAAGTTTAGATATTTCAGGGAGGCAGAATGTTATGTTAAATTTTTATGCAAAATAAGGATCTGGGACAACAGACAAGGCCATAGTTTTGCTTTCTGTCTGGCGGCAGGCATCAGCTCAAAGATCAGCCAAGACAGGTGCTTACAAGTACATCCAGGAGATGTATGGAGAAGAGCAGTCTGCTGTAATGAGCTTTCTTCTCAGGGTGCGCTGCTGGCAGTATGGCCAGCTCTCTGCGGTCCACAGGGCCCTCACCCAATCCAGCCTGATAAAGCCCCCAGACTGGGCACAAGACCTAGCAAGGTTATGTCATATATCAGATTCGTGTGCGCCACAGTGGTTGCAAACACTCAGTTCCTAAGGGTGCAACCTAGGGCAAGCCTGGCCATCACGGTGCTAACCGGCCAAGATTGGCCCAAAGCCTTTAGTCGGTTGCAGATGTGTGGCTAGACCACCGTGGGGCTCTGAGAGTCCTGAATTCTAACTGGGTTGGCGAAGATTCCACATACAAATTCTTTGAGGTTACCTTCATTGATCCATTCCGTTAAGCTCTCAGGAGAATCCTGACACCAGTGGATCGCCGAACCAGTCCACAAGCACAGGGAGACATGAGAGCTGACATCTGAGGCCACGAGAGATATGGCCTTGGAAAGGGTCACAAGTTCCACCACAGTTAGTGGCTCTCGCTGTGCGGCATGGAGGAGACACAATATTCCCCAGCTCCACCATTACTGCTAATGTAGGTCATGTTTGTAAAATTCTTACCTAATAAACAATTTAGGACAGTCATGTCTGCTTAAAAGTGTTCTTTAATTTGTCTGTTAAAATGAGTTGTCTGCAGATTGTTCCATAAATGCACTGTCAAATTATGAAAGTCAAAGAAGGATAATGTTTGAAGACTGTAAGTGATGGTGTATCTTGTTTCTAATAAGATAAACACTTTTGTCTTTGCTTTATCTTATTAGGGAGTTTATATGTGGGTGTTTAAAATGCTGTTTGGACTCAGATATCACCTCATGCCAGAGTGGCCAAAATGAACGAATCAGGAGACTATAGATGCTGGAGAGGATGTGGAGAAACGGGAACCCTCTTGCACTGTTGGTGGGAATGCAAATTGGTGCAGCCACTCTGGAAAACAGTGTGGAGGTTCCTCAAAAAATTAAAAATAGATACACCCTATGACCCAGCAATAGCACTGCTAGGAATTTACCCAAGGGACACAGGAGTACTGATGCATAGGGGCACTTGTACCCCAAAGTTTATAGCAGCACTCTCAACAATAGCCAAATTATGGAAAGAGCCTAAGAGCCTAAATGTCCATCAACTGATGAATGGATAAAGAAATTGTGGTTTATATACACAGTGGAGTACTATGTGGCAATGAGAAAGAATGAAATATGGCCCTTTGTAGCAACGTGGATGGAACTGGAGAGTGTGATGCTAAGTGAAATAAGCCATACAGAGAAAGACAGATACCATACGTTTTCACTCTTATGTGGATCCTGAGAAACTTAACAGAAACCCATAGGGGAGGGGAAGGGGGGGAAAAAAAAGGAGGTTAGAGTGGGAGAGAGCCAAAGCATAAGAGACTCTTAAAAACTGAGAACAAACTGAGGGTTGATGGGGGGTGGGAGGGAGGGGAGGGTGGATGATGGGTATTGAGGAGGGCACCTTTTTGGATGAGCACTGGGTGTTGTATGGAAACCAATTTGACAATAAATTTCATATATTGAAAAAAACAAACAAAAAAAATGCTGTTTGGTATAATAGGTGTAAAATAAATTCTGTAAAAGTAGAATGCAGAAGGTAGCCACGTGGGTCTGTAGGTGCGTGTAATGAAACCTACACTTCACTGGGGTGATACAACGCCCTGCTGGTTTCCCCTCAAATGGCTGTTTTTAGGGGTTTGGTAAGAATAAGCTTTTTAAATTGGATTTTGCTTGGAAATGTGAAGAATATCCTTATCCTTTATCATGATCATATGCAGAATAATAAAGTTAACCAGGGCCAACATTTTTAGGTTTAATGCAATATTCCATTTATGTAACTGCTGCTTCTGAAAGAATTGTTTAAAAGAATGCCACCACTTTTAGGAGAATTAAATAAACCTGTTGTAAGAAGGTTCTCTTACAAATAAAAATACCACTGAGGTTCACATAGAAGGTGGAGTCTCCTGATTCTATCCCATGATTCCATGGGATGTGTAGGAGACTGAATTTCATACAAAATCGTCAGTAATGCTATTTACACCCAGTGTATATTAAAACTGATAGAAACTGGGGGCACCTGCATAGCTCAGTGGGTTAAGCATCTGACTTTGGCTTAGGTCATGATCTCATGGTTCGTGGGTTTGAGACCCACATCAGGCTCTGTGCTGACAGCTCTGAGCCTGGAGCCTGCTTCAGATTCTGTGTCCTCCTCTCTCTCTGCCCCTACCCCACTCGCGCTTTGTCTCTCTCTCTCCCTCTCAAAAGTAAATAAAACATTAAAAAAATAAACTGACAGAAATTGAACATTAGGTAAACAAGATAAATTTACCTCAAGATTCCTTATCTAGTAACCAATGCTAGGATTGGTAAACGGTAACCATCAGATAACCTTTTAAGTGTGAGGATAAAAAATTAAAGCTGGCTTTGATCAGATTTTTTTTAAAAAGACTGCAAGCTTTACCTACATTATTTAGGCAGTGTAATTTAAGAAACAGATTTCTGAGCTGATTTTTTTTTTGAAAAATGTAATATAGATATTATATAGATTTACAAACACAAATTGACAAAAATAATAAATGAAATCATTGACACCCTTCAAAAAAATCTGAGCTAATATATACAGGCTTCCTTTCCCTAACCACTAGTATTTCAAAACCTAATTATTTAGAAAGTCTAAAATAAATATGACACTTAGAAGGAGCATTAAAAAAAGGTGTACAGTATCTTCATTGTCTCATTGCAGATCAAATTTAAATTGTGCTCACAGGTAAAAATCTGGGCAGATGGTTTATAAAACGTTAGAATAAGTGCAGAAAAACGGTATTATTTCCATATGACTGCTACAGTAAGAAATCTGCACCGAATTTAAGAGTACCTGCCAGAAATGAATACTGTGAAAACTACAATAGACATCTTGTATCAATACATTTCACATGCTTCAAGCTATCGGCTATAAACACCAAATTATTCTTACCTATGCAATGCTTGGATTGCCAATTATCTGTGAGGAAAAAATTCAATGTTATCTAGACTGATTCTCTTTCACATCCATATGTTCATTTGCATACATAGGTCATTCCTAACCTTGTAGATACTTCTCAACAATTAGATTATGATAGTGGACTACTTTCTAACACCATATAGAAAAACAAACTCAAAATGTATTAAAGATCTCTACTTAGGATTAAATGTGAGACCTGAAACCATAAAGTTCCTGGAAGAGAACATAGGCAGTAATTTCTCTGACATCAGCCACGTCAACATTTTTCTAGACACGTCTCTTAAGGCGAGGGAACTGAAAGCAAAAATAAACTACTGGGACTACATCAAAATAAAAAGCTTTTGCACAGCAAAGTAAACCAGCAAGAAAACAAACTGAATGGGAGAAGATATTAGCAAATGATATATGTGGTAAGGGGTTAATATCAAAAATACGTAAATAACTTATACAACTCATGCCAAAAAAATAATCCATTTAAAAAATGAACAGAGGACTTGAATTTTTCCAAAGAGGACATACAGATGGCCAATAGACACACAAAAAGATGCTCAGCGTCACTAATCATCAGGGAAATGCAAATCAAAATCACAGTGAGATATCACCTTACACCTATCAGAATGCCTAAAATCAAAAAGACAGGACATACATAGCAAGTGTTGGCGAAGATGTAGAGAAAAAAGAACCCTCAGGCACTGAAGGGAACGTAAATTGGTACAACCACTGTGGAAAACAGTATGGAGGTTCCCCCCAAAATTAAAAATAGAAATACCATATGACCCAATATTCCACTACTGGGTATTTACCCAAAGAAAACAAAAGCACTAATTCGAAAAGATATATGCACCCCTACGTTTACTGCAGAGCTATTTACGATAGCCAAGATATGGGAGCAACATAAATATTCAAATAGACAAATGGATAAGGAAGATGTGGTGTTGTGTGTGTACATAATGAAATATCACACAGCAACAAAAAAGGATGAGATAGTGCCATTTGCAACAACATGGATAGATTTAGACGGTAGTTTCCTAAGTGAAATAAGTCAGACTGAAAAAGACAAATACCATATGATTTCACACAGGTGGAACCTAAAAAATCAAATGAATAAACAGAAAGTAGAATCAGACCTATACATACGGAGAACAAACTGAGGGTTGCCAGAGGTGAGGGGGGAGGGGGATGGGCAACACGGGTCAAGGGACGTGGGAGATACAGGCTTCCAGTTAAGCAATGAATAAGTCACGGGGAATAAAAGGTACAGCATAGGGAATATAGTCAATGATATTATAATAGTGTTGAATGGTGACAGATGGTACTAACACTTGTGGTGAATATAGCATAATGTATTAACTTATGGAATCACTATGCTGTATACCTGAAGCTAATGTAACACTTTTTGTCAACTATACTCAAAAAATTAATAAAGTACCACTGCAAAAAAAAATCCACTTATGGTGAAAATAACTGTGGTTTCCCTTTTCAGTGCGGAGCCTAAGAAGTCTATGTTCATGGATGTTACCTAAACTTGTGGTGGTAATCATTTTGCTATATATGTAAGTCAGGTCTTTATGCAGTACGCCTTCAGCTTAGTGCTGTATGTCAACTGTATCTCAATTAAACTGAGGGAGAAAAGAGTCTGTGTTCAGTTCATTTACTTCTAAGATACAAGTCAGACAATCTGAGGGAGGGAGGGCAATGATTTTTAACGCTGATAAATTCAACAAATGATTAAATGAAAACGCTTTTGAGTATTTTAGTTTTAAGAGCATCCACTGAAGTATAACTATTTCTGGACACTAAAACCAGGGTCACTTCCTCTTCATTTAAATAATCCAAAGTTGTTTTATCCTCGTATCCCAGAAGACAGTTTAACCTAAATTAAATGCCTCCTAGATTGTTGTGATAGCTTGAAACCATGGCTCTATAATATGGCTCAACTACTGGTATACTGTGTTGTTGCTCATTTGGGTAGCATTTCCTTTCACTCATCTTTCAGTAGCAAGGGAGAGTTCAATCACATACACACACAGCATTATATGGAAATAAACTGAAACATGCACCTACATAAAGAACTAGACTTCATCTTAGGTTTTAACACAATCAGTGTGCTCTCCTCTCTAGTGAACCAAAAGAGATACCGAAGTTGAACTGTGGCTTTAGCTCAGCCTCTTCAAAAGAGATACAACAAAGGAAATAATTTTGTGGCCTAAAGGGCTTTTTAAATAACACAATGAACTAAAACTCTAACAGAAAACAGAGTTGAAGAAAAAAGAAGACATTGACACAGTAAGTTCAATTTTAGTGAGGAGATAAGCAATGTACTCTATTTCAAACTTACCACAACAGCAAAGAACACCATAAAGAAAAATGATAAACTACTTGTGTAGCCAAGAAAGCCTGTAAAATAACAGTAAAATAAAAAGCAATTTATAAGGAAAGTGTTCCTAACGTACAGCAAAAGCTATACATCTTGGGCATGTTTTCTATTACAGTGCTTGGTATCTGGGGCTTAGGGCTGAGAATAACAACATTCCAACTATCTGTCACAGATCATTTATGCAGCTCTGTACAGCAGAGTTGGAACAGGCTTACCACTAATGGTACACTGTAAGGAAAGGCTGCTCTTTAATGTTCCGCTGTAAAGATTTTATTTTAGTAGGGCAGACAAAATACTACTGCAAACCAAGTAATGGGCTAACTAGGCAAGGCTGAAGGCTGAACAACCTAAAATAAGTCCGAGTTCAAAATTATTCACCACTACCACCCTTCTGCTAAAAATGTAGTACTGTGAAATTTAAAAACCCCTTAACATTATCTTCTCTCTCTTCCAAACAAAAAAATGTTCTCTTCTCTAAAGACTTACCTATTTTAGGAAGAAGTGCAAGAGGGAACACAATGCCAACACAAATGATTATTAGTAGTATTTGTCCATCAAGATACCAAGACCTATTAGAAAAAAAAAAAGTCCTATTTTAGGCACAGGAATCCACTGTTTGTGTTTACACACACACACACACACACACACACACACACACACACACACACAACCATTACAACCACCCATTAAGAAAAGTCTACTTCCTTTTAGTAAAATACGTTCTAGTGAAATTCTATTATTCTTATTAATGAATCTTCATTTAAGAAAGGTATCAAAATAATGAGATGCCATTTTTCAACCACCAAATTAGCAAATATTTAAAAGTAAGATAATAGTCAATGTTGGTGAGGAGTGACAAGGTAAGCACAAAACTGGTGAAGGTAAAAACTGCATAAAAAAATACAGAAAATCAGAAACAAACATCTAATACCATGACAATTTTTTTTAAAAAAATTTTAAGTTTATTTATTTTTTGAGAGAGAGACAAGGGAGGGGCAAAGAGAGAGGGAAAGAGAGAGAGCACCCCAAGCAGGCTCTGCACTGTCAGCGCAGAGCCCCATGCAAGGCTTGAACTCATGAACCGTGAGATCATGACCTGAGCAGAAACCAAGAGCTTGACACTTAACTACTGAGCCACCTAGGTGCCCTTAAGACCATGACAATTCTAAAACAAATTATGTGACTAGGGAACAATTTCAAAAAAGAAATTTTTGTAAGTATAATAATGGCATGAATACTCAGTAAACATCATAAATATATATAGCATGATAGCAATTTTGAGGAAAGGATAGATTCATTAAAAATGGAAAGGAACTACAACCTATTGATAGCCATCATCTCTGGGTGATAGAATGATGAGTAATTTTTATTCTTTACAGTTTTCTATATTTTTCAAATTATCAAGAAAGAGCATGAATTACCAGGAAAAAAAGTACTATATTTTTCATATAAAGGCATTAGCATAGTAAATGAAATAAAGGCAAGTTAAAAGTGTGTGATGATGTATTTGATTACTTAAGAAAATTGGATGAACATTAAAAAAAAAAAAAAAAAAACGGTCAGAAGGACAGATTTAAAATACCAGAAGCAGATATGTCTATGTGGTAGCAATATGAGCAATTTTTATTTTCTCCTGGTTTACATATAGATGGGTTTCAATTTTCTAATATAAAATACACGTGTATAAGTTTTAAAACGTTAGAGTTAATGCCCCAAGAATTTAATAGTAAAGATTTCACTTTAGTATGTAAAGGACAAACAATTCATGCAAGAAGTATAACTAGTAAATACACACAAAGAAAAATCCAATCTCTGGTGCTAATTTAAGAAATACAAATGAGGCTGTTGAAATTAAACTAGTAAAATTATTTTAAAAACAATATTCAAGGATGTGGCACAGTTGATCTTTCACGCATTGCTAGTGATCTTGTCAATTACTACTACTTCTGGAAAAACAATGACAATATGTAGTAAAAACAATAAAAATATGGTAATCTAAGAAAATAATCTATAATATAAAGAATTCTATGTGCATGAAACTATGAATATAACATTATTATAATATTAAGAAGCTGGCAGGAAGTCCTATATATTTAACAATAGAAAATACTAGGTCAATTAACAGCATATTCAGTGGAATATTATGCAGCTTTAAAAAAAAGACAATTTAGTGAAATGGAAATGATAAAAGTATAAAATATATGGTTATTAACTATGTTTAAAAAAGCTTGAGAAAAATTAAAAGGGAATGAAATAACCATGATTAGGTAAGAGATGGTATTATGCATGATTTTTATTTTTTATCTGCCTTTTCTAAATTTCCTGTAATCATTTTTCACTGAAACATACACATATATACACACGCACAATAGTAACAAAGTAAAATTCATGCCATTATGGGAGCTAGAGTATCAAAGACAATAGGGATTATTTGTCCAAATCATATGGTAGATGCTCTCAGAATTCCCAGTTAGTGAAAATGCATCTTCTTTTTCTACTATGTAGCTAAAGTCTCCCACTGGCCTGTTAAATTAAGAAAATGGATAGGGGCATCTGGATGGCTCAGTTGGTTAAGCATCCGTCTCTTGATTTCAGTTCAGGTCGTGATCTCATAGTCATGAGACTGAGCCCTGCGTCCAGCTCTGCCCTGGGCGTGGAGCTTGCTTAAGGTTCTCTCTCTCCTTTTCTCTCTACACCTCTCCCACTTGCACTCTCAAATTAAAAAAAAAAAAAAAAGAAAGAAAAAAGAAAAGAAAACGGACAAATTCCTAGAACCATACATCAAAATTGAATCATGAGAAATAGGAAATACGAACAGAGCACTAATGAATAAGGAAAATGAATCAGTAATCAAAAACTTCCCAACAAAGAAAAGCCCAGGACCAGATAGTTGTAATGATGAATTCTACCAAATATTTAAAGAAGAATTTATGTCAATTCTTCTCCAACTCTTCCAAAACTCTGAAGAGAAGGGAACACTCCCAAATTCATTTTACAAGGGCAGAATACTCTAATATCAAAGCCAGATAAGGATACTACAAAAAAAAGAAAACTACACATCAAAATTCCGGATTAATACAGATGCAAAAATCCTCAAAAAAATATTAGCAAACTGAATTCAGTGGCACATTAAAAAGATCATAGACCATGATCAAGTAGAATTTATCCCTGCAACACAAGGGTGGTAGGACATATGTAAATCAATAAATGTGACACAGCACATTAATAGTATGAGAGATAAAAATCATATGATCATCTCGACATATGAGAAAAAGCATTTGACAAAATACAATAACCTTTTATAATAAAAGCTTCAATGAACTAGGTATAAAAGGAACATACTTCAACATAATAAAGGCCATACACAACAAACCCATAGCTAACATCATACTCGATAGGGAAAGGTTGAAAGCTTTTCCCTAAGATCAGGAACCACACAAGGGTGCCCAATCTCACCACTTTTCTTTTTTAAAATTTTATTTAAAAAAATGTTTTTTAATGTTTATTCATTTTTGAGAGACAGAGAGAGACAGAGCATGAGTGGGGAAGGGGCAGAGAGAAGGAGACACAGAATCTGAAGCAGGCTCCAGGCTCTGAGCTGTCAGCACAGAGCCCCATGCTCGGCTTGAACTCATGAACTGCGAGATCATGACCTGAGCCAAAGTCGGACGCCCAACCGACTGAGCCACTCAGGCACCCCCCACCCCCTCATCTCACCACTCTTTTTAAACATGGTACTGGAAGTCCTAGCTAGACAGCCAAATTGGAAAAGAAGTAGTAAATCTGTTTTTATTTGCAGATTATACGATTTTATACACAGGAAATCTCAACCAAAAAACTGTTAGAACTATCAACACATTCAGTAAAGTTGGAGGATACAAAATCAACTTACAGAAACCAGTTACATTTCTATACACTAACAACAAAATATCTGAAAAAGAAATAAAGAAAACAATCCCATTTATGACAGCATCAAAACCAATAAAATATGTAGGAATAAATTTAACCAAGGAAGTGAAAATTCAATACACTGAAAACTGTAATACGTTGATGACAGAAATTAAAGACACAAATGAAAAGCTATCCTGTCCATGTTCATAGATAGGAAAAATTAATTTGTTAAAATGTCCATACTGCCCAAAGCTATCTATAGATTTAACATATTCCCTATCAAGATTTCAATGACATTTTTTATACAAACAGAACAAAAGATCCTAAAATTTGTATGGAACCACAAAAGATCCCAGATAGCCAAAGCAATCCTGAGAGAAAAAAACAAAGCATCACTCACACTTCCTGATCCTAAACTATGCTACCAAGCTGCTATACCATTCAAAATAGCATAGTTCTGGCTTAAAATAGACACATAGACCAACAGAACAAATAACAGAGCCCAGAAACAACTCTGTGTCCATATACAGCCAACTAACATTTGACAAGGGAGCCAAGAGTGTTCAATGGGGAAAAAATTTTCTTTAATAAATGGTGCTAGGAAAACTGGATAAACACATAAAAAATAAAAAGGACCCCTATCTTATACCACTCACAAAAATTAACTTAAAATGGATTAAAGACTTAAGTGTAATATCGGACCATAAAACTTCTACAAGAAAACATAGGAAAGTAACTCCTTGACATTGGTTTTGGCACTTATTTTTTGGACATGACATCAAAAGTAGAAGCAACAAAAGCAGAAATAAGTGGCACTACATCAAACTAAAATTCTTCTGTACCGCAAAAGAAACAACAAACAATACGAAGAGTCAATCTATGGAATGAGAGAAAATATTTGGAAACCATATCTTTGGTAGGGAGTTGATATCCAAATTATATAAAGAACTCATACAAAGCAATAGCAAAAAAAAAAAAAAAAAAATGAACAATCCAATGTAAAACTGGGCAGAGGAAATGAACATTCTTCCAAAGACGACATGCAAATGTCCAAGAAGTATATGAAAAGGAGCTCGACATCACTCATCTTCAGAGAAATGCAAATTAAAACCACAATGAGATATCAGCTCACACTTGTTAGTATGGGTATCAAAAAGACAAGAAATAGCAAGTGTTGGTGAGGAAGTAGCGATAAAGTAATCCCTGCGTACTGTTAGTGAGAATGTGAATTGGTTCAGCCATTATGGAAAATAGTACGGACGTTCCTAAGAAAATTAAAAATAGAACTACCATATGATCCAGCGATGCCACTTCCGGGTGATATATCCAAAGGAATACAGGATATGGAAAAGATAGCTGCAGTTCCATATTAATTGCAGCATTATTCACAATAGCCAAGATATAGAAACAACCTAAGAGTTTGTCAGTAGATGAATGGATAAAGATGTGGGATATGTGTGTGTATATATGTATCTATCTATATATATATATATATACACACACACATAATATGCCATATATATAATATACATATGGAATAATGGAATATTATTCAGCCACGAGAAAGAAGGAAATCTTGCCACTTGTGACAATATGGATGGACTCTGAGGGTGTTGTGCTAAGTGAGATAAGTCAGGCAGAAAAAAGATCATTATCGTTTATCACTTATTTGTAGAATCAAAAAAAGCCACACTCACAGAAACAGAGTAGAATGGTGGTTACCAGGGGTGAGGGTGGGGGTGGGCAAGGGAACTGAGATGTTGGTTAAATGGTACAATTTGCAATTAGAGGATGAATAAGTTCTGGGGATCTAATGTACAGCCTTCTGATTGTAGTGAACAATAATGTATACCTGAAAGTTGCTAGGAGAGTAGATCTTTAATAGAACATGATGGAGGGGTTAGTTAACACGACTGTGGTAATCACACTGCAATACAGAAGTGTACTGACATGTTGTACACCTTAAATGTATACAATGTCATAGGTTATTTATATCTCAGTTTAAGAAAAAAGAAAGAAAAGGTTTTCCTCTACATGGGTTTCCACCCCTGGCTTCCGACACGGACTTCATCATGCACTGTGTCCTTTTGTACCCTGGTTTAAGAGGAAGTCCTCTGTAACGTATCTTTCCCGGGTATTGTTGGGTGCCAGCAACTTCCTCTTAAACAGAGCAAAAGAAGGAGCGGCAGCAGAAATAGCACCATGATGATACCTTTCCCTTTTTCACTCTAATTCATGTCTTTAGGAAATGCATGTGTCAGAACCCAAAAACCTATGCGCAAGTATTTCTAGCACTAATGGACCCAAAGATGTGCTCTCTGCATTTGCACATGCCTCTCAATTCCTGTATGCAGGAGGACCTAAGAGCACACATATTAAGAATACAAAATGACGGGGCACCTGCTTGGCTCAGTCGGTTAGGCGTCCGACTTCAGCTCAGGTCATGATCCCACAGTTCATGAGTTCAAGCCCCGTGTAGGGCTCTGTGCTGACAGCTCAGAGCCTGGAGCCTACTTCAGATTCTGTGTCTCCCTCTCACTCTGTCCTTCCTCCACTCACACTGTTTCTCAAAAAAGGAATAAATGTCAAAAAAAAAAAAAAAAGAATACAAAATGATATTGGGCATGTTCCTCTTCTAGTCACTCTTGAATTCAAGTGTCAAAATGGGAACATCAAAATACCCCTCATTGAGGAACACCTGGCCGCCAAATTTCTGAAAACAGCAAAAAGCCCAGGGCTCTCTGCCTAAAACCACGCTCCTTTTGGGACCCAATATCAGACCCAGACCACTGCAGTGTCAGGAGAAAAAAGACCCAAAGGAGCACCAAAGCAGATTCCATCTGACAGTTCTGCTGTTCCTACTGTCATGAAGGTGGAGTTGTGCAGAGGGCATATTAATCTTTAGGACCAAAGACTCTTTTCTCTTGCGTAAGAATAAAGGAACACTTTAAGTCCTGAAGTTTGTAACTTATACAACTTATACAACGTATTACAACTATATCAGACCACAATTCACTCATGTCCAAAAGCCATGAGACTGCCCAAAGCACTTAACTGTGGGACTAAAGACAATGTCACCTCCTCCCAGCAGTCCCTCAGAATCACAGTTATGGTATGTTAGTGCAGACTAACCCATGCCTCAGATACTGCCTCCTTTTTCTCAGAACGTGCTTTCCTTTAAACTGTCCTCTTCACAGGACTGGATTTTAAATTCCTGATATAAAAAGAACTTTATTGGGGTGCCTGGGTGGCTCAGTCAATTCAGTGTCCAACTCTTGATCTCGGCTCAGGTCATGATTTCACGGTTCGTGAGATCGAGCCCCACAGCAGGCTCTGTGCTGATAGTCCAGGAATCTCTCTCCCTTCCTCTCTGGCCCTCCCCTGCTGGCGTAAGCTCTCTCTCTCAAAGTAAATAAATAACCAACAAACAAATAAAACTTTATTGCAAAATATAATTTCTCTATCCCTGGCTTGGCTACTGGTTAATCATTTCTTATTAAGGTACATTAATAAAGCCAATTGCAGATATAGTACTTTTCTTTACCATTCAACCATAAGGCAATATAGTAATGCACAGTAAAGTTAGTTTAGATTTGATGTGCATGTCACAGTCAACTGAATTGTGTTTGGCGATGGATAGTTTCCAAAGAACAGAGGTGATTAAACTTGCAAAATAAAACCCAGCCTGAGAAATACAAACCAGTAAAACATAATCTCCAAAAGCACCTATTAAATAAGCATCTTTTATAAATCAAAATTTTAGAAGAATATACTAACCGTAAATTTTTTCCTAAGGGGGAAAAAGAATTATCTAACCGAACCCCTGTTTTCCTACTGTAATCTAAATATACATTCCTTTAAGCCAAAAGAATTAGAGTAAAAAGTTTTATACTTCCTAAAAAACTTGTTTGATCTGTGGATTTAATCCTATATGATAAAAATGTTCCAAGTATGAAATATAGAGTTTAAATCCTTAGCTGTATTGCAAATGCTTTGGCATGCAGATGCTTTTTTCCATATTTTAATGAAAACCAGATTTATTTATAAGTTGCTTTAATTTCATTCTCGAATGGAATGGAACAAGAGTATCATATGTTCTGAATTAGGATCTTACTCACATCCCATATCAATTATGTAACTCAAATGCAAGACAACTTAATTGTGTCAATCATATTCCCCTGACAAGATCATTAAATGTTAACAGAGAGCTTCCAACTTTTAACAGCCATAGATTTTTAAAATATAAATTATTCTGTGAAAAATACCAATGCCTCATACAAGTTTGGGATTAAGTATTATAGTTTCTGACTTCTAACAGTAATTTTTGAAATCAGAATATTGTGAACATACGGTTTCTTTTTGATAACATCTTTTTAGAGGTTTATATTTCACAAAGGTACATCAAATCTCACAGAAAATAAGCACACCTGAAAAGCCTTAACTGCAATTTATTGTCAAACCCTAAAATAAAAGCATATCAATATCATATTGACTCAGAAGAAATACTGCTATGTAACTTTTAAAATACACTGCCCTAGACAGTTGTTAATTACCATAACATTTGTTTCTTAATTATTTTACAGCATCAAGCTTTAAAGATTAATGATTTATCTATATTCTGACCAACTAATATAGTCTCTTATTAATGTTCTTCAAAATTCTGAAGTCCAAAGTAAGCAAATGTACATTTCATGTACAACAAGATGAGGCTGTCCAAGAGATGTGCAATTTTCCAAAACCGAGATGATACAAACTGGCCACAGTATTTTGAAGTATAGCTTTAAAAATCGATTTCTGGGGCGCCTGGGTGGCGCAGTCGGTTGAGCGTCCGACTTCAGCCAGGTCACGATCTCGCGGTCCGTGAGTTCGAGCCCCGCGTCGGGCTCTGGGCTGATGGCTCAGAGCCTGGAGCCTGTTTCCGATTCTGTGTCTCCCTCTCTCTCTGCCCCTCCCCCGTTCATGCTCTGTCTCTCTCTGTCCCAAAAATAAATAAAAACGTTGGAAAAAAAAAAAAAAAAAAACTTTAAAAATCGATTTCTGACATATAAAAATACCATTGTAATCAATTTTCCACTAAGATGAATAAGATGGGAGTTTATTATTTTTTTTTTTTAGACAAACCAGAAAAAAATCCCAAGCAAATTGCAATTGATTTAAATTGAAGCTATGGCAAAAGTATCGCATTTACAGAAAGAAGACCTAAATTTTAGTGGCAGTTCTGTCTTATGCTACCTTAATTATTTCTGTAATTTTATTTTATTTTATTTTTTTTAAATTGCAACTTTATTTTATTTTTTTAATTTTTTTTTCAATGTTTATTTATTTTTGGGACAGAGAGAGACAGAGCATGAACGGGGGAGGGGCAGAGAGAGAGGGAGACACAGAATCAGAAACAGGCTCCAGGCTCTGAGCCATCCACCCAGAGCCCGACGCGGGGCTCGAACTCACGGACCGCGAGATCGTGACCTGGCTGAAGTCGGATGCTTAACCGACTGCGCCACCCAGGCGCCCCTTCTGTAATTTTATATACATTTTTATCCCTTCTCTTTCCACAAAAACATATGACAATAAAAATTTAAACAGAAGTCACCAAATTCAGGAGCAAGAAGAAGGCAAAGCACATGTGACAACTATTAGGATTAACAGTTTATGCAACACATTCAAATTTGACTCTGACCTTCCTGGCAGAGCAAACAGGGCAAATTCACCTTTCATGTAGTTATTATTATTGAAATTTCTTTATTTTTAATTGCGGGTATATTTGACACACAACATTACGGAATTTCTTAATTCCCCTCATTTACACTATGCTATCAGCTTACAAAAAGCATTTGTATATACAATATCTTGTTTGATCATATCAACAACTTTCTTAAGAAGTTGTTCTTAAGAACACTGGTACCCCCATTAAGCCAGGTGAAGAAACCCAAACCACAGAATTAAGTCATATGCCCAAAAGAAGTAAAACTTCTTGAGGTCATTGAATGTCACATGGATAGAACATGTCTCCTTACTCTTAGTCTAACATTCCTGATTCTACTTCTCATGGCCTTGAGTTCTTAGCCCTAAACCTTAAAATAAACCTGTCACATAGAATTTTTTTGAGTAACAGAAGTTGTCCTCATTATTTTCACAGCGATGCAAAAGTGAATTTAACACAGCTATTTCTTATAGCAATTGTTCATCAAACTAAGAGCATAAAATGTAAAAGTAACTAGATAAAGCTGTAGATGAGGCAGTTGTGAACACCAAATGTGATAATGAATGTGGAAACCCTATAAACTGTAAAGTACTACACAAAGGCACAATAGTTTCTGGTGATGAAAAATCATGCGGGACTTCGATTCCTATTCAGATCTGAAGTACACCATACTTTCCTTATAAATATGTATTTGCAGTTGTCTAAGTAGAGTTTTTTCATGGAAGCCGAGTTGCAAAAGCTAAAAAGTTAATTTTGAAAACTTGCCTTTCAGTCCAGAACAAGTTCACATATTAGAGCACAACAGCCAAATAATTACATCAAAAAGTCTGATAGGTTTTTGTATTATGGTTTAGAAATTATGTGAAATAACTTGATGACATTTAAAAGAATTTATTCTGTCTTTTCGAGTTTATTCTTCGCAAAGTTTCTTTTCCTGTGCAAGGAAAAACAGAATTGTTTTTTTCCCATAAAAAGAGATGAGTCAATAGTCTTTAGAACCCAGTATTTTTTAAATAAGGGAGAAAGGAAGTATACTGTGGTTTAGTATTGTTTATAGTATTGTTAAAAAACAGGAAATGAAATAATTAAATCCCTGCAAACCATTTACTTTTTCAAACCCTGCTTTAGAATAGAAATTCACAAGTGTGGCTGTAACTTTATCACTGTGGTTTGCTGAAAAGCGACAGTAGTATTAACCACTCCCCTCCTTTGTTTAAGACCTTTACGGGCAGGACTTTCCACTAACCCCCATTCCCCACCTCATTTTTTCATCAAAAGAAGAAATTTCTCCTTTTTTCTTCTCCAAGAAACAGTTCCTTCCTGTCTTTGCCTAATATGCCATATCATGAATAAATACTTATTGAATTAATAAATTAATGGACACAACGGGAAATAGTTTTTCTTACCCAGTATGGCCTCCTGACAAAAATTCTGAAATAGCAGCAGGAAGCTCTGTTTTAATAATTACAAGATATGATGACATAGCTGCAAAAAAACATAAAAACAGTTTCTATTAGAATTCTATACTTCTTAACCATTTAAAGAATAATTTATACAGAAACACAGATGTCCATTAGGGCTTTGACAACATGTGGAAGATTAACTCATACTGCATTATCCCAAAGGTATATACACGCCAGGAATGGAGATAAATAACTGTGTAGAGAATAACTGGTAGCTCATTATAGATGCTTTGTTTACATTTCAAACCCAAGACAAACTATTTAGGTAAAAGGAAGGGTCTTAATTACAGGGAATTTATAAATGAAAAATTTTTTGATGTTTTGCACACGTTTGTATGTTATCAATCCTGTTCAAGGCATTAGAGGTTAGTTTAGCAACAACTGATACAGAAACAGGAGTTTGATAGGTACTAGAGAGAGACCCCCCCCCACACCCAAAGAAGTCTCACTCCCTTCCTCTCCATTTCTTTGCTTCCCCCCAACACATTATTCACGTTATTATAAAATAAAAATAAAGTGCATAATGAGTTACATTTTTAATTGTCCTCTGAAACTAATTAGAAAAGATTCAGTGGTAAGTGCTAAGCATATTAAATGGACAAAACGTACAACTTTTATTCCATTTTATTAACAGAGCTCATCTGTATTATGTAATCAAAACCTGAAGCTAGCATTATTTCTTACATTTGATCTGACAGGATCCAAGAAAGAAGTAGTTTTTAAAGCATTTTAATAATGATCCCATTTCTGATGCAGCTATAAAAAAAATCCTATAAACCTTCCATCATATATTAGGAAATATTTTAATATGGTTACAGAACATAGAACTCATTTATATGTAAATACTTGAGTTTAAGCTTACATGTTTAAGTACATAGAAACCCAGATGATTAGAGTCAGAACTTCAGTTTAACAGAGTAATAATCTCTCTTTCCCCCAGAGATTAAGTGTATATTAAAAAAGGGCCAACAAGAGTATGTCCAAGAAGAATAAAGAGTGTACTCTGTACGCACGTTAATTTTATTACTTATTTATATTTCAGGAAACATTTTACTTTCTCCTTGGACCTACAAAAACTAAGAACACAAATGAATGCCAAGTCTGAATGGTAAAAATCTGGTGAAAAATTGATTAAAAGGCTCAAATGTTTAAAAAGAAGAATGCATTTTTCTCAAACAACATGTGTAAACGTAGCTGAACTTCTCCACAATTATTACAGTACTATGTGACGACTGGAGAAAGAAAAAAAGGAAATATACTATTTTGTACATAAATTTATATGAAGATAGACAATAATTACATGCAAACACACATACACAATTTTTTTTAGTAAAGTAACGTACCCATGGCAAAATAAAATTTAGAACAGCTAAGTAAATACTCACTTCTCCTCAATGAAAATTCATTATGTATACACACATTTTCCAGTTTATGACTATTTATTTTCCCGCATTAGTATGGTTGTTGAAGTATAGCTTTTTGCCCAACAGAAGTACAGGACATTTCTTCAAACTCTTTTAGTTTTGGGGCATTGCAACTGATTGTATGTGAAAAGGTGTTCTGTATCATTCATTCAAAAGGAAAAATGCTATCAATTTGGCACAGAACAGAAGGAAGGTTTAGATTAACCTCCTTCACTCAAGGATTTGGGGTCTTGTTTATAATACTTTATCTATTCCAAAGAATCATACACATATGGTATGATGATGAAAATCATGAGCTGAATTTTCTGCAACTGGCAAGCTGCTTAAATATATCTTGCAAGGAAAAAAAAAGAGACAAAAGTACCTTGAACACAAGGAATGCAGACTTCCTATACAATTGTAATTTATTATCCGCCCATCAGTCTTTCTTGCTTGGATTAATCCAACACCACGTGCGTTTCTAAAGTTTCAGACATTCATCTCTTTCAGTAATTTTCTATTATTTCTTTTAGATCTTTAGTTGTAAAAGCTTCAATGAATATGATATCATATTTCTTTCTAATACACAATCTGTCATTCTTCCCAGAATTTCTATTAGCCCCTGGCTAATCATTTGATCACTTTTATCCTCTATTGTAGCCTTAACTCTTTGGTTTTCAAATGGGAGTCCTATTTCATTACATTCCAGTCTGAAGAATCATGTATATTTCAAGAAACATGAACTCACCAAACATATGTTTCTCTCTCAAAAAGAGATCTCAGCATACAAGATATAATACAACATGTAAATACTGCTTCTTTCTTAGAGAATGCTGGTGTTTGTTTTAAGAGCTACAAAACCACAGAGCTCCTGATGAGGAAAAGCCCCCATGATTAAGCAAGGAAAACAAAGACACTATCCTTTTCACTGCCTTCATTATTTTTTCCTAACCACAAGTAAACTTCCATGCAAGGACTACCACCTTAACATATTATATATAATACAGAGAAGAAGCAAAACAGACTACCAAATATATATTAACTTAGGAAATACATCTTAATTAGATTCACATAAAAAGGACAACTAGCTCAATAAAAAATAAAGTTTTAAAGATATAATTATCAACAGGAGAGCTCATACATCCATTGTTTATAACCAAAAGGTTCACTAGATCAAACAGCTGCCTGCCACACCTTTTGTCTCATGTCTTCTATTAATGACATAAGGAAGTGCTTAAAGACCTATCTTAGAGACAGTTCATAAGCAAGAATTTGTAAATGATTTTTGCTGACATCCATACATAGCATAGACTCCTAATACAAGACATACCATGTTGTACTCTAAATTAATAGCTGTACCAGGGTCATCCATTTTAGCCATGGTTATAGTTAAGTGATTCTGGCCCCCACACTACCAAGCCAGAATTGGTGCTAAAAGACATACCTTGATGACAGGTATTCAAGCCATTACAAATCACTCAGTTTTACCACATTAACTAACTAAGTATTCTTTTCTCCTTCATTTTAAACATAACTAATAGAACTCATTCAATGGAAACTGCCCTGGGAAGGAAATAAAAAAATCTGTCAACCCAATCAAAACACAGAAGTTGAAAGTATTCTTTGAAAACCATGCGGAGAACCAAGTGTTATATTAAGAAATGACTAAAATAGGGTAAAATTTGACTAGACAATAGCAAGTAGTAAGCTATTAATATTGGTTGCTCTAATCATAAAAGAGAAACACATGAGCTGGGAACATGGACATTGAAGGAAGAGATGCCAGAAATACAGAACAGGGGAAAGAGACCTGTGAGAGAAGAACCATGAGAACAGTGAACACTTTTGGGTTTGGGATGCCTATACCATGTTGGCCAGTATTCTAAGTGATCTGCAAGTTATTTCCTCATTTAACCTTTACCACAAAGCTGTGAGGTATTTCTTTCACAGATAAAGATATGGAGGCACAAAGAAGTAACTTGCCCAAGGTGGTAATGGTATAAACAGCCAGTCTGGCTTGAGAAATTTGCACTATTAACTATTATGGAAAAGTGCAGGAGCAAAGTGAAGAAGAATCCACCACAGGAAAGAAAAAATAAGGGTAGTCTATGAAAAGGACCACTCCCTAGAATTATTTTTTCTTCCGTCATGAGCATTTCAGTTACAAATTGCTTATGAATGCTGGAGTTCAAAGAAATTAGTTAGAAGTTTTAAAAACACTTAGGTTGATTTTAAAAACACTTAGGTTGATACTTTGACACGTATTTTCAATGTAATTTATTTCAGCTTTGTAGCTGGTTTGGTAGAGTTATTAGTACAAGATTTCTCAGACAAGCTAAGGAGTTTCATGAGGGACCCTGTTGCATGATTCTATGATTCTAATGCATCTACAGCTATTATTGTAATCCACAGGAGAAAGTCTCCTATTCTCACATATTTGAGATATTAACATCAAACTGAAATGTAAAAAAAAAAAAAAAAAAAAATTAAAACAACAGACCAATCTCTCTTCCCAAAAACCCTGTATTCTTCTGGACTACTTTTCCCAGGACTCCTTAAAAAAAAAAAAAAGAAAAAAAGAAAAAAAAGAAAGCCTCAACTGGAATCTAGGTCTAACAAATCATTAGTTGTAAAAATAATTATCCTTTTTGTTAAACTCTTAAAATACACGTATGAAGATAAGATTACATACAGCTATTTTTAAAACAGAATTAGGTTTTCAGCACTTGGAGGAAGTTCAGCAACTTCTCAAAGGATTAGTCAGCCAGCCCTAAACAGATGTACTATGGGAGGAAATAATAAGTTTGCCTTTCCGTCTGAGAGATTCAATTTTACTTCAAACATGTTTTTAGTCATGGATAGCAACTGGTTTATTCTATTCAACATGTCTTATTAACCCAGTATTCCTCCTAAATGTCCAAATGCCACTGAAAGGCTATCCTCACTCAAAACAGTACACAATACAATCTCTTTTTCTAAAATCCTGAAAAATGTCATTTCCTTAATTTGTACACAAATGGAAATCAAAATACATGGAGGAAATTTTCTCCCATAACCCTAAGAAAATGTATATCATTATCATTTATCAAGATCTCAAATTTGAACACAATGGGACCAGAATATTTACTATTCTAAAATCCTCTAACTGAACTTCAGTGAGTCATGGGTATAAATGGCATAATGAATACATACACTGAATACATAATGAATACAAAGATATTGTAAGAGCAATATAACAGGACAGATGGTAGGTACCCTCGTGGTGAGCACAGAATAATATATAAAAATGTTGGGGCGCCTGGGTGGCTCAGTCGGTTAAGCGTCCGACTTCAGCTCAAGTCACGATCTCGCAGTCCGTGAGTTCAAGCCCCGTGTCGGGCTCTGGGCTGATGGCTCAGAGCCTGGAGCCTGCTTCTGATTCTGTGTCTCCCTCTCTCTCTGCCCCTTCCCCGTTCATGCTCTGCCTCTGTCTCAAAAATAAATAAAACGTTAAAAAAAATTAAAAAAATAAAATAAAAAAATAAAAATGTCAAATCACTTAAAGTTGTACACCTGAAACTAATGTAATATTATGCATCCACTATACCACTATCCACTCAAATAATTTTTAAAAAATCATTACTAAGAAATATACTACTTTCAAAACCTTTTTAAAGTGACATGTTGCCAGTAAATTTTGTCAAAGTATGTATTTATGAAAAAAAAAAAACTCCTTCCAAATTTCCTATATCCTTCCTATTCTAAGGCAGTGCTTTCCAGAATTTCTGGACATACTGTTCAGGTTCAAAAAAGCTGTAGTATGTCCACAGATGAGCTGACCAGCAGATGGCGTTGAAACAGCACGTCCAATCCCAGTCTCCCAGGGGACAATACAAACTAGTACATCTAAAATGAGTTCATCATCCTACAAAAACAAAAATACAGGCAGAAAATAAAAATAAATAGCTTCTAATTTATCCAACATTAAATCATGAATTTTACAAATACTGAGACTTTGAAATGTTTATAGATCTCAACTGAAAACGATCTTATTTATACCTTTCTGACGATGAGATTTAGAAATTGTCCTGTTTGAGTACAAACAAGGGCTGTGGGGTTTCTTTTAAAACAGATTGTCAAACTGAGGTGTTAATCAAGACTGTTGGTCTTGTAGGTTTGTAGGGCCTGTGCCAGACTGGAAAATCTGGATCATTCTAGCACTTTCAGGAAGTTTCAGTAAGACTACTTAATGTTTAGGTTCTCCTTTCACAGTATGTAGCAGTGATTCAATCTTTAACCTCCTTTAAGGAATTGGGGCTTTAAAGAACTAAATAAAGAATATGCTAGCCATAGTGGTCCTTCTTATTTTATAAAGAGCAAAGTAAGGATTTAACGTACTCCTTGGAGCCACTTACCTTTCCACACTTTGAGAGGACTGAAATACAAAACCAGAAAAAACATCAACTAACTTCACTTTATCATGCACTTCTAGGAGTCCACAGGACTTTCTCTGGCTTGACTAAAAATGACTTGGGGTTTACTGTTTGATTTCTAGCAATATTTTAGCCTACTAAGTGGTCTATATTGAGAGTTCAAATGAATGTGAAACTACTTACTTTGGTTTTTAGGAAAAGAATCTCATAATGCAAAAATGCTAGAAGGACTATGTGGAAATTACCTACATTTATTTGCCACTACAGTTCTTACTCCTTTTTTTACTAGTAGCCCACCAAATTCAAACCCTAAGCCAGAGTTCTCTTGCCGGTACTAGCATTAAATATTAAAACTTCCAGATGTCTCTTTACCGACTTTGCGTCCCAGCAGCAATGACTCTGAGTGAATGTCACTCCAGCTCCTGACGAAATGGCCAGCCGGGGGCTATTGCTGGGGCCTGTTTCAGGCCCTGAATTCATTAGTGTTGGGAGGAGATAAGGAATTGCCTCGAAGTAGTATTTTACTGGAGGGCTTTCCATATTCCAAAGGCAAAGGTTTCCAAAAGCTTAGAACAAGAGTGCTATATTTAGTGAGTCACATTTTTTTCTAAACCTTAGAAATTATTCAAAGACACTATATTTTTCCAATCAATTTGTTAGACTACATCAGTGCCCTGTGACTAATACTTGGTGCCTCATTGATCCTGGGGGAAAGAGGTTTTCTGACAGTAAATTCTTTCCTAAAGAAGCTATATCCTCACTTATAATATTCCATGGTCCCTCTTGCCAGTTGATCAATTCTCTTCCTCCTAAAGAAGCACCAAGCCAGGCCGCTGGCTTTTCCTTCTCTCCCTCCTCTTACTCCTTCCTTTTTTCCCATAATAAATATTACTTATGAAATGTCTATTATATGCTAGATACTAAGAACACAAATGAATGAGCAAATTACTTGGATTTATGTAATAAAGAGATGTAGGGGATACGCTGGGTCTTTACTGACACATCCATGTAACAAATATTGATCAAGAACAATTCATAATCGGGCTCTGTGTTGACAGTTCAGAGCCTGGAGCCTGATTCAGATTCTCTGTCTCCCTCTCTCTGCTCCTCTCCAACTCATGCTCTCTCTTTCTCAAAAATAAATGTTAAAAATTTTTTTTTTAAAAAAAGGGCAATTCATGATCATTTTGACTTTAAAGATCTCCCTCTTCCATATTTCTCATAGATTCATCAGGGGCACAGAATCCTAAGAAAACTGAAAAATGTTTAAATGTTACAAAGACTAGAAGAGTTAAGCATTAATCTAAAATATGATTACCAGGGCGCCTGGGTGGCTCAGTCAGTAAGCGCTGGACTTTGGCTCAGGTAATGAACTCAGGGTTTGTGAGTTCAAGCCCCGCATCAGACTCTGTGCTGAAAGCTTGGAGCCTGCTTCGGATTCTGTGTCTCCCTCTCTCTCTCTGCCCCTCCCCTGCTCATGCTCTGTCTCTGTCTCTCAAAAATAAATAAATGTTTAAAAGTAAAAGTAAAATAAAATAAAATAAAATAAAATAAAATATGATTACCTAACCTCAAAATAACAGATTTCAAAATATTTTAATTCTATTTTATATAAATAAGATCTAACTCTCAATACTTTCAGCCTTTTAATTTTTATATAATTCTAATCTACAAATCATTCTCTGGGCTTTCAAATTTCTTTCTATCATTAATGTAGTATATAAAATGGTCTCTTTGAGGCAAAATCTTAGGCTTTTAAGTAGAACTTTTAAAATTCAACAAATATTATTTATTGGGTTTCTCTACTAGAAATTAGGTCAAGTTAGGAAAACAAATGAAAACACATAGCTCTTATCCCCAAGGAGTTTTAAAAATCCTCAACATTTAGTATTTTCACAGATTTTCAAACACTTACTATATCACAGCAGAAAGAATAAAGTCTTTAGCAGTAGAGAGAGTGAAGTTGAGTCCCAGCTTTATTAAAGGGTAAATGTAAGCAAGTTATTTATTCCCTCTACACACTGACCTCTTCCTCTGTAAAATGAGGATAACATCATCTCCCTTGAAGAGTTGCTGTAAGTACAACTAAAATGTGTAGTAGAATGTCTGATCTAGAGAGGATCTATTATAGTCATTTTTCAGTTCTAAATAATCAATACAAAAACTCAGCCATTTATACCAATAATTATCATCCTATCTTTCAGAAAATGCTACTGGAACCAAATTACATGCAGATGGGCATGTAAGTACAAAAATTCTATCTGTGATGCTATATACTTCATATCATCTTATAAATATCCAACATATTTCTAATTGACAAAGAGAAAGGCAAAATCCAGTTTGAGGAAATAACATTAAATAAGTCATATGCACAACATAGTAAAGAACCTCCCGGATAAGTATGCTGGGCTTCTCAAGCATACAGAATCTAGTAAGTACTCGTCTAGGACTTCCACAGAACCAACTTGCATCAATCAAAAACATACACCTGAGTGGCTCAGTCAGTTAAGCATCTGACTTTTGGTTTTGGCTCAAATCACGATCTCTCTGTTTAGTTGGTGGGTTTGAGCCATGCGTTGCACTCAGGCTGACAGTACAGAGCCTGCTTGGGATTCTCGCTCTCTCTCCCCTGGTCTCCCCAGCTCAGGCAAGCGCACATGCGCTCGCGTGCGTTCTATCTCAAAATAATGTTAAAAAAAAAATACAACTTAAAAAAAAAAAAACATGAAAAAACTACTTCTTAAGACCAGAGTTCCTAGACTTTAACCCCAGAGGCTCAGCAGCTGCCCTGACAGGTAGTTGAAAAACCAAGACTCCCTTTTTCTGATAACAACATCCACGAAAGCTTTTAGAGTGATAGTTGCAGATTTGTTAGAGACACCTAAGAAAAGACCAAGTCATCTTTTGAACCAAGTATAACCCTCCTACTGAACTTACCTGTAATAAAAATATTTCAATATTCTGAAGGAGTTAACATGCCCTCCCAAAGTGTGGAATTTGAATTTTGGAGTGAGAAGGACCTTAATAAGCTCCTAGTTTCCCATCCTATTCCCATAGCAATTTAAGAAGAAACTGAAGCCAAGAGAGTGAGTGAGCCAGAGCACAGAATCCAAGGCCCCTGACTTCCAACCCAGTGATCTGCTCACAAGAGCAAGCTTCGACTTCTATTATAACAAAGGAATGATTTATGCATATCTGGCTAAGACAACAGAAAACAGTTCTAGAAATATGTTTCAGTTATTACTTAGTGGGCTTTCAATAAATAAACTTTTAGCCAAGGTGAAGAAAATCATTAGGATATTATTCTAAAAACTAAAGCAGCATTATCCGCTTTGCTGAATTTGAGGGACATCAAAAATTGCTGTGACTGCCTCTCACTTTTTTCTAAAAAAGGTTATAATATAAAGCAAGTAAGCAAATCAACATACTTAGAGTTGAGAAAATTAATGATTTATCTGTTACCAGATGCAAGAATCCTTTCTAGGAGATTCTTTTTCTAGAACATTTTTCTTTTAATTTCTTGTTCAGCTTTTCAAATATTTAAAGCTAATGAGTAGTTTAGCTCACCATTCCTTTTTCTCTTTTTCTTGATAAATATATATAGAATATTAAAAAGTATTTGGACATAGCTCATACAAATAATATTCAGCTCTGTTCAGTTCAGCAAAGGTCTATCATGCCCCAGGTATTGTGCTAGGTTCTAGGAATACAAAAAGAAATGAGAGATAGTCCTCGCCCTAGGAGATTATAATATAGTAAGGGAGGGATGCCTGAGTGACTCAGTTGGTTAAGCATCTGACTGCAGCTCAGGGCATGATCTTGAGGTTCATGAGTTCGAGCCCCATGTTGGGCTCTGTGCTGACAGCTCCGAGCGTGGAGCCTGTTTCGGATTCTGTGTCTCCCTCTCTCTCTGTTCCTCCCCTGCTCACACTGTCTCCCTCTCTCTCAAAAATAAAGATTATATATATATATATATACATACACACACACACACACACACACACATATATAGTAAGGGAGAAAAGCATACACAGAAATAACTTCATATCTAATAACAAGTGCTAAAATATATCATGTACAATAATAGTTAGATACAAGATTAGAGAACAAGGAAAGGATCAAAATGAAGGATACCAAGAATATAACAGCAGGCATTTTGGCAGGGTCACAAATTTAGATCCAAATTCCTGGATTGAAAATTCTACATAAAATGCAAACAATAGTTCAACCTAATCTAAACAAAATGTGATGGTTCTTAGTAATCAGACAGAATAATGAGGGACAGAAAATATTCCATTTTGGATTGAAATGTTTAATACATTTAGTCAGTAACTGTCTATAATTAACAGTAACTTTCATTTCTACATGGTTCTCAATATTGGGATTTTTTTCTTTAAGTTTATTTATTTTGAGAGAGAGAGACAGTGTGAGTGGGGGAGGGTCAGAAAGAGAGAGGGACAGAGAGAATCCCAAGCAGGCTCCAAGCTGTCAGGGCAGAGCCTGACACAAGGCTTGAACTCCCAAACCGTGATGTCATGACCTAAGCCAAAACCAAGAGTCAGATACTTAACCAATTGAGCCAGCCAGGCACCCCAATTATTGGGGTCTTTTTTAATGAAAACAAGATACAAGGTAAATGTGAGAATGGTTCTTATTTGTTTCAGGTTTGTTTGTTTTTTAAACTACCTTGTCATTTTAAATTTCTTGGTTGTAACACGATATTGCTTGTCTACCCCGGATTGTTCACAGCCCAAGAAACATCACTCCCTCTGAAGCAGTATCTGCCAATGGGGTAATTAGGACAAAAGTAGAGGGGAAATAGTTTAGAATCATCTGAAGAGTTTTCCAAATTGTGTCTTACAACTATAGCAACTAACAGAAAGTCAATGCTTTAGAGGTGTGCTGCAGACCCAATAACAAGAATTTAAATTAAGGGTTTACCTGAAACTAAATTTAGAAGCTATTGTCCCCTAAGGCCTGCAAATAAAAAGGATCTAAAAGAGAGAGAGAGAGAGAGAGAGAGAGAGAGAGAGAGAGAGAGAGAGAGAAATGAGGACAACACTGAGGGTTTCTGAAGATACCTATGTCTGCAGAGATTCAGGCTCCCAGCTAGACCCATAGTCGGGCAATAACCAAAACGAAGAAATCATTTCCAACGCATTTATGCACAAGCAGTTCACTTTCAGTTGCTTACCTCCAATATTCTGAATTATGATGGTGCCTGCTACCACCATCTATGAAAGAACAAATATATTCAGAAGATGAAAGAAATAATAGAAAAGGATCAGTATTTTATTAAAATCCAACAACTATTACTAAAAAAAACAGATGTAGAGGTTGAGTGAAGAGAAACCAAAAAGAATACATTTTGTCAGCCATTTGTAATACATAAAACGAATTATCATCACATAAAAAGCCTTTCTTTAATAGTTCCACGGTTACTATAAAGAATGCTTTTGAAAATTTTCTTGGCAGTCATTTTCAAACAGTTAAAAGTGTTAAAGAGCTAGTAATTGGTGGTTATCAAAGTACCAAAAAATTGAAATTAAATCTATCTGGTCTCCTTCTCCCCTTTTCACTGCTTTAGTAGGTAGAACGTGACATTGCTTTAAGAGGTAGACTGCGACAGCTTGAGGTGTGCTGGGCCGATGCTGTTTTGCATAAAAGGAAATGATTTAGTCTTCTGAGTGTGCCGGCTTGGCATACACCAAGGCCTGGGACATCCTGTCCCAGAAAAAGTCTAGAGCAGAAAACTCTAGAGCCCACACATCCCAGACCTGAAATTTTAAGCAAACTATTTCAAATTCACTAATATAGAGCGGGCTCAGTGTAAGACAACAGAAGGTTGTGAAGACCACAGTCTATCGGAGAACTCCTCCCCTTTCAAAATGGGGCAACTACTACTCAGCTCTGGCCAGTTGTTGGCATGTGAGAAAGTGAATCCGATGTAGCTAGATCTTCTCCATTCCCTTAATTTTTCAAGGAAAGTCAGAAACTGAATTCTTTCAAAATTTCATAACTCTTAGTTGGCAATTAGTTAAACATAAAAAAAATTTAAGCCAAACAAAATATGCCTAAGGACTAAGTTCAGCTTGTAGGGCTTGATGACTTGTGATTCTGATGAGATTCCTGGGGAACTCTAGACATTTTATCTATTCTTAGTAATCAGATGTACTCAGAGCAAATGATGAAACATTCTGCTTCCACTTGGGCCTTTCAATCACATGAATTTTGGTGGATCTGTACCCCCAATGTATGCTCAGAGTGGACTAGCTATGTAGGATAACTCAGTTCATGGACTGGGAGCAGATCACCTTTCAGACTCACCTCTACTAGAAATTCCAACAGTGGCACAGCATTTGCCTATCCTGGAAACCCTAGAGGACTTGGGGTTCACAGAGCAGGATTAACGAGAGGTGTCTTTGAAGATGTAGTAGTTGCCACTCTAACATGTCCACAAGAAAGTTTGTGTATCAACCCATTTAAAAATTACAAAACCTCACAGTTATTTGTGAAAAGGCTATTTTGAACTTTTGCACACTATTTCTCATATGCAATTTGTATCTATTGTCAGTCATACATGAAATTTGGATTTCTACTAATATATTTCAAAAAAAGAATATCAACTTATTCATGATTATGTTTCCATTTTTGGCTGCATTTAAGCACTTAAGATCTAGAAAGTCAGTATGTCTGTCTACCTATGTAGGTCTTCATAGCCTACTAGTATACCAGTATAGTGCATGGCGGATGGTATTGACCTGATAAATATTTGTTTGGTGAGCATATAAATGGATTTATAGACAATTTTGAAAATCTTTCTTAAAAAGTCCAAAAAACTTAAAAATATTTAATTCTCAGAGCAATGTTATCTTATGTCATATCCATATCTGTATCATATCTGGAAAGAAGGAAATAGGAAAGTTTGAACCCAATTGTGGAGGTGGAGAGGAAATATAAAAAAAGCAAACAAACAACAACTCCTCATTTAGAGAATCTTCTATGTACCTGCCTACTAAGGACTGAGTGCATACATAATGATAATGCAACTATCTAGAGTTTTAGGAAAAGGGGACTCCCAATAGTCCATGCTTTTTTAGACTCTGCTGCTATTCAAGGAATGCAGGAAATACTAGAGTGAAATAACAGTGATAATGCTTAGAGTCATATTTATAGATCATATTAAATTAATAAGAGTTTTCTTACATAAATAACATTTTCTTCTCGCTTGGTTAAAGTGGATGCAGGAAACTGACCATGACTATACCAAACATCCCGACCTTTAGGAAAGAGAAACTGGTACTAGGATGATTAACAAAACCCTTTACCTGAAAGTAACATACTCTTCATTTTGTTCAAGTTGCAGGTTGTTAAGACGCGGTCCAAACTATGAGGCTACATAGCATGATTTAGATATTCCCTTTTGTATGTTAAGAACAAAGTTAATGTGAATGTAAATCCAGGGTTGTTTCCCCTGTTACATAGCTAGATCTTTTTCCTCCCATTTTCACTTCTTAGAAGTGGGTTTGGCCATCTACAGATACTGTATCCTTTAAGATTACAAACAAAATAAACAAACAAAAAACATAAACAACAGATTGGCAATGGAAAGAAAAAGTCCTATTTGCAACCCACATGAAAATGGGTTTTCGAAGTACGATAGATCTTCAGAAATAAAGTACTACAGAACTAACAAAAATATTTAACTCCTGATTATCTGTGGAAGAAGACATTGTTTTCTCTACCTCTCAGTTTAGTTTAATATGCCTATCACAAGTCAATGCCCAATTAATATTGCTGTTATTTCTATTCTGAGGAAGAAGAGCAGTTCATTTAGAGTCTGAAGTTCTACAACGTCATACTAGCTTTAAGTAACTGTGGACAAATAGGCCCCTTCATTTCTCTGGGCCTTAATTTCCTCACCTATAAAAGAGGGAATAGCTATATAATCTTTTCGCATTGTTCAGCTTATAAATGATATAATCTAATGATTAGTTTTATAGTCATGCTATAATATTAATTCTATGCTTCTTTTTTTCCCTATGTTTATGAAGATTAGTTAATGTTGCCAAAATTAATTTAAAAAAACTTAAAACAGGTCATTGTTACAATTTTAAAATTATTCACATCACCCCTCTCCTTCATTAGGGTGAAAAATAGATTTAAGTGTTAAATTTATCGATTCCAGAAGCACATAGAAAGAGAGATTCCTTCTCTCTCTCTTCCTGTTCCCACCATTCTGTCTTCCTTCATTTCCTTTCATTCCCTTGAATTTCTTTCTCTTGGATATATTTGTCTCTTTTAATTAGAAATGGAAGGGAAAAAATGCCTGTATAGATTTTGGAGACAGTAAAGAAAAAAAAATTACCTTTCCAGGTAATCCAAATGCAAAGAGTCCAAGATCTTCATAAGATGTCACAGCTGTGAAGAGACATTAAAATTTTTTACTTTTACACAAAACTATTTGTGTGCCAAGTTTTAAAGGGAAGGAAGGAAGCTATTCCACTACTACCTTATAGCTACTGGATGGTCACACTAAATTTAAAGCAGAAGTAACCACTTCTGAGGGACTTTTGACAACTTACAGTCTCTAAGGATGGAGTCTTCTTAAAATAAGTAGAACTTAGCAAATCCCAAGGTTATCTGACCACCTCCCAGGCTGCATTAGTTCAAACACACTAATTACTCAAGAAGAACCCCACTTCTCTGAGGGGCACCTGGGTGACTTGGTGGGTTAAGCGTCTGACTTCGGCTCAGGTCATGATCTTGCAGTTTGGGATTCGAGCCCCATGTTGGGCTCTGTGCTGTCAGCGCAGAGCCTGCTTCGGATCCTCTGTCTCCTTCTCTCTCTGCTCCATCCCTGCTTTTTTTCTCTCTCTCAAAAATAAACATTAAAAAAAGAGAAGAACCTCTCTTTTCCCTACACACTATTTGCATACTACACTAACCAAGAGTAGGTTTTCATTGGCAATCATTTCTGAAAACTGCATATGTAAATAAGGTTAGATAAAGTATGAAAGTTCTATCATACTTTCCGAGACCTTCAACTTTTTCTTACCCATCATTAATAGGGCATACACTTTCTCTTTTCATCATAAAAGGGTATAAAGGGTATAAAATTACATTTTCAGTCCACACGTTCAAGAAATGTGGTCACAGAAAAGATGAAAATTAAACGGCTCAAAAAAGAACCAAATTTGTCCTTAGCCTATATAGTTTCATGTTCTAACTAATGACACCACCAGTAAAAATAAGAGAAGTAAAAACATTTGTGTAATCCTATAGTTTGAAAAGTGCTTAATTCTATAGTGCTTACACTAAAAAGAAGCAGACTGGCAGATAGTTAAGTCTTGGTACAGCAACATCTCCTATTGAGTCAAAGACATGGTTCAGCATTTTTTTTTTTTTTTTGAAGTATATTTACTTTGAGAGAGACAACATGAGCTGGGGAGGCACAGAGAAAGAGGGAGAGAGGATCCCAGACAGGCTCCACACTGTCAGTGCAGAGCCTCACAAGGGGCTTGATCTCACAAACCGTGAGATTATGACCCGAGCTATAATCAAGAGTCAGACTTAACCAAATGAGGCACCCAGGTGCCCGGGCTCATCATTTCTTAAACCAAGTTTTAATATATTCTCTCAAGACACACACGAGTCTTCTTTCGATTGTCACTAACAAAAAGTTCCGCTGTACTTTTATACACAAAGACCACCAGGTGTGTAAGGTTAAGTGTTTTAAAAACCATGTATGACTTTTACATGTTATGACTACAAAATCAGAAAGAAAATAAAAGTGTTGAAAAAATAAGTTGTACTGATTAAGAACAAAAACTTAAACACTTTTAATTGCAAAATTAAAATTTTTAATTTTAATCTATTATCAGAGTTGATCAAAGAATTTAGAAACTTTTTAGATGTCACAGCTGTTTTTTTTTTACATCTATTTTCAGACTGCTAAACACAGTGAACAAAGAATTTAGTTTTGAACTTGGGATATATAATGTGTATAAGTAGGAACTTTTATGCTTTAACAATGAAAGACTTCTACAATAATCTCACATGGGTAGATTTTGGATATATGTTAGAACATAAAAATTAAAAAGCAGAGTTACAAAACTAAGAACTGGAAAATTTTCCTCCTATGTGAAATGCCAAAATTCTTTTTTCCATATAAACATATTCTAAAGGGTATCGCATCACAAAAATTATTACTTTATCAATAAATCTTTACTAGTTTGTTTTAATTTTCCTAAACAAATTATTAAAATATTTATAATGTTATATAGGGTTATTCCTTAACTTTAACATTCCAAAGTCTAGGTGTATATATATTAAACCAGAAAAACTATCTAAATGTTAGCTTCTATCTAATTTGACATTGAGAAGGTAATTTGGTTCAATATTATGTGTATGTAAACCAAGTCTCCAGAAGGGCTCTGATCTCTCACTGAAGCATGAGATTAAAGGAACATCGTTGTTCAATTTTAGCACCCTTCTTTTATGTTATAGTTAAAATTATCCGTTCTTTCTTAAGAAAAACTTCCCTTCTAAGAATTTAAAGCAAAGAGGCTTTTCAGTGTCACAAATGGGAATATATTGAATAATTTGCTTTTAGAATGACCTATGTAGAGTTTCTCGGTCAATGAGCAAGTTATCAAGACGATACTGATCGAAAAGTTTAAGGTTTGTTTCACTTTTGAACAGCGGAAAACAAGTATAGGTTGCATATTTAGTAAACATGAAAAGCAAGTAACTTTCCCATAAGCAAAAGTTGTAACACTGTAAGACTCCAAAAAGAATTTGTATTTTAATTACCTAAATGAATTAAACACTTATTCTTAATTTTTATATTACAACACAACCTTTATTATTACAGAAAATATAATCAAACTAATAGCTCAATAAAGATAAATGTAATTGCAACCTCTGACAGTAGTGACATACATTTTAGCAATCTCAAACTTGCTCTCTGTTACTTTCTAGTTTTACAAAAATATGTCTAAATACAGCAAACTCCCAAATTCAGAGTGAAAAACACTGAGACGTCTAAATGGAAACTGAGTACAATGTTCAAATCCTCACTCTATCTTTCAGATCAGCATGTCTGGCTAGCCATTCCGTTTTGTCACTGTCATCATACTTCTTTTATGTTGCAAAAATTAGAAGCATTTTCCCATGTCTAAGACATCACGGATATGAATAATGGCTTCTGGCTTAACATTGAGGCTTTACTAAAATATGTACACAGTCAGCCAAGTGCTTTATCTCTACACATTCTCTTTTTGATGGTTTTCTGGATCATCTCAACTGATAAACCAAAACAACCCTAGTGAAATATTCTTAAAGTTCTGTTCTGGCATTTGGGCAGTTAAGATGCTGGTTACAGTGTAAACTGGTGTGACTTTTGGAATGCAGTTTGAACAATGGACCTTTAAAATATAACATTGGACCCCTTGGAGTTTTTGCATCTTAGGAAATAACCCTAAAATAAGACAAAACATTATATGCAAGGTTTACACTGAAAAAAAAAATGACCTAAATGTTCAACGATGGTAAGTGGTTAAATTACAGTTAATTATACCTGATAGAGTAATATGTAGCCATTAAAAACTATGTTTATAACATGAAAAATGTCAATATTGACTGAAACAATTGGATGAGAATATGATCTATAAAGTAAAAAACATAAAAAGAAGGGAATGAATTATAAACTGGTAACAATGATTATGTAGTCTTCTTTATCTTACTGTTTTGGGTAGGAATTCAAATATTCTACAATGACTGTAATGGAGTGGTGGAATTTTAAAAACCATACCCCCCACCCCCCTGAATAGTTTCATTTTCTCCACTAAATATCTGATAAGGTTTATTTAAGCTGCAACTTTTAATTTCTCTGGTGTTTAGTAATTTAATTATTACCATTTGGTCTACAAATAAGGTACATTTTTCTGCTCTTTCATATGATCGATGTTTTAATATCTTATTTATAAAGTGAAAATGTTTTAAGAGATATCAAAATAAGATGTGGTAATGACCAGTCATATTAGTAGCATATTCTACAAAATAGGAATAACATTAATTATGAAAATTATAAAATTAATTCAGTCTTTTACAGGAAACCATATAAGCAGTACTTGGCCCAATCCTCCTTAAGTAAATAACTGAAAGCAGTCATTAGCAATCTATTTTAGGAAATTATTTTTTGATATTAAAGAAATCAATGCTATGTTTTGAGGAGGCAGAAAGGCTGTAAATCTTAACAAGTAAATTGGGGGAAAATTTCTTCTTTAATGTACCATCAAGGCACACTTTAGTGCTATTTTGGCTAGACCAAGAGTTTGGCCTCCACACGAATCATTTGGAAAGCTGCTTCCCATAAAGTCATGGAATATTTCCAGCTAGTTACTCCAGTGTTCTGTCTGCTTTGCATTTTTTCCTCAATGAAATAGGACAATTAATAAACTCTGGTTACAGTACAAAGCCCAAGTTTCAGCAGCAGCAATATTATCTTTGGATCTGGATTGAGGGACATGAGTTATTCAAATACAGTTCAACTTTCAGAAACTTGGCCATTTGCAATGCACTTATTATTTTGAAATTCTTTTCTTTCTTGTGCTTTCCATCATTTTCCTCTTGCCTTTTTCTCCCTAATAGTGTTGTGCAGGTCATTCATTTACTGAGTGTCTACTATGCAACTGTATCACTAGTTCTTTTTTTTTTTTTTTTTTTTAAGTTTATTTATCTTTGAAAGAGAGAGAGAGAGAATGAGGGAGGGCATGGGTGCACCAGGGAGTGGGGGAGGGGCAGAGAGAAGGAGAAAGCCTCCCAAGCAGGCTCTGCACTGTCAATGCAGAGCCCAATGCGGGGCTCCATCTCATGAACCTTGAGATTATGACCTGAGCTGAAATCAAGAGTTGGCAGCTTAACCAACTGAGCCACCTAGGTACCCCTGTATCACTACTTCTGATCTTTTTCAATATGTAATTAAATGTCAATTTACCCACTAAATGTGGCATGATTTCAGAGAACTCAATGCAGAAAAAGCAAACAGAATGTTAGAATACTAGAAACATTCTCCTTTCAAATGGCACAGAGGTTGTCATATTGCATGTGTAGAGAAAGTTCTAGGGCCCCAATATACTGCTTGGCCCTGCTGTGAACAACATTAACACAGTCTTATCCTATAAGTGCTATTCATTAGTTTTCAACTTTTAGACTTATCTTACAGATAAAGCATGAATGCCTTACGTGTGATTACAAAACAGAAAGGAAATACTATCAACCTTGACAATACAAAGGTGTAGCAGGGAAATATGGAAAGTATGAAATAGGAGATGACAGGTGAGAGAAAGGACACCACGCTAATATATAACATGGCAGAGAGTCAAGGGACACGATCTAAACTCCATGGAACAAAAATAAAAATTTAAATGTATTATTCAGAGTTACAAAGTAATCAGTGCACCATAGGTGAGGTATAATACCTACAGGAATTTCATTTCAGATAGTAAAAGGGAGCATTTAGAATTTTTTTTTCAAGGAAGGTGTCGCAACGGACAGTTATTAGAATCGTTGCTCTAAAGGGTTTAAGAAAAAAAATGGGGAGCACAAAGGAGACATTTACCCCTCATTTATATCCTCATCATTGCTAAGAATTAAAATCCTCATAAAAGCACTATAACCTTACTTTAGGAAGAGGAAGTTAGTAGACTGTTCTCTTTCCCAGTGGGCTCCAGGAGGGACCAAAATTCTCTTTGGAGGCAATAAGAAGTGAATCCCAGGATCTTCCTGGACTCTTTTCAACCACCTCAGTTGCTTCTTACTGGCTCAGCAAAAACTCCAAATTCCTTAGGGTGTGACACTTGTCTATCTGTTCTCTTTTGTACCTCATGCACAAGTAATAGTAAACTATTTTTGGTATCTTGAATAAAATATGTAGTATGTACCTTTGTATATGAAATATTCTCTCTTGCCTTGTCTCCTAGTCAAATTTCAGTTCAGTCCTTCAGGAATATTTAGTGACCCTCAACACCCAACCCAGACAAGACAAATCACTCCCTCCTCTGAGCTCTTACTGTATCTAGTCCATATTTATTTATTTTTCTTATTTTGAGAGAAAACAAGCATGAGCAGAGTAGGGGGCAGAGGGGGAGGGGAGAGAACATTAGAGAGGGAGAGGGAGAGAGAGGGGGTGGAAAGAAAGGGAGAGAGAGGGAGGGAGAGGGAGAGAGAGAGAGAATGAATGAATCTTAAGCAGGTTCCACACTCAGTATGAGGCCCCATGCAGGGCTCAATCCCAATGACCCTGGGATCATAACCTGAGCCGAAATCAAGAGTTGGTTGCTCTGATGAATAAGCCATTGTGTTGTTCAAGGGTCAAATGTTCTTCAAAGCCCACCTATCCAAAACTGAACTCATTTTTACTTTGAATCAATGCCTCCTGCTGTGTTCTTACCTCCATTTAAGGACACTATCATTATCCAGTGGCTCATAACAGAAATCTGGGAGATATCCTTAGACATCTCCTTCTCTCTTACTATTCACATTCCGACATCAACTTCTCTTGATTTTAACTCCCTTAATCTCCACAATTTCCTAATCCATTTCTTTCTTTTATTTCTCTTGTTAATACTTTGTTTCAATATTCTGGTATTTGATTCCTAGACTTTTGTGACAACCAGGCTTGACTGCTGACCTACTCAGGTGCTGTTAGTGTAAATTAGAGCCATACAGACAAATGAGAAAGGGATTCTTTTAAGGGGAAAAAGAAGAAAAAGAGAAAGAGAAAGAGAAAGAGAAAGAAAAAGAAAAAGAAAAAGAAAAAGAAAAAGAAAAAGAAAAAGAAAAAGAGAAAGAGAAAGAGAAAAATTAAAAGAAAAAGAGAAAGAGAGAAAGAGAAAGAAAAAGAAAAAGAAAAAGAAAAAGAGAAAGAGAAAGAGAAAGAGAAAGAAAAATTAAAAGAAAAAGAGAAAGAGAGAAAGAGAAAGAAAAAGAAAAAGAAAAAGAAAGAGAAAAAGAAAAAGAAAAAGAAAAAGAAAAAGAAAAAGAAAAAGAAAAAGAAAAAGGGTTTCCATCATGTTTATAATCCTGAAGGCAAGCATGGCCTGGAAAGCTGACAGTGCCTTTGTGAAAAAAACTACTCCAATCTGGAGGTAGCTCTTAGATCAGCTGCTCAGTTGTCCTGAGAATTCCCTTTACTTCTCTTCTGTGCTAAATTCCCTATTTCTTTGATAGTACATAAGTTTGGTAAATGGCAAACTCTGTTGCTAATTAAGTACAAGTGCACAGGAGATAATTTTGAGTCTTTGCATGTATGAAAATGTTATTATACTACCCTTGCACTTAAATGATAGTTTTGCTGGGTATAGAATTCTATACTGAAGTAATTTCCTTTCAAATTTTGAAGGTATTGTTTTATAGTCTTCTTATTTATAGTGTCTCCTGCAAAGCTATTTGCTATTACAGTCTTGATTCATTGTATGGAAATTTGTTTGTTTCTCCTCTCTGAAAGCTTTTAGGATATTTTCTGGGTTTCTGATTTTTCACAAAGATGTGTGTTGGTATGAATTATTTTACAAGTATTATAATGGATACTTTCAATCTATGAACTAATTTCCTTCAGTTAAACAAACTTTCCTTGTATTATTCTGTTGATATTTTTCTACCATTATATTTTTTCTTTTCTCTCTTTATGGAATTCCACTTATTTGCATGTTGAACCTCTGGGACTGATCCTCTATTTTCCTATCTTTTCTCTCCCATTTTCAAGTTCCTTGTCTTCCTCTCATCCCCCTGCCTAAAGAATTTCCTTAGCTCTTTCAACTCAAATAATAAATTACTTTTAAATTTAATTTTTAATTTCTAGGACTCTTGTATTTTCTATTATACCCTTTAAATAACTCCCTGTCCTTGTTTCAAGAATGCATTATCTCCTTTTAGTTCTTTAGAGCTATTAAATATAGTATTTTTAAATTCTCATCTGGTCTCTGTATTATCTGTTTCCTCTTTTCCTCTGAGTTTGTTACTTAATTTTTTTAAATAAACTTTATTTTTAAGAACAGTTTTAAGTTCACAGCAAAATTGAGTAGAAAGTATGGGGAGTTCCCACATCCCCCCTAATCCCAGACATGCCCAACCTCCACCACCATCAACATTCCCCACTAGAGTGGTACATTTGTTACAACTGATGAGTCTACACTGACACGTCATTACCCAAAGTCCATAGAGTTTACTTTTGGTGTTGTACATTCTATGGGTTTTGACAAGTAAATAATGACATGTATCCTTTACTATAGTGTAATACGATAGTTTCACTGCCCCCAACATTCCCTGTGCTCTACCTATTCATTTCTCTTTCTCTTCTAGCCCCTGGCAACTACTGGACTTTTCACTGTCTCCATAGTTCTATCTTTTCTAGAATATCATATCATTGGCCATTTTTTAAAAACTAGGCTCCACACTCAACATGGGGCTTGAACTCATAAGCTCAAGATCAAGAGTTGCATGGTCTACCAACTGAGCCAGCCAGGTGTTCCAAGAATATCAAATAGAGGGAATTGTATAGGATGTAGCCTTTTCAGATTGGCTACTTTCACTTAGCAGTATGCATCAAAGGTTCCTCCATATCTTTTCATTGCCTGATAGTTCATTCCTTTTTAGCACTGAATAACATTTCATTGAATGGACCACACAATCCATTCATGTACTGAAGGACAACTGGTTACTTCTAAGTTCTGGCTATTATGAATAAAACTGCTATAAACATCATGTGCAGGTTTTTGTGTCAACATAAGTTTTCAATTCATTTAGGTATATACCAAGTGGTACAATTACTGGATCAAATGGTAGCCTCTACACCTTTTCATCATGGTCTTCATATGTTGTGTCAATATTTTACCTTCAAATGTATAGAATGGATACTTCCTCACATTTGGAGCTTCCATTTGGAGTATGAAGGGAAAAAATGAGTTCACCGTAACTCTAAGACTTTTGGCCTAAGCAACTAGAAAGAAGATGCTATCATCTACTTAGATGAGAAAACAGTGGAAGGTATAGATTGGCATTTGCAAAAACAGACAGTTTGGTCAATTTGAGACATACAGTAGTATCCAAGTGGAGATGTCATGGAGGCAGTTGTATAGGAGACTGAAATTCAGGGGAAGAGATCCAGGCTAAGAATATAAATTTTAGGGTCACCATGAGCCCTAGAGTGAGTTCAAAAGAAAAGAGATCATGGGTGCCTGGATGGCTCAGTTGGTTAAGTGTCTGACTTAGGCTCAGGTCATGATCTCTTGGTCCGTGAGTTCAAGCCCTGCGTCAGGATCTGTGTTGACAGCTCAGAGTCTGGAGCCTGCTTCAGATTCTGGGTCTCCCTCTCTCTCTGCCCTTCACCTGCTCATGCTCTGTCCTGGCATGGTAAGTTCTACAACTGTCATTCCTTCTTGCTTAGAGTGATATGGAGATCAGAGGAGGGGACCTATGGGTTTATTCCCTGAGCAGATAAGTTTCCCCAAAGAATCACAATACGCCACTGTTTCTGAGGCAGAAGTGTGTACATCTTGCAATCTTCAAGGGTTCTGCATCAGTGAGAACTCATAATAAAAGCTAGCACTGACCAAGGACTTGGCATTTTATATACATTATTGTATTTCATTCTCACAATAATCCCAAAGGAAAGCATTATCATTATCATTTTACAGATGATAAACTAAGGCTACAGAGATTAAGGTACCTTATATGCTACCTCAGTTCCCCAAAAAAGTCTTCATAGACCTCAAACCCTATATATAATCCAAAACAGCAGAATTTCATGTGAAGAAATCCTTTACTTTTATAAAGATGAAAATTTCTCTCGCACTCCAGGCAAATAAATGAAGAATTTATTTTGTAAAGATTTACGACAGCCCTTTCTCTGACCAATGAATCTGATCTGAGCATAATACTCCTTAATGATGGTCCAAAACACTGAGAAGAAAATTTAGCTACATGTTATTCTCCAGTCTTTTATGTGTGTATGTGTGTATTAATAAAAAAAAAAAAAAAAAGCCTACCTCCATAGAGAATTTTACAACGACTGAAGGAATTCAATCAATGAAAGACAGGTGCATCAATGCATATGAAGAACCATGAAGAAGCTAGTTCATGGACCAAGTAAGCTACAAAAATGAAGGAAAAAAGAAAAGAGAGAAGGAAACAGGTTTTCAGTTTCATATGCCCTAAAGTTACAGAAAAGAACAACAGACAGTGTCAGAATTTTGAAGTTAAATATAGATGAAGTGAAGGAGAAAAAAAATCAGCAGTACTCAGAAATCTAAATTGAATATTATTTCCAAATAAGTGAAATTAATAAAGTGTAATGAAGACATAATTGCCACAGTTGACTAACATATTACTCTTTCAGTAGAATCCATAACAAAAAAATAAAATAACCCTATTAAGATGTTAAAAACTAAAAAAATTAAAAACTAACAATTAGGTAAATAAATCTTTTCACACAGAGAAGAAAAATTTTAAAATAGGTCATTAAAATTCCAGTCAAGTTCAGCAGGATTTACAATGACACTTATTTAGTGCTATTATTTCTGAATTTGGGATGCTTTATGAATAACTTGTATTTTCAGATTAATATTGCATTTTCCTGGTCTTTTTATCTGTCTGCACCGTCCCCAATACCCTTGAAAGAAAGGCACACATTTGCAGGTTGGATGGCCAAAGGCACTGATACAAATTATAGCTGTGGAACTTAAACCAGTTTTGCAGAAGAATCACCTGGAGGACTTTTAAAAACATATTTCTAAGTCCCACCTCAGATTCTTGGACTTAGAAGCCCCGTGGTTTGTAAATCACTTACAAAAGGATCTGCAGATATGTCTGCTGCATAGACGGACGAAATAGAGTAGAGTTGTGGATTTAGGACTATGCTTGGAAGAGTCTTAAAATTCTCAAGAAATACCTTTGGGCTTCTCTCACCTGTTCCAGCCAGAATAATCCCACTGTCTATTTCATGTATCTATTTTGCTTCTTAAAGTCTGAAAACAACAAAACCTGATAGAGCACAGTGAATTCACTCACATAAGAATTCAACTTATGATGGGGCACCTGGGTGGCTCAGTAGGTTAAGTGTCTGACTCTTGATTTCTGCTCAGGTCATGATCTTGCCATTTGTGGGTTCAAACCCCATGCCGGGTTCTGTGCTGACAGCTCAGAGACTGGAGCCTGTTTCAGATTCTGTGTCTCCCTCTCTCTCTGCCCCTCCCCCATTAGCACTCTGTCTCTGTCTCTCTCTCAAAAATAAATAAACATTAAAAAAAAGAAGAAGAATTAAACTCATGATCTGGCATCAAAACTGACCTAATCCAAACATAAAAGAGACTAGACAGATAAAAAGACCAGGATTGATGGATACAGAATATTTGTTAATGCCAAAAGAAAAGCCTTATTAAAGCAGTTCTGTAATTCATATACTTTTACTTATTGCAACTGAAAAGAACTTAATACATGAATGAATTACAGTCCAAATGGAAAAATATGTATAAATATCTATTCTGTTTTAATTGCATATAAATCTGTCATTTTCAAAAAGACTATCTTATTCCAGACTTGCAACTGAAAATATACAACAATCTAAATAAATGCAAGGTTTAGTGACCTTGCCTCCTACGGAGACAAGAGTAGATCTAGAGAGGCGTTCTCCTTGGGGAAATAGTCACCCTAAGAGAAAACAATCAGAATGAACACCTGTCCACTGCTTCCCCATAGTATAAGGTTTGGATCCTTTGAACACTTTTCAGGTGTCTCCACTAATCTACCCTAACCTAGAAAACTATGCTGTGTGCTATAGAGAAAGGGAGGTAAGTTTCTTCCTTCCATTCTGTCCTTGGATACTTCCGTAGGACTGGGTATCTTGGTCTTTTGAAATTCTCCATTTCAACCACCCTATCTAATAATAATGCATGCCTACTGGAAATTAAATTTGAGACATCGAATCCTGTATGTGGTTCCCATCTCAAGGAGCTGCTTCAACAAATGACTCAGAGTATTTTTACTCACCTGTCTGAATACACATACTTAGCAGGAGGTGAACTGAGTAGGAAGCCAGGAGAGCAACTATCAGCAGCAAGAAACTAAAATATAAAAGAGGACATGGTCAAACCCCACACAAGTTTCTTTTCTGAGGTATCTCTTTAAAAAACCATTTTTTTTTCACATTCAAAGGTTCACAGGGATGATCTTAGAGTTGGATTGTGGCCACTAAAGAAAGAAAATATTATTTTGCATTTACTGAATTTTATTTAAATGAAAATATACTGCTTTTAAATTTTAAAAAGTCATAAAGAGGGGCGCCTGGGTGGCGCAGTCGGTTAAGCATCCGACTTCAGCCAGGTCACGATCTCGCGGTCCGGGAGTTCGAGCCCCGCGTCAGGCTCTGGGCTGACGGCTCAGAGCCTGGAGCCTGTTTCCGATTCTGTGTCTCCCTCTCTCTCTGCCCCTCCCCCGTTCATGCTCTGTCTCTCTCTGTCCCAAAAAAAATAAATAAACGTTGAAAAAAAATTTTTTTTTAAATAAAAATAAAAATAAAAAATTAGAAAGAAACCAACTTTATTTGAAACAAAAACAAATTTCCTCCTTCGGCACTCTTGTCTGCTGACTGCTGGTTCAGCCATTCAGTGATCTTGCAATACTTCCCTTTTATAACTATTTCTTCCTATTTTAAATCCAAACAGAGGTTTTGGTTGTGGAATCTCATTGTCTTTTTTTTTCTTTTTCCTTTTTTTCTTTTTTTAATGTTTGTTTATTTTGAGAGAGACACGGAGTGTGAGTGGGGGAGGGGCAGTGAGAGAGGGAGACACAGACTCTGAAGCAGGCTCCAGGCTCTGAGCTGTCAGCACAGAGCCCGACGCGGGGCTCAGACCCACGAGCTAAGAGATCAAGACCGGAGCCGAAGTCGGATGCTCAACCGACTGAGCCACCCGGGCGCCCCGTCATTGTCTTCTTTTTCCTTCCCTCTGTCTCTTCTCTTCCAAAGATTGTACCCCACCTTCATCTATAAAACTGAATTAAGACTGCATTTCCTAGCATTAAACACACACATCCACCAAACCCAACAAATGCAGTTAACACAGTTGATGTGTTCATGACACAATTTGAAAAGGTGCAGACGATGTAATAATTGGGATTCTTTTACTGAAAGTGGTAAAAGAGACAACATGCATAATTTCCTACTTATTTTCAGGAAGATACTAACAAACAAGCTTCTAGAAAGCTGGCTCTAGTGGAGTACCCCAAAAGTTACTTTTGGCCCACTTAATACTTGTTATTAAGTAGCAAAACTGAGAGGTACACTTGAAGCCTCACAAAATAACAGTCTGGTATCACTAAATGGCAAATGTGATATGATTCAATGAGGGCATGTTCCGTGGTATACATCTGCATGTAAGACCCTGGAGTACAAGATGTGATTTTTTTCAAAGGGAACCCAAAATAAGTCCTATAATTATGTCTTGCCTAAGATGTCACATACAGTTTTGAAGTTTTAAAACTCTGAATGTTTGTTAAGAAACGAGACAAACCAGAGAGAGAGAGAGAGAGAGAAATCAAAAATGGACTCTTAATTATAGAGAACAAACTGTTACCAGAGGGGAGGCGGTAGGCATTGGGTGAGACAGGTGATGGGGAAAAAGGAGCATTTTGTTGTGATGAGCACCGGGTGTTGTAAAGGAAGTGTTGAATCACTGCAATATAGTGATAACACCGTATATTAACTGGAAATAAAATAAAAACTCAAAAAATTATGAGGGGCACCTGGCTGTCTCAGTACAACATGCAACTCTTAATCTCGGGGTGGGGGGGGGGTTAGTTTAAGCCCTACTTAGGCGTGGATCCTACTTAAAAAAAATTTTTTTATTTAAAAAAAATTATGGGGGTGCCTGGGTGAGTTGAAGCGACCGACTTCAACTCAGGTCATGATTTCATGGTTTGTGACTTCAAGCCCCGTGTCCGGCTCTGTGCTGACAGCTCAGAGCCTGGAGCCCACTTTGGATTCTGTATCTCCCTTTCTCTCTGCTCCTTCCCTGCTCATGCTCTATCTCTCGCCTTCGAAAATAATAAACATTCAAAAAAAATTTTTTTAATAAAAAAATTATGAAAGTTTGTGCATATATCTCATTATAAAAGGAAGTTGGGTTACCTAAAAGTTGGTTCGCTTATCAAGAAATTCAAAATAAAAGCAGAAAATAAACCTAAATGAGACTATTCATTTTAAATTTCCTGGTAAAATGGGTCTGCTTCTACTGATAAACAAACTTGCTAAATGCTAAGGATTAGGTCTAGTTCTAAACGATTTCAGTTTAGCAGAGAAACTAACTTGCAAACAAATCATTACAACACATTATAATAACAGAATGAATAGACAAGTACTATGGAAACACAGAAAAGCCAAGAATGTCTCCTATTTTGAGCCAACTGGCATATGAGTTGAGTCTAGATGAAAAGGAATAGGCACAGAACACATGCCTAGACTCAGGGAAATAAGACTACCTAACAGCTGGAGGACAGGAGATGATGGAGAGAAATGAAAAGATTATGTGTTTTCCACTCACAAAATTGTTATTTGTAAGTAATCTGATAGCTGATAAACTTTAATTCACGTTGGCCAACGTGACACAACAACAGCCACTTCTTAATGTTATCATAAACAAGCATGGGTCAAGTTTCCATTTTTAAAAATTAGTCCCACTTTTGGATAAAAAATACAAATTATATAGCATCCCTCCAAACTACAGAGTAGCAATAATATATAAGTAGCAGGAAAATGCTAAACCTCCAGAAATGATTTAACTAGCAATTGTATAACGCCAGCTCTGGGGCCTCTTTGCTTCTCAGTGTACTATCAAAATGGGGGGGGGGGGGGAGAAATAAAGAAAAAAACTCACCTAAATCCAAGGATGCCAGTATGAGCCATAACATAAGCTAAACCAAGGATGCCACTTCCCATGATGGCATTTGTCAAATTAAACACAGAAAAACCAAATGAAACACCTGGGGATCCCTGTCTGTAAAGTTCCTGCAAGCACACAAATTTAACAGTGTTAAGTGTTTAGATGAAGTTCAGATTTCATCAAGAAATGAATGACAAGTTATGGAGAACTCCTGCAATCCACAGGCACTGTGTGACACTAATTTCTCAAGCAGCACTGGTTTCCTTTTTTCCCTTCCCACCTCCCACTAATGCAGTGCCAGAAAAATCTTGTTTCCTAGGAAGATCATCTCCACCAGTACAGAGGCCAGACAGGCTTCAGGAAAAACCATGACTAACCTTGTGACTGCAAAAGATGAAGATAGGATAGGAATGGGGTGGGACAGAGACGAGGGAGAGAAGGCCTCAGCTCATGTGATTACTGAAGAAATCCTGAGTCAGCTTGGGGCTCCTGTAGACAATGGTTACTCCCCAATTACTAGGACTGCAAAAGTAATCTCTGTATATTTAATGAATTCAGTCAGCTCAAATGCAAGGATGGTCGGGAATACCTTGCAATGACGATACAATAAACAGAAGCAATACACGTTGCTCTACCGAGGATACCCCTGAAACACCCTCTGCCAAAACAGCATTTGTGAGCGAAGTCCTAGAAACTGTTACAGTCCAGGGACTTGAGTTAAAAAGCCGAGGGCCCCCCTTACACAGGTTTTAGGGTCAGGGAAGTGCTATGTACTCATTACCAGGCCACCTCTACTCCTTCACCGCTAAGGAGCTCTGTATGAGGTTTCCAGGCACCCAATGACTAAGTCTAGGGAAGAAAAATCTCGTGACTCTGGCAAAAACCTCACAAGACTGTTGGAGGGAACAGGAAGTCGACAAAGACACTAACAGACAGCACTGAGTTACATAACGGCAGGGCTGCTCCTCCAGTCAGGTCCCCAGCCTCCAAATGGTGCTGCACCTCTTCCACCTGTGCCCGCGCCTTTACTTTCTCTCTAGGGCATGTTGCGCTGCAATCACATTCATGCACTCGCTGGGTCTCATCTGCGTCTGGCTCCTGCCTTTGGGCCCCATCCCCCAAGAGTCAGGCTCCAGGTTCTCCCTTCTCCCCGTGCAGCACCCGCACCTCCTTCTTTTCCAGGTCTCATCTGTCAGGCATTTCAGGAAAAAGGCCGGAGGCCTGCAGCACCCAGAAGCTTCCCGAGGAAACTTACGTTGCTTAGCAACGGGCTCAACTCTTCCGCCTCCGCCTCTTCGGACTGCTGGGCCGAGAGGTACCAGCTCCGCTCGGCGTTGCCGATCCCCCAGGGCGCCTCCATGCTGCTCGCTGGCCGACAACCAGGTCCATCTGCGAGCTCCTACCCCAGCCTTCCAGTCAATAGTCGCGCGGGAGGCGGGGCGGGGAGCCCGGCCCTTCCGGGTTCCCGTACCGACCGGGGCGGAGAAGAAAGAAGGGAATCGACGGGCTCTGATGACGCTCGCCCCTCCGTGGCGAACCGTGATGATGTCATCGAGGGCCAGCCCTTCCACGAGCGACTCTCTTACGAGCTGCACCAGAGCATGAGGTGAGGGGTCTAGACTTGGAGTCAACCGCCGAGCGGCGCCGGGAATTGGGATGGTGACGTTGGTGAAGTGGTGACCGCAGTGCCCCTGATCCGAGAGGCTGAGGGTCAGGTGGTAGTACCCGTCCTCCAAGGTCTGCTCTCCGCCACTCGCTTCTTGGCGCAGGTCGCGAGGTCACCCACCGCCCGGGTGCTGAGCTTGGGCCCTAGTACTGGGTGCGAAGGAATGTGTTTTATCTGTTCAGAAGCTTTCTGATCGAGCCTTTAGCCATATTTTACATGTGGGAAACCGAGACTCCGATTAAGAAATTAGGAGATCACGCAGCTGGGGAACTGCTAGACCAAACTTGAACCCTGACTGTGAAGTTTGAGAATTGCTTCACGGGGTTCTGGGGCAGGGTCCTCTCCCCTTCCAATTATTTCTTTGGTATTCTAGAAGGCAAAGTGAATATCTGATACTATTAATGGAATGGACATAGAACTCTGCAAAGCCCTAGTCCTCAAAATACTGAAACCTCAAGTTATAGACAGGACTTGGGGTAGTGAAGCATTAAAGACAAACAACATACCAATCAATATATTAAGAATACAGGCTCTGTAGTCAGTCAGACAGACCTGGTTTTTAATCCCTGCGCAGCCACTTACAGAAGCGAGACTGGATGAATTAACCTACTTCTGACCTTTAGTTTGTTCGTTTACAAAATAAAGATGTGATAACCACACACCTCCCAAGATAGATAATGTGTGTAAAGCATGTAGCACAGCCTCTGATGTAATAAGCACCCATAAGTATCCTAGTAAATATTGCCATTGGTAAAGTCATAAATATAATGACCATTTCATTTAGAGATGGATCGTTTAAGTCAAACGTCAGCCTTCCAATCCCAAACTTATTCTGTAGAAAATTGTGGGTGGAGAGGTTCATTGACTGTAGGGAGGCTGATGGGTCACTAAGCCCTTGTCCTGGCAGCAGATGGGTTAAGGTGCAAATTTATTATTTACTACTTTTATAAAAGACAACATATCATGGAAAAGATAGTATACTTCTCACACACCAGTCAGCATTTAGCATGTTATTTAAAACTATAGAATTTAGATTTTTTTATTCTTAACCTGTTGTGAACATGTAAGTTTGTATCTTCCTGTTTTTGTTTTTTTAAAGTGCATCCTTTTTTTTTTTTTTTTTTTTTTTTTTTAGGAACTTATGGAGGCAATTTGGATTCTCAAGAATACTTTTCAAAGTGGAAACCTGTAGAATATCTGAATCAGAATCATTGGCTCCACTTGCTTGGACGTCACAGATACAGAAACTTAGCAGAGCACCTGGTATTTTCTTGCTGGATCAAAGGAGAAGATTCTCCACCATGACTGAAATAGAAACAAACCAGAGAGACTCTGAATTGTTTTCACCACCCTCTAATGTTCGAGGAATGACAAAACTTGATAGAACAGCTTTTAAAAAGACAGTCACCATCCCAGTACTTAAAGTGAGGAAAGAAATAGTCAATAAATTGATGCGATCCCTTAAAAGGGCAGCACTGCAGCGCCCAGGCATAAAACGTGTAATTGAAGATCCAGAAGATGAAGAAAGTAGACTAGTTATGTTGGATCCCTATAAAATATTTACTGATGGTTCCTTTGAGAGAGCAGAACTCAGTATTTTAAAGCAGCTTAATGTCAGTCCACAGATACATAAATATAATTTGGAACTCACTTATGAAAACTTTAAGTCAGAAGAAATCTTGAGAGCTGTGCTTCCTGAAGGTCAAGATGTGACTTCAGGATTTAGCAGAGTTGGACATATTGCCCACCTGAACCTTCGAGATCATCAACTACCTTTCAAGCATTTAATTGGTAGGTGTGTCTTAGTAATAATATTTATGTGCTAGAAAGTAATTAGGTTCTCATTTTAGTTCTTAAAATGACTTTCTTAAATGTCAAATTACAGAAGCAGGACATGTTACCATTTAATTTTAAGCTGCATCTTGAGCTACATACCCTCTCTTTTGAAAGCCATTTTGGAATACTCTCTCCAGAGTGATAGCAAACTCTAAAAATCAGTTCAGGCTTTTCTGTACACAATATACAAGCATAGATTAAACTCAAATTTTTTGCTTTGGCAGAATTCTTTGGCACCTCGTCATTTGGTACATAGGAGTTATTAGACCCTCAGGACTATGCTGAATTCTAGGTTTCTTAAATTTGAGTGTTTACCATCAAAAGTTCAAGACCCTGTTTATTCATGCTTTGATTCGACTGACTGAGCCTCTTCTATATGTCTGGCACCATACTTTGTTTTTTAGTGCCCTTAGTCATTTAGAAATGATGCTTCTGGGGACACTTGGGTCACTTGTCAGTTGAGCGTCCAACTTCGGCTCAGGTCATGATCTCATGGTTCATGAGTTCAAGCCCCGTGTCAGGCTCTGTGCGGACAGCTCAGAGCCTGGAGTCTGCTTCAGATTCTGTGTCTCCCTCTCTCTGCCCCTCTCTGGCTTGTGCTCCGTCTCTCTCTCTCAATCCCTCTCTCAAAAATAAACATTAAAAAAAAAATAATGTTTTTGTTTGTTGTATCTCTGTAAGCCCAAGTTTGAGCCTGGGTCCTTTATCCTTTGGGAGAAGAAAGAAGTAGAAGACTAATCAGGATTGCAGTTGTCTTTACACAAATATTTGATGTCCGTGTATTCTCCAGATTTTTTTTTTTTTCTTTTTAATGTAGAGTAATTGTCAGAACTTTTGAGAATTATTTTCACCTTTAACATGTTCTCAGGGCACCTGTGTGGCTCAGTTGGTTGACTGTCCAATTCTTGATTTCAGCTCAGGTCATGATCCCAAAGGTCGTGGGATCAAGCCCTCTGTCAGGTTCCATGCTGAACATGGAGCTTGCCTGGGATATTCTCTCTCTCTATTCTCTCTCTTTCTCTCTCTCCCTCTCCCTCTTTCTCTCTCTCTCTACCCCACCCTCCTCTCTCTCTTCCTACCCCTCTGCCCCACTCCCCAGCTTGCTTGCACTCTCATGCTTTAAATAAAATAAAATGTAGTTCTCAGTATTTTGTATGATTAGGATTTCAGAAATATGCTATTATGCATTTCCTTTGTTTTTACTGATGAAAGGGACTGATAATGCACAACGATAACACAATAAATAATTAAGCAGATCTTTATAATTATGCCTGGGTACAAATGGCAAAGATAAGCTTTGCTATGTATGAGTCATCGCCTGTCAGAACTCAAAACATCCCTTTTGGCATCCCTATTTTATTCAGGGCCCTCCTAGATTAAAAGTGAAGCATTTTCATCCAGTGGTAATTTTAAAGCTTTTGCTATAGACTTTCAGTTTGTTTTTTTTATTTCATTCCTCATTTCAAACTATTATACCTTAAAAATTGATTTCTGATACCTGAAGCAGAACAGGATAAGAATAATGATTGGCTAGAGTCATATTCAAAATCAGGTATCTAATTATCAAAAAGAAATTGGACAAATTCTGGTTATATATCAGCATGTTTGTATTATTGAGCACTTTTTACCAGCTTACAAATCAAGTTATCTTTCTTTATGCAATGACATGACATCTAGATTCTTACAATTTTTTTAAGCGCTAACAAAAAAGTAGACTTTAAGTAAAGGGCATCAATATACCATTTCTGGTGTATTTTATTTGTAGCTCTTTCTGCTCTGGCAAATATTTGACAAAAAGAACAATTTAATTAAATGAACATTTTACTTAGATAAGACTAAATAATCTGCTTCTTTTATTTGAAAACTTATTTTACTGGTATGTATTTCCAAAGTGGGGGCATCTTTTTTAAGTACATAGTAAAGCAGACATTTGATTAGGTCAGTGGGAACAGGCTGGTGATTTTAGAGATCATTTGTTGCAATGGTCCTTATACTTTTCCTTTCTGTTCTTTACCTTATGGTCTACTTTTTTGCTTATTGTTGTGTATTGGTCCGTTTGAGATTTAATTTAAAAAAAAAAAAAAGGAAAACTATTAGATAGACTGAAACTCCTCAAAAATTTTTCTTTAAAAATGTACCCCTATAGGGTGGCTGGGTGGCTCATTCGGTTGTGTCCAGCTCTTGATTTCAACTCACATCTTCATCTCACACTTTGTGAGTTTGAGCCCTACCTTTGCACTGTTAGTGCAGAGCCTGCTTAAGATTCTCTGCATCTCTCTCTGCCTCTCCACTGCTCATGCGCACACTAGCTCGCTTACTCTCTCTCTCTCTCAAAATAAATAAAAACTTGTGTACCCATATGTTTTTTTGTCTTTGTATTAGAGGCTGGCAGACATTAATTAACTTTGCTAATCCACTGAATTTTTAGAATTGCATGTCACGATATACACACTAGATGCAACTTTTGTCTATAACCAAAAGAAATACAGTTTATTTCCATTTTATATTTTCAGTTTTATTTTGCAACCGATTGGCAATATTTATGAATTCTCATCTTTCAGGTCAAGTTATGATTGACAAAAATCCAGGAATCACCTCAGCAGTAAATAAAATCAATAACATTGATAATACGTACCGAAATTTCCAAATGGAAGTGCTGTCTGGAGAGGAGAACATGATGACCAAGGTATGGAATATCTTATTGTCTCCTAGGTACAGATTATATCAAGATTAATGTTTAGAACCAGAATAGATGTCAAAGATTAAAAGTTTATAATAACCCAATATTGATGAGTATGTGAGAATGTGAGCATTTATATATCCTTTTGATGGAAGTGCAAATTTGATACAAATATTCAGGAAGAGTATATGGTAAAAATTGCCATTTTGAATAGGTACCTCCTTTGACCTAGGATTCCATTTACGGGAAGTTATCTCAAGGATATGATTGGAGAAAATTGTAGTGATGTGTATGTACCAGGTTCTACAAAGGAATAGAAACAACCTAAATGTTCATCAGAGAATGATTAAATTTTGGTATAACAACACAATGAAATACCCCATCATTATAGATTACTGAGCTCCACACTTACTAAAATAAATTGCCCAGTGATAGGTTAAGTGACAAAAACACCAGTTGTAGAGTAGTATATATATACATAGCTCCATTTTAACTAAATATGTATGTAAATATGCACATATATCAGAATGTTAACAGTGGGCATATTTTTATTTGATATAGTAGTTACTAGTGACCTTTGTTCTCATTTTTATACTCTTCTACGGAGCACATATTTCTTTTATAAGAAAAACAAAACAAACCTATTTCAAAGAAAAAATATTTTTAATATGTAGGAAGAGACTCCTGGGGTAAACCACTTTCTCATCCTCTACCCCCAAAATCCTCTGAAGTGCTGGATAATATAAACATTTTTTTGATTTAAAAGTCTTAGATAATTATGTGTTAATATTATGTGAAATTTTGTACCCAAGCTAGGAAATAGGTTAACTTCTCTCCATAACTTGATAAAAATTTTAATAACAAAGTCCACTCTTAAGATGTTAGATGTATTTTTGTTGGTTCCAAGTTTTTATTTAAATACTAGTTAGTTAACTAATAGGGTAATATTGGTTTCAGGTGTTGAATTTAGTGATTCATCACTTACAGATAACACTCAGTGCTCATCGCAACAAGTGCCCCCCTTGATGTCCATCACCCATTTAGCTCCCACCCCCCACCTCCCATCCAGCAACCCTCAGTTCTCTATAGTTAAGAGACTTAAGCTCTTATGGTTTGCTTCTTGCTTTTTTTTTTTTTTTTTTTTGCCTTCGTATATGTTCATCTGTTTTGTTTCTTAAATTCTGTATGAGTGAAATTATATGGTATTTGTCTTTCTCTCGCTGACTTCTTTCTCTTAAACAGGACTTTATAAAACCCAGGAGAGTTTATGCAAAATAACTCTTTTTTAAGATTCTGGGCCACATAGATTTAGGTGAATATTTTAAGTATAAAATTATTTCTCCATAATTTAATTGTAACAGAATATTAAAACACCATTTACTACATACTTACTATTAGGCCTGAGCTAATGTTTTAAATATAACAAATCCTTAGAAGCCCACAAGATAATAGTGGTTATTTTGTTTTGTTTTAAATTTATTTATTGTTTAATTTACATGCAAGTTAGTTAGCATATAGTGCAACAATGATTTCAGGAGTAGATTCTTTAATGCCCCTTACCCATTTTTTAGCCCATCCCCTCTCCCAGAGCCCCTACGGCAACCCTCTGTTTGTTCTCTGTTTAAGAGTCTCTTATGTTTTGTCCCTTCCCTGTCTTTTCGCTTCCCCTCCCTAATGTTCATCTGTTTGGTATCTTAAAGTCTTCATATGAGTGACATCATGTGATATTTGTCTTTTTCTAACTGGCTAATTTCACTGAGCATAATACTCTCCAGCTCCATCCACATAGTTGCAAATGGCAAGATTTCTTTCTTTTTGATTGCCAAGTAATACTCCAGTGTGTGTGTGTACACATATATATACACCACATCTTCTTTATCCATTCATCCATCATGGACATTTGGGTTCTTTCCATACTTTGGCTATTGTCGATAGCGCTGCTATAAACATTGGGGTGCGTGTACCCCTTCGAAACAGCGCATCTGTATCCCTTGGGTAAATATAATGGTGGTTGTTTCTAATATTCTCTTTATGCAGATAAAGTAACAAGGAATGACTGAGCTGGATTTCTGGAGCCAGGCTTCTGACTCCAGAGTCCATGCATGATCTTTCCCTGTATAACGTCCACGGCCTACTGCTTGTGTGTATTGTGTGGGGTCTGATCTGGCAAGTAGGATTTGAATGTGAGTGCTTTGCTGGTATCCATGCTTATCTCAGCATACTGATTCTTGTTCTTCATTTGGTACTGCCCTTTAGGATACTTCCTTCTTCTCAGAGATCTAAAAGTTCTCAGAAACTTCTGTAATTTTTTAAATGGCTTCTGATTGATTTCTTAAGTCAACTGAAGTTTGTTCTTAGGATATATTTTATATTTAACATTTATACCATAAAGTAAATGCAAAAAATCAGTATAATTTCTTTTTTTTTTTTTTTTTTTATTTTAATTTTTTTTCAACGTTTATTTATTTCTGGGACAGAGAGAGACAGAGCATGAACGGGGGAGGGGCAGAGAGAGAGGGAGACACAGAATCGGAAACAGGCTCCAGGCTCCGAGCCATCAGCCCAGAGCCTGACGCGGGGCTCGAACTCACGGACCGCGAGATCGTGACCTGGCTGAAGTCGGACGCTTAACCGACTGCGCCACCCAGGCGCCCCTATAATTTCTTTACTACAAACAGAATCACATTTAATTTTAGGAGCTCAAGCAGCATAAGTACTTTCTGTGTCTATTGTGAGTAAAAAGATTCCTGAGAGTGAATCGGGCTGAAAGTAATGTTGAGTGGGTTAGGTTGAAAGACAGTATGAGTAAAATCAGAAGGATACTTAAAGTCTAATTTTTTAAAAGTAGTACTATGCTTCACCTTAAAAAGGGGGAGTAGGAAGGATATTTCAGGAAAAGCATCCCAAGACATATTCAGACCTTCCAGGTTATAGATCTAGAGAGTTTTAGTTAGCAGAATAATGAAGGAACATTTCCAACTCTGGAGCCTTAACGTGGCCAGAGCATCTGATGTGGTCGGAAGGAAAACATATTTACACAAATTTGAAAGCAAAATATTCCATGAAGGCAGAATATAGAAGATGTATCTCAGATTTGTAGAACTTAGGAACTTTGGGGCGCCTGGGTGGCGCAGTCGGTTAAGCGTCCGACTTCAGCCAGGTCACGATCTCGCAGTCCTTGAGTTCGAGCCCCGTGTCAGGCTCTGGGCTGATGGCTCAGAGCCTGGAGCCTGTTTCCGATTCTGTGTCTCCCTCTCTCTCTGCCCCTCCTCCGTTCATGCTCTGTCTCTCTCTGTCCCCCAAAAAATAAATAAACGTTGAAAAAAAAAATTTTAAAAAAAAAAAGAACTTAGGAACTTTTCTGGCCTTTTGATTCTTCATCCATTAAAACAAGGGGCTTAAAATGAAGGCTGAGGTCACATTACATGACTGTAATTTTAGTTTTGTTTTCTATTTTCTAACATGCTTATGATCGTTCCCCCCAAAAATGGCACAAAGTCTTAAAATTTTAAATTTCAAGACTTAGCTTCACTAAATATATTTAGTTTAATCCATGAAAACTCAAATTTGGGAAAAGAGAAAGTAGGGGAAGGATTTGTTCTATACACTGGCTAAAATTTGTAGATATGAACCTTGCAAAATCCAAGTAACTGTCTAAAAACATAGTAAAATACCTCAAAATCCAATGTGTACATGGCACGTCTTTTCTTTCCCAAGATTTTTTTTAATGTTTTTTATTTATTTCAAGAGAGAGAACGTGCACACACAAGCTGGGGAAGGGCAGAGAGAGAGGGAGAAAGAGAACCCCAAGCAGGCTTCATGCTGCCAGTGCGGAGCCCAGCGCAGGGCTCGATCTCACGAACCGTGAGGTTGTGACCTGAGCTGAGATCAAGAGTTGGATGCTTAACTGATTGAGCCACACAGGTGCCCCAGTACAAGATACATCTGTCATGCCTCCCTCTTACAAACTGAAAATTAAGGAAGCTTATTTGCTGAGGGGAATGCTGTCTGCAACTTCAGTTAGTCCTCATGAAGATATGTGTTGTGTTGTTTCAAATTATAGGTTTATTTCCCTCTCTGTCAGGTGACAAAATAGAGTAGGATTAAGCCAGTCAATTGGCCTGTCTGAAAAATGCCTTATGTGATTTGGGAACCACTTTATGACCGGGTAGAATGAGACGGAGAGTCATTTGGCTTTAAAGAGAGGACTTTTCTTAGGTCAAAGTCTAATGCGGGGTGTTAACTGGCTTCAAGAATAGCATAAACACCAGAATTCTAATTAAAATGCAGTTATTTGCTCCTAAATTTAAATGTGTGGGCATACCCATCCAGTGTCCATGGCTGGAATTTAAAACTAAACAGGTTAACCAAGGTATGATACCTTTTTCAGGTTCGAGAAAACGGCTACACCTATGAATTTGATTTTTCGAAAGTCTATTGGAATCCTCGTCTCTCTACAGAACACAGTCGTATCACAGAACTTCTCAAATCTGGAGATGTGCTATTTGATGTTTTTGCTGGGGTTGGGCCTTTTGCCATTCCAGTAGCAAAGAAAAATTGCACTGTATTTGCTAATGATCTCAATCCTGAATCCCATAAATGGCTATTGCACAATTGTAAATTAAACAAAGTGGACCAAAAGGTGAAAGTCTTTAACTTGGATGGGAAAGACTTCCTTCAAGGACCAGTCAGAGAAGAGTTAATGCAGCAGCTGGGACCACTGTCAAAAGAAAGAAAACACTCTGTGCACATTGTCATGAACTTGCCAGCAAAGGCTATTGAATTTCTCAGTGTTTTCAAATTGCTTTTAGATGGGCCGCCATGTGGCATTGAGCTCCTTCCCATAGTGCACTGTTACAGCTTTTCCAAAGACCCTAATCCTGCTAAGGATGTTCAGCAGCGAGCTGGGGCTGTGTTAGGCATTTCCTTGGAGGCATGCAGTTCAGTTCACCTAGTAAGAAATGTAGCCCCTAACAAGGAAATGTTATGTATCACCTTTCGGATTCCTGCTGCTGTGCTCTACAAGAACCAGACCCTAACTCTAGGTGAGCAATTTCTGGGAAATTAAATGTAAACTATAATACTTTTCATGTAGCTTTTAATATTTATTAAATTTGGAAATAGGTTAAACTAATTCTAGTTAGATATTTCGGTTCAAGATTCTTTGCCACTCAATTGTGACTGGTTTCTCGCAATTTTACGAATTTTAGTATGACATACACACTATTCAGTCTAGCAGAAGGTTATTTCATTATAATAATAAATCTGCAGTCATGTTACTATTTTATGTATGCGTTGAGTATTCAGAATCTTTAAAATGCCTATATTGTTTGCTTTTTAAAGGTATTTTCCAATGTTAAGTCTCTTACCTAATAACGGGTTTTTTGGCTTTGTTGCAGAGAATCAGGACGACCCACCTCTTAAACGCCAGAAGACAGATAAAGTCTTTTCAGAAGAAAAAACTCAAATTGCTTCAGTCACTTCATTGGAAATGTCTTCTCCATCTCCCCATTAGACCTTTATGTAATAAAATATAATGACTTCATAAAATTTTAGCATTCATTTTAGTACTGAACACTTATATTTTACCCTTGCTGTTACAAGTTATCAAATTAAAATTTAAATAAGTCTATTTTATCTAAGTGATAATAATTAGATTATAATCTTATAATCTAAATTATGTCTAATTTTGTATTAGATACATATATTTAAATATTGACTGTCTCCTGGGAAAATAGTTTTTGAAGGTGGGATAATTGCCTGCTAACAATCACTTTGCAGTGATCCCCAGTTGGAGAGTATGCCTAAATTTTATATAAGTACCCCTAAACTAGTAATAAAAAATGAAATTATTTAGATCAGGAATGGTAAACCATGCCTGACAAGCCAAATCTAGCCTACCACCTGTTTTTGTACGGCAAATAAATGACCTGAGAATGGTTCTTATACTAACGGTCGAAAAAGAATTTTAGAAATCTTGTGACATGAAAATTGTATGAAATTTGAATTTCAGTGTCCATAAATACAGTTTTATTGGAATACATCATGCTCGTTTGTTTACATGCTGTCTGTGGCTGCTTTTATGGTATTAAAGCAGAGTTGAGTAGTTTACAACACGGACAGGAAGTGATTCTCCTCAGTTCTTACTGCTGCTCAGCACACGGCACATCGCAGTGACGTGGTTGTACCTCAACAGCATCTTGAATACCATATAAATCACCAAGCTTTAAATACATTATTATTACTAGTGTATAGCCATCCTTTCAAAACAAGAAAACTGGACTTCTAATGTGCTTTGAAGGCACAGTGGAGTGTCAATTATTTTGATAATTAATTAGATAACAAAGAATCTATACCTGAGCTAAAATACAATATATGTTGACATTACCAATAGAAGCATTCATCTAGTATTTCACTCACAGGCAAGCAACTGTCAGAAAAACTAGAACTTTAATCTAGAAATATCTCAAATGAGCAGAACTTCTTCACAAAATAAAAAATGAAAATGAGGGTGCAACTGAAATAAGTCTCTAAGGGACTCTCGTAACCCCATCAAGGAAAGCCATTTACTGATGGCGAGTTAATTGTATTTGAGTGCAGCAGCCAAAGAAATGTATCCAGGGAAAGTAAAATTGTTTGAGATTGTTTGTTGGCCTTTTGGAAAAAACAGTTGCTCAAAAAGTTTGGGACACTGGGAACAAAATCAAGTCAATTAAAAAGGTAAATGAGTCTGATTCTTGATGAGTTGATAGATGTTACTACTACTGCTCAGGTCTTATTTATTTGAGACATCAGTGCTGAGTTTGAAGTTGCTGAAGAATTAAGCTTCTATGAATACTCTGCACGGAACAACTATGGGTGAGTATTTTTAAAGAAGTTGAGAAAACAATTCTTTACAACCTGAAGTGGAATCTGCTATGATGTGTTACACCTGATGGTGGTAAAAGATACGTGAAGTAGAAAAAGACCTGAGCCTGGGTGGCTCAGTCAGTTGTGTCCAACTTGGGCTTAGGTCACAATCTCACAGTTTGAGTTCGAGCCCCGCGTCGGGCTCTGTGCTGATGGCTCAGAGCCTGGAGCCTGCTTCACATTCTGTGTCTGTCTCCCTCTCGCTTTGCCTCTCCCCCACTCATGCTCTGACTCTCTCAAAAATAAACAAACATATAAAAAAAAAAAAAAAAAAAAGACCTAGTTGGGAGAAATATACAGAGCTTGGTAAAACCTGTGGTTATTCACTCCTTTCTTCACCAGCAAGTTCCCTGCAGAAGATATTTGAACCTGCCATGTGTTACTGAACTAGTGGTGTCAATACTAAGTTTCATTTGCTTTCATGGCTCCTAACCACCCTCAAGTCCTTTAATTTTTGTCAGAAATTGAACTTGAATCTGAATCTGGCTTGTTCCACATGAGTTTGATTTGCTTAGTAATTGTCAAGTTTGATTGCGATTTTTCTTTTTCTTTTAAAAGAAAAAAATTTTTTAACGTTTATTTATTTTTGAGACAGAGAGAGACAGAGCATGAACAGGGGACGGTCAGAGAGGGAGACACAGAATCTGAAACAGGCTCCGGGCTCTGAGCTGTGAGCACAGAGCCCGACGTGGGGCTTGAACTCACGGACCGCGAGATCATGACCTGAGCCGAAGTTGACCCCTTAAACGACTGAGCCACCCAGGTGCCCCTGATTGCAATTTTTCGAGTTCAAGGTCAAGACTGAAATTTTTCTTAACAAGAGGAACCACTCTTAAACATTATTCTAGAACACTGAATGGCTCTGGAAATTCATTATTAGCTTTTGCTAATGACTTGATAATATTTCTTAAAGGTTTTAACCTATAATTATAAAGCAAACAACTTTAATGTGAAACTGCGGTAGTCATTTCAACAGACATTTGAATCACAGTACCTTTTGTTCCACATTTCTCATGCTGTCAAAAACTAAAACAAACAAGATTTCCACTTTCAAATTAGCAGTAGAGATATTTTCTGTGTTCAGCATTTTTTCAGACCTTGGCAAAAATGCAAAGGAAATTTACATATTTCAAAATCTATTTACCATAATTGAGCTTCTACCTAATGTTCAATTGGAAGTGATTAATGTGCTATGTAATGACATGCTAAAAGGCAGGTATCAAGGGAAGAATCTAATAGAGTTCTACAAATACCTTCCAAGTGATGAATATACCCAATTAAAATCGTATGCTTCTGGATTGGTGCCAGTATTTGGTAGTATATATCTATGTAAAAAAAGACATTTTTAAATCTCATCACAGATAACTATATAACAGGTAATCATTTACAACTGATTTTGATAGGAAATATTTAGAACCCCAATTAAAGGAACAAGGAGCTCTTCTTGAGCTACAATGTAATTAGACACACTCAATTATATTTTGAATTTTGTTCATTAAAAACAGTGTGCTAACTTATTTTATCACAAAGCCTAAAATATTTACTGTCTGGCCTTACAGAAGGGTTTGAGGACCACTCATCTAAATCACTGATTACAAACTCAGATGCCTTCAGAAGCAAGTAGGTAATATAAACAGGTGAAGGCGATAAATGGTAAAAAGTGTAGGAAAGTAATGAATTAGAGCCCTCATCCCTTATCTAAAGACACTGAAAATTGATTCTGAAAATCAACCAAAACTATCCTCTGCAAGACCTTGGGGGTTAATTCAGTTTGGGACTTCTAATTTTCTTCCCTCCCCTCCAAATGAGGAGTGTGTAGGTCATGGGTCAGTATGCTTCCTGTTATGAACCAGATAGTATTTTAGGTTTTGCAAGCCATAAGGTCTGTGTTGCTGCTCAACTCCATCATAGTAGTACCCCAGGGCAGCCATGGACAATACATGCACTATATGCCAAAACAACTTTCATTTATGGACAGTGAAATCTGAATTTTTTATGCTTTTTACTTGTTAAAAAGTATGTATTTTGGCTTTTTTCAACCTTAAGAAATGTAGACAATTCTAGCTCATGGAACATACAGAAACAGGCACCAGCTGGATTTGGCCAGGGGTCCATAGTTGGCCCTCTGCTCTAGGTGAAGAGAATTTTAATTTGCAAGTAGGAATGGGATTTTTTTTTCCTAGTATTGTACATTGACATACTAGGTTGTAAATACTAATTATGGGTACAAATGATGTTCTTATTCATACATGTAAAGTGGTAAGATTCTTGCCTCTATTTAGTCACCCCTTAGACAAAATATGCAGTATATAATTGTAAAGGAAATGGAATCCTTAAAAGCCTCTATTAACATTTTAACCCCTCCCCCCTTTTCCCTCAGAGTGGATAAGTGAATGTACAATTATTTCATTATTTAAATTTAGGCCCATCCTGAAGTTTTTTTTTAATTTTTTTTTTCAACGTTTATTTATTTTTGGGACAGAGAGAGACAGAGCATGAACGGGGGAGGGGCAGAGAGAGAGGGAGACACAGAATCGGAAACAGGCTCCAGGCTCTGGGCCATCAGCTCAGAGCCCGACGCGGGGCTCGAACTCACGGACTGCGAGATCGTGACCTGGCTGAAGTCGGACGCTTAACCGACTGCGCCACCCAGGCGCCCCCCCATCCTAAAGTTTTTAATGGGATACCTGGTAACTGAACTCTTGATGTCCACTAGAAAATGACAGGTGGAAAGCTCAGTAGATCCATCTTTTTAAAATTTTTCCCCCACATTTATTTATTTTTGAGAGAAAGAGAGAGCATGAGTGAGGGAGGGGCAGTAAGAGAGAGAGACAGAATCGGAAACAGGCTCCATGCTCCGAACTGTCAGCACAGAGCCCAACACGGGGCTTGAACTCACAAACTGAGATCATGACCTGAGCCGAAGTTGGACACTTAACTGACAGCCACCCAGATGCCCATACAATTGTTCAACTTTGTTAGCCTTTTGACAAGTTTTTCTGCCACCTTAATTGGATTTTGAAATGATCACCTGACCACCAGTTGACAGCCTAAAGATAACATCTAAGAGAATTAGATCAAATATTTATTAAATGAAATTAAATACTAATAGTGCATCCCGACCATGATGTAAACCATATTCAATACCATTAATATCTGCTTCCCAAAGGAAGGTAGTTAATAGTCAAATCATGTTCTACATAATGAATTTCTCCCAAGGATATAAACAAGGTTATTAAGTTGATGTCATTTATATACCATAAAATAACTAGACACTTCATCTTTAAAACTTCCTGGAAGTCTTAGGAAGTTTGACTACTCAAACTTGATTCTACACAGCTGTTGTTTATAAGCTTGGCAGTTTGACAGTCATCTCTGGAGCATGGACTTCTGACCACTTGGGTTCAAATCCACTGTGCTACTTTTAAGTTGTATTGACCTTTGGCAAGTTAGTTAACCTCCCTATGCCTTGGCTTCTCCATATGTTAAAATGGGTACAATAATACTAGCAGTGTAAAGACTAGATGATAATACACAGTGCATGAAATGCAGTGCTTGGGGCATAGGTATCGCTCAGTAGTTGCTAGCTATTGTTTCTGTGCTAGTGTTGTACAATGTTAAAAGACTTAATTCATGTAGAAGAAAGATTTGTACAGCATTTTGTCTCTGAAAGAGGAAATCACTAGGAAGATAGGGGATAACCTCATTAATTCAGAATATTTGTTATTTAGTGAATTGTCAATAAGTTACCTTTCACCATTCCCTTTGATCTAATAGGGTTAGTTAGCAACTTCTTATTTGGCCTATTGAACAAGGTATGGCAATAGTAAGGGCAAAATATTTACAAATATATAAAGGTTTTGGAATTCAATTTATTTGCCAAATCAGATGCAGGCAATTTCTACAATAAGGTAGGTTTGAAAAAAGTTTCGAAAGCCTTTGAACTGTTCTATTAATTAGTTCATTTAAATACATTATACAAGGCACTAAGAACAAGTAATAGTGTTTCTTTTGTGAAGACTGGATACTGTAATTTGGCAGCTGAGTACAGCAAAGCCTTAACCGTAAGCCCAATGTTCTCACTATTCTTTGAACAGATTTATAGACTGTACTTAAAACCCTAATCCTCATTTGGAGAATGCTGATAGATATGAAAATCAGGATGCAGCCTGATAGAGTATAGATAGGAATAGACTTTAAAAAAAGGTTTCAATTCTAGCTTTTTATTAACTTGTTTATATTATCTTAGCCTACTCAATTATTTGATGCCTTGGTTTTCTGTTATCAAAGATAGTTAGAACTACAGTTGACCCTTGAACAACACAGGAGTTGGGGCACTGTTACCCAGCCCCTGATACACACATTGGAAAATCCACATATAACTTCTGACTCCCCCCAAAACTTAACTATTAATAGCCTACTGTTGACCAGAAGCCATAACAAACATAACAGTCAATTATACATATTTTGTATATGTTTTATACGCTATATTCTTACAATAAAGTAAGCTTAGAGAAAAGAAAATGTTAAGAAAATCATAAGGAAGAAAAAATACTTTTACAGTACTGTACAAAAAAAATCCACATATAAATGGATCCATATAGTTTAAACTTCTTCCAGGGTCTATTGTAAAGATAAAGATATACCTCTATAATTAATATTTTGACCTGCTTAGTCAAATAAGATGGAGTTGTTACATAAGGATATTCCACCCTAATGTAACCACAAATCTTGTTTCACATAACTTTCCTCCCATGAAATTAACATCTGTTGTGATGGACATTTGATAGGAAATCCCTTAATTTCCTTGAGAAAGTATGTCCCGTACCCAGTGGTCTATGTAACAGACTCGTGTAAGGTTGAGATGCTACAAATATCTGTCCTGTCCACATCCAACTCTAAGCAAAATCCTGGGTATACCAAAAGCCTTTGAAGTTTCAACAGAAACTATATCAGAGTCTGCAATTTACTCTGGGAAATTTCATTTAAAATGTATCCATTCCAGTCTCCAAGGTTTCATCATAAAATGAGCTCACATTTGAAGTGAAAGGTGCCATTTAGGTATTAAATTTTATTAACTTATTTCTTTGAATTTGTCATTAAAGCAGGTTAATACTCTCATCTGGTTTATCCTAAGTGTGGCTCACAGCTGGGAACTATAATACCTTGATCGAGGTTGTCTCACTTTCCACTGCTCAAAACAGGCACTGAGTCCTTAAAATTGAGAGAACGGCATTATCATAGGTCAAGTTTTACTTGCCACAACCTGCTGGTAGAAGGAAATATATCCACTTGTCTGGACTAGTATTAAGAACATTGGGGGAGGGGGGAAGGAACATTTTATGAGAAGAAATAATAGACTTGGATATTAACACTAAATGTCGTATTCAAAATGGCATTTTAAAATGTGTTCAAGTAAAACACTGTAATAAGAGAAAAACCACAAAACTTAATATAAAGTCTAGCTTTATTTTTAAAAAGATTTTACAAGTCTGTCAACCTCAAGCATACATAGGTGAATTATTCATATCTTCCATCAGATGAAGTTTACAGCTTCAATCCCTCTCAGAAAAATAGAAGTAAAAAATAAATCTTTTTCACATATATTTGTCCACTATATTACTCAGCTTAGTTCTGAAATTTTCTCTTATAAATACTTTAACACAGCTGCTAATGTGGTGGGACTGTTGTGGTGCAGCTGCATTTGGCTATACTTTTACAAGTCTGCTTTACTTTTGCTAGTTCCCTGGTTCGGCTCCAAGGTCCAAATCTTATAAAGAAGAAATAAAGGTTAACTGGGCTGCCAGAAAAGCCCACTGAATGCATCCTGTAGCGCCCTGTGACAAGCCAGAGAAGAAGTATAGCCTCCAGCGAGATCCTGTGGAGAGGCAGCTCTGACGTGGTTTAAATACCTAAAACAAAACGAAAAGTGTAGCATTGATATAGAAAGCATATATAAATTGGTAAGATTTTTAAAAGCAATAGTAAAACTGATGCAAATTTTAAAGAGGAATTCTGAGACTGAAATGTTCAGACATTCTAAATGCATTACTATTTTTTAAAAGGAAACTCACCAACTATATATAGAGAGCGCCTAAACTCGTTTAATTGTTGAGTTTATTGTAAAGCAAATTACATTAAGATCTTAAAACAGCTCTCAAGGAGGTTTCAAAAATAATACTGGCGATTAAAATGCCCACTGTTCCCAATTTTTAAATGTTTACTTATTTACTTTGAAAGAGAGAGCACGCACAGGGGAGGGGCAGAGAGAGGGTGGGAGAGAGAGTCCCAAGCAGGCTCAGGGTGACAGCGCAGAGCCCGATGACACCGGGCTGGATCTCAGGGACCCTGTGAGATGATGACCTGAGCCAAAAATCAAGAGTCAGGTGCTTAGAGGACAGAGCCACCCAGGCATCCTTCACTGTTCCCAATTTTTAGAAATTACTTGTCTTGTTGGCTATTGTTTGGGTACCTCACTGCTATTCTCCTTCTGACATACTCTTAATAAATAAATACATAGTATCATAATACTATTGTATTAATATTTTGCATAAATATTGAATGTTTTGCATAAATGTATTCTGAAACAAATACTTAAATGAAGGAGGGTTGAAAAATATACTAGTTACTTCAAATTTACTTCAGTATTACAAAAATATATTGTCTCCTTCCTCACATGAGAAATCTCTGAAAGCCTGATTTCAACAGAATGTCCCAATTAGTAAATAAAGAAGTCTTTTGAACTGTCTCAAAAGACAGTGTAACAGAAACCACTTTTCTCCAATCATACGTATATTATTTAGCAATTAAAACTCTCTACCTTGGTAAAGGTAGACAAACAAGCCTAAAATATGGGACAATCCTAGACAAAGAAGGTCAACTTGTTAGCATGACTAACAGCATCGTTGGAAAACAAATATTTCCAGCTTTGCTTTAATGCCTAGTTTAAGAAACCACATTGTTTCTTCAGGCCTCAGGAAGTAAAGGAGCTTCACCCACCTTAGAATTACGGGTATGGCAAATGAATAAATCAGGTACCAGAACATTTTAATAACTTGGAAACTTTTCTACTCATTCATTCAAACTTCCTGTGTGTCAAAGTCTTGATGCATGAGCAACTTATTATTTCTAACATAATAACAAGTCTGTTTTTCATTTGTATCCATGTTTAATAAGGTTGTGTGATTAAAAAATATATGGCAATATAAGAGGCCAAAGAGAAAAAGTGGCCAAAGTAAGACGCAACATAAGCTCCTGGAATTGGCTATAATTTATTCACACTACCACAAATCAAGGTGTTAACTCAATTCTTTGCTTCTCTGCCAAGGGTGAAAGGGGAAAGCAGAAGGAGAAAGGTAATATTTACTGAGCAATGATCTACAAACTTTTTGATAGTATATTTATAGCAGTAAAAATATTTGAGCATGCATTTCCAATATTTGTATACTTATTTATAAATTATGTACTTAATGCATTAATATATAGTGAATAATTATATAACATACTAATATAGAAGGATATTATAAAATATGTATGAATATTCAAAGGAGATAAAAATATTTCAACCAAAGTTCTAATATTTTCTCCCTGTATCCATCTTCTGCACGTTGGTGAATGTATCCCACTTTCGAGGCTGTTATTAAACAGTCATTGTCAAACTCCTGATAGAACCTTATGTCCCATGGGATTTAAACAGGGATTCACCCACCAAACCTACCACATGGACAGAAGAAATATCTGCTTATTTCACCCCAGGACACAATAAAATGTCCACTGTTAAGACTGTGATGCATCAGAAATGATGTAAATTAGGTAAGTCACCTCAGAAGTCTAAAAATCAACCTGGAACAGCATAAAATCCATTTCTCTCCACAGAGATCTCAAAAACCATCACACAAATAAGTAATATTTTTACAAGTATCTTGGAAATGAAATGTTCCGTTCCTGATACAAGTTTCAGGTAAGTTTTATCCATATCCCAGACACTACTGTATTAACCTTCCTTTCCTCAGACCCTCGAAAGAAAAGGACAGTCTTCGATCCAGTGGCTGTTCTCTCCTGGCAAAATTCAGGTACCACCGGAGAATGTCTGTCAACCTTAAGAAGCCAACTATCATGAAGAGAATTGGTTTTCATAGCTGTAATAGAAACCGCTGTGCAACTAGTTGTTTTGATTCATCACATTTTGGTACAACTTGCTTCTGGGAAAGTTGAGTCATACCATTTCTGGCTTGGCAATTCAAGCATAAACTTGAAGTGTACATACAGCTTTTTATATGTTATCCTGAGAAACCTGAAACAGCTGCACTGCTGGCAGGAAAACACAGGACCACCAGTAAAATATCCAAAACAGTTGCATCTTTTAATTTATGACTGTGCACTGTTTCCATAAAGAGTATATAAAACAGTTCAACATTTTATAGGTAAAATGTAATAAACAGTCATACTCATTGATGCCATAAATGTGTAAAAAAAGTTTATTTAAAATGATTAATTAGTGTTCGAAAATAGGATTTCTTGAACAGTCATAATCCAGAGCAATGAACAAACATTTTAAAATTTTAGTTATTAATGCTAAGTTGTAGATTCTTACTGCCAAAATCAAGTCAATTAAAATTTCTTTGCATAGCACTGAAGAAAATACACTTCCCTTCTAGCAATCATTTACATTAAACATGTCTGTGAGTATAGTTCTTTAAAGACCTGGTTATTTACATTACTGTTTTTGATCTCTAGGGCTACACAAAATAGTTACTGTTAAATATTTCAATCTATTTTCACCATGGCAACTTACATTAATTCCAATTTTAAAAAAAAAAAAACCATAATTCATTCTTGGTACTCAACTGTGGGCTTTTATTTTCTAGGTATTTTAACTTAATGTTCTTAAACCCTTTAATTATTGTGGTACACCAAAGTATTGTAAAGGATCTGACACGCTGAAACCACACAATGCGAATTTAGCATTTTGCCTGCTTTTTCACATTAATCCCCATCTGTGTTGTTTTAATTCTTTCATGACCATTACAAGTACATCACTGAATAGGATTCCTGGGGTTTCTGGCAAAGGTCAGTATCATTTCATGTACACCTTTATATAACAGAATGAGGAAGAAGTCTTAGCCAAATTTATTTCTAAAAGTCAAGCTCAGTTGGAGTTTGGAGCCTGGAGGTAATTGCTCTGACTATTTAGCCAATCCCAGGACAGTATTTCTGTTTTTCATGGGTTTATTTTAAATACCTGTAAATCTTATAAGCAGAAACCAGGAAAGAAAAAAAGAGGTTTGCTTACTTTGGTATCTATACCTTATTTTTACTGAAAGCAGACTAAACTCAAAGCTTTAAAAATCATACCTTTGATTATTTTCTTAATAAGACTAAAAAAAAGTATGCTTTCAAAAGCATGTCTAAGATAATTCCTGTACAAAGGGCATCTTGTGCCCTAATTTATACTGTGTCTAAAGTTGCTTTCCTTTGCCATTACCCATCAAAATCCCTTTCAAACAGACTTTGGAGGAGGGGGAGGAAAAGGAGGCAGTGGATCCTGTGAGAGGAGTAAGAAAGGATTAAGCATTCAAAAACCACACTTGAAAGTTTGTTCCTGAACTTTGATTTCCTACACTGTCATTTTCTTCTGTTACATTTAGCAGCTTCTACTCCCAAAGAAGGTGGTATAATTTACACTTAGCTTCAGAAAGACTTCATTTACTCAGTCCTTTAACATAAGAGAGTTCCTCTGAGATTACTCTTTTACTATTTCCCTTCCTTTAAAAGCCCTATATCGACCATCTGGCTAAAGTCTTGGACTCAGCTCATTTTAGTGCTATTCAACAATGCTTTGAGTCCTCAGCTAGGGGCAGAGGGCAGGGGCTGTCACTCAAGACCGAGAGGCAGCACTCTTCCCCTCCAGTCATAACCTCCTCATGAAAACCCTTGAAACACTTTGGCTCTAGAGAATCAAAGAATCTTGAAATTTAAATTGAAATTAAAATGTGAAGTTCATATTAGTTTCCTTTACCTCAAATTACCAGGCCCAATGGGCAGTTAAAAAAAAGAAAAGTCCAAGTTTTTAACTCTATAGTGTTTCCCTTTCCTAAGAAAGGGGGTGAACTCTAGAGCCTAAGACCTTCTTTTCACAAGTGGGCCCATTTGTAAACCTGAATTTAAAGGCACTGTGCATCAAACAGACCAGTTCCAAGTATTTCTGCCTCCCAGCCTACAAAATTCAAATCTAAGTGCCATTAAGAGACATTAACCAGCTGATCTCAGCTGTCGAGACCAAGAGCTCTTATAAGAAATTCAGCCAAGGCTATAAAAGATTTACATGAACAACCTGAAGTCTATCTCAATAGGTTTAAAAACAATCAGAGCAATAGTGTACTCAATTATCACTAAAAAGCAGCAACATTCTGAAAACTGAAATTAGTGCTTAGGTGCCCTAACCCAACCATGATGTCAGAATAACAGACAAACTGTCTACACAGGGAAACTGACAATCATATATTCTAACATAAATGAGGAAAGCAATCCAAGTCAGAACTACTGTCCATAATTCTGAGGGCAGTTTGATTATAAAAACACAAAGCTTCATGAACTCCAACCAAAATATAACAAACTTCCATAATCATGATAGTACTCTTCACTTCATTATCTAACCTGCATGTGAGAACACAAATTGAATAAACTAACTATTAAAGCTATTTTCAAATTTATACTATACACTTAGAAATCTAGTAACCAATTCATCCCAGACATTGAGACCATCTGAACAGCAAAGCTCAGATTTAGAAATTAAAAGCCACATGGTGCCCAAGTGTACAGCTGAATACAGATTGCTCAAATAAGCCTTTCTGAATTATAACTAAAAGTAAAGTGTGCAATTTAATGCTATCAAATAACACACTAGGCATTTTTAGGACAGGGTAGCTGTTACTGAGAGTTAATGTAACTACAAAGTGAAAGGAACACTTCCTTGATTTGAGTGTAAGTGACTGAACACATAAAAGATATAGCTATTTAAGTGTAACATATTCTTTTTTTTTTTTATTTTTTTTTAACGTTTATTTATTTTTGAGACAGAGAGAGACAGAGCATGAATGGGGGAGGGGCAGAGAGAGAGGGAGACACAGAATCGGAAACAGGCTCCAGGCTCTGAGCCATCAGCCCAGAGCCCGACGCGGGGCTCGAACTCACGGACCGTGAGATCGTGACCTGAGCTGAAGTCGGACGCTTAACCGACGGAGACACCCAGGCGCCCCTAAGTGTAACATATTCTATGATCAATTTTTGTTGGTAGTTCTGGATATATCAAATGATAGAACGCTAAGGATAGATTCCATCTGTAGAATACAGATAAATACAAGAGTATCTCAGGAATCAGGTGCTATGAGATATAGTCGAATAGAGCCATGAAAACAGATAATAAAGGATGGCCATATATATCAAATGATTTTTGATAAATCTTAAATAGACTCCTCAAAGTAAGAAGATGTTTGTCTCAGTTATAATATGTTTAGCTAATTTCAGTATTATTCTAAATGCTTAAATGAGATTAAGCAGGTAAATGGTATAAATAATGTTTTTACTTACTGATTCTTAAAACATTATGATACTCATTCCTATGAATTTATTCAAAATAACCAGAGGAGAGAAGGGAAGGCAAAGTTTCATGAAAAATCTAAAAATAACAAATCATATCAGTCATAAAAATAACAAATCATATATAGATTTTGTATGTCCCAGTGAGGGACAGGTGTCACTTCTGTGGTGAAAATATAGTAGAGATAATAAAAACAAATATCCTAGTTTCTGATTTTCCTTTTTTTTTTTTTAAATTTATTTTTGATAGAGAAAGAGACACTGAGCGGGGGAGGGACCGAGAGAGAGAATCCCAAACAGGCTCTACACTATCAGCATTAGAGCCCAACATGGGGCTTGACCTCACAAACCATGAGATCATGACCTGAGCCAAAATCAATAGTTGGATGCTTAAGTGACAGAGCCACCCAGGAGCCCCTAATTTCTGATAAGTTCCTAAAAATTCTAGTGCCTCATTCTGGCTTATTTAATGTAATTTCTTACTGTGAATTCCGTGTAACAGACGTATACCAGATGTTTCATCATAACTTTATACAACCAGGATGGTAATTTTTCCCCAAAGGTGGGACAGACAAAATGCAGAAATTTATATGTATGCAGTGTATTCCTTCTTCAAAAAATTAAAACAAATTACTGAGTGCCAGGTATACTGAGTGCCAGGCAAATTACTATATGCCAGGTATTGAAGCAACTCTGAGAATAAAACAGAGAGCAGACTCCATATTCTCACGGACCTTATAATTCAGCAGAGAAAAAAAGATGTTAAATAATGGATATTATGAATGAGAAAGTCAGGGCTCTATCAGTGTAGATTAAAAGGAAGCCAGTATGAACAAGTTCAGAAAAGGTCTCCCTAAGGAAAGGACAGTCAGATTCAGACCCAAAGGATGAGGAAGAGTTAGTTATTAGCAAGGCAAGAGGAATAGAGCAGCAATCCAGTGCAGGAAGAATGTAGCAGCAAGGCATCATATTGAGAACATGGGGGAAAGGTGGCTCCAGGTCAACATGAGGCTGGAGATGCTGGCAGAAATTATCCAAAAGAAGACCTTATAGGAAATGCTAATAACTGTGAATTTTATTCAAAGGGCAATGGGAGCCACTGAAAAGTTACTGTTAGGAACCTGGTTATTTAAGCTACTTTGACTGTACAATGGATGGGAAAAAAGCAGGAGTCAATTAGAGAGAGACTCCTAAGAAGATTGCTTCTCTATTCCAGGCTTAAGATCATGGCACCTAAATTAGGGTGGTAGCAGTGGTAATAACCAAAAAAAAGAAAAAAAAAAAAAAAGGACTGGTTTAAGAGATATTTAAAAGCCAACTGAGTGAGTGGATAATATGGGAGCAAGAGAAGAGGGGAGGAGAAACTGGTGTCAAAGTCAACTTCCAGCTATCTAGTCATGTGGAACAGGGAATGTGCCCTCACAGAGGCAATGGAAAACTGGAAAAGAAACAAATTGGTGTGGGAGAGAAGGGAAGGGAAAGATCATTCGTTTAATTTTGGAGTTAAGTCTGAAGTGATTATAGAACAGACACATGAGTGGATATAGCAGCTGGATATATGCGCCAAGTGCTAAGAAGAAAATTATAGAATGAAGGTAACAATTTGGGAGTCATCACTATTTAGATGGTATCTGAAACCATCAGGTAGGTGCTAATATTTAAGGAGACAGGAAAGAATGAGAGAAGAGAGGGCCTAAGGCAGAGGCCTAGAGAACAACAGCATATATATAATATGCCAAAAAACAAAAAAAAAAATGGTGGTGAATTTTATGTGTAAACATAAAATTACGTTGCGTGGGCCACAGGATGCTCAGATTATCTGGTAAATCATTATTTCTGAGTGTGTCTGGAAGAGATGAGCATTTAAATTGGTGAACTACCCAACAGGAGTAGGTATTATCCAATCTGTTGACAACCTGAGAATAACAAAAAAGTGGGGAAAGACTGAATTTCCTATGGATGACTGAGCTGGAACATCGATCTTCTCTTGTCCTGAAAGCTCCAGACTGGCATCTAGACTTGATCTGGCACCTACACCATTGGTTCTCTCTTAGGCCTTTGAACTACGCCACTAGCTTTCCTGAATCTCTAGCTTGCAGGCAGCAGATCATGGGCCTTCTCAGCCTCCATAATCACATGAGCTGATACTTATAATAAATCTCTTTTATCTCCCTCTCTCTCTCTCTCCCTCCCTCTCTCCCTCCTACTGGTTCTATTTCTCTAGACAACCTCACTAATACAGAAGCTAATATTTTTTGAAGTGAAGGGTGTGTTCAGGTGTGGTAAATGTTGCCACTCCATACTAATGCCTTATGCACTCTCTTCCCCTAGATTTTCAAAGAAGGTAGAATCAAGGAAGGTTAAGCCACTTGGAAAGGTGTTAGAACCTGCTACTTGTGTCTGACTCCTTCTTGTAATTTTAAGAATAATGGCAGAGACAGAGATGTGAAACCTATTAGATTTCTCCATCTAGGGCCTCCTCATGGTATTTATAGCAGTAATGTTTCTTATAGCAAAAGAACAAAAGAAACAACTGAAATAGCCACTGACAGAAGAATGGGCAAATTGTTACTTACACAGTAGAACAGAGTACAGCAGTGGAAACAAAGGATATACAGCTTCACTGCATGTATCAACACTGCTGACTTTCATAAACAATGCTAAGTAAAAGCAAAGACAAAAAGCAAGTTACAGAAAATATGAAGAGCACAGTTCATTCATATAAAGCTCAGAAATGCAAAGTACACATGGAATGTATAGATATGACCAAACTGTAAACAAAGCAAGTAAATGATAATCAGCAGTTTCAGGGTGACTGAATCTCTGATTTGAGGTGGGACAACAATAAAGAGAAGAAGAATGCATGCAGAGAGGACTTCTACAGCATTGGTTATGCTCCATCTCCTAAGTTAATGAGTGGAATTCAAAATACAGAACCTGAAGGAGTAGAGGAGGGAGAAGCAATGAGAATGGAAAAAATTAGGGGTACTTTGGTGGCATAGTCAGTTAGACACCCAACTCTTGATTTCAGCTCAGGTCATGATCTCCCCGTTCATGGGATAGAGCCCTGCATTTGGTTCTGCACTAACAGCACAGAGTCTGCTTGGGATTCTCTCTCTCCTCTCTCTCTCTCTCTCTCTCTCTCTCTCTGTCCTAGTTTTCTCAAAATAAATAAACTTAAAAAAAAATTTAAAGGGGCACATGGGTGGCTCAGTCGGTTGAGGATCTGACTCTTGATCTCAGCTCAGGTAATGATCTCCTGGTTTGTGGGTTTGAGCCCCACATCAGTCTCTGTGCTAACAGTGCTGAGCCTGCTTGGGATTCTCTCTCTTCCTCTCTCTCTCTCTGCCCCTCCCCACTCTGTCTCTCTCTCTCAAAATAAATAATTTTTTAAAAAGAATGGGAAAAATTCAGCAATTGTTTTATTATTACTCTTTGTAAAATTATGTATCATATATTTTTTCTATGTATGAAATATTTTTTAAAAAGTAGTACAAAGAGCATAGCCATTAATCCAGTACACAATCTGCATGTAAAACCAACCACTCTTAGTTGGCCTTAGTTTCATAAAATATTACTACTTTGATTCCATTTGCAATAATTCATGTTAATTATAATTTATCTTAAAATATGTTTAACACTGCAATATGTTACATTCATATTGTTCTCTGTACTGTTTTAGTGGACTCTGGTTTATGAGCAAGGTGAATACATTAATTTAAGATCGGGAAAGTTAGTAAAATCAGATTTATCTGCAAAGAACCCTTTGAAGAATACACATCTAAACAGCAAGCCTAAGTACTGGTTAAAAAGCTGATCTACTAAAGCAGCAAAAACAAAGTGGCAGATGAAATTGGTTAAGTGGTCAAGGAGACCTCAGCCAAATTCCTGATAATCTAGAATATTCCCCATAATGCTGCTGCAGATTTGTATTTCTTTACCAGAATGAAACACACTAGGGGACATAGCTCAGTGGTAGAGCATTTGACTTCAGAATGAAACATACTGAGCCTTCTGTAGCTAATATGAAGGGAACAGCCTAGATGGATAAACCAAATCCAACTCTTCTCTCTGTCCAATGTTAGTTAGTTAAGCACCCCCTAAATTTGCAGAAGAACTGTCCCCACTGGTGTGGGTTTTTGTTAAGTGCACTGTCTAAATTAACTATAAACAACCTCAGTCCTCTCTCCTGTATCATCATTTCCCTTTTCTTCACTGTACCACCACATTAATACATAAAGACATCATGGTTTAGTAGAAAGGACAAAGACTTTGGAAACATACACTTAGGTTTGAATCTCTCCTTGAACAATTACAAACATGATTTGGAAAGTGCTTTAATTTTTCTGATCCTTATTTCCTCATCTGCAAAAGAAACAAGGAGGCAATACCTCTTCATAGTATTTTTTAGAGGAGTAAACAAGAAAATGTGTATATTACATCTGGCAAAGAACAGATATTCAATAAAGTATATATCCCTGACCATCCTACATATTCTCTTTGATACTATTAATACAAAGTATACTCTCACAATAGCCCAAATTTCCAAAGTGCTTTACTTTCTGCTAATTAATATGTACCTCTCCTTTCCCAACTCTGTGACCTTCCTGTCTCTTCCCACATCTATTTCAACAATATTTAATAGTTTTGCCCTCTCTGTCCCCCCTTTCATTGTACCCTAATTATAAAGATTCAAGTGGAGGTTTTGTTTATATTTTTTACGTTAGTCAAAAGATAAGGAGTAGGGGCGCCTGGGTGGCTCAGTCGGTTAAGTGGCCGACTTCGGCTCAGGTCATGATCTCGCGCTCCGTGAGTTCGAGCCCCGCGTCGGGCTCTGTGCTGACAGCTCAGAGCCTGGAGCCTGTTTCCGATTCTGTGTCTCCCTCTCTCTCTGACCCTTCCCTGTTCATGCTCTGTCTCTCTCTGTCTCAAAAATAAATAAACGTTAAAAAAAAAAGAGAAAAAGATAAGGAGTAGTCCTGCTTGTTCATCTTTTATCACAGGACACTAGAATAACCCAAGGATGCCAATACCTTCATATGAAAAGACAAATGGGGAAATTTGTATATATAAATATATATATATATATATAATACATTTATATATACATAAACATATATGCACAGATCTGTATTTCACAAATACTAGCACACTCTAGTACGTTTTATTTCAAAAGTTAAATTGCTACATTATTTCCACTCTAATATCCTGCATTTTGACTCTCATCACCATTGAATGGACATTTCTTTGTTCTCATCCCCCACAACATCTTCCTCTACCTCTCTTTATCTGGAGACAGCCTCCAGCTATAAAATGCTCTTAGCTTGTGACTTCCATAAGAATGTCTATAATTTGGACCACACTCCTACTGCTTTCACACAGACTCCTCAAACTTCTCTTTTCCACTTGGCTCCTAATTACTAGTTTTCTTCTTGGTTTACCTCGTCCTTCTTGGTTTACCTCGTACCTTCTCCTATTCTTTTTTTGCTATTATTTAAATTTCAGTTAGTTAACACAGTGCAATATTGGTTTCAGGAGTAGAATTCAGTGATTTATCACTTACATTCATCTGGTACCCATCACAGGTGTTCTCCTTAGTACCCATCACCCATCTAGTATATCCCCCACCTACCTACCTCCATCAACCCTCAGTTTGTTCTCTATCGTTAGGAGTCTCTTGTGGTTTGTTTCCCTCTCTCCTCTTCCCCCATCCCATATATTGATCTGTTTCGTTTCTTAAATTCCACATATGAGTGAAATCTACGGTATTTGTCTTTCTCTGATTGACTTATTTCACTTAGCATAATACATTCTAGTTCCATCCGCGTGATTGCAAATGTCAAGATTTCATTTTTGATGGCTGAATAATATTCCAGTGTGTGTGTGTGTGTGTGTGTGTGTGTGTGTGTGTGTGTGTGTATCCTCTGCTTCTTCAGTCCTCACTGTGACTATATCCAGTTGGCTTTGCACCTCAGTTACAGCATTTTTCATTTCAGCCTGGCTAGTTTTTAGTCTTTTATCTCAGCAGCAACGATTTCTCTGGTGCCTTCTATGCTTTTTTCAAGCCCAGCTAGTAGTCTCATGACTGTTGTTCTAAATTCTTGTTCAGATATATTGCTTATATCTGTTTTGAGCAAGTCCCTGGCTATGATTTAGTCTTGACCTTTCTTTTGTGAAGAATTCCTCTGTCTTGTCATTTTGCCTAAGTTTCTTTCTTTTGCATGGTTTGAAAGCTTGTTATGTTTCCTGCACTTACAGTGTGTTGCTTTTCCTTAGGGATGGAGCATAGTCTATCAGTTTTGTCTGGTCCTCCAATTTTATTCCTGCTCATCAGTAACTTGGAAGGATCCTGGCTCACACCCCTCAGTGGGCTCCCGAAGCATGGCTTGGGCTGGAGCAGAGCCGCATGCAGGGAGAGACCAAGCCCACCACCCCACAACCCTGCAGGCACCTCCTGCTACAGACACTGCAATTTCCACGAGTCCCCTCTGCAGCTATGATGGCATCGTCTTCTCCTATTCTTTTTTTTTATTTTTTTTTTAACTTTTATTCATTTTTGAGAGACAGAGTTTGAGTAGGGGAGGGGCAGAGATAGAGAGAGACACACAGACTGAAGCAGGCTCCAGGCTCTGAGCTGTCAGCACAGAGCTCAATGCGGGGCTCGAACCCACCAACCGCAAGATCATGACCTTAGCTGAAGTTGAGTGCTTAACTGAGCCATCCAGGCACCCCAAGTCTTCTCCTATTCTTGACTCTATCTCTGAAATGTCTGACTTCATTTATCAACTCTGTCGTACTAAACCTACAAATCTTATCTTTTGGTCTTTTGCCCTTCTTTCTTACTTATAGCCCAAGCATTTTTATCTGCGTGAGTGGCCTTTCATACTCGGTGTCCCACTGGAACTACAAATTTAAATTTTCGTAACCGAACTCATCTTCCTTTACAAACCTAGCCCTGTGTCTGTGTTTCTTAATAGTTTCAACATACTTCTAGAGTCATCTTGAATCCTCTTCCCCCTGCATACCAATGAGAAATCTACATCACAGTATCTCTCTACAAACATCTATTTACTTCTCACATCATCTTCATTGCTGCTGTTACCTAATCTTAGCTCTTTTTTTTTTAAACCTCTTTCATGGCCTACAGTTAATACTCTCTCAATCGGTTACCCTATTTCTAGTATGTTCTCTCCATTCCAATCTATTCATGGTTATCAAACTAATCTTCCTAAGGCAAAGCTCTGCATCACTCTCATACAAATAGACATGCACTGGCTGCCTGCTATATGTAGAATAAAGTCCAAATTCCTTAGCCTACCATTCAAGGCTTACTGCACTTGATTCCAACCCACCTTTATAAACATATTTCTTATTAATAATCTCCATGTACCCTGAATGTAAGCCAACCATGAGGTTCAGTTTTTCTCTATGAAAGCCTCATAACTACTCACTCCGTATCTCTGCTCATGCTATTTCATTATCTTGGAATGCCCTCACCATTGTCTGTCTTCCAAAGCCATGCTACAAATGTCAATCTCTTAATTCTGAACAAAGACATGAGAAGCTTAACTGTGCAACACAGAAATGTTATATTCAGTATAGCAAACAAAAAAAGTAAAATAAACCAAGCTTAAAAGCAAGAAAAGAGGGGCGCCTGGGTGGCTCAGTCAGGTAAGCGTCCGACTCTTGATTTTGGCTGAGGTCATGATCTCATGGTTTGTGAGTTTGAGCTCCATGTCAGGTTCTATGCTGTCAGAGAAGGATTCTCTCTCCCTCTCTTTCTGCCTCTCCCCCCACCCCCCACACCTCTCTCTCTCTCTCTCAAGATAAATAAACCTTAAGGGGGAAAAAAAAAGGCAAGAAAAGAAACTCTCAGGTGCCAGAAATTATTCAGGAGCTCAAAAATCAGAGCATGAGCAGAGCCTTAAGTTCAGAAGATCACCTATAAAACAACTGGTAGGAATATTCTGCTCACTGGCCTGGGATAGTCACAAGAAAGTCTAGGGACATGGATAGAAAAGAATCACACATAAAAAATCACAATATCCAAGTATGTTCCATCTCCAAGAAATTAAAAACAATACCTCCAGATTCAGTGAAGCCAACAGGAGTTTGGCTGAAGCAAAAAAAATCTCTTTATCAGTATGCCTTCACAATCCAAGGAAGGCTCCTAGGAATATAATACCCACTAAAAAGAAGTTCACAGTTAAAAAAAAAAAAAAAAAGAATGGAATGAGCCTCATTTATTAAAGAGTCAGAAAACACGATCAATGACAGGACTACCACACCCAGACACACAGCTAAGAGGAACTGAAAAAAATTTATCTCATGGTAGAAGAAATGAGTAAAGAAATAGATGCCCTAAGACAAGAAATCAACAATAGGAAAAGAACAAGCACTTTCTTAAAAAAAAAAAAAAAAGTGAAACAGGAATTCTTAGAATAAAAGTCTCAATGGACAAGTTAGGCAGCTGGTTATCCAGAGACGGAGAAAAAATTAGTGAGTGGAAAACTATGGGAGGAAAACACAAAGAAGGAAGAATGTAGAGCTAAAAAGGAGACAAATGGAAAGAACCACTACCGGATATTTCAAGAAGAAAATTAAATCCCAATGGGAAGAGCGGTATGTAAGGAATAAAGATGAGAAAAAACCCACTGCCACTACCATTACTACCACAAACTGGTAACAATAACAACAGGGAAAAGACAAGACGAAGTGTAAGGTTAAGCCTGATGAGGTGTTTATTTTGTTCAAAAAAAAAAAAAAAGATTTAACCTTTAGACTTCTGAAAATAACATTTGTTAATTCTGGTTACTCCCTGTACCTCTCTCGGTTTGAAATACTTAACAGTTTTCTTAGATTCCACCCCCCTCTGGATTGCCCAGGTAGAATAACTTATTTGCTCCCCTGAATTTGCATAGCACTTTATCTTTACCTCCCTCGTAAGTACCATAACTATTTATAAACCTCATATGTTCCCTTGTCAGGTAAGTTTCTTGATAGCAAGATAAATATCTACTCACTAAACAGTCATTACTTAAAAAAAAAAAAAAATCATCCTTATATAAGCAGAGAATACACAATTTTTTTTTTAATTACATAAAAATTCTGGTTAGTTAAGATACAGACCTAAAGAATGGTCATAAAAGATGGCAAATAAAAATACAGAGGACATGAAAAGAGTTATCACCACAAATTATAAAGCTGCAAAGGAAGATAGCATAAAACTGAATGGAAGACAGACTGCATATCAGTCACTGAGGAATATAAAAAGATTTCCTGGAAATCAGAAGGTGCCTATAATAATAACAGAAATGGGACATAATGCGTAGTGTAAAATGACTTTAAACATAAACGAGTATTTTCTTTTTCTTTAATAGAAACACAGATGAGTACTTTTTTATAAATTTTATTTTAGAGAGAGAGAGTCGGGGGGAGAAAGAAAGGGAGAGAAAGAAAGTATTTTAAGCAGGCTCCATGCTCAGCATGGAGCCCAACATGGATCCCATGACCCTGTGATCATGACCTGAGCTGAAATCAAGAGTTGGGACGCTCAATCAACTGAGCCACCCAGGCGCCCCAATATGAGTATTTTCTTAAATACGTATATTTGAAAATTGCCTTGAGATTTTATCATCGTCTGTCTCAAAGCTAACCTCTCAGTGTGTTAACCAATTTTATGCTTAAAGATATGTAATATAATGGAATATAGCTATGAAGGCAAAGAAAAACAAGAAATTCAAACAGAACTAGACCCACCCAAAGCAAGATCTTTTGTAAGATATTTATTTTTCCATTCAAAGCACCTTCTCAAAAGCTCTATTTCATACACTGGAATCTGAATCATGTCAATAACTTAGATAAATCTCTAAAGCAAACAATAACAAGCAAAGACAAAGTCAAGGGGATAAAATACCTGATGTTTTCTCCTAATTATGAAAAATTCTATTTTCTAGCATGTAAAAACAGGTTCATAAAATATCTACTCAAGGGCCCGGTGACTATAAGCAGTAAAATCTGAAAAAGCTCCAAGAGTCCTGGTTTAATGCATAATAATTTGAAGTTTTTAAGAAGCATTTTTGATACTTAAGCCCACAGAAAAGTTGCACTTTCTTCCAAAAGCTAAATCACAGCATTGCTTTGGGAAAAAAATAATCCATGCTCATTATCATAAGTAATATACTAATGCAATCAGTTTTACCAAAAATGAAGCTTTTCTACAATAGAATGCTTTAATAGTCAGTTAGTTGGTTAAATACCATTTGGTCCAAAACCTTCATGTGTAAAGAAAATATTTTCCTCTTATTTAAAAAATTATAGCATTATTTTCAGTTTTCTGTTTTGCTTCCAGACTACATTTTTTGGCAATGCGTTATGACTCTGCACATGCTGGTATAATATTTTAAATAAAAACACATTCTAATCAGTTACATATGACTTGTTTTGAAAATGAGAAGTTTTTAAAAGTTTAAATTTACAGAATGTGCTTCAATATTATAAAAATTCTTTATAGTTAAAAACTTAGACTTATTTTATTATCTTAAAAGGTTAAAAGAAAGAAAAGAACTATACTGTTTTCTTGAATTCTACCTTTTGGGGAAAAAATGTATTTCTACCTGCCATTCCAAAGTTTATAAAATAAACCAGTCTTCTCATCTCTGGATCATACTTTGGGTATGTGTCAGCAAAAAGTGAACAAGAAGCCAAATCCAGACTAAAATTATTCATGATAAATTTTGTCCCTAATTGATCTCCATTTGTAAAAACTAATGTATTATTAGAACTAAAGATAGGAAAAATTTTAACTGAAATGATATAAAATAAATACCAAGGGGATAATACCCCATCCTTTTAAGATGCACTTAAGATTAATCAATCCTACATATGGTTACTGAAAATAAATTTTAGATGTTTTATAAAATAAAACTGAAAATAAATTTTAAATGTTTTATAAAATAAATGACAATAGTGTGTAGACAGTATAAATAGTACAGCAAGGAAAAAATATGCAGATTCCTAAAATTGGAAGGGAACATTGGAAACCATCTCATCTCACTGCCTCATTAACAGATAAAACAGATAAAGTAGCTGATTCCAAACAATGGTTAAAAATTTTTATTAATCTATTCAATGAACATGTCTTGAAAATTTACTATGTACCAGTATTATGCTAGGTGCTAAATGAGAAAACAGTCTCTCTTCCCAAGTAGCTCAAAGTCTAGTGTGAAGAAAGACGGGAAAATGAGCAATTTTTAAATATAAGAGACCTAGAAGCCTCAAGAAAGGAGAGTGCAGAAGACAGACGTTGATATATGAAGGGAGAATAATAATTTGCCATGCAGATAAAGAGGCAAAGAGGGTATTCTAGGAAGGAGAAGAATTTGAAGGGCCTTATATGCCTTGAATATTTTTAAAAATAAAGGACACATATGAAAATGTTAGTAGATGAGTAATGCAATCTGAACTTAACTGTAGAAATCTTTGTATGAAAGATAGATTGGAAGAAAGAGAGGATGAAAAGAAAGCAAAGTAAATGACTATGAGCACCTCTAGGGGCTCTGACCCTAAGGACCTTAATTATCTAATTACAGGTGAGATAGAAGCAAGAGGAAATCTTTAACAACTCCCAGGTTTGGCTAGGCTAGCCAAGTTTCACCACAACAGGATGTGCAATAGTTAGAGGAGGTTTCACAAAGAAGCCAATTCCCACTGGGGATATAAAAAAAAAAAAAAAAAATTAGGTACTTGTCAAACATACAGGTAGAAAGATGGAGTTGGAAATCAGAGTTTAAAACAAGGAAAATTAATACAGGCTTAGGACTTAATCTAAATCACTGTACGTTTTTAACAGACTTTCCCAGAGTCCTTGGGTTCTGAATAAGTGCCTTTAGGGCATCATTGAGGGCAGAATGGGGAGGAGGGCCAAGATGGACCTGTCACCTCGACTGTAACACACTTTTTATAAAGCATCTGTTTTAGATTTTGAGGACCTAAGTAAGATTTTTTTAAAACTATTCTGTTTCTTTAAAAAGTTTGAAAAACATTATTAATATAGCTTTAGAATCAAACTGATTTGGTGTTAAATCCTGACTACCCCTTAGTAATAGACTCAAAGTTACGTGGCTGTTCAGAGTTGTTGTAAATGATCAAGAACAACGTACAAGAAGTGCCTACGACACAGCCCAGCACACAGCAGGTAATCAATACTGAATGAGACTAAAAGATCAATGAAGAACGTTGTATAATAACAACTTTATTAGGAGAGAAGGAAGAGTTCACCAAAAAAAAAATTTTTAAGGAGAACTGAGAGAAGATGAAAGAAAACTAAAAGGCAGTAGTGTCACAAAGCAAATGAAAGACACAGTTTGAGAAATAAGAGGTAAAATAACATAAAGACAAGAAATCCACCAAATTTTGTAATTGGGAAGTCAAATGGAGAATGAGCAAAATCAGATTCTAAATAAAAGTCGAGTTGTACTAAGTTTAGGAAATTAATCAGAAATAAGGAAGTAGAGGTAGCAAGCATAAAACTTCTTTGCAGTAGTTAGAGGAAGATTCAGGATCGATGAAGTGATGAATATGTTGTTTCAAGACAGAAATTTGAATATGTTCATGTGGCAAATTAAAGTTTCAGGGCAGAAGAGAACATCTGAAAGGGGTAGAGACCAACTTGATGGTGTGCTATCCCAGAGTTGAAGGGCAAAGCAGCCCCAGAACAGAGATAGCAGGATCAGCCTCAGATGCACGATAGGCCCCCTGGCCCCTAAGGAGGGACATAAAAGAGTTAACCATGGCTGCAAAGATAAGTTTATAGTTAGGGTGTGGCTTTTGAGACAGTAAGTTCATACTTACATTTTCTCTATGTAGCGGGTTGAAAGATTAGCTGCTAAATGTAAAAGAGGGCAAGTGGGAGTGAGATTTAAGAGTGGTGATCTGGGAAAGCCATTGTGGGAAAGGAGAGAAGTCAGCAATGGACATGCACAAAATGATTCCTGAGTAGCTCCAATCTGCTCAGTTGTATGAGTTTCTTCAGCCGTACTCAAATTTAACATTCCATGTATTTTTTTAAATTTCCAACTACTCTCTGTATGTAAATGTCATATACTGTCACAATATAATTGAAACCTAAAAACACTTGTGTGATCTTGACTCTTATTTAAATTATTTTTAGAATTCCTCCATATAAAAATCCACTGTCTTTTTCTCGACAAAGAGCTCTAAACAGAGGTCAAAGCACCTGACTGCTATCTTACATAATAAGTTTTGTTATTACACATTATAGACTCAGAAGATGGATTTTTAAAAATTAAAGTGCTACCTATTGCAAAAAACACCTTTCTGATCACAGTGGGAGGCTATAATTTGGAAATATCCTTACTCCTAATGAAGTTTACCTTGAACAAGAAAGTACACTGCTGAGACTTGATGAGTGAAAGCACTTGAGCCTACATGATGATAGTAAGTGGTACTTAGTAGCTTTGAAACTCTGATTCATGTCTTCACATTAGCTGCTTAATTGCACTGACTGAATTTTTCATTAGCTGACCAAATATTTATTTTATTGGGTTTGGGAAACTGTTATAATCATGTTTACAGTAAGAATTTTCTAAACATTTATTCCCTTACAGTGAACAAAGACTTAACTAAACTCCTTAATAGCTATGTTTTGTGTGAACACTCTGAGTCTTCCTTATATATTTTTCCATGAATTGTTAAGAAAATAAAATGGTTCCCAGTACTAGTCAGAAAACCAGAGATAATTTCTCACAGAAAATTATTAGTTCTAGAAACCAAAATTGAAGTGTCTGGCTTACCAGAATTTGGACAATTTGTAGCTTTGTAATTCTTATGGAATTTTGTAATTCTTAAGGAATCAGAAGAAAATCAGGTTTTATGCTTGTATAAACAAATATATCCTGCAAAGTTAAAAAATGGTTACATGTTGGCTAATTTGGGCAAACACTTCAGATACTATCTAAACAAGAAACTTTAGTTCAGCTTTAGCTCTCAAATTTAATGTTTTAAAAATGGCATAGTATGCTTAAATCAATAGAATGGACTCCCATATAATGTAAATCTACTGAAATGTCTGTCAATGTGTTACAGTGAATATATATAAAACCCAAACATTTAATTAGCTATAAAACAAGAATGCACGAGTGAGGGGAGTTCTTCAAGAGGATGGCAAATCACTTAACATACACTAGAAATATTCAGGGATTGAATATAGTAAAGTATGTCTAAGGAATAATTCTGTATTTCTCCATAAGATTATATTTCATAAAACAATCAAGACCATGAAATGTCAAACATTAAAGTACTGTAGCAATTATGTAATAAAGATGTTTAACACTGCTGCATTATAATAGAAGTACATTAAGTAGAAAAATAATGTAAGGATATGTTTTTCTCCAAAAAATACATCATGCTCTTAATTTGCATACAGAGTCTTTTAAACAACAAAAGCAATAACACACTACAGTCAGACGGTACAAATATGTCTACAGCCCATCGTCTCAATCCTATTGTGTTTTCCTCTAAGAGAATAATACTTTCCAGTGGTTGACAGAATGTCTTTGGGTCTTGTGTCAAGAAAATGGAAATTTACACAAGTATAAAGAAATAAAGAAAATTAAGAATGATGTCTAAGATGCAGAAAACTACACAGCATTTTAATCAATTTATGCTTTAATAGTCTAGGTAACTAGCAATATTTAAACTCAGATTTGATTACAAAAGACCAAAAGAAGTTTAGTGATAATGAGTTTTCCCTTAGTTTGCTTCCTTTTCTTTCTTTGCTCAAGGGCAAGCATTTTAGTCTTCAGTGATCCAAAAAATATGCATGTTCTGCAGTAACCATAATTTGCTGACAAAATATGTGGAATAGATTCACAGAGCTCCCAGTTTACTTATTTCTACTTGATGGTTTTTGATGATTCATATTTCAATAACAAAAGAAAATAAGCCACTGATCAGGTTCCACATCAACAGATTATACAATTAAATTAACTTTACAAAAATACTTTCATGTTCAATTTCTCCTTTGATCTTCACAAGAACCCAGTGAAGGAGGAAACAGGGGAGGAAAGGAGAGTATCTTCAATTTATAAAAAGCAAATCAAAGCTCAGAGAAGCTCCAATTTGCCCAAGATAACAGATATTGCCCTACTAAGAGGGGTAACGGAAACCTGATTAAGACTATCCAGAAAGTGATATCCAGGACATGAGGAATATGGTGGAGAAGGCAGTTCCAGACTTCCATTCCTCCACAGAAACACTGAAAACAAGCAAAAACTGTCAGAACCAACTTTGTCAGAACTCTGGAAAGTAGCTAAAGGTTTACAGCAACCAAGGGAATGCTGAATCAAGAAAAAAGGCAACCTAGAAACAGCAGGAAAGCTTTGTGGCATGTTTACTTGCCTTTGCCCCATGCCCTCCCCTGATCCGCAGCCCACCTCCCTGTATGGAGCCATGGTTCCTGTTCCAGAGCAGACATTATAAGCAAATCATTGTGTTGGTCTGCTCTATCCTGTCTGGGAGCTACCTGAAGGACCAACACAAGGTACTCATCTCTACTTGAGGGGAAAAGTTACAGATGAGACATAAGATAGACCACCTAAAACCTGGGAGGGAAAAGTTAGGGAGAGACTATACATACATATTCTTTTTAATGCACATGGAACACTCTCAAGGATAGAACATGTGTTATGCCATAGCATATGTTAGTCTCAGTAAATTTTAGAAAACTCAAATCATACAAAGCATCCTCTCTGACCACAATGGAATGAAGCTAGAAATCAATAGAAGAAGGAAAATACAAAATACATGAATATGTGGAAATTAAACAATACACTTAAGCAATGGGTCAAAAAAGATATCAAAAGGGAAATTAGAAAATTTCCCTTACTTATTGATGAGTGAAAATGAAAAAACAACACACAAAACTTCTAGGATACAGAGAAGGTAGAGGCTGGTTTTGGACAACAGGCTTGAGCAACAGAAACCTGAGCAAGGCAAAGGCCCACGGCGACTACCACTTAGCTAAAAGCAAACAGGCTCATTAAGTAACCCACCTCAAAATAGCCATAGGTCCTAACTGACCAATTACAACCAGGCACAGTTCCTAAGATTACAAAACAGGGAAAATTCCATGCATCCCCTCGCTCCTTTACTCCTCCCTGTAACTGTGGACCCTCACCACGGCCTCCTCCATGACAGCCTCTCTTTTGCTGTCCTGCCTGCTGCTCCCTAGTAAGTAGTGTATTCAATAAATGTTTCTCTCTCTTGTTCTGCCTTGGTGAACTGTTTCACTGCTCCTGCCGCGAGCATCCACCCCCACCATCCAATTGCCACTCCCCCATCCGATCAAGACACCCCCACCTCACAGAGAAGATAGTGTTTAAGGGGAATTTATAACATTACAAAAGAAGAAAGATCTCTAATTAATAACCTAATGTTATACCTCAAGGAATTAGAAAAAGAGCAAACTAAACCTAATGCTGGCAAAATTAAGGATAATAATGACTAGAGTAAACATAAATGAAACAGAGAACAATAACAAAAAAGAGAATCAATGAAAACAAATGGTACTTTGAAAAACTTAGCAGAATTGAGAAACCTTTAACCAGACTGACAAAAAGATGCAATTAAAACTATCAACCACTATATGCCAATAAACTGGATAACCTAGATGATATGGACAATCCCTAGAAACACACAAATTGAGAATATAACGTATTTATCTGCTTTGGATAATTTTATATTTCTGACAGAATTGTTTGGGAATAAAAAGATGAAGTAAATGAAAACTTCTCACCCCCTCCCCACTCCCCCCACCCAATGGCTGTATATATAATTGATCCTAATAAGAAGATAGGAAAAACAAAAACAAATAGTTGAAAGATCAGCCAGAAGGTGACATTCTAATTCTGTTGCCTATAGGCTATATGGCTTAAAGCAAATGGCTTTGTAGCAGCTTCCCCACTTGTAAAATGGATGTTAATAGTAATTAAACTTGTCCTGCTTTTTTCACAAGACTGTAGTTAAGAATCAAATGAGAGGATGTGCTTTGAAAATGTAAAGTGCTCTGAAATTATATTAACAGTATTACTATTAATGAAGGCACATTTAGTCAGTTAGTTTTCACTTACAGTAAAACCTTGGTTTGAGAGCATAATTTGTTCCCGAAACATCCTTGTAATCCAAAGCACTTGTGTATCAATAAGAAATAATGGAAATTCAGATGATTCATTTCACCACCCAAAAATATCCATATAAAAATGACTACAATACCGGAATAGAATACAAAATAATAAAGAAAAATAAACAAATTAACCTGCAGTTACCTTTGAAAACCTTCATGGCTGGTGTGAGAGGAGGGTTACTGTGTAGGACGACTTTCACTATCAATAACAGAATCACTGCTATCTATTGGCTCAATTGGCTCAATGGACTCTTTTTCTTTTTGTGCAACTTTAACAAGAAACCTATCCAATGACACTAGTTTTTGCCTCCTTTAGAGGATTTTGAGGAAATGTGACATTGCATCGATGAGCACCCACAATCCCGCAGCAAGCGAGTGAGAGAGAGAGAGAGAACCACTGGCTCATTTCTGGTCATGTGACACTGACATCACGTACTACTCATATTGCAAGGCATCATTTATCACATTAAAATTTATTAGAAATGTTTTCTCATCTTGTGGAACACTTGCAGAACAAGTTACTTGCAATCCAAGGTTTTACTGTATTTCCAGTAGCAATTTATAAAGTGGCTCACAGATCTACAGCAGTTAAACTTCAAAGGTGAATTCTATGTTCAACATCCATTGGAAGAATCACACATGTTGATTTACAAACACACATGGTTCTTATTCCATTAACATAAATTTATGGAAAGTCAAAAAGTGGTGCCTGCAACTCTTCAAATCGGTAGAGTATGCAGCTCTTCATCTCGGGGTTGTGGGTTCAGGACCCACACTGGGTATAGAGATTACTTAAAATCTTAAAAAAAAATTATGGAAAGTCAAATGACAAAATAAGAGACTAGCAGCAGGTTAAAACCATATCTGTCAATAAATAAGTAATTTAATATTTACTGTAATCAAGTGTCTTACAACTGAATTCTATTGAAAAAAGCATTGTTACCAATTAGGATAGGTTCAGTTCTGCAGTAGTAATGAATAATCCCTAAATTTCAGTGGCTTAATATAACAGAGGCATATTGCTTACTAACACTAACTAACTAACACTATCTGTCTAATGTAGGTCACAAAGGGAAGTGCCACTCATCATAGTCATTTAGGGACCCAGTTTGGTGGAGACCCCACCTCAATTGCTTCGAAGATTACTAAACCAGGAGGAAGAGAATACAAAGAAACTTACACAGCCATGAAAGCTTTCACTCTTTAACTCTTATTTCATTGGCAGAAGCAATTCATGTGGACTACTACTTCAAAGGGAACAGGGAAAAGGTATACCGATGTGTCCAAACAAAGTATTCATAATTTGACTTCTGGCTAGCACAGATATCAAATAGTAATTCATTAAAAAACAAAAACAAAAACAACCAGGGGTATCTGGGTGGCTCAGTTGGTTAAACATCCAAACCTTTGATTTTGGCTCAAGTCAATTGTGGGATCAAGGCCTGCGTCAAGCTCTATGCTAAGCGTAGAGCTTAAGATTCTCTCTCTCCCTCTGCCTCCCGCCCCCACTCGTACTCTATCTCAATTAAAAAAAAACCCAAAAATATAGCTATTTCTTTTTTATTTTTGCCCTACATAGTAAAAGATTAAAACAATAATATACCCTTCTGAATTATTATTTCAATTTAAAATATATGCTACTTACTTGCCATTTAGTGTTTCTGTTGCCGTTTTACCCCCAGGAAATGAATTTTTATTAGTATCTCTACAAAAGGCTTAAATCATACTACTAAAATAAAATCATCTTTGACTTCTTTGCAGGTAGTACTTCAAGAGGACATTTGGATGGCTAAAGTCAACAACACAAGATTCTTGTTGGTGAGGATGTGGGGAAAGGAGAACCCTCTTGCACTGTTGGTGGGAATCCAAACTGGTGCAGCCACTCTGGAAAACAGTATGGAGGTTCCTCAAAAAGTTAAAAATAGAACTACTCTACGGTCCAGCAATTGCACTACTAGGTATTTACCCAAAGGATACAAAAATACTAATTCAAAGATACATATACCCCTATGTTTATAACAGCATTATCTACAATAGCAGCAGGTTAAACCAGTATCTATCAATAAATAACTTAATATTCACAATAGCCAAATCATGGAAACAGCCAAAGTAAGTGTCCACTGACTGATGAATGGATAAAGAAGATGTGGTGTATACACACAAGAGAATATTACTCAGCCATAAAGAAAGAATGAAAGCTTGCCATTTGCAATGATGTGCATGGAGCTAAAGAGTATTATGCTAAGCAAAGTAAGTCAGAGAAAGACAAATTCCATATGATTTCACTTTGATGCAGAATGTAAGAAACAAATGATCTCAAGGTGAAAAAAGAGAGAGGCAAACCAAGAAAAAGACTCTTAACTGCAGAGAATAAACTAATGGTTACCAGAGGGGAGCTAGGTGGGGGATAGGTTAAGTAATGGGGATTAAAGAGTGCACTTGTTGTGATGAGCACTGAGTGATATATAAAAGTGTTGAATCACTATATTGTACTATATTGTACACCTGAAGTGAGTATTACCCTAATAGTTAAATATTACTAATATTTAAAACTAGAATTTAAATCACAACTTTAAAAAAAAGGACTACATTTGGAGAAAGCATTTCCCAAACCTACCAAATTTTTATTTTGGGCCTTTACAATATTCAGTATAGAGTAGGGAAAGACTGTATTTAAGTGAGGTCACTGTTTATAAAAGTGTCATATGTACCATTTGGAATAGTAGGAATCAAAAGAGTCAACGAGCTCAGTCCTTGGAATTTATGGCCTTCTGAAATCACAGGCTTCTCACTTAGTGCATCTTAGGTAATCAGGCTATTATATTTGCAGTTAAAAATTACTAACAAAAATTTATTTGTGGCATCTCATTTATAACTACATTCTATGCTATTAAAATCTTGAAAACTTAATTATCCTTAATATAAATAACTTAAAGTAGAAAGATAAATGTTGAATACTGATAATCAAGGTTATAAATTTCAGGAACAAGTGAAAATTGGAATATTTGGGATTACGAAAAACTAATGAATATTCAGAGCTCTGTAAGAGCAATGACAGAGTTTCTGCTGGGATTATTATGTGGGTAAAAGCACCAAAGTTTACCCATGACCCTGACTCCTATATGCATGGAAGATTTACTAATAAAGAAGGTAAAGAGATGTCTTGCTGCTGCCATGGACCCTGTCTGCAGACAACCTCCTCCCCAGTGCCTCCCATCAGCTTTATGAAAAGTACTAAGGTTCTCTCCTGTGAGTGCTCCTTGAATAACATGACAAAAACCTTTCAATATTAACATGAGATGAATAAACAGATGATAATTATTTTATTATTTTTCTTAAAACATTTTTTAAAGTTTATTTATTTATTTTTGAGAGACAGAGAGAGCAAGTGAGTGACAGAGCATGAGAAGGGGAAGGGCAGATAGGGAGACAGAGAACCAAAGCAGGCTCCAGGCTCTAAGCTGTCATCTTAGAGCCCGACGCGGGGCTCGAACCCACAGACCATGAGATCATGACCTGAGCTGGAGTCTGACGCTTAACCGACTGAGCCACCCAGGAGCTCCTATTATTTTTCTACTTAAGGATAATGAAGGATAGCATGTACAGTAAAACCTTGGATTGCAAGTAACTTGTTCTGTGAGTGTTCCACAAGACAAGCAAACATTTCTAATAAATTTTAACTTGATAAGCAAGCAATGTCTTGCAATAACGAGTAGTACATGATGCAGAACATCACATGATCACAACTGAGGCAATGGCTCCTCTCTCGCTGTGGAATTGTGGGTTACCATCTCCCATGCTTGATGCTCGGTCTCAGATTGCAGTGTTTGGCGGAAATCAGTGATTTTTCAGAATTCTGGAAGGTGCCCACAACTGGCACTGGTGTATTTTTGTCATTTCAAAGCACCTATGGATGGTCCGTTGCTTTTCCATATAAGAGTAAGCTTGGAAATGTTTTCCTTCACTCTAGGTCAGGCTGCCTGCAGATATAGACCCTTTCCTCTGCTGCCTTATTGCCAATTACACTAAATACAGTATATGACAAGAGTTTATTAATACTGTATTACAGTCAACATCCATGTAAGCATACACAATAGCCCCCCTGTAGGGGCCCCTGGGTGGCTCAGTCGGTTGAGCGTCCAACTTCGGCTCAGGTCACAATCTCGCGGTTTGTGGGTTTGAGCCTGCGTCAGGCTCTGTGCTGACAGCTCAGAGCCTGAAGCCTGCTTCGGATTCTGTCTCCCTCTCTCTCTGCCCCTCCCCCACTCACACTCTGTCTCTCTCTCTCCTTCAAAAATAAATAAACGTTAAAAAAAATTTTTTAGGGGCTCCTAGGTGGCTCAGTCGGTTAAGCATCCGACTTCGGCTCAGGTCATGATCTCGCAGTCCGTGAGTTCAAGCCCCACGTCAGGCTCTGTGCTGACAGCTCAGAGCCTGGAGCCTGTTTCAGATTCTGTGTCTCCCTTTCTCTCTGACCCTCCCCCGTTCATGCTGTCTCACCCTGTCTCAAAAATAAATAAACGTTAAAAAAATAAATAAGGGGCGCCTGGGTGGCGCAGTCGGTTAAGCGTCCGACTTCAGCCAGGTCACGATCTCGCGGTCCATGAGTTCGAGCCCTGCGTCGGGCTCTGGGCTGATGGCTCGGAGCCTGGAGCCTGTTTCCGATTCTGTGTCTCCCTCTCTCTCTGCCCCTCCCCCGTTCATGCTCTGTCTCTCTCTGTCCCAAAAATAAATAAACGTTGAAAAAAAAAAATTTAAAATAAATAAATAAATAAATAAATAAATAAATAAATAAATAAATAATAAATAAATTTTTTTAAATAAAAAAAAACAATAGCCCCCATGCAGAAAGACTCCATTGAGCCAATAATAGATAGCAGTGATTCCATTAGTGATATTGAAAGTCATCCCACACAATAACCCTCCTCTCACACCAACCACAAAGGTTTTCAAAGGTAGTGCAAGTTAATTTATTTTATGTTTTGTATTTTCTTTATTATTTTGTATTATATTACAGTCTTGTATTCATTTTTATATGGATATTTTTGGGTTGTGGGATAAATCATCTGATTTTCCATTATTTCTTATGGGAAAATTTACATTGATATAAAGTGCTTTGGATTACAAGTATGTTTCTGGAATGAATCATGCTCGCAAACCAAGGTTTTACTGTACTTAGTTATTTATGTTTTATGATGTGAACAGTGAAATTTTATCTGCCTTAAAAACCTCATTTCAATTAGGACTTTGGTATTTTTCCCCTTGTTATTACATATGTGTTTTTAAAAGAATGTTTTAAATTTAATTTTTTTTCAAGTTTTATTTAAGTAATCTCTACTCCTAACGTGGGGTTCAAACTCATGATCTCAAGATTAAGAGTCACAAGGTCTTCCAACTGAGCTAACCAGGTGACCCTTTAAATTAAATTCTAGGGGCACATGGGTGGCTCAGTCAGTTAAGCGTCTGACTCATGATCTTGACTCAGGTCATGATCTCACAGTTCATGAGATTGAGCCCTGAGGTGGGCTCCATATTGACAGCATGGAGCCTGCTTGGTATTCTCTGTCTCCTTTTCTCTCTGCCCCTCCCCTGATTGCTTGCATGCATTTCTTCTCTTTGTCTCTCTCAAAATAAATAAACATTAAAAAATTTTATTCCTAAAATAAATTGTAATGGACATGGTGATCTCTGATACTGCAAATTTTTGCCTACTATTTTATTCATAAAAATGAGCTGATTTTTTTAAAAATTCCATCTAATATAAATACAAATACAAGAAAATAGCTCCATATCATCAAGATAAAAAAGCTTCTGCAGGGTGCCTGGTGGCTCAGTCAGTTAAGCGTCTGACTTCAGCTCAGGTCAGGATCTCACAGCTCATGAGCTCGAGCCTACTTTGGATTCTGTGTCTCCCTCTCTGTCTGCCCCTCTCCAACATGTGCACATGCTCACTCTCTCTCTTTCTCTCTCAGAAATAAATATTAAAACATGTTTTTAATTAAAAAAAAAAAAGCTTCTGCACAGCAAAGAAACCAAAGTAAAAGCAACTGATGGGTTGGGAGAAAATATTTGCAAATGACATATCAGATGAAAGGTTAGCATCCAAAATCTATAAAGAACTTACCAAACTCAACACCCAAAAAAACAAATAATCCTTTGAAGAAATGGGCAAAAGACATGAACAGACACTTGTCCAAAGAAGACATCCAGAGGCTAAGAGACACATAAAAAGATGCTCATCATCAGGGAAATACAAATCAAAATCACAATGAGATACCACCTCACACCTGTGAGAATGGCTAACATCAACAACTCAGGAAACAACAGATGTTGGCGAGGATGTGGAGAAAGGGGAACCCTTTTGCACTACTGGTGAGAATGCAAACTGGGGCAGCCACTCTGGAAAACAGTATGGAGGTTCCTCAAAAAATTAAAAACAAAACTACCCTATGACCCAACAATTGCACTAGTAGGTATTTATTCAAAGGATACAAAAATGCTGATTTGAAGAGGTACATGCACCCCAATGTTTATAGCAGCACTATCAAAAATAGCCAAATTATGGAAAGAGCCCAAATGTCTACAGACTGACTAATGGATAAAGAAGATGTAGTGTAGATATACAGTGGAATATTAGCAATGAAAAAGAATGAAATCTTGCCATTTGCAACAACATGGATGGAACTCGAATGTATTATACTAAGTGAAATAAGTCAAAAATAAATATCATATGATTTCACTTATATGTGGAATTTAAGAACCCAACAGATGAACATGGGGAAGGGAAGGAAAAATAAGATAAAAACAGAGAGGGAAGCAAACCATAAGAGCCTCTTAAATACAGAAAACAAACAGGGTTGCTAGAAGGGTGTTGGGTGAGGGGATGGGCTAAATGGGTCATGGGCCTTAAGGAGGACACTTGTTGAAATGAGCACTGGGTGTTATATGCAAATGATGAATCACTAAATTCTACACATAAAACCATAACTACATGTTAACTAACTTGGTTTTAAATAAAATCTAAAAAAAAGAAAAGAAAATAGCCCCAAACCAGAGACTCTTAAGTATCCAAATCAAGCCAAAAAAAAAAATCTTAATATTTTGACAGTTGTCACAGATTGTCTTATGCAGTGCTGGTAGAAAAACAAATGCCAGGACTGCAGGACTACTATTTAAATAGCACTATTTTAATTAAAACTAAAAAAGCCCAGGTTGGGGTAAAAAAAAAAAAAAAAAAAAAAAAGGTGAGGAATTACACCACGGCTCCACTTCCCAACACTCTACAACTGATTAGGCCAACATCGATCTGATTTTGGTATTGATGATAAAGCTTATAAGTCCTCAACAAGTTATAGCATTTTGCTTCTGGTCACTGCTTGAGAACAAGATAGAAAATATCCAGAATAACCAGTTTCCGTATACTGTTACTAGTGGATTAAGAATAAGTAGCAATTGTTGAATGAAGACAGATGTACCATTTTGGCTGAACTCTTTAAGACAGACAATTTAATAACAATCATTTCAATCACACAAATCACTCTAATTATGAGTCTGTTCCCCTAAAAGTATTTTCATCAGCTTAAGAAGTTTTTAGTGGCATGTGGAAAGAAAATTTGAACAACCACTCCCTACCTTTAAATACAGAAGCAGCTTTCATTTATTGACTTTTAAAAATACTATGCTGTTTTTCAAACTCAACGAAGTGAGTAATTAAATAATATAATGCTTTTATACCTTACCAGAATCTTTTTTTTTAATGTTTATTTATTTTTGATAGAGAGAGAGAGAGAGAGAGAGAGAGCGAGTATTAGTCAGGGAGGGGCAGAGACAGAGAGAGACACAGAATCCGAAGCAGGCTCCAGGCTCTAAACTATCAGCACAGAGCCTGACGTGGGGTGTGAACTCACGAACCATGAGATCATGACCTGAACTGAGGTCCGATGCTTAACCAACTGAGCCACCCAAGCGCCCGTTTTAACAATGGAAATCTTTAAGAGAAACAAAGTTTCGCTTCATCATTCTAGCTACAAAAAAGTAACTTTACATTTTAAACTATTTTACTGAGAGTATCCTAGTCATTTGTATTACCCAAATCACAGGAACTAAGAGATCAAGGGAAAAGGGACCAGACAGAGAAATATTTTCAAATGAGATATAAAGCAGTTATACAACTGAACAAAGTTTTGACTTGTTAAATTCAATATTGTTTATTATTTAAACATCACATAAAACAATCACACCATGTACTACATACTATAAAAACCAGAAATAAAACAAAATTTCTATATACTATGAAACTAACAGGAATATTGTAAAATTATCAGTACTTAACAAAGGCATTTCCTGGAAAATTTTAAAGAAATAATTCAAATATTATCACTAGGTGGCAAAAGTTGCATTATGCTCTTAAAACTACATAGAGTTTAAATTATTCAACAGAAGCAATAAATTACAAGTTCAAAACTCACATTAAATATTTTTTTGAAAAGTTGAGGTTCTCAATCTATTCTAATTTTGACCCTTTTTCACATTTTGTAATGTTGAAGAGACTTGTGAGAAAGAATAAGGAAGAACTCAATTTTTAAGGGCATCCTTTTAGATATCTTATTAGTCTATCTAGTCGCTGAATTCAGATAAATAAGAAATCTTGAATGTAAACTTTCTCCTTTACAGTAACTTTCAAATCTAATAACTGTATCCTATACAGTTTGAAAACAGCAACATTTGTGAGGGCCAAAAATCTATGATATAGAATATACTGCTTTCTCATTTCTCCTCCTACTCTGATTTGTATTATTCCTGGCATTTCTTCATCATTTGTCATTTTCTCTTTTCATGCCATTCTGTTTTGGTACCTATTTTTGACCACCTAATAACATCTGTTGGGTTTAAAAGAGAAAACAAAAAGGAATCAAAATGAACAGAGTTGTAAACAACATAAAAAATAGCATTTAGGATTTTACTTTTATTTTTTTGCTTTACTTTTGCTTTGCTTCTCTTCTCCATGCTATAACATATGTACAGAGAAGAAACTTATGAATTATAAAAGGAGCGGTGATAATATGAGACCGATGTAAACAAACTTACCTCTTCTTCCTAGATTCCTTCCTGAAAATAATCAATGAATTAAACCTTGTATCAAAGTATATATTACTTTTCAAATTACCAAGTAAAGCAAATGATAGCATGCCTGCTTGAAATAGTACCATTCTCTTCATCTTTCTCACTTGTTTTTAAAACTTATTTTAATCAAAGAATGTTAACTTATTCTTCATATTTTTGTTCTCACCCTTGGATACAACTCTAATTCACTGCACTCAATGGTTTCAACACATCATAACCCTTTGAGACCTCAATTTCTTTGTCTCTAATGATTTTTGAGAGAAATGATGTCTAAGGTCCCTTTTTTCTATAAAATCCTATGATTCATTCCTTGCCTCCCCATATTCTCTAAATCTTCTACTAAGCAGTATGAAATAAATACAAGGATGACTTACCTCCATATTATAAAACAGTACTAACCATAAGATTGGTGGTATTCCAAGACTAGTAAATTTCAAATTCCTCAACCTGACACTATCGAATTCCAACCTTTTTGTACCTTACCTTCCACTATTCCCTTTTCTGCAAGCAATTCTGCATCCAAGCTTCAATACTGACGTTTGCCATTTATGCTCTACTGGTTTCCCTTAACTTTCTCAGTTTTGCATGCCAAAATCTACCTATTTCCAGTTGAGATTCCTGAAAAAAACTTGTAAGCTTACCTGTATCTCTTCCAAAGAATAGAAAGAATATAAACTTTGGAATCAGACAATTCTAGCTTTAAATCTTATTTCCAAAGCTCTGTGACTTTGACAAATTATCTTTAAGCCCTGTCTCCTTAACTATAAAACAGTGATAATCTACCTACACATCGTAGGGTTGTTGTGAAATGGATTAATGTAATATAAATGCCTAATACAGTGTCTGGCAAAAAGCAGGTGTATTTGGTATTCCATGTTAGGAATTAGGACTCTGTATGCTCAAAATTAGTTCCTCTTCCTCATTCCCTTCTCTGAACCCCAAGAGTACTCTTTATTTACTTTCTCATGGCTCTCTTCACTTTCCAGTTTTTCTTTTACTTACTTACTTATGTGACTAGTCTGAAAGCTCTGAGAGCAGAAGCCAGGTCTAATATATCCTTGAATTTTTCACAATGTCAAATACACCATGTATCCACAAATACACTCCCAGTATTTGTTAAATGAATTAAAAATACAGAAAAATAAAAGAAGATACTACTTCATGATTAAAGGGAATAACAGCAACACATCTGAAAAAGTTTCTATTTCCTTAAACTAATGCAAAGTGAATATCACTAAGAACCAAAATGCCAACTTTTCATCAATGCCACATAGAAGTACATTCTTGTACTTTACATAAAGTATTTTAATATTAATTGCAATGTTTAAAAAAAAAGGCACCTGCCTAGAAAGTAGCCACCAACTGTGTAACACAAACAATCCTTCCTCTTCAACAGAATATGTTTTATTAGATATAGTGGTCCTAACTGGATAAAAAAAAAAAAAAAAAAAAAGGGAGGGGGGAGTGGGGGGGAATAGGGAAGAGATAACAATTGCCTAGATGATTTCTGAGATTAATTTAAAATTCACTTAAATTTTCTGCAATATATATGATAAACTATAAGACTTTAATAAACACCCAAGTGAAAAACCAGAAAAAAACAGTATACAATTTGGTTTTTCCAAATCAGAACTACATATTCTTATTACATCATAACCTAAGATAATTTGGCACACATATTTTTTTGCTGGTATCAAAGAGTAGATGCTTAAAGCATTTAACCAAATGCTTTCCTTTTAAAGAAGATGACTATCTAATTGCAGTAAGTACAGCAGGAGAACTGGACGGTGGTGGTGGTGATAACAACAGCAAGAACAGTCATCATTGCTTAAGGGCTTACTATATGCTCCGTATTGTGCTAAGCCCCTTAACAGTCTTATCCCATTTGCTCCACACAACAGCCCTACAAAGAAGCTATTATATTCCTCATTTTAGATTTGAGGAAACAGAGACTTAGAGAGGTCAAGCCACTTGTAAAATGTTCTATAACTAATACATGATACAGTAAGGTTTAGAACTTACTAACCATGGCAACTCCACTGCCTCCCCCAAACCTATGCCTTAATTTTCTTACCACCTAATGCACAAAAACAAAACAAAAAAAACTAATAAACACAAATAAAAATGTACTAAGGTACAGAAAATTCTACTCCACTAGGATTTTTTTCAGGCAAAGCATTACTCTATTTGTTTGTACTCTTTATTTGCTTAAACAGAAACCCTTGATACACTGGAGAAAAAAGGTAAAACACATGCCCTACCCAACAGCACTTAAATGTGAGAGTAAGGGCCTCCCACGAGGTAAGGGAAGGAACTTCTTTAGGTAACAGAAAGAGAAAAAAGCAAAAGAGAGAGATGTAAATCCAACAGAGTGACACAAGACCATAGTTTCAAGTAGGTGATATGATCCTTCCTTTTTAACCCTTAAATCTTCAAGAACATGTGAGAAGACTTTTGGGGGAACGAACAAAAGTGACAAACTTATACATCCAAGGTACCATCGGGCAGGACAGAGCTTCTTTAAGTACTATCTCAGCACAGCTCTAGAGCAGGGAAGTAAACAAGGGAACACAACAAACTTATGAGGAGGGTTGCAGACTGTCAAAAGCTACTGGATTGCTGAAATCCATGTTTTAGCTGTGATTCTGCTTTTTATTAAAATAACAAAGGAAGGAAGTATCATCTCCTCTTCCGACAACTAAAACTGTCATTAAACAAATAAGTGGGGAATTGTCAACTGTACACCCTCACCTTTTTTCTTCACACTGTTCCTTAAGTTATTGTTTCAGGGCTATCATAGTTATTTTTTCATTTTTCTTAACTGAGGAATTATTTTTTTAATGTTTATTTATTTTTGAGAGAGAGAGAGAGAGACAGAGAGAGCGTGCGCGCAAGCAGAAGAGGGGCACAGACACAGGGAGACACAGGCTCCAGGCTCTGAGCTGTCAGCACAGAGCCAGACACAGGGCTCAAACCCATGAACCACGAGATCATGACCTGAGCCGAAGTCAGGCACTTAACTGACTGAGTCACCCAGGCACCCCTCTTAATTGAAGAATTATTAACATACAGTGTTATATTAGTGTCAGGTATACAATATAATGATACAACAATTCTATACATTACTCAGTGTTATTCAAGTGTACTCATGATTCTCTATTACACCCCTCCCACCTACCCTTTGGCAACCACCAATTTATTCCCTGTATTTAAGAGTCAGATTTTTTGTTTATCTCTCTTTAAATTTGCTTGTTCATTTCTTTTGTTTCTTAAATTCCACATGAGTGAAATCATATGGTATTTGTCCTTCTCTGACTGACTTACTTCACTTAGCACTGTACTCTCTAGGTCCATTCATGTCGTTGCAGCAAATGGCAAGATTTCATTGTTTTTATGGCTGAGTAATATTCCACTGCACAAACACACACACACACACGCACACGCACACACACACACACACACACACATCTCTGTTCACTTATCAATGGATAGGCACATGGACTGCTTCCGTATCTTGGTTATTATAAGTGATGCTGAAATACACAATACACATAGGGGTGCATTTATCTTTCAAATTAGTGTTTTTGTTTTCTTTGGGTAAATACCCAGTAGTGGTATTTACTGATAATTCTACGTTCCTTAAATTCTTACCTATGATTTCCCCCAGGGTTTTGTTAACAGCACAAATGAAATCATTGGGACAAAACTTCTCACCTGCCACTTTATCTATTTCAAAACATTACAAAACCATAGCAGTTTTCCTCAAAGATAAACTATACATTTCAATAATTAGAAAGCAAATGCTAACACTTAACTAACCCCAAAACTATAAGGAAGAATGGCCTTACAACCATTTATCATTGAATTGATACCCTTATTTGATCAAATTAGGAAGGGTGAGAAAGGAAAAGTAGGAAAACTCAATAGATCTAAAAACAGTATACCTAATACAAACAGATTCCAAACATAGACTTTCCATATTGTATTTTCATATTCTCCCAGTCAGTAATCTAGGGCCCTACATATATTATTTAATCAAAACAACCCTTTAAGATAGGTGCTATGATTATATCTATTTTATAAAGGAGGAAACAAAGACACTGAATACTGAATGATTAACTAACTTGACCAGGTTTATTGAAATCAAGCAAAAACACAGCCAAGATTTAAAAACAGGCAATATAAGTCCAAAAACCCTCCTCACAACTACTATTCTACACTGTATCTTTTTACTATTTACAAAGTGATTTATGTATCTTCAAAGATTTATTTTTAAGATTACTATATTTATGACATCAAATTTTCAGAAAATAGACTACAACATACTGTTTGAAATTGTGATGCAAAATCACTAATATTTAGCTACTCAGAAACGAACACGACCTCTGAACATGGCTTTTAAAATGATAAATGATAGAGCACAGGATAAATGCCAGAGCACAGTTAAACAACTATACAATGTACTTAACTGTCTTAGGAATTAGTATCAATAGTGCAGACTAAGATTCCTAAATATGTGAGATTAAACATAGGGATCATATATACATATAATAGTTAACCCCTCTTTTTTAAAACAATTTTTTTAATGTTTATTTATTTTTGAGAGAGAGAGACAGAGTGTGAGTGGGGGAGGGGCAGAGAGAGAGGGAGACAAAGAATCCGAAGCAGGCGCCAGGCTCCGAGCTATCAGCACAGAGCCCACCACAGGGCTCAAACTCGCAGACATGACTGTCGCTGAAGTCAGACACTTAACCAACTGAGCCACCCGAGCATCCCTAATAGTTAATTCCTTATAATTTATGTTCTAAAGGGATAGACTAAAATGTATCTAGCATTTAAAGAGGAATGAAAAGGGGCACCTGGGTGTCTCAGTAGGTTAAACGTTCAACTTCGGCTTAGGTCATGATGTCACGGTCCATGGGTTTGAGCACTGCGTCGGGCTCTGTGCTGAGAGCTCAGAGCCTGGAGCCTGCTTCGGATTCTGTGTGTGTTTCTCTCTCTCTGCCCCTCTCTTGCTCTCTCTCTCAAAAATAAGTAAATATTAAAATTTAAAAAAATAAAGAAAGAAGAATGAAAAGCAAAAAACAAATAGCTGAAATAACTGCACACTCTACTGTGGCATCTCCTCGAAGCGTATTAATCATTATTCAACCATATCTCTATGGTGAAAAAAAAAAACCTTCAAATTTTCTAAAAATGGTAACTTCTTCTTAAAAATGAAATGAAATGTTATGCTAAGTGGAATTACAATTCTGGGATGCAAGCCAGTTTATGATGAACCAACACTGAACACTATGGCATAATTTAAGGTTGTTGTAGCTTTGCAATGAAAAAGAGAAACTAAATATTATTCTCTTGAAAAGTACTTTTTTATGCAAAAAAAAATGAAACACATTTTAAGAAACACGAATGAATACAAAACAAATTTGTCAGTCTAATTTCAGACTGCACTTAACATAAGAAAAAAAGTAATAGGACTTTAATAAAACTTGTTTGAGAGAAGTCATTTCCTGTTAAGTAATAATACATTCCTGATGTCACTGGGTGGCAAAGTATTAGTACTAAAAGAAAGTGTCTGCATGCTTTTGGTAAGAAAACTTCATTTTTCCCATGTGCAACTGGAACCAATATCATGCCAGTCTGAAAATATCTGTCTTTCATAAGGCTACAAAGCAGGAAGCAAAATGAATAATGCAGTTGGGTCCATAAAATGAAAAGATTCTCTATCATTTTTTTTTCCTATTTGATATCATCTATCAAATAAGTTATGGAAAATAAAACTACAATTAAAAATGAATGGCAATTCCATTTGAAACAACATGGATAGACCTAGAGGGTATTATGCTAAGTGAAATCAGAGGGAGAAAGACAAATACTTGGGCTCTAAAAAAACAAAACAAACAATCAAAGGCAGTAACAGACCCATAAATACAGAGAACAAATTGATTTGCCAGAGAGGAAGTGGGGGATAGCCAACACGGATAAAGGGATTAGAGGTACAGGCTTCCCATTATGGAATGAATAAGTCACAGGGATGCAAGGCACAGCATACATAATACAGTCAATGATACTGTAATAGTGTTGTATAGTGACAGATGGGAGCTACGCTTGTGACGAGCATAACATAACCTATAGAATCATCAAATCACTGTTATACACCTGAAACTAATGTAAATTGCAAGTCAACTACAATGTAAAACATGTTTAAAAAATGAATGGCAGGGGCGCCTGGGTGGCGCAGTCGGTTAAGCGTCCGGCTTCAGCCAGGTCACGATCTCGCGGTCCGCGAGTTCGAGCCCTGCGTCCGGCTCTGGGCTGATGGCTCAGAGCCTGGAGCCTGTTTCCGATTCTGTGTCTCCCTCTCTCTCTCTGCCCCTCCCCCGTTCATGCTCTGTCTCTCTCTGTCCCAAAAATAAATAAATGTTGGAAAAAAAAAATTTAAAAAAAAAAAAAAAAGAATGGCAATTAATCAACCTACTGATCACCAGAACATTAACATTAACATGATGGTAACTAATACTGAGAGGTTCAACTTGTTTCAAACAAATGAAGCTGTGATTTTTTTTTTAAACACTAACACAAACTTGTACATGTAGAAATATATCAGATGATCCAAAGAGATCATTCAGCATATGAACATGATGGGGACTGGCTCTGGTCACCCAATGAAGATGGTATTGTTCTCCATATTAAGAAAACAGAAGAATAAGGTAGAGGTCAAGTGAAGAACGTTAACCTGATACAATAAAATATTTTGTGCCACTGACAGTGAATTTTACAAAAATGACATAACTGTATCTTAGATTACAAACAAGCATAGCCAAATAGAATGATAAACCTAAAGATGGTCTTTGAGAGATCTTTCCTGAAACAGATTACCAACTGCAGAATAAAGATAAGATGAAGAGAAAAAGAAAAAAATAAAATTTAAAAAAGAGGTTTTACTTCTCTAGATAGGAAATCCCAAGGGGCTTATACAAAGCAAAAGTAAAGATATATATTAAGGGGGAAAAAGTTGATAATTAAACATCAAGTGGTTTAAAACTAATATCCCCATTGTATGAAGTTTGGACTGGAGAAAAGTTAGTAAGAAGTCTAAACATTCTATAAAAGGCAATATTTAAGTACAAGCTATCCTATGGAGAAATAGCATGCTTAATTCCCAAAATCACTGAACAAAAGATTTAAATGGCTATATAAATTTAAAGTTAGCTGTACACCTAAGAGAGTACATAATTAATTCACCACTGTTTTTCAAAACTGACTTTTAGAATGTTTAAAAAATGTTTTACCTTGACAACTAAGCAATTCTTCTCAGACTCTAACAGCAACTCCACAGCTGTAATATATGCTTTAAATTATATATATTCATAATAAATAAATAAATAAATAAATATATATATATATATATATATATATATATATATATAGGCACATCTATATATGAGCTTTAATGTTAGTAGTAGTGTTCACCCACATTGATTAAATCACAGACATTAAGGTGTCAGCGTTATTAAATAAAACATTTAGGCCTAAGATACACACAGATTGTTTTTAAAAAAAAAGGACACTAAGACAAAAATTGGAGAAGTACCATGAATACAAAATTTGAAATTACACCCAATGCTACAATGGGCTTTGTTTTCCCAGAAGTTCTTACAGTCTACCTACTTTTGTCCAGCCCAGCAGCTGTGGCAAGTGGCGGTGGTGAATCAGAAGGAAGTGGCAGCTGCACTTGACACAGCAGGGAACGAGAGCGAACAGAGAGAAATAAAGCCTGAAACAGCTGCCTGAACATTCTGATGCTTGTTGCAGCTCTCACACATAAAGACTTGTGTCCAAGTGTCATATTCTGTGGGCCATGCAAAGCACTGAAGGAGGCCTTCCCTCTACGAAAGTCTTCACAGGGTTGGGCAGGCACCCAAGCCAAAACCCTTGGTATTTTCCTAGCCTATTCCTTACTCTTCACATGAAGTCAGTTGCCAAATCCTATTAATTCTATCCCTAAATCTCTCTTGAATTCATTCTTTTAATTCCATCCTCCCTGTTTAGACCTGTTTTGGGCTCTTTTTTATTTCAGCCTACTCAAATACATCATTCACATTGCTGCCTTCAGAAGTATTTTTCTAAAATAGAAATCTGAATACGTCACCTATTAAAAGTTCTTCAACAACTCCCTATCACTAATAGTGTGTGGTCCAGAAGCACCTGGCTGGCTCAGTCAACAGAGCATGCAACTCTTGATCTCAGAGTTCTGAGTTCAAGTCCCATATTAGGTGTAGAGGTTGCTTAAAAATATATTTAAAAAAAAAAAAAAACCATATGGTCCAAAGCCCATATGGAGAGAACAGAAATAAACAGTGGTTTTTCAACCCTGATTTAAGACACACAGAAGTAAAAAGGGGGAAATGTGTATCCTCCAAAATACTTAATATGGCAAGTAAGACTCTTCATGATCTGGAATCCCACTCAGTTTCTTGTCACTTTTGTTACAAACCCCATGCTCTAGTCAGACTGAACTACTTACATTTCTATCCAAGGCACTATACTCTTTCAAATTTCTCTCCTTCTCCTCCAAATAGAATGGTATATGCGCGCTACTGGCCGACTCAAATTTATCCTTTAAAATGGAGCTAAAATGCCACCATCTCTATGAAGCCTTCCTTGACCCTCTCCCATATAACGATACACTTGTTTACATGACAGTCTCCATCTGCAGATGTCAGCCCTTAAGGAAGGAACCATGGATGACTAGAATTCACAATTTAAGGACCCAGCACAATTATACTTAATACGCTTCCAAAAGAAGAATAATCTTGGCATTTGGCACGATCATGCCTCTCTCTGTTATAGCTCTCAAATCCTCTTCAGTCTAAAAAGTCATTTCAGGGAAAGATGATTCAGATGATTTTATAGGAAAGTTATGTCAAGATCATTCTTATGCTATTAGGACTATTTCAGAACATAGAAAATAGTTTATGAAGCAGACAAGATTGGCCTAAAAACCTTAAAGATAACATACTGCAAATGTGTTTAGGATTACAGATCTGAAGACCTTGAAGAGAACACTACCAATTTGCACCTCGTATGATATTAAAGCAATTAAATAAATAATTCTTTACAAAAGTCATTTCAGAAATGTGTGTGCCTTCAAGGCACCATGGGATGAGGTTAAGAAACAAAAATGAGGGGCGCCTGGGTGGCTCAGTCGGTTAAGCGGCCGACTTCGGCTCAGGTCATGATCTCACGGTCCGTGAGTTCGAGCCCCGCGTCGGGCTCTGTGCTGCCAGCTCAGAGCCTGGAGCCTGTTTCAGATTCTGTGTCTCCCTCTCTCTGACCCTCCCCTGTTCATGCTCTGTCTCTCCCTGTCTCAAAAATAAATAAAGTGTTAAAAAAAATAAAAAATAAATAAAAAAAAAAGAAACAAAAATGAGAAGGAGATATTCCCAGACTTAGAAGAACTTACACTCTAGAGGAAAAAAATGAGAAAAAGATAAATAAGGAAGATGAATCTTTAATAAGGATTTTGAAGGAGGATGTCTTAAGCAAACTCTCTGGAATTAACTGATGAGAGAATTTGTAACAGCCAAAACTAAACACTGCCTCAATGACCTCTAATTTTTGATCTGGAAAAGCAATTAAGGGAGCCAGTTTTGCTTTACCAAGGCATAGTATATTTTTCTGACCTCTGAATGCAAACATTTTATTTTGAAGACTGAAACAAAATTCAAGCCTTTTGGCATCAGAAGGTCAGGTGTTTGAGGTTGAAAGAAGCTGGTTCCCATTGAAATGTTTTCTGGCTTAGAAATCAGAGACCCTCTTGGATCCAGTACAGGAATAATAAATATTTACTTTAAGATTTGACTATAAACTGACAGCAAAGATGTGAAATGTTCCCTTACAGTTTTCACATTTAAAATTAAACATTCCTCAGGGCACCGGGGTGGCTCACTTGGTTAAGTGTCCGACTTTCAGCTCAGGTCATGATCTCATGGTTTGTGAGTTCGAGCTCTGCGTCTGGCTCTGTGCTGACAGCTCAGAGCCTGGAGCTTGCTTCAGATTCTGTGTCTCCCTCTCTCTCTCTGCCCCTCCCCCCACTCACATTCTGTCTCTCCTTCCCTCAAAAATAAATAAACATTAACAATTTTTTTTTAAAAATTCAACATTCCTCAAACTTAATATACACCTCTAAGACTCACTATTACTACTCCAAATAAGTTCAAAGACAAAAATGGAATTCAAAGACAAGAAAAGACAATATCCCTTAGGTCAAGAAAAATTTCAGGACTCAACAATCATATATGTCTGCTTACAGTAAAAATTACTGAAGATGGTATGGAAAACACATGGCTTTAAAGGGAATCCAATAGGGAAAGGATAATTTTTTCAATAAATGGTACTGGGACAATTGGGTGTGTGTGCAAACAAATGGTCTTGGACCTATTTCTCACACCATTACAAAAACATTAATTTGACATAGATCAGAGACCTAAATGTAAAGACTAGAACTATAAAAGCTTTTAGAGGAAAACCTTGGAGGAAATCTTCATGGCTTTCAGGTGGGCAAAGTTGCCTTAGATATGACACCAAAAGCATGATCCATGAAATAAAAAAAAACTGGTAAGCTGGACTTGATAAAAATTCAACTATATTTATATTCCTTTTTTTTTAAGAGAGAACAAGTGAGCACATACAAGTAGGAGAAAGGTGCACAGAGAGAGAGAATCATAAGAAGACTCCAAGCTTAGCAGAGAGCCTGACGTGGGGCTCCATCCCACAACCTGGGATCATGATCTGAGCCAAAGGAGTCAGATGCTCAACCACCTGAGCTATCCAGGCACCCCTACTACATTTATGTTTCGAAAGACATCATTAACACATGAAAAAACAAACCACACTCTGGGAGAAAATAATTGACAAATTATGATTCTAACAAAGAACTGGTATCAGAATATATAAATAACTCTTATAACTTAGTAAGACAAATGGCCAAAGTTTATAATAGGGAAAAGATATGAATGGACATCTCAACAAAAAAGAATCTCTAAATTGTTACTAAGGATATAAAAAGATGTTCAGGGACACCTGGGTGGCTCAGTAGGTTAAGCATCTGACTCTCCATTTTGGCTCAGGTCAGGATCTCACGGTTCATGGGTTCAAGCCCCGCATCAGGATCTGTATTGGCAGCATGGAGCCTGCTTAGGATTCTCTGTCTTCCTGTCTCTATCAGCCCCTTCCCTGCTTGTGCTCTCTCTCAAAATAAATAAATAAATAAACAAACAAACATTAAAAAAGATTTTCAACATCATTAGTCAACAGGAAAATGCAGATTAAATATGCATTGGGATACTTGTTACCCACTAAAATGGTTACAATCAAAATGACAGGTAATACTATCTTTGGACCATGCACATACCAGAGAAAAAGAACAGTAGTTTCTCAAAAATTTATTCTATTTTGGGGATTGGAACATTTTGCATCTTTTTGAAATCTAAATAGAAGCCCGCCCACCTCTTCCTGACCCCTACCTTTACCCTACACACACACACACACACACACACACACACACACACACACACACACACACACACGTTGCTGAGGATTTGGAAAAAAGGAATACTCATGCTAGTGGAAATGTTAAATAGAATAGCCATTTTGGACAACAGTTCCTATACCTATTCCTAGGTACATAAACAAGGAAAATGAAAACATATGTCCATACAAGGACTTACATATGAATGTCTGTATCAGCATTATTCATAATGCCCAAAATGCAGAAACAACGAAAGTCCATCAACTGATGAATGGATAAGACACATAACAGTTAGATAACATATAGTATATCCATATAATGGAGTATCATTCAGCAACAAAGAGAAATGAAATACTGATATATGCTACAATATGGACTCAAAAACATGAAAGAAGTCGGACACAAAAGACCACATATTGTATGATTACATTTACATGAAATGTCTCACTCAATAGGCAAATCTATAGAGACAACAAGGGGAAAAAATGTCTGGGGATGGGAAATGGGGATTAACTGTAAGCTGGCATACTGAATCTTTTTGGGATGATAGCAAAGTTCTAACACAGGATTGTGGTCGGGCTCAGTAAAAAAAAAAAAAAAAGCTCAAAAGAAAAAAATTTCCCCTTTCTTCTGTTATCTTTCTAGACCTGTCATAACACTTTTTATTTGCTATTTAACATCCTTCAGGCATGAGGATACTCACTGAATGAGTGCAGACCCTCCCAGGCATGCAGGGCACATCGAGTCCTGAACTTTCCTGTGTCCACAGCCCCGCTGAGGGTGGCAGTAGCAGCAGGAACTGAACAGGGGCAGGGAGTAAGTAGATGGCCAAGTACATGTTGCAGAGGCAAGTGCATGTGGCTCCAAGCCCACTAAGGTATGCTCTATTGTCCCATCAGACTTTACTTACAAAACACAAATTCAAAGATAAGATTATTAAGAATTTCATGATGATGACCACAAAGCATTACACTCCAAGTGCCCCTTTCTGAGTATGGGGCCCTATGAGACCACACTGGTCATACATACATGAATCAGGACTTGATTGTAGCAATGGCTGCATAACTTGGTAAACTTACCAAAATTCACTGAATCATATACTTAAAATGGGTGAATTCTACAGTATGTAAATTATACCTCAACAAAGTGTTGTGGGTTTTCTTTAATGGCTTTAAGTCTTTAGTGGCAGTACACTAAAATTTACCAAATGAGTGAACATCATAGAGAGTACATGTCTAGGACTTTATGTCTAGGGCTTTATGTCTAGGCCTAAGTAAGTGCCTTTTCCAGAGACAAGCAAAGGACACCCTCTAATAAAGACATTGTATCTCAGAAAAGTCCCACATCAGGTCAGAAGGTAAGGTTCTGTTTTTGAATATGTAAATTGGCAACTCTCTGTAGATAGAACAGGGGTGATGAGTTTATCTCATAACTGGGGAAGACCTTTTAAATGCCAGGGGATTCTAAATGGAGAAGAGGGCCAAATCAACAGCACTGTGCTTCAAGTCCATAATTAAGACTGCATCCCCATCAAAAGATCTCCTCTTACACTGAGCACTTCCAAGTGCTGAATTACTTCTGACTAAGCCTACTCTGACTCAATGAACCAAACGCCTATATCTCTGTGCTGGAGTTTCTGTGATAAGTGCTCTCGAAAGACCTCACATTTCTACCAAAATGCATACCTAAAATTAGACGTAAAACAGGATTGAGGCAGTCCACACAAAACCTATGCAAAATTCATAATCAAAAGCACTAACAAAAACATTAGTAAGCCTCCCAAAAGTATTAGCATACTTTATTTTAAAAGGCTGGTTAAGTTCCAAATAAATGGTTAATGCAGTATATATATGTTTTAGGAAAAAGGAAGAAATAAATGTAATTTGATGGGAAAGAGTTGTAAGAAAGCGGTAAGGTTGTCAAATCATGAAAACAAGGGCAAATGCACAAAAATTGTGGAGAACTCCAAAAATAGCACTTCCAAGAGAGAATGCATGGCAAAACTAAGCCAAAAGGAAGAACATGGTGATAGTAGTACTTTATTCATTCTTCTGTGGCATTCTTCTGCATGCATTCATCTGTGGGAATGTATCTGTATATCTGAGTTCAGCTGCTACTACTAGGTAATATAACACATTTACCTACTGGGGAAAATCATGGGTGAACCAAAATGACTTTTACATTTTATAAATATAATTCCCCTATTTACCATTCACATATGATTAATTTGTGTTACAGACAGGTGTTCTAGAAACAAGTGATGTAACAGGACAGACTATTTGATCTATTGTCTGCTTCAACTTGTGTCCCCATTGTCAACTCTTTCCCTTCCCCATTCCCTGGCTTGCTTTATCCAAGATCCACAGTGTTAGACACCTTTCAGTAATCACATCCGTTGAACCTCTCGCAGATTATTTTTTTCTATATGCATTTAGTACTTTGTTTTGAAAGTCAGGGGTGGGGATGGTGTCTGTCAGGATGGCCTTACAATATAGCAGAGAGATTTAATATGCATTCTTATTTCCTCATTTTATTTTTTTTTTAATTTTTTTCAACGTTTTTATTTATTTTTGGGACAGAGAGAGAGAGAGCATGAACGGGGGAGGGGCAGAGAGAGAGGGAGACACAGAATCGGAAACAGGCTCCAGGCTCCGAGCCATCAGCCCAGAGCCTGACGCGGGGCTCGAACTCACGGAGCGCGAGATCGTGACCTGGCTGAAGTCGGACGCTTAACCGACTGTGCCACCCAGGCGCCCCTATTTCCTCATTTTAAAAGCAGATGAATGAATACAGTAGTCCCCACCCCCTCCCCATCCCCCCTGCTTATCCACGGGGGGGATACAGTCAGCCAGCAGATGCCTGGAACCACAGATAATACCCAACCCTATATATACTATGTTTTTCCTACATATACACACACATATGATAAAGTTTAATTTATAAATTAGGCACATTAAGAGATAAACAACTAATAAAAGTTGTGTAGTAAAAGTTATGTCACTGTGGGTCGCTTTCTCAAAGTATCTTATTGTACCATTCACCCTTCTTCTTGTGATTATGTGAGATAAAATGTCTACGTGGTAAGATGAAGTGAGGTAGTGACGGGCATTGTGCCACAGCGTTAGGCTACTTACTACTGACCCTCTGATGGTAAGTCAGAAGGAAGATCATCTGCATGCAGACTGTGGTTCACCTCGGGTAACTGAAATCACGGAAAGATGATGGACTGGGGGGAGGGAGATGTGTTGCTGCTGTACTTTGTTTTATTCGCACACTCAAAAACAATCTTAATTTAATTTTTCTTACTATAACACTAAATAGAAAAAAGTACTTTCGCACTATAATGTATACCACAGTTTTGCTGTTTTCAAGGCATGGAATATAATTAAAAAAAAAAAAGAACAGGCACTGAATTTGAGCAGCTCTTTAATACTGGCAGAAGCTTAGTAATATAATTTTTTGTGCAAATTGTTATACAATATAAATTGTGTATATATGTAATATACCAATAAAGTAAAATGGTATTATCTTCTCAAATTAAAAAAAAAAAACAACTATTACTCTTGGAAATTTCATTATGGTTACAAATACTGACATAAATGATTTTAACTTAGAAAAATCTACTGGTCAAACTAGTTTTCATCATTAAAAAGATGAGCCAATGAAAGGTAAAATACTTGTTTTCTGAAACAAACTTTTTTGTTTTAATATTTCTTCTGTCTCTTTTAAAGTGGTGGTCATTTTATTTATTAAATGTTCACATGCCAGATGTGAAAAATCATTAAGCCTCAAATGGACCTTAGGAACACGTCTATCCTTCAATCTAAAGATTTTACTAATGAAATAATAGGAAAGTTAACACAAAAATTTAGCAAAGATCTATTCATTATGAAAGCAATCAAAAATGATATAAATAATATAGAATTGCTAAATAAATTATAATATGGAATAATTTTTATTTTTTAATCTTATTTTTGAGAGAGAGAGAGAGAGAGAGAGAGAGAGAGAGAGAATGAGAGGCAGAGTGCAAGCAAGGGAAGAACAGAGAAAGAGGGAAACACAGAATCCAAAGCAGGCTCCAGGCTCTGAGCTGCCAGCACAGAGCCCAACACGGGGCTCAAACTCATGAACCACGAGTTCATGACCTGAGCTGAAGTCAGACACTCAACTGGCCACCCAGTTGCCCCAAGATATGGAATACTTTAAACGATGCTATGGATAACTATGGAAAGATAGTAAAAAACATAGTAAGTTAAAAGAGGTAACAAAATAATATAGCATATGTGTGGGGGAGTGTTGTTTTTATTTTTTTAATATTTTTTTATTTAAATAAATTTTTTTAAGTTTATTTATTTTGAGAGAGAGCACGAATGGGGTAGGGGCAAAGAGAGAAGAAGAGAAAGAATCTCAAGCAGGCTCTGTACTGTCAGCACAGAGCTCAATGTGGGGCCCGAACTCATGACCCATGAGATCATGACCTGAGCTGAAACCGAGTGGAATGCTTAATCGACTGAGTCACCCTGGTGCCCTAGCATATGTGTTTTTGTAAAATATACACTATACATGAATATAGGAAAGGGCCTAGAAAGCTATTTACCAAAGTTAAACCAGTGGTTCTCCAATCAACAGCATCAGCATCAGTTGGAAACTTGTTAGATATGAAAATTCTGGGCCCCACTCCAGTCCTACTGAATCAGAAACCCTGGAGGTAGAACCCAGCAATCTGTGTTTCAGTAAACCCTTCAAGTGATTCTGATGTATGCCAAAGTTTGAGAACCACCCACCACTCAAGATCCCTTACTGGGATCAGGATCCCTTTGAGACTATGATGACAATTAGGAACTTTCTCTCAGAAAAGTACACATTTGGAATATGCAATTTTACATGTATTTCAAAGACAAACATAGGGCAGAGGGTATCTGCAGTGGTACAATACTATTCCCAATGGAACATATCTTTTGAGCCTGAGGACTCTACCTATAACAAAACACATACTTAACTGCATATAAGTTGCCAAAATTAAACTGAGAAAAATGAAAGAACCAAAAAACTGTAAGCCAACCCCTCATGTCTGGCACACCAGTATTTCTTCTGGTTTGTCTTCACTTACTCAGATTCCAAGTCTGACATAAAATCTCCTGGGTTTAACTTCCCAAACTTCTGAACTTCATTGAGTTTATAGGCTGAACTTATGCCCTTTGCAATGGAGAATTCTCACATGATCACTATTCCATTTGACTATCAATCTGTACTTCCTGGCCTTAAGAGAAAAACTTTCAAACTTAAAAAAAAAAAAAACTTTTCTCATTTCTGAACAATCTGAATGTTTTAGAAACAAAGAGGCATAGAACTCACATGTCCTATGATTTAAGCAAATCCCTGATTTCCTTTAACTTATAATAAGAAATAGTATCAAACTACACAGACTTGAAGTTATAGCTACATAAGAAAACAAAGGCTACAAATTAAAAGATTTAATTTAGGCAATCGGTAATCATCTCCTAATTGTATTTTTCTAAATCAATTGCAGGTTTCTGTGGTAACATATGCATCTCCTATGATAATGAAGTTTAACCATAAAAAAAACACTAATGCTATTCTAAGAAAAATATTCTCTTTTTTTAAAAACACTATATGCACACCTGCTATTCTCCTATCAATCCAAGCAGGAAACTATTTCTCCTTTACATCATGAGCAATAGAAAAGTACTTATTAAAACATTAATCACAGTCCATTATATTCTGACTTACTGCCAAAAGTTCCCATTACATCATTGAAAATATCTATTAACCCAAACCTGCTTCTGACAAGTTACAGGAGTGTAGTGTTTAGAACTTAGTAATGTAAAAGTCAGTTTAAAAAGAACAGTTACACAATTGATTTTGCAGTGGCAGCAAAAATAATTAATTTTTTTCCGACATTTACTACCAAAAGGTTGATTTAACTGGTGTTTCTACTGTAAATTTATTTAAAAATTATTTCAAATTTCACCCAGCATTATTAAACACATTTACCAAGAAAGTATTAAATACAGGTGACTGGTTAAGGAATTTCAAAATGTGCTGAATACACCACTGTATGTAAAACTATATTGTCTTGTGTAAATATGGGCCTTGTTTAGAGCCATGTCTCACAGGAAATTGTAGCAAATGAAAACCATCCCTGTTTTTCCACTCCCACTCTTTAGGATTTATGCTTTTAGATTTAAAACCAGTTATACAGAGAAACAAAAAGAACATGGCAACATTACCTTCAAATCAGAATAATGACTACTTTGGTCATTCTTATTATGTTAGAACAATTGAATATTAATAGAAGCAAAGCTTAAATATATTGAGTCTACACCAGCAGACCCAACTCTCTGGTTTTCACTTGTTGGATATTTGTTTGAGGAGTGGTAACATGGGCTTCTTCCAAATCAGGATGAAAAGAATCAACATTTAGGTGATAAAATGCTAAGAAAAAAGCACAAAAGGTTTGAGTAATTATTTCCCAAAAATAGAGACCTCTTATGACCTATTATTATTTGCATAATGAAAAAAACAGTAACTCGATAATAGAAAATTGGTAAACAGTGGTAAAAAAAACATTCTGTTTACTTTTGTTAGGTTTTTTCTATAAAGAACATACATTACCTTTATATTGGGGATAACTTCATGAACTTCAATTTATTTTAATAGAAGCTCTTAAGAAAGTTACATGTGACTCCAAGATGATAGGAGGAGATTCTTAGAAAACAAAAAGCTTATTTGTTTTCACATATTATATGTATTTTCTTTCAAATTTAAATTTTATAATTTCTATTCTTTCTGAAAATAGGAGTGAATGACAATTTTTAAAGCTTACATAAAATCTAATGTTTTTTACACTTGATGACTAATTTAGTTAGAAAATTCATAGCAGAAGGATTTAGGGAAATTAAAAGCATGAATTATATCTTAGTTAATAAAAAGACAGAAAAAGAAAACAGACCTAGGTTACAATCATAGAATATGTTAACTATAAATTAGAAGGTTCTTTAGCACAAGAACCAACATGTTTTACATTTGAAAGGTTAAAAGAGTCACCAAGCTACACATGTCTAATAATTTCCTAACAACTCAATCTCCAGATTATTTCTCCTTTTATTTTACAGAAACACAATTCTACACATCTAAAGAAAATTAAGTTATCTATACTTGAAAGTGGTTTTTAAGAGAATATGAATCTTCCAAGGTACACCTCTCAAAATAATTACCTGAATCCTAACCTGTTATCCTGAGTCCCCACCAAAAAAATGAAGAATTAGTAAGTGATTGCACATTTCACAATACCTTCAATTAACAGGCTAGCCAACATATAATTAAAAGAGAGACTCTTCTTGCTGATGATTTCAAAGAACCTCATTTCATATAAGCACAGACATATTATCCCCAATGTGAATATAAATAATTAATTTTGCTCTACATTTTATTACTAAAATCACTATTTACAAAACTCAAAGCTGCCTCTAAAAACACTTAACATTTTTCATTAAGTTTTTTTTAGAACTACAAGCAAAAAATAAATGACAAAGATCTACTAGCATAGTCATCTCACTTCTTCCTTATCTGCTTAAGTCTTGAACAAGCATTCGTTGATGACTACTTCTGTTATACAACAGTGACTAGAAAATAATTCTCATTGGTATGGTATGTGTAAATTATAAATATTAATATTTGTCTACAAACTTGGATTAAAAAAGGGTATGATTATCCTTAATAGGTCTTTGAAAATCATTACATTTAATAAACAATAGAGACTGTAGAAATGAAACAGTATTTAGATTAAAAATAAAACTTAATTTTAAAAAAGAATTAAATTGATACAGATCATGCAGAACAAGTAAATGACCCAGGCTACATAATTTGACATTGTTTTTTTTTTTTTTTATCAAAGTATCTTTGGCCTGAAAATGCAACTTGACAATCATAATGGGAAAGAAAAACCAAATCCATCAACAAATTAAACTGAACTTAAACTTTAAAAATGAGTTTAAGGAAGTGCCTGGGTGGCTCCCTCAGTTGAATGTCCGATTTCAGCTCAGGTGAGGATCTCATGGTTTGTAAGTCAGAGCCCCACAATGGACTCACGGCTGTCAGCACAGAGCCCACTTTGAATCGTCTGTCCCACCCTCTCTCTGCTCCTTCCCCGTTCACACTTGCGCACTCTCTCTCAAAAACCCATTTTTTAAAAATGAGTTTAAGTTCAGTATTTATAGAGCTCACTACATATTAGCAATATTCCCAGTAATGAATGTTAACTCCAATGGTAGCATTTATCACTCAAATAGCTAACATTTATGTAGTACTTACATGTGTCAAATATTATTCTAAGAATTTATCATTTATTAACTCATTTAATCTTCCCAATTCCATGACATAAGCACTAATATTATCCTCATTTTGAAAATGAAGAGATAAAGCACAGAGAGACTGGTAAACTGCCCAGGGAACTAATTAATGAAAAACCCAGTATTTAATAAACCCAGGCAGTGTATCTCCAGAGTATGTTCTCTTAATCTCTACACTGAAAGATTTATGTGACAATAAACCTCAAATAGTGTGGTATTGGGGCACCTGGGTGGCTCAGTCAGTTGAGCATCCAACTCTTACTTCAGCTCAGGTCATAATCCTAGGGTTGTGGAATCAAGCCGGATGTCAGCCTCCACACTGAGCATGGAGCCTGCTTAAGCTTCTCTCCCACCACCCTCTCTGCCCCTCTCCCTCCCTCCCTCCCAACTTCCCCCCACAGACACACACACACACACTCTGCCCCTCTCCCTCACTTGCACTTTCTCTAAAATTAAAAAAATAATAATAAAAATTAGGGGCACCTGGTGGCTCAGGCGGTTGGGCCTCTGACTTCAGCTCAGCTCGTGATCTCACCGTCTGTGAGTTTGAGCCCTGCGTTGGGCTCTGTTCTGACAGCTTGGAGCCTGGAACCTGCCTGGGATTCTGTGTCTTCCTCTCTCTGCCCCTCCCCTGCTCACACATGCTTTCTCTCTCTCTCTCTCTCTCTCTCTCTCTCTCTCTCAAAAATAAACATTTAAAATAATAATAATAATAATAATAATTAAAAAATAAAAATAGTTTGGTATTACTACATCTATGTTTAATAAATTAACAGAGGAACAGATGACATTATTCCTGTGAACAGTAATTCATCATCCTGGTGATATTCATTAATCACAATGATTTTCATCAAATGGAGACAGTATGTAATCCCAGCTAGTGCAGGGCATTCCTTTTGTTTATGTTAACTAGCCCACAATCTTGGCCAACCAAAATTAGACTCAGTTCAACAAGAGTCCACCTCCATCAACCTTCCCTTCTCTCTAAAGCCAGATGAAACCTCTACCTCTCCCTTGCTCCATAAAACCATTCCTATTAAAAAATAACAGTTAACATTTATTGAATGTTTTCTAAGTACTAAAAGTACTATGTCTTAAGTACTATAAATTAAGCTACATAATCAATCCTGAGAGATAGCTTCTATTATCAACTCCACTTTACAATTAAGAAAAGTAAGGTTCAGTGAGGTTAAGTTCTCATGACTAAGGTACAAAGCTTGGATTTGAAGCCAGGTATATTTCACACTAAATCTATGCTACTTAACCTTGTGCCAGCCACTGTGACACTATGGGAGCATATATCTCATATAATATATTGTGTCCTACTTATTTATATACCATTATATCCCTCAATTCTATATCGAGTTCTTTGCTGACCAAAACCGGTCTTATATACTTTTATTTCCTAAAAATAAATTGGGCTTAATGAACATCTGATGAATAAATGAATGAGTAAATAAAAGATTACTATAAAAGCTACATATCTAATGAAAAACATATGTAGAAAACAGATCAGCAATTCTCAAACTTTTTCATCTTAGGACCTCCTTACACTCTTAAAAATTACTGAGGACTCCTAAAGAGCTTTTGTTTAGCTTATATGTATCTATATTTTCTACATTAAAAATTAAAACTAAAAAATTAGAAAATATTTATTGATTCACTTTAAATAACAATTAAAACCCATTACATGTTAATATAAATAACATACCATGTTAACACTAGTCAAAAGGAAGCTGGAATGGCTATTTTAATATCAAACTAGATTTCATAGCAAAGAATATTACCAGAAATAAAGAGAATCATTTCATAATGATAAAGAGGCCAATAAATCCTAAATTTTTATGTTCCTAATACGAGAATTTGAAGATGACATGATTGTTTACACACAAAAAAAATCCAATGGACTCCATAAAAAACTATTATCACTAAATGTAAGGTTGCAAGCTATTAGATCAACATATAAAATTTAATTATATCTCTTCATTCCAGAAGAAAGCAATTATAAATTGAAAAAAAAACTTTTAAATACCATTTATAATAGCACTAAAATACATATACCACACCTTTTTTATCCATTCATCAGTTGATGGATGGGTTAAATAGGTGATGGGGATTAAGGAGTACACTTGTAAGGAGCACCAGGTACTATAGGGAAGTGTTGAATCACTACATTGTGCACGTGAAACTAGTCTTACACTGTATGCTAACTAACTGGAATTTACACAAAAACTTTTAAAATACATATAAAATAGATACAAATCTATAAAATAGATACAATCTGATACAAGCAAGGCATGTACACTGAAACTGGTGAGAGAAAATTAAAGACGACCTAAATAAATGGGAAAATATGCCTTGTGCCTGAATCAGAAGATTCTATTATTAAAATAGACCCAATTCACTCCAAATTGGTCTACTGATTTAAAACAATCGTGACCAAACTTCTGGTAGAACTTAGAAGCAATTATACCCCAGTAGTACAAGCATACTTACAGCACAAATATTAGTTTCTAATACATCTCTCTAATAAAAGAAACCGGGGCTTCTTTTTTTTTTTTTTTTTTTTTTATTTATTTTTTTTTTTAATTTTTTTTTCAACGTTTTTATTTATTTTTGGGACAGAGAGAGACAGAGCATGAACGGGGGAGGGGCAGAGAGAGAGGGAGACACAGAATCGGAAACAGGCTCCAGGCTCTGAGCCACCAGCCCAGAGCCCGACGCGGGGCTCGAACTCACGGACCGCGAGATCGTGACCTGGCTGAAGTCGGACGCTTAACCGACTGCGCCACCCAGGCGCCCCAAGAAACCGGGGCTTCTTAAAGAAAGGTTTGATTCTAGAACTGGATCAGAAAATATACATGATGAGCCTGAGGCATCTTGTAGTGCCAGAAAGCAAATAAATACTTAAAAAAAAAAAAAAAAAAAGCACAATGATGTGGGAATGGCTAATGGACACCAAAGCCAACTAAGACACGTCAAGCCAACACTGGCTTATAATCCAAAGTATAAACAAACATTCATGAGTCCTTAGTGATAGAAAAAACAAAAGATTGAATAAATAGATGGGGAAGAAGAGTTAAATCTCCCATGCAGAAGAATTCCAAATAACTTATGTAGATACAATACTCTCCAGAAAGTTAAGCACAAGTCCCCACTCTTTAGGTATGGTCTGTGCATAGTGACTTTCTTCCAAATAGAGAAATGGAGAAAGAGGGAATAAGAGTAATTTTACAGAGAAACCTGAAAACACTACCTCAGCCTTATGATCATGGTTAACTCCAACAGTATTAAGACATATTGATAGCATGTACCCTTGATATGAAGTAATGAAAATGGTATTTTATCTCTGCCTTAAAAAACATATAACCCTAGTCTAATCATGTGAAAAACATTAAACATATTACAATAGAAGGACATGCGACAAAATACCTGACCACTACTCAAAACTATCAGGGTCATCAGAAACATGGAAAGTCTGAGAAAACTGTCACAGCTAACAGGACCCTAAGGAGACATGACTACTAAATGTAATGTCGTACCCTAGATGAGATTCTGGAACATAGAAACACAGTAGATAAAAACTAATGAAGAATAATTAAGAATGAAGTATAGACATTAATAAAAATGCATCAATATTATTTCACTATCTACAGCAATTATATCATACTAATGTTAGGTGTTATTAGGAGAAATCATGTGAGGTATATACAAATTGTCTATATGACCTTTGAAGTTTTCCTGTAAATCCAAAGCTGTTCTAATATAAAAGTTTATTTTTTTAAGTTTATTTATTTATTTGGAGAGAGAGAGGGATCCCAGAACGGGCAGAGAGGGAGGGAATGGGAAAATCCCAAGCAGGCTCCATATTGTCAGCAGAGAGTCCGATGTGGGGCTGAAACTCACAAACCAGGAGATGAACTGAACCTGAGCTGAAACCAAGAGTTGGACACTTAACCAAATGAGCCACCCAGGCAACCCTAAAATAACAGTTTATTTTAAAAAAATATCCCAACAGTCTCTGTTATAGAAATGGACAAACTGACCCTAAAATTTACATAGAAATGCAAAGAACCTAACAATCAAAACAACTTTGTAAAAACAATAATAAACTGAAGTCCTGATGTGCAGATTTCTCAGAAAGCAATCAAGGCAATATAGTTTTGGTATCAGGATCAACAAACCACTGGAAGAGAATGGAGCTGAGAAATAGATCTACACAGATACGGGCAAATGATTTTTGACAAAGGTAAAAAGGAAACTCAGTGGAGAAAATAATAGTCTATTCAACAAATAGTGTGGAAATAATTCAATATTCAAATGCAAAAAAAACCCACTTCAAATCATACTTACCATATATAAAAATTAATGATAATTTTTATAGCTAAACTTTTATAGCTACATCATAGCTAAATGATGTTAACTACAGAAATATAAAACTTATAGAAGAAAAGGCAGGAAAATTATTTTGACTTTGGATTAGGCAAACATTTCTTAGATATAACACCAAAAGCATGATCCATAAAAGAAAAAAAATTAATGAACTAGACTTCATCAAAACTAAAATTTTTGTTTTAAAAACACTTAAGAGATTAAAAAGAACAAGCTACAGACTAGGAGAATAAACTTGCAAACTATACATCTGATAAACAGAATATAGAAACATTTGAATACAGCATATATACAAAGCTCTCAAAACTCAGTAAGAAAACAAATCCAGGGGCACGTGGGTGGCTCAGCTGGTTGAGTGTCTGACTTCGGCTCAGGTCATGATCTCACAATTTGTGGGTTCGAGCCCCACATTGGGCTCTGTGCTGACAGCCTGGAGCCTGAAGCATTCTTCGGATTCTGTGTCTCCCTCTCTCTCTGCCCCTCCCCCACTCATGTTTTCTCTCTCTCTCTCTCTCTCTCTCTCTCTCTCTCTCTCTCTCAATAATAAATAAAAATTTAAAAAAAAATTTTTTAAAGAAGGAAAAAAAATCCAATAAAGAAATGGGCAAAATTGACAGCCAAATTCAAAAGAATGAAACTGAACCACTAATTTATAACTAAAATTAACTCAAAATGAATTAAAGACTTGAATGTAAGACCAGAAACCATAAAACTCCTAGAAGAAAACATAGGTGGTAAGCTCCCTGACACTAGTCTTAGCAGTATCTTTGTGGATCTGACTCCTGAAGTAACAGCAACAAAAGCAATAATAACAAATGGGACTATGTCAAACTAAAAAGCTTCTCCAAGGGTGCCTGGTGCCTCAGTCAGTTAAGTGTCTGACTCTTGATTTTGGCTTAGGTCATGATCTCACCGTTGTGAGATGGAGCCCCACAATGGGATTTGGACTGGGCCTGGAACCTGCTTAAGATTCTTTCTCCCTCTGCTCCTCCCACCCCACCCCAGCACATGCACATGCCCAATCAATCAATCAATAGCATCTCCATGGCAAAGGAAATCATCAACAAAATGAAAAGGCCACCTGCTGAATACAAGAAGATATTTGTAAATCACATATCTAATAAGGGGTAAACATCCAAAATATATAAAGAACTCATATGGCTCAATAAAGTATATGACTACTTTCTTGGTGGTTGGCTAAGAGGTATGAAGGAGAAATTACAAAGTGACAACTGCAATCTTTTGAGGATGACACATTGATTTTACACAGATGTTGAAGTTTGCAAACTGTGTACTTTAAATATATGCTGTTTACTGCATGTCAACTATACCTCAGTAAAACTGCTTAAAATAGAATAAAATTAAATCTAAATCGCCATAATGATATTACCATGTATGTTCACTATTAATATTATGGAATCTTACTGACCTTATTTTTACTATAGATAGAAACATGTAAAAAAAAAAAGAAACATGTTATTGTTTTATCATTCTAGGAATTATCTCAATTTTTCCCTACAATGCTAAAAAAACAAAAAAACTAAAATAATGAATGAAAGAATGATGGTATCAACTGAAGAATAATAAATAAATCACAACTATCATATCAATCTTCAGTTTTCATCAAACATTTTCCAAATGATTCCATCTTTTTTTAATGTTTTTATTTATTTTTGAGACAGAGAGAGAGCATGAGTAGGCGAGGGGTAGAGAGAAAGGGAGACACAGAATCCAAAGCAGGCTCCAGGCTCTGAGCTGTCAGCCCAGAGCTTGACGTGGGGCTCGAACTCATGGACTGTGAGATCATGACCTGAGCCGAAGTCAGATGCCCAACCGACTGAGCCACCCAGGCGCCCCTCCATCTTTTTTTACATCACTTTTTAAGAGGATTTTGAAAATATCCGAGATGAAGGGCACCTGGGTGGTCAGTCAGTTAAGTGTCTGACTTAGCTCAGATCATGATCTCACGGTTCGTGGGTTTGAGCCCTGTGTTGGGCACTATACTGACAGCTCAGAGCCTGGAGCCTGCTTGGGATTCTGTGTCTCCCTCTCTCTCTGCCCCTCCTCTGCTCATGCTCTGTCTCTCTCTCTCTCACTCAAAAATAAATAAACTTAAAAATCTTTTTAATAAAAGAATCCAAGAATTTTCTCAAATTCAAAAATCAGTGAATTACCAGTATGTTCTTAACTGTAACAATTCAATCATTTTTAGTAAATTGATTTGTAAAACCAACACCACAATCCAATTTTTGAACGTTTTCATCAACCCAAAAGGGATTCCTGATGCCCATCTGCAGTCACCCAAGGGTATATATTTTTTTTTTTAATTTTTTTTTTTCAACGTTTATTTATTTTTGGGACAGAGAGAGACAGAGCATGAACGGGGGAGGGGCAGAGAGAGAGAGAGACACAGAATCGGAAACAGGCTCCAGGCTCTGGGCCATCAGCCCAGAGCCTGATGCGGGGCTCGAACTCACGGACCGCGAGATCGCGACCTGGTTGAAGTCGGACGCTTAACCGACTGCGCCACCCAGGCGCCCAAGGGTATATTTTTAAAAAAATTTTTTTTTCAACGTTTTTATTTATTTTTGGGACAGAGAGAGACAGAGCATGAACGGGGGAGGGGCAGAGAGAGAGGGAGACACAGAATCGGAAACAGGCTCCAGGCTCCGAGCCATCAGCCCAGAGCCCGACGCGGGGCTCGAACTCACGGACCGCGAGATCGTGACCTGGCTGAAGTCGGACGCGCAACCGACTGCGCCACCCAGGCGCCCACCCAAGGGTATATTTTTAAGGACAAAAAGGAAATATTATATTCTCATTCATTCAGTCATTAAACAGGATGGATTTCTTTCCACAATAAAAAACATGAGAGAAAAACTTTGACTATCTGTCATTTTCTGAAAGAATGTGTGTCAACATTTATTTTTGATGTTCATGTACAATAATTTACTTGCTACAGTTTTTAAGTGTATAAATGTAATAGGCTGGTGCATATACAAATATATAGAAGGAAGGAGAATTATGATGTAGAAATGAACTATCGGTCATTCTAGCTGCCATTTATAAATCTAAAAATGAGAACCTTTTGTAATTTTATAGTGCAAAAGAGATGGTGGTCCTCTCTTGAACCAAATTACAAGGCATTTTTTTCATAAGTATTTAATTTTGACAAAGAGAGAAAGAAACAAAGAGAAAGAAAGAATAATAGGCTTGAACTTATTATTGACGTATTTGCATTCTGACAATATAAATGCAAGCTGAACCAGCAGTGATAAGCTGGATTCAATATTTACAAGATGGATATGTTCCATTTTCATACATGATCACTGATCAGTGGTTAGTTGCTCTCAAAGAATGATGTCAATTTGGGGTGTATATACCTTCTAAACCAAGAATATATGAAATTAAAATTTGTGCTATGCTTTAATCTCTTTAAATTTTCTAATAAAGCTGTTTTCCACTATTCGTTTATTCTTATATCTGCAAATTATTCACAAAATAACTTAAAATTATTTAATAAAAAGGGTCCATTGTACCTAGATGATAACTGGGGATGACTATTTTTCCTGATAAAAAGAGAGCTGAAAAAAAAAAGAAGAGGGCTGGAAACTGATGAAACTCTATAAAGCATTATGATAGAAGAAATCAGAGGCTATACTCATGTATGCCCATAGATAGTTTCCCTTAGATCTTAAAAATATGTTTATTAGACTTCATAAATATTTTAGTCACTTCTATTACTGTGTGCTCTGAGCTTAAAACAGCATTTCTCAAACTTTTCTTACCATAATTAGTAAATATACTTTACATGAAAACCCACTACAAATGTACCTACACACGCACATACAACTGAAACAAGAGTATCACAAAACAATACTCACATTTACTAAGTACAATGTCCTTGGCTAGTTTACTTTCTATTTTCTTCCATTTTTTTAAAATGCTGGACATAATTGACAATCTGAAAACACTAATAATATAGCTCTTCAATATATCATTCTTAAACATTAAGTATAAGCTGAGAGTTAAGATGGTACTGGTAAAATTATTCTGCAACAAATAAATAAAATTCACCAAGACCAGTTAGCAAACTCCAGAAACAGATGGGGCCACCATCAGATTATATGTGTTAATTTCAACCAAATGAGAGGATAAAGATAACAACTAAGCCTTCCTAAAAATGGTAGCTTCATAGAAAAGTTACCATAGATGTGCAAGAAATACCCTTCTGTTAACTGACTCATTTGCTGGGAGACCAGAGCTGTCCAAAAATATATCTTACAACTGGGAAGACTCCCGTCTCTCACTAGCAAGTCCTGGCCACTGAATCTTTCTTCATCCTCTTCTCTTAGAAGGAGGGGTGGAAATAGGAGAATGAAGTAAATATTACTGCTTCTGGCTCCCTAACTTTCAATTCTTTCTAAATTCAGTTTGAGGTAAAACTCAAAGCTTTTGCCTTAAAGGTTGACCAAATTTTCTCTAAATCTAAAAACAGCTCATCACTCCTTGGCAGAGTATTTTTTTAAAGATTTAGAAAGCAGCAATCCCACAAGCCCAGATGTTACTCATCATAAACCAGCAAAGCAGATAGGCTGCATGCCTGTAACACAGGCAAGCACAAGGGCAGGGAAGACTAAGGTATTAACAAAAACAGCACTGAAGTGCCATCGACACTGGGTAAGGAGGTTAAAAGAAAGTGAAGAGTGATTATTCTATTTTACTTCCATATTTATTGGCCCCAGACTGGTTAAGTTGGTTTTAGGACTTGCTGAGGCAGGCAAGAGGCTGACAAATGGTGATATTCTATTTTGTTTTCATGCCCATTAGCCCCAGAAAAGTTAACATGATTTTAGGGTTTGATGAGGTAAGCAAGATGCTGATTAAGTCCAAAGAAAAAATTGAAGATAAAAAAAAAAAAAAAAAGGGCAAGACAATCATTACGAGAAATCTAAAGAAACAAAATCACTGTATTATACGTGGCTCAGCTGAAAATAATATTTACATATTCACCATGGAAATAGTGGATATTGATTCAATATAAAAATGGTGATATAACTGTTTTGAGACACAACAGGGGAACTGAAATTTGGATAGGGAAGGAAGGAGTTGTAGACAGCTAAATCTTTATTTCTCACGTTAGGATGTTAAGAGACAAGTGTAGGGGCGCCTGGGTGGCTCAGTCAGTTAACTATTGACTCTTGATTCTGGCTCAGGTCATGATCTCACAATTTGTGATATCCAGCCCAAAGTCAGGCTTTGCAATGACAATGCAGACAGAGCCTGCTTGGGATTTTCTCTCTCCCCCCCCCCCCCCCCAACTTGTGCTCGCTCGCTCACTCTCTCTCAAAATAAATAAATAAATAAATAAATAAATAAATAAATAAATAAATAAATAAGCTTAAAAAATACACAAATAGGACAACAATAAGCTAAGATTTAGAAGCTGGGCAGAGTCAAAAAAGTTATGTTGAGGTATATAGAATTCAAGAACGACAATTCACTTGGCTTTGAAAAATTACCTGAAATAGCATCTTGTTCTCAGTAAATAAATATCAAAGCTACACAGAACCAATCAGCATCTTTTCCTACAAGGAAATATTTCAGCATGAAGAGCCCAATCCTGCCTGGTCATCTGATCCACATTTTACCATCCCATTGGCAATTTTCTTTTCAAAAGAGTATTCCCTTAAAAAATCTTTCATAAACTAAAAAATGATTAATCAGCCATAGTCATTCTGCTCCCTCAAAGCACAGCCATTTGTTTTCCAGATTCAACAACCACAGTTTTTTAATCTAAGTAGGATCTAATTCCTGACCATTACTTTTTTTCCAAATCTGTTGTGTATTGGTTTGTTATGATTTCAAATTCAATTGTTTATGACTTAAGTAAAGTGGTTTTGATCTAAGGGTGAATTTGTTTGCACTGAGGAAGCTGTGTCAGGATGTTGTCATAGACACCTGTTGTGGTTGGTTAAGTGCTCAGTAGTTCAACTGTTGATAGGCACTGCTGGAGACTTACTGACAGTAACATACTGAAGAGCAGCTAAGATGTAATGAACATTTAAACTTTAAATACCAAGAGTCTGCGAGGCCGTACTGAGGGTGTTCAGTCTGGTCAAGCTTGCTCTGTTCCAAAAACTCTCCAGAGATCTTGAGACACTTGTCTCTGCCATAACCAGGCTTCTCTTGGTTGGCAATGGTATTAAACCATGCAGCACTCCCAGGAAGGGAAGAGACATCTGTTCCTGCTCTGGCAAAGCTACTCCTCATAGACAGTGGTGCAAACAGTGTACAGGTCCCTAGAGTGATAACCTTCAGAGCAGCCCGCCATGCTTGCCAACACCAGAGCCATTGCCCACTAGCTACATGCTCCAACAGCAAGGGACCTACGCCAGCAGCTGATACCCCAGCTTTTAGCTGGAAAGACTGACTCTACTGAGAACCAATGCATAGAAAGGTACACCTCAACTAAATTTGGGCTTCATTTCTTTCACCTCTCCTTTGCCTGAAACAATAGTGTAATTAATCTATCATTGACTTAGAGTATTTCTTTACTGGCTTACCAAGAGACATTATCCTATATGCGATTGGCTTGTGAAACATTATAAATTATAATTTCCACAATAAACCTGTTTTAAATAAATTATTGGCAAATACAATCTGTCTCTGAATAATAATTTGCCTCAAATAAAACAAAATCTAAGTCTCCACATTCTTCTGAAAACAATAAGACCAAATATGGGAAATTCATTTTTATAACTAAATTGATGCTTTGGTGTGACAGAAACCTACGACACAGGATCCCATCCTCAGGGCCAACTCTTATCAGTCAGTTGCACACCTAGCATATTGGATAAGCAGAGCAGATCATTTTTTACCACATCTACTCTCCTATACAACAAAATTATTTTCTGTAATGATCACGAAATGGGAATAACAATGCAGAAAGTGAACATAGATAGTGAGATTTTTCTTTTATTGGACTTTGTGCACATAATTATGCCAGTAGAAAATTTCTAATGTAAAACAAAAATAAAATTCACATCACAAAAGAGGCCAAAAAGTTACAGATTAAAATACCTATTAATTATATCAATTTTTGAAAATGTAATGAACTCAAAATACTTTGTTTTGAGCTCTGACTTCTCCAAAGTTGTCAATGAATTCATTAAAACTGATCTTCATATATTCCTGTTCAGTATGTAATAAAACCAGATTTGTCAATTTACCTTTCCTTAATCCTATAATAGGTCATGGGAATGTAATGTAGAACACAGACCATACAGTTAATAATACTGTAATAACTTTGCATGGAAACAGATGGTAACTAGACTTATTGTGTGATCACTTTGTAATGTACAAAAATATTGAATCACTATGGTGTACACCTGAAACTAATAGGATACTGTATGTTGATTATACTTCAATTAAAAAGTTTATCTTTGCTTAATCGATGAAGAATATGTTTTGTTAATTTTAATTTCCAGTTTCTTTCCTGAAGCAATAGATCCAAACAGGAAACATCTTAATGATAAGGATGACTTTGACAGAGTTTCATAAAATATCTATTTCAAAATAAATTCCAGAAATTATAATACTATTCATGTCTGTGTTTCTTTAGGATTGATTCTAGCTGCAACCTTCAGATGCACCCTGGTTGAAGGGTTTTTAAACACAAATAAATGCTCCAAGAACTTACATTTTATTTTTTCATCTTTACAATCACTGGGCTATATCTATTTATCTATTTGAAGTTTATTCCAATTCTACTACTCAGGAACTTACAGCACCACAGGGGAGATGGATATAAAAATTTTGCCAGAAAAAAAGCTGGAAGGATTCTAAACCCTTACAGACTCACTCTTCAATGAGGCTAAATAGAGCTGAGCACATGGGTATTAGATATTGGGGGGGTGGGGGGTGGAGCATAGGGCTGACTATAAAACTGGGAGTTCTCTGAATTAACTATGTACAATACAGTGTTATTAAAAAACAAAAAATAAAGATGTGCTAATTGAAAGTTTACATACATACTATGAAATTCAAAAGTAACAACAGCGACTATTTAGAACTTGAACCAACAAAAGATATTTTTTAAGGAAGGAGTATTTGAAAATGGACAATGCTTAGACTGCTAGTACGTGGTGACAAAAAAAAAAAAAAGTAGACTGACTTTCAACTGGTTTTATTATTTTTTAAATTCTCTACAGACAATGGAACCCCTAACTGCCTGCACTGGGACGAACTATTGCTTATGCCCCACCCTTGCTACACCCCCACTATCAGGTCACTTTTACCTATGCTCCAACACAAAAGCCTGTGAGTTACTTTGCCCATCTCAATCCTATTTTTCTCACATACACATGCACAAAACACAGAATGGAAACTAGAATTTGGCTTATGCTTAGAACAGAATAATTGTTTTTTGAGACTACATAATTTGAATTCACTCTCCTTAATATGCTATCTGAAACTATAATGATCTAAAAGCAAAATAAAAATAAAGCTCATTCAGATTTTGAAAGCTCTGTATATGGTAAAGGTAGGTGGTACAACAGAGAAAAAGTAGCCTAAGAGACTAAGAATCCAGTCTTAGCTTTGCACGAACCAGAGATGTGGCTATGCGCACAAAAGTTTTCTTCTCTGGCCTCTTTTGTCTATAGTGGACTCAAGACAGCTCACTGTCCTACAAAAGAGGAGACATTGCATGGAGTTATCTCTAAGGTTTTTTTCCAACTCTTGCAGCCTCTTTGGAAACATTTTTTAGAAATATTTTTAAACAATGATTATTTGATAAATAACTTAAAGCAATTGACAACTATGCTGACTCAAAGAATCCCTCCCTTACTCTCCCTTATCACAGTAAATGGCAGCTTTGTTGCTCAGAAAATTTTTTATACCTCCCTACATCTAATCTATCAAAAATTCTTTGGTCTCCATATCAAAATTGTATCTATAATCTGACCATTTTCTCAGCAACTACACTGCTACCATGTTAGTATGAGGCACTACCATCTTAATCAGGACTGCTGCAAGCTTTCTTGTTTTCACTCTATCGATTCTCCTATAATAAACCTTTCTAAATGTAAGTCACATGACACACCTGCATTCAAAATTCTCTTACGACCTCCCATATCCTTCAAAGTTAAAGCCCAAGTCTTAGAAATCATTACCTTAAAAATCCTACACAATCTAACTGGGCCCAGCCTGCCTCCTTACATAAAAACTTGCTACCACTCTGATTTACCATTCCCCAATTCACTCTGCTCCAGACACGGGCCTACTTTCTCCTTCTCATGTAGACTCCCACCTCAGGACCTTTACACTTACAGTTCCTTCTGACTCTCTCGATGATATCACATGATTGGCTTCTTTGCTTAATTCACGTCTGTTCAAATATCTTTCTACAAAAGATTCCATCAGTACCATGTAAAAATAGCACTCTATTCCAATCACTACATATCCCTTTATCCTGCTGTATTTGTCCTCAAAATACTACCATCTAATCAATTCATTAGTGTATTTTTATTGTTGGCTTCATCCCAATAGAATGACAGTAGGTGTTTTCTCCTTTTTGTTCACTGCTGTTTTCTCAGTACCTAGAAGAGTAACTGGTACACAGAAGGTGCTCCATAACTCACGGAACTATTAAATAACAAACTGTTTTTGCAATTAACATGAGCTAAATACCATGAGGTTTCATTTCCCAATGGAAACATTTATATATAGAGATACAGAGTCTTCTGAATTTTATAATGATTTGGGAAGAATTGACCAAATTCCAATAGTAACTTGAACTTGCTTTTTTAGGGTCCTAGAAAAATCTGAATTAAAACTATATTTTGTTGTAATAATTTAATTATAGTTTTATTATTTAAACTAAATTTCATTTATGTAGTGCTTCTTTTCTTTCTAAGATTGATTTTTAGATATATATATCCATAATTAATATTATGATTTAATACTTTTAAAGTTCTTACTATAAAAAAACTATTCTGGAATCAACTGCATAATTACATTTCCTCAGTGACCTTGTAATCTCATGAGCATTTACTCTAGACTAAACAGCCTCATTCAGCTGCCCTGTGTCTGACTGTCGATGAAAGAAGCTTGTTTGACAACTGCTTCAAGCAGAAACATATTTTTTTCCATGATTGCATAAAAAAGATTTAAAACTTACCAGACTAGAGCCAGACTAGAACTTTAAGCATAAAGGTTCATGTTAGATGTGTGAGCTGATTTCTAATTCAAATGCCAAGAAAAACAGATACTTAAAGACATTTTGTTGTCATAGTCAGTGGGGAAAAAAAGTTAATTTAGTAATATGTTCATAATTATAACCAAATAAAACATATATCATATATTTTATGCACAGAGATATTGCAGTTTTTTCTGTGACTTTCCTATTTTTCCATGTTCTTTGATTTTCTGATGTCCCTAAGATTTTATAAAACTAACATTTAAACTTAGGAGGACAGCATCAAAAACAAAGAAAACATACACCTTTCCTCCATTTTTTGACAATCCATGTATAATAGGTCGACAGGTAAAGACCTTGACCAAAAAACAGAAATTTCAATGTGATTTTTAAAAATGCTTCTCCAAAATGGTAAGAAAAAAATCACTTAAACAAATAGTCAATATGATACTTAATGATTAAACACTTGAAGCGTCAAAAATAAGAAACTGCAGTTATCAGAACTAGATAACACCAAGTTAGGAAGCTTTAGCCAAATTCAATAAAATATTTTAAAAACTGCAGTCAGAGTTAGAGCATTTAAAAGAAAAAATTCATTTTTTCAGATGATTTACTTCCAAATAAACCCCAGATACTCACCTAATAGAACAAAATTATTAGAGTTCAGTAAAGCAACTAGATACAAAATAAAAATATATTTATTGGGGCGCCTGGGTGGCGCAGTCGGTTAAGCGTCCGACTCCAGCCAGGTCACGATCTCGCGGTCCGTGAGTTCGAGCCCCGCGTCAGGCTCTGGGCTGATGGCTCAGAGCCTGGAGCCTGTTTCCGATTCTGTGTCTCCCTCTCTCTCTGCCCCTCCCCCGTTCATGCTCTGTCTCTCTCTGTCCCAAAAATAAATAAAAAAACGTTGAAAAAAAATTTTTTTTTAAAAATATATTTATGAATCAGAGGGGCGCCTGGCTCAGTCAGTTAAGCGCATGACTTTGGCTCAGGTCATGATCTCACAGTTCATGAGTTCGAGCCCCACAATGGTTCCTGTGCTGACAGCTCAGAGCCTGGAACCTGCTTTGGATTCTGTGTGTGGGTGTGTGTCTCTCTCTGCCCCTCACCCACTCATGCTCTGAGTCTCTCTCAAAAATAAATATTTAAAAAAAATTTTTTTTATTTAAAAAAAGAATCAGAAAGCATAATGAAAATAATTCTATAACAGCATCACAAGTATAACAAAAATTAATTTCTAAGAGAGATATATGAAAACTCAATAGATTTCAAATGCCCATTCTTTTCTAATCAGTTTATAAGTTTAAAGCAATTCCAAATAAAATCCCAAAAGGAGTGGTGCTTGATTATTATCTAAGGAATGAGTTGAATGGCTATGTCTTAGTTAAGCTATTGATGGGTTTTGGTTTGTCTGATTACCTGTTTCACAATATCTTATTGTAAAAATTTTCAAATGTACAGAAAACTTGAAAGAATTATACAATGATTTGCTGCTTTGGCCAACAAAGTTTACTTAGAAGAATAAATGTATAAAAATGCTAAGAATTGGGGCGCCTGGGTGGCTCAGTCGGTTAAGTGTCCGACTTCGGCTCAGGTCATGATCTTGCGGTTTGTGAGTTCAAGCCCCACATCGGGCTCTGTGCTGACAGCTCAGAGCCTGGAGCCTGCTTGGGATTCTGTGTCTCCCTCTCTCTCTGCCCCTCCCCTGCTCATGCTCTGTCTCTCTCTGTCTCAAAAATAAATAAAACATTTTTTTAAAATTCTAAGAATACTTTGAAAAAGATAAATAGCAAAGGAAGACTTGTCCCACCTGTGATAGGCAAAATTCTGAAATGGCCTACAAGATTCCCTTATGTCATTCTTGCACAACTCCTTCTCAATGAGTGAATATGATGAATTTCACTCCTGAGATTAAATTATACTGCAAAAGGGATTTTGCAGATGTAATTGAGATCTCAAACAGGTTGACTGTCAGTTAATGAAAAGGGAAATTAGGGGTGCCTGGGTGACTCAGCATCCAACTTTGACTCAGGTCACGAGCTCATGGTTTGTGGGTTCAAGCCCTACACAGTGCTCTGTACTGATAGCTCAGAGCCTGGAGCCTGCTTTGGATTCTGTCTCCCTCTCTCTGTCCCTCCGCCACTCACATTCTCTCTCTCTCTCTCTCTCTCTCTCTTTCTCTCAAAAATAAACATTAAAAAAAATATAATAAGAAAAAAGGGAAATTATCTAGGTGGGCCAAACTTAATCAGATAGGTAGCCTTTAAAAGAAAGAGTCGGGGCGCCTGGGTGGCTCAGTCAGTTAAGCGGCCGGCTTCGGCTCAGGTCATGATCTCACGGTCTGTGGGTTCGAGCCCCATGTCAGGCTCTGTGCTGACAGCTCAGAGCCTGGAGCATGTTTCAGATTCTATGTCTCCCTCTTCCTCTGACCCTCCCCTGTTCATGCTCTCTCTCTCTCTCTCTGTCTCAAAAATAAATAAATGTTAAAAAAAATTTTTAAAAAAATAATAAAAAAAATAAAAATAAAAATAAAAGAAAGAGTCAAAGTGATTTTCTCTTGCTGGCATCGAAGATGAAAACCACCATAAGTTCTACATTTGGAAGGAACCTAAGTCTGCCAATAATATGAAGAAGCTTGGAAGACACCCCCCACAAGCCTCACTTACATGGAACCACAGCACTTGCTGACATTTGATTATAACCACGTGACACCAGAATTACTTGGTTCTGGATAACCCATGCCCAGACTACTGACTCACAGACACTGATAACGAATGAGATAAAAATGGATGTTAAATTTGCACTAATTTGATACACAGCAACAGAAAAAAAAATGCATAGCTTAATATTAAAACATATCATGAATTTAAGTTAATAATTATGTGGTACTGTTAAATACTGAAACACAGATTAATGGAAAAGAAAGGGTAGCGGAGAAAAAGTGTTAGTATATTAATAAAACACATCAGTAGAAAAAAAAAGTCTTATTGAATATATTGGTCTGGGCCAACTGATTTACCATGTTGAAAAAAAATAAAGATTCTTTTATAGCTCCTTACAAAAAATAAATTCCAGATGAATTAAGTAATTAGATAAAAAATTGAAGCTACACAAGTATTAGAATATAAATATATATAAAGTTCTATGTTGGTTTAGGACCTAGTAGAAGAAAAATGGAAAACTAACAGGACATCATCAATACATTTTACTGCTTAGAGATGAAAACTATTTCATATCATAAACAATATAAGGTTAAAAAATAAAATTTTAAATTTCAAGGGTTAATAGTCTTACTATACAGCTGACTCATTTAAATAAATAAGGAAAACAATATTACCCCAGTAAAAAAGAAGACAAAGAATAAACAGACAACTCATGCATAGGAGGAAAAGAGGAAAAGAAATTACCAGGAGGACTGTGCCACAAATACAAAGACAGTAGTAAGATGCTAAGGAAAGCAAATGGCACATGCAATGGCACAAAAATGTGTGAGAAACAATAAGATTCTTAAGAAACACCAAGTATGAGGGGGCAGGGTATTATGACTACAAAGACAGGAGTCAGATTGTATGGGTGATGATGAGCCACTGAAAGATATTAATGACAGAGAGACATGACCAGATTGATAATATTAAAAACTCTTCTATGACAGCAATGGAGAAGTGCTTAAGGGGCACCTGCCTGGGTGGCTCAGTCAGTTAAGTGTCCCACTTAGGCTCAGGTCATGATCTCACGGTTAGTGAGTTCAAGACGCATATCAAGCTCTCTGTTGTCAGCCCAGGGCCTGCTTCAGATCCTCTCTCCCTCAACCCTCTGCCCTTCCCCTGCTTATGCTTTCTTTCTCTCTCTCTCTCTCTCTCTCTCTCAAAATAAATAAATGAACATTAAAAAGAAGAAGAAGAAATGCTTAAGAAGGGAAACAGGGGTGCCTGGTGGTTCAGTTGCTTAAGCCTCAGACTCTTAACTTCAGCTCAGGTAATGATCTTGCAGTTCGTGGGTTCATGCCCCATATCAGGCTCTGTGCTAGCAGTGCAGAGCCTGCTTGGGATTCTCTCTCCCCTCTCTCTCTGCCCCTCCCCTGTTCATGCTCACTCTCAGTCTCAAAATAAATAAATAAACGTAAAGAAAAAAAAGAAAAAGGGTGACAGTGTTATAACAAAAAAATTGATAGAATACGTTCAATGCCTCATCTCAAAGTCTTGATATATAAAGTTCCAATTTATCAACTGAAAAAAAAAACCAAACAATTTTTAAGACCAAAAGAATGGTCATGAAAGCATCTCCAAGGTTACTGTGAAGATAGGTCTTCTATTCTAGGGACTATAACCTATCCTAGTCCCTCAAGAACAAAAACTTTTAATTACTTTGCCAATAGTAATGATTTGTTAACAGGTCAGTTACTTTTGGTAGGTTGGTTTTATCAACATAGTCTATGGCCACACAAGAAAACAAAACTGACAGGTATTCACAGAGATCAAACAAAAACTTTCTAGTTAACTAACTCAATTCAATACTATTATTACTATCACAAATTTTTTCACCATTGGTTATGTAATAATAGCTAAATAAGCTTAGCATCTGATGAGGAAGGACTCAAGATATTAAACCATCAGACTTTAAATCTGTTTTGTAAAGTTATCATAACTGAGAGCACCTGGCTGGCTGGCTGAGTCAGTAGAGCATGTGACTCTTGATCTCAGGGCTATAAGTTTGAGTCCCACATTGGGTGCAGAGATTACCTAAAAATAAAATCTTCAGGGACACCTGGGTGGCTCAACTGGTTGTCTCCCACTTCAGCTCAAGTCATGACCTCACAGTTCATGGGTTCGAGCCCCGCGTCAGGCTCTGGGCTGACAGCTCAGAGCCTGGAGCCGGCTTCAGATTCTGTCTCTCTCTCTCTCTCTCTGTCTCTCTGTCTCTCTCTCTGCCCCTCCCCCGGTGGTACTCCCTCTCTCAAAAATTAGTAAGTAAACATTAAAAAAAAAAATTTAATCTTTAAAAAATAAAAAATAGGGCTGCCTAGGTGGCTCAGTCTGTTGAACATCTGACTTTGGCTCAGGTCATGATCTCACAGTTCGTGGGTTCGAGCCCCACATCTGGCTCTGTCCTGACAGCTCAGAGCCTGGAACCTGCTTCAGATTCTGTGTCTCCCTCTCTCTCTGCTCCTCCCCCAACTGCACTGCACTCTCTCTCTCAAAAACTAAATAAACATTAAAAAAAATTTTTTTAATAAAAAAATAAACCTAGCATAACTGACAGCACAGACATATCAGTTGTGTTAACAGATCTTATTTAAAGATCGCATTTTATCTTATAAAACTAGTTTTATTTTTGTAATAACCTCATGAATGAAAAACTCATGTTAAATAAATCACTTCCATCTACTTAAAACAGTAGAGAGATTTGATTAAATAATTAGAAACTGAAGAATAAAACTGATAAGCACTCATAATTTATATCAGTTAAGGGAATAACTCTTCTTTGGGTGGAAGGTAGTAAAATATTAACTAGAAATCCAGTTGATTATTAAAAAGACAATCTCAGAGTGCCAATCAATGAGACTACTAGACTAACCACTATAGCCATTGTCTAGGGAATTGCAATTAGCAGTTAAATTTTCCCAATGCTTTCTCCCACTGGCACAGAATTAATAAACAAGTTTACATATTGCCTTGAGCAAACAAGAAGAGTACTACCAGTGCAAGGTGAAATATAATTATATATTCATAATACTCTCCTGAGTGAAAATTTTTCATTTATTCTTCTTCTGCTTCTCAAATTTAACCCTAGAAAAGACCCTAGTAAAAACCACTAAAAACTTCATGGCAATGTACTTTTGATTTCATCCTTTATCAAAGTTACACGTGAGAAAAAAATATATAATTCTTTGGAGACACAATGGCTCCCAAGACTTTATATCACTTAATTCCCAAAATATATAATTAAAATTATTTGGGGGGCACCTGGGTGGCTAAGTAGGTTAAGCATCTGACTTCAGCTCAGGTCATGATCTCATGGCTCTTGAGTTCTAGCCCCTCATCATGTTCTGTGCTGACAGCTCACAGCCTGGAGCCCATTTCCAGTTCTGTGTCTCCTTCTCTCTCTGACCTTTTCCTGCTCGTGCTCTGTCTGTCTCTCTCTCTCAAAAATAAATAAACATTAACAAAAATTTTAAAAAATAAGATTATTTTGAAAGAGCCTGCATCCATATTTTTGCACCAACTAAAGTGAAACTACAAAGTATACCATTCTTAACTTCACCAAGTCATACAGATTTCAAAGCAGATATAAGAAAATAGAAATAAAAGAGTTAGTTTATTCTTTATTTGCCTCTAGAAGAATTGAACTTGTTCCTCTATAGGATAACGTAATATAAAATGGAAATTTTGTTGTAGTAGGAAAAAAAAATAAAAAGAGTAGAAGGTAGAGGACCGGGGGAAGTGGGAGCGCCCACTGTAGTAAAGGGATACACAGGGCTTAGTAGATACAAGACATGGACAACTCTTAGGACATATGTGTAACTATTACACCTTTAGTCAACTTAAGTTTATATTGTACTCTAACAGCAGCACCTTTGAGGATACCAAATAATTCTCTGAAAAGTCATTTCACAGAAAAAATTCTTCAGTTTGTCTCTAAATGTTTCTGAAAGTTAGAGTAAGTAAAAATATATTCTTAGATTTATAAAGCTTTCTTTAATATGAAAAAAATAAGATAGCATATAGCTTCAAATAATAACTACATTAAAAGAAATGAACTAATAGCATAAGAAATCAATTTAGAGTTTATTTTTGGCAAATGTTTTGTATGAGGTTATAACATCACCAAAAAGACAGCTTTTGAGCAAATCCTGGCTCCAAAAACTAAAGCGGTCTGTATGGAATTCAATCCCTTTCTCAAGGTAGAAGGCTGAAGAGCTGTGAGTGAATTCTATCTTCACAGGTAAATAGTTCTATATCAAGGAAAAGTCAATGCTTCCTTAGCAATTTTGACATCACTGTTGATGATCTAGAAATTCCTGCACTACTTAGCCACAGATGGCTAAAAGAAAGTGTTATAGGGGCGCCTGTGTGGCTCAGTTGGTTAAGCATCCAACTTCAGCTCAGGTCATGATCTCATGGTTCATGGGTTTGAGCCCTGCGTCAGGCTCTGTGTTGACAGCTCAGAACCCGGAGCCTGCTTTGAATTCTGTGTTTCCCTCTCTCTCTGCCCCTCCCCTGCTAATGTTCTGTCTCTCTTTCTCTCAAAAATAAATAAAACATGGAAAAAACTTTTTTTAGGAAAAAAAGAGAAAATATTATAGTCAAGGTCTACTGACTTAAATACGTACATGTTTATTTGTAATCAAAAAAATTTGCCTTCTTAACTGTTATGGATATAAAATATATGTATAGTCTGTTGAGAGCAGCAAAAATCTACCTTGAGAATTCTGGAACTAACTATATTATAAATAGTCAATGGCTAATGAAAGTCCCCCAACCACCACTACCAAAAAAAAAAAAAAAAAGAAAAGAAAAAGAAAAAGCAAAAGCAAAAGAAAAAGCAAAAGAAAAAGGAAAAGAAAAAGGAAAAGGAAAAGGAAAAGGAAAAGGAAAGAAAAAGAAAAAGAAAAAGAAAAAGAAAAAGAAAAAGAAAAAAAAGTGATCCAGCCTTCTTTATTTAGGTTCAAATAAGACTGCAGGTAAGAAAAACTTGGGAAAAGTACAAACACTATATGGTAATACCTTATATAAAGAACACTTACCCGGGCATTATATCGTAATTAAGGTGTCCATCCACCATGAAGACCTAACAACTGTAAACATTTATGCTCCAAATGTGAAAGCACCCAAATATATAAATCAATTAATCACAAACATAAAGAAACCCATTGATAATAATACCATAATAGTAGGGGACTTCAACACCTCACTTACAGCAATGGAGAGATCATCTACACAGAAAATTAACAAGGAAACAATGGCTTCAAATGACACACTGGACCAGATGGACTTAACAGATATATTGAGAACACTTCATCCTAAAGCAACGGAATATACATTCTTCTCCAGTGCATATGGAACGTTCTCCACCCCCAACAAGTACAGAAAGATCAAGAACATATCAAGAATATTTTCAGACCACAACGCTATGAAACACGAAATCAACCACAATAAAAAAAAAGTTGGAAAGATAACAAATACTTGGAGGCTAAAGAACATCCTACTAAAGAATGAATGGACTAACCAAGAAGTTAAAAAGGAAATTAAAAAGTACACGGAAGCCAATGAAAATGGTACACCGCATCCCAAAACCTCTGGGATGCAGCAAAGGTGGTCATAAGAGGGGAATGTATAGCAATCCAGGCCTTCCTAAAGAAGGAAGAAAGATCTCAGATACACAACCTAACCTTACACCTTAAAGAGCTGGAAAAAGAATAGTAAATAAAACCCCAAACCAGCAGAAGACAGGAAATAATACAGATTAGAGCACAAATCAATGTTATCAAAACCAAAAAAACCAGAACAGATCAATGAAACCAGAAGCTGGTCCTTTGAAAGAATTAATAAAATTGATAAACCACTAACCAGTTTGATCAAAAAGAAAAAGGAAAGGACCCAAATAAATAAAATCAAGAATGAAACAGGACAGATCACAACCAACACAGAAATAAAAACAATAATAAGAGAATATTATGAGCAATTATATGCCAATAAAATGGAAAATCTGGAAGAAATGGACAAATTCCTAGAAACATATGAACTACCAAAAGTGAAACAGTAAGAAATAGAAAATTGGAACAGACCCATAACCAGTAAAGAAATCGAATTAGTAACCAAAAATCTCCCAAAAAAACAAGAGTACAGAGCCAGATGGCTTTCCAGGGGAATTCTACCAAACATTTAAGGAAGAGTTAACACCTATTCTCTTGAAGCTGTTCCAAAAAATAGAAATGGAAGGAAAACTTCCAAACTCTTTCTATGAAGCCAGCATTACCTTGATTCCACAACCAAAGACCCCACTAAAAAGGAGAACTATAGACCAATTTCCCTGATGAATACGAATGCAAAAACAAGATATTAGCCAACCAGATCCAACAATACATTAAAAAAATTATTCACCACAACCAAGTGGGATTTATACCTGGGATGCAAGGCTGGTTCAATATCCGCAAAACAATCAATGTGATTCATCACATCAATGAAAGAAAGGACAAGAACCACATGATCCTCTCAATAGATTCAGAGAAAGCATTTGACATACAGCATCCTTTCTTGAGAAAAACCCTTAAGAAAGTAGGGATAGAAGAATACCTCGAGATCATAAAAGCCATATATGAAAGACCCAAAGCTAATATTATCCTCAATGGGGAAAACTGAGAGCTTTCCCCCTAAGGTCAGGAACAAGACAGGGATCTCCACTCTCACCACTGTTATTCAACGAAGTGTTGGAAGTCTTAGCCTCAGCAATCAAACAACACAAAGAAATAAAAAGCATCCAAATCAGCTAGGAGGAGGTCAAACTTTCACTCTTCGCAGATGAAATGATACTCTATATGGAAAACCCAAAAGATTCCACCAAAAAACTGCTAGAACTGATCCATGAATTCAGCAAAGTACCAGGATATAAAATCAATGCACAGAAATCAGTTGCATTCCCATACACCAACAATCAGAAAAAGAAATAAAGGAATTGATCCCACTTACAATTGCACCAAGAACCAGAAAATACCTAGGAATAAATCTAACCAAAGAGGTGAAAAATCTATACACTGAAAACTATGGAAAGCTTATGAAAGAAATTGAAGAAGACACACAAAAAAGGAAAAATATTCCATGCTCCTGGATAGGAAGAACAAATATTGTTAAAATGTCAGTACTACCCAAAGCAATCTATGTATTCAATGTAATGCCTATCAAAATAACACCAGCATTCTTCACAGAGCTAGAACAAACAATCTTAAAATTTGTACGGGACCAGAAAAGACCCCGAATAGCCAAAGCAATCTTGAAAAAGAAAACCAAAGCAGGAGGCATCACAATCCCGGACTTTAAGCTGTATTACAAAGCTGTAATCATCAAGACAGTATGGTACTGGCACAAAAACAGACATTCGGATCAATGGAACAGAATAGAGAACCCAGAAATGGACTCACAAACATATGGCCAACTAATCTTTGACAAAGCAGGAAAGAATATTCAATGGAATAAAGACAGTCTCTTCACCAAGTGGTGCTGGGAAAATTGGACAGCGACATGCAGAACAATGAACCTGGACCACTTTCTTACACCATACACAAAAATAAACTCAAAATGAATGAAAGACTTAAATGTGAGACAGGAAGCAAAATCCTCAAGGAGAAAGCAGGCAAAAATCTCTTTGACCTTGGCTGCAGCAACTTCTTAACATGTCTCCGGACGCAAGGGAAACACAAGCAAAAATGAACTATTGAGACTTCATCAAAATAAAAAGCTTCTGCACGGTGAAGGAAACAACCAGCAAAACTAAAAGGCAACCAATGGAATGGGAGATGACATTTGCAAACGACATATCAGATAAAGGGTTAGTATCTAAAATCTATAGAGAACTTATCAAACTCAACACCCCAAAAACAATCCAGTGATGAAATGGGCAAAAGACATGAATAGACGCTTCTCCAAAGAAGACATCCAGATGGCTAACCAACACATGAAAAAAATGCTCAACATCACTCATCATCAGGGAAATACAAATCAAAACCACAATGAGATACTACCTCACACCTGTCAGAATGGCTAACATTAACAACTCAAGCAACAACAGATGTTGGCGAGGATGCAGAGAAAGAGGATCTCTTTTGCACTGCTGGTGGGAATGCAAACTGGTGCAGCCACTCTAGAAAACAGTATGGAAGTTCCTCAAAAAATTAAAAATAGAACTACCCTATGACCCAGCAATTGCACTACTAGGTATTTATCCAAGGGACACAGGTATGCTGTTTCTTTTTTTTTTTTTTTTTAATTTTTTTTTTCAACATTTATTTATTTTTGGGACAGAGAGAGACAGAGCATGAACGGGGGAGGGGCAGAGAGAGAGGGAGACACAGAATCGGAAACAGGCTCCAGGCTCTGAGCCATCAGCCCAGAGCCCGACGCGGGACTCGAACTCACGGACCGCGAGATCGTGACCTGGCTGAAGTCGGACGCTTAACCGACTGCGCCACCCAGGCGCCCCCAGGTATGCTGTTTCTAAGGGACACATGCACCCCAACGTTTATAGCAGCACTATCAACAATAGCCAAAGTATGGAAAGAGCCCAAATGTCCATCGATGGATGAATGGATAAAGTAGATGTGGCATATATATACAATGGAGTATTACTCAGCAATCAAAAAGAATGAAATCTTGCCATTTAAAACTATGTGGATGGAGCTGGAGGGTATTATGCTAAGCAAAATTCATCAGAAAAAGACAAATATGACTCCACTCGTAAGAGGACTTTAAGATACAAAACAGATGAACATAAGGGAAGGGAAGCAAAAATAACATAAAAACAGGGAGGGAGGACAAAAACATAAGAGACTCTTAAATATGGAGAACAGAGGGTTACTGGAGGGGATGTGGGAGGGGGGATGGGCTAAATGGGTAAGGGGCATTAAGAATCTACTCCTGAAATGACTGTTGCACTATATGCAAATTAACTTGGATGTAAATTTTAAAAAATAAAATTTAAAAAAATTTTTTTTTAATTTTTTAAAAGAACACTTACCCCACATTTTAAAATCTAAATCATAATGACAAAGACAAAATGAAATCAAAAAGGGTTCCAAACAATCAGAAGAGTTGCCAAAGTTTACTAAATTTAACAATTTACTCAAAACAAAGAGAAAAAGCAGTTAATTAAGCTACATCTATTTTACATCTATTTTACACAGATTTCTAATGGGGTTAGTTAAATACACACACGTGTATATATAGCAGCAGCACCAAAAATAACACATTATAAGAGGAAGATGAGGATATTCCACTGCAGAAACCCAGTAGGAATCGGCAAAAATAAAACACTAAATGCTAGAGGTAATGAACTTTAAGAAAACAAAAACAAAAACAAAAACAAAAACAGCCAGAATTCAGCTGCTGGGAAAGGCAAAGGTTGGCTGCCACTGGGGGAGAAGTAGAAAACCTATGGCCACCCTCCTCAACTCTGTGGTGACACAGGGAAAAGCCTTCAAACACTGAGGAAAGGCAGAAAACCCATTTGTACCTGTGCTAACACAATGATGCAAAGCAGAGATTGCGGGAGGAAGAGAAAACTGCCTTACACCCAAGCCTTCCCATCCCTATCAACACCTACTGTTTAGTTGTGGAGCTGGGAAAGGAATAGCTAACACACCTGCACTTTGAAATAAAAGATAAAAGTTGTTTGCCTCAGGAAAGAGATAGGTACGCCAAGAAAGCACCACTCTGAGGTTCCAGCAAGTAAGACCTCTTGAGGCTAAAGTTAGAACAGGAGAACTAAGAAACCCCCTTGTTCCCACCACAAAACTTATTCCAAGTAAAGAGAAGAAGTAGTCTATTGCTGGGGAGAGAGAACCCAAGAGAGAATTCCTATGGGGCTCGGGCTGGCAGCACCTGCTGAGAGCTAAGAGTGGAGCAAGAAGACTGAAAAGATCCCTCCAGCACCCCAGGCCTCACACTAGGCACAAAGTGGCAACAGACTATAACTGGAAGAATATGAAGCCTATCAACATCAACTGAATCAACAATAAAACCCAAACTAAGATCAAACTACAGACTTAATGCTTAACTCCCTACACTAATGCCTTGGCAGAAGAACAGGACATAAATATTTTCAGGCATAAATATTATTTATCTCAGTCTCTGTTCTGTCACACAGATTATCCAATATTCAAACAAGAATTACAATAAACACAAGAAAACAGGAAAAACAAATCTATCATCACGACATAAAATAAAATAGTCAACAGAACCAAACCCAGAGATGTTGGAACTATCAAAGAGGCACTTTAAAGTAACATGATTACTAAGTTAAAGGATCTAGTGAAAAAGGTAGAGAACATGTAGAAACAGGGGATTTCAGAAAAGAGGTGAAAATTATAAAAAGGAATGTTATGGAAATACTAGTTATGAAAATAGCAAGATGAGAAAGAAATCCTTTAATGAAAAAAAGAAATCTGTGAAGAATAAATGGTTGAGATATTTACAAAAGAAAAACAACAAATTATAAATCCAGAAAGTACAGAGAAACTTGGAAAGCTCAGAGAAACTGTATTTTTACATATAACGGTCAGTTCCTTGTAGGAAACATATAGTAAATCTTGGGTTTAATGCAATCTGACAATCTCTGCTTATTATGTGGAATATTTAGACCTGTGCTATCCAATATGGGAGCCACTAGCTATACATCATTATTTAAACTAAACTGAATTAGGGGTACCTGGGTGGCTCAGTTGGTTAAGCGTTCAACTTTGGCTCAGGTCATGATCTCACAGTTCGTGGGTCTGAGTCCCGCCTTGGGCTCTGTGCTGACACAGCTGGCTCGAGCCTGGAGCCTGCTTCGGATTCTGTGTCTTCCTCTCTCTCTCTCTGCCCCTCCCCTGCTGGTGCTCTGTCTCTCTGTCTCTCTCTCAAAAAGAAATAAACATTAAAAATAAATAAATAAACAAACAAACTGAATTAAAATTTAAAATTCAATTCTTCAACTGCGCTACACACATTCAAGTGCTCAGTAGAAATATGAAACTGAGGACTTCTATTTTGGACAACAGAGACATAATATTTCTATCACATCAGAAAGTTGTATTGGATAGTACTGTTTTAGGTCATTTAAAAAGATGTTTTTTAATGTGTATTTATTCTTGAGAGAGAGAGAGAGAGCGCACACACACAACAGACCATGGACAGGGGAGGGGGCAGAGAGAGAGGGAGACACAGAAATCCGAAGCAGGCTCCAGGCTCTGAGCTGTCTGCACAGAGCCTGAAGCGGGGCTCAAACCCATGAACCATAAGATCATGACCTGACCCAAAGTCAGATGCTTAACTGACTGAGCCACCTAGGCGCCCCCTAGATCATTTATATGTAATGCAATTACAGACATAGTTAAGACTAAATCCACTACTATGCTGTTTCCTAATTGTATCATATCTTTATTTTTTGCCACCCTCTTTTCCTGTGCTCCTCTTCATTAATTAAGTATTTTTATGATCTCATTATTTTCTCTGCTAGTGACTTACTGACTATCCCTCTTTTTTTTCTAACATTTTTAGTATTGCTGTAGGGTTTATATTAAACATCTTTAGCTTATCACAATCTATCTCCAGATACTCTTATACCACTTCATGTATACTGTAAGAACATTACAGCAATAGTTTTTCTCTCTTACTATCCTTTGTACTGTTTTCATCCATTTCACTTGTGCATTCTCATTATGCATGCCTACTTCCATAATCTTTCAAATGTAATTTTGATGACAAAACTATTGGAAAATGCAAATCCCTGTAACAAAGGAATATTACTTTACATACTTTGTTGTCACTAACATTAAAAAAAAGATTTTTTGGGGCGCCTGGGTGGCGCAGTCGGTTAAGGTCCGACTTCAGCCAGGTCACGATCTCGCGGTCCTTGAGTTCGAGCCCCGCGTCAGGCTCTGGGCTGATGGCTCGGAGCCTGGAGCCTGTTTCCGATTCTGTGTCTCCCTCTCTCTCTGCCCCTCCCCCGTTCATGCTCTGTCTCTCTCTGTCCCAAAAATAAATAAAAAACGTTGAAAAAAAAATTTTTAAAAAAAAAATAAAGATTTTTTAAAAATTTATTTTGAGATCTAGAATTCTGGCACTTGCTAACCCAATAAAAGATAAGAAACCAACATCTTTATTACTAACTTTTTACATCATGAGACCTATTATTGTCTGTCTCAAGCTTCAATTTTGGCCAATTATTTGACAAATTTATCTTAAACTCAAAAGGGGTTTAGGTTTTGTTTCACATCCCTTTGGCTTCATGTTTGGAAGATGTAGGACCTTAAGAGAATACAGAACTAAAGAAAATATTAAGATCTACTAAATAGCAGATTAGTAAATTATCTACCATTTTAATAGTAATTTGACCTTTGAGCCTCCAGTTTCATATGTAAAATACTATGCGTCACATTCAAGATTTTGGTTTTGAAGATACATGTAGGGATTTTTTTTGTTGTTTTTTCTGTTTTTTGTGTTTTTTTTTGTATGTAGGTTTTATTATCTGTTTCATCTATCTTGTTTTTGCTTTTTGGGTCTTTTTTTTTTTTTTTTTAGAGAGAGAGGGAGAGCACAAGCAAGGGACAGGGGTAGAGACAGGCACAGAGAGAGAGAGAGAGAGAGACAGAGACAGAGAGAATGAAGGAGGAGGAGGGAGGGGGGAATCTTAAGCAGGCTCCACACTCAGCACAGATTAAGACGTGGGGCTCAATCCCACAACCCTGGGATCAGGACCTGAGCCGAAATCCAGAGTCGGAGGCTGAACCGACTGACCCACCCAGGTGACTGGAGGGGTCTTCTTTTTTAATTACTTTTTAATCACCTGGTGTCGCTGAACCTATTACTTTCTTTTCACATTACATTCTTTTTTTTTTTTTTTTAATGTTTATTTATTTTCAAGAGAGGGAGAGAGAGAGAGCACAAGTTGGAGAGGGGAAGATAGAGAGAGACAGACACAGAATCCAAAGCAGGCTCCCGGCTCAGCTGTCAGTGCAAAGCCCAATATGGAGCTCAAACCCATGAAGTGTAAGATCATGACCTGAGCCAAAGTTGGACATTTAATCGAATGACCACCCAGGCTCCCCTCACATTATATTCTTTACACTATTTTATTTTGTTAAGAAGCAATGGTTTCTGAGTCTTCTTTTCATTCAAAAGTTTAGGTTGAGAAACCAGACCAGGACATGGATTTGTTCCATCCAACAAAGTCTGTACTTACACTTTTCAAGTATATTGTAGATACCCACCTGGTTCACTGACACAGACTATGATCATATCCATCACTCAAAAGAGTCACAATCCCAGGTTCATTTCCAAAACAGATGCATATAGTATGGCTTTTGAGCCACTGGGCCATCCCTACATTATACCTTTTGACTAAATATATTTTGTGGCTCATTTCTCATAAATATACTTATGCTGTAAACAACAGACAATGAGTAAATCTACTCTTTTTCATAGCAAGGTCACAACTCTCATATTTTTACTGGCTTACTAACGACTAAATTAAGCCCCTATTTCTAAAAAAAAAAAAAAAAAAAAAAATACACAGTGAGCTGAAAATGAACAGCTACTTCAGTATGACTGCCAACGACATCACTAAAAAGAGAACTAATATAATCCAATCTTAACTCAAAAGACCTAATAAAACCACAGAAAAAATAATGTGTACCTTTAGTATTAAGAACCATTCATTTTTTGCAGAAGAGTACAGTTCTATAAATTCAAAATCTAAAAAATTTTTTAAAGCATAATTTAAAAATAGTACCTACAGTGAAGCCCTAAAATCAGCTCCTCAATGAGAAGTTCTTAGACACTTACCCAAGTCTTCCCAGCATCTCAAGCTCAGGAACTTGTGGTCCACATGTCTCTATCTGCAGTGGTTGGTATTCATATAGAGCTTCTTCAAGCTTTTGAATAGGTGCTAATGAAATATGCTGACCCTGTTAGAAAAATGAATTAGAGCAATATCTTTTAATATTATTTTCATATTACTATTTATCTGTAGACTAAATTCCTTACTTTAAAAATATTATCTATTAACTCTGCTATTTCATGGGTACAATTCATTATATTACTGAAACTCACATTATATAATTAACATATGGTAATTGACATGATTTAAAAGAAGAAAACCAAATCCATCATTAAATTCAAATTTAGCATTGGGACTCCCGGGTGGCTTGGTCAGCTAAGCGTCCAACTCTTGATTTTGGCTCAGGTCATGATCTCAGAGTTCTCTTGTGCTGAGCAGCTGGAGCCTGCCTGGGATTTTCTCGGTCTCTCTCTCTCTGTCCCTCCCCCGCTTGCACATGCTGCATGCACACTCTCTCTCAAAAAAATAAAATGGGTGATGGGCATTGAGGAGGGCACTTGTTGGGATGAGCACTGGGTGTTGTACGTAAGCCAATCTGACTATAAATTATATTTACATAGATAAAAATTTTAAAAAGTTAAAAATAATTAAAAATAATAATAAATTCAAATTTAGCCTTAAAGAGTATATATCTATTCACTATCAATGGTAGAATTCTGCACATATATAAGTACAGTCCATCCTCATATTTTCCTATTTTTATGATACAGCTTTGACAATTTTGGTACTCAGTGTTTTACTGAAAGCCCTAATTAGGCAAGAACACTAATTAAATTATTCCCCACAAAATTTTGCCACATAAATTTCTACTCTCTTAAGTCTTTAAAATGAAATAAAAAACTTACTTACCAAATGTGTGGATATGATAGTTACTTATACCTCCCGCCCCCACAAACACACACATAGAGAGAATTCTGTAGTAAAAACTAAGTTGAATGAAACATCCAGGATTTTTCTGAAAAGAAATAACTACTGACTAACTAAAATAAAAGGACTGTATTTAATTACAAGCATACAAAATTAAAGACCACTGAGCTATATAAATCATTACATTGAGATTTATCATACATTTGAACATAGATTCTAATTTTTAAAAATCCCTATTTTTTTATATAGTCCATGTTTTCAGATTCTAACTCTAGTTATTTTTTCTTTGTATAGTTCTCAACAACTTAATTCCTAGCTTTTTAATAAAAACGAGCTCTTGCAGTTATTAATCCCACCATATTCTAGTTTATAGTTTAGTTCTGTTGTTACCTCCCTTAGTTTCCTTTATTTTTCTCCTAAGTTACTAAGTTGGATACACAGTACATTTCTCTTTTATTTGAAAAAAAAAAAAAAAAGTAAAAACTATGACTTAAAAGTGATAAAGTGCAACTGAGGCAGTGAGAAACAACCACTGAAGACATCTGCATGTGACCTGTGGTTTTTCTTTTCAACAAAGTTTAATCCCATGTAGCATCACCCTAGTTAGTTTACTGTCAGGTATTAATAACTTCTTTGACAACGCAACCTCAAAAGTTCTTCCCCAAACACTGGCAAAGGACTCAAACTGCCATTTAGCATATAAAAAGATGCTTAACATTTCTAGTCATTAAGGAAATGCAAATCAAAACCACAATGATATACCATGTAACACCCATGACTATTAAGGATGGCTATTATCCAAAACAAATAAATAAAACCACAGAAAATAACAAGTTTTGTCAAAGATGTAAATAAATTGGAACTCTTGTGCATTGCTGGTAGGAAGGTAAAATGGCACACCCACTATGGAAAACAGGATGTTGATTCCTCAAAATATTAAATATAGAATTATCATATAAGCCAACAAAATTCCATTATTGACTATATATACAAAAGCAGTGAAAGCAGGAACTCGAACAAATATTTGTACACCAATGTTCATGGCATCATTATTGACAATAGCCAAAAGGTAGGAGCAACCCACGTGTCCATTGATGGATGAATAAATAAACGGAATGTAGCATATACACACAATGGAATATTATTCAGCCTTAAAAAGTTAAAAACGTTGACACATGTTAAAACGTGAATGAATCTTAAAAACATTATGCTAAGTAAAATAAGCCAGTTACAGGGGCACTTACATGACTCAGTCAAACATCCAACTCTTGACTTTCAGCTCAGGTCATGATCTCACAGTTTGGGAGTTCGAGCCCCACATCAGGCTCTGTGCTGATAGCATGGAGCCTGCTTGGGATTCTGTCTCCCTCTCTCTTTGCCCCTCCCTTGCTTGTTCCCTCTTTCAAAATAAATAAAAATAAACTAGAAAAGGGGCACCTCGGTGGCTCAGTCGGTTGAGCGTCCGACTTCGGCTCAGGTCACAATCTCGCGGTCCATGAGTTCGAGCCCCACGTCAGGCTCTGGGCTGATGGCTCAGAGCCTGGAGCCTGCTTCCGATTCTGTGTCTCCCTCTCTCTCTGCCCCTCCCCTGTTCATGCTCTGTCTCTCTCTGTCTCAAAAATAAATAAATGTTAAAAAAAAAATTAAAAAAAAATAAACTAGAAAAGAAGAAGAAGGAGAAGGAGAAGGAGAAGGAGAAGGAGAAGGAGAAGGAGAAGGAGAAGAAGAAGAAAGAAGAAGCCAGTTACAAAAGGACACTGTATGATTCTAATTACCTGAGATTCCTAGAGTAGTCAAATTCATAGAGACAGAAAGTAGAATGGTGGCTGCCAGAAGTTAGGGTGAGGCAGGAAGGAGACAGGATGTTAGTATTTAATAGGTACAGAAGTTTTAGTTGGAGAAGATTGAAAAAGTCTGGAGATGGATGCACTACAATATGAATGTACTTAATATCAATAACCATATACTTAAAAGGAGTTAAAATGGTAAAGTTTATGTCGTGCATATTTTACCATAATTTTTAAAAATGCATTTTAGATATTCTGATTTACTCATTTACCTGGCTAGAATAATACACAGGAAAAAAAGAAGTGAAATACCTAGAAAACTTTGTTAACATTATTTTAACCCTTAACCTCCATATGTTTCAGAGCCTTTCTAAACAAACATGAAACTGTCAAGCGAAATCTTATACTATCTCACAGTAATCCAATCTCTGAATAATGAATCTAAGTACAGGGGGTTACACAGGTTAAGAAGAGGATTGCCCAAGTGGAACATTTTAAGTGGCATTTTGACATTCCTGTTTCAAAGTGTCTTCTTCATAACCTGCCAAGTACTAAATTCTCCTGCCATCTGATACAAAAAGTCCAGTATTAACGTCACACTGTTAGGTTAGGAGGGAAAAAAAAAAAAAAAAGAAAGAAAAAGAAAAACTGTAAGAATTAAAGAAGGAACCTATTATAGTTCCACTAACATAGTAACACAGATTACTTTATTACTCCCATTTTCATTTTATAAATCAGTGTAATGCCCAGAAAAGATGATACAGAATGGGTATTTTCAAGAGCTAGAACACTTTCCAGAAAAAAAATAATATTCAAAAGAGACAGGCTCTCTTAAGTCATTACAGTAGGAAACATACTTAATCATTCACTAAATACCAGCAATAAAGCCCAAGTTACTAAAGTTATGAAATCATATAATCTAAAATCTTCTCTGCAAGTTGGTAGGCACATGAAAGATCAACTGGTAATATTAACAGTTAACATTATTTACTTGGTGCCAGGCACTGGCCTAAGGGTTTTGTTTTGTTTTTAGCTTTTTAATGTTTATTTATATTTGAAAGAGCAAGAGAGAGAGACAGAGAGGGAGTACGAGAAGGGCAGAGAGAGAGACGGAGACCCAGAATCTAAAGCATGTTCCAGGCTCTGAGCTGTCAGCACAGAGCTGGACGTGTGGCTTCAACTTCAAACAGCAAGATCATGACCTGAGTCCAAGTTGGCCACTTAGCCATCCAGGTGCCCATAAGGGCTTTTTTTTAATGCACTATTTCATTAGTATTCACAATAGTTCTAGGAGATAAATACTATTATTCCTACTTTACAGATAAGAAACAGGGGTTTAGATATGTGACTTAGCAAGGTCACACAGTATTAATGACAGATTGAGTATCAGAAGCCAATCCTGTCAGATTCTAAAGCCTATGTTCTTTTCCCCTAACTTCCTTATTTTATGAATAAAAAAGCTAAAACATAAATTTTCCTAAAGTCACACAGTAAGAGTCAAATCTCCTAATTCCTATCTCATATGGGTTCTACCATACAACACAACCTTTTAATATCTTATTTTTAGACAATATAATCATGGTTGCTCAATTTAAAAGTTTGATATTAATAAGTAAATCCTAGATAGTTAAAAATAAATTTTACTACAAACCCTAATAACTGAAATATGGTCAAAATAACACAGGGTCAAAGAGGATTCTTTTTAATTATGCGATTTAGAGAACAATAAATGTTACCCTGTGATAATTGTTTACCATGAGAATGATAAAACAAAATTCATAAATGATGCACAACTTAACCTTGTAATGTTCAATCAATCTTTCCCCAAAAATACTTGGTGTGAGATAGATGCCAAGTTTCTCAGATCTAAAGCTGGAAGAATTTACAGGACAAATCATGGACATAATTAAAATTAAAATTAAAATTAAAATTAAAATTAAAATTAAAATTAAGTCACCAACAGAGAAAATGTCTTAGCAAGTCCTACAAGGAAAGTGTTGGGGTTTTTTTTAAGTGACTGGAGGCAAAAAAGTCTCGAAAAGTTTGGATGCAAAATGGTAATTGAACGTGATATTTCCACCAAAACAGTTATGATATGACTCTAAATTATCAGATTAGGAAATCTAACTACATGAAGCTCCAGTGATATATCACATCTGAATTAATGGACATTTCATCAAAGAAGATACACAAATGGCTAATACGTACGTGAAAAGATGGTCAACATCATTAATCTTTAAGAAAAATGCAAATTACAACCACAATGAAATACTACTTCATAGTTACTAGATTTGCTATAATCGAAAGGATAGATAATAAAAAGTTTTACTGAGGATGTGAAGAAACCGGATCCTTTCACACATTGCTAAGGAGAGTGTATAGTGGTGCCACCCCTTTGGAAGTGAGTTTAGCATTTTTTCTTCAGTTTACAAATAATGTACTTTGACTTAGTATTAGTAATACTAATAGGTAATAATAATAGGTATCCAGTCAAGAGAAATGAAAACATATGACCACACAAAGACACAAGATATTCCTAGCATCATTATTCATAGTAGCCAAATAGTGGAAATAATCTACATGTCCATAAACTGGTGAATGAGTTAGAAAATGAGGTACATTCATATGATATAAAAATTAACTCACAATATTAATAAAATATGCTGAATGCTATTCAGCAACAAAAAAGAATAAAATATTGATACATGCTGCAACATAAATGAACTTCAAAAACATTATGCTAAGTGAAAGAAACCAGGCAAATGACTACATGTTGTACAATTCTACTTACATGAAATGTCCAAAAAAGGTAAAACTACAGAAACTGGTAAAAATCTACAGAAAGTAGATTAATGACTGAGGGCGACTACGAGTGTGAATTTAGAATAACTGCAAATAAATACAAAAATCAGTTGAACTGTACATTTAAAATGAATCACTGGTGGGGGGCACCTGGGTGGCTCATTCCATTAAGCATCTCACTGTTGATCTCACTGGCATGAGACCTCATGATCGGGCTCCACACAGGGCATGAAACCTGCTTAAAATTCTCCCTCCCTCTGCTCCTCCCCCACTCATGCTCTCTCTCAATAAGAAAAAAAGATGGTGGTTCAAATCAGTTCAACATTGTTGACTACGAAATATCCAAGTAGAAATTATCAGTAAAGGCAGCTAAAAATACAAAAGAAACCCAAGAGAAATTCTGCTATCTTTCTCATCAAAGCAATGGACAAGTCATGAGAATAAATAAGATTTGGGGGAGGCAAATGTCTTGAAAAACACCCACATTAAGTAATCAAGTACATTTTGCTGACTTTCAAGTGTACAACACGAAACTGGGGCCTTTCCAACTTTTGTTGTTGTTGTCATATAAATAATAAATAAATGAGGCATGGAGGGTAAAAATGTAGTGAGAAGAGCCACAGTGAATTATATAACCTAAGGTAACATCCACTACACTCAGGGGGGAAAACCCATGCAAATCTACATTCAATAGCATAAGTAATGTTTTTACTCCCCTAGAATAACAAAATGGAGCCCCTGTTTCTCTTCTAAGATATACCTGAGAGCCCTATATCATATTTCAATCATTTGCCAAAAATATAAGCACACATGGAACGATTTTCAAAAATTCAGCTTATTCCCATTCAGAAAAATATACAAACATTTGAAAAGCGATGCTGACCAAGGTAATTATACATGGCTGTAACTTAAGTATTAATTTGAAGTATATTCTTTAACTTTTCTTACTTAGCAAATTTCAAGTCTATTATGAAAATAGTTTACACTTTACTAAAACTTAACTGTTAGATCATCTATACACTACAAATATTATCATTATGCTTTCTCCTAAAATAAAGGAAAAGTATAGACTACCTTTTGTGCTAACTCCAAAATCAGGATTTCATTCCAAATAAAAAGTTACTATGCTCTAGATTTCTGGAATCCATTCAAAAAGAAAAGAAATTAACTCTGAAAATAATTTTTACTTTAAGGAACTTCTGGTCATTATGTTAAAAGAGACACACACACACACTTTTACAATGCAGCAACCATTTAGAATAACATCACTAAAGAAAATATATTATTTTCTAAGAAAAATAACAGCAACAGACATAGTTCATTAGTAATCATTAGTATATAGGTTCCTGAAATAAGCAATAATAAAAATACTAAAAAACATAGGAGTGCGCTTGTCATGATGCGTGGAATTGTTAACTCACTATATCATACACCTGAAACTAATATAACACTGGATGTTAACTGGAATTAAAATAGAAACTTTAAAAAATACTAAAAATGAGAATACCCTTTCATATAAACCAATATACAATTCTCTGCTAAGTACCATATAAGAGGTATTCATTAAGTATTAGCAATTTAGTATGATAGGTTAAATGATTCTGAAAAGCCTTTAACACAATTTTAAGAACTCTCTTAATTTTTGTCTTGCTTAAATGACTGACTTGCCAGGCTAGCCTCATCTTCACCATATTTGCTAATAAACCCAGTAAGCTTGATAAACTCTGAATAATTAGCTGTTTAACATCTGTCTCCCCCATTAGACCATAAGGGCCTATGTTCACTGCCATGTCTACAGCACACAGCATGGCAACAAAGAGCTACTCAATATTTTGTTGAATGAATGAATAAAAGGGCATGTGAACAGTCATATGGTATAGTAGTATGAACACTAGGAAAACTAAGAGAAGTCAGGTGTCCATAGTCTATAAATTTAAGAATGCTCTCACTAAGCATAAACAATTGAAATTTTGTTAATCACATATACTATGAAGTTACATAAGCAATACATCTCTACATTTCCACACCTTAATATTGTTTTCTTTCACATACTCATTCTAGAGGTTGTGGATGCTTTTTATCCCTAGGCTGGAAATGTACCTTCTAGCCACTTAAGAACTCATTTTAACAAAATTTCAGAGGTTATTGTCGTATCCTGTTGCAATCATCATTCATTCACATAACAAATACTGAATACTAATTATATGTCCAAAATTAAAAAGTACAGCAGTAAACAAAACAGATATAAGTCCTGCACTCAGGTAGCTTACATTCTAGTAACTTTTCAATGAGATTCTGCCTTCTACTTTTAAGTCTCTGAATCATTAAATGCCAAAAAAAACAAAAACAAAAACAAAAACAAAAACAAACCACAAAGAAAAAAAGAATACAATGACAGTGATGTTTGTTTTCATAAACTGAGTCCTTTCACATATTAAATTTATCAAATCCTATAGAATGTGTCACACTGCTCAAGAGAATTAAAAACCAGAATATTTCAGTATTCTCAGAGCATTAAACCACTACAATTCTGGTTATAATTTCTAGAGAAAATATCTGTAGGAGACTTCCCAGAAAATCATTTTTTTTTTCTGAAATACTGTTTCTATGTTGGTAAATGTCCTAATAACTTAAATATATATGTGCACATATGTGCATATGTTTTCCATTTGTGTATATATACATATGCATTTGTATATGGATGTAGATCTATTTTTTAATTATGTGGTGGGTGGGTGTGTACTCACAGAATTTTATAATGGCATAGAGAATACTTAAAGAATATGCCTGGCACTGCTTTCAAGCTGCTCCTTCTAATAATATTTTTTTGGTAATTCAGTTGCTTTTCATTTTTTTGAGTAGCAAGCAGAGCAATTTTTATACTATGCTGTTCTGATCACTCTAGGGTGATATTAGCTTGTCATCACCACAACAGCTGCACAGTAATAACTTCCTGGTAGCACATAATTTCATGGTAAGTACAATTCATTTTCCCCCATAGATATGTCTTTCTCTAATTTCTTTCAAAATTTACAATAAACAGTATTAAGGCCAGTAAGGAACAAGACCCTGCATGGTAAGAAATAATTATATATTCATATATAAATATATATGGGGGGGACTGCCTCCAAACTAAAATGAACTGAGGTGATGCAACTTCTTTCAGTTTCATTGTCATAATCTAAAATGGGATGGGGTGGGGTGAGGGGGTGAACTGGGGGTGGACTAGATGTTCTTCCAGGTCTAACCTGCTATGATTTCATAACCACTAAGTGGAAATAAACCACTACCTCATAATGTATCATAAAAATAAAAAGAATTTTCCCCAAATTTAATGTAAAATAATTTGATTCTAAATATACCAGAGAAACAGCCAGTGGAAAAAAACAAGCATGAATCCCAATTCTCAAGTCTCTACTAGAATCAGGAGACTACAATCCCTTTCTGAATGCATGCTTTGTAATGAGCAGAACATAACTTTTTCTAAAAATTATTATGGTTTGCTCTTTTAAGCATTCTAATGCTGGATTATTCCCACAAATCAGCCTGTCTGAGCATTCCTTGTCTTTTAAAGTATGGTGCCTAGTAGTTAAATTAGCATTTTTTTTCCCAAAATTTTCCTTCTCAAAAAAAGCAGGCTTTTCCAGAGTATGGAAGAAGTTTCATCCTGAATACACTAGGAATAACACCATTGTTTTTTAGTTCTTTAGTGATGATCAGTTCCTTTCAAATATGTAAGACATGCTTTAAAACATTAAAGAAGAATTTCTATATCTAGCTAGGCTTAAGCTTCTTGTTCATCACTGGAAAGCAAATGGTCCTAAAAAAGTTACATCCTTACTTGGCGAAGCCAAGTCTCCAAAACAATTTCTGTCACACTGGCTCCGGAAACTTCATCACAATCTGTTCACTACAGTGGAATTACTTTAAGGCTTTGTTAACTAAAGTCATTTGCAATCCCCTCACTACAACATACAGTACTTAGTGTTCAAATTACCACACAGAAAAACATCCTTTAATAATATGTAAATTCTACAGGCGCCTGGGTGGCTCAGTCAGTTAAGCATACAACTCTTGATTTCGGCTCAGGTCATGATCTCATGGTTCCTGAGTTCAAGTCCCACATCTGGCTTTGCACTGACAACACAGAGCCTGCTTGGGATTCATTCTCTCTCTCTCTCTCTCTCTTTCTCTCTCTCTCTCCCTCTCCCTCTCTCCCTCTCTCTCTGCCCCTCCCCTACACTCTCTCTCAAAATAAATAAATGAACATTAACAAATAATAATAATAATAATATACCAATTCTATTTTTGAATTGTTACTGTTACACAAATACATTTGTGTATTTGTTATTGTACCTTTGTGTCTTATTGTTCACAACTATAAACTATTCATTGAGAAAGAAGTTTAAAAATAAAATGTAACATATTAGAAATTTAAAATGGGAGAAAATTAGGCAATAATATCTATAAAAAAGATTGATGCCATTAAAGCATCTCAAATATAATTACAACCAAGCTCTGCGTATTTTTTAAAAAGCATTTCTATAAACCCCTTTGTATTGGTATAGAACTACTATGGCTTATATAGAAACTAAGTTCAGCAATATACTCGTGGATATATGTCATTAGTTTTCAGAAAGTCAAGGATCTCAAGCTATATAGATGAACATGAAATACAAAAGGAATATAGTATTTTCTCCCTATGCTTTAATCTGTTTTGACTATAACTACATTCATACAAATTTATCTCCTGAAAAATGCAAAGATAAAGGCAGGAAAGGAACTAAGCTAGTCATCTCTGCCTCAGATAGTTCTATACCTAAAACATCCAAGAGGTCCAAATGTGTCATCTAGAAGGGTACTAAGTGGTGTAACTAAGTTCAACGAAGCTGTTAACAGTGAAGTCACATCTTGCACAGGGATTAGGTTCTAACAGCAGAATCAAGGCAAAAGCTGGTCAAAATAACCTCTCAAAAAATCCTTTAAGTAGTCCATAAAGTAAACTATCCATTACTGTATTCATATTGTAATCGCTGTATATAATCCTCCAGCACTGGAATAGATTACTATGTATTCTATGGAAAACCAGAAAAAGCAGTTGGCTTGCTTTTGGCAACCATGTTGTTTTAATTTTTTTTTTCTTTTTTACTGAAGAAAGAAGAATTATTTGCTATTTTTCTCCCAGTTTTGTGTTGTTTTCAACTTCAGTTGAATTCAAATAAGTTAAATGTACATATGATATGATATGATACGACTTGGCTGAACATGACAAGTATTTAAATGTTCATTCAATTGAATTCATGGAGAAAAAATGACATTTGAGATGGGCTATGAAGGCCAAATGGGGCTGAAATGGAAGGGAAGAAAGAGCATTTCTAGTGAAGGGAATTTCAATACCAAGAGCAGCTTCAGGACAGTAGCAAAAGTAGGAGCCAGAATATAAATGATAGAGGAAAGAATGAGGATTGAAGAAGTTGAAACATTGAGGAAACATGATTATTATTTTCATCAAATCATAAGATAAAATGAAAATAGATATGGTGGTAGCTTAAAAAACAAAGTAGGGTCTAAGGAAGAGACTTTATTTTGTTTTATTTTTGTGGTTCCAGGTTTTTTTTTTTCCTTAGCCACTGATAAATGAGGCAGTGTTGAAAAGTATTATTTTTACATTCTTTCTCTGATGCTTGTCTTGCTACTGAACTACCATTCATTGCCAAGAGGACAGAGTGTCCAGCAAATCATATCTGTTTCTATAAAAAGATCAGAAAAGAAAAACATCAAGGAGACTATTTGGTGAGACAAAACCTGCCTCCTTAAAAGAGTCTGCATTAATTTTAAGAAAAACAGAATTTGCCAGAAATTTTTAAAACTTTTCAGGCATATAGCATTTTAGTTCATTTACTTTTAGTAATTACAAAAATAGTTTCCAGAAAGAAATCTTATCTTGGCACTTTAGGTGAACTTTTAAGTAACCAATAATAATGACAACTTACACGTAAGTCTACATTTTCTGAATGTAATAAAAGAAGAAAGTTGCTTAGAGTTCTCTACAAATATTAGTATTATTATATTAGTAAAACAAAAAGTATCGCATAGTACCATTATTAGTCTTCTGAAGCAGAAATATTTTTTAGTGAAAAGGTAGCAGAAAGCTTCTTTATACCAAAATAGAGACTGAATAATTCAAAAGATCATATTTTATCTAGAACTAAACCTTCTGTGCCTAGTAGAGTGCTTGGTACATATTAGGAATGCTTGCTTCATGAATGAACAAATGTTTTGTAGTGACCCAGGCCATCCCACTCACTCCAATCCCCTACTCCAAGTCATGCTCCCCAAAAACCACATTACACATCTGGTGCTATGTGAGGGCATTTAACTACAGAATGAATAGTTACTGTGCCATTCCCATTGTGGAAAATAAGTAAAAGACTTAGCCAAGCTGGAACTGACTTTATGCTTCCTTCTGTTCTAAAAGGAAATAACAAATGCTGTGAATACCCTAACCACCCCAATCTACCTTCCTCAAATACACACCACTACTACCATCACCAGCACCACCGCTACCTTCACAAAAACCACCATGCAATTAGATCTACATTCTTTAAAAAATATATATATAAAATATAAATATAAATATAAATATAAATATAAATATAAATATAAATATAAATATAAATATAAATATAAATATAAATATATATATATATATATATATATATATATATTTTTTAAGCAATCGCCACAACCAACGTGGGGCTTGAACCAACCAGCAGTCACATGCTCCACCAGGTGATCCAGCCAGGCACCTGTAGCTCTACCTTCTAAATGCAGAATAGAATAGAATAGAATGTTTAGGATTCTGTGAATCCCTTTTCACTTGCAGTTTTGCCTTTTTACTAAAGTCACACAGATACGGAATGTGATTATTAGCAGCGGGGTTCCATGCAAAGGACACAGAAATAGTTACTAAACATCTACCATATGCCATGCACTGGGTTGGGCACTCCATATACATTTGAAATAAGTTTTATTATGCCTATTTACAGGAAAAGAAACTGATGTTTCCGGAGGCCAAGTAAGCTACCCAGATTTTAAACTCTATACTGCCAGAATCCACCAAGCACTCTTCTACTGCAGGACTACAATATGAAAATTCAGTTATTTATCCAAACATTTAGTGGATGTTAGGCACTGTGAAGACATGATAGAAAGGATACACCACCAGAACTGATTCTACTTTCAAGCAGTTAACAATATGTCTTTATATTTATGAAACATAAATTAGGAAGTGCTCATTTTTTAAAAAATATTGGCATATAGGTGCTTTTTAAAATTTTTTTTAATGTTTATTTATTTTTGAGAGAAAGAGAGGCAGACTGCAAGCAGGGGAGGGGCAGAGAGGGAGACAAAGAATCCAAAGCAGGGTCCAGGCTCTGAGCTGTCAGCACAGAGCCCGACTCAGGGCTTGAACCCACAAACCATGAGATCATGACCTGAGCTGAAATCAGACCCTTAACCGACTGAGCCACCCAGATGCCCCAGTATATAGGTGCTTTTTAAATGAAAGTTACCGTAGTTCATTAAAACATATAACTTTACTTTTGGAAAATATTCATGTTCACTTTTTCCATAATACATTTAGAATGACATAACTTTCACCTGTGCTGAAATATGTGCTTCATATTTTTTTAGCTTTTTCTTCATCCTTTTTCAATACTCTCTCAGCATTTCATACTTCTTTTCATAATAAGCAAAAATACTACCTTTCTCAAACAACAATACAAATTGGTGCCTTGTCTATAAATCCATGTAAATTAAATATATTTTGAAATGTGAACCAGAAAGACTATTTCAACTAGAAAGAATACTTCCTAACAATGTAGAAATAAACTACCTTCCTAGAAAGCTGACTATAATAATCCATCCTTTAAATCACATTTTTACTATATTTTAACACATAATTTTTCATAATTGGCAGATATGTTTTATGTTTATGATATGAATTACAAAAGCAATGCACAGAAATCACAATATTTGTAAATTTTTCACCTGGGAACATTATGTGTTCACTAAGCATAAATGATGGTTCCACAAATATAATAGTACACAGACTATCACATCATTTTAGTTTTTAAATTTAAAAAATTAACTTTATTTTATAACCTTCATACATAAATACATACATAAATAAATAAAAATAGAAAGGTACATTTAGTAAAAGTGCCCCAGAGGACAAAGAAAGTGATTAGTATGGGAGACTTTAATGAACACAGCTTTGAAGCCCTTCTGGAAATTACAGGCTTGATGAAAGCACGAACATTCTACCAGTTGCTGAGACAGGTGCTACTGCCAATCAGCTGCATTTGCTGAAGCATATTCCAACAGATTACTAATTAATCTCAATACTGAAAACAATGGCTGCCTGCCATTTTCATCACATTTAAATAAAAAAAGAGAAAGAAAAAGGAGAAGAAAAAAAAGAAACAGCCACTCTATGACCAAATACAACTCTGGGTAAAACACAATTCTAGGTAAGCTCTGCATCTATGTAATTACTTAGTTTTATCATTTTCTGGTGTTCATTATACTAAACTTAAAACTTGCACCGGCTGGAGTCATGGGTCCTATAGTCTCTCTGCCTGCTATTTCTGCTATTTCTAAGTTATTTCTACTTACCACAAATATATGAAAGTATTTGTGAGATATCTGGAGGGAATGAGTCATATAAGACAGCATTTTCTTTGTTGTTGTTGTTGTTGTTGTTGTTAATTTTAAATCTCTCAATAATAAGCTGAGGAGAAATACAACCCTTGGAAGCATTCTCCTTTAGATCACATCTGTATTTTCATTAGAATTTACCCACACTCCTCTGCGCCCACCCCCAATACATACACACACATACACACACACACACACACACACACACACACACACACACACACACACACACACACACTTCATTCTACTATGGTCATATCCTACCTTTATTATATGAACTCTGTTCAGAGCACTGCTCAGACATTAACAAACATTAAAATACTCAATGTTTCCAAGTCTGGACAATTACTATTAAAGTGTTCATGAAGTTCTTCTAAAATATGCTGGCCCAGGGTGCCAAAGAAATTGTTTGAAATCCATTTGAAAACGTATAAAGTGAAAAATGTACGTAAGGATTCTTATGATTTTCTCCCCTTTTAATGTTTTAAATTAACACTGATTCTTGAATCTTAACACTATCTGTTCTACTATGTTTTTAAAGTTGCTTTCATTCAACTGTACATGCCTGTGACCTCTACAGTGACCTCTACAAAAGCAGTTGTGCACTTTACTGTGGTGCAAATCCTCACAGACAAGTTGAACCTGTTCTTTTTGGCACTGAGCCCTTATGCTGAACACACAGCTGAGATTTATTATAAAAGGGGAACTCAGGGGCATTATTGCACAACATTTATCCTTCACATATAGCCAAGTATAATCTTTTACAGCCTTTGAGAGTTCTTAAATAAACAGATCTTCTCTTAATTGCAGAGTTTCTTATTTGTCATCAATCATACGGCATATTGAGATTCATTTTACGTTAGGAAAAAGCCAACAACACACAAAGCATATGTACTAAGAGATATTAAATTTAGTCTCTTAATATTATTCAAAAATAATACTTCTGGGGCGCCTGGGTGGCTCAGTCGGTCAAGCGTCCGACTTCAGCTCAGGTCATGATCTCGCAGCCCGTGAGTTCAAGCCCCCGCATCGGGCTCTGTGCTGACAGCTCAGAGCCTGGAGCCTGTTTCGGATTCTGTTTCTCCCTCTCTCTCTGACCCTCCCCCGTTCGTGCTCTGTCTCTCTCTGTCTCAAAAATAAATAAATGTTAAAAAAAAAAATACTTCTAATACTCAGACCTAAAGATAATTACCTGCCTTGCTGTTTTAGCAAAGTCAGTGCAATTAAGTAATAAATATGTCTTCAATGATCTATACTTTAAGAAAACAGGTTAAAAAGTGTAGTACTCTCATAGATCTTCTAAAAACATTTGAGAGAAAACATTAACCTTTACTTTTACACTGTTTTGCGTTTTCTTTATTTCAAAGTTCAATTTTAATTAGCTTTCCATAGTGCTTTAAAAACACTTCCCATTCTAAACAATTCTGAACTGAGCTCAGATACACAGGACTCTGCCAGGCTACTTCCTCAATTCAACAGTAGATGTGATACCCTGGGGGAAGGAGGAGTTTCATGAGTTCTAAGAAGTATCTCTTATAACAGGAATTACCACACCATTTACATTAATTCTTCAGGACTTGCTAATTGATCTATCATCAAGACTGCCCTTGTTGAAAACAAAGAAATTAATATAACCTCAAAAAGTATTCTATCCTGGAAGTCAGGTTCAAACTAGCTTATCAGCTAATTGCTTAACATAAAGGAAACTAAAATATGTTGATTCAGGTGAATATTTCCTTGCTCTGAATTTTCATTTTTTCATTACTAGTAAGCATAAAAACAATTTTTAAAAAAAGTCTGTTACACCTATAGAGGAGGCGGGAGTACCATTTAATGGGCATAAAGTTTCAGTTTTACAGAAGGAAGAGTTATGGAGACTGATGGTGGTGATTGTTGTACCACAATATTAATGTATTTAATACCACTGAACTGTACACTTAAAAATGGTTTAAAAGGTAAATATTATGTGTATTTTACTGGAATAAAAAAATTAATTAAAAAATAAAATTAATTAAAATTTTTTTTTTAATTTACATTTATTTATTTTTGAGAGACAGAATGAGACAGAGCATGAGTGGAGGAGGGGCAGAGAGAGTAGACACAAAATCTGAAGCAGGTTCCAGGCTCCGAGCAAGCATTCAGCACAGGGCCCAATGCGGGGCTCAAACCCACGGACCATGAGATCATCACTTGAGCAGAAGTCAGACCCTCGATGGACTGAGCCACCTAGGCGCCCCTAAAATTAAATTTTTTTAATTGACTACTGAACTGATTTTTTAATGGTGAAAAAGATCTGATACATTTGTAGGAATAAGGGGTTTGACAGTGAGAGAAACAGACATGTTCAGAGATGTAACCAAATTTATTTTGTAAAGGCAACATAACTGAAGAGTTAAATAAGAATTTCTTTCACTAAAGTTTAACATTTTAAGCAACATATTCGTGTTGTTGCAGTTCTAAGAAAAGATGTTTCAAACAGTTTATATCCCTAATACTTTCTCTCCTTGTCTAGGGCAGACAAGTAGCAGTTTATGAGTTGGGACATTTTTTTATTCATCACTGAAACAAAACATTTTTTCTCAAAATATATAATCTTTCAGAAAAAGATGAATTATATTAAATTTTAAGTGTTACTGCAAGCATTACATCTTTAAATAGATATATTAGCATGCAAGAAAATTACTAACCAGTTTAATTCATTGTATTAATCTACACCACATGAGGCAACATAAAAATCAATATAAATAACTATAAAAGATGAATCAAATATGTAAAAAATGTCTCAAGACCTGATTTTACACAATGTTCTAATACTATGTCAACACTGGTGGTATTTCTTAAATGCCTAAGCTCTCTAACTCATTTTGAAATGCATGTGGGGCTTCACAGTTTCCATAATATCCAAAACTCCTCATTTTTTAAAATGTTTATTTATTTATTTTGAGAGAGAAAAAAGAGAAAGAGCAGAGGGTGGGGAGGGGCAGAATGAGAGGAGAGAGAGAATCCCAACCAGGCTTCACACTGTCATTGTGAAACTGACAGGGGGCTTGATCCCACAAACTGTGAGATCATGACCTGAGCTGAAATCAAGAGTTGGGATGCTCAACTGACTGAACCACCCAGGTGCCCCTCCAAAACTACTCCTGATTAAGTCAAAATTGTAATTAAAAGTAACATCCAAAGAACCCATAGTGGCAATATCAAGCAGGTTAACCCAGTTTAATGTCCAAATAACTTAAAGCAGCTGTAAGAACAATCCCAGTCTCCATTTATTGTGGTTCTTTATGCTATAACAGCTTTCCCATCTATATCTCATTTTTCTAGAAAAGAATGCAAGCACACATGCTATCTGCCTATTAACACCCTATTGTTTTAAATTCCCCGTATCATGTGCCCCCTTATAAAAACCAATGTTAAATACATGGGCTTTGGAGTCTAAAGAGTCCAATCCCAGCTCTACCTTAAGCAAGTTTCATCTGTAAAATTATTTTAAAGGATCAAATAAAATGTATTTAAAGGACAGAGAGTCAAGGGTCTACAAAATGCTACCAATTATTATTTCTACTACTACTGTATCATCATCTTCATGAAGATGAGGACTATTTGGCACCATCTCTTAGTCACTATTACCACATAAAATCACCACAGGCAATCATCAACACGTGAATGGTAATCCAACAAAAGTTGGCCTAGAAGTTAGAATTCAAAACATCTTCCTACAAAAACAAAGTTGTGAATGATGGTTAAAAAAAAACAACAAAACCTAAACTAATAATACATAAAACACATTAATTATCACATCTAATTATAAATTCAGTCTTGAGCCTTGGGAGAAATTTAAGAGAGAAAACAAAGAAAAGTTTATCTCATCTTTTCTGGGCGCAATCCTGGCCTTAGGCACAAATTCTAAATCACTGAAATTTAACTTCTCCCATTCTGCCTTTTGCACTCTTACCCCGAACCCAGTGCTTCTCCCAGGTATTATATGTGCCCGCAACACTGTAATACTAAGCTCCTAATTGGAAACACTCCACTTGAACTTACTCCTAATGTGCTCCCCTGATCTGAAGTCACCAACCTGCATCTCACTGCAATCAAAACTTCCTGATATCACTAAGGTGTTAGGAGGAAAGAAATTGCATTGCATGATTTTGCTTAGTGGACATCTGGTTTTTATTAGATTATTATTGCTTTTAAAAAGAACACTTGTAAAACTTTTTTTTCTGGAACAAAATACAAAACAGCAGTTGCCGGTTAAAGTCATGGGCTAAGAAATATTCACTCATCATTTTATATTTTGCTTACTGTTTTTGTATTTTTAATAAGTGTCAACAAATTACCTGGGCCAAATTTTTTCATCTTCATATTTTCCTACATAAAAAAACAGATTCTGAACAAGCATTAACTTTTTCCCCAAGACTCCACTGGAGTACCATGATAAGGACTGGGAAGGGAAGATAGAAAGCCTGGGCAAAACATAAGTGTCTATAAATGAAATTCAGAGAATCTCAGAAGTAGACAGGATGTTAAAGATCACATCCAGTCTTAGCAGTCACTGGATTTTTTAATCCCTGCTTCAATATCCCTGTCAATGGCTAAACACCTCACATGTACAAAGATAGGACAAAGCAATAAAATAGTCTATAAATATGCCTCTGGACCCAAACAAATGCATAAAAGTACACACCTAAATAAATGGAGAGATGAAATATAAAGGACAAAGATAAAATTCTACACATATATTAATATTAATATTTTTTATAAAAGTTAAATTAGAACTTTTCTTCTCTTCAGTTTCTTTGTGTCAGACTTTCAAGAATACATGATTCTTACTGAAGAAAGATTATGTTCTGAGAAAAATGAATTGACATCTATCACTATATTAATAGTAATCTATCCACCCCACCCCCACCCCCCACCCCCCGCCGCAACTCATGCTCTCTCAAAATAAATAAATAAACTTTAAAAAAAAAATCTTTAAGGGACGCCTGGGTGACTCAGTTGGTTAAGCATCCAACTTCAGATCAGGTCATGATCTCATAATTCATGAGTTCAAACCCCGCATCAGGCTCTGTGCCAACAGCTCAGAGCCTGGAGCCTGCTTCGGATTCTGTGTCTCCCTCTCTGTGCCCCTCCCCTGCTCATGCTCTGTCTCAAAAATAAATAAAAACATTAAAAAAAAAGAAAACACAAATTCATAAATACTTAGGAAGCTTCTTAATCTACAGTTATTTTAGTAAAGAAAACACCAGATTGTTTCTTCACTATGAGTTGATCTAAGGCTTTGACCTGACGACTTACTCTGCCTTTTTTCTTTTTTTTTTTTTTTTTTTTAAGAGAAAGAGAGTGGCAGCAAGGGAGAGGGGCAGAGGGAGAGAGAGAGAATCCCAAGCAGGTTCCACACTCAGCACAGAGCCCAATGCAGGGCTCAATCCCATGACTCTGGGATCATGACTTGAGCCAAAGCCAAAAGCTGGATGCACAACCAACTGAGCCACCCAAGCACCCAAACAATCTGAATTCTTGATTTCTGCTTCCAATAATTCCAACTGATGGCCAGACCAAAGTTTGTTTTTTTAATATATTCGCCAGTCAATATCTGCTCAATAGAAATTCATATAAAATGTGAATCAATAAAGAATACAGTTACTTTTAGGGTTCCTTATCTGCAAAATGAAATTATCTTTGAGTCATCCTTCAGTGACTTAGAGTCATTAATACTTTTTGATGAAGTATACCATTACTTCCTATAGCCTATTTATAATTTAGAATAGATGATTCTCCCTTTGTCTTTAGACTGCTTAAAATTTTGGGCAATTCTATATCTAGTCCTAAGATTTACCTTATATTTGGAATTAGTCACTGAATCATTCTCCTCCTTTACTTTCTTATTGTCAGCTTCCTCACTTCAAAAAAAAAAAATCATCTACTATGTAATCTATGGAAGAACTACTAAATTAGATCTGGAAAAGAGTTTGTTTTTATAATTGATAATATCTAAGAAACTCATTCAAAAAATCTTCTGTGAGGGGCGCCTGGGTGGCTCAGTCAGTTGAGCATCCGACTTCGGCTCAGTCAGTTGAGCATCCGACTTCAGCTCAGGTCATGGTCTCACAGTTCGTGAGTTCGAGCCCCATGCCGGGCTTGTGCTGACAGCTCACAGCTTAGACCTTCTTCAGATTCTGCATCTCCCTCTCTATCTGCCCCACCCCCACTAGGACTCTCTCTCTCTCAAAAATAAATAAAACATTTTTAAAAATTATTTTAATAAATAAAAAAAATCTTCTGAGCTTATTTTCATTTCATTGTTAAAAATGCCACACTGCAAGGTATATTCCAATGAATAAGGTTTATTATTATTCCAAATGAATAAGGTTATTTACCTATGTCCTAGAAGCATTAACTCACAGAGCCAGAATTTGAACCCACTCAGTCTGACATTAAAACCCTTATCTATCCCTAATCACACTGCTATCCTGCCTATCTTTTGTAAAAAGGCAATAAAAAAATGGCACTTTCTGTAACACTGAACAGAATGACAGGAAGCTACAATTACTCCCTATTACTTTCTCAACTCAAATGCTCTTACTGGAAAAGTGCAACTTGCTACTACATACAACACAGGGGAAAGTCTGATAGCCTTTGATAAAACATAATGGAATTTTGCTAGAACTGGTAACAGCAGTGAAAAAGTATGCAACATTCTTTCACCATTTCAAGGTAACAGGCTTTGCATCACAAATAGGCAATTACATTTATGGCTCTAACTTCTAAAACTAAAATCAATAATACACAAATAAAAAGACTATTTTACAGAGCCATAGCATTATCAATAATCCTCACTCAAGAACCTAAGCATACACAAGGGCAATTTGGAATGCCTACCACTAACAATATGGTTGGTTCAGGTCTAACATTACATTTTATAACAAATTCTTTTTCTTCTTTCATTTCTGTCTTTATCCATTTCTCTCCTACTTTTCATGTTTAAGTGAAGAGACACTGGAAATGAAAAAAGAAATGAAACTAAGAATCTGAAAGCTTGTATTCTCACTCTGACTCCTGGTTTCCTGCTGGGCTTACAGAAAATAGCTGTTAAAAAAGGGGGAGTTAGGACTAGTAATATTCATTCATACTGCATATTTATATACAAGTATATTAAATGATATAAAATACTATTCAATTACAGTATCTTTTAATATGACTACAAATATAGAAATCTAGCACCACAGGCATTTCAAAATTCACTCTACTGACTTAAGATGCATCCTAAAGTCCATTCCTATTTAATAACATTCATTTTTAGAGCAGAATATAACTCATCAAGGTTACAAATAGTCAAAAAGTTTTGAATGAATGTCTACCATTTATTTGCATTAGCACCATTCAATTTAAATTTGTTTATGATCCTCCAAATATATTGTCATAATCTGATGTGAAAAAAGTCACCATTACTTATCTTTTGAAAAAGTAAGCCTAGGGGTGCCTGGGTGGCTTGCTCAGTTAAGCATCAAACTCGATTTTGGCTCAGGTCATGATCTCACAGTTCATGAGATAGAATTCCACATCAGGCTCCATGCTGACAGTGGGGAGCCTGCTTGGGATTCTCTCCCTCTCTCTGCTCCTTCCCTGCTTGGGCTCGCTCTCTCACTCTCTCTCTCTCCAAATAAATAAATAAACATTAAAAAAAAAGTAAGTCCCAGATACAAAAAGTTCCAGCAAAATAATCATAATTGTGTTTATATTATATGAATGACTTGCTGTTTCTCAAAAATAGCATATAGGAAGTCAGTAATTCTCAAATGTGCAAAGTATTTCCATGTGCTTAACAAGAAAACTATCCAAAACAAACAATGCTTAAGAAATTTTATTATTTTTATTACCCTGCCGTCTTTTTTTAGTTTTAGTCTTTTTCTTTTCCTTGTCCCGCTTTCCTTCTTTCTGATGCCTGCTTATTGCTGACCGTAATACTTCTAAGAGTATAACACAGCAAAATTAAGATACTCATTGGGTATCTAGTCCTAGATGTTACTTGTTACAATGACAGAGCCCAGAGCTAAACATTTATGAACATAAATTCCTAAAGAGACTAATACATGCCTCAATACAAATATCAAATAAACTATTGGTGTCTTTTACATAGCCTTAAAGTTTATCATTCAATATTCATCAAGAGGAAAATACAAAATTAGATATTCCTTAAGAAAAGCCAATACTTTGTATTACTATAAGCCTTATTTTTAAACATGGGATTTCTATCTGACAAATATATGGAAAATAAGAATGTATAGGTCTATGGGTATAAAATCTCATGAGGCAGGAGGAAAATCTGAAAACAACAGTACATAATGCCACAACATGAAATAAGAAAAAAAAAATGAAAACACTACTACCAATTCCTTGAATTACAAAGTTGTGAAAACTTGAGGAAAAGGCAAACATATAAAAAATAAGTTTAGGATATAAGTATTTTTAAAACACAATGAAAATCTATGGAATTCTCCTTTCTAAATTTACTCCTAAAGCCAAAAAACCAGGTGATAACGTTAGGAAAGTTGAAGCTCTAATGAGCCCTACAAATGTAGAAAGACAAAATCTTGAAAGCAGCAAAAAAAAAAAAAAAAAAAAAAAAAAAGGGCTCCTTACATACAAGGAAACCCCAAAAAGATTACCAACTGACTTCTCATTAGAAATCACAGAAATCAGGGGTACCTCGGTGGCTCTGTCAGTTAAGCGTCCAACTTCACTTCAGCTCAGGTCATGATCTTGTGGTTCCTGAGTTTGAGCCCTGCATCAGGCTCTGCGGTGACAGCTTTAAGACCCGACCTGGAGCCTGACTGAGATTCAATCTCCCTTTCTCTCTGCCCCTCCCGTGCTCACTCGCTCACTCGTTCTCTCTCTCAAAAATAAACAAACATTAAAAAAAATTTGTTTTAAAAAGAAAGAAAGAAGTCATGGAAATCAGAATACAGTGGAATGATGTATTCAAAGTGCTGAGAGAAAAATAGTGTCAACTAAGACTTGTTTTTTTCCCCAATAAACTAACCAACAAAACAGGGACAAAATAAAAGGTATTTCCAAATAAACAAAAACTGTTGCTAGTAAACATGCTGTTAGAAAAAAAGAAGAAAAATAAGAAGAAAAACAAAACAAAAACCTAAAGAAGTCCTTTAAGAAACCCATGTGAAAACACTTGCACACACTGGAGTGATGTGGCTACCAGCAAAGAAATCCCAAAATTCCTAGGAACCACCAAAAGCTAGGAAGAAGCAAGGAAAGATTCTTTCCTAGAGCCTTCAGAAAGATCATAGTCTTGCCAACACCTTGATTTCAGACTTCTAAGCCTCCAGAACTGTCAGACTTGATTTCTGTTGTTTTAAGCCACTCAAGTTTATGGTATTTGGTTAGGGCAGTCCTAGAAAACTAATAAACCTCCCCAAACTCAAAAAAAAAAAAAAAAGTCCTTCAAGCCACAAAGCAATGATAGCAGGCAATAATTTAAATTCTCACAAAGAAATAAGGAACAATTTTAGGTAATTACATCAGTACATATAAAAGACTCAATGAAAATATTTCTTCCTCTTTTCATCTCTTAAATGATTTTTAAAATAACTGCAAAAAAATGGTAAGATTATATGGTTGGGTTTGTAATGTAAAACATAACATATACCACAATAACAGTGTACAAGATGAAAGAGACCTAATCTATCAAAGATTCAATATTACTGGTACTAAATTAGTATAATATGAAGTTGTTTATAATAAATTAAGATACATATTGTAACAACTAAAATGTAACAAAAAATATGCATAGCAAAAAATATGCATAGTAAAAAAAGAATTACAATGTGTACCAAAAAAAAAATGTCTATTTAACACAAAAGGAAGCAATAAACAAGAAGAGGGGACCAAAAAGGACTATGATATATACAGAAATCAAATATCAAAATGGCTGGTGTAAATCAAACCATACTGGTAATTACATTAAGAAAAGATTGTCAAGTTGGAGAAATAAGATCCAACTATATGCTGCCTATAAGAAACACACCTTAGAATCAAAGGCATAAAATAGATTGAAAGAAAAAATGTGAAACAAGATAAACTATAGAATCAATAACCATGAGAGAGCCAGAGAAGCTACCCTAATGACAAAACAGTCTTAAAAGACAAAAAGAAACAAAGAAAAAGGTTTTCAAATGTATAAAAATAAAAATACGACATATTAGTGCAATTAAAGCAGTACACAGGTTTATATATTTAAATGCCCATATTAGAAAAGAAGAAAACTCTCAAATAATCCAAGTGCCCACCTTAAGAAACTAGCAAAAAAGAGCAAAGTAAACCCAAAGTAAGTAAAAGAAATGAGATAATACAAAAACAGAAATCAACAGAGCCTGGGTGGCTCAGTCAAGCGTCCAACTCCTGATTTCAGCTCAGGTCATGATCTTGCAGTTTCATGAGTTTGAGACCCATGTCAGGCTCTTTGTGCTGACCACACAGAGCAGGGTTAGGAATCTCTCTCTCTCTCTCCCCCTTCCTCTCTGCTTCTCCCCCACTCACCCTCTGTCTCTCAAAATAAAAATAAAAATAAAAAATTATATTAATAAAATAAAATGGGAATCACTAAAATAGACATCAGAAAAACAATAGAAAAAAAAGTCAATAAAAACAAGGTTGGTTCTTTGGAAAATATTGACAAAAATGTCACACTGTGAGCTTCACTGACCAAAGGAAAAAAAGAGAAGAGACAAACTACCACAATAGGAAATGAAAAAGGAAAGATCTCTCTTGACCCTAGAAATATTCAACTTAGATGAAACTGACTAATTCCTAGGAAGACTGAAATTACTAAAAGAAGGGAAAGAGTGAGGAGAATAAGGGAGGAAGAGAAAGAAAAAAGAAAAACGAAAAGAAAAAGTCTGAATAGATCTATACCAAGTAAAGAAATTAAAACAGTACTTAGAAATCCTCCCATTAAGAAAAGCCAAAGTCAGATCGTACCCAAAATCTATAGAGAATTATCAAACTCCACACCCAAAAAACAAATAATCCAGTGAAGAAATGGGCAAAAGACACGAATAGACACTTCTACAAAGAAGACATCCAGATGACCAATCCACACATGAAAACATGCTCAACATCACTCATCATCAGGGAAATACAAATCAAAACCACAATGAGATACCACCTCACACCTGTCAGAATGGCTCACATTAACAACTCAAGCAACAACAGATGTTGGTGAAGATGCGGAGAAAGACGCTCTCTTTTGCACTGATGATGGGAACGCAAACTGATGCAGCCACTCTGGAAAACAGTATGGAGGTTCTTCAAAAATTTAAAAATAGAACTATTCTACGACCCAGCAACTGCACTACTAGGTATTTATTCAAGGGATACAGGTGTGCTGTTTCAAAGGGGCACACCCCAATATTTATAGTAGCACTATCGACAATAGCCAAAGTATGGAAAGACCCCAAATGTCCACCAATGGATGAACAAATTAAGAAGATGTGGCATACACACACACACACACACACACACACACACACACACACACACACACACACTGGAGTATTACTCAGCAATCAAAAAGAATGAAACTTGCCATTTGCAACTCCGTGGATGGAACTAGAGGGTATTATGCTAAGCAAAATTAGTGAGTCAGAGAAAGACAAATACCATATGACTTCACTCATATGAGGGCTTTAGGATACAAAACATGAACATAAGAGGGAAGCAAAAATAATATAAAAACAGGGAGGGGGACAAAACATAAAAGACTCTTAAATACAGAGAACAAACAGAGGGTTGCTGGAGGGGATGTAGGAGGGGGGATGGGCTAAATGGGAAAAGGGCATTAAGGAATCTACTCCTGAAATCACTGTTGCACTACATGCTAACTAACTTGGACATAAAGAAGAAGGAAGGAAGGAAGGAAGGAAGGAAGGAAGGAAGGAAGGAAGGAAGGAAGGAAGGAAGGAAGGAAGGAGAGAAAGAGGAAAGAGGAAAGAAGGAAGAAAGAAAGAAGAGAGAGAAAAAGAAGGAAGGAAGAAGAGAGAAAAAGAGGAAGAAAGGAAGGAAGGAAGGAAGGAAGGAAGGAAGGAAGGAAGGAAGGAAGGAAGGCCGGCCGACCGGCCGACCAGCCAAAGTCAGATGGCTTTACTGGTGAAATCCATCAAACATTTAACAAAAAAATAATACCAATCCTTTACAAATTCTTCCAGAAAACACAGAAGAGAATATTTTCCAACTCAGTCTATGGGGTCAATATTGCCATGATTCTAAAGCCAGACAAAGTCATGTGCTAACATAAAAATCCATGTGCTTAGCATAAAAACATTATGCTAAGGTAAGGAAGCTAGACTCAAAAGACTATATATTGTATAATTCCATTTACAGAAAAGGTACAAAAAAGGCAACTTTATAGAGACAGAAAGCAGATGAGTGGTTTCCTGGGGCTGGGAGTGGGAGCAAGAATTCCATGCAAACTGTCACAGAAATATTTCTGGAGTGATGAAATACTCTAAAACCGGTTTGTGGCTGCACATCTCTTTAATATCCCTAAAATTCATTAAAATGTACACTGAATACAAGTGAATTTTGTTGTATGTAAACTATACTTCAATAATCCTGTTTAAGAAAAAAAATGGCTCACAGACTAAATCAACAACCTCTAGCTAGACTGATCAAAATACAAGTTAGATTACTAGGAATTCTTTAAGGATTACCGCTATAACTTACAGGCATTAAAAGAATTTTGAGGGATTATTATAAACAGCTTGATGTCAATAAATATGATGTAACTTGGATGATATGTATGGTCAAATTCCTTGAAAAAAATGAAATTTACAAAAAAAACCCAGAAATTCAAATAGCTTGTATCTTTTTAAAAAGTAAATTTACCATTATATTCTGGTTTCTCTTCAGATTCACATAAAAATCAAATTTACCAATAATCTACATATGAACAAAATTAAAAGTCCCTGATGATTTCAATAGTGAATCTGAAACATTCAAGAAGAAATAATGCCAATTTCATATAAATTCTTTCAAAATACAGAGTAAGAGACCCCACTTCAAAATGAGGCCAAACACCCTAACAAAACCATTGTAGAGATTACTGGTAAAAACATTATCAGTATAATAATGGTATTACCCTGATACCACAGACAAAGACATCTAAAGGCAAAGAAAACAGTCAACTAATACCCTCCTGAATACAGACACAAAAATCCTTAATAAAAATAATAGCAAACTGAATAACAAACTGAATACAAATCATAACCATACAGAATTTATCACAAGCATGAAGTAATTTAACTTTGAAAATGAATCAATTTTTTAACTCACCACATTAACAATATAAAGAAGAAAACTCTTCAAAAGATGTCGTAAAAAGCATTTGACAAAATTCAACACCCACTCATAACTTTTTAAAATTTCAGTGCACTACAGCTAATTCTACAGCTAATATAATCTATAATACTGATAGATTAAATGATTCCCTCCACCGGGTGGGGAACAAGGTAGTGCAATATGGCAAGAAAAGGAAGTAAAAGGCAGAAAGGAAGAAGTAATACAGTCTCTACATGCAGATGACATGACTGCCTAAAAATACCTAAAAGCACCTACTAAAAATAAGTAAAATGTGCACAAGATACAAGATCAGTATAAAAAGTGCACACTAGGAGTAAGCAATAGGAAAATGAAATCTGAAATAACTATTTCCTCAAAAACAGTATCCAAAAATATAAAATATAAAAGGAACAAATTTGACAGTAAGTGCAATGTCAACTACTAAAAACCAAACATTACTGCTGAGATAAATTCATGAGGCTCTCAATAAATAAAGAGATACACCAAATTCATAGACTGCAAGCCTCAATATTATTAAGATCTCAATTCTCCCCAAATTGACCTATAGAACCAACAAAATCCCAATCATAATATGGCCAAGCCTTTTTGTAAAAATTAACAAATTGATCCTAAAATTCTGAACCTACAGAAAGCAATCTGGAAAAAGAACAAAGCTAGAAGACTTACATTATCTGACTTCAAGAATTGCTATTAAGCTACAGTAACCAAGGGGATGCCTGGGTGGCTCAGTCAGTTAAGCGTCCAATTCTTGACTTCTGCTCAGGTCACGATCTCATGGGTGTGACATTGAGCTCTGTGCCCTGTATAAGGCCCTATGGTGGGCGTGGAACCTGCTTAAGATTCTTTCTCCCTCTCCTGGTGCCCCCCCCCCAAAAATAAAAAGAAATAAACTAATTTAATTAAATAAAATTTAAGCTACAGTAACCAAGATAGGAGTTGTGAGAACCAAATAGAATGAACACAAATAGACCCTACTTACAAACAATTAATTATAAACAAAGGCACCAAATGTGTGTAAAGCAATTCAATAGAGAAAGTCTTTTAAGCAAATAGTGTTAGAATGAGAGGATGACCATATGCAATAAATGAACCTCAACACTTACTTCACACCATACACAAAAATTAATCCAAGATGGATCAAGGACATATCTGTAAAAGGAAAAACTCTAAAGCTTTTAAAAGAGAGAATATCTTTGTGACTTTAGGGCAGTAAAAGGTTTCTTATATAAGATACAAAAAGAACCTTAAAAGAAAAAAATTCCATAAATTACACTTCATTAAAAATAAAAACTTCAGCTCATCAAAGATACCATTAAGAAAATGAAAAAGTGGGGTGCCTGGGTGGCTTAGTCAGTTAAGCATCCAACTTCAGCTCAGGTCATGATCTCACAGTTCATGAGTTCGAGCCCCACATTAGGCTCTGTGCTGACAGCTCAGAGCTTGGAGCCTGCTTTGGATTCTGTGTCTCCCTCTCTCTCTGCCCCTCCCATGCTCACACTCTCTCTCCCTCTCTCAAAAATAAATGAATGTTAAAAAAAATTTAAAAAGAAAATGAAAAAGTGAGCTACAGACTGGGAGAAATGTGTTAGATATCTGACAAAAGACTTGTATACAACATATTTTAAAGCCTTTTACAAATCAATAATAAAATGACAAACACCCCAATTACTTAAATGGACAAAAGATATGAAGAGACATCATAAAAGGAGATATAAAAAGGCAAACAAATAAAAAATCCTCAAAAACAAATTAAAGTTATGACAAGGTGCCATTAAACACCCACCAAAATAGCTAAAATTAAAAACACTCATAGCATTAAAAGATGGCTAAAAGTGGAACAATCCAAACTCTCATATTATAGGTGGCAGTATAAAACTATGTAAATACTATCAGGAAAACAATTGACACTTTCTTCTAAAATTAACAAATAACCCCACAAACAAGCAATTTCACTCATATATTGACCAAAGAGAAATTAAAAGATGGGTTCATAAAACAACTTACACAAGAAAGTTCATAGCGGCTTTGTTAATATCAAAACCTACAAACAACTCAGATATTCATCAATAAAAGAATTGCTAAACTGATATATTCAAATAGAACACTACATAGCAATAAAAAATAACTAATTCTTGATATACAAAAATAACATGAATGAATCTCAAAATATTATTCTGCTTTCCTTGCATCTGACCGTTTTATAATAAGTAATGGTTCGCCCATTCCCCACCTTAAGCAACTAGAAAACTGAAAAAAACGTAACAATCAATGGTTTTATAAACTGACGATTAGACAGTACAGGACTATGATCTCCAAGGAAAGGGAAGCAAATGAGGTGAGCCCTATATTGTCCCAGCTTACTGCATGGAGACCCCTTGGAAGCCATGATATCTGGAAGGGAACCCAAGTAAAATGGGGGAATCAAGCAGACTGAGATCAGACTTCGAGGCTGGCACAGTGGCTATAATTTCCAGGGGAGGTGACTAGAGAGGAAAATGCTACACAGAGAGAAAATTCTAAAGCAGGAGTCAGCAAATGTTTTCTGTAAAGGGTACATAAATATTTAAGGCTTTGCAAGCCATATGATTTCTGTGATAACTACTCAACTCATTAAAACATGAAAGCAAACAAAGACAGTACATAAATTCCAATAAAACTTTAGTTAGAGTAACAGGTGGTAGGTGAAACGTGGCCTGAGTGTTGTAATTTGGCCACTTCTCCTCTAGAAATCTACAAAGTGATATCCTTAATTTATGCCTGGGTATTAATATGATCATGACAGAGTATAAACTTCTCAAGGCCAAGAAAATAACCTGGAACCCAACAGGTCAAACAATTTCCAAAGCTCACAGTTATCAGAACAGTTCATATTCCCAATAAATAAGTTAAAAAGACCTCAATACATGAAGCATCAACTATAGTCCTCAAAATGGTAAATTAACTTGAAAGTGGAGCTAAATTAGCCTAATATTGAAGTCTTCTATGCCCTACCAATGCTTAAAAATAATCCTTGCAAGGATCTAACAGATTATAAGTAATTTAGCTACAACCCCAAAGTCTGAAAATATTTAATGGGATACTATAAACTACTAGGTATTCAAAAACAAGGCAAAAATATATGACCCATACTCGGAGAAAATAGTCAATAGAAGCAGACACAGAAATAACAGATAATGAAATTAGCAGACAATGACATTAAAATAACTATTATAAATATGTTCCACATGTTTAAGAAAGTAGAGAAAAACATAAGCATGATGAGAGAAATGGAAGACAAAAGATTCAAATGACATATATAGAGATTTAAAACACATACTACCTAAAGAACACCTGGGTGGCTCAGTCACTGAAGCATTCAACTCTCGATTTTGTCTTAGGTCATGATCTCATAGTTTGTGAGTTTGAGCCTTACATCTGGCTCCACACTGCTGACAGTAAGGAAACTGCTTGGGATTCTCTCTCTCTCTCTCTCTCTCTCTCTCTCTCTCTCTCTCTCTCTCTCTGCCCAACGCCTCCCTCAAAGTAAATAAATAAACTTTAAAAAATAAGTAAATAAAAAATAAATAACACATATACTACCTGAAATGAAAAATATAACAAGTGGAATAAATAGGTTAGGCACTAGCAAGGTAAAAATCAGTGAAGGCATAGCTTGAAGGCTTGAAGGCATAGAGCAACAGTAGCTAACTAAAGCACAAAGAAATAAGACTAGAAAAATAATCAGCAAAGCACTGATGAACTAACAATATCAAGCACTATAACTTACATGCAATTGAAATTCTGGGTGGGAGGAAAATAAAAATACACAAAGAAATAATCACCAAAATTTTTCCAAATTTGATGAAGGTAAATTTAAAGCAAACCAACCATATCAATAATTACCTTAACACAACAAGCAAAGAGAGACTGTCAGTTTTAATTAAAAACCAAGATCCAACTGTACACATTAAGAAAGCAACTCATACCATGAAAACACCAATCAAAAAAGCTAGAGTGGCTATATTAACATCAGAAAAAGTGGTAGTTACTGGGGTGCCTGGGTGGCTCAGTTGGTTAAGCCTCCGCCTCTTGATCTTGGCTCAGGTCATGACCTTACAGTCTGGTCCATGGAGCCCTGCATCGGGATCTACCCTGAGCCCACTTGGGATTCTCTCTCTCCCTCTTTCTCTGCCCCTCCCCAGCTCATGCGCAAACTCGAGTGCTGTCTCTCTCTCTCTTAAAAATGAATAAACTTAAAAAAAAAAGAAAAGTGGGGCGCCTGGGTGGCGCAGTCGGTTAAGCGTCCGACTTCAGCCAGGTCACGATCTCGCGGTCCGTGAGTTTGAGCCCCGCGTCAGGCTCTGGGCTGATGGCTCAGAGCCTGGAGCCTGTTTCCGATTCTGTGTCTCCCTCTCTCTCTGCCCCTCCCTCGTTCATGCTCTGTCTCTCTCTGTCCCAAAAATAAATAAACGTTGAAAAAAAAAAAAAACTACTTTAAAAAAAAAAAGAAAAGAAAAAATAGTAGTTAGAACAAATATTACCAGGAATAAAGGGATATTTCATAACAATAAAGATGTGAAAGTATCAAAAGGACATAACCATCCTATGTGTCTATGCCACAAAAAACAGAGCTTAAACATACATAATGCAAAATTGATTTATTTAAAATACACAATTATACTGGGATATTTCAACACTGCTCTCTCAATAAGAAAAGGGGAAAAAAATCAATGAGGAAACAAGATTTAACAATATCAATTAACTTCACCTGGCTGACATTTACAGAATGATCTGCCAAAGACCATAATACAAATCATTCCAAGTGCACAAAAAACTTCACCAAGATAGACCATACTCTGGGCTACAGAAAAAGTCTCAATGCGTCAAAGATGTCTAAAATCACACAAAGCATGTTCTCTCACTACAAGGGTATTAAACTACAAATCAATAGCAAAAAAAAAAAAAGTATTTAGAAAACCTGGAAATATTTGAAATTAAACAACACATTTAAAAAAAATTTTTTTAATGTTTATTCATTTTCGAGAGAAAGAGCAGGGGAGGGGCAGAGAGAGACGGAGAGACAGAGAGAGACAGAGAGAGAGAGAGAGAGAGAGAGAGAGAAAGGGAATCTGAAGCAGGCTCCAGGCTCTGAGCTGTCAGCACAGAGCCTGATGCGGGGCTTGAACCCACGAACCACAAGATCATGACCTGAGCTGAAGTCGGACGCTTAATAACCGACTGAGCCACCCAGGTGTCCCACAACACATTTCTAAATAACCCATGGGTCAAGCAAGAAGTTAAAAACAAAGTCACACAATGATTTGAACTAAATGAAAATGAAAACACAACTGTGATGGCCACATGCATGCACCTCTCATCTCCCAACTGCAGAAGCAAAATGGAGGAAGAGTCCCAACTGTTGCACTCTGAAATCCAGTTCCACACTTGCACTAAGGCTTTGATTTCCATGGGCCTCTAGCCAATGACTGAGTGAGGCAGGAATACCAAGGCAGTTCCATAGTTAGGAGATGCAAGCCTCCTCTGCCAGAAATCTCAGAACTCCCAACTTGCCTTGCCAAACTTTCCTTAGAAATATACGGTAATCTGAGACAATTCTACCCAACAGGTTTTCTTTTTTCACTTGGGTCAAACCCACAAAACCATCTGATGATTGTCTCAGTCTCTTACAGCTGCCTCATTTTCTCTCACAGGTATTTTCCCTAACACATTTCTTGTACATTTAAACCCATCTTTGTAACTGCCTCAGAGGACTCAAACTGTCAAGATAACATGTCAAAAGTGTGTGATGCAATGCTAAAAGAACATTTATACCATTAAATGTCAAAAAATCGGAAAGTCTCAAATCAATCATCTAAGTTTCTACTTTCAGAAACCAGAAAAGTAGGGCACCTGGGTGGCCCAGTCGGTTAAGTGTCCGACTCTTGATTTCAGCTCAGGTCATGATCTCAGTTTGTCAAGTCCCGCATTGACAGAGCAGAGCCTGCTTGGGATTCTCTCTCTGCCCTTTCCCTGCACATGCTCGCGCGCTCTCTCTCTCTCAAAATAAATAAATAAACTTAAATTAAAAAAAAAAAAAAAAAACCTAGAAAAGTAGAACAAATTATACCCCAATTAAGGAGAATGAAACAAATTATAAGGAGTAAATATAACTGGAGTGGAAAATAGGAAAACAACAGAAAAATAAATCAATAAAGTAAAAAACTGGTTTGCTGACCAGATCAAGAAAATTGATAAACCTCTAGTCAGAATGATCAGAGAAGGGGCACCTGGCTGGCTCAGTTGGTGGAGCATACACAACTCTTGATCTTTGGATTGTAAGTTCAAGGCCCATGGTCACTGTAGAGATTACTTAAAAATAAAATCTTTAAAAAAAAATTTAAAAAAAAAGGAATGATTAGGGAAATGAAGTGAGAAGATATAAATTACCAGTATCAGGAATGAAAGAGGGAAAAGCACTAGAAATCCTACAGGAATTTCCTAACTTTTTTTTTTTTTTTAACATTTGCTTCACTTTTGAGAGAGTGTGAGTCGGGGAAGGGCAGAAAGAGGGAGACACAGAATCCAAAGCAGGCTCCAGACTGAGCTATCAGCACAGAGCCCGATGTGGGACTCAAATCCACCAACTGTGAGATCATGACCTGAGCTAAAGTCAGACACTCAACCAACTAAGCCACTCAGGTGCCCCAGGAATTTCCCAACTTCTAAAGAAATGGTCTTTCATATGTTTGCTAGTAAGTCCAGCTATGTTATGATGCTTTACTAGGCCACAAAATTTTATTTAAATTATGATACAGTTAAAAAGCCCTTTGTCCTCCTAAAAATATCTAACCCCTCTAAGCTCAAGCTTCTAGGAGTTATGAATCCTAAATCACCCTGAAACCAACGGAGGGGCTGGGTAGAAGTTGCAAAGCTGCCATGGCAGCATCTGGGAAAAGCTCTGATGAAGAGGAACAGAAGAAAGCAATGTAAGTTCTTAGCTCTACTCTACCATTCCCCATTGGAGGGCTGGAGGAGGTGCAGAAGCATTCTCAGCAAAAGATGAGACGGGCTTCTAGTGCAGAAAAATGTTAACAAGAAAAAGGGAACTGACAGAATGAGAGTGTATTATAAGTTATCCATCAATTATGTATATTAACAAAGTTAAGAGATTATCCAAAAATAAATGAACCCCTGGTTTTCATAACCCCTGGTTTTCAAACACCCAGGAGGTGTGGCAAATTATATTCTAACCTAAAAAGAGTCTGTGACAGAAATAAATTGATGAACAAAATAGCAAGTAAAATTACATAGGAATAACCTAACACAAAATGATCAACAAAAGAAAAACCTAATAGTATTTTTTTAACATGAAATTTATTGTCAAATTGGTTTCCATACAACACCCAGTGCTCATCCCAACAGGTACCCTCCTCAATGCCCGTCACCAATCCTCTCCTCCTTCCCACCCTCCCATCAATCCTCAGTTTATTCTCAGTTTTTAAGAGTCTCTTATGAAAAAAAAAAAAAAAAGAGTCTCTTATGGTTTAGTTCCCTCCCTAACTTTTTTTTTTTCCTTCCCCTCCCCCATGGTCTTCTGTTAAGTTTCTCAGGATCCACGAAAGAGTAAAAACATATGGTATCTGTCTTTCTCTATATGACTTATTTCACTTAGCATAACACTCTCCAGTTCCATCCATGTTGCTACAAAGGGCCATATTTCATTCTTTCTCATTGCCAAGTAGTATTCCATTGTGTATATAAACCACAACTTCTTTATCCATTCATCAGTTGATGGACATTTAGGCTCTTTCCATAGTTTGGCTATTGTCGAAAGTGCTGCTATAATCATTGGGGTACAAGTGCCCCTATACATCAGCACTCCTGTATCCCTTGAGTAAATTCCTAGCGGTGCTATTGCTGGGTCATAGGGTAGATCTATTTGTAATTTTTTAAGGAACCTCCACACTGCTTGCCAGAGTGGCTGCACCAGTTTGCATTCCCACCAACAGTGCAAGAGGGTTCCCGTTTCTCCACATCCTCTCCAGCATCTACAGTCTTCTGATTTGTTCATTTTAGCCAGTCTGACTGGTGTAAGGTGGTATGTCAGTGTGGTTTTGATTTGTATTTTCCTGATGAGGAGTGACATTGAGCATCTTATCATGTGCCTGTTGGCCATCTGGATGTCTTCTTTAGAGAAGTGTCTATTCATGTTTTCTGCCCATTTCTTCACTGGATTATTTGTTTTTCGGCTGTGGAGTTTGGTGAGTTCTTTATAGATTTTGCATACTAGCCCTTTGTCTGATATATCATTTGCAAATATCTTTTCCCATTTCATTCGTTGCCTTTTAATTTTGTTGATTATTTCCTTCTCTACTATAGTTCTTGGGGCGCCTGGGTGGCAGTTGGTTAAGCATCTGACTTCGGTTCAGGTCATGATCTCACGATTCGTGAGTTCGAGCCCCACATCAGGCTCTGTGCTGACAGCTCAGAGCCTGGAGCCTGCTTCGGATTCTGTGTCTCCTTCTCTCTCTGCCCCTCCCCCGCTCATGCTGTGTCTCTCCCAAAAATGAATAAACATTTATAGTTCTAATAGTAATGTTCCTACAAATATTATTAGATGAAAAGTAAGATGAACGCTACAATTAGCTCAGGACAATACCGTTCATGCAGTGATAAAATTACAAAGGAAAATAAATCTGCTTAACTAAAAATTTAAAGTATCACATTGACAAACAGTGCAGGAATTATTTGGTCATGCACATGTGCAGATGTGGCCTTGTAAGACTACCAAATATTTGTGGCAGCTAGACTTCTCAGGAAACTACTGTATCATAGTCCTAAGCAAACAAAAAATGGATTTATTTCAGCATTTCCAAATATCAATTTTAGTAACCTTTAACTTATTCAACTGATTATTAGTAAAGAGCTCTTACTGACATGTAAAAATAATTCTAGGTATTTAAATTTCATAGCATAACCTCTTAGGACCAAAGAAAAGACATGCATTTAAAAATTACTATGCAAGTTCATCAGAAGAAAATTCCTGGCTGGGAACCGCAGAATGAACTTTGTTAAATTCACTCCTTTCATTCTTTTGCTCAGAATGCTTCCACACACACATTTTAAAAATGGAATGCCTTCCTTCTTCCCTTCTATCTTTCTTAACGTTTGCTTTTTTCAAGGCTCAATTCTAGTTTGCCATATTCCACAAGGATTTATTTAATTTGGGTCCCTTGGTAGAAAGCTTCACTGTACTTAGAAACAATACCATACAGTTTCTTTATACATGTTCGTTTTCTCTTCCCACTTCAAAATTCAACCTCTGGAAAACAAGGACCATTCAGGTATAGAGTAGCAGAAAACACTTGGAATCTGCCAGACTTGCTTGAGTCTAAATCTTAGCCCTTCCACTTAGCAGAATTATGAGTTAGGGTGATTTATTTTATGAGTCATCATGTTTCCTCATAAATGGCAATACCACTATCAACCTTGCAGGATATTTGTAAGGATTTAGTGAAATAATAATCAGGGACTGCTTTAATCACATCTTCCTTCTTTTTATTATTGTATCTTCAACACCAACAGCTAAGATTGCTTTACAGATGTAATAGGTACATGATAAAATCTTATTGTGATAGACTGATTGGTACTTGATAAAACTATCTGTAGGACTGAAAAATGTGTCTCATGACACAGAGCAATACAAAATAAAGTGCATAAAACATGGCAGAAAAATGTTTGTTGAATACATTAACTCAACCAGGAAATCATTGTTTCTGCATTCCAGGCTAAGAATATTTCCACATTTTCACATATCTAAAAAGTCTTCCAGACTGAGATTAAAAAACAAAAGCTTCCCACTATTTATATCCTACGGATTTTAACTTGTTCCTATAACAATTAAAATAACTGATATAACTCACAACTCCCTGATTCATTATTTCTCCCTATTATGCTCATGTCCAGATCATCAGACAAGCAGACAAGTTTCCTGGAATAAATTCAACCACTGTAATAAATTCTATCATCAATAGCTTGAGCATTAACTATATTTTTCCCTCACCATAGTAAGGTATGAGAAAGAATATAATATAAAACTCACAATATATAATCAGTTCATTCTAAGTATTTCCCAACTATGGACACTAAATAGTTCAGTTTCTTATATATCCACAGTATAACTGAAATGTTATCCAGAAATATAGAAATATAAAAAAGGGTTTCTAAAGGCATTTGGGGGTCTATAAGTAAAATATCTACTCAAAAATAAATGGTATAAGTTAAACAAGTCACAAACCCTACCTGCCATCCAAATTTACTGGCCTATTACAGTGTTTACTTACATCTATACCCATTTATACTTACAATGAACCAGGCACTCTAAGACTTTTATGTAATTATTTCAAAAAATACTCAACAATTCTACACTAATTCCAAGGGATATATGCACTCCAATGTTTACAGCAGCATTATCTACAATAGCCAAATTATGCAAAGAGCCTAAGTGTCCATAAATGGATAAAGAAGATGTGGTATATATACACAATGGAATATTACTCAGTCATTTAAAAAAAATACCAAAATCTTGCCATTTGCCACAACATGGATGGAGCTAGAGAGTATTATGCTAAGCAAAATAAGTCGGTCAGAGAAAGACAAATACCATATGATTTCACTCCTATGTGGAATTTAAGAAACAAAACAAAGGGGGGAAAAAAAGAGAGGGAAGTAAACCAAGAAACAGACTCTTAACTATAGAGAACAAACTGATGGTTACCAGAGGGGAGGTCGGTGGGGGAATGGGTCAAGTAGGTGATGGAGATTAAGGTGCACTTGCTGAAATGAGCCCCAGAAATTGTATAGAAGTGTTGAATCACTACACTGTACAACTGAAACTACTACTACACTGTAGGTTAACTGGAATTTAAAAACTCTAAAAATTTTTTTTAATTAAAAAAAAAAACAAACTGAGTAACTTAAGGTTTTAATGATTTAAATGATCTGCCCAAGGTCATATCAGCTAGTATGTATGTTATAGAGGTGCCACAGTTTGAACCCCTAATAATGATATTATAAGGACAACCCATTTTAAGTAATTCTAGGGACGCCTGGGTGGCTTAGTCAGTTAAGTGGCCAACTCTTGGTTTTGGCTCAGGTTATGATCTCACAGTTCGTGGGTTCAAGCCCTGCATCTGGCTCCATGCTGAAGTTATGGGGCCTGCTTGGGATTCTCTCTCTCCCTCTCTCTCTGCCCCTACCCAGCTCGCACTATCTCTCTCTCAAAATAAATAAATAAACTTGAAAAAAAAATTAAAAAGGGGCACCTGGGTGGTTCAGCCTGTTAAGCATTTGACTTCCGCTCAGGTCATGATCTCATAGTTTGTGGGTCTGAGCCCCACATCAGGCTCTATGCTGACAGCTCAGAGCCTGGAGCCTGCTTCAGATTCTGTGTCTCCCTCTCTCTCTCTGTCCCTCCCCACTCATGCCTGTCTCTCTCTTATCTCTCAAAAATGAATAAACGTTAAAATAAATTTTAATTAAAAATTCTAAAATAATAAAATGTGAATTTACAATTTTAATCACAAGCAACTATTTATTTTATAAAAAGGTTTATTAAAGTACTCACCATAGGATTATTCTAACTTATAAGAACCTGTATTTCCTTTAAAATATGACTGAACTAATAGAACTTCTATATGCTTACATATAAACTCTGATTCAAAGATATCTATGGTGAAAAATAGAACTACAATTTTATCAAAATAACATAAAATAGCTAGAGACATTTAAATGCTTAGAGAAAATAATCACTTCATACTCGCCTAGCTAAATAGCTTACTCATTTATGTATGGATTTCATAATGCCTAACAACTGGTAAGACTTTTTAATGCTAATTATAATTTCAAGACACATTTAAAGATGAAAACATATAAACAGTACTCTAGTACTACTTGCATTTTTACAAGACTTGATAAAAGATACATCACTTCTTTGGCTGCTACACTTTGATTTGCTGCATAAGTGCAAAATGTATATTAAAAATACAATTAATAATATTTGGTCAAGCTTTGTTTTCCTTTCTTAGGCAAAATGGTAAAGCAGTTAAACTGTTTGGCATTAATTTATGGCTTTATAGGACAAAACTGACCACTCAGTACAATTTGTTTTATTTCAGATACAACTGGATATTAATTTTCTTTAACATATTTTAACGAAGAGTTTAATCTTCAAATGAGTTCAGAAGAATAAACAATGATTGATATAAATAGCTAAATACTACTCAGAAAAGCCAATTAATATTACAAATGAGCTCTGATCTGGTTCACCCATAGATAATATAAATGTTTTTAAACATTAAGGTTAAAATACTCAAACAGCTTTCCCCTTTGGCAATGGGTGGCATATTCCCCTAAACAACACACCAGTAATCATCCATAAAGAACCAAAAGCTATACTTAAAAATAACTCTTAATTTATCTTTGTGATTCAGTTTGTTTCCAGTTTGCATACAAACACATAGTGAAGTTTAGAACACCATCCTGTCTGAAAAAGTACTAGAATCCCAGCCTTCGATTCCGGCTCCTATTTTTATGACACGACCAATGTGTCTTTCCACCCTCCCAAACGACTAGGACTTAGTTACTTAAATCTGTAGATTTTCTGTATGAATATTTAATGACACTAATTAGTAACAAATGGGGGCAAAAATCTGTTTTTATTTTTTAAGTCTGTTCATAGGCTCAAGTCAGAATGATGTAATCAGGAATGGCAGCCATATCTATTCATTTGGGGAAAAAATTAGAATTACTTGTGAAATGAAGATGAAACAGAAGACCCTAAAGTTATACTGCTGGGATTTGAAGCAATAAAATTGAAAGAACTAACGTGAAACAAATTACAAAGAAGTAACTGAGAAACAAATTTGGAAATCTCATTTTAAAAGTTCAGAGGCACCTGGCTGGCTCAGTCAGTAAAGCATGTGACTCTTGATCTCAGGGTTTTAAGTTGGAGCCCCATGTTGGGTGTAGAGATTAGTTAAAAAAAATGAAATCATAAAAAAAAAGAGTTCAAAGCTATCACCATAAAAAAGACAACAAATATATAAAATGAAGTTTCTCCTATTCACGCATTAGACAGTGATTAAGTGGAATTATTTAAGAAAGTCAAGTCACAAATTTTATAAATTATCTTTCTAAGATCCTACCCTTAACACTTCCCCACCAACTGAGAGTTTAATTCCTAGGACATAAAATTCAAAGAATACATCAGGCACAATATTATGTGAACATCCCTAGCCAAAATATCTTCCCTGACAGCCTCAACTCTACATATTTCAATACATAATAATTAAATTCTCATTTCTTACTCATTATTTTATGCCAATTTTTAATCCTTTATCTTTCTCTAGGTTTATTAAATAAATTTTGTCTTCTCAGTCACATCTCAAAGGTTCTATTTCTAAAACTCTCAATCACATTTATAATGTCTTCCTTGGACCTTCTCCAAATTCAGTGTATCTGACTTCATTTGTTGTGCTGGACTTTCTTGAAGTAGAGCAGATCAGGAAAGGAAAAGGTCATTGTGCTGGCTCCTGTCCTTTATGTTACCCAGTCCAAATAATCAGCCCACTATTACAAGCAATTAACTCAATCCTAGCTCTCTTCAAATCAGAAAGACACTTGAAGTAGAATTTATAAATTTTGGTTTTTTTAATAGTCTCATTAATTAAATAATGAGGTATAATACAAAGAGAATGAGTTCAGGTGTCATCTTTTATATGTGATCTAACTTCTCTGAGACAGACTCAGTTTTCACATCTGCAAAAATAAGACTATCATCTATTTCATGGAAATATAAAAACAAAATACGACAACTTTTATTAAAAAGAACTATCGTAAGTCACAAAGTCTTAAGCAATGTTGGCATCCTTACCAACATGTGTTCAATGAAATCAGCCCCTGGGATATAGGTGCTCAATAAATGTTACTTTTCATCCCGCATTTTAGGATTGATTTTTCCAAAGAGTATAAAAGCACTCAACTACATCAACACTGGATTTCCATCTACATTATGTGTCAATCACCCCATTCAGTAATATTAATAAATCCACATAAAAAACATCATTTAAAATGTTCACCTTGCCTTTGAACCAGAAGCTGAATTGTTATAATAAACAACAATAGGTATTTATCACACACTTAAGTTATATGAATCTCAACAAGCTAATGCTTACATCATATCAAAAAAAAAAAATCAATTCCAGGTGGATAATAAAAAAGTAAATCAATAAAGACATCAAAAGACACCTTCAAGAGAGTGAAAACAAACAAGCCACATTAAAAAAAAAACTCTGGTCTTTTCTTAAACTCTTTCTGGGGTTTTTGCGGGGCAGGGGGGACAGGTAAAAGGAAACACTTTTACTTCTCAGCAAGTTGGAACAGTATGAAGGCATGCAACAGATCGCAAATGCTACCACTGAAATCACACAACCAAGAATCCCTATCCCTTGAGAGACAGTATGTGTGTGTATAGATACACACACACACGCACACACACACACACGCACACACACACGCATAGTTTTTTTTTAAGATTTTATTTTTAGGTAATCTCTATATCCAACGTGGGACTTGAATTCACAAGAGATGAAGAGTCACATGCTCCACCACCCGAGCCAACCAGGTGATCAATCTAGCAAATAATTTAATCTCAGCTCCTACGACACATATGATTAATAAAAGGCTTAAATCTAGAACATAAAAAGAATTCCTACACATGAGCAACAGTCTTGAGCAGGCATTTCAGAAAACAGGATAGCCAATACTCAATGTCATTAGTGATCAACAAAGTAAAATGCAGATTAGAATCACAAAACACAAGGTACCTGGCTGGCTCAGTCAGTAGAACATGTAACTCTTGATCTCAGGGTCGTGAGTTCAAGCCCCACATTGAGCATGGAGCTTACAAAAAAAAAGAATCATAATATACTAGTAAATACCCACCAAATTGGTAAAACTGGAAAAGACAAAAACCTCCCAAATGTTGACAAGAATATGGAATAACAAGAATATTGCTGACAGAAATACAACTGGTAAAAACCACTTTGGAAAATGATTTAGTAGTATCTTCTAAAGTGAATATACATATTCACTATCACCTAATAACTCTACTCCCAGATAAATAGCCACCAAACCAATGTGTACATGTATGCCAAGAAACATATATAAAAACATTGGCATAATTCATAATACCAAAAAGTCTAAGGAATCCAAACATCCAGCAACAACAGAATGGATAAATAGTATATTCCTCCAATGGAACATTACCTAGCAGTGAAAATGAAAAAAGTTACAGCTATATGCAAAAACATGGATGAATCTCACAAATATAACAATGAACAGACACAATATTAATGAAGGTAAGACATACATGCTTAGATGTAAAAGCTATTTATAAAACCAAGAAAGGAACTGCCATAAAAGAAGAGTGAGTGACTTCTTTGAGGAAAAAGAATAGGGTACTGACCAAATCTAAGGGGTCATGAGGTGGACTTCAAGAACATTGACAATATCTTTTTTTTTTTACCCCTATGATGGTTACACAGATGTTAACTTTGTGACAATTCACTGAGCTATATAGTTTGGTTCTGTGCACTTTTGTGTATTTACATTACATTTCACAAAACAAAAAATTGTAAAAGAGGGAAGAAAAAAGAAAATAAATAATAAGGCCACAACCTTATCTGAAAAAATACCTAAAGTGTTGAAGTAAATGCTAAGGGCAAATGAAACACTGATAACAAACACATGAAAAGATGCTCAACATCACTAGTCAAAACCATAATGAAAAATCGTTACACACTTGTTTAGAATGCCTAAAATATTTTTAAAACTCAAAATACCAAGCACTGGCAAGGATACAGAGCAATTAGAACACTCATACAAGGTTGGTGGGAATGCCAACGGGCACAGTCACTTTGAAAAACAGTTTGACAGTTTATTACAAAACTAAACATACCCATACCCCATACGTCACCAATTTCATTCTTAGTATTTACCCAATAGAAATGAAAACCTATGTACACACACAACTGTATGCACACAACTGTATGTTGTAGCATACAGTTTGTAGCAGCTTCATTTGTAATCATTAAAAAACAAAAACAAAACCCAAATGTCCTTCAACTGATGAATAAAGAAACTGGTATATCCATAAAATGATATATCACTCAACAAAAAGGAACAACAACAACATGCATGATCTCAAACACATGTTGCTAAGTTAACAAAACTTGACCTAAAGGCCTATATGTATGATTCCATTTATATGCCATTCTGGAAAATCCAAAACAACAGAGACAGAGATAGGGGGTTTAGGGGTACAGGGTTGACTATGAAATCGTAGCAGAAGGGAATTTTGAGGGGTGATGGAACTGCTCTATATTATGATTATAGAGGTAGATACACAGTGTGCATTTGTCAAGACCCTGTATACCACAAAGAATGACCTTTACTATACACAAATTAAAACATAAATTTTAGGGGCACCTAGGTGGCTCAGTCAGTTAAGCAGCCGACTTCAGCTCAGGTCATGATCTCACCGTTCATGAATTCAAGCCCTGAATCGGGTTCTGTGCTGACAGCTCAGAACCAGCAGCCTGCTTCAGATTCTGTGTCTCCCTCGCTCTCTGCCCCTCCCCTACTCGTGCTCTGTCTCTCTTTCTTTCAAAAATAAATAAACATTTAAAAAAAATTTTTTAATTGTTTAAAACAATAAGTTTTAGGTGCCTGGGCTGGCTCTGTCAGTTAAGCATCCCACCTCCTGATTTCGGCTCAGGTCATTATCTCACAGTTCATGAGTTCCAGCCCTGTATTAGGTTCTCTCTCTCCCACTCGCTCTCTCTCTTCTCTCTCTCAAAATAAATAAGTAAGCATTTTATAAATAAATAAGTAAACAAACAAACAAACAAATAAATTTTAAAGAGCTTTAAAACACTGTGATCATAGTAGGCACCTGGCTCAGTCATTTAAGTGTCCAACTTTGGCTCAGGTCATGATCTCGCAGTTCCTGAGTTGGAGACCCCCACATCACTCTGCTGACAGGTCAGAGCCTGGAGACTGCTTTGGATTTTGCGTCTCCCTCTCTCTCTGCCTCTCTCTCTCAAAAATAAACATTTATTTTTTTTGTTTATTTATTTGAGAGAGAGTGAAAGAGATAGCAAGCAGGGGAGGGGCAGAGAGAGGGAGAGAGAGAGAGAGAGAATCCCAGGCAGGTTGTGTGCTGTCAGTGTAGAGCCCAATGTGGGGCTCAAACTCACAAACTGTGAGATCATGACCTGAGGTGAAACCAAGAGTCAGATGCTTAAATGACTGAACCACCCAGGTGCCCCTCAAAAATAAACATGTAAAAAATTAAAAATAAAAAAAAAAAAACACTATGATCACAGCACCACCACAGATTTACGAAGCATAAAAATGCCAAAAATATCATAAAATTCCCTCAAATTCAAGAATCCTAAAATATGTACTACCTAATTACACAATGTAATAAAATTATAATGTAACTCACTTAGATATTTAACTATAATAAACAAACACTACTGATAACATTAAAGTTGCACTTAGTGAACACTTTATACATACGTTTTAATCTTCCAAACAATCATATAAAGTGAAATTTATCTCAGCTTTACCAATGAGGAAACAAACTCAGAAAGAGTAAAGAAATCTCTTACCCACGCACACACACCTAGTAACACATTATTTGAAAATGTGTTATTTCCTAAATTTATAAATTTAAAATGAATTATGAATATTTTATATTGTCCAAGTACCCACATACTCATGATCATATAAAATGAAAGTTAAAATATGCAGCCTCTGCCCTCAAGATGTTTATAATCTAATTGGTGGCACACATATGACAAACAAGATAGGCAATTTTAAAAATCAAAAATCAGCTGAATGGGCAGTTGGGGAGGGAAACATTGCTGTGAGTGCCTCATAATAATATAATAATAAAATAATTCTAATTGCTTCCTCCTGTCTCTTGCATTACCACTGTCATTCATTGCACTTATATATAAGCATGTGTGTATATACAGACACACATAAACAAACATACTCAAATATAATATTGCTATTAGACTTATCTGTTAGAATAAGAACAAAAATGTAAGTTTTTATTCTGCCTTATTTCTTCTCTTATGCTCTTCCTTTCCTTTTTTACATCTTAGCTTCTGACCTATTTCATTTTCCTTGGCTCTAAAAGAACTTCTTTTAACACTTCTTTCAAGGAAGGTCTACTGACAAACAATTCCTTTTTTTTTAGTTTGTCTGATAACCTTTATTTCTCCTTCACTTTTTTTTAAATGTCTATTTTGAAAGAGAGAGAGCGCACGCAAGCGCTAGCAGGGAAGGGGCTGATAGAGAATCCCAAGCAGGTTCCACGCTGTCAGTGCAGAGCCTAATACAGGGTTCGATCTCACAAACCACAAGATCAAACCACCTGAGCTGAAACCAGGAGTTGGACGCTCAACCGACTGAGCCACCTGGGCATCCTGACTCAGTTTTAAAAGATAATTTTGCAAGGTACATTATTCTAGGTCGGTGGTTTTTTTCACTCATCATCTTATATTACACACCATTCTCTTCTTGTTTGTGTGGTTTCTGAGGAGAAGCCAGATATAATACTTGTCTTTGCTCCTCTATAGGTAAGGTATTTTCCCCCCTCTGGCTGCTTCAGGATTTTTTATCTTCAATTTCCTGTAATTTGAAAATGATATGCCTGGGCATAGTTTTTTGAGCATTTATCCTACTTAGTGTTCTCTGAGCTTTCTGGATCTTAGGTTTTGTTTCTGGTGTTAATTTGGGGGAAATTCTCACTTGTTACCATTTCAAATATTTCTTCTGTGCCTTTTTCTCATTCTTCTCTTTCTGGTATTTTCATTATGCAAGCGATACAACTTTTTTCTTCTTTTTTCTTTTTTCTTTTGAGAGAGAGCCAGAGAGAGAGCACAAGCAGGGGATGGGCAGAGAGAGAGAGAGAGAGAGAGAGAGAGAGAGAGGGAGAGGGGGAGAGAGAGAGAGAGAGAGAGAGAGAGGGAGAGGGGGAGAGAGAGGGGGGGGGAGAGAGAGAGAGAGAGAGAGAGAGAGAGAGAGAGAGAGAGAGAGAGAAAGAGAATCACAAGCAAGCTCTGCACTGTCAGTGCAGATCCTGACATGGGGTTCAAACTCACAAACTGTGAGATCATGACCTGAGCAGAAATCAAGAGTTGGACGCTTAACCAACTGAGCCACCCAGGCGCCCTTGTGGTATACTTTTGTAGTCATCCCATAGTCCTTCGATATTGTTCTGCTTTTTTGTCTGTTTCAAGTCTTCTTCTCTTTGGTTTTCAGTTTTCAAGGAGTCTATTGGTGTATCTTCTTGCTCAAAGATTCTTTCATCAGGGGTATCTAATCTATTAATGAGCCCATCAAAGGTATGCCTCATTTCTGTTAGTGTTTTTTTCTCTAGCATTTCTTTTTGGTTCTTTCTCAGAATTTCCATCCCCCTCCTCACCACTGCCCATCTGATCTTGTATGTTGTCTACTTTATCCATTAGCATCCTTAGCATATTAATCACAATTGTTTTAAATTCCCAGTCTGATCATTCCAACATCCCTGCCATATCTAAGCCTGGTTCTGAGGCTGGCTCTGTCTCTTCCAACTCTGTTTTCTGCCTTTTAGTATGTTTTATCATTTTTTTTTCTTGATAGCTAAGGCATGATGGACTGGAAGAAAGGAACTACTACAAATAGGACTTAAGCAATGTGGTGGTGAGGTGTGGGGGTTGGTAGCACATTTTATAGTTCTATGATTAGGTCTCAGTCTTTTAAAGAGCCTGTGCCTCTAGACTATGAACTTCACATGTGCTTCTCAGTCCCTCCCTCCTCCTCTTAGGTGGGGCAAGATGGTTAGAGTGGGCTGAAGTTATGTTATTTCCCTTCTCCCACACAGAAGACCTGAGCAGCTGGAATTGAGTATTTCCCTTCCCCTGCATCAGGTAGGTTCTGATAAACTCCAGCAGTTTAGGCTCTGATGAAATAGTTTCTCCTGAGGGTAGGCCTTATTAAGAATAGAATGCATTGGTATATTTCAAAACTGTTCCATTTCCCTTTCCTCTGCCAGAAACAAGAGGGGATTTTTCTCTAATATTCACTAGAGAATCTCGTAGAGGTGCAAGAGGTAACACACAAAAAAGTGTGGGGGCCCTCAATGACTGGTTCCTCCATGGAGTTTTAAACTCTCAGAGTTGTCCACACTGAGCCTCCAACAATTTATCAATTATAATCAGATTTCCCTATAGGAGCACTGGTTACTGGTGAGGTGACTGCCCTGATAAGTTGTGAAACACTGTATTCTCTGTTGATCTCTCTAATTTTGAGGGCAGCGGTTTGCCTTTTGATCTCTCTTCATTTATGGATCTAAGAAAAGTTGTTGATTTTTCACTATGCTCAGCTTTTGACTTGTTATTATGAGTTGGCAACATCCAAGCTTCTTACATGCCATATGAGAAACCAGAACGCTGTATTTTCTTTTAAGAATGTTTTCCTACACTACAAGCTTAAAATTTATGTAGAAAAAGAAAAAAATATACAAACCCAGTATCATGTACAACAAAACAGTGTCATGTACTTTGAGAATTATTTATTACTTTCCATTTTCCTTACACTACACATATTCATGTTTCTAGATGACTAGCCTAGATCAAATACTGTTCTTAAACATCTGAACCTTCTACTTTATCTGTAAAAATCAATATAAAATTATAAACTGCAATCCTTGAAATATATCTTTCAAACAAGCCATTAAAATACAGCTTACCATTTTGATGCCTGTGGAAAATGTCACTGGTTTTATAGGTTTAGGTTTCTCAAGTTGCATTTCCAACTGGGTAGATCTATCTTTATGCTGAGCCAAAAGTAGAGCAACAGGGAGATCTGAACTCTCCTGTAAGAAAAGTTAAAGTGCAACATGAAAGTTAAAAAGGAAAAACTAATGAGCAACAAGTCTTTCATTTTAAATTATGCCCTTTCATAGGCACTTGATGTCAACCTAAATATTCACTTTATGGAGAACACTTCACAAAAAATTTTAACATTCCATAATAAGAAAAGGCTGTTTGAGATTCATAAATCAAAATAACCTGCAAAAAAGTATTTTTATAAAATCCACATTAAAGACAATAGGGTCTTATTTCATCTAGCAAAGCCAACCATATTTATTAAAATAAAAAAAATTAAAAGCTAATCACAAAAAGAGTAATACAAAGTACTATAACGTAGATCAGATGTTTATCTAAGACACATTCTTCTACCAGTGAATTCAGACCAGTTTGAAATTGTTTCCCATTAGATTTCACCTGAGGCCGTTTGGAAATGATCCTTGTTCTGTTTTGCACAATAGAACGATTGTTAAGTACAACCAAAAATATATTCTCTCCTTTACTGAACTTATTTTTAGAAATTAAGTCTAAATTTTTTTAATTGACAAAATGATAGCAAATATTTATTTTAATACCTTATATTGACACTAAAAGAGGGCTACTATTTACATAAATCTGCATATATACATATGAATGACACAAGCAATGATAGTAATTCTTATATGCAGATGCATTTATCCTGTTTAACATGAAGTTCTCTTACATGTTCTTCCACATGCTGTGGAACTAAGGTCTAAACTAAACGTATCCAGACTTTTTCCTTCCCGAGTTTTCAGTTAAATAAGAACACAGAAACACATGCATAAGGAAGGAGATAATATACACACAGTACTTTATATCTGTAAACAAAAATGAAGATTACAAACACATTTCTATCTATACCTATAGATATTGAGCCTATACCAAGGCTATCTATGAAAACAGACATATTTTTCAAATGGCCTAGAGATTTTTAAAATAACAACCCAGAACTTAATCCTGAAAAGACTATATTGTTAAACATTCCCTCGCATGAAAGTAAACATATAGCAGAATCTAATTTTCTTTCCAAATCTAACAACTTTATACAATTTTTTAGGCACAAAGGTAGCTAATATATTTAAAGGAACTTTTTTAAGTCTATAGTACAGAAGTAATTCAAATAAAAAGCAAATTATTTCAGCAGAATTGTCCTAGAATAAATCTGTACCTCAAGACTTGGTAACAGAAGTGCTTTGCAAGAGCAATGTTACAAAGATTAAAATTTTTTAAATGGAAGAACACAAATTTTATTTATAAAATATAGCCTTGGGGCCTTTAGCAATAATAAAGGAAAATAGGGGCACTTGGGTGGCTCACTCAGTTAAGTGTCCAACTTAGGCTCAGGTCATGATCTCCCGGTTTCTGAGTTTGAGCCCCACATCAGGTTCTGTGCTGACAGCTCAGAGCCTGGAGCCTGCTTCAGATTCTGTGTGTGTGTCTCTCTCTGCCCCTCCCCTGCTCATACTCTGTCTCTCTCAAAAATAAATAAATTAAAAAAAAAATTAAAGGGGCGCATGGGTGACTCAGTCAGTTAAGCATCTTACTTCGGCTCAGACAGACAGTTCATGGGTTCGAGTCCTGCATCAGACTCGGTGCTGTCAGCACAGAGCCCGCTTTGGATCCTCTGTCTACCTCTCTCTCTGCCCCTCCCCCACTTACTCTCTCTGTTAAAAATAAACATTTAAAAAATTGTTTTAATTTAAAAAATAATAAAGGAGAATGAATGAAACATATACTATTGAGAATATACTTGAACACCTTTCATACTCTGCAATAAAGCATTAGTTATGCATTAGCAACAGTATTGCTGTGAATTCCTGCAGCTATTCTAGATGTTCATTAAGAATTTTATAATTAAGGGGCGCCTGGGTGGCTCAGTCGGTTAAGTGTCCGACTTCGGCTCAGGTCATGATCTCACGGTTCGTGAGTTCAAGTCCCGCGTCGGGCTCTGTGCTGATGGCTCAGAGCCTGGAGCCTGTTTCTGATTCTGTGTCTCCCTCTCTCTCTGATCCTCCCCCGTTCATGCTCTGTCTCTCTCTGTCTCAAAAATAAATAAACGTTAAAAAAATTTAAAAAAAAAAAAAAAAGAATTTTATAGTTAAACGTAAAATTAAGAGAGAATTTAAATGGACTGTGGACCAAAACATCTTTTAAAACCCATTACTGCCTTTTCATATGTAAAAATTAACAGAAGAAAATTAAATTTCTTAGCATTTCTCCTCAATCTATACTCTAAGTGAATTCAAATACTCTTCCATACCTGGTATTTACTCTAAGTGAAAGTCCTTATGTAAACGCAAGACAGTGGGCTCACTTCAAAAAAGTTGCTAATCAATACTTGGGCCTGTTTTAATCCTGGTTTCACTTTCACATAAAAGGCCCTGAACATTAAATGCCTTGGTAAAACAGCTGAAATTCAATAAAAAATAAACATTCTAGGAATCTAAAACCAATTTTGACATTAAGGCATACAATTTACTTCAAATCTGCTTCATTCCATTTTAGCACTCAAAACTTTGAAGCCTGAAAATCTTTGTGAAAGTTAAGTTAGAATTAAACAGGAGCTCAGGCAGTTAATTGTCCAACTTTTGGTTTCAGCTCAGGTCATGATCTCAAGGTTCGTGAGTTTGAGCCCCACATCGGGCTCTGCACTGATGGTGCAGAGTCTGCTTGGGATTTCTCTCTCCCTCTCTCTCTGCCCCTCCCCTGCGTGCGCTCGCTCTCTCTCTCTCTCTCTCTCTCTCTCTCAAAAAGTAAATACACATTTAAAAAAAAAGAGAGAATTAAACAGGAGCTCTAACAACAACAAAATCAATCAATGGAGTAAAAAAAAAAAAAACTATGGGAATATACATGCTCTCAAGAATACATAAAATGCAGATTCAGCCTTAGCAAGTTATTTCATTTTTCTTAGCTTTCCAGGTTATCTTGAAAGGTTCTCTAAACCTCATTAATTGCCTGAAGGTATACTGTTTAATATTTAAAGAAATTTTAATAAGACTGCCTGTAATACTCATTAAAAGCTTTATAATGACCACTTTTTAAAGATTATTTTAACTGACTTTAAGCAAGCCATCTGGCAAACAATATTTCTAATAAAGATCAGCTACTGCATTTTGACAGTATTAGCCCTTAACAAAATTTAAGACATAAACTGAAAAAAATTTTCAAACAGGAATATAAAAAGATTTAATAAGTTAGGACCTGTTTAAAAATCTTTTTCCAAACTGTTAAAAAAAAACTGAATTTACAGTTAGGATTAAATAAATGGACTTTTTAGGCAACATTATGGTAAATGCTAAGTCATAAACATTAAGACCATAACATTAAAATCTGTCACATACAGTATAATGTAATGCTTTTTAAAGGTTAAAGAGTGACCATTAGCACAAGAATCAAACCCAAAAACAGGAGAAAAAAAATTCTTAATACGTAGTGCTTGTTGCCTAAATTAGATCCAGAGAACAATTCTAAGATTTAAGCTTCTAGACATATTTACAAATGCCAATATTATCTTTTTCATAGAATCTAACACACGAATATACATAGAAAAAGAAACAAAGTGTGTTTTTTACTTATTAAGGATTCAGGAAGATAAAAAGAAATTTAATAATTCTATTAGTCAATAAGAACTAAACATACATTAACATTTTAACAGAAACAATGAATGATCATTTAAAAATTAAAGTAACAGAGAATTTTTAAAAATAAAATTAGGAAACCGAAAATTCACAAAATGTACTGATATTTAAAAACAATCTGTTGTAATTAATTGGTCTAATGAATACAGTAAATTTCTAACTTTTATTTAACCACCATGTTACATGCTCTAAACAGTGAAGAAAGTATGTGCAATAATGACTTGCAGGTGAAGAAAACAGGAAGTTGCAGGGAGTTTGGGGGGAGGTCTCACAAAAACCAATATTAACTCCAGGTTATACACAATGTACAACATTGGCAGTTTTACATCTTGCTTCATGCCCCACTGAATTAAAGGGGAGCGTCATGCCAATAGCACTCAATGAGGCAGCAAAACATTACTTTGAGGACTAAAAATATAGGCAAAGAATAATTGCTATGCAGAGCCAGCTAACCTCAAAATTATATCTAAAATCTCTTTATACTAGATGCAATATTTTTTAAATATTAAAGTATATTTTCATTTCATGTCTAAGTTCTATTTTGAATTCATTCAATCAATTGTATAAAGGAGAAGCATTACCAAGGAAAAGTATGTCCCTCTTTGTATAAAATGATGGGGGAAAGAACCTTTCAATAAAATAATTAGAACATCAGTATTTACTAATTCATTCTTTAAAGTTTTCAATTTTCACAAAATTCATGTCAACAAAAAAAGGTAAAACACATGTGTCATTTCAACTGTTAAAGGCACAACTGACAATGATTTCAAGAAAAATTAGTGGAAATCACTAAGAAAAATATATTCTATTTTATATGCTGTCTTTATTTTTAGAACCAAATTTACATTCCACTTACACAAAGTAGATAGGGTTTATGAAACACATTTTCTATCTAAGCCTCATTAATGCCCTTACTCTTACTTTTCCTTACTTTCTCACCTACTTCTATTTAATTATCTTGTTTTCTCTTTTTATTCCTGGTCAGCTCACATTTGGCCAAAAGAATGGTATAAAAATATACACATACACATTTACCTAATCATAGAGTTACAAATACCACATCAACTAGACTGATGAATTAAAGTATGTTACCACTACATAGAAATTAATTATGTGGACAGAAAAGGAAAGGGAAGAATGCAAAAGACTTTCCTGGAAAGGACGATTTCTACTGTGATTTTATGTTATCACCCTAGGTTATAAGCATCAAATAATATACCGTCAAATCTGTGAAACATTTCCGAAGCCTTAGTTATTATTACTGCTATTATCTAACAATGATGACTACTTGAGGAGCTAATTATTGGAAAACACAATTTGCAAAACACTGCCATTTCTTTCAAATACATTCTTTCTCATGCAAAAATATGAAACATAGTTCTCACAGAGTAAATAGAATCACTATAAATTTCACATGAAGCTAAAACACTTGAAAATGGGCTAGTTATAAGAAAGCCAGTGTTAATCAGGAGAAAACTGCCTTAAAAACAAAGCATTTTCATCAGTAAGCTTAAAAACATAAATAACCTATTAATAGTACACTGCCTTACATCAGTTACATTGCTCTTTCATCTAAAAATAAAACGGATATTGACAAAATGGGTTTTTTTTAATAAAGGAATAGAAGTTGAATACACCAGCACTGAATATGCCAATAAAAATGCCATTTAAATGCCATTATCCAGCATAATAAAAAGGAAAAATAAACTCTGAATACTAATGATTTGTTCAAGACATTTAGCATTATTACATACCAGTTCATCTAAAAAAGCTTGCTTGTTCTTCCTTTTTAGAATCTGCTGCAGTTGTTCTTCTTTTTGAATAAACAGTCTTCTTTGTTCATTTTCCTGTCTTTCTACCTCTAAAGCTTCTTCCAATTCCTCCTGTTCCCGAGTCTAAAACAGAAATATTTATATATAGCATGGAATAAATTTAGTAACCAAAATCAATCCTTTACTGCACTCCGACACTTTCTGGATACATAAAACATACTAGTCACTTAAGAGTTTAATAGAGCAGCAATTCTACTCTGCAGGAACTAGAGTTCATTTTATTATTTCACATGGACATGTCACTATGAAAGAGAATGACACCTATCATTTAACTAACACCTAAACAAGTACACTTCACTCAGTTGCAGAGCTGTAGGAAATGTGTTTAATAAAGAATTTATTTATTGATCATTATTACAGATAGTTTTGAGTAATTCATTTTAGAGGATTTAACAAGAAAAACAAAAACAAAACCCAATAAAAACAACAGAGACAATCTACATACAGAACTACCAATTGAAACACTCCATTGAAAGGACTGACTTATTTAATAGAAACAATTTCCAGAACATTCTAGGTAATGAAAAGTTATCAATGTCCTAAGCTTCTTTTCCCTAAGCTGAAATAAGTCTTTATGATGCTAGAATTCCAAACATCATCATGTTGCAAAAAACTGAAATTATTTTCTAACATAAGCATATAAATTTCAAGTCTTCTTTGTGCACTGAAAAATTCAAAATTCAAAGCTAATATGTAAACAGAATGAACTATAGTTCTACTCATTCTCCTTTTATGGAGTGCCTCGGAAATATTAAATAATTCCAGGTTCTGAAATTTATTCCAACTTAAAGTCATGCTTAAAAGCAATACTATACATAGTCTTTGTTCTTTCATTCTTATGAATGAAAAATACAGTAAAATCTAAATGGCTTTATTTTAAAGCTCTTTTTTTTTTTTTACTTTGACAGAACATTGAGAATTTATGGCACCTTGAGGTAAATGCAGAACGGAGGAAGAGAGCATAATAGGTTTGAGCATCACAAATATATGAATAGCAGACACCTCAGAGAAAAATATATTTATATTTAAAATAATATTTAAAACCCTTCGGACTTCAAGCTGTATTACAAAGCTGAAATCATCAAGAGAGTATGGTACAGGCACAAAAGCAGACACTCAGATCAATGGAATAGAATAGAGAACCCAGAAATGGACCAACAAATGTATGGCCAACTAATCTTTGACAAAGCAGGAAAGAATATCCAATGGAATAAAGACGGTCTCTTCAGCAAGTGGTGCTGGGAAAACTGGACAGAGAGATGCAGAAAAATCAACCTGGAAAACTTTCTTACACCATACACAAAAGTAAACTCAAAATGGATGAAAGACCTAAATATAAGACAGGAAGCCATCAAAATCCTTGAGGAGAAAGCAGGCAAGAACCTCTTTAACCTTGGCCTCAGCAACTTCTTACTTAACACGTCTCCAGAGGCAAGGGAAACAAAAGGAAAAATGAGCTATTGGGACCTCATCAAAATAAAAAGCTTCTGCAAAGCGAAGGCAACAATCAGCAAAACCAAAAGGCAACTAACGGAATGGGAGAAAACCTTTGCAAATGACATATCAGATAAAGCATTAGGATCCCAAATCTATAAAGAACTTATCAAACTCAACACCCAAAAAACAAATAATCCAGTGAAGAAATGGGCAAAAGACATGAATAGACACTTCTCCAAAGAACACATCCAGATGGCCAACCGACACATGAAAAAATGCTCAACGTCACTCATCATCAGGGAAATACAAATCAAAACCACAATGAGATACCCCCTCACACCTGTCAGAATGGCTAACATTAGCAACTCAGGCAACAACAGATGTTGGCGAGGATGAGGAGAAAGAGGATCTCTTTTGCACTGCTGGTGGGAATGCAAACTGGTGCAGCCACTCTGGAAAACAGTATGGAGGTTCCTCAAAAAATTAAAAATAGAACTACCCTATGACCCAGCAGTTGCACTACTAGGTATTTATTCAAGGGATACAGATGTGCTGTTTCAAAGTGGCACATGCACCCCAATGTTTATAGCAGCACTATCAACAATAGCCAAAGTATGAAAAGAGCCCAAATGTCCATCAATGGATGAATGGATAAAGAAGATGTGGTTGGGGCGCCTGGGTGGCGCAGTCGGTTAAGCGTCCGACTTCAGCCAGGTCACGATCTTGCGGTCCGTGAGTTCGAGCCCCGCGTCGGGCTCTGGGCTGATGGCTCAGAGCCTGGAGCCTGTTTCCGATTCTGTGTCTCCCTCTCTCTCTGCCCCTCCCCCGTTCATGCTCTGTCTCTCTCTGTCCCAAAAATAAATAAAAAACGTTGAAAAAAAAATTTAAAAAAAAAAAAAGAAGATGTGGTATATGGATACAATGGAGTATTACTCGGTAATCAGAAAGAATGAAACTTGCCATTTGCAACTATGTGGATGGAACTAGAGGGTATTATGCTAAGTGAAATTAGTCAGAGAAACACAAATATCATATGACTTCACTCATAGGAGAACTTTAAGTTACAAAACAGATGAACACATGGGAAGGGAAGTAAAAATAATATAAAAACAGGGAGGGAGACAAAAACATAAAGAGAGAGGCGCCTGGGTGGCTTAGTCGGTTAAGCGTCCAACTTCAACTCAGGTCACGATCTCGCGGTCCGTGAGTTCAAGCCCCACGTCAGGCTCTGGGCTTATGGCTCAGAGCCTGGAGCCTGCTTCTGATTCTGTGTCTCCCTCTCTCTCTGCCCCTCCCCCATTCATGCTCTGTCTCTGTCTCAAAAATAAATAAACGTTAAAAAAAATTAAAAAAAACAAACAAAAACAAAAAACAAAAACATAAAGAGACTCTTAAATATGGTGAACAAACAGAGGGTTAATGGAGGGGTTGTGGGAAGGAGGATGGGCTAAATCGGTAAGGGGCATTAAAGAATCTACTCCTGAAATCATTGTTGCACTATATGCTAACATGGATGTAAATTAAAAAAATAAGTTAAATAAAAATTTTTTTAAAAACCCTTTACTAGATTTTTTTTTAGTTCACACATTAAACTCCCAAAAAACAAAGTTCTCAACCAAAAAGATGATTCACCAACAATTCAAACTCAGTACTATATCCAAAATTAAGTTTAGCATCTGGCCTCCCAAAGTGATCACACACCTATATTCCTTGTGTCCACAAAGTGCACACCTACATCTCAATCAACTTCATTTGAAACTGCAAATTTAGCTCTATTTACTCCCTCTCTCCCTCCCATTCCTCTTAAATTAAATCAGTCTCTACATCCTATTAGCATCGCTCCCTATAATTTTACAAATGTTTCCTTCTCTATTGCCAAGGTCGCTACTCTAATTCAGGCCCCCCAGTGGAGAAGAGAATTCAAACTTCATCTAGAAGGATTAGTAGGAATAAATGTAAAAATTCAGGGGCTGAGATATGAAGGCTGGAAAAGTGAACTACTTGATTAGAGGCATAGAAGCAGAAAAAGATGAGCCACATAGTAAAATAGTGCCATAGAATCAATTAAGTGTAACAAGATACAGTGAAAAGAGAATTGATAGAGTGGTAAATTCTCCTTGCAATGATAAAAGGACACACAGAGAAAGAAAAGATTTCATAGGGAGTATTATGGGTTAAATGTATCCCCCCCCCCCCACAAATATATGTTGAAGTCTTAACCCCTAGTACATGTAAAAATGACCTTATTTGGAAATAGGGTCTTTGCAGACATAATCAAATTAAGATGGGGTCATACTAGAAATTCAGACACAGACACACAGGGGAGAAGGCCATGTGGAGACAAAGGTAGAGATCAGAGTGGTACTGAAGGTTCTGACAACCACCAGAAGCTAGAAGAGGCAAGGAAGGATTCTTCCCTAGAGCATTTAGAGAAAGCATGACCTTGATGATACCTTAATTTCAGACTTCTAGACTCTAAATTCCTTTTTTAGTAATTTATTTCAGTGGCTCTCAGAAACCTAGGAGGTTGAGGCAAACACTTGAAACGGTAGGTATTTACCCCCATTGGAGAGTGGAACAGCTATATGGGCAGAGAAAACAAAGGTGCAAAGACATGAATAAAGCTGGAATGCTTAGTATATCCAAGTCATGAAGTATGGGGGTGGGGGAAAGCTCTAGATAAAACTGGAAAGGAAAGCAGAGGACAAATCATGGAGCATCCATCAAACCATACTAAGGAAATCTGTGTCATTAAGGAAATCTGAGGGATAACTTTAGAAAGATGATTAGAAGCAGTGAAGTATTCAGACCAATGGGATCATAACTGAAGACAGGAAAACTGGTTAGAAGAACACTTCGATACCCAGATAAGAAATGATGAGAGCCCTAAATAAGGTAATAATAGAATTAGAGGAGGAACCAGGTTTGAAAAATGATGGGGAGAGACTATCAACAGTATAGGAAGACAGACCAGATATGGCTTGAACACTCGGATAAAGAATGCAAGAGAAACAAATGGTAAACATTTAAAAATTCAGCTCTGGAATGCTGAATTAAAAGTGCCTATAGGGGCGCCTGGGTGGCGCAGTCGGTTAAGCGTCCGACTTCAGCCAGGTCACGATCTCGCGGTCTGTGAGTTTGAGCCCCGCGTCAGGCTCTGCGCTGATGGCTCAGAGCCTGGAGCCTGTGTCCCTCCGATTCTGTGTCTCCCTCTCTCTCTGACCCTCCCCCGTTCATGCTCTGTCTCTCTCTGTCCCAAAAATAAATAAAGGTTGAAAAAAAAAAAAAATTTAAAAAGTGCCTATAATAATCAAGAAATAAATGTCTATTAATGATACATACATATATATACACACATATATACATATACATATATACATATATATACATATATACATATATATACATATATGTATACATATTACATAGTAAAATTCTACAAGCTCAGGAGAAAAACAATGTGCTGCAGAAACATTTGAGAGTAATTAGTATACAGGGTTAACTCATAGAGAGAAGCACTGAAAGGAACCATGTTTTAGAGTCAGGAAGGAAAGCTTAAGTCTCCTAATCTTGAAAGGGGAAGGTGAGGGCAGCAAGACGAGGAGGAGAATGGACTGGCCCCACAGAAGTTAAGAGAAGTTAAGGGAAGAGGGATTCCCTATCAAGGGAGAAGCCTACACCAAACACAGCCAACAGGCCCAGTGAGATTCAGACCAACAGTTCATCATCTTTGACAATGAGAAACTGGTAGCCTCAATTTTCTCACTGAAATAGAATATATGAGCATCTTGGACATAGTAGATCTCAATAAATATTGATTGGCTAGCTAGCTGACTGAATAACCGGGAAAACAGCCATCATTAAAAAATCAAACACTGTGGGAATGAAGAAGAAGGTAATGGACTGAGAGAAGGAAAACAGGTTGAAAATTAAAGGTCTCTGTGTTCTTCCTCATGGCACTACGGTACCCAGTCAACCTCCCTTGCCTTCACCTCCTACTCCTAATCCATCAGTATAGGACTTGCTATTTTAAACTCAAACTGTTTCTCCAATTCATCCCCACCTCTCCATTTCTTGTTTAAGTCACCTCTGAACCCACCAACATGACTGCAATAACTTCCCATTGGTTTCACAAATTCCAACCTCGATTCTCTCAAATTCAACCTCCACGAAACCACTATATTCATTCTAACAAAGACAATACATTATCGCTTGGTTTAAAACCCTTCAGTGACGATCATCCACAACAAGTTTTTATAACATTACTCTAAGGAATCTTGAATTCTCTAATAAGATGCCTAAGGTATACTACAAAGAGACTGAACAGATGGGAATTCAGCCTATCCCTCTACCCACTAAGAAAAGTTTGGTTTCACTTCAACCAAAGTATTCCAAGCAAGTTTTCATTTGAAGAAAAAGTTCACCGAAATTAGATTATTCTTTTACTGCAACACTCACTATTATTTCCTAGCTTAAAACTCTGAATGAGGGGTGCCTGGGTGGCTCAGTAGGTTCAGTGACTCTTGACTTTGGCACGGGTCATAATCCCAGGGTTGTGAGATCGAGCTCCATATCGAGCTGAGCGTGGAGCCTGCTTAAGATTCATTCTCTGTCTCTCTCTGCCCCTCACCCATGCTCTCTCTCTCTCTCTCAAAACAAACTTAAAAAAAAAAACTCTCTCTCTCTCTCTCTCCGTCTGCCCCTCTCCCACTCACACACTCTCTCTCTCTCTCTCTCTAAAAATAAATAAATAAATGAAAACTTCAAAGCTCTGAATGAAAAAAAGTACTCACTTAAAAGGAACATCCTTCTATTAATGAGTTAAATGGCGCTAATGGAACAAGTTACCTAAGAATACCTATTTTGCATGTATCTTCTAACTCAGTGAAAGCTACTGGGCAAAGAGAGTAATTTTTATGTCACACTGATCCTCTCAGAAATGAGACACCTTTCTAAGGAAGGCAGGCTGGGTATGAATGGAATTAGAATGCAGTGTCAATCCCTTGAGAACTTTATGGCAGGAAAGAAGTACTGAAATGAAACACTCCTAAGACTATAAAGAGAAAATCCCTCTAAACACAAGATGAAAACACAAGCTATGTGATCCAAATATGACTTGTATCATTTTTACCAATGATCACAAATTCCTGACAAAGTACCTCATAAATAATCACCTCTGCTTTCCTCTAAAACTGGAAAGTCCAGCATTAAAAAAATGACAGCTAAACTGTATAAGTTGGACAATTAAATCTCTGCATGCTCACCATTCATCTCTCGCTCTCTCTCTCTCTCTCTATACACACACACACACACAATACACATACACACATATGTGTGTGTGTGTGTGTGTACATATACATATACACATATATGTATATGTATACATATACAAATACTATATACATATACATAGTATTTCTGGCCTAGATTTCAGCTAAATTCCTTGTAATTTTAACTAGTTTTAGAGGAAGATAGCTTTTCAGGAATCAGATGGAAACATTCATTTCTAAAGCAAAATAAGAAAATACTTAGCAACCAACCAGCTTTAACTTATTTTTCTGAATGACATCTTTGTTTTCCTTTTGGTACATCTCCATTTTCTTTTTGGTGTTGTCCAAATCCACATTATTGGTCAAGTTGAAAACTGCATCAGAAAGGAAACAATGACATGAAAAACAGTTTTAATATAAATCTTGAGTGAACAATAAAAAAAATTCATCACACTGACTTAATTCATCAGATTGTCATTACTTACAGCTATATTTATGTCCTTTTACCTAATACCTACTTTAGAAACTAGTTCTAGTTCAGCAACTATGTTTCCAGAGCCAAAGACTATCAGACTATCACACAGAATATCTAAATCTCTGAATCACCCCAGAAAACCTAAGATACGTGTTTGTCATAATCACATTAGATTTGATTTTTAAAGTCCCCATTTTAACTTTAAAAGTACATAAAAGATTACTTAAATTATTTAAATACAAAGAGTAAGTCTGGGATCTATTATACTAGTCAGAATCAAAACTGAAAAGAATCTGTGCTCTACAAAGAGAAAATGTATCCATCAGAATAAAAAATATTATATAATTATATAATTTATAGAAAACAAAAACAAGTTTAATTCACATTCCAATGGTCCCTATAGTCTAGATGTAAAGAAGCGTGATATAGGGGCACGTGGTGGCTCAGTCGGTTAGGTGTCCAACTTCAGCTCAGGTCATAATCTCGCACTTGAGCCCCAGCTCAGAGACTGGAGCCTGCTTCAGATTCTGTGTCTGCCTCTCTCTCTATCCCTTCCCCGCTCTCTCTCTTTCTCTCAAAAATAAATAAACATTAAAAAAAATTTTTAATAAATAAATATGATATAGATAGCAGTTAAAAATTAACTAAGAAGGTAAAGAATAAACTGGCACCAAAACTTAAGACTGAAACTATTTCATAAGAGAAGCCACTGAGGTATGTTCAAAAAAGATGACGGTAGGGGCGCCTGGGTGGCTCAGTCGGTTGGGCATCCGACTTCAGCTCAGGTCATGATCTCGCGGTCCGTGGGTTCGAGCCCCACATCGGGCTCTGTACTGACAGCTCAGAGCCTGGAGCCTGTTTCAGATTCTGTGTCTCCCTCTCTCTGCCCCTCCCTGCTCATGCTCTGTCTCTCTCTGTCTCAAAAATAAATAAACCATTAAAAAAAAAAACATTAAAAAAAAACAAAAAAAGATGATAAATTTTCAATGAGTTAGATTTTTTAATGTATAATTATTTAATAATTGTATAATTTTTTATTAATTCTGACTCAAAATAATGCCTTACTCCCTTCTAAGTTTACCTATATAAATCAAAGTGTCAATATAATACTCTGAATAACAACCAAAAAACTCTTTTGGTACAGGGCACCTGGGAGGCTCAGTCAGTTAAGCGTCCAACTCTGGCTCAGGTTATGATCTCACAGCAGTTCATGAGTTTGAGCCCTGCATCGGGCTCTATGCTGTCAGCACAGAGCCCACTTTGGATTCTCTGCCCCTCCCCTTTTCGTGCACACTCTCTCTCTCTCTCTCAAAAATAAATTTTAAAAACAAGAAACTCTTTTGGTACATACAAATTCATATCATAAAGTACCACCACATTACCCCACATGTTACTGTGTTTGCATCAGCCTGTCTAAAGAAAAATCCAGGGGCGCCTGGGTGGCTCAGTCAGTTAAGCATCCGACTTTGGCTCAGGTCATGATCTCGTGGTCCGTGGGTTTGAGCCTGGCATCGGGCTCTGTGCTGACAGCTCAGAGCCTGGAGCCTGTTTCAGATTCTGTGTCTCCCTCTTTCTCTGACCCTCCCCTGTTCATGCTCTCTCTCTCTCTCTCTCTCAAAAATAAATAAATGTTAAAAAAATTTTTTTTTGTTTAAAGAAAAAAAAAAGAAAAATCCATATTATTAAGATTCTCCTGTTTCATAATTCAATTCAGACCTGCCTGGGCTTCTTCTGTAATCTTTTCCATCCATTATTACCTATTCTATCCCTTCACCAATTACTTTTCCCTACTTCCTGCTTGTTCTATAAACGGGTTTCATCTACCCTAAACAACTATGCTCTAAGCCATGTCTCTAAGTGAAACAGTGAGCCCTGTCTCACTCTTTCCTTTAATAACCATCTCAAATAGTTGCTTGACTTTTTGCTTTTACTTGTTCTTTTTTTTTCTTATTTGAGTACAGTTGACACATAATGTTATATTAGTTTCAGATGTACAACACAGTGATTCAACAACCAAATGTTATGATATGCTCACCACAAGTTTAGCTATCAACTGTCACCATGCAACCCTATTACAACACCAATGACTATATTCCATATGCTGTACCTTTTATTCCTATGACTTATTCATTCCATAACTGGAAGCCTGTATCTCCTACTCCCATTCACCCATGTTACCCATCCCCTCACCCCCTCCCTACTGGCAATGATCAGTTTGTTCTCTATTTTTATCAGTTTGATTCCACTTTTTGTTTGTTTTTTTAGATTCCACATATAAGTGAAATCATATGATGCGTCTCCTAAGGCAAAGGAAACAAAAGCCAAAATAAACTACTGGGACTACATCAAAATAAAAAGCTTTTTGCACAGTGAAAAAAAACCATCAACAAAACAAAAAGTCAACCTGCTGAATGAGAGAAGGTATTTGCAAATGATATATCTGATAAGGGGTTAATGTATAAAGTTTATAAAAAACTGATACAACTCAACACCAAAAAAAACCCAAATAATCCAATTGAAAATAGGCAGAGGAGGGGCACCTGGTTGGTTCAGTCAGTTAAGCATCCAACTTCAGCTCAGGTCATGATCTCACAGTTTGTGGGTTCGAGTCCTGCATCAGGTTCTCTGCTAACAGCTTGGAGCCTGCAGCCTACTTCAGATTCTGTGTCTCCCTCTGTCTCTGCCCCTCCCCTGCTAGCGCTCTCTCTCTTTCTCTCTCTCTCAAAAATAAACAGTAAAAAAAATTTTGTTTAAATAGGCAGAGGACCTAAATGAACATTTTTCCAAAGAAGATATACAAATGGCTAACAGACACATGAAAAGATGTTCAACATCCCTAATCATCAGGGAAATGCAAACCAAAACCACAATGAGATATCACCTTACACCTATCAGAATGGCTAAAATCAAAACAGAAAGAAGTAACAAGTGTCGGCAAAGATGCAGAGAAAAAGGAACCCTCATATACTGTTGGTAGGAATGTAAATTAATACAGCAACTGTGAAAAACAATATGAAGGTTCTCAAAAAAGTAAAGGTAGAAATACCGTATGATACAGTAATTCACTACCTGGTATTTACCCAAAGAAAACAAAAACACTAATTCAAAAGATGTATGCACCCCTCTGTTTATTGCAGCATCATTTACAATAGCCATGATACGGAAGCAATTCACATGTCCGTCAATAGATGAACAGAAAGAGAAGGTGTGGGATATATACATATACAATGGAATATTAGCCATTTAAAAAAAAAATGAGGTCTTGGCATTTGTGACAACAGGTATGGACCTGGAGGGTACTACACTAAGTGAAGTAAGTCAGACAGAGAAAGTCAAATAGTACCTAGACTTTTGATTATAGAGCCCTGTAAGAGTTGAAAAGTAATATTGGGATCCCAACACAGCGTTACCTATTTTGTTGAATAAGGCATCAAACATACCCTAAAAGCCAATTTGATCCATAATTTCATTTTTATCTCCTCGAAGGCCACCTTATTTCAGAACATCAAATTACCATAATCATTGTTAATATCCCAGACTCATTTAGGTATGTAGAAAAACAAAAGCAAACATCAATTCTATGATATGCAATCTTAAAACTCTGGGAGAAATTAGAGAAAATGAGAAACAATAGCCCCTAACTACTTCTCCAGCCTTTTTTTACCACAAAGTAGAAAAGAAAATAATAATGGTGGTAAACCAGGAAATCTGGCTAGGATACAATGTAAGGCATTCCCCATAAATCACATTCTGGCCCCAACACACAACAGAGGAGGAGGCTCAAAACTACCAAGTGCCCTTAGAAAGTCAACTGAGATCCATTAGTTAATACAGTATGATTCCACTACCTTTGCCAATCGCTCACATTTTACTCCTTGTATTTAACAGGTCATCTATTAAGCCACCAAATCCAGTAATCTACCATCCTCAATATCTATGCCACTCAACAGTATTCATCACTTACGCTTCCTTAGGCACTTCCTTCTCTTGACTAACTTAAATACATTCTCCTGATCTCTCTCCTACTATTCCAACTACTCTTTCCTGTTTCCATCTCTGGCTCTTCTTGGCCTCTAAGTAACCTATATAATTCTAGCTTTTGCCTTCTTTCCTCCCTCCCTATTCTTGAGGCAATCTCATCACTTCCCATAGTTTCAACCAAATAAATGCCAGCAAAAGCTGACACCATCTCAAAGTGCAGTTCAGAAAACCAGTTAATAGATTAATGACATTAATGACACCAAGACTTAACACCTGATTCATCTGACCCACTCTCCTTTGCATTCCACAAACACCAGTTCCCAAATCCTACAGTTACCACCAAAATCTCTTTAAAACTGCTCTTATTCTCAAAGTGCCCTGACAATATACCAAACCATATAATATTTCTCCCTAGATAACGTATAATAATCTCTGCCTTCATTTTCTACTTCCAGAATCTTTGCATCTGACCCTACACTCTAACCAATCCGTAATATACAGTGCTGTCAGACTAATATTTCTGAAGCATACCTCAAATCCCAGTTCTTCCAGTTCTACCATCCTATAGTGCTCTCATCCCCTCTGCCTTTCCCCCTTTTACTAAATAAATAAATAAATCAAACACTTTCGAAGCCTTTCTTTTTTTTTTTTTTAAGTTTATTTAACGTGTGCATTCACACGTTAGGGAGGGGTAGAAAGAGAGGGAGAGAGAGGATCCCAAGCAGGCTCCATGCAGTCAGCCTGGAGCCTGCTGCAGGGCTAGATCTCACCAATCGCTGAGATCATGACCTGAGCCAAAATCAAGAGTCAGACACTTAACTGAAACTAAAGATCTCTCACTGGGGAGATCACCCCTAAACACATGAACTGAATAATACAAGACACAATATCATCAAATGACAACAGGGAAAAACTAAAAGTATTCTTGCTTCATGCATTCAACAATATTTAGTACTGTTCTAGTTGTTGAGTAAGTGTTTATTAAAAGAATAAACTATCGTGGGGCACCTGGGTAGCTCAGTTGGTGAAGTGTCCGACTTCAGCTCAGGTCATGATCTCACAGTTCATGGGTTCGAGGCCCACGTCAGGCTCTACACTGACAGCTTAGAGCCTGGAGCCTGCTTCAGATTCTGTGTCTCCCTCTCTCTCTGCCCCTCTTCTGCTTGCACTCTGTCTCTCTTTTCTCTTTCTCTCAAAAATAAACATTAAAAAAATTAATAAAAGAATAAACTATTCTTCCTTTTTTTAAAAATTTTTTTTAATTTTTATTTATTTTTGAGACAGACTGAGCATGAGTGGGGGAGGGATAGAGAGAGAAGGAGACACAGAATCCGAAACAGGCTCCAGGCTCTGAGCTGTCAGCACAGAGCCCGACGCGGGGCTCGAACCCACAAACTGTGAGATCATGACCTGAGCTGAAGTCAGACGCCTAACCAACTGAGCCACCCAGGAGCCCCATTAACTATTCTTCCTTTTAATGGAATCAGCTACCAATTAACCCTACAAAGTTCTGATTATGTCATTCAGTCATGAGTCACTCAGTTCACTCATTGCTTCTGCATCCACAATGCCTTGAGAAAAGAAAAATCCAACCTTATCTCTTACATTGCTTTTTCCTTTCTGCTCTGGGAGTTCTGCAGATTCCTCATAGCCTCTTCAAGAAACAATGGAAAGATTGCACAATTCCAACCAGAGAGGCTTTGCTTCATTTGTTTGCTTAAAATGATCTCCTCAAAATTTTGCTTGAAGAATACAATCTATAATGTGTGTGTATCAAGTATCTACAATATACATATGACAGGCGCTATGTCCAGGTTCGGCCTAATTACATCACTTAAACCTCCCAAAAACCTTCTGAGATAGGTATTACTATTATTCACACTTTATGGATAAGGTTTAAAGACATTAAATAACTACATCCAAGTTATACAGGAAGTAAATGTTGTAACCAGGATTATAACTTAGGCTATCTGACTCTAAAGCCTAAAATTTTATCTACAATGCTAGGTATATTGCTTCTCTCAATGCCTGAAAACCACTGGTAGCACAATTCAGCTCTTTTTCTACACCTGTACAGGCCCCGTAATTTCCTACCTCCAAACCTGTGATCATACTGCTTCTCCCAGAGGATCCATATTTTAGTACCAACCTCAACGAAGAACAATTGTGGATATCCTTATCTGGCCTACCCTTCTATACCCAGCTTAATCACCAGCTCTTCTTCATAACTCACTTTGCAGGTACAATCTCTGTATCCCTGAATGCCCACAATACATTGCCTAATATGCTGGTAGCACTTACCCACTTTCTACCCTATAAAAAAAATTTTTTAACATTTATTTAATTTTCAGAGACAGAGAGCCAGTGAGGGAGGGGCAGAGAGAGAGAGAGAGAGAGAGAGAGAGAGAGAGAGAGACAGAATCCAAAGCAGACTCCAGGCTCCGAACTGTCAGCACAGAGACTGACGCAGGGCTCGAACCCACACGAACTGTGAGATCATGACCTGGGTCGAAGTCGGACACTTAACCAACTGAGCCACCCAGGTGCCCCAAATTATTTTAAATGTACATATCTATTTGACCTAATAAAGTGTTCCTTGAGGGCAGATTCTAGGTCTGATTCATCTTTATCAGTCCCAGTACTTCAATAAAAAACATCCATTGCATACCCATTAAAATGGCAAAAATCCGGGGCGCCTGGGTGGCGCAGTCGGTTAAGCATCCGACTTCAGCCAGGTCACGATCTCGCGGTCCGTGAGTTCGAGCCCCGCGTCAGGCTCTGGGCTGATGGCTCGGAGCCTGGAGCCTGTTTCGGATTCTGTGTCTCCCTCTCTCTCTGCCCCTCCCCCGTTCATGCTCTGTCTCTCTCTGTCCCAAAAGTAAATAAAAAGCGTTGAAAAAAAAAATTTTTTTTTAAATAAATAAATAAATAAATAAATAAATAAATAAATAAATAAATAAAATGGCAAAAATCCAATACACTGACAACACCAAAATGCTGACATGGATGTGAGGAACTCTCATTCATTGCAGCAGGAATGCAAAATGACACAACACTTTGGGAGACAGTTTGTTTCTTATCATTTTATCCAACAATCATACTCCTTGGTATTTATCCAAAGGAACTGCAAACTGTCCACACAAAAACCTGTACACAGATATTTATAGCAGCTTTATTTGTAATTGCCAAAGCATGGAAGCAACCAAGATGTCTTTCAATAGGTTAGTGGATAAACTGTGGTATATCCAGACCATATTGCTCAGCACTAAAAAGAAATGAGCTATGAAATCCTGAAAAGACATGGAGGAACCTTAAATGCATATTACTAACTGAAAGAAGCCAATTTGAGAAAGCTACATAGAATATGATTCTAACTACATGACAGTCTAAAAAGGTAAGTCTACAAAGACAGAAACAGGTCAATGGTTGCCAGAAGTTAAGGGAGGAAAAAGGGAAAACTAGGCAGAGCACAGAGGAATTTTAGGACTGTGAAACTATTCTGTACAATACCATAATGGTGGATACATGTCATTACATATTTGTCCAAACCCATAAAATGTACAAAATCAAGAGTAAACTCTCATGTAAACTATGGTCTTTGGGCAATAATGATATGTCAATGTAGGTTCATCAATTATAACAAATTTACCACTCTGATTGGAGATGTTGATAGCAGGGAAGTCCGTGCATGTGCGGGACAGGGGCTGTATAGGAATTCTCTACTTGCTGCTGGCTATGACTCTAAAACTACTCTAAAAAATAAAATCTATTAAAAAGGGGGGGAGGGGGAACTTCCCATCTGGTAAGAGCTCAAGAAACACTTAATTACCAAAAGAGGGAAAAAAAATACATAAAATAAACCAATGCTAATGTTTATAATTATCTTTATAATTACAGATTTAATTAAGATGACCTTTATAAATTACAGAATTGAATTCTACAGAATGGTAAAGCAAGTGGATATAAAAGTACAGGAAAAAAATTATCTTGGTTTCTTATGGCTATAAATCTACTGAGAAGTAAAAGTATTCAAATTGGTATCTATGTTGAACTCTAACAGAATATTTAGAGCAGTTTAAGAAAACAAAAAGTTTATCAGCAAGCTAGAGTATACTACTGATTTAAACTTTCTATTTAATGGAACCCAGAAACAGGTAAAATTGAATTATAAATGAAATTTATCTGTATATGATTTTTTGTGCTTATTAGAAACCTCATGATGAATTCCAATAAAACTAAAATAATCTATTTCTTTATTTCATTTTTTAATTTAGGAAACTAAGGTAATACCAGTATAATAGATACAAATCATAATCATAAATAATACAAATTGCTTCCTTTAAAAAGAAAAAATAAGAGTTTAAAAAGAAAGTAAAGTACTATTTTTAAAACTTTTCAGATGAAGCAAGTCTCATTCATGTCATAATGAATCAGGTTGGTATAATGGCCTTGAGAAAAAAAGAATAGAAGATAATTTTCTATAACAATCATTTGGCCCTTTATCTGGTTACTGGTTTAGCTCAGATGTTGACCTGCCTTTAGTCAAGTATTAAAAGGCAACAAAAAACCTATTGTATTTTCTGAAAGATTTAATGTTATTTAAGTACAATTTTGAAGTCTTTTTGACATCCAGAATTTATAATTAAAGCCCTTAGGACTTTCTCACCCTTTCAAAATAAGCATACCCTGAACCAAAAGAATAATCTATTTATTATGAAACTAAGAGCAAACCTTTGAGATAATCCCTGGGGGCAAAAGGAACAAGAATTTTTATGTTTAGATTGTCATAACCACAAAAAAGAGCCTATTGTTAATGCCATAAGAAAGTTCATCTTCATGTGTGCCCTTTCTATTGTAATTTTTATGCCATTATTCAAAATCATGGTATTTTAAAATTTTTGTATTTGTGATGTTCAAAGGATTCATAATGAAATTTATTTAACAAAATGGCCAATCCCTAACTTATAAATCCTCAAACACGTACTCCTTAGCCTCCCTCCCAACTCTGTTCCTCTCACTCTAGGCCAAAGCATCTTCAATAGCACCCTTCTACCTTTAATACTGAGTTCAATCTTCTTTAAGGGCCTTCAAAATACGAACCCAATCTACTTTTTATCTGCTCCTGCTATTTCACCAATTAGCACCCCATATTCTGCATTCAGACTAGTAACTCCTCTGAGAGTAGCAAGCACTTTGATGGGCTCTGAGAGTCAGAAAAACCTATGTTCAAAATCTGGCTCCAGTATTTACTAGCAATGCGATCCTCGGCACAATACTTAACTCCCTTTACCTCTTCTCCATATGCTAAGCAGGGATAAAAATGCCTGTCTCACAGCTGTGAAAATTATACAAGATAATGGGAGTACAGCAGAAGTCTGGCACTTAGCAGGTGTCCATAAAATTAACATTTTATACTTTTGATTAATACAGACATAGCCAATACAGGTATCACAGACATCAAACTGATCATCTTTGAAAGCATGAGAAAAACACAAAGTAGATAGCTGCTGAAACATGATTTTAAAAGGAAGTTTGATTTATACCACAACAATTAAAACAATAACACGCAACAAAGTGGTGGAGCCACACCCTAACAAAACTTAGAAGAGCTAAAACTAGTCTTTCCTTCATTGCTTCACTCTCCACCCAACAAAACAATAAAAAATATTGCCTGTTCTCCAGTTTTTACTTTCTAGATTAATACCATACAACTGCTCAAGGTCATAAATTTTAATTCATCTTTGCCTGCTCTTTCTACTTACTTCCTGTATCAAATTAGTCCTTGAATATTCTGTCTCTAAAACATCCCCTTTATCTATCCCTCCCTAACTACCTGCTCCAAGCTCTCATTATTTCTCATCCAAATTGCTATAATGGCCCCTGAGAAATCGCTTCCCAGCCTCAAGGATCTCCTGTCAATATTGCACATCACTACCACACTATCCTTGCTGGCTCATTACTAGCCAGAGAATAAAATCTTACCCTGACAGTCTAGCTTGCAAAGCCCTCATTAACCCAGGTCTACTCTGTTTCTGAAGCCTCATTTCTGGTCATTCCCCATGTTCTACCTACCTATAACATTACTTGTCCATTCTCCAACATGCTCAATACCCTTGTACCTCTGTAACTCTGTCTTTTGCTACATATGTTCTTCCATCCTCTTTCCACTGATAAACTCCTATTCCATTTTTTAAGGTCAAATTCAAATATGACCTCTTCTCTGATCAAACTATACCTCTATTTCCCAATGATGAATTAATTGTTTTATCTGTATTCCTGTAACACTTTACAAATAAATGCCTGTACTACTTTCCCATTAAATTATAAATATTAGTTTAAATAATTATTTCCCCTTTAGAGTCTGAACTTACAGAAGGCAAAGATCATATATGCTCATCAAGTAAAGTAGTTCAATAGAACAATTAATATTTGTTAAACTGAGCTAAAGCTCAGAAAATAAACTGTAAGTCCATGACGCTAGGCCCCAAACTTCATCAATATCTTTAAATATAATTAGAACTGCTCTTTATCCAACATGATCAAGATTAGTAGCTGATGATTTACAAAAGTCTGTTAAGGGAGGGAAACACACATACACACTCCTTAAATACTTTAACTTAAAACATATATAGTAAGGGTAGTCATTCTCTAACTTAATGACATACAACCAATGTCTAGCCTTTAATTTCTTTAATTGTTCTTTCTCTTTTTTTAAGTTTATTTATTTATTTTGAGAGAAAAAGAGACTGTGCTAGTGGGTAGAGGCAGAAAGAGAAAGAGAGAGAGAGAGAGAGAGAGAGAATCCCAAGCAGGCTCCATGCTGCCAGCACAGAGCCCAATATGGGGCTCGAACCCACGAAGCAGTGAGATCATGACCTAAGCCAAAACCAGGAGTCAGATGCTTAACAGACTGAGCCACCCAGGCACCCCTGCTTCTTTCCTGTATAAACCACACCTGTCACCTACACTGTTCAGTTTCCATTTTTTAAAGTGGAAAAACAACTTGAGAAGCAGAATGCTTCAGGAGATTTGCAATTTTTTTCCTAACACATGAACTACTTAATTAAATTACATAATTATAAGTTTAACATAAGAAGACTTGGTTACCAATGCAAACAACTCTCAGTATATAAGTGAACTGGTGAGAGAAGTACAAAAGTGTACATGAGGACATCTTCTAATGAACAAGGGTCATCTTCATTATGCTTTGGACATCAATCAGTACTTTTTATGGGAGGACTGGGAAATGTCAGTCACTCCAACGGCTCAAGAAAGTTTCAACATACTGCAACTGAAGATAGTCTTTCATGAATACACATGATAGCAGAATCACTTTCAAATTAAATGCTCCGAGCCACAGTTTTCCTATCTGGTAAGGAAAGGTCTACATATCCTATAAGCCATAATATCCAGACTTGTTCTTACTTGTCAATCCTAGCTCCCACTTCTAGACATAAACATGGTTTTACCTATGGGTCCCAGGTTATTTATATATTCAAAGTAATTCATCTCATAAAAAAAAAAAAATATCTTGGGCACCTGGGTGTCAGCACAGGGATTCTCTGTCTCCCTCTCTCTCTGCCCCTCCCCCGTGTGTGCGTGCCCGCGCGCACTCTCTCTCTTTCTCTCTCAAAATAAATAAGCTTAAATGTGTGTGTGGGTGGGTGTGTGTGTGGGTGTGTGTGGGTGTGTGTGGGTGTGTGTGTGTGTGTGTGTGTGTGTGTGTGTGTGTATGAAATAATGGCTCAACCAGAACCTTATTCTAGAATCAAGATCCCTGCCCGCTTTCCCTACCTTCTTTGTCCATCAGTTTCTTTAGATTATCTTACCTGCCTGCTTGGACTTGTGACCATGTATTCAACTAGCTCTGTGACATTTATAATCTCCTTTCTCTTTATTGCCTGACCAGACTGTTGACTAATGACATTGCCTTCAGAATAAACATGAGCTGGATTTCTTCCTGCTTACTACCCAACTTCCTGTCCTGTACTTAATATCTACATACAACCAGATTTTTACATTTTCCCAGTTCTTGCAGATTTGGGGGTTGTATCTTCTCTGTCTATATCCTAACTTTTCTACTTTGCCTTGGCACTTCCAATTCCACCCCCTTTTCAACTAAAATCCAAGCCACTGATGATTGCTAACATTATACACAAAGTGCAATGAATACAATTAAATAAAAAAAGCAATGGTTCCAAAGCATTAAAAGATCCAAGGAAAAGCTTAAGCTATATTCTGTACATGCTATTTGCTATAACCTAACAAGTGAACTTAGATATTTTAGAAAAGTTTTAATTACAGTTGAAATAAAAAGATTCTCTGGGTTTTTCTTAGTTAATAAAGAAATTAAAGGCATTAGAATACTCCATTACTCAAGAGTTTAAGTTTTCTAAAAATTTTCCCCATATATAAACCTTCTAAAGAATGATCAGTTTGTTATATTTATATTTTAAATATGAAATAACAGAAGTATAGTGAGAAGAGAAGAATAAAAAAGATGATTTAATTCCCTACGTCTCATTCTTATCTTCACAGTCCATAATTTTGGTAATATTTCCAAAACTATATTGAGTAATAATAATTATGGCAGCTTTAAAAAAAAAAACATTAACTTTTTTTTAATTGAAGTATAACAACTTCGAAGCTCTTTAACATCTATGAAATCTTATTTAAGAAAGAAAAAACAATCCTTTCTTTTGATGAAAGCATCCTTTTGACTAATCACAAAAGAAAAGGCCCCAAGATTACTCTATCCTCTGATTCAAGCATAACATGAAAAACAGAATGCCACTTCAACAGTCAACTGCTTCCGACTATTTTCAAAATACTGTATGCACAGAGACATAAATGATAAACAACATATGGCTTTAGTCACCATAGACACAGTTACTAGAAATACTATTTTTTAAAAATCTGTATATTCGTTACTTGTGTTGACTCTAATGCCCCATCAACATACAGATATACAGAGATACAGTCTTTTTTCCCCAGATACAAAGTGATAAGACTTTTCCTAAAACAAAATGTTTATGACTTAAGTATGTCCTTTACTTAAGCATGCCTTCTATTTAACAAACATGATTCAAGTACAACTGAAAGTAAATAGGTAAAAAATGTCAGCTATCACAACAAAACTTGTTAGAGATTTTTCTGTGAGATGTTGTCTTAGCATATAAAAGATAAAAGTACATAGGGTAGCAACCAAAAGTACAAGCATCAAAAACATACCAATTTCCTCAGACTTCAAGATGTATTACAAAGCTGTAATCATCAAGACAGTATGGTACTGGCACAAAAACAGACACTCAGATCAGTGGAACAGAATAGAGAACCCAGAAATGGACTCACAAACATATGGCCAACCAATCTTTGAAAAAGCAGGAAAGAATATCCAATGGAATAAAGGCAGTCTCTTCAGCAAGTGGTGCTGGGAAAACTGGACAGAGAGATGCAGAAAAATCAACCTGGACCACTTTCTTACACCATATACAAAAATAAACTCAAAATGGATGAAAGACCTCAATGTGACAGGAAGCCATCAAAATCCTTGAGGAAAAAGCAGATAAAAACCTCTTTGATCTCAGCCGCAGTAACTTCTTACTCAACATGGCTCCGGAGGCAAGGGAAACAAAAGCCAAAATGAACTATTGGGGCCTCATCAAAATAAAAAGCTTCTGCAAAACGAAGGCAACAATCAGCAAAACTAAAAGACAACTGACAGAATGGGAGAAGACATTTGCAAACGACATATCAGATAAAGGGTTAGGACCCAAAATCTATAAAGAACTTATCAAACTCAACACCCAAAAAAATATATAATCCAGTGAAGAAATGGGCAAAAGACATGAATAGACACTTCTCCAAAGAACACATCCAGATGGCCAACCGACACATGAAAAAATGTTCAACGTCACTCATCATCAGGGAAATACAAATCAAAACCACAATGAGATACCACCTCACACCTGTCAGAATGGCTAACATTAGCAACTCAGGCAACAACAGATGTTGGCAAGGGTGCGGAAAAAGAGGATCTCTTATGCACTGCTGGTGGGAATGCAAACTGGTGCAGCCACTCTGGAAAACAGTATGGAGGTTCCTCAAAAAATGAAAAATAGATCTACCCTACGACCTAGCAATTGCACTACTAGGTATTTATCTAACGGATACAGGTGTGCTATTTCAAAGGGGCACATGCACCCCAATGTTCACAGCAGCACTATCAACAATAGCCAAAGTATGGAAAGAGCCCAAATGTCCATCGATGGATGAATGGATAAAGTAGATGTGGAATATATATACAATGGAGTATTACTCAGCAATCAAAAAGAATGAAACTTGCCATTTGCAACTATGTGGATGGAACTAGAGGGTATTATGCTAAGCGAAATTAGAGAAAGACAAATTCATATGACTTCACTCATAGGAGGACTTTAAGTTACAAAACAGATGAACATTAGGGAAGGGAAGCAAAAGTAATATAAAAACAGGGAGAGGGACAAAATATAAAAGACTCTGAAATATAGAGAACAAACAGAGTTGGGGGGGCAATGAGCTAAATGGGTAAGGGGCTTAAGGAATCTACTCCTGAAATCACTGTTGCACCATGTACTAACTAACTTGGATGTAAATTAGAAAAAATTAATAAATTACAGAAAGTAAAAAAAAAAAAAAAAACATACCAATTTCTTCCACTTCTTCCAGAAAATCATTATATTCTCTTAGACTAGGAAAGTCTTCTTCTCTTTTATTGTATCTTTAAGAAAAAAAAAAAAAATCAACACATTACATACCTCTTGTTTTCAATATTATCTAATCAGTTTGTTTCTTCTTACCTATTTTACTCATGATACATAGAAAAGGATTGCTTACTAAATAAAACACTGTTTTCTTGACACCATGTTTGTAATTAGACCAAAAACGTCGTTCTTAAATTCTTATGACTACAAAGACAGAATAGAATCAAAAGAGAAAGATAAAATATGTTAAATCCCTCTAAAACTTATGGAAAATAAAGAAAAAGAAATTAGGAACCTTATTTACTTGTTATAAATTGATTTGCTAACTTTCAGAAAGCTAAAGATTAATTCAAAAGACACCTTCCTATTTTTCATGACAACTATAGTCTAAAGAATACTAGATCATAAAATTCTGTAAATATTGTAATGTACCTGTAAAGAATTAGAAAAACTATAAGGGATCAATAAAAAATAAGAATCTAAAAGAGACTATCTCTCAGAGGTAATACAAATAACAAAAGAGCAACTGGGGGCATTAAGGAAGTAACACAGATTAAATACCTAGAAAGATGCTGCTAAAACACTGGTGACCTAGGTTGAAACATACACCACCAAAAATATCATATATATATTAAACATATATATTAAATATATTAAATATAATATATTGTAAATATATTTATTTAAATACATATATGTAAATATATTTAAGTAAATATGTTTAAATATGACATTTAAATATGTATTTAAATATTATATGTAGATAAATTAAATATATTATATATATTCTTTAAACTTCAAAAATAATCAGGTGATTTTTAATAAAAGGACAGATAAAATAAAACCCAAAACTATTCACAAAGAGTAAAAACTAAATTATAAATGAATAAATATTAAAAATAAATACATATGTCCATACATAAAGATAGATATTAAAACAAATTACAACACATTATATAACAGCTTTCAAATCTCTATTTATTATTTATTTTTAATTTTTTTTAATGCTTATTTATTTTTGAGAGAGACAGAATGCAAGTGGGTTAGAGGCAGAGAGAGAGGGAGACACAGAATCCGAAGCAGGCTCCAGGCTCCAAGCCATCAGCACAGAGCCCGATGTGGGGCTCGAACTCACAGAGCTGTGAGATCATGACCTGAGCCAAAGTCAGACGCTCAACCAACTGGGCCACCCAGGCGCCCCCTTCAAATCTCAATTTAAACATGATATCAGTGACCTACACCAATACTGTCACTAACTTCATAGTATTTTTCTCAATTCATAGTCACATAGTTGTTTAGTTTGCCTGTCTTATTATCTACCTCCATGCTATCCTATACTACTATACTGTAAGCCTTATGAGGGCAAGGTTCATAGCTATTTCACTCATTTCCACCTAGTACCTAAAATGCATAACACAGTGCTTGCACACAGTAGGTACTCAATATATGTTAACTAAATTAAAAAATATATAGTAAATATATAAATTGTAAAGCCATCAATCCAGAGGATCTACACTTCTCTAACAAAGGCTAGATAAATATTACTGAGTTCTCTAAGAACTTAATTTCTGTTGAACAAATGCATAGATGAATTTATACTTATTCACTTGCCAAACTGTCCATATTTCCATCAATAAATAATTATATCAATTACTTAAATAATTGTTAAAGTCCTCTTTGTATATCCAAACAATAATATTTACATTTTTAGCACTTTTTTCCGAATCTCAACCTCCTTGTCCACAGTAGGATCTTCAAAGAGTTGTACCCTAAAGTTGCTCTTTCTAAGTGGAGTGCCACATTCAGGACAGTTTCCAGCTCCTCTCATAAATAGTAAATCCACACAACTTTCACACCTGAAAGAGAAAATACAAGACAACCTTTAAGTCAGTACTCAAATCCACAACAATATTATATAGTTTGTTTTTTGTTGTTTGCTCTGGTGGTTTTTTGGTTGAGTGTGTTTTTTCCCCCTGGGGGATGGAGGGGCGGGGGTTGGGGGGGAGGGTGGTAGTCAGAGATAGGAAAATTAATCATTGCTACTTAAAGCTCTCACAAAATATCTTTTAGAAAATATTTATTTTCATTTAGAGCTTACTTTTCTGACATAGGTATCCTAAAGGGTATCAGTTTCATTTTACACATTAAACAAATTTACAAATTAAAACAAATGGAGTTGAGGGGCGCCTAGGTGGCTCAGTCAGTTAAGCATCCGACTTCAGCTCAGGTCATGATCTCAAGGTTTGTGAGATCGAGCCCGGCTTTGGGCTCTGTGCTGACAGCTCGGAGCCTGGAGCCTGCTTTGGATTCTGTGTCTCCCTCTCTCTCTGCCCCTCCCCCACTTGTGCTTGCTCTCACGCTCTCATTGCTCACTCTCTCAAAAATAAATAAAATGTAAAAAAAAAAAAAAAAAAAAAAAAAAAAACATTAAAAAAAATGGAGTTGGGGGCTAGGCAGATTCAGAGGTAGCAGATAGGAAAAAGTCAAAGAGGCGTGTAAAAGAGCGGTCTGTGGTCACCTCCATTCCAGTGCCACTCCTAGACCTAGGCAAGAAAAGCCTAGGTCAGAAGCCTAGGCTCTGCATACCACAATCACTAAAACAAAGACTTTTTTTTCTTTTAGCCTTGTAAGAAAGGTTTTTTTTGAAAGTTCAGGAAGCAAGTGAGCAAGTGGGAATTAATAGGGAGAGGTGCTAGCTGAAAGAGGTCTCCCCCACCCCGGCCCTGCCCCAGGCCAAAGGGTAAGGTGACTGTGCCACAGTATCCACGGAGAAAGGAAAAAATCACAACTTCTGCCCTGAGAAATCACAGAAGGAATGTTTCCTCATAAAAACTTTAATCAGTTAAGGTTGGCTGCCCCAAATCCACCAAGAAGGACTGCATAGTTAAGCCAAGTGTCCCAGATACCTGCATTCCCTGCTCTCTTCTCGGGTAGTGCAATCTGGGGAAGAGCTGAGAATTTCCTGAAAGTCTTGAGTTACAAAAACAAGGACTTAAAGAGGTTAACCTCTCTGTACTGGATTCCTAGGGAGTTGACAGGATCAGTTCACATACTGTTTTTGATGGGTCCAGGCACCACTCAACCATCCCTGCTCTGCCCCAAGTCATCCATGCTACTAATCAGACTAGCAAGTAGAAAGGCTGGCTAGTAGAAGAGAACAACAGTTCCTTTAGCCTCTGGGTCTTGAGGATGCCAGCCCTTGAGAAGTGGGCAGCATGGATGTGTAGCTTGATCCTTAACTTATAAATATTTAAAAATTTTGATATTCATTTCTCCAGTTGTAATCTTGCCAAACTCCACATAGGTTAGGACGACACCAGCCCTAATCACTCCTTTCTTAGCATTATCTGAAATTATTTATGTGTTGATTTTCTGTAACCTCTACTAGGATATAATATACATTTCATGACAGCAGGAATCTGGACTATTGTTCTGTATCCCCAGTGCCTGACAAATACTAAGTACTCAATAAACTACACATAATTTAAAAAAATGAATGTAAGAGGGGAAAACAGAAATTCTAGTGAAAAAGGTAAACGTTTATTTCTTCCAGGTATGTGGCTGACTTGTAGAGAAAGCTAAATGAGAAGAACGACACAGGGTAGTAAGAATTTTTAAGGTTGGTTCTAGTAAAATACTAGCATTGACTTTGTGTATTTCTTCTATCTTAACGGTGCCATCAAATATTAGAGGGAAAAACAATCCTGAAAGAACAAAGATCACAACTGTCATTATCTAGATCGACAAATCCCCAGAAAATTCACTTTGGGATTCAGAAGATTGGGAGTGGTGCATTTCCCCTAATGTTTGTGGTTAAAGAAAATTAAATCCAACTGCATAAGATGAAAATGAGCACACTTTAAAAATATATTGACTAAAGATGTTGGTAAGCAAGGAGCCATCTAAAACACTCAAAACTATCAACACACAAATAATATTCTATATTTCAAGGTCTTGTAGAGTAGATTCAGTTGATAATTCACTTAACAAGGCAATACAGAAAACTTTAATATTTCTAAAAGTCATACTGCATATTAGTTACATTATTTGTTTCATGATCAATTTTACATCTCTATTTTTTAAAAATACACCTTAGGGGCGCCTGGGTGGCGCAGTCGGTTAAGCGGCCGACTTCAGCCAGGTCACGATCTCGCGGTCCGTGAGTTCGAGCCCCGCGTCAGGCTCTGGGCTGATGGCTCAGAGCCTGGAGCCTGTTTCCGATTCTGTGTCTCCCTCTCTCGCTGCCCCTCCCCCGTTCATGCTCTGTCTCTCTCTGTCCCAAAAATAAATAAATAAACGTTGAAAAAAAAATTTATAAAAATACACCTTAAAGGGTGCCTGGTGGCTCAGCTGGTTAAGTGTCTAACTCTTGGTTTCATGTCAGGTCATGATCTTGGTTGGGTGAGGTGAGGGGTGAGGAGTCTGCCTGAGATTCCCTTTCTCCCTCTGCCCCTCCCCTGCTCACGCATACTCTCACTTAAAAAAAAAAAATTTAAAAATCTGCCTTAAATCATAAGGATTTCTACAGTATTACAGAATTTTTAAAATAGTTTACTTTCCTATAAGTCTTCCTCTCCCAATTTTAACTGCTGAAAACGCAAATAACTCTCTTTTTAAAGCTCAAAGATAGAAGCATACAGAGAAAAAAACTGAAAACTCTACCTCATTCTGTTCTATATCACACTTCCCACAGATAACATAACTACTTTAGGTGTAGAGTTTATGTGACCAATTTTTTTCTATATTTATAAAATACATATTTACAAAGTTTTTATATGAAACCAGTCATATATATTAAAAAAAAAAAAAAAAAAAAAAAAAAAACAGAAGAAAAAGTTGGTAATTGCTAGTTCACTTCATCTGGCAACAGAACAACCAAAGCAGCAGTATACGATCAAGCTTTGGCCTCCAAGAGTGCAAGAAAGTTTTTCATACAAAATTTCCTATTTTTCAGAGTACAGGAAAGTTTTCTGGAAAAGCCCAAATCCCCAGTCATTACCCATTCCCAAAGATAGCATTATGATTTTCTCTTGTTTTTGAAAACCAGAATGGTGTCCACCTTCTTTTCTCTCCAAACAACTTATTTATTTATTTTTTTAATGTTTATTTATTTTTGAGAGAGAGTGTGAGTGAGCAGGGGAGGGGCAGAGAGAGAGGGAGACAGAGGATCAGAACCAGGCTTTGTGCTGACAGCAGACAGCCCGATGCTGGGCTGGAACTCACAAACATCGAGATCATGACCTGAGCTGAAGTCAGTCATATGCTCAACTGACTAAGCTACCCAGGTGTCCCTAAACAACTTATTTTTAGATTTTATTTTCTTATATCAATAGTTAGCTGCTTATATTCCTTTGTCAAGATTTTTTATCTGACTTATTTCCTTTAGTTTTTCAAGAGGAATTATATTCCATGTAGAATTTCAGTAATTATTAAAATAGATTAAGGGACACATGGGTGGGTGGCTCAGCTGGTTGAACGACCAACTCTTGATTTCAGCTCAGGTCATGATCCCAGAGTCATGGGATCAAGCCCCACATCAGGCTCTACATGGAACCTGCTTGGGATTCTATCTCTCTCTCCTTCTGTCCCTCTCCCCCACTCGCATGCTCACTCGCTCTCTCTCTCAAATAAAAAAAAATTTTTTTTTTATTTTAAATAGAATTAACTGACTTAGAAAAAGGTAAATAATCACAAATTTTGTATTTAAGACTTTCTTGGAAGTAATCTAGTTTTATCAGGACTTTCCATTCTTCTTTAGCTCACCGACTTCCTGAAACAACTCCAAACAGAAGTCTATGGTCTTGAAAGATAAACAAGTGATAACTTCTGTTAAAGAAAAATTTTATCCCTATAATAAATTATTCCTTAAACCCATGTGTACTGAACTCTATAGGGTAGGAGCTAGATATTAAGGGAATTTTTTCTCTCAAAATATGCTGCCTAACTTTTCTAGAACCTGTAAATAACTTTTCTGTAACCTAAAGGTTACATTGTTATGTATCATCTTATACCTAAAAGGGAATTCATAATCTTATCTATTCCAAAGCTTGAGGGAAAAAACTATTGCCACAAAGTGTTTTGGGAGTCAAATAAAGAATTCATCCATAAAAATAGAAGGGATGGCCTGGGAGAGCACATGTTAAAACATTATAAACTTCTCCCCACAAACTCTGGGGAATACAGCTTATTCTCAAAATTAAAAAGAAAAATTATGTTCATCCATTTTTTTCACTGTCTTAGAATTCAAAATAACCATTCATTCTTCTGTTGGCTATTACCATTTAGCACAGCAATTTATAACTAACAAGCTATACCATTTAGCACAACAATTTATAACTAACGAGCAAATAATATAAGGCACAAATTCAAATAGGACATTTAAGCCCATTTTGAGCCAGAAAAATTGAGCTATACACAGAGGATAAGGAAAGAGCTAGTAATTTAGTAAGCTGTGACAAGAAAACACGAGCCCCCCCCCCACCAAAATGGGTTTTTGTGCCCCCCTTACAAACAGCAAGGATCATGGAATACATTTAATTTCCCTTTTTGCCCTCATGCCAGTAAACTCCTAAGCCAAATTTAAATGCTCTGTTGAAAAATACTGTATATGTTTTCTAGAAAAAGGGTGGAAAAGAATGAAGGAAGTCAAAGATAATATGCATTAGACATCTTATGATGTACATATGACTGTCCTTACTATACAGATGAGGTCACTGAGCACTGGGGAGTCAAATAGCTGGCTTAAAATCATGTAACTAGCAAGAATTGACCTTGGTCTGCTTCACATTCCACATTTTCTCTTTCACTCTTACTCTTTTTTTTTTTTTTTTAATTTTTTTTTTTCAACGTTTATTTATTTTTGGGACAGAGAGAGACAGAGCATGAACGGGCGAGGGGCAGAGAGAGAGGGAGACACAGAATCGGAAACAGGCTCCAGGCTCTGAGCCATCAGCCCAGAGCCCGACGCGGGGCTCGAACTCACGGACCGTGAGATCGTGACCTGGTTGAAGTCGGACGCTTAACCGACTACGCCACCCAGGCGCCCCTCTTTCACTCTTACTCTTAACAATGATGTAAGTAACAATCCCCAGTGTCTACCTTTAGCCCAAACATACCTTCTGAGTTCCTATTAGACACTGCCTATTGCACACTTCCTATCTGACATTCCACAGCTACATTTTTTTACTTAGAAAAATAAAATTCCCTCAAACTCAATATACCCAAAACCAATATCCTTCATTCTACGAGGGATACAAAGAGAGTAACACCAACTTGTACGTAAAGGCTTATAATATAGTGGTCAAAATAGAAAAGAAGAAACAAAACTGTAATAAAGGTACACTCTGAATACTACTACCATAAGCTCTCGGCCAATAAGCAGCAAAAGGTGAACAAATTACACTCTACACTCTTGACCACTATTAACACATCACACTCCAAATGCTCCAAGCCAATGACAGTTCCAAAAGTACTATCCTGAGTCTAGTATTTCCTGAAATACATGGACTCTACTTATTGCCACTGATGAAGTTTTGAACTAGAATAGCCAAAAAGTTTGTGGAGATGATAGTATTGATGTTGACATCCAAGTTTTGCAGAGGCTCAATGCCCCTTCCAACATATGGTTGAAGAAACAAGAGTGAAGGTCAATTAGAAATTGAAAGAAAAATCCTCCAACTAACTTTATGAAGGGCTTCAGAAATAATCTTGCACACTGGGAGACGTAACAAACAATTATGTGAATGGTAAAGAAACACAACATGGCCACCAGGGGCATTCAGAGCCTTGGAGAATTTAAAGAAAACAAACTGCCAGGATACCAAGCCAAGAATGCATCTCCATCAGGACCATTTCTATAAATCTACCTTGGGAAAGCTAAGGGCAGATTCAATTAGTTCTACAATATCCAGAAATGTAGGTCCTACATTAAGTAAAACATCACCTTCACTTTCTCAACGACTCAAAGGAACTAAATGTATATTTACCTAAGTAGGCCAAAGAATATTTACATTATTTGAAAAAGTATCAATAGGTTCCTCCATTTTCCAACTATGTATCTATGGAAGTCACATCATCTCCATATACTTCATTGGAAATTACATGTGACAATGTAAATTCGTTACAGAAGCAAATATCACAATCTGTCTTCTCTTAACCCAAACAAAGGGATTTGCAAAAATGTAAAGCAATGCTGGGGCACCTGGGTGGCTCAGTCAGTTGAGCATCAGACTCTCGATTTCAGCTTGGGTCATGATCCCAGGGTCATAGGATTAAGCCCCACATCAGGCTGAGCATGAAGCCTACTTGGGATTCTCTCTCTCTCTTCCTGGCCCCTCCACTGCATGCACTCTCTCTCTCCCTCTCTCTCAAAAATAAAATAAAATAAAATAAAATAAAATAAAATAAAATAAAATAAAATAAAATAAAATAAAATAAAGTAAAATAAAGTAAAATAAAACATAAAGCAATACTACTCTAAAATTTTTGTTTTGGAAAATATATTTTATAAAATATATTATTTATATTTTTAATAAACATTTTCAAATTTTCTCAATTTTAATGTCCAACATGGTAACTATTAACAGATAAAAGCTTCATAAATAAAAGCTCTTGGGGAGTCCTCAGTAATTTTTAAAACTATCAAAGGTACTGAGACCAAAATCAAAGTATCTGAGAACCAGGTTATATGTGATCAATAAATGTTATTTACAAAGAAATACAATTTGAGGGGTGCCTGGGTGGCTCAGTTGGTTAAGAGTCTGACTTTGACTCAGGTCTCGTGGTTCGTGGGTTGGAGCCCCATATCAGGCTCTGTGCTGACAGCCTGTGTCTCTCTCCCTCTCTCTCTGCCCCTCCTCGGTTCACACTCTGACTCTCTCTCTCTCTCAAAAAAAAAACAAACATTAAAAAAAATTAAAAATAAAATAAATATAATTTGAATGTAAAAGGGGATGTGGAGAAAGAAATCATTTTGAAATACACCAATGCACCCTACCTTCTCAACAAGGTTTCTCAACAAGGTTTCTCAGATGAAACTAATTAACCAAAGCCTAACTAGCTTGGGTATTATCAGAGCCTAACTAACCTGGGGGAGGGTAAATTACCAACTGTAGCTGATTCTAGCCATCCAGTCCATCTAAGTAGGGAGAAAAAAAATAACTGTGAAACACTTATGAACTTCACAGTCCAAAGGCATAGGCTCACTAAAAGTCTGGGACCTAATCACAGAAATATAGAACACTTCCCTTTTCCCAATACCTCACCACAACATTACTAAAAGTCTACTTAGAACAGTTTCTTTTACACAGTATATCATGTTCAGCTATCAAGAAAAACTTACAAGCCACACCAAAAGGCAAAAGAACATAACTGGAAGACACAGAGCAAGCTCAGAACCAGACATGGCAAGGATGTTAGCATTATCTAATTAAGAATATAAAACAACCATAATTAAGACGCTAAGGTCCCTAACAAAGGAGACAAAATGCAAGAACAGATGAGCGATATAAACAGATGGAAAGTCTAAAAAATAACCAAAAAAAGGGGGCGCCTGGGTGGCGCAGTCAGTTGGGCGTCCGACTTCAGCCAGGTCACGATCTCGCGGTCCGTGAGTTCGAGCCCGGCGTCAGGCTCTGGGCTGACGGCTCAGAGACTGGAGCCTGTTTCCGATTCTGTGTCTCCCTCTCTCTCTGCCCCTCCCCCGTTCATGCTCTCTCTCTGTCCCAAAAAAAATAAATAAACGTTGAAAAAAAATTTTAAAAATAACCAAAAAGAAATGGTAGAGATTAAAAAAAAATAGTGTAACAGAAATGAAGAATGCCTTTGATGGCCTTAATAGTAGACTAGATACAGCTGAGGAAACCATCTTTGAGCAAGAGAATGTATCAGTATGATCCTCAAAAACTGAAAACCAAAGGGAAAAAGACTGAATGGAACAGAATACCCAAGGGCTGTAGAACTACAAAAAGTGTAAGATATGTGCAACTAGAATACCAGAAAGAGAGGAAAGACACAGAAGAAATAGGTGAAACCACAGTAACTGAAAATTTCCCCTAAATTAACATCAGACACTAAACCAAAGATCCAAAAAGCTCAAAGAACACCAAGGTGGACAAATTCCCCCCCAAAAGACCCACACCTAGGCATACCATTAGCAAATTACAGAAAATTAAAGATAAAGAAAAAATTATGAAAGAAGCCAGAGGGAGGAAATAACATCTCACTTATAAAGGAATATAAGCATTACATTCAACTTCTCTCCCAAAAAGACATACAAGAGAAATATTTACCTGAAATATTTAAGGTGTTTACGGAAAAACACCTCCAACCTGCCAAACTCCCCTTAAAAAGTGAAGAAAGAGGGGCGCCTGGGTGGCTCAGTTGGTTGAGCATCCAACTTCAGCTCAGGTCATGATCTCACAGTCCATGAGTTCGAGCCCTGCATTGGGCTCTGTGATGACCACTCAGAGCCTGGAGCCTGTTTCCGATTCTGTGTCTCCCTCTCTCTCTGACCCTCCCCGGTTCATGCTCTGTCTCTCTCTGTCTCAAAAATAAATAAACATTTAAAAAAAAAAAAGTGAAGAAAGAACGGGGCAACTGGGTGGCTCAGTCAGTTGAGCCTCGGACTTCAGCTCAGGTCATGATCTCATGGTTCGTGGGTTCAAGCCCCACGTCGGGCTCTGTGCTGCCAGCTCAGAGCCTGGAGCCTGCCTCGGATTCTGTGTCTTCCACTCTCTCTGCCCCTCCCCTGCTAATGCTCTGTCTCTCCCTCTGTCTCAAAAATAAAAAAAAACATGAAAAAAATTAAAAAGAAAAAAAAGTGAAGAAAGAATACTTTATCAGACAAATATTGAAAAACATTTTTGCCAAAAGACCTGTCTTGTAGGAAGTGTTTTAAAAAAGTTCTTTAGAGAAATAAAAATAATGAGTCAGAAACGCAGATCTACATTAAGAAAGAACACTTGAGAAAAAAATAAGTGAAGATAAAATAATAACTTCATTTTTATTATTAATCTAACAAATAAGATGTAGTTCAAACTAATAACATATTTGATTATATAAATTTCTATATAGAGATGCATGTATATATGCCTACGTATGATTATATATAAGTGAAATGAATGACACTGATGATACAAGAAATAGGAGGGAGGAACTATTTTGTTATTATAAGGCTCTCACACTACTGCGCAGTGGTATGGTATTTTTTGCCAGTGGATTTGGATTAGTTATAAATGTATATTGCAAACTCTAGGGCAGCTACTACCAAAGTACAAAAAGAAGACTGATGTGCTAAAAAGAGAAAATGGAATCACATAAAGTGCCCATTTAAAACCACAACAGAGGCTGAGAAGATGGTGGAGTAAGAGGACCCTAAGCTCACCTCATCCGATGAATGTAACTAGATAACACTCACACCAGCATAAATAACCCAAAAAACAACCCAGACTAGCAGAACAAACTCCATAATTAAAGGTACAGAAGAATGTAATTTTTATCTTTGTTCCTTCATAAGTGAGATGTTATTTACCCCTTCTGGCATCATTTTTTCTTTAGCTTTAATTTTCTGTAATTTGCTAATGATATGCCTAGGTGTGGATTTTTGGGGGCATTTGTCCTCCTTGTTCTCTGAGCTTTTTGGATCTTTGGCCACATCAAATAGGATAGGAAGGGCAGAGAAATGTTGGGGAGCAAAACTAACTGCTAACATCTAGGGGTTAGGGGGAAAGCTGCCCACAGAAAGAGGAGTGAGAAACAGACTATCACACCAAAGAGCCCCTACCAGGAACACAAATCCCCATAAAACTTAGCTTTGAAAACAAATTTCATGTGTTCTATTTTTTTATTTTTTTTATTTTTTTTTTTTTTTTTAGTAATCTCTACACCCATAATTGGGGCTCGAACTCAAGACCCCTTGGTCAAGAGTTTGATGCTCTTCCAAATGAGTCAGCCAGGTGCCCCTCCTGGTCAGGTCCCTACAACCAGAGGGACCTAAAACCAGAAATTTTAAAAATCAGCAAGCTCAGTTCTGGGAGAGCCCAAAGGGCATAACAAACTGAGTTCCCACCCTGAAAGAGACAACACTACAAACTGCCTGGGAAGATACAGTGTAGAATCAGCAGTTTGCAAAATGCCTGTGGCATACTGGATGGAGTGAGAGCTATTTACTCATCTCAGAGGTATCCCGAGGGGTAGGGATCACAGGAAGACCCCTCCAGGAACAAAGGAGCTGTCAGGCACCTTTTTCCACCTCTGCCCCTCAGCATTAACACACAACCACCAACAGGAACAAGCAGGCCAGCACTCACTACCTAACTTGCTTACAAGCCCCACCCTGCCGTGCTTCAACAAATCAGCCCTTTCCGGTCATGCTTGCCTCAGTCCCTGTGCTATCGGTACCTCCCATCCCTCCACCAAGAAGATCTGTGCAAACCTTGCCTCCACCACATCTCCCAACAAGCTCTGCGGGCCCTCTGTCCTGGCAGCCAGAGTGGTGCACAATCTTGTTAAAATTGCCCGCGGGGCGCCTGGGTGGCGCAGTCGGTTAAGCGTCCGACTTCAGCCAGGTCACGATCTCGCGGTCCGTGAGTTCGAGCCCCGCGTCAGGCTCTGGGCTGATGGCTCGGAGCCTGGAGCCTGTTTCCGATTCTGTGTCTCCCTCTCTCTCTGCCCCTCCCCCGTTCATGCTCTGTCTCTCTCTGTCCCAAAAATAAATAAAAAACGTTGAAAAAAAAAAAAATTTAAAAAAAAAAAAAAAAATTGCCCGCCCTGAGGAAGCAGTCGCAGGTCTCATCTCCCAGGCCAATCTGTGCATCCTGTTAAAACTGTACACTCCACCCCAGCTAGGGACAAAACCCCAGCTAAAACAAGCAAAGCTTTACATCCTCTGCAGATCACTTCACTGAAGGATAAAGCGGCCAGGACACAACAGCAGGCACACACAACACACATAGGAGACACCACTAAAGCACCAGGTTCTAGGAAACAAGACACGATGCACTACAGGGCACTACAAAACCTCTTCTTCATAAGGCTATTACTTTCAAGAGCAGAAGTAGCTGACTTTCCTAACGCAGAGAAATAGGCACAGACAGAAACAAAATGAAGAGGCAGAGGAATATCTCCTAAATGTCACAAGTCCAGAGGTCCTGTGGCTCTGGACCACAGCCAAGAGATGCAAGCAAAATGGATATAAATAATATACCTGATAGAGTAATGAGAAAAGAGTGGAGGACAACAGTAAGACCCTCAACAAAGAGAATAAAAAAAAAAATCAGAGATGAAGAACACAATAAATGAAATTAAAAATACATTAGATGAAATAAATGGCCAGCTAGAGGAAGTAGAGAAATGAATCAGAAACCTGGAAGACAGAGGAATGGAAAGTAATCAAGCTGAGCAGGTGAAAGAAAAAAGTTATGCAAAATGAGAATAGACTTAAGGGAACTGAATGACTCCATCAAGCATAATAACATTCTCATTATAGGGATCCTAGAAGGAGAAGAGAGACAAAGTGGGCAGAAAAGTTATTTGAAAAAATAATAGCTGAAAACTTCCATAATGTGGGAAAGGAGACATATATACAGATCCAGGAGGCAGAGATGCCCCAACAAAAATCAACCCAAGAAGGTCCACACCAAGACACACAGTGATTAAAATGGTAAAAAAAAAAAAAAAAAAAAAAAAAAAAAAAAAAAAGGCAGGGTGCTGGGGCTGTGTAGGCACCTGGATGGCTCAGTCATTTGAGTTTCCTATTTTGGCTCAGGTCACGATCTCATGGTTTGTATAAGTTTGAGCCTCACATTGGACTCACTGCTGTTAGCACAGAGCCAGCTTTGGATCCTCTGTCCCCCTCTCTCTGCCCCTCCCCTGCTTTCACTCTTTCAAAAATAAACATTTAAAAAATAAAATAAAATAAAATGGTAAAAAAAAAAAAAAAAAAAAAAAAAGTAGTGATAAAGAAAGAATTTGAGGGGCACCTGGGTGGCTCAGTCAGTTAAGCATCCAACTCTTGATCTCAGCTCAGGTCATGATCTCACAGTTGCACTGACAGTGCAGAGCCTGCTTGGGCCTCTCTCTCTCCTTCTCTCTCTCTGCTCCCCTCCTGCTCGCTCTGTCTCTCTCTCTCTCTCTCTCAAAACAAATAAACTTTATCGAAGAAGAAGAAGAGGAGGAGGGGGGCAGGGGGAAGAAGAGAAGAAAGAATTTAAAAAGCAGCAAGAGAAAAGAACACAGTTACAAACAAGGGAAACCCCAAAAGGCTATCAGTGGATTTTTCAGCAGAAATTTTGCAGGTCAGTAGGGAGTAGCAGGATATGCTCAAAGTGCTGAAAGAAAAAACTCTGGAGCCAAGAATACTCTATCCAGCAAGGCCATCATTCAGAATAGAAGGAGAGAGAGAATTTCTCAAACAAAAGTTAAAGAAGTTCATGACCACTAAACCAGCCCTACAAGAAATGTTAAAGGGGACTGAGTGAAAAAAAAAAAAAAAAGACAAGTAAGGGTATGAAAAGTAGAAAACACAAAAACAGTAAATAAGTGTATCTGTAAAAATCAGTCAAGGGTTCACAAAATAAAAGGGTGTAAAATATGACACCATATACTTAAAATGTGGAGAGAAGAGGAAAAAGAATGGGCTAAAACTTAAGTGACCATCACCATCATATAGACTATTATATGCAGAAGATGTTATATATAAACCAAATGATAACCCCAGATCAAAAATCGCTGATATGCAAAAAATAAAAAAGAAAGGAATCAAAGTATATCACTAAAGAAAGTCAGCAAAACATTAAAGAGACGCAAGAGAAGGAACAGAGAAAAACTACAAAAACCACCACAAAATAAGTAACAAATGGGCAATAAATACATATCAATCAATAATTACTTAGAATATAAATGGACTAAACACTCCAATTAAAAGACATAGGGTAACAGAATGGAATAAAAAAACAGAAAGATACAATCTATATGCTGCCTACAAGAGACCCTTTTCAGACCTAAAGACACATGCAGATTGAAAGTGAGGAGATGGAGGGGAGCCTGGGTGGCTCGGTCAATTAAGCGTCAGACTTTGACTCAGGTCACGATCTCATGGTCTGTGAGTTTGAGCCCTGCACTGGGTTCTGTGCTGCCATCTCAGAACCTGGAGCCTGCTTTGGATTCTGTGTCTCCCTCTCTCTCTGCACCTCCCGTGCTCACACTCGGTCACTCTGTCTCAAAAATAAATATTTAAAAAAATTAAAAACAAAACAAACAAAAAGTGAGGGGATGGAGAAACATTTATGAGGCAAATGGATGTCAAAAGAAAGTTGAGGTAGCAATACTTATATCAGACAAGATATAGTTCATTTTTTTTTTAATTTATATATTTATTTTGACAAAGAGTGAGCACACACGCATGAACAGCAGGGGGGCAGAGAGAGAGGGAGAGAGAGAATCCCAAGCAGGCTCCGTGCTCAGCAAGAAGCCCAATGCGGGACTTGATCTCACAACAGCAAGATCAGGACCTGAGCCAATACCAAGAGTCAGATGTTTAACCGACTGAGCCACCCAGGCCCCCCTAGACTCTTTAAAACAAAGACTATAACAAGAGACAAAGGAAGGACACTATATAATAATAAAGCAGACAATCCAACAAGAAGATATAACAATTATAAATATTTTATGCACCCAACATGCAAGCACCCAAATACAAAAAACAATTAAAAACAAACATAAAGGAACTAATCAATAATAATGCAGTAATAGTATGGAATTTTAACACCCCACTTCCATCGATGGACAGGTCATCCACACAGAAAATCAACAAGTAAACAATGGCTTTGAATGACACCCTGGAACAGATGCATTTAACAAATATATTCATAACATTCCATCCTAAACAGCATAATACACATTCTTTTCAAATGCACAAAAAACATTCTTCAGAATAGATCACACAAAGGCCACAAAACAAGCCTCAACAAATTTTAAAAGACTGAAGGCATACAATGCATCTTTTATCACCATAAATGCTATGAAACTAGAAATCAAGCACAAGAAAAAATCCAGAAAGTGCATAAATACATGGAGGTTAAACAGCATGCTACTAAACAATGAATGGGTCAACCAAGAAATCAAAGAAGAAATTAAATATTACATGTAGAGAAATAACAGTGAAAACATACTGGTCCAAAATCTCTGGAATGTAGCAAAAGAAGTCTAAGATGGAAGTTTATAGCAATATATGCCTAGTTTAAAAACCAAGAAGGGGTGCCTGGGTGGCTCAGTCGGTTAAGCGTCCGACTTCGGCTCAGGTCATGATCTCGCGGTCCGTGGGTTCGAGCCCTGCGTCGGGCTCTGTGCTGACAGCTCAGAGCCTGGAGCCTGTTTCAGATTCTGTGTCTCCCTCTTTCTCTGACCCTCCCCTGTTCATGTTCTCTCTGTCTCTGTCTCAAAAATAAATAAATGTTAAAAATAAAAAAAAATAATAAAAACCAAGAAAATCTCAAACAACCTAACCTTACACCTAAGGGAGCTAAAAAAACAAAACCCCAAACCAGGAGAAGGAAGGAAATAATAAGAGCTATTGAAATAAATGATATAGAAACTAAAACAAAACAAAACACACACATAGATCAATGAAACTAGGAGCCGGTTCTTTGAAAAGACCAATGAGGAAGGAAGGAAGGAAGGAAGGAAGGAAGGAAGGAAGGAAGGAAGGAAGGAAGGAAGGAAAAAAAACAGGACTCAAATAAAATCACAAACAAAAGAGGAGAAAGAAAAACTGAACCACGGAAATACAAAAGATTATTATACCAACAAATTGTACAACCCAGAAGAAATAAACAAATTCCCAGAAGCTATATAAACTACCTATATAAACTACCAAAATTGAAGCAGGAAGAAATAGAAAATTTGAATAGACTGATTACCAAAAATGAAATTGAATCAGTAATCAAATAACTCCCAATAAACCAAAGTCCAAAACCAGATGGCTTCAAAGATGAATTCTACCAAACATTTAAAGAAGAGTTAATACCTATTCTTTTCAAACTATTCCAAAAAGTAGAAAAGAAAGGAAAACTTCCAAGTTTTATGAGGCCAACATTACCCTGATACCAAAACCAAACAAAGAATGCCACAATAAAGGAAACCTACAGGCCTGTATCTTGGATGAATATCGCTGCAAAAATCCTAAACAGAATACTAGCAAAACCATATCCAACAATACATTAAAAAATAATAATAATTCACCACAATCAAGTGGGCTTTATTTTCAGGATGCAAGGGTAGTTCAATAAGTACAAATCAATGTGATATATCAATAACAGAGAAAGAATAAAAAGCACACAATCATTTCAATAGATGTAGGAAAAGCATTTGACAACATATAACATCTATTCATGTCATCTATTCATGACAAAAACCCTCAACATGGTGGGTGTAGAGGGAAGACACCTCAACATAATAAAGGCCTTATGAGGAAAAACCCAAAAGCAAAAAGCAAAAGCAAAAAGCATACTCAATCGGGAAAAATAGAGCTTTTCCCCTAAAGTCAAGAACAAGACAAAGATGTCCACTCTCACTACTTTTCATTCAACACAGTTCCATAAGTATGAGCCACAGCATACAACAAAAAGAAATAAAAGGCAACCAAACTGATAAGGAAGAAGTAAAATTTTCATTATTTGTAGATGATATGATACTATATATAGAAAACCCAAAGACTCCACCAAAAAACTACTAAAGGTGATAAATGAATTCAGTAAAGTCACAGACTACTAACACAATGTACAGAAATGCACTGTTTCCATACATTAATAATGGAGCAGCAAAAAGAAAAATTAAGAGAACAATCCCACTTATAATTGCACCAAAAATAATACCTAGGAATAAGCTTAACCAGAAGTAAAAGATCTGTACTCTGAAAACTATGAAACACTGATGAAAGAAATTGAAGATGACACAGAGAAATGAAAAGATATTCCATGCTCATGGATTGAAAGAACAAATATTGTTAAGATGTCTACACTATCCAAAGTAACCTACATATTTAATGCAATCCCTATCAAAATACCAACAGCATTTTTCACAGAGCTAGAACAAACAATCCTAAAATCCGTATGGAACCACAAAAGACTTGAATAGCCAAAGCAACCCTGAAAAAGAAAAAAAAAGTCCCAGGGCACCTGGGTGGCTCTGGTGGTTCAGCATCCAACTCTTAATTTCAGCTCAGGTCATGATCTCATGGTTTGTGAGTGCAAGCCCCACGTCAGGATCTCTGCTGACAGTGTGGAGCCTGCTTGGGATTCTCTCTGCCTCTCTCGCTCTGTCCCTCCCCCTGCTCTATCTCTCAAAATAAATAAATATGAAAAAAAATTATTTTATTAATTTTTAATTTTTTTTTATTTTAATGTTTATTTTTGAGAGATACAGAGTGCAAGGGGGGAGGGGCAGAGAGAGAGGGAGACAGAGAATCCGAAGCAGGCTCCAGGCTCTGACTGTCAGCACAGAGCCCTATGTAGGGCTCAAACTCACGAACCATGAGATCATGACCTGAGCTGAAGTCAGAGACCCAACACACTGAGCCACCCAGGCACCTCTACATGAAAAAAATGTTTAAAACAAAAAGATGAAGGCATCACAATTCCAGACTTTAAGTTATATTACAAAGCTGTAGGAATCAAAACAGTATGGTACTGGCACAAAAATAGATACACAGATCAAAGGAACAGAAAACTCAGAAATGAACCCACAAGTATATGGCCAACTAATCTTCAACAAAGCAGGAAAAACTACCCAATGGGAAAAAAGAATGTCTCTTCTACAAATGGTGTTGGGAAAACTGCATAGCACAAAGCAAAAGAATGAAACCAAACCACCTTCTTACACCACACACAAACATAAATTCAAAATGGATTAAACACCTAAATGTGAGACCCGAAACCATACAAATCCTAGAAAAGAACACAGGCAGTAACTTCTTTGACAATAGCCATAGCAACTTCTTTCTGTGTATGTCTCCTGAGGCAAGGGAAACAAAAGCAATAATAAACTACTGAGACTACATCAAAATAAAAAGCTTCTGCACAGCAAAGGAAATAATCAACAAAACAAAAAGGCTACCTACAGAATGGGAGAAGATATTTGCAAATGACATATCTGATAAAGGATCAGTATCCAAAGTATATAAACAACTTATAAAAGTCAAACACCAAAAAAACCCCAAATACTCCAATTAAAATCAGGCAGATGAGGGGCGCCTGGCTGGCTTAGTAGGTAAAGCATGTGGTTCTTGATCTCAGGGTCATGAGCTCGAGCCCCATGTTGGGTATGGAGATTACTTTAAAAATACTTCTTTGATTAAAAAATTTTTTTTAATTTTTAAATGGGCAAAAGACATGAATAGATATTTTACCAAAGAAAACATTACATGGCCAACAGACACATGAAAAGATACTCAACATCACTGATCAGGGAAATGCAAATCAAAACTACAATGAGATATCACCACACACCTGTCAAATGACTAAAATCAACAACACAAGAAACAATAAGTGTTGGTGAGGATGTGGAGGAAAAGGAACCCTTGTGCACTGCTAGTGGAAATGCAAATTGGTGCAGCCACTGTGGAAAACAGTATGGAGGTTCCTCAGAAAGTTAAAAATAGAACTACTCTATGATCAGCAACTGCTACTACTAGGTATTTATCCAAAGAGTACAAAAATCATAATTCAAAGGGTACATGCACCTCTATGTTATAGCAGCATTACCTACAATAGCCAAATTATGGAAAGAACCCAAGTGTTCATCAACTGATGAATGGAGAAAGAAGATGTGGTATATACATATACAACGGGATATTACTCCACCATAAAAAAGAATGAAATCTTGCCATTTACAAACAATATGGATGGGCCTAGAGAATATAATGCTAAGCAAAATAAGAGAAAGACAAATACCATATGATTTCACTCATCTGTGGAATTTAAGAAACAAAACAAATGAACAAAAGAAAGAAAAAGGGACAGAGAGACAAACCAAAAAACAGACTCTTAACTATACAGAATAATGGTCCCCAGAGGGGAGATGGGTAGAGGTATGGATGAAATGGGTGAAAGGCTTTAAGAATGCATTCACCATTTGCAACTATGTGGATGGAACTGGAGGGTATTATGCTAAGTGAAATTAGAGAAAGACAAAAATCATGACTTCACTCATATGAGGACTTTAAGAGACAAAACAGATGAACATAAGGGAAGGGAAACAAAAATAATATAAAAACAGGGAGGGAGACAAAACAGAAGAGACTCATAAATATGGAGAACAAACTGAGGGTTACTGGAGGGGGGGAATGGGCTAAATGGGTAAGGGACATTAAGGAATCTACTCCTGAAATCATTGTTGCACTATATGTTAACTAATTTGGATGTAAATTTTTAAAAATTAAAAATTAAAAAAATTTTTTTAAAAAGAGTGCATTCAACTTGATGAACACTAATATACAGAACTGCTGAATTACTATATTATGCACCTGAAACTAATATAATACCATATGTTAACTACACTGGAATTTAAACAGATATACATACATACAGATAGATAGACATAAAAATTGTTTAGAAAACTGCAACAGACAGAAAAAGACAAAATAAGAACAAAGAACAAAAACAACAAATAGAAAATAGTAATGAACATAGTAGATATTAATTCAAGAATATTAGTAATCAATTTGAATGTCAGTAATCTGAATGCACCAAGTAAAAGACAGAGATTGTCATACTGGATCAAAAAACAAGGCCCAACTACATGTTATCTACAAGAAACCCACTTTAAATACAAAGACATATTAAAAATAAGTAAGTAGAGGGGGCGCCTGGGTGGCGCAGTCGGTTGAGCGTCCGACTTCAGCCAGGTCACGATCTCGCGGTCCGGGAGTTCGAGCCCCGCGTCAGGCTCTGGGCTGATGGCTCAGAGCCTGGAGCCTGTTTCCGATTCTGTGTCTCCCTCTCTTTCTGCCCCTCCCCCGTTCATGCTCTGTCTCTCTCTGTCCCAAAAATAAATAAACGTTGAAAAAAAAAAAAAATTAAAAAAAAAAATAAGTAAGTAGAGAAAAATATATTGTGCTAACACTAATCAAAAGAAAACAGGAGTAATTTCAGACATAGCAGACTTCAGAGCAAGGAAAGTTATCAGGGATAAAGCAGAACATTACATAATAATGATGGGGTCAATGCTTTAAGAAGACAACAATGTGAGACAAGGGCACCTAGGTGGCTCAGTTGACTAAGTATCTGACTCTTGATTTCAGATCAGGTCATGGTCTCATCGTTCACGAGTTTGAGTCCCACATTGGGCTCTGTGCTAACAATGTGGAGTCTACTTGGGATTCCCTCTCTCCCTCTCTCTCTCTGCCCCACCCCTCACAGGCTCATATTCTCTCTCTAAATAAATAAATAAATATTTAAATATATATATATATATACATATATATACATAAATATATATATATACACACATATACACACACACACACATATATATATATATATACATATATATGAAGCAAAAACTGACAGAACTGCAAAGAGAAATAGATGGATCCACTATTATATTTGGAGACTTTCACACTGTTCTGTCAGAAATGGACAGATACAGCAGGCAGAAAATCAGTAAGGAAATAAAGCATACTCTTACAACAATTACCCTCCTTGGTATTTACCCAAAGGAGGTAGAAATTTATGTCCACACGAAAAACTGCACATGGTGTTTATAGCAGCTTTATTCATTATTGCCAAAACTTGGAAGCAACCCAAATATCCTTCAGTGTGTGAACAGATACATAAACTGGTATATCCAGACAATAAAATATTACTCAATACTAAAAAGAAAAGAGCTATCAAGAAAAGACTTGAAGGAAACTTAAATGCATAGTACTAAGTGAAAAAAAGTCAATCTGAAAAGCTTACACAGTATATGATTCCAACTATATAACATTCTATAATAAGCAAAATTCAAGACAATAAAAAGATCAGAGATTGTGGTTGGTTGGGGAGAGGGGAGACGGGAGAATTGGGCTGAGCACAGATTTTTAGAGCAGTGAAAATACTCTATATGGTATTATAATGATGGATATGTCATCATACTTTTGTCCAAACCCATAGAATACACAATATCAAAATTGAACCCTAAAATAAACTATGGACTTTGGGTGATAATGATGTGTCAATGTAGGTTCATCTCTGGTAAAAAAAAAAAAAATGTACGTTAGTGGTGAATGATATTGATAATGGGTAGGTGAGAAATCTCTGCACTTTCCTCTCAATTCTTGTTATAAATGTAAAACTGCTCTAAAAAAATTAAGTCTATGAAAAAATAATCTTAACATTTTTGTTTCAGGAAGGCAAAGTATACCAACATTTGCTCATTAACATTTTCAATTAATCATTTTAAGTACCAATAAGTCCTAGAGAAGCTCAATCAATAAAATAATAGACAAGCTTGAGAACTATACCTCAGATTGTCTTAAAACCCATGTCATATTTTAAATTTGTAATTAATTTTTACTTTTGAATGGTAGAGACAATTATTTTCAAACACTAATAAAAAGAAAATTCAAGCCTTTTAAAAATCGACTTAATGAAATAAGTTATTACATATAAAAGAATTTAAACCAGTGTCTGGCTTATAGTAAATGTTCAATGACTGTTAGCTATATCTCTACATTTATCAATTCTTTTCCATCTGACCAGATAATTCTTAAATTGTGCAGACACAATAATATTTTGCACTTATTCAGCAACTTCCAACATCTTGGATTCTGATACTTCTATAAAATTAGTGCATTATTTTTCCATTTTCACTGACACCATAAGCATATTCTAGTAAAAGTATTTATGGGAAAAGTATGTCTCAAAAACCATTAAAAGTATAATTAAAAATAATTACCTCTAGAAAAAAATTTTAACATTGAATACAAATAAGCATTACTTCTGATAAGTATTTTTTTAATGTTTATTTTTTTGAGAGAGAGAGAGAGACAGAGCACAAGCTAAAAAGGGGTAGAGAGAGAGGGAGACACAGAATCTGAAACAGGCTCCAGGCTCTGAGCTGTCAGCACAGAACGTGACAAAGTGCTCAAACCCACAAATGGCGAGATCATGACCTGAGCTGAATGAAGAAGGACGCTTAACCAACTGAGCCACCCAGGCACCCCCTGATAAGTATTCTTGTTAGAATATGAGAGGATAAGTTTATTAACTCCATTAATAAAAACTAGCTTAGGGGCGCCTGGGTGGCGCAGTCGGTTAAGCGTCCGACTTCAGCCAGGTCACGATCTCGCGGTCCGTGAGTTCGAGCCCCGCGTCAGGCTCTGGGCTGATGGCTCAGAGTCTGGAGCCTGTTTCCGATTCTGTGTCTCCCTCTCTCTCTGCCCCTCCCCCGTTCATGCTCTGTCTCTCTCTGTCCCAAAAATAAAAATAAACGTTGAAAAAAAAATTAAAAAAAAAAAAAACTAGCTTAGTGATTTGTCCAATTATTCAAATATATATAGCCAACAGAATTAAAATTTTTTTTTCATACAAAGACCTATGCTAAGGATGGAAATACCTAAGAAGTTAGAACTCAGCATGAAGAAGAAAACCTCAGTAAGGTTGTAGCTGACACCTGGGCTTACCTTATCAAAATTTTGAAGAAAAATTTGTTTCTTTCAAAAAGATACCATAGCTGGCAAAAAAAAAAAATAAAACCACTGTTGATCTTCAAGAATTTAAGATAAAATGAACTATTTCTTCACACTTGCTCACTGCTGTTTTGGAATTAATTCTAAAGATAATCTGAATATTAACAATGACCTGTTTATTTTCAAATATGAAGCGTTATTTTTATGACAAAGTACAAAACAGCTTTCTGAAACTTTAAGGTGAAACAAAATTTACTACTCATTCGACATAAAACACCAGTGAATAACAGTGCAGTTTTTTTTTTAATGTTTATTCTTGGGAGAAAGAGGGAGCAGGGGAGCAGTGGGGCGAACAGAGTATACAAAGCGGGCTCTGTGCTGACAGCAGAAAGCCCAATGCAGGGCTCAAACTCACAAACTGTGAGATCATGACCCGAGCCGAAGTTAGATGCCCACAGTGCAGTATTCTTAACCTAAAATTCATGGGTTCAAGCCCTGCATCAGGGCTTGCTGCTGTTAGTGCAGAGCCCACTTCATATCCTCTGTCACTCTCTCTCCCTGGGTGAGGATATGGAGAAACTGGAACCCTCATACATTGCTGGTAGGAATGAAAAATGGTTCAGCTGCTGTGGAAAACATTTTGTTGGTTTATCAAAAAGTTAAACATAGAATTACCACATTCCCCACCAATTCCACTCCTAGGTATATACTCACAAGGTCTGAAAATAAGTACTAAATCCAATGCATATACAAACATGTTTGTAGCAGTACTACTGACAATAACCAAGAGGAGGGAAGAACCCAGATGTCTACCAACATATGAATGAATGGAGAAACAAACTGTGGTATATACATACAATGGAATTATTCAGCCATAAAAAAGAATGAAATATCGATGCATGTTACAATTTGGATGAACCTTGAAAACATCATGCTAAGTGAAAGGAGGCAGACACAAAAGGTTGTATATTATATGATACCATTTATATAAAATATCCAGAATAGGTAAATTCACAGAGACAGGAAACAGATTAGCCATTACCAGGTTCTGGAGAGGAGGGGAAAATGGAGAGTGGGTATAGAGGGTCTTCTTTTGTGGTGATGAAAATGTTTTGGCAGTAGACAGAGGTGGTGGATATAAAATGGCACTGAATTGCTCACTTTAAAATGGTTAATTTTATGCAATATGAATTTCATATCAAAAAATTTTAGAAACTGAAGTTATATGTTCCTAGAATAAGGTCAAGTTTTATGTATTCATTTATCATTTTCAACAAAGAATGAAAACCTGGATTCTTACTCTAACATTAGCTTTCGCAGAGGAGGTATCTTTTGTTTGCCTCTCCAGTTATCAAGGCAAACCTTCTCCAATTATAAACGAATAAAACTGAATTTCTCAGTCAACAATTTGGATGAATGTGATATCACTCCCAAATCAAGAGGTGCTCACTGACTGGCTTAATCCAATCAGTAAATCTTTACAGTAAATCCTCTTTAACAATCAGGATAAGCAAGCAACCTACTATGTCCCAATGAGATATGAGGAGAGAGAAAAGCAAGGAAAAAAGCTTTCCATCATTCCCTTTATTTTTCTTTTTAACTTTAATTCTAGTATAGTTAATATGTAGTATTACTATCAGTTTCAGGTTTACAATACAGTAATTCAAGAATTATTTATATCACTCAGTGCTCACCAAGATAAGTGTACTCTTAATCCCCTTTGCCTATTTCACCCATTCCCTACCCACGTCCCCTCTGTTAACCATCTGTTTGTTCTCTATAATTAAGAGTCTGTTTTTCGGTTTCTCTCTCTCTCTCTTTCCTTTATTCATTCGTTTTGGTTCTGAAATTCCATATACGAGTAAAATCATATTGTATTTGTCTTCCTCTGACTTATTTTGATTAGCACTATACTCTCCAGCTACATCCATATTGTTGCAAATGGCAAAATTTCATTCTTTTTTATGGCTGAGTAATATTCCATTGTATACATATACCACATCTTCTTTATCCATTCATCTATCGATGGGCACTAGGGCTGCTTCCATAATGTGGCTATTGTAAATAATGCTGCAACAAACATATGGGTGTACATATCCTTTCAAATTAGTGTTTTTGTATCTTTTGGGTTTCTGTCATTCCCTCTAAGCCTATAAAAGAAAGCATCCATTTTATTCACCTAGATGCAAACTTAGCACTGTGAAGAGAAAACAGAAATCAAGATACAGAAAGAAAACAAAACAATGGTTATACTATTGGACTACTGGATCAATCCTAATCTACTGGCTGTACTTGTCAGTAACAGGTCAATAAATTCTTTAAGATAGTCTGAGTTGAGTTTCCTATTATTTACAAACAAAAGCATCTAAAATTATATACTACCTAAATGACCTTTCAAAAACAAACTGTCTTCAATTATCTTACCAATAAAAGCAATAATAGCTAAATTAACTCTCTCCCAGAAATGTTACTCAAATGAGAGACATATGTGAAAGCACTGTGAAAAACTACCTACATCCCTTAAGATCAAGGCAGAAATGCTTTTTTTCCTAGAATACACTTCCTTAAATGATAAATCCAGCAATTACCACAAAAAGTTATTTTTCTTACAAATATAACTCTTGTACTCTAGAATACATTTCTTTAAAAAGATAAAGCTATGCCTGACCACATAAAAGTCTCTTATTAAAGACATGATGATTTAATTAGACCTACATTGGCAACCAGAAAACATAAGTTGCTGTTCTAACTGTCCTTTATATGGGGAAACTTGAATACTCATTTATAAAATATTTAAGGTTTCTTCCAAGTTTGGTCATTCCAGATAGCTTGAGTTGTTACAAAGGCTGTTAATTTTTCTTTTTCCAAAATTGCATACAATTTCCTTTCAATATAACTGATGCTTATCAGTTTAACTTTTCTATATCACTATAATTACAAACTTTACATATGGTACGGACTTTTCCTTAACACTTTAATTCTATCAAGAATAATATAACAAAAAAAACAACAAAAAAGAATAATATAATATATAATATTGTATTATAAGGATATGATAAGGCTCTATGACAGATGGAGTATACAAATAATAATAAGACATAGTCTTCCAGCATCTCTTCAAAAGTTTGTAGAATATAGTAATTTTGCCCAGTAAAAATGTATTATTTTCAGCATTTTAAAAAATTGGTACAGGGATGCCTGGGTAGCTTAGTTGGTTAAGCATCTAACTCTTGGTTTCAACTCAGATCGTGATCTCACAGGTCCTAAGATCGAGCCCTGCATCAGGCTCTGTGCTGGGTATGCAGCCTGCTAAAGATTCCTTCTCTCTTCAACAAAACTAAAAGGCAGACTACAGAATGAGAGAAGATATTTGCAAATGACATATCTGATAAAGATTTAGTATCCAAAATCTATAAAGAACTTATCAAACTCAACACCCAAAAACAAATAACCCAGTTAAGAAGTGGGCAGGATGGGGCGCCTGGGTGGCGCAGTCGGTTAAGCGTCCGACTTCAGCCAGGTCACGATCTCGCGGTCCGGGAGTTCGAGCCCCGCGTCAGGCTCTGGGCTGACAGCTCAGAGCCTGGAGCCTGCTTCAAATTCTGTGTCTCCCTCTCTCTCTGCCCCTCCCCCGTTCATGCTCTGTCTCTCTCTGTCCCAAAAATAAATAAACGTTGAAAAAAAAAAATTTAAAAAAAAAAAAAAAAAAAAGAAGTGGGCAGGATTGGGGCACCTGGGTGGTTCAGTCGGTTAAGCATCCGACTTCAGCTCAGGTCATGATCTCATGGTTCATGGGTTCGAGCCCTGAGTCGGGCTCTGTGTTAACAGCTCAGAGCCTGGAGCCTGCTTCAAATTCTGTCTCCCTCTCTCTCTTCCCCTCCCCCTCTTGCACTCTGTCTCTGTCTCTCAAAAATGAATGTTAACAAAAAGATAAAAAAAAAAAAAAAAGAAAGGAGCAGTAAACATGATTAACACTTTTCCAAAGAAGACATCCAGATGGCTAACAGACACATGAAATGATGCTCAACATTATTCATCATCAGGGAAATACAAACCATAATTAGATACCACCTCACACCTGTTAGAATAACTATTATAAAAGAAGACAAGAAGTAACAAGTGTTGGTGAGAATGTAGAAAAAAGGGAACCCTTCTGTACTGTTGGTGGGAATGCAAACTGGTGCAGCCACTCTGGAGAACAGTATGAAGGTTCCTCAAAAAACTAAAAATAGAACTACTCTATGATTCAGCAACTGCACTATTACATACTTAGCCAAAGGATACCAAAAAACAGATTCAAAGGGGTACATGAACCCCCAATGTTTATAGCAACATTATCAATAATAGCCAAACTATGGAGAGAGCCCAAATGTCCAACAACTGATGAATGGATAAAGAAGATGTGGTATATACATACAATGGAATATCACTCAGTCATCACAAAAAATGAAATCATGCCATTTGCAATGACATGGACAGAGCTCTATTGAATGTATTATGCTAAGTGAAATAAGTCAGTCACAAAAACAAATACCATATGATTTCACTTGTATGTGGAAGTTAAGAAATAAAACAGTTGAACATATGGGGGTGGGGGAAGGGAGAGGAGAGAGAGGGAAACAAACCACAAGAGACTCTTAACAGAACAAACTGAGGGTTGATGGAGGGAGGTGGGTGGGAGATGGGCTAGATAGGTAATGGATATTAAGGACAACACTTGTGATGAGCACTGGGTGTTGTATGTATGTGATGAATCACTGAATTCTATTCCTGAAACCAATATTACACTGTATGTTAGCTAAAATTTAAATTAAAAAAAAATTTTTTTTAATTTAAAAAAGATTCTCTCTCTTCCTCTCCCTCTGCCCCTCTCCTGCTTGCATGTGTTCATAATGCACTCTCAAAACAAAGAACTTTGTTTCTTAATCTTAAATTTCTCATTCTAAAAATAAAAGCATAGCTATGCTGATAATACACCCTTTTGAATATGTACCAACATAATGGTATAGAAGTTATTACAACTAAGAATGAGAATATGATACTACTTTGAATGCATACAACTTTTCTTCCAGAAAGCTTAAAAGATATACAAAGACCATGATTAAAAAAATAGAGGCTAAGTTAGATTTTCCCCTTTATACAGGTGATAAACCAAAATGACTTGTCAAAGGTCGTAATTTAAGTTCAGGCCAGAAATCTAATTCCTAGGCATACCTTTCTACCAATGTAATTCTCCAGATCTAGCCAAGCCCCACAGCCCCAGAACCAGGAAATCTCAATGTTATCTGTGATGCTAGAGTATCCAAGCCATCAGATGACTACTTAGTATGAAAATGCTTAGATCCATTTGACAATGAATTATAAGGTTTACGTCACTATCAGACCCTTATCAATAAACATCTACCAGGTACTTATTATATGCAGTGGATCTACCTAAAGTACAAAGTTACATTATAAAAAAGTATAATATTTGATCCCTACCTTCATGGATGTACTACGTAGTTAGGCAAGAGGACACACCCATAAAACAACAGCACAAGTTTGTGTTGGCTAAGTGTCAAAATAGTGGATTCAGTCCTTGAACAATTAATTATTTATTAAGCAACTGGGAAGGGAGGAGAGCATAATGGTTAAATGCATCAATAATGGAGTCATTTTACCTCCTTTTCTTTAGTCATTTGCTAGGCCTGCAACCCTAGACAAACTATTAACCCTCACTATGCCTCCATTTCCTTGTGAAAAAGAAAAATAATACCTTCCAGGTGTTGAGATTGTTGGAGAAGGGGGAAAATTGATTTGACTCATGAAGTTGGTAAGATTTATATCAGTTAATACAGGGAAAATATTAGAAATATACCAGACACGTAATACACTCTCAATAAATTTTAGCTATTAAAACTAGTACTTAGGGGTGCCTGGGTGGCTCAGTTGGTTAAGCATCCAACTTCGGCTCAGGTCATGATCTCATGGTTTGTGAGTTTGAGCCCCACATCAGGCTCTGTGCTGACAGCTCAAAGCCTAGAGCCTGCTTCAGATTCTGTGTCTCCCTCTCGCTCCCTGCCCCTCCCCCACTCATGCTCTCTCTGTTTCTCAAAAGTAACACATTAAAGAAAAAAAATTTTTTTAAACTAGTACTTAACGCAAGGAATAACCAATAAGGACCAAAAGCCAGTATCAAGGATTACTGTCAGGAAAGGACTCAGGAAACAGGCTGAATATAGGTGGGACTTGAAGAATTTGATGGCCTTGAAGTACAAAAGAAGGATGACATTCCAGATCGAAATCGCACAAGAACAAAGGTATCAATACTCACAATTTCTACACAGATCAATAAACAGAACACTTTGGGAAAAAAAGAGTTTATGTAAGGGTGTAAGGTAGTCTTTCACCCTTTCCCACCAAAGTATTCTCAAAGGGCAGAGAAAAATGTACCTCCTGGAAGACTGGGGACATTTTAAATTTTAAATTTTAAATTAAATTTTAATTTAAAGTCTCAAATGGTCTCCTAGAAGGTCAATATTTCTTTGAATTACCATGTTTTATCTTAAAAATTCATAAATGTTCAATTTGTCTCCATAATACAATCCTATTTATTTTCATTGAAAAATGTCTTTAAAAATTACTTACTAATTTAATTATCCAAAATTTTTTTCATGTTCTTTAGGTAAAATTGACATCCCATAAAGATGTCTATAGACCCATGTACCACCAATATATCAGCACACTTCAAGGATGAAATATACTTCAGTTAAAAAAACAGACAATACAAAAAAAAAATTCCATATATACATGGGAATCCAGCATAGGGAAGAAGTCATATTACAAATCAATGTGGATAGGAATGACTACTCAATAAATGGTTGAGACATCACTGACTCGCTACATGAAAGAAAAAGTGCAGACCTAGAGCCCTAACTCTTATATACAAACTAACTATATACAAAAAGAAGTTCCATATGAATAAATAAATGATCTAAACATGAAACTGAAAACTTTAAATTTAAGAAATTATAAGGGGCGCCTGGGCAACTCAGTTGGTTAAGTGTCTGACTCTTGATCTCAGCTCAGGTCTTGATCTCAGGGCCATGAGTTCAAGCCCAGCATTGCACTCCACACTGGGCATGAAGCCTATATACATAGATACATATATACATAAATGAAATTATAAGATAACTATGACATCAGAGCAGGATTTCCTAAAAGTGACTAAAAAACTTAAACCATGTAAAGGAGACCAATAAATTTCATTTTATCAAAATTAAAAATTCTACATGGGGAGTGCTAAAAAAGACTCACCACATACAAAGAAATTACTTTTTGGTCATACATTAAAGATAATATTCAGACTATACGAAGAGGTTCTATAAATCAGTAACACAAACAATGCTATAGAAAAATGTGTGGAGTATATGAACGGGAAAATTATACCATGCAAATATGCTTGCTTCTTAGATAAGTTCACCCTAGCTGGGAACAGCTCTTAAGGATTCTACTTATCTTATGTTTATGTCCCTTCCTAGAGAAAGGGACAAACTACAGCCTCAATGCTGCCATTGATTTCCTAGCCATAAGTGATCCTCATCATCCCACTCTAGTTTCCCCTACCCTCTACTAGCACCTCGGCTAATCTAGGCAGCTTGCCAACAATGTCACCCAGACCCTCATCTCTTAAGAGATCTGAACCCCTGGTTACCATTCTCTGTTTAGGTTGTGCCTAACAACCTTAGGGCCTTAGGGTCTGATATAGATGTTACTTGATGTTAGGTAATAGCTACTGAGGTCAGATAATCCAAGGCCATCATTAGGCTAAAATTAAAGTTATTTATGGAAGCTCACAGATACTTCCAGAATTGGTTTTACCTCCTACATGGGAACATATCCAGGAAAACCAGAATGGGCTTACTGATCTGACTCAACTCTTCCCATTCAGCAATCCCTATTCACCAGTGGTGCAGAAAGGGGATTCTTTAACAAAGCATTATACATAACACCTCTACCAAACTAAACATAAACTTTTTTTTTTTTGGTAGTTAAATGCAGAAAGTCAATTTTTTTCCACCCCTTTCCTCCTTCTACACAGCAATGTACTTACACATTTCCTATAATAATGGAATTGGGAGCACCAAGAGACACTCAAGTGGATCCCGTGAGTGCCAGACATATTCTACCCCGCCCTCATTGTAATGATGATCAGAGTCAATCACTCTTGCCAGAATGTGACTCCTTTTCTTCCCTGGTGTCTTTTTCACCTAAGGAATCCAAAGTAACCAAACAGCAGGTATGGTTTAAAGTTTAATGGAGCTCTTACTCCCCTAGTGGGACATTTCTACCTCTGAAAACAAGGACCTAAATCTACGCTCACAACAGCCTAAAGTTACATGGATGGAAAGCACAAATTCCCTAAGTAATAACTGGGTACAATAGTAAGAGAAGCCACTCCTCCTCCTATCCTTGGGTTCTAGAACCCATGTATTTTACCCACAGGGAATAGCCAATGGTCATATCCATATGATGATCTAATATTTACGGTACAGAAAGCATCCTGGAGAATGGTGCCCATTCTTTTAGAGTATCACCACCAATCTGGTACCTCTCAGCTGCACCTTTATGAGCCCATTACAACTGTTGTATCAACCTAGAGTAGTATCAGTGGAGCTCTATGAATTAGGACCAGTGGATTCATGAACTTGGGCCCACTGTCACATATACTTTCCTATAAAGTGGGACTGCTGGTAAGAGACAATAATATTCAAAATACTATATTGGTGGGTTAAACACAGTGTTAAATCCTCAGATAGTGGTGCTAGCTGTGACTCCATAAGCAAGAAAAAGCAAACCTCAATATATGTTAATCCCTTGCTGCCCTTTCCAGGATGGGGAAAGGTATAGTTTTTAGAGACTTCCATTTGACCTTACCCTACTAGGACAGCCCTTATCCTATCAGTCAGGGAAACAATTTGAGTATTTTGCCAAATACCACGTAAGCCCACTCTAATTACACATCTGGGAACCAAGGAAATGACTATCAGGTGAGAACACAGACCCACTGTGAGCTAGATCTGGGCCAAGACTCTATTATTACCTTACTCTCATACACTCTCATTCTAACAAGGGGTGGTAGTTGCACTTTGAGTCCCAGGTTTCAATGTCAAATCACACCCTGTGGCCAAAAATCCTTCAGAGATTTGCAGCCAAAACTAAATCACTGAAGGTGTCTGGGCAGAATGAGCATGAAGCAGAAACTGGGCTAAATAATGAATTTCAGATTCTTATAAAGAATCAAACCCAGTATTATCAGTTCAGGTTCAGCAAAGACCTTGAAGCCTATGTGCAATCCTTGGGCTACTGCCCATAAAAATGAATTCTCAGATTTCTTTGGTCTAGTCCTAAACCCAGTGCATTAAATTCAGTAGACTAGGCAGAACCTTCTAATCATTTGAATGGATGCTACACTTAAGTCTACTTTGTCTTTCATCCTAATCTTTCAACTAGAATATGCTTCTACAGATAACATACACTCTTAATGTAATGTTTTATTTTCAGTTGGACACTTTGATGGCATAATAACACACTATATAGTCAACTAGCAATAAACATAAAAGCTATCGGCATAGAGGGGTGCCTGGGTGGCTTGTCAGTTAAACATCTGACTTCAGCTCAGGTCATGATCTCAAGGTTCATGAGTTCGAGCCCTGTGTTGGGCTCTGTGCTGACAGCCCAGAGCCTGGAGCCTGCTTCAGATTCTGTGTCTCCTTCTCTCTATGCCCCTCCCCTGCTCAGGCTCTGTGTGTGTGTCTCTCTCTCTCAAAAAATAAACATTAACATAAAAATTAAAGAAAAAAAAAGAACACATATATAATACATACACTTACATAAAATTCAAAACTAAATAATATACTGCTTAGAGATCCAGGACTATCTTTTAAGAAAAGAAAAAAAGGAAGAATGATTATAACACAAATTCAGGGCAGCAGTCATCTCTATGGGAGAAGGGGGAAATATGATAAAGAACATAGTTATCAAGGGAGGTGGGTGGGGGGATAGGTGAAATAAGTGATGGTGATTAAAGAGTACAATTTATCATGATTAGCACTGAGTAATATACAGAATTGCTGAATCACAATATTGTACACCTGAAACTAATATAACATAATACATTAATTATACTGGAATTAAAATTAAACACTTGGGGCACCTGGGTGGCTAAGTCAGTTAAGCGTCCAATTTCAGCTCAGGTCATGATCTAGCAGTTTGTGAGTTCGAGCCCCACGTCAGGCTCTGTGCTGACAGCTCAGAGCCTGCAGCCTGCATCAGGTTCCGTGTCTCCCTCTCTCTGACCCTCCCCTGCTTGCACTCTGTCTCTCTCTCTCTCAAGAATAGATATTTATTTAAAAACACACACACACACTTGGGGCACCTGGCTAGCTCAATCAGTAGAGCCTGCAGACTCTTGATGTCATGGTCTTGAGTTCAAGCCCCACATGAAGCATAAGGCTTAAAGAAAATAAAAATAAATAAAAAATAATAAAATTTAAAACGTAATAAAAAACTAAACATCTAAAATTTTAAAATGTTTAATTAAAAATTAAAATATTTAAAAAATAAAAAAGGAAAAAGGACAAAATCTTCAAAGTTATCAATAATATCCTGTTTCTTTTTTTATAATATCCTATTTCTTAATCTAGGTGGTAGGTACACAGATTATATTATATATTATAATAACAACAAATTGTTGATTTATTATTTATTAAGCTATACAGGTTATATGCACATTTTTGTATGCAAAAAAACCTTTTTAATGTAAACTCAACATTATAGCCTTGGGAACTAGGGTAACTTTTTGAAAATGTACACGTCTTGCCATTGACCCCCTTTCTGATACAGAAGAAAAAGACAAAAGGGGTTTGTGCAAAGTAAATTATAGCATGGTGATTTAGAAACAGAGATTTGTCACCAATTAGACCTAGATGAATCCAGGTTGAGACATTTATTAGTTTTGTTACCTTAGGCAAGTTACTTAAAGTCTCTAAGCCTCAATTCCCATATCCATAAAAAGAGGATATTAACAGTACCTAACAATTAGACTTATTATAAAGATTAAATGAGATAATGAATAAAGAGCATTCATACTATGCCTAGGACACAGTAAGCATTTCTGTAGGCATGATAGTACTTTTTAAAACCTTCCTAGGATATTCTAATCCTCCTCTTGCCCTACCTTCATTTGAAAGATTTTGTTTTTATCCTGACAGAAAGATTAGAAAAATCCTGTTAAGAGATATAACTCTAAAACCTATGAGAATTTTTCTTTGTGTTTCTATGGATCATATCACTTACAAAGACAAAAAAAAAAAAAAGAAAAAGGAAAAAAGAAAAAAAAGTTTAAAGGTCAACCAAGACTTTTAAAAGTCAACCAAGAAGAAAAGTATTAAACATGCAACTCTTCAAAATTACAAATACCATTAAGGACAATCATTCTATTTTTAAGTGGATATATTTTAGAGTTCTTACTAAACAGCTAGTAATACTATATACTCAGTCTTAAGCAGGAAAAAAGTCAGAATTCAAAAACTTAACTGTTCTTGCCTCTAGGTTCACTAGAAATCTCAGAAAGGTCTGACAGATGATTTAACCCTTGGATTTTTTTTATTTTTTTGCTTCCCCTAGCCATTCTCTTTGTTTTATATATTTTATGCCCTTTAGATTAGGTCCCAAAACTGGCCTCAATTCTCCCAAAAGCACGGGTATCTAAGAAAGATTTTAAAGGGATGAACTGTAGTAAAAAAATACTGGGCCAGATGAAGGCTATAAGCTGGCCAGAAAGAGCAAGGTGTGTTAGACTCCAGGTTTGTAGGAGAGTAATTTGTATGTACCAGAAACTCACAAAATCCAAAGTCACAAATCCACAAAGCATAAGGGCTTCTTGTACATATTACCATTGAAATGTTCCTCCACTCACCTTCCAGAATGTAGTTTAGGTTTATATTGCATTCCCAATCCAAAAGTGCATTGTTAACACCTCAAGAAGCATATGGAAACCATTTCCCTGATCTGTTCCTATATTAAAAATGTTTACTATAAGAGAAACAGATCTCTGAACCCAAACCTTAACAACTTATTAAAACAGAAACTCTCAAACTTGATTTACCTACAAACATTAGTTTTTATTATTGAACTGTAATTCCCCACACTCTCTCCATATTATCTGAAAACATTTCCTATTTCTTAAAGAACATTTATTTTTTGTTTCAAATGTCAACTGTAATATATCTTAAGTTCTAACATGAATTTACCCAATACATTTGTTTTTAATAATTAAATTATTAAACTATATTAATAAACCTCCCCAAAATGAAATCCAAATAGTCATATAATGAATAGTATTAACTATTCAGTAATTTATTATTTGTTCTGTATCTGAAAGTTTCTCAAAAAGATTCTGAAAAACAAGACGGGTGCCAAAAAAGGGGGGAGGGAGTAGCTTGTATTAACATACGCAAGTCTTTTACATTAACTGAATCATCATCTTAGAACATCACCAAAAACAAATACTGGAAAATTTAAAGACAGTCATTTAAAATTTTTTCTCAAGTTTTATTTCTACATTTGTATGTCAAGATTTAACATATAGAAATAATATATATTATAAATAATATATTTATAAGATTGCAGGTTTAAATTGTATAGATGCAGATTTACACTTAAAGGTACATCCAATCTCTGCTAAAACCAGTCATCTGACAAAGCTCAAAAATTTTTAAAACAGAACACTATGTGTTACATGGGCTAGAGGGTAAGATTTTTATATTCAGTTTAACTGTAAATAAAAGCCATCAGCTCTAAACTACTCTAGCTGTGCCTCTGTTTTCCAATGGTCATCTTAATTTTAAAGAATGCTCTATTTTTTTACTCTTTTAAATACTTTTTGCCTGTTGTTTAGCTTTCTGGCCACTAGTTTCTCCAGCACTGAGCATAGTAACCGCCTGTTTAGTTATATTCTAAACCCTAGCCACAACCTGAATTACCAGCTCTCAAACCCTCATTACCTCTACTGCTCCCCTTGATCTCACCCAGACCTCCAACACTTTGATACTTTCTTTTTCTCCCAATTTCAGGCTAACTCCTAGGTATACTACCCTTCATAACCAACCTAGACTCCAAAATCCACCATTTTCAGCTATTACCATTTGCTAATTTATTTGCCTGTTTATTTACTGACACAAACCTGCCTTGTTACAGAAGGAAATGCACTGAATCTTCAAAATCTCATTTTTTTATGTTTGTTTATTTATTTATTTATTTATTTTGAGAGAGAGAGAGAGAGAGAGCGCAAGCTGGGGAGGGGCAGAGAGAGAGAATCCCAAGCAGACTCCATGCAGTCAGCACAGAGCCAGACATAGGGCTCAAACTCACAAACTGTGAGATCATGACCTGAGCCAAAACCAAGAGTCAGACACTTAACCAAGTGAGCCATCAGGTGCCCCTCAAAATCCCATTCTTCACCTAATCATCAATATCCCAAATGTGAGAATTATCTTAGACTACCTCTTCTTACCTCATAGCCACTGGATCACCAAATCTTTTCAATCTATCTCCTAAATTTGTCTCAAATCTATCTTACTTTCAAATCAAGTCTAATGTCTTAATGTCTTCTTCACATTCGTTAATTCAACACAAAACAAGAGGCTAAAGTATGAGTTCCAAAACCAAACAATTAACTTATAACTTTTTACAGTAAGCTATAAGCTTTACCTATTTATTAGACTATTTGATAGCTAGTAAGCAGTACAATATCAAAAGACAATTAGCTTCACTATCTAATAAATAGAAAAAAGAGGCTTCCTTAGCAACTGGTCACTGTTTTACAGACATAAAATCACAAACAAGGAAAAAGGAAGAATTTACTGACACAAACACATCTTCCAGAAAAAGAAGGCTACAACAGCACTGTACAATTTAAATGTGTAAATGTATAAACCTGTTATGTTTGCTTTCTATTTTTGAATTTTACATTACTGCAATAAATACCATGTACATATAAACTTTTCACTTTACATATACAGTATATAGTAGTTTAATAGGTATATCACAACACTACCATAATATTCATAACACTATAAAGACAGGATAATTAAGTCAGGTTTAACTGCATTAAAAGGGGAACATTAAAAGACAGTACGGTAGATAGCTAACAAAACCAATCATTTTCCATGCTGGGCAATGAGTCAAGAATCTCAAACTGTCACCAGCACCTGCATTAAACGTAAACCCAGACAGTAAACAATTGTCACTGTAAGATAAATCCATGTGACTATATCTCTGAAGCTTAAGCAAAACTAGTTTACATGAAGCAAAACAGCTTATTAAATGACCATATCTAAAGCAGTTCCTTGTTTTGACAATAAGCAATTTAATCATTTTTTTCCATCACTGTGGATCTAAAAGGTATGTTAAAATGTTATATTCTGCCAGATGGATTAATATGGATGTATTAAACTATGCTTATACTAACACTGCTTCCTGGTCATTGTAATTCTAAATTACAGATAATGATAGGTTTACAGAAATGATTCTGCTCAATTATTACTCACCATGAATTCTGAGTTTCCACTGCTTGATAACCTACACTAAGTAGGAAAGTAGATGATATAACACATTCATAAACTGAAATTTAACCAAGTGAAAGTTGAAGTCAGTGAGCATTATGGTCTCTAACTTTACTAAAATACAGTGGAGGTAAGCATACAAAATGCTTTATACTCATGGAAGATTAGACAAATCATTCTAAAACTCTGTACCTTAGTTTATTCATCTATAAGATAGGAACATGGACTAGACACTCTGTGAGATCTCTTCTAACATAAAAAGTCTATGATTCTAAGAAATTAACATATATATGCACATTCTGGAAAATCACAAGTCATTCCTCTTTAAGTATTCATTTAAAATGACAGGCTATCACTGCTGTTGCATTCACTAAAATATAAAGCTGTAACCAGCAACGCAACAATAGCCATTTCATCCATAAATCAGCAATTAAAATGGGTGATAACTGTGTCCATTTGAACCTCAGTAAGAAATTTCCATTAGCACCAATGAGAACTATATAAATCAACTCTGTAGATACTATTCTTTTAACTTCACTAACTTATTAATTTAACTGAGAAAGAGGCCAATCTGAATCTGCAAAATTTCAATGCCACAAAAGCTTTAAAAGAAAAATCTACTCAGGGCGCCTGGATGGCTCAGTCGGTTAAGCATCCGACTTCGGTTCAGGTCATGATCTCGCAGTTCATGGGTTCGAGCCCCGCGTCAGGCTGTGTGCTGACAGCTCAGAGCCTGGAGCCTGCTTGGGATTCTGTGTCTCCCACTCTCTCTGCCCCTCCCCTGCTCACACTCCATCTCTCTCTCAAAATAACAAATAAACATTAAAAAAAAGAAAAATCTATTCTCTCATCCATTAAAAGCAAGAAATTGTACTAGACAATTTACAGATTATTTTTGGCTTTAAAAAGTCTATACAGGGGTGCCTGGGTGGCGCAGTCGGTTAAGCGTCCGACTTCAGCCAGGTCACGATCTCGCGCTCCGTGAGTTCGAGCCCCGCGTCGGGCTCTGGGCTGATGGCTCAGAGCCTGGAGCCTGTTTCCGATTCTGTGTCTCCCTCTCTCTCTGCCCCTCCCCCGTTCATGCTCTGTCTCTCTCTGTCCCAAAAAAATAAATAAACGTTAAAAAAAAAAAATTTTTTTTTTAAATAAAAAGTCTATACATGAGAATAAGCTATCTCTATACAGCAACTGAGAAACCAAACCACAAACTAGGCTAGAAAAGCAACATGTTTCATTTTCTTTTTTAATTTCGCTTTATACGATACCAGAGCTCAGTAAAAATTTCTCACCAAGTGATAGTCATAATTTATTTTTCAGTGATACATATATAAAACTCATAGAAAATCATTTAAAGAATATCATAATACAGAACTATTTTACCCAAGAATCTACTGAAATACTTTCCACATTCCCCCTTTCTTGATAATCTATTTGAAAGCAACTATAATCCATTACAAAGTACTGGAGTAAAGAATTAAAAATTTTCTCATAAAGATGAGACTTACCCAGAAAGGACAATAATTACATCAAAGAATTCTACAGGATTTTTTTCTCCTGAGACTTAAGCATGAGATTTCCAAAAGAAAGAGATTCCAGTTGTTGCACTACAAACTTCAAGTCACTGACTCAAATTGAAGCAGCAATTTGCTATGAGAAGCAAGTGGATGATTTACATAAAGAGAAAAACTGAAGAAAAACAGAATCAATAAAACGTAGGAAAATATGAACATGTGACAAAAAAAAAAAAACAAACATGCTGCAAAATATAAAGTACCAGAATTCGGATTTATCAACTCACAGATCTAGATGGTTTGACCCCACAATTAGCCATAGGCCATTTATTTATATACGGAAAAAATCGTCAACCCACACAAATAAAGTTAAATAATACATTTAAACTCAGCTCTTATTTACAAAGATATAAAAAAGGAAAAGCAACCCATAAAACCTTTAGACTTATATTCATCAACCAAAGAAACCTAATAACCAGGGCAAAAGACAGTATCATTCTGTAACCATGAATATGCTTGCCACACAGTAGTACTCAATATTTGTTGAATGAAAGCAATGAAACTTTAAAAGGAAAATATAACCCTAAAAATAAATGTACCAAAAAAAGAAATATGACCTAAATAAAGTTCCAGCTGTTTGAAGTAGATACTAAACATGGACATAAAATATGCTCTTCAGTGCCATGATAGTTTAAGCTCCTACCTTAGTGTGAACAATTGAAAACAAAAACAACTTGCAAATCTGAAAAAAGGATAATCCTAAACTTTAGAGTAGCAGGTACTTTCTTTTCCTCAATTGTTAAGGACTCTCAGGTAGATTATAGTTTTTACTCAGAATTCTGTTCAAAGAATTCTTACATGAAGATTACTCTGAAATGTTTTCCTTAGTTACAATCCAAAATGTATTTTAGTATTGTGATTTCAGGGCCAAGTAAATACCAAACAAATGGTAACCTCAGATGACTATCTAAACTTGCCTGTTCCTAGAATCTAGGACATGGATAACTTTCTCTAACAGAGGATCCTTCCCACTCTAACAACCCAGTTAATAGGCAAGAAAAAGAACTTGTAAGTAACTACTTTGTTTCATGTTCTAAATTAAATAAATAGATCATGACACATGGTCCATGAAGTAAAAAAAAGAAACTACCTATATATATTACATACACTTTCCAAAGGAGTCACAGTTCATAAACATCTAACAAGAAAAAGTAGAATGGCCAAAGAGTTTAGGAAATTCATTTCTTGTACTCATGAGAGACTCTGGGTTTTTTTCCTTTGTGCTCTTTTGGAGAATTTGCAAAAACTGCTGCTGAATGAGAACACCTAGACTGCCATCATGAAAACCAATAACGCACCTGGTAAGAACACAAAAGACTGACTGACTCACCTGTGTGGAATCCATTATCCTTTAAAGAAAAAAAAAACCCAAGTCTGGTACTAGAGAGCACAATGTACTTTCTACCGGACAAGAGGAGAATGATTTTTCCTTGTCCTGCTTTCCAGCTGCCCAAAGAATAGATCTCATACTAATTGTAATATGACTCTTTTACAAAAATAAGAGGTAGATAAAGTGCTTACAAACAATAGCTATTTCATACAACTCTATTTCTAAATGTTCTTTGAGACTTTTATTACTCAGAAAGTTAAATGATTTTAAACTAGAACTTGACCCAGTGCATTTGCTTAAAGCACAAACATCAAGGAAAAAATACTTCATTTCTGTATTTTACAATCATATTGGAGACTTGCTGCTGAATACAAATATGAAATGCAGTAGGTAGAAGTGTGACTGCAGTATATCAAAACCAATAAACTTTGTGAAATCCTTGGTGGGGCAAAAGTGGTGAGGGAACAGACACCTTCATATACTGTTTCAGGGAATTAACTGGTGTACTTTATTAAAAAAAAATTTAGAAAGCTATCGAAACCTCACATTTCTAAATACTCATCAATAGGAGAAACATCCACACAAATATTAGGTGCTAACAAGGAGGTAAAGTGGTATATGCTAATAATACTCATGGTCTACCACTAATTGAAAAAAGCAAGGTTAATATACACTATGATGCTCCTTGTGCAAATTTCAAATTAATATGACCATGTGCTTTCCTTAAGGTATAAATCTGTATTATCCACTTGGAATACATATATCATCTAACTACAAAAGCTATATGCAACTTTAATCTTACACATTTGTTTCATTTTTCAATCTTCTCCCTATCCAAACTGGCTTCAATTTTCTATTACTGAAATAAAATGAGGGCACTTACATCCACATGAAAGTATATTCCCCTAACAAAATATCTAAATAAGTAGAAATTGCTCTTACAAGTAAAAAAAAAAAGAAAAAAAAAAAACCTTTAAAACAATAGAATTATTATAAAACCCGTGGTTTGAAAGTGATTTAGGAACAGTATGGGCAAGACTTGGTGATGCTTGGATATAAGCCACAAATATAAACCAAGAATGACTACCATGTTTCTGACTTGGATCCTGTGATATACTTGCTGGTGCCACTATACTCCCAGCACCCCACTGTCGAATTATGTTACTCAAATGACTCCAACAACACTGAGCATAACAATTATCAAACTGTATCGTAACATTTTATTTGTTTACCTTCTATACATTAACTGTGAAACCTCAGGGCAAAGATTATCTCATATTCAACTGTGATCATCAAGTCCTAATAAATAAGAAGTGCTAAAAAAAAAAAAAAAAGTTTGAAATAAGTAAAGCACCAGACTTGGAGCATGCCTGGAAGAGGATAAAAAAATCTAAATCCCAGGAAATGCATGAACAGCTTCTCCTATTTCATATTCTCTGTTCCTAACTTTTTTCTCAATATATTTTGGGGTTAAGGATAGAAAGAGAAGCTCTATGACTCATTACCAAAATTTCTAAGATAACAAGGGTATAAATATTTGAAAAGTATGAAATGAAATCAAATTGCAGTTTGTCTCCTATATTTTTCTGACATATTTAGGAATAACATGAGTGATATTCTAGAAAATAAAATCTTGCCCTAAAACCCCAAACTCATGGCTGCTGTTCGGATCAAATGCTTAGGAACACTCTATTAAAAATATTTTCAGGGGCACCTGGCTGGCTCAGTCAGTAGAGCAAGCGACTCTTGATCTCAGGGTTGTGGGTTCAAGCCCCACACTGGGTGTAGAGATTACTTAAAAAAAAAAAAAAAAAAAATCTTTAAAATTTTTTTTCTAAATAAAATATAGTTTCTAAAAAAAAATTTACCAGACAATGCATTTCAATGTCATATCTCAACTGACCACCAGAAAATGTCATTCTAGCATGTTTGCATGTGTGTGTATGTGTGTGCGTGTGTGTGGACAGTAAAGAAATAAATGCACAAAAATACTGCAAACTTTGGAACTGCACTTAGATAAAATTTTCACATTGACTTGAATACAGTCTATAAATTGATATAAATTGGAAAACCAAAAAATGAGGAAAGAACTAAATGACAGTAAGAAATTAATAGATAAGTGTGAACTTCTAAACATTAATTCCTCCAGATATAACAAAAGAAGCTACCCTCTAAACTATCAGTTTCAAACAGGAAATTTTCAGGTTCTTGAAACTCTATGTTATATGTCTGAACAATTTCTGCATTAGCAGAAAGCTGCACATGATTTCTTAAAACCGATAAATCATATAGCCTGATCTCTTAGTGAAATCTGAGAGGCAGTCACTGGGAATTCATAGCTAATGACAACTTAAAATCAAGTTCTAGTCCAAGTCAAACAGTTATACTAATGCTTTGTTTATTTATTTTTTGTGTGTGATCTCTATACCCAACATGGGGCTCAAACTCATGACCCTAAGATCAGGAGTGGCAAGCTCTTCCAACTAAGCCAGCTAGGCACCCCTTGGAAACCATTATACTAATGCTTTAAACAAGACAAAACTAAACTGAAGAGAAACTGCTTAATACTTTTCAAACCACTTATCTCCAAATACAAAAGAGTACAACAGATTGTGTCCAAAAATTTGCTTGGGCATTTACACATTCTAAAAGGAAATTATATGGTATTAAAGTAGACGTGGCTACATGTTATAAAACACACATTTGTATTAATAATTAAAGTCCCAACAAGACTACAGCTTTAGGCCACAGGTGTAGAGCCTGAAAGAGAACATGAATGTTCTCTCACTTTAGTGAGTCAAATTATATCTTTCCAGTAACACTAAAAAATTACACTTCCTTTAATTTTATTTTAAATGATTTCCAACTGGAAAAAGTTCCTACTACTGGCATCAAGATTTTTCCATCCTATGGCTTAACTGTTATATGGTGAGCAATCCATAAGACATTGTAAAATATAAGAATGCAGTATTTAAAGAAATGTCTTAGTGATCACTTCTGAACATTCAGACTCTTTAGCAATGGGAAAAAATCACGTAATTTATCTGCTATATAAGTTCAGAGTTTCATGTACAATAAAGCATGTTCCAAAAGTAAAGACACATTCATTATCTGACAGTAAATTTTCCAGACAACTATACCATGCTCCAAAAATGCAGAAGTTCTATTTTAAACTTTTTTATGTTACTCTTCCTATAATACATGTCCAACAAATGTGTATGCTGGTTCTGTGCTGGCTGAATATAACTGAAACTTTTCTCAATGATATAGACTCCTCATTATAAACAGGTTCCCATATTGTGCTTTATAGAAATCAACAAACCTTTCATGTCATTTTCCACAAAATGAAATAGTCTAATCTAAACATCACAATGGAATACTGTACATTTTCCCCATAAAGAAAAGCAGAAGTTTCACAAGCATTCTATTATACAATAGCAGTATATTATATGCACATTTACTTACACAAATTTATATGTTCAGCAAAAAGATATTTTTTTAAAAGCAGCCCATATCACCAGCCTTTCCTCTCAGTTATACCTTTACTCCAGAGTGAGCATAAAATGAGAGATGTCACTCAATTGTTCCCTCAGCTGCACTCACTTCCTAATACCTCTCCTAGAATGAACATCTTAATAAGACCATATCTGACTGGGGCACCTGAGTGGCTCAGCCAGTTAAGCATCTGGCTTTGGCTCAGGTCATGATCTCATGGTTTGTGGGTTCGAGTCCCACATCGGGTCCCACGCTAATGGTGCAGAGCCTGCTAGGGATTCTCTCTCTCTGCTCCTTCCCTGACTCACTCTCTCTCTCAAAATAAATAAACTTAAAAAAAAAAAAAAAAAAAAAAGAGGGAAACCTGGGTGGCTCAGTCAGTTGAGCAGCCAACTTTGGTAGCGGTCATGATCTCACGGTTTATGGGTTCAGGCCCTACATCAGGCTTGGAGTAATCTAAGTCAGGCTCCAATCAGCTTGGAGCCTGGAGGCTGCTTCAGATTCTGTCTCCCTCTTTCTCTGCCCCTCCCCCACTGGCACTCTGTCTCTCTCTCTCAAAAATAAACATTAAAAAAAAAAGAAGAGGAAGACTGAATTTGACTGCATTGAAAAATAAGTCTTTTCAATACAATGCCAGAAAAGAGCCAATTATTTCAGCTGATGTTTGGCAAAAACAGTGAATCATTCCTATGCTGAAGGAAACTGGCTATGCTCAACTTAGTGAAAAATCATTTATCCATACTGACAATTTCTGGTCTTATTAAAGGTAATTCTTTCACTACACATAATTTCTAACTTACACAACTTGAGAACATAAATTCCATATAAGATTCAACATCACTGTATTTATCACTTATTAAATCTATAAACAAAATAAACTATTTTTATAAAGAATTAGCTACTCAAATTGCTATTTCATGGATTTTGATAAAATTTATTAAGTCCTTGGTCAATGATAGGAAATTTACAAGGTTCTCACTAAACATTCTGCCTTATTATCAAAGCTTAAATGGTAATAAAAGCTTTACCTTTGCAATTTAAGTTACAATAAACAGTATCACAGGATTCCCCCTAGATTACTTTACTTCTAAACCAAAGTAGTTTATATGTCTCTGAATAAGAACCACTTCTCTACATAATGACAATGGCTTATTTGACAGGAACCCCTTAGAAATCTATTCCCACTATCATAAAAAGAGTCTCAAATAGTGTACAAGTTTTGGTAATGTCTCTTTTGTTATAATAAAGGTGAAGTGATTGCTATTAGTTATCTGTTACTGTGTAACAAAATACCTTCAAATTCAGCAGCTTAAAATAATAAACATTATCTCACACAGTTTCTGAGTGTCAAGAATCCAGCAGCAGGTTATTTCTCAAGACATTAGCCAGGGTTGCAATTATCTGAAGACACGGCTGGGGCCAGAGAATCTAAGAGGGCTTACTCATGTGGCAGGTGTCAGAGGCCTTGATTCTTCACCACATGAGCCCTTCTATATGGCTGCTTACAACACAGAAACTGTCCTTCCCAAGAGCAAATGGTCCATGAGAAAGCTGCAGAGTCTTTTTATGACCTAGCCTTGGAAGTGACAAACCATCACTTCTGCCATATTCAATTCATAACACAAGCAACTCTGATAACCATTTGGAAAGAAATTGCACAAAGGCATGAATATCAGGAGGCAAGAATCATTGGGAGCTCTGTTGGATTTAGGCTACAACAGTGATGAACATACAGATATATGGTTAATGTGGTTGTACATATGTCCACAAATTCTTTGATACTTCTCTTATCACAAAGTGAAGCCTAATTCCCCTCCACCCTAAATACGGACTGTGCTTAGGACTCAAATAGAATGCAGCAGAAATTACAGTGTCAGACTTCCAAAGCTAGTTTATGACATTGTGGCTTCTGCCTCTCTCTCTTGAATCATTCACTCTAGGGAAAGAAAGCTACCACATTGTAAGGACAGTGAAGAAATTCTTAGGATAGGCCCTTACAGGAAAGAACTGAGACCTCTAACCAACAAATAGTAAAGAACTAAGCCACAAAATTAAGCTTAGAAGTGGATCCTCCAGCTTCATTCGAGGCGTCAGAAGACTGAAATAGTACTGAATGAAATTAAAGACTTAAATAAATGAAAAATATATCATATTTATTGATTATAATACTCAATATTGTCAAGATGGCAATTCTCCCCAAATTTAAAGCAACCCAAATCCAACAGGCATTTATACAAAAGTTGACAAATTGATTCTAAAATCTATATAGAATTGTAAAGGACCTAAAATAACCAAAGCAATTTTTAAAGTAAAAACAAAGTTGAGGGTGCCTGGGTGGCTCAGTCGGTTAAGCATCTGACTCTTGATTTCAGCTCAGGTCATGATCTCACAGTTCATGAGTTCGGGCCCTGCATCAGGCTCTGTGTGACAGTGCTTAGCCTGCTTGGAATCCTCTCTCTCCCTCTCTCTCTCTTTACCTCCCCTGTTCATGCTCTCTTTTGAAATAAATAAACTTCAAAACTAATTAAAAAAAAAAAAGTTGAAGGACTTACACTTCCCAAGACTTACCATAAAGCTACAGTAATTAAAACAGTTTGGCTGTACTGGCAAAGATAGTTATAAGTCAATGGAACAGAACAGAGGGTTCAGAAACAGATCCATAGTTACTTAGTCAATTGATTTTTGACAAAAATGCCAAGGCAATCCAATGAAAAAGGAAAGGCATTTCAAAAAATAGTGCTAGATCCCCTAGATATCCTTGCAGGAAAAATAATAATAATAATAATAATAACACTCAAAAAGAGAACCCTCTTACCTCACACCATACAAAAAAGTTAACTTCAAATGGATCACAGATCTAAATGTAAATCTAAAACTATAAAACTTTAAAAGTTAAACTACAAGTACCACATAACCCAGACACGCCACTCCTAGGTATTTTCCCAAGAGAAACAAAAACACATGTTCAGAAGTATCTGGGTGGCTCAGTCAAGTGTCCAACTTCAGCTCAGGTCATGATTTCACAGTCCATGAGTTCAAGCCCGCATCTGGCTCTGTACAGACAGCTCAGACACTGGAGCCTGCTTCAGATTCTGTATCTCCCTCTCTCTGCCCCTCCCCTACTCGTGCTCACTCTCTCCTTCTCTCTCTCAAAAATAAACATTAAAAAAAATTTAATTTTTTTAATTTAAAAAAAATGTTCATGCAAAGACTTTTTTTTTTTTTTTTTTTTTTTTAATTTTTGAGACAGAGAGAGACAGAGCATGAACGGGGGAGGGTCAGAGAGAGGGAGACACAGAATCTGAAACAGGCTCCAGGCTCCGAGCTGTCAGCACAGAGCCCGACGCGGGGCTCGAATTCACGGACCGCAAGATCATGACCTGAGCCGAAGTCGGCCGCCCAACCGACTGAGCCACCCAGGCGCCCCCATGCAAAGACTTTTACATGAAAATTCTCCATAGCAGCTCTTTTGTAATACTAACAATCACAAACAAGCCAACTGTCAATTAACTAGTACAAACTAGTATATCTATACAACAGAACACCATTCAGTAATAAAGAGGAATGAACCACTGACAGACACAACAAAATAGACGAATCTCAGAATAATGGCGTCAAAGCCAAGACAAACCAAAAAAAAAACAAAAAAAACAAAAAAAACAAAAAGCAGCCTATATGATTTTATGTAAAATAATAGCAAATGCAAACTACTCTATAAGGAAAAGCAAAACTGTTGTTGCTTGGGGATGGGAGTAGAGGGAAGAATAGATTACAAAAAGACATAAGGAAATTTGGGTATGACAGAACTATTTGTTATCTTAATTGTAGTGATCACTTTATGGGTCTATTAACATGTCAATGCTGATTAAATTATGTGCAGTTTAATGAATGTCAATTCTATCTCAATAAAGTTGAAAAAAGAAAAAATTGGTAATGTCTAATAAAAAAATTGGTAATGTCTATTAAAACTATAAATACACATTATGGGGCATCTGGGTGGCTCAATCAGTTAAGCGTCTGACTTTAGCTCAGGTCATGATCTCATAGTTTGTAGGTTGGAGCCCCACGTCAGGCTCTGTGCTGAAAGCTCAGAGCTTGGAGCCTGCTTCAGATTCTGTGACTCCCTCCCTCTGCGGTTCATGAGTTCGGGTCCCTCGTGCTCTGTTTCTCTGTCTCTCAAAAAATAAATAAATGTTAGAAAAAAGTTTTTTTATTTTTAAATACACATTTTGCTGTTAGAAATTTATCCTACAGGGCGCCTGGGTGGCTCAGTCAGTTAAGTGTCTGACTTCAGCTCAAGTCATGATCTCGTGGTTTGTGGGTTTGGACCCTGCATTGGGATCTGTGCTGACAGCTTAGAGCCTGCTTCGGATTCTGTGTCTCCCTCTCTCTTTCTGTCCCTCCTCCGCTTGTGCTCTCTCTCAAAAGTAAATAAACATTAAAAAAATTTTTAATTTATCCTATAGATATACTTGCATTTACACAAAGATAGGATGTGCACTGAAAAACTATATTGAATATCCAAAAACAACCAAAACTTCCATTAATATATGACAGGCTAAATAGATTAATGCATTCTCAAAAGATGGAATACTCTGCAACCATGAAAAAAACAATGACTTATATTTATATGCTCAAACATAAATTATCCAAAATATATTGATAAATGAATGAACTAAGTGGCAGAGAAATTCATACAGCACAATCTGTGTTTGTGTTTAATCTTCAAAAAGTAAATACATATGCACATAAACTGCTAGCTGTAATTATACTTGAACAGTACCCTCAGCACACTTAGGATTCTCTATTTCCAACTATTTTATAATTTTTCAGAAACATTACACAACCATTAAGACTGACATTACCACTCATAATAACAGTACTTAACAAATATTAGCTGCTATATGCCAGGCAAATATGCCAAGCAAACTTTGAACAAGTTGCCATTTCTTTAACCTTCACAACAAGCCTGTAAAACAGGCAGTATTATTTTTATCACCATTTTAAAGATTTAGGAATCTAGGAATCAAAAAAGCCTTTGCTGCAGGTCACTATTAAGTGGTAGCCCAAGGATTTAACTCAAATTTCTTTGATCCCAAAGTTGATGCTTTTAACCACTGCACCAAAAATCTCTCGGTAAGCAAAATGTAGAAACCAAAAACCCATAAAAGAACGCAGCAATTGGGAATAGTGTTAATAAACACAATATAGTCAAAAAGCACAAGCTTATTTCTGGCTCTTGCTTTTGACAGAAAAAAAACAAAAACAAAAACACCATGGTAGTGTTTACTTAAGTATATGTAATTGTCCTCTGTGAGGTACTTTACTAATCAATCCACTTGGTCTATATGATTTCAGTAATTCCTAGTTTGTTACATTCTAACTTCAGCATATAACATGTTAGTTTCTATTCTAATTCCAAATAATATAAACCCAAATACATAAAGCAAACAGGAGACACAAATAGTGTATTTCCCAAGGGGGAATTATAAACACTAAACATATACTAGCTGTAGCAATTTATTATTATTGACACCATTCCTACTTTAAATTGTATGTTCTTGCATTTAGTTGCAACACATTACATAGATTGCTTGCTGCAATCAACCTCCATAAGGAATTAAATATTAATGATATACCGAATACAATTATGAGAAATAAGACATTCAATACAAATAAGGCAGAGACAATTACTGCAACATACTAATTTTAGATCTTAGAAATATATTTAAACTACCTAAAAAGTAAGAATTTTGTCTTCAAAATTTTGTTTACTAACCTCAGCTTTCTAAAAACAACTCATTCCCTTTACTATGATCTGACTGGGCATTGAACAAATATGGATAAAGAATCTTTACTGCCTACACAGTATTTTATTAAACTGTATGATAATATATATTCAATTGGCAACAGGAGCATTTTTTTTAATAAAATAATATGTAGCTCAGCAAATTCCAGTCCCATAAAAATCACACATTATATAAAATTGATTTCTCCTTTCCAAGTACTAACCAAGCTCGACCTTGCTCAGCTTCTGAGATCAGATGAGATTGAGCACATTCAGGGTGGTATGGCCACAGACTATAAAACTGACTTCTAACTAGAATCACTCCCAAGAATCAAAAGGTAAAAATTAAAATAAATGCTCTGTAAAAATATTATATACAATTTTTCTGTTGTCAGAAATGTTTTTAATTTTTTTAGAAATGTTTTTTAATATTATCTTTTCAATAAACAAAATACACATTTTAAAATAAGACTGAAAATAAAAGCAAATATTAAAAGTTATATTCCTAATGTCAAATATAAAAATATACCCTTAAAATGTTCCTCATGTATCCTCCAATAGATCTCAAAAATATAACATTTGCCATGTCACACCACAATTCTACTACTTTTTAAGTTTTTTCTCCCATATTTTCTATTCCAACTCCACAGATCAGTAACAAGAAATAAGATCAAATAAAACATGTTTTGGTAACATTATCCGAAGCAGTCATAAAAAATGATGCTCTCTTTAGAGATAACTTAGTTATAGCCTGAAAGTAAACACTGTGGAATTATTTATGAAGAAATTATACTTAACATTGGTAGATTTCAAGACATTTATATTTTAATGGAATGAATTGTTTGTAAGTAAATCAGAGTTAGTGCTAGATGCAGTTTGCTTCGGTTACCTGAAATTAGAATAGCAGACTCATTAAATATATATAAATCAGTGATGCAGAGGCACTGCACCATATTGATGGAGGCTTCATTAATTTTCAATGATATAGCCACTATCATATTTGTGTTCTAAAGAAAATTGAATGAGGTACACAACCACTTTTCTTCATCTCAAAATTCTGTTTTTTTACATATTCTAACAGTGAATGAAAGAAAACCTAATTCTTCAAAACATTTCTAATGATGTCCATTAAATATTACATTTTCTTGTCTTTTTGTAGGGAATACACTTATTTGTTTATACAGGTGTATATTTTTGATACAAATTAAAAAATGAAGTTTGCAAAGTAAAATACTATAAAACTAGTTACCCTCCAAATCACTTCATTGTATAAATAATACATTTAGTCTTCCTAATTTGCATGTGTATACCTCAAAAGCCAAATACTATGACACTGTTTATACATTATCAAATAAAGTGATATGGCAAATACAGAATTGGTAAAAAAAATCATTATTGAATATTTAAATTTTTTTGTGTTTTTTTTTTAATGCTAGCATCCTGGCAACTAAAAATATAAAAAGAAAATTGTTCTAAGTGTATCAAACAGATTTTGATAGTATTGTAGTATTTTCATATTTTAAAAGGGTTTGAGTTGCAATCTGGTTGCATTACATTAATAAGAATTTTATTTGGCAAACGTGATCAAAATTTAATTGAATAATTCCTAACTAGGATTTACACAGACACAAAAAAGTAGAGCTGGCCAGGTGGGAAATGCAACCACTTAACCTTACATAGGCTTCAGTTTTCCCATCTGTTAAAAAAAGAAAAAAGGGACAAGTGTAGAACAAAACTAAAAAGATGATTGCTAGGCTCCTTCTGATTTCAAATTAACTGAGTTTGCCAACTCCTATCAATTCTTTTGACAAAACAAACAGCATTTTGAGGCACGTACTTTTACACAAGCTGCCATGTTCAGCATGACAGCCAAACCAGACATCACATTTTCCTAATGGGACTAATACTTAGATCTTTCCTCTTTAGTGGCTGCTTCACAAAAACATTTATGCATTTTGAACCACCTAAACTTTTTTGTTCCCTTCATGCTAATCTTGCAAAAATTTGTAAGTTTAGGAAACACCCACCAAAATTATTTGCTTCCCCAAAGTCCCTTTTCCTACATCAGGAATAGGTTGACAATTAGGTTTCAGGAGTTCAGGTTTGTTTAATAGCACTTTTCAACAAATAGTTTAACAAATGGCATAATACCGACTTTCACACCTTAATTGCGAAGAATATTTTTATAACTCTAAACTTCCCTTTGGTTTTTTGTAAAGAAAAAACAACTAATTTCCTTTTAATGACTCAGAAGAGCTCAAACACCATAAAACTAACGCGGGTAGTAACCGTGTCTGCTATACTCACTGTTGTATACTCACACACAGTTTTTCAACATTGCTTAAGTACAAGACTCTCTTGATAGGTAGTATAAAACACAAAGTCTCTCCCTCAGAGATCTATGTCGGAGCCCAGAAATTTGTAATTGAACTCGACACCCAAGATGATTTTTAGGATGAGGTAAGTCTGGGAATCAATAACCTGGAAATTTTGAGTGTCTAAGAAAGATTGCAAACCGGGGGGCTTGGGTAGCTCAGTCAGTTGAGTGTCTGAATCTTGGTTTCAGCTCAAGTCATGATCTCATGATCATGAGATCTATGCACTGGGTGTGTAGCCTGCTTGGGAATCTCTCCCTCCCTCTCTGCCCCTTCCCACCCAAAAAAGGTGTAAACTCAAAGAAAAGACCAAAACTATTAACTAAATTACCCAAATTTTAAGAAATTAAAGAGGGATTAAAAATTACTATCCCAAACAAATGAACAATTCAAGACTTAGAACCTAGATTTTCTTTTTTTTTTTTTTAATTTTTTTTTTCAACGTTTATTTATTTTTGGAACAGAGAGAGACAGAGCATGAACGGGGGAGGGGCAGAGAGAGAGGGAGACACAGAATCGGAAACAGGCTTCAGGCTCTGAGCCATCAGCCCAGAGCCTGACGCGGGGCTCGAACTCACGGACCGCGAGATCGTGACCTGGCTGAAGGCGGACGCTTAACCGACTGCGCCACCCAGGCGCCCCAGAACCTAGATTTTCTAACTTGTGATTGAATATTCTTTCTGTTACTCAATAGATCTGGATTATGAAAATACACAGAACACCAACTCATATATGTAGTGAAAGCAAAAACCATCTCCATTAAGAGAATGATCGTGAGATATTCATTGTAATTACCATTCAGAACATATGAGACATTAATTCTCCAGAGCTGTTCTGCAACATTATATTCTAATCAACTTGAAAACATTCCATTAAAAAAAGGGGGGAGTGTCTAGAAAGTATTAGGGAAGAAACTGAAGTAACAAAAAAATGAGAAACTGCAAAAGAAATGCTAAAGAGGAACAAGCAATTGTCAGTTTTGAGGTAAGAAAATAGACACGTACACACAGAACTGAGACTACAGGAAGTAAATGACTCAACAATATAGTAAGGCCAGCTTTTTCTTTAAAACATAATGTAGTAACTGATGCCAGACTAGCATTCCCACCATGAGAAACCAGAAAACAAACAAATGTTTGAGACACCTGTTTGCAGGCATTAGACAATAGACTACACAAAGACTATAATCTCCAGAAATGGGTAAATCACAAGGTGAGCCTACAATTGCCTCAGTTTTCTACCTGACAAAATTTCCTTGGCCATTCTCAACAAGTTTGAGAAGGGCACAGTAGTTGTGCTAAACTGAGGAGTCAGAGATCAGAATTCAGTGCACTTGATACAGCTGAAAAATGCAAAGCAGAAGGTCCAGAAGTCTGTACGAAACCTCCATGAATCCTTGACCAAAAAAGCAGGCTGCACATGTGCAGGGCAAAACCAATCAAGGCTTAAAAGACGGTAGATGAAAGAGGGATAGAGGGTAGTTAAGAGTGGTGGATACACTTTGAAGTTCCCACCCAGCCAGAGTAGAGACACCACATTACAACTTATTAACACGTTAGACATCCAGCTAAGATACCAAAAAGGCCACAACTAAGAGTAAGTATCACATCCTAGAATAGGACTTATTCTTAGACTCCCCTAACAAAGCTTAAAATCAAGACCGAACAAATTTTGCAAGGAATTAGAACTTTGGAAGTTAAGTCGCACTAAAGTAAGGAAACACACCATGCTCTCTGCAGATCCATCCTAGCAAATATTAAAACCAAGCTTACAAAGTTCAAGGTAATCAGCCAGCAAATGAATTGCCCGCAGAATTCACATACACACACACAGAGAAAGATAAACTCCAGGATCTCTAAAATGTAACATCTACATGATCTAGTTTACAACTGAAAAAAGTACTAAATGTGCCAAAATAGAGAAAAGAATGAAAAGAAAAAAGAGTCAAAAAGAACAGTTGATAGAAATCAATCCTACAATAGCCAAGATGTTGAATCTAGCAAACAAAAACCTTAAAATCATCTATTATAAAAATTTTTTAAGTTTATTTATTTAACTTGAGAAAGAAAGAGCACATGCGTGGGCAGGGGGAACCACACACAGGGAGGGAGAGAGAGAATCCCAAACAGGCTCTGGAGTGTTGGTGCAGAGTCCAATGTGGGGCTCAAACTCCCGAACTGTGAGATTATGACCTGAGCTGAAATCAAGAGTTGGACACTTAACCAACTGAGCCACCCAGGCAAACCTCATATATTATAAATATTTTAAAAGAATTAACACAAAGTATGTCCAGAATTAAATGAAAATACATTCAAAGAACTAAATGAAGATAGTCTTAATGCATGCACAGATAGGAATTCTAAAAGAAATGAAAACTATAAAAAAGAACAAGATAAAAACTGTAGAATAAAAAGTGCAATAACGAAAATATACTGAATAAGCTTACCAAAAGAGTGGAAATAGCATATGGGATTGAAGATAAATCAATAGAAGTAACTGATCTAAAGAACAGAGAGAAAAAAGACTGAAGAAAAATAAGTCGTACCACAGGGACTTACATTATATCAAAGAGTCTAACACACATGTAACTGGAGTTCCAAAATAAGAAGAAAGTGTAAAAAGTGCAGAAAGAATCACTGAAATTTCCAATAGGAAGAAAAACACTGACTTACAGATCTAAGCTCAGCAAACCTCAACTAGGATGAATACAAAGAAAACCCATATCTAGAACATACTCAAACTGCCAGAAACCAAAATTAAAGAGAAAAATCTTAAAAGCAGAGGCACCTGGGTGGCTCAGTCGGTTAAGCATCCAACTTCGGCTCAGGTCATGATCTCACGGTTCGTGAGTTCAAGCCCTGTGTCAGGCTCTGTGCTGACAGCTCACAGCCTGGAGCCTGCTAAGGATTCTATGTCTCCCTCTCTCTCTGCCCCGCCCCCACTCATGCGTTCACGTGCTTGCTCGCGCTCTCTCTCTCAAAAATAAACATTTTGAAAAAGAAATTTCTTTTAATCTTAAAAGCAGCCCCAAAAGATTTTTGTGTAAAGGGAACCAAAGATATGAGTAACAGCTAACTTCTCATCACAAACAATGGAGATCAGAAAACACTGATATCTTTCAAGTGGTGAAATGCCAACCTATAATTTCATATTCAGCAAAAATATCCTTCACACAGTTAAGCAAAATAAAAACACTTTCAGATAAACAAAATCTGGGAGAATCATTTACCAAGAGACCTGCACTACAAGAAATACTAAAGAAAATTCTCTAGGCAAAATAAAATCACAATTGTAAAATATAATCCAAAGGAAAGAAAAGGGGCACCTGAGTGGCTCAGTCAGTTAAGCATCCAACTTCGACTCAGGTCATGTTCTCGAAGTTTATGAGTTCAAACCCCATGTTGGGCTCTGTGCTGAAGCTAGGAGCCTGGAGCTTGCTTCAGATTCTGTCTCCCTCTCTCTCTGCCCCTCCCCCCATCTGTAATAAAATTTTAAAAAATTAAAAAGAAAAAAAAAAGTGAAGAAGGACACCAAATATAGTATATGAGAAGGTGAACATAACGGACGATTTCACCACTTTATACCCACTAGGACAGCTCTAATTCAAAAAAGATAACTAACAGGTGCTGCCAAAAAAGGTAGAGAAACTGAACCTTCATATACTGCTAGTGGGAATGTAAAACGTGCACCACTTTGGAAAACAGTCTTACGGTTCCTCAAATGGTTAAACATAGGGTTATCACATGATCCAAAAATTATACTCTTAAGTACACAGCTGAGAGGAACAAAATCATTTGTCCATACAAAAACTTGTACATGAATATTCATAGCAGCATTATTCATAATAGCTGAAAAGTGAAAACAACCCAAATGTCCATCAACAAATGAATGGATAAATAAAATGTGATATAGCCATACAATGGAATACTATTCAGTAACAAAAAGAAATGAAGTCCTGATACATGCTACAACATGGATGAACCATAAAAATATTATTCTGAGTAAAAGCCAATCACAGAGGACCATATATTGAATGATCTCATCTATGCAAAATGCCCAGAACAGGAAATCTATAGAGATAGAAAGTAAGATTAGTGGTTGCCTAGGGCTAGAGGGGCAATATGGGAAAGGGAATGTTTGGAAAGTGATGGTTAAGTGATGACAGGTTTCTTTGTGAAGTGACAAAAATGTTCTAAAGTTGATGATGGTAATGCAAGCGAGCACATCTCTGAGAATAAACTTGAAGCCATTGAACTCTACACTTAAAATGGGTGAATTTTATGGTATGTGAATTACATCTCAATAAAGGTGTTTTTAAAGACTCTTAATTTTCCACTTTTCCTTAAAGACAACTAACTGTTTAAAGTAAAAATAACAATACTGAATCACATATAAGAGTAAAAGATACATCAACAGCATAAAAGATGAGATGGGTGAGTAAATGGAATTACATTGTTCACATTTGTGAGGTATGAAATGGGAAGTGAAAAATGGGAATATCAGATGTTGACCCTAAATAGATTTTGATAAAGATATACATTGTTATACCTAAAGAAACCATTCAAAAAATATTAAAAATATTAAAATAACAATAAAGAGCTATTGCTAATAGGCCAATACTTTAAAATATCCAATTAGTGGGGCATCTGGGTGGCTCAGTTGGTTGAGCATCTGACTGTTGATTCCAGTTCAGGTCATGATCCCAGGGTTCTGGGATTGAGCCCTACATCAGGCTCTGCACTGAGCATGGAGCCAGTTTGAGATTCTCTCTCTCTCTCATCTCTCTGCCACTCTCCCCTGTTTGCACATTCTCTCTCTAAAATAAAATAAAATAAAATGTCAATTAGTCCAAATAAGGCAAGAAAGGAACCTGAACAAAAAACGAAAGAGACAAATGGAAAACAAGTAGACTTAAGCCCAATGAGCTCAATAATTACATTAAATATAAAGGGACAAATACACCAACAAAAGGCAGACATTGGTGGGCCAGGAGGGCGCCTGGCTGGCTCAGTCAGTAGAGCATGTGACTCTTGATCTCAGAGTCACGAGTTCAAGCCCCAAATTGGGTGTGGAGCCTACTTAAAATAAAATTTTTTTAAAAATTTTAAAAGAAATTGTTGGGCCAAGTAAAAAAGGAAGACATAAGTATCTACTAATATAAGACATACATTGGTTGAAGGCAAAGGGATAGAAAAAGATATACCATCAAACAGCATAAGAAAGCTGACATGACTATATTAATTCAGACAAAAACTTCAGGACAAAGAGTACTACAAGAGACAATTCATAATGACAAAAGGAGATATTCATCAAGAAGACATAGGTACCTACGTACCTAATAAGAGAGCTATAAAATACATGAAGCATAACAAAACTAAAAGGTCAAACCAACAAATCCACCATGTAGTTGGAGTAATTGATAAAATGTGTAGATAAAATAAATTTGTAATATAGAAGATCTGAGTAACACTACCAACCAAGCTGACCTAATTGACATTTATAACACACTACCCCTGACAGCCACAGAACATTCTTTTTTTTTTTTTTTTTTGAGAGAGGGGTGGAGGGAGAGAGAGCTCCTACGCACAAGCAGGGGAGGGGCAGAGAGAGAGAGGGAGACACAGAATCCTAAGTAGGCTCCAGGCTCTGAGCTGACAGCAGCAAGCCCGACATGGGCTGAACCGATGAAATTCAAGATTATGACCTGAGCTGAAGTCCGACACCCATCCACACCCATCCGCCTGAGCCACCCAGGAACCCCGAACATTCTTTACAAATGTACACTGATTGCTCACCAAAATAGACCATTTACTGGACCATAAATAAGTTCTCAGAAAATTTCAAAAGATTAAAATTATTAAGGGGTGCCTGGGTGGCGCAGTCGGTTAAGCGGCCGACTTCAGCCAGGTCACGATCTCGTGGTCCGTGAGTTCGAGCCCCGCGTCGGGCTCTGGGCTGATGGCTCAGAGCCTGGAGCCTGTTTCCGATTCTGTGTCTCCCTCTCTCTCTGCCCCTCCCCCGTTCATGCTCTGTCTCTCTCTGTCCCAAAAATAAATAAACGTTGAAAAAAAAAATTAAAAAAAAATAAAATAAAATTATTAAGAGTATGTTCTCTTACCACAACAGAATAAAATTAGAAATTAACAATACTTACAAAGTCCCTTTTTTCAAATTCTTTTACCTAGAATGAGTGCCTTTTCCTAATTTGCCTGCCCTAAGGAGGCACTGTTTCCTAATTTGCATAAAAGTACTGGATAAGCCCAGAATTTCAGTTAAAACAAATACATTAACACCACTTATTAATCATTCTTTCCAACAATAAATAAATTCAACCCTAATCTGATAAAGCTTCTAAATGTAACTAATAATTTACAGAAAATATACAGGAACACATTAAACAATACCACAGCAACGCAATCAGCAAAATTCAGAGTAGTAACTCTTCAGGACAAACTACCCAGTATCATCAGTGAGAATAGAAATAGAAAAAAAAGCAAAGAGACACAGAGAGAAAGATCTTAAGTAAATGTGACAAAATACTGACTTTCATATATCAGGACATGTTCCTTTATTCTACTACTTTGTGTCTTATGCATGTTTAAAATGAAAAAAGTAGATTTAGTAAAATCAAATACATGTAAAGCTTCCACAAACAAGTTTGCCAAGAAAGGTTGGGATTAAAATTAAATCATTAACAGGCGCCTGTGTGACTCAGTTAAGTGTCTGACTCTTGATTTTGGCTCAGGTCACGATCTCATGGTTTGTGGGTTCGAGCCTCACATCAGCTCTACACTGACAGTATGGAGCCTGCTTGGAATTCTGTCACTCCCTCTCTCTGCCCCCCACCCAAAATAAATAAATAAGGGGCACCTGGGTGGCTCAGTCAGTTGGGTGTCCGACTTCAGCCCAGTCATAATTTCAGGGTTTGTGAGTTCAAACCCCACATCAGGCTTGCTGCTGTCAGCATAGAGCCCGCTTTGAATCCTCTGGATTCCCACTCTCTCTCTGCCCCTCCCCCCACTCATTCTCTCTCTCTCTCTCTCTCTCTCTCTCTCTCTCTCTCTCTCAAAAATAAGCATTTAAAAAAAATAAAATTTAAAAAATAAACTTTAAAAAAATTAAATTATTAAAAACTTAGTTAATATAACTGAATCCATCGAATTCAATACGCCTCCAGAATTCTATGAAAGAATTCTACGAAAGACCTGTTTCTTAAAGAAACAGGTGGTCCTGAAAAAAGAAAACAATTCTCCTTTTCTTTAATTAAAACAAAGCTCATCCTTGAACTGGAAAACAACAAACATGGAATCCAATCATCTTTAATGTGCATGTAATCAATCCATTTGAGTGTTTGCTGGACTGAATTGATACAAAAGGGAATATGCTTCCTCAGTTACTAGCAATTAAGAGAGGAAGATCTTTTCATTATGTTTTCACTTCTTTCTGCTTCTGTATTTTTTCCCATAAACAGCAGTCCTAATTAATCTTATCATAATCCTATACTCCTTATCTTTTGCGTATCACTACTCCTACTCACTCTCTTGCTTCCTCAAATGCCTTTGCCAACTTGAGGACATGAACAAATATAAAATCATGTGGTAGCCACATCCAGGTGGCCCAGTAATCCCTACCTGATAGTATTCACACTCTTGTGCGTACTCTTCCACATTGTAACAGGGCTGCTCAGTATTAACAAATAAAACAGCACGATGATAGTAATGTCATGTCTGTGATTAGATCATAGAAAGTTCTGGGCTTCTGGTTCTCTCCCTCTCTCATCACAAACTCTGGGAAAACCCACATCATGAGTACCCAAGGAGGGTCCACGGGGAGAAAATGAACCCTCCTGCCAAGAGCCACATGAGTAACCTTGGAAAAAGATATTCAGTCTCAGACAACAGCCTGAGCAAACCTCTGAAGAGACTATGGGACAGAATCACTCAGCTAAAGTCACTCTCAGATTCCTGCCCCTCAGAAACTGTGAGGGCAGGTCACGATCTCAAGGTTCACGAGTTTGAGCCCCACATAGAGCTCTGTGCTGAGTCTCAAACCTGTTTCAGATTCTGTGTCTCCTTCTCTCTCTGTCCCTGCCCCACTCTTACTCTGTCTCTCAAAAATAAATAAATTTTTTTAAAAACATGTTTTAATTTAAAAAAAGTATTTCACATCAAAATCCATAATGTTGTATTACTTATCAGAACAAGAAGATCAAAAAAATAATAATGCCCAATATCAGCAAAGATTTGTGGCAAAAAGAATTACCATATTGTTGTTGGGAGTATAATTGATACAACCTTTTTTTGAGAACAACTGGGCAATATTTATCAAAACTTAAAAGTCACATACAATTACACTACTAGGTATTTACCCTATGGCTTGAGTGTTATATCTTATGAATATGCCTAAGTGCTCAAAGAGCTAGCTAGCTAGCTACCAAGTTCACTCCAGTGAAAAAACAGAAACATAAAATATTCATCAAAAAGATTCTGGGGGGCAACGGGGTGGCTCAGTCGGTTGGGTGTCCGACTTCAGCTCAGGTCATGACCTCACGGTTCATGGGTTCGAGCCCCCCATCGGGCTCTGTGCTGACAGCTAAGAGCCTGGAGCCTATTTCAAATTCTGTGTCTCCCTCCCTCTCTGCCCTCCCCCGACTCTCACTCTGTCTCTGTCTCTCAAAAATGAATAAGCATTTAAAAAAACTTAAAAAAAGATTTTGGTTAAATGGGGCACGTCGCTGACTCAGTCGGAGGGGGAATGCGACTCTTGATCTCAGGGTTGTGAGTTTGAGCCCATAGTGGGTGTAGAGATTACTAAAAACATACATAAACTTAAAAAAATGTTTTTTGGTTAAATCAATTATAGTATAACTGAACACTGAGCTACCATCCAACTGTTAAAAATAAAGAGGAAGACATATACACACTGATTTATAAAAGATATCCAATATACGAATATTTTAAAAGGTGGATTTATATATATAAATTTATATATATATACATATACATATATATATATATATATATATATATATATATATATATATATATAAATCCCATTTTCCAAGAAAGAACATGATAACAAGTTCATATTAAGAAAACTACAAAGGTGTGCCTGAGTGGCCCAGTCAGTTAAGTGTCTGACTCTTGGTTTCAGCTCAGGTCATGATCTTACAGTTCATGAGATTGAGCCCTGTATCGGGCTCCGAGTTGACAGCAGCAGAACCTGCTTGGGATTCTCTCTCTCTCCCTCCCTCCCTCTTTGTCCCTCCCCTGCTCGCACAAGGGCACATCCTCTCTCTCTCAAAATAAATAAACATTAAAAAAAAAAAAATTACAGAGGCACCTGGCTGGCTCAGTTGGTAGAGCATGCAACTCTTGACCTGGGGGTCATGAGTTCAAGCCCACATTGGGCGCAGATACTACTTAAAAATAAAATCTTAAAGGGGTGCCTGGGTCGTTCAGTTGGTTAAGCATCAGACTTCAGCTCAGGTCATGATCTCTTGGTTCGGGAGTTCAACCCCCATGTTGAGCTCTATGCAAACAGCTCAGAGCCTGGAGCCTGTTTCAGATTCTGTGTCTCCCTCTCTCTTTGCCCCTCCCCCACTCGCATTCTGTCTCTCTCTCTCGCTCTCTCTCTCAAAAAACGAATAAACGTTAAAATAAATAAAATCTTAAAAAAGAAAATTACAGATCATTAGAATTAAAGCTATTATTTTGACATTTTATAGTCTCTTAAATTCATTTAAAGATAATCATTATTGTACAAGTCCTACATAGTAGCCCAAATGACTCCTGTTTTAATTTCATCTCTGCTTAGCACACATACTACTCACAAGTAATAACGATAATATAACCAACATATATTAAACAAATACTATATTTGACAACAGAGACAGAAACTCTACAAAACACCTCCAAATATTTTGTATATTTAATCCTCAAACACTGTAATATAGGTAGTGCTACTGTCTCTATTGTTCAGGTAAGAAAAATGAGGGGTGCCTGGGTGGCTCAGGTGGTTGAGCAACAGACTCTTGAATTCAACTGAGGTCATGATCTCCCAGTCTTGGAATCAAAACCTGCAGCCGGGCTCCACTCCAGCTCTGAGCTGGGCATGGAGCCTTCTTAAGATTCTCTCTCTCTCTCTCTCTCTCTCTCTCTCTCCCCATTGCCCCTCCCCCACTAGCATGAGTGTGTGTGCAAGCACACACGTGCTCTCTGTCTCTCACAAAAAAGAAAAATGAGTGCAAGGTGTTAGTAATTTGCCCAAAGCCACAGTTCCTGTAGGGACTGTGTAAAAAATTCAAAATCATAAGTTTCTTCTTTTATCCAATACGCTATATTCTTTTATCCATTTTGTTCATATTTCAAGTCAAAAAAGAACTATAAAATGTGGTCTATACCTAACAAGTTAGCAAATAACCAAAATAAATAAAATAACTTACTTTTTTAAAGATTTTATTTTTTAAGTAATCTCTACACCCAACACGGGGCTCAAGCTCACAACCCCAAGATCAAGAGTGTAACACTCTGACTGAGCCAGCCAGGCACCTCAATAACTTAGACAATTCTCAACTCTTATGAGAAAACAAAAAGGACTAAGGATACAACAAAAGCAATTTCTAATTAAAAATAAGTCATCTCAGGGCGCCTAGGTGGTTCAGTTAGCTAAGTGTCTGACTTTGGCTCAGGTCATGATCTTACAGTTTGGGAGTTCAAACCCCATGTGGGGCTCTGTGCTAACAGCTCAGAGCCTGAAGCCTGCTTCAGATTCTGTCTCTGTCTCTCTCTCTGCTCCGCCCCCACTCGCACACTGTCTCTCCATCTGTCTCTCTCTCTCAAATATAAATGAATAACAAAAACATTAGAAAAAAGTACCAATACATTAATAAACCTTATTATAATCATTATAACTACAACTGACCATGCAATTTATGCTTACCCAAAGACCTAGTCTATCACACCGTAGATTACCCATCACCTTTTATTTCTAAGAAACCTCAGAGAAACTACAGGAATATATGCTCACCATAATACACCACCTTCAATCCCAAGTGCTTTATAGAACCACATTTACTGAATCACATGTGACTATAAAAATGTGACAAGAAACATGCTGACCAATTCCTGCACTTATTCTTCAAAATAAACAAACTTAACCTCCTTCTTTCTCCTCCCCTCCCCCAAAATGGGCGTTCTGGAGTCAGACATCCTGTGTTCCAATTCTAGTAGGGCCCACTTAATAAGGACCTTGAGCAGTCTCAGTCTCCTTCCCTGTGAAATGGTAAGGATACTAATACTTACCTTATGGGGCTGTTTGGGAATGAAGTGAGACAATTCATGGTAAAGCGCTGAGAACACTGCCTGGCACATAATGTGCACTCAATAAATACCAGCCACCATTACATCTCCAAAACCGCCAAGAATCTAGACTTACTCCCTTTTAGTGATGAGAATCTAACCCAACTCCATCAGGACAAAATGGTTTATAGACGGTTTTCATATTACCTTACATAATAAATAGAAGTATATATTCACAGTAATTTTGTTTTCATAGCAATTTCGCCCTTTTCAATAAAAACATTTCCGTAAAATTAAACACTCCAATCCCCCAAGCTTTTAACCAGCGGCATGTCTGGACCCCAGCTGTCAACACAACCTGGAAATACCCCGGCTATGAATGGGCAAACCTGACAACCTGCTGGGTACTACATCTGGGAACCTGCAGTCCAAAGCAGGCCAGCGCGGCTCGGGGCTACCGTCTGTTTACAGAAACAACGTCACCTTTTCCCATTTTCCTCCCCAGTGTTGAAACGAACGACGCCCTTTTCTCCCCTGAGCCCAGGCCAGGCATTTCCCAGCTCTCTCCTCCCACCCTGCGAGTTTCACCCCCATGGAACCCACGGTCTCCCGACTCACAGAGTGTGCCCGCACACATTCACCATCAGCTTCAAGGAGGGGTTCCGGTATTTAGTGGTCTTACACCGGGGGCAGCCCTGATCGTCCATGGCGGTTCCCTCCTGTGGATTCTCCCCCGACGCCTGCTTTAGCTACAGCCAGAGCAACCCCAAACCTCCTCCAAGCGGGTTCCTACCAACAGGCACTTGGCTGGGACGGTCCCGTTGCAAATGCGCACCGGCCCGGGGCGAGACGCTGCAGCACAAACGTTCCGGCCGCGAGTTTTCCGGTCCTGCAGCTGGGGCTTGCTCTTAGCTTCCGTAGGCCAGTGCACTATCCTAGATTTCGGGGAAGAGCTATTAAAATGTCAAATTGTACACAAAGCTCCATCTCCATGCATGTAGAAGTATTTTTTTAAGGAACTGTGTCACAATTAGGCACATAGATTTCACCTTGTACTGTCTGGAAAGCATTACCACGATTTCAAAGATTTATGCCCTGTGTACATAATCAATAATTCAGACTAGCATTTTCTTTTGAATAATTTGAAAGCCTGTGCTTTCTATTCTCCTTTATACTTGCAGTCATGCAAGCACAAGTTCGCAAATAAAAGTTTGAAAAAGTTACCTATAACAAAAGTCTCTACACCAACCCTAAATACTACAGATTCTCACTAAATTCTGGCATCTGTTCTGCAGAGTCACTTAATTCAAGACTGTCAAGTGTGCTTAACCGGTGTCACCTGGTTCTTACACTCCCCCCCCCCAACACCCCAACCATACACACTGTATTTCAGCAATTGTAAGATCTGAGAGCCTGAATCTCTTTGGCAGTTGTAAACCACATTCACTGCATTTATCAGGATTGCAAAGAAAGCCTATAAACAGATCTATTAGATAAACTCCTCCCTCTGTAAGGGACACATGTTCATTGCCATAACAAGGATATGTTGATATTTATTGAATAAGTAGAGTGAAGAATAAATGAACGAGCATCAAATACTAGTTCACTGTGAAAAAAATTTTAAGCCAAGCATCATCTTGTAATCTGGTCCAAATTCCATCAGAAGTAGACATGCAAAGTTTTTCAAATTAACCCATACAATGAATACTAGCTATGTACACACATGGTAAGTTTAACTTTCAATAGCACTTTTGCTCTTTTCAATAAAAACATAAAAAGTGACATTCCAGCTCCCACTTTTTTTTAAGTAGGCTCCACTCCCAACATGGGGCTCAAACTCAGGACCCCAAGATTAAGAGTTGTGTGCCCTACCGAGCCAGCCAGCCACCTCCCAACTCCCACTGTTTTAAACAGTGAACTCAGTATGAAACTCAGTGTGGTAATACAGTTGGGATTTCCATGGGTTACAAGAGGAGGAACCTGACAAACAGCTAGATATCACATCTGGGAACCAGCAGACCAAAGGGCTTATATATAGCACTACATATATATATATATATATATATATATATATATATATGCTTATATATAAGCACAGGGCTTATATTTGTACATAGACATAGGGATTCACCTAATAAATCATGTCATCAGCTTGGTCATAACATTGTTCACTAACAGGAGCTAACCAAATAAGTTTACTAAAATAGGCAATACAAATGCTGTGCTGACCTGGAGGCTTATTATGCTGCTATTGTCTTATTGAAAAAGACCACATCCAAACCAGTCATGTGACTCACAGTGAAGCTCTCTAAAAATAAAGACAACTTTTAGGATCTTAATATATTTTAATAGAACAGGAAACTTACAGTGAAAGAGTGAGTATGTTCAGTGAGCAAATAAAAATTTTAGGCAATAATACATTGAGAAGTCATCCATTAATTTGGCATTGTTGTTTATTACCACAAGGCACTTTTAATCATGTCCTGGAACAGGAGACCCCCAACCACTTTGTGAATTGTTTTACCTTTTGCCCAAACCTTAACATCAAGACAAAGAAAGCACTGAAGATTGTGGAAGGAAACATTGCTACCAGCTTTCTCCACTTCCCAGGTTGGAAACTACTATAAGAGAAGAATGGTAGCAACAGCTGACTTGGAACTCTTATCAGATGAGCATGATTCTCACAAAGCTAGAGGCAATAGAAAGTAGAGCTTACAGATTTGGCATCTGACTTCAAGAGAGCTGGATTCAAGTGCTGACTTCATTACTTTGTAATTGCATGACCTCAGGCCTCAGTTTTTCCAACCATAAATTGAGGGCAACGTAAAGATTAAATGAGATATCTCATTTAAAGTACTTAGCACAGAATAAGAGCTCAATAACTGTTAGCCATTATTAAACAGTACTATAGGTATTCTCATCAGTAGTAGTATCTAAAAGAAGCAATGAAATGGGAAGAACCTGGCCTTTGCTTAAATCAGACTGGTTTTTGAGCCAAATTTCTTATCCTCACTTACCTCAGTTACTTTCTTCCACTTACTACGCTTCACAGGGTTGCTGTAATGATTAAATTACCTGACAGGTACTTGTATGAAGGCACTACTACAATGCCTCGTACATAATAGAAACTCCAAAATGTATACCATTATTACTCGTGGGGTCCACAAACATAGAATGATCAGAAGGCTTTCAAGAGGAAAGCCTGGGGGCGCCTGGGTGGCTCAGTTGGTTAAGCGTCCGACTTCAGCTCAGGTCACGATCTCGAGGTCCATGGGTTCGAGCCAAGCGTCGGGCTCTGGGCTGATGGCTCAGAGCCTGGAGCCTGCTTCCGATTCTGTGTCTCCCTCTCTCTCTGCCCCTCCCCCGTTCATGCTCTGTCTCTTTCTGTCTCAAAAATGGATAAAACGTTAAAAAAAAAAAAAAGGAAAGCCCTGACAGCACCTGAACTCTGGTTCAAATGGAACTTCAATCTTTGTAAAACCCACTAAACAATCAGGTTTCCTACATGTCTTAAAACAGCAGCATCCCATGAGGCACCTGGGTAGCCCAGCTGGTTGAATGCCCAGCTTTGGCTCAGGTCATGATCTCCCGGTTCAGGAGTTCGAGCCCCACATCGGGCTAGCTGCCATCAGCCTGTCAGCCCAGAGCCCACATCAGATCTTCTGTCCCCCTCTCTCTGCACCCCCTGCCGCTTGCACTCACCCAAAAAATAAACAAATATTTAAAAAAAATTTTTTTTTCAACGTTTATTTATTTTTGGGACAGGGAGAGACAGAGCATGAACGGGGGAGGGTCAGAGAGAGAGGGAGACAGAGAATCGGAAACAGGCTCCAGGCTCTGAGCCATCAGCCCAGAGCCTGACGCGGGGCTCGAACTCACGGACCGCAAGATCGTGACCTGGCTGAAGTCGGACGCTTAACCGACTGCGCCACCCAGGCGCCCCAATAAACAAATATTTTTAAAAAAAACAGCAGCATCCCAACAGTGGACCAACTGGCCCATTATTTCTCTTCCCAAATCTGCTCTTCCTCTAGCATTCCCATCTCAGTAGATTCTACCTCCTTGGGGCAGTGTTTCTCTCTTGCAGACCCTCTCTCCCAGCCCCAAGGACCCAGGCTGGGCTTTCCCCATCCTTAGGGGACATTTATGGTTTTGTCTCAAGACTAAAGATAGCATCCCTCCCCCTTCTTATGGAAAACAACTCATCCCCCACAGGCTTCAGTGGTTCTTAATGTGCCTGCTAATCACAATCCGGACTCTCTGGCCTAGGGGTTGACACATAACCCTTACTGGCACAACCAGAGATCCTCCTTATATTTTTCAAACTGGCAGTAAAGGGAAAACAGTAGAACCTCTTTAACGGGGCTAGAAAGGGTGAATTAAGAACTATGGGGAGCCCTGGTTCCAACTTTCTGGGGAAAGCCCCTTGGAAAGACTAACTTGAAAGAGGCAGGTGAAATGAGACAGCAGGTCTCTAAGCACAACCAGTTGCGTTCCTGTTTTTCACGTTGTTTGATATTATGTTCCAATAAATTCATCCTTTTGCTGAGTCCAGTCCAAGCGGCCTTTCTGGCTCCTCGGGGAAATCCATATCACCACAAAAACGACAAGAATGCTGCTACACCTGGGAGATGACTAGAACCTGGCACTCACTCTGCCAGGCTCTCTGCCTGTTTCTGCCAGGCTCTTCTCCCTCCACTACCACCCATGAGACTCACTAGGTCCCCTCCTCCCTACTGCTCATCTGCATCCTCCACAGGCAGATAGCTTGGTTACTAAGTCCCAAGCATTATATCCAAGGCTCCCTCTCCCAGCCTTAACTTTTTTTCTTCATGAAAATTTGAAAAACCCCAGAAGAGGATTCTGAATGTTTTGGTTTGGGGAAAGTGTCCATCCCTGGGCTAATCAACCATGACCATGATATTACACACGGACTACTGTGTACACAAACCACCGTGAGCACCACTGCAAACTGAGCGTTCCATTCAAAGACCTTCATAATCTGTCTCCAACCTGCCCTTTAAGCTAATCTCCCACCACACAATTAATAAACCCCACAACACAGACATGCTGAATTACTCAATATATTCAGAAATATACCACATACCTTCATGGCTCCATGCTTTACTCATTTCATTCAATCTTCCTCTAGTGAGCTCTATCCTTGTCCTCTCAAAATTCTTGTCCTTAAGGCCCAGCTAAAAATCCATTCCCCATTGCCCTTGGCCTCCCAAAATTAGTCTCTTTATCCTCACCACTCTCATACTCTATGTTGTATTTCCTAATGGATGTGTCTTATCTCTCCCACCATATTTTAAGCTCCTCAGGGTCAGAGACCTCAATATGTTCATCTTGCTATCCTTCAGTACCTAATGCAATACCTGTTATTAATCAGGACTCCGTAAATATTTGGCAAAGGAATGATCCTTCAGAAATGTTAACTACATATCATCAACCATTGATGACTAAATAACAATAGAACACTTCCGGTACCTGGGAGATTACTTTGCAACCTAGTTCCTCAACAGTACCAGTACATAAGCTTTGGAAATAGGAAGAACCTACCAAAACACAGTTATGTAGGCCTTCCCTTTATCTATCCGCCTATTAAGGCGGCCAAAGTCAGCCTTGAAAAAGAACATCTCTGCTCTTGGTGGCAACACCATAAAATATATTTAAGCAAAGTGTAAAATTTTGGGCTGAGCCAGATTTTCTTCAATAGACTAAAATGGCAAAAGATTTCCATATGCTCTCATCACTACCTTCAGGCAGGAAGGCAAAGATACGGAAACAAGCAGGTTGGTTTTCACCTTCACACAAGCCCAGCCTCAATTGTTTTCCCAAATCACAACACTGCTTTAGGCTGCACATCAGTACTGCAGACTCAGTGTTTACAGCATGGCAGACAAAGGAAGTAGAAGTATTCATCAATTTTACAAATCATTTGAAACCAGTGCTCTGAGATGAACTCCATACACCCTGAAGTCTGGTGTTCCATTCCAAAGTTTGAGTCCAGGACTTCCGGTCCCACTTTGAATTGCTGCCAGAATGAGCCTGGGGCTTAGCCTGCTAAAGGAATCCAGAGCCCGGTGTTGCATTTCACTTCTGGTTCTACAGGAATCTCCTCCTGGAGCTATAGAATACCAATGTAGCTATAGGCTGCAAATTCATAAAGGCCACTGCTGCTTCTACATAATCTATTGCACTTGGTGCTCTGGAAGCAAACGACACACTCAGAAGACATGCAAAAACCCAATACATAGTTTTCCAAATAAATGAACTATATTTAGTTGATAATAAGCCTGAAGAAGATTCCTATGGCCTGACCTTGGATCGCCCTATAATATAGTCAAATGAATTTTCATTAGATACATAAAACTGAAAAGTTTACTACTTTGCACTATCAGGAAGAAGATAACAAACATTTAGCAGAGATTAATTACATGCCAGTTGCTTTACGGCACATCTTATCTCATTTAATCCTCACAACAATCCCAGGCACTTTTTATACTCAAGTCGCTAATAAATGGCAGAACTGGGATTAAACCTATGTCTAGCTAGCTGATCCCCAAGTCCACATTTTTTCCACTAAACCATACTATATCCTGTCTACTTTGCTCCGATAAATATGCTTTAACAATTCAAGGAGCAAAATGCCATGTGGTATTCTGGATTGGATTATGAAATAGAAGACAGACATCAATGGAAAAATTGGTGAATCCAAAGAAAGTCTACAGTTTAGTTAATAATATTGCACCAATGTTAATTTGTTTGGAGAAATATATCATTGTAATCTCAAATGTTAACATTAGGGAAAACCGGGTAAAGAGTAGGTGGGAACTCTCCATACTCTTTTGTGAGTTTTCTGTAAGTCAAAATTATTCTAAAACAAAAAGCATATTTTTTTAAAATTCAAGGAAGTTATGTACCTCGGATATTGTCCTAAAGCTGGATCCCTAACTGGATATTTCCAATGGGGTGAAAACACATGGTCTTTTCTATGACTATGAATTGCAAATCAACCAGAGACATCAGTGCTGGCTCCATCAGGGTAGTACAAAAGCAAGTCAAGTCCAAAATCAAATGACATCTTGGTTGACCAGCAATAAAATGCAGCCTGTCCACGAAAAAGAAAACCTCACCGAGTTGATCATGACAGCAGGTAAGCTAAACAGCTGCTTTATAATATGCCGAAATAGGCAGTTTTGGGTAATTGGGAAGCAGAAACAACACAAGGCCACCGTGAAGGATGATGTTAGGATGATGTCATTAAAGTGTTGGATTTTGAGAAAGGGCATCAGCAGGTGGACCTAACTGACCCACAGAAATCAGAGAAGCAGAGGTGGGTTCATCCTTGTTTGAGTTAAGACCTCATGCAAACCAAGAAAGAGACATAACTGCAAACAGCAGTCGACTCCACCCCCAGGCATTTCACCTCAAACCAGAGGGCAGCCTTCCATCTGTCTATGCTGTTGAAAGGGCTGCTGATCCTGCACTGATCTGGAAGACACCTGCACTTAGAATGGAGGAGTATCACCTTCAGAGAACTATACACACACTTACAGAAAATCTGTTCATACAGAATACTTAAATGTTCATGCTTTATAACAATCTAAGGCTTAAGTCTCTTCCACCTTACCCTACTCACTGAGCTAAGCACACCGATTCAATACTCTATATGCTTAGTTGCACCGTGTTCAACACAGTTGTGTTGCCAGCTCTCCAGGTGAGTCAAGGTTAAATGCTTTTTGAAGTCTTCTTGTTTTTGTCTCCTCCGTGGGCTATTTATACAGCTTATTTTAAGATTTTCAAGCACTTTCCCCTTTTTAATTTACCATAAATGTTTCCCCCTGGGAACATTCCCTAGTGACATTCTATTTTGGACCCTTTTGAATACAAAATCCTTGACAAAGACACCTCTCAAAGGGAGGGAAAGGGGACTAGGGACATAGAGAAGCTTCTGAATTGTCTCCTTTGAAATTTTGTCACCTGGATGCTTGACGGTGGTCTCTTTGTTAAGAGTTTGGCGTCCGGACCTTAAGGCCACACAATTAATCCTCCCGCTGGAATCCTAAGGACTCTCTTTGAAAGAGTCTCTTGTCCAGTTTTCAGGCCACATTAGGTAATTTCCCGCCCAGGAGCACGGTCTAAAAAGAATGTCGGTGTTTCCCTTCAGGTATAGGTGCCTGGGGGTCAGGGGAGAAGGAAAGGCAAGGGGTGGAGTGCGAGGCGGGTGATCGACAGGGATAGAAACGGTGTCTCCTCCTCCCTCTGAATGCGAAATAGCCAATGAGGTGGCGCGGCCGGGCCGGCCGGGCCGCCAGTGCCATATAGTATGCAGCAACCCGAGGAGTCACGTTGGGGGAACGGCAGAAAGCAGCTATCCTTTTACACTACTTTGCTCTAGCAGCTATCTTAATGGTGACTGCGTGGCCGGGGGGAAACCTGATCGGCCAGATCCAGCCGAAACCGGGCGGGAGGGAGTGGGCTTTCCGGAGGGGGGGAGGAGGGAGGGAGACGAAGAAGGAGGAGTAAGAGAGGGGGAAAGAAAGAGGAAAAGAGTGCGAGGGAGTGAGGGAGGGAGGAAAATAAACAACAAAAAATGTCCTCTTCCTCCCCCACCGGGCAGATCGCAAGTGCGGCGGACATCAAGCAGGAGAATGGGATGGAAAGCGTCTCGGAAGGGCAGGAGGCGCCCCGAGAAGTGGCGGGGGGCGCGGCGGCGGCGGCGGGGCTGAGCCCCCCGGCTCCAGCCCCTTTCCCCCTGGAGCCGGGGGACGCCGCGGCCGCCGCCGCCAGGGTGAGCGGAGAGGAAGGGGCAGCGGCGGCCGCGGCGGCGGATCAGGTACAACTCCACTCGGAACTTCTGGGCAGGCACCACCACGCCGCGGCCGCCGTCGCCGCCGCCGCCGCCGCGCAGACCCCACTGGCCTTCTCGCCCGACCATGTCGCCTGCGTGTGCGAGGCGCTGCAGCAGGGGGGCAACCTGGACCGCCTGGCCCGGTTCCTGTGGTCCCTGCCCCAGAGCGACCTGCTACGTGGCAATGAGAGCCTGCTGAAGGCGCGGGCGCTGGTGGCCTTCCACCAGGGCATCTACCCCGAGCTCTACAGCATCCTCGAGAGCCACAGCTTCGAGTCGGCTAACCACCCGCTGCTGCAGCAGCTCTGGTACAAGGCGCGCTACACCGAGGCCGAGCGAGCCCGAGGCCGGCCACTGGGCGCCGTGGACAAGTACCGGCTGCGCAGGAAATTCCCCCTGCCCCGCACCATCTGGGACGGCGAGGAGACGGTGTATTGTTTCAAGGAGAAGTCGCGCAACGCGCTCAAGGAGCTCTACAAGCAGAATCGCTACCCTTCGCCCGCCGAGAAGCGGCACCTGGCCAAGATCACCGGCCTCTCCCTCACCCAGGTCAGCAACTGGTTCAAGAACCGCCGGCAGCGCGATCGGAACCCCTCAGAGACCCAGTCCAAAAGGTGAGCGCCAACTTTCCTCCTCCTCCCCCTTCCTCTCCCCCACCCCCTTCCCAGCTTTCTTTTCCTCCAAGTGCTCGCAAACATGGCGCTTACCTTCCCCACCAGCCTGGTCCGGCTGCCCACCTCTCCCCGCCCCCCACCTCTCCCCGACCCGGAGAAGGGGGGGACGGCGGTGGCGAGAGGCGGGGGAACCTCCCTCCTCCCCCTCCCCCTCCTCCCCCCAGAAGTTTCTGGTCGCCCGCCTAGGTCTCAGTCCCCGCCCCCACCTCGGCTGGTCACTGCCGCCCAGTTTCCCACCCCCATCCCGCTGGCTTTGAAGTTGCCACTCTCTCCCGGGGTCTGGAGGGGCGCAGGAGCGTGTGTAGTGTGTAGGCGCCGGAAAGGCAGCCCTCGTTGCCGCCCGAGGCCCACCGGGGCTGCCAGGGCGGGCCGGGGTCTGCACCTCCACCGGGTCTCACCGTCCCGGCGCGTGCACGCGCTCCTTGACCGCCCTCTCCGCGGCTCGGCTGCCCCTCTCCCCGCCCCAGGCCTGCGCTGGAGGTCGCGGTGGCCGCTCTGGACGCTGGAGAGTGTCGATGGGGGCTGGCGTTTCAGAAGGGGGGTTGGGGACGTCGAGGTTTTATGTGACAGAGTTAATCATTCACCCTGCCCGCTGTGGTTCTCTTCGTGGCCGCGGCAACGTGGGGTGTTGGTGCGGCTGGGCTCTGCCGTGTTTTGAAACCTGATTCTGAACTCCTTCGGATCGGATTTCAGAGCCGCCGGGGCAGTGGGGCTGGAGGGCTTGCTTCCTCGGCCCCCCAACCCTGCGTGGCTCCCTCCTGGGACAGCGGTTAGGGGTGGGGGCGCTATCAGCTCCACACCTCCTTCAGCGCCCACCCTGGCGGGTTTCAACTTTTTGACTGGCAGGGTTTTTGACCCCAACTGGTGGGAAAGATCGGGTTTTCCACCTCTATTGTGCGTCCTTTCGAGTCAGACACCTGGAGTGTTTTGTGTATTGTTGAGCGAACTAAGGAGAAGGTCGCCTGGAGAGATGGTGTCTCCAAGCCACGCGGGCATAAGACAGAAAGAACCCAAAGCAGCTCGAAGGTTCTGCCCAGGGAAGGAATTTGGGAGCCGGGAAGCCCGCCCCGGCCGAGCGAAGGTGATCACCCGCCGCGGCCCGCCCTTGCCGCTCCTGTCCCTGCACCCCCGCCGGGGCCCGACGGCTCTGGAGCCCAAGCAGGGAGGGAGGCGCTGTGTCCGAGCCGTGCCTCCCGGTAACCAAAACAAAACGCGCACTGCGACCTGCGTGCATCCTTCCGCAGACTGGCGGGGACACCCAGAGGAGGCACGTTGGTGACCCCGCGCCTGCTTGTGGCCGCGGATCCCGTCGCTTGGAGCCCCGTCGGAATCCTCGGGGCCAGAGGCAGGGGGTGGGGAGCGGGCGTGGCGCTCAGGCCAGCTGCCCTGCAGCCTGCGCTCCCCGGCTGGGCGCGTTCCTCTCCCCAGCCGCACTCTGCCGGCTGCGCGCCTCCCCCCCCCCCCCCAACCCCACACCCCCGCCCCCGGCCCAGTTGCCTGGTTTAGGCCCCTCTCCGGATCTACCTCCCACCCGCACCCCTGGTGAGTCACCCTCGCAGACGGCGACGGCGGCTCAGCCTCAGCTCGTAAATCAAAGCGCTTTCTGCGCTCCTGGCCCCGCAGCCCAAAGCCCGGGTAATCCCCTCCCCTCCGCATGAAAGCGAACCGACCGCCGGGCACTGCAGGGATGGGGGATCCTCTACAGGGCCAAGTCGCACCAAGCTTCCAAACTGCAGCTAACTGCCCCTTTCTCCCCCCCCCCCCCCCCCTCGCCCAGCCTCAGTCCAAATGGGAAACCCTATCACCACCCTTCACCCGGATTTGGCGTTTCCTCCCAAGTCGGGGAGCTGAGGAACCCAGTCCTGTCTGGAGCAGAAGGACTGAGGGTGCTGGGGAAGGGGTCTGATGGTTACAAGGCTGCTGAGTGACCCACACCCTTTCCCTCCCACCTCACCAGGGCACTGGATGGTGTATGTTAAATAGGCCCCTATGGCTTCTTTTGGATTCAAAGGCGACTGCACATAACAGTTCTTGGGTTGAAAGTGCCTTTCCTACATCAAGGACAGCCACTTTGTTGAATGAGAGAGTTGTCAGTCTGGTGGAGTAGAAGTTTGGGAGCAGGTGAGAAAATGATCTCTTGTTAACTAACTGGCAAACAAAACTGAACACTTCCCACCTCCTGCTCCTTCGGCAGTTTCATTTACTTCCAAAATCACACTAATCGGAATTGGTTTGAAGGGAGGGGAAGGCGTTCCTAACAGGAAAGACTGACCGCCTCATCTAGTGAGGTTTTTCCCCCCCCTGTGGTATAGGTAGCAGCATAATTTAACAGGAAGGAATAACTTCAGTGCTATGAAAACGTATATATAATTCTTATGAAAATCCTGTTAGCTGAATTTACATCTTACAGATCTCTGGACTTTCCCTGAATTTATTATTGGTAAAATGATTGGGATAGGAGAGTTTATCTTCCCACGTTCTCTGTCTTTATGGTTAGAATCCGCTGATGGGGCGCCTGGGTGGCTCAGTCGGTTAAGCGGCCGACTTCGGCTCAGGTCACGATCTCACACTCCGTGAGTTCGAGCCCCGCGTCCGGCTCTGTGCTGACCGCTCAGAGCCTGGAGCCTGTTTCAGATTCTGTGTCTCCCTCTCTCTGACCCTCCCCCATTCATGCTCTGTCTCTCTCTGTCTCAAAAATAAATAAACATTAAAAAAAAAAAAAAGAATCTGCTGAAAGGCCTCATAACTTAAACAAGACTAAAGACTTCCTGCTCTGCTTTCCTAAAATATTACCTTTAATGGGGTTAGAGGTTGGTTTTCTAAACAAATGGCACTAGGTAGAATGTCATCCCTCTGACCTTCTGAATGTCTTGATTTCCCCTTCTCTGCAGTGAGTCAGATGGCAATCCCAGCACTGAAGATGAATCCAGCAAGGGCCATGAGGACTTGTCTCCTCATCCACTCTCCAGTTCATCGGATAGTGTCACCAACCTCAGCCTTTCCAGTCACATGGAACCAGTGTATATGCAGCAAATTGGAAATGCTAAGATATCATTAAGCTCTTCTGGAGTTTTGTTGAATGGAAGCTTGGTACCAAGTACTTCACCTGTCTTTCTTAATGGTAATTCTTTCATTCAGGGACCCAATGGAGTTATCCTTAATGGATTAAATGTGGGAAATACACAGACAGTGTCACTGAACCCACCAAAAATTGCATCAAACATTGTGAGCAATGGTATATCCATGAGTGACATACTGGGGTCTACCTCCCAGGATGTGAAGGAATTCAAAGTCCTCCAGAGTTCTTCAGCTAACTCCGCAGCCACCACTTCCTACAGCCCCAGTGCCCCTGTGTCATTCCCAGGGCTGATACCCAGCACTGAGGTAAAAAGAGAAGGCATTCAAACAGTGGCTTCCCAAGATGGAGGCTCTGTGGTGACTTTTACTACACCAGTGCAAATTAACCAGTATGGCATTGTCCAGATCCCCAATTCCGGAGCAAACAGCCAGTTCCTTAATGGGAGCATTGGATTCTCTCCACTGCAGCTGCCTTCTGTTTCAGTAGCAGCTTCTCAAGGTAAAAGTCTCATTCGGTACCATAATGCACTAGTGAATGTTTTAGCCAGCTGCTGTAAATGACACATTTGGTGAGAGCTGTAGATTGATGTTACTGTTCACGTACCTTATTGGCTGCCACAGCTGCAGAAGAGCCTTGATTTGTTTCTCCTTCTTCACAACACCCATGTAATATCCAGTCTGGTTGGTTCCCTGGCATCATGGAGATGGGCTTTTATTTTCCTAACATCTGAATGGAAAAATACAGTTCATAGCAAATCTTGCCAGTTCTACAATTAGAGAAATATGATAAGTCAGTTGGTGCTTACAAAATAACCCATTGCTTGACATTTTAAGATTAAAAATTAATAATATTGCTAAGAACACAAAATTCGTCAAGCAGTTGGTACGAATGTGTACACTTTACCTAAGCATTTTCTATCTGACCAAGGAGTGTTTTAGAAGAGCAAGCTAAAAAGACTGGATCAATTGTGTTTGATCCATGTTCCTCCTATAATTAAAACTATCAGACCTAAAGGAAAACCAGATGAGTATGTGATAGGGTGTCTGTTGCTCTGCATGTATACTCTCCCTCCCTCCCCCCCCCCCCCACCAAATGTGTGGGTTAGCCTTATTTTATGTGTTTGTGGTTTTGCTAAAGGCAGTTTGCTGAAGAACACTGATCTGGAATTCAGGAAGCCTGAGGCTGTTATGCCACTTCTTCACTGACTTGAAGCAAGTCTGGATGGCTCTGTGTCATTTTTTGTACATAGAAACACGAATGGTGAGAATGGCCATGGAGGTTGCATAGTGCCTTAAACTTAGGAGTGGGGGATGTGAATGCAGGTTTGCCTTCCTGTAAGCAAATCTGAATGTCCAGATTTCTATCAAAGCAAAATAAGTAACTGTCTCCCTTTAAAGATCAACTTCCTGTAAAATGGCTTTATCAAAAAAATCTCAATTTATGCACAACTATGACCCACTTCAGCTTATTTGAGGCATTAATGGAAAAAGTGTTGAGTAACTTTCTCTCACATCAATTCTCAGGTAAAATGGTAGGAAAACACAAAACTCCTGCAGCATACCGTGTATTTCTTCGTTGTTTCAAGTTATGGAAAGGATTAAAGTTAAATCACTTTCCAACAAAAATATAAGAAACCACAGGGTTTCTTCTCTCTTTAGGAAATTTCCAAACAGTAGATAACAGTTTAAAGACAAAAAGTTGGAGCAAAAACTGTGGTATGTACATTGGGGGAGAAGAAAAGCAGAAATACTTTCCACGTGTAATCTAGAAATATGCTACCACAGAAAATTATTACAAACTAATAGCTAATTTTTAAAATGGGACATTTAATATGAATAAGAAGAAGCATTTTCAGTTAAAATAGCTAAGATCAAATGACATAGCTGTCAATCCTTGCACTGTCTGGGTGAGTTAAAGGCATAAGTTTAACCAGATGGGTCCAGGAAGCAGCGTTCCTTTATAGCAATGGTGGACTGCAATTCTCTTTAAAGCATGTGGGGATTCAGCCTTTCTCAAAAACAGATACTCAGCCTTGCCTTAAAATGTGTAGACATGATAGATTATCTTTTAGTAGTTAGGATTTATATGGAAAAGCAGAATATCTGTATCTTTTACTCACTTCATAATCTGAGAAAACAAGGGTGTTTTTTTTTCCCTTACCATCATTACAAAGTTATACTTTGCACCTATGTCCTGTTTCATTTGAATTTTTTAAACTCATTTTGAAATTATTATTAAATTTATTATAATTCAAGTGCAGTTATACTTACATATCAAGTTTTAGATCACATCTGCTTTTCCTCCTTCATTTATGTGTGTTATAATTTCTACACATTCAAAGATATTGTTTTATTTATATTTAATAGCTGTTGGGGGAAATGTCCTATCATATCATATATGGTTCTCTCAAAAAATAACTATCGTTTTGTTCACCTATACACAGGCAAACAATTTCACAAATATATACATATAACAAAATAAACATCTATTTCAGATGTTTTTTGTTACAGTTTAGCAGCCAACAAGAATTTTAAAGTATACTTAAGTCAGATTAATTTCATTTGTTTGGCCTGGAACAAACATTCATGTTAGGGAAGAACCCAAACATACATAAAAATGTTTTTTTTTTTTTTAACACCAGTATTTCCGTGACGAATACTTTCTAGTGGTTACATTTAATTTAAAGTTTAAATACAGTTTTAGTTTGTTTGAAGATATTCCTTTGCATTTAAGGTGCTTAAAAAGTGGAAGATATAAAAAAACAACCCAGTAACATTTATTTATCAATACAGGTAGTAATATAATCACAATTATTCTAATTCAAGAAGAGAAATGTTTTGGGAGAATTACTTTTAACGTTGGGCTATCTTCTCAAAATAATAATTTACTGAACGTCTAATTCAAGATCAGGGTAAACAACCCATCTGAATAATCCTGTCACAAAATTCCCTCAAGTCTACCTTTCTTACAGTGGCAAGATAATTGCCATCATTTCACTGGGTCTATGTAAAGACTCCAAAAGAAAAGGGTTTTATTTGATGATAGGAGGGAGGGGAAGGCTCTAATTCGTCTGCATTGTCTGAGTTACCTGATTTTGAACTTCTCAGCATTCTACTTATGTTTCTGGGGGTCTTTTGTTTTGGTTTGGTTTTTTCCTGTTCCTGGTCTCTGTAGACCATTCTAGTGAGAGCCTTAAGATATAAACGTTTCAGAGAAGCATTGACTCTAGTTATTCACATTAATCTGTGTTTTTAAAAGTACAGTTTATTATTATCATTAATTCTTCCTATCAACTGCAACACTGAAAATTCAGAACTGGCATAACAAAAGAAAAAAGAACTCTTGAACGTTCTGTTGACTTGATATTACTTTATGGTTAGTTTGGTGAAAGTTTGCAACGTGTCTGTACGGGTTTATATGGTTAACTTCAAGCCCCAGGGCAACTCATTTTATGGCTATTTTCTACTTTTCCATTTATGTCAGTTACTGAACTTGTTCCAAACAAAGGCATTTTATTTTGCATTTGTGTTTCCTAGTTCTAACTGGCAGAACTGGCTACAACTATCAACTGATTGAGAGAAATCAAGTTGGTAATAATGAACCGGAAACTTGACTGAAATTAGAACTTGGAAAAACATTTTTTTTCATACTTTGTTTCTAAACCAGTACTTCTCACTCCCACTATGTCATCAGCATTACTAGGGAATTTGAAATACACCTGTTCTCAGACTCACTGAGTCAGAGTCTCAGTAGAGCCTGGGAATCTGTAGTTTTGAGTGCTCAAGGTGATTCTACTGAACCTGAGAAAAATCGTGTGTGTCAAAAAGTCTTTTTTTCTTTCCCTATCAGTTCTATCAGCGATAATCTGTACTTTCTTTTCTTTTTTTTTTTTTTTTTTTTTAGGCAACATTTCAGTAAATTCAAGCACTTCAGATGGGAGCACATTTACAAGTGAGTCCACCACAGTCCAGCAAGGAAAGGTTTTCTTGAGCTCTCTTGCTCCCAGTGCAGTGGTATACACTGTCCCTAATTCAGGCCAGACTATAGGATCTGTTAAACAGGAGGGCTTGGAGAGGAGCCTGGTATTTTCTCAGTTGATGCCTGTCAATCAGAATGCACAAATAAATGCAAACCTGTCTTCTGAAAATATCTCGGGGAGTGGCCTCCATCCCCTGGCCTCCTCATTAGTTAATGTATCCCCAACTCACAATTTTTCCCTGACTCCCCCTACCTTGCTAAATCCCACCGAGCTAAACCCTGACATTGCTGATAGCCAGCCAATGTCTGCACCTGTGGCAAGCAAATCTACTGTGACATCTGTCAGCAACACTAACTATGCAACTCTTCAGAACTGCTCCCTTATTACTGGTCAAGATCTATTGTCAGTCCCTATGACCCAGGGTGCCCTTGGGGAAATTGTTCCTACAGCTGAGGACCAGGTGGGTCACCCCTCCCCAGCAGTACACCAGGATTTCGTCAGAGAACATCGTTTAGTTCTGCAATCAGTAGCTAATATAAAAGAGAATTTCTTAACAAATTCTGAGGGCAAAGCCACAAGCAACTTAATGATGCTGGACTCAAAATCCAAGTATGTCCTAGAGGGCATGGTTGAGACTGTCTGTGAAGACCTGGAAACAGACAAAAAAGAGCTTGCCAAGCTCCAAACCGTCCAATTGGATGAAGATATGCAAGACTTATAAACTTGATTTCTCTCTTTCTCTCTCTTTTTTTTTTTTTTTTTGGCATCAGCAGGCAGATCTTTTCACGAAGCCCTGAGGACATAAGGCATTTTCCCATTTACAGGGAAAACACTAGTTTTGTGAGTAAATGAATTCAAGAGACTTTGGATTGATCTGCATGAAGATCACAGTTAAATATACAGGAGTAGAACTGCGTTGCTGCAGCCTTTTTGTTCACATATGTTCTCTTTTAAATAGATGGAGACAAAGGAACAAGATGAAATATATCAAGTCAAAGTGTGTCATTTGGCTGACTTAATATAACTCTAAGGTTAAATGGAACTTGATAGTTCTTTAAAACTGTGTCCACCTGACATCGGCATTAGAAACAGTACGGTTATTTTTGTTTACTTTCACTCCACGGGCATTGATGAGGTTAAGAAGCATACATGGTACTCCATACTATTCTAAGGGTTTATTTTTTGAATATATACATTTCTGTTTTTCAATACTTTTGTGAAAGTCTTGGTTTGTCTCTACACATTTCCAAATGTGCTTGCTAATAGTCCAGTGGGGCTGAGAAAGTTTGCAACTCCACTAAAAACTCTGAAACAAACTTCAGTATGAGTGTAAATATATTAGTCCTATAAGCAAGGATTTGAGGAATTACAGTGAATTTTATTTATGCTGTATATGTTTCTCTTCTACTTCAGACACTATGAACTGAAAAAATGTTTTCTTACTGTTTAATTTATTTTTATTGTTTGAACAGGAAGTGAACATAGTTATTTCCAACAAAGTTTTACTTTTTGTAGGATTTTAAAAGTAATGATTTTTATCAGGAGTCTATTAGGGTCATTATTAATAACACTGAAACAGGCAATCTAACTCCCAATATTGGAATTTTGGTACTTTTTTTCACATCTTGTTCTTTATTTAGCAACTCTCTGATTCATTTAAATATTTTTTCTATAGAATTCTATGTGCCTTTTTACCTTGTGGCCTTTTTATTATTCTTACTAAGGTACAGAAGTGTCAACAGAAGCACTGATGGCTCTTTCTATCTAACAGGGTTATTTTCACCACAAAGTTGCTTTAAATCTGAAGAACTTAAGTTTCACTTATGTGATTATGTACGTTTATGGTGTAAATTTATGAACAACTAATTATTGTTGATGCTTTTCATTACAATGAAATACCAATCCTAGAATACCATGTAAAATGAATTCTGTAGACTATAAAAACCATTTTAAACTAAACAAAGAATACGCAAGTTCTCTTGAGCAAAATTCTGTCCTGGTGAAACTTAGTTCTACATGTTTTGAATCAGTTGTTACATTATGACATACGACTATTATTTGCACTATATTATCATGTCTTGTTCAAAGGTCGATCTTTTGGGGTTTCTTTAAGAAGCTTGCTTGATCATGTTGTGAGCTGTGGTTATAGGTTTTATCAGGACTGAGCACAAGATGCAAATTTATGTAGCGAGTAAAGTCTCTGGTGTGTGCAAAGCAAGAAATGTGAGAAAATGATCTCTTCAGAGATGACTTAAAGTTGTTGAACATAAAAGATATTACCAATCTTGCTGTCTTCAAGATCAGAATGAAGAGTGTACTCTTGATCTCTACGTGCCCATCTGCTGAGCATGTGGCATAAGGGCCGTAGATTACTTACCCTTGGTTGTTATTGCAAATGGAACTTGCAGGCATAGATGAAGAGCCCTATCCAATTGTTTCGTTAGAGAACTCAGATCCCACCTTCTTTATGGAATTAGTGAATGTTCTTAAACTGCTGAAACTACAGTTGTCTTCTTTTTTTTTTTTTTTTTACAAAGTCAGGTGTTTTCGAGTTCTCTTCCACTCCATCACTACTTATACAGCTTGTTTTTTTCTTTAAGTGTGTGCTGATCATGTTACTGAGATTAATTATATGGTTCTGTAGTGTAGTTTACATGAAAATGATGTTTTTCCACTTGATGGCTGCAGATATTAAGAATTTTCTGTTCATTATTTTAAAATACCCATCTAATCAGGGAGATGGGAAGGTTTAAAAAGTTATATATATTTTATATATAACTGGAAAAGTTTCATATGTCTTCCAAAAATATAATAAGCCTCTGTTTTATTCACAGTTCTTCCTCTTTTTTTCCCTTAAGAAAAAGGAAAAATAGCACAAAACTTAAGACTTACCTAGGAAACCCATTCATATTCCCAACTTGATGTAATTATACCCCTACAATTACTCCAGGTAGCTACACAATATACCAGGTAAGAATCAATGCACATTATAAAGAACTTATTGTTCTTTTCTATACTTCAGTAAAATAAGGGCCAGTTGGTGTATAGCCCATACATATGTGAATGAAATAAGATAAACCCCATGATCTCCTTGCACAGAATTGCAAATGTTTTTTGCAATACCAAGGGCCAGTCTCAGAACCCTTGGAGTTCATGTGGCAGAATTTCTCTTACATAAACCAATGCTTGAAGATGCTGCAAATGACCCTCAAATGATCCCCAAAGAGGAATCAGAATAAGGGTAAAAACTCTCCCTGCAAACCCCAACCCCTGCTGCTGGCTGTGGGATTTTTGGTGTGAGGCTATCTATGCACTCTATCCGCCAGAATTTGGCATTTAGTTCTTAGTTACATCTAGTAAAGACCAGTTTTATCAATTAAAGAGAAGGTGCATTTGTTCCTCAATCAAGCAAGAACACCTGTGTTGTAGTGTTTTATAGCTCATGTATATTTATAGTAATGAAAAGACTGAATTGTACACGTTTCAGTGCCTTTCTTGTGTTATGAAAGGCAGGTAGACGTTATAGCCATAGATAAAAATTCGTAGTTAAATTGCACACTGACCTTAAGTCTCCCTGTATATGCCCTTGCATTTTGCATGTCAAAAGTTGGATTACTGGGCATGTGTTGAAGCCTGCCCTGCTACATGTTAGGCAAGTGTGCATTAGTACATAGCCAGAAGTTCTTCATTCTTTTACAATGTTTTTGACAGATCATCTCATCAGAAAAACATAAATAATTCAGGAAATTTGTGGGGAAAAGAATTACATTTTACAAAAGATGTTTCAAAGTCTTCCTAGAACTTAGATGATAGAGCCTAACAGTTACTTTGTATCTAGTTGATACATTTCATGTTAATTTAATATCACAGTACATTTTATTAATCAAAATTATGTAGCATGTGACTCTCTTGGCTTTCAGGGTTCTCAATTTTTGTTCTTTTGTTGCATGTACTGTATGTTTAGAGGAGACCAGTTATATACTCAATATGGTTTTACTGTGCCTTACACAAAGAGAAAATCTATACAGAATGTATATCATGGGGTGGGGTAACAGAATCTCTACTGCACTGTTAGGTGATGGCACACAGAGCATGTCCCAGAACATTTCTGTGCTTAATTACCCAACCAAAGAGATCTAAAGTATGTATGTTGTACTGTAATAGGGGTTTATGCCTGGACAATTAAGTGTTTTATTTGTTTTCTGAAATGATGTGAACTTATTTTTCTAAACACTATGCTAAATAAACTTTATATTTATACATACCTTGTGTTTAAAAAGTTATTTATCCCTGGAAAAACAGAGAACAGGAGGGAAAAAACAAAAACCCACACAAACATTTCATAGGTTGGCAGATACAAGGACAATAGGAGTCACTTTAGAACAATCTCTATTGGTCTTTGTATAAAATTATGCAATTCACTTAATTGTACTTCATACTCAGAGCTAAATTAGATTTCATCTTCCTTAAAGGAAAGGAATGTGTCTTATTCATTGAGGTGTTCCAAAATCTGACCCTCATTCTCTATAAGGTATAGTGGAATTAAATTCAATGATCCAAAGACCTTTCCATGCCCAAATCTTACTGGAAGAGCTCGATATAATCCATCTTTAAAGTATTCCCATTAGCCAAAGTCTGGTTCCACTGCAGTGGGGTCCACCAGTGGTTTGGCATAAAGTTATGGACACAACTGCGCCACTGAGTATGTAAATGACTTGGCCCTGCTACAGTTTGATCCTACTTTTAAAATTACATGACCTCTGATTCTGTATGCCTCCCACACTGAAATGAAGAGGAGTTTGGATAAAGGAGATTGGACCAACTGTACAATTGTATTCCAAAACTAGTTAAAGGCATCAAATTAGTTTCAGATTATGTCTAGACTTTGTTATAGTCTTGTCATTCACTTCATTTGTTTAGTAATGTTCTGTGTAGTTAAGCCAGTTACAGCGAACAGTGTCTCACTGAGTATAGGATCAGAGCATTGTGGAGTAATTACATTTTATAACACCTAACGAAACAAATATTTTAGAACACTTGACAGGTCACTGAAGTACTTCAAACATTTGTGGCTCTGCAGAATCTAGCAAACTAAATAAAACCCCTCAAGGGGAATTCAAGACTTTTCAGCATATGATTCCATCCCACTTTTCCTGTTTCCCTTAAGAAATAGTAAGTGTGGGGCACCTGGGGGGCTCAGTCGGCTAAGCACCAGACTTCAGCTCAGGTCATGATCTCCTGGTTCATGGGTTCAAGCCCCGCATCAGGCTCTGTGCTGACAGCTCAGAGCCTGGAGCCTGCTTCAGATTGTGTCTCCCTCACTCTCGGCCCCTCCCCTACTTGTGCTCTGTCTCTCGCTCTCTCTCCCTCTCAAAAATAAACATTTAAAAAAAATATTTAAGAAATAGCAAGTGTGGGGTGGCTGGCTGGCTCAGTTGGTGGAGCATGTGACTCTTGATCTCAGGATTGTGAGTTCAAACCCCATGTTGGGTGTGGAGCTTACTTAGCAAAAGATAATAAATATGGAAATCTACTTCTGCACATGACTACTTTCAATAAAAATAGATAGTAAATAAAGGTACCTTAATGATCAGTGCTATAAAGTCAATACACAGGGTAACGAAATTGAGCATGGGGAATGGTAGAGGTGGGGACCTGAATTAGATTGGTCAAGGAAAGTCTCAAGGAAGTAAACTTTCAACAGAGAGGCTTGAATGAAGAGAGAGAACCATCCCACAAGACCTAGAAAAATAGCATTCCAGACCTAGGGAACAGCAGGTACAAAGGCCCTGAGGGGAAGAGTAGAGAGTCTGAATCAGTGTTAATCCTAGAAGACATTTGGTAGCAGATCTAGACAGAGAGATAGGCAGGTGCAAGGTCACAGGTAGAACTTAAGTGGTCTGTGTTTGGATTTGAGTCAGAGAAGCAAGGAACGATATAACATGATTTACGCTTTATAATATCACCATGTCAATTCTTTGGAGAATGGCATTGTAGGAGGCCATTCTTGGGAGGGAAGGAATTAGGAAACTATGTCATGTTGTCCTAAGCTGTTGAACAAGAAATACTTCAGGAGCTGTTGAAGCACGTATGGCAGTTTTTCCCCAAATGTCTCCAGAATTTTGTGCTCTCCAAGCCTTCTGTCTACTCTGCCTCCTGCTGTTAGCCAAAGCTGCCAGCTTCCTGCTATGACTGTCCCAGTCTGAACCTGTGCCCTGAACTCCAGTCTGGTGGATCCAGCTCCCTAAAGGATATTTTCAGAATGTCCTGGTCACCTATGACTCTACATATGAAAATTTTAAATCATTATCTTTGCCTTAAGCCTGTTCCTCATTTGTAGTAGCAGTCATTCATCCATTGGCCAAATAAAAAATCTGGGACTCACTCTGGAGTCTTCTCTCCCTTTCTTCCCACCTCCCCCACTAGATCACTACATGTCTCCATGAATGCTCCTTTACTGTCTCTTGAATAAGTTACTGCCCTTCCATTTCTACAGTTTCTGCCATAGTTGAGGCACCTATCTTTTTTTTTAAGATTTTATTTATTTTTATTTATTTATTTTTTTAATTTTATTTTTTTCAACGTTTACTTATTTTGGGGACAAAGAGAGACAGAGCATGAACGGGCGAGAGGCAAAGAGAGAGGGAGACACAGAATCGGAAACAGGCTCCAGGCTCTGAGCCATCAGCCCAGAGCCTGACGCGGGGCTCGAACTCATGGACCGCGAGATCGTGACCTGGCTGAAGTCGGACGCTTAACCGACTGCGCCACCCAGGCGCCCCAAGATTTTATTTTTTTTAAGTTTTTTTTATTTATTTTCGAAAGAGAGAGAGAGACCATGCAAGTGGCAGGGAGAGGTGGGGAAAGAGGGAGGGAGAGAGAGAGAATCCCAAGGAGGCTCTGTACTGTCAGCACAGAGCCCGATGTGGGGCTCAAACTCACAAACAGGGAGATCATGACCTGAGTCAAGAGCAAGAGTTGATCACTTAACCAACCAAGCCACCCAGGTGCCCCGTAAGATTTTATTTTTAAGCAATCTCTACAGCCAATATGGGACTTGAACTCACAACCCCAAGATCCAGAGACGCACGCTCCACCAACTGAGCCAGCTAGGTGTCCCAGCATTTACCATTTCTTGACTGAACTATTACAACTGCCTCCTATTTGGTATCTCAGTGTCTGGTCCTCATTCCAGGCTATAGTACAATTATACTTAGATGCAACTTCCAGAATTCAAGACATTTCAGCCCTCGCATTCCAGTTAGAACCTTTAATGGTCTCCATTGTCTATGAAATACCATTTAAACCCTTAACATACAAAGCCCCCAGGACCCAGCCCCTACCTCTTTGTCTTGTCATGTTTCTAACCACATGAAACTGTTCCCCAAAGGGACCAGGTTCTTTCTCACCTACCCAATCTCCAAGGCTCACTAGAAAGCACTAGGGAGACTAGTGCTCCAGGAAGCTCTCTGTCTCGCCCTCTTAAGCAGAACAGTGCAAGGCTCATTCTGTGACTAGACAAGGATTTATACCTTCCTTTAGTGTAGCACCTACCACATCATTGTAATTATATGTTTGCTTCTCTGCACTTTCATCTCTATTTCTCTGGCATTTAGTCTAGGAAAGCATAGTAGACACTTAAAAAAATAAGTGCTGAATAAACAGTGACTCTGCAGTCCATTCCTTTAAATCATTTCACTTGCTCTGGATTAAGAAACTACATTGCTGGGGCACCTGGCCAACTCGGCTGGCAGAGCATACAACTCTTGATCTTGGGGTTGTTAGTTCAAGCCCCACATTGGCTGTAGAGATTACTTAAAAAATAATAAAATCTTAAAAAAAAAAAAAAAGAAACTTCACTGTTAAACTAGTTAAAGCATTATCCCTATTTAGAGCACAAAAAATAAATGGATACATTTTAGGTTAGGGCCTGACAGTGATTCTTTGAAACTTCTGGCATTAGTGGATGTTCTTTATGGTATCTTCCTTACTGCTCCAAGGTTTTTTCTATTTACTTCCAAATAGAGGTTGGGTTCCAGAAGATAGAGGTTAGCTAAAGTTTGACAGACAAGTGGGGCATTAGCACAAAATGTAGTCACTAAGCCTTTTTAGATCAATGTTTCAAAATAGCAGTGATGTACAGAAAAGCTATTTATACTTATGTATAGATACACTTTCTAAAAATATTCTCTCTGTGGATGTATTCCTATTACTTGTATCTGAACTGAGCAGATGCCTAAAGAGTCTATGAGGAATAGTAAATGGAACGTAGAATTTAGGCATCAGGAAATCTGGATTCTAATTAGCTTTTAGATTTGGGAGATATCAGTTGACCCTCTGAAACCTATTTTTTTTCCCCAGTGAAATGGGTATGGTGGGTATCCTTATATTTGAGATCCATGTAGCTATAAGAAAAGAACAAGGGTTTAAAAAAAAAAAAAAAAAAAAGAACATTTCCTTCCCCCCACCACCACCCAGGTTAAGAAGATCAAATCAGTTACAGAACGAAAATACACTGGGGCCTGCCAAGAACTACAAATGTTAAGATAAAATAATTGATACTGAGTTAACAACCTGTAACATACTAGGATTAGAGGTGTAGAGCTGGGTGAGACATGTGTGGTTTTTTCTTCCACCTTCTCCACCTGTATCTACTTTGCTCCCCACTGGTTCTCCCCTTCTCTTAGGTATTGCCCTACCTCCCCAAGTGCCTTAAGTGGTCCTCCTGGGGTGGGTGGTTAACACTTTAAGATGTGATGAGCCCAGCCCCCACCCCCAGAATTTTGCTTCCCCCAGCACCTCTCCTCAGGAATTTGCATTTTAAGGAAGGCTTTTAAAGATACAAAAGAACAAAGTTGTGATCATGAATGATAATTTTCAGATTAATAAAACTGAGCAAGGTGTTCCCTTTTTCTAAGAGCAGCAGACAAGGGTGTGTGTGTGTGTGTGTGTGTTCATTTGGGGGACAGGGAAAGAAGGACAGATGAGCAGAGGAAAAGAGAGAATGTCTCCAGTTCCCTTCTTTGTGTGCTCCACTTCCCTACTGGATATCAAGGACCAGAGAGTGGAATTTGAGCTATTGGGTCCTCTGAAAAATATTAACAGCATAGTTTTTCCCATGCGCATCTTATCCAGAGTCTAGGACATTTTCTTCAGGAGGATTCCTGTGTTGAAAAGTCATTAGCTATAATGAAACCATAAAAATTAGCCAGAGAAAAACAAAGGTTGTTCCGGGTTTCTCTGTTTTTTTTTTGTTTTTTTTTTTTTTTTTGCTTTTTAAGATGTGAGCTATATAGGAGATGTGCCAAAAGAAAACCCAAAATACACATTTGGTTGAAATTAGGGAATTTAGAGGCGCCTGGGTGGCGCAGTCGGTTAAGCGTCCGACTTCAGCCAGGTCACGATCTCGCGGTCCGTGAGTTCGAGCCCCGCGTCAGGCTCTGGGCTGATGGCTCGGAGCCTGGAACCTGTTTCCGATTCTGTGTCTCCCTCTCTCTCTGCCCCTCCCCCGTTCATGCTCTGTCTCTGTCTGTCCCATAAATAAATAAAAACGTTGAAAAAAAATTAAAAAAAAAAAGAAATTAGGGAATTTAATACAAGTTTGTATTCATTTTTATTTATTTAATAAGTACATTCTTACTGTGTTCTTTAAAAGATGGATGGATGGCCTTGGATATCTTGGTAGAGATGTATTACTCATTCCCTGGCAAATTTATTTTATTAGCATTTAATGGGGGAAAAAAAAAGATTAATGAAATCTTGCCCCTGCATGAATAAAGTGATCAAGTATCCTATCCTAATCATCCCTGATAGATTTTTCCAAAATCTCTCCAATGAATACACACTAGTTCTAAGAATACATACAATCTTACCTAATAAGAGTCCCTTATTCTTTTTTTTTTTTTTTTAAGTTTTATTTATTTATTCTGAGAGAGAACATGCACGTGTGAGTGCAGGGGGACAGAGAGGGAGAGAGAAAATCCCAAACAGGCTCCACTGAGCCCTGGGACCGACACAGGGCTCCATCTCACGACTGTGAGATCATGACCTGAGCCGAAATCAAAAGTCAGACACTTAACCAACTGAGCCACCCAAGGCACCCAAAGAGTCCCTTACTTCTAGTCTCACTATACAATCATACTCTAATACCTTAACAAACATGAATCTGTCTTTCCAAGAACAAGCACAGATTTTCATATCAGGTAGCAAATTGATAGTATTGTAATACAGAGCTCCTAGTATGAGTGAAGCTGTAGTAATACAGAATTTGTGCTTTTTCGGGGAGGGATAAATTAGGCTAAAACCTGTCTTTATTTTAAATGGTGCATATTGACAATATAAGTTAAATGTATGAATAAGATTGGGTCCCTATGTAAAGTATCTAAGGTGAAAGTCTATCAAACACTTTTAATTCCTTAGAAGTACTCTCAAATATAATAGCTATTGAAATATTAAATACAAAGTATCTCTCTGTTTATCAAAGCAGATCCCCAGATTAAGCCTACAAGAAAATATTTTCTAAGCTATTATATGGTCTATAAATAAAACGTCCTTTTAATTTTTTTCTATAATCCAAAATTGTTCATTAATTCACACTAACATACCTCCTTTCAGGCTTTCTTGGGTTTCTCCATGAAAACTGTTAGATGTGTCTGTAAAGCATGGAAATTTTTAGAAAGAAAAGGAAATAGGTGCAACCTTGGATATACGATCCTAAATATTACTTTATATGCCCGATAATCATATTACCTTACATGCATACTCCCCAGAGGTCTGGAGTAAACAGAAGTCATAGATGCCCCCCATTTCTTTTCACAAATAAAGAATACACCAATGTTCAGTGGAGATTTGCTCTTCCCAGTGACAATTTGATGAAGCCCAAATCTTGGCAATGACAATGCACCTGTTATAAACATAAGACCAGGCTTGTGATTTGGGCCCAAGTTCCTGTACCTGAAGCCGAAACTGTGCTAAAGGACCACTTTCAGCCTCTGGAAACATCAGGAACCCTGAAAAGCTCCCAAAGCTCTGCTTGGTTGAATCAGTTTACTTCATTTAAAGCAAACCCCAGCATCCATAGGCCAAGTGCCAGGTACATTACTGGGATTCAAAGATGGTCGGTCAGTCTTTAACGTCTAAGAACTGAATTAAGTGGATTGATACGGACATACAAACTATCCATGCAAAAGTACTACAAAAGAGGTATGTATAGCATGTCCAGAAGGAATACTGCATTTTAAAAATATATTTTAAGAGTACTCTGGCAGGGCAGAGACAAAGGATATGCTAGGTGTGTGATACAGCTTTTATAGTAAGGATTTTAGACTTCAAAGGCAATGGTAATCATGAAAAGCATTATTTTTTTTAACTCACTCTTTTTATTATTGCAAAATAGATTATTTCCTATAGAAAACAAAACAGAAGACACAAAATCATACATAATCCCATCACCTGGAGATAATAATAGCCAACATTAAGTATGTATTTACTACTTAAGTACTCTTCAAAATGCTTTTACATGTGTTACTTCCTTTTTTCATTAAAACAACCCTGTGAAGTATGTATAATTCCAATCCCTGTTTTGCAGACAAGGATACTGAAACACAGTGGATGTGAGTAATTGTCCTAAATGTTCATAGCAAGTAAGTAGCTGAGCTACCTCCAAAGATGACCTTCCCTTTTCAAAGTTATTTATTTATTTTTATTTTTCTCACATATGCTTCACACCCAGCATAGAGCCCAACATGGGGCTTGAACTCACAACCCTGAGATCAAGAGTTGCATGCTTTACTGACTGAGCCAGCCAGCCACCCCTTAAAATTGTACGGATTTTTTTTTAATTTTTATTGTTTATTTATTTTTTTTGTTTGTTTTTAAAAATTACATCCAAATTAGTTAGCATCTAGTGCAACAATGATTTCAGGAGTAGATTCCTTAGTGCCTCTTACCCAATTAGCCAATCCCCCCTCCCAGAACCCCTCCTGTAACCCTCAGTTTGTTCTCCATATTTATGAGTCTCTTCTGTTTTGTCCCCCTCCCTGTTTTTATATTATTTTTGTTTCCCTTCCCTTATGTTCATCTGTTTTGTCTCTTAAAGTCTTCATATGAGTTAAGTCATATGAATTTTGTCTTTCTCTGACTAATTTCACTATTTATTTTTTTAATGTTTATTTATTTTTGAGAGAGACAATGCAAGCGGGGGAGAGGCAGAGAGGCAGGGAGACACAGAATCCGAAGCAGTCTCCAAGCTCTGAGCTGTCAGCACAGGGCCCGATGGGGGGCTCGAACTCACGAACTGTGAGCTCATGACCTGAGATGAAGTTGGACACTTAACTGACTGAGCCACCCAGGAACCCCTATAGGAATTCTTTATATATTCTGGATATTAAGCTCTTTTCAGATATATGATTGGCAAATATTTTCTCCCATTCCATAGACTGCCTTTTCATTCTGTAGATTATGTTCTTTGATGAACAAAAGGGTTTTTTCCTTTTTTAATTATAGTTGACACACAATGTTACATTAGTTTCAGGTTTACAACATAGTGATTCGACAACTGTATACATTGTGCTATGCTCACAAGCACAGCCACCATCTGTCACCATGCAACGTTATTATAGTACCATTCACTGTATTCCCTGTGCTATAACTCTCAGATGAACACAAGTTTTTAAGTTTGATATAGTCCCATTTGTCTATTTTTGCTTTTGCAGCCTGTGCTTTTGGCAGTATATCCAAGAATTCATGCCACATCCAATATCATGAAGATTGTCTCCTTTCTTTTAGGAGTTTTATAGTTTAGGGTCTTATATTTAGGCTTTGAATACATTGGATTAATTTTTGCGTAAGAGTCTACTTTCATTTTTTTGCATGTGGATATTCAATTTTCCCAGCACTATTTGATGAAGACGCTGCCCTTTCCCCGTTGAGCAAAGCTTGCTCTTATAATATACATTTAAAGAGAGGCATTGTAAGGAATTGGCTGACTTGCTTATAGAGATTAGCAAGTCCCAAGATCAGCAGTGTGACCCAGCAAGCTGGAGAGCCAGGGGAGCCAATGGTTTAGGCCTCTGAGTACCTATCATACTTTATTCCATTATGTATACATATCAATTAGTATACAGGCCAGTCTGCTGTTCCAGAGACTCAAAATTACAATGACTTCAATAAGACAGAAGTTTATTTCTCTCACATAACAATCCAGAGGTGAGTGGTGTAGGCTGATGAGGCAGTTCTGCCTCATCAGCTCATCCAGGATCCCAGGCTGGTAGTTGGTCTCTGTGACCTTCAACACTGATTTCCAATCTCTGTTATTTCCCAGCCCACAGGAGGAAAAAGAAAAAAAAAAGGTCTGGAGTAGGAGCTTCCTCTCTAAGAAACAATCAAGCTATTTCTTATAACACTTCTTACATGTAATTGACCCAAACCTACTCACATGCCCAATACTTAATTTCAAGGGAAACATAGTCTCTAGGCAAGTGGCCATATGCCCCACTAAAAGTGAAATAATCCGGGGCGCCTGGGTGGCTCAGTCGGTTAAGCGTCCGACTTCAGCCCAGGTCACCATCTCACGATCCATGAATTCGAGCCCCATGTCGGGCTCTGGGCTGATGGCTCAGAGCCTGGAGCCTGCTTCCGATTCTGTCTCCCTCTCTCTCTGACCCTCCCCCATTCATGCTCTGTCTCTGTCTCAAAAGTAAAATAAACGTTCAAAAAAAAAATAAAATAAATAAAAGTGAAATAATCCTATTCCTAAAAGAAGGGGACAGTAGACACTGGCAGTCAGTTAGTGGCACCTGCCACTATATTTAGCCCACTTTCTTGAAGCCTATGGACTTCCCCTTCTACATAACAGAATGGAAGTAGTTATGTAAATGAGTCCGAAAATGCCACTTTTCCACTACACATCTGTAGATCCCACTTCCAATCAGAATGATAAATATCATCTTTAAATTATCATCTCCGGGCGCCTGGGTGGTTCAGGCGATTGAGCGCCCAACTTTGGCTCAGGTCATGATCTCATAGTTCATGAGATCGAGCCCTGCATCGGGCTCTGTGCTGACAGCTTAGAGCCTGGAGCCTGCTTTGGATTCTGTGCCTCCCACTCTCTCTGCTCCTCTTCCACTCATGCTCTCTCTCTCTCTCTCCTTCAAAAATAAATAAAAACATTTAAAAATTTTTTAAATGATCATCTCCTGTCTCCTTACAAAGTTTGAGACAATGCTAAATAAGTAGGCAAGTAAGTAAATAAAGTTTGAGACAATGTACAACTCCTGGTTTAAAATACAACTTGAAAGTGTTCATTTTTTAGTGTCCAGATTCATTAGTAATCAAAGAAATGTAAGCTCCTTGAGGGCAAGGACAGTGTCTTACCATTGTTATCAGAAGAACATCTGCATACTATAGGTGTTTGGATAATAAATGTTGCATGAATGAATAAGATACAAGCTTTTAATATGAAATACTATTATTGCCTATTAAATTACTAAAGATTTAAAGTAATGGTAATGTCGGGGCACGTGGCTGGCTCAGTTGGTGGAGTGTGCCACTCTTGATCTTGGGGTGAGTTTGAGCCCCACATTAGGTGTAGAGATTTAAGAGTAAAATCTTAAAGTAAATAAATAAACAAATAAAATAATATAAAGATGATGCTTAATGCTGATAAAGATGCAATAAGGCCAATAGTTTCACATATGACAGATGGAGGTATAAATTCCAGATGGAAGGGCAATTTGTCAAATTACAACTACAAAAAGAAACTAATATTTGTTGATCACAGGGGCAAGACAAAAAACAAAAACTATTTTGTTTATTTAACAAAAATTTGTTAATGCATTATCTTGATGAGGGTATGCTCTTTCATATATTACTGGTGGGAGTTCATTTGGAATGGCAATTGTGAAGACATTTTGGCAAGGCCTAGCACAATACTACTGACTTAGTACTTTCTCCCCCAGAGATTTGTTGTACAGATATATTTGCACATTTTGATACTCCTACATATAGGGGTATTTGATGCAGGCTTGTTTGTAGTGTCAAAAGACTAGAAAAAGCCTAGATGTCCATCATTGGAAGGAGGCAATTTTTTTGCAATTTTTAAAAATTTTTATTTATTTTTGAGAGAGAGAGAGAGAGCATGCACACAAGTGGGGGAGGGGCAGAGAGAGAGGGAGACAGGATCTGAAGCAGGCTCTGCAGTGACAGCAGAGAGCCTGAAGCGGGGCTCGAACCCACGAACCGTGAGATCACGACCTGAGCCGAAGTTGGACATTTAACCAACTGAGCCACCCAGGTGCCCTACCATGCAGTTTTTAAAAAAATATATTGTTGGGACTCCTGGCTGGCTTATCCAGTAGAGCATGCGACTCAATCTCAGGGTGGTGAGCTCAAGGCTCAAGCCCCATGTTGCCTGTACAGTTTACTTTTTTTAAAAAAAGGTGTCCTCTGACTTCAGAAGTAGTTTAGTAGACAGTTAAATAGACCAAATATTAATTAAAAAATAAGTAAATAAATAATGAAAATCAAAGTACACAAGAGTATTTTCATCATAATTTGGTAGGTTCTTTAAAAGTGGCAGAGAGGGGCGCCTGGGTGGCGCAGTCGGTTAAGCGTCTGACTTCAGCCAGGTCACGATCTCGCGGTCCATGAGTTCGAGCCCCGCGTCAGGCTCTGGGCTGATGGCTCAGAGCCTGGAGCCTGTTTCCGATTCTGTGTCTCCCTCTCTCTCTGCCCCTCCCCCGTTCATGCTCTGTCTCTCTCTGTCCCAAAAATAAATAAACGTTGAAAAAAAAAATAAAATAAAAAAGTAAAAAAAAAAAATAAAAGTGGCAGAGGAAGATATGTACATGTATATAAAGAAAGGGAGAGAAGGTCTGGAAAAGAAGAAACATGCTTGAAGGTAACTTGTGCATTTTCATATCCTTTTAAATTGTTTAATTCTTGTTATCATGTATCACTTTTACCAAAAAATAAAAAAAAACTTTACATTAAAAAAATTTACAAAAAAAGGGGGGGGTCACCCTGGTGGCTCAGTCTGAAGCATCCAAGTTCGGTTCAGGTCATGATCTCGCAGTTCCTGGGTTCCAGCCTCCCATCGGGCTCTGTGCTGACAGCTCAGAGCCTGGAGCCTGCTTCAGATTCTGTGTCTCCTTCTCTCTCTGCCCCTCCCCTGCTTGCGCTCGGTCTCTCTCTCAAAAATAAATAAATATTAAAGAAAAAAAATTTTAAAGTAAAAACAAAACCTTAAAAGTCACTATTCATACCCTTTGACTCTGTAATTCTCTTTGTAGCAACATATCCCAAAAAATAATGTGAGATACAAACAAAAATGTATGCCCACAATGCATCAAAAACTTGGAAATAACCTATATGTCTAATATTATGGGACCAGTTGTGAAAAGTATAATTACTAAAATTTTCGATGATACTAGAAATGATCTAATGAAAAACCAAAAAGAAAAAAAAAGACAACAAGTACATATCACACAGTATTATCAGTTGTTGGCACTGAGAAGTAGCACTATGGATGTGTTCTTTTCTGCTTCTTTATACTTTTTTTTTTAAATATATCAGTCAGGGCTCTTTTGATTGCAAGTGACAGAAACCCCAGTCAAACTAGTTTAATTTAAAGAATATTTATTGGCTCACTGAACCAGTTATAAGAACTGAGTGGAACCAGGGACTCCTTTCCATCTCTGCTCTCTGTTCCTCTCTGTACATTGGGGTCACAGATCTGCCTTCTCCACAAGCCTTATGACTCTATTGCCAGCAGCTCCTGGATTCACATTTTCTAGTTTTGCCACTAGAGAAATAAAGAATGTTCCCCCAATTCTTTTTATGTGTGTGTGTGCAGTGGTGGGAGGGTGCATTGGGAGAAAACAGATGCAGCAAAAATAATCCCAATGAAATATTCTCATTGGCCATTTTAGATCACATGTCCAACAATTTCACAATCACAGTGGCCAGGGCAGTGGTAACCAGAGAATGGAATTGGCTAACTTGGGTCAGTTATCTACTCTTAAGCCAATCACCGTGGACAGAAAAGCAGGCTAATGAAAGAAGACAGATCCATGGGGAGGTGACAGGGTCTGTTCTGCTTGAGTTGGGCAAGTCAGCACAGCCTACATTCCTCATGCTGTAGCAGAAATTTTTTAAAAATTTTTTGATGTTTATTTATTTTTGAGAGAAAGAGAGAGACAGAGTGCAAGCAGGGGAGAGGCAGAGAGAGGGAGACAGAATCTGAAGCAGGCTTTAGGCTGTCAGCACAGAGCCTGACATGAACCACCATGAACCACAAGATCATGACCTGAGTGGAAGTCAGACACTTAACTGACTGAGCACCGAGGCGCCCCTGTAGCAGAATTAAAAAAAAAAATAAACACAGCAGTACAGGGGTGCCTGGGTGGCTCAGTTGGTTGGGCCTCTGACTCTTGATTTTGGCTTGGGTCATGGTCCCAGGGTCTGGGATTGAGCCCTGCGTTGGGTTCCATGCTAAGTGTGGGGCCTACTTGGGGTCCTCTTTCTCTCTCTCTCTCTTTCTCTTTGCCCCTCTCCCCAACTTGTGCTCTCTCTCTCTCAAAAAATAAAAATAGGGGCATCTGGATGTCTCAGTTGGTTAAGCATCTGACTCTTGATCTTGGCTTAGGTCATGATCTCACAGTTTGTAGGATCGAGCACCATCAGTGCTGCACTATCAGTGCAGAGCCTGCTTGGGATTCTCTCTCTCTCTCTCTCTCTCTCTCTCTCTCCCTCCCTCTCTCTCTGCCCCTCCCCTGCTCAAGTACGCATGTGGGCGTACTCTCTCTCTCAAAATAAATAAACTTAAAAAAATAAAAATAATAAATAAATAAAAACAGCAGTGCCCACTAGGGCCAGATGGTTGGTGTGACATACCCAGAAAATAAAAGAGCTGCTGGGCCATCAAAATCACAACTGTCCATTGTGCTGTATTTTCTTTTCTTTCAAAACAATTTTTTTGAAGTTTACTTATCCACCTTGAGAGGTGGGGAGGGGAAAAGGAGAGAGAGAGAGGGCAAGGCTCCATCCCACAAACTTTGAGATCATGACTTCAACAAAATCAAGAGTCTGACAATGAACCGAGCCACCCAGATGCCCCTGTGAACATGTTTTACTTGGATAATCAGGAAAAAAAAAAATTTTATATTTATTTATTTTTGAGAGCAAGAGAGACAGAGCATGAGTAGGGGAGGGACAGAAAGAGAGGGAGACAGAATTCGAAATAGGTTCCAGGCTCTGAGCTGTCAGCAAAGAGCCCAATGCAGGGCTCGAATTCACAGACCATGAGATCATGGCCTGAGGTGAAGTCGGACACTTAACCGACTGAGCCACCCAGGTGACCCAGGAAAAAAATTTTTTTAATTGAAAGAAAAAAAAAAAAACCCAGCATTTCCTTTTCTTTTTCCTTCTTGCCCTGAGGTTTACTAGTGCCTCTGGAATACTTCCTTATAGGCTTTCTGGTCATTTGAAGAAACAATTATATTCATCCTCTGATTATAACTTGAAATCAAACTTGCTCTCCTTTAAATGGCCTGGTAAAATAATTTTCTGAAACCCAGCACCTGGTTTGTTGGTTTTTTCCCCAAGACACCCTCCAGGCAATAGAAACACAGCTTACATCTGAGTCCTATTCCATGGTTTGATTATTGGGGTGAGGCTCAGTTCTAAAGGCCCTGGTTTCCACATCTCTCCGCCTCTCCCGAATTGGTCAAGTCTGAATTTATTGACCTTTACAGCACAATACAATATACCCTTGTTTGCTTTGGCCTGTCCTGATGAGTAAGGAGTCCAAAATCCTGTTTGCTTTGCTAATTCTGTTGTATATTTTAGTCACTTTCTATACACATCACTAGACACCTTTCTTAATGACTCATTATTTCAATGTTTAGAAAAAAAGAGATTATATAATATATTCTACTTTTTTATGATTTAAATGACTTCTTTCTGTAAAATTATGAGAGTATGGGTGCCAACCCATAATTGGAATACTTGTTACAAATTTATTTCTAAGTCTAGTAGAAGAAGCTACTATTCTATTAGATATAAGATATATATTAGATATATTAGGATATATATTAGATATAGTTATCGATAAAATTATACAAAATTATAAAAGTTGAAGATGAAATTTTTACTTTTAACTGTGGTAAAATACACATAATATGAAGTCTGTTGTTGTAACCATTTAGAAAATTTTTTTTCTGAAGGATAAAGAGGTGGGGGTGCCTTGGTGGCTCAGTTGGTTGATCCCAGGGTTGTAGGATTGAGCCCTGTGTCAGGCTCCTCAGTGACAGGGCAGAGCCTGCTTGGGATTCTCTCTCTCCCTCTCTTTCTGTCTCTCCCCTGCTTTCACTTTCTCTTTCTTTAAGTTTTATTTATTTATTTGGGGTCAGGAGGGGCAAAGGAAGAGGGAGAGAGAGAGAATCTTAAGCAGCTACACAACCAGCACAGAGTCTGACTCGGGGCTGGATCTGACTACTGTGAGATCATGACCCGAGCTGAAATCAAGAGTCAGATGCTTACCCAACTGAGCCACCAAGGTGCCCCACTGTAACCATTTTAAGTGTACCATTCAATAGTGTTAAGTACATTCACGTTGTTGAGCAACCGTTTCCAGTATTGTTTTCATCTTGCAAAACTGAAACTCTATACCCATTAAACAACGACTTGCCATTCCTCCCTTCCCTGAGCTCCTGGAAACCACCCTTTTATTTTCTGACTCCATGAATTTGACTCCTCTGGGTATTTCATATTAGTAGAATCATACACTATTGGCCCTTTTGTGTCTGACTTACTTCACTTACCACAATGTCCTCAAGTTTCATCCAAGTTGTAGCATGTGTCAGAATTTCATTCCTTTTTAAGGCTGAGTAATATTCTACTGTATGTATATACCACATTTTCCTCATCCATTCAAAAATGAACACTTGGGTTACTTCTATCTTTTGGCTATCGTAAACAATGCTGCTAGGAGAATGGGTATACAGATTATCTCTTCAAGACTCTGCTTTTAATTCTTTGGAATGTATACCCAGAAGTGGAATGCTGTTTATATGGTAATTCTTTTTTTAACCTTTTGAGGAACTGTTATACTATTTTATATAAAGGCTGCACTGTTTTATATTCCTACCAACAGTACACAAGTGTTCCAATTTCCCCACATCATCACCAATACTTGATTTTTTGTTTTTTGGTAGTGGCCATTCTAATGCATATGGGATGGAAAATAACTCTGTCCTTAGCCTTTCATATTGTGCATGAGGAACTGAGACCCAGCCACTTAAAAAACAATTGTTCAAGGTAATGCGAATCATTTGAGGGAGTAAAATGTAATGTTTAAAACATTGAACTCTGGAGCTAAATTACCACTTTTTTTTAATCTTTTTTGTTTATTTATTTATTTTTGAGAGAGAGAGACAGAGACAGAGACAGAGACAGAGAGAGAGTGTGTGTGAGCAGGGGAGGGGCTAGGAAAGAGGGAGAGCAAGAATCCAAGAAGGCTCTGCTCTGTCAGCATAGAACCTGACACGGGGCTCGAACTCACAAACCATGAGATCATCATGATCTGAACTGAAACAAAGAGTTGGACACATAACCAATTGAGCCAGCCAGTCACCCCTACATTACCACTTTTTAATCCTGGCTCTGCCACTAACTGGCTATGCAACCTTGGGCAAGTTACTTAACTTCTCCGTGTCAGTTTCCTTATCTCTAAAGCAAGTATAATTTAAGAGAACTTACCTTATAGAGTTATTGTGGTAAGGACTAAATGAGATACAGTTAAAATGCATCTTAAAGATGGCCACAGATTGTTTGACATTCCTGCCATGGAAAGGTGGGATCTAATTCCCTTCCCCTTAAACCCACACTGACCAAAGGCACTCACCTGTCACTAATGAAACACAGTTGAAGTGATGCTTCTTGCCTTCCAACTCTGGGTCAGAAGAAGCCTTTCAACTTCTGCCTTGGTCTGTCTCCAGGACCACTTTCTCCAAGAAAAGCCACTTGCCATGTAAGAAGTATGACTACCCTGTGGAGAGACCCAGAAGCTACATAGAGAGGAAGAGGGGTTGTATTGAGTTCAGCTTTTCTGCCATCCTGACAAGGTGTCAGGCATCTGAGTGAGCCTGTTTGGACCCTCCAGACTAAACCAGCTATCAGGTGAATAGGACCGAGTGACCCCAGTCAATACCACATGGAGCAAAATAATTGATAGCCAACTTTTCCCCAAGTATTATTTTTACATAATTTTGATATTGAATTACACAGCATTGATCACTGGAACAAATGTCTGGTGTATAATAAGTGGCACTAGAATGTAAGCTCTGTAAGGACAGAGATTTTTGCCTTTTTTCTTTATTGCTGTTTCCCTGGGGCTTAGAGCAATACCTGCCATATAATCGATGTTCAATAAATTTGTTCAGTGAATGAATGAAAGTTAAACCCTTGTTTTTATTAGGGGTAGAGGGTACTTAGAACTAGTCTACTGATTGGAGTTCTTTGTATCACTCCATGCTAACCTAAAAAGTGCTGCAGTCCTTTGTGTACTCATAAAAAGCTAGTGGTAAATATATCCAAATTTGCAAGGGTTAGAGACCATCAAGAGAGACTGCATGGTGTTTCTTACACTAACGCTACAGTACCAGCTGTACAACTTACAGCTCCGTAATCCTAACAGCCATGCAAAATTTATAGTATTGTTTTTTCCCATTCAACACGAGGATACCAAGGATTACAGATGTTAGGTACTTTGCCCAACCAAAGATGAGAAGTGGAAGCTTCAAGATTTGAACCCAGATCTGCCTCCTCCTTGAAGAGCACACTTCAGTCTAGAAAACTATTCATAAGGATCAACGGCACATAACAGTGGGTAGGAAGGGTCTGTTGCTTAAAAGTCAGAAAGAGCCATTCAAGTTCCAGCACTACTTCTGCCCAGCTGGGAGACCTTCTTCAAGTCACATAACCCACCTCACTTTTCAGCCAGAAAACGGGAAGACTGATCCCTCTCCTGCCTACTTCACAGTGTGATTTGGGTGATTCTCACAACCCAAACACATCTGCAAACATGCTTCTGCAGAAAGACCTTCCCATGGCAGCAGAGATAGAAAAACACGGGCAGAGGTTTTTGAGGTTCTGAATAGATCCAACACAAATATTTTTGACAAAATAGTGGGAATTCATGATTCCAAATTTGAAATAATCTTTGGCAAAGCAAATCGAGTTCAAAAGAAATAAATGTTAAGACTTGTAAGATATTTCCAAATAAAGCATATATTCATCTAAAGTGAACATTTTACTCAAAACATAATCATCAATGTAGTCAAAACCTGAATATCTGAAGTGGAACATCAGATTTGGGAAAGTTGGAGTCTGTGTTAAAATATTTCTGCAATTTACACTACAATAGCTTGGGTTACAAAACTAGTTTTAAAATCACTGGAAGAAGAAAGGATGAACCACTCCATCCAATGTTGTATTCAGCCCAGAACACTACAGGGTTAGGGTACCGACTGTGTTGTTTTACCCTCACACAAGCTCAGTCATTTGCTATTAAAGCACACCCTCTATGTCAAGGTGTCAATGTCGAGAGGGCCATCCAACCTCACCAACCTGCTGTACCAAGACCACCCACACCCTCTGAGTGTGGTTGCTGAATGAGGCCACCACATCAGACTTTCTTACCTGGGATAATTTACAGCTGGGGGCTCTTGGTGTCCTCTCCTATGGATTTGTCTTGGTCAAGCTTATCTCAGTCCTGGGGTGCCTGGGTGGCTCAGTCGGTTAACTGTCTGACTCTTGATTTCAGCTTAGGTCATGATCCCAGGGTTGTGGGGTCAAGCCCTATGTTGGACTCTGTGCTGAGCGTGGGGCCTGCTTGAGATTCTCTCTCTCTATCTCTCTCTCTCTGCCCCCTCCCCTGCTTGTTCTCTCTAAAATAAAATATAACAAAGGATTATCTCAGTCCTACAGAGATGTTCTAATAATGTTGATCCACAGAAGAGAAAATGTTAGATCTTGGGAATTTCTGAAAATATAGTCACTTCAACTCCACCTTCACCCTTCAGGGTCCAACTCTGCAAACCTCGGGTTTCTTGGTAGGAGTAGCCTTTGTCAAGTAACAAAAGATCTTGTTTTACACTTTCCCCAGGGGCTCAGGGGTCCTACTTGACATACATTTGCATAACTGTGTTTGGCTTTACAAGTGTTACTTGAAAATAAAAAAAGAACAAGGAGAATCTGCACCAAAGGGTCTTAATGTTTTTAAACAGGGACACAGTGGGGTGCCTGGGTGGCTCAGTTCATTAAACATCCCACTTCGACTTCAGCACAGGTCATGATCTCACGACTCATGGATTTGAGCCCTGCATCCGGCTCTATGATAATAGCTCAGACGCTTGAGCCTGCTTCAGATTCTGTGTCTCCTCTTTCTGCCCCTTCCCTGTTCATGTTCTGTCTCTGTCTCTCTCTTAAAAATAAACAACAAGAAAGAAAGAAAGAAACAAACAAACAAACAAACAGGTACTGTTTAAATACAGTTTATTTGGTCCCAGTTCCATCTAACTAGGCAACCTCACACAGGCTCACATGTGGGTGTTTACACACACACACACACACACACACACACACACACAAACACACACACTCTCCCATGGACACACGTGTGCTTGCCATACATGCACACACACTGAACTAGGTTTAGCGCCCCAACTCAGATCCATAAATGTTTCTATGGCCTCTGACTTTATATACATTCTAATAGTTCTCTAAGAACTTTCAAGATACTAAAGAAGAGTTCAAGAATCCAATTCAACAAACAAAATTTAGGATTATGAGGGTATCAAATTTAACAAGAGAGTTTCTGAGACTTAAGTTAGTGAAATAAAAGAGCAAGTAATGGGAATGCAAGATGGAGCAGCCACTCTGGAAAACAGTATAGAGGTTCCTCAAAAAACTAAAAATAGAACTACCCTACGGCCCAGCAATTGCACTACTAGGTATTTATCCAAGGGATACAGGTATGCTGTTTCGAAGGGACACATGCACCCCCATGTTTATAGCAGCACTATCAACAATAGCCAAAGTATGGCAAGAGCCCAAATGTCCATCAATTGATGAATGGATAAAGAAGATGTGGTATATATACAATGGAATATTACTCGGCAATCAAAAAGAATGAAATCTTGCCATTTGCAACTATGTGGATGGAACTGGAGGGTATTATGCTAAGTTAAATTAGTCAGAGAAAGACAAAAATCATATGATTTCACTCATATGAGGACTTTAAGAGACAAAACAGATGAACATAAGGGAAGGGAAACAAAAATAATATAAAAACAGGGAGGGAGAAAAAACAGAAGAGACTCACAAATATGGAGAACAAACTGAGAGTTATGGGAGGGGTTGTGGGAGGTGGGATGGGCTAAATGGGTAAGGGGCATTAAGGAATCTACTCCTGAAATCATTGTCGCACTATATGCTAACTAATTTGGATGTAAATTTTAAAAAATAAAAAATAAAACAAAACAAAACAAAAACAAACAAAAAGAGCAAGTAATTGGCCAACTCCAATATCTTTCTGAATATACCAGTCTTTGGACTATCTGTCAAGATAATCCATCAAGACTCCATTTGTTTAGAATATCTAGAATCACAATTGTTGAAACATAGCACACAGGTTAAGGGATCTGGATCTGCAGTCAGCAGACCTGGGCTTCAACCCTATTGCAATACATTTCCAGACCCACGATGGAGTCACTCCTTCCCAGGATGCCACATCAGGAAACAAACTTAGATAACTTTCGCATCCTTATAAAGGTTTCACTTGATTCAAATACAGCACATCCAATCAGTCAATCCCCAACACCATGCCAACTCTGGGCTGCATACTTAACACCCCTGTTCTTTGTTTATTTTTCATTTTCCCCTTTCTTGTGCTTTATACTTTTTCCTAATAAAAGCCCCTCACCTTCACTCCACTTTGCAATTCTCTGGACCCTTGGGAATGGAGACTGCCACTTCATGAAGTGTTAAATAAAGTTCATTTGTGCCATCTAAGTTGTCTTCTTTAATCATTTTTCACAAACCCAGCCTGTGACTTGGTGGAGGCAGATCCTTCCAGACCTTCTTGGTACATGTTCCATAAGGTTGTTGTGAAGACTGAATGAGAACAAAAACTGTCAAGCATCCAGTAAGTGCTCAAAAACATTAGCAATTATAATTACTATAATCTTTTGCCAAATTTAATGCTAAGATTTTTAGTTTTGCTACACTTACTCCTTATTCTTCCCACTGAAAGAGGACTTTAGCTGCCTCCGTTTTGACCTCAAACTTTTTTTTTTCATTTATTTATTTTTGAGAGACAGAGCAGGAGCAGGGGAGGGGCAAAGAGAGAGGGAGATACAGAATCCGAAACGGGCTCTAGGCTCTGGGCCATCAGCAGCCCCATGTGGGGCTTGAACTTAAGAACCATAAGATCATGACCTGAGCTGAAGTCCGAGGCTTAACTGACTGAGCCACCCAGCCGCCCCTTGACCTCAAACTTTCTATTTGCATTCTTCTTTCTGGAAGAAAGACCTTGAGGGCAAAGAATCCCCTACCTGGGAAGAAACGACTTGCTCAAGCAGTAAGGACTGCCCTGAGCCAGCAAGACCCCATCTATGATTGGCTCCCAAGACAAAGATCAATTTGACCTTCACTGCCCACCTTTACATACCCACCCACCCACCTTCCCCTATATTTTCCTTATACAAACCTGAAAGGAAGTATTTTTGGCACTTTGGAGACAGTTTCTGAGATGCTCGTCTGCGGTCTTCCCAGTGTTGGCCTCATTGAAATAAATTCCTTTCTTGTTTCATTGCCACTGGTCTTTCTGACTTTGGATTTTGTCAGCAGAAAATGGTTGAACCTGGTCTGTTTGGGACCCCTGAAGTCAGGTGCTCTTGCACCCCTGTCCCCTGGCTATACCACCTGTGGCACTACCTTCCTTTTTATGATGGAGGGTTATTTACATTGTCCTTTACAACAGTCAGTATTTTTTCATCTCCCCTAGATAGGTGCATTGTTTTCAAATGCAGAAAGAAAAGAATAATTCAGTGGAAGACTCAGTCTCTTGTTAGTGTCGTGATATTTAAACATTTAGCTCATGTATTGATTCTTTTTGCATTTAAATCAATTTTATTTTTTTTTTTCAACGTTTATTTATTTTTGGGACAGAGAGAGACAGAGCATGAACGGGGGAGGGGCAGAGAGAGAGGGAGACACAGAATCGGAAACAGGCTCCAGGCTCTGAGCCATCAGCCCAGAGCCTGACGCGGGGCTCGAACTCACGGACCGCGAGATCGTGACCTGGCTGAAGTCGGACACTTAACCGACTGCGTCACCCAGGCGCCCCTAAATCAATTTTAGATGTTAACAATAGTTAATCTAATTCTAGGATCCTACAATTAACACAAGAACACAAATCATAGCCATCAAATACATATTACAGTCAAATAACAGGTAATTTTTTTTTCTCTTAATTCTTTGAGGTTATTGATTAAGCCCAGTGTAATTTCTCTTTCCAAATGGAATTCCGGCTCTTATGTAAGAATGAGGAAGTAACAACATCCCCTGGAAAGGGCTATCAGACCTCCCTGGCTGGGTTAGGATGTCAATGGAAGGAGGAAATGAAAATTAAACATCACAGCTGAAGCACAGATGGGAAACTGGATAAGCTGATCACTCTCTATTTTGATTACTACATTTGTGAGGGCTAAATGTCTGATCTGTGTTTGGGAATGACAGTTATCTTTGCTAAGAAGAAAAGAAATGAACGATCCCATCAACATTGTGATGTGGTTGAGATTTATATGCATCAAATCTGACCATGTTTGGAATATGCTAAAAATCTTGATCTGTTTAAAAGCTTCCAATTTAGCAGTTCTTCCTTCCCTGTCAGCACTGAGAAAAGTCTTTGAAATGCACAGGAACTGTACAAATGAAGGCGGGAATACAAATGGAGTGAATAAGGCCCCTAACATTTTGTAAGATTCCAAGTATCTCTTCCACAGCCACATTCAGCTCCCAGATGACTCTATGCTCAATTAAAGGGAAAGATATTCATGGGTGGCTCAGTTGGTTTAGCGTCGGACTCTTGGTTTTGGCTCAAGTCATGATTTCACGGTTCATGAGTTTGAGACCACATCAGGCTCTGCGCTGACAGTGCAAAGCCTGCTTGGGATTCTCTCTCTCTCCGTCTCTTTCTGCCTCTCTGCTGTTTGTTTTCTCTCTCTCTCTTTCTCTAAAAATAAATAAATAAACTATATTTTTTTTAAAAAAGGGAAACAGGGGCGCCTGGATGGCGTGGTCGGTTAAGCGTCCGACTTCAGCCAGGTCACGATCTCGCGGTCCGGGAGTTCGAGCCCCGCATCAGGCTCTGGGCTGATGGCTCAGAGCCTGGAGCCTGTTTCCGATTCTGTGTCTCCCTCTCTCTTTGCCCCTCCCCCGTTCATGCTCTGTCTCTCTCTGTCCCAAAAATAAATAAACGTTGAAAAAAAAAATTAAAAAAAAGGGAAACATATTCAGTGAATCAGAAACTGGAAGTTGGTCTCAAATGGAGCCTACAGCATCTTTGCTATGATGTTAATGATTTACAGAGTCTCTTCTTCAGAGTCCCTTCCTCTCCACCTCCAACTGGTGTGGGCCATTAAATGGATGGAAATACTTAACCATTCTCTCTAGCTTTTCCCCCTCAATGATCAACACAGTGATCAGCAATGGTGTTGCTTACATTATGTTGACTTACTATGTTTTCCTCATTCCTAATCTCCACAATTCATTCACAGTATTTCACCAAATGTACTCATAAAATGGGGTTAATCACACTTATCTATTATAGTGGACTGTTACTGTTTTTGTCCTAATCTTCAGATAAAAGCATTTGGATCTCCTCTGAGGAATACAACTTTCCTACTCAGTCTGTGGTGTTATGGAGTGCTGGTACCCTCATTTCCATCTCCAAAGAGGGGTACGTTCATCAGGACTGATGTAGCCAAAGTGCAGAGTCCTGCTGGCCCTGGTCTCTGAACCCCTTCTCCTATCTTTCTATGCAGCAATGTCTTTTGCCCCCAGGCCAAGTTGGAAATTTAGTGTATGTAAGGTATTCATGCAATAGCAACTCAGCATAGGGGTTGCAGCACCAGAAGGACCCACTTTTCTTTGGCATTTGGGGAGACCCCCAACCTGACCACATATCCCCAGCACTCTAAAGTGAATGATTATTCACATTCCTACCTACAAACACAAAACCTGGCTCTAACTCAGAGGCAGGACACAGGAAACCCATCCCAAGCCACCTATGTCAATCAAACTGTCCTTGACTCACAAAAAGCAAAAGATCATGGATGGTTGAAAAATTCTGTAGCTCAAGTGAGAACAACCAAAATAAACATCAAAAGGCCTTCCCCAGCTGGTAGAAATATAGATGATTCATAAAACATAATAAACTACAAGGAATTCTAGTCAGTGTCCCAAAAGGGAAGATATTGGATTCATTCATTCATTCATTCATTTTCACTCAGCTATAATTAATGTATAGTGTTATATTAGTTTCAGGTGTCCAATATAATGATTCAACAATTCTATCTATTTCTCAGTGCTGATCACAATAAGTGTACTCTTGGTCACCCATCACCTATTTCACCCATTCTCCCACCCATCTCCCCTTTGACAACCACGAGTTTGTTCTCTGTTGCATTCAAGAGTCTGGTTTTTTTGTTCGTCTCTTTTGTTTCTCTGTTCATTTGTTTTGTTTCTTATATTACACACATGAGTGAAATCATAGGATATTTGTCTTTCTCTGACTTATTTCACTTAGCATTATACTCTCATGGATACTGTATCCACTTAAACCAGAAGAGACCTCTATAAAAAAGGAGCAGTTGGAAAACAATGAAGAGTTCATGGAGATTAAAAATACAATCACCAGGGGCACCTAGCTGGCTCAGTCAGTGGAGCATGCGACTGTGGATCTTGGTGTTGTGAGTTCAAGTCCCACATGGGGTATAGAGAGTACTTAAAAAAAAAGAAATACAATTAAAAAAAAAAAAACAACCACCAAAGTAAAACATAAATCTAAAGAATGCAAGAAAAAGGCAAGAAACATATAGCAAAAGACCAAACAGAGAAAAGACAAGGGAAAAAATTGTCAAGAGAGATAGAGTATCTAGAAGAAACTGTATCTAATAAGAGTTCCAGAAATAGAGAACAGAGGAAAAAAATCATAAAAGTAATAGAAAAATAATAATCCCCTAGAGTTGGTATAAGATGTAAAACTTCAGACTAAAAGGGCTTATTAAGTACACAATAGGGTGAATTTAAAAAAGAAAAAAAGATTCATACTTGGACACATTCTGGAATTTTACAACACCATGGATAAAGAGAACACGCTAAAAGCTTTTGGGACAGGATTGGGAAAACAGTTTATTACAGAAAAATAAAATACAGGGATCCTACTGTCACATAAGATGCAAGAAAGCAATGGGGTAGAGTGGAGCAGTGATGGGAGATGCCTGATGTTCTGGTTGGAGAAGTGGCTAGTGGTGCGATGGAGCAGGCCAGGGACCACTTTCTCCTGCGATGGACTATAGAACCGCACATGCCAGAGGAGAACAGAAGTAGCATTAAAGACCACCTTTGTTGGGGCACCTGGGTGGCGCAGTCGGTTAAGCGTCCGCCTTCAGCCAGGTCACGATCTCGCGGTCCGTGAGTTCGAGCCCCGCGTCAGGCTCTGGGCTGATGGCTCGGAGCCTGGAGCCTGTTTCCGATTCTGTGTCTCCCTCTCTCTCTGCCCCTCCCCCGTTCATGCTCTGTCTCTCTCTGCCCCAAAAATAAATAAACGTTGAAAAAAAAATTAAAAAAAAAAAAAAGACTGCTTTTGTTTTACCATAGTCTTAACCATGTATGAAGACTCACATATTCAGAAGGTGGGCAAATGTACTTTTCTTCTGCTGTTGAAACTAGGAAACTTGTCTTTGATCAAAGTTACAAATCTCTCTGTCTCTCCCTCCTTTCCTTTTTTTAAAGTAGGTTTCATTCCCAACACAGGGCTTGAAATCACAACCCTGATTGTAAGACTTGAGCTGAGATCAAGAGCCGGATGCTTAACTGAATGAGCTACCCAGGTGCCCCACAAATATCTCTCTTAATGTTTTAAAATGTCTCTGTCTTGAAAAACCAGCTCTTGCTTTACATTTTATTATTTGTTTCTATTCTTCTCTGTTTTTTTTTCTCCCTTATTAGTTTTTACTCTCATCTGTATTAGTTCTGCCCGTTTTGTTGGGACTTATTTTGTTGTTCTTTTTCTGGCTTCTTGAGTTGAAATCTTGGCCACCTGTTATCAGTCTTTCTGGGGTAATAATTATATAATTATTTCCATGGATTTTCCTCTGAAATTTTATCCTATAGGTTTCTTACATGGCATTCTACTTTTTGTTAATATATAAATTAAAAAACATGGCCACGGAAATAAAAATTCAACCTGCAGATTTAGGGAGTGTACAGTTTGACAAGTATAAGTCTCTCTGCTCTCTTTCTTCCAGCCCATAACCAATAGTTCTGGGCCTGGGAGTTAGTCACTTTGGACCACTTCTGGTTTGGGTCCTTCTCATGGAACTATCTAGGACTCTAACTAATATGCTATGTCTCTATTATTTGGTTTATCAACAATCAGGAGTACTCTTGACTGCCCTCAATGAAAGATACGGAGTGTAGACCATTTAACACTCCTCAGCTTCCCCCACCCTTTCATGCAATTTTGATCATTTTGTAAGTTACTAAAGACCTTACGAAAATATACTTAAAACTCTTTTTTCTTCATCCATAAACTATTTAATAAAACTTGATTCTATATGGGTAAGATGAAGAAATTAGTGTCCCTACTTTAGAGGACTTTAGGCACAAATTCTTTCAAATCTGCAAGGAAATGGAAGGAAAGAAAGGCAAAGAAAAAAAGAAAGAAAAAGAAAGAAAGAAAGAAAGAAAGAAAGAAAGAAAGAAAGAAAAAAGAAAGAAAGAAAAAAAGAAAGAAAGAAAGAAAAAAAGAAAGAAAGAAAGAAGAGCTTCCAATTTTAGCTCAATTCTTATACCAGAACCTGGCAAAGAAAAAAGAAAATCAGACCATGGTTCTTAAGCTGGAGTCTCTAGACCCTGGAATATTCCTGATGGATCTTCAAGAAGGTCCATCAGTGTTTGAAACCGAATGGATAATTGTGTGTATATGTCACACAAATGCACACATATATATGGTTCTGAAGAAAGGGTAAAGGTTTTCATCAGATTTTCAAACATGTCCATGACTTACAAAAAGAACCATGAACAATTTCACCAATGAGAATAAGTACATTATAAATAAACTATTAATGAAATGAATCCAGTTATGTATCAAAAACCATTACATCAGGGGAGCCTGGGTGGCTCAGTCGGTTAAGAGTTCAACTTTCTCAAGTCATGATCTCGCTGTCCCCAGGCTCAAGCCCCACATTAGGCTCTGTGCTGACAGCTCAGAGACTGAAGCCTGTTTCAGATTCTGTGTCTCCATCTCTCTCTACCTCTCACCCACTCACACTGTCTCTGTCTCTCTCTCTCCTCTCTCAAAAATAAACATTTTTTTAATTTAAAAAAAAAACCATTACACCATGACCTAAAACATTTCACATGGAATTTGAGATGGTCAGCACAGAGAAATCTACTTATTTTAACATTGCTAATCTCTACATAGTGGGAATAAAATTTTATTTTCCTATACTTGCTTTTCTACATTTTCTAATTTTGCTACATGAATATGCACTGTCTCTATGATAATAAAAGCATATAAAGTAAATCTTGTAGCACATTTTAAAAACTATTATAAAGAAAATTTTTAAAAAGCAATCTACACATATAATTTCTATTAATAAAGGAAAAAATCCATAAGTACATGTTTATGGAGAGCAAAAAGATATTTCATGAATTTTAACAGACATTCCTAAGAGTTATAGAAACCAGAAAAAGAAGAACTCTTGCTTAATGTAATAAAACACAGCCCTAAACATCATATTTTTGTTTAAAAAATTAAATGTTAAAAGACATTGCCATTAATATTAGGAAGAACACAAAGGTCCTCTATTGCTGATTTTATCCAGTGTTATTACAGAGTTTCAAGCTAAGGTAATAAATATAGGGCAGAAAAGATACAGTAAGTTAAACCATATGAAAGTGTCATTTCTATAGGACAAAATGGCAAAATATTGACAATTTCATATGGTTCAACATAAGACATACTTGTCTTTTTTTTTTTAATTTGTTTAATGTTTATTTGTTTTTGAGAGAGAGAGAGAGACACCATGGACAGCATGGACAGGGAGGGGCAGACAGAAGGAGACAGAATCGGAGGCAGGCTCCAGTCTCTGAGGCACAGAGCCTGATGTGGGGCTGGAACCCACAAGTCATGAGATCGTGACCTGAGCTAAAGTTGAATGCTCAACTGACTGAGCCACCCAGGCGCCCCAACTAAGACATATTTGAAAGGAATTTTAACATTTAACATTGTTTGCAGATGATTTAAGGTTAAACTAGAAAATCCATGGGAATAATGAAAATAGTTACAACAAATATGAGAGGTCAATAAAGAAGCCAGCTAAAAGATAATAGCTTTTCTAGATTCCCAGTAGTAATCATATAGAAGATTTTAAAAGTTTTTTTTAACATAGGAGTGCCTGGCTGGCTCAGTCGGTGGAGCATGCAACTCTTCATCTCACAGTTGTCAGTTCAAGCCCCACGTTGGGCATAGAGATTATCTAAATAAAAAACAAATGTTTTTAAATATAAAAAATATAGGGACACCTGGGTGGCTCAGTTGGTTAAGCCTCTGACTCTTTTTTTTTTTATTAATGTTTACTTATTTTTGAGAGAGAGAAAGGGCAAGTGGGGTAGAGGCAGAGAGAGAGAGAGAGAGAGAGAGAGAGAGAGAGAGAGTGGGAGACAGAATCCAAAGCAGACTTCCAAGCTCTGAGCTGTCAGCAAAGAGCCCGATGCGGGGCTCAAACTCATGAACCTTGAGATCATGACCTGAGCCAAAGTCAGGTGCTTAACCGACTGAGCCATCCAGGTGCCCCAAGCCTCTGACTCTTGATTTCAGCTCAGGTCATGATCTCACAGTTCATGGGCTTGAGCCCTGAGTCGGGCTCTGTGCTAACAGCGAGAAGCCTATTGGGATATTTTCTCTCTCTCTCTCTCTCTCTCTCTCTCTCTCTCTCTCTCTCTCCCTCCCCTGTTCACACTCTGTCTCTTTCAAAAATAAACACTAAAAAAAATCTTTAAAACATAAAAGTAAAAGATGTTATAAATAATATATAAAATAAATGTTTAATATAAATATGTATAGAATCTAATAGCCTAGGAATAGATTTAAGAATTTTGCTATATTTATGTTAATTAACTCTAAAACTTCTTTTTAATTTTAAAAAATGTTTATTTATTTTTGAGAGACAAAGCACAATCAGGGGAGGGGCAGAGAGAGAGGGAGACAAAGAATCTAAAGCAGGTTCCAGGCTCTGAACTGTCAGCACAGAGCCTGATGCAGGGCTCACACTTAGGAGCTGTGAGATCATTACTGAGCCGAAGTCAGACACTTAACTGACTGAGCCGCCTAGGTAGTCCCAAGGACTTAATATTTTAAATTTTCCATTTGGTAAAACATTAAGAAAAAAAAATGAAAAAATATATACCATTTGGTAATTTCTTTACAAAGATACTAAATAACAAAAATTAAATGGAGACAAAATAAAAGAGACTTAATTACTATAAAAGAAAACAGGAAGGAAGAGTAAAGATAATGAAATCAATAAAACAAATAGAAGATGGTAGACTTAAACCCATTTATGTCAATAAGCTCATTATAAGTAAGTGGATGTCAGTTTTTCAGAAAAGACTATGTTGTTCATTAGAAATACATTTAAACATAAAGACACAGATAACTTGAAAGTATAAGGGTGAAAAAAAGACATAGCATGAAAACATTAATCAAAAGAAAGCTGGCATGGGGGCACCTGGGTGGCGCAGTCGGTTAAGCGTCCGACTTCGGCTCAGGTCATGATCTCACGGTCCGTGAGTTCGAGCCCCGCGTCAGGCTCTGTGCCGACAGCTCAGAGCCTGGAGCCTGTTTCAGATTCTGTGTCTCCCTCTCTCTCTCCCCCTCCCCTGTTCACGCTCTGTCTCTCTCTGTCTCAAAAATAAATAAACGTTAAAAAAAATTAAAAAAAAAAAAAAAAAAAAAAAGAAAGCTGGCATGACATATTTATAAGACAAAATGTACTTTCAGGCAAGAAGTGTTGCTAGAAATAAGAAAGAACATTTCATAATAATCAAAGCACTGGTTCAATAGGAAAACCTGACAATCTTAAGTCTGTATGGACATAATAACATAGCTTTAGCATATATGAACCAAAAATTAGGGCTCCTGGCTGGCTCAGTCAGTGGAGCATGTGACTCTTGATCTCAGGGTTGTAGGTACGAGCCCCACATTGGTCATAGATATTCCTTACATATAAAATATTTAAAAATATACATGAGGGGCACCTGAGTGGCTCAGTAGGCTGAGCATCTGACTCTTGATTTTAGCTCAGGTTATGATCTCATGGCTTATGAGATGGAGCATCGTGTTTGTGCTGACAGCCTGCTTGGGATTCTCTATCTCCTCTCTCTCTTCCCCAACCCCCCACTCACACCCACCCTCTTTCTCTTTTATTTTTTATTTATTTATTTTTTTTTTTTTTTAATTTTTTTTTTTTCAACGTTTATTTATTTTTGGGATAGAGAGAGACAGAGCATGAACGGGAGAGGGGCAGAGAGAGAGGGAGACACAGAATCGGAAACAGGCTCCAGGCTCTGGGCCATCAGCCCAGAGCCCGACGCGGGGCTCGAACTCACGGACCGCGAGATCGTGACCTGGCTGAAGTCGGACGCTTAACCGACTGCGCCACCCAGGCGCCCCCTCTTTCTCTTTTAAAATAAATATAAGAAAATATGTATATATGAAACAAAAATTAAGTAAACTAAAAAGAGAAATAGATGAAATCACAATCATAATTGGTTTTTTTAATGTTCATTTTTGAGAGTGTGTGTGCACACACACGTGCTAGTGGGGGAGGGGCACAGACAGAGGGAGACAGAGGATCTAAAGCAGGCTCTGTGCTGATAGCAGAGAATCCCATGTTCAAGCCCCAGGGGCTCGAACTCATGAACCATGAGATCTTGACCTGAGATCTTGACCTAAGGTGAACTTGGGACACTCAATCAACTGAGCCACCCAGGTGTCCCCATAATTAGGGATTTTAACACACATTTCCTAGTAACCAAAATCAAAAAGACCAAATCGTCAATGAAAATATATTTAAACAACACTGTTAAGCAACTTGACCTAATTGAAACTCAGAGAACACTGTGCCGGATAATTGCAGAATACACATTCTTTTCAAGAGCACACCAAAATAGACCATATGCTGGGTTATAAAGCAAAACTCAACAAATTTCAAAGGACTGAAATTATACAGAGTATATTTTCCAACTAGTAGAAATCGACACAGAAATATAAGGAGAAAATCCCAAAATGTGTTAAAATTAAGGAACACACTTCTAAATGACCTGTGGCCAAAGAAGAAATCACAAAGGAAATTAGAGAATATTTTGAACTGGGGTGCCTGGGTGGTTCATTCAGTTAAGCATCTCTTTTTTTTTTTTTTAATGCTTATTTTTGAGAAAGACACACACACACACACACACACACACACACACACACACACACACAGAGTGCAAGCAGGGGAGGAGCAGAGAGAGAGACACACACACAGAATCAGAAGCAGGCTGCAGGCTCTGAGCTGTCAGCACAGAGCCTGACATAGGGCTTAAACTCGCAAACCATGAGATCATCGCCTAAGCCAAAGTCAGGACGTTTAACCGACTGAGCCACCCAGGAGCCCCAAGCTTCAGACTCTTGATCTCAGCTCAGGTCTTGATCTCAGGATTGCGAGTTCAAACTTTGCATTGGGCTCGATGCTAGGTGTGGAGCCTACTTAAATAAAAAAAAATTTTTTTTGAACTGAAGAATAATGCAAATAAAACACACCAAAAGCTATGGGATGTAGCTAAAGCAGTGCTTAGAAGGAAATTTATGGCCTCTAATGAATACATTTTAAAAAAAAAGAGGAATGGCTGAAAAGCAGTACTCTAGGGGCACCTGGCTGGCTCAGTCCAAAGAGCATGTGACTCTTGATCTCAGGGTAGTGAGTTCAAGCCCCACATTGGGTGTAGAGCTTACTTGAAGAAAAATAAAAATAAATTAAAATCAATAAGCTTTCATTTTATAAAACTTGAAAAAGCACAAATTAAACTTAAATAAAGTAGAAGGAAAGGAAACAGTAAAGAGAGCACAGTAATCAATGAAATAGAAAGTATACATACTATAGAGAAATTATCATAGCTAAAAATTCATTTTTAATGGAATAATAAGATCTATAATCTCCTAGCAAACATAAGCAATAAAAGAGGGGCGCCTGGCTGGCTCAGTTAGTGGAGTATGCAACCCTTGATCCCACAGTTGTGAGTTTGAACCCCACATTGGGTGTATAAATTATTTTAAAATAAAATCTTTTTAAAAAGTCAATAAAAGAGAGAGAAAACACAAAAAATCAGTATTAGGAGTTTCAAAATGTCATGTTACTACACATTCTACAGATACTAAGAGAACACAGTGAACTTTATGGCAATAAATTTGACAATGTACACAAATTCTTCAAAAAATACAATTTACCAAAACTGATACAAAAAGAAGTAAAATGCTAATACTTTGATATATGCTAAAGAAATGGAATTTATAGTTAAAATTCCATAAAAAATAAACCAGGCCCAGGTGACTTTCAAGATAAATTGTACCACATATTTAAAAAAAAATTTTTTTTAAACGTTTTTTTGTTGGTTTTTTTTTGTTTTTTTATTTTATTTTTGGGACAGAGAGAGACAGAGCATGAACGGGGGAGGGGCAGAGAGAGAGGGAGACACAGAATCGGAAACAGGCTCCAGGCTTCGAGCCATCAGCCCAGAGCCCGACGCGGGGCTCGAACTCACGGACCGCGAGATCGTGACCCGGCTGAAGTCGGACGCTTAACCGACTGCGCCACCCAGGCGCCCCTAAAAAAAAATTTTTTTAACATTGTATTTATTTTTGAGACAGAGAGAGACAGAGCATGAACGGGGGAGGGGCAGAGAGAGATGGAGACACAGAATCGGAAGCAGGCTCCAGGCTCTGAGCCATCAGCCCAGAGCCTGACGCGGGGCTCGAACTCATAGACCGCAAGATCGTGACCTGAGCCGAAGTCGGACGCTCAACCGACTGAGCCACCCAGGCGCCCCTGTACCACATATTTAAGAAGAAATAATGATAATTTCTCTCAAACCCTTTCAGAGATTAGACAAAAGGTAACACCAGCTTACTTATCTTATGACGCTAACATAAATCCGATGCCAAAACCAAAATCTTTCCTGCATATAAATGCAAAAATTCTAAATAAAACACTAGCAAATTGAATACAGAGATTGTTTAAAAATGCAGTAACCAAGTATGTTCATCCCAGGGGAGCAAGGTTGATTTAACATTCTAAAATAATTAATATAATTCACCACATTAACAGAAAAAGAGAAAAACCATATAATTATCTCATTAGATACAGAAAATTCATTGATAAAATAAACATGCACTCAGGAAAAACTTCTCAGCAAATTGAGAATATATGTGAAATTTATTAATCTGACAAAAGCTATCTACAAAAATACCAAAAAACTACATCTAACATATTTATGGTAAAATATTGACTATTTTCTCTCTGAGGTGCCAATGCAATTCTGCACAAGAAAATATGTTTGTTTGGATTTTTTTAACATGTGAGACCAGAACTACGAGGATTAAAAAAAAAAAACTCACAAAGTTAACTCTTTCCTTAGACCATATACAAAAATTAAAAATGGCTCATAAGTATAAATGTGTCAAAATTAAATATACCAGGGGCACCTAGGTGGCTCCCTTGGTTAAGCATCTAACTCTTGATTTCAGCAGGGGTCATGATCTCACAGGTTCATGAGTTAGAGCCCCACATCGGCCCCACGCTGAGAGTGTGAAGCATGCTTGGGGTTCTCTCTCCCTCTCTCTCTGCTCCTCCTCCTCCCCTCTTTCAAAATAAATAAACTTAAAAAATTTTAATTAAAAATGCCAAACTGGGGGCACCTGGGTGGCGCAGTCGGTTAAGCGTCCGACTTCAGCCAGGTCACGATCTCCCGGTCCGGGAGTTCGAGCCCCGCGTCAGGCTCTGGGCTGATGGCTCGGAGCCTGGAGCCTGTTTCCGATTCTGTGTCTCCCTCTCTCTCTGCCCCTCCCCCGTTCATGCTCTGTCTCTCTCTGTCCCAAAAATAAATAAAAAACGTTGAAAAAATAAATAAATAAAAATGCCAAACTGTCAAATTACAATATTCAAACTTTTAGAAGAAAACATAGGAGAGTACACCCGCGGTCCTGCGCATCTGTCTCTTGCTTCAACAGTGTTTGGACGGAACAGACCCAGGGACGCCCCTTCTACCGGCCTCCGACCACCTTCCAACTTTTGTTTCCATTTGCAACCTTCGGGGCCATCTTCTTGCCTACCCTCTGCCTCCCGAGCCAGCCAACGCCTGATTTTGAACTTAGCTCCTCGTTACCGATCAACCTAGTTCCCAGATTCGTCAGAATTACTCCACCGAGGTGGAGGCAGCCGTCAACCTCCGGGTCGACATGTATCTGCAGGCCTCCTACACCTACCTCTCCTTGGCCTTCTAATTCGACAGTGACCACGTGGTCTGGAAGGCCTGGACCACTTCTCCAGCGAGGTGTCTGAGGAGAAGCGGGAGGGCCCTGAGCGTCTCTTGAAGACTCAAAACCAGCTCGGCGGCCGCGCCCTCTTCCGGGAAATGCAGACACTGTCCCAAGATGAGTGGGGTAAAACCCTGGACGCCATGGAAGCCGCCCTGCTTCTGGAGAAGAAGCTGAAGCAGGCCCTTTTGGATCTGCATGCCCTGGGTTCTGCCCGCGCAGACCCCCATCTCTGTGACTTCCTGGAGAATCACTTTCCAGATGAGGAAGCGAAACTCATCAAGAAGATGGGCGACCACCTGACTAATCTCCGCGGGCTGTGCGGCCCCCACGCTGGGCTGGGCGAGTATCTCTTCCAAAGGTTCACCCTCAAGCACGACTAGAAGTCTCTGGAGCCCAGCAGCTTTTGAGAGGGTCCTTCTGGCATCCCCCAGGTGCCAGGGCTTGTGCCTGAGTCTCTCCTTGCAGCCACTAGGCTGCTTTTTAACCACCTGAAGCCCTCGCCCAAGCCGTGGACCAAATGAAAACAATAAAGCTTTTTAGCAGCAAAGAAAAAAAGGGGGGGGGGGGGAGAAAACGTAGAACTTCTGACCTTGGGGTAGACAAAGTTTTTTTTGTTTTTTGTTGTTGTTGTTTTTAAGTGAACTCTACCCTCCATGTGGGGCTCAAACTCATAACCCTGAGATCAAAAATCATAGACTCTACCAAATAAACCAGCCAGGCACCCCAAAGATTTCCTATATAAGATGCAAAAGACAATAACCATAAAAGAAGAATAAAAACATAATTGGACTTAATTGAAATTAAAAACTTTTGTTTATTAGAAATACCAGTGAGTAAAGAGGCAAGTTACAAACTACAATAATTATCTATCCATCCATCTGACAAAGGGGTTATAATCAGAACATAGAAAGAGTTCAAACAAATTTTTAAAAAAGACCAAAAAACCCCACAACAGTTTAAAGAATGGGCAAAGATTTGAACAAGTACCACACAAAAGAGAATATCCAAGTAGCTAATAAGCATATGAAAATATGGTCAGCATCATTATTCATCAGAAGAATGTACATTAGGGGTGCCTGGGTGGCTCAGTTTGTTGAGCTAGTAACTTGGTTTAGGCTCAGGTCATAATCTCAGTGTCATCAGATCAAGCCCCATGGTGGGCTTGGAACTGGGCATGGAACCTGCTTGAGATTCTCTCTCTCCTCTCCCTCTGCCTCTCTCTCCCACTTGCACGCTCGCACTCTCTCTTTCTAAAATATAAATAAATAAATACATAAATAAATAAATAAATAAATAAATGGGAATTAAAAACACAAGATACTATTATATATTCATTGGGAAATCTAAGATGTAAAAGCATAAAAACACTGAATATCGGGAAGGATGGGGAGAAGGTGGAAGTCTCATACAACTGCTGGTGGGAGTGTAACTTTAGAAAACTATTAAGCAGTATCTATTAAAGCTACTCTATGACTCAGCAATTCTTTAGGTTTACGACCAAGAGAACTGAGTATATATACTCAATGAAGGGCATGTTCAAGAAAGTTCATAGCAGCTTTATTTATTACAGTAAAAAACTAGAACAATTCAAATGTCCATCATTAGGAGAATGGATTACTAATGCATAGTGTATTCATATAGTGGAATATAAAACAATAACAAAAAAGAATGAACTACTGATATATACAACAACAAGGATGAATCCCACAGATATGTTGAATGAAGGAAGACATCATAAAACTGATTTCATTTATATTCAATTCAAGAACAGGCAGGGGAAATGAATTCGTGCTGATAGAAGTCAGAAGAAGGATTATTCCTGGGGTGAGTGGGTGAAGTGGCAAGACAGAGTTTTCTGAGGTGATGGAAATGTTTTATTGTATTGTATTGTATTGTATTGTATTGTATTGTATTGTATTGTATTGTATTGTATTTTTGACGGAAATGTTTTATATCTTGATCTGGATGGTGGTTACTCAGCTGTATACCTATGTAAAAAGTTATTGAGCTGTGCACTTCAGATTTTTACGCTATGCTATCTAATTATATATATATATGTATGTATGTATGTATATATATGACATAATTTAAAATATACCAATATACGATACTTTAACAATAGTAAGATGAAAATTTTAAAGTTAGTCACATTTTCCCAATCAGATTTGCAAAGATCAAACAAAACAGATGGACATTTGAGGAAAAATAGTCTATTGTATACGGTCAAGGGGAATGCAAAAAGATACAGATTTTGAAAGACAATTTAGTAATATACATCTAAAAGTTAAAAAAAAAATTTTTTTAATATTTATTTTTAAGAGGGAGAGACAAAGCACAAGCAGGGGAGGAGCAGAGAGAGAAGGAGACAGAGAATCTGAAGCAGGCTCCAGGTTCTACGCTATCAGCACAGAGCGGGACTCTGGCGGGAGGGGCAGCTCGATCTCACAAACAGCGAGATCATGACCTGAGCTGAAGTTGCATGTTCAACTGACTGAGCCACCCAGGCACCCCTAAACATCTAAAATTTAAAATGCATACCCTCTGGAGCACCTGGGTGGCTCAATCCATTAAGCGCCCAACTCGATTTTGGCTCTGGTCATGATCTCAAGGTTCATGTGCTGACAGTGTGGGATTCTCTCTCCTTCTATCTCTGCCCCTCCCCCACTTGCTCTCTGTATCATTCTCAAGATAAATAAAAATAAACTTAAAAAAAAATAAAATACATACCCTTTAACTCAGCAATTTCACTTTTAGCCATTTGCTGTAAAGACATATTCACACAAGTACTCAAAGATAAAGGTGTGAAGATAGTCACAGAGTCATTATTTATAAAAGAAAAAGATTGGAGGGAAACAAAAGACATGTCCATTCGTAAGAGTTAGATAAGTTTTTTAAATTCATGAAATGTCTTATACCCATCAAAAAGTTTGAGGAATATCTACATATCTTGACCTACTAGAAAGGAGACTACCAAGTGGGTAAACAAAACAGGAAAACTCGGGCTTCTAGTCTCCATTCTACCACATATCCTGTCACTACTACACTCATTATCTCAGTTTCTTTATTTGTAGAATGGAGTTAATAATATTGTTCTTCCTTGTCCATCTCACAAGTGAGGATCAGATGTAAGAAGCCCTTTGAAAACAGAAAGCATTATAACTGTTTGAAGTGTTTTTCCTGAAAAACACTCTTTTATTAACCCAAACTTTGTGTTTATCTTAATTCACCACCAGTCTAGATTTCTTTTCCCTATCATGCACCTAAACCAGTGTTTCTCAAAATGTGGGCAGCAGACAAATCTCCATCAAAATGGATGTGGAGAAGTTACCAGGAAAACTGAGCCCCGTCCCAAATCTACCAAAATTTTGGAACTACTGAGTTAGGTAGAAGTAAGCATTAAGTAAACCTTTCCCTGTTCATTGAGAAGAGTCTGGGCTAAATCCCATTAATGGTGGCAGGACATCAGGCTTAGCTTAGATCTGTCTTGGCTTCTGGTTGGCTCTCACTGCAGAAATCAAATGGGCTGCGTGGGAACGTAGTACAAATGGTGCCCCCGTTTACTCAGTCCCAACAGGAGCCAAAGAACATTCAATGACAAGAACAATGTGATTGCCACTTTGTGGACAAACATGAACCCAGTTTAGCTTGAAGGACGGTAGCTGTTGGAAAACACCATCTCCTGGGCAACTGCTTTGGTTACTGTCCCCAATTAACTTAGCAGAGTCTCAAAAATAGAAGGCAGCTTCTGTTCTGTTATATAATAAACAGTTCTTTATTTGAAATGACAATATTTACTTTTCCTATAGTGAACTCCAGCAGCCTACTAGGCAGTGGGCAAACAGCAGAAATGCCTCAAATGGAAACTGGAGAAAGCAGTTTAGCTAGCACAGTTTGCTCTAACTTTCCACTTGGCCAACAAGTAATTAGAAGATCCCCTCCATGTTTCTCTGGCATTTTATCTCCTTTGTACAGAACCATGGATTCCATGTGACTTTGTTAACACCATTCATATCTTTCTTGTTTTGGCAAATAGTGAAACACACAAAACAGATGTTCTCTGACACTCAAGTGTGTAAGCACAGCTGGGGTTGTCCCATCAAAAACATTTTTTTGAGGGATTCTACTTAGAGTGTCAGACCTCTTGGTCTCTTCAATGGCAAAGAGCCTGGAGTCTATGTTTCCATGGTCTCATTTTCAAATGATGTTTAAAGGAGGAAAAATAATTAATTATGATGGTTAACCTTTCCCAATATTTAATCTCCCTCTTGTAAGCAAGACACTGTGATTTATGTGGTTGTGCTACTTACTTATTTAGATTTTTTTTAATGTTTATTTTTTTATTTTTGAGAGAGAGAGGACGAGTGGGGGGTGGGGCAGAGAAAGAGAGGGAGAGAGAGACTCCCAAGCAGACTCTGTGCTGTCAGCACAGAGCCAGACATGGGGCTCCATCTTACAAACTGTGAGATTATGACCTGATCTGAAATCAAGGGTCAGATGCTTGACTGACTGAGCCACACAGGCACCCCAAGATATTTTTTTAAGTAATCTTTACACCCACCGTGGGACTCAAATCTACAACCCCAAGATCAAGAGTCACATGCTCTACCGACTGAGACAGCCAGGAGCCCCTGTGGTTGTGTTATTTACTATAAAAACCCTTCTATACTTTTTAAAATTATTTTAAATGTTTATTTATTTTTGAGAGACACAGAGACACAGCTAGAGCAGGGAAGGGGCCAAGAGAGACAGAGATACAGAATCCAAAGCAGGCTCCAGGCTTTGAGCTCTCAGCATAGAGCCCAATGCGGTGCTCCAACTCCCAAACCATGAGATCATTACTTCATCTGAAGTTGGACGCTTAACCTACTGAGCCACCCAGGTGCTCCAAGAATTCCAAGCAGGCTCCACACTGTCAGCACGGAGCCCAATGCTGGGCTCAAATTCATGGACTCCAAGAGTCTGACGCTTAACCGACTGAGCCACCCAGGCTCCCCCATACCTTTTTTAAAAAATGTTCATTTATTTTTGAGAGAGAGAGACAGAGACAGAGAGGCAGAGACAGTGGGGGGGTGGACAGAGAGAGTCAGGGGGACAGAGGATCTGAAGCCGGCTCTGTGCTGACAGCAACAAGCCTGATGCAGGGCTAAAACTCATGAACCCGGATAACATGACTTAAGCCAGAGGTCATGACTGATCTACCCAGGCACCGCCCCCCTCTATACCTTTCTAACTAACAAATGACCACTATTTGCAGTGTCAACAGCCACTTTTAATTTCCTCCTAAATTTTATTTTCCATTCCTTTCATCATATTGTGGCAACTCTCCAGAGTGTCTTCATTTCTTGAAGATCTTAAGGGATTGGGGCCCAGTTGGGTTACACTATTCTAAAGGGGCCAGGCACACTGAGAAATGTTTTAAAAACCTTTTGGTATTCCAGGTGGCATTCAAGAGGCAATAGTGGCCCCTTGTTTTCTGCCACAGTCCTATTCACTGTTCTTTGGCCAATGAGATTTGCTTTATTTTTATGACTGGTGCTTAGAGTTCCTTCAAAGATTTTTCCCTCCTGTCTCATTCTCCTGGGCTGGGTGTCTTTTGCCTGCTAACACATTCAGCAGAAGCATCTCTTAAAGAGGACAATTTCTATCTAATTACTAGCTGGAAACGTTTTAATTCCTGCAAAATTCTTCAGAAACCCAAAGATCCTCCCCACCAGTAAAACCTCATCTAAGAGTCCTCTTTTGAAATTACACAGAGAAGAGTAAATTCTACTTAGGTCAGAATTTGGAGTTTAAACTTTATTCCTGCTGATAGAACCTTCCTTTTTTACTGATCCTACCTCAGGCATAGACAATGTTTATCCTCAAAGAATAGTCCATTAATCAGTTGCATTAAAATAACCCAAGGTGGTTATTAAAATGTAGATTCCAGGGTCCCGCTTTAAAGCTAAAGAATCAGGGGTACCCAGGTGGCTCAGTTGGTTAAGTGTCAACTCTTGATTTTTAGCTCAGGTTATGATGTCAAGAACAATGGAGCCCCTGCATTGCCCTCCCCCCTCCCCTCTCAAAATAAAGAAATAAACTTAAAAATTAAAAAAAAAAAAAAAACCCTAAAGAATCAGAAACTCTAGGGGTAGGACCTAGTAAGCTGAATGTTTACAAGTGCCTCAGGTCATTTGCTTGCCCATTAAATTTGTGAAGCACTGGCCTTAAAATTAACTAAATCCTTAATTTTCTGGAATTTATAATATTCTCCTAAATAAGTCAAAGAAAGAACTGTAAGCATTGAAAGCACAGGCCAGTCTTGGCATCGAATACATACTCCATTGTAACCCTGTTTATGAACACTTAATAGTTTCTCTGTGGGACAGTTAAGCTGTAGTAATTAGCTCATGGTTCTATAATCTGTATGTCTCCTCCCACATGACATTCGTACCAACTAAAACTATTGCTTACTTCTAGACAGGATGGTAGAACTACCAGACCCACGTGGACTGATGCCACTTCATGTTTCATTGTCTTTTTCATGATAGTTTAAAGATACTTATTAAATTTCTCACAAATCTTGAACCTGAATTTTAGAGTCTAACTTAAGGAGAATAATATTTTACAAGGACTCGCTAAATCCTAATCACTCTAATCATTGATCTCTTTATGGAATATTGCTTTTTAAAACTAAATTGGCAAGGAACTGAGGTTCATCGCTCTTATCTTCACCCTGTCTCTGAATTATAATTCGTGGACAAATTATACAATCTCTCTGTCATATTTTTTTTAGTAGGGATAATTACCCTTTGCAATAAGAATAATATCTCCCAAAGTTCTGTGAACATGAATGAGATCAGGCTTGTAAAATGTTAAAGTTTCTTGAGTGAGGGATCCTATAAAAAGTGGAAATTATTAGTATTCCTTTTATGGGCCTTGAATGAATTATCGACCTGTCAGTGATGAACCTGCCTCTTGAAATATTTCACTTCTTGTTTTTCAAGCTTACTGGGTGACACAGTCAGCTCTTAAATTTTCCTGGAGTATTTTTAGAAGTTTTAAAATTCAGTGGAAAAAAAAAAAAGGAAAGAAAGATCCAAACAAACAGAAAAAACAACATTACCTCCCTCCTAAAGACACACGCATTCCCTAAGACTATAGTGTTTTCATCTTCGTCTTGACTTTTTATTGACTCAATTGATTGAACTTAATAAACCATTTGGGCCATCAAAGCCTCAAGTGCTTTGGGTTAGCTGAAGTATCACAAAGTCCACTAGCTTAGTAGCAGTAAACCCTAATGTATGAAAGTGATCAGAAATAAATTATTTACTTGATGTCATCCTTGGTTGTGAAGTCATTCTATTCATCTATACTTTCAGTTGCTAGTTTGCAGATTGCTCTTTTACATTTTCGCTTCTCCAAAATTAAGGATTTTTGAGAACCTAACTAGAAACAAAACTAAACTAACATCTATCTGCATATCACAATCATTAAATTCTTTATTAATGAGGAAACCTTATTTGGCTCAAGGGGATGTTTGTAGATTGTTCCAATGTTTTTCAATTGCAGAACGGGAGAAGAAATTTCTAAAAATCAAGTCTACTGTTTGAAATGATCATCATACATAGTTGTCTTCCATTTTAAAGTTTATTTTATAAGGATGAGGGGTGCCTGGCTGGCTCATTCGGTTACAGTACATGACCCTTGATCTCAGGGATCCTAAGTTCAAGCCCCACCTTGGGTGTAGAGTTAACTTTAAAAAAAAGTTTAGGGGCACCTGAGTGGCTTAGTCAGTTGAGGGTTTGACTTCAGCTAGGGTCTTGATCTCAAGGTTCCTGAGTCTGAGCCCTGCATCAGGTTCTTTCCAGTCAGGGTGGAGCCCGCTTCAGATCCTCTGTCTCCCTCTTTCTCTTCCACTCCCCACTCACGCTCTGTCTCTCTCAAAAATAAATAAACATATTTTTAAAGTTTATTTTGGGGCGCCTTGGTGGCTCAGTCAGTTAAGCGTGGGACTCTTGATTTCGGCTCAGGTCATGATCTCACGGTTGGTGAGATTGAGCCCTGCAATGGGCTCCTTGCTGATAGCCCGGAGTCTGCACCGGGATTCTCTCTCTTCCTCTTTCTGCCCTTCCCCTGCTCTCTCTCTCTCTCTCTCTCTCTCTCTCGCACGTGCGCGCGCTTTCAAAAATAAATAAACATATTTAAAAAGTTTATTTCATAAGGAGAAAATACATACGTTTTATGTAAAGGAAGAAAAAAAATGGAAAAAACAACCAAAATCTGGAATATGTGATAAACAGATTAAATACATTGACAGATATAAAGACAAGTAAGTGAGGAATGCATTTAATGGTGTGGCAAAGCAGCTCCTCTTGGATAGAAAGTCCATATGGAGAAAAAGTTTCAGGAACCGACTCACTCTTGAGAAGTTCCTTGCAGAGTTACATGAAAGAAAAATATTCGTATCTACCTTGACAGTGGCACAAAGAGATCTGGGTTGAGTTCAGTGGCTTGGGCTTGGTTGACTTCACTTCTTGAACAAATTTGAGGATTAAACATTCACAAATGTTCCTAATATTTTCTGAATGAGGAAGTAAGATATTAGCACTTTTTTCCCCAGTGCTGTATCTACCATTATAGCATCTGTCAGTCAGCCTTCGCTTTAAGCCTTACAGAAGAATCAATACATTCTGATTTGAGAGTTTTCCCCCACATGGTAAAAATAAAATGTGAGATTTCAGTAACTGGCATGAAAAATTTTAGTAGTACCCAGGAAGTTTTCAGAAACCAGAGCTTTTACATAATATGGAAGTTTTAATGTTTTGAAGGTTCAGTAAATTATGTAGTATACAAGAGTGAAGCCTAAATTACCCACTCAGAAGAGTAACCCTATAGCTCACATGTCTGGATCCATGTATGCAGATGGACAGATACACTTCATTTCTCCTGGGAAGTTGAGTTCTAAAAGCTATCACTCAGAACAGACGGCTTTATGATTGCATAAAAAGAACGGGGAAGATGACAGAGTTGCTATAAAAATGAAAGGCCCTTTGGAGTATTAACAGCTGAAAACATTATGACTTAAATGAAGATGTGAAACAAAAATCAGCTCAAAACTACAAATTAAAAAAAACAAAAAAAAAACTTGTGCAGAAGGTTTGAAGCATATGGACACCCACCCAGTTTGTGAGGAGGGCAATGGGGGCCCCAGACTTTAGCTTATTAAAGATGACCTTTCCCCTCTCTAAAATTTCAAAGCTGACGTTTCAAGTGCAGAGCAGACTGTGTGCCATATGTAACATGACCTCAGCTCCACTCTGCCCGAGCACTGATGCCATCACTAATGAGAGGTGAAAGGTCCTTTTCTTGCAGCTTTTTCAGAAACCCACCAACTCCTGCCTGTGAAGTATGACTCCTCCCTCTCCCTCACCATCCCCTTGATTTCAAGAGAACTGCATTCAATACCCGGTCGCAAAAACACTTTTATTACCGGTCGATTTGCTTATAGCCACAGCCAAATGGCAGGATGTACAATCATATGCAGAAGAAAATATTTATTTTGACTCAGAAAGCAAAGGGATTAAGAGAACATTGTATTAACCTTGCCTTTCATCTATGTTTTAAAGGGAAATTCTCCAGAGGCATCTATTGAAGTTCTATTTTTTTTATAAAGACTATCAAAGACTTTTAGGAAACCAGGTGTGTGTTTATCTGAGGGGAGGAGAGAAAGGGAAGAAACTATATTAAAGGAAAAGGCAGCTTCACAAAGCTGCTTCAGAGACTGCAGAGATGTTATGTGCAGAAATCTGTTACAGACATTCCTAACAGCCAGCTCCTCCCCCCCGCCCCTTTTTCTTCTGCTGCTTGGAAACAATATAGCTTTTTTTCCAAGCAGGTTGTTATCATATTCATGGCATGGTCAATTTCCGTTTGCCAAGAAAATATTTAAGCTGATCAAAGAAATTAGAAAATCGGATGAATAGAAACAGACGTTCCCACAAGAGAAGCGTTTCTCAATGTGAAGAGGCAGGCGGATTGCAGCCCACCCAGTTACTCCTAGGAAATTGCTCTGTTGCCGAAGACGGAACTACAGGGCCACCTAAATTCTGCTGGAAGGGCTATGGAATGGAAGAGTCGCTACTCCCCAAGAGATACACATGGCGGCTGGAGCTTGAGACTCTCTGGTGGCAGACGTGTAAGGAGACGTTCATTTCTGGTTATCTATGTAAAAACCAGGAGGGCCTTTTTACATCTGGTAATACAGAGAGACCTTTCGAGACAGAAGATGAGGCAGTTTGGGATCCTTTTGGTTTGCTTTGCCTAGTTTATTATGAGCACGGAAAGACAAGAACACATTGGCCTTTGTAGATGACAGAGTATGTACTTTTGGAATGGAGGGATAGCAGTTTCTCCCGAATTAACAGAAATCCAGTTTTTAGATTTGTGGGTTTGGGTGGGGAATGGTTGATAGCAATTGTCTTCCGGACCCTCCGGTCTCTGAGCGTGTGGGTCCCGTCTAGTTAGTGACAGTAAAATAAGAGGGTCTTCTCTTGGTTGTTCCTGGTCAAGGCGCGGCCAAACCGCGTGAGACCACTTGGTACGGCGGCGCGTTGAAATGAAGATTGGTGGGTTTTCCGGTTTCCTTCCATGGAACTCACGAAACCGAAAAAGCCAGCTCCGCTCGGAGAAAGGGGGTCCGGATTCGCTCCCCTCCCTGCTCGCGCCAGGGAAACTGGGGACACTTCGATCGTCATTGAAGCGCGACCTACCCTACCCAACATCTCCAGTTTTCCGAGGAAGGATGGCGCTGAAGGAAGGCAACTGTGGGAAAAGCTAAAAGAACCCAAGAAGGCTCCCTTTCCTGCCTGTCCCGCTGGGGGCTACTAGGCGTTGGCAAGGCCACGGCAGGCCAGGCGGTTCCCGGGTGGTGGGCCGAGAATATGCGCTCTGCCACCCTAACCCCTCCCCGCCGCGCGCCCCTCACTCCGGCGACTCAGCCGGGCAGGTTTTCTTTTCTTTTTTTGTTTCGGTTCCTGCCTGCCAGCCCGGTGATCCTTTGCCAGGAAGACAGCGCCCTCTCTCTCCTGCAGCCGCGCCCGCCGCCGGCCTGCACCCCATCCCTGCTCCGCTGACCTTCCCGCGCTTGCTTCTTGCCCCTGCGCTCCTCAGTCCTGTCCCCTCCTACTTCACGCCCCTACGCCTCTGGGTCCCAACAATCGCCGCGGGGAACAACCCGAGACAGCCGCGGGATCCGAGGCCTGCTCACGTCCGGGCCTGGGGATGGCCCGGCGGGAACACGCGACCTCTGGCTGCAGGACTGGGCGGAGCTGTCCCTGGCGTAGACGCAGCGCCCGAGTGTTCCCGCGTGGCCTCCGGGAGGGGTTCTTGGCGCGGGCGGCTGGACGCTAGGGAGGCCTGGCTCCCCAGGCTAGGCATTGCCTGCCAGCGGGCGGGGCTGCGAGCTCTCCTCCGCGCTCGTGCGCGGCGACTTGGAAGCGCGCGCACCTGGCAGAGTCGCTTAGCCCGGACCCCAAGACGGGCCCGCCAAAGGTGGACGTGGGCCTGCAAGCTGGGTGATGGGAGGTTGGCAAGTGAACTTGGGTAGAGGCAAGGAAAGCTCTTACAGCCTTGTTCCAAGCCCTAAACGCATCCCTCGCGGTCTGCGGGCTGCCTGGAAGCCTCGCCCTGCGGGGTTGCTGAAGGGCTACAGCCCAGATGTTGGAAAAATTGTGGCAGAATTCAGGTCTAGGCGGGTGGGCGAGACGCGCAGAGGGGCATGGGTGAGTGGGCACCTTCTCAGCACACTCCACCCAGTATTTCTTTCTGCACAGCTCAGGGCACTAGTGCTTCAGACAAACGCCGCGCGGCCCATTCCGAAGCAGAGGCAGTCAAGCTTCTGTCGGTAAAAGTCCGGATCCTTTAGAACCCAAACAATGTATTCGTGTTGGAATGCAAAACCATTTCCTATTGCATGGATTTGCACCGACCGGTACAGGCCTGAAGTACTTTCACCGCCCCCACCCCCCCTCCAAACTCTTCTTGCGCCCGGGAGAGACAGGCGTAGTTGGTCTCTTGCTGACCCGGCTCCAGAGCGCAAGCAGCTCCCAGAAATGCACTAATTGAGTCACAAACCACCGGCCGCCCCTAACAAAGCGATCCATCTCGGCAGCTCAGCGCCCAATTTGTCCACAGCACTTTCTTCCGCAATTCAGAAGCATTATCTTGTTTTTAGAAGTATCGCGGCAGAAACGTGGCAATTATCCTGGGCTCGGGTTACGGCTAAATGGCTTTAGGCTGAGAAATGGAAGAATACAAATGCCGCGAACGTGCTGATCTCCCAGCTGCGGGGCCTGGACCAGGGTTGGGGAAGCGAGCGAGCTATCGAAAGGGGAGAAGGAGGTTCCCCACTCTCGGTTGTCTCTCCCAATGGCACCAGCCAGAACGAAGTATTGGACCTTTGTCTGTAGAGGTTAAAGGTTGTGAGCGATGAACCTTCCTGGCAGGATTGGCCTCAGCTTTGGATCAGGAACGGGTTGAGAGTTTCAGGCACTACTGGAGTGAGGAAGGAAATAGACGTCGAGGGTCAGCGAGAAAGATGGGGAAGACTCCTGTTCTTCTTAGGGATAAGTACACTAAAATTGGGGGGGGGGGATTGTACTGGGAGAAAATAACCAGCAGGAAGGGGAGTTGGCTCTGAAGAATGGGGAGAGGCGTTCACTTCTGAGCGAGGGTCAGGCCTAGTCTGGGAGCCAGGCAGGCACTGCATTTTGGGAACCCTTGAGAACTGTAGAGGCCCAGAGACCATGAAGCATCTCCGCACGAGGAAAAAGAAAAGAGAAAGCGTTTTAAGAATCTTCCTCTTTGCCCGCGAGGGTGAGTTTGGACCTGGAAAATGGGGAGAAAAGAAAAAAGGGTGTAGCAAAAGGCGTTCGGGTGAGGGCACCCGTTGCGCAGACGCCTTGCTCACCCCAGAGGCTCAGCCCACAGTGGTAGCCACGCTGTGAGCGTGTCTCTTTCTCCTTCTGCTCAAACCAGCCCCCACATCTTGAAGTAATCAGCAGCCGAGAAGGGACTCGTCCCCCTGGCATCTCAGGTTAAAGGAGGAGGTCCAGGAAAATGTGGTAGAGCCATTACAAGAAACCCGAGCCGCAGTCATCAGGGACTCCAATTGCCATCGCATTAGGATTGATTAGAGACCAGCAGTACCGTAATGACCCGGAAAGAGGGGCAGCCGGGGATTATTAATATCAGAATGTGGCGGGGAGGTGGGAGGGAGGTGGGAGGGAGGTAGAGGGGAGGGAGAGAAGAGTAAAGTGGGGAGAGGGAAGTTTTAAGTTACTAGGATTTATATATAAGTGCAGGCTTACCTGAAGAAACCGGATAGTCAGTGAATCACGCAAACAATAAATCTAATTGCATCTAAAATTTCACGAGGCCTGATTTGGGGGGGGGGGAGGAGGAAAACCATCGTGAAATCCAGGCTCACGTCTTAGTTTTTATAAACATGTAGTTACATAAAATTGTGAGAATTTAAGTGAAGAGATGGGGAGGGGGTGCTAGATGTCCACTTTCCCTACCAAAGGGCCTCCAAAAAAAAAAAAAAATTTAGGGAGTGCAATTTTGGGTCACTTTGGGTCTTCTCTCCAGGGCTAGGTGGTAATGGAGTGGACATTTTCTGCAGAGTCTGCAGAGGAGTAATAAACCAAATTTTAATTGAAATAGTGATACCTGAGTAGTGGTTTTGGTTTTTGTTTTGTTTGAGACATCAGCGATCAGGATCCCTAAGAGATGTATGGAAGAGAGTGGTTTGTCTCCTTCCTCGGACTATGAGCCAAAACAAATCAGCCCCTGATGGTCTGGGCTGAAACGCAGCTCACTGGATAATTAACTCCATCTTTCCAGTCCACCCTAACTGTTTATTTAGTGTCACCCTGCATTACCGTCACTAGCACTTTCCTCTGAACAGGAGGAGCTGCAGGCTTTCACCTCCCAAAAGGAAATTCTTCTTAGCTTAGACAGATGCGGCATTCAGGATGTACATTAGTTGAGAAAAAAAGTTGATTGGAAATTCCATGGAAGATAAGGACTCTCGGATGGTATTTTTTTTTTTTTTGGTAAATTTGCCCTAAGTCGATATTAATAAGAGAAAGTGACAAGAATGTCCTAAATTCTTAAGAAGGGATTCTTACAACACTCTCCTTCACTTTCTACAAAGGTGTTTGGCATCCGAGGTTGAGTGGCATCTTCTGGGTCAAATGTGAACATTGGTGAGCTCCTGAGCCACAGCCTTCTCAGAACTGAGCTAAAGTCGGCCACTGTCCTCCAGGTGGCCAACCCACTTCTCCCGCCCTACCCACCGGCTCTCCCACCTTTTGACCATGCCACCACTCAGCGTAGCTCGTCTGCAGGCTGAGCTCGACGCCCCTGCCCGGACTTGAGAGTTCACTCGCCCTGCGCCAGCACCCTCTGTCTGTGAAACCTCAGGTCCGCGGCAGTAGGAGACAGGCGCAGGCGCCCCGAGCCTTGCGGAAGGGAGGGGAACCGGAGAGAGAGAAAGAAAGAGATCCAGAAGGGTGTGTGTGTGTGTGTGTGTGTGTGTGTGTGTGTGTGTGTGTCTGTGTGAGAGAGAGAGAGAGACACACACAGAAAGAGACAGAGACAGAGAGAAACAAGAGACAAGGAGAATGAGAGTGAGGAAAAGAGGGAGAGAGGATGGGGCAGAGGAAAGAGAATGAAAGAGAAATGATAGACCAGGTTGGCACACAAAATAAACGAGTTTCCTCTTCCAGATCGAAAAGAGACAATAAGTTAGAGAGACCGAGAGAGAGCAGAGGCGGAGGGGGATGCACACAGAGGGGCCGGTAAACCCCCAGGCACACACCCCAGCTCTGTCCTCCAATCTGACTTCCCTCGCAGCGCTGTCTCTCAGTACTAGCCTTTCTCTCTTTCCTTTCCCCGACCCCGGGACAATGCGGAGCCTGTATTTCCAGGAGCCGCGCGGGGCGGCAGGGTTTTTAGCAGCAAGCCGGGCTCGAAGCCCGCTCTGTTTGTCCAGGTGTGGGCGGGGGGCGGCGGTCTCCCGGCGTCGTGGGCTGGCGCTGGGTTTTCTCACCAAGGAAGCGGGAGGCTCCACTCGCGGCTTCCCGCTTCCAGGAGAAAACTCTCTCCCTCCTTACATATATAAATATATTAGGGGAACAGACAAATCTTCATTGTTCGGGAACAAGCCGAGGAGGCCGACCGGCTCCCCTTGGCCCCGCCGAACGAGCCTGGAAGGGAGGGAGGCAGAGAGGCGGGGGCCGCGCGGATCCGGTGTCACGTTGCAGATTCCCACTAAAGATAACGAAACGTGATCTATTTTTCAGAACAGCAAGTGGATGGGAAAGAACCTTGACAACACAAAACTCATTTACTAATGGACTGGTTTTGAGTTTCTCTTCTCGGGGTCCGCAAATCTCCCTGCCTGAGCCCTCGGCCTATTCAGACCTCGCGGGGAGCAGCGTCCCCCCAGGAGGCAGGTGGGCGGCTTCTCCCGCCGCGGCGCCGCGCTGGCCGTCGGATCCCGGGATCCCAAGGGTCGAGGGCACCCGGAGTTTCCGACCAAGCGGAGAAAAAAGATGAATGTTGTCACTTCAGCCAGGATTTGGGGAGTCTCCTCACCGCCCTAGAGCGACGACGCTAATTTACTGAAGAAGCACCTCTCGACGCTCTTTCCTTCCAAGTATCTGTAGGTAGAGTAGGATCCCCGCTGTGGTTCTTGAAGGCAAAGGAATTCCGAGAAAGCAGGGCCGGGAGACCCAGTACATCTCTCTCCAAGCCATAAGAGAAACAAGTGGGGTCCACACAGAAATTTTTGAGCTGAGGCCTTATATCGATCCCGCCGAGAAACCCCACCAGCAACTAGTGCATTGGCCTTTTCCATAAACCAGTTGTGCGCGCGTGGCGGTTACCTGCACAGAGGAGGCACAGAAGCGCCGAAACCTGGCGTCGGGCTCCCCTCGCCACCCGCGTTACCCTCGGGAGCCGCCGAGAAGCAGCAAGGGCAGAGGCTATAGTTGCTCGTTCCCTTTAAATCTCCGACGCATCTCTGTTTTTCGTGTGATTTGCATTGACAGCAAAGGTTTTAAGTTACTAGAACAACTCAAACCTTTCTGTGTGCGATTTAAAATGGATCATTTGGTTTATGTGGTTTGTAAATTCATGTCATTTTACCTCTTTTAGTGGTTTTCACTGAAAGGCTCCATTTTGGGAAACCTTATATATCCGAGCCAACAATTAACATTTATAACAATTGGTTTCCCTAACCATGGGATCGAAATAGCAGGTAGGCTCATTGGTGCAAAGCGAATAGCACTTCTCCTTTCTAGTTACGCGATCTATTGGATTAAACGCAAGGAGAAATGCTGGCTGGCCCGAGCGCGGCCTCTGAGGACTAGCACCACAGCTCATCAACCCCGGTGCCCGCAATCGCGGCACCCACACAGTCGTCTCCCCAGTCGTCGCCAACGTCTATCGCGTCTTTGTTCCTTTTGAAGAAAGATGAAAAGAAATGGGCAGAGAGGTCTGGAGGAAGCGGAAAAAAAGGTGGTCATATTGGTGTCTAATTGCCGCCTTTCTGCTCCTCATCCTCCCCTGTAAATTTATACCTGCCCTTATTTGTCCAAGCTATGCCTCATTTCCTTATACAAAATTGTTAATTATGAAGTCCACCCCACACTCAACTTACCGTTTGTCTTTAAAGACAGGCGGCTGTACTTACAGACCCTCCACCCCCTACACACACATTTTAATTCTGCGCACTTGCTCCAGACTTGAGGGTATTAACTGATTTTTAGAGCGGAGTTTAAACCTCCGTTCCGGTCTTCACACAGCTGCCATGTCAATAAGGACTATTCCAAGCAGAGACGTTCCTTCTGGCAGGACACTGCAGCTCCTTAAGGCTTCATCTGAAACATCATGAGCACTAAAATAAGACGGCGAGGGAAAATTACCAGACACATGGGCTTGGGCTCAGGCGTGCCAGGCTTCCAGTTTAGAAAGTAAGTCATTGGGCACACCATGTGGTAGGGGCTCTTTTGAAATACTATGCACCCATTAAATGCATTTAAAAAATAACCCTAAAGGTAATGAAATATCAGCATCTATTTCCAACGTCTAATTGCACAGGATACTGCAGACTTTTAAGGATGCAAAATGCATTGTGTGTGGGAGTTTGGGGGAGAAGCAGCTTCTCTCTACTCCGAATCTCTGGAGAGACAGCCAGGAGGGTGAAACGCTTCATGAGTTTAAAATATATATTGCAGGGTGCACTGAACTGGGCACATTATTTTAAAACCATATATACATTATATAGGGGGAAACTTCCGCAGTGTTCCTTCTCCCACTTATGTCTCAATATGTAAATGGCTCTGTGGAGCTGGGCTCTGGCTCGTGGACTCAAAACATATTTGAAGAAGACAAGCAAGTTTAAAGAGCCTAGAGTCTGTTCTTCGCATTCACTAAGAGGGTGCATTTAAATCAAAAGCATTTTTGAAGTGTACTTAAAATTCTGTTTTGAACTTATCTAATCAGAGATAAGTATAGTTATAAAGTCACTCTCCTTCTACCATTCTGCTCTCCTTATCTGCCAGCATTGTTCTTATCTCCTGCCAGTCTCAGCTACTGACAATAGATTATCTTTGTTTAGAGACGCTAATTGTTTTCAAAATCTTTTTAATAATTGCTTTGGAACAAGGTGTGCAAATGAGGCTTAAGATAATTACAGCTTTATTTGTTTGTGCAGTTTTACTAAACATTCTCCACATATACACAAAATAACAGATGATGGGGCTGAAATTGCAGGACATCTCTCATTCTATCGCAGTAAAATAGGCCAGCATTGCAATCTACACACACACACACACACACACACACACACACACACACACACACACACACCTCTTTATTTCATCTTCTTGGAGCCGCTGTCGTCCTGGCTCTGAGGGCAGTGTCCCTCTCAGAGCAGGGCAAGGATTAGGTTACAATCAGACAGCTATTGGAGCCGGACACAGTTTTATTTAATTTACACCCCATCCAGCGCCTTTCGTACGAGGTTCCCAAAGCATTTTTGCTAATAGCAAGTAAAGCTTCTGGGCATTCCTCAGTAGCAGAGGTGGCCTCGGAAAACGCAACAGCGCAGATGGGGAAACTGAGTCCAGAAGCCTGCCGGCTCAAACCATAGAACGTTAAGATACCAAATCACAAATGAACCCTCAGAATCTTTATTTGCTCAGCAACAATGCTGTCAACAGCTCTTCCCAAGGTCCCAAATAGTCGTGGCCTTTTGAAAACGAGGGAAGCGCTATCCAGCTGGGAATACTTGTGCCCTTTGGAGGGCAGTGGGGGCAAAGGAAGAATGGTAGAGGGAATTAGGCTCCTAGAGCTGAAGTCAGCCGGGGAGAAGCCGCTCTTCCAGAGTCTGCAGCCCGGAGCCCTGCTCTGATCTTGTATTATTTATCGCGTTCCATAAGCTATTCATCAACCCATTATTTATTCATTCCAACATTAAGGTAATTAAATATGAGCTCACCGGGAAAGGGCAAGTCTGCAAGGGACAGGGACGGGGGTATAGAGGGAGAGGAGGGGAATATTAAAGTCTGGAGTCATTGATTTGTGCAGAGATGTGCGCGGCTGCCCTTAGGTGACACTGAGAGGGGGCTCACGTTGCAGGGTCCTGACGCGCTCACCCACTCACACCCGCCCCCCCCCCCCGCCCCTGGGCAGCGCGGCTCCCTCCCCCCACCCCGCTTCCCACCTCTCGCGGTCCTTCTCCTCCCACCACTCCCTGTCCCGGGCTCCACAGCCGCGCCCTCCCCGCGCGGGGCGGCGCGGGGCGGCGCGGCCCCGCTGCCCGGCCCGGCGGCGCGCGGGCTGGCCAGCCCCGGATAGGCGCCGCCCGCAGCCAATCAGCGCGCCGGGGACGCTGCGCGCTTTAAGGCCGCTGCGGGGAGAACAGAAACCAAGTTCCCCGGCAACGAGCAGCATCAACCCGGCGGGAGGCCGGAGCCAGAGAGGCCCAAAAAGGCTGCGGAGTGAGCCGGCCTCTCCGTGTCCAGCGCGCCCCCCTCCGCCTTCTTCCTCGGCCGCCCAGCCCTAAATTTCGATTAGCTTTTTCGCCTACGGAAATCCTAGGGAGGGGGTTAGGAGCAGCTGCGCCCCCCTCCCTGCGGCTGCCGCCCCCCTGCTTTTAAGGCGCTGCTCCCTGCCGCGTGCGCCCGGGCAGTGCATCTCGGCAGGCCCCAACCATGTCGATGCTGCCGTCGTTCGGCTTCACGCAGGAGCAAGTGGCGTGCGTGTGCGAAGTTCTGCAGCAAGGCGGGAACCTGGAGCGTCTGGGCAGGTTCCTGTGGTCGCTGCCCGCCTGCGACCACCTGCACAAGAACGAAAGCGTGCTCAAGGCCAAGGCCGTGGTTGCGTTCCACCGCGGGAACTTCCGCGAGCTCTACAAGATCCTGGAGAGCCACCAATTCTCGCCTCACAACCACCCCAAGCTGCAGCAACTGTGGCTGAAGGCGCACTACGTGGAGGCCGAGAAGCTGCGCGGCCGGCCCCTGGGCGCGGTGGGCAAATATCGGGTGCGCCGAAAATTCCCGCTGCCGCGCACCATCTGGGACGGCGAGGAGACCAGCTACTGCTTCAAGGAGAAGTCGCGGGGTGTGCTGCGGGAGTGGTACGCGCACAACCCGTACCCCTCGCCTCGTGAGAAGCGGGAGCTGGCCGAGGCCACGGGGCTCACCACCACCCAGGTCAGCAACTGGTTTAAGAACCGGAGGCAAAGAGACCGGGCCGCCGAGGCCAAGGAAAGGTACGCGGCGTGCTTCCCGCTGCTCGGGCGACCCCGGGAAGCCTTCCTTTCCCCTCCGCCCCTTCTCGCCCCCGCTGGCACTCGCCACCGCGTCCTCTCCGCCGGCTGGAGCCCGTCCGCGGGGCGGCGCCCGGGCCTCCGCGGTACTGCAGCGAAAGTTCATGAACTCTGATATCGCTTGCTAGGGATGGGGAGTCATTTGATTTGAGCGCCCGCGCGTGGGTTTCTTGGGGTGTGCGTGTCAGGAAATATTGGCGCTAGGTTTGTTTTTCGTGCCTCCCTGGTTGGCTGGGGCGACGAGTGGGGGGGCGGTGCAGGGAGAACTTCTAGATCAACTACGAGGGAAGTGTTGATTGGTGTCTCGAGGAAAGGGGTTCGGTGGGGGCCGAGGGTCGCGCACCTTTCTCCTCTTGCTACCCAGAGGTGTGGAGCCGGCCTGAGACATCTGCTCTGCCCCCACTGCCGCCGCGTCCTTTCCTCGCTCTCTCCTGGTAGGCTTTTAGGCGAGAGGTGGCCGCTTCATTCCGCACTAGCGGTACAAAGGGAGGAGTCTTTCAAAAGAAATCCACAGAAAGGAGAGCTTTGGAAGAGTTGGCGCTGCACTCATTACGCGGCGCCCCAAGCCCGGAAAGGACTGCTCGTCTCCGGGCTCCCTCGCGCGTGTCCCGGGCCGCGGCGGGTCCATCTGGCGGTCCGCGCCGCCGCCCCGGCTGAGGAAGGGGGTCTCCAGTGGCAGACTTCTCTCTGGAGCTCAGAAGGCAATGTTATTTTAACCTGCCTCTGCCTCCGCCCTCCTCGCGCGAACACCCCCGGCCACCTGGCCCGGCTCCATCCGTTTGCTGTTGGAGTTTCCGAACAAGATTCGGAAGAGCCCAAGGAGGAGGCGGCGGCGGCGGCGGCGGCGAGCGCGCTCCGGGAAGCCGAGGAGTTTTGGGGAAACCTGAGCGCCTGGTAGGGCTGGGTTTCCTTTGTTCGCTTGAGAGCCTGGGGGCCGCAGATGTCGCCTCTGCGTTCCCCCTCCGGGTGGAAAAGCACGGAGCCTGGATACTTTGAGCCGCGGCGGCTGTCCTGGGAGAGGGACAGGGCAGGGGAGAGAAAGGGGGAGCGCTGGGGCCGAGGAGGATGGGCCAGCACCCTGAAGGCGGAAGCGGCCGGGGCTCCGAAACCGTGAAGTTTACCAGCACCCAGCATCCGGACCGACGCCCAGGCACGCCGCACCCGGTCTCGGGCTGCGCGGGGCCTCGAAGTTTCCTCTGCTGGGAAACGGTGCACGGTTGTGGATGTCCGGGAGGGGGTTCAGAGGGAGCTGTGAGGGACCAAGGACTGAGCGACTAACGCGGGGACGGGGACAGTTGGTTCCAGTTAGACTTTAGTTACAAAAGGTCCCTCCTATAAGTCAGGCCCGAGGGCCCACTCCCTGATGAAATCGGAGAGACTGGCTGCGCTCCCTGTGTTTACTCAGGTCACTGGGCCGCTCTGGACACCACTTCCCATGACCTGTCCTGTGCCTCTGAAACCACAACCTCCGGGCAGGGGCAGGGAAACTCGACGTTTAATTGTTTCCTCAGATGGGAACAGGACAATTGACTTGATTCACCCCAAACATCTGTGCGTTGGGCTCTGTTTGTCCTCTGATCATTTTCTTTATCACCAACGACCATTTGTTGGACGATTTTCAAACTTAATTACTCCAAAGCGTGATGCCAGTTGATAGGTATTTGAAAATAACTGCTTGAACACAATTTTGAAAATAATTTTTGTGTTTCAAATAAGTCCTGCTGATCTAGCTTTCTAAAATCTGGAAGAGGAAAGGACGTGGCTCCCCACAAGCTCTGCCAGTAGTTTCCCATTTCTCCAGTCTCCTTTGCCTCCTTACTCACCCCAGGACCCTTGGGGATGGGTGGGAGGGCACAGCTCCTCCATTTGGGTATATGACTGATTGCACAATGGCTCTCTTCTCCTGCCAGGTCCCCTCCCTCCACTCACACTTTTTTTAACCTACTTTTTTTTTTGTTTTTTAACCATATGGTGTTGTCCTCTATTTCTCAGGGAGAACACCGAAAACAATAACTCCTCCTCCAACAAGCAGAATCAACTCTCTCCTCTGGAAGGGGGCAAGCCGCTCATGTCCAGCTCAGAAGAAGAATTCTCACCTCCCCAAAGTCCAGACCAGAACTCGGTACTTCTGCTGCAGGGCAATATGGGCCACGCCAGGAGCTCAAACTATTCTCTCCCTGGCTTAACGGCCTCACAGCCCAGCCACGGCCTGCAAGCCCACCAGCATCAGCTCCAGGACTCCCTGCTGGGCCCTCTCACCTCCAGTCTGGTGGACTTGGGGTCTTAAGTGGGGAGGTACTGGGCCTGGAAGCAGTGACTAGGGACACTTGTAAATAGAAATCAGGAACATTTTTGCAGCTTGTTTCTGGGGTTCTCTGCGCATAAAGGAATGGTGGACTTTCACAAATATCTTTTTAAAACTCAAAACCAACAGCGATCTCAAGCGTAGTTAGTTACCTTCTTCTCTCCAACTCTTGCATTTCCCATCCCAGTGCAGAGATCAGGAAAAAAAAAAAAAAAAAAAAAACCCAAACAAACAAAAGCACCCACTCACCCAGTCTTGGTTCTGGGCAATTCATGTGCCAGCTTCAGTAGCCTTTCTTTCTTTCTTTCTTTCTTTCTTTCTTTCTTTCTTTCTTTCTTTCTTTCTTTCTTTCTTTCTTTTCAGTGAATGGGAATTACAAATCAACTGAATTTTACTTATTTCCTTTTAATTTATTTATGGCAAAATCATTTGGGAAGAGGAAAAGGAAATGAAGAGAGAGAGACAGAAGTCAAAATAGTGAAAATAAAAGCCTCCAGCCAGGAGGAAAATGTTTGCATTCTTAAGGTGAATAGGAAAAATATGATCTTATAACTTTTTTTTGATGGGGAAAAAATTAAGTTTACATTTTTCATTATTTAGTGTTAAACACTTTTATGTAGATTAAAACGAAAGAACAGTATTAGGGGGAAAACTAAGTGCCTAAATGTCTTAATGCTCTCTGTGTAAGGCAGTTAGAAATAGCAGTGGCCATTAGTGCTACAACTATTTTTGTCAAATTTAGTGGGGTTTTTGGTTGTTGTTTGTTTTCTTGGGTTTTTTTAATGGCAAACTTTAAAAATGTACCAATGTGAAAAAAAAAAACAAAAACACTTTCCTGAATGCCATTACTTCTCATGCCCTTGAAGCTTTCATATCTGTAGCCTACTCCTGTTAAGGGTTTCTCTTGTTCCTAGTTTCTAGCCTGCAAAAATATGCGACAAATCTGGCAACCTGGTATTTGTTACTAAAACAGCATGTGTTTTCAGGTTTCTTTTCTATTGTACCTAAACCAGTCTAAATTAAAACTTAGTAGAACACCAGGAGTACGATTCTGTTTCTGAAAGGTGAGTTGTGTATTGCTGTCATTGGGCCCTATTTTTTTTTTTTTTAAGTTTTCTTGCTTTCTTACTTAATGATGGTTATGAATTGCAGGGTACTTTGAAGGCCACCACCTGAACCAAGAGTGGTGACTGAGTTGATTATGTGATAGAAAAAGAGTGAAGTTAGCTCTAGGGTATTTATTTATTTTTTTATTATTTAGATATGCAGTTTTGTTTACCACTAGCTCTTCTCCACAGCGTCCATATGTTAACTCAGCTCTTTTGTATTAATGAGTTTATGACAAAACTGTGAAAGTAAAATAATATATCTGCTTGGGAAAAAAAAAGGTGGGGGGGACTCGAACATGGATAACAACATTGTGAATTAACCTGTATAAATAGAAAGCAGACCAACAGGACAGGGGCTCTTTGCACTGCTGTGAGATAGTGTCCAGAAAAATCCCAGTAATCGTGTAGGCTCCATATTATTTTTGCCTGGGGCAAAAATGATGTATCTTTGTATTTAGCTTTTAAAATTAGTGAAACAAATGGCATTATTTATTAAAATTCTACTCAGGATAACAGGATTGGCTTGCTTGTGCTTTGTAAAAATATTGCTCCCCAGAGAGAGTCTATTTATTTTCTGACATGACACTTTCATAATTTTGATTTTTTCCCCATCCGTGTCACTATTAATATATTCATTTCTTTCTTACTCTTTCCTGTCTTTCCTGTCCTGATCTAGGAGACTGAGTTGTGTGTATGAGGGGTGGTGGTGGTAGAATTTTAGGCCTTCTTATTATGAGGTTTTTTTTTTTTTTTTAATGTCAAATAGCTTTGACTGAGTTCAAAGGAGACAGGATCACTGTACTTAACTGTAGTCACTTTTACTTATAAAGTCATTTTTTTCCCCCTTAGTGATGGACAGATGTGCACACAGCCGCTGGGAGACCATCATTTGGATTGGGAGCTCAGGGTCCCAATCTCCCTTGTTAGTGTTTTGGATCATTAAGTTGGTGTTTATTTAAGTCACTAGGGTGTTTATTCTCCACGTCTTGGGCCACGGAGAAATGCCACCCTCTGCAGGAGGGGCTCTCACAGGGGATCTCTGCACATTCTTCACATTCACTCCCCAAAACAAACACCCTGCACAAAGATAGCTTTCAATGACCCTGACAGGCTTCAAAGGACACCGCGGAAATCTCCCTGGAAAATAAGGAAGGGCCAATTACTTTAATTTCTTACATGCCCTCTCTTCCTACTCCGATGACTACCCCCCCCCCCCCACTCTTCCAGCTCTGCTTGGTATAATTTTAGACTCGTGGAAGATCTGTCTCCCTGGGCTCCCGGGCCCACTTCCTCTCCCTTGGTTGGTGAATCTTGGAAATGTCTGCAGATCTGGTGAGGAGCAGAGCGGGCCAGTCCTGTAAAAACCCCTGTGATTACTGCTTGTAAACTCGTTAAAAGGACAATTTTCTGTCACAGTCATAAACTCTTTGTAAAATCCCTGGCACTGGAGCCAGAGTGCGCATATTCCAGATGTGTTTAATAAGAAATTGCACAATATGCCTCCCTCCGCCGGCCTCGGCTCAGTCTGGCGAAACCAGGGACAAGCAGGAGTAGGCGAGAAAACTGGATATTGCTGTGAGTTTTCTTGGCAATCGTTTCGGAGCGATCATTGGGGGAACTAACCACATTTTTTTTTCCTTGAGGAAATCTTCGAGGACCAGCTGTTAAGGGACATCCAATTTATCTTCTCGGCGTCGCAGTTTAACTGAATCAAAAGCCACTTTTCGTTTCTCCTCTGCAGGTTTCTTAATGATAGCCAAAAGTAATGAACAACGGCTTATAAATAGTGTTTTTAGGACGAAACCTTACAGCCTTTTGCCAAGTAAAATGAAAAAACAAATACTAGTGCGATTTTTTTTTTTTTTTGACGTTTTAAATCTGAACACACAATTGTTCGGGTCCTGGCTGCCTGCTCGTGTTGACCTCTTGGCTGAGAACGAAGCTTCCTAACTATTCGGAGGCAAAGGGACTTGGCTGGCCGTTCCGAGATTTTGGCTTAGCAAGTAGGGGCTCGAGAGCCATCAGAGCCCCACGAGCTGCAGGCAAGGAGACAGGCGCCCCTGGGGCCGAACACTGCGGGTCTTGAACCAATTCTCCAGGCAAGGACAGCTTGGTCTTGACCCCGAGCTGAAGTGGAAGCTTCCAGGAAGAGGCATTGGCATTGGCGCTTATGGGCGGACTCTGTTTGCTGAGCGGTGATCGTCGTTACGCTCCTCTCCCCCGCACCTTGACGGCCGGGCGGGCACCTGGCCCTGAACCCACGCACAGCCGGCCTTCCTCTGCTCCGCCGCCGCCTCTGCGGCTACGGCGGCGGCTGCGGCCGAGGGGGGCTTCGCTCCTACCTCCTCCCCCTCCGGGAGGTCTTTGGTAAAGTCTGCGGGCAGAACTCCAGGTCCCGGGAATCCAGAGGCTTCCATTCCGCGCGTCTCCGGTTGCAGAACGCTGGGGGAGCCCCCCCTGCCACCCGCAGACTCCGGAGGCAGCTCTTGCCACTCTGTCCTGCGGAGGCACGGGGAGTCGGGGCGCCGCAGCTCCCTCCTCCCCGCCCTGGCCGAGGCTCTTCTCAAACCAGTTCACAGAGAATCGTGCGCGTCCCGGGAACCTCATCACAGCTCATCTCCAGGCGCAGGGCCTGGTGGCCCGGCCGGCCGAGGCTTTGGGAACAGAGGCTGCGAGGCTGCCCTGGAAGGGCCAAAGAGGTGGTAGCCTGAGCCTCGCGGGACAACGAGCTGCCATCGTCCTGTGGACCCCGGAGCCACCTTGCAGGCCCAAGTCCGGGTCTCCTTTTTAACCTGTGGAGCTAAATTCTGGGCGAGGCACTAGGCGGCCGCGTCCGCACCACTGTGGGGTTGGAGCGGGCCGCGTGGCGGCGGGATAAAGCCGTCCAGGTCCCAGGCGGATCCTGGCCCGGCCGCAGGGGGAACGCTTCCTGGTGCTCCGACGCCGCGCTTCGGGTCCAGGGCAGCCGCCTCGGGCCTAGGAGCCTACTTAGGAGGCGGCCTAGGCCCCGCCGCCTGTTCCCTGCTTCCGATATGTTCTGTCTCCTCTGCTTCCTGAGGCCTCGGCCTCGGCTTTTGGACCTGAGCTTTTCACCCGCGCCTTTGGCGGAGGAGTGCCAGCCAGAAAGCGCGTCTCTTCCCTGCCCTGTCGCTAGAAGGTCGACGGCACAGGAAAGCGGCCTTGGTTTCTAGAGTCTCTGGCAGGTCGGGACGACAGCTCCTCTTCTTTGGCAGGGCCCGGTCGGACGTTTCTCCCTTGGCCGGTGGCCCTGGGCCCAGCATCAACCTCTGCCCCGCGTACGGCCCGGGGCCCCAGCAGGGAAAGCACCACCCGAAGCGCACTGCGGGCCAGACTGTCGCCGCTCACACTCCGCCCTTCTCTGGTGGAGTAGGTGGCGTTGAGATGGATAAAAGGGTCAGGGTTAAGGTGAGGAGAGTCGCAGGTGGCTCATGTGCTCTCTCTGAGCTACTTCTCCTTTTTCGGAGCTTTCCCCAGGAGAAGAACACTAAAAACTCTCCCAGATTCCCTCCTCCAGCCTCCGGAAGCCAGCGGAACCAGTGCCTGTGCTCCTTTGGCCCCCAAGGGGCAATTCGCACTAAGGCTACCCGAGGGCTCAGTCCCTTAGCCAGCAGGTATGCTCTGCGGCCTTAGGTGGGAACGCTCGAGCCCCTCAAGATCATAGTGACCCCTTCCCCAGTCTGATTGACTCCAGTGACTCCACCCGGAAGACTCTCTAAAGAGATGGATGAGCCAGCCAGGAACGAAAAGAGTCAAAATCTGGGGCGAATTGTTGGTTTACTGTCTACCCAGGAAAAGCGCTGCCCTGGGAAGGCCACGTTTTCTCTAGTGTTTTAAGCCGAGTATACACACACAACTTCGTCCAGCTGATGAAATTGGAAACCTGTTCTCCCACTGAGGATGACAATCAGCGTTTTAGACGCTGTGGTCCTTTCAGACAGCGAGAAACAACACTACAGTAGCATTTAAAAACAAAGAGAAAGAGACTGCTTGAGGCGCGTGGACTCCGGACTCTTACTCAGTATGAGTTTCAGCTTCTTTCCTTTTAACTTGTTAATGGACAGCTGAGACCCCGTTCTCAGCAGGTAGAGCTGAGAACCATAGTTCTCCCCTCTTTTTCTTTGCTACCTGGGAGTCTCCCCCCCCTTTTTTTTTGGTAAAGTGTTCACTAATTGTTTTCCTTTGCCATAACATTAAAATATTCTTAAAATCAAAAATCTGCCCCCCCCCAGGGGATCAAACAGGAAAATGTACAAAGAAAAACAAAACCAAAAAACTGAAAACCAAACCTCAAACAATCCTATCTTGGAGGGGGAAAAAAAAGGTTTACTTCAGATTTAACACACACTTAAGCTTACCTGAAGTGGCTACCCAATTGTAATTAAAATACTATTAAGTGATATTGGCCGCTCTCCTTTCTTCACTGCCATTAGCGGTTGTCATTAAAAAGACAGGTAAGTAGAAAGATTCTGGCCCTTTACTTACTATAGTAAGAAGGCATGGAAATGCATACTAGCTTCCTCCAACTGGTCCCCTGTTCTTCCTACTCTAACTTAGAGATAAATCTTTTATAGGACTGATATAGGAGACCTCAATAGGAGCACTCATGAATTAACACAAGTCAAATTTATTTAAATTTGCTATAATAATTTAATTTAGGATTTAAAATTGATTATGGCTTTTAAAATATCATGGTGTATTTATAATAGGTACATGGGTTTTGGGGGGAGTGGTGGTTCAGGACCTGAGCTGGTATAGATGTGGGATCTTAAAGGAAAAAAAAAAAACAGTCCTAGACTACATATTTTTACTAAACATAGGGCATTAAAGAACATTGTTCTTAAAGAACATTGAAACGTTCTTTAACGTGTCACAGACCTGGTCAGTCAGCTTCCCTCATACAAAGTCTGCAGGTTCTAGTCAGCAAGCCTGTAAAACCAACTGTTTAGGTGTTCTCCAATTTATATTAAGTGGTTTTTACAAACTCAACTATTCTCTCTTTTGCTCCCCTACTTCAGGCATGGCTTTAGCTGCTTTGCAATACTTCAATTCTAATTTGACTTGCCACTTATCCAAATAATCTAAATACGAGGAAAAGGCAACGGGACTGTGAAAAACAATAACAAACCCAACCCAACCCACATAGCTGTGACGTCTTTAGTTAGCCCTCACACAGATATTATATTTAAATTGTAAGCATCAGTATGCAGTAATGCTCCCTTAACTTTTGCAGCGTGTGTGTGTTTGGGGGAGTAGTGGCAGGGACTGGTGTGGTTGATGGAAGGGAGCAAAAACTAAAACTTAGGTTGACTGTACCGAAAATGCATTTGGGGAGTGTGGTGGCATAGTCTGCAATACCTTGCAAAAGGCACCTTTATCTCTAAGTCAAGGAGATAGTTACATGGAAGAAGCATTAGCTCTGTATTTATTTAGAATGCCGTGAATGAAAGTAGGTAACAAGCTTAAGAAAATTAAGCCAGATAGAAAGTCAAAGTGCCTTAGTATCTAGGAAGTGAAAAGAACATTTAAACAATCGAAGCCTTGTCTGTCTTCAGATATGTGTGGTGAATATTTTCTATGCATTGCTGATGCTATATAAACATAACATGCTTCCTTCTAAAGTCAAGTTCTTGATTTTAATTGAAGAATAATATTGCTCAGGGCTCTACCTCTGAGTACAAATAGCTAATCTAACAAAATCAGTTCTGGGAATCTGGAACCAATGGCTGTTTTCAAAATAAACAGACAAAATCTTCATAAAGAAAGCCAGAGGATTATTTTTACATATGATATATCTCTTGATTTCTCACACACACACAAAACTTCTACGGAAAAACTACAAGGCTGAATGACAATGCAGTCCCCTAACCATACTTCTGTTTTAAAAAACCAGTCTGTTTTATGGCTCCAAAACTGTCCTTGTTAACTTTTCCAACATTTATGTATCTTAGAAGCAAATCTGTACGCATTTCCTCTTTCCTTCTAATTAAAACATTTTTTTCCCCAGAGAAGGACAGAGATATAGGACAAAGAAAAGTAGAGGAAAATAGAAAATAAAGGTATAATTTAAATCTTGTATTATAATATTTAATAAGGAGCACTTAAACAGTATCCACACAACAAAGAACACCAATATGCTAACTTTCTGTTTTTGATCAACTAAGGCAAGAAGTTTTAAGAAATTACTTCTAAATTAAGTTAGGAATAAAAATGAATGGGGGAAATTATGAAATAGTTTGGATTTTCTCATACAGAGCCATTATGGATGCTCAACAAGATTGACTAGGGAAGAGTCTGGGGGATGGAAAACACCCATTTAAAGACGTTTCTTAGAAACTTGTGATAGGGTAGAGGTTTTCCTTTAACTAGGATCAAGCGCAGCTGCACTGACACTCAGGAAGAAAGGAGGTGAATCTACCTAAGTTCCGGGACCACACCTGGGGCACCTTTCAATAGGTAGAACCAGGTGATAGGAATATGCCCCATTCTTTCCTGGTTGCCTCAGGTTCCAAGTCCCACTAGGATGGGAACCCCACAAGCTAAGAAATTGCCAAATGGAGCCAGATGTATAGATGTTCCCTCCAACTCTCATTGGGTCACTTGGTGTAAATGCATGTTGGGTTTTCTGAAAATTTCTTTTTAGTTCCCCTGGGGGACAAGAAAGAGTTAATTTGTTTTCTGACAGGTTTCACACTGTGGGCAGGTCTGCCAAAAAGGAGAGGAAACAGAGAACAGCCCTATGATTAATCCTACCTGTTTTTCCCATGAGCGATCACCTGCTCTAGGGGTCATGAATAGCAGGTAGCACTCCCTCTCCAGGGCTCTGAGAGCTTCGTTTGTTTGGTGACAGCTGAGTGACAAGGCCTGAAACCCGAGCCCATCGCCCGGCCTGATGGGGGGATAAAAACCCTGGATGTTCCCTCAAACATTTCAGGAAATGAAAGTTGTAACGCGATCCCTCCTGCGCCCACATCTCCCCCAGCAAACACAAAAGCTCAAAGGAGCCTTCTCGGATTGAATTCGGCCTAGAGTTGATGGAGGGAAAGCGGAGCCCGGCTTTGGGGGAGGAGAGAGGAGAGCGTTGGGGCTGCGGCTGGCAGGCTTTCTGAGCCAGGGAAGGAGAGCAGAGACGGAGAGAGCTGGGCGCGAGAGGCCCGGGCGCCTCTCGGGGCCAACTTCCACGCCGCGTCCCAAGCGCTCTGCGCCTCCAGACCACGTGGGCCGCCGCTGCCGCCACAGTTACATCTGTCTTCAGGGTCAACCCTGAGTGGGGAGGGAAACTCACGGCTGCAGGCCTAGCACACACCCCTGCCGGGTAGCGCGGCCTCTGCACCAGGGCCTAGAGCCTCCCGAGGGCCGCAGCGCAGGCCCAGGCCCACCCTCTGCGCCCGCACTTGCCCGGGCGGAGGTTCTTGGGCGGAGGTGTCCCTTCCGACCCCGCCCGGGGCCCGCGAAGGGTGAGCGGCCGGGATCCTGAGGCCCAGCGGCGACCAGGCGCGGGCCTCACTCAGCGCCCTCGCGCTCGGCCGCCCCCATCAGTCAGCAGCGTCCATCTGCCTCCGGGCCTCGCCCGCACTGGCGGTGGAAGCTCCTGCCCGCGCTTGGGAGATGGGGGGGGGGGGGGGGCGGTAGTGAGGGAAAAGGGAGCTGAGGAGGTGACGCGCAGACTCCCACGCGGCCAACAATCTTTGGGTCGTACTTTGCCGTCAGTCACCGCGCCCTGTGCTCGCGCAACCTCAGGGGTGGTAGAAGGCAGTAAACCCAAGGCCTCTAAAGGCGCGTTTTTCTCGCTTTCCCCCCTCCCCCCCATATATATATATTTTTACCTTTATTTATCGCATTTCTGATACTCTTCATTTCTTTTGCGTTTTTCTCCTTAACCGAGACAGCTGCGACTACTTGTTGTCTTACAAATTGTCGTTACTCTTTGTCTAGAGTTCAGAAATCTTTCCCAGACAACGTTGTCAGTCTCCATCTTTCTCCCCAACCTTCATGGAGTCTAGGCAGGTGGGCTGCTTTTTTTTTTTTTTTTTTTAAAGCAGAAACACGTGACAGAAGTGAGAATCAGAACGATGCATTGTCGCAGATCCATCACTTAGACACACTTGCAAGTGGTTAGACTTTGCACCGGTTACCCAACTTCTCTGATCCTCACCAGGGAAAATAGGAGCTATCATACTTACACTGCAGGGGTACCGTGAAGCTTAAATGAGCGGAAGTATTAAATGTAAAGTGCTTGGCACAATAGACATTTAATGAATAGTAGCTATAATTATAATATGCTTGAAGCCTCCTTAGTTGCACAAAGCTGCCTGGGAAAATTCCCATGATGCTAGCGTTTCCAGTGAGGGCAGATCATGGCCATTCCCTCCTTTTGTCTGAAACGCTGAAAGATGCACAAATTACTGCAATAGAGACTAGAGACATAAGGCCTGATTAGCCTTTGGAGGTAGTCAGAGCTGAAACTTATTTCTTGAAGCTCCGAGCCTAGAACACTGAAGTTGAACTCCAGTAATTTAATTCTGGAATGATATTTAGATATAAAATGCTTGGATTTTGTCATCTCTATTCTTCATGATTTGAACACTTATGTAGATGCCATCATATATGGTAGAATTCCATTGATGAAAAATAAAACCCACTTATATGTGCTGAAAATGACAAATTACTTAGAAGGGAACTAAAGCATTCAGCTGAGTACAGAATTTAAGGCCCACCTAAATGTGTCAACATAAGTGTAGAGTAAGAAACTACTTTGAAGATTTAATGCTTTGCTGATGTTAACACAGTGCTGGATATAATAGCACCTGATAAATATTTTTTGAGTAAATGAATGGGCTGGTGAAATGACAGAGAGTCTTTAGATAGAGTACAATTCCCAGAGATGGAATTGTGCAGGACCCTCTTGGGTACATTTCTTCTCTTGTGACACTCTAATAATCACCAGGGATGAATAGCTCATTTTGACATATTGCATATCCTTCTCTGATTTCAAGGATTTTCTCATTCAGGTATTATCGAAAGTAATATGCATAGCTGAAATTTGCATGGGTAAATGAATGAGAGAGAAAGAAGACAGAGAAGGAAGTTTCTGGGATTGTTTTGGAATTTACTGATAGGAGGAATAATCCCGGCAAAAATAAAAATAAAACCCAGAGAGGAGGTGAAGCAAACATGTGGTAGATGTCTTTAAGGATGGATCCTCACAGGGGTGCCTGGCTTAGTCAGTTACACAATGGACTTCAGCTCAGGTCATGATCTCATGGTTCATGGGTTCGGTTCATGGGTTCGAGCCCCATGTCGGGCTCTGTGCTGACCGCTCTGTGCTCTGAGCCCGGAGCCTGCTTCGGGTTCTGTGTCTCCCTCTGTCTCTGCTCCTCCCCCACTCATGAGCTCTCTCTCCCTCTCTCTCTCTCTCTCAAAAATAAACATTTAAAAAATTTTAATAAATATATAAAAAAAGGATGGATCCCCACATACCTCAATCCCTTCACAGTGCTTTCATTGTCATTACTGGAAGAAGCATTTTGTATTCAATTCTTTAACCTTTTGCTCCAGCATCTTCATTTTTTTTCAACTATCCTAGCCAACTAAAAACTAGACATATTTAAGTTTTTAGTTTAGGGAAGTTGGTAATTTGTAGTCAATCACTATACACTCACTGAACACTCAGGAAGAGTTCAACACTCTTTGTTTGTTTGTTTGTTTAATAAACCCTATATTACACTCACAATTTCCTTGAGGTAGAGGTACAGGGAATAGATGAATGTTTAGCAATTTACCAAAAAGTTCTGTTATATACATGTATTCAACCTTATGCACGCAGAATTGCACTTGTCCATACAAATGCTTATTTTTGGCAAATATGTGTTCTAATATTACTTTTATTTGCGAAGTAAATATTTGAATGTAAGCAGTACACAGACAGGGATGGACAGAAAAATGAGAGTTCAGGGCCATCGGAGAAACATTTGGTAGGAACTATTGCTGCTGAAATGATTTGCATAGTGCCAGGGCCAGGAGTTCTCAGAATCACGCTTTCTGTCACTGCTTTTAACATGACTGAAATAAAGAAATATGTAGGGATTTTTCTTTCTAAATTTTTTCAGCATCTACATGTTCAGAAACAAAAATATGTCCATGTGCTCACTCAAAAAAATAAGGAGAAGTAAGAGCATTTTATGCTGAGGAATAAGTTAATTTAAATTAGATTAAACTTTGCAGAGGGTGCTTCAAGGAGGTTTGGGTAGAGTCCAAGCTTTAGCATATCATTCAAGAAATGAAAGTCCTCAGGGCATTCCAAAAGGCATGTCCGCTCTAAATCAGCTTTAGATCATTTCAAATAAAAAAATATATGACTGAACTTGAAGGCTGGATAAAGAGGGGAGTCTTATTTCTGCTTTACAGATGTATCATAGTGGAATAAAGTAAGTGTGGAAATCCAGGCCCCTTGATTTTAGAATTTCTCTAAAGGATTGATATACATGTGCTGAGGCAGTACTTCCTGTTCAACCACTTAACCTCCATGAAACTGAAAGACTTATTTGTCAATATGCTCAGAAGTATATAACTTTCTTTCCACTGGAAATTAGTTATAGCTAAAGTGAATTAGCCCTCCTGGAGTATTCAGAAGATAACATGCTAGATGTTTTCAGTATATTTTATGATGCATGACATTTTATGATTTTAATTATAGGTCAATTTCAGATACCTGACTGGTCCTTCAACTTTTGAAAGCATGTTTTTTTTCCTTTTGATTAAGGCCAAAAACAATGGAAAAATAAGTAAACTTCTTATAGAATTTGAAGATTTTAGCACTAGTTAGCTGAGCTAAACAAGGAATGAAATGAAATACAAATACTCTATTTTTCAAAGTTCAAGTTTTTAGCATTATATGGTGGCAAATTTACTGTAAAAACACATATATGACAAATACTATAATTTGTGATCACCTCCCATTTTTAAAAACCAAATCATCGTGTGACTTTGGACTTACGAAGACTTGAATTTGAAAGATTACCTAAAATAGGTGGGTAAAGTATAGTAAAACAAAAGTACCAAATTTTTGTGAGGATATTTACAAAACTCACAAACAAGACTCAAGGTTGATTCTAATCTTCCATTGCACTTCTTATGAATAACACAAATGATTAAGAAAGACTTATTTTCCTTGCTGGTGCTCTCAGCCATACTTCCCTTGAGAAGTATGCCAACAGAAGTATGGTAATGAGGATTAGGAGAGTCAAATACTGCTAGCCAGTGGGGGTACGGGGGATTGTATTACCTGCAGGACTGGAGGCAAAATACCCATAAAATAGCCTTTCAGATTCAGTTTGTCTCAAGTTATGTTGTGAAATTCAGTGGTTTTTGGTACAGTTGTATACCCATTGGCTCTCAAGAATTAAACAAAGTTGGGGTGGGCCAATACTTGTGCAAAAGGACATGCAGGTGGTACCAGAGGTGTTGGGGTTTGCGGTTTCCTGTGGGAAATTCTTGTGGCGATTGCATCCCCTTCTAAAGAGTGGGTAAGAAGGTCTGGAGCCTAATCTATAACTCTTTTTTTTTTTTTGTTCACAGGCCAGTCTATATTGTGAAGGCTAATTTGATGCAGATTATTATTTGTAATTCCAGCATTGGCTTTCTTTGACCAAGCATACCAACTGGTTAAACGCTGAAATTATATCTTTTCATCCATCGAGTGAAGAGAGTTCTAACATGCCATATTTCTTAGCTGAGAAAGAAAACCTCAAGTTCTGACCACATAATTCGCCTTAATATTCTTTAGTTCTCTTGGAAATGGTATCAACAATCCTGGTATCCTGGCTGAAATTCAAGTTTAAGACTTCCCCATGCTCGTTTATGTTCCAGCCATAACTGGAAGTGCTATTTATTCTTCACTTCCTGTTCTAGACTTTAGTGTGGTATTTTTTTGTGGATGGCTGTTAAGGTGATGGTTGAGAAGATTTGAAGACTCTGTTTGGACATATTTCAATTGACTTAACCTCTTATGCCTCGACAAAAAATTATATCTACAAATTCTATTTATTTATTTAGCTCATGAACTGGGGAGGGGCAGAGAGAGAGAGAGAGAGAGAGAGAGAGAGAGAGAGAGAAAGAGAGAGAATCCCAAGCAGGCCCCGCGATGTCAGCACAGAGCTGGATGCTGGGGCTCCATTTCACGAATTGTGAGATCATGAACTGAGCTGAAATCAAGACTCAGATGCTTGGGGCTACTGCATGGCTCAGTTGGTTAAGTGTCCGACTTCAGCTCAGGTCATGATATCACAGTCCATGAGTTTGAGCTCCACATCAGGCTCTGTGCTGACAGCTCAGAGCCTGGAGCCTGCTTCGAATTCTGTGTCTCCCTCTCTCTGCTCATGTTCTGTCTCTCTCTGTCTCAAAATAAATAAAAACATTTTAAAAAAATTTTAAAAAGACTCAGACTTAACCGAGTCACCCAGGTGCCCCTACAAATTATTTTATGGAAGAAAAACATACAAACTTCCAAATTTTTAGTAAATTATTGAGACTATGATATTAATGGCTGCAAGTACAGATATATATATATGTATATGTATATATATATATACATGAGTACAAATATATATCTATATCTATATATCTATATATCTATATATATATATATATATATCATCTATTTGAAGTACCAGACTGGTAAATTTTTTTAGTAAGGAAAAAATCAATTATTGGATTTTATAGAAATCAATGGATTATTAGGATGAAGTACCATCTCAGGTAAAGTGCATCCATGTCTCAACTCAGTGTCAGAAAAGGTCTTATGTTGGATCTGCTATTTAGAGAAAATAAACAAGACCAGCAGTGAATTTTTTTTTTCTTAATGTTTATTTATTTTTGAGAGAGAGAGAGAGCAGAGTGTGAGCTGGGGAGGGGCAGAGAAAGGGGGAGAATCCGAACGAGACTCCAGGCTCTGAGCTTTTAGCACAGAGCCTAATGTGGAGCTCCAACTTACCAACCGGAAGATCATGACCTGAGCTGAAGTCAGGCACTTAACCTACTGAGCGATCCAGGTGGCCCCCTCAGTAGTGAATTTCTAATGGCCATAGTTTTTCATAACATATGAGAAGTCAGAGAACACTGTAACTTATTTATTTTCTCAGCAATTTGACTTCTGTAGTTATCTCTTGAAACCTGTTTTCTTTTTTTTTCATTATCTCTTCCTTTTGCACTCATTTGCATAACCATTCCAGGTAGATTGGATGCACTTGTCTTTACAAATGGAAATAAACACTATCTTTATTGAACGATTGATTCATTCATCAACAGTGGGTAGTTAATTAAGGCTGGTGGGAGGAGACATTGCAGTTGGGAATGAAGGTGGATTAAAAAGAGAAGAGGAAATATCGTCTTTTCTTTCATGATAAGGTTGTGCTTCTAATTAGCCAAAGATTTAAAAATGGAAAAATGTAATGCAAGAAGGGATTAGATGATTGAGTGAACTTTTCTGGACTTGTGCTGCTTGGTTGAGCCAATCACTTTGCATATAGAAAGCAGACATGTCACCACAGTGATCTCTGCTAAACGTCTAGCCCCTTTGCTTTCAACAGAAATCAATCCAAATATTTAGATATGCTCTCAGTGTTACAATTAAATGAGAACATTTGCCTAGAATGAAATCTTAGAAAAAGTGAAATTTGTAGCCATGTATATACAAGAAATGATAATAAAAGTAAGGTTTAAAACGATAAGCCTCTCATGAGATTTCAAACTCGGTACTGTCTTTGTTTATGATGTATGCAAGGGAAAGGGCAGAGGGATGTACATTTAACTCTTATGGGAATGATTTTCTACCTTGAGAATTTGGCAGTAGTTAGAAAACCACCATTCAGGAAGGTCTCTCTCCTGCTGGCAGTATGATTTAAAGTGGCTATCTCAGGGGCACTTGGGTGGCTCAGTTGGTTGAGCATCTGACTCTTGATTTTGGTTCGGGTCATGTTCTCACAGTTTCTGGGATCAAGCCCTGAGTTGGGCTCTGCACTGACAGCAGAGCCTGCTTGAGATTCTCTCTCCCTGTCTCTCTGCCCCTCCCCCATTTACGTTCTATCTCTGTCTCTCTTTCAAAATAAATAAATAAACTTAAAAAAAGTGGCTGTCTCAGAAACAACCTGCCCATGGCCACTAGCTAATTCATAGAATTGAGGTCACATTTATTTTAAAGAGTTGACCAGTTATATATAAAGAGAGCTTTTCTTTCTAACAAGGAGTGCAGAATTATGGTTAATCCACAAAATGAGCAATCTGCAAAATGATTCTTGAGCCAAATGTAGCTTTAACAGTAGGATTTGACCTCGGACTCTAGATGCAGCTGTACGTAGGATAGCCTTATCTCCCTGCACAATCTCTCCTGATGAGATTGTGCTGGTGGAAACAGAAAACTGTTCAGGTAGCTAAATGACTCCCTTTGAGACAGATTGTCCCTGAGAAGTGGAAAGCATAATTACACAGAAAAGCATCATGGTAGCTTCACATACTTTATAACAGAAGTATGGACTGGCGGGGCTCCTGGATAGCTCCACGGGTTAAGCATCCAACTCTTGGTTTCAGCTCAGGTCATGATCTCACAGTTTGTGGGTTCAAGCCCTGAGTGGACTACACACTGACAGTGCATTGCATGCTCCCTCTCTCTTTCTCAAAATAAATAAACTTAAAAAAAAAAAGTATAGACTGATTTCACCTACATTAGTACTCATGTTTGGAGGATCAATATTTTTATTACCAAAAATTTTAAAAAGATCTTTGTCTTTAGATGTGACTCTAGACTTTTTCTAGGAATGTTTTTCATTAACAAACCCTACACAAAAATGCTGCCAGAGCACCCCAGGAAGGTGTTAACCATAGTAAATATTCATAAGGTAATGAGAGAAAGATTTTTATCTAACTAGATTTGGTGAATTTATGGGTGTTTAACTGTGTATTAAACCAGGAAAAATAAATCCAATGTAAACAGAGTATCTTTTGGGAACAATTGTAGTTGTATTGGCTAGGAAGTATAAGCATGTGTACAAGCTACAGTTACAGTTTTAAAACCAGATTCTTCCAAGTGCGTAAGATTGTGTCTATATAAAGCTAGTATCATAATTCTGTAAAAAAAAGAACAACAAAACACAATAACTACCCAAACCCAGTCAAACTGGCCATTTGGCAGCACAGAAAGCACAATACTTAGCAAACCAAATGCTGCAATTTTATAAATAGTTTGTAAATTTAAATTTAAATTAGGCAGGCAGTCTCCTCATCCTCTTTTCCCCACCTATTAGTTAGCCATATGTCTATTAAGGTAAAATAAAGCTTTTAGGCTGCCAGGATTCAATTTCTATATTTGTATATTTTATTTTCATCTTTAAAATTTTTTAAGTAAACTCTGTCCCCAAGTGGGGTTTGAACTCATGACCCCAAGATCAAGAGTTGCATGCTCTATGGACTGAGTCAGCCAGGCACCCTATATTTTTATACTTTTAAATTTATTTCTATATTTGAAATCAGAGATATGCCAGCAGCCTGAAAGCCTTGCTGTGCCCAGAATGTTAGCAAAGGCAGTTTATTGAGAGTGTGACTTGTACACAATACATAATTTTCTTTATTGCACTTGTCTAACATATTGTTTGTCAACTTGTTAAGAGTTCAGGGTAGTTAGGAGGGGCATCTGGGTGGCTCAGTTGGTTAAGCATCTGACTCTTGATTTCAGCCTATGTCATGATCTCATCATGGTTTGTGAGATGAAGCCCGGCTTGGAGCCTGTTTGGGATTCTCTCTCTCCCTCTTTCTGCCCCTCCCTGTTCATGCATGAATACTCCCTCCTTCCTTCCCTCCCTCTTTCTCTCTCTCTCTCTTCCTCTCCCTCAAAAACAAACAAACAAACAAACAAACAAACAAACAAACAAACAAACTTAAAGAGAAGAGTTCAGGGTGGCTAGGAAAAAATTTGAGGTTCTAGATAACTCATGAGAACAGGCTGTTACTTACTGAATGATTGTTGCTTTTAAGGCTCTTGGCAGAAGTGTTTAAAGCTTTATTGTAACCTTTGATGCCTACTCGAAACAACTCAGTATTTATCCTTTAGTAAAGAATTTCTGGTATTATTTGGAGAAACAGTAATTATGCTCACAATAAACCCCTTCTAGTCTTATTCAGGAGAGAGTTAGAGAGCCAAGTATATTAGACATCAAAGGGTCTAGGACTGGGGCTAAAATCCCAATAATATCTCATGGATTCTCAGATTTTCTACCTTTCAGATGGGATCAGCATGCAATGATTTGAGGACTTTGTCTTGGACAACTTTAGAAGATGGCATTATAGCTCTTTTTGTTTCTTCCTCCCCTCAACAAGAAAATCTCGACCCCAGTGATTTATAAAACAATCTAGACACATACTTTTCTCTTCTGAGTATTCAGTACATGTCTCTGGAGTGCTCTCAGGTTGTCAGATGCTGTCCTGATATTAGAGGTTGCCTGTTCTTTGTTTAAGGTTCAGGTAAGTGATTCATAATAAGACCTGATCCACATGCAGGATCTCAGGACAGTCTCATCAGTTTATATTTTTCCAAAGTCTTGTTCTTGAATATTCTCCTGCTTCTATTTTCTACTGAATCTAATTTCTCTTTGTGATCTTCCTTTTCTCCATAATGCTACGTTTTATAGCATGAATGGCATCCAAGGAAAGATAGGGAAAATGATAAACACCTATCATAAGAGAGGGTATGCTTTATTTATTTTGGTATGACCAGTGCCCAGGTCTGTGCCAAGCACCTAGATGAAGCTTAATAGATGCTTTTTGAGTGAAGGAATAATGTTCAGGAATGTAAGGGACAGAGAATGATAAGATCATTTCTTTTTAAAAAAATGTTTATTTGTTTTTGAGAGGGGGGGAGAGAGAGAGAGAACACATGTGCAGGGGGAGGATGGGCAGGGCAAAGCATGACGAGGGGCTAGAACTCATGAACCACGAGATCATGGCCTGAGCTGAATGAAGTCGGATGCTTAACTGACTTAACTGAGCCACCCAGGCACCCCTTACCTGCATTTTAAACAAATACAAGAAGTGATTCTTCCACAAACTAAATTTTGAGATTAACAGTTTCAATTAATATTCCCATTATAGAGTCCAGGTTATCATCATCTCTTACCTAGATTCATTCCTACAATAGCCCCACATCTCCCCAGGGCTATACTCCCTCTCTAGTATATTCTCCAAACAGCAGCAGCCAGAATGAACTTGGATCTTGTCGCTTCTTTGCCTCAAGTCCTTCAATGGCATCTCAATACACTTAAAAGTCTCAACTTCTCACCGTGGCCTGGAAGGCCCTGCATGATTTTTTTTTTTTTTGCTAATCTTATCTCATTTCATCCTCCCCTTTAGTCACTATACTTCAGTACTATGTTCCTCTAACCCTGAGGATCGCCCCTCTTCTGCCTAATCCTTCCTGCCACTTGAGTGTTACCTTCTCAGAGAGGCTTTTTCTCTAAGTGTGGCAGCAGAATTTAGGTACATATGGCTGCAAATATCAGAAAACCCAAACCCAAACAGTAGGGCAGGTTCCAGGCAGGACCCTCCAGGCAGTCTTCTCACAGCAGTCCTCCTGGAGACACCATCTTCTGTGTGTTAATGTCCTCCCTAGGTTAGTTGCAAAGTGGTTGCAACTGTTCCAGCCATCTTATCTAGGCCCAGCTGCATCCAGAGGTATCAGAGCAACTTTCTCTTCTTGGAGCACTCTGGAAAGAGGAAGCCTCCCTTTAACAGATTTTTCTTTGTCTGATTGGTCAGAATTGGGTCATATGCTAATTTATAAACAAGTCACTGGTTGGGGGAAGTGGAGTTATTGTGATTAGCCTTGACTAGAGATTCTTACTCTATTTTGTACCAAGTACACCTGGCGCAGTTTTGTGAGGTCTACAGACCCCTTCTGAGAACAATGTTTTTAAATAAATACCACTAAAATCAGCTATAAAGAACTATACTTGACAAAATTACCAAATTTGTGAGCTACTAATATATATTATCTTTTATTAATTACCATTAGACCCTAATAGTAATCAACAATAATTGGTCTAATAATAATTGATGTAATTAAAAAAAAAAGTTTTATGTTTATTTATTTTTGAGAGAGAGAGAGAGACAGTGCGAGCAGGGGAGGGACCAAGAGAGAGGGAGACACAGAATCTAAAGCAGGCTCCAGGCTCTGAGCTGTCAGGACAGGGCCCGATGGGGGGGCTTGAACTCACGATGAGATCATGACCTGAGCAGAAGTCAGACACTTAACCAGCTGAGTCACCCAGGCACCCCTAATTAATGTAATTTTTAAGAAGTGCCTAGTATAAGTCATATTTTGAGATATCTGCAAGAGCTATCATGTGACTTGAAAATATCTGTGGTTTCTATTGGTGACAAAGACATAGGTACTATGGATATGCTACTTGGTTTACTGCCTACAGTGATAATTCAAGGAAATGCTACATTTTATTTAGAGGTTAATTTAAAAAATAGAGGTTAATTAAAGCATAGATGTGATTTTTTCTTCATCTAATATATGGACACCCTGAACTTAATCCTAAATTAAGAACTCCTGGCTTAGACTTGAAGATTAAATGATGCAAAAATGTATTTAAAGTGTTAAGCATAATGCCCAATACATGATAGGTATTGAAGAAATGATAGCTTGAAACATAGACATACACAGAAATCTTGGGAATCCAAGACCCAAAATAATATAATTTAAATTTTTTTTTCAACGTTTTTATTTATTTTTGGGACAGAGAGAGACAGAGCATGAACGGGGGAGGAGCAGAGAGAGAGGGAGACACAGAATCGGAAACAGGCTCCAGGCTCTGAGCCATCAGCCCAGAGCCTGATGCGGGGCTCGAACTCACGGACCGCGAGATCGTGACCTGGCTGAAGTCGGACGCTTAACCGACTGCGCCACCCAGGCGCCCCCAAAATAATATAATTTAAATCAATTCATTTTATCCTTATGAACTAGGAAAGGGGTTTCAGTGTAATATATTAAAATATACTACTCCAAAACAATTTTACATATACATTTCAAGGCAGTCAGAAGAATGGCAAATGAATGAAACGAACTTGGTGGGTGGATTAGAATCCTATCAAGAAATATTCAAAATCACGCCCAGCTTATTAAGGTTACTAGTAGGAGAACTTGCCCCTCGATGCCATGATTTGGCACCACCAACCACTGTGATTGAAATGCCTGGATTATAGCTCACTCGGTCGTGTTGCTGATACTGGATAAGCCAGGACCAAGACTTGGCTATGCATCCTATGGTGTGGTTACCTTGGTTCAAAGCTGAGTAGTTCTGGCTTACACCAGTCGTGGTTCTTCATTAAATTTTAGTTCCTTACCCGCCTCCCTTGAGAAGGATGTAATTCTATGACCATTAAGGTATCATATTTTCGTCAGAAAGATAAAAGGTCATCTTAACCTACAGGATGGGTTGGGGAGAATAGGCACTTGCTTGTTCATGTGTGTGTTTGGATCTGGAAGGAGAAACTTGGAGAGATGGCTGTTTTCTGATGATGGTTCTTATATTCTCTCCATAAAAGAAAGTAATCTCCTATTTCCAGAAGTGTTATTTTACTCTCAGAATTACCCTGGTTTAGTCATTCAAAAGCATTGCCTCCTCTAGACTGAGCACTCAAGTTCTGGAGTCAGAAAGACCTGAGTTCAAATTCTGACTCTGCCACATACTGTCTGTGTGACTCTGAACAAATACTTACTTCTATAACATAATAAAAATTATAATATATATTAATACAATCTATAACAATGCATCAGAAATAATTATATAGTATGTATAATAATATTATGTAACATTGTATCCTTTTATGACATAATAGTAGTAGTGATCATAGCAGCAGCAGCAGCACTAGTATTAGTAATCACATACTTAGGATTTACTCTTACAAGGCTAAGTAAGAGTAAACATGGATTCTTTTATTTAATTTTCACAGCCCTAAAAAATAGCTTATACTTTTTTTTCTCTCATTTTACAATGAGGAGATGAAGCTAACGTGGGTTACGTAATTTGCTTCTAAACTTTCTTTTCCTTTCCTACAAAGTGGAGATAATTGTGCTACCTGCCTCACACACTTGCTGTAGAGGTTACATTGCTTTATGTGGCAGGTTTTTGATTGTGTGATACATAGTAAGTGTGTGGTGAGTTGCATTGTTAGGTCGTATTTGTCTACCTGATCTTGTCGGCTAACAAGACTTTACTGCACTTCCCCTTACATTAATAAAGTAATAGAGTAGTTGATTTTGCTTATTGATTTTGCTTATTCAGGAAGAGATGATATGGATTCATAATCATAATTACCACATGTGACCCAAGGGTACATATATCCTAAGCATAGTCTATGATCATGCTGATTCCATCCCTTTTGCAAAACAATTCCTGGGCCTTCGTGAACATGATTTGGCAACCATAGGCACTGTTGTTATATGAGAATATTTAGCAAGGAATATCTTTTTGTTTTATGTTTTTCTCTGCTTAATTCATTCTTATTCAAAATGGTTTGGGCTTGTTTTTTAATATTCAAAGTAACATATGGTTCGTTAATTCTATTGCAAATATTGCTAAATTATGCAAGGGATAACAGAAATATCTTAGACCAAATTACCATAGACAGGGTGGCTTAAATAACAAGAGTTATTTCTCACAGTTCTGTAGGTTGGAAGGCTGTGATCAGGATGCCAACATGGTCAAGTTCTCGGTGAGTCCCATATTTCAGTTTTCCAAAGGGCTGTCTTCTTGCTGTGTTCTTACTTGGCAGACAGAGCAGAAAGCTAGCTCTTATGTGTGTTTATAAGAAGCTAGCCTCTTCTTATAAAGGAACTAATCCCATTCATGACAGCTCTACTCTTTTTTTTTTTTTTTAAGATTTTATTTTGAAGTAATCTCAACACCCAAGGTGGGGTGTGAACTCACAACGCTGAAATCAAAAGTTGCCTGCTCCACTGACTGAGCCAGCCAGGTGACCTGAGAGCTCTACTTTTGTAACCTAATTACCTCCCAAAGGCCCCACCACTACATACTATCATATTGGGGCATTAGAATTTAACAAATGAATATTGGGGGGCACAAACATTCAGTTCATAATGTCCACAAAGCTATATTTTCAGTGTGGAATTTTTCCAGTCTCGGATTACTTTACACACAAAAAGCCACAGGGGCGCCTGGGTGGCGCAGTCGGTTAAGCGTCCGACTTCAGCCAGGTCACGATCTCGCGGTCCGTGAGTTCGAGCCCCGCATCAGGCTCTGGGCTGATGGCTCAGAGCCTGGAGCCTGTTTCCGATTCTGTGTCTCCCTCTCTCTCTGCCCCTCCCCCGTTCATGCTCTGTCTCTCTCTGTCCCAAAAATAAATAAACGTTGAAAAAAAAAAATTAAAAAAAAAAGCCACATAAATTGCTTCCTGCTTATATGCAATGTCAAAACTTCATTTAAGAAGACACTAGGAGTGAAATTCATGGTTTTTTATTAAGAAGCCATCTGTCTACTATTTATTTACTGAGCTGTAATGAACAATCTTTTGTGAACAAAGATTTCTCTGCCAGTGGGAAAGCTCGCTGTAGCCTTGGATGTGAGTGCCACCTGCTGGATGCTGTACACAAAAACTTTCCCCTACCTCAACCCAAGAATGGCTGATCATTATCTGGGAAAATGCCCAGGTAACACCCCTTTGATTTTAGGTCACAAGGACAGCTGTAATGCCTAATGAGTAATGTAATCTTTGGGTAAGAGCGCAGATTTTATAAGAAAAACACACTCAGGAAACAAACCTAATGCAAAAATATTCCACTGAGCTATTGTTTATAAGCTTGCCAGTGCCAAGAATATAGTAAATAGTTCTCTGTTTATATTATGAGCTCACTGAGTTTTATACATTGGTGACATAGGCAGTTGGTGGGTGGCTTTTTACCTTAAGGAGGCCATACCTATATCTTGCAGAAGGGTAGGAAATTAGGGACCCCTTGGCTATGACCATGAGTTGGCTTCAATACCAAATATGTAATCTCATCAATTTTAGTTTTGGTGCCAAATTCCCTGTTTGGGGCTTAGGGAAAAAGTGTTTCTTTGCATCACTCTAATGGACTCTGTGACTTATGGACTCAGTAGCCTGGGGCTTATATTAGCATTGGGACAATTTGTAATTTCCATTGAGGGCAAGAAGGTAGAAATGGCTCTTTAAGAGAAATAAATACACACCTTGGTCTATCAAGAGCTTTATGAAGTTTCTTCCAGTTTGGTCCTTGGGAAGGACATGAAAATTGCATAGCATTGTTTTCATGCTAGTTACCTAGGAGAAGGTAGGGGGAAAGAGGCCCTTGGAAAGGGACAATCATCTAGCCTTTTTTTTTTTTAATTTTTTAACGTTTATTCATTTTTGAGAGACAGAGAGAGACAGAGTGTGAATGGGGAAGGGGCAGTGACACAGAATCCAAAGCAGGCTCCAGGCTCTGAGCTGTCAGCACAGAGCCCGACATGGGGCTTGAACTCAGACCAGGGGGATCATGACCAGACCTGAAGTCAAATGTTTAACCAACTGAACTACCTAGGTGCCCCTCCTGGGGTTATTTTGAATCACTTTTGCAGAAATTTAAAATTTTTAATCATTTTTGCAGTAAGTTTAAAGTTGGGCCTTGTCTCAGCTGCTGCTAAGGTGCTCTGTCCTTCCGAGGAAGCTAAGGCTGCTTTGGGGTGAGGCCCTCACTTCATCCAGCAACTAGCACTGTGCCAGCTCAGCACTCACCTGCCCATGGCCTCTGTCTAGGAATTCACCTGCATCTGCTCAGCCCTCATCCAGCATGATGATGAGGTGACAGTCACGGAGGATAAGATCAATGCCCTCATTCAAGCAGCAGGTATAAATGTTGAACCTTTCTAAGCTTGTTTGCAAAGGCCCTGGTCAATGTCAACATCGGGTGCCTCATTGCAATGTAAGGGCTGGTGGATCTGCCCCAGCAGGAGGACCTGCTTCTTCCACCACTGCTGCTCCAGCTGAGGAGAAGAAAGTGGAAGCAAAGAAAGAAGAATCTGAGGAGTCTGATGATGACATGGGCTTTGGTCTTTTTAGCTAAACCTCTTCTGTAACCTGTTCAATAAAAAGCTCTTAAAAAAAAAAAAAAGTTGGTCCTTAGGTTATAACTGACCCAAGGATTGTCTTTAGTATGTTCTTGACATGATGAAACCAGTTATCTGCTTTTAGAATTTTATAGAAGCTGGTGGCACGTATTTCTCCTGCCCTGGCTCCCTTTTCCTAGCACTGGAAAAACATCATGCATAATTCACAAAAGAGTCTTTTGGGCTAAAACAAAAATTCTCTTCCTTTGTTCCAAAGTTGGTTAATGGATTTTTGTGGCTAAAATTTTTAAACCTACAAAATAGGATTCAGATTTGGAAGGGGCTCAAGGCAGAGTGAGCTTTCTGTTTTTATTTCTGGTTATGTGCAGCTCAGGACTATAACACCATGGTGCTGGAATTCAGATTTTATGGAAAAATGATGGGTGCTTGACAAGATTCTCTATTGAGGGGCACCTGGGTGGCTCAGTCGGTTAAGTGTCTGACTCTTGATTTCAGCTCAGTTCTTGATCTCAGGGGCATGAGTTCAAGTTCTGCATTGGGGTCTGTATTGGGCATGAAGCCTACTTAAATTTTTTTCTAAAAAATGAAGAATCTATATTGTGGATGTTGACTAGCCTTTTGTTTTAAGAGAGGGATAACATGAGTGGGGTAGAGGGACTGAAGGAGAGAGAATCCTAAGCAGGCTCCACAATTAGCATAGAGCCCAATGTGGGGCTCAATCCCATGACCCTGGGATCATAACCCGAATCAAAACCAAGAGTCAGACACTTAACCAGCTGATCCACCCACGTGCCTCTAGACTTATTTTTGCAATATATATGAATGCAGAATCATGTTGAACACCTGAAACTAATATCATGTTATGTGTCAAATGTACCTTAATAAAAAAAACAATCTATATTGCACGAGATTACATGATATTTAGCACTCTTGTCTGTACCTACATCAATGCCAAGCCAGAACACAGAATGGAGATGTTACTTCTTACACTTACAATGGTACAATCAGCTCATGAGATTGACATATTTTGACTTTGCTAATGATTGCATGTTCAGATTTTTGGCTTCTCAGGACCCTTCAGGATAATATACCAGTTATATGTTTCTTGTACTCTTAGTCAGGGACATATATCAATTTTTGGGCTTCTGTCCTCTAACAACTCTATCCCATAATATGCAACCCCCAGAAATTTTTTCAAATGTGACTTTCAAATTGAATTGTTGTTATAGTTGGTCTAATAGTACTATCATGTAGATTTGCATCATATCTTAGAAATTTCCTCATTTTACACTAAATGGATTTTAGCATTTTCTGCTTTTTCATCATTGGGTTCTCCAAAAATGTTGCTGGGCAGAAATTTCATTCTGAGTTTCTGTGGAACAGAAGAGAAATTGAAGATTTACACAGTCATATGCTATAGAAGTCATCAGATTTTGCAAAAAGATTTTGAAACAAGACAGGAATGGAAGTGCAAATCTCAGTGGGTCTTAGTGTTTCATCACAAAGTTTTGTGGTAAAACCAAGATGAAACCACAAGTTTCACTGTTAGCCAGACCAGCACTGGAAGAATGATCGATTTCAAGGTTAGCCAAGGTCAGGCGGAAACTTGGCTTGTTTTATTCATATGTTCAAACCCCAGACCTACTGAATTTTGTATGATCTGGGGTTTCCAAAACAGAAAGCATTTTGGGGCCCAGTCCAAAGCTGAGGCCTACAGACTAAGGATAAAGAAAGTTGTTCTGTCTTGGTTTGCACTTTAGCACAATTACTAGCTAATTACTACCCAATTACTAGCTGAACCTTATTTACTTAAACTGTTCTTTGGAAGTTTAAAAAACCAAAGTATGTATTTTCTCCCTATCTTCTGTCTAATAAGAATACCAGGATTCTTCTCCCAGAGTCTCCAGATGTTTCTACAGGCCACAAGAAGATTTATTTCTTGAAAGATTTCATGGCTGCACTTACCAGCACTCATAGACTGTATTCCATTCTTCAGCTCAATATTTGGATAATTCTCTAGGGGTAAAAGTAGCAAGGTTGCCTACTCTTAAAGAGTCTGGCCCAACCCAATAATTTGAAAAAAATCATGTACTTTCAGAATAAGAATTCAAAGAAAAGAAAAGAAAAAAACAGTCAAGCTCAGAGCCTCAGACGTGTCCCCCATTACAGCGGGGAAAATGTGACACATGAAAGACAACCTGTGGCAGCCCAAGTTCTGATTAGGGCATCATCAGTGAGGAATATGAGGCTGGGAGTGACTCTAATTATGCCAGGACCAAATCTACTAGGAGGTGGCAAATCCATCAGGTCAATTGGACATGCTTTTGGCTGCACATTATGGAAAACCCTTCTACAAGGTTTCAGTCTTACAGGGTGTTATTTGTTGAGACTGGTTGGTGGTTCACTGATGCCATCAGGAACCTAGACTTTTTTCTTCTTTCCATTCCACATTCTTATTATGGTCACCTTAGGATCTTAAGATGGCTGCTGTGGTTCCAGACATCATTCATGTTTGTATTCCATTCAGGCAGAAGGAAAAAAGGAGCTAAGGCTTAGGGGCAAAGTGGTGAAAAGGCCCATTTTATGCAGAAAACAAGAACTTATCCAGAAGAACATATTTTCACATGTGCTGACTGGGTCATCCAGTCAACAATATCTACCTTAACTAACTGAACACAGGTGGTCAACAATAAGAGGATACCCTGTAACTGCACAAAAGAGCAGATGTGAAATACTCTGGCTAAGGCAGACCTCATCTACAAACCAGACCCATGGAGTAATTAGCTGTAGAGAGTCTTGCAGCTAAACTTTGGAGGACTCTGAAAGAGAAGGTTCTTTGTGAAAGTTCATGGAGAAGTCCAGGGAAGGTAGTATCAGATGATCATAAAGGGATTGTGTAAACTACAATAATTGGACATGGGATGGTTAAAATGTAATGTTATGAGCTATTATTGACCATTAAAGTTTCCAGAATGATCAAACCAGCTAAACCCACATCTTTCAGGGTCTTAAGGAAGACTTGCTTCCTTCCTTCCTTCCCCCACCCGCTTCTCTTTCTTTCCATTTTTCTTTTTTTCTATTCATATTTTTAAGTTTTTAATCATGAAAAATCTCAGCATACAGAAAAAGAGAAAGAATAATACCTCACAACTCCCCCATTAAGTTTCAATAAATTATTTACATGTTTTGCCTTATCTTTCATTCTATATACAAAACCATTAAATACACGTTAATAGGTATATACACACATGTATATATATATACACATACACATATCTATCTATCTATCTATCTATCTATCTAGATATCTATCTATCTCTGAGCTATTTAAGTAGGTTGTAGACACTTTACCCCTAAATACTTTTTAAAAATTTATTATTATTATTTTTTAATGTTTATTTATTTTTGAGAGAGAGACAGAGCATGAGCAGGGGAGGGGCAGAGAGAAAGGGAGACACAGAATCTGAATCAGGCTCCAGGCTCTGAGCTGTCAGCACAGAGCCTGATGCCAAGCTCGAACTCACGAACCGTGAGATCATGACCTGAGCTGAAATCAAGAGTCAGACACTTAACCAACTGAGCCACCCAGGCACCCCTGTACATCACTTTCTAAACCACCTTGTTTTAAGGATTAGGTTTTTAAGCTGTCTGAAGGACAAGCAAAATTGTTTTGTTTTCATTCTTCTTGAATTTTCCTTTGTTACATGTATTTTTCCCTGGTTACCTCACTGTGTCTGCTTTTGCTACTGTTGATTTTATTACACCTCCACTGTCACAGGCAGCATGTTTTCAGCCTGCTGGGCTAAAAGTGGTGGAAAAGGTTTCCTCACTGGCACTGACTCTCTCTGGTTTCTTTTTAGGGCCAATATACTCTTGTTTTAATTATTCTATTTCTCCTGACATTCAAAATCTCCTCTCTTTTTAATTAGCTTAAACCAACCTCAGGCCTTTATTGATGGGAGAGAGTTTTCAAAAGCAATATGCAGAGGGTTTGCTTGCCAGAAAGGTTAGCCAGCAAGCACCTACCTCTTGTACAAGGCCATATGTTCTCTAAGGAATAGGAGTTCATTAACAGACTTTGTTGTCTGAGAGTTTTTTTTTTTTTTATTCTTTCCTCTCTTTCAGACTTAGAAGGATGTCTAAAGTGTTTATTATTAGCCTAAACTGAGAGCAAGTGAATGTTCTTATCATTCAAAAACAAATACACCTGTCTGGCAACAGGAACTCTGCCTGGCTTTATGAACCAGGAAAATCAACACTGTATTCTGAGCTCAGCCAGTAAATCTGAGGGGCCTGTAAAGTCATGTTGGAGAAGGGGCTCTTTGTGGAAGGATCTAAACTTCCACAGGCTCAAGAATTCTCACTGGAAGACCAGACTTGCTAGTCATTTGTCTGCACAGACTCTGTATCCTACTTATGTGTCCTATACTACTAAATATAAAAGAACTCTGAAGGTTGGGAACAAACTGAAAAATTGGTAGGGAAGAAATCTAAGGGATAAAGAACCAATATCCTGTGACTGCTGTCAGATTGGCACTTCTTCCTGATATCTCCTAAGGGCCCCCTTCACTACTTTCCTTTTTGCTAAAAAAGAAGCTAGTTTAGTTCCAAAAGTTAGCCATTGTCCTGATTTCCCTCTCCTAGAATTAAAAATGAAATTTAAAAGTAACTTTACTTTTCAAAAGGAAAAGGGTGTCTTGACACTGCCCAAATGCACAAAGCTATAACACCCAATATTCATTTAGTTATTTGACTACTCTTTGAGTAACTGTGGATTTTAAGGACAAATAAAGGTGCAGTATATGAGAACTTGCTCTCCAGAAACTTATGATCTAATGGGGACATAAGATGCATCACACCCACACCAGATCCACACTCTCTAATCATTAGCATCAAGTATGTTTTCATATTGGAGACAGTTTCAGTGTCCTGCTGGCCCTGACCTTTTCCCTCTGTAATTTTAAGCCTTCTTAGATTGGACTCAATGGAAGTAAAAAAAAAAAACAAAACAGCTTTAGAGTCACCTGAACAGGTGCAGGTAGTGCTGTCTCCTTTTACCTTAGCTGTTTGGATATAATTAGATGGTTTATCTCTGAGGGGAGAGATTTCTACATCAAATGTAGGAGTTTGAGTGAGTTGTAAAGGATAATATTTTTGACGAAATAAAAATGTTCAGGATCTGTTTCAAGAAATGATCCCAAATTAGGGAGCAATTGAACACATAGTTATTACTACTAATGAATGTGGTCAACCAAATTTAGAAGTCGTATTTGTCATACTTTCAAACCTAAGATAGATAGCCTGTGAGACAATGTATGTTTTGAAATGAGCAGAATGGTGTTCAAATTCTGCTCCACCATTTTCTATCTGTATAGCTTTAGACAAATAACTTAAAAGTCTAAGCCTCTACTTTTACCTCTGCAAAATGGTTATTACCAACATTCGCTCTTCACAACGGTGTGAAGATTGAGACAATCTGCAAAAGCTTTTAACTCGGTGCCTGCCCCCCGCCCCCACCCCGCCAGTGCTAATTCTGTCCTTGTCTTTTCCTACACTTCTCTTTGGAGGATTATGCCTGTATTTTATTTTAGTTCATCCTTTTTTATTTTTTTTCCTGTTCTTGGCTTTTCTCATTGTTTTTGTTCTTATTTTTTCTGGCTGATCTTGTCTTTTTGGTTTCCCTCTCTCTCCTCTCTGTGGATGTTTGTTTTGCCTGTGTTTATTTTTCCATCGTGAACTTTCCTTGAGTTCCTTTCTCATTTGCCTTTTTGCAGGCGTCTTTTGTTTTACCTGGGGCTCTAGCCCTTTGCACATTGATGTCAACACTGACTGCTGATTTTGGACTTTGCTGAGGAAAGGGGGGTGGAAGGTGTGGGAAAACCATTCTTATGGGGCCGAGAGAAAGGATATTGGGATGTTGAAGCAGTTAGTTACTTGGCTATACATATTTTGCAGACATACACTTCAGTTCCTGGCCAGAAGTCTGACGCTTTTTCCCGCAGATCTTCAGAATTTGTGAATCTGCCCTGATTTCACTCCCTTTCTCTTCCCTCCCTGTTTCTCTACCCGGTTGCAGTAGAGCTCAGCTTTCCCCTCCCCAGCTTCCTGCTGTCTTGCTTTCTCTGAAACATGTTTTACCTATTACTGCTCCTCTCCAACATTTCACTTATGTGGAACACCCACTTGGAAGGGGAGTTGTTTTTGAAGAGGAGGAGGTCATTATTGATGATAGAATAAGAGTAAGAGTTGCATATGAAGCACCAATGCTCATACAAGGCCAAAAACAAGACAGCAGGAACTCATGACCCTGTTCCATTGGGCACAGATTCTAATAGAATCCAGAGAGTCCAAAGGATAGAAACAAGCTAAGGGAATGGTGGGTGGTGACAGGAAGGAGAAGCCAGAGAATATTTCTTGCATCTTAATTTCCACATTTATTCATCACCTATGCTGGGCCAAGCAGTGTGCTAGGCTCTGGGTATCATTTGATGAACAATATACAAAAAAGTTTTGTCTTTAGTAGTCTTTGATAGTTCTAGTTGTGTTCTAAAGAGTTAGACTCTCCCCCAAATTCCTATCTAGTATTTTAAATTTGGACATAGTTTTCTACCTTGAGAAACACCATGGAAGGGAGCCTGTGGCTCCAGTGGCAGCAATAGATCTGGCAGTGCTTGGGGGCAGTGGTTGGTGGCACACCACGACTACCCATTATATGTCCTTAAATATTTTTATTATGGAGTTTTAAGCAAATGTGGAGAGAATAGCAGAATGAATGTTTATGACCTACCACTCAGCTTTAATAATTATCAACATTTTTTGGATCTTGTTATAATTCCTCCTTCCTCTACTATTTTCCTGAAATATTTTCATGCAAATTCCAGACATCATGTCATTTCACCTTTATCTTAGTCTGCATCTTAAGTAGGCAAGACTTTTTTTTACATAGCCATGATGCCATTATCACATGTAACAAAACCAATAATAATGACATAATTTCCTCTACTATTCATTCCACATGCAAAATTTTCCCTAGTTATCTCAAAGATGCTTTTTTATGGTTGGTTTGTGTGCATGAAGATCAAAGCAAAGCCCACACATTACATTTAGTCATCCTGCCTTTTAAATCTCTTACTCTATAATAGGCTCCCTCCATTTCCCCCCATATCATTGCTTTTTGTAGAAATTTGATGTAGTGGATGCTGTGGTGTGCTGCCTAGATCCCTTCCTCATGACCAGAGCACTCATTCCTGTAACTTCCAGACCCACAGCATGTATCTAATGACTACAGCATGGAGGTTCTTCAAACAATTAAAAATAGAACTACCCTATGATCTAGCAACTGCACTACTAAGAATTTATCCAAAGGATACAAAAATACTGATTCCAAGGGGCACATGCACCCCAATGTTTATAGCAGCACTATCAATAATAGCCAAATTATGGAAAGGGCCCAAATGTCCACTGACTGATGAACAGATAAAGAACATGTGGTATATATGTATACACACACACACACACACACACACACACACACACACACAATGGAATACTATTCAGCAATGAAAAAGAATGAAATCTTGACATTTGCAACAACATGGATGGAACTAGAGTGTATTATGCTAAATGAAATGAGTCAATGAGAGAAAGACAAATACCATATGATTTCACTCATATGTAGAATTTAAGAAACAAAACAGATGAACAGAGGGGAAGGGAAGCAAAAATAAGACAAATACAGAGAGAGAGGCAAACCATAAGAGACTCTTAAATACAGAGAACAAACTTAGGGTTGCTGGAGGGGAAGTGGGTAGGGGGATAGGTTGAATGGGTGATGGGCATTAAGGAGGGCACTTGTTGGGATGAGCGCTGGGTGTCATGAAAGAGATGAATTACTGAGTTCTACTCCTGAAGCCAAGACTACACTGTATGTAAATGAACTTGAATTTAAATAAATGAATAAATAAAAATTGTTTAGAGAGTAGAAAGGCCTGACTCTCTTGCTTCAGCTTAGGACAACTCTGAAGGACTATCTCAACTCCAGAGCTTCCTGTGGGACTAAGACCTCAGTTGTGACTATATCACAGATCAATTTCTTCCTCTGCCCGAACTTGTTCCCCTCACTCCCTTCAGGTATGTTCCTGAGGCTACTCCCAGTAAAATGCCTTGCACGAATCACCATGTCAGAGTCTATTTCCTAGGAAACCTAACCTAGACACTTGATACTATGAATGCTCTAATCAAGCAGAATGTAAAATGGGATTTTAGAACTGGATCACCTGCCTATCAGCTGGCAATACAAACACCATTACTGGTGGTAGATGAATACTGATAACATTCATATGGTGTAGAGTCATAATTTGTAAACAAGAATTTCATACTCCACTCTTTAATCATCAACACCCTTTCCCCTTCCTGCCCTCTAACTTCTCAAGGTATAATTATTGGCATGGCCTCACTCTCTCTTTTTATTGAAAAAAATTTTTTTCTTTTAATAAGCTCTTTATTTTGAGATAATTTTAGATTTATATACAATTATAGGAAATAATTCTGAGAGGTCCCATATACCTTTTACCCAGCTTCTTTCAATGGTAGCATCCTGCAAAACTATAGTACCAGAATGCAATCAAGGTACAGAACATTTCCATTACCAACAGGATTTATCATGCTTTCCTTTAAAAACCACGCTCTCTTTCCTTCAGTGCTCCCCTGCCTGGCAACCACCAATCTGTTCTTCATCTCTATAATTTTTCATTTCAAGAATGTTGCATGAACGGAACCATACAGTATGTAAACTTCTGAGATTACTTTTTTTTCACTTAGCAAAATTCTCTGGAGAGCCATTCAGGTTGTTCTATCAATAATTTGTTGGTTTTTTTAACAGTTTGTTCTTTTTAAAATTGCTAAATAATATTCCATGCTATGGATTTACAACCATTTGTTTAACCATTCATCCATTGAAGGATATCTACATTATTTCTGGGTTTTGGCTATTATGAATACAGCTGCTATCAACTTTTGTATATAGGTTTTGTGTTAGCATAAGTTTTTATTTCTCTGCAATAAATGCTCAAGAGTGTAATTGCTGGGTAGTATGATAGTTTTATGTTTAGGTTTTAGAATAAACTGCTGAACTTTTCCTAGAGTGGCTATACCATTTTACATTCTTACCAGCAATGAATGCATGGATGATCCAGTTTTTCCACATTTTTGCCAGCACTTGTGGTTGTCATCTTTTGTTTCTTTTTTCTTTTACTTTTCCAGCTTTTTTGGGTTATAATTAACAACTTAAAATGTATATATTTAAGGTGTACAACATGATGATTTAATATATATATCCATTGAGAAATGATTATGCCAAGAAAGTTAATTCACGCGTCTGTCACCTCACATAGTTATTATTTGTGTGTGTGGTGAGAACACTTAAGATTTACTTTCTTAGCAGATTTCAAGTATACAGTACAGTATTATTTTTTTTAAATATGCTTTTTTACTTTTCAAATGCTTATTTATTTTTGAGAGAGAGAGAGAGCATGCGAGCGAGCATGAGTGGGGGAGGGGCAGAGAGAGAGGGAGACACAGAATCCAAAACAAGCTTCAGGCTCTGAGCTGTCAGCACAGACAGAGCCTGATGTGGGGCTCGAGCTCACAAACCATGAGATCATGACTTGAGCTGAAGTTGGAAGCTTACCCAACTGAGACACCCAGTGCCCCTACAGTACAGTGTTATTAGCTATAACCCTCATTCTGTATAGTAGATCTCACTTCATCTTATAACTGAAAGTTTGTACCCTTTGACCAACACCACCTCATTTCTCCCCACCCCCAGCCCCTGGCAACCACCTTCCTACTTTCTGGTTCCAAGAGATAGAGTTTTTTTGTATTCCCATATATAAGTGAGAATCTACGGTATTTGTATTTTTGTGTCTGGCTTATTTTACTTAGCTAATTGTCCTACAGTTTCATTCATGTTGATGCAAATGGCATGATTGTTTTCTTTGTTGTGGCTGAATAATATTCCTGGGTGTGTGTGTGTGTGTGTGTGTGTGTGTGTGTGTGTAACATTTTCATTATCCATTCACCTGTTGATAGACTGTTAGGTTTTTTCCTATGTCTTGAATATTGTGAATAATGCTATGATAAACATGGGGATACAGATATCTCTTCGAGATACTGATTTCATTTCCTTTGGGTATATACCCAAAAGTAGAATTACTGAATCATTATGAAAATTTTTAATTTTTAAAGAAACCTCCATACTGTTTTCCACAGTGACTGCACCAATTTACATTCCCACCAACAGTATACAAAGATTCCCTTTTCTCCACATTCTTACCAACACTTTTTATCCTTTTGTAAGAGCCATCCTAACAGGCATAAATATCTCATTGTGGTTTTGATTTGCACTTCCCTGATGATTAGTGATGTTGGACACTAATCTCATGTACCTTTTATTGAAATTTGATGTCAGTTTGCTAAGTTGATAAATTATTCAGGTATGTTAAATGAAAGGAAAGGGGGAAGGTCTAGGGTCCTCCTTTTAGTATCCCACTTCCTCTGTATGGTAATGCATATCTGACATCTGAAGATAATGCTTTAATCTTTATTGTTCCATAAAAAGAATAACTGTAGGGATGGGAATTCATAGGGGGAAGGGAAACACCTTGGCAAGCTAGGGTGGCAGCTTTTTGGTAGGGATGGTGTTGAATGTAGTAACTATCAATTAACTCAGTGGGCTGCAGCTTACTAAATTTACACACAGGCCTGGCTGAAAGGCTTACGTTCAAAAGCATTAAGAAAGTGTTCACCTAAAAAAAAAGACATTATTTGTCGATGACATCTGATCTTTCTCACACACTGGATCACAGTCAATGTTGTAAAGTTCTTTTGATTGCCAGTAACAGAAAATAACTGGGAATAGCTTAGCCAAAAAAGGAAAGGGGGGAGAAAACACAGAGATAGACTATGAAATCCAAAAAGAAGTTGATCATTAAATAAGGTTATATGGAAAGGAAATGACCAGAAGTTAGAAATCTGTCAGAACCCACGCCACTATTTGCACTTGCAGTGTCTCTCTGCTTACCATTCTCAAGAGAGATTGTGATTGGCTATGTCCGGTCAGGTGTCCATTCCTCATTCAACCATGTATGGTCAAGGGGACAGGCCATTTACTACAAATTTGTGGGGAGGGCCAGTTCTCACCAAAGGGGACTTGAGTTATGGCCTGGAAAGATACCCCCCCAAATCAGGCAACATCTAATAAGTATGAGAAATAGATAAAAGATGTGTGTATGTAATTTTACACACGTACATGCAAATATACAAATACATATATTTATATGTATGATTTAAACATAAAATTCATATTAAACAGTGAACACTAACATTAAAAAGAATCTGTAGATCAAACATTAAAATGATAAAATATGGAAGCTTATGAAGGCAGGGACCTTGCTATTATATTTACTTCTTTATGCCCAAGCCTGGAAATATATCTGGCTCATGCTAGGTATTTGGTAAACATTTGTTGAACTTATCAATCTTCATTAATAATGATAAAAATAAAATGATACTTAGTATCATTAAAAATGGGACAGTGAGGGGGCGCCTGGGTGGCTCAGTCAAACATCCAACTTTGGCTCAGGTCATGATCTCACAGTTTGTGGGTTCGAGCCCTGCATCGGGCTCTGTGCTGATAGCTCAGAGCCTGGAGCCTACTTCAGATTCTGTGTCTCCCTCTCTCTCTGCCCCTCCCCTGCTTGCATTCTGTCTCTCTCTCAAAAAATAAATAAAACATTAAAGAAAATTAAAAGTGAGACAGTGAGCCCTGTGAGTTTCTTAATAAGATGCAATTTGAAGCACACAGCTCTACCTATAAAATATTCTTGCTAAAAACTTGAACCTCGGTCTAATCAAGGCTTTAGAACTAATTTACAGTTTATAAGAAATAGGGGGAGAGAGGAACAGGTTAAATGGTATCACAGGGAATAAGATAAATCCAGAATATGGGACATTATACAGGACAATTGACCTGGTTTCTGTAATAAGCCAATGACACAGGGGAGAAAAAGGGAGATATTTGAGACATAATAAGTAAATATAATATGTGGACCTTGTTTAGATCATGATTCAAACACAGTAAATGAATGATAAAAAGAGATTTTTGAGACAATTGTGGAAATGTGATCATAGACTGGATATTAAATGATACCAAAAAACTATTGTTAATTTTGTTAAATATAAGAATAGCCTTATGGTTACATAAGAAAGGGTCCATATTTTTTTAGATAACTAAAAAATTGGGGCGCCTGGGTGGCGCAGTCGGTTAAGCATCCGACTTCAGCCAGGTCACGATCTCGCGGTCCGTGAGTTCCAGCCCCGCGTCGGGCTCTGGGCTGATGGCTCGGAGCCTGGAGCCTGTTTCCGATTCTGTGTCTCCCTCTCTCTCTGCCCCTCCCCCGTTCATGCTCTCTCTCTGTCCCAAAAATAAATAAGCGTTGAAAAAAAAAAAGAATTTAAAAAATGGGTAGAATGATATGTCATCTTAGATTTTATTAAAAATGCTTCATCAAAGAAAAGCAAAAAGGAATAGATGATATAATGGCAAATGTTTACAATTCTTGAGTGTGGGGGATATGCATACGGAGGGTTATTGTCTATTTTGTTTTCAATGCATTTGAAATTTTACATTAGAAAAGAAACTGAATAGAGCATACTTTAAGCTTTTTCTAAAAATATTGGGTATGTTTGAGTTTTGTCATTAGAATGTCTAAATTTACATGGAGAAACACTTCTTGTTGGACAAGATGAATTGGCCGAAAGTACACTAGCTTAGAAGTCAGACAAGTCAGTGGTTTGATTCTTATCTGCACTGCAAGGTCCTGAGGAAGGAGAAACATGGCTGAGCACAGATGGCAAGAGCATAGATAAGTCTGGTTTATAACATCTATGTGCATGTTTTTTTGGGTGGGGATGGTGCTGGGGTGCTTGAGGCTGGCTGTGTCAAGTTTAGAGCAAGCATATACTTTCTCTGTTTGCCTTTTTGTCTTGTTTTTGCCATAATTATGTCATCGGTCACAATGACTGCCTTGTCAACAAATTATCTCAAAGAAAATTGTTGGAAAGTTGTCACTTTTGGAGATTATGCCCTGGAAGCAAGTCTACTTCCCTTCCTCTCTCCCTAGTAAGACAGAGTGCAGTCTGAATAGAAGCTGGTGAGGTAGGTAGAGATGAGATCATGCAGAGCATTGTAGATGGCTCTAAGGAGTTTGGTCCTGATCCCAAGAGCAACAGGGAGACATCTGAAGATTTTTAAACAGGATACGCATTGTGACATGATTGGTTTTGTATTCTGAAATGATGACTCTGGCTAAAGTATGAAGAACAGATTGGTAGGGGCCAGAGTAGATGTATAAAAAACAGAGTGGGTGCTTGGAGGCCAGGGCTGTTGTCCATGTGAGAGTGGGTTGGGGGGGGAGTAGTGGTGTTGGAGATGAAGGACAGCAGATGTTTTGAGGGACACTGAAGAGGTAAAATGGGCAGGACTTGGTGATATATCGAAATAGTAGAGTAAGAAGATGCTGTCAAACATGATAGGTTTCTGAGTGGTAGAACTGGATGGATGGTGGACTGATTCACTTGGGGATTTCTGGAAGCAGACCAAATTTTGAGGAGTGAAGGAAATGATGATTTTGCTTTTGGGCACATTGAGTTTGAATTTAAGGTGCCTTTGAGACATATAGGAAGTGATGTCAAGAATGCAGTTCAATATTAAAGTCTGGAGCTCTGATGAGACACCAGTGTACATCTGTAAGTTTGATAGAGAAAGGAGCTTACCCTTTGGACTTTTCTATATAATTGTGTTACTGCTACAGCATATACAAAGATTTAACACCTATAATATCTGTGAGAAGCAAGGACTCATATAAACCAAAGTTTTGTTTTGTTTCACAAACGAGCAGGTTTATTTTTACAGGAAAGCAGTTACCTTTCCCCTGCTTTTAATTTTTTTATTGCAAATACTGAGTGATTCTGGCAGTAGCTAAGACTTCTGAGCCAAGAATGCCTTAGTTTTCTCCTCTTATTACAATTTCTCTTTTTCATGATGTGTATTTGCCAATTACTAGTTAGGTCAACTTTCCATTGAAGGATTCCATAGAAATCTGGAATTGCAATGTAGCAACTTCTAAGCAGGGACACACCTCTCCACCTCATTAGAAAAAAAAAACTGTTAGAGAACTGTTAATATTATCTGAAGAGTCAGATCCCAAATATATTTTATATGTAGAACAGAATGAGAAAAGCTGGAGGGGAGGGAGTGGTGGTGGTGCAGGGGCTATTTCTAATCCTATTTTAAGCAAAGTTGAAAAATGTTGTTTCTGTAAATAATTTGGTTTTTCAAAGGGCTATCGTCCTTCAGAGCCTTTGGTAAACTCAGACATATGCTGAGATCAATTGTCCAATTTGGGGTTAGTTTTGCTTAGCTTTCCATAGAATGTTTTGAGTAATCATATACACACACACACACACACACACACACACACACACATATATTTAATGCTACATAATATATATGTATATATATGTATATACATATATATTTAATGCTACATAATGCTATTTAATGCTATATGTGTGTATATATATATATATATATATATATATATATATATATATATATAAATGTTTGTTTATTTATTTATTTAGAGAGTAAGAGAGAGAGAGAGAGTGCATGCACAAGTACACGAATCAGGGAAGGGCAGAGAGAGAAACCCAAGAAGGCTGGGTATTGTCAGCATGGAGCCTGACTAGGGGCTCCATCCCATGAACCATGAAATCATGACCTGAGCTGAAATAGTCAACTGACTGAGCCACTCAGGTGCCCTGAGTAATGCTATATTTTTAACTAGGAAAGGAAAACAAGTTGATGGGGCAATAATGGGTCCTTGGACACCCCTTGGAGAGTTTGTCACCCTTCCCTTGCTGCACCTATTTACTCATTTCTAGGTTTTCCTAATTGTTTCTTAATTTTGTAGACAAGTCTATGGTTTAGTGACTAGATAAAAATTATCAAAACAATACCTTTGATTTATCTAATTCCTTTCTCTTGATTGATATCCCATGTGTGATTTCACTAGAATTTATGTGATATTTCTGTCAGTGAGTTAGAGAAGGATAGGTGCTATTATTCCCTATTTTGATAGGGTAATATTTACCCTATTATACCTTATTTTGATAGGGTAAAATATCAGTGACCCACAGAGTTAGCATCTGAACCAGGGCTGGAACACAGGTGTTTTGATTTCTATTCTAACAAGAGAAAAAGAAAAAAAGAAGGAAGATAAAGGATAAAAGGAGGGGACAGGAGAAAAGGCAGGATGTAAAATGGAAAATAAGTTTATTTATTCCTTCAAGAAAAGTCTTTTCCATATGGAAAGAGCACAAATGTCATGAATGGATACAGAATACGTGGCATATATATACAATGGATGCAAATACATGGCAAATTTTTGGCAAATACGTGCCAAAAATACGTGGCAAAGAATGAAATCTTGCCATTTGCAATGATGTGGATGGAGCTAGAGAGTATTATGCTAAGTGAAATAAATCAGTCAGAGAAAGGCAAATACCATATGATTTCATGCATATGTGGAATTTAAGAAAACAAACAGATGAACATAGAGGGAAAAAAAGAAGATAGAAGCAAACCAGGAAACAGACTCTTAACTATAGAGAAGAAACTGAGGGCTCCTGGAGGAGAGGTAAGCAGGGACAGGTATATACAGGTACACCCAGGTATAAATGGGTGACAGGTATTAAGGAGGTCACTTGTGATGAGCACTGGGTGTTTACCTAAGTGATGAATCACTACATTCTATACCTGAAACTAATATTATACAGTATGTTAACTAACTGGAATTTACTTTTTTTTTAAATTTTTTTTTTAACATTTATTTATTTTTGAGACAGAGAGAGACAGAGCATGAACGGGGGAGGGGCAGAGAGAGAGGGAGACACAGAATCGGAAGCAGGCTCCAGGCTCTGAGCTGTCGGTCCAGAGCCCGACGCGGGGCTCGAACTCACGGACGGTGAGATCGTGACCTGAGCTGAAGTCGGACGCTCAACCGACCGAGCCACTCAGGCGCCCCTAACTAACTGGAATTTAAATAAAAATTTGGAGAAAGGAAAAAATAAACATATGTAGAAGCATTAAAAAAGAAAAAAAAAAAGTAAAGTCTTCCAAATTAGAAAAACACAAAGGAGAGGAGTAATGAAGAGCTGGGACATACCCTGTAGGTATATTATAAATGGTGTTAGGGCGCAAAATCTAAGGTGTATCATGGGTGTTAAAGGCAGAACTTGTAGTCCAATTGCTAGCTCTCAAATTATTAACTATATATATTTCCTAACTTTTTATCTGGGCCTCTAAGTCCTCTTCTATACAATACAGATAACAATACACACCTTGAGTGGTTACTACAAAGATCGGTCATAAATTTGTTATACCACATGGCATACAGCAGCAACTAAATAATGAATAGCCATCACCATCACCATTGTCATCATCATATGAGAATGCAAACCAAGGCTCAAAAATGGTGTTAAGTAATTTTCCTAAAATCTCACAGAGAATTAATTGGGATTAAAACCTAGAGTTTGTTTGCTTGTTTTGTTTGTTTTGAACTAAACATCCTTATATAAAAAGGTACAGAGAAAAATCTGAAAAAACAGAAAAGTTTTAAAATTTATTATTATTTATTTTTAAGAAAAAACATTTTTTAAAGTCTTCAATGTTCCCATTCCCAAGAATACAATGATATATGATTCATGGTTACATGAGAGGAGCTAAAACCCAAGGTGGGGGGATGAACTCATAAATGTTATAATACAGAGGAAGAATTAAAGGAGGGCCATGGAAGATGTATTGCAGAAAATGAATTATAACACAAAGTAATTTTTGTCAATGGTCTCAGTTTCTCAATCCAATCCAAATATCTAATATCTTCTCATTTGTTTATTCTGAAGTGGATTTGTTTGTCATGTATTATATATTACTTCTCATTCACACACTTTTGTGTCTTTACACTATTTTGCCCACATTTTGACATAAGATTCCTTGATTTTCTCAAATGTGTATCCTTTCTTAGTCACATTTTGCCCATTGAAGTTGTTGTAAACTCCCATTTTCAATTTTATGCTCCCAGAATTACCAGTTTGGAGCAGGGGAGGACTGCAGGAGATCTTCGAATCTTGATTCCTGGCCTCTCTCCTTGTATCACCTTCACAAACCTTGATGGAGCACCATGTCGTACTCCTGGACTTCCAAACACTGTCCAATTACCCCATCACAACCCAAGGATAACCAGTGGGCTAGATGCTATACCATATGCTTACTTAGTTTTTAAAATATGTCATTTCAGAAGATCTTGTTACAGAATTAAAAAATAGTAACCAGGCAGGGGTAGGGGAGGGAAAAGATGGTCAAATCTACAAATGTTCAGTTACAAGATAAATGAGTATTAGGGATGTAATTACAACATGATGACTATTGCTAACACTGCTGTATGATATACAGGAAAGTTGTTAAGAGAGTAAATCCTAATAGCTCTCATCACAAGGAGACAATTATTTTTCTTTTATCCTTTCTTGTCTTTTTACCGTATCTATATAAGAAGATACATGTTAGCAGAACTTATTATGGTAATCATTTCATGGTATATGTAAACCATTCCATCACGTTGTACTCCTTTGACCTACACAGTCGTATACGTTCATTATTTCTCAATAAAAATGGAAAAGAAAGTGGAATTGGGTTTGAGTGAAGGAAAGGCATGGTAACTGATGTGACTCATTTAATGAAGTGTAATTAACTGTTTTTATCTTAACGCATCATGCTTTGTGTTGGTGCATGTGCACACGTGTGTGCGCGCGCACGTGTGTATGTGTGTGTGAGAATTATCAAGAAACAAACCACTACTACTTCCTTACATTTCAGATGTGAGGGCTAACCTATTCTTGTGATCAGTTTTGAAGAGGGAACTTTGCTTACATATGTATTTATTCAAAAAGCATTTATTGAATACCTTCTATAGTCAAGTCACCTTCACATACATGGGAGATACAGAGGTGCCTGGCTCCCAGGGTGGTGGCAGGGTTCAAATAAATTAATAAGATAATATGTTCATATGAAACCTGCTTTAAAAACAAACATTTTAGTGTTGTTACAAAGAACAAAACAAAATCAATTCATCTTTTCCTATTGCTTGTTTGGCACAGAGGTGAAATCATTTCAATGTTGCACCTTTGTAACCCTGGGCTTATGGAACCGCGGTAAATCTGGCTTGGACTTGGTTCACATTCGTAGATCTCAGAAACTGTGGGGACTGTGGTAGTGGCAGCACCATTCATCTTGTCCTTTGTAAGCCCCCAGAGTTATAATCTTCACTCCAATTTGGGTAGAAGAGGAATCTGAGACCAGTTTTGCCTTTTGAGTCATGTAGACCTTGAGTGACTTAGATTTTCATCCTCACTAATTTCTTTTGCAAAATGTCCTTGCATACCAGGTGTGGGCAGAGAAACTATGGTAGACTCCCTCCTCTTGCAAAGCAAAGTGGAGTGTTACCGTCACAACAAATGCAGCTTTTCTTTTCCTCTAGTTTTCATAAATGCCCAGGTGCATAAACAAATGTCCTAGGACTATCTGTGGCTTGCTCAAGATTGTAATAATTTTTATATTTTCTATGTTGAGGTCTTTTTTTCTCCTTTCCTAAATTCTGTTATCTGGCCTACCAAGGAAAGATGCTTATTCTCAAAATATGGATAAAGAAAAATAAGGCTCTACATAGTGAAATCAGTGACAACTCAAATTGTTTGGCCTTTGTTCACAAGATAAGAATTGTATATCTTGGTTATGGTCTATTAGTTGCTCTGAAATCTTTGGTACAAATTAGTAATGACCTTAGTTGTATTTGGGATTGAAAACAGCAGAGATTAATACACATTTTATTCTATAGAGTAGTTCCAGCTGGTGCTGACTGGAGCCACCTGACTCTTAAACAGTGTTTATTGCAAAGGTCATTTTACATCATTGCTTTATTGTCCAAGGTTAATTGCCAATTTGCTTTTAAATATTATGCAAAAGCATTGGCTGAGATGTAGAAAACTTAGAGAATTTGACTGTCTTAGGAATGAGTAATTAATGTCTTGTGAAGTCACACACGTGAAAGAGAATTCTAAAGTTCACCTTGACCATTCTTCTTCCTTCTCCTAACTGTATCCTATTTTTAAAAATTCCTGGAAACCACTCTATGTTAAAAAAGAAATAAAAATGTAAAAGCAAACATGCTGAGAAAGTATTCACAAAACATATGATAGACAAAAGATTGCTAATTTTATTATATAAATTTATAAGAAAATCATAGAATAGATTAGGTGAATGAAGAAAGGGTCTGAACAGTCTACAAAAGAGAGTTTACCTAACAAACATGGAATATTGGTCAGTCTCACAAGTGTCACAGCTATATGATAACAGATGCTTTTTTCCCCCTGGCCAAATTAGCTTTGGGAAGATTATAATACTGGTGAGAGTGTGGTGAAATAGGCACTGTCTTACATAATTTCTGAGTGCACAAATTGATAAGACTGTTTTGCAAAGTGGGAAAACTGTATGAAGATTCTTAAAAATACTGCTACACTTCGTTTTCAGTGATTACACCCCTAGGAATCTGTTCTACAGATATAATGTCACATAAAACATATAATGCATAAATACACTAATCTAAAGTGAAACATAAGAACCGCAACAGACATATTCAGCAATAGGAAAAGAGTCAATAAATTCTGTTTACTGTTGACCATTGAACACTAGGGGTTTGAACTAGGCTGGTTCACTTATACACAGATTGTTTTTACAGTACAGTGCTGTAAATGTATTTTCTCTTCCTCATGGTTTTCTTGATAACGATATGAATATGGTTTTCTTTTCTCTAGTTTACTTTATTGTAAGAATACAGTATAAAATATGCATAACATACAAAATATGTGTTAACTGAGTGTTTATGTTATCAATCAACAGGAGGCAGTTCAGTTTTGGGGGAGTGAAAAGTTATACATGGATTTTTAGCTGCATGGTAGTTGGCACCCTTAACCCTTCAAGGGTCAACTGTATTTAATATTATGTCCTAACTGAACAATATTGTAATGTTAAATTGCAAGGTCAGAAGGACAAATATTGCATGATTCCACGTATATGAGGTACCCAGATAGTCAAATTTATAGAGACAAAAAGCAGAATGGTGGTTGCCAGGGGGTGGTGAATGGGGGAGGAAATAGGGAGTTGTTGTTTAATGGGTATGGTGTTTCAGTTTGGGAGGATGAAAAGTTCTGGAGACAGAGGGATGATAGTTGCACAACCATGTGACTGTACTTACTATCACTGAAATGTATACCTAAAAATGGTTAAAATGGTAAATTTTATGTTATGTATATTTTATCACAATAAAATTGCAAGTTTCTTATAATAGTATGAGGAATGCTTCTTATATGAGTTCAGTTTAAAAAAGCAATATACATGCTCTGCAAAAGACACTGTCAAGAGAATGAGAAGACAAGCCATAGACTAGAAGAAAATATTTGTAAAAGACACGTGTGATAGAGGACTGTTATCCAAAATATATGAAGAGCTCTTAAAACTCATCAATAAGAGGGGTGCCTGGGTGGCTCAGTTGGTTAAGCATCCAACTTTGGCTCAGGTCATGATCTCATGATTCATGAGTTCGAACCCTGCATTGGGCTCTGTGTTGACAGCTCAGAGACTTTGGATTCTTGTCTCCCTCTCTCTCTGCCCCTCCTCCGCTCACGTTCTCTCTCTGTCTCTCTCTCAACAATAAATAAACATTAAAAAAAGTTAAAAAAAACCCTCAAGAATAAAAAAAAAAAACCACTTGGTTAAAAAAATGGGCCAAAGATCTGAACAGACACCTCACAAAAGAAGAGATACAGATGGCAAATAAGCATATGAAAAAGTGCTGAACGTGATATGTCATTAGAGAATTGCAAAGTAAAACAGCAACACAGTACAACTGCATACTTATTAACATGGCCCAGATCTAAAACACTGACAACACCAAATGCTGGTGAGGATGAGGAGCAACAGGAGCTCTTATAATTTGCTGGTGGGAGTGCAAAGTGGTATAGCCACTTTGGAAGACAGTTGGCAGTTTCTTACAAAACGAAACAGACTCTTACTATATGATCCAGCAATTGAACTTCTTGGTATTCTCCCAAAGGAAGTGAAAACTTATATGTACACAGAAATCTGCACTCGGTTGTTTATAGTAATTTTTTTATGATTGTCCAAACTTAGTCCAATTTCATTCTTTTGCATATGGATATCTGGTTTTCCTAGCATCATTTGTTGAAGAGACTATCCTTTCCTCATTGGGTTTTCTTGGCTCATTTGTCAAAGTATTAGTTGACTGTATATGTCTGGGTTTATTTTTGGGCTCTTGGTTCTGTTCCATTGGTCAATGTGTCTGTTTTTATGCCAGTACCATATCGTTTTGATTACGACATCTGGGTAGTACAGTTTGAAATCAGGAAGTGTGATGCTTTCAGCTTTGTTCTTTCTCAAGGTTGCTTTGGCTATTTGGGGTCTTTTGTGGTTCCATACAAATTTTAGAATTTTTTTCTATTTAATTTAATTGTTTTTTTCTATTCCACAGGTTGCCTTTTCATACTTTTGATTTTCAAAAGCTGTGAAGAAACTTTTTAGTTTGATGCAGTCCTAGGAAGCCCTCATACTTTTATCAGCTTCACCTCTAGGAATTCTACCAGTTTTTAATTTTTTTAATTTTTAATTTAAATTCAAGTTAGTTAACATATAGTATAATAATGATATCAGGAGTAGAATTTAGTGATTTATCACTTACATATAACACCAAGGGCTCATCCCAACAAGTGACCTCCTTAACGCCCATTACCCATTTTGTCCATTCCCCCACCTGACACCCCTCCAGCAGCCCTCAGTTTGTTCTCTCTGTATTTAAGAGTCTCTTATGGTTTGCCTCCCTCTCTGTTTTTACCTTATTTTTGCTTCCCTTCCCCTCTGTTCATCTATTTTGTTTATTAAATTCTATATATGAGTGAAATCATATGATATTTGTCTTTCTCTGACTGACTTATTTCACTTAGCATAATACACAGTAGTTCCAACCACGTTTTTGCAAATAGCAAGATTTCATTATTTTTGACTGCCGAGTACTATTCTGTTGTATATATATAACACATCTTATTTATCCATTTGTCAGTCAACAGACATTTGGGCTCTTTCTGTAATTTGGCTATTGTCAATAGTGCTGCTATAAACATTGGGGTGCATGTGCCCCTTCGAATCACCATTTTTGTATCCTTTGGATAAATACCTAGTAGGGCAATTGCTGGATCACAGGGTAGTTCTATTTTTAGTTTTTTAAGGAACCTCCATATTGTTTTCCAGAGTGGCTGTACCAGTTTGCATTCCCACCAGCAGTGCAAAAGGGTTCCCCTTTCTCTGCAACCTCACTAACATCTGTTGTTTCCTGAGTTGTTAATTTTAGCCATCCTGACAGGTGTGAGGTGATATTCATTGTGGTTTTGATTTGTATTTCCCTGATGATGAGTGATGTTGAGCATTTTTTCACATGTCTGTTAGCCATCTGGATGTCTTCTTTGGAGAAGTGTCTATTCATGTCTTTTGCCCATTTCTTCACTGGATTATTTGTTTTTTGGGTGTTGAGTTTGATAAGTTCTTTATAGATTTTGGATCCTAACCCTTTATCTGATATGTCATTTGCATCATTTGCAAATATCGTCTCCCATTCCATCAGTTGCCTTTCAGTTTTGCTGATTCTACCAGTTTCTTAGAGTGAAGAGGCAAGATAAACCTTCATGTTTCTGCTAGTGGGAGGGGAAAAGCAACCCTTTTGAAATACATCTAGTGTATTCTCCTTAACAAAGGCATACTTAGCAACAGAAAAGATTACCAGAGCTTTATCTGAAGTGGGGGAAGGAAAATTACCCAACTCCAGCCTCTTCTAGCCTTTCTGTCTCACCTATGGGAAAAAACAAGATCTCAGCCCAGAAATACAGGCTCACTGAAAAACTGAGACAATCATGGGATTATAGTATGCTCCCCCTTCATTATAGTTGGAGACTTCAACTCCTTTCTTTCAGTAATTGGTAGATCATGCAGGCAGAAAACCAGTAAGGATATAGTTGAACTGAATAGCACCACCAATTATCTTGATCTAATATTGACACTTATAAAGTACTTCATCCAAAAAAAAAAAAAAAAGCAGAATACACATTCTTTTTAAGTTCACACGGAACATTCATCAAAATAGACCATATTCTAGACCAGAAAACACACCTGAACAAACTTAGAATACAAATCCTATAAAGTATGTTAGTGTGTTCCTTAGACCACAATAGAATTAAACTAGAAAAAACAAAACAAAACAAAACAAAACAAAACAGAGAGTCACCTGGACGGCTCAGTCAGTTAAACCTTGGATTCTTGATCTCAGTTCAGGTCTTGATCTCAGGGTCATGAGTTCAAGCCCTGTGTTGGGCTCTGTGTTGGCCATGAAGCCTACTTAAAAAAAAAAATTAAAAAATAAAACAAAAAAAAACAGAAAGCTAGAAAATTCCAATATATTTGGAAAATAAGCCACACACTACTAAATAACCTGTGTATCAGGGAGGCTGGGTGGCTCAGTCAGTTAAGCATCCAACTTCGGAGCAGGTCATGATCTTGCGGTTTGTGGGTTCAAGCCCTGCGTTGCACTGTCTGCTGAAAGCCCAAAGCCTGGAGCTGGCTTCAGATTCTGTGTCTGCCTCTCTCTCTGCCCCTCCCCCACTCATGCTCTGTCTCTCTCTCTCTCTCTCTCTTTCAAAAAATGAATAAACATTAAAAAAAATAATAACCCATGTGTCAAAGAAGAAGTCTTGAGAAAGTAGAAGCTTTATTGTTTTGTCTTTCACATTCAGGTTTACAATCCACCTAAAATCAACTTTATGTGTGATGTGAGGCAGGGATCAAGTTTTACTCTTTTTAATATGAGTATCTGTCAAGCACACACAAGACAAGGTAAGGCCAATTCCTGACTGATTTAGTCATAAAGATACAATGAGCCACTTCTGGATTCGGGTAGTTTTTTACTGTACAGACAGTGAAAGCATAAAAGTTTCCCATGGTCTTTGTCCCCACACCAAGGACAATACCAAAACAAAAGGGGCTAGATGATGGCAATTAGGTTTGTGGGATACCCCCTTATGGAGGAGCCAATTCTAAACTGCATGGCTAAGTGGTTTTATATTCTGCTGCATTATTCTTAGAGGGATGGAGGAGAAAGTCTTGAATGTCATCAGAACCCAGGAGGCAGTGAGAAATTGTTTCACAACAGCCTTTCAGGAGAAGCAAATGGGACGTGGCTTTGGAGTAGCTCTTCACAGGCCTTCTATCCTCTCATGCCCTGGAAGGATCACAAAGTATTCTACCAAGACTCTAATTAGATGTGGTTCAAGCATTTTCCTGCATGGCCTATGTAAATACATAAAAGTTACCAGGGTGTAGCTATTTCTCTACAATTTCCAACTGATCTGGGATTTCATTTTAGTTTTAGTTTAGCTTAGTTTAGTTTTTAAGTAGTCCCCATGCCCAGCATGGAGCTCATTGCGGGGCTTGAACTCACAATCCTGAGATCAAGACCTGAACTGAGATCAAGAGTCAGACACTTAACCGACTGAGCCACCCAGGTGCCCCAGATCCAGCATTTTAATAAAAAAATCATCCTTTGCCCACTGTACCGAAGTGTCAATAAATGCTTATTGACTCATTAATTGATTAAAGTGACAGATTTGAAAATGTTAGGATTAGAAAACCATCTAAACATTTAAGAACCATACTAGATGATTTTTTTTTAATGAGGCATAATGATTTTAGGGCAAGAAACATAATTTTTGGAATCATGTAGTTCTGGATTTGAAACCAGGTTTGATTACTGACTAGCTATGTGATAATCATTGACATTTCAGAACCTTTAACTTCTCATTATAAAATGGAAATAATACCCATTTCTCACTATTATTAAATGAGATAATGTATGTGGCTGGTATCTAGCAAGATGCATTTTATAGAATACATGTTCAGAAAATGTGCAAAGGTGATAGTTGGGATGCATTTTATTTAGAATTAATAATTCTTTTTGGGCCACCAGTTTTCTTTTTTCTTTTTTTTTTTTCAATATATGAAATTTATTGTCAAATTGGTTTCCATTCAACACCCAGTGCTCATCCCAAAAGGTGCCCTCCTCAATACCCATCACCCACCCTCCACTCCCTCCCACCCCCCATCAACCCTCAGTTTGTTCTTAGTTTTTAAGACTCTCTTATGCTTTGGCTCTCTCCCACTCTAACCTCTTTTTTTTTTTCTCCTTCCCCTCCCCCATGGGTTTCTGTTAAGTTTCTCAGGATCCACATAAGAGTGAAAACATGTGGTATCTGTCTTTCTCTGTATGGCTTATTTCACTTAGCATCACACTCTCCAGTTCCATCCACGTTGCTACAAAAGGCCATATTTCATTCTTTCTCATTGCCAAGTAGTATTCCATTGTATATATAAACCACAATTTCTTTATCCATTCATCAGTTGATGGACATTTCGGCTCTTTCCATAATTTGGCTATTGTCGAGAGTGCTGCTATCAACATTGGGGTACAAGTGCCCCTATGCATCAGTACTCCTGTATCCCTTGGGTAAATTCCTAGCAGTGCTATTGCTGGGTCATAGGGTAGGTCTATTTTTAATTTTCTGAGGAACCTCCACACTGCTTTCCAGAGCGGCTGTACCAATTTGCATTCCCACCAACAGTGCAAGAGGGTTCCCGTTTCTCCACATCCTCTCCAGCATCTGTAGTCTCCTGATTTGTTCATTTTGGCCACTCTGACTGGCGTGAGGTGATATCTGAGTGTGGTTTTGATTTGTATTTCCCTGATAAGGAGCGACGTTGAGCATCTTTTCATGTGCCTGTTGGCCATCCGGATGTCTTCTTTAGAGAAGTGTCTATTCATGTTTTCTGCCCATTTCTTCACTGGGTTATTTGTTTTTCGGGTGTGGAGTTTAGTGAGCTCTTTATAGATTTTGGATACTAGCCCTTTGTCTGATATGTCATTTGCAAATATCTTTTCCCATTCCTTTGGTTGCCTTTTAGTTTTGTTGGTTGTTTCCTTTGCGTGCAGAAGCTTTTCATCTTCATAAGTTCCCAGTAATTCATTTTTGCTTTTAATTCCCTTGCCTTTGGGGATGTGTTGAGTAAGAGATTGCTACGGCTGAGGTCAGAGAGGTCTTTTCCTGCTTCCTCCTCTAGGGTTTTGATGGTTTCCTGTCTCACATTCATGTCCTTTATCCATTTTGAGTTTATTTTTGTGAATGGTGTGAGAAAGTGGTCTAGTTTCAACCTTCTGCATGTTGCTGTCCAGTTCTCCCAGCACCATTTGTTAAAGAGACTGTCTTTTTTCCATTGGATGTTCTTTCCTGCTTTGTCAAAGATTAGTTGGCCATACATTTGTGGGTCTAGTTCTGGGGTTTCTATTCTATTCCATTGGCCTATGTGTCTGTTTTTGTGCCATGGGCCACCAGTTTTCTTGAGTGCATGGACAGATTTTTTTTAATGTTTATTTTTGAGAGAGAGGGAGAGAGAGTGTGAGAGAGAGAGAGGGTGGGGGAAGGGCAGAGAGCGAGGGGAACAGAGGATCTAAAGTGGGCTCTGTGCTCACAGCAGAGATGTGGGGCTCAAAGACCCTAACCATGAGATCATGACCTGAGCCAAAGTCAGATGCTTAACCAACTGAACCACCCAGTGCCCCTGGACAAACCTTTTATTAGCAAAAGAGACCTTCAAGTACTTGTTAAGGAATATAACCTGAAATTCTGCTGCCTAACACTTATCAAATATCTGTTGAATAAACTAGTGTTTATGGGGTATTGCCTGGAGAGTGTGCAAGCCATCTATTCCTCTATGTCTTAGGTCACGTTGCCTGGGAAACTGACTCAGAGGGATGTTTACTGAGGAATATCCCAGGATCAACATGGTGAGGGAGTAGGAAACAGGAATAAGAAGAGAAGCTTAACTGTGAGTAAATTTTTTTCTTCTTGAATTAATGAGATTTTCAGAGAGTTATAAAACAGGAGAGTGTGATTTTGGCCCCACTCATTCATTAGTTTATTCAACAAATATTTTTTGAGTACTTACTATGCATTTTGTGTTAGATTCTGGCAATAGTGAACAAGACAGACTCAGTCCCTGATGTGATGGAGTTTATAATCTCAAAAGAGAGAAAGAGATTTCAATTCAGTGGTTAATACCTAAGATTTTTTTAACTAGATAGGCAAATTCTAAAGTTACTAGTTAAAATATAATATGTAAGTCTAGTTAAAGTATTAAATAAGAGTAATAAGTGATGGCAGGGGGAAACTAGCCCCAATAGATATTTAAAACATATTATAAAATTATACTAATTAACACCATTGGTACTAGTAAAGAGATCAGTGGAGCAAAAGCAAGCGTCAGAAATCAATCCAAATAAGGAGGCTGAAAGATGGTTTATTTGATGAATGAAATACTTTAAGGCAATTGGTTGGTTATTTGAAAAAAATAATCTCTGCGATGAATTTCATTCTTTATACCAAAATAATTTCTAAATGGATCTACTATTTAAAAATGGAAATTAAATCATAAAAGCATGAGACAAAAGCATGGAAGATTTTTTTTTAATGAGTTGGCATGGAGAAGGACTTTTAAAAGTAATATCTGAAATTTAGAATCCATAACGTAAAAACTTGTTAGGTCTGACTATATATTGATTAAAAATAGCTGCACTATAAAAGATAACATGAAGTCAAAAGAAAAATTGATAAATTTTTAAAATATATTTTCAAAGACTAACAATGGCAAATCTTTTCTTAGCATACAGAATCTCTTAAAAATTAACAAATACCACAAACCAATAGGTTATGTTCAGGCACATATAGAAAATAAATGCAAATGAGTTTTCAAGATATGAAAAAATGAATGAAACATGGTGAAAAAACATCAATTAATTAAATAACCATACCTAATTTGGGAGTAAAAATATCAAATACTAAGGATAAGATGAGAAGATCCAATATCCATCTAGTTGGAGTCCTTGAGGGCAGGAATAGAAAGAATGGGAGAGACATTCTTCAAGAGATCCTATCTAATGATTTTCCAGAAATATGAAGACATACGTTTTCAGATTCAGGTACACAATGAATCCCAATTACTCAATAAGTAATTCACACTTGGATACTTCTTGGATCAATTGTGGAGCACTAAAGACAAAAAGTTTACAAAAGCAAGCAGAGAGAAAAAGACAACCTACTTACAAAGAGTATGACAATTACACTTAGAGCAGACTTCTCATCTCTGACATGGAAACCAGAATACAATGGAATGATATCTTCAGAGTGCTGAGAGAAAAAAACTGTCAGTTTAGCTAAGCTACCATTAAGTAAATACACCGTCTGACAAAAACTGAGATTTTTTTTTTTACCTTCAACAGATGCTAACGCACATCTAACAGGATTACATCAGGATCAAGGAAAATGTTCTCCAAAGGAAGGTATGAAATACAATAAAGAATTGTGAGCAAAGCAAAAATACTGAATAGAAATACTAGGAGTAGCATGTAAGATATGAGGAGGTAATCTTAATTCAAGAGTTCCAGTTTAAATAAAGCATAGTCTTCAAGAGCACAGTTATGGAACCAGACTGCCTGGTTTGAATTCCAGTATCGTGATTTATTATCTGTGTAGCCATAGGCAAATTACTTAACCTCTTAGGCCTTAAATGACTTGTAAGTAAAGTGCTCACAACAGTTCCTAATAAACAGCAGCCACTGAATAAACATTAGTCTTATGATTATAAAGGTTCTGAGATTGTTTAGAGGAAAACTGACACACTGATTACCTTTAGATATTAACAAATACGTGAGTTCAAATTTTAAGGATTAGTAAAAGTATAGAAATCAAGGTTATACTTTTCTCATCACCGTGAGAGGGGAAAAACCCTTAGTTAACTAAAAATGAGACAGTAAAAGCAATGAAAAATAAGCTTAGAAAAATAGAACATTTAAGATCGTACTATTGATAATGCAGATGGCAGTTGGTTTTCTCCCACTTGCCAGTGATTCCTCGTAATTAGGATATTGTTAAGGCTAGACATAAAACAAAGAAGGCTTCTTGATGGTTTTATTCCTTAACCATATTTGTCCTAGAAGCTGCCTCTATTGATGAAAATTGCAAATAAAGACTTTAGCCAAGCATACAGTGATCACCCTTACCTAAACCAAACATGCAGTCACCTACAGATTCAAAAGGTGGCCCTTTAAAACCTAATGGCCCTTGATATCCTGACTGCAGCTCAAGGAGGAACATATGCTTTATTAAAACAGAGTGTTATGTATACACTCCAGATTACCACAAAAATGTGACAGGGTTACTAAAATAATGATGAATAATCAAACTGGCACTTTAAAAAATCCCTCTCTTTCCTTTAGGGATTGGTTAAATTCCTGGACTGGAGGAAGATTTTGGTCAACTATCAAAGGTCTTTTATTCAGACTTCTCTTTCTAATAATAATAAAAAGATTATTATTTTGTTGTCTTTTCAAAAAAATTTTTAATGTTTATTTATTTTGAGAGGGCACAAGTGGGGGTGGGGCAGAGAGGGAGAGAGAGAGAGAATCCCAAGCAGGCTCCATGCTGCCATGCAGGGCTGACGTGGGGTTGACGTGGGACTCGAGCCCACAGACCATAAGATCATGACCTGAGCTGAAACTGATAGTTGGATGCTTAACTGACTAAGCCACCCAGGCACCCCATATTTTGTTGTCTTTTCCTATGTCTTTCTACCTGGTGTTGAGACTCTCACTGACATAACTTCAAGTTGACAGAGGATCCTTTGTACTCAAGGAGACTCATTTATGTTGTCTACTTTGGATTAGGCTGCCTCTGCCTTTGGTAACTCCTGTATGTAAGTTACCCAACAGACTAATGTTGACCCCTAGAGAGGGACAGCTCTACGCCCCTATTGAGCAAGAAGAAGTTACAGAAGATAAGACTGTGTACCCTCAGCAACCTTAAAGATTTAAAGGTCAAAATTGTTCAGGGGGGAATGATGAGGAGAGTAAAAGCAAAAGGAAATGTAAAATTAAATTTCCTTACAACTTGCAGCTCATTGACAAATACTTGAGACAGGCAGAGTAAGTCATTCCTCCAGGAACTCCCAACTGTCTTAACGTTAATGCTTTGCTAGAGGAGAAAACAACCTTAGCTTGACAATAGCCAGGCCTCTAGGATCCTGTAAGTCTTCTTTAACATATGAAAATCTTTTGGAAGTTTGCTTTGTTTCTACCCCTCCCAACTTAAAAGTACATAATCAATCCCAGTGCAGCTCTTTCTGCCCACAGGTCCTATCCCTGTGCTTTTATAAAACCATCTTTTTTGTACCAAAAACATCTCAAGAATTCTTTCTTGACCATTTGCTCCTGGACCCCACATCAAATCATATCAGTAGTACATGCCTCTTGTGTTACTATTTTATTTTTTTCAAGTTGATTTTTATTCTGAGAGAGAGAGAGTGAGGCAGAGAGAGAGAGAGAGGCAGAGAGAAAGGGAGAGGGAGAATCCCAAGCAGGCTCCACATTGTCAGTGCAGAACCCGATACAGAGCTCAATCTCACCAACCGTGAGATCATGACCTGAGATGAAACCGAATCAGACACTCAACTGACTGAACCACCCAGGCGTCCCTCACATTTAAGCCTTTAGTCCATTGACTAATTGAATTTACTTTCATGTATGGTGTGAGAAAACTGTCCAGATTCATTCTTTTGCATATGGCTGTCCAGTTTTCCCAACACCCTTTGTTGAAGAGACATTTTCCCATTGGATATTCTTTCCTGCATTATCAAAGATTAATTGACCACATAATTGTAGGTTCATTTCTGGGTTTTCTATTCTGTTCTATTGATCTGATCTATGTGTCTATTTTTGTACCAGTATCACACTGTTTTGATTACTACAGGTTTGTAATACAACTTGAACTCTGGAATTGTGATGCCTCCAGCTTTGGTTTTCTTTTTCAGTGTTGCTTTGGCTTTTTGGGGTCTTTTGTGGTTCCATACACATTTTAGGATTATTTCTAGCTCTGTAAAAAATGCTGTGGGGTATTTCAATAGGGAATGCATTAAATATGTAGATTTCTTTGGATGGTATGGAAATTTTAATAATATTTGTTCTTCCAATCCATGAGCATAGAATGTCTTTCCATTTCTTTGTGTTGTCTTCAATTTCTTTCTTTAGTGTTTTATAGTTTTCAGACTATAAATCTTTCATCTCTTTAATTAGGTTTATTCTTAGGTATCCTATTGTTTTTGGTGTAATTATAAATAGGAGTATTTCCTTACTTTCTCTTTCTGCTCTCTTCATTATTGGCATATAGAAATGCAACAGATTTCTGTATCTTGATTTTATATCTTGTGACTTTACTGAATTCCTTTATCAGTTCTAGCAGTTTTTGGTGAAGTATTTTGGGTCTTCTACATATAGTATCATATCATCTGCAAATAGTGAAAGTTTTACTTTTCCTTTCTGAATTGGATGCCTTTTATTTCTTTTTGTTTTCTAATTGTTGCGGCTAGGACTTCCAGTACTACGTTGAATAAAAGTGGTGAGAGTGGACGTCCCTGTCTTGTTCCTGACCATAGAGGAAAAGCTGTCAGTTTTTCCCCACTGAAGATATTAGCTGTGGGTTTTTCATATATGATCTTTATTATGTTGAGGTATGTTCCCTCTAAACCCACTTTGTTGAGGGTTTTTGTCATGAACTGATATTGAACATTGTCAAATGCTTTTTCTGCATCCTTTGAAGGATCATACGGTTCTTATCCTTTCTTTTTTTAATGTGATGTGTCACAATGATTGATTTGCAAATACTGAACCACCCTTGCAACCCAGGAATAAACTCCACTTGATTGTGATGAATGATTTTTTAATGTATTGTTGGATTTGGTTTGCCAGTATTTTATTGAGAATTTTTGCATCTATGTTCATCAGGGATATTGGCCTGTAGTTCTCTTTTTTGTGGTATCTTTATCTGGTTTTTGTATCAGGGTGATGCTGGCCTCATAGAATGAATTTGAGAATTTTCCTTCTTTTTCTATTTTTTGGAATAGTTTGAGAAGAATAGGAATTAACTCTTCTTTAAATGTTTGGTACAGGGGCGCCTGGGTGGCGCAGTCGGTTAAGCGTCCGACTTCAGCCAGGTCACGATCTCGTGGTCCGTGAGTTCGAGCCCCGCGTCAGGCCCTGGGCTGATGGCTCAGAGCCTGGAGCCTGTTTCCGATTCTGTGTCTCCCTCTCTCTCTGCCCCTCGCCCGTTCATGCTCTGTCTCTCTCTGTCCCAAAAATAAATAAACGTTGAAAAAAAAATTAAAAAAAAAAATAAATGTTTGGTACAATTCACCTGTGAAGCCATCTGGTCCTGGACTTTTGTTTTTTTGGAGTGTTTTGATTACTGATTCAGTTTTTTTGCTGGTTATCCATCTGTTCAAGTTTTCTATTTCTTCCTGTTTCAGTTTTAGTAATTTATATGTTTCTAGGAATTTATCCATTTCTTCTAGGTTGTTAAAATTTTTGGCATATAGTTTTTCATAATACAGAATGCACATTTCCAAGCACTGAGAAGCCTCTGAAAAATTGAACATCAAGGAATCTCAATGAACTTTAAAGAATCCATAGTCTACCAATCATATTTTCTGACCATAATGCACTTCAGTTAGAAGTCAAGTACAAAAAATAACCAGCCCTGTTGGTAGGGGTATAGATTGGTCCAACCACTTTGAAAAACTATTTGGCCACATCAGTTAAAGCTGAATATACACATAGCTATGGCCCAACAATTCTTTTCCTCTAATAGAAATACATACATACATTCATTACTAAGTGAAAGAAGGTAACCTAAAAATGCTATAGATTGTAATGATTCCAACTACATGAAATTCTGAAAAAGGCAAAACTATGGAGACAGTAAAGAGATCAGTGGTTGCCAGGAGTTAGGGGGCAGGGAGGGAAGAATAGGTGGAGCACATAGGATTTTCAGAGTAGTGAAACTATTGTGTATATTATAACAGAATATGGAATGTATTGGATACATATGTGGATATCCACAAATGTGGATACATTTGTCCAAATCCATTGAATGTATAATGTCAAGAGTGAATCCTAATGAAAACAATGGACTCTGGGCAATAATGATGTGTCAGCGTACTTTCGTTGATTGTAATGAATATACCACTCTGGTAGGGGAGGTTGATGGTGGAGGGAGTCTGTACTAGTTGGGAGGGTATGGGGTACCTTTCTCTACCTTCCTTACAATTTTGCTAGACCCTAAAACTGCTCTAAAAATAAAGTCTATTTTTAAAGCATAAAAAAAGAAATACATACATACATTCAACAAAAAAAAAAACCTGTACTAGAATGTTCACAGCAGCACTATTCACAACAGCCCTAAACTAGAAACTACTCAAATGTCCATCAGTTGTAGAATGGATAAAAAAATCATGGTACATTCTTACAATGAGGTATTCTGCAGCAAGGACTATTAACAAACTACAGTTAAATGCAACAATATGGATGATCTCACAAATATAAGGTTGAATGAAAGAAGACAAAACAACATACATATTGTACGATTTTATTTACATTAAATACAAAAGCAGGCAGATCTATGCTGTTAGAAGTTAGGATTGCGTTTATTCTTGGGGAAGGGGTAGCGATGGGAAGGGAGCATAAGGGTGGCTTCCAGGATACTGACAAAATTCTGTTCCTTGATTTTGGGGTTGGTGACATGGCTGTATTTAGTTTGTAAAAATTTACTGAGCTGTGCATTTATAACATGTACTTTGTGTATGCATATTATTCTTCAATGAAAAGTTAAAATTAAACCCATATGACTTCCTTATATTTAGAAATTAGAAGTATTTACTAAGTAACTTATGAATAAGAGTATAGTCAAAATGGAAATTTATACATGCCTAGAACTACCATAAGGAAAATACTAAACCAAAATTAATTAAATATAGTCAAAGCAGAGGGAAATGTCTATTTTTGAATGTTTATATTATCAAGGAGAGAAGGCTGAAAATTTAATAAACTAAGCATCCAACTTAAGATAGCAAAAGATCAGCAGAGCAAGCCCAAAGAAAATAGAAGGAAAGAAAAATAAGAGCAGACAATAATGAAATAGAAAAAATAAAGATAAAATAGAGAGGATCAACAAAGCCAGAAGTTGGTTCTTTGGAAAGACTAACACAGTAGAAAAATCTTTGGCAGGACTGCATGATGAGGAAAAAGAGAAGATGAATAAATAAACAGTATTAATAATGAAACAGATATCTAGTACACATTCCACAGAAATAAAAAAGATAATAAAAGAAAGCTCAGAATGTCTTTAAGACAATAATTCAAATTTGCTAAGAAAGTAGAACTTAAGTGCTCTCACACACACACAGAAAAAGATATATGAGGTGATGGATATGTTAAATTTTTTTCATTTTATTGAGAAATAATTGACATACATCACTGTGTAAGTTTAAGGTAGATCGCATGATGGTTTTATTGACATATATTCTGAAATGATTACCACACTAGAGTTAGTTAACATCCATTCTCTCATATAGATACAATAAAACAAATGAAAATTTTTTCTACTTGTGATAAGAACTCCTAGGATCTTTGTACCTTTTGAATGCCTTCCTCCAATTCCCTCTCTCTGTTCTCCATCTCTGGTAACCACAAATCTGATCTCTTTTTCTATGAGTTTGATGGGGTTTTTTGGGCTTTGTTTTTAGATTCCACATATAAATGAAATAATACAGTAATTTGTCTTTCTTTGTCTGACTTATTTCACTTAGCATAATGCCTTCAAGATCCATCCATATTGTCACAAATTATAGGATTTCCTCATTTTTCCTGGCTGAATAATATTCCCGTGTGTGTGTGTGTGTGTGTGTGTGTGTGTGTGTGTGTATTACAACTTCTTTATCCATTAACCCATTGATGGACATGTAGGTTGTTTCCATGCCATAGCTATTATAAATAATGCTGCTATGAACATAGGGGTGGATATTTTTTTCAAGTTAGTTTTTTGTTTCCTTTAGATATATTTCCAGAAGTGGCACTGCTGGGTCATTTGGAAGTTCTATTTTTAATTTTTTGAGGATACTTCATACTGTTTTCCATAGTGGCTGCACTGATTTATAATCCCACCAACACAAGGTTTCCTTTTCTACACATCCACGCCAGCATTTATCTCTTGTCTTTTTGATGATAGCCGTTCAAATAGGCATGAGGTGATATCTCATTGTGGTTTTAATTTACATTTCCCTTATGATAGTGATGTGCAGCAATTTTTCATGTACTTGTTAGCCATTCATATATCTTCTTTGGAAAAATGTCTATTCAGGTTGTTTGCACATTTCCAAGGGAAACAGAAGCAAAAATGAACTATTTGGACCACATCAAAATAAAAACCTTCTGCACAGCAAAGGAAACAATCAATAAAACTAAAAGATGACCTGTGGAATGGGAAAAGATATTTGCTAATGACTTAGCTGATAAAGGGTTAGTATCGAAAATATATAAAGAACTTATAAAACTCAACACCCAAAAACCAAATACAGGCAGATGACATGAACAGACATTTCTCCAAAGAAGACATATGGATGGCCAACAAACACATAAAAAGATTCTCAACATCACTGATCATCAGAGAAATGCAAAACAAAACTACAATGAGATATCACCCCACACCTGTCAGAATGGCTAAAATAAAAAACATAAGAAACAACAGGTGTTTGCAAGGATGTGGAGAAAAATGGACCATAGCATACTATTGGTGGGAATGCAATTGTTAGTAGTGCAGGTACTATGGAAAACAATAAAGAAGCTCCTCAAAAAGTTAAAAATAGAACTACCCTACGATCTAATAATTGTACTACTGAGTATTTACCCAAAATATACAAAAACAGTAATTCAAAGGGATACATGCACCCAATGTTTATAGCAGCATTATTTACAATAGCCAAATTATGGAAATAGCCCAAATGTCCATCAACTGATGAATGGACAAAGAATATGTGGTGTATATATATGTACAATGGAATATTACTCAGCCATAAAAAGAATGGAATCTTGCCATTTACAATGATGTGGATGGAGTTAGAGTGTATTATGCTAAGTGAAATAAGTCAGTCAGAGAAAGATAAATACCATATGATTTCATTCATATGCAGAATTTAAGAAACAAAACAAAGAAAAAAAGAGAGACAAACCAAGAAACAGACTCTTAACTATATAGGTTGTTTGCTCATTTTAATTGGATTATCTGTTTTGCTATTGAGTTGTATGAATTCTTTATATATTTTGGATATTAACTCCTTAGGAGATATATGATTTGCAAATATTTCTAATGGATACGCTAATTAATTTGATGGTGAGAATCCTTTCACAATATATACATATATCAAATGTTGTACACTTCAAATTTACTTTGTCAATTATGCCTCAATAAAGCTGAAAAAGAAAAGAAAAGGGAAAAAACAAAAGAATACTGGCATTTGTTTTTTGTTTAAAAATTTTTTGTAGTGTTTATTTATTTTTGAGAGAGAGAGAGAGAGAGAGAGAGAGAGAGAGAGAGGGTGGGAGGAGCAGTGAGAGAGGGAGACACAGAAACCAAAGAGGCTTCAAGCTCTGAGCTGTCAGCACAGAGCCCGACACGGGGCTCTAACTCACTAAACAGGAGATCATCACCTGAGCCGAAGTCAGAGGTTCATCCGACTGAGCCACTGAGGCACCCCAAGAATACTGCCATTTGAATCACTTGCTATGTCAAAGAAATACAGATATATTGTTTATAAGAGACACATTTAAAATAAAGACACACAAAGCAAAAGGATGGAAAAACATATTGGGCAAAAGCCACAAGAAAACTAGTGTGGCTATATTATTATCAGGTAGAATGGACCTTAAGACAAAAAATATTTTTAGGGGCGCCTGGGTGGCGCAGTCGGTTAAGCGTCCGACTTCAGCCAGGTCACGATCTCGCGGTCCGTGAGTTCGAGCCCCGCGTCAGGCTCTGGGCTGATGGCTCGGAGCCTGGAGCCTGTTTCCGATGCTGTGTCTCCCTCTCTCTCTGCCCCTCCCCCGTTCATGCTCTGTTTCTCTCTGTCCCAAAAATAAATAAAAAACGTTGAAAAAAAATTTTTTTTTTAAAAAAAAAGACAAAAAATATTTTTAGAGATGGAGAGGGTGACAGTCTAGTGAATAATGATTTTATACATATACGCACTGAATAAACTAGGCTCAATATACATGAAACAAATGCACAGGAAGAAATGGATGCACAAATCTATCATTCTTGGGGGGATTTCAAGCAATTGTGCTTAGTGTTGTTAGAACAAGCAGACAAAAAGCAGCAAAGATACAGAAAAAGTGGCAGCACAACTAATATGCTTAACATAATGTACAGATGTAGAGGTCTGTATCCAACAATAAGAGAATACCTATTTTATCAATTACTTTGGCAATATTTTCAAAAATTATTATGTACTAGGTCATTAAGAAAGCCTCAATAGGGGCACCTGGGTGGCTCAGTTGGTTGGGACTCTGACTCTTGATTTTGGCTCAGGTCATGATCTCACAGTTGGTGGAATTGAGCCTGGAAGTGGGCTCCCCACTGTCAGCACTTGGAATTCTCTTTTTCCCTCTTTCTGTCCCTCCCCAACTCACACCTGTGTCCCTGCATTCTCTCTCAAAATAAATAAAACATTTAAAAAAATAAAAAAAGAAAGCTTCAATAAGTTTCAAAGACTAATTATCATATATACAATAATCTTTCAACACAATGCAATTAAACTAGAAATTAATTACAAAAACATAAAAAAATTTAAGTTCCTGAATATTTTAAAATCTATAAAATATTTTACTAAATAACTCATTTTTTTTTTAATTTTTTTTTTCAACATTTATTTATTTTTGGGACAGAGAGAGACAGAGCATGAACAGGGGAGGGGCAGAGAGAGGGAGACACAGAATCAGAAACAGGCTCCAGGCTCTGAGCCATCAGCCCAGAGCCTGACGCGGGGCTCGAACTCCCGGACCGCGAGATCGTGACCTGGCTGAAGTCGGACGCTTAACTGACTGCGCCACCCAGGCGCCCCATAATAACTCATTTTTTAAAAGTAGAAATTTAAAGAATACCTGGGAGCAAATAATAACTACTACATAGAAAACCTGTGGGATGCAAGAAAAATTGTGCTTCTAGGCAAGTTAGCAAAGCCTACAAATTAATGAGACAAGTATCAATTTTAAGATATTGGTAAAAGAATAAATATATATACATAAATGAAAATACAATAGAAATGAAATAGAAATGAAAGATTCAATATAGGCCAACAAAGCCAAAGCTGATTTTTCAAAACAACTAACAACACAAACAAACTGCTGACAAGATTTATCAAGAGCAAAAGGGAGAAAATACAATTTTATAAGTGAAAGGGGAACATAACTAAGACAAAGTAGAGATTAACAAACAAGAAAACAGTACTAACAACTCTATGCCAACAATTTTGTAAGTAGAGGTGAGGACAAAACCCCAGGAAAAAAAGTTTAACAGAAGAAATAAAAGGTTTGAATAGTCTTAGACTATTACAGTAATTGAAGTAATTGAAACAATAGTTAAAATCTTCCCATAGAGAAAGCACTGATATTTTTATGGAAAAGTTTTGTTAAATTTTTAAAAAACAGATAAAATATGAAATTATTTGGGACAATAGAAAAATAGAGAATATTACCCAATCTGTTCTAACAAGGCCGGTATAACAAACAAAATAAAACCAGGAAACGTATTATGAGAAAGAAAAACTACAGGCCCATTTCACTAACGAATATCAATACAATAATCTTAAAACATTCACGAATTGAAAAAATATATTAAAAAGATAATACACTATAATGAAGTTGGATTTATCCCAGATTTGCAAGGATGCTTTAATAAATGTGGGAAATTTATGCATTTATTTCAAAGGTTGCAGAAAAATCATTCATAATAAAAAATAAACACTTCATAATAGAAATGGAAGGGGGGCTCTTTATTCTCATAAAAATATTTACCAAATGCCTAGCACAAACATCATCCTAAATAGGGGGACATTAGAAATAGTCCCTTTAAAATCAGAAATGAGAGAAATATGCACATCACTAACACTTGTATTCAATATTGCATTGCAGGTCCAAGTCAGTGTAACAAGACAAGAAGAGTATAGGAGGCATAAAGACTGGTAGTATGTGGCAGAAGGGACTTTCTGGGACTTCCAAGTGCAGACCTTAAGAAAACTATTTCCACGGCCTGTCTCTAGTAGTCCAACCCCCATGTTAAATGTCTAGCTCCCCTGCTAAACAGACCCCATGGACAGATGATGTACAGAGGTCATATGGGTAGAGAGAGGTTCTGAAATGAAAGGATTTGAAAAATCTAGCCAACAAGAATCAAAACCCCACAAATATGACCCCAGTTGATGTTCTTGTCAGCCTCCAGCCATTTGAGCTACCCTAGCTGAGGTTCCAGATGTATGAGTAAAGGAGCCATCTTGGACATTCCAGCCCCAGCAAACATCGGGCAGAGATGAGATAAGCTGTCTCTGCTATATCCTGTCCAAATACTAACCCACTATCTCATGAGCAAGATAAAATGGTTATGGTTTTAAGCCACTAAATTTTGAGGTACTTATTTAGTGATAGGCATTTTACACACCAGGAGTCTAACTCTACACACTGTTTTCTTAAGCTCCATGATACAAAGGATGTTTATATCCTTTATGAAGTATATATATGTGGTACATATTTGAGGGAGAAACGCTTGAGGCCTTTTATCTGAACTCTTGCTATAGACATATTTTCACTGGTTGGCAATTTGTATATAATATGGATTATGTGGCAGATAGATGCCAAGGTGATCTCTAGCTATTCCTACCTCCTTGCCTTCATGACTGTGTAATCCCTTTAAGTGTAGGCAGGACACACACACATATAAAGATGATTGGATGTCACTCCCATGATTAGGTTATGTAATATTGTAAAGATGAGGAGATAACACTCCTGTGATTATATTACATTATATAAGCCTCTGTCTTAGTAGACTGGAACTACAGATTTTTGCTGGATGAATAAACAGCCATATTGAAAAAGCCCTTATGTTGAAGGGCTATGAGTAGCCAGCCTCTAGGATCAAAGGAGACCTCCAGTCAAATGCTAGCAAAAAGCTAAGCCCCCAGTCATGCAGTCACAAGGAAATAAAGTCTGCCCACAACCTGAATTCTTGCCCAGTGGATTCAAGTGGATTCTTGCCCAGTCAAGTCTCCAAATGGGAAATGCAGCCTGGTCAATGCTTTGATTGCAGCATTGTGAGACTCTGAGCCAAGGATCCAGTTAAGCTGTGCCTGAGCTCCTGATCCATGGAAACTGTGAGATAATAAATGTGTGGTGTTTTAAGGCAGTGAATTTGTGGTCATTTGTCACATTGCAGTAGAACACAAATTCAGGAAAGTTTGTGTTGGGGGAGTATTATGAAGCATCACTTATGTATCCAGAAAAGAAGGGCATTACTAGACAAATAAAAGAGGTTACATAAATTACACACATTACTTCATTCACAGGGTATAGCTGGTGGTCATCAATATGCCTCGTGATTTTGATTTAGAATTGAAAAAAAGTAAAAATAAGTGATTCATTGCAGGATTTTAAACTTTGGAATGTAGTTCTAGTGAGAGTTGGTATAATGGTAATTGTGAGTTTTGTTTGCTTGTGGTTTTGTTTTTTATATTTTGCATGGTGCTTGCTGTATGTGTGGTTGAATAAGGCACTTCCATTTACCTTTCCTAGGGTTTTTGATGGTTTAGTTCTTTCTGATTTTCCCTGTCTCTATGCTCCCCAAACCAAGGATTGTAATATTTTAGTGCATGATGTATTAGATGCAGAAGTCCATACCTTTCTGGTTTCCACAAGAAACCACTAATACTAAGTGTTTTATGACTTTTTTTGGAGTGGTGTGAGGAGTAGTGCCCTTTTATCAAAGGTTTGGAGAGAACAAAAGTGGGGAGTCATGATGTGCAATGCTCTTGCTGGCTCTTCCCCTCTCTTCTTCTCAGTCTCTCCTAGTCTGCTTTGTGAGCAGTTGAGTATTTCCTCCCCTCAAGCAGGGAAGTTCTGTCCTCCTTCAGGTGCACTCAAGGTTTTAGCCTCTATCTGAATTAATTAATCAAGATATTTATTCCAATTAAATATTTTGTATGTGGCATACTCTGCCACTTGTCTACCCAATATCTATTTACTTGTTTTCCTTACTAACAGAACCCAGATAAAGTATTGACTCTCCCAAGCTTTTCTTAGAGCCAATAAGATGTATATAGGCTGTATGGGGCGTTGGGGAAAACTGTGATTTCCTGATATAAAGGAACAGACTCAGCTGGCAGTGGTGCCCTTTTGTCCTTTCTCCTTCTTCCTGGCTAAACAGACAACACTGATTCATAGGGCTGCAGTCATCTGGTAACCTTGGAGGTGAATAGCAGAGCAGGAAAATAGCAGGGCTACCTTGAGACTTTGTTGAGCTGCTTTACTTTCCCTGTTTATCAATCTCAGGACCTACTGTCATAGAAGAGAACAAAATCTCGTATTTAATTAAGTCACTATTTATTGGATATCTATTACATTATCCTGGCTAATACAGTGCTCTTCCCAAAAGGAATTCTGGTGAGTAGTTTATTTTCCTTTCCACTTGTATTTTTATCTTTTATGAAGGGTTATTTTGAACAGCTCAAATAAAACTGGATCTTTATGTTCCCTCCCTAAGGTCTCCCTCAGCATGGTGATTTATCTCAAAGTAACATGAATCTGACTTCAGAAAGCAGTATGGTGTTCATTGAAGCCTCTTGAGCACAGGGAAAATTGCCACATATAGCTCACAGCAAAACTTCCCCCAAACCCTTTTTTGTACAGCTTTCTCTCTAAAGGAACACACTAAGCTACACTTCTCCCTACCCCTTTTTGCTAACTCCTCCTCAAAACTGTGTCCACCTCTTTCATCCTCTTTACTAGCCTTTGAGTTGAACGTTTTCTTTAGGAGAAGCTTCATATCAGCACTTTTATAAATCAATCTGTCCCCATCTTTATTCCTTAATTTTGTAGTTGTACCTATTAGCCCTGGAAACACATTGAAGAATCCATGTGCAGTCACAGACTTGTCCTCAGAAGGCAACCAAGGGAGAGAGCCGTGAATAGGGACACTTGAGTATTTTCCCTGCATGTATTAGCCAGGATTCTCCAGAAAAATAGAACCAACAGGATTGAATAGTTGGTTGGTTGATTGGTTGGTTGGTTAGTTGGTTAATTGTTTTTGAGGAATTGGATCCTGTGATTATGGAGGATTTTAAGTCCCAAGATTTACACTTGGCACTTTGGAATCCCTGGATTGCTGATGGTGCAGTTCTAGTCTGAAGGCTAGTGGCTTGAGACCCAAGAAATCCAGTGTTTCAGCTTGAGTCCACAGGCAGAAAAAAAAACAGCGTTCTAGCCCTCAGGCAGTCAGTCAGAAGGAGTTCCTCTTTACTTGAGGGAGGGCCAGCTTTTTTATTTTATCCAAACCCTCAACTGATTTGATGATGCCCACCCATATTGGGAAGAGCAATCTGCTTTAGTTACTCTACTAATTCAAATGTTAATGTCATCCAAGAAACACCCTCACAGACACCTCCAGAATAATGTTTGACCAAATGTCTGGGCACCCTGAGTCCCAGTCACATAAAATTAACCGTCATACCCCATCACACTTGTTATCTCTCACACAGCTCTCCACTGTAGGTGCCAACTCTCTAGGCTCATTTCTTTTCACTTCCCTTCTCTCCTCCCTTCCTCTTTTCACCCCAGGCTCTTGGTTCTATGTCCTAGAGTAGACTCTTGCCTCTCCACCTTCCTCGCCTTCAAACCTCTATTTCTCCTTTAAGAATTGGCTCACATGTCACTTCCTTTGTAGTGTTCTTTGATTCCCCCAATTAAACATAATTACTCTTTCTTTTCTGCATGCCTAGTATTTTGTGTGACTCTCGGCCATGTACTTATCTCAGATGATTTGTGTTCTATTCATGTCTGTGTCTGACATGTCTGTGTCCTGTAAGTGCTCTCCAAAGAGTTGATTGAAGAGGTAGGAGAGGATCAGTGATGTCATGTTTCCACAGAAATGGTAGCAATAATGAAAATTTGGCATGTGAGTAACTGGTTTCACTCTAATAACAAAGATATTTTAGTTGAAAATAAGTTTTACAAGTTTTTTTAAATTTTTAAATATTTATTTATTTTTGAGAGAGAGAAAATGAACATGAGCAGGGGAGGGGCAGAGATAGAGGGGGGCAGAGGATCTGAAGTGGGGTCTGCGCTGACAGCAGTGAGCCTGATGTGGGGCTCGAACCCATGAACCATGAGATCATGATCTGAGCCGAAGTCAGATGGTTAACCAACTGAGCTACCCAGTTGCCCCAGTTGAAAATAAGTTTTGAAATGGAAATGTGGATGATAATAATACAAATAGCTAATCATAAAAGCCCTATTGTGCCCTGGGCAATGCATTAAATGCTTTACATATGTCACCTTATTTAATCATCATATCAACACTATGAAGTAAATCCTAATAACTCTATTTTACAAATGAGGAAACTGAGGCAGAGTGGGGTAAAGTAACTTGGCAAGGTCACAAAACTAGTTGCTGTGGAGCTGCAGTTTGAACCCAAGCATAAATATGTAACACCCACATATGCACTGGGAAAGGCAGAGGTGTGTAAAGTTCCCAGGAGGAAAGCTGTACACCTATGTACTCTGTTATGTGCATTCTTTGTTCTCCCCACCCCCACTCCTGATAGCATTCCTTGTACTCTTGCCCACCGACAACAATGTGTTTTTTTGCTCCTTTTCTCCTGTTTTCCCTCCTTAAAAAATGCTATTAATTATTATAATGAAAACCTTTCTGGAAAAGCAACACCAGGCACCACATGCATTCCAAGCCTGGTTTTTGTTACCAGATTTGCTCTCCATACATGATTCTCACCATGAGCGTGAAGTTATGGTGCCCTTATTGTGACATGATGTAGTTGGCTCTGCTTTGTGGTTGGTGCTGCCAACCTCTGGATTAAATAATAAAGAGCCAATTGTATATTTCAGGGCTATTATACCATTTAATCAGGATTAAAAAAAACTGAATAGAGTAATGGAATCTGTAAATGTATTTATAATTAATGCTATTTTCATTTCACTGAAGTAAAAACACATTATGTGGATTATCAAGGGAAGAATATCCTAATTTTTTCTTTTCTAGAAATGAGCAATTTTACATCTAGAGTCTCCCTCCTCAATACTCCTTAAAAATTATTACAACTTCCTACTGGAAAAAGTGGGATTGGTCAGTTCTAATATATTTTTATAGTAGAAACTTAAAATTAAATATTAGGATACTTCCTACATTATCATATACAAGCAAATGTAGTGTCTTTAAGTTTCATACATTGCAATCTAAGAAAAGGTACTGAAATGAAGTAAATATTCTTATAATTTAATTCCCTTCTCAAGAATTTTCTTGCAGGTATCTTGTGAAATTTGCTATTGTAGGGACAAATATCTACTTTGGAGGAAATGAATCATCAGCATCTAAGTAGCTACTCTATAAATCACGGCGTTTTCAGAGCAAAGTCTCAGTTCTTTCACAACCTTTTTGATAAGCAAATGAGATTTAAAATGACTTTATATTTCACAAAGTTCTTTTTGATGGGAGAGCACACAAATCAGGCATTTAAATGTCAGAATGTAGAATTTTTCAAGAGGATTTTTTGCTACCAGACCTGCCCGTACGCTGCCCGTACATATCTTTGGGGCCAAGGAGCTGAACTTTCTGAGAGAGTTTTGCTTTGAGGAAAGAGAACGGGCTTTAGCAGCAAGCCACTTCTTATGAAACAGCCTGGGGAAGGCTTCCAGAGAAAATATGAGAAATCTGCTATGTATTTAGAAATGCACTTTCCCAGATATGGAAGAGACATTACTTGCAAACTTAAACTATTTTAGAAGTCATCGTCCTACATGTAATTAGGACATTTCAGGAGTCCTTACCCTGGTTAGCATAGAGAATAACTCCAATTCAGAAAACTCTGATATTCCAACCAGAAATAAAAGATATCCTTTTTGTCTTTTAATTCTTTTTGGTAACTTAACTCATCAGTTCAGACTATTTTGAGAGAGAAGAATTACAGCTATAGAATTGGAATAAAACTTTCTGGGGCCAAATTCAGACTGACCTTGGGCAAGTCATTTACCACTTTGGGTCTAGAGTTTTCTTCCCCTCTGCTGTATTTTAGTAAGCTGGACTGGATCCCAGATTTGCTGGTCTGGTAGAAAAGGACTATGTGTCCTTGGCTGAAGATGTAAGAGGTGATGTGGTAATTTATGTGTTTTATTTTTAGTTATTAAAGACTTTTTTCTTCTTTCTTCCTATTCCTTCATTTCTTTCTTCCTTCCTTCCTTCCTTCCATCCTTTTCTTTCTTTCTTTCTTTCTTTCTTTCTTTCTTTCTTTCTTTCTTTCTTTCTTTCCTTCTTTCTTTCTTTTTTCCTTTCCTTTCCTTTCCTTTCCTTTCCTTTCCTTTCCTTTCCTTTCCTTTCCTTTCCTTTCCTTTCCTTTCCTTTCCTTCTTTCTTTTGAAAGAGAAAGAGAGCATGAGTGGGGGAAGGGCAGAGGGAGAAGGACAGAGAGAATCTTAAACAGGCTCCATGCACAGCGTGGGGCTCAATTTTACAACAGTGAGATCATGACCTGAGCTGAAATCAAGAGTCAGACATTTAACTGACTGAGCCACCCAGGTACCTCAAGACTCGCTTTCTTAACCAGAGAGTTGGATGGTGATATGTGTTTGTCAAGAATTTGATCAATGAGTGAGCAACAATGATAGACATGCAAATTATTGCTTCTATATGGCTTTCTTCTCTCAAAGGATCATAGGGACAAACTTGCCTATAATTATATTTTGCTTAGGTATGGCACTTTTCATTAGATGATATCAAAGTATTTTGCAAATGTTAATTAAAATTTGCATCTTCCCTGTGAGGTGAATGTGATTGTTTTCCTGATATATGGAGCAGCAGACTGAGACATAGAATACTTTAAAGGCTGCCCAAGATTACCCTGATGAACAGTACATCAAGAACGAAAGAGACTGTTCATAAGTTACATGCTCTAACTTGCAACACTATATAGTTACTTGGTAGAGGTTAAGTAATTAAGAAACTTTTCCAAGAAGGCCATTTGGCCTTGGTGCCACTAAGTTTTCAGAAGCATCAGAATGCTTGTCTCCTAGGCAGAAATGGAGGCAACCCTATCTAAGTGAGGGAGGGAATGTTACCAGGAGACTAACTGGTTTTGTCTTCTCCTCAGAAGTTGCAGGCTTCATTTCCACCTGCTATGCTAGGCAGATTCTATGGCATTGGGTGGAGTTTGTAAAAGCAGGGTTTTTGAGGAATGGGGATACTCCCCAAGGTATTACTGTGGATACTACTGGGGATTTCAGGGTCTAAGTAGAGCAAGCTAAGGGTTGGATAAATGGTCTCTCACTTTTCATAAAAACACAAAAATTCTGAATCACCCCAGAGACTTCTATAATAATCTGAGTGTGTTATAGGATTATTGAGCCCTATCTTTACAGGTTCTTAACATGGAAAGATTTTGCTCTTATGAGTGTTCACTTGGTGGTCATGTGGAGAAGTGGCTGATAGACAAAAAAAATAGTAGTTATGGTGGAATGTGTTTTTTCCTTCTTCTGCTCTCATTGCCTCACCCCTGGACCACTGCCTCCTCACTTATTTTGTCATATTTACTTGTTTCTTCTTCAGTCTGTCCTGTGAAAACTAACTGCAAGATTAGTTTAAAGCACTGCTTTTTTTTTTAAATCTTTAAAATGTTTTATTTATTTTTGGCAGAGAGAGAGAGACAGAGTACGAGCTGAGGAGGGGCAGAGAGAGAGGGAGACACAGAATCCAAAGAAGGTTCCAGGCTCTGAACTGTCAGCACAGAGCCCGACATGGGACCTGAACTTGTGAATGAGCCGAAGCCGGATGCTTAAACAACTGAGCCACTCAGGTGCCCCAAAGCACTGCTTTCATGGCAAATCTCTTCTTAGAAATCTCTCATGGCCTTTCCTTGCACAACAACGTCAACAAAAACAGCAATAAATATAAGCCGTGTCCTTAGTTATGAGTAGACATTGTGCTAAGGTCTTACATACCTTATTTTTATTTCATCACAAATATTTCTGTATAATTTGAAGACCTGTTCAAAATTGGATCCTACCCTCCTTTTTCAGTTGCATTTTCTAACATGTACTCTCTGCTCCAGTGGTACTGTGTCTCATTTCTCTGCCCATACCCACCCCCATCCCTGCTTTAAATGCCATTATCATTATCCTTGGCTCATTGTTTCCCTCTCATTCAATGGTCCACTTTCCTCTGCCCGTTCAATTCGTTTTTCAAGGAGCAGCTTGAGTCCCACTTCAGGGCTTCTACCAACAATTCTATTTTCCTTCTAGATACTAGTCACTATTGTTGAATCTATTATTATCACTCAATTACTTGCCAATCTATTTTCTGATAGACTATCAGGGCATATTGAGTACCAATGTGCAAGATGTTCCTTGATTCCTCCATTTTCTTTTGGATCATCATCTTCTTCTAGATTTGACTTCTATATCAGGTAGGATAGGTTAAGTTATCCTTCAGTAGTGAAGCCTCAAATCTTAATGGTTTCTAACAACAAAGATTTATTTGTTACCTATAATATGCATCTGTTGTAGGTTGGCTGGAGGCTCTGCTCCATGCCTCCTTATTCAGGGATGCAGGCTGATTGAGGGGCAACATCTGGAACATTGCCTAATGCAGGGACAGGGCAAAAAAGATGTGGCTAATAATACACTAGCTCTTAAATCCAAACCCATATCTCTTCTCGCTTTTTTTATGGTCAAAACAAGTTAAATGGCTATGGCTAACTTCAAGGAGTACAGGGAAGTACAATTCTATCATGTACCTGTCAGAAAGGAAACCAGAATATTTGCCAGAAACTCTGATGACTAATACAACATCCTTTTTTGTATAGACAAGATCAGTGGTTTTCAAATTTTTCACTATATCCCATTATGAAAACTACCTTTTACATCATCACTGAATATACAATACATATATGCACGTACTTAACTGAGACAAAGTACTCTGAGACAGAGTACGATTTACTCTGGTATTTTTTCTTCCATTCCATTTAGCTTCATTTTTTTAAATGGGTATTACCCACTAAATTGGTTTTATGATCCTCTGATGAATTGTGACCCAGGATTTGAAAAATACTTGTCTAGAAGCCATAGGCCCAGCACTGTTAACCCTTTCTCACTGCCAATCCCACTTTTTTTCTAACTGAAAATCCCATTCCATACATTCACCTTCTCTATAGCAATATGCTTGCTGTTAAGTACTGCTGGTGAAAAATCATATGAAGACTCACTGGAGGTTGGAGACACTGCATTTGTAGAAGTCCGATCACCATAATTGTGTAATTGTACTGCAGCTTTTTGTGTGTCCTACCCCATCACTGTCTTCTCTCTGCAAATGAGTCAATATGCACACACAATTAAGGTCATTTAGGGACATGCTCCTTCAATGTCTCACCTCATGTTTATAACCTTGTCAGTCAATATCTGCCTTCTCTCTCACTTTCTTTCATTTGGTCTCAGAGAGGGTGGTGTTACTTTATGAAGGTACTCTTATTGATTATTTGAGTGTTCATCTGCTTTCTCCAGGAGCAGGTCTATGTCATTAGGCTTGCATTCGAATCATCCTACCTATTTCGCTTATTTCTGGTTGCTGGATTGCCTTAGGTAAGGTGTTTCTTTTTTCCTCTTGGGCTCATTATTTATCTCTTGGGTTTATACACCTGGTTGCCATTCTTAAATGCAGGAAGTACAAGGCAAGTGGATCTTTGGCCCAGCAACCAGTCCCTCCTAGGTACCTGGAGAAGGTCATCTGCTCTCTACCTTTCTAGCTTGGAATTAAGGGAAGATTAGCCTTGCCATTGGCTCTCTCCTGGATTTTGGGAGTCAGGAAGATCAGCATACTTACATGTGGGGTTAAGGTAGGCTATCCCAAGAGCCATAGTTTGCTAAATGACAAGCTCTTCCCAGTATCCACTGCCTCTGGTCTTCACCCCTGAGTCTGGTTCACAGGTAAAGAAGCCCCACATCACGTCACTCCCCTGGAAGACTGAATGGCTACTGCTTCACTTATACTCAGTTACTTGTCTGAAGGTCCCAGCACATTGTGACTCAAGAGAGACAGATGCTTTGTGGGAATGGACAGGAAGGAGCTGCCTTAGAAATGCCCTTTCCTGGGATCCTGATAGCTAGTTGTCTCCCTAATTACCTCCTTATTGATATCTTTCATTTGCTACTACCAACTTTCTCAAAAAATAAACTACACCTGTTTTCTCCCTTTCTTATCTTACATTTGCTTTAGAATCTACTGCAATGAAAGGGAGAATAAAACCTCCCTGAAACTGCTTTGGCAAAGGCAACCATTGACCTATTAATTGCCACATGCTTTGCAATCTTCATGGTTCTGAGGTCTTTTTTTTAACCTCTCAGCTGCACTGACTCTGGCTGACCACTCCCACTCCTTTTTTGATTCTCTTTGGCTTTTGTGACAAAACTCTCTTCCAGTTCTTCTCTTATTTCTCTGATTCTTCTTAGTCTCCTCTTCTGCATTTCCTAACTCTCCTATGTTCTTGTTTTTGGTGTCACCCATATTTGTGTTCTGTCCTTTCTCACCCTACTTGCTCTCCCCTGGGTAAATCGATCCAATCTTTTAACTTCTGTGTTTAGCCACCTGTATGTGAGTGATTCACAAATTCAGGTCTCTAGTCCAGATCTCTTCTGGAATCTAGATCTATTTTCACAGCTTCCAATAGTACATTTCTACCCAAACATTCCACAGGCATTCTGAACTCAGCAGTCCAAAATGGAAAGTAATCTTTTTCAGAAGTAGTAGCTCCAGAGTTTTTAAATGAAGACCAAAGGGCCAAATATGGCCTGCTGACTATTTTTATATCGCCCAAGGAAAATGAATGGTTTTTACATTTTTAAATGGTTGGAAAACTCAAAATAATAATATTTCAGAAAACATGGAAATTATATAAAATTTATAGTTCAGTGTTTATAAGGAAAGTTTTTTTGTAAAACAGTGTTACCCATTTGTTTATGTCATTGTTTATGTTTGGTTATAGCTTTCCACTACAATGGCAGAGATGAGTAGTTGCAGCAGAGATCATATGGTTCACGATGCCTAAAATAATTTAGTATTTGGCCCTTTGCAGAAAAAGGTCTGCTAACCCCTGGTGCAGCTAAATGGACCTAGCTTCAAAGCTCAGCTCTACCACTTACTCTCCATATCACCTGGGCAAATTACTTTACTTCTCTCGATCTAAGTTTTCTTATCTAAAAATGAAAATAATCATATTTACTGCTCAAGGTTTTTTGTAGATTCAATGAGATAAAGCATGTAAGACACTTGGCACAGTGCTTGACATATATCACCTCATATTTGTTAACTATTGTTGTTTCTCACCAAACTCACTCTTCCTCTTGTTTTTTCTCTATATGATAGCTACATGGTCCACCAGTCACCTAAGCCAGAAATTTGAGAGTCATTGTAGGCCATGAGTACTATTTGTTGTTGATTTTACCTCCACAAAATCTAAGATGTCCATTCTTTTTTCTTCACAGCTACTGCTACTGCCTTAGTTCACACTCTAATCTTCTCTTGCCTGGATTGTCCTTAACTTGTCTCCCTGACTCAGATCATGTCTTCATTTCTCTATTTTCTATACTACAATGTATTTTAAAATGAAAATCTTACTGTGTTACTCTTCATCTTAAAGCCATGCAAGGATTCCCCCAATGTCTGCATGATAAAGCCTAAGCTCCTTTCATCCTCCTCCAAGGTTAGTTCTTTGCTCAGGCTTAATTTTTACCATGCCTACTTTGGACATCATGCACCAGCTTCAGTATGGCTTGAAATTTTCAAAGCCACCTGGAATTCCCTTCTCCATCCTGTCAATCCAGGCAGCTCCTACTTCACTTTCAACATTGAACCCAACCATTACTGCCACTGTGAAGTAAGTTTTCTTTAGTTCTAACCTCTCCCTATTCTTGTGCAGAATTGAGCACTCCCTTCTTTGAGTTCCCATGGACCCTTATGTTCTTCAGTCACAGCATGTAATTGTGATTCTAGATTATAAACTCCTTGATAGCAAGATACCTGTTCAGGTCCCAGAATCTAGCACAGTGTTTGACACATTGTGGAAACTTACAAACATTTACCAAAAGAAAGAATGAACAGAGTCCTACGGAAAAAATACACACGTACATAATTTCTCAAATGACTATCTACTTGTCTTTTCCCTCTGTGATTTTCACAAGATCAAAGTGATTCTTAAAGTGTGGTATCCCTACACCAGTATCACCTGGAAATTTGTTAGAAATGCAGGTGCTTAGGCCTCATCCCACACTACCTGAATCAGAAACGCTGGAGGTAGGGCCCAGTAAACTGTGTCAATAAGCCCTTGAGGTAATTTGGATGGATGCTATAGTTGGAGAACCACTATCCTAGACTAGTTTTTCTCAGACTGTGACTGTGTACCACCTGTATTGGAATTGTCTAGGCTGATTGTTGAAGCTAAAGATGGCAGGCCCCATCCCAGAGTCTCTGGGTGCATGAAATAGCTATGGTTTCAACACTGGCTGCACATTAGAAGTACCTGGGCAAGACTTAAGAAAAAATAACCAGTGCTCTGACTTTATTCCCAGAGATTCAGATTCTTTGGGTTTGGTGGAGGATCCAGCACAGCTTTTGTTTTTTTTTTTTTTCCCCAAAGCTTCCTAAGTGATGGAAGTGTACAGCCAGGGTAGAGCATGGACTATGAGCATGGACTCTGGGGTCTGATGATTCAACTTCTAGTCCTAGCAGTGTGACTTTAGGTAAGTTAACTCTGTTTCACTCTCTTGTCTGTTAACAAGGATTAAGTGAGATAATATGTATAGAGTGCTTATCACAAGGTCTGGCCCACAGTAAGCTGTTAATAGATGTTAGTTACATTTTCTTTAGTGAATAAAAGCCCTTATAGTTTTTTATGTACACCAACATTTAGCAACCATGGAGCTAGAGGATATCCTTAGTCCCCGAAACTGACTGAGTGCTGGTGGAATTACTTTTCTCTTCAGATGGTTTGATTAGGAACAATGTAAATCCCTCAGTTTTCTGGTGGGCTATTTCATCCAGATAATCAGTTCTGACTAATCCTGATGGTGGTGACAAAGTGTAGGTATACCTGCAGAGACCTGCAATGTTGGAAGTACTTTGAAAGTGTCTATCATGATCTCTTGCTCAGAAGTGTTTCATAGGTGTATCTCTTCTTCCTAACTAGATTCTAATTCTTGTGGGCAGGAACTGAATCTTATATTTTGTTCTCATATCACAGTGCCCAGCAGAGTGTTAGATATACAGGAGACCTTCAACTTGACTGAAACACAGGCTCCAAATATGCCAATTTCAGTCCTGCCTAGTGTGATCCTGATTAGGTTTTCTAAATTCCTTGAGTCTTGATTTCCTCATCTGGGAAAGGGAGAGAGTTAGTTATTTCAATTTACTTCCCAGGGCTGCTATGAAAAAAAAAAAATGTCTATGGAGCACCTCAGAATTTCTAGAGTGCCTTCAATTTTCAAATATTCAAAGAAAATAGACACAAAGTTTCATCACAGCTTGTGTTTCATCACAATACATGTTGGAGCTCCAAGTACTTATTTGAGGTTGCTGTATCACCAGGTATCTTAGTACAACCTTCCTTCATTGTGGTATCTCATTGTGAATGATTTTAACATGAATTGTATAAATGCCCACTTACAAAAAGTATTAAGTTTTAAGATACTACTACTTTTTAAGCCTACCTTTTTAAAAATTTTCTTCCTTGTAAAATTCCAAAAGTCATCTATTTTTTAAGATTTGATTGGCACCTTCAACAGAAAAATGATAATTATAGAAGCACAAAGGGCCACTATATAAATCTCATATACTTTATGGACTAAAAGTATGTTAAACAGATGAAGATTATGATTTTCATTCATGATGAAATAAATAAATCTTGTTTCCAGGAAATTGGTGGTGTTGTTTCAGTAATTAGGGCTTTGTAATGATGTCATCTACATGATTTTTATCATTGAATCCCATTAAAAATGATTATCACCTTTGAAGGTTTTGGGTTAGAAATCAGTACATCAGAGAATATTCCCTTTGACCTAATGTTAAAACAGAACTTTTGAGAATCAAAACCAAACTGGAGGTACTCTCAAACTTATCTGTCTTCACTACAATTATGCCTTGTACCTTTCTTTATCCTTACTTAAATCACAGAGCATTGTTCTTAAGTTTTTATATATAGTTACTATAGTGCTTTGGGCAGCTGGTTTTTATTTTAGTTAGAATTAGTCACACTGTTCTCTGGCCTTGGAATTTGTAAGAGTTTTGGATGGCGAGACTGTTCTTGGAAGCTAAGGCCTGTGTAATTTTGTTAGTTTTTTTGGCTTGCTGAATTCACTGCTGTGGTTCTTGACAGATGAAGGGTGTGTGTGAATTGGCTGTAATTTCTTTGTTGTATCAGGCAAAACTATGCACTGGGTGACTTTTAATAAACCAGTTTTATTTACTTTCTCAGTGTTGGAACATTTATGACTCCTAGAAAGAAATTGGGTAGGCATGAGTGCTCTCAGATTGTTTTATCACTGTAAGATTTCCCCAAATACCTCTAACTGTAATTAGAAATGTAATTGGGTTCATGAGGATTTGTGGGATGATTCTGGTGTATCTGTTTGAGTGTTAGAGCTTAGATTACCTATTTAAGAAATTACCTTTTATATCATAATTTATTCTTCACATAAGTCAATTGGGAATCAATTTTCCACCATTGAAATTTCCAGTCACATCAGTACATCTTTGTATTTCAAAGTTGGTTTCATTTTTTGTATTTGATCAAATTCTAATGGTGAGTTTTGCAATTCAACCTGGAGAGCTAGGTGGTGGAAACATTTAGTAATGATGTTCCAGCTGATTTGTTGTCCCATCTAAAAATTTCAGTAGAATCCTTTCGTTTGTCAGACATTTGTTGAGTCTCTGCCATGTGCTAACGCCTGGGCTAAACGCTAGGATACCGTGGGAACACAGAGGTGGACAACAGTCTTTTCTCTCAGGAGCTCACAGTCAAAAGGGTGTCAGGTGATAAAAAAAAAAAAATCCAACACAAGGGCTGTGCTGGAGATGATGCCTAAAGCAAATTTCCACTATTTTTTCCTTGTCAGAGAAAGTCAGGGATGGTCTTTCTCCATCTACAGCCTCTCTTGAAAACTGGTGAAGACTCTGTGATTCAGAGTACAGACTGGCTGTAGGTTTCTAGTTAGTTCTTTAGGAAACAAAAGAAAACAAGAAGCTTTTGCACACGAGGTGGTGCTGCTGCTCTGTAGCAAGAACACGCATCACTCTTAGAGGCAGGTAAGAGTCTCCTATCATTTTTGGCTTGTGCTGAAAAGCTGAGTTTTTAGGCTTTACCCTCTTAGGCCTTCTAGAGCTTTTAATTCCTAGGTGCATTTACTTTCTAAATAAAAATATCTATTTCATTTCTGAAGTGCTATTCCTCCCCCATCTTAAAGGGAATGCTTTTTCTTTCACTAAAAGTTATCGAGGCTTTCCTGGAGCATTTGAGAAATATGGTATTTACTACCTACATGCTCTGGGTTTTTTGTTTTGTTTTGTGATTTTTGGTTGGCCTGGCAAACTTTTGTAATGGCTTTGGCTATAGAAGGACTTTTTTTGAAAGGGTGGAATGGAGGCAGGAGAGGGAGGCCCCAAAGTACTGAATTGCATTAGAGTTTTTTACAATTGCTGCAGTATTTCTGGTAAGAAAAGTTATTAGGTGTTTATGGATGTTTCAAAAGACCAAGGGAAAAAAAGCAGATTCCATTTTAAAATATCCACTTGGGGACCCTTAACACTCAGAACAGAACCTAGGTTGGGAATGCTAAGGGGTGTGATCAGCGTAAACCAGCAGTTGTTTCTAACATGGGGGTGTTAGCTGGATGCAGTCCAAGAGGAAAGGGGTTGCCAGAGCATTCCATGGGGAGGATAGGTTGGCTTGGCCAGGTGGAATCAGGAATACAGGCTTTCCTCCTACTGAGTCACACCCAACTTCTTAAACAGGGAAAATCCAGCTCAGTTAATGGAGAGCTCTTTACTTGTCTGCCTCCTCCAGGAGGTGTGGAGGGAAGCAAGCTTATGGGAAGAGGTAAAAACGGAGTTCCATAAGGGCCACAAAGAAGTATTTTAGGCTAATAATTTTGGGTTACCGTTTTAGATTAAAATGATTGTCCTTCCTGGGACATTTGGGTGGCTCAGCTGGTTAAGCATCGGACTTCGGCTCAGGTCATGATCTCACAGTTGTGAGTTCAAGCCCTGTGGTTGGGCTCTGTGCTGACAGCTCAGGGTCTGGAGCCTGCTTTGGTTTCTGCATCTCCCTCTCTTTCTGCCCCTCCCCTGCATGTGTGCTTGCTCTCTTTCTCTCAAAAATAAACAAACATTAAGAAAATGATTGTCCTCATTGGAGACGAGGTTGCTTTGAATTAGTTTTTGCAGGGTAGGTGAGGGAGTGGCTTTAACTTGGTCCACTCTCCCATCCGATCCACTTTGGAATCCACAGGCCACATTTGGCCATACATTACTTTAACATTCAAGTTTTGGAATATTCTGGGGGAAAGTCTGTAAGATATGTTATGAAAATTATGCCAGATATTCTTTCAAAATATTGTTTTGAATGAGTGGTATGAATAATGAGATCCAATGTTCACATCTTTCTAATCTCTTTGGTGTGAAAGTGATAAAAACGGTGTCTTGCCACATAACACCTCATTATACCGTTTGTTCCTAAATTGATTATACACATATATACACATATATATGGCATTATACTGTGTTATGTAAAGTACAGGTAACAATATATGCATATTATATGGGACAATTATATAATATACTATGTATGTGTGATGTATACAACACTAACATAGGTAATGAATACATTAATGTATGTGGGTGCTTTTTATTGTATATTGTGGGATGCAGCAAGCAATAAAAAGACTACTACTTGGTAAACTTCGGGCTGTATAAATCAGTAATTATGTGTTCTAAAGTTCAAATCAAATTAAATGTTAATTTGGAACTCATTCTCTGTAAAACTTTTCTAGTCACTATTTCCAATATCTGTAAGTTCAGGACAAAATTATGAAATATTAAATGAGTCAGCCAATACCCAACTTATAAATGGATTGTGTTCCAGAAGTTTCTTTTAAATATTTATAAATCAGGGGTGCCTGGGTGGCTCAGTTGGTTGGGCGGCCGACTTCGGCTCAGGCCATGATCTCACACCTTGTGGGTTTGAGCCCCACGTTGGACTCTCGCTGACAGCTCAGAGCCTGGGCCTTGCTTCAGATTCTGTGTCTCCCTCTCTCTCTCTGCCCCTTCCCCGCTCATGTTCTGTCTCTCTCTCAAAAATAAACATTTTAATATTTGTAAATCAGAACACATTCCTATTAAAAAGATCATATATGATGGTTAGTTTCTCTAGGTGCCCAACAAAAGCTCAATTAAACTATAATGACTTTTTTAATAACTCCAACTTGATTTCTGGGGTTTGAAGATAAGGGGCCATGAGAGGAGATAAGAAGGAAGTAGAGATGAGAAGGAAGTAGAGTTTTTCTGCTTTTATGAGACGGAGCCAACTCTAGGCAAACCATTTAAAATAAGAAAAATGTATATTTGGCCAGTGCCAACTTCCCTTTCTGCCCCCTTCTTGCAAGAATCCAGGACCTTCATGCTATCATAAATGCTTCCCATCTTGTGGCTCCCCACTGAAGTCTAACATACTGTATCAGTGATGTGGAAAATATGGTCTTTGTATCATTACACAGAATCACTTGAGATGCTTGTTAAAAACAGATTTCTGGATCCTACTCTAGATCTACTGTGAATTGGAATATCCAATGATGGGGACTGGGAATCTATCTGGATTTATAACAAACTCCTTGAACCACATTTAGATTGGGCACCTCTGAAATGAAATATCTTATTTCATGAGAAGAGCCAAAAGTATAAAATATAATGTAGTCTTTAAAAAGAAGGAGTTTCCATCATTCGCCACAACATGGATGAACCTGGGACAGGGACAGGGACAGGGACAGGGGAAATGGAGAAATGTTGATCAGAGGGTACAAAATTGCAGTTCTGTAGGCTGAATGAGTCTAGAGATCTAATGTAAAGTACAATGACTATAGTTAAGAATATTGTATTGTAACTGGAAATTTGCTAAGAGAGCAGATTTCATGTGCTCTCACCATACACACGTAAAATGGTAACTATATGAGAGTGATATGTTAATTAGCTTGACTGTAGTAATCATTTTACTATGTATATGTACATCAAAACATCATGTTGTGTAACTTAAATATATGCAATTTTTTATTAAAAATAAATAAAAATCAGAAGAAGGAAAAGGAGAAGGAGGAGGAGGAGGAAGGGTGGTGAGAAGGAGGAAAGGGGGAGGGAGGAGGAGGAGGAGGAGGAGAAGAGGAGGAGGAGGAAGAAAACAATAACCAATAGTATAAAACAGTGTTTCTCAAACTTAGGCATGCATCAGAATCACTTGGTGGGCTTGTTAAAACACAGATCACTGGGCCCTCACCCCCAGGGTTTCTGATTCAGTAGGTCTGGGATAGACTCTAGAATTTTCATTTCTTTTAAAAATTTTTTACATGCTTATTTATTTATTTAATGTTTATTTATTTTTGAGAGAGAGAGAGAGTGAGCATGAGCAAGGGAGGGAGGGCAGAGAGAGGAAGACAGAATCCGAACAGGCTCCAGGCTCTAAGCTGTCAGCACAGAGCCCGATGTGGGACTCGAACTCACAAACCGTGAAATCATGACATAAGCCAAAGTTGGACGTTTAACCAACTGAGCGGCCCAGATGCCCTGAGAATTTTCATTTCTAGTAAGTCCCTAGGTGACCTTCATGCTGCTGGTTTGAGAGACACACTTTGAAAACCATTGATTTATTATACAGTCTCTATGGAATTCAGAGATATTTGCATTACATTTTTTTTAAGTTTATTTATTTTGAGAGAGAGAGAAAGAAGGCAAGCAGGGAAGGGGCAGAGAGAGAGAGGGAGAGAGAATCCCAAGCAGGCTCTGAGCTGTCAGCAGAGAGCCTGATAATGAGCTCTGTCTTATGAACTGTGAAATCGTGACCTGAGGGGAGATCAAAAGTCAAGAATCGGAAGCTTAACTGAATGAGCCACCCAGGTGCCCCCAGAAATATTTGCATTAAAAAAAAGGCTGCTTACAAACCAGACCTATAAATACGGAGAACAAACTGACATTGCCGGAGGGGAGTGGGAGGAGGGTGGGTAAAATAAGAGAAGGAGAGTGGGAGATTCAGGTTTCCAGTGATGGAATGAATAAATCATGGGAATACAAGGCACCGCCAAGGGAATATAGTCAATGATATTGTAATAGCACTGCATGGTGACAGTTGTGGTGAGCATAGTATAATGCATAGAGAAGTTCAATGACTAAGTTGTACAGCTGAAACTAATGTAACATTTTGTGTCAGCTATACTCAAATTTAAAAAACAAAGTTGTGATCAATAGTTTTAAGGAAACTGATTAAAAAATAAAAAAATAAAGAGGCTGCTTACTAACCCAAATGGATCTCAGATGGAGCACTGCAAAATGAAAATGAAAAGGATGTAGAGGGTTAGAACTTCTGGGTGGAGGCTGTGGCGTGTGTGTGTGTGTGTGTGTGTGTGTGTGTGTGTGTGTGTGTGTTGGGGTGAAATGAGTGAGCATCTTGAGATCTAACTAGGAATGTGACTGGATTTTTTCCCCCTAAATCAGACCCTGATTTTCACAGCTTGTTCTCTCTAATCAAATCCTAGATCGCTCCTAGTAGTTCCAATAGCAGTGACAAGAGGATAAGCTGGGTGAGGAGAGGTAGGGCACAGAATCTATGCCTCTCCTGGAATTGTTCATTTCTGGAAATCTATTGTTAGCCATTTATTTAAACTTGCCCACATTGGAATTTTACTTTGGCCACCAGAGGGCTCTCCTAACATTGTATAAACGGACACATCCTGCCCTAGCAGAAGAAAAGGAAGTGATCTGTTAACCTGAAGAGACTGGAAATTTTGACAAAATTTCAAATTAGGGAGTTTCTACACTATTTTGATTATTAGGTTTTACCTGAAATTATAACAAGATTTTAAAGTCACTAATTGTTATACAGAAAAGGGCAATAATATAAGAACAATAAATAAATGCAGGCTTGGAAGTTTGAGTCTTCACTATGGATTTGGCTAATAAAATTTGTAGTGTGATAACTGCCAGATGTGTAGGGCAGGGATTTGAAAATTAGTGAGTTTTTTAAAGAGATGCAGTATGCCAGACTCAGGAATTTGTTTTGTTTTGTTTTTCTTTCTGGACTGAGAAGCCTGTATTCAGAATTAATATTTCATAGGTAAAATGTTTTTTCTATTGTGGATGGAGATACAAAGTGCAAGTCCAAATGTCTCTACACATTGGTTTTATAGCTTAGCCTTTATTAGTCTTGACAAAATGAGGGAACTTTCAAGACAAGTTGTTTAAATAAACAATAATATTGTTTATGGATTTGTTATTTGTGGGATCTTAGAGGCACAGTGAGCACCACACTGAGAAAAGATTATATATTTCTTGATCCTAAAAAAATGAAGTAAAATACAGTAATTTGGTTTAGTAAAGAATGAAATCAAGGCTGGTTTCATGAGTGTGTTACCTGTGCTGTTACACAGGGCCCTGTGCTTAGATGGATCTCATGTTTGGTTTAACACTCTCTGTCATTATCTTGAAATCTTAATAATATTTGAACAAAGAACTGACGTTTTCACTTTGCACCGGACCCTGGAAACTATGTAGCTGGTACTGAATGGAATAGATGATTGTTTTCTCCTGTTTTTTTGTTTGTTTGTTTGTTTTGTTTTCTCCTCCTTCTCCTTCTCCTTCTCCTTCTTCAGAAAAGTAGTCTTCTCTTTGGTTGCATTCTAGAATTACCTAGGAAATTTCTGAAAATCCCAACAGGCTATCCCCAGATTGATTAGATCACGATCTTCATGGATGAGTTTCAGGCATTGGTATTTATTTATTTTTTATTTAAAAAATTTTAATGTATATTATTTATTTTTGAGAGAGAGAGAGAGCAAGTGGGAGAGGGGCAGAGAGAGAGGGAAACACAGAATTTGAAGCAGGCTCCAGGCTCTGAGCTGTCAGCACAGAACCCGACTCAGGGCTTGAACCCACGAACCGTGAGTCCAACTGAGCCACCCAGGTGCCCCTCATGCATTGGTATCTAAAAACATTCCTCAGTTTCTTCAACAAATGGAGTTGGGAAAACTGGACAGCAGCATGCAAAAGAAAGAAATTGGACCACTTTCTGATATCATACACAAAGTTAAATTCAAAATGGATTAAATGTGAGAACTGAAACCATAAAAATACTAGAAGAGAACATAGGCAGTAACTTCTTGACATCGGCCATAGTAACTTTTTTCTACATATGACTACTGAGACAAGGGAAACAAGCAAAAATAAACTACTGGGGCTACATCAGAATAAAAAGCTTCTGCACAGTGACAGAAACAGTCAACAAAACAAAAAGGCAGCCTACAGAATGGGAGAATGATATATCAAATAAGGAGGTAGTATCCAAAATATATAAAGAGCTTATAAAACTCAACACCCAAAAAATAAATAATCCTATTAAAGATGGGCAGAAGACATGAGCAGACATTTCTATAAAGAAGACGTTTAGATGGCCAACAGACACATGAAAAGATGTTCATCATCACTTACCATTCGGGAAATGCAAATCACAATTATAATAAGATATCACCTCACACCTGTCAGAAAGGTTAAAATCAGAAATATAAGACAGAACAGGTATTGGTGAATATGTGGAGAAGGGGAACCCTCTTGCACTGATGGGAATGCAAACTGATGCAGCCACTGTGGAAAACAGTGTGGAGGTTCCTCAAAAAGTTAAAAATAGAAACACCCTATGATTCAGCAATCACACTACTAGGTATTTACCCAAAGAATACAAAAACACAAATTCAAAGGAATACACGCACCACTATGTTTATAGCAGCATTATTTACAATAGTCAAGATATGGAAGTAGCCCAAGTGTCCATTGATAGATGAATGGATAAAGAAGATGTGACACACACACACACACACACACACACACACACATGGAGATCAGCCGTAAAAAAGAATGAAATCTTGCCATTTGCAACAACATGGATGGAGGTAGAGAGTATTATGCTAAGCGAAATAAGTCAGAGAAAGACAAATACAATATGATTTCACTTATATGTGGAATTTAAGAAACAAAACAAATGAGCAAAGGAGGAAAGAGAGAGAGAGACAAACCAAGAAACAGACTCTCAGTTATAGAGAACATCAGTTCTCTCAGTTACCAGAAGGGAGGTGGGGGGATGGGTTACATACATGATGGGGATTAAGAAGTATACTTGTGATGAGCACACCGGGTGATGTATGTAACTGTTGAATTACTATATTGTACATCTGAAACTAATATAACACTGTTAACTAACTAGAATTAAAATAAAAACTTATAAGACAATTTCTTGGGTGATTCCATTGTGCAGCCCAGGTTGTGAACCACTGTAAGTTTGGAGCCTAATTTTCAGAACCATCCTTCCATACCAATCTTTCCTGCTTGGATTGATCTTGTGGTTTCATGGCTTGTAAGATTTTAGACTTCTCACATAGGCTTTATGTGTTAGAAGAACAAATGTGCATGAAATTCAAGTCCTTTATATGATGTGCTTCATTTTTATTACTCTTACTTAAAAGATTGTGGAGCTACAAAGAAAACCATCTTTCCTAAACACAGGTCTAATCAACTTTGTATTCCCTTTAAATAGCAAATTAATGTACTCTGTTAAGAAAAATCTCAGGTATTTAGTGAGATTAAAATTGAAGAGGGAAATACATACTTTCCTCTCCTTTGCTAATGGCCGAATATTCACTAAGCGCCTTGCCCTGGCTGGGCCTGCATCAGGTTTCATTAAATGCCTCTTTTCTATCTGAAGTTGGGGGGCACTAATTGTTTTTTCATTATGAGTCACCTGTGGGCTTTTGCAATAATCTAGAAGTGTCTGGTCCCAATCCTTCTGGATTACAGGAATTGAAGGTCCCAATTAGAGACCTGGGGTCCTGCAAGGGCAAATCCTTTTAACCTCAATTCACTGGGGGCCTTCTCTGAACACAGCTGTTTTGCTGCCTTTAACCTTCTTGTTCGTTGCAAAACAGCATACAAGGAATTGTTTTCTCCTTAGCAGATCTTCCTAAAGTTATGTCTATATCTGCATACAGGTAATTTAGGGATCAATTCCAACCCCAGATATTTTACTATAAGAGTTATATTAAGTCCTTCCACTTGTTTAGCTTTGAATTGAGCGTTGAATACTTAATGACAAAATATTTAAATGTTTAACGAAAATATTAGTAAGCTGAAACCCAAAGGGAGATGAAAAACAAAATAATCCTTTGTCTCTCAGGGCTCAGAGATTCAGACCCACAGGGAGATAGCATTTTACTGCTATAATTTAATGGCCAAATTAGAAATAAGAAATGATGGTGAAGCTAGAGTTTAGGATAAGGTATTTTGATATTAAACAGTTTCTCTTTAGCAAATGGTCATTGGCAAGAGTAAATAATTTATGCATATAACTTCAAATTTTGGAAAGTAAATTTATTTTTTACATATGTCATTTTCTGAATTGAGGTGTGCATTTTTTTAAGTTTTTTTTCTGAGAGACAGAGAAAGTGAGCAGGGGAGGGGCATCACCCCTGGGCATCAGGGCACACCCCTGATGTGGGGCTCGAATTCACCAACTGTGAGATCATGATCTGAGCAGAAACCAAGAGTCGGATGCTTAACCAGCTGAGCCACCCAGGTGCCCCGAGGTGTGCATTTCTTTAGGTTCATAAAAATATCACTTAATAAGCATCCACTCAATATCATATATGATGCCAGATGCCTTAGATATTTTATCTCTAAACCTCAGAACAACCATGCAGTGTAGGAATTATTTTTTCATTTTTGATATGAGGAGACTGAGCATTGGAGAGGCTAAATGACTTTCCTTAGGTCACATAGCCTATTAATGTCAGAACTAGAACTCTCAACTACCTCTTTCCACTATACCACACAATCTCTAGAAGTTGTAGGCACAGGATTTTTTTAATTGTAGTAAAATATACTTAACATAAAATTTGCCATTTAAATCACTTCAAGTATAACAGCTGAATAGCATTTAAGTACATTCACATTGTTGTGCAACCATCACCACTGTCCATCTCAAGAATTTTTTATTTATTCCATACTGAAATTCTGTACCCTTTAACAATAACTCCATATTCCTTCCTCCCATTAGCCCCTGGTAACCTATATTATACTTTCTGTCTCCATGAACTTGGCTACTCTACATGCTTCATATAAATTAAATCATACAATATTCTTTTGTGTCTTATTTCACTTAGCATGTTTTCAAGATTCATCCATGCTACAGCATATATCAGAATTTTATCCCTTTCTTAATATTCCATTATAAATATACACTATATTTTATTAATTTAATTGTTTATCTGTTCATCCATTGATGACCACCTGGATTGTTTCCACTTTTGACTACTATGAATAATGGTGCTATGAACACTGGTGTTCAAATATCTGTTTGAGACCCTGCTTTCAATTCTTTTAGGCACTTTTAGAAGCGGAATTTCTGGGTCATATGGTAATTCTATACTTAACTTTGGGGGGAAACCACCATATTGTCCTAAAGCTTTAGAATTTTACATTAGGAAATTTGATTTTAAAAATACTCTATGTGGAATGCTGAGGTGCAACTCAACTACTGACTGAATCCACAGGACCAGATGTATCTCCTTGATTTTTGGGCTCTGATTTATGCACAGAGTTAAGGGAGCCTGAGTCATTTGACAAGGAAGAGATTGTTTTCCCCTCACTGTGGGCTCTTTGCCAACATGTGGCCATCCATATCTGTTTGGCTCTTGCACTGGGTATTCCAAACAGAAAGGAAGTTCTTTTGAAAGCATGTGCTTGTGGACTTCAAGCAGTATTACAAAGCTGTAATCATCAAGACAGTATGGTACTGGCACAAAAGCAGACACTCAGATCAATGGAACAGAATAGAGAACCCAGAAGTGGACCCACAAATGTATGGCCAACTACTCTTTGAGAAAGCAGGAAAGAATATCCAATGGAATAAAGGCAGTCTCTTCAGCAAGTGGTGTTGGGAAAACTGGACAGCGACATGCAGAAAAATGAACCTGGACCACTTTCTTACACCATACACAAAAATAAACTCAAAATGATGAAAGACCTAAATGTAAGACAGGAAGCCACCAGAATCCTCAAAGAGAAAGCAGGCAAAAACCTCTTTGATCTTGGCTGCAGCAACTTCTTACTCAACACATGTCCAGAGGCAAGAGATACAAAAGCAAAAATGAACTATTGAGACCTCATCAAAATAAAAATCTTCTGCACAGCGAAGGAAACATTCAGCAAAACTAAAAGGCAACCAACAGAATGGGAGAAAATATTTGCAAACGACATATCAGATAAAGGGTTAGTATCCAAAATCTATAAAGAACTTATCAAACTCAACACCCCCAAAACACAAATAATCCAGTGAAGAAATGGGCAAAAGACATGAATAGACACTTCTCCAAAGAAGACATTCAGATGGCCAACAGACACATGACAAGATGCTCAACGTTGCTCCTCATCAGGGAAACACAAATCAAACCACAGTGAGATATCACCTCACACCTGTCAGAATGGCTAACATTAACAACTCAAGCAACAATAGATGTTGGTGAGGATGCAGAGAAAGAGGATCTCTTTTGCACTGCTGGTGGGAATGCAAACTGGTACAGCCACTCTGGAAAACAGTATGGAGTTTCCTCAAAAAATTAAAAATAAAACTACCCTACGACCCAGCAATTGCACTACTAGGTATTTATCCATGGGATATAGGTATGTTGTTTAGAAGGGGCACGTGCCACTCAATGTTTATAGCAGCACTATTGACAATAGCCAAAGTATGAAAAGAGCCCAAATGTCCATCGATGGATGAATGGATAAAGAAGATGTGATGTATGTGTGTATATATATACACGTATACACACACACACACACACACACACACATACACGTACACACACACACACACATATATATACATGTATATACACACACACACATATATACACACACATATGTGTGTGTGTGTGTGTGTATACGTGTATATATATATACACATATACACAATGGAGTATTACTCGGCAATCAAAAAGAATGAAATCTTGCCTTTGCAACTACGTGGATGGTACTAGAGGGTATTATGCTAAGCGAAATTAGTCAGAGAAAGACAAATATCATATGACTTCACTCATATGAAGACTTTAAGACACAGAACAGATGAACACAAGGGAAGGGAAGCAAAAATAATATAAAAACAGGGAGGGGGACAAAACATAAGAGACTCTTAAATATAAAGAACAGAGGGTTACTGGAGGGGTTGTGGGAGGGGGGGTGGGCTAAATGGGTAAAGGGAATTAAGGAATCTACTCCTGAAATCATTGTTGCACTATATGCTAACTAACTTGGATGTAAATTAAAAAAATAAAATAAATAATAATAAAAAACTAAAATAAATAAATAAAGCAATCATTAAAAAAAAGAAAGTATGTGCTTGTAGGGGAGGGTTATTTTTCTTAATAAATTAAACCCAAACATCTCTCTTTCTGGACTCTGAATGGAGCAAGGCCTAATCTCTGATCATGTTATTGTTCAAATTATAGACATACAGAGCCACCTTGTGACTGTGGATATTAAATAATCCCATTTATGAACCTGTTGTCATGTTTTCACACCATAATAATGCTAATAGATGCAGCTGATGCTAGGCTTCCTTACCTGTGGGGCCAGACCAAGTAAGAACCACAGGGAAAAGAATGAAAACAGCATTCGGTAGGGTGGATGTTTTCACTGTGCCTCTAGTGCCTTCTGTATTAATAGATATTAATGACATCATATGAATTTGCTTTGGCAATAATCATTGTGTGCCCATGTTCAGCAAAGATGTATTGCATGTCTGCTCTGTCCTACTATAAGGAGTAAAGGAACAAAGAACTAAAGGCTACATCAATGATTTGCTATATGCTCCATCCCAGACTTTCTTCCCCATTTATACAACTATAGATCTGGAAGAGGATCATAGAATTTATCCAGCCCAATCTCTCCCTTCCTCAACTCTACTTCCTCCATGTTTTATAGATGAGGAAGATGAGGCCCTCAAAGATGGAGCTATTGTGAACACAGTTAGAGATATGGGTTTGAATCCCTATATATGAATGTGTATCTTTGGGTAACTTTCTTAAAGCTTTCTTAATTTCAATTTATCTGTACAGGAGAATTCAAATACTCCCTTTGTTCTGAAATATTCTACTTGGCTTTTGTGATACCATACCATTCAGATTTTCTTTTTTCTTTTTTTTTTTCCTGGTTATTCATTGTTTCATTTCATAGTCCCTTTTCCTCTGCTTGTCTCTTAAATACTGGAATTCTTAGAACTCTGCTTTGGGCCCTCTTCTCTTATTACTCTAAAGTCTTTTCTTAAGCAATTGCATCCATCACCATCTATAGGCTGGTTACCCCTAAATATGTATCTTCTGCCCAGAAATTTCTTCTGATCTCCAAACCAATACACTCATTTGTCTGCTTGATATCCCTCCAGGGATCCCATAGGCACTTTAAACTCCACATGACCAAAACTGAGCCAAGGATCTTCCCCCATATCTGCTCCTTCTCCAGTATTTGTTATCATAAGTTTTCTAAGTCAGAAACTGACTTAGAAACTAATTTGTATCCAACTAATTTTCAAGTCCTGTTGCTTTTTCCTCCTGACTATATCTGGTATCCATTGACATCTCTGTCCCTACCACCACTTTATTGCCACCATCCTTATTTAGATTCTCATCATTTCTTATCTAGAACTTCCACCGTCTCCTAAATGATCTTCCTGTTTCAAATAGCACTGCCCTCCAATCCATTCTTTATACAGCACTCAAAGTGATCTATCACCCAAACATATCTGGTCTATCATTCAGACACATCTCAGAGGAACGCCTCTATTTAAAGCCCTCCAATGACCTCCAGTTGTCCTTAGACAAAAGGTAAACCTGTAAACCTGTGTAGCAGGGTGGAACATTTATTATCCTAACAACTGGAACTAGAGTTTTTCTTAGTAGGAAAAAAGTGGTCTTTGTTAAGAAAAATACTTGAGCAAACTACTGGGGATGCTCTGAGAGAAGATTTAATGAATGACATGACATGCCAGAAGTCAAGGTAACAAAATAATTGTCAGTCAAAATAAATGAAAGTATGAAGTTGGTGAAAGTCCTAATAGTGAAGTGGCTGAGAACTTTGAGGAATCAGAATTTTAGTATTTACTTTATAAGTTTATTCATTTATTTTGAGAGAGAGAGAAAGCGTGCATGTAAGTAGGGGAGGGGCAGAGAGAGAGAGGGAGAGAATTCCAAGCAGGCTCTGCACTGTCAGTGCTGAGCTTGATGCAGAGCTCAAACCCACGAATGTGAAATCATGACCTGAGCCTAAGTCAGCCACTTAACTGACTGAGCCACCCAGGTGCCCCTCTAATATTTACTTTAATTTTTACAAGGCAATGTTATAGCCCTCTTATACATTCTGTAAAATCTTCTGCTTACACAAATTACCTGAGTGAGTCAGTGATTGTGTGTATGTGTATGTCAGCATGCGCGTGCTTGTGTGTGTGCATGCGTGTGTGTGTGTGTGTGTGTGTGTGTGTGTGTAAAGGAAAGGAAAGGGCTGGTCCCATGTCTTGGTCAACATTGTGCAGGAATAGGACCAGTACTTGCTCATGGCAGTGATAATCCTTTAACTGAATTAAGCAGAAATTCATAGTAATATAAACCTACTAGGAATTTGATGAAATCCTAGAGAAGGCTTTGGATTTTCCAAACTCCTGTGGAATGGGGTTTTAGATATGGGCTTATCTAGATCTTTGTTGAGTTGACAGTGAGTTACACTAGATTCTATTATCTTCATTATCTCTCCACTGCCTTTTACCCCCAGGTCTCTCATTTATCTTACTCCTGCACTTTAGACTGTAGGCTAAAAAACTTTTTTTTTTCCTGTTTATTTATCTTAAGAGAAAGAGAGCACAGGGGAGGGGCAGAGAGGGAGGAAGAGAGAGAATCCCAAGCAGGCTCTGTGTTGTCAGCACAGAGGCTGACATGGGGCTTGAACCCACGAACTGTGAGATCATAACCTGAGCCCAAATCAAGAGTTGGATGCTTAACCAACAGAGCCACCCAGGTGCCCCCATGCTTAACTTCTTCCATTTACTCAAACTTGATATAAATAATCTCTAATTTCCTTGTCTTTGCAATGGAGCACTGCTCTCCTCATTTTTAACTGGGTTAACTCTATTTTTCCTTCAGATTGCAGAGAATATTGAGGGCAGTGAAACTATTCTGAATCCTTCTGCAATGGTGATACATGTCATAATACATTCATCAAAACTCATAAAATACACACTATATGATGTAAAACAAGGACTTTAGTTAATAATAATATATCAATTTAGGTTCATCAATTGTAACAAATGTACCATACTGATGTAAAATGTTAATGATAGAAGAAACTGAAACTGGGGGTGGCAGTGGGGACAAAGACAGATACATGGGCACTCTTGTACTTTCTGTTCAATTTTTCTGTAAACTTAAAATGGCTCTAAGAAATAAAATCTATTCATTTTCTTAAATAGCTAACAAAACAAAAACAACCACACACACACACACACACACACACACACACACACACACACACACGGAGCACATGCAAGATCCAGCACAGGAAAATGGAGAAACCAATATACCTGGAAACCTTTATTTTAAGCTTTTCCCACTGTAAGACTTTGACATTGATCATGATAATCTGGAAGATACTAAAGAGACAGGTGGTACCAAAGGATCTCCATAACCCTTGCCCACTCTGTGAAGACACAAAACACCTTTGTATCCAAAAATCCTGGGGGAAGTATTTCAGACCAAAAGCTGCCAGTGTCTGGGAGGATCATTTAGAGGGAAGGGCCAAGTAGGTGGCTGAAGTCAGGTGGTTGAGAATTAAATCTGTGGGTTTGAACCTGCATCCACTGAAGTATATGAAGATGTAATGATAAAGGAGTGAGACAGTCCCTGAGATTTTAACCATAGTTGGTGATAAGGAGATGATGAGAAAAGACTGTCAAATCCCTGAAGGCCATTCTGCACTTCCCAGTGAGTGATATTCATGTTTAGAGCTTGAGAATTCTGAAAGGGTTGTGGTAACTAAAATCCACTTTTCTCTTAGAATTTGTTCTCATTCAGAAGTACTTTAAAAATACTTTTGGCTCGGGGCGCCTGGGTGGCTCAGTTAGTTGGGCATCCGACTTTGCATCAGGTCATGATCTCCCGGTTTGTGAATTTGAGTCCCACATCAGGCTCTGTGCTGACAGCTCAGAGCCTGGAGCCTGCTTTGGATTCTGTGTCTCCCTCTCTTTCTGCCTCTCTTGTCCCATCTCTGAAAAATTATAAATAAACATTAAACATTTTTTTAAAAAGTATTAAGTTAAAAAATACATTTGGTTTTAATAATTGATTTTGTAAGTTTGCACATATATATTATCCCTTATGTAGCACCTAGAGAAAAATGAGCTATTTTTAATGCTTTATTAATAACTGATTAACTCTTCAACTCTCAAAAAAAAAAACCCCGCTTAACTGTGAATAAAAGATACACATCAAACATGTTAATATGATTACCTATTGGCAGAGAGGGGAATGGGAATAAAATGTCTAAATAAATAAAACCAGAGATTATCTTGCACAGGCAAATAATAATGGTGTGTCCTGAACAGAAGATGATTCTCTTAACCCTCTGCAATGGTATAAAAAAATTTAACAGTAATTCTTGTTTGGGAAGAACAGTGGCATATCACATTCTCTAAATTATATTAGGGTGGATCAAAGACCGAAGAAGAATGAATTAGATGGTCTTTCCAACTATAAACTTGTTGAAAGTGGTTTGATACAGTGAAAATAATGCCAGATTGGAAGTCAGAAGTAAGTTCAGGCTACTTCAACAGCACAGGCAGAGATGGAAACCTGGATTAGGCAAGTGATAGCAGGTGGGTGCAAGAGAATCATTACAATAGGAGGTATTTTGGGGGTGTGAATGGTGAAGAAGAGGAAGAAATCAAGAATGATTATACAATTTTTGCTTTGGAAGAGGAAGAAATCAAGAATGACTATACAATTTCTGCTTTGACTAGGAAGGTAGGGAACACAGGAAGAGAGGGAGATCTGGGAGCTGCATAAGATGAATTCAGTTGAGTAAACTGAAGCTGAGGTGGGTAGAGGTCAGGGAAATCCAACTAGCAGAAGCTGCTGAATGGGGTTAGTATGATCAAGGGCCCTATGTCTTGGGGGCACTCTGACATCCTTTGCATCAATTAGGCCCAGGCTTTGCCTCCCATGGGCTGCTCTAAGGCAGTGACTGAGCATGGTAGGAATACTGAACATGGAGATTTACAATTTTCCTCCTTTAATCAGCAATTTTGCCTTGAGGACTCTCCATCAGTCTTGCTGAAATTTCTTAGAGTTGCACAGCAATGGGCTCTTCCACTCAACTTCCCTTCCTTCCTTTTCCCCTCACAAACAGGTACATACTCTGATGCTTTCCCAGTATCACTGGCTTCTTCTCTATTTTCCCTCATTAGTATTTCTCCCAATTCATCTCTTGTTCCTCTAATCCTGTTTTGACATCTGCTTCTCAGACAACCTATGCTAACACAAGAGTTATTGGGACATCCACTTGGAGACATCTAGCTGACATATACAAATATAGGTTGAGAGCTTTAGAATGGTTATACCAATTCAAGTGCAAGTAATAGAAAAACCAGCCCAAACTGGCTTAAATGATGAGAAAAGTCCTTGCTAGAATGGTTTCTGGCTGTGCTGTGGTCAGGGATCTGGCTCCATTCCTTCAAGAACTCTTGCTTCTTCCCGAACTACGTGTAGACTTGGTCCTCAAATGACTGTATCAATCAAAAACCTGCTCTTTTTCCAGGCTCAGCTCAAATATTTCATACTCTGTGGAGGCTTACTCACTCAACCAAGTTGGAAGGTATTTCTCTTGTTTTCAAATTTGGATGTCTTAGTTCAAGTTGCTATAACAAAAATACTATGGGCTTGGGTGGTTTAAACAACAAACATTTATTTTTCACTTGTCAACCCTCTTTTGTCTCTTCTTATAATGGCACCAACCCCATTCATAAGGGCTCTACCCTGATGATCTAATTACCTTGCAAAGGCCCCCAGTGCAATCACATCTCCAAATACCATCATATTGGTGAACAGGACTTCAACATATGAATTTTGGGGGAAACAAATATTTTATTCAACACTTGAATCTATTTGTGGCACTACTTTATTCTGCTTGTCAAGGCTGTTTATATGGCTGCTTCCTCTAGACCAGGAGGAAAAGTAAATGCCATATTATATTAACCTTTATCCCTATTAATGCTTTGCATATAGTTGATATTAGTAAGTATTTATCTGATTAAATCCACTGTCATTTCTTTAGACAGAGAAATGGAAATAGAATCTGTGTTTGAATTTATTTAACATTTCAAAATAATTTGGAAAAGTAGTACATAGAAAAATTTGAAGTTCATACATGGCATTTAGTCTCATTAGATTGTACAACACTGCATGTATGTTGATAAACTTCAGGAAGATATAAAGAGGATGTAGTCAGATGGGTTGGGTATAAGACTTGAAATGTGGGAATAATGTATACAGCTAATACATTTGGGAATGACGCATATAGCTAATGAGTTCCAAGTTATGATTTCCAACAGATGGACAGGATTTAAGAGTCCACCTGGATTGTATCCTGAAGATTTTGACCAAATATGTTGCCTCAGCCAAAAAAACCAAACTAAGAAAAGTAAAAATAAATAAAATCATAAATTCAGAGGAGAAAAATGGTAACACATACTCATACTCAAAATTAGAAAACAGGAAATGTTGTCCTACCCATGTATAGACTCCTATCTGTTTAAATCTTGAATGGTGAATCTCAAAGTAGAAAGACTGTAAAGGCTGTAAGATGATTGAGAGAATAAAAGAACTGCTGAGTGAAGACAGGCTGACAATAAAGATCTTGAGTGTAGAAATATAATCTGAGAAAATATATTCAAGCAAAAGTCACTGTTTAAGATGTATATGGAGAATTCCTATGAAACTCAAAAATTCAAAAACTTAGGGGTATACTTCAGTATTTGACAAAGGAATTTTATTTTTTTTCCGGACAGAATAACATCTTTATTTTTTTTAATATGAAATTTATTGTCAAATTGGTTTCCATACAACACCCAGTGCTCATCCCAAAAGGTGCCCTCCTCAATACCCATCACCCACCCCCATCAACCCTCAGTTTGTTCTCAGTTTTTAAGAGTCTTATGGTTTGGCTCTCTCCATCTCTAAACTTTTTTTTTCCTTCCCCTCCCTCATGGTCCTCTGTTAAGTTTCTAAGGATCCACATAAGAGTGAAAACATATGGTATCTTTCTCTGTATGACTTATTTCACTTAGCATCACACTCTCCAGTTCCATCCACGTTGCTACAAAAGGCCATATTTCATTCTTTCCCATTGCCACATAGTGTTCCATTGTGTATATAAACCACAATTTCTTTATCCATTCATCAGTTGATGGACATTTAGGCTCTTTCCATAATTTGGTTATTGTTGAAAGTGCTGCTATAAACATTGGGGTACAAGTGCCCCTATGCATCAGCACTCCTGTATCCCTTGGGTAAATTCCTAGCAGTGCTATTGCTGGGTCATAAGGTAGATCTATTTTTAATTTTTTGAGGAACCTCCATACTGTTTTCCAGAGCAGCTGCACCAGTTTGCATTCCCATCAACAGTGCAAGAGGGTTCCCATTTCTCCACATCCTCTCCCGCATCTATAGTCTCCTGATTTGTTCATTTTAGGCACTCTGAATGGCATGAGGTGGTACCTCAGTGTGATTTTGATTTGTATTTCCCTGATGACGAGCGATGTTGAGTATCTTTTCATGTGTCTGTTGGCCATCTGGATGTCTTCTTTAGAGAAGTGTCTATTCATGTTTTCTGCCCATTTCTTCACTGGATTATTTGTTTTTCGGGTGTGGAGTTTGGTGAGCTCTTTATAGATTTTGGATACTAGCCTTTTGTCTGATATGTCATTTGCAAATATCTTTTCCCATTTCGTTGGTTGCCTTTTAGTTTTGTTGATTGTTTCCTGACAAAGGAATTTTAAAACAAATAAGAAGAAACAACTTTTTCCAACAGGCAGTTATTAAACTCAGTACTCCAAGAAGTGATATGGACTTAGAGTTGCATTAAATTCAGGGCTATTTGGGTGCTTGGGTGGCTCAATCTTGATTTCAGCTCAGGTCACAATATCATAGTTGTGAGATCAAGCCCTGCATCAGGCTCCATGCTGAGTGTGGAAGCTACTTGAGATTTCTCTTTCCCCTTCACTCTCCCCATCTTTTCCCTCCCAAAATAAGTAAATAAATATTTTTTTTTAAAAATTCAGGGTTATTCAATTCATACCAAGTTTAAAACTTGGGCTGGTTTAGAAATACAAATAAGTATTTTGAAATTAATTTTAGAGGGAACCATCATGTCCTTCTGCCAAATACCTTTTATGCCATGAACAATCCCATTGATTAAAATGAGTATTTCTCAGGGATTGGTAGCTACATGCTCCTCTTGGTGAACTATGAATGGATACAAATATATGAGTCCTTTGGCTTTCAGTCTTATGTGTCTAAGGAACTATTTGCCTGTAACCTACTGCTATGGACTGAATTGCATCCCCACCCTCAAATTCATGTGTTAAAACCTAACCCCACTGTGACTGTATCTGGAGATAGGGCCGTTAGTAAAGTAATTAAGGTTAAAGGAGGTCATAAGGGTAGGACCCTAATCCATTAGGTCTGGTGTCCTTGTAAGAAGAGGAAGAGACACCAGAGTATCATGTGAGGACACATGAAGAAGGCACTGTCTGCAAGCTGAGGAGTGAGACCTCTCCTGTTGGTAGCTTGCTTTTGGACTTCCAGTCTCCAGAACTGTGAGAAAATAACTTTCCAGTTTTTAAGCCACCCAGTCTGTGGTATTTTGTTATGGCAGTCTGAGCAGACTAATACACTCACTAATGAATCACTAAAATTAAGTGAAATTATAAAATTTGGAGTCCACAAACAAAGGATATTATATTACCAGGGATATACACTGGCATTATATATATATGTATGTATGTGTGTGTGTGTGTACTGCTTAGTATGTGGTAGACACTGTGTACATACAAAGTACTCCTTTAATCTTTAAAATTATGTAAGTTTGGTGCTATTAACTCTATTTTGCAGATTATGAAATTGAGACCCCCCCAATGAGTATTTTGCCTAAAGTCACAGAACACAAAACTGGATTTCAAACTGATATCGGCCTGTGCTTCTAATCACTGAATATTGTATAGAAACAGTGCTGTTCAATAGAAATATGATATGAACCATATATGTAATTTAAATTTCTAGGAGGTACATTTTATATTTAAAAATTGTTAAGTTTTATTTAAATTCCAGGAGAGAGGGAAGATGGCGGCGTAGGAGGACGCTGGGCTCACCGCGCGTCCTGCTGATCACTTAGATTCCACCTACACCTGCCTAAATAACCCAGAAAACCGCCAGAGGATTAGCAGAACGGAGTCGCCGGAGCCAAGCGCAGACGAGAGGCCCACGGAAGAGGGTAGGAAGGGCAGCGAGGCGGTGCGTGCTCCACGGACTGGCGGGAGGGAGCCGGGGCGGAGGGGTGGCTCGCCGCCAAGCAGAGCCCCCGAGTCTGGCTTGCAAAAAGCGGAGGGGCCTGACGGACTGTGTTCCGACAGCAAGCGCGACTTAGCGTCTGGGAGGTCATAAGTTAACAGCTCTGCTCGGAAAGCGGGAAGGCTGGAGGACAAAGGGAAGGAGAGCTGCTGAGCCCCAGACGACAGAGCGCAGTTTGGTGGGGAACAAAGGCGCTCACCAGCGCCATCTCCCCCGCCCATCCCCCAGCCAAAATCCCAAAGAGAACCAGTTCCTGCCAGGGAACTTGCTCGCTCCGCGCAAACACCCAACTCTGCGCTTCTGCGGAGCCAAACCTCTGGCAGCGGATCTGACTCCCTCCTGCTGCCACAGGGCCCCTCCTGAAGTGGATCACCTAAGGAGAAGCAAGCTAAGCCTGCCCCTCCTGCCCCTGTGCACCTTGCCTACCCACCCCAGCTAAGACGCCAGATCCCCAGCATCACAAGCCTGGCAGTGTGCAAGTAGCCCAGACAGGCCACCCCACCCCACAGTGAATCCCACCCCTAGGAGAGGGGAACAGAAGGCACGCACCAGTCTGACTGTGGACACAGCGGTGGGCTGGGGGCAGACATCAGGTCTGACTGTGGCTCCGCCCACCAACTCCAGTTATATACCACAGCACAGGGGAAGTGCCCTGCAGGTCCTCACCACGCCAGGGACTATCCAAAATGACCAAGCGGAAGAATTCCCCTCAGAAGAATCTCCAGGAAATAACAACAGCTAATGAGCTGATCAAAAAGGATTTAAATAATATAACAGAAAGTGAATTTAGAATACTAGTCATAAAATTAATCGCTGGGCTTGAAAACAGTATAGCTGACAGCAGAGAATCTCTTGCTACAGAGATCAAGGGACTAAGGAACAGTCACGAGGAGCTGAAAAACGCTTTAAACGAAATGCATAACAAAATGGAAACCACCACGGCTCGGATTGAAGAGGCAGAGGAGAGAATAGGTGAACTAGAAGATAAAGTTATGGAAAAAGAGGAAGCTGAGAAAAAGAGAGATAAAACAATCCAGGAGTATGAGCGGAAAATTAGAGAACTAAGTGATACACTAAAAAGAAATAATCTACGCATAATAGGTATCCCAGAGGAGGAAGAGAGAGGGAAAGGTGCTGAAGGGGTACTTGAAGAAATAATAGCTGAGAACTTCCCTGAAGTGGGGAAGGAAAAAGGCATTGATATCCAAGAGGCACAGAGAACTCCCTTCAGACGGAACTTGAATCGATCTTCTGCACCACATATCATAGTGAAACTGGCAAAATACAAGGATAAAGAGAAAATTCTGAAAGCAGCAAGGGGTAAACGTGCCCTCACATATAAAGGGAGACCTATAAGACTCGTGACTGATCTCTCTTTTGAAACTTGGCAGGCCAGAAAGAATTGGCACGAGATTTTCAGTGTGCTAGACAGAAAAAATATGCAGCCGAGAATCCTTTATCCAGCAAGTCTGTCATTTAGAATAGAAGGAGAGATAAAGGTCTTCCCAAACAAACAAAACCTGAAGGAATTTGTCACCACTAAACCAGCCCTACAAGAGATCCTAAGGGGGACCCTGTGAGACAAAGTACCAGAGACATCACTACAAGCATAAAACATACAGACATCACAATGACTCTAAACCCATATCTTTCTATAATAACACTGAATGTAAATGGATTAAATGCGCCAACCAAACGACATAGGGTATCAGAATGGATACAAAAACAAGACCCATCTATTTGCTGTCTACAAGAGACTCATTTTAGACCTGAGGACACCTTTAGATTGAGAGTGAGGGGATGGAGAACTATTTATCATGCTACTGGAAGCCAAAAGAAAGCTGGAGTAGCCATCCTTATATCAGACAAACTAGACTTTAAATTAAAGGCTGTAACAAGAGATGAAGAGGACATTATATAATAGTGACAGGGTCTATCCATCAGGAAGAGCTAACAATTATAAATGTCTATGCGCCGAATACCGGAGCGCCCAAATATATAAAACAATTACTCATAAACATAAGCAACCTTATTGAGAAGAATGTGGTAATTGCAGGGGACTTTAACACCCCACTTACAGAAATGGATAGATCATCTAGACACACGGTCAATAAAGAAACAAGGGCCCTGAATGAGACATTGGATCAGATGGACTTGACAGATATATTTAGAACTCTGCATCCCAAAGCAACAGAATATACTTTCTTCTCGAGTGCACATGGAACATTCTCCAAGATAGATCATATACTGGGTCACAAAACAGCCCTTCATAAGTTTACAAGAATTGAAATCATACCATGCATACTTTCAGACCACAATGCTATGAAGCTTGAAATCAACCACAGAAAAAAGTCTGGAAAACCTCCAAAAGCATGGAGGTTACAGAACACCCTACTAACGAATGAGTGGGTCAACCAGACAATTAGAGAAGAAATTAAAAAATATATGGAAACAAACGAAAATGAAAATACAACAATCCAAACGCTTTGGGACACAGCGAAGGCAGTCCTGAGAGGAAAATACATTGCAATCCAGGCCTATCTCAAGAAACAAGAAAAATCCCAAATACAAAATCTAACAGCACACCTAAAGGAAATAGAAGCAGAACAGCAAAGGCAGCCTAAACCCAGCAGAAGAAGAGAAATCATAAAGATCAGAGCAGAAATAAACAATATAGAATCTAAAAAAACTGTAGAGCAGATCAACGAAACCAAGAGTTGGTTTTTTGAAAAAATAAACAAAATTGACAAACCTCTAGCCAGGCTTCTCAAAAAGAAAAGGGAGATGACCCAAATAGATAAAATCATGAATGAAAATGGAATTATTACAACCAATCCCTCAGAGATACAAACAATTATCAGGGAATACTATGAAAAATTATATGCCAACAAATTGGACAACCTGGAAGAAATGGACAAATTCCTGAACACACACACTCTTCAAAAACTCAACCAGGAGGAAATAGAAAGCTTGAACAGACCCATAACCAGCGAAGAAATTGAATCGGTTATCAAAAATCTCCCAACAAATAAGAGTCCAGGACCAGATGGCTTCCCAGGGGAGTTCTACCAGACGTTTAAAGCAGAGATAATACCTATCCTTCTCAAGCTATTCCAAGAAATAGAAAGGGAAGGAAAACTTCCAGACTCATTCTATGAAGCCAGTATTACTTTGATTCCTAAACCAGACAGAGACCCAGTAAAAAAAGAGAACTACAGGCCAATATCCCTGATGAATATGGATGCAAAAATTCTCAATAAGATACTAGCAAATCGAATTCAACGGCATATAAAAAGAATTATTCACCATGATCAAGTGGGATTCATTCCTGGGATGCAGGGCTGGTTCAACATTCGCAAATCAATCAACGTGATACATCACATTAACAAAAAAAAAGAGAAGAACCATATGATCCTGTCAATCGATGCAGAAAAGGCCTTTGACAAAATCCAGCACCCTTTCTTAATAAAAACCCTTGAGAGGGGCGCCTGGGTGGCGCAGTCGGTTAAGCGTCCGACTTCAGCCAGGTCACGATCTCGCGGTCCGCGAGTTCGAGCCCCGCGTCGGGCTCTGGGCTGGTGGCTCGGAGCCTGGAGCCTGTTTCCGATTCTGTGTCTCCCTCTCTCTCTGCCCCTCCCCCGTTCATGCTCTGTCTCTCTCTGTCCCAAAAATAAATAAACATTGAAAAAAAAAATTAAAAACCCTTGAGAAAGTCGGGATAGAAGGAACATACTTAAAGATCATAAAAGCCATTTATGAAAAGCCCACAGCTAACATCATCCTCAATGGGGAAAAACTGAGAGCTTTTTCCCTGAGATCAGGAACACGACAGGGATGCCCACTCTCACCGCTGTTGTTTAACATAGTGCTGGAAGTTCTAGCATCAGCAATCAGACAACAAAAGGAAATCAAAGGCATCAAAATTGGCAAAGATGAAGTCAAACTTTCGCTTTTTGCAGATGACATGATATTATACATGGAAAATCCGATAGACTCCACCAGAAGTCTGCTAGAACTGATCCATGAATTCAGCAAAGTTGCAGGATACAAAATCAATGTACAGAAATCAGTTGCATTCTTATACACTAACAATGAAGCAACAGAAAGACAAATAAAGAAACTGATCCCGTTCACAATTGCACCAAGAAGCATAAAATACCTAGGAATAAATCTAACCAAAGATGTAAAGGATCTGTATGCTGAAAACTATAGAAAGCTTATGAAGGTAATTGAAGAAGATTTAAAGAAATGGAAAGACATTCCCTGCTCATGGATTGGAAGAATAAATATTGTCAAAATGTCAATACTACCCAAAGCTATCTACACATTCAATGCAATCCCAATCAAAATTGCACCAGCATTCTTCTCGAAACTAGAACAAGCAATCCTAAAATTCATATGGAACCACAAAAGGCCCCGAATAGCCAAAGTAATTTTGAAGAAGAAGACCAAAGCAGGAGGCATCACAATCCCAGACTTTAGCCTCTACTACAAAGCTGTCATCATCAAGACAGCATGGTATTGGCACAAAAACAGACACATAGCCAATGGAATAGAATAGAAACCCCAGAACTAGACCCACAAACGTATGGGCAACTCATCTTTGACAAAGCAGGAAAGAACATCCAATGGAAAAAAGACAGTCTCTTTAACAAATGGTGCTGGGAGAACTGGACAGCAACATGCAGAAGGTTGAAACTAGACCACTTTCTCACACCATTCACAAAAATAAACTCAAAATGGATAAAGGACCTGAATGTGAGACAGGAAACCATCAAAACCTTAGAGGAGAAAGCAGGAAAAGACCTCTCTGACCTCAGCCGTAGCAATCTCTTACTTGACACATCCCCAAAGGCAAGGGAATTAAAAGCAAAAGTGAATTACTGGGACCTTATGAAGATAAAAGGCTTCTGCGCAGCAAAGGAAACAACCAACAAAACTAAAAGTCAACCAACGGAATGGGAAAAGATATTTGCAAATGACATATCGGACAAAGGGCTAGTATCCAAAATCTATAAAGAGCTCACCAAACTCCACACCCGAAAAGCAAATAACCCAGTGAAGAAATGGGCAGAAAACATGAATAGACACTTCTCTAAAGAAGACATCCGGATGGCCAACAGGCACATGAAAAGATGTTCAGCGTCACTCCTTATCAGGGAAATACAAATCAAAACCACACTCAGGTATCACCTCACGCCAGTCAGAGTGGCCAAAATGAACAAATCAGGAGACTACAGATGCTGGAGACGATGTGGAGAAACGGGAACCCTCTTGCACTGTTGGTGGGAATGCAAATTGGTGCAGTCGCTCTGGAAAGCAGTGTGGAGGTTCCTCAGAAAATTAAAAATAGACCTACCCTATGACCCAGCAATAGCACTGCTAGGAATTTATCCAAGGGACACAGGAGTACTGATGCATAGGGGCACTTGTACCCCAATGTTCATAGCAGCACTCTCAACAATAGCCAAATTATGGAAAGAGCCTAAATGTCCATCAACTGATGAATGGATAAAGAAATTGTGGTTTATATACACTATGGAATACTACGTGGCAATGAGAAAAAATGAAATATGGCCTTTTGTAGCAACGTGGATGGAACTGGAGAGTGTGATGCTAAGTGAAATAAGCCATACAGAGAAAGACAGATACCATATGGTTTCACTCTTATGTGGATCCTGAGAAACTTAACAGGAACCCATGGGGGAGGGGAAGGAAAAAAAAAAAAAAGAGGTTAGAGTGGGAGAGAGCCAAAGCATAAGAGACTGTTGAGAACTGAGAGCAAACTGAGGGTTGATGGGGGGTGGGAGGGAGGAGAGGGTGGGTGATGGGTACTGAGGAGGGCACCTTTTGGGATGAGCACTGGGTGTTGTATGGAAACCAATTTGACAATAAATTTCATATATAAATAAAAAAAATAAAAAAAATAAATTCCAGTTAGTTCACATACAGTGTAATATTAGTTTCAGGTGTATAATACTGGTTCAGCACTTCCATACCAATACTTGGTGCTCATCACAAATGCATTCCTTAATCCTCATCACCTATTTAACCCATCCTCCCCCCCGCCCCACTTCCCCTCCAGTAACCATTAGTTTGTTCTCTATGGTTAAGAGTCTGTTTCTTGGTTTGCCTCTCTCTTCCCCCTTCCCCACCCTCCGCTTTGCTCATTTGTTTTATTTCTTAAATTATACATATGAGTGAAATACTATGGTATTTGTCTTTCTCAGACTGACTTATTTCACTTAGCATGATACTCTCTATCTCTATCCATGTTGTTGCAAATGGCCAGATTGCATTCTTTTTTATGGCTGAGTAATATTCCTGTGTGTGTGTGTGTGTGTGTGTGTGTGTGTGTGTGTGTGTGTGTGTGTGTGTGTGTTGTGTGTGTATCACATCCTCTTTATCCATTCAATGGACAGTTGGGCTATTTCCATAATTTAGCTATTGTAGATAATGTTGCTATAAACATAAGGGTGCATGTCTCCCTTTGCATTAGTATTTTTGTATTCTTTGGGTAAATACTGAGTAGTGCGATTGCTGGATCATAGAGTAGTTCTATTTTTAACTTTTTGAGGAACTTCCATACTGTTTTCCAGAGTGGCTGCACCAATTTGTATTTTCACCAACAGTGCAAGAGGATTCCCCTTTCTCCACATCCTTGCCAATACTTGTTGTATTTTGTGTTGTTGATTTTAGCCATTCTGACAGGTGAAGTGATATCTCATTGTAGTTTTGATTTGCATTTCCCTGATGATCAGTGATGTTGAGCACCTTTTCATGTGTCTGTTTGCCATCTGGATGTCTTCTTTGGAAAAATGTCTATTCATGTCTTCTGCCCATTTTTTAATTGGATTATTCATTTTTGGGATGTGGTTTTCTAAGTGCTGTATAGATTCTGGATACTAATACTTTATCTGACATGTCATTTGTAAATATCTTCTTCAAGAGCCATATCTTAAAAACTAATGAGAAATAGGTAAAAATTAATTTTAATCTTTCATTTTTAGTAAAAATTCCTAAATACTTATTTATTTTTGAGAGAGAGAGATACAGAGTGTGAGCAGGGGAGGGGCAGAGAGAGAGACACACACAGAATCTGAAGCAGGCTCCAAGCTCTGGGTTGTCAGCACAGAGCCCCACATGGGACTCGAGCTTAGAAACAGTGAGATCATGACCTAAGCCAAAGTCGGATGATTAATTGACTGAGACACCCAGGTGCCCATTAATATCTTTCATTTAACCCAATATATCCAAGATATCATCATTTCAGTATGTATTTAATATAAACAAGTATTAATAAGATATTTTAATTATTTCTTTAGAACTAAGTCTTCAAAAGCCAGTGTGTATTTTATTTAATTTTTTTTAATGTTTACTTATTCTAGACAGACAGAGAGAGTGTGTGTGTGTGTGTGTGTGAGCGAGGGAGGGGCAGAGAGAGAGAGGGAGACACAGAATCCGAAGCAGGATCCAGGCTCTGAGCTGTCAGCACAGAGCCCGACATGGGTCTCAAACTCACAAACTGGGAGATCTTGACCTGAAGTCGAACACTTAACCAACTGAGCCACCAAGGCCCCCCAGCCAGTGTGTATTTTAAACTTTCAGCACATGTCAAGCAAAATTTGTATTTCAAGTACTCAATAGTTATATGTGGCCAGTGGCTACTGTATTGGAGGGCACATGTATATAAGGCAGTGCAGCATGTATGTAAGGCAGTATAGCTTAGTAACAAGCCTGGACAAGATACTGCAAAGCTCCTACTTTTTATATGCATACATAGTTGGAATTCTTTCAATTTTTCAGAAGGAAGCTTTATAATTACAGTACATCACTAATGTTGTCTTAAGTTGTGGCTTTAACGTTTATTTATTTTTGGGACAGAGAGAGACAGAGCATGAACGGGGGAGGGGCAGAGAGAGAGGGAGACACAGAATTGGAAACAGGCTCCAGGCTCTGAGCCATCAGCCCAGAGTCTGACGCGGGGCTCGAACTCACGGACCGCGAGATCGTGACCTGGCTGAAGTCGGACGCTTAACCGACTGCGCCACCCAGGCGCCCCTTAAGTTGTGGCTTTAAAGTACTCCTATTGGTGTGTTAAATGAAAATATTTACAGAATTGCTATTATTTTTTTCTTGTAAATTTACCTGTGGTTGACACTTTGTTATTATCAAGTTCCTTTTTCCTTAGAAAGTGAGAATATGTAGAATAAGAGGACTTCCTGGCCTTTTCTCCACCTAAATAGGTTATATAGTTAGAAAAAAAGAAAAATAAAACCACAGGGTAGATGAATCATTGGCCTCATCGCCACTAACACTGTTTATGGGCTTTTTTTGTAACAAGTAAGATACAATCGTAAAACATGGTTGAGGTAGCTTCTGTGACCATGAAATAGAGTAATGCTAACCAGTTTACATAAATCAATTATGTTGAATGCAGAACTGTTGGCCCTATTAATGACCTTACTGTATGGGTGTGGTTTGGAAGTGTTTCTGAGGGTTTCCCCCCCTCACACATTAGACTAACTCCAGTGTTACAGAGAAGTGGTTATTTTTAAACCAAGTAAAAAAGAGCTTTATCATGTTATCATGGCTACATCTCTTTCAGACAGAAAAAAAAAATGATTTTAGATGATCCCCTTCTGTTTCACTATATACACATTTATTGTCTCTAGATTCCAAGGATAAGTGGATAAACGTGATGGTTCACATCTGCCCTGTAACAAGTTAGAATCGGTTCTCTAAGGCAAATGTTTCTATTCCTTTGCTTTAGCTTTACCAAATGATCTGAGCTGAAGCAATCTTTTAAAATGGCTGGATGCACTCAGTGTTTTCGAAAGCAAAGCACTGTAATCACTTAGATCCTTCATCTTTATTACAATGTGTCCAGTGGCTCTTCTTGTAGAATTAATGCATGGAGCTTCCATTAAGTGTTTTCTGAATCCACTTATAGATGGGCCAATCTATTGTTCTCTCTACTAAGTATTCATATATAAGATTTGAAAAATATTCAGAAACATTGCCAATCAGGGAGGAAAAACCTGCACAAATGTCAGCTTTGACAAGAAAGAGGTGCTCTTTAGAGGGTTCTTAGGAGATTCAGGGGGGTTCCCAAGGGACGGTAGAATAAATATACTATCAGGAAAAACAGTTCAAGTTTGGAGCTCTTATAGTAGCCCTCCAAAATCCACAAATGGTTGTCAGCTTAGAAAATTAATGGGGAAAAATGATTAAGAAAATAAACTCATTGGACTAATAAAAAATAATAAATATTATGGCAATCAGTTGTGTATTAGTCAAGAAGCATGGGTCCAAATGAAAGAAGCCCAATACAAACCAGTTTAAATGCAAAAAAGACTCATCTGTTCACATAACTGAGGAACATTTGAAGAACATCTGACTTTGGGCATACCTGGATCCAGGGTCTCAAATGATGCTTTCATGATTCTCCTTCCTTATCTGTCTCTCCTTTCAGCCTCATTGTTCTTTTCTATTTTATAGAGCATTTCTCCCTATGACAGAAATATGGCCTCTGGCAATGCAGATGTCATTGCTGGTGTCATTGCTCTACACTTTCAGCTCTAAAGGGAAAGAGAAAACTATCGGCCTCCAATTTGGAAAATTTCATGAATATTGATTGCTCTGTGTTGGATAACTTGCCAAACTGGCCATTCAGACCAGTCACTATTCCCTGGGGTTAACTTGGCCTGGCTCACAGGCTCACCCTTCCCTGGTGGTGATGGGGAGTGGAGGTAAGATACTGATTAGCAACCCTGTCACATCCACACAGAATGGGGGAGAGATGGTGCTTCAAATTGGAATAGTGCAAAGATAAAAAATAGTTATATGTTTTCCAAAGCTATTGAAGAAAACATAAATAGTTAAGGTTCTAAGAACTCTAGAAAAGTGCTTTTTCAAATTTGGAGATTTTGTTACAGAAGTTTCCAATTCAGTCAGTAGGTTTGGGGTGGGAGTCTGAGATTCTGTATTTCTAAGCAAGCTTCAGGGACCACCCTTAAAGTAGTACTGTAGAAGACATTTGTAAATTGGGTATAGTTTTACAGCATCTGGTCAGCAGAAAACTGAAGAAGATTACCTATATGAGGTTGAATTTTGAAGGTTTTGGATTTAATTATTTGAATTATTCTTTATCAGCACCATCATACAAATTTTGATGTTCTTTTGGACCATACTGTTCTTTGGTTTAAGTGCTCTCAACTAGAAGGAGAGCAATGATTAGCACAATTACCTTGAACATAGTTTTGAGAAATACTTATGTAAGATACATCTGGGATATGCTGTTGTCCTTAAGACATAATATAATATGAGAAAGAGAAAGGTATGGGGTTAGGGCTGGGACTATGGTCGGTGATGGGGTGACACACTCGTGGGGAAAAGGTTAGACTGAATAGCACACCTTTCTGTGGGCAGTAGGAAGAAGTCCAGGTGGACAGAGTATGGCTTCTTGGTGCTCAGCATTAGAGAGAATTGGCGGCTAGTAATAGGGTTCCACCTCCAGGATTGGGACTTAGGGATAGTATTCAAGTGATGTGGATAGGATAGGGAATGAATACACAGACTAGCATGAGTGAAGTAAAGACTGAGGTAAAGTACAGAGGCTAGGAATGTGGGCAGATTATCAAGATAAGTATTTAAGGCACTAGAACCAGAGAGAAGGCAAGGGCTTGGTTTTGGAAGCACGGTCAAACTCAAGGTATCAAATCTGAGGTATAAGATGGAAAACAGGCTGCCTTGATGTCGATTCCCTTAGTGCTGAACAAGAGCTCTTCAGAGCCCATGCTGGAGGGAGTAGAAGTCAGGAGACTTGAGACAATGGAAGGAGTAAAGCCACGGGTCCCCACTAAAAGGCCCCAGGTACAAAGGATGAATGTATTGACAGAAAATCAGACAAGTTAATTCAGTTGGACAAAGTTCCTTGGCTTTTATGTGTAGCTCTTTACTGTGATTTTATAATTAATTATTGATTAATGCATCAGCTGAGAAATGTGTTCTCTCCACTAGAGTAGTAGTGATACTAGGTAAACAGATTTGTAACCCAAGTCTGTATGATTGCCCAGAGATTCTGCAAACAGGAGGAGTAGACAGTCTATTGAATCTGACATACTTAATTTGAACTGTAGTATTTTCTCTTGGCCTGCTGGTTAGCTGCAAAGGAAGTTCCATAAGATACAAATTGAAAGGCTTACTAAATTTTAACTCCTTTGGATTTATTTCTTACAAGAATAAGGCTTTGGATCAAAGGAAGAAATCTGATTGGCAATCTATCTAGAATATAATCCAAAAACCAGAAATGATAGATATTTGTCTTCAAAATTCAGTAATTGCTATACCAAAAATTTATAGAGCAAAGAAATTCTCTAAGAGTATATAGGAAAGTGTGAGGACTTTAAACTTTAAAGGGATACTTGTTTTCTTTTCCAATTCCACCTTCAAAATACCTGCCAATGCTTTCACTCTGCACGTATTCACCCTTTCTCTCCAATTAGTCAATAGTGAGTGTAGCAGTAAGCTCCCTTTGGAAGTCCTTGGAACTTTCTCTGAGATGGGGAAGGTCCCCAGGACTTCTCTCAAATTCCAACATGACATAATGAGGGGGAAAAGGAACCAGAAATAGTCTTTATTGTCATATTTTACATCTTGGGGTGTAAAATGCATCTTGGGGTGCCTGGGTGGCTCAGTTAGTTAAGCATCCAACTTCAGCTCAGGTCATGATCTCGTGGTCTGTGAGTTCGAGCCCCACATCAGACTGTGCTGACAGCTCAGAACCTGGAGCCTGCTTTGAATTCTGTGTCACCCTCTCTCTCTGCCCATCCCCTACTCTCACTCTCTCTCTAAAAAAGAAATAAACATTAAAAAATTTTAAAAATTTAAACTATAAAAAATAGTCATGCAGCTTTGATATCCTTGGATAACTGCTAAACCCCTTTTATAGAAGGGGGAGAACAAAAGAATCTATGCAGAAGGCAATAGCAGTCACAGAAGTTTAAGAAGTAACTCAGAGACAACATGTATATTTTGTGGCAGAGGTTCAAGAGTAAGAAACTACATTTTAAAGAATTCTGAAAAACATTGATTAGGGAATGCCTTATTAACAAGTAGATATAAATTAAAAACCAGAATGTCCCTGGTGATTCATAGTGACTCAGCTAAGGTAATTTGGTAATCCTAACACAGGATATGTTTTGAAGGCCTCTTCAGGTGTGTGTGTGGGGTGGGGGTGGGGGGGGTGGAGATGAAAGAGGAAATCAATTTAATGTTTTTCATTGAGAGAATTAAAATTATGCAAAATTATTTTTCTTTTTTTTTGCAGTTTGATTCATCAAATGAATAAGCACACGTCTATTTGACACTCTATCACTCCCACCTGAAAGCACAAACATGCTGAAGCCTTCTTAATTGACTCCAGAAAGCTGATGGTATCCTTTTTACTTTTTATAATAACTTTAGAAAATGTGCAAAAATAGTGCAAAGATTTCATATATATGCTTCACCCAGTTTTCCCTAATGTTAACTATTTACTTAACCATTGTACAATGGAAAAAACCAGGCTTAACTTTGGCACACTGTTATTAACTAAATTATGGGCTCTGATAATAGTCACTTCTAGTAGCACTTGAATTTCCTGCTTTACATTTCCTGTTATCCCCTAACTCTTAAGTAAAATTTTATTCAGAAGTTGTGGCTTCACATTAGCTATGCTTCAGGGATTTTAGTGGGGAGTCTGTCCTACATGGATGGAGGTGAAAAAGGGAGAACAGAATCTTCTTCGTTGAAGCCAGAGAAGTTACAGTGAAGGGATCATAGGCAGAGACAGCTGTGCCTACTGGTGAAGTAGTCTCATATATCAGCAAGAGTGTGGTATCAAGACAAGGTGGTCATAGAAGAAAAACATAAAAACACTTGTAACACAATATGCGGAACTTCTTCAACCAAGGTAGCTTACTTCAACCAAGCCAACTGAGTCCACTGTAATTTCCACTGTATTTAGTGGAAGTGTGACCTGTGATCCTGTGACCTTATTTTGTAGTTACATGTTCTTAAAGCCTAGAAGTTTGGGAGAGACATATTAAAGTTTATCTTGCCAGTTTTGACCCATCATTCCAGTTTAGTGGGATCATCTTGAATTTTGTTTCTATCATCCATATTAATTATTATTTTTAGTTATAATTCTGTACCTTTAAAAAACATGACGCTTTTTTTAACCTTCATCTAAGTCCAGAATAAAAATGTTGACTTAAGATGGTGACTTGTAAGGGCACCTGGGTGGCTCAGTCAGTTAAGCCTCCAACTCTTGGTTTCAGCTCAGGTCATGATCTCGCAGTTTCGTGAGTTCAAGCCCCACATCAGGCTCTGTGCTGGCAACACGGAGCCTGCTTGGGATTCTCTTTCTCCCTCTCTATCTGCCCCTCCCCTACCCATGCTGTCTTTCTCTCAAAAATAAATAAACCTTAAAAAATTGTTTTAAAATAAATTATAAATAAATAAATAAATAAATAAATAAATAAATAAATAAATAAATAAGGTAACTTGTGGCACTGCACTGTGGTCTTCTCTGCAGCTAGAGAACTAATGGCTCAATTTACGGTTTCTAAAATCTACCCTTTTTCCTCTTTCTGAGCTAAGGAGATTATCTTCCCATTCCAGGATTCTGGCACTTCTCCCATTGTCCATTGATTCTCTAAGATTTCTGGACTCAGACACTACCTCAATACTTTCTTTCCAGGTCCAAGAATATAATTCATTGGGGCACCTTACTGGCTCAGTTGGTACAGCATGCAACTCTTGATCTCTGGATTGAAAGTTCAAGTCTCACATGGGGTGTAGAGATTACTTAAAAAAAATAGTACAATCTTAAAAAATATAATGTAATTCATTAAGGTTTAAAAATCTGAAGTTGTTTAATGTGGCTAAGTTTTCCTTTCTGATCTCTACCTATCAGATAGTCATTTACCAACAATTAAACTGTCAAAAGATTAAGAGATTTTTATTGTGAGTGGAAAGAGGCAAATGCCTTGCACACATTATGTACTCAATATATGCTGAATGAATGAATGGATTTCTGGCCAGTTTGCTAATCTGTAACAGTGATACCATTGGGGTGTTGAAAGTAAAAATACTTCTTCATGAGAAAAAGTGCTTCTTCGTGAGAGAGAATAACTAATAAATTACTAGTTCAGATGCTATAAATCAATCAAAAACCAATGTTAACTAACTAGAATTTAAATAAAAATTTAAAAAGAAGAAAAAAACCCAAGCTGCTTCCTTTAGCTAATAGGAATACTATTTTATTTTTTAATTTTTTTTTTCAACGTTTATTTATTTTTGGGACAGAGAGACAGAGCATGAATGGGGGAGGGGCAGAGAGAGAGGGAGACACAGAATCGGAAACAGGCTCCAGGCTCCGAGCCATCAGCCCAGAGCCTGACGCGGGGCTCGAACTCACAGACCGCGAGATCGTGACCTGGCTGAAGTCGGACGCTTAACCGACTGCGCCACCCAGGCGCCCCGGAATACTATTTTAGGTGATTATAAATTAGTATCTAAGTAGAAAATGCGTCAAAAGACCTGACTTCTAACTTTTAAACTAGTAGAACGAGGTTAAGACTTTTTTTTTTTTTTTGGTCTGTAAACCTATGTAATTTTATTGCTTTTTTTAACATCATAGTGGTTTATATAACTTCATTTAGGTCACAAAATCTTTCAAGATTTGAGAGTTCATAATTGAAAACAAAATAAAAGTATGCTTGGAAGAAAAGACTGGAGATGACTAGACAAAATCTCTAAGGTCACTTTCTTTCTTTTTTTTTTTTTTTCAATATATGAAGGTTATTGTCAAATTGGTTTCCATACAACACCCAGTGCTCATCCCAAAAGGTGCCCTCCTCAATGCGCATCACCCACCCTCCCCTCCCTCCCACCCCCCCCATCAACCTTCAGTTTGTTCTCAGTTTTTAAGAGTCTCTTATGCTTTGGCTCTCTTCCACTCTAACCTCTTTTTTTTTCCCTTCCCCTCCCCCATGGGTTTCTGTTAAGTTTCTCAGGATCCACATAAGAGTGAAACCATATGGTATCTGTCTTTCTCTGTATGACTTATTTCACTTAGCATAACACTCTCCAGTTCCATCCATGTTGCTACAAAGGGCCATATTTCATTCTTTCTCATTGCCACGTAGTACTCCATTGTGTATACAAACCATAATTTTTTTATCCATTCATCAGTTGATGGACATTTAGGCTCTTTCCATAATTTGGCCATTGTTGAAAGTGCTGCTATAAACATTGGGGTACAAGTGCCCCTATGCATCAGTACTCCTGTATCCCTTAGGTAAACTCCTAGCAGTGCTATTGCTGGGTCACAGGGTAGGTCTATTTTTAATTTTTTGAGGAACCTCCACACTGTTTTCCAGAGTGGCTGTACCAGTTTGCATTCCTACCAACAGTGCAAGAGGGTTCCCATTTCTCCACATCCTCTCCAGCATCTATAGTCTCCTGATTTGTTCATTTTGGCCACTCTGACTGGCGTGAGGTGATATCTGAGTGTCGTTGTGGTTTCCCTGATGAGGAGTGACATTGAGCATCTTTTCATGTGCCTGTTGGCCATCCGGATGTCTTCTTTAGAGAAGTGTCTATTCATGTTTTCTGCCCATTTCTTCACTGGGTTATTTGTTTTTCAGGTGTGGAGTTTGGTGACATCTTTGTAGATATTGGATACTAGCCTCTAAGGTCACTTTCAATGTAACATTTTACATCTTTTTAAAATCAGTTTTATTGAGGTATAATTTACATACAACAAAATTCACTGATCTGAAAGTGTAAATTTCAGTAAGTTCTAAGAGGACCTTTTTCTTTTTAACTGGAAAGAAAAACACTAATTAGTAGATGGAGAATTCTGATTTCTGTTATCCTTTTAAAAAAAAATATGAAACAATATTATTTGAATCCTTTGAATTTAGCTTCAACATTAATGTCACTATCATTACCAGGGCTATTTACTCCATTTTTTGAGATCTCTAACAGAATTTTCCAGACCACATCATTTTCATTTCTATACAAATTATTTGAGCTATTTCACTTTTTATTTATTTTTGGGACAGAGAGAGACAGAGCACGAACGGGGGAGGGGCAGAGAGAGAGGGAGACACAGAATCGGAAACAGGCTCCAGGTTCTGAGCCATCAGCCCAGAGCCCGACGCGGGGCTCGAACTCACGGAGCACGAGATCGTGACCTGGCTGAAGTCGGACGCTTAACCGACTGCGCCACCCAGGCGCCCCTATTTCACTTTTTAAACAAGACCATCGTGGGGCGCCTGGGTGGCGCAGTCGGTTAAGAGTCCGACTTCAGCCAGGTCACGATCTCGCGGTCCGTGAGTTCGAGCCCCGCGTCAGGCTCTGGGCTGATGGCTCAGAGTCTGGAGCCTGTTTCCGATTCTGTGTCTCCCTCTCTCTCTGCCCCTCCCCCGTTCATGCTCTGTCTCTCTCTGTCCCAAAAATAAAAAACGTTGAAAAAAAAAAATTAAAAAAAAAAAAAAAAAAAAAAAAAATAAACAAGACCATCGTGCTATCACTACATGCACATTACATTAGGAAGGTAGGTTTTTGCTTTCGTCTTCTAGGTTGCTAATCTCTACAATAAAACATTTTTATTTAGTTATTATTATTCACTTAGTTTTAACTTAACTTTTGAATAGGCAATGATTCACATGGTTAAGCAAATTAAAATATACAAAGTGTACAGTGAAAAGCCTCTCTTCCACCTCTGTCCCCATCTGCTCAGTTGCTCCTCCAGACTTGAACTTGAAACTACTGTTTATAGTTGTTTGTGTATTATTCCAGGGTTTATGTATTCAGATATAAGTAAATATAAACTTATAGGTCTCATTTCCCACATTTTGAAGAACTTGTACCTTTAACATTCACCATCTTCCCTAGCAATCAGTGGGCCATTCCTTCTTTTATTGTTCTTTTAGGAAAAAAAAGGCCATTTTTATAGAACTTCAGATTATTCACACTAAAGTTTCCTAAAATTAAACATAAAGATTCTAGGCATCCTTTAGTTATTTTCATTCATCCATTTGATTCATTCATTCTGCAAAAATCTATTGATTTGTTTGCTGTGTCAAAGATCCTGCACTCAGTTCTTAGAGGATTACAAAGATTATGGATCTTGCCCTGGAAGAACATGTAGTATAGTAATAGATATAAGACATGAAGCTAGATTAACTATGATAGATGCATAAAATGGCACAGCAGTTCAAAGAAAGGAGAGATTAGTTAAATCCTATGGATCAAGGAAGACCCTCCCATTTTCCTGGGAGGAAAATGACCTTTGAGCTGAGCCATGAAACTTGGATCTAGGTACCTATGGAGATGGGATGATGAAAAACGAAAACATTCTATGATAGATCTCAGCAGTCTTGTTTGGAGAGTGACAGAAACTCAAAGTAGCTTAAAAAAGAAAGAAAAAGTAGGAGGGTACTATATTCACTCCTGTAACCAAAACCAGAATAGACAAGACTGGAGCTACCTTTAGTGTCAATAGCATACAAAGACTTTATCAGCATTAGCCTTTTCTGTCTCTCCTTCCTCCATTCTGCCTCTTCTCCTAACAGGCTCCTTCTTGTAACAGGTGACATGATTGTCAATAACTTTGGCATCATATTCTTAACTGCTTTCAACCAAGAGTAAAGAGAGAGTTACTTCTCTGCTTCCAACTCAGAAATTTTGGAAAGACTGGCCCAGTTTGCTGATTATACTCTGCTGTGAATTGGGAAGGTAGGTACTATGTTTGCCAGCCCCGCTGGAAACATCAAATTGGGAAGAGCAGTTCCTAAGAGTGATGCTATCAGAAGGTAGGAAGGAGTGCAGGGGAGGCACAAAGCATGGAGGTCTACTTACCCCTGCAGAATGAACAAAAGCAAGGCAGCAAATTGCAGGCCACGATGTGAATATGGTGAGAAGCTCAGAAGTGAGGCATTTGTTGTGCAAAATTTAGGAGGTACTCTCAGATGCCACCCCTAAACCTGTAGAACTCTGAGGGGGTACGGTGGGTGGGGGGGGAGAGGGAGGAAAGTGGAGGAGGAGAAGGAGAGGGAGGGGGAGAAGGAGAGGGAGGGGGAGAAGGAGAGGGAGGGGGAGAAGGAGAGGGAGGGGGAGAAGGAGAGGGAGGGGGAGAAGGAGAGGGAGGGGGAGAAGGAGAGGGAGGGAGGGGGAGAGGGAGAGAGGGAGAGAGGGAGGGGGGAGAGAGGGGTGGAGAGAGAGAGAGAGAGAGAGAGAGAGAGAAGGACCTCCTTAGGCATCTTGCTTGCTTCAACATAATTTTGGCCCTGTTTAGAAGGAAGGGATGCTCAACACTGTTGAAGATCAACAGGCTGAGTAGTTGAGGACCCAGTAGAGTGACCTTTGAGGGGACAGTTATGATGGAATAATGCCAGTAAAAGCCAGATTGCAAGAAGTTAAGAAGTATCTAGTGAAGAAATGGAGGCAAAGAATGTAGACTACTCTTTCCTCTCTTACAAAGTTTGGTGGTAGAACTAATGATAGAGAAGGAATTACAATTTAAGGGGAAAGCTGGAGGCCCAACAAGTTTATTTTACTTTACTCTATTTTTAATATTGGTTCTATTTGACCCAAGAAGCAGTCATCTACTTCCATGGAATGACTTGAAGGATTCCTGGCTCTCTTCCAACCAAAAATAATTTTGTACTAGCTTACTAGTGATGTCTGAATTGTTACCATTAGTGATTTGGGTTTATTGAATTAAAGGATTATCTCCTAGCAGTTAGTAAGTACCCTCCTAGGCCCCCATCTGTAGGTAATTCATTAAGCTTTTAGCAGCTATTTGTATGTCAATGTGAATTGGCTTATCTGATTTTTTGGTAACAACTGAGAATAGATTTTGATCAAGGGACGGTACAGAGCACTGAGGGTTTCTGACAGTTTGGGATGTGACACCTGTAAGGAGGCAAAGTGAAAAATCCTCAAAAGGAAAGGTGGGGTTCTAAGGGATAACCTGTCTATCTTACAGTCCTACCCGAGGCCAGCTCTATATTTGTAATCTGAAACTCACTTTCCCTCTATCAATGAAACACCTTTAAAAACAGCTTTTGAGTAAAACTTTGTAAAAACTTTCTGGGGAAATACATATTGTCCTGGATAAAAGAAAACCTGGAGTCAGAAAGCCTGTTCTGAAAGACATGAAGGAAGGTAGGAAGGTAGGAAGGTAGGAAGGTAGGAAGGAAGGAAGGAAGGAAGGAAGGAAGGAAGGAAGGAAGGAAGGAAGGAAGGAAGGAAGGAAGGAGAAAAGAAAGGAAAAAAAAAAGAAACAGAAAAAGAAATACTTGGCCTGTGCAGAAGCAGAATTACCTGGAAGCAAGTGACACCAAGGTTGCAAGATACCTTACTTGCACAGACCTCTTCTCAAAGGCCCTGGGAGGGATCCTAGCAATATGCTCACATGATCATGCATTTTTGGAAACTTTGCAAAATAGGTAATTTAACTATAATAGACCACTGTCTCTGTGCACTTCTATTTTCCCTTTGTCACTTCCCCTAGTGCTGGGCACCACTGGAGTAATCAGTCATTTTTCTATCCGGTAGCTAAAGTGAACTTGAGTTGGGGATACAGTTTGGGTTTAGTGGTACATATTTTTATGGTTTGTTGTCATTTCTGTGTATTGTTAGGCTATTGCTAGCTCTTTTGGTGCAGGGATGTCTTGTAGGAATATTCCTACTTCTGTTGTGTTGATTTATGTGTCACAACACGAATATGCAAGGCCTTTGATTACAAACTGATTAATGAGTGTTGTCAATGCAAAGGTTACTTAAGATGGGTCACCGTTCAAGGAAACTGAAAATGTCCTCACATCTTATGTTCACATACGAAAGAAACTTCCTAGAGGCTTTCCCAAATTTGATACCAATCTAAAAAATTACATATGGCATTGCCAATAATGAGCTATGAAACTGAAACTTTTCTAAAATCTGAATAATAAAAATATTAAAAACCAACCCATACTAAAGACTAAATTATCTTTCAAGACTGTACTGTAAAATTATTGTCATATATAGAAGCAATCAAAGAACACATAGGAGAAAAAAGTAGGGAAAAAACTATTCTAGAGGTATATGTGACAATTAATAAAATGATTTTGTTATTTGGATTTTGTAATGTGTGTTGTATTTGCTCAGTTTAAAAATTTTATAGTTGTTGTGATTTCTTACGTCCAATTTTGTACTCATAATTTTATATCCTTTACCTTATAGGGCATCCTCCCCTCCAAATTATTTAAACTTCAAGGCCTACAAACTCTGGATTCTTCCCTGGTCCTGTGGCTGAGCAAGTAATGTGAGCCCCGTTTTCTTATCTGGAAGGTAGAAACCATACCTGCTGACTTCCCTCACAGGATTCTTGTGAGGAAGTGAGACGGTGCAGCTGAAGGGACTTCATTATTAGCTATGAAGAGCCACATAAATATAAGTAAAGCAGGGTAAATATAAGTAAAGCAGGGTCACTGCTTCTTCCTCAAAAAAAAAAAAAAATAGACCTTGCACTTTCCCTAAAAGGTTATCTTTTCAGTGATTATACTTACATTTGAGGTTATCCTGAATTGCAGGATAGGCTAAAATGCCTTTGGAGAACTTCATATATAATGACGAGCAGCGCCAACCCTAGTTAAAAGCCTAAGAAAGAGTGATGTTGTATTAGCACAAGTTCACCCATTATCAAGGTTGGGAAACCAACATACTGGGTCTTCCCTGCTAGGGGTGGTGAGCAGAGCTGCTTCTAAAAACAGCATTTAGCATTCAAATTCAATAATATTCCAAATGTGTAGATGACATCTATTAAAACACAATTTTTAAGGGGAGTTGTACAGCTTATTTCCGTGGCCTAGCATTTAACCAGGAAAAATGGGAAAAGGGAAGTTCCATTCACTGAATACCTATTATATGTGAGGGTCTGGTCTAGGTGCTTTATCGCAAACATTCACGACATCCCTGGATATTATCAACTGCATATTGTAGAAGTAAAAGTGAAGGCTCAAAGAGTTGAGTGACTTGCCCAAATCCACAGTGATTAGCAAGGTCTCTTTGATCCCACCATTTTAGGCATCAGTCTATTGCTACATGCTATTTACAGTATAGTTTTCCTTTTCCTATTTGTCTGTTTTAAATTGATGAATCCAGCTCATAGCATCACATTTGCCTGCAAAAATTATTTTGTAGATCAGATGTCTAGTGTATATGCATACGCCTTTAGTTCAAATGCATACTTTATCATGAATTTATGGAAAGTCAGTATATCCAATGCAATAGAATCTGCCTTAAATGGTACTTAATTTGAATGGACAAATCTTTAATAGGAATTTTAAATATCTGAAAATGTTTGAAATGCATAATAAACTAGTTGCCACCAACCAGACTGTTCATGTATCAAATTAATATGCACAGTCTAAACTTAGATATTTGATTTCATGCTAAAAAACTCAGGGCTATTCTCTTCAGTCTGAAAAACATATAGTAAATCAACATTCTGAGGTTGCAGACTGAGAGTGCCAGGCTAAAATGACTTTCCAAGAGGCAGCTGTATCTATACTTTATCAGAACTCAAGATTACACACAGTTCACTTCCTTCTGTCCATTAAAATTTAAAATTCAGATGAGTTTAGCAACCAGTGGATTTTCACAGGGCTTTTGTGATTTAAGATTGTAATGAAAATTCTGTTTTTCACCCCTTAGCCTAAGCATGGAGGTGGAATACCAATCCAAGATCTTAAAATTGGACACTTTGAATTTGTTATTTTGTGTGTTTATGTTTTAATTTGTAGGTCAAGACTAAAGTAGGGGTGGGGGAAGGAGAGAGACAAAGAAAGTTATTTTGTAAGAAGAAACCTTTTTCATAACAGACAAAAATATTAGGAATTATATTTTATAGGGTTCAGAGGGTATAATAAATAGAATTTTCTAAACCTAAGGAGATGACTCTTACCTTACTGTTTGGGAAAAATGTGTGTGTGAGAAGTTAATTTTCATGTTATGAACTCCAAGCCACAGGGTTCTAAAAACACCATACACTTAGAGGGGGTATCATCCCAGAGAACCTGACAAGTAGGTAAGAGCTTGTAACCTGAAGTATTTAAGTGAACTCTGGGTCCAGGTTCTATTTGCCATTTTCGCTGTTCAAATAAACTCAGAACTAGCAGCGCTCCTCCACTAATTTGGGACAGGTTTTAACGAAGATCCATTAATTATTTCAGTTTAAAAACATGTATTGAGCACCTACTTCTAGGCCAGCCCTGGGAATATAAAGATGAATAAAATTCAATCCCTGCCCTTAAAGAGCTTACACTCTAGCGGGAGGTTGGGGGGGGGGGATTCAAACATATAGACAAATGCACAAATATATCACAGCAGTTAAAATTAGATAAGGTACTGTGAGACCGCTAAAGAGGAAGTAGAGAAGTCTCTGTGGGGAGCCCGCTGAATCAAGAAAGACTCCTGGGAAGTGGGATCGGCTTCCAGGATCGAACGGTTAGCCGTCGAGGTGTCGGGGGGCTGTTAGGTCGGCAGAGGAAGTGGAAACCGCGCGAGCAGAGGCACACAGCGTGAAACTGCTTGCTGTGCTCTGGGGTGGCCCTCACACCGCTTTGTCTTCGAACCAGGAGAAAAGGAGGGGTGTGGGGAGGAAACCAGTTCGATCCCTGACGCTGGGGTAGGTCTAAAGAGGTTTGGGAATATAAATCCTAGCAGATAGAGAGCTGCCCGGCATGATTCTGGGGAGATTTGTAGGAGCCGAAATGGGAGCGGCCAAGTTTCTGAAAGTCCGGGGCTCCGGTGGCAGCGGGGGCCTGCGGGAGTTTGTGCCGCTGCGGGCATTTGGCTCTCAGGACGCTCTGCTGTGGGTCCCCAACCCCGACGGCTGACCCGCGGATCTTCGGGGCTCGCAAAGCCCTCTCGAGGCCTCAGAGCCTGCAGATCCCACTCCCTGAGTATGGAGCCTCTCTGCGCTCCGGTCACCGCTTGGGCAACTCACGCGGCTCCGCCGAGAGCCCGCGGTGACAACTGCCGTTCCCTGGTCCGGGGACACCAGCACGCTTACCGCTGCCGGTCGCGGGCGACCCTGCCCGCGCAGCCTCCTCACACGCAAGGCGGACGCGCGCCGCAGCAACCCGCGCAGGCCCAGACCCGCGGCGCATCGTCTTGCACGAGGCTGGCGAACCGCCGTAGCGCCGTCAGAGGCTCGAGGGCGAGCGTGCGCCTTAGTTGCTGCTGTGGCGCGCGTTTGTTTATCGCCTCACCTGGGTTTTTAACCCTTCGCCCCCCCCCCCCACCCTGCCCCCTTGATTTTGAGAGGTTTCTCTCCTCGAGCTGTTTTGGGTCAGGCAGTCTAACAATAGGAGTGGCTCCCGGCCTACACGTCTCAGAGCTCCCAGGGCGCTGGACGGAAAAGGTGGGTGTGTGGAGTTGTCACCTCACGGAGGCGCGATTCGAACCCTGGCGGAGGGAATCACCTTCCCGATACTGGGGACGCACTATGGAATTCTCCCGGGGAAAAAAGTTCGTGCCGACCTCCTCTCTCAGGGCTGCCTTCCCTAGGGGACCCACGCACCCGCCGCCCCTGCCGCCATTTCCCAGCAGACCTCCAGGGGGCCTCCCGGCCGCGGCCTTCCTGCCGGCCGCTCCGGGCCCCCGCGCGGGGTGGGACGCGCCTCGGCGCCCGGGCCAGTGTGCGAACAATGACCCCTTCTCCCCTCACCGCCGCCTCTTTCCCGACACCGCCCCCCTCGCACCCCCAGGCAAACCTATTAGCCATTCAGGCCGACAAAACCCCGCGGCCCCGCGCATTGTCCCGCGGAGCTCCCGGCCACCGTCATTAGCCCTGATTACGCTGAGCCGCCTGACAGCCCTGCGGGCCGCTCGGCAGACCCCCCATTCACTGCCGCCCCCGGGCCCCGCCTCACAATAGGAGCGGAAATCGTCCGCGCTCCCGCGTCCCGGCTGAATAGAGCAAAAAAGCTGCTTCTCTTCTCCTCCCGCCCCATTCACGTTCTCTTTGGATACAATATTTTTTTCCTTTTTGTTAAAATTAGGGAGAGAGAACGGGGTCAAGGAAGATTTTGATTGAGCTCTTTGCCTGTCATTTGTTTAATGTAAACAAAGAGCAAGTCCTCCCCCACCCCAGCCTCTCATCCCCTCCCTCCCGGATTTTTATAAACAAACTGGAGGAGGGAAAGGGGGCGGTGCGGGGGGGGGGGGGTGGTGGCGAGCGCGGCGGGTGCAAGAGGAGTGGGTCATTAAAGTGGAGGAGAGAGGAACTGCGGCATTTGGGGAGCGGGAGCCATCGCGCTTTTGGTGGAACTGGCGGGTGGTTGAAATATTTATAACCGATAAAGGGGCCGGAGTTGGTTAAATCCTCACATTGGTCAGATCCGTTGAATTGTTAGAATGCAGCTTCTTTCCACTCTGCTGGAGTAATTGCTTTTGGGGAAACTGTTACAGGAAATAAATTTCATGAGAAGACAGAAAGGAAACCCATCAAATGGAGATTTCTCCAAATTCGGAAACTTTCAGCATTGCTACTACCTGGAATTAAACACAAACAAACAAACAAAAAACCTTTCTAGACTAGGATAAAACTGATATGGGGGGAAAAATCTTAGAAAAAGAGAATTTTTACGATACCTGCCCATGGGAATTTTTGGACCAATTAACATAAATATCTGTGTCATGATTTGGAACAATTTCCAACACAAGATTATCAAAGAATTGGCTACTCACAAGAGCAGTTAAGTGCCACCAGGTTTCAGATAAACGTTTTAAAAATATTTAAAGTAATGTGTCACCCCTTAAGATTCTAACATGAAATTAGATAAATGAACCTACAGATTGGTGAAACAGAATAGCTACTTTATAACGTAATCCTTAGGCAACATGTTACTTCAAGCAAATTAGGTGTACTTTAAAGGCTTTCACCCAAGCAGGAAAAAAAGCCCTCCATAACTGTTTGGTTTTCTCTTTTTTGTCAAGCTGTAAATGTTATTTAAAAATTATTTGTAAAGAGAAAGCTTAGCTCTTATCAGTGTTACCCTTTTTTTTCTTGAGAATGCAGAATGGACATTTTCTTCTGCTTTTAGGCATCATTTGAACTGGTTGAGTAGGATGGGATTCTTAGAATCTCAAATGCCTCTACATCATTTACTAATTTGTCCTTTCCCTTCCTTCTTGTACCTGGAAACATCAGTTTAAGAGAGAAAATTTGCTATTTTCTCCAAATGCTGGTCTGGGCAGCTCCTTTGTTAGCGTCTGGAGGGTCTGGGGAACAAGAATGGAAGTCTCTTGATATTTCATTGAAGCGCAATACTCCTTTGCAGATTCAGGACTACAGTGAAACAAGGCAAGCACCTACAGGGCAAAATTTAAAACGGCACTCATTCCTAGATGCCTTGCACTTGCTGTACTTGCTTGACCTTGGGAGTGAATGCCTCCTTAAATTTTGTACTCTAGGTGCTTCCATTGCCTCATAGGAGTCCTGGCCTTGCTCCTTGGCATTCAAGGAACTAGGTGGGGAGGGAGGGCATTCCAGGAAACAAGAGTCTTCAGGAAGCTCTACCATGGTAGTAGCCTTTCTGGACCCACAGAAGGGCATTTGCTTGCCTTCCCGAAGAACGCCAAGATATTCCCACTCCTTCCATCTAGAGCTCTTGTGCAAGAGAGTTTTGGTTGTTAACAATTCTCTGGATAAGGGCCCCAGTATACAATGACAACAATTTATAAAACCCAAATGAGGCCAAATTTGGTTAAGTGATTTAGAAACCAAAAATCAACCCTTTTTCATGTCTTTGGTTTCTCTCATATATCTTGTCATATGATTGCTTTTTGTCTTCCATGGCTTCACTTATTTTATCTTATTTGTTTGTTTGTTTATTTATTTATTTAGGTTTGGACATTGGCACTTCTACCTAAATAAGTTAGTAGGCTTCTGAACCAGAGGACATCTGCTAAGGACAGAGAGGTAAATTGAAAAGAGTCCTGTGTGTGTGTGTGTGTGTGTGTGTGTGTGTGTGTGTGTGTGTGTGTCAGGAGGAGCTCAAGGAGAGAAGTTCAGCTTAAGTGATTTAAAGATCAATGTCAAATTTTATAATATGCAACCCATTTCACTAGGAAAAAAAGCTTAAGAGACTCTGGATAACATTTACTTTTTTAGTGCAAGGACATTGTTTAGTTTTCTTTTTTTGGTATGTGTGTGTGCCTGCACAAGTTGAATCCTAAGAATATTTGATAGTTTTAATTGAGGCCATTGCAGGACAAGGAAGCTCTAGATGACTTATTTCATGTTTGATACAGAGATCAGATTTTTAAAATGCCATCCTCTGCAGCCTCTATTTCACCTCAATATGTGACATAACATCCTTTCCTTCATCTAAGTATCCTTTTTGTGGTAAATAATGTTTGATAAAAACCTTCTGCAGCAAGATGTTCATTTAGTTATTAAAACTTCTCCTATCTTTTGTCTTATTTTAATATGAGTTTAATTCTAAATGTAGTATATATCCACTTTAGCATGATGGGGGGGGGGGTGCCTATTTTGTATGGGAGAGGGCCTAAAAGCAGATGGAAAGCCTTTCTAATTGCAGAGCCTGTGTCAGAATAGTCTTGCATTTTTATAAAATAGGACTCACGACTGAGTCCCAGAGTTTGGCTTCTTAAATTATTCCTGAAAGCCACTAACATTTCATAAAAGTGAGTGTCAGGTGGACAAGCCATAGTAAACCGTGCTTGGGGATGTGTGGAGTTGCCTTATAGGGGATGCTCATGTTGCCAACTTCTGGGTTTAAATATATGCTACATATGCACATGTACATATATACATACAAACGTACAATTTGTTGGGCAGGTGGTTATGAATCTACCATGGGCCATTTAAAAAAATATACCAGGAGACCTCAGAGAAAGCAAAAGGTATAGAGAAGACTCTCCGGAGACTATTTGCACAAGGGCCCCCCCCCCCCCCCCCCCCCCCCCCGCTTACCTGGTGAAATGTTTTGTTTCGTTTTGTTTTGTTTTTTTAAGAATCTGAGAGCAGCTCACTTAATTAAGAAAGGTTGCTCACCAGGTTTTTATTGTTTGGCTTCTTCACACAGAACCCATCTGTTCGAAACCCTGCGCCTTTAGAAACAGCAAGTTCCCAAGATACAGAGAAACCTACCAAGGTACTCTCTTAAATAAGTAAATAAACAGCATATATATGTTTTGTTTTGTTTTTTTAAACTTCAAAGCAAAAGTTATACATATATAACAGCGTCCTTTCGACGTGAAATACCCACGGGAGATTCAGGACAGGCGCTCAGCGTGCAGTTCGGGTTCCGGAGGCATCTCTGCAGTAAAATTCTTGGGAAAAAGCAAAGCAAGGAGAACGTGGCGCTGGGTTGAGCCTCACCGCGGGCCCCTTTGATAGCGGCCGGAGGGCGCCAGTGGAGCCAGGCCGGCCGCCGGGTGGAAACGCGCAACCCGAGCCCGCGGGTCCCTGGCCACCTGGTTTCGGAAGCGCTGGGTTTGCGTGGTCTCTCATCCTCCCTTCCTATTTCATTTTGTGTTGTTTTAATAGTGGATTCTGTTTCCCAGTGTGCTGGATGGGCAGCTCAGATGTCGCACTCGCTGTCGCTGGACGTGATGGAGATGGCCGAAGTGGCGGCCTTGCTGGATAGGCTGGCGGCCGGGCTGGCTGCGGCGCCCAGCACCTCGGGCGTGCCCTCTTCCTCAGCCCTTAGAGCCCGCCCGGAGCCCTGCGACATGACCTGCTGCTGGAGTCTATGGGAAGGAAAGGGACACCAGTCACAGCGCATAACATAGCCTCCCCTTGCGCCCCCCTGCCCCCCCCTCCCCCGCTTTGCTTCCCTTAAGCCCAGAGGCTAGCGGATCTCCCACAGACCCCGGCAGTTAAAGTAGGAAAAGTGAGGCAACGGAAGCCAGGAAGGATTCCACAGCTGGCCGCCTCTCCAAGTAGCCCAGCAGTTGTCCCATCCTTCTTCTGAATCCTTTCTGGGCTCCCCATCTGAGATGCTGGGCTCACAGGTTCGTTCGCGGTTGTTGGCCGCCTTTGTGAGATTTACAATACTGTCAAGATAAATGAAGTGTGGGTGACAAAGGCATATCGGGCTCCGGGATAGGGAACCCATTTCCCATCGTGCGTCTCCTCCAGGCGCACGCTCCTGTCAGTGCCCTACAGTAAGCCGGTCGGACCAAAGCTAAAGGCAAAAAGGGCTGTCTGAGGATTGCATGGAGCATTTGGTCCTGGGAGATGAGGCTGGGTTCTTGGACAAAATGTTTGGCTAATTTAGAGCCACACGCTGAGGAAGCGACAAACCTCAACTGACTATAGTTTGCTATTTTGAGGCAGAGTTGTCCACGCAGAAAGAGAACTCATCTTTCATCCAGAAGTCTATCGAAAATTATTTTCAAATCATTAGAGAATGCATCTGGGCTTTTAAAACGACAACACTGACCTGCCACATTGCTAATAAGTCAGGCTTCGCTTAATAGGAGCCTGGGCCCAGGCTGACAAGAATTAGCTTTGGGCCTTGAGGGTCCCTAAATGTTGCTGGAATTTTAATGTTTACACATTTTAATGTTTAATCTTTCCTCTTTTCAATGCAGCCTTGGTTTTATGACTGGAACCAGCGGCTGGGGCGACCCCCTAAGTTCCAAGAATGAGGGAGAGAATGGAGAACCAAGAGCCCGGAAGGAACTCCCCCCGCCCCCCGCCCCCCTTACCCGCCCAGGATCCCAGAACGCAGTGGGCTCATAACTGAAGACAGACTGAGCTCTCAACTCCTTCGGATCCAAGTCGCTGGGCCCTGGGAAAGGGCCCCTGGGGCGCCTTCGCCCGACCCACCAGGGTGAGCGCAAGGAGCGTAGGCCTCTAGGTACCGACCTGTTCTTGGCTGCAGCCGCCCGGTCCCTTTGTCGGCGGTTTTTGAACCAGTTGCCCACCTGCGTAGGGGTCAGTCCGGTTGCCTGGGCGAGCTCACGCTTTTTGCTGGGGTTAGGGTATGGGTCCTGCAGATACCATTCCCGTAGCAGATGCCTCGTGCGCTCCTTGAAGCAGTGTGTCTTCTGTTCGCCGTCCCAAATGGTGCGCGGCAGCGGGAACTTCTTCCTCACGCGGTACTTGTCCACCGGCCCCAGGGGCCGTCCACGCAGCTTCTCAGCCTCCTGGTAATGCGCTTCGAGCCACAGCGCCTGCAGCTTGGCGTGCGACTCCTTGGTGAACTTGTGGTTTTCCAGGATATGATAGAGCTCGCGGTAGTTGCCGCCGTGAAAGGCCACGATGGCTCGCGCGCGCAGCACCGATTCATTCTTGTTGAGGGCCTCACAGGCCGCAGGGGCCACGGGCAGCGACCAGAGGAAGCGACCCAGGCGCTCTACGTCGCCGCTCTCCTCCAGAGTCTCGCATACCCCGGCCACTTGCTGGGGACTGAAATTCAAGATGGGCAACTGGAACATCGAGGCAGCGCCGACTGCAGCGGGGGCGCGGAGAGCGGAACCGGACACGCAGCAGATGTCGGCGGGCCTGGCGGGGTGCGCCAGGCTCTCCTCGGTGAAGCGGCTTAGGGCAGCCGGGACGCACGACCCGGGCAGCGCGGCGGCGCAACGGCTGGGAGCGAGCGAGCAGGAGGGATTGGAGGAGGTGCCGGCCCCGCCGCCCGGGTTCGGCTCGGCTCCGTTAGGGCACGCAGGCCGGCGAACTGGCGCCGCTACTGGTATGGGCGGATTGGCGGCGCGGGCGCCATGGAGACCCCCTGTCAGTCACTGGCTCTCTCTGCCAATCAAGACTGCGACCAGCGCGCCCGGGTCATTTCAGCACCTCCCCGCTCTCGACAGCGCCCGCCGTTTACCCGTGGACTTTTCTTCAGTATTTTGCAGAATCTGGAGGAGGAAAACACTGGAGAGTGGCTGGGAGAAAGAGGAAGGCAAGAACAGCAGCCTTTCAATACCCTCATCCAGCCTTGTTCCTCCACCCCCGCCCCCCACCCTTGCCAAAAGAGGCAGTGGTGCTACAGGAATCCACTTTGGAGTGATGCGCTGCCTGGGTCAAGAGGTCTCCAGAGGACAATGAGGACTGGGCCAAATCGAAATCCTCCAAGAATTCGCCAAGTTTAATTGTAATGAAACAGAAAACTTTGGGGGGAGCGCACGAATGGGGAGGGAGGGAAGTAGATCACCCCATTTCCCCCCAGTATCCATCCCCGCATGCATTTTCCCCTTTTCCAGCTGCAAAGCAGCCGAGTGGGAAGCGAATCTGAAGCAGAAGGAACGGGACCAGGGATCTGTTAAGAGGTCAGTTTGGGCTATCCCCACCATCTTCAAAAGCCTCCTGAAATCATTTTAAATACGAGCTAGAACAACTGTCACACCTGATAACACAGGTGTTGACCATGAAGTCAAACACTCAAGAAAGGGAGTTGCACCTCCCCAAAAGTTTATACTTTTCAGCAGTAACCCCCCGCCCCAGTTTAATGGACTTCAACAAATGTGCAGCCTAGCCACATCTAGAGTGAGAAGTCACGGGTAGGTCAGGACAGCAACTTAAAAGCTTATTTCAAAGATCTTTTTTAAAAATATTGATTTGCTCTTCTTGCAGGCTGATTTTGCCCTACCCTGTGTTAGAACATTTAACTCGAGCTGAGCTGGGAATAGAAACTGTAACCTTGGCCTTTTTGCCCCAGAGGAATTCAGTACAAGTAGAGAAAGGGGAATCACAGAAATGGGGGTGGTGGTGGAGCAGAAAACCCTTTCTAAGCTGCTGAGCACTGACCCCTCCTGCAGAGAGGAAGGGCCTTCTAGGCAGCTCTGCCTTAGGGCCAGCAGATTGAATTGGCAACTTTTATTGATTCCCAATTGACATCCACATCATACCATTTACTGAGGTCTCTGTCAAAAGAAACCATGATCTCACCTGGGCCTTTGATAGGGGCTTGTGTAGTGTGAAGAAAATAATTGGGAGAGGGGAGTCCTTTGAAAATGCCTGGAAAACTATCGTTGGGTCCATCCCTAAAGGAATCAGATGGGAATATTCACCTCCGAACTGGACTGGACCCGGCTGTCTTTTCTTTAGTATCAAGTACAATTTGTATGCGGCTTGTACAGCTCTGGTAAATCAGAAGGCAGATAGATAGCACAGATGGTTGGAGGTGTCAGGTCAGATTATGCTACGCCTGAGTGCAGGGCAAAGCTCGTTCTGACGGAAAACCCTGATATTATTTTCACAGATCTTCACAGTTCACTCGAAAAAAATAGCCTAGGTTGGGGGGGGGGGGGGGAGGAGGAAGCCCTGCAACCATTTACATCATTTCTGTGAGATTGCTAGCCGCCTCGATGCAGAGGCTTTCTTTTCTAAGAGTTCATTTTCTTGAAATGCGACAGGGCAGGGGCAAAATACAGAGGGCGGTGAGTATAATGTCAAAGCACAAATCTTCCCTAGCTTGGGGCGATTTCCAAATTCGCAGAAGAAACAACTTTTAGTGGAAACATCGAACACAAGTGCCCAAAATACGCACTATAGAAAACCCGGGCCTTGGGGATCGGGCAAGGGTGAAGCGGAACCCAGGAAGGCGGTGGTTCCCGGCACTTCTGGCCAGGGAAGGAAAGAATCGCCTCGCTCCAGTCTGCGGAAGTTTCTTATTTTTCCCTCTCGGGGTGTCTCCCCTGCCGGCTCCCCTTAGCAGAATGGCTTCACGCTCACCTTCCACGCGGAAGAAGCCGAAAGTCTGGGACACCCTACAGCCCCGAACCCAGAGAGGACCCCAACACCTGCACTTAGCCGCTGGAGGTGAGAAGTTGCCGGTACACCCAGGGGACCTCGCCTCCCCCGCCCTTTTGCTGAACAGTTTGAAAACTGCGAATTCGGGGGAAACTGGCTTCTTATCCTTAGTTTTCTTGAGCAAGTTGTGTTAATTTTCCAAGTCTACCTTCACTCTCCAGGAAATGGGAATATCCCGTTTCTTGGACAACGGTTCTGCAAATATTGGGGGAGAGGGCGCGTTGGCTTCCGTGTGTTTGGGGCTCTCAGGCAACCGGGACCAAAATCTTAGGTTGGCTGCGCTGGAGCGGAGGGAAAAGGGCGCCGGCCAGGGGTTGCAAAGTCCCAGTTCCTCCAAGACTCCCTGTCTGGACGCTAGGCGTTCGGGGTATGAGAAGTGTCTAGAGGCCGGGGTCTACTGTCAGAAGATCCTATCTTCTCCATCCCAGGGGATTTGGTTTAATTTTATTAACTCAAACGAATAAACTACCTCTGGGAAAGTTGGTATCACGTATACATTCATCACAAACAGAAGAAATACATACGCCCCCACACACCCCAATCCCTGATAATGAAAAAAGCTCCGCCGGGTTCCTTAAAAATAATCCCGTTGTGGACAAGGCGGTGACCCCCCCCCCCCCCCCCGCCCCTTAAAGCGCCAGGTGAAAGTTGTACCTTAGGGTTGACTGCTTAATTTTACGGAAAGATAGATTTTTACCAGTTTTGAAACTTTGCACCAACCATCCGGGCAACCGCCTGCTTGCCATCCCCAACTTTATTTTTCTTTTGCATTTGACCAGGAAACCTAGAAAGCTCAGCGGCCGCCCCTGGCGTCGGGCCTATCTGGGCAGATTTGCAACTTTCTGTGGTTGGTTTGCATCTAGTAGATTTGGGAGGCCTTGGGCAGATGCTAGGTTCTCGCTGGGAATCCAAAGATTCTATTCCGCTTTCTGAAGACTCAGTTTTACTTCACAAGGGAAAAATATGGAGAAAAAAGCTTGTAGAAGACAATGCCCCTGGGCAGATTCTGTGTTTAATTATTCAGTGCGGCAGCAGCAGAGCAAAGTACTCACCCCGCACCACCCCCGGAGGTTGTGAGGTTCATACCAGAGATCTTCAGAGTTCCGTCTGGGATTTCTTGTGCTCATCGATCTCACCCCTCGTTTTGCTCTTTCTGATTTTCGTCTAGAGTAGAGACACACGTGGAGCCCCCGTTACACCTTGCTGAATGGTTTGCCAGCTGAGAGCGCTGCTTAGAGGTCAATACAGTCTTATCTCTTGTTTTGTTTTGTCTGTTGTCCTGTTTTATCTTTGACTTTTTCCTAAATCAAACACATGTAAAATAAGTGGTATATTTTCGTTTTCTTTCCTACATAATTTCACATAGTCAGGGATTTGAAGAATGTAGTCATTGAGGCATCTGAATTCCTTGATAAAGACATTTGTGCTGCATGTGAGAGTCATAGACTGAAAGACAATGAGGTCCTAGCCTTTTGTGTAAGTTCATTTTGACTTTTGGGGGAGAGATCTTGGTTTCCCTTTCCTTGACCTCAAAGCTGTGTGTTGCTGGTGGGTGAGAATAACATAAAAAAGGATCTGGGAAATTTATCCATGGTTTATTTTTAAGATCTAGAAAGTTTAAAAAAGCATTTTACTGTCTTTGAATTTACAGTATTAAATTCACTTTCAAACATTTATTCATATATTTAGTATTGTGATTTTCAGATGATACCATATGCATAATATAGAAATGTTTGTTTCTCTATTTGGTTGTCTAAATCTTTAGATTTTAGAATTAATTCAATATCCTACTTTTAAAGTGCTTACTGTCCTAATAAGATCCCAAGGTAGATTGTGCTATTTCATGCATTCTTCCCCTGCCAGTATGCACCTTGTAACAAAGAACAGAGATGCCTCTTTATTGTGTATTCTTGAGAACAAACACCATTTAAGAAATATTTTGTAGATTTCCTGGCACTGTGAGATTGACTGGCAAAAATTGTTACAATTCAATAATTTAAGAGATTGAAGTATATTTGTTGTTATTTGCAAAATTATTCACCAATTATTTTTTAAATGACGTAAAATTGCATATGTTGTCAAGTGGAGGGAATTTGTATAAGTTTAAATGTGGGAAAATGTACCATTTGAAAGTGGTTATTAATTAGCAGTAATGTGTTTTTTAAAAAATGTTAGGCTGACTATACAACTCTGTTTCGAATTCTAGTTTGTGGTTAATCCTAGGCATTTGTATTTAAACCAAAGAGTATATTTCAAGGCCTATTTCTTATTTAAACTATGCTCTTAAATTCACTTTTCTCTTTCTTCTGCTTCTGTGGCATAAGTCTAAATCTGCATGGGACTAACTATACCACAGCATAGCTTGCTTAAGACTATATATCAATGGGCTCTTGTATGAAAGATTAATGCTTTAAAATGTAACCCGCATGTCACTAATAAACACTTTATTATCAGTAATGAAAATTAGTTGAATGAGTGAAAGAACGATTAATTCATACTTCTCTACTAGAACTTTATTTTTTTCCACCAGCAAATTATTTTTGGCCATTTTCAAATCCCAGATCTAACACATACATAGAAACTTTAAAATTTAATGAAGTGAAAGAATGCAAGTTTGTTTATGCCCTTTGGGATGAGCCAAACATTATTCATGTAAATTGTATGTGTGGCACATACATGTATTGATTACATGTATTATATGAGTAAATAATCATTTTCTTCTAATACTGTAAAATCAAATAGAGGTATTAGCCTCTAATAAAAACCAAATTCTGCTAGTTGGAGAATCCAGTTGGTTAGCAGAAAATAGTTTTAAAATACATATATACATACATAAAAATATTGTGTTGTAAAAATACATTTACATGGCATCTTACCTTTCAAAACAGCAAATCTCAACAAAGAGCAATATTACTCCCCCTTTCAGGGGACATTTAGCAATGCCTGAGATATTTTTGGTTGTCACAACTGGCATCTAATGGCAGTGGAGGCCAGAGACCTACTAAACATCTTACGATGAACAGAACATTCCCCCACAACAAGACGTCAATAGTGCCACTGTTGGGAAACCCAGCTTCAAAGGGTCTCAAAATAATCAACAAGGCACAGACATATAAAGCCTGCTAAAATTCTGTTTATTCTGGAGTTGAAGCACTTTCAAAGGAATCAGTGCCCTTTTAATTTTACCTTAGGCTTAGTCCACACCATTGAAATCTGTTCCTAAGAGCCTACTGTAATTTTATTTCTTCTTAAAATTTACTGTAAATAATACTTATGGTGACTGAATACTTCTACACTTAGAAATGTCTCTGGGAAAGGTGGAGTTTTCCTTCTATCATGTTGGAATTTATATTGTTTAATTGATGGGACAGGCAACAATTGTTGAAAAGTTACTGCTCAACCCTTCTCTATTTTACAAATGAATAAACTATGAAGATCAAAGAGGTTAAACGGTTGCCCATATTACAGAGCTATTAGTGGCAGAGGTAGGTCTAAAACACAGATTCAAACCTCTGTCCATTATATACCTTGCTTTCCTTACCCATGGAAGATGGTATAATTCCAGATGAGTTTGAGCACAGAGGATCTGAACTGCTCTCTGTAAAGTCTTATGCTACTTCCTGTTGCTGTGACTTGTCAGAGGTAGGTGCACTCTAGTTCATGGATCTCAGAGAGATTTAAACCATTCTGGGTCTTGTCAAGTGTTATACCCTTGCAGGCCCTAAAAAGGCCCTGAATCTCAAATGTGACTCGAGGACTTCTTTGAGGGGGTGGGAATGTTGGCGTCAGGGTTAACTGAAGACCTTTCTCTGAGTCATCACGCTGTATACTACAGGAAAATGGGACTAAATCCAGCCTCTTGGGGAGGAGAGATTTGAGTTGAGGTGCTATAAGGCTTGGTTTAAGTAAAAAAAAAAAATCTGAACTCTTTTGTCAGGTTTTTCAAAAGAATAACAGTGATGCTCACTAGCATTTCTATAATTAACAAGCTGTCAACATTTCTATTACAATCACAGAAGTCTATTACAGACCACAGAATTGTGATAAATGTTTCTTTAGGTCTGAAACGTTAGCCTTCATCTTCTTTTCAGCCTAAGGGCAATTTTTGAAACCAATTTTGTTTCAATCATTTTGGATCAGTTGTGTGGTAATTTTGGAAGTGCAGATGCTCTAGGCCCACCTATTGAAATAAAGATTTTTAAATGGAAACACAGAGAGGAGTCTGCTTAAGCCCCAGTGGGGACCAGCTGCAAAGCTCTGGTAGGAAATTACATAGACAGACAGTGGGAATAGATTTAGAAAAAAATCTAGGGACAGAGAAATGTGTGCATGTTTCCTCTAACAGGAGGTTTTCTTTTCTTTTTTTTTTTTTTTTCAGATATTTCACAAACTATGGAATTTTAATTCTCTTCTTTTTCTGTTTTGTATTCTGTTATTACTTTCTCTATTATTCCTGGGTTTTGGTGAAATTAGTGTAAGATAATTTGTCATTACAGCTATTAAAATCGAGGCTGAACTGACTTTTTGGAATATTAATATTTAATTTTTACCCTTCATTTAGGTAAATTTTCTTCCTACCTCCTCTCATCTCCTTTGTGCTTATTACCTACTTTTTATCCTTGTCTGTCCTTTTTGTGGACTCTGAAAGTTCATATTTTCCAATGATTGTAGTTCTTTATCGTAATAATTTGTATTTATTTTCTCTTTTTTTTCCGACTGTTCTGACTCTATGACTCCTTCCTTCTGCTTCCCATTCTCCATTGCCAAATACCTCCTCACTAAACTAAGCCTTGTTAAAGTTGTGAGAGACAAAGTGCTCACTCCTGAAAGTAGAATGGGAGTGGGAGTGGTTCTCAGAGAAGGGTTCTCAGAGAAGTCATCAGTGACTACAATGATGTTTCAGGGAAGCGATGCTTCTCAAGCTAAAATTTGTGGAAGCAGATAAAATAGTAGAAACAGCAAGGACTCTAAATAATTTAAGTTTATAGCATTGGACTAACCCCATGATTTTAGGCCCCACTTTCCTTATTGGATTATGCCTGACTATTCCTTGCATAGTGCCTGGCTTATAGTAAATTCACAACAAGTATTAGTTCCCCTCTTGTGGAAAACCATCCACATAATCTTCTAGCTCGACCCTCTATATTTAGTGATGGCTCACTTTCCATCTTGTCCTTGGTCTCATAATCCCTTGGTATTCTGCTTAGGTTTCTTGAAACTTTCCAAGCAATAAATTATTTTGAAGTAGTCCTTCCTGTTCTGTGGATTACTGTTGTCCCAATAAGTTAGTCTAAAGAAGCCAGTAAATAGTTTACATGAAATTCCCCAAATGCTTACTGTATTGGTTTTCAGTACTGCTGTAACAAAAAGCCACAAACTTGGTGGCTTTAAACAACAGAAATGTATTCTCTCACAGTTCTGGAGGCCACAAGTCTGAGTGAAGGTGCAATGCTACTTCCAGAGGCTCTAGGGAAGAATGAGTTTCTTGTCTCTTCCATCTTCTGATAGCTTGCTGGCACTTCTCTCTTTGTAGCTGCATTTCACCAATCTTTGCCTCCTTCTTCACACCACATCCTCTCTTCTCTCCATTCCTTTTTTCCCCCCCAACTTAAAAAAAATCCAGTGTAGGTAACATACAGTTATATTAGTTTCAAGTGTATAATATAGTGATAAAACAATTCTATACGTTACTCAGTGCTCATCCTGATAAATGTACTCTTTCTTTTTAATTTTTAAAAAATACTTATTTTTGAAAAAGAGACAGAGTGTGAACAGGGGAGGGGCAGAGAGAGAGGGAGACATAGAATCAGAAGTAGGCTCCAGGCTCTCAGTTGTCAGCACAGAGCCTGACGAGGGGCTCAAATTCACCAACTGTAAGATCATGACCTGAGTCAAGGTCGGTCACTTAACTGACTGAGCCACCCAGGTACCCCAATGATAAATGCACTCTTATTCCCCTTTACCTATTTCACCCTTCCCCCCACCTACCTCCCCTCTGGCAACCGTTAGTTTGTTCTCTATAGTTAAGAGTGTGTTTTTTGGTTTGTCTTTTCTTCTTTATTTGTTTCTTAAATTCCACATATGAGTGAAATCATATGGTATTTGTCTTTCTCTGACTGACTTATCTCAGTTATAATACTCTCTAGCTCCATTCATGTTGTTGCAAATGGCAAAATTTCATTCTTTTTTATGGCCGAATAATATTCCATTGTATACATATACCACATCTTCTTTATCCATTCATCTATCAATGGACACGGGCTGCTTCCATAATTTGGCTGTTGTAAATAACACTACATCCTCCTCTCCTCTCTTGCTCTTGCTCTCAGTCTCTGTGAAAACTCTTTCTACTTGTATTTTATAAATGCATGTGATTGCCTTTAGGGCCTACCTGTTTAATCCAGGATAAACTCCTCAAGATCCCTAACTTCCTCATATCTTTTGCCATATAAGGTGATAGTCACAGATTCTAGGGGTTAGGAAGTGAATATATCTTTGGGTTTTTTTCCCCTCAGCCTACCACACCCACTTATATGACAAATGTACTAGTCTTAAATGTTTCTTGGAAGTAAATTAAGAGAACAGAAAATTAAAAGTAGCCAATCTGTACAAGTAGGAAAATAACAAATTATATACTTTTCACCTCATCATTATTCAAAGTCAAGATTGGCATGATCCCAAACAAAAGACAATGTTCATTAATTTCTTCATTTTCATATTAAGCTTTCTTTTAAACCTTCCCTTGGGACATTAACTGAATTAAACAATTAAAGTAGTAGATTTATCTTCTGGGGTAAGATAAAAGATAAGGTTCCATCCCTCTCTGCAGGTGTTTAGTGTAAAATGAAAACATGTCATGGTATGATGCTGATGTACAATTCACAGATATGAGAAGAAATTTGCAATTTATTTGTATTTTTCTTTACTTCAATTAGTTGAAATAATGATTTGGAAGTTCTGTAGTCATTTTTAGTTCATCAATGGTTATCTATCTTTTCCCTGCTCTCTTTGTTACATATGACTCTACTACTGTTTATAAACAGGACACTTAATATTTCCCCCATAAAGATGCTCTGTTTTTCCTACCATGACATTAATTTTCCCATTCTTCTTCCCATCCTAATAGGATCAGACTTTTAAAGTATTTCCACTTTCCCACTTTCCTCCTCCTCTATTACCCCAATCCCAAAGTTTTCTGAAATGGTACAGTACCTAGAGTTTCCCTTGAAGTGTGCCCCTCTGTGTTAAGAATATTTACAGGCACACAGTTCTAGACAGTCTATTCTTATTAAGAACACACAGACACATACCTTTCTCTCCATTCTTCTCTCTGCTTTGTTCATTTATTGACATTTAGATTCTTTTCTCATGTATTTTCCTTATCTGGAGTGCTTGTTGTTGTTTTTTTTCCCCAGAAATAGCTTTTTTGTTTTTCTTCTTATAAAAGCAATACATACTTATTGCAATAAATATCCATATACTAAGGTTATATGGAGTCAAAAGTAAAAGTTTTTTTATAATGTTATTATTCCAGAGATAATCACTATTCATGCTAAGTGCATACTTTTATGGACCTTTTTTCCTACATACAGAGATACACATTTTTTTCTTCTGACAGAAATGTCACATTATCCACACTATTTTTTAACCTTCTTTTTTTATGATAATATTTTGTGAATATTTTTCCTGATAATAAATACATGTTATCCCTTTGAATGGCTGCACTGAATTCCACAACATACATACCATAACTTATTGAACCAGTCCCTACTGATGTTTGTTAAATTGGTTCCAGTTTCTCACAATTATAAACAATGAGGCAATGAGCATCTTTATGCATTGTCCAATTTTTTCCCTTCAAATTCTTTTTTTTTCCCTGCAGCTAAAGCAGTTCTTTTTAAAAATTTAAAAAATCATTTTAATTTTTTCATCATGATAAATGTACTCTTTAATCCCCATCCCCCATGCCTCTCTTCTAGTAACTACTAGTTTGTTCTCTATAGTTAAGAGTTTGTTTCTTGATTTGTCTCTGTCTTTTCTTTGCTCATTGGTTTTGTTTCTTAAATGTCATATGTCAGTGGTATTTGTCTTTCTCTGACTTAATAATAAATTAATGGATTAATTAATGGATTAATTAATTGATTGATTAAATAAATAATTAAAAATTAGCTCCATCCAAATAATTGAAAAGATTTAATTCTTTTTTATGGCTGAATAATATTCCATTGTATATACATACCACATCTTTATCCATTCATCTATCAATGGACACTTGGGCTGCTTCCATAGTTTGACTGTTGTAAATAATGTTGCAATAAACATAGTGGTGCATGCACCCCTTTGAATTAGTGTTTTTGTATTTTTTGGGTAAATACCCACTAGTGTGATCCTGAATTGTAGGGTAGTTCTATTTTTAATTTTTTGAGGAACCTCCATATAGTTTTCCACAATGGTACACCAATTTGCATTCCCACCACCAGTATAAGAGGGTTCCCCTTTCTCCACATCCTTGCCAACACTGGCTGTTTCTTGTGTTTTTGATTTTAGCCATTCTGACAGGTGTGAGATGATATCTCATTGCAGTTTTGATTTGCATTTCCTTGATGATCAGTGATGTTGAGCATCTTTTCATGTGTCTGTTAGCCATCTGTATGTCTCCTTTGGAGAAATGTCTGTTCATGTCTTCTGCCCATTTTTTTAATTGGATTATTTGTCTTTTGAGTATTGAGTTGTATCAGTTGTATATATTTTGATACAAATCCTTTATCTGATATGTAATTTTCAAATATCTTCTTCCATTCAGTAGGTTGTTTTCCTTCAAATTCCAGAAGTGAAATGAACAGGTTAAAGGGTTTACACATTTGGAAAATTGATACATATTGCCAAATTGTCATCCTAAAGGATTTTTACTTCTACTCATTTACTTCTACTCAGGGCATTCTCCCCCCATGCCCTGGCTATTATTATTCTTTAAAATCTTTGTCAGCTTGATAGGTGAAAAAATAGTTTCTCATTTTTAAACATAGGCATTTCTTTGGTTATTAATAAGATTATATTTGTATTTTTCCTTTGAAAACTTCTCAATTATATTTGTTGATTGGGATATTTTAAACCTTTATTCATTTGTAATATTTCTCCAAATATTAAAGATCTGTTTTTACTTATTGTATGTTGCAAATATTTTTCTTACTTTTTCACTTGCCTTTTAGCTTTATGGTGTTGTTCTCCTTGTAGGTTTATAATTTTTACATAGATATATTAAATCTGGTTCAATTTTGGATGCCATGCTTAGTATAGCCTCCCTTTCAAGTTATAGAAATAATTTGTATATTCTTCTATTCTGCCTACATTAAGACATTTTTAAGTTTTTTTAATATTTGAAAAGACAAATTATTCTTCAGCATTTTTTAAAGAAAATTCTTTGGCTGTTCAATGAATATTTTCTTCCAGATGGAAGGTCATTTTCATCTTTTTCATACCCTTAGAGAGTCCAATGAGAGTTTTTGTGGAATTGTGTTTATTTGCAAACTGGCCCCATGCATAGAAGGCAGGAAGAGACCAATGAAAGAGGCAAACTACTCCAGATTGGTAGGTGGCAGATTTAATAAGCAAGGGAACTTACTTACAAGGGTTGCCTTGGGCAGCCACAAGACCAGTAGATCTCTGTCCCTGTTCACTACAACTTAGAGATCTTGGGGCACCTGGGTGGCTCAGTCGGTTGAGTGTCCGACTTCAGCTCAGGTCATGATCTTGTGGTTCACAAGTTCGAGCCCTACATTGAGCTCTGTGCTTACAGCTGGGAGTCTGGAGCTTGCTTCGGATTCAGTGTCTCCCTCTCTCTCTGACCCTACCCAACTCTGTCTCTGTCTCTCTCTCTCTCAAAAATAAATAAAAACTTCTTTAAAAATTAAAAAAAAAAACAAGTTTATATAGATATCTTAATCAGGTTTAATCATGTATTCAGTCCAGAGGGTCTCAACCATATCTTAACCTCTCAAGACCATGTCCTTGAAAATGGCTCCCACTGTGGAAATGGTAGACAGAACTTACATTCCAAGGACAGGGAATGGGGTGAGGAGGCTCCAGTTGACTGGGTCCAGCTCTCAGGTCAATGAGCAGGCATGTCCTCTTAATGGCCTTCTCTAATACTTCATCCCTCTTCCACATTATGCCCTGAACAGTCAATAAGGGATTTCACTAGCATAGAGATGGCTCATTTGGTGGCTATCTGGCCATTCTGGTGGGACATACCATTGTAAGTTCCAGTAGATGATGCCTTTCCAGGTGTGATAGGGCTTTGGTGTTCTTAGTAGCATAGCATGTTGATCCACAGTGAGGGTGGGGGCAATGGCTATTTGCCACAACTCCCATTTATGGTATTGAGTGTCTCAGCAGGGGTCCCCAGTCTGGCATATGGGTCAATAGGCCCTACTGGTTGATTATTCAAAAGTATTAAAGCCTGGGACAGTACTTTAGTCCATCTGGCCCACGTGATTTTACCTGTTAGTAATTTAATCTGCTGCTTTAATATTGTATTTCTCCTTTCTATAAATTCTGCTGCTTGTGGATTGTAGGGGAGATGGAACCTCCATTCAGTGTGATGTTCTTTGCTCAGTTTTGCATTTTATGACTTACCAAATGTGACCCCCAATCACTGTCTATTCAATAAGGATATCTGTACATGGTACTTGGCTTCTCTAATGCCGTAATGCAGCCTGGTTCGTGCAGCAATAGGGGATAGCTTGGGTTAGGCCAGATGCAGTAACAATATAAACCAAGGCATATTTAGGGGCGCCTGGGTGGCTCAGTTGGTTAAGCGTCCGACTTCGGCTCAGGTCATGATCTCGTGGTCCATGAGTTCGAGCCCCGCATTGGGCTCTGTGCTGACCGCTCAGAGCCTGGAGCCTGTTTCAGATTCTGTGTCTCCCTCTCTGACCCTCCCCCATTCATGCTCTGTCTCTCTCTGTCTCAAAAATAAATAAACGTTAAAAAAAAAATTTAAACCAAGACATATTTAGAACTCTCATTCTGAGGGATGGGGTCAATATAATCAATCTGCCAATTCCTCATAGGTTGAGAGCTCTGGTGGATGGCCCCATACAACTTTGGCAATTGCTTCAGGCATTCAGAACATACAGGACATGTTGTTACAGCATTAATCAAGTCACTGTATTTCAAGGGCAATCCAGCATCCTTATCAATATGCCCTCCCAGCTGGGTGCTATGGTGGCCACTCTATGCACCAAGTCTGCATAACTACTGAAGGGTCAGTTGCTAGGGCCCATACCCAAGCCTGATTCCTGATTGCCAGCAGGTGTCAGTACTTTATGAGCTGGAACATGGAAGACAGTGAGGACTGCCTCAGGCTCTTGCAGGTGAACCCAAATATCTTTCTACATATCTTCATCTCACAAAGACTTATTAAGGATCATCTACCCCTCAGCTTGCCATTGTCCAAACCATAGGGTTAATTTCTAGCTATCATTGCAGAGGGTTAATGGCCAGGATTCACAAGTCAAGCTTATGACTCTGACTGTAGCCCAGCGAACATCACACATTGAACATCAAACTTCTCTGAGTTCAGCCCATTGGCTGGTTTCGTTGGTTCCTTTTTCCAGGCATCTATATACCAGTGGGAATTTCCCTTACTCTCTCTACAGGTTGCAGGTGTCATCACAAAAATAGGAGCAGGAGCATTTGGCAGATCTACATACTTTACAGGAGTTGGGAACACCTGCATTTATAGACAGTGTGCTGGAAAACTGGGTACTCTTCTGCAGCAAATAGGCATGCCACTTAGTCACAGTAGGAGTTTGAGGTATGGCAGAGGTGGGTCAGTTGACCATATTCTCCATCCACTGCTTGATAGGAAGGGAAATTCTTACTATGTTATGCTGTCCCTTTGTGAGAGACTCTACCAGGAGGAGTACTGTGTATACTGCCAGGAGTTATTGTTCTTTGGGGGGTATATTGGGTTTCTGCCCACTTCCAGAGCTGGGACCAAAATCCTAAAGGTATTCTCTTCTATTTTCTCTGCCACAGTGTCCAACCTATACCTTCTGGAGTCATAGACACATCTCACTCAAATGGTACGTCTGTGTGGGAGGTGCCCAGAACTTTAATCTGCTTCACTAGTATTTTTGCCTTTTTAAAGCTGGCTTGTTGTTCTGATACCCAGTCCTACATGTTCCCTTTTTTCACCAGATGGTATAAGACACAGAGATTCTGTACCAAGTGGGGAATAAAAGTCCTTCAAACCCCAAAATCCCTATAAAAGCTTGCACCTCTTTCATATTCTTAGGGGTTGGATAGGTTTGCACCTCATCAATCACAGCTTCTGGGATAACATGCATCTTACCTGACCAAACAACTCACAGAAACTTTACAGCAGTGTCTGGTCCTGGAATTTTCTGTGCGTTCACTGCCCATCCTCTCCCTCACAGATGTTCCAGCAAAGTCTGAAGAGTATCCTACAGCAGAAGCAAGGCTTTAATACATGTTAACATTGTATTTTCAATATAATGAGCCCACTTTAGTGATATGAGGAAGAAGAAAAAGGCTGGGTCTCAGGCTATCATCTCATAACATAATGTGGGGCTGTGCAGGTAGCTCTGGGAAGGTACTTGAAAGGTCTATTATTACCCTTCCCACATGAAAGTAAATTGATCTTAGTTATCAGAAACCTGTACTTGTCAGAGTCTCCTGTAAATCTCTTTGATGATGAAACACTTTTGCATGGACACTTCTATTAATAATATGTATTTATATGGAATAACTTAAAGTTTAGCATCACTTTTTATTTATTTATTTAATTTATTTTTAAAATTTACATCCAAATTAGTTAGCATATAGTGCAACAATGATTTCAGGAGTAGATTCCTTAATGTCCCTTACCCATTTAGCCCATCCCCTTCCCACAACCCCTCCAGTAACCCTCTGTTTATTCTCCATATTTAAGAGTCTCTTATGTTTTGTCCCCCTCTCTGTTTTTATATTATTTTTGCTTCCCTTCCCTTGTGTTCATCTGTTCTGTGTCTTAAAGTCCTCATATGAGTGAAGTCATATGATAGTTGTCTTTCTCTGACTAATTTCGCTTAGCATAATACCTTCTAGTTCTATCCACGTAGTTGCAATAGCATCACTTCTTTTTTTTTTTTACAATGCTTTCCATGTAATTTAACATAACAAATAATCCTGATTAGTCTAATATCTCTTTTTTATAAGGAGAGAGAACACATCTTTTGAGATATTCTAGGGCCCCTTTGCAAAATCCCAAAGTTAGCTCAAGGTCAATAAAACTTTATTTAAAATTTGATTTGGGGGAAGTTTGTCAAACTATGAAAAAGTTTAAAATTCTTTTTCTTTAAGCTTATTTATTTATTTTGAGAGAAACAGAGACAGCACAAGTGGGGGAGGGGCAGAGAGAGAGGGGAAAAAGAGAATCCCCAGCAGGCTCCATACTGCTAGTGCAGAGCCCCATGGGGGCTTGAACTCACAAATCTGTGAGATCATGACCTGAGCCAAAACCAAGAGTCGGACACTCAACCAACTGAGCCACCAGGTGCCCCATCAAAAAGTTAAAAATTCTTGATTAAATAGGATCATAGGTCACTGTGATATAATACTTAGTTATCCATTTAACCAAAGTGACAATTAAAGACTTCAAAGGCAAATACTTAGGAATAAACTTAACCAAGGAGGTGAAAGACCTACACTCTGAAAACTATAGAGAAACAAATAAAAGACAACGCAAACAAATTGAAATTTATTCCATGCTCGTGAATTAGAAGAATTAATATTGGTAAAATTTCCATGCTACCCAAAACAATCTACAGGTACAATACATTCCCTATCAAAATACCAACAGAATTTTTCACAAAACTAGAAAAAATAGTTCTAAAATTTGTATGGAACTACAAAAGACCATAGATAGTCAAAGCAATCTTGAGAAAGAAGAACAAAGCTGGAGGTATCACAACCCCAGATTTCAAGATATACTACAAAGCCATAGTAATCAAAACAGTGTGGTACTGGCACAAAAATAGACACATAGATCAATGGAACAGGATAAAGAAATAATCTGTGACAAAGGAGACAAAAGTATACAATGGATAAAAAGTCTCTTCAATAAATGGTGTTGGGAAAACTGGACAACTACATGCAAAAGAATGGAATTGGGACACTTTCATACACACACACAAAAATAAACTCAAAATGAATTAAAGATGTAAATGCAAGCCATGAAACCATAAAAGTCATAAAAGAAAACATAGGTAGTAATTTCTTTGACATGTCCATGGCACCATTTTTTTCTAGATATGTCTCATCTGGCAAGGGAAGCAAAAGCAAAAATAAACTGTTGGGACTACATAAAAATAAAAAGCTTATGTACAATGAAGGAAGGCATCAACAAAATGAAAAGGCAACCTACTGAATGGGAAAAGATATTTGTAAATGGCATATCTGGTAAGGGGTTATTATCTAAAATGTATGGAGAGCTTATACAACTGAAGATTAAAAAAAGCCCAAAACCCACCTGATTAAAAAATGGGTAGAACAACTGAATAGACATTTTTCTAAAGAAGACATACTGATGGAGGGGGGCACCTGGGTGGCTCAGACAGTTAAGCATCTGACTCTTGATTTTGGCTCAAGTCATGAGATAAAGCCCCACATTGGATTCTCTCTCTCCCTCTCCCTCTCCCTCTGCCCCTCCTCCAATTGCTCATGCTCTTTATCTGTCTCTCTCTCTTAATACATACATACATACATACATACATACATACATACATACAAAAGCCATACAGATGGTCAACAGATGTGAAAGGATGCTCAGCATCCCTAATCACCAGGGAAATGCAAACCAGAACCATAATGAGCTATCACCTTATACCTGTCAGAATGGTTAGTATCAAAAAGACAAAACATAACAAATGTTGGTAAGGATGTGGAGAAAAATGAACCCTTGTGTACTCACTGTTGGTGGGAATGTAAATTGGTGTAACAACTGTGGAAAACAATGTAGAGATACCTCAAAATTAAAAATAGAAATGCCATATGATTCAGTAATTCCACTACTGGGTATTTACCCAAATTAAATGAAAACACTAATTTAAAAGACGCATGCATCCTATTTATAACAGCATTATTTACAATAGCCAAGATATGGAAGAAACTCAAGTGTCCATCAATAGATGAATGGATAAAGAAGATATATATATATATGTTTCTAATGTATGAAAGAAGTGAAGATTGCTTTGTCTCTCTCTCTCTCTCTCTCTCTCTCTCTCTCTCTCTCTCTCTCTCCACACACACACACACACACACACACACACACACATACATACACACACACAATGGAATATTACTCAGCCATAAAAAAGAAGATCTTGCTATTCGTAACAACATGGATAGACCTGTAGGGTGCTTATGTAAGTGTAATAACTCAGGCAAAGAAAGGCAAATATCATATGATTTCATTTACATGTAGAATCTAAAAAAACAAACAAAAGAAGAAACAGACTGATAAATACAGAGAGCAAACTAGTTGCCAGAGGGGAGTAGGGTGGGAGATGGGCAAAATGGGCAAAAGGGAGTGGGAGATACAGGCTTCTAGTTATGGAATGAATAAATCCCAGGGACAGAGCATAGAGAATATCGTGAATGGTATGTTGATAGCATTGTATGATGACAGGTGGTAGAGAGAATAATATATAGACTTAAATCACTGTGTTGTAGAGCTGAAGCTAATATTGTGTGTCAGCTATACTTCAATAAGTAAAAGAGACTTCAATGACAAATGCAGAAAGTTATATAGGTGGAAAAATAACTTAGCTCTTTTATTTTTTTTTTAAATTTTTTAACGTTTATTTATTTTTGAGACAGAGAGAGACAGAGCATGAACGGGGGACGGTCAGAGAGAGAGGGAGACACAGAATCTGAAACAGGCTCCAGGCTCTGAGCGGTCAGCACAGAGCCCGACGCAGGGCTCGAACTCACGGAGTGTGAGATCGTGACCTGAGCCGAAGTCGGCCGATTAACCGACTGAGCCACCCAGGCGCCCCTAACTTAGCTCTTTTAGTAGAGAAGACTAAGTTTTCTTAGGTAATCAAAGACCTAATAAAGACGACATGAAGTATAGGAAATTATTTTGATAAAACACACAATCTTTGTTTTCTAAGCAGATTATTTAAAGGATAAAAACATTTCACAATTCCATCAAGAATAGATCAGGGGCTCCTGGGTGGCGCAGTCGGTTAAGCGTCCGACTTCAGCCAGGTCAAGATCTCGCGGTCCGTGAGTTCGAGCCCCGCGTCGGGCTCTGGGCTGATGGCTCAGAGCCTGGAGCCTGTTTCCGATTCTGTGTCTCCCTCTCTCTCTGCCCCTCCCCCGTTCATGTCTGTCTCTCTCTGTCCCAAAAATAAATAAACGTTGAAAAAAAAAATTAAAAAAAAAAAAAAAGAATAGATCAATAGTTCAAGAAAACATTGTCCTTTCAGCATATGAAAGAAGATTAAGTTTCAGTTTTATGTAAGTACAAAATTAATGTTAAAGCTTATTTTTCTTTAAACCAATTAAATACAGCTCTTTTACAGGTTAATTTTGGCAATACCCTCTGGAGGCAGAAAATCATCACATATACATAACATATATCCACAGACATACATAAACATATAGACAAATTCAAACAGAGACCCTATAGCTTTCATTCCAAAACTTTATCCATGAGTTGGTACAACAATATAAAACTCACTAGTTTATAGAACAGTTGAACCCAAATGTGTCTCTGACTGACAGAGTAAGTTAAGGTTACCCATTCACATGGCTAAAGCTTTTTATTAATATTTGTGGAGAAAGTTTGTATCTGCCCTTTACCAGTAATCTTTTGGTGGACTAGATTCAGGGCAAGGGTGCTTCTACAGCACTCTGTTTTCAAGAACTTCTTTCCCCCCTTTTTCTTCCTCACTCTCAGTCAATTGTGGGCAGCATTTTAGTTATCTGTTGGGCTGTTTATATTTCAAATATGATAAATTTACAATCTCAAGGGACAAAGAAGGAAAGCAAGTTTTCTCCTAGGAGTTTTGGGGCATATTTTTCTATTTTCAAAATTCTAGGGTAATTACTATTAAATTTTTTTATTAGGGGTCAGACAGCATAGGGCGCTCTGTCTGTATCATTGTCAATAACCACAACATCCTCCCCTTTGCTTTCCTCACTTTCCCAGTAATTCTACCTTTTGGCGCCCTAATCAGGCTCTGTCAAGAGCACTTGGATCTTAATCTGTGGCAGTTTGTGCTCTCCTTGCTTTGCAAAATGGCATGCTAAAGTCTCCAATTTATTATCCTGCTCTCCCACCTGGTCCAGCTCCAAAGCTAGCAGAGTAAAGACAACTGCACGTCCTTCTCTAACTTCAGTTTTTCTTCCAACTTTCTAACTTGAGTTTACAGTCTTTCCGTAGGCATCAGTGGCCAGCTGAACTACCCACAACAGAAACCAGTTCACTGTGACAGCTGTTTATTTCCCTTGTTTCCTGCAGTTTGCTGTGCAGAATTTCTCAAATGCATGAAATCAGCTTGTGTTTTTGAGGTGTCTATGTACTTATGTGGGGATCCACAAGCATCTGACATATGGGCCACCCCTCCCCACTTAGAAGTCAATGGCCTACTTGGAATTTCCCCTGCAGATGCCTCTTTCCCAAGGCCCATTTCTTTGGTTTTTTGGCTGGCTCACCAACTGTTAGTTCAAGAGGGCAAGGAGAGACCAAACAAAGAGGCAGACCACTTCAGACTGGTAGGTGGCAGGCTTAATAAACAAGGGAACTTACAAGACTCATCTAGGTGGCACAAGATGAGTAGATCTCTGCACCCACATGTCAAACCTTAAAAGTTTATAGAGGTCTTAACTGGTTTCAGTCAGGTTAAGTCCAGGTTGTCTCAAAAACACCTTACTCTCTCAAGGCTATGTCCTTGAAAATGACTCCCGTTGTGGGAATGGTAGGCATCCCAAGGATAGGGTGGGGCTGAGGAGCCTTTGAGTGCCTGGGTCTAGCTCACAGGTCAACCAATGGTCATGTCCTCTTAATGACCTCCTCCAGCAAATTGCATTATGTAAATAGATTAATTTGGGATAAAGCACATCCTTACGACGTTGAATATTCCCATTCAGGTACATGGAATGGCTGTCATTTTTTTCAAATATTCTTTTATGTCATTCAGTAAGATTTTATAGATTCCTCATATAGGAAAAGCAGATCATGAGAACTGAAAAAGTATCATGGTTTGAGGTTATTATTGCAAAGGTTTTAAGTCCTATACAATCCCATAGGTTTTGAAGGCATCATTGTATTCCAGCACTGTACAATAATTAACATTTACTATTGTTTAAAATGAATGAGGAAGTTTTTCCATTGAGTCTCACTGAGTTGGTAGATATAGATAACTAGAAGGGGGAAGAGGAGCAGAAAATGAGGTTATGGCTTGAAAAATTATCGAGAGCAAGGCCATGGTAATTGACCTGTCCTGTCGCCTCCTACTCCTGTGAATGAACTCAGACCAAAGCCTAAGAAATAGTCTGTAATGAAATTGATTGATTAGCCTGGGAAGGTATAGGTCTCTCAAAGTAGAGTGTTTGTGCTTACTCTGAGCTTAGAAATTATGCTAGTGCATTTGACAATTAGTAAGGAGCCTGAGAGATTTAATGATAAAATGAGGAAGACATATGATGCTTTTCTATATGGGGACAGGGGTATGGAGGTGTGGGGGGAAAGTGCAATTAGAAACTCCAGGGAAAACAAAATATGTATAAGAAATCATCGATCAAATATGAAACAAACTAAAACATGGCGTGATTATAATTAATTGATGGAGACTAAACAAAGAAAATTTGATTAACTTTGATGCTTGGAAATTTGATGCAATCAATTTTCTTTTTTTTTTTTAATTTTTTTTAACGTTTTATTTATTTTTGAGACAGGGAGAGACAGAGCATGAACAAGGGAGGGTCAGAGAGAGGGAGACACAGAATCTGAAACAGGCTCCAGGCTCTGAGCTGTCAGCACAGAGCCCGATGCGGGGCTCAAACCCATGGACCGCGAAATCATGACCGGAGCCAAAGTCAGCCGCTTAACCGACTGAGCCACCCAGGCACCCCAATGCAATCAATTTTCAAATGACATGTTTGGTGACATGAAATTTTATCATCTCCACTTTTCTGCATTTAAAAGAACAAAAAGGGAATCTCTTGACTTATACAACTGAAAGTCCAGAAGTAGTTGACGTCTCTCTATCTTGCTTCTGCTTTTGTCTGTGTTGCCTTCATTATAGGGCAGGTTTTTTCCATATGGTGAGAAAGATGATTATCAGCAGCTCGAGCCTTAGACGATTTTTGGAGTCCATCAGCTTTGACATACATTTTCCTTCAACCAATCTGCATATATTTAAAGAAAGACTGTCCCCAGAGATGGAGTGCTGTGATTGGCCAGGCCATTCTTGGCCTGGTCACATGTCCATCCCTGAGATGACTAGGAGCTAGTAGGAGCTAGATACATAGTGTTATTGGTTTCTTTTTTTTTTTAATTTTTTTTTTCAACGTTTATTTATTTTTGGGACAGAGAGAGACAGAGCATGAACAGGGGAGGGGCAGAGAGAGAGGGAGACACAGAATCGGAAACAGGCTCCAGACTCTGAGCCATCAGCCCAGAGCCTGACGCGGGGCTCGAACTCACGGACGGCGAGATCGTGACCTGGCTGAAGTCGGACGCTTAACCGACTGCGACACCCAGGCGCCCCTGGTTTCTATTAAGAAAGAGGAGCTCTGTTGTCTAAGAAGGACTCCTGAATATCCTAAGACTGTTTCTCTAAAACTGATGTAATCTGTCTTGTGATCTTGTACCCTACTGGAAACCAGAAGCGGGGCGGGGGCGGGGTTGGTATGCAGGGGACAACTTTAAACTTCTAAGAAATATCTTAGTTGTGGCTAGTTTAAAAGTTTCTTTTAGATAACTCAGTCTTTTTCTTTTAAAAATTTTTTTTACTTATTTTTGAGAGAAAGAGCATGCAGGCAAGCAGGGGAGGGGCAAAGAGAGGGAGATGGTGACTTCTGAAACGGGGTCTCTGCTGACAGCAGACAGCATGATGCAGGCTCCAACTCACGAACAGTGAGATGGTGACTTGAGCCAAAGTCAGATGCTTAACTGATTCAGCCACCCAAGTGTCTGATAACTCAGTCTTTTTCAGATAAATACTAAATCTTTTAGATTTCCTCTGTCTCTCTAAAATGGCATTTTTTAATCTGTGGGGGATGGGGCAAATGTGATTTTATGGTGAGATAAATGGGAGCTTTGGGATACATTTGGTATTCTTTGGATCTTTTGTGGTCTTTGCTGTGGATTGGTCCCCTTATAACCTTTTGGAGTGTTGCACAGGCACGTATTGCTGGAATTTAGGCTTCCAGACATCATTTACCTTCAGGACCAGGAATGAAACACCATACACTTTGTCCTCTGCCCATACCTGTATAAGTAGTGTCTTCATTAAAGTCTTATCACTTAAGTCATCTGAGATGATCTTTTAAAGTTTGTTTACTTATTTTGGGGAGGGGAAGAAGGGCAGAGAGAGAGGGTGGGGGAGGAAGGGCAGAGAGAGAGGGAGAGGGAAAATCCCAAGCAAGCTCCACACTGTCAGCACAGAATCTGATGGGGACTTGATCCCATGAACCATGAGATCATGACCTGAACTGAAATCAAGATTCAGACACTTAACTGACTGAGTCATGCAGGCGCCCCAATCTGGGGTTATTTCTTAAATGTTTGTTTGTTTAATAATTTATTTTTGAGAGAGAGAGGGTGAGTGCATGTTTATGCCTGTGTGTGGATGTGTGCCAGTGCCAGGGAGGGACAGAGAAAGAGGAAGAGAGAATCCCAAGCAGGTTCCATCTTGTCAGCACAGAGCCCCATGTGGGGCTCAATCTTATGAACCACGAGATTATGACCTGAGCCAAAATCAAGAGTCGGTCACTGACTGAGCCATCCAGGTGCCCCTGGGGTGATTTTATTTCCTATGGGGATGGTGACTGATATAGAGTTGCTGACTGACTGAACTAAAAGTTACTGAGGTCACTACTTTAACAAAAGTTACTGAGGTCACTGTCATACCAATCACATATGTATATCTCTATTATGGTATTCATAGCCATTAGTATTGGTCTCCACTGTCAGTTGTGAGGCTTTTAAGAGCAATAACTTTTTCAGCTTTATAATCCCAGTATTTAGCATACTGCATAATTAAGTACTACATAAAATGCCATAGACTTTAGAGAAATAGCCATAGACTTCAGAGAAAAGGATATTTATAATAGTCAGGTCAGGCTTTATGAGGAGGTTGGGACCTGAACTCTGAAGAATGGATAGATCTAGATTGAGTCAAGAAGAAGATATTTTCCAGCTGACAGAACAATGAACACAAATCCATGGAGGCTTAAACAATTATAGTATCTTCATGGATCAGTGAGGGAATTGGGCTGCTAAAAATAGAGAGATTTTGTTGGGAAATAAAGTTGAGGTCAAATTATAGACAGTCCTAAAATAGTGCAGACATTCCAATTTAAAGCAGAGTAAAATTTAATCATTAATTTCTTTCAAATTAGGCAGGTACCATAATGACACAGATGTAAGAAAAGTCAGTATTGTTGTAGGATAGAATAGAAAGAATATAGGATAGATCAAAGGAACAGGTTGTCCCCAGTCTGTTACAGTAATCCAGATGTGAAATATTATAACCATTTTTGACCACTTCCCATTCTTTCATTTATTAAGTATCTGTTCAGTGTCTATCTTTTGTCTGGCACTGGCTAGCTATTGGGCATACAATGGTGAGTAAAAAAAGGCATAAAATTAAAGTGTTATGTGACAAACGATAAAATAGGGAAAGTAAATTAAAATTTAAGACCCCACTTAATAGGACTTTAGAAGTAGGTATACTTGAAGGAAACAGGATTGCACCAAAAACAGAATCAAAGATACGTGAACAATAAAACAATGAATGGGTCAAATTAACATTAAATGATGCCTATAAGATCTACAAGAACAAAAAAGGCTATTTGTGTGTTTGTTTGCATTTGCCTAATATGGTTTGCACACACTTAGAAGGAAACCTACTAGCATTAGGATTATTGTCAAGAAAATAGAGCAGAGTTGTCAAATAACTACTCATATTTTTTTGACTTGGTAATTCAAGGAAGTGATGAAAGTACAAATCTAATGTGGCCAGGGGATCAAATGAGGAAACAAAGGAAAGGGGTTTGTTTTAATTGATATTAATATGTAAATTTAATATTAAAATGTAAATTTCATCATGCATATTTGAAAACCATCTTTTAAGCTTGTTGGTTTTTTTCATTAATCTAATTGCCATTCATGTAAATAAATTTGTGTTAGCAGATTCACATTGCTTCACTTCCTCTTCTATGAGTGTTTTCCCTGTAAAGATTGTTCTTAGACTGTGGTGGCATTTATTACTTTATAATTGTGTGTCAATTGAATTGGAATTATTCATTGTGACTGTCAAGGTGTTTGTGTGTGTTGGGGGTTGTGGGGCAGATAAGGTTGGGCCTGTTCTCATGAAGCCTACAGTATAAAGGATGAGATAGATATTTACACAATAATTGCACAAATAATGTAGAATTATAACCATGTTAAAGACTATGAAGGATAAATACATGAACTCTGAGGGTTTATAAGGAACATTATTGAGGCTATGATACTTGAGTTGAGATCTGAAGGATTAAGAGTTTATTAAATGGAGGATAGAGCATTCCAGGCTGAGCAGCCAGCAAGTGCAATGTCTGGAAAGAAACATGTTAAGAACTGAAAGAAGGCCTGTAAGCCTGGTTTGCAGGGAAGAGAATAGGGGTGGTATAATATGAAGCAGAGATAAATAGGGACAAGACCATAAAGGATCTTATAAACCATGATAAAAATTTTGCCCTTAGAACAGTAGGTACTCATTGCCATGGAAGTGTTTTAAGGTGTGTGTGTGTGTGTGTGTGTGTGTGTGTGTGTGTGTGTGTGTGAGAGAGAGAGAGAGAGAGAGAGAGACAGAGAGAGAGAGAGAGAGACAGAGAGAGAGAGACCGACAGACACAGAGAAAGAGAGAGTAATATATTTGCATTTAAGAATCACTCCATCAAAGGATAGATGAAGAATGGGCTAGAGGGCCAGGGTAGATATGCAGCAAAACTAGTCCAGAAGCTATTATAATAATCCAGGTGAGAGATTGATGGTAACCTGGACTAAAATGGTGGCAATTGAGATGGAGAGAAATGTATGGATTCGAAAGATATTTAAGAGGTAAAATTGGTAGGGCTTGTGATAGATTAGATATGGGGGATGATATGAGAGGAAGACTGTCAAGGATTATGCCTAGATTCATGGCATGTACAAATTGATGCTGGTCACATTTATGAAGAGATAATGAAAAAGGCCCAGCATTTGTGGAGGGAAAAACATGAGTTGTTTGGATTTATAAAGTAGGCAGTTAAGATACTTGCATCTGGAACTCAGAGGATAGGTATCACAGAAAGTTTCTGTTTTTTTTTTTTTTTTTGTTTTGTTTTTACTTCCCAGAATTTAAATCCACTTTTGTTTGGTGAATTTTTACCTTCAGTCTGAGGGAAACAAGAGATGGAACATGTGGCCTAGGCTTCTCCAAGTCAAATGTACCCACCCCAAATTTTGAATTGGGAGTTAAGTGACACAAAGAAGTGTGCCCTAGGAAGAATTCCCCCTGGCAGTCGTGGCAGTTGAAATAAGATCAAGTTTGTAGGGTAGTTGTGGTAGTAGAGGTAATAGAAGCATCTTGTGCTGGTGGTAGTGGTGTGAACTGCTGTCCTTAGTGCTTGTTTGTGGTTGTGTTTTCTTTGCCTGCAGTTACATGGGATGGGTTTGGGCATTGATCCTTGCTAGGTTGCCTCTGAGTCTAAATCCCCTATTCTGGGGATTTTGTGATAGGCACTATAATTTGACCAAATTCTGTTTTTACTTAAATCAGCCAGGATCACCTTCAGTTGTTTGCCACTAAGGATGTGGATTGATACTAGAGGTCTGGGCTAGAGATATACATTTGTGATTCATCTCTATAGTGGTTGTGGTGGAAGCTGTGTACAGGGATGAATTACTAAAATATAGAGTACAGAATGAGCAGGACTAGGATTGAACCCAAGGAATTTATTTTATTTATTTATTTATTTATTTTTTTATTTTTTAATATATGAAATTTATTGTCAAATTGGTTTCCATACAACACCCAGTGCTTATCCCAAAAGGTGCCCTCCTCAATACCCATCACCCACCCTTCCCTCCCTCCCACCCCCCATCAACCCTCAGTTTGTTCTCAGTTTTTTTTTTGTTTTTTTTTTAAATTTTTTTTTCAACGTTTTTTATTTATTTTTGGGACAGAGAGAAACAGAGCATGAACGGGGGAGGGGCAGAGAGAGAGGGAGACACAGCATCGGAAACAGGCTCCAGGCTCCGAGCCATCAGCCCAGAGCCTGACGCGGGGCTCGAACTCACGGACCGCGAGATCGTGACCTGGCTGAAGTCGGACGCTTAACCGACTGCGCCACCCAGGCGCCCCTGTTCTCAGTTTTTAACAGTCTCTTATGCTTTGGCTCTCTACCACTCTAACCTCTTTTTTTTTTTTTTTTCCTTCCCCTCCCCCATGGTGAACCCAAGGAATTTATAACATTTAATGATTAAGTAGAAGAGGATGAGTCTGGAAGAAGAGATCAATTATTAGAAATAGTAGAGAAATCAGGTAAATACTATATCTTAGAAGCCAAGGTGTTGGAGTTCTTAAAAAAATAATCTCTACACTCAACATGGGGCTCAAATTTATGACTCCGAGATTAAGAGATGCATGCTGTACTGACTGAGCCAATGATGCACCCCAAGATGTTGAAGTTATTGATTTTCACTCTCCATGTGAGGAAACTAATGTTGGGTTAGAAACCTGCCAGTAGTATGATTGAACCAGAAGTTGAGTCCATATCTGCCTGCCTACAAAAATCATTTATACAGGAGTGCTGATGTGTAGGGGGCACTTGTACCCCAATGTTTATAGCAGCACTTTCAACAATAGCCAAATTATGGAAAGAGCCTAAATGTCCATCAACTGATGAATAAAGAAATTGTGATTTATATACACAATGGAATACTACTTGGCAATGAGAAAGAATGAAATATGGCCATTTGTAGCAATGTGGATGGAACTGGAGAGTGTTATGCTAAGTGAAATAAGTCATACAGAGAAAGACAGATACCATATGTTTTCACTCTTATGTGGATCATGAGAAACTTAACAGAAGACCATGGGGGAGGAGAAGGAAAAAAAAAGTTAGAGAGGGAGAGAGCCAAACCATAAGAGACTCTTAAAAACTGAGAATAAACTGAGGGTTGATGGGGGGTAGGAGGGAAGGGAGGGTGGGTGATGGGCATTGAGGAGGGCACCTGTTGGGATGAGCACTGGGTGTTATATGGAAACCAATTTGACAATAAATTTCATATTAAAAAATCATTTATAGAGTTGATTGGATATATATGAGGGATACATCAAAGACTGTGAATATAAGAGATGAAGGGAGTAATGAGTTGGTATAACATACCAACTTTCCATGTCTTGATTTTGGGGAGACTTACTGTGCTACTGAGACAGGGATATTAGAGGGAAAGGAAGAGATGACTCTGGATTTGGATCAGATTGAACCAAGACTGATGGAAAAGCATGTAAATATAAATATTTATATAACTCTCAGATAATAGGATAGGACTGGAAATATAGGTTTGGGAGTTTTAAGCATAGAAATGATAACTAAAGACATTAGCATGAATGATCCAAAGAAAAGAATATAGAGAAGGGTAGAGTTAAAGAAAAGGAGAGGTAGAGAACTATAAGAGAGTAGTGTCTTGGAATTTGGGGTTGCAGAGAATTTTAATAGGACTAAATATAAAACAGAGTTCAAAAAATAGGTGGAGGGGAAAGACTGAGAAAAGACCATTAGATTTGGAATAAAAACATTTTATTGATTATCTGAGAAGCAGTTAAATGTGATGGGGATATCTGTTGAGTTTAAAAACTCAATAGGGAAAGGAGTGGAAAGCAATAGTAAATAGGAGACATGCTTTCTATTGGATAGATTTAGCAGTAAAAGGAAGGAAAGGAATACAGTACAATTAGAATGGGGACCAAGTTTAAATACAGAATTTCCTCAGATTCTGATTTGCATGTTTGGAGCCAAGGGGAAGACACTAATAATAGGTGGGGAGAGATTTTTACAGGAGTACTTTCCCAGAAAATGATTTGTTAGGATAAATGTTTACCTGAGTCAACTGTCTGTAATTTTTCAAATGGTGTTCAGTATTTCATTGGGGGGATATAGAAGGAAGAATAAAATTTGTTATTTAAAAGTCTCCAGTAACTGGAACTTCTTCATCTTTATTGCTGTCCAGAAGGGATTTTTTGGAATGGGATCTGTGGTAGTGATTTTAGTAGAACTCAGTTGTATTTTCATGAGAGTAATTAGGATATATATAGATGTGAATTTAAATGCAAATAAATTGATTTTCAGGTGTCAGTAAGGTGGTGTTTCTAGGTTTCCACAAATTTTCATAAGAAAATCTACTGTTGGGGCGCCTGGGTGGCGCAGTCGGTTAAGCGTCCGGCTTCAGCCAGGTCACGATCTCGCGGACCGTGAGTTCGAGCCCCGCGTCAGGCTCTGGGCTGATGGCTCAGAGCTTGGAGCCTGTTTCCGATTCTGTGTCTCCCTCTCTCTCTGCCCCTCCCCTGTTCATGCTCTGTCTCTCTCTGTCCCAAAAATAAATAAAAACGTTGGAAAAAAAAATAAAAAAAAAAAAAAAAAAAAAAGAAAATCTACTGTTAAGTTGAATTCAATCAACTTTTCTGACCTATCAAATTTTCTTGACCATCATAGCAAGCAAGAGTAAATAACTGTAGCCTTCCTATTTATGCTCTTATGCCTTCCTAAAAAGGTAGCACATAAATATATCATAAGCAAGTATAAGAATAAAGCTGCTAAATCTCTTACATCATCAGACTTACATTAGTTTTGATGGGTTACTATCATTAATACTAATGAGTAACATTACATCACAGTATAATAAAATCAGTTACGCGCATATAATCTGAGGCACTTAAGCGAAAAAAAGCTCTGAAAATTTCTCTTTCATTTTAATAATCTGTGAATTTAGGCTTTGGTAAATTGAGACAATTATTTAGAACATTGGGTATTAAAAATATCTTTACCAGAAATATACCAATAATTAAAGCAGTTTGGGGGCTTATTCGCTTAAATTAGTTTTACTCCACTCTCTTTTTCACTTTGGATATGCTGACAAAGTCTAAGAGCATAAATTACCTAAACACAGCATTTGGACAAAAAATGTTAATGTTCATTTTATTTGAAACTAAACAAATGAGTCATTCAAAATGTTTGTTGAATGAAAATGCATTCGAACTCTTATACTTGCTTTTAAAGAAGTTTTGAAAACGCTGAATGCAAAAATATATTTTGATGATTGATTCTAGCGGTTTTTACTTTCACGTTACGATAATATCGATGTTCCTGCTGTTCTGCAAAATACTTTTTTAAACTGCTAGGTTACAAGAGGAATGAATAGTCTTCCTGACGTGTTCCCTGTTGTTTCAGGGCTTCTCTTGTAACTCCAGCACCACTCCTGGGGGTTTAGGGTGTTGGGTTCTCTCCTCGCCCCAGGGGAAGGGGTGATGGCCGCAGCACTGGTCTCGCGGGGAGTTTAATCTCGCTCTTCAGCGCGATCTGCGGCTCCCGTTCTCGGCTTCGCGGGGTCTCGCGGGGCTGGGTGGGGCCGAGGCGGGACTGCTGTCGGCTTTTCAGTGTCCGGGTACGCGTCAAGTACCCCGCGCTCCGGACCCAGAATAAAGTGTGGGACCCGGAGAAGGAAGGGCGTGGATGTTCGGGCCCCGGAGGGAAACTTGAGGTGGGCGGGAAAGGGAACTGTCTGTATGTGGCGGTTATTCCCTGGGCGAGCGGCTCTGAGGGATTTGGGGGGCTGGCGGGCCCTGTCCCCAGAGTTCGGCCAGAGGTCGCGTGGGGGTTTGATGGCGCGTGGGTCGGGGGGTTGGGGGTGGCCCCGGGTGAGGGGAGGCTCGATGGCTGTGAGGGTGTTGGTCCCGAGCCAACCTCCCGCTTCAAAACGCGCGGGAAGAGTGGCTCCTTGAATCTGCGAGTTAGGAGTGAAGCGACGCCCCGCCTCAGGCGTATTTTGTAATGCGAATTGGCAGTCCTGTGAAAACCTCCGCTTTTTGGAGTTCTGGTGGTAAATTCCTAAGGGTAAAATTGCACTCTTCCTGGGTTTTACCTTGCTGTTGGTAAAGGACTTTGTTTAGGACTCTTGCTACGCGTAGTAGTACACACGCCAAGAAAGGACATATTCAGATACTAGTTATTTTCAAAGGCGTATCGTTTTGGGAAGTCTTGGTGTCTGTGGACTCCAGAAGATTCAATGACTTATTGCAGTACCACATGTAAACAATTATGAAGGCTCTCTCCGCCCCCCAGGTATTTCAGTCGTGCAGCGACATTCAGCAAGTATTAAGTGCCCAGTACTGGACTGAAGGTGTTCCTCCCCTTCCCAGTGCTTGCCCCCCACCCCATATTTTTCTGTAATAATGTCTGATTAGAAAGTTTGCTACCGAATGAATATAGGCTGTTTTGCATATGACTTCAGAAATTCCTTCTTATAAATATTTTTGTGTTTTTTAGTGTAGCATCCAAGATGAATGACAGCCTATTTGTCAGTTTGGACAGGCTTTTGCTAGAATTTGGTAGGTATAAAATGAAAATAAAGAAATGGGTAACTATTTGTATTATTATTTAACATTTAACAATGAAGTGAAGTCACAAAATTATTTATTTTAGTTTTCCAGTATGAGCAAGATATAAGTACTAAAGAAGATATGATTCAACGGATTAACAGTAAGTCATTTGGCATGATAAAGGTATTTAGTTTTTAAATTTTTTATGGCATATAAGATAATAATGCAGTTGCCAACTTACAGTTGGCATTATAACTTTTGTGCCGGTTCTATCTAGTGACTAATGCTATTTGCCTGAACTACAGATTCTTAATAATAAATTTCTGTATTCAGCATTTAATTATTCTGTGTTGAAGAATTTTGCTTTAAGCAGAAATAACCCCTTTGGCCCAGGTCATGATCTTGCACTTCATGAGTGTGAGCCCTGCTTGGGCCTCTGTGCTGACAGCTCAGAGCCTGGAGAATTCTGTGTCTCCCTCTCTCTCTGTCCCTCCCCCACTCAACACTCTTTCTCTCTCAAAAATAAAAATTAAGAAATAACCCCTTAATTCAGTGCAGTTAAAAATACGTTTTTTTTTCTCAGACAACACCAGTTACTTCAAACATTTTATTGAAAAATTTTTGGATTTATTTTTAAATTTATGTTCTTTTTTGTAGTTTCAAGTTTGTATTTATTTTTAATCTATTTCATTTGAGAGAGAGAGTGTGAGTGCAAGTGGGGGAGAGCAGCAGAGGGAGAGAGAGAATTTTAAGCATGGGGAGCCTGATGCCAGGCTTCCTCCCCACCTTGGGCTCATGAGCTGAGCAGAAGTCCAGAGTTGGACGCATAACCTACTGAGCCACTCAGGTACCCCTCAGGTTTTTATTTAAATTCCAGTTAGTTAACATACAGTGTAGTATTAGTTTTAGGTGTAGGATTTAGTGATTCATCACTTAGATACAACACCCAGTGCTCATCACAAGTGCAGTCCTTAATACCCATCACTCATTTAACCCATCCCCCTGCCTCCTCCCCTCCAGCCACCCTCAGTTTATTCTCTATAGTTAAGAATCCGTGTTACGGTTTTTCCCCCCACTCTATTTTCCCTGTGTTCATTTTGTGTCTTAAATTCCACGTATGAGTGAAATCCCATGGTATTTGTCTTTCTCTGACTCACTTATTTTGTTCAGCATAATACTGTCTAGCTCCATCCATGTCATTGCAAATGGCAAGATTTCATTCTTTTTTGTGGATGAATATTCCGTTATATATATATGCCACATATTCTTTATCCATTCATCAGTTGTTGGACATTTGGGGTCTTTCCAGAATTTGACTATTGTTGATAGTGCTACTATAAACATCGATGTGCATGAGCCCCTTTGAATCAATATTTTTGAATCCTTTGGGTAAATACCTAGTAGTGCAATTGCTGGATTGTAGGGTAGTTCCATTTTTAACTTTTTGAGGAACCTCCATACTGTTTTCCAGAGTGGCTGTACCAGTTTGCATTCCCACTAAGTGCAGGAGGGTTCCCCTTTTTCCACCTCTTTGCCAACATCTGTTGTTTCCTGTGTTGTTAATTTCAGCCATTCTGACAGGTGTGAGGTGATAGCTCATTGTAGTTTTGATTTGTATTTCCCTGATGATGAGTGATGTTGAGCATCTTTTCATGTGTCTATTAGCCATCTGTATGTCTTCTTTGGAAAAATGTCTCTTCATGTCTTCTGTCCATTTTTTAACTGGATTATTTGTTTTTTGGGTATTGAGTGTTCTAAGTTCTTTATATATTTTGGATCCTTTGAGTGAATTTTTTAAAAAAAATTTTTTTTTCAACGTTTATTTATTTTTGGGACAGAGAGAGACAGAGCATGAACGGGGGAGGGGCAGAGAGAGAGGGAGACACAGAATCGGAAACAGGCTCCAGGCTCTGAGCCATCAGCCCAGAGCCCGACGCAGGGCTCGAACTCCTGGACCGCGAGATCGTGACCTAGCTGAGGTTGGACGCTTAACCGACTGCGCCACCCAGGCGCCCCAAGAGTGAATTTTTAAAAATCTTTTTAGACATGACCAGAAGTCAGGGGTCAGGATTGATGTATGCCACATTTTCAGGAATAATTCTGAAAAATGATATTATGAGTGAAATGGCAAAGCAAATTACATACATACAGTATTTTAAGATCCAACATAAAAGCTATTATAAAATAGAACCATTAATTTCTTGATTTCTGAAAAGGTAGAATTTGGTTACCTTTCTGTGACAAAAAAGAATACGGAGTATGAGTGCTAATAATTTATTTTAATGTTTAAGAAATTCTATTTTTATCTTGTATTTTTTCACTAGTAACAAAGAAGTGAGTTGAAGGTGTATTTAATAATTAATTGACACGGAATCAGTGAAGGGAAATTTTACATTTGTCCAAACCGAAACAAGTTAGTATCACATATGACTAAATGTTTACATGAACGCATACAATCATAAGACGCCACTGATTCTAGATATCACTTGATCTAGCCTTCTTATGTTAAAGATGAGGAACAGGGTCATTTTGTTTTAATTTAAAGTTTTAATTTAAATTCCAGTTAGTTAACATACAGTGTCATATTAGTTTCAAGTGTACTTCTCTTCAGTCCAAACACAAATCCTTTGCTTCTGGATCTATGAGCAAGCCTGGTTCTGGTTCTGTGCTTTTTAGTATAGGGCCCTTCCCATCTCAAACCTCTCTTCTCCATTCTCTAACTCCTCTCCTTTTAGCTAAGTTGCCATACCCCTTTTTCCTCTGTGTTTGTTAATTTTGAATTTATGACTTCTACCTTAAGAAAATAAACATTTCTCCTTTTCAGAATGCTTCGAAGATATTAAAGAAAACAAGGCAGCTATTTGTAAGATACATGAAACTATAAATACGACAGATGAGGAAATTGGTCATTACTGTAAACATAGTGAGGAGATCAAAGACAACTGTAGTAAGTGAGTATTTGAAAGAAATGAACTTTGAGTAATTGTCACTGGATTCTTTATTTAAGGTTTCTGTTATTTATAATTTATAGTTTTTATACTTGGAGACACTGTTGCTTTAAAGTAGTATTTTGTATTAGCAAAATAATGAATCAGGTCTTAAATTGCTTTGCTACATGCTTCTGTAAAAAGGGCTCATAGGAGGATCAAAAGAAAAATAGAAGCACTGTAAGATCTAATTCAGATCCAAATAGTTTGCAGAATTTTGAATAATATAGGCTCAGTATATAAAATTCCTATTGGATAAAGTTGAAACAATTTCCGTATTTGAATTTTTAAGATTTATTTTTATGTAGGAGAATCTAGCCTAAAATAAGTTGATTTTCAAAGTGAAAGTACTTACTATGTTAAGAATTCTTTCAACATGGCTTCAGGTTCTGGATCCTAATGGTTAAATTTACTATAAGACATAAACATTTTGAAGCAAAGGCTTACTAATAGAACTTTATTATATATTACAAAAATAAAATGTGTCAGGGTGTCTGGGTGGCTCAATCGGTTAAGCATCCGACTTCAGCTCAAGTTATGATCTCGCAGTTCATGAATTCAGGCCCCATGTTGGGCTCTCTGCTGACGGCTCAGAGCCTGGAGCCTGCTTCAGATTCAGTGTTTCCTCCTCTCTCTGTCCCTCCCATGCTTATGCTGTGTCTCTCTCGGTCTCTCAATAATAAATAAACGTTAAAAAATTTTTTATAAATAAATAAAATGTGTCAATTTTCTGTACTTAATATAGACCATTGTCTTTGTATTAACTACTATACTTCAGAATCCTATTTGTTTAAAAATATAGTTATTGATAAAATTTTTAAATATTTTATTTTATTATTTCTTTTGAGGGCAGGGGAGGGGCAGAGGGAGAAGGACAGAGAGAATTGTAAGCAGGCTCCACACCCAATGCAGAGCCCAATGTGGGGCTTGATTCCATAATCATGAGATCATGACCTGGCTGAAATAAGGAGTCAGGTGCTTAATCAACTGAGCCACCCGTTATTCAGAATTTTAATAAATCTTTTTTATTTTTCCCCTTTATAAAAGTAGCACATACCTAGTATAGAAATTCAAAAAGTATACAGATGTGTGGAATAAAAAGTTACTCTGTCTGCAGTTCCCACCTCAACCCTGTCCTCTTCCTTAAAGGAAATCATTTTTAATCATTCTGAGAATCTTTTCAGGCATTTTTCAATAAAAATTCAATATCATTATTACATAGACATATATATATATATATATGTATGTCTACTTTTTCTTTTTATAATATGGGATCATACTGTACTTATAGTTTTTAAATTTAACAGTATGTTATGTAAATTGTGCTATACATGTAATGATTATGTATAGATTTAATTCTTTAACAGCTCCATAGGATTTTATAGTATTGATGTATCTTATATCATTTAACCATTCCCCTATTAATAGACATTTAGGTTTCCAGTTTTTCCCTAATATGAGCAACATGTACTGGTATCCTTCCATATTAATGGACCTGTTGCTATAGAATGAGCTTCTAGACATGCATGCAGTTGTTAGATCAAAGAGTATGCACATTTAACTGTTTGATAGATAATGCTGAACTGCTCTCCAAAAAGATTATATGAATTCATACTTCCACCAACAGTGTATGAGAGTTCTTGCTTCCTCATACCCTTGCCAACACCGAAATTATGCTTAAATTTTTGTTTAAATTTTTTGGCAATCTGATCAACAACAAAAAACCATATATTATTGAACTTTTTCTTTTATTTTGATTTAAGTTTTATTGTAGGAAGTTTTACCAGTGGTTTCCTTCAACTAGATGCAGTGGGTGCTGGAAAAGTAGTTTCCCGTTAGAATCTGCTGTTCTAAGAACCAGTTGTAGAACCAGTACAAGATGTACTGTACTTCAGACAAGCTTAATCTCTCGCTGGGTTCCGAGGACAGTTAGTAGAGATCTTAATATCATGATATACCTCTAATTCATGATTTCACCATACTGGTTAAGAGATTGAAATGTGGAATATGAATTCTATGAAAGTACTAGAAGAAATGTAAGTGACTGTATAATCTTTGAGAGTAGAAGACCTTTCTAAGTGTGTCACCAAAAGTAGAAACTACAGAGGAGACAATGGATAAATGTGACTACACACAAATTAAAATGAAAAATGCCCCCAAATGGTATAAAAGGCAAAAGAATAAGGTTGGAAAAGTGTCAAGTAATGGTTATTTTTTTTTTTAATTTTTTTTCAATGTTTATTTATTTTTGGGACAGAGAGAGACAGAGCATGAACGGGGGAGGGGCAGAGAGAGAGGGAGACACAGAATCGGAAACAGGCTCCAGGCTCTGAGCCATCCACCCAGAGCCTGACGCGGGGCTCGAACTCACGGACCGCGAGATCGTGACCTGGCTGAAGTCGGACGCTTAACCGACTGCGCCACCCAGGCGCCCCAAGTAATGGTTATTTTTAAAAATGTAAAGTACTTGTGGAAACTAATAAGCAAAAGCCCTGTTAGAAAAATGGGCAAAGAAAATAAATAGGAATAGGTAAATACCAAAATGAAGAAATGTATGTTTAAGAAATATGTGAATAGGGGCGCCTGGGTGGCGCAGTCGGTTAAGCGACCGACTTCAGCCAGGTCACGATCTCGCGGTCCGTGAGTCCGAGCCCCGCATCAGGCTCTGGGCTGATGGCTCAGAGCCTGGAGCCTGTTTCCGATTCTGTGTCTCCCTCTCTCTCTGCTCCTCCCCCGTTCATGCTCTGTCTCTCTCTGTCCCAAAAATAAATAAACGTTGAAAAAAAATTTAAAAAAAAAAAAAAAAAAAAAAAGAAATATGTGAATAAATGCCCAATCTTACTAGTAATCTAAGACATCCAAATTCAAGCAATAATAAAATGCTACTTTTTTGCCTTTAAGTTTTACAGAAATTTAAAGAAAGATAATATCCTGTGTTGGCCAGGGAATAAGAAAATCACTTACCTTGTACACTATAGTAATGTATGCTGGTATAAACCTTTTGGATGATATGTCAGTATTTTTTTAAAAAGCTTTAAAAATAAACATGACTTTTGTTGTACCTGGGTGGCTCAGCGGGTTAAGTGTCCAACTTCGGCTCAGGTCATGTTCTCTTGATTTGTGAGTTTAAGCCCTGCATCAGGCTCTGCATTGACCGTGCAGAGCCTGATTGGGATTCAGTCTCACCCCCTCTGTCTATGTCCCTCCTCAACTCTCTCAAAATAAATAAATAAGCTTAAAAAATTAAAAAATAAATAAACACGACTTTTGATTAAAAGTGTCCATTTCTGAGAATTTTTCGTAAGGAAATAATTAGGCATTCTCTCAAAGATGTAATGTATAACAAGGTGTTTTATTTCAACCTTTTTTAATGATAGGAAAACATTGGAAGCAACTCTAGTGTGCAACATTAGGTGATGGGTTAAATGGATTTTGGTATGTGCATATGAACAGTAGGCAGCCAATAAAATTATGAATGTATATTTATTGACATGGAAAGAGGTTAACTTTCTATTGACACGAAAAGATGTATATTGCAAACTGAATGAAGCAATAAAACAACATTCATAGTATGAACCCAGCTTAGTAATTGTATATATATATATATAATTAGAAATAAACTGGGAATATGTACATCAATATGTACATGCTTACAGAGAATATCTTTTCAGTGAACATGTATTTCTTACAGAATTTTTAAAACACTCAGAATATGTGTATGTATAACCTTTGACCTTATAATTCCATTTTTGGGAATGTTTTCTAAGGAAATTGTTAGAAATTCAGACAAATATTTTTTTTTTTTTAATTTTTTTTTTTCAATGTTTATTTATTTTTGGGACAGAGAGAGACAGAGCATGAATGGGGGAGGGGCAGAGAGAGAGGGAGACACAGAATCGGAAACAGGCTCCAGGCTCTGAGCCATCAGCCCAGAGCCTGACGCGGGGCTCGAACTCACAGACCGCGAGATCGTGACCTGGCTGAAGTCGGACGCTTAACCGACTGCGCCACCCAGGCGCCCCTGAAATTCAGACAAATATTTAAGTAAAAATTCTATTTACAGTGGAAAAACTTAGATTAAGCAAAAATGGCCAACAATATGAGAATGGTTAGATAAAGTTATGGAATATGATGTATTTATTAAAACCTTTACAATGAATTCTAAGTGACAAGGAAAATGTGTATAATTTAAAAGGTGATAAAGGAGGATACCCATATATATGAATATAATCTCAAAGATGTTAAATTATGTACTTACAAAATCTGGAAATAGTTTATTAAAACAGTAGTAGTAGATATTATTCTGTATTTGAGAATATGGATGATAGCTATTTCCTTATATACTTCTCTGTGCTTCCAGTGTGAACTTTTTGACTCTGAAAAAATATTAAAAGATTAGAAAAAAGAGCTGGAGGAAATAGTTGAACAACACTTAGAATGGAAGCTGTCATGGTATATGCAAATTTTAGATTTGTCACATTGATAACATTTTTCAAGTCTTAAAACAAAAAATGTGTAAGATAGCTATTCATTTTATTCTTACTATCTGATTTTATAATTCATTTTGGCGTAGTTTCTTTCTTTCTAGTTCAGGAGCGTATAACAATCTGAGTTTCTAAGTTTCAAGGGAGAAAAAGCCTCTCTTTAGCCCTTATAATTCTTTGAATCCTTATTCCCAAAGAATTTCTTAGCCAAGATATGAGAAATAGAAGGAAAGCCTGATGTTGGAGTGTTGCAGAGTATATTCTAGAAATGCCATAGCAGTACACAGTCCAACCACGTAACATTTGCTTCTACCTTAGTCATGGTTCCACAATGGGTTTTACATAAAAATTGATCAATGTTGATATTTGAATGTATGTATGATTGTCTGAGTGGTGGTAGTGGTGGTGATGAGAGGTGGGAATATTTTCTTGTTATAAACTTGTTTTCTCCAGGAAGATATTCATTATCTTTAAATGGTTAAATTCATTTTTATTATCTCTTACAATTTGTCATTCTGAGATGCTAATTACAATTTTTTTTTCTATAGCTGGAAGCCAACATGTGATGTTTTTCATAAACATGAAGACTATATGCAGGACCAATTTACTGTTTATCAAGAAACTAGTGAAAAAGACAAGTACATATATTAATTTAAGCTTATCAATTCTATAATTTATTAATAGGATATGTGTAGCAAAGACGTTACTTGAAAAATGCAGAAACTTTGTACGTTGAGAGTTTTTTTTTGTTTTTTTTTTAAGTAAATCCAGTGCTTTGTACTCTTTTGGTACCATTGGAGGTCTACCTATTCGTTATAAAGCTCTACTGAATCCTTAGGTAGAAACAATTTGTCAGTAGCAATTGTTATAGCAGAGTGCTTCAATTAATGGTCTTTATAACTGAATTGTTACAGGTAAACATCTGGGGGAATAGTTAGCTATAGAATTAACTTATGAAAATTTTGGAGTATTGACTTTTGAAGGGGATTTTATTTATTTTTATTTTTTAGAAACTGTTTTCCATCAACCTTATTTCCATTTTGTTTGCCTCTGTAAAAGAGCAGCTTAAGACCACTCAGTGGTTGTCCCTATCCATTCAGTGGCCTGAGCAGTGGGAGCTGCAGATTAGTCTTCAGTGGCAGGCTAAGCACTCCAGTCTTCAGTAGGGAACTACTGAATAGGCACAGGGGGCACCTGCATACCTTGAAGGGGATTTGATATGAGACTTCTCTTTTTCAGAAAGCTAATGTAGTGGGGTATTATATTCTGATGGAGAAACCCCAATATTTGTATGGGTTTATTTTATTATGTATAAAATAACCTGGTCTTGAGTACTAAATGTAATTAGTGAATATAATAAAACAAGTTGAAAGACTTTGAATATATTATATAGCATTATAATTTCACTTAATTTTTTTTCAAAGGTCAATTTTTTTTAAATATAATTTTTTGTCAAGTTAGCTAACATACATAATATACAGATTGCTCTTGGCTTTGGGAGTAGATTCCCATGATTCATCATTTATATACAACACCCAGTACTCATCCCAAGTGCCTTCCTCAATGCTGGTCACCTATTTTCCCCTCCCCCCTGCCCTCCATCAATCTAATTCTTCATCAAAGACCAAGTTTAAAATATTCAAATTGATGGAATATTTTGGCCTTCACAATTCCACTTCTTCATGTAACCTTCCTTGATTTTTAATCCAGTGCTAGTTATTTACTTATTTATTTATTTATTTACTTATTTATTTTTATTTTTTAAATATAATTTATTGTCAAATTGGCTAACCTACAGTGTGTCACTTAATTTTTATAAAATGTTTATTTTTGAGACAGAGCATGAGTGGGGGAGGGGCAAAGAGAGGGAACAGAGTATCCAAAGCAGGCTCTGCCCTGACAGCAGTGACCCTGATGCGGGGCTTGAACTCAGGAATCATGAGATCATGACCTAAGCTGAAGTCAGATACTCTGAGCCATCCAGGCACCCTAATTTCACTTAATTAAAAAAATTGAAATATTGTCAGAAATATTTTTTTCATAAATATTGAAATATTTCATAAATATTTTCATCATTTTTTATATTTTATGTCCTCTTTTATACTTTATTTTGTTGTTTTTTTTACTTTTCTTCTGGATTTATTGATATATAATTGACATATAACATTGTTTAAGTTTGAGGTGTACAAACATGATGGCTTGATACATGTATGTATTTTAAAGTGTCTGCCACAGTAAGGCTAGGTAGGTAGCACATCTGTCACCTCATATAACTACTGGGGTTTTTTGTAGTAAGAACATTTAAGATTTACTCTCTTAGCAATTTTTAAGGATATAATACAGTATTGTTATATTTACCATGCTGTGTGTTAAATCCCCAGAACTTATTTACCTTACAACTGGAAGTTTGTATCCTTTGGGCAACATCTCCTAGCCCCTGGCAGCCATCATTCTATTCTGTTTTGATGATCTGGCTTTTTTTAGATTTTTCATATAATTAAGATCATATCATATTTGTTTTTCTCTTAATCACTCGGCATAATACTCTCAAGGTCCTTCCACGGTGTCATAAATGGCAGCAGTTATTTATTATGACTGAATAAAAAATTCCATTGCATATATATACCACATTTAAAAAAATTTTTTAAAGGGTTGGGATTTTTAATTTTTATTTTTAAACTCTCTGCTCAACATGGGGCTCCAGGGCTGAATTTTTTCCATTGAATGTATATATATATATATATATATATATATATATATATATATATATACACACACACACACGTGCGCACACGCACGCGCGCACATACACACACATACATACATACGTATATATTACTTCTTTATCCATTCATCTGTAGATGGACACTTGGGTTGCTTGCATATTTGGTTATTGTAAATAATTCAGCTATAAACATAGGGGTTCATATATAATTTTGAATTAGTATTTTTGTTTTTGGGGGCTAAATACCCAGTAGTGGAATTACTGGATCATATGGTATTTCTGTTTTCTGTTACCAAGTGTGTGGACTGGTATGACTCCCAATAGGTCCCTGGGAGGCCTCCTGGCTAGTCACTGGATAGATCTGTGGGTAGTCATGACTGGCCCTAAACTTTAGTAGCCAGAAGGGACTGGAACTGAGCCTTAGTGAGGTTTCAGTTTCCACAATCAAGATTGAGGTCTGTAGTCCTGGCTATGAAGGGACAGAAGGGCTTGTCTTCCACCAGGTCCCTGGGTGAGCTGGACCACTCCCTGACTGTAGCAGGAGGGGCTGGAGCCAAGTATAGGGCCCTTTTAGAATTTCTAGGGATACATATAGGAGTACCTGTTTGGGGGGCTCCAGGGCTAGCAGGTCTGCTGGTGGCCTTTGGCTGTGAGAGACCTAGAACTAAGTATATGGCTCTTGAGGATCTCCTTGGGTGCAGACAGGAGTGTCTCCCACTGGGAACTAGACCCTTAGTACTGCTGATAAACTGTAGCTGTGAGGGGGTTGGAACCAAGCATAAGGCCCATCAAGTATCAGGATCTTTAGGGGCACAGACAGGAGTGTCTCCTGCTGGATCCCTGTGCCAGCAGGACTCTTTGATGACTGTGGCTGGGATGGGCTTGAGCCCAGTTAATGGGGCCCTTCCAGAATCTATAGTCTGAATGAGTGTGGCAAGCTTGCCTCCAGGGGCTCCCAGACTGCGACTATAGGGACTAGAGCTGGTTCATGGGCCACTGCAGGGTCCACAGCTGGGACCAGGGGATGTATGCTTATTTCCTGACACAGGGCATGACTCCTGAGTCCTTTGGTGTATAGTGCTGGTAACAGACCCAAGGCCAAATGGGCTGTAGCTGAGGTCTCAGGAGTACAGAACTATTTCTGGGTCTGTAGTCAGGACCAGAGTGAGTTAACCACCAGGATGTGAGCCTGCCTTCTCAAAATAGCTCTTCTTAGTCTTGGACTACACCAGGGTTTCACAGTCTCCTACCTGGATCACAAAGCTCTCACAAATGCACTTTTGTCCATGGATATATGGTAATTATTATTTTTGAGGGGGCAATACACATGAGGGATGTTTTATTCTGTCCTCTTGCTGACATCACTCCAATTTTTATATTTTAATTAAAAACATACTAAATATAGAACTGCAATACCCTTTATATTCAAAGATAGGTCTTAAGATAACAACTAAAGTAATAGATTTGGACTTTGTTGGCATTTGAAATCATGGAAATAGGTAAGATTGTCCATGGAAATGAATAGAGCAAAAAGGAAAGAAAGCTAGAGTATACAGTCATCCAAGGAATAGGTAAAGGGTGAAATTAGTGAAAGAGACTGTTACTTTGTCATTTTTAGACCCCGCTTCAATCTAAAAAGGATTTGAGATAATTTGTATAATGCCATAGTGTTAAAAGAAAACTAAACATAAAAATTAAGGCTATAGGAATATAAGGATAATGTAAGAAGATGAAGCATTTGATTAGAATAGAAATTCATATTACATGGCCTTGTACATTTGTTAAATATAGATACAGATTAGGTTCTGGAATTCCTAGTAGTCAGGCATTGTGGAAATGTGATCATTTTGGGATTCAGAGTATTCATTTATTTTTTAAAAAAAATTTTTTTTTCAACGTTTATTTATTTTTGGGACAGAGAGAGACAGAGCATGAACGGGCAAAGGGCAGAGAGAGAGGGAGACACAGAATCGGAAACAGGCTCCAGGCTCTGAGCCATCAGCCCAGAGCCTGACGCGGGGCTCGAACTCACGGACCGTGAGATCGTGACCTGGCTGAAGTCAGACGCTTAACCGACTGCGCCACCCAGGCGCCCCCAGAGTATTCATTTAAAAAACAGTTCAATTGTTAAGGATAAGCAGAAGTTTTTCCTGGTAATGAGTTTTGAGAGAAATTTCTCGCCTGAGTTCTCATTAAAGGATAATTATATAGTGTGGTAGTATCTTCAGTGACCTCCCCAAAATAAACAAAATATATATTACTTCTTAGAACATCTCTCAATGCAAGTCATGGCTATAAAACATTATTTAAAATGCTTCTTTGAGAGGCTAGAACAAAGCAGTTCAAAAGTGTACCTAGCTGATAGTGTTTGTTGTGGATGACTTCTCTTAGGTAGCCAGAGTAGTCACTTTAATAGTGGAAACAAGTATTTCTTTCTTAAACCAACCACACAGGTTGATTGAATTGATGACTCAATACCAGATGCTTATAAAAGGAAATGACTCCATTTGTTGGTATCATGGATGCTGAAGGAAATAGAGGAACCAGCTTCTTGTTTCTCCTAATCTTCCATTCTAGACATTCATTAAGACTAGTATTGTCAGCAGATGAGATAGTCAGGGCTCTTCTTGAATCATGATTTTGCTATGCTGGTCTCTGCTAAAGTCCCTGTATGGAGTATATAAGAACAGTGGGCATGAATATACAACACGAATAGGGTAAATGTGGAATGCTAATTTCATCTGAAACTGGCCACTCCAATTCAGTTTTCTATAGGTATTTCCCTCTTCCCTGGGCCATTTTCCCAAGAAGTGAGGGATTAGGGGTGCCTAGGTGGCTCAGCCTAGGTGACCTTCAGCTCAGGTCATGATCTTGCAGTTTGTGAGTTCGAGCCCCGCATTGGGCTCTGTGCTGACAGCTCAGAGCCTGGAGCCTGCTTCGGATTCTGTGTCTCCTCTCTCTCTGCCCCTCCTCCACTCGCACTCTATCTCTGTCTCAAAAACAAATTTTTTTAAAAAGAAGTGAGGGATTAATTAGTAAATAGGCATTTAGAGGAATAGGAGTTTTGGGGCTCAACTGCTTTATCTTGCTAAAGGGGACAGAGTTTAGTATATGTGTGTATATATATATATTTTTTAATTTAATTTATTTTGATAGAGAACAAGTGGGGGAGGGGTAGAAAGAGAGGGGGACAGAGGATCTGAAGTGGGCTCCGTGCTGACAGCAGAGAGCCTGACATGGTGCTCAAACTCAGAAACTGTGAGATCATGACCTGAGCCAAAGTCAGATGCTTAACCGACTGAGCTACCCAGGTGCCCCCAGAGTTTATTTAGTATATTAAAAAATTAAAACATGAGGAGATTCAGATCTGCTGATCAGTACAATGCTGTTATCCTTACTTTTTTTTCTCAGTATACAAGCATTTACGAATACTGTTCTTTTCTCATCTGTTAAGATGAGATAATCATAATATCTTTAAATAAATTTCCCCTATATAAAATGTTTTGATTTAGAAAATTTACAAAATTTTGAGGAACATAAGGACTATATATTTTTAGAAAATTTTCAATGCATGTTCTTTCTTGAAACTTAAGAATTGGGTAGAAAGAATCTAAAGAATATATTTCCTATGATAAACCTGGATTGAACATTTTCATTGTTGTAGATTAGGATTAGCAAACTTTTTTTTTTAATTTTTTTTTTAAGTTTATTTTTGAGACAGAGAGAGACAGAGCATGAACAGGGAAGGGTCAGAGAGAGAGGGAGACACAGAATCGGAAGCAGGCTCCAGGTTCCGAGCCATCAGCCCAGAGCCCAATGCAGGGCTCGAACTCACGGACCGCGAGATCGTGACCTGAGCTGAAGTCGGACGCTCAACCGACTGAGCCACCCAGGCGCCCCAGCAAACTTTTTTTTTTTATAAAGAGCCAGATAGTAAATATTTTAGGCTTTGTGGGTTATACTAAGTCTCTGTTGATACTCAACCTTACTGTTGTGATGCAAGAACAACTTTAGACAATACAAAATGAACGGCTGTGTTCTAATAAAACGTTATTTATGGACATTACAGCTTGAATTTCATATAATTTTAATGTGTCATGAAATACTATTATTTTGTTTTTCAGTAATTTTAAAATTCAGAAGTTATTCTTAGCTCACAGGCCATACAAAAACAAGTGACAGGTTAGATTTGGCCCATAGGTCATAGTAACTGACCCCTATTGTAGATCAAGCAAAAGTCAAATGAGAAGGAAGAGTTAATATCCTTTTGCAAGAATTAACTGTCCCACTTAAGACTTGTGTCTACATAGATGACCGATCCACCTCTACGTGATTTAGACTGGAGGAGATCCTCCAAACAGTGCTGAAATTTCCTTCATAAAACAGATATGGAGTATATAAGAATGATTGTGAACCTAGAGTTCTAACACATAAAACATGACTTCCTTTATAATGTTAGATTAGAGAGTTGAGGATTTAGAACACATAGTTTTAGAGGTAGATGGACTGGGGACAATAACAACTGAAAACTCAGGGAGGATAGATATCAGGAAGTCATCAGAAGAACCAGGTTCTCATTGTAGTTTTGATTTGCATTTCCCTGATGATGAGTGTTGTTGAGCACTTTTTCCTGTGTCTGTTGGCCATCTGTTTATCTTCTTTGGAAAAATGTTTATTCATGTCTTCTGCCAATTTTTAATTGGATCATTCATTTTGGGGTGTTCAGTTTTATAAGTTCTTTATATATTTTAGATACTAACCCTTTATCAGATATGTCATTTGTAAATATCTTCTGCCATTCTATAAATTGCCTTTTAGTTTTATTGATTGTTTCCTTCACTGAAGAAGGTTTTAATTTTGATGAAGTCTTGGGGCATCTGGGTGACTCAGTCGGTTGGGCGTCCGACTTCGTCTCAGGTCATGATCTCACAGTTCGTGGGTTTGAGCCCCATGTCGGGCTCTGTGCTGACAGCTCAGAGCCTGGAGCCTGTTTCAGATTCTGTGTTTCCCTCTCTCTCTGCCCCTCCCCTGTTCACGCTCTGTCTCTTGTCTCAAGAATAAATAAACATTAAAAAAAAATTTTAACTTTGATGAAGTCTCAAATATCTTTTGATGAAATCCCAAATACCAACAACACAAGAAACAACAGGTATTGGCAAGGATGTGGAGAAAGGGAAACGCTCCTGCACTGGTTGGTGGAAATGCAAACTGGTGCAGCTACTCTGGAAAACGGTATGGAGGTTCCTCATAAAGTTAAAAATAGAACTGTCTTATGAGCCAGCAGTTGTACTACTAGGTATTTACCAAGAAAATACAAAAACACTAATTTGAAGGGATACATGCACCCCAATGTTTATAGCAAACATTACCTACAATAGCCAAATTATGGAAACAGCCCAAGTGTTCACTGACTGATGAATGGATAAAGAAGATGTGGTATACACACACACACACACACACACACACACACACACACACACACACACACACAGTGGAACATTAGGCATAAAAATGAATGAAATCTTGCCATTTGCATTGACATGGATGAAACTAGAGAGTATCATGCTAAGCAAAGTAAGTCAGAGAAAAGCAAATGCCATATGATTTCACCCCTATGTGGAATTTAAGAAACAAAACAAATGACCATAGGGAGAAAAAAGAGGCAAATAAGAAACGGACTCTTAACTGTAGAGAACAAACTAATGTTTACCAGAGGAGAGGTGGGTGGGGGATGGATTAAATAGGTGATGGAGATTAAGGAGTGCACTTGTGATGAGCACCAGGTGTTGTATGTAAGTGTTGAATCACTAAATTGTACACCTGAAACTAATATTAGACTGTATGTTAACTAACTAGAATTTAAATAAAAACTAAAAAAAAAAAAAAAAGGTTCTGCACTGTCTTAGGATGAGAAAAAAAAGAGATCACTGAGTTGGACAGTTAGATCATTGGTGACCTCGTGAAGGGTAGTTTCTTTGGAATGGTGAGAGTAAAAGTTAAATGGAAGAGGATTAAGGAATGAATAACTCAGTGGGAAAGTAAAGACTTGAAAAGTGTGATGGAGTTAAGGAAAGTTTGAAGGGCAGACAGTATTGAGGGAAACGGATAAGTAGGTATTTGACTTGCCATTTATACTTAGTTTAGTAGACTTTAACAAGTGATACTTAGAAAGTTTCTAGATATACTGTTTTTATATTGACATCATTTTTTAAAATTTTAACAGAAAAATGTATCATGATTATGTATGTCAGTATAAAGATGTTTTGAAGCAATATCAACTAAAATACTCAGAAACACCTCTTTCACATGTATATTATGAGAAGAAAAAAGAACATGAAGAAATTCAGAATAGAGTGTTGGCATGTACTGAACAACTAAAAATGAATGAAGCTATCTTTATGGAACTTCTAGGTATTAACATTTTTTATATATTGTTTAATAATTGTATCTTTGTAATGAATAATGAATTAAACTAAAATATGATTTTGTTTTTCAGTACCTGCTCCTTTTCCATCACTTACTAAATGGACATTACATATGTATCCACAAAAGTACTTCTACCTAGAATTTTTGTAGATAAGTGTTTTTTTCTGTGTTTTGTCATTGTGATTCCTTGGTAAGTATCACATGGATTTGGAGTTTTTTGCTTGTTTAATTAAAAAAATAGAGAAGTTACTTTACAGGTCAGCTGGGGTTAGTTTTCATATTTATATACATGTGATCAGAAGCAAGCAGTTTTAATGAGAATAAAGTGATGACTGCTTTAAGTGGTGTATCTTAGCAACCAAACCAATGAAGAAGTCTTCTTGCTCTGTCTTACCAAAGAAAGAATTCCAATTAAATCAATCGGTTATTACTTGTTAGAATGGAAGGTGGTAATCACAATTATTTACTCATCTATAGAAATTCATTGGGGACTACCTTGTGCCAGGCAATCCTCAAGAAGATACAGAGCTTTCTTGCAGGGAGCTCACAGTTTAGTAAGGGAGACAGACATGTAAACAAATAATTCTAATACAGTGGCATTGTATTAGATGATTAAGTAATTCTTAATTGGTCTAAGTCTCATCTGTTTGTCAAGGTGATCTTCCCTGATGATGAACTTAGAACTTTAATCCTCTTCCAACCTCTGCAATCCTTCATATGCTTTCCTATTAGATTATAACTCCACTGTTTGTACTAAGTCTTCTTTATCCCTGCATTCTACCTTGCTTCATTCTGCTTCATCCTAAATCATCTTTTAACTCCTTTGCTGCTTGCTGTCTTCATGTTTAGGTTTTAGCTTATAAACAACTGTAAACAGCATAGTTGTTCATTTGCTGCTTGTGTTGTAACTTCTCAATTGGAAGAGGCAGAGGTTCATTGATGCATGAGGTATAGCGGGGATTAGGGGGTTGGATGTAGGAAGGGATGAGTTACAAGATTATATGAGAAACAAGAACAGGTGATGAAGGTAGGGAGAATTGAAGATTAGGATTTAAATGTCTATATTTAAAATTTAATTGATACTTTTTATAACAATATAGCATAAATAATATTCATGTGAAATTTTATGTTCCAGCATATAAATTATATATTTTAGGGCAGAGTAGGAGATATTCCATCTTAAATAGATTTTCTCTGGAGTTCTTGTTCACTATCACTATTTTATTTTTAAATTCCCCTAAATGGATTATAGAGTAACTTAGGAAGTTGTAGTGATTAATAACTGTGCAGGATGTCTGTTAACAGCTGAGAAATTCTCTACTTGAAATTGGTGTAACTTCAGTTCAAGCAGAAAGTCCAGATGGAAGATCTTGCTGTTTTCTGAGTCCTGCAGGCTGCACTGATGAACCTTACAGAACAAGAAAAGGGAAATTGATTGGGTAGATTTTTAAACATTGATTTTGGAACAAATAAATAATGGAAACACAAGAAGTTAAATTTGGACCTGAATTGATTACATATTTTTAGTTATACCAAATAACTTGATGAACTTAGGTAAAAAAACAAAAGCAAAAAAACCCCATGTGAAATATTTAAGTGAAAAAAAATTCTAACATATTTTAGGTGAAATGTTTTTAAGTTCATTATATAATATAGGTAAGCAACAAGTTATCTTTGTCAGTTTGCCAAATGTTCATGTTAGCATTACCTGTTTTCAGGCACTGTTATTAATATTGCTTACTGCTTATATGGAACATTTTATAAATAATGTGACATAATGTTAACTATTTCTGATATGGTACATATGTTATAAATGTCAATTTTACTTGCATAACATCGTTCCTTAATATAAAAGGGTTAATGTGAGATGTAAAACACAAAATATTCTTAAACATGCCAGAAGTTTTTCCAAAAGTTCATCTGAATTGAAGAAAGAAGTAGATGAAGTGGAAATAGAAATTAATTATTTAAACCAGGTATATATTTTGTAATATATTTCTAATATATTTAAGGTATATGTATAATGGTATATTTAGTCTTAGAAGAGCTATTTCCAAAAAGCCTAAATATGGAGAATGGCTTATGATAATTTATTTGCCTCAGATTATCTTTGGATCCAAAAATATGTTTTAGGTAGTAAGTATATTTAATTTTAAGTTTTAGGGAATGGTTTAATTTTCTTTGGCAGCTGAAAAAAGATGAGTAAAGAGCAAGTGTAGCTTAATAACAGGAATTTAAAGGCACTCACTACAACAGTGTTGTCAGCAAAGAAAACAAGACAATAAATGGTTTTAAGAACTTAATCTTGAAAATTTATGACTATAATCTTTATAGAGCTAGGCTAGAACTAGTTTAGACTTAAAGATTGATGGTGCATAATTTCTTGAATACATTTTTAATGTCATCTATTGAAATGGCTTTCATCGACTGAGAACCCATCAAAGTTACTTCCAGATTCTGAGAAAAAAATAGAATAGCTAATTTTCTGAATTTTTTGAAAATTGTGTTAAAGAAGATACATTTACCATTCATAGGTATTAGGTTCCAAATAACAGTAAAGTCATTTTAGTAGTAAGAACAAAGTAGATGCTACTTCCTTTAAAATGTATGATAACTAGGTCTGTTTACGGGGAATTGATGTCTGCTTTGCTTCTGATCATAGTCCTTAAAAAAGAAGATGGAAGTTCATTGAATCTAGGTTGGCTAATGAAATTGTAAGGAAAAATTAAAGGAGTATGATTTATTGTTAATTTTGACCTGGTTTTAGCAACTTTTACTAAATATAGCTAATACTACAAAAACATAAATCCTGTAATTATATAGAAAAAATCATATTTATTAAGATAAAGCATGTGTTCCTTGGTACTTACTTTGTTCTGCTTTGTCATTTTTCTTTTTAGCAGATTGCAAGACTTCATGAAACTAAGAATCTTGCAGAAACTCTGGAAGAAAAAAATAAAAATAAGGAAAAGAGAAAGGAATTGAAAGAAAGGTATAGGTAATCCTTAAAATGGGATTTTATGTGAATGGTTATTCTGCATCTAAACATTTGATTCCATATTCTATCCCAAGCCACTAATATTCACACAGTATCTATATACATTTTTGTGCAGGCTATTTTCTGCTTATTTGTTATGAAAAATATTAATTTATACCCTTAAATATTGTAGACTAACATTAAAATATGCTTGTTATTTAGTAAGGCCAAGGATAATGTATAGAGAGAAATAAGGTAGCAGCAGCACATTTGCTGTTTTATAAGCTACCTTTCATCCAGTTTTCCATGATGGGTCACCAGTAGGAGTAAAACAAAGGAATAATAGTGGGAGCAGCATTATATTTAACTTTTGAAAAAATGTTTATTTATTTACAGGGAAGCCTGGTGGCTCATTCAGTTAAGCGTCTGACTTTAGCTCAGGTTATGATCTCCCAGTTCGTGTGAGTTCGAGCCCCATGTAGGGCTCTGTGCTGACAACTCAGAGCCTAGAGCCTGCTTTGGATTCTGGGTCTCCCCCTCTCTCTCTGCCTCTCTCTTTTTGTGTGCTCTCTCTCTCTCTCCCTCCCTCTCCCCCCCCCATAACAACCATTTAAAACTTTTTATTTATTAACCATAAAAAATGGTTATTTATTTATTATTCTGAGAGAGAACTGAGCATGCGTGAGCCAGTGGGGGAGGGGCGGCAAGAGGACAGAGAGAATCCTAAGCAGGCTGTGTGTTATCAGTGCAGAGCCCAACATGGGACTCTGTCCCTAGAACCATGAGATCATGACCTGAGCTGAAAACAAGAGCTGGATGCCCAACCAACTGAGCCACCCAGGCACCCCTGTATTTACCTTTTTTTCACTCTGTCACCAGCTTGACCGTTCTTTTGCCACAGAGAGTGAAGATGAATCAAAATGCTACTGAATCTGTGGCATCATATGTTTCCTTGCTTTTCATCCTTATGGTGATAAAGCAGACATCAGTGATGGAGGCATTAAAAAAAAAAGTTAGATTTTACCTGTTACTGTGTGACAGAAAAATAGATGTATTACTGTTGCTGTGTCTGATAAAATTTCTACCTTTTCTCTTTTTGCCCGAATGCTTTTTTATTCTTTTTCAATTCATCTCCTTAGTAGGCTCCATTACTCTTGTCCTGATGTTTCAACACATTTCCTCTCCAAAGTTAATTTCTCTGATCCCACTTCTTTGGATCTATTAATTTTCTTGATTCCCCCCTCCCACTTCTTACAAACATAATAATGTTGTCTTTAATTCTCCAAAGAAATTGAGTAGGAAATAAGTACATGTATAGAATTTCACTTCATGACTTTTTAGTACTGTAAAAATCCTCTATATTGAGAGGAATTTATGTAACTGTTTAGTCATTTTTACTCAATATCTATTTCATAGTTATTATAAATAACATCATTTAAATTATTTAACTAAAACTAATTAAAATTATTTCTTTAGGAAAAATTCAATGAGTAAAAAACTTAAGTAAAATTTTAAGTAAAAAACTAAAAAGACCCATTTATGATTTGTGTTATTGCTTTAGTGGTTTCTGGATTCATGTAGCTGAATTGTTTCTGAATAATTATTTTTAAAGTTTGAAGTACTCTGAAATCTGTAGCATGTTATTTGTGGATAAAGTTTTGTTTAGAAATTTTTTAACATGTTTAGAAATTCTCCTAAAATTATTATATTTTATTTTTTTAATATGAAATTTATTGTCAAATTGGTTTCCATACAACACCCAGTGCTCATCCCAAAAGGTGCCCTCCTCAATACCCATCACCCACTTTCCCCTCCCTCCCACCCCCCATCAACCCTCAGTTTATTCTCAGTTTTTAAGAGTCTCTTATGGTTTGGCTCTCTCCCTATAACTTTTTTTTTTCCTTCTCCTCCCCCATGGTCTTCTGTTAAGTTTCTCATGATCCACATAAGAGTGAAAACATATGGTATCTGTCTTTGTCTGTATGACTTATTTCACTTAGCATCACACTCTCCAGTTCCATCCACGTTGCTACAAAAGGCCATATTTCATTCTTTCTCATTGCCAAGTAGTATTCCATTGTGTATATAAACTACAATTTCTTTATCCATTCATCAGTTGATGGACATTTAGGCTCTTTCCATAATTTGGCTATTGTTGAAAGTGCTGCTATAAACATTGGGGTACAAGTGCCCCTATGCATCAGCACTCCTGTATCCCTTGAGTAAATTGATTATGTTTTAAAATGAGAGTGTGGTATACTGAGAAGAGCACTGGACTTAATCTGGAAAAGTGTGTTTTAGCTGTGACACCAGTAAATAATTTTATTGGGCAGATATTTTAAATGTTCTGAAACTCAGTTTTACTATCTGCAAAATGAATTTATATAGTATATAAGTCTCTTCTAGATTGAAAATATGTTAATTTTTTACTTACTAAATATTTAATGTAATTTACCCTTCAGAATTTTTGAAAAAGATGAACAACATGTACTTATATTGAATAAAGCCCCTCAAAACAGTCGATTATTTCTTCCATATGAATCTGAGAAAGTCAGACCAATGAAAATGCATTCTTCAGAGGCAAGAGTTGTAGGTACAGTATCTGTTAATTATTTAAAAACTTAGTTTTCTTTGTAAACACATAGAAGAAAAGGCAGAAGCAAATTTTGTTATCATTTGGTGTAAGCAAGAACAAACAATACTAGAGACCAATAGACTCAGAAAGTATCACTTTGATTCTTTCTGAGAGTGAACAATATGCCTTCTATCCCTAACTTTTTTCTCTTTGAGAGAGAAATCATCCACATAATATTAAAACAAGTGTTCTGGTTGGGTCACACAGCTGCCAGAGGAGGATGAATAATAATTTTTCATTTGAGGAGTTGTGTTATTAGTGTATGTAATTAAAGTGGGTAGCTGACTTGTATTAATGATATTTGTGACCTAGTCACTGAGATATTTGAATCGTGTTTCATTCAGTGGATCTGCAGATTAGATTAACTACATTGTATTAGATTAACTGCACTAGCTGTTCTTTTTCCCTCAGTCTTATTTGGTTCCTCATTATAAAGATGTAGTTTTGTAAGCTGGTTTTCATTTTACACTCATGCTTGTTATGATAGTTTATATAGTGAGGAATTAAAAGGTTTGCAGGAATTCCACACACTTCTATAATTTAAATTAAATCTTCATGTAACTTGATTTTTTTAATTACAAGTTTATGTTGAATTTTGGGCATAATATTTGATTCTATCTCTGAAATTCATTTGAAGTTGTACAATTTAATAACCTAGATAAAAAAGAAGAAAGTTCTGTGAAACAGTCAAAGCTTGCCAATATTGACTTTAGGCAGAAAGGAAACAACATGCAGGTAGGTATTTCCTTTTTAATAGTATAAATTAAATATTTGCTTGCATTAAATGAGATAATGAATGTATTGCATTTAGAACATTGGTGTGTGTGTGTGTTATAAATATATTAAATCAGCCATTACTACAACCTCAGTGTCTAAAAATCTTAAAAGAATTTCAATATGGCAGCCTGAACATATACTGTAGCCTTCTCACTTACTCTTAAAACATAGAAAAGACATTTAAAAATGCCAAGCCCTGTACCTAGTCAAACCCAGATATTTCTGAAGGAAGAAAACAGGATTAGATTGAAGGGGGAAATTGTGACCCAGGACTTGCATAGAACACTATTATAGAAGGTATAGGTCTGGGGACAATGAATAGAGTAATTGGTTGGGTTACTTCAGTGGGAGTTAATTAGTTAACACCTGTTCAACTCATATCTACTCTGCCTTTGGCTAGGCATCAGCAATGGATCACTGTCTGTAGGTGGAAGCAGTAAGTATAGGAGCTTCAGTTAGAGAGATAGATGGTAACTCTAGGGAGTTCTTTTCTTAAGTTTATTTGTTTATTTTGAGAGAGAGCACATGCAGAGGAGGGGTGGAGAGAGAGAGAGAGGGAGAGAGAGAATTCCAAGCAGGCTCTGCACCATCAACACGGAGCCCAACACAGATTTGAATTCAGAAACCATGAGATCATGACCTGAGACAAAGTCAAGAGTCAGATGCTTAACAAACTTAGTCACCCAGTCGCCCTTCTAGGGGGTTCTTGATGCTTAAGAAAAATAAGGAGCATACCACCCAGAAAGCTAGCTTCTGGTGTGGCACATCTCTGTCTTCCCCCATTCTTCCTGAAAATATTCCAGGGGGGAATTCTCAATGGAAAATATAATTGCCTTTCATTAATTTGTAATTAATACATACAGATAGAGGTGTAGTGGTAACCAAATTAATTAGTGAAACTTATCGTAAATATGTATTAATTACAAAAATGTTTAAATCTGGTACTAAAATTTCAGATGAGATCAATATGGGATGAAGGTAGGAAGATAAATAAGGGAAACAAAAGTTTACCCAAGTTCTTTTCTTGGGGGCGGGGTGGAAGTAGAGAGAAGATACAAATACTGATTCACTTATATATTGTTGGGAAAATGTGAATTTATGCGTGTATGTTAAACATGTAAGAGTAACCAAAATAAGAGAAATGACATGCACTAGTTTTAAAACAGTAGAAGAAAAATGATGGAACAACTTAATCAGTCCAACAAAAGGCAGGGATGGAAGAGTAGATAAAATAACTAGAATACATTATAAATAGAAAATAAGATGCCATAAATAGTTCTGAACAAATCAGTATTCAGAAATGTGACAGAGATGCTTCTATGGGATATATAAACAAAATACAGACATATACTTCTATTTTTTTCCAAGTTTTATTTAAATTCCAGATGGTTAACATACAGTGTAATATTAGTTTCAGGTGTAGGATTTAGTGATTCTTCACTCCCATACAACACCCAGTGCTTATCAGACAAATACACTCCTTAATCCCCATCATCCATCTAGCCCATACACTGCCCACCTCCCTTCCAGCAATCCTCAGTTAGTTCTCTGTAGTTAAGAGTCTGTTTTATGGTTTGTTTGCCTCTCTCCTGCCCCTATGTTCATCTGTTTTCTTAAATTCCACCTAGGAGTGAAATCGTATGGGATTTGTCTTTCTCTGGCTGATTTATTTTGTTTAGAATAATACTCACTAGCTCCATCCACATCATTGCAAATGGCAAGATTTCAATCTTTTTGATGGCTGAGTAATATTCCATTATATATGTGTATATAATACACACACATATATACATATATATATAATACACACACATGTATATAATATACATATACATATATATCACATTTTCTTTATACATTCATCAGTCGATGGACTTTTGGGCTCTTTCCATAATTTGGCTATTGTTGATAATGCTGCTCTAACATCAGGGTGCATGTATCCCTTTGAATTGGTATTTTTATATCCTTTGGGTAAATACCCAGTAGTGCAGTTGTTGGATTGTAGGCTGGTTCTATTTTTAACTTGTTAAGGAAACTCCATACTGTTTTCTAGAGTGGTACAGCCATATACATACTTTTAAAATAGAAGAGCTGAAAAAACTTGACAAATGAAGGGTAAAGGTAGAACAATGGGACAAAAACATTGTTATTACAGTGCCATATAAAATAGGGAAACAAACCACAAAAGACTCTTAATGATAGAAAACAAACTAAAGGTTGATGGAGGGAGGTGGGTGAGGGATGGGCTAGATGGGTGATGGATGTTAAAGAGGGCACTTGTGATGAGCACTGAGTATTGTATGTAAGTGATGAATCACTGAATTCTACTCCTGAAGCCAGTATTGGAGTGTATGTTAACTAAAATTTAAAAATTAAAAAACAGAGTTCAAGACAAAAAGCATTAATAGGGAAAAATATATTTCATGTTTTTAAAAAGAATAACTCACCAAGTCATAAGAACCACGATAAACCAAATTATACATTTTCAAAATAAATAAAATAAAAATTAATGGAATTCCAAGAAAGTATTTAATCCATAATTTTAAAAAGGATAGCTTTCTCAAAAAAAGTAGTATCTTGAGTTTAAGGTTGAGTTTGGTTACACATTTAACAATACAAAACCAATGAAATGAAATAACAGCATCTTAAACAAGATAAACATTTTTCTCTTACCTGCAGTGAAATTCTAAAGTAGGTGACTCAGGTTCAATAATCAGGGATGATAGGACCATTTATACAGTGTCATTTCTCAGGCTCCCTTTATACTTCTTTTTCCTGATATTTGCAGTATTCACCAAAATTAACTGTTTACTAGAACCAAAAGAATACCTCAATCAATTCTAAAAAGTTGTTCTCTTCACTTACCACTACTTATAAAAAATATAAGTTAAACAAAAATATAGCCCTCCTCTCAAGAAAAAAAGTACTTAGAGGGAAAGGAAATTTACACTTTCAAATTATTTGGGGGTTATAGAAGAAATAAAAAGAAAACTTAAAATTATTTAAAAGAATACTATAAACCAAAACCTGTGGAATATAGCCAAATTGCTTCTCAGAGAGAAATTTATATTTGAAAACAAATATAGAAAATAAAGTTTAAAAGTAGCTGAACTTTAAGTAGGAAAAGTTTAATTCCAAGCATGAAAAGTTCAACTCAAAATAGGAAAATAACAATTAATGCAAAGAAAGTAGGAATTAATAAAGAGAAAAAGAGAAATTAATGAAATTAAAAGGTTGGGTTAATCAGTATAGCCAAAAATTAATAACTTTTAAATATCAATAAAATAAATTTTATTATATTTAATAAAATAGAGAGGGAAGAGTACGTATCATTGAATATATGGAAGAAATCTTTTCAAAGTCTTAAGAGAATACTATGTAAGACTTTATATCAGTAAATTTGAAAATGTAGGTGAGGGGGACAATTTTATAGGACAATATAAGTTATTAAATAGCCTGAAAAAGAAAAGCATGAATAGATCAATTAACTAGAAATGGAAATGTAGGTGAAACTGAAATGTAAGCAGTTCTCTGTTTTTTCTTTTCTTCTTTATGTGCCTCCCTTCTCCCTCTGCCACACACACACACACACACACACACACACACACACACACACACACCTTTCAAAACACGTGGGAATGAGTTTTTCAGGTAAATTTTACCAAACCTTTAGGAATAAATTGAGTTTCTAAACCATGACACTATAGACATTTTGGGCCAGATAATTCTTTGTTGTAGGGTCACCTTGTGATCTAGAGGCCAATAGCACCTCATCCCTAAGAAAAGACAGTGAAGAATATCTTCAGAGGCGCCTCCATGGCTTGGTTGGTTAAGCTTCTGACTCTTGATCTCTGCTCAGGTCATGACCTCATGGTTCATGAAATTGAGCCCCACATGGGACTCTGCGTTGATGGTGCAGAGCCTGCTTGGGATTCTCTCTCCCTCTCTCTTTCTGCCCCTCCCCTGCTCTCGCTCTCTCAAAATAAATAAATAAACTTAAAATACCTCCAGACATTGTTAGATATTCCCTGAGAGGCAAAATTGCCAGTTGAGGGCAATCTTTATTTAAGCAATTCCAGAGCATAGAAGTTGGAAGCTATGCAACAAATTATACATAGTTAATTTATTAGGGAGCAAGGACAGAGATAGTGAATGAAAAAAATTTGTACATTAGTCTCAAGAATGAACATACATGTAGAAATCCAAATAAATGATCAGCAAACCTAATTTGGCAGTGTAACATTAAAAGAATAATATATTATGACTAAAACATGGTTTTCCCAAGGAATGCAATAATAGCATTGGAAAAGTCTATCAATATGATTCACTACATTAACATATTAATAAATGAGTTCAAATAAAGATTTAAAATATAAGATCTTTTTAAACAACATAAGGGAGACTCATACTATTAGATGCTTAAAAGTTTATCATAAAATTCACCATTTTAAAGTGCCCATTTTAGTGGTTTTTAGTGTATTCAAAAGGTAGTGTAACTGTCACCACTGTCTTAATTCCAGAACATTTTCATCATCCCAGAACAGTTTTAAATATTATCAAAATGTGGTAATTACAACAGTGTGGTATAAGAAAAACTAGTCAATGGACTACATTAAAATAAAAAACTTAATGTGTGACAAAAGACACCAACAAAGTTGAAGAGAATGACAGAATGGACAGGAGATTGGTATGCATAACATACAAAGAAATACTAATACAAATTAATTTTTTAAATGGGCAAAAGATAAGCAATTTACAGAAAAAGAAAGACGAAGTGTCACTAGACATAATGAGGTGCTTGAGCTCGGGGGCAAAGGGAAAGGAATATTAAACCAATGATATATATGGTTTCACCTATCAGATTTGCGTACACTACAACATTTGATAATATCTACTGAAGTCAATAGTGGAATGTAATTTGGTATAATTACTTCAGAGGACTGGTTCATAGTATTTATTACACATAAAAATGCACATACTCAACAATTTTAATTCTTAGCATCCACTCTAAACAACTACTTAACTTGTATAAATACTTTTACCAAGAGACCAATAGAAACATGTATATTGTTTAAAACATAAAGCAGTAACAACACTTGTTCTTTAAGGGACAAATGCCCTTTAAAGGACAAGGTCTTATCTAAAGCACAGTAAGATGACAGAATTAAGACCAGTGGCTGTTATAACAAAAACAAATGGGATAAACTTTCCTATTAAAGATATTTTTATTTTGGGTCAAATAAAAATCAGAAACTCTTCAGAATGAGTCACTCACAGAGAATGAATGACTTGAAATAGACAATACAAAAATAAATAAAGCAGTGGCTTAGATATTGATACTAAATTTAGTTAAAGTTAAAAATGAAATATTACCTTTTCCACACATATATAAAAAATAAAATTTCAGCCTTTAATCCTTTAATCTGCTGTTTTGCTTTTTTATGTTGAATTTAAGAGGTTACAGAGAATAGACACAGAAATCAGTTGAGAAAATGGTAAGATTGACTTGATTAATCATAAATATGGGATAAAAATTTTAAGTTTACCTTAAATGTCAAAATGCTACCAAGCATAGTTGTTATACTTGTCCAAAATATCAAATTCCTTGAGAGTTTTAACCTTTGTGTCCCAGTATTTGACTTAATATTTTGTATATAGTGGTTTCATTTAATGTTTGTAGTGGTTGTTCATATTGATAATGATGATGAGGAAGAGGATGACAATGTTCTTGGAGAGCCTTCAGTAGCCATGACAAGAAAAAAAATTTTGTTGTTTATGTAGCCAATTCTAATGCTTCATTTCTTTTGTTCAGGTACTTAATGACTCTACTGTGAGTAAACATTCAAAATGCTCAAATGCCGTGGCTATTAAAAATTCACAAAATACGATGCATTTCAGGTAACTTTTAAAAATAGGAAAATGCTGGGCGCCTGGGTGACTCAGTTGGTTAAGCATCTGTCTCTTGATCTTGGCTCAGGTCATTATCCTGGGGTAATGGGATTGAGCCCCGCCGTGGGCTCTGCACTGTCAGTGCAGAGCCTGCTTGGGATTCTCTCTCTTTCTCTCTTTCTGTCCCTTCCTCTCTGTCTCTCAAAATAGATAAACTTTAAAAAACAAAATATTTAAAAATAGGAAAATGTTTTAATTTCTAAAATAATTTATCAACTGAGCAAATAATATCTAAATTTTATTTATTTTATTTTAGATTGTTAGCCCCACAGGAACAATCAAATTGCAATCAATGGTTTGAAAAAGGGAATACAGGTATTTGCTGTTTATATTTTTCCTAAGAAGTGGGAATAACGTTATATCTGGTTTTTATACTATTTAATATTTGGATTGTTTGCATCTCTGGTTAACTGACCATGCATGCCTAGTTTTAAAAACACTTTTTCACTAAATATAAAACATATCATTTCATTGTAAAAGAGTTGGAAAACAGAGAAAAATACAAAAGAAACAAAGATACCATCACCCAGATATAACTGACACCATCCATACTGGTATATATTTCTGTCTTATTTTTTTTCCTATGTATGTGTGTGTCTTTTTCTTTTATTTTTTTTCCCCAAATTTGAAACATGCTTGTGTATGTTTTCTTGTATCCTTTTCTTTCCACTTGATATACTTTTGAGGGTATTTTTTAATGCCATTAAATAGATTTTATTTTTAATGACTGTATCATATACCATTGTAAGGATATGCTATTATTTATTTAGCTTTTCTCTCAAAATATTGAATTATTTTTATATTTAATTATTTTAATTATTTAGCCATTCTCTCTCAAAATATTAAGTATTTTAGGGGGCATTTGGGTGACTCAGACTCAGTTGGTTAAGTGTCCTACTGTTGGTTTCTGCTCAGATCATGATCTCATGGTTGTGAGATTGAGCCATATATCAGGCTTTGTGCTGGACGTGAAGTCTGCTGAAGATTTTCTCTCCTCCTCTCCCTCTGCCCTTCCCTTGTGCGCACTTGTGTGCATGCACTCTCCCTTCTCTCTCTCTCAAAATTTTTTTTTTGTTTCCAGTTTGGGTTTTCTTGCTATTATGAATAATGCTACTATATTCTTTTACATAAATCTTTTACTATCTTGGATTATTTTCTTTAAATAAAATCATAGAAAGGTCACAAGATATATATATATATATATATATATATATATATGCATATATGTGTGTGTGTGTATATAAATATATGTATGTATATGAGTTTATTATCCTAGAATCAACTAGCTGTTGGAAATTTTCAAGGGTATCACATAAATAAATAAATAAATAAATAAATAAATAAATAAATAAAGTATAATATAATGCGTAACATAATTTATCTCATGTGTACATATATACATATTTTGGTAATCCAGTATGGATAACAATTATTCCACTCATTAGGCTGTATGAAAGTTTTCATTTCTTCTTGTCTGTAGCATGTGGGCTACTGACTTTTTTTTTTTTTTTTCAACGTTTATTTATTTTTGGGACAGAGAGAGACAGAGCATGAACGGGGGAGGGGCAGAGAGAGAGGGAGACACAGAATCAGAAACAGGCTCCAGGCTCTGAGCCATCAGCCCAGAGCCTGATGCGAGCCTGACGCGGGGCTCGAACTCAGGGACCGCGAGATCGTGACCTGGCTGAAGTCGGTCGCTTAACCGACTGCGCCACCCAGGCGCCCCTGGGCTACTGACTTTTATTTTGAAGTTTTAAAAATGGCTCATTCTGTTGAATCAGTAAAAAAAAAAAAAAAATCAACGAACTAAAGTATAGGGCCACATGGCTTCACAGGAGAATTTTACCAAACATTTATTTATTTTTAATGTCTATTTATTTTATTTTTGAGAGAGAGAGAGAGAGTGCAAGTGCACACACAAGAGCGGGGGAGGGGTAAGTGGGGGAGAGAGAGAGCGCACACGCGAGCACATCATCAGCATAGAGCCTGACACGGGGCTTGATCCCACTGTGAGATCATGACCTGAGCTGAAATCAAGAGCTGGATGCTTAACTGAGCCACCCAGTTGCCCTGAATTTTACCAAACATTTAAAGAGTTAATACCTATTCTTCTTTTAACTATTCCCAAATATAGAAATGGAAGGAAAACTTTCAAACTCATTTTATGAGGCCAGCATTACCCTGATTCCAAAACCAAAGACTCCACTAAAAAAGAGATCTGCAGGCCAATATCCCTGATGAAATGGATGCAAAAACTCTCAACAAGATACTAGCAAATCGAATCCAACAGTACATTAAAAGAATCATTCACCACGATCAAGTGGGATTTAATCCTGGGATGTAAGGGTGGTTCAATATTTGCAAATCAATCAATGTGATATGCCACTTTAATAAAAAAGGATAAGAATCATATGATTGTTTCAGTAGATGCAGAAAAGCATTTGACAAAGTACATCATCCATTCTTGATTTAAAAACTCTCAACAAAGTAGGTTTAGAGGGAATATACCTCAACATAGTGAAGTCCATATACAAAAAACCCACAGCTATTATTATTCTTAATGGGGGAAAACTAAGAGCTTTTCCTCTATGATCAGGAACAAGACAGGGATGTCCAGTCTCACCACCGTTATTTAGCATATTATTGGAAATCCTAGACACAGCAGTCAGCCAATAAAAAGAAGTAAAAGACATCCAAATCAGCAAGGAAGAAGTCAGTCTCATTATATGCATATGACATGATACTCTATATAGAAAACCCAAAAGACTCCACCAAAAAAAATTCTAGAATTGATACATAAATTCAGTAAAGTTGTAGGATACAAAATCAGTGTGCAGAAATCTGTTGCATGTCTGTACACCAAAAATGAAGCAACAGAAAGAGAAGTCAAGGAATCAGTTCCATTTACAATTGCACCAAAAACCGTAAGATACCTAGGAATAAACCTAACCAAAGAGGTAAAAAGATCTATACTCTGAAAACTATAAAACACTGATGAAATAAAATAAAGGTGACACAATGACACAAAGAAATGGAAAAACATTCTATGCTCATGAATTGAAAGAACAAATATTGTTAAAATGTCTGTATTACCCAAAGCAATCTACACATAAAAGTGCAACCCCCATCAAAATACCACCAGCATTTTTCACAGAGCTAAAACAAACAATCCTAAAATTTGTATGGAACCACAAAAGACCCTGAATAGCCAAAGCAACCTTGAAAAAGAAAAGCAAAGCCAGAGTATCACAATTCCAGATTTTAAGTTATATTACAAAGCTGTAGTGGTCAAGACAGTATGGTATTGGCACAAAAACAGACGCATAGATCAGTGAGACAGAATAGAAAGCCCAGAAATGGACGCACAATTATATGGTCACCTAATCTTTGGCAAAGCTGGAAAGAATATCCAATTTGGAAAAAAGTCTCTTCAACAAATGGTGTCGAGAAAACTGCACACAACATGCAAAAAAATGAAACTAGATCACTTTCTTACACCATACATAAAAGTAAATTCAAAATGGATGAAAGACCTAAATGTGAGACAGGAAGCCATTAAGATCCGAGAGAAGAACACAGACAGTAACCTCTTTGACATTAGTCATAGCAAGTTCTTTCAAGATAATGTCACTTGAGGCAAGGGAGACAAAAGTAAAAATAAACTGTTAAGACTTCATCAAAATAAAATGCTTCTGCACAGTGAAGGAAACAACAAAACTAAAAGGCAACCTATGGAATGGGAGAAGATATTTACAAATGACATATCTGATAAAGTGTTAGTATCTAAAATCTATAAAGAACTAAGAAACTCAACACCCAGAAGGCAAATAATCCATGGGCAGAAGGCATGAATAGACACTTTTCCAAAGAAGACATCCAGATGTCTAACATGAAAAGATACTCAACATCACTCATCATCAGGGAAATACAAATCAAAACTACAATGAGCTATCACCTCACACCTGTCAGAATGGCTGAAATTAACAACACAGGAAACAACAGATGTTGGCAAAGAGGTGGAAAAAGGGGAACCCTCCTGCACTGTTAGTGGGAATGCAAACTGGTGCAGCCACTGGAAAACAGTATGGAATTTCCTCATAAAATTAAAAATAGAACTACCCTACAATCCAGCAATTGCACTACTAGATATTTACCCAAAGAATATAAAAATACTAACTGAAAGGGATACATGCCCTTTAATGTTTGTAGCAACATTAGCAACAATAAGTAAATTATGGAAAGAGCCCAGCCTGTGTCCATCAACTGATGAATGGATAAAGAAGATGTGGTGTATAGATATACTCAGCCATAAAAAGAATGAAGTCTTGCCATTTTCAATAATGTGGATGGAGCTAGAGTGTATCCTACTAAGCAAAATAAGTCAGAGAAAGACAAATACCATATGATTTCACCCCAATATGGAATTTAAGAAACTGACACATGATCATAGAGGGAAAAAGAGGCAAACTGGCAAACTAAGAAACAGACTCTTAACTGTAGAGAACAAACTGATAGTTACCAAAAGAGAGGGGGGTGGAGGGATGGGTTAAATAGGTGGGGATTAAAGAATGCACTTGTGATGAGCACCGGGTGTTGTATGTAAGTGATGAAGCACTAAATACACTTTAAACTAATATTACACTGCATGTTAACTAACTGGAATTCAAATAAAAACTTAAAAATACTGGCTCGTTTTTGCAGTAGAAAAATTCTGTAAATATATGCACATTCACAATGGTATCATAATGTGAATCTGTTTCTCCCACTCTCAAAATAGGGTTCAGCCAACATCATATGCTGATTCCATGCAGATGGATTTTCTTCCTGCTTTCTTCTGGAAGAAAGAATCCTATCTTATCTTCACATATGATTTGTTCCACCTGTTTATAATCCTGTATATATACCAAGCTGACAGAGCATTAGACAGGGAGGAATAGTTGATCTCTAGGAACAATGCACCCCTAATACAGATATGTGGGGAAATGCACATATCTGTCATATTCCTAGCTACCACTGACCGTATATGGTAAGGCTTCATACCCGAAAAGGCACGTAGTTATCTTAGGGGAAAAAAAGATTCTTTTCAGCAGTCTCCCAGCCTGTCTTTTGAGGAAATTAATCTGTGGTGAAAATCATGGTTGTGACTGTTAAATGCAAAAGGCAAAACTATACAGCTTTCAGTTGGTCAAATAGAAAAACATATTAGAGGTAGGAAAGAATTTCTTAAATAATTAAAAAGTCCAATAATAAAACAAAGACTGATAAATTTGGCTATATTAAACTTAAGAGTTTCCATTCATCAAAAGATGTTATAAAAAGAAGACGAGAATATATTTGCAATACATAAAACTGTCAAAGGACTGGTTTCCAAAAATGTGTAAAGAAGTTCTACAAACCAAGAAGAAAAAGACAGACAACCCAATTAGAAATACATGCGAAATACACAAATAGGCACTTCAAATAGAGAAACTTTTGTCTCAAATAAATATATGAAAAGATGCTTAGCAAATTAGGAAACTGAAAAATAAAACCACAGTGAGATACTACACATCTGACAGATTAGCAAATTCAGAAAGTCTGGTAATACTAAGTGTTGATGAGAATATAGGACGATAAGAACTCATAACTATTTGGGAGAAACTCATTTATAAATGAGTATTGAGACCATATCTAAATTATAACTAGAAACTGAATGGGCTCCTAAGGTAACTTGGGATGGCTAGGTGCCACAAAAATATTGATAAATAGTTTGGAAACTAAACTTTGCAAAAATTTAAAATTTGGTAAAATGGAAGATATAAATACCCTATACCTTGTAATTCCACTCCTACATATATACTTAGAGAAATACAAGTACATACATACAAGTATATATATACAAAAGAATGTATGTGTCATCGGTGTTTGTAATAGTCTTGAAGTAGAAACACCCTGAATGCCCATTTGTTAGTAGAATAGGTAGATATATTGTGTTGTGCTTATACAATGAAATCCTTTACATCAATACAAGTAAGCAAGTTATGTCTATAAGAAGCAATACAGATGAATTTCACAAGCATATGCTGGAACAAAAAAAGCAAGACAACACATACATTACCATTTCATCATATAACTTTTTAAAACAGGAAAAATAGACTATATTACTCAGGTGATAAAACTATATAAAACAAATCCAGGAAATAATTATCACACAAGGCAGGAGAATGATTATCTGTGAGGAGGAGGATATGAGGAATATGGGCCTTATGGAGTATGCATGATCTATTTCTTTACCTGGGTGGTGGTGACATGAGTATTCTCTATAATTTTCTCTGTTAAACTGTTCATGTGGGTTTTATTCTCTTATTTCTATGTGTTAGGTAGAACTATATGAAATTGGTATTTTTGTGGGTCAAAAACAGTTAAATTTCTTATTGTTTGTATGTTTTATTTGCAATTGTAAAAAAACCCAGTTTTTTCTCCCATAACAAATAGATGCTGAGTGTGAAGATAAAGGGACGGTAAGACCATTGAGAGAATTAAAATGTACTTCACAAGTAAGTCTAATGTTTGGTTTCTAATTTCTAAGCAAAATATTCCAATTTAAAGTATTGTTTCCACTTTAATTTCTGATTATGTTTAATGAAGATTATTTATGTGAGGTCTAGATGTTATTTGGTTAGTAATTGAGTTGCTGTGGTGTTAAAGCTTCTATCCCTTAGAAGAGCTTTAGAGTAAAAAAATGAAGCCACAAAAAGTTTATATGACATGAAAATATACAAAAAAGAGTTGTCATTAATACATGACTATATATATATATATATATATATATATATATATATATATATATATACTGACACTGCAACTAAATTACAACTGAGGAAGACAATTTTGTTTGGTAGAATTGAATGATTTGCTAATCAAAACCAGTGGTTATCACAAAAATCTCTTCAAAATATATTTTAATAGTGGACAACTTTAATGATAGATGTAGGCAATGTATATTGACTTTACTAAGTACTAAGGGTTAAAACAAGGCAAATGACATAGTAGAGTACTGCTCAAGAAACACAGATAAAGGGGCACCTAGGTGGCGCAGTCGGTTAAGCGTCCGACTTCAGCCAGGTCACGGTCTCGCGGTCCGTGAGTTCGAGCCCCGCGTCAGGCTCTGGGCTGATGGCTCAGAGCCTGGAGCCTGTTTCCGATTCTGTGTCTCCCTCTCTCTCTGCCCCTCCCCTGTTCATGCTCTGTCTCTCTCTGTCCCAAAAAAAATAAATAAACGTTGAAAAAAAAAATTTAAAAATAAAAAAAAAAAGAAAAACAGATAAAAAGCACATTTTAATTTTTTTGGTAGAGGGACCCAAATTGTTTCTGAAATGATATTTGGTATAGCAAACATATTTGAGAAATCATATTCCTACCTTACAAAAGTCAATTTCTGTTGAATTTCTCAACCTTTGCAGAGAAAATAGTATAATGAATTTATAAGGGCAAAAAAGTATAAAGAACATAACTGATGAGAGTAAGATTGCTTAGAATTAAATTACTTTTTCCTTTTAAAGAGCTATCATATACAATTCTTGAGTCAGAGCATGATGTGGAAATTTAAAAAAGTCATTCCTAACCATTTTTCTTCATCAGTTTCAGTATGTTCTGGTTATCTTTTCCTTTTTCAGGTAGAGTTAGGGGAGGTGGATCAGGGAAGAAAAGAAAAATTAGAAAATTAAAAATAGTTATTTTTCCGTATTTTGCAGTTATATTTTGATACCACTTTCATCAATTAATATTTTAGTTCTTTTGTCTATGAAATGATAACATAATAGGTTAATATGGTGTTTTCTACCTCATACACTTTTATATATATGTGAGTTTGTTAATGTAATAGCATTCATTTTTATAGTTTTCTGTTATTTTGAATTTGTAGGTTATATGCGCAGAACGTTTTGGGAAGCCAATAGAAGATAATAGTGATGAAGTAGAAGAAAGGACCGAGAATTTTCCACGAACTCCTGAAATTCCTTTATTTTTAAGAACTCCTGAAGCTGTGAAAACACCTGAACCTTTGGAGAAATCATTGTTTCCTAAAACCCCCTCTTTTGAAATGTAGGATTTTAATCAATAATTATAATTAAAGAATCTATATACTGGGCCAATGTTATGTAAATAATTGATGGAAATAGTAAAATGTCTAGTACCTATAACTTTAAAAAGGTTTTTATATGGAATATTTCAAATACATAAAGGAGAGACTAGCATAACAAACCTCCATGTACCTATTATCCTGTTCAAATAATTATTAGCATTCTGCCATTCTTGTTCCATAGAACCTCTTCCCCATTTTTCCTACAACACTTAGATGAAGATGGCATAGATTCTGAGTACTTACCCAGTGCAATAGTATATAGATTTTAGATTTTTCCAAAGGATAAAAACTGTATGGAAAAATGTTAAATGTCAAACTAAAAAGCAACTGTCACGTATGGTATAGCTTGTGGACATCACTGAATAATGTTCCAGCTGTAATTTTCCTTTATGTTGTCTAAAGCAAGAATTGCCATCTGTCAAGTAACCTAGGTAGGCAGAAATATCTCTAACATGATTATTTAACTTTGGAAACCACAGATTTGTAGCTTGCAGCCAAGAGAATAGTGCTGCATTTAACCTTTTTGTGTAGTTTAATCCCTTTTAAAACTACAAACCTTAAGATTCTTTTTTTTTTTTTATCTTAAGATTTTTTAAAAACATATGTCAAACAAATTTCACTTCAGGAATCTCTCACCCATTTTCTACTTCTGTAGTTTGAATTGTTAATAAACGTTTTATATGTGAAAGTCATGCTGTTGACTCACAGTATGTTCAAACTAGAACTCATCATCAAATCTGAGAACTGTAAAAAGAATGGCAGCCATATACTAAAACCTCTGTTTATGGATGAGAAAACTAATCTGTAAAGTTAAGTGATTCATTGATGGTCATGGAGACAGTTATGGAAGTATCTTCAGATATCTATTATATTTAACAATAGCATTAACTGTGTCTAAACATTTTATAAACTTTATGAGATGTAAATACACTATTATACTTAGAGGAAGAGGAAACAGAATCACAGGTGATACAACTCATTAGTGATAGAGTTGTGATTCAAACCCAGGCATTTCTGCCTCCAGAATTCATGCATTTGACCACTGTGTTGTATACTGTCTTCTCTAATTATTTTTCCCAAATCATTTTCTAGTTTAACTTCCTTATGCAACAGTATGTAATGACTGACTTCTCATTAAGACTAAAATCTTGTAATTGGCTTTCAATGTGTTGGGGACAGTATAGCCTCAAAGTTAAAAGCTTGGACTTTGAATCTGGATTGCTGAATTTAAGTTGGCATTTACATTTCTTGGAGAAAGTCATTTAACCTTTCTATGCTTCAAAATTTTCTTCTGTAAAATGGAGGTGGTAATATCTATTTCATAGAGATACTGTGAGGAATACGTAAGTTAATGCCAATGGAAATACCTAGAATAGACCCTGAACGCAGTTTAGGGTTTATTCTCAGTTGAACTTCATTGTTATCATCATCCCATACTTGATTGTTCTACTTTATTTAACATTTTTCACTTCAAACTATCTTTTTCTCAAGAGGTTTGTCACCTCAATAACTATTCCTTCCCTTTCCCTACTGTGCTAATTCTTACTTCTATGGTATTTCTTATGGTGTTTACCAGTCTGCATACTTAGTAATATATTTTTTAACATTTTTATTATTTCTTATTTCTCTGTAACAGAAATAGAAATATAACGCCTGAAGGTCAAACACAAAAGGAATCCCCTGGATTTTCTTTTCTTATGAATTATACTTCTAGATCTCCTGGATTGAATCTATTTGATTCTACATTTGATTCAGAAATCTCATCAGATCAGGTAATAGGTGGAAGCTAAAGTTTTATTTCTAAAAAATTGCACTGGAGGTGGCTCAGTCGGTTAAGCATCCAACTTTTGCTCAGGTTATGATCTCATGGCTCATCAGTTTAAGCTCTGCATCAGGCTCTGCTGTCAGCACAGATCCCACTTCGGATCCTCTGTCCCCCTCTCTCTCTGCCCTTCCCTGCTTGCACTTTCTCTCATAAAAATAAGTAAAACATTAAAAGATGAAAATAAGAAAAATAAAAAACTGTACACTATAACCTCAAGTAATTTTAATTCTTTACTGTCAAACTGTCTTGGGGCAGAATACGAAGCACAGGCAATTTTTTAGAAGATTCTGAGTATTGATAGAATAGCACAGTTTTCCCATTATGTTTTTGTTTTCAATTTCAGGTACCTTCAGCTGATATCTATTTATAAAAAAAAAAGAATCTCAGTATAGGGTTGATTTACATTGCAGTTAAAGGCACTTTAAAAATAAATTTGGCTTTATAGTTCATGTGTCTACTAACCAAACTTCACATATTCTCAGTGTGAAAAATTCTCCAGGTTATTAGTTGGTATTTTTATCTACATATGTGTACATAGTAACATCATCAGTTAATTTTTTAGAAGACGTAATTTTCTTCTAATAGTGATAGTGATTCTACTATTCAGTGATAGGATAGTAAAGTGCTTATTTCTGTATTTGGCAATTGAAACTGAAAATTAAGATGTACTTTATTTGATCAGTAGAGACAGCACAGTGTAGTGGTTAAGACTACACTCTGATGCGACACTAGTTGACTATTTTCCACTGTGGAAAACTGTATGAAGTTTCCTCAGAAAGTTAAAAGTAGAACTGCCCTGGGGTGCCTGAGTAGTTAAGTCAGTTAAGTGTCTGACTTCGGCTTAGGTCATGATCTCACGGTTCATGAGTTCGAGCCCCGCATCAGGCTCTCTGCTGTCAGCATGGAGCTTGCTTTGGATCCTCTGTCTCCCTCTGTCTTTCCCTCCCCTGCTTGCTCTCTCTTTTTTAAAAAATAGAACTGCCCTACATCCAGGAATTTTCCTATTTTATTTTGGCTCATCTTCTACTGTTTTAATGCTCAGAGAATCCTTCCTCTTGTTAAGATCTAATGAATATTTAAAATTCCATGACTTTTAATTCTGATTTGAAGGGATACATGCACCCTGATGTTATAGCAGCATTATCAACAATAGCCAAATTGGGGTGCCTGGGTGGCTCAGTTGGTTAAGCATCTGACTCTTGATTTCAGCTTAGGTTGTGATCTATTGGTTTGTGGGACAAAGCCCCACAATGGGCTCTGCGTTGGCAGTGTAGAACCTGCTTGGGATTCTTTCTCCCTCTTTCTGTGCACCTCCCTTGCTTGTGTGTGAGTGTGCCCTCTCTCTCTCTCTCTCTCTCTCTCTTAAAATAAATAAACATTTTTTGAAAACTAAAAAAAATAAAACAAAATAGCCAAATTATGGAAGGAACCCCAAATGTCCATCGATTGATGAATGGGTAAAGAGGATGTGGTGTGTGTACACACACACACACACACACACACACACACACACACACACAGGAGTATTACTCAGTCATCAGAAAGAATAAAATCTTGCCATTTGTAATGACTGAATGGAGCTAGAGCATATCATACTAAGTGAAATAAGTCAGTCAGAGAAACACAAATACCATATGATTTCACTCATATGTGGAATTTTAGAAACAAAACAAATGAACAGAGGAGCCTGGGTGGCTTAGTCTGTTGGGTGTCCAACTTCGGTTCAGGTCATGATCTTGCAGTCTGGTCCGTGGGTTCGAGCCCTGCGTCGGGCTCTGTGCTGACAGCTCAGAGCCTGGAGGCTGCTTCGGATTCTGTCTTCCTCTCTCTCTCTCTGGTCCTCCCATGCTCACGCTCTCTCAAAAACGAATAAACGTTAAAAAAAAAAACCACAGATGAACATAGAGGAAAAAAAGAGAGGGAAACCAGAGAGGAAAAAAAGAGAGGGAAACCAGAAAATAGACTCTTTTTTTTTTTAATTTTTTTTTTTAACGTTTATTTATTTTTGAGACAGAGAGAGACAGAGCATGAGCAGGGGAGGGGCAGAGAGAGAGGGAGACACAGAATCTGAAACAGGCTCCAGGCTCTGAGCTGTCAGCACAGAGCCCGATGCGGGGCTTGAACTCACAGACCGCGAGATCATGACCTGAGCCGAAGTCGGACGCTTAACCGACGGAGCCACCCAGGCGCCCCCAAAATAGACTCTTAATTAGAGATAAATGGGTAATGGAAATATACTTTAAATATAAAGATAAAAACTGGTTGAAAGTAAATGAATGGAAAAAGATATATCATAAAAACTAAGTGAGAGAAGGTCACAACGGCTATACTTACATCATTTTAGATAATCTTCAAGACAGAGAATATTGCTAGAGATCATGAAGGGCATTTCTTAAGGACAAAAGGGCCAGTTCTCTAGGAAGATACAACAATGACAAATGTGTATGTGCCTAATGACAACTTCAAAATACAGAAACAAAAGCAGAGCATAAGGAAGTCAATGTTACTGTAATGGCAATGTCATGGGACAGATGATAGCTGTACATGTGATGAACATAGCATAATGTATAAACTTGTCAATTCACTAAGTTGTACACCCAAAACTAATATAACATTGTATATTAACTATAAAAAATATTAAGAAACAAAATTGACTTAATTAAATGGAGAAATAGAAAAAAACACAAACTTAGTTGGCGATTTTTAATAAAAAACCCCCTCTAAGCAATTGATTGAATTAGACAACATAATCAATAAAGATCTATAAAATCTGAACAACACCATCAACCCTCTTGACCTGACATTTATAGAACAACACATCCAGCAACTGCAGCTTATGCAGGCATACCTTGTTTTATTGTACTTTGCAGATACTGCTTTCCTGTAAAGGTTTGTGGTAACCCTGTGTCAGGCAAGTCTGCTAGCATCATTTTTCCAACAGCATTTGCTCACTTTTTTCTCTGTGTCACATTTTGGTAATTCTGACAATATTTCAAACTTTTTCATTACTATTTGTTATGGTGGTCTATGATCAGTAATTACAACTCACTGAAAGCTCAGATGAAGGTTAGCATTTTTTTAGCAATAAAGTATGGTATTTTAAAATTTATGTGCATTTTTTAGACATAATGTTATTGCACACTTACTAGATTACAGTATAGTGTAAACACAACTTTTATATGCATTGGGAAACCAAAAAATTCTTTCGGCTTGCTTTATTGTGATACATTTTTGTGATGGTCTGGAACTAAACTCATATTTCTGAGGTGTGCCTCTATATTCTTTTCAAGTGCTAATGGTACATTCACCAAGACCATGTTCTGAACCATAAAATGAGTCTTAATAATTTAAAAGGATTGAAATCATACAGAGTACATTGTCTGCTCACAATATAATTAAATTAGAAATCAATAATAAGGTAGAAGGAAAAACCTGAATAATTAGGTCGTAGGCCAAAGAAGAAATCATGAAAGAAATTAGAAAAGATTTTGAAATGATTATGAAAAATTCAGTGTATCAAAATTGTAGGATGTTGCCCAAACCAGAACAAAACCATAGCTTTAACTAATTTAGTTTATATTTAAATAATTCAATTAATGGAAAAGAAGAAAGGTCTAAAATCAGTGATGTAAGTTTTCACCTTGAAAATCTAGAAAAGGAAGAACAAAATAAGCCCAAAGTAAATAGAATGGCAAAATAAGGGGGATAAGAGACATTAATGAAATAGAAAACAAGCAATAGAGAAAATTGACAAAGCCAATTGGTTGGTTCCTTGAAAAAAAATTGAGAGTTTATAAAGTCATCATTAGACTGATAAAAAGATAAGACAATTTATACATTTTATGAATGAAATAGTATTATAGATTTACAGACATTAATAATAAGATAATATTGTGGAAAATAAGTCTGGTGAAGGGAAACCTAGAGCAAGCAAAGTGTGGTAATGGTACAAGGATTGATAAATTGATCAGTGGTATGGGCTAAAAGTCTTGGAACTTTAAATATTCATCAGATCTTAAGAAGAGGAAGGATTCTCTGAGCATTAAAACAGTGGAAGATGAGCCAAAAGAAAATAGAAGGGTTTGGTTCCATATAAAATTGTTATATTTTAATTTCTTTTTATTTTTAAGAGAGAGGAAGCATGGGGGAGAGGGATGGAGAGAGAGAGAGAGAGAGAGAGAGAGAAGCTTAAGGAGGCTCCACACTCAGTGCTGAGCCCAATGTGGGGCTTGATCCCCCAATCCTGGGATCATGAGCTGAGTTGAAATCAGGAGTCGGATACTCAACCAACTGAGCCACCCATGTGCCCCTGTTAAAAAAAATTTTTTAAGGCAAAATGATAATGTGATATGCAATATTTGCAGTAATAGTAGAAGAGATTAATATCTTTAATATATGAAGAGCTTATAGAGATTAATAAGATATATACAAGTTCTTTAGGTGAATAAATCATGGAAAAATAATTCAAGTGACTTATAAAATCTCCAGGAAAAACAGTTTTCCTTATTGTCAAAAAATATAAATCTGTGCATAACAGTATTTATTCAAGTGTAATTTGTATTAGAAAAAAAAAAACAGAGGTAACCTAAATGTCTAAATTGAAAGAATGATTGCAAACCAAGAAACAGTCGCTTAACTATAGAGAACAAACTGTTAGTTACCACAGGAGAGATGGATGGGGGGATGAGTCAAATAGGTGATGGGGATTATGCAGGGTGATGAGCACCAGGTGTTGTATGTAAGTGTTGAATCACTAAATTGTACACCTGAAATTTATATTATACTGTATGTTAACTAACTAGAATTTAAGTAAAAACTTAAAAAAAAACTGTATGGTATGTCCATATAGAAGAATATTAAAATGCCATGAAAAGAATCTGGTTTTGGAAGAAGAATGACATGGGAAAATGCTCATAATGCAACATTAAGAGAAAAAAATGGGTCAGAAAACTATGTTGTCATATCTATGTCATGATCCCATTAAAAAAAAAACTTTTACAGAGAAAACAGACTCTTTTGGCAGCAAAACTTGATATTTCCTATTATCCTCATATTTCCTATTTCCTATTTCCTCATATTTCCTGTTACTTTTATAGGCAAGAAAACAATACCAAGAACCTGATTTGTAAAAGGCCTTCAGAGTAAATCAAAAATTAGAATTTTAGGTTATATAAGGGCGCCTGGGTGGCTCAGTTGGTTAAACATCTGACTTCAGCTGAGGTCATGATCTCACAGTTCGTGGGTTTGACCCCCCACATTGGGCTCTGTGCTGACAGCTCAGAGCCTGGAGCCTGCTTCAGATTCTGTGTCTCCCTCTCTCTGTCCCTCCCCCACTCACACTCTGTCTCTCTCTCTCAAAAAATAAAAATAAACATTAAAAAAATTTTAGGTTATATTAATATTCCAAAGTAGGAACTATTTTTAGCACAGTATATACACCTTTTAAGATTTTATCCATTGCCAGAATGAGATCAATAAGCCTTCTTTTAGGCTAAATGATAGGTTTTAAAGATAGATTTCTTTTTTAAAGTACAGTAGTATCGGGGCACCTGGGTGGCTCAGTCGGTTAAGCGTCCGACTTCAGCTCAGGTCATGATCTCGCGGTCCGTGAGTTCGAGCCCCGCGTCGGGCTCTGGGCTGATGGCTCAGAGCCTGGAGCCTGTTTCCGATTCTGTGTCTCCCTCTCTATCTGCCCCTCCCCCGTTCATGCTCTGTCTCTGTCTCAAAAATAAATAAACGTTAAAAAAAATTAAAAAAAAAAACAAAAAAAAAGTACAGTAGTACGCTATATAGAATGTTGCCATTAAAAAAAAAGAATGTTGCCATTTTTGTCTACTCTAATTATGCTTATTAGAAAAATTAGGGTTTATATTCAAATACAAATGTCATATTTGCTGTTCTACTGACTTCATGAGTAATATTGAATGGAAATTATTTTTCAGTTTAATGAACATTATTCTGCGGGAAATTTAAATCCTCTTTCATCACAACAAGAAATTGGTAAGTGATTTGAAGTTTGCTACATATAAAAACATGTTACTTTCTCCACTTTGTATTTAGTTTGTCTCTGATTTTTCTCAGCTTATTCTTTTAAAATTCTATTACTTCTGCATCACTCACTAATCATTTTTTGTAGTAATTTAGCATCTTCTGTCACTACTCTACCAAATTCTCTAATATTACTGGTGAGTTAACAATTATCAAACATTATGGGTATTTTGTATTTATTATCATACTCAGTATCTTTGCAGCATGTGATATAGTTGACTCTTCTCATCCTTCTGAAGTTTTTGGGTTTCATCCTCTCTCTCTGGTGCTTACTTTTTATTGGATCTTCTTTCTTCTTTTATCCTATGATTAATGGATTCATTCAACATATAAATATAAACATATATGTGTATACATATAGTATATTTCATATGCAGTACTGCTTTGGCTCTGATGATAGGATAGTGGACAAGAATGCAAAGTTCTCATAGGGTTTTTGTTCTAGTGGGAGAAACAAAGTAGACAAACGATTATATGTCAGGTAGTGCACTAAACAACAGTAGATATTGGTAGACTCACGTTACAACTTTTAATCTTAGATTTACTTAGCTTTATAGAAAGATACAGGATAGGAAATAACAGCATGTACAGTGTCTTTATCTCATTGAGAGGCCCACCAGCTACCCAAATAATAAGGTTTCATTTGCCACATCACTCACACAAGACATGTAAAGCTACTATGGACAAAAGGCATGGTGCATAACAGAAAATCTGCAACCTCAGTTTCCCACCAGTCTTTTAATATCATTCTAATCATAAGGTCCAAGGACTGCATCCTAACTCACAGCTCACCTAATTCAGGTGCAGTCTCACACTAAACAAGGAAGACACAGCATTTACTTTAATTCCATATTTTTTAAGAAAATAGACCTATGAGAATTCCAACTTCAAGGTCATTCTTCCAGGTGGGCTTGGATCAATGCAGGCTTGATGTTTGCTTTTTACTTACTGTGGATGATCAGCATTATGAAGAAAAGTAAACGGAATAAGGGAAATAGGGAGTATTTGGATTGGGCGGTTGGTTACTCTGTTACAAGGGAGTCAGGGAAGGCATCACTAAAAGGCAGCCATTGAGCAAAAACCTGAAGGAGGTGCCAGGTACAAGCTATGTGGTTAAGTGTTCTAGGCAGAGGGTGCAAAGGTCTTGAGATGAGAGCATACTCAGCATGTGTGTTGAATAGTGGGTAAATTGGTATGATTGGAATCAAATAAGGCGTGAGAAACTGGTAGGAAATTAGAGAGGTTGGAGGGAGAGCAAACCATATGGGGCCCTAAGACAATTAAGGACTTTGGGTTTTTTTCCTAATGAGATGAGCAGTTTATTGGAAAGTTTTGAGCAAAGGACTGAAATGATTTAATAGGTTTTAAGAGCATTATTTGGCTACTGTATGGAGAATGGACTATATGGAAACAAGGGTGAAACCAGGGAGATTTATTAGGAAGTAATTAAAATACTACAGGTGAAAATTAATGGTGGCAAGGATAGTGGTAGTGGAAGTGGTGAGAAGAGGTTGGATTTGGTCATTAAGCTTTCTGAAGGTAGAGTTGTAAGGATTTGCTAATGGACAGGACGTAAGGATTAAGAGATAGAAATAAGGATGATACAAAGAAGATTTTGATGACATCAAGAATGAAACTGCCACTTACTGAAATATGGAAGGCCATATGTTAGAGACCAACAGGAGCTGGGAGTTTAGTTTTGGAAGTGTTATCAACTGAAAAGCCTCTGTTAGATAGCTAAGTAAAAGTAAAGTAAGAAATTGTATATATGAATTTGGAATTCAGCAAGGTGAAGACATAAATTTTGAAATTGTCATAAATGACATTTAATGCTATGAGACCAGAATGAATATACCAATTGTAGACATTCTTTTAATTAAACCTTATTTAATAAAATTAGAATGTTAATATTCTCTCCTTTGACATTCTTATTCATTTGACACTCATTCACTTCAGCACTTTCAAATATTATAATACAGGTGATGACCAAATTCCTATGTTCCCTCCCTGACTTTTCCTAAACTTTAGGACCTTATGTTTTTAGTCTTTTTTTCCCCCAGTTTGTTAATATAATTGACATACATCACTGTACAAATTTTAAGATGTACTGCATAATGGTTTGACTTACAAACATTTTAAAATTATTACTGTAATAAGTTTAGTGAGTATCCAGCATCCCATATAGATATAATAAAAAGAAAAAGCAAAAAAATTTTTTCTTTGTGATGAGAACTCTTAGGATTTACTCTCTTAATATCTTTCCTATATATCATACAGCAGTGTTAACTATAGTCATCATGTTTTAGTTACTTCCATAGTACTTATTTATCTTAGAACTGGAAGTTTGTATCTTTTGACCACCTTCCTCCAAATTCCCCTCCCCCTCCTCCCACCTCTGGTAATCACAAATCTGAATTTTTTTTCTATGGGTTTCCCTTCCCTTTCCTTCAGTTCCACATGTAAGTGAAATCATACATCATTTGTCTTTCTCTGTCTGACTTCTTACTTCAATTAGTATAATGCCCTTAAGGTCCATCAGTGTTGTTTTAAATGGCAAGATGTCCTTGTTTTTTTATGGCTTAATATTCCATTGTGTGTGTGTGTGTGTGTGTGTGTGTGTGTGTGTGTGTGTGTATCTATCTATCTATCTATCTATCTATACATAGATAGATATACACCTCACAACTGTTTTATCCATTCATTAGCTGATGGACACTTAAGTTGTTTCTATGTCTTAGCTATTATAAATTATGCTGCTATGAACATGGAGGTACACTAATCTTTTTGAGTCAATGTTTTCATTTCCTTTGGATATATTCCCAGAGTAGAATTGCTGGGTCATATGGTTGTTCTATTTTTAACTTTTTAAGAATCCTCCATACTGTTTTCCGTAGTGGCTATATCAGTTTACAATCCTACCAATGGTGTACAAGTGTTCCCTTTTCTGTACGTCCTTGCCAGCATTTGTTATCTCTTGTCTTTTTGATGATGAGCATTCTAACAGGTATGAGATGAATTCTCATTGTGGTTTTGATTTGCATTTCACTAATGACTTGTGATGTTGAGCATCCTTTCATATGCCCGTTGGCCACCATAGTACCTGTTGGCCTTTTGGAAAAATGTCTATCCAGGTCATTTGCCTATTTTTAATTGGATTTTTTGTTTTTTTGCTACTGATTTGTATGGGGTCTTTATGTATTTTGGATATTAATCCCCCTTATCACATACATGATTTGCAAATATTTTTCCTATTCCATAGGTTGTCTTTTAACTTTCACTTTGTTGTTCCTTTTGCTGTGCAGAAGCTTTTTAATTTGATGTAGTTACACTTGTCTGTTTTTTATTTTATTGGTTATGCTGTAGGTATCATACCCAAAAAGTCAAGACAGTGGCAAGGAGCTTTGTTCCTATGTTTTCTTTTAGGACATTTCATGGTTTTAGGTCTTACATTTAAGTCTTTAATCCATTTCACGTTAATTTTTGTGAGTGGTATAGGGATCTAGTTTCATCCTTTTTACATGTTAGTATCCCAATTTTCTCAGCACTATTTATTGAAGAGACTGTCTTTTCTCTGTCCTTAACTCCCTTGTCAAATATTAGTTGACTGTATATGCAAGCCCTGTTCTGTTGATCTGCTTGTTTTTGTGCCAGTGCCATATTGTTTTGATTAATATTAGCTTTGTAGTTTAATTGAAACCAGGAAGTATAATGCCTCCCATTTTGTTCTTCTTTTGCAGGATTGTTTGGCTTTTGGGAGTTTTTTGTGGTTGTGTATAAATTTGGGGAGGGTTTTTTCTAATTCTATAAAAAATGCCATTGGAATCTTGGTAGGGATTGCATTGAATCTATAGATGGCTTTCAGTGGTATTGATATTTTAACAATATTAATTCTTCCAATCTATGAACACAGGGTACTTTTCCGTATATTTGTATCTTCTATAATTTCTTTCATCAGTGTCTTGTAGTTTTCAGAGTAGAGATCTTTCACCATTCTTGGTTAAGTTTATTCCTAAATATTTTATTCTGTACAATATTTGCAATATTACTCTATTGTAAAGAGGATTATTTTTTAAAATTTCTTTTTCAGATTATTGTTAGCGTATAGAAATGTTACTGATTTTTGTGTATTAATTTTGTATCCTGCAACTTTGCTGAATTCATTGATTAGATCTAACAGTTTTTTTGGTAGAGTCTCTAGGATTTTCTACATATAAAATCACATTATTTTCCCTAGTTAATATCTTTAGTGGCTCCCCATGGAGTATCAAATTATGCTCCTGTTTTTCTAACCTTGCTCCAACATACCTTTTAAGCCTTTTCTCTTATAAGAATAATGTATGCTTTTGGCCAAACTAAAGAATTCACTGCATCCCAAATATGCCTGTACTTTCTTACCCATTTTTTTCTTCCTGAAATCCTCAATTTCTAATTCTTTCTAACTATCTGTTAAAAACCAAGTTCCATAAATCCTTTTGTCTTCAGCCTTTCATTCCAAAAAAATGTCTCCTTCACTTTTCTGAATGTTTCTTTTTTATTTACTTTTTGAATATTCTACTCTCTGTTATTATTTATGAATAATTATAAAATCTCTCCTAATCACAGGTCTTTGAGGACAGGGGTTCTGTTTTACTCACCTTTGAATTGTCCACAGCACCTTGCACAGTAATCTACTATTTTATTTATAATGAACATGGGAGTTTTATGAAGACTTCATATGAACTTCTTTTCTTCTGAAATTAAATGTAAACATCAAATTCATTTATTCAAAGGCAGATTTAAGCTTTTAGTTCTTTCTGAATCTATAGCTATATTAGAGCTACTTTCCTTTATTTTAGTATTATGGATGTACACTGAAGTCAGTGGAAAAATGGAGAGAGGAAGAACTCAAGTATATGGTAATCAGTCAGTCCATCTGTCTATCTAACCATCCCTCCATCTATCTCTTCTACTTCTGGTTGGTTCACCTTTATTTAGAATGAAATAATTGAGATGTTTAAAGATATATGAAACTTCAAAGTGCCACAAAATAAATTATTTTGCTTAATGTACTAATTGAATTGTTTCTCTATGGAAGAAATACAGGTGCTTTAAAAGACTTGCTTCAAATAAGGTTTTAGATTACTGTGCATTTTATGTTGTTTAGTAATAATTAAGAATTCTAATTAAGATATTTAAAATATTTTTATTTTTATAGTCTTACATAATATAATGAATGAGAAACAATATTTTTCCTTAGGGGCAATTCTTAGAGTCGTTAAAATTATTTATGTAAAGTTGATTTCAAAAATTCCTTTTGAAGTGCTTGCTTCGGCAGCACATATACAAAAATTCCTTTTGAAACTATAGAAGCTTTTTCACTGTTCTGTCCATTTCACTGTTCTGTCCATTTCCTTCAGTACTACAAACAATACATTGTAGTAACTCATCAATAATAGTTGAGTAAATTTGACTTCTGCAGTTATCTCTCAGACCCAGCATTTCTTTCTCCATTCCCTTTGCTATGACTGTAAGACCAAGCTTTCGTCATCCCTTTCCTGTTATTCTGACTTCTAAATGCTCTACTATTTCAACCTTTCTACACATTCTTTCCTTAGTAATCCTTATAAAGCAGTTCAAATCCTGTCATAGCTCCACTTGAAAACTTTTAATGTCTTCCTCTTACATATCAAATAAAGTCCAGATTCTGTAGTTGGACATTCAGCAGTCTTTCCAAGCTCATCTTCATTAATACCCTTTTAATGACTATTATTTCTTAGTTCTCCTGACGAGCTGAATTGAATTCTGTTATCCTTATACTTCTTATGCATGCCTGTTTCTGTGCCTCTGTGGTATTCTCTACATTTGAGGTGCTTTACCCTTTTTTCTACCATATATACTGGCCCTTTTTATACTTGTGTTCCAATTACTCGAAAATAGGGTTTAAGTTTGAATCTATTTGTTTTTTCATAGTACAAAGGACAATTCTTTGCCCATAGGAGGAATATAGTTAAGTATCTGCTTAATAAGCAATAAGATGGGGGCGCCTGGGTGGCTCAGTCGGTTAAGCGGCCGACTTCGGCTCAGGTCATGATCTCACGGTCCGTGAGTTCGAGCCCCGCATCGGGCTCTGTGCTAACAGCTCAGAGCCTGGAGCCTGTTTCGGATTCTGTGTCTCCCTCTCTCTCTGACCCTCCCCCGTTCATGCTCTGTCTCTGTCTCAAAAATAAATAAACGTTAAAAAAAAAAAAATTAAAAAAAAAAAAAAGCAATAAGATGTTACCCTACGCATTGTTTGCAGCATACTGTAACTTAGTAGGTTATGCAAATTATGTAGCATGAATAGCATGATATTATAATATTTACCTTCCTCAGGAAACTTATTTGGGAAACCAGAAGGAGAAGATGCCTTTACATTTTCTTTTTCATCAGACTCTTCAACTCATACATTTGGAACTGGAAAAGATGATTTTAGTTTTCCATTTTCATTTGAACAGGATCAAAACTCAACACCTTCTTCTGTAAAAGGTTTTTCATCTTCCTCACAAAATACAACGCAATTTACCTTTTTTTGAACTAATTACTAATTTCTTGAATTATTTAACTGCTCTGTAACCATCTAGGGCATAAATTTACATTATTACTTTAAAAATGAAGACTACTTTATTTTGTTGGTTAAAGCAATAATAGGTTAGCATAGTTACATTATTTGATTATATATTTAAATATTGATGGAAATTAAGCCTATGTCATCTAATTTTATTTTTATTTGCAGCATTTGCTATCATTATTTTGGTTTTGATTTTGCAAGCCATATTTAGGCAGAATTAATAGAATTTGATAGTTTTCCATTAATATTTACTATAAATATTAAACCTGCTTCTCCCCAGAACCTAAGTTTCATTCTTGTAGTAATTTAGGTGCTTTGATAAGAATGAAAACTTCAGGCCATCAGAAGATGGCAGTAACTATGCAGAATTAATGATGAGGTATACTTTGTACCTTAGCTACTAAAAAATGCTCTTAAAATTACTGTGCTTCACTATAAAGAGTGGTGGTACTTCAAAAAAAAGTGTGGTACATCAGTGATAATCTCACATAATTTATTTTATTGATAGTGAATTAAATCTGTTATTTTTTTGAATACAACAAATAATAAAATTCTAATTTTATCAGTTATTCTAATATCTTTAATGGAAAGAAATTAATGTGAAGGGCTAGAGTAATTTCTGAGAATTAGATTGTTGTATTAATGATGATACGGTTATATTTTTTGCTTAAACTTTTTTGAAAAACATTTAAAATTTTGTTTTCTGTCTCTAACAAAAAAACTCACCTTTATGTTTTATATGCAGTATTTGCTTGTCAATTATATAGATAAATGAAGATATTTAAAATTTGATGAAATTATATAAGCATAACGTTCAATGTCTTTGTATTTTGTAAATTAGTTATATAGAGTTATTGAGTAATAAAAAGTCTGACTCCATATTTTGGTGTGTGAATGCTCACAAGCTTTAAGCTTCACCGCACTTTCTTCCCCTTCTGCCCCATATCTGATCAATCTGGTAAGAAAGCCCAGGTTCCCACCTTTGGCACTAGTGGGAAGTTCAGACCATGTATAGGAACTCTTGTTTTGGCCCCATCCCACACCACCTTAAAAACCCACAGTCAGTGTCTGATCTCTCTGATGTCTCTGATCTCTGAAGCCATTTTCAGAGAACTAGATAGGCCTGGCCTGCTTTCTCCAGAAAACGTCATTTTGTGAGTAATAAACCTTTTCATACCCTACTGGGGTGTGTGTGATATCATCAGTCTCAATATACAAAGCATATTTGGAGTGAGAGTCTTTCTTGTTTCTTGAGGGTGTCCACAACACATGACAATTGTATGAAATTAAGCTTTCCCAAAGACTTTTAGAAGTCAGAGAAATGATTTAGCTAATGACAGAAAGAATTTAAGAAAACTTTGGACTGTGTGTTTTTAAAATTTATTTATTTATTTATTTATTTATTTATTTATTTATTTATTTATTTAAAGTATGATAATAGGTCAGTGGTACATTTATTTTTTTAAAGGTTTTGATATTTATTTATATTTTTTCTTTTTTTTTTCAATATATGAAATTTATTGTCAAATTGGTTTCCATACAACACCCAGTGCTCATCCCAAAAGGTGCCCTCCTCAATACCCATCACCCACCCTCCCCTCCCTCCCACCCCCCATCAACCCTCAGTTTGTTCTCAGTTTTTAAGAGTCTCTTATGCTTTGGCTCTCTTCCACTCTAACCTCTTTTTTTTTTTTTTTCCCTTCCCCTCCCCCATGGGTTTCTGTTAAGTTTCTCAGGATCCACATAAGAGTGAAACCATATGGTATCTGTCTTTCTCTGTATGGCTTATTTCACTTAGCATCATACTCTCCAGTTCCATCCACGTTGCTACAAAAGGCCATATTTCATTCTTTCTCATTGCCACATAGTATTCCATTGTGTATATAAACCACAATTTCTTTATCCATTCATCAGTTGATGGACATTGAGACTCTTTCCATAATTTGGCTATTATTGAAAGTGCTGTATGGAATACTACGTGGCAATGAGAAAGAATGAAATATGTCCACTTGTAGCAACGTGGATGGAACTGGAGAGTGTTATGCTAAGTGAAATAAGTCATACAGAGAAAGACAGATACCATATGTTTTCACTCTTATGTAGATCCTGAGAAACTTAACAGAAGACCATGGGGGAGGGGAAGGAAAAAAAAAGTTAGAGAGGGAGGGAGCCCAATCATAAGAGACTCTTAAAAACTGAGAATAAACAGGGTTGACGGGGGGTGGGAGGGAGGGGAAAGTGATGGGCATTGAGGAGGGCACAAGCTTTAAGTGATGGGCATTGAGGAGGGCACAAGCTTTAAGTGATGGGCATTGAGGAGGGCACCTGTTGGGATGAGCATTGGGTGTTGTATGGAAACCAATTTGACAATAAATTTAATAATTAAAAAAAAAAAAGTGCGAGCGGGTGCACACACATGAGGGGCAGAGAGAGAGGGAGACTGAAGATCTGAAGTGGGCTCTGTGCTGACAGTAGAGAGCCCAATGCAGGGCTGGAACTCATGAACCAAGAGATCATGACCTGAGCTGAAGTCATAGGTTGAACCAACTGAGACACCCAGGTGTCCCCAAAATTACAATTTTTTAAATAAAGTTTTTCTGATCTTTTGAAGGAATGAATGAACAAGCAATGTATAAACCTGGCTGGCATGTTGATGCTTTCCCTTTGAATTTCAGTTGCTCCATATAACTTGCCTTAGAGGCTGAATGGCTCATTTAGAAACATTCCCATTGCTTGCTTTTATAGTTTGCTCTTGATTTCTCCAAAGCTGACACAAGTCACATACAATCAAATCTACATCCCTGGTGGACAGGCCTGTCCTAATATTCTCTGACTCACACCCAGGTTGTTTGCAGCTCAGCAGTTCTGCTTCTAAATACATCACTTTGTATTCTAATACTAACATCTTGCTGAGAATTTGTCTCTTAAAACATCATTTCTTTAATAGTATACCTTTTTTGATTTGAGGTGAATATGATATTCTTTTTAGAACTTTAAACTACCCTACTTTTTAGAAAGTAATTTTTCCAAAGTATCAGCTCACCTTATAATTTTTTTTTTTTGGTGTGTTTTAGGACGTATTTTTTTTCATGAGTATTTGTAGCTCCAGATTGATGAATCACAAGAGAGTGTAACAGCAGAAGGATGATGGATAGAGTATTGAATAGTAAAGAGTGTGGGCCCTGGTGTTACTGTCTGGGTTTAAACATTGAAAGATTGATGCTGAAGTTTGACTCTTCCAGTTATTTATCCTCTTCGCTTCAGTTTCCTCATTTTAAAATTGGGGTTGATCACCCTACCTATTAAAGAGGATCTTTGGGAGTATTAAAGTGTTTGACCTGGCACTTAGCTCATGGTGAGTGCTTGATGAATGGTGGTCTTACTTGTTTTAGAGACAGATGATAGAGATTTTCATGCAAAGCATAAGGTAATTTAATGTTCAGATTTTTAAAAATTTATTAAGATATGCTACATATATCAAATGATAGGGACAGAAGTTTTTTTAATCTTTATTTATTTTTGAGAGAGAGCGTGAGCAGGAGAGGGGCAGAGAGAGAGACACACGCACACGATCTGAAGCAGGCTCCAGGCTCCGAGCTGCCAGTACAGAGTCCGATGCCGGGCTTGTACTCACAAACTGCGAGATCATGACCTGAACCAAAGTCAGATGCTCAACCAACTGAGCCACCCATGTGCCCTGAGACAAAAGATATTTTAAAGTAACTTTTAAAGTCTTTTCAATGGTAAAGCAAGTATTCAGTAGGAAGGCATTTTATATTAATTCAGTTATACCATGGTTCAAATTGGTCTGAAAAATAACTACTTGCAAAAGTTATGCCTGTTTTTTCTTTTTTTTTTTTATGCCTGTTTTTTCTAGCCAAGAAAGAAATAATTTTGTCTTCCAATGCGTCTTGAAGGGGAAACATTAAAATATGTTAAAATATTACTCATTAGTCTCATTTTTATTCTTTTGCCCAACTTTATGATTAATTGATGCCTTCTGATCATATAAAAATATTTGAATTATACATTGAGGTTTTTTTGTAACTAGTAATATTCCACATCTGTTGAATTAGTCTTTCACTTTCTTACCTTCTGTACTTAATGGGTATAAAAATAAAAAGATCTCAAAAGTAAAGTGTGCCTAACCTAATAATAATTAAGAAATACTTGTTAAGGCCTACCAGGTGGGAATGATAGGCAGTATACAAAACTTGCATAAATATTTAAAATGTTCTCAGGGCACCTGGGTGGCTCTGTCAGTTAAGCCTCTGACTGTTCATTTCGGCTCAGGTCATGATCTCATGGTTTGTGGGATTGAGCCCTCTGTCATGACCCGATCATGACCTCAGCCCAAGTTGGACACTTAGTGGACTGAGCCACCCAGGCGCCCCTATTACTTTTTCTTTAGAGAATGGACATGAAAAAATTATCTCAGAAAAATGATTTGCAATCTGAAATTCAAATGGCAACCAAAATCTAATAATAATTGTCTTTTCTTTAAAATACCTTGAACAAAAGTTATTTTACATCTTATTTGACATTAAATGGCATATTAGACTCCTCAGATGTAAGCAACGGATACCCAACTCATACAGCTTAAACACAAAAGAAACCACAGATTTGGCTTCAGATCTGATTAGAACCATAGGCTTTGTTACACCAGTATACTCACTGATTCATGTCACTTTCTCAAACAAGCCTTCCCTTCCTCCCATAGACTGTGAGGATACCTCTCATAACATTCTGCCTACTTCCTTCATATAACATTACAACTTCAATTATAGAAGTGATTATGTATATACTTTAATGTTGTATCTGCCACTAGATTTTAGGTTCCAGAAGGTAAGAGATCAAGTCTCTGATGTTCACTACTGTCTCCAAAACACCTAGTACAGGATTTTTCACATTATAAAACTATATAAATTTTTGTTGAATAAATATGTAAAATTCTTTTTGAAAAATACTGGAATTTATAGTCATTAAAACCTAAGGAAATAGGCCTCAGAAATTGTCATTAAATTAAAAAAATTTTTTTAATGTTTACTTATTTGAGAGAGAGACAGACAGAGTGTGAGGAGGGGAAGAGCAGAGAGGGAGGGAGACACAGAATCTGAAGCAGGTTCCAGGCTCTGAGGTGTCAGCACAGAGCCTGATGTGGGGCTTGAACTCACAAACTGCAAGATCATGACCTTAGTGAAAGTTGGACGCTTAACCAACTGAGCCACCCAGGCACCCCTAAATTTTTTATTGAATACTGAAGCAGCCTCTTCTACCCCATATAAAAAGAAAAACTGTATGCAGTGAGTCTTTTTCTATACTAGGAGAAAAGTTACTCCTTTCTGGAAAGTACAGGTGGCCTAAAACAGAACAAGAATTATATAAAATACACTGATGGGCTAGCTCTCTAGATGTATATACCACTTGCCATTTTACTTATAAGATTTTTCACCTATCCATATACACAGCTGCATATGGATATCTGGTTTAGATAACAAGGAAGAATACAAAAAATGCTGTATAAAAGGAATAATTCTTTTATTTACACAGTTTAACATGCCTCATGATCTGTTTCTTCCTGATTGTAAAACCAAGACCAATCTAGAATAACTATTTGAATTTCATGGGACCTTATATGTATTTTACATTAGTTCTTAAAGGAAATGGCATTTCAGAATTAAGATCATCAGAGACTAAGCATGGTGGCTAGATCAATGGTAAGTACTGACATAGTGTAAAATTATTTGTATTCCTGGTTTTTGTCATTTATTGCTCCTTGTTAGTTATGATGATTACTTTGACAAGGGAATGCTGAAGGCTTAGCAATTTTTTCCAGGACTTCAAATATAGTTACCTTTTATTTGCACTATCAGTATATGAGAGATGACATTTGATGGTCAATGCTTACCACATCTTTATAACCTAAGAAATTAAATTGAATGCAAATGTATGTATTTTTATTATAATGTTAATAAGCATGGATTTATAAACCACTAATAAGAATCCTATCAAATTATAGTATCTCCAAGTTCTACATTGTAAACACATAAGAAAAATAATACAAAATGTGTCCAGATATACTTTTATAAGTAAGTGGTTCAAATGTGTCATTATTTTTATTTTTTCTATTATAAGTCAACTATGAGGACTGCTATAGGGCAGGTTATTTTAGAAGACGGTGGGTCAGAAATTACCAAGGAATTGGAAGTAAAATTTTTATGTGTATATTCAGATTAACATAGTATCTATTGAAGAAAGTGATATTAAATTTAGTAAATGTTAATCTGGTAGCTTGAGAAATGTCTAATCATTGTTTTCTAAAATGAGCTATCAACTCTTGAGGCACCTGGGTGGCTCAGTTGGCTGAGCGTCCTACTCTTGATTTTGGCCGAGGTCATGATCTCATGGTGGTGAGATCAAGCCCCATGTCACTGTCCATGCTGGGTGTGGAGCCTGCTTGGGATTCTCTCTCTCCCTCTCTGCCCCTCTCCTCTGCTTGTGTGCTCTCTCTCAAAACAACAAACAAACAATTATTTAATTAAAATGAACTATCAACTCTAATTTTTGCATGAAAAAATAGTATTGTATCCTTTGCTATATCTCATCTGTTTTATATATATATTTAATGTTTGTTTATTTTTGAGAGAGAGAGAGAGAGGGAGAGAGAGAGAGAGAGAGAGAGCACGCATGAGTGGGGGAGGGGTAGAGAGAGGGAGACACAGAATCCAAAGCAGGTTCCAGGCTCTGAGCTGTCAGCACAGAGCCTGACACAGGGCTCGAACCCATGAACCATGAGATCATGACCTGAGCCAAAGTTGGATGCTTAAATGACTGAGCCACCCATGTGCCCCTCATCTCACTGTTTTATATTAAGATATATATACTTGTTAAATTTAATATATATATTATAATAATATATATTATATAAATATATAATTACACTGACATGTGTATATAATATAAATGTATTAATATCTATGATACAATAATATACTTGAAATATGGATATTAAATTATTTGTAGTATTATGTAGGACATGCGATTAGCTTACCTATGGAAAAAGGGAGAGCTTAAATTTTATGTACTACACTTTCCTCTTTAATTTCCTCTCGTTTTGAGAAGAATATCTAGAAATAGTCTTCCTACTTCCCCTTTATGTATCTATCTTAATTTTTTTTTTTTTTTTTAAGAGAGAGAGTGCAAATGGAGGAGAGGGGCAAAGAGGGAAAAAGAATCTTAAGCAGGCTCCACACCTACCACGGAGCCCAGTGCAGGGTTTGATTTATTTTAAATTTTTTTGTTTGTAAGCAATAGAAACTGACTCTTACTAAGTTAAGCCAAAACAAAAGGTGTGGTGGGGAATGAGGATTTATTGGAAGGATGGGAATAGCCTATGAAATAGAAGCAAAAGCTGAACAATTGAGCCTTAGGAAGGCTAGGAACTGGAGAAATTCTGGGGATATAGGTCTCTTCAAGCTTCTGCCAATGGAGTGAATGAGCTCTAGTCATGTCTCCATCTTATATCACTCTGCTCAAGATTAAAATTTCCAGTAAAGCCTAATTGGCGTAATCTAGGTTATGTGATCACTTCCTGGTATCTTGATGGATGGTTCCACCAAGACTGTATGGAGTCAGGGGAAGTAGTTTCTAAAAGGAAAATTAGATTCCTATTCTGAAAGGAGGGAAGATAGATGATAGATAAACAAAAACATCACATGTCCATTACAATGCAGTACACATACATTCTTGCTAGTAGAAACTTTTCTCAAACAGACAGCAAGCATTTTGTCCTTGTCAGAATTCACTCATTTATTTAGTAAGTATTCAACATGTACTGTATGCTAGGTCATACAACATGTAGGGAATCCCAGAATAAGCAGTTAAAAATTGGTTTCTATATGATATAAGAAGTACAAAAAAAAATTCCTCTGGAAAACTAAGGAAAGAAGAGGTGTAATGACAGTCCTTCCTCTACATTCTGTCATCTTTCCTTCAGCCCCATATTAACTTGAGTTCCCGGATAGCTGTTGCTGATAAAACATAAGACATAAGCTTCAGTTATGCCTAGCTTGTCCAGAAGTAGCAAACTGCAGGTCTAAGGTCTTGTTAATCTTGCACAATGTTATAAATAATGGCTGACATTAAAAATTAGGACACAGGAGTTATGACTAAATGCAACATGGGATCTGGATTGGGTCCTGTTTCAGAAAAAAAATATTAGGGGGACAATTGGTGAAATTTGAAGAAGGTATGCACATCAGTTAATAATATATCAATGCTAATATTCTGGTTTTAATAATTGTGCTGTGGCTATATAAGATACTAGCATGGATGTAAGTCTAAAATTATTTTTAATAAAAGGGGTATTAATGAAACTTAATTTCTAGCTTCTTTTAAAAACTGGGAAGATCTGTCAAGTTTTTTATTTTATTTTATTTTATTCTTTTAATTTACATCCAAGTTAGTTAGCATATAGTGCAACAATGATTTCAGTGGTAGATTCCTTTTTTTTTTCTCAATATATGAAATTTATTGTCAAATTGGTTTTCATACAACACCCAGTGCTCATCCCAAAAGGTGCCCTCCTCAATACCCATCACCCACCCACCCCCCTCCCACCCCCCATCAACCCTCAGTTTGTTCTCAGTTTTTAAGAGTCTCTTATGTTTTGGCTCTCTCCCACTCTAACCTCTTTTTTTTTTTTTCCCTACCCCTCCCCCATGGGTTTCTGTTAAGTTTCTCAGGATCCACATAAGAGTGAAAACATATGGTATCTGTCTTTCTCTGTATGGCTTATTTCACTTAGCATAACACTCTCCAGTTCCATCCACATTGCTACAAAGGGCCATATTTCATTCTCTCTCATTGCCACGTAGTACTCCATTGTGTATATAAACCTCAGTGGTAGATTCTTTAATTCCCCTTACCCATTTAGCCCATCCCCCCTCCCACAATCCCTCCAGTAACCCTCTGTTTGTTCTCCATGTTTAAGAGTCTCTTATGTTTGTTCCCCTCCCTGTTTTTATATTATTTTTGCTTCCCTTCCCTTATGTTAATCTGTTCTGTGTCTTAAAGGCCTCATATGAGTGAAGTCATATGATATTTGTCTTTTTCTGACTAATTTCGCTTAGCATAATACCTTCTAGTTCCATCCATGTAGTTGCAAATGGCAAGATTTTTTCATTATTTCTGATTGCCAACACTCCATTGTGTATGTAAATATACATATATATACCACATCTTCTTTATCCATTCATCCATCAATGGACATTTGGGCTCTTTCCATACCTTGGCTATTGTTGATAGTGCTGCTATAAACATTGGGGTACATGTGTTCCTTCGAAACAGCATACCTGTATCCCTTGGATAAATACCTAGTAGTGCAATTGCTGGGTCATAGGATAGTTCTATTTTTAATTTTTTGAGGAACCTCCATACTGTTTTCCAGAGTGGCTGCACCAGTTTGCATTCCCACCAGCAGTGCAAAAGAGATCCTCTTTCTCCACATTCTCACCAACATCTGTTGTTGCCTGAGTTGTTAATGTTAGCCATTTTGACAGGTGTGAGGTGGTATCTCATTGTGGTTTTGATTTGTATTTCCCTGATGATGAGTGATGTTGAGCGTTTTTTTAATGTGTCGGTTGGTCATCTGGATGTCTTCTTTGGAGAAGTGTCTATTAATGTCTTTTGCCCATTTATTCACTGGATTATTTGTTTTTTGGGTGTTGAGTTTGATAAGTTCTTTATGGATTTTGGATACTAACCCTTTGTCTGATATGCCCTTTGCAAATATCTTCTCCCATTCTGTTGGTTGCCTTTTAGTCTTGCTGATTGTTTATTTTGATGAGGTCCCAATAGTTCATTTTTGCTTTTGTTTCCCTTGCCTCTGGAGATGTGTTGAGTAAGAAGTTGCTGCAGCCAAGATCAAAGAGGTTTTTGCCTGCTTTCTCTTTGAGGATTCTGGTGGCTTCCTGTCTTACATTTAGGTCTTTCATCATTTTGAGTTTATTTTTGTATATGGTGTAAGATAATGGTCCAGGTTCATTTTTCTGCATGTCGCTGTCCAGTTTTCCCAGCACCACTTGCTGAAGAGATTGTCTTTATTCCATTGGATAGTCTTTCCTGCTTTGTCAAAGATTAGTTGGCCATACGTTTGTGGATCCATTTCTGGGTTCTCTATTCTGTTCCATTGATCTGAGTGTCTTGTTTTTGTGCCACTGTAAAGATAATTTTGATGGAATGAATGGTTTTCTAAAAGAAAAATAATTAAAACTGACTCAAGAAGAAAAACAATCATGTAACAAGTTGAAAAGTTTATTAAAATTAGCCTCTATAAAAAAAATGTACCAGCCCTTAAAGGTTTTAATGGTTGTTACTATCAAACTATCAAAAACAGATAACTCATATGCTTTTAAAAATATTTCTGAGCACAGAAAAAATATGGAACATCTCAGTTCATTTTAATAACTGATGTCAAAATCTGGCAATAATTACACACAAAAGAAAATTATACATGATTTATGAACTAATTTGGAATAACTTCTGAATAAAATACTAACAAATTAAGTCCAGAAATATATTAAACAGTCCCCACAAAAGTTTATTTTGTGAAATGCAATGATGGTTTAATATTAAACCTATTCAGATGATTTATTATATTAATAAGTAAAAGGAATAAGAAATGTATATTGATAGATGTTGAAAAGACACTACTTAAAGTTCAGCATTGTTTCCTGATAAGATGCACACATACACCATCTCCAAAAAACCCCAAAAAACGATCTCAAACTTGTAATGAACATTGTGCTTAATGTAAACCCTAGAGGTATTAAGCAAAATAAGGATGAGTGAGAAAACTGGTATTCTTTAATATTATTTTGGAAGCTAAAGTTTCAAACTAATCAAAGAAGAAAAAATAAAAGAAATAAACATATGAACTAAATGGTAGAATCCAAAATTTTATTTTCAACTTATATGATTGTTTACCCAAGAAAATCAATAGAAAACCTATTAGAATTAATAAGGAATTTTAGCATGGGAGCCATATATAAATAAAAATATAAAAATCTATATCTTTTATATGCCATCATAATCTGTTAGAAAACATAATGAGAAAAAGTACCACCAGTCAGACATACCATTTTACATAAATGTGTAATTTTTATTACATACTTTTTAATGTAGTCTTTTTTTCTTTTTCCTTTTTTCTTTGCTCTTTTTTTCCCCCCCGTTCTACCATACTGATGTTCCCAAAACCTTTTTCTCCCCAGGTAACCCACATCAACAACCTGAGATGTATCTTTCTGTCTTTTTTCTATGCTCACGTTATCATAAAAAAGTATATAAGCTCACATGCATACATACATATATTCACAAACACATAGGATTTTTTGTCATTATTTATTAAAAGGTGATTATATTACACATATTTTTCTTCATTTTGTTTTCTAACTCAACTTTGTTAAAATGCAAATCCACTGGTGTAGCACTAATTCATTTTTTAATAGATGTGTAATATTATATGTCATTATTCTACCACTACCAAATTCATGGGTAGTCCCTTGTTTCTGGGTTTTGCCACTAAGAACAAATTCAATAAGTGGTTATATGTTTTTTATGCCCTGATGGATTTATTTCTATGGGAAAAATTCTCAGGCCTGAAATTCATGGGACTATTAATCCCATTATGAGAGATATTGGTCTGTAGTTTTTTGTTTCTTTTTTTGTGCTTGGTCTGACTTTGGTTATCAGTGTAATAGCAGCCTTATAAAATGAATTGGTAGGTGTTTCCTCCTCTTCTATTTTCTGGAACATATTGTGTACAATGGGTGTTAACTCTTTAAAAGTTTTATAGAATTTTCCAGTGTGTCTTTCTGGGCCTAATGATTTCTTTGGGGGAAGCTTTATTAATTACAAACTAAATTTCCTTAATCATCCTAGGACTTATTGAGGTTTTCTACTTCATCTTTGTTGAATTCTGGTAGTTTGTGATTTTTGAGGAATTGGTTTTTGAACTTATGAGCATAAAATTGTTCATAGTTGTGATGGTTAATTTTATGTGTCAACTTGGCTGGGCCTCAGTGCCTAGATATTTGGCCAAACATTATTCTGGATGTTTCTGTGAGGGTGTTTTTCGATGAGATTAACATTTAAATTGATGGACTTCTAGTAAAGCAGATTGCCCTCCATAATGTGAGTGTGCTTCATCCAATCAGTTAAAGGCCTGAATAGTACAGAGACTGACCTCCTCTGACCAAGCTACATACTGCACCAGATGGCTTCTGGACTTGGACTACATTGACTATTCCTGGGCCCCTAATCTGACTGCCTTCACACTTGAACTGCAATATTGGCTCTTTTCTGGGTTTCCAACTTGATAGCTTTAGAATTGAGCTGCAGCACTGAGCTTTTCTCTGGGTTGCCATAATCTCATGAGCCAATTCCTTAAAATAAGTCTCTTTCTATACATACACATATTACCAGTTCTGTTTCTCTGGAGAACCTGACTAGTATTTCCTCTTAATGGCAGCAGAATCTGTGGTAATGGTCTCTGTTTAATTGCTAGTATTGGTGATTTGGGTCTTCTCTTTATCTTTGTTGGTATTGTTGGAGATTTATCAATTTACTAATTTTTTTAAAAAAACAGCTTTTTATTGATTTTTCTCTATTTCAATTACATTAATTTCTCCTCTTCATCATTTTATTCCTTCATCTTGCTTTAGGTTTATTTTGTCTTTTTTTTTTTTTTTATAGTTTCTTGAGGTAGGAACTTAGATTATTGATTTAAGATCTTTTTTCCCCTAATATTAGCATTTAATACTCAGCACTGCTCTAGCTGCATTCCACATATTTTCATATGTTTTATTTTCACTTTCATACAGTTCTGTGTATTTTTAAATTTTTCTTTGAGACTCCCTCTTTGATCTATTTGTTATTTAGAAGTGCGTTATTTTTATTTCCAAGCGTTTGAAGACTTTCCTAATTGTTTTTCTATTACTGATTTGTATTTTGGCTCCATTATGGTTACAGAATATACTTTCTAAGATTTCAGTTCTTTTGAGTGTGTTGATATTTTTTCTGTGGCCCAGAATATGGTCTCTCTTGGTGAATGTTTCATGGACACTAGAAAAAAATGTGTATTTTGCTGTTGCTAGGTATATATAGGTTCTGTATATTTCAGATCTTGTTGGTTGATTGTGTTGTTCAGATCTTCTATATCCTTGCTGATTTGCCACCTAGTAGTTGTTTAGTAGTAATGGCTTTGAGTGGGTTATTTAAGTCCCTAGTGTATAGTTGTAAATTTGTCTATTTCTCCTTTTACCCTATCAGTTTTTGTTTCATGGCTTTGAGATTCTGTCATCTGGTGTAACACACATTTAAGAGTAAGTCTTCCTAATGGGTTGATCCTCTCATCATATGTAACGTGCCTCTTTGTCTCTTGTAATTTTTATTGTTTTGAAGTCTATCTATCTGATGTTAATATAGCCACTCCTATATTATTATATGCTATTATTAAAAAATAATGTTTTTATGTACATCTCTTTCTATTCTTTTACTTTATTATTATTATTTTTTTACAAATTAGGGGTTTTTTTAATTAAAAACGCTTAAATCATTTATTTTCTTTTTTTTTTTAAGAATTTACTTTTTTTTTTTTACTTTTTTTTTTTAATCTTTATTATTTGAGAGAGAAAGAGACAGAGAACAAGCAGGGGAGGGGCAGAGAGAGAGGGAGACACAGAATCAGAAGCAGGCTCCAGGCTGTGAGCTGCCAGCACAGAGCCTGACGCGGGGCTCGAACTCACGGACCGTGAGATCATGACCTGGGCTGAAGTCAGCTACTTAACTGACTGAGCCACCCAGGTGCCCCCCATTTATTTTCTTAGTAAAGAATTTTGTGCATGTTCAATTTACTTGACTTGTATATTCAAATACAAATATATTAAGTTCAGAATTAAAAAAAAGAACATAAAATGATAGGTGCTTTGCAGAATACATAATTAGCATTCCTGTAAAAGTTATTTTAATCCAAAATATTAATCACAAGGACTATTAATACTTTTCTATATTTTTCAGGCTTACATAGAGTTTTTTGTTGTAAAATTTCAACAAATGGAACCTTAAAGGTATTATAGTATTTCAATGCTAAATAAAAAGAAAATTCTTTAAAAAAAACTGAAAAAATCGAGATAAAATATTCAAAACTGCTATGACCTTGTCATATATAGACTTTGTTGTGTTGATATAAATTCCTTCTATACCTACTATGTTGAGAGTTTCTATCATGCAATGGTGTTGAATTTTGTGAAATGTTTTTTCTGCATCTGTTGAGATGATCATGTGATTTTTATTCTTCATTCTATTAATGTTGTATATCATATTAATTCATTTGCAGCACTGAAAGGCTTGGGATGTTGGATGTTCACCTCACCCTCTCTTCTTCCCCTAACCCAGGGAGGAGTCACAATCTTTCTTAGTGGTGAGCTGTGTCAAGTTCAGGGGACTAATGCAGACTAAGTGAAATTGCTCTTCTTAACTGTTTTAGTGCAGCTGATCTTGGATTTTTTACCTACTTTTACCTACGTGGGATATTGCAACTTCTTAACTGAATTCTGGACTTCTCATAAAGCTTTTTGTAATTTATGTTGTTAAATCTATGTTGTTGGGGAGATGGGAATGAGGGCTGGGACTTCCTGTTCTGTCATTTTGATGTCACTTGATCTCTTGCTTTTAACTTACCTGTGTAATTGTACTTGAAGTGAATTTATTTATTTATTTATTTTTATTTATATATGAAATTTATTGTCAAATTGGTTTCCATACAACACCCAGTGCTCATCCCAAAAGGTGCCCTCCTCAATACCCATCACCCACCCTCTCCTCCCTCCCACCCCCCATCAACCCTTAGTTTGTTCTCAGTTCTCAACAGTCTCTTATGCTTTGGCTCTCTCCCACTCTAACCTCTTGTTTTTTTTTTTTTTTTTCCTTCCCCTCCCACATGGGTTCCTGTTAAGTTTCTCAGGATCCACATAAGAGTGAAACCATATGGTATCTGTCTTTCTCTGTATGGCTTATTTCACTTAGCATCACACTCTCCAGTTCCATCCATGTTGCTACAAAAGGCCATATTTCATTTTTTCTCATTGCCACGTAGTATTCCATTGTGTATATAAACCACAATTTCTTTATCCATTCATCAGTTGATGGACATTTAGGCTCTTTCCATAATTTGGCTATTGTTGAGAGTGCTGCTATGAACATTGGGGTACAAGTGCCCCTATGCATCAGTACTCCTGTGTCCCTTGGATAAATTCCTAGCAGTGCTATTGCTGGGTCATAGGGTAGGTCTATTTTTAATTTTCTGAGGAACCTCCACACTGCTTTCCAGAGTGGCTGCACCAATTTGCATTCCCACCAACAGTGCAAGAGGGTTCCCATCTCTCCACATCCTCTCCAGCATCTGTAGTCTCCTGATTTGTTCATTTTGGCCACTCTGACTGGCATGAGGTGATACCTGAGTGTGGTTTTGATTTGTATTTCCCTGATAAGGAGCGACGCTGAACATCTTTTCATGTGCCTGTTGGCCAACCGGGTGTCTTCTTTAGAGAAGTGTCTATTCATGTTTTCTGCCCATTTCTTCACTGGGTTATTTGCTTTTCGGGTGTGGAGTTTGGTGAGCTCTTTTTTTTTTTTTTTTTTTTTTTTTTTTTTTATATATGAAATTTATTGTCAAATTGGTTTCCATACAACACCCAGTGCTCATCCCAAAAGGTGCCCTCCTCAGTACCCATCACCCACCCTCTCCTCCCTCCCACCCCCCATCAACCCTTAGTTTGTTCTCAGTTCTCAACAGTCTCTTATGCTTTGGCTCTCTCCCACTCTAACCTCTTTTTTTTTTTTTTTGTTCCCCTCCCCCATGGGTTTCTCTTAAGTTTCTCAGGATCCACATAAGAGTGAAACCATATGGTATCTGTCTTTCTCTGTATGGCTTATTTCACTTAGCATCACACTCTCCAGTTCCATCCACGTTGCTACAAAAGGCCATATTTCATTTTTTCTCATTGCCACGTAGTACTCCGTTGTGTATATAAACCACAATTTCTTTATCCATTCATCAGTTGATGGACATTTAGGCTCTTTCCATAATTTGGCTATTGTTGAGAGTGCTGCTATGAACATTGGGGTACAAGTGCCCCTATGCATCAGTACTCCTGTGTCCCTTGGATAAATTCGTAGCAGCGCTATTGCTGGGTCATAGGGTAGGTCTATTTTTAATTTTCTGAGGAACCTCCACACTGCTTTCCAGAGCGGCTGCACCAATTTGCATTCCCACCAACAGTGCAAGAGGGTTCCCGTTTCTCCACATCCTCTCCAGCATCTATAGTCTCCTGATTTGTTCATTTTGGCCACTCTGACTGGCGTGAGGTGATACCTGAGTGTGGTTTTGATTTGTATTTCCCTGATAAGGAGCGACGCTGAACATCTTTTCATGTGCCTGTTGGCCATCCGGATGTCTTCTTTAGAGAAGTGTCTATTCATGTTTTCTGCCCATTTCTTCACTGGGTTATTTGCTTTTCGGGTGTGGAGTTTGGTGAGCTCTTTATAGATTTTGGATACTAGCCCTTTGTCTGATATGTCATTTGCAAATATCTTTTCCCATTCCGTTGGTTGCCTTTTAGTTTTGTTGGTTGTTTCCTTTGCTGTGCAGAAGCTTTTTATCTTCATAAGGTCCCAGTAATTCACTTTTGCTTTTAATTCCCTTGCCTTTGGGGATGTGTCGAGTAAGAGATTGCTACGACTGAGGTCAGAGAGGTCTTTTCCTGCTTTCTCCTCTAAGGTTTTGATGGTTTCCTGTCTCACATTCAGGTCCTTTATCCATTTTGAGTTTATTTTTGTGAATGGTGTGAGAAAGTGGTCTAGTTTCAACCTTCTGCATGTTGCTGTCCAGTTCTCCCAGCACCATTTGTTAAAGAGACTGTCTTTTTTCCATTGGATGTTCTTTCCTGCTTTGTCAAAGATGAGTTGGCCATACGTTTGTGGGTCTAGTTCTGGGGTTTCTATTCTATTCCATTGGTCTATGTGTCTGTTTTTGTGCCATTGGTGAGCTCTTTATAGATTTTGGATACTAGCCCTTTGTCTGATATGTCATTTGCAAATATCTTTTCCCATTCCGTTGGTTGACTTTTAGTTTTGTTGGTTGTTTCCTTTGCTGCGCAGAAGCTTTTTATCTTCATAAGGTCCCAGTAATTCACTTTTGCTTTTAATTCCCTTGCCTTTGGGGATGTGTCGAGTAAGAGATTGCTACGGCTGAGGTCAGAGAGGTCTTTTCCTGCTTTCTCCTCTAAGGTTTTGATGGTTTCCTGTCTCACATTCAGGTCCTTTATCCATTTTGAGTTTATTTTTGTGAATGGTGTGAGAAAGTGGTCTAGTTTCAACCTTCTGCATGTTGCTGTCCAGTTCTCCCAGCACCATTTGTTAAAGAGACTGTCTTTTTTCCATTGGATGTTCTTTCCTGCTTTGTCAAAGATGAGTTGGCCATACGTTTGTGGGTCTAGTTCTGGGGTTTCTATTCTATTCCATTGGCTATGTGTCTGTTTTTGTGCCAATACCATGCTGTCTTGATGATGACAGCTTTGTAGTAGAGGCTAAAGTCTGGGATTGTGATGCCTCCTGCTTTGGTCTTCTTCTTCAAAATTCCTTTGGCTATTCGGGGCCTTTTGTGGTTCCATATGAATTTTAGGATTGCTTGTTCTAGTTTCAAGAAGAATGCTGGTGCAATTTTGATTGGGATTGCATTGAATGTGTAGATAGCTTTGGGTAGTATTGACATTTTGACAATATTTATTCTTCCAATCCATGAGCAGGGAATGTCTTTCCATTTCTTTAAATCTTCTTCAATTACCTTCATAAGCTTTCTATAGTTTTCAGCATACAGATCCTTTACATCTTTGGTTAGATTTATTCCTAGGTATTTTATGCTTCTTGGTGCAATTGTGAATGGGATCAGTTTCTTTATTTGTCTTTCTGTTGCTTCATTGTTAGTGTATAAGAATGCAACTGATTTCTGTACATTGATTTTGTATCCTGCAACTTTGCTGAATTCATGGATCAGTTCTAGCAGACTTTTGGTGGAGTCTATCGGATTTTCCATGTATAATATCATGTCATCTGCAAAAAGCGAAAGCTTGACTTCATCTTTGCCAATTTTGATGCCTTTGATTTCCTTTTGTTGTCTGATTGCTGATGCTAGAACTTCCAGCACTATGTTAAACAACAGCGGTGAGAGTGGGCATCCCTGTCGTGTTCCTGATCTCAGGGAAAAAGCTCTCAGTTTTTCCCCGTTGAGGATGATGTTAGCTGTGGGCTTTTCATAAATGGCTTTTATGATCTTTAAGTATGTTCCTTCTATCCCGACTTTCTCAAGGGTTTTTAAATTTTTTTTTTTCAATGTTTACTTATTTTTGGGACAGAGAGAGACAGAGCATGAACGGGGGAGGGGCAGAGAGAGAGGGAGACACAGAATCGGAAACAGGCTCCAGGCTCCGAGCCACCAGCCCAGAGCCCGACGCGGGGCTCGAACTCGCGGACCGCGAGATCGTGACCTGGCTGAAGTCGGACGCTTAACCGACTGCGCCACCCAGGCGCCCCTCTCAAGGGTTTTTATTAAGAAAGGGTGCTGGATTTTGTCAAAGGCCTTTTCTGCATCGATTGACAGGATCATATGGTTCTTCTCTTTTTTTTTGTTAATGTGATGTATCACGTTGATTGATTTGCGAATGTTGAACCAGCCCTGCATCCCAGGAATGAATCCCACTTGATCATGGTGAATAATTCTTTTTATATGCCATTGAATTCGATTTGCTAGTATCTTATTGAGAATTTTTGCATCCATATTCATCAGGGATATTGGCCTGTAGTTCTCTTTTTTTACTGGGTCTCTGTCTGGTTTAGGAATCAAAGTAATACTGGCTTCATAGAATGAGTCTGGAAGTTTTCCTTCCCTTTCTATTTCTTGGAATAGCTTGAGAAGGATAGGTATTATCTCTGCTTTAAATGTCTGGTAGAACTCCCCTGGGAAGCCATCTGGTCCTGGACTCTTATTTGTTGGGAGATTTTTGATAACCGATTCAATTTCTTCGCTGGTTATGGGTCTGTTCAAGCTTTCTATTTCCTCCTGGTTGAGTTTTTGAAGAGTGTGTGTGTTCAGGAATTTGTCCATTTCTTCCAGGTTGTCCAATTTGTTGGCATATAATTTTTCATAGTATTCCCTGATAATTGTTTGTATCTCTGAGGGATTGGTTGTAATAATTCCATTTTCATTCATGATTTTATCTATTTGGGTCATCTCCCTTTTCTTTTTGAGAAGCCTGGCTAGAGGTTTGTCAATTTTGTTTATTTTTTCAAAAAACCAACTCTTGGTTTCGTTGATCTGCTCTACAGTTTTTTTAGATTCTATATTGTTTATTTCTGCTCTGATCTTTATGATTTCTCTTCTTCTGCTGGGTTTAGGCTGCCTTTGCTGTTCTGCTTCTATTTCCTTTAGGTGTGCTGTTAGATTTTGTATTTGGGATTTTTCTTGTTTCTTGAGATAGGCCTGGATTGCAATGTATTTTCCTCTCAGGACTGCCTTCGCTGCGTCCCAAAGCGTTTGGATTGTTGTATTTTCATTTTTGTTTGTTTCCATATATTTTTTAATTTCTTCTCTAATTGCCTGGTTGACCCACTCATTCGTTAGTAGGGTGTTCTGTAACCTCCATGCTTTTGGAGGTTTTCCAGACTTTTTTCTGTGGTTGATTTCAAGCTTCATAGCATTGTGGTCTGAAAGTATGCATGGTATGATTTCAATTCTTGTAAACTTATGAAGGGCTGTTTTGTGACCCAGTATATGATCTATCTTGGAGAATGTTCCATGTGCACTCGAGAAGAAAGTATATTCTGTTGCTTTGGGATGCAGAGTTCTAAATATATCTGTCAAGTCCATCTGATCCAATGTCTCATTCAGGGCCCTTGTTTCTTTATTGACCGTGTGTCTAGATGATCTATCCATTTCTGTAAGTGGGGTGTTAAAGTCCCCTGCAATTACCACATTCTTCTCAATAAGGTTGCTTATGTTTATGAGTAATTGTTTTATATATTTGGGCGCTCCGGTATTCGGCGCATAGACATTTATAATTGTTAGCTCTTCCTGATGGATAGACCCTGTCACTATTATATAATGTCCTTCTTCATCTCTTGTTACAGCCTTTAATTTAAAGTCTAGTTTGTCTGATATAAGGATGGCTACTCCAGCTTTCTTTTGGCTTCCAGTCGCATGATAAATAGTTCTCCATCCCCTCACTCTCAATCTAAAGGTGTCCTCAGGTCTAAAATGAGTCTCTTGTAGACAGCAAATAGATGGGTCTTGTTTTTGTATCCATTCTGATACCCTATGTCATTTGGTTGGCGCATTTAATCCATTTACATTCAGTGTTATTATAGAAAGATATGGGTTTAGAGTCATTGTGATGTCTGTATGTTTTATGCTTGTAGTGATGTCTCTGGTACTTTGTCTCACAGGGTCCCCCTTAGGATCTCTTGTAGGGCTGGTTTAGTGGTGACAAATTCCTTCAGGTTTTGTTTGTTTGGGAAGACCTTTATCTCTCCTTCTATTCTAAATGACAGACTTGCTGGATAAAGGATTCTCGGCTGCATATTTTTTCTGTCTAGCACACTGAAAATCTCGTGCCAATTCTTTCTGGCCTGCCAAGTTTCAAAAGAGAGATCAGTCACGAGTCTTATAGGTCTCCCTTTATATGTGAGGGCACGTTTACCCCTTGCTGCTTTCAGAATTTTCTCTTTATCCTTGTATTTTGCCAGTTTCACTATGATATGTGGTGCAGAAGATCGATTCAAGTTCCGTCTGAAGGGAGTTCTCTGTGCCTCTTGGATTTCAATGCCTTTTTCCTTCCCCAGTTCAGGGAAGTTCTCAGCTATTATTTCTTCAAGTACCCCTTCAGCACCTTTCCCTCTCTCTTCCTCCTCTGGGATACCAATTATGCGTAGATTATTTCTTTTTAGTGTATCACTTAGTTCTCTAATTTTCCGCTCATACTCCTGGATTGTTTTATCTCTCTTTTTCTCAGCTTCCTCTTTTTCCATAACTTTATCTTCTAGTTCACCTATTCTCTCCTCTGCCTCTTCAATCCGAGCCGTGGTGGTTTCCATTTTGTTATGCATTTCGTTTAAAGCGTTTTTCAGCTCCTCGTGACTGTTCCTTAGTCCCTTGATCTCTGTAGCAAGAGATTCTCTGCTGTCAGCTATACTGTTTTCAAGCCCAGCGATTAATTTTATGACTATTATTCTAAATTCACTTTCTGTTATATTATTTAAATCCTTTTTGATCAGCTCATTAGCTGTTGTTATTTCCTGGAGATTCTTCTGAGGGGAATTCTTCCGCTTGGTCATTTTGGATAGTCCCTGGCGTGGTGAGGACCTGCAGGGCACTTCCCCTGTGCTGTGGTGTATAACTGGAGTTGGTGGGCGGAGCCACAGTCAGACCTGATGTCTGCCCCCAGCCCACCGCTGTGTCCACAGTCAGACTGGTGCGTGCCTTCTGTTCCCCTCTCCTAGGGGTGGGATTCACTGTGGGGTGGGGTGGCCTGTCTGGGCTACTTGCACACTGCCAGGCTTGTGATGCTGGGGATCTGGCATCTTAGCTGGGGTGGGTAGGCAAGGTGCACGTCTTAGCTGGGGTGGGTAGGCAAGGTGCACGGGGGCAAGAGGGGCAGGCTTAGCTTGCTTCTCCTTAGGTGATCCACTTCAGGAGGGGCCCTGTGGCAGCAGGAGGGAGTCAGATCCACTGCCAGAGGTTTGGCTTCGCAGAAGCGCAGAGTTGGGTGTTTGCCCGGAGCGAGCAAGTTCCCTGGCAGGAACTGGTTCTCTTTGGGATTTTGGCTGGGGGATGGGCGGGGGAGATGGCGCTGGCGAGCGCCTTTGTTCCCCACCAAACTGAGCTCTGTCGTCAGGGGGCTCAGCAGCTCTCCTTCCCTTTGTCCTCCAGCCTTCCCGCTTTCTGAGCAGAGCTGTTAACTTATGACCTCCCAGCCGCTAAGTCGCGCTTGCTGTCGGAACACAGTCCGTCAGGCCCCTCCGCTTTTTGCAAGCCAGACTTGGGGGCTCTGCTTGGCTGGCGAGCCGTCCCTCCGCCCCGGCTGCCTCCCACCAGTCCAGAGCGCGCACCGCCTCGCCGCCCTTCCTACCCTCTTCCGTGGGCCTCTCGTCTGCGTTTGGCTCCGGCGACTCCGTTCTGCTAATCCTCTGGCGGTTTTCTGGGTTATTTAGGCAGGTGTAGGTGGAATCTAAGTGATCAGCATGACGCGCGGTGAGCCCAGCGTCCTCCTACGCCGCCATCTTCCCTCTCCATCGAAGTGAATTTATTATATACAGCATACTTTTGGATGATGTTTTCTCAGCCACTCTGCCAATGTCTGTCTTTAATTGGTATATTTAAACTATTTACATTTAAGGTAATAACTGATACATTAAGCGTTAAGTCAGTTATTTTATTGTTTTCTGTTTGTTTTTTCTGTTTGCCTTTTCTTACCTTCCTGTGGGCTATTTATACATTTTTAGGAGGAGTGGGATTTTCCATTGGTGTTTGGCTGGAGTAGGTTAAGTATTGCTGAGAGCTTTTCTGTTGTTAGGCCATTCAGTCCTTTGGCTAAGCAAAACAGATTTTTCTTGGTAGTTTTTTGTTTTTGTGTTTTGCTTTTTCCTGTTAGTGGTTTCAGTTTGGAGATTTCTGTAGTGCCTTGTCCAGAATATATGGGAGGTAACAAGGAAACTCAGGAAATAATCACTACGTTGATCCTTAAGCCCTTTGGTCTGTAGGCAGTCTGAGGTCTTTCAGAGTCTTCCTATCTTTCTTTGTTGTGTATCCCCAGGATTTTTTTATTTGCAGGGAGGAGGTCCTGGGAGGAATAAAAGTACTCCATCTTGGCAGAACTGGGGTATATGTATTTTAATAGCTGTTTCTAGACTGCTTTAATGTGCACTCAGTAGGATACAATTGCCTCTGGCTTTGATGGCAAATTCCAGTGTTAGAGAAACTTAAGGGGATTTACATATCTTTCCTTAGTACTGACAAATGAGATAATTAGGGTAAATAATATGTTAGGGTTCCTAATATGTTTAAACATTCCTTTTTTTTTAAGTACTGTTTTATTAATCTTCACTTTGGAGCACTTTTTTTTTTTTATTTTTGAGAGAAAGAGTTTGAGTAGGAGAGAGGGTCAGAGGGAAAGAGAGAGAGAATCTTAAGCAGGTTCTATGCTTTGCATGGAGCCTGACAAGGGGCTTGATCCCATAACCCTGGGAACATGACCTGAGCTGAAATCAAGAGTCATATGCTCAACTGACTGAGCCACCCAGGCACTCCTGGAGCACATGTAAATAACATACACTAAATCTTTTCTCAGTACTGTCTTTCTTGGTTTACTGTGCGTGTACAACATTCAAGAAAATAAATACCCTTCTCTTTGTAATTCCTCAGAATGGAATTTTCCATAAGATAAGAAGAAAATACAAGTAACAAGAAACAATGAAATTAATATAGTTGGGCTTTTTTTTAACTTTTTAAAAAAATTATTGAGAGACAGCAAGTGCAAGTGGGGAAGGGGTAGAGAGAGCAGGGGACAGAGCAGGGGACAAAGTAGGCTGTGCACTGACAGCAGAGAGCCCAACACAGAGCTTGAACTCACAAACCGTGAGATCATGACCTGAGCCGAAGTTGGACTCTCAACTGACTGAGCCACCCAGGTGCCCCAAAACAAATATAGCTGTTTCACTGGATATTTGTACATATTCTCAATATTAACTGTCCTTTAGGTTATGCAGTCCAAGTACTCAATCAGAAGTATGGTCCCTTTGTCCATTTTTAAGTTGGGTTATTTGATTTTTGTTGTTGGTGAGTTGTAGAAGTGCTTTATATATTTCAGATATTAACCCCTTATCAGATATGTGATTTGAAAATATTTTCTACCATTCCGTTGGTTGCCATTTTACTTTGTTGATTATGTCCTTTGATACAAAATGTATTAAGCTCGATGTAATCCCACTTGTCCAATTTTCCTTTTGTTGTCTGTGCTTTGGGTGTAATATCCAAGAAATACATTGTCATGAAGCTTTTCCTCAAGGTTTTCTTCTAGGAGTTTTATTGTTTTGAGTCTTACATTTAGGTCTTTAATTCTTCTTGAGTTAATTTTTATGTATGGTATAACAGTCCAGCTTCATTATTTTTCAGGGGATATCCAGTTTTCCCAGCACCATTTTTTGAAGAGACTATTCTTTCTTCATTGAGTAGTCTAGACACTTTGTAAAAGATCATTTAACCATATACATGAGTTCATTTCTGGATTCTCTATTCTATTCCACTGGTGTATTTATATATCTTGATGTCAGTACCACATTCTTTTGAATATGGTAGCTTTGTAATATGTTTTAAAATCAGAAAGTGTGAGTCCTCTAATATTATTTTTCAAAATTGCTTTGGCTATTTAGGGTACCTTGAGATTCCATATGAATTTTAGGATGAATTTGTCTATTTCTACAAGAAATGCCATTGGGATTTTGTTGGGGATTGAGTTGAATCTGTAGATTGCTTTGGGTAGTATGGGTATTTTAACAATATTGTTTTCTAATCTATGAACACAAGGTATTTTTTCACTTATTTGTGTTTTTTTATTTTTTTCATTAATAACTTGTAATTTTCAGTATACAAGGCTTTCACCTTCTTAGGTATATTTCTAAATATTTTATTCTTTTTGATGCTGTTGTAAATGGAATTCTTTTTCAAATATTCTTTTTGGATTACCCATTTTCAGTGTAGAAAACAACTGATTTTTGTGTATTGATTTTTTATCCTGCCATTTTGCTGAATTCTTTTATTCTGAAACATTTTTTTTGTGTGTGAAATCTATAAAGTTTTCTGCAAATAAATTCATGTCATCTACAAACAGAGATAATTCTGCTTCTTCCTTTCCAATTTTGATGCTTTTTATTTCTTTTTTCTTGCCTAATTTCTCTGGCTAGGAATTCCAATGTTGTGTTGAATAGAAATGGCAAGAGCAGGCATCCTTACCTTATTGCTGATTTTAGAAGAAAAGCTTTGAGTTTTTCACCATTCAGTTTGATGTTAATTGTAGGGTTTTCACATATAAATTTTAATATGTTGAAGTAATTTCTTTCTACATCTAGTTTGGTGAGTGTTTTATCATGAAAGGGACTGAATTTTATCAAATGCTTTTTCTGGATCAGTTGTAATAATCATGTGGTTTTTGTCCTTCGTTCTATTAGTTTGGTGTATCACATTTATTGATTTGCATATATTGTAGCATCCTTGCATTCCACAAATAAATCCCATTTGGTCATGGTAATATAATCCTTTTAATGGGCTACTGAATTCAAATTGCTAGTTGAAGATTTTTGCACCAATATTTGTCAGGGGTATTGGCGTTTTTGTCAGGGGTATTGTCAGGTTTTCTTTTCTTGTAGTGGAAAGGTATCAGGGTAATGCTGGCCTAATAAACTGAGTTTGAAAGTGTTCCCTCTTCTTCAGTATTTTGGAAGAGTTTTAGAAGTATAGGTATTAATTCCTTTTGAAATGTTTGGTAGAAATTCTCCAGTGAAACCATCTGGTCCTGGACTTTGTTGAGAGGTTTTTGATTATGGATACAATCTCCTTGCCAGTTATTGGTATATTTTGATTTTCTATTTCTTCATGATTCAGTCTTGGTAGATTGTGAGTTTGTAGGAATTTATCCATTTCTTCTGGGTTATCCAATTTGTTGGCATACAGTTATTCATAGTATTCTCTTATGATCTTTTTTTTATTCTGTGGCGTTGGTAATGTCGCCTCTTTTGTTTTTAGTTTTAGTCATTTGAATCTTCTCTCTTTTTTTCTTAGTTACTCTAAGGGCTGGTCAGTTTTGTTTATCTTTTCAAACAATTAATTCTTAGTTTCATTTTTTTCTGTTTTTGTATTCTGTTTCATTGAGCTCTGCTCTAATCTTTACTATTTCCTTCCTTCTGCTAGCTTTGGGTTTAGTTTTTTCTTCTTTTCCTAGTTTCTTGAGTTGTAAAGTTAGGTTGTTGATTTGAAATCTTTCTCCTTTTTTAAAGTAGACATTTTCAGCTAACTTCTCTCTTAGCCCAGCTATTGCTGAATCCCCTAAGTTTTGTGTTGTTTTTTTGTTTACATTTGTGTCAAGGTATTTTCTAGTTTCCCTGTGACTTCTTCTTTGAACCACTGGTTGTTTAGGAGTTTGTTGTTTAATTTCTATATATTTGTGAATTTCTCAGTTTTCCTTCTGTTATCTATTTGTAATTTTATTCCATTGGGATTGAAAAAGATGTGATTTCAGTCTTCTTGAGTTGTTAAAAGCAATTTTTGGCTTAAAATGTGGTCTGTCCTGGAGAATGTCCCATGTGCACTTGAGAAAACTATATATCCTGCTGTTGTTGGGTGGAGTGTTCTTTATATGTCTGTTAGGTTCAGTGGTCTCTATTTCTCTATTTCTCTATGGTCTTTATTTCTCTGTCTGGTTGTTTTATTTTTTATTGAAAGTAGTGTATTGAAGTATCCTATCATTATCATGTTGCTGTTGTATCAAAATTTAGTGGTTAAACTGGTCAGTTGAGAATCATATTAACATAACACAAAACCATATATACTATATTAAAGTATTAAAATAGAAGAAGCATCTTAGAAACATTTCTCCAAACTCTTCTTTAGTTTTTTGAAAGAGATTGGCTTGCTTAAGTTAAAAGTCACAGTGATTTGGAAGATGGTGGCAGAGTAGGACCCTAGGCTTGCCTCCTCCCATGAATACAATTAGATAACCATCAAATCATCCTAAATACCCCAGAAATTGACCTGAAGACTAGCAGACAAACCCCACAACTAAAGGTAGAGAAGAATCCACATCAGAGAAGGTAGGAAGTACAGAGATGTGGTTTGGGAGAGAAACGGATCATAGCCACTAAGGTGGGGAGGGAGGTGCAATCATGGAGAAGGGCAAGAGACAGACCACCACACATGGGAACACACAGGGGAAATGAATCCCCATATCAATTGGCTTCAGAAGCAAGAGGGGCTGAATTTTGTGAGTTCTTGGAACCAGAAGGGATTAAAGCCTGGGGTTTTAAAAGTCAGCGGGCTAGGATGAGATAGAGCCCAGAGGGCACTGGCGATGATCTTGGAGAGAAGTCAGGCAAACAACCCATAGACTTACAGAATGGAAACAGCAATCTGAAGAGTACCTGGGGCACACAATGGGGAAATTATTCACTTATCTCAGAGTATGGCATCCCAGAGAGACAGTATTCATGAAAAGACCCCTCTGGGAACAAAGGAACTGGCAGGTTCCATTTCCCTCCCCAGCCTCTCAGCATAAGCACAGGGCTACCTGCAGGAACCAGCATAGTGTGGATACTCCCTGCTTACCTGCTTACACCAAGCCATGCCCCCGCGCTCCAGAAGAACCACTTCTCCCAGTCACATTTGCCCCAGTTCCAGCGCAGTGCCCGCTTCCCCAGAAGACTGGCCCAAACCGCTGCTCACACTGCATCTCCTGATGCAGGAGTTTCACAGAGCCTTGGTTCCAGCAGTGGTGGTGAAACCCTCATTTCACAAACAGATCAGAGCACATCTAGTTAAAATGCGACACATTCAGGTCAGGGACCAAACACTGCCCACAATAGGCAGAGAGCCTCTGAAGGATAAAGTGGCCAAGACAAAACAGCAGAGCACACACAGCACACACTCTCAGACACTCCCAGAAGTGCCAGGCCCTGGAGAACAGGGAACACAACATGGCAGACTCTACAGGACCTCTTCTTCATAAGGCCATTTCCCTCAAGAACAGGAGACTTAACTTTCTTAACACAGAGAAACAGGCACAGAGACAAAATGAGAAGACAGAGAAATTGATCCCAAATGAAAGAACAGGGCAAGGCCATGACCAGAGATCTAAGTGAAACAGATATAAGTAAAATGCCTTATAGAGAATTTAAAGTAATGATCATAAGTATAATCACCAGACTTGAGAAAAGAGTGGAAGACATGAGTGAGACCCTTAACACAGAGATAAGGAATTAACATAGTAGAGATAAAGGGCTCATTAAATGAAATGAGAAATATGCTTGTTGGAATGAACAGCAGGATGGAAGAAGCAGAGGAACAAATTAGTGACCTAGAAGACAGAGTAATTCAGTAATCAAGCTGAATAAAAGAGAGAAAAAAGAATTATGCAAAATAGTAATAGACTTAGGGAACTCAGTGGCTCCATGAAATGTAATAACATTCATATTATAGGAGTCCCAGAAGGAGAAGGAGGGAGGAAGGGAGAAGGAGGAAGGAGAGGCAGAAAATTTATTTGAAGGAATAATAGCTGAAAACTTCCCTAATTGGGGGAAGGAAACAGATATTCAGGTCCAAGAGGCACAGAGAACTCCCATAAAAACAAAAGCATATCCACTTCAAGACATATTGTAATTAAATTGGCAAAGTATAGTGCTAAAGGAAAATATTTTAAAGCAGCAAGACAAAAAAAGACAGTAACTTAAAAAGGAAAACCTGTAAGGAGGTTTTTCTTTTCTTTTTTTAAATATATTTTTTTAACGTTTATTTATTTTTGAGACAGAGAGAGACAGAGCATGAACGGGGGAGGGTCAGAGAGAGGGAGACACAGAATCTGAAACAGGCTCCAGGCTCTGAGCTGTCAGCACAGAGCCCGACGTGGGGCTCGAACTCACGGACCGCGAGATCATGACCTGAGCCGAAGTTGGCCACTTAACCGACTGAGCCACCCAGGCGCCCCGTGTAAGGAGATTTTTCAACAGAAATTTTGGAAGTCGGAAGGGGGTGGCATGATCCATACAAAGTTCTGAATGGCAAAAATTTGCAGCCAAGAATACTCTATCCAGAAAGGCTATCATTCAGAATAGAAGGAGAGAGAAAAAATTTCCCAAACATCAGCTAAAGGAGCTGATGACCACTAAATCAGCCCTGCAAGAAATATTAAAGAGGACTCTTTGAGTGGAAAGGGGAGACCAAAAGTGACAGCAAAAAAAGGTAGGAAACACAAAAGCAGTAAAAATGAATATTTCTCTAAAAAATCAGTCAAGGAACTCACAAAATAAAAGGATGTAAAGTATGACAACACAAACCAAAAATGTGGGGAGGAGAGGAGTAAAGAATGGGTTCAAACTTAAACAACCATCAACTTAATATAAACTGCTGTATGCAAAAGAGGTTATAAATAAGAATGAAATCTTGCCACTTGCAACAACATGGATGGAGCCAGAGAGTATAATGTAAAGCGAAAGAAGTCAGAGAAAACAAAAACCATATGATTTCATTCATATGTGGAATTTAAGAAACAAAACAAATGAGCAAAGGGGGAAAATGAGAGAGACAAATTAAGAAACAGACTGTTAATTATAGAGAACAAACTGATGGTTACCAGAGGGGAGGTCAATGGGGGGAGGGGTTAAATAGGTGATGGAGATTAAGGAGTGCACTTGTGATGAGCACCAGGTGGTGTATGGAATTGTTGAATTGCTATATTGTATACCTGAAACTAATATAATTAACTGGAATTAAAAAGTTTAAAGAAGTCACTATGATTTTTCAGGGGCTTAAAACAAGCAATGGAAACTAGTCTTCAAGGTAATTTCTAAATTATCTCCTTTATGTCATTTTTCTGTATCGACCTAGTCAATAATGATGGCTTCCATTCAGAGGCAGATTTTTGGAAAACCTACCAAAACTTAAGCAATTCTTTGACCCCTTCTGATGTTATGCTTTTGGAAAATTTGTAAGACTAAGGTATTTAACTGTAATCAGTTAAGGCCACCTGTGTGAAGTGGTGATGGAGTAGCCAGTGGCATGTTGGGGATTCAGATGAAGGACAAATGAAAGGAGGTACATCTTTTTTGAGTTTAATGGGGTCTATATAGGTAGCTTGAAGTTACTTGCATGTCTATTTAAGGCATTGTTAGATGTCAGAATAGTGTTGGAATGGCTTTCAATATGCTCTCATGGCCCACTGAGCCTGCTTAGCCAGCAGCATGACAGGAAGGTATAAGGCCAGAGTCCACAGTACCATATGAAGTTGTCCTATGGTGCTGTGACAGGCAGCTTATAGAATGAAGCAACCTGGTATTCACACCCTGTGTAATTACTTTCTCTCGAGTGTGGGTGGGTCCTAGGGATTCCTTCCAACTGAATGGTGAAGGGATGATATTTCTGTGATTAGGTTACAAGAGACTGGCTTCTTGCTAGCTTGTTCTCTCTTGCTGCTGTGCTCTCCCTTGCCCTCTTGCCTGCATGCACTTCCTCTTGCATTGCTAATTGCCATGTTGTGAGATACTCAATGTAGACACATGCATGGAAAGGAACATTTTTTTTATAGTAACCACGTGAAATAGAATTTGTCAGACTCCTGTGTTTGTAACAAGCCTATAAGAAATGTACAAGCAAAAATACATTAAAAAAATTTTTTTTAATGCTTATTTGTGAGAGAGAGTGAGAGAGACAGAGCATGAGCAGGGGAGGGGTGGAGAGAGAAAGAGACACAGAATTCAAAGCAGGCTCCAGTCTCTAAGGTGTCATCACAGAGCCTGAACAAATACATCTTTTATAGCTGGTATCGGAAAGAAATTTGAAAGGAATTTTCAAAAATTTTCCTATAAAAATACTGGGTAAAATGTATTATACAGGCTTCTTAGGCAATTAATTAAAAAAATTAACTTTTCTAGATTTTGTGATATTTGCAGTAGATATCTGTACTTTATTGTTAATTCCTCATTCTAAACATTCATTTTCTCACTTAAAAAAAAGTTTAAAAACTTGATACTCTGCCAAGGAATTTTGTTATTACATGTATTGTATCCAAAAATGGAATTACCACTTTTTTGAATGTTTTGAAGAAGAGACATGAAAACAATAAATTTATTTCTTAAAGATCCTCAGGAAAAAAATATGAAGAGGCTCCTTTCTATTTAGAGAGAAACCTCAGAATTCAACACACCTGGCACAAACATTTGTGAGGGAGGAAGGTAAAAAATGAATGAATTATACTATCTGCACAGAACCACAATCTGTTTTATATCACACTAGATGCTTCATTATCACTACACTTTGTCTAACACAGTTAACACAGCACTTTGAGGAGTAAACCGAAAAGAAAATTTTAAAAGTTACTTTATTTGAATCTATTGATCAACATGCAAGGTTTTCTAAGAATTTTTGAGAAATTAGTAAAGTCTTTTAGGTATGAAATACCATCACACAAACAGAAAGAAAACAGAATTATACCTTTTAAAAATAACTTTCCAAAAGAAGCATTTTTACCAAGAGCAATTGAACTTTTGATTTGATTAGATGCTAGCATTTATGTACTGAAGGCTATAGAACAAGTTGGCATATCATTCTATTTGTAAAAAAGCTACATGAAGTCCCTTAATGCTGCACATATTCTTTTGAGTTGATATACCATTTGGTGAATCTAATTTGTTCAGTGATTTTCAAGTACTTTTAAAATTACATTGATTTACACCAAATCCTAGTGACTAGTGTTCATACTATAAGATGACATTAATCTAATTATAAGATATATTCCTTTTTAAAATGAAGACCATTATAAAACATCTTTCCTATTGATTGAAGTTTTTGTATTTAAACAATCTTTACCTATTAGGCATGGAATCACATTAATATTATAAGGTTAATACAAAACAGACACATAATGTGGGGAAAATAGCAAAATAGAAAGCTTATTCCACACAAATATTCATAAATTTCTGAAAAAACTGCAAAGAATTATTGCAGAAAAATAATAATTAGTGTTAGGTTTTTAACAGATGCAAAAGGAACATTAATATAAACATGTTAGTGCATAGCTTTCATTATGCATACTTATGTCATTTAGCAGAACTTATTAACTAAGTTGAGTTTTTAGCACTCTGTGAAAAACAGACTCACTACTGCAAAATCAGAGATAATCACCAAATGTCAAAGTTTATTAATGAACTTTATTTGATGATAATTTTCTTTAACTATATTAGAATGACAAGCTAATTTAATAATGGCTCCTGATACATAAATATAGCTATTTATTACATTTCTTAAAAAATTCATTAGACGGGGGGCCCCTGGATGGCTTAGTCAGTGTCTGGCTCTTGGTTTCTGCTCAGGTCATGATCTTGCGGCTTTGTGGCTTCAAGTCCTGCGTTGGTCTCTGTGCTGGCAGTGTGGGGCCTGCTTGGGATTCTCACTCTCTCCTCTCTCTCTGCCCCTCCCCCATGCACACTATCTTTCTCTCAAAATGGATAAATAAACTTAAAAAAAATTCACTGGATGGAAAAGGAAAAGATATATAATTCCCATACTTTCAAATTTAAAATTTGAGCTTTTTATCCATTTTAAATTGTCACAACTCCCTAAATATTAGAGAGTAAGACTAAAATTATTTTATTATTTTTTACAATGTTTATTTATTTATTTTGAAAGAGAGAGCACAAGTGGGGTGAGGAGGGGCAGAGAGGACAGAGAGAGAGAGAGAGAGAGAGACAGAGAGACAGAGAGTCCCAAGCAGGCTCCATGCTGCCCAGCACAGAGCTGGACATAGGGCCTGATCCCATGAACCATGAGATATGACCTGAGCTGAAGACAAGAATTGGACACTTAATCAACTGAGCCACCCAGGCGCCCCTAAAATTTTTTATTTTAAACATTTCAAAATTATAGTCACTTCTCAGGAAAAGGCAAAAGACAAAAAGGCTCTAAAATTACCTTTTTAATTTTTTCCATCTTTTTGGGGATATAGAAAAATTAAAATGATACACCATTGCTGAACTCATTTTACTCCATAGTTTTAAACCAGTGACTAAGTCTACACACTCCACTGAAAAGCCAAGAATTTATTAAAAGGAGCAGAACAGGAATCAAAATGAGAACATTAAGTCAAGTTTAAAGTTCAAATTCATTTTAAAGGTTAGATTTTAATCATTTAAAAAAACTGGGGAAAAAATGAATTCCAGGCACTGAATGGTGGACACTAGCTTCTCCTTTTAAGTATATTTAAGTAATTCATTTGTTCACCAACTTATTGTTCAACAGATATGATACAAATATCTGCTATGTACTGAGCACTGTGTTAAATGCTGGGGATATAGTGGTGAACCCAGACGACATGATCCCTGCCCTCATGGAGCTTCAGTTTCCAGGGATGATTTATCTAGCAAACTAAGAAACTTGCTATGGAGCCTCAAATTGATTGCTGTTTTAAAGATAATTTTGTTGTTTTGGAGGGAAAATCTTATAAAAGTGTCAAAACTTGAAAAAATTCTATACGTTCAATTATGATCATCATTTAGCCTTTTTGTAAAACAAGAAGAGGAACAATTTATTATTCTACCTACACCATATTTGAATCAGCAAAGACTAGCAGAGAAGCCACATGGAGCATAGCCTAAAGGAAAATGTATCTATGCTTCATTGCATTCCTGCTATAGACTCACTGAATGATCTTGGGCAGCTAAGTCTACACCTGGGCTTATGTTTTCTCACGTATAAAATGGGATCATCTAGGGGGCATCTGGGTGACTAGTCGATTGGGTGTCCAACTTCGGCTCAGGTCAGTCAGTGGGTTCAAGTCCTGCATCAGGCTTTGTGCTGACAGTGCAGAGCCTGCTTTGGATTCTCTGTCTCCCTTTCTCTCTGCCCCCACCCATTCTCTCTGTCTCAAACATAAACATTTAAAAAAAATGTTTTAAAAATGGGTTTATCTGTGAATATTTTTAAGATAAGTGAGATCATATATGAGTGCTCAGATGAGCCACTACTTGAAACTGTTATTGTACATTACAATACATTATCATTGATGGTCAAAAGGAAAGATGAGGAAGCAATATCCTGAAATAAAGTCAAATTCATTGTGTTGTGTAGGTTCAGGAACCCTTCATAAGAGACTGAAGCTTTTAGCTCACTCTCAAATACCAGAAATAAAAGTTTTCTAGCTGCCCCATTGTGTTTGGTGATGATCGAGAGTGCTGGTCTGGGCCTACTTTCCCCAACAATCTGATCTCATCTCCATCATCACACATGCAGGCAGCCACATTTCATAGACATGTATTAAAGAGAGTCAAAGGCAGAGAATTAACACCTGCATAAAGGATGCAAACTAGGCCATCACATTAAAGAGCATAAATTGATTAAATGAAAATGTAGTAAATGACATCCTAATGGTCCTTATTCTGGCTTCCTAATTCTCTGTGCACAAGATGCTTTTATGCACCACTGAAGTAGAGCCATCACAACTTCCAACTAGCCCCAGTTAGTCTAATTACAGCCTAATGCTCTCCAAATATGTCTGGCATAAAAGCCTCATAACCTGCCTTTTCTTAATTTAGAAGGGTCAGATTGAGCACTTTTTAAATCTGAACTATAGTATAACCCGATAGTACACACAAAATATGCATTGTCTTTTTTTTCCAAAATATACATTCTTAAGGAAAATGTGCATTTAAACTATCTTTGGTAACCTGTCTCTGTACACAGATTGAGAATTTGTGAAACTGGAGGAGTTTGGGAGATCATGTGATTAAATTGCTATGAAAACCCTAGAAGGCACCATGTCTTAATATTGTTATTCACTGTGGACATGCAGTTTTGTCTTAATTAGACATGTAAAATTAAATCATTGTTTTATCATATAATCAATATAATAATAATAGCTAATAAGTACTAATTGCTTTACAAGGGTTAATTCATTTAATCCTATAATAACCCTAATCAAAAGGTACTGTTATTATCACTATTTTAAAGATGAGAAAACCAAAGCATAGAGAGGTTAAGTTATCTCAGGCCACATGATCTGTACATGGTGGACCTGGGATTTGAACCCAGGCAGTCAGTCTGTCTTTAGGTCAGCTCTTTTAACTATTATAACAGAATGCCTATATGGGTGTAGAAATACAAGTCAAAGTCTATTGTATCAGGCAGGGTATCTTAGCTCACAGAATGTCCAGGAGGGTCATAGAGCCAGGTGTGGGGCCATCTGGTTTGGAACAGTACTGAAAATCATGCCATTGACTTGGTTTCTTAAAACCACCTTAGTTCTCCTTCGGCACACAACATCACACTTGAACCATGAACATCAGTCAAGCTGAATTCTGGGTGCTGCTGCCAGAATCTACTATAGCATCCATCAGACAGTGGACATAGCCACCACTTCACCAGAATGAATTCTGCCAAGTCCCCACTTCTTTGCATTCCTAGGTCCTGCTTCCAAGTCCAGGCTCTATGGCCGATGATAACCACAGAGAATACATTCTGCAAAGACATTGGAGACAACACACTGTTTCAGTTGAAACAGTTATGTAAACCTTTGAGAAAGAAAGCAATTTTTAATTGTTGATACGTGTCACCATTGAGAGGAATTTAAAGTCACCAAGAACATTTCCATTAATTAGGCACAGTCATCAGTAGAGATAATGGAAAACAGGAGTGTTTCCTCAAGAATGTATTTTCCATTTAGATTAGTAAAAAGTATCTGTGAAAATCCTTAGAGGAAGTGAGTAATCACACACAGTATCTACTGAGTCTACATCTTTTTTGCCTGTAGAATGTTTCACCTCATATGACGCTAATGGAGAAAAAATAGTTTGTTGTTCGAGTGTAAAGACTAAATAATGATAAATTAGTTGCCTGAAGTGCAGTAAAAAAGAAACAAATGGATGTGTGGCATTAACAGAGTTAATTATAGATGCAGATTAAAAGGTAAGATTAAGTAGTGGAAGAAAAGCAGAGAGTCACCTTCGGCCCAGACCCGCCAAGCAGTAGCGGTCAGTCACCTAGCAACAAGTTTCCTATCCCTGCTGTGCTCTTTAATTCAGCAAATCTGCTCAGGATGGCAGGCTGTTCTCCTGACAAAACGCATTATGTAGGAGACGGAGGGATACAAAAATCCACTGTACACAGCACTCTGCTCCCTATTGACCACTGATCCTTTCTCTCAATCCACAAAAGAGGTTCACATAATGCCCTGAAAGGAGAAGAGTCTCCACAGAGAAAACATTTGCTTGTAATTGAGATTGACTACATAATGAAAATGATGTTCTTTTTAAAATTCTGCTTGTTGAGGCCACACTTTTGTCTCCTGGCACTCAAAACACATCCCTGCTGGGAAAAGGGGCAAACATTGTAAAAACTCAAAACTGTGATTTTTTTTTCTTTTCTTTGCATTGAAAATACCCATTCTATAACAAAATGGCCAGGTCTCTCTCTTAGAACTTAAACAAGTGATAAGAAGGTAAACAGGAAAACTTCTATTCAGAGTTGCTGTCACAAATGCTTGCTTTGCTGAAGGCACACAGGCAATGCATGCTCATTCATTTGCAAAACAACTGGACAAAAATAAAATTTTGATTTCTTGATCGTGCCCTCTGTGCAGACCCATTAAAATTTTAACCTGGCCCAGAGATAGGAGCAGAGACAAGCAGAGAGCAGAATAGCTCATCTTCTTAATCTAGAGGACACCATTAAAGTGACCTGTGTAGGGCTTAGGTTGATTTCCTATTAAAAGATTACATTGGGATCTTTAAGAGGACTGATCCAGCATAGTCACAGTTGTTTTAAAACCAGATCATTAAATTAATTAATTTTGAAATAATACTGAAATTATTTTAAAATAGATTAGTAAACATTAATATATCTGGGTTCCTATACTTCAAAGATTTTATCATGCAAATTATATAACTTTTACAAAACATAAATGATTTCCCACACATTAAAATGCTTTCACCAAAACATGACTTTTATAAAACACCTACCTAATGCCAGGCACTGTTCTAGATGCTGGGGTTTTAGACATGAAAAATACAGAGTACTAGCCTTTAAGAGAAACTGAGGAGTATTGTACAATTACAGCATGGTGTGAAGGATGTTGGGGTAGAGTTTGGCATGTAAGAGAATACCTTGAGTGATATATGGCCCAGAATGTAGGGTAAATGTTGTCCATACTGGTTAGATATTCTGGAAGAATGATACCTATCCTAGATATTTATGTAAGTGAAATCATACACTATTTGTGCATTTGTATGTGGCTTATTTCACTTAGCATAATGCTTCCAAGTTCCATCCATGTTCTAAGATGTATCAGAATTTCATTCCTTTTTACAGCTATTATCCCAACAATGCACATGCCACAGTTTGTTTACCCATTTGCCCATTGATGCACAGGGGTTTTCCACCTTTTGGCTACTGTGCATAATGCTGCTATGAACATAGGTATATACAAATTTGAGTCCCTGTTTTCAATTCTTTTTTTTAAATTTTTATTTATTTTTTTAATTTACATTTAAGTTAGCATATAGTGCAACAATGATTTCAGTGGTAGATTCCTTAATTCCCCTTACCCATTTAGCCCATTCCCCCTCCCACAATCCCTCCAGCAACCCTCTGTTCTCTGTATTTAAAAGTCTCTTATGTTTTGTCCCCTCCCTGTTTTTATATTGTTTTTACTTCCCTTCCCTTATATTTATCTGTTTAGTATCTTAAAGTCCTCATATAAGTGAAGTCATATGATATTTGTCTTTCTCTGATTGTCTAATTTCACTTAGCATAATACCCCCCAGTTCCATCCACATAGTTGCAAATGGCAAGATTTCATTCTTTTTGATTGCCAAGTAATACTTCATTATATATGTATATACTCCATCTTCTTTATATATTCATCAGTGGACATTGGGGCTCTTTCCATACTTTGGCTGTTGTTGATAGTGCTGCTAGAAACATCGGGGTGCATGTGCCCCTCTGAAACAGCATACCTGTATCCCTTGGGTAAATACCTAGTAGTGCAATTGCTGGGTCGAGGGTAGTTCTATTTTTAATTTTTTGAGGAACCTCCATACTGTTTTCCAGAGTGGCTGCACCAGTTTGCATTCCCAGGTGTTAATTTTTCTTTAAATGTTTGCCAAAATTCACCAGTGAAGCCATCTGGTCCTGGGCTTTTCTTTTTGGGGAAACTTTTGATTACTAATTCAATTTCCTTACTAGTAATTGCTCTATTCAGATTTTCTGTATCTTCCTGTTCAGTCTTTGTAAGTTGTAGAATTTTGTCATTTCTTCTAGATTGTCCAGAAGTTGGTTGTTGGTGAATAGGTTGTTCATTATAACCTCTATGATACTTTGAATTTCTGTGGTATGGATGTAATGTCTCCTTTTTCATTTATAATTTTGTTGATTTGGGTCCTTTCTCTTTTTTTCCTTGGTTAGTCTAGTTAAGAGTTTGTCAACTTTTATCTTTTAAAAGAACCAACTCTGAGTTTGATTAATCTTTTGTTTTTCTGTTCTCTATTTCATTTATTTCTGCTCTAATCTTTACTATTTCTTTTCTTCTGCAAACTTTGGGCTCAGTTTGTTCTTCTTTTTTCTACTTCCTTAACACATAGAGTTAGGTCATTTATTTGAGTTCTTTCTTGCTTCTGAATGTAGGCATTTATTGCTATGAACTTCCCTCTTGGAATTGCTTTTGCTATATCCCATAAGTTCTGGTACATTACATTTCAGTTTTAATTTGTTTCAAGAAACTTCATTTCCCCTTTAATTTCTTTTTGATCCATTGGTTGTACAGGAGAATATTGTTTAATTTCCATGTGTTCATGAATTTTCCAGTTTTCCTTTTGCTGTTGGTTTCTAGTCGTATGCCATTGTGGTCAGAGAAGATATTTGGTATGATTTCAATCATCTTGAATTTTCTAAGGCTCATTTTGTGGACTAACATATGGTCTATCCTCGAAAATGTTTTGTGTGCACTTGAGAAGAATGTATATTCTCCTGTTCTGTATATGTCTGTTAGATCCATTTAATCTATAACATTATTCAAATCCACTGTTTCCTTATTGATTCTCTGTCTGGGTAACCTGTCCATTGCTGAGAGTAAGGTTATTAAAGTTTCCAATTATTATTGTATTACTGTTTATTTCTTTCTCCTTTTGGTGCTGTTAGTTTTAAATTTATATATTTTAGATGGTCCAATATTAAGCACATAAATATTTACAATTATATCTTAATTATTGACCCTTTTGTTATTATATAATGACCTTTGTCTTTTTATCACTTTTAGTTTAAAGTCTATTTTGTCTTAAGTATAGCTACTCTGGCTTTTTGTTTGTTTGTTTTGGTTACCATTTACTTGAAATCTGTTTTTTCCCCCTTTACTCTCAGTGTATGTGTGTTTTCAAGGCTACCATGGGTCTCTTGTAGGCAGTGTATTGTTGGATCTTGGTTTTTTATCTATTCAACCATTCTGTGTCTTTTGATTGGAGAATTTAATCCATTTATGTTTAAAGTAATTATTAATAGGTAAGGACTTACTATTACCATTTTGTTAATTATTTTCTTATTTTGTAAGTGTTTTGTTCCTTGTTTCTCATCCAGCTGTCTTTTCCTGTGCTTTGATGCGTTTTGGTATCAGTATGCTTTGACTTCTTTATCTTGCTCTTTTGTGTGTAATTACTATAAGATTTTCCCTTGTGGTTACCATGAGATTTACATAAAATATTTTAAATTTATAACACCCTATTTTAAGCTGATAACAACTTAACTTCAATAGAATTTTTATATTTAATACTTTTACTTCTCACATTTTAGGTCACAGCTGTTACAATTTACATGATTTTAATTGTGCAATAACCTAATAACAGGTTACCTCATTTATACTTATTTTTGATATATCCTTTTCTTTTAACTTTTAAACTACAATTGTGAATTCAACACCACTATTACCATATTGCAGAATCTAACTATGAGTATGTATTTACCATTACCAGTGAGATTTACTCCACCTGTTTGTGTTTTTATGATGTTAATTAACATTCTTTTACTTCCACTTAGAGAACTCTCTTTAGCATTTATTGTAAGGCAGGTTTGATGGTAATGAACTGCCTCAGCTTTTGTTTTTTCAGGAAAGTATTTATTCCTCCTTTGTTTCTGAATGACAGCTTTGTCAGGTATAGAATTCTTGGTTGACAGTTATATTCTTTCAATATTCTGAATATGTCATCCCATTCTCTACTGGCATGAAAAGTGTCTGTTGAGAAACCTATTGATAGTATCATGGGGTTTCCCTTAAATGTAACTTCTTTTTTCTCTGGCTGCTCTTAAAATTCTTTCTTTGTCTTTGACTTTTGACAGATTTATTTAAAGTGCCTTGGTATGGCTTTGTTCAGGTTCAGCCCATTTTGAATACTTTGGGCCTCATGGATCTGGATATTCATTTCTTTTCCCAGATTTCAGAAGTTTTCAACCTTTATTGCTTTAAATATACTCTGTGTCTCGTTCTCTTTCTTTCCCCCTTCTGGAATTCCTATTGGTTCCTCTCACTGTGTCCTGTAATTCCTGTTGATTTTCTTCACTCTTTCTTATTTTGTCTTTTTGGTTCTCTAACTGGGTAATTTCAATGTCCTATCCTCCAGATTACTGATTCTTTCTTCTGCATGGTCAAGTCTACTTTTCAAAATCTCTATTGAATTCTTCAGTTTAGTTATCACATTCTTCAACTCTAGGATTTCTTGGGTTTTTGTTTTTGATGATTGCTATTTCCTTGTCAAACTTCTTGTTTTATTTGTCTGTTTTTTTCTTAATTTCATTTAATTGTCTGTGTTTTCTTGTAGTACACTAAACTTTCTTAAGAGGATTATTCTGAATTCTTTGCCTGACAGTTCACAGATCTCCATTTCTTTAGGGCCAGTTATGATTAGCTTTATTAGTTTCCTTTGATGGTGTCATATTTTACCTGATTCTTTGTGATCTTTGATTCTTTACACTGTTATCTGTACATTTGGATAATGGGGCTCTTCTTAAAGGTTTGCTTTAGCAGAGATAGTTCTTCACTGGCCAGCTCAGTTTGGGTTTCTTGTTATGTCTGCTGATAATCTTTGGGCAGTTAAGACCCAGTATTATAGTCTACTTTTAGGTATGGCAATTGTTTGAACTTTGAGGACAGGAAACAGGGATGTGCCACTGGCACAGAACAGTAGGAATGAACTGCAAGCTTGTTCCCTACTAAAATGAAGCTGTAGGATGGGCTCCACAGTTGTCTGAATTCTCTGGTCAGGCTTACTAGATGATCAGGACTGGCTACTATATTCAATAGTATGTAGGGCTATAAATTAGTTTCCCTGCCTGGCAGGGCAGCAGATGAGAGCCCAGGGCCTATAGAACTCATTGTTTAGGGGCCTGAAGCAGGCCTGAGTATGCCCTGAATTCCCTGGTCTGGTGAAGTTTTGCTCTGCAGACAGGGGAATCCACAGACTGTGCTAGCTGTTCAAGTGCTATTATGTGGAGAGCTGTTGAATGAGCTACACAGCTTCCTATGTGCTCTGGCTAGGTTTCCTGGTCAGACAGGCTCCAGCTATATTCAGCAATGAGCAGGGCTACAAATTAGACTCCCTGCTCAGATGCAGCAGCAGAAGCAGCTCTAAAGCTTTTTGTTACTTTAACTCAAGCTGACCCACATCCCAAATTTTCTGGCCATACAGGACCATTGGCTCTGCCCTGCAAACTATCACTTCTGCCTGTACTTTTCTTAGCTGGAACACCACTAGGCCACATAGGTCCCAAGAGTTGTCACCAACCCTTCTAGTCAGATAAGACTAGAATACACTCCACAGAGAGTGGGGCTATGTTTCAGCCCCCTTTCCTGGGCAGAATGGATGGGGAATGTTGTAGGCCACTCTCGATTTCCCAAATAGGCTCTCCAGTTGGAAGGGACTAGAAGCTATCCTTAGCTTTGGCTAAGAATTGATCCCTCTGCCTGTTTTATAGCATTGGAAGCCTGCATTTTCAATATTGGCTTGGCTCTGGGGGTAATTAGCTATGCCCATCCACCTCTCAGCTCAAGCACCACTGGGCCACACAGCCTCCAGGAGTTGTTACCAACTTTCTGGTTAGATGGGGCTAGAAGAGACTCTTAACAGTAGATGGATCTGTGACTCAACACCTTGCTTGGGTGTGGACAAACTCTAGGGCCAGCAAAACTTCACATCTGAGGATCTCAAGCAGGCATATCTGTATCCCACTGAGTTCCTTGGTCAGAGTGTGCTCATTCCTGACTTGGTTCTGCAGATGAGCAAAGCTTCTGGTTGGGATTAATTCTTGGGCACTGCAGGTATGAACGCAGTCAGCCAAGATCCATGTGCTACTTATTGTAAGCCCCTTCTTGTCTCTGTCTCACAGTCAGATGCCCAGTAGCTTGGCCCCACAGATTTTCCTGCCATCCCCATATGTGAGATCAGAGTAGGGGCTCCCACAAAGTGACCCACAAGGCTGGGAGAGGTTAGCTGTACCCCTGATTCTCTTTTCCCCCTGGAGGAACTAGTGCCTCAGGGGAGGCCTCTCCATGTGGTGCTGTGCTATTCTGAGGTAGAGGCAATGTGGTGTACATGTAGTCATTTTTCTTACCCTTTTAATGCAGTCTCTCTTGGTCTCTAAGGTGTAGGGGATTCCTTAGCCTCACCTTCATGTTCTAGAATTACGTCAGCAGTGTCTTCTTCCTGAATAGGTGTTAGTTCTTGTGAGGGGGAGTGAGGTCAGGAATGACCTATGTTGCTATCTTGGAGATGTCACTCTCAGGACTTTTCTTGAAGGGAGTGAGGAAATACTGATAGACCTTAGTATGACTAGATTTGCAGTGACATAACCGGTGATTTTTATTTCCTCTTCCTGAGGAAAGCTCCCAGGTAATAAAAGAATGTATATCCCTCATTATAAGTTACCATTTAACTTAGATGGTAGAGTTCAGATTTTGCTGAAAATGCTAATGGAAAAAGAAGATTGTTGGTTTTATTGAGTGGTGAAAAATAATATTTCAATTTTCAGGGCATAATGAAGTTGTGAGTTCTTGATATTACTGAGGCTGCACCAAATTGGCACAGAGTGAAACAAAGCAAATTATGGTTGAGGCATTTGTGCATTGTTATTTTGCTGATTAATAAAATTGTGGTAGTGCCTAAATTTGAATAATGCAACAAATAGGCTATTTTCTGACTTTCTAGCCTTAAGTGTATATACTATGCATCCGGGCAGGAAAATGGAAGACTATATGAAACACAAAACAGATCCCATCAGACCAGTTTATTATCTATACAGAGACATGATTAAAAACATGTCAATACAAAGTATAGCAATTGTCTAGTAGTTGTCATAGGAAGGTAGTACTATACTGTCTATAATCGTGAACACCTGCCTGCCCTTTCTACCACATTTTCTCTTTCCACACCCTCAGGGTACAGATTTTTCTAGACAGGGCACAAGAGGGAGGGTCCAGTATTTATATCATAACCAAATATGAACCAGTTCCAAATGATGACTTCATGTCTCTGCTAGATGGCACATTCCCATATTTTCCAGATTGCTGATGGCACCCAGTTTGAGGCCTTATCACAAAGCAGTCCAAGCACAGCACTTCTTGGTTGGATGATTACCTAATTTTAAAAAGTCATCTCGGAACTCAAGAGGTAAAGAGATTATGAAAGGTGACAAAACTGAAATCGTGCTATAAGGACAGGAACTACATTAACAATAGACCCGGGGCCCTTCTATTTTGCAGCACTTGTTAAACTGATGGCTGATAGGCTTAGCACACTTTAGTATTCCCTTCGTCCTTCTCCTAAAGCATATCTTTGCCAAAGTTTCATAGTGGGTATTTCAAGGGTTACTTTACAGTAGCTTTCTTCTTTACTAAGCGGAATCTGTTGGGAAAATAGTATCACAACAATGCTGATCAGTTCCCTATAAAAGGTGACTTTAAACTCTCAAGTGAAAATGGGCCATATCAAGTCTGCATGATGAGCCACAGAGGATTTATGAGAATGTTGTCAAAGGTTGTGGAAATATAAGAGTTAGGGAGTCTCACTCCAATAGTTTCTTTCAGAGAACATGCTTATAACTTTGCAAATATTACCTTCTCACATTTATGTCTAATCAGTTAAACCACATTATCTACCTTCTTAGCTTTCTCATAGAAGATTATCTGACATTTAGCATTCACTAGTTTTTCTGAAAAGGTTAATAGTTCACCAGCCAAAGTTAGAACTAAACAGAATTGATCATTCCTAAAACTCTTGGTTGAAATGTGAGGGCTTTGTGTTGACAGCCAAGGGATTGTAATGAGTCTTTCGTACATTCTTAAAGCTTGTTTCATTTGCCTTGTGAATGGAGAGAGTAAAATTATAGTCTCTAGGTGTTTTCCATGGTTCTTTCACATGCAGGCTTCCCGACACCAATTAAAGAGATTATGTCATCAAGTGAAAGGAAAGCTATAACTTGTATGTTAATGCTGTGATTACTTGAGACAGGGTCACAGGACCCAACAGCATAGCAGCTGACCTTCAAAAAATTAACTTTGAGCTCAATTCCTAATTAACCTTTTTCAATGTAAGAAAGTATAATTTCAGGCCATTGGCCCTCTAAAATACTCTTATACATGAATGTGTTACGAAATCAGTTAGTAATTATCAAGATATTTTTTTCCTTAATGATGTTATCTTTGAGGATGAATTTTTATTTCCACTCAAAGTATTCTATTTTCTCCATTAATAAAACTGCAGGAAACACACTTAAACCTACAAAAAATTTAGTGTTAAAATAAGTTCATGCTGATGCACAAAATGTCAAATAAGTATTGTACTCTGCCACTGCAGCAACAATGTGAGGTTATCATCATTTGGACGTATGGAAAGATAGGTAAATTTAAAAAGTTATGTTGGATTCCAAAAATTTCCTCATTTTGAATTAATGTTCCCTGTAATTCTTAAAACCTTGCTCTACTGTATAGTGTGTATTTTATTCCAGAAATTGCTCTCTGATAAAGTACTCCAATTATATTAACTCTTATTTAGTCAGACTGAAGTTAATAGCTGGTGGACTTCACATTTCTTATAATCTCTGGTATCCTCTGGCTGAACAAAAGAGAAAGTTACTTTTAAAGTAGTGCTACATAATGGTTGAAAGGTTTGGTTCTGATATTCATGATTTGCCTCTGGAGATTATAAGGGTTCTCTGAATAAATAATTTTTACATCATTTGGTAATTATTCTCTTGTGATCTCCATATTAAAGTAGGATTTATCAAATTTAAGATCAAAATTAGCATTTTTGTGTTATAGATTTAGAAAATGCTTTAAATGTAACTTGAAATGTGGGTTCTACTAGCTCACTCCTTTGACTGCTTTGAATCCAGATTGTATATAATGCAGGCCAAAATATTGTTTTAGTAATAAATTATCAGAAACTATCCTAACAACATCTGTATTTTTCTATTTTGCGTTTCCCCTAGTTTTGCCATAGCAGCATATTTTACTTGTAGAGTAGTGGACAATGCTCTACAAATTTCTGCAATATTATAATCAAAACAATTAATAATTATTACCTTTCTGGTCAAAAGACCCCAGAATTTAGATCTGAAGTGGCATTGTGGTAGAAATAGAGCAATAGACTTTTTAAAGGGCCCCACAAAATGCCCTGAAATACACTGGCAAATATGAATTTCCCACTTACTCTTTGCCTCATGAACAATGTACAGAAGAACATACTGCTGTTTTGTTTATCAGTTGTATTTCTCTTGGAGCATTTATATATACCAGAATTGAAAAGAAGAACTAGGACCAGTAATGAGATGCAATTAATGTCTTGCATAGGTTTCACTCAAATCAGAAAAATGACACCAAGAACACAGTAGTGAGCGCAATAGAAAACAGTTGGAGCACAGCTGGAGAAGTTGCCTTGATATCTAAGTATGCAATTGGCATTGATCCTTAGGCTTTTAAGATGAAACAGGAAAAAAAATCTAGCTCGCAACCCAATCTGCAAAATAAAGAAACACATAATGTTGGAAACGCAAACAAAACATGTACATTCTTAAAGCAGATTTTATGTAGGTTTAGCGTTGTTCCAAAATTAAAAAATAACCCTGGAGAGGAGAGTTCAGGGTTCTTGTAAAATGTGTGTGTGTGTGTGTGTGTGTGTGTGTGTGTGTGTGTGTGTGTGTGTGTTTATCTATGTGCTTGGCATAGAAGGAGTTTAACATGGTTATGAAATAGAATTTTCCATCTCAGGGAAAGGCAAAGTGACTTATGAAGTCACCATCAACACATTTGTTCTACTCCTAATGGATTCTTTTGTTCTGTTTGATTCTCTTGAATTAATTTTAAAATGACAGGATTTGGGGTGTCTTGGTGGCTCACTCGGTTAAGCGTCCCACTTTGGCTGAGGTCATGATCTAGCAGCTCGTGAGTTCAAGCCCCGTCGGGCTCTGTGCTGACAGCTCGGAGCCTGGAGTCTGCTTTGGATTCTGTGTCTCCCTCTGTCTCTGCCCCTCTCCCACTTGCATTCTGTCTCTTTCTCTCTCTCAAAAGTAAATAAACATTAAAATAATTTTTTTAATGATAGGATATGAGGTATACTAAATAAGCCCCATTCTTCAATTGGTGACTAAAGTGACTTAGAGCACAACGAGTACATGGCTAATGCTGACTATTAATATTTACCTTTATTTGGTCAGCTTAAATACATATTAACTCACAGAAGGTATTGCGTAATTATAGAAAGGTCAGTTATTAATAAATTTTAATAGATCTTGGCAGATAAATATATTAAAATATTTGTAACACAAATGAAATAGTTACTGAATTTTTTTCCTCAGCTAGAATTATCTCCTTGATACATAAAGATAAAATGCAAGGATTCCTGTATTCTTTTTCCAGCTCTCATGGAACTCTACTTCATTCTCCAAAATGCTCTGGAATTGGGAGGAAGACCATTGCTCTCAAGTTTCCAAAGAGACTGCTTTCTTTTAAATATCCAGTAACAAGTATCACCATCAACAACTGTGCCTGCCCTCCACCAGCTATAGAGTGCCACAAACATATACATTTCTACCTCTTCTCAAAAGTCTTTCTATTTTCTTGATTCCTGTAACAGCTGCTCACCTATTCACCAACACGTCTTTTAAAGTCTCACTGAATTATTCTGCATCTTATTTAATTCACAAATGTTTAATGAACACCTCCTATCCCAGTCCCTTTTCAATCTCTGGTTAGCTCTATGCCTTTGAGCAAAGCCCTTAACCATCCTTGGCTTTTCATCCTTAAGACAAAATCTCTAGTCCCTAGTGATTCTCTATGAACTCTCATATAACTCTGTAAGTCCTTTTGAAATCTTTATTTCTGAAAAAAAAAGAAAAAGAAAAAGCATATATAAATAGGTATTAACATGTGTATTTTCAATCTGCACTTGCTTGAATCAATTTGTACATATGGCAAATCTCATGTAAAAAAATAAACTGCAGACAAAATATCTTCAAGTTCCCAAGTTATACATGGTAGGAAGTAGGTGGTATCAGTCCCTATCACTTATAACCTAGTTCCTTTCATTTAGTTAAAACATAGTTGAGGCATCAAAATTCCAATATGGGGAGTTGGGTAATCCAATGAAATTCACTGTGATGAGATCTGATATTTATACAAATATAAGCATATGTCTACATATGTGTGCAATGGTAAGTGCATGTATGTGTGGAAATGAGAATGTGTATGGGTACAGTATTTACATATGATTGTGTTTTATTGCTGAAAATGTTTGGATGTAAACCCCTTTTAATCATTATTGGTGCTTGCCAATAGTGTATGAAAGCAGCTGAGGAAACTTCTTGACAAAGGAGTTTGGGGACTATGTGTGTTTTCAGCGTTTACAAGCCTTAGAATCATAGCACTGTGGGGAAGACATTATGAAGGAGAGGAAGGCTCTGGTGGGGAGAGAGGCTTCTTCAATTCACCTGCCTGTGAGCAGCTCAGGATGCAGACAGGAGTGTAATGTAATTCTAGAAGTTTGTGTAGGCTAGCCTCCCATAGTGCCAGGGTAGGGGGAGCTGGGAAATGAGTGGTTAACAGTGAACACTTAATAAAGACATTCTTAAACCTAGACAGAGCTGTACTGTTTGGGAGAGTCATGTCACAGATAACCATATATAGATCTCTTAACACAGAAAATAAACTCATATGAGTATTAAGCCATCATTTCTCTCCAACTCAGTAAGTAGTACAGTGAGAGGGAAGGAAAGAATTGTAATTTTTTAAAATGACTTTGCAATATGTTACAATGCTAAGGGGAAAAAATACCAGTGTCAGCATTTAGCTTGACAGTGGACTTAAGTATTTAGATTAAGTATTTTTATTGCTGTAATTTTAATGGAACCTTGAATGCTACATTTATTTGAGCTGGTATTGAATTTTTAATCCGTTAATTTTCAAATAACTTAAACATTGCTGGAATAGATTTGGGAACAGGGTTTACTCCGCCACCTGCTGGCCATTTAAAAATACTGCTGCTCTCAGGAGTTTGCCACATGAACAAGGAGACTAAACCCTAGTTTGTGAAAATGCTGTGCTATAGGGGAGAAGACTTCCTCTAGCCTGGGTGGTGATAGAAATAGCACTGAGGGGCAGGGGGGCACTGAGGTAGCGGGGGTGGTGCGTCTCATTTTTATCACTTATTCTATGGCCAGCTGCCTAAGGCTCCCTGAATAATAAGAGCCGCTCTCTTTGCCTCTCCATGGAAGGCCCTACCCATCCCTTTAATTTCCTCCTGCCTGGGATAGGTGTCATGAGACCCACCTTACATACCTCAAGTGGAAAAATGCTTTTAAAACTATAAGGCATTATATAAATAAATGTATTGGTCAGAAGTAGGGGTTGAATTAACAGTATGCAGTAGTCCCTTGGCTTCCTATAATCTGTATTTCATGTGGACATTGTCAGAAAACTTTTAATATCCAACATCTAACTGAAGTCACCTTAAATCATACTTAGAAAAATGGAAAGTATAAATGTGTATGCATATTTCTATGTATACCAAACCAGTTTCCAACTTCAACAGATCCCTTACCTGTATCATCCCTCCATCTTCCAAAAATATCTATTCCAATTAAAATGCTAAAAGTTTCCAAAATTTGTGCTTCAAACAGAGATAGTACAATAATCATAAAAACAAAATTGCCTTCACGATCTTTTCTAGTTATGCCAAATAGTATTCAAGGATAGCCTTAATGGAACTCAGGGAAACAAAACCAAGATACACAAAGGATAAAGGCCAAAATTGAATTGATTCAAATTGCCAAAATGAATTTTCTTTTTTTCCCCTAACAATCTCTTGATTTCCTAGCTATGGACGATTCCATTTTTTAAAGCCCCAATAAAATTCCCACAATTTATCTTTGTGAGGAACTCTGTGGTTGAGATTTAATATAAATTTGCAGGTATTCACAAAAGGCAGGTCAGGCAACATCACATCCTCCCCAATTGCTTTATTTCTTCACATAAATATCCCTTAAAATAGGCTTTTTCATGCTCCTGAACAGCATTGCAATCACCCTCACAAAACAAACATGGAATTCTGAACCTAAGCAAGCCACTTAGTCTGCTTGAGGGAGACAATGTCTTTCTTGTCACTTGATTTTGTCCGTTTTTTTTTTTTTTTAAGAAGAGGAAAGTTTTTTCCCCTCCTGTTTTCAGACCACCCATGAATCTTTTTATTTTTCTCTTTTAATCTGAGGAAGGGGAGAAAAGGAGACTTGTTGCCCTTAGCAGTTCTTGGGCTTTTCTGCCAGTGGGGTAAGTTAATTATTTTAACCTACTGATGAGGGGTGGCCAGGGCAGTCAGCATGGGAGGGAGGGGGAAACAGGTGTTTCAAACACCTGCGTTTCTAGGCTTAATTGCTCTGAAATCTTGTAGGCTCTCAACTGCATTCTCCTTTCTTTACAGAGGCTCAGGGGGAAGGGTTCGTTTGTGGAGTTCTTAACTAATTGTAGCATAAATATGCAACCACTTTTGGCTGAACAAATTATTTTCTTTAAAATGAACTCCAGGTAAATTTAATTAGGAAAAAGGTGATTGACAGGTATTACTCTGAATGCAAGGATTAGAAGTCCTGTGGTTAAAAGCAAAAGTCAGAGTCAATTGCCAGACATATTCTAGTTGTTTTCTTCTCATCGCACTAAGTTCAGGTAAAGAAAATGCAAATCAATGATTCTGGAAATCTCCATGTCGTGTGGCATAACCACCACAATTAAGTACCAAGAAGTATTTTTTTTCACTGAGTGCATGGAAAAATCAGCTTTTAAAATATGTTGGGATAACCTATGCACCCAAATGAGTGTTTAATGTGGTATTTTACATTCAGCTTCAATGTTTTCATAAACACAGCTTATCATAATTGAGTGCTTACCACATGGCAAACATTCTTTTTTCTATGTGTTGTCTTATTTAACCCACACACCAGCCCTGGGAGAGATTACCTATTATTTGCCTCATTTTACAGGTGCAGAAGCTGAGGCATTAGGAAATTAATTAACTTATCTAAAACCAGGTATTAAGTGGTTGAGTAGGGATTCCAACTCAAGCAGCAAGGTCCAGAGTCTGCAGCTCCCACACATTCATTAATTCACAAGAAGTCAATAGTTAGTAAGTCTCCCTACACTGAACTGTTCTCTAGGAAATTTTCTTTGTGATTCCTGAGGGTGGTAGAGGTAATATAGGGATTGGAACTTTCAGTGCTGAGCAAAAAATTCAAGGAGTTCTGTTGCTGAGCCCTAAGTCATCAGAAGAGTCCTGGTCACACATAGTATTATTTAATAAATGGTATGGGAAGAGTCTATAAAAGTACAGGACTCCAGGATAGCCTGGGTAGTCTGAAAGCAGGAAGTTTTGGAAAACCAATTATTTTGGAACTAATCCCCCTGCTCAATAAGTAACCTGTGGTCCAGAGAAATTAAGGGAGATTTCGTCAAGCTTTCACAGCAGGGCCAGAGTCTGGTGCAAGATTATAATCCAGAAATACTGCCTTACAGCCAGTACCCTTTTATTCCCAGTTACGGATTTTTCTTCCTTAGGTGAGGATAATTAGACCAATCAATTAGACCAACAATTTAATGACCTAGCCATGTGACTTCTAGTGTATTGGTGTAAAGGCCACTGAAATGGAAATACAGTCTGTTACTGACTTAATGGTTCTCATCAGGCAGCAGCTAACACAGGCTCACTTGGCACAGGAAATCAGGTGTCAACACTGGCTGATTCTGGCCAGTAAATATGCTAGCCCCAGACAAGGGAGCCTTAGTTCTTTCTTCCACCTTCCCTTCTGCCTGCCCATTTTCACCTATGGGTTTTCAGGATGTGGAGGTGTGGAAATAGGAAAGCAAGAGATTCCCCATTGGGAACTGCCTAAAACTTCTCTCTGCTTCCTGATAAATCCCAGACACAGCCTTCCATTAGCCCTGGGTCTGCCTCTCCTTTCCCAGCCTCGTTTAAATCACCTTTAAATGGAGGTCAGTGAGACATATTAGCAGGAGACCTTGTTAAAGGTTCTGACGTAGGAGGGTTCAGGTGGGGCTGAGAGTCGGCATTTCTGGCCAATTCTTAGGGAACGTTGATGCTGCTGGTCTGTTGATCCTATTTTTGAGTAGCAAGGTGATAGAGTAAATTCAGCTTATTTAAGAAGGGCATTCTATTCCATTTTTTATCTATAAATTTACACTTTTAGGGAAGGTAGTTTAAAAAATAATTACACTTTTGTGGATCAATGAGTTCTGCTATCATAGTGTGGTCTGACCTGTGTTTTTCAGATATGTGAACAAGTTAAGAGAATTTCAAGTACACAATTGATAAGGGTAACTTACATGCTTAGGAATTTCTTGTTGATTTTGATGCTTAATTTTACATTTTAGATGTTTGAAGTGTTTGAGAGAATCAGATATGCTGAATTTATAATCGTACTTTGAAATAGCTAAGGGAATTTGAATAACTATGTAAATGTTATTACAACTATATAAAAGTTGAGGGAAATTTGATCTTTTAAATTGAAATTAATTGTTCATCAAAGAATAAGACAAAGGAAGAAACATACCTAATTCATGGATCAATAAAGAAATTATAATGAAAATGAGAAAATATTGAGGATGGAATAATAACAAAATACTAACAAAACTTTGGGGAAAAAACTAAATTGATAGTTAAAGAAAAAATCAGGTTTTTTAAAATTTACTTAGAGAGAGAGAGAGAGAGAGAGCACAAGTGGAGGAGGAAAGAGAGACAGAGAGAGAGAGAATCCCAAGCAGGTTTTGCACTGCCAGCACAGAGCGCCATGCGGGGCTTGAACTCATGAACCATGAGATCATGATCTAAGCCAAAATCCAGAGTTGGATACTTAACCAACTAAGCCACCCAGGCTCCCCCTGCAAAAATTCAGTTTTTAATACTTACATTAGAAAAGAAGAAAGGCTAAACATTAGAAGTTACAAAAAAAAATTGTAGAAAAGATAAATTGAGAAAGAAGAGGAAGAAAATGATTAAGAGCATAAATTCGTGAAGTAGAAAATAGAGAATCAACAAACTCCTAAATTAGCTATTTGAAAAGACATAACTTACAAATTTACATAAAGATTGATCAAGTAAAAAGTAGAGGACATATATAAACCAAATCAGGAATGAAAAGGAAGCACAACTATAGACGCAGCAGAGATTTTTTTAAATTATAAGGATATTATGAACAACAGGTTGCAAATACATTTGAAAATTTAGAAGACATGGACAGATTCTTTTTTTTTAATGTTTATTTATTTTTGAGAGGGAGACAGACAGAGCATGAGCAGGGGAGGGGCAGAGAGAGAAGGAGACAGGATCTGGATCCCAAGCAGGATCCAGGCTCTGAGCTGTCAGCACAGAGCCCGAAGTGGAGCTCGAACCTACGCACTGTGAGATCATGACCTGAGCCGAAGTTGGACGTTTAACAACTGAGCCACCAAGGCACCCCTGGGCAAATTCTAAAAATATATCTATAAATCTTAAAACTGACTCAAGAAATAATAGGAAACCTGCATGGTTTTATAACCACTAAAAGAATTGAATTTAGTAGTTAAAAAATGTCACAGAGATTAAACACCAAACTCTTTCACTTTTAACAGTTTAACAAACATGGAAAGGAGCATGGGGGGTGGGGGTGGGAAGAACACTCCCAAACACAGATCTAAATGGAAATTCCAGGTGGATTACAGACTTGAACGTGAAAGACAAAACTATCACGCTTTAAGAAGATGAATATATTTGTGGCCTGATAATGGAGAGCTATTTCTTAAGCCGCTAAAAGCACAAACTGTGGAGGAAAAGACCAACAATAAAAAATGTCAGAATAACAGAACATTTGAGATAACATTTCATACTCCTCAAATCAGCAAAAATTTTAAAGTATGACCAAATCAAGTATTGGAAAAAATGTGGAGGAAGAGAAACTCTTCACTGCTGGTGGGAGTGTAAATTATTACAATCACTTGGGAAAACAATTTGGCCTTATCTAAAAAACTTGAAGACATCCCTGCCATATGATGCAACCATTAACTATACGTACCAGGAAACATGTACAAGAATATTCATAGCTGCAAAATTCATAATAGTCAAAAACCTGGAAATAACCCAAATATTATCCACGTGAGAATAGATAAATAAATTGTGATACTAGTCATACAATAGAATATTATACAATATTGAAAATGAATGAACTAAAATGGCACACAACAACATAGATGAATGTCAGGAACACAGTGTCACAGAAGAATATAAAAGCAACAAGAAGCTTTATATGCATTCCTCTGCCTGGCACTCATAGCATTCTATAATCCATAAAGCCCATTTAATCTATCCAATCTCATAACCTTCGCCAAAGCACATTAAGTCATTGAATCCACTAGGCACTACTTCTTTCATAGTGCCTCATGTAGACCATGATCCTTCCTCCTCCCTTGTTTTCACTTACATTATCACCACTTCTAGCTCCACCCCTACAGGAAGCCATTTGAGACGGTTCAACCTCTCTCTTCCGAACTTCCACTGAATTTACTATCAGCACTGTGACATTTCGTGATAAGTTGTTCTCCAGGTAAAGTTGATTTAACAGGTGCATAGTGAGCCCCCATTATGTGATTCAGCCTGTGGGATGTGCTGCAAGAGGCACAGAGATGAACAGAAAATAGTCCCCAGTCCCCAGTTCTAAGGAGTAATCTATCAAAACTGGATGGGAAGTTAGGCAAAACTTTACAGCCTCTCAAGAGGCTGCTCTTGAGAAAGTTGTGAAGCAGCAGGTGGTGAAGTGGTTTGAGCATGGAATTCACAGACCTGCCTTTGACTCCTGGCTCCATCCCATGCACTAGTGGTATGACTTGAAGCAAGTCATTTTACTTTTCATGTTTTAGATTCAGGTATTGTGTTATTACTCACTTCCTGGGTTGTGTTGGGGATTACCCCAGATGATGCACTATGGTGTGCTGAGGGCATTATCTGGAACATCATAAGCACAGGGAAAACAGTGCCTAGTAGCAATGAAGATGGCTAGGATTTCAACAGGTAGAGATGATGTAGACAGGAAAAGTTGCTTCTTGTGAGTAGTCCAGTTTGCTGGAGTACAAAGTTCAGGCAAGAGGAGTCCAGGTAAAGGGAATGGTTCGGATATGTTGTACAGAAAGTAGCTGCAGTTGAGAGTTGTGTGCTTAATCCTGTGGGAAAAGGTATTGGGGAAGTTGACCAAGAAGGCCATGCTTGTTTCTAAGAAGGCCCTGTGGAGAGGGTAGAAGCAGGGAAACTGATCAAAACCTTGCAAACTTTTACTGTTTGGGCTGTAGTACAAAAATAATAATGTCATTAATAGTTGAAAATTGTAATAATATTGAGTTTATATTTTGCTTCTGTGGAAACAGAAGAGAGTAAATAAAAAATGATACAGACTTTTACTCTATAGCTTAAATTTAATTCCATTACAACTTTCAAATGTTCCAATAAGGTTGATAATGATTTTTGTTGCTACAACTCTACTATACAAACATATGAAAGATTTTTATCGCCAAGGACACCATGAGAGTGACTCAGTGCTATCACTGGCAAATCTGGTTAGCGTTTCACGAACTCTCATCTATTCTGGGAGGTAGGCAGGGGGTTGGAAGCGGTTTTAAACAAGGGCTTGAGATGCTGCCTTGAATTGATAATTAGTTTTATTTTTAAATTATCATGGCAAATAGTTATCATGTAACAAATTATGGTTGTCGTCTAACACACATAGGAAATTGACTTAAAAAGTGACCTAAATCTTTCATAGTCTTTGCAACATCTTTGAAATCTCTGCAACTCACCCAATCCACTTTTGTGCCCACACTAAACTAGAAAACCCCTAAAAGATCCTCTTAGCCTTATCAGTCAAAAAAGTAGAAGGATTTTTTTTCCATCCGATATACTTTACTCTGGGCCTTTGAGTCGTTTTGTGACCCTGCCAAAAATAAAAATAATTAGAAATAAATATCATGAAATTTGTTTCCTTTGTGATTTTCTAGCAAGTGACATGGAGACCCCAAAGTTTCAATTCAATGGGTGGCAGATTCTTCATGATGCGAATATAGGCAGTGGAGATGCAGGATTGTCTTTTTCATAACTAAGAAGTAAAAAGTCTTTTCTCCCTTTCTCTGAATACCTGACTTTCCCTGCCAGCAATTCTCAAGATTATGGCTAAGTCTCCCTCACTGAATTTACCAGTCAAAAAATTTAGAAAGTGGATTGAATTATTCATTATGACATAACCCACTTACAAATTAATTATAAAAGAGTAAATCTCTGTATAAGAAAGCCAACATTTTTCTTGCATTCTATTTTGTGGACTACTTTTTAAAAAATATGTTTATTTTACTCCACTATAAGTTTGTTTTGAAAATCTGAAAGACTGAATTTTGGTAAATACGGATCTTGCTTATTTCCATTTCCTAGCTATTACCCAGAGAATGTCCAAAGGAATATTTGTAGTTCATCAGTAAATGCTAGAAAACATGCCATGCCAGGAAGTCTGCAATAACATAAGGTATATAGCTTCACTGACAAAGAAAAAATATCCCTTCTTAAAAATGAGTTTCAAAAAAGAGTTCTTACTTTTACAATGCACCATAATGCTATAAAAAATAATCACCATGGTTTCCTTTCTTTAAAAGAAATAATTTATAGGCATTTCAATTTTCACCATCAACTGCCACAGCTTATGATGTAGATCAAAATGCTATATGCAATTACCTGACTTCCACAAATGCTCCCTTGGAGTGGAAATAATGGGAGTTGATCATATTTCGTAGTGAGGCAGGACTCCCAATGCCATAGATAGCAGCTGTCATGTGTATTTGAGAAGTGGGAGCCTAACAGGACCGTAGACAATGTGCAGACAGAACCATGTGAGAAAGGCTCTATTACTAATGGCAGATACACTATTTGTTGCTTTAGCTTTAAAAAGCAGACACATATTATGAGCATATAAATGTATTATGAACCATGTAGTCAGTTAACAAGAATAGCGAGCATTTATTGGGAGTGTGCCTGGCACTGTTCTGAGTACTTTATGTGTTACAACTTTCCTCACTTCATCACAACAACCTGATAAAGGTGGTACTATCATCTCCACTTTACAGATGAAGAAACGGAGTCCTATGCAAGAGCATTGTCCAAGGTCATACAGTGCATAAGAGGCTCACTCAGGGGGGATCGAACCCAGGTTTGCTTCTCTGAGACCCGGACTCCTAACTACTGTGCAGCCCCACATCCTTGAAAGTTCAGGTGCAGTGACCTCTGCTATTGCCTATCATGGGCCTGAGATGGGCCTTTGCCTACAGTGATGACCCAATGTCCGTGCGGGAGAACAAGACAAGTTCATTCCAGCCTGCTCCTCATTCTAGAGACTCGAGGCACAAAACCGTGAAGTGGAGGTAGGGCTCCATCTCCTGCTTTCCTCTCTGCCACACTCTGCTGTGTACCACACTCTTCTCACTTTTCACAAACTTGCTGGTTTTATGTGCAGCTATTCTAGCAGTTTTCCTATTGGCAAAGCTATTGTAAGGGGAGCTTTACTATTTAGTTGCAATAATAGGGCTTCCTAAGTCCAAGTCCCTCTATGTCAAGTATTATGTCTGTTTTCACAGTCAGGATTATCACACCATGATTAAGTAGCTGACAGACCTCCTGTTTTGCAGAACAAGATTGCATCACCAACCAGTTTCTCTGTCACTGATACTACTGTTGGGGACAAAGTGAATTGAATCATTTGGTAAAATGGTTCAGATTGGCCATATCACAGTTTGGTCATATTTGTCATTTGAATATGACTTAGCCCAAAAGAAAATATCCTGCCCACATACCTATTTCTCTCCTGTTTACCTTAGACACAGAAGGCTTCTGGAGAGTGGAGCTAAGCCATACTCAACAAATGCCAGTGGAGTCTCTGTTGAAGTTGCTGGCCTCTTCATAGTTATAATCCCCTTCCTCACAGAATTAAGTCTTCCAGGGGAGAGACAATCAAACATGCAACTACAGTAAAGTGTAATAAGGGAAAGTTGGGAGGTTTCTGTGATAACAGTGGAAGGGCACCCAGTTCAGAATTTGGGGGCCTGGGGTCAATGAAGCTTTCATAGAGGAAAGATGTCAGACCTGAAGGAAGATTAGGAATTACTCAGAATGAGTGGCCTGAGAAAGGAGAGAGGAATAGGGAAAAGAGATAAAGGGAATAGCAAAGGCCGGGAATTTGGAGGGAATATGGCACATCCCTGGAACTGGCAGGGGTTCCCAGCACTATTTTTTATTTACTGATTTACATAAGGGCCAAGGAACCCCCTATAAAAAGATTTTATCCTTGTTTGCCTGGGATTTGGAAATATGCAGCCATAATCAAAACCAAATAGTGGGAAATGCTTGCAGAAAATGAGGTGAGAGTCAGCTCTATTTACATCCCATGTCATAAGATGTGGGGTTCTGTGTGTGCACAGGAGGGGCTGTGACACTGTAGGGCTCAAGTTGACTTGCGGTGGAACATATTCCCCTCTACCCACAAACTGACTACAATCCAGAAGGTGCATTCTTCTTACTGTTCCTGAGTGACAACGTGGATCTGTGGCCTTATGGTATAACCCCACCTTGAAGGTCTATCAGTCTCAAGGAGACCACAGTCCCGTTCTCCTTGCATTGAGCCAATGAGGGTTTTCTGCTCTGTCCACATCCAGGCAGTGGTGACAGCAAAGAATGAGAATAAGTAACACTCGGGCAGCACCTCTGTGGAACCCTAGAGGCTGGAGTCAGCTGAGTCCTGAAACAGGCAGCAAAAGAAAGAAGGTAACACTCTGTACCTAATACTTGGGAGCTCAAGCAATCTTGCTTTGGGACTCCAAGTGGGCAAAAGTAAAAACAGATTCTTCTGGCTTCATGAGAACAGTGATGCCCCCTGGTATTGGGGCATACCACATTTTCAGCCCTACTGTCACCTGGTGGAGGCAATGGCAACAAGTGCAGGTACCAGCCTATAGATTTGTTGATCCTGAGACGCAGTTGTGATTTGGCCTCCACCAGCAACAAGTGATGACTGGGACTATTTATGGATTCCTGTAAGGACCTTGGGAGTTTCTAGAAATACTTTAGTAAGAGGGGACTACATAAAAGGTGAGAGCGCCTGGCTGGCTCAGTCAGTAGAGGATGTGACTCTTGATCTTGGGGTTGAGCCTCATGTTGGGTGTAGAGATTAATTTACAAAAAAGCAAAGAAAAAATTAAAAACAAAAAGAAGGTGTTTTCTGTGGCCAAGTAGGGAGCATGGGATTTAAGGCCCCTAAAATTTGGGCATGAATGGGTTTACATCCCTCCTCACCAACTGGGGAGGTTGAGAGATGTGGGTCACATCCAGAAGACATCACTAGCATAGCTAAACGTGAAGTTTCATAGAAGTAACGTGTGGTTGAATCCCCTGTAGCACTTACTACATATCTTGCACATAATAAAATTTCATAAATACTTGACAATCTAATGACTGACTGCATGTTTTTCTACTGGATCTTTCTGGAAGGAAAACCTGTAACCATGAAGGCATAAGGATTATGGTGACACAGAATGAGGTATGTGTGCCCCTAGGCATGTGCTTGGAGAGAAACGTGGTGAATACTCACTGGCACACTGATTTTTCTAAAGAGTTTTTGGACAAACACTAAATGTTTGAACTGGTAAGTAATTTAAAACATTTTGTATTAAAACAGGCATGGCCATATTCAGGAATAGCATATTAAAAAGCACATTGAATCTATTCTTGCTGTATAAGTGATGTTTGAAATAGAATATCAAACAAAGATAAAATAAATGATTTCAAACAAACACCAGCCTTGCCTTAGACACTTAGAACCTCCTCCCTCCACCTTCCTCCCTGGAGTCTTCTGCATCTTCACTGCCTTTGGCCAATAGAGATACTTGAATAGAAAAGTCTGCAAATCACTGCTGGGTGGAAGTGTGGGATGGTGGTCAGGAGATACAAGCTTTAACTTTCTGCTTAATAAAAATAATAATCCATTTTTTACTTATTAATAGTAATAACAATAGTAGCAACAGGCTAGTGTTCGGCAAATGCTTACTAAGTGCCAAGTACTTTTAATGCCTTATTTCATTTAAAACACACACACACACACACACACACACACACACACACACATTTTGAGGTCTGTACTATTAATGTGTCAATTTATGAGGCACAGACAGCTGAAGTGACACAGGCTATGGGATGGAGCTGGCTTTCAAACCCAGGAGTGGGTCTTCCAAACCTAATTAAGCAATGGAACCTCAAGATGCCCACTAGCTGTGCTGCCCCCAGCTGGGGACACAGGCTGCTGGTCCTAAGCCAAAGCAGTCAGCTTTGCGTTTCACCCGTGGCCTGTGGGGTAGCCAGACAAGAAAATTTGGCCCCAAAGGCATGCCTGAGATTGTGATGTCCAATGATCCCACTTGTATTTTCTTGAGAAAAGTGTGAAGGTAAGACAATCAGAAAGAGCGCACCAGGGCCAGAAGCAATAAAGGGGAAACAAAGCAGGAAGAGAGGCAGAGGGTGATGCAGTTAGAAGAAGGCTGTGTCCCAGTGGCCTGAGTCCCTTAGAGAGATGACATGGTGGCCAAATCCCTCGAGCTTCCCTTGAAAAGCTACGTCTGCTCAATCTGTAACAGTGAGAAAACTTTGCTCTGCCTTTCTGTGGGGCCTGGTGAGCAACTTCCTGACATGTTTCCTAGGTTTCCTCACCTCCTGTGTAAAACTTTCAGTCATCCTTCAGCATCCGAGGCCGTGTTTCTTCTTTTCAGTCTGGCAGCCCAACACAGTACCAATTCAGTGTGGTTCCAGGCAGGTCCCTTCTTCCTCCTGGGTCTCTGGTTTCGCTTCAGTCAGTTAGGCAGTTGTGTGCTCAAGTGAGGACGGTACTGCCCCACTGAGGACACTTGGGATGTGTGTATATAGAGGGGGCAGTTTTGAAGGTCAAAAAAAGATGGAGGGGCATTTAGCACCCAGGAACCATCAATGCTAAACACTCTGCCAGGCCATTAGTACCCACGCTGAGAAACACTGGGTGATCTGGAATCTTTACAGTGGCTTCTTCCTATAGAAATATAAGTAAAGCCATTTTAAGTTTTGAAGTTCTGTTAAATGGGCTTCTTAGAGTTGAAAGTTAAAATGTTAAAGGGAAATCAAAAATAGCTCATTATTTATATGGAGATTTCCAAACAGACTTTTAAATACTGGGTGATTTTCTAAAGGAAACAGCTTTGCTGTGACTGGAGGATTTCTGGCATGTTTCTAATGCCCTTGAGCTCTAAAGATATAAAGCCACGATCACATGAAACACAGATGTCCTATGAGCCAGAAGGTGTTCTATTGATAAACTTTCATAGCAGAATTTCCTTAAATTGCAGGAAAAAAAAACCCCACCATTTTTTTTTTAAATCCATTTGTACCTGATTTTATTTGTCTGCTAGTGAGGAATAATGGAATGTTTGGCAAAGTCAAACTGGAGCATACTTTGTTAAGGGCCCTTTCTTTCTTTCTTTTTTCTTAATGTTTATTTATTTTGAGAGAGAGAGAGAGAGCCGGGGAGGGGCAGAGAGAGAGGGAGACAGAGAATCCCAAGCAGACTCCCTGCTGTCAGCGCACAGCCTGATGTGGAGCTCGAACTCATGAACTGTGAGATCATGACGTGAGATGAAATTAAGAGTTGGATGCTTAACCGACTGAGCCACCCAGGTGCCCCAAGGGCCCTTTCTTTAGGGCCATGTGCAGTTGCCTTTTTTGGTCCTCCTGGATCATATATAAACCTATGACTTAAATATTTTAGGTGTTCCTTACTGCTTATGTTATTTTTGTTGTATCTGATTACCAAGTGTTATAATTAACTGAATATTTTTTATCAGCTCACTTTTTAAAAACTTGTATTCATCTTAAGTAATATCTGTGAGACAATGCTTTGATAAGTCATTTATATTTTTTTAATATACCCTAAAATGTACACATAACTTAAAAATTGTTTAAGTTCACGGGCACCTTGGTGGCTCAGTCGGCTAAGCGTCTGACTTGGGCTCAGGTCATGATCTTGCAGTCTATGAGTTTGAGCCCTGCCTTGGGCTCTGTGCTGACAGCTCAGAGCTTGGAGCCTGCTTCAGATTCTGTGTTTCCCTCTCTCTCTCTGCCCCTCCCCCACTCATGCTCTGTCTCTCTGTCTCTTTGTCTCTCTCTCTCAAAAATAAACATTAGAAATTTTTTTAAATAGGGGCGCCTGGGTGGCGCAGCCGGTTAAGCGTCCGACTTCAACCAGGTCACGATCTCACGGTCTGTGAGTTCGAGCCCCGCGTCGGGCTCTGGGCTGATGGCTCAGAGCCTGGAGCCTGTTTCCGATTCTGTGTCTCCCTCTCTCTCTGCCCCTCGCCCGTTCATGCTCTGTCTCTCTCTGTCCCAAAAATAAATAAACGTTGAAAAAAAAATTTTTTTTAAAAAAGAAATTTTTTTAAATAAAAAAATTGTTTAAGTTCATTCCATATATTACCTTAAATCACCTCCAGTAAATATAACTATAGCCATAGCCATAACCTATACAATAGTACAGAGGAGCTTTAAAAATCCAGATCCTATATAGAAAACACAGGGATTAACAGAGAATAAATAAACCCATGTTTGTAACGTGAGTACATATAAGTTTATGATAGAGCTGACTTAAGCATGAGTTGGAATGTGTGAGTGTGTGTGTGAGTGCAATCAGTTATATCTAATATTTTTTGTGGCCTTAAGTTGCACCCTGGTATTACCTTCCAAATACTCCTTAATAGGTAACTGGTAAAATAGTCAGTGTTACCACAATGAATTAAAAATGCTGTAGCCAAAAGCGAAGAAATTTGACATGTCTGTTAGTCTGTCCTGGCTTTATGTAGGGTGGACATACAATATCTTTTGGGCTTTGGAAACCATTGAAACAGAACCTGTGGCAGACACAAGGGAAAAGACATAATGCGTGGTCATGGAATTGAAGGTGGGGTAGGAGGGAAATGAAGACAGGAAGAAGGGAGGGAGAGAAAGTTAAAACAGATGAATAGATCGTGTCCCCTGAAGTTAGGTATCAACTTCACCAAATTCATAAGAAGGAATTAGACCTCTTTTCTATTCTTTCAAACATATGGATTCCTCCATCAGCGATGCCTTTTTCTTTGAAATCATTCAATAATCACAGTGATAGCTTCACATGAATGGAGGATGTTCAGTGTGTCAAAATTCTCACTAAGTCAAAAGGAAGGATTCTATTTAAGGGAAACTAGTGCCACACCATTGTCAGTTTGATACTGTCCATAGATTTTATCAATTTCTCTAGCGTCTTGCCAGCTCCACGCTGACCGAGTTTCTTACCTGTTTTGTTCAGAGTCTGAGCATCTGGGCTCAACAGATAGAAGGCACTTGACAAACATTTGTTGAATGAATGAATGAAACTTGGTCTTTCCCAGCTTCCGTGAAAAGCACTGCGGGCGACGGAGAAGAAAATAAGAAAGCCTCGTCCCTGACATTTGTTGATGGAGGAGACAAAAAGTCCATGAGGATTGAGGTGAGGAGGCTTTTCCATGCCACATGGGCCTGAGTGAAAGGCAGGAAATGCACCATGACCTTATTGGTCCTTCCTGAAGCCCATTTCAGACACTTAGAACCTTAGCTAGAAAGCTCAGTAGTTCCTCTGCTCCCTCACTGGGGACGGTTCCCACTTATTTAGAGATAAACTGTCTGATGGATACAATTCGTCTGACTTCAATTTTCAACGGTCTTTGCAGCTTGAAAATTATAGTGGTGCATGGCTATTCAGCCCTCAGAACTCTTAAATCCCTTTCCTTTTGCTCAGCACTCCCCCACCCCAGCGGTAACTCAGAAGCCTAACTCTCCTTCCCTGTGTTTCAGAAATCATCCCCAACTGCTAGTGCTGTCCAATTTTATCGTTTTCAATAAAAATATTTTTAATGTATCTCTAAAAGCAATTTAACTTGCCTAGCTTTGTAAGATTTTCCCCATCTGAATATCCAAGTCATAGAAAAAAGTCATTTGGGGCATCTGGGTGGCTCAGTCTGTTAAGGATTGGACTTTGGCTCGGGTAATGATCTCACGATTCTTGGGTTGGAGCCCCAGGTCAGGCTCTGTGCTGACAGCTCAGAGCCTGGAGCCTGCTTAGGATTCTGTGTCTCCCTCTCTCTCTGCCCCTCGCTTTCTCTCTCAAAAATAAATAAACATTAAAAAAAAATTTTAAGTCATTGACAGATATAAAGGGTAGCATATGGATGATTTGGGGTTTATGGATGATCGACTTGGGGTTTGGAAAATAGGCTTACCACCTGGAAACCATGGCTATGACACTTTCACACAAAACTAACTCTCAGGCGTGGTTCAGTATCATCTTTAGTGTGTGCGTGCCAGCTACTTTACCAGCCACAGCCTGGCTTTTAAGCTTACACGAGGGCGACCATGTCTTTGCTCATCTGCACACACCTCCCAGGCGAGGAGCACCCGCAGGCCTGGATAAATGCTTGTACGCTTCATTAACATCCCCCTGAGAGCTGGAGCTGGGGGTATCCTTATCGGGGTGGGCGAGCCACCTGAGCGCCGCCTGAGGCCGGGCGCCCGCAGGTGCAGAGGGCAGATGAAGCCACGGAGAGGCCTCGCCTGCCCGGCGCAGCCCCCAGCCCAGGAGTTAGACCAAACTTGTAGTGTCTCGGAGTCGGGAGCCACGCTCAGCCCACTCCTGGGGCCTGGCGGACGGCGACCTCCTCCCGGGTGCTCCGCGGGCAGCGCCCTCTGAGCCTGGCGGCAGCTGCACCACGCCCGCCGCCCCCCTCGCGCAGCCGTGAGCGCAGTGGGGCCGTCCCGGGGATTTGTCAGTGCGCCCTAGATAGCCGCAGACAGCTGCCATCTGTTATGTTTAGTAACAACCCCACGCCGCTCCCCCTTCCCGGTGAATAAGCCTGCCTCGGTCATTAAGCCGGGAAGTTATTTTTTAACGGCTCCCACTCCCTCTCGCAAGCAGGTTTTGCCCATTAGGCAGCGACTGCGGCTGTCTTCAGCGCCGCCGAATCCTGCTTTCTCCCCGCCTCCCGGCTTGGGCTGGAGGCCGTTTTCACTGTCAGCCTAGGCCTAGGGGCAGGTGCTTCACTGCAAAGGCGGAGAGAGCACCTCTCTCCACGAGTTCACTGAAGAGAAAAATCTGTGATGTGTGCACCATTTTAATGCATCGCATTTCAGGTCTGCAAATGCGAAGTGTAAATTGGACTAGAGTATGATTGTGAATCAGACCAGACGTCATGATTAATTTATCACCGTGCTCCAGATACATCAGCTAAAATAATATGAATTTCAAGTAACGGTTCCTCTTGCCTTTGTGTTGGCTGGTGAACTCTAAAGAATAGATCACTAAAGCAAGAAAGGAATTCACTTTCTTCTGGTATTGGCAAGGCATGGATGTAATTAAACATTCCCAACCAGGTTCCTAACACCACTTGAAACTGAATTTGCCCGTTGACATTTTATATCAGCCTATATCCAACTCTCAGTGATACACCCTAAGCGGCTGGAAAACACTGAAGTGGAGATGAGCTCTTTCATATTTCAGGCAATGTTTGAAATGCCTAAGGTTCTGGTTCTCCAACTGGCTGATTATTAGAATGTTTTAGGGCATTGCCACTCAGAGTGTGGTCCATGAAGCAGCAGCACCCCATCCCTTTCAAGATGATTAGAATGCAAAATCTCAGGCCCTACCTCAGACCTGTGGAGGCAGGTCCTGAGAATCTAACTTTTTAACAAGACCTCATATTAAAGTTTGAGAAGAAATGATTTAGTTTTTTTAAAACCACAAATATTTGCCCAAACGTCTAGATGCATTTAGTAAGCAGCCCAGATGATTCTTATAGAGTGGTTAGGTTTGGAGGTCACTGTCACGAAAGTCTAAGGTTCAGGTGACTTTTATGCTCATGACATCAGCCGAATATTTGAATCAGTAGAACTGTCTTAAAGTTTGGCGCAAGTGGGTTTATCTCTTTGGGCATCCATGAATTACAAATGCAGTAAAGCTTATGAATTTTTTTTTTTGGTTAAATCACAACACATTTATTGCTCCATTAGGAAAGCTTAAAACTGAGAAGGTGGGTTTTCTCCTTGCATAACTGGCTTATTCACTTCCAGACTGAATGTAGGCATCAGAAAATCTTTTGCTTGGCCATTAAAACTGCCCCCTCCCCATCCAAATGGTCTGACTTTAGTTATAACGGTACCTTTCATTCAGAGGGACACAAAAAGTCCTTTATGCTGATGCTCAGTGCTGTTTAGGGTTATACTGGAAGACTGTGTCTCATTCTGGACTTTACAATAAAAGAAGGACGTGGAGACCTTGGCAAAGGGTTCAGAAGAAATTCCTAAAGATTATTTTTAAAATTCAAAGTGAATCTTCAAGTTGCACAGCATTTCTAGAAAGTAGACATCCATCCATTCATCGATATAAACAACATGAAATGAATTGTCACTGCAGCTTGAAAGCTTTTCACTTTTAGAGAAATTAATATTGTAGGAATAAGTAGAGGAAGAGGTAGGAATGTCTCTGGCACACCAGTTCTCCCCCTGGGTCGCACATCGCAATCACCTGGGGAGGTTTTAAAACTCCCAGTGCCAATTAAGTGGATGGTAAGGAGGCTTCAGTAGTTTCTAAAGTTCTCTAGGTGTTTCTGATTTGCAGCTAAAAACGAGAAGAGAGCAGTGCTTCTCCAACAGTAGCACACATCAGCACCACCTGTTAAATGCAGATTCTGATGGAGCAGGTCTGGGGTGGGACTTCTGCGGCTCTAACAAGTGCTCAGGTGATGTCAAAGCTCTGGCCTGTACCCCAGGCTTGAGTGGCAAGGGGCTAGAGGCCTTTGATAGTAGACAAATCTCTCTCCCAGAAAGAGTTCAGGATCTTATTTTAGGACTATACCAAACTCCCTGTGGCTTTATTACATTTGTCAACAAGAAAAAGACATCCCTTCAGGCATCACCTAAACCAATGGAAAGAAAAAAGCAACATCAGGAACACTGCTTTGGATGAAAATATTTAACAATGATCAGTATCTCCTTGAATGGAGAAGTATTTGCAGAATTTAAAGGACAGAGATATTCCTGGATTTTGGGGACAATATTGCCATCCCTAATCTCATGCTACTCTTTCCTCAGAATGGTTTTATTTAGTAGCAGAGTCATCACAATGGTATCTGGTCAAGTTTAGGGGCAGCTGGGGGCGGGTGCTGCCGCATCTATGTTGGGAACATCTGGTCCGTCTCAGAACCGAGAGGATCCTCTGAGTTCTTGGCATAGGAGAGCCGGCCACTTTGTCATGAGACTCCATTCAGCTGTCAACATGATGGGGCAATTAACTAAACACAGTTTTAAAAACTTCAAATTTAAACGTGTCCACAGTGAAAGGAATAGCTAGCCTAGATGACAGGGCTTTAAGTGTGCTATCTCATTTAGATTCTCAACAACCTTATGGGGTGATTAGTATTATTATCCATATTTTACAAATAACAGAGCTTAGAAACGATCAGAGACTTGTCCAAGACCACACAACTAGAAAGTAGCAGAACCAAGGTTGGGCCCCACTTCCATTTGACTCCAAAATTGCCACACTAAGTTCATCCGTGTGACGATAAATCTAGCTTGCTGTTTAGAGTTTTCTATGGGTATTTCTGCTGCTATAAGCAGTGTTCATGTTTTCCCTAGGCTGTGGTCTAAATATTTTTTAAAAAGCAGCCTTTTAATTTTTTAATTAGCCGGGTTCCCCAAAGATAAGGCTCTTTAAAGGTCAGATGTTAACTTAATCCTCTTTGGGTTATCATTGAAAAAGATCAGCTGTATTGACCTTGACAAAACCGCCTCAGAGGCTTGGGGACAGACAGGCCCTTCAGTATCAGTGAACACAGACAACTGCTGTTATGGGAAGGGGCATCTTCTGTGCTTTTGATAGCAGGCAGATTTGTTTTTCTTGACAAGACCCTGAGTAAAAAGACTTAATATCCATCTTCAGTGTGAATTGAATCGTGTCCTGCTGACATTAGATCCTCAGCCCCAAGGAACACCAGGCTGGCCACTGAGGGGCTGCGCTAGGCAGACTCAATGACCGCGAGAAGAAACAGAGCGTGACAGGGGCTGAATTGCATTGCCAAAAAGGGCAGGCTTGTCACATGCTTATCAGGCTGCCTCCACCGCAAAGCCTGACCAATGACACAAGACAACAGTGGCCCACAGCTTGTGGAACACTTTCCTAAGGAGAGTCAGGACTTCTAAGATATAGCCTAAAATGCAGAGTTTGCCTGAAAAGAGAAAAACTCTATCAGCTTTGAGTCAACATGGTAACATCTCTTCTACATGACAGCCGTAACAAAGCATTGCTATCCTGGGTGTGTGCTGGGATAAAGATGGGGGCACGCTGACCCACCCCAAGCCTGCACAAGGCTAGAGGGGGAACCGCTAGGACCAGCATTGGCAGTTGAGACAATTGGAGTCCTTCCCTGGGATTGTTTAAACTGTAAGTAAAAGAAGGAATCTTCACCCTTCCAGGGGCAGCGGTGGAGGGATCAAAGTTTATAGGAGTTGTCAGCAGCCTTTCTGGAGGCGCTGGTCTAACCTAGAGGAGGCGCTGGTGTAACCCAGAGGAGGCAACTGGTCTAAACTAGAAGGTAAGAAAGGCTACGGAGAAAGCAGGGAGGGCCCTCAGGCTCCTGGGCCCAGTTGTTCCTGAGGCTCAGCTCCTCCTGACCAGCCACAATGTAGTTGTTCAACAGTAGATACTACAAAGTAATAAATTCCCTTTTTGCCTAACCTAGTTAAATTTCTATCAGTTGTCGGCAAGAAAGCCCTGACTCCTACAGAGGAAGTATGAAATGTGATCTTAGAAAATCTGCACTTCATTTTCAGTGTCCTCTCCTCTGAAGTGGACAAGCAGTGCATTCCTGCAGGGGACACTGTTTTCTCCCATTTCATAACCAGCAGGCTGATGGCTCCTTCCCAGAGGATCTGGCCATCGGCTTTCTGCCATGTGGTTTTAAGAAAAAGCTGAGAATTTCAAAATGTCTCCTCTGGGGAAAATCTGCAGTTTCTCTAAGAATGGAAGAAGGAATGCACTTTAGTAAGCTGAGGAGTGCAGGTACTTTAGGAGAGCAGGTCTCCCAGCTGGTGTTCACATGACATCATAATGTCAGGAATGGAAAGGGATGTGCATTTATGGAACGTGCCTCGCAACATGTAAGGCACATTTTATAAAATAATCATTACATCACAGATAAGAACTGCTAGTCCATTTTGTAATGTAGCCGAGAAATATTATGATTTTAACTACTTTCTAACCCCTTACCCATATCCTCTCTCTTATCATTCAAACATCCTTGGGGACTTCCTATATGGATAGGACTAAAATCCTAGCAGAAGAAAATTCTTGCTGTTTTAGTTCAAAGGTAGATTTTTAAAAAAAATTTATAGCAGATACCAGATTTTCAAATGTAAGAGCCAAGCTCTTGAATAATTTTTGTCTTTTTAATTCTAAAATCTTGTTTCCAAATACTAAGGGCCAAAGACAAAAGGACCTAGAGTCCAGACTTTATTCTATAAACCAGGGGTCAGCAAGCTATGGCCTTCAGGGGTAAAGCTTTTGTAAACAAAGTTTTATGGAAATAGTCACACCCATTTCTTTATGAATTGTCTATAGCTACTTTTGCCCTAGAACAGCAGAGCTGGGTGGTTGCAACAGAGACTGTATGGAATGTAAAGCCTAAAATAGTTACTATCTGGCCCTTTTCAGAAAGCTTGCTGACCTCTGCATAAATCATAGGAAGGAGGAAGTATATAATAAGAGGTGGTGTTTTCTTCCCCCAAAAGGGATAAGGATTTGACCTGCAAGAGAGAGAAATTTAAGGATGGGTGACTAAAGCTTAGAGATTTCTGAGCTCTGAAGAATAGGCACAGAGCCCACCATCCTGAACTAAGTCTAAAAGAGAGTGGGAAATAAAAACCACAGATTGACTTGGAAGTAGAGAGTAGAGAAACTTTTGCCTACAGGTGACCCCGTGAAGGGTCTAGGGGCAGCCTCAATATAGAGTGGTCTGTAGGAGTTTCCAGAAGATTCCTATGTCCCCTAAAAAGGACTGGAGGTGACTCAAAGGGCTGAAAGCCTGGATGAAGTCTCTCAGTTATGACATGGGACTACCACCAACAAATGAGCTGGACCATACATGTTGGAGACCCCAGCAGGACAAAAGCAGCATTAGAGACTGAGCCAGTATCCAAAATGCTATCAAGGGCAGGGGATGTTACATGTCCTGGATGCCTCATTCCTAATGCCAGGATAAACTCTTGGAGCCCCTGATTCACCCTCAGAACTCCAATTACTCCTTGGACAGAAAGAGATAAAATATGGGATCCTTGTCTAAGTGGTTCCCAAAAAGTGCTGAGCAGGCTTCCTGGAAGATAGTGTGGTCTCACTGTTTAGCAGTATCTTTTAGCTTATCCTTCAGAAGTTCTGCCCCAATGAAGTGTCATCAGCATTAGGACAATAATATTGGTGTCTGAAACAGCACTGTCCACAGAACTTCCTGCTGGGGTGGAAATGTTCTATATCTTCACTGTTCATCCACTAACTGCATGTGGCTATTGTGCTTGAAGTATGGCTGTGCCACTGAAGGACTGATTTTTTCACTTGCATTTAATTTATTAACTTCTGTTATAATTTAAATAGCTACAGTACAGGTCTAAGAGATTAGATTATTTTCTAGGTAAAAATGAAAAGAAATAACTGAAGAAATCCAGTTTGAGAGCTAGTGGACCTTGTGACATCCGTTTTCTAGTCTCTTCAGTTTTGTCTCTGGATTAAATTCCTAGAGTGTTCCTGGAATGTTCTCACACATATTACAGATTAGAGAACCCAAATGAAGAAGCAAAACACAGATCGTTTGACATGAGGATGCCTCAAGAACTTTTCTTTTGATCCCCGCAGGCCATCTGGAGCTGATGGACAAAGAGGTCCGAGATGAGGGAAAAACACAGATCGCAAAAGAAACCTAAGGTGAGGGGGCATCTGGGTGGCTCAGTCAGTTAAGCATCCAACTTCAGCTCAGGTCATGATCTCACGGTTGGTGGGTTCCAGCCCTGCGTCGGGCTCTGTGCTGACAGCTCAGAGCCTGGAGCCTGCTTTGGATTCTGTGTCTCCCAATCTCTCTGCCCCTCCCCAACTTGTGTTCTATCTCTGTTTCTCAAAAATAAATAAACGTTAAGATTTTATTTATTTATTTTATTTATTTTTTGAGAGAGAGAGAGAGAGAGCGCGCCAGCATGAGCAGGGGAGGGGCAGAGAGAGAGGGGGACAGAGGATCCGAAGCAGGCTCCGTGCTGATAGGCTGACAGCAACTGCAAGCCGGATGTGGGGCTTGAACTTACAAACCGCGAGATCACGACCTGAGCCCAAGTCGGTCGCTCAACCAACTGAGCCACCCAGGTGCCCCGGCGTTAAAAAACGTTGAAAGAAAGAAAGAAAGAAACCCAAGGTAAGAAAAGAAGGTGGTGGGGCACGGTTGGGGCGGGAGATGATGTAACTTCCTCAGCTGCCTGGTTTCTCATCCCCCAGTACTGTCAAAACCCCTCCTGAACCAGTCTCCACACCCAGCTGTATTTGGTCTGCTCTTATCCCTTCTTTCCTCCGTGTCCAAGCCTGTAATTATTGACACCAGGTGCACTGCTAACACTCATCTCCTGTGACTTTATCATTCACAGAACTGTGAGTGGTAATTTGCCAACTTCCATGGAAGTTTCTTTTTAAAGGCAGAAACGCTGGGTGTAATGTTACATCACTAAAGAACCCTTAGACAATAGAAAAGGAAATGGAATTTATCCAGGGAACAAAGGAGTCTGCAGCTCACTTCTCTTCAGCTCTAGACAACACTGTGGAATTGACTGCAGGGCTCTGGGAGAACAGAGACGGTGCTCAGGACAGGAAGCGGCTTGTGGCAGGAGAAGCTCCTGGGGTTGGTGCTTAGTAACTCCAAGTGGGGCATTTGCCCTAATGCCAAGTTGAGATTGAAGCGAGGAAGCAAAAGACTGGTTTATGCACTCAATAGGTTGCCAGGGAAGACCACAAAGTAGTTAGGAGGTTTTGAAGGCAGGCTTCCTGGTTTCAGACCCGGGCTTAACCAGTTAGTAGTGGTGCACCCCTGTACAAGTCAGGCACCCTTTCTAAGCCTCAGTTGTTCATCTGAGTAATAGGACAATTATCATGCCTATGTCAGGGTGGTGTTTGAAGGATTTAAAGAAGATGCTGTGTGGAAAGCACTCAACCAACTACCTGACACAGAATACACACAGTGTCAACCGTGTGGCAGTGCTGGTTTGCTTTGCTTTGCTTTGCCCAGCCATGTGCAAAGTGGTCATAAGACAGAGTAGCCGTGTACTTTGGGGCATACACCTGCAAATCTGTCATGTTCGGTATCTTTGGAAGAAGAATGTTCCATCTGCAGCTGGTTTTGTGTATCTCTTGCTTCTGTTGGCCTCTGTGCAAGTCTCTTTCCTTAGGAAGGCAGACTGACAAAGACTCCTTCCTCCCTTCAGGCCTTTACTTGGCTCAGGAGACCTACGGCTCCAGACTGAGAGGTTCGGAAGTCCCCTCCAGTGAGCTAAGAGATAAGAAGAGAGTAATTAGTAAATAACTTTCACCTTGGATGACAGACGGATGAACAAATTACACATTGTGACTCAAATACAGGGGACTCTAAACTGTGTGTTCAGCGTGTCTCCCAGCTTTGGGGTTTCTCAGGGGTGGGAAAATGAGGTCCAAAGTCCCTGGTAGGTTCTTCAGTCTCTTCAAGACCAGTGCAGTTTCTAAGGAGCCAGTTCTGGAGGATTTAAAATCTTATCTTAGTAACCAGATTTCCTTGCCACTCCTCCCCATCAGCTCTTCTGTGGACTACATTGCTGCTGAGGAATTTGTGTGAACGCCAGTTCCCCAGTCATGCTCCGTTCTCCAGTCATGCTCCGTTCTCCGAGAGAGACTGAGGAAGAATTTAGCAAAGCAAGGAGTTAGGAATAAGGTGGAGTGATGATATGGGACACCTGGGAAGGAGAGGCCATGAGGAAGGATCAGACACCTGCCCACAGATGAGAAGCATGATGATAATTCCCCACAACCCCCTTCCTGAACTTGTCTGTGAGACTTCATCTTAACCCCTGGCAACAAGTGAAAACACTGCCTACCCTCCATTTAGAGAACAAATAATCGTGGTTCACAAGTTAGAAATTAGGCCAAATTTAGTCATAGGGATACAACCAATATTCACAGCCCTTGAAAAACTGCCCTGGCCATGGGGGCAGGCACTTTGGATGGCCTCCAGCCCCCCTCCCCTTGCCCGTCAGGGCAGGAGACCACAGTGCTTGCTTCTGTGCTTCCCAAAGGCTGAGAGCCTGCCTGAAGATATCTCAAAGGTGAGTTTTTGAAAGTCATACTCATGGTGATCTTGACTTTTTGTGGTGAAAAGATGAATTGGCCAATTTGAATTTAAGACCCAAATGGACTTGACAGGCAGTGTCTGCAGTGCTGCATAAAATATTTCTTGTTATTTATTCAGCTCAACTCACCCTGACCTTGAATATGGGGGAAGCATACATCTGAAACCAAGAGCTCACCCTGCTTGCAGAGTGGTGGGTGGGAGCCCCCATGGGAGCCTTCTTCCTGCCAATGGGGAACCACAAGCCTGACTCTGTAGGGGCAGTGGACACCCAGGGAAACAGTCACTTCCTGTTCAGGAGGAACCTCCAGTCGACTACTGTAGCTCATGGCCTTGAGGAAGTTGAAGGGGCCCCCAAAAACCTAGCAAAAATCTATCTGAATACACAAACTCCAAGACAGACTTCAGAGCTGTGCCCACAAAAGATGGTGCCAGCTCACCTGCTGACAAGCCAGGGGTAGGGTGTGGGGACTCAGGAACAGGGTGCACTCAAAATGACATATCAGAGAAAGGGTTAGTATCCAAAATCTATAAAGAGCTTATCAAAATCAACACCCAAAAAACAACCCAGTGAAGAAATGGGCAGAAGACAAGAACAGACATCCAGATGGCTAACAGACAGATGAAAAAAATGCTCAACATCACTCATCATCAGGGAAATACAAATCAAACCACAATGAGATACCACCTCATACCTGTCAGAATGGCTAAAATGAACAACTCAGGCAAAAACAGATGTTGGCAAGGATGTGGAGGAGAAACACTTTTGCACTGTTGGGAATGCAAACTGGTTCAGTTGCTCTGGAAAATGGTATGGAGGTTCCTCAAAAAATTACAAATAGAGCTATCCTATGACCCAGTGATTGCACTACTAGGTATTTATCCAAAGGATACAGAAGTGCAGTTTTGAAGGGGCACATTTCATCCCAATGTTTTTGGTAGCACTATCAACAATAGCCAAAGTATGGAAAGAGCCCAAATGTCCATCAACTCACGAATGGATAAAGAAGATGTGGCATATACATACACGATGGAATATTATTTGGCAATCAAAAAGAATGAAATCTCGCCATTTGCAACAGTGTGGAAGGAACTAGAGTGTATTATGCTCAGCGAGATAAATCAGTCAGAGAAAAACAAATATATGACCACTCATGTGAAATTTAAGATACAAAAGAGATGCACATAAGGGAAGGAAAGCAAAAATAATATAAAAAGAAACAGGGAGATAAACCATAAGAGACTCTTAAATACAGAGAACAAACAGGATTGCTGGAGGGGTGTTGGGTGGGGGGGGAATGAGCTAAATGGGCAAGAGGCATTAAGGATGGCACTTGTTGAGCTAAGCACTGGGTGTTATATGTAAGTGATGAATCACTAAATTCTATTCCTGAAATCATCATTACACTATATGTTAACTAACTTGGATTTAAATTAAAAAAGAACAGGGTACACTCAGAACTTAAGTCCCAGGTGAGCACCTCCCATTAGCCCCATCCAGGTGCCCCTTCCCCACCTCAGGGCAGCCCTGAAACAACAGGTAGGAGCTTTTTGGAATGACAGTGGCAGCCCATGTGGTCTCTGCCCCCGTCCTGCTCTCTCCTATTTGCAAAAGCAGCTGTACCACTACAGACTGGCTGTGCCTGCACCCCAGACTTTCTTGGTCTAGCAGAACTGGCACAAGCACATGCCTGGGAGGTTCCAGGATGGGGCTTTATCTGCTGTCTCCATAGTAACAACTATCACTTACTGAGTTGTTATTAGGGAGCGTCCCTGAGTTAAGCAATTGACCTACATGCTTGACTCAGGGGGCTAACATTCTGCATCAGCTGAATGCTGCCATTCTTCCACTCCCCTGTTCATTCACTGGCTTGTCTCATAAATGTGAACAGCATCTGTCACTGTTTCTCAAAGACCGGAATCCAGTCTTTCCCACATCTTCATCTCCTACAGAGAATTAGCTCAGGGGCTTGCATGTACTGTTGGAAATGTGAAGGAAAATCCTCCATGTATGTACTGGATGTCATCGACTGAATGCCTGCCGTGCTCACAATTGATCTTGCCTTATCCCACGTGACTTTCCTGCGTTGGCACCTGAGCTTCAGGCTCCTGTCTCAGGCTGGGTGTGGTCTGTGAGATGGCTGGTCCAGAGAGGGAGCACCGTGGAATGAGACTCTTGAGAATGGATGTTGACTAGCCAGGCAATCAGATTCTCTCCCTTGGGGAAATTTGATTAAAGGCCTATGGAAGGAGTTCATCAGTTGGTGGCAGCAAAAGTAGAAGAAATAAGTTGAGTCACACATATGGTGGAATCCTGAAAGTGAACAAGCAATGTCTGCCCACATGTAAGAGGCTAGAGCCCTTGTATCCTTGAATGATGTAACCCTGAGGCTCTATTTGTCTAACTAAAATTAAGTGCTATATTTAGGAACATGTGTACTCTTCTACAGCCATCATCCAAATGTATAAATGCTGTAAAAGAATTTGGGAACATAAACCAAGATGAAAAACAGCCAAAGGGTTTCTCTTTGCTGAGCCCATTGTTTTCAAATTCAGGACAAGGCCAAGCACTGTCCATTGCCCGCACCTGCTTTCTTCCTCCCCTTCCTCACCCGATTCCATAGTCTCACATGGCTAACTGGAATGGGGTCTCTGGCCACGCAGGCTGCTATACCTAGACAATGGGTCACTGCCTTGTTTTCCAGATGGTCTGTGGGTTGGGAAATCAAACTCTGCCTGACTGTTGTATTTCTGGTTGGCCAGGGAGGGGCATTCTCTGGACATGGTAGATCTAGCATGTGGTCTCCTGTTCCCTGTAGTGCCAAATGGTAGGTGCTTTTTGTCAATTTCTAGGTAATTTAATTTTTTTCAGTGTACATTGTCTTTTTCTATCCTCATTATAGTTTGTCTCCAGATAATGGGGAATTGAGTATTCTCAGTAAATCTGCATATCTCCATACATAGCCATATAAGATGCAAACATGTTTACATGATGGGTATTGCCAGCAAATGTGACATGATAACCAAAAATAACTACACTGTAGAAAGTAAGTGTTGGGTTCAGCTAATAACATGACCAGCTAATAACATAACAGGATTTTTTTTTGCCATGAAATAAAATATATTGATCAAAGTACATGCACATTGCAAATAGGTATTGCCAACTGTCCACAAAAATAATGGCTGTATTAATCTACATTCAAGAGCATATACGTTCATATGTTCTATTGCATTGACCAACACAGGGTCGTATCATTTTTTAGTTTTTGCCCATATGAGAGGTGAAGAATCATACCTACAAAGCAACCACTAGTTCTCCTTTTTCTAATGGGTGGTGGTTTTTATCAGTCACAGTCTAGTCAGGAAAACAGAAAATTTATTCCAGCTTTCTGGTCCATCTCCTATAATTAGCATGAAGTAACTTAAAAAGGAAAAAAAAAATCAGCTGGCAAAGGAGAAATGTAGTTGAAGGGATGAGAGCCCCAGCATCACAAGGTGGAGTTGAGAAGAACAGATCTGGAGCTGAGATGTTAGCTTCAAGACCAGCATATTTCCATGGTCACTGGAAGTTAATATTTCTTCTGCAATGCTTTTGCATTGTCTTTTTTTTAATTGAAGTATAGTTGACACACAATGTTGCATTAGTTTCAGGTGTAAAACATAGTGATTTGGCCAGTCTATATAACATAAGATGATTTTGTAATACTACAAAATCCCCTTTCCTAACTCATTGTGGATATGAGGACATCCAACCTGAATGCAGGTAGAGGAAATAAAATGTCATAGAGTTTCTGTTTGGATATTTTTATATAAATGTTTCTTAGAAGACAGTGGTTCCTGAAAGTTCTGATCACAGGTCAATGCATCCAAGTTAGAACTTAACAGTGTGAGGTTGTCAAGAAACAAGGGACTTAAGATTCCAGTCAAGAAGGAGTATTGGGGACCAGATTTATCCTTCCACATGAAGCAATTAAGGACATAGACAAAATATATGAAACAAAGACTTTTAGGACATTGGACAACCAGGCAGTAAGGCACAGTGATCCCTGAGAGAAGAGAAACATAAAATATGAACCCGTGAATGCCCCAGCTTATTGCCTGGGGAGAGGCTACATCACAGGGAGGGGGGGATTAGGTGGAGCCTTGTGACCCCTCCGCATTGGGTAGACAGAGTTTGGAGTCTGGGTAAGCTCAGGCACTAGAATTCTCAGGAGAGCATCTCTGAGAAAGCTTAAGAGAAAGGGCTCTAGAGAGCAGCAGAGGCTCCTGCAAGTCTCCAGCTGAGCTCCAGCCAGCACATGCATATGAGGAAACTACATAAGACCAGGTACAGGATCACCCAGTACTGGATAATGTATAAATATTCCACATATTCAGTAGCAAACTTTATGTGACCTCAATTTAGAGAATTTTAAAAAGTATCACCCCCCCTTATGACTTAATTACCTCTTAAAGGTCCCACCGCCAAACACCATGACATTGGGGTTTAGGGTTTCAACATACTGATTTTTTTTTTAAGTTTATTTATTTTAAGAGAGAGAGAGAAAGAGAAAGAGAGAGAGAAAGCAGGGGAGGAACACAGAAGGAGAGAAGGAATCCCAAGCAGACTCCATGCTGTCAGTGCAGAGCCTGACATGGGCTGTATCCCATGAACCATGAGATCTTGACCTGAGCTGAAATCAAGAATTGGAGGCTTAACTGACTGAAGCACCCAAGTGCCCCTTGACATATGGATTTTTATATATGAACATATTAGACATTTGAACATTTAGCTCATTGCATAGCTTAATCCCTATTCTCTCTCTTAAAGTCATTGGTATATTTTTGAAAACTACCTTTGAGAATAGGTATAAACAAATAGTCAAATCAGGACTCCTGTTTTGCAAAGAAAAATTCTAGCTTTGACTTTTGGAAAAGCCAATCAGACAAAGATTAGCAATGAAAGTATGTCTAAAACTTTCAGGATTGATGGAATAGTTGAAATCTACCTCCTTAAAAGGAGGTGAAGATTGATGTAATGTTCTCTCTGAGATAAATGCTTTTGCTAGCACATTATCAATGTCCAGTCTACTCTCCAGGGCACATTGTCCAGACTCAAGGCCAAAAATAGGGTGGGGTGAGGGAGCCAGGAAAGCTTGGGGATGGATGAAACTCAGAGATGGAGCAGGAGGCAGGCTGGGATGGCAGTCAGTCAAAGGCAAAGCTCAGGATTGGATCAGGAACCAATAGAGGGTTGAAGCTCAGGACAGGGAATTCAAGGATGGAGTGAGAATATGCTAGGCACATGTATTAATTCTTAAAAAGTTAAAAGTTGGAAAGGAAAGGGAAAGCCTTTCTTTACAGTAGAATACAGAACGTATGGAGGTACAAAATCAATTGATGCTAACACTGGTAGGTGAGAGTTTGATGAGGAATAGACAACACAGTCTCAATCAAATTCCACATTAATTACAAGGTGAAAAACAGTGACTTCACAGTGGAGAAAACCAGCAGATATCACCTTAGTTGAGTGATCAAAGATGACATAAACCACCAATAATGGGACAAATAGGTAACATGTGCCTCCTGGATGTGATGCACCAAGGAGGACATGGCATCAGTTCTGTGGTGGTCCTGCCACAACTGCATCATCTGAACTAGTAATGAGAAAGCACTGAGGGATAGTCTCAGAATAACTGGCTTCTTTTCCTCAAAAGTGGCACAGTCATTAAAGACAAAGGTGGGCTGAGGGACTGTTCCAGAATGAAGAAACTAGAGAGACACGACAGCTGATTGCAATGCATGATCCTGGGTTGACCTTGGAGTGGCAGAAAGGGCTATGAAAGGCATTTTGGTGTAATTGATGAAATTTGAATATGGACTATAGATTAGGTGACTGTGTTTTATGAATGTTATCTTTCCTGGTTATGATAATTGGGCTGTGATTATGTAAGAAAACATCCTTGTTCTATGGAAATACACGTTGAAGTATTCAGAGGTGAAGAAGTACAGTGTTTCAACTCATTTTCAAATGGTTCAGAAAACAGTAACTGCTCATACAACCAATAGTGTACTTATCTAAATATTTTAGATAATTTAGTGTTTGCCCACTCCTCCTATTGCCAGGAGTTGGTTAAATTCACCATCTAGTATGTAAGCTACTGAAGGCAAGGACTAAAGAGTAGACATCACAGAGATGTCCTGGACTTGGAACAGTAATTGATGACACTTTGTATTGTCCCCTCTGGGGAGGGGCTAATGCAGTTTTGAAAATTGCATTATGTGAGGCCAGGAGCATTTTGGGAAGCATTTGAATGAAAAAGATGTGGATGTAGATATTGGGAGACTTGCGAGATGATTTACAGAAGACAGTTGCCATAAATTGTTGCCCAGTATTCACCCCCTCTTCCTGTGCTCTGAGTTCCTCTAGGACATCTCTTATACAGCCTTATGTCTGGTCTCAGTGCATCACTAAATTTTGGCATCTGTCTTACAATGAAGCTAAGAGGATAGACCATTCCTCTGATTACCTTGGTTTTCACTCATTTCCAAGCCTGGTTTTCCAGCCTTCTTATAAGTCTGTGAGCTTCTAAGAGGCTTGCTATAAATTTCACTTTTTCCTTAAGTATTTCCTAGAGTCAAGATCTGTGGCCTGAAAAGGAAGAACCCTGACTGATCCATTCACTGTGTGGTGGGCACTGTGGTAGGTATTTTGCATACACTGTCAACAATTCTCAGAGCCCTCTACCAGCCTCATGGAGAAGACAGGCATATAAAGGCTAATTGCTAGTAGCAAGAACCACAAATCCATTTGTCTCAGCTAATCGAGAGTTTTAAATGGGGATCCTAAGTACAGTTTTTACTGTGGGAATCGGAGTTGATCCTCACCAGCCAGATAAGAGGAAGGGGAAAAAGCGGTTTGCAAGCTCTGTGCCTCCAGCCTGTGCCCACGGCCAGGTGAGGCAGGAAGAGAAATCCATCCTCATAAATAAAGTTGTTAATCTTTTAAACAAATGGTGCTGGGAAAACTGGATATCCATATGTGAAAGAATGAAGCTGGACCCTTACCTTACACCATATACAAAAATTAACTAAAAAATGGATCAAAGACCTAAATTTAAGAACTATATAGCCCTTGGAATAAAACACAGCTGAAAATCTTCATGACTTTGGGTTAGGCAATGATTTCTTAGTTATGACACCAAAAGCACAGGCAATAAAAATAAATAAATCAGGCTTCACCAAAATTAAAAACTTTTGCACATCAAAAGACACTATCAACAGAGTAGAAAGACAACCCACAGAATGGGAGGAAATATTTGCAAATCATCTATCTGATAAGAGATTAATATCCAGAATATATAAAGAATCCCTACAAGTCAACACACCAACAAAACCAAGCAACCCAGTTAAAAATGGGCAAAAGTTAAACTAGACATTTCTCCAAAAAAGATAACACAAATAGCCAATACACACATAAAAAGATGTTCAACATCATTAGTCATCAGGGAAATGCAAATCAAAACCAGTGAGAAACCACCATAGGATGGCTATTTTTCAAACAAATAAACAAAGAGAAAAGTATTGGTGAGGATATGGGGAACTGGAACCCACATCATTGCTTCTGGGAATGTAAAATGGTGCAGCTGCTGTGGGTGACAATCTGGCAGCTCCTCAATAAGTTGAACACAGAGTTACAATATGACCCAGCAATTCCACTCCTAGGTATATACCCAAAAGAATTGAAAACATGGACTTCAAGCTGTATTACAAAGATGTAATCATCAAGACAGTATGGTACTGGCACAAGAACACTCAGATCAATGGAACAGAATAGAGAACCCAGAAGTAGACCCACAAACGTATGGCCAACTAATTTTTGACAAAGCAGGAAAGAATATCCAATGGAATAAAGACAGTCTTTTCAGCAAGTTGTGCTGGGAAAACTGGACATAACATGCAGAAAAATGAACCTGGACCACTTTCTTACACCATACACAGAAATAAACTCAAAATGGATGAAAGACCTCAATGTAAGACAGGAAGCCATCAATATCCTTGAGGAGATAGCAGACAAGAGCTTTGATCTTGGTTGCAGCAACTTCTTACTCAACACGTCTCCAGAGGCAAGGGAAATAAAAGCAAAAATGAACTACGGGGACCTCATCAAAATAAAAAGCTTCTGTACAGCAGAGGAAACAATCAGCAAAACTAAAAGGCAACCGACAGGATGGGAGAAGATATTTGCAGACGACATATTGGATAAAGGGTTAGTATCCAAAATCTATAAAGAACTTATCAAACTCAACACCCAAAAAACAAATAATCCACTGAAGAAATGGGCAAAAGACATGAATAGATACTTCTCCAAAGAAGACATTCAGGTGGCCAACCAACACATGAAAAAATGCTCAACATCACTCATCATCAGGGAAAGACAAATCAAAACCACAATCACACCTGTCAGAATGGCTAACATTAACAACTCAGGCAACAACAAATGTTGGTGAGAATGCGGAGAAAGAGGATCTCTTTTGCACTGCTGGTGGGAATGCAAACTGGTGCAGCCACTCTGGAAAACAGTATGGAGGTTCCTCAAAAAATTAAAAATAGAACTACCCTATGACCCAGCAATTGCACTACTAGGTATTTATCCAAGGGATACAGGTATGCCGTTTCCAAGGGGCACATGCACCCCAACGTTTATAGCAGCACTATCAACAATAGCCAAGGTATGGAAAGAGCCTAAATGTCCATCAATGAATGAATGGATAAAGATGTGGTGTGTGTGTGTGCGTGTGTGTATACACACACATACAGTGGAGTATTACTTGGCAGTCAAAACAACTGAAATCTTGCCGTTTGCAACTACATGGATGAAGCTAGAGGGTATTATGCTGAGTGAAGTTAGTCAGAGAAAGACAAATACCATATGACTTCACTCATTCGAGGACTTTAAGACACAGAACAGATGAACACAAGGGAAGGGAAACAAATAATATAAAAACAGGGAGGAGGACAAAACAGAAGAGACTCATAAATATGGAGAACAAACTGAGGGTTACTGGAGGGGTTGTGGGAGGGGGGATGGGCTAAATGGGTAAGGGGCATTAAGGAATCTACTCCTGAAATCACTGTTGCACTAGATGCTAACTTAGATGTAAATTTAAAAAATAAAAATTAAAAGAATTGAAAACAGGGACTCAAATTTGTATACCTATGTTCATAGCAGCATTATGCACAGTAGCCAAAAGGTGGAAAAAACCCCTGTCCATCAATGGGCAAATGGGTAAACAAACGGTGGCATATGCATTGTTGGGATAGTAGCTGTAAAAAGGAATGAAATTCTGATACATCTTAGAACATGGATGAAACTTGGAAGCATTATGCTAAGTGAAATAAGCCACATACAAATGGACAAATAGTGTATGATTTCACTTACATAAATATCTAGGATAGGTAAATTTCTCAAGATAGAAAGTAGACTAGAGGTTGCCAAGAGCTGAGGGGAGGGGAGAATGGGAAGTGACTGCTTAATGGATACAGTTTCTGTTTCGGGTGATGAAAATGCTCTGGAACTAGACAGCAGTAATGGTTAAACAACATTGTGAATGTACCTAATGCCACTGAATTGCACACTTAAAATGGTAACTTTGTTATGTATCTCTTACAGTAACAAAATTATGTGAAGAGATAATAAAGCTGGTGAGATTTTCTCTGAGAAGTTAATTTGGGTGGCTAATGCTCAAAGATGTTTGAAAAAAATGTTGGGTTTTTGTTTTTCCCAGCTTGAGGTTATTTTTTTACGGGTCATCTAAATCATGGATGGAGGTGTATCTAGTATATTTTCGTTATTAATATTCTTCAGCTTGCACAATAATCCATATACACTAGAATTTCTCTTTGTCTTTTCCCCCAGTCACAAGAAAATGATTGGAAAGACTGTCACCAAATTTGGAGGCTTAAGTTAGTCTAACTTCAAATAATAGGCTCTGTGGCAAACATCACATTCACTTTGATGCTCCCAGAAACACTGAGGGGTAAGATTATCTGCAGAAGACCGGACTGAGGGCCAACTGTCTGCGGGCACACAGGAGCAGTTGCAGGTGAGGATAGCAGTGGAGGGGCCTCTGACAGGGCGGCTTTAGCATATCTGAGGGTTAGTGACAGCAGGGCTTTCTTTAGTTAATATTGGTTAATAATTCTGCCCAGCAATGGGCAGCATGGCTGGGACAGCCGGAGGATGAAGTAGCCAGTAAGTGGGCAGAGCCCACGCTGGTGGGTTTTGCTTTTCGTTTTTTGTTTTTGCTCATCACTTATATTCAGAAAATTTCTACTCCAAAGAATTGCATTTACTAAGAAGAAAAACATATTATTGTTTTACCTCCTGTCCTGGCCACAACTGGCATAGGTTACTGGCTCAGAATGGAAGGAAGCGGAGCACAGTGTGAGGAGGGAAGCTTTCTGATAACACAGAGCTTCTGGCAGGGTTCACACCCAAACTGTCATATTCACCGTGAATGGACTTGGGTAGCGGCTTTAGAAGCAGCTCAAAAATAGGCGCATGATAATTGTACACCCGAAGAGAGTCACCTCAGAAATAAGTTGCTGATAAATTGGAGGCTCTGTTTGATAAAGTGTTTTTTGAATTGTGAAGTATGTTGTCCATTGTTGAAACTTGAAAAAAATGATACACTGTCAAATGCCGAACTGCTCTTAGCTGACTCTACGTTCTGAATGTTAATGTTATTTTGTTTTGGCTGGGAGGGCGGTGGTGGCAGAGGGCAGCGGCAGCAGCGAGCTAGAGCAAACAGGAAACCTCAAACAGCATTTCATGTGGTCCCCGCCTGTCTGCTCCCACGCACTTGCCTCAAAGTACGCAGTTCAAATTAGACCACCGCTCCTGGGTCGTGCTGGCTAAGTAATAGCTAGGCCAGCTAAGTCGGGGCTCAGCTAAGGTCATGAACGTCTCCTTCATGGAGTCACAGTTCTGCCACAGATACTAAGGCTCTCTACAGCCCCTATCTCTTCCAGAGGCTCCAGAACACTCCTCAGGTGGAAGAAATAACAGATAAACTTTGTGACTGGGTAATCAGCCCAAATTACTTAATGACTGTTAGGTTTGGGGCAGCACTGTCCTGGGTGGTGTATGAGAATAACACACAGCTCCTCTATGTGTTGTGGAACTGCCACTGAACTTGACAGTAAAGCTGATTTAACATAAGCAATGCCATATTCCTAACACAGACTTAGTGAAAAGCTCTCTTCAGGAAGCAAAGGACATAAAAAGCAGGCTTTCGTAGTGTTGTGCCTTTAAACCTCTCTTACTCCCCTTTGGGGATCTGAGTGTGGGAAGTTCCTGCTAAACCAGGCATTCTCACTGGCCTCAGCCGCCTTACCTTTTCCTTTGCTCATCTGTTTTCTCTGCTGGGAAAACATCCTGTTTAGCCCTGTCTATGCAAATCCAACCTCACCCTTAACGCCAGGTAGTCTGCTTCAACACGCAAAGATGCAGAAACACTGACCTCTCATAATTGGGAGCACTTGCGATACGAGATAATCCCATGTGGTCCCTGCATCTGCCACCAGCACTTATCTCAAAGCGCACAGTTCAAATAAGACCACGTCTCCTGGAGTGTATGTAACACCAATCTCCTCTTCTGCAGGCACACACACATGCACAGGCTTATTTATCCAAACGCATACTGTGGCCCCCTGGTAGCTATTAGGGTTATCCACAATTATTGTGGTTTGTTCCTTTCAGGTTTCCTGAAGTTAGATGTGACTTGCTTTGACCAGTGAAACAATCCAGGTGGAGTGAACAGTAAAGCAATTCCCGTAAGACCCTAGGATCTGAAGGAGACAGGCATGTTTGGCGACAGCCAGGAGACCAGTGTGGCTGAAGCAAAAGCAAGGGAGGGAAGTCTGAGAGGTCTCAAGAACATCACATAGGGGGCTTTGTAGGCGACTGTTAAGGACTTTGGCTGTTAGTGAAACGGGAGCCACCTCAGGAATTTGAACAAAAGATCCCAGGAGGAGCAAGAGGGAATGTAGGCATCACTGGGATGGTGGTGGGATAACCTTCCAACTTAACCTTAACTGATGAAAGAGTTTTTAGTTTTCCAGGTCATTCTGTCTTGCAGGCAGGTTCAGAATCACTGCTTCAGAGAAGACAGGGAAACAATGAATAGAAGGGAAACCTGCAATCCTTACCTGAAACTTCATTTTAATCACTTTCCTAATCGAACCTACAAGTGACAGTTGACAAATGATATTGGGTTATCCCCTCCTTCCCTTTATACAAGGCCTTTGGAGGGACATACTGGAGGGAGAACAAGACGGCTAATCTACCGACCAGTGATGCATTATATTGACTGCTGTAAAACAGAAGGAGGATTTATGGAGCCTAAATTGGTTGTTTTTAATTTCAGAAAAGTAGAATTTTCTTAAGTTAAAAAAATATACCTTGTTTTTCCACTTTAGAACCTCTTCTTGCCCTTATCTCCTTTTCTTCCCCTCCTCCACATTCTTTTCCTCTTCCTCCTTTACCAAAGAGAAAACTGCCAACTTCATCAAATGACTTCAAATTATTAAAGTCTAAGAAAGTCACAGATTCTAAGATTAAAAAGTACAATTATTTTCACATAAACATTCAAATTTTTATATCTGAACAAATGAGTTTTGAACAAAAGTGTTTGACTTTCAGTCCAAGAAACTAAAATATCAAAACAGTTCCAAGCGACTTAGAGAACCAACTATGTGATCTTCAGAAACTGCTACTGCATTCTTCCTTATTTCAAATCATGGAGACTTGCCCTCCAGGAAGTTTCCTTCTTGGAGCCCTGCTCCTCCTGAGATGAAGTTTTACTGACACTGTAGTTCTGTCAGATGCCAAATCCATCTGGTAGTGAAGCAGCAAACCTCTCTGAAGGTCAGGTTGAACCCGTAACACTAGTGACAGGCACCTGCAGTTGACCTTGAACAAGGATATTTATATATGCATATGTAACACACTTATAACCATATTGTCAGTAAACAGTCCAACCTACCTATATTGTAGAAATCAGGACAGAGCACAACGATATCCAAGGATGCAGAATTCAACACCCTGAGACTTCCCTTAAAAAATGTTTACGCAAGTCCTAAAGTGAATGTAGTCTAGGAACTTACATATTTAAAACAAAGCCAAAGGACAAAAACAAGGCAAGCATTCTGATTTCAGACATAAAAGTAAATACTAAGGAAGGACACCCAAGCAAGCTTCCTTTCTGTGATCTTGGCACATTAGCAGTTTTGTTGCCCTTATTAAATGCTAAGACCTCTTTTTATTTTATTAAGGATCATTGCAGCAAAATCTGTCAAAATACATCAAGAAAAGTGGACAGTTATAAAAGCTGAATTTATATAAGTAACATGAGGACTTTTATTTGCCTAATGCCAAGTTAAAAACTCACTTCCCATGTGATTCTACTGTATCAAATCACTAGAACATTTTACTTGTTTTGTTATAAGCAGTTAAAAGATCAATGGCTAAAATAACAGAATAACTCTGCTCTTATAATGATATATATAGTGAATCTTCATTTTCTTCATTAAATATCAAATACACATTGAAGATTGTTATATTGAAACTTTAAAAGACAATCTTTGGAATGGTTTCAGTATGCTAATGTGAGGTACATATATAAACCCATTTGACCTAGAACAGTCACAAACTCATCTAGCAAATCCTTTGATTTTTAAATATGAAACAATTTTAGTTGATAGCAAAACAAACACAAATAGCAAAATACAATACAAAAAAGATTTTTAGGAAGGACACCACGACTACAATCTAAGTCAGAATTTGTCATCTAGTTCGAGCCTTCATCCACCTATAACAAAGACAGCACTTAAAAGAGTAATTTTCAGAGACTCGAGTGATGTCTCTGTCAGACTGAGTTGGATCCATAAATCTCTATGACCTTAATGTGTGAAAGGAACTCTGCTCACCTTACTTTTATGTTAATTCAAAATAAAACCATAAAATCATTTTCCCATCTTATCTTTATGCTTTATTATAATCCAGCATTAATATTTAAACTCTGTAATTTCCTTTCCAGGTCAACTGCTGGAATAACATTTCTCATAGCAATGTCCAAGCAAGTTGATCTGATACCAGCGCATCTAGAGGGCTGGCTCTACGAGAAGCTGAAATGACAAAGAATAAGTGACTTAAAAACTGGAGATTTAATTTCAAGGTAGGAATCATAAACTTGGTATTGTCTGTTTTTACCAAACTTCATATATGCAAATTTTACATACGTATGGTTTTTCTTTAAACCTGTCATCCAGTTCTAAGGGTCAATTCCAAGGAGACACAACTAAATTGCAGTAATGAGAGAAGTACTGATTTGTAGTCTGATCGTTCAAGAATAACTAACTTCAGGGGTGCCTGGATTACGCAGTCAGTTAAGCGTCCCACTCTTGATCCTGGTTCAGGTCATGATCTCATGGTTCATAAGATCCAGTGCCGCGTTGGTCTCTACACTGACATTGTGGAACCTGCTTGGGATTTTCCCTCCCTCTACTGCCCCCCTCATTCTCCCTCAAAATAAAAAAATAAAAAAAAAAAAACCTTTAGAAACTACTAAATTTAACGAAAAAAACTGCCATTTTTATAGATCAAAGATGGTCAAATATCAGAAATTTCACTGACTCAAACTGACATCTGAAAAAATGTACCTTATGTACTCTTGCGTACCTGTAAGGAAAGCCACAGAGAAAATGCTTTGGTTTAGGAGACCCAAGCCTCTACCTAAACTATAGCAGAGGACACATATGCAGTATGTTGAGGTAAGCCACTATCTAGGTAACAGTACAACTATTAAACAATCTTATAAAAAGCTTTCTAGATACTCTGAATCACCTTATACAAGGTATCAGAGAAATTAATATGAATTTCACTAGACAACATGCAGCAGCTGAGTCCAAATCGCTTACCCATGTCTGGCAAGTGGCTGGTTTTGAGGCAAGTAAACAAAATGCTGTAGAGGGCATGCAAGCTAAGCTTGTCTGGGGCAGTTCACCTAAGAATAGATTTTTCAACTTGAATCAAAATTTCTGTGATTTGATGGGAATTTCAATCTAAGCAATTAAGTGATAGCAAGGAAAGAGCACCCCAATATTCGTTGCTCGGTAAATAATAGTTTAAAGGGAAAAAAATAATTGAAATAAACAATTTTTACTTAAAAAAAAAAAACACAACAAACCCTACCTTCAATGTTTAAAAGAATTACAAAAAAACCAAAACCCCAGGACACAAAACTGCACTTTGACACGTGAACATGTACTCATTACATGTGAGCCAAATAAACTTATTTGCCTCAACCCTCATTTCCAAGACTTCCCACCTTTAATTAATTAACGTGTTTTCATTATACATTCCACAATGAAAATAAGTTTTGCAGTTCCTGGAACTTCACTTACGTCACTAATTCGGTGTACTTTAAAATCCCTCTAATTATGCAAGCCTATAAAGTAAGTCACACTTTCAGACATGAACACAGGTAATACAAAATGCCAGAGTTAGCAGAAGCATCAAAGCACACAGACACGCACACACACTGCTACTATGAAGTGAGCACTACATCAGGGATACTCAATGGGTAAGGCCTTTTCCAGACCACTTCCAATTCCTAATCTCAGCTCTTCAAGAGAGTAAGAGCTCTTCTTATCATCTGTAAGAAGACAAATGTAAATGTTCTTGCCAAAGAACTTCTTTGTTTCTGGGATGTTTTTATGAAAACCATCAATTCAAACTTGCTTTCAGTACTCTTCCTAAAATCAAGAAGGCACAAGACTATCAGTTCCATGTTCTTTAGCCAATTAACCAAATTCAGTTGAACAAAAATTCTCTTAATTTGTCCTAATAACTTCAAATTTTCCACGTTTCTAGGCAGAACAAAAATGCTGTTTGCAATATCAAACAATCATAAATACACACACATTATGCAATTGCCTGTTTATTTAGTGGCACCAGTTTTGCAAACTAGAAATTATTTCTACTTTTCATCTCACATACAATCTGCAACCATTCACAGGCTGAATGCAATTTCTTCAACAGACTTGAAAACAAAAAGTACATTCTTAAAATTAGGACTGAATTCACATGTCTTCTTTGGACCAAGAAAATGGTACATAATACAAAATATACATTTATGGAATTTCTTTAAAAGTTTGGATCACATAAACAGCAAACAGTGGGTGAGTTAACTGTGGAGAATTTCATTATACACTGTTTAGGAAAAATATTTCTGCAGTTGTAGGAGTTTTACATTTATAGATTTTTAAAAAATGAATCTATGTATAATACAACATGCTTTTAACATGTACATGGACTCTCCACTTGTAACATTTATGCAAATTAAGTGAAATAAACCATTTCAAAAGTGAAACCAACTACTATTGGGGCATATTACTACAAACAAGATACTTCCTGCGGATATGCTGATGTCTTCGTGAAGGGCTAACCAAGCAAGACAATGGTTTCTGTTTCAAAATTCCCACACATGGGAATTAAATAAGCTGTAACTGAACATCCAATTTGGGCAACAAATGAGACAAGCTAATCAATTTTTTCATGGTCGTTACATTTTAGTAGAAATCCCATTAATCCTGTACATTGATGGCCATATGTTACATCCTATTTTAACATTCTGTATCAGTAAGTAAATACCTAATACCCTAGAATCTGAAGTGAATTAAACATTTAATGAACTCTAAAACTAGGAAGCTCAAAATTTTAAAACCTGAGTGCGATCAGACAGTTAAATGTCTTGTGAATATACTATATTTGCACTATGCAGGTCAGAAACATTCCAAACTTTCAATTTCCATCTTACCTCTTTTCTGTTGAGTTTCAAAAGTGGCAAACTTAGAGTGATGTTATCCTCCAGAACTGGTCCAAATAAGATTATTTTATTCACCTTTAATTACTCTCCTTTCCCCCAAAATACAACCTTTAAAAAGGGTATTTTAATATCAGATTCTAGCCTAGGCTCCCATCCACCTCCTCTCTCTCTCAAAAAGTTAAACACTTCCTTAAATTACTCAAATTATTTTGACACCTTTGAAATATTTTTTACGGGCTTTTTGCAGGAAAAAAGGCTGATGAACCCCTGCAATATTGTAAACTTTGGGGAGTTAGGTACATTATTATATGATTTTCCTGGGTAAGGAAGTTCCTAGGATTCATCATTTTCAAAGGGCCTGGGAACCTACAAAGTTAAGAATTGTTCCTAAAATGGATTTGTGGCACTCGCTATACCTAATTGAGATATTACTAATTTTGTCCTGTGGCTACAATCTCCTACACCAATCTTACTTCAGGTAGTACAATACAAACACAAATGTTACTCAATGTCTTCTACTGGACCAGGAGGACTATGGAAAAGAAAGGAAAAACATTAAATTTTTCTGAATACTTAATTCGATGAGAAAGCTAATAGAAACTGAGGTTTGGAGCAATTAAAAGACCGGAAGGATTGGGTTTTGTGGTGAATAAACATTTGCATTTATTTTTTCTGTTTTTAAGTTGAAGCAGCAGCATTTTTGTTTATCATTATCTCCCTTGATGGAAAATCAAATGATCTGAAGAAGCAAAGGTTGGTTCTTGCCGGTTTATGTAACAGTTCTTAATAGCCTGGCTAGAGGAAGCTCTCTCTATGGCTTTTACAACAATTAAGAGTAATCCTCTCTGTCCTCCTCACTGGCATCTCCCAAATTTTCTTTTTTTCGGCCCAGTTTTGTACAGTAGAAATTGGCCTTGGTGAAGTAATGCCCTAAACTCTTGCTCAAGAAAATGGAATCAGCCTGCTTACGTTTGAAAAAGAGAGAGACAACCACCACAAAGAGGGCAGTAGAGGAAATAAAGCAACATTTCGTGCCGGATAAGGGAGGGGAAAAAAGTCACTTCTTTGTTACATCAATCCAAACAACATTTTCCCCCATCTAATAAAATGCAATTTAGTCAACTATAATTTCAATACATCTGAGTGTTTCTAGTTGGCGCACTCCTACCTGCTGGTAATATAACCAGAAAAATACGAGAGCAGAGGCCACTAGGTTAATACATAAAGCAGGTAAAAGGGAAAGAATGAGTGAAGGTGAACAAAAGTAGAAATGTTCATTTGACAATCAAGTGGAACCAAATGCCTCTCATCATTTCTGATGGCATTCTGATTATCAGTAATAACTAACACTTGAGACTTAACTATTCTGACCTACAAAACAATACAGTATTATACTCGCAACATTTAGAAAATGTATCCTTAAATATTTCAAGCATATTCTAAAGTAATATAGAATTTAAAAATACAATCCAAAAATCATGGCACATTATTGAAGAAAATAAAGTAAAATTATGCTTCTAAAGTTTTAAACTATAAAGAACTCTTCCTAATGCCTAAAAGAAAAACTAATGAGAGGACTAGATCACTCAGTTACAAAATGGTCATCTCACCGGCAGTATCTGCAAGCAAAAGTATGAAACTCTTTAAGGTTCCTTCAAAGAGAAACCTCAAAAGAGAAACATTTATGTACTGAAATATTTACATATTTTCTACTACCAAATCCTAATATAATACTGTACAAATAACAAAACATTATAGGCTTATACCTCTAATTCAAATTTTATGAATTAAAAGTATACATCATGAAATTCAAAATTAAAAAAGAAAACCTGTAACCAATTTTGTCACTTCTTTCAGAAATCACAAATTGAATTCACATATGAACTTGTCCAGTAAAGATATCTGGGCAGTGAAATTATTTTTAAAAATTAATGCATAATAATCATTTGGCTAAAACTAGATATTAACGGCAGTGTGTTTCAAAGAAACAGAATTTTTCTTAAATTTTAGCTGTCTGTATATAGCAGGAAACTAATTTTATAGCAGGAGTAGTAAAAGGCCATTTGTTAAAGGTAGTCAAGCATACTGAATAGATTTGAGCCTCATCAGTCCTATATTACTACTATGCTGAGCAAAATTTTCTTTTGAATGAGATTTTTAACTTTGGGGAGAGGAAAACAAATGGAAGAGTTTTCAAGTGAATAATGGAAGCATAAATGAGCTTTTTAGGACAGAGAGACCTGCCTTATTCAGGAAAATTATCTGGCAGACAGTAGGAGGGTGACAGCTATTTTTTTTTTTTTTTTGGATGAGTGATTCAGCTATAATATTAACGTGTTAGATTATAAATTCTACTCAAATGTAAACTCCTTGAGGGCAAGGATCTAGTCATTTCTTTATAGTTCCAAGGTATTTCGCCTAGAACAGTGTTTTGCAGATAACACTCAATATGTTTCCTGGGAAAGCTGATTAGTGGAATTAATATGTGGTCAGATGGATGATCACTAAAAATGGTAGTATAACTCAGATTATTTGAATTACATAATTTATTCTTTAATCTAAATTTCTTAATGTAGTAATAAAAAATAAGTGGCTGGAGCAGTATACTAATTGCATAGTACTCTAGAAGCAAGCATTATAATTAAAAATGTTTGAAATAGTTCTAAAGCTAAATAAGAAAAATATCATTTGGATTTTGTAAAGTTAATGCTAATATTGAGAACTGCTTCTGTTATCTATAAAAGTATATTCCTTAACAAAGTGGAAATTAAGAGAGCTTACTGCTACGACAGTAAGAAACCAGTGAAATTTTTTAATGTTAGGGTTAAGAGTCTGCTACACAAAATGAATTTCCTATTACAAGCAGCAAAATGAGTTCATCCTAAGAAAACACTTAAATGAAGGTACATTTTGAATGGTAAATTATCATCACAAAAGAACTTTCACCCTCCAAAGAAAATAACATACAACACATCGAAAAATTTTGAGGCATTGCCCTGAGATGCTAATTAGCACACAAAAGGGGGTTGGGAGGGCAAGAACTTAAGTGGTACAAAAATGAAGTGCACCATAGAGGTGCAAAAGTGCCTTTTAAACGTGTGGTCGGTTCCCACCACCACCATTACCCCCAGGAATCAAGAACACACACAGTCTGCTATAATAATGGATACTTCCTTTTTTATAATGAAAAGTTATATCTAGTATGGCAATGCTGACTCATGTGGAAAAGATTTAGTCTTCTCAGAGAACATTTAATAGTTTTCTCTCACTTCCAAGCTTCATTTCAGTACTAATAATTTTAACAGAGGAATAGCTTAACGTCCTCTTTTTTATTTAAAAACTCTCAAAAAAAAAAAGCTCTAAATATGCTGTTATGGTTTGAAATATAGCTCTCCATCACATATTTTAACTTGTGATTTGTGATTTTGCAGATCAAAATCCAATTCGAAGTTTTGCAATTTCTAGAACTAAAAAATTCAGTCTACTTAAAAAATTAAGAACCTGGCTTCTTATAATAGGAATTTAGTTTTCAGTACTAGTATGTCTGGTAATCACTCTATACTAGAAGCATTGTATTCATTAAATGCACACTGAGATGCTTGCAAAGCCATAACTTAGAACATTATCATACTTCGCACTCTACCACAGATTTAGACACTGAGCATTTATTTGTAAGTATGGAATTGGTTCTGTAATTCCAACTTATGAATTTCTAAATATAAATAGTACTTGTTTTTCTTCATTCATGCTGGATTGAGATATAAATTAAATACAATTAAATTACATTTAATCGCCTCACAAATAAGGGGGATAATGAAAAGGTTTTGCTGGTATGTAACTACTTAAATCTGAGACATTTCACATTACTTTTCCCACTACTCCCCTAACTTTACATTAGTTTTAAGGCTATATATACAAATATGTATATTTCCAAGTTAGGGAGAAAACAAATGTAACAAAGTTGATTATACTACCTTTTATACACAGAGTTTTGATTTTGTATTCAATGTTGTATTGTAATCTTACATCTTAATAATTTCTAGTGGGGAATCTGCCTACTGAATGATTAAATTACACGGCAATAAATACAATATTCAACCTAAAGAGACAAAAATACAGAAGGGCACAAAACAGTAGTCTTTTCAACGTGACAGATTTTAAAACTTACTTTCACATGCTTAATCAGAGGAATTTAAGCCTAAATTAAATTAGGTTATTTTTATATCTACAATTCCTTAAGCTTCGAATGTTATTTTTAAAGGCCAACAGCTAAATATTAGCAACATGCTCTATTTCAAATCACAAATACATCTTCACTACTTGGATTCTAAAGACATGAGTCCATTAAAAATCACAGGCAAACACACGCACGTGCACACACGCGCACACCCACCCACACACACGCACACCCCTACTATAGAGTGTTAGATTGTCAAGCTCTGACAATTATTTTAATTAAACAGTAGGCAAATTCAAGCTGATACACATAGAATGAAAAATAAGCAGCCAGAAAGAAACCCATTAAAAAACAGATTAAGAAACAACAGAGATTTAAATCTTTTAGTCTTTCTAATGGAAGGGAAACAGTTCCATCTGTGCCGTGAGTAACATTATTTCCCAATTAAAAGAGACAAACATCTTTCCCCACGAGAAACTTCTCACTTACAATGGCATGGTGTTTTAAAAGGGCGGGGTAAAGGAGGAATTACACATACATGATTAAATTTCTTGTTTGTTAAATCAAGCTTTATTGATAAAATGGAATTCAGAATACCTTACTAGGAACAGCAGCAGGCCCAGCCAATCATGATAGCAAAAATGTGGCAGTCTCCTACTATATGTAGGAAGCTGCTGCTTATCAATTAGTAATTCAATGTAAGGACTCGGAAAAGAGGTGCAAAGAATCAAGGCATTTCAGCCCCAAGATTGATATTCTTATGAATATACTGTATTACCTGCAATACTCCTGGCAACAAGGAGAGAACCTAGACGACAGTTAAATGAAGGGACCAGCTTTATCAACAGTGCCAACCCCACTGCCAAAACATGAAGACAGTTTTCAGTTAACTCCCTGGATGTCCGGCTTTGTAAGATTTGGGAATTCTTCTCCTTAATCATGTACACATTTGAGTGCCTAGCTGACATGGCTGCTGCTCTCCCTGTCCCAACCCCAAGTCCAAACACAACATGACTTGAAAGGGCTATATATCTGTTGCATCACACAACAAGCCAAACATTTTTTTGTAACTCTGATAGTGATTTAAAGCAGTTCATAATTAAATATGAGCATTTTGTACAAGGACAATTACACTTTACAAAAAACAAAATCATACAACAAAAATTGCTGGAGTCTGATTTACAACATGAATTATGGTTTGAAATCACGTTTACATAAGTCTCAAATTTACAAAAAAAAAAAAAATCAGTTCTGGGCTAGCTGTTGTACTGCTGAAGTTCTCTGGTGTGATCCACTCTCACCCATGACACATGTCCTTCTTTAAAGTTGAGGAGGGATGTTTAAAAGGTTCAAGGAAGTTGAGCTGTACTCTCCTTTGGAGGTGAAGGTAAACTCCATGGCTAGATGAGCAGTTTTACCACATATCATCAGTCGATGTAGAATCCTTTATAAAAGGAAACAAAGCAAAAGAAGGAACTACATTAAAGCTGAGAGGTGCCAAAGCACATTACTCTTGGGATAATGCAGCAAGATAAGGTTTTGTAAAGTTGACATTCAGTCTATAAATGCTTTTTAAAGTATGTAAGTATGTGTGTGTGTCTAATATGAAGTATCAGTATTCAAGTTGTTCAAAAAATCTGTTTTGGAGTAAAATATTTAAAATATGGGGCACCTGGGTGGCGCAGTCGGTTGGGCGCCGACTTCAGCCAGGTCACGATCTCGCGGTCTGGGAGTTCGAGCCCCGCGTCAGGCTCTGGGCTGATGGCTCAGAGCCTGGAGCCTGTTTCCGATTCTGTGTCTCCCTCTCCCTGCCCCTCCCCCGTTCATGCTCTGTCTCTCTCTGTCCCAAAAATAAATAAACGTTGAAAAAAAAAATATTTAAAATATGATTTTACCATGAGGTGGACCAAATGTATTTCTAAACCATATAATAAAAATTTCTTATTTTCTTCAATTAAAACCCAATTTATTTTTAGACCACTTTTATAAACTTTTATTACACAAGAAGAGATTAAGACCTCAAGTCATAAGAGATGTAAGGAATACAGATGTGAGCAGTATATATTTCCGAGCTGTGCCCAAATGATTTTTAAGTTACCACTTTTCTGTAAACACCATACTGCAAAAGAATTCTAACAGGAAACTGGAAAATAGGGCATTCTTTTCACATAAGTAGAATTCTCTAACTTTAGTATTTAAATGAAGTATACACGTCAGGGTTCTCAGACAAGGTATTTCCAAACATAAAAACTATTCAGTGGAGCTGGGCAATCTGAAGTTCTATTGTAGCTCCTTATAAAACTCAGAATAATTCAAGATTCTGAGCAACTTCAAAAAAAACATTTAGTGGAGACAAACCTTCTGAAGTTGATTGCTTGCCGAGGCTTAAAAAACCAGCAATAATTCAAAGGGACTTTCTTCTTTTTTGAAAGAGGTGGCCACTCACCATGATTATGTCCTCAATCACGAGAACTTTGGTGCACCCAGAGTTCAGAACAATCAATCAGGGGTGTGTGTAAGGGCAAATGGGTACAGTGAACAGCTCTGCAAAATACAGGTACGAGGGTGTGCACATTTAGAGTGGAGGGGAAGAAGAAGCAGAGGGAGCGAAAATGCTACTTACAGTGTCATCATTTTTGTAAGGATTCAGTCTATTGTAAACGGCTTCAATTACATTCCGCCTAAATTTAAAAAAATGCAGAAAGTTAATTCTTTAGAGCACAGAACTGCTTAATAACTCATAGGTGCTCATTAAAATGTCAGATAATCTTACACTTAGAAATTATTTTAATTCTATTTCTTACTGTCAATAAGTGATCCACTTTAAGATATTTGAACCCCAATGTTAAACTAGATGTGAATTTATTCTAAAATGTAACATTCCACCAACCCAATTAATAGAAGACTGAAAGTCATGGTTTAAAGAAAAAAATCAGTCAGTAGGGTCAACTTCATTTGAACTGGCTTATGTGGTTATGACTCAGCAGTGATGCTAGTCTTAAGATATAATAGTAACATATTCTGGTTAAGAGTTGAACGTTAGTTTTGAAATAGAAGTAACGTCAACATCTGCTGTGGTAAAATAATTTGGATAAATTTTTACATTTGAATTTCTGCTTTTTGTAATGCCCCCTTTAAAAAGCTCTATAAAACAGAAATGTCAAATATGACATTTTCCCTGCAAAGTCTAGGAATTAATTTTTGAATAATATTTTGTTAAAAACTCTGTAGTGGTATTATAAGTTATAGCCTCCCTACTTCCAAAATTGATTTGAAGCAATTTTATAGACAGTCATTTCACAGAAGGTCACATTGGAAGAAAAGAAATAAAAGCTTCAAACAGGAATTTTTACAATTTCTATTTAGACAAATGATCATAAGGAACCTGGCTTCATTTCTATAACACAGTAGAAAATCAAGGAAATTGTCAATATATCTTTGTGTAGGTCAATTATATGGATAGTTAAGGTACAAATGCTTGATTTATAAAATTTCCTACAAAGATGTAAGCTTCATTTTTAACACGAATTAGTCCAGTTCTGTGAACTGAGGTGCACATAGAAGAAGGCAAGAAATGCTTCCTCATCTTCCCTCACAACAAAATCCACCCAACCAGGAATCAACAACCAAAAACACTGGGAAAATCAGATATAGAAAAATGGCCCAGATGGAGGAAGAGAAAAATGCTTATCCCTGGGGTGCTAAATTATCCAGGGATCAACAAAATCAAATTACAATAGCAGCAATAAAAAGGAAAATTGTAGTGCTATGTAATTTAGCTTAAAAAATTCTTTCACTATATTTATTATACTTATGCTACATGAGGAAATCAACGTAACCCACGTCTCCACTAAAGACGGCCTTCAGTGTAATAAGTTACAAACAATGACATCCTGACACCTGTTCTGAACAAGCACCATGTACCATTAATAATGAAAAACACTGAATTGCGGTTAAACATCCTGAAGATCACTTCAGAAATTAGGTAAATACACATTTGGTCAATGAACACCTAATATTTTTATGTACTGAGACAAATTTTAAGAGTGTGCAGAATGTAACTTACTTGCTTGCCAATTCACCCCCCGGTGGGAGGCTGGGGATGTTCTCACTTGCTAATGTGCGCATCACATGGACTAAGTCAGGGACGCCTTCCCCCTGCTTCTTTATGATTTCTGGGAATCAGAAGTACTTTTTTTGTAAGTGTTATTCAAATTTAATTAAAAAAAAAACGAAACAAAGATAACTTAGGTTTTTAAAGATGGCATTTACCACATCTGAGATTTTCTAAGCTGGTATTAGAAAAAAAATTAAGTTGACTTTTGAAAATTTATGACAAAGGGATGCACAAAATGACACACAAAAATGAGATACTTTCCAGATTAAGTTGAAAGAATGAAAATGAACAAGATAAACATGTGAAAAAATTTTCATGTTAAAACCAATGCATTACCTAATCAAGGATATAGGTATAAAAATGAAATGTCAACTAGTTTACTTTGGAGGAGGTCAACTCCTCTCTTTACACTAGAAACATGTTTCCTGAATTTTACACAGATTTAAAAAAAATAATTTCAAAATTTGAAAGGAAAAAAACCCTTTAAGTATAGGGGAATTTATTGATTATATACTAACCCAAATCATTTTTACATGTTTATATTTGCAAAACGATACTTAAGTAGCATGTGCAGATTAGGTTATATAACTGAATACCACTCACAGCTTAGTTTTTGTCTGAAGTAACTTTAGGCAATAAACAGATATATAATACCATTTCTTTAGTTAGTTGATTATTTGAACAAGGCATACAGAATGGAAAAAAGTCTAAATTTCGTAACTTTTAATTTGATAAACCATACAACTGCATTTTAAATTGTTAATTTCAAAACATCCAGTTACTAAATGGGTATAGTGATATGATCTGCAGTGTCGCCATGTAGATGCATACTGTTCCTCATACCACAGAATACCAACAGTTACGTACAAAAGACTTAACTCTCAGACTAAATCTTTACATGGGAGTTTCAGCGTATTTACTCTAAACGCAAGATCATACCAAAGGTATCTGTAAATTAAAGGTTCAAGTTTTATTCAATTTTCTGTTTTTAAATGTTTATCCTAAGAGATTTTCTTTGTCATCATTAGGGCAATAAAATTATCATTCTAGTTCTCAATTTGTAAATACCCTTGAAAAGTCACAATGCATATAAAGATCTTCTGTCTTCTGATCAGGTTTTAAAATGCTAATTCTTCATTAAAGCCGCATATTAAAAGACAGACATTGCTACCCGTATTTCTTTAAATGGCTCAAATTGTCCTTTTGGAATTAAGGCCAAATTTTACCATGTATTATGTTTTTGCCTTTTTTTTTTTTTTTTAACCAGTCTTAAATCTGAACAAAAAGCAAGGATCTCAGATTTGGTTTGCCAAGTTCCTTTATTGTATAATCTTTAACATCTAGTATATTTATTCTACATAGTTCTAATGCTGGAAATCTGCCGTACAAAAATAAAGGGTTTTGATGTTTACCTAAGCTGCACAATTTCACAATCTAAAGCTGTAATACACTTAACATACAGTCTCTGCTAAGCCAACACAATTATTGGATAGATAACTAAATACAATAGAAATGAACACTGATGATAAATTCAATCAATGATAGTTTCAGGTCTAAAAAACATTACCTTAATTCATCTATATTTGATGTATCTTACATCTCCTCTGTTAAAATATATATTTGGGTATTTTAATTGTGAAGAAAATTACAGGAAGACAAATTCTTTAAAAAAAATGAATGTAAGTCTTTAAAAACAGTTAATATCTCCTATTCCACATGGGACAGTAATACATTTAAACTGTCTTACCATTAATACTATACTAGCATTGCCTCTTCTGCTTTTAAAAAGGAAAACAAAATGAATCTTAAGAAATACTCCTTTAATTGCTGTTGGACTATACATTTTAATTAGAACTGTAAAAAGACTGAATGTTTTTACTAAAGAATATATATGTATAGAAGATGTTTCTCACACTCACATATAAACACATTCTACTCTTCCCCACTCCACTTCACACCAAGTTTGAGGGATTCTAGTATTTATCTCCAAATTAGCAACTTTAAAGCTTGGGCAGTCAGCAGCAAAGATTTAAAAAATATATGTGTAGAAGAAGAACAATCTTACATTGGTTTAAAAGGACCACAACCTTAAGTGATGTGGTTTAAATTATGAGCTGAATCTTTTCACAACCCTACAGAGTCAAGTATTTAGAAGGACACAGATAACAGGAGAGCTGAAAAGCCTTTTCTCTTTTCTACAGTGTGGACAGAGAAGCCAAAAGTATTCAAAGCAAATAAAATGAGGTTTGATAGGTCACAGCAATTTTGAAGGCATGTATTTAAAAAATAAAGAAAAAAAGAAGAGAATATTCAGTGCCTGTTCTGGAGGCTGAATGCAGTCTTTTTTTCTTAGAACAACTTTTGCAATTTAAATAGTTACATTCTGTGTTTTAAAATATAGTAGCAATTTTAATTAATGTAATATATTTATTCTCTAGTTGCAGTCTTATCAAATCTATCTCAATAAGGAATATAAAATTTAACTTCTGACACAATAATCTTAAATTGAATGGTACAAGTATAACACTTCAACATATCAAAAATATTGAGTATTGATGTAAACTCTGTTCAGGTGGCAATCCTTGCTGGATAAAAAGCAATATAAAACTTAATATTGTAACATAAAATTATGTATCTAAAGCAACTATTTAGAATTGCACCAAAAACTTAAAGAGTGCATACTAAAGAGAAAAGTTGTATTTCAAAAATGTGACCCTATTTCATAGCAAATAAAACTGAAGTATTTATTTTTTATATCAATAAGAAAACATGTACACCCAAGTTAAAGTGCCAATAAATCAAATACCAATTTATCCCAATACAGATTCTTATGGTTTCATTTTTCCACTAACCAGCAGTTTGAATCAATGTGAAATAACTTGGTAGCATTCTAAATATTTTATTTTACTGTATTATATAAATAACATATCAAAATGAATCATTTAAAATATAAAAATTCCAAGATCCTTGGATAATAGTGAGAAAACAAAGTCACTGAATAAGTAGGTCCAATGAATGAAATAGTAAATAGTACATACACACACTAGATATATCGCTATCAAGTGGGGGGAGAGCAATAAAAACAAAACAGCAGCTCCAGATAGTACTGAAAATCAAAACCAATCATGATTCTAGTATCAGACTGATAACTGATATCAAACAGTAAAAAGGGAGAAAACAGAATTAAAGTGCATATTAATTTTAATAATGCAGGCACAGCAGGATATAATAGTGTGTAGGTCAATGCTTACATGCTCTTAGATCTTTAACGTGCAAATTCATAACATCAGGAGCCCAAAATGTATTTTAAAGCTTTTATAAGCATGTTAAGTTTTTCTTCTTAAAGAAACTGCATAATCTACATACTTACTGCATATATGGCAGCGAAATGCAATTCTCTGGGGAGACTTAGCATTTATATCAAGTAGTAGCTGAGTAAAAGGTTATATATTTTCAAATGTTTAAAGCCATTACACTTGACAGTTACAGACATCTTTCTAATTGTCTCAAAATAATTTGCAGAATTATGACAAATCCACTGCTGGAACTCCCAATAAAATGCTGATTTTATTCAGCATTTGCATTTCTGCCAAGTAGAGACCTAGCATATCTTCTATTCAGGTCTATGTTATCTCGATGAGGCAGTTTATGTCTTATGTCTTCAAGTCTTTAAACTTGAAACAGTTTAAAATAAATTTTTAAAAGCTGTGGCACATGAAAGTTGCTAATAACCAGGCTGTGATCTTCAAGTTATTGAAAAAAAAAAAAGTCCTAAAAATCTTAAATTCATATACATAGCTTTACACAGAAAGATGGTATTTAAATTATCACCATCATAAACAATCTGTTCATCATTAAATAAATCACAAATCAGACTTTCCTGGCATAAAATTACTCATGCCAGTGAATTCATCAAGAATTTTAAAGCACACACTTTTTAGCCTTTTTAAACCAAAAGTATCCTGAACAGAACGTACAGCGCCACATTAGTTCTTATTTCTGTTATAACTGTGATAGGACAATCAAAAACATCTGAACAGTGACTACAGAAATGCCCTTTCCCACCTTTGTACACTAAACACTAAATGTCAAAGGCATGTAAAGGTCTAAAAGCTAAAATATTAAAGTTTGATTGTGTTGAGGTTTTTCTTTAAGAAAGCTACTTATTTTTTGTTAAATGATCCACCTTCTACTCTGCTTTCCAGGTACTTGTCCAATTCTGCCTCCTTCTTCACTGCTTCTGGTGATACTTTGGGTGCATTTGGAAAACAGATCAATATCACACTCATGTTGTCTCGACTTCCCTAGGAAGAAAAAAGTTTGAGAAATATTATGCTTTCTTCTTGCTCTTTAAAGCTTTGAGAATCTTTATAGCCACGACAATTTTAATTATACTTGTTCTAGTAAAACATATACACATATGGTTTTTAAGGAGAAAAAAATACGCATATGTGGAGAGGCACCCCCCCGCCATACACATAATAGTACGTATGGTATACAGTATAACTAACACTCCAAAAGACAGAAGAAACACTACAGGTTAACCTCCACTGCAACAATAATTTTTTTAAATGCTATAAAAAAAAAAATATTGCCGAACATTTACTACTGGTGGCCTACTTAACTTGCAGTGATACCTAACCCGAATACATGTACATACTCACTCAACAAAACAGAAAATTCTAGTGGTATTCCTTACAAGAGGATTTGATCTGTAGTTACATGTATGCTTGACAAATTTATATTTAAAATGAATCATAATAAATTATGGGCTAATTAACTTGCTTCATAATAGAAACATGAAATTAAAAGTAAAAATACATGTATATAGTTTATAAAACAGTTTTTAACTTTCATAAGTTAAAAACAACTGACTTTTTACGAAGTACATTAACTTTTAAAGACACCCAGGTATTCAAAATGTTATAATTAAAATACTTGAATCAATGGTAGCCTCCCCATACTCCTCTTCCTATTGGGAACTGGAGTTAACTTTTACATGTTAAGTATTTGATGCCTCTGTATGGGAAAACTGACCTTATAACATTAGTTTAAGCAAACCATACAAAGAATTTAATATTAAAAAGAATCTTGGAGAAAAACAGTATAAAATGTGGCAAATGATAAGGTACTGAATAATTTTTAAAATGGAGTGGAATGCAGAAGAAATAAGTGGAAGCTGAGTCATAATTTACTATTTTCTGAATGTGATAATTCTCTCAAGAAAACAGCTTTGAATTTAGCTAACAACTACTTAATTCTCAAGAGCTACAGAATAAGACCAACAAATGGATACTACTTTTATGCATACTAAAAGGGACAAAAAAACACAAGCATCACTGTTCATCATTGTTCGCCTCTCATCAAATGCAGAAATTAACAGTGTGCACTATTAAGTTGTTGCTCTACTGATTTTTTGTAACATGTGTTGGATGTTACATAAACTTGATTTGTATTGGATGTTACATAAACCTGATTTCTGGGGCGCCTGGGTGGCGCAGTCGGTTAAGCGTCTGACTTCAACCAGGTCACGATCTCACGGTCTGTGAGTTCGAGCCCCGCGTCAGGCTCTGGGCTGATGGCTCAGAGCCTGGAGCCTGTTTCCAATTCTGTGTCTCCCTCTCTCTCTGCCCCTCCCCTGTTCATGCTCTGTCTCTCTCTGTCTCAAAAATAAAAATAAACGTTGAAAAAAAAAACCCTTTTAAAAAAAAATAAAAAAAAACCTGATTTCTAAGTATGATCAGATTTTAATTAAGATTTTAGGTAGAGCTGGCAGTATGCTTATAAAACTACACAGAACATTAGACGACTTTCATTTTCTGCACGTTGAAAGAAAATCAAATATGTAGCCTCAGAGAGTTTTATAAAACCAACATTTGCTGGGGGGGAAAAAAATCAAAGAATTAGTTAATGAACACTACTGACAAAAAATTTAATTCCTCAATAGCCCTGTGAGTTAGATACTATGATCTCCATTCAAAAGCTGAGAAAGGTTGAACACTTTGTCCAAGGCTGTAGAGTACAAAAGTAACAGAGGTAAGCCTGATTCAAGGCCTGACTCTTAAGTGTGCTTCCTCTTGCTTCAGCTTCTTCACCTGTAAAATAAAGGGGCTGACCTGGCTCATCTATATATATTACCCCTTTTGATCCTCCCCAACAACCCCAGTGACAGTATAATAATCTCTCTTACCTTTTTTACAATGATAGAAACTGATTTTTTCCACACAGCTTAAATAGCTTACCTGAAGTCATAGTCTCAGACCAAGTTCTTCTGACTCCATGTCCAAGGCTATTCTTATTACATCACACCAATGATCACTAAATTCTTTGCTGGTGCTACAGATTCATTACACCATAGTCTCAAAGTACATCCATGAGTATACTGAGATATCACATGATAAAAATAAAATATTAAAATTCTAAAATGCTTTTCAATTATAGACAAAGGCCTAACCCTCCCTTTCCTTTTAAAACATGCACTCTGATGTGATCTTTTTGCCTTTGATAATCTTCCACAATACTGAAAGACTCAAGTAGTAATGGTTAGTAAAAGACCATTCAGATCATAACTCTTGCATATTTGGTAATTTATTTCTAAAAAATGTTCCTAAATTTTCCTAATTGGTAAAGAGTATCCTGCAGTTTTTGTGCCAAAAACTTATTTCTGAGAACTATAGTTTCTAAAATAATTAAATACTAGAGTAATAATTAAGATGACATAAAATCATTTTTATCTTTTAAAAGAAAGTCTAGCTACCTTATACAAACAGGTGTCGACTACTTCATTGCAAACTTTCTCAAGGTCATCAGTGACTTCAAGTCTGGATCTTACAAAATCACAGAGCTCTTCATTTCCCATAACATCCCAAATACCATCACATGCAAGGATAATGAACTGATCATCTTCTTCAGATCTTTCAATATCATGGACTTCAGGCTCTGGTGAGACAAGCTGCTCTGTAGGACCTTTTCCATGGACACATTTGTAATCAAAGTCCCCAAGGGCCCTCGATACAGCCAGAGAGCCATTCACACGCTGAATCATTACAGAACCACCTGCATTCTGAATTCGTTCTTTTTCCAGCGGATTACTTGGTTTGTGATCTTGTGTGAAGAAGTGAACTTTCCTGTTCCTACAAAGTAAACCTCTCGAGTCTCCACAGTTAATGAAATAAGTATGTTGAGGAGAAATTAAGACACCCACAGCTGTTGACCCACTTCTATCTGCACCATGTTTCTTCTCTGACATAACTCTCATGTGTTCATCAATCTCCAGAAAACCTGTTCTGATTCCATTCTTTACATTTTCCACAGAAGGTGCTCCTGCAGACCCTTTAAAATCCTGGTTATTGGTGATGTGATCTAGCAAATGCTCACAGCAGTATTTGGCAACCTGAGAACCAGCATGCCCATCATACACAGCAAAGAATGACCATGTTTCAAGTCCACTTGGCAAACCGATCACAGCCGTATGTGCATCCTCCATTTCAACTCGCCAACCTTGCATGCTGCTTAGCCCATATCGCAACCCATTACCCTGCCCCTGGGCATTATGTTTTTCCATCTTTGGCTTGTCTAAAAATGCTCCCATTATGTCTTGATATTCTAGGTCTGCAAAGGAAGAGAAACAGGAAAGTTAATAACTATCTCACACACAAAATACATATCCAACAACCTTTTTAAGAGTGAAGGAGACAAACCTTTAAATAAGAAATCACAACTTTTTAAAAAAAAGTTTATTTATTATGAGAGAGACAGCAAGAGCAGGGGAGGGGCAGAGAGAGAGAGGGAGAGAAAGAATCCCAAGCAGGCTTTGCACTGCCAGCACAGAGGACTGGGGCTCGAACCGCATTGGTGTTCGAACTCACAGACCTCAACATCATGACCTGAGCCAAAACCAAGAATGGGACACTTAACCAAATGAGCCACCTAGGCACCCAGGAAATCACAACTCTTAGATGCCCGGCTGATTGGCTCAGTCACTGGGTCGTGAGTTCAAGCCGTACGTTGGGCGTAGGGTTTACTTAAAAAAAAAGAGAGAGAGATTTAGAAATCACAACTCTTATAAGCAGACATTGTGTTGCTGATGTGGAACCTGGAGATTAACAGGAAAGAGTTGGGGGAAAGGCTGATCAGGCACAGCTTAGAACCAGGCAAACAGAACTAAAGCATCAGGATAAAGGCAGCTGACCTGACACTGCCCCCATGAGGCACAACCATTTGAGGTAGCAAGGAGATCTGGCAGTAGTCATCAGCTTATTAGAGCCAGGCCAAGTGTTTAAGAATGCAATAAACAGGTGAATCTCTTAGGAAATCTCAGACCTAAGTTGTATGTGTATATTAATGAAGAAAAAGCCAAATGAATTCACAACATACCAAAAGCCTACTAATTCAAACATCTTGGTTGAAGATTCAGGATTTTCCAGTTTAATTCTGAACTACCTATAGTTTTATTGCTACTACATGAACTCTCTGAAAAAGTAAAAAATGATCTACTCACAATGGTCCAAATTTGCACACTCCTTCAAGCCTTTGCTCATGTTAGTTCCCCTAACTGGAATCCCCTTCCCCTCCTCCCTACTTATTGAGAAAAGTACATCCATCTTTTAAAGCTTAGTGCAAATTCTACCATTTCCATAGGTTTTTCAGTCTTTGACAAAGCCATTAAGTTATTAAATTCCTATAAGTAGTACAGCCTCAACTGTCAAAGTGCAAAGCAATTATCATACATATAGCAAAGCTTGTTACACAGAACAAAATCAACCTACTATAATCTACTGATGTATTAATTTAATGGTAATAACATGTATCATTATTATTATACTCTATGACCCTTAGTTATAAATAGTAAAGGAGATTAGAGGGTCTAGAGACAGCCATGTGGACAAGCCTGAAGGCTTAGCTAATCTAATCCTTTCCCAAGAACCAGTAACTACAAACCCTGGTCTGGAATGGGCCCAGACAACACAGGGAGACAGTTGGTTAGAATTTAGGTCGACCTCTACTTGACTAATAGCCTAGGAATGCAGAGACTTGGGGTGCAAGTCATCAAATAAGTCACAACTCAATTCAAACCAATCTGAACAAAGGATAGAACGAAATTTAATAGAGGTAAAGGGGGGAGGGGAAGTAGTGGGAAGGGAAAAGTACCTAGGTACATCAGGATGCAGTTATGAGACTAAAGGATTGATGATGCCAGTGATGCTAAGCTTTCAGAAGAAGATGGGAGAGAAAGGGAAAGAATAACTCCTCAGGAAGGTAATAGTTTCCAGTAACCTTTTTCCCCTTCTTTCCCTATCAGGGCCAAAGTAATACACAAGAGAGAAGTATGACTGATTGGTGTGATAAAACAATCTCCTGCCTACTCCTCTGTCCCTTATTACAATTCCGCTAATGAAGGTAAATAATGAAAACTAGCCATTTATTCCTTATGCTCATATTCATCAGATTACCAGATACCAACTTGATACATATCATGACAAGGGTGAGTGTTTTGACTGGACAAAGGATAACATAACGATGACACCTTAATAGCAGACAACGTTTAAGAATCATTCATTCATTCTCAACAACTCTCTAAAGTGAGTAATAATACCTTCACTTTGTAGATGAATCTTAATGAGACTAAAGGACTTGGCCAAGGTCACTCAACTGATTAAGTTTAGAGGAATCAGGACTCTAATTCAAGCCTGACTCTGAAGTACCATTTTACTAAGGCAATGGTCTTGATAATAGATGTACAAAAGAATTACCTGTGGACCTTTTGAAAAATAACAATTAACAAATCAGAATTTCCAGGGTAGGGTTGGAACCTAGGCATCTGCGTATCCATAGAAAAGATTAGATGGGACGCCTTAGATAGGTATGTGATTAGATGATGATTGAGTCATCATAAAGTTAAGTCATCTGCTGAAAGTCAACAGCAATTTGCCTCATTTCTGTACCTCAATTCCTTTAGCTAAGCTAAAGGGGAGGAGGGAGATATAGTTAAGATGTTTGATATTTACTAATCTAGCATTTCTTCTCTATACAATGGACACATTTATACTTACCTCTGAATGTTGCTTTGAGGTTTAAATGAGGCACTCAGCAAACAAGTATTTAATTATTACTACATTCTGACATACACAGTCACATCTAGATTCTGATATTACCTAAAAGGGAACTTACTCTTTTATAGAAAAGTCCAATAGTTATTTTCCAGATATATATGTATGAAATTACAAAGTAAATAATTTTTTGAAGACAAATAGGGTAAAAGTTCTAAAAACAAAACCCAAACTTTTGAAATATATGTTAGAATATATATTCTAACATATATTTGTTGAAATATATATGTTTGAAATATACATGTTAGAAATGTAAAAATGTAACAAACCAAGTCAACCATCTGATAAAATTTTAGGTCCTGCTCAATCATAAATATAAAAATATGGGTCAAGGACACATTCAAAGTTTTGTGGTTGGACTTTCACATAGCAAAAACAGGCAATTTAGAAATCTTACCTCCTGGAATTTTGAGTAATTTGTAGAATCCTAGTGAAGCAGCTAACAATAGCTACATAAATACAGCAGATGGTTATGTAAATTAATACCAGAAATATATTTTCTTATAAATACTATGTTTACATAATCATCTTCCAGAAGTGGACTACTTACTAATTATGTAGTCAAATTATTAAAATGGCATAAATCTAGAAATAGTAAATTCCAAGGGGATTCAATATGCCAATGAAAGCTTAAGCTAGTTTCTGAGAGAAATTCTAGTTCTCACCTCATCTTTTTTTTATGTTTATTTATTTGAGAGAGAGCACTAGTGAGTGTGGGAGAGGGGCAGAAAGACAAGGAGAGAATCCCAAGCAGGTTCAATGCTCAGAGTCCAAGGAGGGGCTTGATCTCACTAACTGTGAGATCATGGCCTGAGCCAAAAATCAAGAGTCAGATGCTCACCTGACTGAGCCACCTAGGTGCCCCTCACCTCATCTTAAATCTACTCTGCACACATGCTGACTAGATCTCACCACAACACTAGCTTATCAGTTGATCTGAACTTTTCAAAACAGTACTACGACAATCACAAGACTGTATTCATCTTTGATATAATCAGAAAATTTGGTGAATATTTTTTGTCTTTTTAAAAACTAACTCCTAAACTGAAAAATTCTAAGGCCGAGCCAGGAAATAATTCATTAAAGTCCATCCATTGGCTTTTATTAAGAAAAACTGATCTTATAATGACAGCATAAACTCTTAATAAACCTTGTCATTTGGTTTAATCTGCTCATAAATCCTCCCCTCCTCCCCATAAAAGCTCTATATATTCAACTGTTAAGATCCTTAAGCAACATATTAGTCCAGAAACAAGAGTTTTTCAAGTGACCGTTTGGGTAGTCTTTTAATAAAAAAACTGTGGTTTTTTTGTTTACTTATGGACACATAGTAAGTGGGCTCCATACACAGAGGTCAAAATACACATATGTAAACAATGTGAAGAAATTATATTTTAAAGATTAGGGGGGATCCAGAGGGATTATATACAAGAAAGATTAGAAGCTCCTTGGGGGAAGAGGGAAAAAATGGAACACTAACTGGTAGCAGTGTATAAAACATGGCAAAATTCAAGTCATTTGCAGTGAGATATGGGAAGTAAACCCTCTACCACTACCAAATATTTAACATATTCTACATTGCCCACTAATGCTTATAGATTTTGTCAAAGAAGAGGACAAATGCTCAGCTGACCCTGGAAATGCACATTTACTAAATAACAGAATATTAAGCAATATATTCCACAGCTGGGGTTCAATAAAGAAACACAGATTCCTTGTGGATGTATATCTGCTATAAAGGATAATTTAGGGTACACAAACTACTTTTAACTTCCTACACTATGAGGCATGGTAATTCATAAATTATATTTTGTAATACAAGGCAGTCACCTCAAAATTATCTATGGTAATGATAAATAAGTGCATGAGGGGCGCCTGAGTGGCTCGGTGGAGTAAGTGGCCAACTCTTGATTTTGGCTCAGGTCAGGATCTCACAGTCATGAGATCGAGCCCTGGGTAGAGTTCCATGTTGTTGGGCTCCATGCTGGGCATGGAGCCTGTAGAAGACTCTCTCTCCTTCTCCCTCTCTCTCTGCCCCTCTCCTGCTCTCTCTCCCCCTCTCCTGCTCTCTCTCTCTCTCAAAATAAATAAATAAATACATACATACATACATGAAAAAACTTTTTACCAATTTGAGGGAAAAAAGTTAATCTTTGGATAATTTTTCTCTCATTGGGAGTCTGAAATTTCTCATCTCATTTACTTTAAAAAATGATCACACATATTTATATTTACAAATTTGATTTTGATTAACTTGTATAACTCATCAGAGCCAAAAGTTAGAAATTATCTGTCCAAACCTATTTTACAAATGAGAAGGCACCAAGAAATAGAATGATTTGCTCAAGGCCACAAAGCTAGTTCTGCAGTAAAGGCTGAGAAATAGGACCTAGGTTTTGGACTTTTACTCCAATTCTACACATGCTATCCTGTGTACTTGCAAATGAAGTAATGGAAACCTAAAAACATAGACTTTTTATTTTTATTAATGTTTATTTTTTTTAGAGATAGAGAAAGAGACAGAGTTTGAGGAGGGGAGGAGCAGAAAGGGAGACACAGAATCTGAAGCAGGCTCCAGGCTCTGAGCTGTCAACACAGAACCCCACATGGGGCTCGAACTCACGACCATGAGATCATGACCTGAGCAGAAGTCGGACGCTTAACTGACTAAGCCACACAGGCGCCAAAGAAACATAGGCTTTTTAAAGACAAAACGCAAAGCACATAGGCAGGGGAGGCTGTCAGAGAATAAAGCTGAAACTTCCTTAAGTGCCATTTCTTCCTCTGCCTATTCTAACTTGTCTTCTAACCTTCTATCCTACCAAAGATAAATGACCAAAACAAACAAACAAACAAACAAACAAAAGGAAAGGTAAAGAGAAAAGGAAAAAAGGCAAGAAATCTAAACTTCGGTTTTTTTTTTTTTGTCTGGGACAGAGAGAAAACAACAGTGAACAATTAAATTTCTGGCAAAGCAAATCTCAAATACTCAGGCTTAATAAAATATGAGCAAAGAAAAGTTAGGGGATATATTTTTAAAGATTCACAAGTTACAGGGAGAATGGGAGTACCTCAATATTCATTAGCTCCAAATTGGAAACTACCCATCAACATACAAGGTATGAGAGGTCACTGATTGAATAAAAATTGCAGGCTGTCAATTAAAAAAACAAAAGGCACTCTGAAAGTAGGTTCATGGAAATGAAAAACTATTACTGAACTAAAAATTTCAATGAATAGCCAATCAGAGACTACAGAAAAAACAAACCTATACATGAGATCACCTCAAGAAATTCTTTTATAACTCAGGTCTTTCCTGGGGCGCCTGGGTGGCGCAGTCGGTTAAGCGTCCGACTTCAGCCAGGTCACGATCTCGCGGTCCGTGAGTTCGAGCCCCGCGTCGGGCTCTGGGCTGATGGCTCAGAGCCTGGAGCCTGTTTCCGATTCTGTGTCTCCCTCTCTCTCTGCCCCTCCCCCGTTCATGCTCTGTCTCTCTCTGTCCCAAAAATAAATAAACGTTGAAAAAAAAAAATTAAAAAAAAAAAAAAGAACTCAGGTCTTTCCTCATCTTGTTAATTCCAAACATACAAACCCACCCATATCTATACCCATCCTATCCTCATACCTTTCTGTTACAAAAGAGGACTCTATGCTCTCACTTAACATAAATCCCTCTACTAGAGCTTTAAAGCCCATGCTTCAAAGGAATCTTACACTACTTACATGTCTTCTCTGGAACCTTACACTGTTATCCTCTTTATATTCAACCTCTCTCTTTCAATTGGAGTACAACTTTATTTTTTTTTAACGTTTATTTATTTTTGAGAGAGAGACAGTGTGTGAGTCAGGGAGAGGCAGAGAGACACACACACACAACACACACAGCATCTGAAGCAGGCTCCAGGCTCTGAACTGTCAGCACAAAGTCTGACGCGGGGCTCGAACCCACAAACCGCGAGATCATGACCTGAACCAAAGTCAGACACTTAACTGACTGAGCCACCCAGGTGCCCCTGGATTACAACTTTTAAAGATACTCAAGGGGCGCATGGGTGGCTCAGTCGGTTGAGCTTCCGACTTCGGCTCAGGTCATGATCTCACGGTCTGTGAGTTCGAGCCCCCACGTTGGGCTCTGTGCTGACAGCTCGGAGCCTGGAGCCTGCTTCAGATTCTGTGTCTCACTCTCTCTCTGACCCTCCCCTGTTCATGCTCTGTCTCTCTCTGCCTCAAAAATAAATAAACGTTAAAAAAAAATTAAAAAAAAAAAAAGATACTCAAATGCCACCCATTACTAATAAGTCTTTACGTGACTCCTGCCCCTCTAGCTACTCGTCTGCCTTTTTCTTCCCTTTGCAGTTCATCTTCTTAAAAACAAGTATTGATGCTCTCTACACTGTTGTCTGACCATTCCACCAAAATAAACTTCTCCAAGTTGCTTATTACAATGGACATTTTTAGTCCTCATTTGATTGATTTCTTACAAAAGCTTTCAACACTCCCTCTTCCAATTTCCCACTGGTTTTTCTTTTTTTTTTTTTTAATTTTTTTTTTCAACGTTTATTTATTTTTGGGACAGAGAGAGACAGAGCATGAACGGGCGAGGGGCAGAGAGAGAGGGAGACACAGAATCGGAAACAGGCTCCAGGCTCTGAGCCATCAGCCCAGAGCCCGACGCGGGGCTCGAACTCACGGACCGCGAGATCGTGACCTGGATGAAGTCGGACGCTTAACCGACTGCGCCACCCAGGCGCCCCTCCCACTGGTTTTTCAAGAGGCTACACACTCCCAGCTTTCCTCCTGCCCTTAGCTTTTCCATCCTTGTTCCCTTTGCAGACCCATCTTCATCTTCCAAGCCATTAAATGTTGACATTCAAGGCTTAAATCTAAGCCCTTTTCTCATTTTATGCTGGCTTCGAAACTATTATTAATGTACATAGGAGGAAAGGGAAACAGAACAGATACACAAGGACTCAAAGTATACACTCATACTTTATTAATGAAAAACCCAGCCACGCAAACAGTTTTATACTTTCTATGGTTTAAAACTAAGTTCATCTCTACAGCTTGTCATTATCTCTTAAGTAATCTCCTTCTTAAAAATAATCTAGAAAAACAAAATCCTGTACATAAAGTAAAAAGAACTTGAGAAATTGCCCACTTATCCAATTTAATAATAAGGAGACACCCGTTTTATGTCTGTAAATGGAAATACCTTTCATAAGATTAAACTGAAAAGTTATGGATGTATCCAATATGTGACTTTGGACAAATCCTTTCACTTAATTTCTAACTCTCTTCATTGATAAATAAACATTGATAAATTAAGTGAAAGATATACCATGCTCAGAACAAGGTAATTCTACATTGAGAAATGTAGAAGTGAGAAGCCTAAAGTTTTAGGAATACTTAGGTAAATGGCATTAGTAAATTAATACTTCAATCTAAAACCATGCTGATGAATCCCATTTAAAAACTTTTATTCTCAATACCAAGATGAAGGTTATGAGACAAAGATTATTTTATAACAGAAAAATCAACTTGTAGAGAATGAAAAAAGAAAACACACAAAAACCAAAACCAAATTCAAACAAAAAAAGAAAAAAGAGAAAAACAGTCACCAGCAGTTGTAGGACTACAAGCTGGTAGCCTGAATTTGACCTTCACATTTATGGTTAGCCCCTTCCTGAACAACATGCATTCTTCAGAGTTCCTACTACTTTTTATTGACCACACGGCATCTGAGCTTGTATCATTTGATAAAGAGGACAATATCTACTATGATGGCAACAGCATATAATCCATGAGGATGAACTCTAATCTGTTATTTCATGAGTGGTCACCTCATCTCAATGTAGCAAAACAAAATATATCTGTAATAGGCTGAATAATGGCTTCCAACGATACCAGGTCCAAATCCTATAAATATTACGTTATTTGGAAAATCTTTGCAGGTGTGTTAAGAAACTTGCAATGGGGTAATTATTTTGGATTATACTGGGGTCCCTAAATGCAATCACAAGGGTCCTTGTAAGAGAAAGACAGTGGAAGAATTGTCACAGAGAAGTGATGTGAAGATAGAGCAAAGAGAGATTTGAAGATGCTGGCACTGAAGATTACAGTGATATATGGCTACAATCCAAGGAATGCTGCATTCTTCCCTAAAGCCTCCAGAGTGAACACATTCCTGCCAACACCTTGACTCTGGCCCACTGCAAATGATTTTGGACTTGTGCCCTCTAGATCGGTAAGAGAACAAACGTGTATGAAAAATAAGAAACTAGCGGTAAGAGAACAAACATGTATGAAAAGTAAGAAACTAGAGTATAAAAAGTATTAATAGAGCTAAGGAAAAATTTAAGAGGCAAAAATTATTGTAGTATTTTAAATGGCATGAAAAACAATAATGAGCAGAAAACCTATAGAAAACAACCTGCAAGGGGTAAAATTCAAAACAGGAGAAAAATCATCCTGTATGCAGATAAGAATAAAGAGATGAAAGTGGGTAGATTAAAGATACAAAGAATGTAGATCCAACAATTTAATTAGTACATTATAAAAAGAAAATCAAATACTGGAGAATAAACTTCAAAGAAAAGAGAAATTAATCCTAAACTGAGGGAAAATTTGATGATTTAAAATGTTCATCAAATACTAGATAATTTTAGTAGAAATGACCAACACCAAAGTATAATTTGATAATGAATTTCAAGAATATACAAATTCAGAAAAGTGAAACATACCAAAAAACAAAAGCAAATCAGGCTGGCCTCAAACTTGTCACATGATATGCAATAATGAAGTCATGCCTATACATGTTGAGAGTAAAGGGGAATATTCCCAGAATTCTATACCCAGCAAAGCTGGCATTTATATGTGAAGGTAATAGAAAAGGTATCATCAACTATGACAGCATTAAACAAGTATCATCCATGTACCATTCATGAACAACCTATTTAAAGCCAAAATGATGTCACCAAGAGATTAATCAAAACCAGAAACTCAGTAATGGAGATGTCATAATATAGAGGACTTTGGGGTGGGCAAAATATGCTAAGCAAATACAGGTGACCCTTAAGAAGGAGATTACTTAAGAGATAATGACAAGTCATAGAGATGAACTTAGTTTTAAACCATAGAAAGTATATGTTTGCGTGGCTGGGTTTTTCATTAATGATCTGCACAGGTCCACTTATACACAGATTTCCTTTTTATAAATACAGTACAGTACTATAAATGTATTTTCTCTTTCTTATGAGTTTTTTAACATTTTTTCTTTAGCTTATTTTATTATAAGAATATGGTATACAACGCATAACATGCAAAATATGCACTAATCAACTGTTTATGTTTTCAGTAAGGCTTCTAATCAGCAGTAAGCTATCAATAGCTTTGGGGGAGACAAAAGTTATATGTGAGTTTTTGGCCACGTGGAGAGTTGGTACCCCTAACCTCCATGTTGTTCAAGGGTCAACTGCATAACAAAAGTCAAGGGTTGAGATTTTAATTTCAGACAAAGAAAAGCATAAGACTAAGTCAATAAATACGATTGTCTTTTTTTAATTGATGAGAGTGTACTCTAAAATTATAACTTCCAAATTTTATGGGCTAAATATTTTTATGCCAGATAATACAGAACAATCTTTCAAATATACTATATATTGAAATCAAGACTATATGCTCTGTTCAAACATGCTTAAAACATTAGTTAAAAACCAAGCATTTACTTGATTGTATACTGGAAAACGAAAGGGGTAAAATTTCCTAACATACTCCCACCCATCCTACCCCAGGACCCCTCTCCCCTCCAAAAAAGAAAAAGAAAAACAAATGACACAGACCATACTATCTGACTTTACTACAATAACAGTAGATGCTGGTAGCAGTAAAGAAAGAAGAACACTTCTGAGACCTGGATATTGCTTTAAATAGGTAATAAACTTTGCACCGAGTTTGTATATTTTTAGAATTATAGGATATTTAATCCTATATAATCCAATAATAATGAGAAAAACCTTGTATCAATTTTAATGAGATGTGACCAAACCTTACTCAGGAAAACTCACACTTCCTTAGTAAAAAAGTAAAAATCAGCATACTAAACATCAACTCAATAAGTAAAAAGAACAACCACACACACCTACACACAAGACCTATGGAGAGAAATATATTAAGGAATATATTAAGAAAAATTAAGGTAAGGGGCGCCTGGGTGGCTCAGGCGGTAAGACCTCAGCTCAGGTCATGATCTCACGGTTCATGAGTTTGAGCCCTGCATCAGGCTCTGTGCTGATAGCTCAGAGCCTGGAGTATGCTTCAGATTCTGTGTCTCCCTCTCTCTGTTCCTCCCTCTCTCACACTCTGTCTCTCTGTCTCTCTCTCTCAAAAATAAACATTACAAAAAAAAAGAAAAATTAAGGTAAATATGATGTTATAGGAGGAAAATACGAGTAAAAATAGGTTAAACCACTAGTCTAAGAAAAAATATTATACAAAATTAGAAATCAAACAAACTGTACTTGCCTCACGGATAGGTGTTTTTTTTTTTTATAAAAACACACTGTACAATTCTTTGCCAATAAATTTGAAAATATGGAGGAAACAGGCAATGTTCTTAAAAATAAATTATCAAAATTTTTTCAGGCAGTTATGAAATACAGACCAGTAACTCTGGAACAAAATGAGAAAGTTATCAAAGAACTAAAGAGCTCTAGGGTTCATGAAAAATAAAATAAAAAAAACATAAGAACCATTCCAGGGTAAAGAAGACCAAAGAGATATAGGTGTAATGTATAATAGTGCACTGGCTTATACATATTTGTGTGTGCAAAAAGAACACGCATGAGTATACACACAAAAGGAAAAAAATAAAACTTGTAAAACAAATGTGGCAAATGTTAATTAGTCATTCAGGTTAATATTAAAGTTCGCTGTACTTTTTTTCTTAAAATTTTGTTAATTTAAATTGTTTTCAAAATAAAGTTATTAAAAACAAAAGTGTATCAGATAATATCACGATCAATATCTTACAAGCCTTAAAAGAAATAGTAATAATACCCAATTTACCTAAATTACCTAAAGAACAGAGAAAAAAGCTTCCCATTTCTTTTTACAACCTACCATATTCCTGATTAAAAACTGAAAAAGACAGCGCCCAAAAATACAACTACAGTCTGAACATATTAATACAGAAGCAAAAAACCCTAAGTAAAATATGAATATATATTACAAATCAACAAGTAGAGCTCATTTTAAGAATTTAACTATGAGCCAACATTTAACAACCTATTAACATGTCATCTTCTTAAAAAAAGTTCAAAGAAAAAAAAACACATGATCATCTCTTCATATGATAAAAGGGATCTGATAAAATTAATTCCATAATATAACATATATTTGAAGCCAAAGAGGACACACAGTGATTAGGACAATTCCCAGGAAAAAAACGAATACAGGATACCTGCTCTTATCCTTTAGCAATGTCTAGAAATGGTGATCAATACAGTTAACACTTTTTTAAAGGTGTAAAATTATGAGACGAGATAAAATTGCTATTTGCAAATAATAATTATGTCATGACAAACTCAAAATCTAAAACATTTTTAGGAAAAAAAGTTCAGTAAGGTTATCTGATTACAGAAAATCATATAAGAAAACTATTAATAACCACTTACAAAATAAAGAAAAAATGCCAACAAAAGTATATCTGAATATATATTCAAAGAAATATTCAGGACCTTTAAGAAGAGAGCCTCAGGGGCGCCTGGGTGGCTCAGTCAGTTAAGCGTCTGACTCTTGATTTTGGCTCATGGCATGATCTCACACATTTCTGAGATCCAGCCCTGTGTGGAGTGTGCTTGGGATTCACTCTCTCCCTCTCTGTCTGTCCTTCCCCCAATCACATGCATGCCCAAGTGTTTTTTCTCTATATAAATAAACTTAAACCCCCCCCCTCCCCCCACAAAAAAAGAAAAGAGCCTCAGAATAAAAGACACTTCTATTTCTGAGACAGGAAGATTCAATATTACAAAGACAGTTATCCTCACTTTATTAACCGATAAATTCAGTGTAACCACAACTGGGTCCTTTTGTTCCCAGACCTTGATGAAATGATTCCAAAATTCTTATGAAGCAATAAATGTTTGAGAATATCCAAAACATTCTAAAAAACATTAGCACCTGCCATACATAATATTAAACAATTTCAAATTATGGTAATTAAGAGGGAATACTATTGCAGGAATGAACTGATCAGTGGAATAGAATTGAGACTCCAGAAAGACAACTGTGCAAACAAAAATTCAAAAAAATGGTGTTAAAACAGCTGGCCTATTCTAATCCTCCCCTCTCCCATGGCAAGTAACTGAATCCCTATCACACAGCTTAAAATAAATATCAGGTAATTAAAGATTTAAGCTTGAAATACTAATAATAAAACAATACAAGTGCATCTAGGCAAATATTTCGATAATCTTATAGTAGGAAAGGACTTTCTGAGTATGACATTTTTTTGCCATTGTGGCAAAAAAAGACTCTACAGGAATAAAAAGCAACTCCAGAGGAATAAAACTTCTACACTATAAAACCAGGCTTATAAAGTTGAAAGGCAAGTATCTTTGAAATAACTATTTGCAGGGGTGCCTGGGTGGCTCAGTCAGTGAGCGTCCGACTTTGGCTCAGGTCATGATCTCACAGTTCATGGGTTCAAGCCCCGCATCAGGCTCTGTGCAGACAAGCTCAGAGCTTGGAGCCTGCTCTGGATTCTGTTTCCCTCTCTCTCTTTGCCCTCTTCTGCTTGTGCTTTGTCTCGCTCACTCTCAAAAATAAAATTAAAATAAAATGAAAAATAAATTTAAAAAAAATTGTCCATACAAATGGACAATACATGGAGTAATAAGCAAGCTCGCTAGCCATTAAACATAAATTCATTTTTTACACATTATTAAAGATTAAAAATTTATAATGTCCACTATTGGCAAAGGAATACAAAAAATATGCTTCTCCTAGATAAAGAGTAAACAGCCATCTTTCTAAAGGATATATATGACACACATTAATTTTAAATGTTGATCGCCCTTTAAATGGTTTTGTATATTCACACTCTGAAGTGCCCTTCTACTACAGAAGTATTTTTAAATAAATGAACTATAAAATAAAATTAAGAAGACCAAGCCACTTGCTAAAGATAAATTCTTGAAATACAAAGCTCTTTGTGAAGCTGAAACTATGAGCCTCCTGGGTTCAACTCCCAGAGATGGACAAGAGTCTACATCCTGTAGAGATAGTAACAGAGATTAAAAATGCCCTGTGCAAGGCTGAAACAGAATTCTACCTCACTGAAACTAATGCCTGGGACGGAAGGGCTCTGCTGCCTGTAAAAGGAGCTGGAAAAGGCTACTTACTAATCCTTACCTGGGGCTATACTTTGAATGAAGTTAGGTGCCCAGTGAGCAGAAGTATAGAAATCTTTTAGTCTGTCTTTTCTTGGGAGAGATAAGGCTGATTCTGATGCTATTGAGAACCAGGAACCACACCTCCAATATAAGACATGGTTTCAGACTGGACACCCTAGGGCCAAGATGTGGGCACATACAAAAACACTGGATAAGGGCGAAAACAAAAAACTTCTAACATGAGAATGCAAAACCGAATTCCAAAACACATGAGGGGAAAAAAAAAAACAACTAACATGGACAAACAAAACAATAGACATGAAGAGGGAAAAAATTTTAAACAGAAACCAAATCAGAATAGGTGGCTATTAGAGACAGAGATCCTGAAAAGGAAAAAATATTCACTGAAAATTAAAACAACTGAGGCCATGTGAACTCTAGCTGAATAAAGTCAAGAGGGTAATTAGTAAATTGAAAACTGATACTTAGGTAGTATCTGGAACATAACACAGAGATTAAAATGAACACCACAAAAGCAATATTCAAAAATTTAGGGGCACCTGGCTGACTAAGTCAGTAAACCATGTGACTCTTGATCTCAGAAATCTAAGTTCAAGTCTCATGTTAGGTGTAGAAATTACTTAAAAATAAATTTTTTAAAAAGACGTCTGACGGGGCGCCTGGGTGGCGCAGTCGGTTAAGCATCCGACTTCAGCCAGGTCACGATCTCGCGGTCCGTGAGTTCGAGCCCCGCGTCGGGCTCTGGGCTGATGGCTCAGAGCCTGGAGCCTGTTTCCAATTCTGTGTCTCCCTCTCTCTCTGCCCCTCCCCCATTCATGCTCTGTCTCTCTCTGTCCCAAAAAAATAAATAAAAAAAAAATGTTAAAAAAAAAAAATTTTTAAAAATAAAAAAAAAGACGTCTGACTTCGGCTCAGGTCATGATGATCTTTTCGAGCTCCGCACCAGGCTCTGTGCTGACAGCTCAGAGCCTGGAGCCTGCTTCTGATCCCGTGTCTCCCTCTCTCTCCGCCCCAACCCACTCGCATTCTGTCTCTTTCTCTCTCAAAAATAAACATTAAACATTTTTTAAAAAGAAAAATATAAAGGTTAGAGAATTTTCTAGAATTGAAAGATACTCGTCTTTAGATCAACAATGCATCAACCACGTATTTCAAGGAATACTTACATACAGCACAGCATACACATATCTAGGCATATGAGAATGTGTTTAGAATAGTAATATTTATATCACACTTAAAAACAGGACTCTGTCCTATATACATTTTACATAGATTAATGTAATCACTGCTACAACCCCCCCACAACACAGATAACATCTCATTATCTCTGTTTGCAACTTGCCAAAGGTCACACAGTGGTGACAGATACAGAAAAGGAATCTTTTTAAAACTATCAGAGAGAAAAATTATATACAAAAGCCTAACAGCTAGGTAGAAACCAGACTTCTCAGGGAGTCAAGTTTCATAATACAATGAAATAATACCTTGAGGGTACTAATAGGAAAGGGGGGTACCTATTAGCCAAAAAGTCTTTATTTGCTAAAAAAGAAAGAAATGTATAAAATATACTTTCAGACAAAAACTACAGATATCTACAGGCCACACTCTGTTATTAACAATATTACTAAAGGATATACTTTAGCAAGAAAGGTAAATCCAGGAATGAGATATAAGGAACAGTTAAGCATAATAAAATATATTGGCTGATTACATTAGGTGTTAAATATAAAAAAGAAAATGACTTTTTTATGCTACAAAAAGAGGAAATAAAATTATAGACAGTTATACAGAAGATAAAGGAATGTTGTGTTTAATCAAATATGAGCTCACAGAAAAAAAAAACTCACCAAATATACAAGGAAACAGGCTGCCATGAGTAGGAGTTAACATGACAAATATAAGATATAAAATAACTACGTAAGGAGTATTTAACAAGATTTTTCTCTCTCTCTCTCTCACACACACACACACACACACACACGAAAATGAGAAGAAATTATTTAAAAATCACCAGGCAAATTGGGAAAGAATTAAATGCCACTTTTGGAAATTAAGAATTAAAAATTTATTTACTTATTTTTAATATTTATATTTGAGAGAGAGAGAGCGCACGCGCACAAGCGGCGTGGGGGCAGAGAGAGGGAGACACAGAATCAGAAGCAGGCTCCAGGCTCTGAGCTGTCAGCACACAGTCTGACACAGGGCTTTAACTCATGAGTGCCGTGAGATCATGACCAGAGCTGAAGTCAGACGCCCGACTGACTGAGCCACCCAGGTGCCCCGAGAATTAAAAATTTTTTAAAAGAATTAAAAATTTGTTGATAACAAAATTTCAAAGGATGACAACAGACTAAAAACGAACGCAATAAATGTAGTTGACTGATTTGAAGAAATAAATAAATAAAATTATGTTCACTTCAAAAAAACCTACAACCAGGGGCGCCTGGGTGGCGCAGTCGGTTAAGCGTCCGATTTCAGCCAGGTCACGATCTTGCGGTCCGTGAGTTCGAGCCCCGCGTCGGGCTCTGGGCTGATGGCTCAGAGCCTGGAGCCTGTTTCCGATTCTGTGTCTCCCTCTCTCTCTGCCCCTCCCCCGTTCATGCTCTGTCTCTGTCCCAAAAATAAATAAAAAACATTGAAAAAAAAATTAAAAAAAAAAAAAAAAAAAAAACAACCTACAACCAAAGGATGAGGGAAAGGGGAAGGAGAAATAGAAAATCAAATTCTCCATAAACAGAAAGTAGCATAAATAGTCCACATAAGTAGGTTCTTAGAAATTTAAGACTTGGACATTGTATGACCCCTGAAAGCCCAGGAACTATTAACTAATCTCTCTCTGTTGATGTCAACTCCCTAGAACATGGTAGTAGTAGCAGAGTTCTTTATACTCTATAATCAATATTTATTCCACTATGAAATCAGAAAACACCAGTAAAATAATGGTACCTTACTCTATACATACAGCTTAATCTCATTTAACAAACGCTCCTCTAGTATCTCATATTTTATTTATTTTTAATTGTGTATGTGAGAGAGAGAGAGCACAGGCAAGCAGGGGAGAGGGGCAGAGGGAGATAGAGAATCTTAAGCAGGCTCCACACTCAGCACGGAGCCTAACATGGGGCTCAATCCCACAACACTGGGATCATCACCTGAGCCAAAAATCAAGAGTCAGATGCTCAACCAAGCCATCCAGGTGACCCATTATCTATTTTCTAAATATACATAAATCATAGTCTCTAAATTTGTACATCTTTATTTATTTTTATTTAATTATTTATTTTTGAGAGAGAGAGTGCAAGCAGAAGAGGGGCAGAGAGAGAGGGAGACCCAGAATCTGAAGCAGGCTATAGGCTCTGAGCTGTCAGCCCCCCACCCCCCATGTGGGGCTCAAACTCACAGACCACAGATCATGACCTGAGTTGAAGTCAGACTCTTAACCAACTGAGCCACCCAGGCAGCCCCATCTTACTTCAGTTAGAAGTTTCTTATAGGGTCCATTAGTTTGCAGCTCATAGGGCTAAGACCTCCGGAATGTTGCTCCAATCTCCCTCAGACCTAAAATATTTTCACAGGTTTCTTATTAAATATTCTTTTAGGGACGCCTGGGTGGCTCAGTCAGTTAAGCGTCCGGCTTCCACTAAGGTCATGATCTCATGGTTCGTGAGTTTGAGCCCCATGTGGGGCTCTGTGATGACAGCTCAGAGCCTGGAGCCTGCTTTAGATTCTGTCTCCCTCTTTAGATTCTGTCTGCCCCTCCCCTGCTCATGCTCTGTGTCTCTCTCTCTCCTTCAAAAATAAACATTAAAAAAAAAAATTTAAATATTCTTTTAATAAAGCTCAATCTGATAGTTAAATCAACAAATAACTGTACTCTTAAGTTTCTCCTACAATATAACCTATAAAAGAATTATGCAGATTTATAATAGAGTTCTTTTGAAAAGAAACACGTCCTTGTTATTAAAAAAATTATTCACACATTTTATAAACTTAGGGTTCCAATACTAAAAACATTTAAATCATATAACATATTTCATGTTAAATAATGAATCTCAATTGTTCTAAAGAAAACTATCTTCATCACCTGCTCCTTTAAAAAGTTATATACAAATACAGTACGCAATATTTTTTTTGAGAGAGAGAGTGGGAACAAGCACGAGTTGGGGAAGGGCAGAGAGAGGAGAGGGAAAGAGAGAATCCTAAGCAGGCTCCACACCCAGCACGGAGCCTGATGCAGGGCTGGATCTCACCACTGTGAGATCATGACCTGAGTGGAAATCAAGAGTTGGATACTTAACCAACTGAGCCACCCAAGCACCCTGGCAATATTTCTGATAAGGAACTGAATATAGGGTTTTAAATATGTCATCCAAAATGTAAAATACACGCACAAACAGTTCCCATCAGTTTTGTACTCCCCTCCTCCCAAATTTTGACTTTGCTTATTATAGGATTTTACTCCTTTAAAACTTGATGTAGGACTGTGGCTCTTTGGGGGCACGTTTAGCAAATGCTCTTAAAATCCTACTGACAATTCTAATCCAACCAGAAGGCCTCTGATCTATCAAATCAAATCTTCTTTGGCAGAAGCAACCTCTCAATTAGCGTGATTCTGCCCCTCCAATTTGAAATTCTAGGGGGGACAGTGCCATTCAATTTTCTGTGGAATATCTCTGAACAATAATCCCAAGATAATAAGGGTTTCCCATGCTGCACTGGTTCAAACCTGAAGATCTTCAAACAACCCCCAAAAAACAAAAAACATACAAACAAACAAACAAAACCATGACTATAGTTAAGCTTCAAAGTTCCTATACAAAGTTATGCAAACAAAATATATCAAGGGCATTAAATCTCATCAGAAAATGGAATTATCATTTGTGTCTCACTGACATTATGACTAAAATTCAACATTCAGAACTGAGAACTTAAAAAAATTCCTTTCTTCTACTACATTATAACATCTTTGCCTTTTCTTCCCTCTAGGTCTTATTCTCTCCTACACAGCCTCCAAGTTTTATTCTTGTATCTACAAATTCAGTCTCCTTGCAAACTTTATACCATTTCTCTTCCTGTTCTTACAACCTTGATCACAATCTGTTCTATTTTCCTGTTCTTGCCTTTAATTGTTTCTCATTCTTGGGTTTAGGGGAGTAAGAAGGTAGAGTTCAGGCAAGTCAGCTGCGAGGGGAAACATTTCAGTGAACTCATCAAGATTGAGTTTACAAGGTAGAAGAGAAATGGCTACTACACACACTTCAGGGAAAGCTGAGGGGCTACTGAGCAACCCACAGTACTGGAGATAAGGACTAATGGTACATGTTCTTTGAAGTTTTAATACTAGTGAAGAGCCTGATTCTTGGTTTAAATTTGGATACAGTCTTCCAATTACTGAATAATTTTTCCTGGTCAGAGGACAAGGAAACCACAATTATTCAAGCTATAAAAGGAGGCTACATTATTCATCACTGGTTATCTCATAAGATATACAACATGCTTATAAACTGATCAAAAAGTTATCTAAGATTGCATTTATATGAAATATCAAAAAAAAATCTATAGAGACAAGAAAGTAGATGAGTGGTTGACAAGGGCTGGGGGAGAGGAGAATGGGGAGTGACTGCTAATGAGTATAAAGTTTCTTTGGGGGAGATATAAATGTGCTAAAATTAAATTGTGGTTAATGGTTGCACAATTCTGCGAATACGCTAAAAACTACTGAGATACAAACTTTAAATGGGTCAATTTTATGCTATGTGAGTTATATCTCAATAAAGACTGTTCAATAAAGCCATTTAAAAAGATGGTTTTACACGGTTTTCTGTATCTATATTTTATTTTGCATAAAAAGATTATTTTTATTTTTTTCCAAGTTTATTTATTTATTTTTGAAAGCAGGCGAGAGAACGAGTGGGGGGAGGGACAAAAGAGATGGGGAGAGAGAGAATCCCAAGCAGGCTCTGAGCTGTCAGGGCAGAACCGGATGTGAGGCTCATCTCACAAACCCTGAGATCTTGACCTGAGCCAAAATCAAGAGTCCAGCGCTTAACTGACTGAGCAACGCAGGTGTTCCTGCATTAAAAGATTTTTAAAGATGACTATAGATTATATGGGACAACATGGAAAATACTACATTAAAGTTTTTCAAAGATTATCTGAAAACTTCCTTAGCTGCCCAATATTTCATCTTACAGCTTCAACTAAATATTGACTTCACTCTTTGATTTAAATTATTTCTTCCAAAAAACCGAATTTCATCCAGAGGAATTATAATGCAAAAAGACTGTTACAGAATTAAATAATACCTAAATTTAAATGTCCTAAATTAAAACCTTAAAAATGAAATTTCAAAAAGCAAACCAAAAGTGACCAAGCAAACCAAGCAAAATAAGTCAAATACAGCTCTTCTATGCTAAATAGCATTTCCATGAAGTCCATGACACAGGTCATTTTTTTCCGACCAAAAATTATTCAAAAATAATTAGTCTTCGCTGAATTAGGTAAAAATATACAACTACCTTGGGGGTGCCTGGGTGGCTGAGTTGGTTAAATGTCTGACTCTAGATTTTGGCTCAGGTCATGATCTCATGGTCCGAGATCTAGCCCCACGTCAGGCTCTGCACTGAGCAGGGAAACTATTTGGGATTCTCTCTCACCTTCTGCCCCTCCCTTGCTAATGCACACACGTGCTCAATGGCTCTCTCCCTATCAAAGTAAATAAATAAACTTAAAGAAAAATATACAACTTACCCAAACCATAGTTACTTTGTGCAGGCTATGAGCAGCAGTCTCAATTTCACATGGTGTGTGCAAGTCAGAGCTTGTTGCTTTTGATGTTTCCTCCATGTTTTCTCACAATTTATTTACTTTATTTTTAAATTTTTAAAATTTTTATTTATTTATGGGGGGGGGGGGTGGAAAGCAAGGTGCAGGGGGAGAAAAAGAATCCCAAGCAGGCTCCATGATCCAACGTGGGGCTCGATCCCAGGACCCTGGGATCATGACCTGAGCTGTAATCAAGAGTCAGTTGCTCAACCCAGTGAGCCATTCAGGTGCCCCATATTTCATGATTTTTTAATGTGTCAATATCTTCTAGACATGTGCTGTGATATGAACTACATGCTCCATAAGGTAGTCTTATTAAACTTCTAGGTATGTACTGCATAATTTTTAAAAGTAAACTTTAGAAGTACATAATTACCTGAAAAGTATCTAAGCTCAATTTAGTTTGAGGTTTCTAGTGACTATAAAAATTAGACACTGACCTATTTTCACTAACAGCTATAGTATGAGCAAAACATTGAAAAGACGTGGAAAACATGGAGCTATTTAAAGTTTTCTAAGAATGTTCTATAGTATTCACAATTTCAATTTGCCTCATCTGTCAACTATTGCAAATTTCTCAGTTTTGAGTAACTGTCTACAGAAGTGGATTCAATTTCCAGTCTGTTATTTTTTAATCCTTGCATATTTGAGGATTCAGACTCAGACTGACCTAGAAAATAACTGACTCCCTTAGCCAATCCATCCTTTTTCCTTTTGCTTAAAATAAACAAACCCCCGTGTGACTGAGCATTTATATGTTTGCTGATAACCTGAAAGAAGCGGAAATAAAACTTACTTAATATTTAAGACAATAAAAGATTTATTGTCTTAACAATATGTAGCAATTCTAAGTATTTTACACAAAATACAGAAAAGAGGACCAAAAAATATTTGCCTCTAAGAGAAAGACTTCGGTCCATACATTTCAAAACAGATTCATTCACTGAGTCCACAAGTTTTGATGAGATATTTTGTGTATGGAAAAGGGTGTTGGGGAAGAGAAAACATTTGTTTTTTTTTAAGTGAAGATTCTATCTTTCTAAGAGCTCAAAAAATATATATATCCAACTACCTCCTATACTTGATTAGCCACACCTCAAATGACATGACCTAAAGTGAATTTTTCAATGCCCTGCCACTTCTACTCAGTTCCCTGTCTCAGGAAATAGATCTACCATTAGTCATAAGCTCACAGAATCCTGTATTCTACCCTTATCATAGCACAGAAGACCCTGTGAATTCTCACTCATTTTAGATTGTAAGATCCATGAAGGAAGGGATTATATCTTTTTTGTTCATAGTACTTTGCATATAGTCAGACACTTTAATATGTAGGACAAAGGAGTGACAGCCATTATCATGACTTCTCTTTTGTCAACAGAGTTAGGAATTCTTTTCTACCCAGGAAAGGTATTCCCGGACGATGACCTCTGCAAACAAACTATATCCTACCATTTCCATCTTGTTTTTCTACAAAATGCATAATCTAATTTTTAAAATCTCTACAGAAATTTAATTGATTTCTAGTAAGAAAATATTGGACCCTAAAACAAATGTGCAGCCTATTAATCAAAAATCTGATTTTCAGATTAGTGTTCATTAATGACTTTTAAAAGTTTCTTGACATCATTAGTTACATACTCTTATTGTTGAAAAATGCCACAGAAGACACACCAGAGGAAACAAAAGAGAAAGATGTCGTTTTGACTGTAAGTTAGAGCCTATACAGTCTCTTTCCCTGTGCTATTTATCTCCTCAATCAAGTCATGAATGGGTAAAATTTTAAAAGTCTTTTCTATATGAGAAGCAAAGTATAAGGTAATTAAAAAAAATTTTTTTTAATGTTTATTTTTGAGAGAGAGAGAGACAGAGCATGAATGGGGGAGGGTCAGAGAGAGAGAGGGAGACACAGAATCTGAAGCAGGCTCCAGGCTCTGAGCTGTCAGCACAGAGCCTGACGCGGGGCTCGAACTCACGGACCGTGATATCATGACCTGAGCCGAAGTAGGACGCTTAACCGACTGAGCCACCCAGGCACCCCAAGTACAAGGTAATTTAGACACAAAGGAATAATTTCTGAGAGCTAAGAAATCCTCTTTCAATGTATTTTAAACAAAAGTATCTTTAACTTAGTCTGGGAGTTTTACTGTATAAAATGAATTAATCTCATTTGCACTTAAGGAGCTCCTTATTCTATTGACTATAGCAAACCATTACACTAGATCACACTACACCGCTGACTAGTAGAAGTACAGTACTTATACTATCAGGAAGCATTTACATAGATAGAGAAAAATGAAGATGACAGATATGGAGTAATTAATATAGGGTTAAGTTGTGGGTTGACAGCAAAACAAAATCTGCTATTTCTAAGATCAGCCCCTAACATCCCAAACAGGCTTACACACTCTCAGCAAGGATAATAACTACTGTTTTAAATAGTGAAAATTTTATTTACTATCTATTTACATTCTAAAGCATAATGGCATACTGCAAAGATGTTTTTCTAAAGCCTGGTAAGCAATCTGTAAACAATTGTAAACCTTGTAAACAATCCTGTTTGCAAAACAAGAGAAGAAGAACCAATATATAGCCACTCATTGCTTACCCTTAATATTTTCATTTCTGAAATTTGGTAACAAAGGTAAGTAAGCAAGTTGCATCTCCTATAGATATAATGTCAAATTAGATGCACTTTTCTACCACTCACACTAAAGAAAAGGAGCAATACTTAAAAAACAAAAACAAACAAACAAAAAAAGCCAAGGCCTTTATTCAGTCAGTAATGAATTACATTCTTAGAAACACCAGAATAGTTCTTGAATAACATATTAAGAGAAATAATTAAGCTACATATAGCATGACTCAAAACACACAAAAAACCCATTTATCTATCTACATCCCTGCCTGAGATAGTCATAACACAGATTTGAATAAAAAGAATGAGCCTAAATTTAAAATGGATTGTATGTGACCTATGTTCTCATAGTTTGCTATATTTCTGGCTCACAATCAATTTTCTTTGTCATGTGTTCATCAGAAAGTAAGCAAGGAGACTACAAGGATTAAACAATCCAATATTGAACATCTACTTAAAACAAATGAAACCTGGTCCTTGCTTTCAAAGATTTATTTTTAAAAAATCTTAATAATGAAATATTCCATTTATAGTATAACTTTTACTGTAAGCCCAATTAGGTAGCTTGTGCTATATTCTTAAATTCACTAAGAATTCTTCTTAAATTCACTAAGAATTTCATTTGAATAAAGGAATGATGAAATCATGTCAGTGGGTTGCAAAGTAGTGAACATAAGTAAGGTAAAATTGCATGTGGCTTGTGGTACCAGTTATATTATGCCTTTATCTTATATTCTTTTTATATAACAAAATTTAATAGTTCTTGGTAAAAAGCTCCTTTTAAAAAAAAAAAAGATTTTATTTTTAAGTAATCTCCACATCCAACAGTGGGGCTCAAACTCACAATCCAGACATCAAAGGTCACATACTCCATGGACGTGAGCCAGCCAATGGCCCCAGTACTTGGTAAAAAGCTCTAAACAGAGCTGACATGATGTGACATATGACACTATACTTTTCAAATTTAGTGTACATGTCTACCTCAGACCCAGCTCAATCACAAGATTCACTCATTGAGTATGATGGAAATGCAGTTATAAGCTTCAAAATCAAAGATTTTCTTTGTATCTATTTATTTAGAGAGAAAAAGAGAGAGCGCGTGCATGAGCAGGGGAAGAGCAGATAGAGAAGGAAAGAGAGAATCCCAAGCAGGCTCAGCACTGTTAGTGCAGAGCCCGATGTTTGGCTCGATCCCGCGAACTGTGAGATCATGACCTGCGCTGAAATCAAGAGTTGGATGCTTAATCAGGGCACGTAGGTGGCTCAGTTAAGCATCTGACTTCAGCTCAGGTCATGATCTCACAGCTTGTGAGTTCAAGCCCCATGTCGGGCTGTGTGCTGACAGCCTGGAGCCAGGAGCCTGTTTCAAGTTCTGTTTCTCCCTCTCTCTGCCTCTCCTCCCCCACCTCCCCCCACAATGCTGTCTCTCTCTCAAAAATAAATGAACATCAAAAGAAAAATTTTTTTTTAAAGAACTGGATGCTTAACCAACTGAGCCGCTCAGGCACCCCAGTATAATCAAAGATTTTCTAAACCATCACAACTGCCAACAATTTCTTTTAGCAGAAGCAATAAAACTGCATATATATAACAACTATGAGAAGTCCAAGGACATGTGTTTAGCTTCTGTTACTAGCTGTGAAACTGAACAAGTAACTTAACCTGTCTCAATTTCCTCATCTGTTAAGATACAACTAACAGTAGTATCTACCTCATATACAGAAATATGAAGATTTAATGAGATAGTAATTAAAAATTTTCTATGATAATGCCTGGCATACTGCTCAATAATATTAGCTATCAGTGTTAGTAGCTAATGTTAAAGCTAGAAAAACTTAAAAGGCACACAAAGAATCAAATTTATGATTCTGGTCTCATTAGTATCATACCTCAATAAAGGAGTCTAAGCAGCCACAGACTATCTATATAAAATTATTCATTTTAAAATTCAATAAAGGAAATTTTACTATGCATTTTTCAAATACTGGAAATAGTTTAACAGTTTGATATGGTTTAAAGTTTAGCTTTAAGGTTCATATGAACAGACTATTCATAATGTTAGACATTTATTTTGGTTTAAATTAAATCAGTTGAGTTATCTCCCATCTTTAACTAATACATCATCTAATTACTGTGATTCCACCACTCCGGTTAAAAGGTTGCCTAGGTCATAATATCTGCAAATATAACTCTGGAAAGAGATGCAAGATTATGAATGTCCTATTAACCCTTAACTGGAAATTAAAATGAAACCATTAGGTCTAGAATCAACCTAATTTTCTACACCAACGTAAGAACTCTCCCACATTTCTGATTTGTATGATCTTCACACTTAAATATCCAGGTTCAACGAAAATAATACATAGGAAGAAAAGCAGCAATGTCCACTACTTGAAAGCTCTTAACTTTTTCCACCACCTCCAAAGCAATCACTCCCACTCTCAGGTAGATTGTGCCTACTATTTACAAAATATCTGAGTATCTACTATCCACAAGGTCCTGTGGCAGGCTTCAGGGATAATAAAAAGCTATTGTATTTTCCCCGTCAGAATTTGTAATTAAACTGAACAATTATAATTACAACACAGACACCTAGCAGTATACTATTAAAGCCACACAAATAATACAATAGATACTACTATAGAAGTACAGAGAAATGAGAGATGAAACATTGTGATCAGAGAAGGCTTTGTGGGAGAGGAAATACTAGAAAAGAGCTTTGATACAGAGGAAAGCAAAAGCTGGAAAAGGAAGGGCAAGAATTCCAAGCTACCACTTAGCATGAGTGACAGACAATCCACTGAGAGAAAAGTACAGGGTGTGTTCTAGAGATGGAAAGTGTACCAGTTTGGCTGAAATAGATCAGTCCTGAGGTTCAGTCATGGAAAGTGTCAAAAGCCCAACAAAGATTTCTGAACATGGAGGAAAAGGGAATCACTGAGTATGCGGAGCAAAGAAATAATATGGTGCGAATAGTTTATTAGGACGGGGTTTGTAATGGTTTATAGAATGGGGGAGGGAGATGCAGCACAAGATGAAAGTGGGAAAGACCAGCTGGAGTGCTGAAACCATGGTCTGGGTATGAAGTGACAAGACCTGTAGTATTTCAATACAATTTTTCAACCTTAAAGGACACAGGAGCCACCTGAAAACCTTAATATATTTATGTAAAGACTCCCTATTTTTTTTTTTTTACAAGAACTGGTTAATTAGAATAATTTAGTTTTCTCACTCTCTCACATTTTTTTTCCTGTAGCAGTATCTTCTTGCCCATTTCTAATCATAGACTGTAACTCCTCTTCAAAATAGCAACCCTTGTCTTTCCTCACTTACTGATCACTCTAGTCTAAACATTCACGGTTGCTTTATTACTCTTATTCTTTATCCTCTGTTTAACTGTCTATTCCCACCTAACCACTAACTCCAAACCCATGACCTCTCCAGCTTCATATAATCAAATAGATCTAATCATACTCTCTTCCGTTACCTCTTAACTTTTTCACTTTTATAGATATATATAAGTTCTATATGCCTACAATCTTTACAACTTCTTCTAAAGTCTCTACTCAATCTCTTATAGTATGGCTTTCAGGTTCACTGCTAAAACTGTGCTCAAAGACTCAGTAAGTCTCTATTCCTGTATCTCAAGATTTCACAAACTCAATAGCAGCTACTGTTTATCTAGTACTTTCTTCATGGTAGAAGAAGTATTTTACACAATCATCTCACTTAATCTTCAAGAATATCTTATAAGAAAGACTTTTCCATATGACAAAGAAAACTAAGACTTAGAGAAATCAAGTGGCTTGCTCCAAATAACCCCACTAGGAAATTCTACCACCTTCTCCCCTCTAAAGCCTTTAATGTGGTTGTATTGACTGTACGTACATAGAAACATTTCCCTTAATCCTTCATTAAGGATACCAACCATTTGAGAATTTAATATTGATTCCATTCCTCAATCTGAACAATGATAGGTGAAGACATAAAACTGTCTAGCTCTGTTGACTTCTGAAACTTGGGGAATGACAAAATGAATTTAACTTCTGAATGTTTTCAGAAGACACTCTTGTAATTGATGACTTAATCTGAATCATAGTGTTAACATTCAGCTTTTCAATTTTTGATTCCTAGGAACAAGAAGGCTCATTTAATTGGGACAAATTCACTTAGGAAGATTTTGAAAATACTTTTATATCTACATAGTTCTGATTCTGGCATGTTACTTAGATTCTGAGTCTGTATTTCTTCATTTGTAAAACAGAGATAACATCATATATGTTAGAGGGTTGTGGTGAAAATTAAAGCTTGACAAATAATAAACTATGGCTTTTATTATTCACTTTATCTAGAAGTAGTTTGGTCTCATAGGATTTTAATTTAAATCATACCAGTGACAAAAACTCTAATGACTTTCAATACAGATCCTACATAAACTCAGTCAATGGATTCCAAATAAACATATTAAGAATTATAAAAGCTCAAGCTCCCTTCTTCATCACACATTCAAGGAATGTTTAAAACATCTCTTATTTTATAAACACATGTATCAATAGTCTACTTTATTAATACACATTAACATCTAGTACTTTTCCCTCAGTCTCTTTAACAAATTCTAAAGTCTATTAGATTTTAGATAAAGGTACACAGAAGCTCACCTCTCTTAAACCTTTACTTTCTCTAGCTCCTCCTACCTGCCTCAGCAAAAGAAAAGCTAGGTAAAGAGATTATCTAGGTAGTATATAGATAGCTAGGACTTGCAAAGGTCAAAGTCATCAAGGAATATATTCTGGAGACTCAATCATATACAAAATCTTTACTCATGTAATATGAAGCACATTAGAAAGAGCAAAAGAAGAATACAATCAACCTTTTGATTTTGATATCATTTAACCCAAGCTCCTTTCATATTAGGGCAGTTCGTCATCCCAGATAGAAATTCACTGAATTTCTTGGTTAATAATGCAATAATAGGTGAAGCAACTGAATTTTAAAAATTTTGCCACCAACATTATTTGAAATGTAAGAACACATTCTGGCATAAAATTACTACCCAAGGTACAAGAAGAAACAAACTTTTGCCCAGTTGCCTCATACCTTCCCTTCACCCATCGTCCACATATTTCACAGGGCCACACCTTGTTTTATCTTCTTGCTTAACTCTTATAGGACTCCACTTGAGCCAATTTTCTTACATGGCTGCCTCACTTCTCTGATCTAAGGATGGAAAGTAATCAGTACCACTCAGAGGCAGGTGCTCAGGCAAGAGTTCGATAATCATGGGGGGGGGGAGAAGGAGGAGGAGGGGGATCATCAAAATATCACCCTATAATTAATTATTTCTACATGATCATAGACTTACACCTTAAGAAATTAATCCAGCTCTCATGCGTGAGCACTTCGAGGATAACAAGCTCTCTGTGGACATGTCAGTCTTTAAATTATTAAATAAACATTCATAGTTAAACCAGAATCAGCTACACATTCTGTTGGCCATTATACAGTCTAGGCATAATGTGAACAAATTCAAAGACTGTAAGTTTTTGGTAACTGCTTAGCAATGTTTACAATGTGACAACATGATGTTGCTATAGATTCCTTTGAAAAAAAGTTAGGTATTAGGAAACAAATTTTCACACAAACGTTTATTAACAAGTCAAGACAGCAAAACCCAGCCTGAACTCACAGAAAGATATAATGTGTTCTTATAATGCTCTTCACATCAAACTATCCAGGGTCCTGTGCTTGTTCAAGCCTATAGTCTCAACCACCCTCTGTCTCCGACCTAAGAGTTCTTCCTTCCTCTTTCTCCTAAGAGTTTTTCTAGACTTCCCAATCCCAACAGAAAAATCAATAAAGCCTACCTACAGGACTATCTTCCGTAAAGAAGAATCACAAATTTAAAATTCTTTTAATTAAGACACTTATTTCTAAGTAACACACATCTTTAGAACACTGAAATATCTAAATCCCTGGTACGGTCAAGGCATACTGAATAGACAATGTTAACAGAATAAAAAAATTTAACAACTGGGCATGCATTTGACAATACAGTATACCACTTTAGCTTTACCAATATGCAAAAGCTGAGACTCAAAAGGTTAAAGGATTTGTCCATGGACACAGATATTTTGGAGCACAGCCATGACTAAACATTTCTTATCTCCCAGCGCAGTGTTCCCTTCAACAGGTTATATTGTAATTATGATCATCACTTCAGCCCTTCAATCTAAAATATAAAAAAAAATACAACCTGTGTTTTAAAAAAGAATGTGAAAACAAATTTATGTAAATTTCCACCAAAAAAGAAATTTTGATGACACCAGCATTTAACACAGTTATTTCTCAAATATAATCTGAGATAGCTAGTCAAACCTTACTGGTCTTAATATACCCCTCCCATAATAAAATTACTTCACTGAGGTGAAAAATGTTTGAGGATATCAAATCAAAAATGTCTTAAGCAACTTCCATGTGAAGTTCTCATTAATGGCTGCAACTTGCAACTTAAAAGTAATCATCCCTAGATGACTGAATGTTTATTCAGATATATGTGAGTTATACATAAGAACAGAACTACAACACGAGGCCAGGGATGTGACTTTGGGCTTCAATTTTTTGACCAAAGAAACATTAAATCAAAGGTAACATCTAGGATTAGAAAATAGGCAGTGGGGTGGGTCACCATCTCTCTAATCAGTTTTCTACTCTGTAAAGAGTTACAGAAATGCAGTACCTGTAAAAGGCCCAATATGTTAAAAAGATAAAAGCTGTAAAAGGGAAGTTGTTCCAATTAGAGAGGAATTGGGGAGTAAGCCCAGTTGGACTCCTGTGAGCTCTGGAACTCAGAAAGCTCAGCAGAGTACAGTTTAAATAAATAAATCCTCTGACTCTTCAGAGCTCTTTGCATCTTAAAAAAAAAAAAAGTGGTTGTGTTTAAAATCCCATCGTGCGAGTTTGAAAAGATTAAGCCTTTTTCCTCAGAACCATTTTTTTAATTTCGAATTTCTAATACCTATATCCCATTGATTTTTACACCTCCCATTACTCTTCCAATCACTTCTTACAATTCACTCGGCTCATTATTCCAATTAGCAGAAAATTCAGTGGGGAGGGTAGGGGCGGCGCAGATTTCTTTGGACAACGTAAGAACGACCTTTGTGGATTTGTAAATCCCATGCGGTGCTTGAGAAGAGAGAAGGAAAAAGACCTCACTCAGGTGGGTGATGAAATGTTCAAAACGTATCTAAACCGCGGTTGCTAAAAGGCTCTCCACAGCCAGCTGTCTTTCAAGAAAATATTTAAAATCTACAGGCAGAACAGAACCATACCTCAACCATCAAACTCTGACGTTAAGAACTTTTACCAATTTACACAGTTAAAAATACGAGAAGAAATCAGTGTGATTTACTCCAATGCATTTGTTCGATGCCTTAATAATGAATGAACTGGAGGCACCACAGACTGGAGTTCAGAAAGAGCCTCACTCTCAGCTCAGCCCCCCTATAAACCTGAAGCAAACCGTCCAGAATTTGGTGCCTCGAGGCTAAGTCCGGTCCAGAGGAAGCCAACCCCCTTCTTTCTCCCGGCCTCCCTCCCAGGGGTTGGAGCCCTGGGCGGCCCGGCGGGCAGGGGCGGGGGGGGGGGGGCAGGGGGCGGGCGCCGCGACACCCCACTCCTCGCCCCGGAAAAAAAGTTCCGCCCGCCGCTCTCGAGCCAGGATGGCCTGCGGCCCTCGCCCGCGTCGCGGCCACGAACACCCGCCCGGCCTCGGCGGCGGGAGGGTCGCGCCCCCTCCCCGCGCCGCAGCCACCAACACTCCGCCCCCGCCTCCCTGCCGCCACCGCCCTCGCGGAGCGTTAACCCCTCGCCGCCCGCCGCCCGGCTTCGGGAAGGAGGCCGGGCCAGGGGGTGGAGTTGTCGTGTCTCCTCCCGGGAGCGCCCGGGCAGACGCCCGGCTTGTTTACAGGCCCCAGGCCCAGGCCTGGCCGCCACCGCCGCCGCGCAGGCCCGCGCCGTCCGCCCGCCCGCCCTCGGCCCAAGCGTCGCGCTTACCCGGAGCAGCCGCGGGCGGGCAGGTCCCTGGTCGGCCAAGGCAGCGGCGGCGACGGCGGCCGGGGAGGGGGCTGGAAGGGGGTCACCGCGGCGGCCGCCGGCCAGGTCAGGCCGGGGAGGGGGCGGAGGAGAGGAGGAGCCGGGCTGCGTCCGGGCCCCCGGCTCTCGGCGCCCTCGCGACTCAGATCATCCGGGCGTTGGAGCGGGAGGCGGAGAGCGGGTCCCGGAGGAGGAGGAGGAAGAGCCAAAGATTCATCGCTTTCGCGCCCCACCTGCCTGGCGCCCCCCCACCCCCCCTCCCCAACCACCCGTTCTGGCGCTGCAGCCGCCCGAGCACCCGAAGCTGCGGGCCGGGCCGGCGCCGAGACCACTGCTCCCTCGCTCCCGCGCGCGCTCCCGTCCCTAGCGCCGCCGCCACCGCCGCCTCGAGCGCGTCCCCGCGCAGGCGCGCTCACGACGGCGCCGTGCGGCCCCTCCCCGACTCCTCTGTCAGCCCCGCCCCGGCGGCTCAGCGGCCGCTACAGCTGCGGCGCGGCGGAGCAGCTGGAGAGACCCGGATGTCGTTGGGCAGGAACTGCGGCGAGGGCCGGCAGGCGGGGGAGGGGCGGCCGCAGATGACATCACTGCCCTACCCTGCTTCTCTCGCCGCAGCCCCCTCGCGGCCAGGGCCCCAGGCGAAGGCCGAACGGAGCATCCGAATGCCGGATCAGAACCGGCACTGGGGTCGTTATGCCCCCCGGCGTTGGGGGCTGGACAGAGTGTGTGAGTGTAAGGCGCCCCGGCCGTCGAGAGCTTCTCCAAGCCCGACAGTCTGTCCAGCCGGGACTCGGGAGCTCCCCCTTAGGGCGTCGGCTCCTCCCGCCCCGGCGCTTCCACTTGTCTTAAATACACACCCCACTCCCTGCAGAGACGCCGTTCTCTGAACACCGAGGACCGACCTCTTTCCGGCGCAGTCGCGGCCTGGTTGCCGCCTCGCTGCTGTGGTTTAAACGCACTGTTGGATACAGGCTGCGGCCAGACCCCCTCCCCCTGGGCTCTAAGCCACCCTCACCAGTGACCCTGGGAGCCCCACGCAGGTGCTTCTGCTACAACACACCTCGAGTCCCGAAGGCCAGCAACACCCTACAAGCACCCATTCACACGCGAATGCAACCGATACACGGGGCACATGCTCTGAGTTTCTGGCAGGTTTTCCATCTGTAGGTCATCAGATTCCACATTGTATTTATTTGCACATGTTAGACAGTCACGTGATTCTGTCACAGGGGACCTCCTACGACCTCCAGCGAGGTTTAAGGAACTAAAGATTTTTCAAAATCTGGAGGATAATCAGAAACGTAACAGCTGTTTCTGTTAAGAGTTAGAGATCAACTGAACCTAATTGAAACTGCACATGCAGGCGGCCACAATCCAGTTTAGCTAGCTGGTCTACGGAAAACCGACCCACGCTGTTTGCAGACGCCGGGATAGAATGACAAACCCTAGGCGGCCAATGAATCAGAACTGGGAGCAGTACATCACCAGCACGAGTTCCCATTGGCTGGGGTGCCTTTCCCTTTCTTGTCAGAGGCTTAACCTGTTCAGGGATTTGACCTATACCACATTTGCTGGAAGAGAAGTTTAAAAGCAAGATCCGCGTTTTAAAAAGATGCTCTTGTATATACAAAGAAAAACCAAATAAATAGTTCAGTGTAGGAGGCAGGTACTTTAAAAAGAACACCTGAAAATATTAACCAAATTGTGTTCTGGCCAATAAAAAGGTTAGTATGTGATGAGTCCTATCCGTTTTTATCTGAGGAACTCACTGTAGCAATTTTTACATTGCTACTTACTATCTCCTAAAACCACTTTGCCCCACACCTCCTAGATCAAGAAGCAATCTATTTTTTCTTTTTGTCATTCAACGAACACTTAGCTGTTTTTGAAGCTGTGAAAGGCATTTCCAATTTTTTCTACATGACTTTTTTTGAGGAAGTTTCTGTTCCTTTCACGTTTAGGCCTGGAACCTGACAACAGGATAAAACAGTATCACCAAATAGTCACTGGAAGGCCCATTCTTCAAAGAACCCAAAAGTCACTCCACCCAATATCTATGGTGTTTGAATTTCTTAGAGTAAGATGATGATGGATCTTTTCCAGGTATACAACGTGAAAATAAAATTCACTTATGCATTTGGTCCCAGTATCATCTGAGGACACATTTCCTAATTGCTTCTCCATACACTTGCCAAAAAAAAAAAAAAGGAAATTAGATCAAAGATCTTTGAAACTGTTCTGTATTGAAATCCTTAATACTTCAGACAAGTAACAGCATGATTTGCATGCTAGTGGACTCATTACCATTCTGAAACTGAAAAGCCCATGTGGCAACCACCATTTGAAGTGCCCTTGGAAAACAAATTTTCTTATTCATAAGGCAGAGCCCGGACAGCCAATGGCAGTAGTGGACCACAGTGAACTTGAAGGGCTTTCCTATCTTTCTGCTTCCTTCGTTCAGGCTCCCATATCTTTCTTCTCTCTGTTCTACACTTGGAGGAGAATCTGGGTCAATTATAGCAGAAGAGGCAGAAAAATAGAAAATATGAGCATAAAGAGATTTTGAAGAAGGCTGCACAGTGTACCACAGACTGCTGATAAAGTTGTACCTTCCTACTATTTCTTATTTCTGGATACAGCTTGCAGGGACATTTTGGTATGAACTAGGAAACTCATGGGTTATAAGCTAACATTTTAAAGTTTGGAACAAAGATATCTTAGTATTGTCTGAATAAATATGCTCGATCTTAGGGGCGCCTGGGTGGCGCAGTCGGTTAAGCCTCCGACTTCAGCCAGGTCATGATCTCGCGGTCCGTGAGTTCGAGCCCCGCGTCGGGCTCTGGGCTGATGGCTCAGAGCCTGGAGCCTGTTTCCGATTCTGTGTCTCCCTCTCTCTCTGCCCCTCGCCCGTTCATGCTCTGTCTCTCTCTGTCCCAAAAATAAATAAACGTTGAAAAAAAAAATGCTCGATCTTATAATATCCCCCTCCTTATTATTATACTAAATATTATGTTTCCTAAATATGCTATGGGCAAAACCCAACTATTTAGAAGGGAGGAAAGGACATTGAAAAAAGAGAGTTAAAAGTTTTCTTTTTGTTTGAACTACAAGGCTTTGCTTGGGGCTCCTACACATATTTGGAATGTTCATAGTGAGTTTCTGTGAAACATCAGTGAGCATATATTCCCATAATTGTTTTTTAGTAATTTTTATAGGTACAACACAATCCTACTCTGCATCAGAAATCTGTTTACATTACAATTACCAAAGAGGAAGATTTTCTGAAAGATTGGCTTTCAAGTCCTGAATTTAACTGTATGTGATTAGCCTAGTAATTGGGAGGCATGCGGTGAGGATGGGGGTGGGGGCCGAGGTGAGGAGTCTGAAGTTCAATCTGGTTAACAATAACACTCTCTCTTCTTTCCCTCCACAATCTTAATTTAAAGTGAAGGTTAAATCACTTGTTCCCAAATTACTATTGTGAATCCACCCAGGAGAGTCACCCATGAGACATCCTGGCTTGGGCCTCTCAAAATAAGGGTCGCCCTTTAAGTGACCCCTCTAGGAAGCACCTGAGAATTCCCCTCGCCTCAGCCATCCATCCTTTCCCACTGAAGTCAGTCACTCACTACTCAAGAGTCACAAAGTCAAGCAGAATGAGATCCAACTCTTCCTCCTCCACCTTCATTACCTGTTCCGCGTTTCTTTCTCACATATAACCTCTTCATATGTCTTCCTCTTCTCTCTTTTCTCATCACTCTTCTCCCTTTCTTCTGTTCTTTTTTGATCTCCTTTGTCCTTCTTTTCCCCATTCTTCTCTTCTCACTTTTTCTTATCTTAGCCCAAATTACAGCCTCTGCTACGCACTTTCTCCTGAAGCAGTACAAATCAGTGGATAGTGCCCCTAAACTAATTTTGTTGGTGGGGGGTGTACCCCCCACCCTGGTCCTATTTTCTCCATCGTCCCCCTCCCCTTGCACCATGTCAAGTCATGAAACACTTAGGTCTTTAAAGGACTGTCACAGAATGAGAAGGATTAGAGAATCCTGCCCTGTGTGACATCACTGAGGCAGCTCCATTAGGGTGGAGCAGACTCGAGCCAGCAGTCTTGTGTTGCCACTGTGACTCCTCCTAGGCCTTTTGAGGGAAGTGCAGGCTGCCATGAACACCACAGGCGAAGGCTTGGAGAGTCTTTAGAGGAGGCTATCACCTCAAGAGAACTGTATATGGCCACAGCTCCACAACATTGGTGTGGATCCTTTCAGACAAATTCATTTGTTCAACAGATAGTTATGGTATGCTAGGCTGGAAGTAGATAAGGATATGAATGGGCAAAAGTCCTAGCCCTCAAAGATCTGATATTATAATCAGGGATATAGATACAAAAGCAAACAAATAAGGAAATTAAGATTGTGATCAGTGCTATGAAGAAAACAGATTGGGGAGATGATTTGAAACAGGTGTTCAGAGAAGACCTTTGTAAGAAGGTAGCATTTGAGCTAAAGGATGAGGAGGAGTTAACTTTGCAAAGAATCAGGGGAAAGCTTTCTTGGCAGAGGGGTCAGCATAGGCAAAGGGCCTGATGTGGGAAGACTCTGGCAGAAAAGTTGTCTACAGGCCAAAGAGAAGTTCAGCAAGCATAAGGTATACATTTTTTATAAAGGCAATCAAGTTTAGAATTTCAACTTGGGATATTTGGGATACTTAATCAAATTCACGTAGAAACCACCTTCAACAGAGGGGCATGATCCATACAAAATAACTTAGTGAATTTGTGTGGCCCCAAAAGGAAAGCAGCTTGAAAAATCAAAATTACAAAATCAAAAGATCTTTATTCAATAATTAAAAATAAGAAGCATTCTATAACCCCAGGGAGAGATCCCCTCAGACAATCCAACAACAGCTAGAAATGAGTAAAAAGAATCTCTTTTCTCCCAATATAGATAGCTACTCTCAGTAAGTGAAGACTAGCAAAAATTTGGACTTCTCAGAAACAGTTTTTCTGGGTTTACTGTCTATGGTAGGCATTACTGAAGATCTCAAACCATATCTTTGAAAGCTGCAACACATTTTGCATCCTTTTTTCTTTTCATGTTTGTTTTTGAGAGAACACACATGCGAGCAGAGAGAATTCCGAGCAGGATCTCTACACTGTCAGCACAGAGGCTGATGTGGGGGTTTGAACTCACAAACCATGAGATCATGACCTAAGCCAAAATTAAGAGTCACATGCTTAACCATCTGAGCCACCAAGCTGCTCCCCCCCCCCCCATTTTGTATCCTTACTGGTGGTGGCCTGGTTGAACACCAGTGATGAAATGATAATCATAATAAAGACTTTTTTCTGTGTCTGGCTCTGCAGTTTTCAAAGCACTCTCACTTAGACCAACCAGTTTAATGCTCACAACATCCCTTGTGGGTAGGCAGGGCAAGGACTGTTGTTCTCATCCTTTCCAGAGGAGAAAATGAAGTGTCCAGTAGCAGCAATCCAGGGGCACCAGAAGTAATGGCTGGTGCCCAGATTTTCCCCTGCATCCTACAGATCATCTCTAGCTTTTACATGCCAGTAATAAAGGCAGCAAGGAGACTCAGCGGAAACTGTATGGGCTTAGAGTCAACAACGGTGTGTGGAGCTGGCTTCTACTAGCATTGAGAGCACACTTAGATTTTCAAGGAGTTTGCCAGTAGTTTGTTAAATAAAGCCATTATTAAAAATTAAATTATATAAAACTTCAAAGTAAATGAAATTTAAGCAAAGATAATGTGTATTAAAAACTCACCACTTCCAAATTATTTTAATATAGCTTATTATTATCTGTGCTCTTGAGGTTACCTGTCTTGTGTCTGTGTGATGAAAATTCTTTGTAATGTGTTATTGCACATCTCTTCTCACTGCTCTATTCAGTGACTTCACTTTAGTGGCTTGAAATTGGCTATGAAAGGAGTATTTACACCATGGAAATCAGCAAGTGCCACCATTCAGGACTTAACTTATCACTTTGTTGATTGTCTGGACTTAAGTGACAGAGAAATTGTCAATGCAGATTAAACTTTAAAAAGCATGTTGTGGGCACCTGGGCAGCTCACTTGGTTAAGTGTCTGGCTCTTGATTTCAGCTCAGGTCATGATCTCATGGATTGTGAGATTGAGCTCCATGTGGGGCTCTGAGCTGGGAGTAGAACACTCTTAAGATTCTCTCTTAAGGGTCTCCCTCTGTCCCTCCCCTGATTGTGTGTGGGAGCATTCTGTCTCTCACTCAGTAACTAACTAACTAAATAATAAATAATAAATAAATAAATACAAATACAAAGCATATTATGTCTATAGCTGTTACATGGTGACTGGTACACAACATCCAGTTCTGTACTAGAGCTACTCAGATCATTGACAAAGTAAGTCCCCATACACGTTTGCTGTTTCAGTTTTATCTTAAATATTAACCAACAGGCATGTCAGAACTACATTTGGAAAAGCTGATTGTTACACATTTACCAGCATTCCACTGGTTCTCATCCACTGTGCCAACTGGGCCACTTACTGGCTCTGTGACCTTAAGCAAGTCATTTAAATTATTAGCCTCAATTTCATTCTCCATGTTCAACCCCCTTGGACATGGCAGGGATTTAGGGATGCTGACCCCTTGTACAGTTGAGAATCTGCCTATAACTTTTGATTCACCAAAAACTCAACTAATAGCCTACAGTTGATCAGAAGCCTTACCAATAACACAAAACACATATTAACACATATTTTGTATATTATATATATTATATACTGTATCATTACAATAAGCCAGAGAAAAGAAAATGTTAGTAAGAAAATCGTAAGGAAGGGGAAATACATTTATAGTACTGTACTGTAAAAATTCTGCGAAAAAGTGGACACGCGCAGTTCAATCCTGTGTTGTTCAAAGGTCAAGTATACTTCTTCTCATTGTATTGTAAGAATTAGAATAGATGAGGCACCCTTGACCACCATGTCCTTTTTCCTTCTCACTGGTAGATCCTTCTCCCACTACAGTTTGTATATGGATAATGCTCTCTCAGTCTCTCTTGTAGTCTAGAGCACAGTGTCCCAATCTATATGCCAGCACACGCTGGTATGTCTTGAATGGGTTAGAGATGTGACACAGTATTGATCCCTTATGCCTTTGGAATATTCCAGTAAGGGTCAACTACTGAAACCTGAGACTGTCTTGTCTGGCCACAAGCAACCTCACTCAGGTACCCCTGTATGTCATAAAAACCATAATCTTCCAGGGCACCTGGGTGGCTCAGTAGGTTAAGTGTCCGACTTCGGCTCAGGTCATGATCTCACGGTTTGTGACCTTGAGCCCTGTATTGGGCTCTGCACTGACAGCTCAGAGCCTGGAGCCTGCTTCAGATTCTGTCTGTCTGTCTCTCTCTCTGCCCCTCCCCTACTCACACTCTGTCTCTGTCTCTCTCTAAAATAAACATTAAAAAAATATAAAAAAATAAGTAAAACATTAAAACAAACAAACAAACAAACCATTCTTTCTTATTTGTGTCATCATGTGAAAAAATTGGGAAGCACTGGCTTAAGGCATGGGTATGTGATGCAATTCTAACCAATGGAACCCAGGGAAAAGGCTTGGGAGATGGATCTGGGAAAGATTACTCTCCCTAATGATAAGAGTCACCCAAGAGAAAATGTCTTCTTCAACCATAAGCTGTTACGTTTATGTCTGAGCCTGGAACTTCTGAGCCATCTTGCAAAGAACCAGTGTAACACGGAGGAGGTGAATGATGACAAAGGTTGGGTCCTGCACATTGTCGAGCCATTGAGCTCTCCCTATAATTGCCTACCTTGGGAATCTATTTGGGGACAGGGGTGGATAATAAATATTTCTCATTGTTTAAGCCACTCTTATTTTTGTATTCAGTTATTTGTAGTTAAGAGCAGCTCAATACTGCAGAAGACCTGGACATCCTTGACACCTAGTAAGTACTTAATAAGGTGCTTGCTACCAAAATACATCCTTTGCCTTTAGAAAAGCTACAAGATGAGATGTATACTTATCTTATTCTTTAATAGTTGAAGGATTTGTTCAGTATGTTGATTCATTTTTCATCTCTTTCTTGTTTCATAAAAGTGTTTCTAATTGAGTAGTAAAAGCAGTAATTGAAAAGTTAAGTCATTTAAAGCTTGAGAGGGATTGATACAGAGATGTTGATATGCCTTTTTCTTGAAAGCTCTAGACAAACTAGAGCTTTATCACATGAAGATATCACATGAAGAGCTTCTATCATGAAGGTAATAGAATGTCTTTGTGTTCTGCAGAGTAGAGCTAGAGCCAATTCTTAGGAACTATGGAGAAGACAATTATAATTCAATAGAAGGGGAAGGGAATAAATGTGGCCTAGAATATGCCAAGCTCCATATCAGGCCCCTATGGGTGTTATTTAATTCTTACAATAACTTTGCAAAAAAGTTACTTCCCCTTTCCTCCCACCTCTCATTTTACAGAAGAAGAAACTAAGGCTGAGAAAAAGAGCTCTTTTGCAGACCTAGGACCATCTGAGTCCAAAGTCCCTGCTTTTTCTGTTCCAGAAACTGATTGGGCCTTCTTGGGATGACTTTCTCCCTTCTTTAGGCCCTTTCTACTGCAGTTTCCCATCCGAGAAAAAAGAACCAGTCCCAAAACGGTGTCCTTACTGAAGATGTCTTAGGAGAGGAATTACACAGCATGTTACACAGCAAAATATTTCTCATGCTCCATATAAAATCATAACTTTTCTTAGAGTTTTGCTTCCAACTGTCACCAATTCCATTCTCCTGCTCTTTCCATTCAAGGAAAACTTCTCTCTTCCCTTCGTGGAAGACTGTCTCCTTTCTTTTTGGCTTATTATTTATAAAACCCACTTAATAAGATAAAAGCCAGCATAACGGCTTTTAACCCCCACTCAGGGGGTCCTTGGAGAACATCCTCAACCTGTTATTGGTACAAACATGGCAGAGGCCTCTTTGTAGAGAAGCAGCCCATAGAAGGAAGAATTCAGATTAGCATCAGAGACTGAAAACCCTAGGGGTGCCTGAGTGGCTCAGTCTCAACTTTGGCTTAGGTCATGATCTCGCAGTTTGTGAGTTCTAGCCCCACGTCAGGCTCTGTGCCTGAGGGAAAAAAAAAAAAAGAGATGGAGAGAGATAGAGATAGAGAGAGACATACAGAGAAAGAGAGAGAGAGAGAGAGAGAGAGAGAGAGAGAGAGAGAGAGAACTCTAGAGTCTATGGTAGAGGCCAGACAGATCCATAAGTGTGAGATCAGGCTGGGTATGACCCAACAGGCCATGGTGAAAACTGTGGAGGAGGAGCATATTTATTTACTTTGAAGATATTCAAAACAATCATTTTTAAATACTTTAAACATATTAGAGCCAAAGAGGATATCCCAAAGCCTATCTCTGCTCTATCTTGTGGACAAGTTATTAACCTCTCTTAGCCTTGGTTTCTTCATCAGGACATGGAATAATCACCTTGCAGAAACAGATGAGATCTTGCACAGAAAGAACCTACCACATTGCCTGATACCATGGTGTGCAGACACACAAGAAAGTAACTTGTTACTTGTTAAAGTAACTGTTACTTTAAAGCACATAATGTGATCTTTTTAATAATAATACATTGTAAATGATTTGACATCTGCTGTGCAATATTTTATCACTTCCATAGGCCTAGTTAGGTTCATATAGACTTGTCCCTTGCCGGGCTAAAACTATTCTCTTGAAGGCTTGTTTTGACTTCTAGCCCTTTGGCTTACTGAGGCCTGCTGGAGTGTTCTGCCAATCCCACCACTGCTGACCCTTTTTATGTGAGTTTCACTTCATGTTATCTATACCAGAGGTAACCATTTGGTTCTGAACCTAAACCCTGGATTGTTCTTCTTATATTGCTTTAAAAGACTGACTCCAAACCCTAGATTTTATGTGTGTGTGTGTGTGTGTGTGTGTGTGTGTGTATGAAACTATATATGTTATATATATAAAACTATATGTATATATATATAGTATATATAACATATATGTTATAGTATTTGTAATTTTTATACTATAGACTTGAGTCACCATGCATTTTATTTAATCAATAGATATTGAGTACCTTGAAAATGCCAGCTACTGCTCTAGAGGCTAGGGATCTTTTTTTTTTTTTTTCGACTGAACCCCCAGGCACCCACCTAGAGGGATCTTATGGTGAAGAGGAGGGGCAGTTTTCATAGACCTTACTTGGGATTAATAGAAAACAAACAAGATCATTACAGAGGAATAAATAATGGATGTGGAGCAAAGTATGATGTAGGCAAGTAGTATGGGAGAGGGGGCAAAGGAGAGGTTACTTTATACCAATTGGTGAAAGAAATCCTGTTAGAGGAGGTGGCAGCTGGGCAGGCCTGAATCACAGAGGAAGCCACCATGTAAAAATCTAAGGGAAGACCCAAGCAAGAGCAAAGGCCCTGGGGTGGGGGTGATCTTGACATGACAAGGAACAGACAGAACTCAGGGATGTCTGGGGCACAGTCAAGGTGGGAAAGAGTGCTATGTAGTCAGGGTACCTATAGGCCACAGTTAAGGATTTTGATTTTATTTTAAGTGTGATGGAAAACCGCTGGAGGTTTTTATGCAGGGGGATGATGTGATCTGATTTGCGTTTTGCTCTGGTTGCAATATGGAGAAGAGATTTTAGAAAAGCAAAAGTGGAAGTAGAAAAATCCTTTCATGTCAGTTTCATAAATCCTTAAAGAGGAAGTGAAATTAGTTTCAGCTTTAAATGGCATAGAATGATTACATTTTGGTGATAGGAATATGGTCTTTTAGAGAGCTCTTGTTACTGGAGCTTATGTTTTCATTTTCTGAGAACTATACTTAGATATTTTTGCCAATGACTCATCATGTAACCTTTCTTGGTAAGTATAGTGAAATGTTGCAAGAAGTACCTTGTAGGAAAGGCCAAATTAAGAGTAGGTAAGACAGACACCCATTTAAGTGGTTCAATTTCAGGTGAATACTTAGTGCCCTCAAAAATATTCTCCAAGAACCTCATTACCCTCTCTCTCTCCCCTTGATACTCTCCCAACACACATCTGAAGGCTGAAGACTAAAATTCGACTAATTATTTATACCTTGTGCTATCCAGTGAGAATGATAGTTTAGGTGTCCTTACCTACAGCGGACATTTACATCTTAATATGAAAGTTTTTAGATCTTTTGAATAGTCAAATTTTAATACTTGGGAAGCAAGTTCCATGGACATGCATTAGTGGGATAGGGGAAAAGAAATTTACAAAGGAATTTGGTAAAGACCTCAATAAAATTAAAGATGAATTCTACTTCTTCCATAGCCATACCTAGTTTCAGTCTTGCTCATGGACCAATGAAAGAAATACAAACACTTCACATGTTTAATCTTATTTGCTACAAGTTTTCTTCCTTTAATTTAATGGTCATATATAGGTAGTTTTCAAAGTAAACCTAGAATAGGCCCTTGGAAAAGGATCATGACTAATTTTACGTTTAATGATCTTATAACTTGTACATTATAGATACCCAAGAAATATTTCATAATAAAAATTATTACGGCTATTATATTACAGTTGTAGAATCTGTAGTCTCCGCATTGATGACCAAACAACAATTTCTGCCTATAGTGCCAAATTCAGCCTGTGCACTAGATGGTATAAATCATAAGCATCTACTACTGGGAAAATAATCCATCATTCCAAACTAAGTACAGATGAAGATCCTATGTGTCAAATCCATTAAACATGGAAAAGGATGCAAATAATAGTTGATGTAATGTAGCGCAAACCTCCAATTTACCAGACTCTGATATATGTCATATCCGTTCTATTAGAAATACCTGTTAGAAATAATTTGTTATTTAAATTATATTTTATGGAAATCATAAGTTCTTGAAATAAATATTTAATAAAATATGTGAATGAATCTTTAGTTTTAAAGAGCCACATGTACGTGTCCTGGGGAGGGGTCAGTAAAATTACTGACCTTTATCCAAGTAGGCAAGACATACAAAACTCTTTTGTGTTGTCAATCACAACAAAAGCATGGAAAGGTTAAAGGGAACAATGTGAGTACTTGAAACATGGGATGCCAAAAAAAAATCTTGGCCTGATATAAAATACCAGTGATTTATATGGCCTGGTGAGTCATGTGTATCATATCTGGGTTATGTACCCATAAACATTGCCTTAAAGGCAGTTAGACTATTTGGATTGTCATCACAAAAATCATCATCACATGTCAGTCCTGCCTGAATTCAAAAGCAAAAGCTAAAATACAGAAACACATGGAACTGATAACAAATAAAATTTCTGCTTCCTACGCCTAGATTCCCAAAAGCAATGTTACAAAAGGGTGTTATAAGTCCATGATATGCTCCTTGTAATTCTATCTAACTTGGATTAGATACATCCTTTTTGGTTATTAATATTTGTCTGAAGGCCGTTAAGGGCAAGAACTTTCACTGACTGGATAAAATGCTCTAGAAGACGTAAATCACAACCCCCACACCTATGGAAAGAATTGTTAGTCAAACACCAAGTTCAAAATAAAAAACACAGTATGTGTCAAATCCCATTAAACATAGCAAGAGATAAAAATAATGACTACCATTTATTGGGCACTTCCTTTTTTGCTAGAATCTTTATCTCTGCAGGATCTAATTGAATCCCGACAATATTCCTTCAAGGTAGCTGTCATTACTGTATTTCACAGATGAGAAATGGAAGCTCAGAAGGGTTAAGTCACTTGTCCAAATTCATAGAGCAAGTGAGTGGATAGAATGTGAATCCCATGTGACTCCAAGTTTTGCTGTTTTTTATAACATGAAACTACAGTTTAAAATATAATCTTGGCATCTATTAAGACATCAGGTTATACAAGGACCCTCTGGCCTGGGGAATCAGAACCCAGGGTTTCAGTCTTGGCTCTGATGCTATGCCACCAAGTGCAACTTAGGCAAGTCATTTCATCTTTTTTGAATTTCAAATTTTCACATATGTAAAAGGAAGGTGTTGAATCAAATAATCTTTACAGTTCCTTCCATCTTTAACATTCCACTACTCTAGCAATAAAATTGGAACTGGACTCTGGAATTGGGCTTCTATCTCTTCCATATTCTGGTAACAGTAATGCACATTTCTTAAGAAGGAACTGCTTCTTCCTCACAGTATAATTCCTTTATTTGACCCCAGAATCTGGTGAAGGGTTGGACACATGACCTACGTGGACAAATTGGAGTAAATCCTAGGAATTGTTTGGGAGTCCTTAGAGGAAAGCCATCCTGTTCCTCTATGATTGTTAGCAGGAAGAATGATGAGAGTTTAGAGCTTCTAGGGGCATGTACAAAGATAGCCCCTCCTCTGGATTGTTTAGTTTCTAGAGGCAATGAATTCTCTATTTTGTTAAACCGATTTAAATGGGAATTTTCTCTGGCTCCTAGAGTCACAATAGGGCTACTCCTTGAAGGATAGGTTGGATTTGCATTTGGAGGGGACTTTTCAGAGGGGAAAGTTTTGAGATGGGCATGACTGTCTTAACTGGATTGGAAGCTAAGTGTGAAGAGGCAATTAGATACCAGGAATGAAAAGTATGAGACTGAATTGTCAAAGACATTGTAAGCCTCGGGGAGGACTTTAGCCTTGGACGGTTAGGTCAGATTTTATTTTTCAAAAAAGACCCTTATCAGGGGCACCTGGGTGGCTCCGTTGGTTAAGCATCCAACTTTGCTCGGGTCATGATCTCGTGGTTCATGGGTTTGAGCTCTGCATCAGACTCTGTGCTGACAGTGGGGAGCCTGCTTGGGATTCTCTCTCTCTCTCTCTCTCTCTCTCTCTCTCTCTCCCTCTCAAAATAAATACCCCCCTCCAAAAGGACCCTTATCATATTTCTAGGTCTAGGCCTACCTCTCCTCTTCCAAACCTTGCCATTCTTCCATCAAAAGATGGGAGACGATTTACATCTTTTCCCATTGATCTTAGGTAAGTCTTTATTTTTTCTATTTTTATGTATTTTTTATGTTTGTTTATTTTTGAGAGAGAGAGAGACAGAGTGTGAGTGGGGTGTTGCAGGATTTTTTACCACGATACCCGGGATTCATTGTCTCGCCGCTTCAAAGAATGAAGAGGTGGACACAAAATGAGCAGTAGGCAAAAGTTTATTAAGAGTATAAGATTAGAAAGGAAGAACAGTAGGAAAGCTCTCTGTGTAGAAAGGGCACATTCAAAAGTGAATGCCCAAGACTACAGGCAAGGGTCCTTGCTTTATAAGGTTCTGGTCAGCCCCCCTTGTTCCTTCTCAAGATCCACCCTTATTGCCTTGATAGCTCTAAGTGCTGGGTTGTCCATTCCTGATTGGCTCATTTTCATTGTATGAGGAGTGGTCTATGGCCACACTTAGGTCTTTCTCAAATTCCTGAGGGAAACCTGAGGGGCAGTAGGTGGGGTCTGTTACATTCTTAAGAGGAACCTTAAGCCTGAGGGAGTTTGGTGTGGTCCAACACTCCCAGCATTGTTCCAAAATATGTGTTTTTTCCCCACCCAGGGACCTCAGGTTCTAATCCTTCCCTCTCTGCCTATTTTATCCTCTTTTCCTATTACAGGGAGAGGGGCAAACAGAGAAGGAGACACAGAATCTGAAGCAGGCTCCAAGTTCTGAGCTGTCAGCACAGAGCCCAGTGCAGGGCCTGAACTCACAAACTGTGAGATCATGACCTGAGCCAAAGTCAGATACTTAACCGACTGAGCCACCCAGGCACCCCTGATCTTAGGTAGGTCTTTAAAACTGCCTCAACCAATAGAATATGATTGACACAACATCGCATCACTCCCACGGCTAGGTCTTAAAAGGCAATATGGTTTCCATATGGTTTTCTCTCTTTCAGAACATTTGCCCTTGAAACCATACTACCATGTTGTGAGTAGAAGCCATGTGTAGGTGTTTTAGTTGGCAACCTGTGCAATAAAGAATTTGGCCCTTCTCCCCAGTTCCTGGGAAGCAGCCCTTAAAACCTTGGAATGTCCCAACTGATAGGAGTATCTTTGTTATTCATCCTGTTCCCTGATAGTTTATGCTGATAGGCTGACTAATGTGGGACCTTAGGTAATTAAAACAAATATGATGACTCAAGATAGAAGATGCCTATGCCTGAAAGAGCAGTCATCTGACTAGAAGTTTGGGGTTTTGAATTGGGTGATATTAACCCAACTTATGAGATGGGGGTGGGGGTGGGCGTGCGCCAGCTGGAGACTGAGTCACATGGTCACATGTCACATGGTCAGCGATTTATGTCTATGTAATGGAACCCTAATTAAAACTCTGGACACTGTGGGGCACCTGGGTAGCTCTGTCGGTTAAGCATCCAACTTTGGCTCAGGTCATGAACTTTCAGTTCATGATTTCGCGTCCCCCATCAGGCTCTGTGCTGACAGCTCAGAGCTTCCAAATCTGTGTCTCCCTTGCTCTCTGCCCCTCCCCCGCTGGCGTTCTGTCTCTCTCTCTGTCTCTCTATGTATCTCTCTCTCAAAAATAAAAACTTAACAAAAATAAAAACACAACACAAAACAAAAAAACCTCAGGACACTGAAGTTTGGGTAAGCTTCCATGGTTGACAATATTCTGTATATTATCATATATCGATGTGCTAGGAGAGTGACATGCTCTAGCTCCACAGGGAAAGGACAAAGGAAGCTTCATATCTGGAACCCTCCCAGACCTCACCTCATTTGTCTGTCCCTTTGGTTAGTTCTGATTTGTACCATTTAAATTAATCATAAGAATAGCACTTTCTTGAGTTCTATAAGTTATACAAATCAATGATCTAACCTGAGGAGTACTGAGAACCTCTGAATTTAGACAGCTGGTCAGAAGTGAAAGTGGCCTAAAGACCCCAAACATGTGGCTGGTGTCTGAGGTGAGGGAAATCTTGTGGATGACTGTGCACTTAACCTGTGCATTTTGGCCCAACTCTGGGTAGTTGGTGTCAGATGTCATTGCACAGCCCCAGCTAAGGTCCAAGCTAACTGCAAGCATCAGCCATCAGTCATGAATAAGACTTCATCTGACTTCAGTACACAGTCATCAAGTTATCCCTAGACTTTGGGTCTTCCAGTTGATGCCCTAGACAATGTGGGCCAGAGAGAAATCATCCCCACTCCATCTGGCCCAAATTCCTGACCCACAGATCCATTAACATAATAAATAATTATTTTATACTACTACATATTAAGGAGATTTATTACAGAGTGAATGACAACTGGAATGTATTTTTGTACCTGGGAGTGGGATGGAATTGTAACAATATGTAAAACATGAGGCAGTGGCTTTCTGACCAAGTGGAAGACAGAAGGTGAAAAGTTGAGGAGAGTTAGTGAAGAAAGTTGTTTGTAGTGTGAAGGGGCAGGGACAGAGGATAGATTTCAGGCAGGAATAACATTAAAAAAAATTTTTTTTTTCATTTTTAGAGAGAGAGAGCATGTGTGAGTGAGGGAAGGGCAGAGGGAGAGAGAGAAAGAGAGAGATAGGGAAAGAGAATCCCAAGCAGGCTCCTCACTCAGCACAGAGCCCAATGCAGGGCTCAATCCCACAACCCTGGGATCATGACCTGGGCCAAAATCAAGAGTCAGACACTCAACTGACTGAGCCACCCAAGCACGCCAAGCAGAAATAACATTTTGCACACAATATTGGGCAAAAACATATGCAGTTATCAAGCAATTTCAAATAATTTAATAGTGCCTGGTTATTTTGTTTGGGAAGGAGAGTAATGCAGTAAAAAAATTATGGGGGAGAGGTGGGCCTCAGCTTAGGAACTGAGGTGCCTATATGCTATATTGAAGTTTTATAGAAGGGCACCGGTAAGCCATGCAAGATTCAATAGGGAAATGATAGGATTTGATAAGCCTTTTGGAAGGATGAGCTGGAGGAAATTTGGAATCTGGGCTGGAAGGCAGTGATCTCAGAGGTTTAACATTATGCACACAGTTGGAAGTCATTGTAGGGCTTATCGACATCTAAAAACATATTAGAAATGACAGGGTCGGGGCGCCTGGGTGGCGCAGTCGGTTAAGCGTCCGACTTCAGCCAGGTCACGATCTCGCGGTCCGTGAGTTCGAGCCCCGCGTCAGGCTCTGGGCTGATGGCTCAGAGCCTGGAGCCTGTTTCCGATTCTGTGTCTCCCTCTCTCTCTGCCCCTCCCCTGTTCATGCTCTATCTCTCTCTGTCCCAAAAATAAATAAACACTGAAAAAAAAAATTAAAAAAAAAAAAAAAGAAATGACAGGGTCATTTTGAAAAGCTAGTTGCATCCATTCCTGTAGTAATCATGACAAACCCAGTGTGACTGGCAGCCAGAATAAGGGAAAAGGGGGTAGGTGGTCATAAAGCAATAGAACAGGAGGGTCCATAGCATCTAAAGTAGACAGCCTTCTAAGATGGCCACAATGATCCCCACCTCCTGCTATCCACATCACATTGTAATTCCTTCCCCTTGAGTGTGGGCTGGACCTAGTGAGTCCTTTCTAACAAACAGAATGTGGCAAAAGTAATGATGTTACTTCCAAGATTAGGTTGCAAATGACTGTGGTTTCTGTCTTGCTGGAACTCTCTCTTTCCATTCCAGCTTGTTTGTGCTGATGAAGGAAGCTGGCATGATGTGAGCTGTCTTCTCCACAGAGAGGTCCATTTGGCTGGGACCTAGAGGCTGCCTCCAGCCAAGAGCAAGTGAGGTACTGAGGCCCTTGGTCCAACAGCCTGGGAGAAACTGAATCCTGCCAACAAGAGCATGAATGAGCTTGGAAGGGGATCCATCCCCAGTTGAGCCTTCAGGTCACAGCAGCTCTGGCCAACATTTTGATTGTACACTGTGCCAGAGGACCCTTGAGGAACCTTGAGCCAGAAAACCCAGCTAAGCCACCCCCAGATAACTGACCAGAAATTGTGAGGTATCATGTGTTTGTTGCTTTAAGCCACAAAGGTTTGGGGGTAATTTGAAAGCAACAATAGATAACTAATATAGCATTGAAGCCCATGATTTCTACTCTATCCCTAGCAATATTACAATGATACTTAAAAATTTTTTTGCAACATAGTTCTTTATACATCCCTAAATATATATGGTACATTTGCTTCAAGTTATGGTGAATAAAAACAAGTTTCATCTTGAAACATTTCTGAAAATTTAACATCTTAAAGAAATTTTTTTAAATGTTTACTTATTTTTGAGAGAGAGAGAAACAGAGCACAAGCAGGGGAAGGGCACAGAGAGAGGCAAACACAGAATCCAAAGCAGGCTCCAGGCTCTGAGCTGTCAGCACAGAGCCCGACATGGGGCTCAAACTCAGGAACTGTGAGATCATGACCTGAGCCGAAGTCGTATGCTTAACTGACTGAGCCACCCAAGCGCCCCGAAAATTTAACATCTTTTGAAGTGATTAGAGAAATCCTGTAATGTCCCAAAGCCAGGAAGTCTATAATTTTGGAAACTGGAATGGCTTAGGAGAGATTATATTCTCTTGTTTTCCAAAGACATTCAAATCTAGCAAGTTTATTCCAAATGTGTTACTAATAATTTTCTTAATTGAAAACTAGAGTGTACAGAGGGCAGTCTGCAAGCTGCAATAGGCCTAAAGAGTCCAGAATTGTAAATAGGGAGGGTGTGGACCATTAACATCTTACAATTATAATTCTTTAATTCTGTGTGTGTGTGTGTGTGTGTGTGTGTGTGTGTGTGTGTGTGTGTGTTTTGAAGCAAATACTCTCACAGTGTGGTGAACAGAATAATGGCTCCACCAAAATATTCACCTCTAATCCCTGGAACATGCAAATATGTTACGTTACATGGCAAAAGGAACTTTGCAAATGTTATTAAATTAAGAATATTGAGAGGGCGCCTGGGTGGCTCAGTCGGTTGAGCGACCGTCATGACCTCGCGGTCTGTGAGTTCGAGCCCCGCGTCGGGCTCTGTGCTGACAGCTCAGAGCCTGGAGCCTGCTTCTGATTCTGTGTCTCCCTCTCTCTCTCTCTGCCCCTCCCCCACTCATGCTCTGTCCTCTCTGTCAAAAATAAATAAACATTAAAAAAAAAGAATATGGAGGTGGGGGGGGGGGTGTGCCTGTGTTGCTCAGTTGGCTGAGCGTCTGACTCTTGATTTTGGCTCAGGTTGTGATCTCACAGTTCGTGGATTCGAGCCCTACATAGGACTCCTCACTGGCAATGCAAGTCTGCTCAGGATTCTCTCTCTCTCTGTTCCCCACCCCAATTCAACAGATAAACTTAAAAAAAAAAAAAAAAAAAGGATATTGAGGTAGGAAGATTATCATGGATAGCCTGAGGTCTAGTGTAATTCTAAGTGTCCTTGTAGGAGTGAATCAGGAGGAGCAGAGTCGGAGAAGGATGTGATGATGGAAGCAGAAGTCAGAATGATATGAAGAAAGGGTCACGCGTATCTCTAGAAGAGGGAAAAGGCAAGCAAACGGATTCCTCCCTAGAGCTTCCAGAAGGAACATGGTGCTGTAGGGAGATCTTACAATTTCTGATCTCCAGAACTGTAAGATAATACATTTACACTGTTTGAAGCCACTGAGTTTCTGATAATTTGCAATAGTAAAGCAAATTTGCAGTTTGTAAAGCAGCAACAGGAAGCTAGTGCATATACTTTACTTCTTTCGGATCTAAATTTGCTTCTTATTGTAATCAGGCCATATTTTCAAATCTAATTAAATAATGGCATTTTATTACAGAAAACCAGCTGACTATCAAAATCATTTGGAAAACTTTTAAAAAATACATTTCCCTAAGCGTCATCCCCAGGGATTCTAAGGTGGGAATTATTGCTACAGAATGAGTATGGCTAGAAGGGAGAGCCCCCTCTAATGGGGTGGGTGGTTAAAGTGTAAATGGCAACTTTAAGCCCATTTATGGTTAAGATATATTTTTAATGAGACTTTTACGATCAGACTAATTATTTTTTAAACCTAGTTTTTAAACCTAGGTTTCCCTTTCCAGCATTCAAAGATTTCCCTTTTGATGATTTCTGATGAATGAACTTGGCTGCAAGCATTGCAGAGAGAACCTGATTGCAATCGGTGATGGTAAAACAAAACAAAAACAAAAACCAAAAACCCTTTATGGGACCGAATAGGTACTGACACAGATATACCAGCACCACAGTGGGTAGAAGATTGTATTAGTGCCCTGGGGCTCCCATAATAAAGTACCACAAACTGGCTGGCTTATTGTATTACAGTTTGAGGGCCACAGCCCAAAATCAAGATGTCAGCAGGACCATGCTCCCTCTGAAAGCACGAGGGAGGCATCTGTTCTGGGTCTCTTTCCTAGCTTTGATAGCTTGGTTTGTGGCAGCATAGCTAAAATCTTCACATGGCATTCTCCCTGTGTGTGTCTGTCTCCAAATTCCCCCTCTTTATAAGGACACCAGTCATACTGGAATAGGGGCCCACCCTACTTCAGCATGACCTCAACTTAAGTCCTTACATCTGCAAAGACCCTATTTCCATAGAAGGTCATATTTTACAGTACTGAGGGCTAGGACTTCAACATATGAATTTGGGCAGGGCACAATTTGACTCAAAACAGGGATGTAGGTCCTGGGAGACTGAAAACAAGGCTTGTCAAGGAGATGGTGGGGTAGTAACAGCTGCCTTTTTTTCTCACAGAGACTCTCAGAATAGGTGCTCTTCTCTCTCGCTCACAGATGATGAAACAGAGACTGAGGAGGACTAGGCAATTTCCCTGAGTTCGCACAGTTAGGGGCAGAGCTGGGTGCCTGCCCAGGTTTATCTGGCTCCAGAGCCCAAGCTTTCAATCACTCTGCCACCTCCAGGAATAATCATGAGAGCAAAAGCCCTGGTTTGTAGGCCTAGTCCTGCCACAAAATAACATGAGACATGTAATGAATCATTTAACTTCTCTAGGGCTTAATTTTCTCTCCTGTAAAATGAGCCTAATAATAATATATGGGGAAGTACAAGTGCTTCATAAACTGTAAAGCACCCTGCCATTGTAATAAGTGTTATTAAGAGCAGCATCAGCACAAGGCAAAGACAATTAACATGTTCTCAGTGGAGAATGAGGATAGATTTCTCTTCCCTGGGTTTTTAGACTCTGTATTGCTTTTATGACCCTCCACCTTTCCTATGTGGGCCTCTCCCTCAGTCCATATACCTATCATCTCATCTTTCTCTTAATTCAGACCTCCTGCCTTGAGTGAACAAATGAATTCCAGGCTCCTTTTTGTTTTGTTTTAATGAAGTTTCCTAAATTAAAATCATTGTTTCATTGAGACAGTTCTTTGGGTAGCTGAGAAAAAAATATAGTGTCTCAGTTCAGGCTGTTAAAACAAAAGTACCATGGACCCGGTGGCTAATAAACAACAGAAATTTATTACTCACAGTCCTGGAGGTTGGGAAGTCCAAGATCAAGGTGCCAGCAGATTAGGTATCTGGTGAGGCCTGCTTCCTGGTTCAGAGATGGCTGGTTTATTCCTGTTTCCTCACATGGTAGAAAGGATGGGGGAGCTCTCTGGAGTCCCATTTATAGGGGCAATAATCCCATTCATAAAGCTTCCACTTTCATGAGCTAATCTCTTCCTAATACCACTACTTTGGGGCTTAGGATTTCAACATATGAATTTGAGGGGGATACAAGCATTCAGTCTATAGCCTACAGAAAATGGGGTATTCGATCTCTTCAGAAGCTTGTTAAATTCTCCCCCATTCTTTGCCAGTTGAATATCTACTATCAAACTGCAAAAGGGAAACACAACTAAACAAAAGACCAATTTACCCATTTGATAATTTCAGGTAAATCTATTTTGTTTCCTTATTTAGCTTTTGTTCGCTTTTTTGGATATCAGCAAAACAATACATGTTCATTATAGAGGATTAGAAGTTACCCAATACAGGAGTGCCTGGGTAGCTCAGTCAGTTGAGCATACAACTCTTGATTTCAGCTCAGGTCATGATCCCAGAATCATGGGATCTGGCCCCACTGCATCCATGCTGAGCGTGGAACCTGCTTAAGATTCTCTCTCCCCCTCTGCTCTACTGCCCTGCTCTCTCTCTAAAATAAAAAAAATAATGAAATATAAATTAAAAAAAAGAAGTTACCCAATACATACAAAGAAAAGAAAACTTAACCAATAATCTTATATCCAAAAGAAAGAAGCCATTAACATTGTGGTTATTTGTGAAAAACTGGACTTTTACTGAACATTTTGTTTTTTAAACTTAGTATTATGAGTATTTATACATCTGTTAATATTCTTTAAGAACACAATTTTTAATCACTATATCATATTCCACACATATTTTCCCTATTGTAGAGAGATTGTATTCAGATTGTTTCCATGTTTTTGCTCCTCTCAACAGGGCATAGAAGGAAATCCTTTACTTAAATGTGCACATCTAGTTATTTACCTAAGATACGTCCTGAAAGTGAAATGATAAGGTTGGAAAGCTTTCTGTATATAACACTGTATCAGTCAAACAACAGACACTACTGTAAGATTTGATTACAAGGTGTTGGGCAGCCCACAGATTTGTCAGGAAAGTTAGAACCTAAGGCTTAGGTAATGGGCAGCAATGGAGGAAGGCTGGGCAGCCGGAGCCCCAGCCAATGGCTCACTACTGACCCAGTGCAGCAAGGATTCCTCTGCTACTGCCACTGAGGCAGAATGGGAGCCTGCACTTGCTGCCACTACTGGCCCTGGGCCTGGACATCAGACACCATGCTGGCATCACTACCTCGGCAGCTCCCGGAAACTGGATGTTGCTGTGGCAGCCAGAAAGAGTTCTGCTCTCTTCCAGTTTCTAGGCATGACAAGCAACAGATGCACAATCTTGGGTCATTACATCTGAGTGCCCAAGCCTAGAGGCTGGGAATGAGAGTAGCTGGTGTGTGTACCTCTCATAGGAAGGGATGAGCCATGCCTTCCAAGACTCACAAGGTGGGAGAGCCCACTCACTGCCAGTTTGATAGGCAAAAATTAGTATCTTCGTCTTAACTTCAATTTGTAGTTATTCGTTTGCTGGAGATGATGGATCTTTTGGATAGAACTATTGGTGGTTTGTATTTTTCTTTTGTTAACTCCTTAATCATACCTTTTGATGCTTTTTCTGTAAGAATATTTCTATTGGGGTATATATATCTGTCTTTTTTGTGAGTACTACTTTTAGTGGTAAGACCATGAACACATTGACAGCCAAATCTGTTTTATCTTTTCCCCAATTTGACCTTTCACTTCACTTAGGAATTTATAATTTTAGAAAAAGTTACATCTACCACCTTTTCTCATTAGGATTTCTTACTTTGCTTTTAAACTTAGGCCTTCCCTAATCAGGAGTTAGGTAAATATTCACCTATATCTTCTGGCTAATGCAAATAAATCTAATTTTTAAATCTTCAGGTGAACTGGTCAGACTGCCGTAAAGTTGCAGAAGGGAGATCTACATCCTAAAATAGGGGAGGAATCCCCCAATATTCAGTAGAGGTAACACAGGAGGGGTGTTCTTTTTCCCTTCTGACTCCTAAGGGCATGTGAAAGCCTACTGTACAAACTGTAGTTAGAAGTAGATAGGTTAGTTAATAGTGCATTCTACCATGACCTTACTTTGGTGAGTTTCCATGTTGTTAGAAAGTGAAAAAATGAAGTGGCTTCTTATTCAGAGTAGTGGAGTTTTATTTTTTTTTAAGGTATACTATTGTATAACTATCTGACATTTGAGTCTCCATAGCAGAAACTCCCTTTATCCCCAGACTATATGTGTATGCCCTCAGCATGGTGGGATGGATGTAGGAAAATACTGAAGAAGATTTGGAGAACATTAATGCTGCCAGACAAAGACAGTGAGATATTTAATAATTACTTGTTATTGACTGGAAGAAGTGGCTCCTGAATCCTTTCCATGTTGTTGTTGGTATTGCAAGAGCCAGTAACTGGCTCAGTGTGAAGAACTGAAGGTGGGTAAGTCTGGGGAAATGCAGCAGAGAGCCCTCCAGAAGGGCAGCAGAAGAATCCAAAACTCCACAGGGAACAGGTGCATCTTTAGAGTTCTGAGAAACAGGCACAAGAACTAATAGCCAGAGGATTCACTTCAGGAACGGGGTGGGTGTAGCTGTTTTAATCGCCTCCACTTTACTCCATCAGTAAGGGGAGGATTCCCGCCCTGGGATTATGGGCATGGCTGTGACACCTGACACTGAACAGACGAGATCAACAGCAGTTTATTGGTCATATATACTTAGCTTGGGGGAGGAGGACACTCCATGCCACACAGAGTCACATGAGGGTTGCACTTGAGGTCAGGGTGAACAAGTGGGGGCTGTGGGAAGCAAACTTTGTAGTATCAAGACAGTGAGGTGCCCCCTGGCTCCCAAGAAGGATGTGATTGGCTTGTTTGAGTAATTCTGTGGGCTGACAGGGAACTGAATCCTACACACGATGAATGATAAACAGGTGGTGTGCCTGGTCCCCATGATGAGGAGGGCTGTTTGGCTAAGAGACATCCGCATGAAGAGACAAGGGATGGGAACTTGCAGTTAGGCCACCGGGGAGCCTCTGGACTTTATAACATGCTAAAGCAGCAAATAATATTGAGCCTCCATTTCAAGCCTGACACAATAGCGCTTCAGGAGATTGGCTGGTGTGGGCTCTAGTGGTTAGAAGGAGAGAAAGTCAAATCCTGGGCAAAAGTTACTTTATGCCTTCAGAAATCAGGGATCTCAACACCAAATGGCACAAGCAAGACAGATTATTAGGACAGGTTGGGAGTCAAAGCTTTGAGCTACGAAGGATCCCACCCGTGGTGGCAGTCAGGAGACTGCTTGTTGTCCCAAAGCAGTGCCTGGTGCTGTGAGTAGTGAAGACAATGCCTATGTGTAACTTAATCTGCTCTCCATAAAACATACGTATCCTTCAGCCAACAGTGAGCATGTTGCTCTGTGAGAAAAGGAGAAGGCAAAGTCTCTCTCTGGAGACCCACATGTCACTCAAGTGATGGCAACAACAGAAAGCAACCAGACAAACTTCTGGGGGCTTCCCAGGGATATTTTGTCATAGTCTGACATAAGGTACAGGGGTGGTACTTTCCACAGAAGCCAGCCCTATCTTGGACCTGGAGTTAGGAGCATGAAGTACAAGGTCCACAATATTCAATGTTCCATGAAGTATTTGATGAGCACTTACCAAACACCCAGAATTCCACATTGGTTGCATAGGATAGAATCCCTTCCCTCAAGGCGCTCCTAATCTGCTCGGCAGCATAACAAAATTTTTATATGAAATGACAACATTAAAAAGTGTATAAATATGTTGAAGAGCATGGGGCAAAATGCTATAATAAAAGTCAGAAAATTTTCCTTATAATTGTATTGCTTGTATTCTATACTTTAAATAGCTTACCATACAAAAGACATCATATGGTGAAACACTTTCTTGACCTGTGAGCTGAATCTCTTATGTACCTACAAACTAATAGTGGCTAAAGTTTCTTCATGCCTTAGAATGTGTCCGTTTTAGTCCAAGTATTTACAGGCACCAGTTAAGTAGGGTTCGGTAGAGAAGTCTCCTCACTCACTTTGCACTTTGTTCCAAGTACACTGTTTGACAGCCCTTAAGCCTGACAGTGTTCAGTCTCTCCAACCCTTCAGCCAACCTTGCTGTGGCCATTTTTCTTGCTCCCACTGAGACACTTCAGAGATACCTAGGGGAGACAACTAGAGGAATACATTGAGATTTGGTCATTTTGGATGTTAAGTTGGATAAATCTAGAAGGTATAAGTCACTTGGAGACTTTCCTAATATATTGTTTCTTGTTCCAGACAAATTCCTATCCAAGGGTAGAGTTTGAGTCAGACTGGGTAGGGTTCTGTCCTTGCCATCCATAGAACTTGATCATATCAATAGCCCCAGAGAATTCTGCCCCAACTCCAGGTCATTCTTGATCCTTAGGTCAGTGGTGAGCAGTCTTGCCTGTCCTGCAGTCACCTGTGGGCCTGTAAATATATAAGCCCAGCTCCTATCCTCAGAGATTCTGATTTAATCTGGGACTTGTGCTACGAAATCCATGTGTCAGGGTTGAGACGAAGACCAGGCATCTGCTTTAATGTAAAGGGAAAACTTCAAACAGCTATAACTGATCAATAATATGATCCTTTCTGTAACTCATTGTTACTGGAAGTTTCCCAGCAGAGGCCAAATTTATGAACAATTACTTCTCTGTCTCCATCATAAAACATAACTATACCCTAAAGCACCTTTTTACATTGTCTCATTAATCTGCACAAATGCACTGTGGGAGAGGTGTCATCATTATTCTCATTTTACAAATGAGAAAAGTGAGATGCAGGGAGCGTAAATTATTTTTAATATCATGAAGGCAGAACTATTGTGAAGATAATTCCTGATCTACTACCCCTCATGGCCTCAATTCTGAAGACACACCCTGGCTCAGGGAGATGGCTGATAACCCAGACCACCTGTCAGCCCATTCAGGAACCCTTAGGTCTAACTGGAGGTTAGAGTGGGTAGAGGTAGGGTCACCAGAGCCAGAGATTACACAGCTGCAGACTTTCTTTGCTAGACCCTTCTGCTTACTCATCTGGGGCCCTTGATTTCTTCTGCTTGGTAGTCACTGAGGAAATAATTACCACCATTTATTAAGGACTTACCATGTATCCAGGATTTTGTGAGCTGATTTATATGTGCTCATTTAATCATTGCAACAGTCCCAGCAGGAAGGTATTAGATCCATTTTAAGATGTAGAAACTGAGGCTGAATGTCTTGCCCAGGATCACATAGCAAGACCATGAATCAAATTCAGATCTATTTGTTGTGAAAGACTGTGCCCTACAAAGAGGTCCCTCTTTGGGTGGCAAGGTTCCGAAGGGCAGTAGGATCTACAGGAGTTAGCTGCACCTTTAGAGTCTCCCACTATCTCCCTATGGAAGCCAGTGGGTATTCACATGGCTAGCCCAAGGGAGCATCCTGAAGGCTAGCCTCAAAGATGACATTTCATTGGGATATCTCCAACTGGGACCATTATTAGATTTAAGGAGCCCTAGGATTCCTGGAATTTAACTGCCTTTAGGGTTATAGCTGGTACAAGGCACAATGTACTCAGTTGGAAAGCATAGTGTATGTGTGCACACCCAAGCACGTGCATGCACACACACGATTACATGATATAGAGGATGTCAGGAGCATGGGGTTCTGGCCCTGTCTGCCACTGTACATTTAAGAAAGTCCAGAGAGGAAGTAGATCAGACCTAGGGATTTTTGAGGACATGGTTTTACTTATCAGATAAAGCTTTAAGTCTAAAAATCCTAAAACCAACTCCTCCTTTGCCTCACCATCCAACCTCAAGCACTTTTTGGCAGCCATGAATCTCCTCAGGCATATTCACATCACCGAAAACTTTCTCTAAGGGCTCTGGGGCTTCCCAGAGGGGGTCTGGGGTCTGCAGCACTGGCATGGAGGTCCGTGAGATGACACAAGGCTTCTGCTCCTGGGGCATTTAAAGGCCACTGCCACTTTTCAGGGTCAGAGCCACAGGAGCATCAAGACCTCCGAAGGGCACCCTGGTCTTCCTTTCTGAGCTTGGGTGTACAGCCTACTTTAAAGCATTAAATGGAAAATTGTGTCCACTTTTGGCACTCACAATGATACTCTGAGTCCTGAAAGGTGCCTTTTGGTGTCCCACTCCAGTGCTCTCTAACACTTAATGTGACATGTGTGTGTCATGTCCTCAGGCTGTGCCCTCCCCAGGGCACAGAAGCATTTAGGAACTAGGTGCTCTGGAGAGGCTATGCATGACGGTACAGGCAGCTGTCTCCAGGGCGTTGTTAGATTAGCACAAGGCTTTGGACTCAGACAGACTTGAGTTTAAATCCTGACTCTGACCCAAGTGACTGTATGTTCTTGGGAAGGTCACATGCTTCTCTGACCTTTGTTTCCTCCTCTGGAAAACGAGGGCATTGATGCCTGTTGTGCAGTTACCTGATAGAGCCTCTGCCTGGAACCTGGCAAGTGCCGAGTGGCACAGAGGTGGTGTGATTTTAGTGGCACTGGGAAGGACCCTCAGGCCAAAACAAATCCTTTCCCAACCAACTTCCTCACTAGATCTGGCCTCCACCCCCTCCACCTCCAACAGGGGGAAAGCTCTCACTCTGCTTCTTGAATGGCACCATGCTTTCTCCTAATGCCAGATATTTGTCCCTGTGTTCCCTGTTCCTAGAACCTTGTTCTTCTTGTACTTCCTACCTGTTCATCTGGTTCGTATCTTCCTTCAGATATCTTCAGTCATTGGCTCAGCCACATCCTCACCTGAGTGATTATATTAGTAAGGTGGGGGAAGACATTCATTGTTTAAAATTTTTTTTTTCTTTTTTTCAACGTTTTTATTTATTTTTGGGACAGAGAGAGACAGAGCATGAACGGGGGAGGGGCAGAGAGAGAGGGAGACACAGAATCGGAAACAGGCTCCAGGCTCCGAGCCACCAGCCCAGAGCCCGACGCGAGGCTCGAACTCACGGACCGTGAGATCGTGACCTGGCTGAAGTCGGACGCTTAACTGACTGCGCCACCCAGGCGCCCCTCATTGTTTAAAGAATATAAGCTTCATAACGGTGCCTGTTTTACTCACTGGTGCCCAGCATACACTGTGCCTCAGTGACTGTTGGCTGAAAGAATGACAGAGGTATTTGTTTAACCTAAAGAAACACGTTTCTCACAAGGCTAGTTCCCTCTAAAATGATGTTATTCAGAGGGCACAAAAAAAGACCATGGTCAGATAAGTTGGGACACTGTGGACAAAACAAAGTTAGACAGGTTCCTTCTCTGTGGGACTTCTCAATACTCCAATATGATAATGTGTATTGTGAATTTCTGTTAGGAGAAGGGTCAAAACCAAGCAAGGAGCTACATTTGTCATTTACACCCCACTGTTAATGAGTTTAATCAAAACCTGGCCTGGGAGTGAGTGAGTAAGTGATGAAGTAGAAGAAGTTGTGGACTCTGAAGATGAGGAACTCTGCCTCTCTGCAGCCTGCTCCCAAAGTCAGAGCCCATGGGCTCCTGGGAGCAAAATCAAGTCAAGTCTTATACATCAGAGGTAAGGGAAATATTCACAACTCCCCCTTCACATCTGAATCTTGGCCCAGCAATCTCAGCCAGGACCCGAGTTCTCTTTATTTCTGTTCTTACCAAAAGACTTCTTTCTTACATCAGCTATGGAGGGATTTTATCTGTTTGTCATCTTCAATAAAAAGTGACTCCGGCAACGTGGTGTAAGGTTGATGTGTCCCAAGAAACAGACCTGCTCTCTGTCTGGTTTTGTTTTCTTTTATTGCTTTTGAAATCTCACATTCCTCTTTTCATTGCTGGCTTGGGCTACAGGGCAGTACTGGTTTCACTCAAATGGAATATCTATTTGGAGCTGATTGAAAAAACAAAGCTGGCTAAAAGAAGGGTCAGGCCAGTCCTAAAGACAATTGCAAAAGAAATAAAAGGGCGACATATAAACCAGACGGGTATCCAAAACTTGGTTGGTTTCTATATTCCCAATACTGACTTCTGGGAAACTGTGTTTGAGCACGAGCGTGGGGCCAGGCCTGAAACCTCACAATGGAGGCAGCGTGTGAATGAGGTTGAATAGAACAGAACTGAAATGCCTGCTCTGATTCTTAGCGCTCCCAACACATCCCCACAGTGACAGGGATAGTATTGAGAGGCACAGCAAAACTGCTAGTAGGAAGGGTTTGTCTCCAGCCCTTCTTCTCCACATCTAGCCGGGGGACTCAGCCTGCTTCCTCACTAAAGGTTCCATTGCTGCTTCCTACCCCAGCCAGCTGGAGGATCCCACTTATTTCCATCCCATTCATTCAAGGTCCTGGTCCTGCTTTTAAACTAATGGTTTAAAAATGTGACTTCCTCCTATGTAAAGTAGTTGGATTTTAACAAGGGTCTTCTGGCTGACACCAGACAGTGGGAAGTCAGGCACTGGGTGGATCCTTCAGGGTAGATTGTCCTTCAGCTCCCTTCGAGGGCTGCACAGAGGCAGCTGTCTGCTCTGGCTTGGTAAACCTGGCACAGTTACAGGTCTCTGCTGTGCGGCAAAGGTGGGTGAAAGGGCGGCAGTGCACCAAGTGGGACCGAGAATAGAAAACAGCGCATGGAGGTGGTATTTTGTCCATGGATTGGGGATTACTATCCTAAGCAGCCAGGATTTTTCCAGTAGGGTTTTACACAATAAAATAAACGTGTTCTGCACTTTTAGTGTTTAAATAAACATGAAGGATTTATTTCTAGCCATAATGTAAATTGGTGATGTGGAAAGTTATGGAAAGAGAATGCATGCTAAAACTTCAAACCTCCTGGTTTCTGTCACTGCTCTGTGTGCTTAAACAACACTGATATCTACATAAATAACTTACCTCTTATATAATATCTGTAAGATATTTTATTCTAAGAATTTGTCCCTTTTTTAAAAAAGATACTGTTAATGTGAACAAAGTTTATGGAAACTAGCATGAGTAAACCAAGGGCAAAGTGCAATATCTATCTATCTATCTATCTATCTATCTATCTATCTATCTATCTATCTAATTTTTTCCTGCCACTGGAGTTTCTGATTTCCTACAATTTGTGTTTAAAATTATAATTGGACACTGTGACCCAAGATATACATTCCTAAAATATACCCTGGAATAGTGGCTTTCTAACCATTTTTTACTTTGACCTGCAATAATAAATCTATTTTAACTTGTAATCCAACACACACACACACACACACACACACACACACACACACACTAAAAGTTTAATGAAACAAAGCTTACGTTTACTTGTTACATGCAATGTAGTCTAGTATTTTATTCTATTCTCTTCTATTTATTTTTCTTTCTTCTTTTTTAAAAAAATATTATTACTACCCACCAGCAGATTGGGACCCCCAGTTTGAAAACACTGCCTTAGAGAAACTCTTCATACATATGTAAAAATGTTCATAGGAGGACAGTTCAAAGTAGCAAAAAATGTAAGAAAAGTAATCCAGCTGATGATAAACATTGTGGAGAGAGTAGTGAAAGGGGTAAAACTTGGATTGTGGCATTAGGAAAAGACTTTCTGAGGAAATGACATTTAAATTTAGACTAGAAGGCAAAGCCTGGAAAAGAGCATTATACACTGAGCAGGCCTTGAATAGCAAAGAACTTGGCACTCTCAAGGAACTCTGTCAAGCAGAGACAGAGGCTAATGTGGTTGGGTCACAGTGAGCCAAGTGGAGAGACATATGATGAGATTGGGATGGTAGGAGGGAGATAAATTAGGTAGTGCTTTATAGGCAACATCAAAGGTAGTAGACTTTTTTACAGAGAACAAACTGATGGTTGCCAAAGTGGGGTGGTGAGTGGGAGGTTGGGCAAAATGGGTGACAGGAAAGGGAGATACAGGCTTCCAGTTATGGAATCACTAAGTCACAGGAATAAAAGGCATACCATAAGGAATACAGTGATATTGTAATAGCAATGTAACTGGACAGATTGTAGCTATACTTGTGGTGAACATAGCATAATGTATAAACTTGCCAAATCACTATGTTGTACACCTGAAACTAATGTCACATTGTGTGTCAACTATACTAAAAATAAATACATTTATGGTGATGAGCACTGAGTAATGTATAAGATTGCTGAATCATTATATTGCACACCTGAGACTAACATAACACTGTATATTAGTTATACTTGAATAAAAAAATAAAGAAAAAAGAAACAAACATAGCAGAGTTTTATCCAAGTACAACGGGTAGCCATTGAAGGGCTATTTCAAAATGGGAAATGACATGATTAACTTTATCTCTTCAGTCATTGCCTGGCTCTTTTGTGAAGAACGGATTAGAGAAAAGATTAAGGAAAACCAGGTAAGAAGCTATAGTAAAGCTATGGTGGTTTAGATTGTTGCTAAAGTGGAAACAACTAGAAGTGAATTGATACAGGGGTTATTTTAGAGGTAAAATTGATAGGACTTGATGATGGCTTATTTGGGATTGAAATTGGGGTTGAAGGAGAAAGAGGTGAGATAGGATTAGGGCTATGTCAGGGATGATGCACTCAGTATTCTAGCAAGACCATCTGCAGAAATGAAGATGTCATTTATTGATGTTTACATCAATACCAAAGGGGGAAGCACATTTGAGTGAGTAAAGATTAAGAGTCTGATTTTGTAAATCATAAGTCTGAGGTGCCTGCGAGCTGCCCAAATAGAGTCAAGTTAGCAATCACTTATGCAAAGGTGGAGCTCAGCAAAAAGATCGGACTGGAGATACACATTTGAACGTCAACTGCCTATACACATGAGATCATTCTGGGCTGACAGAACAGAGCACAAGAAGAGGAGAAAGACAGGGAGAGACCCACAAGGAGGGCCAATATTCAGAAGCAGTTTGAGAAGGAGGAATCAGAACGGGAGTCTGAGATGCCATGGCCACAGGGTGCAGGAAGCCAGGAGGGTGTGGTCTGATAGGAGACAAATGAGAATGGTTTAAGAACTGGTCGGTAATCAACAGTGTAGAATGCTGCTAAGAAGTTAAATATAAGACTGAGAAGTATCTGTTGGATTTAGTGACATAATTGTCACAACTGTAAGAGCTGCTTTTATAGATTGGTGGTGTCCAAGAAGAAAAGGAAGCAGAGATGGTGAGTGCAGTAAGTCTTGTGAGGCTTGGCTGGAAAGAAGAGCAATACAAAGAATACAGGCAGGGGAGCTGGTGTCATCAAGGGAGGTATTTTTTGTTTGTTGTTTGCTTGAGGTGGAACATAGAAGAATGCTGTTTGGAAAGTTTGGGTGCAGAGTAAGAGGCTAAAGATGCAAAACAGAGAGGGTAACTACCAGGGCAAGGTCCTCAGTTGGCAGGCAAACCACATGTGGCTGAATGGCCTTCACTCAGAGGAAAGATGTCTCTTCCACTGTGGGAAAAGGAGAGAAAGAGTGTGTGGGGGTCCAGGAAATTCTGTGGGATTGATGGTTGGGAGGCACAGTCTGATGAATGCAATATTCTCTGTGAGAAATGAATTAAGAGGGCGAGTCAGTTTGGGACGCTTTGGTTGCAAATGACAGAATACCCAACCAAAAGCCGCTTCAACAAATAAAGGTTTAGTTTTCTCCCTTCACATAAAGTCCAGGGCTGAGCAGTTAGAACTGTTTGAAATGAATACCTTAATCTGAGAGGATGGAGATAGCTTTACATCCTCATTTGCATTTAATGAACTTACTGTCCTAAACTTGTACCTAAATAGAAATTCTACTTTCCACAGTACAGTTAAATCTGTTTTGTGCAAATTTACAGAAAATAAGAGAGAAAGAGGAGCAGAAGATAATGGGCCCTTGTACATTCAGGCTTACAAAGGATCAGTAATGATTGTTGTCAACAGGACTGCCTAGGAATGGAGCTCTCCGGGGTTGTACAACGTTGTAGCAACAGGTGTGAAGTGCATACTAGAATCCACTGCATGTTTCTGTTGGGATAGTCCAAAACATGTACAACGATGGTAGGTCTAAATAAACTAGTAAGTGTTTGATGCTGACAGCCAGTTGGAGATGTTCACTTAAGGAAAAAATGAATGTGGATTTACAACACTCAATAATCTTTGGGTAAATAGTAGTGAAGATGTTTTCCTACTAGTCTGGACAGATATATAACATTAACTTTGATTCATGTTTCTTTTACTCTAAGCTGTATTGCTTACCTGTGAGAGGTCAGTATAGAACTTTTCACCTCTTCCTCCTTGAAATCCAACAAAATATACAACTGAGGACCATCTGTAGACACAGATAAAAGGAAAGTATTCATCTGATGCTTTTTCACTACTGTGAATGGTGAAGATTCAGAGACTAGCTTTCCTGCAGATTGGTACTGGCCAGCATGCTTTTTACAATCTTGAATACATGAATCCAAGATAGAGAAATCCTGGAATCTTGCCACAGAGAGAACAAGGTACACCGCCTTCAACATTTCTTATACGTTATTAAATGAAAATTGTCATCCCTCCAACTGTCACACTCTATATCACAATTCAGAATATTTTGATATGGGTCAAATGCCCCATTTCTAAACTTATGCATCACTTCTAATGGAAACATGTTATAAAGACATGAATTCCTATCATGAGTTTATGGTGCCTTAATTAAAGAAAGCTTCTCTGATAACATTTCAGACTTACTGCATCAGAGCTTGCAGCACTGCACAATGTCTCAAAGTAAGACTTTATTTTATTTATTTATTTTTAAAAATTTTTTTTTCAACGTTTATTTATTTTTGGGACAGAGAGAGACAGAGCATGAACAGGGGAGGGGCAGAGAGAGAGGGAGACACAGAATCGGAAACAGTCTCCAGGCTCTGAGCCATCAGCCCAGAGCCTGACGCAGGGCTCAAACTCACGGACCGCGAGATCGTGACCTGGCTGAAGTCGGACGCTTAACCGACTGCGCCACCCAGGCGCCCCTCAAAGTAAGACTTTAAAACAGTGAAATGCATGAATTTCTTTTTTATTTCTTTTTTCAAATTTTTTAATGTTTATTTATTTTTGAGAGAGAGAGAGAGAGAGAGAGAGAGAGCACGAACAGAGGAGGAGCAGAGAGAGAGGGAGACACACAATCTGAAATAGGCTCCAGGCTCTGAGCTGTCAGCACAGAGCCCGACGTGGGGCTCGAACTCACAAACTATGAGATCATGACCTGAGCCGAAGCCAGATGCTCAACCGACTGAGGCACCCAGGCGCCCCCAAAAAATTTTTAAAGTTTATTTTTATTTTTGACAGGGAGAGAGAGACAGAGCATGAGCAGGGGAGGGGCAGAGAGAGAGGGACACACAGAATCCAAAGCAGGCTCCAGATTCTGAGCCATCAGCACAGAGCCTGACACAGGGCTCGAACTCACAAACTGTGAGATCATGACCTGAGCCGAAGTCAGACGCTCAACCAACTGAGCCACCCAGGAGCCCCATGAGTTTCTTTTATAAAGTCAAAGAAGGAATTGCCAGAGGGAGGTAAGAATAGAGGACCAACAGGACATTTTCAGGTGGATCAGTGCAGAGAAATTTACACAAGGTAATTGAGGATCAAAGCTCATCTTCCCTCGGAAAGGCTTTGTGTTCCCCTGAAGGTTCACATAACAGGCTAAAAACTGCTGGCTTAGCCCAAATGTGATTCCATGTCACTGAAACAAAACCAGGATTTCATAAATAAGGACAAATCAACAATGTTTGCAACAGGTGATCTTCTGAGACTGAGGGAGTCAGAGAAATAGTAGTTGGGAAGAACAGGAACTCAAACTTTCTAGAGAACAAAAGTAAAATTGCTGGGCCATGTAGACTACCCACTGAAATCTGTAATTGAGATTTTACTGTGATACTAACCTGAATTGGTTTTTTGACTTTTGTGACAATACTCAGTTGCTCAGGCATCGACACAGGGGAGGTGGATGGTGAAGTTCATCCAGGACTGGGGGCCTGTAAGTAGATTCTATGAAAGAAGAGGTTGAGTAAACCTAGCATATTTGCAACAGGGTAATTATAATGATGAGCCCAGGAATCTAAGCTGGTATGGGGGAAGGGAGGGCAAAAGTACAAACAAAAACAAAACAAAACACCCCAAAAAACCAAGGCGCAAGGATCCATGGATCTAAAAGCTCAATAAGGCCAAGTGAGAAAGCTGGAGGGGTGAGATCATGAATAAGAAATGGGATGTTTGAAACTGTGATTTGTGAGGTGATGAATGTTTGGCGGTAGCAAGTGCAGGGTGTAACCAAGGGTGGCTGTGGAGGAATGGAGATAATCAGGAATCAGGAGGTAAAGGAACTGAGATGTAGGGATACTGGGTAGGTCATGCCCTTGCATAATGAGATCTTCAAGGGTAATGGTGGGAGCCATGTAGACAGGAAATTCCTTCATTTGGTGGGAGCAAGAAGCAAAGAGGTGATCAGCAGAGTGTTATTACAAGGTCATATTACAAGGGCATGTCTGTACAGTGTGAACCAAAGAGCAGAGGTGTGTGTTTTTTTCATTTATTCATTTTGAGAAAGAGAGAGAGAGAGAGAGAGAGAGAGAGAGAGAGAGAGAGAGAGAGGAAGAGGCAGAGAGAGAGAGGGAGAGAGAGAATCCCAAGCAGGCTTCTCACTGACAGCACATGAGATCATGACCTGAGTCAAAACCAAGAGTTGGATGCTCAACCAACTGAGCCACCAGGCACCCTGAGAAGTTTTCGTAAGAGTGTAGGATGAAGGGGAATAGTGTGAAAGTGTCTCTGGAGAGCGAGAATACTTCCACTTCCTAACTCTGAGGGGTCTGGTGTTCATCAGATCGCATGAGCTCTTTGTATGCTAACCAGGATTCCACTTGCTCTCCTACAGTTGAAGCAACTTTGTGATTGTTTATAGTTCTCCTGAGTGCTCTCATGGGGTTAACCCTGAAACTTTGCATACCCAACATTGAGAAATAAAACCAAAGTGGAAAAGATGCAGTTGATCCTTGAAAAACACAGGATGCTTGAACTGCAGGGTCCACTTATATGCAGATATTTTTCAGTAAATATATGTACAGTACTGTAAATATATTTTCTCTTCCTTATGATTTTTTTTCATTATTTTCACAGTTTATTTATTTATTTTGAGACAGAGAGAGCATGAAAGAGCAGGGGATGGGCAGAGAGAGAGGAAGAGAGAATCCCAAGCAGGCTCTGCATTGTCACCGCACAGCCTGATTCTGGGCTCAGTCCCACAAACCATGAGATCATGACCTGAGCTGAGATCAAGAGTCAGACGCTTAACTGATTAAGCCACCCAGGCACCTCCCCGCCTTATGAATTTCTTAATAATATTTTCTTTTCTCTAATTTACTTTTTTGTAAGAAAAGAGTATATAACATACAAAATAAGTGTTAATTGGTTATTGTTATTGGTATTGGTAAGGCTTCCAATCAATAGTAGGCTGTTAGTAGTTATGTTTTGGGGAGTCAAAAGTTATATGTGGATTTTCTGCTATTCAGGGATCAGTGTCCTTAACCCCTGTGTTGTTCAAGAGTTGACTATATTTAAAAATTCATATTTTCCAAATGCATGGTTGCTTATTTTATAGAGAAAACAATGAGAAGTTCCCAACATTTTTCAATTTTCAGCCACTGTTTTGATACCCTTTTTTCCTGGGTTTAGGTAAGATGTAGGCCTTCTCACTCTGTAGAAAAATATTGAAATATATGTATTTTCTCAAATTCTACCAACAGAATAATTTTGGAGTCAGGCACAGAGTCAATGGCTAACAAAATATAGTCCTTCTCCCTCCAAGGAGATTAATATGAAAAGAAAGATAGTGTAAACTGCCATTAGATACCACATTCATTCGTTTATCCATCCATACATTGACTTACCCGTCATTTATCTATTCATCCACTCATTAGCAAACATTTATTAAGCATCCAATTTGGGTGTAACCCTGCCTTAGCAACTTTGACCATTGTGTACCTGTGGAGATCCATAAACTATAATTATGGGTCTGATCAATAATTTCTGGTATTCTTTAAAGTAAAAAGTACATTTTATTAATACTTGACATTTGATAAGAGGCATTCATGTGACCACAAAAATGCTCTAAGAGGCAGTATAATGTGGCTAAGAGCTGAATTTTGAAGTCAGATAGATTTGGATTCAATTAGACTTCAGGCAAGTTTAATCTCTGTGCTCTTCAATTTCCTCATCTGTAGATTGGGAATAACACTTATCTCACAGAGGTGTTGGAACTGAACACGGTAATATCCATATAGTGCTTAGGAAATGACGTGACGCCACTGAAAAATAATTATTATGCCAAATAGAAACAGACAAGACTGTACGTCAGCACTCCATCACTTCCTCCTTGCCTTCCTTACTGTAAAATTCAATAACAACCATTTTGAAAAGAAAGGGTATGAAAACACAAGTATGCACACAAATCTGTGAACCTACAGGCAGAGTGGAGCGCCCACTCTGAACCAAGGGGTTCTTGTAGCTTCTGTGACAAAAGGCTATCTTCATTTTACCAAGGAATGAGCTGTTGAGAGCACTAGTCATAAAATCCAGGTGTCTAACAGAATTTGAGTTACTTTGGTGAGATTCTTTACCTGGGGCTGAGAAAGCCACTGGTTCAGATCTAGCAGTGTCAGAATTTTGCCATGTGTCAATTAGTAGGTGCTTCAGCAGAAGCCATTGTGGCTTCACCTGATAATGATAGCAATGAGTGGAGGTTGTTAATTCCTCCATAATGTAGATTAATTAATGCATGTGCTTCCTATTGAACAGAGCTTTTTAACTGCCTGCACATTGGAATGGCTGTGGAGGTGTTAAAATGTTCTGATGCCAGGTTCTCACCCCCAGAGATTCTATTAACTGATCTGGGATGCAACCTGGGCATAGGGATTTTTTTAAGGTGCCCAAGTGACTCTAACGAACAGGTGGTGTAGAGAATCCTGGCCCCGGAGCTTAAGCTTCAACTTAGGTCACAGAAGAGTTCCCATCTACATTGTGAGAAGCAGATGGTCCCTGTACACACACACACACACACACACACACACACACACACACACACTCTCTCTCTCTCTCTCTCTCTCTCTCTCTCTCTCAAGCCACCTGCTATCCTTGCAACCTCACCAAGAAACCACAGATTTCATGTTTGGTTAGCAAGGTGGCAGAGTGCAAGACTAAGCTTTTCTATCTTGTTGTTTAGCACCCCGGAGCAGAGCTCAATGCATTATATCATTCTTAGGCTTTTCTCCTGGGCTACAATTATGAAAGTGCCATAGGCAACAGTGCCATGGGCTCTCATCATATGAAAAGTCATCAGAGTCTGTTCACAGGCTATGGTGAAGACAGGACATCATGTGGATTGCAAGGTCCAGATTAGGCTGGAGAGAGGAGTGTATGCTTGCTTAGGTCATGAATGGGAACCACCTGCTTTGCTCAGAGCTGGTCACAGTTGTTTCTATGGTTTACACTGTGGAAAGCTGCTGATGCTCATGAGGGTAAACAATTGCTACAGTGGAGGCTTCAGATAATTGTGTGTGTAGAAATCTCTTGGGAGACTTGTTAGTGTGCAGATTCTTGGGCCTTGGTCCCTTTCCCATTCTGATTCATTAGGTCTGGGACAGGGTCAAGGAATCTGTATTGTAACAGGTGCCATAGGTAGTTTTCATGCAGGTGGTCCAGGATCCACTGATATTTGAGGACCATAAGCAAATTGGTTGTCAATTATATTTAACAAATCAAAAATACGAAGTTGCATTGAAGGCGCATATAGTCTAGCTGCTGTTAGAAGATGTGTGTATATGCATGTAAGAAACAAGGACCTTATAAGAGGAGATAGGATATTTACTGCTATTCAGAGATGCAAACCAAGCATGTGGGAACTGAAATGAAACAGATGTCATATTTGGCTGAGAGGATCAGCAAAAACTTCATGAAGGAGGTAGTACTGAATTGGACTTGGAAGTATAGATAGGCATTCTGTAGGTGGCAATGGGATAGAGCAGAGAAGAATATTATTGTACTGGAGATGTCAAGTATTTCCTGCCTACCCATAGTCCCTTCTAAGGAGACCTGGTGCACCCACAGCCCTAGCTGATTGGACAGTAGATCTCACCCTCTGATCAGAGTTGATTGGACCAAGTATTGCCATCTGATTAGGGTGAGCCCACTTATAGGCTTGCTGGCTATCTGCCTTTGATATGGCCTGCTCACAAAAATGTGCTCTTCTCTTGGGAATAGGGGACTGGGAAACTGAGAGACTGAGTGACTAAAAAGAAAGGTTATGTCAAGCTAAGTTGTTTGGAGTTATTGGGAATTGTTTTGGGGCATAAAAAAAACCCAATTTGTGTTTTGGAGGACTTTCAAAATTGCTATTCAGTATATCAAAGTATACAACTTTATTAAACTAGGTTTAGTGAAATATAATGAAGTGGAATGGAGGATGGATTAATGATGGCAGGACAATTAGGAGGTTACTTTGGCCATATAAGGAAAAATTAAAAATAACAGCTAGCATTTATCTAGCATTTATTAGATTCTAGGCACAGTACTTGACAAGTATTATTTCATTTAATCCCAACAACAGCCTTATTAGGTAAACATTATTGGTATTCCCATTTGAAATGGGAAATGAGGCTCAGATGAGCTAAGCAACTTGCCCAAGGTTATGGCTTATAAGTAGTGGAGGCAGAACCAGAGTCTGAACTTCATATGCCTAATTACAGAACCTCTGCTTTGAACCAGTACTCTATGCTCCCCACTTGGCAAAGTGAGGGACTTATGGCAATGGTGACAATGGGCATGGAAAGAAGAGCATGATGACTGGAGGCAGCATCTACTGCAGCATTGGCATCTATACAATCATGGAATGTTGGGGTGGAAACAGATCTTAGAGATCATTTAGTACCATAGCCTTTCTATAGACAATGCTTTGAAAAGGAGAACATTTCTTCTCCTGTGAGTTCATCAGGCTACAGGCAAAGTTTTAACATGGGAATTAATGTCAAGGAGAAGGGAGAAGAAAGAATCAACAATACTTCCAAAGTTTGGCATCCAGATGGCGAGAGAACAGAGGCAGGATCAGGTCGCGATGCTGAGTTTGAGGTACTGATGGAACACAAAGATGAAGATGTCCCATAGACCATAGGCTAAGTTTAAAGATTGGCTGAAGTCATAAGAGAGGGTGAGATCATTAGAGAGACCTTAAATAGAGAAATGAAAGTCAAGACAGAATGAGAGACAATGAGGGAAATAAAATAATCCACAAAAAAGTATAGAGAAGGAATAGTAAGAGAGATAGGAGGACATTCAGAGAGTATATAGTAACTAAAGACAATATAAAAGAAGTTTCAGGAGGGAGAGGAGCCAGTTTCAAATGCTACAAAGGGCTAAGGGAGGATGCAACTCAGAAGGGGTCTTTGCATGATGAGGACATCTTTATCAGTCAGGGTTCGTGGTGGCAAGCAATACAAACCAACTCTGGCTAACTTCAGAAAAGGGTGCGTTGGAAGAATATTGGATAACTCAAAACAGTAAGAATGAAGAACCAGACTAAGAACACTGGCAGGAACCAAAGAAGCTGAGAATTAAGGAACATGATTAGGGTCTTGCCCAAGGAAAGGTCTCGTGAAAAATTGCCATAGGCTCCCGCACTCTGAGGTATTCACTGCATTTAGCCAGAAAGTTCAACCTCACCCTTGCTTCTATGAATAATTTCTAACTGACCCTGTCATTGCTTCATTCTTTCCGAAATCAAAGTTCCTTTTGCCTTTTTGGCCAATTCTATTGGCCAGACCTAGATTATATACTCTCATTCCCATAAGGAGAAGGATAAGTCTGATCCTCTTCAACTTGCATAAAGGGTCAAAGAAGTCTGTATCTACCAAGCTTCATGAATGGGAGAGTTGTCACATATGAAGGTAGTTCTGTGCTGGATATCCGCAAATGGCCATCACATCACTTGGAACATTTGAGACCACGGTTGCAGAAAAGGCTTTAGTGGCAAAGACTGGTTAAAGAGTGAATGAATACTGGGGTGCCTGGGTGGCTCAGTCAATTAAGCCTCTGACTCTTGATCTCAGCTCAGGTCTTGACCTCAGGGATGTGAGTTCAAGCCCAGCATTGGGCTCTGTGCTGGGTGTGAAGCTTACTTAAAAAAAAAAAAAAAAAAAAAAAGAGTGAATGGATACTAAAACAGTTTTAGCTATAGTATAAACTATTCCCCCAAAAAATGAAAACAAAGGAAGAAACCCTTTAGGATGGGAAAGCCAGAGATAATTTGTCAGTAAGGAAGGAGGCTTTCATAGAGACAGAGAAGTGATATAGGTCTCATTTGCCACTGGTTTTTCAGCACCTATGACAGGAAGAAGGAAGGTAGGAGAGGGAGCAAGAAGAGAGAGAAAGAGATGCAAGAGAACAAAGATGTACACATATACAGAGCCTGCTGGGGAGGAGAGAAGATCCGGTTGGTTCTAGGCACATATTTGTTGGGTTCCTATCACTTTCATTTGTAACTTTCTTTTGTAGCCACATCCCAACCCTGTCATGGAAATCGCAGCTCTAATCCCTGACCCTGACTCACATATTTTCTGTTTCTTTTTCTTTTCCCACTGATTTTACAACAGGCACCATGGCCTGATTCTCAGCCTAGTCCAGCACAGCCTGCAGTCCGCGAACTAAGGGTAAGGCATTCTAATTTGCTCTGACGTTTTGCTGCTGCTCTTTGAGTGGGTTAATAGATCTGCCTTAGTGCCATTTACATGGTCTTGGTTGGTCATAATCTCCAACTCTCATTTGTTAAGTCCAGCTAGGTTTAAAAGTTCAGTAGGCATTAATGAAGAAAGTACAACTAAGTGGCCCTGGAAGAGATTGTATACAAGACTTTGATCTCTTTATACAGTGTTCAACATAAAGGGAAAGGGTAGTCCATTGTTGTTAGTAGCCCCTTCCCAGATTCTCTCTTACGATCCAAAATAATCAAGCCTAAAAATGTACACTTTTTCTACTTAACTCATTTTCACCAAAATGTTCATAAGATTTAATTACATGACAATGAACACCAAGAACATAGAGCCTCACTCCTTTGTTATGGCTGTCTTTTCATGGAAACTTTTCATTTGCCAGTATCTTGAGGTCTGATGATCCTAGAAAGATTTCTTTAAGATCTAAAGAATAAAAGATGCTCCAAATATGAGAATCTGTGAGTTCCCTATTAGCCTAACACACATTTCTCTAAATTGTGAAATGGAATCAGAAACAACAGGGCAGGAGAGGAAGTTAAGATGGCCAAGTAGTAGGGGGACCCTGTTCCTGCCTCATCCCTTGAACACACAGCTGGATTAACATCAAATCATTTTGAACACCTAGGAAATCCATCTGAGGATTAAGAGAACAATCTGCACAATTAGAGGGAGAGAACATGGCCCGTATGAGGTGTGGAGAAGCGGACTGGGGGAGAGAAAAGCCGTAGTACCACAGAGAGGGGAGAGAGAGAGAGAAAGAGAGAGGAGAGAGAGCAATGTGTCAGGTTTGTGCAAGAAAAATTCTTCCCCAAAACCATTGACTGGAGGATCAAGAAGAACTGACTATTGCAAGTTTTCACAAGTAAGTAGTGGAGCTCAAATTCTAAGGTTTTAGAAGTCTGCACCATTCTCCAGAGTAGAGCCAAGCAGTTGTAGTGGTGCTCCTATGGAGAAGGAGGGAGGAGGCCCCGAAGTGGACAGTGTGGTGTGGGGATCCCTTAGGTCACACTGGGAGAGAACGTTCCCCTTCCTGGAATACATTTGGAAGAGGGTATATTGCCTCTCCAAGGACAAAAGACCTGGTGGGCACCACTGAGCAGCCATTCATCAGCAAGGGACAGAGGTGTGTGCAGAGGGCAGATAAACTGGTCGCTGCTTTTCACTGTGCTTCACTATAAACTCCAAGCACCTGCACGGCCATGTGACTGCTTTTCTGGGACAAAACTGCATGAGACACAGTGTGCCAAGGCTCTCCTATGGAGGAATGGAGCAGGTCTGTGCTGTGCCAGGTCCTTTAAGATTTGGAGTTTTGAATCCAAGCCACTTGTCAGAGATAAAACACAGAAGAACTGTGGCACCAGCCGTGTTGATGGCCTGGGCACAGATAGGGTGAAGGCAGAGATCTGATAGAAGCCTGGGACATTAGAGGTGATACTGTTCGGTTTTTTTTTGTGAGGGATTCCTGAACAGCACCTGGCACGAAGTCCCCGCTCCAGGGATGAGACAACTAGGTGATACCATTTCCACCCCACCTCCCCTCCCCGCCCCCCCCCCCCCCCCCCCAGCATGGTCTGACTTCAGTGTAGCAACACAGTGCCCCCAGTGGAGGTTAAAGCTGCTTAAACCAAACTCCACCCCTCTGTGCCCTGCAGGAGCAACTTTACTAGGGCAGGTCTGACCAGAGCCCAGGACCTCTCCCCCAGAAGACCAGTGCAGGCCCCCTGCACGCACCAAGTCTACTGATCACAGAGTGCTCCAAAGCATCAGCTTCAGTTCTGGTGGAAATAGGACCAGGTTTTTTTTTTTTTTTTTTTCTCCCCTTTGGAATCAGGCTTATAGTTTTTTGTTTGTTTTAATTTCCCTTCCTCTTTTTTTTGGATCAGGCTTTCTTTCTTTCTTTCTTCTTTGGAATCAGGCGTATAGTTTTTTGTCTGTTTGGTCTTTTTGTTCCTTTTCCTTTGTCTTTTTCTTGGTTCAGCCCCCCCCCCCCCTTTTTAAATCAGGCTTATTTTAACAAACAAAGCAAAGCACACCTAGTTAAAGGTCTAAACATTCCCCACTGCAAGCAAGGAGGAACTCTGCAGAGGACTGACCTGTGGGAAAGAGCTGGCAACACACAACAGCAGAGTACACACAGCATACACCGGAAACACTCCTTGAAGTGCCAGGCTCTGGACAGTATAAGACCCCTTCTTAATATAGCATTACTCTTCGGGACAGGAAACATAACAAACTCTCATAACCTGCAAAAGACAGAAACCTAGACAAAGTGACAAGGCAGAGGAATTCCCCCCAAAAGAAAGATCAAGAAGAAATCACAGCCACGGATTTACTCAAAACAGATATAAGAAATATATCTGAACAAGAATTTATTTATTTTTTAAAGTTTTATTTATTTATTTGAGAGAGAAATAACAGGGGAGGGTCAGAGAGAGAGGGAGAGAGAGAATCCCAAGCAGGCTCAACACCAGCAAGCAGCAGAGTCCGACACAGGGCTTGTACTCATGAACTGTGAAATTATGACCTAAGCTGAAACCAAGAGTCAGACACTTAACCAACTGAGCCATTCAGGCACCCCATGAACAAAAATTTAGAAAAATAGTCATAAGAATACTAGCTAGACTTGAAAGAAACATAGATGACACCAGAGAAACCCTTGCTATAGAGATAAAAACCTAAAAGCTAGTCAGACCAAAATAAAAAATGCTATAGCTGAGATGCAAAACTGACTGGATGTAATCACAACTAAGATGGAAGAAGCAGAAGAACAAATAGGTGATACAAAAGATAAAATTATGGGAAATAATGAAGCTGAAAATAAGAGGGAAAGAGGGGCACCTGGGTGGCTCAGTCAGTTAAGCTTCTGACTTTGGCTTAGGTCATGATCTCACGGTTCGTGAGTCTGAGCCCCATGTTGGGCTCTGTGCTGACAGCATGAAGCCTGGAGCCTGCTTCGAATTCTGTGTCTCCCTCTCTCTCTGCCCCACCCTTGCTCACACTCTGTCTCTCTCTCTCTCAAAAATAAATAAACATTAAAAAAAAAAGAAAAGAAAATGAAGGAAAGGATGATTAGATCACAAATGTAGATTAGGGAACTCAGCCACTCCATAAAGCACAATAATACTCCTATCATAGGAGTCCCAGAAGAAGAAGAACAGGAAAAGTGGGTAGAAGGTTTATTTGAACAAATTATAGCTGAGAACTTCCCTAATCTGGGGAAGGAAACAGGCATTCAAGTCCAAGAGGCACAGAGAACTCCCCTCAAAATCAACAAAAACAGGTCAACACCAAAACATATCATACTGAAACTTGCAAACTACAAAGATAAAGAGAGAATTCTGAAAGTGAGGAGGGACAAAAGGTCTTTAACCTACAAGGGTAGACACATAAGACACAGAAACTTGGCAGGCCAGAAAGGAGTGGCATGATATAGTCAATCTGCTAAATGGGAAAAATATGCAGCCAAGAATACTTTATCCAGCAAGGCGGTCATTCAGAATAGAAGGAGAGATAAAGAGTTTCCAAGACAAGCAAAAACTAAAGGAGCTCTGCAAGAAATATAAAGGGGACCTTTTGAATGGGAAAAAGAGACCAAAAGCAACAAAGACTAGAAAGGAACAGAGACAATGTACAGGAATAGCAACTTAACATGTAATGCAATGGCACTAAATTTATATCTATCAGTAATTACTTTGAATGTAAATGGACTAAAGACTCCAATCAAAAAACACAGAGTTTCAGAATGGATAAAAAAAAACAAGACCTATCGATATGTTGCTTAAAAGACATTCATTTTAGAAACAAAGACACCTCTAGATTTAAAGTGAGGGGATGGTGAACCATTTATGATGCTAATGGACATCAAAAGAAAGTTGAAGTAGCCATACTTATATTAGACAAGCTAGATTTTAAACCAAAGACTGTTATAAGAGATGAAGAAGGGCACTATATCATAATAAAGTGGTCTATCCAACAAGAAGATCCGACAATTATAAATATGCCCCAAATTGGGAGCAGACAAATATATAAATAAATTAATAACAAACTTAAAGAAACTCATTGATAATAATACAATAAGAGTAGGGGACTTTAACATCTCACTTATTGCAATGGGCAGATCATCTAAACAGAAGATCAACAAGGAAACAATGGCTTTTGAACCACACTGGACCAGATGGACTTAACAGATATATTCAGAGCATTTCACCCTATAGCAGCAGAATACACATTCTTTTTGAGTGGACATGGAACATTCTCAAGTAGATCACATACTGGGTCACAAATCAGGCCTCAACCAGTACAAAAAGACTGAGATCATACCATGCATATTTTCAGACCACAATGCCATGAAACCTGAAGTCAACACAAGAAAAAATTTGGAAAGACCACAAATACGTGGAAGTTAAAGAACATCCTATTAATGAATGAGTGGGTTAACCAGGAAATTAAGGAAATATAAAAATACATGCAAGCAATGAAAATGAAAACATGACAGTCCAAAACCTTTGGGATACAGCAAAGGCAGTCAAAACAGGAAAGTATATGTTAATACATGCATTCCTTAAGAAGGAAGAAAAGTCTCAAGTACACAACCTAACCTTACACCTAAAGGAGCTGGAAAAAGTACAAATAAGGCCTAAACCCATCAGGAGAAAAGAAATAATAAGGATTAGAAATTAAAAAATTAGAAATAAATGATATAGAAATTAAAAAAAAAAAAACCAGTAGAACGGATAAATGAAACTAGGAGCTGGTTCTTTGAAAGAATTAACACAATTGAGAAACACCTAGCCAGATTGATCAAAGAGAAAAGAGAAAGGACTCAATTAAATGAAATCATGAGTGAAAGAGGAGAGGTCACAACCAACACCTCAGAAATACGAACAATTATAAGAGAATATTATGAGCAATTATATGCCAACAAATTGGGCAATCTAGAAGAAATGGATAAATTCCTAGAAACAACACTGAAACAGGAAGAAATAGAAAATTTGAACAGACCCATAACCAGCAAAGAAATTGAATCAGTAATCAAAACTCTCCCAACAAACAAGAGTCCTGGGCCAGATGGCTTCCCAGGGGAATTCTACCAAACATGTGAAGAAGAGTTAATACCTATTCTTCTGAAACTGTTCCAAAAAATAAAAATGGAAGGAAAACTTCCAAACTCACTCTATGAGGCTAGCATTACTTTCATTCCAAAACCACACAAAGATCCCACTAAAAAGAATTATAGACCAATATCCCTGATGCACATGGATATGCAAAAATTATCAACAAGATACTAGAAAATCAAATCCAACAGTACATTAAAAGAATTATTCACTATGATCAAGTGGGATTTATTCCTGGGCTGCAGGGGTGCTTCAATATCCACAAATCAACCTAATACACCACATTAATAAAAGAAAGGTTAAGGACCACATGATCATTTCAATAGACGCAGAAAAAGCATCTGACAAAACACATCATCCTTTCCTGATAAAAACCCCCAAGAAAGTAGGGATAGAAGGAACATACCTCAAGATCATAAAGGCCATATGCAAAAGGCCCACAACTAATATCATCCTGAATGGGGAAAAACTGAGAGTCTTTCCCTGAAGGTCAGGAACCGGATAGGGATGACCACTCTCACCACTGTTACTCAACATAGTGGTGGAAGTCCTAGCCTCAGCAATCAGACAACAAAAAGAAATCAAAGGCATCTAAATAGGCAAGGAAAAAGTCAAACTTTCACTCTTCACAAGATGACATGATACTTTATGCAGAAAATCTTAAAGACTCCACCAAAAATGCTAGAAATGATACATGAATTCAGCAAAGTTGCAGGACATAAAATCAATGTACAGAAATCTGTTGCATTTCTATACACCCATGATGAAGCAGCAGAAAGAGAAATCAAGGAATCAATCCCATTTACAATTGCACCAAAAACATAAAATACCTAGGAACAAAGCTAACCAAAGAGGTAAAAGATCTGTACTCTGAAAACTATAAAACACATGAAAAAATATTAACACTATTCATTATCAGGGAAATACAAATGAAAACTACAAAGAGAAACTACCCCATACCTGTCAGAATGGCTAAAACTAACAACTAAGGAAACAACAGATGTCCATGACTATGTGGAGAAAGAGGAACCCTCTTCACTGTTGGTGAAAATGCAAACTGGTGCAATCACTCTGGAAAACAGTGTGGAGGTGCCTTAGAAAGCTAAAGATAGAATTACCCTACAAGCCAGCAATTGTACCACTAGGTATTTACACAAAGGATACAAAAATACTGATTCAAAGGGGCACATGCACCCCAATGTTTATAGCAGCATCATCAACAATAGCCAAATTATGAAAAGAGCCTAAATGCCCATCAAATGATGAATGAATAAAGAAATGGTGTGTGTGTGTGTGTATATATATATATATATATATATATATATATATATATATATATGAATATTACTCAGCTAACAAAAAGAGTAAAATCTTACCATTTGCAATGATGTGGATGGAACTAGAGTGTATTATGCTAAATGAAATAAGTCTGTCAGAAAAAGACAAATACCATATGATTTCACTCATATGTGAAATTTAAGAAACAAAACAAATGAGGGGCACCTGAGTGGCTCAGTCCAGTTGGGCATTCGACGTCAGCTCGGGTCATATCTAGCAGTCCATGGGTTCCAGCCCTGTGTCAGACTCTGTGCTGACGGCTCGGAGCCAGGAGCCTGCTTCGGATTCTGTGTCTCCCTCTCTCTCTCTGCCCCTCCCCTGTTCATGCTCTGTCTCTTTCTGTCTCAAAAATAAATAAAAACATTAAAAAAAATAAAAAATAAATTTAAAAAAATAAAAAAAAAGAAACAAAAGTGAATATAGAGGAAGGGAAGGAAAAATGAAATAAGATAAAAACAGAGAGGGAGGCAAACCATAAGAGACTCTTAATTATAGAGAACAAACTGAGGGTTGCTGGAGGGGAGGTAGGTGGGGGGATGGGCTAAATGGGTGATGGGCATTAAGTAAGGAACTTGTTGGGATGAGCACTGGGTGTTATACATACGTGATGAATCACTAAATTCTACTTCTGAACAAAAAAAAAAAGAGAGGGGGGAGAGAAATTTAGGGACATGTCCAAATTTTACATAAGGACAACCCAGAAAGATATATTAACCAATGTAATCACTTCCAATTATATAAAGAAAGCTAAATTGGTTACAATAAAAGATGTTCTGTGAAAAAATAAAATGTTTTACAAGATAAAAATAAGAAATTTAAGATACTTGAATTTTACATAAAGACAACTCAAAAAGACATATTGACCAATGTAATTGCTTCCATATTATATAAAGAAAGCTAAATTGGTTACAATAAAAGATGTTCTGTGAAAAAAAAAAAGAATGTTTTACAAGATACAAAAAAAGAAAACAATAGAGCAAGTTTTAAAATGATTTCTGAAGAAAGCTGAATACCATGGAAAGACATAGTAAAGGAAAAGACATGGTAAAGCAAGTGGTGGAGGTATTAAAAGGTACAATAAAATATAATATAGCTAATATACATCTATTTAGTGTCCTACATAGTGTCACTTAGCTCAGCAATTCTTTTCTTAGGAAATTAATACCTTGGGAGCAATTAGTGTGAGGATAATATATAATGGAAAGAGATTGCAATGATCTCAGTGTCCATTTGTTCCGTTTGTTGAATAAATCATATGCAGCAGAAAATATAGTGGGATACTATGGAGCCAATAATTGGGGTGCCACATTTATTGACACAAAGAAGTGTCCACAATAACATGTTAAGTAAAAATTCAAAATGGTATCTCACTAAAGGGAACCCTCTTGTACCACTGGTGGGAATGCAAACTGGTGCAGTCCCTCTGGAAAACAGTGTAGAGAGAGGTTCCTCAAAAAATTAAACACAGGAATGCTCTGTCTCTCTCTGTCCCAAAAATAAATAAACGTTGAAAAAAAGAAAAATTAAAAAAAAAAAAAAAAAAAGAAAGGGGCGCCTGGGTGGCGCAGTCCGTTAAGCGTCCGACTTCAGCCAGGTCACGATCTCGCGGTCCGTGAGTTCGAGCCCCGCGTCAGGCTCTGGGCTGATGGCTCGGAGCCTGGAGCCTGTTTCCGATTCTGTGTCTCCCTCTCTCTCTGCCCCTCCCCCGTTCATGCTCTGTCTCTCTCTGTCCCAAAAATAAATAAATGTTGAAAAAAAAAATTAAAAAAAAATTAAACACAGGACTACCCTACAACCCAGCAATAGCACTACTAGGAATTTATCCAAAGGACACAGGAGTGCTGATTCATAGGGGCACAGGTACTCTAATGTTTATAGCAAAGCTTTCAGCAGTAGCCAAATTATGGAAAGAGCCCAAATGTCCATCAACTGATGAATGGATAAAGAAAATGTGGTTTATATATACAATGGAATACTACTTGGTAATGAGAAAGAATGATATCATGCCATTTGCAGCAACGTGGAAAGTATTATGGAAGGTATTATGCTGAGTGAAATAAGTCAGTCAGAGAAAGACAGATATCATGTTTTCACTCATATGTGGATCTTGAGAAACCTAACAGAAGACCATGGGGGAAGGGAAGGGGAAAAAAATAGTTACAGAGAGGGAGGGAGGCAAACCATAAGAGACTCTTAAATACAGAGAACAATTTGAGGGTTGATGGGGGGGGCAGGGGAGAGGGGAGAATGGGTGACGGGCATTGAGGAGGGCACTTGTTGGGATGAGCACTGGGTGTCATACGTAAGCGATGACATGGGAATCTATCCCAAAAACCAAGAGCACAATTTACTCACTGTATGTTAGCCAATTTGACTATAAAATATATTTAAAATCAATCAATCAATAATAAAAGAATTAAAGAAATTAAAAAAAAAAAACAAAATGGCATCTCACTGTTCTGCCATTGGCAAAGTTTGGAAGGCACACTGCAGTGTAGCAGGGTGAGAGGAGAAGCTCACTCTCTTCTTTCTCTACATCACTGATTTTTTACAATAAGCATCCATTGCTTTTAGAATCAGCATACCCATTAAACTATTCCACTCATACCTCCCATAAAACACAAAGCAATGAAAAATATTTGTGTGAGCTAGTAAGAATTTACATAAAAGGAATGCTATTGAAGCCCCCACCTTTTTCCCCTGGTATTGGATTTCAAGGTCAGCATCATTGTGGCAGTGACAAATGGGGGAAGGTTTGGTAGAGGCCATGATGTTGCAAGAACTTTGCTGGAGAAATTCACAGCCGTGAGGATTTGAGGAAAGTCTACAATGCTGTCTCCTTTTATGGTGTTGTATGTGTATGCTTGCGTGCCGTTGGACATAGCTTCTCATGCAGCATTTCCAACGAACCTCAGAGCTTCTGAGTGAATGTCAAGGGTGTGGACTCCTTTCACAGTCCCTTTCTGACTCCCCAATCCCCAGAGGAAGTCTTCCTTTTAGAATGCTCAGCTGCACCCAGCTACAGTCCTGGGAAAACTTTGAGGAAAGGAGTCTCTCCCCACCTCCTGCCTCTCCATGGGACCCTCTTCCACCTTCCAATCTCCTTCTGTCACTTCTGTCACTTGAGGCTACTGGCCAACTGCCTCTTTTTTAACTGTGGTCTCCCACCACCCAATCACTACTCTTACAGCCTTCCTTCTCTCCAGGCTCCAGAAGAACGTTGCCTTCTATTTCCATCTCCCCTTTGGACTGTGACAACTTCTATTATGTCAGGGCTAGTTTTAGGAGGAATTGGAATCACACCACAGTATAGATAATAAATACCCTGACAAGTATTGTATCACCAGGGGCTATTCACACCTTAGAGAGTTAACCTGGAGCAATGAATCTGTAATAGTGGAATTTTAGACAGAGTTACAAACTAATAAGGAAGATAATTTTAGTGATGGTTAAGCTAGTTAGCATCAATAGAAGTACTAATAGTTTGCTGCCTTCTGTTTTCTCCTTTGTTGAGGTTCAGAACTCTTAGTTCTATTTTATAATGTAAAGAAAATTTCCTTCATCACTCTAAAAGAAAATATATTTTAATATAGAATATGCATACGAGGCTGCTTTGAACCATGTTTTTAGTCACTGTGGTATCTCAGGCTTATTACCTCATAGTATTTCCAGTTTAAAGCAAAAAAAAAAAAAAAAAAAATCAAGATAACATTCACCCTAGCTATACTGTTTGACAGAGAGTGAGCTCTGGAGCCAAACTGCCTGGATTTAGTGGGCATGTTATATGCAACAGCTAGTTTAGCCACATACTAGCTATGTGACCTTGGGCAAGTTTACTTAACCTCTTCATGCTTCTACTTCCTCTTCTGTAAAACACAGACACTGAACATACCCACCTTATAGGGTCACTGCTAACATTAAATGAGTTGATGTGTGTAAAAATACTTGGAACAGTGTCTGGCACAAAGCACTCAATAGATGTTCTCTATTATAATTTAGCAGTTGGAGAAGTGGAAGGACAGGTCATAATCTACATATACGTTTAGTTGGATGCTCACATCAGCAAAAAAATGTGTCAAATATATTGTTGAAAATAGTCAGGAAATATTAAAAGAACAGTAATAGTATGAGAGCTTGCATTTCCAGGCATTACAATATACAAGTGCAATCAATCAATGCAATCAAGAAAACAAAGTGAGACTATTCCAACAGTAAACACAACAATGAACAGAATAGAAACCTTTGAAAGCAATATCAAAACACATAAAAGTTTGGTCCTTGACAAAAATGACATTTAAAATTTGAATTTGAAGAAAAGATAAGCCCCCCAATAAATAGTGGTGAGACAAATGGTGAACAATTAAGAAAAGGTGTCATATCTGAATCTATCTATCTATCTATATGTATTTTTTAAGAGGGAGAGAGAGCACAAGCAGGGGAGAGGGGCAGAGAGAGAGAGAGAATCCAAAAGAGGTTCCACACTCTGCACAGAGCCCGACATGGGGCTTGATCGCACAACCCTGGGATTATGACCTGAGCCAAAATCAAGAGTCAGACGCTCAATTGACTAAGCCACGCAGGTGCCCCATATTTTTTATAATTTACAACAAAATTCAGGCGGATTAAAAAAATTAAATATAAAAACAAAGTGAAAATATAAAAAGATGAAAAATAAATATAGATGATAAACTATTAACCGGCCATCAAGGTGAGAAGGGACTTTATAAGCTTGAAATTAAAAGGAAGAAGCTACTAAGAAACATCTTGATTTGAATATAAAATATGTGAAAGCTCACTTACAGTAAGGAAATACAGTGCCTACTGAAACAGAAAAATGAATAAAGGACATGGGAAGTCAATTCCCAAAAGTAGAATTGAAATGGCTAATATATAAAAAAAAATCAATTGAACTAACATTTAAAGGAAACAAAGTTTCAAAATGAGATACTATATTTCTCTTAAAAATTTTATAAAAAATTATCGACTTAAAAATATTGTTTTTAATGCTTATTTATTTTTGAGAGAGAGAGAGAGAAAGAGAGAGAGAGAGCGAGCATGAGTGGGGGAGGGGCAGAGAGAAAGACACACACAGAAACCGAAGCAGGCTCCAGCCTCTGAGCTGTCAGCACAGAGCCTGACGCGGGGCTCAAACCCACGAACTGTGAGATCATGACCTGGGATGAAGTCAGACGCTTAATGGACTGAGTCACCCAGGTGCCCCCCAAATTATCAACTTTTAACAAATTATAATTCTTATTATCTGTGAAGATTTGGGAATAAATATTTTACTGTTTATAGGAGTGTATTTTGCTACAACTTTTTTCTGGAGCATTTTATTTTATTTTACTTATTTTATTTTTTAAAGTTTATTTATTTATTTATTTATTTATTTATTTATTTATTTATTTATTTTGAGAGAGAGAAAGAGAGAGAGAGAGAGAGCATGAGTGGGAAGGGGCAGAGAGAGGGAGAGAGAGAATCCAAAGCAGGAATCACACTGTCAGTGCAAAGCCCAACACACGGCTCGATCGCATGAAATGTGAGATTTCAATCTGAGCCGAAATCAAGAGTTAGGTGCTTAACCAACTGACCCACCAAGACCCCACTTTGGAGCATTTTAGTGATAAGTGTTAAAGGTCTTAAAAATGCTCATACTCTTTGAGCAGTAATTCTACTTCCTAAAACTTATCTGAGGGAAATAATCAGGGATGTGACCAAAGGGTTATCCTCAAAGATATTCATTGAACATTTCTCATCAGAGAGAAAAATAGAATAAAACCAGAGATTGGGTAAATAGACTGTAGTTTTTCTATATGAAGGAATTATATGCAGTCATTAAAAATAATTTTATAGGAAACTATATAATGATACAGAAAACTTCTCACAGTGTATTAAGTGAAAATACTAGCTTATAAAACAAAGTGACACCAATGTTTTTAATATGACTTCTTCAAAGGCTGGAAGGATTATTTTCTGTATATTTCTATACCAAGAGTGTGCATATTATATATAATCATGGAATGTTAATTGAGGTAATTGTATGCCCATGTGCAATTGTAAGAAATAACACAAGAAGATCCCAGATACCCTTTATACAGTTTCCCCCAAAGGTAACATTTTGTAAAAAATAATATCACAACCAGAATATTGACATTGATGCAATCCACTGATCTTGTACAGATTTCTTATTTCATTGTACTTGTGTGTATGAGTGTGTGTGTTGGGAGGGGCTTCTACACAGTTTTATCACATCTGTAGGTCATGTGTCCACCATTATAGTCAAGATACAGAACAGTTCCTTTATAGTAAGAAGCATCCCTCCTGTTCTCTTTTATGCCCACACCTACCTCCCTCTCCTCCCACCCTCCCTCTTGATCCCTAATCCTGAAAACCACTGATCTGTTCTCTACTTCTAAAATTTCATATTAAATAGGGCAAATAAATGTTTCAACTTATCAAATAATTTAAAATATGGAAAGTTAAATAAATGGAATGTTAAGTGTTCAAAATGTTAAAGTATATTAAATATTGAAATATTAGATGTTAACATTTAAATGTTAAGTAAATAGAATAATACAGTACGCAACCTTTTAGGACTGGTTTTTTTTCACTGAGCATAATTCCCTGGAGAGTAATCCAAATTGTTGCATGTACTAATAGTGTCTCATTCTTGTTCTCTTTTTTATTTTCCTGCTGAGTAGTATTTATGGTATGGCTGTGTCACCATTTATTTGTCCGTCGAAGGAACTTTGGGGCTATTATGAAAAACATTTGAAATGAACATTTGTCAACTATGAACATTTGTGTACAGGTTTTCATTTGGACATAAGTTTTCATTTCTCTGGGATAAATATCCAAGGGTGCAATTGCTGCATCATCTGGTTTTTGTGTGTTTAGTTTTCTGAGAAACTACCAAACTGTTTTCCAGAATGGCTGTACCATTTCACATTCTCATCATCAATGTAAGAGTGATTTCATTTCTCCACATTCCTTGCCAGCATTTAGTTTTGTCACTAATTTTCACTTTCACTATTCCAATAGGTATGTAGTCACATCTCATTGTGGTTTTAATTTGAATTTTCCTGGGAGCTCCTGATGGTGAACACCTTTTCATGTACTTAGTTATCATCTTCAGTGAAATATCTGTTCAAGACTTTGGCCATCTTCTTGGATTATTTAGGGTACTTTTTTTAGTGTTGAGTTTTCATTTTTTTTTATATATTCTAGATACCACTCCTTTGTTGGATATGTGGTTTGCAAATATTGTCTCTCCGTCTGTAGCTTGTTTATCTTATTCACACTGTCTTTCACAGAGCAAACATTTCCCTTCCCTTCCCTTCCCTTCCCTTCCCTTCCCTTCCCTTCCCTTCCCTTCCCTTCCCTTCCCTTCCCTTCCCTTCCCTTCCTTCTCTCTCTCTCTCTCTCTCTCTCTCTCTCTCTCTCTCTCTCTTTCTCTGCTGCCCCTCCCTTCCTTCCTTTTTTCCTATGATTGTCCAATTGATTTAAAAGCCTATCTAAAGAGCATTTGAGAAATTAGGTATTTTTGACAATGCTAAGATTGTTGAGTTATATACAAAAGCAGTTAGTGTCCAAAGAGCCACATATAATTTTGGGGGTTACCTGTTCCACAAGACAGAAATTATTTGCATCTCTATTAGACAAGAATCTAGAAGTTCATCTCTACTCCTACAGAGTTGCACATCACCCAGACAATAGTTAAGTCAAGCTCAGCATTACAATGCAAGAGCATCGAGTAATCTCTTTTGCTTCTTCTCAAGTTTAGTAGCGTGCCAGGAACACAAAATTAAACTAGAGCCTGTGAAAACTAGAACCATTTAAAACTCAGGTTTGAGTTTTAAATGATAGATTTCAAATGCACAAGTAATCGATACAAACTTCTGGTTCTTGGTAGCATGTTTGGTTTGGGGCAGACCATCCATGCAATCAATTGATTGGTCAAATTGTTAGGTATTTTGCTTTCCAAGTCAGTTGGAAGAAGGCTTAATAGACTTAACTTACATCTTCTTGGGCAGCAGTTCATAACCAAGGCAGTGATTCAGGTGGCCTCACTGGTCATGGCAAAATGTAGGGACAACTCTTTACTCCTCATTACTCTCCCATTCTAGGTTCCATTTAAAAGTGTTGGAATCCTGCCTCCAGGCTAAGAGTCCCTGAAACGCTTTCCCCTTCATCTCAAAGAGCTTCTATGAGTCACAAGCCCTCTGGGGACTGGCCAGTTAATAAACATGCCCGTTTTCATGACTCTTCATGACAGTGATGGACACCCTAATTACAGATCCAGAAGCTGCAACCTCAGCGTCTCTGTGGCAGAAGGTCCTGGCCTGAACTAAAAGGGGACTCCTCCCAGTGCACCAGACTCTAGGACCTGCAGAGAACTCTCATTTCCACACAACATACACAAAGGAAGGAATGTAAAACACAAATGTACCACTATCTAATGCAAAATTATGAAGTGATCATCTGCAAACACCATCCAATCAAGAAAGAACACTTCCAGGCCTGAAGCCACAGTGTGCCTCTTTCTAAGCACAACTACTTCTCCCCTTCCCTTCCCAGAGGCAGCTACTACCTTGACATCTGAGTTAATCATCTCCTTACCTTACTTTATAGTTTTACCAATTTTCTATGCATCCCTAAATAGCACAGTTTAATTTTGTCTGCTTTTAAACTTATGAATGGAGTCATACCATGAATCTTGCCTCTTTTATTCATTGTTATGCTTATGAGCTTTGTTTGTCTGATTGAGTCTAAAAGTAGTTTGTATACAGTCACTATCTAAAAGTAGATACTATTATGTACTATTATATAGTATCATGTGATTACACCATATATTTACCCATTTTTAAGAATCTATTCTGCTATTAATGAACACTTAAATTGTTTTCAGTTTTTGGTGAATAGAAATAGTGCTACCATAAATATTCTTGTATGTATCTACTGGTGCATGTGTGCCAATCATCTCGCCACGGTAAACACCTAGGAGAGGAATTTCTGGGTCATGGTTGAGCACATCATTTCTCCATGTGAACAGGTGTGTTTTTAAAGTTTGAGTGGAAAGACCTACGTGGCTGGTGATTTCTTAGAGTGTGCCTTTTACCTTTGGTCCTGTGGATCCACACACACCAAAAGTAGCTAAAGCCCACGTTGAGTCTAATTCTGCCGGAAGACAATAGGTATCAAAGTCATCTTCACCAAGAAGGTGGCTGTACTGCCATAATATCACTGAAACATTGCCAAAGAAAGGATATTATTTTGACCACAAGACGATTTTGTAAGGCATAAAAATATTTGTTGCATTGAATGACATCAGCAGAAAACAAGAACAAAATATTTATTGACAATTCTGTCACTCAATAAATCACATTGTTTTTCTGTGTTTCCTTCCAAACCTGGCTCAATTTACTAATTCAACTGTAGTCACTACATAGATATACTTGTTTTTTGCTCTATTCCCTAATAAAGATATCATGAGCATTTTTTTTTCCTACTGTGCTACATAAGTCCTAAAAATTATTTTACTTTATTTACTGTGTCATTTTCTGCTAATAGTGGCAGGTCTAGGGGAGACAGCTGGGGAAGATTTTAGTGCCCCCAATCCCATTAAATATTCCCCACAAGCAACCCCAAATAAATACTCAGTCTAAGGGAAAAGAGCAAGCTCTCTGTCTAAATGCAGCTTCAAGCCCCCTGGCCTCCCTCCAACAAAATTATATATCCTAAACCCTTACATGTGGAAATTCTGGCATTCTACTGAGTGTGAAGGGCATGCCATAACTGACTTAAATGTTCCCCATGGGGAACAATTTCCTTTCAAGGTGGCGATCTTCAAATTGTTTCTAATGCCTTGAAATTTTAAATTGTGTCCATTCATACAGCCATTTTCCTTCCTTTAGATTATTTTCTTAGCATAAATTTTTAGAAGAAGGTTAATGAGTCAGAGATGAAGATTTTTTTCTGGATCTTGATATATATAATACCAAAGCACTTTACAAAAGTGATGTTTCAGTTCATATTTGCACCAAGGATGTATGAATGTATATAGTATATTAATCAGCATTCTTAGCTGTAAACTACGGAATTTATTGGTTCAGAGGGTAAGTCTGGAGGCTCCACAGTCATGAAGGAGTGGAGTTTACCCACACCACACTGTAGGGCTGTTCCAGAGAAGATTGTGTTGTTATCAGGAGACACCACGCCAGTTTACCTGCTGAGTCTGGGCAGCGGCTAGATACCAGAGCCCTCAAATCTGGACACCTCTGCTATCATCTCTCAGGAAATGAATTCTGCGCATCATGTACTTCCTCCTATTTCCCTCTTCTTATCAAGCTCTTAATTGGATATATTTGTAGGTTACATGTCTATATCCTTGCTGAAAAGGAACTTGGGAAAATGAGTTCTGTATTATAAGAGACGGGACTTATAATTCGACAACTTTCCCAAATATAAGTTTGTTTTAAAAAAATACAGGTGGCCACAAACATGAGACATGTCTGCCTCCTTTTCCATAGCAGTGAGCATTCAATAGATAATTGAACTGCTTTTGCTAATTAGATATAAAATGGTATTTTTTTGCAGCAGGGGAGGGGTGTACCTGGATGGCTCAGTTGGTTGAGCATATGACTCTTGTTTTTGGCTAAGGTCATGATCTCATGGTTCGTGGGTTCCAGCCCCACTTCAGGCTCCATGCTGACAGTGAGGAGCCTGGCTGGGATTCTCTCCTCCCTCTCTCTCTCTGCCCCTTCCACTCTATTTCTCAAAATAAAGAAATAAACTTAAAAAATAGTTCTTTTTTCATTTATCTGATTATTATTAAAATTTCCTTTCAAGTTTCTATGTACCAATTTTATATCCACTCACAGAAACTATAAGTCCATCTTCTTCATCTATTAGAAATATCAGAAATATTTCTATCAGAAATATCTGTGAATATATTTATTAATATTTATTTATATTTACCCTAACTGTGTAGGAACTTTGATATATCATAGAGATTAAACTTAGTTGTCAACATTTTGGTCTTTCAACATCTAAATGTCAAAATCATTTCTATGCCGGGTGAAGGTCAGGTAGGCCCAGTTTGTCTGGTCTTTATGCCCTTTCATTGCCATGATATCATTTATTCTAAGAAGCAGTGGGATGGTCTCTTGACATATGCCCAGAGAATTCCCAGTAACCCAAAAAAGGGAAGACAAAAAAGAATAAAACAAATATTTATTTTGTGCCTTTGCATGTGTCATGACTCCAGTTATTTGTCAAGTGTGAGAATATTATGCCTATAAGTGGCTGAGATAGATACTCAGATAGATACTGAAATAGAATGAACAAAAGAGACAGACATGACCTTGACATTTTTCTCCATCTTCATCATGCTTGATGAAACAGGCAAGGGAAATATTTATTATGTCTAATCTTTCATCCAGAGGATCGTTAGTTTACAAACACTGACCTCAAACTGAACCCAAGCCTTAACTCTACACTCCAGAAATGCCCATTTTACATATGGGGGAGAAACAGCTAAGGTATTTTATTAAGGCTATAAATACTTTACCAAAAGAGTCATAAGTTGGATATTTCTCATTTTTTGTCCCTTATTGTTACTCTCATACTCCCTCTATACAGAACTGTACAACTGCCAAGTCACATTTTCAAGAGCCATGACATTAGGCAGCATTCTTTGGTGCACTAGACCACGCCCTTTTCTCTTCCACCAACAAAAGTACAAAAAGTGTAGGTTACCTCATAGGCCACTGGGCAAATGCCTAAATCCTTCTGGATCAATCTGCCCATGCTTTCTGATGCATACGGATTTGCCCTTGCTAATGCTGCCTGTGATTATAAATATCTGTGGAAGCACTTTGATGGATGAATGGCACTTTCCACTACTTGGTGAATTGTGTGCTCTCATGGATAATAAAAATAAATACAACCAACATGATTGCATTTCAGAGAAGGGGTGTAGAGCAAGGAACAACCAATCAAAAGTATGTAAAACACCAAATTATGCCCCTGAGGAGTCATCTTGCATATCCTTGGTTCTGTTTCCATGGTAGTAAGGATTGCTTGGGATATTCAAAGGCAATTTAAATGCATTTAGGCCACAGCTTACAAGGGGATAATCTTAGGAAAATCAGAAGTGAGTAAACATTAACAGCTAGGAAGAGAAGCAGTATTAAGAACAATGTTCCATCTTGCTTGCTTTTTTATTTAGTGAAAAATAAAAAAATTTTGACATCTGGAAATTATCTCTGCTTCTAACTTGGGTTTAGGATGACTCATTTCAAGAAAGTGCCACAATTTCCATATGCTAGCACAGAGACATTTGAGGCTGCTTGTTTTTTTAAATTTAACTTTTAGGTTCAAAGGTATGAATTTGCATTATTCTCCCTGGGCCAGCCTCAGGAGGGTGCAGCCCAGGTACAGAAGGATCCCCCCATCTGAAAATACAACTCCACCTTGACATGTCAGCACTGCAGATTCATTTCTTTACACTCTGTTGACTTTTCAGCCTTTCAGAGTCTCCAAGGGGAATTCAAAGGCCCCTTGGAAAAGGAAGCTTAGACGGGCAACCTTAAACATCACCAACTGTGATCTGCTAACACCCTGGTAAGAACTTGAAAAGGGGGCTCAAGTTGAACATAGAAAAAGTAAGAAGAGACAGAAAGAAGGAAGTTCAGGTAGGAAAGACAAGACACCTATTTCTTAATTTTCCCCTAGGGCATGGTTTGTTTGCATTAATGGGACAGAAGCCTCGTGTTTCTCTATTTTATACTTTTGGTTAATAAATATTTGCATAGCACTTGCTAGATCTTAGACACCATTCTATGCACTTTATTATTTTTTAATGTTTACTTGTTTGTTTGTTTATTTATTTTGAGGGAGAGAGAGAGTGCATGCACACGCACAGGACAGGGGCAGAGAGGAAATCCCAAGCAGGCTCCACACTGAGTGTGGATCCATTCCACAACTGTGGGAGATCATGACCTGAGCTGAAATCAAGGTCATCCAGGACCTACAGAGCCATCCAGGCGTGCCTATGCACTTTATAAATAATAATTCATTTATTCCTCATGAGCACCTTAACAAGTAGGCACTTTTGATTATTTCCATTGGATAGGTGAGGAAACAGGCACAAAGCTGAGGTAAGGGTCCCAAGGGTCTCCCAAGAGCCAGTAAGTGGAGAGTTGAGATTCTGGGTCCTGGTCCACATAGGGCTCCAGAGTCCCCACTTTTTTTTTTTTTTTTTTTAATTTACGTCCAAATTAGTTAGCATATCGTGTAACAATGATTTCAGGAGTAGATTCCTTAATTCCCCTTACCCATTTAGCCCATCCCCCTCCCACAACCCCTCTGGTAACCCTCAGTTTGTTCTCCATATTTATGAGTCTCTTCTGTTTTGTCCCCCTCCCTGTTTTTATATTATTTTTGCTTCCCATCCCTTATGTTCATCTGTTTTGTTTCTTAAAGTCCTCATATGAGTGAAGTCATATATATGATTTTTGTCTTTTTCTAATTTCACTTAGCAGAATACCCTCCAGTTCCACCCATGTAGTTGCAAATGGCAAGATTTCATTCTTTTTGATTGCCAAGTAATACTCCATTGTATATATATACCACATCTTCTTTATCCATTCATCCATCGATGGACATTTGTCCAGAGTCCCCACTCTTAACCACTCCACAATACATACACATACCATAAAGGTTTTCAACTGTCTTTGAAAGCTTTGTTATTAGGGGATGTGAGTCAGGAGAGAGGTCAGTTTAATCTAACAGCTAGCCTCCAGAATTCAGTGTTCAAGTGGAGAATGTATAATGCTTACTGAGGACTCAGGACAGAAGAGTCTTGAAATTTGATTCCTCAGCCTGCTTTGTGTAACATTTAGAAAGCTACAGCAACTCCTGCCTCTATATTCATCTTTGAATGGAGATTTTGATGTTGATCAGATAAGAATTCTAATTTTCATATAAAAGAGAGGTTGAACTCCCCCATGGGGCAATTGGGCATTAGCTTGATAGCCTGTGAAGGTAACCACTTTTTGTTCATTTGAAAGCAGAGAATAATGGGATGGGAGAAAAAAGTAGGGGATTCAGATTATTTTGTGGAATCTGAAACTTCTCTTAGCATCATGGGAATTTTCTTGGTCTGTGCTGTGAAGGTAGTATGACCCTCCCCTCTCTAAGAGGGATGTGAGTTACTCACTATTTCCAATGGTACAATTGCTTCATTATGTCCACACCCACAGTTTTCTGTTTACAGTCAAAGAAAAGGCCCATTGTTGATTCCAAATCACCACCTGAAAACAAGCATATCATAATTCACCTAAAAATCTTAGACTGTTCTGGGGAACAGTATATTTTACGACACTGGAAAGGAATTTTTGATCACCCTTTACTTAAGAAAATGGTATTGAATCTTTCTAGGTATTAAAAAGACTGAGATATTTAAATGTCTTAAATCTTTGAAGGATTTCCAAATAATCCTTCATAACCCTCAAGACTTGTGTTTTACTTTTTAAAATGTTATGTGTCTTTGTATATTAAGAGTTTATCCGTAGAAAGCTGGGTTTCTGGCCTTTGAGAGCTACAGAGGACTGAAGTGGTTGTAAGCCATTGTTCAGAGACCATTGCATTCCAAAGTCTCAATGGAGAGTGATTTTGGTCCTCCAAGGGACATTTTCTTTGGCTGTAAACAGAAAACTGATGCTGGGATGTTTTTATAGGCATTTTGTGGGTTGAGGGTAGCATGCTACTAAATATCCTACAATGTGCCAGAGAGTAACCTACAACAAAGAATTATCTAGATGAGAGTGTTCATAGTGCTGAGATTGAGAAACCCTGCAATGGAGATTTTTCAAACCTTATTTGTAGGGCTTTTTATATAGATCCTTCATTTTATATTACTTGCCTTATAAGCCCCTGTATATGTAGCTAGTCAATCCATCTTGGAACTTACCAGCTTGCGATGGTGGCCAGGACCATCAGGGACTCAATATTCACAGAAGATCAGAGAAGTTCTATTTCAGGGCTTAAGCTTCCAAACCCACGAAAAACAATTTTGTGAGCTTGCCCAAGAGCCTAACTTTCGTTTATAGTTTAGAAAAAAAATATTTGCAAAGTTGTAGTCTTGGAATGAATTTTTTTTTAATTTTTAATGTTTATTTATTTTTGAGAGACAGAGAGAGAGAGACAGAGAGAGAGAGACAAAGTGTGAGTGGGGGAGGGGCAGAGAGAGAGGAAGACACAGAATCTGAAACAGGCTCCAGGCTCTGAGCTGTCAGCACAGAGCCCAACGTGGGGCTCAAACCCTTGAACTGTGAGATTATGATCAGAGCCAAAGTTGGACCCTTAACCAACTGAGCCACCAAGGCGCCCCTAGTCTTGGAATGAACTTTTGTACCTGTTTGAAAACTGGGTAGTGCCTTGATCGCATTTCTCAGCTCACATTTGCGTTGTTTGCATTGTTCAACTTCATGCTCTTTAGCTCCTGGGAATACTACAGAATAAGTTACTGATACTAGATGTTCTGTTGGCAGAGTACAAAGTATCATGGAGCGGTGGTACGATAATGGACTTTGGATCCAAGTGTCATCACTTATGTGGTCATCCTGGCTCTAATCCTCAGTATATTCATCTGAAGATAACCAACTTTTACAGATTTGTTTGAACGACATGAAGTGGTTTATCCAAATCATGTATTCCAGTGTCTGGCACATAGTAGATATTCAGTTAATACTAACTCTCTTCTCCCCACCTATTTTTCTTTTTTAAAAATTTTTATTTATTTATTTTGAGAGTGAGCAGAGGAGGGGCAGAGAGCGAGGGAGAGAGAGAGAGAGAGAGAGAGAGAGAGAGAGAGAGAGAGAGAGAATCCCAAGCAGGTTCCACACTGTCAGCATGAAGTCCGACATGGGGCTCAATCTCATGAACTGTGAGATCATGACCTGAGCCAAAATCAAGAGTTGGACGCTTAACTGAGCCACTCAGGAGCCCCAACCCTCATTTATTTTTCTTAGGGAGAACTCTTCCCTTCCTTTCCTAGCTCATCAAAATTAAATGACCAGCCATTTCAAATGGAGCTTTGTGTCCCCTCTGGGTAGACACAGCCCTCAGGGGGTGACTACAGGGCTTGATAAGCAGACAGTATCCTTATGCAACACAGACTCAAACCAGCATGCCCCACTTGGCTAATGGAGTGTGAGCTGAATTTCAGGCCTCACCTGCCCCTCAGCCAGCTCCCTGTGCAGGGAACAACTTAAAGTACATACATTCTCCTTTTTAGAACTGCCCTCCCTGCAAGGAGCACAGATTTTCCTTTGCCCCTGATTCAGTAAGCACAGCTGGGTCAAGGCCCAAGGGTGGGCTTCTGGGGGCAAACTTGTCTCGCTCTGTGTTTGATAGGTATGAGGCAGGTGCCTGCTCGGCAAATCTTGCCTAACTTCCAGAGTCTAGAAATCTAAATTTGAGGGGAAGGACTAGGAAGCCTGATTTTGGCTAGTCGGGCCACATGACATTCTCTATCTGACTCCTAACTCTATTGTTCCATAGAAGAAAGGAGTAAGATGAGCATTTTAGAAACTCCAACAACATATTATTAATTCATGAATCCATTTTAACATTTATTACACAGATGTTTTTCAGCATGTTCCTATGGCAGGTGCAATGCTGGAACTTGGGGGTAAAACTCTGAATAAGACACAGTCTCTGCTCTAAAAGTACCCATAGCCCAGTGGGGAAGAGAAATGAGTCACCACAATGTGGGGTAACTAGTTCTTTACTAGATGTACATATGGGGAGTTTGGAAACATGGGACAATATCAAGAACTTAACTCAGCCTGAGAGGAGCAGAGAAATCCAGGCTTTTCTCAGGAGAAGTGACAGCTGAACTGAGTCTTGCAGGCAGAAAAGGAATTTTTAAAGCACATGTGAAGGAGAAGGGCATTCAGGGTGATGTTCAAGTGTCTGACTTGGATAATGAGGTGAATAATGGTGGCCATACTTAGGAAGGAAAAGAGAGAGGGAGAAGAGTTTTAGACATGTTGCTTGGAAATGATGGCCTGTGTGTCACCTGGAGTTGTCTCGTAACTGGGTGGATATAGGAGTTTGGAAGGAAAAGAATGTTTTTATTGAAACCTAATGTGTGCCAGATACTGTGTTAAGTGATTTGCATGCTTCATTTCATTCAGTTTTTGTCAGACTCTGTGAGTTACACATTATTGTCTCGACCTTACAGGTGAGGAGAGCAAGGCCTTGAGTTGGAATGGCAGAGCTGGAACTTGAATCCAGGTTGTCTCTGCCAAAGCCCGTGTTCTTTTCAGGGTCTCTGGGAGAGATGGTGGAGGTTGGGAATGGAGAGTTTGGTTTGGGAATCTTTAACCCAGAAATGATAGCTCATTCTGCATTGGCATATGTTTTATTAAGACTGCATCTAGGTGTTCTTGTCACAGTAATTTATGGCATAGGTATTCCTTTTTTTTTCCTTTTTCTTTACTTTTTTTTTTTTTTTTTGCTTTGTAAGTGCTACTCAAGTAGTAATATATATTTTTTTAATGTTTATTTATTTCTGAGAGAGAGTGTGTGTGTGTGTGAGCTGACAAAGGCAGAGAGAGAGGGAGACAGAGAATCCCAAGCAGGCTCACTGCTGTCAGCACAGAATTAAATGCGGGGCTCGAACTTATGAACTGTGAGATCATGACCTGACCCGAAATCAAGACTTGGATGCTTAACCGACTGAGCCACCCAGGTGCCCCTCAAGTAGTAATATCTTTTAATTACCGTTTATTTTTTCTTGCCTTATAAGTCAAAATTTGGGCTGGATTTCAGTCAGTTTTAATGCGATTACTATGACAGGTATAACAGCTTGCTGGGCTGACTTCCAACCAACCACAATTTAATCTTCTCTGAAAGGAACCTACATTTTCACAGCGGGAGTACTGATCATTATAGTTGAGTAAACTAACTCAGCTTAAATTTTGTCTGAAGAAGATAAAAAGTTTATCCCCTGAGCTAGAATTAGCATACACATTAGAAGAACTGCAGCTGGTGATGTCACAAAGAAAGCATTTCCTCGAGTTTATTTTGGGGGTTGCCAAAGTAAGAAATTTACCCATTTATTCTGATGAGAATTTATTTTCTGCCTCTCCCTCTCCATCTCCCCTCGATCTTTCTGTCTCTCTGGCTTTTTCTTTCTTTGTTGTTAATGTATTTGAATTCATTTTTTAAACATATAATTCTCAAAACTAGAAAAAGAAGACTTTTTTGGAGGAACTTTTTATCTAACCATTTTAATAGGCATGGAAGAATATCCTAGTTTCCATTCATTTTTTCATCGAAATTCAGAAAAAAATATCAAAAATCCTATTTAAGTCATTTTGTGCACAATTATTGAGTAATGAACACAGATAATCCAGTAGAGGGCAGTGCTGACCTATTCATGGATGCCTTCAATAGAAGATGCAACATTTACTACATAATAAAAGCCTTAGAATGTTTTATAATTTTTTTTATGTTTTATTTTTGAGAGCGAGAGAGAGAAAGCGCAAGCAGGGGAAGAGAGAGAGGGAGACACAGAAGCCAAAGCAGGCTCCATGTTCTGAGCTGTCAGCACAGAGCCTGACATGGGACTCGAACCATAAGATCATGACCTGAGCTGAAGTCTGACGCTCAACCGACTAAGCCACCCAGGTGCCCCAAGCCTTAAAATGTTTTAATTGACATATAGTTAACACACAATATTGTATTAGTTTCAGGTGTCCAACACAGTGATTGGACAAATCTATCCCTTATGCTGTGCTCACAAGTGTAGCTACCACCTGTCACTGTAGACTGCTATTACAATATCATTGACTAACCTGTGCCTTTTATTCCTGTGACTTATTCACTCCATAACTGGAAGCCTGAATCTCCCACTCTCCTTCATCCATTTTGCCCATCCCCTCCCCCTCCTCTGGCAACCATCAGTTTGTTCTCTGTGTTTATGGGTTTGTTTCTGCTTTTTGTTTATTCATTTCTTTATTTTGCTTTTTAATTTTTTAAAAGGAAGCCTCTGACAGACAATAGGTAGTTTTACCTAAGATGCTTTGAATTCAGCAAAAGTGCCTTTGGTACAAAGGGGAAGCATGGTCATCAGTTTTGCTGTCTAAACATCCAAGTTTCTGTGCTTCCTCAGCCTGAGTACAGATGATGAGTTACCTTTCTGAGTGCAGAGCCAAGACCAAGGTAGTATAGGCACCATGCCCCACTCTCCCAGGCCCAATACCCATCACTGTTCCTTTATGGACTCTAGTTTGGGGTTTGTGCTGGGGATGGTTCAGAGTATCAGTGGTGTCTGCTGTCCCTAACTGGTCGTCAGGCTGGTCTGTGGCTCCTATGGAGAGAAGGGTTTGAGGTTGGTAGGACCTGGTGGGGTTACACAAGCCTCTGTAAGTAAGATCACATGCTATTTTTTTTTCTGTCTCATTTCACTTAGTATATTGCCTGCAAGTTCCATTCATGTTGTCACAAGTGGTAAGATTTTATTCTTCTTATGGCCAAATAATATTCCATTCTATGTGTATATCACATTTTCTTGATCCATTTATCCATCAATAGACACTTAGGTTTCTTCAAAGTCTAGGCTATTATAAATCATGCTGAAATGAACATGGGAATGCATATATCTTTTCAAGTTAGTGTTTTTGCTTCCTTTGTATAAATACTCAGAAGTGGAATTGCTGGCTCATATGGTAGTTCCATTATTAATTTTTTGAGGAAACTCCATGCTGTTTCCCATATTGGCTACACTGACTTACATACAACCAACAATGCACAAGGGTTCCCTTTTCTCCACATCCTTGTCAACATTTATTATTTTTTGCCTTTTTGACAATAGCCATTCTAATAGGTGTAAGGTGATACCTCATTGTGGTTTGATTGGTATTTCCCTGATGATTAGTGATGTTGAGAATCTGTTCACCCGTATGTTGAAAGATGTTGAGCATCTTTTCACCTTTCATCTGTACCTGTTGGACACCTGTATGTCTTCTCTGGAAATATCTATTCAGATCCTCTGCCTATTTTTAGTTGGATATTTGTTTGGTTTTGTTTTGTTGTGGTTGAGTTATAGGAGTTCTTTATATATTTTGGATATTGTCTCCTTTTCAGGTAACATGATTTGCAAACGTTTTCTCCCATTTGGTATGTTACCTTTCATTTGTTCATGGTTTACTTTGCTGTGCAAAAGAATTTTAGTTTGATGTAGTCTCATTTGTTTATTTCTGCTTTTGTTGCCTTTGCTTCTGGTGTCAAATCCAAAAACCCATTGCCAAGGCCTATGTCAAGGAGCTTACTGCCTGTTTTCTTCTTGGAATTTTATGGTTTCAGGTCTTACATTCAAGTCTTTCATCCATTTTGAGTTAATTTTTGTGTATGGAGTGAGATAGTGGTTTGTTTTGTTCTTTTGCATGTAGCTGTCCAATTTTCCTGACATTAATTGAAGAGATTGTTCTTTCCCTTTTGCATATTCTTGGCTCTTTTGTCATAAATTAATTGATTATATATGTGTGAGTTTTTTTCTGGGGACTCTATTCTGTTCTATTGATCTATGTGTCTGTTTTTATGCCATACCATACTGGTTTGTTTAAAATGGCTTTGTAATATAGTTTGAAATCAGGAAGCATCATGCCTACAGCTTTGCTCTTTTTCTCAAAAGGCCTTCAGCTATTCAGGGTCTTTTGTGGTTTTATACAAATTTTAGGATTGTTTGTTCTATTTCTGTGAAAAATGGCTTTGCAATTTTAATAGGGAAAATTCTACTAAAATTTTAAGGAAGAATTAACACCAATCCTTCTGAAACTCTTCCCAAAAAATGAAAAGAAGGGAATCCTTCCTAACTTATTTTATAAGGCCAATAGTACATTGAACAAAGCCAGAGAAAGAAACCATAAGGAAAGAAACGATAGGCAAATATTTTTTATGAATACTGATGCAAAAATCCTTAACAAAATACTAGGAAACCAAATCCAACAGCATATTATGAAGATTATACCCCATAATCAAGTGAGGTTTATCCCAAGAATGTTTAACATAACAAAGCCAATCAATGTAACACACTGCATTAATAAACTGATAGGGGAAAAAAAAAACCCATGATCATCTTAGTTGATGCAGAAAAAGCATTTAACAAATTCAACATCATTTCATGATAAAAACACTCAGAAAACTTGGATTAAAAGGAAACTTCCTCAGGGCGCCTGGGTGGCTCAGTCAGTTAAATGTCTGACTTTGACTCAGGTCATGATTTCGCAGTTCCATGAGTTTGAATCCCACATCGGGGTCTCTGCTGTCAACGTGGAACCTGCTTTGGACCCTCTGTCTCCCTCTCTCTGCCCTTCCCCCACTCACATGTGGGCTCTCTCTCCCTCAAAAATAAACATTAAAAACATCTTTTTTAAAGGAAACTTCCTCAACATGACAAAGGGCATTTATGAAAAATCCATAGCTAACACCATAATCAATGCTGAAATACTGAAAGCTTTCCCTCTAACCTTAGGACCAAGACAAGAAAGCCTGCTTTCACTATAGCTATTCAATTTTGTACTGCAATTGCTAGAGCAGTTAAACAGAAAAAAGAAATAAGAGCCATCCAAATTGAAAAGGAAGAAGTAAAACTTTCTATTCACAGATGATATGATCCATTTCTCCAAGAATCCACAAGACACTATTAGTGCTAATAAATACAGCAAAATTTAAAAATACAAAATCAACATGCAAAAATCAGTGTGTTTCTACATACCAACAATGAATAATACAAAAAGGAAATTAAGGAAAAAATTCAATTTGCAATAGCATCAAAAAGAATAAAATAACTAGGAATAAATTTACCCAAAGAGGTAAAAGGCAGAAAACTATAAACATTGCTGAAAGAAATTAAAGATGACAAAATGGAAAGATATTCCATGTTTATTGATGGGAAGACTTAATATTGTTAAGATGACAATACTACCCAGCATGATCTAACATTTAATGCATTCCCTAGTCTCAAAATGGCTTGTTTTACGGAAATGGAAAGCTGATCCTTAAATTTATATAGAATTGTGAATTGCCTGGAGTAGCCAAAACAGTTGAAATGAAAAAAGGTCTTGTGTAGTTTATAACAGATTAAGAACAGAAGGCTAAAAAATGGTAAGGCTGTTGGAGCTGGTCACAAAGACTTGAACTAAACAAATACCACTTATATGCTTGCTATATGACAATAGATACCAGGCATTGGAGAGACAACAGCCCCTGTCCCCAAAGAATCTGTGTCTGGGGTTGGCAAACAATAACTTGGGGGACAAATCCAAACTTACCTTTTTCTTCAATGAGGTGAAATTCACAATTTTAAAAAATTAGTAAGTTTTATTTTTTTAAGGATAGTTTTAGGCTGACAACAAGATTGAGCAGAAGGTATAGAGAGTTTCCATCCATGCTTTGTTTCACGCATGTACAACATCCCCCACTATCAACATCCTGCAGCAGTAGGTACATTTGTTACAATCAATGAACCTACTAGCACATCATTATCACCCAAAGTCCATAGTTTGCAGTAGGGTTTACTTTTGCCATTGTACATTCGATGCGCTGTGACAAATGTATAACAGAATATATCTATGATTATGATATCATACAAAGTATTTTTACTGCCCTAAAAATTCTGTGTTCTGCCTGTTTTTACCTAACCCCACACCCTCAAACCCAGACAACCGATGATATTTTTACTTATAGTTTTGCCTTTTCCGAATGTCATATAGTTGGAATTATACAGTATGTAACCCTTTCAGATTGGCTTCTTTCACTTAATGATATGCATTTAAGTTTGCTCCATGTCTGTTCAGGGCTTGATAGCTCACTTTTTTTTTAGTACTGAATAATATTCCATACTCTGGATATACCATAGTTCATCCATTCACCTACTGAAGGACCTCTTGATTGCTTCTGAGTTTTGGCAATTATGAATAAAGCTGTGAAAGACTTTGTACAGACATGCATTTTCAGTTCATTTGAGTAAATACCAAGGAGCATGATAGCTGGACCATATGGTAAGTGTACGTTAGGTTTTGAAAGAAACTGCCAAACTCTCTTCCAAAATGGCTGAACCATTTTGCATTCCCCCTAGTAATGAATGAGTGAGTGTTCCTTTTGCTCCACATCCTTGTCTGCACCTGGTATTGCCTGTGCTTTAGATTTTGGTCATTCTAATAGGTATGTAGTCGTATCTCATTGCTGTTTTAATTCACAATTCTCTAATGGCATATGATGTTGAACATCTTTTCTTACGCTTGTCATCTATATATCTTCTTGATATACATCAGTTCAGATCTTTTGCCTATTTTTAAATTGGGTTGTTTTTGTATTGTTGTAATTTTGTTTTGTTTGTTTGTTTATTTATTTATTTATTTTATAGAGTGAGAGAAAGAGGGAGAGAGAGAGAGAGAGAGAGAGAGAGAGAGAGAGAGAGAGAGAGGGGCAGAATCCCAAGCAGGCTCCGAGCTGTCAGCACTGAGCCTGATTCAGGGCTCGAACTCACGACTGTGAGATCATGACCTGAGCCGTAACCAAGAGTCAGACACTTAACCAACTGAGCCACGCAGGTGCCCCTGTACTATTGAATTTTAAGGGTTCATTGTATATTTTGGATAACAGTCCTTTATCAGATGTGTCTTTTATAACACTTTCTCCTTGTCTGTGGCATGTCTTTTCATTCTCTTGACATGGTCTTCTACAGAGCAGATATTTTAAATTTTAATGAATTCCAGCTTATCAAATATTTCTTTCATGGATCATACCTTGGTATTGTATCTAGAAATTCATCACCACACTCAAAGTCATCTGTATTTTCTCCTTGGTTATCTTCTAGGAGATTTATAGTTTTGCATTTACATTTAGGTCTATGATCCATTTTGAGTTAATTTTTGTGAAAGGTACAAAGAAGGTCTGCATCTAGATTCATTTTTTTTTTGCATATGGATGTCCAGTTGTTCTATACCATTTGTTGAAGAGATTGTTTTTGCTCCATTATCTTGCCTTTGCTCCTTTCCTAAAGATAAGTAGACTATATTTGTGTAGGTCTATTTATAAGCTCTCTATTCAGCTCCATTCATCTGTCTGTTCTTTCACCAATACCACACCATCTTGATTCCTGTGGCTTTCAGTAAGTCTCGAAGTCAAAAAGTGTCAGCCCTCCAGCTTTGTTCATCTTCAATATTGTGCTGGCTATTCTGGGCTTTTGCCTCTCCATATTAACTTTAGACTCAGTTTGTCAATTTCCACAAAATAGCTTGCTGGAAGTTTTGTTGGAATTACATTGAACCTATAGATCAGTTGGGAAGAACTGACACCTTGTTGAGGTTTCTGGAAGAGATTAGCATTTGAACCAGTAGACTGTGTAAAGATCGCTTTCACCATTACAAGTGGGCATCATTTAATCCTTTCAAAAAAGTAGAAGGGCAAATTTGTTCTCTGCTTGAGCTGGGACATCCATCTTTTCTTGCCCTTGGACATCAGTGCTCCTGGCTCTTGGGCATTTGGTCTTTTTTTTTATTCTTATTTTTATATTATTTAATCTTTTTATTTATTTTTCACTTTTTTTCATTTTATTTTTTAAATTTACATCCAAATTAGTTAGTATATAGTGCAACAATGATTTCAGGAGTAGATTCCTTAATGCCCCTTACCCATTTAGCCCATCCCCCCTCCCACAACCCTTCTAGTAACCCTCTGTTTGTTCTCCATACATAACAGTCTCTTATGTATTGCCCCTTTTTTATTATTTAAAAAAATTTTATTTTAATTAATTAATTTATTTTAATTCACATACAAGTTAGTTAGCATATAGTGCAACAATGATTTCAGGAGTAGATTCCTTAATGCCCCTTACCCATTTAGCCCATCCCCCCTCCCACAACCCTTCTAGTAACCCTCTGTTTGTTCTCCATACATAACAGTCTCTTATGTATTGCCCCTTTTTTATTATTTAAAAAAATTTTATTTTAATTAATTAATTTATTTTAATTCACATACAAGTTAGTTAGCATATAGTGCAACAATGATTTCAGGAGTAGATTCCTTAATGTCCCTTACCCATTTAGCCTATCCTCCCTCCCATAACCCTTCCAGTAACCTTGTTTGTTTCCCATATTTAGGAGTCTCTTATGTTTTGTCCCCCTCCCTGTTTTTATATTATTTTTGCTTCCCTTCCCTTATATTCATCTGTTTTGTATCTTAAAGTCCTCATATGAGTGAAGTCATATGATATTTGTCTTTCTCTGACTGACCAATTTTGCTTCACATAATACCCTCTAGTTCCATCCACGTAGTTGCAAATGGCAAGATTTCACTCTTTTTGATAGCCAAGTAATACTCTATTGTATATATATATATATATACCACATTTTCTTTATCCATTCATCCATAGATGGACATTTGGGCTCTTTCCATACTTTGGCTATTGTTGATAGTGCTGCTATAAACATGGGGGTGCATGTGCCCCTTTGAAACAGCATACCTGTATCCTTTGGATAAATACCTAGTAGTGCAATTGCTGGGTCATAGGGATAGTTCTATTTTTAATTTTTTTGAGGAACCTCCATACTGTTTTCCAGAGTGGCTGCACCAGTTTGCATTCCCACCAACAGTGCAAAAGAGATCCTCTTTCTCCACATCCTTGCCAAAATCTGTTGTTGCCTGAGTTGTTAACGTTAGCCATTTTGACAGGTGTGAGGTGGTATCTCATTGTGGTTTTGATCTGTATTTCCCTGATGATGAGTGGTGTTGAGCATTTTTTCATGTGTTGGTTGGTCATCTGGATGTCTTCTTTGGAGAAGTGTCTGTTCATGTCTTTTGCCCATTTCTTCACTGGATTATTTGTTTTTTTGGGTGTTGAGTTTGAGAAGTTCTTTATAGTTCTTTATAAAGGGATCCTAACCCTTTATCTGATATGTCATTTGCAAATATTTTCTCCCATTCTGTCAGTTGCCTTTTCATTTTGCTGATCGTTTCCTTTGCTGTGCAGAAGCTATTTATCTTGATGAGGTCCCAATGGTTCATTTTTGCTTTTGTTTCCCTTGCCTCTGGAGACATGTTGAGTAAGAAGTTGCTGTGGCCAAGGTCAAAGAGGTTTTTGCCTGCTTTCTCCTCAAGGATTTTGATGGCTTCCCATCTTACATTGAGGTCTTTCATCCCTTTTGAGTTTATTTTTGTGTATGGGTAAGAAAGTGGTCCAGGTTCATTTTTCTGCATGTCACTGTCCAGGTTTCTCAGCACCACTTGCTGAAGAGACTGTCTTTATTCCATTGGATATTCTTTCCTGCTTTGTCAAAGATTAGTTGGCCAAACGTTTGTGGGTCCATTTCTGGGTTCTCTATTCTGTTCCATTGATCTGAGTGTCTGCTTTTGTGCCAGTACCATACTGTCTTGATGATTACAGTTTTGTAATACAGCTTGAAGTCCTCTGGGCATTTGGTCTTGAATGGTGACTTACACCATCAGCTCATTTGGTTCTCAGACCTTCAGACTTGAACTGAATTACACCAGTTTTTCTGGTTCTCCAGCTTGCAGATGGCAGATCATGGGATTTCTTGGTCTCCATAATTGCACAAGTAACTCCTATAATAGATCTCTTACACACACACTACACACACACGCGCGCACACACACACACACACACACACACACACACACACAATCTTACTGGTTCTGTTTCTCTGGAGCTGTGACTAATACACTCTCCTTTCTTAGCATAGCAATTATACTCTTTATTTCCTTTTTTAAGTGGTTGCCCTAGAAGTTGCAATATACATTTATAATTAATCCAAGCCTACTTTCAAATAACACTATTTTGCTTCACAGGTAGTGCAAGCACCTTATAATAACAAATTATTTCTACTTTAAAGCATTAAAATTTTTTTTAATGTTTATTTTATTTTTTGAAGGAGAGAGAGAGACAGCATGAGCGGGGAAGGGGCAGAGAGAGAGGGAGACACAGAATCCGAAGCAGACTGCAGGCTCTGAGCTGTTAGCACAGAGCCCAATGTGGAGCTTGAACTCAAAGAGCACTGAATAATGACCTGAGCTGAAGTCGGATGCTCAACCGACTGAGCCACCTAGGTGCCACCTAGGAACAAATTATTCCTACTTTAAAATAATTAGAGATTTACAGGAAGTTGCAAAAATGGTACAGAAAGGTCCTGTGTATTCTTCATTCCATGTTCCCCACTGGTAACATTTCATATAATTTCAGAATAACAGATCCAGAAATTGTGGTTAGCACTATTTATAGACTTTATTAAAATGCCACCAGCTTCACACATATATATCTATGTGTAGGTGTATGTGCATTGCGTATAGTTCTATGCAATTTTACCACATGTGTAGATTTGAGTAACCACCACCACTGATTAGAACATTTACTGCTAGGGGCACCTGGGTGGCTCAGTCCATTTAGTGTCTGACTCTTGATTCCAGCTCAAGTCATGATCCCAGGATTGTGGGATAGAGCTCCATGTCAGACTGAGCATGGAGCTTGCTTAAGATTCCTTCTCTCTCTCTCTCTCTCTCTCTCTCTCTCTGTCACTTTCTGTCCCCTTCCCCTACTCTCTCTTAAAAAAGGTAACAGGAAACAAAAAAAAATTTACTGCTTATATGTAAGGGGAAACTTCAAATGAAGCATTTAATGAGACAGAAGGGGGCAGGGACTGAGACAGAGAAAGAGAGGGAGTGAGAGAATAATATAGTGAACTGTTCATGTTTAAGAGAGTCAAGATAATGTGGAAATCTGCTAATCTCAAGAGACAATCAATTCAGTGACATGCAAAACTACATGCGGCCAACAGGGCAGTGAAATTTTCTTATTGAGGAATCCCGTAAGATTACTAAATATAAATAATTTGTATGAGACAGAAGACTATTCAAGTAAGACCATGTCTGCCTGCAGAATATCAGAATACTAAACAATGACCTGAATGCTTATATATGGAGTATAGGCAAACAGATGCAGAGGGATGCAGGAATGCTTCCATTAAGCAGGGAATAGATCAAGGAGCACTTGTCCACAATGGCTACAAGATTTCTGTACAAGAACACTGAGGGCTTTTGAGGCCAGACAATTCTTGTTGGTTATGCCTTTACATGCTGTCCAGATCTTTAGAACTCCTGGCCTTAGGCCACCTGGCACTATGAAAAAAAAGCATATCTTGGGGTGCCTGGGTGGTTCAGTCAGTTGAACATCCGACTCTTGATTTTGGCTCAAGTCATGATCCCATGGTTGTGGGATCGAGCCCCGCATTGGGCTCTGTGCTGAGCATGGAGCCTGATTAAGATTCCCTCTCTCTCTCCCTCCTCCCCTCTCTCCAGTTCATACTCACACTCTAAAAGAGAGAGAGAGAGAGAGAGAGAGAGAGAGAGAAATAAAACAAAGCACATCCAACAAAATTTCAAAAGTATCTAGAAGGTTGTGATAATATCCCCAATCAAAACCCACAAATCCTTTCTTGTTCTTCATGAAGAATATTCTTCTCCCAGACTTCCTTAGTCCCTGTTTCCACTCATAGGGTCTTTTTTTTTTTTTTCATCCCCCAGAATTGCCAATAATGGAGGATCTGGGTTTTTAAAGTTATTTTTATATGCCCTTTTATTATGGAAAGTGAGAGTTTCTTACACACAACTGCTTTCATCCTGGTTGACTTCAGTAGGCCTCAGCCCATACCATCAAAAGTGACGATTATTTAAAAAAATTTTTTTTTGTAATGTTTTTATTTGAGACAGAGAAAGACAGAGCATGAGCAGGGGAGGGGCAAAGAGAGGGAGACACAGAATCTGAAGCAGGCTCCAGGCCCTGAGCTGTCAGCACAGAGCCCGACGCGGGGCTTGAACTCACAGACTGTGAGATCATGACCTGAGCTGAAGTCAGATGCTTAACCGACTGAGCCACAAAGGTGCCCCCCAACAAAAAATTTTTTTTAATGTTTAATTTTGAGAGACAGAGAGAGAGAGAGAGAGAGAGAGAGACGGAGGGAGGGAGGGACAGAGTGTGAGCAGGGGAGGGTCAGAGAGAGAGAGGGAGGCACAGAATCTGAAGCAGGATCAAGGCTCTGAGCTGTCAGCACAGAGCCTGACATGGGGCTTGAATTCACAAACTGCAAGATCATGACCTGAGCCGAAGTTGGACGCTTAACTGACTGAGCCACCCAGGTGCCCCAAAAGTGACCATTATGACCATTACTAAAAGGAAAGAAGGGGGTACCGTTCTATCACAGCTGAAATTTAAAGGGTACCAATTATACAAAAGGCCTTGGTTGGAGCTTTATTCAAAGCATTTTAGTGACACTCAGGAAGATTATTTGTTAAGTTCTAGCAACTTTTATTCTAATACCAACTTTATTTCAGAACTTCAAGGAAGTTTAACTTTCAAGGAAAAGAGAATTCAATTCAATGTGGGCTTATCATTTGTTGCATTAACACTAAAATAAGTACTGGGACTTTTCAAAAGAAGCATTAGCTTTGCTACTTGATCTCAAGGAGCTTAAAGTTACATTAGAGTAATAATATATTAGCCCTGAAAATAATTAGAGATATCAGATGTCGTTCCCATCAGAAGTAATTCTAAAAAGAGGTGAGACTAGGTAAGGGATGATTATGTCTCCGGAGAGCCACAAAAATCTTTCTAGAGGGGGATGGGAGTGGGGAGCTGGGGTGGGGGTTTGCAATAAGATTGGAAAGGGAGAAGGAAAGGCTGTTTAAGGAAACTTAATTATTGCAAGTAACATTCTTCAAACATTTCAAGACAAAAGAAAGGGGAAGCATGGTAGGCAAGACTGGAAAATAAAACATTGCGGAGGGGAGCCGCTGTCTTTTACTTTCATCACTGTTTTACAGTTATATTTGGCTTATGCCAAGGAACAGCCTTTGACATCAGAGCATACAAGGTATTTCAGAAATTAGAGAGGATGGAGGTTCTACTGCATCAACACCTAGCATGTTCTCCGTTTGACCATCCATTTTCTCAGCCATGACCTAATTTCTATGCACTCTACCTGGGCCCTATGAGGCTTGAGGATTGAAAACCCTCGTTTTTAAATTCTTAATTCTAGGGGGTTCCTGAGTAGCTCAGTCGGTTGAGTGGACAACTCTTGATTTCAGCTCAGGTCATGATCTCGTGGTTCATGGGATCCCAAGCTCCTGCTTGGCATTCTCTCTCTCCCTACTGACTGCCCCTCCTCTGCTCACATGATCCTCTCTCTGAAAATAAATAAACATCAAAAAAAGTTCTTAATTCTAACACATGTAGGCATTTAGTAGGAAGCAATTGTTTCGAAGCTCATTTCTAGTGGAAATTAACCAAGAATAATATCTTGATATTTTGTGTAATTAGTGGTGTTTTGATTATACTGTTTATTTATCTATTTATTTATTCTCTCTGTTTTTAATTGTGCTGTTTACTTTGGGAAGTAAATCACGGCTTTGGGACAAGGATATTTAGCACCAAACTAAGATTTGGTTTGCCAAACAGTTCAGCTAAGAGTAAGTCTGTGTGCTGTCAGAATCACATTGTAAGGTACTGCTGAAATACAGCATATGGTGTTCATCTTTTTTCTCTGTGAAAGGACCCTGTCCTGAGGGGCCATTGCTTCGGCTCCTGGGGACTTACTTGATGGTCACTTTACTTCAGCGCTGCCCTGGCTGCATGAAAAAATACCAAGATGTGTGCAGAGGGAGCAGCCAAAGCTCTTTCCAAATGGGAATGAAGGAGGGGCCCAGCTGAGAGTGCTTTTCTCCTTGACTCAGTTAAGTTTCTCTGGTCATAGAGGAAAGAATGTAGCTTATATTTGAATCAGTTTTGTTTTTTTTATTATTGGAGTTTTATGACTGGTTGAAATTCTGTCTGCTCCTGAATGGACTTATCCAGGAAAGGCCAGGGTTCCACTGCTCTGCCTCTTCTGCCTCTTGAGCCTCTGGGGAGTCCCTTTATTTATTCATCTGTCTTTCATTTGCTTTGAGTACTTTGGTTCCAAGTTTTGAGATACATTCCATGCAAAATGGGAAGAGGCAATCCTGACAGATGCTACTGTGATAACTAACAACTTGCTGAGTGTCTTCACCAGAAGCAGCATATTCTGAGGTTGGATTTTTCCCACCGGTGAACAGGATAATTATGCACTGCAAAGATACTAGCTATAACTGTTGCTTTTCTGATCACCGTGACTGATTCTTTAATAAACATCTAATTGAATTCCAAAATGAATGATGCTTCTTTTCAGGTAAGATGAAATATATGATATTGAAATTTTGTATATTAATTTGTTTTCATTTTCCAGTGCAAGAAGTGCTAGTGAGGTGAAAAGACTGTGTGGTTTTATTATAGTTTGTGTATTAGTTACAATTCTCCATGGAAACAGCTCTGTTCCCCTTTCAGCCTCCCCAAAGCTGGAGTGTGTGATGGAGAATCCAGGTATACATACATGGCATGGACTGGCTTGGGACACCAAATCTAATTCAGTCCTTACATTTTACAGAAGGGGAAACAAGCTCAGAGAAAACTCTTGGACTTTTTTCATGGGAGTGAGACTCAGTGTGGTATTTTTAAGCACCTTATTTTAAAACTCACTTATCCCAAGAAAAATAAAACCCATATTGCAAAGGTAACAAGTTAAGAGGTCAGCTCTTGAGCAATATTATACCAAGTTATAAGAGAGGTAAACAATCAGCCAAGATCCAAGTTTAGTTAGTGTACATCTTCCTCGGAGAATCAGAACCATATCATCACAATTTAAACATTCTTGCTGCTTTCACATGCAAGGGTAATTCTATAGGTCCAGGATATAGAAGTTTATAAACAAAACCCTTGTCTTTCAGGCTGGACTCTAAGATGTGATAATTATAATGGAAACAATAAATAATAAATGAGAATGAATTCTCCTAATTATAAAAGAATGAATTATTGTGTATGAACTACTGTGCCCTTTACATTTTTTTATTTAAACCTCCCTACTGTTTGTGAGTACATAAAAATAAATCATTTACTTAGGGTTGCTGAGGACGGAACCAGCTTGGCTCAGGTCCCCAATCCTGCTCCTAGAGCTGGTGCTCATGGACAATCTTGGCCGAAACTGCACTTTCTCCTCCAGCAAGAAGGCAAGTGTCTTATGCAACATTGTTTTCCGTATTTAAATCAAGGGGCCAACTCCAGAGACCCGGTTAATTGGGGGTGGGGTGGAAAACAGTTTGATAGTTTGTTGGGTTTATTTAGTTAAGAAAGATGAGGACGGAGGAAGTCGCATTCATAGGTTGGACTCTTTGTGCTCTTCCTTTTGACACAACCCGAGACTTGGAACTATATCCCCTCAAAACAACTGTTAAAGAATCCTTCTTGATATTACAAACCTTGTGGCTACGGTAGTAACAGCAGTACCGCCGAGTCTTTAAGTCACCCAAGCCTGGCGTCTCAGCAGCAACCCTTCCTTAGGCGTACACGCAGGCTCAGCAGGCTCAGCAGTTTCGGGGCACGGGGCACTGGGCGGGGCGTGCGGGGTTTTCCCGCCCCCTCCACGCGGCCCGGGGCGCGGCTCCCAGCCGGGTGGTGCGGCGCGCCCAGACCGTCCCTCCCTCCTGTCCACTCTCTGGGCGGAGCCGGGGCGGTGCGGCTCCCCGGCCCGCTAGGAGGCGGCCGGGCAGATTTCCGTGCCCCGCGCCGCGGCTCGTACGGGTTCTGTGTTTCCCCAGGCAGGGCCGGGCTTGCGCGGCCGCGATGAGCTGGGAGTTGCTGCTCTGGCTGCTGGCGCTGTGCGCGCTTCTCGCGCTCGTGGTGCAGCTGCTGCGCTTCCTGCGGGCGGATGGCGACCTGACCCTGCTGTGGGCCGAGTGGCAGGGGCGACGCCCAGGTGAGGACCCGGAGCCGCGCCTCCAGAGTGGGAGATCGGGCTCCGGGCGCCCGTCCCCGCTGTCCCCGCCTCCCTCCGGGTGGCGTGGAGCTTCCGCGCCTTTCCCCGGGACTGCCGGTGGGGGAGGAAAAAGCCGGGGCCCAGAAGGCGGGTCTGCCCCTTTGTTTTTCGTCCGGGTCAGGGAGGACACGCCTGGTTGCCAAAGTCAGAGGGCGCTGGAATGGGCGGGGCGCCCTGAGTGCTGGAAGTTCTTAATCAGGCTCCCAGGGATTCTGCTGCTGCGTGCGCGGACGACGATACCGAGAAACACTGCCAGTCCCCTGAGTTTGTACGGGAGCCTCCTTTCGAGAACTGGAGCTCGGTTTTTCTACATCCTGAAGTTGTTCCCTCATTCTGAGTTGTGAAATAAAATGAAATAACCCGGAGTTACCTACCTACCGACTTATCCCCCTAGAAAGACCTGGATTGGCATTTTGCCCAGAGATAGATCATTACAGGCACATTGAGGGGCATTCTGCCTATCCCACTTTCATCTGTGCCCTGCTTGAAATTTCGTCGTCGTTTACTACTGCATTCTTTGCGCTAAAAGCAATGGGCACCGCCCTTTACACACGCGACCTCCAGCCTTTACAGAGACTTACAAAGCAGGCGTTATTGATCTTATTTTCCAGGTAGGGAAACCAATATTCAGAGACATTAAATGACCCAGCCAGAGCTAGGCTTTGGATCCATAAGGGCTCAGGGAAGTGGACTTTCCCTGGACCTAGTTTCCTGTGTGAAAATACCCGAAAAGCACGTGAGGAAGTTTACTTGGAAGTGATAGCTAGCAGTTCAGAAGATAGACTTTGCTTTCAAAACGGGTCTGGGAGGGAAGGGGAGCCATATGGCTTTCAAGGATGTCAAAACAGGTTCTTGAGGACCAACAACAAACCAACCAACCAACCAACAAAAACTTAGATGGTACAGTGTTTTGTGTCCCTTCAAAGCTCAACTGTACCTGACAAAATCTTATTCCTTAGTATTTCACTTCTCTCGTTGCATTTTCTTGGGTATAACATCTGGAGTGCTGACATTATTGAGTTCATGGAAAATACACTACACCTGTGCAAAGTCAACGTGTGGCAGGCAGATAGATGGCTGGGATTGTCAGACCCTCTTTTGATCAGACCTTCTCTTGCCTGATGGCTGCCTTGTGGCTACTTTGTGGATATTTATATTTGATCCTGAGTGCTTTTATGTTAACTTGGACTTTGAGAATTACATACAAATAATTTCTTTTTAAAACTTAATTCTGTAGAAGTTATTTGATCCGTTAGTCATGTCAAGTGCTGAAAAGGGAAAACGTTGAGACAATGTCTGAATGAATATCTAATAGCTAGTTAAATTACAGGTTATCGCATATCAAGCAAAAACTGAAAGTTAAGGTGACCAAAAATAATTTTTAAGAAATTCACTTAATTTTTTCAGTGTTTTACTTTGGCTGGAAAAATAGTTTTGAAGGATTTTAAGATGCATTTAATTACATTGCTATTATTATTTACTTGTATAATTGACTAATTTGCATATTAATTTGATACATTGTTATTTATCTAAGTAAATAAATCACATTAAAAGTTATTCAGCAAATAAAGTTGTAATGTTAAATGGTGATGGCTTTTAAATTTTAAATTTTAATTTAACTTTTAACTTCATTTTTAAATTTAGTCATTCTTAAACCTGCATTGACTGAAGAGTAAGCTTTCTAGAACTCCTTTTATGTATAAAGCACAGATATATGTGAGGTACGCAGTGTATCTGGAGTTACAATTTCATTGGGGGAGTTTTTTAATGTTTATTTATTTTTGAGACAGAGAGAGACAGAGCATGAACGGGGGAGGGTCAGAGAGAGAGGGAGACACAGAATCTGAAACAGGCTCCAGGCTCTGAGCTGTCAGCACAGAGCCTGACGCGGGGCTCGAACTCATGGACCCTGAGATCATGACCTGAGCCGAAGTCGGACGCTTAACCGACTGAGCCACCCAGGCGCCCCTGGGGGAGTTTTTAAGAAAAAAATGACTAGAAAGAATACTGGAGGTTGGGGGCTGGTGATAATGAAACAAATTTAAAGGAACATGGAGATACACTCAGGTTCCCATCAGGTTCCCAAAACGGTTTAGATTGGAAAGATAGGCAGACTCTATTAAGGTAAAAAAAAAAATTTTTTTTTTTTTTAATAAATCCTCCTTGTCTTCTCCATAGGTTTATTATTTTTGTCACTTTAAAAAATAGACAATATTCTTATATACTACAGAATTTAAAGATACAAAAGGAGGGGCACCTGGGTGGCTCAGTTGGTTAAGCATCCAACTCTTGGTTTCTGCTTGGGTCACGATCTCACGGTGTTTGAGTTCGAGCCCCACATTGGGCTCCTGACTGACAGTGTGGAACCTGCTTGGGATTCTCTCTCTCCCTCTCTCTCTCTCTGCCCTGCCCCCACTTGCGCTCTCTGTCTTTCAAAAATAAATAAATAAACTTAAAAGAAAATAAAGATACAAAAGGACTTATGGTGAAAAGTTGCCCCCAGCCACCAAGTATGCCTCTCTGGAGGCAACCAACATTTCTGCTTTCACATATCCTCCTAAAGAAATTCTCCATGTTCCCAAGCGTATATCTTACATGGTGAAATCTAAGGGTGACTAATCATAGATACTGCACATAGATCCAGAAAAATCCATGGCACAAGTCCAGAGCAGGAAAAGTTTCCAGCAGCAGCACATCTGGGGAAAACTCGGGTTTTTGTTGGCAGTAACCTCGATAGGAGTGAACTGTGAAATGACTGCCAGAAAAGATTAGGCAAGCCTGGGAGGCGTGTAGTCCCTGAAGCAACGAATAGCAGTCCACAACAGATGTCTTCTGAATAAAGGCTTGTCTGTGCTGGCCTCTGTGCTGCACACTGGGGATACCGCAGTGGCTCAACCAGCCATTGTCCAGACCCCACGGGAATCCTGGATCCTTCTGCGGCTAGTTCTCTTCAATAGGAACATTGACCAGCTAGAGTTTGTGCAGTGGGGTGTGAGCCAAAGAGTGAGGAAACCTGAGGCCATGTCATCTGAGGGAAGGTCATAGACACTGGAGGTGTTTAGCCTTAGAGAAGCAAGAGATGATGAGAGAGGATTGAGGGAAGACACGTCAGCTGTCTTCAAATATACAAGGGATTGTCATGTGTGAGGCAGGCCTGATTTATTCTTTCTGTTACCACAAGGCAGAACTTCTGCTGACTGCTGCTGGGTAGCAGAAATTTAAGGTATATCACAGTAGAAGAAAGAATCCTTGGGATGCTTGGGTGGCTCAGTCAGTTGAGCATCCAACTCTTGATTTCAGCTCAGTCATGATCCAAGGGTCATGGGAACGAGCCCTGTGTGAGGCTCCGTGCTGAGCGTGGAGCCTGTTTAAGATTCTCTCTTATCTCCCTGTGCCCCTTTTCCCTTCTCATGCTCTCTTTTTTCTTTCTCTCTCTCTGTCTCTCAAAAAAAAAAAAAAAAAAAAACCTTGCCCCCCTTGAATGATTAGACTAGTCTGAAAAGGAGGGGGTGCTTTGGAGATAACTAGCTTCCTCATTCTGTGAGGGAATTAAGTAGACATTAGTCCGCGCCTTGAGAGAATTCTCAAACTGGGTTGGGGGTTGAACTGCTAAGTTTCCTTCCAGCTCTGAGGATCTGCTTTCAGAGACTCTGTAGGGGAGACCATGATTTATGCTATATTCTGTGGAATTGGTAAACAAGAGTTGGTGCTAAATACAGAAGTTTTCCTCTCCATGGTGGGAAGAAAGGGGCCAGAAGTGCAGGTGTACTAAGGTACACCTGAGCTAAGGGGTTTTCATTGTTGGTTTTAAGTAATATTTGCTTATTGGTGTGAAAATGGAGAAATTTTTATTCTATGCAAGTTAGTAAATAGTTACAAACAACTAGAGTCACCCTGTAGACTGAGTATTGCAGAACTTTGGAACAGTGAGTAGTCAGTGAGTGAGTAAATGATTATTATCTGAATATACACTCTACCATTCCTGATGAAGTTCTTGCTTGTGCATTTCCATAAAAGTACATCATGTGATGGGAAAGAATTACAGCCTAGACATAGTATTCAGGATGGTTGCAACCTTAGTTCAGATATTTACATGAAACCTTTTAACTGAAGACAAGCTATAGTTTCTTGAATGGCTAAGAAACAGTTGGGTTTTAAAATTTTGATCATATTCTCACAGTTTGTAAAATCGAGCCCATGTCCGGCTCTGTGCTGACGGCACAGAGCCTGCTTGGCATTCTCTCTCCCTCTCTCTCAAAATAAATAAATAAACTAAAAAAAAAAATAAAATAAAATATTGATCATTTTAAAATGTGAGCACCATAGGCTAGTGGTCAGGGTGTGGACTTTGGAGCTAAATGTACCTGGGATTTTTTTTAAAGCTTATTTATTTATTTTGAGAGAGAGAAAGAGAGAGCGTGCATGCAAGAGAGACCACCACTGAGGGAGGGAGAGAGGGAGATAGAGAATGCCATGCAGGTTCCACTCTGTCAGCAGAGAGCCTGATGAGGTGCTTGAACTCATGAACAGTGAGATCATGACCTGAGCTGGTATCAAGAGTTGGATGCTTAACTGACTGAACCACCCTGGTGGCCCTGTACCTGGGTTTATGTCCCAGCTCTCCTAGTGTTGTTGGGTGTTTACTGAATAGTTATTGATGGAGTTCTTTCTATATTCCAGTCTCTGTGCTAGGCACTGAATAGTGAACAAGGCAGATAGGGTCCCAGTTTTAAGGGAATTTACAGTCTAGTGAGGTAAATTAATGTCTGTAATCCTCAGCTTCCTTTTTTATAAAATTGAGATAATTCTTATTTCATGAATTTCTTGTAAGGGTTTTAATAAGGTAATGTGTTTAAGCACATAGGGAATAATAAAAACATATAAAGCCTTTATGGTTAGTAACCCCATTGCCCCTTGCTAGAGAAATTAGAACATACATTATTGGGAGAATATTCTATGTTTTGCTGCTGAAAAGTCTATTTGTTAAACACTTTTAGCAATAATGAGTTGACATTTTATTAAGCACTGAGTATATGTCAGATACTGCTCGGGGTACTTTACTTACTAACTTACTTTTCTCAATAATGCTTTGAGGGAGGTTTTGTTATTAATCCAGTTTTCCAGTTGTGAACGTTAAGGCACCAAGTTCTCACATGGGGGCATTTCACTGCTGTGTGTGATGGAGCCGGGATTTGAACCCTGGCAGTCCAGAGCTCGTACTGTTAACCCGACAGTTAGGTTTTAGACTTGTTTGACTAAAACAGTAAACTGATTTCCTGATTTTAATGTTTATGATCTAAAATCAGACGTGTGTGGGGCACCTGGGTGACTCAGTCGTTGAGCATCAGGCTCTTGACTTTAGCTCAGGTCATGATCTCACAGCTCGTAGGTTGGTGCCCCACTTTGGGCTCTGTGCTGAAAGCGCTGAGCCTGCTTGAGATTCTGTCTCTCTCCCTCTCTCTTTTCCCCTCCCCTGCTGGTGCGCACGTGCGTGCGCATGCTCTCTCTCTCTCTCTCTCTGTCTCCCTCAAAATAAATAAACTTAAAAAAAAAAAAAAGCCCAGGTACATCTAGCTCCTCCCCTGCAATTCAGATAGACAGTGGCTCTCATGTCCTGCAGTGCAAATAAGCTTTTCATTGGAGGAAAGGAGAATATACCACTCCTCTTTGCTTTAGAGCTGTAACATTTTTATAATTTTTCACAAGAACATGATTGGGCAAGCAGAGTACAGCATTTCATTTCTCTATCGTGTGCATTTAATCTTGGGTGAACTGGGTGAACTTGGGTGAACTTCTCCAAGAAGAAAGCTCAGGCATTTGAGGAGCAAGCACCTTTATAAAGTGACTTTTAATTGATAGGCATCAGATATGATTGACAAATGAGGAAAACAAAAATCCAGAATGATACCACCATACCTTAGAGTAGAGCTTGGTATATTCAGATTCATCATCAATACCTCCATTGCAAGAAATTAGAATAATAGAATTCAGAACTGGATGGGACCTTTAGTGATCATCTTTATCTGAATCCCTCATTTCTTGGATAAGGAAGTGAGAAAGCAATTCAGATAGACTTTTTATTCACTTAGACTAATTTTTCTCAATTGAATACATAAATAAATAGAGCCTGGGAGTCAGATCATCAAGTTATAAGGCTTGTCCTAGAGTAAAGTCAGGAAAACTCACCCGAGAGTCGGGAATATATAATACAATGTGTTGATAACTGTTACTAATATATTTGTATTCATGCTTTTTTAAAAAAAATTAGGTAGGAGGTGCTTTCTGAGGATGTTTAATTAAAAAAATTTATATCACTTTATTGAGGTATGAGTAGCATAAAAACTACATATTTAAAATATACAACTCAGTGAATTTGAGGTAGGTATATACCTGTGAGAACATCACCAGAATCAAGCCCATAAATATAGGATAGTGAAAAAAAAGTTTTTTTTTTATTTTAGAGAGAGTGTACAAGCAGGGGAGAGGGGCAGATGGTGGGGGAAAGAGAGGGAGAGAGTGAGAGAGAGAGAGAGAAAAGATCCCAAGCAGGCTCTATGCTGAGTGTGGAGCCCTATGTGGGGCTGGATCCCACAACCCTGGGATCATGACATGAGTCAAAATCAAGAGTCAGATACTCAACTGACTGAGCCACCCAGGCACCCCTAGGCTATTGGAATTTTTAAACTCCGCACATTATGTCTTCATATTTTGTGGTATTGTTTAAGACTGTCTTTTTGGTAATCTTTGATTTATGGGTGTAATCCAGAGCTTAGTTTCTGCCCTCAATCTGTACTTATTTCTCACTAGAATGGGAGCTGACCGATATGGTAGTATGGGTGACTGGAGCATCGAGCGGGATCGGTGAAGAGCTGGTTTACCAGCTGTCTAAACTAGGAGTCTCCCTTGTGCTGTCAGCCAGAAGAGTGCAGGAGCTGGAAAGGGTGAAGAGAAGGTGCCTTGGTGAGTAAATCTAAAACCACAGCAGCTTCCTGGAAATCAACCAGAATTCACATTCAAATACAATTTTGAGATTTTTAGAAGTTAAGAGTGGGATTTTCCTGGGCATATCTGCTCTGGTTCCCGATACTCCAAATGCTTAGATCCAAATCCTCTTTCTTTGGACATCTCTTCACTAGCCGCTCTTGCACCTTCCTTTTCTTTTCTGATGCCTTTCTACTTTTCTTCTTCTTTTTTTTTAAGTTTTTATTTTACTTCTAGTTAGTTAACATACAGTGTTATAGTAGTTTCAGGTGTACAATATGGTGATTAACACATACATCATCTGGTGCTCATCACAAGTGCACTCCTTAATCCCCATCCCCTATTCAACCCATCCCTCCACTCCCTCCCCTCTGGCAACCATCAATTTATTCTCTATAAAAGAGTCTATTTATTTGTTTGCCTCTCTCTTTTTTCCCTATACTTGTTTGTTTTGTTTCTTAAATTTCACATATGAGTGAAATCATGTGGTATTTGTCTTTCTCTAACTGATGTGTTTTCCGTAGCATAATACTCTGTAGCTCTACCCACATCATTGCAAATTCTGCCCCTTTTTTAATTGATTTATTTGTTTTGTGGGGTTGAGTTTTTGTAAGTTCTTTATATATTTTGGATACTACTAGCCCTTTACTGGATATGTCATTTGCAAATATCTTCTCTCATTCTTTTAGTTGCCTTTTAGTTTTGTTGATTATTTCTTTGGCTGTATGGAAGCTTTTTATTTTGATGTAGTTCCAATAGTGTATTTTTGCCGTTGTTTCCTTTCCCTTGCCTCAGGGGACCTATCTAGAAAACAGTTGCTGCAGCTGATGTCAGAGAAGTTACTGCCTGTATCCCCTTCTAGGATTTTGATTGTTTCATGTCTCCCATTTAGGTCTTTAATCCATTTTGAATTTATTTTTGTGTATGGTGTAAGAAAGTGGTCCAGTTTCTTTCTTTTGCATGTTGCTGTCCAGTTTTCCCAACACCATTTGTTGAAGAAACTGTTTTTTTCCCATTGGATATTCTTTCTTGTTTTGTCAAAGATTAATTGACCATGTAATTGTGGATTTACTTCTGAATTTTCTATTTTGTTCCATTGATCTGTGTGTGCCTTCTATTTTTATTTTGTGCTGACTCTTGATATTAGAGACTGATCACGAATTCTTTTAAATGCTAGTGGATTTTCTTTTTTTTTTTTAATGTTTATTTATTTTTGAGAGAGAGAGAGAGAGAGAGAGCGAGCAGGGGAGAAGCAGAGAGAGAGGGAGACACAGAATCCGAAACAGGCTCCAGGCTCTGAGCTGTCAGCACAAGGCCCAATGTGGCGCTCAAACTCACGGAACTGTGAGATCATGACCTGAGCTGAAGTTGGGCGCTTAACCAACTAAGCCACCCAGGCACCCCGAATGCTGGAGGATTTTCAGTGACCACGTACTTTATACTTTTGTGTTAGAGAAAGAACAGTTTGGTTCTTATATATGGCATTCATGTATGTAACCATAGAAATTTAACTGGAAAGGATCCTTCTTCATTTTGCTGAAATAGCAGATATTAAATTCATATGGGACACTATAAGATTTTTGTTATAAAAATGAAAGAACAAAAAAAATGAAAGAACAGGAATTGAATTAGGTTTTAAAATGCAGCTTGAAGTAATATTCATATAGGGAGCAACAATGTTAATTTTTTTTTAATTTTTATTTATTTTTAATTTTTTTTTTGGTTTAGGTTTTGGTATAGATGTGTTCACTTGAAAACAAGTTATCAGGGAGGGGCGCCTGGGTGGCTTGGTCAGTTAAGCGTCCGACTTTGGCTCAGGTCACGATCTCGCGGTCCGTGAGTTTGAGCTCCGCATCGGGCTCTCTGCTGACAGCTCAGAGCCTGGAGCCTGTTTCAGATTCTGTGTCTCCCTTTCTCTCTGCCCCTCCCCTGCTCATGCTCTGTCTCTCTCTGTCTCAAAAATAAATAAACGTTAAAAAAAAAAAAGAAAACAAGTTATCATTTGTCATGAAACATGAGATAATTTTGAATTTTCAAGCAGACCATTCTTTGGGTCATTTCTCTACCTGTCATTCTTGAAACAATTTTCTTTCAGTTTGCTGATGGAGTTAACCATGCAGAAAAGAGAGTCAGTAGCAAGGCCACAAGGCCTCTTTCACAATATTGCCTTCAGAGGCCTCTTATGCTTTGCACTGGGACACTTCCTCTGGCTGTTGAGACTTGCAAGTCCTGTACTGGCAGAAATGAACCATGTCAGCATGTGTCTGCTAGACTAAGGCTGACTTTTCCTTTTATCTGTCAGATCACTGGTGCAAGCATTTCCATTTCTTTTTTAAAACAGTTGATGTTTCACAGCTTAACAGTTTGTCCATAAAACCTTTGTACCTCGTTTATTTTCTCTGCCTGCCTTTCTTATTGGCTTTACTGGTTGTATTTCAAAACGTACTCTTTTGATGAATAGTGACAGAAAGGGCCAACATGTTTCTCAATTGGCAGTTTGAAGGTTGTGTCCTGTTCCATGTTTGCATCCCTGAATCCTTGTCTGGAAGGAAGCTTCTGTGTGTCATGTGACTGGGTTAACTCTGAATGTCTTACTAATGTGAAGCATAAATTGTTTTTATGTTTTAATGTGTGTAAAAGAGAAACTATACTTTCTGAGCCTATAATGAAACAAATATATTTCTGTACTTCTAAAGAAAAAGCTCTAATTTTTTTTTTTTTTTAGCTTGTAGTATAATCATGGTTTCTTGTAGCGTCTGTTCCAATGTTAGACTGTCCATATTCAAGTTGAAGAGAGCCATACTACGTCCTGTGTACCCAGCCAGCTTTTTGTCTGATTAGATATTGCCTTATTACTGCCAGTCCTCTTGGTCACTGAGAGAAATTCTTCCACAAGGCCACTCAGAAATGAGTTTTTGCCAAGTCCAGTTATAGGGTGGGTATTAAACTTAACACCAAGTAGCCGGAAGCTTGATTGGACTATCTTACAACTTCTGCACTAATTTTTAAATGTCTTTATTTAGAGAATGGCAATTTAAAAGACAAAGATATACTCGTTTTGCCACTTGACCTGACTGACAGAAGTTCCCATGAGGCGGCTACCAAAATGGTCCTCCAGGAGTTTGGTAAAGTAAGTAGCCATTTTGAATTGGTAAGTCTTGCTTTGAAATAGGTAGCTACAAAAGAGATTCCCTTCTTTGTGTGCTGTCATTTAAAGGGTTTTAGGCAAATGGGTCCATGCAGTGAGATCAATGCCCATGAGTCTTTTATACTTTAAGTCTTTGGATTTATGTAATTAGTACTTTCCACACCTTACTAAGTACTAATTCCTTCATGTAGAACAAAAGAAGGTAAAAATTCACTGTGCCTTTTATTTTTATGATGGGAAATTAATTCCGTAGGTGAATTGTGGTTTTTATTTTATCTCTTTATTGCTGACTGCTAGAAATTCACCATTCCATTCCAATGATTCTTCAAGTTAACAATATAACCAGCCATCCCTAAGAATTGTATCAGTCCATTTACAGGTCATCCCCAAAGTGCCCCTTTTCTGATTTTATTTAACTAGATCGACATTCTGGTCAACAATGCTGGAAGATCTCAGCGTTCTTTGTTTGTGGAGACCAGCCTGGATGTCTTCAAGGAGCTAATAGAGCTTAACTACTTAGGGACGCTGTCCTTGACAATGTGTGTTCTGCCTCACATGATCGAGAGGAAACAAGGAAAGATTGTTACTGTGAATAGCCTCCTGGGTATCATATCTGCGCCCCTTTGTAGTGGATATTGTGCCAGCAAACATGCTCTCCGGGTAAGACTGCTCAAACTCAGCTCTGATCTAAATATGTATATGGGAGATACGGCCATCACTGCAAGAGGTCATTGGAACGGGGCAGTGATGTAGGGGAACAGCAAGAGAGACCCAAGGAGACCTTGGGTAGAGGACATCCCCAGAAGATGCTAAAAAAGACTTGAGTCTCACACGCCTCTTCCTAATTCAGCAAACATGTACTGAGTACCAACACTGTGCCATGCTGTGCATAGCAGTGGATCCTGGGGATATAAAGATAAGAAATGGTCCCCACCCTAAAGAAGTGTATAGTCTGCTCAACATGTCACCCTCATCCTCATTTCTATCACATCTTCATGGAAACTCTACCCCCCATTTCTTCCGCACACACTTGATGTACTTACCCTTCCCATTTCTCTGACTTCTTTCTCCTTCCCCGTTGTAGTTGGCATTTATTTTATCTAGTCTAAATATATTTGCATGTCAGAAGTAGGAGCTCCCCGCTGGATGATTAGACCTGGGCTTCATATCCCTACTGGGACTAGTCTTGACCCTATTTACTGTGGCTTCACTGAAAGAAGAAAATCCATTCAAGGCAGACGCTGGGAGAAAGCTTGATTTGGGCTACAATAACTTACTAGCTGTGACTATAGAAACAAATGACTTTTTAATATTGGCTTAAGAATGGATATGAAGAAATATTATTAAACTGTAACATAGAACAAATTAGATCCTAAGGCCAATAGGAGACACATAATTTATAATTAATGCTGTTGAAAGTCAGCGTAAGTGGAATGTTTCGCTGTTGGAATAATGAGATGCAACAGCTGAATGGCCTTCACAGATTCATGAGGATCTGAAGCTTTGGTTCTTTAGGGTATCCTCTTTCTGCTGTGGAGGGAGACGGTTGTGGAGAGTGATGAAACAGATTGCTACACTGATGATTTCCCCATATTTGGTAATGGGGTAGTAGTTACTTCCTGTAGAGCAGATGGGCAAGTCTCAGGCAGGTGGATGAGGCAAGACAGCCCAGTATCTTCCTGACATGCAGAGTGCTTTCACTAAAACGCAACCTGAGCTATCTGGCCTGCCTTCCAGGACTCACTGTTTTATTACTGGATTTGATCCTGTTATACAGTGTGGCAGGTTGAGACTCCAGTTAGTTAAACCAGTAGCTGAACACTAGGACTAGGAAGTACTTTTGGAAGAACACCTTTCCTTCCCTGATTCCCAACAAGCTATAGAGTGAATTTATTTATCACTGAAAAGTTCACACACTATACTAGATGTGACTTCAGACAAGGAGAGGTTTTTTTTTTGTTTTTTTTTTTTAATTTTTTTAATGTTTATTTATTTTTGAGACAGAGAGAGACAGAGCATGAACAGGGGCGGGGCAGAGAGAGAGGGAGACACAGAATCGGAAACAGGCTCCAGGCTCTGAGCCATCAGCCCAGAGCCCGACGCGGGGCTCGAACTCACGGACCGTGAGATCGTGACCTGAGCTGAAGTCGGACGCTTAACCGACTGAGCCACCCAGGCGCCCCAAGGAGAGGTTTAACATGATGTATTGGCTTTCATGGTGTCCTCTCTCCTCTTTTGCTGTAGAGAGGTTAAGGATACGAGAGTTCATTGATTTCCAAAACTTTTTTCATGTCCGTCTGAGGCAGGCACTTTGTTGGTCCCTGGCAGCGCGAACCCCTATAGCTGCTATTTGTTAGTGGTTGGCATTAAGAGCTGGTAACTGTTTTAATGTTGGATCACACTCCAGATTAGCTGTTTAGGCTTTTCAATACTTATCTCAGCTGATACCAATGTAATCTTGGAACATTTCCTAATTTAGGAAAAGAGAGGAGGGGAAGTAGATGTTTACTCCCTATTTGTTCAGAAGTAGCCAGTATCTTCAAGTCTAGAGGGTCTAGCTTGTTTTTATGAAAGTCATTGAGGAAGCAATCCTATTACATTTTTAACCAGCCACGGACTTGCTTGCTAACCCTAAAAATAAATGCTGAAACAAATTGTCTGTTAAAATAGTCATATAAATAGAGAAAGTTGAATTCTTCCTCTATGATAATTTCTGTCAAGTATTTAATCCCTCTTGCTCCCTCTTGCGCCAGCAGTGGCACTTGAGACTGCTTTGAGGGATAAAAGAAGCAGGGAGATGGGGACTGGTGTGGGGATAGTTTTTCCCCTGTCCTGCGCCTACCGTGAGACATAACTCGTGGTGTCAGCCACCACTGCCAGAAGGTGTCAATTATTCCTACCAGAAGATGGTGATGCCTGTTCTAAATTGCCCCCAGTCTTTTTTTCTAGTGTTTAGTTATTTTTGAGAGGGAAAGAGAGAGAGGGAGGGAGAGGAGAATGTGAGCAGTGGAGGGGCAGAAAGAGAGGGAGAAAGAGAATCCTAAGCAGGCTCTGCCCTGTTAGCACTGAGCACGACATGGGGCTCGATCCCACGAACCGTGAGATCATGACCTGCGCTGAAATCAGGAGTCAGATCCTTAACCGACGGAGCCACCCAGCCGCCCTAGATTGCCCTGTCTTAGAGTTAAAAATGTTTAATAAACTTGCCCAGTGAGATTTCCTGTCCTTTACTTGGCATTTGAAAACATATTTTGATAATGTGCTAGTGTCCCACATAAAAAGTTGAAGAAAAGTAATGTCGTGCTAATAGCAAACATGAAATACATGTATTTAATTTTATTTGTTGCCCTCTTTCTTTGTTTTTGTTTTTTTGTTTTTTTTGTTTTTTTTGTTTTTTTTTGGACTATTAGGGTTTTTTTAATTGCCTCCGTACAAGTCCGTACTGAACTTGCTATGTACCCAGGTATAGTAGTTTCTAACATTTGTCCAGGACCTGTGCAGTCAAATATTGTGAAGAATGCGCTGTGTGAAGAAGTCACAAAGGTAAAAAACTTCTAGTTGGAGAATAATTTGAACGCTTTAGTAGTTATGTATTGGTATTGCATCACTGTGCTTAGAATTTTTTCTAACATATTACACTAACATGTTACTGTGTTATGAATTATTTGCAAAACTTAACTCATGGCAGTAGGAACGCCGTTAAGTTTAGCTGCTAGTGCTTTGGCATTCAGTTTTAATAAAGGCTAAAGAAGTTGATAAGATACTGCTTATAAGTAATCCACTATGATGTGGGCTATCAACATTTTAAAAACTCAGTTTCTATCACTTCACAAATTATAGCAACATTGAAAGGATTTGTGTGGCTGAATCTTAGCACATTAAATCTTACTGGGATTTTAAAGAAGAGCTATGGTGAAGGAGCTTAGAAAAAGCCTGGCTGGATTGCAATAATTTTAGGTTAGCTTCACCTGTGCCTGACCACACGCCTGTGCTTCCCTCAGCTCTTGGACTGCACATGGTGAGTTGCCAAGTGGATGACAAATTTCTTGCGATGAGTCCAGTATCACCCAGTGATACAAAATCCCACTAAAGACCGTGAAATTTTCCTCCTTCTCCACGAAGATCAATTTCTGCTGAGACATAAATCTGTTTATGCTTCTGTGTAAATGTTTACAGATATGATTTATATTTTCACATTTTCTGTGGAGACTGTAAGGTAAACTAGAAGCAGCACGCTGTTTTGGGAATCAAGTGACTTGGAAGATCTGGTTACTGCTAATGATCTGTGTGAACACAGATGAGTTACTACCTTTATGGGCTTCAGTTTATTTGTAGAATGGTAGTGTGTTAACTGGATTAGCAGCACCAGATTTGTTCACTATGGACTCCATGGTTTATAGAATTTCATTTGCTAAATATATGTATTAGTAATTATTTAAAAATCTTTATTGCTAAATTGATATATAATTTTCATTAAATTAAAGGGGATGTAAATTAAAGCAAAGAACCTTCATCTTTTATTTAGCCTGCATGATCTTATCTGGTCATGTATGATTTGTCTAAGGCTTTTTGAAACATTACAGTTTGTAGACACCCATCAGTACCAATGATGTCTTCTAAGGGGCATGAGGTCCCAGTGAAAGCGTCAACTACATGACCTCTGAGTCCTTTATAGCTAAAAAGTTTTGTGAAATATCTTGGATAAATACTCAGCATTCACTTACTTTTTTTTAACATTTTCTTAGTCTATAGGCATTGATGTATCCCAGTACCACAAGATGGTGACCAGTCGTTGTGTGCGGCTGATGTTAATCAGCATGGCCAATGATTTGAAAGAAGTTTGGATTGCGGATCACCCTTTTTTATTAATAGCATATTTGTGGCAATATATGCCAACCTGGGCCTGGTGGCTGACCGACATATTAGGGAAGAAACGAATTGAGAACTTTAAGAAGGGTTTGGTAAGACCAATTTATACAATTCTTTTTTAAAATTTTTTTTTTTTTCAACGTTTATTTCTTTTTTTTGGGACAGAGAGAGACACAGAGCATGAACGGGGGAGGGGCAGAGAGAGAGGGAGACACAGAATCGGAAACAGGCTCCAGGCTCCGAGCCATCAGCCCAGAGCCCGACGCGGGGCTCGAACTCACGGAGCGCGAGATCGTGACCTGGCTGAAGTCGGACGCTTAACCGACTGCGCCACCCAGGCGCCCCCAATTTATACAATTCTTAATACATATCAGTCTTGTAGAAAGTATGAAATTTTTGAGCGCTTGAAAACTTTTCTTACTCCCCATCAACTTTATGACATAAATACGAAAGATATAAGAAGTATTGTATTCCCCAGGCATATCTGTTGGTTTACTATAAATTACTACTGGTCTTAGAAATTTCTACAAGGTAAACTCAAATCAGAGATTGTCATTTTATCTTCTAAAAACTTACTGATTGACCAGTGTATGTCTTCTTTCTCCACTGTTTTTCATCACAAATTCCTACCTGGTACCATCTCCTTGGAATGATAATGGCCTCCCCTCCAGTTTCTCTCCAGGATGAGGCCTCAGCCCGTGCTTTACTCTGTCAAAGCACTTAGCATGCAGTGAAAAATCATGCACTCTCTCTGTGTAGTGCTGGTTCCTTTGGCCTCATTCTGGAAGGCACTGTGCACATGAGATGTACCAAAATGTCCATGTCTGAAAAAATATGGTGATTGTTCATTCTTTTGGCACTCATTCCTACAGCTAAGTGAGGAATATTATGAGCTATTTCTGAGAAAATTGTGACCATCACAAGAATTTAATGTTTGAAGAGCAAGAAAATGTAATGAGTTAAGCCAAAAATTATGGATAGGATTATGCAAAGAAAGGCTATTTCTGTGGATGTTTTTTATTGTTAAATTATTTTCAATGACTACTACGTTCTTTTAGAAATGTTAGCAGGGATTGATATATAAAGAGCATTATTCAGTGGGAGCATACCATATGTATCATTATGTAACCTTCCACTATTTAAGCAGACCACAAATTGTTAGGCACTTAATTTGTTCCCAATTTTTGAAGGATCCTGAACATAAATTAGTGAAAAAAATAAAACAAAATGCTTAAAGAGACTTAAAGGTTATAAAACTTCCATGATGCACCAAGTCCAGAGCTTGAAAAATGAAGGGGCTATTTATTTTCTACTAAGTTGTAATATGGACGAGTTTGCTTGGTACCAAGCCATTTATAAGTGTTTTGGTAATGTTGGGATGTGGTGGTGTGGGTTGGTTCTAAAGGTGGGACTTCTGGGGCACCTGGCTAGCTCAGTATGAAGAGCATGTGACTTTTGATCTTGGAGTTGTGAGTTTGAAACCCATGTGGGGGTGCAGAGATTACTTAAATAAAACTTTTTAAAAAAAGGTAGAGCTTCATCAAAGATTTACATCTGAATTTCAAATTTGGAGGGCAGCTGGTATAGTGGTATTGTGCCCAGTGATGGATAAGAGTTGGGAAATAAAGTCCTCAGTATTAGGGAGGTGATAGCTCTCTGATTAAGATCATGGAGCCTCTTACCAGGCTACCTGGGTTGAAATCCCAGCTCTGTCCCATGACCTCATCCCTCAGTCTCAGACTTCTTTTCTATGTCAATCTCCCCAGCTACAAAATGGAGACTAATGATGCACTTAGTCATAGGATTGTCACAGAGATTAAGTGAGTACATGGAAAGCCCTTAAAACACATCTTGGAATGTCCTGCTTGTTAAGTACTAGCTGTTAATGTTTCTGTTTTGATGGTAGCAGGATATTTAACTAATAGATAAAGATCAGAGAGTTAAGCAATAAGGTGGAGAAAGAATACATTATAGAAATTACTTTTTTGAGGGATGCGGGAGTTGGGGGGACCAGGACTAGACTTTTGGTGCTATTATAATAGTTGTACTCTTTGGGACATCCACAAGAATGTGAATTTGTTTTCTTTATAGGTTATATAACTGTAAAATATAGACATTACTCAGTAAGTCAAGCATTCGATTACATCTAGACTTTGCTAAAATGATGGCCTTTCTCTTCTTACCACCATCTTTAACATATTGCTCATTACATGGTCTTGTTGCTAATCACTTTTTTTTAATGAGAAACTGGGCATCCTTTCATTTCTGAAGACCATTTCTGAGATCAAATTCCTCATTCTTTATGTAAAACCATATAAACTTTAAAAAATTGTTCCTCACTTTTTTTTTAATGGTTTTCTCCTCCTGCTTCTTTTCTATTATTTTCTATTTGCTTATAAGGCATCTATGTTAAGATAATGCCAGTATAGCTTATCCCAAACTAAATGTACTTGTTGATAATACTTGAGTTTGTTTCTATTGTTTAAGGTGGGAACATTATGTCTGGAACTTTGTTTTTATGAATATATATTATTTTCCAGGATCAAGAACAATAGCTGCACTGAATTGTTACATATTTTTTTTGTCTTAGTGCAAATTCTTGGAAGTAGTAAATGCATATCTTCCCAAATGAAATATCACATCTCAAGGATTATTGGGTTGCCTCGTTTTACTCTTTAAGCAATGTACTAGAAATAACTAGAAAGAATTTTAGAGTTATCTGTCAGATACTTCAATCCTAAATACCCTGACCTATTCTTTGTATTTATTAAGGCAAGTTAGTGTAGGTATGATATGCTGGTCTAGAAGAGTAATAATAGAGATTTCAGCATTTAAGAAATGGCATGAGCAGATGCTAATCAATGATGTTTATATCTGATAGAGGAGATAATGATACTAATATATGGAGATATGATACAGAGATATGTTTGTGTAGATCTAGAATTCTCACTATGATTTCTCTTCTAATTTAAGCCTTTGCCCAGGTTTTCTTTGCCCAGGATTCTTTTTTTAAAAATTTTTTTAATGTTTATTTATTTTTGAGAGAGAGAGCGGGGGAGGGGCAGAGAGAGAGAGGGAGACACAGAATCTGAAGCAGGCTTTAGGGTCTGAGCTGTCAGCACAGAGCCTGACGTGGGGTTTGAACTCACCAACCGCGAGATTGTGACCTGAGCTGAAGTCAGACACTTAACTGACTGAGCTGCCTATGTGCCCCTAAGAATTCTTAACAGTGAAAAATAATGATATAGCTTTTTTTTTGTAAAAACAAACAGAACAAAAAACAAACAAAACTGGGGTAAATATACAGAGAGAGTGATTCATGCTACTGTCTCTCTGTTACAGGATGCAGATGCCTCTTACTTTAAAACCTGGAAGACAAAACATGACTGAAGGAGGAGTACTCGCATTTTTTTTTTTTTTAAGCTACTGGAGGAAGAATGAAATCAGCAATCTTTATATACTGAAGACTAACTTCTGATTTTACTTTTTAATAGATACAACTTTCAACATGTAATAAATAATAGGAGATTTCCATGAATCTTGCAATAAAGGTATTAACACATACCACATTCTTGGATTTAAAAAAGCATTTTACTCTAGCATATATACTTAAAATCTAAGTTAGCAGAATGCTAACCAAATAATTATAATAACCCATTAAACGTAAACGTATGGAACATTACACGAAACAGTGTGGGGTAATGAGCAGATATAAAGAAGTATCTGAAATAGTCCTGTCTCTAAGATCCTTACACTCTTAGAAGAGCTGATGGGTCCAAATGCCTATAGTTTGAAACAGTTGGTAGGGCTCATAGCAGCCATTATTCAACACCTGTCATACGCCATTTGCTGTTCTAAGTTGCTTTGTATGAGTTAATTCGCTTATTCTTCATAACAGCCCGCTAAGGTATGTGGTTTTATCCACTTTTGTAGAAGAAGAAAGAGATGCTCAAAGCAAGTAGGTATATTACTTTCCTAAAGTCACACAGCTAGTAAGGGGTAAAGCCAGGATTAAACTCAGCTCAGGAAGACTCCATTGGCAACTCCTTATTTTAGTTATTAATTTTACTTTAATCTTCACCACTTTACATTAGAAAACATATATAGGCCACAATAGAAAATTAGCAAATATTCCTTGACAAGAAAAACATGTTCCTTTTTTATGAGCAGTTAATAGTTTAGCTATAGTCCAAATAACATAAATAAAATAACTAGAACATTTGTTGGGTAAGTTGGAGGCCACCCTAGTGGCTATCTTTACAAAAGGGGGAAGGTGACAGAGGTACACCATGGAGTACAGCAGCCATGGAATAAATGAACACATAGCAACACTGATATATCCTAGAAGCATGGTGATGAGTGGAGAAAAGTAAAGAACTATAATAACATAATTCTGTTTACATACACTTAAATCTATGTGCTTAGAAGGTAGTGCTCATTTGGAAGAAAACAGAGTGAATAGATATACATTAGATTACTTGAAATGGTAGCTTAGGATGCAGAGGGCATGGAGGGTGCAGTGTGGGGATAAAATACACGAGAGAACTCTTGCACAACCAGTGATGAAAATGGGAATTATGATTAATTGAATACACTGCACCTGGGGTAAAAACAAAAAGATGAATTGTTGAAACAGTTCTAGAGGACTGCAAAATAACATTGTCATAGGCATGGTATAGATTGTAAGCACAACTAGTTCAGAAAAGGGAGAGATGTGCATATAGTGTGAAATGAATGTGATAACCACTACACCATGGAAACCCCTCCATCACATTTAGAATAGTGTGGAAGTCCTTTGTGGAGAAGGTGGTTTGCACTGAACCTTCAAAGGGTGGGATTTACATGAAGGTTTCAAGAGATTGGAGTCCAGGTCAGTTTTGTTTTATTTGTTATTGAATCTCCAGACCTTGCCACTGTGCTTGCCAGTGTTTAGGGTTTGCTGAGAGTATGCCAGACCTCCACAATGCCATGGATGAAAACTCATAGACTGAAAATAGCATGGTATCGGGATGAAGGAAAAATGAATTCAGTTTGCTCAATTGTTCCAGCCAATGAAGAGGCATAAATAAATTAAAATTATCTTTAAAAATTCATCTGGTGTTTTTCTATGACATGTATAAAGACATGCTTTTCTGTGTATAAACCCTCTCTTCCTTGGTCTTTTTTGTGAGCAGCCCTAAATGGAAAGGCAGCTTTTTGTCAAAGTTCATTTTGTCAAAGGTCATCACGAGCTGTGAAACCGAAGTGTTCACATACTGACTTTTTAAAAAGTGTTTATTATTTTGCACTGACCCCTCATTTCCTAGCCACTAACTCAAATCACCCTTTGAAATAGGAAGGAAACTGTGTGCTTATTCTATCAATGCTGCAAGTGGGGCAGAGATGGGGTTGTGCAAGGTGATAGCTGGAGAGTTGGTTAGAAGAGTTACCAGTAGAAGCTATCGATTTAGGGTTAGTCTGCCCAACTACTGGGTGCACAGTAATTCACATGACACCTCAGTCACAATCAGTTATTCAGAGGCTGAATAAACATATCCTATTAAATAATAAACATTATTTCTAACACCTCTATGTAAATATAATTGATACACTTAAAGTATACATAAAGTATACAGTTTGATATGTTTTGACATATATGGCCACACTTATGAAACCATTAGCTCAAAAAAGAGAGCAAACATCAGCCCCCGAAGTTCTTTTGTGACCCTTTGTGACTATTCCCCCTGCCTATCTCATCCCAGGTAACCAATGATATACTTTCTGTCACTATAGATTTGTTTGCATTTTCTAGGGTTTTATATGAATGAAATAGTTTATACACATATACTGCTGGTGGGAATGTAGAGTAGCACAATTGATTTTTAAAAGTTTGGCGATTTCTTAAAAGTTAAACGTACACCCCATATGATCCAGCCATTCTAGTCCTTGGTATTTTCCCAAAAGAAATGAAAACAGGTCCATACGAAGACTTGTAAATGCATGTTCATGACAGCTTTTACATAATAGTCTCCCAAATTGTGAAAAGCCAAAATGTCCATCAACGGATGAAAGGAACACACAAACTGGGAACTATTCCATATAATGGAACAAAAACAAAAATGACCTACTGATACATGCAACAACATGTATAAAAATATTTATAAAAATAAAGAAGCCCGAGTATCTGAGCCTGGATTATTTCTTTTTCAGGAGATTTTAAATTAAAAATGTAATTTCTTTAATGGTTCTAGGATATTGAGATTGTCTATTTCATCTGTTTTAGTTTTGGTCGAGCTTTAGTAGTTTGTAGTTTTCAAGAATTGAGTCATTTTCTAAGTTGTCAAGTTTATGAATATAAAGTTTGTAGTATTTATTATCTTTTTAAAGTCTGATTTGTAATGATACTTTTTTATTTTATTTTAAGTAGGCTCCATGCCCAGCATGGAGCCCAGTGCAGGGCTTGAACTCATGACCCCGAGATCAAGACCTGAGCTAGGATCAAGAGTTGGATGCTTAACTGACTGAGCAACCAGGTGCCCCTATTTGTAGTGATATTCTTTATTTCATTCTATCAATTTTATTGAAAATTTTCAAAGAACCACTGCTTTCAAAATTTTCTCTATTGTTTTCCTGTTTTCAATTTCATTGATTTCTACTCTTTATTATTTTCCTCCTTTTGCTCACTTTGGTTTTATTTTGCCCTTTTCTAGTTTCTTAAGGTAGGAACTTAGATTATTAAGACCTTTCCTCATCTTTTTTTATATTTATTTTTTATTTTTTAAAATTTACATCCAAATTAGTTAGCATATAGTGAAACAGTGATTTCAGGAGTAGATTCCTTAGTGCCCCTTACCCATTTAGCCCATCCCCCCTCCCACAACCCCTCCAGTAACCCTGTTTGTTCTCCACACTTATGAGTCTCTTCTGTTTTGTCCCCCTCCCTGTTTTTATATTATTTTTGTTTCCCATCTCTTATGTTCATCTGTTCTGTGTCTTAAAGTCCTCATATGAGTGAAGTCATATGATTTTTGTCTTTCTCTAATTTCACTTAGCATAATACCCTCCAGTTCCATCCACATAGTTGCAAATGGCAAGATTTCATTCTTTTTGATTGCTGAATAATACTCCATTGTGTGTGTGTGTGTGTATTGTGTATACAATATACACACATACACACACCACATTTTCTTTATCCATTCATCCATCGATGGACATTTGGGCTCTTTCCATACTTTGGCTATTGTTGATAGTGCTGCTATAAACATGGGGGTGCATATGTCTCTCTGAAACAGCACACCTGTATCCCTTGGATAAATACCTAGTAGTGCAATTGCTGGGTCATGGGGTAGTTCTATTTTTAGTTTTTTCAGGAACCTCCATACTGTTTTCGAGTGGCTGCACCAGCCTGAATTCCCACCAACAATGCAAAAGAGATCCTCTTTCTCCGCATCCTTGCCAACATCTGTTGTTGCCTGAGTTGTTAATGTTAGCCATTCTGACAGGTGTGAGGTGGTATCTCATTGTGGTTTTGATTTGTATTTCCCCGTCCTCATCTTTTTTAATAGCCATATTCTAGTAAACATTTATGTCTGCCTTAGCATCCTAACCGTTCATTTGTAATATTGTTTGCCATTGCCTCATAGAAGTATAGGAGGTACACTCTTCAGGAAAAAAAAAACATAGAAAAATAAAACCTTATAATGATTTTTAATCAACTTCCAAGGTTATTCTCTGAAGCAAGAGTCAGTATTGTTTTCTATTAAGATTTGTGAATCTTAAGGCTAAAGATCAAAGAAAATTTCATCATCCCTTATCTTAAATCTTATTATTACCTAATTAGACAATAAAGCAAATCCACATGTATATTTTTCCAAAGGGACGACCTTGGAAGCATGTTTTAATATCTTTATTGGCTACATTGATCATGTTTATTTACTTTTGAGAGACACAGAGCACGAGCAGGGGAGGGGCAGAGAGAGAGGGAGACACAGAATCTGAAGCAGGCTCCAGGCTCCGAGCTGTCAGCACAGAGTCCAACAGGGGGCTTGAACTCATAAACTGAGATCATGGCCTGAGCCGAAGTAGGACACTTAACTGACTGAGCCATCCAGGCGCCCCAACTTAACTATTTTTTTTAATTGAGCTATCGCTGACACATAACATTAGTTTCAGATGTACATAATGATTTAACATTTGTATATATTGTGAAATGATCACCACAGTAAGTCTAGTTAACATCTGTCACACTTAACAAAAATTTTTCTTGTGATGAGAACTTTTAAGAGCTACTCTTAACAGCATTCAGATGAGTGATACAGTATTAACTATAGTCACCGTGCTGTACATTATATCCCCATGACTAACTTATTTTATAACTGGAAGTTTATACTTTTTGATCCCCTTCACCCATTTCATCTCCCGCCACCCTCCTCATGCAACCACCAATCTTTTCTCTGTATCTATAAGCAGCAAAAGAATGAATATCCTGATGTTATGAAAATTTTTCTACCATTTCTTTCAGTCTTTAGTTCAGATACCTACAACACTAGTGCCCATTAGTCCTACTGGGTAAATCATTCTTCAGAAGCAGTATATTCAACTGAAAAGAAATGCCTGGGGTGCCCGGATGGCTCAGTCTGTTGGGCGACCGACTTTGGCTCAGGTCGTGATCTTGCAATTTGTGAGGTCAAGCCCTGCCTCAGGCTCTGTGAAGACAGCTCGGATCCTGGAGCCTGCTTCGGATTCTGTGTCTCTCTCTCTCTCTCTCTCTCAAAAATAAACAAACATTAAAAAAAAAAAAAAAAGAAAGAAATGCTTAAGGAGCCAGATCAACAGAATGCCCTCTAGTAGTGAACTCATTATGTTGTAACCAAACACTATTAATCCTGAAAAACAAGTTAAACCCAGTTTCTTTCATGTATATCAAAAGGATATGGGGAAAGGAAAAGAAAATATTTTATTGTAAGAGATTTTACTAAAGGCTTTTAAGGTTTCTGAATTGAAGTATATGAAAAGAAAATGAATAGATTATATGAAAATACTTAGACCATGTTAAATGTTAAAACGGCATTAAGTTTGAAAATACTATAAAATTTAGTATTTCAAATAAATATATATACATTTTGCAACTTTCAATAGGATCCATTACCATTACTTAAAAGCACTGATACGTATGTGTGTCTTCTGAGTATGTAAAAATCACATAGCTGCTGACTTCCATAAGGCAAGTCACCTACCACATATTTATGAAGGCATTAAAAAATTCATTATCTAATCTTACACAAATGTTTTGTATTTGCTAAAGCCTACCACAATCCACAGGGCACAAATACTGGCCGACTAGCTCTAACTTTCATGTCAGATCAAGTTTGTTTGATTTTTTTTAACCATTAAGATAGCTAAGAGAGTCAACTTTACAGAGCTTAGCTTTTCTCAGGCATCGGACTTGGAGGAAGAGAGAGAAGTCCAGTGAAGTTATGAGGAATCACATTGTTACTTTTCTAGAATGGAAAAAAAAAAACAAACCCATCTCATGTGATGACAATACGTTTACAAGTCAAAATGGGCTCTAATACAAATGTATGTGGAGAGGTTTTGAAGAATAAACTGGATATCCCAGGGGAGGATCAGCTGCTTGTACCGTAAGGTTTCTCAAAAGTAGTGGATGAGCTTGGATACTGTATCGTTCCTCATCATCGTTTGTGGCATAAAGCAATTCCCAGGAAAGATTGGCCCACTGGCCTCTAACAGCTTCAGCATTTAACTTCCCAACTTGGACCAGCAATTCTTGAAGGCTAAGTACTCTCCCAGTGTAAACTCCCTTTAAAGTATAAAAGGGGGACAGGAAAGAAGAAGAAGAAAAAAAAAGAGATTATGTTCAGGTCATTACATTTTAGTTGTAAACTTAGAAAAAAATTCCATTGTGCTTAGGCAAACTTAAAACAGAAAGTGGTGTATTAAAACGTACACATGAGTTGCTTGTCTTCAGAATCAAGAATCACCTCTCTTTGGTAGCTCTCTGAATAAGCTTGAAATGATAGCCACTCATTCAATGACCCAAATGACAAAATCTCAGCTACTTCTATTTCGTTTCCTTTTCTATTCCTTCACCCTATCTGGCCTCAACAATGCCTAAGTCATAAATCCTAGTTGTTGGACAATCACACAATAGGCTCTTTTTAAAAATAGCTTTATTGAGATATAATTCACATTTCCATACAATTTACTCATATAAAGTGTGTGATTCACTAGTTTTTTCAAATGTATACAACTATCTCCATGACTTCAGGACATTTTCATGACCTCAAAAAGAAACCTTGTACTCTTTAGCTATCACCCTCCTATCCCTTCATTCTCCCAGTCATAAGCAAACACTAATGTACTTTCTATCTCTATAGTTTTGTCTTCTGTGGAAATTTCATATGAAAGGAATCATATACTATGTGGTCTTTGGGACTGGCTTCTTAGCATTATGTTTTCAAGGTTCGTTAATGTTGCAACATGTGTTAGTACTTCATTCCTTTTTATGGTGGACTAATATTCCATTGTATGGATAAACCACAATTTACTTATTCATTCATCACGTGATGGATAGTTGGGTTGTTTCCACCCTTTGTCAGTCATAAATAATGCTGCCATAAATATCCATGTACAAGTTTCTATGTGGATCTATGCTTTCATTTCTCTTGGGTATATACCTAGGAGTGGAATTACTGAGTCAAATGGTAACTCTAAGTTTAATCATTTAAGAAACTGCTAGAATGTTTTCTGAATGTTGTACCACTTTACATTTCTGCTAGCACTGTATGAGAGTTCTAATTCTCCATATTCTCATCCAACAGGTATTATCTGCCTTTTTGATTTCAGCCATCATAGTATGTCCTTGTATGAAGTGATACCTCATTGTGGTTTTGATTTGCATTTCTCTCAAGACAAATGATGTTGAACATCTTTTCATTGGCTTATTATTGCCCCATTTGTATATCTCCTTTTGAAGAAATATCTATAGAGATCCTGTGCTCATTTTATAATTTGCTCAGATTTTAAATAAAAATTTTTTTTATTGAGTTGTAAGAGTTCTTTAAGTATTCTAGTAACAAGTCCCTTATCAGATATATGCAAATGTTTTCCCCATTCTCTGAGTTGTTTTTTCACTCTCTTGATGGTGTCTTTTGAAGCACAAAAGTTTTTACTTTTGATGAAGTCCTATTTATCTATTTTTGTTTTGTTTGCATGTTTTCAGTGTTATATAATGTTATAATGTTACTGTTACTTGCTTAGTTTAGTGAGTGGCTGACTGACCTTAGTGAAGTTAATCCCTACCTCTCCCACAAGGGTGAAGCCTTTGATGTGGTTCCTCAGGGAGTGCAGCCTGTGAGTGTCCCCAGTTACCATGAGATGGCAATGGGCTTAGCAGGGCTCTCTCCATCTATCAAGTGCTCACACCCAGCTGCTAATAAGCTCCTATGATTGCCAGGCGGCTGCTTTGTTTTCAACAATGACCTGCAATGTAAATCGCTTCACAGATTGACCCAATTAAGCTTGGCTCCTATTTTTGATCACAGGAAGGCTCTTCTCTATGGTTTCTTTCCCTGGTTTTGTTCATCTACCCAGCCTACAGTTTAGTTTATATCTCTAACAAATTTACCAATAGCCCCTTAATGACTTTTTTTTAATGCTTTATTTATTTTTGAGAGAGAGCATGAACAGAGGAGGGGCAGAGAGAGAGAGAGGGAGACAGAGAATCCTAAGCAGGCTCCGCTTTGCCAGTGCAGAGCCCGATGTGGGGCTCAAACTCACTCATCAGCCAACTGAGCCACCCAGGTGCCCCAATCCCTTAATTACTTTTTACCACAAGCTCCGTTGTTTTTGAGAGCATCTTAGGTGTCAATGTCTCCACACTGTTGCAGATAAAATAATTTCCTTTGGGAAGAGATGTAGAGATCTCTCTTTTTTAATGATCTGCATCTCCCACTGGGCAAAATCTGAGAGCCAGAGCTCTTTATCTGGGGGTGAGATAATGGCATGTCTCTCTTCTGAGAGACAGCTCTGCTTTAGGACATAGAAGAAGGGCAGTAACCTCAGGTCTTCCTGGTTTGCCTCTCCCAGTGTGGAACTTCCACCTGCCAAGCAGGTAAGGGTGGTCAGGTCCCCGTTATTCTCAGTGGCACGAAGTCCAGAGTAAAGCCTCCATCCAAAGAGATAGGCTGGCCAGAAAGCAGTTCTCACCTCTTGACCACACATGCCCAGAACCTAGCCTCACAACAGGTAGCTGGAAGTAAGGTAAGAAGTGCTGAAGCCCTGCCTCTCCCAGGAAAACAGTCCTCCAACCAGGAGCTGAAGTGAGAGGGAACCCTTCTTGACTGTATCAATGCGAGCAGAGCTTGTCTTGCTGAGTTGGGAAAAATGGGTCTTGGTTCAAATACTTCAGTCTCTCACTATTCTTACTGGGTTTTAGTTAGTACTCTTGAATAAATGTTTTTTCATTTGCTATATGCCCTTAGCACCATTTCCAAGTCTTTAAATGGTTTTTCAATGTAACTTTCATCATTCTTGATTGGGAGCACATCTGTGAAGCTCCCTAACCTGCAATGCCAGGTGTGAAGCCTACAATGAGCATGTAACATTGACTCATATTGTGCACACTTGATAACATTTTAAATGTAATGAAAACAGGCACTATTTTCTTTAAAAAAAAAAAAAAAGTCATTATTTGGAGTCTCCCTGAATTTTCACAGGTTAGATTTGCTTCAAATAAAACATGGATGGTGGCAAAAGGAATGCTTTGCCACTTATAAATTAGTTTTTCTTCTAGGAGTCCAATCCAAAGTGATACTCAAATTTGGCATAGGAATCTAATCCATTTAGTCAAATATGCTATAGTAAATTAAATGAACTTTACTTGGCTATCCTATAGGTCAGTTACTGCACAATGGCCACACATTTTTAATTAGGTTTGCAAAAGTAAATAACCAGTCATTCTAGGATTGTACTATGTTGGCCGTAAAGTCATGACTACAAATACTTTAATAATATGATTAATATATCCATCCCAGAATGTTATATCTCCATCACTTAGTTCAAGTACTTTATAACTGGTTTCCATTCCTTAAGGCTAATATACGAAATGTTTAAAAACACATTTTTAGGGGCGCCTGGGTGGCGCAGTCGGTTAAGCGTCCGACTTCAGCTCAGGTCACGATCTCGCGGTCTGTGAGTTCGAGCCCCGCGTCGGACTCTGGGCTGATGGCTCAGAGCCTGGAGCCTGTTTCCGATTCTGTGTCTCCCTCTCTCTCTGCCCCTTCCCCGTTCATGCTCTGTCTCTCTCTGTCTCAAAAATAAATAAACGTTAAAAAAAAAAAACAAAAAAAAAAACCACATTTTTAACCTTACCATATTAGAATCATACCCCAGAGAAAACAAGTATGGTTTTTCTTGTACAACTGCTTCCTTCCACTTTTCATCAGATACCAAACCAATGTACCAGTCAGTTTCATATTCTTCAAGGCAGTTAGTCAGCTCTTTAAAGTCTTCTATTGGACCTAAACTTGCTTTATCAATCATGAGTTTCAGAGTATACCTTAAAAATGGAGAAACAAAGAATTTTAAAATTTTTAATAAAATTTATAAAATCCACTTTATAGACAAAATAGATTTTATTCAATCAATATTCTTAAGACATTGAACTAAAATCCTACATATTTCAGGGAGAAATGATGGAGTGAAGTGAAAATGAAGAAATTCAATAAGCCATACGAAAAATAGGTTCTCCACATAAATAAAAGGATGTAGAAATTAAAGTACTCTTGATATAATCACTATACGTACTAAGCATTTGTTTTTCATTTTTAGGAAAGTGATTATTTTTTACAATTAGAAAAAGTTCCTCCTTCTAGTTATTTGAAAAATCATTTTTCTGCCAGTTACAATTTGTATATAATCAAAATAAATTACCTGAAAGCTTTCAGTGCTAGTTGGAACAGTTCCGGCTTTTCTGTAAGCCAATCCAAGGCAAGGGACCAAGGCAAAACACCACTATAAACTCTTAATATATGACCAGGACTGGGAACCATAGTATCTACTCCAAATAAACTAAAATAACAAGTCATTACGGCATGAACATAAAAGTCTCTTAAAACTCTGTCCTTTGCGATTTCTTCCAGTACATTTGAGGCATTTTCTTCTGAATGAAAACATTCCAACTGCTTTAAAACAAACTGGTACCACTCTTCTGGAAATAATGAGCTCATCTCCCTCATTTTGGAGTTAGGCAAACAGTTAGACGTCCACTCTTCAGGTAAGCTTAACAAGTGAGAATGAGAACAACTGAACTCCATGAGAGGGATATATGCCACATCTTCTTGTTTTCCTTTGTCAACAACAGGATATCCCAATATAACTGCCTTGTAAAGATTATTTTCAGGAACTGTGCCTACTGAATGATCAGCGACCCCCTGTGATTCTACTGATCCCGGAATAGGCAAATTTACACCTGATACAACTTTCAATTGATCTTTTTCTTCTTTTCCTTTTTTGATAGTTGGCTCATCACCAAAAACATTATCATCAGACCAATCATCCAAAATTTCTGAATTTAAACTATCTGTGTCTTCTAGGGATTGGGTTTGTGGTGAAGCATTCAAAGCAGGCAAGATTAGTAGAGATTCTTTCCCTTTATTTTCAGTTTTGTGAATAACCTCCTGCATGCTGGGCCTTCTGGAACAGTGTTGAAGAAGTATCCACACAAGTACCTTAATAAGGTCACCTTTAAATTCTTTTAAGTTATCATGAGAATCGATTATGCCAGATAGAACATTCCTGGCATCAGAATAGAGTTTTACTGGCAAAAGGATACAGGGTGTCAAGACATTTCCAAAGTGTTCATTAACAGAACATACTCTTGCATATTTTTGTTCAAAGGCACTTTGAAAAACTTCATCAACTCTTTGAGCTTCAGCAGTATGACAGGATGTCTCTTGCAATTCTAAGCCCTAAAGATGAGATAAAAAGTACTTGAGTTTATGAGTACTTATTACATAGAAAAAAGCAACTACTTTTGTATATGCCCGTGGATTGGATTCTCATAATGAAAATATGGAAAATGCAAAAAAAACCTCTTTAACTCAAGAGCTACACCTTCACTCAAACTTATTAGTACTTTAGCAATTTGTTGTTGCATATAGAGATGAAAAATAGTGCTACTATTTTAAAAGAAATCATAGAGATGCCACTAGAAACTGGCAAAACAATTTAATTGACTATAACCACAATTTTTAAAGACTATAGGTATGTACAGTTGAGGTTGAATCACACTTAAAGTTTTTTTAAATATAAATATTTTTTTAGAGGGCAAAAGGCAAAACTGGAATTATATAGTATATACAGTAGTTTTGTATCCTACTTTATGAGAACATTATTCTATTGTATGGATATGCCATAACTGATTCAACTATTTTCCTGTTCCAGTTTTTTAATTATAATAACATCATCATTATCATACAGATTTATGTATTCAGTTATTGTCTCCTCCAACTATAATGTAAATTCCATACAACAGCTATCTTTTGGTTACTATTATATCTGCAGTGCCTAAACCAGTACTTGGCACACAGCAAGTATGCAACAAATATATGTTGATAAAATGAATATTATGAATGTTTTTATATGAATTTTATTTTATTTTATTGCATGAATTTTAAACACATTTTTATTACTTTCCTAGAAGGAATCCCTTGAAGAGGATGCATGAAGTCACTGTTTATATTATTATTAATATTGTTGTTTATTTACACATTTTTACAAAACTACCAGTGCCTTTAGTAAAAGGCGATGCTGTCAGGGTGTATTAGGATCCAGGGAAAGAACATGGAATGTGACATCAAAACCCATCTTAAAATCATGGCTCTACCAGGTGCTAGTACTTAACCTTGAGTAGGTCACTTATCTGGAGATTCCTTTTCCTTCTCTTTCAAAGAAAAATAATCCTAGCACACAGGGGTGTGAAGATTTAAGTAATAAAAGTGCTTTGTAATATTTAAAGCATAGAACATATAAATGTTGATAAGATGGCACTAAGCCACGTTGTGTCTGAAAAAATGAAAAAGAAACAAAGATTGCCACTGAAAAGTGTATCTTTACACTACATGTATAACAGACCACAAAAGAGCAATAAAGGACCCACATTATTAGGTATTATAAAGCATCCCATTTTAAAAATAGAGCCTAAATGAAGCAATGAAAATGCCTTCAATATTTTGCATGGATTTTTGCCTTCTCCTATTTGTACAGGTTAGACTAGGTTCTCAAACTTTAGGTGAGTCAGAATCACTGTGGGTCAGTTAAAACACAGATTGCTGGGTCCTCCTCTAGAGTTTCTGATTCGGGAGGTCTGAGGTGGTGACCAAGAATGTCCATTTCTAACAAGTTCCAGTAGATGTTAATATTACTAATCTGGGGAACTGAATTTGAGAACCAATGAGCTAAAGAAAAAGTTTTTTAGTCACCAGCAATTTTATCCAGTCTGTGCTAAGACAAAAAAATTCATTCATTCATTATTCATTCAACAAATATTTACCACAGGCCTATTATGTGCCAGACAGACACTGTTCCAGGGGCTTAGGATATACCCCTTGAAACGGAGATCCCTGCCCTTGTGACACTTACATTAGAGAGTAAAGGGATACAGTCAACAATGAAAATAATAAGTAAATTATATAGTTTGTTTGAAGGAATAAGTGCTATGAAAATAAAGAAAAAGTAAAGCAAGCCAAGGAGGACTAGGAGTGCTGGATGGTAGTGGGAATACATATGGGAATATATGGGAGAGCCATAGTACACTTCACTGAGAAGGTGACATTTGAGCAAAGACTTGAAGGTGGTAAGGGAGTGACTGTGTGAGTACAATTGAGAGGATTCAAGTAGTAGATGAGGCCAAGAGGAAATAGGGAGACTGACCATTCAAGGCCCTGGCTTTCACTCTGAATAAAAAAATAAAAAAAAAAAAAAAAGATTTACTGTAGGGTTTTGAGTAGAGAAGTGACATGATCTGACTTAGACTTTATAAAGATCACTCTAGTTGAGAACAGACAAGAGAGAGGCACAGGTAGAAGTGGGGAGACCAATTAGGAGACTATTGCAATTACCCAGAAAAGAGATAAAGATAGCTAATAGCAGGGTGATGAGTAGTGGTAGGATATAGGATATGGCTTAACGACAGAGCCAACAGGATTTCTTGTTGGACTGCATATGGGACATAGAAGTAAACAGGTGTGAAATGTCACTGGACTAAAGTTCAAATGTTTTGGGGCTGAGCAACCAGAAGGATGGAGTTGTCACCAAGGACTGCTGGGCTCTGGGGTACTCTGATGTCGAGGTCATCTGATGTCAAGAGATCAAGGAAAAGAGAAGGAACCGTCAAAGGAGGCTGACAAGGAATGACCCATGAAATAAGCAAAAAGAAGACATAGACTGTGTCAAATGCTACAGACAGGTCAAACAAGACCAGGTCTGAGAACTGATCATTGGATTTACCAATGTGATAGCCACTGGAGACATTGACAAGAGCAGTTTTGGTACAGTAATAGGTAATAGGGTCAAAAACCTAGAGTAAGTTGAAGAGAGGAGAAAAGAAATTTGAGATTTGATTATAAGCAATTGTTTTAAAAAATTTTGTTTTAAAAAGAAGAGAAAAACATGCTGTAGCAGGTAGGGTAGTAAGGATCAGAAGAGGTTTTTTTTATTAAGTTGAGAATGCATATATAATATAGGGAAAAAATATTACTGAGTCACACTTTTGAGATGCTCAACCAAGTAGGGATAAAAAGAATAGGTCCAGACAAAAAGGGGGCTGGCAATATTTTGTTACTATGCTCTATTAAACAATCAGTACTAGTCTACCTATCAATATGTGCTAATTGAAATATACTTTAAAAATCCTTAGGTGTTTTCACAGGTAATTAATTGATACTCTTAAATTCAGCTATTCAGTGTATGATGTGTCTATAAGAGGTAAAATTTTACACATGTACTATAAAAAAACTAGAGGTTTCAAATGTACATTGACCTTAATGTTAATACAGCAGTAAGTATAGCCACATTCTAGAATCATTATCCATATTAAACGATCCTGAAAACGGCCCAAGTAATGAGACCCAGGTAAGAGGAGACCTAAAACAAATTAGAAAAAAAAAAGTAAGTAATATTCAAGCTTGCTTTATTTTGCCATGTGAATTTTCAAAATTGGTAACACTCTTGGAACTGATTCATAGCTCCTTTTATGCTGTCTTCATGTCAAGAATAGAAACAATTATTCATTGCATATTAGGAGGCATTAAATTAAGGTCTTTATAGGAACAGGGACAGAAGAGAAAATTTATAGGTGATAATACATAAAAATTCAAGGATATATTTTTCAGAGAAACAACAGATTAGAACCTATGTTATATAAAATCCTAAATACATGTTAAATATAGTAGGATAAATATTAAATGTATAAAAGCCAACTTCACATTATTTAAAGCATTTTGGACATTTTTATAAACACACATATAAAGATGTTTTGTGGTATTAAAATTTACATACAATGCTACCTGCCACACTTGTACAAAACCTTTAGAAATTAGTTTTCTCTCAACATTATGTCTCTGAGATTTGACCATGTTGACTGCAAATAGCTTAAAAGTCATTAATTGTACCTGTGGTTGAGAATTCATTGTATGAATATAGCTAAATTTGAATATTCATTTCCATGTTAATAACTATATCCATATTGTTCTAATTTTTCTCTATTATACAATAATACTGCAGAAATTATCTTTGTGCAAGTCTGCTTACACAACGTATTGTGCAGTAAAGAGTTAACACAGGAGAACTGACTGCTACCCTTTGAAAGTCCTGCTTACAAAACTGGCTGATGGCTGGCACCTGGGAACTTGTATTTCAGAAGAATCCTCACCATTCTCCCTGATAAAAGTCTCATTGTGTCTAAACAGTTTGTGCAAACAATGCAGTTTATACTGAATACTTGCTTTCCTTCTGTGAGTCTGGAATTTTGGTACATGTTAGGCAGAAGGTGCCTACATGACAAAGCCCCAGTAAAAGCCCAAATAACTGGTAGTCACCATACCACACATGTTGTGACAACATGTGTGTGGGGTCTTAAGCATGTTCTGTGTGACTCCATCGGGAGAGGACATCTGGAAACTTGCACCATGTCTTACCACATATAACTTTTCTTGATTTTGTTCTGCAGCCTTTTACTGTAATAAACCTTAGCTGTGAATACAAATATACACTGAGCTCTGTGAGTCCTCTTAGTAAATCATCAAACCTTAGTAAACTTTGGAACCCCCAGAACACATGTGCAAGAGTTTCTCCACAATTAGAATCTAATTAGAACTATGGAATCTAAAACTGAATCCCTAGGCCATAGGATATGTGTATCTTTACTTTACTACAGACTATTAGTTTACCCTTCAAGGTGGTTGTATGAATTTATATTCCCTTCCAGCAAATTCCAGAAAATTCCTGTTCCTCATAGCCCAGCCAGTACTTGGTAATGTCTAACTTTTATATTTCTGCCAATCAGACGTGTGTGAAATGTTACCGCATTCTTTACCACTGCCCCCCAGCCCCACCAGGAATACTTTATGACACACTCTTGGCTGAATGTAACTGATTTGATAATAAAGTATAATTTCTACCTTACTGCTAAGTTATTTATTACTTCAAATGTGAGTCAAGCCTCAGGTATTTTTTAAAGTGGCATAGTATTATATAATAAACATTAATTCAAACTGGATGAAAAGATTAAAAATGTAGAATACTTCCTATGAAAAAGAAAAAAATGATTATTCATTAAAAAATTTGTACTACATGGGGCTCCTGGGTGGCTCAGTCGGTTAAGCATCCGACTTCAGCTCTGGTAATGATCTCACAGTTTATGGGTTTGAGCCCTGCATTGGGCTCTGTGCTGACAGCTCGGAGCCTGCAGCCTGTTTCAGAATCTGTGTCTCTCTCTGCTGTGTCTTCCCTGCTCGTGCTGTCTCTCTCTGTCTCTCAAAAATAAGTAATGTTAACAAATTTTTTTAATAAAAAAAAATGTATACTACAAAGTTTTTCCTAAATTAGTTCACATATTTTATTTAAAAATTTTTTTAATGTTTATTTTTGAGAGAGACACAGACAGACCGTGAGAGGGGGAGGGGCAGAGAGAGAGGGAGACACAGAATCCCAAGCAGGTTCTAGGCTCTGAGCTGTCAGCACAGAGCCCAATGTGGGGCTCAAACTCATGAACTGTGAGATTATGACCTGAGCCAAAGTCGGACGTTTAACTGACTGAGCCACCTAGACGCCACACCTCACATATTTTAGATAACAAATAATTAGGAAATTCAATCCAAGTAAGCATTTCATTAAAATTCTAATTTGAGGAGTGCCTGGGTGGCTCAGTTGGTTAAGCGTCTGACTCTTGATTTTGGCTCAGGTAATAATCTCACGGTTTGAATTCAAGCCCAGCATCGGGCTCTGCACTGACAGTATGGAGCCTGCCTGGGATTCTCTCTCTGCCCCTCCCCAACTCAGGTGCATGCTCTCAAAAATAAATAAATACACTAAAAAAAAATTCTGATTTGAAATTAACCTTCTGCCTAGAACCAGTTTGCCAAGATGTCACTAGATATTTCTAAAACAAGTTTCAAGGGCTAAGGTAAATAATGGTAGGAGATAACACACTTCTGGCATCAGCTTGTACTTTATCTAAAACCAACCTCAAGAAGTGCAATATAGTTGAATTTTTAGTTAGTGTACAATGAAAGCATTAACTCATAAAATTAGTTTATCCTCATCAAAAATATTTTTTCTTGCTGATATTTGCAAAGTATTTCATTTTGGGAGGCTACTGATCATTGGCCATAGCTTTTGTCATCTTGCCCTGTAACCTCATCAGACTGCTTACATTGTTATACAATAACTAATAAGGTATGAACAAACTCCCTTAAACCCTTCAATCTGATATTACATAAAGCTAGTTTTTAATCTTTATGGATCTAAGCCATTGCATTTGCTTGATGTGAACTCACTATAGATTCATGGAAGTTCTGGTAGATAAGGTTTTTTCATGTTTCAGTGGTAGGACTATAACCTGATTTTATCCAAGAAAATGTTTTAAAAAAACTGTCAAATCACCTTGATGAAATTTTCCCTTATTATTCTTATTTTGTGACTTTATTTACACCTCAAAATAAGAAGCAAGATATACACTTCTATTTCATATTTAGTCCTTCTGCCATATATCATAGTATTAGAATCTATATAATGGTTGGATCAAAAGATTTTTTCTGTATATTTTTTTGTACTTTAAATGCATTGGTGAAGATTTTGTGAGCACAGCCCATTTACTTACCTAAACTTCCAGCTGCCATTGCAGACTGCAGTGCAGTGGTCAAATGTGGGACCATCTGGTAGTAGTATACTGTATCTGCACACATGCAGGCTGTGGTGCCCACTGCTCCTGGCCAACTCTGAACAGGTCGGGGAAAGCCCACCAAGAACAGAGGAAGGGTGAAGAGGGGGAGTAATGGAGAGGAGAGTAGTGTAGAAAAAACTATGAAGACCAGCACAAATGGAGAGAAGACAATGTTGAGTATACATAAAGTGGTGGTTGACTTCCGACGTTTTTTCTCAGTCCACGATGCAAAAAGTACAGTCACGGCAAACTGCAGTTTAGAGATGAACTGAATCAGACGATCACGCATGATACCAACCTGCAGAGATGGAAAAATGATTTTTTTATTCTTAAAGACTTCATGAATTTTCAAGGTCATGTAAGAAAAACTGTATGATTTTATTATTGCTGCAATATTTTTGAGGAAATAGGTCTTGTATGAGATACTTGTTATAATTTTCTCCAACCTCACAAGTAATAAGTGAGTCTACATTTATTTACTTTTAAATAATTAATTACTTCTCTTTGAGAGAGAGAGAACATGTGTGAATGGGGGAGGGCAGAGAGAGAGGGAGACAGAGAATTCCAAGCAGGTTCCGCACCATCATCACACATCCTGATGCAGGGCTAGAACCCAGGAACCACAAGATCGTGATCTGAGCCAAAATCAAGAGTCAGTCACTGAAAGGACTGAGCTACCCAGGTGCCCCATGAGTCTACATTTTTAAAAGTTTGGGCTCTCGGGGTGCCTGGGTGGCTCAGTCAGTTAAGTCTCTGACTCTTGATTTCGGCTCAGGTCATGATCTCATAGTTTGTGGGATCAAGTGAGCCCTTCATTGGGCTCTATGCTGACAGCATGGAGGCTGCTTGGGATTCTCTCTCTCCTTCTCTGTCTGCCACTCCCCTGCTCACACATGTGCGTGCTCTTTCTCACACAAAATAAATAAATAAACTTAAAAAAAAGAGAGAAAAAATAAAAGTTTGGGCTCTCTATAAAAAACTAATACTAAAGAGAACCAATAGAGTGCTAGCTAGATTTTTTTTTTTTAACGTTTATTTATTTTTGAGACAGAGAGAGACAGAGCATGAATGGGGGAGGGGCAGAGAGAGAGGGAGACACAGAATCCGAAACAGGCTCCAGGCTCTGAGCTGTCAGCACAGAGCCCAACGCAGGGCTCGAACTCACGGACCGCGAGATCATGACCTGAGCCGAAGTCAGCCGCTTAACTGACTGAGCCACCCAGGCACCCCTTGATCTTAAGGTTGACTAAGTTTTGCATTACATGCTTGTTAAGTCATGAGAACCAGAAGTGGTAAATAATTAAGCAACTATCCTTAATTTATCATTATTTTAGAGAGTATTTTATAGATTAAGAAACAGAAGTCATAACTTAAGACAAACCTTAATAGATTGAAATCATACCAAGTATGTTCATACAAACCATGCAAAGTATGTTCTTTAAAACAGAATGAAGTCAACAACAGAAATAAATAAATAATTTAAAAATCTTGAAATTAAAAGACACATCGCTGGGGCACCTGGCTTGCTCAGTTGGTAGAGGATGCAACTCTTTTTCTTTTTTTTTTAATTTACATCCAAATTAGTAAGCCTATAGTGCAACAATGATTTCAGGAGTAGATTCCTTAGTGCCCGTAGAGCATGCAACTCTTGATCTTGGGGTTGTAAATTCAAGCCCCACATTGGGTGCAGAGATTACTTAAAAATAAAATCTTAAAAAAAATTAGAAGACATATTGCTAAATAGCCAATGGGTCAAAGAAGACATCACACAAAAAAATGAGAAAACATTTTGAGATGAATGAAATAAAAACACAATATGCCAAAACTTGTGATACAGCTAAAACAGTATTCAGAGGGAAATTTATAGCTAGCTTTAAGTGCCTATGTTAGCAGAAGAAACATCTTAAATCAATAACCTACTCTTCTACCTTAGAAACTAGAAAACAAAGAGCAAACTAATCCTCAAGTAAGCAGAAGGAAGTTAATAACAAAGATTATTAGGGGCGCCTGGGTGGCTCAGCTGGTTAAGCATCCGACTTCAGCTCAGGTCATGATCTCACAGCTCGTGAGTTCGAGCCCCACATCAGGTTCTGTGCTGACAGCTCTGAGTCTGGAGCCAGCTTTGGATTCTGTGTCTCCATTTCTCTCTCTGCCCCTCCCCTGCTCACGCTCTGTCTCTCAAAAATAAACATTAAAAAAAATTTTTAATAATAAAGATTAACAAAAATTAATAAAATAGAGACTATTTTAAAAAATCGAGAAAATCAATGAGACCAAAAGCTGGTTTTTTGAGATCAACAAAACTGACGAACCTTTAGCTATACTGACCAAGAATAAAATAGAGAAGACTCAAACTACTAAAATCAGGAATGAAAGAGATAATTTTACCACCAATCTTACAGAAAAAAATTAGAAGGATTATAAGAGAATACTATGAACTGATAAATTTGATCACTTAGATGAAACTGACAAGTTCCTAGAAAAACATAAAGCAACTCAAGAAGAAATAGAAAAACTGAATAGACCTGTAACAAGAAATTGAATTTGTAACTTAAGAGCTACCCACGGGGCGCCTGGGTGGCGCAGTCGGTTAAGCGTCCGACTTCAGCCAGGTCACGATCTTGCGGTCCGGGAGTTCGAGCCCCGCGTCAGGCTCTGGGCTGATGGCTCAGAGCCTGGAGCCTGTTTCCGATTCTGTGTCTCCCTCTCTCTCTGCCCCTCCCCCGTTCATGCTCTGTCTCTCTCTGTCCCAGAAATAAACGTTGAAAAAAAAAATTAAAAAAAAAAAAAAAAAAAAGAGCTACCCACAGAGAAAAACTGTCTCAGATAGCTTCCATATTACAAAATACCACATACTACAAAATATTTAAGATACATATCAAATATGATCAAACATTTAAGAATAACTAGTATGAAATTCCTAACTCATTCTATGAGGTCAGTGTTATTTTGATATCTAAACCAAAGACATGACAAGAAAAGACAGCTACAGATAACATATAAATATTAACCACACAAAAATACTAGCTAACAAATCCTGCAACATATAAGCAGGATTATACATCACAACAAATGGGATTTATTCCTGGAATGCAAGATTGGTTTAACAACCAGAAGTCAACTTATTATGCCATGTTAACAGATTAAAGGACAAAAATCACATGACCATTTCAATAGACACAGAAAATGCATCAGACAAAATCCAATACCCTTGATGATAAAAAGATTAACCAGAAATAGAAGGGAGCTGTCAACCTGAAAAAGAGCATCTACAATAGCTGATATCATGTCTAATGGTAAAAGAATGACATCAACTTAATAGAGAAAGATGGAATATGCTTTCCTCATAAGATGTCCACTCTTCTATTCAACATTATACTGGAGGTTCTGGACAGGGCAATTAGGTAAGAAAAAGAGATGAAAGATATTTAGATTGGAAAATAAGTAAAAAATACCTCTACTATGAACACCTGGTTGGCTTAGTCCGTTAAGCATCTGACATCAGCTGAGGTCATGATCCCATGGTTTGTGAGTTGGAGCCCTGTGTCAGGCTCTGCACTGTCAGTGCACAGCCTCCTGGGATTCTCTCTCTCTCCCTCTCTCTCGGCCCCTCTCCCACTCTCTCTCAAAATAAATACATAAAAAACCTTAAAAAAAATTCTACCATATCTAATTTGCAGATGACATGATCTTATATACAGAATGTCTTAAGAATCCACTAAAAATCTATCAGAACGAATAGAAGTGAGGTTTTAGGACACAAAATCAGTATTAAAAAAAAATCAAGGTGTGCCTGGGTAGCTCAGTCAGTTAGGCATCCGACTTTGGCTGAAGTCATGATCTTGTAATTTGTGGATCTGAGCCCCGCCACAAGCTCGGTGAGGACAGCTTAGAGCCTGGAGCCTGCTTTGGAATCCTGTGCTCCCTCTCTCTCTGCCCAGCTCACGCTCTGTCTCCGTCTCTCACTCTCTCAAAAATAAATAAACATTAAAAAAAAAATCAATTGTATTCTATACTCTAGTAATGAATTAAAAAAAACAAAAAATGAAGAAAACAATTCCATTTATAATATCATCAAAAAATATATACTTAGGAAAATTTTAATAAAACCTGTAAGATTTGCAACACTGAAAACTACAAAACATTTTTGAAATAAAGAAGATCTTGAGGGGCGCCTAGGTGGCTCAGTCGGTTAAGAACCTGACTTCCGCTCAGGTCATGATCTCACAGCTTGTGAGTTCTGGCCCTGCTTTGGACTCTGTCCTGACAGGTCAGAGCCTGGAGCTTGCTTCAGATTCTGTGTCTCCCTCTCTCTCTGCCCCTCCCGTACTCATGCTTTGTCTCTTTCTGTCTCTCAAAAATAAATAAATGTTAAAAATTTTTTTAAAAACTATGAAAACATGCCATGTTGATGGATGGGAAGAATAAATATTTTTAAGGTGGCAATACTCCCCAAATTGATCTACAGATTTGAGGTAATCTCCATCAAAGTTTCAGATGCCTTCTTGCAAAAACTGAAAAGCTGAAACTAATATTTACCTGGTAATACAAGGGAACTGGAAGAATCAAAACAATCTCTAAAAGAACAAAGTTAGAGGACTCACACTTCTCAATTTCAAAACCTACTACAAAATATAGTAATAAAGACGGTATAGGACTGGCATAAGGATAGACATACATGAATGGAAAAGAATTGAAGAGTCCAGAAATAACACATTTGTCATTTGATTTTTGACCAGGATGCCAAGAAAAATCATTGAGGGAAGAATAGCTTTTTCAATAAATGGTGCTGGGATAATTGTATACCCTATACAAAAGAATGGATTTGGAACTCCACCTCATATCATACACAAAAATAAACTCAAAGTAGATCATAGACTGAACTGTAGCAGCTAAAACTGTAAAACTCTTAGAAGAAAACACAGTAAATATTTATGATTTGGAAACAGGCAGCAGTGTTTATTAGATGTGACCCGAACAATACAAGTGACAAAAGAAAAAAGAGATAAATTGAAAGTCAGCAAAATTTAAAACTTTCTTGCTTCAAAGAATATTATCAAGAAAAAGAAAGCCTACAAGATGGGAAAAAATTTTCATTTATCATATATTGTCAAGGAACTTGTATCCAGAATACATTAAAAAAATACTCTTAAGCTCAACAATAAGGGCAATCCACAGACAGCGGACAAAGAATCTGAATAGACATTTCTCCAAAAAATACACACAAATGGCTGATAAATTTATGAAAAGATGTATCATTAGCATTCAGAGAAATGCAAATGAAAATTACAATGAGATAGCATGTCACACCCATCAGAATGATTATAATGAAAGAGTCAGATAATAACAAGCGTTAGCACGTATGTAGAGAAATTAGAATCTTCATACGTTGTTGGTAGAAATGTAAAATAGTGCAACCACTTTGGAAAAATGTTTGGCAGTACCTTGAATTGTTAAACATAGACTTACTATGAACTGAAATTCCAGTCCTAGGCAGATATAGTGAAGAGAAATTAAAACATACGTCCAAAAACACATGTACAAAAATGTGTACACAAATGTTCACAGCAGTATTCATAATAGTCAGAAAGTGGAAACAACCTAAAAATCCATGATCTGATAAATAAATCAACCATAGATACAGAAAGTATATTAATGGTTGCTGGCACTGGAGTGAGGTTAGGACAGGGAATGGGGGAATGACATTAATGTGCATGAGGTTTCTTTTTGGGATGTTGAAAATGGTCTAAATTAGACTATGGTGATGGCTGTAAAATTCTGTCTACTACTGAACTGTTTAAGTGGGTGATTTTATGGTATATGAAATAGATCTCAATAAAGCTATTGAAACGTATCCTTACCAGTAAGAGTCTGATACCTGTATCCAGGCTTCTGTTCCACCACACATCTGTACTGGAGATTAATAAGTGCACTGCTGATATGATGACTGTCTCCAATAAAGCATTTTCTGTATTCTGCCATACCTACAGTACAAAAATTATCCACTTTATTAGGCAGAATTGGATAATTTAAGTAAACTGTTAGAATAAACAAAATCACAAGCTTAGCAATAGGAAAATACTATTAAGTGCTTATTAAGATTACCATTCTAAAAGCTCTTGTGAACCCAATGGAGACAGACACAGAGTGGAGCTCTTGTAAGGAACTGTCCAATGAAAGAAATGCTATCATAGCAAAAGGCGACACTAGGACAAACAAAAAAAGACATTATTTAACTAAGGCAAAGTAACCTCTTCTACCACATTTTATTTTAGCTGATATGTGTTCTTCTATGAGCACATTTAAGCAATTAACTGAAAACACTAATAAACAAACCAAAACATAAAAGAATGAATGCCTGTATGTTGTATATTACAAAAATATGGGAATATTTTTGTACACTTCCTAGCTAAAACACAAAATTAGTAGATTTTATCTTCTTACCTAGATTTAGCAAAATCCGTCTGATAACACCAATCTTCATAAGCCTTCTTTGCTTCTCTAAGAATAAAGTCACAGTTTGCACATTCTTTGGATAGAAAGGGTTTTGGAAAATTCCAAAGATACAGACACTCTGAATTTCTCTAAGTAGCCACAGTATTATAAGCAATATCATCAAAATATAGCCAACAATAGCCTGAGGACTGTTTTTGGAAATCTGTGGGAAACCAGCAAAATGATGCAGCAAACTAGTTTCTATGAGAGCCAAGACTAATATAATAATATAGAAAAGGCATTCCTTCCAAGTAAACTGTTTTTCTGACCCATTGGGTAAAGCCTTAGATTTGGTTCCAACTCTGTGTCCAGTCGCACTGTGTTTGAAGAAAAAACCCATGTCACTTAGGTTAAGACTCAGTAAGAACCCAAGCGCAGTCATGAAAAGAACCACACCAACAGTGCTGGGAATGAAATATGATGTTACCGCTGTTCCAGCAGAAATGATGAACATTATTAATAACCTGCAGAGAAAAAAAGAAAGATTTGATTGAAAAGAAAAATTATACTTTAAGTTACACAGAACCTTAATATTTAAAATAATTACCGTAAATGGGTTGACATAGATGAGCCTCCAAGGCCAAACTCTAAAATCTGCTCCATTGCCCATAAGAAAAGGGCATCAGGTGGGGGCAGAGTCCCGAGTGCCCACAGAAAGGGTAAAAATATAAACAAGATGTGTAAAATCTGATTCGTTTGTTCTAGAGCTGGTATGTTTACCGTAAACCTATAAGAAAAGGGAACATTTAAATCATACAAAATAATAGAGAGAGGATCTTCCCAGGAAAAATAAAACACATGCAACCCACTCCCCCAAAACAAAGGAACACTTACAAAAAGATCCTAGTCCCAAACTGCAAAATATCAACATTTGTAAATTGTGACCATTGTCCTTCTCCCATAGCAGCCACTACCCCTACTCAATTGTGTACAAGATTAGCACTTAGAAAATATGTGGATTCCAATGTGGAAAGAAGTAATTAAAAGCAGTTTACTGAATAATTGAATTCAGGGATTTGTAAAACTGAACTGAGTCCAGAGCAAAAATATTTCTCCTGTAATTGTCTAACCTACATTGGCTAAAATTCTACCAATGATTGTTGAGAGTTTAAAATTTTCTAATTTAAAATTGTACGTTAACTCTAGGAAAGCCAAAGCCTTACTGATGTTCATAACGTTAGTAGCTAGCAAAGAGAGCTCTTTTCTTTTTCCTACTCTCCCAGTACTGTCTCACCCCCAGGTCCCAGAACTTGAAGTCAGTAGAATCAATATCAGAAGTTGGCAACATTAGGCTATGAACGTGTCTCTGTGGATTGGTGTGGGAACTTAACTAGCATTTATAATATTGTTTTTATTTTATAGAGAATACAAACTTGTAAAATACAATTTCATAAACTAGAGATGATTTCTATAAAGTGGAGAAATTTGTTCTTCGTACAGCATTTACCAGTTAAAAATTAGATGGCTTTGAATGACTTAACAAAAACTCAAAGCACAGAAGCATAAACACTATCAAAATATAACTAATTTTTTTGAAATAAGGCTGACCATACTTTGTCCAGAAACCAATAATGTCCTAGTACTTACAGTGTTCAAAAGATAACTTATAAAAAACTAAATGTCAAAACTCACAGCATAATTGTACTTGAATACCTGAGCTGCTAGGAATCAAAGTCAAGGAGAAAGGCACGTTCTGTAATAATTATCCACTTAAGCATATGTTAACAGCCCAGAAGCAAATGTATAGCAACTATGGATATAATAATGACATAATGTGTTTGCTCCTAAGCTATCAATACTATGTCAGCTAATGCACTGTCTCATAATGTATGTCCTTCAAATTTTATAAGCAGAGAATTAATGAATACAAGGTTAACAATATGATGCTAAATTAGAGGACAATACTTTTTGTAGTGTAGTTTTAAAATGTATTTCATTCTGGGAAGAAAATACTCAAGTGACAAAAAGGAAAATCAAACCACACATAATAAACCACAGGAAGGTCAAGGAAAACATGCAGATCTGTAGCTATTTTTCTTGTTAAAGACATTTCTCTTCCTAATATATTTAAGTATAGTATAATTTGTGTAAAAATAATGTATACTCAAGAAATATTTTACCCAAGTTTGATTTAACCTCCCTGAATCTTTTTGTTCTTAATAAGCAATGACATAGACATTTTATTTATATACAAGAATACCATACATAAATATAAGCATTCGTATTTTGAGCAACCACATATCATGATCACTTTCCTGTATGACTCAGACCCAAATAATGATTATTGTGGTCAAGTCTTTCATATGGAAAGTATGTTTAAATTCTATTTCTGATAATGTAATAGGAATCTTCTAGGGCAAAATATCTAAGACCTCAAGAAAAAAAAAAAAAACTTTGACTCTAACAGCTATAAAAATATTTCAAATTCTGTACACTATATCCACGTCCAGAAAAAAGATGTTTATAGTGACTAAGATGATATAAATATGTATCATACGTTCAAACAATTCCTGAGAGTCTATGAACTATAAGCACTGTAGATTTAATACCAGTCTTTGATGAAAATGTACAGAAAAAGTAAATTATTAATACACAGTGTACTGGGTAGAATAAAGAATGGGGAAAGAGAAAATATTATACTGTAAGGCTTATCTCTTCAACTTTTACATTCTCTGAAATAAAATTAAGAAACAATCTGAGGGGCGCCTGGGTGGCGCAGTCGGTTAAGCGTCCGACTTCAGCCAGGTCACGATCTCGCGGTCCGTGAGTTCGAGCCCCGCGTCGGGCTCTGGGCTGATGGCTCAGAGCCTGGAGCCTGTTTCCGATTCTGTGTCTCCCTCTCTCTCTGCCCCTCCCCTGTTCATGCTCTGTCTCTCTCTGTCCCAAAAATAAATAAACGTTGAAAAAAAAAAAATTATAAAACTGTTAAAAAAAAAAAAAAAAAAAGAAACAATCTGATATATCTGACAACTGTTCAAATTTGAACAGTGCACACATTTCATACATTTTTATCTGCAGTATCATATCTACTGTATAAAGATCATCTTCTTTATTAGTTTGTTAACCAGAAGTTAAAAATTTCTAAGTCAAGTGAGAGGTAATTTTTCTGCACAAATATGTCATCTTCTTCTATATGAACAGATTTGGGCCTGCTTTTGTCTTTTCCTTTTAATTGAAAAAAACAAAAACCTGTTTGTAATGATCAAACCGTAAACATTAAAACTGTACATTAAATCCAACTACAATGTACTAAAAACATTTATGTCCTTTCATTCAGAAATGAGTAATGCAGAAATTCAAGGTAATCAAATTATAAATTAACTGAGATTTAAAAAAGAAATTAAAGAACCTGGAGCATCAATTTAAATGCAAAGATGCATTATAGCAGGTATATAATTTCTGATTTCAGAAATAGCACAGTGAGACTGTAACTCAAGAATCTATATTGTGAAAATAATCTTATAAACCTCCATCTTTAAAAAGGGGTCAAATATATACATACACATGTAAACTTAATTTTATTCCTAACTTTTCAAAACCAAGTATTTAACTGTAACATATTTTACAGCTAATAAATGGTAATGGTACTAATAGAGCAATTATAGATGAATTTCCCATAAACTAATTTTTCCCTTACATATTTGATTGGATGAAGAAAAAGGATATTATAGTGTCCTCTGGTCCACAAATGTAGCACAATGAGAAGACATTAAGATTTAAGGAATAGCAATTGGATACCTAAGAATAGGTCAGTTTCAGTATACAAAATAGCTAAATATTTTTAAATGTCTTATTTCAGGCTTCCATAACAAATACCACAGACCTACAGGTAGCTTAAATAACAGAAATTTATTTCTTATAGTTCTAGAGACAGGAAAATCAGTGCCATTATGGTTGGGGTATGGTGAGAACACTCTTCCTGCCTTGCAGACAGCCAACTTCTCACTGCATCCTCACATGGTGGAAGGAGAGAGATCAAGCTCTCTGGTCTCTCTTCTTATAAGGGCACCAATCCCATAAGAATAGGACTACCCTGATGACCTGATTACCTCCCAAAGACCCCATCTCTAAATACCATCACAGGGGCGCCTGGGTGGTGCAGTCGGTTAAGCGTCCGACTTCAGCCAGGTCACGATCTCGCGGTCCATGAGTTCGAGCCCCGCATCAGGCTCTGGGCTGATGGCTCGGAGCCTGGAGCCTGTTTCCGATTCTGTGTCTCCCTCTCTCTCTGCCCCTCCCCCGTTCATGCTCTGTCTCTCTCTGTCCCAAAAATAAATAAAAAACGTTGAAAAAAAAATTTTAAATACCATCACATTGGGAGTTAGGGCATCAACATACAAATTTTGAGGGGGCAGAAACATTCAGTCCTTAACATTCTAACCCAGTCTCCCAAATTCATGTTCTTCTTACATGCAAAACACATTCATTCCATCCCAACAGGTCCAAAAGTCTTAAAAAAATTCCAGCATCAATTCTACAGGCTAAAGTCCAAAGTTTCATCTAACTACCATCTAAAGCAGATATGGGTGAGACTCAAGTACACTCCATCCTGAGGCAAAATCCCTCTCCAGCTGTGAACCTGTGAAATCAGACAAGCTATGTACTTCCAAAATAAAACAGTGGGACAGCCCCAGAATGGACATTCTTTTTTTTTTTTTTTTTTTTTAAATGTTTATTTATTTTTGAGAGAGAGAGAGAGAGAGAGAAATAGAGCACGAGCAGGGAAGGGGCAGAGAGAGAGGGAGACACAAAATCTGAAGCAGGCTCAAGGCTCCAAGTGGCTGTCAGCACAGAGCCCAACACAGGGCTGGAACCCACAGACCGCGAGATCATGACCTGAGCTGAAGTCAGCCCCTTAACCGACTGAGCCACGCAGGTGACCTCAGAATGAACATTCTTATTCCAGAAGGGAGAAATAGGAAAGAAGGAAGGGGTGACAGGTTCCAAAGAAGTCCAAAACCTAGCAAGGCAAATTCCATTAGACCTTAAGGCTGAGGAAGAATCTTCTTGGTTCCATATTTTGCCCTCTAGGCCCCCAGGGTTGCCATCATTACCCAAACAGCTCTAGGTGTGGGTCCCACCCCCAACGCTTTGCAGGGCAAGTACTAGACCCAAGGCTTCCAGCTTCTAGTTTGTTGAAACCAAGGAAGTAGCCCTGACAATCTCTGAATCACTTTTGGGGTCATTTTTCCCCTCTTCTTAAAGACTTGTCAAATCTAAGAAGTCTAACAGCCTTAGTTCATTTCATCTGGTCTCTGACTGCTTTAGTTCAAACTGGCCGTATTTCTGGTCATATAACCCCTTGAACTCTTTAGTGTTAGTCCAGTCACATTCTTGGTGCTCACTTCAGAACATGCTTTCTCATTTTTTTTGCAATATGGCTAGGCTGAAAAATTTCCAAATCTTCTAGTTCTGATTATTTTTTGCTTAGCAATTCCTTCTTCAATTCAAGCTGTTCTTTTAGCCACTTGCTTGGAAATCTCCTTAACTCTCTATCCAATTTCATCACTTTCAAGTTCTACTTTCCATAAAAATTAGAACAGTTTTGTGCCACGTTATACCAACAATCACCTTTCCTCCAGTTTCCAAGAACATGTTCTCATTTCTAAGACCTCACCAGAAATGCCTTTAAGTCCACATTTCTAGCATGAACCTCAAAACTCTTCTAGCCTCTACCCATTACCCAATTTGAAAGCCACTTCCACACTTTTAGGTATCTGTTACAGGAGCAACCCACCTCTTGGTATCAAAGTCTGTCTTAGCTTGGGCTGCCATAATGAAATACCACACACTGGGTGGCTTACACAACAGAAATTATTCTGGAGGCTGGAAGTCCAAGATCAGTGTGCCAGCATGGTCAGGTTCTGCTGAGAACTCTCTTGCTGGTTTGCAGACAGCAGCCTTCTCTCTGTATCCTCACATAGTGGAGAGAGAGAGAGATCAAGCTCTCTGGTGTCTCTTCTGATAAGGGCATTAATTCCATCAGACCAAGGCCCCACCCTCATTTTCCTAATCACCTCCCAAAGACCCCATCTCCAATCACCATCACACTGGGGGACAGGCTTTGATATATGAATTTGAAGACATTCAGTCCATTAAATGCCTTTACATTTCTATCTGGACATAAACCTGTAAGAGAGAAAGCTGCAATCTACAGAAACAGAGAAAGAAAAGTCAGATTTATAAAAGGTGAGCAAAGGGGGTTATCCAACAATTTTGTAAACAGTTTGGTAAACAGTTTTGTTAAAAAAGTCTATTTTTCTTCTATAGCAAATTGATTTTTAAAAAATCAGTATTCATCCTACATAGTTATCATAACAATTAGAAATGTTACTCATCTTAAATTCAATCTGTACATAATATTTATGGTATAAATTTTAAATTCTTCATTATACCCTCATAGGAAAATTCTATCTCCCTTTTCACAGGTCTCAGCCAGGCTATCTTATAGCACATAGCTCCTTATTTAAAGTGAAACACAGAGGGGCGCCTGGGTGGCGCAGTCAGTTAAGCGTCCGATTTCAGCCAGGTCACGATCTCGCGGTCCGGGAGTTCGAGCCCCGCGTCGGGCTCTGGGCTGATGGCTCAGAGCCTGGAGCCTGTTTCCAATTCTGTGTCTCCCTCTCTCTCTGCCCCTCCCCCGTTCATGCTCTGTCTCTCTCTGTCCCAAAAATAAATAAACGTTGAAAAAAAAAATTAAAAAAAAAAAAATAAAGTGAAACACAGAATTGAAATTTTGCTGATTTCTCTTACCAAAGAGTTTTCTTTTAACTCCTCAATAAGGTTTAATTACTACGTTAGTATGCATGTTTAACAGAGATTACTCCGAAGAGATTAATCATCAGAACAACTATCACCCAATGGTTTGGTCTTGATGACTTTCATAGATTCAGTTTTTTAATACTAAGGAGAGCTCATACTGTGTATGTATGCTTAAAAACAAAGCAAGTGACAAAGTATTTGGTAGCTTATTACCTGTGTGCAAGATCTACAGAAACAAAGAAAAAAATATAAAGAGGTCTCATAAGAGGAGTGATTTCATAAGTATCCTGGGTTTGGAAAGTCGCAGTCTCTGCAGCTGTGTTTACAATTAATGAATATTCTCCTATACACAATGTCATCCATCCGAAGACAAATTGCAGAACAGCGCCTCCTGCACTGCCATACAGCAGGGACATTCTATTTGGAAGCAGATACCATGTTCCAAGACCACACACTAACCCAGCAAGAAAAGAGTGAAAAACTGTATTGGCTATATATTTCTTGCCAGGAATGAGAAATTTGATAGTCTCAGCACCAGCACAACTTGTAAATTCATGTTCATCTTCCTCTGCTAAGATATCTGTGGTTAGCATTCTTTCTATGGTCACCGATTTGTTCCTGGCATATAAACTTGTGAACTGGATGATAAATGCAGTGAAAAGCATCAGTCCACCTGAAAGTGCTGCTGTGTAATAGTCTTCCAAAATCCCTAATTGATACAAAAGTGTCCCTAATCCACCCCAAACCCATGGCATCAGGAAAAGGATAATTTGATTAACATATATATAAGGAGGGGCACAATAGCCTAGTTTGAATCGAGGGCCTCCAAGAACGGTCTGTGGAAAGCGCTTCAGAAAGAAGTCCTGTTTGTAATCATTCAGCAGAGGCACATCTGGACTCATCCTTCTCATTCAGGATTATTCTGAAAGTTACATCCTCTTCTGTAACACAGCAGTCTCTAAGAAAAAGAAAAAAGTCACTACTTGAAAATGTCATACTTAAAAGATGGGGGGAACTCCACATTTCTATTTTATCTCCTTAATTCCTTCAAGGGCAGGATTTATAATTTCACCCGCTAGCTCCTCCCCATTGCCTGACATACATGCAGCACTAAACAAACAGTTGAAACGTTGTTTTTTATTTGGGAAAAAAAGGATATTCATTATAATTTATCTAGAACTTATTATTTGGGATTAGATCTTAAATTAATGGAAATCAGATCTAATTAAATTAGATCTTAAAATTGACATTTTTAGATTTTGAAGGCAAAGAAACGTTCAAAAAGCCAGTGCTTTCAACTCAAATCTGCCAGTGGTTTAATCATTTTCCTAAGAGTTTTCAATGTTTGGTTTTAAACTTTTCCTCTATTATAAGGGTCAGCAAAATTTTTCTCTAAGGGCAGAAGAGTAAATATTTTGGGCTTAGTGGACCATATAATTTCTGTTACTATGACTCAATTCTGCTACATGACTCAATTCTGCTGTTGTAGCAGAAAGCAGCCATAGACAATACATTCATAAATGGATATGAGTGGTTGTGCTCTGATAAAGTGTTATGGTATTTTTACCCATACCTGTGGGCCAGATTCAGTCTGTGAACCATAGTTGGCCAAACTCTGCTCTATAAAATGAACATATTCTCTTTGATTCCTTTGAATTGAAATGAAAATAGAAATGGAATATGGAAACAAATACTGTTAGTCATATCATCTAGGAATTATAATAAATTTAGGATTTTCTGATAATTTAAAGAGTCAAATCCTGCTAAAATAGTAGCATTTGGGGGTGCCTGGGTGGCTCAGTTAAGCACTGGACTTCAGCTCGGGTCATGATCTCACAGTTCTGATGTTCAAGCCCCACAATGGGCTCTGTGCTGACAGCTCAGAGCCTGCAGCCTGCTTGAGATTCTGTGCCTCCCTCTCTCTCTGCCCCTCCCCTGCTCGCATGCTCTCTCCCCGTCTTAAAAATAAACATTAAAAAAATTTTTTTAATAAATAAATAAAAATAAAATAGTTACATTTCAATAAAATCCATTGACAGCTCAATATGCAGTAGAAAGAACAATAAACTGGAAATTAAAAGACTCTAGGTGTCAGAGTAAATGCTTATTATTAGCTATGTTACCATAAGCAAACCATTTTCTGATTCAATTTTTAGTTTCTCTTTCTGTTATCAGTTTCCAAAATCTACCAAAACTAGGAAAACATGAAACAATAATAGGACCTATATGTGTTTTAATCTAGATTATTTCCATTTAAGGGCCAGAAAAATCGAAGTACCAAATAATGTGGATTCTCCACCTTCAACTTTTCCTTTCCCTGGGATATACTCAGTAGCTTATTCTGAAAAACAGTTGCCTGACACAAGATAGCTAGCAAAGTACTACCTCAGAGATCATATGTTGGGTTGGAAAAGAAAAATTGTTTAAAGCTGTCTTCATAAAGAAAGAGACATAGACCAATGAAATAGAATAGAGAGCCCAGAAATAAATCCTCACATACATGGCCAAATACGTGACAAAGGTAATAGGGAAAGGATGGTCTTTGCAATAAATGGTGTGAGGAAAACTGAGTATTGACATGCAAAAGAATGAAATTAGGCCGTTAACACTATATACAAAAATTAACTCAAAATGGACGTTAAGTGTAAAACCTAAAACAATAGAATGCTGAGAAGAAAACATAGGATAAAAGCTTCCAATACTGGCTTTGGCAATGACTTCTTGGATATGACACCAAAGGTACAGGTTACAAAAGGAAACCAGACAAATTAGATTTCATGAAAATTTAAATATTGTGTACACCAAAGACACTATCAACATAGGAAAAAGGCAACCGACGGAATGGGAGAAAATATTTGCATATCATATATCTGTCTGATTAGGGATTACAATCCATAATATATAGAGAACTCCTAAAACTCAACAACAAAATAAACCAACTCGAAAATTGGCAAAGGGCTTGAATAGACATTTCTCCAAAGAAGATATACAAATAGCAATAAACACACGAAAAGATACTCAACACCACTAATCATTAGAGAAACGCAAAGCAAAACTATAACAAGGTACCACCTCACACCCATTAGGATGGCTACTATAAGAAAAACAGAAAACAGCAAGTGTTGGTGAGGATATGGAAAACTGGAACCCTTGTGGACTTGGTGGGAATATCAAATGAGACAACTGTTGGGGAAAACAGTATGGTGGTTCCTCAAAAAATTAAAAATTGGATTACCATTTGATCCAGGAATTCGACTTCTGGATATATACTCCAAAGAAGTGAAAGCAGGTTCTCAAAGAGATTTTTGTAACTCATGTTCACGGCAGCATTATTCACAATAACTAAAACACAGAAGTAAACCCAAGTGTCCATCAAAGGATGAAAAGATGAACAAAATATTACTCAACCTTAAAAAGGAAAAAAATCTTGCAGTATGCTACAACATGGATGAACATTAAGGACAGTATGCTAAGTAAAAAAAGCTAGTCACAATAAGATAAATACTGCAGAATGTCACTAAGGCAAGGTACTTAGAGTTGTCAAAATGATAGAAAGTAGAATGGTGGTTGCCATGGGCTGAGGGAAGAGAATGGCAGTCACTGTTGAATGGGTATAAAGTTTTACAAGATAAAAAGAGTCAGAGATGAATGATGGTGATGACTGCACAACAATGTGAATGCATTTAATACCACTGAACCATACACTTAAAAATGGTTAAGACAGTAAATGTTGTATTTTACCACATACACACAAATTTAAAGCCGTCTTAAAACAGCCTTTCTTCTTTTTCTCCTTCTTTCTTCTTCTGTTCTTTCTTCAGTTTAAAACAGTCTTTCTGAAAGTCAGTCCTACCCAACCAATACCAGCCCTAGAGACAGTTTTCAGGCATCATGAAAGATTTGGAGACTACTTTAGAATTAAGAATGACTACTTAGAACACCTCTTGTTATGCTGTTAGAATTAAGAATGCTGTTAGAATTAAGAACACCTCTTGTTATGCTGTTAGGAAGTTCTTTACTGTAAACACCATATTTAGTCTTCTAGTCATTGGACTTAGTTCTGCACAGAACAAGTCATAGCTTTTACTTACATGACAGCCGTGCAAATACTCACAAAATAACATAACCGTAGGGCCAGATGGAACCTTAGTCATTGATGGTTCAATCTTAAGGAATGAAAAGACTGCTTCCCTCCCCTCTTGAATAAGCTTATCTCCTGTCTTGATGTCAGGCTCAGTGTACTTTATTCTGGTATGTTGTTCTGTACAAGCCTAAGGTAAAGTAAGGGCATATTCTTGTGAGCAGGTGTAAATATTCTGATTTCAATTATCCACAGAAGATGCCATCAGAAAGGAAAATGAACTTGGATGTCTGGCCTGGGATTTTTCAAGAGACTGGAAGTGCCTGAAATTTTCCCAGGGAGTTACGTAAAAGCTGGTCCCTCCTGCTCCACTGAGGCAAATCAGAAACAAGGTGAAACGGCTCGCTGGGCCAGAAAGCCAGAAACTGAAGACACCTTACAATCAGATTATCTGGCTTCATGTTACTATCCATATTCATTTACCTTTTAGTACTTCTGAATCTTTGGTAGAGTTTAGTTTAAATGTTCTTACCCATTCGATGGAATATTCTGTGATTATATTCCGAACAGTGAAATACTCTGAAGATCTGTTGTTGATATGGAAACAGAAAGATGCCATGACATGTTGAAAAGTAAAATAAACACATTGATGATCCCATTTGCATTTTTTAAAAAAAGAGTATATATACCTGTGTGTATACATGATTGTATATAGTTTGTATAGGTGTAAAAAGTTCCAGACAGCATACATACTACAATGTGATTGTGTGTCTGTGTATTTTACATAGAACATTTTGATACCTCTTCAAATTATCAAGTAACCTCTAGAACTCTCAGCCCCTTGCCCTGCAAACACATCCCACCCTTTTCTCTCTGGTGTCTCTGCTCATGTTCTCTCCATCCTAGGATGCCCTTTCTTCCCTTCCCTAATTAGTAATTTTGGTCAACTTTAGACATTCAGTCTAATCCTTTCTGCAAATTCCCCAGAACGCCTAGGTCAAACTGTGCCTCTCTTTTCTCTGTATAACAAATATTGCTTGTCCATACTTCTCATCTTGTAACATGTATCAACATAGGGCACTTCTTGTATTATTCACCTCTTTACCTGTTATTTTTTCATTTGTATTTATTTTCTCTACTAACTAGTTATTTGTGGGCTGGGGCCAAATCTTGAGACACTTCCGATTCTCCGTAATATTTAGTAAAATATCTTGGCATGGAGAGGCATGTAATACATTAATGGTATAAATAAGATGATTAAAATTAAAAGACAACACTAAATACTGCTGTTTAAAAGGGAAGTTGGGAGTGTTTACTGTTCGTTTTTTTTTTTTTTTAAACCTTCTTCCTGCATATCCTGCCCCACTAACAGTAAACTTGCAAACTCTTTATTCTCAGTTTTTAAATGTTTAGAAAATAATTTATTGATAATATGGAATAAATAATGGCACTTATTGATAGTATTATTGGGTCAGAGAAGATTTTGCCTAGAGCAGTATATTCCAAAGCAGTATGCTCCTACAGGAACAGGATGAGCCTGAGGGAGAGCCTGAGTTTCTGGGACAGAGAAGGAAATGGCTGTAGAATTTTAATGTGACAGAAATCCAATTGTAATTTGCTCTCTATCTTATGCAACATTTTAACTTTCTTCTTTGTCAGGAAGAAGGAGCTAGTTCATACTAGGAGTGAAAAGCAGAGATAAAACAGCAGGTAACAGAGTCAAAATAAGGCAAGATCAACCACAAAAGAAGTGAGAGCACATTATGAAGTATTAAGAGAATGTTCACACTTGAGTCCCCTCAAGGCAGATTTGAATTATTATCATGTGGTATTAAAAGAAAGGCTGAAGGATACAGAATTATTTGCCCTACACAATGTTTCTTAAAAGGGAGTCCATGGTCAAAGAAGCTTGATAAATAACACACTAGGACATCATCTTGAAGAGTCACAGTGGATATCAGCAAACTAAAGACTCAGAGACATCTTTAAAGTTAAAAAAACAAAACAAAACACGACTGCAAACCTGCTTAAAATGTATCATTTGAATTTCCCAAACTTACTCGAACAGGAAACCTAACTTTCCCACCATATCTAGCAACAGATCATGTGTGTAGTGTTCTCTGTAAATTGCTTGAGAAATACTGGCCTCAGCTTCAATTATGATCTTAAAGATTTAGCTAAGCCAAGAGAATTAAAAAATATATCTATCTTGGGGCGCCTGGGTGGCTCAGTCGGTTGAGCGTCCGACTTCGGCTCAGGTCATGGTCTCACACTCAGTTCAAGCCCCGCATCGGGCTCTGTGCTGACAGCTCAGAGCCTGGAGCCTGCTTCAGATTCTGTCTCCCTCTCTCTCTGTCCCTCCCCTGCTCATGTTCTCTTTCTCTCTCTCAAAAATAAATAAACATTTAAAAAATATATATATCAATCAGGGGGCACCTGAGTGGCTCAGTCAGTTAAGCATTGGACTCTTGATCTCTGCTCAGGCTGTGATCTTGCGGGTTTGTGGGTTTGTGACCTGCGCTGGGCTCTGTGCCTACAGTGCAGCACGGAGCTTGCTTGCTTGGGATTCTGTCTCTCCCTCTCTCAAAATAAATAAATAAACTTAAAAAAGAAAAGATATACCAATTGAGGAATGTCATGAATAACGCTACACAAGGAAAAAGATTATAAGGGAAATTTGTCAAGTAGCAAGTATATCAGATTGCTGAAAAGCTTACTTCTAGTATGGATATTTTTTTTCTAATATCTTAAAGATAAAAGAGGATTGTATGGGGTTGCCCCAGGTGGCTTAGGTGGTTGAGTCCCAACTTTGGTTCAGGTCATGATCTCATTGTTCATGAGTTTGAGCTCCATACCAGGCTCGCTGCTGTAAGTGCAGAGCCTGCTTTGGATCCTCTTAAGATTTTCTCTCTCCTTCTCTTTCTTCCTCTCCCACTCACACTCTCTCTCTCAAAGATAAATAAAACACTAAATATATATAAATGTATATTTATATATATATGAAGGATTGTATGACAGAAACTGGAAATTCATTAAAGCAAAAAAATAAACTGATACTGTGAGATATTTAATTTAATTACAGATCCTGGAAATTTTTTAAGTATTTTCTTTATACAGAGCAACACTTACCATTTATACCAAGAAATCTCTGATTTTTAGAGAGAAAGAGAGAGAGAACACACACACGAGCAAGTGGGTGAGGGGCAGAGAGGAAGAAAGAGAATCTTAAAGCAGTCTCCACGCAAGGCAAGGAGCCCTATATGGGGCTTGATCCCATGACCCTGGGATCATGACCTAAGCCAAAATCGAGTGGCATGCTCAACTGACCAAGCCACCGAGTACCCCCAGAGAGATCTTCTAAATTCTAATCTGGATTACTAAAATGGAAAATAAATTCAGACTAATTAAAACTTACTTCCTGAATGGGAATTTGGCATACATTCTCAGAGACAATTTCTAAAACAGACTGATGCATTTGTATGGCTGCAGCCTCCAACATGTTAAAATGAAAAATGGCTCAAGGCTTAGAGGAAAAATGCTCTGAAAATGAAGATTAAGGGATAAAGATGGCATCACAACATTGATTTTGGCCATATGCTGTTTTCATATGCTACTCTGAAAGTGGGCCAACAAAATAGCCATAGAAACGCTGCTTTATTTGGAATTTGAGCATTATCTAGAAGGGTGAGAAACAGATCAATCTGGCAATGTACTAGGAGGGAATTCTTATTTTTCAACTTTAATGTAGGAGTCAGGCAAGATACCAACCTGAAAAAAATCCCTTAAAGAAAATAATAAAATAATAAACAAAAAGTGGCAGTTTGCAGGGGATTACAATAAATTTAAAGTTTTCTTAGTCAATTGTCTAATTTTTGTTTAGTAAAGGCTACTTGTTTTTAATCATTATTTTTATTGACTGGTTAATTTCATTCATTGAATCCACACTTTTTTTTTCTGTTCTATTGGATTCAGATTTTTTTATGGTAAGAACACTTAACATGAGATCTACCCTCTTGACAAATTTTTAAGCGTATAATACAGTATTGTTAAGTAGCAATACAATGTTGTACAGTACATTTCTAGAACTTACTCATCTCGCACAACTAAAACTTTATATAGCAAGTATTCCTCCTGTTTCTTCCTCCCCCAAGTCTCTGGCAACCTTCATTCTACTGTTTCTAGGAGTCTGACAATTACAGATACCCCATTTAAGTAGAATCATGCAGTATTTGTCCTTCTCTGACTAGCTTATTTCACTTACCATAATATCTTCAAGGCTTATCCATGTGATCACATGTGGCAGGATTTCCTTCCCTTTTCAGGGCTAAATAATATTCCATTGTGTGCATATACCACATTTTATCCATTCATCTGTTGATGGACAATGGGTTGCTTCTGTCTTTTTGGCTATGGTAAACAATGCTACAATGGACATGGGAGGGCAAATATCTCTTTGAGATTCTGATTCCAATATGTTCAGATATATACCCGTAAGTGGGATTGCTGGATCATATGGCAGTTCTATTTTTAATTTTTTGAGGATCCTCCACATGGTTCTCCATAGCAGATGCACCATTTTGCATCCTACCAACAGTGTACAAGGGTTCCGATTTTTCCACATCCTTGCCAACACTTGTAGTTTTTCTTTCATTTTATTTTATAATAGCCATCCTAACAGGTATGAGGTGACACTGAATCCACACACATATATTGAGCATGTCTGCCCTGTGTGTCAACTATATTTTTGTTATACTTTCAGGAAACTTACTATCTCCTAGTATATTTGTCAAATTTTATTAAATCTTTGCTCTCATATGTTTAATTTCTAAGAGTACATCTTTAATGCCTGGATGTTCCTTTTTATAGAATCTTATTATTTCATTAATATGGTCTATCTTTCTGAGAATATTCACTATACATATGTGTGTACATGTAGATAAACGTCATCTAATTCCTTTGTAAATTGCCTCTTTTTAAGTGTTCACTTCTTGGGGCATCTGGGTGGTTCAGTCAGTTAAGCATTCGACTTTGGCTCAGGTCACGTTCTTATAGTTTGTGAGTTCGAGCCCCACATCAGGCTGTGTGTGCAGGCATGGAGCCTATTTCAGATTCTGTGTCTCCCTCTCTCTCTCTCCCCCTCCCCCACTCAGGCTCTGTCTCTTTTAAAAATGAATGTTAGAAAAAAAAAGTGTTCACTTCTCTTATTAATTTCAAAGAACTTTTTATATATGAAGGATATTAGCTCTGACATACATTATAATCTGTTTTCTCTCCCTATGTTAACTTGTACTTGAAGCACTGTCAGAAGATGCTGGTGAGGATTAAAGAATTCATTTTGATAGTTGTTAATATAAACAAATGTGTTATCCTTCCTTTTATAGAGAAATAGTTAAACGAAATTTAGTATTTTGATACATTTAAACTTCTGAATACCTACAATGTATTAGGTAATGGTAATAAGGCTACTGTCTGATCCAAAGAAGATTATAATCCAGTAGGGTAGAGATCATTTGCCTGTCAAATAATTGTTACTGGTAAAAGTAACTCTGGAATTATTTTAACTTTCATTATGAAGAGAATAAGCAATAAACAAAGTTAGTTTACAAATAACATAGAATTATTAAAAATAAACTTTTCAAGAAAAAGTAAATTGCTGCTTGTTTAAAAAATGCCTACACAAACTTTGTCAGTAATAAATAGAATGCCTCACCCATGTTCCTCAAAAGTATTTTAAAAAATTTGAAAGGAGGGGCACCTTGATGAAAAAATTTGAAAGAAGGGGTGTCTAGGTAGAGCAGTCTGTTGAATGTCCAACTCTTGATTTCAGCTGGGGTTGTAATCTCACAGTTCATGGGATCGAGCCCTGCATCAGCCTCTGTGCTGACAGCATGGAGCCTGTTTGGGATTCTCTCCTTTTCTCTCTGCCCCTACACTGCTCACACACTCTCACTCTCATACACACACTCACTCTCTCTCTCTCAAATAGAGACCTAAAAATAAAATAAAAGGAAATATACTGAAGTTCTACTTTTCTAAACATCACCACCTTTATTAATATGGGAAATAAAAAACTTCATGCATGTCTAGAAAAGAAACAACATGGCCTACATCTTGAGAACTCAAAAAGCATGCTATGATTAAGTAATTCTCATTTGCTCTGGATCAAATGACCTGTTACCATCAGAGCAGTTTTTTTTTTTTTTGAAAGTTTTATTTATTTATTTTTTATTTGTAATTCTGAAAATACATTACGAACATTAACTAAATGCATACCATGGACAAACAGCTAAATTCCTGAAGAGCCTTTTGAAAGGCATTTGGTGCTAAAACGTGAAAAACACATTTCATGTTATAGTTTATCACTTACTATAGTAAGTAGTTTCTTCTCACCACCAATAAAAGGAAAATCTACTCAAGCACCTAAAAAGAGTCTTGGGGTGCCCGGGTGACTCAGTCAGTTAAGCCTCATGACTTTTGATTTCAGCTCAGGTCATGATCTCAAGGTTTCTGGGTTTGAGCCCCGCATCAGGCTTTGCGCTGACAGCATGGAGCCTGCTTAGGATTCTGCTTCTCCCTCTCTCTCTGCCCTTCCCCAGCTCATGCACACTCTCTCTCCCTCTCAAAAATAAATAAACATTAAAAAAAAAAAAAAAAAAACGAGTCTTAAAATGAAAGAACAAGCACAAACACATCTCTCTGATCAACAAAATGGTATTTATTCAAATTCAAGATTTGGGGAGGATCTTTGAATCTAAGAGTTTTCTGTAAATTCATAGGAATTGGTCTGTAAAGAAAACAATGGATGGAAAGGGTAACTAGATAGATCAAAGGATCATCCTTCCCAAATGTATAACACTAGAATATGAATGGTTAGCATTCCATACTCTTGGAAAACTAAAATGGTAGAAAATAGCCAAGGTCACATCAGTGCATCACAAATGTGCCAGGCCAGCTGACACTTCTGCTTCTATCCCAATCCACCTCTCCCATACTGCACACATGTTACCAATCACAAATGCAAAGTGATTAACAAGTTTTTCTTTCAAAATCAAGTATCAGGTGAATGAAGTCTACCATTCACAGGGATTACCAGAAATAAATCAACTTATTTTACAGAAAAGAAAACTGAGAACCAGTGATACGAAGTGACTTAATCCACACATTATGTCAGTTGGTGGCTGACCGAGTTTTTCGATCATACCAAGCCATTGTCAAATGAAAGGCAATTTTAGAGGTTAGAGAAATAGAAGGATAATTTGGGAGAAAGAGTTTTCAAGGAAAAGTGGACCTGACAAAATGTCAAAATAGGAAACTTCTGTTAGCCAAGCCAGCCTGAGAATACTGGCATGTAGGACTCCTTGATAAGAGATAAACACAAGTGGGAAAGTGTCTAGAAGAAAAGATTCTCACCATGAAGAAAATGAACAACCCCCAGAATGGGAAAAAATTTTTGCAAATCATATATATGATAAGGGACTTACACCTAGAATATATAAAGAACCCTTACAACTCAATGGTGACAAAAACAAAGAAATCAATTTAAGGAATTTCAATAGACATATATATAGTAATATATATACTAATATATACTAATAGCCAACAAGTACACAAGTTTCCACATCACTACTCATTCATTAGAGAAATGCAAAGCAAAACCACAACGAGGTATCACTTCAAATCCACTTGACTGGTTACCAAAAAGACAGAAAACAAGTATTGGTGAGGTGGTGGGCGAAACGGAATCTGCAAGTAGTTTTGTAAAATGGTGCAGCGGCTTTGAAAAACAGTCTGGCAGTTCCTAAAAAGGCTAAACAGAGAGTTACCATATGACCTAGCAATTCCATTCCTAGGTATTTACCTAAAAGAAATGAGAGCATAAGTGTACACAAAAATTTGTACATGAACATTCATAGCAGAAATGTGAATTTTCCAAAAAGTAGAAACAACCTTAATGTCCATTAGCAGATTAAATAAAATGTGGCGCATCCATACAATGGAATATTTTTAGGCTATAAACAAGAATGAAGTACTGATACAGGCTACAACACGGATGAACCTTGAAACATAATGCTAAATGTAAGAAGACAATCACAAAAGGCCACATATTGTATGCTTCCATTTATATAAAATGTCCAGAACATCAAAATCTATAAAGACAGAAAATAGGTTAATGTTTGCCTAGGGCTGGTGGGGATAGTGACAAGTGGGGTAGGGAATAAGGGAATAATTCCTGAAGAGTACAGGGCTTTTTTTTTTTTTTTTTTTTTTAAGCAGGTTCCATGCCCTGCAGGGAGCCCAACGTGAGGCTTGAACCCATGACCCTAAGATCAACACCTGAGCTCAGAATCAAGCGTCAGATGCTCAACTGACTGAGCCATCCAGGTGTCACCCTTTTCTTTAATTTTTCATTTGTTTTTACTTTTTAAGGGCCTTCTTTAGCGGTGATGAAAATGTTCTAAAATTGACCGCAGTAATACTTGCATAATTCAATGAATATACTAAAAACCATTGAATTGTACACTCTTTAAAAATCTTTAATATTTTTAAAACTTTTTAAAAATTTAAATTCCAGTTAGTGAACATACATACAGTGTAGTATTAGTTTTTACAAAAGAAAAAGAAACAGAAAAGTTCCCCGACCAGGTATTGTCCATTAATAACTAGTAGGAAATTTAGGAGTAGCTGACAGGTGCCCTGGTTAAATTACTAAAATGGCATTGTCTGGTCATAGAGTCAGGCTCTGGATGCTATGATAAAAGTCTGGAGATTTGGCATGGGTGGCAGTGGACACCAAATGACACAAAGGATGGTCTGTGCCCTAATTATGTGAATGATTTGGGACACCAGGGTGGCTCAGTCAATTAAGCCTCTGAATCTTGGTTTCAGCTCAGGTTATGATCTCAAGGTTTTATGAGTTGGAACCCAGCATACACTGGCAGCCAAGAGCCTGCGTGGGATTCTCTCTCTGCTCCTCCCCCACCCGCACTCTCTCTCTCTTGCTCTCAAAATAAACAAACTTTAAAAAATGGTTTAACAAAACGAACAAACAAAAAGAACGTACCTAATGTCAGATAGCTGAATACAAGAGAAATGATTGGTAAAGAGCAAATAATCAATTCACAGGTCTGATAGATAACCTCTGTTGTAGATTTCGTTGAAGTAAACACTGGTCCTTGACAGAGTTTTGAAAAAAGGCAGATTAGGGGTGAAAGAGTTATTCATGTTCAGGGGGACGTAAGTTGACCAGGCCGGGGCAAAAGTGGTCTAGCTGGACATAAGGAAAGAGTACAGGACTATCTAAGGGATGCAGTTTGTAAACTGTATTGGTGAAACAAGGACATCACTCAATCAAAACCCAAAGGACCGTTTTCCATCTGACCAGTGTCTCTTAGAGACAAAACGCTGTAACTCAACAGGCTAAAGCAGTTTTCTGAAAAAACTTAAAGTCACATTGGATTGATTCCTCTAGGCACGGAGTTCATCTTCCATCTAAAAAGTGCAATAATAGCATTTGAAGGTTTTATAGCGAAGAACAAGAAATGTGCGGCAACAGAAACTGCAAGAACGTGACTCTGCATAGTCCTGGAAATTAAGGTGACCAAGAAATCCCCAGGTGGATGTCGGGGTTCGAACGTACCTCGAGTCACCCGAGGGCAGAGGCGGTGCGAAGGCATCCCGGGGACTGCATTTTTGCAGGTAAACCCGGGTTGGGCGATCCTGCCCAGAGGCTGCCGGCGACCCGAACGCGAAGGCATAGAAGCTGTAGCGGCCAGGCAACCAGCTCCCCGAGGTCACGCCTGAGCCAGCTCCGCGTTTCCATGGCTAACGTCAACTCCAGCGGGTGCCACCTCCACCGCCGCGGAACCGAGATCGCGCTCGGAGGCGGTTCGGGCCCCCAGCTCGCCCCGCCCTCGGCTCGTGCTCGCTTCCGGGCGCTTACCCGACCGCCGGCCGAGCGAGGCGGAGCTGGGGAAGAGGGGCGCTTTGTTCACTCCAGGCCTGGGCCCACGCTCCCCTCACCCGGGGCCGTGGGAGACTCCGGGACTCTGGCCTCGCCTTGCGCCCACAAGCATCCACAAAGGCACAGGGGCGGGGGTCTCCGGTCCAGCCCTGAACTTTCACCCGGGCCGCGCCCCTACGCAAAAGCGCCGTTTCCCTGGTGACGTGACGTGCCCGAGGGAGGGAGTAATGCTTTCTGGCCGATTGACGTGCGGCAGCCATTTCGCGAGCGTTGGTTTACCGGTGGTCTGACCGCCGATTCTGGAGTGTAGGGTGACTCCACCGCTCGGTGTTTTGCACTTGTATTAACCACATCCGCACTTTGGCCATCGCCACTTGGCACACGGACGGTAATAAATGTTTTTAGTGATACTTCATACGCCCTCTTCAGCTTGGAAGATTTGGAACTGGCTATACGTCCTAGCTGTTGCCCTTTTATTGCATACTTTTTCTCCCCGAGTGGATTTGTGGCTGCATTTTTAAATGCGAGGAACCAAAATGCCCATCATTGAATCATGCTACGAGGAAGGTATCTGTTAATAAAATGAGGCAAAGTCCCCTATCCTAATTGCGGGCGGGGGGGGGGGGGGGGTTGTGGAAAGCCCTGGCCCACTGTTACTTAGTGGCAATGTAAGATACGGGAATCTTTGGAAGGTAGCCACAAACTCCTAGTTTTGCCGGTTTAAAGTTACCTGCCCCGCGCCCACCGCCTCCATTTTCCAAGAAGTTTGATTTCTTACTCATCTTCTGGACACCTTCTGGATTGCTTGTTGGAAGTCTACAAGGTGGCCCCTTAGAGCCTTACATTGGAAATTGGTCTCAAATGATTTAGAGGCTCTTTAAGGAGACTCCGAAGCCAATTTGTCAGTATTAAGGTACTTCTGTTTCCTGTGTGATTGACACTAGCAATTCTGCATACTCGGGACTTCTAAGTGCTCAAGGACTGTCTGGTTTGGATCTCTTTACCTCGAAACTATAAATGCGGCCCTTTTTTGGTTTGTTTTCTGGTTTCACTGGAAATGGTGGCTTAGTTCTCAAGCATCTAGGTTTTCAAGCTGTAAGGAAATTTTTGTGTGTTAATATGAAAAGAAAACCAAGGATTACTCTATTCAGAGGGAAAGTGTAGTTTATTGTAGTTTATTGTGGGAAGAAAACCCTGTGCAGTTTCAATAACGTACGTATACTTGACACAGTTAGCAGGTAGAACCTCTCATAGTTCAGTGTGAGGGGGAGAGGTACTCTTGGTCCATCCCTAATGTTTCCCTCACTTTCAGGGAAGACATACTAGCCTTAGTCATCATGGGTCAGGATACCACCTGACATCTGCAGTTGTTAAAAGTCAGCGTAGTGTGATGAGCGGTACAGGCTCTGGAATTAGGAAGTCCCAAATTGTTGGAATCTTGACATCGCAGCTCCCTACTTGCGTGATCTAGGGGTTACCTAATCTTCCTGGTGCTCAGTTTTCAAATCGTGTAAAATAAGAGAGAGAAAATTTATCGCACAGGGAGTTGTGTAGATTGGATTAAATAACCAAATCGCTCAGTTAGGCACAGTTTTAAGTGCTTAGTGAGAACGAGCTGTTGTCTTTATGAGGAGAGGCTGCATTTTTGCCACCTTCAATTACATAGAATTCGATCAGAATATTTTTGTTGTTGTGATACCTGCTGTAGATATTTGGTTGTTAATTTTTTCTTTTTTCCAATGTGTTGGTTACTTTGCCCTTAGAATAAAATTGGTAAAGCTTATGGTACAAGGCCTTTGGTTACTAGTGTAGAAAAAGTAGTCGTTCAACATTTACTGAAGTAGTGGATGTTGTTTGCCAGGAATCACACCTATTGCTGCAGATTCAAAGTCAAATAACACATGGATTCTATCCTCAAGGAATTTACTAAAATATAATGAGAGACTAACAAGGACATCAGTAATACTGAGTGTGTGATAAACAAATAGGCACTGGGGCCATAAAATAAGTACAAGTTAGCTGGATAAAGATCTGGGAAAGGAGGTATTTCAGGCAGGAGAGCACCATTCATTCAATTAACAAATATTTAGAGCATAAGTCAGGTACCTATGGACCCTATTTAATGTTAACCGTATGAGATAGCTTATTATTCTCATTTCAAATATAAGGAACTGAGCTGCAGAAAAGTAAAATAAATGAGATTTAGAATTGAGCGTTTATCTGTATGTCTTCAAGATCTTTTGTTTTGTTTTGTTTAAACAAAAAATCTGTGTTTTTGTTTTGTTTTTTTCTGTTAACCCTGCTGATTGATATACAAGGAAACATTACCAAAAATCTGGACCTGCTTCTTCAGCCAGAGAAAATGTTTACCCAGTCGTTATCACGGCATACCTGTTTTTGTGTAATGGTAATGCTCATTTTCAAGTTACTCCTCTTGCCATAAAGTAAAACAGACAAACCTAAAATCATAAAAGCCTCACTCTGCCCCATTGCTCACAGGTCATGGACCAGAGGACTGTGAAAATAATGCAGAGCTGCAGCAACACAGGGTAAGAGGATTTAAAGTGGAGAAGTGGCTGCAGAGAATTTGAAAGTTGAGCTTCCAGGGCAAGGCAATAGAACAGCTAAGATTTGGTAAAGGATTGGATCAGGGTGGGGATGGTTGGGGGAGTTAAGGAGACCAAAGAAAAAAGATGAGCCTAACCTTCAAGCTGTGTGACCACAAAGTTTGAGGAACCCTAAAGTAAGCATAAGAGGAATAGGTTTGAGGGTGAAAGAAAGATAATCCACCTTGAGGCGTTACGTGTTTTAAGGACTTGGGGGATATTTCCAGCTGCAAATATAGGATTGGACCTTGGGAAACAGGTCAAGACATAGAAATTTAGGAGTATTCTACATAAAAAAGTTATTTGAGGGGTGCCTGGGTGACTCAGTTGGTTGAGCATCTGATTCTTGATCTCAACTGGGGTCTTGATCTCAGGGTCCTGAGTTTAAGCCCTGTGTGAGGCTCTGCAGTGGGTGTGAAGCATATTAAAAAAAAAAAAAAGTTATTTGGAATCATGAGATTTGAAAGAGAATGCCAAGGTTTGGGTATTACTGAACGTGAACAAAACCATCAGGACAGAAAAAAAAGGGACTATAAAATGAGATCTATTTCTTACATGGCTCATTTCATCTAATTTCTTTATGTCACAAAACATATGCATCTCAATGTGTATGAAGACCATGTGAATGGGCATGTGGTGGGTAGCAATTTTAGTATATTTACAGGCATATGGGTTGGGTGACGTTGAGTTATGAGGCTATTACAGATAAGGAGTAGGGTATTATGGTAAGTGAAATAAGTCAGAAAGAAAAATACCACATTCTTCCACTTATATGTGAAATCTAAAAAAAAAACAAAAAGTGGAAACAGACTGATAAATACAGAGAACAAATTGATGGTTGCCAGAGTGGATGGGGATAGTGGCATGGATAAAATGGGTGAACGAGAGAGATTCAGGCTTCCATTTATGGAATGAATACGTGGCAGGGATGAAAAGCACAGCATAGGGAATATAGTTAATGGTATTGTAATAGGGTAGTATGGTGACAGATGGTAGCTGCACTTGCAGTTGGCATCGTCCAAGCCTCTGTGTTGTACACCTGAAACTAATGTAACATTGTATATCAACTATACTTCAATAAAATTAATTAAAGACAAGGAGTGACTAATTGTTAACTTTAAAGTTTAATATTGAAACTTCCTTTAATATAGAAAAAAAATTTCATACTAGGTAAACATTCATAATTAGGACCATAAAATAAATAATGTATACTGTAATCATAGCTTTGCCATTAATTGGTTTTAAACTTTGTTGGAAATTACAATATATTCTAAATGATAATTCTGAAAAATGTATATTAATTTCTGATGCGTGTACAGTGGGAAAGATAGAATTTCTCAGATTATGGTTTTAAGAATTTTTAAGGGGGGCCTGGGTGGTTCAGTCGGTTAAATGTCTGACTTTTGATTTTGGCTCAGGTCATGATCTCATAGTCCTGAGATTAAGCCCTGCTTTGGGCTCCATGCTCAGCATGGAGCCTGCTTAAGATTCTCTCCCCACCCCCTCTTGCCCCTCCCCTGCTAGCTTGCTCACTCTTGCTCTCTCAAAAAAAAAAAAAAAGAATTTTTAATTTTTCATATAGTTCTTAAATTTCATTATTATTTCTTTTTTTTTTTAATTTTTTTCAACGTTTATTTATTTTTGGGACAGAGAGAGACAGAGCATAAACGGGGGAGGGGCAGAGAGAGAGGGAGACACAGAATCGGAAACAGGCTCCAGGCTCTGAGCCATCAGCCCAGAGCCTGACGTGGGGCTCGAACTCACGGACCGCGAGATCGTGACCTGGCTGAAGTCGGACACTTAACCGACTGCGCCACCCAGGCGCCCCTATTATTTCATATCACTAATTTCACAGATTAAAATTTTAATTTCAGGAGTGTTTAAATTAATATTACTTGAGAAGGTTGTCACCAATGGAAACTTCTTTTAGGTATTTGTTTGAATACCCTCCCCCGTTCATGCTCTGTGCCTCTCTGTCCCAAAAAATAAATAAACGTTGGAAAAAAATATTAAAAAAAAAAAAAAAAAAAAGGGGCGCCTGGGTGGCGCAGTCGGTTAAGCCTCCGACTTCAGCCAGGTCACGATCTCGCGGTCCGTGAGTTCGAGCCCCGCGTCAGGCTCTGGGCTGATGGCTCAGAGCCTGGAGCCTGTTTCCGATTCTGTGTCTCCCTCTCTCTCTGCCCCTCCCCCGTTCATGCTCTGTGTCTCTCTGTCCCAAAAAATAAATAAACGTTGGAAAAAAATATTTAAAAAAAAAGAAAAGAGCACAGTAGAATTTTTGGTAGACTGAAAATTACTAAATTGGAATATTTAAAAGGCTAGAGTTTCAGTTTTTAATTACGTTAAATTTCATAAGAGTTTGTGAATATAGCTATCACTGAAAGATCAAACTCTATGTAAATATCCATATGCGCATTCATTTGACTCTTTACTAAAAATTAAGGTACACATAGATCTCAATTACTTACAATGATTTCCCCTTATATTTTGGTACACATAAATAAGAGCTGACTGTGCAGATTTCATAGTGTTTATTCCCAGTGTCCTACACTAATATTGGAACATAAATTAACCTCTTCTATTGACACTGTTATCAAGGATATGTCTTAATACTCATTTCGAAAGCTAAAGCTGAAGTTTTTAGATGTCCTTTTCCTGGCATTTGCCTGCTAACTCATTTATTTGTAAATGTACCAACTGTTTAGGATCATGTGAACATTATCTTCACTTTCCTGTAGAATGAACATATAAGGAAGTGCAATGAACAAGTTGCCTTATAAAATTTTGGTTGAAATTGTAATTGAATGTGTGTGGAGTGGGGTGGAAAGGGAGTTAGTATAATTCATCTGAAGGTAGAGGAAAGTTTATATGCCTTCTCACAATCTTTCCAGACTCATGATGATATTATTGCTATTGAATGGAAAAGTCCACACTGGTTAGAGTTACTTCCTACAGCTTAAATTGTGATGCCCTCTTTAGGTTAATATATTTAAAAATATGAAAACTAGAGGTTACTCACAGATAAATATTTATAGGAAATGAAACCACAGTTTGGAAAAAAACACAACAACACCATACATACATAAAAAACACATGAACAAAAAAAAATAAAAACCTTCTACATAAACTGTAAGTATCAACGACAAAATGTATACATAAAATATAAATAACAACAACAACAATAACCAGTTTTGGTGGGATAGTAGATTGGAGATACACTTTGAAATTTTGCTTGGCTCTGCAGTTGCCTTTAACAGAAATTTCATGGGGCGCCTGGGTGGCGCAGTCGGTTAAGTGTCCGACTTCAGCTCAGGTCACGATCTCGCAGTCCGCGAGTTCGAGCCCCGTGTCGGGCTCTGGGCAGATGGCTCAGAGCCTGGAGCCTGCTTCCGATTCTGTGTCTCCCTCTCTCTCTGCCCCTCCCCCGTTCATGCTCTGTCTCTCTCTGTCCCAAAAATAAATAAAAACGTTGAAAAAAAAAATTTTAACAGAAATTTCATGTCTAGAAATATACTTAACAGTTATCCCACCTTTACAGATTTCTCACCTAAGTGTGCAGCAATATTTGTACAAAGATGTACTTAGAACGTTGTAATAGCAAAATACAAAACAGTCTTCAATAGGGAACAGGTTAAATAAATTAGGTTAAAAAGGAGGTATATCTACATGTATTGCTATGCAGACATGTCTAACTTAAGTAAAACATTTAAAAATTATAGTTTGTATAATTCAAAAATTATAGTATGATCTTACGTTAAACCTAGATGTATGCATGAGCATGCTTTGTATAAGTGTATTTTTGAAGGCTACCTGAGGAACTATGATAGAAGTTAAGGTTAATTTGGGGTTTGATGGGAAGGGGAACTTTTTATATTACTCTTTTGTGCTGTTAATATATTTTCAACAATACATATTGTTTTTTTATAATACTTAAATATAAAATTATGTACAAAATTAAATTGACAGTAAAAAAATATCTCTATACCACCCCCCCCAGAAAAAAACCCACCAAGCTACCATATAACAAGAAAAGTGGCATAGTGGGTTTTTGTTTTTATACTAGTTCCTTTATCTAGAAACTAATTGGAATATGTAGTTACTAGTTTCTATGCGTAAGTGGTTACAGTATTGATGCTTTCACAGGGAGAGAAATGTTACATTATTTTTAAATGTTATATTTCAGTTGAAAATTACAATAAGTTATTTGGCATATCGGTAAATTTTGAGCTCTGGTAATCAGAGACTGCTTAGAATCTGGACCACTTCAGTGATATATCTGTAGGAATCCTTTACGTGAGTTTATTTCATAGTAAATTAGAGCCTTTGCTGAATTTATATATACATTATCAAGATTATTAGAATTTCTTTGTAATGTTGCATATAAAATTTTAATTTTTAGTATATGTGTAAAGTATACATGTATTTTTACAGATATGTGTATATGTAAAATACTTGCATCTATACAAAGTGTATGTTATATATAATATGTAAAATAAAATATATGGGAATCTTATTTTATTGAACTGTCAATAACTAAATGTTAATGGAAGAAATTTTCATATCTGGCTCATCTTTAACAATATAATTTTAAAGTATAGTAGTTTTTAATAAAACTTATGCCAGTAATTAATTTTTTTTTTACCAGAGCTGCTTTTTATGCTTTTAGTCTCAATGAAAACCAATGTACAGAAACAAATGCTAGAATAATTATCAGTCTTCAAAGTTAAAATTCTGTTACATATGAACTTCAAGCCAAATATTGGATTCACATTTTTACATAGAAATTTTCCTCCTAAAATACTTTGTAATTAGTGGAAAATGTAACCAGAAAGAGCAGCATGCAAGAAAGAGATGCATTAACTTGTGGAAGCAACCGTGTATTAAGAAACAAACAGGAAAAAAAAAAATTTAAAAAAAAATAAAAAAAAAAGAAACAAACAGGAGAGATGGGTTGGGGATGGGTTAAATAGGTGATGGGGATTAAGGAGGGCACTTGTGATGAGTACTGAATGTGTTAAGTGTTGAATCACTAAATTGTACACCTGAAGTGAATGTTACACTGTATGTTAACTGGTATTAATAAAAACTTAAAGAAACTATGGATCATTTTTATTTGTGGTTTTTATATAAAACTAGCCTATGGATTTTTTTTCCCTGTAAGTCGTTTCCCTTGTAACTTTTTCTCTTGGCAAAAATAATGAATAAAATTTTAGAGACAAGCTTTTTTTTTAAGGGCACATATCACCTAACACATGTAATAAAACCAAAAAAACTCTCATGTTCTATGTTGAAAAAATCAAATGAAAATATTTTTATTCTGAATTGCTCAATTAGCTTAGAGGCATACACTTTTAATTGCACAATTCAGTCAGTATCCCTGTGCAACTTGTTCTTCTATCATTTGCACGCCTAAATATACTCTGGTCTAGAACACTGGACCGTGAAATCCTAAAAGTTACACTTACTCTATGAAAAGACCTCTTTTTAAATCTGTGTCTCTTTTCCCCAACATTTTCTTTAAAAATATACATCCTAAACATATGTACCTGAATGTGATGTGGAATCCTTTTTATCCTTTTTCTTCTGGAGCACATAGTGAATATTTGCCTCATGAGAAAGTGAACAAGGAGAGCCCTAAGCTAATTTCCTTTCCTTTTGATTATAGCACAAATATCCCATCCATTACTATCTCCTCTCAAAATGATTCATTCTGTTCAGAAACAAAAGCAATGCTACCTGAGAACATTCTGAAATATTTTGTCCTCTTTTCATAATCCCTATTTACTAGACTCTGCAAATATTTTCTTCACCTCCTTATCAAATTTTAACTCAATAAGTGATATCTTCCTTCTTGGATGAATGGACATGGGAACTTGAGATTACAGTAGTGGAAATTTAAAAAAACAGTGCTTTTTAGTGTGAAGGAAATTCATGCAAATTTTTAATGTGTATAAGTTTTCTAAGTAACCACACATTAAGTATGAGAATGGACTTTATTATTAAGCAGGACTTAACAAAACATGATTATCATTGGAAAACTAAATTCTGCTGACTTTAGTATTGACCACTTTTCCTGGGACAGTGCTTTACGTCAGTGTTAACATTAGGTAATTTGTCACTTTAATCAGAATTCATTAACAATTTACTTTTTGAGGGCTCTGTCTCTAAGGTCAATTAAATAAAAATGGTAAAGCCAGTGTTGTTAAGATTTCTGCTACCTAATAGTCACGTTATTTTATGTTCAGCCTCTTTGATTAAAAGTAATGGTGAAAGATGTTAAAGCCCTGGAAGGTGATTTTGAAGATGGAGAAGTGCTGGAGCTACCCAGGCAGCAATCAGAAACAATTAGGAAAAATGTACCAAATGCTTCATTCTTTCTCTAGGCTGCATGACAAATTACATTTAATATTTCAGGCTTGTTGCATTTTAAAATAAGGCCTCCAACACGAAGCAATTTTCAAGACAACTCCAATCAAAAGATATTGCTTAAAATTTTCCTATTGCCATAGAAATGAAAAGAGTGATTGTCTATGTTGATTAACTTGAAGATTGCTTTGGGAAGAATTTGACAGTTTTGTAACATTCCCATTATAATTTACAACCCGTGAAGAATTGAATACTACACTGAATATCAGGATACTTTGTCTTCCTTTTTATCTGATAATTTTATTCTAGTACTTTAATATGAAGAGGATGTCCTTTTAATGTGTATTTTAATGCATATATAATTTACATTTACCATGTTCTTTAAAATCCTCAATTAGATTAAACAAAATAAATGTATAGCATAATACATATATTTATATACAAAAAATATTTATTGATTCCTACTGTGCAAAATTTTATACAAAGATGGAAAGGAAACATTTAATGTCGAAGAACCCATGGTTTAATGGATAGAAATTCACAAGAAAAATGAACAAAGTAAGATAAAACTTAGAGTCAATTACATTTTGGTTTGGAGTTGAGGATGGCTGATACTATTTTGTTTGCTGATCCATAAATGCTAAGTAAAGGTTTAATCTACCCAATACTACAAAAGATGGCAAGTTAGGAAAGTGATCCCACAATACTATTTTATGTTTAGAATGAAAGATTATAATTGAGTGAAATTACATTACACTTGGCAATGGATAGGAAAATGTTTAAATACCAAGAAAGACCTTTATGCTGGCATGATTCATTTTTTATGAACCTTCCGATTTGCAAGCCAAATTTTTCATTGCTTTAAAATAGTTTAACCCCATCTAAAATGCACTGTCTGTCATAAATTAGCAACCAAATAAGATTGGGTAATGGTGAAGATTCAGTTAAATGCCATTCTTATTTATTCATTCACGAATTCAATTGGTAAACACGTATTGTGTGTTTACTAGGTGATAGCTTGTTAGAGAATTAGAGATGCATGGAAAGATAACTACCTCCTGTCAAGGGTCATTCTGGTGAGATAGCTAGGGTAATAGAAACCGTTATGACCCCTTTGGAAATAAATGTAGTAATATTTGTCAACAACTCTATAAAAACATGTAAACTTTTTAACTGATTAATACCTTCCTACAGAAAGTATTCCTCAGAAGAAAAAGGACTTATGAACATATGTTGTTTATTGCATACTTTTAATGACATAAAATTGGAAGCAACTTGAATGTTCAAATGTCTAATGATTAAGAAAAAAATAGTATTTCCCTTTGGTTGAATATAATACAGACATTAAAATGATATTTTTGGGCTTTGTAATATGGAAAATGCTCAAGATGTAGAATGCAGAAAAAATCAAAAATTATATAAAGTATTACAGTTCTGTGAGATATACAAATGAGAAGACTTAGATTTTAGAAAATGATAGCTGTATTAGCATGGTTAGATGATCGTTTCAATGTTTTTGAAACATTTAAAAATAATAAAACATTTCAATGTATAGAAGTAGTTCTCAATTGGAACCCTTGTGCATTATTTGTAGGAATATAAAATGGTGCAGCTGTTGTGGAAAATGGTATGGCGGTTACTCAAAAAATTAAACATAGAATTACCATAAAATCCAGAAATTCTACTTCTGGGTATATTCCCCATGATGTGAAAGCAGGGATTGAAGAGATACTTGTACACTGATTTTCGTAGCAGCATTATTTACAATAGCAGCATTATTCCATTAAAGGTGGCAGCAAACCAAGTGTCCATTGATGGATGAATGGATAAGCAAAATGTGGTATGTACATACAATGGAATATTACTCAGCCTTGGGAGGAAATTCTGATACATGCTACAATATGGGTGGACTTTGAAGACAATGCTAAGTGAAATAAACCAGTCACAAAAAGACAAATACTGTATGGTTCTATCTATAGGAGAGTAACCAAATTCATAGAGACAGAAAGTAAAGTGGCTGTTGCCAGGCTGTTGGCTTAGAAAAGGAGGAATGGGGAAGTTATTGTTTAATGGGTAGAGTATCAGTTTTGGAAGGTGAAAAGAGATCTGGAGATAGTGGTGATAGTTACACAATACTGTGAATATTCTTAATGCCATTGATCTGTACAATTAAAAATGGTTCATATGGTAAATTTTATGTGTATTTCACCACAATTCAAAAAAATAAAAGATTAAGATGGTAAATTTTATGTTCTGTATATTTTATTACATAATAAAAAAATTTTAAGTGGTTGCAGCTATGGATTGATTACTAGATATACATCAAAAGTTGAAAGAAGAGTTAGTCAATAGATTTAAAAGTACACTACAGCGAAAAAATGAAATACATAAGGCAATTGGAAAAAGAATTTTAAGATGAGTATCCTCAAATTATATGGCGTTATGCTCAAATGTATGATTTGAAATTTATTCTACTTTTCATGCTGTTCTAAGCTCATATATGTTGGCAGTAGCAAAAAAATGTAACTGTCAGACTGAAATGAACTCTTAATGTTCAATCACAGTTTTAGAGATGCGAAGTGAGAAACCAGAGTTTCCAGAGAAGTTAGGATTTTATAGATATATAATGATAAATCTGACAATGGATCCTTTGACTTTTATTATGACATTATTTAAGCTTTATACCACCTGATGCAGGCCAGATTCTAATTTTTAAAATAATTAACCTTATTAAAAGAATTAACCTTATGAAACATTTATTTCCTATTTTTTTAAATTTTTAAAAAATGTTTATTCAGTTTTGAGAGACAGAGACAGAGCGCAAGTGAGGGTGGTGCAGAGAGAGAGGGAAACACAGAATCCGAAGCAGGCTCCAGGCTCTGAGCTGTCAGCACAGAGCCTGACATGGGGCTCAAACTCACGAACTATGAGATCATGACCTGAGCCGAAGTCAGACACTTAACCAACTGAGCCACCCAGGCGCCCCTCTTACTTCTTTCCTATTAAATTCTTGTATCAAACATGGATTTGATGGTATGACTTTAATCTAGGATTTTTACTCCTGCTTTTGACTTTCTCAAGCAATTAACAGCTTTTCTTTCCCCAGGCCATAGTTCCTTTGATTCTAAGAGGAGTTGCATTTTATTTACTTTTAAAACTAATCTGTTTTATGAATTGATGACCCAATATCCTTCCTACTCCTGCTGTGGGAAGTGGGGATACTGTATTTCTTCATTACTCTTTGTTAGAACTCAAAACAGAAAGTATATTTCTTCTAGATCTTATGCATTGCACTATGTCAGAATACTTTGGGTTGCAAATGACAGAACTTGAACTCCCCAAAAGATGTATTAGCTCACATAACTGAGAAGTTCAAGAGTAGATCTTAAGACTGCATTAAAAAAAAAAAGCACCCAGAGGCTCAAAGACCACTATTAGGACTTTCTCCACTCTTGGTTTGCATTGCTTTATTCTTCAAAGAGATTCTTTCCTAGTGGCAGGAGGCAAATGCCTTCAGAGGCTTCATACTCACACATCCTTCCAGTTAAGAAGAACAAACTGAGGGTTTATGGGGGGTGGGAGGGAGGGGTGGGTGGGTGATGGGTATTGAGGGCACTGTTGGGATGAGCACTGGGTGTTGTATGGAAACCAATTTGACAATAAATTTCATAAAAAAAAAAAAAAAGAATTGCAGTTGAAGAAAGAAATCACTCTGCCAATGTCCATGTCTCAACTTCAGGTCCTGTGTGCCTACCCCTGTCATCGGCAGCCCCCACACTAACATAGAGTTGAGGAAGAGTTTCCCAAAGGAATCTGAAGAAAGAAGGTAGGAAATTACCTACCTTACAAAATAACAAACTCCCATAGTTTACCCACCTTCTAGTGAAGCCACTTTTTAAAAACTTGTAGATAAACATCAATATTTCTGTTCAACTCCATTAACATAGTTTAGGGGTGCCTGGGTGGCTTGGGTTAAGCATCTGGTTCTTGATTGTGGCTCAAGTCATGATCTCATGGTTGTGAGATCACTGCGTTGGGCTCCAAGCTGAGTGTGGAGCCTGCTTGGGATTCTCTCTCCCTCCCTCTCTCTCTGCCCCTTTCCTACTCATGCTGTCGCTTCCTCAAAATAAATAAAATACAATACAAAAACATAAAATAGGGGGCGCCTGGGTGGCGCAGTCGGTTAAGCGTCCGACTTCAGCCAGATCACGATCTCGCGGTCCGTGAGTTCGAGCCCCGCGTCGGGCTCTGGGCTGATGGCTCAGAGCCTGGAGCCTGTTTCCGATTCTGTGTCTCCCTCTCTCTCTGCCCCTCCCCGGTTCATGCTCTGTCTCTCTCTGTCCCAAAAATAAATAAACGTTGAAAAAAAAAATTAAAAAAAAAAAAATTCTCTTCCGGGGGCGCCTGGGTGGCGCAGTCGGTTGAGCGTCCGACTTCAGCCAGGTCACGATCTCGCGGTCCGTGAGTTCGAGCCCCGCGTGGGCTCTGGGCTGATGGCTCAGAGCCTGGAGCCTGTTTCCGATTCTGTGTCTCCCTCTCTCTCTGCCCCTCGCCCGTTCATGCTCTGTCTCTCTCTGTCCCAAAAATAAATAAACGTTGAAAAAAATAAAAATAAAAAAAAACAAAAACATAAAATAGTTTAAATCATTTCATGTACTGCATATTTGTCATCTTTCAGCTGCCCACTCTGTTTTATTTTTGAGAAAGCGAGAGTGAGAGTGGAGGAGGGGCAAAGAGAAAGAGAGAGAGAGAAAAAAAGAGAGTGAGAGAGAAAGAATCTTAAACAGTCTCCATAGCCAGCCAAAGCCTAAACACAGGGCTCAGTCTCACGATCAAGTGCCAGAAGCTTAACCAACTGAGCTGCCCAACATTCGAATCCTTTTCTTTTGTTTGCCACTGTGGAAGCATCAGTGGGCAGGCCACAACTCTCACAGAAAGGTGAAAAATACCAATGCTTATTTTAAACTCTCCTAATTAAGGTTTTGGCAGGCAGTGTAAGTTTGGCCATCTTCCTGGGGCTTTCAATGTAATCATGGGCAGTGAAGCAGTAGGAATAGTTAGAATCCTTTCTAATGGCAGCAGGAACATCCAAGGCCCAGTAACACCCAGGTAGCAGCAGGGCATTGGTACCCTAATTTATTCCAATGTCATGACAACACCTGTGATTTTAACCACTCAGCTCTCCATGGAGCTCATTCTGTGAGCCTGGATTTCTAGCCTTCCTATTGATTGTGTGAGCTGTTCACATTGGTGAAAACTGTTAACTAATCTACAGACGTTATCAGATTTCACTAGTTTTCCCACTCATGTACTTTTCCTTGTCCAAGATCCAATTCAGAATCCCCATATTACACTTAGTTGTCATGTATCCTTAGTTTTCTCCAATCTATGGCAATTTCTCAGTTTTCATTATTCAATGCCCTTGACCTTTTTATTTGTATTTTTTTTAAGTTTATTTATTTTGAGAGAGACAGCATGAGAAGGGGAGGGGGAGAGAGAGAGGGAGAGAGAGAATTCCAGGCAGGTTCTGCATTGTCAGTTTGGAGCCAGAAGTGGGGCTTGAACCCATGAACCGTGAGATCATGACCTGAGCTGAAATTGAGAATTGGATGCTTAACCCACTAAGCCACCCAGGTGCCCCTCAATGCCCTGACCTTTTTAAAAAGTCATTGGCCTGTTACATGTAGAATGTCCCTTAGTTTCAGTTTTTCTGGTATTTTCTCATGATCAGATTATGTATTTTTGGTGAGATTATCACAGAACTGATGTGCTCTTATTAGTGCATTACATCAGGGTACTGATATATTTTATTGGTGACATTAAATTTGATCACTTAAAGTGGTGTTTACCAGGTTTTTCTACTCCAAAGTTACAATCGTTCTATTTGTGGTTAAAAAGTATCTTGTGGGGCAATTTCTTAGAGGCCATTCTAATATGCTGCTTATATGCTGCTTATACTGACATCTGTTAATTTTATCCGGAGATGGAATTATCTAGTATTCTTTACATGTTCCAGTGTGTTTTTTCCACACCCCCAAGCAATTCTCCCAATTCTCAGTAAACCAACTAGGTGTTTCACAAATTTAACTCAGTTTTGACACCTTCTCTCTGGAGATAGCTTCAGATCCCACAGGTTGAGAGCTCAATCTCACAAGACTGGCCCTATTTCAGACACCAACCTGAAGTTCAGGTTGTTACCTGTGCTTTTGACTCTTTGGCTATAAATTGGAGGTTCCCACAACCCACTCCTCAGATTTGACTAATTTGCTCAGGTAGCTCACAGAACTCAGAGAAACATTTACTTGCATTTACCAGCTTCTTACAAAAGATATTATGAAGATAGAGATGAAGAAGAGGTACACAGAGCAAGGTCCAAAAGTGTCCCTAGTGTAGGAGCTTCTGTCCCTGTGGAACTGGGTGTGCCAACCATCCTGCCATGTGGGTTTAACAACCTCAAAGCTCATCAAGCCCTCACTGAAGAGTTGTTCTAGATCTCTACTCTCCAGCTTTCACCCTGCTTCCCCTTCCCAGAGGTTGTAAGTGGGGTTGAAAGTCCCAACCCTCTAATCACTTGGTCTTTCTGATGACCAGTTCCATCCAGATGCTCTCTAGGAGCCCCACCCTGGGTCACCTCATTAGCATAAACTCGGATGTGCTGTAAAGGGGTTCCTTACGAATGACAAAAGATACTCATATCACTCAGGAAATTCCAAGAGTTTTTGGAGCTTTGTGTCAGAAACCAGGGAGAAAGATCGAATATATTTCTTCTTATACCACAGTTTATTGAGTGCAGGAGACAATTATGTACTCTGATTAGAAACAAAGATTTTGTAAAGGTGAACCTGATTAGAAATTCTTTTTATCAGAAAGTTAAAGATATGGCTGAGATGTCTGCAAAAGTCACAGGAAAAATTGTGTGCAAGTGTTAAATTATTTGTGGCATTTTCTACTGCTGCTGAGAAGAGCATAGATGTACAATCCAGTTATCTCTATTTGTGGGGTCAGTATGATTCTTGATGGGAGCAAGGAACTTCTGTGTTGACTCTTACTTCTAATCCCACTTTTTTGTTTGTGCAGAGTAAACCTGGGCCCACAGCAAAGGATGGGGAAAGCTGTGTAAACAAGGAACTACAATTCCTTCAATCCCCAGCCATCTTACACTTGACAGGAAGATAATAAGCAACTACATTTTCTCCATGCAAAAACCCTTCCAGGTTGTGAGTGCCATAAATATAATGGGTAAGTTAGTATGGATACATAGCACTTAATTACCTTATCTGATTAAAAAGAGTACAAACCACTCTCAAACAACATCCCTAGACGTTTTCCCCAGGTAGAGCTAGCCAGACGGTGAGTTACTTTGCCTGTGATTGTCATGTACTTCATGTGCATGAGTTTGGTGTTTTGTTTTTGTTTTCATTATAATACCACTTTCATTGGTGAGGTTCCCATTGCCAGGACAACTAAGAGCAGTCATGAGGTTAATCTTTACCAAAACCATAATCCTTGGCAGGTAGTATTCTTAATTTTCTTACTCCTTGGGTTGAAAAAATGCAAAACACTCTTTACTTCTCTTGGATCTCCTATTTTGTCTAACTTTCCTCAAAAGTTTCTATGTATATACTTCTTGAATTTACTAATCAAACTCATTTTATTGCTACTAACTTTGATAAAAAACAATCTTTAATACACTACGTTCCCTTGGGGCGCCTGGGTGGCTCAGTCGTTTAGGCGGCCGACTTCGGCTCAGGTCATGATCTCGCGGTCCGTGAGTTCGAGCCCTGCGTTGGGCTCTGTGCTGACAGCTCAGAGCCTGGAGCCTGTTTCAGATTCTGGGTCTCCCTCTCTCTGACCCTCCCCCGTTCATGCTCTGTCTCTCTCTGTCTCAAAAATAAATAAACGTTAAAAAAATTTTATTAATAAAAATAGAACTTTACTCAGTGTTTTGGACAGTAAAGTAGCACGTAAATTATTTTTGTGTTTGGGAAAGACATGAAAATCTTCAGGTAGGAACTTCTAGATTAAGATAGGCAAATGAATCACTGTCCCCCAATTCCTAACATAATAAACAACTACAACAACAGGAATAATAAAAAAAAAAAACCCACCATCAGCAACTACAGAGAAGGGCCATTAGCTTCAAACACTGGCCGCCAATAAAAGAAAGAGAAAAATTCTGAGCATAGCATAGAGCAATAGTTAGTAAGATTTAATAATAAAGAAAAAGAATTCTTTAGGCTTTCAGCCCCAAATAGAAAATTACCTACAATCGAGGGGGAAACTCTACAGTACAGCTGGGGGTGGAATGGAACTGAGAACTTAATGAACCAGATCCACAATACTATAGGTTGTTGTGCTGCACAATATGTTTGGTGCTTAGTCAACCACGGTTTTGTAGATAGTTTTTTCAACCAGGAAAATTGATTTGTGCAAATCATCCACAAAATTCTTGGCTCAGATCACTAGTGAAGATTGCTTTAAGGACAGCCTTTTGGGCCGATACTACATCTAAATGCTCTGAAAATTTCTCTGGAAAAACATTCCCTAGTAGTTACTCAGACATATTGTTTACTTTACTCAATCCTAGAGAAATTTTATCTTTGCAAGTTTGATAAGAAGTAATCTAGTCCCCTTACTTAGGCTAAAATGTATTTCCAGAAAAGCAAGTGGTGGCCAGCATGACACTTCTAACAATGGGGAGTTAAAGACTAGATTGCAATGTTTACATGATTTCAAACTTTATGAACATGAAATAATTGTGCAGTTAGTTTTCCCAATTTTGATAATGAGAATGAATTGTTATAAATGGAATTTAGTGAATTGAAAAGTAAAGTTTCATTGAAATACCAGAATTTTATAGACATTGCAGGAGTAGTATGTAAAAACTGCAAAGATTTTATCCATAATTAGTTCCTATGTTTGTGAACACATTTTTTTTTTTTTTTTTGGCCACAATACTAATTAAAAAATGTAGTTCCTAGAATTCAAGTCTATATTTCATGCTGCGCATCACAACTCCAGCCTTACATTAACATCTTGCTGTAGGGGCGCCTGGGTGATTCAGTCGGTTGAGCATCCGACTCTTGATTTTGGCTCAGGATCATGTTCCCAGGGTCATGGGATCAAGCCCTGCACTGGGCTCTGTGCTGAGTGTGGAGCCTCCTTGGGATTTTCTCTCTCTCTCTCTCTCTCTCTCTCTCTCTCTCCCTCTCCCTGGCTCATGCACATGCAATCTCTCTCTCTAAAATAAAAAACAAAACAACAACAAAAAACACATCTTTCTGTGGAAGAAAAAGGTGTCAGGTGTCAGTTTCAAACCAGATGAGTAATCATAAAAGACCAGCATTGGTGATACATTACGAATCTGCAACAGCCTCAGGCCTGAAGTTAAGAGGTGGGAGTTTGTGAGAATCCAGAAAGTTTTAGGAGAGTGCAAGAGGAGCTGGGGCCCTTGTAAAGGAATACAGTTACTACTAAAGCCTAAATTTTATTCATTCTTACTCTCTTTGATATACTGCAGTGTCTTCCATTGGCTAACCCAACTGCCAGATAGAACAAGAACCCTGGTTGATGTTGTCCATGAGTCATTCTCTAGAGTCACAAATCAGCAAAATGGTGCAAAGTAGATATGGGAGGGCAAATGGAAACTAGCACATTTTATTTCAGTGAAAGTGCAGTTGATTATATTTCTGGCTGTGAATTTTTCTTACATCTCGTCTCCTTCATATTTGGCAGGTCCCTGAAGTCTTCTAAGTTTGTAATTCCTAGAGGAAATAATTTCATAGATCTTGGGATTGGTTCTGATACTGCTTTCTTTGTTATATATGTTCAATTGAAGATTTTATAACTGTATATAATTGAGGTTTTGGCCTCCCAGATGGTGAGGTATACATCTTTTATAAGTGCAAAAGAACAATAAGGGTATAATGTCATGAAATAGAAGTGATCTATTATGTGGGAGGACAGCTCTTTGATTTATATTACTCTTTTTGTTACTTGTGTATCCTCTATTCTTTGCTATAACATTATTCATGTGTTTACCTCTTTAATATATAGGCCATTTAGCTGTGGTAAGCTTGATCACACATGCAAATGAATAAGTGATAAATATCAAAGGAATAGTATCAGTGTTTAAAAACTTGAAACAGTTCCATGATACGGGGAACTCTTCATTGTTGAAGTCTGTTGTAGCTACCCTTTAAATCTTTGATAATGTCAGCATTGGTCAGTTAATGCTTAAGTCTAAAGAGAATAAATAAGTATTTAAAGTATGTAGTAACAAAAAAGGATGATGATTTTATAACTTAACATTCTCATAATTATTCTTTTTGAGAGTTAATAGTCCAACCTGCTCATGTTTGGACTTTAGTCTTACTTAGTTTCTATTTATAGATGTTTTAGATCTGTTTCCACAGATATACTCCTACCTTCATTAAACATAATAATAATATAACATCAGACCTTGGCTATAAGCAACGTTCAAGGTGATATCCTCTGTACAAGATACATGCCACACACTTCCTTCAGCTACGTTTTTCTGAAATTGTAAATCATGCACAACCGTCGCCCAGTCAGCATAAATCATTGAAGATAAAATTTTATTTATTCTAATTACTAAATCAGGAAAGTATATCAACATATTCAGTAAAAGTTTTCCAAAAATGTAAAAAAAAAAACCTCTTCTGATTGACTGCTAGCTAATAAAAAATAATGTAGCCATTCAATCATTTCACAGCATTCTTGTCTATGAGTTCCATGTGTTATTCTAGATTAGTTTTCTTTTTCAAGTTTTTGTACTTGCACACTTGCATCTTTGTTACTAAGTTAGCCTTTTTTGTTCTTGGAGAATGGGAAGTTTGACATACTTAGTGTGCTGTGGGCTGTAAACTATAGTATTAAATTGTTACAATTATGTGAGATCTATATGTTGTATTTTTACTTTCATGTATATGTGTATGAACATGTGGTATGTCCATGTGAAATTTATAGATGTACACTGTGTTGCTTAAAAACTCCAAAGGTGGCAATTTAAAGACTATTTCATTGCAAATAATGGCTTACTGCCTAAAACTGAACAGAGTCCTTCGCAAGGTAAATTAACCAGGGAAATATGCCAATTTTGACTTCATTTCCATCCTGTTGAATGACTGCATTCATTCTCTTTAGATTTAAAGCTCTTCAATCTACTGTTCCTCAACACTCTTTATAGAATTCCAGCTTGCTTTTCACCTTTTAACAGTTTAACATAGATGGCTGGATCAAGTCCATTGTTCCAATTGTATGTAGCTTAAAAAGCTCTGCAGTATTTTACTCTTTCCATTGTATCTGGCTTCCCTGAGTGCTCTGCTCACTGCATTTTACTCCTACTCTCCATGTTTTCTAAACCCATTTATGCCTATTCTTTCTCAAGACACTTGTTCGTCTGGGAGCTCAAATTGACTTCTCCGCATTCTATTTCCTTAACTAAAAATGCACCATTAAGGTTGATTGAACTCTTTTAAAGCACTTCATAAAAAAAAAAAAAAAAAAGAAAGACCATAAGAAAGTAGGCTACCAGTGTTTGTAAATACCTGTTCTCAGCCAAATTGATGGGAAGAAATAAGAAATAATTGGAAACTTAAAAATGTTATTGATATATTTTTTTATAGATTAGTCTCTTTTGGTTGTTCTTTGAGAAACATACTGGCAGAACATTTTGAGGAAAGGGGGCATTATGTTATAATTAAAGATGGATCAAATAGTACAGCCAAACTGTTAAAATCATCTGAAACATTTTCTAGAAAAAATGTTTTAAAATAAGCAAGTTGTAAAACATGCAGATCCCTGATTAAAATCTACAGTTTTTAAACCATATGATCTTATTTTTTTTTCTATTTAAAATATAGATACTGTTACTTAAAAATAGATGTAACCATAAATGGTTTACAAAAATAGGAAGACCATCACTAACCTTTTTTTCTCTTTGTAATGTTTAAAAATGTAACTCTACTGGTATGAAATATATTTAAACATTTGTAAGTTAATTAACAGAATTTTATTCAGAGCCTATGGGAACACTCTTATTTTAAATGATACAATATAAGGAAACATCTATTCTAATTTTAAACTTAGCATTTCAGAATCACATGTATTTTATATGGAAAATAATGATATTGATGAGTTGGCCTTTGATTTACTTAAGAGACCATATAGTTAAGGTATGGTCTAATACATAAAACATAAGTGATAAATAATGTGGTTTCAGATAATTACCACTTTCAAAGCTACTTCTGAGTTCCTTAGAATATACTATTCTATTTTGAGGTTACAGCATTTCATGTTTTGGCTATAAAATCATTTCATCTTAATTATAAGGAAAAATCATCACCAAAACAAAATTTAAAGATAAAAAATGCACAGATTTGGTCTGAGAAATGTCTTTTCAGTAGTTTACAAAGTATTTTTATTCACAAATTAAAGACAAAGAATAATAAAGAATATTATAATTCATATTCTTATAAGATAAAAACTTCCAGAAATAAAATATTACTAATAAAATAACTGTGTGCTTCTTGCTGACCTAGTTCTAATAAAAGGCAGCTGTGAGCTAAAATTGCAATTTTTATACTTTTTTCTTTAAAAATATTTCAACTGAGGTGCCTGGCTGGATCAGTGGGTAGAATATGTGACTCTTGATCTAGGGGTTGTAAGTTAGAGCCCCACGTTGGGTGTAGAGATTACTTTAAAAAAATCTTTAAAAATATTTTATTAGTGAAGGTAAATGCAGAGAGATGAATAAGAAGAGTAGTTAAGCACTTGGAGGTCATCCAGAAGCTCTAAGTATTATAGTAAGAGGAATAAAAAAACCCCAGCCAGTTTCTTTCTCATAAAAAGAACTGATTTGATCAGATTCATTGAATAACCAACAGAACTTGGCCGTAAGTGCTTGCTTCTACTCTTATAAAACTGTAAATAATTTACTTCTTTTTATGTAGGTAACATTTAATTGAAGTTAAGAGCCCATAGCATGACTAACAAACAGTAAGATCTAATGTTTAAAAACATTAAACAGTTTTTATAATGTATGAAATATTATGAATAAAGAGTGAAATGGCAATGGCATGTTACTTAAATGCAAGAATTATTTTAAAACTGGCCATGAGTGCCTGCAAACATACACACAGTGCATACTAAATATTCTAGGCAAAAATATGTGCATGACCATAGTTAATTTTGTGTCAACAATCAGAGAAGTCTAGAACAATACAAAAAGAAGTAAATAATAAAGTTCTTATTGGATAATTACTTTATTATGGTCAATCTTCATATACAGAAATCAGAAGATCACTTTGACATCATCTATATTCAGTTCAGCGTTACAGGCTCCTAACCTATAAAGTGCCCTAACTTTAGTTTTCAAGGTTGTTTGTGGAATTGTTTTTTAATTTAAAACAAGTCTATATTCATGCATATGACTGCATGCAAAATAAATCTGTCAGGACATTTGCTGGGGGCAAAGAACTAATTTTACTGTGGAAATTATGCATTTTCCTTAAGCTAAATATACTGGAAGAGGATGAATAGTTTATAGCTTTTACATACATTAGGGCTCTACTACTGCTGATTACATATTAGTAATAATTTAATGTCAGTTCACTTGTAGTCATTGAAAAAGTAATGAATTTGGAGTGGAAAAAAACCTAGGATTTGGTATGATATCTACTCTTTTCCTTGAGCCAGTTTCTTTATCTATAAATGGAGACAATAAATGTCTTATCTACTTCATAGAGTGGTATTAGGATAAACTACGTAAAATATGGGCTAGTAGTTTGTAAGTTTAAAGCACTATTTGCCTGTTTTGTTGTAATGAGTTGTGAGGTATGTTACAAATAGTTTGTAACTATAACTTAAAATTGCTCAGTTTGTGAATTACTTACTTAAATAATTTAGGTCAGATCTAAAGTCACTCCTAGGAGTGCCTGGGTAGTTCAATCAGCTGGGCATCAACTCAGCTCAGGTCATGATCTGTGGTCCGTGGGTTCAAGCCCCGCATCAGGCTCTGTGCTGGCAGCTCAGAGCCTGGAGCCTGTATCTGATTCTTTGTCTCCCTCTCTCTCTCTGCCCTTCTCCCACTCCTGCTCTGTCTCTCTCAAAAATAAATAATAAAAAAAAATTAAAAAAACATTAAAAAAATAAAGTCATTCCTATAAAAACATCTCTCATGTTCAATTACATTTTTTTGTTTTGTTGAACAGGAAAGGGATACAGTTATAGCTATTATTTTATGAACTGCACATAACCAACAGTTTAACCTATCTAGGCATTTTCAGGGGATTATGTTGTATATCATGTCAGTGTCATCTGCCATCATGGCAGAAAAAAATTCAGAACTGTGCAAATTACCTTAGTAATGATCTTCCCCATTGCTTTTATATGAAATAATTTATCACATTTTCCCATTTTTAAAATGTTTTTATTTATTGAGAGAGAGAGAGAGAGACAGAGCGCACGCGTGAGTGGGGGGAGGGAGAGGGAGACAGAGAGAGGGAGACACAGAATCTGAAGCAAGCCCCAGGCTCTGAGCTGTCAGCACAGAGCCCAACATGGGGTTGAACCTATGAACTGTGAGATCATGACCTGAGCTGAAGATGGACACTTAACCGACTGAGCCACCCAGGCGCCCCGATCATGTTTTATGTTAAAATGTTCTAAAGGTTGGATCTGTGTCTATTTTCTGTATGTCACCTAATAATGCCTAAATACATGTTAATATTTTTTAATGTTATTATCAAATTATGTATTATAAATTCATTTACTTCTTTCAGGAAATTCAGATGTAATTAAAAATTTATAATAGAAATGATATCTCAAAATTTAACAATGTGTAGTACATAAAAATCAAATGATCATCTCAAGTATATTGCAAATGGATAGGAAAAATGGTTGGAGAAAATATGCTAAATGTTAAGTGGATGCTGAATAATGAGTTATGTTTTCCTGCTTTATACTTTTCTAATTCTTGTAAATTCTTTTTGTCTAGTGAAAGCCAGTTGCACTTATTTTTCCCACCAGATTTATTATTTGAAAAGGCAATTTTCATTATAAAAGTAACATATATTCAGTATTTCATTTATACATTATCATCAAAGAAAAAAAGCTGGCGATGCCAAGTTAGTAACAAAGAATGAAGAGCAGACACTCATCCAAACACTGTAAGGGAAGCAGTTGTTAAAACTAAAGGGCAAGAAAGACATCTTCTGGACATCATAAGAACTGCAGAGTTGTTTTTTAAACAAAGGATCTTATTTTCAGCTAAGAATAACAGTTGTTTAAAAACCACACATTAAAAAGTATAAAATCAATCTGTATTGGGTTTGAAATTTTAAGCATTACATGATTAAATCATAAGCATATATAGCATTTGAAGAAGAAAAGATACAATATTGCTGCAAACACATTGGAATTAGTTTCCAAAATATCTTTAAGCCTATTTCCAGGTAGATTAAAAAATACAAATATTTTAGTAAAAATTTATTTTCATGTAAGGAACATCTAAAATAGTATGAAAACTACATGCAGTGTTGAACCAATACTTGGAAAATTTTAGTAGAATAATTCATGAATTGTAGAGCCCATTTATATCAAAATATGATTGGCAATTTAGTCATTAATTTAAAGAGCTGTATCTAATAAAACAATCAAATTCAAAACCATATTTGATTTATTTGTGATGTCCCTAGTACTATGCAGTGTAAAATTTTAGAAAAATTATTTCCAGTGAAATAAATTATTAAGGATCTCAAATTTAAAAGTGTCCACTCAGTTTGAACATATGTTCTTTTTAGCCTCAAACTGCTTGTACACTATGGGTACAATTAACACATTTTGTATTTGAAATAGTGCTTTTTTATTCTTAGAGCACGAATGCCTGGTTGCACCTGCAATTAGCCACCTTCAGGAAGTACTACTGATGCCCATAATTTGCATCTCTAAACAATTCTTAGGACAGATCTGGCTTAAGTGTACTTTTCCCCCAATTTTAGTCCTAAAAAACTAGTTTGTAATTCAATGAGCAAAGCTCAACTTGCTTTAGTAATAGCTGTGTTTACTTTAGTTTACTAAAGTAACTTTACTTTAGTTTTTGTTAACTCCAAATGTATACTTTAGTTTTTGTTAACTCCAAATGAACAGATATTCAACAAATAAAATATGCATATTTACTAGAATTACCTTTTCTTAGTATCTTCATATGACAGGCCACAATAAGAGTTTGTAACTAAATGCTTCCAATATCAGCACTAAATACTTGATTCTCTGGACTTTGTTTTACGCTACTTCTATCTTTTCAAATTGTAGGATATAATGGTTCATGATTTTTTTAATATAGAAATTCAAATGAATAATTAAGATAATCATAAAGAAAGTTTAAGAGAGGTGATATTAAAGTAAAATTCAACCAGGGTGACAGAAATTATCATCATATGGAACTGAAGTGCTTCAGTAAAATAAGTAACATGATTATCTTATATATTATATTTCCACCAACACTGTCTGCTAATTTTGGTACAACTACTAAACAGAAATAGGTTTCTTGGTGTATATTCATTTCTCTTTAGGCAGTTACATTCGATTTGATCTTGGAAAGTGGCTGCCAGGAATTCTGTCAGAAATAAGATATTTATAAGTCAAATAATATGACTTATTTTCCTAATGGATCAGCTACTTTAAGGTCATTCTGCAGTAAATAATTTCTGTAATTTATATGTGTTCAATTCCAAAAAGACAGTGCAGTAGAGAAAATGATCCTATTTTTGGACATTTAAAAATCAGGTTATCCTGAGGACTGATAATAGGAAGGAAGTCAGTACATCAAGAGCCAGGCCTACACTAGATCTGCTGTTGAGTAGGTCACTAATAGATGAATTAGAGCTTGGCTCCAAAGAAGCTGGGGGACAGGTAATAACTGGAAATCTAGGCAGACAGGTGTTGAACAGAGTGGATTCTTAATGAGAAGTAGCAGGTTCTTAGGCACTGAGCTGGCCTCCAGGGAGAGGGTCCAGACTGGAGGAGAGACAAGTCGGAACTACAAGAAGAGGTTTGAAGAATCGACAAAATTCTTGGTGTTTCGTGATTTCAGAGTTGAATTTATCTTGTTCAAAATGTAAGTGAATCATGTTGCACATTTAGTGAGAAGTGACTTCAGAGAGAACATAATTACAAGTGTTTATTTCAGTGTTCCCTCATGTAAGCATTAGGTGAGCACTATTCTACCTTGATAGCCATTTCTAAGTCTTTTTGAATTATGAAGTAAATATACTGGACTTTGGGAAAGGTTTTGTGAATGTGGGAGAAGCCTTATGCTATCTGACAGCTTCTCCCTGCTCTCAGTAAATAAATAATAGTATACAATAATGTTTTCTATTTTTATACATGACTAGCAAATTTGGGGAGTTTTTTTTTTTAATGATGAGAAATGATGTTAAAACACAGAATAGTTTTACCTTCCCTCATCTGGGTTGCTCTGGTACATTTGTGTAGTTGGAGATGTCATATTCTGATGTGATAAAAGAGACGGAGAGGGATCTATTCCTCTGAGTTGCCGAAAAGCTATTTCTGCATGGATGCTCCGAGGATTATTTGTCAGAGTCCCTGCATTCTTGTTTTTTTTGTCTGAAATTAGGAATTGTGAAAGAATGAGAAGCAGTAAGTAATGAAATGAATTAAGTAATAAAGCTTGGCTGCCCTTGAGCTGAATGTATCCTGTACATATTTCATAACATGAATTTAAAATTTTAAATAAAATTATGGAATTGGAATATATGTCTAGCACTCAATGCTGCTTAAATGTCTGAGTTAGTGAATCTATTTGATTCTTTCTAGGTAATTTTTAAAAATATAAATATCTAGAGCTGTGTGCTGTAATAAATGTACAGACAAAGTGACCATAATTTTTCAAAATAAAAATTGGGGCAACATAGTCAGAAGATAGGAGAGAAATTATAAGACTTTTTAAGAAAAACCTCAAATATAGTCACAGACAAATTTTGAAGACAGATCTGAGGACGTTATGGAGATGAATTCAGGATTGAACTAGTGCCAGGAAAAAAAAAAAAGATATTGATGCCATTCCCGAAGAGGACATTGTACTGTTAAGGAGGCTAAAAATTTGGTATGTCCTATTTTACTAATAGTTATATCTATCAGATAGAAGCATAAAAGTTCTCACCGTGACTAAAATCTTAAAGCCATTTAGTATGTAGAAGTATGAAAAATAAGTTAAAAAATAACATCTTAACAAAGTAAATGATTTGGGGTTTCTTTTAACTGAGTTTCTTCTTGAAATAATCACACAGAACAATATACTATTCTTGGTAGGCTCTTAGATCATTTTATAAATTCATGATGTTCAATTTTATTGCCACCAGTGGTCCCAAGCAAAGTGGAATGTTACAGGGAATGGAAGAGGTGAGCCCTGAGAGGAGTGGCTATCCCCACTTTCACCAACAAGATAGCCAGTGAAGATACGGAATTAGGGAATAGGTTTGATCTAAGCCTGAATTAGAATGTGTGTAATAGAAGGATACATTTCCATGCCCTGTCCTTTTAATATACTCCCTCCTTTCGAGCTGTACCTCTTGAAACTTTTCTCTAGTATTAGCTGCATGCTTTACTTGTGGTTTCAAGGATAAAATCCGATCTTCTCTTTGTACCCCAAGAATCTGTTGTCACAGATATTTTTAAACCTCTGATTTCTACTTTTAGCAGGATGTACAAAAGAATTGGTTTTAGCAGTTATATGCTATGAAATACATAAAATGAAACAAAGCCTTTGAAAATACATAATTCAGAAAATAATTGTGCAAGTATCACAAAGTTCACATTACAAGCAAATGTTTAGTTACAAAATATTAGTAGTTGAACAAAACTCCCCAAAACTATAGACTCTAAAGTCAGAATGGCCACATGAAACTTGAACAAACATGCAATTTTAGGAAATGTAAATTTAAAAATGCAATTTTAAGTAGTATTAGAAGTCAAAGTGAGATTTTTGTTTCAAATGAAGTGTTTGTTTGCTTTTACGTTCATTCTGAAACTTTTTGTCAAAATACCTTCAGCTTCAGGAGTTAAAGTGAAGTCAGATCCCAAGTAATGGCTAAATCCACTAGGCAGAATTACATTTGTTATCTTCATGGGAGGAGCTTTCACTTGGCCAAATGACCCACCATCCATTGGACAGTTGGTAACAGGAATGAGCTACATAATAAAATAAAACCAGTTAAGAATGTCTCATTTCCAAAACTCAGATCAATAGATTTAGTCCTTACTGCAAGCCCCACTTGATAATTTAAGGTCAGGAGTTATATGCCTAAACTGAGTTGGTATGAGGCAGAAACTGAAACAGTCTTTTGAACCCTTAACCTCTCTCAGAACCTTATGTTCTGTCTTTTCAGATTGTACTGTACTCATCACTAGTATGACGGCATCTCCCTCTCTCCATAGGATCTCAATGAGGTAAGTGTAGAATTAAGAAAATGAGAATTAAACTTTTTCTCCTTTGTAACATTTCTTTTTTTTCTTTTTCTTCTTTTCTCTTCTCTTCTCTTTCTTTTCTTTTCTTTTTTTTCTTTTCTTTTCTTTTCTTTTTTCTTCTCTTTTCTTTTTTACTGAGCAGGAATTTCTAGATAGTAAGCATTATATCTTCAACATCTTTATAATCCTCATATTACCTCATCAGGTGCCTTGCAGTTAATTAGTTTTTCAAAAACAAGTAAATAAATGGGGACTAAGAAAAGCATCTTATAACAATCACTTAATGAATGTGCTAACTCTCTAAATGGTGTTTACATTTTAAGTTAGTTGAGGATTAAGAGGCTTTTAAAAGAATTTCAGGAATCAGCAAACAGAGGAGACAAGTATTTTAGGCTGGAGACTCTTGGCTTCCCTAGAAATTTATGCTTGCTCTGTCTTAAGACTGACCTTGTTTATACTTTTAAAAATATGAATTCTGAATATATGAGTCAACTTACCTAGAAATATAAGTGTTTGCCATTAGTGTAAAATGGCCAATTACCCCGTTTTAATAAGTGTCAACAAGAATGCAGCTTTGTAATGAGCACTAAAGTATCAGGCTTTTTACTAAAGATGCTCAGTCCCAAATTCCCTAACTAATTCCTTTTTAGAGTTTCTTCCCATCACTAATCTAGAATATTGTCAAATTTTCTTCTGAAACCAAAAGGACCAAAATGTTTTGGTTTAAAGGACAACTTTAGAGTTAATTATCTTTACCTGCTCTTAAAAAAGAAAGAACAGCAGTAACTGAAAGAAAAATGAATTAGACTGAAGTGATAAACTTGAAAAAGGATTGTTTTTGTGTCTTCTGAATAGCTAAAAGAAATGATGGCTCAATTTTATCCTAGCCATGAAAATAAACATTGTTATTGAATCTTAAAATAGATTTCTCTGGGCCACTTGGCTGGCTCAGTTGGAAGAGCATGTGACTCTTGATCTTGGGGTCATGAGTTCAGGCCCTACATTGGCTGTAGAGATTAATTAAAAATAAATAAATACGGGTGCCTGGGTGGCTCGGTCGGTTAAGCGTTGACTTTGGCTCAGGTCTCAATCTCACCATTTGTGGGTTCGAGCCCCGTGTCTGGCTCTGTGCTGACAGCTCAGAGCCTGGAATCTGCTTTGGATTCTGTCTCCTTCTCTCTCTGCCCCTCCCCCACGTGTGTGTGTGTGTGTGTGTGTGTGTGTGTGTGTGTGTGTGCTGTCTCTCTCAAAAATAAACGTTATAAAATTTTAAATATCTAAAAAAGGATTTCTCTAAAATAAAGACTTTGGATATCCCCCTTATTTTATTAACCATGTATAGACAAATCAAAAAATAATTTTTAATAAAATGCTTACATATAGAATAAGTGGAAAAATAATTAAGTTTTTTTATATGGCACTGATTCAAATGGCAAGAATACATGTCTAGATTCACTCAAGGCATATTAACATATCATATATAGTAATGGGAAAAATCTGAGTTCACTATATGAGGAATAGAAAAGAATAACCAAGAAGCAAATCCTTTAGTAAAATACTTATCGACTAAAATTTGAGTTTGTGTATTTTTTCTGTACATGAAACTAATAAAAAAAATATATGGAAATTAGGATCTTTAAAGTTTCTCTAAGTGATTTCTTTATATGTAATTTGGTGAATTTATATGTAATTTTTCAAATTAGCCAACATTACCTTAAAATACAATTTATAAATTTTAATGTGACAGTTTTTTTTTGTTTATTTGTTTGTTTTTAATTTTTTTTCCAAACGTTTCATTTATTTTTGGGACAGAGAGAGACAGAGCATGAACGGGCGAGGGGCAGAGAGAGAGGGAGACACAGAATCGGAAATAGGCTCCAGGCTCTGAGCCATCAGCCCAGAGCCCGACGCGGGGCTCGAACTCACGGACCGCGAGATCGTGACCTGGCTGAAGTCGGACGCTTAACCGACTGCGCCACCCAGGCGCCCCTTAATGTGACAGTTTTTATAGTTCTCTCACCTGGAGCCCTCACATATGTGGTATGGGAGGCAGAATAGTGCCCCTCCCCCAAAAAGATGTCCACATTGAATTTCCAAAACCTGTGAATATATTACCTTACATGACAAAAGGGACTTTGCAGACATAATTACATTGGATTTTGAGGTGAGGAAATGATCTTTGATTATCTAGGTGGTCTCAGTACAATCACAAGAGTCCTTATAAGAAGGAGGGGAGTCAGGAGGGTCAGAGATAGAGAAGATGTACAGATGGAATCAGAAGTGGAAGTGATGCTATTGCTGGAAGAGGACCGTGAGCCAAGGAATGCAGATAACTTCCAGAAGTTTGAAAAGGCAAAGAACAAATTCTCTCCTTGAGCTCCAGAAGAAATATAGGAGTCACTGCCTGTGTTTAGCCCTGTAAGACCAGTTTTTGGACTTCTGACCTCTAGAATTATAAGATAATAAATTTGTGTTGTTTCAAGCCACTAAATTTGAGTAATTTACTACAGCAGCAGTGGGAAACTTAAGTTTCCTTTAGTTTTCCACTTCTGGAAGTAAGAAATGACTTGCTCCAGGAATATAAAATAGAGAGGGGAAAGGAGCCTTATATCACTGACCTAAATTTTATTTGATTATTTGCTCTCTTTTGAAAGACTAGGACCTGTGACAGTAATTTCAGTAGATCACATTAGATGGTGCACTTTCTTAGTTAAGTCATACAAATTAGTAGCTAAGATTTGTTTTCACAAAGCATAATTTTTAGAATAATTTTTATAGATATAACCTACAAATGAACCACTTCCTTTGGCTATTGTAGTTAATACTTATTAACACTGTACAACTTTAAGTCTTGCAGGTCTCTGTGACTACTTTGACCTATAATAGAAGCTCCTTGGTTAACCAAAAAATGTCAAGGTTGATGAAAAAAATCAGGGAATAACTAAGAATTGTATATATAATTCATGTTTATTTTTTAGATTTATTTAAAAAAATTTTAAGTTAATTTTATTTATTTTGAGAGAGAGAGAGAGAGCAAGCAGGGGAGGGACGGAGAGAGAGGAAAATAGAATTCCAAACAGCCTCTCCACCATCAGCACAAAGCCCGATGCAGGGTTTGAATTCACAAACCATGAGATCATGACCTGAGCTGAAATCAAGAGTCAGATACTTAACTGACTAAGCCACTCAGGCACCCCTATTTTTTAGTCATAAAACATAAATGTACATGCGCTCATGAATCTTGTGATGGCTGAGGCCTTTTCTGTAAGAGTCCCTTGATTGGTATTTTATCTCATTGTTCTTAGATAAAGCTATCCTTAATGTTTTGCCTACAACTTCCAGTTTTGGTTTCTTTAAAGTAGTAAGAATTTAAAGACATGTGGAGAAAATTTGAACACAAGAATTTTTAAAATAATTTCCCCACATATTGTGTTTGAATTTTTATAATTTTCTCCCATTTTTTACAAGATTTTCCTCCTAACCTATTTGACACTATTTGTGCGTGTGTGTGTGTGTGTGTGTGTGTGTGTGTGTGATTGATCTTTATCCAGATTTTCCAAAGTACCCTATTTTGGTTATCATAGAAATATACAAATAGTAATTTAAAATTTGCATTTATAGCATATCTGCCTTTTTAAGATAAAAGAACTGACATATAAGTTTTTGACAAAACAGCCAGCTCTTGATAAATGTGTAAATCTGCTGAAGGCAGAAGTGGGCTGGAGAAGAGCCTTCTAATATCAAATTTCCAGTGTGCTCTGGGAATCGATTTATTTTACAGAAGGGATGGAGAGTGCTGGGTAATCCATTGATTAAGTAAAAGCATCTATGGTAATCTTCTTTTCTTTTCAATATGAGTTTCAAAAGTGTTATTTGTTAACTGACTGATGTCCTTGCTCTCTGGCTTTCACTTACTTTAGAGGTTCACTTACCTTCTTAACTGCCCCACCCTAGTCTAGGTCTTCATAATCTCTAAAAGCCTCTTAACTGGTTTCCCTGCTTCCAGCATCTTCTTTCTCAAATCTTGCAAAGGCACAGCTCTAATAAGGTTACTTCTTTGTTCAAAAACTATAGCTTTTCTGGGTTAAGTTTAGTCTTTGGAGGATGTTCATGAAGAATCCTGGTGGCCAAGGACAGAATTTCCTAATGGTATGCTTTGTGGCTTCTCTCTCTAAACTCTTTCATGTCATGGTCAGATACCTTTTTAGCGTTCATGGGTAAAAGGCACAATTATTCTGGCCGACAAGAAAGAAGCACACATCTCCCTTGTTAGATGAACTACATAGTCCAGAGTGTTGAGGTCAGAATTCCTTCCTTCCCTTCCTATCTGCTAAACTGAAAGAGTTTGTTAGTTTCTGTTTATAGAAGTGATATGTTATAGTTTCTTACCTTCTAGCATTATCTCACATATTGAGCAAGAGGTACACAGATTTTATTTTATTTTATTTTTAATATTTATTTATTTTTAAGAGAGAAAGCAGGGAGGGGCAGAGAGAGAGGGAGACAGAGGATCTGAAGCAGGCTTCTTGCTGTCAGCACAAAGTCCGACGTGGGCTTAAAGTCACAAACCGTGAGATCATGACCTGAGCCGAAATCAAGAGTTGGGCACTTAACCAACTGAGCCATCCAGGCACCCCAAGAGTTTAAATAATTTTCTTTATATCAAACTACATTATTAGAAAAAGGAGCTTCCCTGGAATTTGCATGTATGTATATGCTCTATTCACCAGATCAAGATGCTTTTGATAGTAATCACTAAAATAGATACTAAAATAGTCTACCAGAACATCACAGCCCAGATTTACCCAGTAAATTGGTTTTAATTTGTTAATAAAGATATATTTTAAAAGGAAAAGTATAAATAATAGAAGTATTACCGAAGTTTTCTTTGCTTGTAGTTCAGAGAATTGAAATTCAGCTTTTGCCCTATCATCTGAATTCACAGGAATTCCGTCTAACATCTGTAAGTTAGGCAGCCGAAATATGAGCATGTGGCGATGTAGTGTTTTTCTGCAAATCTGAATAAAGTTAAAAATAACAATGTATTTCTTAAAAAAACTTTTATTTCAAAGATTAACTTTTATAGAGAAAGAAATTTAACCTGGGCACCAAAAGTGACAGATAATAGCTAATTTGTAGTGTTAGCTGATACAAATATGAGCTCCCTTTTTGAAAGATTTCTCAATTTCTTGTTATACTAAATGAAGATTAGAACTTTTTTGTTAACCAAGACTACCATTTAGACGTTTAGTCTCTTTTTAGAGTATATAATATTGTTCATTAACTACAGGCAATCTCAACTCATGAATAGGATTATGCTATAAAAATTCATTTATGAGTAATTACTTTGAAACTTATATGGTATTTTCCCATAGGCACTGTCCAATTGAATTCAGTACACATCTGTTGGATTGTATAATCCATCCCTTCATAGTTTGTCAGCCTACTCTGAAAAATATTTGCATGTGTACATAAGAAGGTATATAGGAAGAGTTAACATAGTAGGCCTGAAACTGTTATCTTTAGAAAGGTCTGCTTGCAAGGATAGCTCTTGACTAGTTTTTGGTACTTGGATTTTGGAAGTGTTCCCACCATTCCTTAACTGATTAAAGGTAGTTCACTGTACCTAGACTGCTTACCCAAATGATATGATTTATGGTCAACTTGCTTTCCTTCTGGGAGTCTGGAGTTTTGGTATGTGATGGGCATTGGGTACATATGTGACCAACTTCCAACAAAATTCTTGAATGCTAAGTGTAGTGGAATTTCCTGGGTAGAAACATAAACACATGTTGCTGCACTTTTGTTGCTGGGTGAAGAGTATGTACTATGTGACCCTTCTCTCCCTCATGGGAGAGAAAGAGCATAAGGAAGCCTACTTATCAATTCTCCAGACTCCACCTGTGTCTTTTTTCCTCATCACCTGGCTGTGAATCCTCACTATGTCATTTAATAAATTTTAGCCATGAGTACAATGATATGCTAAGTCCCTTGAGTTCTTTTAGCAAATCTCTGAATGTGGGGGTGTTCTTGGGGGACTGACAGCAAAGAAAAAGTATATAGCACATCTTGTGATCATGAAGAAGAGATGAAAAGAGACAAATTTTCATCAAAGGGGAATGAATAAACAATCTGTATTATTATTATTATTATTATTATTATTATTATTATTTGAGAGAGAGAGAGAAAGAGTGTGAGTGGGGGAGGAGGAGAAAGGTAAAGGGAGGAGACAGAATCTCAAGCAGGCTCCATGCCCAGTGTGGATCCTGAAGCAGGGCTCGCCCTCAAGACCTGAGCTGAAACAAGAGTTGGACGCTTAACTGACTGAACCACCCAGGCATGCCAACAATCTATTTTTTTCTAATGTAGTGTATATATATAATAGAGGTTTAAAAAATGAACCACATTATAGGCCAGAAAGAAAGAAAGTCTTATAAATACCAGAGAATGTATAGACTGTCTCCTCTGACCAAAACACAGTAACAGAAATAAATGACAAAGAGATAACAAAAAACACTTCATAGGTTTGAAATTCACACACAGACACACACACACACACACACACACACACACACACACACACACACCTCTCAATCATTCATGGAATAAAGAAGAAATCTTTTGGAGACCAGATTTTAAGAAATAAAGAACAGGAAAAATACTACATATCAAAACTTTTAATATGCTGCTAAGCAGTGTTTTGAAACCTAAAAATGAACTAGACATCCTACTTAAGAATTTTTTTTAAAGTAAATTCCCTTTTAACAATATTTTTTCCTCTGATCTGTGAGCATGGGATTTTTTTTTTTTCATTTCATTGTGTCATCTTTAATTTCTTTCATCAGTGTTTTATAGTTTTCAGAGTACAGGTCTTTCATCTCTTTGGTTAGGTTTAGTCCTAGGCATCTTATTGTTTTTGGTGCAATTTTAAATGGCATAGATTCCTTAATTTCTCTTTGTGTTGCTTCAGTATTGGTGTATAGAAATGCAACAGATTTCTGTACATTGATTTTGTACCCTGCAACTTTCCTGAATTCATTTCACAGTTCTAGCAGTTTTTTGGTGGAGTTTTTCAGGTTTTCTATATGGAGTATCATGTCATCAGCAAATAGTGAAAGTTTTACTTCTTCCTTGCTGATCTGGATTCCTCATTTCTTTTTGTTATCTGATTGCTGTGGCTAGGAAATCTAGTACTGTGTTAAATAACAGTGGTGAAAGTGGACATTCCTGTCTTGTTCCTGACCGTAGAGGAAAAGCTCTCAGTATTTCCCCATTGAGGATGATATTGGGTGTGGGTTGTTTTTTTTTTTTAATTTTTTTTTCAACGTTTATTTATTTTTGGGACAGAGAGAGACAGAGCATGAACGGGGGAGGGGCAGAGAGAGAGGGAGACACAGAATCGGAAACAGGCTCCAGGCTCTGAGCCATCAGCCCAGAGCCCGATGCGGGGCTCGAACTCACGGACCGCGAGATCGTGACCTGGCTGAAGTCGGATGCTTAACCGACTGCGCCACCCAGGCGCCCCAGGTGTGGGTTTTTCATAGATGGCCTTTATTACATTGAGGTATGTTACCTCTAAACCTACTTTGTGTCGGGTTTTTTTTATCATGAATGGATGTACTTTGTCAAATACTTTTTCTGTATCTATTGAAATGATCAGATGGTTCTTATCCTTTCTTTTATTAATGTGATGTATTTGCAAGTATTGAACCATCCTTGCAACCCAGGAATGAATCTCACTTGATGGTGAATTATTTTTTTTAATGTATTGTTGGATTTGGTTTGCTAGTACTTTGTTGAGGATATTTGCATCTATGTTTATCTCTGTTTATCAGAGATATTGGAGTGTAGTTCTTTTTTGTGTTTGGCGTCTTTATCTGGTTTTGATATCTGGTCAGGGTAATGCTAACCTCAAAGAATAAATTTAGAAGTTTTCTTTTCTTTTGTATTTTTTGGAATAGTTTGAGGAGAATGGGTACTAACTCTTCTTTAAATGTTTGGTAGAATTCACCTGTGAAGCCATCTGATCCTGGACTTTTGTTGAAGTTTTTTGATTACTGAGTCAATGTCTTTGCTGGTTATTGGTCTGTCCAAATTTTCTATTTCTTCCTGTTTCACTTTTGGTAATTAATATGTTTCTAGAAATTTATTCATTTCTTCTAGGTTGTTCAATTTCTTGGCATACAATTTTTCATAATATTGTCTTATAATTATATTTCTGTGGTGTTTGTTGTCATTTTTCCTCTCTCATCTGTGACTTTATTTATTTGGGTCCTTTCTTTTTTCTTTTTGATGAGTCCGAGTAGAGGTTTATCAATTTTATTAATTTTTTTCAAAGAACTACCTCCTGGTTTCATCAATATGTTCTATTATTTTTTTAGTTTCTATATCTTTTATTCTGCTCTAAACTTTACTTTTCCCTTCCTTATGCTGGCTTTGAGCTTCATTTGTTGTTCTTTTTGTAGCTCCTTCAGTTTAAGGTTAAGTTGTTTATTCGAGATTCTTTTTTCTTGCTTCTTAAGGTAGACCTATGTTGCTATCTACTTCCCTCTTAGAACCACTTTTGCTGCATCCCAAAGATTTTGGACTGTTATGTTGTCATTTTCATTTGTTTCCATGTATTTTTTAAATTTATTTTTTTATTTTCTGGTTGACCCACTCATTGTTTAGTAGCATGTTATTTAACTTCTATTTATTTGTGGTCTATCCAGATTTTTTTCTTGTGGTTGACTTCTAGTTTCATAATGTTGTGGTCAGAAAAGGTGCATGGTATAATTTTGATCTTCCTGAATTTGGTGAAGCCTGTTTTGTGGCCTAATATGTGATCTGTTCTGGAGAATGTTCCAGGTGCACTTGAAAAGAATCTGTATTCTGCTGTTTTAAGGTGGAATGTTCTGGATATATCTGTTAAGTTCATCAAGTCCTGTGTGTTATTATTCAAAACCATTGTTTCCTTGTTGATTTTCTGTTTAGATGATCATGTCCATTGATGTAAGTGGGATGTTAAAGTCCCCTACTATTATTGTATTATTATCAGCTAGTCCCTTTATGTTTGTTATTAATTGTTTTATGTAATTGAGTCCTCCCATGTTGGACGCATAAATATTTACAATTGTTATATCTTCTTATTGGATTATCCCCTTTATTATTATATAGTGCCCTTCTTTGTCTTTTGTTAAAATGTCTATAATAACCAAAGCAATATATGTTTTAATGCAAGTCGTATCAAAATACCAACAGCATTTTTTTACAGAGCTAGAACAAACAATCCTAAAATTTGTATGGAACCACAAAAGACATTTAAAAGCCCAAGAAATCTTGAAAAATAAAAGCAAAGCTGAAGGGGTCACAATTTTGGACTTCAAGTTATATTACAAAGCTGTATTAATCAAAACAGTATGGTATCAGCATAAAAATAGACACATAGATCAATGGAACAGAACAGAAAACCTAGAAATGAACTCACAATAATATGGTTAATTAATCTACAACAAAGCAGGAAAGAATATCCCATGGAAAAAGACAGTCTTTTTAACAAATGGTTTGGGAAAACTTGACAGCTACATGCTGTCAAGAATGGAACTGGACCACTTTCTTACACCATACACAAAAATAAATTCAAAATGGATTAAAAACTTAAATGTGAGATCTGAAACGATAAGAATCCTAAAAGAGAACACAGGGCAGTAATTTATTTGACATTGGCCATAGCAACTTCTTTTTAGATATGTCTCTTGAGGCAAAGGAAACAAAAGCAAAAATAGACTAATGGGACTACACCAAAATGAAAAGCTTCTGCACAGCAAAGGAAACAACCAATAAAGCTAAAAGAGAACCTACTGAAGGGAGAAGATATTTGCAAATGACATATCCAATAAAGGGTTAGCATCCAAAATATATAGAGAATGTGTAAAACTCAACACCCCAAAACAAAATAATCTAATTAAAAATGTGCAGAAGACACAAAAGACATTTTTCCAGAGAAGACATATAGATGGCCAACAGGGACATGAAAAGATGCTGAATATCACTCATCATCAGGGACATGCAAATCAAAACCTGTCATAGTGGCTAAAATCAACAACACAGGAAACAACGGATGTTGGTGAGGATGTGGAGAAAGGGGAACCCTCTTGCACTGTTGCTGGGAATGCAAACTGATGCACCCACTCTGGAAAACAGTACGGAGGTTCCTCAAAAAGTTAAAAATAGAAGTACCTGATGATCCAGCAATCACACTACTGGATATTTACCTAAAGAATACAGAAACACTAATTCAAAGGGATATATGCATCCTGATGTTTGTAGCAGCAGCATGTACAATAGTCAAATTATGGAAACAGCCATCAATTGACTTATCAATTGATGAATGGATAAAGATGTCACCACACACACACACACACACACACACACACACACACTGGAATATTACTCAGCCATAAAAAAGAATAAAATCTTGCCATTTGAAATGACATGGATGGACCTAAAGAGTATACTGTGAAGTGCAATAAGTCAGGCAGAGAAAGACAAATACCATATGATTTCACTCATATGTGGAATTTAAGAAAAAAAATGAGCAAAGGGGTAAAAAGAGAGAGAAGTAAAGCAAGAAGCAGACTCTTAACTGTAGAGAACAATCAGATGGTTACCAGAAGGGAGGTGGGTGGGGGAATGGGTTAAATAGGGGATGGGGATGGGTTAAATAGGGGATGCACTTGTAATGAGCATCAGGTTATGTATTTAAGTGTGGAATCACTACATTGTACAACTGCAACCACTATAACACTGTATGCTAACTAACTGGAAGTAAAATAAAAACTTAAAACAAATAAAAGCTGAACCACAGAATCAGTATTATGCTAAAAATAGTTTTAATAATAATGTTAAAAATGTTTAAAAAAGTAAACTCCGGAAAAAGAGACGAAGATGGCGGCGTAGGAGGACGCTGGGCTCACCGCGCGTCCTGCTGATCACTTAGATTCCACCTACACCTGCCTAAATAACCCAGAAAAACACCAGAGGATTAGCAGAACGGAGTCGCCGGAGCCAAGCGCAGACAAGAGGACCACGGAAGAGGGTAGGAAGGGCGGCAAGGCGGTGCGCGCTCCACGGACTGGTGGGAGGGAGCCGGGGCGGAGGGGCGGCTCGCCGGCCAAGCAGAGCCCCCGAGTCTGGCTTGCAAAAAGCGGAGGGGCCTGACGGACTGTGTTCCCACAGCAAGCGCGACTTAGCGTCTGGGAGGTCATAAGTTAACAGCTCTGCTCAGAAAGCGGGAAGGCTGGAGGACAAAGGGAAGGAGAGCTGCTGAGCCCCCGGACGACAGAGCTCAGTTTGGTGGGGAACAAAGGCGCTCGCCAGCGCCATCTTCCCCGCCCATCCCCCAGCCAAAATCCCAAAGAGAACCAGTTCCTGCCAGGGAACTTGCTCGCTCCGCGCAAACACCCAACTCTGCGCTTCTGCGGAGCCAAACCTCCGGCAGCGGATCTGACTCCCTCCTGCTGCCACAGGGCCCCTCCTGAAGTGGATCACCTAAGGAGAAGCAAGCTAAGCCTGCCCCTCCTGCCCCCGTGCACCTTGCCTACCCACCCCAGCTAAGACGCCAGATCCCCAGCATCACAAGCCTGGCAGTGTGCAAGTAGCCCAGACAGACCACCCCACCCCACAGTGAATCCCGCCCCTAGGAGAGGGGAAGAGAAGGCACGCACCAGTCTGACTGTGGCCACAGTGGTGGGCTGGGAGCAGACATCAGGTCTGACTGCGGCTCCGCCCACCAACTCCAGTTATACACCACAGCACAGGGGAAGTGCCCTGCAGGTCCTCACCACGCCAGGGACTATCCAAAATGACCAAGCGGAAGAATTCCCCTCAGAAGAATCTCCAGGAAATAACAACAGCTAATGAGCTGATCAAAAAGGATTTAAATAATATCACAGAAAGTGAATTTAGAATAATAGTCATAAAATTAATCGCTGGGCTTGAAAACAGTATAGCTGACAGCAGAGAATCTCTTGCTACAGAGATCAAGGGACTAAGGAACAGTCACGAGGAGCTGAAAAACGCTTTAAACGAAATGCATAACAAAATGGAAACCACCACGGCTCGGATTGAAGAGGCAGAGGAGAGAATAGGTGAACTAGAAGATAGAGTTATGGAAAAAGAGGAAGCTGAGAAAAAGAGGGATAAAAAAATCCAGGAATATGAGGGGAAAATTAGAGAACTAAGTGATACACTAAAAAGAAATAATATACGCATCATTGGTATCCCAGAGGAGGAAGAGAGAGGGAAAGGTGCTGAAGGGGTACTTGAAGAAATAATAGCTGAGAACTTCCCTGAACTGGGGAAGGAAAAAGGCATTGAAATCCAAGAGGCACAGAGAACTCCCTTCAGACGTAACTTGAATCGATCTTCTGCACGACATATCATAGTGAAACTGGCAAAATACAAGGATAAAGAGAAAATTCTGAAAGCAGCAAGGGGTAAACGTGCCCTCACATATAAAGGGAGACCTATAAGACTCGTGACTGATCTCTCTTTTGAAACTTGGCAGGCCAGAAAGAATTGGCACGAGATTTTCAGTGTGCTAGACAGAAAAAATATGCAGCCGAGAATCCTTTATCCAGCAAGTCTGTCATTTAGAATAGAAGGAGAGATAAAGGTCTTCCCAAACAAACAAAAACTGAAGGAATTTGTCACCACTAAACCAGCCCTCCAAGAGATACTAAGGGGGACCCTGTGAGACAAAGTACCAGAGACATCACTACAAGCATAAAACATACAGACATCACAATGACTCTAAACCCATATCTTTCTATAATAACACTGAATGTAAATGGACTAAATGCGCCAACCAAAAGACATAGGGTATCAGAATGGATAAAAAAACAAGACCCATCTATTTGCTGTCTACAAGAGACTCATTTTAGACCTGAGGACACCTTTAGATTGAGAGTGAGGGGATGGAGAACTATTTATCATGCTACTGGAAGCCAAAAGAAAGCTGGAGTAGCCATCCTTATATCAGACAAACTAGACTTTAAATTAAAGGCTGTAACAAGAGATGAAGAAGGACATTATATAATAGTGACAGGGTCTATCCATCAGGAAGAGCTAACAATTATAAATGTCTATGCGCCGAATACCGGAGCGCCCAAATATATAAAACAATTACTCATAAACACAAGCAACCTTATTGATAAGAATGTGGTAATTGCAGGGGACTTTAACACCCCACTTACAGAAATGGATAGATCATCTAGACACACGATCAATAAAGAAACAAGGGCCCTGAATGAGACATTGGATCAGATGGACTTGACAGATATATTTAGAACTCTGCATCCCAAAGCAACAGAATATACTTTCTTCTCGAGTGCACATGGAACATTCTCCAAGATAGATCATATACTGGGTCACAAAACAGCCCTTCATAAGTTTACAAGAATTGAAATCATACCATGCATACTTTCAGACCACAACGCTATGAAGCTTGAAATCAACCACAGAAAAAAGGCTGGAAAACCTCCAAAAGCATGGAGGTTAAAGAACACCCTACTAACGAATGAGTGGGTCAACCAGGCAATTAGAGAAGAAATTAAAAAATATATGGAAACAAACGAAAATGAAAATACAACAATCCAAACGCTTTGGGACGCAGCAAAGGCAGTCCTGAGAGGAAAATACATTGCAATCCAGGCCTATCTCAAGAAACAAGAAAAATCCCAAATACAAAATCTAACAGCACACCTAAAGGAAATAGAAGCAGAACAGCAAAGGCAGCCTAAACCCAGCAGAAGAAGAGAAATAATAAAGATCAGAGCAGAAATAAACAATATAGAATCTAAAAAAACTGTAGAGCAGATCAACGAAACCAAGAGTTGGTTTTTTGAAAAAATAAACAAAATTGACAAACCTCTAGCCAGGCTTCTCAAAAAGAAAAGGGAGATGACCCAAATAGATAAAATCATGAATGAAAATGGAATTATTACAACCAATCCCTCAGAGATACAAACAATTATCAGGGAATACTATGAAAAATTATATGCCAACAAATTGGACAACCTAGAAGAAATGGACAAATTCCTGAACACCCACACTCTTCCAAAACTCAATCAGGAGGAAATAGAAAGCTTGAACAGACCCATCACCAGCGAAGAAATTGAATCGGTTATCAAAAATCTCCCAACAAATAAGAGTCCAGGACCAGATGGCTTTCCAGGGGAGTTCTACCAGACGTTTAAAGCAGAGATAATACCTATCCTTCTCAAGCTATTCCAAGAAATAGAAAGGGAAGGAAAACTTCCAGACTCATTCTATGAAGCCAGTATTACTTTGATTCCTAAACCAGACAGAGACCCAGTAAAAAAAGAGAACTACCGGCCAATATCCCTGATGAATATGGATGCAAAAATTCTCAATAAGATACTAGCAAATCGAATTCAACGGCATATAAAAAGAATTATTCACCATGATCAAGTGGGATTCATTCCTGGGATGCAGGGCTGGTTCAACATTCGCAAATCAATCAACGTGATACATCACATTAACAAAAAAAAAGAGAAAAACCATATGATCCTGTCAATCGATGCAGAAAAGGCCTTTGACAAAATCCAGCACCCTTTCTTAATAAAAACTCTTGAGAAAGTCGGGATAGAAGGAACATACTTAAAGATCATAAAAGCCATTTATGAAAAGCCCACAGCTAACATCATCCTCAACGGGGAAAAACTGAGAGCTTTTTCCCTGAGATCAGGAACACGACAGGGATGCCCACTCTCACCGCTGTTGTTTAACATAGTGCTGGAAGTTCTAGCATCAGCAATCAGACAACAAAAGGAAATAAAAGGCGTCAAAATTGGCAAAGATGAAGTCAAGCTTTCGCTCTTTGCAGATGACATGATATTATACATGGAAAATCCGATAGACTCCACCAAAAGTCTGCTAGAACTGATCCATGAATTCAGCAAAGTTGCAGGATACAAAATCAATGTACAGAAATCAGTTGCATTCTTATACACTAACAATGAAGCAACAGAAAGACAAATAAAGAAACTGATCCCATTCACAATTGCACCAAGAAGCATAAAATACCTAGGAATAAATCTAACCAAAGATGTAAAGGATCTGTATGCTGAAAACTATAGAAAGCTTATGAAGGTCATTGAAGAAGATTTAAAGAAATGGAAAGACATTCCCTGCTCATGGATTGGAAGAATAAATATTATCAAAATGTCAATACTACCCAAAGCTATCTACACATTCAATGCAATCCCAATCAAAATTGCACCAGCATTCTTCTCGAAACTAGAACAAGCAATCCTAAAATTCATATGGAACCACAAAAGGCCCCGAATAGCCAAAGTAATTTTGAAGAAGAAGACCAAAGCAGGAGGCATCACAATCCCAGACTTTAGCCTCTACTACAAAGCTGTCATCATCAAGACAGCATGGTATTGGCACCAAAACAGACACATAGACCAATGGAATAGAATAGAAACCCCGGAACTAGACCCACAAACGTACGGCCAACTCATCTTTGACAAAGCAGGAAAGAACATCCAATGGAAAAAAGACAGTCTCTTTAACAAATGGTGCTGGCAGAACTGGACAGCAACATGCAGAAGGTTGAAACTAGACCACTTTCTCACACCATTCACAAAAATAAACTCAAAATGGATAAAGGACCTGAATGTGAGACAGGAAACCATCAAAACCTTAGAGGAGAAAGCAGGAAAAGACCTCTCTGACCTCAGCCGTAGCAATCTCTTACTCGACACATCCCCAAAGGCAAGGGAATTAAAAGCAAAAGTGAATTCCTGGGACCTTATGAAGATAAAAAGCTTCTGCACAGCAAAGGAAACAACCAACAAAACTAAAAGGCAACCAACGGAATGGGAAAAGATATTTGCAAATGACATATCGGACAAAGGGCTAGTATCCAAAATCTATAAAGAGCTCACCAAACTCCACACCCGAAAAGCAAATAACCCAGTGAAGAAATGGGCAGAAAACATGAATAGACACTTCTCTAAAGAAGACATCCGGATGGCCAACAGGCACATGAAAAGATGTTCAGCGTCGCTCCTTATCAGGGAAATACAAATCAAAACCACACTCAGATATCACCTCACGCCAGTCAGAGTGGCCAAAATGAACAAATCAGGAGACTATAGATGCTGGAGAGGATGTGGAGAAACGGGAACCCTCTTGCACTGTTGGTGGGAATGCAAATTGGTGCAGCCGCTCTGGAAAGCAGTGTGGAGGTTCCTCAGAAAATTAAAAATAGACCTACCCTATGACCCAGCAATAGCACTGCTAGGAATTTATCCAAGGGACACAGGAGTACTGATGCATAGGGGCACTTGTACCCCAATGTTCATAGCAGCACTCTCAACAATAGCCAAATTATGGAAAGAGCCTAAATGTCCATCAACTGATGAATGGATAAAGAAATTGTGGTTTATATACACAATGGAGTACTACGTGGCAATGAGAAAAAATGAAATATGGCCTTTTGTAGCAACGTGGATGGAACTGGAGAGTGTGATGCTAAGTGAAATAAGCCATACAGAGAAAGACAGATACCATATGGTTTCACTCTTATGTGGATCCTGAGAAACTTAAGAGAAACCCATGGGGGAGGGGAACAAAAAAAAAAAAAAAAAAGAGGTTAGAGTGGGAGAGAGCCAAAGCATAAGAGACTGTTGAGAACTGAGAACAAACTAAGGGTTGATGGGGGGTGGGAGGGAGGAGAGGGTGGGTGATGGGTACTGAGGAGGGCACCTTTTGGGATGAGCACTGGGTGTTGTATGGAAACCAATTTGACAATAAATTTCATATATAAAAAAAAAAAAAATAAAAAAAAAAAAAAAAAATAAAAAAGTAAACTCCAAGAAACTGAAAGATGGAAACAAGGGTAGGGCTTAGTGAAATAAAAAACAAATAAACCACTTGATAAATCCAAAACATGGTTCTTTGGAGATACTAATACGATAAACAAAATAAGTCTTAAGCAAGACTTACCAAGAATAAAAGAGAAAAAGTAAAAATCAACATATTTAGGTATAAAAAAGGTGACAAAACATAAATATAGAGGACATTTTTAAAATTCAGGAGAATATTATATAGTAATACATTTAAAATTTATAAAAAATTACAAGTTTATAGAAGAATATAACTTCTCAATACTGACTTTTGAAGAAATAGAAAACATTACTAGATTTATAGCCATTAAAGAATTTGAATAAGTAGTTTAAAACCCAACTTCAAAAAATATTGAGCCCAGATTCAAATGAATGAATTTTTCTTTTTTTTTTTTTTAATTTTTTTTTTTAACGTTTATTTATTTTTGGGACAGAGAGAGACAGAGCATGAACGGGGGAGGGGCAGAGAGGAATTTTTCTTATATATGCTAATTCATTGACTAGCAAGAGAGAGAGGGAGAGAGTTCCCAGTTAATTTTATGAGGCAAGAACAACCTTGATGAATTTAAAAGAATAGCATAAGAAGATAATTATAGGATAACTCTACTTATTTCCATAAATACAGATATACTACATGAAATCTTGGCAAACTGAATCCAGCAAAGCATAAAACATGACCAAATAAATAGTATTCAGCACTGGATTAATGACAGTTTAACACTGGAGTCTATTAATATAATTTACATATTAACAGATTAAAGAGAAAAACAGAATTGCCAATTAGTCAAAATCCAATGACCATTCATGATAAAAACAGGTAGTAAACTGCAATTAGAAAGGAGCTTCCTTGGGGCCCCTGGGTTGCTCAGTTGTTTGAACGTCTGACTATTGGTTTCGACTCAGGTCACCATCTCATGATTCCTGAGTTGGAGCCCCGCGTTGACTCCACGCTATTGGTGGGGAGCCTACTTAGGATTCTCTCTCTCTCCCTCTCTCACTGCCCCTCCCCCACTTGTATGGTCTCTCTCAGGAATAAATAAACTTAAAAAAAGGAGCTTCTTTAAAATGTTGAAGATTATCTACCCATAATGTACAAAAAACTCATATTTAATAGTAACAATTTAGAAGCATTTTTGAAGTCAATAACCTACTATCAATGCTTTCATTCAACACTGTACTAGAGGTCCTAGTCAACACACTAAGTAAAGAAAATTTAAAAAATGTAAGAATTGGAAAGAAATAATAGTCATTATTTGTAGATAATATGATAGTCTACAGAGAAAATCCAACAAAATTTACAATCCATTAGAACTAAAAAGAGAGTTCAACAAGGTTCGTAGATAAAGAGTAGCATGCAAAAATCAGAACAATGCAAAAATCAGAATTGCTGTACTTCAGCCACAAGTAATTGGAAAAATGTAAAAAGATATTGTTAAAGTAGCTATTAAAACAACAGAATAAATCAAACCATAGATGATTAAAACTAGGAGAAAACTATAAATTTTATTGAAGAACATAAAATAAATGTAGGGACATTCATGCTTATGAATGGGAAGTCTAAATACTACAAATATTAGGGGAGACTCTTATTATTACTTCTTTCTTGGTGGAAATAGCTCTGTGATGTGGCACTAGTGGGCTCTCTCAACCCCTCACTCTTCCACCAAGAGGAGCAGGGTGACTTAATTGATAAACCTGGGAAGATTAGACTGGGCATGTTTAGCTCTTGTCTTTCCTGTCTTGGGAAGGAATTTATTGCTAGGAGAATGCCTGCTCTTCCTCCAGCAGAAGCTCTCCTCCTATGTGGAAAGAATTCACTCAAGCATTTCCTGTTACCAGGTGATGATGATTGCTTATTTCTGGGATCTGTTAGCACGCCCATTTGGCTTTCTCACGAAGGTAAGCAAAGTATTTTCACCTCTCTATCTGCCACTGTCATATTTGTCAATTCGTTCAGATGTTAGGTAAATAAAAGTGCTACCTATTTAATCCTTCCAAAGCCTCCAACAGGAAAATATGGCAAATTTCTCCCCAAATTAATTTATATATTCAATACTATTCCAATTAAAATGTCAATAAGACTCTCACATAGCTTCAAAAGCTGTTTCCTTAAACTCATAGGAAGTGTAAAGGCCCAAGAACAGCCACGACAGTGAAGAAAGAAAAAGAGGAGAAGGAGGAAGAGAAGGAAAATTGGAGGTGCTTATTCTCCTGGACACCAAAACTTAATATAAAACTTTAATAATTAACACAGTATAATACTGGTACAGGGATTGACAGTAGTCCAATGAATACAACATAGAATCCGGAAACAGATCCTTTTATATGTGACAATGGAAGATTATATTATAACAAGTTGTAAGAGGACAGTATTCAATAAATTGTGCTTGGATAACTGTCTATACATATGGGAACAGATAAAAAATTCTCACATATAAAAATTAATTATATACAACTATAAATAAATTAACTGATAAATTAGAAAAATAACATACTCACTGGATTGCCATAAACTGTAAGCTCTCTGAGAGAAGAGATACCATCAAGTTTTTCCAGTTCTGTCATATCCTGTTCCAAAGTTAATAAGTTATTATTTGGTTAGATCCAAAATCTTCAAATATACACTGATTTGAAGTAATCATATGTAAGTGTTGGACTACAGCTAGCTCATGGCTGAATTCTCCAAAGTGAGCTTGAGTGACAAATCCTGTAATGTTGATTAAGGACAGATCTATGTACAATTAATTCAAAATGCATGATTGGTAAAGACAATATTCTAACATGGGATATAGGCCATATAGCAGCACTTGCAAGAAAAGACCAAATTTCTTCTCAGAAAAGTTATGATCTAAAGCTGAGATTATAGTTGGTTAATTCCCCAGAGGATTGGCCCAGAAGTGTGGAAAAGAAGGTAAATCCAGTCTAAATAATTTTATTTTATTTTATTTTTCAACCATTATTTATTTTTTGGGGGACAGAGAGAGACAGAGTATGAACGGGGGAGGGGCAGAGAGAGAGGGAGACACAGAATCGGAAACAGGCTCCAGGCTCTGAGCCATCAGCCCAGAGCCCGATGCGGGGCTCGAACTCACGGACCGCGAGATCGTGACCTGGCTGATGTCGGACGCTTAACCGACTGCACCACCCAGGCGCCCCTGGTCTAAATAATTTTAAACACACCTTAGCCATAAAGGCACATGTGATACTGAATGGACTGCATCCTGATATATTTTCTGGGAGTATTTATAGTTGAAAAACTATTTTTCTGGTTGAATGACTTGTCTTCTGTATGGATGGGATTATTTAACATTGTCTATCATTGGTGAAACTTTGTGAGTATATCTTAAGTTTTGCAAAATTATTTTTTATATGCTATTTCTGTAAAAATTTAGGCAACAAGCTCAGCTTCAGTTTGCTGCTAGTTTATAGTAATAACATAAAGTTATTGATATGCTCCTATTCTTATTTGGATTGACAAGTAGACATAGCCAATTCATCTACTAACTATAAAAACATTTAGACCTATTTTAGACCATTTGGAAGTAGAATTTGACTACAGTGATTGATCTTTTCAATTTTGATCATAGAAGTCTCATAAATTTAGGACGACTTTGGAAAATCTCTGACAGTTATCTATAGAGATATTATGTATTTGACCCACAGGTAGTTCCTATTTGTGGAAGCAAAGCATGACTGGAAAGCATAGAAATATGAAAAGTCTTTTTCTCAATCATCTTCTCAAATGAAACAGAGTATAACAGTGTTTAGTAGTGAAGTATTTCTAATCAAAGATGTCAAGATATTAATATGAGAAACAGGGTGTTAAATATGTGGATGATAATGCTGGTGTAAAGATATATCAAGAAAACTAATATGTTCATAATTGGGAAAGAGGGCTAATGACTTACCATTTATTTATTTATTTATTTATTTATTTATTTATTTATTTAATGTTTATTTTTTTATTTTTGAAAGAGGGAGCATGAGTGGGGGAGGTGTAGAAAGAGAGGGGGACAGAGGATCCGAAGCAGGCTCAGAGCTGACAGCAGAGAGCCTGTTGCAGGGCTTGAACTCATGAACCATGAGATCATGACCTGAGCTGAAGTCAGATGCTCAACATTAACCAAAATATAATGGTTGTTATCTTTTGAGTACATTCTCAGAATAAGCACTTATGGCAATCATAGTAATAGCTTAGGTAGCAGCTAGTTAGGCTCAGATTGGGGCCTTTCATTTAAGGCAAGAAATAGCAATGGACTATTTCCTAGAGTCATTTCCAGCTTCAGGTGATTACTGGGATGTTTAAAAGTAGACACGGTTGTCTGATGCCAGATAGGGGAGTCATTTAGACACAGGAATCAACTAGGACTGTAAAGCTGAATTAAATAACTCACCTTTCAGTTGTGTTTCTGGTATTTTACTTGCAAGGGCAGGACTACAGGCAACAATTTTCCAAATCTACATTATGGGTCATGATGGCTAAGTGAAAAGCTTCACACTAGAATCTGTTATCAAGGATATGCAGTTTATGGAAGATTTTAAAGTAGGTTAATGTAGGGCTGCATATACCTTCATTTGAAGTGTTTTCCTAATTTTTCTAAGCCTTTTCCCTTCTATTCTAGAAGTCTTTATCAACCCAAGGGTTGATCTGATTGCCCATTTGTAGAAGTTGATGCTGGTGTCACCTACCCATGTTGGTACGAATACAGAGGAAAAAACTCTCCCCCAAAGAAAATTTGAATGGGGCGTTTACAATTTTGAAGAACATAATATTTTCAGTTAAACAGAATCTCTAACTTAACCTTTTTACACATCTCAGTTCATTTTTCCCAGCTGAATGTATGCTCATGTTAAGGTACTATAATATTAATAGAATAAGTTTGATGGTAAAATGATCAATCTAAGTTCTAGGAAAAATACTATTTCAAGAATAAAAATAAACAAAAGAGGACTGATCACTAAACAATCAATACCCCTTCACTCGGTGATGTATGTATAATTTCCCATGGTTTATCATGTAGTTTGTCCATTAGCTATATTAAATTTTGATAAAAAATAACCTTGACTGGGCATTATCCTGCTTGAGTTACTAGAGAGGAAGTTGTTACAATAACCATTCTGCCATTCATTCATTCCTGTAGGGATTTGGGAGGGTGGGGAGGGGGGGCACATATACTCCTGGGAAAAAGCAGGTTCCCTGGTCTCATCTCTCTGTTATGCTGATAAATAGCTGTGCTGTCAAATGGACCAATGATATTTACTAGGAAAAAGGTCCTTATTTATGAGATGCTCTTAGCAGTACCTCCCTGGTTAAGGACTGCTTAGAGCAAATAAACCTAAAAGTATAGAATTATCAGGCATGGCTCCCTATAAAATATCATGTAAGCTCAAGTATAAAGTGGAGGTATTTCATAAATGAAACACTCCCTTGTTATAAGAGATCACTCACACAAAATCTGTCACACATAATCTCCCTTGGAGATCTTATATTTCAATGTAAGCTAGACAGTATGTAAAAAGAAAGGATCTGAGAAGCCACAGTAATGTCCCAGACCCTGTGTATCCTTGAAATTATTAGTAAAGCTTGAAACTGGGTATGATCTGATTCATGTTAAGTCTGATATGACAATCCTTTGTGTCAGTTCAGTTGCTATTAATGGAAAGATTTTCCCTAGGATTGCAATTTTCCCAGTTTAGATTTCCTCTGAATAAAGCTTTGCAAGAATCATTGCCAGTTTGGAAGTCTTTTCTCAGATGAATGTTGTTTGAACCTTGATAAATTAGTTGTATGCCATTTTTCTCTGTATGTATATTTCCTAGTTGCTATGTAGAAAAGGACAGTGCTCATGATTTCCTTCTAGCCCTGAACAGGCTTTTATATCACTATAGAAAAGACTTTCTAAACTGTAGCAAGTAGAGCCACAAACAAATATTGATTGCATAATTACTCTGTACCAGGCACTATGCTATATACTGATCAAATGTGGGGAAGATATACTTGGTCTCTGTTCTTGGCTGACAATCCACATTTTACTTTGTCTTTGAGGTTGTCTTAGAGGTATAGGCAAAAGCAGTAAAATTGGTAAGAGGTGGGCTAACAGATCATCACCAAAGCACTGAGAGAAATGTTAGGGCTGTATAAGGTTATATATACCTTCAACCCTCTTATCTGCATAGTGTGTCTGGGCAGAGAGTCTGTCAGGCTCACTGGGACAGGACATTGGAGATAGGTTGAAATCTGAACAGGTAAAACTAAAGCAGGACCTTACATAAGAAAGTCTTGAGTCAGTAGAGATGGAATATTAAAGTCAGGTCAAGGTCCATTATCAGGAATTGAGTCAAATATCAGGTAGACCAAGGACATATGCCAAGTTTAAAGAACCAGAGGAAGTCTGGGATTGAGATGTGGAAATAAATAGCTTGGAACAAGAGCAGTCAAGAACAAAAGAGATCTCTTAGGACTGCTGGAGGAGCCTTAGAACATTTAGAGCTAACTTGTTTTTAGTAGGTGGATACATGTAGGGTTGGTTGGGTTTAAAATCTAGGAGCAGAGTGGACATCTTTGCATCACAGACTATTTATATGTCTCTGCTTCATGGAGTATTTACATGGCATATAAATAGCAAAGTTTTCATTGATGTGTTTGGAAGCTTTATGTTCAGAGGAGCTAAGTCTTGTAATTTCATAACAAAAAAAATATGTTACCTGGATTTTATTATATCCTAGGAAGAGTTTCTCAAGTTTTACCAAAGATTGTAGTTTGCTCAGCTCTCGTAGTCTGTTTTCTTCCAGATGAAGTGCCAACAGAGAGCTTGGTTTGGCAAAGGCACTGTCATTAAATGCTCTGATGCGGTTATGGTCCACTACCAATTCTTGAAGGACTACTAAATTGTCAAGTCCTTCAATTTGACTGATTTCATTCCCTGAAAAAAGAGAAGTTATGATAATGTCAAGTGAGCCCAAACTTTTTGAACAAAGATCTACCTATCTTCACTTAAATATTTTTTATCAAATGATTTTTTAAAAAGTAAAATGCTAAAAAGAATGTATTTCCAAGGAGAAATAGAAGTGCAGTTTGTGGGAAGGTAGCATTATCATCAAATAACATTTGCTAAAATTTTTCCTTTACGTTTGAGAGATCAAGATGTGAAGTATACGATGTACTGAATTGACCCAATCTGTCTGTTCAGTAATTAAGTGCTAAAATAGTTGGTATTGACAAAAGTAAATGTATAAAAGTACTGCAAAAAAGCACTGCAAAAGATATACTTCTTGAGTATATCTGATTTTTCTAATGGGTATTCAAATAGGTATATCTAAATATTTTTTAAAATAAATGAATTTGTTGTGTTAAGTTGGAAGAATAAACCTTAATTATGCTGTTATTTATTTCTCAGCATATTTTTGCACCACAGCCACATTAAAAAATTAAAAATGAATGAAACATTACATTCTATAAAATCTCAATCCTTTACAACCCATTATTTCTCTCTACTGTAGCAATCGATAGCTTTGTAAGTATAAATAATAATGATAATGAGAGGACCCTTGACTTGATAAAATGCTTTTAAATGTGTTTTCTACTAGAGTCTCAAAATGGGACAGGGAAAATATTATTTTTTAATAATCAGACAACTGGGAGTCAGAGGAATTAAGTGACTTCCACAGGGACATAAAAGTGGCAACACCAGGCCTGACCTAGACCTTTTACATTTTAAGCTCAATGCTGCTTCTATTATGCCACACTATATTTCATTCACTTTTCATCTTCCTTGTTTGTTATGGGATGAATTGTGACATCCTCCCTGCCGCCACCAAATTTGTATGTGGAAGTCCTAACCCTAGTACCTCAGAATGTGGCTCTATTTGGGGGTAGGGTCTTTAAAGAGGCAGCTATGGTCATTGGGGTGGGCTCTAATCCAGTATGACTGGTGTTCTTATAAGAAGATATTAGGACACATGGGGCGCCTGGGTGGCGCAGTCGGTTAAGCGTCCGACTTCAGCCAGGTCACGATCTCGCGCTCCGTGAGTTCGAGCCCCGCGTCGGGCTCTGGGCTGATGGCTCAGAGCCTGGAGCCTGCTTCCGATTCTGTGTCTCCCTCTCTCTCTGCCCCTCCCCCGTTCATGCTCTGTCTCTCTCTGTCCCAAAAATAAATAAACATTAAAAAAAAAAAATTAAAAAAAAAAAAAAAAAGAAGATATTAGGACACAGATGCACATAGAGGGAAAACCATCTGAAAAGTCATCTAAAAGCCAAAAAGAGAGGCCTTCAGAAGTGACTAACCTTGCTGACATCTTGATCTTGCCCTTCTAATCTCTAGAACTGTGAGGAAATAAGTATGTTGTTTGAGCCACCCAGTCTGTGGTGCTTTGTTATGGCAGCCCTAGCAAACTAACATATGACTGAACGTGTGATTCCATGATGTTGGAATTCTTCTTGAAATGTAACGTATTTCATTGAATTTAAGACAATAACAGTTGTCAAGATAGGTCAGTATTTTATGTATACTAAGAGAAAAAAACTCGGTTAGGTAAACTATGACATGCTATCCATTAATGCATGGTCAGATTTCAGATATGTTAAAAAGTAAGAAGCAGGTGTCTCAGAATTGGTGAGCTATGGCAAATTTACCTTATTTTGTTCTATTCTTTAGAGAAATTTATAACATCACAGCCTTCAATAAAATTGTTCACAGAACTAAATCACAGACTTTGAAACTTTACCAGTGTCTTGCTTGTAAATGAAGAAAGTTTATATAAGTCAGATTGAGAAAAGAGACTCAGTTGTGTTAATATATTACTTTCATGAAATTATGCATTTAGACTGTCACCTTTGATATTTTGAGGCCAGTGGTATAAAAATCATTATGGGATAGCTTCAAGTACTGAATAATGTCTGCCATAGCATACTTTTGGCCAGGATTCATTTTAGAAGGCTCATTAAACATATTTAAGAAAGAAAACTCCCAAACTATGCTGAATGTGATTTCAGGGATCTTACACTTCTTTAACTAGGAACATTAACCATTGTTTGAAAAACTCATGCTTATTCAACTAAATGGTTACGTTTTAGATAAATTTGACTCCTAATCCTTAAGATTCTAACTTGCTACCGTACAGCCTCACTCTGCCCTTCCCCCAAGATTCACCTTCCTCATCTTCTTGCAAATTTAACATAACAGGTGAAAGTTTGGTTCATAATCTGTCTCTTGTGGACCCTGGCCAGGCTTCATCTTATCATTGCTTATATTTGTGTACTCCCTTTGATTGATCTCAGAATCATCTCCTCCTGTTCAGTCTTTAACCTAAATCTCTTTATAAACCTCCAAATATGCTCATAACTTCACTAGCCACCTTCTGACCTCTTACCTGCTTTTTAGGGACAAGCTCCTCAAGTATGCAACCTCTGTTATCTTCACTGCCCATCCAACCACTTCCCTCTACATTGTTTTCACTTTGATTTTTGCTCTTTGCATGTTTACAAATCTGATCTGACAATTACCAATGTTGTTCTTTTTGTTTAATCCAGTTTCTACATTCGGTATTTTTTTCAAAGACCTTATTCTTCCTATCATTTGACTTTGAGGCTGTTCATCCTTTCTTTTTCTGATATTTAGAGTTTATATTTCTTGGGAAATCTGGCTGGCTCAGCCGGTAGATCATGTGACTCTTGATCACAGGGTCATAAGTTCAAACCCCACGTTGGGTGTGGAGCCTACTTAAAAAAAAATGGCCTAAGGTCTGCATTTCTTGGTTTTCTTTCAACATTTCTTATATGATTGCTTTACTGGGTCTTATTTCTCCAGCCTTCTTAATGCTGGGTCAGGGGATTAGTGGGATGTATATAAGGGGAGGGGGTGTCTCCACATCTCTTTTGGCCTTTTATTCTTTCTCTGTGTTTACTTCCTAAGTAAGCACATACACTTATGACTCCACTTGTCACCTCCTTTGGTATAATTTTTAGTCTTGACTTGTGGTCCATTACTACTGCTTGAAAAAGTTTCCATTTTTACATCTCAAAATTGTCATAACACAACCTGATCATTCCTTACTACAAAGTAGCAGCCTTTCACAATGACTTTAGCTAGCTTTAGTACCTCCTTTTGCCCAGTCTCCTAATGAAATCATGAAAACCTCTTGAATTATTTTTCATCTCCTTATATGTTTAATTAGTCAGTAAGTCCTAATATTTCCTTCTTTTAAAATGTATTTTGGAGTCACCTTTTACTCACCCTTCCCACTGACACGACTCTAGCCCAGACCCTTACTATGTCTTTTGTGTGGATAGAAAATGCATGTGCTTTGGAATCAGACAGAGCTGTGTTTGACACCATTCACTGGTGAAAACCATTAACTAGTGCAAACTTAGGTAAATCATTTAACCCCACTGAGATTCAATTTCTTTTTTTGCAAAATGCATATAAAATTATTTACCATGTTGAATTGCTGTGTAGATTTTGTGAGATAATCTATGCAAACAAATACTTTGCCTAATGACCCAATTAATGGTAGCCATTATTGTCAGAGTCAGCTGCCTCACCTCCTGCATAAGGCTGCTCCACTCTGATTTGTCATGCTAGACACAGCAAGAGAACACACTCCCTTTTATATTCTTAGATTAAAATAAACTTTCCAGGGCTAGGTTGTTTGCTTTTTTTGTACATCAGTGTATCTTAAAAAATTTGTTATTGTTGTGCTCAGTTTCTTGTTCTTTTAAGGCTAAGTCTCCATGGTCTTGAAGCAACTCATAAGCACCTTTGATAGGCAAAAAGATGCATTAAATTTTTAAAAATATGATTTAGAAAAGCCTGTCTTTCAGAAAAAAGTTACCATACTCAGATCAACTATACAGATATCTTCCCACATGTCTCAGTGATGGATCCTCCAACCTTTCTTCTGTGCCATTAAATAATTATTGTTAGACTAAGGTTTCAAACTGTTTTTTTCTTCTCATTCTACTTTTCTAAAGATTTACAACTCTTACTCATTTTCAGTTGCAAAATGAGCATTATACTTCAAATTGATCATGTTTAGAAGCTTCATACCTCTCTCAGAGAACTGCATACTCTGTTTTTATCAGGTTGGTCCCTTTTCAAGTGTTGGTCCATAGATACCACAGTTGTGCTCTTGTGACTCTTCTCCCCACTACTTGCAAAACTCTTGGTCATGTTCACCTTCCATCTAAGTTCTATCAGTCTTTCAAAGAGTCCCATATATGTTTCAATTTCTCTTTTCTCTAACCTTATTGCACTTAAATTAGAAATGGATAGTTACTCAGAACTGATTCATCTTTCTTTCAGTATATTGCCACAGGTAGATCTTAAATTGCTTTAGAGCAATGATCTTATATATAATTAAAATAATATAGTGTTTCTGTATATTTCTTAGTGCTTAGCCCAATTCTGGGTTTAATAATTACTTGTGAATTTCTCACTGGTTACTTTCTATTGGTTTTTTAACCAAACTGTGATATAAAAATAAATTATGATGTAATACCATATATAGTGCCAGCACATTGCATTTTCTAGGGCTACAGATGCAGTATTCTCTAGCCCTGGAATATCGCATTTACATTATTTATGTAAATAACCCAAGAAAAACCCGTTAGCGATTACTAAATATTTTTGTCAGTCTGTTTTGCGTAAATGTTGATGCTAATATTTGCATATTAAAACAGGATTACCAAATCAATTTTTAAATTTTTTTTTTTTTTAAACGTTTTTTATTCATTTTTGGGACAGAGAGAGACAGAGCATGAACGGGGGAGGGGCAGAGAGAGAGGGAGACACAGAATCGGAAACAGGCTCCAGGCTCTGAGCCATCAGCCCAGAGCCCGACGCGGGGCTCGAACTCACGGAGCGCGAGATCGTGACCTGGCTGAAGTCGGACGCCTAACCGACTGCGCCACCCAGGCGCCCCCCAAATCAATTTTTAATAATAAACACACTGACAGTGTTGCTACTCACCTTGTAGAAAGAGGAATTTTAAATTTCTTAGTCTATTAAGCTGTAGCTGAATTAAATTACAAATTCCATTATAGCCCAAATGAAGAACTTCTAAACTATGCATTATTGGAGGCAAATTTTCACTGTTTGTTGTATCTCTGAAACACACATGTAAGTTTGAGCCCATAAACTTAGTTTCAAACAAGCTATATCATAAAAAGTCTGATATATACTTACTATAAGTTGAAGTTAAAAAAAATTTACTAGTATATCAGAATTAAATAATATTATCTTTGTATTTTATATAATGATCACTTTTTATTCTTAAAATAAAAACTATTTTTATATAGTAAAGACAAAGTACAGAAAGAATTACTTGAAATGAAAAGCAAATGCCTGCACAATCAAGCAAGAAAAAAAGATGCATTCAGATTGGAAAAGAATAAATAAAACCGTCTTTATTCTCAGATGACATGATTTTGTATTTAGGAAATCCTAAGGAATCCACCAAAAAACTATTATTGCAGTAATAAATGAGTTCAGCAAGATCAGAAGATAAAAATTAATATTAAAAATTAACTGAATGTCTACATGTCATCAATAAACTGAGCACGAAATTAAGAATTTTACTCACAATAGAATAAAAAAGAACAAAATACTTCAGAAGAAATTTAACAAAAGCAACATAAAATATATACACAGAAAACTACAAAACATTGCTGAGATAAATTAAAGATCTATATAAGTGGAGAAATATTCAATGTTTATTGATTAGAAGGCTCAATGTTACTAAAATGGCAGTTTTCCTCAAAATGATTAATAGATTCCAGGCAATCTGCATCAAAAGTCCAGCAGATTTCTCCCCCCAGGAAAAAAAAAAAAAAAACCATCTTATTCTAAGATGGTTATTTATAAGGAAATGTGAAGAACTCAGAATATCCAAAACAATCTTTAAAAAGAACCAAGTTGGAGGACTTATAATCTATGACACCAAAACTTTTAAGTTGTAGTAATCAAACCAGTCTGGTACTGGCAAAAGGAGAGACAGATCAATGGAATATAATTTAGAGTTCAGGAATAAACTTTTACAATTATGGTCAATTGATTTGCAACAAAGGTAACAAGACAATTCAGTGGGGGAAAGGGTAGTATTTTATTTATTTTTATTATTTTATTTTATTTTATTTTATTTTATTTTATTTTATTTTATTTTATTTATTTTTTGGGGGGGGGGAGAGAGAGAGCACTTGCATGGGCAAGGGATGAGGGTGAGAGAGAATCTTAAGCAGAGTCCATGCCCAGCACAGAGCCCGACTTGGGGCTTGATCTCACAAGTGTGAGATCATGACCTGAGCCGAAATCAAGAGTTACTCACTTAACCGACTGAGCAACCCACATGCCCCACGGGTAGTACCTTAAACAAATAGATGTCCACATGTAAAATGATGAATTTAGAACTAACATTTTACCTCATAACATGCACAAATGTATGAGAAATGTGTCCTGAATGTAAGAGAAAAAACATAAACCTTTTTGAATGAAACATGACAGAATCTTTGTGACCTTAGATAGACAAGGAGTTGTTAGATACAACACCAAAATCACTGTCTGTAGGAGAAAAAGTTGGTAAGTTGGACTTTATCAAAATTTAAATTCCTTTAAAAGACACCATTTAAGAAAATGAAAAACCAAGTCATTGACAGAAAATGCTTATAAATGAATGGGGTACCACTTCAAATCTATTAGAATGGTTGTAATAAAAAAGACAATAACAAGTATTGGTGAGGATGTGGAGAAATGAGAATCTTCATAAACTGTTTTCAGTAATGTAAAATGGTGCAACCACTTTGGAAACCAGTTCTGGCATTTTCTTAAAAAGTTAAACATGAAATTACTCTGTGACCCAGAATTTCACTCTGGTTTCTACCCAAGAGAAAAATACAAGTGCTTGCAAATACTTCTACACAAATGTTTTAGCAGCATTATTAATACTAGCCTCAAAGTATAAACAATCCAAATGTCCATCAACTATTGAATGGATTAACGTCATGTGGCAGAGCAATACAATGGAATACCTAACATATTCAGCCTTAGAAAGGAATGAACTATGAATACATGCTGAACCTCAGAAACATTATGCTAAGTAAGAAGTCAGATACAAAAGACTACATATTATATGATTCTATTTATAGGAAACGTCTAGAAAACACAACTCTACAGAAAATGGATTAATGGTTTCTTAGAGCTAGAGGTGGGAAAGGGAACTGGCTGCAAATGGACAATGATGGATATTTCTGGTGTGTGATGGAAACGTTCTAAAAGTATGTTGCGGTGATAGTTGCACAGTTACAAACTTAGTAAAAATTATACACTTAAAATGAGTGAATATGGTATGTAAACTGCATTTCAGTAAAGTTGTTGAAAAATACGAATAGCCCCCAATATAAATGATGTGTATAAATGAAATGTTCATTGCAGTTTTGATCAAACTAACCACAAACTGGAAACAACCCATGGCTCATCAATAATAAATGAATAAAAAAATAAGATTATTCTGGGGATTTTTCTATCTATAATACCCTCCATATTTTTTTGCTCTCACAGATTAACAGATGATTATATTGTCTTTGATCTTAATATATCCTAAAATAGATTAAAGAACACACAAAACGGATAAACAACTGTCATATAATCTATATGATGGTATACAACACAGCAGTAAAATGAAATGAATTACTGACACTTGCAACTACATAGATGAATCTCAAAAGAATTATGCTAAGTGAAAGAAGCCAGATACAAAAGACTCCTTACTATATGATTGTAATCATATGAAATTTTAGAAAAAGGCAAAATTATAGGGATAGAAAGCAGATCAATGTTGTTTCCAGGACCTAGGGTGTGTGGGGGTGGGGTAGGGGGGAGGGTATTATAACAAGATACAAGTTTCTGGGATGGGAATACTTCCATTGAAGGAATGGTTACGTGACTGAATACATTTGTCAAAACCCATCAAACTGTACACTTAACCTGGAGAGTTTTATTATATGTAAATTATACCTCAATAAATATAGATGAAAACACTAGGAATGCTCTTCATTAGGATAACTGGAATGAAAGTATTTTGTCTTGGATATATATCTTCACGTTCTACCAAAAATGTGTAGGAAGGTGGGAGGTATGTCCTCATTTTCTTTATAAAGTATCTTTTCCACTGGTGCTGGGGCATTAAGTGACCAGGTGAATTATTTAGAAACACAAACAAAACAAAAGTTACAAGAAACCTAAGTTCATGCTACTGGGTAAGGAAGGAATTATTTTGTGGGGTGATGAAAACACTCTGGAATTAGATGGAGGTTGCATTGTAGTTGTATAACTTTGTGTATATACTAAAATAAACACTGCATTGTACATAGAGTGAGTGTTATGCTATGTGAATTGTATCTCAATTTAAAACACATTAATCATACAACATTTCTTCATTTTCTTTTTTTATATAATGGGTATGAAATGTTGGAAGCAGGGAAAAAGCAATGACAAAGGGCTATTTTGAGTATCTTTTTATTTGTGACATTTATTATTGGCATGTCTATAAAATAAGTATCAAGTAAGGAAAATGTACGTTACTGCTATCACTAATGTGACTTACTGCTTTTTAAACTCCCAACAAAAATTGTATATAATTGTGAGAAAAAGAATAGTACCTGTTTATTTTTGAAGTTCCTTGTTGTCCATAGCCACTGGAAGGCACTTTCTGGTAGAGTAGCTGTCTGTTGGTCAAGTGAGTCTGAGGTTTTAGTCTGGGCATGATTGATTCAATATGATTATAGTTGAGGCATAAGACCTACAGAAATAATACCTTATTAATCAGATGTTCAAATATGAATGCTGTATATATATCTTTAGTTTGAGATTATCAACATCCTAAAAACTATTAAGATGTAATGGATTATACAACATAATATAATAATATATCAGTGTTAAAATGGCACAAATGGTCTGTATTTAGCTTTGAATGTGTTTTTTTGAATAATCTGACTTGCTAAGAAATGACAATATTTCAAATAAATAATGGAGACCCCAGAAAGCTGCTCAAGCTTCTCAATCTGCACTCCTGATTTCTCCAAGCCCGATATAGATGAAACAATTGTTTAGTTGGAGAGATCACCACTTCCCTATGTTTAAAAGGCTTTTGTAGATGGCTCAGCCAAAGCTATAAGACAGGAGGCAATAAGGCTGCTTTGAGAACCTCAGTGTCCTCCAATTTCATTCCATACCCACACCGTAGAGGCACCCTTCTATCCCGTCTCCTACTGCAGAGGAAGATTTACTGCTTATAAGACAATCACATAACACTGAGGTCAACCAAAATAATTTTGGAAAGTAGTACTTTCTCTTGCTTGGTGAAAAAAAATTTTAGGAATAATTTCTTTAATAACACAAAAATATATTTTAACCCAAAGTAAATAAGATTACAACTCACACTGAAAACCTTGCAAGAAAAAAGTAAAATCTGTGAGTGACTCACCTTCACATTAGGCAGATAGATTAATCCACTGAATGAGGTGAGATTATTGTTTTGTAGATTCACATTACATACATTTCTAAATTGGTCAACTGGAATCAAGTCCACAGTTCTGAATTGAGATAAATACATTCATAATTTTGACAGGAAAATTATATAGGTGAATCATTCATGTACAATCCCAAAAACATGAAAAAAATGCCTCTATCTGACAAGTGCTATGAAAAATAATTGCCTTAGTGTAAAATGTATGGGTTAAATAATTGGATAAATACATGTTTTTGTTGGACATTTATGTAAGAAAATGACACAGAATTTGAATGCTTTAAAAACTATGTCTATTACCACATAAACATAGCACTATCACAAAGCAACTTTTAAAGTAAACATCCCTATTTCTTTATAAATTTACATACATATTCATGAAATTGTAGTGAAGTTGATATAGTAAATCATAAGATTTTCAGGTTATAAACTGCAGAGGATATATGTGAAACACATTATTTCTGAAATTCCGGGAAGACATTAGAGATGGGAAAGAAAAGGGGAAAGAAAGCAGGTGAGGTCTTTGAAAAAAGAGTTTTCTATGCAATCTCCTGAAAACTTTTATGGCATTCCACTTTGCAAGAATGCTTTGGTAGTTAAAAATATGTTTGATTCCTAGTCCATGGCTTTCTTGGTCCTTTGAGCCTTAATAGAGAAGAGCATAAGGGTAACTTATGTTACCCTAACTACTTTTTTAAACAAATCCTAAACCCTGTAGTTATAATTATGGCATACTTTTATCCATTAATAAATCATTCATTCAACATATTTTAATTAGTATTTTCTAAGTGCAGACAATGTATTTGGAAAAGCTATAACAAATATGAAAAGATACTGTCTCTGTCCTCATGAAATGGGATCCAGAAAAATTAAAATAAAAAAGGAAAAATGATATAATAGAGTTAGATGTAATGGAATATTAGGGAGAAAAAAAACCTATCTGGGGAAGTCAGCACACAGTGGAGCCTTCAAATGAGCCTTGGAGAATTTATAAGCATTTGTCAGGCAAATTAGAAAAAGAGTTCCAGCTAGCAGAACAAGCATAAGCAAAGGCAGAAATGTGAAACAGCATCTTGTGATTGAGATTAAGGAACTAAAATATTTTAGAATTTCTGGAGTATAAAGAGTAATGGGCAGTGAAGGTAAGGGTTATAAGAGATACAAATAGAACGAGTCTTCTATGCCATACAAAGGGATTTTACATTTTACTATAGACAGTGGAAAGCCACTGAACAATGTTGAGAAGGGAAGTGACCTGATAAAACTTGCATCTTAGAAGATGGTATGGATTTTCAGGAAAGGTTATATAAGACAAAAACCCAAAACTATCATCAAGAGAGTTTCTAAAATAGTTCATTTCCCAACCTAGGCCAAAGGTAGTGACTACAGAAAGAAGAGGGGAGTTATGAGACATACTTATAATATGGACTCTGTAGAGCATGGTGATCAATTATAAATGGAGGACAAAGGAGAGAGAAATGACCTTTAGATTTTTGGCTAGGGTGACAACAGATGAATGTTGTCTTCTAGATGCTATCTAAAGAGCAACTGAATTTTCAAGTAAAGAGCTCAGGTTTTGGTTAAATTTAAAGGATCATCATCACAAATTAAAATTATGGCTAAAGATGCCTGTGAAGAGTGCAGAATAAGAAAAAGAGAGGAGAGAAAAGGATTTATTTGCCAGGAGGACAGTGAGAAGAACATCAGAAGAATGGTAGCTTTAGAAGTCAGATTTCACTGGGTTAAAGTCATATGTGAGGAGCAAACCTAGTCTATTCTAATTTTAAAAGCTTGGTTATTAGAGAAGAAGACATAGGATGTCTTAGATTGCTGACATTTTAAATCATAGTGTGTGATAATGCACTTTAATGAGCGGTGAAATTAGCATGAGATTTTGAAGTAGGGAAGATGATTTTCTGAATTATTAGTTATATTTGGATAAGGTGAATAAAAACCTTAGATAATTACAATAATTGCATATTTAATTATATCAAAAAGCATATAATAAAATGATTGCACCTGATGGATGATGAAGTCCAACTGAGTTCTTGCATTTGAGTGAAGTTTGAATGTCCTTGTCGTTCTGCAATCATGTCAGAAGTAAGTGTGCCACCAAACAAGTCTTTTGCACACTCAGTCTCTGGTTGTTCCTACATATAAGGACATTTAGAAAGTGATGTCTTCTCTTACAGATGACTAAATGATATTAATTCTTTGGTTTTAGGTCAAAATGGAGTGGACTCACTTCTCCCTATTCCTCCTACTAAATACAGCAAAAACTCCTATATATTATATAGAAAATAAATATAAGGAGACTGAAAGGTGCAGACAAGAAGGCAGACCAGCTAGGGACCTTGGGACTGAGGAATGATGCTGTGGTGAGTCCGCTGGTCTATTGTTGTGATTTATCATAAGAAATATATATTTGGCCTTTATCCACTGTTCCTGGCCTGGCCATATGGTTAGGCAGAAGAGCAGTGGAAAACTGGCCTATTAAAAGATGCCCATATGGGGCATGGCCCTATGGAAATTTGAGGAGTACATTAAAGTAGGACACATTGATGCCCATCAGAACTCCCTTCCAGGTTTGAAAGGTGATTGGATTTGACAAGCAGATATCCCCATATGCTCACTTAAGGTGGCCACCTGGGTTTGTGAAATAGGTGAATACTGGGGGTCTACAGCAATGCAGAGATGGACGGAATCTAGACATCTTTATCTTGCACCCTCTGAGGCACAGAATACCAATAAGAACTGTTTTGTCTGCCAGCAAAAGGGACAGAGACTGCAGATGGCCATGTGGCAGATTTCCCTGGTGGGAAGACTTTGAACAAACTTGGCAAGTCAGACTCATTCTGGTAGCCCTAACGGGCTACAAGAGAGTCTTGACAGAAATAGATTACTGACTCCGGACTGGGTTTTGCTTACCCACTGGTAAATGCAAATGCTCAGAGTGCTGTAAAAGAACAGAGACAGAAGATATCATGCCAATTTAGACAGCTGACTGTTCTTTCTTCAGACCAAGGAGCACACCTGACAGCTCATAATGTCCAACAGTGGGCAGTAAGATATCCTACTCAAGAGTAATAGCTCGATGGAAAATTGGAATGGGCAGTTAAAACGTCAGTTGTCTAAAGCAAGAAGATAAAGTATGAAGGGCTGGTTTATATGCCTTTACGAGAGTGCTCACATTCAGTGTGAACATGAGTGGGGCTAAAGCTATCCCCAGTGGATAGACTTCTCTGTTTTTCTGGTGGCTCTGGGGAAGGATGCTGGTGTGACTATGCAATCCTTGCTAAGGGAAGGTGATGCTCATATACCACTATCCTTTTTATTTTTCTCCACATCACCTCAACTTTTATTTCCTACCTGATCAGGGACTATGGCTGGAAACAGGGATGATTCCTAAGCAAGAAACTACAACTATGTTTTTAAACTTTATGTTAAAATTCTTAAAGGCCTGATGGGGGTGGGCTTTGTCTTCACCCCATCTGGCAAAATTGGGGTTAACAGTGAATGTTAGTTGTATTGTCTGGGGGGCAAAAATAGCTGATCAGTCCTGCACCTGTATAATCTCACCCCATCTGACTGAGGGGGATGCACTTACTAGACTAACATTGTTGTCTGCAATCTAGGCCAGCACAGTGGCCCAGCCTATTGTCCCTTCCAAAGGGGGAAAATTTAGGTATAAATGGAGAGAAGGAGAAATAGCAGTTATGGGGGTAAAGAAATTAATAAGTAAGTTATGTAATGAGGGAAATCCAATGTTACATTAACACCTCAAAAGAGGCTCAGAGCAAGAGATGATATTCTCTTTGTCTTTTTTTAATCTTTGTTTATTTATTTTGAGAGAGAGGGAGAGAGAGAGGGGGTGGGGAGAGAGGGAGCGAGGGAGAGAGAGAATCCCAAACAGGCTCCATGCAATTAGCAGAGGCCAATCCCACGAACTGCAAGACCATGACCTGAGCTGAAATCACGAGTCTGATGCTCAACTGACTGAGCCACCCAGGTGCCCTGATATTGTCTCTTAAATAATTATATCAGTTGCCTGAAAAGGGGAAGCTGTGTTTTCTGATACCACTCCTGCTTGTGGAATCTGAAAAGGTATCCAATGAAAGCTTGCAAATCTGAGTGGCTTCACCCTGGGAGACATTTTCATATGATTACAAACTGGATAATGACTGAATGAGATTATAGTAATATGACAGTGTTTTTTGAATTTTATGATCATTTTGCTATAAATGATAGGATCAAAAATCAGGGAATGGACTACTATAATGTGATTTATAGTAATAAATATAGGGGCACCTGGGTGACTCAGTCGGTTGAGTGTCCAACTCTTGGTTTCAGCTCAGATCATGATCTCACAGTTTGTGGGATCAAGCCCCATGTGGCGCTTTGCACTGAGCATGGAGACTGCTTGGGATTCTCTCTCTCTCTCAAAATAAATAAACATTAAAAATATATACAATAACAAATATTTATTTGGTCTTCATCCATTGTTCTAGGCACATAGCTCCTAAAGCCCTTGTAATTTCCTATATAAGAGACATAGAGGCATGTTTTGCTATAATATTTGGTTTTCTGACATCAGTTTCTGAAATTGCTTCAGAGCCACAAAGGTGAAAGCAGTGTCTTGTTATTCATAACAAGCTCCTTTCAACGACACCTGAGTTCATGTTAAAGGGTATCTTTTAGAAAGTCCCTAAGGATGGGGGCTGTTTGCCAGGGGAGTCAACTACAATTAGAGGGTTGGAACTTTCACTCTTACTCCCTGACCTGTGGAGAAGGGAGAAGGGCTAGAGGTTGCATCAGTCACCAATGTCATTTAATCAGCCATGCCTATATAGTAGAGCCTCCATAAATACCCCAAAGAAGGGGCCTCAGAAAACTTCCAGGTTGGTGAACACGTGTAGGTGCTGGGAATGTGGTTTGCTCAGAGAGAGCATGGAAACTCTATGCCCCCTCCTGTATACCTTGCCCTATGCATCTCTTCTATCTGGTTGTTCCTGAGTTTTATCCTTTTATAATAAATCAGTCATCTAGTAAGCAAATTTTTTCCTGAGTTCTGGGAGCTGCTCTAGCAAATTAATCAAACCCAAGGAGAGGGTGATGGGAACCTCCTATTGATAGCCGGTTAGTCAGAAGCATAGGTACCAATCTGGACTTGTGAAGTGGGGGTGGGGCAGTGCTGGGGGATTGAGCGTGTGGGATCTGATACTGTCTCCAGATACATAGTGTCAGAATTCAGAGAATTGCTCATATGTGGAAAACCCACACATTTGGTGTCAGAAGTGTTGTGAGTGTGGGGAATTGTGAGAGTAAAGGAAACACATAGATGTGGGTTTTCCTTTACAACTGGGTTTTGTTTTTGCCTCCTATATGCGGGACTAGGTGCTGGAGAAACCAGAAACCCAGAAATGCCAACCAGAGAAAACAAAAATTCACACAAATGCCTGTTCTCTATAGTCGAAAGAGTAGGAAAGGGGAAGCCTAACAAGCCAGAAAATTTTTAGACAAGAGTGGGTCTACTCCAGCCAAACCCATGGCATAAATTGTGGTCCCATCTACATCTGTAAAAGCAGATGGGCACACAGTCTTCCACTCTTGTCCTAGTGTAATAAGGCACCTCTCTATCATCCCCCTGCTGAGCAAGTGGCTTGGATCTTCATCCTCTCCCAGCAGTAATGCACCCCCCCACACAAACACAAACACAAATGTTACTAGAGAATATTTGGGGAGCCTGTTCCTTTTCCACACAGTAATAATGGCGGAGCATTTATGAGTCAGTGGAGGCCAATGGGCAATGTGAGCTTAGCCGTTAATACAGCACATGCCTTCAGGTTGTCAACAGAGGCCAAGTGGGGGAGCTTGGACTTACACCTTCCATCTGACAGCAACATCGCCTTACTTACGGTTTACTAATAACACTGACATACCAGTTTTTTGTTCAAATATATTTTGCTTAAATATTAACAACTGTATTTTTCTAGGAAATAGGGAGCTGTTTTTAGGCCCAAGAGAATGGTAGAGCTCCAGAACAGATTTTTCTGTCCTGTCCCTATACTCTTTATTTTTGTCAGGCATCGAATTCAACAGGTGCAAATGTAAGCAATATCTTCCCTTTTCTGCCATCTCAATTTAGAAGAAAATTGGCTAACGGAGAATATTTAAAAACCCAGATCAAAAATGTGCTTTAGAGACCTAAGTCTGAGTATCATACGAGTGATAAGGCAATGTTCAAAATGATGATGGCCAATGGATATATAAATATGCAGGCTGGACCAAATGCTGTGAGTCATAAAAACAACTTACAATGGAGATTCCATCCAAAGCTTTCAGTTCTGGAAGGTGAAATATTACAAACAACCGGTAGTTTTCTTGATTCCATACAATAATGTTTCCATACATGTTGAGAATGACCAGGTTGCATAAACCCTAGGTAATAAAAACACATACATTTAAAGATACATCTATGTATCTCTATCTCTATCTATGTATCTATCCATACACATATACATTATGTGTATTACTCCAGCAAGATTTTTCCCCTTAAGAGTTTAACTACCCTGGAATTTTAATATTCGAATTACTCTATCATTTCTTAGTGATTACAGTACTTTAAGTACACGTTTCATTGCAAGAGTTATCCTTTCAGACCAGTAAGTTTTAATTTTGTACAATATTTCAGTGATATGTGATACATGATCAGAATCTCTTTCTTTTAGCACACTGCTGCTAAATATATTATCTATCAGTGGTAAAGACTTGGAGGGAACTTTGCTAAGTTTAAAATAATATACTTTGTTTATGGAAGAATGGCCTATTAAATAGTATGCATGTGTGCATATAGATATAGTAGGAATGAAAAATACTGCCTTCTGATAAGGGATAAAACCCATGTACATCTATCTTCTGAGAGAGTAGCAGAATTCATCTTAAGGGAAAATGTGTTTTTATTAGAACATTTTGATGTGTCTTTGTTGTGCAGGAACGGCTCAGAGTAGATGTGGTTGGGAGAGGTTAAGACAAGCGGGAGTAACACTACTCTGTCTCACAATGTAAAATGGTTTATTTTGTTGCTGCTACCATTGATAAGGTTGCCTCTGCAGCTTTAGAAGAAGTAGTTATATTTGTGGAATAGGATGGGGAGAAGGCTGAAAGTAAGGAAAGACAGGAAACAGACATAAGTTTTTGGTAGGAGATCAAGCCCTAGCAATATGATATCAGCAAAAGGAAAGAGGCCATCGTGAGAATCCCAGTGGTAGGAAATGGCCATTGAACTTTAGAAATAGTTAAGTCACACAATGTATTTGAAGTGAATTCCTATTCTGTGCTGTAGTAAACGTCCATTTTATTCAAACCTTTAGGAAAGCCTTCAAAACTTCAGTTATACAGTAGTTTAGACGTTTCTTTGGGAGAATTAAAGAGGACAAAGCTGGGCAAAGTTGGCTAGAAAGAGTTGGGAGTCTCCAGTAAGAACCAGTAAGTAGGTGAGAAGTAATCAAGAATTCCTCTGAGAACAGGAAATGTTCAAGACTTACTCCCCAACCAGGTTGAGGAGTCCTTGGAAATACTGAGAAAGGCACTAGTTAGAAGGGATGGGGCTTGGGTATTTTATTTGAGTACTAAAAACAAATTGTCCTAGTAGGTTATCAGTTTGGGGACATGGTACACATACATATGTTTTTATATACACATAAATTGAATGCAAATACATTCAGTAAACCTTGTTATTCTTGATTTTTATTTTCTTTACATTTTTCTGTATTTTCCAAATCCTATACATTGAACATGCATTATGCTCATAATATAAAGAAACCATACATATTTTAAAAAACAAAAACATTACCATCTGAGATAGTCACCTTTAAATTATAGATCTCCTGATTGAGAGCAATATAGTTATTGCTTATGTATAATTCAATCAGAGTAAAAGCTTTTTGTAAACCACTCAATGAAGTAATTCTGTTGTTCTCAAGAGAAAGGGAGTGAAGATGAAGCATGTTATCAAAAGTATGTTTTTCCAGACCATTGAGAAGATTATTATTTATGCTGAGGCGGGTTAATTTAGTCAGCTTGGAAATGCCTAGAAAAATAAGCAAATTCAAGAAATGATTCAGATAGCACTGAAAAGTTAGTTTAAAAAATAACTGGCTGGCCATTTTACTTTTTCTCTTTACATTTTCTTTTACAGACTCTATAGCACTATCATTGTTTTGACTTTTAAGAAGGATACAATGTGTATAAAGTCCCAGCTAATATACTAAATTCCAATTTTGGATTTCTATGTAGACTCAGTCTTCCTAGGTATTAAGGGACTGTATTATGTAGGAAATATTGAATTTCACTTTCAAATAACCTTCAAATTATATAATTAAGATTTTCACCATCACAATAACACAAAGCTCAAAATCATCACCAGCCCCCCATTTTAAAACATTAAAGGTAAGGGAGTAGATACAGCACTTTGGAAAGTATTCCTCATTGTGGCATTATTTGTATTGAAAAGAACCACTTGGCCTAATTCTACCTTTGCATGCTTAAAACTACTTTAAGACAGAACTTGAGAAAATGCCACCTCTCACCACAATCTAACCCCTAAGTATGCTATATGCTGTAGGTATTTTGCAGATAGTATAGTGCAAGTTGAAAGATGAGAGAGAACTTTGGAGTCAGAGTTGGTTTCAAATGTAGAACCACTAGATTTGGGATCATAAGTATGTTATGTAAAACTTTGTAACCTCTGTGCCTCATTTTCCTCATCCATAAAAAGCACATACTGAAATCTACCTCTAAGGGGTTATGGAATTAAGTGGAATTGCATTTGAAATATGTCAGTTATAGCTTTTGGCAAATAATTGGTTCTCAGAACATTTTATCCATGCTGGCCTTTCACACCAGCCTTACTCATGGGACTATGCAAGCTGAGAATAAATTGATCTAGGGCAAGTTGGGATAACACTATCAGAGAAAAAAATCCTTAGATGGACATTAAACTTATCTGTGTCTGGAAAAAAGAAGAGAAATATTTGTTAAAGCTTAGTGAGGTAAAACTATCATCTCTGAAAAGTGGGTAATAGGAAAAACATAGGTTGGAGGATTCTTCCCTTCAGTGGGCTGATGGGTGGAAATAAAAAGGAAACTGGAAACTGTTCTGTTACACATACAAAGGAAAACTAACACCCTATTTTGTGAGAATGGAAGAGACTAGTGATGGTTCTAAAGAGAGAAGGCTGAGCTACCCCCAGGTTTACGTAATTCAAATCTACAAAGGAGAGGCCTGTGAATCTATATATCCAATAAGCGTCCCAAGTGATTCTTATGATCAAGCAGGTTTCATAAGCAGATTGTTAAGAGCCATCAAAATAAAATATAATGAATGTTATACACACTGTTTTTAAAGATATCTAATACTTGCTTTTGCATATGTAATTTTTTGAAATAGAATTTTCTACTTTTATGGAAAAGTACACACATGTGCTAAAAATAATCCAGCAATTCAAAAGTGAATAAAGTATAAATTAAGTCTCTTTTCTAGCCAATGGAAATCATCATACAACCAGAAATATTCTATACCCAGATAAATGTGTATATTTGTGTGTGTGCGCATACCCAACATTAATTAGTAAAGCTGCTTCATTGTACTTTATGTGGATCCCTATAAAAGGTGATATAGTACATTTGATAATTTTCAACCTCTAGTGAGTAGTTTTCATTTTTGTTGAAGTCTTCAAATTTCCAAAGGTAATCTTAATTCCATACTTTGAAAAATCAACTGGGCTGCTTTATCTTTTCCAAAAGCACACCTCATTCATTCATTCATTCTCATTCAGATACTAATTACTTTCTAGTTTGTAATGTGCTAGGTTTGGTTATAGGTGGGACAGAGGAGAGGAGAGAGAAGTCAGAGCTGAAAGTCGGCTAGCTGGGCTCATTACATATAGTGACTGGTCACAGATCCCACTAGTAAGTGTTCGGAACATTCTGCCCCAAACCTTCTTGGAACTTCTGTAGACATCTTCCTCCTAAAAAATTCTGTCCTCCACATTTTCCTTTTTGGCTCTTGTTAGTTAAACATTCATATTAAGATTTTAAAATTCTCAGATACCTTCTATCTTTGAGATACAGTTTCCATCTAACGTGAGTTCTTCCAAGTTAACACAGGATTCCAAGCCTTCTATTTTAGTGAGATTATTGTTGCTGAATGATGCCCATTTCAAATTTTCCAATTTTTCTAAATTTGTGATTTCAAAGAGATGTTGCCCATCCAAATTTAAAGCAGTTATCTGTAGAATAATTCACATTTTATGTTACTTCTGACTTGGTATCAATAAACTCAATGTTAAAAAAGGCTAATGAAATCATTCAAATGTGTAAGTAACAGCAAAGGAATTCCTTCAGGGGCTCAGGGGCAACTAGGTGGTTCAGTCAGTTAAGTGTCTGACTTTGGCTCAGGTCGTGATCTCATGGTTCCTGACTTTGAGCCCCACATTGGGCTCTGCACTGCTTGAGATTCTCTGTCTCTCTCCCTTTTCTGACCCTCCCCTGCTCGCTTTTTCTCTCTCAAAATAAATAAATAAACTTAAAAAAAAAAAAGAATTCCTTCAGGAACTAAAGACATTGTGAAACTTACAAAAGGGTAAAATTTGACAAGATTATAACCCCAAGAGGGACTTATATGGTCTTATGGACACTGTGCTGTGTCAGATTCCCCTGCAGTGAAAAACTTGTCCCAGCTGCTGGGAGTGCTGTGGGCAGAAAGATTTCGGCTGTCAGCTCCTTCAGGGACAGCCTCAGCTGCAGAGAGCTGCCTTGCGCAAGGTCATGCTCCTTCCCAGTTTGGCCCAAATCCAATGATGGAAGGATATAAAGACCTGGCCATCTCAGCCCAACTTGGGACAAATTTAAAGGGCCATTCTAATTCCAAAACTCGCCGTGGGGTCAGGCAGAGCTGTCACTGGGCATGCATCACAACTAAATGTCTGTATATATCCTGTAATAAAATAATGCCATTGATTTCTTCCTTTTTCGAGGGTCAGCTTCTCTTAACCCAGGTTCAGTCTTTGGCAAGAGGCATAAGGATGCTCTGTGCAACAAAAAGAAGCTGTTGGTGCTCTATCCTTGGCTGAATTGTGACCAGTTCCCCTAGTGTCGTGCCAGAATTCTTTATTTCTTTTACCTTGTCACCCAAAATTTTGGCTTGATCTCTGGTTTTGTGCTCTAAAGTTTGCTTGCTTCTTTTGATACATTATCAAAATCTACCCTTTGGTCTTGTAGCATACACTTATCCTAAATCTCCAGCTCTATGGTGACTGCCATTAAGGCCTAGTCCCCATGACATTACCACTCATGACTTGACGTCCCTGTTTAATTTTGATTTGGCCCTTACAGTTTTCTGCTCCTTACCTATCTGTGCCCTCTTTAAGACACATGGACCAAAGCTGATTAAAAATCAAGTGAAATTGGGGCGACTGGGTGGCTCAGTTGGTTAAGCGACTGACTTCGGCTCAGGTCATGATCTTTCAGTTTGTGAGTTCGAGCCCCACGTCGGGCTCTGTGCTGACAGCTCAGAGCCTGGAGCCTACTTCAGATTCTATGTCTCCCCCTCTGTCTACCCCTGCCCTGCTCATGCTCTGTGTCTCTCTGTCTCCCAATAATAAATAAATGTTAAAAAGAATTTAAAAATCAATTGAAATTAAGCTTTTATATTAGTTAAACAGAATTAGTTTTTACCTTCAAGTACCAGTTTCCATTCACATGTAAATGTGGTCCCAACTTTGAAATCTGTGTCAGAATTTTTGCAGAAGGCCATATACTAAGTGTCCGTGGTCTCTCCTCTTTAGTACTAGAATGCCGTAAGAGCGATAACTAATAAAATAAAAAACACGTGATGAATAAAGGAAATGGAATATAGAGGTTCATTTATATATAGTTAAAAAGTACTTTTTCCTTGCTGAGTGGCACAATGAATAATTTTAAAATATGACATTTTCTTTGCCTTAAAATGTTCTCAATATCTAGATATATTTCACTTTTTGTTTTAGCAGACGGTTACAAAATAATAGTTATAAAAGATTGCTATAATACAAACACCCATATAATCCATTCACTAAACAAGTTTCAGAGCTAGAATATTTCTCCCACTCTGGAAGCTCCCTGTGTGCCCCATCCTAATCCTTTTCCTCTCCTTCCCCTCCAGAGCCATCACTCACCTCATGTGAATCAACCAATGCTCCACAATCTCAAATTTTGTATCTACCATTCATTTGCTTTATTTATAGGCCTATGTTTGTGCCCATAAACAATATATCATTTAATCTTACACATATTAGAACCTTCTGTAAATTGAATAATATAAATGTATTCTTCTATGACTTTTTTGCTCAACGTTGTGTTCGTGACATTCATCTAGGCTGCTGCACGTAGCTGTAGTTCATTCACATGTCATTGCTGTACAGTATTTCCTTATCGATTCTCCCATCAGTGAACATTGGGGCTGATTTCAGTTTTGCACACTGCTGTTATGAATATTCTTGACTCTTGCTGCATACATGCAAGAGTTTCTTTGGAATATACACAACTTGCTAGGTAATAGGGTTAACTATATATTCAGCCTTACTAGATAATGCCAAATTGTTTTCCAGAGTGGTTATACCAATGGTAACTTTTAGTTCAAATTTTTGCTAAAACCTGATAGTGTCAGGCTTTAAAACTTTTGCCAATTGGTGGCTGTAAATTGTTATCTCATGCAGTTTTAATGTTCATTTCCTTGAATACTAATGTGATGGAGCATCTTTTCCTATTATTTGGCTGCTCTGATTTCCTCTCCAGCACCTTTTGCCTACTTTTCTGTTTGATTGGCAGTCTTTTTCCTGGTATATTCAGGATATGCAAATAGCATCTGTTGTTAGACATGTTGCATATTTCTTTTCCCAGTATGTAGCTTGTTTTTCCACTTTCTTTATGGTGTGCCCTTTAAGGAACAGTTGAATTAATTTTAAAGTAGACAAATCCAGTCTTTTATATTTATGCTCTTGGTTTCTTGTGTAATGAATTCTTCCCTCATTCAAGGACATAATGATAATCTCTGCTCTTTGCTTTAAAAAAAATTTTTTTTAATGTTTTTTATTTATTTTTGAGTCCGAGAGAGACAGAGCATGAACAGGGGAGGGGCAGAGAGAGAGGGAGACACAGAATCCGAAGGAGGCTCCAGGCTCTGAGCTGTCAGCACAGAGCCCGACACCGGGCTCAAACTCACGAACCGTGAGATCATGACCTGAGCCGAAGTCAGACGCTTAACTGACTGAGCCACCCAGGCGCCCCTCTGCTCTTTGCTTTTAAAACATTTTTGATTTTGACTTTTACAGTGAAGTCTTAATGCACTTGTCCAAGTGCTTTTTATTGACTAGCTTCCTTGGTCTGTAAAGGCAGTTCTGTAATTTATCAAGTTTCCATGTATGTGTGGTTCTATATTTGGTCTTTATATTCTGTGCTATTGGTCTGTCCCAACTCTACATTGTCTTAAAGGATTTTAGTAAGTTTTGATTTCTGGTAGGATAAATCCCCAACTCTTCTTCAGGAGTTAATTATATTTTTTTATCAACAAAAAAGTTTCTTCCCTTCATTTTGAGTGGATCCAAAATTAAACATTACATTAAGGAATTAATATTCAAATGCCTCACAAGAAGTACATAGCTGGAGAACTAGGGTAAAGATGTTTAGGATTGCAGCTATTTTGGCCAGAGTACAGCATTCTTAATCTGGATAATATGGGCATTTCCTGCCCCCTGCCCAAGTTCATTAATTATGTTATGTTTTGTTTGTTTTGTTTCAGCCAGTAATGTCAATACTAGATAGGTAATTCACTAAATGCTTTATCAAGGCCTCTAAGCTTACTTTGTCCATAGAAAGTTGCTTGTTTTCATGTAGGCTCTAGAAAGGACTCTGGTGAGTTTTCAAGTTGACTAGGAAAAAACACAATTACCCAGGAGGCATTTTGGGGGTAGTGTGCAGGGATGAGAATCCATACAACCAGTTGGTATTTAAATAAGATACATTTAAACAGGAAAAAAAGTTCAAGTGATATGGTTGTTACATATTGATTGTTTTTTTTTTTTATTAGCATGCTAAAAGAAGACACAAAATCTTAAAAACAAGCAAGGTATGGAATATATAACTTGTATATTCTAAACAGCACAAAAAATATTAAACAGTGAAACCCAACCTGAGTAATCTTTGTTCCAGTAATAAATTTCATTGCTGCTATTGTTTCTTCTTCAGAAACGAGGAGTCCATCTAAATGAGTGAGAGTCTTTAATCTGCCAATAACACTCAGCCTTAATGTGGCTGGCTTGGGAGAAATAAGAAAAGGTTAATTTTTACAAAATATTACATATGTTATGGCATGGAAAGGAGTGTGCTTCTTTTTTCCTTCCCATGTAATTCAAAATTATGCATCTCCCACTCTCTTATATATATCTAAAAATAAGGGCCTAACTTAGTTCTTCAGTAGCTGAAATTAAATTCTGTTTAAAAACTAATCTGTTTTGTTTGAAGCCAGATGACTTCTGGCTATAAGCTGTTGAAAAGTGTGATGAAAAGTGCTCAGAGAACAATGGCAGTGAACTCCTGTTCTTCTAGATCAGCAGTTAGCTCCGTGTGCAAGTCTCTATAGATCTTTAGCCCTTGGCATCTAGTTTGGCAACGGGAAGATAGCTGTACACATTCTGTGTCTGCTTTGGCAAAAGAAAAATACCCTTCAATTTTCCCGAGCTAAAAAGAAATAGAACAACGTAAACATAGTAACTTGGCCAATTTAACAGAACCAATCATTAGCCTCTTTTTAAAATATTGAACCCAGTCTTATATTCATTTTTGAAAAGCAAGGAAAGGAGGATTCTTGACATTATTGGCTTGGGGCTTATTTTAAATCCTTGGAGATACCCTTAAATATAATCATTGAATACTGAAATTTCTTAGCATGAATCTGTGTATTTTTGTGATGAGAAAAAAATAGTGTTTAATCAAATTTCCTTTTATAGCAGAAAATAAGCCTCTATAATGCAGGTTTATCAGGGGAAGTAACAAATGTATTCCCTCCCTTAATAGTCTGTTTCTCTCACTGTATTCTATTATTCTTGGTCCCATGCTTCATTACAATAGGTTCTAGTACACTGAACTGTATAATCCCTCCCAAAGTTTGCAAATAGCAATAGTATCTAACACTCTTAAAGCCACCATACTCTCAAACTATTAGAGCTTATCAAAAAAAGCTTTCCTTATAGTAACATTTAATTCATTTGATCACTACGCTAAATTCAACTTATAAAATACTTAAAGGAATTCTAGTAAAACAAAGATAGTTTTCCCATTTCTGGCTACTGCTGAATAGTACCAAGAAAATGGCTTAGAAAGAAAAATGATTCTTTGCTTTTTTATAAATACATCTGCTGCGTACCTTTTGCCATGGATTATGCCTAATATCAAGAGTAAGAAGGCTTGCGGTGTGTTTGCATAACATATTTATTTCATCACCAGACTTTTTCAGTTGATTCCAGCTCAAGTCTAGGTGCTTGAGTTTCATCAGACCTCTGAATCCCTCCAATGTTATCACATGGTTATGGCTTGCATCCAAATATTCAAGGTTATACTGCAACACATACAAATAGAAGTGGTGCTGAAAAGGGTCACAGTTTCTATTTACAGAGTTCTTGTCTCTATGAGTCACTAAGTATTTACATGATTTTTGGTAATTCTTACAGAAAACCTAAACAGTAGATATATTGCATTATGGTATCAACATATGTATTCTCCCAAAGAGCTACAGGTCTTTTATTTTTAGCCCTCAATTCTCACTTCACCCTTCTAAGGTAGAGAGGCAGGTATTTGTTTTCCTAGGAAAGAAGCTGAAGAGTAACTGACAAGATAATTTATCCCCCCAAAACAAGGAATTACACTTTTACTTTCTGGGCTGCTGGTTTATACCATTGAACCCATGGCCTGGTTAAAAAAGATTCACCTTCAGAGGTAGAAATTTCAGGTCAGGTCATGATCTCACAGTTTGTGAATTTGAGCCTCGCATCAGCTCCACCCTCGGCGTGGAGACTGCTTGGGACTCTCTCTTGCTCCCTCTTTCTCTGCCCCTCCCTTGCTTGCTCTCTCTCTCTCAAAATAAATAAATAAGCTTAAAAAGAAAAAAAAAGAGCCACTGAAAACATTGTTTCAATTATATGCACAAATAGTCTTACACAAAACATTGTATTACATAGAAATTTGTATCCCTTTCACATTCATGCATCATTAAATATTCTTTAAAATGGTTTTGGATAATATTCCAATATTGTACTGATTGTAAAATATTCCAATAAGTGAATAATTAGGATTATTTTAAACATATTACTACGAACATTTATGTGGCTTCTAATTCTTGGCAACACTACCACAAACATCCATGATCATGAGACTTTAACTGAGACTCTCATGTTTTTTCAGAAGAGATTTTTAAAAATGTGATTCTTAGTTTGGATTTCTATATTGTTAAAATTTTTGATAAATACTGCCAAATACTATTCAAGGATGTTTGTACCAATTTTTTCTTCCAACAGTAGAATATGAGAATGTTCATTTTCTTAAATACCCACCAATTCATCTGCCTTATTTTAATTTACATTGCTTATGACCGGTGAAGTTGAACATCTTTCCATGTGTTTTGTATGAGCCACTTTTAAATTTTGGTTTTGTTTCTTGTGTCTTGTCTTTAGACATTTATCTATTCAGATATTCATCTAGTTATTTGTAAGAAGTCTTTAAGACTTCAATTTGTTACTTCTATTTGTTGCAAATAAAATTTTCTTTTAAGGTGTATACTAATTCAGACTTAGAACAAAGAAGAGATTAAGAACTTTAAGAAGTAATTTTGCAACATATTTTTAAAAATAAAAAGTAATATTACTATGGATTAAAAATGAACTTGATTTCCTTAAGGACATAAAGTCCTTAGACTTAGAACAGTTTTTTTGGCTTTATAAAGATTTACTACATGGCCTGTCTTTTCCCAGTTTTCATCATAAAGTGGTAAAAACTTGTCCCAAATTCTGGCACTTACATGCAGACTAGCATTTGGGAACCATGCATCATAAAAAGATAACTGTCTTCTTTCCTTGAAAAGGGGGATAGGATCTTCATTTTTGTAATCCCAAGATATAAAACAGATATTAAGTATTTTCAGTTTTGTAGCAGAGTTTTCTGTCTTAGTAGTTCTTGTGCTTCAGTTTAAATCCTTAAATCACAGTATAGCACAGCCAATTTACAAAGATTAAAACCCACAACACCTCCTTTAACTATTCTTAGGGATAACGGTTCATTCTCTAAATATAAATTAGCTCTCTGTAGACATCAAGAACACTTTAACAATAAGTTTTTCATTGGAAGAGATAATACAGAAGTATTATTTCAATAAAAAATTGGGCACATAATCCAGACTAAGATTGCAAAGAGCCATATATAGATATAGATTATAGATATAGATCTATAATATATATATATATATATATATATATATATATATATATATATATATATATATATTTGTCTTTCCCCGGCCTACTCTGACTATGGTGGAGCTATTTTCAGAGAAACAAATCTGTTCTTATTGCTTTCTTTCAGATACTCTTTTCCTGATAGTTCAGGTGAGCGAATGACAAACATGCAGCCTAGGACTTTTTAATTTATTGTATGGATGTCTTGTTTAGACTTTTAAAAACGCTATAAAAACCATAGAGTATATATATGTTTTCATCATTAACGAAGCCAAGTCTTCCATTATATAAACAGTGTTAGGTTGGGTATTTTCATTTACAAGGCAAGGCCAGGATGATGAACACTTAAGAATAATATATTTATTTTCTGCAACCTAGTAGAAGCAACTTGTAGCATGCAAGGCAGGTATGGAAACTCTCTATGTTAGAGACATGCTTAAGGAAAATTAGAGTAAAAATGAGATCTCCAAGGTAAATTAAAAAAAAACTTAGAAGACAATAAGAATGAATGTGAGGGGTGCCTGGGTGGCTCAGTCAGTTGAGCGTCTGACTTTGGCTCAGGTCATGATCTTGCAGTTTGTGAGTTCGAGCCCCGCGTTGGGCTCTGTGCTGAGAGCTTAGAGACTGGAGCCTGTTTTGGATTCTGTGTCTCCCTCTCTCTGCCCCTCCCCCACTTATGCTTTGCCTCTCTCAAGAATAAATAAACATTAAAAAAAAATTAAAATAATTCAAAGAAGGAAGGTGAGTGATTAAACTAGATCATAACCTTTTGTAATGCCAAGATAAACATAATTCATATTAAACACACATACAAAACTCATTACTGGAGAATAAAGAGGTGGAGGCAGCATAAGTTTTCAATCTCTCTGAATCCCCACACAAAAACAGAATAAATAAATAAACCCAAATTCCATGGACAACGTTTATAACAAAGTTACATGACAAGGTAGCCCAATAAGACCCCAAAGAAGTCGTAGGAATAAACCACCAACAACCACAAGCCCTACGGGGTATCCATGCCTATGTGAGAGGAAGCAGGAACCATCAGGCAGCATCTGATGGACCTGAGAACAAGACAGACCCCAAAAGGCTGCCAATGTTTACTGGAAAGTATGGGAGCCAACCTGAGTACCACTGGGAGAAGTTCTGCCCTCTTCATTACTGAGTGCATGCATGGGACCCACAGGAGAAAGGTCTGAAGCAGCTGGGGCAGTCCAGCACTTATGGATCTTAAAACTCCCCTAGAAGGCCCCCTTCTAGAACAAAATCCTTCTCAAAGAAGAAACTCAAAAATTAAACAGGATAAGGACAAAAACGCAAATAAACGATAAAGTTCAGAGCAAAGTGGAGGAAGAGAGTACAGTCGGGAAATGTCAGAAAGTAAGCGCTATAATTTTTTTTAAAGCAAAAATAAACAACAGAGGAGGGAGATCTGTGAAGGTAGGAAAGCTTTCCCTAACTCCACTTCGTTTTAGAAGTTAAGAAAAAATAATTTCATTAAAAAATGAGCAGCAGAAAAGTATTGAGATCAAATCCCAAAGTTAGGAGAGCAGGACGGAGAGGGAGAGGGGTGGGGGTGCAGAAAGGAGAGAGAGACATTGCTGTTGGCAATAAAAGAACACCAGAAAGATATGCTCAGAACTTATCGTGACTATTAACTTACTATTTTAAAACAAGCAAAAGATATTAAGAATGATACAAGATAAAAAATAACAATATAAATATGGATTAGAAAAACTCAGTAGTAAGGTGAAAGAACCCATAAAATAATTTGAAATAAAAGAAAAACATTTCATAAACAAATAGTCAAACACAAAAGCAAGTAAAACAATAGGTAATGCTTTAAGAGAAACAGAAGGTAAAAAAAAAATTGTAAAATCAAATCGACTTAAAATTTTAAATTAAGAAATAAAAAGGACACAAGAGAAAGTGACAAATAGTGAAGATAGGTAAAGATTCCACATGTGGATAATGTGCATCCCTGAAGAAGAAAACTGAAGCAAGGAAGCCAAAAAAGAGGCTTAAAACTTTCAATTTAAAAAAAGGAAAGAAAAAATGATTTTAATCTGTATTTTGGAAGAGCATACTGTGAAGCTGAAATACTGGCCCAGGCAACCAATACCAAGACATATTCTAGTAAAATTACTAAACTTAAAAAAAAAAACTTAAAAAGTTCTTTGGCCATCCAGAAGAAAAAAGCATGTGACGTATGAGGGAAAAATTGTACACTGTCATCAGACTTTTCTACAGCAACAGTTTATGTCAGAAGAAACAAGTAACATTTAAGATGCCCAAGGAAATAAATTGTGAGCCAAGGATTTTATATCTAGCAAAACTGCCTTGCATGTGTAGAGGATATAGAAAAACTATTATCTACATGCAGTAGTGGAAGGGATATTGTCCCCATAAGCCCTTCCTGAGGAATCTATAATAGAATATTTTTCAGACCATCAAAATGTTTAGAGAGATACCAACCTAAGGACTAGTGACAAGAATTAAATATACAGTTACCAAACAACTAAAAGGGAGAGTGTACAAAGTGCAAGGCTACATGTTCTGACAAAGTATATACAAAATGATCATTTTGATTCATTTTTAAAATGAATAATGGAAAGAACATATACAAAATAAAAAAATCTTTCCAGTAATCATATTGATGAGAGTATCAGGGCTGCTATTCTGAGACTGTTGTGTGTGTAATAAGGGACAAAACAATGAGCAGTTATTAAATAGTCCACTGCTATCAATTTGTACCCTTGAAACTGAGGATTATTGGTGTGAGAGAAAGAAAGATATTGATGTAAGTAACAGAAGAGGTTAAGCTAAAAGATTTTCAGTATTGAATCTGAATTGGAAATACCAATATAAATACATAAGGTTAGTTTTAGTTATACATACATATATAGTCACACACACACACACACACACACACACACACACACACACCCCTTCCCCATAATAAGTTCTGTCCGATGGAAAGACCTAGAAACAATGACCAACCCAGACTGGTGGTCCTGAAATACCACTTTTCTCTAAAAGAAACTAGGGCTCCTTGAAGAAATGGCTGATCCCATGTCTACAAAAGAAAATACAGAAAATGGACATGGAACATCTTTTATGCCAGGTGGCAAAGAAGCTATCAGAGACCACTATGGTCATGGCAAAAGAAGCTAACTTTAAGATGATTCCATTGGTTAAGACGATACAATCTGAGCTTCAATCATGATAATAATTGAATGGATGGACTCTCATCAAATGTGTTTAAGACCCTGCATTCCTAATGATATTAAAACAAAAAAGGAATTGCTTATCTTTGGGAGATCACAAAGAACCATTCATTATCTTCAAAATTGGTAAATAAAGGCAAATAAACACCTATTCTGCATTTTCTACATGAGTGGTACCACTGGGTAACCAAATCACAGAAAAGGGGAAATGTCTTTATGTAAAAATAGTCTAACTAATAAATGAAAAAGAAATGATAGAATAGAAATATTGCCATTTTGTAATCACTGATGAGTTAATGGATATAGACATTAATAATGCTACCAGCATGAGAAAAGTGAGTCAACCACACATTATCTGATTCTTACAGTCTTACCAGAGGAATGGAACCTGAGTCTGATCCAATTTCTGGATTTAGTTGCCAAATTGTAGAAAATACTGAGGGTGGGGGCTGTGTAGGATTGTATCATAAGCAAATCAGCAGGGTCCAAATTGTGGGACACTCTTAGGATTGGAAGGTCAAAGCATTTCTACAGATAAACTATGGGGAGTGGAAGGGGAAAGAAGGAATTATAAGAGAAACCTATAAATTAAAAGAGACTTAAACAATTTTTAGAATGGCAAAACCAAACTATTGTACTAGGTAGGGATGCACATTTGGGTGATGAAACTATGGGGGAAAATGCAGGGAGAGGATTACTGGAGAGGTCAAGATAATGATTTCTTGAAGGGATGGGGCATATATAGAAGGGGCTTATGTTGTAGTTTACAAAGTTCTATTCCTTGACCTGGGTGCTAGTTACAGGCACATTCACCTTATAATAATTTACTAAGCCATGTTCTTGAAGTACGTAGTTTTCTGTATCTGTTTTTTTAAATTATTATTTATTTTGAGAGAGAGAGAGAGAGCGAGAGAGAGAGAGCAGGTATGTGGAGGAGAGACCGAGAGAGAGGGAGAAAGACAATCCCAAGCAGACTCCACACTGTCAGCATGGAGCCGATGCGGGGCTCAAACCCATGAACCATGAGATCATGACCTGAGCTGAAATCAAGAGTCAGATGCTTAACCAACCAAGCCACCCACGCACCCCTGTATCTGTTTTATTTTACAATAAAAAGGTGAAAAAAATACACACAGATTATTTCCTCCCTCTGATCACCCCTAACATTCCTGTAGTCATTTTTCAAGACATAGTTATATATCAGATACTTGATGTATCTGATCTATCTAGATCTATCTATCTACCTTTGCTAATCTTAAATTTCAAAACACCACTTAGGCATATTTGTCCAGTTCTCTTATCTGTAAAATGTCCACAGTAATATTAATCTAATAAGTAGACTGTGAAGCTATGATGTTGAAAGAAAATTTTCTGTCTAAGGAGAACAACAAAACTGTACTACAAAATACATGCTGGGAAGCTGGCTAAGCTCACTCACTATCTAAGTGCCTTGCATGACTTAAGAGTTTACTCATCAAATTTTGTGCCTAAGCAAAATAATTATGGCTGTCATAACCTCTGGAACCATTGGCAAATCATCAGAAAAAAAGTTAAATAAAACATGCCAACCATTTACATATAGTGTTGGGACCTCTATTAAACTACCTTCTTTTTTTCTTAATGTTTATTTTTGAGAGAGAGAGGCAGAGAGGAAACGTGAGGTGGAGAGGGGCAGAGAGACAGGGAGACAGAATCTGAAGCAGGCTCCAGGCTTCGAGCTGTCAGCACAGAGTCTGACCAGGGCTCAAACTCAAGAGCCACGAGACCATGACCTGAGCCTAAGTCGGATGCTTAACCGACTGAGCCATGCAAGCACCCCAAACTGTCTTCTTTACTTAGCTGTGTATTGAACCCAAACTATCAGGGATTCTATTAAAAAGGACCTCGGCTTACCAAAAGAAACAAGGAAGGGGGCTTAATACTAAAACTTAAGGTCAGTTAGCAAAGTAACAGTTCCGACCAGAGTGGGAGAAGCAGCAACGCAAGGGCTTTGATATGGTTGAAAGCAGCAGGTAGGGAATGAAGAGCTCAGGATGATGATATATTCTGAAACGGTATGTCAGTGACAGTATGTCAGTGAAACGGTATGTCAGCATCCAACGGGATGCTGGGTTGGAGTTCTGGAGCCACATATGTAATTATTTTTGTTATATGATACATAACAAAGAAGACAAAAGCCAGATAAGATGCTTAGCTATGTGTACATGTGCATTACTGTATTTGTCCTATTATCTATGAGAGGGCGAACGCAAGTTCAACAAGGTCCGTGCGGGTGACATTCAGGTAGAAAGAACAAGGCAGAAGGAAAAGAGAAATAACAACATGAACAATGAACAAATGGGAAGAATTGACAGCCTTCAATATGAAGTAGTAAACTAGAGAATGAAGAAATAAGGACTCAGGAGCAGAAAAATAAGAATGAGAAAACAATGAAAATGACAATTTCCAAAAGACATTTTAAAAACAAATCTGGGGTAGTTTTAATAAATTTACTTTCAAGTAGCTAGAAATCAGATATGACCACAGGCGTATAATTGGTTTTCCAAATGGAATCTGAATCCAAGACCTATTTTAGACAAAGTAACATATCATAATGTATGTATGTTTGTTCCCAATTTGAGCTGTATAATCCTGAATATGGTATATTTGAGGTCATAATTACAAAAATAATTTATCTATTAAATTAATAATTTTATTTTACTTAAGTAGTTTCAAAAGGACAGTTCTTACCAAGTGGTATACATCATCTAAACAGGTAAATTCATTAAAGCTGATACTAAGTTTTCGAAGTCCTGTTAACTTGGAGAGATCTCTCAATTTACTCAAGCTGTTTCCATGTAGATTCAGACTCTGAAATAAATTGAAATATAAATAAAAAAATAAGACAGATTACATTCTATATCATAGTTTTTTAACATTGAGAGCCAATAAGAAATATATCTAATATATGATTTTAAAAGTATAGTTTATAATAGCATCACTGGGCCCTGTTCTTGATTAATTTGATTTTCCACTTAAGTCTAAAAAAACTTTTTTTTTGACAGAGAGCAAGAGCATTTGTGTGCACAAGTGGGGGGAGGGGTAGAGGGAGAGGGAGAGAGAGACTCTTAAGTAGGCTCCATGCCCAGCACGGAGCCCAACTCAGGGCTCAATCTCACGACTATGAAATCACGACATGAGCTGAAATCAAGAAGAGTCAGACACTTAACTGACTTAAAAATTCTTTTTAGAAAATAGCTAAATACATTGTTAAGACATTTATTAAGGCACATCTATTTCTCACGCTAGCCAGTGAATGATATAGGCCCTAAAGACTTTGGGTATTGGCTAGGATACCTCATAAGAGAGAAGATGGCAAGGATACACCTTGATTGGACAAAACTGTATGAAGGCACAGGACTAAGGAAGAAAGGCTGAGGATGCTAAAGTAGGAGGACAGACACTCAAAGAAGGAGGTAGGAAAGTGTTTCCATATCAGAATTTGGCCTAGACTTTTCCTGTCCATTTGATCCCGGGCTAAACAAAAATGAGTGCTATTACAGTTTTTTTTTTTTTAATATTTAGAGGATATCCTGATGTCTATATATTTTTCCATCTTTACACTACACCATTGTGAAAGGTATCAAGTGAAGATTATGTTTATGCATAGTCTACAGAATAAGCAGTGGCACAGGAAAAATGTTTTAATATAATTTAATATAAAAATGTTTTCATATAATTAAAAATGTTTTAATATTCACAACAAATTGGTATTATGATAAAATCAAGCATCTACTTCCCAACTCTCTTCACTCACCACCACCATCTTATGCCCTATTATACTGTGGATATAACCAAATTCTTGGCAGGGAGAAACATCTAAATGTCAAATAGTTGTCAAAATTTGTTAAAATTGTTAAGAAGGGTCAATTTATGCAGAGTAGTTTATTCTACAGGTCACATTTTGGTATCTACAGATACCTTACCCTTAACATGTCCAAACTGAATTCATCATTTTCCATACATATCTGCCTGGTAGTCTATTTTTTCAATCCTGATTAAGAGTTTGACTATCTATCCAACAGTTATGGTTGACCACCCCGTTTTCCTCTTTTCCATATGCATTTGATTCTAGAAATGTTTCTCAAACCAACCATTCCATACCATTACTACTAAAAGTGTCTTAGTTCAGACTATTATTGTCCTTTGGACTACTACAATAGTATCCACTGGCTATCCATACCATCAGTCTGTCTTTAGTTAAATCTAACCACAAGTTGCCAAAGTTTAGGGTCTTTACAAACACAGGGCCCATTCCTTAAAGATAAACTAAAATTTTAAAATTTGCCTTTGCACATCCATCCTATTGTGGCTATAACCTCCAACCTACACCTTTACCTTCTACTACACCTTATGTTCATAGTCACCCTATGTTCCCTAATAACACTAGGATCTTTCAAAACCATGTGCTTCTAGGTAGAGAATTTCATCTGCCTGGAAGACATAAACAACTGAATTTCTCATATCTTTCAAAAATCAACACAAAACTTATCTTCTCTCTATGGAACTCTCCCAGCAACTCCAAACTTCCTATATTTGTATACATATCTGTCTCCTCTGCTAAAATGATGTCCTTGAGATAGGGAAAATAACTCATTTTGAGCCCCCAATGCTTAACTCGTTGCCTAAAACATAGCAAATGCTCAGTAAATGCTAGATGAATAAATCGGTGCAAAAGCCAGACATACAAGCCAGACATACAACTAATAACTATATTCTTTTTTATTCAGGTATAATTAGCATACAGTGTTATATTAGTTTCAGGTGTATAAGATAGGGATTCACCAATTTATACATTTCTCAGTGCTCATTGCAATAAGTGTACTCTTAATCCCCTTCACCTATTTCACTCATTCCCTCCCATCTCCCACCTTTATTTCTATATATTTTATTTATTTTTAGGTGTCCTAAAAAACTCAATCTAGAGGGGAAGACTGAAAAGAAAATAAGAGGTGTGTGTGTGTGTACCCTCGGTTTCTCTTATAGTATTGGCACAAAGGAAGGAGAATAAAGGGTGTGATGTCTAAACATTCTTGTTGTAGTAGCCATTATTTTTACTAGAAGCCCTAGAAGGTTTTTCTGGCTTTTAGGCAGTATACGCAAATTTAGGATGAGAGGTTCTTCCATTCTTATGTTATGGGTATTGATCAAATTAAGGCAGTCAGGTGGAGGTCACAAGCAAGCCAGGTATTCTGAAGTCTTATTCTCCTCCTCACTGTTTTTTATCTTACACACCAAAGATAATTAAAGAAGGCCTACCTTTTTTTTTAAACTATTGCTGTTTTTTTTTTTTAACGTTTATTTAATCCCTTTAAATCTATAGAAATGTATGTTGTGGAAGCTCAATCCAATCAAACTCATGCATTTGAACTTTTCATTACTAAAGCTTTATTATAAAAAATTTATTACTCAGATATGAACTCTTTACCTTATAGGGCAGAAACAATAATTTCTCCATGTCAACTCAAAGAATGTTCTTATAATCGCTATACTGCACATTTATGATGCAGATGGTGGTACTGCCATCATGTCATGAAGCTTTCCTTCCTCCCTAATAATAACTGGTTAAGGTCAAACTTAATCTCCTAGACTTGAAGATTTGGTGGATGGTGACAACATAGTTGGACCAAAGCAACCCCTTGAAAAAAGATGTTTTCTAAATATTTTCAGAAGCAGACTCAAAACTATTGACCACACTTCTTATTTTCAAAAATATTTTGGGGGCCCCTGAGTGGCTCAGTCAATTAAGCATCTGACTCTTGATTTCAGCTCAGGTCATGATCTCATGGTACATGGGATTGATCCCTGCATCGGCACTGCACTGACATCACTGAGCCTGCTTGGGATTCTCTCTCCCCTGCAACTCTCTGCCCCTGCACTATTCACTCACTCTCTGCCTCTGTCTCTGTCTCTGTCTCTGTCTCTCTCTCTCTCTCTCTCTCTCTCTCTCTCTCAGTCAAAAATAAAGTAAACAGGTGTTCCTGGGTGACTCAGTCTGTTAAATGTCTGACTTTGGCTTAGGTCATGATCTCACAGTTTGTAGGTTTGAGCCCCGCGGCAGGCTCTGTGCTGACAGCTGGAGCCTAGAGCCTGCTTTGGATTCTGTGTCTCCCTCTCTCTCTCTCTCTCTGCCCCTCCCCTGCTAGTGTTCTGTCTCTCTCTGTCTCTCAAAAATAAATAAACATTAAGATAAAAAATAAAATAAAGCAACATTAAAAATTTTTTAAACATTTTTTCATTCTTTTTGTTTTATATAGTCACTTGAAAAAAATTGTCTTCATAAACAAGTGATCTAGAAATGTCACATTGGAACAGTGTAATTGACTTTCAAGATAAAAATAATTTCTGAATATTTATCTGTATCTCAGCTTTCAGGGCACACATAGAAAGATAATGTCATGTGAGAATAACTTGTCTTCTCAAGTATCAATCAGATACTTGTCTTCTCAGTGTATCAGATATTAATTTGCTTGCTACTTCTGCAGTTCAAGCAAACCCACTTTGTAAGAACCATTTGCTGTAAAGATATTGTTTTATTTTATTTTATTTTATTTTATTTTATTTTATTTTTTAAAGTTTACTTATTTATTTTGAGATAGAGAGGGAGAACCAGCAGGGAAGGGGCAGAGAGAGTGGGGGACAGAGGATCCGAAGCAGCATCCATCCTTTCCTCAAGACACCACTATTTTCAGCTTTTAGAAAATTATCACAATATTCTTATTTTGTTAGCACAAGAAATTCTATGAACAGTTGTCAGAAAATTGTAGTAAATATACTACTATAGATTTAAAGTGTACCCCTTGGATTTGGCCCTCTTGTGCAATGCACACTGAACCATCTTATATTGCTGCCCTGGTGCTGGGGATATACATATCGAAGAATAGTCACAGCCTCAGCCACTGTGGAATTTACAGTCTCGGAAGGACACAGAGCATATAACAAAGGAATCTGATGCAGACTCAGAGTTAAGAGAAAACTTTGCTTTAGTATAGATCTAAAAGATGTGTGGGAATTAACTAGGAGAAGGGGGTCAGGGGAGAACATTCCATGCAGAGGACTAGAAAGTGCAGAGGATCTGTGTTGGATGCAAGCAGAATGCATTTAAGAAACAGAAAGGAGGCTGAGCATGGAGAACTAAAGAGAGGGTAATATTGAAAGAGTCTGGAAAGGTAGGCCAGGATCCAGGCCATTCAGAATCTTATAGGCCATATTAAGGACTTTGGTTTCACTTTTAAAACAATGGAAAATCATTTGAAGATTTCAAGGAAGGGTAACAAAGATATGAGCAAATTTGTATCTTGAAAAGATTGCTCTAGCTTCAACATGCAGAATAAATTGGGGACTCAAAGTGAAAGCAGGACAAAGCCTCTATTGTACAGCTCTAGGTGGTACCCTCTAACCCCCATATTGAGTTATATTCAGTTATGAATGGCACCCAAAGAACACATTAATAGAATATAATGTGAATTGCACTTCCTGGAGTTGTGCAATGTTGAATGACAGAGTATTAGAAGGCTACGGCAATAGTCTAGGTCAGAGATAATGGTAGTTTGCATAGAATGGTAGCAGATTTGAAGTGGACAGACCTGAAAGTCAAGGTGTGGAGGTAGACTTCATATCTCAGTAGAGTTGCCTCTGTGTATAGTAAGTTGCTTCAACATAGATCAATGGAACAGAATAGAAAACCCAGAAATGGACCCACAACTATATGGTCAACTAATCTTCGACAAAGCAGGAAAGAATATCTGATGGAAAAAAGATAGTCTCAACAAATGGTGTTGGGAAAACTGGACAGCAACATGCAAAAAACTGAAACTGGACCACTTTCTTACACCATACACAAAAATAAATTCAAAATGGATGAAACACCTAAATGTGAAAATCCTAGAGGAGAACACAGGCATCAACCTCTTTGACATTGGCTGTAGCAACTTCTTACTAGGCATGTCTCCAGAGGCAAGAAAACAAAGCAAAAATGAACATTGGGACTTCATTAAGATAAAAAGCTTTTGCATAGCAAAGGAAATAATCAACAGAATGAAAAAAGCAACCTTTAGAATGGGAGAAGATATTTGCAAATGATATATCTGATAAAGGATAAGTACCCAAAATCTATAAAGAATTTATAAAGTTCAACACTCAAAAAACAAACAATTCAGTTAAGAAATGGGCAAAAGACATGAATAGACATTTTTCTAAAGAAGACATCCAGATAAGTAACAGACACATGAAAAAATGCTCAACATCACTCATCATCAGGGAAATAAAAATCAAAAGTACAATGAGGTATCATCTCACACTTATGAGAACGGCTAAAATTAACAACTCAGGAAACAACAGATGTCGGCAAGGATGTGGACAAAGGGGAATCCTCTTACACTGTTGGTGAGAATGCAAACTGGTGCAGCCACTCTGGAAAACAGTATGGAGGCTCCTCAAAAAGATAAAAATAGAACTACCCTACAAGCCAGCAATTGCACTACTAGGTATTTACCCAAAGGATAAAAAAATATTGATTTGAAGGGACATATACATCTTGATGTTTACAGTAGCATTATTAACAATAGCCAAATTATGGAAAGAGCCCAAATGTCCACTGACTAATGAATGGATAAAGAAGAGGTGGTGTGTGTGTGTGTGTGTGTGTGTGTGTGTGTGTGTATACATAATTCCATTATATATGGTGGTATATATATATTCCATTATATATCTATATATACATATTAGATTAGATATATATAGATATTAGAATATCTATAGATATAGATATTCCATTATCTATCTATATATTCTATTATATATCTCAGCCCTCAAAAAGAATGAAATCTTGCCATTTGCAATGATGTGGTTGGAGCTAGAGTGTATTATGCTAAGCAAAATAAATCAGACAAAGACAAATAACATGATTTCACTCATATGTGGAACTTAACAAAACAGATGAACATACAGGGAAAAAGAGAGAGAGGCAAACCATAAAACAGAGTCTTAACTATTGAGAAAAAACAGGGTTGCTGGAAGGGAGGTGAGTGGGGGGATGGGCTAAAGGGATGATGGGTATTAAGGAGGGCATTTGTTATGATGAGAACTCAGTGTTACCTGTAAGTCATGAATCACTGAACTCTACTCCTGAAACTAATATTACACTATATGTTAACTAACTAGAATTTAAATAAAAACTTGAAAATAAGTAAATAGATAAATAAATAAAAATAAATTAAATAAAGTATGTCACTTCAATAGTAACTCAAATTGTTAATTAATTTTGTAAAGATAAATCTCTAATATTCTATGTTGACTAATCCTGGGAACTGATTTGAAACTTAACTGTCTTAGTCATTTAAAGAAAGCTTTTTTTTTTTCAGTAATAAAATCCCTTGTAAACTAGAAGGGTACCCTCTAGGCTTGTACTGTCCTGTACAGTAGCTACTAGTCACATGTGGCTTTTGAGCACTAATGTGGCTCGTCTGATTTGAGATGGGCTGCAAGTGCTGTCATCTGCAAATATACTCCAGATTTCAAGGACTTAGTATGAAACTGATGAATGACTCTCCATATTGATTGCATATTGAAATGTTAGTATTTTAGATATATTGGATTTATTAAAATTAATCTTACTTTTTTTTTTCAACGTTTATTTATTTTTGGGACAGAGAGAGACAGAGCATGAACGGGGGAGGGGCAGAGAGAGAGGGAGACACAGAATCGGAAACAGGCTCCAGGCTCTGAGCCATCAGCCCAGAGCCTGACGCGGTGCTCGAACTCACGGACCACGAGATTGTGACCTGGCTGAAGTCGGACGCTTAACTGACTGTGCCACCCAGGCACCCCAAATTAATCTTACTTTTAATTAAAAAAAATTTCTTAACATGGCTAATAGAAAATTTTCAATTACGTATATGGTTTATATTATATTACTACCGACAACACTGATCTAGTCCACAAAGAAAGAGAGGTCAAGGTCCTTTAAATTTTGACAGCATGATGACTGGCATCACCAGATAGGTGCTTTAGTATCTTTAGACTTCTTATGGTAGATTATGATTCCAAATTCAAGGTTTCTGTCCCCAAATTTTATTCCTTATAATACTCACCACAATATGACTGTAAATGTTAGTCTTGGCAAGGGAAAGTATTGTTTTATCATCCAAATTAATAAGTTTTGGTCTGGGCTTGATCCTGGGATCCATTTTTATAACTTCATCATCAAATTGCAAATCCTGAGACAGTAATGATCCTTCTGAATTTTTTTTGCTTTCTTCTAGAATAACATTGTTGAATGAAGAAAATAAAGAGTGAGGCTTTACCTAAAAAAATTTATTAAAAATATTGAAAATTTGGTTGCTGTATTTATCACTTTGAATAAGAAATAGGCTATGTAGAAAGACTAATTAAGTTTTTTTCATTTATATAATAATATCTATCATGATTAGAATCACATTAGAAAACCAGTGAGAGTAGATTAAAATTGCGGGCTAAGAACAAATATGTTCATCCCCTCCCATTGAAAAGTCCTTGAAAACTGGCAAAAGATAATTTTTAAATAGTTTTCAACAGAGTGGAGAGAGCGCCAACAAAAGACTAAGAATTGTGAGACATAAATCAGAGAGGACCAAACTGACAGACAAATGGGAGCAGAAATGTAACCTGTAGCCAAAACATATGTGGGAGATAAACCACTCTGAAGAACAGATCCAGAGAAATTTGATGTTCAGAGTGAACAAGTAAAATAGCAGTAGGATGCTCTAGGTAATTAGCAGGTGATTAAGTAATTATGGTAAAAACTGTGGATGAATGAGCATAAAAAACATAAACAGAAGTGGCTCTAGAAAAAAAATGGTCCATAAGAGAATTATTTTAAAATCTGGGGGAATAAAGCATCCCTAATAGAACAGGCTGCTATCGAAAAGAATTGAGTGGAGCGCCTGGTGGCTCAGTTGGTTAAGTGTCTGACTCTTGATTTCAGCTCGGGTCATGATCTCATGGTTTGTGAGTTCGAGTCCCACATTGGGCTCTGTGCTTGACAGCGTGGAACCTGCTTGGGATTCTCTCTTTCCCTCTCTCTTTCTGCCCCACCTCTACTTGTGCTGTGTCTCTATTTCTCTGTCTCAAAATAAATAAATAAACTTAAAGAGAAGGGAACAGGGTAACACTTTAGAGTCAAAATAAAAATAATTAATGAAATGAAAGTATTCACTAAATGCTCTGGGAAACCGAATGGATATGGCAGCAGATCAAATTAGCAATGATCAAATTAGCAGAGGTTAATATTGAGGAAATCTTCCAGAATAATAGAATTTTTAAATGGAGATATAAAATACGAGAGAGAGAGAAAATTAAAAGAAATGGAGGACCAACTCAGAAAGTCTAGTGTTTAACCAATCAAGGTTCCAGAGGGCTGAGCACAGAATGGAAGAGAGAAGATAATGGAGGAATTAAGAGAAGAAAACTTCCCGGAAGTGAAGAAAGAACTGAGTCTTCAGATCAAAAGAGCTAATGAAGTGGCAAGCAGATGGATGATGGAGCTAAGGTCTTTGCTGACATCAGTCACTGGACAGTCTCAACAGCCAGGACTGCCCACCTCTTGACTTCCTGTTATTTGAGTTATGTTAACTGTTTGTTTGGGTTTCTACTATTTGTCTGGGTCTTTGCTGAAAGCCTACTTGACTGAAACAGTCTCATTCATAATAGCAACGTAAAAATATAAGTGCCTAAGTGCCCGGAATTACACTTAAAACCTGAGTAAAGAAAACTGTAGGGAGGACTTGAGTAAATGGAATAACTTATCATGTTCCTGGATGAGAAGTCCAATACTGCACAACAGTTTGTCCCAAATTAAGGTTTTGTTTTTTTTTTTTAATTTTTTTTTTCAACGTTTATTTATTTTTGGGACAGAGAGAGACAGAGCATGAACGGGGGAGGGGCAGAGAGAGAGGGAGACACAGAATCAGAAACAGGCTCCAGGCTCTGAGCCATCAGCCCAGAGCCTGACGCGGGGCTCGAACTCACGGACCGCGAGATCGTGACCTGGCTGAAGTCGGACGCCCAACCACCTGCGCCACCCAGACGCCCCCCAAATTAAGGTTTAAATTCAATACAATCTCAATCAAATCCTAAATAGGATTTTATTTATTTATTTATTTATTTATTTATTTATTTATTTATTTTAAATTTACATCCAAGTTAGTTAGCATATAGTGCAACAATGATTTCAGGGGTAGATTCCTTAATGCCCCTCACCCATCCCCTCTCCCACAACCCCTCCCATAACCCTCTGTTTGTTCTCCATATTTAAGAGTCTCTTATGTTTTGTCCCCCTCCCTGTTTTTATATTACTAAATAGGATTTTAAAATAAAACTTAACAAGCTGATTCTAACTTCTTTTTGGAAGAGAAAGTGCTCAAGAATAGCCAAGAAAAATTTTTAAAAGATGAGTGAGGGCAGGGAAAGGGAATTTACCCTGTCGCATATCAAAGTATATCATCAAAGTTGTAATAATCGAAACAATGTGGGAGGGGTCCAAGATTAGACCAAGAGATCAATGGAATAGAAGGATCTATAAATAAACCCCTTATATATGAAAATAATTTTAACAATAAAGATGGCACTTCAAAATAGAGCAAAAAGATGATGCTTGGTCAAGTAGCTATCCATTTTTAAGGAAAAATTATTTGATCTTCCTCCCTCACATGACATAAAATAATTTCCAGATGTACTTAAAAAAACTTAAAGTTGTAGAACAACCTATATAAGTATTGGAAGAAAATAAAGAAGATATTTATATAAGCCTTCTGTAATGAGACATAAAACCCAGAATCCATATTAGGAAATTTGGAGCGATCTGACCTCTTAATAATTAACCAGGAAATTGCAAATTAATAATGACAAATAAGGTTTTGCTACAAATAGATTTAAAAGACAAGTGACATAAAATATTTGCAACGTATATATAAGATAAAGGATTAATATCCAGAATGCATATAAGGATTTTTCCAATCAATATAAAAAAATAGAGTCCAATAGAAAATAGTCAAAAGATGGGGTGCCTGGGTGGCTCAGTTGGTAAACTGACCGACTTTGCCTCAGGTCATGATCTCGTGGTTCGTGAGTTCAAGCACCGCATTGGGCTGGGTGCTGACAGCTCAGAACCCGGAGCCTGCTTCAGATTCTGTGTCTCCCTCTTTCTCTGCCCTTCCCCTGCACTCTCTCTCTCTCTCTCTCAAAAATAAAATAAACATTAAAAACATTTTAAAAGAAGAAAATAGTCCAAGGATATAACAAGTGATTTATAAAACTATAAATAATCCATAGCCTATTAAAGAATCAAATATCCTTTTCTTGCCCACAGAGTGGAAAAGTAAAAGACTGATAATATCTTGTTTTGGTAAGCATGCAAAGAAACAAGCTCTGTCACATACTGTTGGAAATTTGTAAAATGGCCAAGGCTTTGTGGAGAATACTGGCAAAATGTATCAAAATTTAAAAGGTGTATATCCTTTGACTATCCAATTGTATCGATCTATTCTACAGAGAAACTTCCATATTTGTATAAGGATGAATATATAATGATATTCACTGAAATACTTTTTAAACAGTAATAAAACTGGAAACAACCTATATGTTTCATGAACAAAAGAATAGTCAAATAAATTAGATATTACTGGATAGAATGCAGTCACCAAAAGAATAAAGTATAGACCTATATGTACTGAAGTGGAAATATGTCCAAAACATGATTAAAGGCAACAAGAAATCACAAAATACTTAGATCTTGATTCTACTATGTAAAATGTTACATACTGTTATATATGTAAATACATAGAAAAAAACAGTGAAAGCAAACCCATGACGTTGTTAATAGTGGACTTCTTCATGAAAGGGAGTGGTGCTGCAGGTGAGATGAAATCAGATTTTATGTTTATTATATATCCTTCAATATAGTTTGAAGCTTTTTCAGTGAGACTATAGCCATATATTACTCATGTAACATATTTGCATATAAAAATGTTTAGGTGTCATAATGATTTCTTTTGAAAATGAACCCTTCACAGAATAACCACTGTATGTGTGTTTACGTATAAATATATAGTATAAACTCGACACTACATTATTAGACTTCTGTTAATTACTATTTCTGTTCTTTTCTTACTTAAGGAATTCCAGTTTTAAAAATACATCCATACCATTGTAATATACTCAAATTCAACGATGTATTCTGGCAAAACAAGATCATGATCAAAGACAAACCACTTGCACTGCCGAATGCTGCAATCACAGTTTCTCTGTCCCGTGATAGAATCTAGAGTAAAATCAATAACAAAACAAGAAAAACACTCTTCAAAATGAAACATAATATACTTTTTTCATTATTACACAGATTAATAAACAATAAATTCAGTAAGTTCCAACTATTATGTTATTGAGATTGTTTTTTTTTCTATTTTTCCACCCCTCCTAGACAGTTTAATTTTTTTTCTGCAGGTTTTTTTTACCCTTTAATTTTTAAGTTCTTAAAGTTTGAGATATAGTTTACATATAACATTGTATTTGCTTTAGGATTACAACATAATTTGATACATGTGTACATGGAAAAATAATTATCACAATAATTATAGTTAATATCCATCACCAAGGATAGTTACAATTTTTTTTTGTGCTGAGAACTTTTAAGATTTACTCTCTTGGCAACTTTCAAATATCCAGTACAGTATTGCTAACTACAGTCATGCTGTACATTACAATCCCTAAGACTTTTTTAAATCTCAAAACTGGAAGTTTTTAACTTTTGACCATCCTCACCCATTTTGCCTCTTAGTTTATTTATTTGACTATTTAGTATGGCATCAGAAGGTGTGTATGAGTGCCACATAGACAGGGGTGGATTGTGATGGTTGATTTTATGTGTTTACTCGTCTAGGCTATGGTGCCTAGTTGGTGAAATAGCAGTCTAGACCTTGCTACTAAAGTAATTTTAGATGTGATTAACATTTAAATTAGTAGGTTTTGAGTAAAGCAACAGTTTCTTAATTCTAGAAATCACTAGTCACCTTTTCACTACATAGACTAGTAGGGTTTAATTTTTTTCATCATGTCCTTTTCCTTTTCATACTTTGTCATTTTTCTATTCAAATATACTTTTGACAAATGTATTACTCAAAAACCTTTGCTGTTAAAAGTGGGTGGGTTTGGGGTGCCTGGGTGGCTCAGTTGGTTAAGTCTCTGACTCTTGATTTCGGTTCAGATTATGAGCCCACATTGGGCTCCACATTGTGTGTGGAGCCTGCTGAAGATTCTTCTCCCCGCCCCCCTCTTCCTCTTCCCTGCTCGGGCTTGCTCTCTCTCTCTCAAAAAAAAAAAGGATGGGTTTATCTTTTCAAATACATATACATGAAATACATAGACTATACATGAAATATATAATATATATGTAATATATATGTATTATATCACATATATGTATATAATATTCATATGATGTATGAAATGCATACATAGTATATGCATAAAATACATGAAATTTCATATAACAGTATGCATGGATGTGTAAATATAAAAGTTTACAAGGGTGACTAGGTGGCTCAGTTGGTTAAGCACCCGACTCTTGACTTCAGCTCAGGTCATGATCCCAGGGTCCAGCCCTGTGTCAGGCTCCATGCTAAGCATGGATTCTGCTTAAGATTCTCTCTGTCCCCCCTCCCTCTGACTCTCTCCTCTGCTCATGGTCTCTCTCAAAAAATAAATGTTCACAAAATTAAAAATCTATACACACACATATATAAATGTCATTGAAGCAGGGAACAGAAAAATAGTTCATTAGTAGCCAGCACTAGATTTTTTTTAGAAAAGTTTACAAACTTTATTAAGTAGAGATTAAGCTCTATACATCTGTATTAAATACAAGCATTTTGTATTCAGAAAAATTAAAGCACATTTCTCTTTACGGCAGACATACTTAGTAAATATTTTCGAGGAACAAACACTGAATTAACCATTGGATAGTTAGCTTGATTGATGGAGTCCTGTTCACGAGCCTGAACACTCTGGCCAAGGAAAACCTTTGTAATGAGGAGGATGCCTAAATATGAATAAAACATCATTTTAACAGTAATTCATTTTAGTAATTTTCCCATATCACCTTCCTTATTAGTCCCAGACTTGACTATGTGTTCTGTAAGGGCAGAGATCCTTGCTACCTTGTTTGTCATCGTATAGCAAAACAGAAACTCGGTAAATATTTGTTGAACAAATGAAATAATTATAAAAGAGGATTCCTGTGATTAAAGCAAAGCTTTACAGAAAAGGAATAAGGAAAGAAAATAAGTTAGCAATGTTTTTTATCAAGTGATTTGAAGTAAGAAACTTTTTGTTGTTGTTATTAACTGGGTAAAAATTCATCTCTGAATCATCAGCACCTAGCACATCACTTAGATCATGGGAGGCACTCAATACATGTCTACTAAATGGATAAACATTTCTTTTCCCTTTAGATTTCTAAGAAACCTTTGGATTCTCTCAATCCTAAGGATGTCTAGGAGTTACTGAATCCTATAATGTAACTTGTAATCACTAGACAAAACATTGAGATGACTTTTTTTACACTATACGAGTTACAGAATGCAAGCTGAAAGAACCTAACTGTTTTGGGAAACATTTCAGAAGGATGTAGAAAAACATGATGAGGTGTTTCTTAAGATGGGAATGGAAGAGCATGAGAAAAAAGAAGCAAATGGTTTTTTTTTAATAAGGAGTTCTTTCTATATTCAATTATCTGCTTAGTTTTCTGATTATCATTAACTGAATGAAAGGCTGCAAGACACATGTAGTTTGTCATGAATAATCCTAGCAGAGCTCTAGTCTGGAACCTAGAATATCACTCTTATAGACCTAATTTAACCAAATTTCTGACTGCCCAGTCTTCAGTAGGTGTATAGTGGAGACCAAAGAATAGGTGTCCCTTACTTCCTGACCAGGTCAATTCTCCGTATTATATATTCTTTGGTAATATGCACTAACATTTCATCTTTGTTATGAAATTGTTATGTTATGAAAATTTTAATTTTACAGTTATTTGTGTGCTTATTAATATTTGTCAGTACCATAAAGGAGCAACTGTGTCTGGTTTGTAAAGACTATATCCATACTACTACCAAGTGCCTAACACGTAGTAAACATTCCATAATACTGGTAGAACTGAAGCATGAACAGTGGAAGGGTGAGGCAAGAGGACCTAATGAGCTGGACTTTTCCCCAGTCTGTGGTTACAAGGGGACCTCTCCCAGAAGTGTCCTGCAAATTGGCTCATATGCTTTTATCTATCTATATATTCAAGATGCAAATAAAGTACTGATCATTGTGAATAAAGTACCAAAATTTTATCTTCTATGAGGCAATTTATAAAGAAATCTGTACACTACAGTTTGTCTTTAGCCAGTTTTAGATTTGCAACCAGGTTTTCTTATATCTATTGAAATGATTAAGGCCTGCCTTCCCAAGTGCTTGGCATGATGATTACTGCATAATTGTGCCAAGTTCTCTTTTCTCTTTCCTATGAATTTGGGGTGGTGTGTGTGTGTGTGTGTGTGTGTGTGTGTGTGTGTGTGAGAGAGAGAGAGAGAGAGAGAGAGAGAGAGAGAGAGAGGGAGAGAGAGAGAGACATGCATATATACTGAATTTATTTTTAGGACACAAGTTAATGAACAAAAGTAGACAGCAAGGAACTAAGATGGCGGTGGAGTAGGAGGACCCTAGGCTTGGCTTGGCCCTCGAATGAACAAAAGCAGCCTGTTTCATATAAATTGGATTAAATATGAGTAACAAATGAGTCCCATTCTATTAATGTTGACACAATAATCAGTAAGTATTTGTTCATAAGTTGTAAAGTTACAGATCAGAAAGTCATATTTCACTACACTGGTAAATACTAAATAAAATAGTTTCTGGAAAATCTTCCTGATTGATAAAGCCAAGTATTAAAAATGTTATGAAAATAATTAACAAAGGCTTAAAACTAAAAAGTTCAGAAATACCATATATTTGTACTACCATGCCTGAAGAGCTCCTGCTCAGGAGAGTTCTTCTCATCTTTGTACTTTTGCTGCAGAAATTCAATTCTGGGACACTCACACATACTTAGGCTGTTAGCGAGAATAACAGCTTCTTTTCTGAGAGGCAGCTGCAAAGAAAAAACAAAGCTGAGTATTTTTATAAAACTGACAGTACTTCAGCTTCAATACAGATGGCTTATTAGTTTATGTTTATGTGTCTGGGCAAAAAAAAAAAAAGGCTAGATTCATTGAAAAGCAGTAGATAACTTTCAGGTGCAACTTCATTCTGTAAGGCCATTTATATAATATGCTTTAAATTTACATGCAAATAGGTTTACGAAAAGTGATACACAGTATTCGTTCCTGTAAAAGCAGCCAGAGTCAGGACTGACAACACTGTGTGATCCAGGAGCTATAGTCTTACACATTTTCAATGATACTCCACTAGTAATCATGTAAATTCCAAAAAAAGAAAACCCTGTAGGTTCTTACTTATATGTGAGATATAGGTAAATATAGATACATGGATAAAGATTTGGTATAATTAGTGTTCTTGGTTTAATAATCTTCGTGGCTTTCCAGATACACCTCATTGTGCTAATGCATGGAAATTTTAGTTTGCATTGGGACTAGATTTATTTCTTAAAAATGTTTTATCAGAAATGCAGTAATACAGGGGTGCCTGGGTGGCTCAGTTGGTTAAGTGTCCAACTTCAGCTCAGGTCATGATCTCATAGTTCCTGAGTTTGAGCCCTGGACCAGGCTTTCAGCTGACAGTGCAGAGCCTGCTTGGGAGTCTCGCTCTCTCCTCTCTCTCTGCCCCTCCCCACTCATGCTTTCACTCTCTCTCTCAAAAGAAATAAACAACAACAACAAAAAAGAAATACAGTAATACTCTAAAATTCATATTACTTGCTATGAAAGCTCTGAAGAACAAATAAAATCTCTATTTTTAGTAGTAGAAAACCTAGAGCTAAGAGAGATTATATAATCTATCCAAGGACAGAAGTAGAAATTAGCAAAGTCATAATTTGAACTCAGGTCTGCTTCTCCTTGTCACTATCTCAGAGTTTTGAAATTATTACAAGTTTAATATTAGTATCCAAATTATCTAAAAAATATGTTTTCTATAAATGCTGAATTGCTTATTTACTTTTTCTTACTAAAAGCTGTTACCCAAAGAGGTTTAAAAATTTTTTTAATGTTTATTTATTTTTGAGAGAGAGAGAGAGAGACAGAGTATGAGCAGGGGAGGGGCAGAGAACAAGAGGGACAGGCTGAGCTGTCAGCACAGAACCCAATGCAGGGCTCAGACTCATGTCTGTGAGATCATGACCTGAGCTGAATTTGAATGCTCAACCGACTGAGCCACCCAGGCGCCCCCCAAAGAAGTTTTTAAAATATAAATACTAAAATGTTGCTCATGTTACCATAAATTCCACATCCCAGTAAATATAACCTTATCAGATTTCCAATGAACATCACTAACTATTCATTAGATACAAGCTGTGTACGTGGCATTGTGCAGCTATAGCATGGTCTTGGTCCTCAAGTGAGAGAGGGAAGATGGTGAAGACAGCACAGACAGTAATCTCTCTGACATTGGCTATAGCAACATTTTTCTAGATATGTCTCCTAAGGCAAGGGAAATAAAAGCAAAAATAAACTGTTGGGACTACATCAAAATAGAAAGTTTCTGCACAGCGAAGGAAACAATCAACAGAACAAAAAGGCGACCTACTAAATGAGAGAAGATATTTGCAAATGATTTACCCAATAAAGGGTTAGTATCCAGAATATATAAAGTATTTATAAAACTCAACACCCAAAAAACAAATAGCCCAATTAAAAAATGGGCAGAAGGCATGAACAGACATTTCTCCAGAGAAGAGATACAAATGGCCAACAGACACATAAAATGATGTTCAACATCACTCATCATCAGGAAAATGCAAATGAAAACTACAATGAGAGATCACCCCTCACTTGTCAGAAAGGCTAAAATCAACAATACAAGAAACAAGTGTTGGCAAGGGTGTGGAGAAAAAGGAACCCTCTTGTACTGTTGGTGGGAATGCACTCTGGTGCAGCCACTGTGGAAAACAATATGGAGGTTCCTCAAAATGTTAAAAAAAGAACTACCCTACAGTCCAGTAATCATACTACTGGATATTTGCACACACAAAATAAAAACACTAATTCAAAATTATTCTTGAACCCCCAAGTTTATGCAGCATTATTTACAATAGCCAAACTATGGAAGCAGCCTAATTGTCCCCCGATAGATGAATGGATAAAGAAGATGTGGTATATATGCACAGTGGAATATAATTCATTTGTAAAAGATAATAAAAATCGTGCCACTTGTGATATGGATGGATCTAGAGAGTATAATGCTAAGTGAAATAAGTCAGTCAGAGGAAGACAAATACCATATGATTTCACTCATACGTGGAATTTAAGAAACAAAATAAACAAGCAAAGGAAAAAGAGAAAGAGAGAAACCAAGAAACAGACTCTTAACTATAGAGAACAAACTGATAGTTATCAGAGGGAAGGTAGGTGGGAGGATGGGGGAAATAGTGATGGGGATTAAAGAGTATACTTACGATTAAAAAATAAAATGATTAAAAAAATAAATAGGGGCGCCTGGGTGGCTCAGTCGGTTAAGTGGCCGACTTCGGCTCAGGTCACGATCTCACAGTCCGTGAGTTCGAGCCCCGTGTCGGGCTCTGTGCTGACCGCTCAGAGCCTGGAGCCTGTTTCAGATTCTGTGTCTCCCTCTCTCTCTGACCCTCCCCCGTTCATGCTCTGTCTCTGTCTCAAAAATAAATAAACGTTAAAAAAATTTTTAAAAAAATAAAAAATAAAAAATAAATAGATAACAACAAAAAGAATCAGAAGATGTAAAAAAAAAAAAGGAAAAAAGAAAAGAAGAAAGAGGGGGGAAGATGGAAGCTGTACCCAGTAATTAAAAATACAAACCATCACAGGGTGCCTGCGTGGCTCAATCAATTAAGTGTCCAATTCTTGATTTTGGCTCAGGTCATGATGTCACATGATCCAATGAGATCCAGTTCTGTGTCAGGCTCCACGCTGAGCATGGAGCCTCCTTGGGATTTGCCTCTCCCTCTTCCTCTGCCTCTACCCTGCTCATGCTTGTGTACTCTCTCTCTCAACATAAATAAATAAACATTAAACATTAAAAAAATACAAACCATCACAAGATGTGTCAAATAAGATCTCCTTTTTTAAATGAAATGTTTTTAAGAACCATCTTTGTAGAGGTTAGGGATCAATGCTAGGCTTTAAAGATTAGGCATAATTCCAATCAGAAATCTTAAAAGAAAGTCTTTTTAAGAGGAGAAAGCATATGAAGGTATAGAAACAGGTACGATTGTCTATTCAACTATCATCCATCTATTCAACTATCCATCATTCATTAATCAGATTTCCACTAGGAATCTCTAAAGAAAGTCCCTGTCCTCAAGGTCTTGTAGAGAGATGCACACCATGATTGCCGTGGAGATCCTTCTGCCACTCCATAGATCGATTTCCTGGGTGTTCAAGTGACCTAACCTCAATACAGCTGTGTTTGAGGTTACAGCTTACTACTCTGTCATCTTAACTCCTCTCAATTGTATTTTAGTATAACAAATGTGCTACAATAAAATTCTCAACTGCCACTGATTGCCACTTAACCAGCTTCCGCTAACCGACTCACAGGATTAAGCAGTAATTTCCATCCTTTCTAAATCCCACAGTATGGTGACAATTCAAGGATAAGAGGGTACTTTAAAAAATACTAGCATAGGGAATATAGTCAATGATACTGTTAGTAACATTATATGGTGACAGATGGTGACTACACTTATTCTAGTGAGCACTGAGTAATGTATAGAATTGTCGAATCACTGTGTTGTACACCAGACACTACTATAACACTGTATGTCAACTATACTTCAATAATAAAAATAAAAAAAAAACTGATGTACTTCTATTCTCCCCAGCTGTGTTGTATGCTTACAAAAAGTCGGTTAATTTTGTTCCTAAATGTTTTATACCAGTTGTATTTGTTATTGAAATTATACACATGAAATAAAACAATGAAACATGAACAAGGATGAGAGTTGTTTCTATGAAAAATAAGTGGAAAGTATTGGTAAGATTCTGTAGAGACTAATCATTAAAAGCTTCTGCTACAGCATGTGTAGATGGGGCAAATATAAAAGTTTGGTGGTGGCAAGGGGGAGCATACAAACTAAAACTAGATTGATTCTTGCACTCAAGTTCATGCTCAACTTTAAAGAAACTGAAACTAATATGTAATATGGTTATGGTCTGATGTAAGAAAGATTATCAGGAGTTTCAACCTCATACTCAGAGGCTTTGGCCCTATGTAAAAAGATAGATGAATGAAATGTAAGTTTATATGTTTTAAGTTTGCTGAAGGGATGCTCGCTTCAGCAGCGTATATGTTGTTTGCTAAAGTGTTCCTTAAGTAAATAATTTATTTAAAGTTCTCCTTTTTTTAAGTGTTATTTAAGTGAACTCTACACTCCATGTGGGGCTTGAACTCACGACCCTGAGATAAAGAGTCACATGCTCTTCCAACTGAGCCACCTGGGCGCCCCTAGTTCTCCATTTTAATGGATTTTCTGATAAACCTGTAAACTAGGTAAAAGGGATCCTACTATCTGAGAACTCAGGAAAGCCTTCGCAAAGGAGGAGGTCCTTAAGTCGAGACTTGAAGGGTAAGTTTGCCAAAAGAAAAAAGTAGGGAAGATCATTTCATCAAAAGGAGGCATGGCACTGAGGTATGTTTAGGAGAATCACAAAGAAAGTACATACTTCATTTGGGGTATTTGTTGTATTTGGTAATAGGGAGTCTGGTTGAAGCTAGATTTTGAGGGGCCTTAAGTGCAAGGCAGGGGGATTTGAACTTCATTATCATGAGTAATGGGAAGATACTGAAGGATTTTCATCATGAGAACAATGCAGTGTGTGCTATGAAAATAATGTTTTAGGAAAGATTAATTTGTCTCTCCTTTTAAAGGTGGAAGGAATAGAGGGAAGACCAAGGGCAGAGTTGCCTATTAGGAAACTACTGGCAAAGATTAGAGGGAATGTTCTAAGTGGTGGCAGGCAATAGGAACAGGGAGGGAAAGGAAGAATGCAAAGTGATATGGTAAAGGAAGAATCACTACAAATGGTAAATGATTAGATACAGGGATAATGAAAAAGGGAGTGGTTGGATATAATTTCAAAGCTTTGAACCTGGTCAGTGGAGAGTGACAGCATTGTTGGTAGAAATAAGACAAGGAGAGAGTTAGTTATGGACAAAATATTAAAGGCTGGTTTTAGACATATTGTAGAAGGAGATAAAACGGGTTAATCACATAGGAATGGCAGCTGCGGGTGTCAGAGCAGAGAGCAGGAGGTGGGCTGGCTGAGGACGTACACTTTGGAGAAAGCCAAGTGGAATAAATGATACTCCTTAAGTCTATTGACCAAGTCCTTGGGCATCAAAGAGAGTAATGATGTAAGCCAGCCCTCTGCCTTACAAAGTCACTGCCAACCTAAGCCAAATCTGTCTTCTAAACTGCTTACACAACTCATGCTTTTTAATCTTATCCCACCTCTTAAACGATGCAGTACATAAACATTTATCTTTATTGCCTGTGTGCACATAATAGCATAAAAAATATGGTTTATTAGATCTACATGCTACACAGTGATTTTTCTAGCCAATTATACTCCATTTCTAAGATTTTAACAATGAGAGTAATTGATCATGTGTGGAGAAAAACAAGATTATTAAGCCTTAATCTTGTGGTATTCTCATGTTTAGAGGGAAGAGGAAGAATTAAAAGAAAACAAAGACAGGACAATCAGAAAAATAGGAGAATAACATTAGTGTAATATTATGGATGCCAAAGGGGAGTTTCGAAAAGGAAAGAGCAGTCAATAGTATCAAATACTTTAGAGAATAATGGTAAATCTTATTTTAAAATTTTCTATGAAATAACATGGTATTTATCTTTCTCTGACTGACTTATTTCATGCAGCATAATACTCTCTAGCTCCATCCACCTCATTGCAAATGGCAAGATTACGTTCTTTTTTATGGCTGAATAATAGGAGCTAGAGAGTATTATGCTGCATGAAATAAGTCAGTCACAGAAAGACATACCACATGATTTCACTCTAATATGGAATTTATGAAACAAAACAAATTAACATAGAGGGGGGAAAAAAGAGAGGCAAACCAAGAAACAGACTCTTAACTATAAAGAAGGTACTGATGGTTACCAGACGGGAGATAGGGAGGGGGATGGGTAAAGTCAGTGATGGAGATTAAGGAGTGCACTTGTGATGAGCACGGGGACCTGTAACGGAAGTGCTGAATCACTCTTTTGTACACCTGAAACTAATACGTATGGCACATGGAATTTAAATAAAATCTTTAAAAAGCCCAAAAAACAAAAAACAAAACAAAACAAAAAAAAACCCAAAAACTTTCTATGTGCCAGGAACTGGTCCCAAGAACTTTCTGGGTAAATTTTAATAATACATTCTATTTAATGTAATCTATCTGAAATATTATCATTTCAATATGTAATCAGTATAAGAAATTATAATCTCTTTTCTATACCAAAACTGAGATTTATTTAAAACTTCTTAGCACATCTCAATTCTGACTAGTCACATTTCAAATGCTCAGCAGTCACATGCAGGTGGTGGCTACCATACTGGATAGCCGGCTGTTTAAAGGATTAGAGATACCGCATCTCCTAAAGGAGCGGCAGGAGATAAGGCGCTAGGCACAGTGTCGGGCAAGCAGGAAACACACAGAAATGTTAGCCTCATCTTTCTGCCAACCTTCGTGCCCATGATGGTTCATAGTTCTCTGGAATCACCCTGAGCACTCCACTCTTCTTTTTCAAATCCTTTATTCCTCGCCTCCTTCTTTCTTCTCTTCCAGAAAGTACATAAGGGCACTTTCGCCACACCAGCCTGCTGAAGCCACTGTCCCTCTGGCCTGCTGCTGCAGTATCCCCCCTATGTAACCTCCTGCCATCAGCTCCTACTCCCTCCAATCCTTTCTCCACTGAATGGCTGGAATGCTGTTTTGGTGATTTTTTTTTAACTGTAAAAAGTACATAAAGTAAAACTACCATTTTAACCGTTTTTAAGTGTACAATTCATTGGCATGGAGTACATTCACAATGTTGTGCAACCATCACCACTATTCATTTCCAGAACTTTTCATCATCCCCATAGAAGCTCTGCAGTCATTAAATAATGACTCCCTATCCTTCCATCCTCATCCCCTGCTAACCTCTATTCTACTTTCTGTCTGTACCAATTTGCCTATTCTACGTACCTCATACAAGTGGAATCATACAAAATTTGTAAATTTGTGTTTGGCTTTTTTCACTTAGTGTAATACTTTCAAGGTTTAACCATGGATCAGAATGTATCAGAATTTAAATCCTTTTTATGGCTAGTATGCCATTGGATGGCTATATCATATTTTGTTTATCCATTGTGTCTTGATGGGCATTTGGGTTGTTTTGATTTTTTGGCTATTATGAATAATGGTGTTATGAACATGGAGTGGTGTACCAGTATCCAAAAACTTTTGAATGCATACCTCACTAAATCCTAACCACAACTCTGTGAAGTAGATACTATTATTACCTTCATTTTATAGATAGGAAGAAAAAGGCACATAGAGGTGAAGTCACTTAGCTCCTGAGTAGGAAAGCCAGGATTTAAATGCAACAACATTATCATTTTTGTGTGCGCCATGATGTGAAAAGGGTGAGGGAGCACTGCTGTATAACAGGGTGTTACAGCTGCCTCAGCAAGAGAGCGGAAGACAGAGAAAGGGTGACTGGATATTTTGGAGCTCAGAGTGACCAGGGAGCAAGGTGCAGACAAAGAAGTAGAAAATAAAGAAGTGGTGGCAGTAAGAGAGAAAGAAAAACAGGATGACAACCAGAAAGCATAGCAGTCAGTGTTCAGCAAATGGACTTTTTTTTTTCAAGATGGAGAAGACCCTAGAGTGTTTAAAAGAGATTATAGAAATAGATTTCAAGATCATTAACAAAAGGATCACAGCGTGAAAATAGGATACCTAGAAATATTAGATAGTCAGGCAGATAAATTAATTGATGGACTTATTCTGGTATAATCCAAAGAAGGAAGATGCTATACTTTGTAGCACCAAGCTTTCTGTGAAATAGCAGAAGTTGGCTATAAATATGAATAAAAGGATTGAGAACCAAGCCCTGTCTAACCAATGGCAGGGCTTTATTCATTAGGAAGAAAGCATTATTCTGAATGACATTTTATGCTACCTTGTTCGTTTCACTGTCTTTGAATCCTTTTTCAAGTATTTGTAGCAGATGCTTTTTCTTCACTGTAACTTCAGGATCAAAAACATAAAAAAGACATTCCAGCATCTTTCGATAGCTCCTTAAGAATAATTAAGACAAAAAAAGTTTGAGAATTGATTTCAAAAGAGCTTAGCCATAGATAAGACAATCATATATCTTGCCCTGGATATTTCCCATTTACAGTGAATGTTTCAGTGTCATTACTAAGTCTCCAATCCCCCTCAGTCTCAAAAAGAGCCCCAGGGGTGCCTGGGTGGCTCAGTTGGTTGAGCGTCTGACTTTGGCTCAGGTCATGATCTCAAGGTTTGTGGGTTCGAGCCTTGCATCAGGTTCTGTGGCAACAGCGAGGAGCCTGCTTGGTTTTTTCCCTCTCTGCCCCTCACCTGCTTGCTCTCTCTCTGTCTCTTTCAAAATGGACAAATGAAAACTTAAAAAACAAAAAAGGCCCCAGTGTGGGTAAACTATGATGTCATCCTCATCAAGAGAGATGCATGAAAAGGAAATATTTACTAACGAGGCATATTTTCAATATTGTAAACTTAAAAAAAAAATGTTTATTTATTTTTGAGAGAGAGAGAGAGAGAGAGCGAGAGCAAGATTGAGACCGAGCAGGGGAGGGGAAGAGAGGGCGGGGGGAGAGAGAATCCCAAGCAGGCTCCAAGCAAAGTCCGACACGGGGCTCAAACCCATGATCCGTGAAATCATGACCTGAGCTGAAGTTGGGCGCTTAACTGACTGAACCACCCAGGCACTCCAATATTGTAAGCTTTTAAAACAGAATGACTCTTTTACAAAATAAAATCAGACTTCTGTAAAAATGTTCCTTACGGAATTTAACTTCTTACTCTGAATCATGCATATCTTCACTGTCAAGAAACTTCTGGAGTTTCTCTTCAAATTTTAGTCTCAGAGTACGGTTGTTAACTTTGATGATACGTTTTACTTTCACTCCAGTAATACCATATGGCCTGAAGTCCCAGGTACAAAAACGTGAGAGAACTAGTTCATAGCAGGAGTTAAACCTATATGGGAAAACAGAATATATATAAAGAAAAGAACACATTGTCCTTAAAACGTTGAAGAACACTAAGTTACATACAATAAAACTTATAACCCATATTTTATATTTTTTGCTAAAGATACATTGTCATATCATAGCTCTGCTTTGGTCCAAACTGGGCACACTTAATCAATAAAAGAGATGTTAAACTTTGAAACATAAAAGTAAGAGTTGTTTGTATTAATGATTAGATATGTGTTTTGACTGAAAGACATGTTGCTTGAGTAATCCTTCATTACTGAAACACTTTGTTTTTTGGCTTCAGTGAAACTGTGTATCTCTGGCTTTCTTCTTATTGGCTGCTCCTTAATGGTTTTCTTTGCTGATTCTTTTTCCTCTGGCAGCTTTCCAAATGTTGGACTGCACCTGGAATAAGTCTTGGGTGCTCCTTTTGTTTCCATGAATACTATTCCTAGGTGATTTCATCTGGTCCCTTGGCAATATATAGAAAAAATATATTTTATATATACGGATATCTTCCAACATTTTACTTTCAGACTTTATCTCTACCCAATTTAGGTGGATATACCCCTACTTGAACATCCAACTGCTTAGTTGGTATGTTCACTTGCATATGGAATAGGCCTCTAAAACTTAATTCATCACCTGCTTCTAAGCCTACTCCTTCTGACTGTTTTCCATCTCAGTATATGGTACCAGCATCTAACTGGTAGCTTAAGTTAACATCCCAGGAATGAAACTTGCCTCCTCTCTGTCTCACTAATATCCAATTCTTTGGTCAAATCTCTTTGGCCCTACATCTAAAATATCCTGATTATAACCCTATGTCATCACCATCACTGTTATTACTTTTTTCCAAGTCATCATCATCTCTCATTTGGACTACTGCCAATAACTTCATAACTAGGGATATAGAAGTGAAAGAGGCAGGGTCCCTCCTCTCATGGAGCCTATATTATAAGGAGTTGGCCAAAAAATAAACAATACATAAATAAAATCATTTCTAAACTGACAAGTGCTTTGAAGAAAGAGAAGTTTGGGGTAAGGACTGGAGTGGGGGCTACTGAGTATAGATCTGGGTAAGATATTTCAGAGAAGATATTTGAGTGAAGAAAAGGAGAAGAAGGGGCCAACTATGTGAAGATCTCAAGAAGATGTATTGGAAGTGCTCATCTGCTCTCTACTGCCCTTACTGGGCCATGCCCTATCTTAAAGTAGCACAGAATTTGGACTAAGATGAGATTTTAAAACGAATCAATTTGGGGGCACCTGGGTGGCTCAGTAGGTTAAACATCTGACTCCAGCTCAGGTCATGATCTCACGGTTCATGGGTTCGAGCCCTAAGTTGGGCTCAGTGCTGACAGCTCAGAGCCTGGAGCCTGTTTTGGATTCTGTGTCTCCCTCTCTGCCCCTCCCCTGCTCGTGCTCTCTTTCTTTCCCTATTAAGAATAAATAAACATTAAAAAAATAATAATAATAAAATAAAATGGATCAATTTGAAAAGAAAGCTAAGTGATCCTATATGGGACACATTTACCTGTAATGAGATGTCTGGTCCTCACTGGCATACAATATCAACAAAGGCCTGAGCATGAGTGTGGGCTAAGATCACAGAGGTGAGCTTCCTGGTGGGTGGTCTTTCCCTGGGACAAACTCATTTAGAGTGTCTGCCTTTCTCACTAGCAAAGACTGAACCAGTGCAGCTAAGAGCTGCCCAATTACTCTTCCCTTGGAGTTGAAAAGTGAGCTGCCCAAACCAAACCATTCCCGGAGGGGCTCACAATCTGTTAGGAGACAGATACATATAAGTAGTGTGGCAACCAGCTGATGCTGCTAATTAGTTCGGAGGTCTGGATAAATAATTACATCATCACCAGGAGTGGGAAACCTCCAGGCTCATGTATAGAGGGATCACTGTCTGGGCCTGATCAGTCCAAGTCACTCCTACATAATACATCCTGGAACCACTGAAGCTCCAATTACTACTTGCACTCTATTTTTATTATTATTATGCTCTGATAGAAAGTGTTGTAGGCATTTTATTTAGATAAAGTTTTGTCATATAGTAACAAGGGTAAACAAGAATAGATAGAAGCGATAAATGGACAATACCTAGCTTCTAGTTCAGTTCCCAGGAATGCAAGAACTAAGAATGGCACAGGAAACTCCATGAAGAGGAATCCTTTCATAGAGCTTTTCTCTGCCTGGAAATTCAGTAGCTGAGCCCTTCTTCACATAGAATTCCTACAGCCCTGGAGACTGGGAACCCCCGTGCTAATGGGACGTGGGCTCTGTGCTATCTGGAATCAGAGAACTAAAGCCATTCAATAAATCACCTGGTCAAGCTGGAAATGAGAAGATATCATTCACAGAATGCCAGAATACTGCTAGAGGAGGGAGAACCAAACCTATAACTGACTAGGAAGTACTGTGACACTCTGTATTATCAGTTCCTCGTAGAAGAGGACACTTCTCATAGCATTGTTGGTAACGTGCTACATGCACTGGGCAGCATCTCATTACTGACCTGAGATATATGCTTTCTAGTCTGAACCTCAAATAATAACTGTAGTAACTTATATAAAATAATATCTAAATCTCTTATACCTCTCTTCCAAGGGGTCCCAAAGACTTAAGGGCGAAATTCAAACTACCAGCTCGCAGTGAGCTTTAATGATCAGGCCTTTGTCATGTGGAAATACTGTAGTTCTCCAAACGTATTATAATAGTTCCATACCTTTTCACCACATGCTGTTTCCTCTGCTTAGGAAGTCCGTCCCCTAATTCTGTGTATAGTTAACTTCTATCTGTCCCTCAAATTTCAGATCAAAGTATCTCCCTCAGATGTCCCCACTTCCCAAAACCTTCTCTACACCCCCATTCTGGTTTGAATGTCATTCTTCTCCAGACCAACAGTTATCCCAGAATTTAGTACTGCTTCATTTCCATAGTCTCCCGTACCAGATGACAGCCTGGATGAGAGCAGAAACTATAACTTTTATCCCTAGCACCTAGAATAGAATCTGGCCCATGGTAGAAACCCAGTGGATGGATGCTGAGCAAGTGAACACAATAGAAAAGATTCAAAGATGAATAAGAATGTAGTCTCTATCTTCACTGAGTTTATAAACAAATGGAGCAGAAAAGTAATGGGACAAACATAGGCAAAATTATAACTGAGTAGAAGATAGGAGAGATGCAACATAGTGCTGTGAAGATTCAAAGAGAATAATAATGACTAATCTGATAAAGATGACAAAGATATTCCTCACAAAAGATGGCTCTTGATGTTGGCCTTGAAGATAAAGTAAGTTTTGACAGACAATGATAGAGAGTGAGGGCAAGGATGTAAGGTATTCTGGGTGAAGGAAGCAGAACAGAGGAAACCACGGTGGTGCACCAGGTATGTCCCAAGAGCAGTGAGGCACACATAGTTTGGCTGACTCTGGGGGGGTTGGAAAAGTAGTAGGATGGTTTGAACACCAAATGGTGAAGCCCACTGAATATTGGGGTGAAAGGTTTGAATATCACTTGGAAAATAACAGGTTGCTACAAAAGGCTTTTATTTGTTTTACACAGTGCTCTCTGTGTAGGAGGTGTGCCAGCAGGGACCACATAGGAAATCATTTGGTTATCTTTACTGATTGATTAGCAAATACCAAGTACCTGCTATATGCAGACACTGTACTACACCCAACGTGGGGCTTGAACTCATGACCTCCAGGTCAAGAGTCGCATACTCTACCGACTGAGCCAACCAGGCGCCCCAGGAGCTATTTCATAGTATCCATAAAAAATCACAGCTAAGGTGGCCAAGTTTGTAAAAAAACAATCCTTCAAATTCTGCCAATGTAGATTTGATTTTCTTCTTAAAATGGATCAAGGCTGTTATTACTAAAGCCAAGTAAACAATTGCTAACGCTTATCAAAATCCATCAAGCTAATTTACTATCAGGTTGACATAGTTACCTAATGGCTTTTTAGTCATTTTGCTTTTATGTATTTTTTCCTTATCATCTACTTGTTTTGTAAAGAGACTACTCTGCAATAAGTTAAAAAGAAACGGAAATAATAATAAACAAATCTGTTTAGGTTGAGTGAATATAAATGAAAGACTGAAAAATTTTTCATGCACCCTGCAGACAGACACCATTCAATTTTTGTACTTGAAAAATCAAGGCCTTTATTTGTTTATATGGGAAATGGGATGAATCCCCTTTATATCTTTGCACATAAAAATCAAGTGTTGTGGTTAAGTGAATAGTGGTAACTGCTGGGCCATTGATGTACTGATACAAGAGAAAATATTTTAAACGGTCTATTTCTCACTTGGGCAGAACTTCTCATGGCTTAAAGTAATTCATAACAATTACATATTTTAATTTATAAAATGTTAATACAGGGGCGCCTGGGTGGCTCAGTCGGTTGAGCATCCGACTTCGGCTCAGGTCATGATCTCACAGTTTGTGAGTTTGAGCCCCACGTCGGGCTCTGTGCTGACAGCTCAGAGCCTGGAGCCTGCTTTGGATTCTGGGTCTCCCTCTCTCTCTGCCCCTAACCCACTCACATTCTGTCTCTGTCTCTCTCAAAAATAAACATATAAAAAGTTAATACGAATTTTGCATTTTACTCCATAAAAGTCGGTGTTTGTTTCAACACTGACTGCAAATACAATCCGCTGGGATGCTGGATCAAGTCCATTCAATCACTTTACGTGCTTCCTGCTTTCTCTCTACACATCCAAATTCGCAGTATGCTCTAGGGTTCTAGGGCAAGCTTTGGCTTGTTCACAGCTCCCCAGTTTTGAGGAAATGATTACAGAAATGTGGAAGTTATAATTAGTGATATTTTCTGCTGCAAACCTTTGCTTTCCTTCCTTCCTTCCTTCCTTCCTTCCTTCCTTCCTTCCTTCCTTCCTTCCTTCCTTCCTTTCTTTCTTTCTTCCTTCCTTCCTTCCTTCCTTCCTTCCTTCCTTCAGAATCATTTTCTAAGTTGTACCCTCAAGTTGAGGCAACACAGCCATTTCCTTGTTTGTACCAGGAGGCTTCAATTACGAAGTGTGTATGCCCGTTTCCTGCCTGTTTCTGGTGGCTGTCTGCATTTCTGCCTAAATGGACTTTTAACCCAAACTCCTGGGTTTTAAGTGTATGCCTTATTTCAACTCACAGAGTCCATGTGCACCCTGACTCTAGCCAGCTCTAGACAACTGGTTTGACTTTGACTATGGACCCCCAGGAAATTTGCTATGGTGCCTCCCTCAGTGTCTGCGACCTGCTGTTGCCAATCCTGCTCCTGCGTTCCTTCTCTATTGTAGGTTCTCACACAATATTCAGAATCCAGGGCCACGTCCAGTCAAGAAATGAACAGTTTAAACATATATAAAATTAATACTTGGCCATAAACATAAAAAAATTTATTCTGGCTCTTGGGCTAAGGGAAATTGGATAAAGAGCAATGAAATATCATTAGGATGTTCTCAAGATTAGCCCACAGCAATTATGTAAACAGAAAAACATATTGGTGGCAAAATAGGTAACAGCTACTCTTCAGTGGATGAACATTCTATATGAGAAGTGTTTTGAAAATTAGACATTTTAAGACTTTATAAGTTGATATTTTAGCTGATGATCCTAAGCACCTAAAATTATTTATTTTTTTAAAGTTTATTTATTTTGAGAGCAACAGAGGCAGCATGAGTGGGGGAGGAGCACAGAGAGAGGGAGAGAGAATCCTAAGCAGGCTCTGCACTGACAGCATGGAGCCCGACGCGGGACTCGAACCCACGAACCATGAGATCATGACCTGAGCTGATACCAAGGGTCAGATGTTCAATTGACTGAGTTACCCAGGCACCCCTAAGCACCTAAAATTATTTTTAAGTCTGTAATTAAATTTCAAACAGATTTACCAGTCATCAGATTGAGTGCCTTCTTCAAAGTGGATATTTCCCACAGTTTCCAACTCAATTAACAAAAATGGGATCCATAAGCCATGGCTTTTCTTCTTTTGTTTTACTTCAACATGATAAATTGCTTCAATCCTATTTAAGAGAAAAATTAAGTTATTAGAAAAACCTAAATATCACAACATTAAAATTATAGTTTAAATAGATTTAAAAAAAAAAAGGCTGATATGAAAATATAAGGCGTTTGTCAATGGGTACAGAAAGCTTGGTGTTAACAGTTAAACCAAGTTAAAGACATTCTGTTTCTGGCAATAAGGTTAGAAGTCTCTCCTGGCTCTGCCGCTTATGGCTCGCAGATCTTTTGATGCTGCGGTTTCTCAGTAAAATGGCAATATTAACAGTACCTACACCTGAAAAGGCTTTTTTTTTTTTTTTTGACGATTCTATGCAAAATACATACAAAGCTTTTAGCAAAGAATTTGGCAGAGTAAGAAATAAGTGTTAGCTGTTAGTAGTAGTAGTAGAAGCAGTAGTAGGATCAGTAGTAGTATTTACAGGGCAAACTAACTTTATCCATTTAATGCCCTAGTAAATAAAAAATTATTGGTACTTACTAAATCTTCTGCTTTATATGTCTAGTTGAAACTCAGCCAGAGTTTGTTCTACGTGACTCCAGACAACTATGTATGTGCTTTGCTCAGTCAGGTCTATGTGGTGAGTTTCTCCATCAGTAGCAGCTCTATTTTTAGTTTGCAGACACTAGAGCAGTGATGTGACAAGAAGCCACTAGGGGGAAGTTTGCTGTGCCTAATTAAGCATTGCCTCTGTAAAAAACTATGTATGTCGGCTTTGAATCAATGATGTCTATCTCTGCTGGGAATGGGACTAGAAACACATTCTGTGTTTTACTTCATAATTCTTTCCACCCCTGAGGAAGAGAACTGAGCTCGACTGATAGCCTAGAACATTCTATCCTCTCATGTTTCAAATTTGAACTAGACAATTCATAAAACATACTCATCTAGTTTTTTGTTCCAGAATGTTACCCTTTCATTCAAGGCATTTAGTTTGGTCAGTATCTTCTGTTGAAGATTTGGCTCTTCTGTGACAGTTTCACACTTCTCTGATTTTTCAAGTTCAGCTACTTTATTGTTATTGGATCTATCACTGTGCCCTTTGCCAGATCCCTTGAGTTCCGCAAGTTCCCGTTCCAGCTGTTGAAATCAGTGTGCCATAGAGCAAAACATTTTAGTGGAATTATGAAATATATAGTTAACTTAAAAAAAGAAAATAGAAATTTAGGTAATAAATAGGCCAAACGCATAAAAACATGCCAAACGTGCAATTACAACTTTGGCGCAAGTTTAGTCAGTCAATTTCTTTTGACCAAAGGACATTCTTAAATACTTCAAACATGGCAGTTCTTTTCATTGAAATGAGAAAAGCAAAGAAATTGATTTTTAAATATTAGTGATGAGCTTCCTTCTATCAAAGCCAAAGTAAAATTACAACAAATACTGGTTTGGGTATAAATAAAATATTAAAACTTCAAGGTAATGTGACATTTATCACACCTACTTTTCAATTTTTCAGTATTTTTTTTAAGTACTTTGGTATTCTGGGAAAAAAATCAACCATAGAAAATATATAAAAGATGTATATTGAGATGCATATTTTTCCCCTTGCCTCAGTCTCCTATATATGGCTCAGCACGGCAATGTTTTTATTTAAATTTTGATTGTTTTTTCTTGTTCATAGTGGACTTTTTTGGCATTCATTTGTATTTTTTAAAAAATATTGCGTTAGAAATGATTTATTGTGATTACTGAGGTGTTTAGCACTCTAATTTTGGGCCTGCAGTGAGTACCTCACTTGCCTTGCCTTAACCCCAGCTTTGTAGGATTTCAAGATACATTGGAGAGATTTTTTATAAATAGAAATTTACTGATTATCTGTCCTCACCTCTATAATGGCTATATCCAGCTATTAAAAGCAAATCAAGCATATTTTTAAAAATGTCTATAGTTTATCTAATCTACAGGTATTATTTTTCACATTTGCAGATTTTCCTTAATACATGCATTTGTACACAAAAATAGATATAAAATGATTTTCATATACTGGTTCATTTCTTATCCAAAAATAAATGTTAATGTTTCACTTTAAGGATATCTATTATATTATTAATTCAAGCCCGTTTATTTTAGGAAGAGCATTAAATATATTTAAAAGACTTGGTTTTTAATGGCAGTATACTACTCTACCTTAAGAGTGAATAATTCTTCCTCTTTAGTTAAACAATTAGGTAAGTTTCCAATTTTTTGTTGTTATTAATAGTGTAGTGATAAATATCTTATGTATGTGAATTTTATCCAAATCCTTAGAACAGAGTGCTACCAGTAGGTTTACTGGGTCAAACGCTGCAAGCATTTTTTAGGCTGTGAATACATATGACCCAAATTACATTTCATTGGTGGTGTAGTAGGGTCATACTCATCTTCACCAGCCTGAGTACTGTCACGTGTTACACTTTGACAATTTTATAGGAGAAAATGATTGTTCGTTATCTTAATTCACACTTGGAAATTAATAACCAAGTTAAGCTCTTCTTTCAAATCTTAGTCATTTTTTAATTTCTTCTTTTGTGAAACAGAAGCTTATGTACTTTGCTCAGTTTTTCTATTTGAATATTTGCTTTTTGTGTTGTTTATTTATGAATGCCTATACTAAGGTTGTCCATCATGGTTTTTTATTTATTTATTTATTTTTTTAATTTTTTTTTTTCAACGTTTATTTATTTTTGGGACAGAGAGAGACAGAGCATGAACGGGCGAGGGGCAGAGAGAGAGGGAGACACAGAATCGGAAACAGGCTCCAGGCTCTGAGCCATCAGCCCAGAGCCCGACGCGGGGCTCGAACTCACGGACCGTGAGATCGTGACCTGGTTGAAGTCGGACGCCCAACCGACTGCGCCACCCAGGCGCCCCCATCATGGTTTTTTAAAAAGATTTATTTTTAAGTGATCTCTACACACAGTGTGGGGCTCGAACTCACAACCCCAAGATCAAGAGTCACATGGTCTACTAACTGAGCCAGCCAGATGCCCCCATCATGTTTGCTGAAAACTGTTTATTTTTATTAACGATCCTTTTTAGTACCAAAGCATTTTACTTTTATTTTTTGCAATCAGATCTACATTCTGTTCTTTTGTTATTTCTAGTATTCCTTTTATTTGGCAGGCTGAGATCAGTTAACCATATTCATCTATATATTCTTCAGTTGTTTTCATGTTTTTTCATTTTTAATTTAGTTCTTTTTTTCTCCCCACTGGCATTTTTTTTTTTTGGTAAAGTGTAAACTAAGAATCCAATTCCCCTACCCCCCAAATAATTTATTTTTCTAACACTTGTAGAATAATTATATTTTCTTACTTTAAAAAAATACAGTAAGTTCTTATATATAAAAAGTTCTATTTTGAGGTTAATAATCCTTCATTTTTCAAAGCCTACTGTTGGTAAAGGAAATCCAATTTACTCTAAGTAAAAAAAGCACACATAATATAACTACCAAAGTACAGCTTGCTTTAAAGGTCTCATCTGGTTTTAATACCTTAAAAGTATTATTAAAGGGAAATTTTAGCACTTTAGACCAAAAAATTAATTTTGAGCACAGCCTGAATATGTCTAATAAAAATACAGCTGAAATAAACTCTAATAGATTTCAATAACTTTTGGAATCATACTGAATTACACAGCTTTTTAAAACATTTATAAATTTATAAGCCTCTACCTTTTTACAGTTGTAGATTTCTAAGCACACAACGAAGCTTGGTCAAGCAAATGGAATCAAAGGTTTAGAAGCAAACTTGGAAGTAGTAATAAAAAAATTATTTCTATATGTGTATACATATATATATATATAATTTAAAAGATAATGCTGTCTTATCACCAGTTTTCTGAAGATATGGCCATTAAAATTTTACAATACTGAATCTTACATTTTTTTTCACAAAGCTAAATAATTTTATTCTTTCTTCTGGCAATTTCTGTAATTTGCATTTTCGTTCATTCAATTTTTCAAGGTCTTCATGAAGATGCCTCTGAACAGTTTTTATACGCATATTGTAATACATTATTTTTTTCATTGCTGTGGTCTAAAAGTGAGAAAATAAAAACAAATAAACGATCAGCTGAAGCAAAAAACATTATTAAGTTTGGTAGCATTATGGGAGTGTGATATGTTCTATACAACCACTGGAAAATTTTACATGCCCAATAACTCATAATGATGATAGCTGAAATGATAATGGCTATACAGAGTGCTATATTTAAACAATAAGCAAAATATAAAATTCCAAATATTTTCTTTGTGGATATTTTAAGTTAAGGCATATTCATATTTATTTCGAGGATGACAACATAAAGTGCTTCCAGATAGAATTCAATTTATAAAATCTTATCATTTAGCTAATAAAGCATATTGCTAAAAAGCAAATAGGTCACTGCATTATTCCTTTTTAATTAACTTAGGGAAAAATACATCAAAAGCATTAAAAGCAAATGTAACATTTTTTAAAAGCATGGGTAAGAAATAGAATTTGAGGGGCGCCTGGGTGGCGCAGTCGGTTAAGCATCCGACTTCAGCCAGGTCACGATCTCGCGGTCCGTGGGTTCGAGCCCCGCGTCAGGCTCTGGGCTGATGGCTCAGAGCCTGGAGCCTGTTTCCGATTCTGTGTCTCCCTCTCTCTCTGCCCCTCCCCCGTTCATGCTCTGTCTCTCTCTGTCCCAAAAATAAATAAACGTTGAAAAAAAAAATTTAAAAAAAAAAAAAAAAAAAGAAATAGAATTTGATTCCCCCCCAATTCTATAAAAGGATGCTCTAAATAAACTTGTTTTAGATTGAGCAAATGACTAAATTGTCAATCTAATCCCATTACCTAGAATATCTTAATACCAGTGGATTATCTAGTTATAATAAATATATAATAAATAGATTAAATCTACTATTAAGAAATACACCAGCTAAATGGTACCTACAAGTAATATTAGTCAAAAGGAACTAGCTGAGGAGAAAATAAGCAAATCAGATGCACTATTAAATGTGACCTAGTTTTAACTGTTTACCTGAAATAATGAAGACATTTCTCTTTATTAGGTTATCTGTACCTTAAATAATTTGGAAGGCTTGCACACTGTTCTGGACATGTATTTTCATAGATGCACGCTCTTGTTATGTGATTTATTTGTTAGAAAGTGGATAATCAAGATCCCAACAGAATTATTTGGCATAAAATATAGAATAGACACAGTTATATGGCATGATGAACAGGCCAAAAGAATTCCCTTTCCCAACATATGAAGTTCTGAGATTGAAATCACTAAATTCCTCTATAAAAAATAAGGCATCAGTAACAGAGAACAGTTCAGAAAAAACACGCTTGTAAGATAATGATTAATAGATAAAAAATTCCTGATAAAGAAGAGCTTATTTTGTAAGGGCAACTGAGAAGAAAAACAGTAATTAAAGAAATGGCAAGTGGTGTTAATTTTTTGCCTATTTGGAGAAAATGGAAAATCCAATAAAGAATGCTTTGAGTCAGTGTAAAAATTTTCTATTGAATTCTTAAATTTAAAACAAGAGAACGTGGGTAAAGATAGGATTGCTAAATAAAAGATAAGATTCTAAGTTAAACTTGAACTTCAGGTAAATAATAAATCATGTTTGGCACAAAAACAGACACATAGACCAATGGAATAGAATAGAAACCCCAGAACTAGACCCACAAATGTATGGCCAACTAATCTTTGACAAAGCAGGAAAGAGTATCCAATGGAAAAAAGACAGTCTCTTTAACAAATGGTGCTGGGAGAACTGGACAGCAACATGCAGAAGGTTGAAACTAGACCACTTTCTCACACCATTCACAAAAATAAACTCAAAATGGATAAAGGACCTGAATGTGAGACAGGAAACCATCAAAACCTTAGAGGAGAAAGCAGGAAAAGACCTCTCTGACCTCAGCCGTAGCAATTTCTTACTTGACACATCCCCAAAGGCAAGGGAATTAAAAGCAAAAATGAACTACTGGGACCTTATGAAGATAAAAAGCTTCTGCACAGCAAAGGAAACAACCAACAAAACTAAAAGGCAACCAACGAAATGGAAAAAGATATTTGCAAATGACATATTGGACAAAGGACTAGTATCCAAAATCTATAAAGAGCTCACCAAACTCCACACCCGAAAAACAAATAATCCAGTGAAAAAATGGGCAGAAAACATGCATAGACACTTCTCTAAAGAAGACATCCGGATGGCCAACAGGCACGTGAAAAGATGCTCAACGTCGCTCCTCATCAGGGAAATACAAATCAAAACCACACTCAGATATCACCTCACGCCAGTCAGAGTGGCCAAAATGAACAAATCAGGAGACTATAGATGCTGGCGAGGATGTGGAGAAACGGGAACCCTCTTGCACTGTTGGTGGGAATGCAAATTGGTGCAGCCACTCTGGAAAACAGTGTGGAAGTTCCTCAAAAAATTAAAAACAGACCTACCCTATGACCCAGCAATAGCACTGCTAGGAATTTACCCAAGGGATACAGGACTACTGATGCACAGGGGCACTTGTACCCCAATGTTTATAGCAGCACTCTCAACAATAGCCAAATTATGGAAAGAGCCTAAATGTCCATCAACTGATGAATGGATAAAGAAATTGTGGTTTATATACACAATGGAGTACTACGTGGCAATGAGGAAGAATGAAATATGGCCCTTTGTAGCAACATGGATGGAACTGGAGAGTGTGATACTAAGTGAAATAAGCCATACAGAGAAAGACAGATACCCTATGGTTTCACTCTTATGTGGATCCTGAGAAACTTAACAGAAACCCATGGGGGAGGGGAAGGAAAAAAAAAAAAAAGAGGTTAGAGTGGAAGAGAGCCAAAGCATAAGAGACTCTTAAGAACTGAGAACAAACTGAGGGTTGATGGGGGGTGGGAGGGAGGGGAGGGTGGATGATGGGTATTGAGGAGGGCACCTTTTGGGATGAGCACTGGGTGTTGTATGGAAACCAATATGTCAATAAACTTTATATATTGAAAAAAAATAATAAATAATAAATCATGTTTGAGTATAAGTGAATAATTATAACTAAGTTTAATAAATATGATATTAAAACATTATGTGTTGCTTACCCAAAATTCAAATCTAACTTGGGAGTCCCTTGGCAGAGGGGGGACAAAAAATACTGCTTTTATTTTGTTCTTAATTTTTATTTTTGAATAAGTAATATGCTCATGTTTCAAACACCAAAATAATTGAAAAATACACAATGAAAAGTACTTCCCACACCTGCTTCCCATCTGCCCAGGTGCCCCACTTTCCACAGATAACTACTAATTTCAGTTTCTAGTGTATCCTTGCACAGTTTCTTCTACTTTATTATTTTTAAATTTTATTTATTTTAATAGGGAAAGCATGAGTTGTGGAGGGGCAGAGAGAGAGGAAGAGAGAATCCCAAGCAGGCTCTGCACAGAGCCCCATGCAGGGCTTGAATCCACAAGCTGTGAGATCATGACCTGAGCTGAAGTCAGATGCTTAACTGACTGAGGCACCCAGGCGCCCCATCTTCTACTTTATTTTTATATTTTATTAAGAATATACCTATATCTACGTTTGGGAACATAAATTGTGATATTTTACTATTTCTGAACTCTTCAATGATCACTTAGTGTGTCATAACAATAAGAGTTATTAATCAGGGTTTTTTTTTGTCCTTGAGAGTATATACTAAGATTCCATAAAAATGGGGAAGACTATGTTGTAAACTGTACATAAACAGTAAATCAACTTTGTAGGCTTACTATATTCAACTTGCTTTTCTGTGTTTGGATTTTGAGAATGTCAAACTCATTTTCACTATTCCACTTTGGCGGAATTACTTGTCCGTTTTTTTTTTTTTTTTTTTTTTTGTAAATAGTCTAACTATAATGCTAAATTCAGTTGCATGTTTGTATGAAGTTAAGATAAAACATGTTCCATTTGCTTCTTTGATTACCAAAAAAGAATGAAAAGTCATAGGCTCAACTACAGTTTCATAGTGGTTATTTTTACAGTACTTAACAATTCAAATGTACTTTTATGCCCATTAACTCATTGGGTCCCTACAATAACATTTAGGACAGGTAGTATTTTTATCATCACTACTTTAATAGTTCTGAGAAAGCTGAAGTTTTGGAAGGGAAAGGCCTTGCCTGAGTGGCAGGTTGTGATGGACGCAACTGGAGCTTGAATCCAAGTCTTCTGATTTGAACTCCCATGTTCTTCCCTCTTTCCCATGCTGACTCCCTGCTGGTCCTCCTGACTTTCCTTGTCACTTATAGTTTACACAAACTACTCCACAGCCATGGGTGAAAATTTGAAGAATCGACAGTACTCTGCTCAAGAGTTTACCACATTGGAGAACTGCCACCACCCTCACACAACCTGTCTTCGTATGAATGGTAATGAAGAAAGCACCTTGGAAATCTATATGCAATTCTTACATAAAAACACTTTGAATGTGAAAAATCATCTTGATCTAAATCAAAAGTTGAGCAATATTAGTATATAATATATCCTATTTTTGCCTTAAAACGGTGAAGAAAGGATAAATATTTTATAGTGGGAAAACTGAAATATAATGACATAATTTAAGAGAAGATATCAGGAATCGTGTAACAATTCTTTATTTTGTTCTTTGAATGCTACTACTTCTGACATATACAAGACTAAACCGAATGTATGACAATCTTAGGCAGAATGTCAAAAGAACCTGCTTTTCTTAGTTCTCTTCTTCCATCTCATCAGCAGGTTCCTCCTCCCTCCCCAATCTCCAACACCCAACTGACACACTTCTCCATTTACACCATTCCCTTGGTGATTTATCCAGTCCCTGGCTCCACGTACCATCTTTCTGCCTTCAATTCTCATATTTATATCTCCAACCCAGGCAACCCTCTTAAATAGCAGACTCATGTACCCAATTACTTTTTGAACATATCCTCTTACATGTTCAAAAGATTGCTCAAAATTATATGTCTGAAATTAAACCATGATTCTTCCTTTCAACAGACTTCTTCCATATTCTTCCTCATCTCATCAAACAGTGACTTCTTCCCTCCTTCAGTTGCTCAGGCCAGTAGCTTGGAATTATTGTTTCTTTCTTTCCTCTGCACTTCACATCCACTCTATCAGCAAATCCAGATGGGTTCCCCCTTCGAACTACATACAGAATATGACTACTTTTCACCACCTCTTCTACTACCACCTTATATCAAACCATCAACACCTCTCATCCAAGTGACTGGGATCTAACTGGTTACTCTGTGCTCATCTTTTCCCTCAAATCCTCTATTCTTAACCCATTAGCCAGAAGGATCCCTTTAAAAATTTTTTAAATGTTTATTATTTGAGAGAGACAGAGAGAGACAGAGACAGAGAGAGACAGAGAGCAAGCAGGGAAGGGGCAGGGAGAGAGAGGGAGACACAAAATTGGAAGCAGGCTCCAGGCTCCAGGCTCTGAGCTGCCAGCACAGAGCCCAACACGGGGCTCAAACCCACAGACCGTGAGATCATGACCTGAGCTGAATGAAGTTGGCCGCCTAACCAACTGAGCCACCCAGGCGCCCCCAGAAGGATCCCTATAAAACATAAGTAACATAAGTCATTTTGTCTCTCCTCTGCTCAAATTTTTCCAGGGGCTCCGCCTCACTCAAAGTAAAAGCCAAAGTGTTTCTAACATCCTACAGTCTCATCTGATCTCCCCACCCCCCAATTCCTGTCTTCATCTCTTCTCTTCCTCTCACTTACTCAGCTCCACCCACACTAACCTCCTGTTCCTCAAATATGAGAGGCAGGCTCCTGCCTCAAATTCTTTGCATTTGCTGATCCCTGAAAAGCTTGCTCCCTTACTTCCTTCGGTCTCTGACCAAGTGTTGCCTGAGGAATCCTCTCCCAACAATTCTATATACAATAGCCAACACTTCTCCCTCTGCCCCTACCTATAATTCTGTTTCCTTCACCCTTGTTTTATTTTTCTCCATAGCATTTATCACTATCTGACATACTGGTTGTTTTCTTATTTAGTTTCTGAGTATCTGTCTTCTCTCATAAGAGTGTAAGCTCCAAGAAAGCAGAGATTTTGTCTGTTTTGGTCATTCTATATCTCTAGGACCTGAGGTGTGCCTGGAATGTAACAGGTATTAAATATTTGTTAGATAAGTTAATAAGCCAAGTAATTTCATTACCAGCTCACCTTTGAAGAAACTGACTAATGTAGAACTCTGCAGATGATAACAGAAATCTTAAAAAAAATATGATTGTCACTGTGAAGTTTTCCCGTTATTTTTGACTTAATGGTGTTAGAGGAGACATTCTTCCCTGAATCTCCAAAGACTCTGAACATCTGCTAGTAGACAAGAACTCTAGCCCTTTGCTTGATATTGCAAGACAGTTCACTTTTCAGACTGGGATGGGAGAGAGGATAATCTCAGTTTTGGAAAAAAGAGAGGAGAGAATGGATGCTAAGAATAAATCCTCAGGCTGGCAAGACAAGAGAAACAAGATAAATGGATAAAGGCATTCTTTATCTATGTTGACATGATGGATGAACCACAAGGAAAGGAGGGGAGGGCCTCATATGGGGACATCCATGTGCATCCACACTCTAGATACTCAAAACCTGTCTACTGGACGATTAACTGCACAAACGAATGTGGCTCACTGGACTGGAAGGAGAAGAAGAAACATAATCTGGAAAGACTATTAATAAATATGGTGAATTCCTATGCACTCCATTCTGAAATTATAGGTCCTTTGGTGGCATGTGAAAGGAGCCAGCCCCTTTACTGGGAGGTTCACCATCAGTGGCCGCCTAGGAATGGCTCTCTTCAAGATTTGAGAGATCTCCTAGATTCTGGCAGTGTGCGTAGATATACTTCTAGAGAGCCCCAAATCATCTTAATTATATTAAAGTCTACCTAATTCCAGAATACTACCACCAACCATGGATATTTTCTAATTTTGATGTGCAGTATTCCAAATGAGAGGAGGTTACTTGTTTCATTACTACTTTACTTTGGCCTTATTAATTTTTATGTATATAGCACTAGTTCACTTCTTCTTAACACTGATGATCATTTTTCAGATTTATTTCTTTTAGTTTTATAAATTCTGATGTTTTTCTCTTATTTTGCCTTCTAGTACTGTCAAGAACATTGAGATTCTAGTACTAATATTATTATTTATATATATTCATATGAAATATCCAGCTCCTTGGGACAAAAGTAGAGTTGGTGACAAGAACTGACAAGATATTACTACCTACCATATGTGGACATAGCCAGAAAGAAGCAGTTAATTAAACTTCAGTCACAGATTTCTGATTAAAGATGCACTTACATCTGCCAGTTCCTTGATCTGTTTTGCTGACACATCAAACGTGTCAAGTCTTTGAAGGCTAGGCAAGTGATATAATACATGTGTGGAATAATTATACAGCAGACAAACTGGATTGGTTTTATACTGAGGATCATTCAGACATAAATCCTTTAAGTGACGCAGCCTGGTTAAGTTAGTGAGGTCCTAAAACAACAGCAATGATAATGTTCAATTAATTAATTGCAACTGTCCATTTCTTTTTTTATATACCCATTATATAATCTCTATATAAGAGATTTTAAGTAATTTTAAGTAATCTCTATACCCAACGTGGGGCTTGAACTCATAACCCTGAGATCAACAGTCTCATGATCCACTGATGAAGCCAGCCAGTCATCCCACAACTGACCATTTCTAAAGGGGCCATTTGAACACTTAAGATCACCCATAATTTAATGTAATGCATTTTAATATGTGCTTAAACATTTTAAAGTGATTTGGATGGATAAAATGTTTTTTTTCCTCTAGTGAAAAACATGTTAACTACATGAAGAATAGATAACAATAGTTAAATAACAGACTCTCTAAACTATGCATTTTAAAAATAAAAGACCAAAGAGTATTTACTAAATCATGTATTCCACCTGGAACCTTGGAGTCAGTCACTTGAGCACATATATTTTTTAAGATAATGTTGCCACCTTGGAGTCAGTCACTTGAGCACATATATTTTTTAAGATAATGTTGCCACCTTGGAGTCAGTCACTTGAGCACATATATTTTTTAAGATAATGTTGCCACGCAGCCCCTTTGCTAACTATTGCCCCTACTGTCCGCAGGTCTCCTGCTTCCTTCACCACCATTTCCCACTCTTACCACCCTAGGAAGGGTGCTTACCATTCTCCTGGACCTCCAGATCTGTTTTTCTCACCAAAGGCTAGGGGACACCTGTTCTATTATATGCACCACTGAATTCCTGATTTTTAGGGCTTTTTGTTTGTTTTCTGTAAATGCCCTTTCTACCAGTTAATGGCAACTAAAACCTAGCTTTCTCCTGAGAGCCCCTTTTTCCTCACATTCAGTGGAGGGGAAGGGATAGATAATGCACTTCCGGGCCAATGTCTCTCCTGAACATATTTTACACTGAAGTTTAGGTCCTTGTTTACACCTTCCTTTATTTGGTATCTGGTCCCTGCTTAACTCTTCAGTCTTTCCTCTTCTACTGCAACTTTGACATTTCATGTTTTAGTTGTGCTGAGCAACTTGAAATTTCAGAATGTGCCAGACCCTACCTTATCTTTATACCTTCATTCGTGCTGCTGCCTTTGAGTGGATTGAACTTCATCCCAGATTTACCTCGTCTTTCCTGGGAGTCCTGTTTCATCCCCCAAGCTTGGGGTAGAGTCTCCTCCTACGAACTCTCTTAGCCACTGGGTTTACTTTTGTTATAGAATTTATCACAACTCTATTACTAATTTCTTATGCACACACAAGTCTATAAGCTAAGAGTCTATATGGGCTTTGGCCCTCAGTCTACAAGGTTAGAATGGTGATTGCATTTTTAAAGTGTTAAAAAAAACTAAGGAAGAATTCACGACAGAGGCCTGGTGTAGAAGGGTACTATGGTGGGGCTTGCCTTCAACAGATGTAATGCTAATTAGTAGATTCAGAATCAGAGTTAAAGGAAATCCAAAGCAAAAACCATGAGGTACTAGTCCTAAAAATAAAGTACAAATGGAATGAGGAAGTAAGTAGTGAAGTCAGGCTGCTGGAGTCAAGAGTAAGACAGGGTCAGGTGACCAATGTGACTTGGTTCACTGGCTGGCCCTGAGGCTCTTACTGGGCTCACGGCAGAAGTGGGACTAAGCAGAGCTGCTCTGAAATGGAGATTTCTGGACAGAGTTGTGCAAAGAATTATTTGGTCAAATTCTGCAGGAGCAAGGAAGGTAAAGCATTAGACTGTTCCAAGGAGAAAACACTGTCTGATTTCTGGGTGGCTATGTTGCCTTTGACCATCAGTCAGGGCTATGGTGGATAGGAACTTTGAAGTCTTACACAGGAACTTCCCCTAACCCCCACCTACACTCAAAAGTCAGATGACATTGGAGTCTACAAAAGCACAGAATCTCACTAAAAGTTAGGGTTGTGGTAGCTGGTATGGACAGAAAGTGGTGCAGAAATTATTCCATCACCACCAGGATAGTATCTTTTTAGGGTGGGTGGAAAGGTTAGAGATAAAAATTCAAGGTAATAGTGTTTCGAGAACATTCCTAATGTGAGAATAGTAAAAGTTGCTGTGAATCATGTTTCAATGTTTTTCTGAAAAATGGCCATTATTTTAGAGAACTGTTTAAGTTTTATTCCATATAATAAATTTTTACAATCCAAATTTGTATCCTCATTTTTTGATGAGATTGAAATAGAATAGGTTAATGTAATTAAAATGGTAGTAATAATAAAATAGCATATCTATTGAGTGCTTACTGTGTGCTAGTCATTATTCTAAAAGCTTTACATTATTATTTTGCTTGCACTTTATGTTACCACAGTACAATGCTGCCTGTGGCTTGTGGCAGTGCTAGAAGTGACAGATCTTTCTATGTAGCTATGCTTTTTACCACCACACTTTTCTGGCTTTTCCACTAGCCAGAGTAAGATAAACTTCTACATGGCTTCTCGGTAGGACAATACTTTATCCTCACAGCACTGTGTGCTTATCTTCTTCAGCCTCAACTCATGATTCTCTCCCTCACTCTGTCCCAGCAACAGACTTCTAGTTTCTTGAATTTGCCATGCTCTTTCCACCATTTAGGTCCTTCACACTTTGCCTGGAATGCTCTTTCCCTAAGCACCTCATGTCTCGTTAGTCAGCTTAAAATGACCTCCCACAAGGGGCGCCTGGGTGGCGCAGTCGGTTGAGCGTCCGACTTCAGCCAGGTCACGATCTCGCGGTCCGTGAGTTCGAGCCCTGCGTCGGGCTCTGGGCTGATGGCTCGGCGCCTGGAGCCTGTTTCCGATTCTGTGTCTCCCTCTCTCTCTGCCCCTCCCCCGTTCATGCTCTGTCTCTCTCTGTCCCAAAAATAAATAAGCGTTGAAAAAAAAAATTTTTTTAAATGACCTCCCACAGGATTCTGAATTTATCTTTCGTAGCTCCCTCTGCTCTCTTCTGCTGATGTTGTTCAAATATACCCCTCGATTTCTTACCTCCATGTCTTCGTGCATAATGTTCTCCTCACCTTAAAATGCTTACCTCCCACTGCATGTATTTTTAATTTTTATTTATTTTTAGTAATCTCTACGCCCAGCATGGGGCTCAAACTCATGACTCCGAGATCAAGAGTCCCTCCCACTGTATTTGTAGAAGATCCTCCTCTAATGCTTACTGAAATTCTGTCAACCCCTTAGTGTTCATATCAATTATTTCCTCTTGACTCTGACCAATAAAATTTTGTTTAAACTTTTTATGTTTTTAAAATTTCTGGTTAAAGTGCTTATAACACTCTGCCTCATTCTTATAGCTTTTTGGCATCTTATATTCTTCTCTGAGTAAAAGAATGTGTATTTTACTAATGATCCATTCAAAATTATTTCTATAGTAAATTTACTCATCTTTCTTCGTTACTGTCTAGAGGAAGTGTTTGAATACGCACTTTCAATTTGACACCGTCAAAATTACAAATGCCATATGTTCAGCCATATTATATCCCATAAACGTTAAGTGTTTTTGTTTTCCTCTCTTCCATTCAAATGCTTTTTGAGATTTTACATGTCAAATACTGTTTTAAGCATTGTGAATACAGTGAACAAAACAGGCAAGCTTCCTGCACTCAGGGAGCTTGTATTCTTTCTAGTCAGGGATGTGGATAAGCACCAAGAAGAAAACACAGGGAGAGTGATAAGAGTGCTTCAGGTTAGGGAGGGAAGTAAGGTTGCTGTTATTTTACCTAAATTGGGCAGGAAAGAGGTCACTAAGAACATAACATCTTAACACAATCCTGAAAGAAATGAGGAGATGAGCCATGAAGATATTTGGGGGAAGAATACCCCAGCAAGTGCAAAGGCCCTAAGGTGACAGTGATAGCTATATTCAAGGACCAGTAAGGAGACCAGAGCAGCTGAAATGGAATAAACAAAAGGGAAACTGGGAGCAGCAGCATCAGAGACACAGTGTGGGAGAAGCACGAGTGAGTTTTGAGTGGAAGAATTATTTGATCTCACATATTTTTTGAAGGAGCAAGTAGTGAAAGGGTAAACACAAGGGGACCTGTTAGGAGGCTTTCCCCCCCAACCCCAAATGCAGGTTAGAGCTGATGGTGTCTTGAACCAGGTTAGGAGAGATACAGGTGGTAAAAAATGGTCAGACTGGACATATTCTGAATAGAGCCAATAGAATTTGCTGTTGGACTGGATATGGGTTATGAAGAAATAAGAGGAGTAAAAAACCATGACTCTAAGGGTTGTGGCTTAAGTTATTAGGAAAATGGAGATGCCATTTAGAGAGGTAGAGAAAGCTGCAGGAGAAGATGGTTCATTCGAGGGGAAATCAGTTTGAGTTAGGATAGGAGATGTCTATAGTTCTGGGGAGTTATTAGGGAAAGTAGACATAGAGATAGCTGTTAGAGAAAGTAGAAATTTAGTTGTAATAAATGAATAAAAGCTATTTAAAGTCATAAGATATGATGAGATTATTTAGAGAATGAACATAGATAGCAATGAGAAAAGATCCTGGGCCTAACCTGGAAGAGTCCATTTTTTAGATCCAGGAGAAGAAACACCAGTAAACTGAAGAGGTGCAGCCAGAAAGATCAGAGGAAAACAAAGGCAAGTAAATAGTGTTAGATTTAAAAGTGTCAGATCAGTATGGCTAACTTAATCAGCTGCCTGTAAAATTTCCAAGAGTATTGGGTAGTCCAAAATAATTAAATTGTTCCTTAAGAGGGAACTATTTAGTACATTTTCTGCAATAAGATGGTTCATGATCTAGGTTGGTAAATAAAAGTAGACTGTTCCACTTAAACATACCTTGAAAGAACATATTTGGTTACCAGAAAGGTTTAATCTTTCCAGTTGTTCATTGGGATCAAGACATCGACCTTTAATTTAAAAAACAAGATGAAAGAAAAATCAAATTTCTTATTTTACCTCCTGCTCATATCCTATATTTTTTAGTTATATATGATCATCATGGTTTGCATATAAGTAAGTCTAACAATAACATTGTATAGTTAGTAATAACTGGTTAGTGGGTAATATTTTCACATCCTGTAATCACAGATTTAGAGATGCCTTGCAAACTATCATACAAAAGAGTCTAAAAACGAAATCTAAGAATGTACTTTTCATACTGATAAAAAATTATTGTAGCATTAGCTCATATTCCAAATGAAACACGACATACCAATGCTGCTTATTAGATTTCCAGCAAGGTTGAGGTCATTTAAATTCTTCAAAGTTTGCAAGCCCTAAAAATTTAGACAATATAGAATTTAGAAGAAGTTAGTAAAATACATACTTATAAATGATCTGATCTATCTGGTTGGTTCTCCAAGTGTTCTGAGCACTGGGTACTGTGTACCTCACAAACACAGAAGCTAAGTAGGTGTCTCAGTGAACCCATCTTTGTTTCCCTGGAATATGGAGAGAATTATTGGAGGAGGAGAGAAGGGGGAGGGGAGTGGAGAGGAAAAGAAGATGATGAGTAGGAAGAAAAACACATCACACAGAGTGTGTTTATAATCCTTGGCAAGTTACATATAATTTCTCTAAATCTCTATTTTTTTTAACCTTTGAAGAAGAAATAATACCTTACCTCCCAGGCTTGGTGGGAGGAACAAAGAAAACGATGTATATGAAGTTTCTACACATTATAAAATACTGTATACATGTTAGTTTTTCTTAACAATTATTAAACTAGTCACGAATATTCTGGTCCCTAACCATTATATTATTTAGGACATTGTGGTTAAAACTCCACAGGAACATGGGGCGCCTGGGTGGCGCAGTCGGTTAAGCGTCCGACTTCAGCCAGGTCACGATCTCGCGGTCCGTGAGTTCGAGCCCCGCATCAGGCTCTGGGCTGATGGCTCAGAGCCTGGAGCCTGTTTCCGATTCTGTGTCTCCCTCTCTCTCTGCTCCTCCCCCGTTCATGCTCTGTCTCTCTCTGTCCCAAAAATAAAATAAACGTTGAAAAAAAAAAAAAATTAAAAAAAAAAAAAAAAAAAAACTCCACAGGAACAATTGACTTTACATATAAATGACTGAAATTATCTTACCTCAATATTTTTAATTGTATTGTGGTTCAGCCAAAGAACTTCCAATCTGAATAATTTCTCTAAATTTTCTATCTTGGAAATTTTATTAAAATATAAATACAATTTTTCTAAATTTCTACATTCTTGAAGACCTCCAATTTTCTGTAAAAAAAAAAAAAAAAGAGACTGAATAGTGTTAACTTCTGTTTTAGAATTAATCCTTTTAATAGAGTAGATTATAAGCACATTTTCTTTTAAAAATCACACTTTATTGAAAAACCTGTAGCCAGCAAAATGAACTAAACATTATAAAAGAAAAAAATACAGGGGTGCTTGGGTGGCTCAGTTGATTTTGGCTCAGGTCATGATCCCAGGGTTGTGAGCTAGAGCCCTGCATCAATTGGGCTCCATGCTGAGGATGAAGCCTGCTTAACACTCTCTCCCTCAGCCTGTGAGACCATGACCCGAGCCAAAGTTGGACGCTCAACTGACTGGGCCACCAAAGTGCAGCCTTATGAAGTTTATAATAATTTTCTTAAAAATACCTTTACGTGCAGAATATTCATTTCACATTTTTAAATATTACAAATAGTGCTATAACAAATAACTTCATGCATACTGTTGTTTTCTGCTGTTGAATTACTTCTCTAGGATAAGATCTTAGAACAAGGGATTTCTGACTCAAAAGGTATGCACCTTCCCTTGACTCATGATACATTCTGCAGTATTGCTTTTCAATACAGATGTTACAATTTTCATACAACAAATACCGACCAAGTGGACCAATTTACTACTAAGCAATACTGGGTATTATTTGATCTGATCTGATTACTAAAAAGTAGAATATGTCTATTATTTCTATGTCTTTATTTCTATTTTCTCCTTTGTAGAAATCTATTTCTGTATTTTACCCATTTATCTGTTTAGTTTGTTTTGTTTTACAGGGTAAAGGGTTTTATTGTAATTCATCATGTATGCCCTGCCCTCATTCATCTGTTTTGATTTATGACTCATGCATGTATTTCAAGGAATTTTTTTTCCCAAAGCCAAAGAATTCAGCATAAAATACTTCACATAAGGTTGTGTTTACGCTTACCTCTATGCAGCATTCGGCAATCCAAAGTTCTTTAAGCCGTAAACAAGTTTCTAGTCCTGATATTTCCTTTATATCTTGAGCAACAATGGTGAGACTCGTTAGATTAGGAAATAATGATAATCCAACTATACGGGGATACCCTGAGAAAAACATCTCCAGTTCTGAAATATCTGATCCTTCTTGTCCAACCATCTCGTAAGACAAACCATTGCATAAACACTGTTTCAAAAAAGAAATTGGGTTATTACCTATTAAAAGAAAATATTTTTGCCATTAGAAATTATAAATTGCCAATTGCACCAATGCCATTTTTGACTTTTACAAGAAGGAAAGTCATACCATGTAATGGTTTTTCTCTGTTCCCAAAGGCCATGGGGTAGACCAGAAAGGGGTATAAGCTCCAGAAAGGAGTATAAAAATGTTCACTTAACATTCTTGCAAATGGAGTTGAAAATAAATTTGGCTTTGACTCACCAGTTCCTTAATTATTTCTTCTTGGTTTAGGTTTTCACATTCAATCATCTTCCATTAAAAATAAAGGTCATAATATATCTGTTAAGGAAAGTGAAAAGTTGAAATAAATTCTAGAGTCATGTCATTCCAAGTTGAAAGGGCTCTTTTAAAAAAATTTTTTTTAATGTTTGTATTTATTTTTGAGACAGAGAGAGACAGAACATGAGCAGGGGAGGGGCAGAGAGAGAGGGAGACACAGAATCCGAAGCAGGCTTCAGGCTCTGAGCTGTCAGCACAGAGCCCGAGGTGGGACTCGAACTCACAGACTGTGAGATCATGACCTGAGCCGAAGTCAGATGTTCAACCGACTGAGCACCCAGGCGCCCCTGAAAGGGATCTTAAAGCTACTGAAGTGAAACCACCCACTGTGGCCTGAAATTTTCACACAGTGTAATACCAAGTATCTGTCTGGGCCCCAAGACTGTCCATTCCATCTCTAAAACTTTGTGTTAGAAAGTTCTTTTTTTATTTTGAATTTAATTCTGTCTGTCCATAACTCCACTCCACTGTTATTCTACCTCCTGGGTTCAAATAAAACAAGTATTTTTCTTCCATACTTGACGAACACAGTCATCTCTCATCTACAACTTTACCTCGCTCCCCAGCTCATGTCTTTTAGTTTTCTCACTAGAGATATCCCTGTTTCTCTCCTTCGAACAGGCTCCAGTTTATCCTTCCTATTACACGGTTGTGTCCCAAACTGAACATAGCTCTCTAAGTGTACTAGGGAAGAAAAGAAACCTCAGGAATTAGTGACATACCTGGCATGGGAATAAATATTTATTAAAATGAATGAGCCAGTGTTTTCATTTTAGATGATATGAACTGCTTAATATCTAACAGCTACAATAAAATTTAACTCAGTTTTTTTGTAATTTTTAGTCTATCCATTATATTATTCTAGACACATACTGTTTTTAAAATATAGGAGTCTAGGTTTTAATATGATGACATGACAAAGCAAAAATGTAGATATGATATATATCATGATCCCACTTTTTACACTAATTCCCCCGCAGTTATGCATGTGTGTATGTCTGTGTGTGTATACGTATGTATATGTGTATACGTCTGTGTAAATGTATATGTATGTATATGTATATACATATACATATATATGTATATGTAGTTATGCATGTGTGTATGATTATGTAAGGATAAAACATATAAACATACAAAGTGGTTAACATGAGTTGTTAACATGCAGGTGAAAGCTGCGTGCAAGGTAACTAATATTAACAACTGAGTATGCCTATCTTTACATATAATAGGCGTGAGAGGTTGAACGGGGATAGATCTAGGCAAAACTGGCAAAGAAAAAAAAACTTTTCAGAAGCATGTTTCAAAAGTAAGAATATATAAACTTACTTTCAAAAGTAAGACTATAATAAACCATTTATTCATTCTGTTAGTAGACTTTCGGACTGTCTCCAGTTTGGAGTTAAATGGTGCTTCCCTGAACATTTTTATCATAAGAGACATTAGTGCACATTTAGTCTGAGTTTATACCTAGAGGTGGAATGAGAAAGAAACTATTGTTGTATACAACATGGATGATTCCCACAAGCACAATATTGAGCAAAGGAAGACACACAAACACAGTGAGGTTCATAATATGTGGCTCTGTTCATATAAAATTTGAAAGCAAACCAATCTATGGTTTTAGCAGCAGTCCCAGATAGTGGTTACCTTTCAGGGGTGGGTGACTAGGAGGAGGCAAAGAAGGGCTCTGGAGTGCTGATGAAGATGTGTTTTGTGATCTGCATGCTGATTAAAGGAACACATTCACTTTGAGAAAATAAAATTAGATACCTGAGATTTTGTGTGATATCTATACAGATGTTATACTTAGAACAAAATTTTACTTAAATATATATTTTAAAAGTATATGTCTACTTTCATTCATTCAATCACAATTATATACATGTACATAAATTTAAATTTTAAGAAAAATGAGTTGGTGACTTGAGTCCATGTATTTACCAACCTTCCCTCCCTAAATCCCACTAAAATGACGAGGGAAATGTGAAAATAAGAAAGGAATGTGTAACAATGCTAGGAAAGGGGCATTGATTGTCAGAGATGTTCAGAAAGGTATTTTGTTGCTGTTATTGTTTTTATTTAAATTCCAATATTGTTAATGTACAGTGATATATTAGTTTCAGGTGCACAACGTAGTACTTCAACACTCTATACATTACACAGTGTTCATCGTGATAAGTGTATTCTTTTTTTTTTTTTTAATTTTTTTTTTCAACGTTTATTTATTTTTGGGACAGAGAGAGACCGAGCATGAACGGGGGAGGGGCAGAGAGAGAGGGAGACACAGAATCGGAAACAGGCTCCAGGCTCCGAGCCATCAGCCCAGAGCCTGACGCGGGGCTCGAACTCACAGACCGCGAGATCGTGACCTGGCTGAAGTCGGACGCTTAACCGACTGCGCCACCCAGGCGCCCCGTGATAAGTGTATTCTTAATCCCTTTGACCTATTTCACCCATAACCCCACCCACCTCCCATCTGGTAATCATCCATTTGTTCTCTCTAGTTAAGAATCTGTTTTGTGGGGCACCTGGATGTCTCAGTTGGTTAAGCATCCAACTCTTGGTTTTGGCTCAGGTCATGATCTCACGGTTTGTGAATTCAAGTCCCCACATTGGGCTCTGTCCTGACAGTGCAGAGCCTGCTTGGGATTCCTTCTCTCCCTCTCTCTCTGCCCCCCCCCCCCCCCCCCTTGGTTGCTCGCACTCTGTCTCTCTCAAAATAAATAAATAAACAAAAAAACGGAGTCTGTTTTCTGGTCTCTCTCTTTTCCTTTGTTCCTTTGTTTCTTTTTTTTTTTTTCTTTTTTTTCAACGTTTTTATTTATTTTTGGGACAGAGAGAGACAGAGCATGAACGGGGGAAGGGCAGAGAGAGAGGGAGACACAGAATCGGAAACAGGCTCCAGGCTCTGAGCCATCAGCCCAGAGCCCGACGCGGGGCTCGAACTCACAGACCGCGAGATCGTGACCTGGCTGAAGTCGGACGCTTAACCGACTGCGCCACCCAGGCGCCCCTGTTCCTTTGTTTCTTAACTTCCACACGAAATCACATGGCATTTGTCTTTCTCTGACTAGCTATTTCTCTTAGCATTTTATACTCTCTCTATTCATCCATGTTGTTGCAAATGGCAAGATTTTGTTCTTCTTTATGGCGGAAAAAATGTTCCATATATATATATATATATATCTCACCTCTTCTTTATCCATCCTTCCCTTCTATCAGTGCACACTTGGGCTGCTTCCACAGTTTGGCTATTGTAAATAATGTTGCAATAAACACAAGGGTGCATATATCCCTTAAAATTAGTGTTTTCCAATTCTTTGGGTAAATATCCAGTAGTGCAACTACTGTATCACAGTGTAGTTCTATTTTTAATTTTTTGAAAAACCTCCCTACTGTTTTCCACAGTGGCTGCACTGGTTTACATCCCCACCAACACTGCATGAGGATTCCTTTTTTTCTACATCCTCACTGACATTTATTATTTCTTGAGTTTCTGATTTTAGCCATTCTGATAGGTGTGAAGTGATCTCATTGTGGTTTTGATTTACATTTCCCTGATGGTGAGTGATATTGAGCATCTTTTCATGTGCCTTTTGGCCACCTTGTATTTCTTCTTTGGAGAAATGTCTGTTCATGTCTTCTGCCCATTTTTTAATTGGGTTATTTGTGGTTTTTTTGTGTGTTAATATTTTAGATATTAACCCCTTATCAGATATCTCACTAGCAAGTATCTTCTCCCATTCAGTAGGTTCTCTTTTAGTTTTGTTGATTGTTTCTTTTGCTGTGCAGAAGCTTTTTATTTTGATGTAGTCCCAATAGTTTATTTTTGCTTTTGTTTCCCTTGCCTCAGAAGACATATCTAGAAAGATGTTACTATGATCAGTGTCAGAGAAATTACTGCCTGTGCTCTCTTCTAGGATTGTTATGGTTTCAGGTCTCACATTTAGTTTTTTAATCCATTTTGAGTTTATTTTTATGTATGGTGTAAGAAAGTGGTCCAATTTCATTCTTTTGCATGTAGCTGTCCAGTTTTCCCAACACCATTTGTTGAAGAGACTTTTTCCCATTGCATATTCTTGCCTCCTTTGTTGAAGATTGACCATATAATTGTGGGCTTATTCCTGGGGTTTTTATTCTGTTCCATTGATCTATGTGTCTATTTTTGTACTTGTACCATACTGTTTTGATTGCTACAGCTTTGTAATATAGCTTGAAGTTGGAATTGTGATACCTCCAGTTTTGATTTTCTTTTTCAAGGCTGCTTTGGCTATTTGGGGTCTTTTGTAGTTCCATATAAATTTTAGGAATTTTTGTTCTAGTTTTGCAAAAAATGCTGTTGGTATGTTGGTAGAGATTGCATTAAATGTGTAGATTGCTTTGGGTAGTATAAGCATTTTAACAATATTTATGGATTTACCAATCCATAAGCATGGAATATCTTTCCATTTCTTTCTGTCATCTTCAATTTATTTCATCAGTGTTTCATAGTTTTCAGAGTACAGGTCTTTCACCTCTTTGGTTAGTTTATTCTTGAGTATTTTATTAGCAAAGGGTCTTTTGAATGAAAATGAAGTAGGTGGCATGAGTCTGAGAGAAAAGCCCATTGGTATAAACCAGCCCAAAATTCAATGTACCAAGGAAAGAAGTTTTATAAAACTATCTGAAAAAATTCCCCAAACTCAGACCAGCAGTGATTGGGAAGATGGTGGCTTTAAGCCATCCAAGAGAACCAAATCAAAGGACTTTGAGATTTATATCAGAGTCTGTATTTGTACTCAGGCTTTGTAAACTGGAGACACAGTCTGACCATGCTGAGTTGAGAAGGGGAGGGGCCCCAGCTAGCATCACAAAGAAAAATAAGAGCCAGAAAATTATTCTAATACACTGGAATCTCTACTAATTCATCACTTATTCATTAACATTTGTGTTGAGGAACTAATATCTACCAGTGAGAAAATGATAGGGGGTGGAGGAAAGAAAAGATTTCTCTAGTAAGGTAGCATCTGGACAAAGAGGTGAAGGAAATGAGGGAGTGTGAGCTATGAGGAAATCTGGGGAAAATGCATCCATGCAGAGGGAAGAACACATGTAAAAAAAAAAGAACAGGATGAAAGAATAGTTGGCATGTTTGCAAAATAGCAAGGAAAATGATATGGCTGGAACACAGCTAGTGAAATAGAGACAGGTAGGATGTGACATCAGAAAGGTATTGCAGGGACAGATCATGTGCTATCTTGTGATTTGTAGGCCCTTGTGAAGATTTTACATTTTAGTATTATGAGTAAGATGGAAATCCCTATGAGGATTTTGGGGGGGAGAGTAATATGAGCTGTCTTAAGTTTGGGAAAGGATCACCCGCTCTACTCTGTTGAAAATAGACTGTAGGTGTCTACGGTAGAAGCGAGGAGACCAGTTAAGAAACACTTGTAATAACATGAGAGAGAGGATGGTGGTTGTGGTGGGGTGGAGGTAGTGGGGATGGTGAGAAGTAGTTAGATGATGGATCCATATTGAAGGTGATACCGATCTTTCCTTGCAACTGTCTCTTTAACCCATTCTTGCCCTCCCCCCCCCCGCCCCCATATATTACAGCATAGGCTGCAGGAGCAGCCAGGCAATGGAGCACTTAGCAAGGAACAACTTTGAGAGGATTAGGTACTCTATCAGAGGCCCGTCCATAGATGTGGGCCACAGTCTTCCCTCCCTAGGCTTATTCAGATGCCATATTAAGTAAAGGAGAGCTTTGTACCACCACCCCTTCTCATCAGTAAAGAAATCCTTACATTCTGGTTTAATGTCTGTGAACACTAAAGGAAAACCTGCCTTCCCACCACTACACAAGGAAAAAGCCTGTCCTCAGTACATCCAAAGTCACCAAATGGCTATTCCAGTTATCTAGTCCATGTCCAAGATGTCTATCCCAAAAGAAATTAACTGTTCCCTTTGTTATTTACTAAATTATCACACATATTTGAGCCTAATTTGGGACTTTCCAATCTGTGTTCTCCGTTAGCTCTACCTATTCCTATAGTAGTATCCTGTTTTAATTACTGTGATTTATATCAATTTCCATCATATTCTGTTTTAAAAATTTCTTGGCTACTTTTTCATTTATTTTTCCAAACAAAATTTACGTTTATTTTGTATTTAGTGTTTAAAAATTCACTTGGGTTTTTGAGATTCCAGTGTAAAGCTTAATTTAAAGAGAACTTCCATCTTTACAGTATTCGTCTTCTATTTATTCAAGGAGACTACTTTTTCTTGACAGAGAAAATACGTATATTTTGGATATCAGCCTTACCTTCCACTTCATCTTATTTTCTTTCATCAATGCCTTCATTTAGAAAAAAATCTGTCCTAATCCAATATTAATTAGCAAAACAAAATTTAATTACAAAGCTTCCAATTCTATAATTTGAATAACTGCACCTGAATTATGAGGAGCCTGAACCTCTCTGGTACTTATAAGCCTCCTATGCTTCCTCCAGTCATTAGTAGACCCAAGGCTTCCAGCTGAAGCTTCTGATTTCATCAAGAGTTGTGTCCTGTTGGCCAGCTTGTACCCACTCTCCTCCACTTTGGGGAAGTTCTTTTCAGGGCCTGACCATCTAAGAGACCACAGGTCTCCTCTAGTTCCTTCAGGGAACCGGGAGCCACCAGGAGCTTCTATAACTTTCACCCTTCCGATCTCAGATTGATCCAATCACCTCCCCTGTCCACTGTGAAGTGCTGCTGAAACATTTCATATAACCAGCACGGAGCTGAAGTCACTACAAATGCATGGCCTCTACTTCAGCTGCCTCCGTCTTCAACAACAGACATTTTATATTTTCCTCTTCGACTTCCTCTCCTAGTGAGAGTAGGGCTAGACATACAGATGGGGGATTCATGACATAGGGACTATTCTAAACTTCTGCCACTCTTCTCAGGTTCTCCCTCCCACCCCTCCTCTGCAGATGATCTTGTCTCCCGTCTTCGCAGAGAACAGTGATGACATCAGATTTACATTCCTTAAATTTCTTTTCCTCCTAAAAATGTATTTCTTTCCCTTCCTGACTCCCCTCTTAGTGAAAGTATTCTCTTGTCCAAAATGTGTGTACTGATCCCATCCTCGTCAGTCTCTTTCAGAATACTATTCCATCAAATTTTCCTCCTCCTCATTTATTCCCACCTTTTCTTCTCTGCAGTTTCTTTTCCCTCCATACATGAATGTTAGATCATTCCTGTCTTAAAAAAAAAAAAAAAACTCTTCCTATCTTGTATTCTATGAGTAGCTGGGTTTAGATATTTTCGCTGAAAAACTTCTAGATAAGAGTAGTCATTAGCAACGCTTCACTACCTCCATTCAGTTCTTAACTCACTACAGTCTGACTGATGATATGTCAGGCCACAACCATTTCTTCTGCCAAGGTCAACAATAATCTTCTAATTGTCAAAGACACTTGCCATGTTTCAGCTCTCAATTTAACTTGACCTTGACATAGCGTTTGTCAATGTTGATGACTCCTTTCTTTAAGATTTCTTCTTTGGTTTGACATTTTCCCTGTGTCTTCTCTCTACTTGTTATATTTTTTTTAATTTTTATTTATTTATTTTGAGACAGAGAGAGAGAGAGAGAGAGAGAGAGAGAGAGAGAGAGAGAGAGAGTGCAGGTAGGGGAAGGGCAGGGAGAGACATGGAGAGAGAGAGAAGCCCAAGCAGGGCGCGAACTCACGAACTGCGAGATCATGACCTGAGCCGAAGTCAGATGCTTAACCGACTGAGCCACCCACTTGCCCCTCTACTTGTTATTTCAAATCTACTTTTCTGATCAATTGTTTCCTTCTTGGTGAAAATTACTAATTTTTATCTTCCTTTTTGCTGTGCAACTTCCTTCCTGTGCAAATCCAATTTCCAATATGGAAAGCTACATCTGAATGTGTCACAGGCATCTTAAATTCAGTGCGTTCAAACCTGGAGTCATATTTTCCAGCCAGCTTTCTTCTCCTAGTGTATGCTTTCTCTTGGTAAATTGCACCATCTTTGTAATCATCCATATTAGTACCCTGGGACATATCCTTAACCACTCCTTTAGTCTTTCTTCCATATTCACTTGCTCATTAAATCCTTCTGAATATACCTCTTTTTTTTTTATTTTTTTTTAACGTTTATTTATTTTTGAGACAGAGAGAGACGGAGCATGAACGGGGGAGGGGCAGAGAGAGAGGGAGACACAGAATCGGAAGCAGGCTCCAGGCTCTGAGCCATCGGCCCAGAGCCCGAAGTGGGGCTCGAACTCACGGACCGTGAGATCATGACCTGAGCTGAAGTCGGACGCTTAACCGACTGAGCCACCCAGGTGCCCCCTGAATATACCTCTTAAATGTCTATCATTTTCCCCCTCCTCTCCATCATATTTGCCTCTGCGTTAGTTCAGGCCTTTATCACTTCACCTTAATTGGATGCTCTCCTTACAGTCCTACATCCATCCCTCCAATCCACCTTCTACACTACTGTAACAGCCAACCTCCCAAAAGGTAAATCTATTTAGGCTACTCTCCTTGGAAGGTATTCATGGTATCCATGATCTGACCCCTGCCTGCTTGTCAAGCTCATCAACCACAAACTCCCAACACCTCAGAGTCTGGCCACAACTATAGTTCTCTGAATGGGCTGGGGCATTTCTGCATTTTGGCATACGCAGTCTTCCTTTCCTAAAATGCCTTTTTCCCTTGACTTTATGGCATTCTCCATACATCCTTAAAAATTTAAATCAAGGGTCTTCTGTATGAAGACTTTAATTCTCTCTGGTAGTATTATAATCATTCTCTTCCTTGTTAAGGCCTGCACACTTTCTATTTATAGCACCTGTCCTACTCTACTGTGATGCTTGCAGGTCCTTCCTCCCTACCAGGTAACATGTTCGCCGAAGGCAGGGTCAATGAACCTATCACTGTGCCTGGCACTTGCTTGGTGTTCCATATAAGTTTGTTAAATGATTTGAATTAATTGTCATGCTACAGGGTCCTATATGGTATAACTTGGAATATAATATAATAATATGTAAATATTTGCCATACAAGACCAGAGTATAATAATTAGAGTATAAAGCACCATGTTCTGTCTGCCATGAGAGCTGGGTAGGGTATTATTCTGAAAAATCAAGTTTCTTTTCTACAAACTAGAAGCCCTGTATGGTCAAATTGTCTCCTCCCTTGGGTATAAAGAGATCAGAATCCACCTGTTAGCACTGATGGGCCAAACAAACACCTTTCTGGCTCTAGGTGAGCAGTATCAAATTTGGCCAATAAGCACTTGATTCTCTCAGTTCTGTACCTTAACGTCTGCAGGAAAGGCTGCACAGGTGACTGTGAGCCACCTTCTCTTTTATTCTTCTCTTAACCTTTGCTCTGGTCACCCTGATGGCCTTCAATAAAGACATGGAACTGTCTCATTATTACCATCTCCATTGCACCATTACGGGGGGTCCTTTGACCACAGTGTTTCTTCTCTCCCATCTTCCTCTCCGGGGCGGGCAGAGTGGCAGGAGGGAGAAGCAAAGACACCCGAAGGCCACAAGGTGAGGCACACTCACCTTATCCCAGAAAGAGGATGGATTCCAGGGCAATCCGAGACAGAGCAGAGTCCACTCCGATTTCCTAATCCCTATCTTGCAACAGCAGGCACGACACCCTCTCTAATCCAGGGCCTGGTGTGTATACGCGACCAGCTGCGGTTGCCTAGGAAACCTGCCCTCCGCCTCCAGCGACCTTGGAGTGGGGAGGGGGACATCAAGGGGTGGGAAAAGCAGAGGCCGAATACGTTTCTGGATCACGTGGCGGCAACCTCCAGCCAATCAGCAGAGGTAGGGGTCCACCCGGAAGACCCCGCTGGTGCTGCTGGGAAATGGCGGGGAGCTTACTGCTCGCGGGTGTCATTGTGCCCGCGCGCATCTTTTCGCCTGCTGTCGCAGGATCGGAGGACCGGACCGGAGGCAACGAGTTGTGGGCATGATGGCAGAGACCTAGTCGTGTGGCTTCCTCCAGTCCCGGCTCTCTCCCATTGAAAGCCTTTAACCTTCGGGGCCTGGAAGGCCGGAGCCTTGCTGAACTGGAACCTTAAAAGTCATGTCGCTGTGATGTCATAAGGCGACCAGACAGCCAGGACACGTTCCGATCCCCCCTCCCGCTCCCGGCCCTGGCGTGGCCTCGGAGCCCCAAGAATGTAGCTGACCACCGCCTAAGCTGCAGAGCGCGGAACGAGCAGAATCGAAGGACGGAGCAGGCAAACAAACGCCCTGGTGCCTCTAGAGAGGAGATGGACCCTCCAAGGGTCTTCTTACTGTTCTTGGACCGGCTCTGGAGGGTCCTTTAAATATTCCAAAATGTTCAGGAGGCAAAACATATTTATAAAATAAAGTAGAACTTAAAGAGGGACAGGGAGGAACTTTTTTTTTTTTAAAGGGTGAGCAGAAGGGCTGAGAAATGAATGCATTCAGTAAAAGGAAAATCAAAGGAACTGTAGCTGTCATTTCATTTTCTAGATCTGCCTGTCCCAATATGGGAGCCACTAGCCACAGCCACACGTGGCTCTTGAACACTTGAATTGAAGTGTACTATAAAATACACATTGTATTTTGAAGACTCGGTATTATTTTTGATATATCGGGTTAAATAAAAATGCGTTATTAAAATTTTACTTTTTAAAAGAGGCGATTAGAAATTTTTAAATTACACATGCGACTTCTATTATGTTTCTGTTGGACAGCGCTGCTGAATTTTTTGTGGTTCAGTTGGTTTGCATAGAATATTTATGACGTTCAGTTCATGCAAAATAGTGCCTGTAGTGCTCTTTTCCGTCACCAGATGGCCGCCTCATTCAATAGACTAGTTTTAAACTTTCTCAAGAAAAATAGAAGTGCAGATTTTAAAAATGTCTCTTTCCGTTTATAACTATCAACAATTCAACATACTTGTCATGATTCAATTGTTTTTTTCTATATTCACTGTAAACACGAACATGGAAAAAATAGACTAATTTTCCTTGTACATTTCTTATTTCACAGGAATTTGTTTACATTTGTCATTAATTGCTGAATTAAAAATAAATTAATTGAAGTGTTTGTGGCTTAAGGATTTGAAACAAATACCAGGGAAATCTGATTCAGATCTGTATGTTTAATATTATTTGAAAACCTAGATAAACAATATTAGCTGCCTGAGCAAGTATTCATCTTAGGATATAAAGACTACATAAGGATAGTTTAGGAATCTAAACTTTTAGATTAAAAATTGGGATCAGAAATCAAGAGGTGAACTTTATACATCAAGCTTCTCATTTTGGGAAATGCAGGTCTTTTGGATAAAGTACAGAGATTATCAAAGTACATTGTTAGAAATCTGTTGTGAATCTCCTGACCAGTAAAAGACTAAGAGAGAGCTAACACACAGTTTTCTTTATGTTATATAAACAAGTAATTTTAAGACTCAAGGATTTGGCCAGTCAGCAACGGAATCAGAGTTCCTGTGTAGCTGTAGGCTAGTAATCATTGGTGATTTGCCAAACTAAAGCCTTTGTCCTGAGCAATTCTTAAAGGAAGAATTGCCTGTTGTTAACATATTCTAGATGGTATTGGGATGGTATTGGATGACAGTTAAAAGCCACAGGAAGAATACGAAACCAGTGATGATCTTGTTAATCTCCTTTTCTCAACTTTAAAGTTTATAATGTGGTTTATGTGTCTGTTCAAGAAACAGTAGAAAATGAGACTGCTAAAACTCCAATGTGTTAAATAAACATTCTAGTGAATTAAGACTTCATTCATCTCTCTATTTATATTCCTAGACAAAGACTAATACATACATATTTAAATCTGTTTACTTATGGGTAAAAGTATCTTGAATCTGAAAATACATTGTAAACTGGTAGCAAGCTTACTGTACCACTGCCTGATTTAAACAAGAATCATTTCAACAAAATAGAGGTGACTTCTCAAACCTACATGAGAAAATCTTGAGTTGCATGCTAATTGTTAATTAAAACCTTTTGAATTGGTTGTTAAATTTATTTCCCCAAAAGCCCTATCCTTATTGCTGGAGAACCGTGGAGACATCTAATTACAGTTTGGCTTTTTAATGCCTTTAATTCCAGAGAACCAAAAACTTGAAGATTTCAAATGCTAGTTTAATTTTTGTGTTCTTGTTGGCATTTGATCCTTCTGCAAATTAGTACTTTTCTGTTAATGATGTTATTAGATTATCTGTGAAATTCCCTGTCCCATGTTTGAATTTGATGTATCATAAAAAAGTGAACGCAGTATAATTTAGGGCTTACTTTGGCAGTGGAGAGATAATTACGTAGTTCCTATAAAGTCATCATCAGAGGCTCTCATTGTTAATATCTGGTAATGAACATATATTATTCAATTAAAAGGAGTTTTCTGAAGTGACATTTTTAATTAGATGAACAGAATGGTATTTCTAAATGGTCTATCTGAAAAAGTTAAATAATCTTTGTCCATGATTTGGTAACATATAATTAATGGACAAGATTTTCTTAAAAGACAGCCCCAATGGAATTGTAAAGGTGTTACTCTGTTGCAGACAACATAACCTTTTCATTTTACTATCCCAGTTATATTTAGCTATAAAGTAGCAACTTGAATAACAGTGAATTTAACCAGGGATGGTAGTCTTACTTAATTCACTAGAGAGCTGAGCAGTTCTTTGTGTGTGAGAACTCTTTCTTTACCTCCTTTCTTTTGAGTCTTTTATTTATACCTCTGGCTCAGAAAGTTGATTACATCCCTCAGGTTATAGCACATTATCATCATTTGTCCATATGAAGCCCTTTCTTTTATCTCCAGTTCCTTCTCCAATCCCACCCCCATCTCAACCACACCCCCCACAATCTAATATTTCTTATAAACCTAGAGTTGTGTATTTCTCTTTGAAAAACAGGCGGTATTGTTTTGTAGGCCTGTATTTTTGATTTATATAAATGGCACTGTGCTATAAATTTTATTGATAAAGAATCAATACTTCAGTTCTATTCAGTACTATTAAGTACTGAATCAATCCATTCAGTACTATTTTATGATCTTTGTTTCTGAATGTTCAGGTAGATTATTGTTTCTATACTCTGAACAGTATCCCGTAATACACATCTACCAAGGTTTACCTTTTGCTTGTTCCCCTATCTTGGGCACCTAGGTTGACTCCAATAAACAACACTGTGTTGAACAGCCTTGTGATTGCTTTCTTACAGACAATTTCTCCAAGACATATGTCAGGAACAAAATTACTGGCCCAAAAGCAAACAGTTTCCTGAATACCTTCTGATAACTTTCCAAAATAGCTGTCTCAGATTCTCCTCCCTCCAACAGTGCTTGACAATTCTTATTCACCTTACTGGGGAAATATAATTAAAACTCAGATCTCCTGACAACACAAAACACCTCTCCACAAAAGTAGAAGGAAAAGAAAATCAATTTTATTACTGAAAAAATTACACATTAAAGCAGAATATGATGGATGTCACAGACAATCCCCTAAAGAGACTGCAGACAAAAAGAAAACTTACCCTTTGTATAGCAAGCAGATACAACCTATCCCATGCATGTTCTCAAATAATAACTAGTCCTCAAATAAGAGGATTTGACAGCACCATTTGTCACAACTTTGGGATTGACATTCAGTTCATCCTAAGTTCACCTGGTAACTGGGATGACCCTCTGTGTTAGCTAATTGACTTTATCCAAAGGAAAAATGAACTCTTTTTGACATAACGTCTTCATGACAGAAGGTAGTTTGGGAGCAAGGCAAAGTTGGTTTTTACCCTCCCACAGAAACTGGGACACAAGGGTGCAATTGACAAACACTCTTTTTTTTTAGTTGAAGTATAATTAACATACAATATTGTATTAGTTTCAGGTAGATGTACAACAGTAGTTCAACAATTGTATACAAGAGTAGTTACCACCTGTCACCAAAGTTATCATAATATTACTCACTATATTCCCTATGCTGCACTTTTCATCCCCATGACTATTTTATTACTGGAAGTTTGTACCTCTTAATCCTCGTTACCTGCTTCATCCAACCCCCCACTTCCCTCCCCTCCAGCAACCATCATTTTGCTTTTTGTACATATGGATCTATTTGTTTTGTTTGTTCATTTGTTTTGTGTTGTTTTGTTTTTTAGATTCCACATTTAAGTGAAATGGTGTGGTATTATCTTTCTGTCTGGCTTTTTCACCTAGCATAATACTCTCTAGGTTCATCCATATTGTTGCAAATGGCAAGATTTCATTCTTTTGTATGGCTGAATGATGTGTATATACTTGGAAGCAACCCCAGTGTCTATTGACAGATGAATGGGTAAAGAAGATGTCTTCACAATCTATATATCACAGCGTGTTGTTAAGTATTACCTCATATACCCCAAACCAGTGCTACTTTGACTCTGTAGAGATTTATTGAAATTTTTTCTATCTGTAAAATTTTATAATAAAATACTTGAGAAAGTAACAGATCATCTGTGAGACACCCCCCCCCCCCCACCTCCTGACCATTGTCTCACGTTTCTTGATTTCGTGAAGCTAATCTACAACAGGATTAAAAACACTGGGGATTTACTCCTGTTTTCATCTGTCTATACCCCAGACTAGTGGGGTTCACTAAGTGAATCTTCTACATTGAACCAAACTTTCCCTCAGGTGGACTGTTGCAAGATCTAGTGGGAAGACAGAATGTTAGTGGGTCCTTTTCTGTACAGATATGCAGTCATTTTTCCCAGTGGAATTTCCAGTATTAAAGTTGACATTTTGAGCTCTATGTATATGTCCCATGTCTGTTTCCCAGTTGGTTTGAAGCTTGAGAGGGAAAGAAAGGGTTTTTGCCTTCAAAAGCCTGATTCTATAGTCTGGTTTAAGTGTATTTTTGTATAATCCAAATGTTTGAAACTTAAAATGCATATTGACCCTGAAAAAGACAGAATATTCTACAAGTCAGAATAAAGAGCTCTTTTTCCATTTTAGGAAAGTGAAAGTGTGCTGTACAGTTACTATAGATCTACCTCCTAGCCACACGCACACAGAAATGATAGTATCTGTAGGATCTAGAGCCAGCCTACACGGAAACACTTGATTTGCTTTATAAAGCATGGCTGACGTGCACATCTATGCACCTGACAAGAGGTCTTGGGAAAGGGATGTAGCACTGTTATTAAACAAGGAACTCTAAGACAATTACTAGTTGTGGCCAGCACCATTTTGCTAGCTCTGCAGAATGATCATTGCATGAGCCAACCTGCAAATCCAACACCCGAGTAGAAGCAGAATTTTAATTGTGCAAACACAAGATGAACTCCACCAAGCAGAACATTGGACTGTAATTAGTAACTTTAAATGACCCACTTAAATCATATCCAGGACATCAAAAATAAGAAAGGCATTCATGCCCTTGAAAACATTTAGTAACATATAATAAAAGCTAGCACATATATAGTGCGAATGTCTCATGTGTATTTTCATTTGTATATATGTATTCATAAATAAGAATTTTACCTAAGGTACCAGGTTTTGTGTCAGTTACCAAGTTTTTAAATTATTGTGCTTAGAAGACTAAGCATTTAATTCACCTTTTGTTTTAATGCATAATCACATTTAAAATCATCCCAGATATTTTTCTTTGGAAGATATATTAGCAGTCTTTCATTCTTATTTTAAAAATCTCTGCGGCGCCTGAGTGGCTCAGTTTGTTAAGCAACTGACGCTTGATTTTGGCTCAGGTCATGATCTCACCATTTGTGAGTTCGAACCCTGCATCAGCCTTTGTACTGACAGCACGGAGCCTGCTTGGGATTCTCTCTCTCCCCCTCTCTCTGCCCTACTCCTGCTTGCTCTCTCTCTCTCTCTCTCAAAATGAATAAAGTTAAAAAATTTAAAAAAAAAATCTCTATCGGCTGGACATGTACCCCATACCTGATCTAAACCTGAAATGCTACAGACCCTGTTATCTTTGTCTTTTTTGATCTTCAATAAAGATAGCTATTTATTCCAATATTTAAAAGTCCATACTGTAGGGGTGTCTGATGGGTCAGTAAGTTGAGAGTCTGACTCTTAGTTTCTGCTTAGGTCATGATATCACGGTTCGGTTTGTAAGATCAAGCCCCAAGCGAGCCTCTGTGCTGCTTGGGATTCTCTCTCAGGAGAGAGAGCTTGCTTGGGATTCTCTCTCTCCTCACTCCCTGCCCTTCCCTCTCACATGCACTCTCTCATTCTCTTTCTCAAAATAAATAAACATTTTAAAAAGTCCATATTTTAGATCAGTTCTGTTCAATAGAAATAAAATGTGGGCTATATATGTAATTTTAAATGTTCTATTAGGCATATTAAAAAAGTAAAAAGAAACAGGTGAAATTAATTTTTTACGATATTTTAAAAATCACATTATCATCAGAAAAGTCTTTTTTAAAAAGATTGAGGTATAATAGGGAGGTGAATGGGGGACGAGCTAGGTAGGTGATAGGGACTAAAGAGAACACTTGTGATGAGCACTAGGTGTTGTATGCAAGTGATGAATCACTGAATTCTACTCCCGAAACCAATATTGCGCTGTATGCCAACTGACTAGAACTTAAATAAAAATTTGAGAAGAAAAAAAAGTAAAAAATAAACTTTCTGGGGCACCTGGGTGGCTCAGTCATTTGAATGACCGACTCTTGATTTTGGCTCAGGTCTGGATCTTGCAGTTTGGGGGTTCAAGCCCTGCGTGGGGCTCTGCACTGACAGTGGGGAGCTTGCTTGGGATTCTCTCTCCTCCTCTCTCTCTGCCCCTCCTCAGCTCATCCGCTCTCTCTCTCTCTCTCTCTCTCTCTCTTTCTCAAAATAAATAAACTTTAAGTAAAAAATAAACTATTTCCTGCATTACAAAAAAATTTGAGTATAATTGGCATACATTATATTTATTTCAGGTATGCAAATTTGATGTTTGTATATATTGCAAAATGATCACCGTAATAAATGTAGTTAATATCCATCATCATGTAAGCTACAGAATTGTTTTTTTTTTTCTTGAGAGGAGAACTTTTAAGATTTACTGTCTTAGCAGATACCATATGGTTTCACTCTTATGTGGATCCTGAGAAACTTAAGAGAAACCCATGGGGGAGGGGAACAAAAAAAAAAAAAAAAAGAGGTTAGAGTGGGAGAGAGCCAAAGCCTAAGAGACTGTTGAGAACTGAGAACAAACTAAGGGTTGATGGGGGGTGGGAGGGAGGAGAGGGTGGGTGATGGGTACTGAGGAGGGCACCTTTTGGGATGAGCACTGGGTGTTGTATGGAAACCAATTTGACAATAAATTTCATATATAAAAAAAAAAAAAAAAAGATTTACTGTCTTAGCCATTTTCAAATATGCAATACAGTGTTATTAACTATAGTCATGATGCTGTATATTGCATCCTCATTATAACTGGAAATCTGTACCTTTGGTTCTCTTTACCTATTTTGCCCAAGCCCCAACCCCAGCCTCTGGCAACCTCCAATCTGTTTTCTATATTCATGAGCTTGTTTGTTTGTTTTGCTTTGTTTTTGCATTCTGTATATAAATGAGCTCATACAGCATTTGTCTTCCTCTGACTTATTGCACTTAGCATGATGCCCTCAAACTCCATCCGTGTTGTCACAAATGGCAAGATTTCATTTTTTTAAATGGCTGAATGTATATTTTGGCCAACATATTCTTTATCCATTCATCTGTCAATAGGCATTTAGATTGTTTCCATATTTTGGCTGCTGTAAATAATGTTTCGAGTTAGTATTTTCATTTTCTTTGAATAAATACACAGAGGTGGAATTGATGGATCATATAGTAGTTCTACTTTTAATTTTTTTGATGAACCTCTATACCATTTTCTTTTTTTTTAATTTTTTTTTTTAACGTTTATTTATTTTTGAGACAGAGAGAGACAGTGCATGAACGGGGGAGGTTCAGAGAGAGGGAGACACAGAATCTGAAACAGGCTCCAGGCTCTGAGCTGTCAGCACAGGGGCCCGATGCGGGGCTCGAACTCACGGACCGCGAGATCGTGACCTGAGCCGAAGTCGGCACTCAACCGACTGAGCCACCCAGGCGCCCCCTCTATACCGTTTTCCACAGTGGCTGTACCAATTTACATTTCTACCAACAGTGCATGAGGATTCCTTTTTCTCCACATCCTCACCAACACTTGTTTTTTCTCATCTTTTTGGTAATAGTCTTTCCGACAGGTGTGAGGTGATAGATCTTGTGGTTTGGATTTGCATTTTTGTGATGATTAATTATGTTAAGCAACTTTTCATGTGATTGTCAGCCATCTGTATGTCTCTTTTGGGAAAATATCTATTCAAATCCTCTGCCAGTTTTTAGTTTTTTAATTGGATTGTTTGGGGATTTTTTTCTATTCAGTTGAATGAGTACTTTAAATATTTTGTATATTAACCCCTTATCAGATATATGGTTTACAAATATTTTCTTTCATTCAATAAGTTGACTTATTTTGTTGATGGCTTCCTTTCCTGTGAAGGTGAAATAAAGTTTAATGATTTTTTTACCCAAAATATAAAAATATTTTCATTTCAACATGTAATAGAAAAAGTCATTAATGGCTATTTTTATTCTTTTCCTATGAAAATTTCAAAATTCAGAGTATATTTTATCCTTTCTGAACTCAGACCAGCCACATTTTAAGTGCCTGTGAATTGTGGCTACTATATTCAATTGTATAGTTCTAAATGATTGTTTTTAATGTTTTCATTTAGAATTTGGATGCATACTAAACTTAGGCTTGGCTTCACTGAAAGAAAGCACAAAATAATCATAGCTTTATAAAGAAAGAAATTTATTTCTCTCTTATACAAAGTTTGGAGATAATGGTCTAGGGTTAGTAAGGTGTCAGGACCCAGCTTTTTCACCTTGTTTCTCTGCTGTGTATGGCCTTTATTAACAGGGTTGCCTCATGGTCTAAGATGCTTGCCTCATCTCCAGTCTTCACATCTGCTTGCCAGCCAGCAGATAGGAGAAGAGAGAAGGAGAAGTTTTATATAATAATCATATACCGTCAACTTAGTCACAAGTCTACAGATAACTGCGAGAGAGACTGGAAAATTTACTGTAAATTCAAGTTAGCCCTATGTCTAGCTTAAAATTGAACGTTCTTTTACTACAGAAGAAAAGGAAATGGGGAAGGAGGGGAAACTAGTAATCTGTTTCAAGAGGGTCTTTGAAAACTCAATGGGTTTCTGAAGAGATTGTCTTTTTCTTAATGTTAATTTTATTTTTGAGAGAGAAAGACAGAGTGCGAGCAGGGGAGGGGCAGAGAGAGAGGGAGACACAGAATCTGAAGCAGGCTCCAGGCTTGGAGCGGTCAGCACAGAGCCTACACGGGGCTGGAATTCACGAACCAGGAAATCATGACCTGAGCCAAAGTAGGAGGCTTAACCAACTGAGCCACCCTGGCACCCAGATACAGTAAAAATTCTTAAAATGAGTTCATTTGTTTTTAATTTAGTAAGTGAATGCATTAGTAGACAGTTTGGGATTGTTTGAGAAGAGGAAGGACAGAGGAAACAATGAAGGGAAGTAAAATGTCATACAACCAAATAAATGGGAGAGATTCACTATGTCAGTTGGAGTCTCACTGTTATTTTCTTTACTAGACTGGGCCACTCTCAGGCAGCAGGGTTGCTCTCTCAGTCTCTGTCTTCAGGTCTTAGAAGTGCACTTGCCACATCGTGGTTACTTGACAAGTGTGTGTTGTGAAGTAAAGGAGCACTCTTCCTCATTATAGAGACCCCAGGAATGTTGCCAATATTCTTTTACTAACCTAAGCTGGTTGAGTTAAAAAGATACTTGAGTAAAAGTGGTGATTTTAAAGAAATCACATCAAACTCTTTTAAGTTTAATCATGATTGCGATTCTCATTTACAACTATTTCAGCAGCCTCTCAACTGGGTTCAAAGAGGGAAAATAAACTGGAAAAGATATAAGCCCCTAAGTTGTAGATGAGAGAAGGGACACGAGAGAATAACTGAGATGCTTGCAGGTGAGATCTTTGTGTTTCACAGTCCGAAACATTTCTCCTTCCCTCGGGTGCACTTTATATTTTTAATTCTTTACGTAATCACTTTTACTTCTCATTCAGTTGAAGCGATTACTTAATTCATCTGCAATCATTGTTTTGAATGCCTCAATTCTTTAGATTGCCCTGAGAATTTTCCAACTGGATATTCCATTTGAAGAAAAAAAATGTTCATTTCTTCAAGGATTTTCAAAATATTCTTAGATTTTTGTCACTAATCTTCTTCCCTTTGGTTTTATTTCTAAGTTCAGTTTAAGTGAGTTGCTAAGCATTAGGAGTGCTATATGAGCCAGAAATACAGGGACTCAAATGAGAGTCACCCTAGACATTGATGAACAGCTGTAATGAGTAACTGACAGGTACTTCAAATTATAAGCTTATCATGTTTCCTTTTTTTTTTTATAATAACAACACACTGTTCTAATTTGTAGAAAATCTCAATATTTCCCAGTGTTCTAGACGATCAAAGCATATCTACAAGGGAGGGCTTTAAATTTAGAATTTCAGTACAAAAATCTCTTGATTAGAACAACTATTCTCAAGGTTTTGGTCTCCTTTATACTCTTAAAAATTATTGAGGACGCCCAAAAGCTTTTGTTTGTGTGAGTTATACTAACTGAGACTTACCATATTAGGAATTAAAACTCAGAAATTCAAAACATGTTTATTTTAAAAAGAATAAATAATTACATGTTAACATAAAAAGCATGTTTATACAAATAATTGTAGTTTCTGAAAGAAAAACTTTAATGAGAAACAGCATTGTTTTACATGTTTTGAAAGTCCTTTAGTGTCTGACCTAAGAGCATATGTTTTGATTCTTACATCTGCTTTTGTAGTCAGCTGTTGCAAAATCTCAGCTCACGGAGTTTCATACACTCATGAGTGAATGGGAGTATTACAGCATAATGTTATGAAACTGGTTTTGACTTCACAAACCCTGAAAGTCATTGGCCACATATTGTGAACCATTGGTCTTGAACAACATTTGGTGTATGAATAAAAAAGGTTTAATATTCATAATTGAGAGTAAAGACGTTTATAATTCTAGGCCTAGAAGTTACTCCATTAGTCATTGGGACACAAGTTTTAAATATCTTTTAAAATAATTTCTTCACTATTTAGCTTGTAGAGGTCAAGATAAGCTTTAAAATTCTGAAAAATTCCACATATGTGTTTGACATTATTCAGTGTTGACATTATCGACATAATATGAGGGTATATATACATATTGAGCAGAACTTTAAAAAGTCTTTAGAAGGGGTGCCTGGATGGCTCAGTTGGTTAGGCCTCCAACTTTTGATCTCAGCTCAGGTTCTGATCATGGGGTCATGAGTGCAAGCCCTGTGTTGGTCTCTGAGCTGGGCTTGAAGACCACCTTAAAAACATGTCTTCGGAAGTTGTCACTTGTGATCCTACCTTTTTTTTAAGCAGTTAGCACCATCATATTGCCTGGCAGAGTCAGCATGGCACAGTAGAAATAGCTCAAGGTTCTGAATTCTAACTTCAGAATTGACTGACTGTATGAATGTAGATGAGTTACTTCACTCCTCTAAGCCTCAGTGTTCCCATTTGTGAAATGGGAATACAAATACCTGCACTGGAGAACTGAAAGGACAAGTGCCAGCAAGTGTGGGATGCGGTAATAGCTGTGACTATAAAGATTAAGTCTCAATCTCACAATGTAGCATGGATTTTGATGGACAGCCATGCTGAATTCCACCTGGAAACAGGTGGGGGCCGTGGTGAACTGTATGAGTAGGAAGGCTTTGGCACACCTTAGCTGCAGATAGACTGCAAAGACCCTACTGAAAGAACAAGAGGCCCATCCAAGCAAGCTGCAGCTGTGGCGTCAGAGGAGCACGCAGATCAGAGTTAGCATGAGGTACAGAGACACGGAAGCCAGAAGCCAGAAACCAGGGTGAACCCAAGCATGAAAGCCAAAGAGCGAGCCACCAGGTCACCAGAGAGGAGAATCAGATCAAGGTCAGGAATTAGGAACAGTTAAGGACCCGGAGAGGGTGCAAAGAATATTGAGAGAGAAATTTCAGGGCCTGGTTGAGCCTAGTGAGGGATGAAATCCTTTGAGGTGGTAGCCTGGGCCAGCCACACTGGCCCAGCCTGATCCAAAAGACAACCTGCCCCAGTGTGGTCATAGAGAAGGGGTGGAGGCTTTTACCATGATTCTACCCAGATACCAGATGGATCCAGCCTGAGTGAAGTGACTATTCCCCCTACTTCAGCCCCTCTTCCTCTTCATCTTGTAACAGAAGTGCTCTTTCCTGTGGGGAAAAAAGTAAGGTGACCAGTTTTCCTGGTTTGCCTGGAACCGAGGGGATTCCCCAGGACATAGATTTTTTTTTCAGCTTTAAAACTGGAAGAATTCCAGGCAAACTGGGATGTGTTGGTCACTGTGTCCCACAGTACAACCAACCACCACCCCTCCCATAACGCACTGCACGTATCACAAGTGAGGCTGATGGAAGTCCTCATGAGGGACATTCTTCTCAAAGCTATCAGTAAAGACAATGCTATTGCTCCTGGCTGGACTAAGTTAGTGGGACGGATGTTAGTGGGATGGATGTCATGATCTGCCAAAGGTCATTTCAACCACTACAGGGAGAATTTCTGTCTGATAGATAAAGATAAATCCTCATCCCTGATGATCATCTTGATCCAGCTGAGCCTAAAGCAAGACTACTTAGGGACCTTTCAGTGACATGAACTTATAAACTTTTTCTTCTGCATAAGTTTGGATTTGGCTTCTAGCCTGGCTTAATGTAGTGGGTACCTTGAATAGAAGGCAGCTTGTAAATCATGGCATGCACTTAGCTACTAGAAACCTTTCTCATTTTGTGAGAAATTAGAGCTGACTAGGTTAAAAGCTGTAATACAGGACTCTTAAAATATAAATTGTTCTCCTCTGACCAATGTCATATGACTGCCTGTCTTACATTGGTTTGATGTGTCTGGTAACATGGCCTTTATTAGAATAGCCTGTTTCTTTTTTTCTTTTCTTTTGTATTCTTTCTTTCTTTCTTTCTTTCTTTCTTTCTTTCTTTCTTTCTTTCAATTAGCTTGTTTTTTGAATTCTGCTGGGTATTTGTCAGGGATATCTCCCTGCCATAACTGTGTTCAGTATCTCCTCGCCCCCTCTGTCTTAGCTCTTCTAGCACTATACCTTACTTTAAATATCCAACCACATTTCTTCCAGCTCTTTGCCAGTATTTAATGCTCTCAGCTCCACCAGTCTTTCTGGGTTCCTGGCTGCCAACACTTCTCCTTGACCTACTTGACTATACCTTGGCCATGGTTTGCTCTAGTCCTTGTTTAACCTGGCCTGACCTTGGCACCAGAAGGGACTGAAAACCAGTGAATGGAACTTTGGCTTAATCTTTAGACACTTGAATGTTGATCTTGGTTGAAACAGCCTGTTTTTGTCATTATTGGAAACATGGTCTATTTCCAAATAATTCTTTTGGGCTTTATGCTGCTTTAGTGGTCAAGAACTTCCTCTCCCATATTATGTAACTTTGGGTGGATGGTTGGGGCAGGGGATGGAGAGTGGTAAACTTGCAGAATAGATTTTTGAAAATGATGACTCAGGGCTGAGTTAAGAAGGATGCTGCTACAGCTATAGTTTTCAGATTTTGTGGATATAAGAATAACTTCAGGGGCTTATTTAAATTGCATATTTCTGAGCCTGTTTCCAGTGACTCTGACTCAGTAGGTCTGGGGTAGGGCCTAGGATTAAGCATGTTAAGTAAAAATATCAAGTGATTCTGATGTAGTTAGTCTCTAGAGCATACTCTGGGAAATATTTCTCCATGGTGTGTTCAGAACATTTGCTTGGGGGAGGAAAGACCCTGATAGTCTGGGTATACTAGAATAGATATAGGGTATATCATCTTTGTGATTTTCAAATCCTTTTGGGTCTTTTATGATGCTTGGCTTGTTTTCCTTAAGCAGTCTGGTAAGCTTGGAAGTCAGGATGGAGAAATATGGGTGTATATATATATTATAATATGTATTATAATGTATATATAATATATACATATTAATCAGAATATGATACTGTAAATGTCAGTTCTCTAAAATCATCTCCCCTTAAGACATCAATGATGTACGTGCATTAGGCAGGTATCTGTCTCAGAGTCCCTACATCTGTATTCTGGGAGGGATGAACATAGCCCATTAGAACCAGGGCTCCCAGCACCAAGATGGCAGCTTCCATTGTACTACAAGTTCACTGGAAGTATTGATGCTTCTAGCATATCTCAAGAAGGCTTTGCTTGGCTGCTGGTTTCTGGACAGAGTCCAAGAAAACCATAGACCTCTCTAGGGGAGCAAAGTGCTAAGTCTAAGGTGAACCACAAATTCTGAGACCTATAGGGAAAAGAGGGATATATATTACATTAAGGGTTAGAGTTTTTTAGTAAAATTGAACAGTTACCATGAGTAGCTGGTTTCTCAAGTTGGCCATCAATGGTTTCAATTTCAGTGGGGCAAAAAAGGCTGCAGCACTGTTTGGTTTCTGAAGGTGTCATTCACATAGAATGCAATGGGAATGGAGCTCCATGGACTATTTTTAATATAGTAATACTGGGGACAACATTGTATAAAAATAGATGTGGTCTCTAGTTATCAGGCAAAGTTTATAGTTCCTGAAACCACTTAGCTTGGTAGAGCTTTTGAAGGATGTAGATTGACAGATGTAGGTTCTGGGATTGTTCCATGATAATATTCATCCTTTAATAAGGGCCTCATTACTCCAGAGTTGATTGTTTTCCACTCTCTCCCCACTGGGGGCTTGTAAATGGCATAGTGCCTCACCTCCCCAAGTGCAAAGAGGAAGAGAACGTTGGAGTCAGGTTAGCTTAAGTGCCTCAGTTTAAGATGATCTTTAAGGAAGCCACCAAGTTTGAGAATAGTGAAGATACCTGAGCTGGTATTTAAGGGGGGCATTGAATCAGTTTCATCAGTAGGCACAGTAATCTGCACAGAGTCACAACTATTTCCACTTCGGTGACCCAAATGGACTGACTATTGAGAACTTCCTGAAACTCATTTAGAATGGCTTTATTCCAGACCAAATTGAGTAAACTAAATGAAATTAGCGATCTAGGCCAAGACTAAGACATAGCTCTGGTGATTACCATTGAAACTTCCAGACCCAGTCAACCACATTTAGGCATCCTTCAAAATCCACCACAATTAAGCTGTGGATTATCCAAAATAGTCAAGCAGGAAACTGTAATTATTATCACTAGAGGCTTTTATCTCTAACCCTCTTGGATTGGAGGTTTATGAGGAAGTCTAAACTTTAAGGTAGCTGTGCTTAAGTTTATAGGTTAAAGATTTTAGCTAAAAGTAAAGCCATGCCAAGAGGCTGGACAGATTCTTGTTTCTTTCAAAGGTATTTGGAAGGCTAAGGAGAAAGATTTTAGGAGAAATAAGAGAATTAGGTGATGGACTTCAGTTTTCAAAATATTTAGGAATTCAATGGCCTTCAACGTGGCCTTGAGCTGGGGGTGGTATTCCTCCATGCATATTTGGGGGGTAATGGGCAGAGTAGGTACTACTGACAGAACCCATGAGGTTAACTTCAGAGCTTTCAGGTACCAGAGTTGCATAAAAGCCTCTATCCCATGGGTGATAGATGTAGAGAGCAGAAAGCCAAGAAGTGAAAACCAATGACTTGGGTTTAACTGGGAAGTGGGTGGAGGCATGCAAAGTAAAAGCAAGATGAAATGAAACTAGGAAAGGGCAAGTCACCAGAATTGAAGCCACATCTGAGGGAGAAACCAGGACAAGCAGGGATTGAAAGCTTAAATCTAAGCCAGTCCATTTCCATAAGGCAAATATTGGTCAAAGCCAGGACCCAGTATATTACAAGATCTCAAGGTGCCTGGTGGAGACATCTCAGAGTTGGGAAGGAGGAGCAGTGTCCCTTGAAGGAGGTGACCCTTCTTAGTCCAAAGGATCCCCAATGTGTCTTCTACTGGGACTCCACACTTCTTCCTTCATTTATACAGACATCATATATTAAGTACCTACTATGTGCTAGTCACTGCTATAAAATGTCCATATAAATCAGTGAGAAAAAAGACATCCAAGAACTCAGTGCTACCCTGTTCTACACAACATATAGGAAGAAATTCATTTTTACACAACCAAAATAACTCTTAGTCAGCATGTATCCATCTTCCCAATGCTCTTTCACATTGGCACTCTTGGCGGCAGGCCCAGCTGGTCAGCCAGCACTGCTGTTTCCTAGCATTTCCTAACCAAGCAGGGGCATCATTGCCTGTGGCTCTGCATTCATTGATTTTTATGGTGTTTCTTCAACTTGAAATTATTTCACGTTTTTGTTCTTGTTAGAGCAGCTACTTCAAGTCTTGAGAGCATTCATGCTTTATATATGTATGCTCAGGTGCAGTGTTAAATGCATCCTTATTTCTTTTTTTTTTTATTTTTTTTATTTTTTTTCAACGTTTATTTTTGGGACAGAGAGAGACAGAGCATGAACGGGGGAGGGGCAGAGAGAGAGGGAGACACAGAATGTGAAACAGGCTCCAGGCTCTGAGCCATCAGCCCAGAGCCCGATGCGGGGCTCGAACTCACGGACCGCGAGATCGTGACCTGGCTGAAGTCGGACGCTTAACCGACTGCGCCACCCAGGCGCCCCAATGCATCCTTATTTCTAATATAATTTAATTTTCAAAGTCCAACTTCCTACAACTGTGTAAAAACATATTCCACTAGTGGTAGTTGGAATGCTGGCATTATCAGTTGGGCTTTAGGCAAACCAATGTTTATTATTGATCAGAATCATCTTGAAGAGACACTAAAAACATTCCCTTTAGAATAATTTGAAACAATTTATTGAGTGCTGACTATATGTCAGGCACTGTGCTGACTATATCATAATAATAGTGTTTATAAAGAGCTCACTATATGTCAGACACTATGTTAAGGGCCTTATATTATCATGTCGCTCAATATTCACAGCAGTCCTGTGAAGAACAGACTATTATTCCCATTTTTGAGTTGAGAAAATGGAGACGCAGAGACTAGCTCACCTAAAGTCTCACAGCTAGACTGTGGCAGAGCTGGTATCCAAACTCAAACAGCCTGATTGCAGAGCTCATGCTCTTAACCCTAAATATATGACCCACTTCATGTAATGTTCACAATAATCCTATGAGGTCTGTCTACATTGTGACTGCTCTTTTACAGGTTATAACATCAATATTATAGATATTAGAAATGGGGCTTGGGGTGCCTGGGTGGCTCAGTTGGTTAAGCATCCGGCTGCAGCTGAGGTCATGATCTCACCCTTGTGGGTTCAAGCCCCGTGTCGGGCTCTGTGCTGACGGCTCAGAGCCTGGAGCCTGCTTCAGATTCTGTGTGTGTCTCTCTCTCTGCTCCTTCCTTGCCTGCTCTCTCTCTCTCTCTCTCTCTCTCTCTCTCAAAAATAAATAAACATAAAAAAATTTTTAGTAAAAAGAAAAGAAACTGAGGCCTTAAGGGAATCATTTGCCATCATCGAGTAGGTAGGTTTGGACCCAGGAAGTCTGATGCCACCATGCCCTTTTGCTCTTTCTTGCTGTACTATACTGCCAGTATGTAATACAATTGGAATTTGAATCCCATCTGATTTCAGAATCCCTAACCAATCCAGTTCCAGTCAATCTCACACAGTTCTCTTTGTTTGTCTGTTTTGATTAATGATTTATACTAAGGTTTAGAAGCAGTGGGATAACTATTGTGCCATTTAACTCCACTGGAGTTATTGAGGAACTTTTAGAAACAGAATGTCTTAAGATGCTTTTTGTATGAAATCTTATGTTGATTATTCATTTGCCTTCCAGAGAGAGATATTAGAATGCCTTTGGTAAAGAGCAGTTAGAAAAGTCTTTGATAATATTGGAATTCTCCATTTGGAGAATTAGAGTCTAGCAGATCTGAGTAATAATATGCTGTAATATTATAATATAAATCAATTGGAAAAAGCAATACAAATTACAAATATTAGGCTTACATGCAACCTTTCCTATCCTTCAGAAACTCTGCTATTGCCACCTTCATGCTTTAAAGATGACTCTGCCTTCTACTTCACTGAAAAGCTACAAGCTCTCTGACATGAAGCCTCCCTCATCTCCAGCTCAAACTTTTTCTCAATATTCATCTCTCTTGTGTTCTCTTTTCATTTCTGAAAAAGAAGTCAATTTCCTACATTCTAAATTTAATCCTTGCTCTCAAGGGCCTGTACCAGGTTAGGGTCTTATGGAGAGACTAGATTGGGTAGGGTGTTTTCCTACACTAGATGGGAGCTGGCTAAATTCTAGGGGTGCACATGAGCTGTAGACCAAGAAGAAGGCCAATATCAGTATTGGAGGTAAGTATTAAGCACCCACAGCAAGGAGAGACTTCAGGGCTACAGGGAAGCAGTCAAGATCCAAGAGAGGCAGGAAGAGACCAGAAAGTGGAGTTATGGTGGGTCCACCTAAAATGGTTTAAAACATAGGCAAGAACAATGGGAACTTCTTTGGGTGATGAGTATAGTAGGTGAAGAGAACCAGGTGCTCATTCTGTCCTTATCCACTGGCTTCTTCAATATCTCCTCCTTTTCTTGAATCTACAATTTTTCTTTCTATATTTTATCTTTCCTCTTAGCCTATACACTTTTTCTCTCCCTTTCCAAAAGGCACATTCCCTTAATCTCTTTATTTTTTAAGCAAGTGTCATCTTTCCCCCCACTTCCTTTCCAGTGGCCAAATTCAATGGTGAAATTCAGTTGCCAATTGAGTTATCATCACCATCAGGCATTAAATATTGTTGAAGATGCCCATACTTGAAACTCCTCCCTCAACTTTGCTCTCCCCCTACCTCCTTGGATGCTGTTTTTTCTTCTTTGGGCTCTTAAATATGTATTTCTTTTTTTAATGTTTATTTCTTTATTTTGAGAGAGAGAGTAAGTGAGCAGGCGGGGGGGGGGGGGGAGGTGCAGAAAGAGGGAGAGAGAAAGAATCCTAAGCAGGCTCCATGCTGTCAGCTCAGAGTCCACTATAGGGATTGAACTCACAAACTGTGAGATGAGTACCTGAACAGAACCAAGAGTCAGATGCTTAACCGACTGAGCCACCCAGACACCCCTAAATATGTTTTTCTTAAGGATATATTCTTGGCCTGTTTATTAGCCCTCTACTATCTCCCCTGGTATACCTATCCAACTGTATGACTTAGATTATCCTCTCTACCCAGGTGACACTTCAATCTGAATCACCAGCTTTGACCTTGATTGACCTTTCACATTTCAGTATCCAGATGGATACCTTCACTTGTGTCTCATCTGCACATTAAATTCTGTGTGGCCAAACATTAACTAATTATTCTTCCACAACCAGCTACTCTTCCTGTGTTTTTTAAAATTCCTGTTAATGATATATATGAACTCTCCATTCCCCCAAATTCTAGACCTTTTGGTCAATCTTTACTCTTTCCATGTTTAATCAGCTATCAAATTCTGTTGATTGAAATATTTTTAATATATGTCCCCTAATTTCTATTTTTACTTCCTCTTTCTCAGTGTTCTTCATCAAAACAACTTTAATAGCCTGATAGCTGACCTTTCTACCATTAATTTTCTTCCCTTCCAAACCACTTGAGTTGCTACTCTCTTTTCCTGAATAACATCTGTCATACCTCTCATTAAGACTCTTACCTTTAAAAAAAACTAAGCATCTTAATATAGCATTCTAATTCCTTCACAATCTGAGACCAACCAATTTTTCTATTTTTATTTCTGACTTTGTCAAACCTTTGCTCTAGAAAAACAGACTTATTCTTCTCTGTAAGTGTCCTATAATTTCTCTCTCCCAGGCCCTTATTGTTTCTTAGACCAGAATGATCTCTAGTCATCAGCTCCTCATGTACAAATCCTACAACTTTCAAAGCCTACCTCAAATACTTATCCCATGTAGCTTTTTTGACCTCTCCAGATAGCAGTAATCTTTATGTCTTCTGGTTTATCATATGACTTTATCTGTACCTTGTTCCTAGTGCTTATCACCTTCTGCTTTGGATTTTGATTATTCACATGCTCATTTTATTATCTCCATGATTTGATTGTACACGTATTGAAAAACGGATTCAGGGGCGCCTGGGTGGCGCAGTCGGTTAAGCGTCCGACTTCAGCCAGGTCACGATCTCGCGGCCCGTGAGTTCGAGCCCCGCGTCAGGCTCTGGGCTGATGGCTCGGAGCCGGGAGCCTGTTTCCGATTCTGTGTCTCCCTCTCTCTCTCTGCCCCTCCCCCGTTCATGCTCGGTCTCTCTCTGTCCCAAAAATAAATAAACGTTGAAAAAAAAATTTTTTTTTAAAAAATAAAAATAAAAAAAATAAAAAAAAAAAAGAAAAACGGATTCATCTTTGTATTCCCAAAGTGCCTGGTATAAACATTTGAACAAATTTGATTGGACTCACCAGATATTCCATGTACTTCTTTATATTTTCCAGGATCCTTTGCCATTAGACTTGGGGCATGTAACTAGTTCTGGCAAGTACTCTGTAAGGAGTTATGTGTAACACTTGGAGTTTGACATATTTGGGAACAGATGAGAATTCTCCACTCCTTCTCCCTTCTTATCCTTCTGTGACAGTCTACAAGGCCATGTGTTCCAGCTACAACTTGGTGGAGTTTCTATGTATGAGTCTCTGATTGTGTAGATCAGGGCTTCCTCTGAACTGTACTAGTTGTGTGTCTAAGCCTCTGAGATTTCAGAATTAATACTTTACTGCAGCATAGCCTGTCTTAGCCTGACAAATAGAGGAAGTATTCAGTACATTTATGAATGAACAAATGAAGGTGTCTATTGAATAAATTGTGTCGGTGGAATTGCTCAAGAAGCATGATCCACAGCCCGTAGGAGGTTCCAGTTTCATAGGTGTCTGCACAAAAAAGGCAATATCATCAGATTGTAAGTAGTCAACCGTTTGATATCATTCTTCCTACAAATATCTTATAAACCTTTTGCTTTAAAAAATTCATTTTATAGTTTACTTTGTATGTAGTTTCATGGTTTGTTTTCTTTTGGGGGGGTGTAGCAAAATTTGAAGTTAGGTATTAGACATGCTTGCTCATTGAAAGCTAACATGAAGTTTTCTTGATGCAGTCAAATGCATAATCCTTATCTTCCTCTGGTTTATCAACAGCCTATAGCATTTCTTTAATGAATTGATTTTTGATGCTTAAAACGACTTTACATGAAAAATTTATAAGCAAAACTTACTAGTATCCAAAGGATGCTGGTTGTTTACCTTTGAGATATTTAATATAACTTTTTTTTCTCAGAGTATTCAGAAAAGATGAAAAAAGTTTAGGAAGAAAATAAATGTTTTCACAATCCCAGAGATAACTTCGGTTACAATATTACAATCTGTAAGGCTTGGTGAGCAGGGTTATAGTTTGTTGAAATGAATTCATCCCGGAAGAAGTTAAGCATATTCCTCTGACTCTCAAGGGCATGCCATTGCAATTCTGTGGGCTGTCTTCCCTGGGCAGGGCAGAATGCTTTGGCTCTTGACTTCTCTCCTTATCAAAATCTAAGCTAAGCTTAGTAAAGCTGTCTGGTAATTCACTATGAGATGTCAGTACTATGAATGCCAAGTTATCATTTCTGGGGATACTGCCATTTACAACAGTGCTGACCTGACAAATTTATAAAGTCAAAATGTTGAATTTCCAATACCAATTACAGGCTAGAGTAGAAGCAACTTTTGGCAGAAAGATCTATCTAAACTCTCCACAGTTAAGCTGCATAAGAAGTTATAATTCTGTTAAAGAATAACATTATTTCATGCATCACCAGTTAGTTAACCTACAATGTGATATTAGTTTCAGGTATAGAATTTACTGATTCTGAGACACAGAGTTTTGGTGGTCCCATCTGCTCTACAACACCAGTGGTCAAACTTGTGTTACGGTATATATGGAATCTTAAATATGGTCTGGCTCTGGGCACTTTTACATCAGTATTCCCCTCAACTCTTCTTGGAACTCTCATGTAAACTTAAGCCAAGTAATGTTTCAGGAACCCCACTTACAGTGGAGTTCCTGCCAGTCCCTAACTTTGATGAAAAAGCAGCTTTAAGGATAAAGAGCTTCAAGCAAGGAGGGAGAGAAAACAATTTCTCCTCAGACTGACTAACCCCACGGAAGCCCCGGGGATCCGGGATTTCTTAAAGTATTTGTCAGGCTCAAAGATGAGGCCATGCCAGTTCATAAAGACTACAGACTCTTGGAAGATGGTATGACACTTTCCTCAGGATATATTGGGGCCATATGAATAAGACCAGTGCCCTTTAAACTGGAACTAACCCCATAATTGTGGCCCAACCATGAATCTGGAGTTTCAGTAATTACCATTTAAAGTTAAAAGAAAACTGGTTTTGCCTAATGCTCCTACTGAGCTGTCCAGGGTTCTGACTTCCACACAGGCCATCAGTACCTTTCTCATCCTGGTCTTCATGCTGATGATTTTGCTTCAGACTCAGAATACTTTGGATGTAGTCTGTAATTACTAATCTTGAATACCTCTGTGGTCTATATTGAGCTCTATAGTGGCATAAGAGCTCTGCTGGGCTCTTGTCAATGGCATACTATGTGCAAACTGAAAAATTGATTATACTATGTGAGGACTTTACATTTGGAGAGCTTAAGTCATAGAGTCAGAAGGCTTAGACTTCAGTAACAGCTGCTTTAGCCTGTGACTTTAATAAAATCTCTGAAGTTTGTTCAGAACCTTAGTTTTCTCATTATCCCTGCACAATAAAATGTGATGAATATCTGCAACATAAATGACAAAAATACAAAACAAAGAGCATTTAAAAATATTTAAGGAAAAATACCTGATTGGAAAAGTAAACACTGGACACAAAAGGCAATTCACAAAATAAGAAAAACAAATTACCCACATGGTATATAAAAATTAATTCAAAGTGTACCTAAACATAAGATGTAAAACTATGAAAATCTTAGAAGAAAATTTAGCTGTAAATCTTTTGACCTAGGATTAGGCAATGGTTTCTTAGATATGACACCAGACCATAAGCAACAAAAGGGAAAATAGATGAATTGGACTTCATAAAAAGTAAACATGTTTGTGCTGCAAAGGATGCCATCAAGAAAGTAAAAAAGACAATTCACAGTCTGGGAGAAAAAAAAATTGCAAATCATATATCTGATAAAAGACTTATATCCAAAATTAGAAAGAACTTTTACAACTAAATAATAAAAGACAAATAACCCAATTCAAAAATAAGCATAGGAATGAGCAGACATTTCTCCAGAGTCTGAAGCTATACCAATGGCCAAGAAGCACATGAAAAGATGCTGAATGAACATCATTAGCTATCAGGGAAATGCAAATCAAAACCACAATGTGATATTACTTCACACCCACTAGGATGGCTGTAATAAAAACAAGAAGATAATGACAAGTGCTGAGAAGGAGGTGGACAAATTGAAACCCTTATACATTGCCAACAGGATTTTTAAATGGTGCAGTTAATTTGGAAAACAAAATTAAAAATTGACAATTCCTCAAACAATGAAACACAGAGACCCTATATGACCCAGCAATTCTAATCCTAGGTACCTATGCAAGATGAAAGAAAACATGCTTGCAAAAAAACTTGTACAAAAACATTTATAGCAGTAGAAACAACCTAACTGTCCATCAACTGGTGAGTGGTTAAACAAATTATAGTGTATACATACAGTGTAGGAGAATCCATACAAAAAAAGGAATAAAGTACTGATCTGTGCTATAACGTAAGTGAACCTTGAAAACATTATACTAAGGAAAATAAGCCAGTCACAAAAGGGCACATATGGTATGATTTCATTCAAATGGAGTGTCCAGACTAGGCAAAGTTATGGAGTCAGAAAGTAGATTAGTGATTGCCTAGGACTGGATTTAGATTGTGGGGATGGAGGGCGACTGCTAATGGGCACAAAGTTTCTTTTTGGAGAGATGAAAATGTTTTCTAGTTGATCGTGATAATGGTTGCAGAACTATGTGGATATACTTAAAATCATTGAATTAGACACTTTATATTGTATGCAAGTTATATCTCAATAAAGCTATTATTGAAACAAAAAAATACAAATTACCAAAAGCGCATTTGAAATCTCCTAATTCATTGGTCATCACATTAGTATAAAACTTACTGTGAAGATACCATATCTCTCATCAGATTTTGGAAATTAAAAGTATGCATGTGTGTGTACTCAATGAGATCTGTTTACAAACTGCAAAGAACTATTCAATTTACTTCCATAATGTATATTTTGGTTTTTCTCCTCAAGCTCAGAACGTCTTAAAAGGTGTTTTGTGAGTCCAAAGCATGGAGCATTCATGTTACAGATCTCCTAATTCATAATTTCACCCAAAGAGAAAAAAAAAAAGCTTTCCAGTTTTGTTCAAAGGCACAAATTCTATAAGGAAACCAAAACTGGGTTTAGTGAAAAGTGATCAAGTCTCTTCTTTCCATCCCTACTAGAGGACATTAGAAGCATCTATGGTTTTTTTTTTTTAAATTTTAACGTTTTTATTTATTTTTGAGACAGAGAGAGACAGAGCATGAATGGGGGGAGGGGAAGAGAGAGAGGGAGACACAGAATCTGAAACAGGCTCCAGGCTCTGAGCTGTCAGCGCAGAGCCCGACGCGGGGCTCGAACTCACGGACCGCGAGATCATGACCTGAGCCGAAGTCAGAGGCTTAACCGACCAAGCCACCCAGGAGCCCCAGAAGCATCTATGTTTTATCCCCATGGATGGCAGAGTAACAGCAGCCACTTCCTATGGACAGAAGGAGCCCAATGCATTCCAAATGCATTGTGAGACATTGTGAGTGTTGTAGTGGAGAAAACACAGCGCTCTTGTGCACCAGCCTATGGTCTCTATAAATTAGTTTCAATCTAAGTATTCTTTCACTGCAGTAGGAAATGGAGAACTGTTTTCCATATGAAATTCAAGAGCTTCCACTCATTGGGGTAGAGTAAAACCCATGTTGCAAAATGAGCTAGATGCTATAGACAAAATGAGCTTTGAACCAATCCCACACACAATGATTTCAGAAAAATCTGAGGCTGCAGAATGAGTCTCATCTTGAGTCAAACACTTTATCTTACTAAATCAATGGGAGTGATTTCACAGTTGCATTTTTTTCTAAAAAGTTTCAAAAGTAGAGCCTTGGCTTGGGTGCTAATAAACATATATAATCCAGAGAAGGAAAATACTTGGTATGTGTTGCCATATCTCCTTCACTTGCCTGCATGTAGATATTATCTTTCTAGGCACTTTTTCCTACTGAATCTGAACATGGCCTAAGACTCTCAGCACAGTGCCCCAAGCACTCATTACTAATCAGTCAATGAATTGTATTTGCCATTCCTGATATAGGCTATTCCAAGTTGAGATGTATTTGTGTGTGTGTGTTACCCAACTACTTGAAAGAATCTTTGAAGGGGACACCTGGGTGACTCAGTTGGCTGAGGATCTGGCTCTTGATTCCAGCTCAGGTCATGATCCCAGGATTGTGGGATCAAGCCGTGCATCAGGCTCCACGCTGAGTGTGGCGTCTGCTTAAGATTCTCTCTCTCTCTCTCTCTCTCTCTAAAATAATAAAAACAGAAGCATTGAAATATATTTATTTTTATGTAAGGTTTGCCTTTCAGAATTATAGGACTTACAAGTAGAAACAGACCAATGGTCACTCAATATAGGGGAACATTTCTCATCTAATTTGATTTAAATGCCTTTAAATTTGTTTGAAATGAACTCTTTGATTCTTTGGCTTTGACTCTTTCATCTTTGCAAATATAAATACCCAGGCAGAGCTTTTACCATTATAAGCCATTCTCTGGAAGTAATTTGGCATGTGCTATTATACCTTAATAATATAACTACTTATGTCAACCCATTTGGTGTGCCCCCCGCCAAACCCAGTGCAGAAGATACTATTAAAATATCTAGGTTACAGTTAAGGAAACTGAGGCACAGAACTCTTATGTAACTTTAATATTGAAGCTGGAAAGGGTTTCATATTCGTTAAAGTTTGTTACTTGTAGTGCTCCTTTGGCATACTCCATGCTCCCTTTCCCCATGATATAAGAGTTGGTCTAAGTTAAGAAGCTAGTGTTAAATAAATGCTCTTCACTAGATTCCTTCTTTTGAAATAATGAACAAAACTTCTTTTCCAGAAAACAATAGCAGGAGACAAAACCTGACAGTTCTTTTGTCTCGACTCTTCTTGCCCAGAATTCTTTAAAAGTGCCAACCTTATTTTTTTTTTTTTTGTATCAAAAGCATGTTAGAGCAATTCATAACTTAGAGCAACTATGCAAGCCCTGCAATTTCACAGCCGACTGTATCATGCCCATAAATCTTCAAAGTAGTCAAGCTTTGTCAGTCTGCAAGGGTGCAAATATAACATTGATAAACATTGGTAAATTCACACCAAAGCACAAACCTGAGGGGCACCTGGGTGGCTCAGTCAGTTAAGTGTCCTACTCTTGGTTTGGCTCAGGTCATGATCTCATGGTTTGTGAGTTTGAGCCCCACATCGGGCTCTGTGCTGACAGTGTGGAGCCTGCTTGGGATTCTCTCTCTCCCTCTCTCTCTGCCCCTCCCCTGCTCATTCTCGTTGTCCCTCTCTCTCTCTCTCTCTCGCTTAAAAATAAACTTAAAAAAAAAAACCCCAAAAACACAAACTTGAAGATTTCTTCACCCAAATAGACGATGATTTGTGTATATCCAGAGGAAGAACCTAAAACATAAAGATAGTTGTGAAAATTGCTAAAACAGAAACAGCGAATGAACCTCTTTTCAGCAAGGCAAAATAGAATTATTTATTAAAATAAAATTTCCATCAAATTGGAAATGAAAATGGAAATTTTCAGTCACAATGGAAATTTTCAATTTCCTCTAACAAGTAAAATCTAAATATACTTAACTGGCTATTTTCTCCTCACATTCTCAGAGTACTGATTAGCATCTGATGAAATATGGAAAATAATTAGAATCATATTCCCAAATTATTTATCTATTTAGGCACAAGGAAGCTAAGAGGCTTGTGTTGCTATTGCAGTTTTTTAATGATGACTTTCATGAGTGTTTCTCAGGGAAATAAAATAACATATTCTGTGTAATTCTATATGAAACTGCCCTACCAGAACAATTCTCAAATATTCAGTACCCATTGATAACCACTTAATGTTATAGAGTTAGAGCTTTCTGTGTTCTTGGCATGTTATAATAAAACTGGGAAATTCCCTTCTGGTATCTCTGATGGCTTCAAGGGGTTCTAAACAATAGATTTGAAAAAATCTCACAAGTGCCCCCTGATTACACAACAGGATTAAGCTACACAGAAAGACCGCAGTGGAATAGCTTTTTGTCTTAAAGATTTCTTAAACAGGCTTGTTTTACCCATGGAAAGATTTCAAAAACCACGATGATTCATGATAACCAAGAATTTTTTGGTTGTTGTTGTTGGAGGGGGTGATTTTTTATAGCTTTATTGAGGTAAAATAGATATCCACTAAATTGCACATATTTATAGTAAACAATTTGATGAGTTATGACATGTATACACCTATGAAGCTATCACCATAATCAAGATTATGAACATGTCCATCATAATTTTTGCAGATAAATTTTTGTGATCATCATATCCCCAGGGACATCTGGCACTAGTAGGCCATATCTATGGTCTACTGAGTGAATACATTTTCTCTAATTTGTTGTCACTGAACATGTTTTGAACAATAGTGTACTAGAAGAACAAAGAGTTGGACAGAATCTAGGCTTTTAATTTTCAGAATTTTTGAAGAGCATCTGAATAGCCTTTGAATATAAAAATCAACAGGTGGAGACCCTTGACAGGCCTATGGTGGCTTAGCAGTCCCACAAAGCCTCAAGTAGTTCTAGCCCTACCATTTTTAGAGAAAAAGCAGTGGATAAGCCTATTCCTCTACCCTGTGTGTTGGCTTGAACCTTATTTTTTTTTCAGCTTCATCATTTTATAGACCATTTATGAACCAATAGCGCACAAGTTTTGTTTGAAAAGATGGGTCAAAATATGGGAATGACACATTATAAGCCAACTCCTCTGAGTTTTGGTTTTTCTCATGTATCGTTCCACCTTGTCAGAGACAGCTGTAAAAGAAAACAAAAAGAAGCAAGGTTCCTGAGATGTCCACGTTCTCAAATGAAATAGACTGCGCAGACAGCTGATAATCAGTATGGCTTTGGCTCAGTGTTTCTGAAAGGAAGCGTAGCTGCTTTTTGTCCTGCCTAGTGACATCCTATTTGCTTTCGTTGCTGGTACGGATGAAGTCTGGTAAGCTTTTTTCTGGGACTCTCCTCATAGTTCTTTCCTGTACTCCGCTGTGTTCAGCCCCGTTCTGGAAACAACAGTTTTTAAGAACGCAGTATTTAACTTCGGGGTTGCAGTTGCCTCCCTCTGCCAACACCCATCTTCACCCCTCCCCGCGCAGCCCCACATCCCCTCCACCGCTGAGACTGGTCACCCTCAGAACCGTGGCCTTGAGGTCTCTAAGCTTCCCTTCTCTGCCTCAGGTCCCAAGACGCCAGTCCGGGCTTAACTTTAGGAGTTGGGAGGGCAGCTTGCCTAATCAGTCACGCTTCAGCTGGGGACTGCTTCTACCTGCTCATCTTCTCCTTGGATTCAAGGAAGACTCGAGTGGATTTGGCACATCCCCTAATCTGGGCCTGCCACTAGCAGGCCGGGGGCTGACGTGGGCCGAGGGAGCCCAGGACCAGGCAGGCCATTTCCACCTGCGTAATAACAGGCTTGGGAGTAGCGAGGCGGTGGCGGCGGCGGCGGCGGCGGCTGGAGTAGGAGGAGGAGCGCAAGCAGCGGCCGCGGCGGGGCCGGGAGGAAGAGGAGGGGGAGGAGGAGGAGCTGAAGCGGGGAGAGCGGCAGCCAGCGGCTCCGCCGGAGTTGCAGCAGCAGCGGCGGCGGCGGCGGCGCTGACACCGCAGCCTCCCCGAGCCCCGAGTCCAGGCGGGGGCAGCAGCAGGGAGCGCCCGGCCGCCCCAGGCACCGCACCTCGGCCCCGCCACACCGCCGTCGCCGCGCCGGGGGCACCGCCAGCCATGGCCGCGCCGCCCGATCCCCAAGACGAGCTGCTGCCGCTGGCAGGCTCCGGGTCCCAGTGGTTCGGGGACCGGGGGGAGGGGGAGAACGAAGCCGTGACGCCGACAGGGGCCAAGCCGGCGCCGCAGGCGGGGGAGCCCGGCCGGGGGCTGGGCGCTGGGGCCGGGGACGCGGCGCCGCGGGAACTGGACTCGGGCCCCGCCCGGCCGCCGCCCGTTGCCATGGAAACTGCATCCACAGGTAAGGCGGGCGACGGGCGCCACTGCCCCGCAAATGGCGTCGGGGACCCGGGTCCCCCAGCCGGTCCCCTGCTCCGCAGCTCGGCTCTGCACCTCGCTTGCGCTCTCTACCTGGAGCACCAACCTCAGCCCTGCTTCGTCGCCACGGGCGACTGAATATTGGCGGACTGTAGAAAACAGGAATTCTTTTTTCTTCCAAATGCTCCGAAGAAGTCAAAATACTATTAATTCTTTTTATGTCGTTATCATTGTTATCTGGGCTTTAAAAATTGTCCTCAGGGGCAAACGGCAGCATCCTGGCTGCCGGCGCGCCCGCGTACAAGTTTCTTCCTTCCGCCAAGGGGTTGGGGGCCGGAGGGCCCGCCCGGCCAGTTGCGATGATTTTCTGGGGCGTGTTTGCGCTCCGCGTGCGCGCGGGCTCCCGGGGACGCTGACAACAAAGCGACGGGCAGGCCGGCTGCCGCTACACCGGGCTCGGTCCCGGGCAGGGATGTGGCTTAAGTCTTCCTTACCCCTTCCCTCCACACATCGCCACACCCTACTCCCTCCCAGTCCCCTCTCCCGGCCTCCACCTCCTCCTCCTCCTCGCCCCAGAAAACAGAAACCCCAAGGTGTATGTGTCTCTTTCTGGAGGGGCAGCGTTGCTAGAGGGTTGGGAGTTGTGGCTGCCCCCGCCCACAACCTTTCCTTCCTAACTGCCCAGATGCCCCCATCTTGCAGGAAGCATTATTGAAACTTGGAACCCCTAAGAGCGGCCGGCCTGGCTGCGGTGTGAGAGGGCTTGAGTGGTGGTGGTGAGTGGACGAGGTACAGTTTACAGGCAGTGTGTGGACGGCCCGGGCATTTGGAAATTGCCCTGGGCTCGGCCCCCCTCAGCCTGACTCCCCCTTTCGAGAACCGGAGCGCTTGGGTGCCCAGCTGGGACCAGGGCCTTGGGGCATCCCGGCCAAAGGATGCGGGAGGCGAGCTTTGAGTAAGGGCTGCCGGCCTGGGCAGCCCTGTGTTTCCAGGCAGGAGGTTCGAGAGGGGCCGTGTTGTGTTGTTTTCTGAAAAAGCTTTGTTGTAGTGGAATGGGAGTTGTGTAGATTTGGACACGTAGCCCTTGAGGATCTGGGGTGATGGGTGCTTCCGGAGGAAGGAAAGGGGGTGGGATTGGCCTGCGTGCTTTTGGCAGCCGATTTAGGGGAACCCCTTTCTGAAGCCAGCAGCTCTCGTAAGGGTCAGGTGGAGTGCATTAGGTAGTCTTAACTCTGATCTAGTTAGTATAGAGATTTGAGCTGAGGAAAGGAGGTTTGGGGAATGCGTTAACTAAAACATAAACATTCTGATGGAAAGAGAAAAAATGGGGACCATAATCAGAAAAAAAAAAAAAAAAGAAAAGGAAGAAAATAAAACTCCATTTGTCTTATATTGATTGTTAACTCAGGCTGTGGGGGTGGGAAAGATTTAAGACTAGGAAAGACTGCCTCGCCTCTCTCAACTTCTTCATCTAAATGAAAAGAAAACAAAACTCTTTATAATTGCAAAGGAAGGTAGAAAAAGATAATAGACAAAGGGAGGCACCTTTTTTTTGTTGGTTTACCATTATCATTCTTTGTAACTCATAGTTCAGAACCTTTATCCACTGTCATCAAATAAAGTTAATTATTTCTTTTTAAATATTGCCCACCTCCCATTAGTGTCACCAAGGTTAGGGGAACCGGGGAAAGGAAGCTAAGTGCCCTGTGTTCAGTAACTTACTATACACTAGAATGAGTTGCTATATATATGCTTAGGAGAACTCCTGTCACAAAGCAGGCATTTGTAATATTTACCATTATTATTATAGAAATTTAGAGAAATATTTTGCTTTGTTGAATGTGTTGGGGGTTTCCTATCCTAGACCATAAATACACTAATAAAATAGAACATGATGATTCTACGTTTGGATGGGAGGAGAATGAAGGGAGGGAAAAGGAGTACATACTTTGCATATTTACATAGAAAATTTTTAGTTTATTATCACTGCTTGAAGGAATGTCTCATATAGTTGTTGACTGTTTAATGTTTTAAATCTTTACGTTTCATATTTCCTATACTGGAGAGACTACTATAGGAGACCTAGATGCTAGAAATGATATCTAAATAAACAACTATGTCGTGAAAAATACAAACAAAATCTGGGCCAGCTTCCTTGTCTGTTATTATGACAGTTTTAACCGATAAGCAAAGTCAGTAAGTACATCTTTAACTTTATCAGAGACAAAATCTAGAAGAAGCCTATTAGACTGATTTACTTTTTTAAAAGAATGGTGCTCTTTGGGACTCAAACTAAGAAGTAACTTAGACTTTGAGCATGAGGCACTGTAAACAGATTTTGTTTCTTTTACAGATAGAATTATAAAGTGTAAGACAGATACTGATATTTTAAAAGCTTTTTTTTTTTCTGAAAAACACCACTAATCATGCCATCTGGACAGAAATTCTGTTATTTATTTTTATACATTGATGGTAATTAAAGTTCCTAAAGAAACATTTCCAAAAATATTTCTTAGTAATGTCCTGCAATGAATGTGTTTAAACATCACTAAAACTGCACTGTAGTTTCTAGTATTCTCATTGCTTCCGTCCCTTTTGTGGATTGGACATGTTCTTAAAAAAAGTAATTCTTTTAAAGCTACAACTTTTCATGTCTAAAATTGATAATGGGCATGCAACATGATGTCTGTTGCCAAGGGAACATTTAATACACCGTGTGTAGGCTACAACATGTTAGAGTTGTTAAATCATGAATCAGTGCCATCATCTAATAACTTTATACAAAGGATGGTGAGAGCAACTGTTTTGTTTTTTCATGATCAGTTATTTTATTCCTGGAAACCATTCAAAAGGAGCATACAATAACACAAGGATAGAAGAATGGCCCTTTGTTTAAAGGAAGAATTTAAAATAGAACATTTGAGCAAAATGCAGTGGTAAGAAGTTAACTCATGGTTGCTTTGGAAATTAACTCATTGACCGCTTCATGCATGCAAGGCAAAATGAAGAACAGAATGGAGAGTGGTCCAGATAAATAAATATGATTTCCTTCTGTAATATTGACTTATAGATAATTTGACTTAAATTACTAGATGATTGGAGAGGGAGAGAAGAGAGAAAGATTTTTACTTTACTTGGATCACAGTGCTCATAAATTTACATTTTTCAAATGCTCAATGTGATACTCTATGGGAAAAACTATAAATTGTCTATCATGATTTAAATAACTTCAGAGTTTTTATATATCCTGTGTTCTGTTTAATATAGTAAATTATACCATATACATTACTGATCATCTTCTAAAATTCACATGGAGGCTGGATTGACTGTCTTAACCTGTGGGTGTGTTTGATAGATGTGTGTACATTTTTTATTTGGAGTCATTCCCAGTAATCCCCTTCAGAAGGTGTAAATTTCAGTTTTCTGTTTTCTTTCATCTTTTGAGAAAGCTACAGTTCTGTTGAAATGAGCAGAAACACTGCACATGCTTTTACAGTATTTTACAGAACACGTAAGAAGAATAAAAGAATTTATTTTTCAGTTTTTATTAGCATTCTGGTTCAAATAAAAGAGTTTCTAATGTAATTTATTTCTCTGGACATAGTCTCTGGTTATAATCAATATTTCTGCTAGAAAGTATGTATATGTCCTTTCATATAGGGAATTCAAATCAGGTTACATTAAAATTTAGAAACACTTACATACCCTAAAAATACATTGATTATAAATTTTATCAAGGCGGGGTGCCTGGGTGGCTCAGTGGGTTAAGCGTCAGACTTTGGCTCAGGTCATGATCTCACAGTTAATGGGTTTGGCCCTGTGTCGGGCTCTGTGCTGACAGCTCAGAGCCTGAAGCCTGTTTTGGATTCTGTGTCTCCCTCGCTCTGCCCTCCCCCGCTTGTGCTCTGTTTCTCTCTGTCTCTCAAAAATAAATAAATGTTAAAAAAAAGAATATTATGATAAATTTTATCAAGGCTTCCAGCATAACTTCCTCTTCATGAGCTCACTGTTCTGGAAACCCATCCTGGTCATTGCCCCTCAAATCTTCCATAGGCCTTCTTGCCATCTTTTTTCTAGGGTTCATCTACTTCTTATTCTGATTCTAGTGTTCATCTACTTCTGATTCTGCAGGCGAGTTTTGTATTATTTTGCTCATTATACTGTATCCTGAGTAGGATACAGATCACAAAAAGTTTTTATTATCTGCAAAGTGAGAAACCATTGCGGTTCAATTCAATTTAGTAAACATTCATTGAATGCCTACTTTTTTAAGTATCGTGGTTTCCTAGAATATGTACATCTTTCTGTGTCACATTAATATTTAGTTTAATGAAACAATTCCTTTGGTGTCATTTCTCATTTTCCTTATTCCCAAGTCATTGCTGGAAGCTTGTCTAGAAGAGATTATGATCATCTACCCACATGGGCACAAGGGCATGAATTAGTTTTCCAAGGTCAACACAGGATCAATAAACATGAGCATGACTTGCTCAGACCACACAGCTGTGGGAAAACAAAACCTATGTATCTTTGTGTCAATCTATGGGATTGAGGTCAAGAGAAGGGAAGGTTTTATTTATTTTCTTACTATGGGAGACTTTAAAGCATATTAGTAAAGTAATACGTGAGACACCTGGGTGGCTCAGTCGATTGAGCCATGATTTTGGCTCAGGTTATGATCCCACAGTTCATGAGTTTGAGCCCTGTGTCAGGCTCTGTGCTGGCAGCATGGAGCCTACCTGGGATTCTCTGTCTCCCTCTCTCTCTGCCCCTCATTCGCTCTTCCTCTCACTCTCTTTCTCTCAAATATAAATATATAAATAAACATTAAAAAATAAAGTGATACAAATAATTCAGTAGGGATGGAAAGATGGATAAAGTAGGAGAGAGAGTGCATTTCTTGCAACTGAGTAGGTGAGGGGAAATGGATCCAACGCATAGTGGAGGGTTGACGGTAGATGGACTTTAGGACAGTTTGTGGATATAACTGGAGGAAAGACAGAGGAGGGGGGCACAGGTACAGGGATGGGTCTGAGAACAGGTTGGGGTTCTCTTCCAACTGCTTCTATTTTCGATGAAATAGGAAGCAAGGTCAAGAGCACATGAAGGCAGGAGTGGAGCTGGAAGTTTGAGGGGAGGGGAGAAAGTATGAAATGGTGTAAAATAGCAGAGTGAAAGGACTAGGGGAAGCTGAGAATTCTGAGAAGCCCTCAGGCTCACTTGGAATTTGTGGTCATGAGCTTGATGTGAGACTAGTTATCATACATGTTATCTTTTTTTTTTTTTTTTCCCAGCCATGTCCAGCTGTCTGGGCATTGGTTTGGATTAGGTGGATGGTTGAACTGGTTTTGATTTTGAGAAAAAGAGAGGGTCCATGGAGGAGGTGAGCTGTGTATAAGGCAGTGAGGATACTGACGGGTTATGGAATCCGGGGAGAAAGGAAGGAAGACAAGAGGGGGATGACGCACAGTGAGAAGATGATATAAATGGGTTGCATGTGCTGGCAGGGCAGAAGAACAGATGGGCCAGGGTTTCCCGAGTGAGGGAGCTGAAAGGATAAGAGGTGGTGCTTCCAGAGTGGGGTTGGAGACAGATTAAGGAGGGGGCACAGTTATTGAGGGGAGTAGGAGACTGAGCGGGAGTGGAAGACAAGGTCATTGGAGGAGTGGGGTCCAGAAGAACGGCAAGGGCAGGAGTGAAATAGTCATCTGTATGATTACTCAAATCACAAGGAACCATGGCAGAGATTGGAGAAGGACGGTGAACTCGTGCTGATATCTTTAGTAAAGGTCATAGTGGCCTCAGCTTCAGTGCTAGGGGTTTTTAGAGGAGAAGGAAGAGCAGTGTCCTATAAAATTATAAATGTAGGGGCGCCTGGGTGGTGCAGTCGGTTCAGCGTCCGACTTCAGCCAGGTCACGATCTCGCGGTCCGTGAGTTCGAGCCCTGCGTGAGGCTCTGGGCTGATGGCTCGGAGCCTGGAGCCTGTTTCCGATTCTGTGTCTCCCTCTCTCTCTGCCCCTCCCCCATTCATGCTCTGTCTCTCTCTGTCCTAAAAATAAATAAACGTTGAAAAAAAAAATTAAAAAAAATTATAAATGTAAAGTCCTTATTGTAGGTTCTGCAAACTCTACTTAATATGTACAGAACGTAGGAGATGCAACTTAAAATGGTTCATGGTGGGGGATGGGAACTTTGAGGGTTGTAATTAACTAAATATGAGCTAGTGGTATGGTGAAATTACTAAAATCTCTTATGTAATTTTAGATCGTATTAATAGAAAGTCTTGGGTACACATTATATGACGTACTAATTCCTCTAGATTCTGCTCTAGGCAGATTTGGAGTCCTGTACTAAACAAATGGATACTATGCTTTGAGAGACATTAATGGATTATAGAATAGTGATAGAAGGGTGACCAGATTGTGAGGCTTCTGGAAAAAATGCCACTTGAGAAACAGTTGAAGAAATTAGTAATTTTTAGCCATAATAAAGGAGGAATTAAAGGAGATCTGAATATTAAATTCAAATACTGGAAACAATCTTATGAAGCAGAGATGTGACCCAGGTGGTTTCACAGGGCAAAATTGGAATGGTGGGAAAATTAGAGAAGCAGATTTTTACTTAGTGAAGGAGAAAGTTCTAATAATTAGAACTACTTGGAAAAGAGATAGATTGCCCATCAGTTACTGATATTCAAGCAAAAGTGAGGTTGTTGTTTATTGGGTGAAACTCTGAAAGGAAGGTATTAGGCTATACCAAGAACTTTATACCTTCCTAAAAGAAAACAATGTGCCTAACTTTACATTGTGTTTTTTAACAGGAACATATTTCTCAAAAACAAACAGCACGCTAATGAAACCAGAAACAGAGTCCATCTCAAAAACCATGGTTAACTCCAAATTACCAAAAGTTCACTCTCCACAAAATTGTGGCCTTCTTGCAACTCTGTTGTTCTCCATTGTCCAGAAAAACTCCAGGGATGCCTGCGTGGCTCAGTTGGTTAAGTGCCAGACTTCAGCTCAGGTCATGATCTCATGGTTTGTGGGTTCGAGCCCCACATCGGGCTCTGTGTTGACAGCTCAGAGCCTGGAGCCTGCTTCAAATTCTGTGTCTCCCTGTCTCTCTGCTCCCCTCCCCCACTCACTCTGTATCTAGAGTCTCTCTCTCTCTCTCTCTCTCAAAAATAAATAAACATTAAAAAATTTTTTAAAAAGGAAAAACTTCATATTATAACATACTTGCTTAAGAACTACACACACACACACACACAAACACACACACACAAAAGAACTACTCAATTTTATCCATTTGGGGTTATTAACCTAAATGTGAAGCATGATATTTCAACCATCTCTTTTATTTATTCTTTTTCCTGGACTATCTTTTTCATTTTTTGCTACCATATCTAATTCCATAAATATTTAGCATATTCTAAAATATTTTGGGAATTCATTAAATAATTCTGTGGTGCTAAAAGCATCATATAAATCTCTCCTTAGTCCTGTGTATATTTTTGTGAGATTATTCATTGTAAAACCATGTTGGCTGGGTTTCTTAATGAATTACATTTTTAGTTAGAACAGTTCTGCATTCTGACTTCCACGTCCTATCCCCAAATGGATTTTCTAATTCATCTACTGCATGAGATTATTATAAAGCCAGTAATAGACCAAATTATTGCTTCTTGCATGTGAGGAATTTGTTGTATATCATATCTTTCAAAATACTTAGAATTTTGTTTTAGGCATAGCAAATCTTGATGCATTTTCAAGTAACAACCCTTGGATAACCAAAAATTATGCGTGCTCAAGTTATTGTTGATCTGGTTGATGAGCCTAAGAATAAAAACCAATGTCATGTCTATCTTTGGCATGAATTTTGCAACTGATCCTGAAAAATGAGAGGACTTCTCAAAATGTTGTCTGGAGGTTGTCTGTTTCAAGATCACAGGAGGTGATCCATAGACCTCAAACCAGGGAAACAAGTCTGGCAGCTGCATATTAAAACTTCAAGAAGCACAGATTTATTGGAGCCCCTCCTTATTATGTTCAGCATTTTGTTAGGAGCTGTGAGCTCCCCATTCCCCATTCCTCTGAGCTTACTGTCTAGATGGGAGATAAGACTAACTTACACAAAACAAAGGTGAACAAGTCAGAGTACAGCCTGGGTGCTTGGATGGATGGTATGAGCTTTAAGTGCTGTGCAAACTTCATGATTTTATGGGTCTTAGAGCTACTGGTCTTTTGAAAGAGGTGGGATGTGACTTTGGCCTAAATTATAGATAGAATAGGAATAAGCAGAAGTGAGCAGAAAGGCAGTTGGGGTGAGGGGAGAAATATGGGCGATGGGCGATGACCTGGGGATGACCAATGACTAGGCTGGTTGAACCTGCCCAGCTGGGTGAGGGGAGACAGATTCTGGGGGGCTTGAAAGCTACTCAGGGGACTCTAGACTCCTTGTATATGTATTCTGGGACCTTTGAAAGCTTGTGGGTGGGGCATGTAATATTATAAAGCTTTGTTAAACTGTATAAAACTGTTGCACAGTGGCATAGAAGATGAACTTGGTGGGGAAGCCTGATCCGCTGTCAGGGTCAGGGCCTTGAATAAATAGCCATGGGAAGGAAAAGGAAGAAAGATGAGCAACTCCCCAGGAACATTCCATAGGACTTTGTGACTGACAGAATACAGGGGGTGCGGAAAGGAATAATTCAACTCTAAAGTTCCATGTCCTATGGCAGGGAGGATGTAGATATAGAGACATAGGAGGAGGAACTGGTTAGAGAGATGAGGGTAATTGATTCATTTTTAGTCATGTGAGGCTTCATATGATGACAGAGCACCTTGAGTGGAAGTCTCCCCTTGGTGCTGAAGATAAAAGAATGGATTTTAGAGATGAAAACAGGATTGTTGATACAGATATAGAAAGTCAGAAGAGAAGCCCTAGAATACGTTCAGTTTGTGAAAGAAAGCACGTTGTATGGGAAGAACAAAGGGCCAAGAACAGAGCAAGAGCTCTTTGCCTCTTACTAGCTGAGTGGCAATCGGTAAATTTTGGAACCTCCCTGAGCCTCAGATTCCATAGCAATGTATATGGTACTAGGGGTTGTAGAGAGTCTGGCAATCAAATGGTAAGTATTCTTATTATGAGAGTATCATGAAAGCCAAGATGGCACGGTATAGAATGAGCTCTGACTGGGAAAGCAGATTTGTCTCCTCTTGGCTCTGGCACCTAATACCATGTCAATGTGGGCAACTCTGCTTTACGACTCAGTTTCTTCGTATGTAAAATGGGCATGATACTGTTTCCTGGCTATCTTACAGAGCTGTGTGAAGGTAAAATGAAGTAACACAGGGAGGTAAATGCAAATTGGAAAGAACTAATTATCTGTAAGGTGCTATTAATAGGAAGCCCGGTCAGCACTGTCAGATGCAGAAGAGAGGTCTAGGAGAACAAAGACGGAGAAAAAGTCATGTTACCTTAGCCTTAGGCTTTTTAATAGAAAATGCTTGCTGTGCTTACCTGGACCTCAGCCAAGTATCAGCAGGGAATGGCAGGAGAGCAAGGAAGAATGGGGGTGGGGAGAAGTGAGTTCCGGTGGAGCACATTGGAAGACATTTTGGCTACGGGGAGTGCATTTTGGCTCCATTCCTCATGTCCTGATAAGTGATCTGTGACTGACCAGGGCTAAGGTGTGCTCATGGGGGCCTGCTGGAGTGAGTGCGGGCAGCAGACGGAAAGGCAATAAATGTAGGAAGCTGTCTTAGATGTGTGTGGGAGTGGGTCTGGAAGAGGCTGCTTCTCTCACCAAAGAGGGTACTAGAGTGAAAGCCAGCTCCTGCCACTACCTATCGCGCCCACCTCTTGACCCCAAGGGCAAGACTAAATCAGCTGGTCCTGTGGACTTGTGGGTATCTGCAAGCAAGTCTCATAGCTCTGTAGGTTAAAGTCTTTTATAAATAGACTAATGCTTCTGGAAAGATGGAACAAATATGCTTTTCTTTATCTTTCCTGCTAAGTAGAGCTAAAAACCCTGAACACACACACACACACACACACACACACACACACACACACACACTAAACATAAAAAGACTCTGAAAGGTAGAGAGAGGAAGGCAATCTTACTAGGGACTCTGGGACCGAGGATGACACAGCAGTGAGTTCTCTGGGTTTTCTTTTTTCCTTACGTAGCTCAGACTGGGTATGGGAGAAGCCAGCAAGTGGGCAATGCCAATGGGCACAGAAAAAAGCACCCACAAGAAAGCCTGCTCTCACCAGATGACCAGGAAAGGGACAGCCTAACAAGACAGAAAATGTTTTGACAATAACTTCTCTGCTCCAGCCAAACACCACAAAATAAACAGCTGCCCCCACCTCTATCCCACCAGCAAATGCTGAGTGAGGAGCCTAGACTTCCACCCATGAGAAGCTGTGAGAGGCACCCCAACAGCCCTGCCCAACAATCCCAGTGCCAGAGGCGACCATGTGGGAGTCCTGGGCTTCTGCCTCTACCCAGGCAGGAGGCTGGGACCTAATAGGCCTGCCAGCTAGTGTGGTGACAGAGGAAGCCTAGAGGAGAGGTATGAGTTTTAACACTGCTCCCCAGTAATGAGATAGGGTGGAGAGCCTAAGCTCCCACCTTCCTCTGGCAGTGATATGGCAGTATCCCCCTTCCCTATTAGTGTGGCATTTATTTTTTTTTTTTTACTTTCTTTTTTTTTTTTTTTTTAAATTTTTTTTTTCAACGTTTTTTATTTATTTTTGGGACAGAGAGAGACAGAGCATGAACGGGGGAGGGGCAGACAGAGAGGGAGACACAGAATCGGAAACAGGCTCCAGGCTCCGAGCCATCAGCCCAGAGCCCGACGTGGGGCTCGAACTCACGGACCGCGAGATCGTGACCTGACTGAAGTCGGACGCTTAACCGACTGCGCCACCCAGGCGCCCCTAGTGTGGCATTTAAAAAGATCTTTGTCTCATAACAAAACACCTCAAATGTCCAGATTTTAACTGAAAATCACTTGTCATACCAGAACCCAGGAAGATCTGAATTTAAATGACAGAGGGATGATCAACACCAAGATGACACAGATATCTGAATTATCTGACGAGGATTTTAACTTATTTTTAATGTTTATTTTTGAGGGAGAGAGACAGAGTGTGAGTGGGGGAGGGGGGCAGAGAGAGAGGGAGCCACAGAATCTAAGGCAGGCTCTGGGCGCCGAGCTTCAGCACAGAGCCTGATGCAGGCCTCGAACTCATGAGCCATGAGATCATGACCTGAACTGAAGTCAGATGCTTAACCAACTGAACCACCCAGACACCCCTGTCTGGGGAGGATTTTAAAGCAGCCATCACAAAAATACTTCCATAAGCTATGATGGACACACGTGAAACAAGTAATAAAATGGAAAGTCCCAGTAAGGAAATAAAAAGTTTCAGTGAAAAAATAGAAGATATAATGAAGAACCAAAGGGAAATTTTAGGAGTGACCAATACAGTAACTGAAAGAATTGAAGAAAAAGAAAAACCACAGAAATTCAGTGGATGAGCTAACAGTAGAACGGAGAGGATAAAGGAAAGAATTGGCGAACCTGTAGATGAACAACAGAAATGACCAAGAACAACAGAGAGAATCAACTGACAATAATAAATAAATAATAAATAATAATAATAAATGATAATAAATAATGAAATGCTTCCAACTGTGCAGCACAGGCATACTGACCGGGACTTGTTCCCTTTGTCAGATGTTCCCTCCGTGTTCATGTGAGCAGACTATAGTGAAAACAGACTGAGAGGTGTGTGCCTCACATTTGCTAAGTGCGTACAATCGAAGCTGTGTTGGTCTAGATGCGGGTTTTAGGGAGAATAACCGAACAGTACTGTTTTAAGTCCTTGAGCCATCTTTTTACATTTACAGTACTCACTGATTTGTGACCCTCTAGTACTTAGGTATTTGTGACCCTCCAGTATTTAGGTAACTAGATATATGCACATATTGGCTAAAGTATTTATCTAACAAGCACTTATGTAGCACTTACAATGTGTTCTGAGGGCACTAGTTTTACAATTCAGTAAAATCTCACTGAGTCATCCATTTATTTATCCAACAAATATTTATTAAGCACTCTCTCTATATGTGTGTATACAAGGTATGTACTAGGTATGAGTAGGTGACACTTAACTACATACCAGGATATAAAAATAAATGCGGTGGGAGAAAGAGTGTGTACTTAGAGTCACCATACTGGATTCCAGCCAAGCTCTTCCAAGGGCCAGTAGCTAGTCTCCACCTCCGTGGGAAGGGCTAAATGGTGGCTCTGGGTGGATCTTCAGTGTCCACGTAAATGAGGTAACATTTGTTCATTTGCTGCTTTTCTGTATGCTGTACCCTTCTGTGTATACTTCAGTCGTTGCTCAAGTTTTTGGAACCAGTTTTACTTAAGGCAGCATCCCTTTAGTGTTATTATCAGGAGATGCTTGAAGGTAGGGTAGGAGAAGATGTTACTTCTCCCTCTAATATTTCCACGGGCCATCTAATGCCACAGTAAGGAAATAAATAAGCAAACAAACAAACAAATAACCTCTGATGTGGACAAGTAATGTGTTCTCAATTTTATGTGAAAAGTGCATATAATATTTTAAAAATTCTGTACTACTTTTATTTGTGTCTGGATACATCGTCAAAGTAAAAAACAGGGTTATTCTTGCACAAAGGCAGCTTCAGAAGACGTCTTACCAGCCTCTGGCTCCTAAGCACTAGAATATAGGAAGTTTGGAGTGGCTCCTACTATGAGTTTTGTTTAACAGACCTTTTACTGTAGATAATACAAGGGTAAATTGTAACCCAGCATGTTTGCATTACCGGAACTGAACTCGTATGAGTTTATTTATTTACTCAAATCCATGGTGTTAGAGAAGTCTTTATATTTTGTTTTACCAGAAATGTGAAAAAGAATGGACACCTAGTACTGTTCCCTAAAACTGCATAATCTTTTAAAGGCCAAGCAGTTTATAATTTGGATGTTTGCACATCAGCAGTCCAGAAGTATCAGCTTCATTTCTATAAATAATGTGGAACAATCAAAATTTTTTGAAGAGAGGTAATATACTTCTTTCTAAAGAAATGAGCCCCAGAAATAACCTGTCTTGAAGGTAAGTAAATATGTATTAGGAGTAGGGAATAGTTTGCAGTGGGCTATCGGGCCCTTTGTGTTTGTTTGTTTGTTTGTTTTCCTTTTTAAGTATCATACTGTGCTTTGTGCTCAGTACTTATTTAACCATTATTATAACTTCCAGGAACGTTGGTTCCTAAATGAAATCTCAATCAATTTGTTAACAAGAAAGCTCTGCCATTCTGTCAGACAGGAGACATCAAAGTCAACCTTTAACTGTATCACTTAACATGCAGTGATTAGGTTTCCCCTGTGATAGTTTGTGTGAAAATGTCTTTTGCGTATTGAATTGATATTGATATGTTCCATTGTATAATGAATCTTGTGAAGCGGAGTTTTCAGTTCATAAAAGGGAAAATTGGTACATAGGTTGAAAATAAGAGCCCAGAACTTCTTTTCTTCTATGAAGGGCCCTGTCCTGCAGGGAAAGAAGATACCAGCAGATGACTGTGTATGAGTTAACTGGAATATAATTTAATTGATTTTTTAATGTTTATTTATTTTGAGCAAAAGAGAGAGGGAGGGAGAGAGAGAGGGAGAGAGAGAATCCCAAGCAGGCTCTGTACTGACAGTACAGAGCCCAACTTGGAGCTCGATCTCACCAACCATGAGATCATGACCTGAGCTGAAATCTAACGTAGGACACTTAACTGACTGAGCCACCCAGGTGCCCCAATTTAGTTGATTTTCTTTGTCATGGAAGTATGTAATTCCGCAGTCTTGTTTTAAAATTATAAAAACAAAAGGGGCCCCTGGGTGGCTTAGTCAGTTGGGCATCTGACTTTGACTCAGGTCTGATCTCACAGTCCGGTCCGTGAGTTCAAGCCCCACGTCAGGCACAGTGCTGATAGCTCGGAGCCTGGAGCCTGCTTCAGATTCTGTGTCTCTCTCTCTCTCTCTCTCTCTCTGACACTTTCCCTCTCACACTCTGTGTCTCTCTCTCTCTCTCAAAAATAAATAAACATTGGGGCGCCTGGGTGGCGCAGTCGGTTAAGCTCCGACTTCAGCCAGGTCATGATCTCGCGGTCCGTGAGTTCGAGCCCCGTGTCGGGCTCTGGGCTGATGGCTCAGAGCCTGGAGCCTGTTTCCGATTCTGTGTCTCCCTCTCTCTCTGCCCCTCCCCCGTTCATGCTCTGTCTCTCTCTGTCGCAAAAATAAATAAACATTGAAAAAAAATTAAAAAAAAAAAAAAATAAATAAATAAACATTAAAAAAATTTAAAATTATAGAAACAATAAATGTTTGCAAGAGAAAAAACTTACCATCTCACCCTCTTTGCACAATCCTTAGTGCCAACTCTGTATAGTGGTTTTAGGGTTCAATGAAATATTTGTAATGCTTGACACTTAGTAAGGACCTTATAAATGTTTGCCATTCTTATTATTGTTTTAATTCACTATTAATTTTTTCATTTATCTTCCTTAAGTGCTGTAGAATGGATGGAGTGCTGATATCATTTATCTAGTGATCCTCATTTTACAAATGTGGAAGCTGAGAAAGGCCAAAGCTGCATCTCCGCCTGGGGTGATGGTGATAGAGGGAGAAGGCTTGATGCTTGGAATGGACCCAAATAGACTACAGGGATGGGAAGGTGGGGGAATATATTGGATTTGTAAAAAATCCAATATATATGTATATATGGATTTCTAAAAAAAAAAAAAAAAAAAAAAAGTTGGGGGGGGTGAAGAGAGATAGGTAACAAAGCTTTCCTAAAGTCTAGAATTAGGGTCTTGGCCTTACTTTCCTCTGCAGTTATAATTTGCATCTTTTTAATTGTTTAGATTAAACCTTGGCAGAGGTTTTCTAAGTGGGGTGACCTCAGTAGGCCCCGGGGCCTAGGGGAAGAAGCTTGGGGTGTTCTGTGCAGGGCCGCCCAGAGCCTTCTCACCTTCAGGCTGAATGAAATCAAGTAGTGGGCTGAGTCAGGCCTGTGGGCCCAAGTGGTCCTTCTTCCATCTGGGGATTTTCCAAAGGATTCGCAATTAGCCTGGTCTAAATGGAGAAAAAATTAGCTCAGAGCTTTCTCTCAGAAATAAAGGATTATTTGTAAACTTTTCTCCTCTGCACAAGTAGCCCTGAGATTCATCAATGCAGCGGTTTGGATAGCAGTATGAGAGAGTTACCTGGGTTTTCTTTACCGTGCTCAAATGTAAAGATGTACTCTATACCTTGACTGGGAAATGGGAGTAGTTAAGGAAAAGAGAGGAAAGAAAACAAAGTAAAGAAAAAGTTAACATTTATTTAGCACAGAGTGTTATGCAGGCAGCACTTGATGCCCATTGTATGTATCTTCTTAGGTTAGTTGCAGTATCCAGTGGCCTTTGAATGGGTGGCAGACAACAGCACAGTCATTTGGTTAATCTGAGTAGCGTTGACCACTAATTTTCATAATTCCCTTTATTTACTTCTAGCCAAGGCCGGAAATTAGACACGGAACACGAGTCTTCCAGTGAAATCCTGCTAGGCCGATTAGGAGCAGGGACGAGATATGGGGGTTTAAGTCCTAGCTGGTAACAGGGGTATATTTTCAGGGATGTTTATTTAAACCACATTCTTGGGGCGCCTGGGGTAGCTCAGTTAGTTAAGCATCTGACTTTGGCTCGGGTGATGATCTCAGGGTTCGTGAGTTCGAGCCCTGTATCAGGCTCTGTGCTGACAGCTCAGAGCTGTGTCTCCCCCTCTCTCTGCCCCTCCCCTGCTCACACCCTGTCTCTCTCTCCCAAAAATAAACAAACATTAAGCCACATTCTTTTGGGGGGGCCTACTGAAATAGCCAGCTAAGGATTTGGGATCCTCCCTATCCTTTCATCAATGATGATTTACGTACAGGTACGTGTTCTTATTGCATCAGATATATGCATGTTGTTTTTTCTTTGGATGAAAGTCCCTAGAGGTAAGTGTAAAGTCTCCAATAGTCTATAATCCCTAGCTGAAGGTCAAATATATCTGTGTCAGAATTTCATCATTTGATGATTTATTTCATTCTTTGATTACATAAAAAGATCTTAATATCATATTGGGATCATAGCACGTTTTCATAAGCTTTCAGAGTTCACAGAATCAATAACTATTCAAAGTATTTAGAAGTAGGATTTGGATTTTTTAAAAACATTTTTTTAAGTTTATTTATTTATTTTGAGAAAGAGAGAGGGAGAGAGAGAGAGGAGAGCAGAGAGAGAGGGAGAGAGAGTCCCAGTCAGGCTCTGTGCCGTCAGCACAGAGCCCGATGTGGGACTCAAACTCACGAACTAGGAGATCATGACCTGAGCCAAAATCAAGAGTCAGATGCTTAACCGACAGAGCCACCCAGGCACCCCAGGATTTGGATCTTTTATGTATTACTTATGTGACCACTATTAAATCAATTACAGTGTAAATTCTTGCTCCTGTTTATATGAGTTATAAGACTAATCAGCAAAAAAATTTCACATGTCATACCACTTTGAATGTCTTTAAAACTCTAAAGTGCTAACTTAAAAAATAAGAATTCTTGTCAGTTATGATTAAAGATGATGATCAATGAATTCTGTTAATATTTTTTAAATTAACTAAGTGGATGCCCTTGATAAGGTGTTCAATATTCCTGAGAATTTACATAATAAAATGCAGTAGTTTGCACTGAGATTAGTTTGGCACAATTGTCATTAAGAGCTCCTCCTCGGCCCCTGGCAGGCTCACCTGGCAGCCTTGCCCTCAAACAGGGGATGTGGCCTTGAGGTACTGACTGGTACAGGTTAGATCCTCATTTTCTATTCATAAGAATAATAATGGTGAATTTCGTAGGTAGCAAGACATTGCAGTCTCTTTCCAATTCAATTCTTGGCCTTTGAAATCTGGGCATTCACTTGAGATGAAGGAGGCTGCCCTGGAAGGCAGCTTGAGGACAGGTGTGGGTCTGCTCAAAAAAAAAAAAAAAAAAAAAAAGATTTCAGGTACCCCAGCAAAGATGGCCAGGCTAAAAGTCTTCACGTGGGATTTGTAAATCGGTTCGGGCCCTGGGCCCACTTTCTGACTGCCAGGTGGGGTGGCCCGTGCCAGCTTCCTCCATGTCCACTTGGCCTCTGTCTGCTGCTGTCTCTTCATGTGGCAGGAATAGTCTGTGGGTTCAGGAGTTAGACTTGTTCAAAAGCAAATGTAGCATGAAGTAGGGCACTCTCTGTCCCTGGAAGGTTTGAGCAGAGACTGTGTGATCTCTTTTCAGGGATGTTTAAAAGGAGGCTTATTTTCAACAGGGAAGTTGAACTAGATTACTCGCAATATTCTTTATATTCCTTTTGTCTTAGGATTCCATGATTTTACAGCAAAAACTGAGGTTTGTTATGTGCTAAGTCCTATGAATGACTTTAAATTGACACATATGTTTTTAATATTGGGGCTTTATATCCTTAGCTAAAACTTACATGAGCCCACATGAGCAAACCAAAAACCAACAACCTAAGTTATAACAAGTAATTTTAATACTGAGAAACATTTTTCAATTATGTTTATGGCATAGCCAGATAAAAGGTCTTTGATTAATAAAATGGAAACATTGGTTAATGGTTTTATTCTTTAAAATGCTTTTGGTAGGGGCGCCTGGGTGGCTCAGTCAGTTAATCATCTGACTTCAGCTCAGGTCATGATCTCACAGCTCGTGAGTTCAAGCCCCATGTCAAGCTCTGTGCTGACAGCTCAGAGCCTGGAGCCTGCTTCAGATTCTGTGCCTCCCTCTCTCTCTGCCCCAACCCACTCGCATTCTGTCTTTGTCTCTCTCAAAAATAAATAAACATTAAAAAATTTTTTTAAAAATACTATTGGTAGACAATATTTTATAAGGTAGTGCCCATGAGGGACAGTAATGAAAAGATGGGCACTGATTATTATTATACACTTACATGCCAGGTGTTATGCTAAGTGTTGATAGAACATTTTTATTTATTTATGTTTTTTTTTTTTTTCAACGTTTATTTATTTTTTGGGACAGAGAGAGACAGAGCATGAACGGGGGAGGGGCAGAGAGAGAGAGAGACACAGAATCAGAAACAGGCTCCAGGCTCTGAGCCATCAGCCCAGAGCCCGACGTGGGGCTCGAACTCATGGACCGTGAGATCGTGACCTGACTGAAGTCGGACGCTTAACCGACTGCGCCACCCAGGCGCCCCTATTTATTTATGTTTTTAATGTTTATTTATTTTGAGAGAGAGAGAGAGGAGAGAGAGACAGCGCGCATGAGCTGGGGAGGGGCAGAAAGAGAGGGAGATACAGAATCCAAAGCAGGCTCCAGGCTCTGAGCTGTCAGCAGAGAGCCCAACATGGGGCTCAAACTCATGAACCATGAGATCACTACCTGAGTTATAGTTGGCCGTTTGACTGAGCCACCCAGGCACCCTAATAGAATGTTTTTAAAAACCTCTTTTCTCAAGAAACTTATAGTCTAATAAAGGATATATTAAGCAACAATTATATTTTATAGTGGAAAAATATGATAGACCTATGTACTTAATGCTATGTCAAGCATCTTAACAGAAGGGAAGGTTGGAAAATGCTTTTTCTTTCACTTTGACTGAAAGCGGTTCTGGAACTGAGTTTTAAAGAATGAGAAATTAGCAAGAGAAAGCATGGAGAAGACTATTCAGAACCTGCTTAAAACCGTATTTCTTCCTTCTTGCTTTTCAAAAAGGAATCCTTTTTTTTTTGAGTCTCTCAGAGTCTAGGTTTCTAGAATGGTGATGAAGGGGTATAGAGCTCTTTATTCCCCTTTGTCTTTAAGCCTCTAGATTATAGCTGGTTCATAAGCAAAATCAGCCTCCTCGAAGTGGCTGCTTCTATGAAACTGCATATGGTTTTCAGAATTGGACAGACTATGCATCACAAACAGATGTGCAGGCACCTGGCTAAGGACCAAGGAAACTCAAATCCAGACTAGACCAAGTCAATTTTCTCCAGTAGTAAGCCTTTTAAATCATTAGGTTTTATTACAAAATAAATGGATGCATTAGGGAGGAAATTCACATGCAGTTTTCAAATGTGAGACTTTAAGCTTCCTGCATCATGCATCTAGGTTACATTCACAGGCCCTTGGGATACAAACTTACTCTTCTTTATGATGCTTACTTAATTGGATATTTGAGAAACACTAGGCAGAAAAATGTCTGGCTAGGTGCTCCGGGTGAATACTGAGGACCTTGAGAACAAGGTGGCACAGAAGTGTGTGTGTGTGTGTGTGTGTGTGTGTGTGTGTACACATGTGTATACCAACTTCTAGGTATGGGTGCTGGGATGAGAAGAATGGTGTGGAAAAGAATGCTGGGCTTGATGAGTGATGTTTGCCATGTATGAAAAATGAGAAGGGAGAGAAGCAAATTTGGGCCAGGATTTATCCCTGAGATCACTTTATTTCTCCTTCCTCGTAAAAGCACCAGTGAACCTGTAGCCAGGAAGGGGTAGGAGACATGTCACTATTCTAGTCCTGATTCTTTCCTTCCATCTTCCTTGTACCGTGATGTCACTGCCATTCTCTTATATCCCAACCTGGTTCATGGCCTTTAATGGCTCACCCCAGACTGATGGCTTACAGACATCAAAAGTGTTATTGCAGAGAGTTCTCAGCTATTTTGCAGTTGTTCTAAATTCAGAGTTTTATATAGAGAGCCTTGATCAACTCTATGTTTATCATTTCAACTACTGCTGTTCCTAATCTACGATAGTTCTGGCATGTATGATGCTGGAGTTCAGGAGTTTCCACATGCTGGAAAATTGTGCGGGAGGATCTTTTAGGGAGAGGGTTCAGTGAGTGCAAATGAATACACTTGTAAAGCTGACATGAGGGGATACTGACAAGTGGTTCTGTGTGTGCTGAGACCCTCCTGGGCAAAGGGGAAGGACGAGGGAAAGGTGGATAGGGGCTGGGCTGTGAAACACTCAAAGCTGCTGGATGCCATACTGAGAACTTCAGCTTTTATTCTCTGTTGATAATGGAGAATCATTTGAGGTTTTCTTCCTCAAGACAGGAGCTCTTTCAGATTGGTGTTAAGAAAGCACTCTGGCAAATGTGGAAGGTCAGAGTGGGGAGCAGGGTGATGGGTGGGAGGTAAGTTAGGGGCTTCCACAGCAGTCCTTTGAGACATGGTGAGGCCAGACCTTTGGCCAGTGGGTAGCAAGAGGGGTTGGGATGCAGAGATTTTACAAAGTACAGTGGGTAGAACTTGGAGATGAAAAAGACTTCAAAATCATTTCTGTTTCTGGCTTGAACACGTGGGTGCATGGTGATACTGTTAAGTGAAATGCGGATATAGAAAGAGACAATCAATGTAAAACACTTTCAGAGATAATAGCACTCCATTGCAAATGTAATGTATTAATATTAAAATCACATTTCACTGAACTTTTCTTTAAGGAAATGGTCATACACAGTATTGATTATACAGATGTAGAGGAACCATTAGGAATCACAAAGCTAGTGCTTTTGTAAAAACCATACAAAAAGTGCAAACTATAAGCGCTTTTAATTTTTAATTGATGCAGGGAATCTGCAATGTCAAGTTCATGTATAAGCTGATTAAGTTTTATAGATTTTACTTTATTAGCAATTTATGATAGGGAGAAGCACTAACCAGTTCTGACTGAATATAGGTTGATTGCATAACTGTATCCTTATAATATCATTATTTAGCATCCATAAACGTTAATGAAGTTTTAAACCTTAGAGATCAAAATAAAAGCTTGACAAGTTCTGATAAGATGTATCAAAAAGATCCTTGATAATATATTAGCCTATTTGGTAATTTATTAAAGCAACAGGAGGATTTGCTATTTATTTAACTTTTACTCATGATTATCTTTTTTTTTTTATTTTTTTTTTCAACGTTTTTATTTATTTTTGGGACAGAGAGAGACAGAGCATGAACGGGGGAGGGGCAGAGAGAGAGGGAGACACAGAATCGGAAACAGGCTCCAGGCTCCGAGCCATCAGCCCAGAGCCTGACGCGGGGCTCGAACTCACGGACCGCAAGATCGTGACCTGGCTGAAGTCGGATGCTCAACCGACTGCGCCACCCAGGCGCCCCATGATTATCTTTTTAAAATATTATTTCAAATTGTGGTAAGAAGCACATAATGTAATATTTACCATCTTAACCATTTTTAAATGTAGTTTAGTGATGTTAAGTGCATTCACATTGTGCAACCATCATTGCCATCCATCTCAAGAACTCACTCTACCCATTAAACAATAGCTCCCCATTCTCCCCACTCCCAATCCCTGGCCACACCAATGTCCTTTCTGTCTATAAATCTGAGTACTCTAGGAGGACTCATTATTTCTTCAGCAAGAGAAAATAATATAGTTTCCTATAACCTCTGATTGATGCTCTGTGTTGGCTAACATGTGACTGACTCATTGTCAGAATAACTTTTGAAAGGGTTTTTTTTTTTTTTTTAATTTTTTTTTCTCCAACGTTTTTAAATTTATTTTTGGGACAGAGAGAGACAGAGCATGAACGGCGGAGGGGCAGAGAGAGAGGGAGACACAGAATCGGAAACAGGCTCCAGGCTCTGAGCCATCAGCCCAGAGCCCGACGCGGGGCTCGAACCCACAGACCGCGATATCGTGACCTGGCTGAAGTCGGACGCTTAACCGACTGCGCCACCCAGGTGCCCCTACTTTTGAAAGGTTTTAAAGCAGCACAGTGCATTGGGCTTGGTAGAAAAGTAGCATATTCATGATCCTTGGAAAAGTCCTTGAGATGCTGTCCAGTTCAGATCAGGAGCTAACCAGCAGTAGCTGACAGGCAGTAGTCTGAGAGTATAGAATCTGGAGTTGCTTTGTGTTTGAACCATGGGCCACTATTTTCTAATTGTGCAGGGTTGAGCAAGTTGATTGAACTAGGGGAGTCTCAGTTTCTTCATCTGTAAATCAGTAGACCCTTCCGTACAGTGTTGTTATGAGGCTTCAATGAGTTATTATGTATGAAAGCACTTAGAACAGAGGCTGGCTTATACTATAAGCATTTAATCAGTATTAAATACTATTATTTCTCAGGTAAGTTGCTTTCCTGATACCTTGTATTGTCAGTCTGAGCTGACCAGGGAGCACAATTGAACCATGGTTATAGAATATTTTAAGACATCGCTGCAGTCAATGTATTTGAAATCAGCTAGAACTGGTCTATAAAATATGGTCATGGTTAGTAAAGTTTATGGAGTTCTACTTTGGGCCTATGTGTTTCTATAGTTTTGATGATGGAAATATGAAGTGTGAAAATTAATAAGGCCTTAACATGGTGACTCACAACCCTGACTACACTGTCTACTATTCAAAAAGATTGTGAATCAAAGCATCAAGGGTTGTCCAGGTTCCTCTGTATCATGACAGAATCTGGGCATGAGGTGGACTGTGGTTCCAGGTAGGGATTTTCTTCCTTTCCATTAGTTGGAATCCTCTTCTGCTTCCCCCAGGACACAGTGGAAGAAATTGATTGCTTCACTTGAAAACTCAAGAGGTTCCCCCCATTCAGCCCTATTCTTTAATAGTTTCCTTCCTATTTTTCCACATTCACAGGCTAAAACAGGGTTGTTCTTTCTCTAAGGATAGAGGTTTTGTCACTTATTTACAATATTTTCTGATTGATATGGTAAGGCAAGAAGGATTATATCAGCAGCCCTGTATTCAGAAGCCTGGTGATAGCAACTCACTTGTAAATACCTGGTTGATTTTTCTTGTTTGAAAACTTTGTGTTCTCTGAAGTCTGATTCTCACTGTTATATCTCCATGGCCCATAACAATGCTTGGCATGAAAGAGTGTTCAAGGGGTGCCTGGATGGCTCAGTCGGTTAAACATTCAACTCTTGATTTAGGCTCAGGTCATGATCCCAAGGTTCTCGAGATAGAGTCCAGTGTCTGGCTGTGTGATGACAGCATAGTACCTGCTTGGGATTCTTTTTCTCTCCCTCTCTCTCTCTCTCTGCCCTTCCCCACTCACGTGCTTGTGCTCTCTCTCTCTCTCAAAATGAGTAAACATGGAAAAAAAAAACTTTAAAAAGAGTGTTCAAAACATATTTTTTGAATGAACGAATACATAAATGAATCAATGAATAGCTAGTTTTCTCTGGTGGAGAAGTGAGGAGATCACAGGGAGACATCTAGAAGCAAAAAAGTCTAAGCCCTGTGTACTTGTGCCTGTGAGAACACGCACAAGTTTTCTTTGTTCTTTTGCCAGACAGGACTCACTCCTCCATTGCTAAACCAGCCTGTATTCTTGCAGAGAGCCTGGGAGTAAGGGCATCCCAAGAGGATGCTGAGATTCCCAAAGCAGCTTTTCTCATGGAGCAAATTAAGGACAAATACAAATCATTGTGGGATTTTGACCTAAATCTTAACCCATTTATTTTCTTAAAATAAATCCCTTTTTTTTCTAGTGCCTTTAAAACGTTTGTAAAAAAAAAAAGCACCATGCTATCATTGTTGCTTTCTAAATGGAAGACTTTGAAAATAAATGATACGAGTGACAAAACTCCAATGGCTTGTAATTAATGAACCTTTTTTGAAGTTTATCTAACCATTTGTAAGGCAATAGGCTCTACAAGTTTTGCATTTTTTTTCCAGTGTCTCACTTTTGTGAAATTGCAACTCACAATTTTATTTCTTTTTAAATTTTTAATGTTTGTTTGTTTTTGAGAGAGAGAGAGAGAATGAGCAGGGGAGGGGCAGAGAGAGAGGGAGACACAAAATCTGAAGCAGGCTCCAGGCTCTGAGCTGTCAGCACAGACTTGATGTGGGGCTTGAACTCATGAACCATGAGATCATGACCTGAGATGAAATTGGACACTTAACCCACTGAGCCACCCAGGGGCCCCTTTGCAATTTCACTTCTTAAATCACATGTGCCTTCCTTTGTCAATTTGTTTTAGCTTATCTTTCCAAGTGCATACAGTTACACTTAGCAGATGTTAGTAGCAGGTATTTAAGTTCGTATAATAGTGATATGCATAATCTATTAAACATCCTCCACATGTCAGGCTGACTTTTAATTTAATTTCATTATACTATTTAATTTTTTAAAAATACTGAGATGTAATTTACATATAGAAAAACAAACAAATCTTATTTGTACTGGCAGGTAGATGCACATCAGGTACCAATTCCCTAAATCAAGAAAGAACATTTCATGCAGGAAGGCTCATTCATACAACTGCTCCCAGTCCCCCATTTCCAGAGGCAATCGTTATTCTGGCTTCTATCACCACATAATAGTTGTACCTGTATGAAGGGAATATTTTTGTATCTGACTTTTTTCCCTTCTCTTCTTTTAAATTTTACTTTATTTTAATTCCAGTTAACATACAGTGTTATATTAGTTGCAGGTGTAAAATATAGTGATTCAGCACTTCCATACATCACCTGGTGCTCATCACAAGTGCACTCCTTAATCCCCATCACTTATTTCACCCATCCTCCCACCCACCTCCCCTCTGGTAGCCATCAGTTCCCTATAGTTTAAAATCTGTTTCTTGGTTTGTCTCTCTCACTCTTTTTCCTTCTCATTTGTTTTGTTTCTTAAATTCCACATATGAGTGAGATCATACAGTATTTGTCTTTTCTGACCAACTCATTTTGCTTAGCATTAGACTCTTTAGCTCTAGCCATGCTATAGTAAATGGCGAGCTTTCGTTCTTTTTTATGGCTGAGTAATATTCCGTGTGTGTGTGTGTGTGTGTGTGTGTGTGTGTGTGTGTGTGTGTGTGTGTGTGTCTGTGTGTGTCTGTGTGTGTCTGTGTGTGTGTGTATGTCTGTGTATAAACACACACACCCCACATCCTCTTTTTCCATTTATTAATCGGTGGATACTTGGGCTGCTTCCATATCTTGGCTATCATAAATAATGTTGCTATAAACATAGGGGTGCATGTATCCTTTTGAATGAGTATTTCTGTATTTTTTGGGGGTAAATACCTAGTGGTGCGGTTAAATTTCTGAGGATCCTCCATACTGTTTTCCATAGTGGCTGCACCAGTTTGCATTCCCATCAAAAATGTGAGAGGGTTTCTTTTTCTCCATATCCTGGCCAAAAATTGTTATTTTTTGGTGATTTGATTTTAGCCATTCTGATGGGTGTGACATGATATCTCACTGTAGTATTGATTTGCATTTCCCCGATGATGGGTGATGATCAGCATCTTTTCATGTGTCTGGCTTTTTTTTCTTAATACATGCTTTTGAGATTCATTCATGTCATTATATATATTAAGAGTTTGTTATTTTTGTATTATTGTGAAATATTCTACAATGTGAATATACCACAATTAACATTTACTTGTTGATAAACATTTGGGTTCTACCCTTATTTTTTGGCTATGATGAGCAAAGCTACTAGGCACATTATTGAACATACCATTTTGTGGACCTGTAGAAACATTTCTCTTAATTATGTACCTAGAGGTATAATGGAAAGGCATCGGGTAGGGCTCTTTTAGTTTTATTAGAATTCTAAACAGTTTTCCAATGTAATTCTGTCATTTTGTACTCCTATCAACAACACATGAAAGTTGAAGTTTTCCATATCCTCACCATTACTTGCTATTGTTTAGACTCTTTAATTTCAGACATTCTAATGGACTAATGGAATCTCCTAGTGCTTTTTCCCCCACTGAAATGTATCAAAATATAATTTACATATAATAAAATGCGCTCATTTTAAGTGTATGAGTTGATGAGTCTCCAAAATTGTATAAAACCACGTAACCACCATCCCAATCCATTTTTAGGTATAAATGTTCTGTAATTGCCAATTAGGTCACATTAATATCTTTTTTTCATATTTTCTATGTCTGGGGTTCTGCGATAACTCATAATGCCTAATGCATGCATTTTATGGATGTGGAATGGTGCTAGTTACATATCATATTTGGAAAAATTGTAAAAAATAGTTATTCAAATGATTTTTTAAGTTAAAATTTTTTTTTACAACTCTAGTTCAGGAAAGCTTTTCTATATCCTTACTGTTTTTCTGTTTTTTGTCTATTTTAACTATTTCTTTTTTTTTTTTTAAGTTTATTTATTTATTTGAGAGAGACAGAGACAGCATGAATGGGGGAGGGACAGAGAGAGAGAGACAATCCCAAGCAAGTTCTGTGCTGCCATCATAAAGCCAGATGTGGGGCTCAAAGTCACAAACTGTGAAATCACGACCTGAGCCAAAACCAAGAGTCAGACGCTTAACCGATTGAGCCACCCAGGCACTCCTTAACCATTTCTGAAACAGGGATTAAAAACAAACTTTTTTTTAACATTTATTTATTTTTAAGAGACAGAGAGAGACAGAGCATGAGCAGGGGAGGGGCAGAGAGAGAGGGAGACACAGAATTCAAAGCAGACTCCAGGCTCTGAGCTGTCAGCACAGAGCCTGATGCAGGACTCAAACTCACAAACCGAGAGTTCATGACCTGAGCCAAAGTTGGATGCTTGCTCAACTGGCTGAGCCACCCACGCGCCCCTGAAAGAGGGATTTTTAAGTCTCCAATTATGAAAGTGGATTTTTTCTATTTATCCCTTTAGTTTTTTCAGGCTTTGCTTGATATAATTGAAGCTCTGTTATTTGTTGCATACACATTTATGAGTGTTATATCTTTCTGATAGTCTCTCAAGTAATTATAAAAGTATGCTAATGCTCCTTATTTTGAAGTGGACCTCATGTTCCTTTCTTATGTTTATTGTTTGCATGTATCTTTGTCTACTCCCCAGCTTTTAGTTTATCTAAATCTTTATAAAGCATGTCTTGTATAGACTGCATACCTTTGAGTCTTGCTGTTTTATTCAGTCTAACAATCTCTTCTTTTTTCCTTCAATTTTATTTTTATTTTTAAAATTAATTATTATTTTTTGTCGCATGTGTGTGAGAGAGAGAGAGAGCACACGCAAGTGGGAGAGGGGCAGAGAGAGAGAGAGAGAGAGAGAGAGAGAGAGGGAGAGAGAATCTTAAGCAGGCTCTATGCTCAGTGCAGGCTCTATGCCCAGTGCAAAGCCCAATGAGGGGCTTGATCTCAATACCATGAGATCATGATATGGTCTGTTATTTTTAATAGTTGCTATACAGCTAATATCCTTAATTTATCAAATTTTACTTGGAATGGAAATTTAGCATCTTTAACCACTTAATCTTTACATCTGCTCTATGAAGTATGTATTATTATCCAGACTTTGTAGACAGATGAATAAACATGCCCAAAGAGGGTACATAAGTTGTTTAAAGTAATATATGGGAATATGTGGAACAAAGACATCATCTAAAGAATGGTAGGTACTCAAATGGCTCTGATGATATGTAGTTCAGTGTTTTTTTTCCATATAGTCATTGCTTATGCAAATGACCTTTATGAATAGCATAAAAAATATTTGCACTAAGGACTTGGTGAAATATCCTCAATGCTTCTCATGAAAGAAATTGACATTTTGAGACTATAAGATTGTTGCTTTCTTGTTGAAAAATTCTTTAACTACATGGAATTATTATTGATAAGTTTCCCCAGGAGAACAAGTCGAGGAATTACAGAGGGAAAATAATGAATGTTTTAAACTTTGGAGGTGGAAGAATATTTTAACTTTGGGTTTATTATGAGAATGAAAGGCTGAAGTGATATAAAATGAAGGTAGCCTACATTTATTGATCATATACTATGTATTAAGTGCTTTTCAAATATTATCACATTTTTTTTCTCTTTATTTCTTGGCATATGTTGACCAACCTCTTCCTAAACCCTCTACCTCCTAGCCCCTGGTAACCACTCTTCTACTCTTTGTTTCTATGAGGTCAACTTTTTTAGATTCCACATTGAAGTGAGATCATGAAGTATTTATCTTTCTGTATCTGGCTTATTTCACTTAGCATAATGTCCTCCAGGTTCATTCATATTGTCGTGATTCGCAGGATTTTCTTCCTTTTTTTAAAGGCTGAGTAATAGTCCTTTACATACATGTATATTCCATTATATATATATATGTTATTATATATTATGAGCATGGAAATGCAGATATGTCTTTGAGATATTTTCTTTGGATATGTACCCAGAACTGGGACTGCTGGATCCAAATATTAGCACATGTAATTCTTACAATAATCATATGTGGTGGATATGTTTTCATATCTAATTTGCAGATGAGGAAATTAAAGCACAGAAAGGATGCAATGTGCCCAGGATCACATACCTGGAAAAAGAGAACTAGTCAGGTCAACTTGAAAGTCTTTGTTCTTAACCACTATACAAGCTGAAGGTACAGAGGAGAGGGTGGTTTTCAGTTTCCAGCTCTTCTGGACTCTATTTTGTGTAAGCCTCACAACAACTTTGTGAAGTCGATAAATGCAGTTATGATTTTAATGATGGAAAGATGGAGGCAGTGGCTAGGCAATACATCTAGTATTGCCATCAGGAAAGGTCTGCTGTGTCCAAGACTCCTCCAAGTCACCAGGATGGACCTATCCTGGAATGGAATAGAATCAGAAGAGGCAGAACCAGATCAAATGAAGTACAGAGCATGTAGTGGGTTCCAAAGGCTGAAAGTGGAAGAGTTTGAAAATGATTCTGGATACCTATTTTGAAAAGTTTGAGAGAACAACAACAAAAAAAGCAAAACGTGGCAAGAAAGTTCCATTCTAGAATACCGAGAAATCAGGTAATCTTAGAGTCTAGGAAAGGCTAAGTTTACACTGCAGAAAAGATCCAATTAAAATTTTTTTTCTCCTGCAAGTTTCACACCAAAAACAGATTTTCACTTATTCTCTATATGAATGAGAATTCTGCAAAGGAAGTTCACTGTCTAAAATTAGTTATATGTATTAGAGAAAAAGCTGAGTTTTCCCTGTGGGTGAAGCTGAATTTGTTGAATTTTTAACCTTAATTTATGGAAAAAAATTCCTACTTCAGAATTGGACTTAGTAAAGGTTTTGAATCACTTTTGATGTATTTCCATTGGTTTTCTTGTAAGTATATAGATTCATACTTTGCAAAACCACAGCACATTTTGCTAATGGCCTGAACTTTTTCTTTTTAAGCCTATAAAACTGAAGTAAAGTAAGTGCTTTAGAGAATGCCAAAGGACAACAGCCAAACAGTTAACCTTGGTTCCTCACTAGAATGGATTTATTGAAAGAAGATTACCAGCTCTTTCTTTCGATTGCTCCAATTTGTTTGACAGGTTACAATAATAAGTGGGGGCACCTGGGTGGCGCAGTCGGTTAAGCGTCCGACTTCAGCCAGGTCACGATCTCGCGGTCCGTGAGTTCGAGCCCCGCGTCAGGCTCTGGGCTGATGGCTCGGAGCCTGGAGCCTGTTTCCGATTCTGTGTCTCCCTCTCTCTCTGCCCCTCCCCCGTTCATGCTCTGTCTCTCTCTGTCCCAAAAAAAAAAAAAAAAAAAAAAAAAAAAAAAAAAAAAAAAAAATTAAGTAGGCATCACTTTTGAAATAGCAATAATTATAGTAATAATGAAAGGAAATCATAGTATATTTTATGAGCTAATACTAAAGACAAGCTAATGTGTGTTTTGAGCTTCTGAGAGGAAGAACAGGGTTCCTTCCTGTAATCAGAAAGTTTTTTTGTAGTAATAGATATATTGAACTTTGATTTCTAGTATAAACTGAATTACATCTACGTGTGTTTGTTAGGGACTTGAACAAAATAGTAGAAAGCAAAAAAAAATCTATTATCCATTCAAATGAATTTACTTGATAATCCAATTTTATTGATCATTTTCAGTCTTTCTCTTTGATTCATAATGAGGAATCAGTGAGAAATCTGAAGGATTCTGTTAGTAAAGTAGTCTGGAGAAAGCTTCTCTTTATTTTTGCCTGATGCTGTTTCCTTTTTAAGCTTTAATGATATATATTTCACTAGGGTCCATGAAAAGGGCTAAGTAAACAAGACTGGACCATTCTAGAGAAAAATGGCAATATTTGAGATAAGCAGAGACAGATTTAGAGGAGATTTTATAGGTGAGAAGCACAGCTATATATCAACGATCTTAATATCCTGAATCACATATGTCTGTAACGGACAAAATATAACATCAGGTTTTTTTGAGCCCACTCAAGTTTCACATGGAATTAAATCTTATGGTTGCAGTGTCCACCTGGAGAACTTCAGTAGATGAAATAAATTAGTATTTTGTTATATACACACAAATGTACATATATGCCAAAAACATTTGGGCTCGTCTTCTACATACTGTATACTGACTTTTTTTTTCACTTTACTGGATATTTTCGACATCTTCTAATATCACTGTTTTTTATCAACATGAAGTCTGTCTAGTATACCATTTTGTAGATGCCCTATAAGCATCAAGTTTTCCAGCACTGAAACTTTGTGGGTTTTTTTTTTTTCCATTTTTTCACTACTGAAATACTCCTTGATTTTGAACATCTTTGTATTTGAGTCTTTGGTCACTTTTTTTTGTTATTTCCTTTGGATGAATTCTTTGAAGTGAAGTTCTGGGTCAAAAGATATGAATGTTCTTAAGACTTTTGATACAAATTCCTTTCAGAAAGGAAATTTCCTTTCAGAAGGATTGACCTAATATGTATTTCCACTGTGTGAGATTGCCTGTTTATCCAAAAAAATTAGGTATTATCCCTAAAATAATTTTTATCAATTTTAGAAGCAAAGACATACTTATTTAATTTTTTGAATACTAATGAAGCCAGTGTTTTTTTGTTGTTGTTGTTATATTTGTTGCCATTTGCATTTACTTATGAATTCTTAGTTCAGATCTTTTACTTGGTTTTCTACTGTAGTATTTCTCTTGGTAAAAAATCTTTATGCAATAAAGACGGTAACTTTTTCTGTTACGTATATTTTATTAATATTTTTCAGCTTTTTGTTTGATGTGTTTACTGGTGTTTTTGACATATAGAAGTGTTATTCTATGTGTGTGATCAAATCTATTACTAATTTCCTTTCTTTACTTTTATGCATAAAAAAGATTCCTTCACCTTGAGATTAAAAAATACTCATTTTTTTCTATTCCTTGAATGTCATATTTTTTTATATTTCAACATTTCATCAGTTTTGAATTGGATATGGAAACCCATCTTTATTTCCAACTTAATCAATCACTTTAGCATCATTCACTGATTATTTATTATCATCCTCTGATTTGAATTACTACCTTTACAATCTACTAAATATGTATTTTTACTTATATTGCTTCTGAACTTTCTGTTCTGTTACACTGATCTGCTTATTAGCATACTAGTTCTACTCTATTTTAATGATTGTAGCTTAGTAATATATTTTATTGTCAGGTAGTATGGTTTCCCCTTTATTTTTGTGTTTTTTTTTTATGGGCCCAGCACACTTTTGTGTTTTTTTTTAAACATGTACTTGGCCAGGGGCATCTGGCTGGCTCAGTTGGTAGAACATGTGATGCTTGATCTCAGGGTCATGAGTTCAAGTTCCACGTTGGGTGTAGCACCTACTTAAAAAGAAAAAGTAGCATTAAAAAAACAAAACATGCACTTGGCCATTCTTTTGTCCTTATTCATGAACCTTAACATTTTTTTCTTGGACTACAAAAATAAAATAAAAGACAGCAAATATTTGGTTGAGATGGATATGCTCTCCATTTATTCAGGTATTCTTTTATGTTTTTTCAGAGGTGTTTCACAGTTTTTCTCATGTACTTTCTGTACACTTTTCCTTCTTCTTTGCTCCCTTTTTTCCCCAGGTAGTCTTCTGGACTAATTTGCCTGAAGCATTCCTAAGGTTGTTGTCATCTCTGCCTCTGTAATGGCGACTTTCCTCCTTGACATATAGAAGTGTTTACCTATCTAAGTCCACCTTTACCTAAATCCAAATCCCGTTCCCTTTAAAATCCAGCTTCCACCCCCTCCCCTTTCCAATTTTATCTCCTGTTACTCCCCAACACATGCCTTTTGCCCAGAACAATTTGGCTTTTTTGCCTTCCCTCAATGAAGAATTTTAGTTTTCTTGCCTCTGCTCCTTTGTTCACATAATTTTCTCTGTCTGGGTTGTCATCCCTTCTGTTTTTCCTAATGGTAACAAGTTATAGCAGCATGTCTACTGATGAGAACAAGAGACTAAAACCTCTGGAAACCATGTGTTATGAAGAGGAGTTGTGAGAACTGACAAAATTAGGCATATGGCCTGGGAAGGCCCTTAATGCCTCTGAGCCTTAATTAATCTCTCTGTAGAATGAGGACAAGAATAGGACCCACCTCATAGGATTGTTGGAGCGATAACATGGGGTGATGCAGGTAAAGCACTCGGCAGCATGCTTGAGGCATAGTGAATGCAGTGAATGCTAAAAAAATTTAACTGACGTGGGAGGCGAAATAAAGTGTTCTCCATCCAAAGATGTCCATGTACCAATCCCAGCAACCTGTGAACGTTACAGGGCAAAAAGGACTTTGCGGATGAGATTAATAAGGACCTTGAGATGGGGAGATTATCCTGGATTATCCAGGTGGGCCCAGTGTAATCACAATGGGCCTCATAAGAGAGGGACTGGAGGGTCAAAGTCAGAGAAGGAGATGTGATTGCAGAAGCAGAGGTCAGAGCGATGGGAGGAAGGAATCGAGGCAAGGAAATGATTCTCCCCTCAGAACCTCCAGAAGGAATGCAACCCTGACCACAACTTGATTTTAGCCCAGACTTCTCAGCTGCATAAATGTAGGCTGATAAATATATGTTGTTTGAAGCCCTTAAGCGTGTGGTAATTTGTTATTGCACTAATAGGAAATGAATACAATGTTATAATTAATTTTACCATCATCATTAGAGTAATTATTAAACCTGGAAAAAAGAAGCCTTAGGATATGATCACAGTATTCATACAATTAAGGAATTTTCATATGGAAGAGTGATTCTAGGTGGTCCTGGTGGCAGAACCAAGGTTAATGGTTGGAAGTTATAAGGAAAGACATTTTGAGTAATTAAAAAAATCACTTCCCAAAAGTACAATAAAAGTAAATTACTGCTATATTGGAGTAGTTGAAGCAGCCACTGGATGACCTCTTATTGAATAAGTTGTTCATGCACCCTGTAGAGATTGGGACAAAATTTCAGTCTTTGAACCTAGCTTGCATGCCTTTCCTTTTGGTGTGTTTTCATTGTCATGCCAACAAAAGCGATTGCTTATGCACATTCTCTCTGTGTTTTGTTCCCATTACTCTTGGATGTCCCACCTCCATGGTATTTATCACATATGACCTTATGTTAAATATTTAGATTCCAGGACTCTTGAGAACCTGGTCAGTGTCTTGCACAACTTAGTAACTTTCACATGGCTTGGCATGGTTTCTCGAGCTCACCAAAAATATGTTGAAGGAAAGATTAAATTCATCACAGTTCAAGTGTATAAAATATTCATATTTTCATCCATCTTCCTTTGGGTTGGTTCATGGAATGAGAGACTATTTCTGCAGTTATTTTAATGTTGATTCGGATTTTTATTTTCATGAAGTTATGAAACCCAGGACATGTGGGTAATACCTGTTGAAAGGAATGTCTACTTCTCCGCCTTAAAATCTCTGAGATAATTAGTGTTGTTTTAAGACCCTAAGTTTGTAGGCTTCCTATTACTAAATGCTTTCCATTTGTCTTTTATACGATTTGCCTGCAGGATTTTTGAAATCCATGCAGTCTCTTGGAAACTTGAATTCTATTCCTGATCTGTACCAACCTTAAACCCAGGCCAGAGGGAACTCTGTGACCTGGATCTTGTTCTTAAGAGGGCTCTGTGTATCACGAACACTGAGACCCAAAGATTTAAAGACTTAAAAACTCTCCCATCTTGTAGAACTTATTTTTTTCCAAGTTCAGAAACCAATTGAGCAAATGAGACCAGGCAAGGACTCAGAGGTGAGATTGTGGGAGTCCACAAGGAAGAAGGAGAATATTACAGCTTCTGTCCTGGACTCTAAAGGGTGCTGAGGCTGCCCGGGCTCCCCAGGTAACTGCACTCCTGCTCTCTGCTCTGCTCAGGCAGGCTTGTTTTGGGAGGCCTCTGGAAATCCCAAGTCTGGGAATTGGGAGTTGCAGGAGAAGCTTGGTTCTGTGAGTCCTCTCAGGGTTCCCGGAGGCCCAGCTTCTGTCCTGCCCCCGCATTTTCATGCCCTCGTTCAGGCTTGCCAGGAGTAGGGAGGGCCCTGTAAGAGCAGCTTCTTAGCCTCTAGCTCTTGGGGCCCAGGAGAGAATGTGGGCTGGGAAGAGGCACAGTGTGATTTATTGCTTTTATATATGAAATTTGTGCTGTAAGCCTCTATTTGCACTCTTGCCTCAGGCCCAGCAAATGTTAGGGGAGGACCTTCTTCTGACTCTACCAGCTTTTAACTTTTATCTTGGACTTAAACAAATAATTTTTTAAAATAAAAAAAGAAGATAATATTTTTGTTTAGAGGTGACCACAGAATGGCTTTTTGTCTAATTTGTTCACTGTTATATCCTATACCTGTAGGGGTGCCTGGTACAGAGTGGGTGCTCAACACATTTTGGTGAGTAAATGCATAAAATTACTATTTTCTTCTTCAAAAAACAATTTTATTGAGGTATAATTGACATACAACAAACTGCACGTATTTAAAGGGTGTATTGAGTTTGACATGTATAAATCTGTGTAACCATCGTGACAATCAAAATAATGAACATTCCCACACCCGAAAAAGTTTTTTGGTGCCCCTTTATATTCCATCCCTTCCACCCCTAGCCCCCAGTCTGATTTCTGTTACTATACTAGTTTTCATTTTTTAAGATTTTACATAAATGTAATTATATAATATGTACTCCTTTTTGGTTTAGCTTCTTTTATTCAGTATCATTATTATAAAATTCATCCATATTGTTGGGTGTGTCAATATTTCACTCCTTTTTTATTGCTAAGTCCATTGCATGGAAACACCATAATTTGTTTATCAATTTTATCTATTGAGAACCACTTGAATTGTTTCTGATTTGGGGCTGCTACAAATGAAGCTGTCGTGAACACTATGTACAAGTGTTCATATGGACATATGCTTTCATTTCTCTTGGGTAAATACCTGGGAGAGAATGGCTGGATCATAAGGTAGGTATAGTTTTAAGTTTATAAGAAACCACCAAACTTTTTTTCAAAGTGCTTGTACCATTTTATATTCCCACCACCTTGTGAGAGTTCCAGTTCCTTTGTATCCTCACTGACATGTCGTATCGTCAGTCTTTTTAATTGTGGCCATTCTAATAGGTGTGTAGTGATGTTTCATTGCACTGTTAACTTGAACTTCCCTGATGACTCATAATGTTGAACATCTTTTCTGTTCATATTTGCCATCCACATATCTTCTTTGATGAAGTATCTGTTCGAATCTTTTGCCCATGTTATTATTACATTTTTTTCTTACTGAGTTTTGAGTGTACTTTATATATTCTGCACACAAATCCTTTCTCAGATATGATTTACAGATGTTTTCTCTCATTCTGTGGCTTGTCTTTTCATTCTCTTAACAGTCTCTTGGAAGAGCAGAAGACTTATTTTTTATTAAGTCCAATTAATCGATTTGCTCTGTTATGGATTGCTGTCTTTTATGGATTTTACTCTTGTATCTAAGAAATCTTTGCCTAACACAAGGCTGACAAAGGTTTTCTCCTATTTTTTTTTCTGGAACTTTTATAATTTCAAGTTTTGCAAATAAGTCTAAGATCCATTTTGAGTTAGATTTGTATATGGTGTGAAATACGGCAAGAACTAACTTCCTTCCCCCTTTCCTTCCTCCCTCCCTCCTTTCTTTCCTTCCCTCCTTCCTTCCTTCCTCCCTACCTTAAGTGGATATCTGTTTTTTCTGGCATTATTTGTGGAAAGACTCTCCCTTCTCTCCTGAATTGCCTTTTTTGAAAACAAGTTGTGCATAAACTCTCTTGCACTGTTAGTGGGAATGCAAACTGGTACAGCCACTCTGGAAAACAGTATGGAGGTTCCTCGGAAAGTTAAAAATAGAACTACCCTATGAGCCAGCAATTGCACTACTAGGTATTTACCCAAAGAATGTAAAAATACTAATTCAAAGGGATACATGTACCTCTATGTTATAGCAGCATTATATATAATAGCCATATTAGGGAAGTGGCTCAAGTGTCCATTAATTGATGGATAAAGAAGATGTTATATATATATTACTTTATTACTTATATTACTTTATTACTATATATATTATATATATAACATTATATATATATATATTATATATATAACATTATGCTAAGTGAAATAAGCTCAGAGAAAGACAAACACCATATGATTTCACTCATATGTGGAATTTAAGAAATAAACAGACAAAACTAGCAAAGAGAAAAAGAGAGGGAGAGAGGCAAACCAAGAAACAGACTCTTAACTATAGAGAACAAGCTGATGGTTATCAGAGGGGAGGGGATAGGGGGATCGGTGAAGTAGGGGATGGGGATTAAGGAGTGCACTTGTCCTGATGAGCACTGGGTGTTGTATGGAATTGTTGAATTGCTATATTGTACACCTGAAACTAATATAACACTTTATGTTAGCTAATCAGAATTAAAATAAAAACTTAAAAAAAAAAGTTGTCCATGTAAGTGTGGGGTCTATTTTTGGACTCTATTCTGTTCTATTGATCTGTCTTTAAGCCAGTACTATACTCTCTTGATTATTATAGTTTTACAATAAGTTTGGACATTAGGTAGTGTTTGTCCTCCGACTTGGGTCTCCTTAAAGAAATGATTTTTGAATCAAAGGGAAATTCTGAAGTATCGTTTAGAAGAATCTTCAGTGTTTCAGAGCTAGAATTTGTTTTGGGGAGCAAAGATGTCTATGTGACCTTTGTTATTGTTTGTGCTCTGAAAAAAATGGAGTTACCATATTATTTACTGGAGCATGCACAATCTCTAAAGCTAATGTATAAATCATGTCACTAACTTTTTAACTATTATTTAATGTTTTCCGGCAGTTTAAAATTTTACATTACTAGTTTGAATATTTTCCAATCACAATGAGACAGTCAATATTTACTCTATTCTTTTTCAATCTTTCTCTACCCCTTAGATTTATATCACCCATGTGAATCCATGTGGATATAAATGTCTTGTTTTCAGATAAATCTTTGAGTTATGAGCTCTTTTTCTAGGTTTGTAAGCTCTGCATCTTGGAAAATATTTGTTCAAGCTTCAGTTTTGCAGTTACCCAGATGTGTCTTGTCATTTATTTTTCTCCTGAGGCCCTTTGTCATACTCTCTTCCAGACGTGCTCTGTGTACCTCATTTATAAAGATGCTTCCTGATGTGTAATCTTTTTAGAGTGCAGTCTTGACTTGCTTTGCATAGTTTTTTTCTTGACTACCCTGCTGTAAAGGGAATGAGGGGGAAAGTGACAAAGTGGGTTGATTGCCTATTAAAGATAAATGAGAAGAGAAAAGATAAATACATTGTCTATAACTTATTATAATTATAAAAAATTATTGTGAAGTGGAGAACAAATATAATTATAAAATATATCTTTATAAAAGATACTAATCTTTTTATCTTTAAAAAATCTAAATATAATTAATTATATTTATAGGTAAATATAATGACCCTGTTCTGATCCTTACAACCCTGATTTCAGGTTATAGTTTTTCCTGTCTCTGCTCTTTAGGTGCTTGGCATGAACTGTGACTCTCAGAAACCCATGGTTTTGAATCTAAGCCAGATTTGCCAGAGTTAAGGGGGATGATCTATGTGATTCCAGGGAAATGCTGCCTCAGAAGGCCTCAACTAGAGGGGCCATCTTCTGTTCTCGAGAGGGTGAGGCGTGAACGGTGCAGAATGTTGGCTGTGTAAAGGCAGGTGGCCCTTCTTTAGAGTATAGTGGAAGGCAATTGGTGTTTTCTAATGTCAAGAAGCTAGCACAGTCATAATTTAACATTTTTTCTTTTGATTTATAACCTATAACTTTAACTTTTATCTTTAAACCCATACTTGCTGGGAAACTGATCTAAAACACCCTTGTATCTTCTTATGAACTTGTCCAGGACACCTTGATTAATAATAGTAATAACAATAATAATGGTAGGTGATAGTTATTCCTTCCACCTTGATTCCTTCCACCTTGATTAATAATAGTAATAACAATAATAATGGTAGGTAATAGTTATTTAGCCCTTACTACATGCCAGGCACTGTTCTAAGGGACTTACATATGTTAACTCATTCATTCATGACAACCACCCTGTGGATGAGGTCTATTTCTAGCCTTATTTTACAGAAAATTGAGGCACAGAGAAGTTAAGCACTCGCTGAGGTCACACAGTTAGGAACAGAGCTGTTACTTAAACACAAGTGATCTGCTTCTTAGTTGGGAGGGGACTCAATCCTCTGATTTTAAATGAAGAGAGGACTGAAGAGGGTAAATGATCTGCCTCAGAGGCACCCGCTGTCTAGGAGCCAGAGCAGGGATTTGTCCTCAGGTACTTGTCACTCCCTGGTGGGTGCTTTTCCACAGTGCTTTTTCCCTGCTACCCTCTGTTGCCTGACTATAGTCCCCTTTCCCCTGGGCTTCCCTTTCTTCAAGTCTCACAGAGCTCTCTTTCTGTTATCCCTGCCTGGGCTGGAGCACTCCCTAAGCTTCCTGACTTAATGAGCAGTGCTGGTGTTGCAGGTTCTGTGAGTGAGAGGGTTGGGTCGTCCCTTGTGGCTTGCTGTTTGATCATTTTCTTACAGCATGCACTTGAAGAGTCAGCACAAAGCGTCTTTAATGCTGGCACTGAAGAAGTTTGGCTACTTTAATATTCAGACTCATATCCGATGAAGCTGGGATTGCTTTCCAGCAGGCATTACCCACATCGATCCAGATTCCCTATAATGCCTTCAGGAAGGCATCGTAACAGCTGTGTGGTGCTGGTGGGCAGACAGCTGACCATGCAGAGAGGGCTTCAGAGTTGCCCATTCTGTGGCTGAGCTGTTTGGGTGACTGTGTTCCAGTTAAAATCCTTTCAGAGTTTACTCTGCTGTCACAAGAAAATCATACGTAAGAGTAAACACGTGCCAAAAATACTATTTTTGAGAGAAAACTCTTCAAAAACCAGTGCCCGATTGTACAGTTTGTGTATACAAGGTACAGTTGTGTACCTTGGGATACCATAGTCATTAGTGTTATTTGACAAGTATTTTTGGTTTTCCTCGGGGCACACTCCCATTCCCTGGAAATTAGGAATGGCCGTGTGATTTACTTTGGTCGATGGAACATGAATGGCAATGTCATGCACCTCACTGAGGTGAAAGTTTTAAGAGCTGTGTGCTTGGCCACATTCCCCTTGCCCTGCTTCCTATAGGTGGAGAGGTGGGGCCTTTCTCAGGCTGGTCGGCGTGTGAGGACTGTGGAGCCTGCCTGGACAGGCCGCATGAGCGAGAAATGAAACGTTCTGTACCCCTTTGCTTGCCTGTTTGTTTGTACTTTTCATATGACAGTAATTACAGATTTATAAGAAATTGCAAAAATAGTACAGAGAGGTCCCTTGTACCCTTCACTCAGTTTTCTCCAATGGTTCGATCTTACATAACCATAAAACGCTGCGTTAAGTTGCTGAGATTTGGAGGTTACCTCAGCATTATCTATTCTATTTTGATTAATAGGGATGCTTTCCTTTTTAAAAGTATGTACCTTATTTGCAGGGACATGAAACTCTTTCAGACTCACATCATATTTTAATTTCCCCTCTTTTATCAAACAGTATATATATTTTTATATAAATATATATATTTATATACACACATATATTTATTCTCTTTCTGTCAGATCACAGGCTCCCTAAGAGAGCACATCTGATTTACCTTTGAATCCCTCCCAACACAGCAGTGTGTGTTGTGCACTCTAAAATGCGTATTAGTGAATGAATGATAGATTGCTGTGTAGAAAGGATGGGAAATAAGAAGCTCATCTGGGGACCTAAAAGGTGCTAAATACCCTGAAATTCACCATCATCCAGCTGCTTCAATATTCAGCTATGAGATCAAGCAGAGATGTGGTAAAAGCCTAGGAGGTTGCATAATACAATAGTTGGCAGAAGTGGGGCTGGCAGAGAAGGCACTTACCATACAGCTTTATTCATTAGGCATAGAATTCTGTCTTGCACTATTTTTAGGCCACCTTGGTTCCTTATTGCCTATAACTTTTTAGTGGTTTAGAAACTTTATCTGTGAATGTATGTCTTTAAAAAAGTTTTTTTCATGTTATTTTTGAGAGAGAAAGGGAGAGAGAGGGGGGAGGGGTGGGGGAGGGGAAGAGAGAGAGGGGCAAACATAGAATCTGAAGCAGGCTCCAGGCTCTGAGCTGTCAGCACAGAGCCCAATGTGGGGCTCAAACTCACGAACCATGAGATCATGACCTGAGCCGAAGTCAGATGCTTAGCCGACTGAGCCACCCAGGTGCGCCGAACGTGTATCTTTTTAGAGTCATGGTTTTCATACTGAAATCGTGGTACCTCTCTCTTCCCCACTAATAGATTTTTCCACCATCTACTTTTGGCCTATGAGACCCCAAAATCACACTGCCACTTATAGTTAGCAGTGCATTTACCCCTGTGGCATAGCAGGGAGGAGCTGGCCAGACAAGAGCTGGGACATATTTGGACCACTGGTGTCTGGATTAAGGCAGTTTGCACTTCCTGTGCTGCTGGTATGCAAAAAGATGCATACCTTCACTGCAGGCCACAAAACACCCGCTCATCCTCACCAATCTCTTCTTTCAGGCCTCTGTCATCTTCCCTCTGTGTTCCTATCTAGTGTCTTCCACAATCCTCTTAAGGTGGGTTTTGTCCAGCCCAGAAATGAGCACAGCTCTCCAGGGAGAGTCAGGCTTGTCGGAACATAATCCCTGGCTTCGGTTTAGGTATTACAGCCAGCCTCTCTCTCCCTTTTTTCCTCTTGCCCTCCCTCTTCCCCTGCACCCCCTCCATTATAATGGTTCTACTTAACCCGATACTTCAATACCGAGAAAATGATTCCATCATGGTGTAGACTCGATCACATTTGTTGAATTCTTCAGCTCTCCTTTTAGAATAAAAATGAAGGACAAATGTTTGAAGGCCTTCAGGAAATAATTGAAAAGATACACACCAAATGTCCACGTCAGGAGAGATGATTCTGAACTATCGTTAAAGATGTAAGGTTGCATTTGCCAAGCTACATTCCAACGTGAGACGAACGAAAGTAAACAAGCCTCCTGAACTCATTCCCAGGGAGGTAAGTAGGGTGAAAACTTATTTTGGGCCTACATGGCTCATTAAACACACAAACACCCTGTCCATTGGCTTGTATGGGAGAGCTTAGAGCAGATACCAAGATGAGTGGAAACAAATCATACCTACGCTGCAACTTCTGGGAGTATGTCTTAAAGAACTATTTGAGATCAAAATACTTGTCTCAAGTGAAAATATATCCAGAGGAAATCATAAGGAAGTTTGATACAGAGCAGAGGAGAGAAGGCATCAGACAGGGCTATTATGGGTTACTTGGGGTGGCTGACCTGAGCCTTTTGTTGAAAGCAAGGTAGCAACCGATTTGAGAAGGCTGAGCTTCTTATTTGTGAAGGACAGACAATGACTGAGGCTTTCTCCTGGGATGAGGCTGCCTGACTTATTTTCAGTTCCAGCCCGATAGTCCTTGGAGCGGATGTAAAGAGTTATGGAGTCTATTGTTTTCTCAATGTTTCCATGACTAGTTGCTAGGACTGCGTATGCAATGAGTGTGGGCTGGTGAATGACTGGGTGGGCAAAATAAAATGGTCTGCTCAGGTTGCTATGACAGCCAACAGGAGGGCAAGTCCGGTGAGAAAATGAACCCAACCGATGCAAAGGAGAAAAGTGCAGTAAGAATCACACATGTGCATGTCCTTTGTTGGCTGTAGATTCATTTAGTGCCCCCAGATCTTCATCTGGTTGCATGCTTCTTGCCATCCAGATACCAGCTGGAACATTGCTTCCTCAGAAGGGCCCTCCTTGACCACCTGCTCTAAATACCACACCCCACGTCCCAGCACTCTCTGCCAGTCAAGTCTGTTTCTTTTCTTTGTACTCATCATTAGCTGATGTTGTGTTTTGGGTTATTTGTGTACTGTCACTAGCATGTAATTACCATGAAATCAGGTGCCTGTCCTTCCCCCATGGTATCCTCAGAGCCTTGCATGGATCCTAGCACCGAGTAGGGGCTCAGTAAACATTTGCTAGACGAAAAACTGCGTACTGCTTGTGAGGAAATCCTGTATGACTCATCTTTGAATTTTAAATTTCTGGCTCCAAAGCATTTATTGAGCAAATGTAGGCTACTGTAAAGCGGGGAGATAATTCCTGTCACCTTTGTCTTCCTTGTCATTTGGTCCCAGGAGCTGTCAGCCAAAACAAAGTGTGGAAGGAACTCAGGGGCTTCCAGTGAGCTGCTCAAAATTGTGGTTTTATGGTCAGACTGGGATTGGAAACGTGGCAGTCTGAATATGGAGATGAAATAGACACAGCTTGCTAGAACATAGAACAATAATCACTAATAGTTATGAAGCACTTACTATGTGCCAGCTCTTGCACTGAGCACTTTATATACACTGTGTCACTGAATCCTCGCAACAGAATAAAGGAGTGAGTTCTATTATTGTACCCATTTTACAGATGAGGAAGCTGAGGCACAGAGCGTTCAAGTGACTTACCACACATCACCTAGGTTTTCAATGGTGGAGCCAGCACTCAAATGTACATCATCGGCTCATGCTGAGAAGTGAGATGGTTACTTGAAAGTGTACTTTGTGCTCATAAATGTGTGTTTTCTTCATCCCTCCTCTTTCTTTCTCTTTTTCTCTTCTTCTTGGTGCTTTTCTGATCCCTTGATATTGTGGTTTAATGCTTTTATATCAGCTTCCCTTTTTTTTTTCTGTCTGGTGGGGAAATATAAGTATACCGTGACATGTTTAATCGTTCAAAATGTGCGGGTGCCCATAGAAGAGCCAGTGCTGAAGAATGAACTGTGTGAGCCAGGCTACAGAGCCTGGCCACCCCAAACTGGCGGGCGCTTAACTCCACCAGGCCTGGAACGAGCGGCACATGATGAGGTTACAGGCTTCGAGCCTGAATTCCGTGGCTAAATGGCTTGGTGACATTGTGTGTGCCATTTAGCCTGTACAGCCTCTGTTTTGTTTTCTCCAAAACTGAGGGTAAGATGGGGCCTCAAGGCAGGTTGAACTTAAACTTCCTTGTAAACGCTAAGAACACGTGATAACTTTTCTGCATGGCCTGTTGTGCTTTGTGTGGACTCAGTGGTCACGGCAGGCTGCGTAGTGGACAGCTCCCCCTCAGGCTGATAAAACTTTGGAAAACACAGAAAACGCATTTTAATGACTTAAGTATTATTTGACAGCAACTTACTCTGAGTTAAAGCACTTTTCCTGGACCCCCTGCAGGCTTTCTAGGGGGAAGCTAGAAGGAGAGCAAGAACAGTGTGCCCTAAACATTGTAGAGCTGGCAGGCAAGGGTCAGAGGTCAGATAGTCCAGAGGTCAAGTTCAGGAGAGTTACATCACTTTCTCAGTAGGGGGAGCAGTTTTTCCCTCAGGGAACGTTTGGCAATGTCTGTAGGTAATTTTGATTGACGTGACTCAGGAGTGCCATTGGCATCTAGTGGGTAGACGCCAGGGATGTTGCTAAACGTCCTACAGTGCATACGACAGCTGTCCACAACAGAATTATCTGGCTCTAAATGTCAACAGTGCCAAGGTGAAGAAACCCTAAACTAAGGTGGGAGATCACACAAAGAGTCACATCCAGAAAAATCTGAGATCAGAGATCAGAACCCAGGTTAGAAGCAAACTGAATAACAGCAGGCAGGCAATGCAAAGTTGGAGGTTTGGGCCACAGAATGTTAGAAACCCAGCTAAGGATTAGGATTCAGGCCAGACATCTGGAAATAGGCACAGGCCACCAGCAGCATAAAACATCTAATGTGCCATCTGCTTTCTGAAACAGGAGCCTCTTTATGTTTGTAAGGACCCTCCTGATGCAAGCTTCTTGCTTTGGATCAAGTCTGGTGGGGGCGCCTGGGTGGCTCAGACGGTTAAGCATCTGATTTAGGCTCAGGTCATGACCTCACGTGAGTTCAAGCCCTTCGTCAGGCTCTGTGCTGACAGCTCAGAGCCTGGAGCCTGCTTGGATTCTGTCTCTCTCTCTCTCTCTCTCTCTCTCAACAATAAAAATTAAAAAAACAAAAAAAGGAAATAGCCAGGCATACTTGTAGCATCTGATCCTCACTACAGCTATTTGAGATAGGCATGGCCGTTATTATTATTTCCATTTTACTGCTGGGCCTTCTGAGGCTGTGAGGGGCTATGTGATTGCCACTTATTACACAGTAATTAAGTAACAGAGTCTTCAGCCCCCAAGTCTTAGACTTGTTTGACTGAGAAGGGTGGAGGCCAAAGTCAGGTCACGTGGGCTAGAATAGGCAAGGCCCGGGGTTAGGATAAGGATAGTTCTCCAGAGTCTCCTTCATCAAAGCTGAAAGATGGAAAGGAAGTGGTCAGTGAAGGAGTGTGCGGTTTATGCTCAGATGTTAGCACATGGGAATTTGGGAGAATTTTGTCATCTTTCATTGAACAGATGTCATTAATGAAATCAGGAATTTCACATATTCTGATGATGTTAATTTTAATGATGCTTGAAGTTGAGGATCTAGACTTCTCAGGTGGTGAATAAAAAAATTGTAAAGTAAAATAAAAGCATAATGACTTTTTCAGCTAGTTGCTGACCAGAACTTCTTGTTGCTACAGTTCTTTGAACTATATTTTGAAAAAATTAGCTACCTCTTAAAGGGAAGGACTTCAGTATGGGAGCTGTCACCACATTTTCCTTCAGAACAGCATGGGGGCGGTGGGGTGGGGGTGGGGGGGAAGTATTTCCTAACAACAGATTTAAAGGATCACCACAAATACAAACATTTGCATGGTAAATACTATACAACATCTTATTTTTCTAGAAATCATATTTTGGGCAACTTTCGGAAATGTTTATGAACCAAAGAGTGAACTCTCTACCCTACCCTCACCACCCCCCCCCCATAAATTTAAACCATCAAAATAAGGGTCACAGCATCCAAAATGAAGCTGAAATATTAGCAGAGGTCCATGGGTTCTCCTTCAAAATGTATGTATTTTACGAAGGCTTTGCACAACAAAAACAAGCAACATTGAAATAATAAAGAAAATGGTAGAATGGGAGAAAATATTTTCAATCATTTTGCCAGGTTAATGTTTATTGCACAGAATATAATGAATATGTCCAAATGTAAAAGTACATCGTTAAATTGATAATGGATAAATAGACACAACCATTATCTATTGAATGTTTGCTATATCCTAGATACTGGGTTTAGCATTTTAAGAACATAATTTCATTTGATTCTAAACAGCACTGCAGGGACAGGTACTATTATTATCCCTATTAGATACATAAAGAAGGTTAAGCTTCGAGAAGGTAAGTAATTTGTTCAAATGACATAAAAGAGAGAAACCAGTTAATCAGCTTTTTGAAAGCTGTTGAACTTCACAGCAAAGAAGCAAGAATTAGGCATTGGTTTGTAGCTATGCAGCTAGCAAAAATAGAGAAGACACTGAAACGGGCTGCTGACAAAGCTGTGGGCCGTCAGGTGCACTCCACCATTGAGCGCTGCAGTGTCCTGGGCTGGCTGGGTATTCCAGGAGGCATGGAAGTGCATATACGATTCACCAGCACTCCCACTCCACAGAATTTTTCTTAAAGAAAAAAAATGAAAGGGAGAATAAATATGTAGGTAGATAGATGTTTTAGTATGTTAGCAATCGCCCATTAATAAGGAAGTGGTGAAGAGCATTGTGGTGGGTTTATAAAGAGGGCCACATGACAGTCTCTATAAACAAGAAATGTGAAGAGTTTCTTCTTCAGAATACCCTCTTTGTCAGGATCTTGGAAGGTGGGGTTATTTTTACAGACAGGTGGAGGAGATTATATGGCAACTTGATGGCTTTTTAAGAAACTGATGCAGATAGGCTTTTTTCCCCTGGCTTTTTGTTTTAAAAATGCAGTTTTCCACCTATGAAGCATCATCTTGGTTCTGTATAAAAGCTCATAGCAGCCTTTATTTTTTTCTTTATAGCCCTTGACACCATTTGCAATTACATTTTTATTTTCTTTATTACTAGTTCATACGTAACCCTTTTCCCCACTGGCCTATAAGAGGTCCCTTAAGGATATGAACCATCACTCTTGTAACCCTAAGGTTTGGCTTGATGCATGTCACACATAGACCCTTAATAACAATTTCCTGCATAAGGGAGTGCATATATATTAGAACTTGAGCTCTATGTTTGACTATTGCCTTCAAAACAGAAATATTTCTTTTTAAAAAAATTTTTTTTTTCAACGTTTATTTATTTTTGGGACAGAGAGAGACAGAGCATGAACGGGGGAGGGGCAGAGAGAGAGGGAGACACAGAATCGGAAACAGGCTCCAGGCTCTGAGCCATCAGCCTAGAGCCTGACGCGGGGCTCGAACTCACGGACCGCGAGATCGTGACCTGGCTGAAGTCGGACGCTTAACCGACTGCGCCACCCAGGCGCCCCGTAAACAGAAATATTTCTTAAGATGCTTTCTCCTGTTTTCTTGTAAGTTCACCATATACTGTTCATCGTACTGAGATTTGCCTTTATTTTTAAAAATTTTTAAACATTTATTTGTTTTTGAGATTAGAGCATGAATGGGGGAGGAGCTGAGTGAGAGGGAGACACAAAATCCAAAGCAGGCCCCAGGCTCTGAGCTGTCAGCACAGATCCTGACGTGGGCCTCAAGCTCACGAACCGAACCGTAAGATCATGACCTGAGCTGAAGTCAGATGATTAACTGAGCCACCCACATGCCCCTTGCCTTGAAAACGTACCTAAAACAACCTTTATTAGTTCTGGGTATTTTATAATTTGATCCTTCACAATATTATTATTTCACAGGTCCCCACCCCCAACTCCCAGCAGGTCTTAATTTTATCCTGGGTGCTGGTAACAACCTGGTTTGTGTCCTCCGTCTCAAAATTCATTTCTACATGCAATAAATATTCATTAAGCCCCTGTTCTGTCTCAGGCACTGTGTGAGGGCTGGAGATACAGAGCTCAATCTGATTCTGTTCTGGTTTCCTAGGAGGTACTTGGGGATCAGAGAAGGCAGACAGTGCACGCATTACCATGTGGTCAGCTCTGTAGGGGTAGGGAAATAGACAAGGTGCTAGTGGAGATGTGTGAGGGTGTACAGTGACTTCCCAGGGAACGGCTATTTCGTTCTTTGCAAAAAATCTGACTCACTTGTTAATGTTTGTATTTACGTTTATGTATGCGTGTATATTTACATACTTTAGTTTCTGAAATTATGCATGTTGTATTAAAGATAATCGTAAAAGAGGGGCGCCTGGGTGGCTCAGTCGGTTGGACGTCCGACTTCGGCTCAGGTCATGATCTCACGGTCCGTGAGTTCGAGCCCCGCGTCAGGCTCTGTGCTGACAGCTCAGAGTCTGGAGCCTGTTTCGGATTCTGTGTCTCCCTCTCTCTGACCCTCCCCCGTTCATGCTCTGTCTCTCTCTGTCTCAAAAATAAATAGACGTTAAAAAAAATTTTTTTTAAAAATAAATAAAGATAATCGTAAAAGAAATAGGAGACAAGAATCCTACACTCAAGCATCAGGGACAAAGCATCAGGGATGTTGAGTAAAATAACTGGTGTGAGGATTAATCAGGGAAGGCCACATGGTGGTACTTAATGTCTCTAAGAACAGGTGGCACAAGTGACTTCTCAGTGGCAAGGAGAAGCAGCACTGCTAATGGAAGTGGTACCCTGAGCAAAGGCATGAGGAGTTGGTAAGCAACACAGGAAATAGCAGATTAACTGGGTTACTGGAAAAGGATGCAGATACAAAAAGGGCCCAAGTGGGGATGGGGGATGCTTCAAGTCTGGAAATCAGAATTATGGAAATGAGGTAGACAGGAAGACTCTAAGAAGGGAGGTTGGGTATTGAACAGGCTGACCCCAGGATTGGGAAGGATGGGTGAAGGGCTGAAGGATGGGGAACTGGAATGAAGAAGGAAAAACCACCAGGGAACGCCTTTCTGTCTCTGTGAGGCCACAGAGAAGGTAAGGGTCCATAGATACCTTCTGCAGAAGAGCCTGCCTGGCTCAGTAGGCACTAGTTGATGGACCTGGAGCTTTTGATAAGTTGAGAAAGCAGGAGTTGAGAGGTTAAGACAGTATAGATGATCCACCATCTGAAACTGAGGTGAAGAGATGAGATAAGGAGCCCATGGCAACTTCAGGGGTTTGTAGGATTCAGGGGGTGGGGGGATTGTTAAAGTCAGGAGGGAGATTTCAGTATGAGAGACAGAGGATGAGCAATGGAGTGATGTCTTCAAGGAAGCAGCAGAGAGGGCTCCTATGGGCTGGGAGGAGACTTGGACTCTGTACTCAGGGCCCCAAATTCAAGTTCTTCCAGACCTATTGATGCGGTTTTGGAATGGTGGGGGTGGGGGTGGGGGTCCAGAGCTGATGGCCAAGAGAGAATTCTTGGGACATCTTTGGTGCAGAAAGGTGATTTTATTAAAGCATGGGGACAGGACCTATGGGCAGAAAGAGTTGCACTGGGTTTATAAGGAGTGACTGGTTATATACAGTGGAGTTGGGGGGAGGTAAAGGCAAAAGGGAGACCTTCAAAAGGACTTTCATATGCTAAAGAGGACTCCTAAAATATGGGAGGCCTAGCTATTGTCAAGCTAAGGTGGTTTTTTTCCACCTAGTAAAGCATTAACTTTAAGACAGTAGGGGGTTCCTTGAGAAAGGTTATACTCTGCCTGTCTCAAGTATTTGTCAATGAGCTGCAGGTTATAAGGAAATTTAATTTTACCTACCATTTCCTTCTTGCCTTTGTTGCCCACATGACTATGGAGGGAAGGGTGATGTTGGGGCTTTAGGAAACTGAGTCTGTAGGTTTCTGGAGATTAGGCTACTGGTAAGATTGCCTTTTTCTTATAATTTACTGAGATATTTGTAAACTGATGGAGACTGAAGTCCTGCATGACTGATCTCTATCAGTTTACCATTGGTTTTCTCTTTCCTTCGTTCTTGGGCAGCCAGGAGTGCCTGAGTGCCCTGGGTGGGGGTGGGGGGGGAGCAAGGGTGTTTGTGGGGTGTCAGCTTGCCTTACGCTCCTTCATCACTCATCACTATCACCCGCAGAGTGTAAAATCCAAAATTCGATTTCCGTTTCAAGTTCTAGAATGGAGCTTTACACGGTGCAGTGTGCAGGAGGACAAAGAATAAATATTATTAGGAGGGTTGTCAGTGCCCATGACAGTGACCTGAAAGAAAAAAGCTCTTTGAGAAGAAATCACTTTTCAGAGTAAATACGAGCTGTCTTGCTGTAAGTGGTAGCATCTCAGCCGTAATATATTACACGCCTTGTTGGAAGTAAATGAATAATGCACACGCCTTTTGGGTCTTGAGCAACGTAAAATAGCCAGGACACACTGAGCAAGAGATGCATAATCTTGACCTTAAATATTACTATTTCTGCTGTTTCAGCAGTCACTGATTCTATTACAGAGCAAAATCTCAAAAATACTGTATATGAGAAAATCAGGCAGAACACAAACCAGGATGACTTTTCCTTATCAGGATGAAATTATCCCAGAGAGAATGTGGCTGCCATTCTAAGCTGTGGCCATTCCGTATTTATTTCTTTGTTTGGGCTGTCCGTCATAGCCTAAAATCATTGAGGCCGCTTTACAAGGGTGAATGAATGAGACCATTCATAGGTTAATTTTCAGCCACTTCCCATCAGGAAGAATATTTTGAAGTAGGCATCAGTCTGGCTTGTTAAAGCTGTAGATGCTCCAATGCACTATTGTTTGCAAAAATAAGTCAATGAATTAAAAAGTGTGAGAGGGAGTAAGACTGAGAGGTTCATTTGGCTTTTCCTTCTCATAGTCTTCCTCTACTTTGAGCTGATGACTCTTTGCAGAGAAGTGCTGACTTTATGTGTTCAGAGCCTGCCTCTTCAGATGTAGAGCAGGCTCTAGGCTGTTGCTGGTGAGGACCCCATGCCCTGGCCCCACTCTAGGACAGGGCTTTCCTTGGCCCCTCCCTGCCCAGGTACAGGCAGCTAGCAATCCTGCGTTCTGCTCACTTCTCTGCAGTAACTCTTGTTGAGCCCAATTTCAGCCTCTGGCTCTGTTGTCTGCCTTGATTTAGATAACAATACTGTAAGAGGCTTAGTTGACCCCCTGGGATTTTTTCCTCTGGTTGCCCAGACCTGGGTTATCTGTCCAAGCCTTTGGCTAATGTGTGTATTCTGTCTTTTTTTTTTCCTTCACCTTTCCCTCTTCTTCTTGCCTGTAATGTGGACATGATTTCTAAGAGTCCAGCAGACATCTTGCGTACATGAGGGCAAATCCCTATGTTAAATAAGTCTCTGCGGAAAGATAGGAGTCTGGGCCTTTCATGAGTCCCAACCTAGGACTGCCTACACCTGGGCTTCTTTTTATGAGAAAATTAAACCTCTAAAGTAGGATTTCTGATAACATGCGGTCGAGTGCAGTCTAACTATAATCTTGCAGTGGTCCCCAAAACTTTTTTGATCATGATGTCTAGCAGTAAAAAAAAAAAAAAAAAGAAAATGTATTTCTATATATTGATGTGTATTCTTAATTTATAAACTACCTACATGTGCTAGTATATTAGACATAGAGACAAAGAGATAAGTTAAAGGCAAAAAACATTTTAAAATAATTTCATATTCTATTCTGTTTATTAATGGTACGAAATCTTTTTTTACTCTCAATACTGAGCAAAATAGAGAGCAGTGTGACTATGATTAATATGCTTTCAATTTTGTTTTCAAATTTTTTGAAAATCTTAGCCTAGTACTTTTGTGATGGAATGATCTGGAGGTCTGTCCTCAAGAGTAGCTTAGCTCACTGCCTGCCTTTATTGGCTGTCAAATCTGAGAAAGATGTCTCACAAAGATACATATTTTCAAAAGGCATAAGTAGAGCATTGGTTGAGCTTATTAAATATAGATACTCATTGTTCAATTCCATCTGTCAATAATGCAAAGTTGTTTTTTTAAATTATTAAATTTGGCCAGTAAACCTCACTCTTCCCTGATGACTTTCCATGCAGGCTAATTGTGGGAGCAATGCTTTTTTACTTTCAACAATTGGTTTCAAAACCCACAGACAGGAATTCCTCATGTGGAAGATTTTTAGATAGATTGGGAAATGCAGTTTCCAATTTAATGTGTGTAGATATGAGAGTTTACTCATATATGACACACATCATTTTCAGCAAAAAAGCATGTGAGCCATACTTGTTCTCATCTGGTGTTACAACCGTCCATCTAATTTCATTACCACTTCACCTTTTTTTTTTTTTAATGTTTATTTATTTTTGAGAGACAGAGCATGAGTGGGGGAGGAGCAGAGAGAGAAGGAGACACAGAATCCGAAGCAGGCTCCAGGCTCTGAGCTGTCAGCACACAGCCCAATGCGGGGCTCAAACCCACAAACCGTAAGATCACGACCTGAGCCGAAGTCAGACACTTCACCGACCGAGGCACCCAAGTGCCCCTACCACTTTACCTTCTTTATCACTTCTCATTAACCCACAAACTACAATCCTCCCATCAACTGTTTCCACAAACCTTCAGGCCTTTTTCAAACTACAGTGCCAAATTTTTTCCCTATATTTGTGTATTTCTTAGCCGTTGAACACATGTAAAGCTTCTGTGCTTCCGTTTTTATTAAATTTCTATCCTTTAAAAAACAAATCTGCCACTGATGAGTTTTTGAGTGTTTGGGGCATTTTCTGAATAAGCCCTGTGGGTTTTATTGCAATTTTGCATGCTATAGTGCTGTGATTCTTAGGAATGTATATGTCATGTTACAGCAGACGTGACCATACACTGATGACCTCCAGTAGCAGGTTGTACCATCCTGGCTTTAGCAGCTTTGCTTAATGGTTTGCTGGGGAATGATTCAAGTGAGATTCCATCACTGCAACTTCCTTCCTAGTCTCCTTCCTAATGCAAGAAGTATTTACAGTGATTCTAATTTAATTGGTCCGGGAAGGGACCTGACTCGAGGCATTTTTAAAACGTACTCCGTTAATTCTAATGTGTAGTTAGGGTTGAGCATCACCGCTTCAGTACTTCATGCAAAGTAACTCTTTGTGTATTTTATCCTTGAAACAGAGTTTAATTACCGTAAGCTGAGACATGTTGAAACCCTAGTACTTGTATCCAACTGTGTAGCCAACCTCCCACATTGTATAATTTGTCCTAATACAAGTCTATTCAAATATGCAGAAATATTTTTTAACGCACCTTCCAACAATATTTTCTGGGTTGAAGCAAGTATAATATTAAGCAATACTGAAAAAATTGTAATTGTTGACTCCCTGCTTAAGATACTTGGTTTTTAAATGTCTTGTTAATTGTGATGACCTGACACTAGCATTAGCTAATATATCAAGAATCAACAGGCACTTACAGTGCAGTTAATCTTTACCCATAGCAGGTATAGATCCATATTTCTGTTAACAAGAAAACAAATTCCTGTGGTCAGATCTGATTAAATTGTCATTGATTACAGCTTGTAATGTGGCTGATGAAGAAATCAGACTAGAAACGGCAGCCCATGTTTAAGTCATTTGTCTGTGCTTGCGTTATTACTGCTATTGCCAGGCTGTGGTTTCTTCGCTGGAATCTCTTTAAGCCACTTGTCCATGTCGTGAAGGTTGTCTTAAAACTATGTAGCATCATCTTCATATATTGTTCACCCGGTATTCACAGACTGCATTGTCACAACGTGCTAAAAGGAGCTTCACACTCTTGGGAATCCCCTGTATATACTGTGTCATCCACAAGGTGAAAAATACAGATCATCAAGTGAGGGAGTCTATGTCAACCCATACATTTAATATTATAGGTGCTATAGTAGATTGCCTTGTGTGCCTTTCTTTGGAGACCACAGGGCTACAACTAAACTTTAGGCTCCTATGAAGAGATAGGAGGGCTTCTGCATACCATTCCAGCCATAGTCTGGGTCAATCCCGAGTTCACATTTGATGCTCCAGCATCAGTGAATGGTTTGGTCCCCTGCATACACCATGCTATTTTGCTGTCATGTCTTTGTGTATGCTTGTTCTCTTCTTCATTTGGCTGATTCCAACAAATACTAGAAGATACTGTTTCATGTATGACTGCCTCCCAAAAACCTTTGCTGACTGTCCCTCCTCCTTGATTTCACTTTGTACACATAACACCTGAAGGATAGTTCTATCACAATGTGTACATGGTTTTTTTTTGGAATTTTTTGTTGTTGTTACTTCCCCAAGAGATCATGAGCTCCTGGATCTGAGGAATTGAATGTCAAGAATATAAATGGTTGGAGACTTTACCATGCTTACAAACCACAGCTTCATGGATGCTGATAGAGATTCTGGGTTAGAGATAGAGAACTCCATTACAGCATGGCAGGCAGCATCAACTTCCTGTTTGCATGAGTTTGCCTGTCCCCAAATCCCATGGGGGTGATGCAGAGTACCTCAGGTAGATGCTGCACACACAGTGGGCTCATGTCACAGCCAGTACTCTGAGCTTGGGAAAACCTCCAGTCTTCTAAGTGTCCACTAACAAACCTGTGCCACCTTTGCCCCCAGTGGAGACATCGTATCCTGGTTGGGAAACAAACCTGCCCTCTGCGTAGGGGGGAGATGCTCTCCCCATCTTCCAAGACCATTTGCTATACAAACATTCTCAAAAGGATCCTCAACAAAGCTGTCAACACCTCATTATAAGGCATGCAGAAATGCAAGAGACCCATGAAGAATTATCACCCCCCCCCCCCACACACACACACATTAATCTTTGTTCTTTCTGGCAGCTAGCACAGGGTTGGGAACATAATGGATATTCAGTAAATATTTGTTGATGGATGATTGAAAGCAGCTGGAAATTGAAAAAAGGAAGGGTGGGGCAGAGGTTTGCTTTCAAAAATCTTTGAGCAGAGATCAATTTCTTTAAATATATATATATATATATAAAACATGGAAATATATATATATATATATATAAATAACATGAAAAAAATATATATATATAAATAACATGGAAATCATCCTATCATCCTGAGACACTCTCTCTACCTTGCTAGGTGCATCTGAATGCTCTGTTGTGCCCTCCACCTTTGGCAAATTCTCAGCCTTCATTCAGCTGCTTTGTGGGAGTGGGCACAAGGAAAAAACCAAACTTCTAGGCAGTCTGGGAAACACTGTTATTTCCCGTCCAAAGGATATGTTAAAGCTAAATACTGAATGCTCATGCCTACTCTAAAGGACAATTAACAGATTCATTAAACTTCTGTTTACCCTTATATCACACTAAATCTCAATAATTTATATAATATGGCCTTTTTCCTTGGCTCAGTGATATTAGCCTAATAAAGTGTTTGCTGAATCTGACTCGTGGTGTAAAATGTTGGGAAATTCGAACATGCTTATAGAGATGAAAACACACTTTTATTTATTATGAGTAAAAACCACTTACTAATGTACTTTAGGCTGTATTGAAGTAATAGGGCTCATGGAGTTCAAACAAAAGCAACTGTACTCTTACCCCTCGCCCCCTTTCCCGTCTGATTTGTGAGGTGAGTTCTTCCTTGCTTTTTTGATAAATGCAAGAGTAGTTCCACAATTTAGTCACTGTTGTAAAACAAAACATCCTCAGTTACTTTGAATAGCAAAAAAAAGTATCACGTTGTACATGCCCTTGTAAATGTGACAAAATGTCATGTCCTTATAAAACTTCATGTCAATTCACTGAAAGTTCAAGCATTCCACTACCACGACCTTCAGGGCTACTCCATGCGGGAGGTTGCTTTGGAAAAGAGGGAGCCAGTCAGCTTTTCTGTGAACTCTGCCATGTCCTAGTGCAGCCTGTGACTTTCCAGGGTTAAGGTGGCAGTGGGGAGAGAAAGCATCAGGAAAGGTTTCACTTGAAAGGCACTGATGTAAAAGACTATTGACTTCCTCTGAGTGTGGTACGTGTTTAAAGCCTTTATGGGATACTAGGAATTATTTGCAGATTGTCCTCCTCCCTAAATATCTCTCATGTGCAATTACTTTGCGTCTCCAGTAGACTTCCACATCCTGAAGACCAACTCTGGCCTCATTTTGCGAAGGTCCCCTAACAGGTCCCGGCTGACCCCGGGGATGGATCTAAGACAATGCGGGTCAGGTCTCCTTTGGCTGTTAATAGGTAGGATGCATTTACTTCCCAAACTCAGCTCTTCAGTCTGCAACCATAGTGCTTCCAGGCACTAGAATATATCCCAAACTTGGGTAGGTTCTCCTGGAAGGCACTTTCATTTGACCTGAAGCCTTACTGACACCTTCCTTCACTGAAATATTCGTTTCAGTTGGTAACTCAGCCAGTCCAACTTTAACACCTTAATCACATCAAATGAGTTAGGGGCAAAGAGTTACAAATTTGATTTTCCCATTTCCTTTGGAATACGGGAGTGCTAGCCACCTAGTCTTTTGTTCTCAGCCTTTTGGGGCCTCAGCCAAATCTGAGATAAAGAATCCTATTTAAAAAATTTAGCTTTGAAAGGCAAAATACAAAAATGCATTGCAGGGGTGCCTACGTGGCTCAGCCGGTTAAGTGTCGGACTCTTGATACCTGCTCAGGTTGTGATCTCATGATTGTGTGATCGAGCCCCACTTCAAACCCTGCATCAGGTGTGGTTCTCCCTCCTCCTCTCTCTCTTCCCTTCCCCCACGCGCACACGTGCCCTCTCTCTATCTCAAAATAAATAAATAAACTTAAAAAAAAAATATATATATACTGCAATCTATGTTTGTCAATTCAATTATTTTTGCTGGATTACAGTCAGACTTGGAAAAAATTCTATCTCCACAGATCAACATTGAAAAGAAAGATGTATAATGGGAAAGAAATATAATTTTATGGACTGTGGTTCATAAATTTATTAAATCAAACATATATAATTACTTATGTATGAAATTAATATAATCCATAGCAGATATCCTCTGGTCCCAATTTTATGTATGCCTCTCAAGTAGGAATGAGTTCAGTAAACAAAATGAAGGCATTATACATTGTTTATCTTTGTTTTGTGCTCTTTCTTTTCTGGGTCTTCATAATGTAATTTGGGAAAGTACCAAATAACATAGAATTCATAATATTCCCTTTAATTGTAAAAATCAGGAGGAATCGGGGCACCTGGGTGGCTCAGTCGGTTGAGCGTCCAACTTCAGCCCAGGTCGTGATCTCACGTCCGTGAGTTCGAGCCCCGCATCGGGCTCTGTGCTGACAGCTTGGAGCTTGGAGCCTGTTTCAGATTCTGTGTCTCCTCTCTCTGACCCTCCCGCATTCATGCTCTGTCTCTCTCTGTCTCAAAAATAAATAAACATTAAAAAAAAATTTTTTTTTAATTAAAAAAAAAAATCAGGAGGAATCATCTAGGAAACCTAACTGATGAAGAATAAAGTCTTCTATAGAAGAAACTTTTTGGTTAATTGAGGTGTAATTGACATGCAACATTATATTAGTTTCAGGTGTACAACATAATGATTCATTATTTGTATATATTATGAAGTGATCACCACAATAAGTTAATGGTCATCACTACACATAGTTACAGAATTTTTTTTCTTAAAGTGATGAGAACTTTAAAGATCTACTCTCTTAGTGACTTTCAGAGATTCAGTATGGTATTATTAACTACAATCACCATGCCATACATTATATCCCCATGACTTATTTTATAATTGGAAGTGTAGGTGCCTTTTGAAAGTTCCTAATTGGAAGTTTATTGTGCCTTTTGGCTCCTTTTATCCATTTGGCCTACCCCCCACCCCCCACCCCCCAATCTCTGGCAACCATAAATCTGTTCTCTGTATCTATGAGCTTGGTTTTTTTTTTGTTTTTTAGATTCCACATGTAAGTATTCCACATACAGTATTGATCTTTCTCTGTCTGACTTACTTCACTTAGCATAATGCCCTCAAGGTCTATCCAGATTGTCGCAAATGGCGACGATTTTGGGGTTTTTTTTTTTGTTTTTTTGTTTTTTTTACAACTGAGTAATAGTCATTGTACATGTATACCACATTTTCCTTATCTAGTCATCCTTCAGTGGGCCTTAGATTGTTTCCATATCTTGGCTTTTTTTTTTTTTTTTTTTTTTTGAGATGGGAGAGAGGGGCAGAGGGAGAAGAAAAGAGAATCTTAAGCAGGTTCCACACCAAGCATGGAGCAAGATCATGATCTGAGCTGAAATCAAGAGTCAGACACTTAACCAACTGAGTCATCCAGGCACCCCTAGCTTTCTTTAGAGAAATAACCAGAAATGGAATTACTATATCATATAGTAGTTATAGGTTTTGATTTTTTGAAGAACCTCCATATTGATTTCAATAATAGCTGCACCAATTTACATTCCCTCTAACAGTGCACAAATGTTCTCTTTTCTCCACATTGCCAATATTTGTTATCTCTTGTCTTATCATCTTTTTTGATAGTCATTCTGACAGGTGTGAGATGATATCTCATTGTGATTTTGATTTGCATTTCCCTGATGATTAGTGATGGAAAAACTTTTTTGATAATAATTTTAGGTCAAACTTATTTGTTTTGTTATAATCCAGGTTTATGACTCTATGTAGGCCTTCCAGGAAAGGCTCACTTGTGATTGTAATTAATTTGAGCATTAGTGATTTTGAATCTAAGCTGTTATCTGATCCTAATGTTTCATTCTTTGATAAAAATGAGGCCTTATTGGGAGGCAGGGGGGAGGCCATGTCAGTGGTTCAGTCCCAATCAGGATGTTCAGATTAGAGACTTGGCCAGACATAGCTAGGTTCTTTGGCATTCCAGGCTGGTGACCTCCCTGTCTTCCCCTACCTTGCTTAAGTCTGTAAGCCTGTGTGACAGAAACTATTTTGGACTTTGGCAGTGAAGCAATGAACAAAGAAAAGTCCCTGCTATTATAGAATTTATATTCTAGTGGAGATGGGGGGAGTACAATAAATAATGTCACAATGTGTAAGTATCAAAAAGAAAAATGTCCAGAATAAAGAGACAGAGACTAGGGCTTGGGGGTGCCATTATAGGTAAGATTGTTAGGAAAGACCTACCTCTGGACGGGACCTTTGAACAGATGACACTGTCCGTGAAGATATATCATACTACTTAAAGATAGATTGTGATGAATTCAAGTCTTCTATAATTAGAGAAAATTCCACTATTAGTGTTCTTCCCATACTATTCCATGGGATATCTCAGTAATTCATGGATAACACATGAAAAAAAGTATCCCATAATCAAATAGGTTTGGAGTCAGACAGTGTTTAGCAAACTTCTGAGACATGTTAACATACTATTCCATCTTATGCAGCATTTGCTAAGTGTATGTGAATATGGAAACATCTCACGACTCACTTATGTCCCAAGACATCCAGTTGGGGCAGTGGTGCCTAGTATAGCACATCATGGACAATTAAGTTTTTGAAGCAACTGGTAAAGTTACTAATGTTGAATGAAATCTGCAAAAAAAAAAAAAGAGGGGCTCTTTTTTCTCACTGGATCCATTTACTGACTAGTAAAAATAAAATCATGGAAAATGTAAGGATTGATTAGTTAAAACCCAGATAAACAGAATTGTGACCTTTTCAGAGGCAGGGGCTAGGACATTTCTAGTCAAAGTGTGGTCTACGGCCTAGCATTACCTGGGAGCTTGTTTGAAATACAGAATTTCAGGCCAAGTCAAAGACCTCCTGGATCCCAATCTGTACCAGGCTAGAAAAATATGTGGCACTAGGCTGCACAGGAGTGGAATATGACTTCCCATATGTCATTTTACTCCTGGGGATACAATTCAAATCTATCTGAATCTGAGCTGTAGGAGCATCAGAGTTTGCCTTTGCTTCAATGACTGGTAGAAAGAAACCCTTAATCCAAACTCTGGTTGTTAATGCACCTTCTTGACACTTAATGTTTATATGTAATTTCAGATGAAATAAGCATTTGGAATTCAGTCATCCACTTCAAACTTATGTATTTAACATCTGAGATTTTCCTTAGTTTCCATTTTCAATATTTAAGCAGCTACACCAGGAAGGAGGCTTCTGGATTGTCCATGAATTTCACCCCTGGGGAAGCTTCAGAGATTTTGCCCTCCCAATATCTAACCATAATCTAAACCAAAATCTCACTTGCTAAAATGGCAACTAATTTTAATTTATTAACAAATCTTTTTGCCTTTCCCCAGAATGAAGTCACAATCTTGCTTAAGCCAGAGGCAGGCCAGGTACCATCTTTTTGCATGTCTCAGTGTAACAATAAAATGGAGATAGCCCTTTGCAAAAGATTGCTTTTACAGAGAGGAGAGATAGAGTTGGGAATTTACAGGTGACATTTAATTCTTTCAGCTTTCACCACTTAAAAAAAAAAAAACCCACACAAAAAATCCACCACCCCTTTGATGAAACTGATAAAGACAACAACCTGTCATTTACTCTGGGATAAGCACACCGGCCAGGCAGAAAATAGCTGTCTGTCTAGATGAAATCACAAGGAAAGGATGCCTTCCTTCTCATTTGACTAAAAACAGCTGGTGCTAGGACACCTGTAATCAGAGCCCCCTGAAGCTGTGATTCTCCCTGGCTCGCCTGATGGCCTGATGAGGGGAGAGCAGAGTCGATTCTGTACAAGACACTGAGCTGTGTGTGACTCACCTCTTCTCCCAAGGAGTGTACAATTGAGTAAATGCCTGTACACGCTAATAAGTCAAGCCGGATGTGAATCGTTTCCAGACCTGTCAGTAGTAAGTTTTCATCCTCCAGGAAGGGAATGAGTATCGTAGAGAATGGATGGCCTATTTCCCTCAAAGGCCAGGTCTCCACAGTCAAAGCAAAGAATTAGGGCAACTATCCAGATAATTCAGGCCACCCAAATCTACGTTGGCCTGAATTATTCAAGTTAAAAAGCAACCTTCTTTGCAAGATCTGGTCTCACATATATTTCAGGGGGGTTGAGATCCTCCAGTATTTTCTTAATTTGGGAAGTTGGCATCATTTTCTGCCTCAGCCAAGAGAGGTAAGAGTATTAATGTAATCCACTTACATCTGTCCTGTGACTCTCTTTGCCTGGGTACATTACAGTTTGCTTTCCATTCTAAAAAAAATTTTTTTTCATCTTTATTTATTTTTGAGAGGGACAGACAGAGTGTGAGCAGGGGAGGAGCTGAGGGGAGGGAGACACAGAATCAGAAGCAGGCTCCAGGCCCTGAGCTGTCAGCACAGAGCCCGACGCAGGGCCGAACTCACGAACCGTGAGATCATGACCTAAGCCCAAGTTGGACGCTTAACCGACTGAACCACCCAGGCGCCCCAGTTTGCTTTCCATTCTAAACAGCACTTTCCTTTCCTGCGCTGCACTGTGACCTGAGGGAGAAACAGTAGTAAGTAGCAAAGGAGGCAGTAATCAGGTGGGTGGTTTAGGACTCTTGACTTGGAAGTTCAGAAATCGGAGGCCCCAGTATTCTATTGTCTGTATGTGATAAAGACTCTGTTTCCACACCGAGGACTTCATTTATTATTTATTTATTTTAACAATTATTTATTTGCACATTATCCAGAATAGTTTTGGGTTTACAGAAAAATTGTGAAGATGGCCCAGAGTTCCCATATGCCCCCCATCCAGTTTCCTCTCTCATTACCATCTTACCTTAGGAGGGTACAGTTGTTAAAATTAATGAATTAATATTGATATACTATAATTAAAGTCCATAATTCATATTTGCTCGGTTTTCCCCTAGTGTCGTTTTTTTAGATCCCATCTAGGATGTCACATTATATTTACTTGTCACATCTCCTTAGGCTCCTCTTGGCTGTCAGACTTCCCTTGTTTTTGATGACCCTGACAATTTTGAGGAGTGCTGGTCAGATATTTTGTAGAATGCCCTCAGTTGGAATTTGTCTGGTGTGTTGCTCCCGATTTTTCTGGGGTTATGGATCTCTGGGATGAATACCATTGAGTACCGTGCCATTCTCAGCATATCAATCAGGAATGCAAGATATTGACATGACTTATCATTGGCCATGTTCATGTTGATTACCTGAGGTGGTATTTGCTGGTTTTCTCTACTTACTGTAAAGGTACTGATATAAACTGTTAATGCCACACTTATTATAAATCTATATCCATTTATATATAAATACAAATATATTTTAAAAAATACTGGCCCTTAAAGTAATTTGTTTTAAAAAGAATTACAGAACACTCATCTGTATAGCAAATTCTAGAGTCTGAAGAAGTCACTGAGGGCATAAAAGATTATTCATATCCCAGGTTCAAAAAGTGTTTTAATAAATGTCTGGTATGAGCAGAGGTAATCAGAATTATTATGAAAAGCAAGTAAGAACTAGAAAGCCATCCCCTGGCAAAACTGGGTGGGAGGTGAATTTCCTCCTAGAAATTCAACCGTTTTTCAGGTGCCAAGTCTCAGCCATTCTCTTTTCAAATATTTTTCTGCCTTATTCTCTCTTTCTTCCCCTTCTGGGATTCTACTTACCTGTATGTTAATTATTTGATGTTGTCCCACAGATCTTGGATCCTCTGTTCTTTTTTCCCCCCCTACTCTTTGTATGTTTCCATAAATTCTTTTTTTTATAGTGCCTGTTTTTAGAATTAAAAAAAAATTCTATTTGCTTATCTGTAGTTTGCTTTCTTTTCTCAGATGTATTCAGTAACCTGATAAGCTTGTTGAAGGAACTTTTTTACATCTTTTAATTTATTTCTAGTATTCACATTAGAATTTTTTTTATGTTTTCTGTATCTCTTTTTATTTTTTCTCTTTCTCTGTTCATTTTTTTTTAACCTTTTATACTAGGCTGATATTACACTATATGCAACTAACTGGAATTTAAAAACTTAAAAAAGAAAAAAAAAACCTTTTCTACTGGACCTTTTATCATGCAAATCAGTTAAAGTCACTGAATGGTATTTTTGACATCTGTAGAGGCTCTGAGTCTGATTCTGTTGATTGCTTTATCTCTTGACAATTAAGAAAATGTATTTTAAATTGTCTTTTTGTGTTTCCTACAAATTTTGAATAAATGTCAAACATCATGTGCAGGAGAGCAATAGAGAATTAGGTAAACAGTATTTATGCCTAGAAGTAGGCATGCCCTTCTTCTGTAAGGCTGTTTGTGTCAGGGGATGAGTTGGTTGATCAATCTTGGGTTTTGTTGTTTTTCTTTTTTAATTTTTTAAATGTTTATTCATTTTTTAGAGACAGAGAGAGACCAAGGACGAGTGGGGGAGGGGCAGAGAGAGAGGGAGACACAGAATCTGAAGCAGGCTCCAGGCTCTGAGCTGTCAGCACAGGGCCCAACACGGGGCTCAAACTCATGAACTGTGAAATCATGACCTGAGCTGAAGTCGATGCTCAACCAACTGAGCCACCCAGGTGCCCCAGGTTTTGTTGTTTCTATAGTTATTTTCACTGCCTCACACAGTCTTCAAATTCCTCTCACAGTGGGTTACTGTTATTTTGTGCTTACTGTGGTCATGTAGTGCCAAAGGGTTTTTCTTATTTTTCCTGCCTCACTCTCAGCTTGTAGTAGGCCCTACATATCTACTCCACAGAAGGAGTCAGTCTCTCTCTCTCTCTTTCTCTCTCTCTCTGCTTTTGTTTCTCCCCTACCTGTAGATTTATTTTGCTTATTACTTGGTGCAAGGCTTGTGGAGGTGGGAATTCTCCTGGTCCAGCTTTAGTTTTAGACAAGTCTTCTGTGTTTAGAGCTTGAAGGTAAGGCCTTCTCATTGCTCTTGTCTCTCTCCCCCTTTGGCTGTCAGACTCTGTCCTGTTATCTCTGGAAGCTCTTGAGAAGTATAGATTCCTCACCCCACCCACTCCGTACCCTGCCCAGTGAGACCAGATGTCTGCTCAGGATCCTGGCCCCAACAGGTTTTCCTTATAAGAGGCTCTTATATCTACCTTTCTAGAAGCAGTAGATTTCTTCTTGAGTCTTGAAGTGAGAAGATTTCTTATCCCTTCCTCCAGTGGCTCAAAATACCTGCTTTGTAGGAGAGAAGAGTCTGTTGAAGTGCGGGTTAATTCATGTCTGTCCCGGGTTATTTCATGTCTGTTCCCAACTGGCAGCTGATCATTACCTGAAACTCTATGCTACTCAAGTGGGGCTTTCCTGCTCTCTTGCCCTTTACAAATCTTTCTTGTGAGCACCAAATAAGGTCCGTGGAGAAGAATATGAACTCTCTGTATTTGGGATTCCTAGTTATTCTAAACTTATGCACTAGCCCACATTTAGCCTCTACAAATTTGTTAGAACTTTAGCTGATGTTTTATGGTGACTATCTATTCCCTCTATGCTCTGGCAAAGGTGAGAGAGTTTGTGTGTCCCATATCTTCCTGGGGAAGATGTCTCTGAAATTTAGTTCACTGGTTGCCTTATAACCTCATCTCTCTGATGGCCTTGAGAAAATTGATGATTTTGTAGTTTATCCAAATTTTCCTCAGTGTTAGAATGGGAGTGATGTTCTCTTGAAGCTGTCTTCTGAAGAAGAAGGAGAATTTCTTCCTTCATGTTATTATGATGAGTGAAACTTGATGAGTGTGGCTCAGCAGCTTATTTTCATTCCATAGGTATTTTGTTTTCATTCACACTGAGTGTACCATTGCCGGCCTGGTCTCTGAGTGGCAGTTTGAAAGAATTTTAAATACTTTTTTTCTTTTTCTTTTTTCAAGTTTATCTATTTGTTTTTGAGAAAGAGAGAGCGTATGAGCAGGAGGAGGGGAGAGAGAGAAAGTGAGAGAGAATCCCAAGCAGGATCCACTGTCAGTGCAGAGCCTCACTCTGACACAGGGCTTAGTCTCGCTAACCATGAAATCATGACCTGAGCTGAAATCAAGAGTCAGATGCTTAACTGACTGAGCCACCCAGGCAACCCTAAATACTTTTTTTTTTTCATCCCAAATTGTGAGGTACTATCCTGAGTTGTATAAAGCAAATCATACATTTAGAGTAACACAACACTTGTTTTTGAAGTCCAGTCATAATTCACCTGACCTCATTGGAAAGAAAGGAATTATTACATTTTTAGAAAAGTCAGACATATCAATTGCTTATGAAGTCTGGGAATTGTTTTTCAAGTGACCTTGGCAAATCACTGACTGTTACTGGAGACCTGAAAATCCTTTGCTTATTCTCGTTTTAATAGTTGGAGTCACTTCTTAGGTCATCATTATTTGAAATGTTTTATTTATAAATGTATTAATCTCAATATGTTATAAACAAAATAATACACCCCCAAAGATGTCCATGTCCTAATCCCTGAATATGTTACCTTATATAGCAAACATGTGAATATGTTACCTTATATCACAAAAGGGACTTTGCAGATGTGTGCAGTTTACATTATGGACATTGAAATGGAGAGGTTATGTAGGTGGGCCCAGTGTTATTACAAGTCCTGATAAAAGAGAGGCAAGAGGGTCTGAATCAAGAGAGATGTGATGATCGAAGCAAAGGTTGTATCAGAGAGAGAGATCAGGAAATGCTACAATGTTGGCTACGAAGATGGGGATGGGACACTAGCTGAGGAATATAGGCAGCCACTTTGAAAGGGTAAAAAAGGCAGGGAAACTGATTGTCTCCTAGAGCCTCCAGAAAGAACCCATGCCTATACCTTGATTTTAGGACCTCTGACCTCCATAACGGTAAGGTAATAAATTTGTGTTGCTTAAGCCAATAGATTTGTGACAGTTTGTTATAGCAGTAATAGGAAACTAAACTTGGGAAAGTTCAAATCCTATTTCTTATGCCTTCATAGCATAAGAAAAGGAATTATCCAGCAGATGTGACCATTTTAAAGAACATTCAGGCAAATGAGCATTTAGTTGGTAATCCTAAAATGGGTACTTGATATTGTCACTTGAACTGCTTAATGCATTTTATCCTATGATTTTAGCAGATATAAATTCATGATAAATGATTCACTTTAATGAAGGAGAAGAGTCATGATTTTTAGTGGCCTCTTATTCTGGGAAAGTGGGTATTACACCCTTTATTCCAGAGATTTAATGTGATATCCTGTTGTAACATGGATAATAATAGACAACAACCTGTCTTTATAATGGGGAGCATATTATCTGGGTTTTTTTTCTGGCTCAATATATATGCATTTTCTCTTCACTGTAGAATTTGTGGCCATGATGAATTAAAGCTGTGCTATTATTATTTGTAGCAGTAACAACAACAGCAATAATAAATTTCCATTTATTGTGAGCCATAAACTATGTGAGCCACCTAACATTTATCTCATATAATCCTCATAGTTTTAGAAGTAAGTACTCTTTTCACTACTTTAGTAAAGCTCAGAAAGTTGATGTAACTTGCCCAAGGTCATACAACGAATCAGTGGAGGAGCTAAGTTTGTACTAAGAGACCTATGTCTCTAAATCTTATGATCCTCATTGCTATAATAAAACACTACTCCTCAGTAGTGCTAACATAGATGGCACTAGGCAAAAGTAACAGAAAGGTAGGTTTTTATCATTAATATGATTTGCATTCATATGCATTAATATGACTAAGCATTCAGACCTTTTGTTATATCTTTAATGTTGTGCCACGTAGGTAGCTGCTGCTAATCCTTGGGTTATGCTTTCTAAATAGTAGGTTCTGATTACTGGTTGCACAAGGGATGTTTTCTTAAGTTTTAATTTAAATTCCTATTAGTTAACACACAGTGCAATAATAGTTTTAGGTGTACAATATAGTGATTCAACACTTCCATACAACACGCAGTACTCATCATGAGAAGTGCAGTCCTTAATCACCATCCCCAATTTCCCCCACCACCCTCTACTTCCCTCCCATGTGGTAACCATCATCTCTATAGTTAAGAGTCTGTTTCTTGGTTTTCTCTTTTCTTCCCCTTTGCTCATTTGTTTTGTTTCTTAAATTCCACGTATGAGTGAAGTCATATAGTATTCATCGTCTTTCTCTGACTGACTTATTTCACTTAGCATAATACTCTCCAGCTTTATCTATGACGTTGCAAATGGCAATTTTCATACTTTTTGATGGCTGACTAATATCCCAGTGTGTGTGTGTGTGTACACACCTCATCTTCTTTGTCATTCATTAGTCAATGGACACTGGGTTGTTTCCATAATTTGGCTATTGTAGATAATGCCGCTATAAACATCAGGGTACATGTATCCCTTTGAATTAGTGTTTTTGTATTGTTTGGGTAAATATGTAGTAGTGCAATTGCTGGATGATAGGGTAGTTCTGTTTGTAACTTTTTGAGGAACCTCCATACTGTTTTCCAGAGTGGCTGCACCACTAACACCAAGAGTGTAACAGGGTTCCCCTTTCTCTGCCTCCTCGCCAACATCTGTTGTTTCCTGAGTTGTTAATTGTAGCCATTCTGACAGGTGTGAGATGGTTATCTCATTGTAGTTTTGATTTGTATTTCCCTGATGATGGGTGATGTTGAAGATCTTTTCATGTGTCTACTGGCCATCTGGATGTCTTCTTTGGAAAAATGTCTATTCCTGTCTTCTGCCCATTTCTTAACTGGGTTATTTGGTTTTTGGGTGTTGAGTCTGATAAATTCTTTATAGATTTTGGATACTAGCCCTTTATCTGATATGTTATTTGCAAATATCTTCCCCCATTCCAGAGGTTGCCTTTTTGGTTCCGTTGATTGTTTCCTTTGCTGTGCAAAAGCTTTTTGATGAAGTCCCAGTAGTTTATTTTTGCTTTTGTTTTCCTTGCCTCAGGAGCCATATCTGGAAAGAAGTTGCTACTGATGTCACAGAGACTGCTGCCTGTGTTCTCCTCTAGGATTTCTATGGTTTCCTATCTCACATTTAGGTCTTCCATCCATTTTGAATTTATTTTTGTGTGTGGTGTGAGAAAGTGGTCCATGGGCACCTGGGTGGCTCACTTGGTTAAGCCTCCAACTTTGGCTCAGGTAATGATTGGGCGGTTTGTAAGTTTGAGTCCTGCATTGGGCTGTCTGCTGTCAGTGCAGAGCCTGCTTTGGATTCTTTATCCCCCCTCTCTCTCTTCCTCTCCCCCTTCACATGCTGTCTCTCTCTCTCAAAAATAAATAAACATTAAAAAAAAAAAAGAAAGTGGTCCAGTTTCATTCTTTTGCATGTTGCTGTCCAGTTTTCCCAACACATTTGTTGAGGAAACTATCTTTTTCCTATTGGATAGTCTTTCCAGTTTTGTCAAAGGTCAACTGGCCATATAATTGTGGGTTCATTTCTGGGTTTTCTATTCTGTTCTAATGATTTATCTATTTTTGTGCCAGTACCATAATGTTTTGATCACTAGAGTTTTGTAATATAACTTGAAGTTTGGAATTGTGATGCCTCCAGCTTTGCTTTTCTTTTTCAAGATTGCTTTGGCTATTCATGGTCTTTTATGTTTCCACACAAATTTTGGGATTGTTTTTTCTAGCTTTGTGAAAAATGCTGCCGGTATTTTGATAGGGATTGCATTAAATGTGTAGATTGCTTTGAGTAGTGTAGACATTTTAACAATACTTGTTCTTCCAATCTATGAACATGAAATGTCTTTTCATTTCATTGTGTCATCTTCAATTTCTTTCATCAGTGTTTTATAGTTTTCAGATTACAGGCCTTTCACCTCTTTGGTTAGGTTTATTCCTAGGTATCTTATTGTTTTTGATGTAATTGTAAATGAGATTGATTCCTTAATTTCTCTTTCTGATGCTTTATTATTGGTGTATAGAAATGCAACAGATTTCTGTACGCTGATTTTGTATCCTGTAACTTTACTGAATTCATGTATCAGTTCTAGCATTTTTTGGATGGAGTCTTTTGGGTTTTCTATATAGAGTATGGTGTCATCTGCAACTAGTGAAAGTTTTACTTTTTCCTTGCTGATTTGGATGCCTTTTACTTCTTTTTTTCGCCTAATTGCTATGACTAGGACTTCCTGTACTATGTTAAGTAACAGTGTTGAGAGTGGATATCCTTGTCTTATTCCTGACCTTAGAGGAAAAGCTCTCAGGTTTTCCCCACTGAGGATGATATTTGTTGTGTGTTTTTCATAGATGGCCTTTATTATGTTGAGGTATGTTCCCTCTACACCTATTTTGTGAAGGATTTTTTTTTTTATCATGGATGTTGTAATTTGCTTTTTCTGCTTTTTCTGTGTCTATTGAAATGATCATATGATACTTATACTTTGTTTTATTAATGTAGTGTATTGTGTTGATTGACTTGCAAATGTTGAACCACCTTTATGTCCCAGAAATAAATCCCGCTTGATTGTGGTCAACGATTTTTTTAATGTATTGTTAGATTCGGTTTGCCAGTATTTAATTGAGAATTTTTGCATCTGTGTTCATCAGGGATATTGGCCTGTAGTTCTCTTTTTTAGTGGAGTCTTTACCTTGTTTTGGTGTCAGGGTAATGCTGGCCTCATAGAATGAGTTTGGAAGTTTTTCTTCCTTTTCTATTTTTGGAATAGTTTGAGAATAGGTATTAATTCCTCTTTAAATGTTTAGTAGAATTTTCCTGTGAAGCTGTCTGGCCCTGGACTTTTGTTTGTTGGGAGGTTTTTTTTTTTTTTTATTACCATTAATTTCTTTGTTGGTTATTGGTCTATTCAAGTTTTGTATTTCTTTCTGTTTCAGTTTTAGTAATTTATGTTTCTAGGAATTTATCCATTTCTTCTAGGTTGTCCAATTTCTTGGCATATAGTTTTCCATAAAATTCTCTTATAAGTGTATTTTTGTGTTGGTGTTGGTTGCTATTTTTCTTCTCTGATTTGTGATTTTATTTATTTTGGTCCTTTCTCATTTCTTTTTTTTAAAATTTTTTTTAACATTTATTTATTTTTGAGACAGAGAGAGACACAGCATGAACGGGGGAGGGGCAGAGAGAGAGGGAGACACAGAATCAGAAGCAGGCTCCAGGCTCTGAGCCATCAGCCCAGAGCCCGACGCGGGGCTTGAACTCACGGACCGCGAGATCGTGACCTGAGCTGAAGTCGGACGCTTAACCGACTGAGCCACACAGGCGCCCCTCTCATTTCTTTTTGATTAGTCTGGCTGGAGGTTTATCAGTTTTATTAATTTTTTCAAAGAACATGCTCCTGGTTTCATTGATCTATTCTATTGTTTTGTTTGTTTGTTTTTGTTTTTGTTTTGTAGTCTCTATGTCATTCATTTCTGCTCTAATCTTTATTATTTCCTTCCTTCTGCTGTCTTTGGTCTCATTTGTTGTTCTTTTTCTAGCTCCATGAGGTGTAGGGTTGGGTTGTTTATTTGAGAATTTTATTGCTTCTTGGGTTAAGCCTGTATTGCTATATACTTTCCTCTTAGGACTGCTTTTGCATCATCCCAAAGATTTTTGGACCATTGTGCTTTTATTTTCATTTGTTTCCATGTATTTAAAATTTTTTTTCTTTGATTTCCTGGCTGACTCACTCATTGTTTAGTAGCATGCTTTTTTAAACTCCATGTTTTTGTGGTCTTTCCAATTTTTTTTTTCTTGTGATTGATTTCTAGTTTCATAACATTATGGCCAAAAAAGGTGCAAGGTATGATTCCAATCTTTTTGTATTTGTTGAGGTCTGATTTTTGACCTAATATGTGATCTATTCTGGAGAATGTCCCACGTGTACTTGAAAAGAATGTGTATTCTGCTGTTTTAGGATGGGCTGTTCTTAATATATCTGCTAAGTGCATCTGGTCCAGTGTGACATTCAAAGCCATTGTTTCCTTGTTGATTTTCTGCTAAGAAGATTTGTCCATTGGTGTAAATAGGGTGTTAAAATCCCCTACTATTATTGTGTTATTATCAATTAGTTCCTTCATGTTTGTTATTAAATGCTTTATATATTTGGGTGCTTTCATGTTGGGTTCATAAATATTTACAATTCTTAGATATTCTTGTTGTATTGTCCCCTTTATTAAGATATAGTGCCCTTCTTTGTCTCTTGTTACAGTCTGTTTTAAAGTCTAGTTTGTTCAATAAAAGTGTTGCTACACTGGTTTTCTTTTGACATCTGTTTGCATGATAAATGTTTCTCCATTTCCTCACTTTCTTTTTTGTTTAAGTTTATTTGTTTATTTTGAAAAAGAGAACAAGCAGAGGAGGGGCAGAGAGAGAGAGAGAGAGGGACAGAGAGAAAATCCCAAGCAGGATCCACACTGTCAGTGCAGAGCCCAATGCAGGGCTTAAACCCATAAACAGTGAGATCATAACCTGAACCGAGATCAAGAGTCAGACACTTAACCAACTGAGCTCCCTAGGCTCCTCCCCTCTTCCCCTCACTTGCAATCTTCAGGTGTCTTTAGGTCTAAAATGAATCTCTTGTAGGCAGCATATAGTTTTGTCTTTTTTTTCTTTTAATGCATTTTGGCACCCTACTTTTTTTTTTTTTTTTTGAGAGAGAGAGAGAGAGCAGGAGTGGAGGAGAGGGGCAGAGGGAGAGAGAGAGAATCTTAAGCAGACTCCACACTCACTGCGGAGCTTAACATGGAGCTTGATCCCACAACCCTGGGATCATGGCCTGAGCCAAAATACAGTCAGACATTCAAACAACTCAGCCACCTAGGCACCTCCTCCCTATGTCCTTTGATTGGAGCGTTTAGTCCATTTACATTAAAAGTAATTATTGAGGGGCGCCTAGGTGGCTTGGTCGGTTGAGCGTCCGACTTCGGCTCAGGTCATGATCTCACGGTCCGTGAGTTCGAGCCCCGCGTCGGGCTCTGTGCTGACAGCTCAGAGCCTGGAGCCTGTTTCAGATTCTGTGTCTCCCTCTCTCTCTGCCCCTCCCCTCTTCATGCTCTGTCTCTCTCTGTCTCAAAAATAAATATATGTTTAAAAAAAAAAGTAATTATTGATACATAAATCTGTAAAACTCACTGAAGTATACACTTAAAATGGGTACATTTTGTTGTTTGCAAATTATACCTTGGTAAGTTGACTTTACCAAAAAAAAAAAAAAAAAGCAAACTAATTATTGATAAATATGTATTTATTGCCATTGTTTCTGGAGATTTTCTCTGATCCTTTCTTGTCTTTGTCAGTTTTGGTCTCCCCTTTACACTCAGAGTTCCCTTTAATATTTCTTGAGGGCTGGTTTAGCAGTCATGAACTCCTTTGGTTTTTGTTTGTCTAGGAAGCTCTTTATTTCTCCTTTTATTCTTTTTTTTTTATTTTTTTTAATTTTTTTTTTCAACGTTTATTTATTTTTGGGACAGAGAGAGACAGAGCATGAACGGGGGAGGGGCAGAGAGAGAGGGAGACACAGAATCGGAAACAGGCTCCAGGCTCCGAGCCATCAGCCCAGAGCCTGACGCAGGGCTCGAACTCCCGGACCGCGAGATCGTGACCTGGCTGAAGTCGGACGCTTAACCGACTGCGCCACCCAGGCGCCCCTCTCTCCTTTATTCTGAATGACAGTCTTGCTGGATAGAGTATTCTTGGCTGCAGATTTTCCCCATTCAGTACTTCAGACATATCATGGCACTCCCTTCAGGCTTGACAACTTTTCGAGAAATCTCCAGTTAGCATTATGTGTCTTGCTTTGGAAGTTAAGGACTTCTTTTGTCTCGCTGCTTTTAAGATGTTTCCTTTATCACTATATTTTGCCAATGTAATTACAGTATGTCTTGGTGTTGGCCTGCTTTTGTTGATTTTGATGGGAGTTCTCTGTGCTTCCTGGATCCGGATGTCTGTTTCCTTCCCCACATTAGGGAAATTTTCTGCTATTATTTCCTGAAATAAATTTTCTGCCCCCTTTTCTCTCTCTTCTTCCTCTGGGACTCCTATAATATGAATGTTATTTTGTTTGATGGAGTCAATGATTTTCCTAAGTCTATTCTCGTGTTGCATAATTCTTTTTTCTCTCTTTTGTTCAGCTTCATTATTTTGCATTATTTTGTCTTCTAGGCCACTAATGTTTTCCTCTGCTTCTTCCAATCTGCTGTTCATTGTATCAAGCATGTTTCCAATCTCATTTATTACACCCTTCATCTGTGACTGATTCTTCCTTAACTCTTATCTCTGTAGTAAGGGTCTCACTGATGTCTTCCATTCTTTTCTCAGGTCCAGTGTTGCTTTAAATTCTCCACTGGGCATGTTACTTATATCTGTTTCATTTAGATCTCTGGCCATGGCCTCATCTTGTTCTTTCATTTTGGAATAATTTCCTCCATCTTAGCATTTTTGTCTAAATCTCCACCTTCTTCTGTGTGTTAGAAAAGCCACCTTCTTCTGTGTGTTATGTCTCCTGCTCCTGAAAGTAAGGGCTTTATGAAGAAGAGGTCATGTAGTGTCCAGGGTCTCACACTTCAGGGAGTCTCCGGTATGTGTTGTGTGTGCTCTGCTGTTGTGTTTTGCCTGGCTCTTCCTTCAGGCCCAGTCATCTGTAGAGGCTCTCTTTGCACAATGGACTTTTGGGTAGCTAAAAAGAAAGCTCTCTCCATAGCTTTACAGGAAAGAAAACTGCTGGATATTGCATGCCTTTCCAAATCAGAAGCTACTGCTTCCTGCTTTGACTCTTTCCAACTTTGATTTCTTTTTTTTTTAAGTAGGCTCCATACACAGCATGGAGCCCATCACACGGCTTGAAATCATGACCCTGAGATCAAGACCTGAGCTGACATGAAGAGTCAGACACTTAACTGTCTGAGCCACCCAATCTCCCCAGTTCCAGTTTTGATTTTTAAATGGAACAGTAGGTTGCATTACAAATACAATTACAAACGCCTATTGATGTAGGGAACCCAACGTGCTTGCTGGACAAGGGGATTTTCCCTACAGTATATCACTGTCTCGTATTCTCTGTGCTTGTAGAAATTGCTCGGAAAATGGTGTAGAATGGTGATGATGATGATTTATGTAGTGCTTAGCAGTAGTTTGTTACAAAGAATAAGAAGTTCACACGGCTTCATGTATAATAAATAATGAACCTTCCGAAAGAACCCTCCTTGAAAGCCGAAAGCTCATGTTATTCCAAACACTGTTGGGGGAAATGTTCAGAGAATTCAAGTAACTCCCTTAGAATTTGAAGAAGTTATTCATGAATTACACTAATTTGCATTCAGTTCATTTACAAACTTAACACACCATATCTTTTATTCATTAACTCAACAAATATTTATTGAACTCTTATGTTGTACAAGGCACTATTCTAGGCACAGAAGGTATAAAGATGGACACGATAATATCACTGCCCTCCCAGGATCCCACAGTCTAGTGAATTGAAGAGGTCAGCAAATTAACAGTTAGAAATAATGCAGTGTATGCAATCAGAGAGAATGATTTGTTTGGATAGAATTAGAAAGAGTACCTAACACTCTTTACAGTGGTTAAGGAAAATTTTCTTCCCAAAGATGATTAAACCTGAGCTGAATGTTAAAGAATGAGTAGCAAACAAGGAGACCAGGCTGAGGTAGGATTTTATATAAAGGCATGGAGGTTTGAGACAGGATAGCATGTTCCTGCAGCCATAAATACTGATGTTAGGATAGGATATAGAGTGTTACAGGGAAGTGCTAAGTAAACAAGAGCCAGTACATTATTAAAGTCCTGTATATCTTGCCAAGAAGTAGGGGTGTTTCCCTGCAAGCAAAGGGAACATTGAAGGTTTTATACAACAACAACAAAAATGATATGAGCAGCGCTTTATTGATAACATGACATTGACTATATTACCAGACTAAATATATCATGGCGGTGGGGACCTTGTCTCATTCTTTATCTGCCCCTGTACTCACACAGTATTTGGGACATAGTTGGTGATTAGTACATGATTTTTGGATTGATTATTAGTAGATTATTTTAACGATCATATTTATTATAAAGCCCAGTTCTGGTCTTTTCCTCATCCCAAGTTCCTATTACATCCCAAGTTCCTATTAGATTGTTGGGATTCCAAAAAACCCTCATCTTCTGTGACATTAGTCAGCAACAATTACATGCATATACATCTAAATCTGTCAGTCTTCGTGTACCTGTGTGCTGCCTAGGTACCAAATATCAGTGTCAAATTTTGGCCTTTATATCTTGGTAAATACCTTAAAGAGATGTTTGTTTAAAACATCTGTAAGTAAGAGATGTTTGTTTAAAACATCTGTAAGTAGTGGGACATCTGGCTTAGTTGGTTGAGTGTCTGACTTCGGTTTAGGTCATGATCTCAGAGTTCATGGGTTTGAGCCCCACATCAGGCTTTGTGCTGACAGCGTGGAGCCTGCCTCAGATTCTGTCTCCCTCTCTCTCTGCCCCTCTCCTGCTTACATGCTCTCTCTCTCTCTCTCTCTCTCTCTCTGTCTCTTTCTCTCAAAAATAAATAAATATTTAAAAAAGTAAGTGAGTAGAGGTTCCTGGGTGGCTTAGTTGGTTGAGCTAAGATTGATTAGCTCTTGATTCTGGCTCAGGTCATGATCCCAGGGTGGTGGGATCAAGCCCTGCATTGGGCTCTACACTGAGTGGGGAGCCTGCTTAGGATTCTCTCTCTCCCTCTGGCCCCTCTCCCCTATTCATGCACTCTATCTTTATATAAAACAAGATAAGATAAGATAAAATAAAAAATAAAAACCTCTGTAAGTGAATGTAGGTTCCTAGGTACTGGGAAGTTATTTATAATAAACTATGTATAACAAACTAGGAACACTAACAGATAATATAAGCAAACATATTTTATGTACTAGAACAAGTTCAGAATTTTGGCTAAAGTTGCCATTATCTACAATATTTGACATTAACCTAGTTATTTTGAAATGGTTAAAAAACAAGCCATTCTCTTCCTAACAGACCTTAGAGAGTAAGTGCTGGCACTTGGTATACCACCATTCTTTAAAAATCTTTAATGTCATCAAGTGAAAACAATTTGGGCTAATTCCAGTTTTTCCTATCAAAGGTTAAAAATTAGTCACAGATTATTGAAATTAGCCAGAATTTGAACTTTAGTTGGTATGCACACAAACATACACACAATATGGAATTATTTTCATGTAGCACTCAGCAGATGGAGTTGAAATTCTGCTAAATTGGAGTGGATATGAAATGGGTTTAAAAGAACAAATAGACGTGAATTGGGAAGTCATAGGGAATAGATTATTGCATCTATATGTGACAATCCGGGTAAAGGTCAGGGTGCAGAATGAGTAGTTTTCATCCAGTATTCATTTTTTTTTCTCCCATAGTGGAAGACTTTTTGTCTCAACCGATCACTGACCAGATGATGATCACATATCTCAGCCTCCCCTATAGCTAAATGTGCCCATACAACCATCCTCTGGCCAATAGACTATGGCTACAAGTGGTATGTGCTGCTACCGAATTCTGCCCTTAAATGAAAAGAAGATGCATGCTCTTTCTTCTTCTTCTTCTTCCCTCCGCATCTTTGAGCCAGGAACACAGACCTAGTGATGAGCCACCTTCAACCACAGAGATTACAGCATAACCAAGATGTGATGACAATAAGATATTAAGAACTTGGGCCCCAATTCCATAAAGCAGCCATATTGGCCTTGGGCTAAGGCATTGTTATTTTGGATAATAAATATTTTGGACAACCAAAACTTTATTCTAATATGGTTAGGAAGAAGGAGAAAGGTCTTGTGCTACGAATAACAGAAACTCAATCCAGACTGGTTAAAACAATTAGGAAATCTATTGGCTTCTGAATGAAAACTCTAGAAGTAGACAGGCTTCAGGGGTGATTTAATCCAGTGATTTATAATACCTTCAGGGCTCTGATACTTTTTGTCCACAATTCTTTCCATTTGTCTTCTTCTGTAAGTCAAAAAGATACTGCTGGCAGCTCCTAGGGCTACATTCATTTTTGTTAACACTGTGAGGGCAGGTGGTGGCCACTGAACGAAGAAATTGAGTTTCATTTCAAATGAAACAAATTTAGTTCTCGTGTCTACACCTGAATTCATTACTATGTCCAAGATAATGCCATATACTTACTGGCTTATCTCTGTGGTAAAGGGGATGTATCATCCTGAATAGCTTAAGCCAGTGAGCATCCCTGGGCCTAGAGGAAAGGCCAGACTCATTCAGGCTTCATGGCTGCTGCTCAGTGGCAGAGGAGCATAATGGATGCTGTGGTGTAGAGGCAATGTGTATAAGGTTGGGTGGGGCTGCTGCAGAAGGTGTTTGGAAGTCATAATCCACATTTTGCATGTAAGTTGGGCATTTGGGCTGTGGCTAGAGCAGGACTCAATGAAAGTGAATTTTGGTAGTAGCACAACAGTAAGTGTAAATTAATAGAATGACCCCTAAGAGAGTCCAAGGGAATATATGTTTGGAGAGCTTTTTGATCTTATTACTCCGTGTGCATGGGTCTGAGACACACCTGAGAAGGCAATGGGATTCTTGTGAATTTCCTGTTAAAAGCCTCTGGGCACAGGGAATGAATTCTACATGGTTAAAAGCACACCCACACACCTACATACAGTAATAAGTCTCTTACTAGAATTCTAAGGTTATGAGTCGACTGTTTGTTGTTGTTGTTGCCCTTGTTTTGATTTTGCCTAAATTATCCAGATGACTAACACAATCGCCTGCTTTGACCTGGCTGAAAAGACTTGGAATGGAGCCTGGTGCTTCTTATGGTGCACTTATAATGTAGCACCACTTTCCATCCTATGAGTGGCTGAAAGTAAAGGCGCGACTATGGTTTACATATCCCGAATCCTCTGGCTGTGCCCAGCAGAGAGCTCTGCTTCTGTCACGTTGCAGGATGAATGAAACTGGGAAATCAAGTTTCTATAGAAAAAAAAAAAAATCTTAGTTTTATCTAGAACAAAGTAAAATACTACATGTTGGTTTTAAAATGTGCATTCTAGGGGCACCTGGGTGGCCTGGTCGGTTAAGCGTCTGATTTCGGTCAAGGTCATGATCTCACAGTTTGTGAGTTTGAGCCCTGCGTTGGGCTCTGTGCTGACAGCTCAGAACCTGGAGCCTGGTTCAGGTTCTGTGTCTCCCTTTCTCTCTGTCCCTCCCCCACTCATGCGCTCTCTCTCTCTCTCTCTCTCTCTCTCAAAAATAAATAAACATTAAAAATTTTTTTAATGTGTATTCTATGTTAATTATTAAAGGCAGCTCTGTTAAAGCCAAGTCTTTGTTTCTCAGAAGAATTATTATGATGTATGTTCTTCAGATTTTGCCAGTTTCAATAATTTCTCCTTAGGCTTGTCATGGCTTGACCTTGGAGCCAGAGTGGGTCAATACTGTTTCAAACAGTATTTTTAGAGTTAAAAAAAATCAGGCTAAGATTGTCATATGATTTCAGGTAGGTTTTCATTGTCTTATTACCTTGCTATTGGCTTATGAAGTAATATAGATCATTTCAATTCAGCATGACAGAATGTAAAGGAAGCTTTTGTGTTCATTCTGGGGGCCACAAAAGAAAATCTCCATTTAACCATTCTCTTAACTGATAGAAAAATAATGACTAGAACTCCCAGGAAATCTGTAAAGTATTATTGACCATTTCTTTCTTCCTACTGGTACATTTTTGAAGGATTCTGCTTTTCAATTCTGTTTAGATATTCATTAAGTATGGTTGGGTTGAAAATATGTTGACTATACCTTGGCACTTCTGGAGAAATTGGAATGATAATAAATACAAAGAAAGTATGAAATGGAGGATTTTGACCCCCTTTTTCAGAACTGAGCCATAAAGAGTGCTGTTGATCCTGGTTTTAATTCCCCAGTGATACTAAAACAGTTGTTATCATTTTTTATAAACACATTAAGCTTATCCAATTAAGTATGTCCCATTCTTTATTTGGCTTTCACATTTACGTACGGACTCATACACGTGCATGAATGTATTTCAATAGATGTTACCTCAGAACCTTTTTTTCTCAGGCTAAATTGATATGTTTTATGTTTTCACTGTTGAAGAGCAAAATTTACTGAGTTACTTTTGGGAGGAGATATATAACCTTAACTCTGCTTGCAGGATGAGATGGCAGAGTGAAGCCAAATCACAGAATCCCCTCTCCCAAAAAGTACACATGTGGCATGCCCAGAGACCAAATAAATTTAAAAACCAGCAAAAAGTATGCTGGCAGCCATCAAATAAAAGTACAGGCACAGCTTCCTGCAATGTTAACAGCCAGAAAGAAGCACAAGGCTGCAGGAACCTTGGTGGCTCTTAATTCCATTCCTTTCCTTCCTGCTCCCCTGATGCAATTGAGGGAATAGGATGTGAGTGGAAATGTCCTAAGGAGTCTCTCCATTATTCCTCAATTTAGATAGAAGCAGTCTGTGGAATGTGTGGGCAGGCCTAGGGAGGAATTTGAAAAGCTCTTTCTGTGCCCTCAGTGTCTCACCAAAGGAAGAAAAGCATCACGACTAACCTTTATGAAACTGACCAGGTGGAAAGAAAGCTGAGAGGGAATTGGGAGTGACTGTAATTACCCTGAGCAAACGATCTCCAGCACTAATTGGTGATTTAGATGAATGAAGGATGAAGGGTAACGTGAAGGAGAGAGGTAGGAGCCTAGAGAAAGAGGTACTCAGACTATCCAGTTGTTAAGACCATAGCAGGATGTTTCTTTTCTTTGGTCTCTGTTGGCTGGGAAGAGAGTGAGATCCACTGCTGGTGGAGGAGGGGGATGCAGGGAAAGTAGACACGGCTTGGTCTAAATGAATTTTCCTCGGCTCAGCCTTTTCGGGAAATTGGGGAAATGAGGATAACACCCATCCGCATAGGGAGAATTAGAAGGTGTGTGCCCAGGTACAGCATCTGTACTTATTAGGAGCAGAGATGCGAGCACAGCAGCGGGGTCTGCTGGCCATAGCTGCCCATAGTCCCAGCTGAGCTCCCCTCCAATAGAACTGGAAATTCCCAACTCTCACACGGAAAGTAAAAGAAGATGAAGGTGTCTGATCATATGGAAGAGCGCAATTTTATGGTCAGCTGTTCAGGTTAAACATGAGCAAGGTGAAAAGAAAACACATAGAAGCTAGGCAAGAGTAAAGGAGCAAAGAGGAAAAACAAGAGAGAGGAGAATAGAATGTCAGCGAGAGAAAAAGAATTTGTTCTGTAAGAATACTAGCTGTGAAAAAGAAACATCTAAATGTTGCATTTTGCTATAAAGAACTTAAAAGGGCATGAATTCCATGAAAAGGGCACTTGAGACAAGATGATAAAGCTGATAAAGCTATAGAATGAGATAAAAAAAGGAAATGCCAGAGTCAAGAAAATAAATGGGGGGCCCAAACAATATTGTTACCCCAGTGATAAATAAATTAGAAATAGGAGGAAGAGGATAGACACAGACAAAACCTGAAATAATGGCATAGAAGAGAGGTTTGAAAGAATCAGTGGGTGTAAAAGGGAAAGACAGAGATTTAAACATTAGAAGATAATAGTTATGGAGCTCAAAGATGATCACAGCAAAAGGAAAATTGGTATGTCTGAGTTAGAAAATAGAACAAATGGGATAGAAAAAATATTAAAAGAAATGATCCCCCCAACTCTGAAATCGCCGATTCTCTAGATCAAAAGAACATAGTATGTTCCAGGAAAAATTGACATAGAAGTCTCAATACCAAGATACATATTCTCTGGTTAAACTTAGAAGCTAGAGAATTATTAATTCTTCGGGCATCTTCTTCATACATAAAAACAAATCACTTACAAGCAGGAAAAATCAGGCTCACCTTAGAATTCTCCAAAACAATACTCCCAGCCAGAAGGCAAGAGAACAAATTATACAAAATTCGAAAGAAAAAGAGTCACTCAAGAATTTCATATAATTATTAGTTTAAAATTTAAATAAAAATAAGCAAAAAAAGAAGAATACAAACCCCTATTCCTTGCTAAACAAAACAATGATGGCTACCGCTCAGCAATAATTACTATTAATGTTTTGTCACATTCCTGCCACATTTTCCTAAGTGTGTGAATGTGTGTGTACGTGTGTATCAGACATAATGAATGAGTATATTGTTACCATTTAAAAAGTTACATGATTACAGATAAGTTAAAATGATCCAAGACATGGGGCGCCTGGGTGGCGCAGTCAGTTAAGCGTCCGACTTCAGCCAGGTCACGATCTCGCGGTCCGTGAGTTCGAGCCCCGCGTCAGGCTCTGGGCTGATGGCTCAGAGCCTGGAGCCTGTTTCCGATTCTGTGTCTCCCTCTCTCTCTGCCCCTCCCCCGTTCATGCTCTGTCTCTCTCTGTCCCAAAAATAAATAAACGTTGAAAAAAAAAAATGATCCAAGACACATACCTATTTTTTAATGTTTATTTCTTTTTGAGAGAGAGAGAGAGAGAGAGAGAGAGAGAGAGAAAGCGTGAGCAGGGGAGGAGCAGAGAGGGAGGGAGACAGAATCCAAAGCAGGCTCCAGGCTCTGAGCTGTCAGCACAGAGCCCTATGTGGGACTCGAACTCATGGACCGTGAGACCATGACCTGAGCCGAAGTCTGGTGCTAAACCAACGGAGCCACCCAGGCACCCCCAAGACACATATCTAGACTCTAAATTTAGTATGTTTGTCATTCCAGTCTTCCTGCTATACTTTTATACATCTGTACCTATCAAAACTCTACAATGTTTTTACATGTTTTCTTTAATGTATATAAATGGTATTATGCTGTATACATCATTTTGCAACTTGGTTTATGTTTTAAAAAAAGTTTTACATCTGTCCTCATTGATACCCATTTAATGTTCCTTATTCCCTTTAACTTACGTACTTTGTTATATTGTATGTAGATATTTAGATTGTTTCTAATTTTGTTAGTTTTACAAATAAAGCTGCAATGGACACCCATAAGTGTTTATGCACAAATTTGAATGTCTAAGGTAAACATTAGCATTTCTAAGTTGCAGGATTTGTGCATTTTTTTAGTTCATCCCAAGCATGTTATACCCAGCCAAATTGTTTGACATCTAAGAACAACAGAATATTTTCAAATATGGAGGACCTTCAGGCATATTATTCCTAGAGAAGCATTTATTTCAACTAGACTTTCAAGTTTATTTGCCTAAAAGCTTGCAAAGTATTATCTCATAATTCATTTGTTTTTCTTTGTCAAAGGATAAAAAGCATAGTCATTTTAGTAGATGCCAAATAGGCACTTGATAAAATTCGGTTCTGAAAAGAGAACAAGTACCTTTTAGCAAAATAGGAATGGCTGAAAGTTTTCTTACATTAGTTTAAAAAAATCAATCATACAACCTTAAATGTTCTCCCATTAAAATCATGAACAAATGCCATCTATCTTTATTATTTACCATTTTTCGATATGGCAAATGAACTTAGACCAAAGAAAGAAATAGTGCTAGAAAGGCAAAATACAGTATATTAAGAAAAGCTGAGAGAATTTAACTGAAAATACTGCTCAACATGTTAACAGAATATGGCAAGGTGGCTCATTATGTAATTGGTAAGGAAATAAATATTAGGAAATGCAAAGGAAGAAGAGATCCTATTATAATAATAGTCAAATGATAAAAATATGTGGGAAGAATTTTACAATATTCCTCAATATGTGAAAGGCCAGTGTAAAATTAACATTAAAAAATCCACTGAGGGGGCGCCTGGGTGGCTCATTTGGTTAAGTGTCTGACTCTTGATTTTGGCTCAGGTCATGCGTTGGGCTCTAGCTGACAGTGCAGAGCCTGCTTGGGATTCTCTCTCTCTTTCTCTCTCTGCCCCTCCCTTGCTAGTCCTCTCTTTATCTCTCATAGGTAAATAAACATTTTTTAAAAATCCACTGGGACACTTGGGTGGCTCAGTCGGTTAAGCATCTGACTTCCACTCAGGTTCCAAGTGGAGCCTGCTTGGGATTCTATCTCTGCCCCCCCCCCCACACCCACTTATTCTCTCTCTCTCTCTCTCTCTCTCTCTCTCTCTCTCTCTTTATCAAAATAAATAAATAAACTTTAAAACAGCATTAAAACTCTACCAAAGGACATATGAGAAGACTTATGTAAATTTGTACTTTATTCTTGACTAGGAAAATTCTAAAAGATGTTGTTTTCCCCTAAATTAATCTCTAAGTAAATATCAACTAGAAGTCAAGGTATCCTTTTTGGAATTTGACAGAATGACTGTCAAGACCATGTGGAAAAATAAACTTGTAAGAACGGCCAGAAGATTACAGGGAGAGGAGAACAGTAATAAACAGTCAAGATTTAAAAATAAATTATGAAGTTCTAATAACCAAAACTGAAAAAAAATTGATCAGCACAAGAGAATAAAGATTCTAGAAGTAAACTAAAATTCATATAAACGTTTGGTATTAAAAAATGAGGCATTCCAAATTAATATAAGAAAAGATGATAAAAGGCCAATCTACTTAGCCGACAAAGAACAAAACCTTTCAAAATAGAAAGCTGGAGGGGCGCCTGGGTGGCGCAGTCGGTTAAGCGTCTGACTTCAGCCAGGTCACGATCTCGCGGTCCGTGAGTTCCAGCCCCGCGTCGGGCTCTGGGCTGATGGCACAGAGCCTGGAGCCTGTTTCCGATTCTGTGTCTCCCTCTCTCTCTCTGCCCCTCCCCTGTTCATGCTCTGTCTCTCTCTGTCCCAAAAATAAATAAACGTTGAAAAAAAAATTAAAAAAAAAAATAGAAAGCTGGATAAGGAGTATGCACAGGAATTTCATAGAAAAATAAATACAAGTGGCAAACAAACATGAAAAACAAATATGATAATTATATCACTTATAATCACAGAAAAGCCAAATAAAATGACATGTTATTTTTTGTGTACCTGATGGCAGTGTTTTCGGCACTTGCTAACACACTCTGTTGGCCAGGCTGAGCGGAAGCAGGAACTCTCACGCTGTGGGTAGGAGTGCAAATTAATGCATTATCTTTAAAGGAAAATATTTGGCAGTATTTCTCAACAGAAAAAAAAAAAAAAAAGCATACATACCCTCTAATTTAGCAGCTCCGTTACTGGAAATTTACCCTCTGGATAAGTTATGCAAAAATATGTAAAATTTATATGTACAAGGATGTTTACTGAAGTATTGTATTAAATGTAAATGTCCACTGATAGGGGTCAGATTAAAAAGAACTAAAGTACATTCATACAATGAAATACCTCTGAATCATTACTGAGAAAAGCCAGATGAATAATTGCACATGTGGAACGAGCTCTGGGATGTACTATTTAATGAAAAGAGGAAACAGGTGGGAAAGATCACATGTCAATGGCCCCTTTGTGTAAATAAAGAGGAAGAGGTTTTGACACAGGTGCAGGGCTTGAAAAGTATAGAGGTCGATTTAGGCTAATATAGGCATAAAAGATTTCCTGAGGGACACGTAAAAATATGCAACACTAGGTATCAGAAGGTGAAGAAGCACATGTCTTTCAATCTTCTGCCTTTTGTCCTGTTTGCATTTTTGATCATGTGCGCATATAAAGGTTATACATATCATCCAGTCTACGTGGGAACCCAGCCACAGCAGTTCTGCTGCCAGCCTCTTCTTTTTATCCCTATCAGGGGAGTACGCTTCTACCATGCTCAAGGGCTTTCTTTAGTGCTGACTTCACACTGGCAGGCAGAAGGTGCATAGAGGAAGATCATCAAGCCTGTACTTCTGTTACCAATACTAGTTGTCACTGATGTTTACTGAGTGCTGATTGTGTTGAGGGCTTCCCAGGCATGGTCTCAGTTCCTGTTCACAGGGACTCATGAGACTGGTACTATTTTCATGTCCATTTGACCAGAGAATCTTACCATTTAGCACCACATGGATGGACCTAGAAGGCATTATGTTCAGTCAGTCACAGAGGGACAAACACTACACGCTTCCTCTTATAGGAGGTGTCTAAAATACTAAAAGTTATAGAAGTACATGATAGAATGATGGTTACAAGGGCATGCGGTGGGTTATGGGAGTTGTTCAATGGGTATAAAGTTAAGGTTATACAAGATGAGCAAGTTCCAGATATCTGCTGTTCAACACAGTGCATATGATTAACAATAAGGTGTTATGGACTTAAAAATTTGTTAGGAGTGTAGATCTCACATTAAGCGTTCTTGCCACAAAAGACAAAACAAAATAAATAGAAACGGGACAGGAGGAAACTTTTGGAGGTGATGGATATGTTTATTACCTGGATTGTAGTGATGGTCACACAGTGTATACATATTTCCAAACTCATCAAATTGTACGCATTAATTATGTGCAGTTTTTTCTACTACAGTTCTACATCAATAAAGCTGGGAGGGGAGTGGGGGAAGAGGTAGACTGAGGATTATCCAGATGTAAGTAATTTCCCAGGCCTTTACCTGTCTAATAAGAAGCAGGTCAAAACTTCAAACCGTGGTGCACCCAAACCCAGCTAGAACTTTCAACACTATCACAGTACCACTGTGACACTCTTCAGCCCTGGGGGAGTCAAACAACGTTCCCTCGGCCGGGCAAACCATACTTATGACTTCTTCCTCTTGATGGGAATATGTGTCTCAGGTCCCAAAGCCTGACTCAGATGGACTTGGGGAAATGTAAGTCCTTTATAAGCTGAGAACCATCTCAACTGAATGTTCTTTTCCCTTCAATAATACATATACAGCCAGAGTTCCTTAAGTACTTTTCTGTCCCTTGACTGCTTTCCCCAAATAATTTCTGATTCCTCAATTTTATAGTTGTCAGGACTATTTTTGGTGCTTCAAAGGTGTATTTTCGGACTTACTCATTTGACTTCAGTTCACTTACTGCGTTCTGACAGGATGACTCTTACGGCTAAACATTGTTTCAGGCAAGCTGCAATTTTTCTCTCAAAGGCTATATTGCTCTGACAAACGAGGGTAAAAACTTGGCCCAGCATGGTAGAGTTTTAGCCTATAAATTCATGAGACTCTTTGAACAGAAATTAAAGAGGAGTTTTCCTTAGGTTCTAAAAGTTTGCCTTTTCGTGTTCTTTCCTCTTAATCCCCATCTTCCCTCTTAAGCCTATACTCTTACCCTTTCTCATAACTCTTACTGCCCTTCCCTAAAATCCAGAAGCTGAAAGGGACTTTAACAAGGCTGGTTGTTATCTTCCCTACTATTACTAGTAGTAGTAGCAGTAACAGCAGCAGCAGCAGCAGCAGTAATAATAATAATAATTAATAATAATAATAATAACTATCACTGGGTGCCCATGATGAGCCAAGAATTTATTGCAGGTACTTTATGTTTAGTATCATTTATTTCTCTGCATAGAAGAAAGACAGAAGGTCAAGCCTACACTTCTGCTACTAATAATCCTAATTTTAACTGCCATTTATGGAGTCTTATGAGGTGATTCTATTCACTCCATTTTATGGTTAAATACAGGCTCTAAAAAGTTGTACCCAAAGTCACAGAGTAGTAAATAGTGTCGCTAGAATTTAAACGTGGGCCTACCTGACTATAAATTCTTTGTTTTTTCCTATGAACTTCTGTTTGAAAGAGGGTTTCAAGCAGGCAATGTTAGACACATAGGTAAATTTAGTAATATCTAGCAAGAAAGACACCTGTCCCTTTTTCTACTCTAGGTTGCCTTCAATGGGCCCCTAAATTCTGTGAGTTATTGATGGTATTTTCCACCTTCTAAGTGGTATCCCTAAGCAGAGAACTTTCTATACCCTCCTGTTTGCTGATTGGAGGGAAATTTTCTTAGCCTTTGTGGCCAAAAAGAGGAAGCACAGGGAAGACTTTTGGAAGAAAGAGGAAAGGTCTGCCTCTTTGGGTGGCCCAGTGTTATCCATGCCTGCTGGGGTTTCAGCCCTTAAGACCCCTTTCAAATCTACCCTTTCTTAAGAGATACCGTTGAGAGTCCCAATGCTGGAGTGCCAAACAACACCATCCTGACCTTCATGGATGAGGGGAAGCATGGAAGTGTCATATATTGGAAAAAGCAGGGACAAGCTAGACAAGACTAGTTGAAATTCCAGGTAAACCACTTAAGAACTGTATGGCTTTAACAACTTCCTTTACCTTTTTCATACTGTTTCTTTATATGTATAATGGAGATAATAGTTATAACACAAAGTGTGTGATGGGGACTAAATAATAAAGTATGAAGAGTTTCTTCAAATAAAGATATTTGCCATTTGATATGGCAGCCAGATTAATTCTGGGACAAATGTTAATTTGCTTAAATAAGTTTCCAAACAGATGGGAGAGAAACAAATGTACTTAGGTAGAGACAAAGCACCAGATGACAAAATTTATCTTGGCACTCAGATCTTATGTGTTTTACTTTTGTTATAATTTTTCATATGGGTTTTAGCAATGTACTTATATCATTAGGCGCTAAGATTAACTCACGTAATGCAAAATGAGACTTTTAAGAAGAAAAATGAAATCAGTATTGCAGGAAGAATTAAGATGAAACACCTTGAGCATTGATGAGTTTTATTAACTTGATTAACATAAGGATTGGGAAAAAAACATTGTAATTGGAAAAGTATAAGGGCAGTTTCTGCTGCATTAGGGTTTGTAAAAAGCCATTTAGAACATGAACCATATCTTTAGTATTGTAAGATACAGACACCTCTCTGTTTGAAGCAGTCAGTGCAGGATTTATCCAGCAAGATAAACTCTGGATTAAGTTTTGCGTTCTAATAATATCTGTGAAAACAGGTCAAACTGGAAACAAAAAGTGACAATTGGAAAGGTATTTAAATCTATCAGGAGGTTCAGGAAGGATTTCTGTTCTTAAAATGTATCAATTAAAAGATAGAACTATGCCTCCAAAAAGTTTACCAGTTCCCACTCTCATTTTCAATCTTATTTTCCCTGCAGTATATGCCCCAATAGTTACAGGAGCGAAAGTATCATTGCTTTCTCCTCAGCCGCTAAGAGTCACTGAGCAATCCCAGCAATATGAATTTGCATGTGGTGTATAGTTTTTTCTACCAAAATATTCAAGTTGAGAAAAACAGAATAACATGTTTCACAAAAGTGAATTGTGGTTATGAAAAAGAAACTTCTGAATCGCCTTTCTTTCCAAAAGGCTCTCTCAGAGCATACTTCCAAGTGTACTCCAGCAGTATTTTCTGCACAATAGACACAACCCAAGAGTGTCATCAGCAAAGATACACAGATTTGACCACAAATAAACTAAAACTTCTGTACAGCCAAAGATGCCGTTATTAAAGTTGAAAATCGTATGATGCGGATTTTTTTTTGAAATATGTAAAGATAAGATCAAGAATCATGAAATGTAGAGTTTCAACAAAGTTACATAAAAAAGAAAAATGACCCAATAGAAAATAAGAAAAGGATATGAAGAGTCAGTGCACAGAAAAAGAAATAATAAATAGCCAATAAGCATTTGTAAAGATTCATACCTTTTCTTGAAACCAGGAAAAGCAAATTTAAACCATGAAACACAATTTTTTTTTGGCCACCAGGTTAGAAAATTGTAAGAAAGACTTTACTACCTACCTTTTTCATTTTTTTGTCTGTATTACACTGTTTTGTCTTTTTTAAAGTAGATTGAAATCATACCAAGTATATTTTTCCAACCACAGTGGTACAAAACTAAAGATCAACAATAAAGCAAAGCTGAAGTATTTACAATGTAAATATTAAATATTTAATATGTAACAATGAAGCAACATACTGCACAAGCAATGGGCCAAATAAGAAATCAAATGGTAAATCAAAATTTATCTCAAGAGAAAAAGAAAACACAATATTCCAATACCTATGGGATAAAGCAAAATCAGATGCTAGAGTGAAATTTATGCTATAAATGCTTATACTGAGAAAAAAAGTTTAAGTAAACAACAACATACCACAAGGAACTAGAAGAAGAAGAAACTTAGCTGACATTAGTAGAGGAAGGAAATAACAAAGAAAAATCATAAATAAATAAAATAGAGACCAGAATAAACAATAACATGACATTGAAAATAACGACCAGTTTTAAAAAAATTGGCAATGCTTTAACAACATTAACTAAGACAAAGAGAGAAGCCTCAAAAACTAAAATGAGAAATGAAAGAGAAAACAATACAATAGATAACCAGAGAAATACAGTTTGATAACAGATTACTGTAAACAAATACTAACAAATCAGATAACTTAAGAAAAAAACCCAGATAATTCCGGAAAACGCACATTATGGTGATTGAAACATGAATCTTGAAACCAAGAAATAGGAAATCATCTAAGACCAATAACAAGAATGAAATTTGAATTAGGAATCAAAAATCTCCCAGCACAGAAAAGCCCAAGACCACATGGTTTCATTGGTGAATTCTACTAAACATTAAAAAAAAATTAATGACAAACTTTATCAAAATGTTACAAATGATGGAATGGAAGGAACACATTCAAAATCATTCCATGAAGCCAGTATTACTCTGATACCAAAGCAGAATAAAAACAATACGAGAACAAAAAAGTCTAGTTTTTCTGCTATAAGTGTTGCTACTCTTTCTGTTGACATCCATTTGCATGATCATTGTTTCTCCATCCCCTCACTTTCAATCTGCAGGTGTCTTTAGGTCTAAAATGAATCTCTTGTAGGGAGCATATAGTTTGGTCTTGTCTTTTTTTTTTTTTTTTTTTTAATCTATTCTGACACCTTATGTCTTTTGATTGGAGTCATTTAGTCCATTTACATTCAAAGTAATTATTGATAGATGTGTATTTATTGCCATTTCATTACTTGTTTTGTCATTGTTTCTGGAGATTTTCTCTGATCCTTGCTTGTCTTTGACACTTTAGGTCTCACCTTTGTGCTCAGAGTTCCCTTTAATATTTCTTGCAGGGCTGGTTTAGCAGTCATGAACTCCTTTGGTTTTTGTTTGTCTGGGAAACACATAAGTGTCCTGTTCTGAATGATAGCCTTGCTGGATAGAGTATTCTTGGCTGCAGATTTTCCCCATTCAGCATTTCAAATATGCCATGCCATTCTCTTCTGGCCTGCCAAGTTTCTGTTGAGAAATCTCCAGCTAGCCTTATGGGTCTTCCTTTGTAAGTGAAGGACTTCTTTTGTCTCGCTGCTTTTAAGATGTTTCCTTTATCACTATATTTTGCAAATGTAATTACAATATGTCTTGATGTTGGCCTGCTTTTGTTGATTTTGATGGGAGTTCTCTGTGCTTCCTGGATCTGGATGTCTGTTTCCTTCCCCACATTAGGGAAGTTTTCTGCTATTATTTCCTGAAATAATTTTTCTGCCCCCTTTTCTCTCTCTTCTTCTTTTGGGACTCCTATAATATGAATGTTATTTTGTTTGATGGAGTCAGTGATTTTCCTAAGTCTATTCTCGTGTTGCATAATTCTTTTTTCTCTCTTTTGTTCAGCTTCATTATTTTGCATTATTTTGTCTTCTAGGCCACTAATGTTTTCCCCTGCTTCTTCCAATCTGCTGTTCATTGTATCAAGCCTATTTCTAATCTCGTTTATTGCATTCTTCATCTCTGACTGACTCTTAACTCTTTTATCTCTGTGGTAAGGGTCTCACTAATGTCTTCTATTCTTTTCTCAAGCCCAGTGAACATCCTTATTATTGTTGCTTTAAATTCTCCATTAGGGATGTTACTTATGTGTGTTTAATTTAGAGCTCTGGCTGTGGCTGTATCTATCTTGTTCTTTCCTTTGGAATGAATTCCCCCATCTTGGCATTTTGTCTAAGTTTCTGCCTTCTTCTCTGTTAGCAAAGCCAGTTATGTCTCCTCCTGAAAGTAATGGCTTTATAAAGAAGATGTCATGTAGTGTCCAGGGCCTCACACTTCCGGGAGTCTCTGGTGTGTGTTGAGTGTGCTCTGCTATTGTGTTTTGGCCGCTCTATCCTATAGGCCCAGTCATTCGCACACTGTTTTAATTACTCAAGGTATATAGTGCATGTTGCTAGCTGGTGAGGAAAATGCCCCTTAATTTTTTTTTTCTTTGCATTTTCCCAAAGGAAGGAACAATACCCTCAATGTCTTGGTGATGACCTTCAGTGATACCCCCATGTTATTCATGTGTCACTGGCCCCACTGCCTTCCCCCTCTTTGCTATGGGGGAAAGCAGAAGGTTTGGTTTCACTGTTTCCATTACATGTGTGATTTGGAGTCTGGAGGCTGTTCTTCACTGCTCTCAATAAGGAATCCTAACACCTAGAGCATTTTGTGAGTTTAGTCTCTGCTGAAAATCAGGACTGTGGAGGAGGAATCCTATCCCATATCACACAGCTTTGACTACCCCACCTACTATTCCTGTCACCCTCCACCCCTTCTAAAATTCTGGTGAAAGTATTCTCTAGTGCACCAATCCTCCTGGGAATGTAATCCAGGGTCTACTCCAGTTGCTTCTCCTGTGGGTTATGGCCCCACCAGGGTAATTTTCTTACCTGGTTCCTTCTCTGCACCACACCTCATGTGGAATTTCCGTGAGTATATTTTTCTCCATCTTATTGCACATACATTAGAAATTTGGAGATATTTGTGATTGACCCAAAATACAAATACATAGGCATGTAGGGAGGTAACACAGCATAGGGTTCAAGAAATACTCTAGACTAGAAATTTAGCCACTGTGTGTCCTTGGACAACTTTCTTAAACTTTCTGTCTTTCTTCATCTATACAGTCAGATCAACAGAGCCTCCCTTGTGCAGTTGTTGTAGGGCATAAATGAGATGATATATGCAAAATGCACCAAGTGCTTAGCACAGAACAGAGGCTCATCATGGTAAGCAGGGCCATTGCTGCCATCACCAAACAGTCACTGAATATAGCCCACTGGGTAAACTTGTCTTCCACCATCTCCACTCCTCCTCTGTGGGTGCTGATCAGACCATCATTCTGCTCAAAAAGAAAGAGAAACTCATGACTGAGACAAGAAAAGAAAAATTGCACCGACACATGATTGCTGCAATTTAGCAACATTACATAGCAGACTTGGAAAAGGTATTGGTGAAGTGCATGCTTTTCCTGGTGTTAATAGGGCAGCTATAAACTAGGGCTTCATCCTGAAAAAAAAATTATAAAAAGTAGTCATCACATATTATTCTACTTCATCCATTTGGCCACATTTTGCCTCTTTATTGGCTGTTAATAATTAATTTAGGTAAGAGACTTAGGATAAAAGGCTGACTTGACTCCTTTCCATTTCTGCAACCGTGTGCAGTGAAGTTTTATTGGTCCTTCAGGATGGTTCTAGTTCTGTCAACCCAGGGGAAAATTGCACTAGCTAAGTTGATAGAGACTTATTTAGTCTTTTCAACTTGCATTCTTATTCCCAGCTACTTTCATTGTAAAAGAAGCCCCAAACTAGAGTAGCCCAAAATGAGAGTATATTTTCCACTTCCTGTGCATAGATTTTGAGGGATAGATTGCTGGGTAGGTAAGTATCTTCCAATAACAGTGCCTGCATGACCCACCTTTCTGTGCTGAGTCTATGTACTCTTTCATCATATCTTTAAGAAATGTCTGTCTTTCAGTCCAGAGATTTTTTTTTCCTTAAAAAATATTTTAATATATATTTATTTTGAGAGAGAGAGAGAGAGAGAGAGAGAGAGAGAGAGAGTGTGTGTGTGTGTGTGTGTGTGTGTGTGTGTGAGCATGCATGCAAGTGGGGGAAGGACAAAGAGGGAATCCTAAGCAGGCTCCATGCTCAGTGCAGAGCCTGATGCAGGGCTCAATCTCACGACTGCAAGATCATGATCTGAGTCGAAATCAAGAGTTAGGTGCTTAACTAACTGGGGTGCCCCTGATCATCAGGGGATCAGGTGCCCCCATCCCAGAGATGTTTTAAAAGCTATATGTTATTTTGGTTTTTAAAACTAATTCTTATCTAACCTACTCATTTCATTATATTTGTGATTTTAATCAAGTCATGTGTCCAGGGAACTCAATGCATAAGAAAAGTAAGGTTTAAATGACAGGCACTTTAGAAATTCTTATAATTTGTAAACATCTCAATAGCAATTAATAACAATGGGAATAGGAGGGAATGGATATATGAAATCTGTCTATGGTTATTTGAAAGAAAACAAAATAATGGCAGAATATAATATTTTATAGCCTTAAAAATGACAAATGGTGTGAACCCTATCAGAAGATGGGGCCAGATTTAAATAACATTGAGTAGAAAAAGCAGAGACTCAAAATTCTATCCTGATTACAACTGAGTAGAACATTAGCATATATAGAGACAACAATTGGAATAGAATAGGAACAGGTACATAAACAGTTGATAACTAAAATTTAGAGATTTTTGTTTCTCTAAAGATGGTAAAGTCTACAGTGAAGTCATTAAAAGAAAGAAAGAATCATCCATGAGGTCTGCTCTGATCTTTGTTCTGGTCTGCTCTGAACAAGTAGAAAGGAGATGGCTGAGTGATGGAGAGACTTTCCTGGATTCAGATCCCAGTCCCATCCTGTCCGTGTGACCTTGGTCCAAGCACTTCCATTTCCTTATTTGCATAGTGGGGATAAGACACCAGTTCCACAGAATTGCTTGGGGGGACTAAGTGAGGTGATAGAAGTAAAAGGTGCTTTGCATGGTCTACTCATTATTATCATGTAATTAGAACATATTATTGTATACTAATAAAATGTAAATATTAGTACATGCAGATGGACGTAGAAGCTTTCATTCTGTTTCTAAGATAAATACCTCCACCTCTTGATATGATATCTTTTGCTGTTACAAGTTGCAAGTAAAGTGAATAAATATTTGTGGCAGTAATTGTTTTGCAGCACCTTCTTGTATTTACCTTGCTTTTTTCTATGATATAATTAGATTCACTGCTACTAAAATAAGCTTATGTTATGGTAATTCAGTCTTTTCAGTCCTTTATTTAAGTAGCAATGAGAAGAAAGAAATAGAAATAGAGTTGCCCTTAAATAGTGAGAGTGAGACAGAGAGAGGGAGGGAGGGAGGGAGGGAGGGAGGGAGGGAGGGAGGGAGGGAGAGAGAAAGGCAAAGGCAGAAGAGAGAAAGACAAATGAAAAACTGGCGAATTGTATGAGATCTGAGATCTGAGATCTGCACTAGACTTTGGCTCTCTACTTTCAAAAGCTTCTTCATTCAGTTAAAATGAGGCTGTTCCACATTCTCTCTCCGCTTTGATAACCACCAGCTTTGATCACCTCCTGGATGGTTGGCACTATTAGGTAACATTTGCTTGTTATGGTTTTTCTTCCTCCAAGCTTCCTCTTGGTTTCATGACAGTTGGATATAAATCCAAGATGATGTTAAGTTTTGTTAATATTGGTCATAGATTTTCCTTAATTTATTTGAATTTCTTCGCTTTTATGGTGATATTTACATGCTAAGGAAGTCAGGTTTCAGTACAAGCATTGAATCTCCTCTCCAGACCTTCAGATAGGATTCCACCCTCAATGGCACCTGCAAAGACCTCTTTCACAGCACGAATCATAGTGTTTTCTAAGTGTCAACCAGTCCAGCCTCCTAGAAGCTCCTTGAGGACAAAAATCATGCTTTTCCATCTTTTATTCCTAGTACCTAAGCCGTGCCTGGCACAAGAGCGGTAAATGAAGGACTGAGGCCAGAATTTGCAGGAAATACCAAGTAGTAGGTTATCTATGGACTTTTTTTTTTTCTAGTCCTGATAGAACTTAACTGTAGGAGGAAATGATTCTGGGTTTAAATTCCTGCTTTACTATTGACTAGTGATGTAATCCTTGCTAAATCATTTAACATCTTGGTGTTAATGTTCTCCTCTGAGATTACAGAGTGGAGGCAGGGGAAAGCAGAAAGGCAATGAGGTTATGAACAATAATGAAAGAACTGAGTAATATATGGGCATTTTAAATGTGTATGCACAGAGCTGGATTAGGTTCTCCAAAAGGGGTCAGGCAGATTCTCAAAATCACTAAGTAACCTGGTCAGAATATGCCAAAACACCATGAAAATGCCCAGAAAAAAAAAACATAATGTATTAGAAGGAGAGTATGGTGGGAACCATTTTCTGTTCTTTATTGTTTAGAATAAAAATGTTGGGAATAACTGCCTCCGTTACTGGCCCCAGCTCATCAGTCCACACCACAAATGCAGGTTTGCTTCCTTGGGATTCTGGCTTCCCTCCCTGCAGCTTTCTCCATGACCTCATTCATATCCATGGCTTTACCTACCAACATTGAGCTCAGGTTTCCCACCTTCCTTCCTCTAGCCCAGTGAATAGCTCCACCCCCATGTTTCCCAGGCTGTTTAAATTCAGTGGACCTCCAAATAGAATTTGCTTTCTGTCTTCCCAAACCTCTTTCTGTCCTTCATATGTGGGAAACTTAAACTACCATTCACCTAATTAGTCATGCCCCTAACTCGAGGATCACCCCCAGACCCCTCCCTCCCTCTCTACTTTCATACCCAGTGGGTGTCAGATCATGTTGATTTCTCTTTCATTAGCGTCTCCTATATCTGTTCCCCTCCATCTCTCCCGCTACTGCCATAGTTGTGATCATTATTACTGCTACCCTGGGCCACTGATCTTCCAATTCCCAGACTCACCTGTGCCTAATCTGTCTACCACTCTCCACTTCAGACTGACTTTTCTGAAATCTTGTCAGATATTCCTTGCTTAAGACCCTTCAGTGATTTCCCATAGCTATAGCATAACACCCAAGGTCTTTGTATGGTATATGAAGCCCTCCCTGACCCGACCGTGCCCACTCCTCCCAGCCTCATAATCTGTGTTCCTGCACCACGAGTAGTTGCTCTATCTCAGGGAGCCCCACTGTCATGATATTCCATGCCTTTGCTTCCAGGGCTGCCTCAATCCTAAAGCCCTTACTCCTTGTCTGTTTGGTAAGCACTTGCTTATATTTCAGGATTCACTGCTTTTCTGGGAGACCAGTCTTCCCTCTCCTATGTATGCCTGGCATATGCTAGACAAACATCCTAACCTGCACAACATTTTATTTGACTTACTTGTTTGCAAACCTCTCTCGCTCAGAAAGACTAGGATCTCCTTAAAGAATTGTGGCTTACTTGTTATTTTATTTCACTGTCTGGCACAGAGCAAAGTAAGTAGTGAGCACTGAATAAATATTGGATGAATGCATGAATAAGTATGGTCTCAGGCTCTATCACTTATAGTGACTTGGACAAATCATTTAGCCCAGCAAACAGTGCTTCTTTATCTTAAAAAATTGGATTTAAAATATCTATAGCACAGGACTTTCTAGGAATTTATTAAAGCCACTTATTCATTAGAAGAATTCAAAATTCAAAACATGGCTTAAACTGCCATGATGAACAAAAACATATATGGTCCCTGCTGTCATGGAGCATACAATCTAGTTAGAGAAAATAAAATAATCACAGAAATAAATGCCAAATCACAACCATGACTAGTACTTCAAAACAGAACCACATGGGGCCTGGTGAATCTCTTATAGAGGTACTGACCTAGTCAGAAAAGTCTGGGAAGCCTTCCTGGAGGATGCAGTGAGTGAGCAGAGATCTGAAGGATGAGGAGTCAAGTAAAGAGGGAGGAAAGTATTTTCCAGATAGGACACATCAGAGCGCAGCACATCCAAGGAACTGAAAGAAAATCAATGTCCCTGGGACATTGAGGGCAAGGGGTGAATGTGGAGCAAGAAACAGAGGCAGGTGGAGGCTATATTGTGAAGCCCTTGACTTGGCACAAGAAAGACATGTAGCTATCCTTGTCTTGATTCTTTCTCATCTTTGATTTCTAAAGACTTAGAAAAAAACGGGGGAACAACTCATTCTGCTTTGCTGAAAATGTAGTGTCAATCTCATTAGACACCCACTCCTTCCCCAGGAAGGGTAGGATATAATACCTACCTAAGAGTCGTCCTAAAAAGGGGCTAAAGGGCTAGGATTCAGAGTCCAGCGTTAAAACGTCCTTAGCTGAGCCAAAGAAACCATCGTTGACTTCCATTTTCCTCCACGAAGAGGTTATTTAGAAAAAGTGCCACCAAGTTAATGACCAAAGTGAAGAAAGAGCCAGCGGTAGGTACCAGTCATAATAGAAGGGCATTTAGACAACAAAGTCACTGGGTTGGCATAAGTTTAAAAGGAGATATTGCTAAGATGGGAAATGTAGCTTCAACAAGTATAAGTGTTCTACTTCCAGCTGGCCAGTAACTATTACTGGGAGAAAAGGAAGCGCTGAGAGGTAAGAAGTCTATACGCCATGTTGAAAGACAAACAGGAAAAGCAAGCAGACACCCCAGAATTTTAGGATATGTCTCTAAACCAAGAGAAGATGGATGGCCCATCACACCCACAACAATGATGGGTAGCATTTGCTCTCCTCCAGTAACATAGTGTCAGAGAAAGAAGAGTGCAAGGTGGAGAGCCTGCATGCTCTGCGACGTGGGCAGAATTCCCATGCTGAGGTTCTCCATGCTGAGGGACTACATTTACTCCTGCTGACACATTCAGTCTTCTTAGGTGAGGGGCATGTCGCCCTATGATGAACACTTGCGCATAGTTGCCTGTCAGTAATGGCAGGTGGATTATTTCTAGTTTGGGAGCTATAACAATAAATAATTTAGGATATCCACAGGAATTTCAGTGTGGATTAATTTCAGGCCTTCTCTCTGAGTTCCGAACCAATCCAGTCAGTCTAGCCTACATGATTGCTTTATTTATGGTAAACCTAGGGTGCCTGGGTGGCTCAGTCAGTTAAGCGTCCAACTTCAGCTCAGGTCATGATCTCACAGTTCCTGAGTTCGAGTCCCACGTCAGGCTCTGTGCTGACAGCTCGGAGCCTGGAGTCTGCTTCAGATTCTGTGTCTCCCTCTCTCTGCCCCTCTCCTATTCTCTCTGTCTCTCCCAAAAATAAATAAATGGTGTTTCTGGTAAACCTGGGTTGGAGGGCACAGCTCGGACCTGCAGTGGTAAAATGGGCTTGTTACTCCTCCAGAAATGAGTTTCCCATCCAATCCCCAGCATAGCTTCCTACTGATGACAGAAAAGAGGAGTGTCCAGTAACAAAGGAGAGTCAGAGAGGAGACGAGAGGCCTGGGGAGGCAGATTGAAACTCCTTAGCTCCACCCAGCAGAGGAAGGCTCGGCCTTTTCTTTCCAACAGGGACGAATGAGGCAGAGAGCAGAACTAAATAGCTTTTCTCCCTAAAACACTTTCAAGGCAAAGGAAGCTCCTATTTTATGAATCTTGTCAGAAATCAGGAGAAAGAAGAACAATGGCTGGGCAACTGATTTTTTTCTCACAAGTGTTAGCACAAAGTATTTATTCCCCAAGACATAGAATTTTGACTGTGGGATAAAAAGGACAATGATAGAATGGGGCTAAACTCAATTATAATATGGCATCTTATCAAATCACATTTTATTTAATTTTCTTATTGGACATTATTTATATTGATTGATCTCTGGTACCCTCAATTTAAAACTTCATATTCCTAGTTGTAAGAGTAACAGTTTCAGACTTCAACTGGCTTCTCCTCTTTATTTAAGTTATTAGAAACAACTTGCCATTCCAAGAATGAATAAACGGTCAGTTTAATAAACCAGGCTACCAGTCCACAATTTTTATTGCCTATTTGCAGAGTGTATTAAAATATATATTGAATCAGGGCGCCTGGGCAGCTCTGCTGGTTGAGCGTCCGACTGCAGCTCAGGTCATGATCTTGCGGTTCATGAGTTTGAGTCCCACCTCAGACTCTGTGCTGACAGCTCAGAGCCTGGAGCCTGCTTTGGATTTTGTCTCTCCCCCTCTCTCTGCCCCTCCCCCACTGGCGCTCGCTCTCTCTCTCTCTCTCTCTCTCTCTCAAAATAAAAAATTAAACAGAATTTTTTTTAAAAATACATTAAATCAGAGGATTTTGGTATTTGTCATATAAAATATAGAATACAAATTGTCTTATTTTTGGTCTGGAGATGCATCATCTGGTATTTCAGTTCAATTTCTGTTATTGTGTGTTCTTAAACTCACTGTGCCTCAATTTTCTCATCTGTAAAATAGGAATAATGAATAGTACCTACCTCATGAAGCTGTTACAAGGATTGAGTTGATATCTGTAGAGGATTTAGAACATGTGTGATGCCCAGTTAACAATTCATAATTGTTAGATATCAGCATCATTATCAAGAAGCATCATGTTCAAAATGCTGTGATAGGCTTTGTCTGAGTTACAGTAATGCTAGCTGCCATTTTTTAAACAAATCAAAGATGTTTAATGCTCAAACACAATCGAGGTTTATTTCTCACTCACATGAAGTCTAATGTGTGTGTCCCTAAGCAGCGTGCAGCTCTCCCTCAAATGGTGATTCAAGAAGCCAGTCTCTCTCCCTATTTTGTTTCTGTCACCTTTAATATGAGGTTTTCAATGTTACACAGACAGGGATATTCAGCCAGTAGACAGAAGAGAGGAGCGAAGGTACTCCCTTTTTACCCACCTCAGGTTGCAGGTGACACACATCACTTCTGCTTACATCCTGTTGGCAAGAACTAGTCACATGGTCCCACCCAAGCAAATGTCTTTGCCATACCCTTGAAGGAGGTTTCTGTTTATTATTATTATTTTTATGGAAGTATAGTTGACACACAATTTATATTAGTTTCAGGTGTACAACGTAGTGATTTGGTAACTCTTATAGTTTATGCTTTGCTCACAAGTGTAGCTGCCATCTGTCATCATATAGTACCATTGACTATATTCCCCATGCTGTACCTGTCATCCCTGTGACTTATTCATTCCATAACTGGACAGCTGTATCTCCCACTCCCCTTCACTCATTTGTATTTTTTGTTTATTCCATTGTTTTGTTTTTTAGATTCCACATATAAGTGAAATCATATGATATTTGTGTTTCTCTGACTTATTTCATGTAGCATAATGCCCTCTAGTTCCCTCCATATTGTCACAAATGACAAGATCTCATCCTTTTTTACGGCTGAGTAATATTCCATTGTATATGTATATACATCATCTTCTTTATCCATTCATCTATTGGCGGACACTTAGGTTGCTTCCATATCTTGGCTATTGTAAATAATGCTGTATTTTTATAAATAAATACTGCAATATTTTAAATAAATATGGGGGTGCATATATCTTTCCAAATTTGTGTTTTCATTCTTGGAGGGTAAATGCCCAGTAGTGGAATTACTGAATTATATGGTATTTCTATTTTTACTTTTTCGAGGAACCTCCATACCATTTTCCACAATGGCTGCACCAATTTACATTCCCACCAACAGCGCACCAAGGTCCTTTTTTCTCCACATCCTCACCAACATTTGTTATTTATTTTAGCCATTTCTGACAGGTGTAATATGATGTCACATTTTATTTTGATTTGCATTTCTCTGATAGTTAGTGATGTTGAACATCTTTTCATGTGTCTATTGGCCATCTGAATGTCTACTTTGGAAAAATGTCTGTTTAGGTCCTCTGCCCATTTTTTAATTGGATTACTTGGTTTTTTGGTGTTGAAGTGTGTGAGTTCTTTATGTATTTTGGATATTAGTCCCTGTTGGAGATATCATTTGCAAATATCTTCTCCCATTCAGTAGGTTGTCTTTTCGTTTTGTTGATACTTTCTTTTGCTGTGCTTTTTATTTTGGTGTAGTCCCAATAGTTTATTTTTGCTTTTGTTTTCCTTGCCTGAGGAGACATGTCTAGAAAAATGTTGCTAAGGCCAATGTCAAAGAGATTACAGCCTGTGTTTGCTTATTATTGTGACAGTTTCCCCCTGAAATGCTAATTCAGTAAAGCAATATAAAAGTGGTTGCTTGGCCAGCGTTGCCTCTCCGATTAATGAGAAAAAGATGGTACTTTGATTATCAGGAAGATTTTTTTAGAGGAGTGACTTCCAATCATGCCGTCTCCCTGTGGGGATATTTGTGGATGTTTTATGAGTTGCCTATTGGCTGATTTTACTGTACCACTCCTCAGAGCTCAGCTCTTGGTGGGTGGTGAAATACTGTGACCAGATTTATCCACCTAGCTTGTGGTTTGTTCAGAAGGGAATATTAAGAACATATGCAAATATTAGATTCTGAGTGAAAATTACTTAAGTTTCATTGACTTCACAAGTTTTTATTTGAGCCTTCTTGAGGAAAAAAAAAGTAAAGAATTGGACTCTCATGAACTGAATTTATCAGTGTAGAGAAAGACTGCCAAATAGTTTATTTCTCCATCATATTTTTGGCCTGAATTGTATTTGCCTAATTACTTCAGCTCTTAATCTTGCCCGTGTCGACACAGCTAAAACAGCAGGTGACACAGCTAAGATTGCAGAGGTGGAAAGAAACCAGCCCCTCGGAGCCAAATTACAATAATCTGTAGAGCGTTGTATAGAGTATACATCACTTTGTACACTTTTTATTCAGAGTTGATTCCACATTCCACCAGGTGGGATGCAGAATGCTTTGGGAGGATAATCAGCAATTTTTAAAGTCAACTTAGTAAGAAAGTCCCAGTTGTTGTTACAGAACAGTAAAGAATTATGCTATCATTAACTCAGCAGTTGCATTAAGTTTTAATTCTGCTGCTTAAGGCACTTAAAATTTTCCTTTCACTTAAGTGGTGCTCACAGCTGACTATAGATACTCTTTGACCAACGTGTGGTGAACCCAAGATTTGTGAACGGGACTTTCTGGTTAGCAAACCTGTGTGCAGGTTTATCCCAATCTTTTCAATGATGGAAAAATAGCAGTAACTGTTACTAACACAGAAGAAAGAAAGGTTTAGGTGGACAAAACTTCAGATGATTTAAAATCCTTATTTCCATCATTACATTCCATCATCCTGGTATGATATCCCTTTCTGGATGTGCCAAAAATGAAGTACCAGAGGATGGACTGAATATTCATTTCTTTTCCTGCCTCTTGTCCTTTTCTTTCATCTTCTCTGGGGTGTGATAATTAATGAGATTGTCAAAAAGCAGGGTGGAAAGGAGAAGAAAGACAGGAAGTGAAAAGTCGAGATACATCATCCCCTGCGTACCTGAGAAATGGCACTGCTCCCACCTGCTTGTAATTTCATGTGCTTGTCCTTGCTGAGTCTTAGACATAGAGGGATGAGCTGGTAGCTCAGGTGGGGACACAGCAGTGCCTTCAGGAGACTCTTCATGTGATGGAACAACTATTTTTGATACTTGATGATGGAAAATTTAGCTCTCATGAGATATTTAAAGGTTCAATCCAAAATGAGAGTATTTATGCTCTCTAAATGAATATTGTTATTGGTTTAAAGTGAGTTCTCTTTTCCATGTTCGTTCTCTACCAGAAATTAGCTTTTGGCAGCAGAATATACATAATAGATATAGAATGCTTCCTCATTTATTCCTGGAACCACAACAGTAAATTATATGATATAATACTATCTTTAATTTTTTCTTAGGGAGATTTAATATGGTTTTGTTTACTGTAACAAGAAATAAATGATGAGAATGTTTCTTCCAATATAACCGACTAGGCATAGGAATAGTTCATAGCTAATGAGATAGAACACACTTTGAAATGTGTCTCACAGATTTGCACTTTATTGTCTTGGGGCTTTGACCTGAGAAGCCACTTACAATACTTAAGGAAAGGACAATGTAGTTAAGTCTTAATTTACGAACTATTTTATGGTAAGGAATGATATCCCTTATTAACAAATTTACTATTATACTAATTTATATCAAACCATCTGAAATTCATTGCTCTGAAATTTTACTGTACTGGTGTTCATTAGAGATGGAATCCAGTGTGAATTGGACACAACTTGAACCTCATCCAAAGGAGCATGATGACTGGCATACCGAAGAGCTTCACTACCTAGAGCTGGACCATTTACCTGGAATTCAGTCACAGGGATCCCACAGACTTAGCTACAGGGTTTTATAAATATTACATCCTTTAATCGTTTTCTAAGCCCTAAATACCCCCATATCTAAAATGGGGAAAAGTCGTTTATTGACCAATGAGGATATTATTAGTAGGTTGCCTACATGTTTGAGAACCTGAGCTATTAAATAATGAAGGACAAGAGCTGTGTCTCAGTCACATTCATCTTAGGGGATGAGTGTTTTTCACAGCTTAGGAGCTTCCTTGAGCAGAAAAGCAGGAACCTAAAAGATGCATAGTCATAGTTGCCCGATTTAGCATCATGTTAGCAAAGGAATCAGCCAGAAGCAAAGATTTCCTCTTATTGGGCCTTCTTCTTCTTCTTCTTTTCTTAAATCATTGGTAAGGAAAGGAAGGAATTAGGCTGTCATGGAACTTAATTTAGAAAGACATAAGCTGTTATTTCGACCTTCTTTTGCTTCTTTGGTAGCACTCAAATTTCCTAGTAGAATGCAGAGCACATTGAAGGCAGCTAAATGTAATTGTGGATAAGTTGAACAATGGAATTGACATATAGTAAGCACATTTGTAAATGAAAGTAACTAAGCAGTAAAAAAAAAAAAATCCCTGAGGATAGCATAACTCATTCAAATTTAAAAGTATCTCAGGATCGGTCTAAAAATGTGCAAACAACAGGTTAATACAGTTTAGTTTTTTAAAGCCAATTACATGATATAAAAACAATCAGATTTTTTTTTAATGTTCTGTAGATGAAACACCAGTTGATCGACTAAAAATCTTATTTTCCTAGCAATTATGTGCGTCCTCAGCCTCCAGATATAAAAAGTAATTTCGGTACTATTGTCTTCAAATGTTCTATTTGTTCAGCTTTTATGGAATTTTTTAGTCTATGTATTCTCAGAAGTGATTATCAAAGGCAATAGCAATAAATAATGAATAGGATACTCGAGTCTGAAATAAAATATTTCTTTGACAATTTAAATGTAGACATTCCTTCTCACTGTGTTTCTTGTGGTCTCATAATTTTAAAAAGCACAATGCAAAATGACAGGATTCCATACATGAGTAATTCTTCTGAGAATGTCTTGTCATATCCACAAGAAGCATAATTGGAGCTGCATATAAGCCTTTTATTTACTGATAAGGATAATTGAACATGAAGCACTTCAGTGAAGATTTCACCATATGGGAGAAGTTACTCCATTCCACTGTTTATTTGAAATTTATGGTGAGAATATTCACAGTAGAAGAATAATCGTTATGGCCTCCAGCAGCAGTTTGGCATTTTATTATGAAGTATTTTCATGGCTTGAAGATACAGCATTCTTTTGCTAATGTGCCTCGAACACTGCCATGCCTGTGCAGGATGTGGGCGTTTAATAAATACTATTTGATGATAAGACTTAAATTAGGCATGACATTTTATGAATGCTTATGATTCACACACCTCCATGGTGCTCACAGATGCACTTGGGTTTTAATTTTGTAAAAGTTAAGGAGCCAACTTGGCACCTTAAAAAGCAATGCCTGCACTTCTTGCACATAGTTCAGACTGATGAATTTACCGGCAATTCTTGGTTATTCTTAGCCTGTTTGGTGAGCAGCCCACTGAAGACCCCTGCAGAGGCCCATGATTTTGATAGATTCCATGGCTACAGTTGGCTCCCTCTGCCTACTCTGCCATTTTGTAAGTATGGAATCAAAATATCAGTTGGGGAATGAGAGTATAAAAGGGTCATCACAAATCCATCACAGGTTTTAGAGAAATAATTTAAAATACAGATCCTGTCGGTGATGGGTGACTTTGATATGAGAAGAAGAGCTCGTGTCATTACATAATTCTTTAAATAAAATATTCAAAGCTGCCAAGGCTTCTGGGAAATAGACTTGGTTTGAAAATCTAAGTCTTTATTTTTATTTCTGAATATTTGTAGTTGATGCAATCACTGTTAATTCCCATGAATCTCTAGTTTATAAAAATGAAGATACATACATACATACATACATACGTACATACATAGAGCTTAACCACATCATTAAGGTTTTCAATGATAAATTCTTAGACGCGAGTAGAGGTCTGAGAATATTGAATTGGCCTTAATGCAAACTAGGTACATTTGCATACCCCAAGAATCTAAATAAAAGGAAACCATGCATTAATCCTTGAAATCCCAAGTGTTATATTGTTTTGGCTTTTGCTTTGTTTATTCTATTGTGTTCCACATAGCTGGTGTCAATTACATCAGATAATCTTTTTCTTAAGACTTGGACTTTCCCATGGCTTTACTCATTCTGTGGTCTCTGTTTGGGGAGGGTGAGACTCCTATCTCCTCCTGTTGCCATCTTATCCATCCACCCAAAAACCAGCTCCTGTTGATGCTCCTCCATATCCCACAGGTCAGAAAGGATGGCTTTCTCCTCCCACATTCCCACAGTGCATTGTCCTGTATCTTCCGTTCATTACCTTTCATCCCAGCTGTCGCCAATGTACTGTAAACTCCTGAAGGGCAGCAGACTACCCCTTCCTTGGTATCATAAGAAGTGCTTGTTGATGCAGTGGGTTTTCTCCCCCCCGAACCAGCCAAGAGGTGCATAGGGCTTTGATGTTTACAGGGATTGTGTAGACTATTGTGTGATAAAGGCAAAGAGAAATAACCCTTTTTATCTAACTTCTGTTTAAATTTACTCTTAATGCAAAACAAGACCTGCATGGCTGATCTTACAAGACTGCATTTCAGCGTTCTCAGCTTCTTGCCCCCCTGGGATCGGTTCTGTAAGTAATGGGGCCTAGGACAGTTCTCATCAGTAATTCTGGAATTCTTGAGGCAAAACAACTCATTGCTGGGGAAAGTGTTCACCAAAAATGTAATTCATTTCTAATGAGGTTTAGTAGTGAGTCTTTTCATATTCATGTTCGTATTATACAGACTAAGGGAAATGCTTGCTATGTATCGATACTGAATTTATTCAGGTGGCAAATCAAAAAGCATGTTTCTTAAAGTACAAGAGTGTTAATAGTGTTTTGAAAAACCCTATAATGGAGATTGCAGTGCATAATGTTATGACTTCATGAGAAAGGCTTTCCGGCTACCACTGTTTTCACTTAACATTTGCTAGATACCCCAGAGAGAATTTCCATTCTTTTGAGTAATTGTCTTCATCAGCTCAGACTGCTATAACAAAATACCCTAAAACAGGAGGCTTATAAACAACAAAAATGTATTTCTATTTCTCACAGTTGTGGAGGCTGGAAGTCTGAGGTAGGGTGCCAGTGTGGTCCAGTTCTGGTGAGGGTCGTGTTCCGGACCACAGACTTCTCACCGTGTCCTCACATGGTGGGGAGCGGACAGCAGCAAGCACTGTCACCACTAGGGGCGCTAATCCCATTCATGAGCGCTCTACCCTCATGACCTCTTCTAAATCTACCACCGCGAGTTCCACCTCCTAATACCAACACACTGGAGGGGTAGGGTCTCAATATGTGAATTTTGGGGGTTACATTCAGTCTATAACAATAATGAACACACAAAAAGTCAAGCAGTATAACATCAGAGTTAAAAGCAAGTGCTTTACAGGGCACCTGGGCGGCTCAGTTGGTTGAGCATCTGACTTTGACTCAGGTCATGATCACACAGTTCGTGAGTTCAAGCCCAGCATCAGGCTCACTGCTGTCAACACAGCCTGCTTCGGATCCTCTGTCCCCCACTCTTCCTGCCCCTCCCCACTTACATACTCTCTCTCAAAAATAAATAATACATTAATAACAACAACAAAAAAAGCAATTGGTTTAGAATCCAACTACCCAGGTTCAGATGCTTCAGCTACTGACAGGATGACTAGTTTGTCTCGGTTTGTCCAAGACACTCCCACTTTTAACACTGACAGGCCTAAGTCCTGGAAAACCCCATGGTCGTGGGCAAACCAAGATGATGCTCACCTTAGCATTATGTGATGCCTTGTTTAAGTCACTTACCTTCCCTCATTCTCAGTTTATTCATCTGTAAAATTGGCACAATAATAACACCTGCCTCAGAGGGTTGTCACAGAGTTTAAATGAATTAATACACTGACAGCTGTCAGCACGGTGCTTAACACATAGGGAAGTTAAATAAATTGGTTATTGTCATTCTTTTTATTAGGCAATATAATTTTGTTTAACGGTGAGACACATGGAATTTCATGAAAGGGGGGAAGCAGGACTAGGTTAACATGTTAGTGGCAAAGTATAGTCATTTCATGGCTAAGACTGCCCCCCCCTCCCATCCTTGAGTCACTGATAGTAGAAACTGGGGCAGAGGAGTGAGTGTGGAGGAGATGTTTAGTTCTCTAAGTACAGTCCAGGGCCCTGTGGCATGTGGGCGAAGATGCCAAAACCAGACCAGATTGAGAGCCATGATACATCCACCGTTCTGAGGTACAGCGACCCCTCAGTTACCTCCAGTGATCCAGCCAAACTGAGGGCAAGATACATGATATACATTCTGATTGTAGTCACTACACCATTACCAGGCCTTTGGAAAAGCTTGTCTTAAAAGATACAGCTGCTTTGAGGTTTTATCTTTTTGCTGCAAAGAAGAAGGAATCTCTTAAACATTTGGTGAGTCCTACCTTGTAAACGTAATCATTCGAGAAAATTTATTGAACTCTTATTAAGTGCTAAGTACTGTGCTAGGGGTACAGAGACAATAGGACCGTGCTTGCCCTCAAATATCTCCCTGTCTAGTGTGACTACAAGACGAGGTAGACAACCATTCATATGGTTCGTCGCCGACTGGTTAACTGATGCATGTGGCTTTTTACATAAAGGGGATAACAATGGTACATCCAGAGAGATCAGGTACTCCAGGAAGGGACCAATCCCAAGACTTGATATAGGGGTATAGTAATTGCACCCTGGTATGTGGACAAGAGTAAGAAAAACAGTGCAGTCAAAATACAGGCAAGGAAAAAGAACTAAAAGCACAATAGGGAAATTTGAAAGCTACATATTGCCTCTTCTCATCTTTTGGTCTCCCTCCTCAGAGTGGCCTGTGCATCTTCTTGAAAGTAATTCACCCCTCCCCACTGATAGCCTTTTATTTTTTCTATTGTTTGTTTCCTTCAGACCACTTATTATAACTGTAAGTTGTTTTATTTATCTGCTTTGTTAGAGCACAACTTAAGCTGCTGTAGCAAAGAGATGCAAAAATAGAGTGGCTCAAACAAGCTAGAATTTTATTTCTCTTAACAGCCCAGAAGCAGGTGAGGGTCTGTCCCAGGAGGGCATCCAGAACTTGATTCCTTCTGTCTTGAATGAACGTCTTCTTTGAAGACGTGAGCCAGAAGCAACACACATGGCTCTCATTCACATCCCAGTCATGTGGCCATATTGAGGTTGGGATCCTCCTAGATATGGCCACATGCTTCTGGACAGTTAAATAAGAGAAATGAAATTTGAGTTTGTTTGAGTCACTCTGTTTAGTATTTAGCTGGGTGACCATATGGTAGATTCCTGGGGGCGGGGGGGGGTTATCTATTTCTAAAGGAGAGAAAGAATAGACACAGGGGGACAATTAGCAGTCTCTGTCATGCCTGCATAGTTGTGTTTTTCTTTGTTTGTTGTTTGTTTCTCTCTTCTGTGGGGCTAGGGGGTATATATCCATCTCATTCACTGTTATTTCCCCAGAAACCAGGATAAGTGCTCATTAGCACATTATAGGCATTCAGGAAGTATTGAATGAATGAAGTTTTAAAACACTGTGAAATAGGGGCACCTGGGTGGCTCAGCTGGTTAAGTGTGATGGTCTTGATTTCTGCTCAGGTCATGATCTCACAGTTGTGAGATTGAGCCCTGTGTCGGGCTCTGCACTGGGTGTGGAGGCTGCTTAAGATTCTCTCTCTCTGTCTCTGCTCTTTCCCTGTTCATATGTGTGCTCCCTCTCTCAAAAAGAAAAAAAAAAAAAAACACTGAAAAATAAACACTGATTTTTAAATACAAATCAAGTTTGTTATATCATTATCAGGTTTGGCTTTTTAGAATATTTATTGATTGGCATGATGGAAACCTTAAGCATTAACATGCTGACTGGCAGGTACACAGCAAATATTCAACAAATGATAAATTTCCTTCCATTTCTTTCAGTCAAGAAGAAAAGATTCATGTATAGACTATAAGGTATGTTAAGAAATAACTTTGAAAGTATTAATTTTGCCATTCACAGAAGAAATCTGAAGCATTAAAGAATTGAATTAAAGAATTCCCTTAAAGGGTATCATTTTCAAAAAATCAGGTCTCTGGGATCATCTGATGAACAATTAGCAGCAGCTAACTGGCAACTGTACAGCTGTTTTAATCCTTGGTTTCTTTCCAGAATGTAAGAGCATCTGCCTTACACACTTCCAAGTAAATAAAAAATACAGCTGACCCTTAAACAACATAGTTTTGAACTGCAAGGGTCTACTTACATGAGAATTTTGTGGATAAATACAGTACAGTACTGTAAATGTATTTTTTCTCTTATGATTTTCTTAAAATAACTTACTCTTTTCTTTTCTCTAGCTTACTTAGTTTAAGAATACAGTATATAATCCATATAGCACACAAAATGTGTGCTAATTGGCTGTTTATGTTACTGGTAAGGCTTCCAGTTAACAGTGGGCTATTGGTAGTTGAGTTTTGGGGGAGTCAAAAGTTATATGTGGATTTTCACTGTGAAGGGTGTTGGTGCCCCTAGCCCCCACTTTGTTGAAGAGTCAACTGCAATATGTTTGAATAATATGCATGAGTTTGGAGCAAAAATAATAAAGCAAAGATAGAACAGAAGGTATACATCGACTCTTGCCTGTTTTCTACACACTTTAGGAAAGAGGAAACTTGATTCTCTGTTTTCTTTCCAACTGCTCTTTTCAAGAAATGTCTATTTCAAAAAAAAAACTACATTGTCTTGAGAGGCAGATTAAAATTCCAGCTGTTAACCAATTTTTAAAAAACACACCCTTAAATAGAATTGACTTTTGTTTGTGGCCCAATCTGTTAATTCGGTCCTTAACTAGAGCAAAGTATAATTCATAGGAGTCATGATTCGCGAGAGAGCTCTGAACACCAGATGCAGAAGATAATGTCCTACAGATTATTTTAAAGAGTTTTTAAAAACTATGAAAATTTAATGCTTATATTGAATTATTGACGTAGTAATTGGTTGCTGGTTCCTCTTCCAGGACACATTTGATTGTGGCTTCTGCTCTCACTCATGTCATGAAATCTTATTTATATTTATGGTTTTACCCAGAATATTTTAACTGTTCACGTACTAGCTTGCTTAGGGTTTAGTCAACTTTTTTACCTCAAACATGACAGATTCCTTTCAGACTATTCAAAGAAGATGACTGTGAGACGGTGTCCAAACTTTAGATGGAATATATGGAAATTCAAATAACTTTGTGAATGTATCTGACTGAACATCAAAGCAGCCACACTTCCGTCCTTAGAAATTCTTTACCTATTTTTTAGCCTATTATGAATCCTCCACATCCTTCAAGGTTGAGCTTCAATGCTTTCAATTCTGTGAAACTTTCCTAATCAGCCATTTCTGCACTAAAAAAGTCTTTCTTTTGAACCCACTTTCTCCAGTCTCTTTGACAGCAATTCTGTCTGAAGTCTGGAGCTCCAGGCTCTACTTAAATGCGAGTCCTGGTGGATGTTTACTCTTGTTTCATAGCATCTGCTGGAAACAGCCCTTTTCTTAGCCTCTGTATTGTTGAATCCTGCTCCTTCTTTGTTTTCTTCTAATTCTTCCAGTTTGACATACAGGTTTGGCACAAAGAAGAATGTTTTACTAGGCCATTTTCAAATAGCTATGTAGTAAAGTTCAAAATAGTTACATTCTTGAACTCCAGTGGTCTCATCAAAAAGTCATGTACTCAAGGGATGTTTACTGCAGCATATTTTTAAAAAATGTTTATATATTTATTTTGTGAGAGAGAGAGACAGAGAACGAGCGGGAAGGGATAGAGAGAGACGAAGACACAGAATCTGAAGCAGGCTCCAGGCTCTGAGCCATCAGCACGGAACAGGACACGGGCTCGAACCTACAAACCGTGAGATCATGACCTGAGCTGAAGTTGGACGCTTAACCAATTGAGGCGCCCAGGCGCCCCTACAGCATAATTTTTAATAGCAAAAGAATGGTGGCATCATAAATGTCCAACAGAAGGGGAGTGCCTGAATGAGAACATTCATTCTATGGAATACTGACTTTTAAAATATAAAGCAGATCTCTCTCTCTGTCTCTCTCTCTCTCAGAGAGAGACTAGGAAGTAGGGATAGGGACTGTAACTTTTTAAGTTATGTATGTTTATATTTTTAAAAAATTTTTATAGTGATCATGTATTATTACGTTTATAATTTTAAAAATCACGCATTTATTTGACATGACCCCAAATGTATATGCTGCCATTGTGGAAGCTATTTTTGGACTAGAACAATCACTGGGTCCTTGTTTCCCACCACTTTTTTTTTTTTTTTTTTTTTTTTTTACGTTTATTTATTTTTGGGACAGAGAGAGACAGAGCATGAACAGGGGAGGGGCAGAGAGAGAGGGAGACACAGAATCGGAAACAGGCTCCAGGCTCTGAGCCATCAGCCCAGAGCCCGACGCAGGGCTCGAACTCACGGACCGCGAGATCGTGACCTGGCTGAAGTCGGACGCTTAACCGACTGCGCCACCCAGGCGCCCCTTCCCACCACTTTTTAAAGTCCTCATGCTGGCTCCATCTTCCCAGCTACCCCTTCTGGCCTGAATTCCCTCTGCTTCCCAAGCAATCCCTCCTGTTGGAGCCGGGATTCTTTCCAACTCATTATTTTGCCTTTGACTTTGCTATTATTTCTGCCCCTGAAATAACCTCTAACTGCTTCCCTCTGCCTCTCTAAAATCATACCTATTTTCAAAGCCCCGGAGCAAGTCTTGCTATCCTTTCAGTAGCGGTCCTTCTTCAAATTCCTAAAAAAACAAAGTATTTTTATGATCATCATTTAGGTAGTTTGTACTAGAAAAATGCAATATTCTAGTTACCCCTCAGAATGTTCAGGTGATTGAAATTTTGGATGAATGTCAGAAATTATGCATTTTTTTTAATTGATTGCTTATTGTTTATTGTCCTTTTCTTCCTGGGGTTAAAAGGAAAGAAAGTGGGAAGAAAAGAAATGTTGATAGAGTTTCCTGACTTAGCACTGAGAGCCACTTGGATCAATACTCCCAAACTTTGGCACCTCAATGGCTGAGTTATTGTCTTGCTTTAAACACACAGTTTACCTCAGCCCATAGATCAGATAGCTCAGGGGAGCAAAATGAATGCTGTTGTTGATAAAGGACATTAATCTTTCTTGTCACTTCCCTTGGTTAGTACGGCTACCCCTGGGGTCTATTTTCTGTACACCTAGTAGAATACATTTTCTCTGTATATTTTGATCTTGACTCTGTGTGTGTTTGTGTACTTGTGTACACATGTGCACACGTGTGTGTGTGTGTGTGTGTGTGTGTGTAAAAGTCAAAAGATTTGCCTTTGAGTCTACCAAGTGATGTGCCCCAAATTCCAGTTTGAAGCTAATTTGCCCCAAGATGTCATTCACCTGTTTCTGTTTTATAAGATGCATTCCAATATTAGATTATGTTTGAAATCAACAATGCTCAAAACACAAAATTACATTTCAAATATTCCATGACTACCAAAATATAGGAGTTAGATTTTGAAAACTCGAGGAAGAAGAAATGCTGTATAAAGGCAAAATGACAAGTAATGATAATATTGAAAATAAAATATTTCAAAATATTAACATTTCAAAACAGAAGTCTTCCTTCTACCCAGGTACCTCAAAAAGGCAGTCAGTTTAAGAGTTTTTAAAATCCACTTTGATACACTCTCAGTTAAATCATAAGTTCTAGAACACACACTTCCTTGCCACAACCACTTAACAATTTATGTAAGAAAAGAACATTGATCAGCCATTGAAGTCTACTTTGTACAGGTTGTGCAAGACAGTTTCTTCCCACTCTACTGCATTATTAGCTATGACGTGACTCCAAATCAGATCCATCTAGCTTTGCTTAAGAAGCCAGCCACAAACCGTTTAGTCTACTTTAATCCTTGCAGCAATTCTGAGAATAGTGCTAATAGCATCCGCTTTGCAGTCCGATTGCCCTAAATCCAACTTTTGGTCCTGCCATTTCTGGTTGTGTTCCTCAGAGCAAGTTCCTTAACCTCTCGAAGTTTCGATATCTTCTTCAATAGCATGAGTGTGATTTAAAAAATGTCTCATAAACCGTTGAAGCTGGAAATGAGATAATCTGTGTAATTATCTTGTTTGGAGCATAGTAAGCATGTAACTTACATGTTTGTCGTTGTGACCTTCCTCTTTTCCTGAGAGTTTAATGACATTAAAGATCAGTAACTCGACGAAAATGGAGCTCCAGGTCCTCTTGACGCCTGTGATTTTTCTGTCACAAAACGCCATACCCTGAAGCCCACCACACCACACACCATGTCCTGTCTTGTCGTCATGTCACGCCACCGTGTACCACAGCACAGCACTGCGCACCACACTATACTGTGGCATAACAGACTTCCTACCGCATCATGACACATCACATGCCACGTCATCTTTCTAACAGAATTATCCCTCCATTGTCATCCTCATTTGTCCTTCCTTATGTACCTCTCAAAGCGGTACATGACGTTGTCTTAGATCCCAGTGACATATGCGACCTATGATCAGTTCTCCACACGGGCACAAAACCCAAGACCTTCAGCAGAGGATGCAAGCCTGCGGTACAGGTCTGTGTCCACCAGAAGAAGGATATCTTTTTTTTTTTTTCCATCAAGACACAGTATGGACTGGTGGCAGGCAGCCCTACAGGGACGGCCCTATGCTTTGTGGCTGTACATTTCCCTTTATGAAACATATTCTTTTTTTTTTTTTAAATTTTTTTTTTTAACGTTTATTTATTTTTGAGACAGAGAGAGACAGAGCATGAATGGGGGAGGGGCAGAGAGAGAGGGAGACACAGAATCGGAAGCAGGCTCCAGGCTCTGAGCCATCAGCCCAGAGCCTGACGCGGGGCTCGAACTCACGGACCGTGAGATCGTGACCTGAGCCGAAGTCGGACGCTTAACCGACTGAGCCACCCAGGCGCCCCTATGAAACATATTCTAATGTGAAGTCCCTAATGCCAGCATTAGCTTGATTTTGTGGATTATGCCAAACTGAGGTAAATTCCATTCCTAGGGTCTTCAGTGTGTTCTAAATGGTAGATGCAGATGAGAAAGAATGAAATCCTGCCATTTGCAGCAACATGGATAGAACTGGAGGGTATTATGCTAAGTGAAATAAGTCAGAGAAAGACACATATCCTGTGTTTTCACTCATATCTAGAACTTTAGAAACTTAACAGAAGACCATGGGGGAATGGAAAGGGAAAAAAATAGTTACAAACAGAGAGGGAGGGAGGCAAACCATAAGAGACTCTTACTACAGAAAACAAACTGAGGGTTGATGGAGGGGTGGGGGGAGAGGGGAAAGTGGGTGATGGGCATTGAGGAGGGCACTTGTTGGGATGAGCACTGGGTGTTGTACGTAAGTGATGAATCATGGGAATCTACCCCAAAACCAAGAGCACATTTTACTCACTGTATGTTAGCCAACTTGGCAATAAATAATATTTTTAAAAAATGATAGATGCAGGTCATAGGCAATTATCATGAAAATTCTTTGCATCTGAATTTGATGTCTTCCAAGCTTATGAAAAACACCCAGTGCTATGGGTTAAGTGTATTTTGAAATTATGCAGTTATTTAGAAACAAAAGAACAACTTCTATGCCCACAGGTTTTGGTTAGCTTGCAGATGGAACATGAGCCAGTAGTGCAGGGCAGCAGGTGTAAAAGTTTGTGAATCAAGAAACAGACTCTTATCTGTAGAGAACAAATTAACGGTTACCAGAGGGGTGGAGGGTGGCGGGATGGGTGAAATAGGGGATGGGGATGAAGGAGTGCACTTGTGATGAGCACCGAGTGATGTATGGAATTTCTGAATCACTCTATTGTACACCTGAAACTAATATAACACTGTATGGTAACTATACTGAGATTAAAATTAAATTAAATTAAATGAAAAAGTTTGTAAGTAAAAATAGAAAGTTTAAGTCATGGGAATCAAAACTGGTAGGGGAAATTATCTCACTGTCCCACCCTGTATTCATCAGCTTATGGTCAGGTCCAACTCAGATTTTAGGGGGAAAAGGACATATTGCAGTGCATTCCCCAATGGAAACCACCAGTGTGATGAACCTGGAAACATATTTATTCACTCCATAAGTATTTACCAAGTAAAATCTATTTGCTGGCTAGCAAGTGTGCACAGCATGAGGGAAGCAATGAGGCACAAGGTGCAGTCTGTGTCTCCTAGCAATTCAGTGTGCAGAGAACAGAACACGTGAAGGAGAGAATGAAGAAAGTGTTAGCCTGAGCCAGGAGAACCTCAGAGAGGACATATTTGTCTTCACACCTTTGAGCATCTGTCTTGTGGAAGAAGGAAGCTGGGTTGGGGCTTCCCATCAGAGCTTGTGCAATCCTGTTGTTTTTCGTTTTCTTTGTTTTAAAATGAAATTAAAACTTTAAATAGTATACATTCATTTTGTGGAAAAAGGAAAATGGTTTTTAAAAAGAAGGACACAATGAAAAGGCTTCCTTCTACTTCTGTTACTCTCTGTCCTGTCCCAACCCCGTGGTTAATAAATAATTTCTCATGAATTCTTCCAGTGTTTATGCAAAAATATATGCTTGTAATGCAAATATATATTCTTATTTTCACCTTTTCTTACAAGAGACTTATCATTCCGCATATCCATAGTTATTTCGAGACCATATTTTCTGCACCTTACTTTTCACTTAGCAATATTTTTCTGGAAATCTTTCCGTATCAGTGCATGCACAGTGTCTTCATTACTTCATACAACCACACAGCATTCTATGTGCGGAAGCATATAATGTGTTTGACCCAGCCCTGCTCATGAATATTTGACTTAATTCCAATTTTTGTTACTTTAAACTATGCTGTGATGAACAGCTTTGTTCATATTTATTTTACACATGTGCAAATATGTCTATAGACTAGCTTCTGTAAGTAAGAGTGCTGGTTCAAAGAGTAAATGAATTTATAATATGGATAGACACTCCAAATTGCCCTCCTTAGAGGTATATCATATTCCAATCCTACCAGCCTCCACTCAGTATGAGAATGCCTGTTTCTCCCAGCCTCACTAGAGTGTATTGCCAAACTTTTTTGAGTGTTTCCCAATCTGAAAATGGAGAAATGTTATTTTAAGTTTGTTTTAATTTGTATTTTTATGTTCTGGGGTCACTTATATTGATTTTCCCGTGCAAAGTGTTTATTCTTGTCCTTTGTCTATTATTAAGTAAATGGATTGGTGGCTTTTTCTTCTTGATTCCTAGGAACTCATTATATATTAGGGAGATAAGCTCTTTTTATGCCGTATTGTTTACCAGTTATTTCAGATGTCTGTTTCCACAAACCTGGGACTAGAGGTGGGGGATGGAAGACGTGAGGGCAGAAGCCAGACACTTAGGAACTGGCCACAGTCATTCAAGTGGAAGGTGATTAGAGTCTCACTGAGGAGGTGGCCATGGAGTGGGAAGGAAGGGAGAAAGATCATGTAAGAGGCATTATGGGGATTAGCTAGATGATTCTATGTGGGGGGAGGGAGCAAATGAACCATTAATGTACAAGGTTATAGTATACCTTTCTTTTTTCTTTTTTAAATGTTTATTTTTTAAGAGAGAAAGAACATGAGCACGGGAGGGTCAGAGAGAGGGGGACAGAGGATCCAAAGCAGGCTCTGCGCTGAGAGCAGAGAGCCCGATGTGGGGCTCAAACTCACGAACAGTTACTATCATGACCTGAGCCGAAGTCAATCGTTCAACTGACTGAGCCACCCAGGTGCCCCTACCTTTTTTTTCCCTACTACCTGTGTGTACATAGCATTGGAGTAATGTGACCCAAAACAATTATTTTCCTCCTTGGGAATCAAAGAGCAATATTCTATCAACAAATGATAAATAGGATAGGATAGTTCTTTTTTATGTTCCAAAGAGAATTCTTTACATGGCAGGGGTAACTTAGAGCTTTCTCTGTATTGATAGCATTAAGAGGAGAATGCATCTGAATTGGGTGGGTAGATTAGATAGTGATAATGGTTGTATAACTCAGTGAATATATAAAAACTGCTGATTGTACACTTCAAGAGGGAATTTTATGGTTTGTGAATTATGAATCAATAAAGCTGTTTAAAAAAAGGCAAGGGTAAGTCTATGTAGGGTTTTAAGGACCTTTTCTGAAGATCTAAGTAAATTAGAAATATTATCTCCTCTCTCCCTCCAAAAATGATTGCCCCCCAGGGAAGATCACAGAATTGCATTTTTACCTTGGATGGCAAGCAAAAATGTATCTCACACCCCAAGCTCTTCAGAATTTCTGGTCCCGTTTTATCTCCATGCTCTGCAGCTTTGTGTTTTCCAAGGCGCTGCTGAGAACTGTCAGAGAAACTTAGACAGTGGTTTGTCTGCCAGGCCAGGATTTCTCCTCTAACAGAATTTTCTGCTAAAGTGAAAACTCACAGGCAGTACATACCCTGGCTCTTCATACAGGAAGATGACAAAAAAAAAAAAAAAAAAAAAAAAAAAAAAAGAATGTAACAACCCCCACCAAAACCAAAAACTTGCTGAATCATTTTTTATTAAACATTAATTTTGCAGTCTCAACAGCTAAATCTATTATCCTGACAAACAAGCTTTCAATAAGTCAGCAAATTGGGGAAGAAAGAGTAGTTACTCATATTTTTTTTTTTTTTTAATTTTTTTTTTTCAACGTTTATTTATTTTTGGGATAGAGAGAGACAGAGCATGAACGGGGGAGGGGCAGAGAGAGAGGGAGACACAGAATCGGAAACAGGCTCCAGGCTCTGAGCCATCAGCCCAGAGCCCGACGCGGGGCTCGAACTCACGGACCGCGAGATCGTGACCTGGCTGAAGTCGGACGCTTAACCGACTGCGCCACCCAGGCGCCCCAGTTACTCATATTCTTAAACCCCCAAACTTGCCATCAGCTTTGGCTTAGAGTCTTTTGCTAGAGAATGCAGGCTCATTTTTCTTCTTTTTTCACTCTATTAACTAATCACCTAGATAAATTTTTAAAGAATGGTGTACCTGGATTTTTCAGCACCCATTTTTCATGTTAAATCACAGGCCATTTAACTTCAGAGGGAGAATGTTTTCTAGGTGACATAGAGGCTCCTACAGCCTCCCTGGTATATTCATCCTTCTTAAATGGCTCTGTTGTCAAATGTGTCACAGCCTCCGTGCTGTGGGCCTGCTGATATCTCCGCACTCAGAAAAGATGAGTGGGAGTTTCAGGGAAAAAACCTTACAGCCTAAACTCGGGTGCAGGCTACTGCCATCCATCACACCGGCAGCCTAAGGGCAGACAACTGTGGGCAGAGGGAATGCAGATTTACTTTGGGTCAGTGCTTCTGGCCTTTAAGTCTTGAATTTTAATGTGTATCTCTCTCTCCACCCCCACTGTCATCACAATTTTTTAATTATACCCCCTTTTTTTTCGGGGCGCCTGGGTGGCGCAGTCGGTTAAGCGTCCGACTTCAGCCAGGTCACGATCTCGCGGTCCGTGAGTTCGAGCCCCGCGTCGGGCTCTGGGCTGATGGCTCAGAGCCTGGAGCCTGTTTCCGATTCTGTGTCTCCCTCTCTCTCTGCCCCTCCCCCGTTCATGCTCTGTCTCTCTCTGTCCCAAAAATAAATAAACGTTGAAAAAAAAAAATTAATTATACCCCCTTTTTAAAAATATACTTCTCAATTAATGGGGCTAATGTCCCCAAACTCTGTTAAGCATTGGCTCTATTCAAACAATAATTGGTGTTTTCTGTTTTGTTTTGTTTGTTTTGTTTTCTTTTGTTTTCTTTTGTTTTGTTTTGTTTTTTATCCAGGGAGAAGGGTAAACCAGATGTTTCTCTAATAGAGCACATCTACCTCTGTGCTCAGAAAACCTTTTTGGTATAATCAGTCTTGCTTTCTGGTACTCTCTGTTTCCATTCAAAGCAGGAAGGGGGGGGGCTTTATTGAATATAATAAGTATTACGTTAAACCATAAACGCCTTCTCTTCACCCTGAGGAGTCAGAATGAGCTCTAGTCACAAGGGAGAAAGCTCATCCTTGGACACTGAATTCTTCTGTTCCTTGACTGTCTATTGTCTTGGTAAGTTTCAGCTTTTCACATTCAAGTCGGTCATCACCACATCCATGAAAGGATCTATGTCATTTGCATCACTAGAAAGTACTTAAGGAACCACTACCTGCTCCTGATGCTGTGCGGAGAGCCGTGGCCTTGCACTCTGGGGACTTTAGCATCTAAGGCAGACCCCAGAGTGCAACACAAGGGTGATTTGGCTATACTTAACTCTTAGCCCGTAAGACCTTGATCACACCTCGTTACAGATAAAGACCCAAACTAATAAATAGATGGGAGTGTGTTGCAAATGGCTAGTATCCTCTTTGGAAAATAGAGGTAGTAATCAAATCTACAGCTCTCATTTATTGAGTGTGTGCTCCGTGCCACGCACAGAGCTAAGTGCATTATGTCCTCTAATCCTTGTAACAGCCTGATACGAAAGGAGCTATTACTGCCTCCATTTTCAAAATGAATAAACTGACACACAGAGAGGCGTCCGCAGAGTCTCCCAACAGATAGTAGTAGAGCCACAATACAAAACTAAGCTGCAGGCCACCAGTCCCTTAAGCTCAACTCTGTGAGGAGGAGTCAGAGTTTAGGAGCTGAAGGATTTTAGGATTGAAACTTTCCTCGGGAAATGTAAAAACCACCTTCCACAAGCCATCTTTACTACCTCATTCCTTAGTATCGCCAGAGGATTAAGAATATAAAATAAAACAAAACAAAACACCCACCCTTTATGCAGTTACTGAATTTGTCTAACTCATGATTAGTATTTCTGACCTGGGACATGGACGGAGGCAAAAGCCTAATTTGATTCCCACCTGTGCTTTAATGACAATAGTTTTAGCTTATTTTCATTCTTCTTCCTCTTAGCTTTTGGCTAGAAATAGTGGCCTGGGAATCCTTTGGTTTTTTTATCGTGAGCCCGTTCCGGAAAAGTTGCTTGTAAATTGAAAATTTTAATGTCAATCCCGTTTAAATGCATCCAAGTTGTGAATTTGCTGTGCCTTCCTGTATAGCTGCCTCCCGAGAGAGCATCTGTGGGTCCGCACATTGACTCTCAAAGTGCGTCTGCCTCCACGCAAGTCAGACTTCTAGATGGCCAAGGAAACAGCTGGAGAGAATGAGGAAGTCAGACGTTCCAAGGAGTCTTCGGTTATATAAAGAAAAGTAGTAATTTCTAGCACAGACAAGGAAAGCACTTTTATTTGGTGGATTTGTATTTAACAGTGTTCCTACTGAGGGCAACTGGCTTTTGCTCTCTGCCTCAGTTCTCACATCTGCCAGCTCTACAGGAAGCGCTGACAAGAATTAATTGGCTTTCCTGAGCCTTGAGGCTCAGTTCAACTTCTCAGATCTATAGTCCCACAGGACTCTGCCCTCACATAATTTACTGTCTAGAAGGACTTTCAGTTTTCAAGAGTTCTGTCTGATAGGCACTATATAATGCATACACATTTCAGTAAGTTAGACCTTAGAGAAACTTTCGGGGTATTTAGCTCAGTTTAAGAAAAGGGGACATTATTTGTTGTTTTTACAAGGGTCCTGACATGTTCGCACCTAAAACGTGTGGTTTATACAAATGACTTTATTCTTCCTCCTCTTGTTGGTGTGGCAGAGGGGTCCTTCCAATTTGATGTCAGGCTCTTTAAGCAAGACAGAGCTGGTAGGCCAGGAATTTCAGGGGTGGGAGTTCTTCCTAACTGTTGATTCTGTTTATAGACTCGCAGATGATGTAAATGCACTCTAGATCCTATTCCCTTAATTACCAACGTACATCTGGGAAGCCCCTATTCTTTGTGGCATCACCTCAGGGAAAATTATATTGATTCTCTTTTACAGGTAAGGCAGAAGTAGAGGAGGGACACCTGGGTGGCTCAGTCTGTTGGGTGGCTCAGGTCATGACCTCGCAGTCCGTGAGTTCAAGCCCCGCATCAGGCTCTGTGCTGACAGCTCGGAGCCTGGAGCCTGCTTCAGATTCTGTGTGTACCCCCCTCTCTGCCCCTCCAATGCTCACACTCTGTCTCTCTCTCTCAAAAATATAAATAAAGAGTAAAAATAAATAAATAAAAAAGAAGTAGAGGAGGTTGTGTCTGATGACAGGGGCAGCCAGTCAGTATAAATAATCATAGAAAGGTGGAAGGGACTTCAGCACTTGTCTCAGCAACTTCCGCCCACATGCTTGCTCCTGCCTAGACAGATGCTGGGCCTCTCTCTATCTGGGTGCCCACAGGGATCAAAACACTCTTGTTCCCAAGATGCAGGACCATACCCTTGTTGAGTAACTGGAATTCTAGACTGTTCTTTCACATGATAGATTAAAAACATCCTCTTTGTAACTTGCATCAGTTCTAATTTGTTCTGAGGAGCTGCATAGAATAAGTCTACTCATTGATCGATTGGTCCGTTTATTCATTTTCTATCAGACACTTACTATGTGCAGTATAGTGTGCAAGACATGAGCCTCAAATTCCAGGAGGTGACAGGTTAGTAGGACATAACATGGACACATGCCATAGGAGCAGAATAAATTAGCTGCAACAGGAAAGAGGAGGGAGGAATATAGGAAGGGGTCAGGTCCTGACAGTATGGTCAGCAAATTCATCATGGAGGATGAAGCATTTAAAAGCTACTTATCTTTAATGGCTTGAGGCTAAAAGGCAGAGATTTGGACGTGAAGATTGGAAGGATGAAGTGTTGGAGAAGTGATAGGTACTTCATGTGAACCAGAGCTCAGAGTTTGAATTGGTGCGTGGAAGGTAGGTCTAGAAAAGCCGGTGGAGTAAGTGTGAGACTGTGAGGGGTTTTGTGTGCCTGGAGTGGAGGGTCAGCGAGAGGAGCAGTAGAGATAGGGCTGTGAGTGAGGCCATGTGGCGTTCACCTCATCCCAAATGCCAGCCTGCAGAGTTTAAGGATTATCCAGTGATTCAGGGCAAAGCCCTGGGGCCAGTGGCTGAGCTGTTGACAGCTGTGTGTAGTATGATAACTGATGGCAGAAGACCGTGGGCAACATGCCAGGTATAGACGTTATGGGCCAGGAGCCCTGAGGTGGCCCCTGCAGTGACAGTGTCAAGTGGGAGTTGAATGACAATGACTGTGCCACAGTCCTGGAAACCACCTACTGCATATTCTCCAGGAGAGCATCCTTGTCCCCACGGCCCACACCTCCACACTGTTTATATCCATGGGCAAGCCCCTCCTTACTTTCTGGCGAACACTTACTTAGTAATGCATGGAAGTGCTTCCAGAGAATTGTGGTAGACAATCCCCAGATCCAGATGTCTGTAGTGAAATACCTCAGGTTTGATTTCCTGCCTCCGGTGAGGTCTACATGTAGACTGAACCCATATAATGAAAGAAGCTTTGAAATACTTTAGGGTAGAGGTTATGTGTGCACGTATGGATTTAACTTTACAGCTTTTTCTTTAATGGTGTATGTATGCTTCGGTAATAAAGTCCATCATTACCATTATTCCTTCTGTAATTGAGCTTTTTGTTGTTGTTGTTGTTGTTGTTGTTGTCTAACTTGCAAAGAGGAGCTGCCTTGGGTAAAGGAAGTACAATTAGAAGCTTTGCCAAAATATACAGATTTGAACTGGTCTGTTTTTCACAAAATTCTGCCACTTGCTCAATAGAGGATCATTATCAACTTTGGGGGATCTTCCAATGTGTCTTCTCACACAATCGTGTTATTTGTGTTTTATTCTAAACTTCAGATTACCTTCTTTTACTTTGCAAGTATTTATTGAGTACTTACTATGTGCCAGGCCCTCTTCTAGGTGTTGGACTGCCTCAATGAATCAAATATTCAAAGATTCCTGCTCTCATAGAGCATATTTCAACAATCAATAAATAGGTAATAAATAAATAAATAGGTTAATTAAGTGGTATTTTAGAAGGAGACAAGTGTTACAGGAAAAAGAAAAGGTAGAGAGAAAGGTAGGAAGGCACAGGATCACCAGGGAGTGGGGACGTGAGGGCTGGTTGCAATTTGAGAGAGAGTGGTTGGAGTCATCTTCCTTACGAAGGTGACCTTTGAGCAGACTTGGTGGTGAAGGGGTCAGGTAGGCAGGTATCCGGGGGAAGAGAGCTCCAAGGAAGGAAAACAGTAAGTGCAGAGGCAGGGGGGTGCTAGAGACGTTGTGTTTTTCCATTCCCCAAGCAGTGGCTTAAGCAACCAAGAAAAGAGCTAGGAGAAGACAGAAGCCAAGTTTATTTGTGATAAAACTGGCTCAAAATTACTTCGAAGAAAATTCTACAAATTGATTTAAGGTGGTAAAAACGGTGTTAGGGGATGTTCCCTGACTTTGAGACTTACTGGATTTGAATCCTGGCTGGGCCACCTTCTCTTTGTGAGATCTTAGGTGAGTTTTTTGGCCACTCTGTTCCTCTGTTTCCTCATCTGTAAAACGTAGTTAATGATAGTACCTATCTTCTAGGATTGCTTTGATGATTAAATGAATCAATATTAATTAAAAGCTTGGAACTCTCTCTGACGCATAGCAAGCGTTCAGATATTAGCTATTAGTATTATTGTATCACTGCTACTACTTTTTTTTACTTTTATGAGTTGGTGCCCTGGAATATTCTTCCAGTGTGTCCTAAGAGTTTAGTGTATATTTGTGCATATGTATGTGTGTGATGTGTTGGGAATGTGGGGCTTAGTTTATAAAAGAGTTGTGAGAATTAGGTAAAATCACACTGCTTAACACATGATAAGCCCTCAATAAATGTTAGGTTTCCCCCCCTCTGGCAGCATTTTACAGCAAAGAAAAATTACAGAGGTTTCCCCTCTTCTTGCTATTAGTGAAGTTTTGGGCTGGTTTATGGGCATGAAATCCAGGTGAAACCATTGCATTGAGTCAAACTTTAGAAATTTGCTTTGTTCTTAGCACCACCAGTGGAACCAATAGATTCCCAGTGGATCACTTTGAATATCATTGGGAGGTAGAAGATGGGCAGTAGGCGGGTGAATAAAGAGGGAAACAAAATGAGGGGAAAACCGAAGAAATAGGGAAGTGCTTATTAAGGTGATACTTCTTTGGGATGAGGCTATTGGAAAACTGGGAGTCCCTTTCTCTGAAGACCTTTAAAAAGAGAAGGGACAACATAAATCCAGGTGGAGCAAGTGGCCCTGACTGAAAGGGCCAGGCCAGAGGGTCTCTTGTGGCCTCTCCCAGCTCGCTGAGTCTCCAAGAACAGCCCCTCTCCCCACTTGGCTATCCGATTGTTGGATTTACAAACTCGAATCAGCCTACATTTCCAGCTCTATTTGGAGTCATTAACACTTGAGATCCTAAGAGGGTCAAGAAGGACCAAGTCACTGTATATTGAGATAGTAAATGTTGAAAATCAGCTTTCTAGTCCTCTGGGATCTGTCCCCAACTTTTCTTGGTGTGGCAGCTTCTGTGAACCTGTGTGATCTGCCACCCAGAAAACAGCAGTGCTGAGGGCTGTGAGGGAGACCAGGAAAATGAACATGAGTGTGCTCTGAGGGGACTCCGAGGGCTTCAGGAGAAAGGATACCATGTCTCCACAGGACCGGGTGGGTGATGGGTTAGGCAGGAGAGAGAAATGAAGCCAGACACCCACTCCTTGTCTACTGCTGTTTTGATTCATAGGTGCGGCAGATGTCTCCAGTGCCACGGATCATACCTTTTCAACAGCATCAAAAGATGGAGAAGGATCGTGTTACACATCTCTGATTTCCAACATCTGTTACCCACCTCGGGAGGATTCTACATATTTCACTGGAATTCTTCAGAAGGAAAATGGCCATGTCACCACTTCAGAGAGCCCTGAGGAGTTGAGTACCCCTGGGCCCTCCTTACCAGATGTGCCTGGGACAGAGCCTCGTGGCTTATTTAGTTCTGATTCTGGAATAGAGATGACTCCTGCAGAGTCCACTGAAGTGAACAAGATCTTAGCAGACCCCCTAGACCAGATGAAAGCAGAAGCCTATAAGTACATTGACATAACCAGGCCAGAGGAAGTGAAGTATCAGGAGCAGTGTCACCCCAACTTGGAAGAGAAAGGCTTGGACTTTAAGAATAAGGACATTGAAATCCCAACAAAATCTGAAGAGGCCCGTGAACCAGAGAAACCAGCTCCTGTAGAGGGAAAAATCCTCAAGGACCATTTATTTGAAGAACCAACATTTGCACCTTACGTAGATGATCTCTCTGAAGAGCAGCACAGTGCTCCTCTGATCACTGCCCCCGTCAAAATCACACTCACTGAGATCGAACCTTCTGTTGAAACTGCGGCCCAAGAGAAGACCCCCGAGAAGCAAGATATCTGTCTGAAACCAAGTCCTGATACAGTCCCCACAGTCACCGTCTCAGAGCCTGAAGATGACAGCCCAGGATCTGTCACTCCCCCATCTTCTGGAACAGGTAAGGGAACTAGTGTTGCTTGCCTTGGGAAGACCCAGGATTTGGAAATCTGGATTTTAAAGGGATGTAAATCTGCATTCAAAATATTTTACTATAAGGGTCCCTTTAAGTCTCAGTTTAACTAATTTAATTAAACATACAACTTTTTCAGTCTTTTTTTAGTGTTTATTTATTTCGAGGGGTGGGGGGCAGAGAGAGAATCCCAAGCAGGCTCCACACTGTCAGTGCAGAGCCCAACACGGGCCTCAATCTCATGAACTGTGAGATCATGACCCAAGCTGAAATCAAGAGTTGGACTCTTAACTGACTGAGCCACCCAGGCCCCCTAACATACAACTTTGTCAGTTTTGTGCCCATGGTACAAAGTTTGAAATCTGGGATTTTCCTTAAAGTCCTATCAGATTTGCCTTATAAAGTGTTTCTTTCCTCATTTGAAGACAGAGGTAAAGATCACTGAAACATGACAATCCTCATGTGGCTCCACTATTCAGAGCAGAGAGGGAGGTGCTGCTTTGCAGCTAGACCTCCAGGTCACCTGGAGGCATCCCAGAGAGAGCACCTTAGCTGTCCTCCCCAGACCAGCCAGGCCACCTGGGACAGGGCATTTCACATTCCTCGGCCCAGCTCCATGTCTGTACCATGGAGGAGGGCTGGGGTGGACTTCAGGGTCTTCAGAGGGACATGAACAGTGAGAGGAAACCTAAAAACAGGATACTCTTCCCCTCCCTTCAATCTCAGCAGGATCATTTTGGTCTTTTTAGTTTGTTGAAGTGCTGCATACAGTTTTATTTCTTAAACTTAAAGGATTCATTTGATTAGAGTAAAAAAGTTCCAAATTCACTAAACTATGATCTTTTTCATCTTGGACATTCTCCTACTGTGACCTAAGGCTGGGTGTTAAACCATACTCAGTATATCCTCTCAAACACAAAGGGGTCTCCTATACACGGGTGAAAGGCCAGAGTGGTAGCAGGAGTGTCCCCACCCCACCCTGGGGACCTAGTCCCAGGTGGCAAAAGTGGAGCCTTTGTATCTCTACTTCTTTTGAATGTTCACGAGGTATCAGGATAGAGAGAACCATGAGATGTCTTTGGATCTTCTCCTGCCTCCAGTGTCTGGCATTCTTACCTGACTCAAGAGTGATTTACAAACCTTTCTGATTAAAAAAAAAAAAAAAAAAAAAAAAAGATTTTCAGTATGTCAGGAAGGAGCTTTTACTGAAGTCTTAAAACAGATCCAAAGCCTATTAGGAGCGATTGCTCTAAATCCTGATAATGCAGTAAGTCCAAGTGTTAGAGAGGACTTAATGTAAGTCTCTCCTGCCCTGTTTCTCTAAAGATTTTATCATCAATTCCTCTCCTTCCCCAACCTGATCTCAGACTCATTCAACTAAAAAGCTCCAAGGGTCTTAAAGATCCACTGCGCCACCTCCCTGATTTTCAAATTCATTCATTCACTCAACAAACACGTTCCACATACTTTCTTTTGGTCAGGCACTCTGCTAGGCACTGGTGAGGTTAGAACTGAAAAAACAAAAACCAGTTTCTACCTTCCAGTGGGATAGATGACCAAGGAAATAGTCACACTAGTGTGATCTGTGTTCCGAGAGAGGGAAACATAGCATGCTGAGGAACATCGGAGTCCAGCAGCTCCCCAGGTGAACAGAGCAGGAGGAAATAAAGGTGAGGGGGAGGGGTGGCCTTCCAGTCCGAGAAGGCTCAAGGACATGGAGGTGTGAGGTCACAGTGAATTTCCATGTGACATAAATTGAGGTTTGGATAGTGATGACAAATAAGAAAACTGAGGCTCCAAGTGAACTAGATATGACTTGTCCCAGATTACAGCATAAGGTAGGGACATGTCCAAGTCTCAAAGCCTCCTTGTGGTCTTTGTGACAATGCATCGTAAAACCCTTCTGTTATCCAATGAGTTGAAGATACTGATGCTTGGAAGATGTAAGCTGTAGTATCAGCTGTGCTTTCTCAAGCTCCAGGGTTGTCTGGGGATCAGTTTAGAAGAACTTCAGCCCATCTTCATGAAGAGTGAAATGCCCCAGCAATACAGGTCCATTTACATGGCACCTGCCTCATGTAAAAACTACAGTTTACAGAGCTGATGAGAAAGACCTGATATGATGTAGGGTTTATGAATTATTAAGGAATATCCTTTTTTTTCTTTTAGTGGCCATAGCCCATTGGGGTTTGGAGCAACTTCAAGATAAGACAAAGACAGATCTGGCTGACATGATCTTGGAGTTTTATAACCTTGGGTTGTCCACTTGACAGCACAGGATTAGGACAATGTTTTCTTTTCAGTTGCTCCAAATAAACATTCTAACCAAAGCTTATTGAAGAAAAAGAAAGGCCCCAGACCCAGTACACAGTCCTCTCCCATGTTCAGCTGCTCCTCTCTCCACAGACACTTCACCTCATAACACCGGAGTCCAATGACAACAGATAAGAATAAAACTAACAGGAAAGATAGGAGGAATTAACTTGTCACTGAGGCCTTTCTCCTTGTTCTTTTTATCCTAAGAGGTTACCATAACTCCCTTCCCTGTCTTGAGAGCCCCTGGCACTCCAGGCATGTGACACTCTGATAATAATAATGATTCTAATAATTATTAGTAGCATTCTAATTATCTGTCCAAGTCTAATAATTCTAATTATGTGAATTATGAATCAGGAGAAATTCTCATTTAGAACAATTTTCGCCACACACCCTGAAGCTTAAGCAAGGAGTCTAATATATTTCCTTCACTTCCAATAAATTATTCCATTTTGTAAGTTTCTCCAAAGTACTGAGCTATTTTCATCATGTTAAATAATATATTCTGAGGTACAGAGGCAAAAATTCTTACAGCTTACATATTGGAAATGTCTTCTCAGCAAAGACCAGTCATGAACACAAGTAAAGCATTCTAGGAAAACGTACTAAGGTCCCTGACACACGCCAGACCATTGGCCTACTGATACCACAGTGTTTCTGACACAGTGCCTAAGAGTATGTTATGGAGGTCATGGATGTTCTTCAGGATGTTAGCCTCAGAAAGGACAGCAATCGAGAGGTCATTGTTAAACCATCCCAGCTTCCCTTGGTAAAACAAATAAGCAATAAAAAGTAAATCAGTTTTGCAGCATCTGAAATTTCACAGAGTCTGATTACAATAATGAGTGATAGAGTGTTGGGCGTGAAGGGGTCAAGGATGGCCTCTTTGAGGAGGTGACATGTGGTCAGAGATCTGAATGAGGAGAAGGAGCTTACAATTCAAAGGAGGGGGTTAAATGGGGACCCCAGGTACAGAGGAAAGCAAGTGCACAGGCCCCAAGGCTGTATTATTTGGGAACTGAAAGATGATGCAAAGAACTGTTAACCTTAAAAATAGCTATTTTGCCAGAAAACATTGATTTATTCAGGAATGGCAGAGCATTACAACTCAGGACATGCTATCTATGGTAAAACCATAGGCAAGTCCAACAAAGGAGAAGAACATTATTTTATGGATAAGACCAAGGAAGTTGGGAGGGGTTGTTCTGAATGAAAGTCCATCAGAGAAAAGCAGGCGTTCAGAGTGATGATGGTTTCTCATTGGCCAAATTGCAGGGGTAATCAATTTCTTCTAGAAGAGTCAATGTACATCTTTTTCTGTTGGGGCCTGTAAGTGATCATTCTTTCCTGTTGATGGTTCTTCTGTTGAGGTCTGCAATTGACAATTCTTCCTGTAATTGACATTGAGTGGAATAGCACCCCCTTCTAGCCTCTCAGTTGTTAGTGAGGTTTCCCTTTATTAGTTTTTACAGGGACAAAGGAAAAGTATGGCATAGATCAGAGTCGGGGGGGGGGGGGCGGGGGGCGCGGGGGGCAGGGCCCAGATTGTTCAGGGATTCACATGCTAGGATGAAGAATTTGGATTTTGTTCCAAATGCAATGGGAAACTGCTAGAGGGTTTTGATGTGGGAAGTGACATCACTCATTCACTCATCCATTCAGTTAACAAATATGTGTTGACCGTTTATGGTCATGCATGCCAGGCATTGTCCCATCACCACTGGGGAAGCAGTGCTGAAACCTAACAAGGTTTCTGCCTGCACAGAACTTATATTCTATTGGGAAGACTTACATACAAATAAATAAATGTGTAATATAATATTAGGTATTTATAATGGTAATGAAGAAAAATAAAGCAAGATATAGAGTGAAAGAGTGATGGGGTGGTTATGAGGAAAGTCTTCTCCTTGCTGATGCCTCTGAGCAGAGACCTGAAGTGGGGTAGGGAAGGAGCAAATCATGAAGACACATGAGGAGGAGGTACCAGGCTTGGAGCTGGGAATGTTTTGTGTGTTCAAGGAGCAGCTGCAAGGTCAGTGTGGCCAGATTGGGGAGAAGGAAGGGAAGAGGGGCAGAATCAGATGTGTGTTCTCAAACGATTCCTCTGGATGGTGACTGAAGAATGAGCCAGGGGCAAAGGGGAGACCTGAATGGCAACATCATTCACAGTTGGATGGTGGCATCTGTGACTTGGTAAACTGGCCCATGTTCACCTTTCCTTTTATCATTCTAAATTATATTGTCATAATTAGCAGCAGCAGCAAACACATCTCCCCAGGCAGGGCAGTTCTAACCTTCCCAGTTTTTATAATCTGTTCAATTATTTTTACTGACTCTTTCTAGATTTGCTGGGTCAGTTGTGACACATACTAACCAATATCTCAGCTACAGGTCCATAAATTTTAAAAGCAAGAGTACAAAAAACTTCTATTTTGTTTTAGTTTTTTTCCCTGATTCCTCTTAGCACTTTGTTAAACTTTTGGTTCCTATTAAGAACAAAGGATAGTGGGGCGCCTGGGTGGCGCAGTCGGTTAAGCGTCCGACTTCAGCCAGGTCACGATCTCGCGGTCCGTGATTTCGAGCCCCGCGTCAGGCTCTGGGCTGATGGCTCGGAGCCTGGAGCCTGTTTCCGATTCTATGTCTCCCTCTCTCTCTGCCCCTCCCCCGTTCATGCTCTGTCTCTTTCTGTCCCAAAAATAAATAAACGTTGAAAAAAAAAATTAAAAAAAAAAAAAAAGAACAAAGGATAGCATCTATAATTTCTACTGAGACTTTTAACTCATATTAAGGATGGATTCTTTTCAGGGTAGTACCTTCACCTGCCCAAGATGAAAGGCATTAGGGCCTTTCATCCCACACCCCACAGCTGTCTGATACCATCCTATTCTTGAGTAAATAAAGCAAGATCCTTGAGCCTTTTCTGAGTGCTGTACCTCAGTGGTTTTCAACTGGAGATAGGGTTGCCAAATAAAACACTCATACTTCATAGGATATCCTTACACTTAAAAAATTCAAAGTTTAGCACAGATTCAAATGTGACTGGATGTCCTGTATTTTTATTTGCTAACTCTGCCAACCCTAACTGGAGGTGACTTTAGAATTGCCCTTGGAGGGGCGCCTGGGTGGCGCAGTCGGTTAAGCGTCCGACTTCAGCCAGGTCACGATCTCGTGGTCCGTGAGTTCGAGCCCCGCGTCAGGCTCTGGGCTGATGGCTCAGAGCCTGGAGCCTGTTTCTGATTCTGTGTCTCCCTCTCTCTCTGCCCCTCCCCCATTCATGCTCTGTCTCTCTCTGTCCCAAAAATAAATAAATGTTGAAAAAAAAAAAATTAAAAAAAAAAAAAAAAAAAAAAAAAAAAGAATTGCCCTTGGAGTGGGGCACCTGGCTGACTCAGTCGGTTAAGTGTCCGACTCTTGATTTTGGCTCAGGTCATGATTTCATGGTTGTGAGTTTGAGCCCCAAGTCCAGCTCTGAACTGACAGTGTGGAGCCTGCTTGGGATTCTCTCTCCCTCCCTCTCTCTCTCTCTCTCTGCCCCTTCCTCACTTGGAGGAAGCGATGTCTCCTAGCCAGTCTAGCCAGTCTCCTGAACCATGCAGCGCCAGGTCGGCTTGCACACAGGGCAGGCTGCCTTACAGGACCTTGTAGCCTTTGAGCCCCAGGCCCTGCCTGCCTGTTTCGTGGTTTACTAGGAATGGTGTACAAGCAGTGGTGATGTTGGTCAGACCCCTTGGGCCTCCTTGTGATACCTAGAAATCATCGCAGCTCCTACCTCTGGGCCTTTGCACTATCTGTTCCCTTTGTTTGGCATGCTTTTTCCTCTAATTATCCTCATGAGTCACTCTCTTACCTCCTTGAGTGTTGAATATAGGTTACCTTCCAGATGAGGTCTATCTTGACTATCCTATTTAAAATTGCAAATTCACCCCACCCTGTCCCAGCACTCCTGATCCCTAAACCCTACTCTACTTTTTTTTTTTTCACAGCACTCAACATCTTCTTATATACTATATACTTTACTCATTTATTATATATAGTTGATGTACTGTGTTCTCCCACTAAAATATAAGCAGACATTTTGTTACCTGTTTCATTCATTAATATATCCTAAATACCTATGAAATTTTTTTTTAATGTTTATTTTTGAGAGAGAGAGAGAGAGGGAGAGCGAGCGAGCACTGGTGAGTGTGGGGGGAGGGGGAGAGAGAGAAGGAGACAGAATTCCAAACAGGCTCCAGGCTCTGAGCTGTGAGCACAGAGCCCTATGTGGGGCTTGAACTCACAAACTGTGAGATCATGACCTGAGCCAAAGTCAGACACTTAACCAACTGAGCCACCCAGGTGCCCCCCAAACACCTATAAGAAAGCCTAACCTGTAACAGATGAGTGAATACTGTCAGGTTAAAGGATAAAATCAATCCTGCTCTATAAAGAATTAGACAAATCTAAAATGTTTGATCCACTGAGGTTCTCCCACAGTCCTAAAGCAACAGATGACCTAGCCATAGTCTGCTCTCCTTACCACCCTCCCAAATCAGTGACCTCAAAGCTTTGGAGAAATGACGAGTATTTCTTGCTTATAAAAGGGCCAGAGGGGCGCCTGGGTGGCGCAGTCGGTTAAGCGTCCGACTTCAGCCAGGTCACGATCTCGCGGTCCGTGAGTTCGAGCCCCGCGTCAGGCTCTGGGCTGATGGCTCGGAGCCTGGAGCCTGTTTCCGATTCTGTGTCTTCCTCTCTCTCTGCCCCTCCCCCGTTCATGCTCTGTCTCTCTCTGTCCCAAAATAAATAAAAAATGTTGAAAAAAAAATTAAAAAAAAAAAAATAAATAAAAGGGCCAGAGACTACCGTCTGAGATATTCTGAAATAAGGACCTGCTGTATGGCAAGGGAAAAACCAAGCTCCTGAAAACTGTTGTTATGGTGTTCCCAGGTAGTCTCGTCTAAGGGAGAGAAATATCAGCAAGATTGCTGGTGAAGTTTTCAGGCCATCTGGATAAACATCAGGCAGAAGGCAGGCATTCACCCAGGGGACTGGGGGTGATTCTCAGGTTTTGTTCTTCTCAAGAGGAGGGGAGGAGAGGAAAAAGAATGATGGTGGGCTCCACCATCCATTAGAAGCCCAGGGGGGATTGTGCATTATGGTAATCTTCACAGCCTGCTTGGTAGAACTAGCAAAACCTTTCTCTTATATTGCCCTACTTTGTTACACTTTTCACTAAAAATGAGTAAAAGTATTGATTCTTATGGGAAATGTAAAGCTCAGAAGCCATTGTGTGTAGGGTCCAGACTAAGCTTTCTTTGCTCACTGAAGGAGGCAACATGAAAAGCAATGGACAAGGAGTAATGGATGATGTTCAGATTTGTTGATATTGGTGGGCCACATTAGAGAGTTACATACGTCAGATTACCTGATGAAATCTGTGAACTTGGAACACTTCCCTGAGAGAAGGTATCAGAAATTAAAACCATGACTTCCAGGATGTTTGCCACATTGAAAGGGAAAAACCAACCGAGGTGCTGTTGCTAAGAAATTGCTTTGTCATTTTTTTTTTAAGTAGCTAGATTAAGATAGATAGGTATGTAAAGCACTGATTAATTGGGCCATAACAGTAATTAGCCTTCTCCTTCAGGTGGCCTGCCTTTTCAGCATAGCCCTGGAAACAGACTATTTTTGTGCTAATGAGATAAATGTGTTTCTCCAGCAACAAGAAAACATCTCCCCTAATGGAATTTTGTTTTATTTCTTCTCTCTATGTCCATCTGTCTGTCCGTGTGCGTGCCTCTCTGGCTCTTTTTTGCTTTGTGGGACGACAGAACCATCTGCTGCAGAATCCCAGGGAAAATGCAGCATCTCTGAGGACGAGCTGATCACTGCCATTAAAGAAGCAAAGGGGTTATCCTATGAAACGGCGGAGAGCCCACGGCCGGTAGGCCAGGTGGCCAGCAGGCCCGAGGCCAAGGCCAGGTCCGGGCTGCCGGCCATCCCCAGCCCCCTGGACCACGAGGCCAGCAGCGCCGAGTCAGGGGACTCGGAGATCGAGCTGGTGTCCGAGGACCCGCTGGCCGCCGAGGATGCGCTGCCCTCGGGCTACGTGACCTTCGGACACGTGGGCGGCCCGCCGCCGTCGCCCGCGTCGCCGTCCATCCAGTACAGCATCCTGAGGGAGGAGCGCGAGGCCGAGCTGGACAGCGAGCTCATCATCGAGTCATGCGACGCGTCCTCCGCCTCGGAGGAGAGCCCCAAACGGGAGCAGGACTCGCCCCCGATGAAGCCCGGCGCCCTGGACGCCATCCGGGAGGAGCCCGGCGCCCGGGCCGAGGAGGGCGCGCCCGGCCCCTTCCCCAAGTTCCCCTCGGCCGCCCCCCAGACCGGCCCCGAGCTGCCCTCCGGGGACCGGGCTCCGGCGTCCGACGGGCCCCCGGCGCAGCAGTGCAAACCTGCGGAAGCCACGAGCTCCGGTCCAAGCCCGGCGGCCGCCCAGGGCCCTGAGCCGCGGGGTCCCGGCGTCCCGCCTCCTCTGCTGTTCCTCAGTAAGCAGCAAGGTAAAGTGACCGCTTTCCTCATTGAAGCGACTTGTCTGCGCAGTAGTGTTCTTCCCCTGGGTGCTCTCAGGTACTCAGCCTGGCCTGGCTGGTCGACCAGTTGCCCAGAGAACAGCCAGGGGAGGAGGGTGAGGAGATGATGGAGAGAGCGGGCTTCGCAGCTGGGACTTGCGTGGGAGGCACGTGCTCCAGGGGGCCGCGCTGCGCTGGCTCAATCCCCGCGTGTCCCCAGTGATGAGCACTTTTGTGGACGCGCCTGGATCTCCTGAATGGAGGGAATGTGTCCTTGCTTTCATCCCGGGGTTGGATTTCCTCACTGGGGAAGGGTGGGTGTTTTGTGATTGTCAAGGCTCATTTCCAATCTTCCACCCCTCAGTGATGGAGAGTGGCTGCATCAACCCATCATCAGCACATCTATTTTGCACCCAAATTCGCACCCATTTAAATGGCCCTGGTAGGATCTCAGCACCTTCCTCTGTCTTACCCAGGGAACAAGGCATTTGGACCTTGATAAAGGTTTTTGTGTCCCAACTAGTCAGGAAAGACAGGGACCAAAGTTAACGCCAGAATTTCTCTTGTTCTTCAAGCAAGACCTAAGTTGATTTTTAAAGTCACGTATAATTTAGAATGATTTTAATTTGGCCGTTATAATCTTCCTGTGAGAAATTTTCCTGTGAGTTGAAGACTTAAACGGGCAAGAAATGGAAGTCGTTTTGTCTTACAGATATTTGTACGTGAAGAGCGTGTAGCATTCTTCTTCCCAAATCATCGACTACACCTGACTGCAGTTGTGTTACAGAATTCAGAAAGGAATCAAAGAGTCAGTGAATAAATTAAGCCCTGTGCAGTCTAGTTCATGGGCTGCATTGAGGGAAAGGAGGGAACCTCTCTCCAGCTCCTGGGTGGGAACACCCATGTAGAACTTTAAAACAAACCCTAAAGGCACAGCTTTATTCAAAGTCCCCTTCCACCCATCTCCTCTGCTTGTCGCTTCCTTAGGAGTATTTTGCCTTTTGCGGGTAAATGAGTTCAAGAGTACACCCTCCTTCCTGTGTATATGCTAACCAGTGATCTTGGTGGTGATTAAAGTGCTTCATATAAAAATAGAGGGCAAAATCTTTCCCGTTATAGATTGAAAGCTAGCTTCTAAATTCTTTAAAATTAACACATTGGAACAGGGGAATCTAGAGGGATGTAATAAAAAGATAACCCTGCTGCATGGTTACTGGTGGCTTAGACACATGGCATTTATCATGTAGGGGCCGATATAACTGACTTTGAATTTCCCAAATAACTCTTCCCTGAGAGTTTGAAGTATATTTAGTGTGTGCAATAGTGAGGATATTTGATGACATTTAACAGTGGCAGTGTGTGTTTGTTGGGTGAATAGTGAAACCAATTTGGATTCTTTTCCTACCACTCTGACTGTGATGGAGATGGACCCTGAAACTTGCAGGGAGCCCTGGGGAATAGCATAAGCACAAACCATGTGCCATCCCTTCCGGTCATGAAGCAGTTGAGCTTGAGTCTTGCTGAACCTGAGTTCCTATCACTGTACTTTAACAGACACGTGTTTCCATTTTATCCCCTAAATAGCATCCCTGAAATAGTCACCATGTGTGCAGCGCTGTTCAAGTATATATATTCTCAAAAGCAAATAAATTGGGAAGCTAATAAGGAGAAAATTGAATTGTGCAGGCCCATTTCTCTCCCTAGTAAATCTGAGACGTAAGTGTGACAGCTGGGACTGACTGAGTGACCAGACGTCTCATGAAGAGCTAAGGCGATGGACAACCGCAGCTGTGAAAGCAAAGGCTTCCGAGCCAATTCTAGTGTCATTCTAGTCTCTGTGCAAGTTGCCCCATATGGCTTGGACCCTCTGCTGCCAAGTTTAGACATTAGAGAGAAGAGAGTGGCAGTCTTTTTAAATGATTCAGGCATGCCAGGGTGAATAACCTCTGCTCTCTGCACCAAGGGGTCCTTTGAAATCCAGTCTCCTGCTGAAACTTACCGCTCAGCTGCATTATGTATAAAGAGAGTCTAAAAGGCCGTTCTGGGGCAGCCAAGCGCCCGAGGTCTTGGGCGGATGACTCAGCGCTGCCAGCATGTTATCTGAGCTCTGAGGTTCCGCCTTGTCTCACCTGCTCCATCTCAGCAGGTGAGAGGATCAGTGCTGCCCAGCATCCCCCAGGCCGTTCTTAATCACTGTCAGTGGACAGTAGGATTGTGCTCACGTCAAGGAGGACTCTGTCAGCAGTAAAGTCAGGTCAGCTTCTGTGGTTTCCTGCTCTTGCCCACTGAAGCCTCTGGCCGTATGAGTGCATTCAAGTTCAAGTATTCACAGCATGCTCATCTCCCTGGCTTTGGAGCCATGTTGCTGAGGCTGAACTAAGTTGCAGAAAGGTCCAGAAATATTTATTTAGAATAAGGTTTGGCAAATACCTGATGGCATCGTAATATGTACTGTCAAGGAGTTTCGGGGTTTACTGGTGCACACGCCCTGATAAGGTTTATTTTTGGATCTTTTTGCCCTTCAGAGGCCTCTAGAGCTATTGCACCGGAGACGAAATGCAGTTTGTCATATTCCAGTTCCCTTCCTCTGTGCACCCTTGAACTTCTGCTGCCCTATAATTCTGCTCTCCCACGCCTTCCAGGAAGGTGTGTGAGGAACATCAGAATCTGAGAGCATGGATAAGTTTTCATTGCCGCAAGGTTGACCCTGACTGTTAGGAACATCTGAGTGAAAAGCCAATGAAGAGATTCTCAATAAAACACTGATACCCAGTGTGACTCATCAGGATGTATGTGTGGTATTTACCAAACCTGTAGATTTTTTTTTTTTTTAATCAGTGTTCCTCATGGCTCATCTTCTAGGGAACACATTTTTGGGAAATAGTGTTCTCTTCCTACTCACGAACTCCCTACATTCTGATTTCTTTACCTTGCAACTCAAAAGTAGGGTGCTTGGACCAGCCATGTGAGTCTTATGTGACAGCTATTAGAAATGTCACTCCATCCCAGACCTACAGAATCAGAATCTGCGTTCTGACAAGATCCCCTAGTAGTTCCTAGGCATGGCAGAGCTTGAGAAGCAGTGTTTTAGACTGTGGCAGCCAGCTTTCACATTCCTACCTGTAACCATCCTGATGAAAGTCACCAGTGATACCTTCTTGCCCCTAAAATGGCCTCTTTTGAATCTCATCTTTTTGTCCTCTCTGGTAATTTAATATCATCCTGCTGGCCAGTCCTGAAAACACTAGAGAGAAAGTGGTGTATGTTCAAAATAATACATTTAAACTGCACAAAATAGTGCAAAATAAAAGTTACAGTCCCCCTTCTCCACCATCCTGATCTAATTCTCAGAGATAATCATAGGATTTTGGTTTGGTTTTGCCATTCCTGTTCCTTTCAGAAATTTTCTTGAAGTATTTGGGCACATACAATTTGTTACCCCACAAGTGCTATCACATTGAACTGACTGCTTTGTAACTTACTTCCTGTAACAGTAAATTCCAGGACAATCCCCACTCTTGTGAACATTGTTCTCTCCTTCTCGGAACTTTTTCCTCCTTATTTCCCTGATGTTTCCCCTTCCTGCTCCACCCCTTACTCTCTGACCTCATTTCTGCTCTTTTTTGCCACCTTCCTTCCAGTTCCTGTCTTGCCTCTGAGTTCTGTCCCTGTCTTTCTTTGTCCCTCATTTCCTTGCTGTCCCCCACACAGGTTTTTAGCCACTGCCTTTGGTGCCCCACCTCGCAGATCTCTGGCTTTGGAGAATTCTCCTGAGCTCCACGCCCATTTCCCCACTGTTGGCTGGACATCCCATAGACCCTCCAAATGTAATATGTTGATGTTATTTGTCAAACTCTGCTCCTTTCCTTCCTCTGTGCCCTTCCTGAGCTGATGACAGGTTATCATTTGGGCTTCACGTTGGCTTGAACATTCAGATCGGGTCTAGATCTAAATAAAGACTCCCTAGCCTGAGACAAGGTTAAAAGTGCAACCTGAATGTAAACACTTCAGTGGAAGTCTTGTGGTAGTGTTTGGTTATAAAATTATCATCCAGATGATCCAGAATGTTCTTAATAGTTGAACGATTATCAAAATAAAAACTATAAAATGTAAAAATCCTCTTTGTGGCACTCTTAAGAACTCATGCAGTGATACCAGTTTGAGAAATACCAGGTTAAGCCAGTGGTCCTCAAAGTGTTGCCTGAGCACCAGGTTTCTCAGAATCTCCTAGAGTACCAATTAAAAAATGCAGGTTCCCACTCTGCCCATACCCCAGAACTACAGAATCAGAATACGCCAGGGCATAAACCTGTACTTTTAATGAGCGTGCTGAAGAGCATTCTGGTTATAAGCAGATGAGCCGGGCAGCCCAGACCCATAGTAAAAAAACACCTTGGTGAGTGTGCCCCTAGGTATATGTTGCTTTTTAATTAGAGAGACTGAGGGGGCTCTCAGCTGCTTCCATCCCCTCTCATGCCCCGGGAAGCAGGCCTCTGCACCTTTTCTCTCTGTGGACACCAGCTGCAGCAGCTGGAGCTTGCCGGGCTCTGCCCCTCATGGCAGGGAAAAGCTTCTCTCTTCCCTGGGGGAGTGATTTGCAGGAAGGCTACCAGATGGAGGTCTTCTAAATAGACCTAACATTTATGATGTTTATTATTGCTTCTCATTATTAGGCCAGATATTGCTTCTGTCCTAAAACATTTGAAGAGAACCAAAATAAGTGTGACCCACTTACTTTTCTTCCCGTAATTCTAAGCAAAAAAAAAAACAAACCATCTTCTAGTCCCATATTTTATTTGCTTTCATGAGACTGAATTCATAAGTCAGGCTGTCAAGATTCCTGGAGAGTCGCTACCTTTCACAGCGCACATTTCAGAATCATTCTGAGGACTTAGGCCCCTTCCCTTGTAGCGGCTGCCCCCGGTGCCAGCTTTCAACAAGACGGACCTGGTAGCTGCTGGATAAAGTTTGGCTTCTGTGAGGATGAATGCAATGTAATACTTAGATGGAGACACTGAGCCTTCCTTCTCAGACTACTCACAACAATTAAGCTACTTTTATGAGACTTTGCCCCGCGATAGAAGGTGCTGTCCTGGCCTAGGCATCCCAAACGAGACTGCCTGTAAGCCTCTCACCTCACTGCCTTTACCTTCTGAAGTAGTCACAAGGCAAGCATTGGCCCGGATTGCATATTGATCTATGATTTTTAAATGGTGACTTCAGAACACTGGGGAGATTTTCTTTTCAGGCTTGGGTAGAATTGCTCCACCCCTTGGTGGCCCCAGAGCCTATTCTTTCTAGTGACAGATATTCTTTGATACTTCAGTAGGGTGTGTATAATAAAGATCTGATATGCTGATTACATCTCTGTTATATTTCAGTGTCATTTTGGGGGACGTAGTAAACCCCAACTCCCTAGTAAATTTTGCCTGGGCACAGAGTGGAGCATAGATTCGCTCCTAAGATGGATTCAGGTCAACCTTGAACTTGCCTGTAGAGACACAGTTCACAGATGGCAAGCATTATGGTGCCTCTAAGAAATAATGACCCTGTTAGATGGTGATTCTGATTCATCATCCAGCTCTTTTACCACTCACGTAAATCATCCTTTCTTGCTGATGTAATCATGCAGCTTGGAGGATATAACTCACATACTTCTAATTCTCAGAGCCAAGACCTGCTCCAGGGTATTCCCCGCCCCTTTTAAATGCTAGCCTCACCTTCCACTGAAGTCTGGATGAGATATTCACAGATATAGTCTCTGCACTTCTGGATTCTATCTTTGCAACCCCACAAAACACTCTAATACAGAATGAAATAAATTTTACTGAATGTATGCCAGCCTTGCAAAAGCAAGATGTTACCAATTCATTTATCCTTCTTTTGATTCAACCAATAAGGTATACTACATGCCTGATGCTATCCATATAATGGTGACTAAGGCAGACATGAATCCACCTTTGTGGGCTTACACTGGTGGGGAGGAGGGGTTTCGATGAAAAAGGAAATCAATAGAATGATGTGTATGAGAGTGAGAGTTTCCTGGTGGTAGTGACACTTAGATAGAAAGGTCAGAGAAGGAGGAAATTGCGTAGTCCACTATCGCAGGAGATTATTCAAGAGGGGCTCCTGGGTGGCTCAGTTAGTTAAGTGTCTGACTCTTGATTTTGGTTCAGATCATGATCTCATGGTTGTGAGATCCAGCCCCGCATCAGGCTCTGAGCTGACAGTGCAGAGCCTGCTTGGGATTCTCTCTCTTAGTCTCTCTCTGCCCCTCCCCTGCTCACGTGTGCTTGCTCACTCTCTTTCAAAATAAATACACATTTAAAAAAAAGAGAGAGAAATAATCAAAATTCTAAATAACAGAAAATACCAAGCCCAGAGGCAAGAAAGTTCTGGGGTCATTCTAGAAACTGAAAAAAAAAAGGTCTGTGTAGATAGAGTGTGGTAGGCAAAGGGGACAGTGACAAGAAGTGGGATTGGAAGGTTGGCAGTGCCCTTTCATACCCAGACCAAGGTGCAGAGTTTGGTCTTTATATCAAACATTGCAGGGAGCCACCAAAAGATTTTGAAACTTGGAAGTAACATGACCTGCTTTCCATTTTTTTGAGGTCACATTGGCTGTTGTAGGGGGGAAAGATTGGAGGAGGACAAGTATGGAAGCAGGAAGGCTGATTAGGAAGGTATTGCAGTAGTGGGGGCATGGGATGATGGTGACTGGGAGAGAGTGGTAGCAATGCAGGTGGAGAGGAATGGATGGATTTGAGGTGGATTTGGGAGACTGACTTCATAGGACTTACTGATGCATTGGATGGGTGGTTGCAGTGATCTTATTCCCAACACCTCTCGGTTCCATTTCAGTTTTCCGTCACCATAATGATTACAAGTAGATGCAAAAAGATTTACAAAGGGAAAAATACCCTACACTTTGATGCTGTCATTGAATCTGTGTTTTTGTGTCTGCTGCTAGAAACCATCCATTTGGCTGATGATGGCACTGAAATACTCTCACAGTTTGAGCTGTATATCTAGTATATTTCCATGGCCAAGCAGCTGAGGGCCTAATGGTCATCAGTGTGTTTAGATGACAGGGATGTTTGGGTGGCTGGGGCTGGAACTGAAATGAGGGTCAAATATGGTACCTGTGGAGATTAAATAAGGCATGTGGTAAGGTGGGCAGGGATTGTGGACAAGCAAGTCAGTTATTTAAATAGAATTAGATAAGGGGCACCTGGGCAGCTTGGTTGGTTGAGCATCTGACTCTTGATTTCAGCTCAGGTCATAATCCTAGGGTCGTGGCATCAAGCCTTGCATCAGGCTCGGCGCTGAGTGTGGAGTCTGCTTCGGAATCTGTCTCTCTGTCTCTCTCTTTCTCCCTCTGCCCCTCTCCCCTCCTCATATTCTTCCCCACCCCCTGACTTCTCTCTAAAATAAAAATAATAAAAAAAAAATAGAATTAGATACAAGGTTGGGTAGAGGCTGGAACTCATAAAAGCTTCAGAAATCCTAAAGTACAGTCCTAAATATGAATAAAAATTATACTAACAGGCAAAGAAAAGATAGCACCCTGGCAGAGAGCAGAGGTTAAAGTCAAAGGAAAGGTAGCTTTAAGGCAAACCCTCAAATTGGGTCTGAAGGAGGGACAAGCATTTCATTGGGTGTAGTTACCTCAGCCCAAGGCTACGGCTGACCGTGGGCTTTGTCTGTGATTACTCAGTGCTTAGGAGTCAGTAGGCTCTGTAATAGTCCTTCTGAGTTTTAAATGACCTATGCTTGAGGCAGTAGTCCTCCTGTGCCTGGTGAAGTATTGATACAGGAACTTTCTCTCTCCTTGTGGAAATTTGGGACACTTGGTAGGGAGAGAGGACTAGGTGCTCAGTGGAACTGTTTGCTTCTTGTCGACAGTGTTTCTCAAAGTGTTGTTGGTAGGCCATTTATGTCAGAAACAAATTTGTTTTTTAAAATACAAATTCCTAGGCTCACCCCACGGTCTCCTAGGGAGGGGCTTGAGGAATCTGCTTCATTAAGTAGCTTCCAGTGAATCCTAGGCACACCAGAATTGGAGAATGATGAGGGAATTTTGAGGAATTATGAGGCTGAACTTTCAGAACACTCAGAGTAATCTTTGGCAGTTTTTTTCCTGTAGTGCCCCAACTTCTTCAGGGCTTGAGCCAGAATCCTCAAAGTTGGCTTTTCTGTTTGGGCTTAGAGATTAATTAAAATGGTTCTTGTATGGAGTTTAGAATGAAGATAATACTGTTAACTCTGAGACTTCCACCTCCTCATGGGAGAAAGGGAGGGGAGGTCATGTGAGTCTTACCAGCTCACTCTGGAGGATGCTTCTAACATCTCCCGACCTCACAAAGCCTCCAGAACAAAGACCCCAGAAGGACATGGTGGGAACACAGACAGCTAACCATTCACATTCCCAGTAGTGTAGGGCCTCCTGAGTCAGAAGAGTCCCCCAGGTGGCCTCTGTTTATAGCTTGGAAAATTCATGGAAGAGAAAAAAGGCCTGAGGGTGGAGTTGGGCTGTATACTACCAGGCACAGTGAGGAGTTACAAGCTTGATCTCATACAAGATAAAAGATTTCACTACCACTAATGATTCAGTTCAAAGCTGCATATTCTGGTAAATATAGCATTCTGGCTTAAGTCTTCCCTTCTGGCAGTTATTTTCTTACAACTCTTGGCTGAGCACTGAAAGCATGGGGGATTTTTCTACACACAAACTAGTAGCAAAAGCAGATTATGTGTTCCCAAACTAATTCTTTTACTTCCAAACTCACTTTTTGTTTTTTTTTTTTTTTTACCAGCCCCTAACATCTCGAGGAGATTTGATTCTACACCTTAAAAATGCAGAGGAAATTAAGTAAAGCAGAAGAGTGGTTTTTGTATTCATTATCTCAACTGAGTGTTAATGTCTGTTGCCATCCAGTGGTTGTGATGAAAATATCCAACCTTTACTTTTTAGCCTCATCTCAAACTGCCAGGATTTGAAATTTAAAGATCTCTTGGGATATGATATAAGAAAATATGTCTTTGAATGATTTTACAGTGGCCACTAAATGGCTAAATGGCTGGGCCATTTATGAGGTGATTGATCAGTTAAATTATTATCCATATTTTTGGGGGGGGAACCAGCACAAGGACAGTGTTTCAAAAGATATTCCTAAATGGGTAACCTAGTTTTTATCAGAATTAATTTTGAGCTATACCATTTGGCCTGTAACAAAACACAAAATATAACACGATGTAGAATTTATGAACCATAGTTTCCTACTAATTGGAGTTTTTGGATCATTTTAAATTGAAGTCAAAAACTTAGGTATAGTCAGTTGTTCCAAATGATATTTCAGGGGGAGAAGAACCAGGATTTGAAATAATAATCTGATTGATTCGCATCTAGTGCCCTTTTCCAAATAAATTGATTTCCAAGTAGTTTAGTTGTTTTTAAGAAAATTTAAAAGTTTCTCTATGCCAAGTTACTTTAGAATATAAAGATGTAAGATTTATTATCATAAATGTATATGTACGTAAATAGGACTTTTATAATAGTACACAATATGTGCAGTTAGGTCAAGTGTTATCTTTATCAGTCAGCTGGAAATTCAGTCCAGTACCCTGGAAAGGATTTAATTTTTCTTTAATTTTAGGCTAGCCAACTGATAATGAATCAATTTTACATTGATTTTACGTCAGTTTTACATTTCCAACTCTAAAGTTGGAAATAAATAATATCATAAGTAATTTGATTCTAGATAATTTTGATATGGGTAAAATGGCCTCATTGTGAATTTGTCCCTTTTATTTTCTTACTCTTCCCCTTTGTTGGAGTCCACATTTTTATGCCCTTTTATATTCCTCTGAACAGAATCTTGAAATTCAGGGTAGATTTTTTTATATTCTGCAAAGATGTGCTCTAATTTCAAAGCCAAAAATCCTGGCTTTGACTTTGATTTCTAAAACTTTTCGTGGTTCACATTCTCATTCTTGTGGACACCACACCTTTCCCTCAGATCCCATTAGTGTGTCTAAGAACACAAAAGGACTCCTTGATTGAGAAATCCCCGAGCCAAACCCTAGAGGCTGAGGGCAAAATCCTCTTGAAGAGACACTTTTTGGATTTCAGTGTTACTGTTCATGGGTCACATCTGGACTGTTATGCCTCTAGGATGAGATACAGATCATTCACTTGAATTGTAAGTTTTATACCTCCAACTGTACATAATATTTGCCCTTATAATTTATATGATGGCTATTTTGTGATAGGTAAAGACAGATTTTCTACCACGTTGATACATCCTCTTCCGTAGTACAGTCACTGCTGGGAAGTGGCTTCTCAGTTCGGCATTGCATTTCCCAGCCTTCCTTGCATCTAGGTGAAGCTATGAGCCTCGTTCATACCAATAGAGTGTGAGTGGAAGTGAGATGGGTCACATCTGGGGCAATGTTGAAGACACAGTTGTACCTTGTCCTTCAAGGCTCTACAGCTAGGGAATGACAAAGGGAAAAGAAGCAAGGTCCTGGACCAGCTACCTGGAGGAAATCTGCTTGCTAATGCACTCCATGTTGATCGATTACATTAGCTCAAAATAAATTTCTCCCATGGTAAGCCACTGAAATTTTGGGGTTGTTACTATAGCTAGCCTCCTCCTGACTGATATGATAACATGGAACATGAGGTTGAGAAAAGCCTACAGTTAGGACGTATGTTGGAACACGTGTCCCATAGCTGCACAATTTTATGTCTTGCTTCTCCTTCTCTATACCTATTTTGTACTCTCCTCTACTGATGTTGGTCAGTCCTTCTGCCAGAATTACTGGTAGCATAATTCTGATCCTGTTTGAAGAAGACAATCCTGTCCTCAAGACATTGTGTTGCAACTTAGTGAAATATTGTCAGAAAAATGGAAGAGATCTTTAATAACTGCAGGGTGAGTAGCTGGTGCCCTCTGGAATTGTGCAAAGTAAGAAGTAGCCCTCGTGGTGACCATCAGGTTCACCAGAGCAAAAGCATATAAAGTTTTTGTGAGATAAACTGCTGGGAGAACTAGAAAAGTCCCTCTGCCTAGTGCTAGCCCCAGGCAAAATTGGGACATAAACACAGTATCTTGGGGTCCTCTGCCTCCCACCACTCTCGCATCCTTCACCTCAACACCGTCCTTCAGCTACTTGAAGGCTCCCAGTGCTCCTGAGCTCTCCTTGCTTCCTTTTCAAAACATGCATTCCCTATATTCTGTATCCTCAGAGTCCTTCACGCTTCCCATTTCTTAGGGTGTACTATACAGGTTTAATTTGATAAACCAATTCTTTTTCATGTGTTAGTGAGCTAGGGTATGATTCTTCCTATGCAGCAGATCTCCAGAAGGCTCTGAAGGAAGGAGCCACCTTAGGGTAAGTCTAGTCCACTGTTTTAGGGAGTAGTTTCCTCAGTCCAAGACTCCATTCCCAGTAGTATATGTTCTGAAACACAAACATATTAGACTCTGGAATAAACTAGGATGCCTTTTCTAAATTTGCACTGCATATGTACCAGGAGAACTACATCCTAGTGTGGAGATCAGTTCATTGTTGCCTGATACAGAATTAGAGCAAGAAGAGTGGATGGCTTCATCGGAAATTTCCATCTCACTCTGGCAACCTGTGAACTGTTCTCTAAGAACTGGGATCCTCAATTAGAATTAGAGCAGGATCCCGGAGCCAGGCCTAAGGTCCTTCCCTCTCCAGTGGCCCCTTGTCTAGATTCCCCTTCTCTGAATCTGTATCTTCATTCTGTATGATTTTGATTGTATATCCTTCTCTTCGCTGGGACAAGGACTCAGGGGCCAGCTGGGTTTGGATCCTGTTCCACCACTTACTACCAGCTGTGTAATTTTGGGCAATTTAACCTGTCTGCACTTCAATTTTTTTCATTTGTTCGAAGGGGAGAATAGTACATGCGTCACAGGATTCTTGTGAGGGTTAATTGAAATCATAGGTTAAGTAATTACTCTCTCATTTTATTACTATTTAAATATTTATGTTAATAATAATTATACAATGAGATAGGACTTTGGAAGAATCTAGCCCAGTTACTAATTTAATGCAGGAATTCTTTCTACAACATATTCTTTCATAAAATTTCAATTAATAAGTTTATAGGTTTTCTTCATATGTCACAGTTTGATTGGCTGCTTTCCAGTGATTTATAGGAAGTTGACTTGATCTCACTAATAAGCTCCTTCCCAAGCATATTGTGGGACAGGTTGCTTCTGGGAAGGCTTTTTAAATCCAGCTGGCCCAATTTATCTTCTTCTGTTAAGTGTTGATTTTTTTACCCAAAATATATATGCTTAGGTCCCACCCTAAATATCCCAGAGTATAATCTTTGCGTGTAACATCCATATATCAGAATTTTTTAGAATCCCCCAGGGTGATCTGAAATGCCCATGTAAGGTTTGAAGCCACTGAGTTGACCCCAACTGTGGTATGCAGTTCCCTGAATCTTCAGTCCCATTTGTTTTTTCCCCCCAGGCTTCGGCATTTATAGTTTTCTGACTCTGTCAGGCCATATTGGAGTAACAAACCGCCAAATCTCAATGGCTTAGCTCAACAAATATTTACTTCTAGCTCCTACAGAATCTGTTGCTAGTTGGTGGGGGCTCTTCTTTGTCCAACTATAAAGAGATCCAAGCTTCTTCTCTTCTATGCCACCGAATATCAATGTATGGTTTCCCAGGTCACCATGACAGAAGAGAAAGCTGGAGGGGCACGCTCATTCTTCACAGCTTCCTCCTGGAAATGATACATTTAAGTTTTGCTACCATCCATTAGCCAGAATTAGTGACATGACTCTCTGCTGATGCATGGGACACACTAGAAATTCAATGAGCATGAAGTCCTTATCACAGACCTCTTGAACAAATATCTCTTGTTTTAGAACTTCATAGCACTTACCATTACTTACTATATTATACACGCATTTGTTTGTTTATTTATTGCTTGTTGCTGCCATGTAGATTTTAAGTTCTTTAACATCACACACTTTGATTTGCTGCTGTGTCTCCAGTGCCTCCAATGGTGCCTGGTAAATAGTAGGGACACACCAAACATTTGATGAATAAACGAATAGTGACACCAGACACATAGGTGAAGACACTGGAGTATATTATGGGATTTTGTGGTATGTCAGTGTGTTTTATAGCTGTGCTCTTTCCCAAGAGCTCATTTAAATGTTATTGAGTCCAGTGAAAGGTTAAAGAATAATAGGCCAATTAAGTAGAGAATACTGTGTGTGGATCCCCTACTGTTATTCATGAAGAGCATTTACCTCTTGGCTGTGCACTCCTGGAGTGATCAGCTCAGGAAAGGGCAAACAGAGTCAGCAGAGAAAGATGCTTTTCTGCGGTTCAGCTGACATAGCCAATAACAGATTTGGGTTGACAAAGCAGAAGGTGACGACATCACTGTAGGCCTGTGTGCAGCCTTTCTTTGCTGAGCCTATGGAATTTGTACAAGTCCGGTCTATTGAAACTGTATAACCCCCATAAAATGGGAAAACTTTCTGCGGTGAATGCTTCTTGTTATTTTGAACGCAGCAGAACCCAATTTAAAAACAGGACTTGTTATTAAGGTTGGTGTGGAGACAGGCAGTATTATGGGGTGACTAAGGCATGAGCTCTGGAATAAGACAGATATGGGTTTGAACCCCAGTCTACCAGTTGCTGACCTAAAATTTCGCAAGCCTCATCTGTAAAATGTGGCCAATAATTCCTACTCTTAGAATTGGAATGAGATTCAAATTGAATTCATTAAATGATGTTTGAAGGGGCTTAGGTTAGTAGAAGATCTGGCACATTGTAAATGGCAGCAGTTATTACCACATTCCATGGCTGGATCATGTTTTCTATACTAGATAAGGTGTACACCCCAGCTATAGTCAGTAATGGGAGTTGCCAAGGATACGAGAAAATGTGAGGCAGTGGGGATGGGCTCCCCTCAGTGAATCAGCCTCCTAGCCTTGGAGGCTGGCAGTATGGCAAGCCTCTCTAGCACAGTGGTGGCAGCCCAGCCATGCACCTGAGCTCCATCAGCAGCCCATCCATCTTCCTTCTACACAGTCAGCATTACTGTTCCCCAGGATGGGGAGGATCTGAGTGGGCTGCTTCATCACCATCTGATGCTCGCCTGTCACAGCCCCTTCTCAGGGACATTACTCCCCTTCATCAACGTTTAGTTCAAGCCACCAGCACAGGCTAGCAGGATGGATTCCTCCCAACACAGAAGAGGGCTCAGGGTGGTAGCAGCTTTAGCAGAACCATTAAGGCTACTTTCCTTTAAAAGGGACTGAATTCATGGCAAGCTTAGAATTGCAGATTCTTCTTTCCCAATTCCCCAAGCGTAACTATGCACACAAAGAAGATTCATCCCTATGATTTATTTTTATGGAAAGCTACTTTCTGAACAATCAGATTCTTTAGGAATATTTGAAATATTGTTTGGGGTAAAGGTTTAGCTATGTTGTCACGATGATAAACGTGGAATAACCTCTTTAAAATGGATAGGCATATCCTTGAGGGTGTGTTGCTTACATAAAATGCTTCAAATGACTGCCATTTCTCTCAAAAATCTCTTCCACTTCTGTTATATGCTCTCGGCAGTCCTAAGTAGGACGTAAGCTGGGCGTTCAATTCAAGGGCAGTCTCTTCTTGTCTGCCTGGTCCCATATAGGTGGACCTGGCACCGCGCAGACGGGATTTACACAGAAGTTCTATCTCCGTCTCTGGAGTTTTCTTGTAATATCTTCCTTGGTTAGTGCATTTTGCTTCATCTTTCTTTTCCACCAATTTCATACTTTCAAAAATAATTGTGTATTAACTCCCAAAATCCATACAGGGCATTTCATAGGCACTGACAAAGACTTGTCATCCATAACCTAGTATGTATTTTAATTATCCTTTAGAGAAGACAAGGTTATGGTCAGCTCTTCAAACACTTAACTCTTATCTATGATTTGGAAATGAGTACTCCTGGTTCTTTTTAAAAAGCTATTTAAAAGAGGTTATTATAGAAAGTTGCATACAGATTGGAGAAAATACTATTATGAACTACCACATAAAGATAAACAAAATTTAACAGTCATTACCATTTTTGCACACTTGTTTCAATTGCTTTTGAGGGGAGCATTTTAAAATGAAGTTACAGCCATCAAGATATTTTACCTCTATATACTTTAGTGTACATCTCTAAAAATAGGAATTTTTAGTTAGGTAACCATGGGACCATTGTTACATCGAATAAAACAAATACCTTCCGTTATCTAATGCCCAGGTCATATTCAAATTCTCTCAAGATTCCTCCAATTGTTTTTTCAGTTGGTCACTTTTTTTAAAAGATTTTATTTTTTAAGTCATCTCTACCCCCAATATGAGACTCAAACCCATGACCCCAAGATCAAGAGTCACATGCTTTACTGACTGAGCCAGCCAGGCACCCCTTCAGTTGGTCACTTTTAATTAGCCAATGAGCAAATATCTCTCAGCTTTTATTTTTCCACTACGTTGCCTGTAATAACATGGAACAATGGAGAGTTCCTTTGGGTTGTATGTTATATGATGATCAGATGTATTTCCTTTCTTCCCAATATTTTATTATAAAAATTTTCAAGCATATGGAATAGTTGAAAGAGTTCTTCAGTGCACCTCTGTTTACATGGTACTATTTTTAATTCCTTCTCTGACTTGCTGAGGTGACTGAGACTGGATAGTGTCCATACCTTGGATTCAGTTAGACAGTGAATATTCTATGGCTTCTTTTTAGGTAGAAGCTTTAAATAATATTTGCAAAGCAGATAGATAGTGTACTTATTACTTTGCACGGTTTATAAATCTTGAGAGTATCTTCTTCTCCAACTGGCAGCCTGTAAATATTATTAAGCCTGACTTTCAGTTGACAGTACTTTTCTGGGGTATCCCCGGAGAGCCAGGTGCTGCACTGTGACAGTGGCACCACCATTGTGGGTTAGGTGAGAAAAATGACAAGCCACCCTAATACTGGAGCAATTGGAACAGGCAGTGTGTTTACACCTTATGCAATGTCAGTTGTATTTCAACATTATCCAAAAATATCATGCAAAGGTACTTGGAAAAGAGAAAAACAAATCTGGTTTCTAAAGCGTCTGTCTGAGGGTTGCTACTGTTGCTATGGAGATCAGAGAAGCAGATTTTCATGGCTTTACCACACTGAGCTTGTTTTTGAACAGATTCATGAGACTGTGGGCTTTTTTTCTCTCTCCTATTCTGGGTGGTTTTGTTAGACGTAACCTTGCCTGAATAATATTAACATATCACTTGTGTGAAAGCACATTAGATGCTAATGCTTGGAGTTGTTTTTAGCAGAGTGATTTAACAGTACAGGATTCGTTTTTTCATTTGAATGTTTTAAAATAGACTGACTCTCCTAATCAGCGTTAACATAGAGCTCAGCTTGGAGCATAAGGAAATGCTAGTTTAATATTTTAGTGCCATCTGCTGTAAGTTTCATGGCATTCTACCCCATCTGGCTTATTTGCAGCAATCCCCACCACCACCTCCCGCCGCCACTTTCTTTTTTAGTCTTAGTAGAACGCAGCAAATCTCCTTCCAAATGTTTTATACTGATTGGCCCTGTTTCTTCCTACTGGTCACTGGATGAGGCTTCTGTCAGAGAAATATATTCCCTTGGCTCTAGGTATCCATTTCCTGACGACTTCTGCTTCAGCCTAGTGGCTGTACGCAAGCACGCGTGTGATAATTACCAAGCAGTTAACACATTCCTAGACCTCTCTGCTTTATCTCAAACGAATGCCTGACTCTTCATGAGTGAACAGTTGTAAATTCAGCAACATCACTAAATAAATAATTCTGGAGAACCTATCATGTGCTAGGCTCTTTTCCGAGGCAGGGTGGGTGGTGGGAGGAGAGAACAAAGCAGACGCCCTGCTTGCATGGACCATGGAGTTCCGTTACAGGGGAGACTAGCAGTATCCAAGTGAACACACATATTACAGTGTCATGCAGTGGTAAGGGCTGTGAATTAAAAAATGAAGGCGGCAAAGCTACTTTAAATAGGATGGTTAAAGATGGATGATAAGATTAAAATATTGCAATGGACATCTCTAATGTATTATGGTTGCTAACAAGGACAACAGATGTGTCCTCCAAGCCTGTGCCTTGAGGCTCTTATTAAAGACAGATACTTATTGTTAGTCAATTATTTTTGAACATTAACCAGCGACATTGCACAGATGAAAAACAAATCTATTCTTTGAAAGCTGTCAGATTCTGCTATTGCGATGGAACTAGGTAAATCTTGGACTTGCCTCAGGTTGACAGTTCTTTAATTCAGCGTACAATTATAGCTTCTATATGTTGTCTAGTTCTTTGCTGGGTTCCATGGGGGACCGTGGGGGGTTTTAAGCCAGGACCTGCTCTCCAGCAGTTGCTTTTCACTGAATACTTCAGCAACTCTCAACCTATCCAGGGGATGGAATAAATGCATATGGAACATTGAAGTAAAAATTCCAGGCACTGTTAAAATTAACTCTCTCTAGAAATGCTACCAATCTTAAGTGCAATCATGTTGGACTTCAGAGAAGAGAGAAGTGTTAAAATGTCCCATGCATCTCTCTTCACCTACCCTCTTTAAATGTCAGTTTGAGCTGAACATTGAGCCCCATGGAAATTTCTAATATTTCTGTAATTAGAAACAAAGGAGATTCTGAGGTCATTAGAACCTTGAGCCACCGATTGGATTCCTCTGTATGTGCGTGTGTGTGTGCGTGCACTCACATGGGCATTCATTCATTCAGGAATCAAGTCTCAGACACCTTATTACATGTGAGTGACTGGGCTGTGGCTGAGGGAGCTAAGATAAATAATGCCTACAGGTATTTGTAGGGACAAGGATACAGATAAATTAGTGCAATAAAGAGTTACAGGAGCAACAAAGCTATACTTGTCCTAGCCCTGTCTGTGTTATTGATTTATGCTGCATTGGCTGAGATGCTATATGAGTATTCTGACCTTTCTGTGCCTCTTTTCTCATTTCTTAAAAAATCTGGGGCAGAGAGAAGTGTTAGCAGAATGATTCCTATCCCTTTCTTACCTTAAGGAGGAAGGTTGAATTGTTCCAAAGAGGTGAGAGTATTTGTTTTAGTTTACTGAAAAATAAGCCATATAAATAAAATCAGTTTTTAAAAATAGTTTATTTATTTATTTTGAGAGATTGTGGGGGAGGGACGGAGACAGAGAGAAAGAGGGAGAAGGGAGAGAGGGAGAGAGAGAGAGAGAGAGAGACAGAGAGAGAGAGACAGAGAGAGAGAGAGAGAGAGAGAGAGAGAGAGAATCCCAAACAGGCTCCGTGCTGTCAGCACAGAGCCCAGCACGGGGCTCGATCTCATGAACTGTGAGATCATGACCTAAGCCAAAATCAAGAGCTGAATGCTTCACTGACTGAGCCACCCAGGTGCCCTTAGAATCGTTTTTTATTAGCTGGAGTACCATTATCAGATGCTAAAGTGCTAGCACATCAGTGGGAGAGAAGCGAATGGTGAGAATGTTTTGTCTCCCTGTTTTCCTCTTTATACAATGTACATGGAGTTACTGGCTAACTTTAGAGACTCATTAGCCCTCTGTACTGTTAAATGTAAATGCCCACCTCAGTAGAGGCTGATGGCAGGGTAGCTGCAAATTGAGAGGCGCGGGTGCTGTATGTACTCCCTCCTAAGTATGCAGTCTCTCCTGCCATGTGCCTGGGAGCCAGCGGTAGCCTGTGTGGAAGCAAGAGTAAAACTGAGTTTGGGAATAGGAGGAGGCTGTTAAGTGTCTTATTTATTTCCTACTCTCTGGAGTACTTTTAGTGTGATTTTTCTGGGCATAAAGGAGAGATTTAAGTCTGCCATATTACCCTTACTGTATATAAAATTTCCATCAGTTGAGTACCACTTTTCAAGGCCAGGAATATATTTGCTGGGCTAACTAAAAGCTGTAAATATGGCTTTTTGCTGAGTGTTTATATCGATGATCCAGCCCTCTGGTTACCCACTTCTCCTCCTTTTCCCCAATCCAATATGCTTGGTTGGCATCAAAATGACATCTCTCTGGTCTCTGGCACAGCCTTTGGGAGAGATGGATTTCCCTCCTGATCACAGCGTTGGGGAAAATCAGTGGAGGCAGCAGCAAGTCAAACTCCAGGACCAACAAGGGCTCTCCCCAGACGGTTTTATTGTCATTTCTACATCTTCTCTCCTCTCTTTCGGTAGCTGGCAGCTTGATTATTTCTCCATATTCCTTTACTTCTGTACTGTCTGCACAGAACAATGCTGCATTCAAAACAGAAGAACCCAGCCATCACTTTATTCCATCGCAGGGACACCCTGTCATTGCAAACAAGGACCAGCGTGTAGATTCTAGTGACTCCCTGCCTTTGGAACTCTGAAAGCTGACTCTTTAAGTGCCAGCAGATTTTCAAAGCTCTATTTCTGTTTCTCCTTTTCCTGATGGCAGACCATATTGTACTCACTGCTCTTTCATTCTATCCTCACAAAGACATAAGGAGTAGTTTGCTAAGAGGGAACATTGTTAAATATTGGATGGGATTTCTGAGCAATGCCAAATAATTTTCTAAGTAGATCTTTGAAGCTGACAGAGATTTAACTATTTTAAGGGGATTCCTAAAGGGATTAGAATTCAGAGATTCTTATGCTGGACCCCTCCTGTGGTGTGAAAGTTGTATCCCCCCCACCAAATTCATATGTTGAAATCTTAATCCCCAAAGATGATGGTATTAAGAGGTGGGGTCTTTGGGAGGTGCGTAAGAAACCGTTGCCCAACCCAAAGTCACAAAGATACACTCCTATGTTTTCTTCTGAGTTTTATAGTTCAACTCTTATACTTAGGTCTTTGGTTTCTTTTGAGTTAATTTTTATATTTAGCATGAGACAGGAATCCAACTTCATTCTTTAGTATGTGGATATATAGTTGTCCTAGAATCATTTGTTAAAAAGATTGTTTATTTCCCATTGAAGCATCTTGTCATCCTGCTCAAACAACAATTGACCAAGTGTTAGGACTTATTTCTATACTCTTAGTTCTATTCCATTGGTCAGTATGTCTAGCCTTATGTTAGTACCACAGTATTTTGATTGTGCAGCTCTGTAGTAAGGGAAATCTGGAAGTATAAGTCCTCCAAACTTGTTCTTCTTTTTCAATATTATTTTGGCTATTCTGGGTCCCTTGCACTTCCATATGAATTTTAGAATCAACTTGTCAGTTTCTGAAAAACAGAACTTGATAGGGATTGCTTAGACCTTGGTAGAGATCCATTGTTAGGGATTGCACTGAATCTGTAATCGCAGAATATTGCCATCTTAACAATATTATGTTTTCAAATCCATGATCATGGCAGATCTTTCCATTTATTTAGGTCATATTTCATTTCTTTCAACAATGTTTTGTAGTTATCATTGTACAAGTCTTGTCCTTCTTTTATTAAATTTATTCCTAATTAGTTTATTCTCTATGATAATATTGTACCACCACCTGATTTTTAAAATACAATTTTATTGGAACACAGCCACACTTATTTGCTTAGACATCGTCTTTGGCTTTTGTATTGCAAGGACATAGTTGAGTAGTTGCAACTGAGACTATATGGCCCACAAAGCGTAAAGTATTTGCTGTCTGGCCCTTCACAGAAACAGTTAGCTAATCAACATAATGTATTCTCAGACAGTGCTGATTCTCTTCTTTTTCTCCCTCAGATATTCTGTGGGGTAAGATGGAAGAGGAATCAGAATCATTTATTTGATGATGAGAAATACAAATAATGTTGGATAGGGTGAGTTTTGGGGTTAGCGAGACATAGGTTCAAATCCTAGACTATCACTTTTTCCATTGGATCTCTCTGATATTCTGTTCCTGTTCCTTGAAATTTTAGTATCCTTTTCTTATGAGGGAAGAAAGTGACTTGTTAAAGTCATATGTAAGAGCCACTGTCAATAACTGGGCCCAGAACTCAGCCCAGAATTCCAGAGCTTCTACCTTTTTGTCCATTTTCATTTCCACAGCTTAGAAGTTAAGTCTCTGGGAGATATAATTTAAAAGTTGCTCCTTCCCTACTTCCCACACTAAATTCTTTTTTTTTTTTTTTTTTTTGAGAGAGAGAGAGGGTACAAGTGAATGAGGGGCAGAGAGAGAGAGAGAGAGAGGAAGAGAATCCACAAGAGGCAGGGGAGCAGGACAGAGAAAGAGAGAAGCAGGGCTTATCTGAAGTAGGGCTCGTGCTCACCCAATGCGGGGCTCATGCTCACCCGATGTGGGACTCAAACTCATGAACCATGAGATCATGATCTGAGCTGAAGTCATATGCTTAACAACTGAGCACCCATGTACCCCCTGCCACACTAAATTCTTAACATCAGCTTGCTAGATGTGCCTTTCTTAATTATTTATACCGTTTGCTTCTTTTCCACAAAAATTTAAGTGCTAAAAAATATGTTGGTTACTCAATATTAGGTGATATTGGAATAAGTTTTGCTTGGTTTTGCTGTCCCCTTACAGAAAAGATGTTACCTCCGTTTCTTAGTAATGATGTTCTGGTTTGGCCCATAAACATATAGGACGTATTTACATTAGATCTGATGAAATGGAACACATAGCAGTTTCAGCCACCAAAAGCATTTCTCTGCAGTATCTATTTTGTCGGTATAGATGACAACAGACTTCCAGCTGGAATATATTCAAATGGGTTTCCTCTTGCTCCTTTTTTGAATCTACGCCAGAAGAATGTTGACTATACCAAAACGGATTAAAATGTTCCTCAACAACTCCAGTTGTACACATAAAAGTCAGACTTCCAGTCACAACGGAAAGTTTCAAAAGCCTTTAGAAGTGTAACCCTATGGTTATCCGAAATCTAGTGCTTACAGAAAGGCCTCTCTCAGTCACCATATTTTTTTTGCCTTGATTCTTTTTTTTTTTAATTTTTTTTTCAACGTTTTTTTATTTATTTTTGGGACAGAGAGAGACAGAGCATGAACGGGGGAGGGGCAGAGAGAGAGGGAGACACAGAATCGGAAACAGGCTCCAGGCTCTGAGCCATCAGCCCAGAGCCTGATGCGGGGCTCGAACTCACGGACCGCGAGATCGTGACCTGGCTGAAGTCGGACGCTTAACCGACTGTGCCACCCAGGCGCCCCTTTTTGCCTTGATTCTTAATGCTTTACAAAAAAAAAAAAAAAAAATAGCTGTTGTAATCTTTTAATAAAACAGCAGGCTATTATGACTACTCTTTCTTTCCAGTGGGGCATAATATTAGAAATGACCAAGTGTTGGGGTGCCTGGGTGGCTCAGTTGGTTGAGTGTCTGACTTTGGCTCAAGTCATGATCTCGTGGTTTGTGGGTTCGAGCCCTGCATCGGGCTCTGTGCTGACAGCTCAGAGCCTGGAGCCTGCTTCAGATTCTGTGTCTCCCTCTCTGTCTCTCCTCTGCTCACACAGTCTGTCTCTTTCTCAAAATAAATAAATAAATATTAAAAAAGAAAGAAAGAGATGTTGAGATAATATTGTCTTTTTCTGGAAATCAGGGAACTTCTTTAAAAACAAAAACAAAAACAAAAAAACAAAAACCTGACTGATCAAAGAGCTCAGAATTCGAGAACTTCTGGGTTGGAAGGAACCTGTACAAAAGACCTTATAAACATTCTCAGTGACAGGGAACTCACTGCCTGTTAAACTGACTTTCCATCCTTGGTCACTTCTGAAGTTTATCTCATATGTTGATGCTACATATCCACTAAATCTATTGTATCATATGGGGCCATAAATAAAACGATAACTGTCATAATAAGCTTGCATTTTTGCTTTTCTATACTCTAAATTTCCATTGCTATCAACCAACATTTGTTGGTTGGTTTCAAGTCTTTTGTAGCCTTTTGGTTCCTCCAAACCCCTTTTCTGAGCATCATACCCCAAGAAGAACATCATTCTGAGTAATGTGTGAGCAAGTTAGTACATTCCACAGCAAAACCATGGCTTCTCTCACTGTGGACACCCAATTTCTACCAATCCAACCTATGGGCACATTACCTGTTTGTCAGCTCTATCACACTATTGACTTGTGTTGAGTTTACATCATCTAATACTCTTAAGATTTTATCTATATGGGCTATCAATAAGTTACATTTCTTCTATCTCACATTATTATAGTTGGCACTTTGGAAGGAAGTACGAGACCTTGCATTTTATCTCTGTTAAACTTAACCTTGTTAGGTTAATTCCATTTTCGTAGTCTGCCAAGATTTGAGAGGATTCTGTTACTCAATACATTTGCTACCTCTGCTAACTTTTACGTTATTTATGGGCATGATCACTTGCTTTTATGTATCATTGATGAAAGGTTTGAGAGCCCAAATCCTGTGATTGGCTATTAGAAACTTCTCTCCAGATTTAAACTTAATTCCGTAAACATTTATTCAGCATGTGCTTGGTAATGAACTATAGTCAGAGTTGGGAATTCAGTGATGAACAAGGTAAGATGTCGCAACCAAATCAGTAGTCTATGTAAAGAGGAAGACATCCAAACAAATAACTATAGTATAAAATAAGGAGCACAGTAACAAAGATGTGAACAAGGAATGCAGAGGAGAGGTCAATAATTACCCAGGGAGGTAAATGATGTGTACCAAGACCAAGTGATATTTGAGCCAAGTCATTTTTTTTAATTTTTTTAATGTTTATTTATTTTTGGGAGAGAGACAGACAAAGTGTGAGCAGGGGAGGAGCAGAGAGAGGAGACACAGAATCCAAAGCAGGCTCCAGGCTCTGAGCTGTTAGCACAGAGCCCAACATGGGGCTTGAACCCATGAACTCTAAGAATGTGACCTGAGGTGAAGTCAGATGCTTAACCAACTGAGCCACCCAGGTGCCCCTAGTCTTTTTTTTTTTTTAAGTTTATTTTTGAGAGAGACAGAGACAGTGCAAGTGGGGGAGGGGCAGAGAGAGAAGGAAGGAGAGAATCCCAAGCAGGCCCCTAGCTGTCAGCACAGAGCCTGATGTGGGGCTCAAACCCCAAAATGATGAGATCATGTCCTGAGCTGAAGCCAGGAGTCAGACACTTAACCAACTAAGCCACCCAGGTACCCTTTGAGCCAAGTCTTGAAAGAGGAGGAAGTATTTGTGAGAGAAAAGGAGAGTCTGATTGTCGTTTGTTAATCGTTATGTATTCATAGGAAAACAAAATGTTAATTTCCTGAGAGTTCTTCTGTTGAAGAGCAAGTAGACCAAAAAGATGAGACTCTACCACTATAGACGATGATAGACAACCTAACCTATAAACTCCAGAGTATCCAGTGGTTCCTTCACAATGATATTGCAATTACATTCTATCAAAATGGGAAATTCCATTTTGAGATTTTCTAGATCATGTGTTTTCCTGTTTTTTTGTCTCTTGCGGGTGGTTAGGAAGCTCTTACTAATTAATGTTCCTTAGATTTAGGCTCTATGAGCCAAGAATAGGAAATCCTGAAAAATTGTTTCTTGACAGCTTATCTTTATTGTCCCAAGTCTCTCCTTTGTGACTGACTCATCCATTGTGGAGGAAAAACTCTTATCTAGATTAGATCCTCCAACAGCTAGATTATAGTATCTTCCAACTTCTTCAAAGTATTTGGGACCCCTGAGACTCACAGTGGACTCCATACCTGCATTGAAATTCAGAAATTTGTTGCTGACAATAAATGGATTTGTCACTAGGCCTGCGAGCCCAAAAGCCAGGACCGGCTCGTGCAGCTATAGTGAATAACATTTTTTATTTAGTATCTCTACAAGGACAATAAATTTAACAAGAGATTTTCTCCTTTAAAAACTGTAACAAAATTAAAGCTGTCTGTCTTCTTTCACAACAAGACTTGAGAATATAAAAAGTACTTGTCCTTTTATTAAGTTAAGCTGCTGACCTTTTAAGTGATGTCTTGGCCCTGGGAATGATGAGTGACTCAGGCAGAAAGCCAGCTGAAGACCAAGGTAATTCTGCTGCAGGCCAAGTCGTTCATTTAGTCCAAAGTGTCCAAGCCATTTAGCAATGATCCTGCATTTTTTAAAAGCAAAGTCATTCTACCTGCTGCCTCAGCGTAAAGGCACATGACCTCGTCCACTGCCAGGCAGGTAAATGCAGGCATTAAATTGGTGTTGACAGAAGGTAAGTGGAGAAGTTTAAAACTTAGCTGAATTGTTGGAAACTTAGTTGAATAGTTGCTCTGACTTCAACAAAGTTACCTGCTAAATCTGTCTAAATCTCCAGGGAAGCCAAGAATAATATAAGGGCCCTAAAAAAGTAAAACTTTCAAAACTACGTTAAATTTCTGGTAGTTTGCTATTCTTTGTAGCTTTTATCATGGTTTTTAAACACAGATTTGTCCCTGTATTCATTCATTAATGATTGTGTTCCCACTAGAGTGTACGCTCCAGGAGGGCATGGATTGTGTTTTGTCATGGTTGAAATGCTGACTACCTAGCACAGTCTTGTTTGATGTGAAGCAACTGAGAATTCAGTGGAAGACAAGTGACAATTACTAGTCCTCCTGCCTCTGCCTCTCAAGCTCTCAGCCTGGCTTCCTTATTGGTTTTGCACGTATCAGCCTAGAGCTGAATGTTTCTAAAGAATGGTACCACTGGGTGAAGGTTCTTAAGGCAAAGTGAGTACCAGAGAAGAATCTTCCCTGGCAATCTCTTTCCTTCTGGTCAAAGGCAAAAGCAGAAGCAGCACTTACAGACATGTGTCTAAGATGAGAAATAGTGAATGTAACTCACACGTGTTTTCTCTCAGCCTCTTTTTTGCCTGTGGTTTAAACCATCAATAGGGGATTCCATCATGTATATATTTCTTCTTTCACTCATCCAGAAAACATTATTAATTGCCTATTATTTGCAAGCCCCATACTAGACCCTACATGAAAATAAAGAATAAAAAATAAATAAAAATATGAAAATCACATCAGCATTTCCCTCTGGTGGTTCCCTACAAGGCTGGGGGAATAATGTACTGGCGAATATCAAACCAGAAGGTTGACCAGGGTGACTCGAAGGATTTGCTTGAAGGAGGTATACATGATGACATATACCTTCAGGTACTTGTTGGTTCTGGTTTACCACTCGTCTGCCACCTTTGGCTCTTCTGCATAAAGTCTGCTTGAGATTACCATCCCTCCACCCCCATCGTTATGATGCATGGGCAATATATATAGTGTAAGATTTGGGGCCAAATAAACATATTATTTGAGTATTTTTCTATAGACTCCACCAGTATGGTGCTAGAATTTTTTTGAGATAGTTTGATGGGTGGATGGATGAATGGATGAATGGACAGATAGATAGACAGATAGATAATATCAGGATATATCAAAATAGTGCTGAAATAATCAAAGGTGTTTTTAGGGATCAATAATTAAAATCAGATAATATTCCTCAGAGGGAAAAATAAAGAATGATCTTTAGTTTGTATGGATAAAACAGATGAGAAATCCTTTTGTCACCCACTAAGTCAGTAAGTTTTCATCTTTTACTATTTTAGAACAAGTAAGCCCCAGATCTCAGTGACTTACAACAAGAAATAGTTTTTCCTCCACACATTGTATCAGCATTTGACTCCACTAAACTCTGTTGGGCTCTGCTCCACTTGTATTTTGTTGCTGTTGCTGTTGTTGGTGTGTTTTAATTGTGGAAGCCAGGCTAAAGGAGCAGCCTCTATCTAGGACATGTTGTTCTTTCTTCTGGTGCAAGGATGAGCAAGAGGGCCCCCACCAAGCCACATGGCCACAGTAAGTTTCTGCTCAGAGATGGCAAATGTCATGTTCCCTCACATCCCATTAGCCAAAGCATGCCACAGAGCCAAGCTCAAAGTCAATGGATGGGTAAGTAAGCTGAAAGAAAGGAGGGAGAAAATAATGTGAACAAATAATTACACAGTGTAGCACATCAACATTAGAATTGTAGTCATATTTGTTGGACTTCCTGGCATCCAGCTACATTGCTATAAAAAGTGATGTCCCGCATTGAAAATGATCTAACTGAAAATAAAAGCCTTTTAGTTCAGTATACATTGGGGAGATTTGTGAGGCTTTACTTAGATAGTACTGTACTTGGAACCTTGAAAACATGACATTACTGTAATCAGATCCTTTTAATCCACACAGCAGAGCTTCTGGGGTGTTTAGGTTCCTCCGCAATTACTGGGGTTGATTGTTTTGTAACAAAGCAGAGCCCTTCTGATGGGCTTCTAGGGAAATCTGGGGTAACCATCTCAAGTTGTAATAGGCAGTTTGAGTAGACACCCAAGCTGGAAAACATCAGCATTGCCCAAAACGAGTACAAATGGAAATGACCCAAAAACCATTTGTGTTTTGAGCATTATTTAAATAATGTCCACATCGCAGTGACTATTGTTGATATTAGGGTTAAATCCTTTCTTGAAACGTAAAATTCACAAATTTAATAGAAGTCAGCACTGATCGAAGTATCTTTCTGACCATGATGGATATTATCTATGAAATGCAGAAATACCCCATTTTCAAACTATACTTTGATGTTGCAGAGAAATCAGCTATGAGTCATTGGAACAAATGCATCAATAATATAGTCATTGCAAATGAAGGGTAATTCAAACTCTGAGAAAATACATTGCCAATCAGAGTATGTCGTATTATTTAAGACATTTGTAATATGCTGCTGTTATGTCAGAGTGACCAGTTGGAGGAGATTAATCTGACCAGGTCTTGAACAGGAGACACTTCCCAATCAACAGTGCTAAATGTTGATTAAGCCTGAGGGTCCACAAAAAGACATAAAAAAGTGGATTTAATTATACCTATGACTGTGAATAAGTGAAATCTTTTAATCTTGAAACCTCAGTTTCTGCTTGGGCACGTAGATAAAATGGTTGGCTGTTGTTTTTTATTCACGGTGAGTGGAGGGAAGATATTTCTCAAATGCAGAGATATAAGTTAATCATGCTCTTTACTATAATGAAATGTATTTCATTGAAGTCCTAGCTCTCATTTTATGTTATTTGCCTTTAGCCCTTCTTTCTGCTTATTCCCACCCCTCTCTCCTTCCCATCACCCACTTGAACGGGATTGATCTATATCCTTGGATTTGTATGTATGAACCAAACGTTTGGTGTATTTTTAATTTTAAAGAGTGGTATTGTGCTACAATTCTAATTTTGTTTCTTATATTTTCTGCTTCAAATATGTTCTATGTGCACCTAGTTCATTGCTTCCAACTACTACATAATATTTCATTGAATGCATCCATCAGATTTCACTTACCCATTCCCTAATCCCCAATGATGGACTCCTAGCTGGCTTTCCATCCATATACATAACTGTCATAAAAATCCTATATGTGTCATTTTATTAACCTGTGGCAGAATATCTATGGTCTACTCATCATATGGTGGGGTTGCTACCTCATTAGGTATTTGAATACATTATTTAACTAAATATTACCAGATTTTTTTTTCCAGATTTCTTAGTTTACTTTCCTACCAGCCAGAGTGGTTGAGCATCTTTTCAAATACTTGTTAGCTATTGAGGCCTCTTATATGTAAATTGACTAATTATAGTTGATCTTCCATCTTTTTTTTGTTGTTCATTCTCCTGTTGGTTTAGAACTTCTAGTTTGTCACCCATTTGTTGACTGTTGTGCTGTTGAACAGAAATCCTTATTTTGATGTAGTCAGATACATAAATTTTTACCTTGTGGTTTGTGCTTTTTAGTTCAGGTTTAAAAACAACAAACATTTGGGGTACTTGAGTGGCTCAGCCAGTTAAGCGCCTGGCTCTTGGTTTTGGTTCAGGTCATGATCTCGTGGTTCTGGGTTCAAGCCCTGTGTAGGGCTCTGCACTGGTGGTGTGGAGCTTGCTTGGGATTCTCTCTCTCTCTCTCTCTCTCTCTCTCTCTCTCTCTTTCCCACTCTCTCTCTCTCTGCCCCCACCTCAAAATAAAAACAAATAAATAAACATAAAAACAACAAACATTTTTGAGGTAAAAAGTTTTATTTTCTTACATTATCTTCTAATATCTAGACTTGCCTCTACAAATACTTAAGCCATTTGTCGTTTACTTTTGCATATACTTGTAAGTTGGGAAGCTAGCATCTTTCCTTCATATAATTATAGAGTTGATTTTCTCAACAGAATTTATTGAATAATTTATCTTTTCCCCACAGAACTGTGGTACCACTTTTATCATATATCAAGTCTCAATCTCTGTGGTTCTATTTCGGAGCTCTGGTTTCTCTTCCATTGCTTTAATTTTCTCTTTTTGTGTCAGAGCCACATTTGTTTTTGTTGCTATTATACTTTAGTTGTCTGTCTTAATAGTTGCTAGGGTGAATCTACTCTCTCTTTTCTCCAAAATTGACTCTTTGGCCTGTTTTTTTATTCTTCCATGTAAGTTTTAGAAAAAAATTTTTGCATTCTCAAAAAATCATATTGGAATTTTTATTAGAATTGCATTGCATTTGTATATTTAACTAGGAGAAAATTGCCATTTGTTAACTTTTTCATTCATGCAAGCAGTATATACCTTCACTTACTGGAGTCATTTATTTGTATGATTATTTAATAAAGTTTAAACTTTTTCCTCATAAAGTTCTTTTACCTTTTCAGGTTAATTCCAATAGTTTCCATTGCTATTGTAAAGGCAACATATTTTTGTTGGTTATTACTAATACAGAGGAATACTGTGTGTGTGTGTGTGTGTGTGTGTGTGTGTGTGTGTGTGCATGTGTGCATACATATGTACATATACATTTTATATCTGACAAGTTTGCCAAACTTGTGTGTTAGTTCCATATCATGTCTGCTGAACCTCTGGAGTTTCTATATAGATGATCATACTTGTCTTATGCCTGATCTAAAGGAATGAATTTAAACTTCCTCAACTAAGTATGATGTCTATAATTTGATTTTGACATATAGCCTTTATGAAGGAAGTTTCTTTATATTCCCAGTTCTCTAATATTTTTAGTCCTAAAATAGAAATTTAACTTTAAACAATTTATTATGATAATCATGTGATTTTTCTCTCTTGGTCAATCAATGTGGTGAATTAAACTGGTAGACTTTTTTTTTTTTTAATTTTTTTTTTCAACGTTTATTTATTTTTGGGACAGAGAGAGACAGAGCATGAACGGGGGAGGGGCAGAGAGAGAGGGAGACACAGAATCGGAAACAGGCTCCAGGCTCGGAGCCATCAGCCCAGAGCCTGAGGCGGGGCTCGAACTCACGGACCACGAGATCGTGACCTGGCTGAAGTCGGACGTAACCGACTGCGCCACCCAGGCTCCCCTAAACTGGTAGACTTTCTAAAGCTAGATAGTCTTACATTCCTAAAATAAACTCTGGTTTGATTAACTGCTATTTTATGTAGCATTTTAATATCTGTTGGTTGGCTAATATTTATTTACAACTTGGATATTCATATCAATATTAATAATCACTAACAATCAGAGAACATTTACTCCATGCCAGACAGTGACCCAGGACTTTACATATATTAACTCGTTTAATCCTCCCAACAATCTATGACATGTATACTAATATTTGTCATTCTCATTTTACTGATGAGGAGTCTGGGGCACCAAAAAAGTAACATTCCCAAGATCACACAGCTAGTCAATGGTGGAGCTGCACCTTGAACTCAGAGAATTTGGCTCTGGAATCTGTATTTCTACATACTGTGCTTTACTGCCTCTTATAATGAATGGAGCCTACAATCATTTTTTTCTCATACTGCCCTCATCCCATTTTGGAATCAAGATTATACTTGCAACATAAAATTATGTGGATAGTTTTTCCTTTTTGTCTCTTTCTGGAACAACTTGCATAAAATATGCATCATTGAGTCTTTGAAAGTGTGGTAGAAGTGAACTGTAGAATCATCTAGAACCTATGGGTTTCTTTTGTGGAAGACGTCTTTGATTACTGTTTCAGTTTCTTTGAAGATTATTGTTTAGTGTAAGATTTCTATTTTTCTTTATACTAATTTGTACAAAATTTTCCCAAAACATATCCATTTTGTTCCAGGTTTCAAATTACTGATGTAGAGTTGCCCACAATATTATTTTATAATCTCTGTTGTGTCTATAGCTAATTCTTCTTGGTCATGTTGCATTCCGTTTGCTGCTCCTTTCTCTTTTTCTTGATCAGTCCTGTCCGTCATTAATCTTTTCAAAGAAGCAGCCTTTTCTTTTCCTTTTTTCTGTTTCATGTTTAAGTAGGTTCCACACCCAATGTGGGGTTTGAACTCATGACCCTGAGATTGAGAATTGCATGCTGCATTGACTGAGCCAGCCAAGTGCCCCAGCATTTTTTTTTTCTTTTTAATCTCCATTTTCATTGTTTTCTTGTCTCATTCATGGATTTCTTTTCATACGGATATTATTTCCTTAATTCTTGTGTCTTTGGATTTACTCTGTTGCTTTACTAACACTTGAGACAAAAATATAGCTTGTTTGCTTTTGCCTTCTTATTTTCTGACTGATATATTTAAAACTTACAAATTTTGACATGAATTTTCACTGTCATTCAGATCTAAATTTTTAAAATTTCCTCCATGGCTTATTTTATTTTATTTATTTTTTAACGTTTATTTATTATCGAAACAAAGAGAGAGTCAGAGCGTGAGCAGGGGAGTGGCAGAGGGAGAAGGAGACACAGAAACCGAAGCAGGCTCCAGGCTCTGAGTTGTCAGCACAGAGCCCGACGCAGGGCTTGAACTCACAAACTGCAAGATCATGACCTGAGCCGAAGTCAGACGCTTAACCAACTGAGCCACCCAGGCGCCCCTCCATGGCTTTTTTTAAATGTTTATTTATTTTTGAGAGAAAGAGAGAGTGCATGTGAGCAGGAGTGGGGAAGGGGCAGAGAGAGGGAGAGAGACAGTCCCAAGCAAGCACTGTGCTGTCAGTTTAGAGCCCGATGCAGGCTTGATCTCATGAACTAACTGTGGGATCGTGACCTGAGCTGAAATCAAGAGTCTGATGCTTAACTGACTGAGCCACCCAGGAGCCCTTCTCGTATGCCTTTTAATTTTATCACATTTTGGTTAGTTTAAATGTCTATAATGTTGATTTTCTAGGATTTATGAAGGTTTTGAACATTCCCTAGCAAGTAGTTGATTTTTGTGAATATTTCTTATATTCATAAGAAAGCAAAATACATCTTTTCTATTGGATGTAAACTTCTCTATTAATTTGAGTTTATTAATTATGATATTTAAATCTTATATATCTTTGACAACGTCTGTGTGCTTGATCTATGAATTTCTGTGCAGGGTTTGTTACACTTTCAATTTGTGATGAATTTCTTTCGCCTCATAGTTCGATCAGTTATACTTCATATATTTTGAGCCTCTAGCTGAGTCCCACATGGTAAGCCTGGGGAATGGCAGAGGGAATGTTCTTCAGAGCCTCTCCTGTTATGATCTGGGTTTGACTTCCCCCTGCTCCTGCTCTATCTCCTCACTACCTACCACGCCACATCACTCAACATGTAACACCACCAAGAGACCTTGTCTTTCTGGAACCTCTTTGTTATCCTCCCCTGGGAGGAGGAGGGAATGCTCTGCCACTCTGAGAAGCTAGCATTGCTGTTTTTCTGCTTCCAGTGACCAGTGGCCAGAGTAATAAAAGGGGGAAAAAAACCCTAAGAAGCTCCATTCCCTTCTTAATTCTGTGAGTGCCTACTCTCTCCCACTCTGGACTGTGTCTGCTGTCCACACTGGAACCCAGCCACTACTGTCCCCTGAGAGTTTCCCCATTTGTGCCTGAGTTTCTGAGATGTGTCAGCCTCTTTTTCCTTTCTGTGGCATCTCCAGGGTTAGACTGGGAATGGGGAGAGGGAGGGAGAAGCAACTGGTGTAAATTCCCAGTCTTATCTGGCTACTTTGTGTTGTGTAACCAGTAATTTGCATATCCTAACTACAAATTGATCCATAATGTTGGGAGGTTGCCAATCAGTTTTGAATATCATATTAGGTTTAAAGTTACAAGGGAAATTTTCTTTTCAACCTGAATTTTTGAGGTTCTGAGACGCCATATGGCATTTTCTCAGTTTTGTAATTGATGTACCTTAATGTTTTTGCACCGTGCAAATTTTCAGAATTATTTTCAGAAACCTATAATTAACATTTCTTTGAAAAGATATTTCATTATCCTTGTCCTATGAAATATATTTTGACGAGCTTCTGAGGAAGAGTGCACATACATTCACACATGTTATATCTTCCTTCCATTCGTGTAGTGTTGTCAATCATTTATGCCCATTGGGAGTGATTTTCCACTCACTCCCTCCCTCCCACTTGTCCTGAACTGTGGCTCTGCTTGTTTCTAGATAGATAATCTGCTGCATTTAACTGTCATGCTGGCATTACTTTTATTGCGAACTGTGATCAATACTTTATTGAAATTAAAAAGCCCTGATTTTAAAAAACAAAATAATGACTGCGACGGAGGAGTAAGAGCTGAGTAACAAAACACCTGGCTGAAGACAGTGAACACGTTGAAGACCTTATGCTGAAAGATGGTATTTAGAATTAAAGTAAGGTTCCAGAACCTAAGTGGACCATTTGCTATGAGATGCATCTCCTTTAAACCAAATCGAAGTGTGGACAAAGGTGTAAAGGGAACTGAAAAATGTCGTCCTGGTTCTGAGCATGTTGAGTCTGGTAGCAATCACCTTTAGATGTGTTGCCATGGAATAGGCCAACTTGCTTTTTTGGCTGAACTCATGTACCTGTTGTAGTATAGACTAGCCTTTGTTTGGATTCTCTGGGACTCTGACTGCATACATTTTTCTCTACTAGCATTGTCTGAGTGTGTTCTAAGCGAAAGTAAGGCACAAAGAGAAAAACAACTTTGGACAGTGATATCCATGTTGAATTGGACTATAGAGTTAAATATTCTAGGAAATGCTGCAAAAGATGAATTGTGCAAAAATTGATCTTCAGGGTTGCTCATTATTTCTTACTGGTCTTTTGCTTCCACTCTGGCCCCATACAGGCTGTTCTCCACATGGCAACCCGAGAAGCTTGATTCAGAGGATGTCAACTACTAGTTAAAAACCATTCATTGTCTTCCCAGTGTGGACTGAGCTCCTTAATGGGACTGAAAAAGCCCTGAAAGATCTCATTCCTGTCTCACTCCCTGACCTTACTTCCCACCACTTTCCTTCTCATGCACTTACCTTCTTCACATTTCTGTAACACACCAAGTTTGTTCCTGCCTCAGGGCATTTGCACTAGCCATTCTCTTTGCCCAGCATTCTCTCCTTTTCTGATTTTTCTATGGCTATATCTGGCTTGTTATTCTGTTCTCAACCTGCATGATACCTCCTCAGAGAAACATCTCATGACCACTAAATCTAAAGTACCTACCAGTTAGTTAGCTGCTTGTACATGATCGTATTTTAGTTTTCTCTCTGAAGTAGCTAATTAAACTCGGGGATCTATCAGGATTCTAGTTATATAATACATGCAGGACCTACCCTTCACGTTTAAGAGGTATTAGACATTTTGTGCAGACACTCTGCTTTGCAAATATTGGCAGAATCCTGTGATACTAAAGAAAAGTTTAGAATGCTTAAATATTAATGCTGGAAAGAAATTTAGGAAGTCCTTATTAGCCCGCTTCACTTAAAAATGAGGGAAACTCCATAGGATTCTACCCCAAAAACCAAGAGAACACTTTACACACTGTATGTTAGCCAATTTGACAATAAATTATGTTAAAAAAATAAAAATAAAAATGAAGGAAACTGACACAAAGATGTTCAGTGGCTTCCCCGATAATTATAATTGATTTATAGCAAATCCAGGAACAGGTGTGTATTAATAAAACAATGATTACATATTCAGAGCAAAATATGTCAACAGACTTAAGCTTTTACTAGTCTCAAGAAGATGTCTAGAATGGCCTGAGGATCTTTTGGTTCAAGATGACAAAACAAGCAGTTGTGTCCACTTCTTCTCCCTCCCATTTTCCCATTGAAATGACAGAAAATACTTTTTTAAATTGTAAATTTATATATAGGCACTGGAAAATATGATCTAATGAAATTAGTGAACAAGAAGTTTTGAAGATTTTTCTGAAAAACAGAAAGCAGATGGGATTGGACTGGCATCGGCTCCAGACATCAGCTCCTGGTGCAGTTCACCCCAGGAAAACCAGAGACGCACCCAGCTTAACAAATACCATGGCCAAGTGGGCTAGGGGACCCCTCTGCATGAGTTTGTATATATGAAACAGGGTTCACTACCCTCCTTAACTAGGGGCTGGTAATGGGACTTGAGCCCCTCGGCTAAAACTAGAGAACCCTTTCCAAAGAAAGCCATCTTTCCTACTGGGGAGCACACCTCACGAACAAGTAGGGTGAGTGAAAGAAGAATATAGGTCGAGGGCATGGGAATCAGTCAGGTATTATATTTCTGAACGGCACCACACATAAGACAGAGGAGCAACGATTTAAGATTTGTGTGGAGAAATGATTTTGAACCTAGACTTCTATACTCACCCAAACTCTTATTCACATAAAACAGCAAAATCAAGATATTTTCTGACTTGCAGACTCTGAAAGGTTCTCTCTGCACTCAAGTACCCCTTATGAAAATAAAATTCTCAAGGAGATAACCCTAACAAAATACAAGTAAATTCAAGGAAAGGATGGAGTAAAATATGAGCAAGACTAGTAGCTGAATATGACCTATGAGAGCAAAGACAGGTGGAAAGAAATTGCTAGAAAATGTGTTGGATCTCAATGTTTAGGGCTTTTTTTTCTGTTGAGCTGTGGCAGCTTTGGTGGTAGATGACTAATTCCCCCTTTTTGAGTCTAAACTCACTATTTATTTCTGTGGTAATTAATATTTAAATAGTTATACTGTTGTAACTATAAATACCATAAGTTTTAGAATCACCTCCTTGGACAAGGCAGAGAAGTACTACTTAAAACTCTTTAAAGGAATGTACATTTTGTAAACATTGGCACTAAAAATAAAGTGAAAAATTAGTAACAGGAAAGGAAATGAATGGTAGTGAAAGTTTACTGAGCTTGTTAAAAATTTTTGTATAGTAGATATTGCCTAAAATTAATAAATCAAGAACTGGTTGCAAAATAGATTCATTTAAATAAATCATAGTAACTAGTATACATAAAAAACAGAAACTAAGTAAGAAGAATGGGGTGGAGTTGAGGAAGACTTTAAAAAAAAAGCCTGTTCTAATTAAAATTCACAGAATCTTTTGCAGTTATGTTATCACACCATTGCAAACTAAATATGCACTCTATCTGTTTTGCTTGATTCATTACAAACCTTTAAATGCAGTAGCTTTCTGAGCCTGTGAAAGTCAATCACTAAAATTACTTTTAAGAAACTTACTCAAAGCACGGTACTTGATAAGAAGAATGACACAAAGACCATCAAAACACTAGGGTACTATTCACAGTGAAAGGAGTTGGCTTTGACAAGAATAGAAAACCAAAGAAGACCAAATTAGATGGGTCATCAGTTTTCTTTCATGCAGACAAAAGCCAAAAACACTTTTCTGACTAATAAGGTCAACTACCTGAAACCAAAGAGGAAATAAAGAGTAATTCTAAAGCAAGAGAAAGGAGCCCTTCAAGGGACTTGCTATTGAGCTAGAGTATCTAATCTTTCAGGAAATAGAATGAATAAACAGATTTGTAACTTGGCTCACCTGGTTTGAGGAACAAAGAAAGTTTTTAGAAGCTGTGGTAAAATCCATCATTTGTGACATTCAATCCTACAATGAATGGATCTTAGGAAAGTACTGCAAAGTGTTCTAGGACTGGCCAGAGACATACTCTCGCCAAGATTTTTTTAATTTTCTAAAATAAATTTTTAAAAAAAGAAAGAAAAAGAAACCCTAGTCTTTAATGCTTCATAAGATGATAAAGATTTATATTAAATGCATAGCATTTCAAATACGCAAAATACATTTTCCATCTCAACTGTATTGCAAATGTGCAATTTTTTTTTACTTACCCAATCCTAGAATGATTTGGAAATATTTAGATAAATAAGTTGTGGTATGAATTCATGAAAATTAATACCACTTCTGTACATTTTTATTTATTATTTTTTTAATGTTATTCACTTTTGAGAGAGAGAGAGAGAGAGAGAGAGAGAGAGAGAGAGAGTGCAAGCAGGGGAGGGGCAGAGAGAGAGGGAGACAGAATCCAAAGCAGGCTCCAGGCTCCAAGCTGTCAGCATGGAGCCTGACAGAGGGCTCGAACTCACAAACCATAAGATCATGACCTGAGCTCAAGTCAGTCAGCTCAGTCAGTTAGTGCAATTTTTTGACTGACTGAACCTAACTGACTGAGCCACAGGCACCCCTATATATTTTTAAACTGATTAATTAATGTATTTGTTCAGTGAAAAAAAGCAAAAGGTGGATGCCAATTAGTGATTTCCAATAGAAACAGAACATGAAATTGAGTTTGGAATAAACCTCTCTGCAAAGCCAAAAGAATGCATTAGAAAGAGAGACTGGCATTAACAGATTCATATATCAACCACAGAATAAATATCAAATATTTTGTGTCATTAGACTTTTAAAATGTTAATCAGGAACCAAAATGTCACAACCTACTGAATGAGAGAAGATTTTTGCAAATGGCATATTCAATAAAGGATTAGTATCCAAAATATATAAAGACCTCATACAACTCAACACCAAAAAAAACTCCCAAAAATCCAATTTAATAATAGGCAGAAGACACAAACAGACATTTCTCCAAAGACATAAAGATGGCCAAAAGACACATGAAAAGATGCTCAACATCACTCATCATCAGTGAAATACAAGTCAAAACTATAATGAGATATCACCTCACACCTGTCAGAATGGCTAAAATCAACAACACAAGAAACAACAGGTGTTGGCAAGGAAGTGGAGAAAAGGGAACACTGATGCACCGTTGGTGGGAATGCAAGCTGGTGCAGCCACTCTGGAAAACTGTAAGGAGGTTCCTCAAAAAGTTAAAAATAGAACTACCCTATAATGTATTAATTGCACTACTGGGTATTTACCCAAAAAATACAAAAACATTAATTCAAAGTGATACACGCTCCCCTATGTTTATCGCAGCATTATTTACAATAGCCAAGATATGGAAGCAGCCCAAGTGTCCATTGATAGATGAGTGGATAAAGAAGTGGTATATATATACAATGAAATATTATTCGGCCATAAAAAAGAATGAAACTTTGCCATTTCCAACAACTAGGATAGAGATAGAGAATATAAAGCTAAATGAAATAAGTCAGTCAGATAAAGGCAAATAGTATATGATTTCACTCACATGTGGAATTTTAGACAAAACAAATGAACAAAGGGGAAGAGAGAGAGAGAGAAACCAAGAAATAGGCTCTTAACTATAGAGAACAAACTTATGGTTACCAGAAGGGAAGTGGGTGGGGGATGGGTGAAGTAGATGTTGGGGATTAAGGAGTGCATTTATCAACATGAGACTGAGTAATGTGTAGAATCGTTGAATCACTGTATTGTACACCTGACACTAATATAACACTGTATGTTAACTATACCGGAATTAAATTTTAAAACTTAATATAAATAAATAAATAAATAAATAAATAAACAAATAAATAAATGTATGTATGTAACTCAGTGGAAACCACTCCCCCAGCCCAAAGAAAGAACCAAAATGTCACTTCCCTAGCTACAAATCAGATTTCTACTTCTTTCTCTTGCCTGTAGCCTTAACTGCTTGAATAATCCTACAAGTAAGATTTCTATCAGGCAAATCAGTGCAGTGTGTATTAGAAATCACAATTTCTGGAAGTGGACTACAGTAGATCTAAATATAGTTCTCACTCTCAGTCGATTTTAATCATAAGATTATGAGGGAGCTTAGAAATTATCCACTCATATCCTAAAGCATTGCTAAGGACTCCTGAATCGTGTGCTTTCTAAATGCAGTTCATTTTGCTCCCTGGAAACATAGAATTGTTGTGTTTCTCTCTTATGAAGTATCAAAGACTACTCTTTGAAAATTATGAGTTCCTTTTACAGTTGTAAAATGTCATCATTCTGATGCTGTAGTCAAAACAATGCAGTTGCAGTTTGTTCAACACACATTTATTAAGAACCTATTTTTGCTGGAGCACCTGGCTGGCTCAGTCAGAAGAGCATGTGATTCTTGATCTTGGGGTCATAAGTTCGAGTCCCATGTTGAGGGCAGAGATTACTTAAAAAATAAATAGATAAACTTTGTTAAAAAAAGAACCTACTTTGGCTATGTTCTGGGTATACAAGAATGATCATGATCTACTCCCAGCCCTCTAGAAGTTAAGGGGAGAAAAGGTATAATTAGGAAGGGCAGTAAAGGCAATGTGAGTCCCTCTGTGGGAGTCGACATGTCTGTACATCCAGTAGCCAGCACAGTGCATGGCATAATACTGAATCCTTAGTAAATTTTGATTGAATGAATAAGATATCATGAGAACATTTATAAGAAGTAGTAATGCCATAAGGAAGGGGACACAAGAGGATTTGAACCTTGAACTAATAAATCTTGGAAAAAAAAGAGATGGGACAGATGGGAGGATTCCAGTTGAAGAGAAGAGTATCTGTCCCCAAAGAAGGAAATAGCTTGTGGGTTCAGGGAACCAGGATGGTTCTGTTTGCTTGAGATGTTGGATGTCAGTGGTGAGGCCATAGCAGATGAAGTAGGGCAGATGGGAAGTAGCCAGATCAGATAGGGCATGCTAAGGAGATCTACAATTTAGAAAGATTTCTCCATGTGAAGGATAGATTGGCAACCAAGAGGATTGTTAGACGATCATAACAAAAATCCAGTGAGGAGTGATGAGAGTATACACTCTAAAGCAGTAGCAGATAAGGGGATGAATTTGAGAAAGATTTGGGAAGTAGAAATGAAGGTGTGAAAGTGGGCATGAAGGAGACAGTGGGAAAAAACAAAGAATCTAAGGTGATCTTTGTGTTCTCATTTGATTGACTGTGCACTAGAGTGTTAGTTCCCAGAACAGTCTAAGGAGAAGGTAGTGCAGGCAGGATGAGTTCATAGATGCCTATGAGACATTCAGGGAGAGCTGTTTAGTAACCTGAGTCTAGAACTCAGAAGCAAGATCCAGGCTAGAGATAAAGACTTGGTGGTACCTATGAATTCTGGTGGTAACCATGAATGTAACTGAGATAGTCCAGGGGGAGCATATAGAATGAATAGCCCAGGTTCATTATTTCCCAGTGCCTATTGCAATGTCTGTTCACCATTTGAGGATGGAATTGATATGGTTCTCATTGTCTATAATCAGCATTGGAGCTAGAAAAAACAGTTGGAGGAAAGTAGGATGGAGAAAATTTTGATATTATCAAATTACCATTTTTCAGGTGATAGACATACCGTTACTATTAGTTCAGTAATGTATAGAGGACAAAAAAAATTCTCATTCACAATGTAATCACAGAAGGTAACCATCACCAATTTCAACATTTTCCAGGGTTTTTTTTACATATTGTACATACTTTATATATATCGTGCTATATGTATAATCTTGTGTGTTTTTTTACTTATATGGTAATAATTTTCCTAAATTAAGAACTTTCTTTAAACTTGATTTTTAATGACATCGTAAGATACCAGTCATCTTCTAATTATTTGCTTGCACATTCTTTATTGTTCAACATATAGGTTTTTGTTTTTTCTATTTTATTTATTCATTTTTAAATGTATGTATTTTGTGAGAGAGAGAGAGAAAGAGAAACAGAGAGAGAATTCCAAGCAGGCTCCCAGCTATCAGCGCCCAGCCTAACGCAGGGCTCCAACTCACAAACTGTGAGATCACGACTGAGCCAAAATCGAGTCAGATGCTTAAGTGACTGAGCCACCCAGGCGCCCCAATGTTTTTTCTATTTTATTTATTTTATTTTTTTAGAGTGAATGAAATTTCAGCAACACTTTATTAATTTAATTAATTAATTTATTTTTCTGTTGGTAGAGTGCATTTTTTTTTTTTCAGGAATAGAATTTAATGATCTGGTTTTTTTTTCTATTTTAAATACCACTCCAATGAGCATCTTTTTTATAAAGCTTTGTGTCTATTTAAAATAATATCTATGCATGGGTTCCTCAAAAATGGAAAATATAGAATTACCATATTAAAAGATGCTATGGTCTGAATATTTGTGCCTGGACACCACCCCTCCGCACCCCACCCTACCTCCCCCACCCCCCACTGCCGGCAAGTTCATATATTGAAATCCTATTGCTGGATGTGGTGATCTTACATGGGGGTGGAGCCCTCTTGAATGGGATTAATGTTCTCATAAATTAAGCCCATAGAGATCTTCACCCCTTTCACCATGTGAGAACATAGCAAGAAGGCACAGGCTATGAACCAGTATGAAGGCCTTCACCAGAATGTGACCATGCTGGTGCCTTGATCTTGGGTTTTCCAAACTCCAGAACTATGAGAAGTAAGTTTCTGTTATTTATAAGGTACCGAGGCTGTGATATTTTAGAAGAGTAGCCCAAAAGGAGTAAGCTAAAAGGTATGAACATTTTCACATTCCTTTTGCCAAGTTGTTTTTGGAAAAGATAGGATTGGTTTACACTTCAGTCAGCTTTATATGGCAGTGCCATGAAGCATATTATAAAGCCTGTGTTTGGGATCATTGGGAAATTGGGAACTGGCACTATCCTTGTGCTTTATTGACTTAATGAATACACTGAGCAGTTCAAATTAGTGTAAAGGTGGTCTTATTTTAAAAAATCACTGCTGACTCTTTTGTTAGCTAACCTTTATGCAAAACAGTCTTAAAAATGTAGGTCAGGGACGTGTGGTCATGGGTTCAAGCCCCACATTGGGCTCTGTGCTGACAGCTCAGAGCCTAGAGCCTGCTTCAGATTCTGTCTGCCTCTCTCTCTCTGCCCCTCCTCCACCTGTGCTCTCTCCCTCTCTCAAAAATAAATAAATAAAAATTTTTTTGAAGTGTAGTTCAAAGCACAGTACATTCTGTATGTTTTGTATGGTCAAGAAACTTGGAAATGCTTCTCTAAAATTTTTTTTTTTCAACGTTTATTTATTTTTGGGACAGAGAGAGACAGAGCATGAACGGGCGAGGGGCAGAGAGAGAGGGAGACACAGAATCGGAAACAGGCTCCAGGCTCTGAGCTATCAGCCCAGAGCCCGACGCGGGGCTCGAACTCACGGACCGCGAGATCGTGACCTGGCTGAAGTCGGACGCTTAACCGACTGCGCCACCCAGGCGCCCCTGGAAATGCTTCTCTAAATGAAAGAGAGAAGAAATGTTTCTTTAACTGGTATCCAGGGGAAGAGGGACTTATTATTTTATTTTTAGTAAAATTAAGCTGTATTTAGCAACAATTTTGGAGGGGTTTTGTGGCTTCTTGAAAACAGACAGTGTCCCATTTATTTATTCAGGAGCAAAGCTTTTAGGAGGCAGTAGCTAAGGGCTATATTACCGATTGTTCCAGGAGTGCTGCTCAGCTACCATGGTGATAGGTACCATGGTAATAGACACACTTTGTCAGATGTATTGTAAATGCTTTTCAGTATGAGGGCAGCAATTGCCACAAACATTTTGTTATCGCTGTGTTGTAGAGGTTGTACAACATACCAAAGCTTATTTAGATTCTCTTGATAGATTTGACCTAGATTAAAAAGAAAGTTTCTTTAAAAATAAAAAAAAATAAGAAAAACAAACTTAACCTATGAGACCTAAAATGAAATGAGAGCGATTTGCAAGGCTCACAGCCATCTTTTAAGAGAATAAGCAGGTCTGTGTGGAAGCTCTAGAAAATTATATAGTATTCCAAAGAACTGTGAACTTTGAGGTGTTGCAGTAGGTGATAGGCAGAATGTGAATAATTGAAATCCATAAGTAATCCTCAGACTTTTAGTTAAACAGATCAGCTTCTTCTCATTGTTAATTTTTAGTGACTGTGTGAAATTATTAGCAGTGGTTACTGGTGTTAATACTGATTTTGTGCCCTGCTTTTTTCACTGGTCAGCCCTCTTTAACAACCCTAAAAGGTGCATATGACTGGTACTATAAGCATGCCTATTCCATAATGGAGGAAATGAAGGTATAAAGAAGAAATAAAGACCTCGCAGTCTCAGCTGAGATGGGTGGAGTTTGAACCGATGAAAGTGAAAGCCCTGAGCACGAGCCTTATTTTACAAACTGATACAATGGCGGAGATGAAACCTAAGTCATAGGAAATATGGGGTTATCGTCGTGGCTCTGATTAATAGATAATGCAATTTAGCAGAGAACGCTGTGCTGTTGTTTAATTTGGGAGCACCACCGTGACTCTTAGCACTAAAGAGGGAAACGCAGACTACTTCCCGAATTGATACCCAAGCTACTCTAACAGTTACACTAACACATGATACTGGATAAGTCATCGATTACGCTGGTCTTTTTTAGTAGGTTTCTACCTGTGCCTACTTCTTCCTAAATACCATTATCCCTCACAATCCAGTCTCTCACTTTCTAAACCCCAGGAACAAACAAGACCCAGATACTGTCCCTTGCTTTTGAATTCACTATTGAACTCAAGAGCCAAGCAGATTAGAGACTAAGACTTTGCACCTACGGTTGTGATTCTTTTCTGTCTATATCTATATATCTATATCAATATCTATATCTATATCTGTATCTGTATCTGTATCTATATCTATCTGTGTCATCTGTATCTATATCTATCTATATTCATTTTGAGAGAGAGAGAGAGCAAGCAGGGGAGGGGCAGAGAGAGAGAGAGAGATCAGGGAAGAGAGAGAGGATCCCAAGCAGGCTCCACACTGTCAGCACAGAGCCTGACTTGCAGCTCAGTCTCACCAACCGTGAGATCATGACCTGAGCCGAAATCCAAAGTCTGATGCCTAACAGACTAAGCCACCCAGGCGCCCCCACTATAGTCTTGACTCTTAAACTGACCTGCGTGTAAGACTTACCTGGGAACATGTTAAAAACAGATTCCCAACTCTCCATTCTGACTCATTAGGCCTGGGGTAGGCCCATGAAGCCGTATTTTAATGCACTCTTCTGATGGTTTTGAAGCAAGTGGTCTGTGGGTCTCACTTTCAAACACCGGAGAGGCAGCTTTTCAGTCTGTTACAGCCTCATCCATGCCTGTGGTCATGGGGATGGTGGGGACAGTGGGGAGTTTGAGGAAGTGGTACCAGGGAGAAGGGAAGCCTGTGCCTTTCTGCCTAGGGGCCCAGCAAGGATCCTTCTGCCCTGAGGTCTCAGCATGTGCTGTGATCAGACTGGATCTGTCTGTGCATGAAAAAACAACAAGCCTTCAGTATTTACAAAGAGGCACAAGGTGAAACAAAAACAGGAATATGGTGATCCGCAATCTGAGTCGGTGAGAGTTATCTGTAGTTACGTAAGTGTTCAAGGCAATTTTTTTCCCCCAGATAGTGGAAACCAGAACATACATTAAACAAAGACTAGGCCCCAGCCTTTTAGAGAAATGAAAAGTTTTGTGACTCATTGGTGGCTTCTTTCTTGCTGATAGGAAGGCCTTGCCGGAGTAGCTAAACTAATTGAGCTGGGCCACTTTAGTGTTAACATGCAATCCTAAGAAAAGACTTTGGAGAAAGGCCCTTTTCTTATTCCCCACATGCACCCCCCCCAACACACACACACACACACACACACACACACACACACTGCCTAAGCTTTGTCAGACTTCCAAATCTTCTCAGAGCCTGAAGCAGGACTTGTCCCCTTGGCTTGTTTTCCAAGGCTTATGTGACACCTTTGTTCCCTTCTTGGCAATCCAAGTGAAGCTGTCTATCTCTGGCCACGACAGTGTAGTTATTGTTGTAAATAACTTTGACTAATTTATCTTTCTAAAATGCTTAGAATAGCATTTAGAAGCCAAGATACTGGGAGTGGGAAAAGAATGTTATTTTTGTAAGAAATACTATTTTAGGGGATTGTTCTAACATTAAAAGACAGAAACGGGCCAAATGGTTTGTTAGGAAACTTCCTTGCAAATAAAATCCATGTTACTGCCTTATATGAGTGAGGTGGTTTGTCACTTTCTCACATTCTCTTAAATGAGGTCCTGATTCCTGACTTAGGGGCACCTCTCAAAGCTAAAGGAATACACGAGTCTGGCCAAATGCTTTGAATTGACTTAAGAGAAAGCCAACATAGGCTTCATTGATTTCCATCTACCTGTGGAAGCCAGGTCCTTATCTTCCTTTGGCAGAGTAATTATGACCACCTGTATCATCTCCCTCCCCAGGGCCAGATTTTTTTGTTCTATTGTTTTGGTGATTAAAAGTCTCCAGTATTAATATCAGTCTTTTGTTTCATTCCCTATTACATCGTATTCTATCCATTTAATGCAGTATTTGATCCCTTGGGCTACCCATCAAATTATAAGCCTCTCTTCGTGCCTCCTAAAAAAGGAGGACTTTTCTTGTGTCTTTATGTGTTGCTTTTGTCTTAAGATAATAACCAGTGTTACCCCATTGACCAGAGCATGAGGTACCATCATCCTTGCAAAAAGATGTCCTGAATAATCTACAATGAAAATCAAATGGAAAGGGACACCTGGGTGGCTCAACTGAGCGTCCGACTTTGGCTCAGGTCATGATCTCACAGTTTGTGAGTTCAAGCCCCACATGGGGCTTGTTGCTGCCAGTGCAAGGCCTGCTTTGGATCCTCTGTCCCCTTCTCACGCCCCTTCCCCGCTTGTGCTCTCTCTCTCTTTCTCTCAAAAATGAACTAAAAAAAAAAAAAAAAAAAAAAATTAAAAAATCAGATGGCGAGATCCTTTGCCTGTTAGAAGCTCAAAATAGGAGAAAAACCAAACTGATGTTGTTTTTTAAATTCAGAATGCATGAATACATTGAATCAACCTATCAACACCTATGGGTGTGCTCTTTATAGAAGACCCCAACGACTGGAATTATGGAGGAAGGGGTTCAGAAGGCACGTTGGAAGGAAGAAGGAGCCCCAGAGACAGCCCTGAGGTGACTGCCAGTGCCTCACATTTGGGGAGACCTGAACAGAGAGCAGTAGAGTGGGTGTACAGGTAGAGTTGTGGTGAGAACTGCTTCCTAAGTAGGGTGTGGTGACTATGACAAATCTGTTCTCATCATCTGAATTCATAAGGCCTTTCTCAAAAAAGAAATCCCTTTGGGGTGCTCATCTTGCCTCCTAGAGAATAAGCATATCTGGACCTCATTGCTTTCTGTGCTGTGGTTATTATTTTTTTTAATGTTTATAATTTTTGGGAGAGAGAGAGAGAGAGAGAGAGAGACAGAGAGCAGGGGAGGGACAGAGAGAGAGGGAGACACAGAATCCGAAGCAGCTCCAGGCTCTGAGCTGTCAGCCCAGAGCCGGACGCGGGGCTCAAACTCAGAGACCACGACGAGATCAGGACCTGAGTTGAAGTCAGCTGCTTAACCGACTGAGCCACAGGCTCCCTGTGCTGTGGTTATTTATTGTGCTTCATGGATTTAAGAACTAGTGGGTCATTTTTTTTTCCAGTTCTTAATAATGACCCCCAAATCCTGTTAAAATGCAAATTCTAGGGCTTCAGCCCAAGTGATTCTGGTTTGGTGACTTGAGGGTGGATACAGAAATTTTTGTTTTTCATGAATATACCAAGTGATTTTTTAAAGCTGATAGAACAGAGCTACACTGCCCTACTGTCTTCTTCCCTTTTCCTCCATCTTTCATACTGTCCTGCCTCCTTTTTTGGCATTCTTCCACCACACACCATGTTTGTGTATGTGCCCTTTGCCCTCGGAAGTCCTTTCCAGTCATTAGTCAGCTAGGTACCCATTAAGCTTTAGCTTATCTCTTGGGGGCTTCTCACAGAATTCCATTAATTTTTCTTTGCATCAAACTCTGACTTCTCTCTCAGGCCATAAAACTACCAGTATTAATTGAACCTGTTCCCTGGTTGCCGCCACTGCAGTTACAAATAATGATGATGATATTCTCAAGGTCATTTATATGCTACAGAAAATAAACAGCATTTGCTATATGCACAGAACCTTCTGAGGACCCGGTATACAGGTGTCCCCTGCTATCTGAAAGTAGAGTGCTCTAATGAAACCTTTCGTGAGCTAAAATGGCACAGTGAAGAAGCAATTAACATTTTGTGAAAGTGAAAAGTCTCTTTGGATTTCTTTCAGCTAACAAAAACAGGTATTAATGTAGGTCTTTCGTAGAAGCAAAATGGCATAAAGCAAACCTTAGATAGAGGGAGAAACCTGTGTACAGAAGGCATTGACTCATTAATCTGCACAATTTCTGTGCAAAAACTAGCTAACGTTACTTTTCCCACTTGCCAATTGAAGATAATTGGTCATAAATGTACATTCCAATGTTAATTTTTTCCTATTAATCTTGATTTAGAAAATTCATTTAATGGATGCTTTATTTTTTTAACGTTTATTTATTTATTTTGATGAAATCGGGCACATTCAGGGTGATATGGCCTTAGACTATTTATTTATTTTGAAAGAGAGATCAAGAGCATGTGGGGGAGGGGCAGAGAGAGGGAGACAGAGAATCCCAAGACTCAAGTTCCCAAGCTCAAGAATCCCAAGTTCAAGACATGGGCTTGAACTCACAAACTGTGAGATCATGACTGAGCTGAAACCAAGAGTCAGATGCTTAACTGACTGAGCCACCCAGGTGCCCCATTTAATGGATATTTATTTTAAAACTAACTGCCATATGTCAGGCACTGTACTAGGTGCTAATGACACAGTGATGAACCTACCCTCATGAAAGCTTATAGTCTATTTGGGGAGCAGACAAGAAGACAAGGGGAATTTTGAGCACATACATGGAAGCATCTAACCCAGTATTAGAGGGGGCAGGGCTCTCAGGGAGGGGCCTTGAAGGACTGAAAGTTAAGTAGGACCAAACATCTGAATGGAGGCTGAATATGTTGACCCTAGATCATGTCCTTGATGATTGGTTTCATTGAAAATAAAATTCCAGGATTTATTTTCTTATAATTTATATATTAATTATAAAATTGCAGTAGAGGACAGATAATAAAAAATAACGCAGTTAACTGAGGGCCCCTGAGTTTGAATCCAAGCTCTACCACTTATACATGGTATGACTTTGGACAAGTTACTTAACCTTTCCAAATCTTAGGCTTCTCATCTGTAAAGCAGAATTAATCATCCCTAAATCAGAGGGTTGTTGTGAGAATTAACGTGAAATGACACATGAAAAGCATCTAGTGCAGTGTCTGGAATAGTAAATGCTCAATAAATTTTAATGCTCTTCTCTCCCCAACTGCTGTCATCCTCAAGTAATTGAATTTTGTACTTTAATTAGTCTCTTGACCCCCAAATCAGCACTCTGGCTTCCTGCTGAGCGTTCTGACTTTTGCCTCCAATTCTCCCCGCCCCCCGCCCCCCGCCCACCTCAAGAACTTTGCATGTGCACTCCCATATTTTCTTTCCTCTCTGCCCCACCTCTTGCCCGTATGCACACATTCTTTGTGTGACTTAGTTTACTCATCCTTCAAGACTCTGCTTAGACACCGCTTCCTCCTGGAAACCCTTAATGGCCCTCTTCACCATATGTTGGTTAACCATTCCTCTCACGAGCCCTGTGATTCACTGTCCTGCCCCTTAATGGTGCCTCTCCCACTGTGTAATTGTGTGTGCGCTCATCTGCGTGGCCTGCCAGGCTCCCTGGCCTCATATGTGACTTGCTCACCTTTTTATGTCCAGCACCGAGAAGGAAGCCCAGCCTGTGGTAGGTTCTCAATGAATGAATGAATAACTATATCAATTTCCCCCTAATTTCAGGTGAAGAAAGTATTTACTTTATTTGGCTTCCCATTATAGTTCTTTACAGCTCTCTTGTCTTTTCACTCTTTACCATTTGCAATTTTTAAAGTATTAATTTACTTCTTTCGCTGTTTCTGCCTTTCAGCCCAAGTATGTTCTGTTGTTTGCATGGTTCATTTTAGAGTTATTCATGTTCTGTTGCTTTCTTTTCACAGTATGAACCTGTAAACTTCTTTCCGTTTGTAAAGAACTTCTTTCAGTATAAAAGATGAAGATCTTTCAGTATGTTGAATACCACACACACACACACACACACACACACACACACACTCTTTATGTTTGGGTTAGTTTTGGAATGCCATTTGTTAAATAGCTCCTTTAGTAGTAACCCCCCCTCGTTTAAGTAAAACCATTGTTCAAAGCATTTTTAATAATTGGTCATTTTTAGCTATCATTAAAATAGCTCTTTATTTCTCCAACTCTGAATTGCTTAATCTGCACTGGAAACCAAATATTTGAAAGAAATTGTGGTATTGCCTGCATTGCAATTACTCTTTACATTTCCACCTCCCAATTATTGATGAACACATGTATTTTATCCATCTTTGTTTCTCCAGCACCCAGCACATGCCTGAAACACTGGGCAATCAACAACTGCTTGTTAAATTAAAAACTGGAAGAGTGCTTGCCCCAAGTATGTTTCCTCACTGCCAGGAAAGCTGCCATACGGGTAACACATAGAGACATCATCACCTTGCTCTCTGGCCAAGTTAGCCAACGTAGCCAACAAGGCTGTGATGAGGTATAACCTTGTTTTCAAAACATTTATTCATTCTTACTTATCTCCTGTGGACTTCTAAGACATGTAGGAAATAGGCCTGTTAAAAACAGAATTAAACGCGGGAGGATTGTGCAAGGGGAGTGTGGTTAAAAAAAGGGCATCGGGAGGGATTTTTTGTGGTATGGGAACTGTTCAGTGTCTCTACTGTGATGATGGATATACATACCTAAACAAGTGATATATTTGTAGAGAACTTAATACACACACACACACACACACACACACACACACACACATACCCCAGTACAAGTAAAACAAGAAATCCGAAGAAAGTCAGGGGATTGAATCAATGTCCACACCCTGATTGTGCTGCTGTATTTACCGTATTGTTGTTTTACAAAATGTTACCATTGGAGGAGACTATACAAAGTGTACAGGGTCTCTCTGTGTTATTTATTGAAACCGAAAGTGAATCTACAAGTGCCTTAATAAAAATTTCAGTTAAAAAAACTGAAAGTTGGGGGCACTTGGGTAGCTCAGTCAGTTAAGTGTCTGACTTTGGCTGAGGTCGTAATCTCATAATTCATGAGTTCGAGTCCACATTAGGCTCTCTGCTGTCGGAGTGGAGCCCACTTTGGATCCTCTGTCCCCGGCTGTCTTTGCCCCTTCCCTGGTTGTGTATTTTCTCTCTCTCTCTTTCTCTCAAAAATAAATAAACATTTAAAAACCCCTGAAAGTTAGGGTGCCTGGCTGGCTCAGTCAACAGAGCATGCAACTCTTGATCTTGGGTTTTAAGTTCAAGTCCTACAAGTTCAAGAACTTACTTAAAAATAAATAAATAAGAAAAAACTTTAAATGGAAGTAAAAAAGAAATAGGAAACTAAATCCATAAGGAAAAATGAATGAAGTAATTGTGCTATGATAAATGATAGTGTAGTTCCTCTGATTTTATATTACATTTGGCTTTGAACTTCCTGGTCGAGCAAAAAAAAGTCAAGGCGAAAAAAGAATGCTTTGTATTCATTCATTCAACACAAAATTATTTGTTAAGTAACTGCCATTATCTAACAAAACATAATTTATTTTATAAAAGTAACACCTCCCTTGATATTAATTTAGAAAATAACTTGCCACATGATATATCGTTTGTGTGGATTATATGAAACTCAAAACACCATGGTAGAAAAATAGTAATTCTCCTTGGAATATAATAGGGTTTTAAAGTAACATCCTTCAAGGGGTGCCTGGGTGGCTCAGTCGGTTAAGCATCTGACTTTGGCTCAGGTCATGATCTCACAGTTCGTGAGTCCGAGCCCTGCGTCGGGCTCTGTGCTGACAACTCATAGTCTGGAGTCTGCTTTGGATTCTGTCTCCCTCTCTCTCTGCCCCTCCCCTGCTCGTGTTCTGTCTCTGTCTCTTAAAAATAAATCAACACTAAAAAAAAATTAAAGTGACATCCTTCAAGGTTCCGAGGTAACTTACTAGTGCTTTACTTACTACTGTGGAATGGCTTTTTACGTTGAGGTGCACTGTCCAATTTTGCCCTCTTCTGAACTGGCACCAGCTGCTATGTACTCAACATGTGGCCTAGTTACCTGTGTGTGGTAAGCATTCTCTTCTTTTTCCTGCTGATAAACCCAAGCACAGGGAAGTCAAACTGTATCTGAGGGAGTGAGACTAGTGAATGGCTGAGCCAGAAATCTTTCTTCTGCCGTTGCTGCATCTTAACCAGACTAGACTCACATCCCAAAGTCCAGAGAGAAAGCAAGGCTGACTTTGGAGACTCCCAGCATTTGCATATCCAACTGATCACTTCCTAATCACTATGGCCTCAAGTTGTATGGTGTCCATTTCAAGAAAGAGAAAGGCAAGAACTAGAGGTCAGAAATGTAATATCTGAGCTTTTCTGTCTTCATTTTGTGGGCAGTAGCCAATGACTAGGCAAAACACACAATATCCTCTCCCTTCATTGAATTCGGAGCCCAAGTCCAGCTCCACAGAGGCTTGGAGCTGTCCTCCACCTTGGGATCGGCCTTTTTGGGTTTAGAAGCTTTAGACCCTTTGTTTGCCCAGCCCCTGGCTTCTCTGGTACAGACAGTGGGTGGTTGTTAGGAAATGTCAGTTGGCAGTAAAGTGCCCTGGATCACAGCCGGAGTTCTGAAGCAGGAGAAACCTAGGTCTGAACCTGATTCTGCCTCTAAGGGACTTTGGGGGTGGGATCAAGTTACCTAACCTAATCTGAGCCTCAGATTCCTCTCCCCTCTGCACCTTCCATCCCCATAAATGGAAGTATTAGCAGCCCTTCCTTATAAGTTTGTTGTATTAAATGAGAGCACCCGTGTAAAACATTTAGCCCAGTGTTTGTCACTTGGTATATATGTTAATGAATGTGTGCTATTATTGGTATTACTCTTTTTTTTTTTTAACGTTTATTTTTGAGACAGAGAGAGACAGAGCATGAACAGGAGAGGGTCAGAGAGAGGGAGACACAGAATCTGAAACAGGCTCCAGGCTCTGAGCTGTCAGCACAGAGCCCGATGCAGGGCTCGAACTCATGGATGTGAGATCATGACCTGAGCTGAAGTCGGCCACTTAACCGACTGAGCCACCCAGGCGCCCCATTGTATTACTCTTATTCTTCTGGGAGTGGAATGTTTCTCTGCTCTTTGATTTATGTATGAGTTATGTATAATCTTGATTCTGTGTTATCTGACAGTTGCAAAAGGAGGAATAAGAAGGACTTTTTTTCCCACAAACTCCTGATGGTTTGTCTTTAACAATGGTTAAAAATAGGAAATAAGAATCCTCCACAAATCTGTATACTATATAAAGAAGGATGTCCAAAGAGGGGCAACTTTGACGTTGGGCATTGTCTCCTTTTCTTTTCACAAATTTGACTCTTTGACATGTATCTTTGCAGGACAAACATCTCTTCAAAAACTTTAATAACAGGAGCGCCTGGGTTGCCCAGTTGGTTAGGCTTCCGACTTCAGCTCAGGTCGTGATCTCACCGGCTTGTGAGTTCGAGCCCCACGATGAGCTCGGCGCTGACAGCTCAGAGCCTGGAGCCTGCTTCAGATTCTGTCCCCCTCCCTCTCTGCCCCTCCCCTGCTCATGCACTGTCTCTCTCTTAAATATAAATTTACATTTAAAAAACTAAAAATTAAAAAAAAAAATAAAAACTTAAATAGCAGCCTTCTCTCCACCCCATGTACACTTCCACGCATACCAACCCCAGGCTGAGTCAGTCTGTAGTGCTGCAGGCGTGGTAGGAGGAGGGGTGTGCATTCACTGTGCCAGCACTGCTGCTGCTTCTGTGGTGGCTTAGGCAGAAAAGTCCACATAAAGAATATTGTGCAAGCATAACTTGCCCAACTGGCCTGTATTTTAATGACAATCACTTAGGAAGACTTGGTTAATAACCGTATTGATATTTAGGAGTATTCCAGGGAAACTACTTGATTACAGTCAACACCTTTTAACATGGCTCAAAATACCTTGCAAATAGGGGCACCTGGGTGGCTCAGACAGTTAAGTGTCCAACTTCGGCTCGGGTCATGATCTCACAGTTCGTGGGTTTGAGCCCCGCATCAGGCTCTGTGCTGATAGTGTGCAGCCTGATTGGGATTCTCTCTCTTTCCCTCTCTGTCTGTCCCTCTCCCACTCGTGATCCCTCTCTCTCTCTCTCTCTCTCTCTCTCTCAAAAATAAATAAATAAACTTAAAAAAATAGATTGCAAAAATACACTAGACATTATTTATGATCATTGGATGTCATTTACTTTCTTTGAGCATAATGACTTAGTATACACGCACTTATTCAGCCTATACCAGCACATATTTTTCATCCTCAAGCACACGAATGGGCTGAAAGACCACTGTCCTCCCAGGGAGCTGCTAAAACGTGGTTGAAGGAGATTGGTCAACACATGCCCGATCTCTATTAACTTCAAGTTTTACATCAGATGTCAGTTTTGCTGAATTACTTTTAAGTCAGTATCTCTAACCTTCAAGGCTCTTAAAAACCATCATCAGTTAGGTTAAAGGAAAAATAAGAATATAATTGGAGCACGGCTCTATATTTTATACCGCAAAAGTAAGTCTTTGCTAAGAACACTGAAGCTGAATGAAGTGTCTCCAAGTGTATTTCTGAGATCAGTAGACCTTTGAGAAGTAGATCTGTGTATCTCTTCAGTTAACCAACTTCAGGAGCATTCCTGCAAAGGTCAACAACAGCAACAGAGTCACTATTATAAGCATCTTTTAAAATTCACCTCACATGAGTTTTTTGCCCGGGACCTGCCGTGGCTATTCTGAAAGAAAGAATACTTCTTTGGTCCCTAAAACTTCTAGACTTACTATAACACAGATACCACCCAACATGTTGAAGAAAAAAGAGAGGTTACATGATTGTTAGGTTAGCTAAGGGAGAAGAGATGCTCACATTTTAGGAAGCGTATTGTTTCAGTCTTCGTGGTTTTATTCCTTTGAGCTCGTATGGCTGTGTGCTACAGAACTTTGCAGTGGGTTTTTTCTAGTACCTATTCCCCCACAATAATCAATTATTCTTGTGCTTTGTCTATTTTTTCCCTAATACAGAGCCCTCCTCTGAAATTCCAAACCTTAAGCAGTGAGACTCCAGTTTTGTGGATCCAGGTTGCCTCTTGCTGAGAAAAACTTTCAGTGCTGCCCCAGCAGCTTCCTAGGCTAGTATTTTTAAAACTTCCCTTCTAGATATATTAGGGGTGGTTTGAAAAACTGTAACTGTTTGCAAAAACTTACTGCTGTGCTGTAAATGTTTAATGAGATCTTTTTTTAATCTAGTTTCTGGTCTTTGTTCATTAATGCATGTTCAGCAGAGGGAAACTTTTTGTGTGTGGTGACTTTATACTAATAAGGTACTCTTGCAAAATCATCAGAATCTCCCTCTATGACATATGGTTAATTGAAAATGTTTATTTTACATTGATGTACAAGGCAAATTTTTTTGCAGTAGCAACCCATTTATTTAGTTATTCTGTTTGCTGTAGCTTTCTGTCAAACTGGTCCATGATGATCTTCAAAGAGCATAGTTGAAAATGCTAACTCATTCATGGTGAGAGGAAAGTGCAGAAAATGGAGAGACTGGAGAAAGTGCAGAAAATGGAGAAGGTTTTGTTCCTCCTCACTGAAACAAGGAGTCCATATACTAAAGTCTATATGTAAAGAAAAAAAACCCCACAACACTGTTAAGTAACCCTTTTATAGAACCTCAGTCAGTGATTTGTCAGTAGGAATGCTTCTGGCTGCAAGTGACAGAAAAATCCGAATTAGTATCAGTGTGAACCATAAGGACACTGGGTGTGCACTTACTAACAAGCTTAGAAGTAGGAGATTCCAGAGACACTGATGGCACAACACATCCACAATATTAGGGCACTATACTCTTGACAGTTATTATGGCCTTCTCCTCATGATCACAAGATCGCTGCAGCAGTTCCAAACATCACATCCTCAAAGAAAGCTGGGGGAATCCAGAGTGAGAAAAGAGTTCTCCCTACTTTTTAATGAGGAAAACGATCTTTCCCAGAAGCCCTCCAGCAGATTTTTCCTTTATATCTTATTGGCTAAAACCTGGCCTTATTGCCACTGCTATGTGCAACGCATTCTGGAAAAGCTATTTTGTGTGTGTGTGCATGATAACATTATTTTTTTAACTTGTTTTATTATTTTTTTAAAATTTACATCCAAATTAGTTAGCATATAGCGCAACAATGGTTTCAGGAGTAGATTCCTTAGTGCCCCTTCCCCATTTAGCCCATCCCCTCCTGCCACAACCCCTCCAGTAACCCTCAGTTTGTTCTCCATATTTATGAATCTCTTCTGTTTGTCCCCCTCCCTGTTTTTATATTATGTTTGTTTCCCTTCCCTTATGTTCATCTGTTTTGTCTCTTAAAGTCCTCATATGAGTGAAGTCATATGATTTTTGTCTTTCTCTGACTGACTAATTTCACTTAGCATAATACCCTCCAGTTCCATCCACGTAATTGCAAATGGCAAGATTTCATTCTTTTTGATTGCCGAGTGATACTCCATTGTATGTATATATATACCACATCTTCTTTATCCATTCATCCATCGATGGACATTTGGGCTTTTTCCATACTTTGGCTATTGTTGATAGTGCTGCTATAAACATGGGGGTGCATGTGTCCCTTCAAAACAGCACACCTGTATCCCTTGGATAAATGCCTAGTAGTACAATTGCTGGGTCGTAGGGTAGTTCTGTTTTTAGTTTCTTGAGGAACCTCCATACTGCTTTCTAGAGTGGCTGCACCAGCTTGCATTCCCATGCATGATAACATTATTATATATACAGTTAGCCACTGACCAACAGGTAGCAAGAAAAGAAAAATAAAATCTGGAGCCACCCATAGTTAGAAGGCAGGGATGTACGAAAAGCAAATCTGAACAACCAAATCCCTAGTAAAGAAAAAAAATCTGCAAATACAGTCATGCCCCAGGTCTGGTGGAAATGTGTAGACTGGAAAAACCAATTCAAGTTATGTCCAGCAATAGAAATTCTAAGACATGTGATGGGAAGAGAGGACCAGGAAAGGGACAGCAATAAACTCAGGTTGTCAAGGAACTCCAGACAGCGATTTTGGCTGGAGCCAGAGTTGTGTTGTCAGTAGAGGCTGAGACAGAACAAGGCTGGCTTGGAGGGTGGGCCGAGTAGCAATCCAAGCTGCCATGCGAAGTTGCCAGGTTGTGCCCTTTGTAAGAATGCCTGGCCAACATGGCAAATGAGGCTTGATTCCAGCTCACACTCTGTTCACCAGGCCTCATGCCGAGATGCAGCATCGTAGCCATCTGGAGGAGGAATCTTTTTTTTAAAGCATATATAATCTCTTTTTTTTTAATTCTAGTATAGTTAACATACAGTATTGTATTAACTTCAAGTGTACAATACAGTGATTAAACAATTCTATACATTACTCAATACTCATCATGACAAATACACTCTTTTTTTAAAGTTTAAATTCAAGTTAACATACAGTGTAGTATTGGTTTCAGGAGTAGAACCCAGTGATTCATGACTTGCATATAACACCCAGTGCTCATCACAAGTGCTCTCTTTAATGCCCATCACCCATTTAACCCACCTCCCATCAGCCTCCCCTCCAGCAACCCTCAGCTCATTCTCTGTATTTAAGATTCTCTTATGGTTTGCCTCCCTCTCTGTTATCTTATTTTTCCTTCCCTTCCCCTATGTTCATCTGTTGTGTTTCTTAAATTCCATGTATGAGTGAAGTCATATGATATTTGTCTTTCTCTTACTATTTTGCTTAGCGTAATACACTCTAGTTCCATCCATGTTGTTGCAAATGGCAAGATTTCATTCTTTTTGGTTGCCAAGTAATATTCCATTGTGTATATATGGTTGCATGTGCCCCTTCGAATCAGCATTTTGGTATCCTTTGAATAGATATCTAGTAGTGCCATTGCTGGATCATAGGGTAATTCTATTATTAAGTTTTTGAGGAATCTCGATACCTTTTTTCAGAGTAGCTGCACCAATTTGCATTCCCACCAACAGTGCAAAAGTGTTCCCCTTTCTCCACATCCTTGCCAACATCTGTTTTTTTCCTGAGTTGTTAATGTTAGCCATTCTGATAAGTGTGAGGTGGTATCTCATTGTGGTTTTGATTTGTATTTCCCTGATGAGGAGTGATGTTGAGTATCTTTTCATGTGTCTGTTAGCCAGCTGGATGTCTTCTTTGGAAAAGTGTCTATTCATGTCTTCTGCCCATTTCTGCCCAGTGGTCTTCTGCCCACTGGATTATTTGGTTTTGGGTGTTGAGTTTGACAAATTCTTTATAGATTTTGGATACTAACTCTTTATCCAATATGTCATTTGCAGATATTTTCTCCCATTCTGTTGGCTGCCTTTTAGTTTTGTTGATTGTTTCCTTCACTGTGGAGAAGTTTTTTTATCTTGGTGAGGTCCCAATAGTTCATTTTTAAGTGTACTCTTCATCTATTTTAAGTGTACCCATCATCTATTTCACCCATCCTGCCACCTCCCTTCCAGTCACCATCAGTTTGTTCTCTGTAGTTAAGAGTCCTTTTTTTGATTTGTCTCTTTTTTTTTCTTTGCTTGTTAGTTTGGTTTCTTAAATTACATATATAAATGAAATCATGTGGTATTTGTCTTTCTCTGATTAACTTATTTCACTGAGCATTATATTCTCTAGATCCATCCCTGTTGTTGCAAATGACAAGATTTCATTCTTTTTTATGACTGAATAATATTCCGTTGTATATGTATACACCGCATCTCCATCCATTCATCTATCAGTGCATACTTGGGCTGCTTCCATATCTTGGCCTTATAAATAATGCTACAATAAACATAGGAGCACATACATCTTTTTGAGTGAATGTTTTTGTATTCTCTGGGTAAATACCCAGTAGTGGAATTACTGGATCATATGGTAATTCTATTTTTAGAGGACCATCCGTACTGTTTTCCACAGTGGCTGCACTAGTTTGCATTTCCACCAACAGTGCATAAGGGTTCCTTTTTCTCCACATCCTTGCCAACACTTGTTGTTTCTTGTGTGTTTTTTTTAAAGTTTTATTTATTTATTTTAAAGTAATCGCTACACTCAATGTGGGGCTCGAGTCACATGCTCTTCTGACCAAGCCAGCCAAGCATCACTGTTTCTTGTTTTTTTGTTTTTTTTTTTTAATTTTAACTATTCTAACAGGTATGAGGTAATACTGTTTTTTCACTCTCTTGACAGTATCCTTTGATGCACAAAAGTGGTTTTTTTCTAAGTCAAAAAAACTTGTTCAAAATTTGAATTTATGTTTTCTTTTGTTCCTTGGGCATTAAAAAACCTCTGCCCAATCCAAGGTTGTGACAATTTATGCCTGTTTTCTTCTAAGAGATTTCTAGTTTTATCTCTTACATTAAGTCTTGAATCTATTATGAGTTAATTTTTGTATATGATGTAAGTTAGGGGTCCAGCTTTGTTCTTTTGTATAGCAAGTTGTCCCAGCGCTATTTTGAAAATATTGTTCTTATCCCCATTGAATGGTCTTGGCACACTTAATCAATTGACTATATATATAAGAGTTTATTTCTGGACTTTCAATTTTATTTCATTGACCTACATGTCTAGCCTTATGCCAGTACCACAGTGTCGTAAACAGTGTAGCTTTGTAGTAGGTTTTGAAATCAGGATGTGTGAGACCCACAACTCTGTTCTATTTCAAGATTGTGTTGTATGTTATGGGTTCCTTGCATTTCCATATGAATTTTAGGATCAATTTGTTGATTTCTGAAAGCAAAAAAAACAGCTTGGATTTTGACAGTTTATATTAAATCTGTAGATTAATTTGGGGAATATTGCCATCTTAACAATATTAAGCCTTTTGATCTATGAACAAAAATGTCTCTCCATTTAATTAAGTCTTCTTTAATTTCATTCAACAATGTTTTATAGTTTTCAAGTATAAACTTTACACTTCTTCTGTTCAAATTATTCCTAAGTATTTTTTATGCTATTGTAAATGTAACTGTTTTCTTAACCTTATCTTTGTTGCTCACTGCTAGTGTGTAGAAATGCAGTTTCTTTGTAAATATTTATTTACTTTTTAAAGAGAGAAAGTCCAAGCAGGGGAGGGGCAGAGAAAAGGAGGGAGACAGAGAGTCCAAAGCAGGCTCCAAGCTGCCAGCACAGAGCCCAATGCAGAGCTTGAACCCATGAACTGAGAGATCATGATCTGAGCTGAAATCAGATGCTTAACCGACTGAGCCACCCGGGCTCTCCTTGTGAAGATAGTTTTACTTCATTTCCAATCTGGATGAGTTTTCTTTCTTTTCCTTGTTATATTCTAGAATCTCCAGTGCAATACTGAATAGAAATTGTCAGAGAAAACTTCCTTGTCTTGTTCCAGATCTTAGGGGGAAAGCTTTCAATCTTTTGCCATTAAGTTTCACGTTAGCTATGAGTTTTTTCGAGATTCCTTTTTAGCGGATTAAGGAAGTTTCCTTCTTTTCCTAGTTTCTTGGGTGTTTTTTTATCATGAAAGGTGATCAATTTCTCAAATGTTTTTTCTGCATTGAGATGATCACGTGGGTCTTGTTCCTTATTCTATTAATATGATGTATTACATTGGTTGGTGTATTACACTGGCTTAAATTTCACTGAGTTGTGATGTATCCTTTCTATAGATTGCTGGTTTCAGTTTGGCAGTATTTTATTGAGGAATTTTGCATCTGTATTCATAAGGAATATTGATCTGTAATTCTCTTTTTTCATAATACCCTTGTTGGGTTTTGGTATCAGGGTGATAGTGACCTCATAGAGTGTGATGGAAAGTTTTCTCAATTCCTCTTCTTTTTGGAAGAGTTGTGAAGGATTGGTGTTAAGTATTCTTTAAATGTTTGGTAGATCCTCACCAGTGAAACCATCTGGGCCTGGGCGTTTCTTCATGGGAAGCTTTAATACTAGTGATTCAATGTCTTTTCATCTCAATCCATTCATATTTTCTATCTCTTCTTGAGTCAGTTTTGGTAGTTTATGTTTTTCTAAAGATCTGTTCATTTTCATCCAGGTTACCTAATTTGTTTGTCTGTAGTTATTCATAGTATTTCCCTAGAATCTTTTTAATTCTATAAGGTTGGCAACAGTGTCCCCTCTTTCATTGCTGGTTATAGTAATTTGAGTCTTTGTTTTTTCTCAGTCATTCTAGCTAAAGGTTTGTCAACTTTGTTGATCCTTTTAAAGAACCAACTTTTGGCTTCATTGATTTTCTTTAATTTTTCTATTTCATTAATTTCCACTCTCATTTCTATTACTTCTTCCATCTGCTTGCTTTGGGTTTAAGTTGTGCTTCTTTTCTGTTCTCTTAAGGCAGGAGTTTAGGTTATTGATTTCTTTTTTTTCTGTCCTGCGTGTTTACAGCTATACATGTCCCTCTAAGTATTACTTTGGCTGTACCCTCTGATTGTTTCATTTTCATGTATTTTGAAACATTTTTAAATTTCCCTTGTGATTTATTCTTTGACCCATTGCTTATTTACAAGTGTATTGATTAAATTTCACAGACTTGTGAATTTACAAATTTCCTTATTGATTGCTAATTTTATTCTAAGTGGTTGAAGAACACATTTTGTATGATTTCTATTCTTTTAAAATGTATTGAGTCTTGTTTTATGGTCTGTCATATAATTGAAGTGATGTGATCAGCCTCTCACCATAGCTGCTAAACAGACAAAGGGGTGAGCCCTTTCTGTGGGAAAATAGCATCAACTGCCTGTCTTTATAGTTCTTGAATACACAATACCTATTATGCTATAAAAAATTACTAGACATGTAAAAGAGGCAAGAACATGTGACTGAGAAACATAAAAAAGAGACAATGGGAATGGATCTAAAGAGTATAATGCTACATGAAATAAGTCAGAGAAAGACAAATACCATGTGACTTCATGCATATGGGGAATTTAAGAAACAAACAAATGAGCAAAGAAAAAAAGAGATAAACCAAAAAACAGACTCTTAACTATAGAGAATAAACTGATGGTTACCAGAGGGAAGGTGGGTAAGGGGATGGCTGATATAGGTATAGGAGATTAAGAGTACACTTAGCATGATGAGCACTGAGTACTGTATAGAATTGTTGCATCACTATATTGTACACCTGAAATGAATATAACAATATGTATTAGCTATGCTGGAATTTAAAAAGACAGAAGACAATAGAAGCTGACCCATAGATGATCTGGATACTGACATTAAATAAAATCTTTTAAACAACTATTATAAATATGTGAAAGAAAATGGATAAAAAGATGGAGAATTTCAACAGAGAAAGGGTATTTATAAAAATAAATTCAAGTGAACTCTCGAGAACTGAAAAATAAAATTTATGAAGTTAAAACTTAGATACATTTAATAGCTCTTTGGACACAGAAGAAGATAAAATTAGTGAACTCAGAGATAGCTCAATAGGAAAAATCCAAAATGGTGAAAAAACTGAATAAAAATATGAAAAGAAGAGAGTATAAGAAACTTGTCAGAAGGGCTAACCTATGAATAATAGGATTTGTAGGAAAGAAGAGAGAAAATGAGGCAGAAGGGATACTTAAAGAAATATGGCTGACATTTTTTTTTCAAAATTGGTAAAAGGCATCAATCAGTATACAGATTTAAGAAGTTCAGTAGACACCAAAGGAAATATGAACTTATCATAATCAAACTGCATAAAACCAAAGCTAAAGATACAAATCTTAAGAACAGCCATAAAAATGAGAAACATTATTTTCAAAGAAACAAGGAGATCAACTGCTGACTTTTCAACCAAAACTAGGAGTGATCAATGGTCAATAGGATTAATTCTTTAAATTGTTGAAAGAAAAAAAAAAAAACCTGCCAAATTAGAGCTCTTTAACCAGTGAAACTAACATTCAAAAATGAAAGTGAAATAAAGTAAGAAAAACAAAACTGAGAGAATCAGTTGCCATGACCAGAACTGAAAGATAGTAAAGAAAATTCTTTGGACTGAAATAAAATGATCCCAGATGGAAATAGAGTAATGCAGGATGAGATGAAGAACATTGAAAAAGGTATATATGTTAGAAGATGTAAAATACTATTGACTTTTTTAGAACAACAAAAATTATTACATTGTTTGGTGTCTATAACATGACAACCGAGCTTAAAAGTGGCAGGCAGTAATTGGATTTTACACTTGTAAAATTATTTTATTGCATAGGAAACTGTAAAAGTACTATATAAGATAGACTCCAGTAAGTTAAGGATGAACATTATCACTGTAAGCTAATCACCAAAGTATTTAAAAAGTATAACTAGAAAATTATTGTAGCAAATAAATGGATTAATAAAAAATAGGCTTGATTATTTTGAAAGAAGGCAAGAAAGGAGAAATAAAGGAGCAAGGAAAATATCGTGATAAATAAGAAATAAATAGCAGATTGATGGACTTAAATCCAACAATATCAATGATTACATTAAATGTAAATTGACTTAACACTCAATTTAAAAAAACAAAGATTACTATCCTGAATTAAAAGTAAGACCCAAGGGGTGCGTGGGTGTCTCAGTCGGCTAAGCGTCTGACTTTGCCTCAGGTCATGATCTTGCGGATCATGAGTTGAGCCCCGTATGGGGCTCTGTGCTAACAGCTCAGAGCCTGGAGCCTGCTTGGGATTCTGGTTTTCCCCCCTCTCTCTGCTCCTCCCCTGCTCAATGTCTGTCTCTTTCTCTCTCAAATAAATAAATAAACATTAAAAAAATAAAAAATGCCCAAGAATATACTGTCTTTAAGAAAATAAAAAGATACAGATAGTTTGAAAATGGAGGACAGAAAAAGACATATCATACAAGCACCAACCAAAAGAAAGCTGTTGTGTATATATCTATATCAGCCAAACTACACTTGAAGTCAAGGAGTATTACTAGAGATAAAGAGGAACATTTCATAATATGATAAACAGGTTAACTCAACAGTAAGACATGATAATTCTAAATTTATAAGTGCTCAATATATATAAAGATGTATATATATTTATTTATAGCATTTATTATGTAAAGTTTGTATATATAGAGAGAGAATTGAAAGGTAAATAGATCAATCAACATGAAAGTTAGATGTTGTGATATACTTCAATATCTGGCAGACAACCAGCCAAAAAATTAGTAGGAAGATAGATTATTTGAATAATGCTATTAACCACTATGACCAAACTGACATTTATAGAACACTCTTAACATTTCAGAATATACATTCATGTCCACTTGACACACGTATCAAAATAGATCATATTCCAGGCTCTAATGCAAGTCTCAAGAAATTTTCAATGGATTAAAATTGTACAGAGTTTGTTGTCTGACTACAGATGAATTAAACTGAAAATAAACAATAGGATAGTTACAATCATCGAAAGTTTATAATTCTATATAATTAATAGACCAAAGGAAAAAAGTCACAGACGACTGTTAGAAAGTATTTTGAACTGGACAAATAAGATGAATATAATGTTTCAAAACTTGTAGGATGCAGCTAAAACAGTACTTAGAGGGAATTTTATATTTTTAAGTGAATATGAATATATTAGCAAAGAAGAAAGGCTGAAAATAATCTAAGCCTCTATTTTGTGGAGGTAAGAAAAGAAAAACAAAAGTAAAAGAAGGAAATAATAATTATAAAAATAGGAATACAATGAAATAGCATATACAAAGATATACAAAAGAAAAAAAAGAAAAAATTATTCTTTGAAATTCATTCATAATATTGATCGACCTCCGATAAGATGATCAAGAAATGAGAGAAAAATAAAACTTAGCAATATCATAAATGAAAAAGTAGACATGGCTATAGCCTCTCAGATAATTACAATCATAACATTATGATGTTATGAATAATTTATACCAATAAATTTGACAATATATTTTAAATGAATGAATTGATTTGAGGAAAATAAAAATTACTAAAACTGACACAAGCAGAAGTTAAAAATTAGAATAATCCAGTATCTACTGAGGAAATCTATAATTAAAAAGCATCTCACAAAAAAACCCTCCAGGTCTAGATGGGTTCACTGGTGAATTCTTCCAAACATTCCAAAAAGAAATAATACTACCTTACATAAACTCTTTTAGAAAATATGGGAGGGAGTAACACTCTTCAGCTTCTTTTGTGAGGCCAGCATAAGAAGGATATTACAAAAACTCAAGAAGGATATTACAAGAAAAGAAAGGTAGAGGATAGAGCTCATGAATATATATAGGAAAAGTCTACACAAATCATTAGAAAATTGAATCCAAATTGAGTAGCAATATGTAAAAAGAATGTCACATCAGAGCCATATGGGGTATATCCTAGGAATGCAAGGTTGGTTTAACATTCAAAATGCTATCTGTTTTATTTATGTATTAGCTGAATTAAGGACAAAAATCTCTGATCATTTCAGTAACTTCAGTAGAAGCATTTGATAGGATTCAATACCTGTTCAAGACAAAAACTGAAAAAAAACTAGGGATAGAAGGAACTTGCCTTAATCTGATAAAAGACAGCTAAAATATTCACAGCCAACATCATATTTAATGTAAAATTCTGAGCACACTTTTCCCCTAAATTCAAGAGTAAAACAAAGAATATATAACCTTTACCACTTCTACATAACATTGTATGTGAAAGTCCTAGACAGTGCAGTAAGTCAAAGTAAAGAGTTAAAAGTATAAAGATTGGAAGGGAAGAAATAACACCATATTTGTTCAGAGAGAATATGATTATGTACATAGAAAATTCAAGAGAATACACAATTAGAATTAATACGAGTTTAGCAAAATCACTATGCAAAAATTTATTAACCTGATGTAGTCCTTTACATTACTGTGTCAGTATGTTTTAGGATTTTCTTTTTATAAACATCCTTAAACTAGATTTTTTTCATCTAATCTGAGAGTTTCCATCTTTTTAGCTGGCATTATTTGGATATATTTAGATGCCTTCTAATACTTTATTTTATGCTTTCTATTTACCAGTTCTTCTTTGTTTCTCATGGTTTCCTTTCCTGACCTCAATGTGATTTAATATATTGATTACCTTGTTTATACCTTTTACTCATTTAGTAGTTATATGTTTTAGTTATTTCTAGTGGTGACCCTTAAATATTTAACACACAAATTTGACTTTTCATAGTCTAAAATTAAGGTCTCAAAGAAAATTAAAGATCTCTACTGTCCTCCTGAACAGTACTAGAAAGTCAGGATGCTTTCACTTTCATCACTCCTTCCTACCTTATGTTCTATTTTTTGTCTACTACTTTAATTTCACCTTTCTTTTATAAACCCCCAAATTAGCCATTACCAGTTTTTACACGTAGCATTCTTTCATGCATTTCGCTTCTTCTAAGTTCAGTTTTCTTCTTCCAGAAGTATGAACGTTGGTAGCTTTTTCTGCAGGGCTTGCAGTTGGGAAATTCATTTCTTACATAGTTGAAAATGCCTGTAGTAGTCTTGCTGGGTACAAAATTCTAGATGACAGTTATTTTCCCCCCACTCCTTTGAGGACATTATTCCATTGTCTTCTGGCTTCAGTTAATTAACAGACTGCAGCTGGCCCAACAGTTTCTCTGAGGCAATGTATCTTTTACTTATGCCTGCTTTTAGGATTTTCTCTTGTCTTTGATGCCCTGCAGTTTCACTATGATGTGGGTCAGGATATCGATTTTTTCTTGTCTTGCTCAGTGCTATAATGTGTGGCTTTTATCAATTCTGGGAAATCTTAAGCCAAATTTGGATAAATTATTCAACTTCTCAAGGTGTTATTCCTCCCCTTGAAACTCTGCAATGTTTCCTTCATTTTCTGACAGTATCATTCCTTGAGTCTGTCTCACTGTCCCTTGCACCTGTCCATGATTAAGTTTCCATATCTGTCTGCTCAAACTGGTGATCCTCTTTTTTTCATAACTCAACCTAATTATCATCTATTCTCTGAAGCTTTTCCTGAAACCTCTTCTTCCCCCAGTCACTGTGTATCCACTCTTTCCTGCTCATACATCTATCAGTTGATTGCATTTACCTATTTATGTGTAAATCTCCCCCTACTAAACTTAAGTTTCTAGTGGGTAGCTCTCTTTGTATTTACAATGACAGGCACTTAGTATGGACTGTGTAACTGTTTGGAGATTGGATGAATGAATGAATCAAGAAAATGAATGTAAACACTATCTACCTCTTAGGGGTCCTGTAACAACTAAATATATACCATATGAGAAAGCACCTGGCAAATAACAAGTGCTAATCTGTTGTTTGAATTGAATGCAATTCATGCATTATTTTGGTACCGTGGGTTATGTACCAAATTGGTTGTTACTTTAAATTTCCTTATTCCATATGGCATAAAGCAGAGTTCTTAGTGTTCTTTGATCATAATGCAGTACTTTTTTGGTTTTGTGCCTTTCCTTCCAGTTGCTATACTTCTCAAAGCATTAAACACACACACACACACACACACACACACACACACACACACACACACTATACAAGGAGTTCTATGAGCTTCATATAGTTTACCAGCTATTACATTCTGTCCTGAAAACTCAAGTGCATTTATAAATGCTACTCTCCCATATAGCTTAACGGCTTTCTCCTTCTCTCTCATTTAGTGTCTGCTCTAATTTTACCTTATGAGGTAGGCCTTTGCTAACTCCCCTCATAAAATAGAAAACTTCTACCCCACTCCCATTCTCGATCCCCTTTACCTGCTTTATTTCCCTCTGTACACTTGTCCACAAGTGAAATATATGTTTACCTCTTTTATTATTAGCTGCCCATCCCACACGTAGTAGCATATAAACTTCTTAAAAGTAGCAGTTTTGCTTTATGCCTAGAACAGTGTCTGGAATACAATAGGTGCTGAATAATATTTATCGAATAAATGTATCAGCGTAGGTGCCACTGATTCTCATCGGTAAAGTCCTAGGGCTACAAAAACAGACACCATGCAGCCATTCTGAGCATTGTAGTCTTCAACACGTCTCTTGATCTGGGATGCGATTTCAAAACTTGACTGTTTTGCTTTTCCTTAGAACTGAATGCCTACAGCATGATTTCATCCTGAACACTAAAGAAATCACTTCCTCTCCTGGCAGGCACCTAAACCAAGTTCTGAGCTGGCTGTGTACAAAGCCCGTCTGTTCTCTCCTGGTTTAAAGACAGTGGCCGTTCCTGCCCGCATTTAGCAAGCTTGATTTTGCTTTCTGTTTTCTTTCACCCCTCAAGGAAAATTTACATATCGTTTCTACCCATTTTATCATTTTGATCTTGGCAAGAGCTTCCAATTCATACTGTGTGGGTACTTGTGCAAAGGAAGTACCCACTTACAGTGTCTACAAGAAATAAATTATTATTTCACAAAAACAAAGATCTAAAGCTGTAATTCATCTGTATGAGAGGAAGGTCAGAAAGTGATAAAGGTGATACCTTGCCGAAGGCCACATAACTAACTTTTGCAACATAAGTGGGACTAATGCCCACATCCTCCAATTCTCAATCAAGTTCTTCATACTTTTCTGCCTGACTTTTCTTTAATAAGTTCATTCCTGTTTCACCTACTACCTCTGCCCCTCAATTCTTATTTCATTTGTGTGTATCTCTGTGGCATCAGATGCCTCACCCCAGCCTTCAGCTGTCAAACTGCTATCTTGATTTTTTGGGTGTCATCAAGCTTCCGTCTTCAGATTCAGCATGACTAAACACAATGTGGTCTTTCAGCTAAGCTGACATTCCAAGGTCAACTCTGTAGCCAATGGAAACCCATGGCCCAAGAAGTCTGACACCCTCCCCTTCACTTGAGGGAGAGCTTGCCTCTGCCTGCTTTCCCTCACCAGGGATGTTGCTGCCCTCAGCTTGCTGAACCGTACTGTCAGATTACCAATGAACAGTGGCTCTGGTAACTCAGTGGACACTTAATACTCGCCACTAAAGGTAACTGGTGGGGGGCACCTTCTGGACTTAGGTCTGAAGACTGGGGCTATCATTGGACTGGCAGTGCCTCCTAGTGGCCAAGGCTCCAAAGGGTTCCAACAGAAAAGTGGCCAGTGTGGCAGCAGCCCACAATGGCAACCCCTTTCTTCTCCTTCCTCTGAGTCTTGTCCCCCCACCTGTTTTTAGTTCGTCCGGCCTTGCCTCATACAGTGAGCATTCACTGCTGGTCAAATCATCCAGTACCTGCCTTTTCAGTGTTTTGCAGACTGAATTCCCAAACATGACCGTGATGTTGAAAAAAAAAAATTGGGAGGGGGCATGGAAATAGAAATATTACAAAGTCACCACTATCACTGGAGCAGGTCAATTTGAAAAGTGCTTTGTAATAACTTTTTTCCTTCCTGTAAGCTCCGTGGTAGCCCTGACACTCCTCCTCTTGTAGGAGACTTCAGCTGCCCAGGAGTGCCAAATCATCCTCCCAATCTCATTCTTATTAAGCTTCATGAGTAGTTTCAGTTAGGTTACAGAGATACGGAGAGAGGCTTGGTTTCTCTGGAAGCTCGCATCCTAAAAAGAATACACATCATCTCAAAGATCCCATTTTAAAGTGTATAATCTTCATAAAATGAAAGATAAATCATATCTACAGCATAACCTTGAGACTCCTGTCATTAAGTCCTCGCTGGTACAGGATGTGCAAATGTAGATTTGGGTCTGGCAAGGAACGTCTCTGGGAGCTGTGGAAGAATCGTGAAGGCTCCATTTGTCCTCAAGGGAGAGAGAGGAATCCTGTGTCCTGGATAATGCCATGCCACAACAAATAAAATGGGAACTCTTCCTTCTGTATGCCCCTGTGGTTCCCAAGGTGCCCTCTGTCCCCATGTTATGTTTTGTCTCCTCAAGGGTTCCTTCCACCAGGACTGTCTTTCCCCAGATAATGCCCAAATTCAAGGCCTTCCTCTATGCCATCTCTCTTTTCTTCATGAAAATGTACCTATCCCCTGTCCATTCTCTCAAAGCCTTGGTGTTTAATCTGATGAAATATTTCATGGTAAGGTTTAAATAGTAGGACACCTCCCATTGGCATCTGCATTGTGACTGGGGACTTGAATCTTGATTCACTGGGATTGGAAACCAATTTTGTATCTCCCAAATGATACACACTGCACACCTCCATCTCCCCCCAACACTCAAGCCCAAAGATGATGTTGTTGAGGCAGAATGCCCTTTTCTTCCCTGGCTTCTGTCTGGGGCCCCCACAACTGACCTCTCTTGGAATATCAGTGCAGTGACAAATAACTCCATGTGGGGAAGTCCAAGGGCTTTGAACCAGAGCCTACAGGCACCACATTCCGAATGGTATGTATTCGTTCAAACCACAAACTGAGCTGGAGAAGAGGGGCAACAGGAGCAATACACAAGACCTACTGAGCAGCAGGATTTCTTTACTGATTGTGGCTTGCCAACAAAGGTTTTGGATAGCCGTGGAATATTCCAGAAAGAGGAAAAGCTCTGGCGATTGCTTGGAAGATGCCAGGCAATTAAAATAAACCGTGGCCGGAATGTAAAGAATTGGGGAAGCGAGAGGTGAATGAGCAACGGGGACAATTAGGGGGCATTATGCTGAAAGCCTGACATCTGTGCTGACATCAACTGCGTCTTACCCAACAGGTTTCTTGGGTGTCTAAGACATTTCTAGAATATGCACCCCGTGTCAGGAACTCCCAGCAACAGCCCGAGTGCCGCACTCTGATCCCCGCCCTTGGCCCTTTTCCCCTCCTCTTCTCCCACGCCTCCCACACCTGGCCTGCTTTTGTGCCTCCCGGGTCAGAGCCGCCTCAGCCGTCTCCAGGGCAGGCCCCCAGGACGGACGCCGAGCCCGCGCTCTCGCATCGAGCGGCGCCCGCATCCCTGTGCGCGCAGGCGGCCCCGGGGCCGCGCCGCGCTGATTCGCTGCCGCGGAGACTGCGGCGCCCGCGACGCGCCCGCCCCTCGCCGCGCGCCGGCTGGTGCAGCCTCAGTCAGTCTGCAGCCGCGCGGCCACGGTGAGCCCTGCCGCTGCAGCCGGGGCGCAGACCCTGAGTGCCAGCTCCGCGCCCCCGAGGAGAGCAACGGCGAACCTCCAAAACCCGCACGATGCAGGCCACTGCCGATTCCACCAAGATGGACTGTGTGTGGAGCAACTGGAAAAGTCAGGGTATTCTCTTTATTTCGGTAGTGCATGCCTGCGGTGCACGGGAACCCCGGGATCCGGACTCGGCCATTGTGCATCATTTCACCTGTGGGACCTATGCATGCTTTATACCCAAGAGCTTTGTGTTGGGGGGAGTAAACTTGTCATGTCAAAAATCAAAATGGATGGTGTTTGCATTCTTTTTCTTTTTTTTTTTAACCACCCCCCCGCCCCCACCCCTTTGTTTTCTTGTTGTAATGCTAGAAATTTAAATAATGCATCAGTTGCCTCTTCGGGGAGCTCTTTCGGGATCCATTGATCATTCAGTACTTGTTTAATCTGTTCTCCTCCCCGGAGTTGAAATGCTTTCTTATTGTTCCATGAATCCCGTTGCATTTAATTTCTGCAGAAAGGTTGAAATCTCCTGGTAGAAGCATTAAGTGAGAGGGCTCTAGTGCATCCTTTTAAGAGGGACACACCCATTTCAGGGTGGTTATTTGTGGTCACACAAAGGAGCCTGGAAATGCAGTCTGGCTCTCGAAATCCTGAAAATATGATGGCGTAGCCACATATTAGGATGGTTCACTTTGAAATATTTCAGGGTTTTTTGTCTGTCATTGGAGTAACCTGTAACTACTATTTATTAATAATGGGCATCTGTGGAAGAAGTAGAGGGGAAATAAAAGCAGTGCCCAGTACCCTCTGGCATAACAGATTTATTTTGAAACAGTCCATATTAGCACTGGGTGTGGCCACCCTCCAGCCTCGCTTGGATTGCTTTGCAGCCATTTTTATTCAGCCTCATACTTCACACATCCATCTCCTTTGTTACATTAAGATTCTCTCCTTCACCTTGCGCAGTGTGAGATTATGAGGAGAAAGAGAGAATTTGGAAGAATGAATTATGTGTTGTAAACTCTGGTGTTTGTAAGATGAAGTGTCTTTTAATATTTAACAAATAAGGTTCTGGAGAAGGCGCTTTTGACTTAACCTGAAGGGTTGCAGCGTCCCTCAGGGGACCAAAAATACTCTGGAGCAGAAGCTGGTGTGTTTTGTTTTTTTTTAAACCTGGCATCTTCCCCTTGTCATGTTATATCACAGAAGGAATAGGATGGCTTTTCATCTTTAGAGCCCCTGTAGGATTTTTTTCAGTAAATTTTTTAAGCAAAGAAAAAGTAAACACGAATCTCAGAATTAAGAACACTTTTGCTGTCTCTTATTTGTTGGTTCGGGTGGCGGTGACATAAAACAGAATTGTCGAGTTCAAATTATGTAGGTCTATTGGAAATAACAACTGTCAAAAGTAAATAAATGGGCCTAATAAATTTAAAAGCTAGGAAGTAAGAAATCTCCAGCAGTTCAGGGGCATAATTTTAGAGAATGATGACAATGACATGAAATAGCATGTTTTATACAGAAGGCAGTTGTGAAAATTCTTGGTGACATTTCATTCTTATGCGTTAAACTCATCTGGTTTATTTGATACACACTTAAACAACTATAGATTGATATAATATCAAGTTTAGTTGAACACGAGGACATAAAAAAGTTGGCTTTTAGACTATTATGGGTTTCTTCTATTCTGACCAAAAGTAGATGCCAAAACATGGCAGATTTTCTTTTTTCTTTGTATACGATAGAAGATACTATTTCATTACAGTCCTGTGGGTTTTCCTCACTTGACCTTCTCACTGCAGGGGTTAAAAAGGTACATGGCTGTTGATAATCAGAAAATAACGCAAATGTCATCATTTGTCTATTGAAAACAATCATTTTCATTTTCAATATAAGGCCACTTGTGAAGATTAATGCAAGATCGTTGAAGGTCTTTTACACTCCGTGACCTTTAGTAGTTTTCAGTACCATTGATTTCCTTTTGTCAGATAGAACAAAGCCATTATCTTGAAAATTGACTGATAACTGGGCGGGTGGGTTTATAGGCATGAAAGAGGAATAGTAAGAAGTGAATTATCCCTTTTTCTTTCCACTAGGAGAACTTTGCATTTAAACTAAATCTACAATAAGATTTTTGTTTAGCATTTTCAATGCATCTTCTTAGTTCCCTCATTATCAAAAACAGTTCTTAACCCTGGCTACACATTAGTATCATCTGGGGAGCTTTTAAAAACACAAAGGATGCCCACCCCTAGGGGTTCTGATTCAATTGGGTCGAGTATCAGTATTTTTTAAAAGATCCTCAAGTGAGTTTAATACATAATCAGGGTTGAAGTCACTGGTGCGTAGTGATTCTTAGTGAGCCCAGTCCATAGACCTGCAGAGCAGGGTCGAGTATACAAATGATGAAATGGGTGTGATCCAGGAGCATCTGTGAATTACCGTTGCAGGAGGCAGTGTAACATTGTTGAGAAGGTCCTCCACAAGTATTATGGGTGAAAGTGTTGCTTATGAAAAGAAATAAAGGAAGTGAGCTTCAGGTTTTTTACATATTCTTAAACATTCCGTGGAGAAATTGCAGCCCATTGAACATTTCATGAAGACTCTACTGAAACTAATACAGTTGTCATAAGAACTGCAGTACACATGCAAAAGGAACCTTATATTTACTTTATTAATATGCATGATTTCAGCTAGAGACAAGAACATTTAAGGAGACTAAAAAGTTCACATTATGCTAGTACAAAGACTTTGTAATAGATTATAAAATGTATACATGACTATATACATTACAGTACATTAGTACATTAATGTATACATTACAAAGATTTTGCTTCCAATTAAAAAACATGATACAACTACCCCTATATTGGTTAATAAAACAAAGCCCACCCAGCTCAGTGAAAGTGAAAGGAGAATAAAACAATCGCCTAATAAAACAGCTCTGTAGATAGTAATCTTACAGATCACAACAATACGAATATTTATCGGGCACTTTTACTGAATGCTTTACTTGGATCATTGCACTTAATCCTCACAAATCCTATGATGTGTAAGTTTCATTATCGTCTCATCTTATAGGTGATGAGCTAAGGCGTCCACCAAGGCACATGGCTGGTAATGGCAGAAGAGACTAGATTCGGGCCTAGGCTATCTGACCACAGATCCCCTCGCTTCTCACTGCTCTGCCATCTGCCTCAATGGTAGATGGCTTTTTCCTCAGTGGTTTTTCTAAGAATATGAATTATGTAGGTGATGGTGATTTTGTGGGCCTAGTAACTCATCACATTTACATAGTTTTCATTTGCCACATATCTTCTCATTTGAACTTTCAGTTTACTCTTGGACATCATGAGGCTCAAAGAGGATAAGTGATTTATCCAAGGTTTTTTGATAAGTGGTGAATTGAGTGGTGAAAAGGTGACTGCTTCAAATCCAGAACTCTTCCCGTGACAGCACTCCACCTCTTTTTCTCATGCTGAGTTATAGAGTAAACTTTCATGTACTCCTGCTGAGATATTTTCACATAGTTTCTCCCTTTACAGACAGCAAAATTTCAGTGATCTTGACCAATTTATGCTATTATGGTAATCCTCACCATCATCATCAACTCATCATCCACATTTCTCTGTAAATATTAGCTATGTCCCAGTAACTATCCTAAATGCTTGTTACATGTATGACTCCCATTTTACAGAGGAAGAAACTGAGGGTTTTGAGGCAGAGAGGGCTTGGGCTTGCCCTTGGGCTTAACTGGGTCCCAAACACAAGGCAGTCTGATTCTGAAACCTGTGCTTTTAATGACTTTACTATACTGCCTAAATCCAAATGGTACTATGGCAGGGGAATAAAGTTTGAGCAAAATCCTTCATCCATATTATTCCATTCGTGCTCTAAAGATAATTTTTCCCAGATATCATTGTACTCAACAAATGCATCTGGCAGGATGCTTGGTAATACAGTGGGGTTGATACTTGTCACCTGTTTGGGGCTCCTGCTCAACTGCCACTTGACTCTGTGTGGCAGCATTCTGTAATTAAAGCTTTCCCAGCATGTAAAATATTAATGAAGGGTGAAACACTAAAAGTGTTTCTGTTTTTTTATAAAATAAAATATTTTATGCTGGTCTGCAGTGTTCTGGGGAAATGCTATTCATGGTGGTCCATTCTGAAAGATGCTAGTTCAGAACAGCCAAGCATCCCAGAATACACAGAAAAAAATATCTGTTTTAGCTACAGTAATTGAAAGAAATGCTTGTATTTTGAAAATGGCATTTGGTAAAGATAATACATACATAAAGGCAGATCATTACCACCTTTTATCAAATACCTTCTATTTGGGCTCAATCTCATTAGAATACTGTACAAATATTACAACATAAGCATTACACTTGCACACTCCCTCTCTGCAGATTGTAATGAGATCCAGTGGGGAAACTGGCTTAGCTGGGGATCTGGGGATTTTTTTTTTTTTAATGAAAGAAAACTCATTATGCAGATAATATACCAAATATGGGTAGTTACTACTCCATTGCAAAATAAAACTCTACTTTGTCACAGTGTATGATTATTTTCAAGAGAGTCTTTATAAGGGAATATTCCAAAGTTTGAGGAGAGAATGATGGCTTTATTTTTCTCTAAAAGTGATACATGCACATTATGAAAATTTCCATTTGTACAAAGAAAGGTTCAAATCAAAGCCGCAAATCACGCAAAGTCCTACCACCTACAGTTAATCAGTGTTAGTATTTTGCTGAATATTGCCCAGTATCTCCATACCATGTAACGTGAAGCTAGAGGACTGGGTTGGCAACAAAAACAGCTTTTATGAGACAAGATTATATGCGTCTCAAAAAATACTTGAAGTAATCTAATGGAAGAAACTGACACGAAACTCAGAGAATTGCTGAACTTCAGATACATGTTTCTTTACTGTATGAGCTATTCCTTCCTAAAATTAAGAAAAAGTCTATGAGGTACATCAATAGATTAGGATAATTTTTTACTTTCATGTTTGGGTTTTAGACTGTACTGATGGACTCCGTGCAGTGTCTAACTTTGTTTTTAGAGGAAGACCCATCACAAGTGAGAAAAACTTGACAAAAATGGTGATCTAAATCCACATCTCCAAATCTATTATTTTTCTCAGATTTCCCTGAATTAATAGTTAGTTCATTAAAAGAACACAGGTGCTGGGTGGCTCAGTCGGTCGATCTGGGCTCAGGTCATGATCCCAAGGTCTTGGGACTGAGCTGCGCATCAGGCTCTACACTGAGCACGAAGCCTGCTTAAGAGTCTCTCTCTGTCTCCCTCTGCCCCTCTCTCACGCTTGCATGTGCTCTCTCTTTCTCTAAAATAAAATAAAATAATTAAAAAACAAAAATATTCCTGATACTCTATGAGTAAAGCTTTAGGATTATGATTGCAGATTCCTAGTCCATCCTTAATGAGCAGGCCCCTTTCTTAATCATTTTTAAAAGGTTTCTCTCTTCCTCTCTCTCCCCCATCTCCCTCTCTCTCCCTCTTTCTCTCCCTCTGTTTCTCTCCCTCCCTCCCTTTCCCTGCCTCCTTCTCTCCCACTTTTCTCCTTATGTTTGAAATTATATTCTTGACTCATTTCTCTTTCATATTTAGACTAGTTAATACGTTTTGGGAACAGAATCTATGAAGTAATTGATACATTTTACATCACCTTACAATAGAATTAAATCCTAAAATTCACTGAATCCAGCAAACAAAAGCTAACATAGGTGGATAACTCCCAGGACATCTCCTTTCTTTTTGGAAATAAATGTACATCACCACAAAATTTCCCATCCTTCTCAACTTGATTTCCTAAGTTGTGTACGCATTTGGCCATGTATCACCATTTACATATTGTCACCTCTCCATTTCTTATGAAAGTACACACAACCGTTCAAAGAAACAAGATTGCCTTATAATTAAGCTCACAGTTTGAAAGTCAAGAATTAGACATTAATAATCCTTTAAAAGCCATCTTTTGTCTAGATGACAATTAATAATAATTACATTAAAACCTTGGTCATTGTAAATGTATTCCAAATTTATAGCATATATTCCAAATAAGAAATTTGTTAGAGGTTTTAGAACTTAGAAGTAGAGTTCTGTTTAAGCTATTTGTTTAGCTATATGTTTAAGCTCTATTTTTTAAAAAATTTTTTTTTTCAACGTTTATTTATTTTTGGGACAGAGAGAGACAGAGCATGAACGGGGGAGGGGCAGAGAGAGAGGGAGACACAGAATCGGAAACAGGCTCCAGGCTCTGAGCCATCAGCCCAGAGCCTGACGCGGGGCTCGAACTCACGGACCGCGAGATCGTGACCTGGCTGAAGTCGGACGCTTAACCGACTGCGCCACCCAGGCGCCCCTAAGCTCTATTTTTAAGTTAAATCTGAGTGAAGTTGTCTTATAATTCAAGCACTCCTTACAAGCTCTTTGCCCAAACTGATGTTAATTTTGAACAGATGAAAAGTACAAATGTAACAAGCTTTAATTTTTAGAATTTATCAACAGTTCCACCCATTTTGCAATGAGTATGTCTCGCTTTCAAGATCAAATAGAGTGGTAACAAGTATTATGATGGACATAATGTTTTATCGACTGGAACAGAGGTACCATGAGAGAGCATACCTTTGCCTTACCTTTTTAGTTCAAAAAACATTTTGCCATTATGGTTTTGGTCAAAAATTTTAAATATAGTCCGTGTCTATAAAGAAGCAATAGCTGTCTACCTCCATGGTTCTTTTCTATTCCAATACAATGATGGATTTTAAGATGTGGCCCAGACAAGGGCCCAGACAATTGCGACTGATTACCACCAACCAAACGAACAGTTTTGTATTTTGATCAAGTCAGAAAGCTTAAAGGAAGGAAAAGCACATGAGGACATCCATTACTTACTACCTTGCAAATCTCTCTGTGTGCGTGCTTCCCTCAGCTACCGTGTGCCCAAAGCCTGTCTTTCTCTCCATATGGTCATCTCTTCTTTTGATGCCAGTTGCCCTGTTGAGACCCCTCCAAATGAGTCCATTTGCTAAAAGATTTAGCAGGAGGATCTGGCCACACTGTCTTCAATACTGGGCCCTGCTGTTTCATTTCCTGGCCAATTCTACCCCATCCAGGTGACAACGGGCCTGAGCACCACTGCGTTCATTTCCAAGCACAGGGAGAATGTGTTCCCACTGGTTAGAAGTAGCCTGTGGATTAAATTTTTTTTTTTTCAACGTTTATTTATTTTGGGGACAGAGAGACAGAGCATGAACGGGGGAGGAGCAGAGAGAGAGGGAGACACAGAATCGGAAACAGTCTCCAGGCTCTGAGCCATCAGCCCAGAGCTTGATGCGGGGCTCGAACTCACGGACCGCGAGATCGTGACCTGGCTGAAGTCGGAAGCTTAACCGACTGCGCCACCCAGGCGCCCCAAGTAGCCTGTGGATTAAATGCTCTGTTCTTTTACTGTCTACACAGAATGCCAGGTGTAATGTATCTACTCATTCGAAACATCTGCTGAATTATTTAAACATCCAGAAATAATAGTGTTGGCATTTTTCTCTTCACAGTCATATTGACTGCATTTATGCAGTGAGAGGGAAGAGCCTGGAAAATGGAATCACTGCAGGTGTTTTTATCAGCAAAGGTCTCTTCCAGCAGTTTCCCTCTGGATCACCATTTAAAGTTTAAATATATGTAGGAGCCTATTTCATAGCAAAGGAAACTCATGGAGTAGTTGACTAGGAGATGTCATCTTTGAAGGTCACCGTGCATGTTTAATGTCTTGTATGACATCAGTTCCCATTATGTTTCTCTGGTTTGATGGCAAACGAGGGAAAGTTAAAGTAGGGAAAGTTACTGCTGTTTCTTTTTGTTAGCTCTTTATGGTGTGATATTTTGTCGGCCTGAAAAAGGCGGTGAAAATCAGAGAAACTGGCTGTCACTGCTTTGGACACTGGGTTGTAAAGAAGTGAGGTTTTTTGAGCCTCTAATCCTTTTCAGAAGGTGGTCAAGTATTGTAGTCAATTATCAGAAGCTTACTAAAATGTAAAGTCAACAGCATGTAATTTTTCAACAGTCCTTTCAATGAAATGCTGATACTATCTATAAACAGGATTTTCTCCCTTGGCCTTTTATAAAGTAGCACTTACTTATCACATAGCAAGTGGTGCAGTGCTGCCTGAAATCTTTACTGGACCAAGATGGACTATAAATAAACACATTTAAGAATATGGTGCAATAATGCAGATAATTATGCATAATTTATTGCCATTTCATTGTTATCCATTTATACCACATTTTGCCTTATAAATAAAATAGGAGTAGCTGCACCACTGCCTTTCGTACATTTTTAATAAACTTTCTGAATACTGTACCGCTATTGGATCATATAATTGACTACACTTAAAATGGTTTCCTCAACCAAAACATTTTGGGCAGCAGCTAAGGGCTCTCTCTCTAGAAGTTTGACATAGCATTTTATTTCCATTTAGCTATTAACTCAAACCTTGGATCACTTCTATTTTTTCTTTTCTGTTCTTGATTGGATTATGGAAATTAAGGATAGCTCTGATTTCTGTATGCGAAATCAGGAATCTTCAAATCTGCCAAATCTGCCAGTTCACCCTTGACTGAATTAGTTCTAGGTGAGCCCCAGGCAAGCTGCAGTGGGTTCTCCCACATGTGGTTTGGGGACTAAGATGAGATCACCAAGCCCAGTCCATTTATCAATTGATAGGATGTACTGATCTCTCATTTCAAAGCCGATGCATTGCTCCTTGGTTTTTAGCAAAGTAACTTTGGTTTTTGCAATTGACAAAGCAATACAGTAATTTACCAAAGACTATGGGGGTTAATTTGTTGCAGTTATAGAGTTACTTATATTTTTTTTACTTTGGTTTTATGGAAAGTTTATTCAAATACCCATTTTTTCTGGATCAGCTGCTATAACCTTCCTACACAAGTTTACATGACTCTAAGCAGAATTAAAATGTGAAAAATCATCATTTACACAGCAGATTGGAACACAGAAATTCTCTTCTCTGATCACACTTCACCACTTCCTACCCTTCCTACTGAATCATCATGGGCCATTTGCTGTCACTCTGACCACACGCAGCCATTGCCATTCCCCCAGTGCATCAGTTTCCAACAGTCTTGGCTGCTTGTCAGTCACTAGAGATCCTTGACTTTAGCCAAACCCTCTTTACTTTCTGGCAGCCCTTTTATTGATTGCTTTCTGAATTTAGACTGTATTTTTCTAGATCAGCACTGTCCGATAGAAGTATAATGTGAGTCATTACCTAGAAATTTTAAATTTTCTAGTAGCTTCTTCATTAAAAAGTAAAAAGAGGGGCACCTGGGTGGCTCAGTCGGTTAAGCATTCAACTCTTGATTTCAGCTCAGGTCATGATCTCATGGTTCATGAGTTTGAAACCCATGTCAGGCTCTGTGCTGACAGTGTGGAGCCTGCTTGGGACTTTCTCTCTCCTCTCTCTGCCCCTTCCACTCTCTCTCTCTCTCTCTCAAAATAAATAAAATTAATAGTAATAATAAAGTAAAAAAGAAACAGATAAAGTTAATTTTGATAATATATTTAATCCAACATGTCCAGAGTACTAGTCTTTCAACAACAAAATCAATATAAAAAGTATTATATGTATAATCTACATCCTTGTTTTGGATTAAGTCTGAAATCCGATAGGTAGTTTACAGCACGTCTCATTTGGGACTAGTCACATTTAAGGTGCTCAGTAGCCACGTGTGGCTCATCACTACTGTATTAAACAAGGCAGGTTTGGACTTTTCCTAAATTCTTCAAGCCCCATCCTTATCCTCCTCAGTCTCAAGAAGACCTCATAACTCATTTTCCAGGATTTGAGTAAATCTACCTCAAGCCACTTTATGTCACTCTATGTTGTTCCCTTCCCACCTCAACACATATTTGTAGCCACACCCATACATTCCCCAAATGTCTCTCCCTCTTTGCCCATTCTTTTCATTCTTCTCCCTTCTTTGAAAACAAAGAGCTATGGCTAATCCCATCCTTTTGCCCCTTCTCTGAGACTTTGCTCAGCCAAATCTCCCCTCTTTCCAGGATCCTCACTCCTCCCTTTCTATTAATATCCCCAGGCTTTGCTCAACCTAAAGGTTTGCGTTTGCTGCTACTTTCCCAAACTACCATTGTATTTGCCATCTTCTTCATTACTTTGAACTTCCCACCATTTATCCAACGCTTTACAATATGGCTTCCATTCTCACTACTGCTAATACTCCCTGCCAAGTTATGAGTGACCTTCCAGTCTCCAAATCCAGGGTCCTTTCTCGATTATCATTTCCCTTGTTAGGTCATCAGCACCCCTCACTGTAGTCTACCCTTTTGTCCTGGGAAGTTTCCTTCTTCTTGACTGCCATAACCTACACTGTTGGGGTACCCATTCTGACACTCAGACGGGACTCCTTTGATATGCTCCATTTACTTCTTTGAATCTTAAATTATGGTTTCATTCTCAGTTGCATTTCTTAGTCTCTCCTGTCATGGGGGCTTCCTCCACTCTCGTGGCCTCAATCATGCTTTCTACTCATATTCAGCCCTCCTTACTAAATTTCAGTCTTGCATTTCCAGTTTCCTACTGTGCATATTCATCTCAATATCATTGGAATATGATATTACTGACCATTTAACTCAGGGCTTCTGTGACAAAGCCTATAGAAAACCCAAATCATTTGGTTTTTAAGCTTTATGAAATTTAGGAAGTATTGTAACTGTCAGCTTCATCTCACCTGTGATCCCTATCCCATCTCTGCCCTAGACTGTGTCAAAATGCCCTTTTTTGATGTCATCGTGTTAGAACCTGGAGGTTTAAAAGCAAGTGTCCACTTTATCCCAAACCAGCTCCCACTCCGATTTCCTGTTTTTGTCAGTGATATTAATCACTCAGTCACCCAGCTTTGAAATGTTGCCTTCACCCTTAATTAGCTCTTCCTCCTTTCTCCCACGGCTAATTAGTCACCCTTCTTGTTGACTAATCCTTCATAATATTTCCCTTTATCCACTCCATCTCCTTAACAAATTGTTCGCTACATTCACAAACCATCCCACGTCCTCTTTCATCAATTCCAGCACCGTCCCTTCCTTGAACTCAACTTTTGCCACTTCCAACAGCACAAAATGTATTGGTACTGATTCAGCATTTTGTAAATGAGCACCAGTCTTCCCAGCTAGATCTTAAGTCCCTTAAAAGCAGGAACGGAATTGTATGATCTCTTCGTTCTTGGTTTCACTAGATGAATAGATGGCCAATAACTATTTACTGTTGATAATGACATGTTATCACCTAAAAGTTTTTTTCACATTCAATATCTAGCTCTGGAAGCAGATTTAAATAAATCAGGTTGCTCAAATTAATTTTGCATACTTTGGGGAATGTTTAACCTATAACCATATAATGCGAGAGAGGCAACTGTTTTCTTCTGGAAAAAGCATCACACTTAGGGTTTGAACTCATTAACTAGTCAGTACACAAGTTTCTTAACTTTTAGCTTCTTTATCTGTTATACGTAGACCTATCCAGCAGAGTTGACTGTGAGGTGTAAATGAGATAGTATCAGAGGATGCTTTGAACATTTCAGAATCTACGTAAATAGCTGATATCAGAAAAGTACTCAGAATAAACATCCCATTGATGTTGTAAGATGAATCTTTTGCTAACCTCCTAATTAGAAACCTCTAGCAATCTTTTTGTTTGTTTTATTTTTATTTTTTATTTTTTTGAGAGAGAGAGTAGGGGGAGAGGCAGAGAGAGAGGGAGATACAGAATCCAAAGCAGGCTCCAGGCTCTGAGCTGTCAGCACAGAGCCCGACACGGGCCTCGAACCCATGAACCATGAGATCATGACCTAAGCCAAAGTCGGACGCTCAACCGACTGAGCCACCCAGATACCCCAGAAATCTCCAACAATCTTAACACGTTGATGGAAAGACCTGCTGTGTAATGACTACACCAAACTAATTTAGTTGATAGTTCACACTCTCTGCCCATAGTTTCTTCACATAAAGCCCTTACCTGGTGCCTGCCATTCTTGGCTATTTAAACAAGTATCCAGAGACTGAGAAGGCTTTTCTAGAAGGGTACACCGTTTTTAACAAGTGTTAAGTGACTTATCAAGTGGGGGTTCACTTGATAATACCAAACTTTATATTTTCTTTGCCTGAAAGTTTCTCGCAGGGTCTCCCATGCCACTTCACATCATCTCAGAGGTAGGTAAACCCACCTTCTCTAGTACTAAGGAGTGCCCCCTTTAGCACAAATCATTCTGTCTTATAATGTATTTGTTTCTAAACGTGTCTGCCATGTGAATCTAGGGGTGTCATGAAATAGAAGATTACAAGTTATTTGTGGGTGGCTTTTCTTTCTTTCTTTTTTTTTTTTTTTTAACAATTCATTGATTTTTGTATCCCTGGGACTTAGCACAAAGCCTGGCACTTAAAATAAAGTTCTTACTCAATAAATACTGAATAAATGAATAAAACGTAAAAGAGGCAACCCTGCAGATAATGGTGATGTTTTAGTCTTTTTGTTCTCCTTCCCTCCCCCCACCTCCCCAACAGAATAAATGCTAGGAGGCTTCAGTTCCCTAGGGACCTTTAGCCCTGCTGGCCTGGACTTCCCTCAATGTGCTACTCCAGATCCCTTCCGCAACAGGGGGGCGCTAGGCTTCTGGGAACATCCCTTCTCCCACTTCTATCACCTGCCCTCAGAAGCCCAGGGGTTTCTTGTTGTCATGTCTTCCAAAAGATCCGTCCCTCTTCTCTGTCTGAAAAGGAGTATTACTTTGGTGCTCTTGTCTCAACAAACTCTTCTAAAACAAAACACAATCGGTAAACTCATTTGAATTTTGTTGCTAATGGTGAGCTCATCTTCAGTGTATTATCCCCTTCTTTAAAAAAAAAAAAAAAGATAAAAAGGATTAACCTAAAGCAGTGAATTTCTAATATTAGAATGTCAGTCCATGTGACTGGTGCTTGGGCCTGGGAGAAGAGAGGGGCTTTAGAGCAGCAGTGCTTTTCCTTTGCCCCTGGAAACCTACTTGTAGAACCAGCCCCACTCAAGAGAAGAAAAATCTTTTGTTTCACACCAAAACACGCTTGTGATTTCTCTCCTCTACTTCCTACATCACAAAAGTGTTGTAAGAACAAATGTTTGCCCAACAAAATGGCAGACTACTCTAATCTTGTGTGTTAATGTCATTGGTGGACCAGGTCATGGTGGATATGGAGTCGGTGGAGAAGGATGACAGATCAGCTCAAAAGGAAGTTCTCTCGGGGCGCCTGGGTGGCTGAGTCGGTTAAGCATCCAACTCTTGATTTTGGCTCAGGTCATGATCTCACGGTTTATGAGATCGAGCCCCCACATCGAGCTCTGCAATGTGGAGCCTGTTTGGGATTCTCTCTCTCTCCCTCTCTTTCTGTCCCTCCCCCCCCACCCCTATCAAAATAAATAAACTGTTTTAAAAAAGTAAATTCTCCTCCAGCTTCACACTGCTGAGGTATCCTCAGCCTGTTATAAAAGAGCCCCCACCCCACCCCTTAAGTCCTTGATTTCCTCTCCAGCCAGCCTGAGGTAAAACTGTTGCGGAGGGTTAAAACTTTGCTCCGCAGCACTCCTTATATCCCCTCTAGAACGTCAGACAGTTGCCACAGGCTATGTGACCTTTTCAGTACTGGTCCTTCAGCTAGCTGCATACCTGTGTATGATGGGAGCAGCTCCTGCTGTCTTCAACCTGGTCACTTCCGTTTTCCTCTGAGCAAATGACTGATATCTAATCCTTTAGTAAACCAGCTGCCTTTGGGTATACCGCACATGAAGCAACTGCCATTTTCATTCGGGTGTGAGATGGGGATTTTGTGTCTCATTTTCTCTTTCTGAAAATTTATTCATGTAACATTCGATAAAAACCATTTGTTGCAACAACATGGATGGACCTTGAGGCCATTATGCTAAGTGAAATACGTCAGACAGAGAAAGACAAATATGATTTAATCTCATTTATATGTGGAATCTAAAATAGCCTAACTTGTAGAAACAGTAGAATCGTGGTTACCAGGGTTAGGGGGTCGGGGGACTGGAGAGATGTTGTTGATTGGTGGGTACAAACTCACAACTAGAAGGTAAGTAAATTCTGGAGATCTAATGCACAGCATAGTGATTGTAGCCAACAATACTGTATTATAAACGTCAAAATTGCTGAGAGACTAGATCCTAAATGTTCTCACCACAAAAGAAATGATAATTATGTGCCACAATAGAGGTGTTAGTTTAATGTTTAAATGTATCCAATCAACATGTTGTACACCTTAAACTTATGCCATGTTATTTGTCAATTATATCTCAATGTATTTATTTAGAAAAAATTTCTTAATGTTCATTTTTGAGAGAGAGAGAGAGAGAGAGAGAGAGAGAGCTTGAGCAGAGAAGGGGCAGAGAGAGAGGAAAACACAGAATCTGAAGCAGGCTCCAGCCTCTAAGCTGTCAGCACAGAGCCCGATGTGGGGCTTGTACTCACAAACCTCAAGATCAGGACCTGAGCTGAAGTTGGATGTTCAACTGACCGAGCCACCCAGGCGTCCCAATTGTATCTCAACTCAAAAAAACGTTTGTAACTTGCCTAATTGGAGAATAAATTTGCATGCATTCTCCAGCAAGGCTTCTTTGTTTTTTCATAATCTGGTGACCGGAATATGGAAAATATTTACATTTTGTACCATATTTGAAGCGCTGTGGCTTTGTTCTTTTGAACTCAGTTTTTTGTTTGTAAGCAAAAGAGGGAAATAACTGAGTGAGAGATGTGATCTAGATTTTTACAGCTGCATTCCGTATTTTTAAATCATATAATAGGAGTGAATAAATTATGTTGTACAAAATGGTTTAATCCAAGTGTCAGCTTCAGGGATTCTTGAGATAGCTACTAACTTTTCAGTTTTGCTGGCCTTGGTGGCAGGCCGTGTCTTTACTCAGAAACCTTTGCCATTGGCTGGGGTCTCTGGACCTGTCGCCATGCTTCTGAAGGTACCACTTCTCTGAAACCTCCCTTTTCATTGTTCCTGCCCTTTCTGAGCAGCAGGAACAGTCACATGACTGCTGTGCACATCTCCAGGCCACCATTAAGACATAACCTTGTCAGCAGGGTATCAAGATGCATGCAGTCAGTACCTTCCAGAGAGGCGGAGCAGGTACTTCAGAGTCCTCTGTACTTTGAGATTTGTTTCAGAGTCACAGACGGTGTGGCCCCGCAAGATGCACTCATAGAGGTATGGTCGCTGGAGACTCACCAGCCTTTTCTTACCTGCAATTTATAAACTGTCCTCAGGGACGGGAAAGAGTCTTCCAAAGCAAAACACAATGGCAGCCAGTGCCCTGGCCAAAGCCCTGTGTCTGCTCGCTGGTGTTTGGGAATCCTGAGTCGAGGTGAGGACCTGCGGCCACCACGGCTCCGTGGAATGAGTCCCGATGCAGTTCTGCCAGTGCTAAGTGTGTGTGTGGCTTTGGTCTCCTCCCCACAGCTATTGACCTGCTCTACTGGCGGGACATCAAGCAGACTGGGATCGTGTTCGGGAGCTTCCTGCTACTGCTCTTCTCCCTGACCCAGTTCAGCGTTGTGAGTGTCGTGGCCTACCTGGCTCTTGCCGCACTCTCAGCCACCATCAGTTTCCGCATCTACAAGTCTGTGTTACAAGCGGTGCAGAAAACCGACGAGGGCCACCCTTTCAAGTGAGTACCCCAGCTGGGCCAGTCCTGGCCCGGTCTCTCACGGGGCTCCTTCCCCCTGACTCTGTTTCAGCTCCTGGGCATTTGGGTGATATGTCTCTGGGACCTGACAGATGTCTCCGAGTCTCTTTAATGCCCTGGCTTCTTTCTTTCTTTCTTTCTTTCTTTCTTTCTTTCTTTCTTTATTTATTTTTATCCATTTTTGGGACAGAGAGAGACAGAGCATGAACGGGGGAGGGGCAGAGAGAGAGGGAGACACAGAATCAGAAACAGGCTCCAGGCTCTGAGCCATCAGCCCAGAGCCTGACGCGGGGCTCGAACTCACGGGCCGCGAGATCGTGACCTGGCTGAAGTCGGACGCTTAACCGACTGCGCCACCCAGGCGCCCCAATGCCCTGGCTTCTAATAGCTAATATTTCTGGTGAATTTCTAAGGCAAACTCTGTTATCCCCATTGTAACACTTACTTGCTGTATTGAGTTTTTATATTTAATTATTACTAATGAATTAAGCTGCATATTTAATATAAATTTATAGAGCATACACTTATATTTCATATTTTATATTTAATTATTACTAATAGTGATCATAATCCATTATATGTGCACAATGTTTTAGAATTTAAGGAGTAAGCAACAATTAATCCTCCCTACCCTGTGAAGAAGGCAGAGCAGTGTAATTAATCTCTATGTACAGGTGGGAAAACTGAGGCTCTAAGACGTAAAGTGACTTGCCCAAGGTCATATGGCCAGTAAATAGCACAGAGTCAGGGCTAGGGTGTTTGGATTTTTATTTCTATGGTCTCTGGAAGCTTCATACCAAAGGGCCAACTTTCTGAGGGGTACAAGTTCATGAATAGTCTTATAACGTGCCCTCCTCTGCATTTTTATACTAGGGAAATCTGACTAGAATGAATATTAAAGAGGAGGAATTGTTTTTAAGGCCATATACTAAGGATGAATGAAACAGGGCAGAGGGAGGCAATAGTCCTGCCAGCTCACCCAACTCCACCCCAATCTGTCTCCTGACTCTGGCTTGTGAGCCCGGGGAATTTCAGCACTGACTGTCAGAGTCACCCCCTCCCCTGCTGTTGGCCCCGGAGTGCAAGCTGTACTATAGGTGTCCTCAGTTCCTGTAACGGAGGGGACAGTTCTGAGTCCTGGATGAGCCTTGTAGATGCTGCTGCAGATGGCTTCTGGGCCAGACTCAGTAAATCCTCCCTGGCTCACCCACACCAGTAAGCTGAATGAAGACCTTAGGGCACCGGGCCCTTGAAAGGTGAAAAGATGCCTGTGTTTTGGGGACAGAAGGGAAAAGGCTGCACATCCAACCTCCCTTCCCAGCCTCTGGTTCCTGGCCTCGGTGTCAGTTACAGTCTGAGCACTCTTGCCCTTGGGATGTATTGGGCTTTCTTCTAATGCAGTTAATGGGTCTTCTGGGCTATAACTTGTCTCTACAAATTCCTGTCCCAAAGGGGGGAAAGCGTAGAAGTGCAGTGTCTTCACATCAGGGTTATACCATGCCTACCAGCCTGTGACCAGAGTTCACATCTTCAGAGTCCTGCTCTGCCTCAGCCTCTGCCCTCAGCCATCCAAGAAAGGCTAGTTTCTTTCACATTCTTGGCCCCCCACAAGACTGTCATGTTCAATTAGTTCAACTAATTTTTCTTCCTTTAGGAAACAGATTTAAAACAAAAACAAAAACAAAACAAAACTTCCCTGTGGTTGAGTTGTTTTTATCAGTAAAAGGAATACCTGACTAGGAGCACATTTTGGGATCAAAACTTAACTAGACAAATCAGTATTTTTCTGTATTTTTTCCTAAAGAGTAGGAAAGCCATAAGATTTCATTGTAAGCTCTCTAAATTCAAACCAAATGCTACTTTATTTTTTCCCTCTCAATTCTCAGAATTAGATAAGCACTTATCTAGATAAGATATCTAGAAATATCCTCTGGGTAGATAACATAGTGCTGTCTTAAAACAGAACGGAAGGAGGGGAGGAGGTAGAGAGGATGGGCCCTCGGTGGGGGAACATGGCCAAACAGGAGGATGGACTACATGGGGAGCCTGGTTTATCTGCCCATAGTTACACTTCATCGTTTGAACAAATGAAAAATGCAGTCACTAAAAATATTGCTCTTAGTAGAAACAGTGAGCTTTTGAATAGGGGCCAGGTCTCTTGAGCTTTCAGAGCTCTCCAGATAAAACCTGAGAGTATTTTCCAAAATGCAAACACGAAATATTAAAGTTGAGGTGATGAGCAATGATTGGCAGCTAGGATTTTCAGATACCTCTGTTATTTAAAAAAATAAACCATCTCCATGCAGCCAAGAAGAAATGAGGACTTTCACAACTTACCTGGCAGACCAGGGATTTATGGAGAATTCAGTGAATGAGCTGATTCTGGACTGACTTCTCCCTGGTCCAAGCCAGTTGCTCTGAATCATCAGCTCACACTGTCATGCTGTCTTGGGGACACAGAAACAGTCACAGCACACCATTAACGGCCATAATTCCCAGGTTCTCCAGTATACTGGAAGTGGGTGTGTATGGTCCCTGCAGCCCACTGGCTGGCGTAAAGCCCCCAGAGATGGCCTGGCTGTCCTCAGAGTGGGAGGAGGAAAACTCAGCTGTTTCATGGTTACCTCTGATGGAGCTCTCTGGGGATGGTTTGTTGACAGGACCTACTTGGAGCTCGAGATCACCCTTTCTCAGGAGCAGATCCAGAAGTACACAGACTGTCTGCAGTTCTATGTGAACAACACACTTAAAGAACTGAGGAGGCTCTTCCTTGTCCAGGACCTGGTGGATTCCTTAAAAGTACGGTTGCTTAAGCCATTCACTTGACAATCTTGAGTTTTGTTTTCCCTAATGGTATAACGTAAACCACCACATAATGGGGAATAAGAGGCAAGTGCTAATTACATTCTAGAGTGAGAAAACCTCCAGCTGTGTGGTACCATGGAGTGCATCCAGTCCAATCCTCTCATTTTACAGATGCCACAACTGTGGTTCAGAGAGGCTAAGTCACTTGCCTGAGGTTGCCCAGAGAGTCACTGGCTGGGATCAAACCGAGGGTCACATGGCTTCTAATTCTATACTTTTCACAACACACCAGGTTGTTTCTTCTTATCATTTTCAGTCCCTTGGCCAATTTCCTAAAATTAGTTCTTTAAAAATTCTAGTTTTGGAAATGTGAAAAATATATATATGCTTTTTTCATTGAAAGAAACTCTGTGGACTCCTAATGGTGAGATGTCCCTGTGTCCTTACCTGGTGTGTGCTGTGAGACTGAGCCTCGGAAGCATGGAGGACCTTGGCACCTGTGTGTGATTCCTGGCACTCTCACTGAACTTACTAGGTTTCTTTGAACAAGCTGCTCAGCCCACCCTGTGGTGTATGTATAAGACTGAAGTCAACGGGGCATGATTCAGCAGGGCCTGAGCGAGGTTGTTGTGAGTTCCCTGTGCTCCCAGAGTGCTTTGTATGCACACTGGGCAGGGGTCTTGTCGCCGGGGCTGCCCAACAACTGTTTGAGGAAGGGCAGAAGGAAAAGTGAGTGATGTGGCCTTGGAGGATGCTCTCCTGGAATAATACTACTTTCCAAGTAATGACTGAAGAGAGATACCAGGGAGATGATAATTACTGACCCAAGGGCTTTTAGGTTGATGTTTCTACTTGTATTTGTAATGTAAAAATACAGGCTAGAGCAGAGGTCATCAAACCTTATCTGTAAAGGGCTTTGCATGCCACATAATCTCTGTCACAGCTACTCAGCTTTGCCATCATAGTAGGAAAGCGGCCATACATGATGCATAAATGAATGGCTGTGGCTGTGTGCCAATAAAACTTTATTTATGAATACCGAAAGTTGCATTTCATATCATTTCTACATATCACAAAATGTTGTTCTTGCTTTGGTTTTCTTCAACCATTTAAAAATATGAAATTTATTCTTAACTCATGGGCCCATAAAAAAACAGGCCAAGGGCGATAGTTTGCTGACCCCTCCCTTATTATTTCATGGAGTCCTTCAAATCTTCTGACAAAGATGTCCAAAAGATTCTAAGAGAAGTAAAGGTTAGGTTCTCTTTCAGTAATTCTGTGATGAACTTTAAATGCTTACATTTCTTATTGAAATGGTGTATTTTCCCTCCATTTTTAATCTAAAAAAAGTCAATGAAATAAGACGCTCATCTGTCACAAATGGTTTTAGAAGCTCTGATAAAGATTCCATTCTTCAGTTTGCAGTCCTGATGTGGCTCCTGACTTACGTTGGCGCTCTTTTCAACGGGCTGACCCTGCTGCTCATGGGTAAGGACAGATGAGCATGTTATGTCTTCCTTCACACTCTCCACGAGAATAAAGCTTCCTATGCTGTTAGCTGTGAGCTTGCTGTGGTAGAGTCCTAGAAACAACACCATAGTACAGGGAATTTCCCTGACCATCATAGTTCAATTTAAGAGTGTATATTATACATTAATAATGAATCTCTTAGTTTGAAGGATTTTTTTCTCTTGAATCACAACTGGTTTTATTTGGTTTCTAATATATATTTGTTTGCAGTAGGCAATTATGGATAGAAATAAATTTTCATTGTGGGAAAGCACAATCCATCCCTCATTCCTGGAATGAGTCTGGGAATAATGGCTCAGTATCTGTAAAGGGCTCAACATCCCTTTGTTTTCCTTATGGACTGTCCTGCCATCTTTTTAAATTTTTTTTAATGTTTATTTTTTTAAGAGAGAGAGCCGGGGGTGCTGGGGGAAAGACAGAGAGAGGGAGACACAGAACCCGAAGCAGGATCCAGGCTCTGAGCTGTCAGCACAGAGCCCAACACGGGGCTCAAACCCACAAACCGTGAGATCATGACCTGAGCCGAAGTCGGACATTTAACCAGCTGAGCCACCCAGGTGCCCCCAGTCCTGCCATCTTTTAGCTAGAATGCTAGCTACCATAAAATAATGCTATAAGATTACATAATTATATAAAGATGTATCTAAAAGCTTATTCTCACTGATAACTCTCAAAATTTTAATACTGTATTTGTTTTTCATCCCAGCTGTGGTTTCAATGTTTACTCTACCTGTAGTGTATGTTAAGCACCAGGTAAGTCCTGTGTGATGTCAGATAGTCACCTTAAATTTTGACCTTGTGACCTTTGGATGTGCTCATGATTTCTTCTTCTTTGTAGGCACAGATTGACCAATATCTGGGACTTGTGAGGACTCACATAAACGCTGTTGTGGCAAAGTAAGTTACACAGTGCAGTTCCTAAAAAGGAGAGACTCTTTTTTTTTTAATTTTTTTTTTTACGTTTACTTATTTTTGAGACAGAGAGAGACAGAGCATGAATGGGGGAGGGTCAGAGAGAGGGAGACACAGAATCTGAAACAGGCTCCAGGCTCTGAGCTGTCAGCACAGAGCCTGACGCGGGGCTTGAACTCACGGACTGAGATATCATGCCCTGAGCTGAAGTCGGCCGCTTAACCGACTGAGCCACCCAGGCGCCCCAAAAGGAGAGACTATCTTAGGCAGGCATTTGTGTGAATTAGATATGGGTAATAAAAGGACAATAAAATAGTAAGTTCATTTATGATCATTCACTTACTGGAGTCAGGCATTTACACCTTTCCCAATCATATTATTTCAGAAAATTAATTATACACTTTAAAATGCTTAATCAAATAAAACTTCAGTGGTTTAATTCAGGTATGATGATGAATGAGTTCTAATGAATGAACGATATTATGTTTTATCTGGAGACTGGCTCATGTCCAAGAACAAGATGGGTTGGAGGAAAGAAGGAAGCCTGATTCAGAAAACTAAAATTAATTTACAACAGTTTGATTGAGATAAAAACCATCAAATTAACATACATTTTCAATCTTTCAAACAATAAAGAGCACTGATTTTTTTAAAATATAATTTATCGTCAAATTGGCTAACATACAGTGTGCTCAGTGTGCTCTTGGTTTTGGGGGTAGATTCCCATGATTCATTGCTTACATACAACACTCACTGTAAAGAGCACTGATTTTTAAACCATTGAAATTATTTTTCCAACTTGAAAAAATGTTTAAATCTGTAATATTTGTTATATTTTCTGTTACACCATTTTGACTCAACAAGGGTGTGTGTTTGCTTATTTAATTAACAACATTGCTTTTTATTTTTTCTTCTTTTTAATGTTTATTTTTGAGAGAGGGAGAGAGCTTGAGCAGGGGAGGGGTGGAGAGAGGGAAACAGAGGATCTGAAGTGGCCTCTGCACTGACAGCAGCGAGCCCGACGCGGGGCTCGAATTCATGAACCGCAAGTTCATGACCTGAGCCGAAGTCGGACACTCAACAGACCGAACCACCCAGGAGCCCTTTAAACAGACTCTACGTTATGGTTCCTTTGTATATTAGCAAATAAAGATTCCAGTTATAAGTATCCACAGCTAGTATGGACATTAAACTTAGTTCTTCATAATTTTTAAATAATTTAGTGTTTGCTGGGGCGCCTGGGTGGCACAGTCGGTTAAGCGTCCGACTTCAGCCAGGTCACGATCTCGCGGTCCGTGAGTTCGAGCCCCGCGTCGGGCTCTGGGCTGATGGTTCAGAGCCTGGAGCCTGTTTCGGATTCTGTGTCTCCCTCTCTCTCTGCCCCTCGCCCGTTCATGCTCTGTCTCTCTCTGTCCCAAAAATAAATAAACGTTGAAAAAAAAAATTAAAAAAAAAAAAATTTAGTGTTTGTAAATTTACGTCAGTCTAAACCACCTGGAATGATAGTTTTTATATTGTCATTTTGTTACTGATTTTGTTTTAATCAAAAGCTGACCTAGGCTCCAACTGGAAATACATGTCACAAAAGGGCTAGACTATGTCGAGATTGAACTCCCTCTCCTAATCTTAGGATCATGGGGCTAGACCTCAGTGGTGGTCAGAATTAGAGGGAAATATGTTAGACAGCCAATGATGTATCAACAACACCAACAGATAAGAGAAAGCAACCATTTTAAAGTTCCTCTGCTATTTGATTTGCACATCATCAGTTATGATTCTCTCCTAAACTATAGGAAGCGTTTTGTCTTGTTTTCTTTTGTTTTGTTTTATTGTGTACTGCTCATAATTCTTCCTCCTAAATTCATGGTGAATTTGGATCTAGATCAGATCTGTGGCACATTTCAAAATGTCTGAAATTATCTCCTTGGACCCAAATGCAACTAAAACCTCATGAAAATCAACAAACTGAGGATAAAGTATTCATTATTTCGTATTAAGGAATGGCACCATGGTATAGTGTAAAAGTCGGTGGTTGCCAAAACCTGGGAAACTGTCAAAGACACCAGTTCCCAGATTCTTTTTTTTTTTTTTAATTTTTTTTTTTTAACGTTTATTTATTTTTGAGACAGAGAGAGACAGAGCATGAGTGGGGGAGGGTCAGAGAGAGAGGGAGACACAGAATCCGAAACAGGCTCCAGGCTCTGAGCCGTCAGCACAGAGCCCGACGCGGGGCTTGAACTCACAGACCGCGAGATCATGACCTGAGCTGAAGTCGGACGCTTAACCGACTGAGCCACCCAGGCGCCCCCAGTTCCCAGATTCTTAAAACAGACCTAGAGAATTCGAATTTCTAGGATTGGGGACCTGGAATCCATATTTTAATGAACTCTCCAGGTAACTTTTTGGCAATTAGAGCTGTGTTTTGGGGAACTGTAGCAACACCGGAATAGGAAGGAGAACACCAGAATAGGAGCCTAGAAATCAGAAGCTAGACATTCTAGTCCTAAGTTATCCAATACTTAGTTTGGGGATCTTGAACAAATCACATCTATTAATTTTTTTATTTGGTCAATAGGTTGGTTGGCTCCAAAAAGAGACATGCCTGTTATGCCCCAGGTACTCCATGGAACAGGCACAGAGGGTAAAAAGATGAATGAGCTGATCCCCACTCTAGTAGAGCTCCCAGCCTCTCAGTGCAGATAAAACTGTAAAGAGATAAATCAGTATAAGACAATATAAGAACTACAATGGAGTTGTATAAAATGTTAAGGTCAGGGAGATAAGGAAATAACTGTTCCTACCTGGAGGGATAATGGAAATGGCATTAAATCCTCACTAAAATGAAGGCCTTTGTCTTAGTTCAGGCCACTGTACTAAGTACCATAGACTTGGTGGCTTATAAACAACAGAAATTTATGTCTCGCCATTCTGGAGGCTGGAGGTCCAAGATCAGAGTGCCAGCACGGTCAGGCTCTAATTAGGGCCTTCTTTCAGGTTACAGACTTCTTGCTCTGTCCTCGCACGGTGGAAGTGGAAGGGAGCTCTCTGGGGTTTCTTTTATAGGGCACTAATCCTACTCATGAAAGTTCCACCCTCATGACCTAATCACCTCTGAAAGGCCTCATCCCCTAATACCAACACAATGCGGGTTAATTTCAACATACGAATTTGAGCAAGGGGCAGGGGGGTGGGGTGGGGGACACAAATATTCAGTCTATGGCAACCTTGAAGGATGGGTAAACATTCATCATGTGGGTGATGAGGGGAAAGACATCGCAGGAAGAAGAGATAATGTAAGCAAAGGGAGAAGCATGAAAATGTAGGTCATGTAGGAAATAATGAGTCCACCAGTGTGTCTAAAGCTTAAATGAGTGGAAAGATCAACTGCCAAGACTCTAGAAAGAGAGGCTGAGGTCAAGTATTGAACGCTGTAAGGAATGGTGACTCTGGCCCAACAGGAAATGGACAGCCCCTGATGTTTTTATGCGGGGGTGATATGCACAGTATGTGCACACAGATGTGCATACTGTGACAATCTAGTGAGAGGAGAACTGAACAGGGGAGTGGAAACGTAATCAGGTCAGCTAGGAGACTATGGTAATTCACAAAAGGTGACAAGAGTCTAGGCCTGTTAAAGTGGAAAGGAGAAAAGACAAAGAATGTACGATGTATGAACCTACATGTGCAATGTAATTGTTCATTAAAATTGGAAATCAAGGCTGTGAAAAGAAACAGAAAGAAAACATTACCCGTAAGGACTAATGTGGTTTCTATAATTGAGCTTCATTCAGATTTGGATCTGAGCTTCTCGGTAGCTAGCAAAAAGAGAAACTACGTAAGTTATATCGGTCCTGCTATCAGAAAGGAAGGAACAGCAGTTTTTGAAGAGAACCTGTTTTACCTGACACTAAATCTGGAAGGAAATTTCTTGGTGGGGTCTTACCTCTAAGGCTCCTTCGCCTCTGAAATTCTGATCCCATGTTAGAATGATTCCCAGCAGAAGAACCGACATCATTTTAGTAAAACAGTGAAGAACATGATCTTTGGAATCAGACTACTTTGAGTCCATTTCTGGTATTTTTAGCTACATGAGTTCATCATAAATGTTATTTGACTCTCTGAGCTGGTTTCCTTATCTGCACATCAGTAATGTTAAATACTTAACTCATATGGTTGTTGGGGATTAAATGAGATAATGTCTATAAAGTACTTTTACTTGGATTGGACGTAAGACACAATAAATATTAGACATCAGCACGATCATCGCCCTCAGCACCATCATCCTATTACTGCCTAGAGATTGGTTAAGAGGAGTGTGGAGAAAGTCCTAGACCTGGTGCAGTAGACCTCAGTGCCACTCCCTTCTCTGTGTGGAATAGATGGATAGAGCCTGTCCCAGTCATTTCTGGGTCTCAGGTAGATGCACAGAAATAGATCTCTATTGTTGCATAGAAATGTGTTCACAGACACTCACATACTTCAGTACCTTTTGGAATATTAGCCTATTTGGTCAGCTAGCTAATTACGGCAACAGCACATGATGAAGTCACAAAATGATTTTATTAATAACACTCGTGACTTACTGTTTTTTGATATTGTCTTTTTAGGATTCAGGCTAAAATCCCAGGCGCTAAAAGGCATGCTGAGTAAACTGATATCCCACCAGGGACTGGACACAAACCAGAATGTCTGGAGTGGTAACAACTCTGTTCTTACATGTTACTGCAAGTTGATTGTTTCTCCCCCCAGTACCATAATCTTAGAGACAAACTTTAAAACAGCTGTTTTTAGGCTGTTCCTGTACTCTTAGGATATTTGAGTCACTTGTGTCAAGCACTAAAGTATAGAGAAAAGTGTATTAGATGTGGTTTTAATTTTGTGTTGCTAAAAAAAAAAAAAAAAAAAGTGCATGATGGTGAGAGCCCAGCTTATTTTGTCTTCTTTGGTGTTATCCTTCTCTCTGCAATGCTTCTGTAGCTTCTGACGTTCCCCGTGGCTAGGCCCTTCCTGCCGAGTGCACTGATGCAGTAGTGGAAATCGCTTATATGTCCTTGGGTTGCTGGTTGGATTAATCTTTAATAACAATATATAGAATTGTAGACTGATGTTTTAGTGTTTTTCCAACACACAACATAAAAAAAAAAAACAGTCGACCGTACTTCTGGTAATCAGTTTTGTATAACTTAAAATAATTAAATAAATGAATAACCCCTCCTCCCTGCCCTCCCCCCCAAAAAAACATGCAGTACTTTTGTTGTGTGGGACTGACAGGCTGATTTACATGTATGGTAAAAAAAAGTACCAGCATGTTAACTTTATTACGATTTGTATTACTTTCTCTGTAGTTCCTAATGGACCTAATTATGGACTCTGGATATTTGCACTTATGTACTTGATACTGAATGCATAAATAAATGTTACTAAATGTAAAACCTTCTCCCTCTCTTCTTGTGGTCTTACCAGAAAATGCAAAAGTTCTAAGAGCTAGAATCTTCTGAGGACAGGCTGGGAAGACTGAGACCAAGAGCTCACTTTATTCCTGTCTTCAGGACTGCATGGTCCAACTTCAACTTAGTATATGGTTCCTTTGGGGTCTTTATAGAAGTCACTACAAAGTAGTAAAACTGGAAAATACTCTTCATGTTGTACTGTGTGGGATTGATGTAGATATCTTAAGTAGTTTTATATATATATATATATATATATATATAGAAGTCCTTCTATAGACTTCTTATAATAATATGCAATAATTATATTTGCTAGGAAGCCACTCTTTTGGTAACTATTTCTTGAGGACCTACTGGGTGCCAAGCACAGAGAAGAGGGCTGTGAGTAAGAGAGATGACAGTTCCTGCCATCATCAAGACAAATCTTCTAAGGATTGCTTGCTGCTTTTCATAAAAATCCAATTGCGTATTTTATTTCACTGTTAAGATCAAAAGTCAAAAGATGATGAGGAAGAAGTGGATGAAAATAGTAGCAGTGGGAAAAATAAAAGTAGTAGGAGAAAAAAGGAACAGTAACTTACAAAACGCTGCCTTTGACCAGTTTTACGCTTGGGCTCCATAAGCACTTATGGAGGTACCCTTGTGTACAAAGTGGTGTGACAACCATAAGGGCAACTGGACATTGTGCCAACAGCCAGTATGGCGGGAGATGGGAGTTGGCTATGTGAAAACTAAATAAACTAACTAAATAAAAGGCAGCAGGAAATACGAGCTGGCTTACCAGACTAGAGCAACAGAGAAGGATTCTCAGAGGAGGTGAACTTCGCAGCTGGGTTTTCCAGATGGAGAAGGTGGTTCATCCCAGTACAAAGAGAGAACATCACCTAAGATGCTAAGTCACAGAAATACATGGCATCCACTGAGAATGGTGAGTGACAAGTTGAAATGGGTTGTAAGGTGCTTGGGCTGAAGATGTGGTGCCAGGTGAAGCTGAAAGGCTGGGTTGAGACCACTAGGAAGAAACGTGAATGCTAAGGAATTTGAGTGCCAAGCACCCACTGTGCCCAGAGGAGCCTCTAGGAGATGATGTGGAGGGAGATGGGATCGGAGTTGGTGATGGACTAGATGCGGGGTTTCAACACCAAGGCTGACCTTGGCCCTCCTCAAATTTCACGCCCTTGGCAGCTCGTGTGCCTCGCCTTAGCCCAGCTCTGTCTGAGACTGGCTGTTCAGGAGAACCCAATACCATTTTTCAGGGTAGAAATCCCAGAAGACCTGGTATGGGGGAGGAAGATATTAAACTGGGTTTGGTGCCTGCCATTCTTTATGGTTAGTAGGTACAGAAGAGGATCTTTTTTCTCTATGTGTGCTTTCCAGTCTCCAACCCTTTGAGATGAAGTTTCCTCCAAAAGCTTTATTGTGTAGAATTAACCTCCCCCCAACATCTGCATTCGCAGCATCTTCCTCCCTCCTGTTAGCCCAGAATTCCTTTCCTAAGCAGCCACGCATCAGGAGGATCTAAGGAGAAATTTCCATTTGCTGGCAGTGGTGGAGAACGTTTCCCGAGGAAACCCCTGTCTTTACAAAATGATAGGTATGGACATAGAATTTTACCAAAGGGAGCATGGGACACATAATATCAGTCAACATGATATTCTGGGCGATGGATATAATGTGAGGACTCTATGAACAGGTAAGAAGAGGACCAAGAACAGGATCTCCCAGGGACCCAGAGTGAGTGAGGTCATCCTGAAAGCTGTGCACAGTACAAAAATTTTACGGCCTATGGATAAGCCAAACAAACACAGGGTAGGGAGACACAGAAGCTGTGGTATGCCTTATGGCTCATTTCAGGAGTAAAGGTCTTCTTTCCCCACCTGTGTTAGTTTTCTGGGGTTGCCCTAACAAAATGCCAAAAACTGGATGACTTAAAGCAATAGAACTTTACTCCCTCACAGTTCTGGGGGCTAGAAGTCTGAAGTGAAGGTGTTGGCAAGGCCATGTTCTCTCTGATAGCTCTAGGGGAGAGTCCTTCCTTACCTCTGCCAGCATTGCATGGTGCTCTTTGGCTTGTAGATACATCACTCCAGGCACATGGCCATCTCCTCCCTGTGTGTCTTCCCATGGTCTTCTCTCTGTATCCAGATTTCCTCTTTTCAGGATAGCAATCATGGTGGATCAGGGTACACCTTTGTGACCTCACTTGAATTTGATTGTCTCTGTAAAAGACCCTATTTCCAAATAAGGTCGTATTCTGAGGTACTGGGTTAGGGACTTCAAGGTCTCTTTTTGGCAGGACACAATTCAACCCATCACACCACCCCAGGCCTCACAATGGCCCTTATGCCATTTTGAAGACTTTGCCTCCTGTGTAGATCCCAGACCTATTTCTCCCCTTGTTCCCCACTAGGGAAGTACTGCTGAAAAGAAGTGAACTGGCTCCTTTCTTACTCAAAGGTACTTGAGTGTGGCCGAATGCTGGACCTCACTTCACTACTACAGGGTTCTAGTAATCACCGCACTGTCCTTGAAGAGAGCTCCCAGCACCCAAACTTTAGCGCTCTCGTTAGAGTACAGAGAAGAGGTAGGGGACATGAAAGAGCCACCACTGGTGTTTTGGTGTTAGCCATTGTAGTAGTGGTTTAGTGCTCTGCTGATCCAGGCAAAAGGGCCATTTGCCTTCAGATTCCAACCTGCTTCTCTACTGCTTTATACTGGGCACCATATTTAAGCTCCTCAAAATGATTTTTTTTCTTTTTGATACATTCAACATTACAGAATTAGTTCACTTTTTCTTTGATGAATAAATTGAAATGAATTCTTTTGTATCCTAGGCCACAGTTTCCTTCTAAAGGGATTCTACTGGAATGAGCTCCTTCTGGCTTTTAAAGAGGGGGGGAGGGTTCAAGTAGAAATGAAAGGACACTAAACAGCAACACAAGAGACTCAAGTATGAAACTGGTTACTAAAGTAGATTTTAGGTCAAAAACTGTATTTAGAGACAAAGAAGGTCATTATATAATGATGAAAGGGTCAGTTTAACAGGGACATGTAACAGTTGTAAAAATATATGCATCCAATATCAGAACATCTAAATATGTAAGACAAATATTGACAGATCTGAAAGTATACATTGACAATAAACAATAATAGTAGGAGACTTCAACACCCTACATTCAATAATGGTCAGAACACCCAGACAGAAAGATTGAAAGAAACAAGGGACTTGAACAACACTAGAGACCAAATAGACCCAATAGACATATACAGAACTTTTCACCCAACAGCAGAAGAATACACAATCTTCTGAAGTGCACATGGAACATTCTCCATGATGGGTCACATGTTAGGTGACAAAACAAGTCTTTTTTTTCCAGTTTCAATGGATACTTTTATTATTTATTGAATAGATCACCACTTTGTCTCCCTACCTACACACAGTTAGAATTTCATCTTATTTCCATGCTGAGCAGTGAAACAACAACAGAGCTAATCAGAATAAGCTACTTCAAAAAGGGAAGCTAACACAGCTCATTTTCTTTTAACAGGCAAAATATAAATATATGCAATCTAGAATGCACAACGGTTTAGTCACTAAGAAATTCAGATGGTATCTTGGTGCGGTAAAGAAGAGCTGAGATGCCGTGTAACTGTTTTAGGGGTTCCTGGCATTACATCTCTTAGCCACTAGCTGAATCTTGACATGGGGGAAGATTTTAGCTAATGCCAAGTAGAGATGCAACAGGTGCTAAGTTGACTTAGGGGCTGTGCACGGGAACCAAAAGGCAGGAAAGTACTAAACACTGCTGAGAGCATCCACCCCACGAAGGATTTTACCTTCCAGGAGCTCTAAACTGGCACCACCCCCGGGGCTCACATGGCTGACTTTATCCTCTGTGTTCCATTTGGCACAGCAAGTGGCAGTGTCTCCACCACCTATGATGGTGATGCAGCCCCTGGAAGTGGCTTTCACCACCACATCCATGAGGGCTTTGGTTCCTTGGGCAAAAGCTTCCCATTCAAATATGCCCACAGGGCCATTCCACAGAATCTGCTTAGCCCGAGCGACTGCCTCAGCATACTTCTTGCTGCTCTCAGGACCACAATCCAAGCCCATCTAGCCAGCAGTTATGCCAGAGGCCACAGTGGCTTGCCCTGTCTTGGCATTCTCATCAAACTTTTCAGCAGTGACAAAGTCAACAGGCAAGGTAATTTCCACACCATTCTTCTCAGCTTTGGACATCAGATCTTTGACGATCTTGGCTTCCTCTTCATCAGAGAAGTGCCAATCTCCATGTTGTTGAGCACCTTAAGGAAGAAGGTAAAAGCCATTCCACCACCAATAATCATCTCATTGACTTTGTCCAGCATATTATTGATCAGCTGGATCTTGTCTACAACTTTAGCTCCGCCCAGGATGGCCAGGAAGGGTCGCTCTGGGCTCTCCAAGGCCTTGGCAAAGTAGTTCAGCTCCTTCTTCATCAAGAAAAGCTCCAACCTTCTGTGGCAGATTGACTCCCACCATGGAGCTGTGGGCTCGGTGAGCAGTGCCGAAAGCATCATTGACATAGACATCTCCTAGCTTGGAAAGTGAAGCTTGGAAGGCTTCTATTTTGGCTGGCTCAGCTTTAACCTTATTCCCAGAAGCGTCTTTTCCCTTCCCCTCTTCCTCCACATGAAAGTAGAGGCTCTCCAACAGGATGACAGACCCAGCAGGTGGGTCAGCACAAGCTTTCTCCACTTCTGGGCCCACACAGTCCTTTAAGAATAAAACATCCTTGCCAAGCAGAGATTTGAGTTCTACAGCAACTGGCTCCAAGCAACTGGCTTGTCAGGCGTGGGGGCACCATCAGGCGGGCCCAGATGGCTCATAAGAACAACTGACTTAGCTCCATTGTCCAAGCAGAATTTGATGCCTGGGATAGCAGCCTTGATTCTCTGGTTGTTTGTTATCTGGTTGTTCTTCATTGGAACGTTGAAGTCCGCTCTCATGATGACCCACTTCGCCTTCACGTTCAGCTTGTCCAGAGTCAGCTTATTAGAAAGCGACATCTTGGCAATTCAATGGCAGCAAGGCTGAAGGCTTAAACAGCGGAGAAGAAAGCGGCCAACGTGCGCTCCAATCGCACGCAGAATCACTGACAAAACAAGTCTTAACAAATTTAAGAAGATAAAATTATACCATGTATCATTTCTGACCACAATGGAATGAAACTAGAAATCATTAAAAGCAAGAAAATGGGAAAACTCACATAATATGTGGAAATTAAACAATACAATCTTGAACAATCACTGGGCCAAAAAGGAAATCAAAAGGGAATTTAAAGGGCGCTGGGTGGCTCAGTCAGTTAAGCATCCAACTTCAGCTCAGGTCATGATCTCACGGTTTGTGGGTTTGAGCCCCGCATTGTGGGAATCTATCCCTCTATAATCTCTTGATGGCAAATTGATACCGTCTTCCTTTTTGCTTAATGGAATGTAGCCCGTGGCTTTTTGTTTCCCATCAGTGGGAGGGAACACCCAGATGCTGGCTACCACAAAATATATTTCTAACAGAATAGATGGAGATTTCTTCAGGACTCTATTATGTTCTGTTAGGTTATCTGCGTGAATCCATGTGGGTGCCTAGTTTATGGCAGAGTCTTTAATCTCCCTACCTACATTGGGAAGAACAGTGCTAAACCAAGAGCCTTTCCTCCTGGGCTTCTAGGGTTTCTTACTAGGTAAAGTACATTTAACTTTTTTCATTTTTACAAACATTTACCTTAGTTTTATTTGCATTCTTTAAATTCCAAGTTGGGTATTATATTAAATGTTTTGAGCCAATTGACTAATATATATGTAATTTAGCTATCTGATTTATTAGTTAATAGATCATTTTAAAACAATTATTTTAAGACTATTAAATGACACCTTTTAGCAATGATATAGCATCATTGAGTCAGACACTATGCTGGGCTCTTTACAAACATCGTTTCTAATCCTCAGAATTTCAAAATCCTACATGATTAATATTTTTATATGTATTGTCCAAATGAGTAAACTGTAACTAAAGATGTTTAAATAACTGACACAAGTTTACACAACTACCAAGTGATAAAGCAAGGACTTGGAACCCTGTTTGTCTGGGCTCTTACCATTGAGTGACACGGTCTTTCCTGTGTTTCTCTGCCCCTCTCCCTACAGTCTCTAGCTCAGAAGCAGTGCTGACTCAGCAAGATTATTTGGTTGCTAGTAGAGAAAATCACTAAAGTATATGAACCATAAATGGGCATTTATTGGAAGAACATACAAATTCCAAAGGCTTAACTGCAGAGGATGGAGTATTTTCCCAAACACACAATTTTGGTGCTTTGACCTTTGTGATTAAAGAAGAAGGTACTTATTCAGGCATTACCTAACAACCCTGCCATCAACAGGGGCAAAAAAGAAAGTGCACAAACCTTAAAGAGCTCTATACCATGACTTAATTTTACACACACATTCATCCTAAACCGTAACACGCATCCACATTGCAACAGAAAAAGAAATCGTAATAGCTCAAGCCGCTGTGACCATTCATTTTTCAACTTCAGAAGCTCATTCATCTGGCAAAACTGAGAAATCCGAAATCTCATTCACTGTGAAATCATGGTTAAGTAAGAGTTACCATTTTTTCTTTAAATGTTTATTTATTTTTGAGAGAGAGACAGAGCTCAAGTGGGGAGGGTTAGAGAGACACAGAATCCGAAGCAGGCTCCAGGCTCTGAGCTGTCAGCGCAGAGCCTGACGTGGGGCTCGAACTCACAAACCGTGAGATCATGACCTGAACTGAAGTCGGAAGCTTAACCAACTGAGCCATGCAGGCGCCTCAAGTTACCATTTTTAAATAAAAATTGAATAATAATTCAGGTATAATAAAATTAACTTGGAACCAATCTTAGAACCAATTGACTTAGAATCTGGTGATTCAAAATGTCCTTCAGGGTCTTGCAATAGCAATGATCATTAATATCTTCATGAATGTCAGTTCTTGCCATACTGGCCTGGATATAAAAGTGCTATGAGACCCTGAAGAAGTTGCCTTTTTCCTCTAGTATTTTTTTCTAATAAATGCTGAACTGCGGAAGATTTTGAATTATATATACATATTTTTTTAATTGTTAACGTTTATTAATTTATGAGAGACAGAGAGCACAAGCAGGGTAGGAGCAGAGAGAGAGGGAAACACAGAATTGAAGCAGGCTCCAGGCTCTGAGCTGTCAGCACAGAGCCCGACGCGGGGCTCGAACTCACAAACTGTGAGATCATGACCTGAGCCGAAGTCGGACGCCCAACCGACTGAGCCACCCAGATGCCCCTGAATTATATATTTTTAAAAATTCTGAATGCATGGATGGCTCTTTTCCTATTATCCATTTCAGTAATATCTTAAGCATCTGTTATGTGCGAATTGCTATGCTGGGTGCTACAAGAGATTCAAAGAGTTGTAAAACACAGTCCTCTCTTTTAAAGAGTTCTTAGTATAGAGATAATAGCAACAACTAAATTTATGGAGTGGCTCATTTTGTTCCAGGCATTGTTTTAAACACTTTATATTAATTTGCTTAATTCTCGTGAGTATGTTACAATGAAGGCCCCATTTTACAGATGAGAAAATTAAGGCAGAAAGGTTACCAAGCTATTTAGTAATAAGATACTACACAGAAAACTGTAAGACCACTCAGTCTAAGATAATTGCCATCCGTGAAAAGTTTGAACAAAGTGCTTTGGAGGCTCTGAGATTATTGGGATCAAGGAAGAATTTACGAATGAGACAGCTCTGAGGTGGGCTGGCATCTCAGTAGGCAGAGAAACCACCTGCAATGCAGACTTTGATCTTGAACAGGTTGACTTCGACATGCTGCAGCACAGCCGGATGAAGATGTTTAGTTTACAAGACCAGTAGTTTCGGGAGAGGTTGGGCAAGAGATACACCCTGAGAGTTATTTGTGTAGATTCATTTCCGTAGAGGGAGGAGTTTAGAGAGCATGAAGAGAAGACCAAGGATGGAGCCCAGGCAGATCACCCCCTTGTAACAAACAGGAGGAAGAAGACGAGAAGCCAGAGAGAGGGGAAGTGAAGGGGGAATAGTCAGAACCAATGAGGAATGAATTTCTAGAGAAGGTCTGGGGAAAGTGGGTAATGATGTTGAATCCTTCAGGAAAGAAGATGGGTGGGAATGGGGCTTGAGGAAAGGCTGTTAGAAGATGAGGAGGCAATTCAGAATTCATGGTGAAGGGATGCACGACTGCCGAGATGTAGACCACACTTAAGAAGTTTGGTAATGACGGGAAACAGAGAGGGAGGGTGGCAGAAGGGTTTAGTAAGATGCCTGGGCAAGAGTTCTGACTAACACATGAGGTGAGGGGGAGCTGATTGAGAAAGGTCCTTGAGGGGGTGGGAAGGAATGGGATTGAAAGCTGGAATGACTTACTTATATTTGTATTTTCCAAATGAATCTGGAAAATCTCAACTGCAGCCATATATGGAAAGAACAGTCAGCCAGTGTTATCTGACATTTTCTAAATTTGCTAAAGACAAAAAAGAGAGAGAGGACAGATTTTTAAATCAAATGGAGAGCTTACCTACTCCAGTGATCTTTACTGAATCATCTTCAGATGAATCATCATATCTAAAACACTTTTTAAAAATAATTACATTGGGGCATCTGGGTGGCTCAGTCAGTTAAGCGACCGACTTTGGCTCCAAGGTCATGATTTCATGATCTGTGAGTTCAAGGCCCGTGTCTGGCTCTGTGCTGACAGCTCAGAGCCTGAGTCTGCTTGGGATTCTGTGTCCCCCTCACTCTGCCCCTCCCCAGCTTGTGCTCTCTCTCCCTCAAAAATAAACATTAAAAATTTTTTTTCTAAAAATTAAATAGATTAAAATAAGGAAAATAAGAATACTGCTACTTAAAGATCTTGAGTGTTGGAAATATCTAGAAAAAATGCTAAGTGCTACCTTCATTGCTATATTCATACCATCATTGCTGCCTTTCTAAGATTTTTTTAATGTTTACTTATTTTTAAGACAGAGAGAGTGGGGGAGGAGCAGAGACAGAGGGAGAGAGAATCTGAAGCAGGCTTCACACTGTCAGCAAAGAGCCTGACATGGGGCTTGAACCCACAAACCGTGAGATCATGACCTGAGCTGAAATCAAGAGTTAGTCGTTTAATGGACTGAGATACCCAGGTGCCCCAATCATTGCTAACTTTAAATAAGGATGCCACCTGAAACATCAGGGACTTCAGAGAAGAATCACATTCTTGCTAAATATGGCATTGTTGTTTCAGGCCCAATTTAATTTCTAATTACTCTTCAGATGCTCACTTGAAAATATCACAATGCCTGTAATTAATAATGACATTCTGTATACCATAAAATGTTACCTTAGGCAAAAATAAACAACTACCAAGCAGCTGCCAGCAGGGAGCAGCTTAATCTGTTCTCCATCAACATTCTCACAGCAGCAGGGCCGGAAGCATAAAATCCAAACTCCTGAGCTTAGAATTCGAGGCCCTTTACGGTGAAATCACCACCCAAATTTCTGGTGGGCTCCTGCTTCTCCTCTCCATGCGCTCCATGCTCATTGGCCACACTCTGTGACTCTGCTGACATCCCCACCCCAGCCCCAGCTCCCTGCCCTGGTTGGGGAGTCACAAAACAGCTCTGGTAGAGCTGAATGTGTCTCAGACTTGGAGTCAGAAGGATTGTTCTGTCATTGTCCCAAGGTTATCCCCAAGATGATTGACTCTCACCTTGGTGTCATTTTCTGAAAAATAAGATAATCATAATAATTGCCCTGGAGAATGATGATAAAGAACTACATAACTCATGGCAGCAGTTATAAAATGCACATGTTGTAAAAGCACAAAATGCTTTGGAGGTGTGATACCACACTATACCATACAGGAATTACACTTGGTTGTGAACTGTACTTCAGAAGCTACCCTTTTCCCCTAACTTCTGGGCCATTTTCTTGAGAACAGAGGACAGATCTTATCCATGTGTTTAGTCAAAGCACTGATTAGAGTGTTAGGATGTGACAAAGCCCAATTGACCTGGATTCATCAGAGAAAGTAAACTTCTAGGCATAACAAAAAGAAAGGAGGATCTTGGGAGATTGACAGCTGACATCTCCAGATTCCCACCTCTACTCTCTCACCTTCCTCTTCTTCTTTCACTGTACTCTTTTTGTGTTCTCTCTCTCCGAACCCTGATTTTCCTTCGCTAAGAGAGTAACAAGAGAAATCCGGCTCCTTCTCATGGCTCAGGTGTCTGTTCCTCACCTCGGGAGGCCTTCCCCGATGCCACCTATAGGCCTCTGTTGTATGTGCCCAGTGCTCGCACAATGTTCAGCACACAGCAAGCACCCAATCAACACGTGAACCAATAAGTCAGATGTTGGCTCATGTGCAACCATGGCTTTCTCTGGTGCCTGGCAGGCTCTTTCCCTTTGTGCCAATGTTTGCCCTCAAAACTCTCCCTAACTGAGCACGCCAGGCAGTCCCTGCCATCCAATAGACAGGACATGGAAACAAAACCGACTTCCCACCTCTGGGACAGCAACTTTTGATTTAATTACAACAATTTTCACTAATGTTTGAATGACCGAGAGGTTTAAGGAAGGTGAGGGGGACAGAAAGGACATTAGAATTTGTATTTCAGAAGAAATGTTTTGTTTTTTAAAAAAAATTTTTTAATGTTTATCTTATTTATTTTTGAGAGACAGAGACAGCGTGAGCAGGAGAGGGCAGAGAGAGAGAGGGAGACCCAGAATATGAAGCAGGCTCCAGGCTCCGAGCTGTCAGCACAGAGCCTGACGCGGGGCTCGAACTCACGAGCCGTGAGATCGTGACCTGAGCCGAAGTCGGACACTCAACCGACTGAGCCACCCAGGCACCCCCAGAAGAAATGTTTTTTATTTTCCATTTAGCGGAAGAAAAAGATAGGAAATAGCATGGGGTCTGTGGTGAGGACATCATTATTCTGCTTAAGCTTCAGAATCCCAGTGTGTAAAATCCCATTTTTCAAATGAAGAATGGAGACTAAGAGGTTAAACTACCCAAGCCAATCTAAAATCACTAGCAAATGATGCCATCACTATTTGATCCAAATCTGTCTAGCCCTAAGAAATTGCCGATGATGGATGAAAACAAGTAGTCAAGAGACAAAGTCGAAAAGAACTCTTCTTTTAAAAAAAAATATTTGTTAGAGAGAGAGTGAATGCAAGTGCAAGTGGGGGAGGAGCAGAGAGAGAGAGGGAGAGAGAGAATCCCAAGCATCTCTGATGTTAGCACACAGCCAAAGGTGAGGCTTGACCAAATGAACCACAAGATCATGACCTGAGCCAAAATCAGGAGTTGGATATTTAACCAACTAAGCCACCCAGGTGCCCCTGAAAAGGAGAACTCTTAATCACGTGCTGCTCCAAACACCAACATAGTCTATCCTTCTTTGGTAATGCCTTGTTTTCCTGGTTTGGCATAACTCCCATCAGGGGGCACTAATCCATCTGTTTCCTTCTCTAACAATCAGGCATTAACTAGGGGACTTGCTCTTCCTACCATTTTGCCACAAATGACTGTGTGATGGAGTCACTGAAGCTGAGAATTATAGCCTAACTTTGAGATAAGCACTTTAGAAGCTGCGAGAAGTCCAAGGGGTAGGGAATCTTTGTTTAATGTATAACCATCTTGCTTACCTAGGCATAAAATCAATGTGAAGGCTTAAATGGGGGAGATCCTACCAATATAGGGGAGAACCAAGACATGCTTTCTTTTTTTATTTTTTTTTAACGTTTACTTATTTTTGAAAGAAAGAGACAGCACAAGTAGAGGAAGGGCAGAGAGAGAGGGAGACACAGAATCTGAAGCAGGCTCCAGGCTCTGAGCTGTCAGCACAGAGCCTGACATGGGGCTTGAACTCACGAACCGTGAGATCATGACCTGAGCCAAAGTCGGACACTTAATCTACTGAGCCACCCAGGCGCCCCCAAGACATCCTTTCTATTCAATCCTAGAAGCTTCACTGATTCCCTTGCAACCCCTAGGAAAGGCCCACCCAACCAACTGGTTTGGGCCTGATGTTGCAGATGATAAATATTAGTCTGGAGAACCCATGTATGGGTGACATTCCATTGGTAATCCTCTAGCTATTTGGAAGCCTCTTCTCTTGCCACCTCCACAGAAGCTGGAAATCCAGACACTCACGGTTGTAAACGTCCCTTTTGTGGGTGATCTTGTGACCCAGCTCTGGCTATTGAGACATAAGTGTGTTGGAAGGAAGCTGGGAAGATTTCCTTCCCTGGTGAAAGAGAAGAGGGGCTTCTACATGTGGCCCCTTTCCACTTCTTCCTGATTTGTACAAGGGCATGATGTCTGGGGTTACAATAGCCATCTGTGACCATGTCAAGCCTGACAATGAAAGACAACATGCTAACGATGGCAAACTGATAAAGAGATCCTATTGACCAACCACTGATGGGGAGGCAAGGCCATGTGCCAGATATTAGGCCCTGCATTTGGCACTGGTAACATTAAGAGTGAGGACGACAGAGACTCAGTTTGCTAGAAGTCTCACTTCTCAAGGATTTGAGCATGGTCGTGTACTGAACCATCATGGATCTTGATACACTAAACATACAACCCTTTCCAGATGTGAGATGTTGCATGCAAGCCCTACAACATGCAACCACTTTCCAAATGTGAGATGCTTGAGACATCTATCAAGAATGGTATGTGGGCCAGGTCTAACCCAGGGTCTAGAAACACAATTAAGAATTTGAGGTATCATCCTCAAAGAGCATGTAAACATCGGATACTGCAGAAACTGCAATGAGCCTAAATACAGGGGGATATATATTCCTATGCAACTGAGGGGTCAAACTCCAGGCAGCAGTTGGGTTCTCTTGGCCCTGTTAGCAGTGAAAGGTAAACAGAAACAACTTGTTAGCCATAAATAAAAATCAATTTCAGCATAGGACTGGGGAATTCTAATATGTGGTCCTGGCTACCGAGCAAAAGTCTGCCTTAAAAATATTAACTGGATTAGTATTTCCCTGATGATGAGTGATGGGGAGCATCTTTTCATGTGTCTGTTAGCCACAATGAGATACCACCTGACACCTGTCAGAATGGCCAAAATTAACAGCACAGGAAACAACAGATGTTGGTGAGGGTGCAGAGAAAGGGCAATTGTCTTACACTGTTGTTGGGAAGGCAAACTGGTGCAGCCACTCTGGAGAACAGTATGGAAGTTCCTCAAAAAGTTAAAAATAGAACTACCCTACAACCCAGCAACTGCACTACCAGGTATTAATCCAAAGGATACAAAAATACAGATTAAAAGGGGCACATGCACTCCATTGTTTATAGAAGCATTATCAACAACAGCCAAACTGTGGAAAGAACCCAAATGTCCATCAACCGATAAATGGATAAAGATGTGGTTTATATATACAATGGAATACTACTCGGTGATAAAAAAGAATGAAATCTTGCCATTTGCAATAGCATGGATGGAAGTAGAATGTATTTTGCTAAGTGAGCTAAGTCAGTCAGAGAAAGACAAATATCATATGATCTCAGTCATACGTGGAATTTAAGAAACAAAACAAATGAACGTGGGGAAGGGAAAAAAGAGAGAGGGAAGAAAACCATAAGAGATTCTTAATAATAGAGAACAAACACAAACTGATGGTTGATGGAGGGATGTGAGTGGGGATGAGCTAAATGGGTGATGGGTATGAAGGAGGCCACTTGTTATGATGAGCACCGGGTATTAAATGTAAGTGATGAATCACTAAATTCTGCTCCTGAAACCAGGATTAGACTATATGTTAACTAACTAGAATATAAATAAAAATTTGAAAAAAAAAAAAAAAAACTGGAACAGGGGCACCTGACTAGCTCAACTGGAAGAGCATGCAACTCTTGATCTCTGGGTCATGAGTTTGAGCCCAATACTGGGTATAGAAATTACTAAAAAAATAAATAAATAAACTTAAAAAATATTAAGTGAAACATAAATCTATCTGTATTACTGAAGTAAAAAACATGCATAAGAGAAGTGAGATGTGGCTTTTGACTCAGTGAACAGCATCTATAGCTACTGAAGGATCAGAAAATTTTTTTAGACAATTATATTAAGCATATGTTTTCTTTATGTTTTTATTTTAAAAAGCTTTACTTTTTTTCTAACTACAAAGGTATACATGCTTACGGAAAAATATTTAAATACAGAAATACTGTGAAGAAAAAAGTTCACATTACCCACTGGATTAGTTTCCTATGGCTGCTGTAACAAATTACCACAAACTTAATGGCCTAATACAACACAGATTTATTATCTTACACTTCTGGACTTTAGAAGTCTCACTGGGCTAAAAATCAAGGGGTCTGCGGGGCTATGTTTCTTCTGGAAATTTAAAGGGAGAATCTCTTTCCTTTCCTTTTCCACTTTCTAGAGGCCACCTGCATTCCTTGGCTCATGGCCCTTCATCCTCCTTAAAGGCAGCAAGGCAGTGTCTTTAAATCTCTAACTCTGATACTGATTCTCCTGTCTCCCTCCTTCCATTTCTAGGGACTCTTGTGGTTACACTGGGCCCATCTGGATAATCTAGAATACTTTCCCTATCTCAAGGTCTACTGATTATAACCCCTAATTCCATCTGCAGCTTTAATTACCCCTTACCATGTAACATAACAGAGTCAGAAGTTCCAGGGATAAGGACATTTTGGGGAGACATTATTTTACCTACCACACACACCCATGATTTTACTAACCAGGAATAACTATAGTGAACGTTTTACTGAATAATTCTTTCCAGACCATGTCCCATGCATATGCATATAGAGATATATACCTGTATGCATTGTATTCATTTATATGGATATATAAAAATTGAATATTACACCTCTCTTTTGCTACTTGCTTTTTCCACTTAACCTCATGGGAACTGTGTGTGTGTGTGGGTGTGGGTGTAAATTTCTACCCATTATTTTTAATAGCTACCACATTATTATTTTACCATTAGTGTTTTTTGAGTATATACCATGTGTTGAACACAGCATTAAATGCTGACATAATTTAATCCTTACAACAATCCCGTGGACTAAGAACTATTATAACCACCACCATCCCTTCAGAACCAGGACCCTGGAGGGCATCCATAGAGAGATTAACTTGCTCAAGAGACACTCATCTGGTTAGTGGTAGTTCTCACTTTACCTCATAACATGCTCTGAACTACAGGGTGGCCTGCCTCTCGCAGGATATGCCACACAGCTGTCCCTTGGATTATTTAAAACCAGTGTCCCAGGGCACCTGGGTGGCTCAGTTCGTTAAGTGTCTGACTTCAGCTCAGATTATGATCTCATGGCTCCTGAGTTCGAGCCCCACATCAGGCTCACTGCTGTCAGCACAGAGCCCACTTTGGATCCTCTGTTCTCTCTCTCTCTCTGCACCTCCCCTGCTCATGCTCTTTCTCTCTCTCTCTCAAAAATAAACGTTTGAAAAAAATTATAAATAAAAAATAAAACTAATGTCCTACCATAAACCATTTTGGCTCTTTGTAATATTTTACTATTTAAAATAGAACTGAAATAAACAAGATCATGCTAGTGTCCGTGGATACACCTGTAATGATTTTTTAAGAAACAGTTCTTAGAAGTATTGCTATATGCTAAGTCTTCTTATGTGTATTTCCAAATTGTCTGGAGGACAAGGTATAGTATACTATTCACACTCCTAGTGTCAACATTTTGAATTATTATTCTTTTTAATCTTAACAATATGGTGAGGAAAATTTATTTTTTTTGACTGCTAATTTCTTTAAATGTTCCTTCAATATGGGATTTTTTTTTTCTTTTATGAAGTGCTTGTTCATGTTGTTTGCCTAGATTTCTATTTGGGGATTAATAAAGTTCCTTTTGAAAAGGATGGTTTGGATTTTGTAAAGGTCATCCCACATAAAAGGAACTATGAGTCAAAGTAGAAGCTGGAAATACCTCAGAAAGCATGTTCAGGACAAAGAATAGGAACAAGAAGGAAATAGACACAAAATCTAAAAAAAAAAAAAAAATCCAGTAAGGGCGGAAGGGGGCACTGAGTGCCCCCTTAGGGATTGTCCTCATTCATAGACAATGAGAGCAATATGGTCCAAATGAGGTAGTAGAAAGAACATTCTGGTAACAGCATAAAGGTTGGCTTGGGATGGTCCAGTCTATGTAGCTCAAGGAAAGAGGAATTTAGGGTGCCTGGGTGGCTCCGTCATTGAGCATCTGACTTTGGCTCAGGTCATGATCTCACAGTTGGTGAGTTCAAGTCCCACATCAGGCGAGCTTGTCCCCCATTTAGGGTGAGCACAAGCCCTGCTCCGGGTAAAGTATGACCCCTGGGTGAGTCCCACTTCTCTCTCTCTCTCTGCCCCTCGCTCACTTGCACCCTCTCTCTCTCTAAAAAAAGAAAGAAAGAAAGAAAGAAAGAAAGAAAGAAAGAAAGAAAGAAAGAAAGAAAAAGAGCTACAGGTCTGTAGGAACCCAAGGGGACATAAAGAACCCACAGAGCTGCCACAGCCCTGCACCATGCCCACGCTGACTGCCGAGCAGTTACAGACTGCAGGAGGCAGCGGCTCCCACTCCTGCCATCTCTGCAGCCACCAAAACGGCTGGGACTTGCACTCAACTATGGTGGTCTGAAACTGCCACTCCTGGAGAATGGCTTCCAGCCCGCTAACGTCCCACTAGTGTCCCCTGTTGGTGGACCGTAGGAAACCATCTGGCAAGAGTATTTGAGAAATGTAGTTTTCAGGTTTTGGCCCCTGCCACACAGAGGGGTGCACAGAAAAGCAGGGAGAGATCTGAATGCCAATAGACCAAGTCTAGCAGAAGAGGGGACCCAGGAGATGTTCACGGCCAGGATATGGCTCTCCCTGGAAGGAGGTCTGGATTCTGGAACTAGTTTTGTTATTGGTGTGCCACGTCTTCTCCAAGGCAGTATAGCATAGTGACTCAGGGCATAAGCTCAGTGTCGTCCTTTGAAAGTGGAAAATAATACCTAGCTCAGAAGATATTTTAAACGTTAAATGGGTTACTGTAAAGGACTTAGGAGGTGCCTGAACGTAGTAAGCATTTAACAAATGATGGCTGTTGTCATTGTTACTATCATTTTAATTTTGCCATCTGTAAAGTTATAAGAGGAGGATTAAAGCATCTTTGCTGATTTCTCACCAATCAGAGGAAAGGGGAACTAACAGTGGCCCTCAGTCTGAGCCTGGCACTGGGCGGAATTTTCGAGGTGCAGAGAAAAAGAAATAATATCCCTGCCTCCAAGAGCTCATCGTTTGACAAGAAGACAGAGGGGAATCACTGATTCAACGTAAAAATGTGCTCAGTGATAGACCAGAAGATACAGGGAAGGTTCTAGAAGAGGGTTTTTGCAGCATAGTGGAGAGCTTTACAAAGACTCCACTTTAAATCCAAAATTATGTTCTGTCACCCTGGGCAGATCGCTTAGTCACCCCTGCCTGTTTCCTCCACTGTAAAAGGGGAGATCGTACTTGAACCTGCCTCACAAAGCCTTTGTGGAAATTAAGCCAGCTGCTGTCCAGAAAGCTCATCCTGTAGTACCTGACACAGAAGTGTGTTCAAAAGCGATCGTTAGTATGATTCCAGTGGCCCAAGAGAAATCCGGGACCCAGGCTAAAGAAATGCAAACTGAAGGAGGAAAGGGCGGCTGAAGAGCGGCCCAGCCCTCCAGGATCGCTTAATTATTGTGGTTGAAATTTCTTTTAACTTCAGGTTCTTTTACTTGGGAGGTATCTACCCCAGGGGGCGCCCGAGGCCTTCGCGTCTCTGTTGCCCGTGGCAACCGGCAGCCCCGGCGGCGTCAGGCCTGGTAGGCAACGCGCTGGGGCAGCAAGATGGCCCTGAGCTCCTGGTCCCCAGAGCTGGGGTTCGGCGGGAAGGTGCTGCTGCAGGCGGCAGCCGTCTCCACCGGCCCCTCCCTGGAGTTATGCACCTTCCCCTCCTCCCTGGGCTCCTCGGTCGCGACCGCTGCGCTGGAGCAGCTCTTTGTTGTGGGTAAGAAGCCTGCGGGTTCAGGGAGGAAGGGAGGAGGCCTTGGAAGTGGCATCTAGCTGGCACTGGTTGGGGGGTGGGGGGGGGGGGAGCCTCCCTCAGTGGGGACCTGCCTGCGGGAACCCCAGGAGTCCCTGGCTGAAGCAGAGCCTCCTCAGGTTCCTTGGGGGAGAGAGAGGCGGCTTGGTGGGACCCAGGGTTCAGCTCTCCTGCTCTAGTGCCACTAAAGTGACTTGGCCCAGCTCACACTAGCGACTGGTGACAAATCCTTAACTCTCAGGCCACTGCCATTTGCCTGAGACTAGGGTGTCCACCCACATTTAGATGATGCATTTAATTTCAGGGGTGTCTGGGTGGCTTGGTGAGTTAAGGGTAGACCTTTGATCTCAGATTCCTTAGCTCAAGCCCTACCTTGGGCTCCATGTTGGGCCAAAGCCTACTTTTAAAAAAACAAAAGAAAAAAAGATTATGCATTTAATTTCAGCGTCTCCCTTCTTGCCTTTTCTTTGCAAGTTAACTTCCTCCAACATTTTGCCACGGTAACGTGGAGAATTTAACAGGCAAACAAGAAAGGGAGTGTTTAAGAAGTTCCTGTTGTGTTAGACAAGGAAAATTAGACATGAATGTTTAGTGGATGCAAACATGATACCTTGGATAGGTCCAGGTTAAAATGCCTCTTCAGTTAGAAAGCTGAACCTGCAATCAAGGCACCTAAGTTTAAGGTAAGATATGGTCCAAGAAAGGGCGTTTCTTGTTTAGCTCATAAACCATTTAGGCCAAACAACAAAGCATCTCCTGTCTTTAACATCAGCTTCTCATGGGTTCAAGGTAATCATCTTGACTTTTATCATAATGTTACTATTAGTTTGGGATAGTTTCTTTTCTTCTTCTTAGATGAACTAATTTAACTTCACAATTCCTATGAGATAAGCTTGGATGAATATTATCATGAAGAATGTTAACCACCAGAGACCTAAATGAGTTACAGGTGCCCAAGGTCATTGCCAAATGATAGAGCTAGGGCCTTGAAATCTCTTTATACTCCATCTCTAGATCTGCATGTGCATTTAATCCCAGCACTTCGATGTGCAAATATTTTTCTGCGAATAATTTCTGGACTTTAAGGAAGTTTTTTGTAGGAAAAAAAAAAAAAACTTCATGAAGCCTCAGGTGTGGGTTATCAAATACGCAGCTCTCCGGCCTGTTTGCAAGTGGGAACAGCTTGTGCTCATTCATTCCATTAGAAGAAGGGGAAGGAGATAACAGGCAGTGCCTGTCTCTTCCTAACGCGCACTTGTTTGCAAACCCAGTAACTGATTTTCACTTGGTTTGAGAGCTTCGTTCATTAAGAGAATCCATGCTCCCCGGAACTCAGGGCAGAAATTGCTGTCTACTCTCCTGAGAGTAGAGACCATTAAGGGCAAGGACTCGAGTCACACCAACTTGGGTTGAATCTAGACTCTTATCTGTGTTCTGTGACCATGAACATATGACATAAACTCGAAAGTCAGATTTCTCACCTGTGACATGGGCGTCATCCTAAGATTATAGTAATCAACTTACATAATACATGTAAAACATGAATGGTGTTCACATGAATGGTGACAGAGCCAAGGTAAGTAAAGCCTCCTCTGTTCTCCCTCCTGTTTCCTTTCATCCTTTTTCCCTTCCTTCTTTCCACTCAGTATGTATCTTGTCTCCATTGCCATTGCTAATATTTCACAAGCCTCTCTTCTCATGTGCCTCCTACTTACGGTGTATGAGGGAAAGGAGACACTTTTCATATGTCAGGGAATGAAAAGGGCTAGAAGTTCTGTGTTCGTCACACCTACCAATTTTCAAACATTTACTCTCATCCCAGGATTAAAATATTGGCACAGAAAAAGAAGTGACATAAGGGACTTTTAAACAGTTAATTAAATGAGTGGGTTTTTTTTTACATAATATTATACTTACATGTATACAAATATATGTATATGAAAACATTCTCACACCTACATTATAGGCATGTTACATTTCTTCCTTTCCTAAGTATTTGTTGAATTTTTTTGTCCCATTCTATACAGATTCCCTCTTTCTATCATGAGAGATGCAAAGATAGGGTTTGCCTTCAAGAAGCATAAAATATATACCTAAGTTAAAATATTATGAAATAGGAAACATGTTCAAAAGAGATTCATATTAAGTACTAGAAGAATTCAGAGATAGAAGATATAATTTTCAGCTGGGCAGGCATTTGAGCTAGATCTAAAAGGTTAAATAGAATTTGGACTAACACGTAAGAGATCTTTCATTTTCTAATTTTTTTCTTTTTTTAGAACAATCACTGCACAGTGACTATTTTAAATGCAACGAAGAAGCTAGGACCTTTCTTAAGGACATTGCTATCGCTGTTAAGAAATTGGTATTGTATTATCTCTAAGAGCTATTTTTTTCAATCTTCCACTTCTTCATTAACCTTTAATTTAGCACCACCTCTGTTCAAGGTACTTGAATAGATGAATAGGGAAACTATTTCCCTTGAGTGAAGAAAATTTCTACCTCAGTTTACTGAGCATTTGCCCCAGTGTTCATCAGCTGTGGAATGTTGTCTGGTTTTCCATTCAGGACACTGACTTAAGGACCTGTGCTATGTATGGATGGAGGCCGGCCTGCTTAGGAGAGGCAGTACCTGTGCTAAAGGAGCTCAGTGAAGGGGTGGGCCACGTGGGCAAATGCTTGACCCCAGTGTATAAACCATGCATGGTGCCAATTTACTTAGTTCGTTATAAGCAATTTCTTATATAACTGTTGAAAGATTATTTGACCAGACAGTGCCGGTCAGTGAAAACAAAGCAACTCTTTTTTATGCTAACTTGGCCCCATTAAAGAAATATTTAAAGAATTTCCTTTTGAAGTGTCACAAACTGGGCCCCCCTGGGCCCTGGATGATGTTTCCAGTGCTTTCCCCACAGAGTGAGAATGGCGAGGTCTCTTCATTTGATTTTAAAATATTGAATAAAAATCTATACATCAAATACCTAAAAATGTAGAAATGTGGTGTAAAGTAAATGAGTTTGAGTCTGCAGACTGCTGAGAAAAACTCACCTCTTTTATAATTATATTTTTCTGTGATTATATATAGTTGTGTATGTATACTCAGCATTATACTTCAGGATCCCACTTAATTGAATACATGTATGGAAATACTAGGCGTCTGTGTGGTGCCGCACTGTGGTCCCATGGAAACCTTTACCTCTGCTTTGTCTTTTTGGTTACGTTTTTCTCCCAAGTTTGAAGGGGTCAAAATATTTATTGCTGCTTCTTAAAAGTATCTAGTATGACTCCATGTAATATCTGAGCTGTGAAATCTCTGTTTTTGAAAGTAACAAATTTTCACTATTCTGAAAGTTTACCCTGGATTTTTTTTTTTAATTTTTTTTTTAACGTTTATTTATTTTTGAGACAGAGAGAGACAGAGCATGAACGGGGGAGGGACAGAGAGAGAGGGAGACACAGAATCAGAAGCAGGCTCCAGGCTCTGAGCCATCAGCCCAGAGCCCGACGCGGGGCTCGAACCCACGGACCGTGAGATCGTGACCTGAGCTGAAGTCGGACGCTCAACCGACTGAGCCACCCAGGCTCCCCTACCCTGGATTTTTTTTAATAGACAAGTAAAAGGAAGAAAGTAAAAACCACCATGATCTCAGCATAATCATAAAATAATAAACTAAATTAATATAATCATAATTAGCTCTTTGATGAATGTCTTTCCCACTTTCAGGGAATAGATGATGCCTGTTTTGAATTTTAATTTTTTACAGAAAAGCAATCATACTATATATATAATTATGTTACCTGCTTTTTATTACTCATAAAATATAATGGATTTCTCAGGTCATAAAATAACTATATCCATTACAACCATTTACTGAAGAGATGATTTATCTATTTTTTTCCACTAACATTTTTGGATGGTTTTCTTTTTTTCTTTAAAAAAATTTTTTTTTTTTAACATTTATTTATTTTTGAGACAGAGAGAGACAGAGCATGAACGGGGGAGGGTCAGAGAGAGGGAGACACAGAATCTGAAACAGGCTCCAGGCTCCGAGCTGTCAGCACAGAGCCCGACGCGGGGCTCGAACTCACGGACCCCGAGATCATGACCTGAGCCGAAGTTGGCCACTCAACCGACTGAACCACCCAGACACCCCGGTTTTCTTTCTTTAAAAATAAGCCCCACCAAAAAAAGGTCAAGAATCTCCACCAGACTATTTGTTTAGATTTGTAGGTATGTATTAAAAAAAGAAAAAAGAAAGAAAAAAATTGTTCTTTTTATACCTAAGCATATTTCTAGAGGCATTTTCCATTTTTTAATGAAGGAGATTTTTCTCAGCATTACCCTTTTTGTTGGAGTCTTTCCTTTTAAGTTGATTGAAACTGCATGCAAGAAACAAAGAAACATGATTTCTGAGAAGGCAATCTGCAAAGATTAAAAGATAAATTAACAATGACACCTTAAAAACTGATTATGGAATAGTTATTTTTCTATTCCAAATAAAAATAAAAGCAGAAGGTATTGAATGAAAATCAAAGTTTGATCTCTGAAAATGTTTATAATGGGGCATTGCCTGGGAAATCAATTTTATTATTTTAATGCTTTAACTTTTTAAATATGTAATTTAAAATTTCAGGAAGAAATGAGAAAAGCCACAATTGATCTCCTGGAAATTGAAAGCATGGAACTCAGCAGACTATATTTCCTACTGGAAACTCTTCCCAATAGCATTGGCAGAGAATTGGAAGGTACTTTAAGGTTATCAACTGTGGAAACTTAGTTTATCTTAGAAGAAAATTGAGCCTACTGCTTGTAATAAGACAAGTTGAATCATTATTTTCTGTCAAAATGTAGCTAGAAAAAATACACTACACAAACACAGATCCATCATCATTCTCCCTCATATTGTAAGTGGAAATGATATATATAAAACTTGAACTTATATATTTTAGTTTCTAAATAGACTAAAGATATCTGGATTAGCCCGTTCCAAATTGGTATTTATCGAATTAAATTAGGCAACTTGACTCACCTAAACCACCATCCTACTTTCTGTCCCTGTAAGTTTAGAGACTATATAGGTACCTCATATAAGTGGAACCATACAGTACTTTCCTTTAGTGACTAATTTCACTTGGCATGTCTTCGAGTTTTATCCACGTTGTAGCATGTGTCAGAATTTTCTTTCATTTTAAGGTCGAACGATATTCCACTGTGTGTGTACCATGTTTTTTTACCTGTTCATCCACTGATGGCCCCTTGGGTTGTTTCTACCTTTTAGCTATTGTGAACAAAGCTGTTGTAAACATGAGGGTGCTGCGGCCCCTGTGTGGCCCGGTCAGTTGAACTTCCAACTCTTGATTTTGGCCCAGGTCATGATCTCACAGTTTCATGAGTTTGAGCCCCTGATGGACTCTGGGCTGACAGCGCGGAACCTGCTTAAGATTCTCCCTCTTTCTCTGCCCCTCCCCTGCTCACGCTCTCTCTGTCTCTCTCAAAATAAATAAGTAATTGTTTAGTTGATGCAAATGTGTTTATTTGGTGCAAATATTTATTAGAGTCCCTACTTCCGATGCTTTTGGGCATATATGCAGAAGGGAATTGCTGGATTGTATGGTAAGGGGGTCCTTTAAGTTTTGAGAAGCTGCCATACTGTTTTCCACAGTGGCTGCTGTATTTTACATTTCCACCCCAGATGTACAAGGATCCCAATTTCTTCACATTCTTGTTAACATTTGTTCTTTTCTGTTCTTTTTTTTTTTTTTTAATATAGTCATCCTAATGGATGTGAAATGCTGTATCATTGTGGTTTTGTTTTGCATTTCCCTAATGATTAATGATGTTGAGCATTTTTTCATGTGCTTATTGGTCATTGGGATATCTTCTTTGGAGAAATATCTATTCGGGTACTTTGCTCATCTTTCAACTAGGTCGTTTGGTTGTTAGTGAGTTGTGAGAATTCTTTGTATAGTCTGGATGTTAATCCTTTATCAAGTATATTGTTTGAAAATATTTCGACCTATTCCATGGTTTTCCTTTTCATACTATTTTTTTTTGTAATTTTTATTTTGAGAGAGCATGCATGCTGGGGCGGGGATGGGGGGCAGAGAGAGAGGGAGAGAGTGAATCCCGTGCGTGCTCCGTGCTGTCAGCACAGAGCCCAGTGCAGGGCTTGATCTCACAATTAATAAAATCCATGACCTGAGCCAAGATCAAGAGTCATCCACTAACTGACTGAGCCACCCAGGTGTCCCCTTTTCACTGTGTTGATACTGACTTTTGATGCACAAAAGTTTCAAATTTTGATTTAGTCCAGTTTGTCAATGTTTTTTTTTCTTTTTTTTAACGTTCATTTATTTTTGAGAGAGAGAGAGAGAGAGAGAGAGACAGATAGCGAGCAGGGGAGGGGCAGAGACGGAGACACAGAATCCGAAACAGGCTCCAGGCCCTGAGCTGTCAGCACAGAGCCTGATGCAGGGTCGAAGCCACCAACCACGAGATCATGACCTGAGCCAAAGTCGGCCGCTTAACCGACTGAGCCACCCAGGTGCCCTTAGGATTTTCTTTGGCTGCCTATGCTTTTGGTGTCATATCCAAGAAATCATTGCTAAATCCAGTGTCATGAAGATTTCCTCGTATGTTTTCTTCTAAGAGTTTTATAGGTTTAGCTCTTATATTTAGGTTTTTTATTCACCTTTTGTTAAATTTTGTATGTGGTATACAGTAAGGCTCCAACCTCATTTCCCTAACTGCCAGGAATATTGACTAAGGCTTGTGAGCCTCAGAGCTAAGGTCCTCTGCAGGAATTGACACCGTCCCCTGCCCTATCCTGGAGCATTCTCTCCCCACGTGCGGCCCACACTCTGTGATCAGTCAGTGTGAGAATGCAGAAGTCTGCCTCCTTGCTCAGTGTAGAACAACTCCCAAGTGTCATCACCGCTCCAAAGCTTGTTACCGTGAAACCTCTGCCTCCTCCAACCCAGTGGTTTAAATTCAAAACAAACTGGGGGCACCTGGGTGGCTCAGTCAGTTAAGCGTCTGACTTTGGCTCACGTCATGATCTGGCAGTCCTGGGTTCAAGCCCCGGGTCGGGCTCTGTGCTGACAGCTCAGAGCCTGGAACCTGCTTCAGATTCTCTCTCTCTCTCCCTCCCTCCCAAAGTAAACAAACATTAAAAACAAAACAAACAACAAACCGCAGCAACAAAAACAAAACACTTTTTAAGTAGATGTTCCCATTATCCATTTACTGCCTTGCGTGCAGCTCCAAATCTACCTTCATTGTCTGCTCGGTATTGAGAGAGATGGGCCCTGTAATTTCCCCCCTGTACCAGCTGCCACAGCGTTTCATCAGGAGAGAACCCTGGAGGGACACTGGAAGAAAAAGCAGCAGTCTTTCTGGTCCCAGGGTGCTTCTCTCAGCCAGCTCTTGGAGCACCCACAGCCTCTCCATGCCCGGCTCCTGCCATGTGTGGCTGTCCACAGTGCCCGGCTGCTTCCTCCAGTACCCCTGGGGCAGCTTCATGGTAGATTGCTACCAGTGAGGCACCAGCCTGTGAACAGCTTCCCTGGCGCTCTTTGGGTGGTTTGGCAGTGAGCTCTGAAGTATGGCAACTCCCTGCGGACAGGTCCCCTCAATTCCTCCAGAAGGTAGATTTCCATGAGTTCTACCAGCCCAGCATTTCAAGAACTTCTGTGCCCAGTGAGCCACAGCACTTTCCCGTGAGGCCTGGTTCCCAGGGCTGGAGTTGCTGCTTCCTTGAACGAACTCTCTCGGCCCCTGGGGGTAGTGGCTGCTCCTCGTGTCTGCTGTTCCTGAATCCTTTAGAGTTCTCTTTTCTTTCTTACCATTCGATCCCTCGTTACTCTAACCTCCTGTTGGAGTCAATAATTCTCTATACTAAAATTTCCCTGTTTTATTTGTAAGATTTCTGTCTCCTAATTAGACACTGAGTGACACAGTCAGCTGCAAAACAATATGCATGGTATTACTCTAGTTTGGCAGGAAAAATATGACAAACTCTATATACAGAAAAAAAAAAGAATCTGCTGAAGGGAGAATTAAGAATGTGTTGGGTTACTTTTATAATCAGGAAAAATATTTAGAAGGAAAGTAAATAGCATATGAGCTAAAGAGATTCTTGATAGACACTGAATACTTAACCAAGTAAAGTTAATTGGTCTTAGGTTATAAAGCTTTGCTACTCAAAGTATGGTTCTTGGATCAGCAGCATCTGAAAGCTTGTTATAAAATCCAGAATCTCTAGGCCCATCCCAGACTTACTCTCTCAGAATCTGTATTTCAATAATATCCCCAGGTGATATATATGTCTATTTGAGACATAAAAGTTCAGGATGCCCTGCTACAATGAGCAAACTTAATAAGTAGCCTTAGAAAAATAACCTCTCTCTCTCAGATGGAGCTACTGGCTAGTTTCTAGAGAATTTATTGGGTGGAAATGGCTAGTCCAGGACCTTCTAAGCAGTGTTAAAAATTTTATTTTTTTGTATTTATATCTATCATGCTTCTGAAGTCTTATGTGATTACACTGATTTGTTATTTATTGATGAATGATCACACAATCACACAAGAATGACATATGAATTAACACATTCAGTTCCCCCCAGAAAGCAGAGCCAGAGGCTTTTACACTGATATTTGGGAGCACCATCCAAAGAGGAGGAGGGCGGGATAAGGAGAGAAAAGCAGGGAGAAGAGAACGCTGATATGGGGTGCAATACCATGCTGACTGCCGCTAAACACAACTAAGTAAGTATAGGAATATGTCCCAAGATACACGGCTACATCTTCTCTGGACTGTCCAGGCACCAGCTCCTGTCTGTCATCAGTCTAGTGTTCACCAGCCTCCCACACTTCAAGTTACACGAGCATGGGTATGCGTGCATAAAGAAGTCTCATGGGAGAGGTGACAAGAAGGTCCTAGACTGGAGGTGAGAAGCGGATAGAATAAGCAGGAATGAGGTTCTGCCAGACCGCACCAGTCTGAAGTTGTTCAGAGCCCATAGAAAGCTGGTCACCATAGCGCTGCAGGAATTTTTACCTCAACACCCAGGATTCGTCGTCTCACCACTTCAAGGAATGAAGAGGTAGACGCAAAATGAACAGCATGGAAAAGTTTATTAGAGTATAAGATTAGAAAAGAAGAATAGTATGAAAACTGTCTTTACGAAGAAGGGAAATTTGAAAGTGAATGCTTGCGACCACAGGCAAGGGTCCTTGTTTTATAAGGTTCTGGTCAGCCCCCCTTCCCTTCCCCCTTGTTCCTTCTCAGGTCCCATCTTTGTTGGCTTGACAACTCAAGGTGCTGGGTTGTCCATTCCTGACTGGTTGGATTCCATTGTGTGAAGAGTCAGATGGGTCATACTGTCCCTCGTATGACCTAAGTTTTATGGTTTAGCTAAGTATTTTGATTGTCAAATTCCAGAGGGGAACCTGAGGGGGAGTAGGTGGTATCTGTTACATTCTTAAGAGGGACCTTACGCCTAAGGGGGTTTGCTCTAGTTAGAAATTCCCAGCATTGTTCCAAAATATGTGTCTTTCCCCATCCAGGGACCCCAGGTCCTAATCCTTTCCGTCTCTACCTACTTTATCCTATTTTACCCTATTAATAGCAGCAGATGAAATAAGGGAAATAATTGATAGGTAAGATTGAGAGGACCCAAAGGGGTAAGAGGTGTCTGATACAGGAACGTAATTAAAAGAGCATTACAGGAGTGCCTGGGTGGCTCAGTTGGCCAAATGTCCAACTTCGGCTCAGGTCATGATCTCACGGTCCGTGGATTCTCTCTGCCCCTCCCCCACTCACTCCCTGTCTCCGTCTCTCTCAAAATAAACCAACTTTAAAAAAATGGAAAAGTCAGTATGTACAACTGTGCTGTTTCTCAAATAATCTAGTGACATTTCCATTTACTTTTAAGAATGTGTCAGAGATGCCCGCAGATTAAATCTTTTTGAGATAAATCAATTACAAATGGACGTTACAAGGATGAATAATGAAATAGAGTTCCTGAAGAAGAAAATACTTGATCTGAAAACAATTAATGAAATTCTAGGGTATGTATTTTTTTTTAATTTGGTACATGAGGGAGTTGGGGTCTGTGACTGGAGTGTGAAAATTATCCTAAGGGGTTTGCCTTCTGTTTCTGAACTGGTACAGGGTAAGTAGGAGGTGGGTATCACTTCTAGCAGATGACCCTGACTGCTGAGGGGTGTGTGATGACTGCACAGAGCTGGGGAGGAGAGCAAAAACTTCTTTCACCACCGCAGTTAGGAGACCCGTAACATTTCAGAGGCCACCCAGCTTCTCAGCAGCAGCTACTGTGTGTAGCTCATACATGTCCTTGCAAGCCCCCTCCAAACAGAGGCACACAAAATTTTTGTTGTGATGTTTATTTATTTTTGAGAGAGAGAGAGACCGAGTGCAAGCGGGGAGGGGCAGAGAGAGAGGGAGAGACACAGAATCTGAAGCAGGTTCCAGGCTCCAAGATGTCAGCAGAGCCTGACGCGGGCTCGAACTCATGAACCGTGAGATCATTACCCAAGCCGAAGTCAGACACTTAACCGACTGAGCCACCCAGGCACCCCATGGTTTCCATTTTAGTAAAATTAAGTTTACAAACTCCAACACTAAAAAGAAGTCTTTCTGGGTATTTTATTTATATATATATACATATATATACATATATATACATACATATACATATATATGTATATATATATAAAATATTATATTATTATATATAATAATATATAATATTATATAATAATATAATATAATATATATATATATAAATATAGTATCGACCTTGGTATATTGTGGCTAGGTTACTTTCTTAAAGACATTCAGCCATAAACTACTGGAGGTCTGAGGTTGAGATTGGTTCCCAGCAGAGGGTTCTAAATTTTATCTGTAATTAAAGGAGAGATATATAACTCATATATATATAACTGCCTGTCGCTCAGATTCTGACACTTGTTAGTTTCTTTCCTTTATTCTGGAGCTGTGTGCCAGAACTTCACCCCTGTGCGCCTCATTTTCTCCATCTGTAAAATGGGGATTACAAGCTTGAATTTATGCAGCTCATGGAGGAAGAGATAGCTTCTAAAAGAAAAACCAACAAAACCTTAAGGACAACTCAGCCTTATGAGCAAATTTACAAGACGAATGCATAGATATCAGAATGTCGGTTTGTTAGAGGAAGAAATGTTCAAAGAGCCCTCATGAAACAAAGAAATCTTCTTGGGAAGCTACAATAATCAGGAAGTTGCTTGGTGCACCTGGTATCAAAGCATCAGGAATTAGGGGGAGAATTCAAGGTCCAGGATGCCTCTCCCATATTAGGCCTTCAGAGCACCTGTTCTGGGGGATGTTCTATGAAAAAGAAAGTACATGAGAACTTAACCCCTATTGGGGATTCACAGTGCAGATTTATGTATGGTGCATGCCAGTCACAATCGCCAGTCTGCTGTATGAATTAGACTACCAATTTCTAAACTAATCACAAGGAAGATAATACCCAAGCTGAAATACTCAAGTCAGTTGGCCAGCACATCACACCTCCATAGACCAGTGATTCTCAAACTTGGGTGTGCATCAGAATCACTTGGGAGTGCTTGTTAAAACACAAATTACTAGAAAGCTCCCAAGTTTCTCATTTAGTAGGTCTAGGGGGTGGGAATAAGAACTTGCATTTCTAGCAAGTTCCCAGGTGATGCTTAGGCTGCTGGTCCTGATCATACTGTGAGAATCACCGTTCTAGAGAAATCTTTATAGAAAGGCAAACCATAAGCATAAGGTGGGTTTCTTGATAAGCTAGTGTCCCCAAGGTCCAATCTCGTTGCATCCACTTTTCAAAGAATGATGCGTATCAAGATGCCAACACTCTCTAACAGGCAGTCCTCCCCTGGACAGTCCTCAAAAACTGAAAGCTCTTTGGGTGGGTTTTTCCTTAGGTCTTGTGTTCAGTTTGGGTGCTGTCTTCTCAACCCATCTCAATACACCTAGGTTTTTGTTTTTTTTTTTATTTGACTTGTTTTGTTTTGCTTTGCTCCTTAGGTTGATTCATTCTTAGAAGGAATCCTCTGCTAGACCCACAAAGCACCCATTATCTTACCCTCTCTACTCTAGGCTTTTTAGTGCATTTCCATGGTAGAATTGACTTCTGGAAAATAAACTTACCAACAACCTGTTTCCATTTTCCTGAGTCTTTGCACACAATCCCCCTGAACCAAAGTCTTTAGCCCTGGGGACTAGAGAGAGGAAAAAAGTCTTTACATTTTAGGAGTTTTAAAAAAGGAAAATATAGAAATGGTGCCAATTGTCCCTCCTTCAAGTCCTGTATTGTTAGTTCTGGGGTAGGTGTTTCTCACAATCATTTTTTTTTAAGTTTATTTATTTATTTTGAGAGAGACGGAGAGAGTGCAAGCAGGGAGGGGCAGAAAGAGAGGGAGAATCTCAAACAGGCTCCTTGCTATCAGTGTAGAGCCTGACGTGGGACTTGAACTCAAAACTGAGATCATGACCTGAGCTGAAAGCATGATTTGAATGTTCAACTGACTGAGCCACCCAGGGGCTCCTCTCACAATCTTAAGGTCTTTCTCAGATGGATGTGGCCAGAAAGAGGTATGTGAGGTTAATGTCTCTTCTTGAACTCAGATTTGGCTGCAGCTGGGAGAGGGTAAGAGCATTCAAATTAGTTTTCAAGCTTCTTCTGAACACTCAAGATAGACTTTCCCCTCTCGTCTCTGACTCCTGTCTGTCAGAGGAAGGCTCTCTTTCTCCTGGGTCCTCCGTGCAGGACAATGGCGTAAGAAGGTGGCTGGAGGGGATGGTGAGAGGTTTATCTTCCTTTGACTTAACTGGATGTCTCGGGGTAAGATAGTTATGACAATGCTACATATCAAGCCATTTGGTCAGATTCCATTCATCTGTTCAAAACTGTTTTTGAATCTCTGTACACTTGAAATGAAAATAACCCATAGTTATTTCCTGGTATGTAGGGGTGGGGGGGTGAGGTAGGACCACATGACATTTCTGCAGCGGTAAACAGTTGCAAGATTTACATTTGTCTTGTGGTTCCCTTTATCCTCCTCTCAACCAAGTTTAGGTAGTCACAAATACACCTCTAAAATAAGCCTGCCTTACAATTTCCCTCTCTGTGGTGGTCATCTCAGCAAACAGACTTTAAATTCCTTTCCTCAAAGCCGTACGTTTGGGGCCATGAATAGTTCTTTCCTCCTAGTGAACAGCAAGAGGAGCTGGTGAGGAGGCACGAAAAGTTGGTGCTGTCACTCAACCACACGATGGAAGAAAAAGCTGCTGTCACTGTTTACATCAATGAGACTTACACCAAAATAAACTCGGAGAAAAAAGAGTTAGAATTCCAAAACCAACGTCTCAAAGAAATACAGGAACAAATGGAAAAAGAAAAAGCAAAATATTTGGCAAGAAAACAAAAATTGAATCAAGAGGTAAGTGACGCCATTTCCTTTTTTAAAAAAATACAGAATTGTACAGAATCGCAGGCAGGAAAGGGGAAATCATTTACGTGTTCTCAAGGCTAGTAAGCGTTCTGTGTGGTATCTGCTGTGAACACTGGGATGGGACTAGAGCAGAGACCCAAGCACAATGGAGCCCCTTGGGGAAGACACTGATGTGTCATAGCATCTCAGCTCATGGGAAAGATTATGAGTGACAGGATTTGTAACACTGGGGTGGCCCCTTGCTCATATAGGGACTTGTCCCCTATAGGGACAAGGAGTTTGTCTCCATGGCATCTCGTTGCCTCTGACCGTTCTGAGGCCATGTCTCTATGGACAGGACTGGGGAGGGAGTTCAGCCCTGATGGAGGCTTCAGCTCCTACTGAATGAATCTGAGCACAGCAGCCTGCAGAGGGGCGAGGCAGAACCCAGGGCTCCAGCAGAAAAGAGTATTTTGAAGGGCACCTGGGTGGTGGCTCTGTCAGTTAAGCACAGACTTCAGCTTAGGTCATGATCTCATGGTTCACGAGTTTGAGCCCCGTGTCAGGCTCTGGGCTGACGGTTCAGAGCCTTGCCTGCTTTGGATTCTGTATTTCCCTCTTTCTGCCTCTCCTGCTCATGCCGTCTTTCTCTTAAAAAATAAATATTAAAAAAAAATTTTTTAAGAGAATTTTGAGATTAGCAGTATTGGGAGGGTGGAGTGAGAATAACTATTGCATTTTGTTGTCTGCTAGACTGTGTTAATTAAAATTCACCACCAGAATGGCTTGTGATCGTTCCTCTCTGTTCTGCTCCAGTTACCCCAGGAGCGGCAGGCCTATCTCTATAGGAAGTGTTCTAGTAGTCTTCCCTATCCCCCAGGTGTGGCCGCCTAGCTCCTGATGAGAATTGCTGTTGAGTTCCTGCCTCTTCCCTGTGCATGATGGGAACGGGCATAACTTAATGCAGAAAATTGGCCAGGGCTCACAGCCCTGCTGGAAGGAAAGTTGGAAGATTTGTTAAATTGCCTTTCTTGAGTCTTAGTTAAAATTTAGTGGAATACATTCTGGCAGTGGCCAACATATGGTTCTTACAGTGACGATTCTCTGATAAGACTTGGACTATTGGGGCGCCCGGGTGGCTCAGTCGGTTAAGCGTCCGACTTCCGCTTGGGTCATGATCTCGCGGTTTGTTAGTTCGAGCCTCGTGTGGGGCTCTGTGCTGACAGCTTGGAGACTGGAGCCTGCTTCGGATTCTGTGTCTTCCTCTCTCTGCCCCTCTCCTGCTTGTGCTCTGTCTCTCTCTGTCTCTCTCTGTCTCTCAAAAAATGAATCAATGTAAAAAAAAAAAAAAAAAAAAGACTTGGACTATTCATGAATTCCAATCAGGTCTTAGCTTCTTTATCCTTCAAAACACCTATATCTTCAGAAATAGTTTTACACTAACACCATGGATTTTCTCAACTATAGACAGGTTAGCCCTTGTCATCTTTGGAATGGGAGCTTTTTGGAGTAGCTGGCAAGGAGTCTTTCTGGCAGTCTATAGCTGCTAAACAGAATTTGTAAAAGCTGAGTTCCCTGGATCTTTTTGGGCTCCATGGGGCAGGGATTGTGGCTTTAATTCACTGCTGTATCCAAGCACCACACGCATGATAGGCACTCTATAATATGTATTGAATGAATGAGTTTCTAACTTCCTTTTCAGCCTTAAGGGGAAGTGTTTCCACCTTCCTGTTCTTTTTTTTTTTTTTTAATGTTTATTCATTTTTGAGAGGGAGACAGAGACACAGACAGACAGACACAGTGGGGGAGGGGCAGAGAGAGAGGGAGACCCAGAATCCGAAGCAGGCTCCAGGCTCTGAGCCTTCAGCACAGAGCCCAACTCAGGGATCAAACTCACTAACCGTGAGATCATGACCTGAGCTGAAGTCAGATGCTCAATTGACTGAGCTACCCAGGTGCCTCCCTTCCTGTTCTTTAATATAAATGCTAAAACACAAGAAAGAAAACCCAGGGGGGCTTTGGTTAGGGAATTTGCAAGCATGACACATTGTTCTTCCATATGTGACTAGTCTTTCTCAGAGATCCACACACTTTTTCTGAAAAGGGCCAGATAGGAAATATTTAGGGCTTTGTGGGCCCTCTCTGTCACAACTACTCAACTCTGCTATTTTAGCATGAAAGGAATGGTACTTAAATGACTGAGAGCAGTTTTACAACAACAGGTTGCTAAATTTGGGGCCCACTACTAGAAGTTTGCCTACCTTTGGTCTATCTCCCTGGAAAAGGGCACCAGTTAAGATACTTTCAGATGCAGGGACACCTGCGTGGCTCCATTGGTTAAGCATTGACTCTTGATTTCAGCTCAGGTCATGATCTCCAAGTTTGTGAGTTCGAGCCTCACATCTGGCTCTGTGCTGACAGCATGGAGCCCGCTTCAGATTTTCTCTCTCCCTCTCTTTTTCTGCCTGTCCCTCTTCTGCTCTCTCTCTCTCTCAAAATAATTAAATAGACATTAAAAAAAAGATACTTTCAGATGCAAATAGCAGAAGCCCTAACTCAAATCTGTCTTAAATAGAACATTTATTATCTCACACAGTAGGAATTCCCAAGGTAGAGGGCAGCCTCCAAGACTAGTTAATTTAGTGGCTCATCCCTCCTCTCCTCCATCCCTCATCTTAAGGCTGGCTGTGTTCGTGGTCATAAGATGGCCACCAATAACAACTGGGTTGTATGCTTCCTTATTCAAGTAGAAACAGGAAAATCTTCTCCAACCAAAGACCGTAAGTCTTCTTGCTGTGTCTGATCTGGCCAGGTCATGACAGCACCCACCCCTCAAACAATAATGGATCCTAAGGGAGCGCCGTGTGCCAGTGGGATAGACCAAGTGGGGTGGATATTATGGAGTCAACCACCATTGTTCACTAAAAGCACATGATAGGCTATGGTAACAACCTGTTAACTTCCTTTACTTCCTACAAGAAAGGAAAAACTATTAAAGCTGTCAGAGTCTACAAATCGTAAGCTCTCCCCTTACACAAAACAAAATATTTTTTGCCAGTACTGTTTCTGAGATTGCAAGACCTTGGGAGAAGGCCTAGGCCAAAGAATAAACACAGAATTCCAATTTTCAACAAAATGTATTAATCACAAGGTTCCATTCATATGCACCTGTGCCCTGGTACTGAGATAATTGACAATGGTCATGTTCATTCACAAGACACTTCGGGTGCAATGGCTGATAGGTTTGACAGAAAGCCACCCAAACATACATTGTCATAACTCTTTAATACAGAGTTGAATATGCCTTCTCAGGCCTCACGACTCAGTTAGTTACCTTGTTCTTGATAATTCATTTTGCCAAAAAAATGCATTGATATATATATTTTTTTAATTTTATTTTTTATTTTTTAAAGTTTACATCCAAATTAGCATATAGTGCAACGACTTCAGGAGTAGATTCCTTAGTGCCCCTTACCCATTTAGCCCACACCCCCCCCCGTACAACCTCTCCAGTAACCCTCAGTTTGTTCTCCATATTTATGTTATGTCTCCATATTTATGTTCTCCATATCTGTTTTGTCCCCCTCCCTGTTTTTATATTATTTCTGTTTCCCTTATGTTCATCTGTTTAGTCCCTTAAAGTCCTCATATGAGTGAAGTCATATGGTTTTTGTCTTTCTCTGACTAATTTCATTTAGCATAACACCCTCCAGTTCCATCCACGTAGTTGCAAATGGCAAGATTTCATTCTTTTTGATTGCCGAGTAATACTCCATTGTGTGTGTGTATGTGTATATACATACACATCTTTATCCATTCATCCATCGATGGACATTTGGGCTCTTTCCATACTTTGGCTACTGTTGATAGTGCTGCTATAAACATGGGGGTGCATGTGTCCCTTTGAAACAGCACACCTGTAATCCCTTGGATACATGCCTAGTAGTGCAATTTCTGGGTCATAGGCTAGTTCTATTTTCAGTTTCTTGAGGAACCTCCATACTGTTGGCCAGAGTGGCTGCACCAGCTTGCTTTCCCAGCATTGATATATTTGATTTTGATAAGAAGATGACTTACCTCATTGGGTCTGACAAGTAATCAGAATATGTTTCATCTTCGTAAAATGGTAAGATGTTGTCCAAGACTGCATGCTGCCCAGTCTCCAGTGATTTTGTTGACTCTATTTTTAGTCTGCTTTCTTTCCCATTAAAAAAAAAGTGAATTCAGGTATCCAGGCAGTTCTTCATTTTCTTTCTTTGACTTTCCTGATCTTATTAGCTCACTATAAATCTGGTGACCATTGCTAAGGTGTTTTACTAGCAAATTGCTACAATGGCTGTTGCTTTTATAATTTGCTATTAATGATCATTGTCTTATTACTCTTATAAATTTACTGTTTCGACATTTATGATTACAGTTACTTATAGTTCAGTATTCTTCCTGTGATGTTGCAAAACAAGCAAACCCTGGGTTGGTTTCTTTCTTTTTTTTTTTTTGTTTGGTGTGTGTGTGTGTGTGTGTGTGTGCGCGCGCACGCGTGCATTTTGTTGTTGTTGATAGACTGACTATGGTATACTTAGATTGAGTATGAATTAGGTTGACAAAATAAAAAGATTGTCTAAACTTTGTTGTTCTCATAAGCTTTTTGACTGGCTTATTCTGTATATCACTACAGATTGAGGAATATAAAAAACTCTGTGAATTGAAGAGAAAGGATACTTATCAAAAGAAGAAAGAATTGGATACATTAAAACTTAAAGTGTCAAAAATGAGAGAAACAGTTAGTACCAGGACAGTGGTAAGAAAGAATAAACTATGTCTCTCCAGGCCTGTCCAGGGCACCTTGATATATATATACACTGTCTTAAATATAACCAGCAGCAGGTGCTTTTTTAAAGGAGCTGATTTTAATCTATCTGCATGCCATTCTGAGAGAATGTTTTTGGCGTGCTAAGGTTTTCTGACACTTTATTTAAAATGGTATAGTGTGATTGTGTTTTTTCTTTGGGAATATGGTCAGAAGAAGGAAGCTTGAATTACCTTAGGTACAAACTGCATTCGATGGACCAGAATACTGTAAAAATGGGTTTTTAAAATGCACACAGAACTGACCAGGTGCATACAGAACCATATATAACATCTCCATGAGATTGTTTTATTTTACATAACAAAATGAATAGCCATGGGCAAATTCCTTAATTCTGAATGTGTGATAATAAAACAGCTTAGGCTTTTGATTTATATTGGCTACAGGAGCATTAATGTGGAAAGGGGACTATTCGTATGAAGTAGAAAATACTTCAGAGCTCTGTGCTTCTATTTTTTAAAATTGATAACATTGATTGAAAACCAGCCCTCATAAATGTTTTGTGAGGATTATCCTTATTTTAAAGATAAGAAAACTGAAGCTTATTCAGATGGTTCTAATGGAAGAGGGTAATGATAATACCCCTTCTGTGTTAATTAAAACAGAAATGCCTGCTAATCTTCTATTGAAATTAGTTGAATTAACGAGTCTTTGGTGTATTTCTTCTATCTGTATTGAGAATTACATGTAAAACTATATGGGGCAACAGTCATCACATTTCTTACCAGAAACATCACACTTCTCATCAGAATACTCAGCTACTTCCCTTACACTTTTTATAGAGTGGTTCTGATCATTCTGATCATCTTAGTTACAGTGTGTCTATTATATCCAATTACAGAATATTAGTAGAATCAAAATTTCTCCCCAGTATGTGTTTTTAAGATCATTGGGGTGCCTGGGCAGCTCAGTCAGTTAAGCCTCCAAATCTTGATTTTGGCATAGGTCACGATCCCAGGGTCGTGGGATTGGGTCCAGGTCATTAGGCTGCGTGCTGGGCGTGGAGGCTTCTTAGGAGTCTCTCTCCCCCCTTCTGCCTCTCCCCCACTCTTGCATGCAGGTGCAATAAATAAATCAGTAGATAGATAAATAATCATTATCTGTTTTTCAAATATCTGTATAGTAAGCAAGCATGAGTGAGGCTAGATTCAAAGGAGAACAGAAGGGTTATATCAGATAGACTTTATCTGTAGGCCCAAGCTCCTGCCTTTGTTTGCATCTCATAGGTCATGAGTCAGGTACTCCATCAACTCAATTGGGAAGACACAGTATATATTCCTTCACCTGTGCTCCAAAGATCTCTAAGACCAAATTATGCAAGGCTAGAAGATGGCAAGGATAAACTCACCTCCAGCGTCATCGCCACCTCCCATAAGCCAACATGCCCACCCTAACTCCACTTTACTGCAGGAGAATAGTGTTTAAAGCACAAACTTGAGTGTCACAGAGACCTGGGGTTCACATTTTTAACTCTATCAACCTGAAGTTTCCGCACCTATAAAACGGGGTGATAATACTGCCTACTTCAAAGGGCTAGAAGCTCAAGTGAGGTCATGCCCATAAGACTTTTAGCTGAGTGCTTTGTATTTGGTAAAGGTGGTTATTGGGGTTGTTACTCTCACCATCCACGATTAGAAAACAGGGTTTGGCTGTGGACTGAGACAACAGGAAATTCCAGGTTAATCTTCCAGGGTTGTCTTCATTTTAGATGACTCTGCAGCCCGGTCAAGCTGAGGTGATGTTGCCAGAAAAGAATAATGGTGTGTGATTCTTGAGGTGGCCTACATGCCCAGGGCAGGGGGGACTGAAGGCGAGAGGTGACCGATGAAGGGCCTAAATGGGCCTTCAGCACACAGCCACTAATCCTCATGATCGGTCACAGTCCTTTAGACATTGTGCTCATGTTCGACTTCAGACCCTTGTTAACTCTAAAACTAGTTATTGCCCAGAAGTTGAGTCATATGGGTGCTTCAGAGAAAGAAACAGTTGAGGGGAGCTTTCGTGCACCTGTCTAGTAGGAATGAGAGCACCTGTGTTCCCCACCGATGTTTCTCTGACTCCACATTGATGTGCAGGGTTAGATGCCATTAATCTGCCTGTGGTGACTCCATGCCAGGGGGCAGTGGAATTTGATGAACTTTCTCTCCCTTCCATTTCTCCCTCACAGCTGAAGTGCAGACCCAAGGCTCTAATTTGTTTGCCTCCCCCTTTCTTTATTCCAAAACTGCATTGTTAACACATGTGCCACTTGGAGTTTTCTCTATTCATACTTCATTCTTTTAAATGATGTTAATATTTTACCACAGCACCCAGCTGTTACATTTCCAAAATACTGATTAATATTAAGAAAACTTCTCTTAACCTGAGCATATTTGTCAGTTAAGGTAATTTGTTTTTACTTTTTTTTTTTTTTTTTTAAATAATACTCATTCTAATGTCCTGGAATATTTTGAAAATGATTGTGAAAGTACAGATTTGTTTAGACTTATTTTAAAAGGTAACCAAAATGAATTCATGTCTTAAAAGTTGTTTTTATAGTTTTCATATTCTTGTTGCTATATTTGGTTGCTTGCTCTCTCTCCAAAATTGTAGGGTTTTTTTTTTCTGATGATTTCAGAATTATTTCCGTCCAAGTTTGTTCTATGAATAAATAATTTTAATGATTGCTTTTTATCTTAGCTAAAGGTACCCCCAATGTAAAAGTTGAATAAGTGATACATGAATATTTAGTGAATTGAACACTTCCATGAATCATTTGGTGACAATTGAATACCATAATTTTATTGAATTATCAATAGGTTCTTAGTGATCACAATTTAGAGATAGCACAACTACAAGAATCAATAAGGCATTGGGAACAAGAGATTGAAGAAATGAAGAAATCCTGTAAGATCCTGGAGGATAAAATGTAAGTTCAATGCTTTATTTTTACTAAAACGTTTCTAGATGTTATATATTTTTTTAATATTAGATTGAGAACTATATTCTCTTAATTTACTAAAATTTGCAATTGTCAGCTTTATAAAACCACCTCTTCGTTTGGAAATTAACCAGTCTTCCACATGATCAAGAGAAAAAATTGAGGAGGATACAATCCTGTATGAATTGTCCCCACTTTAGTTCCTGATTCCCTACAAACAAATATGCCCCCAGGGGAAGGCATTAGTGGAACCTCCTGTAGGTTCACCTACCCTTGCTATGATAGTTGTGGTTCTTAGTCAAGGGGGACTTACAGAACTTATTGAAAAAAATACAAGGATATTTCAGGTCAAAACCCATGGGACTAGAACCATAAACTTAAGGAAATCTGTCCATCCCAAGGAACAGTCTCTGCTTCCTTTTGGGAACCATGTTTCATTCTCTATCTACATACTATGTTCTCTCCTTGGGGAGCCCATGGCTAAACATGGCCATTCCAAACCCTCAAAGGTTACCTGTCACAGGTCCATCTATCTTTAGAGATTGGCCCACAGACTTCTCCCAGGAGAATTCCCAGATTTTTCCCATCAGAAGGTGTTTGGCTCAGCTCTGACCAGGAAGAGTGGGGTCTTGTAGTACAAATATGGCTTCCAGGCCTTCCCCTAGATTCTGCTGGCAGTTTAAAAGACAAATTTTGGACTTAGTAGGTTCCCCAAAAGGCAAGTAACTTCCCATGTGTAATCTCATTATAATATAGCTTATTTCTGTGTAGGATTAAATGTTTTGTGATTTTTATGTTTTCTAAAACAGCGGTTGCCAACAGTACAGTGCTATTCTACCATCATCAGGCCATAAAATAGGCAATAATCTTTGCACTCAGTACCAGATTTAAAAATATAAAATCTTGGGGTGCCTGGCTGGTTCAGTCAGTGGAGCCTGTGACTCTTGATCTTGGGGTTGTGAGTTTGAGTCCATGTTGGGCAAAGAGTTTACTTAAAAATAAATAATTTTTTAAAAAGAAGTATAAAAGCTCGAGTCTATAACTAAAACTCAGAATAAAAAAATCTTTTTCTTTGAAAGTGATTCAATAGTTTTAGTTCATGCATATTTTGAAGAAAAACTAGGCAAATAATCATAGAGGAAGATACAGATCAGGTCTTCAGTTATTTCTAGGAGTTATGATTTAAAAACTTGCTATACTGATGAAGTTTTATTGATAAGTAGTCTTCATGTTAGCTAATTTGTTTTAAATATACATTCAAGAATGAAATGGGGATTCATTGATCTTCTACTTTTAATGGCTCATCATTTTTTTTTTTTATCCCAGCTTTTCAAGAGTTTTCATTCATATGGGATCTCTGTGAGGAAAAGTGCATTTGGTTAATTTGGTGATTGAAGATTTCAGTTACCCCCTTTGTTACTAATAAAACTATACCTTTTTTCTTTACTACCAAGCAAATTAAAAGAAAATTCTTACGTTCTTTCTGTTTTCTCCTTTAGTTCATTTACTCAATTTATGGAAGTGAGAAAAGGCACCTAAATCTTGGTTGGTAGATTTGAAGAGTCAAACAGTGTTGTTTTATTTTTTATTTATTTATTTATTTATTTTAACATTTATTTATTTTTGAGACAGAGAGAGAGAGAGAGAGCATGAACAGGGGAGGGTCAGAGAAAGAGGGAGACAGAATCTGAAACAGGCTCCAGGCTCTGAGCTGTCAGCACAGAGCCTGACGCGGGGCACGAACCCACAGACCGCGAGATCGTGACCTGAGCTGAAGTTGGACGCTTAACCAACTGAGCCACCCAGGCGCCCCAAACAGTGTTGTTTTATAATAGTCCATAAGATTCTTTAAGAATAAATGATACAGGGGCGCCTGGGTGGCACAGTCGGTTAAGCCTCCGACTTCAGCCAGGTCACGATCTCACGGTCCGTGAGTTCGAGCCCCGCGTCAGGCTCTGGGCTGATGGCTCGGAGCCTGGAGCCTGTTTCCGATTCTGTGTCTCCCTCTCTCTCTGCCCCTCCCCCGTTCATGCTCTGTCTCTCTCTGTCCCAAAAATAAATAAAAACTTTGAAAAAAAAATTAAAAAAAAAAAAAGAATAAATGATACAATAAACTAAAATAATTTGCACAAACTCATCTTCCTATTAATCAATAAACTTTATTTTTCCCCCATAAAGTCTTTAATTTCCAAGCTTGTTACATGTTTTGAGGTCCAAATATTGAGGAAAAACAAATCACTCAAACATGAGTTAAAATTCTGTGTGTGGACAGTTGAGAGAACATAAATGCTCCACAAGTCCACAGGAAGCATTGATAGTTTAAACCTTATTCATTATTATTATTGATGTCCAGCATGATGTGTTTGCATAATAAAGGCAAATCCTGTGTCTGCATTTCTAACCGAGTATGGTCTTTCTTCACCATTCAGCTAGTTTTCAGCACACAGGAAGTTGGAAACTAAATGTTGTGTATAAATGGTATCCAATTTGTGACCCTGAGTATACACTTACCATTGCAGTGAAGGCTGTGAAAATTATAGATGCTTTTTTAGAAGGGTTGAAATGACTTCAAGATTTTCCTGATTACCAATGACCTGTACCGCCAAACGTTAATGATTTAGCCTATTCCTTAAAGTTCTTGAATTCTTAATGGAATTTGACACATTTCCACCTTCTTGAAATACTTTCTTCCCTTGGCCTCCCAAACATCATATTTTCTTATGTCACTCACTAAACTGCCCCTTTTTAGGGCCCTTTATTTGTTCCAGTTCTTCTCTCTGGCTCTAAATTTGGGAGTTCTCAGCCCTTCTCTTCATACTCTCCATACATGATTTGATCCAGTCTTAGGGTGTTATATACCTTCTGTACCCCAATGATTCCCAAATTAAATATCCAGCACAGAGTTCTAAATGCATATTTGACCTCTCCAGCATATTTGACCTCTCCGTTTGAAGGATATCTGTTAGATATCTCAAATATAACACGTCCTAAACGGAACTCTTAATTTCCCACCTCCTTGAAACAGCTCTTCCGTCAGTCTTCCATATCGCCATTTACCTAGTTACTCTAGCCAAAAACCTAGGAATCATGCGTCAATCCTGTTTTCCTCACTACCTAACCCTAACCCAACCTCCAGCCAAATCCAAAGGCAGATCCAACTATTCCTCATTACTTCCACCACTTCAACTTTAGTCTGAACCACCGTTTTCTCTTCTTGACCACTGCTGTAGCCTTCTACATAGTCTGTCTTCCTGTATTGCTGTCTTTCTCCACTAAGTAGCCACAGTCATCTTTACAAGATGTAAATCAGTTCATGTCTCTCCTCTGCTTAAATTCTCCCCTGGTTCCCTTCACAATGATATCTGAACTTCTCCTTTGTCCTTGAGACCCTACGTGATCTAGTCTCTGCCTCTCCAACTTTCTCATAATTGTCTCTTCACCAAATACCCAAAACTTGTTCTTGCCTCAAGATATTATCACTGACTGTTCCTTCTACATGAAAAGCTCTTTCTTCAGATCTTCACCTATCTGGCTCCTTTTCATCATTCAGGTCTTTCACAGATCATCTCAAGAAGCCTTCCATTACCACCTATCTACAATAATATCCTCACTCTCAGGAATTCTCTGTCCTTCACCCTACTTTGTGTTCTTTAAAGCACTTAACACTATCTGAAATAATAATAATAATTGTTGTTATTTTGATAACTTGCTTATATTCTACTTCACTAGAGTGTAATTTCCATGAGGGCAGGGACTTCACCTGTGCTGTATCTCTAGTACCTATAATACCTGCAGAGGACAAGTGTTTAATAATTACTTCTTAATAAATAAAGGAAGTATTAATTCTTCAAACAAGTAAAAAATTTTTTGCTTAGTTTTGTGAATATACCCATAAATATGTTGTATAGGAAGATGGGGACTGGAAGTTTCTGGAGTCATAAATAAATGTGGCTTTACTGGAAAACATGCCCTAATATGAATCTGTTTGGCTTCCTTTGATCATAGGCATTTTTTTATGAATAACAAGGAAAAACTGGAAGATTCATCTAGTGTTGAAAAAGATGAAATTTTGCAGAAGATAAAGCAGGTAGGAAGATGGAAATTACGCCTTTTAGATTATTATTCGTTTTTATTTTTGGTTAATATTTAAAAAAATTTTTTTAATGTTTATTTATTTTTGAGACAGAGAGAGACAGAGCATGAACGGGGGAGGGTCAGAGAGAGGGAGACACAGAATCTGAAACAGGCTCCAGGCTCTGAGCTGTCAGCACAGAGCCCAACGCGGGGCTCGAACTCACGGACCACGAGATCATGACCTGGGCCAAAGTCGGCCGCTTAACCGACTGAGCCACCCAGGCGCCCCTAATATTTTAAATATATTTGAGAAATGTGAAATTTTCCAAAAGTAGATTTTTCATGATATAATAATGATAATATAATAATATATATTATAGTATATATTATGTATTATATATATAATATAATATAATAATCATGATCATTTGTAGTAATTGATTTAAAGATTTTATTCCCTCCCCAAATATTTTAAATATATGAAAAAGCAAATGTTGTCTATGTGAAAGTGAATCTTTGTTTGGTAACTTTTCATGTGGTTATGGTTATAATACATTAGAAATATCCAGATCAATGGGTATTTTTCATCCGAATTATTTAGAAAAAAATGGGACCCTCTTGCTGTTGTGTGGTACCTGTAAAGTCTAGCAACCCATATTGTGCTTAGTAAGCAGTGAAATATTTGAGTCAGATTAGCATCCAGGAGAATTCTCTAGACATTTTAAATTTTGGTTAAAAGAAATATCATAAGTACTTAACTACGGGTATAAACCAAAATTTATCCACAAGGTATTCAGTAAAGCATTCCTTATAATAATTGAAAAATTAGGGGGAAGATACAATTAAAGTCCAACAAAAGGGCCTTGGTTAAGTAATAGCTCATAATATATTATTGTGTGACAAATAGAATATAAAACAGTACACTGGATCTCTTCCATAAGAATGATTTGAACCGGTTACATTCTTTCCATTTGGTTATGAGCTAATGGCATTAGGGACCGCTTCCCTCCAGGTTAGACCTACTCTGATTCTTTAGTTGTGAAGATTCTGAAAGACAGAAACTAGACAAGGTTGGTAGGTTGGCTGGGTGGTCAGTTGGTTGGTTTTTAAAGTTGTCTTTCATTCTCTGGGCAAAGGATTTCTTTTTCCTTTCCGTTTATTTCCTGAAGCTGTCAGGCAGGCTTCAGATGATAGCTCCGTAGTTTGCAGGCCCCCAACTGTCTGGAAAATCCAGGACCCCTACACTGCATGGCTTACTTGCTCAAAGGGCAAATGCAAAGGGGTTTCGCTTTAATCCATAGCCGTCAGCCAAATTCCATGAGTTCAAGTCAGTGACTGCTTCAAAGGGATCAGGGCTCTGACCCATTTACTATTTCCACTGGACTCTCGGTGGCAGCCAATCTTAATTCTCATGAGGTGTAGGAGACAAGTTCAGTGATGAAATTCTATTGTAACTTTATTTTAATTTTTTTTATTATAAGATATTACACACAGAACAGTACCCACGCTATAAATGTACAATCCTTATGTACATACATATCTTTTGATGGGTATAATTTATTAGTTGCAATGAAGTACAGTTTATCAATCTTTTCCTTTTTGGTTTTTATGTCCTTTGTCATGAAGATACTATTTCATGATCTTCTAGAAGATTTATTGTTTGCCCTTCCACATTTAGGACTACAAGCCATCTGGAATCTGTGTGTGTGTGTGTGTGTGTGTGTGTGTGTGTGTGTGTGTGTGTGTATGCTGTGAGATGGTGGTCAAGGTTCATATTTTTCCATAAGATTATCTAGCACCATTTAATGAAAAGAACATCTTTTCCTGCACTATACTGTAATGGTAAGTTTGTCATAAATCAACAGGCAGATCATAAATACATTGTAAATATGTGTGTAGATCTGTGGACTCCCTATTGTGTTCCTTTGGACTTGTCTCCCCTCACATTAAAACCAGACTTTCTTAATTAGCAGCTTTTAACATAAGCCTTTATAGTTAGCAGTATAAATCCTTCCACTTTGCTCTTCAAGATTGCTTTCACTGTTCTTGGCCCTTTGAATTTCTGTCAGTCTGTCAAGTCCTGCCAAAAAAACCTGTTTGCATTTGGACTGGGGTTGCATTATATCTATAAATCAATTTGGGGAGAATGTCACATTCTTACAATATCAAGGCTTCCAATCCATGAAAGTGGTGTACCTCATTTATTTTAGGTCTTCTTTGTTCCCTTTGACTTATTCACTTTCACTATCATATGTCCACATTTTCTTTATTTCTCCTGCTTTGGGATTTATTGGGCTGCTTAGATCTGTAAATTGCTGTATTTTGCAAGTTCTGCAAAATTCTTAGCCGTTATCTGTTCGCATATTTCATTCCCTTTCCTCTTGGTCTGAGACTCCAATTGTATATATATGTATGCACGTGTGTGTATACAATTATTTGTGCTAATAAACACATCCTCTATGTTTTTTTACCCTCTCTTTCGTGTTTTCTATCTTTTGTCTCCCCCTGCTGTATTCTGGGCAGGATGGTCTTATTTCAGCTGTTAATTTTGGTTATTGAATTTTTTAAATTGGTAATTTTCAAATCTGCATTGTCTATTTCAATTCCTTGCCGTAATTTTCAAGTATGTCTAACATTTCTTTGATTATAGTAAACACAATATTTGTATAGTTCAGTATCTAATTCCACTCACTATCTGATGTTTTTATAGGTTTGTTTCCGTAGTCTTTTGCTTCTGCCAATTTTTTTTCATGCTGTCTTATTTCCTTCTGTTCCTAGTAGAAAACTGTATACCAGACATTGTATTTGGGGGGAGGGGGGGAGTTTGTAAAAACAATTTGAAGCTTAGGATGATCATATCTTTTCCAGGAACAGACTTTAATTCACTTCCGTCAGATGGCTGGGGTATTACCAGTCCCAAACCACTTTAATGCACCCTTAGGTTCACTGGTGATCAAAATTAGGCTGGGCCATGGCTTATTAGCTTCCAATTTACCCTTCTCCAGAGCATGAAGCTTTTTGAGACCACAGGTTAAAGTGGTAGAAGATTTATCAAACTCAATACCTGGATGAACTCTGTTGATTTTTGTCCCTCTTGTCACGTAAGAGAACTAAAATTCTATTTCCAAGTGGTTTCTTCCATATCAATCAATGTCCTTAGGGTAAAAGGAGTTTTCAGTGCTAGATTTACTACTCTGGATTTTTTTTTTTGAGAGTGAGAGAGAGAGCAGGGGAGGGGAAGAGGAACAAGGAGAGAGAACCCTAAGAAAGCTCTACACCCATCACAGAGCCCAATAATGCAGGACTTGATCCCATGACTGTGGGATCATGACCCGAGCCAAAATAAAGATTCAGATGCTTAACCAACTAAGCCACCCCAGTGCCCTCTATTATGGAGTCTTGATTTCTTGTAGAATTAGTCATTATCTTGTTAGTTCTTCAACACTTCTAAGATATTTTTTCATCCAGCTATTCTAGTAATACTCAGCCAAAAGGTTATTGTGAACTGCTCAGCCCATCACTCCTACTGAACATAACTTTCTTACCTCTTTTGAAGCAATAGAGACATTTTAAACACAAACTTCTCGAATAGCAAGTTCACTAATAAACATTAGTTTTGTCCTTGAATAGAAATATTTAACAAGAAGCAGACCTAGTATCTCATCAAAGAGGTTTTGAGCAAGAGCTTCTATTGGTGTTACATTTTCTTTTCCCTAGTGTAATTTATCTTCTGGGAAAAGGACTTATGGATCCTGTTGAATGATCTCCGTTTATCAATCTCAATGCTTATATCAATATGAATGATTTACTCTGTGGTGTTTGCATCAGTGTCTACTACCTTTCTATACTTTTGTCATAATTTATAGGAGAGGCCCCAAAATGTATAACTGAATATTTGATACAGAATTAAATCACTCAACATTTATGGCATAGTTATTGTATGCTAAGCAACATACCCAGTGTTCTAGAGTTGCCACATGACTGACTCCCATCAAAGGAAATGTGTCCTCTAATTGCTTTTTTTTTCCCTAGATGGCTGAAAAACTACACAAAAATCATTTAGAGAGCAAAGATCTACAGGAGAAATTGCATACTCTTACCAGACAATATAAGATTGTCTTAAGTGAGGAGGAGAAAGTTTTTATACAGAAACAGAACACTTATAATGAGTATGTTTCTATCCATGATCTGTACATGAATCAACATGTTATGGTTATGGGGTTTCCTTGGCATCAAAATGGTGACTCTCTAAAGAATGAAATATGGCCCTTTGTAGCAACATGGATGGAACTGGAGAGTGTGATGCTAAGTGAAATAAGCCATACAGAGAAAGACAGATACCATATGTTTTCACTCTTATGTGGATCCTGAGAAACTTAACAGAAACCCATGGCGGAGGGGAAGGAAAAAAAAAAGAGGTTAGAGTGGGAGAGAGCCAAAGCATAAGAGACTCTTAAAAACTGAGAACAAACTGAGGGTTGATGGGGGGTGGGAGGGAGGGGAGGGTGGGTGATGGGTATTGAGGAGGTCACCTTTTGGGATGAGCACTGGGTGTTGTATGGAAACCAATTTGACAATAAATTTCATACATTAAAAAAAACATTGTAAAAAATTTACAGTAAAAAAAAAATGGTAACTCTCTACTTAAGTTCATCCTAGCTTTAAAATCTATTGACAACGATGAAATATTTACCTAAAAATACACACACTCCTCATCTGCCTGTATATGCACTGAGTAATGCTTTCCTCATATGGGTTAGATCAAATCCATAAACACCATGAGCATTATATTTACTTCTACGTCAGATTCTTGAAAAAAGAATCCTGCTTTTACTCCATGAGACTGTTTAGAGAAACTGTGAGATCTACCTTCATCAGAAACTGGCTCTGCCATCTCTTCCCTACCTCTGTGAAGGGTTTGGTCATTGACACAATCCCCTAACCCAGAGACTGGGAAATTATTCAAGGAAATTCCTATCTTTTACTACCCGTTGGACTCCATTCAAGTACCAAGGCTTGTCAATTCCACCTCCCGGATATTTCTCAAATATATCCCATTCTTCTCTCCAACTCCATTCTTGTCACCTCTTTCAGCTTCTTTGCACTGGCTTGTCCCTCCAAAGTTCTCCCCACTTTCTGCTTTACCACCCTTAAGTTGTTCACCTTCCTTCCACCGGAATGATCCTTCTGAAACATCCCTCTGATGCCATTCCTTTTCATCAGTCACTGCATTGTCATAAGTAGTCTATAAATCTCTTGTTTCCACTGAACTATGAACAGATCAGGGTATTTACTCAGTGCTACATCCCCAGGACCTTGTACATTGCTTAGCAGATAGTGGGCATTCACCAATATTTTCTTAACGAATACATAATAACATCTTGCAAGCATGAATTCTATAAGTAATGATCCATTACTACAGACAAAGTTAGATCACACAGAAGTGTAATTACAGTGTCCAGGCACAGTTAGGTGAAACTGAGTTTATGGTCATTGCAGCATGTGAGCTGCAGAGAGTAGTTACAATCATTGTATCTCATTCAACTGAAAAACCTACCAAGAGTCTGCTTTCAGTAGCTTTTTTCAGCAAAAAAGATTTCCCCAGATCAGTACTGAGTTAATCAGTACTCATCTACAGGTAAAGTTTCCTTCAAGGTCACACTGCTAGAAAGAGGTAAAGCCAGTATTTAAAGTTGGTCTAACTGACCCCTTCACCTTTCATAAAATAACATGGTAGAATTGATAATGTGCTGATGACAAATCATTGTAACACTAAAACATTTACTATTGTTACTCGTTTTTGTCTTCAGCTTGGGCTGCCATGACTAAGCACCATAGACTGGGTGGTTTAAACAACGGAAATTTATTTCTCACAGTTCCAGAGGATGGAGATCCAATATCAGGGTGCCAGCATGGTTGGGTTCTGGTGAGAGCCCTTTTTCCTGGCTTGCACAAGGCTGCCTTCTTGCTGTGTTTTTACATGGTAGAAATAGGGAGAAAACAAACTTCCTGGTGTCTCTTCTTACAAGGAGCCTCTTCGTCATGACCTCATCTAATCAGGTGACCTCGTCACTTCACAAAAGCCTCACCTTCCAATACAATCACATTGGGTGTTAGGGCTTCAACACACAAATTTTAGGGACTGAACACAGTTCAGTCCATAGAAGTTTTGAAGAAGACGAGATACTTGTATAAAGCACTTTCTGTTACAGGAATGCCCCTATCAATGTCTGGAAAAAACTGAAATTGAACAAAACTGTATACTTCCTATTATTCTCTCTACAAATTGGAGACAAAATATTAACCACTTTTTACAAAGTGCCTCATGAGTCCCACGCACTGGATTGAGCACTTTATAGCTCATTTAATCCTTATAGCTGTTGAGATAGGTATTATGATCCCTGTTTTATGGATGGAGATACTGAGGCTCATCGCCAGGTGAAGTTTCCTTCAGGGTCACACTGCTAGAAAGAGGCAAAGCCAGTATTTAAAGTTGGTCTAACTGACCCCTTCACCTTTCACAAAAGAACATGATAGAATTGATATATATTAAAAGAGACATCCCTGCTCAGAGGGACAGAGTGCTAGGGACAGGACTGTTCTTGTGGTTTTATGGTGACTACAGCAGTTCATGCTCTCTCCATGGCTTAGGAATTTTCATTAGTTTAGATTTCACCACCACTAGCAAAAAGACTTTGTTTCTATTTTCCTAATTTGTTCAGTAAATAGTTGATGAACCAAACTTGGCAGCCTACATTCTACATTCTTATTTGTGATTGCAATGTCCCCTCATGCTGAAGAGTTAAAAAAAATGATTTCACCTTTCAACATATGCTAACTCTGGTTTTTTTTCATGGTAGGAATCAGAAACAAATGGCATTTATTAGTCGGAAAGAAAACTTCCTATCGCAAAGAAAAGTAGACATCAAAAATATGGAGGAAGGACTTGTCACTCTCCAGGAACTTCATCAGTATGTTTGTTGCCCTTGAAACATTTAATCATTCTTTTCTGCATTTGTTTTAATATATGGTAACCATAGATCTATCAGTTTCTGATATCCTATAGAAAAGGAAGTTTATAATTCACTGTCTCTGTTTTACAGTATAGAAGGGTCATTATCATTGAATCTACCATTGAAAGGGTAGACAGGTCCTGAGTTCTGGACAAGCTGCTGGACATGAGAAATGGACCCATCAGGAGTCTAGGAACAAGAATGTGCCTGAACATTATCACAACACTGACCCCCTATGGTGTTCATTTCTGCCATTCTAAATCACTTTAATTTTTAATTTTAGTTTTTCTGATTAAAATAAGTAATACCTGATGTGATTTTAAAATTCAAATGTAGAAATGTGTGGCTTTGGGGCGCCTGGGTGGCTCAGTCGGTTAGGCATCCGACTTCAGCTCAGGTCATGATCTCGCGGTCCGTGAGTTCGAGCCCCGTGTCGGGCTCTGGGCTGATGGCTCAGAGCCTGGAGCCTGCTTCTGATTCTGTGTCTCCCTCTCTCTCTGCCCCTCCCCTGTTCATGCTCTGTCTCTCTCTGTCTCAAAAATAAGTAAACGTTAAAAAAAATTAAAAAAAAAAAGTGTGGCTTAGAAGCATAAAAGTGACCCTAATCTCTGTCTCCCCACAGCGATCTCACTGTTAACAGTTTGCTATGCATACTTTCTATAATAGGAGTGTGTACGTACACCCAAAAATAGGATTGTACTTTTCTAGAACTGTAATTTATCCACTTAAAATTGTATCTGGGTAACTTACACAATATTATATTTCAACTATATCTCCATAAAAAGCTGGAAAAATATATCTGGGAAAACGATAAAACAAGTGTGATAAAAGGTAACATTTGGAGAAATTGGTGAAAGGTATATGGGAATTCTTTGTATTAATTTTTACACTTATCTGTTGATTTTAAAACTATTTCAGAAGGAGGCAAAATTCATATAGATGGGACCTCATTCTTCAGTCTTTCTTTAGCTGCTTAATATTCCTTTCACTGAATATGCTATGTTTTATTTAACCAGCACCCTACTGATGCTTTGGCTTTTGTGTTTTCTCTACTATAAGCATTTTTCAAATTAACCTCCTTTAGCATATATCCACGTATACAACTGTTTCTTTATAATAACGTCCTAAAAGTTGAATTACGAGATTATAGGGGGTTGCATATTTTTTATTTTTATAATTTGAATATATTTTATGACTTGAGTGTAGGGCAGTGGAGAAACTAACTTACAGCACTAAGACAAGTGGAGATGAAATTTGACTCCTGCCAACAGAAATCTAGAACACAGCAGGATGTGCAGGTTGCTTGTCCTTACACTGTTGAACAACATATTTAAACATCTGTTTCTCATGTTGGTTTCAGAAAGGAAACTATGAACCCTTCCCTGTGAAAGAGTGGGAAAATAGAACTGGGTTGAGTTAGGGGTTTGTTTTCCACATGAATAACGCAGATTCTATAATCAAGTATTGTGCCATCATGGTTCCCATCACCAGGAAGCTCAGAGCCAAATTTGTGACCCAATACTGGTTTTCATTTAGTACTTTTAATGTTGTTGTTATTTCACTCTAGTTCAACTACTTTGTGGATTAAACTAAATACATAAATAAATAAAATCAATGAGATTGGGCACATTGCGAAGAATCTTAGAGTTCCAGGGAAGGGTGAAGTGGAAAAGAAAAAGAAAAAAAGGAAAAAAATAGTTACAAACAGAGAGGGAGGGAGGCAAACCCACAAGAGACTCTTAAATACACAGAACAAACTAAGGGTGGATGGGGAGGTGGAGAGGGAGGGGAAAATGGGTGATGGGCATTGAGGAGGGCACTTGTTGGGATGAGCACTGGGTGTTGTATGTAAGTAAGCCAATTTGACAATAAATCAAATTCATAAAAAAAAAAAAAAAGAAAACCCACACTGTGATTTTAGATGGAGGAAAAAAAAAAAACACGAACACATTTGTGTTGCTAGTTTAACAGCATTATGTGTTCTGTTTTAGCTATGAATATTTCTATTTTTCTTTTAATTTTTTTCATGTTTTTATTTTTGAGAGACGGAGACAACACGAGTCGGGGAGGGGCAGAGAGAGAGGGAGACACAGAATCTGAAGCAGGCTCCAGGCTCTAAGCTATCAGCACAGAGCCTGACACAGGGTTCGAACTCACAAACCGTGAGATCATGACCTGAGCCGAAGTCGGACACTTAACCAACTGAGTCACCCAGACACCCCTGAATATTTCTATTTTTCAAAAGATACAAAGTTATATTTCACTTTCATTTCTGCATATGAAGCACTTCATAGAGAAAGAGGGAATAAAAATAATAAAGGCTTCTAATACCTATGCTAGACTCTTCATATTTCCACCCATCCTAGATTCACAAGAAACCCTTCCGTCCTTAATTACTACTTACCCCTAGTACAAAACTCTTTATTGGCTTTCTGAATTATACATTGCATCAAACCAGGACTCAGTCAGGAATTCAAAGTTCCTCACCAATTTGTTGACCTTCACCCCTCCTATGTCACTGTGTTGCTTCCCTTCGTGTCCTCTGTCTGTGGCAAGTCTATGTTGGTCATAACTCTTGTTGTACCTTTTTCACGTCTTTGTGAATGATGACGTCCTTCCCATGGTGAAATTGCACCTTCATTCCGGCAATCTGTGTTCTTCCCTCTGTCAAACATTAACCTCCGATGTCCTTTCCTCAGCTGCCTCCCCAGAATCTATTCTTCCTTTCCCTTGGGTTTACCACAATTCTGCAAAATCAGTTTGCACTTGCACAAAACCATAATTGTCCTTCTACGAGTCTACCACTACCTTTCGTTGTTACACGAGGTTTGGTTTATCTCCCAATTAGATGGTAGTCTTATTGTACATAAGAATTATACATAAAGTCTTTTGTGTAGTCTACTAGCTTCCACAAATGCAAAACCCAGTGTACGTCTTCCTGTTTTTAGAGCAACAAAGGAAGTATATTGGAGACAAATAAAAATCCTGAATGACAACCGGGAAAGAGAAAGTCAGAGACGGTAAAAAAAAAAAAAAAAAAAAAAAAAATTTTTTCTTTTCATTTGTGTTATGAGTAAGTCTATGTTATCTTAATGCGCAGTGCCTCAAAGTAGGGAGGAAATCAGAGTGCTTGTTGCTTGCTAGAGTCCAAGGAAATTATTCTCCTAAATTAAATTGTGTGAGTTCTCTCGGTTCGTTAGTTTGATTTGGGGGCTTGAACGGAACCAAAGTTTTCCATTTCAATCAAGTGAGCTCCCCGCAGAAGGAAATTGTCAAGATTGGTGTAGTGCCTCTTGCTCACCAGGCTTCTCTATATGGACCAGTAGGGGAGGTTATGTGCAGTGACAGAGAAGTGTGGCTAAACATACGGGCTCTGAAGACAGGCCACTTTGGTTGCTCTGTTGCTGACTAGCTCTGTGACTTAGGCTACGTTACTTAATAATCTCTCTTTGCTCCCATCCCTAGTAAGTGGCCAATGATAGTAGCACCCGTCCTGCAAAGTCACCGTGAATGGCCAGTGAGACGATCTATATATTCAGAGGACCACCTGGCACCTAGGAAGTACTTGCAAAAACTTAGGTGTATTATATTGTTGTTGTCCTGGTTATTAATCTCATTTGTAGGACTCCACATGCACATCTTTCCCATTCTCCAGTGCAGCTTTTTAAAATTGTGGTGGAGAGAAAAATTTGAGAACCTAGAAGGTTGAAATGAGGTAGTTTTAACTGCTATTTCTGCCTGGGTCACTTCTGCCCGCCCTTGAACCTTCCCCATTGCCATCCTTCACCCAAAGGAGGTGAGCGGCCAAGTGTGGTTTGTCCGCGGTCCTAGTGGACATACCAACACAGGCTGTTGCAGCGAAGCAAGCTTGTGAAGCCGACGGCACTGAAGCAGTTATCGCTTTGTCTAATTTTTTCAGCTAATGTGCGTGGTCTGCATTGCCAATAGCTCAAACGGTCTTATATGATCATAGTAGGATTTGTTTTGCTTGGAATTCCTTCATCTTTTCAGTAAACTGTTAGGCCAGTTTCACGAGAATTCTTTGTGCTCTCATTTCCAGCGTCATAACTCAGTGGAAAATTGCTTGTTCACGAAAAAAACATGCATGTTTGAAAAAGAAGCTGGAGTCTGAAGTACAAGAAATTTTAGGTGAAGTACAGACTGCTGAATCTAGATGCATCAAACTATTGCAAGAGGTAAAGGAACTCAAGGAACTTGAATATTCTTGTTCCATATTAGTATGGACCCAGTATTATTATTGCATATCAGTAATTCTCCTTCAATATTTAATTAAACCTTATGAAGAGATATTTTCCTTTCTGGTGACTTATGCTTAGAGTGAATTATTTACTTTCTTGAGAAATTCCTATTTGCTGTGTGTGAACTGTAGGAATTTAGCAAACAAAGTCGCACTTGTCTCTAGAATATGCTTTTGAAATCTGTAACCAGAAACTCGTTTGACGTTCACTTTTAGGGAAGCTCTCTGTTAAAAAAGAAACCAAACATCATTACTCAGCGCTGGTATTGACCCTCCGCCCTTCCTCCATCCCCCATCAGTCCCATCATCCATTTCCTCATGTAGGTTATAGGTATTGTTTGGTGAATAAATTAACCTCTGGAGGGAAAAATAAATAAATAAATTCCCTCTCAAGTAGTTGCTGTGAAAATATATAACCTGAAACCAGAGCCAAGTATCATGCAAAGAGATATTAATTCTTGGCTGTTTTGAAAATGTAAGGCTGACTGCTACAGGGCAAATGACAGATCTTCAATTTGTTTGCTTTCTGATTAGACCAATTTTAGACAAAAAGAGATCACTGAGTTTTTGGCAGAGACTGAAAAACTTACATTAGAATTAAAACAAGTGGAGGAAGAATTTATTGTCAAAGAAAAAAAGTTAGTTCAAGAGTTGAGCAAGTATGAGGTAAGTTTTATTTTGCATCTAAAAACAATTTGAAATTGCCATATGGGGGGAGGGGTATATTTCATGCTACTCTTTTTTTTTCTTTTTACAATTTTTGTTAATGTTTTTATTTTTGAGAGACAGAGACAGAGCACGAGTGGGGGAGGGCAGAGAAAGAGGGAGACACAGAATCCGAAGCGGGCTCCAGGCTCTGAGTTGTCAGCACGGAGCCCGATGCAGGGATCAAACTCATAAGCCGTGAGATCGTGACCTGAGCTGAAGTTGGACGCTTAACCGACTGAGCCACCCAGCTGCCCCTATTTCATGCTACTCTAAGCGGTTAAATGTAAAACCTCCAGTGTGAGCAAGCCTAGTTTCATTAGGACTTTTTTTCCTGAAAAAAGAGCAACATAAAATATTTTTTCAGTTAAAAAAAGAAAATTAGACACTCCAAGTTACGTAGAAGTGCCGGCAAAGTCCCCGGGGACAAGGGGAGCGGTGCAGGAAGGCAGGCAGAGCTGGCGCGAGAGTAGCTGGGGAAAGCAGCAAAGGGCAAGGGAGGCCAGTGAGGCCAAGCTTGGAAATCCTTATCAGAGAGGGCATCCTGCTGAGTTGGGAGCTGCCAGGAGCCCCCTGGGATGGAATGGAGCAAGGATGCTGGGGGAGGTGGAGCGAAAAGGCACTGAAAGTACCCAAGGGGCCTGGAGGTGGCAGGTCTCTGGAAACACAACAGAAAACACACCTTTTCAAGGTGCTGGTGTTACCCGGAAAGGTAAGGGGGTGCTGCCTGGAGACCTACGTTGGTATTGGAATGAGGAGAAAAGGGATGGTGGTAGAAGCCTTCCTGAACTTGATTCGTTTTGAAGAGGAACAGAGGCCCCGGCTGTATCAAAGAGGGGCTTTATTTGTTTTGTTTTGTTTTTTTGTTTTTTGTTTTTACTATTTGTTTTTTTTATTTATTTGTTTTTAATATGAAATTTATTGTCAAATTGGTTTCCATAAAACTCCCAGTGCTCATTCCAACAGGTGCCCTCCTCAATGCCCAGCACCCACTTTCCCCTCCCTCCCACCCCCCATCAACCCTCCGTTCATTCTGTTTTTAAGAGTCTCTTATGGTTTGCCTCCTTCCCTCTCTGTAACTTTTTTTTTTCCCCATTCCCCTCCCCCATGATCTTCTGTTAAGTTTCTCAGGATCCGCATAAGAGTGAAAACATATGGTATCTGTCTTTCTCTGTATGACTTATTTCATTTAGCATAACACACTCCAGTTCCATCCACGTCGCTACAAAAGGCCACATTTCATTCTTTCTCATTGCCAAGTAGTATTCCATTGTGTATATAAACCACAACTTCTTTATCCGTTCATCAGTTGATGGGCATTTGGGCTCTTTCCATAAGTTTTGAAGACAATAGTCCCTTGCTGTAGCAGGGAAGCAGAGAGTCCTTACATGTCAAAGTTCAGATCTTGCCCTGGGCCAACCCCATGCCTCCCCACGCAACCCCCACCACATCCTGCAGAAACCCATCCACAGATTATTGGTCCAAGAAAAGCCAGTTCTTTCTAATATGAATAACAAAAAAGGAGCAGCTATGTCCTCCACACAAAAATACCATGAGAAAAACAAGGGGACTCCTGGGTGGCTCAGTGGATTGAGTGATTGACTCCTGATTTCAGCTCAGGTCATGATCAGTTGGTGGTGGGATCGAGCCCTGAGTCAGGCTCTGTGCTGTTAGTGTGAAGTCTGCCTGGGATTCTCTCTCTCTCTCCCTGCCCCCCCACCAAACCTCTCCCCCACTCACTCTATCTCTCTAAAAAAAATAAATGGAAAAAATGTATTCATTAAAATAATAATAATAATACTTTTTAAAAAATCTATTAAAAAAATAAGTGGAAGGGGGAACAAAACTGTCCAACAACTGAAGAACACTCAGGAAGATGGTGTTGGAACAGACGAAAACTGCGATCAAGCATCCCTCTGTGAATTAAAAAATATATATTTTAGTTTCGTACAGGTGCCAAGGAAGATCAGCAATATAGAAATCTAGGAACTCAGGGAAGAGGTGTCAGAAGGGGATGGGCCAGAAACAGAAAGAAGTGAAATGGAAATTGGCACAGCTCAGGGAACAAACAAGGGAAAGAAAACATTCCCAAATTCAGACAAAATGAGAAGAAACAGAAGGGAGAAGAGTCAGGGTGGGAAACCTTTCTCTGCTGGATGCCATCTGTCTGGGTGCCTAGTATTCTTCTAGATGCTGAAAAACAAAAAAAGAAACAGACAAAAAACCCCTCTGCCCTTATGGTGCTTACATCCTGGTGGACGGAGATTGAAAATAAACAAGATAAACAAGTGGAACCTTGAGTATATTCAAAAGTGAGAAATGCTATGGAGAAAAATAGAGCTGGGGATAGGGCGAGCATACGTGATGTGGTCTGTGTGCCCTGTTAAAGAGCATTGTTGGACAAGGAAGGGTAGAATCCTGAAGGGCAGAGGGTTGCTGCAAACAGGGAGGGAGGAGGCAGGGCTGTCCTATCTGAGGAACAGCAAGGAGGCAGTGTGGCTGGAGTGGCCAGGAGGGAGAGGGATCCATTTTCTGGAAGGAAATGCTGAGACAGAACGAGGAGTGTCAAGTTTATTAGGGAGTAGTACCTATGAAAGGACTGGGCAGGGGAAGCCATCAGGCTATTATGTAACCCGCAAACTATCTCTGGGGAGCTCCTGAGCAAGGCCTGTCCATTAGCAGATCCCTGCCTTGGGCAGAAATGGCTACACCCTTGTACCACCTCCTTGCTCAGTCAGTTGGTTGGGGGCCCCCGTGAAGAGCATGATCTTCAGCAGATAACTGAGAAGTCTCTAAAGGAGCCGGCCGCTGGAGGCTGGCAGCTGACCATACTCCTTGCCACAAGGCAGTGAGTGAGTCCTTCCATGAGGAATGATTCAAGAGGGGCCTCCCCAGGTCTGCCTCCTTATAGGCCATTGTGAGTACTTTGTCTTTCCTCTGCCTGGGCTGGGAAGGTAAGTTTCCTGATGAGAGGGTTCTGAGTGAAGGGCTGAATAGTCTGATTTTCATGTAAATAGGATCATTCTAGCTGCTATGTTGAGCAGAATTTAGGAGAGCAATGGTGGGTGCAGGAAGACCAATTAGGAAGCTACAACAGTATTGCAAGTGGTTCAAGTAGCTTGATCCAGAGTGGTAGCTGAGGGGGTGGTTGGAAGTAGGTAGTCAGCATTTCAGGTATTTCTTGAGAGAGAGCTGACAGTTTACTCTCATACATGATGGTGAACCAATGGAGGCAATCCCCTTAAAGTCAGGAATAGGATAAGGTTGCTATGTAATATTGCACTTGAGCTTACACAGTGCAATTAGGCAAGGTAAGTCGACAGTCTTCCAGTGTCCACCCCACTTGCCAGGCTGTGCGCCCCCTGCAGGGCTGTGTCCACCTGTGTCTAATTCACAGAAAGGCACAGAGAGCAGCCTGTGCCCTTCCTATAAAGCAACAACCCTTCTTCCCCTTGATAGTCCTTATCAATAACCTGGAGCAAATTGGAATCCCATTTCTGCAATTGGTTCAGTAGCATGAGGAGCCCAAAATGGAGAAGAAGCATTCTCCGATTTTGGTTTACGGAACCATTATTATACCCCTGGTACAATCGTTCTTACCAGTGTTGTACAATGTCTAAATGAACAGAGCCCAAATTCACAGGGAGGGAAAACAAAATCATAAGATTTAATAGTAAGACGTCCACTACCACTTGGGCCCCTGACCCATATATTTTGTCTAAGGAAAACAGTCCTGGATGTTAGTCACTGGTTCAGAATATAAATTTCCAAATCTCCAGAGGCATTTTTCTCCCAGGCAGTACTGTGACTAAGTCCTTTGTAGACTTGGCTCCAATACCTGGGGGCCTCGGCTACAATTCTGCTGGAGCTTGCCACAGGCTTCTACATCATTCTGACCTAGTGCTGACACCTTGACCATGAATTGGATCTGCTGGGTCCTACAGCCCTATATCTGGCAGAGTTCAGTCAGAGAAGCAGAGCCACCAGAAATGAGGTTTCTTAAAGGATTTGACCTTCTGGAATCGTGGTGGCTGGTTACACAGTCTAGAGAGTCTGTCTGCTTTCCATCTGGAACTGGGGCCTGAAGGCTGTAGGACAGGCAGTTGGGAAGGAAAGATGGACAGGAAGTTATAGGATGAGCTGGAACTCATCCTGATGAACAGGGGTGGGACCTGCATCAGTCTCTCTCTTTTCCAAGGCTCCAATTCCAAGGGGTTGCAGCAAAAGCCTGAGCCCATTATCACTGAGCTAAGTGTGCATGTGGCTCCGGAATCAGGGAAGCTTGAAGGAGCTGAAGAAGTAGTGGGCCTGCCTGAGCCGGTAGACGAACACCAACTTGTCTGAGATGCCGCAGCATCTGGTACCCAAACCCTCCCTCAAAGCATGAAACAACAGCATGGTTCCTTGTCAGGGAAATTCTGGCAGCTTAAGTCAATGTAGGCAATGGGAACAAATTAATGCATTCACATACTTCCTTAGACCCTCAAACTATTCTTTAGAGAACATGGTATAGATAATACAGAATTGAGTTTCTTTTTTCTTTATTTTTTTAATGTTTATTTATTATTATTGAGAGACAGAGAGACACAGAGCGTGAGCAGGGGATGGGTAGAGAGGGGGAGAACAGAATCTGAAGTAGGCTCCAGGCTCTGAGCTGTCAGCACAGAGCCTGACGCAGGGCTCGAACTCACAAACTGCGAGATCATGACCTGAGCGAGATCATGACGGTCGCCTAACCAACTGAGCCACCCAGGCACCCCTACACAGTTGAATTTCTTAACATGCAGTGTGGAGAAAATTACTCCTGATGCCTCATTGTAGTGTGTTTAAATTATGGTGTTTTTACATGTGTTTTGATCTTTCTATATTTATCCCTAAGGATTCTCATTGCACTTTGGGAGGGAACATACCAGGCTGGTGTATCGCTGTATTAACTAGGGTGCAGACAGGCTGCTCTATCAGAGATGCCAAAATACATCTGGCACAGTGAACACAGGCAGGATATGTGTAGTAAAGGGTTGCAAACCCTCTCTTCTTTATTGGGAAATTGACCTTGGCTTCACCTTCTGGGTCATTCCCCTAGACCCTGGCAAAGGTAGACAACTAAAGTTGTGTCGTCAGGCAACATTGTTTGTCAACAGTGACCCATGACTGGTATGCCGCATCTTGCCCGGGAGAAAGACTGGTGGGGAAACTAGAGCATTGGGCTTCCCTGGGCTTGGTGCCTCTTTTAAGTAGGCACGTCTCTTTCGGGGACCTGGAGGGTATACCCAAGAGAAGGTGGTTCCTATTTGGACATGAGGCTTCAAAACCAAGGTGCCTATCACACCCACCCATGTGGGTATCTTCCTCTTACATCTGAGTTACCACTTTGCTGGGGTCGAAGGACAGTAGCCTCTGGTCAGCTGTGGTGTGAGGTCCCTCCCACTGAAGATGCATGCCTGGCATTGCCCTGCTGGCGCCCGGGTTTTCCTTCAGATTATGTATGTGTGCAACCTGGATTAAAGGTAAAAAGCGAAAAAGCTGTTAAGAATAAATTGGGTCAAGTATGGCCTATTCGAATCTTAAGAGTCTAACTAGTTGAGAAGACGCCCTGACGTGGTCATTACAGAAGAGAGAGGTTTATTTCTCTCCCATTACAGGCCAAAGGGAAGGGGCCCAAGGTTGGAAGGGCAGCTCTGCCATCCTCAGCCTGAGGCTAACCTCTGTGGATCCAAGTGGCAGTTTCTATTCTCATTCTCTTCCAGCCAGGGGACGAAGGGAAGGACCAAGGGGGCACGTACTGCTTCCTGGTGCAGGCGGAGGACCCGGAAGCGGCCCACACCGCTTCTGCTCACAAAACCATTAGTCGCACCCACTTGCAAGGAAAGCTGAAAAATCAGTCTAGCTGGCAGTCAGATGCTGAGCTAGAACTGAGGAGTCCTGATATCGAGGGACAGGAGAATGGCTAGTAAATATCAGCTGGCTGTCACTGCTTTATCACCATTTTAAACCCATCCTGGCTTTCTAAGAGAGGTCCAGCTAACTAAAACCTGGATAATTAAGCAGGCATCTTCATGTTTTGTTTTGGGTGCTTTTTGCCCATTTATTGTAATAATATATCCACTTATTTCTACCCCCTCCCCATTTCTTATGTAATCCACTTTTCTTAGGACTTATGTATATTTTGTTTTGCTGCTTTTTTTTTTTTTTTTTTGAGAGAGAGAGAGAGAGAGGCAGAGAGAGAGAGGAAGAAACAGAATCCCAAGCAGGTTCCGCACTGTCAGCGCAAAGCCCAGTGTGGGGCTTGAACTCACAAACTGTGAGATCACAACCTAAGCCAAAATGAAGAGTCAGACACTTGACCAACTGAGCCACCCAGGTGTCCCATTGCTGCCTGTTGTTTGTTTGTTTGTTTTTCCGTAAAATATGCTCAAGAGAGATTTTCTCAAATAGGTGTTTAGGGTACGTACATGGTAGCATTAATGGAATCATAGCAGTAGAGCTAGAGAAATGAAGGGCTCCTTGGAGAGGCCATTGAATGTAATCTCCTTACTTCATAGATTTCCAGAGACTCTCTGAATCAGCCAACAAAAATGTTTCAAATATCTAGATATGCCGGATACCTTTGTATGCACCTCATGATGAGAGGACACTAAGACAGGGCTCTTCCTCTCAAAGAACTTACATTATACTCTGGAGTGTAAATTGTGTCCGTTCTCTAAAATCATGCCTCACAATTAGCTTTATTTTCTTTAAAGCTAAGATTCGCTAGGGAAACGCAAAGTAACAGAGTAAAGGAAGATGAACTAGTCGAGCATCTTCCGCAACTTCAAGTGGCAGAAGAAGAATATATGAGCAAAGCTGGAAAACTGGAAGAGCTCATTCATTTTATTACAGGTAGGTGTGAAGTCTCAGTAATTAACGTTAAGACAGGTAAGGATTTCACTGATATCCCCTAACTCAAGGTGGGTCATCATTCGTGAGCCAGTGATGAAACTCTGCAAACTTTTCCCATCGCCTTTAACTCTTTCTTCTCTAGTTTTTGCCCCATCTACTAATTTCTTCTTTACACCGCAGCCCTGATGTTGCCCTTGTCAAATGTTTCCTTTTCTCTTTTAAAGACTTTAAAATTAAGAATTAGTGACAACTATATAATGTGGTTTCTGTCTCTCCTTGGTAAAAGTAGAAATAGCACCTTTATCTGGTACCAAGTGGGATTCTTTTTTTCTGTTTCTTAACACGAATTTGAATATTCTATCTTGTTCCAGTTATGACTCTAACCATTTACCAAGTAGGTACTCGTCAGATTTTTTTTTCCTCCTAACTCACCCCTAAGGCAAAGATATATAAGAGCTAGTCTTAGAAATGGAGGCTTTATAGAGGATGTGAAATGTGTCTCAAAGTATGTATATTTTACATTTTGTTACAGCGCACAATCATGTATATTAAATATAAAAATACTTATTTTCTCCAGAAAAATAGGATGTAGTCATCTAACTCTGCACCCAAAATTTCATAAATCCAGAATCATCTCTAGAGTTTTGTCTTGCATTTGGGAAGCAGAGTATCATTAACCAACAAGTCCCACAAGGTTGATAAGCAGAAAAGCTTCCAGAATTTCTGTTTTCTAGATGGAAAAAGTACCCTGAAAATCAGAAGACCAGGGTCAAAAGTTACAGAAAGGACCAGAACGGGAGCCCCCCAAAAATGTGCACTGTGATGAGAATAAACAGCTGGCAAAGATGAATATGGGGAGAGACATCGAAATAGTCTGTGTCAAAAAGATATAATCATATAGAAATCCAATATGTTGAAATGTAAAACAAATACTTAAAAGTGAATAGTGGTGGGGGGGCCCTGGATGGCTCAGTTGGTTAAATGTCTGACTCTTGATATTAGCTCAGGTCATGATCTCATGGTCATGAGATCAAGCCCCATGTGGGGCTTGGTGCTGAGCATGGAGCCCACTTGAGATTCTCTCTCTCCCTCTCCCTCTCTCCTGCTTGCGTGCGTGCACACACATGCACACCCTCTCTCAAAAATAAAAGCAAATAGTGGTCATTGCCAAGGAAAGTGGTTTTTTAAGAATATAAGATTATAAGAATAAGTACCTTGAATAATTGGTCTGGTTGCCATTCCTCAGTTGATTTTCCAATTCTTGTCAGATTCTCATTTAGTCAACTCAGGTAGATTTTCTTGGTCTTTTGCTGCTTTAAGAAGGGTCATGAAACCTATGTACTCCACCCCCAATTTTCTGTTCTCCCAACCTTCTTCCCATCCCTTCTTGCACTAAAGTGGAGGATGTAAGAAACATGAGGAGTTTGAAAATAAGCAACATGTTTCCATATATTGCAAGTGCTGATTCTCTTGAGGCAAAGAAAGAAAATACTAAAGAAAGGAGAGAAAAGAGGGAAAGGCCAGAGAAAGGGAACATAAGAGTAATGTGCTCCAGAGTAGGAAAATATGCTTCACCTGCCAGCAGTGAGACTTACAGAGGATAGAAGTGGCTCAGAACACACAAAGAGCAATGTTATGACTTACGACTTTCAGTTAAATGTTATGCATAAAACATGCATCTATCTGTGCTCCCTAGTGAAATTTCATAAAAATGTGTGTAAAATATTTTTCTAGGGAGAAAAATTATGACTTGCAAGTACAGAGACTGGCAGAGAAGATATGTGCAGAAAATAAACATCAACAAATCTTTAGAAGGTAGAATTGGCTAGAAGAATTAACAGGAAGGGAAGTGTGACTAGCAAGTGCCTGCATAAAAAGCACACCATGAAAGCAAGGACCTGGCAAGTCTTGGGCATTGGAGGACCCTGATACTGGGAAGCTGAAATGAGTCACAGGGTTGAAGATTGGTTGAAAATCTTTATAACAAGCGGTTAGACCTCCAGGTCAGATGCCATCTTCTGTGCAGCTGAGCGACTGACTACTCCTCCCAGTGCTGGCAGAGAAGTCAGACCAGGGGGTTCTAAACTGCAGGATATCAGATATGACAGAGGGTGGAAGACGGACGCTATACAGAGACCCCCTTCCACTGCTGAACTTGATGAAGGCTGCCAGCCCATTGTGTGTGTGACTGTCCTGTAATCCCTTCCCCACTCTTGAAAAGGAGATGGTTGGATTCTTCTCTAAGGAAACTAAACAGTTCCAGAGAAAAGCCCCACATAATCTAACATTTGAGGATCCTCCGACAAAATGGCTGGTCCCTTCCTGATCACCGTACAGTGAAACCCACCCAGGAACTGAGCCTTTTAGTGCCTCATGCTTAAATAGGATTAGATAGTCAAGGATCACCAGACACCTCAGGAAAAACTCCAATGTGAAAGGCAGAAACTAAAGCAGACAGAAAAACAGAAGTTGGTGGAAACAGATGACACAATGAATACAAGAATGCTTTTAAAGATACATCTTCTTAGAGAATGTCTGTTCTCTATATATTATGCATAATGTATATATAGTCTATATATTAAAGAAAATATAGGGGCGCCTGGGTGGCGCAGTCGGTTAAGCGTCCGACTTCAGCCAGGTCACGATCTCGCGGTCCGTGAGTTCGAGCCCCGCGTCGGGCTCTGGGCTGATGGCTCAGAGCCTGGAGCCTGTTTCGGATTCTGTGTCTCCCTCTCTCTCTGCCCCTCCCCCGTTCATGCTCTGTCTCTCTCTGTCCCAAAAAAATGAATAAACGTTAAAAAAAAAAAAATTTAAAGAAAATATACATTCTATATGTTTTCGAGAATATATCTTAAAGTTACATTCATAGAGAAAAAATATATTGCATGTATGAAAAAGAACAGAGAAACAGGAAAGAGCTCCTAGAAATGAAAACTATAACCAATATTTTATTGTATTAAAAAAATTTTTTTAGGGGCGCCTGGGTGGCGCAGTCAGTTAAGCGTCCGGCTTCAGCCAGGTCACGATCTCGCGGTCCGTGAGTTCGAGCCCCGCGTCAGGCTCTGGGCTGATGGCTCAGAGCCTGGAGCCTGTTTCCGATTCTATGTCTCCCTCTCTCTGCCCCTCCCCTGTTCGTGCTCTGTCTCTCTCTGTCCCAAAAATAAATAAACGTTGAAAAAAAAAAATTAAAAAAAAATTTTTTAATGTTTATTTATTTTTGAGAGAGAGAGAGAGCACAATCAGGGGAGGGGCAGAGAGAGAGGGAGACACAGAATCTGAAATGGGCTTCAGGCTCTGAACTGTCAGCACAGAGACTGACTGTTGGGGCTCCATCTCGGGAGCAGTGAGATCATGACCTGAGCCGAGGTCATAAGCTTAACCGACTGAGCCATCCAGGCACCCCTGACAACGAAACTCTTAACATTTAATAGGATTATAAGAAAAGGAAATCTCTCAAAAAATAGAACAAAATAAGGAGTTGAGGAATAGGATAAAAGAGTAAGAAAATTAGAAGACCATTCTGAGATGTTGAATATTTAATTAATATGAGGCCAGAAAAGAAAATGGAAAGGATAAAGTTATCCAAGAAATAATACAAAAATATTTCTCAGAATTGGAGAATATGAGTTTCCTATTTGAAAAGGCCCATCAAATCCCCAGTGCAGTTTCTAAAGGAAAAGACAGTAAGTCACATCATTGTGGGATTTCAGGCTAAAAAAGAATATTCCAAAGGCTTCTAGAGAGAAAAAGCAGATCTCACTCAAAAGATGAGCAATCAGAATGGTTTTAGGCTTCTTAACTGTACTATTATACTAAAAAAAGACATTGCCTTCAAAATTCTGAGAGAAAATAATATCTAACATTAGATACCCATCCAAACTATTAGTCAAATATGAATAGAGAATAGAGACATGTTTAGATATATAAGATATCAAAATTTCTCATTTACTCTGTCTCAGGAAGCTAGTAGAGAATTTGCTCGGAATAACTTGAAAAGGACACGAAATTCAGGAAACAGGAGGTCCAACATAAGGGGAATGCAAAGGAAAGTCCCAAGTGCTCAGAAAAGAGAAGGCCGCGGTGGGCAAGGGGTGGGTGGGGCGGGGGGAGGGGGGGAGGGAAGAGATATGAAACTGGTAGATCACCTAAGGTGTTTGACCACGTGGGAAGTAATATTTGGAAAGATTTTATAATTCTATTATAGATTTAGATATGAATTAATGTGTACATGGAAAACTAAGGAAATAAAAAATGAGGTATTTTTAGCTCCAGGAAAAACAAAAAATTATACAGGAGGGGAGGAATAATCATACGACACCATTTGTCTCATCTGTGAATGTTTACATTGTCATAATCTAAATAGTTAAAATTAGGGACACCCGGCTGGCTCAGTTGGTAGAGCATGTGACTCTTGATCGAAGGTTCTTGATCAAGCCGCATGTTGGGTGTAAAGATTACTTAAAAACAAAATCTTTTTTAAAAATATAGTTAAAATTCGCTTTAAAAAACATGACTTTATGGGGAGATTAGAAGTGCACGTGGGGGGGCGCCTGGGTGGCGCAGTCAGTTAAGCGTCCGACTTCAGCCAGGTCACGATCTCGCGCTCCGTGAGTTCGAGCCCCGCGTCAGGCTCTGGGCTGATGGCTCGGAGCCTGGAGCCTGTTTCCGATTCTGTGTCTCCCTCTCTCTCTGCCCCTCCCCCGTTCATGCTGTGTCTCTCTCTGTCCCAAAAATAAATAAACGTTGAAAAAAAAAAATTAAAAAAAAGTGCACGTGGGGATGTAGGGGTGAGAGTAAGTGTGCTACTTTCTATATTAGGAAGAAGATAGAAAGTGTCTTAAAGTGACAAATCAAGAAATAGTCATATAAGCATTTTTTAAGAAAATAGAAGAAGAAAAAGTTGAGTTTAAAAGTTGTTGATTCTGAGGAGTCAGATACTGCACTGCGTTGGAAACATCTGCATTGGAAGGCACTGCATTGGAAACCATCTAACTTCTATTTTTTGTTTTAAGCCTTATAATAGTATTTAACTTTTTTTTTAAGTGTATTTATTTATTTATTTATTTTTTTTTTTAATTTTTTTTTTTTAAAGAGAGGATTTTTTTTTTTTCAACGTTTATTTATTTTTGGGACAGAGAGAGACAGAGCATGAACGGGGGAGGGGCAGAGAGAGAGGGAGACACAGAATCGGAAACAGGCTCTAGGCTCTGAGCCATCAGCCCAGAGCCTGACGCGGGGCTCGAACTCACGGACCGCGAGATCATGACCTGGCTGAAGTCGGACGCTTAACCGACTGCGCCACCCAGGCGCCCCTGTATTTATTTATTTTGAGAGAGAGAACCAGCAGGGAAGGGGTGGGGCAGGGGGAGCAGCACAGAGGGTGCAGAGTGGTTTCTATGCTGACGGCAGAGAGCCTGATGAGGGGCTCGAACTCACCAACTGTGAGAACATGACCTGAATCAAAGTCAAACACTTAACCGACTGAACCGGCCAGGTGCCCCATAGTATTTGACTTTTAAAACTAGACACATGCCTTATTTTGATTAATTTTTTAAACTAAACATTGTGGGCAGTTATTTTTTCTTTTTCTTTTATATAGCACAAAAGCAGGAGCAGAATTTACTGAACGATTACACTTCTCAAATGGCAAGAGACTTTTCAAGATTTTTCAGCAACTCGGTAAAGAGTCAGTGTATTCATTCTTCTTGCTTTTATTGGAATACTGATATATACAAACCATAATATGGTGTGTGTGTGCGTGTGTATATGGAGAGCGAGACTCTAGATGCAACTAACATGTAATCATGAGCATATCCTTGGGGGGGAGGGCCTCAGTTTTCTTATTCATGAGGTAGAGATGGGATGATGCTTCCTAAGGTTCTTTTTAGATCTCTTATTCTGTTAAATTCCTATGAATATTAGGATAAATGCACAAAGGTTGCAGAGATGGGGTGAGAGTAGATGAAATGAGAGCATGTAAAGAGACATTTACTACCTTTATAAAATTTATAATCAGTAATGATAAACGTGTATGTAGAATTGGTTAATTAAAACTAGAAACATTCTATTTTTGAGAAGCATTGATATCAGAAGTAACTTTTAACATGTGGGTATAGAGAAATATGAAGGGGAAAAGAACTAGTAAGTATATATGCAATTCTATTTGCTTGGTAAGATGCTCCTAGTGATGGTCATACAATGACTAAAGATTATGTGACTTGTAACAGTATAATAACTAAGAATCAAACAGAGAATTCAGTAGAATATTCTGAAAAATCCATTAAATTATATTCTTTTCTCTTCAAAAAAAAATTAAATCCTCACTGAAAAAGCCTCAATAAATTTCACTTCCCTCTTCCCCATTTTTGGCATACAGTTGTTCAAATATCAGATTTATAAAGTTGTCTCAACAACTTATTTGTCTTAATTGTCTAACTTAAGTCCATGGCCTTGCTTCCCAGAGCTTTGGAGTTTTATTTATTTTTTATTCAAATATAATTAACATACAGTGTTATATTAGTTTCAGATGTACAATTTAATCATTCAACAATGCTATACATTACTCAATTCTTATCCCAATAAGTATACTCTTAATCCCCTTCATTTACTTCACCCATCCCTGCACCCACCTCCCCTCTGATAACTACCAGTTTGTTCTCTGTATTTAAGAGTCTGGGGGAGGGGGAGGTGTCTCTTTTTTTTTTCTGTTTTTGTTTTTGTTTTCTTAAATGTCGTTTAAGAGTGAGTCATATGGTATTTGTCTTTCTCTGACTTATTTCACTTAGCATTATACAATCCAGGTCCATCCATGTTGTCACAAATGGCAAGATCTCATTCATTTTAATGACTAACATTCCATTGCACATATGTACCTCATCTTCTAAATCCATTCATCTATCCATGGACAATTTGGTTGCTTCCATATCTTGTCTATTGTTAATAATGCTGCAATAAACATAGGAGATAGATGTAGGTATAAATATAGATATAGAGATATAGAGATAGATATAGAGATATGGATATGGATACATCACTTTGAATTAGCATTTTCATATTCTTTGGGCAAATATCCAGTAGTACAATTGCTGGATTGTAGGGTAGTTCTATTTTTAATCTTTTGAGGAATCTCCATACTGTCTTCCACAGTGGCTGTACCAGTTTGCATTCCTACCAACAGTGCCCAAGTATTCCTTTTCCTCCGCATCCTTGCCAACACTTGTTGTTTCTTGAGTTTTTTATTTTAGCCGTTCTGACAGGTGTGAAGTGATATCTCATGGTTTGGGTTTTTTTTTTTTTTTAATGTTTGTTTATTTTGAGAGGGAGTGAGCACAAGTGGGGGAGAGGCAGAGACAGAGAGAGAGAGAGGGAGAGAGGGAATCCCAAGCAGGCTCTGTGCTGTCAGTGCAGAGCCTAATGAGGGTCTTGATCCCACAAACTGCGAGATCATGACCTGAGCCAAAATCAAGAAGGAGATGCTCAACCAACTGAGTCACCCAGGCATCCCACTCATGTTTTTGGTTTGCATTTCCCTGATGATGGATGATGTTGAGCATCATTTCATGTGTCTATTGGCCATCTGTATGTCTTGGGAGAAATGTCTATTCATGTCTTTTGCCCATTTTTAAATTGGATTACTTGGTTTTTTTTAGTGTTGAGTGTAGAAGTTCTTTCTATTTTTGGATGCTAAACCTCCATTGGTATGTCATTTGCAAATATCTCCTCCTCTTCATTAGGCTCTCGTTCAGTTTTGTTGATTGTTTCATTTGCTGTGTGGAAGCTTTTTATTTTGATGTAGTCCCAATAGTTTATTTTTGCTTTTGTTTCCCTTGCCTCGGGAGCTGATGTCAGAGAAATTACTGCCTGTACTCTCTTCTAGGATTTTTCTGGTTTCAGGTTTTACATTTGGGTCTTTAATGCATTTTGAGTTTATTTTTGTCTATGGTTTAAGAGTGATCTAGTTCATTCTTTTGCGTGTAGATGTTCAGTTTTCCCATCACCATTTGTTGAAGACCATCTTTTGCATATTCTTGCCTCCCTTGTCAAAGATTAATTGACCATACAATTGTGTTCTAATTTCTTGGCTCTCTATTCTGTTCTGATGGTCTCTATGTCTATCTGTGCCAGTACCATACTGTTTTGATTACTACAGAACAGTAGTAATCAGTAGTATATCTTATAGTATATGAAATCTGTGATTTCAAGATCTAGTAGAATATCTTTGTAGTATATCTTGAAATCTGTAATTGTGATACCCCCAGTCCTTTTTATGATTGCTTTGGCTATTCAGGATCTTTTGCAGTTCCATACAAATTTTAGGATGATCTAATGCTAGCTCTGTGAAAGATGCTGTTGGTATTTTGATAGGAATTGTATTAAATCTGTAGATTGCTTTGGGTAGTATGGACATTTTAACAATATTTGTTCTCCCAATCCATGAGCATGGAATATCTTTCCATTTGTTTCTGTCATCTTCAATTTCTTTCATTGGTGTTTTATAGTCCTGGTCTTTCACCTCCATGGTTAAGTTTATTCCTAGGTATTTTATTATTTTTGGTACAATTGTAAATGGGATTATTTTCTTAATTTCTCTTTCTGCTACTTCATTATTGGTGTATAGAAATGCAATGGGTTGTATACTGATTTTGCATCCTGCAAACATACTGAATCCATGTATCCATTCTAGTAGTTTTTGGTGAATTCTTCAGGGCTTTTATGTAGAGTGTCATGTCATCTGCAAATAGTGACATTTTTACTTTTTCCTTACCAAGTTGGGTGCCTTTTATATCTTTTTCTTGTCTGATTGCTGTGGTTCAGACTTCCAGTACTATGTTAAAAAAACGTTGTGAGAGTGGATGTCCTTGTGTTGTTCCTTATCTTAGGGAGAAAGCTATCAGTTTTTTACCACGGAGTCTGATGTTGGCTGTGGGGTTTTCATATAAGGCCTTTATTATGTTTGAAGTATGTTCTCTTCACATCTTTGTTGAGGATTTTGATCATGAATGGATATTGCACTTGGTCAAATGTTTTTTCTGTATCTATTGAAATGATTATATGATCATATGATTTTTCTCCATTTCTTTGTTGATGTGATGTATCATGTTAATTGATTTGCAAATATTGAAACACACTTGCATCCCAGGAATAAATCCCACTGGATCCCGGTGAATAATTTTTTAATGTACTGTTGGATCCAGTTTGCTGATGTTTTGTTGAAGATTTTTGCATCTGTGTTCATCAGAGATAATGGTCTGTAGCTTCCTTTTTTTATAGTGCCTTTATCCGGTTTGGGTATTAGGGTGGTACTTGGCCTCATAGAATGAATTGGGAAGCTTTCCTTCTTTTTCTTTTTTTTTTTTTGGAATAGATTGAGAAGAACAGGTATTAACTTTTTTTTTGAATGTTTGAGTTAGTTTTGGGAAGTTATATAGTTTGGGAAGTTATTTGCTTCCATTTCTTCTAGGTTGTCTAATTTGTTGGCATATGAGTTTTCATGATATTCTCCTGCCATCCTTTGTATTTCTGTGGTTATTTCTCCTCTTTCATTTCTGATTTTGTTTGAGTCCTTTCTCTCTCTCTCTTTTTATTTTATTTTTTTATTTTTGATGAGTCTGGCCAAAGGTTTATCAATTTTGTTGATCTTTTCAAAGAACCAGCTCCTGATTTTATTCATCTGTTCTATTGTGTTTTTTTTTTTTTTTTTAGTTTCTATTTCATTTATTTCTGCTCTAATCTTTATTATTTCCTTCCTTCTACTCGTTTTTGGCTTTGTTCTTCTTTTTCTAGCTCCTTTATGTGTAAGATTAGGTTTTTTATTTGAGATTTTTCTATCTTCTTGAATAAAGCTTGTATTGCTATAAACTTCCCTCTTAGAACAGCTTTTGCTGCATATCAAAAATTTTGGACTGTTATGTTTCCATTTTTCATTTCTCTCCACTTTTTTTATTTTTTTATTTTTTTATTTATTTTTTTTTTTTAATTTTTTTTTTTCAACGTTTATTTATTTTTGGGACAGAGAGAGACAGAGCATGAACGGGGGAGGGGCAGAGAGAGAGGGAGACACAGAATCGGAAACAGGCTCCAGGCTCTGAGCCATCAGCCCAGAGCCCGACGCGGGGCTCGAACTCACGGACCGCGAGATCGTGACCTGGCTGAAGTCGGACGCTTAACCGACTGCGCCACCCAGGCGCCCCTCCACTTTTTTTTTTAATTTCCTCTTTGATTTCTTGGTTGATCCAGTCACTGCTTAGTAGCATGTTACTTAAGCTCCATGTATTTGTGTTCCTTCCAAATGTTTCTTGTGGTTGATTTCTAGTTTCATAGCATTGTGGTCACAAAGGATGCATGGTAATAACTTCAGTCTTTTTGAATTTGTTGAGACTTGTTTTGTGGCCTAACATGTGATCTATTCTGATAAATGTCCCATGTGCACTTGAAAAGGATTTGTATTCCACTGTGTTAGAATGGAATATTCTGAATATATCTGTTAAATCCATCTGGTCCAATGTGTCATTCAAAGCCACTGTTTCCATATTGATTTTCTGTTTGGATGATCTATCCATTGATGCAAGTGGGGTATTTAAGTCTCCTATTATTCTATTACTATTGATTACTTTCTTATATTTGTTATTAACTGCTATGTATTTGTGTCTTCCATGTTGGGTGCAGAAATATTTAGAAATATCCCCATTGTTGATTGTTCCCTTTATGATTACATGATGTCTTTCTTTGCCTTTTGTTAGAGTCTTTGCTTTAAAGTCTATTTTGTCCAGTATAAGTATTACTACCCTGGCTTTCTTTTCACTTCCATTTGTATGACAAATGCTTTTCCATCACTTTTAATCTGCATGTATCTTTAGGTCCGAAATGAGTCTCTTGTAGGCAGCATACAGATGGGTCTTGCTTTTTTATCCATTCCATCACCGTATGTCTTTTGATTAGAGTGTTTAGTCCATTTACATTCAAAGTAATTATTGATAGGTATGTACTTATTGCTATTTTGTTACTTGTATGGTTGTTTTGTAATTCTTCTCTGTTCTTGTTTTCTCTTGCTTTATTCTCACAGTATGCTGGCTTTTTTAAGTGATATACTTGGATTTTTTCTGTTTATTTTTTGCATATCTGTTACCAGTTCTTGATTTGTGGTTACCATTAGGTTTATGTATAACATCTTATACATATAGAAGTCTATATTAAATTGATGGTCACTTAAGTTTGAACCTATTCTAAAAGCAGTCAAGTTTTACTCCGTCCCCCTGCCCCAATGTTTTAGGTATATGGTATTATACTTCATATCCTTTTATTTTGTGAATCCCTTAAATGATTTATATAGATATGCTTAATTTTACTACTTTTGTGCTTCCTATTTTTCTTACTCCTGCTTATGGTCTTTCCTTTCCACTCAAAGAATTCCCCTCAACATTTCTTGTGAGCCTGGTTTAGTGGTCATAAACTCCTTTAACTTTAGATTGTCTGGGAAACTATCCAAACTCCTTTCTGAATGATAGCCTTCCTGAGTAGATTATTCTTGGATGCAGGCTTTTTCCTTTTAGCACTTTGAGTATATCAGCCCCTCCCTTCTGGTATGCAATGTTTCTGCTGAAAAATCAGCTGATGGCCTTATGGGGTTTTCCTTGTATGCAACTGTTTCCTTTTTCTTGCTGCTTTAGATATTCTCCATCACTGCTTTCTACCACTTTAATTATTAGGTGTCTTTTTTTTTAACTTTATTTTTTTCAAGTTTATTTACTTATTTTTGAAAGAGAGAGAGAGAGAGCACACAAGTGGGGTAGAGGCAGAGAGAGAGAGATTGAATCCCAAGCAGGCTCCTCACTGTCAGCACAGAGCTGGATGCAGGACTTGAACTCACAAACTGAGAGATTATGACCTGAGCCAAAGTTGGATACTTAACCCATAGTAGGTGCCCCTACTATGTATCTTGATGTGGATATCTATGGATTGATTTGGGGGGGGAGTGGCTCTCTGTGCATCCTGGATCTGGATGTATATTTCCTTCCCCAGATTAGTGATGTTTCAACTCTTATATCTTCAAATAGATTTTCTGCCCTCTTTTCTAACTCTTCTCCTGGGATTCCTATATCGCGAATGTTTTAATGCTTGATGGTGTCATTGAATTTCCTTAATCTATTTTCATTTTTGTTAGTCTTTTTTCTCTCTCTCTCTCCTGTTCAGCTTGATTGCTTTCCATTACTGTATCCTCCAGGTCACTGATCCATTCTTCTGCTTCCTCTAGTCTACCAACTATTCCCACTAGCATATTTTTTATTTTAGTTATTGTGTTCTTCATCTCTGATTTTCTTTTACGTTTTCTCTTTGTTGAGGGTCTCACTGGCGCCCTCCACTCTTCTCCAGTCCAGTGAGTATCTTTATGACCATTGATTTAAATTCTCTATTAGGCATATTACTTATTTCCATTTGATTTAGGTCTCCTGCTGTGATACTGTCCTGTTCTTTCATTTGGGACATATTCCTCTGTCTCCTCACTTTGCTGAACTCTGGGTATCTGTTCCTCTGTATTAAGAAAGTCAGCTGCATATCCTGATCTTGAAAGCAGTGGCCTAATGAAGAAGAGTCCTGTAGTGCCCTGTAGTGCAGTGTCCCTTGTTCACAAGAACCTGGCACTTCACGCTTATCTCCTACATGTGTTGCATGTACCCTACTTCTGTGTTGGAGCTGCATTTGCCTTTGATCCAGGTGTCTTCAGTGGCTCTCTCTGCTTGTTGTTGGCAGGACTTGGTCCCTGTGTTGTTCTTGGGCCAGTTTAGGGCTGCTGTGGACTTGAGCTGAGTCAGACCAGGCATTTTCCAGAGGTGTGGTAGCACTGAACACCAAGATGCTCTCCCTGTATTGTCCTCTGAGAAGCTTTCATTGGTGGATGAGACCTGAAGGTAAACCATATGTCTGCCCCCAGCCCACTGCTGGGGTTTCAGACTAATGTACGCAGTTATCTTCCCCACTTCCAGGAACAGGAGTCACTTTGGAGTGGTGCTGGCCCCATTGGGGCTGCTTGCACACTGTCAGCTTGTGGCACCACTTCGGACGGACTCCTGCCAAGGACAAGTCCATAAGAGCATGTGGGGGTGGGTGCACATTGTTAGAAAGTTGTGCACTGGTCTGCTGCAGGAGAGAACTTGTGGCCTAGATAACTGCCAAGGGCTGCTCTGCAGAAAATGCAGGGTCGGGGCATGTGGTGCCAGCAAGGTCACTGCCAGTCCTCTGTGGGAGGGGACCTGGAGCCACTTTAGAAAATTGCCTCACCAAGTTGGAGGGGAGAGGTTTGAGGAAGAGCAAACTAGGTGGAAAGCATTTGCGCTGTGCTGGTTCCTGAGGGTGTTTGTGTATCTAGTCTGGGGTGGGAGGGGGTGGGAAGGGAAACGGTGCTTGCCAGCTCTATTTTTCTTGGAGAAATCTCTCAACCATCCCTGTCCTTACAGCACAGTTCTGAGATTAATAAATAAATATCCTTCCTGTATGCCCCAGGCATTTTTCAAACTGCTGCTTCCATGCTGTATGTCAGCTGGGCTGTTTGTTGGGCTTTGCCTTTAAGGGCAGGAACTCAGTTTTCTATTGTTCTCTAGCCATCCCAGAGCCCAACCCACTGATTCGTAAACACACTAACTGTAAGAACTCACAAAGTTAGACCCTACTGGTTTTCAAAGCCATATGTTATGGGAATATGTCTTCCTAATGCTGGTCCCCTTTGCCTGGGGTGCCTGGTGAGGAGTCTTTTCCTCTCCCCTCTGTATGCTTGTGGTGTCCCTTCCTCCCACGGATCAGTTTGGCTCCTGATCATGTCTGTGCCCTTCCTCTCCTCTTCATTGTGGCCTCTTCTCTACATTTAGCTGTGGAGTCTGTTCTGACAGTTTTGGGGTTGTTCAGTGAGGTATTTGCACTGATGTGGGTGTTATCTAGGTGTATCTGTGGGATGAAGTGTGCTTAGGATTCTCCTATTCCACCATTTCTCATTGTAGTTTTGATTTGCATTTCCCTGATAATTAGAGATGTTAAGCATCTTTTTGTGTGTGTGTTGGCCATGTGTGTGTCTTCTTTGGAAGAATGTCTATTCAGGTCCTCTGTGCATTTTTTAACCAGATTGTTAGTTTGCTTGTTTGGTGTTGGGCTTTGTAAGTTCTTTATATAAGGGCACCTGGGTGGCTCAGTCAGTTAAGCGTCCATCTTTAGCTCAGGTCGTGATCTTGCAGTTCATGAGTTCGAGCCCCATGTTGGACTCTGTGCTGACAGTTCAGAGCCTGGAGCCTGCTGCAGATAGATTATCTCTCCTGCTTTCTCTGCCCCTCCTCCACTAGTGTTCTGTCTCTCTGCCTTTCAAAACTAAACATTTAAAAAAAAAGTTCTTTATATATATTTTGGATATTAACCCCTTATCAGATATATCATTTGCAAATATCTTCTTCCATTCAGTAGGTTGCCTTTTGTTTTGAGGATTTCCTTCACTGTGTAAAGATGTTTTATTTTGATGTAGTCCCAATAGTTTATTGTTGTTTTTGTTTCCCTGGCTTGAGGAGACCTATCTAGGAAAATGTTTCTATGGCTGATGTGAAAGAAATTACTGCCTATGTTTTTGTTTAGTAATTTTATGGTTTTCAGTCTGACATTTAGGTCTTTAATACATTTTGTGTTTATTTCTGTGTTTAGGGTAAGAAAGTGATCCAGTTTCATTCTTTTGCATGTAAGGTGTTCAGTTTTCTCAGTACCATTTATTGAGGAGACTGTCTTTTCCCCATTGTATACTCATGCCTTCTTTGTCATAGATTAATTGGCCATATAAGCATGGGTTTATTTCTGGGTTCTCTATTTTTCCATTGATCTGTGTCTCTTTTTGTGCCAATACCATACTGTTTTGATTACTGCAGCCTTGTAGTGTCTCTTAAAATCTGGAATTGTGATACTTCCAGCTTCGTTTGCTTTCTCATGATTACTTCGTCAATTTGGAGTGTTTTGTGGTTCTATTCAAATTTTAGAATTATTTAATCCAGTTCTTTAGAAAGTGTTTTTGTTTTGATAGAGACTGTATTAAATTTATGGATTTTTGGGGGTAGTATGGGCATTTTAACAATATTTGTTCTCCCAACCCATGACCATGGCATATTGTTTCATTAGTTTGTGTCATCCTCCATTTCTTCCATCGGTGTTTTTATAGCTCTCAGAGTACAGGTCTTTCACCCCCTTGGTTAAGTTTATTCCTATGGATCTTATTGTTTTTGATATAACTGTAAATGGGATTTTTTTTTTTTTAATTTTTTTTTTTCTTTGTTTCAACGTTTTTATTTTTGGGACAGAGAGAGACAGAGCATGAACGGGGGAAGGGCAGAGAGAGAGGGAGACACAGAATCGGAAACAGGCTCCAGGCTCTGAGCCATCAGCCCAGAGCCCGACGCGGGGCTCGAACTCACGGACCGCGAGATCGTGACCTGGCTGAAGTCGGATGCTTAACCGACTGCGCCACCCAGGCGCCCCTGGGATTGTTTTTTTATTTTACTTTCTGCTACTTCATTATTAATGTTTAGAAATACAACAGATTTATGTAAATAAATTTTGTATCCTATGACTTTACTGAGTTCATTTATCAATTCCAGTAGTCTTTAGGGTTTTCTGTATATAGTATTATGTCATCTGTAAATCATGAGATTTTTACTTCTTCCTTACTGATTTGGATATCTTTTATTTCTTTTTTCTTGTCTGATTGCTGTGGCTAGGGCTTCTAGCACTATGTTGAATAAAAGTGGTGAAAGTGAACATCCTTGTCTTGTTCCTGATCTTAGAGGAAAATTTCTCAGTTTTTCACCATTTAGTAAGATGTTAGCTGTGGGATTTTCATATATGGCATTTACTATATTGAGGTATGTTCCTTCTTGACCAACTTTGTTGAGAGGTTTTATCACAAATGGATGTTATGTTTTGTCAAATGCTTTTTCTGCATTTATTGAGATGATCCTATGGTTTTTCTCTGTTCTTTTGTTGATGTGATGTATCACATTGATTGATTTATGAATATTGAACCATGCTTGCATCCCTGGAATAAAAGTACTGTTGGATCCAGTTTGCTAATAATTTGTTGAGGATTTTTATATCTGTGTTCATCAGAGATATTAGTCTGTAGATTCCTTTTCTTATAATGTCTTTATTTGGTTTTGCAATCAAAATGAATGAATTTGGAAACTTCCCTTCTTCTTCTATTTTTTGGAATAGTTTGAGAAGAATGGGTATTAACTCTTCTTTAAATGTTTGGTAGAGGGACTCCTGGGTGGCTTAGTCGGTTAGGCATCTGACTCTTAATTTCAGCTCAGGTCATTATCTCACAGTTCATGGGTTCAAGCCTTGTGTCAGGCTCTGCACTGACAGTATGGAGCCTGCTTGGGATTCTCTCTTTCTATACCTCTCTCTCTTCCCCTCCCCTGCTCACAGTTTCTCTTTCTCTCTATAAAATAAATAAATAAATAAACTAAAAAAAAAATTTGGTGGAATTCAGCCTTGATGCCATCTGGTCCTGGACTTAGTTTATTGGGAGTGTTTTGATTATTGATTTCATTTCATTGATAGTAATTGATCTGTTCAGGTTTTCTATTTTTTTCTGATTTAGTTTTGGGAGGTTATATGTTTCTATGAATATATCCATTTTTTTGTAGGTTGTCCAATTTTTTGGCATGTAATTTTTCACAATATTCTCTTATAATCCCTTGTATTTCTGTGGTGTCCGTTGTTATTTCTACTCATTCATTTCTGGGTTTTTTGGGGGGGGGGGTCCTCCTTTTTTTTTTTTTTTTTTTTTTGGATGAGTCTAGCTAGCAGTTTATCAATTCCATTGATCTTTTCAAAGGCCCAGGTCATGATTTCATTGATCTGTTCTATTGTTTTTTTAGTTTCTATTTCATTGATTTCTGCTGTAATCTTTATTATTTCCTTTCTTCTACTGGATTTGGGCTTTGTTCTTTTTCTAGCTCCTGTAGGTGTAAGGTAAAGTTTTTTATTTGACATTTTTCTTGCTTCTTGAGGTAGTCCTCTGTTACTGTAATCTTTCCTTTGAGAAGAGCTTTTCCTGCATCCCAAGGATTTTAGACCACTGTTTTTTCATTTGTCTCATGTATTTTTTTATTTCCTCTTTGATACCTTGGTTGACCCATTCATTGTTCAGTCGTTTGTTATTTAAGTCCGTGTATTTATGTTCTTTCCAGATTTTTTTCTTGTGATTGATTTCTAGTATCGTATTGCTGTGGTAAGAAAAGATGTGTGATTTGATTTCAGACTTTTTTGATTTATTGACACTTGTTTTATGGCCTAAGATATAATCTATTCTGGGGAAGTTTCCATGTGTAATCCACTGTTTTTGTATGAAATGTTCTCAATGTACCTGTCAGGTCTGTCTGGCCTAACGTGTCATTCAAAGCTGTTTCCTTGTTGATTTTCTGTCTGGATGGTGTATCCATTGATGCAAGTGGAGTATTAAAGTCCCCTGCTATTATTATACAACAATAATAGAAAGAAACAGTTTCTTCCTCTGTTTGTTAATAGTTGCCTTATGTAGGTATTCCCATGTTGGGTGCATGGATATTTACAATTGCTATATCCTCCTGTTTGATACAAATGTTATAACCTCTTATTGGATTACTCCCTTTATCATTATGTAGTGTCCTTTTTTGTTTCTTGGTTTAGTCTTTGTCTTAAAGTCTATTTTGCTCAATATAAACATTGCTACTTCAGCTTTCTTTTTGCTTCTATTCCATCTGCATGGTAAATGTTTTTCTATCCCTTTACTTTCAATCTGTATGTGTCTTTAGGTCTGAAGTGAATCTGTTATAGGCAGCATATGGCTGGGTCTTTGTTTTTTATCCATTCATTCACTCTACGTTTTTAAATTGGAGCATATAGTCCATTTACACACAAAGTAATTATTGATAGGTGTGTACTTATTGCCATTTTTGTTACCTGTTTCATGGTTGTTCCTTTCTTCTTCTCTTGTTCACTTCCCTTAGAGTTTGAAAGCTTTAGTGTTATGCTTTGATTCATTTCTCTTTTATTTTTTGCGTGTCTGTTACAGGTTTTTGATTTGTGGTTACCATTGGGTTTACGTATAATTTCTTATGTGTATAGTACTCCATATTAAGTTGATGGTCACTTAAATTTGAACCCACTCTAAAAGCACTGAATTTCTACTAACCCCCATGTTTATGTATATGATGTCATACTTTATATTTTTAAAACTTTGTGTATCCCTTGACTGATTTTTATAAATATAATTGATTTTACTGCTTTTGTGTTTTACCTCCTTACTGGTTTTATAAGTGATTAATGTACTTTTATTATATGTTTGCATTTCCCTGTGAAATTTTTTCCTTTCATAGTTTTCATACTCCTGATATGCTGGGGGTTTTTTTCCACTCAAAGAGTTCCCTTTAACATTTCTTGTAAGGCCTCTTTAGTGCTCATGAACTCCTTTGACTTTGTTTGTCTGGGAAACTCTTTATCTCTCCTTCAATTATGAATAACATACTTGCTGAGAAGACTATTCTTGGTTGCATTTTTTTTTCTTTCAGCACTTTGATTTCACTTTTATTTTTTTTTAAGTAGGCTCTAAGCCCAACATGAGGTTTGAACTCATGACCCAGAGATCAAGAGCCACATGCTCTACTGACTGAGATAGCCAGATGCCCCTCTTTCAGCACTTTGAATATATCATGCCACTCCCTTCGGTTCCGCAAAGTTTCTGCTGAAAAAACACCTGATAGGTTTATGGAGTTTCCCTCGTATTTAACTGTTTTATTTTACTTCATTAATTAAAAAAAATTTTTTTACTGCTTTTAAAAGTCTATATATATCACTACTTTCTGCCATTTTAATTACTATGTGTGGATCTCTTTGGGTTTAATTTTGTTGAAGGTTCTCTATACCTCCTGGATCTAGATGTCTGTTGCCTTCCCCAGATTAGGGAAGTTTTCACCTATTATGTCTTCAAATAAATTTTCTGCTCCGTTCTCTCTCTCTTCTTCTTCTGGGATCCCTATAATGTGAGTATTATTATGCTTGATGATATCACTGAGTTGCCTTAGCCTGTTCTCATTTTTTATTATATATTTTTTCTGTTTACTGTTCAGCTTGGCTGTTTTCCATAACATGCATCCATCCATATCACTGATTTGTTCTTCTGCCTCCTGTAGTCTGCTATTGATTCCCTCTAGTATATTTTTTATTTCAGTTATTGAGTTCTTCACTCTGACTGGTTCTGTTTATATTTTGTATTTCTATTGAAGGTCTCTCTGAGCTCTTCCACTCTTTTCTCAAGTCCAGTAAATACCTTTATGACCATTACTTGGAGTTGTTTATCACGCATGTTACTTATTTCTGTTTCATTTGGCTCTTTTGCTGTGGTTTTATCCTGTTCTTTCATTTGGGACATAGTCCTCTGTCTCCTCATTCTGTCTAACTCTGTTTCTTATTATGTATTAGAAAACTCAGCTACAAGTAGTGGCCTTATGAAGAAGAGGTCCTATGGTGTCCTGTGATGCGGTGCTCCCTGTTCAGCAGAACCAGGCATTTCAGTGGCATCTCTTTGTGGGTTGCGTGCAGCCCACTATTGTGGCTGAGCCACGTTTGCCTTCAGTCAGGTCAGTTGTAATGGCCCTTTTTGCCTGCTGTCGGTGCACCAGGAAGGGTTTGGTCTCTGTGACGTTAAAGAGACATCACATGGCTTCTAGTTAGGTGGTATCAGCATTCAGACCAGATGCCTGCTCTCAGTCCGTCTGCTGAAGCTATAGTTGCATAGAACTGTAGGGTGCTCCCCATCATCCTCTGAGAGGCTTTATGGTGCGTGTGGCCCGCACTCCGATCCAGATGCCTGCCCCCAGTCTGTCTGCTGGGGCTGCAGTCTCACTGATCAGTGGCATACTCTCATTGTGCTGCTGCCATAAGGTTCAGCTACTGGGACTGTGGGTACACTGGTATGTGTGGATATCTTCCTCTCTCCCCAGGGAAGGAGTCACTTTGGAGTGGTGCCGGTCTCTGCTGGGATTGTTTTGCAGGGTGTCATGGTTGGTGTCATGGTTGGAGCCATTTTGGAGGGATGCCTTTGGAGTAGGGCAGATTGAGTGGGCTGATCTGCAGAGGAATGTAGGGGCAGGGCACTAGTTGCCAGCAAGATAGGCGGAGAACATTCCTGCTGTTTCCTGCAAGTGTCTGGCCAACTAGCATGGGGTGGTGGGGCGAGGAAGAGAAATGGCGTCTGCTAGCACTTTTGTTCTGTAACGGTCTCCTAAAGATCCCTTTTTCTCGGACTGGGGGCGTTCTGCATACATTCTGAGATTAGTAAATACATCTGCATAGATTTACTTTTGAAACAGTTGTTTCTATGTTGTGTCATTTGTTATGCTGACTCTTTAAGGGTGGGGACTCAGTTTCCTATTGTCCTCCAGCTCTCCCAAAGCTAAGCCTACTGTTTTTTAAAGTACTGGAAGTAAACCCTGATGATCGTAAAGACTCAAGAGATTAAACCCCACTGTTTTTCAAAGTGAAATATTATGGAGACTTGTCTTCCCACGGTGAGTCCCTCATGCCTGGGGTGCCTGGTATGGGGTCTGTTCCTCTGGCTTCTTGTGGTGTCTCTCCTGTTTGTGGTCATTTTTGCCATGGTTTGGGTTCCTAACCAGTCTCTACCACCCCTACCCTTTTCAGTGTGGCCCCTCTCTGTGAAAGTCTGTTCTGCCAGTTTTCAGGCCACTTTCACAGAGAGTTACACAGATGTGGCTCAGTGTGCCCATGGGTTGAGATAAGCTCAGCATCCTCTTTCTGCACCATCTTCCCAGAAGTGAATCAACTGTGGAGTTTTACACATCAAGTTTTCCCACATAGCCTCTGCTGATAATTCAGGAATTAATTAGACCCCCGTCTCTGAATGTGGTTCAGGGCAATCTAATACACTGGTGTCCTGATTATTTAACTCTGAGTTAATTGTGGGTTTTATGTTTGAGCAGGAAAAAGTGAAGAAAGAACTCAAATACTTACGAGACCAAGAAAGCCATAAGATCAAAAGCCATCTTGAAACTCTCAAGAACTTAGAAAATGAAATCTATGTACATGACTTAAAAGTAGATGCTTTGCTCCTGGAAAATGAAAAATTAAGAAAAGTAAGTTCACGAGCACTTCACTTTGCGTGGTGGTTTGACTGGTTGCCTAGACCTGTAATAGTTATGGGAGAAAAGGAGAGTATAGCTCTTAACACTTTTTAAATAAAGCTTAAAGTACATATAGAAGAGTGCACAAATCATAAGTGAAACGCATAATGAGCACACATGGGTAACCAGCATGCAGATCAAGAAACAAAGCGCTAACAGTATCCAGATATTTTCTGTGTCCCTTCCTGTCACTGGCCTCCCCACATGGGTAACACTATACTGGCTTCTAACACCAAAGATTAGTTTTGTCTGTTTCTGAACATTATATGTATAGAATGATACAGTATGCACTCTTGCTCAATACTATTTGTAAGGTTCATCTTTATTATTGAGTGTAGTATGGTTTATTCATCCCTAATGATGTATAGTATTCAAGTGTATGACTGTACTACAGTTATATACTTTGTGGATGGGGGCGGTGAGACAGTTTCTAATTGGGCCTATTACAAATAGTGTTGCCATGAATATTCTAGTACATGTATTTCGGGGGAACATACGTACATACTCCTGTGAGGTATACCCCTCAAGTGGAATCTCAAGGCCATAGGGATGTGGACTGTCCATTCTAGTGCACAGTGCCGTCTCTCAAGAAGTTGCAGTAATTGCAACTCCCAGCGGGGCCTGTGAGAACACCACTGGTTCTACATTCTCACCAAACCTTGGTTTTTTTTCCATTTAACTATTCTGGGAGGGTGTAGTGGTGTCCCCCATTGTGGTTTTAATTTGTATTTTCCTGATGGTTAATGAAGCATCTATTTATATGTTGTTGGCCACGCATATACCTCTTTGTGAAGTGCCTGTTCAAGTTTTTTACCCATTTAAAACATTAGGTTGTCTGTCTGTCTTGTATCGATTGTATCATTTTTTTCCAGTAAACTACATTGACCTCAAGGTGAGGATCTGTATCAGTGGATCCCAAGGGTTTTGCACAGTGCCACGGGAGGGGGATTCAGTCCCATTTGATGCTCACAGTAACCTTTAAGGTGGATAAGATATTATGTTCCTTTTATACATGAGGAAACTGAGGTTCTATATTTTTTTTAATAACTCTTAATAGCTAGAGAAATCAAAACCGTCCCACAGCAATAAGACACTAAGGGAAACATTCCTTTACCTCTCTGGGTAATTTTTTCCATCATTTAAATCACAGCAGTTATCTACCAGTATGAGGACCAGTGTTTTTTGGCAGAATTAAAGTGGCATAAGAGGTACTAATGCACTTTGGAAAGGTAAATGTGCTCCAGAGCCCTGGCACCATCATCGGTAACCTGCACGCATGCAATACATGTTCATTCTTCTCGCCCTCAAAACAATCTCATAAGGCATTTCGTCTACCCATGGAAATATTCCACAAGACTGTCTTCCTATCAAGATGACATAGATTATTTACTAAAATACCTGGAATTGTTTTTGCTACATTAGTAATGGGTAAGCAAATGGATGACTATGTGAAAACACTGATTCTAAAAATTCTCTTTAATCTATTGACCGTCTACGAGGCCCCGAATGACCCTGTGCTGTTCTCGTATTCACTCACCACTCTCCATCTTGCTGATTACATCCCTACTCTCAGCAAATGTTTTAAGCCCCCACTGAATCCCTGGCCTTGGGGAAGGCATAATGAATACAGAGATGAAAAAGACACTGCCCCAAGTCCTTAGGAAGCTCATAGTCTAGCTGAGGAAGTCGCAAATAAATAGATAGTTACAATTCAGTGTGTTAAAACATTTGAGAGTTACGGGAAACCAGCTGAACTAGGCAAGTCTACAAACAGTGATTCACGTTCAACGAGGGGCAGGAATGATGACTTGGACTTGACTTACAGGGTTTTCACTTTGATTTACTACAAAAGCTTCCAACAAGCCACACAGACTGGGACAAGATCAAGGCTGCATGTTTAGACCCTACAACAGGCTTATAAACAGTTCCGCATCTACACCTTCTATAGTACTGGATGCCATTTTCTAGATTCTTTTTATCAGTAGTTTCTAGTATTTGTTTCTCTCTTAAAACTGGGTGAGTGCCAAATTTATATCCAAAGTCTGTGCTTTCAGAGTTCCCAGAGACTTTGGAGTTTAGCATTCCTGAGCATTGGGTGGTCAGAACAGAAAGTGATGATTTTAATACCCAAGCCCCTACTGCCTCCATTACCAACCCAGTGAAACCTCTGAATGGAGTGAACAAATCTGTGGGGTCTCCAGTCTCAATAAGTCCTTTCTCTGAGGTCCTACACCAAACTCCTCCGGTCTGGCAGCATGGCTGCCTCGGCACATTTACTGCATGCACATTTTGCGTACAGGGCAATATTTTGTTTGTGGACATGATGTATTTGAGCAGAATATCTTTTAATTTCTTCTCACGGCAAATTATATTCTGAATGCGGTGTGTTTTGGGGGGCTTAAATGTTGACTGGGAAGCCAGACCCCTTATCTCCTTCACCGGAATGTAAGCTTAACAAGAGTTCTGCTCTGTTACCCCTGTACTGAGAATAGTCAGTGGCACAGAGGATCAATAAATGTTTGCCGAATGACTCATGGATAATTAATCTACAGTATCTAAACTGCTTAAAACAGTCACATGCTTTTAATTCCAGTATATTGCCTATATGAAGAACAACATAGAGCTATACAAAAAAAGAGAAGAAGACCTCAAGTGCGCGTCAGGTGACCTGTGTTGGCAACTGACAGCTCATCAGAGTAAGTAATGTGTCATGGGTGATCTTTATATATAAAGAATAACTGTTTTGTTTTATTAAACATTTTTTTTGGTGTTTATTTATTCTTGAGAGAGAGAGAGTATGAACTGGGGAGGGGCAGAGAGAGAGGGAGACACAGAATCTGAAGCAGGCTCCAGGCTCTAAGCTGTCACTATAGAGCCTGACGCGGGGCTCGAACTCACAGACCACGGAATCATGACCTGAGCCGAAGTCGGATGCTTAACCAACTGAGCCACCCAGGTGGTGCCCCAATGTTTTGTTTTATTTAAATAAATTTTACTGATTTGCATGCAATAAAATGCACCCATGTTAAGTTCAATGAGTTTTGACAAATGTACATGCCACTCTAACCACTGCCACCCCAAGTAAGATAGAGAACATTTTTGTTTCCCTGGTGACCCTTGGTGGCTACTTTCCCACCTATCTCCGGCTCCTGGAACCCATTGATTTGCATTCCGTCACTAAGGATTAGATACAAATGGAATGATGGAGTATGCACACTTTCGTACCGCATGTCTTTCACTCAGCTAGCTTTTTTTTTCTTTTTTTTTTTAGATCATTCATGGTGTTGCATGTCTCATTGCTTTGTTCCCTTTTATAGCTGTTTAATTAAGTATTCCATTATGAAGATCTACCATGTTTTGTTTGTCCATTCACCAGCTGAAGGACATTTGGATTTTTTCCAGGTTTTGGTTACTCTTTGTTTACACTTGTTTTTGTGAATATTTGTTTTCATTTCTCTTGGGTAAATACCAAGGGGTGGAATTGCTGGGTTGTATAGTTAGTGTATGTTTAACTTGGCAGTAAGAAACTGCCAAAATAGTTTGCCAAAGCGGTTGTACAAATTTATCATTCCGCTAGCAATGGGATACTCCCCATCCTCACCAACATTCAGAATTGTCAAAACACTTACAATTGTTGGGGCGCTTGGGTGGCTCAGTCGGTTAAGCATCCGAGTTCGGCGTAGGTCATGATCTCGTGGTTTGTGGGTTTGAACCCCACATCGGGCTCTGTGCTGACAGCTCAGAGCCTGGAGCCTGCTTCAGATTCTGTGCCTCCCTCTCTCTCTCTCCCTCTGCCCCTCCCCTGCTCATGCTCTGTCTCTCTCTCTCTCAAAAGTGAACCAACTTAAAAAAAAAAATTAAAAGGAACCCTTAAAATTGTTAACATTTAAGCCATTTTTAATAGGTATATAATGGTATTTCATCGTGATTTTTATTTGTATTTCTCCGATGACTGATGTTATTTTTTCATGTGCTTTCTGGCCACTTGTACATCATCCTTTGTGAAGTGCCTTGAACCAATTATCCATTGCAGCATAACAAATATTACAAATCATTTACTTTGCTCCCAAATTGGCAATTTGGCCAGAGCCTGGTAGAGACCACTCATGTCTGCTCTGCATGACATTAGCTGGAGCAACTTGATGTCTGGGGTTAATTTGGCTGCTGGGGACTGGAAGCATCTGAAGAGCCACCCACTCACTCAGTGTGTCTTATGTTGACGCTGGCTCTCTGCTGGACTCTCCATGTAGTTGCTTGGCCTGCTATGTTCCAAAAGCTAGCATCCCAAGTACAAGGGGAGGGGACACAGACGCCACCACTAATTGGAGGCCTTGTCAGCATCACATTTTGGGAAGCACATGTGGGATGGAATATATTGTGGGGCCATCTCTGGAAAATGCAGTCTGCCATTTGTCCAAATCTTTTGCTCATTGCTTTGTGTTGTTTGTGTTGTTACGTTAAAATCTTTGTGTATTCTGGAAATGAGTCCTTTTCCAGTATGAGGCTTGAGTTTTCATTTTCTTAATGTTGTCTTGAAAAGAGCAAAAGTCGGGGTGCCTGGGTGGCTCAGTCGGTTAAGTGTCGAACTTCAGCTCAGTTCATGATCTCTCAGTCCGTAAGTTCGAGCCCCGCATCGGGCTCTTTGCTGACAGCTCGGAGCCTGGAGCCTGCTTCGGATTCTGTGACTCCTTCTCTCTCTGCCTCTCACGCTCTGTCTCTCCGCCTCTCACGCTCTGTCTCTCTCTCAAAAATAAACATTAAAAAAAAAACACAAAAGTCTTTCCTTTGGATAAAGTCTGCTTTATTTATTTCATCTTTTAAGGTTAGTACTTTCTGTGTTCTAAGACATTTTTGCCTAAGCCAAGTTCTCAAAGATTTTCTCCAGTATTTTCTTTATAAGCTTTTAGTTTTCACTGTTATGTCTACATCTCCAGTTCATTTCAGGTTCACGTTTACACGTGGGGTAAGAGTTGAATTTCATTGCTTCCTCTTCTGTATATCCAGTTGTTCTAGCACCATTGTTGGAAAGACTGTCTTTTTAGCATTGTACTACTCCAACTTTTTCAGATATCCATTTGATGCATCTGTTCCTTCTCAATATCTAACTTCACACCAATACCACCCTGTCCTGATTACTGTAGTTTCATATTCAGCCTGGAAATTGGGTACTGTAAGTTCTCCACACTTGTGCTTCACTCTTAGAACTATTCCGGCTATTTTAGGTCTTTTGATTTCCATATAAGTTTTAGAATCAGCTTATTAATCTATAATTACACATACCTGTCGGGATCTTAATTGGGTTTGCACCGACTCTGTAAACCAATTTGGAGAGAATTGACATATTAACAAAATTAAGTCTTTCAATCCAAGAACACCGTATATATCTTCATTTGTTTAGAACTTATTTTTCTCAGCAGGATTTTGCAGCTTTCAGGTGTTGTGATAGGGGTCCTCAAGACCATCCTTAGGCTCAGTGATTAGCTAGGATCCACCGGGCTCAAGTTGTTATGGTTATTGCCCATTACAGTGAAGGATACAGAGTAAAATCAGCAAAGGGAAAAGGCACATGGGGCAAAGTGTACAGGAAATCAGGTGCAAAATGGCAGGTGTTCTCACCCAGTGTAGTCGCACAGGTGCACTTAACTTCCCCAGTAATGATGTGTGCAGCACTTGCAGGGCGGCGCCAAGCGGGGGCGCTCTGACCTGGGCATTCAAGGTATGGATTGGAGGTGGTTGGTCATGAAGGTGTGCGGTGCCTGTGAGACCTCAGCTACTCCAGCGTCTACGGAGATGCTCACATGGGATTTCTCCTTCATGGTGTTAGGAGGGTAAATTGCATTGATTTTTTTAAAAATATTTTTGAGAGAGAGAGAGAGAGAGAAAGGGAGGGAGGGAGAATATGAGCTGGGGTGGGGCAGAGAGAGGGAGACACAGAATCTGATGCAGGCTCCAGGCTCTGAGCTGTCAGCACAGAGCCCGACGTGGGGCTCGAACCCATGAACTGTGAGATCATGACCTGAGCTGAAGTCAGACGCTTAACTGACCGAGCCACCCAGGTGCACCTCCATTGGCTAATTTTTGAATGTTAAACCAAATCCCTGGGATAAAACACACTTGTTCAAAAGCTGCTATTGTTTTTATATGTTGCTAGATTCAGCTTGCTAATCTTCGTCCAGGTTTTTGTGTCTGTGTGCACGCCTGCCTCATTCTGTCTGCACTCGGGTCTGCGAAGGTGTCCCCAAGCGGTAAGCCGTGTGAGCACAGGGCTTGCCTCATTTGTACTCTCCTTTCAAGTACCACAGTTCTGTGCTGCCCATTCCCCAGTGTCTGAAAACTGGATAGGAAAACAAATATATTTCATATATTTTCTCCTTGCTGATAGTAGGAGGGCAAGTCTGGTCCAGTTTTTCTGTCATTTTGGAAGTAGAAATTTGTAGATAAACATAATTTTTGGAAAACAAATAGCATTACTTTTCTAAAAATCTTCAGATTTCCATAACCTTTGAATTTTGACAATTTTTATTTTAGGGAAGTATTTGGATTTGTGGGCTGAATTTCAGACTACAGTTAAGGTGAGCTTTTTTGTGTTGTCTCCACAAATATTATATTTCTAAAAAGTGTGTGTGTGTGTGTGTGTGTGTGTGTGTAGGAGGTCAGGATTGAAAGGGAGTGACAATGACCATCATCTTAAAATGTTGTTAAAAAAACAAAATTCATGTGAGTAAATTTTAAATATCATATTAACTTTATTCAATGATTCATGAATCGAGCAGCATCCAAGCTAGCAGATAAAAAGGTGCTCTGAGGAGCTATACAAAACAGAGGACTTTTATAGGCAGAAGGGAGCAGGAACAGGGAAGTTATACTAAGCAAAAAAAAGCAGACTGGTTATTGCAGGATCACTTGCCTTTAGCTGATGGCAGGCATCTATCAGGCAGATGACCTAACTAGTGCTGATCAGGTGATTAGATGATTCCTGAATGACCATTCAGGAATGTAAGATTCCATTTCCCAGAGAACCAAAACTGTAATTAAATTAATTTTCACGTTGGTGATCTGACTCCATTTGGGACCGTTGTCTTATTTTTATCGGGGCCAAATGTCACTATGAAATCGTAATCCTTTGGGAAATTGTCTTCCTACTCTACCAGGAGTAGGTTAAAGGGAATGACTCCCCCACGCCCTAGCCAGAAACACAAATTGAACACACACTATTTGAGGCCACAGTTGTCACGTCTGAAGTTCATCTACCCTCCATGTGTTACCAAGCCCTGCTGCTTCTCCACGCCCCGCCTCCCGCCCCCAGCACTATAAAGGCAGGCAGGATGGAGTTTAAATCCTGCTTTGCCACTTTCTAAGTATTTCAGGTTTACATATGATCCTGGCTTAGCTTTTAACCTTTTTCAGATGAAGCTACTGAGGCTCAGAGTTGAAGTAACTTGCTCAACACGAAACAGTTCATGAACTTACGGGGCTTTAAAACTCAGATCCAGCCTGATTCTAAAGCTCTTAAGCTGTAAGTCATGCAGAAGATGGTCTGCAATTCTGTGCTGCTTTGAAGGTGAGCTGGCTTTTTATGCCGGCGCCACCCCATCACCACCGCCATCCTACCCAGTTAAAAGTTGGACTTCAGTGAGCATGTCATTAGTCTCCTTTGCTAACCCATTTTTCCCCTGAGATCTTTGACAGGACTTTGTGAATGTGCTGTGTATACTTATTTTGCAAGAGTAATACCAACTTTGCATATATATTTTTGTCTTGGACACGATTCACTCAACGTTTTTATTTCTTCTGTTGCAATTTATATTTACACACCGCAAAACATTATTTTTTAAAGGAACTGGTAAACAGTGGTGGTGAGACTTTGCAAGGAATAAAAAAGCTAACAGAGAGGCTGCAGGAAAGGGATGAAAACATTGAGCGTATCAGCATTTGGCTACAAGGGAATCTTGAAGAGCTGCGTTTTCTTATGGAACAGGAATTGAAAACGGACCTCCATAGTAAGTGACACCTCAAAAGCTCTGGGTAACAAAGAACCTCTTGTTATTTTGATGGTAACATCAAAAAAAGCATTTAAAACAAAAAGCTAACCAAAGAACGTAGTTATCTCTAATAGTCCATCCTCAGTTAATATCACATTCACCTAAACATGGATTCTCATTTGTGGGGTTGGATGTGGTCCATCAGCAGTGTGAGACAAATCCCTTCCACCTATGTGAATTTTCCAAATAACTGAATATTTCTTTCTGTTTTTTTTTTTTTTTTTTTTTTTTGTTTTTAATTTTTTTTTTTTTTTGTTTTTTCAACGTTTATTTATTTTTGGGACAGAGAGAGACAGAGCATGAACGGGGGAGGGGCAGAGAGAGAGAAGGAGACACAGAATCGGAAACAGGCTCCAGGCTCTGAGCCATCAGCCCAGAGCCCGACGCGGGGCTCGAACTCACGGACCGCGAGATCGTGACCTGGCTGAAGTCGGACGCTCAACCGACTGCGCCACCCAGGCGCCCCTCTTTCTGGTTTTTTAAAACTCTTATTTTCAAGGTCTTTTTAAAAAACCCTTTTACGCACTTTCTTATCTTCTTAAGCAGAGGATATGAAACATCACTTTACCTTTTCTTCCTGAGTTGAGTTTAGTATTAAAAACAGCAACTATTGCCTTCTCTGAAAATCAGTGATAGTGATGCCTTCTGGGGCTCCTGAGATGTAACACATTCTACATAACATGATTGTGTCACGAGCAAGCAGTCCAGTCTCTCCAGAGGATTATCAGCTTCATTCTCAATTTTTACTCTAATGTCACGTTAGACGTGAGGGCCACAGAACTCTGTGCAGATTCTGGCTGCTGTAGGAAATGGAGGTCAGTCCTTGCACAGGGACAGCCCTGAGATCCCCGGGGTGGAATCCCTGGGGAAGACGGGATGATGGAGGTACAAAGGGCCGGCAGAAGGAAGGAGAATAGAGTGTAGAGGAGAAATGGAGTGGTGAAATGAGAATGTCATCTAGCAAATGCACGGATTAGAGGTGTCATTTTATTTAAAAAAATTTTTTTAATGTTTGTTTTTGAGAGAAAGAGCGAGCGCACAAGCAGGGGAGGGGCAGACAGAAAGGGAGACACAGAATCTGAAGCAGGCTCCAGGCTCTGAGCTGTCAGCACAGAGCCCCATGCGGGGCTCGAACTCATGAACTGTGAGATCATGACCTGAGCTGAAGCCAGACGCTTAACTGACTGAGCCCCCCAGGTGCCCCTAGAGGTGTCATTTTAAAGAAGGTCATTAGCTAAGCAATTTTAAAGGTGGGTTGTAGAAAATGAAATAAGATAGGAAGTGATGGGATTAAAGACATTCCAATATTTGGTAAAAACCAATGTTCTCAGGGCACTGCTTGACCAGAGGAAATAATGTTTTAGTGACCATTGAAGACTTTTGTGGGTAAACTTTATCAGCTAAAAAGCTATTTTTGCGGTCCTGCTTCAGCCTGGTGATACTTACTATGTATCAGTGCATATTGGGTTGCTGATGGGCCCTGGTCACTTTGTAAAATTTTCTTTGGGAAGTTAGGACATCCCCAGCAACTGTATATCAAGCAGAATTTTAAAAGTGAAATCACCTCAAAGCATCAATTGCACTATTTTCACATGAATGAGTCTCCCATCTTTGTCCGAAACCTGATGGGATCTTTCATGTTGGAGCAAATGTAAGTAGATTAGATTGAAAAGCTAAGCCCACTGAGTAATACCATACTCTCTTTTTCACATATCTTGTGGACTGTCTCATTGATAACTATAGGGAAAGGAGAATATTACAGTGTGAAAATAAAGGAAGACCAGCTAAATGGAAATAAGCTGAGGCATAAAACTTGGTATAGCAAGAGAATGAGTCACCATCCTTTGCTTTTTGCAGAGATCCAAAGACAGGGGAATGGGAAAGGTGTAATGTGAAAAAACAGGGAAGGTGTCTGATGTGCTCCGATCGGAGCTTGTTAGCATGGGGAAGCTGGGAGCAGCTTAGGAGGACATGGTATGTCATTAGTAAGCGTATCTGGCTTTCTCTGGTTGTTCCAAGGTTAAAAGGGTCAAAAGTAGGGAAGTTAGTGGTCAGTGCTAATGTTATGACATTCTGGGCCAGTTGCAGAGTGTGTGGGTCAGAGAACTCCTCAGGCTCTGGTCTTCTCACTTCTGCTATCATGGGAGAATCGGTTATCCTACAAATGTATGTAAAATCCGTTGTCATAGGGGTTTCCCAGGTGAAGCATAAGAACTGTGAGAGAACCTAACAGGGAATGAGACTTTGACCCAGTTAAGGAATCGGGGGAGGAGTGGGGGGGAGGAGAGGTCTCTGAAATGGAGCTGACATTGAATGTTTCTGGTTTCCCTAACTCCACTTATCTCTGCTCCTAGAAGAGCATCAGCACGATGTGGGCTTTGAAGGTAGGCGGACCTGGGCTCAGATCTCAGCCCTGCTTCCTATGTGTTATTTCACCTCTACTCCCTAGGTTCCCTGATTGTAAAATATGGATAGTTAACAGGAAGTTACAAAGCATCGGACCCAAATTAGGCACTCATCAGATCTCTTGAAATCTATGGCCCTCCTAAGGAAGTCAGTCAGCTTTGACCCCTTGGATTACTTAATCATCTCTGAGCCACCTGTAATCTGGCTTTTGGATTTTCCCTTTTGAATGGCTTCTCTCAAGTGATGGGGCTTGTAGAGAAGCCCTTGATCTCTTCCAGCTCAACAGTGCTCTCCTGTTCTCTTCTGGACATAATCTGTCACTGTAGCCCTGCAGGCTTCAGTAACAGATGGGGGCACCTCTGAGCCTAGCACTAGAGCAAATGCTGCAGTTACTGAGTTGAGTAAGACCCAGTTCTTGAACCTCAAAGTACGTACATCGTGAGAGCAAACAAGCAAAGAGCTGATTAGAAAACAAGGGATTCCTTCTAGTGAGTGGCTATGAGAGGGTAAAGGAGACACCTCTAAGCCTTTTTTTAGGTGTTGGGAATACAGAAGGATGTCTTCCTGAAAGGGCAGTAGACGTGCCCTGGGCCAAGGACCGCGGTAGCCTGGCTGAGTAGACATCTACCGGGGGTACCGGTTGGCACAGGTGGAGGAACGGCTTGTCAGAACTTGAAATGCCAGAATTCATCTTGAAAACTAAGATTACCTTTTATTTGGAAGAAGGACTGTTAAGGTAAAAAGTAAACAAGTTCTTAGTGTGTATTCCTAAATCAAATAGTAACCGAGTACAGATTATTTTTTAAAAAGTATTAAAGTTACAGATATTTATATTAACTAAGTATCTTCATTTGGTATGTGTAGTACAGAAGACTTTTTTTTAGACTGAGGGATATTTTAAAAGAAAGAGCAAATTTGTATATGCTGTCAGCCAAGTCTTGCAACCCAATAGTTTTAGACAAATATATAACGTGTAATTGTTAAATTTATCAACTGACCCAAATTAGTAAAAATATTTTGACCTTTAAATTACCTATTCAGCACTGGTTAGCAAAATAATTACCACGTACTATAGCAGTGAGGGTTATGATTGCCTATGAGTACCTAAAACTGAACAAACCTGAGCTAGGACAAGGGCAATTTGTTTTTTATTTTTTGTTGTTGTGTTTTTAAATGTTTAAGAATCCCAAGCAGACTCCGCACTGTCAGTGCAGAGCCTGACGTGGGGCTTGAACTCACAAACCATGAGATCATGACCTGAACCAAAATCAAGAGTATGATGTGTAACTGATGGAGTAACCTAGGTGCCCATTTTTTATATTTTTAATGACCGTGTTTCAACAGATTTACTAACATTAACAACCACAGTTGCTATGAATTGTTCTGATCTTGTTCTTAAATATATATCTGCATTTTTAATTTGCTTTAAGTATTCCTGAAATTCTTTGCATTTGAGGAATGTAATAATGACTTACATGATTTTTCCTTTTGCATACACATCTTTCTGCTAGACTAGGAAATCAAAGGAGATAATTGTTAAAATGGTTCCAAATGTAACGGGACAGATATGGTACTGGTAAGCAGATGACGACTCCCCAGGCTGCACGCCACCCCCAAGTCCCAGATTATACAGTCATCTAATTGAGGATTCTTTGGGAAATTTAGAATTTTAATGGACACTAATAACCACCCAAACTTGTATGAAATACATAAAATTCTTATTTTTATTCCTACAGAAAAGAAGAAACACGTTCATATCAAAAAAGTCCACCCCCCGGTGGTTGAATGTACCATGAAAAACGCATTAGCAGAGAAAAAATAACATAATAACTTCAAAGATACAACTGCTGTGAATTCAAAAGGCACAAAGTGAGCACTTTCTTTCAGATTTTGCAATGGTCAGTGAAAGTTTTAAGTTTGAGATTAACAAGCCTGCATAATCCCCACTAAACAGCAGAATTGGTAAATAATCTGACCATGTTTATCCATTTGTGGTGTTTAGAAGGTTATCAGGTTAAGTGCTAAACCTTATTTTGGTTCCACATGAGTCTCTTAAAGGCTTCAGAGCATAAAATTCACAGCACACCTATCAACAACCACAGGAAAACTATGTATTGTATATATTCTGTATTTTGTTAAATCTAAGAAGGCATCAATTCTGAGATACATCCTAATTCAGAGATGTCACATGTGAAAAAGTTTCAGGATCAATAAAATATGGCCCTGGTATACAGCCTTTAAAAAGGAGACCTAAGAAGGAGGGACTATGTGAATACATGTATTTATTCATTTGGGAAAGGAATACTCTTACTAAATAGTTTGAATTATTTCCACAATTCGTGTGGCAAAATACAATTAAATGTCAGAACATCTGAGATTTTTTTTGTAAACATTTTATTGTTTTTTCTTAACAGAAACAACCAGAAGATGTTTTCAACCAAACCACCTATAAACAAAAAACCTGTTATATAAATTATGCTCTAGTTTTATAATCAAAATACTGTATTGGTAAAAATAAATAGATAACAACAAACAACGTACTTCATTTCCATGATTGCTAGCAGACCACCAAGGTATGTTTGTCCTTATAATTACACTTGAAAAACAAATACATGCAAAATTAGGTCAATGCTAAAGATTTCAGCTTATTCCAGAAACATGGTTTTGCTCTAAAGAATAACAATATTGTTACAGGAGGCAAGCGCTTCCTAACAAGCCTGTAGTGTCCCAGTGTGCTATAGCATATCTACTATATTTTTCCAAGTCTAACCATAAAGGCTGTTAACAAACAAACCCCATCTTATTTCCATGTACAACAGAAGAGCATTAATACATTTTATATTTTTCACAAGGAACACTTTTTAGGTTTTTTGGCTCTTACATTCAGTGTCCATTGGCTCCTTCGGACAGTATCCGTGAAGGTTCGGTAAATTTTGCGGTGAACAAGTAAAAAAGAGCTGGGGTGGGTACCAAAGCCAAAAGGGGTAAATCTTGCTCGAGTTTATCCACTCTGGAAATGGATATTATTCCATAGGCATGAAGTAACCAGTGGCTGAAGAGAACAATAAGTCTTTTCTTTCTCACCAGAAGATCATAGCAATTCTATATAATGTTATAAAAGAGAGAAAACAAATACAGATTATCAGGCTAAATAAACTAGATAATTTATTAATTATAATTTAAAATGTATTATTTGTTGGGAAGATGGCGGAACAGGAGGATCCTGAGCTTACCTCATCCCATGGATACACTGAGGTAACAGACACAACAGTGCAACTAACTCTGAAAATGACCCAAAGACTGGCAGAGGATTTTCCACAGTTAACTGTAGAGAGGAGGCCACATCAACAAGGGTAAGAAGGGAGAGACTAACCATAAAGAGGAGGGACACCACAAGTCAAAGTTTCAGACCTCACACCAGGAACCCTAGGCACGGGGGTCCAGCACTGGGAGGGCGAGTCCCCATAACGTTAGGCTTTGAAAAATAGTGGGCCTTCACTTTGCGAGTTTTTATAATTGGTGGCGCTTAGCTCCAAGAGCCCCAGAAGACAACAGAGAAACTGAGTAGTCCCAGCCATTAAAGAGCCGGCCTAACCTGGCAGAGATACAGCATGGAAGCAACAGTTTGAAAAGCACCAGAGGTATCTGTGAAGGAGATTTACTAATTTCAGAATGTACAATAGAAGTGCAGGGATCTTTAGGAAACTTCTCCAAGAACAAAAGAGCTGGCAAATGCCATTTCTCCCCACTCCTACCCAGACACTTGCAGGAACCAGCAGAAGACTCTCCACCTGTCTTGCTAGTACCATGTCCCAACATACCCTGTGAGCAACCCCAGAGTGGCTCCTGCCCTGGGGAGAAGGGAAGATAATCACACACACGAGTGTGCCTGCAGTCCACATAGCCGAACCTTATAACCAAATGTGCAGAGGAAGGACCCTGCTGATCCATGCTAATGTAGCCTCAACAGACAGATTGGGAACAAGCCTCTGGTGGGACTGCCAGCCCCACCAACCAATGAAAACCTCTCAGGAGACAAGGCAGGGAGAACGCTCTGGAAACAGGTGCAACTGCAGCCCCAAAAGACAGAATGGGGTCAGGCATCTGGTCTGACCGCTAGGACTGCCACACTGCAGGTTCTCAGCGGCCCCGGACTGGCACTTTAAAAGCACACCCACCAAACCTTGCCTGGTGTGCCCCAAGCAGATGAAGTGGGGCCACTGCTGCTGACTGAAGGCAAACGCAGCTCGGCCACAACGGTAGGACATATGTACCCACACAGGAGACACCCCTGAAGTGCCTGGTTCTGGTGACCAGGGTGCCATAGGGCACTACAGGACCTCTCCTTCAGAAGACCACGGCTTTCAAGATCAGGAGATATAGTGGACTAGCATCTAATACATGGAGGAAAAAAAATACACAAATGAGACAGAGGAATACGTCCCAAATGAAACAGAGATAATATGCATGATGAACAACTCAAAGTAATACTCGGTGGACTTGAGAAGAGTAGAAGATCTCAGAGTCAGAGATGAAGAACTCAACCGGGATGAACAATACACAAGAGGGAATCAATAATTTAGAGGAGGCAGAAGAAGGATTCATGATTTGGAAGATGTATATAATGGAAAGTAGCCAAGCTGAACAGCAACCAGGAAAAGATACACTAAAAAACAAGAATAGGTTAAGGGAACTCAATGATACCATCAAGCATAATAGTCACATTATAGGGATCCCAGAAGGAGAAGAGAGAGAAAAGGGGCAGAAAATTTGAAATATTAGCTGAAAACTTCCCTAATCTGGGGAAACAGACAACCTAAGGAGGTCCACACCAAGACACATAGTAATTAAAATGGCAAAAGTAGTGACAGAGATTTTTACAAGAAGAGAAAGGAACACAGGTACATATTTAAAAAACAACCCCATCAGCCTATGAGCTGATTTTTCAGCAAAAACTCTGAAGGACTGAAGGGAAGGGCATAATATATTCAAAGGGCTGAAAGGAAAAAAAAAAAAACAAAAACAAGAATACTTAGCAAAGTTACCATTCAGAATAGGAGGAGAGATAAAGGAGTGCATCACTGCTAAACCAGCCTTACAAGAAATATTCAGGGGAATTCTTTGAGTGGAAAGAAAAGGCCATAATCAGAAGAAAATTAGGAAAGGAAAAAAATGTCACAGATAAATGCAAAAATATAATAAGAGATTAATCACATATAAAACCAGTATGGAAATTAAAGCACAAAAGCAGTAAAATCAATTTTATCTATAAGAATCAGTCAAGGGAAAAAAAAAATCAGGCAAGGGATTCATAAAAGGATGTAAAGTATGATTATATACATAAAAGGGAGGGGGAGGGGAGTAAAAATTTAGTGCTTTTAGAATGGGCTCAGACTAAAGTCACTCACAACTTAATATAGACTGATATACACATAAGGAGTTATATATGGACATAACAGTAACCACAAATCAAAAACCTATAATAGATAAATAGAAAGGACTCTAAGCATAACAGTAAAGCCATCAAACCACAAGGGCAGAGAAAGAAAAGGAGCAGAAAACTAGAAAGCAGTGAAAGTAAGAAAATGGCAATAATCACTTTGAGTATAAATGGGACTAAATACTACAGTCAAAAGACACAGGGTCCTGAGTGGATAAAAAACAAAAACCTAAGTGCTGCCTTTAACAGACTTACTTCAGACTTAAAAGATAGATGCAGACTGAAAGTGAAGGGATGGAAAAAAAAGTATGCAAATAGGGAAAAGAAAGCTGGAATAGCAATACTTATATCGGACAAAACAGACTTTAAAACAAAGTCTGTACCAAGAGACAAAAAAGGACACTACATAATAATAGAACAATCCAACAAGAGGATATAACAATCATAAATATCTATGCAGCCAACATGGAAGCACCTAAACACATAAAGCAACTATTAACAGACACAAAGAAAGGTGACAGTAATCCACTAATAGTTAATTTCAACACTATACTTACATCAATGGATACATCGTCATTCAGACAGAAATCAGTAAGACCAGTGGCTTTTCATGACACATAAAACCAGATGGACCTACAGATATATTCAGAATATTCCTTCCAAAAACAATGGATTCCAAATTCTTTTCAAGTGCACACGGGACCTTCTCCAGAATGGATCACATGTCAGACTATAAAACAAGTCTCAATAAACTTAAAAAGATTAAAATCCTATCATGCATCTCTTCTAACCACAAAGGTATGAAACTAGAAATCAATCACAAGAAAAAAAATGTAGAAACACAAACACATGGAGGCTAAATAACATGCTACTAACAATGAATGGGTCAACCAAGACATCAAAGAGGAAATTAAAAAAATACATGAGACAAATGAAAACCACAATGGTTCAATATGTTTCATTCATATGTGGATCCTGAGAAATTTAACAGACGACCACGGAGGAGGGGAAGGGGGGAAAAAAAGTTACAGAGAGGGAGGGAGGCAAACCATAAGAGAATCTTAAATACTGAGAACAAACTGAGGGTTGATGGGGGAAGGAGGGAGAGGGGAAAGTGGGTGATGGGCATTGAGGAGGGCACCTGTTGGGATGGGCATTGGGTGTTTTATGGAAAACAATTTGACAATAAATTGTATTTAATAATGTAAATAAGTAAAAAAAAAAAAAAAAACCACAATGGTTCAAATCTTTGGGACACGGCAAAAGTTGTTCTAAGAGTGAACATTATAGCAACAGAGGGCTACCTCAAGAAGCAGGAAAAGTTTCAAATAACCTTACTCCTAAACAAGCTACAAAAAGCCCATAGCCAGTAGAAGGAAGAAAATAATAAAGACTAGAGCAGAAGTAAATAAAAGAGAGTTAAAAAAAACAACAGATCAGTGAAACCATGAGCTGGTTCTTTGAAGATCAACAAAATCGGTAAGCCAGATTCATCAAGAAAAGAGAGGTCTGAAATAAAACTAGAAAAGGTGGAGAAATAACTGATGCCACAGAAATACAAAGGATTAAAAAAGATTATGAAAAATTATACACCAATAAATTGGACACCCTTGAAGAAATGGATACATTCCTAGAAACATACCAGGTAACTGAATCAGGAAACTACTATCAATGAAATGGAATCAGTAATTGAAACACTCTCAACAAACTAAAGTCCAGGACCACATGGCATTACAGGTGAATTCTACCAAACATTAAAAGAAAAGTTAAGGGGTTGCCTGGGTGGCTCAGTTGATTAAGTGTCTGATTCAACTTCAGGTCAGGTCATATCTCAGGGCTGAGATCGAGCCCCACATCAGGCTCCGTGCTAAACATAGAACCTGCTGGGGATTCTCTGTCCCCCTTTCTCTCCCTGCCCCCACACTTGCGCGCGCTCTCTCTCTCTCAAAATAAATAAATAAATAAATAAATAAATAAATAAATAAATAAATAAATAAAACAAACAAACTAAAGAAGAGTTAATACCCGTTCTTCTCAAACTATTCCAAAAAATAGGAAGGGAAGCTTCTCAATTTATTCTGTGAGGCCAGCACTCTGATACCACAACCAGAGAAAGATACCACAAAAAGAGAAAACTACAGATATGTTATACATCTACATATTATAATTACTCAACAATTATCTCTGATGAACACAGACGCAAAAATCCTCAACAAAATACTGGTAAACCAAATGGGAAAATATACTAAAAATATTATTCTCTACAACCAAGTGGGTTTTATTCCAAGTTCAATATTTGCAAATCAATCAACATGCGATATCACATTAATGAGAGAAGACATCAAAACCATAGGATCAGCTCAACAGATGCAAAACAGCATTATCTGTCAAAGCACAACATCCATTTGTGATAAAACCTCTCCACAAAATAGGTCTAGAGAGAACATACCTCAACATAGTGAAGGCCAAATATGAAAACCCCACAGCTTAAATCTTACTAAATGGTAAAAAACAAAGCTTTTTCCTCTAAGATCCAGAACAAGATAAGGATGTTCACTCTCACCACTTTTATTCAACATACTACCAGAAGTCCAAGCTACAGCAATCACATAAGAAAAAATAAAAGGCATCCAAATTGATAAGAAGTAAAACTTACATGATTTGCAGATGACATACAGTATAACCTTGGATTGTAACTTGTTCTGCGAGTGTTCCACAAGATGAGCAAACAGTTGCAATAAATTTGGACTTGATAAACAATCGATGTCTTGCAATACGAGTAGTAAGTGACAGTGAATGTCACATGATCACAACTGAGCCAATGGTTCTGGAAATTCGCTTTGATATACAAGTAGTTTGGATTACAAGCATGTTTCTGGAAGGAATTATGCTCACAAACCAAGGTTTTACTGTATTATGTAGAAAACCATAAAGACCCACTGAAAACCTCCTAGAACTGATAAATGCGTTCAGTGAAGTCGCAGGATACAAAACTAATAAACAGAAATCTGTTGCATTTCTATACACTAATAATGAAGTAGGAGAATGAGAAATTAAAAAAACAAACCAAGGAAGTGAAAGACCTATAGTCTGAAAATTATAAAACACTGATGAAAGAAACTGAGGGTGACACAAACAAATGGAAAAGAAATTCCATGCTCATGGATTAGAAGACCCAATATTGTTAAAATGTTTACAATACCCAAAGAAATCTACAGATTTAATACAATCCCTATCAAAATAGCAACATTTTTTATAGAACTAGAATAACTGTAAAATTTATATGGAACCAAAAAAAACCCTTAAATAGCCAAAGCAATCTTGAGACAGGAAAACAAAGCTGGAGGTATGACAAGCCCAGAGTTCAAGATATACTACAAAGCCACAGTATTCAAAACAGTATTGTACTGACACAGAAGGAGACACACAGATCAGTGGAACAGAATCCCCTGAAATAAACCCCTGCACATGTGGTAAAGTAATTTAGGACCATGAAGGCAAAAGTACACAATGGGGAAAAGACAGTCTCTTCAACAGTGCTGTGAAAACTGTACATCTACATTCAAAAAAATGAAACGGGGCCACTGTCTTACCCCATACACAAAAATACACTCAAAATGGATTAAAGACCTAAATGTGAGACTTGAAACCATAAAGTTCCTAGAACAAAATAGGCAGTAATCTGACATTGGCTAAAGAAACATTTTCCTATATATGTCTCCTCAGGCAAGAGAAACAAAGTAAAAACAAAGTATTAGGACTACACCAGAATAAAAAGCTTTTACACAGTGAAGGAAATCATCAACAAAACCAAAAGGAAACCTAATGAAGGGGAGAAGAGATTTGCAAGTGATATATCTGTAAGAAACAATCCGATTAAAAAATGGGCAGAGGACATGAAGGGTTTTCGAAAAAAATTTACAGATGGACAACAGACACATGCAAAGATGATCAACATCACCGATCATCTGGGAAATGCAAATTAAAACCACCAGGAGAAATCACCTTATGCCTGCCACAGTGGCTAACATCCAAGACATAAGAAATGACAAATATTGGGGCGCCTGGGTGGCGCAGTCGGTTAAGCGTCCGACTTCAGCCAGGTCACGATCTCGCGGTCCGTGAGTTCGAGCCCCGCGTCGGGCTCTGGGCTGATGGCTCAGAGCCTGGAGCCTGTTTCCGATTCTGTGTCTCCCTCTCTCTCTGCCCCTCGCCCGTTCATGCTCTGTCTCTCTCTGTCCCAAAAATAAATAAACGTTGGAAAAAAAAAAAAAATTTATAAAAAAAAAAAAAAAAGAAATGACAAATATTGGCAAGGAGGTGGAGAAAAAGGACCCTTGTGTACCACTGGTAGGAGTGCCAACTGGTACAGCCACTGTGGAAAATATGGAGGTTCTTCAAAAAAATTAAAAACAGAATAACCAAATTCCACTACTGGGTATTTACCCAGAAAACAAAAACACTAATCTGAAAAGATACATATGCACCTCCACGTTTTGTTTTTTTAAAATTTTTTTCTTAATGTTTATTTTTGACAGAGAGAGCACGAGTGGGGGAGGGGCACAGAGCGACGGAGACACAGAATCTGAAGCAGGCTCCAGGCTCCAGGCTCCGAGCTGTCAGCACAGAGCCTGACACGGGGGCTTGAACTCACGGACTGTGAGATCATGACCTGAGCCGAAGTCGGATGCTCAACTGACTGAACCACCCAGATGCCCCATATGCACCTCCACGTTTATTGCAGCATTAATTACAAAGCCAAGATATGGAAACAACCCAAATGTCCATGGATAAATGAATGGATAAAGATGTCATATAGATGAACAATGGAACATTACTTAACCATAAAAAAGAATGAGATCTTCCCATTTGCAACAACATGGATGGACCTAGGGTATAATGCTAAGTGAAGTAACCACTGAGAGAAAGACAAATACCATACAATTTCACTCATATGTTAAGAAACAAAGGATAAAAAGGGACTGGAAGGAAAAAAAAAAGACTCAAATACAGAGAACTGGTGGTTACCAGAGGGGAGGTGGGGGAAATAAAGGGGATTAAGAATACACTTATCTTGATGAGCACTGAGTAATGTATAGACTTGTTGAGTAATTATATTGTACACCTGAAACTAACAGAACACTGTATGTTAATACTTCAATAAAAATAAAATATATTGTTTCCACACAAAATCTTAACCTCAGAATTATACAATGTTTGACCTAAAAAGGACCTAAGAAATCACTCATTCTAGCTACGAGTTTACAGATGAGGAAACTGGAAACTGAGGCTTCCTATAGCCATATAAGCACTCCTGGGACAGCACCAAGACAGGAGCCCATGTCTCTTAAGTTCTAGTCCACACCAGCATTCAACCCTGGAAACACTCCAGTTTCTTCTGAGAGATAGGAACTAGAAGGGAATCCCATACTATGTGCCTGCTTCCTGCCCTGATCCACTGTAGCTGAGGGTTACAGGTGGGAAGTAGGAGGTACATACACCCAACTTCCTCAGTCTCTAGTATTCCTCGAGTCTGCTGCCTGCATAATTAGAAGGGAACAGAAATGACCTATGAACACTGGGATTTCCTTTCATCTTTAAAACAGTTCTGTAATATGTAGAAATTGGAGGGACCAAGTTATTATAAAAGTAGTATCTGAAGGTGCTATTAAACATACTGAAATGTAATTTGCAGTAGGTTAGTTACCAACTTTCTCTTATTAAACAACTCATCAACTCATCTAGAATTAGATTTTCTTTTCCTGATTCACGTCCCTGTTTCTGATTCATTATAGAGTCTAATTGAAGTACACAAACATTTTATACATGAGAGATTCCTGGGGCAGAGAAATAAGTTTCAAGCTGGTTTAACTATCCACAGTAGTTGTAGATAATAAACAAAAATTTAAAAGCTTTATTTTATTGAAATATCCAATCATTTCCTCCTTCAAATCTTTCCCTAGAGTTGATAAAAGTGACAAAATGAATTTGTTTATCTTCTTTAAACACCTTGTAATGTTGATTAAAGATTACAAAGGAGAAATGGGGACAGTATACAAATGAAAACATTTGAATCACCATAAAAATATTCTGTGTATTTCCTCTATTATTCTACCTGAAAGCCATTCCCTCTCATTCTTTCCGTAACATAACAGAAAAAAGAGCAACAACAAGGACTCCAAAATAGTCTCTGAACTCTAGAACTTTTTTAAAGAAAGAATTAAGAGAAAGCACACATCTTATTGACTGCAGTACACGGTTGAAGACAGTGCCCAGGCACTAGAGTAGCAAGCAGGATGGACGAGAACTAAGACACTTTACACCTTTATTCCTTTCAAGTTAAAGGAATAACTCAAAGAGTTCTTTCAAACAGTGGCCTTCCACTGAAACACTTAAAAAGAGGCACAAAATGGAGATCTCAAAACAGGAACAGTATCAAAACTAATGTGACTATTAATGTTCTTTCAAATCACCAAAATCTTGGATATTAGAGTGCGAAAGTAAACATCCATAATCAAGAAGATAAAATTGGGAACAAAATATAGAAGGGTATGGAATGTATATAATTATTGATGACTTAGTCATCATCATTATAAAATAAAATGTAAAATTAATTCTACTTACAATAAAGTATTTTATGTTTCCTTCAAAATAGTGCTAACAACTTTCAACATTTCAGTAATTAAACATTTTCTATGTGGGTCAATTTTGTGAAACGATAGTTTTTTTCTCCAAGATGCTGAATAGTCGAGCCTACTACTTCACTGACTTCCCAAGCATATACAGTGTAACATACAACCTTTTATAAACTGAACTAACCATCTAATAGCTACTGAGTGCCATTCACCAAGGATTACAGGATTACAACAATCAGGAGTACTATTTATGTACTATTTTCCTATTCAGTTGTCAAATCTATTAAAAAAAAAAAAAAAACAACCTGTTAACAAACGAAAAAAGGTTTCCTACCTCTATTTCAGAAGCCGACATGTACACAGCCAGAGTAACCAAAGATAATACTAATATAATGTATGGAAAGGCATAATCTGAAAAACAAACATGGGTATTATATTGAAAATTGAATATTTTGAATAAAACATCAAAAAAATTGAAACAGTATAATTCTCCCCATAGTTGAAAACTTTCTCAACCAGTCCCATGAGAGACTTAAGCCCTAATGCCCTAAAAGCGGTCAGCAAACTTTCTGAAAACAGCCAGAGAGTAAATATGTTTGGCTTTGTGGGCCATACAGTATCTGTCTCAATCACCCAAGTCCCTGTTACAGTGGGAAGCAGCCAGACAATACATAAATGAACGGGTGTGGCTATGTTCCAATAAAACTTTATAAACAACAAAACCCAAACTTCATATAATTTTAACATGTTAAGAATTAACTACTTTTTTTCCCCGTACCATTTAAAAATGCAAAACTTGGGGCATCTGGGTGGCTCAGTCAGTTAGGCATCCAACTCTTGATTTCAGCTCAGGTCATGATCTCACAAAGTGAATGGTGAGATAGAGCCCCATGTCTGCACTGACAGCACAGAGCCTGCTTGGGAATTCTCTCTCTCCCTTTCTCTGCCCTTCTCCCCACCCCTCAAAATAAATAAAACATTAAAAAAATGTAAAACAATCCTTGGCCTAGCTTTGAAGACCCCTGCCTTAAGGCATCCACTGAATGTAAAGAATTAACTTCCATCTATGCATCTAGAATGATACTAGTATGTACGAAACTTGACTTGGGAGGATTGAGAAAATACTCAAATAATTTTGTTTCATGATCCAGGTAGAGGACTTTGGTTGAGAAATGCTAAATGTAACAGTTATTCAGTTTTAATTACTCTTTAGAAAAGTTCGTGTATCAACAAACCTTAAAGGATAAATGGATCTTTTTCTTTTTTTTTAATGTTTATTTTTGAGAGAGAGAGAGAGACAGAGCATGAGCAGCGGAGGGGCAGACAGAGAGAGAGAGAGGTAGACACAGAATCAGAAGCTAGCTCCAGGCTCCAAGCTGTCAGTACAGAGCCCGACCCTACACGGGGCTTGAACTCACAAATTGTAAGATCATGACCTGAGCTAAAGTCAGACACTTAACCAACTGAGCCACCCAGGTGCCCCTCCAATATTCTTTGTCAAAATTCTAGCTATTTCTACTTGAAGCAAATTTTTTTTCTTACAAAATACTATTTTTCTCTTAAAATGTTTTCAATTTACAGCACACTAAAATGAGCAAATTGAGAAAAAGAAATCTTGAATTATTTTTCATATAATTATTTTAAAACAACTTCAATTTATGAAACCACTTATCATTTTTCATTGCAATGGAATCCGTCTAGAAGAATTTCAAATGTTAATTCAGAATGCAGAAGGCAGAAACTCAGAATTATCTATACAGGCCTGATTCCAACTTACTAATAAGTACCTTTTTGACATTTAGAATATTTTAGTTCATAGTGATAAGCATCCTCAACAAACAATTCATTTATAAATATTTATAAATAGCTAAACAATGTTGATAGTGATACAAATTTAAGACAGAGTAGTAAAAAGCCATCTAAGGTCTAACATCTAACAAGGCCTAAATTTGTGGGGAGTGGAGGGTGATCTTGGGCTCAGGCATGGTTCTTACTCTAGGATATAAAATAATTTAAGATTTTGAGCAACTAGGCCGGGGGATGGGGGGGCCGAGAATCTACATTTTAGTTCCCCTGGTAGTTCAGATACAGATCACGCTTAAAAACGGGCTTGAATAATATTTCTAAGTAGGTAAAAGTTTGTCACAGGCCTCTAATAATTCCAGTGCCTCTCTCCCTAGACCCAAGTATCTCTTAAGCTACCTACCAGAGGATGCTTGCTGCTCTACTTTGCTCAGACTTCTGTTTCTCCTTGTTATGAACAGAAAGTTTGTGTCCCCCCCAAATTCTCCTGTTGAAATCCTAACTCGCAACGTGAGGGTAGAGGTGGGGCCTTTGGGAGGTGATGGGGACATGAGGGCAGAGCTCTCGTGAATGGAATTAGTGCCCTCAAAACAGAGACCCCAGAGAGCTCCCTCCCCTCCTGCCACGGAGGACACAGTGGGCTCTTACCCAGACACCAAATCTGCTGGTGCCTTGCTCTTGGACTTCCCATTCTCCAGAACGAGGAGGAAGTTTCTGTCGTTTGCAAGCCACCTATAGTATTGTAACAGCCGTCTGAGACGACTGAGATACCCCCACAAAAAATTATCTATTTTTTTCATTATCATAAAATTAAGACTTCGTATAATGTCCTCTGTGACTAATCTCAGGAGCCTTCATGAATTTATATTTAGTGCAAGTGAACACTGACTCCTCTATCCTCACAATGAATGTGTTTTGAGCAGGGGCTTGTTAACAAAATGATCAGACACTCACTGTGAGAAAAAGCATTTTTCTTTAAAAAAAAAAAAATGTTTATCTTTGAGAGAGAAAGAGACAGACTGCGAGTGGCAGAAGGGCAGAGATAGAGAGAGACACAGAATCTGAAGGAGGCTCCAGGCTGTCAGCACAGAGCCCCACATGGGGCTCAAACCCATGAACCGTGAGATCATGAGCTGAGCTGAAATCCAATGCTCGACCAACTGAGCCACCCAGGTGCCCCAGAAAAGGCATTTTTCAATGTAGGCAGGTACAGTATATGAAGCAATGGTGCCTGGCAGTCTCCTTGGGCTAACTTCCCAAACCCTGGCCGACTTTCCACAGCTTTTTCCCCTTTTGTCCTCGTATAACCAAGAGGTCCTACACAATAGCACCATACATAGGTTAGGACACAGGGATTTGAAGGCTGACAATTCTTAAATCTTTCTCTCCTAGACAGCTCTCCCAAGTACCAGACTAGTATAATTACCTGTACTCTTGTGAATATTCCATGAATACCTACAACTGAATTCACTTCTCATCAACATATCTAATTTGCTTTTTCTAATATTCACTGTTGCTCTATTCACCAGTTACTAAGTCAGAAAGCTACTCTATGGGGGCACCTGGGTGGCTCGGTCAGTTGAGTGTCTGACTCTTGATTTCAGCTCAGGTCATGATCCCAGGGTCGTGGGATCAAGCCCTGCGTTGGGCTCTGCTGAACATGAGCCTGCTTAAGATTCTCTCTATCTCTCTCTCTCCCTCTGCCCCCTCCCCAACTTGTGCACTCAAAAAAAAAAAAAAAAAAAAAGCTATCTATCATATTCTCCTCGCACTCTGTCACCCCTATGTTTAATCAGTTACGTAATCTAGTTAAATCTATCTTTAAAGCAGCTCTCCATTCCCAGTGTTTCTCTGTGTTAGGTCAGACAGACTTGGCTACCTGCAATAACCTCTTCACTGATCCCCCAGGTTCTCTTCCCCTACCAATCCATCCTCCACACTGTTACCAAGTTCTCTTTCCAAAATGCAAACCTAGGCATGTCACTCTTCTGCCTAAAATCCTTAAAGAGTAGGACCCTATTCTCTAGAGCAAGAATAGTGACCTCAAACCCCTATAGAGGCCAGCCAGGCAAGTAAACAACTGAAGTGGGCCAAAACTAAAACAAGGAATGGTAAGAGCTAGAAGGAAATATACATTTTCAAATACTATGCAGGCCCAATGGAAACAATAGATCTGTAACTAGAATATGAGGGATAATAGACCCCTGACTAATCTCCAATTTCCTCTTCCCTTGGCCACACCTTCACAGTGCCTTCCTCATCTTGAGCCAAATTCATCACCAAGCTACATAGTGATGCCCAGTCTTGCCTAGATCTTTTAGGCCAGAAGCCTTGCCCTCTGTACCCTGGTGGGCTCCACAGAGAAGGTGGTATCTAACATCCCTGCAACATTCAATGTCACATATTCAGGTTAAGTGCTATACTGTGTTCTCTCAGCTACTTCTAGCTTTCCTAGTAGTACGTCAGTTCTTTAGCACCAACTTCTTATTCTTCTTTTGAGTCACAGTTCAGTCTAAATAGTTGCTGAATAAATGAATAGCTACACTAAAGAGTATACTGAGGATTCTTTTACCGTACCCAAAAGGATTTCATAAAGGAACTCAGAAACCAAAGACGTAACTTAATAAGTAGTACATACTAGTGTGTGTGTGTGTGTGTGTGTGTGTGTGTGTGTATATAAAATCAACAGTAATTTCCATGTATTATATACAAAAACCAGTTCTTTTTAATTTATACTCAGGTTTTTAAAGTATTCCTACTGAGGTTATAAGCCTCAGATACAAAGTATTCTCTAAATAGAAATCAGCTTTGATTAGCTTGATAATATCTATTCTAAGAAACCCATTTTTACTTTTTTATAAGACTTATTATATGTTTTAGCAAAAATACATTATTTTCAGGGATTATAAAAGCTATTTAAAAATTTTTTTTTTTCAACGTTTATTTATTTTTGGGACAGAGAGAGACAGAGCATGAATGGGGGAGGGGCAGAGAGAGAGGGAGACACAGAATCGGAAACAGGCTCCAGGCTCTGAGCCATCAGCCCAGAGCCCGACGCGGGGCTCGAACTCACGGACCGCGAGATCGTGACCTGGCTGAAGTCGGACGCCTAACCGACTGCGCCACCCAGGCGCCCCATAAAAGCTATTTTAAAGAAGAAGATACAAAATTATGCTTAGAGAAAACACTGTTTATCACATATAAAAATTAACATATTTCACTGACTTGACCCATCAAACTTACATAAAAGGCCTCCGCCAACTGCCTGAAGCACAGTTAAAATCGGGAAGAAGTAAAGTGCAGCATAAATACTTTTAAATCGATCAGACTTTCCTAAGCCACAGGCGATCTTCTTTACCAGAAGGGGTCGGAGCAGCATCATCAATACCAGGCAGAATGCATAATAGATGAATACGATGGTGTATCTGTGAAATAAAACACGGAATCGTGACACCAAAAATGTATCTATTACTGATCAATTTAAAATCGAAGATGCTAAAAAAGGTTTAAAAAGTGCATTAAGTCAACCTATTGAATATTCAGACTAGGGGAGGGTTGGCCAAAAAGACTCACACACTGCTGGAAAGTGTATGCTGCTTCCTTTCCAATGGGCAGTTTAGAAACATGGATCAAAAATTCCAGAAATGTTTACACTCTGTGATTCAGCACTTTTACTTGCAGAAACTCATCCAAGGAAAACAATCAGGGACTGTTCACAAACTTTACAAACAAGGATTTTTATTGAATCACGTAATAAGGAAAATTCAGGAAGAAAATACATACTCAACATTAGGAAATTAAATTTTAAAGTACATTCATGTTGGAATAGCACGTGGCCATTAAAAATCAGGTTATGGAAGAAATACTAAGGACAAAAGCAACTGTGCCTAAAACATGAAGTGACAAGAAAAGGTTACAAAAACCATGTGTATAGTTTCACCTTAATATCCTTTAAAAAACATATACACCTATTCAGAATGAAACTGGAAAGACAACTTTTTTAACAGCGGTCATCTGAAGAAACGGAACTACATATTATTTTACTTTTGTATGCTTTTTCTGTTTTTCAAATGTATTACAATGTAGTTTTATATCAAGAAAAATGTAAAAATATCTCTCTATATCACCAGGCCATAGTTTGTAGCTCTTTATTTTGAATAATGGGATTTCTATGCACATAGTTCTAACCTCCTGTTCGTGAAGCCTTTCAGATCATTTTTTACTATCTGAATACCCAAACCCCTCCCTACGCAGGGGCGAGTCACAGGAAGCACAGGAGCCTTCAGAACACAGACCACAAGCCTCCTCTCCACACAGCATAATCATACTGCATCCCTGTGCTCCCATGACAGCTTTTAGGTTCAGCCCAGCCGCCCTAATTGCAACACATTATTATATGACCTCCTTAGATGAGGAATTTTGTCTTGTTAGGCTACACCCTACCAACACATCAAAACAAAATAAAATCTGTCTATTCCTGCAACTTGTAGTTCCTTAAAAGTGCCAAAAAGACGATTATTTTAATCAGAAGAAAACTACCATGAGTCACTCTCCTAATGAACCAGGAAACCAGTCTCTGGAAGCAGACACCTGTATCCCACCCCGTATCCCACTCCCTACCTTCCACCTGCCCCCACCCCACCTTCAGCCATGCCTCCTACATATGGGGATAGGATAAATCTGACAAGCTAATTTCTGTTACAACAGTATTTATTGCTCATTTTCAGTAACTCATAAATAAGGTTTTAGCAATGTAAACATTTTTTACAGTAAGTTTCTAATAATAGAAAGTTGCATGCTTTTCCATGTCTCATCTAATCAAGTTCCTCTCAAAACTGTAACTATCAGTAAAGTATCTGGGCATTTTTCAGTTTGTATGGAACTAGCTTATATATACCACCAATGGAGAAAACAGCCTCCATTAGTCAATGTAACAGTGTTCCAAAAGGTTTCTGATAATTTTGTACCGTTTTGTTGACTCACAAAAGAAAAAAATTACTATAACTTTTGGTAGTCCTGCAGCTTTTTTTTTAATTTTTCAGTAATCTCCACACCCAACGTGGGGCTTGAACTCACAACCCTGAGATCAAGAGTCGCATGCTCTTCTGACTGAGCCAGCCAGGAGCCCCGGGTAGTCCTGCTGCTTTTTGAAATGTTCAGCCCCAGTCTGGTCATATAGCTACATTTAAATGCCTATGTGAAGTAAAAAATATGTATAAACCCAATGTTAATATTATAAAATCTTCTTGTAATTTCAAAAACCACTGTTTTGTATGATTGATACAAGAACACAGACAGGCCACTGCACAGTGACTATTGGTAAAGCTACTGAGAAAAAGAATCTACTTAATTCAAAGATGGTGAACAGATGGAAAATGTCATAATCAGTGAAGTTGTGTGAGGATGTGGCTATTAAGGCTGCAGAATGAGGGCCGAGAGCACCTATTTGCCATTTCTATTTGACTCTCCTACTATGTGCTTTACAGATATAAAAAACACTATATATGTGACCAGCAGTAAATGAGTCTGATTTTGTTTTAAATAAGATGGTTATATGTATATCTGATGCACTTATTAAGCTTTCTAAAGAGCAGGTTAAGTTCTGCAGTCCCCAGGAGAGTATATGAGAAGAGATGAATCAAAGCTGAGAGTTACAGCTCTATGAAAGCAACAAAGAACACATTATCAGTGTTTTATATGCAGTCTTATATATAAATTACACGTACATAAAGAGACAGAGACAGTATATATACAGGAAATAAATAATTTATAGGACTTAACGGTAGGCAGGTGGAAAGATTTTCTTATCCCTGTATCTAGAACTTATGTTTTTTTAATGACCTTTTCCACACATGTGCATGGCTATTTTTCACACTTAGTACTCTTAAGAACCTACACAAAAAGGACTATTTTCTTGAGCATATTATGTAACGGTAACTTGCTACAACTATGAGAATATAAACACCAGACTGTTATATTAGAGCTTTACCACGAAAAACACATCAAAATGAACACAAAGAGAAATTCTAAAAGCGAAGTAGTCTGGGCTAATACAGTCTTCTGAATTTGGTATTTTTAAAACAAAATATTCTCACGGAAATTACAAACATCTGTTTCAGAAAAACAAACAAGGAACATTAACTCCGGCACTCTCCTAATGCCGGCTACTATTTTATTAAGTGCTTCCTGTACGTGAGGCACTGCACGTGGTATCTGATACGTGTCGATTTATTTAATCCTCCCAATCACCTTATAACATTATTCCCATTTCTAGCAATGGGAAAACTGAGGTTACAAGAGGCTCTTAACATGGTCACGTTACCACAGCAGCTCGGGATTCACACTCAAGCCTGTTTTTAGCTCCGGAACCCATACTCTTTCCTCTATGTCAGATATTGCTTCTCTGCTGCATATCCTAAAGGTCTTCCTAAGAATTCTTTTTAAAGAAACATCTATGGCTTATTTTAGAAATGGTTTACACACTTCAACACCAACTACAAAAATACTTTGACTTGTATTATACTAAGATGTATTTCTGTTTCCTTCTATCAGACTATGTATCCCTGAGAGAAGAAAATCATTTCTGTATATCTCCCCCAGTGCCTAGAAGCCATTTTTCGATGCTCAATCTGTTGAACTGAATACAATCTATAATTATCATTTTTAAAATGATCTTAAGTCTATATAAATACTCACAGTGGGTAGACAGCTTCATGAGTACAGTGCACTGTGGTAACGTAATCGGGACTTGGGTTGTAAAGCATTGTGTACCAATCAGAAAGCATCAGTACTCGACACGAACGGATATAAAGAACACCAACCGGATCGCTCACAAGTAAGGTGATAATAGCTGCCATACTGCATTCAAATAATGCAGTGATGTGCTGGAAAAGGGCACTGGAACTAATAAAACAAAAGAAGCACAATTACCAGAAAATTTTCAGTATTTAAACGGCTTTTAAGAATACCCGTATGTTTCAAAATACAGATTCTAAAAGGAAATTTTAACTGATAAATCCTGAAACGAAAATATCTTCTAAACAGGTAAGAAAAGTCGAACACGAGAACCACTTGAGGAGAATTTAACCTTCTTTACTAAAAAGAAATCATCTCAGATAACACTGTGCCAGGATTATCTAAATGTATATAGAAAAGCAGAAATTAGAGCTTCCTTTATATTCAGTATATTGCCAAACTATTATTAAAAATGTCTTGGGGCGCCTGGGTGGCGCAGTTGGTTAAGCGTCCGACTTCAGCCAGGTCACGATCTCGTGGTCCGGGAGTTCGAGCCCCGTGTCAGGCTCTGGGCTGATGGCTCAGAGCCTGGAGCCTGTTTCCGATTCTGTGTCTCCCTCTCTCTCTGCCCCTCCCCCGTTCATGCTCTGTCTCTCTCTGTCCCAAAAATAAATAAACGTTGAAAAAAAAAATTGAAAAAAAAAAAAAAATAAATAAAAAAACAAAACAAAAAATGTCTTAGTTATCTATGCATCATTTTAAATTATCTTAAATATAAAAAGCACACAAAAGATTATATATAATATATATTAGTTATAAAGTATAATAAACATTATAAGCTCATAATTTAACCCAGTAATTAGAATATTAACAGCTTCTATTTACCTCTGTTCCTTCCCCATTTCCCACTCCTGGCTCTCCCCCAAGAGGTAACCATCATACTAAACTCTCTTTATCACTTTTTTTGAAGTTTTTATTCCAACTAGATTATGCTTCAAAACCACTCTGTCTAGTTTTGCTTATTTTTAAATACTACAAAGTGATATGTCTTTTGAGGTGTTTTTTTTCCATTCAAAATAACATTTCCAAGATTCACCCATGGCATTGCTTATAGATGTTCAGTCATTTTACTTTTTTTAATGTTTATTTTTTAGAGAGAGAGAGAGTGTGTGAGTGGGGTAGCAGCTGAGAGACAGAGAGAGACACAGAATTTGAAACAGGCTCCAGGCTCTGAGCTGTGAGCACAGAGCCCAACGTGGGGGGACTCAAACTTGGGAACAGTGAGATCATGACCAAGGTTGAACTCGGACACTCAACCGACTGAGCCACCCAGGTGCCTCTGAAGTTCAGTCATTTTCACTGCTTTACGCATTTTCACTACTATGCACATTCCACTGTTCATCCATTTGTTTTAGTCAAATATGTTGCAAATGTCTCTCAGTTTAGGAGCTGAATTTTCACTCTACTGTGGAATCTTTACGAACAGATGTTCTAAATTTTGATGTAATTGGCTTTAATAATTTTTAACATTCTGGTTAGCATTTTCATGTTCTGAGAAATCCTCACTCTGAGAAAAATGATCCTATACTTTCTTCTAAAAGTTTGAAGGTTTTGCTTTCACATTTAAATCTGTGACTCACCTAGAATAGATTTCTGTATAATATATATATATATATATGGTAGATTAGATTTTCCCACTTGGATATCCAATGGTCCCAGGAGTAGCCTTTTACTGAGTAGTTTACCCTACACCCCCCCCCCCTGCCCTAACTGCCATGCCACTTCTGCCATACAAGTTTCATATGTAACTGGACTGTTTTTAGGTTCGCTATTTTGTTCCTATGGTCCATTTATCCCTGAGGCAAGAGAATATGACAGTAATTCTTGATATTACATATGTTCTTCTACTTCTTCAGTGGTCTTGGCCATTCTTGGGCTTTTGCACTTCCATATAGATTTTAGAATTAGCTTGTCAGGGACCACCATAGGAGTCCAATGTAGCTTAGCTACCTTGGTCTTAGCTGTCTCACAATACTATGGTACCATACGTGAACTATAGGGAGATCATTGATCCTGTATATTTCCCTTACAGCCGGCTTCTTTACTAAGTAAACTCTCTTATTTCTATTAACTATTCTACAGATACCTTTGAGTTTTCTATCTGAACAATATTTCAGTTATCTATCACTACATAGCAAACTATCCCAACACTTCTTTGCTTAAAACCAGCACCACTGGTTATCTCTCGCCAGTTTGTGGTTTGGGCACACCTGAGCAGTCCTTTCTGTTCCGTGTGATACCAATTGGGATGTACTCACCTAGAGCCTTGACCGGGCTGCACAGTTCAAAATGACGAACTCAAATGGCTGGAGTAGATGCTAGCTGCCAGCTGTGAGCACAAAGCTGGCTGCTGACCAGAGCACCAGTGGCCTCTTATCTTTGGTGTTCTGAGGTTTAATTATAATGTGGACAGGTATGAATTTCTTACTTATTCTGCTTGGAATGTGTTTTGCTTCCCCAGAAGCAATTCTGCAAATCTGTTTTTCACTATTTCTATAAAACCTAAAGTTAATAAATACTGGCTTTCCTTCATTTTCTCTATTTTTTCTGAAGACTCTGATTAGAAACTATGCAGAGTTAATAAAACCTTTTCCCCCCTGTACACAAGACTGACCTTCACTTAACTCTACCTCTGTTCCTCTGGAAGCCTGATAAAGGCAGAATGCCAACTTTACTGCTAGGTTACATTACTTAGGATACACACAACCTCTTCACTGGCAAACTACATCCGAACTGGAGAGAACTATAAATGAGCAATAAATACATGATGGGGACACCACAGTCTGGCTCTCTTGAGTTTAGCGATTCCCATAATTGGGATGTCCCTTACAGGACTCTGGAAACCATACTTATGGTCATGTTACAGAAAGACTTGCTCCTTTAAGGCATAATACTTTAAGCTTGGACTCCTACAACCACTCGATGTGGATTTTAACTTCCTACAGCTGAGCTCAATTGCTTCAAAAGCTGACACTGCCCTGGGGGCAAGCTGTTCCTTCTGGGTCCACTGGTGCTTCCTTGGTATGACCTCAAAACATTAAGTCTGAATGTTTAATTGAGCCTAGGTGGATTCCCGGCAGGTATTACAGACATATGTTATAGCTTCTCATTCTATGCTCCATTTCTCTTAATATGTTTCATATTTTCTATATCCTTTTCTTTCAGCACTGTATTGTTATTCCTTTAGACATATCAATTTCCTAATTCACTAATTCTATCTTCAACTGATCGACCTATCATTTTTCAAATTTCATTTCTAGAAGTTCCTTTTGTTTTTAAAACAAATCTGTTTATTCATTCCCAACAATCTCTTGTTGACTCTTGGAGATCTTTGGGACTGCATCCTTTATTTCTTTAACACTGTAAAGATAGCAGTTTTATACTGTATAGTCGTAAGTCCATTATCTGCAGTCCTTTGGAAGCATAACTATATTGTTATGTCTACCAACTCTCAGGCATAAAGCTTATTTGTTTACCATGCAATACAAGGTCATTAATAGATATTAATGAACAAGAATCTTATGGACCTAAACTGAGAATGGGGAAGATTCCCAGCAAAGAGGATTTGCTGTTTTTGCCAGAAGCATGCCCGTCACTACTGGGCTTCAGCCTCTTGAGAGTCTAGGCTTAGCACTGGCTGCCTCAGATTCAGTATCTGCAACTATCAGCAGTTAATCTCAGGCAGCTCTCCCATCCTTTCAGTCAGCTTTGTTACTCCGGCCCCCGCTTAGAATGGGTTGGTTTGTTTTCTAAAAGAATTCTTGGAGATCTCCCCTGCTTCCAGTGAGACCAGCAATGTCTTGAATAGTATACCTTTTTCAAATTTTAGTTATTTCCTGCAGAAGGGTCACTTGGAGCCCCTTATTACTCCATATTGTTGGAAGCTGAACTCCTACGTGATTTTACACATAGGGAAACAATGAATACATAAACATCTACAACTTCATTTTATATACTCCCATATTTTGCTTCCTTATAGAATTCGTATTTTTAGAGGCAACATCCCAATCTCATCATTTCTTGCTATTACTTTATTTTTTAATGTTTATTTATTTTGAGAGGAAGAGAGAAAGTGTGCACAAGTTAGGGAGAGGCAGAGACAAAAGGAGAGAATACCAAGCAAGCTCCACGCGGATAGCAAGCCTGATGCAGGGCTCGATCTCACACACTGTGAGACCATGACCTGAGCCGAAATCAAGGGCTGGATGCGTAACCAACTGAGCCCCCCAACTTGCTATCATTTAGTAACTTCTTCCCATCAAGCTCCCTTTCAATCTTTCTGCAGCCAACCACATGATCTTTACAAAATGAAATCTGATTCTAAAACTCCCCTTATTAGACTATTCAAGGAGTCCCATCTGTCTTTCAGGAAAAATACTCTTTACCAGCATTATCTTCCACACCTCCTGGCCATGCTACATGCCTTTTTCCTCAAGCCTCCACACATCTGGGCAGGCTTCACTCACCTGTCTGGCAAGCTGTGTATCCTTCAAGATCAGCTCTGGCATTATTCCCAGGTCTTATATTTCCTAGGACTCCTGAAGCCCCACATCTCTTTATGTCCTGCTCTCATTTAGTCCCTACTTTTTCACAGGATCCTCACCTCTCATTTCTTGATTATACTGTGCTCTTTCTTGCCTCTATCCTTTCGCATATGTTTTTCCTGCTGTGTGATAGACTCTTTCTTCAATTTCTCTATCAAAAACTACTCACTTTTCAAAGTCCAGCTTGAAGTCAGTTTTTTCTTGTGTGACACCACCCTATTCTCAGAATCAAAATTAACTTCTTCCTTCTTCACGCCAACCTTAAAACTGTGCACATATCTCCATTACACAAACTCACAAAAACTGTCCTGGCTTGTCTATCTCATCCACTGGACTATGAGCATCTGCATTTTAGTCATCTCAGAATCTCACAACCCAGCATATCATTGGGCACATGAAAACATCCCTAGAGATGCTGAATGAATACATTCTAAAAGTTACAAATTCTATAAAAAATTACATAAGGAGCACAACTTCTGACTGTACTACATAAAAATATGCAATTCTGCTGATCTTTGCTCTGGCCTTAAAGAAAAATAAATTTAATACTAAACTCTGGGGAAAACAAGGTTACCACAAAGGAAAGCTGCTAGGAGAGTCTGGCCCATGCATTCTCAATGGATGACTTCACACCTAGCAGGTCAAGAGTCAGGTCTTGGGGATAAAATAATCTTACATTTGTTATATATATAACGCACATATATGCATACATGACATAAACAAATAAACAGTTTATCTATGATATTAAAGTCTCATGGGGGTAGGTGGAATTAAGAAAAAGAATATCCAAATAGGCTCTTTACTTAAGGAAATGACAGTGAATAAAAGGTCTAGCCTCACACAGCTGGGCCTCTGCTTCCTTTCCTGAGGGCAACATCTCAGGACAATGCAAGACATGGCTCTTGTGTTCTTTGCACCCTGTTTCCTTTCCAATTTCCTTTCTGGCAAAGCACACCCAAGTTATGCGAATTCCTTTTTAAACCCACCTCCTTTCTTCCCCAAGCACTAATCACTCCTCCGCTCTACCCTCAAACCAAACCCCACCCTCTGCTCCATGACTCTCCCTCTAAACATACGTGATGTTTCAATTCAAATACATTTGGTGAGGTGCATCTCTACACCCCCATCTCTTCCCTGCTTGTGGCTAAGAAGTTCCAGCCAACTAGCTGAGCAATCATTCCATTTCAGCTTTCGGTTGATCACATCTCCTTTCTCACCCTCATCTCTCAACGTTCTGTAACAGAAATTAAAAGCAAGATGAGAGCTATTTTTTCAAAAACCTTTTTACACAGCCATCGGAAAAAGAATGAATGCTTTTCCAAATACATAAATAATCACCCTGGATTTATTAGGAGGGATCCAGAAAACTATTAATTCTATTTCCACTGGACCATTCATTCCATTCCCACTCAACAGTACTGGAGTCTGGCTATCCCTACTTTTTGGAAACAGCCTCACCTCTAATCTACCCTCTATAGAAGTTACCTTCCTAAAATAAATATACAGCCAGTGATGTTACTTCTCTAAACCAAAACTTTTACCCATAAATCATCCACGCAGCAAATACTAAATGAGCACCTGTCATGAGACAGCTGCTGAGCTGATCTCTGGAAATGCCATGGCGAACAAGAGATTGCCACTGCCCTCTGGACTTCTAGTCGGAGACCGGAGGAGACAAACACAACCATAAATTGTACTGAGTGCTAAATACAAAACAAAAACAACAAAATGAAGAGTGCTATTAAAAAAGAAAAATAAGGGAGGGGGCAGATTGAGGAAGGGAGGGCTTCTATGACTAGGTGTAATTTAAACTGAAATCTGAAGGGAAAAAGGCAGCTAGGTAAAAAGGTGCAGTCATAGGGAAGAGAGTATTTGAGGCAGAGAAAAGCTGATGAAAGGGGAAGGAAAGATGCCAAGAATTTACAGCAACTAAAAATCAGTAGGGCTGAAATGTACTAATTGGGCTCCTCATTCCCAGTAAGACAGAGTCCACATCCTCATCAAGAATCTTCACATTCTAGCCTCAACCTACTTTCCCACTCTCCTGTTTATGACCTTTCTTTCATGTGCAATCCACACTCAGACCACCCCAAACCACTTCCAGTCCCACCCACAACACAGCACGTATTTCACCCCTCCGTGCCACTGCTCATGCTACTTCCTCTACCCAAAATGTTTTCCTAAAGTCTTTCAGACCTCACCAGGCACAATTTCTCTCTTCTACTCTTTGTGATTCCAGAGCATCCTGTTCTAACGCTTTTATACACTTTTTGTTTATACACTTTTAAGACTGAATCACATTATAACTAGTTGTACACACATTTGTCTTCTCTAAAGATTATGACTATAAACCACATCAATTATTTCTGTACCTCTTCCCTTGATCTAAATGTAAAACACAGTGCTCCATAAATGTCTGTTGATTTAATGTTTTAGTATGAGTTTTCATAATTAGGTGGCAGTTATATCATTTTAACTACATTTTAGATTACTAGGATTAAATTAAATCACAAAGTATTCTACAATACACAGTTTGTACTCATAACCAATTCTTTGTAGAAAATCCATAAAGATTGTAATTGAGAAATGAAAAAAGTATTACTTCAATATCATTTAAACATTAAAACAAAGGATACCTCCCTAGATAATTACTGAGTCATGCCCTATCATTAAGTTTTCTTGCCAGAGTCAACAGTAATCAGAATACAGAGAACAAACTGAGGGTTGACGGGAGGGGCAGAGAAGAGGGGAAAATGGGTGATGGGCATTGAGGAGGCCACTTGTTGGGATGAGCAATGGGTGTTGTATGGAAGTGATGAATCATGGGAACCTACCCCCCAAACCAAGAGCACACTGTATGCACTGTATGTTAGCCAACTTGACAATAAATTATATTAAATAAATCATTTTTAAAAAGTAATTACAATATAAAAATAAATAATTTTAAAATGTAATCAGAATATAAACAGTTTTACCACTTTCAAAACAACACAAGTATAATTATTTAATAAGGTCTTCTAAATGATTATTCCAACATCAGTCCATCCAGATACATTCATAGAAAGTGCTAACCTCTTTTTCCCCGAGTACCATTCAATGAAGAACCAATGTAAAACAAGAGGAAGCATAGCCATAAATCCAAGATACAGCCAATCATAAAGTTCTGGAGACTCTGTGCAAGGCTGACAATATTTCTGTGCATTTGTTCTCTGTCCTCTTGGACACACCTACAAAATATAAAAACAATATTTTATGTACATATATTATTTTAGAACATTGATATCCCAAAGTCATTTCAGTTTAAACATGTTTACATGTACATCTTTTAGAAATAAGAAAGTTCCTAAGTAAAATTAAATCTATATTGTATTTGGTTTTAGTTGTATAACACCTAAAAAATTCCTTTTACTAAATTACTAAAACTTTAAATGATTAGTTAATAACACTATATAAAAATAATTGCAAAGAAAAGTTCTGGAGTTTTAATGTTAACTTACTGCCCAAGTCACTGTACTATATCATTAATAACAAGTAAAAGTTACTATAAAATTAAAAGATACTAAAAAAAAAATACTAACTGCAACTGTCAAAAATGACAATATGTTGACAGTATGACAAGACAAATAAGAATTTTATTAATGCCTCATATTTTTATAAATTTATGAGTATACTGAAGAAAAAAAGATTCTATGTATGCAAATACAAAAGCAAAAAGATTTTAGCAATGAAATAACACATTAAATGTTAAGACTTACCCCACATTCTCCATATATTTCAGTTGAGCCATTTTTAAATAATAGGGTCTTCCCACAGTAAAGTCCAAGGCATGCTGGTTGAATATCGACAGCTTTTTAAAAACAAATGCCAGTATAGTAACATCTTTTATGATTATAAAAAAAAGAGTAATAACAGCTGAAGCACGTACCAGAAATACCTCAACACAGTTCAATTAAAAAATGATACGCATTAGACAAAAGTCTTGATACGCTTATATTTAAACTTAACTTTCTCCTTTTACACTGTAACAATGCAGAAAGTTATACTGAAACTTTGATGTTAAGGCTATTCCTTATGATTAAGACCCCTCAGCCAGCTGAGTGGGATCTATCCCCAGAATTCAAAGCTTAACCCAAGGCGGGGACGGGGGGACACCAGGGTGGCTCAGTCAGTTAGGTGTCAGACTCCAGCTCAGGTCATGATCTTGCGGTTCGTGAGTTCAAGCCTCACGTCTGGCTCTGGGTTGACAGCTTGGAGCCTGGAGCGTGCTTCACATTCTGTGTCACCCTCTGTCTGCCCCTCCCCTGCTCACGCTCTGTCTCTTTCTCAAAAATAAAATAAAAAATAAACATTAAAAAAATTTTTTAAAACAGCTTAACCCGGTATGTCCCAATGGCTCCAAGAGCTACTCCCCCTTGATGAGATGGTCTAGACTTTTGCATTTCCATTTTTTAATCAGGAAACTAACAGACGATCACCACCCCACATTTGGCCCAGCCATAACAGTAAGTGTGCACATATTCACACACACGTCACCTTTCGTTCACACAAAATATCACCTTCATTCATAATAGAACACATTTTAATACCAGAAAAGCAGAAAATACATAACTTTGAAATAAAGGGCAGGCCTTTAAAATAAATAAATTTACCTTTAGGAAAAACCTTACAACATTGTCCTAACTTTTGTCATTTTTTTCGAGGACAGGTGAAAATCTCATCAAGGTTGTCACTGGGCCTCTCCCCAATATTTGGGAACAACTACCTTAGAATCTCTGATCTCAAGGCTTAGGGAAAATAAAAAGCAGGTCTTCTTTATAAAAAAAAAACAAAACAAAACAACAAAAACTCTGGGTCTACAGACTGTCTGTGACCTCATCAGCAGGAAGAAGTTATTAAAGGAGTTTTTTCATCAGAGACATCTGATTGCCTTTGTTCATTGACTTATTCATTCAATAAACATGCATTAAGTCACAGATTCCCTGGCTAGGGACTTCTAAAGATCCACAGAGCAACATAACAAGAGTCCCTGCCCTCAAAGAACCTAGAGCCTTGAGTAGAGTAAATCCAGAAGCGAAATCAATCAGTCAGTCAGAGAAAGACAAATACCATATGATTTCACTCATATGTGGACGTTAAGAAACACAACAGATGAACATAGGGGAAGGGAAGCAAAAATAAGATAAAACCAGAGAGGGAAACAAGCCATAAGAGACTCAATTATAGAGAACAGAGAGCTTCTGGAGGGGAGGTGGGTGATGGGCATTAAGGAGGGCACGTGTTATGATGAGTACCAGGTGTTATATGTAAGTGATAAATGACTGAATTCTACACCTGAAACCAATACTGCACTATATATTAAGGAATAAATCCTAAACACCTGTGGTCAAGTATGAATCAACTTGGAAAATAAGCATTTTATGACCATTGCAGGGGCTAAGGGCAGGTTCCCAAAATGTGCTACTTTGGCATACCAATTATTTGAAACAAATGTTACTTAAGAAACAAGGGGGCAAGGACACTCCGACCCTCTCTCCTGAAAGCAAGGAACAAACCTCCCATACGAAAAATATCCTTCTTATACTAAGCAAAAAGACATCCTTTATTATCAGTGATAATAAAGCTGCAGAAGTAAACCTTGTTATTTTACTAACCTACTACCTTGGCCCCAAAATCTGTTTTCCTTTACCCGTAAATTCCTTCCAAGTTTATTGTCTCTTTGTCTAAAACGTATAAGAACTCCCTGCCTTGGTCATTTCTTTAGGTTTCAATTTCATAATTGTTTCTCCATACACTTGTTATAAAACTGAGGTTTTTTTTCCTGTTAATCTGTCTCATGTGAGTTTAATCATTAGCCCAGCTGGAAAACCCTAAGGGTAGAGAAGAATTTTTCCTTCCTTTCACTATTCTTGAATAACCATTTCCCAAATTCTTCATGAATTCACTCTAGAGACTGCTTGGTCCACTATGTCCTTTCCCCTTTCAAATTCAAGTAGATTTGACTTTTTTCTCCTTGTGCTGAGAAACAATAGCAATAGCACAGACTAAAAGTCTGCCAACTTTAATGTCACTTTTATCACACTTACTTTTTTTAATCCATGGTCTTCTTTACCTTATTTGGCACTTTTTAACCAATTGTAATCACTATGTCCTAAATTACTAACAGACAAAAAATGAATTGTTTCAGATTTTTTGAGAAGACAGAATTAAAGAATGGAGGCTTCTTCCACGTGGATTTTGCACCTAGATGTTTTATAAATACATATGTATGTATTTCAAATCCAAGGCCTGAAAACCACTATGATTGACTGAAACCAACAACAGCTCATCACCCATCAAACAAAACCGCGGCTCCCCGTGTCCGTTCAATTGCCCCTCCCATCTCCTTTCCTGGAGGACGGCTAAGATTTTAAGACTTTTTTTTTTCCTTTTGCAACGGTCTTGCCGCTTTGTGAAGGGCCCTGTAAACTTAACGTCTGACGCTGAAGCGGGCGACAACAGTTAGGCAGCAATTAGCTTCAGCTTCCTTTAATGTTTTCTGGGCACTAACGCCCGCGCTTTAAATTCTTAAGTCAGCCATGAACGCTACACAAAGGAACTAAAACAAGGGCAGCGAAGTGACCTCCCGAACAACAAAGACCTGGCCTTTGCCCTGGCACACGGCCGGCATCCCCCAAGCGGCACGTCTCCTCTGCAGCCCGAGAGGGGCCGAGACCGTCCCGACCCCTGGAGGAGTCCCGGGCCCGCTCGAGGGCGGTGCGAGCAAGGGGCAAGGATGCACCGCTACCCGGAGGCCACCCGCAGGAGCAGAGCCCAGAGGCGCCAGCGAGGGTAAGAAGCAGGGACTAAGGCAAACGCTTTCCCGGACTTCGATGACCACTCACCCATTGGCCGCTTGCAGGTTTCCTTGAAGAAGCTCCGAAATCAGCCACCCGGCTCGCGGCGCCCGGACATCCGGGCCACAACAGCCAGGGCGGCCCCACCTCCTGGTAACCCGGGCGACCAACCCGAAGCCCCGCCCCGCCCCACCACGCCGAAGCCCCGCCTCGCCCCGCCACGCCGAAGCCCCGCCCCGCCCCACCACGCCGAAGCCCCGCCCCCTCGCGCTTCCTCGTCTCCGCTCTGAGGCCCCGCCCCCGAGGCGGCCGCACGTCCACCCTCTCTCGCGCGCGGAGTGCGCGGGTGGGCTCGAGGCTGGAAGCGCGTCCGGCGGTGACGTGGTGGAGCTCCTGGACGCTAGCGATGGAGAGAGCGCTGGCGGTGCCGCGGCTGCCGCCGCACGACCCGGGGACACCGGCGCTGTCGGTGGTGGACATGCACACGGGCGGCGAGCCCTTGCGCATCGTGCTGGCGGGGTGTCCGGAAGTGGTCGGCCCCACACTACTGGCCAAGCGGCGCTACATGCGCCAGCACCTTGACCACCTGCGACGACGGCTCATGTTCGAGCCACGCGGGCACCGGGACATGTACGGGGCTGTGTTGGTGCCTAGCGAGTTGCCGGACGCGCACCTGGGCGTCCTGTTCCTGCATAACGAGGGCTACAGCTCCATGTGCGGCCACGCAGTGCTGGCGCTGGGCCGCTTCGCAGTCGACTTCGGGCTGGTCCCCGCGCCCCCTGCCGCTGCCCGCGAGGCCCGCGTCAACATCCACTGCCCGTGCGGGCTGGTGGCCGCCTTCGTGGAATGTGAGGGCGGCCGCAGTCGCGGCCCTGTGCGCTTCCACAGCGTCCCGGCCTTCGCGCTGGCCACAGGTAAACGGGGACACCCTCCTAGCTCCGGGACGCAACTAACACCACTAACCGCCTCTCTGTCCTGGAACCCACGCATAGCAATTAACACACTCTCATGCCTTTGCAGTTAATAAAAAGGTAATTCCAAATCAAATGCGTGTCAGCCTTGCGGATTTGTGCGGTGTGTGCAATTCGATTATCCCGCAGATTTATTCATCTTGGTCTTGGGAGAGCCTTGAGGAGTACAGAATTCCGTATCTCCCTTACTCGGCGCCTCACTCCTCACTGTCAGGCATTCCTAGAGACTTCACAGTTGGGTAAGTCTCATAGGGTTAGAAAGAGCAAAGAACAGCCAATGTACCAGGGTTCATTGGCTCGTTAAGAATACACATATGAGACACATTATTACTCCCTGACAAGTTACTAAACCCTGTCTCCTTTTCCTCACCTGTACAAAGTGCCTTCTCCACTTCTTTGGAAAAGAATTAAATAACAACGAATGAATTAGGCAATTTACAAATCGGGAAGTTACAGATGTTGCTGCTCTTACTCTTGAAGAACAGGAACAGATGTTGCCTGGGGCCAAATCCTGACAACCCCTTAAAGCTATCTATGCAACCTTAATCAAATTACTAACCTCTCTGTGCCCCTATTTTTTCATTTGTTATCTCATTGAGTTTTGGGTGAAGATTAAATAAGAGTATGCAAGGTACTTAGCATTTAACAAGACATTTCTAGAGACAGAAGCCTGCAGAATATATAGGTTTGCTAGAGTTCTACAAGTGCTGAGCCTCTAAAAGGTTTTGGTGGGTTCCTTAGCACAGAGCCTAGTCATGTAAAACAGAGTGTGTGTAACTATAACCCTTACAAAGAGGGAGATCTCTCCAAAATAGTCATGACTGGAAGTGAGCTGAGAGCTAATTTAGTCCATTCAGGAATAGGGTTATCGCTTCCTTTCCTGTAAGTCTTCAGCGAATGCAAATCATTCTGTTAGATCTTAATCTTTCTTGAGGATTTGGATTCTAGATTAGCCTGATTATGGATGATACAGTAAGAGCCCAGGCATGAGCAGGTATTTGCCAGTCTGAGCAGCCGCAGGCAGTTGAAACACACAGGTTGATGAAGAATTCCTCTGGGGGAAATTTATGCCATTTTTGCCCTCTACAAGAGAATGGTATCACATCCTAATTGGGAGGGCACTTGAGACAGGTGGATGTTTAAGATTGTATCTCAAAAATCTCAGCAGTTTAAGTAGCTTGGCTATCCAGTTTCTCCCCAGGCAAACCCAGCACCAGATTAGAAGCACTCTAGAATTGTGGGAAATGACAGCTGGCAGCAAGTTCACCATCATTCGGGGCTGGTTGGGGCAGGACAGCCAATCTATAAGCACAACAGCTCCCAAGAGCATCACTGTGTGACTATACAATAATCAGTGGGCACTAATGGTCACTTTGAGTCATTAAAAAAATATGCTAAATTCTCTACTTTGAAAAATACAAAAAGGGTGGACAGGGTTCAAGATCACTGCTCTGCCCCTCCCCATCTTGATGACCTTGTGAAAGGGATTCAATGCCTCAAAGTCATGATCGGCAAAATGAAGATGACCACAGTACCCACCTTAGAGGACCACTGGGTTCTTTTTCACTCCCTTCAGCTAAAATGAAAACTGGTTTTTTAAGTGCTAGAACAGTAGGTAGTCAATTAATATTTGTAGAATAAGTAAATAAATGAAACTGAGAGAACATGCTGATTAGCAAATGTAAACATCCCCCTAATAGCCCTCTTCCCACTGGAAATGAACCTTTTGACCTTACTATCAACATTTATTATGTTCCTGATTTGTGCCAGGCACTCCCCACACATTATTGCATGGAATTCACAAAACAGTCCTTTCAGGGTGGAATTAGCAGTTCCATTTTACACACGAGGACACCAAAGCCACGCTTAGCTTTCCAGCCGTCCTTCATTTCCATCTACTTCCTCATTCTCTTTTCATTAAGTTTGACTTTTGTGTTGCACCAGCATCACGATAAAGACAAAAACTTTTTCATTCGTGTTTGCTTTTAAGTTCCGCAGGCATATTTGATTATCAACTTGCTCTGTTTTGACACATCACGTGTCAAAAGGGGCTCTGTGGGCTAGCCTGGAACTGAAGGCATACCAATATCTTTGTATGACTCAGTGTGCAAACTAAGGAATATAATAAACATTGTATTTTTCACAATGTCTGATTTTGAGACCCTACTCTGCCTTGTTGGATTTGCCTAGCCTCATCCCTCCACGTGGTGTCCCCTTTCCTGCTATATGTGTAGCAAAGTTTTCTTAGAAGAGCCAAGGCCTTGGAGAGGAGGGCCTTTTGGCCATCAGCCTGCACAAGTAACCAGCGAAGCATAATCTACCCCTGTCCATGTGGCTCCTGCCCCTGCTTCCCCTCCTTTTTGCTATCTCTATCACACCCTGTAGCCTCCCTGTATGCTGTGGGGAAGTCAACATGGGTCCTCTGCACTGAGGACCTGCTGCCTCTTTTCTCACTCCAGAGGAAACCAGGAGAAATATTTCCCCTTCAGAATACTGCTTTGCCAACAAACCTCTCTCCCCTGAGATCTTAGGTTTCCATAAAACCTGCTTTCTCCCCTGACATAAGCCTCCCCCAAAGGCAATGATCACCAAGCCAGAATGAACTGGGGAGGAGGAAGAGAGGAAAATACAAGAAGGGGTAAAACAGTTTTAGTATCTCCAAATATCATCCAGCTCCATTCCTTTGGAAATACCAATTTAGGATTTCAAACAACTGACCTTCGGGTGAAACTTTGGGTATGCCAGGGGCTTAGAATACTCAAAAACTCTGACACAAAAAGATACTGTAAACATCAGCAGTGATTCTAAAATGGATTTATTCTGAGTATTTGCAGGATGCTTTCATGAGATGAAAATACATAGATTTTCATCATGAGATGAAAATACATAGATTTTCATCATGAGATGAAAATACATAGATTTTCATCATGAGATGAAAATACATAGATTTTCATCATGAGATGAAAATACATAGATTTTCATCATGAGATGAAAATACATAGATTTTCATCATGAGATGAAAATACATAGATTTTCATCATGAGATGAAAATACATAGATTTTCATCATGAGATGAAAATACATAGATTTTCATCATGAGATGAAAATACATAGATTTTCATCATGAGATGAAAATACATAGATTTTCATCATGAGATGAAAATACATAGATTTTCATCATGAGATGAAAATACATAGATTTTCATCATGAGATGAAAATACATAGAATAAGCATATATAACTTAAATAGAAAAATCTCTTTTTTTCATTTTGTTTTGACATTACAGTTGAAGAAAGCCAGTTTGTGAATAGGATCCAAAATCCTATTTTAAACAATTTCTCATAGTATGAAAAGGGACTTACATTTTCCTTCATAGTTTTCACATGTTGATGTCCCAGAATTTCTGCTCTCTCTGCCTCTTTAAGGTTTCCTAGCAAAGATCCTCAGAGCAGTTATAAAGTAAGTGTACATGATTTAAGAAAAACATGGCACTAGATGTTCTAAAACTTATGCAAGCATTATCAAGTTAAAAATAGATGCACTTAATGATGCATAGGGGCACTTGTACCCCAATGTTTATAGCAGCACTTTCAACAACAGCCAAATTATGGAAAGAGCCTAAATGTCCATCAACTGACAGATGGATAAAGAAGATGTGATTTATATATATAATAAAATACTACTTGGCAATGAAAAATAATGAAATCTGGCCATTTGTAGCAACACGGATGGAACTGGAGAGTATTATGCTAAGTGAAATAAGTCAGGCAGAGAAAGATAGATACCATATGTTTTCACTCATATGTGGATCCTGAGAAACTTAAGACCAGGGGGAGAGGAAGGGGGGGGAAATGTTACAGAGAGGGAAGGAGGCAAACCATAAGAAGACTCTTAAAAACTGATGGGGGGCGGTGGAGAGGGGAAAGTGCATGATGGGCATTGAAGAGGGCACCTGCTGGGATGAGCACTGGGTGTTGTTTGGAAACCAATTTAACAATAAATTCTATATAAAAATAATAAATAAATAAATAAATAAATAAATAAATAAATAAATAAATAAAAGACATAGAACAAATAGATGCACTTAGCTAAAAATCTAATATTTATCTGATGCTTATTTTGAAAATAAATTTTTGTTTCATTCCTTTTTATGATAGGAAAAAGCACCCCTCCACCAAAACACACATATTAAAAATGCTGTGAACTGTTCCTGCCAAAATACTAAAAAACAAACTTCTTTTCAAACACATCTTTTTTAGATCTCTTAGTGGATGTTCCTGGTCGTGGAAAGATGGTGGTAGACATTGCATATGGCGGGGCGTTTTATGCATTTGTTAGTGCTGAAAAGGTAGGACTTGATGTTTGTTCTGCAAAGACAAGGGACCTTGTGGATGCAGCAAGTGCAGTGACGGAAGCAGTCAAAGCTCAGGTCAGTACAAACACTGCTTGCATAACAAATGCCTTCCTCTGTGGCACGGAGGGAGTATAAATTACGTCCCTATACAGAAAATTAAATATTTATATATTTAGGTTATTAGAAGTACTAAGAATAAGGTACTGGTTACAATCTTAGGCTCTCTAGCAAGACTATCTAGGAGTCCTAGTTTTGCCACTTGTGACTTTTGTAACCTTGAAAGAGTAACATAACCTTCCTGTCGTAAAAGGGGAATTATGAAATACCTGCTTCGTCGGGTGTTATAAGAATGAAGTAAGTTCGATACGTGTAAAGGACTTAGAATAGTACCTACCTATAATATATGTTCAATAAATAACTTTATATGCATACTAGTATAATTTGTGATTATTTACACATATAGGAAATGTATCAAATAGTATTTCACTAACTTGAAATGCATATGCTTTGCTATACGTGGTCATTCTGCAAAACTTAAAAATAATGTCAGTTATAGCTTACAAAATAGATTTCATTAAATCTGATCATTCTTTTATTTCACAGAGAACAGTAATTCCTAATTAGTGAATTTCTCCCATATTGCTAAGAAGTTACCTAAATAACTACTCAAGTCAGTCTAGTTTTGGCTTGGGAAAACTATTCTGATAAAATCAGCTTGGATGATAAATAAGTCTAGAATATTCTTTCATTTCTAGCATAAGCCTGCCATTTTACATTTAAAATTGGGACCTGTAAAAAAATAAAATAAAATAAAATAAAATTGGGACCTGTAAAACTCATATACAGTATTTGAATGTTTTAGCATATGAGAATTACTATTCTAAGGAAAAAAAAAATTTGTGAAAAAGTCTCTAATATTCTAATAATATTATGGGCCTATTTAACATACCTGAGACTTTAATAACATAATTTATAACTTAAACAAGATGAAAATATATACTGTATTCCTGTTCTAAATTGTCATTTTTCCAGGACTGTCAATACTAGTATCTAGAATTATTTTATCATAGCACCTTCTGAAGCTCTGAATTTATATCAATTTTCTTTTCACTAAGAATGAATGCGGAGCTGGATGCGGGGCTCGATCTCACAACCATGAGATCATGACCTGAGACAAAATCATGAGTCAGACACTTAACTGAGCTACCCAGGCACCACAAGACATAGTTTTCTTAATAAAAGGAGTAATTTTGAACTTCTCATTAAAGCTTTAACTTCTCTCCAAGGTGGCAAGGGGTGGCCTTTGAGGGAGGAGGGATTCTAAGAAAAATAGGAGAGAATCACATATGAGATGACCAACCATAGCATCATCTGTTAGTGTTAAATCAGGCATCGGAGCTACTTTCTGAATTGTTGACCATTCACGCTGCTGATGCAGATTTAGGGAAAGGCCATTTTGGTGGGGGCTGAAGTTAATAAAAATTCATCTTCATTTATTTTTTTTAAGTTTTTACTTAAATTCCTGTTAGTTAAAGCACGGTGTAATATTCATTGTATTATAAAGGTGTATCCATTCTTTTAACAAACATTTGCCAAGAACTTACTGAGTCGGACTATGCTAAGCTAGATGCTAGAGATTCGAAGGAAGAGCAAACCCACTTTTAAGGAGTGGGGGTCTAGTGGGGGGACCATATCTGTGAATAGTGTGATGTAATGGTGCTACAGGTTTGAAATCTAATAGGCATTAGAGAAACCAAGGAAAAGTTCAACTAGACCTCCTAAGAACAGAAAGCATTGCATGTTCGGGCCTGACCATCCTTTACCACTCAGGCGCCTGCTTCTCTGTGTATCTGCTGCTTCTTATAATACCAACTGCCTTCATCCTTTACAGTAGATCTTTTTTCTCATCCAACCATTTCTCTTACCTAATAGCTTCTGCATTGTTACAACGTTTGCTTGCTCGTGGCCTCTCTTCCAGGTCCTTGTCTCTGCCCATGGTAATAACTTCAGCTCTAGCTGTTTATTGTCTGATATTTCTACATTATCCCCTTCAAACTCCTGAGAGTGAGCATATGACTGACTGTCTTAGCTTCTCCTGTTTGAGCAAACATGGCCAGTCTGTGGATTAACCATCCTGGGGTCAGTATTTCAAAGAGTGTAGCATTTGGAGTGTGTGTGTATAAATAGAACTGTTCCTTTAGTAGAGGCTATCTGCAGGACAAATTCCTTAGAAAGGACTCAAAGAATGATAAGAACCGTAACTTCCAATAAAACTATTTGCATTCATCTACACAAAGACATCATTTACTGCCCTGACCCAAGAGGTATTTTAAAAATGACAAAGATTGAAAAGTTATGCCTAAGAGTGCCCCCTCTACATTACTTATTAAGATAAATTTGAATCAAAATATTTATTTTACTTGACAATTTTACATGATAATTTTTTGTTGTTGTTATTTTCAGTTTAAAATTAATCATCCTGAGAGTGAAGACCTTTCCTTTCTGTATGGAACTATATTAACAGATGGAAAAGACACTTACAGTGAGGAACCAACCACCAACATCTGTGTGTTTGCAGATGAACAGGTATTAAAACTGTAACGTTTGCCACAAAAGCCAGATTGTGTGGAACTGGAACACTGTGAATGCTCTTATCTTCATTTACTCTGAAACAGGTTGACAGAAGTCCTACTGGATCAGGAGTGACAGCTCGAATTGCCTTACAGTATCACAAAGGGCTTCTAGAACTGAACCAGACCAGAGCCTTTAAAAGTAGTACAACCGGCTCAGTATTCACAGGGAAGGCTGTCAGGGTAAGTAACACCCTTAGCTTCTTAATTGTAAGTGTGTGACTTTTGAAACTGAAGAGGCCTGAGTTCCCTGTTAGGGAAGGTTCTTCATTCAGCTCTCAGAAAAAAATTTTAGGGGCACCTGGGTGGCTCAGTCGGTTAAGTGTCCACCTTCGGCTCAGGTCATGGTCTCGCAGTTCATGACTTCAAGCCCCATATTGGGGTCTCTGCTGTCAGCGTGGAGAACCTGTTTAGATCCTCTGTCTCCCTCTCTCTGCCCCTCCCCTGCTCGTGCTCTGTCTCAAAAATAAACACACATTTAAAACAAAATTTTTTTTTAAATCAGGCCTATAAAAACTTCTGTTCAGCTAGGATATTGGTTCTCAAAGTGTGGTTTGGAATCCCTAGGGGCCCCCAAGTTCCTTCCTAAGGGTCCACAAGGTCAAAACTTAGCATGCACTAATACAAAGGCATTATTTGCTTTTCACTTTCATTGCCCCACGGGTGTATAGTGGAGCTCTCCAGAGGCCATATGATGGGTGACATCCCAGCTGACTGAATGCAAAAGCAGACATGCACATTGTCTTCAAGTCTATAGCTAATTTCACTATATGTTAATTTCCACGCTAAGCAGTTTATACGTACCATCTCATTTAATCCTCGTGAGAATCTTGGCAAGTCAGTACTGTTATTATCCTTTTTGAACAGATGATAAAATGGAGGATTCGAGAGGTTAGGTAATTTGCCAGAGGTCAAACAGTTAACGGATTATCAGAGCCAGACTCTGAATGTGGACCTCTCTGTGTAGACCGTGCCCTGTTAAGCACTACTGTATTGCTATTGGACAAAGCAAATTTTTAATGAGGCTTTTATTATAGCAGCTTTATAAAAAGATAATGAAACTACTGTGTCCTAATCTAATGATTGACATCTTATCATAAGAGTTAGTTATTCTCATGTTTAAAAATTAAGAAATAATAAAGATACTCGGTAGTTAACATTTGGAGTTCTTTCTTTATAGTTAGTAATCATACTTGGCAGGATATCTTCACTCACACCACATGCCTTCCCTCTCTGTCTGGGCTCTTCCAAGCTCTTAGGATGGTGCCTTCTCAGTCTCTTTCCCTGCCTCAGCTTCCTCTGCTCCCCAGCATTTCATCCTTAGTTTCCTTTTCATCTCATCTGCATTTTGATGCCACTGGGTAATTTTACCCACTTTGGAGGCCTCAACTCCCAACCACTCCACTGATGATCATTCCTGAACCTTCATCCCTCCCATGCCCACCACCGTGTGCCGGCCTCTCTCCTGAGTCTAACACTCATATTCCCAACTGTCCACCAAACTCATAGGGAAATGACAGTCCCAGAGATATGTCATCTTGTCAAAAAGTTCTTCCTTCCTTCCTAAATGTGCTCTTCCTGTCTCATTCTGTCTTGGTTAATGGGAGTATCTGCTTCACTTCCAAGTAGGAACTACACTCATGTTTAACTCATGTATACTCCTCACCTCCCATTTGTGAGTCCTCATGCCCGCCAGTTACACCTGCAAAGTATCTGTTATGTTCTTCTCCAGCCTCCCTAAAAACTACCCTAGTGACTCTAGAGTCCATCAATGAAAGAAGGTTACTCTGAAGAGGTTTCTAGGTTTCCAATTGCTTTCCTCTCTGATTTGTTTCCATTTTACAGGTTAACGTCTCTAAAACACAAAGCTGATCACGTCTCTCTCCTTAAAAACCTTCTATGACCTACAAGATGAACCCTGGGTTTTCTTTAAAATGATAAAAGTCAGGAATGTGACTTTTAGGCCAGACACAACAGAAGTGCAGTATTTTGATATTATACCCCTTTCATCTTTTCTCAGGAAGCAAAATGTGGGGATTTCAAAGCTGTTATAGTGGAAGTATCTGGGCAAGCCCATTATACAGGTACAGCAAGTTTTATAGTGGAAAATGATGACCCACTGAGGGATGGATTCCTTCTCAAGTGACTTCTGTGACTTTTCAGCACTCTTTCTGAATTATATGGAAAATGATATCCACATTGTACATGTAAGCCAAGTCCCATTCATTCTAAAATAGTATTTCTGTGACTAAATGTAATCATTATACCTCATATTTGCACATGTCATTGGTATAAATGTCACCTTTGTCAGCTTACAAAATGCTGAAAATTCAGAATGTTTTTCTAGTCATTAACCTATCAGGTAAAATTACTACCTTAGTCCTTATTAGTCTTAAAATGTTATTCTCTGCTAGTTACTACAGTATGTTGTTTTAGATGCTCGTTGGATAATAATAGCTTGAATTGTAGCCCTCATAACAATGCCTCTTACAAGTTCATTGTTTTAGTCTTCCAGTTTTTGAGTAAAATAATATCCTCCCTCCGAGCAGGATGTAAGGGAGGTGGATTATTATAAGGTACTCAGCACTTAGCATACATAGCCTGGGAAGCATTGGGATGGGTCAGCTTCTTCGGGCAGATGTTATAGCTGCTGCCAGGATGTTCTCTCTATTGCAAAGGCCTGCTCCTACAGCGAGGTGGGTGAAGTGCCATAAGCTGATGTGAGAAGACCAATAATCAGACTTTGGCTGTATCGTTAAGGTTCTTATAAGAGGGGTTGTTTACTGCATTATAAACACAGTGGAAATCAATGAATCATTTCATACTCTACCAATTAAATGCCAGGTAGATTTAAAACCTGAAAGAAATGTTAACTATTAATTCTTGCTAGTTACTTGTCTGTGAGCCTGTTAAAAATAAAATTTGATCATTTTCAGTCACTATAAAATGAAGTATGTCGGGGCGCCTGGGTGGCTCAGTCGGTTAAGCGGCCGACCTCGGCTCAGGTCATGATCTCGCGGTCCGTGGGTTCGAGCCCCGCGTCGGGCTCTGTGCTGACAGCTCAGAGCCTGGAGCCTGTTTCGGATTCTGTGTCTCCCTCTCTCTCACCCTCCCCCGTTCATGCTCTGTCTCTCTCTGTCTCAAAAATAAATAAACGTTAAAAAAATTAAAAAAAAAATAAAATGAAGTATGAAAGACTTATTCAATATGTGATGCTCTCAACATTCAGTAGAGTCCTGTGAGATAAGCAATAGTATATATATATATTTTTTCTGAGCATACAGAAACTGAAGTGATTACTTTTAAGTGGTTTGTCATCGGGTTAAGTCTGTGATTGAATTACTTGACCAAAATGAAGGCTTCATAGCTTTATAACTTTATAGTTAATTTTCTTAACTTCCCTATTATACAAAAACTAATGTTTTCTACTCATCTCCTATAAAATTCTGTGGTAAAAGAATCACTTACCTTCAAAACATGACACCATCACTAGCTTACTATGACCAAGAAATTTTCTACACATTAAAGAGATTAGCTGTACTTTCTTTTTAAAATGAAAATAGAACTACTATTCTCTCTCCAAATTTCACAAGTCACATTAACTTGAAAAAGATACATACATTGTTTAAAAGTTATACCTTACAGCATTTTGTAATGTGCCACACCCGTATCCTCTAATGAAGTCCAGCATGAAATGCATATTGTCCTATAGCTACCAAGAGTGGGGAGTATTTTATCACTGACATTGTTTAAATTGTCAGCACTTGGTGATGACAAAAAGCAGACTGACTTTAGTGGATTTTATTATTGTTTTAAAATTCTCAGGGCACCTGGATGGCTCAGTTAAGCATCTGACTCATGATTTTGACTCAGATCATGATCTCATGGTCATGAGACTGAGCCCTGCATCGGGCTCCATGCTGGATGTGAAGCCTAAGATTCTCTCTCCCCCTCTCTCTCTACTCCTCATCCTCGCGCTCTCTTTTTGTTTCAAATTTTTTAATGTTTATTTTTGAGAAAGAGAGACAGAGTGCGAGTGGGGGAGGGGCAGAGGAGGGAGACACAGAATCCAAAGCAGGCTCCAGGCTCTGAGCTGTCAACACAGAGCCTGACGCACACAAACCGTGAGATCATGACCTGAGCTGAAGTCGGGCACGTAGCCGACTGAACCACCTAGGTGCCCCACTCCCTCTCTCTTTCTAAAAAAAATAAAAAATAAAAAATAAAATTCTCTACAGACAAAGCACACTCCCTTATCAACTGCATCACGATGGACCACTCCCTCTGCCCCACCCATGGAATACCACTGTTTCTATCACATTAATATACCAATGGTCCTCAACGATAGTTCAACTTGCGATTTTTCGTTTACGATGGTGGGAAAATGATACACATTCAGAAGAAACCGGACTTTGAATTTGCATCTTTTCCTGGGCTCCATATATGTGGCACCACACTCTCGTGTGACGCTGAGTGGCCGAAGTGAGCCACAGCCACAGTGAGTCAGCCGTGCGGTCATGAGGGTCAACAGTGGAACGCTGACAAACATTCTGTACCCATACTGCCATTCTGGTTTTCCCTTTCAGTACATCATTCAATACACTACATGATCTATTCAACACTTGATTATAGAATAGGTTTTGCGATTTGGCACACAGCAGGCTAATGTAAGTGTTCTGGGCATGTGACAGTTAGGCTAGGCTAAGCTCTGATGTTCGGTGGGTTAGGTGTATTAAATGCATTTTGACTTACGGTATTGCCACTCATGATGGGTTTATTGGGATGTAACCCTATTGTAAGTAGAAGATCTGTATATGAGGGAAATACAAGCCAGACATGTTAAATAACTCCCCTAAGGCCACATTAAAGGCTGGGAATCTAGGACTTCTGACTCCAAGTCGAGTATTTCCCTCCTATACTTCCTCCATTTCTAAGATAATACAGCCAGAATTTGCTCTGGAATAGAGGACGTTAATAAAATGTTATATTTCTTGAACATTAAAAAATAGTGCCTATATCTTCCTAAATTCGATTCCAAGCCACAGCCTCACCCTTGAAGTAATATTTATCCCTTCTGCACTTCACTGTCTCTCTTGGAGTCGACACTAGGGAAATTAACTGCCCCCTCCCACACCTCCATGTATCTAACCAGTCACAAGCCCCAGTGAGTCTAACTTCTATATATGCCTACAATTATCCTTTCCCACCGTTGGTAAGGGTCTTGGAACCTCCCTCAAGCAACCACCTTTCCCTCACTGATCTCATAGCTCTAAGTACTTAAATATGCTCATCATAAACAAAACGAAACAAACATCCTTTGTCTGCCTTACCTCTCTAGCTTGCCATGACCCCTGTTTCCTTATCTTTGTAGTCAAATTCCTAAATTCCTGATTCTGTGCACATTGGTTACATTTTCTCGTCATCCATTTGTTATTTGACTGTTGCCATCTGGTTTTTACTTCATTATTCACTGGAAATTATCCTTGATCTAACTGTTAAGTCTACCAGTCACCCGAGGGTTCATGCAACCCGAGGCGGATACCCATTCTTGCTCCTGGCAGGCAAGTGTGGTTCATTGTAGAGCAAGAACCTCCATTCCCCTGGTGCTGGGTCAGCCACAGAGCCACTTACTGAAGTTCTCAAGGTCACTAAGTTAGTACCCAGTCCTCATTAGTACTAACCCTAACCCCTAACCCTAACCATAGCCCCACCAGGTGTTGCAATTGCGTGGGCCCAGGTCCATCTTCTCTTCACCATGAAATTGCACTGAGTTTTGCTCCAAGTCCTCTAGACTCCATAAAAATAGGGACATCCTTCTCTTTAACTCTTAAAATCCACAAATTCCATAACATCCCTCCGTAGAACCATGTTTCTCATACTTCAAGGTGGGTATGAATTACCTGGGGATCTTAAGTTGCAGATTCTCATTTATTAGGCAGGCGTGGGGCAGTTCTAGCAAGCTCCCAGGTGAGGCTGATGCTACGGTGGCTGAGTAACAAAACTGTTTCACCGACCTATTCAATTACCCATTTGGGTCCAGGCTTTACAAGTTTGAGCCTCCCCTACCTGCCAACTTCTCCTTTTAGCTCTAAAATACAAAAGAAGCCTGTTAGCTCCCCACCTAGCAGTAACCTCATGGTCACAGCAGCTTTCCTGAGAAGAAGCTGAGATTACCTTGTTTTGAAAAGCAAATCAAAACGAAAACCACAAGCTCAAGACTTCTGACTTCTCAACTGGCCAGTATGCCTCATTTAGATATTTCACTCACCTGCCTGGCCTTTCACCCTTTCCCTGCTTCTTAATTTTTTCTACTCCCTAGCATTCCACCCATTGGCTCTTTTCTCTCTTCACTCAACACCCTGTCCGTAGTCATCACATTCATGCCGGTGGTTTTCTCTCTTGTAAAGAGAGGCTGACAACTTCCAAATCTCTAAATCCTCAGGTCCAGAGCCATACCACTACCTGATGGACAAGTCAGATTCCTCTGCCCCCTATAATGTGCCCCTCCTCCTGTGTTCTCCACCTTAATTAATGGTACCACCATCCATCGAGCCAGGAACTTGCGATTTATCCTTGGCTCCTTGTTCACGCCATTCTGTCCTGTCTGTTGATGCTCCGGAGGTGGATGTGAGTGGATTCGGCTGGCATCATTCCCTCCCCTTTGCTTTATCAGCAACACTCACCTTTTCCTGTGGAAAACTATCCATCCCCTGCATTGTAGCCTTGCTTGGACTTCCAGGCAGAGGGTACTCCATCAGACTCTCTCTCCCTGGACCTGAGACCTTGAGAGAAACGACATAAAGTCTGAAACACGGCTGAAGTGGACTTATTCCAGTAGTGATCACCCTCAATTAGTTTCTGCACCTCTACCTGCCATCTCTGCCCTGACTTCCCTCAGATTATCCTTTTATAATTTGAACTCCCTCTATCCTTTCAATAAACCCCTTTTTTGCTTAGGTGAGACAATGCTCTGTTTGTATTGTTTACATCCAAAGACCCTACCTCCTTACAATCTCTTCGCCCTCTCCACTATGCCTTTATTCAGACCCTTTTCATTTCTCCCCTGGGAGAATGCCTTTTCTTACAATGCCTCTTCTTAACTGGTCTCCTGGTTGCCAAATTCTCCTACGGTCACTCAAAAATAGGTTTTGTGTATCTAACAATTTTCCAAAGTGCTAAGTGTTAGGGATCTAATAACACGCCAAACAAGGTTCGAGTCTTCACAAAGCCGACAGCCTATAGCGAGAGGCAGGTAGTGATTAATCACAACAATATAATTATAGACAGTGCTGATATGCTTCAAGCCAAGGAAGGCTTCTCCCGAGAGATGAGGTTAACATGCGCGGGGAGATGGGGATGCGAGGGCATTGGGGGAAGGCGAGGGAACGGGCTTTCTAGACAGAGGGGATAGCAAGTGCAGATGACCTAAGAAGGGAGGCTTAAGAAGCTCGCAAAAGGCCAGTGTGACTAGACTGGAGCGACAAAAAGGAAAGTGGCCCCAAATGAGACCAGAAAGGGAGCAGATGTCAACTCATGCAGGGCCTCGTAGGAAACATTAAGGATTGGGGTCCTTATCCTAAATTAAAAGGAGAAAGCCGTAGAGGGGTTTACATAAGTGAATGGCATGATCAAATTTATTTTGTTTAAAAAGGCATCTGGTTTGCAGTGTAGCGTAGAGGCTGGACGTGCGGAGACCTGTCCGGTGGGTGGCCGTGGTAGCTCAAAGAAGAGAACGAAAGCTGAGATTCAGGTGGAGGAGGAAGTGATGGAGGAAGCGAATGGAAACAAAGACACTTAACAAGTAAAATCCCTAGGTCTTGGGGGTCAATTGTACATGGGCTGGTGGTGAGGAAGAGGGATTAGCCTAGAATCCTAAATTTTCGGTTTATAAGCTACATGGGAGGTAGTGCCATTTTCTGAGACACAGAATGGAGAGGACCGAGGGATTTTAGGAAAAGTGGGAGGAAGACCATGAAGTCCACTTGGGTCACGCGGAGTTTGAGGTGATTTGGCACATCAAGGGGAGCTGCCAAATAACTGGATACAGGGCTGGAGGCTGGAGATTCAATGTGGATTACGAACATTGGGCTTTCAAAGCTCTGGGTGTGGGTGAGAGGAGGAAGTGCAGAGCTGCTGAGGACTGGGCCCCGATGGACTCTAGCATTTAGACCAGATGATGGGGGTGAACGGGAGAGGCCACTGAGGCAACCGAGGGAGGAGGAAAACCAGGAGCGTGTGAGGTCATTCTTGTCTTTCTGAACATACCTGACCCTGGCCTACCCTTCAATGGCGAGTGCCGTTACCCCATCTCCCCCTGATGAAGTTCAATCTCTATAACATGGCATGCGAGGCCTTCATAAGAGGGTTGCAGTCAACTTTTATCATTTATCATTTTATCATTTCTCTCTCCACTCCCTACCCTCAGTCACCAGTACCCAAGAGTCAAGTAACTTACGCACTTATCTCCAGACTTAACACATGAATTTCAAAGGCCCTTCTCTGTCTTCTCATTTTGGAGAGTCCGATGTCACTGCTCGTGTGAAGTCTTCATCAGCTACCCTAGGAATAATCACCTCCATAGAATTTCATTATATTTTTTAACAACACGTACAATACTGTAACATATTTGGGTTTGCCTAAAACTGTAAGGTTCTTTGGGCTGAGATCCTTATTTGTTGTTTCTGAATACCTAGCACAGAGAAGATCTGCTAAATAAACTACTATATAGCTTTGTTTTAATTCAGTGGTTCTCAGTTGTGGTCATCCCCCCCCCCCAACCCCCCAGGGACATTTTTAATTGTCACTACTGGCATGTTGTGGGCAGAGGCGAGAGTTACTGTTAAACATCCTATAATGAATTCCTATGATGCATTTGTTTACCACCTTAAATAAACTTCTATTTATACTGTAAATTTCCAGTAAGATATTTTTCCTCATTGAAATAAGCATCCGAAGCACTAATATCATTGATTCCAAGATCTGCAAGTGCACTGGTCATTCTTTAGAGCAGTGTTTCTCAACTGTGGGTCAGAATCACTCGCGGGGCATATGGCCGGGCCCCACCTCCAGAGTTCAGATTCAGTATACTGGGGGCAGAGCCTGGGAATCTGCATTTCTGACAAGGTCCCAGGTGGGGCTAATGCAGCGGGTCTAGGGTCCACACTTTGCAAACCATGGTTTTAGAGAACCTAAGGGTTTATCACATTTTCCCCCATTAGAGGCCATGCCCAGAAACTTGAGATGCAGCTTCCCTGGGCAGGCAGGACCTTTCAGTTCTCCATCTCCCAGCCACAAACCTGGAGCTGCGACAGCGGTGACTCCCTGGCTGGTAGCACTTCCTACACACCACATTCCAGAGAACTGAGGAAGGCCGCCAAGAGGGCAAGGAACTCATTGGTCTCCACTCTCCACCCAACGCTGCCACACACGTGTGAACCACTTATGGTCCCGAGGTCTGCGCCCTTGAAAACAAGATGGCCTGCTGTCTCCCGAGATCCATATTCTAGCTCCTCACAGCACCTATATCAGAATTACCTGTGGCGTGTAGATTCACAGGCCCATCCTCAATAATTCTGGGAGTCATCCATAAACATGCGTTTTAATAAGCTCACCACCTCAGTGGTTCTCAAAGTGTGTTCCTCAAACCAGCAACATCATCACTACCTATTAACTTGTTGGAAATGCAAATTCTGGGACCGGACCCCACACCTACTGAATCTGAAACCGGGGTTGGGTCCGGTCACTTGTGTTTTAATGAGCCCTCTAGGTGATTCTGTTGCATGTTCAAGTTTGAGAACACCCTGGTTCACATTATTCGGCCCCCGAGGCTTAAGATCTCCAGATCTGGACCGTTTTTCACCTTAGGTTCTAGGTCCCTTACTTGCATGTGCCAAAAACATCAACAGGAAGCAGTGTCCCCGGCAAAGGCCTTCCTGTAGGACACTTGTATCCGACAAGAGAGTTCAAGAGTGAACCCTTGTTGAATTTGGCCATTTATATGAGGGCCCGTCCCGCTTCACCTGGCCCTCGTATAAATGAAGTCCCTTGGGGGTGGGGGTCAACCTGGCCCCCGCTGAAGCCCAGACTCCCTGGCCGGGTAACCTCGTGGAGGAGTGATGTTGTGGGCCGGCTCTTCGGAGGGTGCTTGGTCGGCGTCCCGCCCCGCGCTCCTGCGTAAACACCGTTCCCTCGGCAACGCCTAGAACCCACGTCAAAGGATCGGCCGGGTACGGGGCGACGGGTACGGGGCTACCGCCACCCCTCCCGCCGACCCGACTCCCGGCAGAGGCCTCTGGCCCCAGCCCGAGCCACCCCCCCCCGGCTTGCGGCCGCCTCCCCCCGTGCGGGATGAACACAGCCGCGGCCGCCTCGGGGCCCCATGGAGGAGCAGCCGCCGCCGCCGGTCCGCCCGCCAGCGAGAATGACCTTGTTGGGCAGCCCACACCCCGGAGCCCCCTCCGCGGCCGGCGCACCTGGAGGGACTTCCTCCGCGGCCACCGCGGCGGCCGTGCTCTCCTTCAGCACCGTGGCGACCGCGGCGGCCGCGGCGCTGGGGAACCAGAGCGACGGGAACGGGGGCGACAGCACTGGCGCCTCGGCTGGCGGCGGCCTCGGCGGGCCCCGGGCGGCGGGGGCGGCGGGGAGGCCGCCGCCGGGCCCCGAGGCGGCGCCGCTGCTGTCGCACGGCGCGGCGGTGGCAGCCCAGGCGCTCGTGCTCCTGCTCATCTTCCTGCTGTCTAGCCTGGGCAACTGCGCGGTGATGGGGGTGATCGTGAAACACCGGCAGCTCCGCACCGTCACCAACGCCTTCATCCTGTCTCTGTCCCTGTCGGACCTGCTCACGGCGCTGCTCTGTCTGCCCGCCGCCTTCCTGGACCTGTTCACGCCGCCAGGGGGCTCGGTCCCCGCCGCCGCCGCCGCCGCCCCCGTCGCCCCCGCCGCGGGGCCCTGGCGCGGCTTCTGCGCCGCCAGCCGCTTCTTCAGCTCGTGCTTCGGCATCGTGTCGACGCTCAGCGTGGCCCTCATCTCGCTGGACCGCTACTGCGCCATCGTGCGGCCGCCGCGGGAGAAAATCGGTCGCCGCCGCGCGCTGCAGCTGCTGGCGGGCGCCTGGCTGGCGGCCCTGGGCTTCTCCTTGCCCTGGGAGCTGCTCCGCTCGCCCCGGGAGCCCCCGGCGGCCCAGAGCTTCCACGGCTGCCTGTACCGGACGTCCCCGGACCCCGCGCAGCTGGGCGCGGCTTACAGCGTGGGGCTGGTCGTGGCCTGCTACCTGCTGCCCTTCCTGCTCATGTGCTTCTGCCACTACCACATCTGCAAGACGGTGCGCCTGTCCGACGTGCGCGTGCGGCCCCTGACCACGTACGCGCGCGTGCTGCGCTTTTTCAGCGAGGTGCGCACGGCCACCACCGTGCTTATCATGATCGTCTTCGTCATCTGCTGCTGGGGGCCCTACTGCTTCCTGGTGCTGCTGGCTGCGGCCCGGCAGGCCCAGGCCGCGCAAGCCCCCTCGCTCCTCAATGTGGTGGCCGTCTGGCTGACCTGGGCCAATGGGGCCATCAACCCTGTCATCTACGCCATTCGCAACCCCAACATTTCGATGCTCCTGGGGCGCAACCGGGAAGAGGGCTACCGGACTAGGAACGTGGACGCTTTCCTGCCCAACCAGGGCCCCGGTCTGCAGGCCAGAAGCCGCAATCGCCTTCGAAACCGCTACGCCAACCGGCTGGGAGCCTTCAGCAGGATGTCCTCTTCCAACCCGTCCAGCGGGATGGGAGGGGACGTGGCCATGTGGGCTCGAAAAAACCCAGTTGTGCTTTTCTGCAGGGAGGGGCCCCTAGAACCAGTGACAGCAGCGGTCAAACAGCCTAAGTCTGAAGCTGGGGACACCAGCCTCTAAGAAAGGTTGGGATTCACAGCTTGTAAAGGCAAATTTTCAGCTGCACCGTTTGATGATACGGGATTCTGGGGAGAATCGTGTATTTCATAAAGCCAAACATTTAAAAAAGAGACAGAGGGGGAGGCTTACCCCTTCCCCCAAACAACATACAAGACAATGTGCCCTTCTTCAAAAGTGCCAAGTGTAAAATGCAAAAATTAAAATATTAAACCACACAACCAAGCATTGTGAACTGTAAGTGCCAAAAATGAGAAAAATAACATTCACAATTACTGAAAAGCTCTTATTATAAGAATCACACTGTGAAACAAACAAAATCATTGAATGCAACCAGGATTTGTTCAAATACAGAGAGTTTCAGGAAAGGATGGAGACTCTCAGAATCACTTGAAGGCTCCCCTAAATCACCAGAATTCACCAAAGTTGAGATTTTTAGAACTTGCACCTCTGACACGTGCTTTGGGTGCTTAGGTTGGGAACGAAAAATTCTTGTCCTTACACGTTTTGGTGCGCTTCCTCGCACCCGTGTCCCTATAATCTTTGTGGGAAATTTTATATTCATAGACCATTTTAAACCATTTTCGGATTTTGAAAGGTAGCTTATTACCATAAAATCAACCATCTGAAGGGCAGATAGAAGTATGAAAATAAAGAAGTGTGGCTGTTTATAAATGTATTCCAAAATTATACTTAAAAAAATTAATATCCCTCATTGTGTCCCCCAAATTATCTGCCCTGGGAAGTCTTGAGGCTTTACCCTTACTCTAACCTGATACTTTTGTTTCTAATCACATGGGGGATGCTGTTCACAGAGTGCTTTTACATTTTTAAAAAATAACTTTCATAATAGAAGATCGTTGCCTTTTGAGGTAAATTTGATTTTCAGATGCAGCCAAAAATATAACTTGAAGTCAAGTTGATTGAATCAGGTAAGTAATGACACTTTTTCATATATATAAAAAAATGAGAGCTCTATAAAGTAACAAGACTGGCTTTCCTATGTGGCTAACTGAAGATGAGTACAATGAAGAATTCTAAAAATATTTTGAGAAGTGGCTGTATTCTTAGAATAAGCGTAGAGCTTTCCAAGGGCTTCATACCCTTCTACATTTGGAAGTTTGGTTATATTTATGAAAAAAAATGAATCATTGCTTTTATAGACATGATTTGTCTAAACTAACATTATTAAAAAGGGAGAATAGATGTGGTGTTCTTGCATATAGTAGAATATTAATAATTTGGGCATAAGGTCAGAAAGTAACTTCAATCAAGCTGGAAATATTTTCAGAAATGTGAAAACCAAAGATGCTTCTTTTTTTAAAGTTATTTATTTATTTTTAGAGAGAGCACAAGTGGGGAGGAACAGAGAGAGAGGGAGAGAGAGAATCCCAAGCAGGTTCCACACTGTCAGTGCGGAGCCTGATGCAGGGGCTTGAACCCATGAACCGTGAGATCATGACCTGAGCTGAAATCAAGAGTCAGTCGCTTAACCGACTGAGCCACCCAGGAGCCCCTAAAACAAAGACGCTTCTTAAAATTCAAAAGCACAATTCCAGGTTTGTGTGTCTGAAATTTTGCACATTAAATGCCACCGTTCACAGAATCGTTTACTCGGAATTTTGAAAGATACTGTTTTCTCCCTCTTTCTTTCCTTCCCTCCACTTGCTCCTCTTGCCTTCAACATTTCACAGCCTTCATTGAATGAGTACTTTAAACTAGATATGAAATGACATCAGCTATCATGTTAAAATTTCAATGTGAAATAGCCACCTTTTTTTTCTTGCATTTAAAGATGTTAATTATTTTTTACACTTCTGTGTGATAGGTGGGTGTATTTTGTAATCAAAGATGGAAAAATATGATTCTGTCAGAGCTGAAGGTATTTAATTTCTCCCCCATGCTCAAGGCATCATCACAATCATAAGTTCATAAGTTTATACATTATCTGTATATATCTTGCTATACTCAATGTAGTGCAAAGTAGATGAGGTAATCTTTACTCTTTAGCACTTAGTATATATGTGTGTGTGTGTGTGTGTGTGTGTGTGTGTGTGTATGTCTACATACATATGTGTGTATATATATATACACACACACACAGACTTAATGCAGCTGAACAAATATTTAACGTATATCTACAGTATTTGCCTGTTAAAGTCAAAACAATTGTGTATTTTTTGGCATTCTGAGAAAATGGAAGTCATGTCTGGCACTTGGGAGGACATGATAAAGTCTTCCAGTTAGGAAAGTTATCAGAGGATAGGAATTCAGCGACTGTGAATAATGGCAAAGAGTTAGGGATCTTAGGGGAAGGAGGCAAATGTACAAAGTGGGGTATTCCCTGAAAAGAAAACTCAAAGGAAGATATTTAAAAATTAACATGGCGTGGAATAACCCTTCTGGTGAGTGAAGGGAAAATCTGAGAGACTGGAAGTGACAAGGTGGTGGCACGAGGGACTTTAAGGCAGGAAAGGAGTCCCATCCTAACTGTCGGTGTAGGTAGTGGTAGGAAGTTTTAAGAAAAGGATAGCTTGGGGAAGAAACCATTCCGTCAGGACCTGTAAGAGTCATGGTTGGCAAAAATGGGAGGGAAAAGAAAAAGCAATGCTAATAAGTTACTAAAAAAATTATAGTGTTATTTGCTTGTTTGTTTATTTGAGGCTATACAACTAGTCAGTGATAGAACTAGGATTTGAACCACCAGTCTGTCTGGCTTTGGAGCCCTGTGTTCTCTTCCTTTACCCTCTGTTGTTCCTCAATGGTCAGAGGATAGAGAAACTAAAGATGAGAACTTAGCATCACCACCACCACCACTATTATCATCATCTAGAGTTTTTATTTCCTACTTCACATTGGGCAATTTCCTGGGTGCTAAGTCTACTGAAAGGTAAAAATCACAGTACCTGCTTTAAGAGGGCTTACAGTCTAATTGAGGACCTCGAGCTTATAAAAATTGGCCCTAATCCGGACTCTACCTGTGGGGAAGAAAAGGTGTCACATTTTCAGAAACCGTTATCAAAAGAGATGGATTTAGAAGCAAAAGATATGTAGATAAAGGCCAGCAACCAATCTGGTTCGGTTGTAAATACTTAGAGACAGAAATCGATGCCTTGAATAAAAGACGGAGAAAGATTGACTCTCAAATATAAGACAGACCTTTCCTCACATTGAGTGCACGATTATAGTGATTTTGTTTAAAAAGGAGAAAGAGGGGTGCCTGGGTGGCTCAGTCGGTTAAGTGTCCGACTTCGGCTCAGGTCATGATCTCGCGGTCCGTTGAGTTCGAGCCCCGCGTCGGGCTCTGTGCTGACAGCTCAGAGCCTGTAGCCTGCTTCAGATTCTGTGTCTCCCTCCCTCTCTGACCCTCCCCCATTCATACTCTGTCTCTCTCTGTCTCAAAAATAAATAAACATTAAAAAAATTAAAAAATAATAAAATAAAAAGGAGAAAGAGAAGCTATGAAATATTGAGATATGTTAAATATTGGTCAGCATGCAATCCTTCATGTGTCATTCTGCTCCCAGTTTGAGTGTTTCCTTTGAATGACAAGAGCCACGAGTCACGCTCACCATAGTACATACATTACCCCATCTGCTCCTCAAAGCAACTCTCTAGGAAGATACTATATTATCACTGCCCCCATTTTACAGATGAGAAGACTGAGGCACAGAGGTGCTATGTGATTTGACCGCGGTGACACAGGAAGTTTGCACTATACATAAGATTTGTACCTAGCAGATGGGCGCCAAAAGTCCCATCTTAACCACGGCACTGTGCTGCCTCTCTTAACGTGTAAAAGAAAATGGGAAACCCGGAGAAGAGCCAGAGAAGATAAAGACAACACTAAAGGGATGGAGAAATAAATATCATCAAATGTAAAAGAAAAGATTTGTTTGAGTTGGAGAACAGCTACATAAGATATGTGATTTTCAAATATATGAAGAGACGCTGGGCAGCTATTTTCTAGTATAATCTCAGCCCTGGCAGACCCCAGTCGTCCGTCTTCTCCATTCCTGCTCCAGAAGAGCTGAGCACAACCGGAGGAAAATCGTAGATCAGATCGAGTACCCTCTGCACCTAGCGTCCATGGCTTCTCTCAGCCCCTCTACCCTGCCCAACAATTTAAACCTTTTTGCTTGCCAGCTCACTCTTTCTGCTCACTTTAGTGACCCTTCGTACTTTCTCTGCTCAAACTTATAACTGACCTTCCCCTCTTGAAAGATGAACATTACAAGCTAACCTGGATTTATACCAGTCCTCAGCTCTGTCTTTCCACTAGTAAAGAAAGTGGGGCCCTTTCTAGCCCCAGGAACCTCATGCCATCGATACTTTCCTGGTATCCTTAGTCTTTCTCACTGAACCAAATCCCTCTTGTGAACCCATAAGCTCTCACTTAAAAGGAAAAAACCGCAAAGCCTCTCCTATTCCTCCTTCCCTTTTATCTCTCTCAATTCCCTGCCTTCAGCTGAACTTGTAAAAAAAAAAAAAAAGCCTATACTTTTACAGCTGATCTAAATCCTAGTCTACAATTTTGATGGTGCAAGAAATTGTCATTCTTATGCAATTAAAATTTTCCCCAATCCTCTGTTCTGCCACATAGAAACTTAACATGGCAGTATCTAGGTTCTAGGGGCTTATTTAGTACCAAGCATTGGTAAACATCAGTCTTCAGTGGTGATTCATCCGTCCTGGCATCCACCAGTCAGTCTCCAGTCACATCCAAAATTTATGCATGATTATTCCCTCACTCAGTCTGGGAGGACCCAGCTCTAACTATGGACCACTTTTAGAGCTCCTCTTTGGACACAAAAAGATAATTACCCTGTCTCAGCATCATGGAGGGCTATGCCACACCCATAATACTGTCTCAGGCTGCTTTTTAAAAATTAGGTTAAGAGTTTATGTATTTATTTTTTGAGAGAGAGAGAGAGCAAGCCAGTGGGGCAGGGGCAGAGAGAGAGGGAAAGAGAAAATCCCAAGCAGGCTCCATACCTTCAACGCAGAGCTGGACGCGAGGCTCGAACTCACGAACCATGAGATCATAACCTGAACCAAAATCAAGAGTCAGACGCTTAACCACCTGAGTTACCGATGCGCCCCTAAAAATTATCCTTAAATATTTTTGATTGCTTGATACTTTTTGATATTGTTGGGTCAATAAATCAAAATGATACATAAGTGTGGCTTGGGAGTTCCGTTTGTGGAGTGGCAGTGAGGGTCTCCGTGGACCTGCTAGCCAGTGAAACAAGTATAGGCGGTAAAAATTATTTACAAAGCGACCATTTGAAGTCTCTGGAAGTTGTCGTAACAGCATACAGCAAATGAAGAAACATTTATTGGAGAAAGTCTACTATAATTCAGTAGCGAGAGTCAGTGGTGTTTGAAGTATAACCTACTCCCTCTCCCTGCTCTCAGTGTGACAGAAACTCCGCTTCAGGTGAGTACAACCACGTACACAAGGCTCCCTCTTCCCCAGCTTCCAACCGGAGGGTAGGGTATCTCCCTGGAAGGAGCAGGCCATGAGAACTTCTCAAATTTTCAGCTACATGTTGCAGAGGCTAAATTCCAGGTGAGTGTACCCAAGGGGCTGGGAGTTCTCTTCTTCCGCCTAGCCTCCATCCATAGGACAGGTGCTTGACCTCAGGGATGGTGTGCTGGGAATACCAGGGTCGTGAGTGCGCTCAACCCAGCGCGTTTGTAGGATGGAGACTCCGCTGTAGGAGACACAAGCTGAGAAGACCGTGGGCCACTGCCCACACCCAGGGCCCTGCTCCTACAGCAAGGTGTCACTCCAAAAGAAGTGACAAAAGAAGTCTGCCGCCCCCCTCCGACCCCCAGCTTTAGAGCTCTGGCTCAGCTATTTTGACCAGGGGTATAGACAGGCCTCGAAGCAGGCAGTGCTACGGCTCTCCCCAAAGCAACTAACTTTATTTGAAACAGAGCGTGGGAAGTTTAAGTCTAAGGGCATTGTCAAAACAATGGAGTTTCGGTGGTAAAAAAAAAAAAAATTGAGAAGGCTAATAGCTTCATGAGAGAGATACATGGTAAAACGTTTGCCAGCTAGTTTACCAGAGAGAATCAGGGAAAGAAATAAGTAACAAAACCCTTTTATTATAGCTGAGTTTTAAAAGTTTGTGTGTGTGTGGGCGGGGGGGGGGGGGGGGGAGAGGCACCTGGGTGGCTCAGTCAGTTAAGCGTCAGGCCTCCCCTCAGGTCATGATCTCAAAGCTCATGAGTTCGTGCCCCATGTCAGCTGTGCTGACGGCTCAGAGCCTGGAGCTTGCTTCTGATTCTGTGTCTCCCTCGCTCTCTCTCTCTCTCTCTCTGCCCCTCCCCTGCTTGCTCTGTCTCTCAAAAATAAACATTGAAAAAAATTTTTTTTCAAAACGTTCCTTGGGGGCACCCGGGCAGCTCTGTCGGTTAAGTGTCTTAAGTGTCGTCAGACTCTTGGTTTCAGCTCAGGTCATGATCTCACATTTCTCGGGTTCAAGCCCCACGTCGGGCTCTGCGCTGGCAGCACAGAGTCTGCTTGGAAGTCTTTCTCTCTCTACCTCTCTCTCTGCCCCACCCCTGCTTGTGTGCGTGCACACACACACACACACACTCAAAATAAATAAACATTTAAAAATTAATAAAAGTTCTTTGTATATTTTGGATAACAGTCCTTTATCTTTTGCAAAAACTTCTTCCCAGGCTATGGCTTGTCTTCTCATTATCTTGCCCTTTTCAACATAAACAGAACAAGACATGGATTTGACAATTCCAACCATGATGAAAAGACAGGGTCATTCTTATCAATAGGAGCATTACTCCTCCCTAAGGGGGCACTTTGGAAATCTGTGGGAGCATTTTCAGTATCACAATGTCACTGGCGCTTAGCGAGCGGTGTCTAGGAATGCCAGGTGTCCTGCGAAGCATAACGGAATACTGTCCAAGGAAGAATCTTCCCTCATTCCAGACAGTGTTCAAATGTCCCACCAGACCCTGAAACAGCTGAGAACCTATGGACACTTGGGTAACTGCATACCTTTAGTCCATTCTGCGGAGAAACATAGTATTTTTTTTTTAATTTTTTTTTTCAACGTTTTTATTTTTTTATTTTTGGGACAGAGATAGACAGAGCATGAACGGGGGAGGGGCAGAGAGAGAGGGAGACACAGAATCGGAAACAGGCTCCAGGCTCCGAGCCATCAGCCCAGAGCCCGACGCGGGGCTCGAACTCACGGACCGCGAGATCGTGACCTGGCTGAAGTCGGACGCTCAACCGACTGCGCCACCCAGGAGGCCCGAAACATAGTATTTTAAAATGGTTTCGGGGTGCCTGGGTGGCTCAGTCGGTTAAGCGTCCGACTTCAGCTCAGGTCACGATCTCGCTGTCCGTGAGTTCGAGCCCCGCGTCGGGCTCTGGGCTGACGGCTCAGAGCCTGGAGCCTGCTTCCTATTCTGTGTCTCCCTCTCTCTCTGCCCCTCCCCCATTCATGCTCTGTCTCTCTCTGTCTCAAAAATAAATAAACTTAAAAAAAAAAAAAAGCTGCTGAGGATTCAACTCCGTTTAAAAAAAAATGGTTTCAATATACAATATACTGAATATACTAAATATACTTCAATATAATGAAAAGTTTCTTAAAATGCAAGTGTTTTATAAATGGAAAATTTATTACATTTGTTCTGTTTGGGTTTTTATGAAGCAATATTCACCACTTTAGAGGGCTGCATCACACTTTGCCCCCGCTCTGGAGGTCATGGAATGGGAAGAAAACGTTTGCCTCAGTCTGCATTTGCAGCCACTGCGATCCCTGTGATCCTACACTGAGGCATAAGCATCCACCTACCTCGTTTTGTGGGTTCTGCAATACAAAAGAACTACTAGTGACACAAGAACATAAATGGATGCTAGACCTTTGGCCAAGAGAGACATCTGCCTAGTACGTTCTCAAGGGTCCCACTACATGGGCCAGTTTTTGAAAGGAAACAATTTGTCCACGTGTTCTCTCTCAAAGACCCTAACAATGAGTGTAACTGAAAACATTCTTAACCCTGTTTTACCTGTAGCTGCAGGGGGCTGGAGACAAACTAAAGGAGAGACAGCAGACTTCACCCCTCCTTGGTGGTCGTTGAGCTCCTGTGGATTTCTGGATGCCAGGGGCCCAAGGCAAGTACATAATTTCTTGAGAGCAGGACTCCACGCTCCCATTGTGAAGCTGGGAGGGGGTGTTAAACAGCATTTCACCTGTGATTGGGAAGCCTGAAATACTACTAATTCCCCACAAGGAGGCTCCATTATCAAGTACAACAGTTTTCAAAGAGGGAAAGCATCCACCAATGCAAAAGCAGCAGCCCATCATGGTGCATTAAATTCCTTTCGTCTTTACATGCTTTAACATTCCCATTGATTACAGTCTGGTTCTCATTCTCATATAAAAAGGTAGTGTATCATCTTAGTGCTAGGCAAAGCTAGGGTAAACGTATCACATGTTAAGTCCACAATTCAAGCCGAGTATACAGAACAAGACAGAGAGAGAAAAGATGGAGATTGGTAATTGTAATAAAAAGGAATTTGAAAGAAATTTCTTATGCTTGTTATTACTTTGATCCAAGAATGGTCATAGAGATTCAACTTGGGCTTTCCAAGTCAAATAAGAAAATCTTTGGCTAAAATTATTTCTCTTTATAAAGCAAACTAATCATTATCACCAGCTTCGTAGCTCTTTGCCCCATCAATAACACATATGGCCATGGCATTGCTTTAATATCACTTGTTTTTAAGTTTATTTATTTCTTTTGAGTGAGAGAGAACGGGGCGAGCATGAGAAGGGGGAGAGACAATCTGAGGCAGGCTCTATACTGAGCCTGACACAGGGCTCAATTCCACAACCATGAGACCATGAACAGAGCCAAAATCAAGAGGCGGACGCTCAATCGACTGAGCCACCCAGGCACCCCAAATATCACTCTTTAAAATTAAAGTAGTGACTACTTCTTGTTGGATGATGTATTATCTTAAAATATTGGTAGTAACATTTATAAATGGCTATAAATTTGACTAGTTACATAACAAATAATTTATACAATTAAGATTTTTTTCCACGTACGATGTTAAAACTAGATATATAACACTGTATGATGTTAAAACTTTTTCTTTTGCCTCCTTAATTCTCTGAAAACAAATTTAGAACATGATTAGTGCTGTAGATGTTCAATTAACCCTGTGTTTTAACCATTCATTTTATAACACATAATGTACGAATAAAATACGTCAGGGAAACTGAGAAATGAGGCACATTTCTTTACGTGGAAAATGGAAGTAGGTTTGTGATTTAGGAGTTTTAGTCTTCTAAGATTTTAGGCTTCTTTAGAGAGTGAGATTTTGGATGTAGCTAGCATTTGAGTGCCTCATTAGATCATTGGCTTATATTATTTCATTTATTTCTAGCAGAATCACAGCTGGTATCGGAGTTACTGATATTGGAGCCCAGAGCCGGGGTGGGTGGGAGAGAGGTGAATAGGGGTGAAGGTTTGTGAGTCTGGAAGTAAAGAGGAAATGAGAGGAGACGCAACAAGGGCAATCTTAACTGGGAGCTTACAAAAAGAGTGATTTATCCACATTAGCAGCCTCCCTCGTCTTCATCAGCCTGTTTGCTGCCAGATGGGTCTCTGTTTTTCTAGTCAGTTGAATTTAAGCATCAATGTTATGCTTCCTGTGATAACTTTTTAATGATTACTGGGTACCTATGCCACCGGCTTCTGAAAGTCTGGTCACGCTTCCTAAAGGTCACGACCATCCCTAGCCAGCCCTACTAAGAGAGTAGACCTAGTGGCCTTTCTCAGGTCAGCCTCAGCCAGCTGGTGAGGTACTCACTGAGACTCACAGATGCCCCCTGTGCACGTGGAGGAACCCGGTGTCCTTGGGGACGTTCAGGCTGCCTTAACAACTCCACTCCCTTCCCTCTGCCATTACACCACCCACGATGCATGTAGTGGTGAAAACTGGCAAGGCTAGGAGCCTCTCCTATCCTCCCCATAGAAAGGACAGGAGACGGCATGAAAGCTGGCTTTGGCCGCTCTTAACTTATATACAGACCCACCTCTTTAGAGGAAAGAGAAGATTCTCCCAGTTTTGTCTTTGGAAACGGCAAGTTAGTCTTATGGTCTTACGCTAAGGCTAATGCAGACAGACTGTCCCACAAAGGTTGTCTCTGGGAAATGGAACTGGTCAGATTCTTTTAGAAATCATGTGCAACAAGGCAAGGTCTGGACAGGAATGCTTTTCGGTTGTGGGTTCCTTGTCTTAATTATGTGAGGCACCCACACAACAGAACGACGTCCCCTTTAAACATTAAATAAAATTATGTAAATTCAGGTTTCTCTGAATTTGATAAAAATGAAAAAAGGTAGAGGAGGAATAGAAAATGTGATCCTGTGTAAACTTTCTGTTCTCTCATTGCTATTGAACATTCTCTAATGACTGTCTCCTAGGTTTCTTCCCGTGACCTACTTTGAAAGGAGAAGGGAGGGGAGGGGAAGAAATCCCTTCCTAGAGAGAGGAAAGGCAGAAAAGGGGACTGATAAGGAGGTGGAGGGGATAAAGAACATCTTTAGGGGCACCTGGGCAGCTCAGTTGATTGGGCGTCCGGCTCTTGATTTCGGCTCAGGTCACGATCTCACAGTTCATGGGATGGAGCCCCAAGTTGGGCTCCACACGGACAGTGTGAAGGCTGGTTGGGATTCTCTCTCTCCTTCTCTCTCTGCCCCTCCCCTGCTTGCGTGCACACACACACACTTTCTCTCTCAAAATAAACACTTTTTGTTAAAAATGAATATCTTTAAAAGATAAAAAGAGGGAAGAAGTTGGCTGCAATTATGGCGTGTCCGACGAACAATAAAAACTTTGTGCATTTATTAGCTTGACGTATATTTTTTGAGCGTCTGCCATGTGCTAGGCTCTCAGACCCTAATGGAAAGCAGGGAAACAGCTGTTTTGTCTTGTGGAGCATGCAGGTTGAGGGAAGCACAAAATTTATTAAATAAAGTAAATTAGGTTGCTGTAAATCCTTAGTTCATTCTCTTTTTACACTATTCCTCTCATCCTCTGTAAGTTTATTCATAAACCCAAGTAAATAGAAATGAGCTACTCTGGACTATTAAAATGTAACATCGCTTCATAAAAATATTCTCCAATTTAACTTTATTTTTCCCTTTGCTTTCTTAATCGGGGTAATGTTTTTATATTAGTACACATCTGCATATTTTAAAGGCGCAGATAAAAATATATTTGTTCCTTCCCATGTGGTCTACTTTATCAGCCTATTTGCAAAATTTTCCTGAGAAATGTATAGAGGAGAAAAGTCAGAGTAAAGAGTGGATTTTAAAAATATCAATAATTGGGATAGAGGCAGGATATATATAATTTGAAATTAAACGTAGAATGTTGGATTTAACACGAAGCGGATAACCTGACAGGCTATCAAAAAAATAAAAACTAAAAATCAAATACTCTTGTGTACCAAAGCATTTAAGTCGATAACAGAGGTGAACTTGAGGTCAATGCTGTCAAATAAGTTCTAAATAGATTCCAGACTGGCTCTTTGCCTTTGCTGCCAAAAAGACTAATCAACTTTATGTATCTACATTTTACCTTTGAACGATCAAACTGCAGGTGTGTTAGGCAAAATATTTAAAAACCAGAATAGCATGGACCCGGATGCTGTCTGTATACCTGTACTTTTTTTGATGCATCTTGTCTGAATAAATATCCACCTTAATTATGGGGAAACTAGTAGGTAGTTAGCATGCAATGAGATGCCCCCTGCCCCCAGCCCATTAGAAATTAGGTTACTCCTTCGGAAGAGTTAATATGACCGTCATCCTCAAATAACATAGCTAACATGGGAAAGAGGAGGGTACATTCCTCCTGAACAGATTCTCCACTTTCGGAGACCTTCCGAACATTTCTAAACTGACGTGCTGGCATGTTGGTTGTCGACACCATGTTGAAAAAATATAGACGATGCAATTGGGAGATAGATGTTTGCTTAGTATACATTGAAATATCAATAATCTTACCGTGAGAAGCATAGAGAAAGAGGTCAAAGGGTGGAGACTCCAAGCGCCCCAGATGGGAGAACGTAACCATGCTTTGGACTGCGGTGCAAACAGCCACAGGTGCTGCAGGAGGCACAACAGGGAAAAAGAAAGGATAGGTTGGTCCTATGCGATCTACTGGGCATTTAAAAAAAATTTTTTTTTTTAACGTTTATTTATTTTTGAGACAGAGAGAGACACAGCATGAATGGGGGAGGGGCAGAGAGAGAGGGAGACACAGAATCGGAAGCAGGCTCCAGGCTCCGAGCCATTAGCCCAGAGCCCGACGCGGGGCTCGAACTCGCGGACCGCAAGATCGTGACCTGAGCTGAAGTCGGACGCCTAACCGACTGAGCCACCCAGGCGCCCCAACTGGGCATTTTTTAGTACTCTCCTGCCTAATGTGACAGAGAACAAGTGCAGAACTTGGTAAGGGCATGGTGAGCAGAGGTTTGGATCGCACAGTAATGAGGGCCTGGGTCACCCGAGCAGGTAAGCCAACCAGACTAGCGGAGGTTCTAGCCAAGGATGAGGAGAATTCAGGCTGGGTAACAGCGAAGGGAGATGCTGAGGAACGAAGCTGCAGGCCCGAGATCAACTGCAGTAGCGAGGATCATACTGCATCCTGCTAACTTTTCTAAGTTTCCCGAGGGAAAGAAACCAAGCAGAAGGCTGAAGAAGCTGTACTCGGGTGGAATGAATGGTTTACATAAAACAAGAGAATCCAAGCAATGCAAGGGGTGAACTGTGGTATTTTGTCTGGATACTCCCTTCTGGAGTAAGGCTCTCATCTCCCCAGCTTGCACAAGTGTTACCTGTTGATGGCTCATCGCTAATCCCTCCCCCAAGGCCTGCCCTCGGAGGAAAGGAACTGCTTCACCTAAGGTTATACCTACCCCCGGGGGCAGCCCAGACCCCGTGACTGGTTGATGTGGGTGTGCAAACATCCAGTCCTCTTACCTTAACTTGGGACAACTCTGAGGACCATCCCAGCTCCCGAGCTTCTGTGGGATCTACTGAAGCCTTTCCTGCAATTTCATCACAGTTCAACTTCTCCTGTCCAATTCTGCTTCCTTAACTCCCTACAATTTTTATTCCCCAGACCACGCTACAATAAACTTCCTGTGTGCAACTTCCTGTTACTGTATCTTTTTCCTGGGAAAAAACAATGCAAGAGAACTTCCTATTAACTATTTTAAACATAGGTAGAAAAGTATATGCTTGTGGGACTGAGCCTGGGTGGCTCAGTGGGTTAAGCGTCCAACTTCAGCTCAGGTCATGACCTCAGGGCCAGTGAGTTCAAGCCCCACATCAGGCTCTGTGCTGACAGCTCAGAGCCTGGAGCCTGCTTCCAATTCTGTGTCTCCCTCTCTGCTCCTCTCCGCTCACGCTCTCTCAAAAATAAATAAACATTAAAAAAGAGAAAAGAAAAGAACGTGTTTGTGACATATTTTATCAAAAGTATGCTAGAACAGCACTTGGGTGGCTTAGTCAGTTAAGTGGCTCTTGACTTCCGCTCTGGTCATGATCTCATAATTCATAAGATCGAGCCCCGCCTTGGGCTCTGTGCTGGCAGTGCACAGCCTGTTTAGGATTCTCTCTCTCTTCTCTCTCTGCTCCTCCCCCATATGTGCACGCATGCTCTCTCTCCAACCGCCCCCCCCCCAAAATAAATAAATTAACTTTTAAAAAAGTATGCTAGAAATATGGTATGTTTGAGTTTATGTTAACTAATTTAGCAGACTTCAGTAAAACAAATATAAAGATTGAGCAACAGAATATTATTTGGTAATTCTAAATCACTGGACAGGCATTCTAAACATGCTTATTTTACAGACTATGCTATATTTTTAAGTAATTAATATATGTTCAGCCAAATCAAACAGCTTTAGTTCTTTTCATAACATCGGAGGTTCATTAAATAAACACCAATGATGATATGCTTTTACTTTGTCATGTTTTTAATTTATCAAAAAAAATTTCAATCAAGCTTTCCAGTCATGACACACATTTTTAAGCCTACAGTTTATTACTTTTGAACTTCATGCTGTCAATAGTTTGGTTTCATTTGTCTAACATGACAAACTTCAGGATTTACTAAAAATTACTGTGTTGAAATTTTATTTTTCTAAATGGGAGATTCTACGTTAGACATCTTGAGAAGTTCACTTCAAAAGTCTATGGATGTCAGTGAAGCCTCAGAGATAGTGAATGATCAGGTAGAACTGAAAACGCTGTTCAGAATCTTTGTTTTTCATAACAGCTTAGTTGAGATATCATTCACTTTCATATGATTCACCCTTTAAAGTAGGCAATTCAGCCGGATCTCGTATATTCACAGACTTGCACAACCATTACCACATATGACTTTAGAACTGGTTCATCACCTGGAAAAGAATCCCCATATTCGTCAGGTTTCCCAGTCCCCTCTCCTCCCATCCCCCGGCAACCTCTAACCTACTCTCTGTCTCTATGGATTGGCCTGCTGTGGACATTCTGTATAAATGGAATCATACAATATATGTTTTTTTTGTGACTGGCTCCTTTCCCTTAGCATATTAATGAACCTTGTTTTCAAAGTTCATCCATATGGTAAGAGGGATCTGCATTTTGTTCTTTTTATTGTTTTAGTCTTTGTATTGCTGAATAGTATTCCATCGTAGATGGAATTCCATCATATTCCATATACTATATTTTGTTTATTCATCAGCTAATGAATATTGTGGGGTTTTTTTTGTTTTTTTGTTTTTTTTTTTTAGCTATAATGATTGCTGCTATGGACGTTATGTATAAGTTTTGTGTGGACGTATGTTTTCATTTCTCATGGGTATATATCTTGCAGTGAAATGTCAGGTTCAACGTAAGTCTATGTTTACCAGTTGGAAGAACTGCCAAACTTTTCCAGGGTGGGCTGCACCATTTTATGTTTCTACCAGCAATGTATGAGGGCTCTTCACATTCTCATTAACACTTGTTATGGGTTATTGGTTTGTTTTTAATATTAGCCTCTCTAATAGGCATAAAGTTGTATCTTATGGTAGTTTTGATTTGCATTTCCCTAGTAACTCTCCCGTGAAGAATAGTGAATAAAAAAAAAAAAAAAAAGGATATTTGTGGAAAATGAAGATTTAGGCAAGAGGGCCTGATAGCTATCTTTAAGTCGTGGAATAGAGAGACAGAGTTTTCTTTGTTATTTACAGATGAGCAAAGAGTTGATTTTAAATAGAGGCAGCATTTAGCTCTATGTAAACGAAATGTCTGATGAATAGGTTGAAGAGGGAGGGAGTAGGGTCCCATTCTCTAGGAGTATTTAAGTAGATGCTATAGAAGGATCCTTTAAGGTTACTCTTGGTACGCTGTGGTTTATAAACCAGTGTGGCAGATTCATAGAGTATTTTGTGATTAATTTTCAAGCCACACATATAGAAGCTTGGCAAGAACGTTATTTCTAATCAGGTCATTCACGTATCAATAGGTACTCTGGAAAACAAGATTCTCATACCAGGTGGAGCCTGTGGAATATGGAGTATATTGAGACATCAGCACTTTGCAGAAGCTCCTATATTACATGAATGCCTACTCCGTCTGGATTAGTCATGTCTGGAACCACCAGAAAAATATTTTGCTGACTCCTGAGGATTATAGTCTTTTCTAAATGCTCTCAAACCACTGTGCAGTAATGTCCTAAAAGATCTCTCTAGGGCATGATATCACGTTCTGAGATTCACTTTTTTGAAAAACAGAATCTTCACTATCCTAAAATATCTACTATAAATAAAGGGAATAATTCCATGTATATATGGAATACATATATACTTGTATATATGTGTATGCTTATATATATATATATATGTCAGTGTGTGCGCATGTGTATATAGATGTATATATGTGTGTGTATGTGTATGTATACACATGCACATACACACATATATACATCTATATACATTCATACACACACAATGACATATCTATGTCAGTAATTAGCCCATTGAAAGAATAAATGAATGGTTATGATTTAATCACAATGGGAGTGATGCTAGAGAATGTAAAGCTACCTCCAAAATATGAAACAGGGGAAGAATAGAGAATTGCATGGACAGTTCTAAATAATTTTACTGTGACTTACTTGACTCCTGGTTTTCCAAAATGGAAATACAAAAAAAAAAAAAAAAAAAGAAAGAAAGAAAAGTAAAAGAAAAAAAGGGAGAATATTGAGCTCAACTCTTACTGAGGTCAAGACAAATGATAGAAATGCTGAATAAAATTCTTAAAATAATTAAAGAATTCCTACTATGGGCTTGTTCACTAGCAGAGTTCAAAAAAGTTTATTATTAGAGATGGTCCAACTACTTGCTATGGGAGTTGACTGAGGTCCTTTTTTAAGTTTTCAAATATACAGTCTATATGCAATTTACAAAAAGTAAATCTTGCCTACAAATATTTCAATAAAATGAAATAGAGAATAAGTTCTTGCTTTATCTTATTTCTCTTTGTTTTCTCCTCTTTTTTTTTAACATTTTAATTTTTAAGTGATCTCTACACCCAACATGGGGCTCAAACTCACAACACTGAGATCAAGAGTTGCATACTCCACTGAATGAGCCAGCCAGGCACCCCTATTTTCTCCTCTCTTAATTTAGTGGATTTATGGTATATGTACTAAATTCCTGTTCCTGTTGTAACAAATTACCACAAATTTGGTGCCTTAAAACAACACACATTTATTGTTTTCTCATCGTTTGGAGGTCAGAAGTCTAAAATGAGTCTTAGAAGGCTAAAATCAAGGTTCCAGCAAGATGATTCCTTATGGAGGCTCCAGAAAAGAATCTATCCTTTGCCTCTTCTAGCTTTTTTTTTTTTTTTTTTATGGGCTTCCAGCATTCTTTGGTTCAGGGCCACATCATTCCAGTCTCTGCCTCCATCATCACATTGCCTTCTCTCTGACCTCTTTCCTCCCTTTTGTAAAGACTCTTCTGATTACATTGGGCCTACCTGGATAATCCAGGATTGCCTCCTCACCTCAAAAGCCTTTATGTTAATCATATCTGCAAAGTCCCTTTGCCATGTAAGATAACATACTCACAGGTTCTGGAGAGGAGGACAGGAACCTATCAGGGGGGACCATGATTCAGCCTACCACACTATATAGTACGTGTTTTGGAGTTAGCTAGGTACCTGCCACCAACCAACCAACCAACCATCTCTTGTCGATAGTATTTATCTCATTTACTTTCACTGCCTTCACACCTAAATATTTATGCAGTTAAGAGAAGATACGGACTTTAAGCACAAATGGTTCATTTTTAACACTGAATCCTGTGTCGATTCATGATACCTACTCAAGTAAGTGTTTTTGACTCAGTTGGAAAGGAGGAAAGTTGAACTTAACCTGGAGCCTGACGTTTGCCTGAGAGGGCGTCATGACCCCCTCTAGAGTGATATCTGCATCAGTTCTGAACAGGGTAAACCACAGCAAGGGACATCCAAGTCATCGCTGTATGGGGTTATTCAGAATCATAGACACAATACTCAGAGAGATCAACCTTTTCGGTAGTTTAAAAAAATTACTCTTAAACGTTTAATTCTAAGGAAACTGTAGATTCCCATGCAGTTGTAAGAAATAATAGATCCCATGTACCTTTAACCCAGTTTTTTCCAATAGCAACATCTTGTAAAATGATAGTACGATATTACAACCAGGATATTGATGCTGCTACAGACAAGATACAGGACCTATTCATCACCATCAGATTCCTTCATGTTGTCCTTCTATAGCTACATCCGTCTCCCCCCACCCCCCACATTCTTAACCTCTGGAAACTACTAACCTGTTCTCCATTTCTATAATTCTGTCATTTGAAGAATGTTATATCAATTGAATCATAGAGTGTATGACATTTTGGGATCGGCTTTCTCCACATGGCATAATTTTCTGGAGATTGATCCAGGTTGTTGCATATATTAATAATTGGTCCCTTTTTACTGATGAGTCGTATTCTGTAGCATGGATGTACCACAGTTGGGTTAACCGTTCATCTGTTGAAAGGCGTCTAGGTTGTTTCTATTTGGGCGCCATTACAAATAGAGCTCACATGGACATGTGTGCGCAGGCTTTTGTGTGAACATAAGTTGCCATTTCTCTGGGATGAATGCCCAGGAGTGCAATTTTGGGGTTGTATAGTAGTCGTATTTTTAGTTTTTTTAAGAAAATTGCCAAGTTACTTCCCAGAGTAGCTGTACCCTTTTATATTCCCAGCAGGAATGCATGAGTGATCTGGTTTTGTTTTATCTTTGCCAGTATTTGGTATTGTCATTCTTTTTTTTATTTTAGTGATTCTGATAGGTATGCACTGACTCTTCGTTGTGCTTTGAATTTGCGTTTCCCTAACAGCTTAATGATGGTGAGCATCTTCCCATGTGCTCCTTTTGTTTATTTCAACTACTCTCTCCTGAGTGTCCTTGGAGTCACTCTGAGGTGGACAGGACAGCCAAGAGAGCTAGGCTCAGCAGCTCTAACCTCTGCTTCTGCCAAAGCCCTTCCATTGTTTTTAAGCCTATTTTATGTATCAGGCTTTTAAGCAAGATTTCATTTTAAAAAGGTTTTCTTTGCTTAAAAGAAATGCAAAATCAACCTGATCCGTCTTACAGGTTATTTGACAGGAAATGACTTCCCCAAGTCCTAGACAAACACTAAATTCAGAATTAGAAACAAATACCTATATTTATATACAAATACATTCAAAAGCCAGCGTGTGTTCTTTTTTAACTGTATTGTTTCTTTACAGTGAACGACTGCAAGCTCTCCCTTTTAAAAGTGAAAATTGTATCTCTTACTAATTTAGAAATGGTTAAAACATTTCTCACCTACAGTCTGGAACACAGTTTCCTTTCACGTAGGACCAGTGTGTCAGCTGTCCTTCTACGTGTCAGGCAGGAGGGCTGTAGTGTGGAAGAAGGAGTAAAACGAAGTAAAGGCTCTTGTAATGTGGCTGCGATATCTTAGATGTAAATGTAATATACTTGTAATGTCTAACAGTGATCACGAATACACGCAAAATGCTTACACACAGTCTGATTTTGTGCTTGTAGATTAATTATTAGAGAATAAACCATTCCCAGGGAGCATGAGTCACACTGTCATCTTGTATTCCTCTGGAAGAAAATTGAAAATTCCCCTGGAGACACTAGTCTTTTAGCTTTTCCTTCCCATACTCAGGCCCTCTTGCCTTTTCATTAAGGACTTTTTGAGCAAGGGTAAAAAAGTTATCATGTTAGAAAGAAAGGAAGAAAGAAAGAAAGAAAAAAAGAAAGAAAGAAGGAAGGAAGGAAGGAAGGAAGGAAGGAAGGAAGGAATCTCTATTACACTTTTCCTAGTAATTTTCATAGCCTAGTGGTGACAGTGCCAGAGTCAACAGAGTCCCCTCCCTGGAGGGGAGACACGAGGGGCCATGATGCAGCCAGGCTATGCAAACCAGCCAGTAACTCAAGTTTGCCTCAGTGAGGCCATCTGAGGTGACAGCCTGCGGCAGGACATGAGCCAACGTGAGCCGCATCCTCCCAGGGGATCGAAAGACAGAGGTCACTCAATCCCAGCTCCCAGGGAGCAGCATGACCTCCCCACCCACTGTGTGAGCCAACTGGGGCTCACTGCTGCCTATCCACGTGTATGCAAACAGCTCTTCGACAGAACACAAACTGACCACAGTGGAACCTTTTTCTCCCATGTTGTCATCCATCCCGATTCTTCTGCTGGGAAATCTGTGAAAAGTCAAGGATAGGTCTGGTGAAAAGAGAATCAAAACAAAACATATTCATGTGTCTTCACTCTGCACATGTTCCTCCCCAAATACTGTGATCCCCACGGCTATATTTGAGGGCTTCAAACATGGTGGTCAGAGGCTCTCTGGAGAAGTTCCATGCTATTGGCTTGCGTGTGGTTTTCTTTCTGTGTGTGGTAGAATTAGTTGGGGGGGGGGGTAATCTCTTTTGGAATGATATATTTTATGTTCCCATTGGAACTTGGGTTTGAAAGCACAAGTAAATGTTTAGGAGGAGTGTTTGCATCAAGGTAGAACAGAGGCCTGCTGGCTGACTGGGCCCCGGGGAAGCACTCATGCTGCCTTAACTCATGCTTCATTGGATTCCCCTTCCCAGGCCCAGTAAGGACCCCAGCAAAACTGGAAGGCAGAAAGAGGGTGCCGGCCAATTCCATCATTCCCATGAAAAAGTTAATGTCATTCCCACCAAAACTCACTTTAACACCAGCCAGAGGATCCAGGGCTGGCAAAGCATTCACTCTTTTTCTTAGAGGAAGTAGAAGGCCCCAGTGCCTGAGAAAATGTGAGATTTGAGCCCATCCCCAAATAATTATGGAATCAAGGCAATTATAGTATCCATCTGGTCCTGGCTGTTCCAAAATAAATGTGGCTACGAGTTTTAGCAGAAGAGCAGCGTTGTTCTAAAGCAGCACACTCTCAATTTGTGTCCAGGTTGCAAAATAATCTACATCTACCAACAACCAGAGAAGTGAGAGAGACACCTTGAAAAGAATGATTAAAAACTTGGGTTGGGCATTTACAAATATCATCTCACTTAATCTTCATAACCGCCTGTCAGGAAGGTACTATTAGAAGCCCCAGTTTACATACTTGGGAACCGAAGGGTGGGAAGGTTAAATAATTTTCCCAAAGTCACACAGGTAGCGAGATGAGATGCTGGGAATTGAACACTGGCTCCAGAGCCGTCATGCTAAACCATTCAGCAATACCACCAAGAAGAAACCCAAATGGGTTATGGGGGCTCACAGGAGAGACACTAACAGATGGGCTAGGTGTGGGGGCTGAGATGGAGAGAAATCTCCTAGGAGTCAAAGCTTGTGTTCAGTCATGGAGGATGGGAAGGAGTTGGAATGGCAAAGAGTCAGAAGTAGGAAATAGAAAGATTAGCCCAGAATGGGAATTGGGATGTGCGAGCATGCGGAGGCGAGAGAGAATGGTGCAAAGCGGAACAAAAGTAAGAGGGGCAGTGTACTTGAATTTTGGTTGCACTGAGCAAGAGGGGTGGGGAGTTGAAGCAGAAATAGGAATTAGGACTGAAGAGCTTTCGGGGTATGGGTGGCCCGGTCCATTAAGCGTCTGACTCTGGATCTCAGCTTAAGTCATGATCTCATTGTTGGTGTGGTTGTGCCCTGCACTGGGCTCTATGCTGACAGTGCAGAGTCAGCTTGGGATTTTCTTTCCCTCTCTCTGCCCCTCCCCTGCTCATATGCATTCTTTCAAAAAAAAACCAAAAAAGACTGGAGAGCTTTCTAAGTCAAGCCAAAAAAAGAGTTTAATTTTGATAGTGAGACTAGTTAGGAGACAATGCCTTAATCCAGTAAGAAATGACGAGGGTGTAGACTAAAAGTGGCGATGGGGAGGAGGGAATAGACCTGAGAGACCGTAAGGGAAGTGGAAGGACTCTGAGGACTGATTCAGTGTGGATGGTAAAGGACAGGGGTGTCAACGGTAAAGTAACCCTTATATATTCCACACATACACTATGGTGGTATTTATTCAGCTGGGGAAGGCAGGGTGGAAGAGGGGACAGGCTCAGGAAGGAGAAGGAGGATGAGAGCAATTTAGAATATGTTGAGTTTGAAGTAATTATGGGGCATCCATGTAAATACTCCAACAGGGTTTCGCTGAATGAGTCTGGGGCACAAGAGAGAGGCTTGGGCAAGGGAAATAGGTTTTTGAATCCTCTTATAGTTTTTGAGGCTATGGAGTTGTGCCAATTTCTTCCTTCCTCCCTCCCTCTCTCCTTACCTGCCTCCCTCCCTTCTTTTAATAATTTCAGAGAGAGAGAGAGAGAGAGCGAGCACATGAATGAGGGAGGGGCAGAGAGAGAGGGAGAAAGAGAATCTTAAGCAGGCTCCATGCTCAGTGCAGAGCCCAATGCAGGGCCCCATCTTTCAACTGGGAGACCATGACCTGAGCCGAAATTAAGAGTTGGATGCTTAGCAGACAGAGCCACCCACGCGCCCTGATGGGTTGTGCCAATTTCTATCTCTCAATCCAAATTCACTCTCTGTGCTCATGTTCAGATACTGGAGCTGGGACTTGGAAAATCACATTTCTGCCTTGCCAGTTGCCTCCTTCTTAATCTCTGCCAACAGAGGGAGCCTCGGAACTGGAGAAGGGAGAGGTATGAGCACCCTTGACCTCACTTCTTCACTCCAGCAACTGTTCATTTCAGGATCCAGTGTGTTGTTTGTCTAACACTTGCAGAACCTTCTTCTCCTTCTCCCCACTTAGAGACACTTCAACACGCAGCTACACCCCCTCCCTGAGGTCTGGGTCCCACCCCACAGGAACTTTCTCTAAGTTCTGGTTTTAATAAACTCAGCCTTTTCCTTTGTTCCTTCAGCCCTAGAGGTGGAGTCGCTTCCTGCTGGTGCCATATCTCTGCCATATCTTAAGAGTTCTCTTTTCACCCTTTCAGTCACCTCATTAACAACTTTATGCCTAGTTAACAATTCTTTATATTAATTTCTCTTGGTTAAAATAACTGGTGTGGTTCCATTTCCTCACTGGACCCTGGATGTTGTAGGGTGAATATAGGTCCCCAAGGAAAGTATAAAGAGTCACGAAGAGGAGAGCCTTGGAAAGAATCTGAAACTACCTACATTTAAAGGGCTGTCAGCCCAAAGAGTGGACCAGAGAGGTGCTGGGGATAGACTCTTTTGGACAGAAGAGTCTGTGTCTGCTAAGGAAAAGACTCGGCCAAGAAAGAGAGAGACAGTATTCAGACCAGAGAGATAGTAACGGAGCAAGTTTCCTGAGAAAGAAGTTGTTCCTTGAAATGAAAGGAATGATAAACGTTTGAGTCGGGAGGTACTGAGAACACAGGATGTGGGAGGTGATGGGGTCTGAGGGAGGAAGAGGAGGTTTGCAAAAGCTTCGGAAGAGGATGGTAGAGAAGGTTGCGTTGTGGGGACAGAAGGCATCTTGTGGGACAGAGCTGAGGCCCAGGGAAGGGGGGCACGCAGGCAACAGGAATTTGAGGTGGCTCTAATCCACATGACTGGGTGTGTTCTTTGTTTGTTTTATACTATTAGGGCATAGCAGCCCTTTGTGAGGCATTGAAAAGTCAGACAATGGAATTAATCCAAGGAAGAAGTTTGCCAGGAGCTCAAGGGAGATGTGGATATCAGCAAGAGGGGATTTAACATGGAGGACCTTGGGCCTAGGCTGGCAAGACAATGAAGTGGAACTCAGGCAGGGGTGATGTACAGAAACACACAGCTCTATGTGAGCGCACAATCTAAATAAAACATGGAGGCTCATCCTTAGGCCCAAGTTAATTTACAAATTACCCTTGTCAAATGGCTTATAAATCTGTATATTTTAATTTCTTATTTATTTTAGGCAAGAAACTGTTTCTGAGATGTGATAAAGAATGTAGAAAACTTTAGAAGGACTATTGTTTTAATGAGATGGGTCTGCTTTGAATGCCACTTTTTTTTTTTTTTTTTTACTACTTTAACTTTTCTTAGGGTTGAGATCAAGTCTGATAAGCACTTTAACTTAGGCAAATAATGATGGCAATAAAATATTATGCCACTGCAAAATACACTAAGTGCCCAGGCTTCTGAATCTTTCCAGTTTTTTTTTTTTTTCTTGTAAATGCATTTGTATGGGGGTAGTTTTCCCCAAGGACATACCATAAGTTTAAAAACTTGTATTTACTACAGACCTATAAATTACTGTTTCCCCTTAATGTTGGCAAGTAGTGATTTATTTTAGTAAAATTGCAGACCTCACTAGGCATGCTTTACTGTGTATGTACTTCCCTAGGGCAAGTGAGTTTTTTTTAGCATATTGTTTGGGGGAAGGATAAAAGCTATTAAATTCCTAAGTTAATTTACACATGAATTCTTAGCTTACTCTGAGATGCCATTTATTTTGTACAAAATGGCTGTTATATTTGCATTATCCTTGAGACACTAAAATATACAACTATTAGTAATTCTCACATGTTTAGGATAGAGCTTTGTTGTTGCTAAATATTTTCAAATTTATCTTTTCACTTCTGCAATCCTGGTTATGAAATGGCGTTTATATAATAAATGCTATCTGAGACTCACTTTTTCATTGGTGAGGTTTATTTTAACCCTCCTCTCATTACAGATTTGTCTAAGAAGGGCAAAGGAAATAAAATTAAGCTGAAATAGGTGTAGTTTTCTTTAATTCAATTATAGAGGCATTTGAAAACAAAAGGTATCCAGAAAATCTATGGGATGGTGAATATAGCATAAAATGGTAAAATGTTAAATGACTTAAGGGGGAAAAAATCCAATGTCATGAGTCGCAGCTACTCCATCACCTGAAGAGTCTGAGAATTGTTGCATCAGGGACCGTAGTGAACATTGTAGGCAGAAGTTCAACACGCCAGGCAGAAGTTATTTAGTGGGAAAAACACTTGAGTTAGACAAACGTAGGTTAAACTTCTAGGTTGGCCCCTTACTAGATTTTGACCTTGGTCAACTTTAACTTTTCTTAGTCACCGTTTCCTTGCCTGAAAATTTGAGATAGAGTAATTACCTCTCAAGGTCCTTGTGAGAAACCATTGTGATTACAGGTGTTGAGTGTTTGACCTCCTGTCATTATGGTCCCTTGACTTCCTCCAGCCTCGGGGTCTGACCTGCCAAATGAACATCTGGGGAGACATCAAGATTTCACTAGAACTTAAAAGGCAGATGTCATCAACAAGCCATCATCCCTTGACTGATTACTAACTTTAAACTGTGGAACTGTTTATACTTTGAAGACCTGATGCAAAACGTGTGACAGAGAAAATAAGTTTATTCTGGAAATTGTCTCCACCAAAGACAGGGACAGTGGGGGGGAACTACTGAATCCTATACCAATGCCTTGTCATAAAAGCCACCAAGCATCATTACCTAATTTGGAAACATGGCTGAAAGTGCAGATTCCAAAAAGCAGTTAGAATTACCAGCACACTTATCTGAAGCATACGGGAACAATTCTTTTGTTAAAAAAAAAAAAAAAAAAAAAAGCTTGGTTTAAGGAATCCTTTGCTATTATATCCTATCCAAGGACTAGCAGTGTGATTATTTCATATGACTGTTTATCAGAACTATAAAAAAAATCACCGTTGTACCATTGGTTCAGAAAGGGACTCCCTGGGACCTTCTCCATGGCAGCTGTTCATTCCTCTGCTTCTCATCTGAGTCTTTGCGGTGCTTGACAGCTTGGGAAGGATTTTCCTGCTGGTAACTTCTTGAGGTATGCAGGACTGGTTTCATCCCACTCGCCTTGGCTCTGATTTCTCTTCTTCTTTATGGCAATCTTCACTCTCCTGTGAAGATCTGTGTCACGCTCCCCCTCACTTCCATCAGCAGTTCTTGGCAGGTAGCTCCAGAAACTCTCGAATGGACTTCTCTTCCCATGCTGTGGCCCCCATTCCACCAGTCTGTCAGACAGCTTCACACTAGTCTCTCACAGATACCTCCAACTCCTCAGAGCCAAAGTGGAACTCATTGGCTTTCCTCTGAACTCATTCATCTTGGTTAATGACATTACTGTCTACTCAGAGACACAGGCTCAAGAATATTGGCTTCTCTTTTGCCTCCAAAATGTAAGCAGTTGCTGTATTCTATATAGTCTGCCTTTATAAAGCCTTTCTAATGAACTCATTTAAATTTCTTTATTTTTAATTTTTTATTTAAGTGTGTTGTTGTTGTTGTTGTTTTTCTTTTTCTTCTTTTCTTTTTTGGAGAGAGACAGAGACAGTGATAGCGTGAGTGGGGAGGAGCAGAGAGACAGAGGGAGAGAGAGAATCCCAAGCAGGCTCCGTGCTGCCAGCACAGAGCCTGATGCAGGGCTTGAACCCACAAAACCGTGAGATCATGACCTGAGCTGAAACTCAGATACTTAACCAACTGGGCCACCTAGGCGCCTTTCATTTAAATTTCTATACCTCCCGCCTCATCTCAGGTCCTCATTACCTTTCCTTAGGACTATGGCAACAGCCTTCTAAAGAGTAGCCAGTTGTATCCCATCTTACATGTTCCTGCCCAAGGCCAAGTCCAATGATGGTGCTTGCCTGCTCCAAAATCTTTACAATTTCTTTTTGCTTAGGGATTTAAGTTCTAAGTTCTCATCCCACATCAAGGCTCACTGAGTTATGGATCCAACCTACTTTCTGCTCCTTTGTCCCTACCTATATTCCAACCAAGGCACCCAAAGCCAACATTTTAATGAACACTTTTTTTAGACACTGTGATGGACATTTAAAACATATTATGCCATTTAATCCTTAACCCATATAATGGTATTATTTTGCCCATTTGCATAGGAAGAAACTGCGTCTTCAGAAATTTAGGTAAATTGTCCAAAGTATTATGGTTAGTAGGGAGCACTGAGAAAATTTAAATCTAAACTCCACAAATACACCCTACACTGTATATGCCTCTATTCATGTAGTTTCCTTCATGTGAATTTCTGCAGTATCTTCTACACATAACATTTGCATATCAAAATCTTGATGTCAAATCAAGACAGATGTCAAATGCCACCTCTTCCTTGAGGTCTCTCCTGATGTCCCAACCGGTGGCAGTTTGTCCATCATTTGAACAGTCACGCAGTAATATGTACCTGGCAGTAATGATTGGCAAGCTCATCATTGGTGGGCGTTGTGAGGGCAGTGGCCACGTCTTAAGTCATATTTTACCCCCCTGCACTGGACACAAGTCTCGGCACATTCTACGTGCTCAGTGTTGAAATGCGTTGTCCCACAGATAAACAGAAAAGATGCGACACTAGTGTTGGAAAAATCAAGGCAAAACGTCCCTATGTTACAGTCCCTGTGTCTTTTCTGGAAATCACAGTATTCTACCTAGCAACTAAGCAACTGGATATGACACAAAGGAGGAATACATCTTATTGAAAGCTTCACTTTTGACATTGAACATCTGGTTTGTGTGGTTTGTACATCTGAATAACATTTATGCCTTCTTAGATAATCAGTAGACATGGTTACTGACCAGCTGACTTGTCTTCAGTAAGTCAGAGTGGAGTAATTACCCAGTTCTTGTTTTGGTCAGAGATTTATGTAGCGACGTTGGCAACAAAATGGACTCCTTTCTATGCCCATGAGAGCAACATTAACAAATACCTTCCCCTATGTTCATTAGTTATGAAATCTAAAGGTGTCCTCCTTTAACACTGACAACCAGTCAAATTGATATGATCCCACAGTTCCACTTCATGTGAAATATATGAAAACACATGTCCACACAAAAACTTTTGCATAACAGTCAAAAAGTGGCAACAACCCAATGTTCATCAGCTTATGAGCGGGTAAACAAAAGTGGTATGTCCATGTAATTGAATATTCGGCAATAAGCTTAGCAATAAAAAGGAATTAAACACTGACACATTCTACAACATGGATGAACCATGAAAAAATGCTAAGAAGCCAGACACAAAAGACCATCTATTGTAGAAGTCCATGCATATGAATAGGCAATAAATATCCAGAATAGGCAAATCTATAGACATAGAAAGTAGTGGTTGCCTAGGGTTGGAGGGGAAGGAAGTGGGGAGAAATGAGAAGTAACTGCCAATGGGTATGGAGTTTCCCTTTGGAGTGATGAAAATGTTTTAAAATGCATTGTGGTACTGATTGCACAATTTCGCGAATATACTCAAAGCCATTGAATGGTACACTTCAATCATGTGAATTGTATGGTATGTGAATTGTATCTCAATAAAGCTGTTATTGGGGCACCTGGGTGGCTCAGTTGATTAAGCGTCCAACTCTTGATCTTGGCTCAGGTCATGATCTCATGTTTCGTGGGTTTGCACCCCATGTCAGGCTCTGTGCTGACAGTGGAATCTGCTTGGGATTCTCTCTCTCTCTCCCTCTCTCTTTCTCCCTCTCTCAAAATAAACATTGAAGGGGAAAAAAAGACTTTTAAAAAGCTGTTATTTTAGGAAGCACTCAAAATGGTATCTAGGATTATTATGGGATGAGGAGATGCTAGTTAATCATTACATAAGGTGCTAAAAATTCTGTTTGAAAGGGGAAATTCAACATTTGAATAGACATCTACCAAGCTTTCTCTTTCTCGAAAATGGATTATAAGGAGAAAGACGAGATACAAAAGAAAAAGATATTCGGTTCTTGGCGCAGTCCCCTGGTACATTTACTTTAATAAAAGATTTTGCTTTGGCTTAGCTCAGTCAGGAAACATTTTTTCAAGAAGTTTTTTTTTTACTGTTCTATATCTTGCAAAGGTAAAAATGAATAGTTTATCATTTGGATAAAGGGGGGCTTTTACTTTTGGCTTTCATATTAATTGTGAAAGGCACTTAACATAAATAAGCATTTTTACCCAGCTGGATATATGTGTCTTAACACCAGCAGTTTTAAACTTATCTAGGAACATTTAACAACAGGCTGTCCACGGAGACCATAAAATGAGCAGCTGTAGTGTTAATGACTGTTACACGCTCCCAGCCAGCTGGGACTGGACAGAATGCTGGACCACAGAAACCCCGTAAGTGAATAACATGGGAAATAGTCTATAAATAGGAAGAATATCACTTATTTGCCAAAACACACAGATTCTGGTGTGACCACACAGAAAGGAGTAGGGACGCCATTAGGATTTCTGACAAGCTGACTGATCCTTGGACCCAAGGACAGCAAAAAAGACAGTATGTTCTCCTGAGCAGATGTTAGGGGCTAGCTTAAGCTTTCTCTCTGATTTTGGTTACTTTCCAGCTCTCTTGAAGGGGAGATTGGGGTCTGAGAACAGATTGCTTGAAAGTGAGATGTAGGACTTTGCCTTTCTGCTGGGCTCCCTGTGTCTGTGAAGCCAAACGCACGGGAGTGGCGTTGGCTGCTTCTGGTTGGCAATTGTCCACTTGCTCCACAGATGCTGAAAAAGTCTGAGGAGACTGGAGAACCCTCCTGACCGACATGTGCTAAGCAGAGTGTTTTTTTTCCTGTCCCACCATCCTGAGGACGGTATGTGTTACCACTTGACTTTCTCCAAACAACCCTACCCTTGAGCCCCACTGAAGTTCTCATCATTCCCAAACATATTTTGTTTGATACTCTTGTGGTTGGGTACCTATCGTTCCTTTTAGTCAGAATTTCCCTCTTCCTTCTCTGGAAACCTTCTACTCATCCTTTCAATCTTACCTTTTCGGCGAAGCCTCCCCAGCTTCCTCAGGCATAGTCAGCCATTTCCAGGTCTATCCTCCTAAAGCTATCTCCATCACAGCCTGGAAACTGTGCATGGTTCTCCCTCCCCAGACAGTGAGTATCTCAGATACAAGGATTACATCTTCTCTTTTACAGTCACTATCACATAGCATGTCTGGAATATAGTAAGGACTTAATAAATGTTTGTTGAATTCCATTACATTGAGGTCCTGATATGTTGCCTAAGACAACAGAGATGAGTAAGCCAGCTGCTGCCTGGTCCGGAAGGAACAACAAATACTGTGTGTGAGTGTGTGTGTATGATTAATATCAAGTAAGAAACTAAGGGCGCCTGGGTGGCTTAGTTGGTTAAGTGACTCTTGATTTCAGCTCAAGTAATGATCTCACGGTTCATGGGAATGAGCCCTTCATCCTGCAGTGCAGAGCCTAGTTGGGATTCTCTCTCTCCCTTTCTCTGCCCCTCACCCACTCTCTCTCACCTTCTCTCCCTCTCTCAAAATAAATAAATATTTAAAACGAAGTAAGAAATGATTAAACGGACCAGCCAAAGCCAAAGGACCACTGGTTTTTAATGGAAGTATTCCAGGGACCAACGGGAGAAAGATTTATTGAAATCATACTATAGTGTATTAGTTTGCTCTGCTGTCATAACAAAGTGCTTACTGAGTGGCTTAAACAGAATTTTCTCATGATTCTGGAGGCTAGATGTCCGCGATCCAGGTGTCAGCAGGGTTGTTTCTTCTGAGGCTCCTCTTCTTGGCTCCTTGTAGATGGCTGCCTTCACCCGCCATCTTCCCATGGTCTTTCCCGCGTGCCTCTGTGTCCTGATCTCTTATAAGGACACCGATCCTGTTGGATTAGGACCCACCCTAGTGACCTCATTTAACCTTAATTTAAGGTCTTTAAAGACCTTATCTCCAAATACAGTCACTTCCCGAGGTACTGGGGGTCAGGTCTTTAACATATGAATTTTGATGAGATGCAGTTCAGCCCATCACAGTGGGTAACTACCTACATTGCCTGGGGTTAAGGCTTGTTTTATAAGTCAGTGCTGCAAACTCTTTTTATCTTCTTTGAACTCATCTTCAGATCTGAGCAATGTTGACAGAGTCCCTTTAAGCACGCATTTAGACGGTAATTGAAGCTGGCAGTGTGGAGCCTGGATGCTAATGCAGATTCTCTTCTCCCTCTTTGCAGTATTGGATGGGCTGGACCAGGCCTGGGGACCCTTTCCGCAGGGTGTCAAAAGGTCCTTGGTCCCTGGCTCTACATGCTGCAGCCTACTTTCACAGACTGCTTTTATACCACAAATGAGTGTGCCCTTGGAAGTCTATGCCAGCATTTGCTGTAACTGCTCTCTAGTTACCGCCAACCTAGCACCAAACAAGGTTAGGGCTTGTGCATGAGGCTGGAGAGAGAAAGAAGACCAGTGAAGGCTTACAAACCAGAACTGCACACAGCTGAAGAAATCCAGCCCCAGTGCCAGACTGCAAGGTAGGCCAGTTGAAGAATATCATTCAAGGAGCTCCGCCTTCGAGGACAGATGTCCTTTTCAAAAATATATAACAGAATCATAAGACTATTGTGGAGCTGTTCAGAGTAGATTCCTCTTGGAAACAGCAATATTGGAGTCGTTTCTGGAGACAAAATAAACTTGGGTTTACAGGGTTGACACACCAGAGATGTTCTTCCTCTCCTTCAGTTTAATATGTCTTCAGATGAGGTCCCCAGCCACCTATGTTGAACCCACGCAGGGTTCTTAATAAAAATATAAGTTCCTATGTACTACCTCATGCTAACTGAGTCAGGATCCTTGGGCGGACCTAGGAATCTGAGTTTTAATCTTGCCTTGTGTAATTTTTATCCAAATTGATATGTCCAAATCACTGTTTAGTAACCGCCTGGAAATGTAGGAGAGGCACCTCCAGGTGCGTCGTTCTGCCTGGACTGTGGCTTCATGATCCACTTAGCCTCCCCATGGGTGTGGTTCACTGAGACTCAGACAGACTGACAGTCACCAAGTCCCTGTACCATACAGCCAGCTCCCGATTCACCCCCTCCAGGGCTCTGCCCGCAACTCTCATTTATCTCTCTTCCCTGTCCCTTTGTTCTTTGAAGTCACAGTTTGGATTACCCCAAATTAAAAAAAAAAAAGCGCCTAAAAGTTTTCTAATCCTGAGATGACTCAATGTTGATGATGGTGAAGGGATACTCACACTCAGATGCTGGGAGTGTAAACGGGTACAATCCTTTCCGGAGGGCATTTTGGCAATCTGTAGTGAGAAACTATGAATTCTATTTCCAGAAATGAACGCCAAGGGAAAATGAGAGATTCTGGCAAAGACTTATATTGAAGAATATTCATCAGAGCCTTGCTTTATAATAGTGATAAATGGTTAACAGATAGGGAACTTTTCAAATTCATAAGATTAAAATATTAGGTAGTCATTAAAAATTCTGCTGTCATAAAATACCTAAAGGTTAAAAAGTACTTTTATGGATTTTTTTAAAAGATGAAAATCTCTATATATAATAATTCCAAATCCTCCTCCCCCAAATTTCTCTATCTGAAGAGAAATATACCTAGTAGTTAAAAATGATTATCTTTTGATCAGGAGCTTCCATAAAGAGAGAAAAGAACATTGTCCCTGAGGACAACGTAAGCTAAATCTTCAGCAAACTCACATTAATTTATTGCCTTCATTTTCACTCCAGCTGAGATCAGCCAGCCTGAGTGAAGAGAAATTTGGCTTTGTGGCAGAGATGGAAGTAGGAAATTAGAATCCAAAACAATGGCGGGGGCTCTCAAACCTCAGTGTGTAAAAGGATCAGTGTGTAAAAAAGCTAGCTAAAATGCAGATTCGTTGGCCCTACTTCTAGAAATTTCTATGTAAGAGATGAGACTTGATATCTTCATCTTTTAATGATCCCCTGATGTAGTTTTGCTGCAGGGAAGCTGAGGGTATTAGCGTCTGGGGGCAGTAGCTGGAGAGAGATCCCTAGGGGAGACCTGGGGAAGCAAAGGGTACTGGGAAGCTAGAGGAAGGGCAAAGGAGGTGTCAAACTTTAACACTTCTTTTATTTTCCATATAAACTAGGACTGTTTACTACAATAGGACTACTGAATAGTCTGACAGCACTTTGTAAGCTAAACTTGAGAACATGGCTATCATTTTAAACATGATATCTAGTGGAAAATATGTTTCAAGTTTTAAACATTTTTTTTTTAATTTTGAGAGAGAGAGAGAGAGAGAGAGAGCGCACAAGAGAGAGAAGGAGAGAGAGAATCTGAAGCAGGCTCCATGCCCAGTGCAGAGCCCGACCAACGCTTGATCTCACAACCATGAGATCATGACCTGAGTTGAAATTAGGAGTCAGATGCTTAACCAACTGAGCCACCCAAGTGCCCCATGTTTCAAGTTTTGAACAACTTGATTTCATGTTTCAAGTTTGAACAACTAATTCCCATCTGAACGTTTGGGATTCAATTTGTTCCCATATAGGCAACTATCTGTTAGAAATTCCATACCACAAGGTTCCCAACCAGAACTTGGAAAACCACCCCAACTTTGATGTAATAATTTAGAGGCCCTTCAATTTTTCACATTGACTTTGGCCCATTTATCAAAATAGAAAAAAGATAAATGTATTTTTGAGAAAAAAAGGACAGATAGCCACTATTAAATATAAGATTGAGGGATGCCTGGGTGGCTCAGTCAGTTGAGTGTCCGACTTTGGCTCAGGTCATGATCTCGTGGTTCCTTGGTTCAAGCCCCACACCGAGTTCTGTGCTGACAGCTCAGATCCTGGAGCCTTCTTCAGATTCTGTGTCTCCTTTCTCTGACCCCACCCCCACCATGCTCTGTTACTCTCTCTCCCTTTCTAAAAAAAAAAAAAAAAAAAAAAGATTGATTACATCCAATCTCAAGTTAAGAACAAAACACTACAAATCAGATTTGAGCCTCTATGTTCTTTTTACAAAGAATTTTGGATTCTTGCCTTTTTTTGGAGAAGGATAATATGAGGAATAAGGATATAGCTTAGAAGTTCCATTCAGCTTTCTTAGTTCTGAATTTGGAATGGTCCCTTAAAATTCTACAAATTCCAAATTCACTAACTCTAAAGAATAAATTATTGAACAAATCTCTTTTGACAGGCATGGAGTAGGAAATAATGAAAACTGCCAATGCTGGATATGTACACAGGCAAAAGTGCTGTTGCACATTTACAATTTGATGGTAATAATAAGCTGTTTAAAAGAAAGTTCAGCTGTGAGTTGGAACCGTGTTTGAGAAAGTTGTCAACAAGAGGTGAGTTGGGATGGTAGTTGTTTCCATGTCTGTCTGGATTGAGTGCAAACAGTGGTGAGATTAAAAAAGCTCCAATAAATAAATAAACTCCTAAAATACCACCCTGTCCTCATATTTAATTCATGTGCAAAATAAATATAAAAGCCCAAATTAAAGGCCCCAAGAGCTGAGCTAAATGGTCAGTTTGAGCTACTGAGGACTGAGGGTGTTTGGACTAGATTTGTGATGTTTCAGATTTTAATAATAAAACCCTTGGTTCAAACAGTCCTTTGCTGTTGCAGAAGTGGAAGCCTGGTGCATCAGATTGGCGACCCTTGATGACATCAGATTGGGACACTTACATCAGTTAGGATTCTTCAATTCCAAGCAACAGAACCTGATTTGGGCCAGTTTTCAGATTGCTGGGGAAGCTAAAGAAACAAACTTCAGAAAGGACTGGAATCAGGGATGCTTTGGAGTTCTGGGTAGCAAGAGCTAAAGGACAGTCTCTTCAGGGATTGTCACTGGAACCACACTTGGTGTTCCTTAGTTCTGATTGCCTTGTTTGGGTCACTTGTCCATCCCTTGATGCAGAAGGATGGGAACATTTTCAGGTGCGAGAGGATGGTTAGCAGAAGGGGGAGTTGATTGTAGGAAACTAAAATATGTACACTACTGTCCTTTGAGGTTTCCTCCAACCCCTGGATTCTATGACTACTGTTCCATTGCTGTTCTTACTTGCTCTCATCACAAGAAAAAAAGTTCTGTAACTATGTATAGTGAAGGATGTTAACTAGACTTGTGATCATTTTGCAATACATAAACACATTGGATCATTTATGCTGTATACCTGAAACTAATATAATGCTGTATGCCAAATATATCTCAATAAATAACAAAAAAAGAGAAAATGTTTTATAAAATTAAAAATCTGTACTAAGACACTGATTAAGATGGAAAAATATTTGACCAGTCTTTCCCCTGCCAAAAGAAAGAAAGAAAGAAAGAAAGAAAGAAAGAAAGAAAGAAAGAAAGAAAGAAAGAAAGAAAGAAAAGAAAGAAAGGAAAAGAAAAGAGAAGAAAATTAAATTTTCACTTGCAACAGCAAATCAAGGTGGCCCCAGAGAGCTAGCTGAGCCTCTAATTTCAAATTTTAATCTCAGAAAATAGCAGCACCAACACAGAAGTAAAAATAAAATTATGGGGATAATAGCAATGTCTTTTGCAATTGCTTTTTTATTGAATATGTATTAAGGGCTCAGATTTTTGGTCAGATCATGATTGAATTTGTGTGACACTGGGTAAATTTCTTAATCTTCCCAGGCCTCAGTTTCCTCATCTGTAAAATGTGAGTCATTAGGTTTTTATTGGGCTGTTTTATGGGAAATGCTTTTTACCATGCCTTGCCTTAATAAACGATAGTTATTGTCATTATCCCGAAAGGGAATTTTATCTCAAATGTTAATCATGAATATTTATAGTCACATTTTAATGAGTTCATTTTCATAAATCCATTAGAGCTTGGAGACAGGACGAACAGATAGATATTCTCGGATTCTCAGCAACCGAGCCCAGGAGACTAACAAAGTGAACGCTGGTAATTCACTGAAGATGCAGATTTGTATTCCAGGAACACAGGGACCTGTCACAGAGACTGTGTCCAGGGACACAGCTAGCGTTTCAACTGGGTCAACACTGTAGAATGAATATTACAAATGCTCATGCCAAAGAGTTACCCTGACTTGTCCTGAAACAGTTTCCTGCCTGGTAACTTCCTCATAATGGCATGGATTCCCTATTTCTGTAGGAATTTGATCCAATCAAAATCTGTACGGCCTCTGTCACTTGGCAAACTGAAGCAGTTGCTAGGACTCTTTGGCACATCACCGTGGTGACTAAAGTACAGCTGAGTTTCAGGCCAGCAGTGTGTACTGGGAGTTATGACCACATGCTTCCAGAAGCAACTCCCTAAAGGATTTTTAAAACAGAGGGACTGAAGTCTGGGGAGAGAATGCCACTCACTTAGTTCATCATAAGCACCTTATTAGGGATGGGAAATGAGGAGAGGAACTGTTTCTAGTGCAGATTTACAAATCATCCTCGTGTGACCAGATCTGGGTTGGAGAGGGAAAGATTCCTGTCCCTCCATTGACAGAGCACCCTTCCTTCCTTTGGAGGTTGAGAGCTGCGAATGCCAGTGTTCAAAATTTCAATGCCAGTTCTCCAGAATTCCCCCACTTATTATTTCTAAAAGCGATGAGCCAAAAGCACTTGTTTACCAACTACCTACCTTTTTATTCATCACCATGTTGCCCACTGGTGCTCTCAGAAGAGAAGGGTGACTTGGTACTTCTAGACTCTACCTGGGGAGACACGTAAACACATGAAATGCTAGGACCAAGTAGAGAGCAGTGTGCAATGTAGGCTCATTTTTGTGGCTCACAGTCCTGGTGGGTCCGGGCAGCTCTGTGAACTCTCCTGTACACTTGGAAAAACCCCTTGCTCAGCTGGAGATTTCAATCAGCAAGCTTATCTCTGCTTAATGAAACAGTGTCCAAATTTGTCACCAGGTCATGTTTGAAGGAACAGGCAATTTGTTGAAGTCAGTTCGGATACAGGAAATCCTGTGTTTACTACCTAGGAAATACTACATAAAGATTTGGATTCCCCCTCCCCCTCCCCCCTTGTAATGCTCTTTCCAATTGAAATTTAGCAACAGAGAAATGGCTGATAAGAAGAACGTTGCTCAGGAAATGACAATATGGTGATACCCGATTGAACACAATGGGGCTTACTTCTTTGTTTCCATCCTGGTTCTCAAAGTTGGCTGATAGAATCACTTCCTTCGGGGAGTGCAGTCACTCACAGGTTCATGTCTCTTGAGTGCTGATGCCTTTAGGGAGCCATTATCATCTCCCTGTAAATGTCTAAAAGGATGTATGAGGGAAATGCCTGGAAAATACTTGACTCCTCCGTAAAGATGCCGAGGGATCATGTATAAACGTGACAGTAAGATTCTCTAGGTCTCAGTTAATCTAACTTAATCGACTAAGTAGGCATAAAGTAGGCCTTTTCTTGAAGCCACGAGCTTAAGTAATAATATCTGTACTTGTGACTACAGAGCTTCCTCTAGGGGGCTGTAAACAAAATCTGATGGACATTACACAAGATGATGGAGATATGAAGTAGTATATTTAAAGGACATCAACAGAAGATATTGATAAAGCACCTAGAAGAAGGATGAGCAGATGTAAAGCATCATTGGAATGTACCCAGCACCATCAAGAGTCACCAGTCTTGGAGTGTTATTGTCACATTGGCAAGGCAGGAATGGGCAAGATTCCTCCTTCACATTAACTGAGCTGTGAGATATTCCTGTAATTAACTGAGCTGTGATATTCCTGCACTTATTTTTTTTCCTGTTTTATTTTGGTTGTTTTCTCATTTTTAAGCTAAACTTTCAGTTCAGTTTTAGTCATTTCTTTTTAAGAAATGAAGGCATCCGCAAACATGCCTTTGCCTGGAGTTCAGTTTTTGCTGTATTCTGTATGTAGTGGCTATATTTTTATATGTAATGATGTTATATTCATTATTTTATAAATAAGACTTGTCAGATTTAGCACATAAAAATACAAGATCCCCAGCTAAATTTTTATTTCAGACAAACATCAAACTTTTCATGTATGTTCTAAATACTGCACAGAACATGCTTACCACTAAAAAAAAAAAAATGATTATCTGAATTTATAAGGTAACTGTGTGTCCTGTATTTTATCTGGAAAACCCTGTTATAAATAGATCTTAGATGGTAGTTTTGGTTAACTTTGACCTAATCTTTTTTGCTTAAACTTTTATTGTTAAATTCTATTCTTTTTGTGTATGTGTGTTTCATTTTCGGGAATGTAACCATAGGTGAGTGGGTCCCAAATGGGGACAATTTTACTCCCCAGGGCTATGTTTGACAAGGTCTGGAGACACTTTTGGTTGTCACAAGTTGGGGAGGTGTGTAAATGGGTAGAGGACTGGGATGCACACGACAGCCCTCACAATAAAGAATTTTATTTAGCACAAAATATAACACTGTTGAGAAACGCTACCATTAACATTTGAAAAGGCAGCTTTATCTTTTAAACTGTATCTTTGTTTAAAATGTATCTATTGATCAACCTTGTCAATTGAATGAATATCATGTGTTTGTTGGTGTATTTGATTTAACAAAGAAAGAGAGTGATATATTAAAGCGATTCATTCAATTTAACAAGTATTTATTGAGATCCTCTCTAGTATGTTAGATCTTGTTCCTGGAGCTGCAAATCTTCAGCGAACACAATAAACATCTCTGACTTTATGGAGCTTTTATTCTAAGGGATAGGGTAGGATCAGGTGACATAATCAATGATACACAAAACATGTAAGTATTATGAAGAAAAATAGAGCGGAGAATAGGGATAGTGCTGGGATGGGTGTGGGTGGTGATCGTAAAATGAGTGGCAAGAAAGTCCTTACTGAGAAGGTTAAGTTGGAAGGAAGGCAGGGAGGAGATGACAGAGAAAGTGATGTGATATCTAAGGGAAGAGTCGTTCAGGCAACACAAAAGCTCAGATGTAGCTCGCTGCTTGGTACAATCAAGGAAGAGGAAGCCAGTGCAGCTGTAGCAAAGGGAGGAAGAGGGAAAGTAGTGAGGATGAGGTCAGAGGGGTAACGGTGCTGGCAAGTGTCCAGATCATTCCGGGTGTAGGAGGCCACTGTGAGAACTATCACATTGACTTCTAAGTGAGATAGAACGCCTTTGGAGAGCTTAAGTAGAGTGATATGATGTTACATATGGTTTGAAAGCATCACTTTGGCTGTTGTGTTGGGAATAGACTGGGGTTGGGGGGGGGGTGGGTGGTGGTGATGAGAGTTGGGGGAAGGATGAAGCCAAGAGACCAGTTAGGAGACCATTGCCTTAATTCAGAAGAAAGAGGATGGTGCTGTGTCCGGGATGTTAACAGTGGAGATTGTGAGAGCTGACTGAATTTAGCAGGCACATGTACACATTGCTGGTGGGAATACAAAATGGTACAATCCCTATAAAGGGGAATTTAGCAATCTTGAGCAAAATGACCTATGTGTCTACTCTTTGACCCAGCAATCCTACTTCTAAGATTTTAGATTGGAAATATACCTTCAACAGTAGCAAATAAAGATGCAAAAGGTTATGCACTACAATGTCATATGTAATTGGAAAATATTGGAGGTTGGTTGAATAAATGATGTTACCTGTACACGATGGAGTAGCATGCAGCTGTAAAAAAGAGTGAGGTTGAAGATCTATATGAATTGACACGGGGTGATTTCCAGCAGGTATTAAGCGTAAAGGACTCACTGCAGAAGAGCACATGTAGCATGCTACCTTTTGTGCAAAAAAGGGAAAAATAAGTAAACACACATGTATCTGTTTATCATTACAAAAGGAACAAAGGAAAGATAAACCAGAAAACACTAAAGTTGGATACTTACAAGGAAGGGTGGGGGTGGGAAGGGAGGAAAAGGGATACAGGAGAGAGTGACACTTCTCTGACTACACCTTTTCATATAGTTTTGGCTTCAAAATTATGTTAGCAGCCTACATGTTCAAAAATAAAAATTAAATCATTGAGAAGGAGGAAAAACCTAAGTAACACCAAATGAAAATGGAAACAAATGGACCAAAATGTATTTCAAATGATTACTATAACCATCCTGAAGGGAAGAGAAAGAAAAAACCAACCCATGTAATTTATGAACAGTTTTTGGTAATACATCCTCAACATGGAATAGAGTAGGATGTGGGAAGGGGAAGCAGAAGAGGAAGGAAGTACTAATTCTGCACTCTCTCGTGGGTTAGTTTTTTACATTGTTGTGCAAGAAGTGATTTTGAAACAAAGATTGTATGCTCGGGATGTGATTCCCTGGTGCCACCTATGCTGCATTCCAGCCAAAAATGTATAACCTTAAAATAACAAAAAGAAACATCATGTGAGACAGGAAACCATCAAAATCCTACAGGAGAAAACAGCAATTTCTTACTAGACATGTCTCTGGAGGCAAGGGAAATAAAAGCAAAAATGAACCCTTGGGACCTCATCAAGATAAAAAGCTTCTGCACAGCAAAGAAAACAATCAACAAAACTAAAAGGCAACTGACAGAATAGAAGAAGATATTTGCAAATGACATATGAGATAAAGGGTTAGTATCCACAATCTATAAAGAACTTACCAAACTCAATACCCAAAAACCCAATAATCTAGTGAAGAAATGGGCAGAAAACATGAACAGGCACTTTTCCAAAGAAGACATCCAGATGACTAACAGACACATGAAAAGAGGCTCAACATGACTCATCACCAGGGAAATACAAATCAAAACTACAATGAGATAGATACCACCTGACACCTGTCAGAATGGCTGACATTAACAACTCGGGAAGCAACAGATGTTGGCAAGGACGTAGAGAAAGGGGAACCCTCTTTACATTGTTGGTGGGAATGCAAACTGGTGCAGCCACTCTGAGCATGGAGTTTCTTCAAAAAATTAAGAATAGAACTATCTTACATACAACCCAGCAACTGCACTACCAGGAATTTGTCCAAAGGATACAAAAATGCTGATTCAAAGGGGCACATGCACCCCAATGTTTATAGCAGCACTATCAATATGGTCAAAGTATGGAAAGAGCCCAAATGTCCATTGTCTGATGAATGGATAGAGAAAATGTGATATACATATATAATGGAAGACTACTTGGCAATGAAAAAATGAAATCTTGCCATTTGCAACAATGTGTATTATGCTAAGTGAAATAAGTCAGTCAGAGAAAGATAGCACATAATTTCACTCATGTGAAATTTGAGAAACTCAACAGATGAATATAGGGGAAGGGAAGGAAAAATAAGATAAAAACAAAGAAGGAGGGAAACCATAAGAGACTTTTAAATACAGAGAACAAACTGAGGGTTACTAAAGGGGAAGTGGTGGGGGGATTGGTTAAATGGATGATAGGCATTAAAGAGGGGACTTTTTGGGATGATCACTGGGTTCTACTCCTGAAGCCAAGACTACACTGTTAGGTTACTAATTTGAATTAAAAAAAAAAAAAAAAGAAAGAAAAAATCAGACTAACATGAGGAAAATTATAGTTAAAAAAGCAGGGGGGGTGGGGGGGTGGCGGGGGACTTGTTTACTTGTCTTGTGGTGCCCTTCAATCTCCAAAGCCAGCAGTCACATTACTCCAACCTCTGCTTCTGTCCTCACATCTCCTTCTCTGGCTCTGGCTCTCCTGCCTCCCTAAGGATACTGGTGATTACATTGGACCCACCTGGATGATCCAGGATAACCTATCTCAAAATCCTTATCTTATTTACACCTGCAAAGTCCTCTTTGCCAGGTAAGGTAACATACTCACAGGTTCTGGGGATTAGGACATGGACACCTTTGGGGGGTGTATTATTCTGCCTCCCATAGGACTAATGCTCAAAAACGTCAACATCATAACCAACAAAGACTAAAACGTCTAAGAGGCTGGAAAGAGGGGACAACTAAAGCACCGTCTGGCCTTGGACTAGATCCTTTTCTGGAGGGGAGAAATACTATAAAGGACATTATTATATCAACTGACAAAATTGGAACTTGGGTGGTTACTTAGATAAAAGTGTCAATATATTTATGAGGTTGATCAATGTACTGAGGTTATTGAAGAGTATATCCCTATTCTTAGGAAAGGCACACTGGACTATTCAGGAATTAAGGGCCATGGCGTAAGCAAATGGTTCAGAAAAAACATGATGTGTGCATAAACACACAGAGACAGAACAAGAGAAATGATGAAGCAAATGGGGCAAATGTTAATAGGTGAATCTGAGAAAAGGCGATAAGGTGTTCCTTGCACTATATCTACTTTTGCAACCTTTTTCTAAGTTTGAAATTATTTCCAAGTAAAAAAACTTAAAAAAAAATCATCTATCCAATCGGCCCCTTAGTCCCAAACTTCTGAGTTTATAGGTTTGAATGCCTCTAAGGATGAGTGAACTCAGTATCTTAGGAGGTAGCCTGTCCAATGGCTGGTCAGCTAACGGAGTCTGAAAGTTCTCTACAAGCTAAGAGAAATGAACTCAGTCTGGGTGACTTTCACCCCATTGGTTACAGCCCTTTTGTCTGGTAAAATACAGAATAAGTCTTTTACTTCTTCAAAGACAAGGCCAGCTGTCATATCTCCTTAGTAATTTGTTCTGCAGGCTTAAAGCTTCTTGTCAGTGGATGATTCTGAGTCAGTTTTTAAACCTCCTCAACAGGATGCATTTTCTTTTGTCAGAATTGCTCTTAACATGCAGTGTCTGTGAGAACACAGCATGCAGCTGGGCCCCTTCACTTCGTTTGATTTGTTCTTTCCTCCTCTTCCAACCACACTCATCCTAGGTTACCACAACCTCTACAGGGGAAAGCCATGTTAATGACAGACATTGATTTTGTGACTAAATCAACACATTAAGTGGTTTTGGTGCAGCCCCAGTGGGGCTCTGAGATCAGCGTTACTGCCGTTACCTGGTAAAACAAAAGGAAGCCCTCAAGTGAGTTTCTTTGCTGCTGAAATAGAATCTGCTCTAAGCAGTTGCCTTTCCACCTCCCCTTCCCAAACAGCCAGGGCAGAGGTCATTAAACAGTGCAACTGGGAGAATTTGTTTAATTTTAGTGACTCGGCTGCAGTGAATCCCTAGCATCCAGGGACTTGGAGCCTCAGAGGCAGGACTACAACCCCCTATGGTGGGACATTTTGGAACTTCCCAAAAAGGTTTAGGGCACTCACCTAGGGTTACAGCTCCCATCTGATGGCAATAGACAAACTCTGGAACTCAGTTCCTAGATTCTAGTGTTGCTTAGAAATCTGTGTAAGGGAAGTTGGGGGTAATCTTCTGTGAGAAAGACTTTAATGACTACGGATAATTTCAGGACTGATCAGGCTGATGGATCAGGTTCACCTTTGCCACATTCTTGTGAGGGAAAGTCAGTGATGAGGGTCACCTTTGCTATTTTCTTTTGAGACAAAGTCAATGCCAATTGTCCTCGGAGCATCATTTCCCCAGATCACGTAAGAGAATCTCCTTTCTTAATTGCATTAATCCTTTCCAGAGACCCCATTTCTAGCAGCGCCTCTAACAGCCGTTAGAAGACCAAGCTTTTAGTGTGAACTCACCAGCCATAAAAATGTCAGGTCACTAAACAGCTGTTGCTTTTCAGGGTCAAATAGCTCACATTCAAGGCAGTAGGAGAAGACTGTTTTCTGCAAAAGGCATTTTACGAGAATTCTTAATAATGAAGCCTTTATTATGGTGGAGGTTCGAGGGAAGAAAGACAGGGAGGGGAAAAAGGAAAGGCTCTTCTTGTGAGCCTTCTAATGACAGTCAGCTTGTAGTAACCATCTTAAACTGGAAATCCTAAAGGCTTATAATCAGAACTGCCTAAGCTTGATTAGCTCACTAGTGATCAGCCCTTCCTTTTATTTTCTGACTCTCCCCTCCACCCCTCTGCTTCTCAAGTAGAGTTAAGGAATGGACACAAAGATCCTATTGGTCTAAGAGTTAATCAGGAGGTTTTAGAGACAGGGCTGAAGTCTCAAAGGGTAGTGGTCTGAATGGAAGTCCCAAGAAAGTATGAGAAACTACTCTGCTGGGCTTTTTGTGGTGATACACACAGATGTGAATGAACTGGGGGAAGTCAAAGGGCACGATAAGTCATCAAAGGGAGTTTAGCAAAGGGGGGTATGTAAAAGGGAGTAGGGCAACTTGACCTGACTTGGTAGGGAAGTGTCTTGGCCATCCATACATGGGCTTTTCTCTTTTTATGCAGCTGGTGGAGACACCTCCTCTCCCCTGTGTCTGTCTTCCTGAGTCGTCATTGCTCAGCACTACAATCACTTCCTTTCTGGGCACCCCTTCTCATCCCAGGACAGTCAGGGTGCTTCCCAAATCTGATTAGACTCAGGAAAGTTTCTCCACACTGGAGGTGGGGGTAGGGGAATGGGGCAAGGACACTAACAAGAGATGCTCACCATCCCATGGTCGGGCGGGGTGGGTGGGGGGGGGACTGCGATTCCTTCGCCACAGCAGTGTAATGGGTGCAAATGAAATGGGAGATGGCATCGAAGATCAGTACAGAATGGTTTCTTCCACCTTCCAGTAAATGAAACTGTAGGCATAGAAGCATAAAAAACACTTTATGTAAATGAGCAATTCATACTTGGGAACCTCTTCTTTTCCCATGGTGGTGGGAGTCGGGGGGGCATATCAAGGTTTGATTAAAAATAAGGATCTCCTTTGTCAAAAACTCCTAGTGTGCAATCCTATGTCTGTGTTGTTTGTTTGACACCATGGAAACATAGTTGAGCGGAGTAGACAAAAGCGTGTCAGGGAAAAGACCAAAGGTTAGATCTGAGGTTTCCCCCACCCGCCCCCAAGACTAGTGAAAAATAATTGTGACTGGTCTTTGCTATGGAAAACATGAAAATCCTTATAAACAGGAAACTCCTTCCTCCGGGGGTTCCAAACTCTCTCCGAGGTAAAGAATGAGAGATTTTAAGCCATCTCTTAATTATAGACTCACCAGGCTTTTAAACTTCAGTAGAGTTCATATTAATAGGGGCACAGGGCTATAGAAACAAACCAATGTACACGACACTTTGAGAAAATGGACACCTAGACCAACATAGTGATGATCTAGAAATGACTCCAGTGTGAAAAGCCCCAGAACCCTGACTTAGACCTACACATAGTCCAAAGGTTCTTGAACATAGCTAGTGTTTTTGGAACTGAATGTTATCAAGTAGCTGTTAAGCCTTAGTAGTTCTCTTTTTTTTTTTTTTTTTTAATTTTTTTTCAACGTTTATTTATTTTTGGGACAGAGAGAGACAGAGCATGAACAGGGGAGGGGCAGAGAGAGGGAGACATAGAATCGGAAACAGGCTCCAGGCTCTGAGCCATCAGCCCAGAGCCCCACGCGGGGCTCGAACTCACGGACCGCGAGATCGTGACCTGGCTGAAGCCGGACCTTAACCGACTGCGCCACCCAGGCGCCCCAAGCCTTAGTAGTTCTTATTTTAGGTTTACTACTTGGTAAGCAACAGTTGATGTTATTAAAAAAAAAATTCATAGAAAATTCTTTCAGAACTCTTTGAATAATTGTCTAAACTGGTTTAATAAAGATTATCATTTTGCCTCACATAAACCTACGGTAGGTTACAGAAAATGGGCAAAATCTTGGAGGGGTCAGATAGCTTCATCCTCTTAACAGAAACATATTGTACCCCGAAGTTATTTTTTTAGGGTAAATTGAAGACATAAAAGGAAACACAGTGATCTAAAAGTTTCCTCTTTTTTTCCATATGCACTACTCCATAAGCAACTGAGGTTTAGACGGTTTTGTATGTAGCTCCACCCTCAAATGTATAAATTGGTAATTGTACATTAGTTTGTAGTTTGCAATAAAATATCTAACATGCAGAAGGCTCTCTCCCACCTGAAGGCCAGCATAAGAGAAAAGTAGTAGTCTTTGGATACCATGCAGTATCCATTGACTAGAAGAAATGCAAGATGGATGGCAATGTTTAGACCATCATGAGTCCATTCCAAAGATCAGAAGGGCTCGGGTCCTCTATCAACCACCAGGACAATTTGTTTTCAGCTTGACTTCAAATTGGGCTGAGGATGGCCAGGCAGCCCAAGTGATGTGGCCAAGAAAAAGCCCAATTTTCAGAGGATATGAAACACATCCCTTGTTCTATACAGGTGACACTTCTGATACTGACGTGTATCCTATATATATTTTAATGTTTTATTTATTTTTTGAGAGAGAGCATGAGCAGTGGAGGGGCAGAGAGAGAGGGGGACAGGATGTGAAGCAGGCTCTGTGCGGACAGCAGCAAGCCCCACACGGGGTTTGAACTCAAGAACTGCGAGATCATGACGGGAGCCACCCAGGTGCCCCTAATAAATTAATTTTTAAAAAGGAAACACTTCAAAATAAAAAAGGCTTTGATTCTAGAGACTAGACATTCTTTTTTATACCCCAAGTTGAATTATTCACTAGTAGCCCTACTGGGCAACCGTATAACTCTATGGAGTCATACAGAGAGGTTATAGAAAAGTGACAGAAAGAGGTAGCATAGGTCTGTGGACATATCAGATGCTACCATAGCAGAAAACTATACCCTTCTAGGTCCAGCCAGGATGTACAAATTTAAAAATATGTATTTTTGACTTACTAAATAATTTGCAATATTTAATAGTGCAAAGTAAAAAGACGTTTGGCAATGTTCTAATAACTCATCGAAAGCATATACATACACCCAATGAATTCATCTCTTTATTACATATTGCTTTTTTAAAAAAAATGTACAATCTCATGACACAACATTTTTTTTCTTGATACTGTAACAACAGTCTTGCACCTAAAGACTAAGTGGTTCCAACTACTAAGCTAATAAGATACAAGACATATAATTAAGTTTACAAATTATAATGCTTTCTTTTTGGCATTAATTTAAAAAAACAAACAAAAACCTTTAAAATACACACCCAAGAGAGAAAAGTGGCTACTTACACCAGCACCAATCTAAAAAGTAGATTTTTTTTTTTTTTTCCAACAATGGCACATGGAATTACCTGCACAAAGCTTTTGGGAAAAGAAACCAAGAATGGAAATGGCAAAGGAGGCCTACCAGGATGGCCGTATCAAAATGAGGATGATTACCAAGGGCAAGAGGGACAGGCTACGCGAACTTGCTCCTTTAGGTGACACTTCATCCACTTGTCCATTCCTTAAACTGTAAAACAAAGCCATTTTCAAAATACAGTTCCAAAATTGAGCCAGACCAAATTTCTCCTGCTATGAATAGAAAAGTAGAGGCACTTTAGTTAAGGAAGAGACACATCCCTCATCATATCCCACTCCTCCTCTCCAAGCCTTTTGGAGCAAATCTCTGTCTGCACCTCTAACTGGGTGTATCTGCAGACCTTGGTAACTAGGGGCTGGGGAACACAACCTCTGCTGTGTTTTTATGACTGTTTCATGTGCTAGAGTCATTTACTTCCATAAAACGTGTAGAAAGTCTCTAAGTTCGCAATGAAGGGGGACAAAACGTAAAACCACTGCTCTTGACAACTCGTTGAGCACTACTTCACAGCTTTCACGCAGTGCAGGGCCTCGCCATCTGCACCAAGCATTAAAGTTTATACAAAGTATTTTTAAATAGCATGATTCCTGTACAGCGCCTATTGGTATTCTATTCACCCCTTTATCCCCGTTAGAACATGAGCTCCTTGGGGGCAGGGACTTTGTCTTGCTTATCACTGTAGCCCTACTAAGCCTGGCACATAGTAGGTGTTTAATAAATATTTGTTAACTGACTGAAAAACTCAATTTCGTGAGTAAATAATGTTCTAGTGCAACAGGACAAACTACTCTCTCCACAGGAAACCCAACCACAACAGGATTGATAGAAAGAAAAGAGAGAATCTTAGCCCCTCCCTCCCCCACTACAAATAAATAAAGCAAAGCCAAAAAAAAAAAAAAAACAAAAAAAAAAACCCAAAAAAACCAAAAAAGTAACAGTCCTCTTTATATATAATTTAAGGATATTAAGAGTTGGTAGGTTAATGGTAAGCATCTATATTTTATTTTCTAATGTTCATTGTTTTTATTCATTTCTCCCTGAGAGCTTTATCTTTTGGACTGAAATTTTACAGGTAGCTTTACTGACACACAATTTAAAATGACAACATATAAACAACAAACCATTTCAAACATACTTAGAGATAAATAGATCTTGGCATCTCTGTTGGTGTTGTTGGCATTTTGTGCATTCGCTAAGTGTCCTTTAGTCCAGACTCATATTGACAGAAGATGCACCCTTGTCCTACAAAATAGAAGATACAAAAGAAAAAAAAAAAAGGCACCCCATAAAAAAATTTAAATAATTTTTTATCCCTTCAGAGAATTCCTCCTTTTAGGTCTTGGGTGGGAAATTTTATTTTTAAAGTTTATATATCTACATTGTTAGAACAACAAGCACATTCTGGCGATCTTGTTTTTTAACAAGAGCGTGAATTGCATGTAGATAAATAGTGTTCTTTTCAAAAGCCATGTAAAGAAATCTTCAAGAGCGCTTGGCAGAGAACGCGATGAAATTAGGAAACAAAACTGATGCCCGAGTTGTAAATTCCTAAAAAAGAGTCTGATTGATATTCTACATAATTCAGATTGTGTGCGAGATATTCTCAATAAACATTTACAGCCTGCACCCCCACACCAATGTCAGAAATTCTAAGCTGGTTCCTCTTAATTACTGATGCTCTACACCAGCATCACATCGTCAACTATCAAAAACCATTTTAAATCTATATTTTTCCAACACCAGTTTCCCCAGTGAAAATAATTTCTAAGTATACCAAGCTTGGAAACCATAAAATATTTCTCAAGCCTTTTTCTTTTTTTTTTTTTTTTTTTTGCTTTTGTTTTTCTTTTTTACTCTAGGGAATGTCTCTGTCATCTCTTTCAGGAGACAGCATTGTGCTTCTGAACAGCCATGGTGTTCAGGGGAAGAAAATGAGCCATACTCAATATGAATGCATACACAAAGGGTTTCTGAGCACATACATTAACACAGAGTTTTGTTTTTAACCATACATATAGGTCTCCAGACAACACTCAGACTTCTATATACATTTTTTAATATATATGTACACATACATTTACATACACACACATTCACGCATTCACTCACAGATGAAGGAAGAAATTGCCACTGTTTGGATTGCAAGGCAGTGTAATGAAAAGTTCTAGTCACTTCAAAGGGCTGCTAATGAGCTTCCTAAAAAAGTATCCAAGGAAAATTAGAAATTAAGTTTTGTGACGGGTCTCTCTCGGCTGCTGTCCGTCATCTGGTTGGTAATACGCTTGCGGTTCCGTTTCAGTTTAGAAAGGTCTTTGTCAAACACTTCTCCTGAGCGTAAAGCTGAAACCAGGTCATCGAACTCTCCACCTTCTTCACTATTCTCTTTTGCTTTCCTCATTTTACGTTCCCTTTCACGCTGTTCTTTGAGCTGCAAATAGAAAGCAACCTCTTAGAGAAGCGTCAAAATGTTGTGCTTTGTTTTCGGTGGAGAGGAAGTCTGAAATATAGCGTTGCTTCAGCCACATCAACCCATGTGCATCTATGGCTGCTAAGCCCCCTGGACGTCACAAGACAGGGGTAATTGGGACATGAGGTCTCATTTGAGAAAGCAATGAATAATGATGAAAAATGACCACTCCTCTGTGATTAGACACTCATCGTCTAGAATCTAGGTAAACCTCATGATATTCTCGTTAAAACAAGAGCAGTCGAGGCAATTCATATTTCTATAATGGAACCAGAAAGTTATCACTATTAAACAGACCCCAGATATTGCTTTCTATGAGACACTAAAGCAAATGCTCATTAGGCCACTCTCCTTACATCAAAGGCTTAGCTTGAATTTCCTGTGGGTGCCTGGAGCCTGCTCCATACAATTTACTACTATTAAAAGCCAAATTATACATGTGCATTTTAGAAAACTTGGATAATTCATATAAACAAATGAGGGAAAATCATTCTTAATCCTACTGTTAAGAGATAAAGCATTGTGAACCTTTTGGGGGTATAGCCCACCACTATCATTTATCCTTATTAAAACTTACCTTATTAAAAAAGAAAAAGATTTCGTATAGAAATACATTTATAAGCTTTTTTGTATCATGAAATATATTTTTTTTTAAGTTTATTTATTTATTTTGAGAAAGAGACAGCATGAGCCGGGTAAGGACAGAGAGACAGGGAGGCAGAGAATCCCAAGCAGGCTCTGCACTGGCAGCACAGAGCCCGATGCAGGACTCGAACGCATGAACTGTGAGATCATGACCTGAGCAGAAACCAAGAGTTGGCCGCTTAATCAACTGAGCCACCCAGGCGCCCCTATTAAATATTTTTTAAAAATACGATTTTTAAGGACTGCATAAACATTCCATTATGTAGCTATTATTGCATTTAAAACTACTGCCTGCTTGGTAAACATTTAGGTTGTTTCCAGGTCGAACTACTGTAAAGACTACTATTCTCTTTGTGCAAATTTATGATTATTTCTTTAGAATAATTTGTAAGAAATGGAACTCCAGATCAGAGGATGTGGATATATTTTCTCAGGCTTCGGATATACACTGCCAGGTTGCCCAAGAGAAACTTACACCGATTTAAGCTCCCAGAAGCATAAAATGCCCTCCCTCCTGCCGGCACATCGCAGCACGGTCTACAAACCAAGGAGCCGCAGCACTGAACTTCCAGGAGCTGGAAACGGCCAGTTTCAACATTTTCTTACCTGAGCCTCCATGCGAGCACGGCGTTCCTCTTCCTCCTTTTTCTTTCTCATGTTTTCATTCTCTTGTTTGGCTTCCGACACAGCTTGGAGAAACTGATCAAAAATGCCAAAGAACTCATCCGGCTGGATTTTGCCAGCCTCTTCTCCAAAGTGTTTCACTGCTTTAGTAAACTGGAAGAAAGGAGGTTTTAAGAAGTTCAGTGTTGTGAGAGAATTCTGTGATCAAATAGAAATCTATCTCTCTCTCTAGAAGGAGTGAAGCGCAGGAAGAGTCAAATATAACTTGCTGGATTTTAGTGAGCCTGTATTTATCTTTGGCTGCTGAACAAGCCTATCACTCATGTCTAAAGTAAAAAAAAATTAATACTCCTCAACTTTTGAAACCATTTATTCATTTCCACCTCATTTCAGCCTAACACCAATGATTACCTACTATGACTTTTTATTAACCAAACAGTAGTAAAAACAAGAAAGCAAAATATCGTAGGGCAGAGCACTCAAGACATAAAACTAACAGCAAACTCAGCAGGGGTAGGGAAACTTGTACTTTCAACTTTTCTTTGAAGTAGTTTAATATCATTTATTGGTGCCATATGGTTAATATCAAAAACAAATGGGATCCAGGCCTTCTTAGCTGCTTTCCCTGATCATGTTGTGTAGCTGCTCGTGTTGTGATATTTCCTGGGTCTCAATTAGAAAACAACTGACTATGGGATCATTAATGAAACCCCTACTTTAGGACCGAGAATACAATTTTATTCCAAATCCTTTGTTTTGCAACCCCTTTCAATACAAATCCTCTTAAAACACCGTAAGAGCAAAATATTAAGGGAGAATTTAAAAAAGTTAATACAAACATATGGATATAGTAACAAAATAGTATCACCAGTCTCTTCAGTTCTTTTTTTTTTTTTTTTCATGTTTATTTATTGATTTTGAGAGAGAGTGAATCTCAACTGGGCTCTGCACTGATACTTGGTCTCGAACTCAAACTGTGAGATCATGGCCTGAGCTGAAACCAAGAGTTGGATGCCTAACCGACTGAGCCATCCAAGCACCTCAACACCTCAAGTTTTCTTTTCTTTGATTTTCTTTCTTTCTTTTTTTTTTTGACTGGTGAATGTGTCAGTTTATTTAACATTTTATTTTAGTTCTTTAAAGTGAAGTACACTTAACATACAGTGTTATATTAGTTTCAGGTATACAATGTAAGGGTTCAACAATTGCATACGGTGGTCAGTGCTCATGAGGAAAAGTGCAGTCCCCATCTGTCACCAAACGTTATTGTTCCCTGTGTTGTACTCTTCTGGTTTTACTTTTTCTGGCAGTTATCTTCGGAACTCAAGATCGCATGCTTTCAGGAGTCTTAGCGGTATCATGACTATCTAAATAATGTTCAATGCCAGTCATACTGTTTGCTGGAATTTTTCTTCCCCCTGTAAGGATCCGATGCTGTTACTCCTGAGCTACTAAGGATGGTGTTTACAGCTTCAGAGTCAAATGAATTCCTAATCCCTATGCCTCATCAACTACCTAACATTTTCCAGATCTTTAATTTTCATTTAGCATATGAAGTGTTTATGCACTGCCTCCAACCCATGAATTTCTAATTGCTTTTATTTTTCTTGCATTACTTGCCTTTATTATATATTTTTTTCTGATATTTTGCTAGTACTATCTCCCTAAAGGAAACCTTTTCAGTATTTTCTTTTTCCCTAGTTTTTATGAAATATAATTGACATGCAGCACTGTATAAAATTAAGGTGTATGGCATGACGACATGACTTACATATATTGTGGAATGATTACCACAATAAGTTAACATCCATCACCTCATACACACACACGGAAGTGTCTACTCTCTTAACAACTTTCACGAAGAGCATGCAGCACTGTTCCCTAGAGTCATCACCTTGTACATTACAACCCCTATATTCATCGATCTTATCACTGGAAGCTTGTACTTTTTGATCACCTTCCTCCAATTCCCCCTGAACGTTTATTCTGAGATAAAACTATGAAGTAATAGATGTGTGTGCACATGACATTTTATAATTGTTATTTCACATCTTTAAATGTATAATAAAAATGTGCTTTTACCATTTTTCTCTTCACTGAGTTGTTCTCAATGCTTTACTTATTTGGAAACAATCTACTAGACATCAGAGTTCTTTAGGGAAAAATACATTGTTCACATGACACGCACAGAGCTCTAGCCTGCCTTCATGGCTTTATAAGCTAATTTCTAAAAGTTCTGGTATGAGCAAAATGGCATTAGACAGCCTACAACCGAGTTTCTAAAACACTCAAGTTCATGCACTTCAAGCCATCCTGAATGATCTTTTTATCTAGGAATTCTAGTGATGATGAAGTCATGTGTATTTTAGTCTTAAAAATCTGAAGAAAACTAGTCCCAGACTAATGTTCCCAGACTAAAGTTCCCACACTAAAATTTTTTTAAAAGTAGGTTGTGCACAAGCATGTGTTTTTACCTCAAAAATTAACTGTAGAGTTGATTCTTATAAAAATTCTTGAGTCCTTAATGAAGTAGATTCTCTACTGCCTGGTTTGGAGTGGGGGACGGGGATGGGTCCCTTCCCTCCTGTACAGGAGGCACACATAAGACATGGGTGGGGACTATCACAGTGGAGGTTGCTGGCATCAGTCATGGGACTTTTAACAGCAGTCATCTGAACATATATTCTCTTTCCATTTATTTAATAATGTTGGAGGTCAGGTTTACTGTTGAGACTAGCTAACGTATCCTAATACGATCTTCTTCCGAACTTTAAGCAGTTGTGTGTGCACTTTACATAAACAATCATCTATATCTATTACTAAACAGGTGGCTACAGGGAATGACATCCATTACTCAAGTTTCAAAGGAAAGATCAAGTTAAAGCAAAAGAGTATTATGGCAACTGAGAGATGAGCAGTGAGGAAGAACTCAACAGGGTGGCATAGGGGCCTGATATGATTTATTTAACTATGAGAAAGGGGGGGTGAGAGAAAAATGAGACAATGTGTACATGTATATAAATGGGTATGTATTTTGGAAGAGGAAATAACGAGGAGTTAAGGGCTTGGTTATTAGCCAACGAAAGCTTTTCTTTTAGAGGCAAACAGCATTTTAAATAGCAAAACTCATAAAAAGCACCGTATTATTAAAACATATGCCTCTTGTAATGAGGCTGTGAATTAAAGTGTATCTCCTTTAATAAGGTCTGCTGGAGAGTTCAAGAAGGAATATCCTGCCTGAAGTCTCTATCTCAGGAGAGCATATAACTTACAGCTACTAAGACACTTGGCCTTGGTCACACCTGATCTCACACTTTATCTGGCCTCTGGTTTTCATAATCGACTCTTTTCTGGTTTCCAGAAACAAGTCAATATCAACAACAAGACAACCAATATCAACCAAGAGAAAACTGCAGAATATTTTCTGGTTTTATACCATCCAGATACTTCGAGGTCTTGCTAACCTAAGGGCAACATAGGTTAGACAAAAAGGGGTGTGTTCCAATTGATCACAGTCCTAGATATGAAAATACAGAATACCTGAAGTGTCAGCCCTGTCAAACAACACTTGGTATGCAACGGGAAACTTACCAGGTCTTTAGCTTCTGCTAGAAGGTCTTCGACATCAGAGAAGCTGAAGCTGGCTACTGTGATGAACTGGCTGACAACAGACACAAACTTATCTCCGGGTTGTGGGGGCTGAGACTTTTGATATTCCAGCTCCTTCGACACAGGAAATGGATAATGTCAAGGTGGGCTTCAAATGCAGATGCACACACACCTTGTCTAATTTTCCATATGCCTCAAATGTAGCAAGTCTGAATGGTGAACACATCAGAACCTACTCCAAACCATTTTGTGATGCCCTAGCTCCCTCTGCCCCTCTGCCCACAATGCCTGAGCCATGCCCAAGCCGTGCCCCTGTGCGCGCACATATTTGCAAACTGCAATGTACCAATGGTTGGAGCCCTTTATTGGTGTGATTTTTTTTTTTTTTAATTTTAGAGAGCACAAGCGGAGGGGGAGCAGAGGGGGGAGAAAGGGGGGGGAAGGGAGGGAGAATCTTAAGCAGACTCCACACTTAGTGTGAAGCCCGATGCAACACTCAATCCCATGACCCTGGGATCATGACCTGAGCTGAGACACCAAGAGTTAGATGCTCAATTGACTGAGCCACCCAGGTGCCCCTGAGATTTCGTATCCCAGCTTTAGGATATAAGCAGATTAGCACTCGGATACAATTAATAGAAGTTAAATAAACAGCAAATTAGATTCAAAGGGTGTGTGACTGAAAGCAAGAGAATTTAATCTGTTGATACTCTGTGCTCAGAATTCTGGTTGCTTGGTTTTTCCTTCTTTCCCTCTGGCTATATTGAGGCTACATGACGATATCTGGGTCAGTGGGATTTCAACTGTCATGTTTGGCACCATAATTGTCTCCCATTTTTATTTTTGTCTACACCATTTTGTTTTTGTGAACAGGCAGGCAGGAGTATTAGTGCCTTGTTAGTTATCCATATTCTCCATTACCAGGGTGATGAACATACAGATTATTCAAATCTAATTTTCGTAATTAATTTCAACCATTGCCAGAAGCACTTTCTTTATCTCACCCTCTATGAGTGAGGGATTATTATTCTAATTGTATAGACACATAAATTCAGGTGTAGAGGGATTAAATTCCTGGCTCAAGAGTCTAGTAGCTGAAACACGATAGAGCCAGAATTTGAGGTCAGATCTGTCTGACTGCACAGTCTCAGTAACAACCATCTTGCCTACCAATGACTTAATCTGGTTCTATTTCTATACGTGCTTTGGTGGAGGTACTACCAAGCAGGAGCGTAGAAGTCACAGGCTATGGTTCTGATTCAGCTCCACCACGGATTTGGTTCTTGTCCATGACAAGTGGCCTTGGCCTCAGTTCCTTCTTTGACAAAAGGCAAGCAATATCCAGATCACCGTGAGAATCAAGGAAATGACAAGTAGAAATTTAGAAAGTATGGAACTTGCTTTGATTGGAATAAACTGCCACGATTCTAGGACTTTGGCCTTGCAAGTGAACATGTATGTATGTGAGGTACAGAGATAGGAGAGTAATTTGAAAGTATTTCATAAACGTATTATTCTCTTTCATTCAAAGGCAGAAGATGAATTCCAACTTTGCTATCTTCAAGCAGTATAACTGAATTGTGTAAAGCACGACCGGGATACATGAATATTTACATTGGCCAAGGTCTGCCTCCCAATATTTCCTTCCAGGGCTACATCTTGACATGCATGCTGCCAGGGAGAGGGGAAGGCTCCTGTAGCCCCTTTCTTACAAGAAGTGTGTTAGTGTACATGACCCAGGTGCTGGACAGATTCAAGCAAAACCCCAAACACAAAACCTCCTTGGACCCTCCTCCCCCCTCCATGTCTTGCTCTGAGCTAGTTTAGATGCAAAGGTCAGAGGATCCATTATGAGGCTTTAGGGCTGTGTCATCACTGCCACACTAGTCTCAAGAAAGACTTCCACTGGGGCCCGTTGGGCCTCTGAAATCTGAGGAGGACCATCCTACTCGCTCACTCAGTGTCTTGACCCATTGGGGTTGGCAGAAATATTTCATTCAGTTCATCTCCCTTTCCTTTTGAAAGAGCATCCTCCCCATGCCCGGCCACAAAGGGGGCGGGGGGGGGGGAGCCTTACAAGCTTCCGATTTATAAAAAACAGGAAAAGATTAGATATTGTGACTTTAACTTTTATTAGAGCCATGTCTTCCATGAAGTCAACTGCTTTCTACGGCAGGAGAAAGGAAGGAGGTTCTTCATGGCATTACTGATACATGACCTGAAAGATACTTAAGAGAGGGGCCACCTTGCTAAGCTGCCTGAAGAACAGTCTCCTTCGTCAAGTACCAGACCGGAGTGAGGATCACTCTCCTAAGCAGGTTTCTTGTCCTGACCGGCCCCTCCTCACTGGTGGCAGTGCTGTGTGGTATCCATGTGGCACTCTGCCCACACAGTCATGTTTAAGTGCACCCACTCCTCTGCCTCCAGCAGGGTGGCCTGCTTTCCTTCCACGGAGGCCCGGCCCAGATAGTTTTGCACACCAGGGACAACCTCACTCCTATGTAACTAAGTTTACCCCACCCTCCTTCTTTTTTTAGAATTAAAAAAAAAATTTTAAATTTATTTTGAGGGAGAAATAGAGAGAGAGAGAGAGAGAGAGAGAGAGAGAGAGAGAGAGACAGACAGAATCCCAAGCAGTCTCTGTGCCGTCAGCACAAAGCCCAGTGCGGGGCTTGAACTCATGAGCTGTGATATCATGACCTGAGCAGAAATCAAGAACTGGCAGCATAACCGAATGAACCACTCAGGTGCTCCTACGCCACCCTCCTTCTAAGCCACAGCTCGAAGTTCATCTCTTCCAGAAGAGAACCTTCCTCTAATCAATGCCAGTCATTCCACAAGTTTTGGACTAGCCAAGTCCACCCTTCTTCCTCAAGGCATTTTTGTAACCACTGTGCTTATCTGGACGTGGCCAGGCTGAGTAACTGTGAACGTTAGCTGGACTCACTGCTCTTGGCCATTTCAACACCCGGAGGGAAGGAGTTGGAATCATCGTGACCCCTCGTCTAGAAAACGGACCGTACGCCCAAGTGTCTACTCAATAAATACTCCCCAAAGGACCAACTTCAACACAAGAGAGGTGTTCCACTGCTCTACTGAGAGTGAACATCACTCACTTGTTTTTGTTTTGTTTTCCTTTGGCATGTCTTTAATCACATGCTCAGAACAATCCTTATAAATACAATCACTGGTTTTATAGTGACACATTTTCAAGGCTTTTGTTATAGTGTGGTCGTCTGCAAAAATGACCATTAACTTCTTCCTTCCCTTTGATGCCTCCTTTCCTTATTCTTTTTTTTTTTTTTTTTAAATACAATTTATTGTCAAGTTGGCTAACACATAGTGTATACAGTGTGCTCTTGGTTTTGGGGGTAGATTCCCACGATTCATTGCTTACATACAAACACCCAGTGCTCATCCCAACAAGAGCCCTCCTCAATGCCGATCACCCATTTTCTGAACATCACTTGTTAACAGAACATGGACACTGAGGGTATCCTTATCTGGCCAAACCCACTTTAATGAGTCCTGCCTTACAGGTGGGAAATCAGTGTGACCCTAGCTTCCCAGTTCCTGCTCCGGTGACACCCCAGGACATCCTGCAGCTGAGTCGCCAGGGTAACACAGCCAGCCTTTGCTTCCTCGTTGCTGCTGTTTTCCTTTTTCTTTTTTTTTTTTTTTAATCAGTAAATGTTTATGCTGGGCAGACCACCATGCCGGATATCATCAGCACTCGCAGCAGCGGCGAGACTGGGAATCAGAAGAAACACGTACTTACCATCTCTACTGCTTTCAAGCCACTTCTCAAGGTACTTATTTCTTTGTCCAGCTCAGTCATGCTGTTGTAAATAGCAACATTTTAGTAATCAACATGCGACTTGTATGTATTAAATAAATAATGCGTTCACATATCTCATGCTTGGAAGTCCACCCTAGTGTATTTTCAATGTTCAAAATTCCCTTCCATGCTCAGATCTCACAGAAAGATAAAATTTTAAACTTAAGCAATTTAAACATGGACTTATGGTTTTTGTTTTCCACAGCCAGTAGGTACATTTTATAGATTAAAAAGAGCAGAAATGCCTGTCATCTCTACAAAAATAATTCATGTTTCAATTTCAGAAAAATCTCACTTAAGCCAATTATCACATGTAGAAATAAATATTTTGCCATACATAGCTCCTTTCGAACAAGTAAAAGAAACCGCCTTATCCACAATCATGCTCACATTGTATTCTTCATAATTAGGGCACCGCTTTTCACTGAAGCTCTGGTAATGTATTACAAGGTGATGGCTTAAATTTCAATCAACAATGGTATTTCTTCAAGTTGTACTAACTAGATCTCATTGTCTCTTTTTATAGAGAAAGTTTCCTGGATTTCTCCCATAAAACTTTCTATCTGAAGGCTTTTAGACCTCAGAGATTATAACATAAATCTTGTGGATAATTCAGATGTAAGCAAATTCACCAAAATGTCATTTACTTTAACATTTTAATTTCATGTCTCACATTTTCTACAAAAAGAGGGAAAAAAATTAACCTACTCTTCATCATACTTTTCAAATTCACTGCAAAAGATAGTTTTAAATACACACACACATTTATTTTTTAATTCTTTTTATTTATTAAAATTTTTTATTTTTGAGAGAGAGAGAGAGAGAGAGCGAGCACAAACAGGAGGGGGCAGAGAGAGAGGGAGGCACAAAATCCAAAGCAGCTCCAGGCTCTGAGTTGTCAGCACAGAGCACCATGCAGGGATCAAACCCATAAACCGCAAGATCATGACCTGAGTTGAAGTCGCACACTTAACCGACTGAGCCACCAGGCACGCCTATTTTTTTAATTCTTTTAAGTACATTTATTTTGAGAGAGAGAGAGACAGAGACAGAGAGAGAGAGAGCACAAGCAGGGGAGGGGCAGAGAGAGAGAGGGAGAGAAAGAATCCGAAGCAGGCTCTGTGCTCTCAGCATAGAGCCTGACGTGGGGCTCAAACCCATGAACTGCGAGATCATGACATGAGCCGGAGTCAAGAGTTGGATGCTTAACCGCCTGAGGCACCCAGGCTCCGCTGTGCATTTATTATTTTTTTTAAAGGGCCAAAAGCAGGAGGGAAGAACAACAAGGAAAACTGCCTGCTCTTCAGTCTCTGAAAAGTGGTGTGAAGTCTGTGGTGAAAGTTTGGCAACTTTCCATTTTATTTTTAGTTTCTTCATTTGCATAAAGACTGCTTTCCATTAAAAGGCTGCCTTGGTTTCTGAGAGTGTGTGCACATGTGAAAATTACTAGCAACGCCCTGACATTTACGTTCTATTTGCTTAGCCATGTTTCCTCATTAACTAAGAGTGCTCCTACCTGTATGTAACAGAACTACCTTTTAAAAGTACTAGTGAAACTGTATTCCTTTCTTATACTCTTAATAACCCAGAAAATTGGGTTTCCTGGCAGTTAAAAATTGCATGCAGGAGTAATCCAAAGGAAATACAAAACATGTATGTGTGTGTGTGTGTGTGTGTGTATTCATATATATACATATATATTCAAAAGTATGTAACATATTTCAGTGACTTGGATAGGATTCAAACTTTACTTCATATGCTACTCAGGGGAAAGCAAACAGAAGGACCCTCTTCACGCGATGCCAGCTGACCACCTCAATAGCTAAAGCACAGTCCAAGTGATTTAAAAGACTAAAACAGGGGCGCCTGGGTGGCGCAGTCGGTTAAGCGTCCGACTTCAGCCAGGTCACGATCTCGCGGTCCGTGAGTTCGAGCCCCGCGTCGGGCTCTGGGCTGATGGCTCAGAGCCTGGAGCCTGTTTCCGATTCTGTGTCTCCCTCTCTCTCTGCCCCTTCCCCGTTCATGCTCTGTCTCTCTCTGTCCCAAAAATAAATAAAAAACGTTGAAAAAAAATTAAAAAAAAAAAAATAAAAGACTAAAACAATTCACGGGAAATACTTACTTTACTTTCGCTGCCTGAGGAATGTCCCGCAGTTCTTCATTTAGATTGAGGACCTTGGGGTATTTATTTTCCACAATGGTTATGAGATAGTGCAGAAGTGTAATATTCCTACAATAAAGGAGGAAAAAGTATTAAACATGGTTAATATCTGCATATGATTTGCATATCCAAGTGGCTGAACCTGCAAGAATGCTATACTCCTGCATTCATTTTAAAATTTGGAGATTCCTTTAAGGCAGGGATTCTCAAGAGAAGGGGATAAGGGGAGGGCCTACATAGGATTTACATAACTTACGATGAAAGGAAGCATATCTCTTCTAAAAGGGGAGGGGATAAGAATTACTACTTTGGCTCATAAGAAACATCCTTCAAAATCTGGATGACAGAAATGAATTGGAACCACTGCCAGTGGGGACATAGCTTCACAGCGCATCCTCCCAAAGACAAGGTGTGCCTGAGGTTCATGACAACGGGATGGGGCCAGCCGGGGTGGGGACGGAGGGATGTTTAATTCACTGAAAAGGATAGCTATTTTTCAAATCTCAAAGTACAGAGCAGCAACTCACTGATTAGAATTTATTGATAATTCTCATTTAAGCTTTTTCAATTCTTCGATAACTCCCTCCCTCTGCCCCCCCACCCCCAATCCTCTGCCTCATTTTGTTAGCTTTTTTCCCTTCTGACTCGATTGTTTTGCTGTTGCAGCAAAGGACATTCAGGAAGTTAGAAGGCCTCCTGCTTTAGGGCTGGTCCTGGAAGTGGACCAGGACTGTGCCATCATGGCTATGACATCTTTGCAGCCAAAAATCCATTTCCTAATTTTAGCAACACTTGAGCTCCTAACTGTACAACCCAGCTCCCTCTTTGGTGGTGACAGCACTGAACTCTGACTGACCTGGGTTGAAAAAGTGGATGTCTGATAACACTGTCTGTTAGGCAAAGCTGTAGCAGTCTGGTCCTGTTGTCCCTGACTCCAATGCACATTACAGTCACCTGGGCCCTGGATGCCTGGGCCAACCTGAGATTCATTTCACTGGAATGAGGTGGGGCCAGGCATGGGTATTTTTAAAAAACCCCTGGTAATTCTAAGAGCCAGGATCAAGAACCACTAGTCTACTGAAAGTTACCATAATCAGGAGGACACAAATGTAATTCTTTAAAAACATGTCCGTAATTTGTAGGCAATTTGTTAACTCACGATGCTACATCCCAACAGTCCCATCCACCCCCAACTACCATGAAGCAGAGTTGTCAAACCATCTCCTTTCCAACAACAACGAAATGCTTTCCACTTCTGGTTATCCTTGCATCTTCATAGGCGCCAAGGCAATCCCATTCCTCCGAGTCAACTGACCCACACGTGAAAAAAAATTTTTTTCTATTTTTCTTGCTCTCAAGAAATAATTAGAAAACAATAGCTCAGCCAAGTAAATCGGTGGCTAATATTCTGGCCATTTCCTTTGCAGACACTGAGCTGTTAGCCTTCCACTTCAATTCTGCTGCTCCCAGAAGCTGAGCATCAGCCCATGTCCCTGCTGTGTGAGGAAGTAAAATCCCAGCGACTGTCACAAGACAGAGCGGAGCCATTTCTCTTCACTGTTTCACAGAGATGCTTTGTGATTCGGAGGGAACTTAACTAACCATATATACTTTTCTTCATGTAGAAAGACTTCAGCCTAGATCAGAGCACTCACATTTGTGTGCTATCCAAGTAACACCTAATTCGACTGAATGTAAGTTCTTAAAGAATGAAAACAACTCAACAGCCACACATTTGATTTTTCACTGGTGTAACTGGAAACAAGCCTTTAATGCAGAGTCAATGTGTCCCTCATGCGCAATGTCCCACCCTTGTGCAGTTTGATAAGATTCAACTGACATTTAATGAGTGACTGCTTATAAACAAGGCACTGTGCTTAGGCACTAAGGGTTTAGAAAACACTGGTACTATTTCCAGGGACCAAATATTCACAGGAAGAAGAGGGAAAAAAAGAACAGAAATATTTTTAATTTATTGTTTTGAAAAGGCTTGTGTATTAGATAAATTCTGTAGTAACTTCAATAAGGAGATAATCACATAGTAAGTGCCAGGTTATCAGTAATGGCTGATAGGTAATGGCAGAAGGTATTAGGGGAGGGTGGGGGGGAGAGAGAGAGAGGAGACCTAAATGGTAGTAAAGGTCTCTTTCCTCTCCAACTTACAAGCCCAGTTGAAGAGAACACCCTTCCTCAAAAAAGGTGACTGCTCTCGGGTGCCTGGGTGGCTCAGTCAGTGAAGCATCCGATTCTACAGTTTGGTTCAGGTCATGATCCCAAGGGTTGTGGGATCGAGCCCCATGCTGGGCTTTGCACTGAGCCTGCTTATGATTTGCTCCCTCCCTTCCTCCCTCTCCCTCTCTTCCCCTCACCACCCCACTGCTTGCATGGACTCTCTAAAATAAAAAAATAAAAAAAAAAAAAAAGAAAAGAAAAAAGGTGACTGCTGCTTATATGCAGGTGAGATGTTGCAGTTACCTACTACAACCTACAAATAAGATCCATCTGTTCTTAGAGTAGAGGTGGGGACAATAGGACAGGTGTCAAATACCTGTGAAACCAAATACCTTGCTTGTGATCTTAGGCAGACTAAATGAGCCACTTGACATTGCCTCAGTTTCTTTATCTGACAGTAGGCAATGTAGCACTTGGCCTGTGCACTTCACACAATCAAATATGAAAGTGGTCTGGAAGGATCAAGTGCTCACATTAAAAATAAGGTGGTGATAGAACAGCTGCCCTTTGTTAATCTATCTCTACATGATGCAAAAAATAAGGTTTAGCCCTACAACTTAACACACTCACTGCTTATTTCTTTTTTTAAAGTTTATTTATTTGAAAGAGAGCAAGTGTGAGTGGAGGGGGTGGGGGGGGGGTGGGCACAGAGAGAAGAAGGAATCCCCAAAGCAGGCTTCGTGCTGCCATCACAGGGCCTGAAGCGGGGCCAAACTCGAGAACCATGAGATCATGACCTGACCCAAAACCAAGAGACAGATGTTTAACCGACTGAGCCACCCAGGCTCCCCCACCCTGCTTATTTCTTTATAGGATGGATTCAGGGTTGCCATAATGCTATGCATCACTAACCTGATAGAAAATATAGAGTAAAAAGCCCTTGCTAGTTAGGAATAATTACGATGAACAGCCTATTTTTAAAACGAATTTGGATGCAGAGAAGTTTCCCTTAGAGACAATTGGGCAAGTTGCTTTGAAGTCAGTAAGAACCTTAGAGAAACAGGGCTCTCAGGGAAACTGGGGTTACTATGCCTAATGATCCTGTTAATGACACCAGAGCATTTCCACCTCTCAGTGTTTCTAACAAGAATCTGTTCACTTTTACACTTTCTAGGAAGCATTCTGAGGAGTCTTGGGAGCAGAGGCTTAATACCAACAGCCAAAATGCACTTAGACCCCATCAGTTTTTATAGCCGCTAGCGTCAATGTATAACGGAAGACATACCCTAAAAGCCCAACAAGCTTCCCATCATCGGCTGTCAGTTTTCTCTTTTCCCCTAGAACACAGTTCTCTGTGGAGGGGTTGTGACTGGGAGAGGTCATGAGGAGACCAGCAGCATGTGGGTCACATTCTGTTTCTTGTTCTGGGGACTAGTTATACAGAGGTGTCCAATTTGTGAAATTTAAGACCGGTGGACTTGTCCTTAGTGTATTATACTATAACAAAAAGTTTACCCAAGAAAACCCCAAAACTTAGACTAGCTGATATCCCTGGGGACTGAAAATGGATGAAGGATCATTGGCCCAATGGGAATTTAGGGATATTTATAACTGTGAGAGAAGAGAGGTCACTTCTCTCTTGGAGAGAAGGAAAGAGCATGAGCAGGAGACCAGCAAACCTGAGGCTGCAGGATCAGGGAGGCCCAGGAGGCCCAGAGGGGTCCTGACCTAAGCTCCTGGATCCTCCAAGTGTTGGAAGGTACCATACTTACTTGTCAATACTAGATTTTGTGTCAGCAATCTTGTTTAGGCTGGATATCTTGAATCCATACGCATTGCCTCTTTGGCCTTTATTCATGTAATTTCCAAATGCCAAAACCACTTCTAGCAACTGCTTCAGGGCGTTGCTCCTAAACACCTCTTCTGAGCCAGAACGAATTGCTTCAAAACAAAGCACACATAAACACAACTACTACCACCAGGACTTTCCAGGGACACCCAGCCTAAATCCACACACCTGGGAGCAGACACGGACGATGTAAGCCTGGGTCACTAGACTACCAGGGAGCATTTACAAAACACCTAACCTAGAAGCAAAGAGCAAGGGGACAGGGAGAGCCAGCTCACGTTGCTCAAGAGACCCACAGCCGCACATGCCTATCCTTTCTTAGTCCTTTTCTTGACTGGCTCATCAACTGTAAGCAGGGATATATGAGACAGTGATTGCATTTCCCACATTCCTCTGCAAACACTTTCTTGCCTGGTATGAGTAAGACTGAGAGGATAACTGATCAATTCTATTGACAGAAAAACTGGCCAAATGTGTTTCATGTTATAGCTTGCAGGTGTCCTCAGGGACTGGGACTTGAGCAGGGTCCTGAGTCCAGCCTGCATTCTGTGGCTGTGTTCTTCAGATGCCCCTTTTTTCAAACACTTAAAAATTTAATAGGCTCAAATCTTCCCTTAGAAATATCTAGTAAGGCACCATTGCAATAAAGCTGGCTACAGGTTTAATGCTAGTAGCGGTCAGATACGTTCTCACCAACATCCAGGATGTTAAAAGCCTGATTCTACAGAGGAGCTCAGGAGATGTGCTGTGGGCTCCAGAACCCAGGCTGGGCCACAGGGCCAAGGGCAGACATTAAGTAATTACTTATCACGATTTCAAAAGATTTTAAGCAAAAAAAAAAAAAAAAAAATCACCCAAGGGATGCTGTTTACTACCTGCACTTGGGTTGCAGTTGTAAATGGGCACTTAAGATGAACATCACTTTCAATCTGGAGGCCTGACTTTACCTTCTACTTTAGGTTTCACTTCTGCCACACGCTCTGCAAACTTCTTTTTGAAGTACAGCGATTGCAGTCTTTGCTGGTAATGATTGATGCTGTAAGAGCAAGCATGGACTAATGAACATCTACTTAATATATTATCTATGTTCACTTAATGGATACGGAGGTGGAGGTGCCTTAGAGCACCACCCCCCCAACACTCACACTCTCTCACACACACACACACACACACACACACACACACAAGCCTGCACAATTCCCCTGCTGGACAGGAAATGAGGTCACTTCGCCTGGAGAGCCCATTTCCCTCTGACCAACAGGAGGTATTTGGGCAATGGCAGCAGGGTCCTTAGCTCTAACCAGGTCAGGCAACTGCTAAAAGAAAAGGAGAGTTGCCACCTCCCTTTCCTCAGAGTCCCAGCAGCTCTTGTGAAGACAGAAGAGATAAAAAGGAATGAGAATGCAAAACCTCCCCATTCTGCTGCACGTAAGGGGCTGTTTCCTATGTCTCTCCTATACTTAACTTTCCACAAAGTTTGCCTTTGGCAAAGCTGTGGAGTAAAACTTGTCTCCGGCATTCTCTCTTCATCTTCTCCCCACTCATGTCCCCAAACCTTCCTCTTTCTTTACAGTTAGCTCCCTATCTGCTCCCCTCAGGGCTGGTAGGCTGTGCCTTCAAGATGGCAACTGGTGACCAAAGATAAGAGGGTGCAAAGCGGCCTGGTCATCAGTAAGATAGGTTGCTGCTGCTGAGGGGCGAGGGCAGAGCATTCTTGCCCAGGTCTTCTGAAACCAAACCACTGCCTTACCTGCTCTCTAGTGGAAACTTCAGTTCAGTAGCCCCTCCTCCAAAATGATACCATATAATCAGGCAGACCTGGGTTTGCAGTCCAGGTTCTCCTCTTATTAGGTGACCTTTGGCAGGTAACTTAACTCCTCCATTACATGGAAGAGAATATCTCCCTACTTACCAGCCCTCTTGGCAGGGCAGATGAGAGGATCAAGTGGGACGATGCATGCACAGAGCTAGACAATGACAAAATGGCAGCTACGCAAGTGACCATCTACTTATTGATACACAGGATTGCTAGGCCCACTTGTCAAAATTCCAAAACCATCCTTTGTCCTACAGTAGTATATATACAAAATGACAAGTTGGGATGGACAAACAACAAAATAATTCTGGATATGGTAGAAACGTACAGCGAGAGATACGTTCACCTGAGCTACACTTGTAGGCCTTTGATATTCAGGGAAAGAGTGCTGCCCTGGGGGTGACTGAGAGTCTCAGGACCACTGGTCCTTGTCTAATGCAGAATCAAATTTCCAGGCCGGGGATGGCAAAGAGACTCAGCTCACATGCCAAACAAAATTATGAAGCAGTGGCTGCCTCTGGGCTTTCTGGAGAGGGGTTGAAAATGCTTGCCAAGGCTTCACGGGAAGTATGCCATGATTGATTAGAGATGTCTGCATGGGTCAGGATTTGACATGCAGACCCTAGCAGTTCAGTAATGTGGGCTCTAGGTCGACCTTGCTGAGTCTATTTTTTGAGATGCTGAGGTACAGAGAGGAGTGAGATACGATTCCAAGAAGTCAAAGTGGTAAGGAGAATGACCCCGACAGGAACCAGGAAAAGTTATGACCTGTTTAGGTCCAGAAATAGAGGTAATTGTGAAGAAGCCCTAACCCTGGTTCGCCCATGGGCAAGAACTCACATGAATAAAACAAATTCCACACAACTCAGGCTTCAGAAGATTTTGCAATTTAAAAAGGCTTCAAGTTAAGCCAGGTTATTGGCCCAAATAATTCAACCAGGATTGAAAGTTTAACTTCCTTAGAAAGGTAGAGGGCATGTTCACATTTTATGCATTTCCAAACTCACCGGCTCATCTCAAAAAGGAACCTGTCAGCCTTGGCCATGCGATCCAGTTCATGTTTATGTTCCTCCAACAGGTCAATGTCACTTTTTTCGGGAACAAATTTCAAGAGCTAAAAAGTACACACAAGTATTAGAACTGAAGTTTATAACGGAATTATTGCAGTAATTTTTCACTCTTTCCGTTAATTTGCCCTAAGACAAGACTGTAACTTTGGTTTCATTTAGAAGTGCTACTTCCGGGTCATTGTTAAGATATGCTACGTGATTAAATCTTTCCAGTTAGGTGGTCCAAAGGTACCAACTTCCAGTTACCAGATACATTAAGTTCTAGGGATAGAATGTACAGCATGATGATAGCTAACGCTGCTGTATAACATACAGAGAAGTTGTTAGGAAGGTCAATTCTAAGCATTCTCATTACAAGGAAGAAATGTTTTTCTTTTTTTCCTTTTTATTGTATCTATAGGACATGACAGATGCTAAATGCATTATGATAATCATTTCACATTTGTGTCAAACTATTATGCCATACACTTTAAATTTATACAGTGATGTATGTCAATAATATTTCAATGAAATATTATTCAAATATTCAAAACACTTTCCTTTTTTTACTTATTGGTGTAAGATTCGTTTATGGCACCTCTGTTCTATACTGTCTCTCAAATCAGATCGTGTTAAGCCCTGTAGCAGTATCTGCTTCGCATAGACCATTAGAGGGACTTCGGAGATTCAATGCTCTCATCAAGTAGATGATAAAACTGAGGTCCAGAGAGATTAAAACACTTACCCAGGATTACAAAGAAAATTCATGTATTCATCAGAAATAGAACTTAGGTCTCTTGACTGCCAGCTCAATGCTTTTTTCTATTACATCATGCTAGAATGAGTAATTCTATGTGTATTTTCCATTCAATTTTGTTTATTTCTCTGGCTTATCTAATTCCATCTCATTTTTTGTTCCATGTAAAAAAGATGGATGAGAAAAACATCAGGATTTGAAGTTGTTGATTCCATTATTTTATTTTGGAGGAATAAATGAGCATGGAATGTGGAAGAAATAACAATAATATTTAAAGTTGAAAAAGTACTCTGTGTCTGATTTCCTTTAACGTTACAAATAGATGTATTTGTAACACAGCCTGACCATGTGTGCTATTTTCTGGATCAAATGCCCTTGGATATATACATTTTTTTAATGACATTGACCCTCTGAACCCCAAGATCCTCCCCATAACTTGAAGCTGGCATTTGGATGGTTCATTTAGTAGGTTTCCAAAGTTTGTTGGATTTAAATAAGGGACCTCAGAAAAGGCAGTCAGTCTGGATGCCACCAGCAGAGAAAGAACTAGAACTCCAGGTGAATGGTATGCGGTTGTAAATATATTCCAGGCAGAGTGCATATCAAGTGGCAGGGTCTGGAATGGGTGGCACAGCATTTATGCAAGTAGAAAGACAGCTGCAATGGCAGCAGGGGTCAAGGCCAGGTAGCAGCAAGGACCTTGTAAGAAGTTCAGTCTTTATGTGGGCACTGGGGTGTAGCTTAAAATCTTAGGTAGGAGAGTGAATTTGCATTGTAAAAAGACCACCATGCTCATAGAATGGAGAAAGAACTAGAAAGGATCAAAAATATTAGGGGGTTGGCATTAGACTGTTGCTGTAGTAGTCCAGGTGAGAGAGGGCAGAGGCCTGGATTGGATAGTGAGTAGATTCTAGAGCTATTTAGGTGGGGGTTGACTGGCCTGTATAGCATACAGGTATATGTGTATAGCATACAACTGGCCTGACTTGCTGATGGATGGTTTACGGTAGAGGGTCAAAAGGATGAGGTCCAGACTTTTGGCTTAGGCAACAAAGTACACGGAGTGTAACAGGAAATCGAGGAAGAGATGGCTGGAGGAGACAGGGTGGGTTTTGAGAAAGTGAGTTTAGTGCTTGCAATACTGGCAAGAGAACCAAGAGTGATTCCTAGGCAGGTGGACAAATGGGTGTGACATCCTAAAGAGATCTGTTTGAAAGACAAAGCATTGATATTGGTTGTAACACGCATGGATGGGAGTGAGGTAACCAGGGGAACCACCAAGAGAAACAAAGCAGGGCTGGAGAGAAGCCAGCTTTTGAGGAATGAGGACAAGAGGAGGAATCTTCAGAGGAGACAATGAAATGCCAAAGAAAAGCATTTCATCATGGAGCAAGTGGCCATTGGTGTTGCATACCACCAACAAATCAAGGAAGATAAGGACTGCAAAGTGCCTCCTGGCTTTGGCAATAAGGAGGTGGTGAGTCCTTAGTGAAAACAGCTTTAGGGAGGTGAGGAAGAGTGAACAGGAGGCGAGTGTGGACAAGCTTTCAAGAACTTTGCTTATATTGAGAAAGAGAGAGGATGGTGGCTACGTGGAATGTGGTATTAAAAGCTGTTTTGTGGAAGGCTGAGACACGAACAAGTTAAGAGTCAAGAGGGAAAGGCGTACGATCTAGGAGAAGGGCAGTCCTCTGATCTGGCTGGGTCCCTGAGCAGAAGAAAGGGCTGGGCCAGAGCAGAGCCCAGGGACACCCCCTCTTTCCTAGTGGGATGTAGTGGATGCAGATGCCAGTGCGTTCATGGGTCTGGTGGCCTGATAGCTTCTAGGCATTTGTGTTCCTGTGTTCAAATGGTGCCAGTGGACAGGACAAGTATCTTCTAGCTTTTCCTCAGTGCAAAAGGAAGGTAGTAAGACAAGGAGAAGGGAGAAAAGAGAGAGACAAAGACTTGTTTTTTCCCTTCAGTTTGGATTTTTATCTACTGGGCAAGGAAACTCAGGTCTAGTGTCAGGGATTCCCCCTCCCCCCGTGACACACGCATTGGTTGTGCAAAGTCCACAGCCCTGTTCACGATAACACAACCACTAGCTCTCTTTTGTACGGAACACTGTTAAGAGGCACCTGCTAAAGGTTCAGTCCTTCCCAAAGAAGAGTCGAGTGACGGACTGTGTGTGGATAGTTTTAAGAGAGGAATGAAGAGTTAGACGAACACCTGGGAATAAGGAGAAAGGTACGTATTCCAAGAAAGACTGTATTAATCTCGTCTGAGTTCTGAGCTCAGCAGCTAAAAAAGGAAAGGAAGGAATGAATGTGGTTCAAATGTGAGTCATAATTAAGAGTAAAGCGATGTTAGCTTCAGAGCTTGTCTGGGAGAAGTGCTGTGTGAAGGACGAGGAAGCAGAGGAAGAACAGTAGAATGAGAAGGAGAAGAAAGAGTGTGATAGAAGACCAGAGAGTAAGACACACACAGAATTATCGGGGGAGACCAGGTCAAAAGTATCCCACTTGGCCAGATTCTGCATCAGTACATTGATTTTCTTACTTGTATTTATTTGAAGTACATTCTATTTGCACTGCAAGCCCTTTTGGCAAGATTTTGAAATCCCTTCCCTCAAGGAGGAATTTCGCTGGATGCAATTTCACAGTAAACAGATCTTGTGGAATTTTAAACATACGACCTTGTCAATAGGGGCTAAAGGCCTAAGGACCAAAGCAGTTTTCTGCACAGTTCTTCCCTCTGTGTGAGCAGCTTCTGATGCAGGCAACTAGCATGCAGGGTCACCTGGGGGCCAGAGAGGGGCAGAGGGGAGCTGGGCTGCACCTCTGGGTGGAGACTCTTGCTAGGTGGAGAAAGAGAAGAAGAGAAAGTATGTGCAGAGAAGCTGTTAAATGCTCTAAAAATTAATTTTTGGTTTAGGAATCACCTTTAAACTATTTGTACACAAAGTATCCCAATAGGCTCGGTATATAGTTATTAAGTATTGATAACTAAGTCAAACCTCAAAAAGGACAGCATGGGGGCACCTGGGTGGCTCAGTCAGTTAAGCGTCCGACTTTAGCTCAGGTCATGATCTCATGGTCCGTGGGTTCAAGCTCCGCATCAAGCTCTGTGCTGACAGCCTAGAGCCTGCTTCGGATTCTGTGTCTCCCTCTCTCTCTGCCCCTCCCCCGCTCACGCTCTGTCTCTCAAAAAGAAATAAATGTAAAAAAAAAAAAAACAAAATTACAAAGGACAGCACGAAAAGTTATTCCACTGCCAAGTGTGAGGCCTTCCCCAGGACAATTCCAGTTGCAGGTTTCAGGTGGGGCTGGTGCACGGAGGTGTGGTGACCCTTCAGCCATCACTCCCTGCTCTGCGTCTGAGGCCTTTTAGGACACCAGTGAGAACACGACAGAAAATGCACAAGCAGACAGGCACTCCACCCGGAGCGGCCATGCCACCCAGGATCACTGTTAGTAATGCCAAACAGACTTTTCCTCTGCTTCTGGGAGCCGAGTCTGCCTACGGATGAGACACCCAGTCCAGCCTGGCATCACCATCACCGGCATCCACAGTTAACTTTTGGAGGACCTGGCACTAAGGGACGTGGACCTCTTGAGCGAAATCACTCAAAATAGGATTATGTCCTACGGACAATGAGACAAGCAGACAGAACATTCTCAGAGCATGGAGGCTATCTCCACAAAGCACAGAAAAATTCAGGTCCAGACCAAGAAGCAGGTAATAACCCCGGAAGCATGTGCTAGTTCCACAACAATGTCATTTGGGTAACAACTGAAGAAAGCTGCAGAGAAACACGTAACCGAGTTGGAATGGCTGCAGAGCATGTTATAGAAAGGCTGCACGGAAAGCGTGAAGTCACCACATTCAGCTTGCCCAGCCACGGCTAACACTACTGATTTCGATGCAGGTGACAGAGCTGGGGGTGTAACGGTAGCTCCTGTGGTGTAGGAATGGCGAGTCAAGGCCAAGACACAAACTGTATCAAGGATTCCATAATGAATCAGTTTACGTAGCAGTCTGTGACCTCATAATGCGAGTGAGATTCTCCGTACTCCTGTCAAACACTTCCCAAAAGCTAGTAGATTTGCATGACCTCTGAAGGCATAATACCTTACTTGCAGCATGAGGGACAGAATCTGGCATTGTGGGTCTCAGGCATTTGACAAACTCATGACCTTCCTTCTCACCCATCATTTTGAGGGGCAATGGGAGAATAAAATCTCCTAAGAGAGCCACATTCAACGTTGGTTCAGAGATGAGGAAACTGTCCACCAGCGGCAACCAGATTTTCTCGGTATCCCACTCCCTGCTGAAAGCCAGTCGTCGCTTACGCTCTGAAATATGTCTGGCAGCTCACCTGTTCCAACATGTCCTTGGGCAGATCTTCCTGCTCGTCCATTGTTAGAATTGCCCGTTTGATTTCATCATTGGACAATTTCAACCTGGAGAAAGAGTATTTTATTTTGTTGTTAACAATATTGGCACGGGTATTAAAATTTAATGCAAGATCATTCATTTTGCTACTCCAGCTGCTGACTTTCAAGAACCGTTCTTCTCAAAATCTCTTAGTGAAAGCTTATTTCCTGACAATATTGCACCTAAAAATAGTATTTTGAAACTGCTTTAACATTCTTTCAGGACTTTGTAATGCTCTGCTGACAAAGAGAACAGAGCTGTTATGTTCTATTGTTTAGTTTCCTTATGTAAGGGATCGGAGGATGAGAAATAGGGAAAACACCTAGATCCAACTTATCTCTTTAATATACAGCATCCATGAATTCTAGACGGAAGAGGAAAACTGAATTCTTGACTACTCATCAGGAATGTTCAAAGTCTGCTTTCACATTAAAAATGGATTTAAAAAAAGGTTGGAATCTGTTACTGTCAAAAAGTTGAATAGTTAATACATGGAATAGAATGTGTAAGGCACTTCATGGTTGAGGAGTTTTCACATATAATGTTTCATTGGAGGTTTAAAATAACTACGATTTTTTTTTTAACGGAGGGACAAACTGAGGCTCGGAATGGCTGATTTGCCCAAGGTCAAACATATGGAAAGTGGCAGTACCTAACACAAACTTGAAACTCCTGATTCCCAATCCCAAATTCCTTTTACAAATCTGTTTATCTAGTTAATATCTAATAGGGAAGAATTTAAGCAAAACCACAAATATGTTTTCTGTTTACCATAAATTTATATGATTAACTAATTTAAGGACTTATGGCTTGATTATGTCAGGACAACAAGTGTTGACTACGAAGAAAGTCATGAAGTTAAAATGTACTTGTAAAAATGTGTTTTTATTAGACACAATCAATAGTCTAAACTGGGGGGGGGGGATCTTAACCAGATTATTAGCTAGAAAAATAGAGTCATTCTTTTGTTCTATTTGTAAGCATTAGATCCAGACTTACTTAAAAATATCTTACTTCTTTATTAAGCTACTATTAAAGTGGCATATTAACGTTATTTGTCTGTTCCTCTAGTCTACGATCTTCAAGAAAAATCACATTTTGGCCTGGAGATGAAGACATAAACACACAAATACAGAGCAAGACATAAAGCCTTCACACGGAATATTTGAAGGTGGGAGCTTTGGCATCAGACTGGGCCTCAGTCCCGTGTGACGCTTCCTGGCCAGTGTGACCTCGGGTCAAGTTCTCCTTAAGCCTTAGTTTTCTCAGGGTGCCTGGGTGGCTCAGTTGGTTAAGTGTCCTACTCTTGGTTTTGGCTCAGGTCATGATCTCACGGTTCGTGGGTTCGAGCCCTGCATCGGGCTCTGCACTGACAGTGCAGAGCCTGCTTGGGATTCTCTCTCTTTGCCCCTCCACTACTCATGCCCTTTCTCTCTCTCTCTCTCTCTCTCTCTCTCTCAAAATAAATAAATAACTCAGAAAAAAAAAGTCTTAAGTTTTCTCATCTATGGAGTGAAATAATGCATGTAAAGCACTACGCACTGCCTGTCCATAGATAAAGCTCATAAACTAGGTGTCTCACTTTCCAACAGACTTTTCTACACTGGGGACAAAAAAGCAGCAGTACTTCTGTAACCTATACATTCTCACACAGCGCTTAGCAGGGCTATTACCAACACTTCCCCAAGCACTCCCACAGCCATTATTTCACTGGAGTTTCCTCTCTGTACACAACATCCATTAGGCCCGGAAATGTTAAACAAGAATTAGAAGATAGGGTTCTTACTTTAAAGGTGGCTGTAACATTTGGGAGAATCAAATGGTAAGTGAAACACTCAAGACACATGGGTATGAAAGCACACATGGCTACTGCCGCTCTCACAGATAAACGAGGGGGCAGCATGAGTGTGGGGAAGGGGGCGGGACACAAAGGCCACAGAAGGAGGAAAGAACCCTGGGGGTAGAGCTGGACAACACACACCCCACTTTGGACAACTCGGCTTGTCCTTTTCTCTAGATTTTGACATGATCTCATTAAAACCACCTATCCTGCTCTTTATGCTGAATATTGTTTCGTGTGCCGATAAGTAGGAAAGGGAAGGAACAAATTTGTCAATCCTATTGTACTAGTACTGTGTTTGGTTTGTTTGTTTGTTTTGAGGGGGGGAGGGGCAGAGAAAGAGGGATAGAGGATCGAAGAAGGCTCTCTGCTGGTAGCACCCAATGTGGGGCTCAAACTCACAAACTATGAAATAATGACCTGAGCTGAAGTCAGAAGCTTAAACGACTGAGCCACTCAGGTGCCCCAGTAGTACCATTCTCTTTCATCTCAAGCTTTCAAATCCAAATATAGCATGTAGGCAACGGGAGAAAATTGCCCATGTTCTAAAATGAGATCCACTCTATCGCCTAGTCTGAGGTAGGGTGCCATCATAATTCCCTAGACCTGGGCAGACTTCTTTAGATTGTTTTAGTCATTCTTGGGACAATCATTGCCCCACAAACATTTTCACCAGGACATCGTGATGGAAAACCCTCAAACTTTAACTGGAACAATCTAGCTAAGTTGGCATGGGTAAAACACATGATAGGGTAAAAACCATAATGCTGGCATCACCGTACAGGCTCTGGGTAGCCCTCAGTTCCAGAACACTAAAGGCTCATGAGTTGGTTAAGAGCGAACACCACAGTCCAGCCATGCAAGGCCAAGGAAGAGGAATGCTAAGGAAGGTTGAAACTGCCACTAATGAAAACCAACCGGCCGTGGAAACATCTATAGGCGTCATGAGAAAAGCTCCACTTATAAGAAAAAAATAAATTAGTTCTGTGTCCTTTTCACACTGAGCTGAAGAAACTACTTTATGGTGTGGTTCTGCTGAGTCCTTCTGTTTTACATTTAAAAGAAAAGGAGTTGAAAATCAGAGTGAGAACAATACTTGAAGTATCAGATTTGCATTTCATTAGCTCCCCATATGGAGTGCAGAACTCCTTGCTTTTGAAATTGTATATATTTATGCTTCTCAACCCCCAGAGGCTGTCTGGACTAAACACTAGCTCTAATTCATAACAATTTTGGTTTCTCTTTATGTGTCCCACAAAGAGACTTGAGACTTTAATGGATAGTGCTTAAGAAAATCTACCTGTCAACATACTGCCTTGCACGTGGCCTGTTGGAGCAGACAAAGAAACTGTACCCTTGGGGAAAGGGGAGAAGGGTACTCCGCCCTCTGGGATGGTTCTGTAGGTTGCCCGAGTTCTTAGTATCATCTGTCATCCACAGAATGAGTCGCTAATCTCTGTAATTTAAGGACCCTACCAATCCTAACGTTTTAATTGCTTTTTAAAGCTTGGCAGTGTTCTGGTGTGCTGGAGGGTGGCAACGTTTGAGACATCCACTTCAACTTTCCTTACAAGGCAGGAAACAAATCGGCCATTTTAAAACAGTAGTTAAGTCTACCTCGCTGCACTCAAGTATTTCAAAAATTTGCCAAGAGAATTGGAACATCCAGGCGTAATTAAAATAAGTTAGGGATGGGTGGCGAGATCAGCCTTAGCTCTGCTTCAGTGGATTTAAGCCAAATCCCCCTACTTTAAAGTAGCTTTTTGTGCTTTACTGCACCCCGGGCTGCCATGTTAAGCGAGCATCTGGAAAAAAAAGAATGGCAGAACACTTCATAAAAGTGTATTTTAGGTGGGTTCATTTGGCAATATAAACCAGCTTCCAAGTTTCTTTCTTTATTTCGGAAGGGAGAAGTCTGTGTCAGGGAATAAAGCAGGGCGAATTTTAAATTGCCACATGTCACCTATAGATACCCAGTAGGTTGTTGCTCACCCTGCCCCGGCCTGAAGTGAGCGTTCTTAGTTTAAGGAATGTCCTGTCCATTCCGACACTCTCTTCTCCAGTCTGGGAAGGCGGGGTCCCTCGTGGCCTGGAGCTTCTGCTTCAAACTCACACTTTCCAGGCAGCCTCCCCTCCGGGAGCTGCAAGTGACCCTGGCCACTGAGGCTGCAAGCCCGGTGTGAAGGGCCCTCACTTCCCTTCCCTGTTCAGCCTGTGGGGCAGGGAGGGCCTTCCTCCCGACTGACTTCACTCCAGGCAGGGCTGTGGCAGGTGCCTGACCAAAGGGTCTGCTAACTTCTGCGGTGTGGGAGTAAGGAAGAGCGTTTAAGGATAACCAAGCGCTGCGGACATATGTGCTTATGAAACATCCCCCATGGAATCCGTCACAGGCTTATCTCAAGGTGGAATCTGGTGTGATGACTGTGTTGCTGGGGATTAAACTTCTTGTCAGCAAGGTAAGAAATGGAGAGGGTCACCAGTCTTGGGGAACGAAATCAGCAGAAAAGGAGAAAGTAAGTGTGGAAAGGCAGGAAATCTTGACATCAACTTGGAAACATTCCTGTTCATCGTCCACGTGCACAAAACCGTCTCCAAGTACTGCTGAGGGCGGTCTCTCAATTCTCTCGCGGGGTCGCACCTGGCCATAAGGGAGAACCCATCTAGTGGCCGGCCGCTGTGGCCTCCAGGTCGCCACCCTTTCCAACCTGTCCTGCCAACCGCAGAGGGCAAACTTCAAACCTTCTTAAAACAAAGTGTCGTCCTGAACAATTTGCACCAATTCCCGATCCCACAGGCACGTTAACAGGCCACTAAACGAGCAACTACTCCATGCAGGTTCTCTGCTGCTACTGCACATGCGCTGGGTCTAGCTCTCTCACATCGAGAGGGCCTACTGCAAGGCCACTGCTTTCACGATCTCCATTTTATAGACGAGGAGGGTGCGGCTGGAGCTTGGGCTGACTGGTACCCTTAACGAAGGCACGCGGCATGGATCACAGGCTCTCTTGCCCAGTCCCATTTGTTATGACTGATGACTGCTACAATTGCAGGGCTCTCTGTATTAGTTGTGCATCGACCCCCTGCACCTCTCCCACCCCTCCACCCCCAGTGCCTTGGCTTCTGCTGTGCGCCTCCTTGGAACTGCCTCTCGACCCCATGCCATGTAATTGCTATCACCCTTTGAGACCCACTTTCTCTTCTGAGCCCCGTCGGTGTCCTCACTCGGCTCAGCTCCTGGCTCCTTCCGGTTGGATCAGTCCGGGCCTGAGCTGTTCACAAGTCATCTTGCTGGTGGTGTTTTTCTTCTCCAAATAGCCACGAGCTTTCAAAGGCAGCAGTGCTACCTAAAGTCGTGGTGCATTCTATGGCACCCCACGTAGTGCCAGGCAAGTCAGTGCTCCAAAGTGGTAACTCTAAGATCTCTTCCTTCCTTTCCGCCCCTAGCTCCTTTCACGTGTGGTAAGGCGTTGCCAGCGAAAACGGGAGAATGAAAACACGGTGAACTACTGACTGGTTAAACAGCTAGATACAACCCAAATTAGAACTCAATCTGCTTTATTTCTGTTACCTTTGCCACACAGCACATTACAGGTCGGTCCTCTGCTTTCCTGGCAAGAGTAAAACTATTGATCACGGAAAAGAAAAGCATGTGGGGCTGAATCCTCTGTGGGAAAGAACATTTTAGAACCTGATCCATAACGTCTAATTACCATAAGGTCAACTGGGACTCAAAATTACCTTGTTACGTATAATATGCTTTTTAATTATGCTCGTTATAATGACACTTATTCATTAAATTGGATTTTAATAGATAATTTAACAGATACAAGGCAATTTCTTAAAATTATCTTCCAGAGAGAGTTTAGATACGCTCAAGTTCTAAGTCACCTTAGGCTCTGACACTTTTAAGGTAACAAGGGAATTATATACCACAAATACAAAATAATTCCTTCAATAATGGGATGGGAAGTTCGCCAGAAAGAACTGGAACCTTATCTATAGCTAGTGTTAGTGTTATGACCCTCGTTGACATCTCGTACTGAGAATAATCTGTCTCTGAAGAACTAGGTCATAGATTTTGCTCCTACAAGCACTTAAATACTATAGGAATTCAGTGATAGCTCCCTTTGTCAAGTTGTTTAAAAAGTGTTCCTCCAGACTGCAAAAGCACAAGATATAGGCAGAAATTCCAGGCTTTAGGAAAAAAACAAACAAAAAAAACCTTTCCCCAAATTTTCATTTAACTTCACTATTAAGAATGTTATTTATAAAAAGAAGTTGTAACAAAACAGATTATAGATACTGTAGAAGAGAAATAAGTAGACCTTCAGATTATTTCGTTGGTATCTTCATCAGCATGTGTTCAGGGAGAAAAAGGGGGGCTAAGTACAGGGCCTGGACATTTACACAGCTTCCAGCCAGAGGCAGAAATGAAATGCTAACAGGAGGGTTCATGTTACCTTCCTGGTTGTATTAAAATTCAGGGATCTCACTAAGCTTCAGTTTCTCTTTCACCAAAAGAAAACATTTGCTCCCTAAAGTAATATATATCTGGCTAATAATCAAGCTCCGTGCTGTAAACCAAGCAGCAGCACTTTGTGTTAAAAGAAACTCACTGTAAGATCATCTGAAAAATAAAGACTGCTACTCTCCCTCCCTGCGCTCCCTGAAAGAGCAGCCACCTCACGCCAGCTTTAACACATACACGACATTCTTTCCAGAACGTGACCAATGGGACTTATACTTAATGCCCCCCAACCCAGGATTCTTTAGATCTTCGTTCACCTCAAAAGCATTAGGTATCTTTGCGTGACATAAAAGTTCCTTTTAGAGAAAAGAAGAAATTAGATACAGAAAAGCTACTTGAAATGCCCGGGATGACAGACACAGTGCCTGAAGCTATAAGCAGATTTCAGCCTCCCAAATTTCCTTTCTTCTTTTCAAGTTCCAAGGCCGTGATGGTTCACTAATTATGAGAAAGATTTCTGAACAGGGCTGAAATGGGTAAATTAGCATTTCACTGGGGCTTGGGATTTACATATCTGTTTAGTCATAAAAATGTCTCAAAAAGAGCATGAAATCACATAAACTCTAAGTATAAAAAGGTGACTTCGAAAAGCAAAATAAAACAGAGCTTTCATGGTTGCTGCTGATTCTGTGGCAATGTTACTTAATCAAAATACCTCTTAAAAACTGAAAACAAACTGAGGGTTGATGGGGGGTGGGAGGGAGGGGAGGGTAGGTGATGGGCATTGAAGAGGGCATCCTTTGGGGTGAGCACTGGGTGTTGTATGGAAACTAATTTGACAATAAATTTCATATAATAAAAAAATAATAATAAATAGCAAAAAAAAACCCCCACAAAATACCTCTAAAGCCAGGAAATATACATAAAGGTAAAATCCATTTTACAGGCTCTCTGGGAAAACAAAACAAAAGAAAACATTGATTTGGAACGTTCCACTCTTCAACTTTAGAAGTCTGTGGAAATTAAACTAAGAAAGTAGGCAACCAGCTCTGATACATTCTGCTCAGGGAAAGTAAGCACCACGAATTCTCCTCACCTCAGACGGAAGAGAATCCAAAGAACTGAATCTCGGCAGAGTCCGATTATAAGAACAAGCACAAAAACATGGTTTGGAGCCACCAGAGAGAAAAGTTGGTCCTACCAAAAATGTTTATTCAACTTCAACAATACCTCGATAGAAGGATGTTGCAATTCTGAGCTCTCCGACCATCAATCACCGAAAGTTCTTTGACTTTAAGTTTGGAACTCAGAGTGTCATCAATGGCATCTGCTTCTTTCTATAAAGAGCATGAAAGAAATCCATCAAAGTCAAACAGGGACATTCTGACTTCAGACACACACTTTTCCTTTATATTTTCTGTTTACACACACACACACACACACACACACACACACACACACACACACACACAGGCAAAGCTGAGATGGTGAGGGAGGGAGTGTAAGGAGGTGGCAGAATTGAAACGAAGGGCTAAAATCTAGTTGACAAAGGGAAATAATAAGAAACGCTGACCACCCACATTTGAAAAAGCATTTTTGGAAGAACAAAGTGCATCTAAGTTGAAGATGCTAAGCGTGCATAAATTATCAATGAGTGGTGCCCTCCTTTTGTCCCCCAAATCCCTATGGATAGCAGACAGAAGAACTGTCACTATGAATCAAGCTCGGCTGAGGCTTGCCATTGCTAGTCTGGCCATTTGCAGGGCCCATTCACTCCGGAGCCATTTGCATCGTGAGCACTCAAAAAGCCAAACAATAAATCCTCCCAAACATCCTCATGTGCAACAGAAAGGTCCCAAGCCCAGATGGTACCTTTCATTACCCTGGAGCCTGATGGATAACAGAGAGGGGGCAATTCAAGGCATTAGTTCAATTACTTGAATTAACAACAAAACACTACTTCCAGACTCTGCCGCTGTACAAAAAGCTGTAAGCAATGATGGCCAGTCATAATTTATGGTGGAAGAGGCACAAAAATATTCTATATAAAATACTGTTTGAGTAAACTGGGCATCAAGGTGAAAATACAGACTAACTTCGTAAATAGCAAGTTTGATTTTATTAGAGGTCAGGATCAATTTTAAACATGGATCATGGCATTTTAAATATGTAAGGAAAGCAAAGAGTTCTGGAACTAACAGTTTGGGAAAAAACAAAGACAATATGGAGCTTATAGTAAGAGGCACTGGGTGATCAAACTTCAACGGTCTCCTGTCATACTGAGATTTCAAGCACACCGCTAATTATCAGTTAAGAGTTGAAACCCAGTGTGGAATTACCTAAGCATTGCATTACACTATCTGGAGGGGAAAAAAAAAAAAAAGGATGGCCAAGACATTCTGAGCTTACAGTGAGCCAAGAAGTTATACTAAGCAAGGTTTGGGTAGTTGCTCACTTACCTGCTTGGAGTTACTGTTCACAAAGAAATCCTACAGCCATGGCAGAGGCATGGAAAAGGCAAATCAGATACATGCAGTTCAGAAATCACAGCAACAAACGGGAGAAAGTCAAAGCAGTCAAGGAACTCAGTGACACAGGGTAAGAGAGGATTTATGCCCCAAGGATGAGCAATGAGAGTTGATGAAGACGGGAGAGCCTGGCTGAAGATACAATGAGGGCACGGTACGAAGCATTCTGGGTAGAGGACACGTGTTGTGCACCATTTCCAATGGCGGCAAATCAAACTTGGAGAAGAAAGGACTGAGAATACCCCAGAAAGACCCAAGTTGGGAAAGGAACACACTCTCTTTGAAAGAGGAATGGGCTCCATTTATTCAACATGACAATTTTCACTTGAAGCAGAAAAATATCCATTAATTCCATCAAATTGAGGAAACTACTCCTATGGTCATGTCCTACCAGCAAAATATGCTTTTTTGGGGGGATGGGGGCAGGAATAATCTGTCTTCTTATGTCATAAGGAAGGATTAAGAAAAGACAAAAGACAAGTTCAGCAACATAGGTCAGTAATATTAACCCTCAGTATCCCTCAAGAGTCCAAACAATGCCTGGCAGTGCTATGGATAGGTATGAGAAAAAAGACCGAACATGCAATTAAGAGACAATAAGTGATTCATGTTTGTGTGCCGCCATTGGTGGCCCTGTCCCAACTGCCTCAGGGAAGTTCAAGGATACAAGGCCTGCGGCCTCCTCCTGAAATACTCCAGACAAGATCTGGAGTGAAGAAGAGAAAGAGGAAGAAGTAACTGACATGTTAAGAGAAAGTTACAGCCTTCTTTACATGGTTTTGCCATGCTGGAATGAAGAAAGCTTCAGGGTGCAAAACACACCCCAGCTCTCAGGCCAACCGCTTCACGACCAGCAGTTGCTCAGCAGATTCCTTAAGGCCTCATTGGCCCTGGCAGCACTGCCAAGGCCAATTTTACACAGATGAGCTGTTTCACATCATTCTTCCAGTGGGAAACAAAATGTGTCCTCCTTTTGCTCCTCCCACACAAGGAGGGATTGCTTTTCTAGAACGGCATTTAAAAATAAGTTGATAACCACAAGAAACCTTTCTTCTACTCTGACATCACAGTTTTCTTTTGTCCCAGTTGCAACAGCCAGGTTTTCTACTCTCAAACTCCTTAGGACACTTTCCCTGTAAAAGTAGCCTCTCCTTTCAAGGGCAGAAAGAACTATGGCAAAGTGAACTCTGTGAGGTCATCTTATCCCACTTTTCTCTCTTACTGAGGCAAGTTGCTAGTTGAATTTAGATCCAGCTATTACTGTCTGGCCTTCAAAGAAGAAACTTCTACAAAGCTCTCTGGCAACTTATTCTCCGTAAGTTTGCACTGTCAGAAAATTAAGACTTCTGACCTTGACTATAGTGGGCTATGGAATCAGGCAACTATCATTAATTAGGTGTGAGGTTGGTAGCTCAGCCTTACTATCTGCAAAATGGAATTAACAACTGGATTATTACTGTGACGACTAAACATGGTAATTCATGTAAAAAAGCAATGTGCACGGTACCTCGTACATATTTATGAGCTCAATACTTGGAAGGTATCATACAACTATCTTTCAAGCTGATGATCAAGTCCATTTTTTTTCTCCTATTGCTCTCTTTTTAATTGAGTTGAAGAACAGCTGGTCAAGATCTCCCGTTTGTTGCCAGCAGCAGAAGTAAGCGGCCAAGTAATGCATCTTATCTTTGCAGAGGTGATGATGAGGAATGCCATGGGAGAGTGTGGTTTACTGTTAGCCTTAAGGTTTCCCTTCTTTAACGGTCCTTTAACCACATTTAAAATAAAATCACAAAGCTTATTAGATGGGCATGTTAAAAATAATGATGCTTCCAGGCCTCTTTCAAATAAGTTAACATTCTTTTTGAAACTTTAAATGATTCACTAATTGGCTTGGGCCAAACACCATAGGATCACCTAACAGGAGGTCTGCTTTTTCCAGATGATTTTTGGTGTAGGGCTTTGGAAAATAAAAGTTGGGACTCGAATTTTCAGGAACCAATGCTGATAGCTTCCTAGGGATAAGGTTCCTCAATGACATAATGATTCAACAGTTTATAGGTAATAATAATCCTTACCTGGATATTTCTTAATTTTTTCGAGGTTACAATCCCTTTGCAAATCTGACAAAAGGTAGAGATCCCTCTCCAGAAAAATGCATACTATTCATATAAATGCATAATATTAAAATATATTTTTAAAATTTTATTTATTTTTGAGACAGAGAGAGAGCATGAACAGGGGGAGAAGCAGAGAGAGGTGGGGAGACACAGAATCTGAAGCAGGCTCCAGGCTCTGAGCTGTCAGCACAGAGCCCGATGCAGGGCTCAAACCCACAAATGGTGAGATCATGACCTGAGCTAAAGTCAAATGCTCAACCGACTGAGCCACCCAGGCGCCCCTAAATGCATAATATTTATATAAAACCCTGCCTTTAATTAACTCTTACCATGGAGTCAATTAATAGAACCTCCACCTTATACTTTGGTCTAAGAAAAACCATCATTCATAATTTTCTCTCCGGCCTTCACATGCCATGGTGAAGGGCCAAGATTATTGAAATAAATACCCTAAATTATAATTTTTCAATGTAAAAAATAGATCTCCAGAATACTGAAAATGTGAAAAGAATAACAAAAAATTCTTTGACCATTTATTTAAGAAAAAAAAAATCAGAAGATAACACAGAATGTTCCAAATGGGAGCCCAAGAATGACTTCTATATTACGTTATTAACAGGAAGAGGTCAGATTCTGGAGTTTGGTGTTGCAGTTAGCCTTTGTTCCCTACATCAGAGCAGAGAGGCTTTCAAATGTTCTACCATATGCTGATAAAAGGACCTGTAAAGAAGGGGTGCCCTCAGGCAAAGAACTGGGAGAAGGAATGGAGATACGAGCTGTAAATTTACTGCTACAAAGATATGACTCCCTTTAGGTAAATGTAAAATTTATCTTCCTATATCCACCTGCATGGATAGGGAGAATGAATTTATAACATCTCAAGGTGAAAATTTCCCACAAAACCAAAATGAATATTGTTTAAGTGTATCTCAAGTAATACTACTATGCAATGCATGTGATGTACTAAAACAAGTCCTTTGTGGTTGGCCTGGAAATCATGCATAATGTAGTTTCAATGAGGAAAAGAGGTTCTGAGATTCAAGAAATTGACTTTCAAATGAACTTTTGGAACGTAAGCAGGGGAGTAACTGCACGCTATTAAATTCCACTTCATGTGGCACATAAGCTTACATAATCAGGTCCACACACCTTTGATATCCACACTGGAAAAGAAAAATCCTGAATAGAAATGGTCTTGTTCTTAAAACTGGAGTTACAGAAAATCCTTTACAAAGCCTGACCTTCATAGTGAATGAAACTGTGGTGTAAGAACAAAGTGAAACTGAGAATTTATGCCACTTGTGACCTGGCTGTGCCACCTGTTCAGACACTGAATATATGCTAAGCCATATTTCTATTACCTATGAGATAGGAATAATACCTCATAGAGCTGGTGTGAGGATGAAATTAAAAAAAAAATAAGTATAAGAGTGCCTTGAGAACTAAATTTTACAATTGATGAGATTGAGACTGGGTATATTGTTCTCAGCACCAAAAAGGTAATGGATACTTAATATTGATTATCATTTTTTTAGTCTATACAGACTGTCTTTGTCTTTGCTTTTACACTGTAAGTTGCATCAAAAGCCTGTGCAACCATTCAATACATTTGCATCCTTTGAAGCATTTCACATACAAAGCAGATGGTATAAATATCTGTTTGGATTTTTATGATAAAAATATTTCTCAAATCAATTGGGCACACCTTTCATATGTGTGCATATTTATATAAAATCTCTCCTAAATATCATTAATCAGCGTTCATCTAAAGTTACTAATCTTATACCTGAGGTTGTGTTCAAAATCCTACTCTGTAGAGTGTTCTTGTTACATGCACACAGGTAATGGTATTCATGTGTTCCTTTGCCTCTCTGAGAAACTGACTTGTTCAAACAACTGGCTGAAGTTCAGAGAGTTTGACCAGGGTTTTATAATTGGAGGGATAGAGGAGATACTATAGGAAAAAAAAAAAAAAAATAGGTTCCCACTATTCACTGGGGAGTGGAAAGGAGAGCAGTTCAAGTGTGATGATAATTATACAGCGTATTGCCAAGACTAAAACGAAAATACACAGGTCTTTGACATTGTCATTAGATAAGGAGATAGGGAACATTCAATGACAGGCACCCCGTTTCCTATACTCTGTCCTACAAATTCCTACTAGAATGTCTGTATCTTTAGTTTTTTTTTTTTTTTTTTTGGTCTCTCAACATTCAATGAACTCAATAAAATGGATACAATTACCTTCATTTGGGAAATATATCTATGGTTTAAAAATCTCATCTCAAATTTGTGCGCCAAGAGGGGAAACCTACTTCAATCAAGCTGAGCCAAGTGTGTTGAAATCTTTTTCCAGAAAGTGCCATTAAAATGTCACAAATGAATCTACCCGTCTCCTTAGCGTTAAGTACAACTGATATGTTCTGGTCTACACTGACTGGAATGACTACTGATTACTTAAACAGGGATCGGTTGCTAGGAGACAATTACCCAATTGCAAGGCTTTCTGCAACCCTGTCTCCCAGAGCTCTTGAGAACTGTCCACATATTTGTCCCAGAGCATTTTGGCAGCATCCTTCTGCACCTTCTGCTGAAAGCCAGTTAATTATGAGTCTTGTAAAGTCGGGTCTTTTAACCACCTGCCTTCATGATCAACGCAACCCACATGCTCAGACTTGAATAACATCATTTGGAATTGACTGCTGTTTTCCCTTTCTTTAATTTACTTTAAAAAAAAAAATTTTGTTATGTTTTTATTTTATTTTTGACAGAGACAGAGTGTAGGCAGGGGAGGGGCATAGAGAGAGAGGGAGACACAGAATCTAAAGCAGGCTCCAGGCTCTGAGCTGTCAGCACGGAGCCCGACACAGGGCTTGAACTCTACGGACTGTGAGATCATGACCTGAGCTGAAGTCGGATGCTTAACCAACTGAGCCACCCAGGCACCCCTTTAATTTACTTTTCTACTTACTTTACTTTTCTACTTTACTTTTCTAAGCTCCCAAACCTTCACCTTAGGCAAACAGAATGGACCAGAATTAGTGACTGAAACTGAAGTGGGAAATCAATTGGATGTGTAATGAGGTCAGAAGATTACTGAATCTACCAGGAAATTTGCTAAAATGTCCTACGACTTCATGTCAAGGCCCAGAGAACACCTTCCTAGGTCAGCAGCAAAGAGACCGAGAGAGGAGGTCCATTGCAGCCAATCAGGAATGAGTCTGGTCCAAGCACCTGCCATATGAGGGCCCTAAACATACCCTTCGTTTGTCCCTTGAAAGATAAAGTGTCTTGCTTTCTACTGGACATTATCTTTTTTCCCCTTCATTTTCCTTTATTTTGTGGGTACAGCACTGCACAAGTTTTCCTTCATACTTATGGAGGGGCCCCAGCTGAGGGCTCCTGTTTTAGGTTCATGCTACCATGGCAGACAACGACCAGCATTTTTGTACTTTACTAAAATAGCACAGAATACAATGCAGAGAAGCTTTCCCTCTGAGTGAAAATATTCTGGCTAAAAGACATACTACTTTTTCAGTTTCAGATGTATCAAAGGTTTTAAAATAAAAACCTGTCACAGTTTCGGTTTCTCCCCAGCCTCAGTCCATCTTCTCCCTCGATGGTTGGTAGTTCTGTTCTGAGACACCCTTTCTTGGGAACCAGTCTGCAGCTGCTCTGAGGATGCTCCAGCCGGCACATGATTCACGTAGGAGATAAAGGGCTCCCAGTAAAGCCCAAGAAAAGCCCCCATGCAGATGCCTGGCATGCTTGTGTTCCTAGTAAGATGCACTCTGCTCTCTCCATCATCTCTCTCAGTCATCCTGAAGAATCTTTCTTCTCTCACTCCAGGACACCACGTTTCCCTTCCTACGTCTCTGACTGTCTGCTTGGGATCTTTGTTGTGATCTCTTCTGGTCCACCCTTAGGAGGATCTCCTAACATGTCCTCTCAAGAAGTGAGAGGTACCATCAGATGTGACTGGAGTGTATGGCATAAAGTTGATTCGCTGGCTATGTCAACATGGATAGCCAACGAGCATCAAATCACACGTTTCCCACTAGCGTCACAAAAGTTTGGCTCCTGTTTCAGAAGCTTCTCTGGTCCTTTTTCTGTCAGTGCCATCCTCCAAATTGCTCAGCCTTCCCAGGCCCACTTCTGAGTTGACCGTGTTCGTGACATATAGTAAAAACTTCTAAGGTTCTGGTTAACTGTCAAATCATTGTTATTTACAAACCCTTGTATGTCTAAAGGTTCCATCTATTTCAAAAAGCAGTTCATTTCTGATTATAACCAACGGATATATAGATTTTTAAAAGTCAGATAAACTAAAATGGCTTAAGAAACGAACCCTGCGACAATTACAAGTTAGGCAGCTCTCCTACTAATATTTGCTCCTGGTGACCCATTTGGACCAAGCACAAGAGATATTAACATACAAAACCCCTTCCACCAATGCAGATAAGGTCTTGGACACACACCAGGGTATGAAGTTAACAAGCAGCTTCAACACGTTCACACACATACACGGACAGGCACTTAGACACACATGTGAACACACGCACACCATGCTGCTTTGCAGGGACAGAGCAGGGTAGACCAGACAGCCTCAAACCAAGACGCCCATCACCTCATGGCATGGCAGATAGCACGGGGACCATGCGTGAGGACAGGACTTCTTATTTTTGTCTCATCTGGAGAGCACACAGTGTTACCTGCTGTCTTTGGTAGGCAGAGAATGTTCTCTCCAGGTCTTCGAGGTCTAGAATTTTGAAGACTTTTGTATCATCAATTTCGGTCCATACTGTTCCTTCCAGTTTATTCTGCAAACATCAAGTTAATAAGTAATAAATACTAGAGTTTATGGTTATATACAAAAAGAACAGACGTGGTTATTTTTTTAAAAAGTGCTGCCACCCCCAATTCTTCATTCTACCAGATGCTCAAAGTGGTCTGGCTTCAAACAACATGTCATTTATTTCAGCTTGAACACTTGAAGTATCAGAGCTAGTGAGAACCCGAGTCCATACTAAGAAAATGAAATCACTTAACAGTCAGGGCTGTTTGCCTTTTCAGTGACAGCACGGTGAGCTGCTAATGTTATCCATTAGAGGGAAAATCAGAACAAATGGCTTACCTCAGGCAGCTTAGACCAGTTGAAGGATTTCAGGGCATTTGTGGGCTGAGGAATGTTTTTCTTCTTGAGTGCCAGACCCAGTGGAGCACCAGGAGGTGGCATGATCCCCCCTAAGGGAGGAGGCCCTGGGGGAGGAGGAGGGCCGCCTGGAGGAAGGGGAGGGGGTGGAGGAGGAAGCATTCCACCTGGCAGGGGTGGAGGTGGTGGTGGGGGGAGGAGGGACCCTGGGACAGAGGAAGGAAAGGGCCCCCCTGGGGCTCCAGGGGAGGGTCCACCTGGGATCGAAGCACAGACAGCTCTCTGAAAAGGTAAAAATAGGAAAAGAGAAGGTCAGTGGAAGAAGTAAATTCACTGGATGATTCGGAGTCTGAAACTTTGCCTAAAACGTATGTTACAGAGAAATTCACATTTCTGAGAAGATGGGTTTAAAAGGAGCAATAAATCAAATGGGCTTTAGGGTCTTCATGGACTACTGAGTCAGCCCTTTATATGTGGCACATTAGTGCTTGTCTGCATAGCACTCACGTATCCCTCACTACTTATAGCATCCGAGTTTGGTTTTCATGAAATCAGTTTTCATTTTAAGAAGTTAACGTGGGGGTGCCTGGGTGGCTCAGTTGGTCAAGCGTCTGACTTTTGATTTCGGCTCCAGTCATGATCTCACAGTTGGTGAGTTCGAGTCCTATGTCGGGATCTATGCTGACAGCACGGAGCCTGCTTGGGATTCTCTCTCTCTCAAAGTAAATAAATAAAACTTTAAAAAAAAAATGTTATCTCCTTTGATCTTATTAGAGAATCTGCATTTATTTAAATACACACACCCCCAACCCCCCTCTGCTGCCTGACTTACACGATGGCAGAGGGAGGAAGTCTTAAAACCACTGGGATAGATCACCTTGGGATACCCAGGCAGAAGCTGTCTGCCTAAGGTAGAGGGGCTCCAGGGTAAGCGAGGCCCAGCAGCTGCTCAGAAACGAAGACCCGGCCCGTGGCCCCGGCCCTCACCCTGTTCAGCTCGTGGAGCTGTGCTGTGAGATCCGCCACCTGCTGCTTGACTTGCTTATGCTCGCTAGTCTCCTTTTCGAGCTTCTCTTTCATTTTATTTAAGGTCTGCATCATCTCCTCCTTCTCTTGGGTCTTGGCATCACATTCGCGCTCTTTCTTTTCCAATTTCTGTTGCAACTCATTGTGCTCTACACAAGAAAACAACGGGACGTGAAAACAGGGGACTCTTCAAAGCTGAAGTGTTTTTCTCTAAACAGAAAACTGGCTGAGGATGATGTGAGGCTCTTCATTAGGTAAATATTATTCCTCTCCTCCGTCAGAGGGAACGACTTGTGGACTCAGTGGTGTTCGTGCTTGGAGGGGTCTTTAGGTGAACAACGTTATGGTTAACTACATCTTGTAAAATACTGAAGAAGAGACCCTGAAGTCACAGTCCTGAAGATGGAACACAAGGGTGAGCACCTATTTGTGGAGGATAATGGTGCCCGTTTGGTATTTAATTCAGGATCCTGTCATAAAAATGGCCCTTCGGCCACACTAGGGAAAATGAATATTAAAAAGGCTTCTTTTGACAAATTAGAAATGAGAACCAGAGAAGCCATTGTTTGTTAGCCAGGTTGCTGGCTTGTGTCCAACCAGCAGAGGGCTGAGAGGGAGGATCTTGCTCCCTGGGGAATATGCTGATGCCAGACCCCGTCTGTCCCTCTGTCCCGACACCGAGTCCTCTCTCCCATTCTCCTCTCGGAAGGCTACCTGGACTTGAAGTATTTTATGCTTCTGGCAAATAGTCCTTAAAACTTGTGAAAGCAAATGCTATCAGATTCTCAGCATTAAAGACTTTAAGGGCAGAGCATGACAATCGCCACAATATGGGGAGAAAAATATTAGCTCTCAGCTGTAGTTTTACTAACTTCCCAATCCTGCTATAATGGAACGAGGCATCCAATGGAGCCCAATGTTTACTTACATTGCCAATATGCCTGCTGACTCCAGCCCTTGCGGGAGTGAGGAGCTTTGGGAAAGAGGACTAATGAAGTTGAGGCTGCAGGTTTTTATTTCAAATACTTGGCCCCAATTCCTACTCTTTTCATAAAGTAAACCCACGGGAGATATAACCCACTGAGGCTGAGCTACACAGAATTGGTCTCTATTTCTGAATCTGATAACACATTTAAATTCTCGCTCTCTCCATCTCTTACTTTTTCTTTCCTGAGTTTGCAGAGAAGAGTTCACACCATTGAAAGCCTTGAATTCTACCAGTCTTGAAGTTAAGGTGACCACTATTCATTCTGTGAATGAATGCATCCCTGACTTCTTCCGCGATGCGTCTGAAACCCACCTCACTGTATCCCATTTTCCTTCTTCTGTCTCCACGTCATTCTTCTTTCACAATTCGAAGACTTGAGACTCTTACGACCGGTCATTAAGCTTTGACAAATCCTGCTGTGCCTCAGAACCACCTCAGAGATTTTAACATTTCAGGAGCCCCGTACCCCACTTCTGGGAATGTCTTCTACAGGTCAGGGACAGGGCTTAGGGATTTGTTTTCAAACGTTCCTTAGATGATTCTGATGTAATGCCAGGTTTGGGAAGCTGCAGGCTAAAGGATTCTCCCTACAAAGGCGTTCATTTACCATCCATTTGCTAAGATCTTCTTGAACGCTTACTACTGACTATGCCATAGTAAAGAGAATTCTCCACCTTTCAGGGCCAGAGGACTCCCATCTCCTCACAGCCTCCACCCTCCGATTCATCATCGTGTGCCCTTTTTGATACAGCCTTGCTACTTGAAGACTTCAGAAAAGAATTAATTTTATCTACATTATCTCCTCTTTTACACTCCACCTGTGACCTCATGTTAAACCATCCTGTTCCGCCCACTGACCTTGGCCATTATTTCTCATCCCACCTCAGCCGCCTAAATCTACCATAGTCCCTATCATTTATAGTGCAATCAATATGGCACTATGTTAAAGTCCTTATATTTGTTTTGTCCTTTAATCTTTGCAACAGCCCTGCAAGTTAGATATAATCTTCAGCTTATAGAAGGGGAGGGTGGAGAAGAGGAGTCTGCATGCCTACGCATGCAGTCAGTGAGGAATGGAGTTGAGACTCAGACCCAGAGCCCAGTGCAGGGCCTGACACATACAGGCGTTCAACAAGCCTGCACTGAGTGACCGCCTGAATGACTCCAAAGCTTCTGTCCTGGGTGCGCGCCTTAGCTTGCACACCCACATCCCTGTGCTCTACGTTTGCCCCTAAAGTATCACCTGACCATTTTCTCTTCGGTATCACCTCTCTTCACCCCAACTTTTGGTCAGTGTTTCTATTCTTTCTACAGCAGCTTCTGGAATCTATTTATAAAACCGTATACAGCAACCTCACCTGTGTGAGAGCAATCTGAATTCATATATGGGACTTCTAATATAGGTGCACCGCGTGTCTGGTATTTTCTGCTACCAGTGGTGGCCCTGCTTTTCTGCTCCACGGAAAAGGACAAATGTGATGAGGGAAAAGGAAATACTTTGGCATCTCTTAGACCCTCTTTTCAATGCACTAAATATCGGGGGTGAGTGCTATTGTGTGTCACTGGCTGTGACTAAGTAAGTTGGACAAGGAAAAGGAAGTCAGTTGGCCAGCAGAGCGAAAGAGCAGAGGCCGGGAACAGGACTGTTTTCATAAGACGGCCGATTTCAAGTTGCAAGCATTTGGAAGGGAGAGGGTGACTTCTATCCATTCTGAGTGGCTGGCACAGTGATGGGTACAAATGACTCTCCTATCATTTGACGCTGAGTGTTAAGACCAAAGACATGCTCCAGTACTCACCAAGAGCTGGCCTAGTTACGTCTCATAATGCCTGTATCTACAATGATCGGTGATTTTCTATATGATTTCTCTTTTTATAACGGGTGCCAAACTAAGGTCATGTGGAGAATTGGGCTGCTGAAACCAGGTGGCCTGGGTTTCTGTTAAAATTCTGGGTAGTCCCCCTTAAAACCTAGTGTGCTTTAAAGAGCAGTTACAGAGTGGGGGGAGGGCTGGCATGAGTGGTAGTTAAGAAAATTTGAGTTAATGAATGCCAAACAGCAAATGCTACAAGCTTTTCAACAAAAATTTACATAATTATAATAAAAGGATAAAATATTTGGCAATCAGCATGACAATTAAAATAGCTGAATTCGAGAGAAAACAGGGCAAAATGCCCTTAAGACACAGAAAAAGAAAGGCTGTTGGATGCATTCAAGTCAGTAAGAAATATCAGTGCAAGCTTCTAAAATATACAGAAAGCAGAGTTGCCCAATAACCAAATACGCGGCCGTTTCTCTCATCGGGTCCTCACTATTTACCTTTTCTCATTTTTTCTGCTTGTTCTTTCCACTGCTTAACTTCATTTTCATTGACCAACCTGTATGATAGTCAAAAGAGCATTCATTACAAAAACATAAAAGGCCCGTTGCCAAAATGCATGCTCTTCTAGGTACAAAAATAGTCCTCTGCAGAAAAATCCTCAGCATGCTTGAAACCCATTTAAACCCAGATGCTACTCAGATACATTACATATGTATATATAGGCGCTCATATTTGACCTCTAGAACATTTCGGTTCTCCCAGCGGCTATTTTAAAGTAGGATAAAGTAAACGTCTTACATTGTGACTATCATCTCACAGACAGCAAAATCAGAAACTTACATTCGTACGACATTCTTAATGTTAAAGTTTTCCAAAGGCGTGGTGTCAGGGTCCTGTCCTTTGTCATTCTGAATAACTATCTGCTGTATAATCCTATCTAGTAGCAGCCAGTACTGAACGGTGTTGCCGCTTCTCTTGTCTAAAAAAGAAAAGAAGGGTGGAAAAATACTTCATGTTGTTTCTAAACTAGGATGAATATGTTTCAACAGCGGTCACCCGCCAGAGCCACAGAACCAGAGATGTTTATAACATCTGCACCAGCACTTCCCAAAGTTTCTGGAATTCTGACATGCGATGATCATTTACATGATTGAGAGGCACTTTCTACCCCTTTCTAAATGTGTTGCAAGGCATATATTTATTTTTAAAATCAAAGTAAGTTATAATTCATTTCATTTTTAGAATGTCATAATACCCCTTAAGCTGTGTGGAGACACGTTGGACTGTCACAAAAGCAAGGTTTGGAATCCCTGGTGTGCACCCAGGCTAATCAGCGCTGCTCAGAAGACAGAGCCCTTTGGATGATGTCCAAACATTCAAAAACACACATGTAAGTCACAAACACACTCACAAGGCATTTGGAGGCAGTGGTGCAGGATGGACATGAAGTGAGGGTAAGCTTCACTATGGGTCAGCCTCTTCCTGGTCAGCTCAAACATCTGAGTCGCACTTTTTGTGTCTATGTGAACCTATTCCGTATGAAAAAGAGATCTAAGTCAACACCCGGTATCCTCAATAGCTGCAACGCAAGGTAAGCAAATCCAAGGCACGCACGGCTAATCCTGCCACTTAGGTAGCAAAACAAAACCCGGATTTTGCTTTTCGGTTGTACCGGTCCATGTCAACTCAACACACGTTACGGCAAGGGAAGTCCATGAGTTCATGAGTTAAATCTGATTAATTGTGACCATACGTACCAGTTCAAATCTTTTGGCAAATTCTAGTTCATCTTCATTTCTGAGCATTTCGAAAAAATCTAAATGCCTGAAATCCAATAAAAGAGAAGCTATTAAAAGTAGAATGTCCTACAAACACAAGCACATAGGAATTAGGACATTAATACTAAGGCCTTTCCTAAATTGTCAGAGATAGCTCTAAAAGAAATAAGACAAAATTGTGAATGCCTTTGCTTAACTATGTTCTAAGGAAAAAAGATACTCTGAGTGAGATCACAGTAAGAGACAAGCTTCAAAGCCTAGGATGCCTAGTACACATTAGATAATTAATAAATGTTTATCAAATTCCAACACAACCAAGTCCAGCTTCTGCTCACAGACTTCTTTTATGGAAAAAGCAAATCCACTTGCCTGACTGATGAATTAAGATCACCAAAGAAATATTCATGCCATTCACCTATTCATTCAAATATTTATGGAGTCCCTACTCTGTATTTTAGCAACTGGGGATAATAAGTTTTATGAAGACCAACGTATCAGAGTAAAGGGAATAAAGAATAATGGGAGGTAAGGTGAGTGGTGGACACACACTGGCTGGAACAGGTCTCTTGGAAGGGAGCAATAAGCAATTTGGACATCTGTAGGAAGATCTTTTAATGCTGAGCAAATACCAAGTACAAAGGCCCTGAGGCAAGAATATTTTGACATGTTCACAGAATATCAAAGAGTGCATGAACGAGGTAGGAGAGCAGTAGGAGAGATCTGAGAGCTGGTGGGAGATCTTAGAAATGGTAAAATGATTGCAAACAAGAGCAAATGAACAAGAAAGTGAAAATTAACTAATGCCTATCAAGGTGCCTCCAAGTTTTATAGTCAATTTTCATAATAGCCCATAAAACATAGTTGTCATCATCATCATCATATATCTTAGGAAAAAAAAAAAAAAAACACAACAGGAAGATTCAGAAAGATTGAGTAACTTGACCAGAATATATAGCAAGTGAAAGAGGTAAGACAAGAATGTGGATTCAGCCTGATGCCAGAACCCACATGAGGTTCTCCACACAATGTGCTGCTTCCTTCATGGAGAAAGTCTTAATATAAAAGCATCATAGTTGAACTAACAGTCTGGGGCCAGCTCCGTATGCTACACAAAGGTCACATGTAGTTCACAGGCTAGCACTACACATACGGAAAAAGCTTGAGAATGATCTCAGATGAGAACAGTCTGACTTACCTATCTAATGTTGAATTTTCATGTTCCCTTAATTTATCTATTACAGGTTGAATTCCTAACATCAGAAATTCATAGCGAAGATGAAGTCTAAAGTCCAAACTTTCCTGAAAGTGAAAGGGTGATAAAATACATATTTATGCTTTTTGGACTACATAGTAATCTTTTTTTTTTTTTAACATTATTCTTCAATAATACATGTTTTCAATAGCAGTATGGAAGGTTCTTACCACCCCAGCGCCTTGGCTCAGCACTGCGTTGATGAAGGACATGATGGCAGTCTTGAGACTCACTTCATCTCGATACCGCCCTGTGCTTTTATCCAAGTCATTGATTAATGTCTACCAAGGACACAAATATAGAAACAAAGGACTGAATCACTAATTGTACATTCATTTTATTAATCCTTATACTCAGAAGTCAATTTTTAAAAATCTTGTGTTTAGTCAGAATTACATGGATCTATAATCTTTTATTTTTCTTAAAATTAGTTCAAAAAACTTTCAAAATTCCTACATCACATACATCCATATATGTATGTATGTATGTGTGTGTGTATACACACACACACACACACACACACACACACACACAAAATACATATTTTGTCTGCTTTGTCAACTCAGCTCTTTATATTTGAGCATAAATATGGTGACATAATCCCACTGTATATATTAATACTAAATCAAGAATGGTAACCTATAAAAATTTCAGGGAACACTGCATTTCATGGAATCAAAAGATATATGCTACATGATGTGTAGAAAGCAGGGCCACATTTTCAAGTTCAGTAAATCTAAAATCCCAGGTTGATTAACTATAGAAAGCATCTTCTACTCTGGTACTAAAACCCAAAAGGACAGAAAGACTGGAAGACATAGTGTGAGTAATCATCACAGGGGGAAGTAAGTCATGTTCCCCCTTCAGGGCCAGGAAGGCAGCTGTCAAAAGGGGTGAGTGACCAAGTGGCAAGGGAGCATGCCCACCTGAAAGCGGGTTCTTTCACTGGCATACTTCTGGTAGTGCAGCATGGCCTGCAGAACCTTCTTGTGACCCCCGGGAACCAGGCACACGGCGCCCAAGATTTCCAGCACGGCCACCTTTGTTTTAATGTTCTCTGTGCTCAGACTCTGAGCAATCACGTTTATACTCTCAGAGTGAGCCAGGACATGAGCCCGGCCTTGAGAGTTGTTCATTAGCGCCTTTATACAACCAATGAGAGAGGTATGTATTCGAGACTCTGAGGTCTCGTAGTCCATGGTCTTTAGAAAGTTGAGAATACATGACAGGCCATCCAAGTCAATGAATCTGGTTACAAACCTGTCAGGAGAAGAAGGTTAAAATGTATCAGACTTAAGTTTATTTGGAATTTTCTAATAGCCCTTAATGGAAAAGTTTTGCAGGGACAGGAGGAAGGAAGACATAAGTCCTGAGCACCAAAGATCTACGCTGATGAAGTCTTCTTAATTCCTGGCCTCTTCCTCTGCACAAACCCAATGGTCAGGTCTCTCAGAAAGGTAAAATAATCTCTATTTGAGATACAAAGATCTCAGCTAATACAAAGAACCAATTAACAGATCATACAACCATAGAAACTCAGGAACAGGAAGACACTCAGAATATGTGTCTTAAGTTAAAGTCATCTGCTGATCCCGCGTTGTTATAGCATTCAGCCCCTAGATACCTTTACGTTAACCCGACCCATATCAATGAATGTCAAAGAGCATCCTTAAATTCTAGAATTTTTGCTTGTCAAACAGATGACAATCTATATTATTAACATTCTGCAGCAAAACTCTTCTTTTGTAGGACATGCTGCTGGAATCCCAATATATAAAATAATAGCAATTCTTTGTCACTGCTCATTAATTTAATTGACATCTATAGTGCTTATTTACTGTAAAGTCAGTGAGAATAATTCACAATATGCACATGCATTTGAAGTCTCTGAAAATTTCAGAAGTAACACAACTTGCTTATACGACTGCACCAGAAATTTCCAAATTTATTTTGCCTTGGATACCCATTAACATCTGAGAATGCAAAACACACACAAATAGGGAAACATTGATGTAGTTAGGACAGGCTAGAAAACCTGTGTCACACAACTACACAGAATTTTTGATAAGTCAATAGGTTTTTCTTAATATTTTATAGTTAAATAAAGAAAATGAAATCTTTATTTTTCCAGCCATTTCATGCAATCACACAACCCAGATGGAGCCCAATTGGTTGAATCAATTGGCTTCTTTCATAGCACCTATGTTAATGAAATGTAACTAGAAGCACCCCAACATCTCACCAAACCTAATTAATGGAAAATGAAGGCGTGGGAGACACACAGAGAAGGCTGACTACTTATCATGGTTTTTTTTTGTTTTTTTTTTTTTAATTTTTATTTATTTTTGAGAGAGAGAGAGACAGAGCGAGAATAGGGGAGGGGCACAGAGAGAGGGAGACACAGAATCTGAAGCAGGCTCCAGGCTCTGAGTTGTCAGCACAGAGCCTGACACAGGGCTGGAACTTACAAACCTGTGAGATCATGACCTGAGCTGAAGTCAGACGCTTAACTGACTGAGCCACCCAGGTGCCCCCATCATTTTTTATTAACAGTTTTATTGAGATATAACTCACAAGCCATAAAATTCATACTTTCAAATGTACAATTCAGTGATATGCAGAGATGTACAACCATTGACATCATCTGATTAAAAAATTAAAAAAAATTTTTTTAGTCTTTATTTATTTTTGAGAGAGAGAGAGAGACAGAGTGCAAGTAGAGGAGGAACAGAGAGAGAGAGACACACACAGAATTCGAAGCAGGCTCTAGGCTCTGAGCTGTCAGCAGAGAGCCCGATGAGGGGCTTGAATTTATGAACCATGAGATCATGACCTGAGTTGAAGTCAGATGCTTAACCAATTGAGCCACCCAGGCATTCCCCCCAATTTTTTTTTAATGTTTATTTATTTAAAATTTTTGTTTAAGTTTACTTATTTTTGAGAGAGAGAAAGAGAGCACGAGCAGGGAGGGGCAGAGAGTGAGAGGGAGACCCAGAATCTGAGAAGCAGGCTCCAGGCTCTGAGCTGTCAGCACAGAGCCTGATGTGGGGCTGGAACCCACAAACTGTGAGATCATGACCTGAGCTGAAGTCAGACACTTAACCAACTAAGCCACCCAGGCACCACAATGTTTGTTTATTTTTGAGAGTGAGAGAGAGAGAGAGAGAGAGACAGAGCATGAGCAAGGGAGGGGCAGATAGAGAAGGAGACACAGAATCTGAAGCAGGCTCCAGGCTCTGAGCTGTCAGCACAGAGCCCAATGCAGGGCTCAAACTCACAGACTGCGAGGTCATGACCTGAGCTGAAGTCGGACACTTAACCGACTGAGCCACCCAGGCGCCCTGACATCATCTGATTTTAGAACACTCTAGTCATCCCCAAAAGACCATTTCCCCCTCACCCCAATCCTAAGCAACCACTAATCTTTCTGTCTGTATGGATTGGCCTTTTCTGGATCTTCCGTATAAATGGAATCATACACTATGTTGCCTTCTGTATATCTGGCTTCTTTCGCTTTGCATAAATATTTTCAAGGCTCATCCATGTTGTAGCATGTATCAATATTCTATTCTATTTCAATATTCTATTGTATTCAGGGCCAAATAATATTCCATTGTATGGATATATCACATTCTATTTATCCATTTATGAGCTGATAGAATTTGGGTTGTTTCTACTTTTTGGCCACGAGGAATACTGCTAACATGAACACTCCTGCATGGGTGTTTGTGAGACAGGTTTTCATTTCCCTTAGCTATATACTGAGGAATAGAATTGTCAGATGATACAGCAATACTACGTTTAACAGTATGAGAGACTGCCCAACTGTTTTCCAAAGTGGCTGAACCATTTTACATTCCCACCAGCAGTGTACCTGCAACGAATACTTGCTAGTCTCTTTTTTGATTTTACCATCTGAACAGCTGTCTGCATATCTTCTAATTGAAGAAAATCAATTCATTCAATGTTCAACGATTAAAGTATTTCACTTATGTTCAATTGCATGCATTTAAGACATCCTTGAAAGTTTGGCTATTTCAGGAGAAAAGAAGAAAGAAGGGTAGAAAAGAAGGGAGAAAAGAAGAAAAAAAGAAGAGTGGTAAGTAGCACATGCTACCCAGAAAAGAATTACCTCATTGGTTTTGTCCTCAGTGCTGTTTTCAAACTCTCTATAGTTTTACTTCTCTCTTCTTCCTCTTCCTTCTCTAAAGCCAGGAGAGATTTTCTCTATGCAAAGAAAATCGAAGTTACCTCTTCAAATTCTATGATTTAATTAGGGTACAAGCAAGACAAGCCTACAGATTACATGCTATTATCACTTTTAAGACAAATAAATAAGTAATAAATTTATAATCAAGATAATTACAAAACCAAAATATGGAGTAAAAGTACTAAGAATTTCAGATTTATTATCTCTGCCAGAAGTTCTTTCAAATTATAAAGCTTTAAGAAACATTTAGAAATCTTCGGTACAGATTGCAGTTTGTCTGACTATAGTTGTAAATGACTCTGCAACTACACTCTAATGAAGATATAACTATTTATATTTTATAGAAAGAGGATTGGGCCTGCAGTTAAATACAGTATTCTGGCAACTAAAGTTAGTAACATTATCACACTATCAAACCAAGGCAATATGTGTAATCCTCAAGCCAAAAAGTGTAATCTTTTACACTTTTTGTTACATTAAATTATTTAAGAAGGGCAATGAACTCCGATATGATACTAAGTTGGACAATTCCTTCAGACTAAGATTTAAGCTTTAGAAATGATTCAACACCATTTGGAAATTTGGCTACAGAGTGTGTGTGGGTGGGTAGGTGGGGGGGGGGTGTGTGGGGTGGGGGTGGTGGTGGTGGTGGTGGAGGAGGAGGAGGAGGAGGAGGAGTGGTGTGTTTACGCTTTCCCTACACAGGGATCTTTTGAGCAGTGCTTCCCAAACCTTAACGTGGACACGAATTATCCGGGGACCTTGTTAAAATGAGGGTTCTGACATGGTATGTCTGGAGTGAAGCCCGTGGTGCTGCATTGCTGACTAGTTTCCATGTGGTGCTGATGCTGCAGGTATATATGGACCTCACTTTGAAGAATGAGGCACAAGGAAGCAGACCTCGGCTGACATCACGGCCATGGATGCCAGTCAAGTTTATACTTGTTAAACAGTCTTTTCTAGTCCTTTGAGTCCATGATCACTTAGTTATACTAAAAGTATCCCCAAATCTTAATGGCCTCAGGTATACTCCACCCACAGAACCACTGGTTCCTTGTCTTCATCCTATTCTGAACATGTGCTTTTCTAATTCAGTCTCCCTACCTGTTTCTAATTCTGATTAAGTGCATGGCTGGGAAACAGTCTGGAGTATTGCTTGGGGGGGGGGGGGGGGGGAGGGGGCAGGGGGTTGGCTCTTATCCATGTGTCTCAATGATCCAGTCTCTCCCCTTCTTTCAGGACCACAAATCATCAAAGGGTGGCTTTACTTACTTCTTTTAAGTTAATAGTATCAGCACTGAGTAACTAAATGTTAACTGAAGCCTAAATTTGACTTCATGACTAGGAGGGGGTAAACCTCCAAACAAACAAATGTATCAGTATCATTTAAGGCAACTGAAATAAAAATCCGTAAAATCTTGTTTTTCAAACTGGTTATTGTTTCTGCTGACACTGTCCTCTTGCTTGGTGATGCGCCTAGACAGCTGTGACCAATGGATGGTAGGGGAAGAGGCTATGTGCAGAAATAGCCAATAAATTTCTTCAGAGCTCTAGGAGACGTATTCCCTGGAAAATTCAGCATGAATCCAGCCAAGTATGTTTAATCCCCTAAGGCAAAGCTGAACTTGTTTAGACTCTTAAGCAATCACTTTTTGAATCTGCAGCTCAGAATAAAGCCGTTCATGAACATCACCGCTCGTTCCTAAACTTAATCACACAGAGACACACATTTCTTATTATGGTTCACTAATTCTAAAGAAAGACGTATGTATTTACTCTTTTAACAATCTTGGAGAGGGTGAAACATCTGAATCAAGACGGACTACATTAAGTCTCTCCCTAGTAGAGCTGGGAGATTTATGGAAAGTCAAGAAAATTAAATCGGAATTTCCTTTCCCAGTATAAGGACCATTACCTTCCTCTCAAAACAGAGGTGACATACTCTTTTCTGCATGTGATGCAATTAGATTTGATTCTAAGACTGTGTTTGTTGTGCTGAGAAAACTGAGGATATGTAGATGGACGTGTCGCTGTAATGTGACTTTTCAACATAATTTATATAAAGTCGAAAGTTTTCAAGCTTCACATGTAGGAAGAAGGCTTGGTTTGCAGCTTTTTGTAGAAAAAGAAGCTACGCCCACCTTTCTAAAGATGGCTGCTAGGCTAAACATCTAGCGTGCACCTTGGTCTACACAGCCCAGGCTTGTGGTAGCCTCCCGGGGTGCTCTATGCACTTACCAAATCCCTGCTCACTTGAGAGGTGGGCAAAAGACAAAGTGTGTGCTGGCAGAGGATGTTGTGGTGAAGGCTACTAAGCTGTACATTGGAACACGCAAGTCTGAGAAAGATGGACAAACCAAGCACAGAAATCATTCTTGGCTGGGAGTCTGGAACCAAGCTCCTGTTTGAGACATTTCACTGGTGTGAAGTCAATAAGCCAGTCAGCTAAGCACGCTGCACTTCACCTCACATCTTCCTCCTTGAGAGCGCAGAGGAGAAGCCACATACAAAGGAGGGCCAGGTCCTTCTCGAACCTGTTGGGCTGTACTTTTATTACACTGTTTTTCACTCTTTAAAAGCCAACCGATCACTCAGGGGTCCTTTCAAGAACAAAGCATTCTTGTGAAGAGGCTTACGTAAAGTAACTGAACTTGTTCCACAAACGGCTTCGCAGACCAGTAAGTGCTGCAGTTCTCGACCTGGACAGTTCATCAGACTCTGGAGGCATTAACGGGAACAGATGCCTGCCCCACCTCAGAAAAGTTGGAGGCGGGGTGGGGGTGGGGGAGGGTGGGATCACCAGGCCTCTGGTACTTGCCAAAGGGTTTTAAAAACTGAATTAGTGAGAGGCAAATTAGAAAGGAATCTGTGAGCTCAGACTGATAGGTTTAAATTCCAGCTCTACTGTTTCCTAATTAGATGACCTTGGGCAAGGTAACCTTTCTCCAAGTCCTGACTCCTTATCTATCAACAGCACTTATAGCACCGGGTGCTTATAAGGATTTAAAACAACATATAAAGTGCCTGTTATACTGCCTGTCACATGCTTCACACTCAATGGCAGTAGGTGCTGTTGATGCCGAAGACAATGGATGATAACAATGTGGATAATGCCCCTCCAACAAATCTCTAAGCTAGAGAGCTCGAGTCCAGCTGCCAGGCCATGAAAGGATATGGAAGAGCTGTATGTGTTTCCAGTCCCCAGGGACAATGTCTCGGGATTTCTGCTGGGTGTCATTGGGACTTCTCCAATACAGTTATCAGAGAGATCAGCCAGAACTATAGGAGGAGGTGGTGGCAACACATTTGGTGAGAAAGACAGAAAATTCAGCATAGGGTTTTTGGTCTCATCAGAACTCCTTGTTCTTTATATATGCAGGAGTTCTAAGGTCTCGTTGACTCATGAGCTGTTACTGCTTTTTGCCTTTAACCCTAGACAGATGCCAGCTCTGTTCTGAAAGGAGCATTAGAAAGCTTTGTTAGTTGTTAAACACAAAGAATAGCCAAGTGACTGACGATTTAATTGCCTTGAGACACTCTTGGAGAGGACTTCGGATTAGGAAACAAATATAATTAAAATGTAGATGACTCATGAATGTAGCAAAAGGTTGTCCAAGGAGCTGGCCAAGGGAGAAAGGAGGCTCTTAAAGAAGTGCCTCATATTGGCACATCACAGACCTTCTAGTGCAGGAAATGAGCCAGGCTGACTCCATACAAGGCATGGATTAAGTCACTAAAGGACAAATTAACCTAACTGCCCCCAAAATTTGAAGGAAAGAAAATGCCATGGTATTTAGTACTTCTCCATTGATAGAAGTGAATTCATTAACGAAGAAGCAACTTCCCTTGTTGCATCAAACAATGCTGACTTAATTAGAAAGAAAGACAGCCTGCCCACAGCTCTTTTTTTTTCCCCCACTCTAACAGCCAGGAACAAGAATTGAGAATACAATCTTCACACGCAGCAAATGCAAATGACTCTAAATTATTACTGCTTAGGTGATACACAGAAAATCCCTGATGGTCACCACAAGCCTTGCATCCTGCTAACATATTCATACAAATGCTGAGATCACCCTTTTCTCATTTCTGCCACTGTGCAAGATGCCTTATCCTGGATGGCTGTGGAGATTATTTTCTGCTTTTAGACTAGAAATCCTCAGGGCAAAAGCTTAGCAGTTTCTTCTATAATTTATACAGCCCCGTTCACATTTACCAGGCTGTTTATTATTCATTGTGCAAGAGCAGAAGTATCTTCAAAGGAAAAACTAGAAAAGAGGAAGTTACTAAAAGTGAAGCCCTCTGAAAGTTTAGTAAAAGTCGGAGTGATTCATATATTCTAGCCAGTTTTTAACGTTTGCAGCAGAAGCAGCAGCAAAATATTAGACAATGTTTTTAAAAATGTCTGCCCTAAGTCTTAAGAAGCTAACTCTCCAAAAAGGCTCAGCGGGAGGAGGAAAGGAAGAGGTAGAGGAAAGTATTTGTCATGGAAGCTATCATTTTGCTTGGATATTATAAACTCAAAGTTGAATCTAACAGAGTGACTCTTAAAATCACGAGACTGTTCCGCTGTGGGCAATCTCCGGTTTTTATCAACATGAGCAGGATTTGAGCTGCTAACACTCAGAGGTTGACGACTTGTTTTCTGCTGCGTATCTTAGCTGGGATCGATAGGTGCCCTTCAAGCTGCTCAGAACGCTGATATTACAGAGACGTCCATGTGATAAAGGTGCGTATTTCAGATACTGAGAATGGATTTCAAGCAATTATTTAACCAAAGATTTCCCACGGACATCTCGGCATAATTATGGTGCCTCTTCATTCAACCACCTATTCCATAGACTCCTTTTGTTAATTTAACAGAGTAAAAGAGTACCTGGCTGCCCTGTGAAATCAAGAGTCCAGGAACTTAGTAGGCAAGTCCTCAGTGAAAAGAGAATGGGAGGAGAAGAGAGAAGGAATAGTTTCATTGCATTACCTTTAAATGGTATTAACTTGTAGAATAGTGCTGCTATAACAAAGCTCCAAATGATCAGTAAGAGCAATTGCAAGTTAAAGTTGAACATAAGCCAGAGTTAAGATTACATTTCCTCTTATAACATTAAACTCACTTGTATTTTAGTGTGTGCTGATTTTATGTAAAACATATTGGAAAAAAATCATTTTGCCAAGTACCACTTCTGCCCTCCTTTCCCCCGCCCCCTGCAGCCGCCACCAACACTGAGTGTTTGGAATGGAGTTTGGAAAGATGATGACATTTGGTAGTTCTTACTCAAGAGAATTTCCGGCGCAATTGTGTGACAAATTTGCATTTTACATTGTGCTACTGAACAGAAAGTATACCTACAGCAGCCATGGAATTGAGCTGATCAATGTAGAATTCAGGCCAACTTGTTGCTCCCTTGTTTTCTTCCTGGTCCTAGATAGAAAGAAAAAAAAGTAACACACAGCCAGATATGTACACACAATGGCCATAAGCACATCTGACTTTCACAGCATCTAGGCAGTGGCCTACATAGAAGACATTAGAAGACAATGAGATCGAAGATATCTGTCTTCAAATGTTGGCTTTAATCAGCTGACTGTCCACTTGGCTAGACACAAGACAGTGCGAAAGTCAGAGTTAGGGGTGACAAGGGGACATTTTCTGAACCATGCATCAAGAGAAATTTACTATTTTATCACTTTTGTAGCGTATATTTTTTAAAAACTGTAGAACAAAGGGCATAAAACACTGTGTTAGTTTCAGGTGTACAATGTAGTGATGCGACATTTATAAACAATACGGAATGGCAACCGCAGTAAGTCTAGTTACCATCTGTCACCACAAAAGTTGTTACGGTGTTATTGACTGTAGGAGGATTTAAGTGGGAACTCAGCCACACCATGTTATGATACTGCTTTCCTTCGGGGACACAATAGTACTGGGAAGGGCACAGTGTGTTTTGTGAGGACAAAGGATCTCACAAAGGATCTCTGTGTCACACTGAGGACAGTATTGCTCAATTATATGTCTGGATGAAATCCACAAAAGAAGGAAAGTTGTCTTAAAAAATGACCACAGGATTTGGCCAGCTGTTAATTAAACTTTTTTAGTTAGTTTATTCAGACTCCAGAAGACAGTAAAAATTTTGAAGGGTTTCATTTGATGTAACCAAAACTAGGTACTGCTTCAGATGAGAAGGTAGAACAAAGCCGGACAGTGGATGGAAAGTAGTAAAATGAACACACATTACTCATCTTACAAAACAGGGTGACATGAAGCCAGCACCAGGGCCCTCAGGGCTTCTGTGGATGGCAGCTCCCTGCCAGCCTGAACCCTCACCTCCCCCCAAAATTAGGGGGCTGTGGCTTCGGCTCCACGGCAACACTGAGTTCATCAGAAGACGGCATTGGAGTTGGGGCTTTCCAGGCATGTTTGCAGACCTATGTGGCTGTAAGTCATTTGTGTGATCAAACAGACTCAGAGGGCAATTTCAGTCTTTAGCTTCACATTCAGAGAGCACCTTGGTACAACTGCTATTCCCTGTCCCCTTGGGGAAGGTGCTGGGCCAGGTACATTGCTACAAGACAATGAAGTAGTCACTACCCATTAACTGATGTCAAGAATCTCAGTCCTTGAGATAGCAGTTTCAAGGTGGGACTTTTCATTTCAGTCCTATACTTTATCTCAAAAACACTTTTTCTAAGCAAATCTTTTGAGGCAGGTCTATGGGGTGAGATATAAGAAATGTCATTTCAAAACTATTCTTTTTTTTAAGTGTATTTATTTGAGAGAGAGAGAGAGAGAGAGAAAATCTCAAGCAGGCTCTGCGAGGTTAGTGCAAGAGGGCCCCGTGGGGCTCAAACCGGCAAAACCGTGAGATTATGACCTGAGCCAAAATCAAGAGTTGGATGCTTACCCAAATGAGCCACCCAGGCGCTGCCCCCCCCACCCCCCGCCGCGCTTTTAAAAAATGTTTATTTGTTTTTGAGAAGGGGAAGGGACAGAGAGAGAGGGGGACAGAAGATCCGAAGCAGGCTCTGGGCTGACAGAAGAGAGCCCAATGTGGGGCTTGAACTCGAGAACTGTGAGATCATGAGCTGAGCGTAAGTCAGAGGCTTAACAACTGAGTCACCCAGGTGCCTCTCAAAACTATTCTTTAAGTAGTCACAAAAAGAAGGCAAAGTAATCAGTGCTTACGGTGCCTTAAAGGCTGGCAGTAAAGAATATCGGAACTCATCTGGAGACTGAACAAGCCAGATGATGGGGACAAAGGCTATAGCAGCAGCTTTGAAGTTAGACTGTATTACACTTGCACGGTTTTAAAAAGCTTAAGAAATCTGATGAGTTTTTAGAACAGTCCTTGACTATTATTTAACATGTTAACAAAATAGTTACAATGGCAGTGTAAATGCTGAACCCTTCTCTCCTCCTAAAATGGAGAATTAAAGTTAGCAAAACCCCAGTTATCAGTGCATTCAGCAAGCCAAAACCCACAGTGATAGCCAACGGTATTTGAACCTATAAAATGAAATAGAAGGTGCCAGGTCTTTCTAGTCCCTCAAACTAGGGCAAATGTCCAAAACTACAACAAAATTCTGTCCCCTGTCTGGGGTCCCACGAGAGCCCATCTGTTGTAAGCTTAATAGTCGCAGTTAACAGAGCAGGAGACCATTTTAGAAGCTGAAGATTAGCATAGGGAGAGAAATCTTTACACTTTGGAAATGCTCTAATAATGTAAACATATTAAGAGTAGACCTAGATACTGTAGTCAAAATAGGGGGAAGACAGCTTCATTTTTATTTCACATGCCTCAGTGCTGAGAAAATCAAATGAGCTAACGTATATAAAAGCTTCTCGTAAAAGTACTGTTATCACTATATTCCTGGGGGTGATCCTCAGAGTTCTTCATTTTGGCAACGTGTCTCCAGTTTCCTCTGTGCGATCCTGGTTCTTCTACACAGATGTGTGCTCCAGGAGCCAAGTGAAACACATCTGCGAATCAACTCTCTGTTCCTATGTCGTGCGGCTGCTGTTATGCAGAGACACAGGCCGGGAAGAGATGCATGCAATTGTTCTCGGGAGTCCCCCCCCCCCCAAAAGAGCACGGGACACTGAGACACACCGAGGGGAAGACTGTCTCCTAAGAAGTCCGTGAAAGAAACTGCTGATGAAAGTACATGTCTGATATTCCTGGGAAGCAACTGGGTCCTAGGTGTTACCAGCCTCTGACATGTGTTCTTCTTTGAACCATCTGCCTCCCTTCTTTTTTATTTGTTATGGAGAAACAAGTGGAAAAATAAACAAGATTGCATAAATTGTCTCAGCTGTAAGGGAAGCAGCAGCAGTAATGACACATGCACAGCCTATTGTGTCAAAAACCGTTCTACACACTGTGCTCTTCATGTGATCTACTGGGTGGGGCAGGAAGTCACCGCACTCATTTTAGTGAGAAGGAAACAGGGGCAAAGAGAAGACGGGTGAGTTGCCAAAGGTCCCCCCACTAGAAATTCAGGGCCAGTGAGAAAGAACCAGGGCAACCTCTTTCCTAAGAATAGACCTCAGATTAATCACAAGCAATACATACTGAGTGAGAAACTGGCCTTTCACTCTTAACCACTTTATTGTATGAGAAACTCAAACATGGTTAGTGGCCAGAAATGACTGCTTTTCCCCAAATCTTTATTGCTATTTTTGCTATATTCAGCATTTCTGAATATCACCCTCATTCTGAACATTATTCTAAGGTCTGATGTCCTGCTTGGATTAGCTCTGATCCCTCTCTCTAGACTTTTTCTGCGGGAACTCTTTGGCCCCTTTATCAATGCCTTATCTATTTAGATGCATGCATACAGACAGCACTTATGAAGCTTTCCCCTAACTTGTTCTCCTGTTCCATTATCCACCAGTCTAACAGCCGCCTTCATGGGGATTTCTCAAGACTGCGTGAAGATGAGCTGTGATAGCACAGAGCAGTTCTGGACACTGGAATTGCAAACAAATCCCTCCTTAAACCATATACATCTAACACTGCTTTTGATTACTGCCTTGACTGATCCCATTAGAAATTTTCTCTAATAAGCGAGTTATTGGTTTCATTCTATATTCTTTTAAAAAATTCTATTTTCCCCTTTTAAAACAGATTGTGGGTATGATGCGCCTGGGTGAGTCATTTGTTTAAGTGTCAGACTTCAGGTCATGATCTCATGGTTCGTGGGTTCGAGCTCTGCGTCAGGCTCTGTGCTGACAGCTTACAGCCTGGGGCCTGCTTCAGATTTTCTGTCTCCCTCTCTCTTTGTCCCTCCCCCACTCACACTCGCTCTCTCTCTCTCTCTCTCTCTCAAGAAATGAATAAACATTAAAAATTTTTTTTAATTAAAAAAATTAAAATATTGTGGGTAGCACTTAATGACACCTAGAGAAGGTTTGCCCCATGAGAATACAAATTCTAGCAATCACATTAAATCCTTTTTTATTCTACCCATAGAATGGATAATTTATATTAAAATCTAGTTTTGATTCCTTTTCAAAGTGTTACAAACATTTAGGCTTATATGCCTATCTTTAGGTCGATTAAATAATTAGCACTAAATTGATATCAACATTTTATGTTAGTAATCATCAGAAAATTTAACATTTAGATAATACTTGCAAACATCACTTATTTTCAGAGTGATGGTATGGTGGGAAAATGCCCAGATCGGCCATCTGAAGATGAGATCCCAAAACCTACTTTTTGGTGTACTTAATCAGTATTTCTTGGCAAGTTTAATTATCTCTGGGCCTCATTTTTCTCTCTCCAAATCAAGAGGGTAAGACAAGACTGTTTCTAAAGTCCCCATAAGCTGTAAGAGTCTATGGAATTCTGATAGTGGTCACAGAAAACCAGAGTGTACTGTACTCAGGTTGAGGGCCCAATTTCTTAAAACAAATCATTTTTTAAAATTTATGTTGTTCAGTGACCCAATTATTTAAAACACTTAACTTTCAACAGCTACTTCTTGTATAAGGTAATTGGCCGGGGGGGGGGGGGGGGTGCCCAACACTAGTTTTACTATTTCTTTAATCCAACTCACTGTTTCCTTGGTAGGTTGACACCATGAATTAGAGGACATTGACAGACAAGACCTGCCGGAGGGACACCCCGAGCTTTGCTTTCTGCCTGACTAGCATTAAACTCTTTTCTTGTTATCTACTTTTCTTCCATTGTCAAAACAAAACAAAAACCCTTTTGCTAGAAAATGAAACTGGTATGGCACAAGGGACAGTCAAGAAATTGACGTTTTTAAAAAACCAGGCTTTAATTAACCAACTCATTTAGAAGATAAAAACACACACACACACACATCGGTTTTCTAACTTGGCCTCATTTTCAACTGGTACAATTTTTTATTCCAAATCTCTGGTCAGTGGCTAGTGAAAAAAATTCTAAGAGGGCCTCCCCGATTCTCTTAAAAGGCCTAAGAGTACATTTATTTTTCTCCACATCACTTTGCCCCACAAGAATAAATTTTGCATTATTTCTTTGTACTCTTCCTGAGGTAAACATTCACAGCTATGTCCCAGACTTCTGTCTCTCATTTTGTGAATCATCTCTACCAATCCAAGCTGGCTGTGTTCGTCTTCCATCACCAACAGAAATATATTCGAATCTTCAGCCACTTACTACTTATGGTGATGTATAGGCAGGCAAGTTAAGTAACCTTCCTATATGACTCCGTTTTAGTTAAGTAACCTTCCTGTATGACTCAGTTTTAGTTTCCTTATCTGTAAAATGGGTGCCTACTCCGCAGGGTCATTGTGAAGATTCAATAGGTTATTACAAGTAAAGGAAGCACCGAGAACAGTACACACAGAACATGCTTAATAAATGTTAGCTAGGATGATAAGGATACTGTTCCAAAATCTCCAGCTATGACCATTCTTTTTTTTTTTAATGTTTTATTCATTCGGAGAAAGAAAGTGCATACAAGCACATGTGTGAGCAAGGGGGAGGAGCAGAGGAACACGAGAGGGGGAGGAGCACAGAGAGGGGGAGAGAATCCCAGGCAGGCTCCACGCTGTGAATGTGCTGCAGCTATGGCCATTCTAAGTCCTATGTTATGTAAAAATCGGACCAACCAGTTCGGAGGGACATTTGGCAGTAATTGTTCAAACTGAAAACCACACACACAGCCTTTGACCCTCCTTTAAGTCTACTTTCAGGAAGTCAGCCCACAATTGTATATTTACACTGCATAGATGTATACTACAAAGATCTTTTTCACCGCAGTGCTGTTTGAATCAGCCAAATAACAAAGCGAACAAATATATGGAAAGGGAGATGGGTGAATAAATTACTTTGTGGCAGTAACACAGAATGAAGTAGAATTATGTAATGACATTCAAAATGGCCAAATATAGTATGGGGAGGGGGGAGGATGCCTCAGAATATGATTTCTCATCTGTAGAAAAAACATGTACACTTAACATACAAACATTTCTGGAAATATATACAGGAAAATTGAACAATGGCTACCTCTGGGTAGCAATAAGAAAGGTCTTTCACTTATAAACTGTTGTATAATTTAAACTTCTATTTTGCCGAGTACATGCACTATCTTTCACAGTTAAAATAGAAGCGCTAAAGCTCTGTATGTTCTGTTAAGACAAGTGCTTTTTAAGATGTTCTATGTAACATGAAACGCATCATCAAGTCAACAAGATCCCGTGACATTTGGGATGTCTCTGTTCTCTACACCTGGGGCACCACCCTGCTCCCCACAGCAAATAAATCATTGTTGCACTCTACGCGAACTAATTTGGATATAAATTAATAAAATTAAAAAAAAAAGAAATCAAAGAGCAAAATTAAAAACAAAAAAAATTAAATAAAATTTCCTTTATAAGACAAAGAAATAAAATAAAAAAATAAAAACATTTTGCTACTGTCTTCTCACGGGATTTTCTATTTCTAAAACACACTACAACCCTAATATCAAATGTTTATGCAAAGAAATTTTATGATTTGGACTAAGACTTATGTACTCGAAGGATTATTAAAATTTTTGAAATTTCCACACTTTAATTTTTGGGTGGCAAACAATTTCTTAGTAGCGCCTAAAGTCTTTCAGTGAGACTCAAAGCACAGTTTGAAAATTAAGTCTTTAAGAATGACTTCTTTTGAAATTACCACAGGGCAAATTTTTAATAGGATCATTTTCCAAGTAATAATATGTAAGAACTGGTAGAGTTTTTCTTCAGTTTCGGATGCTGTTAGTAAGACCCAAAATAGGCTGTACAAAGGGCAATTAATTGCAAAGGACGTGTTTTGTGGTTGTTCACGAGACCACAAATCACAGGCTGAAGAATATGCACTTGGCCAACTAAAGCCATAAATCTCCACGTTCACTGTTACAAACCCCTGAGATTCTTAGAGAATACTTGTGAAAGACACATTCTTTCACTGACTATATTGGCTAAAAATCCTCTAACAACGTATACGAGTACCATCGACTCAACGATGGGAGAGACGTATTAAGATTTAACTAAATGAACTTCAACAGCAGAAAGGCATTGTTTCGGTATGATACAGAGTAGAGTTCATTCTGGTCATTTTTATCATAGGTAAAGGTAACTAAATACTAATCAAAGCTTGTTCCACTTATAAAGAAGACACTACTAGAAAACATGTTAACTGTGATTATATATAGGATCAAGAAATCCTATCCCTTGTTAATGATCAAAATAGTTAGCTGTTGCATTAAATTGTCATTACTATTTTGGATGTTGTGGACCCAGCCCCATATACTGATGAATGAAACAGGTGTTAAATAAATTTACTCTACACCTAGAATTTTTACAGAATACTAACGAGAAAGGGGCAGACAGGCCAAGATATTTTATCCTATTAGGTATGACTCCCCAATGTGTATGTCCTCTAATAAGCTCAAGTGAACGACAGGAAACAGGTCCGAGGAACAGGGAAGGAAGAGCAGGTGGGATGGAAGGTGGAAAGTACTGTGTGGAAGACCTTGCTAATAACTTCTGCCAACTTTCCCTCCTGACTCAGTAACAGTGTAATCAGCATCCTCTCCTAAGACGGTCATGGTGGAATAACCTGACAGACCAGGCGCTGGCCAGCTTCTTCCGTAAAGGCCCCTATAACAAAGATTTCAGGCTTCGGGGACCATGGCGTCTGTTGCGACCACTCGGTTCTGCCACTGTACGGTGTGAGAGCAGCTCCAACTATGCTCGGGTGAAGGAGCACTGCCCTGTGTCAGTAACGCTTTATTTACAAAAACAGTTAAGTGGCTAGATTTGGCCCACGGGCCATAGTTTGTCACCCCCTGTGCTAGAATAAGCCTGGCTCTCAAGAGGGCAGGGGTGCATCACCGTTCCAAGTTGGTCATCAATGATTTTCCAGGTTTTCTCCTCTCCTTCAAGGCACTCCATCTGCAGTGAACCCCGGCTCTAAGTTAGGATCAGCTCCTCAAGTATGGGGAATTCGCCCAGGAACTGGCACTGTTGTCTAGCGAAGAGGCAGGACCTGCCCTGCCTGAAAAGTCCACCTTCTTACCAAGCTCACTATACCTTGAAAGTGGTTTAATCCTCATTTTTAAAACTGCGTGGCATCATTCGGTCTTTTAAATCCTGATTTTTTTGCCTCCAAATCTTTCTGTCTTACTGTTCACTGGGAAGAGAAGAACCAGCAGGTCCACAAACCTGGGTTCCCGAGACTATTGCTTTCCTCAGTCCCTCCAACAGCCCTTCCCTGTAACCCCTATCAGTGGGGCTAAAACTACACCCCACATTTGAAACTTGCCAAAGGGAGGCAGTTGGTTTCAAAAAATAATTCTTATGTTGTCACATTTCAAGATAGTCATGTGGTCCCTGGGGCTGCCAATCCTGGTTACATTTTTGGCCACTGCCACAATTACACATCAAGTGCATCTGCTGCCCAAATCCGGTTGGGCCCACACGAAGAATGATTACAGAACAGCAGCTTCTGCGTCTGGCAGGAAACCCAACACCTCCTCCTAAGCCTCAGAATGTCAGTCATTTTCTGGAAAGACTGGAGGGTGACTTGCAATAACAATGGCTTTCATATTTAGCACTTACAGCCATGTCTGAGCAGCAAATCCTCTTCCCCATTTTTTCCTGGTGCTGCAGAACATCTGTATGTTTTCTAAGGAAAGCCATCATAATTATACAGTGAGGCCTTTGACCCTAGAGACACCCGAGTCCAAGTTTCCCCTCACAGGGGTCCCTCGTATAAGGCAGCCAGCAGGTGACCGTATGTTCTCTGAGAGAAGGCTTCAAGGAGTCCAAGAACCATAACCCTCATTGACTGTTAGAAAATCCACCTTAGACTGAATTGACAGGTGTCTCCTCAAAACTTCAAGCACTTGTTGGCCTTAGTTTTGCCCTCAGGAACTGCATGGAAGAGTCTAATTTCTCCTCTGAGCAATAACTCTGCAAATATTCAAAACAAGTTGAATAAAATTATTATGTCCACCCAAAGTCTTCTCTATACCAAGCAAAAAATTCTCCACTGGCTGTATAGCATAAGTTTATCTTCAATCCATAAATAAATCTCAAATTTTCCATAAGTTTATCACACCCTCATGTCCACTTTTTGCAAAAATAACTCCAACAAATATATCTAGATCCCTATGAAAGGGATCTTCTCACATGCCAGTGATGCATAACTTAAGACAGTTTCTACTAGGAGGGCATCTGGAAGATTTCTGACCAAAATATCTCCCCAAGATGAAACAGAACAAGTTCTTGCTTTCTTGAATGTTCACAACAAATAACATTTATGACTTAAAATAACTTAGAATAAAAGATCCATGTCTCATGAAGCATAAACATGCATAGCTCCTGTCTTATTAAGTACACATATTGTAACAACATTGGCCATAAACTCAATAATAAAATAGGTCGTATTATTGTAAGATTGAGGATGCTTTATCTCTTAAACATCAATACAAGTTAACAGAATTAAAACTGGGTGAATAGAACCTAGGCTCATTAGCCAAGAAACTTTGTGGGAAGTTTAAGACCCATTTAGAGCACTGTTTTTCAAGTCTCTGGATTACACTTACATTGCCCCTGCTTCTCTCCTGTACATCACCCTTTCAAACATCACAGGAATTTCTTCCTTGAATGTATGTGAAGTTTAACACCTCTTTTGACCCCCAAGCTCTGCTCTTTCCCCTTCTCTGCTTTATGCAGATATATATATATCTGCAGATATATAGATATATCAAGCTTACTAGAATCGATAAACAACGCACATCTTCCCAGAGAGCTTCCTGCTATCATATCCTGTACTCCAGTGTAAAATATTATTAAAGATCTCAGCTCGTTTAGAATAAGCTACCCCTTCTCAAACAATTCTTGGTGATGGACATTAAAAAGAAACTTATTGGGATAAGCACTGGGTGTCACATGTAAGTGATGAATCACTAAATTCTATTCTTGAAATCATTATTACACTATATGTCAACTAACTGGGAGTTAAATAAAAAATAAGAGAAAATTTTATATTGATAGAGGATAATTTTAAAATCATGGCATGAACTCATGTCAAAGATTTTGCTGAACTTATTAATAAATGCAGGAACTAATAGGATGTGACAACAGGTTCAAAAGAGAATCCAAAGAGCAAAGAGGTATATGATTATATATGTGTAAATAGATACAAAAATGATCAACAGGACATAATCGATTGCATTCCTACTAGTTTTTAACAAAAACAATTTTCGGATTTCTCAAACAGCTCAAAGGTAGTAAAAAAGTGAAGATCACTCTGAAGAGTGCTATGGACAGAACAGTGGGTACATTCCCCCCACCCCCCACCTTAATATAATAACTACAATTTACCAGAATAACAGATACATGACTACTAGCACTTCCTGGTTGAAGAGGACACAACTACAGAGGTGTAATGTAGAAGCCAAGCTGTATGACTAACACCGCTCTAGGCTCCTCACACCTAAATTACCCAGATGCTTGGGCTTGCCCAAAGCTCTTGCTCAAGAACACCTAACCTATCCTGACCACTCGCCTCATCTCAATTCTGCCAGTTTCCCTTGCCTTGGCTGTGTGGCATGGATTCTATCTGTGTGTCACTGAGTTTCTGACTTGAAACCACTGAGACCACTCTACCCTGTCCCCCTTAGACCCAGAGTTACGCCTAGTCTTCTATCCTCCCCAGAAATCTGTTGGATGAAAGAAAGCCTTACTCAACCGCTGGACCCGAATGCCATTTCAGAGTAACACATAACCTAACTCGAGAGCAGTGCTGACACTATACTGTAGAACACAGGACTTCTCAAGGGCAGGACAGGAGCAGAATCCCTCTGCTCATCATGCCCCAAAATTTACAGTGCTGAACTCCATCACTGGCTTCCCTTCTCATTCATTTACTCACCCAGTAAATATCTGTTGAGTTTTATAATGGCCAAGGCACTATTCTAGGTGTTAGAACACATGAATAAAAGAACAAAGCTACTGCTTTCCTTTTAGGGATCCATAAATACAGGATATAGGAGACTGGTGACAATATGCTTTCAAACCTTGGCACTGAGAGTTTCTTACAGCATCACAAACTTCTGACTACGGGTTCTCAGTTATGACAAGGATAGCTACAAAGAACTGTACCCATTTGTATACTTCACTCCCTTTTCTCATCATGACAGAAACAGTCCAGTACTATTAACTCTCTTGTATTTTCACTAATCTCCAGTCTTCATCAATGTGTCTTCTAACTTCAAAATATAAATCAAATGTAAGCATTCCTAAGCTCACCTGGGAAAAATGCTTTGAAACCTTTCTTCATTGCACAAAATGTTGCATTAATATTTTTTAAATGTTTTGTAAATTTATTTTTGAGAGAGCGAGCACACGAGCACGAGCAGGGGAGGGACAGAGAGAGAGGAAGACACAGAATATGAAACAGGCTCCAGGCTCTGAGCTGTCAGCATAGATCCCGACGCAGGGCTCAAACTCACGATCTGTGAGATCATGACCTGAGCCAAGGTCGGGCGCTAAACTGACTGAGCCACCCAGGTGCCCCACGTTAATATTTTTATGTCACAAACTTTACTTATACTGGTAAAAATGATCAAATATTTCTGAATGAGCTAAAATGAAACACTGCCCATTAAAAATTGGGCTTGTGCTACTTCTCAGCCATCTACCATTTTGTTCTCCCCCAAATCACAAACCCCAGAAAAGCAAGAGCAGCATGCCACTTTAAAGAGATCTAGTCCCTGTCCAAGGACGGCAGCAATAGAACAGACAGAAGACTAACAACATGACTCCAAGAATAAAGAGACCAACGGCATTTCTGAAAGAGCTAAGGGGCTCAGTCTGTTCTAACACCCTGTTCTTTCCTGAAAAAGCCTTGGCTGACTTTACAGAACCCAAATCTTAAAAGTTATATATATGCTACAGGATCCTGGGGGGGAAACACATTTAATGTGCTGATATATCTAAGAAAATAGCCACAATCCTTACCTAGAACTAAAAGCAGAGACTTTACAGTCCACTTCCTATCCTACAAGACATTTATTTCATTTATTTTAACAAGTCATTGCTCTGGCAAAGCACTTTACAGCATGGAACATGACTGGAGCCTAAAAATCTCAATCAGTATAACTTCAACATCTGAAGCCAATTTTAGATGACAATTCCCCCTCATTTTCATGGCAAAGAGAAAGAAACATTCTCCAATTGTGATTTTCAGAAGTGATACAAGCCCACATTCCCCTGTTGCTTAGGACACAAAGGTATATAATGACATAAAACAAATTACTTCTATGTAGTGTGTTAAGAGTCAAGTCTTTGACCCACATGCCACCATGGAGTGCTACAGATCCAGGTACAATTCAGTCCAGCTGGTTGGTAAATTAACATGTTCAGACACACATCACTAAACCCGTATGCAGTGTGGAAATCCAATCAGTGGTGTCAATGGCCTTTGTTGCCTCACATCTTGCTACCAGATTTGCTGCTACCAGACCAGCCTTTCAGAATGTCATAAAGCAGGTTTTGATGTTCTGTAACCTGCTCTTGGGAAAACAATCAAAGTGTGTTTATGATTTGCAATATAATGCTTAACACGAGGCTATAAAGCGAGGGCTTTGGAAAACAGTAATTAAACTAAGAAGAGAATCAGGGGAAACAGTAAGCCCATAAAGGCATATTCCATTCAGAGAAGCATTCTCAGGACGACTGTGAAAAACGCTAGGACAGGATTAATTGTCCCCTGGAAGGGGAGTCATAACCGTATTTCTCATTTTAAGTGATCATTTACTTTAAGGGATACTATTGAATTAACAACAGAATTGTTGGCAGAAGAAATAAAAAAAGCATCAGTTGGAAGATGTCACCATCTAAGAAATGCCCAAATGTGAGGACATGGGGAAGTACATCTTAGAAACTGAGGAAGCATCACATGTTTTTCCTTACATAGGAAGACAGATAAAAGGATACAGATAAAAGGATCTGGAGACTGCTTAAGGCCCAAGTGTTGTTCCCATACCGCGTTGAACAAGAGGATTTAAGACACTGTAATTTAAAGTTGGTATTCTTTAGTACACTTTCTACTGTAACCCATTTCTAGTTCCACAAATTACTAGGTTCCTGGAGTATAAGGAATTTGGAGAACCCCAAATTAGAAGTATTAGCAGTATGTTCTAAGTTACGCTGGAAGCTCAAAGTTTCTTCCTACTTCACGAGGGGATGAAGCTCTGAGATGCACCAAGCATAATGTGGATTCAAGGCATTAGATGCACCAGCGCTATTAGTGAGGTGAAAAAAATAAATACACATACAGGAGAATCTCAGGAAAAGTGGTTCTTGTTCTTCGCTCCCTCTTCTAAAGTGGATACTTCCTTCTACTGATGTCTTTCATAGACCTATCTCCAGGAGATGGTGACATCAGGCAGGCTTGGGGTATTCGTTCTATGAAAGTAGGTGCCACGGCACTTAGAGAGTCTGCGGAAGACCAGGGAGAGACCCGGGGAGAAAAAAGCATGGAATATGATACTTAACGTCCAACTCCAATTTAGGAGCAAGAGAAGCCCTCAAGGGCAAGGATGGGAAAATTTGCTACATATGCCACCTTTTTCCATCATGTCTCATGGCAGACATTGCTAATTAATTACCACACTATTCTTACTGAATCCATTCATAACCTCTGAATGGTTCTTTAAGTGCTCCAGGCTTCAACCCCCAACTGTTCCGAGTTGGTAATCAAGATAAACCTTTTTGCCATCTCTGCTTGAGGTTACTCACAGTGCACACTCTGTCAACCAGGGAAGGGGGCCACAGTCCTAAGGAATCCTGAATCAAAGGATGTGCATCAGTCTGGAGTGTCTCTTGTGCTGTTTGTCCCTAAGGGACCCAATGAGCTGGCAATAATCAGAAAGGGCAGCTAGCTCTGGACTCTCAGATCTGAAATATAGTGATGTCCTTTCCATCAGAGATACAGCTATCACTGAGACACTCAATGTGTAATTCTACACCTGCAGATTGCAGAATTTTGGAAGTGAAATGGGCCTGTGCTTGTGTGCTTCAACACACACAGGCACGGGGGTCAAAGGGCCGCACACAGACACATTGGGCACCTTGGTTCCACAACAGCACTGTTGACGAGTACCCTATGGCAAAGACTGAGAGCTCCAAGAGAGTCATGTACTCCTAACTCTGCAATCAACACATGATGGAATCTGTTATGTACGAGAGCTGTCAAAGGGAGCTGTCAAAAGGAATCTGCTTAACAATTAAGATTTGGAGGCCAGAGATAGCTGCTGTATGGCAGTTGAGAACCACTGCCCTCCCAGGGATTCCATGCAAACCCAAAGCTACACATCTTTTCCAGTGACCAGAGATGAAGTTGGAGTGTTCTCTCCATAGTGCAGCACCGACACAGGCATGAGTGACAAGCACAGAATGAAAGAGGGGAGAGTTGCTTCTCTAGCCCCCATTCCAGAGGGGAAGATAGAGCTCCACAGGTCAAGCGACACCCACTCTCTCCCTGACTCCACATTCATTGATCTGTCCAACCAAGATGGCCTACTTTTCCCCAGCTCTATATGGCTTATTTTTATTGTTCGAATGATTGTAAGTGAACGCAAATGCAGGGTCATTCTCTCCCCCCTCTTCCAACTTGGTATTTCTTATTTACAGTGAAAGCAAGGCCTTGGATAACAGAGTTACTCACTGGAGCAAGTATGAGGAAGCACAAAGGGAAGATGGTATCCACAAAGTAGATACACAAATACTTTTTTTTACAAGGCTGTCAAGAAGAACCAAGCAGAGTAAAGTATTTACAGACTTAAGAATCAACACGACTTCAGCTCAGGTAACGACCTCACAGCTCATGGGTTCAAGCCCTGCATTGGGCTCTGTGCTGACAGCTCAGAGCCTGGAGCCTGCTTCAGAGTCTATGTCTCCCTCTTTCTCTGCACCTCCCCCGCTCACATTCTGTCTCTAAGATAAATAAACATAAAAAAAAAAAAAAAAATCAACAATCCCCAAATCCAGGAATTGACTTGTACGCAGAAACTGGTTCAGAATTCAGGCATGGGGGGTAGACACACAGCAAGTACACGTCTCAATTTCTTAACATTCAACGGAATCAAAGAGTCTAAGAAAGGAAAGGAGAGAGGCTTTCACAATTTTTACCGATGCTCGAGATAAAGGTACTTTGGTGAGAGGAAGAAAGAAACCAATTATGGCATTTCCAGCCACATCCTGCCTGCCTGCTTGTGCAGATGTGCTGGTCCTGCACCTGTACCCGGGCTGTCGTCCATCAGGGAAGTGGCCGATGCCTCAGAGGGACTTCCTGTGTTGGGTGATTGCATACATATATCAGTCAAGAGCCTGCTAAAGATGGAAACACAATTTGCCTGTGTCTGGGACTAAGGGTGTAAAGAGGTCTGGAGGAGAGTAAGGGTGAACCACACACAGAGCAGTTTCCTTTGTAGTCAAATCAAATAAACATAATGCTGAGTGAACTGTCCATTTTTATATACTTCTAACACTTTGTACTTTTCTATGGCTTTATGGGTATTTGAATGGAAAGCTTTTCATTTTCCAAACCTTGGATTCTTCTTCTTTAAATGAGCACTTTTTTTTTTTTTTTAACGTTTATTTTTTTTTTTTTTGGGACAGAGAGAGACAGAGCATGAACGGGGGAGGGGCAGAGAGAGAGGGAGACACAGAATCAGAAACAGGCTCCAGGCTCTGAGCCATCAGCCCAGAGCCCGACGCGGGGCTCGAACTCACGGACCGCGAGATCGTGACCTGGCTGAAGTCGGATGCTTAACCGACTGCGCCACCCAGGCGCCCCGAGCACTTTCTACTTCAGTAATTTTTACTTCAGTTTGATTTGCTACTTAAGTTTGATTCGATTTGAAAACTGAATGACAGCTTCTTGTATCTGAAACATTCAAACTTAAGTAAAGCAATTCATCAGGGCAACAAAGTATCAGTTCTCTCCCCTCGGAGGGTACCGATCCCTCAGATGGCTGGCAATTAATATGTTGCAGGTCTAAATTATTAGGACAACTTCAGAGAGCAATTAAAGGTGGAAATGTTCACAGCCAACAACCCAGGAATTACATGTTTTGGTGTTTATCCCAGAAAAATTCTTGAACACATGCACAAGGCTGTTCATTGCCATACTTTTAAAAAAATAATGAAAAACTGCAAGTAAGCATTATCCAAAGGGGTGTGAAATAATTAAACTGTGGTGTGTTCATGTAATGGAACATTATATTGCAGTTGAAATGAACTACCATATATTGTCTGTGAATATATACATGCAGAATAAAGTCATAAATACATGGGCAAGGAAAAGAAAACATGTACCACCTCCAGAATAGGTCACCTTTGGGCTTCAGCTATATTCATGTTTCCTTTCTTTTTAAAAAATCCATGGTGGGCACTGAGGAGGGCACTTGTTGGGATGAGCACTGGGTGTTGTATGTAAGCGATGAATCACAGGAATCTACCCCCAAAACCAAGAGCGCACTGTATCCACTGTATGTTAGCCAACTTGACAATAAATTATATTTAAAAAATAAATAAAGTAAAAAATCCATGGTGAGGGGCACCTGGGTGGCTCAGTCGGTTAAGCGGCCAACTTCAGCTCAGGTCATGATCTCGCGGTCTGTGAGTTCGAGCCCCATGTCGGGCTCTGTGCTGACAGCTCAGAGCCTGGAGCCTGTTTCAGATTCTGTGTCTCCCTCTCTCTCTGACCCTCCCCCGTTCATGCTCTGTCTCACTCTGTCTCAAAAATAAATAAATGTTTAAAAAAAATAATCCATGGTGATTATAAAATGTCAGCAGTTGTTAAACACGGGTGTTCATTATATTCTGTACTTCTTTGTATATTTAAAATTTCACAAGAAAAATCATATCACCAACCGGGATACAGTAGTTTATCCCACGAGTGGAGGGGAAAGTTATCAGAAATTTGTTTTCTTTTCAGAAATTTTAGAGAATGCCAATTTATCAGTACCCAGAACGTCTGCTCTGGTAATTAGGTTTAAGATTTCTACCAATAATGGTATCTGTGCTAAAACATTCTTTTTTATTTTTAGCATTTTTAATTTTTTTTTTAATGTTTGTTCATTTTTGAGAAAGAGAGAGAGAGAGACAGAGCACAAGGTGGGGGGTGGGCAGAGAGAGAGGGAGACACAGAATCCGAAGCAGGCTCTAGGCTCTGAGCTGTCAGCACACAGACTGATGAGGGGCTCGAAGTCAAGAACCATAAGATTGTGACCTGAGCCAAAGTCGGATGCTTAACAAACTGAGCCACCCAAGTGTCCCTAAAACATTCTTTTATGATCTCCTCAACGCCAAAGTTTTGTTTTGTTAGATGGATTTTGGAAATCACACAGCTAGAATGCACTATTGAATTATAATGCTGCAACTCTGAACAAATTTTATTGTTGAACAGGGGGTAATTCCAGCTCACTTCAACCCAATAAATCACTTATTTGTAAAGCTGACTTGTTTCGTGGAACCTCTTGGTGTTGTGTCCTATCACGGGATTTTTCCCCACTGCAAAAAAAATAGCAGTAGTAATGTTTTCGTCTAAAACTATTTTTAGTGCTCTTATTGCAAAAACTGAAGATCTTTCAACCACTTGCCTTTCCTAGGCAGCGAAAGAGGAATTTTAGTTAAAAACTGGCTTGATCCACACACACACACCCATTTCCCAGAGATCAGCTGGTGTTCACAACTGCTTGCCAAGCAAGCCCAATGATGGGAGCATCTCCAAGGGCTGCAGCTGGTCAGCAGGGACTGAAGCACTGCAGTGGGCAGGTGGGTGAGAAGAAGTGGGATAGATTCTGACGTTCTCAGGGTCCCAACTTTCCCAAGTACCAATTAAGGGCGCTCCTGATACCAGATTCAGAGCTCCGCCCAGGAGCTTAGGAACTACACATTGATTGCCACTGCCCTAGAACTTCTGACACAAAAGGGGCCTCCTGCCCATTTCTGGTGCTAACAGTGAAGACTGTCTTGGTTTCTTCCCTGATCTATAATTTATCCTCCTAACTCACTATTTCTGCCTCCAAAAGTTTCTGTGGTCCAACTGAGAGAGAGGGCTTTTAAAATCTTCACTACTGTTCTGTGAAAACCAGGTATCATTGTTTAAGAATATGGACGTGAACCCCAGACTAGCATGAGTGTGGACAAACAGAAAGTGAGTCCATACTACTATTTTGATCACAGTCACCATCACTGACATTGACAGTGTCAACAGCTGTCATCACCATGCCCCAAGCTCTCCGTTAACTCTGACATCATATTATCTTAATATCCACAACCACCCTATGAAGTTGATCTCATTACACAGAGGAGAGAGAAATCAGAAGGGTTCAGAAATATCTCCTAGTGAATGGTATCCTCCCTTCTCTGGTCACCCTTCAGATGGCCTGTAACTATGCAAAATATTTTCTCATAGCTGTTACTTGCCTTCTGCTTATCTTAGAAAAAATAGTGGCAATCACATTACAATACAGTTTAGAACAATTATGAGGGGCAAACATAATGTAGGGAGCTTGTAGACAGATCTCTTGACTGAAATGCTCTTGGAGATAATCTACCCCAAGGGAAGTCCTTTTACTGGTGAAGCCTGAAAAACAGAGGCCTGTACTGACCCAGAATATAGAACCCCATTGAAAGACTACAGAACTTGCCCACCATATTTTAGATTTGTTCACTTCTCCAAGCACCGGGGAAGATAGATATGTTCTGGTTCACCCTGTGGGCAAATTTGCTTACTGCTTTCTTCATTCATGAAGCTGGCCACCTACCAGGTGGCAATGCAGAACTATGAGCTCAGGACCATTCTGCAGACTTCGAGACAAGGGTGGTAGTAGGCACAGCTAGAATGGCAGAATTGGTTAATACCAGGAGGAAAAAAAAAGCCCCAAACTGACATTACTGAACCGAGGGATTACGGGAGTAGGAGTCACATAAATACTCATGAACCAACCACCCTTTATTTCAACACTGGCTCAAGGGCTGCCAGAGGCAGAGAGTCCCTGAATTTTCTACTCCAAATCTACAATTTGGTGTTCATTTTGACAGCACTGGCTTTTGCAATTAAAAGAAAACAAAGAAAGGGGCGCCTGGGTGGCTCAATCTGAGTCAGTCGAGAGCGTCTGACTCTTGATTTTGGCTCAAGTCATGATCTCACAGTTCGTGAGTTTGAGCCCTGCGTGGGGCTCTGCCCTGCCGGTGGAGAGCCTACTTGAGATTCTTTGTCTCTTTCTCTCTCTGTCCCTCCTCTGCTCTCTCTCTCTCAAAAATAAACAAACATTTAAAAAAAATAAATGAAACTAAAGAAAGGAAATGGGTCATTAGCTTTGAGATTACACTCTTTAGGGGAGAAAGGGCAATGAGAAACATGGCTTCAGTGCGTTTCTGGGCAGAAAACTCAGGAAATCTCACTAGGGCCAAGATCACCATGTTTTCACAGTCACTGCCTAAATAGATAAATGGTACTGAAAACCTGTGGGTGGTTTATAGATTCACCTTTGTTTTAATGTCACAAAGGAAGAGTTAAAAAAAAAAAAAAAGAGGAGATGGAGGGGAGAAAAACAAAACAAAACAAAAAACAAAACAGGTCCCTGAGCTAGACAAAGGAAGGAAGAAGAAGAAGAAAAAAAAAAAAAAAAAGCCAGGGTTGCCTTGACAACACAAGCACTGGCTGCATTTTAAATAATATTTATTTTTCCTCCTCATTTCAATACAAGTATGTGGTGGCTTTATAATGCTCGACTTGGCTACACTGAACGATATCCTTTCTTGGAGGCTTCTGGGTACGGGGAGCCACAAAGAGAGGCTCTCACAGGAGGTATAGAGGCCAGAGGCAAAGCAGCAGCCATTTTGTTCTTCATACTTGTCTTTTATCGGCTGGCTCACCTTGTTGGTGTGGAACAGCAGGCGGGCCTGCAACTGCCCCACCTTCCCCTGGATCCTCCCTCAGCTTCTCCTGGCCCAGGTGTGTGTGTGCTGAGGTCCATGACTAATGGTTCAGGCTTCTGCATGACACCCACACAAGAGCCAGAGGTCGAGAGAATGGACACTGGCTTGTGTGTCCTTGTGGGCTCCAGCCTATCCTTGCTCCCTCCCAGTTACACCCACCTTTCTTCCGAACTGCCTGCTCCAGAATGTGAAGCTTCCGCAGCAGAAATAAAGACAGCAGCCTGACAAAGAGTGCTTAGCCGGCCTCAGGGTGAATCTCTTAGCTCTGTGTCTCCCCCAGTAGTCCTGCTTCTCTGACTGAAACCCGACTGATACAAAATATATTGAACGCACATTTTAAAAAGAGCAATTTTATTTTTATCATCAGGGGAAAAAAAATACTCCTAGGTAAGAGGGAGAATAACGCACTGTAGAAAATCTGGGAAATATCTTTATAAACAAAAAAGCGGGGTGCCTGGGTGGCTCGGTCAGTTAAGCATCCGACTTTGGCTCAGGTCATGATCTCACAGTTCGTGGGTTCGAGTCCCGTGTCGGGCTCTGTGCTGACAGCTCAGAGCCTGGAGCCTGTGTCTCCCTCTCTCTCTGCTCCTCCCCTACTCTCACTCTGTATCTCTCTCTGTCAAAAATCAACATTAAAAAAAAAAAAAAAGTAAATCACCCACAGTCCCAACAAACAACTGTTTCTGTCTGCTTACCTCTATCTATATACTTTTTTGCAAACTTTTGATCGTACCAATTATAGCTTTACACCTTTTTTTTAACACTGTATCATTAGTTTCCCAGGTCATTAAAATTTCTTTGATAACATGACATTTTTTTTTCTTTTGATAACATGACTTTTCAATGGCTACAAGATACTGTCAGGATTGTGTACTATAATATAACCATCCTCTTTAAGTTGGTTACAATCCTGGGCTTTCAAGAACACTGCAAAGAACTGCCTCAAGTATAGGTCTTTGCTTTCATTTCTCATCACTTTTGTGGAGTCAATTCCTAGAAGAGGAACGTTTCAGGCTCCAAATACGTATTATCAAAAGGTTTTGGTCACCATCTTCAGGTCAATCGGCATCTCATACTCAGGCCAATGGGCAAAATATTTATCAACCCGTATAGCATGGGAGTCTGAAGGGTGTCAGTGAATCAGAACCAATGATGCAGTGTGGGAACAGGGTCCTGGAGTCCCCTCTTTTGCCATGCCAGGACTTAACCCTTCAGTCCTTGAATCATGGGAGAAAACTGTTGGACCCTGGGGAGAAGAGTCAGACTGTCAGGGGCGCCTGGGTGGCTAAGTTGGTTAAGCGTCTGACTTCGGCTCACGTCATGATCTCGCAGCTCGTGAGTTTGAGCCCCGCATCAGGCTCTGTGCTGACAGCTCAGAGCCTGGAGCCTGCTTTGGATTCTGTGTCTCCCTCTTTCTCTGTCCTTCCCCTGCTCGCGCACTCTCTCTCTCTCTCTCTCTCTCTCTCGAAAATAAACATTAAAAAAAATAAAAAATAAAAAAGTCAGCTTGGCATGGAGATTTTTACTGGGAGGGCTTGAGGCAGCCGCTCTTTACCAACTCTAAGTTGGCAATATTTTGACAAGATACCATAGTTTCACTGGGGTATACCCAGTGGACATCAGCTCATGTTAGAATTTCTACCTGACTTTCTCTTCTCCACGCTGAACAAACCTCAGTTATTTCAGTCTTCCCCCCAGTGTCTTTTTTTCAAAAGTTTAAGCCTCTTTACAGATTTCCTAACAAGCCCTACAAACTGTGTTTAGCGAAGATCAATCGGATTAGGCCAACAGTCTAAAGCTGACCTTTTCAGTATTGGAAAAGGGACAGAGAACAAAGTACTAATCAAGAGAGAAAATAAACAGTGGATGTGAACATCGCTCAACTACTGAAAAAGGGGCCAGTTTCTAGAAGACGGGACAAAAGCATGACAGTGTCAGGTCTCTCACCGGTGCAAGTGCTAGGGGGGTCAGAGTGGTAAGGGAGCTGTTGTCTGAGTCACACACATCCACCCTCAAAGCCTGGTGGCTCCTTCCCCTGTGCCCCAGAGCCTGTTTGCTTACCCCATTACGGAGCTTATGACAAGACTTGGTAACTATTTGATTTTATCTACTTCTCCTACCAGGATCACCCACTGCAGGAAATTTGACTTATTTGTTTAATCATCCTCAGAGTTTAGCCAAGAGTTTAGTCAGTACTTTCTGACCTACAGAAAGTACTCCAGACACATCAGGTGAGTCACAAACCAGCTTGCCCTCCGCCAACTGTATTGCTGCATGGAGTGAAGAAACTCAAAGCTTGTTGTTCCTTAGTGGTTCGGTCTGGCATTATATGCAATTATATTCCCTTTCAGAGCCATGGAATATGTAGACAAGGCAGAGAGTTTCAGAGCCTACAGAGCCTGAAGATGCCCACTGTCCTCCAGCTTATGTGCTTCCCTCATTTTCTTTAGAGAAGCAGAGGGGGAAAGACAGCCCGATCTTATTTCTGTTCACTTCTACTTCTGCTACTTTCCTCAACCCCTGAGCCCTGAGGAGTACAAATCCCAACTGGAATCCATTATCAGGTGAAAACTCAATGGCAGGAAACCAACGCAAGTACTTCTTTAAAAGTCTAGAAACATACTTACTGAAATCTGGTTTTCTCCCTTTTCCGGACTCCCTCTCCCCAATCTTGACAGCTAACACAGTGAGTGCCTGAAAACCCAAAGCTCACTCTACTGTACATTTAAACTACCATCAAGGAGGGATATCTAGCTTCCCTTCCTTCTCACGTCTTCCAGGTCCAGTGTCCGACCACTGCTTCTCGTCCCAGCCTTCCCACAGGAGCCTCTCAGTAGGATACTGGAAACAACTACAGGGCGAACTATCATCTCGCCCCCTCGTTTTATACCTGGCTTGTTTGACAGCTGTGCGGAACACTGGTGGTTCCTTTGGTCTTAATTCCAGCGCTTCAGCCTACGTTCCTTTGAACGCAAGAGGGCCTCCGCTCTCAAGGAACTGAAACTGCACCCTGGCGACTGTACACAACACAACTTCAATCTTTTTTTTGGTGTGTGGCAAAAGGAGAATTGCTTTTTGTGGGGAGGAGTGGGGAAGCGATCCAATTAGGATATGCGAACCAAAAGGCGGGAGTGAACGAAAAGTACCAGCTGAATTTTCTGCCACTTTTCCTAGAGGTCTCCAAAATGTACCTGGCACCAGATCAGCACTTTGCACAAATCACAACAACTCCGCTGCAGCCGGGTCGGGCAAGGTTCTTAAAGGATTTATTTGCACTACAGTCAAACACACACTCAGCGAGCGGTGCAGTAAAAATCCACCTCCTCCACAGAAGACCCGAAAAGATGCAGAAGTGCAATATGGAGAATCCAAAGCCATTTACTTAAGCCGTGGCTTTAGAGATTGGAGACAGAAGGAGGGAAATTCGTACACTCCTCAAATCTTGATCTTCGCCTCAAATACCTGATGACACTACCGCTAACAGTGTCCAGCGCCATTCGTCTACTTTGCAAACTCTGAAGCTTCAGGAGGGGAAGCAGGTATTTTTTGGAGACTTACAAGGACTGGCTAAGTGAGGCAACTGGCGCAGTCGCTCCCGTGGAAAACTGCAATTAAAGATTCCTGCCGGTGCCGATAAGATCGCTGCCACCGTGACACGGGGCACACGCCCTTTTATTCTCTCCTCTCCGCAGCCCTCTCCTTGCTTTTCCCAGGGTTTAAAAATCATGTTAACAATAAGCAAATACAGCATGGCCAGATGCCTTTCGTGGTCAGATGGTTCATTGTTTAAAAAGTTTCAGTTTAAAATCCAAAAGATTGTTAACAGATGCAGTTTCTGGCTAGAGACTGGGAAAAACCTCACTTAAACAAAAGAGTATGTTGTGATTGGAACTAAAAAGGGAATTACCTTTAAAGATAAGAACCACAAACATTTCCTATTCGAAAATACCTCCAGCCCCACCAACAGGACCTTTTTTTGGCCCCTTCACAGAAGTGAAAATAATTTGACAGTGGACTGCTGCATATGACAAACCACGGCTGCCCAACCAGCCCCGTCATTTTTACAGATTTGTTTGGACTTTCAACAAGGCCACAACATCCATCTCTTACTCTCCCCCGGATTACTCAATTAGGCAAGCCTCCAATTAATTTCTCTCCAATTCTTTCAGCCCCAGAAATACTTTGCTGCTTTCATTTTGGCTCTGGAAATGGGTTTTCAACCGGAGACTTAGATAGAGACGAGTGTGAGAAATGAACATGGAGCCTGATAAGCAGACAGCCGCTGTTGGGACTCAAGTCACTATTGGGTGGAAAAGAGCCACTTGGCTGAGCGAGGCCTGGCCCCATCCTCAGTTCCCAGTCTCGTTTGCCTCCACAACTGCTGTGCACTTTTACACAGAAAGCCTGCTTTTCACCAACTCATGTGTCTGTTTCTGTTGGCTTTCGTGGGCCCTTACTCTATGGTTTCACTATGTGTGAGAATGTCTGTAATGCGCTGGGTTCTAATCTTGAGAGATGGAAAATCTAAAAAGCCGTGAGTATGTAGCTTTCCCTTGGCCTGAGAAATAGATGTGGTTTGACTTGCTGGTGACAAGCCTGATTTGAAAAGGCGACCAAAGATACGGTCCAAGGAAAACAATCTGTTCGTAGTAATACGGACGGCCACCATGGGCTCCACTTTGAGAATGAGCAAACTGTCCGTTAGGGAATCGCATTATATGAAGAGAGGTAAACGTTATGCCCTTTTCACACTTAAATTTTTGTGTTCTCTTACTCATTGTATTATTTCCCTATTTATTACAGTGCCCCAGAAAGGTCAGTTTCAGATCCATCACATAGCACGCTTAACAGTTTGAGAAGCTCTAATCAAGAAAAACCTACATTTAGCAACACTCCCATCCATTTTTTTAAAACCATTTTTAAAAGTTTATTTATTTATTTATTTTGAGAGAGAGAAAGACAGAGACAGAGAGAGAGCACGTGTGAATGCACGAGTTGGGGAGGGGCGGGGTGGGGGGGGGGGAGGGAGGGAGGGAGAGAATCCCAAGCAGGCTCCTCACTGTCAGCGTGGAGCCTGATGTGGGGCTCGAACTTACAAACCAGGAGATCACGACCTGACGTCAAGTCAGACACTTAACCCATTGAGCCACCCAGGCTCCTATCCTACATTTTAAAGTGAGGCAGATCTATAACCCCACGGGAATCCCCAAAGACTTCAAGTGGCTTTCCCACTCAGCCACAACTTGGCTGTCATGTAAGGAATCCAGGCTGCGGGGCTGAAGCCTGCAGGAGAACCACATTTCCAAAGGTCTGTGCAGTCTGGCCAGGTACTAGTAGGAAGGGCCCATCCATCAAGAAATGGGACTCAGAGGTCAGGGGCCACATCCCTATCTATCCTCCTACAAAAAGGCAACCTCACCATGTGCACATGAGGCAGGGTTTGCAAGGGGATTTGATAGGCCTGGAAATTGAAAAATGAGCAACAGCTGCCAAGTCCAAGGTCATTACTGTCCTCCAGGATTTGCCTTTTCTAGTCTAAGGGGCAGCAGTTTCCATGATTAACTTACAATTGCTGTCAAGGGTGTAATAAAATCTGGGAAAGAAGAAAACTTTCCCGTCAGTAAGCTGCTCCCATTTTCCTGCCCTTTCCTTCCCTCCACTGTATCTTCTCAGTCCCCACTTCATATTGTTTCCTAATTTTGAGAAAAAAACTCTGCGCTCGGATGAGCCAAAATAGACAGACATGTCCTCTGTGCACATAAGGAACTTGAAGATTTTTCCTTCTTGGTTCCAGGGGCCAGGTCCTGAGATGGCTGTGTGAAAGTTCCCTTGCTTTCAAAGACCATACAATACCGTCATTTTCAGAACTGAACATATTTTAATTTCAAAATGCTTTCCCAGTGTATTTATTATACCTGGTCTTTGAGCTATGACAATCAGTTCAATAAGAGAGAGACAGTACAAAGAGAAAAAAGAAGAAGACACTATCATTCACAAACACATCTTCCTGGTTACTACTAGATTCGGAATCCTTAGGTCTACAACTTGGTCTGATCTGGTAGCAGCTCAGAAAACCATACGGAGAGGTTAGAGCTGGATACGTCTCTCAGCAAAGGCCCCTGGAACCAAACCCCCACATAGTTGTAGCAATTGTAACTGCTCAGGTGGAAAACTAATTGTGCTTTAAAATTTTTTTTTTTGACAGTTCAGCATAACACTCGTGACAACTTAGTGGTTCACTCATCATGCACTCATTTCAACGTGTCCGATGCTGGAGTTACAAAGATGAGCTAAGACATGGTGCCTCGCCCCCAGAGGCACAAAGTCTGGCTGGAGAGGGGCACACGCAGGCTCACTACTGCAGACATGTTCCTGGAAGGACAGCACAGCAATCAGACAAGGCAGCAAAGGGGCAGTGGTGCTCAGAGACACTCACATGGATAAATGGAGGTCTCACAATGCACGCTAGTCACATAGGAAAAGTTTCTCGGACTGATATTGTGTCTTGAAAAGAAATTGGATTGCTATAGTTTGTTCTTATTTCCTTGTGGCAAGAGTGAGGAACTCGAGGGTCCACTGCCTGTTAGAGAGAGAGGTACCATTTCTCCTAGGTGCTAGCCTGCCCTTCCCTGCTTACCCCATCGTGATTCATGTTTCTACTGAACACAAGAAAAAAGTGGTAAGAGATGGTCATGAACTTGATTGGTTCCAAAAATGGGGTGGACATGGTCTCAGAATTTGCCACAGGGTAAAAGATAGCAGAGTGAACTTTATTGCAGGAGATACAGTCCATGCGGTGATGCTTAGCACCATGGGACAGGATATCCATTCTCCCCTTCTCCAAAGGTAACAGAACCCAGAATAAAAATCGATTTCCTTGCAGCTGGGGCCATATAACAGTGGGCTGTGAGGGAATTCAGGTGGATGACTCCTAGGACATGTCCCTAAGAGGGGAGGTGGGTAAGTTTGTGCCTTCTTTCCCTTTCCCACATCCTCAGTTTGGAATATGAAATGGTCAGACAGCCACTTTGGACCATGAGGATGAGGCCACACCTTAGAGATGCTGAAACGGAAAGCTGCTAGAAGGTAAGAACAGAGGAGTGAGACCCCAGAATACTAGTCCTAACCTACCGAGATACCAACTATTATGTAAAAAACAGAGAGAAAATTCGATCTTGGTGTAAGCCAATATTATTTTGGGTCTCAGTTGTAACAAGACTATGAATAGCAGGTACAGGTATAGGAGATATGGGAAGGTGTCCAATGAAGTGTTGATAAAAACGACATCTGAGGCATCACCACATTGCCCCATGTAGCAACAAGGCCACGATCTGGTCTGTACATTATAAAGAACTGTCTGAATTCTGGCGGCGAAACGAGAGAGCAAAGGGAATCAACAATGATAATTTTCCAGTTAACCATAAACACAATGAATTTCTTACCTTTTTCTTGCTACAGTATATTTGCCATTTCTTCTCAGCTGGAAGTGCAAACATGGCTTCCCTGTGTTTGTCTGTCAGGTCAAGTTCATCCTGAGAAGAAAAATAATAATTAGTATTTCAGAGATTAAATGTTATTCCTATAGGAGAGTTTATCAAGGGTCATTACAGGGGGTGGGGGGGAAGAAACCAACACAGAACTCAATGAACTTGGAAAAGACTGAGACTGTAAGGTGTATGCTGTTACCATTAAGAAGGCACGTCCCTGGCATGGGGCTGAGTATCAAGCATGGCAAGAAGGACAAGGCTCAGCCTACACTTACTGCAGGGTGTGGGAAAGTGAGCTGAGCACACACAGAATCATCCTGAGCCAGTGTGTACAGCTGGGGGGGGGGGGGGGGGTCTGTTGAGCAGTAAAGGCCATCAAAGCTCCAGAGTTTGGAAGGATTACTCATATTGTAGATGAGGATTTGCTGGGGGTGGCTCCACCAACACGGAGTATCAGGCTGGACCTGAAGAACTTGCACATGACAAGGAGAGGAGAGCAACAGCACCAAAGGCAGGGTGCGAGACCAGACTAGGTGTGTTTGGGGGACAGAGATCAGCTTAGCCGAAACACCAGAATTATGCAAAGAATCATCACATAAAAGGTTTGGGAGACTGGGAATGATCAGTTTGTGAAGAGTCTTTTTTTTTTTTTTTTGTAATGTCTATTTATTTATTTTGAGAGAGAGAGAGAGAGGGACCAGAGGATGGGGAGAGACAGAGAGAGAGAGAGAGAGAGAGAGAGAGAGAGAGAGAGAGAGAGAAGGAGAATCCGAAGCAGGCTCCACACTGTCAGCACAGAGCCCGATGTGGGGTTCAAACTCATGAAACGTGAGATCATGACCTGAGCAGAAACCAAGAGTCAGATGCTTAACCAACTAAGCCGCTGAGGCACCCTGTGAAAAGTCTCAGGAAAAAGAATAAGGAGTTTATTCTCTTGACCAAGGAGAGCCAATGACGGCTGTGAACAAGGGCGTGGCATCTTCACTGCCACAGGCCTCACTAATGTTTATTCAGTGCTTCTGGAGCCAAGCACCGTGCAGGCATTTTCTCAGTTCCCACAACAACTCGGAATTCCATTCATTATGACCTTCTGCTCCAGACCACACACCTGGTAAATGATAGGGCTGGTTTTCAGCCTGTAGCTGTCAGACTCCAGGACCCAGACTCAGCCTCTCAGATCAGTGTCTGGAAACATGAATTTTACAGTGGAGCGAAGCTTAGACTGGACACTAAGGGAGAGCAATTTACAAACATCCGTAACTACTGAATAACAACAGTAGGATAACAAATATAAAGTGCTTAGACATAAGTTCTTGGCATTTAATAACTCAATCATCCCTGGTCCTTATTACTGGCATTGAGCGTCTGGTACATTTTTATTACATAGGGAAAGTTATCTAGTTGAGAGGCTGGTGGGTGTAGGACACATAAAAAGATGCTGTAAGTTAAGGCACGATAAGGTTTAGATCCCTGAGGAGTATGAACTCATCCCCTGCCTGAATGCCTTTGGTATTTATCTGCAATTCTGCCACTTGTAGACTCTAGCTTCATGTCTCATACTTGTACCTCCATTTATCATCAAGCCCTGTTATTTCTTTCTTGAGAAGTGTCAGGATTTTTTTAAAGTTTATTATTTATTTTGAGAGAGAAACAGAGAATGTGCACGTACAAGTGGGGGAGGGGCAGAGAGAGAGAGGGAGAAGGAGAACCCAGAGACAGAATTGACAATACGGGGCTCGATCTCACGAACTGAGAGATCACGGCCTGAGATGAAACCAAGAGTTGGATGCTTAACAGACTGAGCCCCCCCAGGTGCCCTTTTTTCCTTTCTAAAATTTCCAATGAAACCACCCAAACTTACACTCTAATAGCTGCTCCCTCGACTCCTGGCAATAGCCTGCCCACTTCTCCTTCTTGCCTTTCCAATCCTTCCAATGGTACATCCAGAATTCATTAAAGCAGTGGTACTTAAGCCTGAGAGAACATCAGAATCACCTGGAGGACTCCTGAAATCATTGATCACCCCGTGTTAAGGATTGAGTCAGTAGGAGGATGTGTGAAAATGTGAGTATCTAAAAAGTTTCCAAGTGGTGCTGATGCTGCTGGTCCGGGGACCACATTTTAAAACGACTGCCTTAAAAATAGAGCTCCTGTTCTGTCCTGAGCTCCCAGTTCAAACAACTTCATTAGTTCCACATGCCTACAAAAGTAATTACATATTCCTCAGCTCACCTTTCAGGTCTTCCATTTATAAGCCCCAAGTCACTTTGCCAGGCTTGCTTCTGGTTATCCCTTCTGCCCTGTTAACCCGGCACCTCCAGGGCCTGGCCACTCTGGGCTGCATACCCAGATATGTGCTACTAGCTTTCTGGCGAAGTTCTCAATCTCGTTAAGACCTACTGCCTCGTCTCCAGGATGGGCCTATCATTTCTCTTGCAGGGCTGTCGTGAAATTAGCAACATCAGCTAGGTATGGAATAAAGCTCGGCACAGGGCGGGTAGCTGAGGAGCTGCAGTGTTGTTATTTCCTTCGTCATTTAAACATAAATCAGGTGCTATTTTCTTTTAAGAGCAAGGTAAACAGTTCAGTCACTTAAATGCACACCCACACATATTACACCCTAATCACAAGAAACTAGTTACGAATTTTGGCAATGAACAACCAGAGAAGGGACAAAAGATATTTACCGAAAATTGCATTATGAGGAAACATGCTAAAATGTTAAAATTTTGGCATGCAACTATTATATATGTGAAGTGAGAATTTTTCTTACTTCCTTCCTTTTTTAATTTCCTAGAAGCCACACCTGCTCTCACCTATTGATGAATGGGGAAAATAATGGTGACATAAATTACTTGGGGTTGGGGGGCAGATGCAGGGGATGGCCAGGTTGGTTATCCACACAGCTCGATAATATGGTGCCTAGTTTGGGGAGAAGGTTTGTGATTTGTAGGAGAGAAAAGCACTCCTTGTGTTGCATCCTTTACTATACTACAGCACTGTTTTTGCTAACTGAGCGGAGATGTGAACAAACATGTGAGTCCTAAAACCTACAGATTCACAGCAAAGAGTATTAATATTACTACATTTTGCTGTTAGAGGTAGAAAAATGCTCCCTCAGTTTTGAGACACACAAATGACCAATTTTGAATTGAGAGAACACGGTCGAATAGGACTTAGAAGCAGATGGTTTTATGCAAGAAGACACTTTGCATAAAATAAAAAACTGCTATAGGGTCTCTGGATATAACTTTGGATTACAGTAAAAAAAATGGGGAAGAAATAAATGAATACTGGTAATAGTAATCGCTAACAATTACTGAGCACGTTCTGTATGCTTAGTACTGTTTTATAGGAATTAATTTAGTTTATTTTCACAACAATGCTATAAAGTGGGCACTGTTACCGCATTTTTAAGGAAACTGAATCGTAGAAAGATTAAATAGCTTGCTCAAGGTAACAAAGCTAGCGAATGGTGGAGAAGGAACTGAAGTCTAGACTGTCTGTTTACAGAGTCCACGTTCCTAACCACTAGACCGTTCATTCTGTTGATCATTCGACAAGTAGGTAAAATCATGGCACTGACGCAAATATGAAAATGTATCCATCTGCTGCACTCACGGCCTACTAAACTTCCGTTAACAGAGAGAGGAAGATGTCATCGTCAGACACCCTGAGTTCCAGGCCTGGCTCTTATGGGTCATGCAAACTTGGACAAGTGACTTAACCTCCAAACTTCAGTTTCTTCACCTGGAAAATGAGAATGACAGCATCTATCTGAGAGAGTCCTCTCAAGGATTCATTCATGCAGCCAACAACTTGTTTTCAGGCTTTATTCAATGCTAGCCATTACGCTACATCCAAGAGACAAAAAAGTATCACAGAGCTCAAATTCTTGAGTAAGAAGGGAAATCAAATAATCACATGAACTGAGGTATGATCACACAAGATGCTGAGATCTGACAGCCCACTTGTGCAGAAAGGCAGAGCAGTGAAGGGCTGCCCCAAGGAAGTGAGGTCAAAGTTCAGATGACTAAGAACCAAATAGGTAACAAGCAGAGGGGACACTGAACAGTAGCCTTGAAGGACAATATGAACTCTGGTCTTTCTCTTAGGAGCAACCAGAGGTCACTGGCAGATTCTGAGTAAGAATGACATAGATTAAATTAGATAATGACTGGGAGTGCCTAAGCACAATGTCCAGAGTGTAATAAGACCCCCATCCCTCCATTCCAAAAGTATCTCTCCTCTGACTCATTCCATTTTCATAACATGGCTGAATCAAGCATGTGAAACTCTTACAAGACTATTACAGCCTTAGAGATCAATCAACACTCGCTGTCCTACCCATTCCAGGACCAGGGCCAGACATTATAAAGAATCCAAAGATGATAGAAAGCTTCAAAGGTTCCCTTTCTTTTCAGGATCAAGTCCAAAATTCCTCAAGAGGTAGGTAGAGGCCCTTTGTGATAGGCTGACTTGTCTCCTCTCCTTCCCCTCCCCCTCCACCACTACCAGCAGCCACCTTTTAGCAGGTCTGATCACAAGCTGCCCACTTCTGAAAGTTTTCCACATGCTGTTCCCTTTTTTCAGAGAGCCCTTCCCACCATTTCTAAGGATCAGTCCTATTCATCTAACCTTTTACAAGGTGTCAACTTTTCCCCTCCAGATAGCCTATCCTCACTTTCCTAGAGAGGGCAGCTCATCTATTTTCACCTATCCTTACAGCATTCATCACATTGCTACTGTTACATTATTGGCACGTCTGACTCCCATTCTGGACTCATTCCCAGAGGGCAGGAACTGAATTTGTTCTATTCGTTGTTGCTATTAAGTAATTATGGTGCCTGAAACAATACCTGACATAGCTGGATTCCCCACCCCCTGCCCCCCAAAAACGTAAGGTGAGGGAAGTTGAGGAAGCTAGGAGGAAGAGAAGGGACTATTGTAAGAACAGTATAGTATAGTATGTATAGTAATATATAGTATGCATATATTATATAATATATAATATATAGTATAAGTTTATATATAATAAACTATAGTATGTATAGTAATGCTCAATGTATTTCAAAGATTAATGCCCCCTTCACCTTTTCTGGTGGGTAAAATGTACATATGGTGAAATGTACAGATCTTAAGAATACAATTTTCAGTCTGGCAACAGAAGAGACTATTTCTCCTAGCCTGTAGCTTGCCTTTTTTACTTTGTTAACAATCTATTTTGATCACTAGGTGTTTTTAATTTTAATGATGTCTAAGTGATTAATATTCTTTTCTTTCAGAGTTAGTGCTTTTTGTCTTCTCTGAGAAATCTTTGCAACTTTCAGGTCAAAAAAGTATTCTGTTGGTTCCGCATGGAAACTGCCCAGTTGTAGTTTAAGCTTCTATGTTTGAATCTTACTCCACATCTCCTAGACCGGACTCCTGGGGTCCTTCTTTAGATACAAAAAAGCTGGATGGCTTTTGCCTTCTCTTTTTTCCAGCTACTTGTACTCATTTAGATATACTGCTGGACAAGGAAGGGAATTAAGCCACAGTTGATGGAAGAAGGAAAAAGAATGGAATGCAAACTAATTGGCAAATCATCTTGACATATTAGGCCCTTCAAGCTCTGCCATTACTTCAAAGCAATATTACAGATTACAGAGATTTTTCATTTTTATACTTAATTCAAAGACTGAAAGAGGCAATCATGGAAAACAAAACAGTTAGGATCACTTTATCTCAGACACTATCTCTTTACAGGAGATTTTTAGAAAATGTACATTTATGGGGCAGAGGGCAGATTGGTGGCTGTGCGGGGCTAGAGGGAGGAGCAGTGGCTGGCTGCAGATGGGCAGGGTGCTAGAAATGTTCTGAAGCAGGAGTGTGGTCATAGCGGCACAGCTGTATACATTTGCTAAAACTCACTGGACTGTTCGCTTACAAAAGGTGAATTCCATAGCATGTAAATTACATCTAAGCTGCTAAACAACAACAAAGTCAAGCTTGCTTGTTGGAGCCCCGAGGAAAACAAAAAGTTCAGAGTAGAGAAAATATAGTCTGTGTACGCTGGAAGGAAAGAAATTTCTGATTGAATATTAGATAAACTAAGGAGTTGGTTTAGAAGAGAAACGGATTGCAAAGAAATGTGAAGAGAAGGAAAGTGTGTTCTCCTTTAGGATAAGCAGCTCACTCTGGGAACTGTTAAAATTTCACACACAACTTCTGTTTGAAACCAAAGATCACTTCTATGAAATATGTTTATCAGAATTATATAGATTCTATTAATATGCATTCCATTTAGATCAAGAGATAGTATTTCCCCTAAGGTCACTTAATATTTTTTATTATTATTATTTTTTTAATGTTTATTTTTGACAGAGAGAGACAGAGCATGAGTGGGGGAGGGACAGAGAGAGAGAAGAAGACACAGAATCCAAAGCAGGCTCCAGGCTCTGAGCTGTCGGCACAGAGCCCAACGCGGGGCTCGAACTCACAGACCGCGAGATCATGACCTGAGCCCAAGTTGGACGCTCAACCGACTGAGCCACCCAGGCACCCTTAAAGTCCCTTAATATTAAATTAAATGATGTGTTAAATGTAACGATAAAGTTTCAAGAACTTTTTCAGTTTTGGGTTTTTTCCCCCCAATTTTCCCTACTGGTGGTGCTATAGAGTACTTGCTCCTCTGGGCCTCTGTGAATTAATAAGCAAGTTTTCCACTAAGATTAATAAATGTAATTAGCCCAGTTCCAGGGAACATCCCAGATGCTTCTAGATCACCTTACTGCTTTTGTTTTCTTTTGTTGCAATCATGCTAAGTCACATACTCTTTTCCCCAAAACAACTGTTTTGCAATTCATGCCAAGACAAATAGAACGAACTTCTTTCCTACTCCGGATGGCCCAGCTCCTTTCACTGGCCACAGAATATTCTTTCGCATTATTCTTTGTTGGACAGAGTTTTCAGTTAACTGAAGGAAAATAATTTGGCCAGTGCTAAAAGAAGAAACATTTCCACCAAGCATCAGTCCTCTCCCCACAGTGCTCAAGCTTCTTGAAAACTAAAACCAGCAAACAGAACCCTCTAGGCTTTTCTTCTTAGAGAACATTTTAATTATGTTTTTAATATCTTTATATGTATTTCATATAGTATCTTGGGGAAAAGGTATAAATTATATATTTTTATATATATGAAAAATACTATATATATTTTAAGAGGAAAAGACCTCTGAGGGAAGCCCAGCTGTGGGAACTAAAGTTCCCTAACAAAGCATGTAATTAAGACCCACTTCTAAAAGGTTCTGTACAAAGAAATCTCACCAGTCCTACACTCTGCATAAGCGGGCAACACTATACAGAAATCTACATAAATCACAAAACAATTGGCACAGTATAAATAAATCTAAGGAAATGGATTGATTTGCTAGATAAAGCAAAGGAAGGAATTTTGAAATAATATACAATAAGGGTCTTGAATGGGTTGAAAGAGCTTTTCCAGATATTTAGCTAAACTGAAATATAGAGTTATTTATAAAACCTCCAAAACAGTATTGAAAAGCATTTATTCTTTGAAAATCCACCAAATCAATAGATTTCAGTGAGCCAACAAGTAAGTTTCCAGCTAACCAGAGAAATCTCTAATAAAGGAATTCTGGGTTTCTATTTCTAATGAGTTAAGCTAACTCTTTACATACATACTAATACATATTCCCGCAGAGGCAGAAGGACATGCAATTGATGCGGTGGAGAAGGGAGAATTAAAAAAGTGAGGAGACGAGAAGATAGGTCCCTGGGGTCACCCTGCCAATCAACTCACTCTTTTGTGTTTGTGTTTGCTCTTTAATAGTCCTTGACAAGGTGACCCACCCTCTGACTCAATGTACAGACCTCACAGAATTTCTAACCATAACTCAGACAAAGCTAAGTTTTCTCCTTCAGATTACACACTTCAGGTATTTGCCCACAGCATGTAGACCCAATTCGCCCACCCTAGCCCCACCCACAAAAGGTTTCCCCACATGCCCTGTAGGCAGCAATCCTCAAGTTCACCTCACATACACGCTATGTTAGCGGTGTCTTTTCTGGATTTTTAACCTTCGCCTTCCATCCCATAACTCAATATAACCAGAAATAAGTCAAACACTCGGAGGGACAAGTGACTAGGCCTTAAGTCATATGACATGGTGATAAGTGCACCTTGGGGAAAAGGCCAAATTACAATTTTATACAATTCTATACAATTTCTGTATAGAAAAAAATGTTCTATTAGGCTGAGCTATTTCATCAAATTTATGAATGTCCTTTACCAGCACAGAAAGTGACCGTCACATCCATAGGTCACAGATTGCCAATTCAACTCTTAAAATTTAACCATAATGACCATGAGAAACAATATTGTACTTTCACTGTGGTGGTTTGAAATCTGAAAGTTAGATACCATATTTGTCAGTTTAAATGTAAGTACTGTTGGTGGGAATGCAAACTGGTGCAGCCGTTCTGGAAAACAGTGTGGATGTTCCTCAAAAAATTAAAAATAGAACTACCCTATGACCCAGCAATAGCACTACTAGGAATTTATCCAAAGGATACAGGAGTGCTAATTCATAGGGGCACATGTACCTCAATGTTTATAGCAGCGCTTTCAACAATAGCCAAATTATGGAAAGAGCCCAAATATCCATCAACTGACAAATGGATACAGAAGATGTGGTTTGTATATACACTGGAATACTACTTGGCAATGAGAAGGAATGAAATCCTGCCATTTGCAGCAATGTGGATGGAACTGGAAGGTATTATGCTGAGTGAAATAAGTCAGTCAGAGAAAGACAGATACAGGTTTTCGTTCATATGTGGAACTTGAGAAACTTAACAGAAGACCATGGGGGGAGGGAAAGGGACAAAAATAGTTACAAACAGAGAGGGAGGGAGGCAAACATAAGAGACTCTTCAATACAGAGAACAAACTAAGGGTTGATGTGGGGTGGGGAAGAGGGGAGAATGGGTGATGGACAGTGAGGAGGGCACTTGTTGGGATGAGCACTGGGTGTTGTATGGAAGCGATGAACCACGGGAATCTGCCCCGAAAACCAAGAGCACACTGTATACACTGTCTGTTAGCCAACTAGACAATAAATTATATTTTAAAAAAATTTTAAAAGGATTTTGTAGATTTCTCCTCAAAAATAGATAGATAGATAGAAAGAAAGAGGTATATTCGGTGACTTATTACCTGCTCCTAATTGGTCAGGAAAAAAAATAAATGGAAACAACTGCGTGCTTTAAATCCCAAAATGGATGTGTACACACAGAGAATGAACCTTGAAGGTTTTCGGCTGGTAAGATTTCTGCAAACCCTATTAGTCATTACATGAAATACCACAATATGACTCACCACCACCTACACAGTAATGTTCTCTGTGTCTGACAGACATGTTTTCACTCGATATATAAAAATAAGAAGTGAGATCCTACAAGCAAAGGCTGACTAATAGAAGTAATTTTTAGTTTCTTACTACCAATGGTTAAGTGTTTTACACTATTTCCTTTTCTTTAAGAGTAGACAATGAAAACTATATCCAGTTTGCTACAAAAAAATCTGCCGCTAAACCTGGGGCTTATTTAGCTTCTTTGGGTTATTTCAACCAGAAACTCGGAGCAATGTTAACTTTTATTAGTAGACATCACCAGCAGTTTTCCAGGAATCTACAATAAATAAATCTGTTCTAAATATATGTCATAATCATCTCCCAGTATCCACCCAGCCACCCAAATATCCAGTTTTTTTAAAAAATATTTTTAATGTTTATTTATTTTTGAGAGAGAGAGAGAGAGACAGAGTGTGAGTGAGGGAGGGGCACAGAGAGAGGTAGACAGAATCTGAAGCAGGCTCCAGGCTCTGAGCTGTCAGCCCAAGGCCTGACGCAGGGCTTGAAATCACCAACTGTGAGATCATGACCTGAGCTGAAGTCAGACTGAGCCATCCAGGCACCCCAGCCAAATACCCAGCTTTTATACCTATAACCTGGTACAACTTCTGTTGACAAGGCTTAATTGGGAGAATTTCTTAGCAGTATCTCCCTCACCGAATGGAGGGGCTTTGTCTCCTAGAAAGGCACCCTAAGGCCCTGTGGGCAACCGTGAAACCAAGTTCCACACGTGCCCCCTCCCTCAATGACTCTTGCCAGCCCAGGCCCCTCTCACACCTGCTCAGCATGCCCTTCAGAGACTTTTAGGCAGCTCAGATGACACTTTTAAGTTTTATTTGGGTCAAAAGATATTTAGCACAATAGGTCGCTTCTCCCATATTGCAGCTATGTATTTTACCATGTCATATATGATAGAGACTGTTAAGGACAAAAAATAATTCTTAAACCCTATCAACTTATCCTTTCAATCTGTTGATGCCAGCCACTTTCATGCTCCCAGAGTAACTGACATCCAAATGAAGAAGATGAGTAAAGAGAATGACAAAGAGGTGGATGGAGGACAGGAAGGGTGCAGGGATCAGCCTGAATCCATACTACTACTTTGAGAATAATTCAGAATACATACCCAATTGCTGGAGGATTCAGCAGTCATTAATTCATGCATATATGCATGCATGCATGTATGCAAATAGTTACTGAGCATCTCAAGCATTAACCTTCAGTAATTACTCGTCTGGACCACAAGCATTTACTGAGCACCCACTCTGGGCCACACCCTGCTCTAGGCTCTGGGGGTCCTGAGGATAAAAAAAGCCAGATACAACGCTTATATGTCATTCCGCTCTCTGAAAGTGCAAAGGTGTCTATCCATAGAGGATTTAACATAACGAGTGTCCATATGGGAATAAACTCAAAGCATCTGATTATTTCAAAGATGGCAAGAGACTTGATGACTTTTTCTTCCACATGCAAAAAATGCCCATCTTTCCCGAAAACAACCTGTATATACATTCTAAGTGAGCTTTCATTTGGTTTAGTTTAGTTTTTAAATATCCCATTGTGTAATCAAATAAATAGCAGCTGTAGGATGTTTCCAGTGGATTCATTTAAAATTGGGCAGGAGAGAAAAAAAAAAATGCTGCATTTTCAGGGATCTTATTTAAAAAAAAAAATACATATAGATATGGTTCTTCATCCATAAGCCAAAAAAATCATAACTAAAAGATGTAACTGGTCCTGAGCTCCTATAACACGCATCAAGAAACAGCCTGAAATTCCTGAGTAATTTTGGGAATTGAAGGCGGGGGAAGGGAGGATTCCAAGTACAACGGATAAAATGACCGAGGACCATTAGAACTGAAATACACCATCCGCCTATTGTGCATTTACCTCTCAGAGGCCATGTGACATATGTTCTATGTGAGCAAATGATGTTTAGATGATTCCCAATGCAACAATATATATTCTCATGTGCAGTTATTTATACAAACTACCAAACTGTTCTAGCCATTATGGAAACACATTTTCAAAATTACACTTGAAAGCTTACCTAAACCACATGACTTATGGAGATGAAATTATTTCCCCCAGTCCTTTAAAACCCGTATTGATTTATTTGGGGACATACAGAGTTGGCAAGTCAGTACAGTGTGTTGACTTTGTGTAATTCGCACATGGTAGCCTGAGGATTAAGTTAAATAATCATATTTTAAATTGTAGTCAAAAGCTAAGTAAGTATATACTGCTCAGAGTCTCTTTACAATTCATAGTAATGAAAATCATCAAGGCCAAGGGGACTCATAACCATTTTTTCACTAACATCATTAGTTCAGACATGGTTTTGCATTATTTGTATTTAAAAAAAAAAAAGTTTTCATGTTTCTTTCCTCCACCTCTCCTCACTCTCCCATTTCAATCCCTGGAATCTAAATTTAGAAGCACCCAGAAGGGCGCCTGGGTGGCTCAGTCAGTTAAGCATCCGACTCTTGATTTCCACTCAAGTCATGATTTCACGGTTCATGGGATCAAGCCCTATGTTGGGCTCTGCGTTGAAAGCACGGAGCCTGCTTGGGATCATCCCTCTCCCTCTCTCTGCCCCTCCCCTGCTCTCTCTCAAATAAATAAACGTTAAAAATAAATGAATAAATTTAGAAGCACCCATAAATAAGTGTATTGATTTATAGCAGAGCATCTAACATGGAGTCAAAAAACGAAACCTAACAGCCTATAGGAAAGGACATTTGGAATGAATCTGGCGAGACAAAACATAAATTTAGCACCAGAAGGAGCAAACTGGTTTTGTAGTTTTACCTTAAGCTTCACTGGGTTTGTTTAGTAAATTAGAAGACAAGAAGGAAATTTAAGAAGCCATGTTGACCATCTTTACTATCTCTAAGCAGACAGGGCCTCCAAGCAGCACAAAGAAATGTAGACTGTCAACTGGGATAAAGATCTACTACCAATCCTTCTTTGGTTCTTAGAATACAATGTTCTGTTCAGAAGTACAACACATATAAGCAAGCAAAACCACCTATATTAACATCACCTATGTCACAAACCGTCAGTTGTTCTCAGGGCCAAGATAATTTGTTTATAAAGTTCTGGGAGAGAGAGAGAGAGAGAGAGAGAGAGTGAGCGAGCCAGGGAGGGGCAGAGACAGAGACAGAATCTGAAGCACGCTCCAGGCTCTGAGCTGTCAGCACGGAGCCTGATGTGGGGCTCGCACCCACGAACCATGAGATCATGACCTGAACCGAAGTCGGACTCTTAACCAAATGAGCCACCCAGGTTCCCTCTGTAAGAAACTTTCTATTCTTAGTCATGGCCTTCAGTGTAAATGGTGAGTTTAAAAAACAAAGAGATAAAAAGTGTTGAAACTTTTCATCAATTGTAGTGATAGTGGAAGAATTTTTATTAAAAAGAGCTTAAGACAGTCCTAGTAATAAAAGAAATTATGTTGGCAGCCTGTGGGAGATGAGTAACAATTCACGTAGCTAGGGGAAGAACAAAATTTGTATACTGCTAAGTCTGTAAGACAACTTTGGATTCCTGTAGCTCCTTTCATACCAAAATGACTTCAGAATATATTGAAAAATGAAGAGATTACTGATGTAAATTCCCAGATGAATTCACTTGGCACAGCTTAACTTGACCGTGAATTCATCTGACTCTGATACACCAACTAAATTCTCCCATTCCTGCTATCCTTATTTCTCATATCCTACGTTGGCTACTAATGTCCTCAGTAATTAGCAGTAATGAAACTGACCTATAGTAAGTAATTGACATTATAATTACATTTATGAGGATACAAATCCCATCAACCTATGGTATCCATGATCACCACATTCCCCATTGAGATTTAACTTTCACTGGTAATCCTCAATGGTATAAATGGTTGTTCTATGACCAATAATGATTTTCTTAATAAGTTTCTTTAAAATATGCTACATTTCCTGGAAGGCACAGCACTCTATAGTTTATTATCCTAAAATATTAGACCCATTGGCCAAATAAATGGGACACTAAGCAATGGATTCAAAAGAAAACAGATTAACCAGAAAACAGTGTAAAATGTAATTGGTCATATTTCAGATTTAGGAAAACTTGGGTCCATACTGCATATTATTTCCAACCAGCCATAAATTCATAGGGATGCACTGTGTTAGAAATGAAAGTTTTCCTCTAATCAATCTATGAAACTGATTCCAAATACACAAAACAGTGTGTGTACTAGAAGAGTGGAGATTTAGTGCAAAACACTTCAAAAATAATAGCCAGCCTTGTCTTAAACCTGGTTTCTCACCTAAAATCTCACCCAGGGCTATTTTGCACATTTCACAAGGCAAGAGGGCTGAGGGAACTCGTTAGGAGATACCAATTCCAGTATCACTGCTGCTGTGGAATATTCTGCAGGGAACACTTAGCCCATCAATTCCAGATGGATGCAGGAGTCTATGCACTGGGTAGAAGGGCAGAAAGCGGGAAGGGGGGGCTCCTAGTAATTCTCTATTTCCTTTTTATTTCAAAATTAAAGTGCCCTGAGGAGGTATGTGTTACAGCAAGATAGCATCTCATCTCAACAAGTGGACTCAAATGAAAACGTACTCAGAATCTATTCAAGAAGATATGAAACCTTTTGCTTAACTTACCAACACTTCACAGAGACTGCAAAGAACAATGGTCATTTTTGTAAATGTAATCAAGTAGCAATATATTTTGCCGTACTTTCATACACAGTAAAACCCCGGATTTCAAGTAACTTGCTCTACAAGTGTTCCGCAAGACAAGTAAATGTTTCTAATAAATTTTAACTTGATAAACGAGCGATGTCTTGCAACAGGAGTAGTAGGTGACACCGAATATCACATGATCACAACTGAGCCAATGGTTATTCTTTCTCTCTCTCCCTCTCTCTCTCTCTCTCTCTCTCTCTCTCTCTGCAGGATTGTGGGTGATCGTCTCCCCTTCTCAGATGCTTGGTCTCAGGTTGAGGTGTTTGGCAGAAATCAATGATTTTTCAGAACATTGGAAGGTGCCCACAACTGGCACTATTTTTTGATACTTCAAAGCACCTAGGGACAGTCCCCTGCTTTTCCATCCAAGAGTAAGCTTAGGAATGCTTTGCTTCATTCTAGGTCAGGCTGCCTGCAGATATAGACCGTTTCCTCTGCTGCCTTATTGCCAGTTACATTAAATACAGTATATGACAGAGTTTATTAATACTGTAGTCAACATCCGTACGAGCATATACAATGGCCCGCATGCAGAAAAAGACTCCATGGAGCCAAAAGATAGCAGTGATTCCATCAGTGATAGTAGTGAAAGTCGTCCTACACAGTACCCTCCTCTCTCTGGTCTCCCTCACACAACCATGAAGGTTTTCAAAGGAAAGTGCAGGTTAATTTGTTTATTTTTCTTTACATTTTGTATTTTATTATTTTGTTACTATATTATAGCATTGAGTTTCCATTTTTCCTTATGGGGAAATTCGCTTTGATATACAACTGCTGTGGATTGCAAGCATGCTTCTGGAACGAATTATGCTGGCAAACCAAGGTTTTATTATATTTGGTTTGCTGAGAAAACCTGTAAAAAAGCAGAGGTACCTTCCTCTCATTCAAATAAGAATCTGAGATATAGAATTAAATCAATAACACAACCGTCCCCATCCCCTTTTCCAGAACCGCTTCTCAGAAGCCCCAGTCCTCCCAGCTTCCTATTTCATGTTCCATCTACACTGAGCTTTCTGTTCTTTGAGCCTTCCATACTTTCTCTCACCTCCCGGCCCCCTACTGTGCTGTTCTCAAGGTCTGTAACAATCTCTCCTCTTTGCCCTGATATTCCTACTAGATTTTCATGTCTTAACATTAAATGAAACCTCTCCCACAAAGCCTTCCAAGACCCTTCCACACTAAGTTAGGAAAATGTGGGGTTTAGAATCTAGCAAGTTTGTTATTAACTTGACAGCTAAGCTAAGGAGTCAAGCAAATGAAAATCAAAATGTGTACCTTCTTTCTCACTCATGTAAGCTGAGTTGGAGAACTCAATTTTCATCTGAGGACAAGTGGCCTTGCTGAGATTTCAAGGCTGAATTAGACACTCACCTACAAGTGGTAGGGTCAGCTGGACAACTGTAGAACTCCCCAAGGGGAGCTCACTGCTAGGAAATTTATAGTACCACGGGCCACAAAACGTGTTTCTTGAAAGCTGGTTGATTGGCAGAGAAATCGACAGAGAAAGGGACTGAGGGATGCATATTCCCATGAGGACTTGGAAGAGAAGCTAGGAATTACTGGGCAAGAGAGCTAGGTTTATAGATATGGAACCTGTGAGTGCAACTCCCTTCTTGTGAAAAAAGGCAAATGAACATTCTTCCCCAACAATATATATTGCTCGAAGAGCCCCTCATAATCCTGGGGCACACTGGAAAAGATTGTGTATTTGCCTACTTCCCCGCTACACCTTTGGTCCCATAAATTCATTAACAACCATGGCTGCTTTGCTCACCAGTTATCTCAGGACACACAGCAGCCACTCATCACACACACACACCCTGAAAGAACTGACCGGTCAATTAGTGACACATCCTTCTATTCATCCCAAAGGAAATCTATTTGCTAACATCGAGATGAAAAAGTTATTTGAATAAGGACAACTTACAGATTCATGATGCCTAGGGGTCTTCAAATAGGTCAGCAAAAACAATCTAAGACCTTTAGAAGCCTGTAGAAAAGGCAAGACTATAGCTGAATCTTATGTTATGGGAACAGTGTTGACTCTTGGGTTGGTTAGGCTCACGATGTGTGGCTGAAGCAAAGGACAAAGCAGAAAAAGTGGGGAAAGGAGGTGGGGGAGGTAATACAGGAAAAAAAGGATTGATGCTCGAAAGGCATAAAATACAGAGTTGGCAGAGATTACACAAACTCTCAACTCAATTTTAACCAAATCAGTTAAAATTGTTAGCATAGAGACTATTTCTGTGTGACAACTCACAAAAATAAATTAATTAGATAGTTAAAAAATTCCCAAGTTACATGTTCTCAGTTCTCCAGGAGCCATCGAACAGCTTGAGAAGCAGCAGGTCAATCGGTAGGAAGTAATAACAAGTGTCGGCAGAGATAGGGTCAAACTGGAACCCTCATACACTGCAGGTGGGAATGTAAGGTGGTGCAGACACTTTGGAAAACACTCTGGCAATTCCTAAAAATTTAAGCATTGTGTTAGCATATGGCCCAGAAATTCCACTCCTAGGTCTGCACCCGTGCGAACTGAAAATATATTTCCACGCAAAAACTTGGGTATGAATAAAGTTTACAGTGGCATTATTCATAATAGCTGAAGACTGGCAACAATCCAAATGTCTGTCGATGATGAATGGAGAAACAAAATGTGGTATGTCCATACAGTGGAGTATTATTCAACCATAGATGGAAAAGAAGTATCAATACATGCTGCAACATGGATACACTGAAAAGATTACGGTAAGTGAAAGAAGCCAGTCACAAAGGACCACATATTACACGATTCCATTTTTATGAAATACCCAGAATAGACAAATTCACAGAAACAGGAGTAGATTAGAGGTAGCCAGGGGATGGTGAGCTGGGGAGAAATGCGAAGTGACAGTTAATGGGTAAGGGAGTTACTTTTGGAGGTCATGAAAACATGCTAAAATTTATTGTGGTGATGCTTGCACAACTAAAAGCCATTGAGCTGTACACTGTAAATAGGTGGATTATAGTCTGTGAGTTATATCTCAATAAAGCTGTTAGGGAAAAAAAAAAATAGGCAGGGTTTTGGACTGGGACCCCCAGGAACCACTACATCCTGAAATTGGAACGAGTCTGGTTCCACTGCCTATGGCCGGCACTCCTCACGGCCCACCCTCCTTACAGATTCCCGTGGCTGACCTCCCGCTCAGGCTTGCTTTATTTATGAGATGATAAGGTTGCAGCAAGCAATTCTGAAGGCAACCTATTTGGTACCGCTCATTTAAAAACATTAAATGAGTGTGTCATCAGAAGAGGCCAAGGAAACTAGCTGACACCAACCGGCTGTGATGAGATGCTTTCCAACAGATACAGAGGTAAAATGCCCTGCAAGTTAGGACCCACACTGGCTCACTCACAGCAGGCAGGTTAGCTTTCAAGAAAAGGAAAAACCTGGGATATGTGCTTAGGGTGTTGTGCCCAGGAAATACTTATCTCCCATCCTTCTCATTGCAATAGGATGTGGGTTATAAAGCACCTAAGAGGTGGCCCCCTTTTTAAAGAAGTTATCTTCTTTATACCAATCCTATCACAGAGACGGTATTGTCCCCATTGTATAGGCAAGGCAATAAACTTAAATTCCAATAGAAACCGTCTTAAAGGCAGTCACCCCGGGTTGCAGAGCAGTCTGACTCCACAGGCCAAGCACGCTCCCATTCCCCACCTGGCCTCCCTATCCTGTGCACGGGCAGAGGCAGAAGCGCTTCTGCGAACACTCAAGAGAACACACAGAGGTTTCCCATGGCTCTGAGCCCACCTCTCTTGCCCCAGCACACCCCTGGCCATTGGATGGGTTTGTGGTCTAAGTCCCTGAAGTAAGGAGTGGACAGAAATACATCCGTCACTCACCGGGACAGATACAAACCTCAATATAATTTGTTTTCCAATGGTTTCGGCTTAAAGTTCTGGTTTGGCATTGGCTTTTTAACAACTAACAGCTGTAGGCAGTTTCCACACAGAATAAAGACATCAATAAGGCAGAGGAGTGGAATTTTCTCCCTTATGAATACAGAACAATGAGCTGCCTTCAAGATGTACATGGAGCTGCCACCACACAGGCTCTGGCTTAGGTCTCATCTGGGGAATCTGATAGAGCACAATTGAAAAGACAGTGGATGTAGAGGCTGTGAGGGTACTAACTCTGCCCACCAGCTCCAACTACCACCAAGTGGGCCCTCATCTATCTCCTTAGGTGGGCTTTGTGTTTTCAAATACTTTAAATGGGATACACTGGACCAGATGGACTTGACAGATACATTCAGAACTTCTCATCCAAAAGCAGCAGAATACACATTCTTCTCGAGTGCACGTGGAACATTCCCCAAGATAGATCACATACTGGGTCATAAAATACTTTACGTGGGAAATAAAACCAAGCCCATGAATACATTATTGCCCTTCCTGATAGCCATCGTGGTAGATGATTCACTGCCTCTCCCTGGAAGAGGACTGTATGTCCTCCACTGCCCCGGTGACCTCAGGATTGTCCATGCGACTTGTGGTGCCAGTCTCTACAGAAGGATGATTCACCCCTCCCCTGTGATCTCAGGAGTGGCCACGTGATTTTCACCTGCCAAAGAAATGTGGGCAGAAGTGCCACGTGCCATTTCCAAGCATAAGCTTAGAGCCTACTAGCAGTTTGCCATGTCCCTCCTTACTCTTCCACCAGGCCTGGGTCTTGTATGAAAGATGGTGAGGAACAAAACCACACCTGGCCCACAATGGACATGCAGCATTAGCAAGGGATAAGCGGTTGTAGTTTGTAACCGTCACAGGATGAACTAGCTGAGATGACTGAGACAGCCATTGACACCGATCCCCTCCACTTCCCTTCTTACCTTCAATCACTCACAGCTCACATCCTCCAGAACGTCTTCCTTGACCACCCTCCTCATCACTGTCCTATACCTCACAACACATCTACACACCATGCAGAGGTGGGTTGCGCTTCTTCCTCTAGTGGCATTGTACTTTTTTATCAATCCCCTTTTGCTACTGAAACTGTCAGCTGTTTCAGAGAAGGTTCCAGTTTCCCACTTCGAACCTCCCCATTAACACCTAGAACATAATCTCTGCATGCAGAGGTGGGAGAGGGGAGAGATTCCATAAACACCAAAAATATTCATCAACATCGTAAAATACAAACATGCTGCCAACAGCCATCTCTTCTTTTTCCCAACCAATTCTGGTTGGTAACAGGCTTGGTAATACTCTCATATTGCCTTATCTTATAGGGTAAGTCTATAGGTAAATTCTGTTCTGGAAGAGCTGGAGTGGACTGATCGCTTCAGATATTACCCCTGGAGGGCAGTAACACAGCCTACATTACTTTCTGACCTAAGAGTCATGCAAAATGATAGCACTCTCGAGTATCTGTTGAATGATACAAATGGTCTGATTCGTCCGATTAGAACTAACTCCATTACAAAATGCTGGCAATGATCGAGGGAGGATAGAGTACTCATGTAACATTTATTGAGCACCCAACGAGGGCCAGGCACTGGGCCATTCCCACTATGTGTTACTCTCACTTCGACACTACATCACACTAGAAGGAGGACTTATTTTTTTTTCTCACTTTCCAGAAAACAGGCGCATATGCTTCTTCCATACTTAGATAATAAAGTCAGAATAGTAACTTGAACCAACGTCTTCCTAATCCACATGCCAGGACTCTTTGAACTATGCCATAATATACCTCTGTAACATGGAATGGAAAGAAACACTACTTCAGAGGTACCTAAAAGGTTAAGCTGAAGAGATCACTTACATCTTTTGAGAAGAGGTCCTACACCAGATATCTCTCTCACTTCAGTACAGTGGATTCTAAAATATGACAGGATCCATGAAAAGCTTCCCACAACACTTATTACTACAGTCTGATCATTAGGCTAAATAATTAACTGCCTTAAGTAATAATGGCTTTCATCAAAGGATCTGGGACAGGAAGAGGAGTAGGACTAACTGTTAAGAAGACATTCATACAGCACACTGAGAGTAGGGGTGGAGAAAGCATTAGAGAATTGGGGGGCTGTGAGGCAGAGGACACAGGTATAGACTCACGCTGGGATGGAGGGGAACAGGAGAAGCAACTTGGGATGTGATTCGGCCACATATTCGAAGATCTAAGGGCCTAAATCCCTTCACTTAAAGCAAAGCCCTCTGATGTAGTAAAGCTACCTTCTTCTTTCTCTTCCTCCAGAGGCTCAGTGCCCACAGCTGGGGTGCCAATACAAAGGGGTCATTGCACTGAAGAAGGGAGAGCCCATGGCTAACCAAACGAAACCAGGCACACCCTCTCCTCTTCCTCCTGGCTCCCCACCACCGGCAGGAAGCAAGTTGGAGACTCACCACAAGTTCAGTGAACATGACATCCAGCTCCTCCACAGGGGGCATGGGTAAGGCTGGCTCCATGGTCTGAAGCGCAAAGTTGCTATCGTTTCGCAGCCGATAGGTGATTTCCGGGTGATCATTATTTCGGAAACAGCAAAAGATGAATGAAATCCCCCGTCCACCTCTCTTCCTTGGGGCCATGGCGGATTTCTGTTCTATTTCTTGAAGTGACTAAACTCTGCAAAAACAAGACATGACATGGTTAAAGGCGCAAAAATGGATAAAAGATTTTTTTTTTTTTTTTTAAGCCAGACCAATTCAAGAGAGACCCTCTGCCCTGGAGGCAGTTGATAGCCTGCAGGGCATAAAGAGGACAACCCCAAGATGGTTTGGAGTTCAGTTAGACAAAGAGCACATCCTTCTATTCACTTGTGGAATGTTTCCTGTGACCAACTGCTGAGCCAACAGTACAATTCTCCCCCTCCACACCACGGCACATGCCCCAGTCGCACTGGGCTACTGGCCATTCTTTGCCTATCACATGCTCTTTCTTGCCAACCCATCTTGTTCTTTAACATCCCCTGAAAGAATGACCTTCTCTTCCTCACCCCTTAGGAATCCAGGATCTCTTATCCTTTAAAGTTTGATACCAACGTCCTCTTTTTCACCTTCCCAAAGGAGAATTAATATGTATGCTAAGGCATATCTACCCATTCCAGCTCATATCATATTCTAAGTTCGTTAAGAGAGTATTGTCCTGTTAGACAGCCAATAACTTCAAGTCAGGGGAAGGGACTGACCATCAAACACCTTGTTGGCCCTAGTGCCCTGCACGGTGCCAGGAAGGAAGGAGGCACTCAGTTCATGTTTATCATGTTGAATAATTTAAATTCATAACAAACGAAGAGTGATTTCACATGAGCTTTCCAAACAGAAAAGATCAAAGGAGTTCACCAATACAGAGATAGTCATAGTATATTCACATAACAGAATACTATGCACTCATTTAAAAACAACACGGCATCTGTATATGTAGATATGAAAACATGTTCAAGATACTTTATGATATACTGTACGTATTACAGGATTACATGTTTTAAAGAATGCATATATGTTTTTATGAATATATGTAAGGATGGGCAAATAGCACTAACCTCTAAAAGAAAAACAGGGGATTGGAAAACTATCCTTTTTCATTTGGTACCCTTTTGAATTTGAATTTTTTTTAATGTTTATTTATTTTTGAGACAGTGCAAGCAGGGGAGGGGCAGAGAGAGAGGGAGACACAGAATCCAAAGCAAGCTTCAGGCTCTGAACTGTCAGCACAGAGCCTGACACGGGGCTTGAACCCATGAACTGTGAGATCATGACCTGAGCCGAAGTCAGACACTTAATCGACTGAGCCACCCAGGTGCCCCTTGAATTTGAATTTTTACCATAAAAATACATTTTTAGGGGCACCTGAGTGGCTCAGTCAGTTAAGTGTCCAACTGTGGCTCAGGTCATAACCTCACGTTGCGATTCCTGAGTTCGAGCCCCATGTTAGGCTCCATGTTGACAGCTCACAGACTGGAGCCTGCTTTGGATTCTGCATCTCCCTCTCTCTCTGCCCCTCCCCTGCTCGTGCTCTCTTTCTCTCTCAAAATAAATAAACATTAAAAGAAATTTTTAAAAAACACATTTTTAATTATTATATAGTTTTTTGTAATTATATGTATTGCCTTGGGAAAATTCCAAAGTTACACTGTCAATTGAGAAAAGCAAATCAAAGAATGATACGTACAACACGATGCCATACTGGCTTTTAAAAAACCAATCTCATACAACATTACAAGCTCCAGTAGAAGTTTTCATAAATAACTATGATTTACAAACACTTCTGGAGTCAAGATCTCGCTCACTTAAGGGATGGTGGTCTCCAAAAGCCAGTGACTGGAAGTCTTTAGAGGGGAGGGAAGGGAAGGTAAATGTTAAGAGCAGGTTGTCCCTCATGTAGCCCTATGTGATACTCCAACTGGCTCTGGAATAACAACTTGGCCGAGACATCCAATATCCCAAACTGTCGAAGCATATATCTCTTGGCCTAAAGTGTACTTGTTCAATGTCATAGGAGACATGTGCAGTGCCTGGGAGTCCTTTGGCAGATGTGTGTTAATACCTCTTATATACCAGGCACTATAAGCACTGAAGGATACATAAAGGAAATGGGTCACTAGGAGATTATAATCTGGTGGGAGAGAGTAGCACACCAAACAGTTATAAAAAGGCAATATGGTATATTATACCAGTGGGTGCTACGTAATCGAGCAGGAAGTACATAGGGGAGAATGAGGGTATGGTCCCTGATGGACGAGTGGAGCTTTGATAGATTATGGAAAGCAGGGCATTTTGGCAGAAGGAACAGCGCAACCAAAGGCGTGGCGTGGGAAGGGGCAGGGAGCACGTAGGGAATGAGCACTGGTGTGGCACAGCTTGTGTCATATAACACAGCCTTCCCACAGCAAAACCCTGGGGCTCTCATCTTCCTGATCAAAACCCACTGAAGTCTCTCCGATACCAACCTAAACTGGCTTTCAGTGCTCCGTCAAATCAGACCCGACTCAACTTCTCTGTCTTTCCTATTTCCTTGAAAGCATCTTTCACTTTAGCCAACAGACCATTTTCCACGCCCCATTCACATCCCACGCTCCTCTCTTCTTCCATCCCAGTGGTCTGCTCATTCCTTCTGCCTTTATCTTCGTCAACATGCTCCCATCCTGCCCGCACCCACACTGACAGTACTTAGTATGGCGAGCCCATCCACGGCTGGCGAAAACTGAAATTTGTTTCAACGTTCCTGAAGGGCAGTTCACCGACGCCTTTCACTCATACTTTTGACTTGAAGTATTTCTACTCCTAGAAATATATCCCAATGGAATATTCCGAGATACTATCAAAAATGTGGTCACAACAATTTTCAAAGCGGTACCTAATAACCAATAAACAAAGGCATAAAATAAGTTCTAGTTATAGGAGACTATACGAAAAGGTTAATCATGGTATAACTAGATGACAGATGACCAAGCAGTCCTCTCTAAAAGAATATTTAATGACATGCGCATTTTAAATGTAAAATAAAGAATAGGTATCCAGTGTCCCATTTATGTACGAACAAGTGTACACATATGAGCTGTCAGGATGGGAGCGTGTTGACAAAGATAAAAGGAAAAAAGGATAAGAGAAACAGCACAATGTGAGCCACCAGTAAGCTTGTGTCAAAAACACCAAAAAATTTCTTTGTACTTTCCCAAGTTGTCACAATGAAGACATACTACTTTCACAATCAAATGAAGATGAGATTTAAAAAAACAAAACAAAACAAAAAAAACTGTACGATCATTTGTTTATATGACAGATGGAAGGAGGGGAATGTGTATGCAAAAATGTTCTTATCAAAAATATCCAAGTTATGGTGATCTATACACCAGTGTCCCAAACTATCTGAGGCGAAGGATGAGTTGCTTCCCTCCAATCTGTCAGCAACGTATTTTTGTAAAATAGAGTACAACTATTTCAGCAATGGCAAAATGCTAGAACAATTTCTCTAAGAGTGCAATTCTTGTATTCTTTGTTAACCAGCATGGGGAAGGAGCAATACCACTGATGTACACGAGGAGATGGGAGTTCAGACTTAGTTCACTAAAAGACAACTGTGAATGTCTGTCTCCGACGTATGTCCTCAGGACCCAGCCATGTCCCCCTTGGCAGCCAGGCCAGAGTCCTGCACACCCTGTCACTCAACTGTCAGTAAGTACACTGAAGAGACCGTTCAGGGATTAGTGTCAAGGTCTGCATGACTAAGCACCTCTGTATGGGGGTAAGGAGGCAGCATTCACGCTACTGGAAGACGGGAGAAAACAAAAACAAAAAAACAAAAAAACAGGCAAGACCCAGCTCATGGAAGGCCACATGGTCCATGCTTAGCTTTCAAGTTTATTTCCAGGCAGTCTTGCTAACCTATCCCATTGAATGTGGTCTGGGCCCTCTTAGCATGTTGTGACCCTTATGAGGCAGAGCCAACACTTACTGTAATTTGTGGTCTGGGTCTTACTTCCCCTATTGAAGAGTCAACTCCATGAGAAAAAGTACCCACAGCTTGTGTCACTTAGTGCCTCACACACATAGGAGCATGACCCAAGTATTTGGGAAATGAATAGAGAGCAACTTTACTTTTGTACTTTATAGGTTGTTTCACTTAAACCCAAGTTTTATTACATTCTGGCTGTATTGGCGGGGGGGGGGGGGGGGGGGGAGGGTGTGCACAAGAAACACAGAGATCTAAAAATCAGCCCAAAGCATTTAAGTCTTTTTTTCTTTAAGCCAGCAGTTCTATAAACAAACACAAAATGAGGGTCTTGGCTAGATTCTAAGATGGGTGATAAGATACAGAGTCGATTACGTTTAAGAACCTAATTGAAATCATTTTAATAAGGACCAAAATATTGCCTTTGACAGGTGATTTGTGTTTAAAAGCCTCACGAACACCCAAAAGCCAAGTTTTTATGCTGGCTCCTGTGTGTGACACCAAATACAAGGTCTTCCATTAAACCCATCCTTAAACTGTAGATGATAGCAAAGCTTTGAGACTTCCAACAGGCTGCCATTTTTTTCTATGTTTATTTTTGAGAGAGAGAGAGAAAGACAGAGTGTGAGCAGGACAGGGGCAGAGAGAGAGGGAGACACAGAATCCGAAGCAGGCTCCAGGCCCTGAGCTGTCAGCACAGCGGGGCTCAAACTCTGAAACCATGAGATCGTGACCTAAGCCAAAGTCAGCGGCTTAATCAACTGAGCCACCAGGCGCCCCCAGGCTGCCATTTTTAATACACATACTTGGAACTCACTGTTAAGAGACTAGATTCCTAGATATAGACCAAAGTGAAAGCATAAGTAATCATCCTATGACCCCTCAGTGGCAGTAGACACTTCTGGTCAGCCCTCCTTAACCGCCCTGGCACTTCGCTAATGAGCAATCCCAACAGCTGTGTATGTAATTTTACGAAGCACATCCACACCCAACACTTCATTTTATCATCCTCATTTCACATATCAGACTGAAAGGGAGACTAGGGAGGGAGTGGGGAAGTTAGGAAGAGAGAAGTTGGGGAGGGACTTGCTTTGCTGCAGAACGTAAAGGGATGTTGACTGGAAGGAGCCTAACTGGTTCGGAGTGGGGCAGGGAAGCTTGGCAGAGGTCAGGGAACCTGAGTGCTTAATCCAATGGGAATCCAATCCCCACCCTCTCCAACCCCAAAGCCATGACCTTAGTTCAGCCTCCCCTTATCTCTCATCTGTATAATTACAACAGTTCCGTAACTCTTCTCCTTAACCTGTGGTTCTCCAGTTTAGGGGCTGATAAACCTTTTCTGTAAAGGACCAGAGAGTAAATATTTTTAGCTTTGTGGGCTTTTAAGCCTCTATCACAACTAGTCAACCCTGCCATTTTATTATGAAAGCAGCCACAGACATCTGTAAAAAATGGGCATGCCCATAGGCCAATACAACTTCACCGTGGACACTGAAATCTGAACTTCACAGAACTTTCTCATGTCGCAGAATATTCTCTTTCAAAATTTATTATTTAAAAATGTGAAAACTATTCTGAGCTCATGGGCCATACAAAAATAGGTGGTGTGTGCATGGAGGCCCAGGGGTTGAAGGTCACCAACAGCTGCCCTGGTTCATCGTATTCATCATTTAATTCATTAAGTCAAAATTCTGTTGAGTACTGAGGTGTCTGTCTGGCTCATTTGGAAGAGCACATGACTCTTGATCTCGCGGTCATAAATTCGAGCCCCATGTTGGGTGTTTACTTAAAAAAAAAAAAAAACCTGCGGGGGGTGGGGGTGGAATTTATTGCATGCTAATTACGTGCCAAGCACTGTTCTAGGCACTGAGGAAACAGGGATGAAAATGAGATGATGTGCCCTTCAGGGAGTTTTAGAAAAGATGTTTTGGAAAAGGCATGAAAAAAAATCAAGTAAACTATATTAATTTCGGTTAGTGTTACAGGGGATGCAAGAAGCAAGTGAAAGAAAATGGTGGTGATGGTGGTGGTAGAGACAGCGACTTTCAATAGTGTGATCGGGGACAACCTCTCCAGAGAGAAGGCATTTAAGCTGAGACCTAATGGATGAATGGGACCAGTCCTGCAAAGTGCTGGAGGCAGATGATTCCAGGCGGGAGGAGTGTGTGCAGAAGCCCAGAGCAGGTGGGCAACTTGGCACATCTGGATCAGGGAAGAAGACAAGTATGGCTGGGGCCTAGTGAGTAATGACAGTGTTAAGAGAGAAGAAGCTGGAGAGGGGAGAGGCCCAGACTCCAGGGACTCGTACACCAGAGTGAGGAGTCTGGGGTTTATTCTGGGAACATCATAAATGTGATTGTGTCACTCAATCACTTCTGTCGTGTCTCCTGGATACAGTACAGCTTCCGGCCAGGACCATAAGACCCTCCGTGGTCTAGTCCTTGGCTACTTATTGTCTATCCTTGTCTCTCAGTACCATGAGCACTGTCCATCCATGTGCCCCCCCCCCCCACCCACGTGCATGAAGTAATCAGACCTTCACAGGAGTCACTTCTGAGCCCACACATCCACAGTTCCCTCAGCCTAAGGTGCTCTTTTCCTTATGAACCTAAGTGTCTTCCACTGACCATTCAAAACCCACTCAATGTTTTAATGGGCCTTAAGTTTTCCAGAGATGGTCGCACGTTTCTTTCCACATCCCAAGCAGTATATGTGTGTGTGTGTGTGTGTGTGTGTGTGTGTGTGTGTGTGTGTGTGTGTATAGTTGAGTGTTTTTTGGTTGTCTGGATTTTTTTTTTTTTAATTCACGTCTGTTTCCCCCACCAGACTATGAGATCTTGAAGACAGGGACTATGCTTCATTCAGTCTCTGGCACATGGTATATTCTCAATACATGTTTGTTGAATGCAAAAGCATAAATGCCTAAGTGAACAGATGGCTTGTTTCTGAACTTCAGGATTGTGTGACTGGGTGTTCTTCCCACAGTTGCCTGCAGATCTCTTTTTCACAAATGCCAAGACATTTAAAGTCAACCAGATCACCAAGTGCTCCTTAGCCACTTGTCAAGCTTTCTGATGCTGACAGTAGCCTCACAAACAGACTTCATCCTCTGGGTATTTGCAGCTTCCCTCAAGCAAGGAGCTTCTTTCTGGCTGAATTAGCTCATGCTTGTTTTTTTCACCCAGCCTCAAAAGTAAGATCCATGGGAAACAGACCCACTGAGAATCTTTTAGACTTTTCCCCATTCCTTACATTCAATGAACACCTCGCCCGAGAAAGTATTCACTTCTTCACCTATCATAGCTGAACCTCAAGAAGCCAGACACAGCATTAGGTGCTATAGACACAGATGAAGAAAGTCCACAGACTCAGGGAGATCACAGACTAGTGGGGACATTTAGGGAGCGGCGAAGCTGCTAACTCTGTCCAGTGAAGAGGGAATACAGAGTTACTGAAACCTGGGACCTGTGTTTCCACATCTTGGCCCCTTTTTAATCAGATCAGCCCGAGGGAAAGGACTAATTCCACCATGACAGCTGGGCCCTCAACCAAAACACATCTTCTAATCTCAGCTTCTGGCATCGTTGCAGAGGGGAAGAAGTCACTTCTGCGACATCCAAAATGCAATCCATCTATAACATTACAGATGACTATTGCTATGCCACGCACAAGGAAGCAATTAAAAAGCTACTTAAGATTCTGGAGCAGGTGCATTCTGCTTAGCAAAGAATAAGAAATTTAATCCATCTGTGGCCTAGCTCGAAGTCAGAGTCATTTGTACTGCTCTTCAACAAAACAAACAAGACTCTCAACATGGTAACAGTCAACAAATGAGGGCCAAATTTTGGGGAATATAGATGATGATGATCAGGATGATCTAAAACATTGGAGAACTTACAGTCCACAAGAAGACCCTCCCTAACACTCTCCTTTGATAATGCCAGGTCACAACACATATGTGATACGTAAGCATTGTTTTCCACAAAGCAGGTCAATATCTGTACTGAATAAATAGGGGAAACTTGAAAGCAGTGTTGACAAAACAGATTTGCACCCATGCATACATCTTTCTGATTGCTTCATCAGGGACTTTTGCCACACGTTGGTAAGATGGCTGTCCAGACCGAAGGATACGCTCACTGGCTAAGTAACCACGGTTGTCCTCTAACCAAAGTAGTCACGGGGGAAGCAACTTAGATGCTGGAGGAAGAGAGACAAGGAGAGACCATGAGTTCCTGGCAGCCACCAACGTGATTAGACAGTTGAGAGCTCCTGCATGTACTCACATCAATATCGTAACCCACGTCTATTTTTTTAATCAAGACAGTATTTCACGTTTAATTCTCCAATTATAATTTCAGTACTAAAATACTGGCATTGTTCCTTCATTGTAAATGGTCTCCGGAATTTCTGAAGCAATGTCACAGACTTAAAAAGAGGAACAAGCAAAAAAAAAAAAAAAAAATTATACCATAAGAGCAACTTTAAAGAGAATGGCCGGGGAACCCTCCATTTTGGTGCCATACCTCTTATTTTCAGAGATGCAGTTTACCCCACATTTTGCAATTTTCCAATGGGCCCTGACATGCAGTTTTGGTTTCAACAGCACGATAATGTTAACCCAAATTCTCTTATCAAGAAGAATGTGAAAAGAAAAAACTGCTTCGCTTCTTTCCTTGGCCATCTCTCTCCCCTCTCGCATTCCTCATGTCTGGTTTCATTTCCCAAGCACACCAGATGCCAAGTACTATTTGGAGCTTTAAAAAAATCATGGGATACAGTCTAAAGGTTGCAGGAGAAACGTTTGAAAGGCGATGTGTTTTCCCCGCAAGTTTCAACATCCTCTCCACCAGGAAACGGAAAGGGCGTTTCTCAGTGTGTCCAGCGGAGGGCCAGCCCTTCCCACACACTCAAGTCCCAAAAGGATATTCGAACGGGGCACTTCTGGAAGTGGGTCTTGGAAATTCACCCTGTAGTCAGTCCCTTCAGCTCACTGACTTTCCTGATGCAAGAGGAAAACAATATAGGCACCAGGCACCCTAAAACAGGGCAGTATACACAAAACACACTCCCTCCTGTGTGCCCTCTCTGCATCAGTGGGGGGAGGGGGTGCAAAGTGGAAGCCAGAACCTGTCCCATTCCTTCCCCTCTTCCTCCCTAGATAATAAGGAAGGAACCCAAGCGAAGTCCATGCACACCCTCAAGCCAGACCAAGCCTCAACCAGCACATAATTCTTTCTTCCAAGCCCAAGTCATAGACTCCTGCCAGAAAACACCTGCTCTTCATGTAAAGAGCAGAGGGGGACCTCCAGGTCTCACCCTAAAAAGCTGGCAATGACTCTTCTGCCATGACTCAGTACTTTAACCACAGGTTTGGGACATAAATCCCTAAAGCCAATACAACACGGTTCTCGAGTTAGGAGTTTGTGTTGTTCACGTGACAGAAACCAGTCTGGAAGCCAGGACATCTCGTCTCGATCATCTGGGAGAAGAGCCAAACCAAAAGTGTCATTGGAGTCCCCACCAAAGAAAGCACAGCCTTGCCAGACAGCCTATGCCCTTGGGCCTGCCGACCTGTTGCTAGTCTGAGTTAAGTCAATAAACAGATTTAAGCTGAAGCCGAAAGAAATGCAAATCGTTTTCTCCCTTTAGGTTTCCATCTTCACTGCCTCTAAGGGATCCACTTAGATGTGCAAGGACAAATTTCATTGAGAGGTTACACAAACATAGGAAGTTACAACTCAATGGCCAGTTCTGTCACATCAGAGCTCTCACTCTTTCAAGAGGCCAAGTTGTGTTCTGTAACAAACATGTAAAACAAGCAACTTTCCTGAATCACCTAGCAGCTCTTTCAGGAAGAATAGGAAAATACGACATCACAGTCACCAGAGGAGAATGCGAGTACCCTACAGGGCACCAACAGCTGCCTTGTACCCTGTGGCTCCAGTCCTCTGCTGACCCTACTTGAGTAACCCCTGAAGTCAGAGTCTTCACCCCTGCAGGCAGATGTGGTGCCTCTTGAAATGCCTCCCCACCTCGATGATCACACTTCAGGGGTGTTAGGTTTCAGACCTTTCCAAACAAGTAGCCAACACGTTGGGGCAATCCACACAGAATATTTAAGTGACATTAAAAGACACTGCCTAGGGGCGCCTGGGTGGCGCAGTCGGTTAAGCGTCCGACTTCAGCCAGGTCACGATCTCGCGGTCCGTGAGTTCGAGCCCCGCGTCGGGCTCTGGGCTGATGGCTCAGAGCCTGGAGCCTGTTTCTGATTCTGTGTCTCCCTCTCTCTCTGCCCCTCCCCCGTTCATGCTCTGTCTCTCTCTGTCCCCAAAAAATAAATAAACGTTAAAAAAAAAAAAAAAGACACTGCCTAAAAATAAGTAGATTACTACTCATTTTTTGGAACCTTCTCACAACTGAAATAATTCTGGCAAATCCTGAGAGAGAAGAGGTTGAATAGATATACACTTAGTTTGAGAAACTGTGCTTTCCAGATCTAGGAGTAAAGTCTAACACGGCTTAGAGAAGATAAACCAGAGGTACTCTGGGCCGAGGACGCGCAATGCCATCCTCAAAGTAGTATCTAGTCCCTCTTCCCAGTGAGGCCATAAGACATGGTCCCTTGAAAAGTGAGTACTGCTACTCCCAGCCCCCAAACCAGATGCTGCTCGACCTTACTCCTCCCCAAATACTACAATGACATTTTCTCATCAAGGCGTTTTATTGCCAAGTAGGTACAACTTCCACTTGTGTGCAGGCCTTTATGGAGAATAATGTCCACTGGCATCCTAGGGAAACTACAGTTCCCTGGACTGAAAATAAAGAAATAAAACCTTGCCTGGAGGGCTTTATATGTTCATGTTTACTGAAAGAAAATTTAAACCTCACTAATTACCTTCTTCTGTTCACGTTCTTCTGACTACTTTCATGCCAAGTTTCATACAATTGCAGCAAGAGAAAATGAAACACCATGTAGAACAAACTTTCTTGGTTAAGCTCAGCCTCATTCTCTGGGAACTATTAAGAAACCCCATCCTTCTCATGGAAAATGTCTGTGCTTTTCAGTGAGGGAAAAACTAATGAACAGATACAACATGACATAGGCAGCCGTGGAGACTTGACCCAGGTTCAAAGAGCAGCTCACCCACTTCTTTCCTGGAGGAACCGGAGGAAAGGCTTCAAGACCCTAACGTCCTCTCTAAAAGTGTGATGGCTTTTAAGTGGACATTACAAAGGGAACGGAGAACTACCTTAGAGAGTTGGAAGGAGGATTTGTATTTGTTGACTACTGTTTGGTAGAAATGTGTTAACCAGATTCCTTTCTCTGACATTCCTGTGTGTATCAGCAGAACAAATTCCTGGAACGAGGCTGGTTTAATCTCTACAGGGCAGTTGTCATCACTAAATCAAGGGCTCTGCAGGTTAGTCAGCTTATCTGCAAATTGTGGGAAATTCTCTGAGAGTTTTAGGGGCCGTGTGGGAAAAGGCACTTTGAAAAGTCTTAGCTTTCTTGTATATTTTGAAGCATTCAACAGATTTGGTATTTCAACCCAACCACTTATACAAGAACGACCACATAGCACACCCAACTGAGTCACTGCAAGGACGCTGACATGGGCAATACTGACCTGATTCCCCTTCACATTTTGCTCAGGCACTGACCTCACCTACTTATTATTCTACTTTGTACCTCTGAAGGCATCTCGTCTATCCAGGGAAATCACTGAATTGGTCACCAAACTGGACAACGTGACTGTCAGCAGCCACGGCCACAGGCTTTCACACTTTTGCCTCAGAGAGGTCATTCTGAACCTGTGTGGACACAGCCACCATTTGCCATTACAAATGTAAAAAATGTTTATAGAAAGCTAAGTCCATGGTGATTCCTGGGTTTAAAATTACAGTGTGGTGAGTTGTTGACTAGATCCTGAGCCTCTCTACAACACCTGCTGCTCAGAGGGGTTCATTTTGGGCAAGGCCAGCACCACACCTATGCTCAGGCTGTTACTAATGAGTCCTGCACATGACAAGGCAGGGAGAAGCCACCCAGAAACTATGAGGACAGATGATGGAGTCACATTATGAAAACTGGAACTCCCTTGGAAAGAAGGACCCTGCCCTTCATAAAATTCTAACTACAAATTTTACATAATAAACCTTCAAAAGAGGCTTATGAAAAGATGCCGGTAAAGTTTCAATTGAATGCGAGTTCAGGTGTAGAAATAAGGCAGCAAAGAGGCCTTCTGGCCCCCACCAGTATGGGATGTTGTGTGGCTCTGGTAGGTGTTGCTCTTCAATCAGAACTTCCCCGGCCCTTCATGAGAGACACACTACCCTCTAATGAATGAGAAGTGAAGGCATTACCTTGTCACGTCAGCCTCTAAAACTAATTTCCAAAAGAAAAAGCGCTAAAAGGACCAAGAGAAATAAAACTTTGACATGGGATTTCCCCAGTCTCCCTTCATGTTAGGAAACTCCATAAGCACTTAGATATACAACCATCCAAAATCAGAACAAATTTTTTTCTTAACGGGGGTGAGGTTGGGGGGAACTTCAGCCCCACAGTGGGCAATCTAATAATCTATGGATGGGAAAGTCAATTGTATTGCCTCAGTGGAGTGCAAAATGGCAATATCTATTGTTGTTTTTAATGTACTGGCCCTTTGATCCACATCTAAGGATTCCTAGATTCCATATATAGGGATTAACCTATAGATATACTTACACATGAGCACAGAGATATATTAACGAGGTTGTTCACTACAGCACTGTAATAGAAAACCCATTCGCTATTGGTAATAGAGAATCAGTCTAAGTGACCTTCAATAGGTGAATGTTTTAATAAATGTTTGTGCCCCTGCGCCGTAAGACACTGGTTTTCATACTCTGATGCCCAAGCTTTATTTACTCCATACCAATTATATCAGAATCTCTGGTATTGGGGGCCCAGGCATGAGTATTTTTCCAAACTCCAAGGGTAATTCCAATGTGCAGGTCAGTTTGAGAACCAGTGCTACAGAATCCTATGCCCAGGTTCAAAGAATGTCCTAGGTCCATGAACACTGACATGAAAAAGATCTAACATATTCAGAGGAGGAAAAGAAGAAAAAAGAAATCAAGTTGCATAGCAAAACATATGTATCACCATTTATGTTAAAACTAAAAACAACCCTGTGTTTGTAACAATACACACACACCTATATATGTGAATGCATAGAAATCCTTCCAGAATTGGTGGTATAAACTGTAAAGTTGGTCAAAACTTAGCCAAATGCTTGGCACATGGAAGACGCTCGATAAATAGAGGCTATTACTTCCACGTGCATCTAAGTTTTTGGAACCTATGGTTTCATACTTGGATAGTGAACTCTTCTTATAAGTGCACCAGACAGTATTCTACTGAAACTAGGAAGTTTGCAAGCTTCTCAATAACCCCATTAAAACTCTAAGTATACACCTGAATAACTCATTAGCCTTTAAAATTACAGCTTGCTCTGTGTATACACGAAACCCAAGCCCAAAAATGCAGGCAGATTCACTGTCAATATCATATTGATTTGTAGGTCCACCAAAATGGCCCATTTATAAGTTGTTCTATGTCAGCCAACAAATCTAAAAACTACAACGTAATGCTAGATGCCACCTTGATGAACAAAGAGGAAGAATATTCCCAGGGCTACGTGTTAAAGCCCCAGGGATGACAATGTGACAAACTTTAGAAAAATGTTTTGTTTGGTCTTAAATTCTTCATATCCCAAGAGGCAGTTAGTGGAGAATTTCTGGTTCCCTGAAGCCTTCAAATAGTCACAGGGCCAGTTAGAAGAAAAGTTGGGAGATTCTATTATTTTTTTCTTTTTATTTGGCTCTGTTTCAATTATACTTCTATTGTGGATCAGAAATCAAAGGGCATCACAAATACAGCCCAAGATAAGAGGCTTAAGGATGCTCATACATGGAATAAAACTTAGTATGTGGTACACTCTTTTTAAAACATTTTTAATGATTTTTAATTTTTATATATTTTTTAATGTTTATTTATTTTTGAGAGACCGAGTGTGAGCCGGGGGAGGGGCAGAGAGAGAGGGAGACACAGAATCCAAAGCAGGCTCCAGGCTGTCAGCACAGAGCCTGACACAGGGCTCGAACCCAAAAACCATGAGATCATGACCTGAGTCAAAGTCGGACACCCTAACATTTGCTCATTTTTGAGACAGAGACAGAGAGAGACACAGAATCTGAAGCAGACTCCAGGCTCTGTACTGCCAGCACAGAGACCAATGCAAGGCTCGAACTCATGAACGGCAAGATCACGACCTGAGCCTAAGTTGGTCACTTAACCGACTGAGCCACCCAAGCGCCCCAGCTTGTGGTACAGTCTTAAGATGCAATCAAACATATTTAAAAACTATATTTTTAGGGGCGCCTGGGTGGCGCAGTCGGTTAAGCGTCCGACTTCAGCCAGGTCACGAGCCCCGCGTCAGGCTCTGGGCTGATGGCTCGGAGCCTGGAGCCTGTTTCCGATTCTGTGTCTCCCTCTCTCTCTGCCCCTCCCCCGTTCATGCTCTGTCTCTCTCTGTCCCAAAAATAAATAAACGTTGAAAAAAAAAATTAAAAAAAAAACAAAACTATATTTTTATAAAAATGAATTTAGTACAATTTTCAAAATTCTTCTCTATTTTAGGTAATTTTAAAAAGGTATGCATCATCCACATTTACTTGGGCACTGAATGTTTGACTACAACAACTTTAAAGCTGGATTCCAGCAATTTTCTCCCAAGTACATGCTCCTAAGTTTCTATCTTTAAAGGTGGGGTTCTCTCTAAAATGAACAAATCAGGAGACTATATATGTTGGCGAGGATGTGAAGAAAGGGAACCCTCTTGCACTGTTGGTGGAAATGCAAACTGGTGCAGCCGTTCTGGAAAACAGTGTGGAGGTTCCTCAAAAAATTAAAAATAGATCTACCCTATGACCCAGCAATGGCACTGCTAGGAATTTACCCAAGGAATACAGGAGTGCTGATGCACAGGGGCACATGTACCCCAATGTTTATAGCAGCACTTTCAACAACAGCCAAATTATGGAAAGAGCCTAAATGTCCATCAACTGACGAATGGATAAAGAAGATGTGGTTTATATATACAATGGAATACTACCTGGCAATGAGAAAGAATGAAATCTGGCCATTTGCAGCAATGTGGATGGAACTGGAGGGTATTATGCTAAGTGAAATAAGTCAGTCAGAGAAAGACAGACACCATATGTTTTCACTCATATGTGGATCTTGAAAAACTTAACAGAAGACTATGGGGGAGGGGAAGGGGAAAAAAAAGTTACAGAGAGGGGGGAGGCAAACCATTAGAGACTCTTGGATACTGAGAACAAACTGAGGGTTGATGGGGGGTGGGGGAGAAGGGAAAGTGGGTGATGAGCATTGAGGAGGGCACTTGTTGGGATGAGCACTGGGTGTTGTATGGAAACCAGCTTAATAATAAATTATATTCAAAAATAAATAAGTAAATAAAAATAAAGGTGGGGTCCTCTTTATCAATCATTAAGTCACCACACTGCTTACAGAAGCAAATGAAAACATGGCGATCATATGAACTCATAAGAGGCAAGAGATGGTCTTTCCTGGACCAAGATTTTATCAAGGAATTTTATGAACTTGACGTCTGAATGCTGACAATATTCCTATGAGATTAAGACTAATTATTTCCTGGCTACATCTTCCAAAGTTTATGTAGTTGAAACCCAATTCCTTCAAATATCACTAAATATTCATTGCAAACAGCTGGAAAGGAAATCTATGATTCTCAGAACTGCAAAATGATTTCCAGTATACTAGTATCGGTCCCAGTGAAACACAGTTACCATTACTTTGGAAGCAATGCACTGGAAGCATACACTGGAAAGCATACATTGTCAAAGAGGAAGTAAAATGTATTTTTTTGAGCTCTTCGCAAGTTAATAAAAAATCAGTACACAGCGCCCATAGGACAATGATGACCAAGTCTGAACAAATGGTCCACCATCAGTCAATGCGGTATGCCTATCGAGCTTTGGGAAAATATCAAAGATTAAAGGAACTCCATCTGATACCTATTGAGTTAATAGGCTCTTTGGCAAGTGAGTTCCAAGTCACTTCCAGAAATCCCAGATGACCTTGGAAGAACCGGATAATGATGCCATTCCTGAAAGTTAAGAAGTCATACAAAGGTAGAGTCTTAAGGAAGCACAAAGTCGAGGCATGTGCTGTCAGAAAAAGTGTTTTCCTTTTTTTTTAATATGGGCTTCAAAACTGCCTAACCTATGCATAATAAAAGCAATTGAGGAGACAGATAGGATAAGTTGTGAGAGCTAGCAGGCTTTGCCAAGGACAGGAGAACACGTGCGTTGAATAAGTGAACTGGTGAATGTATATCATCTCTTTTCATAAAGCTAATAATCAACCAAAATAGAAACTACCAGCAGCTACAATAAAAAGTGTTTTCTCATTGGTGATTTCTCTCCATGTGACAAACATCCTTGGGAAGTTATTCACATAGCTTAACAAATGATTCTGAAACTGCATGAGCCAAACAAATAGTGAAGAAAGATCTTTACTGAATTTTAATTACTATACATGGATTACCACACTCGTGACTTAAACTCAGGCCAAAAAACAGGGCCATTCCACAGTCATCAAGGGGGAAGTGTGAAGGAAGCTGATACTAGCCAGTGCCCACTCCACCCAACTCTGTAATTTTCTATATAATTAGGTGAGAACAGTAATTGCTTAATTGCATAACTCAAGAAGACTAGACATTTGCTTCTCTTGCAAAATTTATTCTAAATGCGGTAACAAGAAATGCTCTGTTGTAAATTACTACTTTGACTCATTTACGAAGCCTACAGTAGCTGGACTGAGGTTAATATTTGGATTTCATATTCTGCAAATATTGTTAAACAATCAAAAGTCATCAAGTGGCTAAATATGGGAAGCTATCAATATAAGACTGGTTAAATGATTTAGGGTACCTCTGTATGGTGAAATACCACACAGCCATTAAAAAGAAAGGGACACCTTTTCTATTGTTAAGAGGTCTAAAGTATATTAAGTTTCCAAGTTACAGTATAAACATGATATATCATAAATGTAAAAGGAATATACTTAAGCATGGAAACAAAGTATCTAGCCTGTGATAAAATAATAGCTACAAAAACCCATCAAGTAGCTCCTATTCTAGAGAATAAAATGGACATTGGAAAAGGAAGGAAACTTGTTTGCATCTCGGTCCCTTCTCATTTTTTTTTTTTTTTAAACATAGGCTTAGACTACTTTTTTTTCCCCTTGATTATCAAGCTGTTTCCAAATGTTTAGAAAGTAATTAGATCTTATAAAAACTAAGTGGCTTTTTGGGGCTCCTGGCTGGCTCAGTCAGTAGAGCATGAGACTTTTGATCTCGGTGTCATGAGTTCAAGCCTCATGTTAGGGATAGAGTTTACTTAAAATAAATAAATAAATAAATAAATAAAATGAATGACTTTCATTTATCAACCCTCTTCAACATGCCAGCCACTTTTATTGTGCTTTACATCCATTTGTTACCTCAATGAAGAAAAGAGATAAGCTGTGAATCCTTAAGTGTCTCCTCCTGAGAACACAGTCCACTGTCAACAAATCTCTATGCTCTGACCTTCGTGGCTTTAATTTCTGCACTTTTCCACTTTACCACACCCACCTCTGCGATTGTTAGTTCTCAAAATGAAAACGATCTGTTCAACTGTAAAACACCAATACGAACAGTGACTTTTTTTTCCTTTAAACTTATAATGAATTTAGAATAGGGGGGAAGAAAAGGAGAGGCAGCTACCAAACCATTTACTGAAGACAATACTGTATATATCAATACAGTGCCATCTCATCACCATAGCAACAGAACGCATAACTGCTTGCACCAAAATAGCACAATTCAGAATCCGCTGAAATCCACCGTGCTCTTTGCTATAGAAGTAACTATTGCTACCTTTATCTTCAGAAAATCCACTCTCCAGGTGGCAGCCCCAGGAACACCACATACGGAATTTTTTGTTAGGTGTTTATTAGGAAGCTTGACCCAGAAGGAATGAATTTGCTTAGTAATTTTAAAGTCCTGCTTTCTAAAGCCCAGTTCTAAAGCTACTGAAGTAGCAGCACAGTGTATCCTCTTACATTCATGGCTCCTGACCCAATCTTAAATAAGCAAGCAAATACCATAATGGGAAGTCTGAATTACAAAAGGGCACAGATGGAAGCCTAACAGCTGATCACAAAAGAGGAAGGCAAACACTGGTAACTATTTTTTAAAGAAGGACAAGAAACTTAACGTCAAAATAAGAGATGGTACTAACACTAAAAGAGACCTCAAAATAAAGACAAAAAACGATAGGCTATGCATTTCAAGGGAACATGCAATCTACATGAAGACATGATTAAAAAGCTGCTTAATTATTATTTATTCATGATTTCTAAATATATACCACCCACCACCTTTCCCTTCTGTCCCACATTTCTCCCCCCCCCCCAACCTAAAATCATCATTTACCTTACAAGCACCACTTTCCATTCCATGAAAATAATCAACCAGGACAATGTCTCCCTCCTATTCATCAGCAGAAAACAGAGCTATGACAGATGTTCTAGCTAACCTGGCAACTGGCCCCTTCGTGGTTACTCCTCTTATAAACACCACCCACCTCATTGGGTAGTAGCACGTAAAAGGTAAAAGCCAGCCTCTTTGTGGGAAAACACGCTGGTTAACAACTGTACTTGCTCAGACTGGAAAGGCAACCGGGACAGAGATGCCCACAGGTAATCAACCTCAGACACACACACACACACACACACACACGCGCACACACGCATGCATGCACGCACGCACACGCATACAGGTGTCAAACTGGTTTTTCCTCATAGGGACAATTCACAGACAGTCAGGAATCACCCCTCACCCCACATATCTACACACAAATCTCAAGTTCACAATTCTGTGTGATCATTTATACATTTTTATTCATTCATTCATTCATTCATTCATTCATTCATTCAGGGACCCAGTGTGTGCCCACTCTGTTTGGTTTTGGGATACAAAGATGACCGAAACAGATGTAGACCTTGCCCTTGCACAGCTAGTTCACAGGCACATGAGCCCTTGGCTCCTTAAGCCAACTCAAGGTTCTAGACTCTGGCTCTGTGAGCAGACAGACAGGAAGTAAGTAGAAGGAGTGGCCAATTCTTCACCTCATCTTCAACAGGCAAGAGCAGATTCTACTTGCTTCAAATAACGCAGCCTCCCAGTAACTTCCATGTTCCTTTGAATATAGCTCGGGAGAGGAAGTAAAAGGAAGCAGAGGGTGAAATCTGTTCTTAACAAATAGGGGGCACAGAGTAGCCTGCTAAGGTTTGGGACCTCAAACAAGACACTGGCATCCACTTCCGTCCTCGAAGGATTAGCCGCTACAGGAACTGCCCTCCCACTACAAACAACTAGAAAAGTGGACAAAACACATGAAACAACTGTACTAGTTACTGGGCAAAGACAATGCAGGACCATGATCTTTGAGACAAGGAAATTCCAAGTGAGATAAGCCTTACTATCACCCCAACTTACTCTAGGCAGTAGGGCAGGAAGGGGAAACCCAAGCCAAGCTCAGGGGTCGTGCTAAGCTGAGGAGCCAGAGATAAAAGTTCGGGGAGAATGAGGCAGTGAGCAACTCTGGAAATCTGCAAAGGGGGTCCCCTCCAATCCTCGGCTGAGTACTACTCTGCACGAGGACCTAGGGTTCACATGGGGCTGGGAATAAGCGGCATTCCCACCAGCCTGAGTAGAAAGAGCTGGTTTACATAAAATATCAGGAAGAGCCTCCAAAAGGGTCCTAGACACAGCCTGCTCTGGAAAGGGCTTAAAAGCAGCCTCAAAAGGGTCTCGCTGATCCCAAGTAATTTAACCATGTGCCAGAACAAAGGCCAACACTCTTTAAAGGGAGTCCTTCAGGCAGAAAGAAATTGATACCAGATAGAAATTTGGATCTACACGAAGCAAAGAAGAATGCTGGAAATGGCCAACCTCTGGGTAAATATAAAACCAGACACTGCCTCAGAGTTTCCCAGCCACTGACCTTTAGGATGCGCTTTTGCAGAAATCCACAGATGACACTAACGGGGTCAGAAGGTCAGGATCAAAGTAAGTCCTAGCTCTACTACTAACTGTCCCCCTAACCTCAGTCTCTTAGAGCCCTCTGGGCCATTATTTCCTCAGAAAAATGCCCTCCCTTGAAATGTCATCACACTATATAATGACCATGAATGTGCTTTGGAAATTCTGGGTACTGAGCAAAGATTTACCAAGTGCCTTCCATGCACATTTCTAGGCTTTATATGTCTGGACCTCAGTTTATTCATCTGTAAAATGAAAATAATAATAGTACCCACTTCAAGGGGTTGTTGGCCCCATTCGGTAGGTAAATATATGTAAAGTATAAAGAATAATGTCTGGCCAGAGTAAGTTCTTACAGATGAGATTATTATGACTATTTCTACTACTGCTGCTGTTGCTAATTAATGCTACTACTGGGCATATGATCATTAAAAAGACCAATTTGGTTCTTGCCCTCAGATTCCATATTTGAGCTATGTGATAATGAAAACAATGCTTTGGGGATAATTTTTTAAAATTTTTCCAGAGAAAAATGTGGGATAGCTGGGGGAAAAATACTAGTGTGAAGGGATCCCTAGACCTCACTTCCAGCTCTTCTCCTCAAGTAGCCCTGGGACCCTGGTTACATCATTGCGCTTGTCGGAGACTCAGTTTATCCTCACAGAGGTAGGTGAGAATCTTCAAGGATCCCTTCCAGTCCCAACATCTGATGATATGAACCAGAGGATCCATTTTAGAATAATGAAATTGCCTTTATTTGAGCAATTTAATTCTCATAGCATCAAATCCCCATATAGGAAACAATTAATTTTGACGAAGGAAGTTTGTGACTTAAGAAAGCTATAAGAAATAAACTCGAAATCTAGGATTAATATAAAAGCCTGCACATAAGTCCCAAACCTAGAACCAAGGCCACCTGATTCATCTCCCTAAAAATGGGAAGGAATACAATAGCCTGTCACTCCCACCTACTGCTGGGTAAACCACCATTTTGATTTTGATGTGAGGAAGCAGGGAAGCTCTTCCTTTTGGTTCCAGAGTTTGAATTGGCTCCAAACAAGCAGAATTCTCTCTCCTGTCTACAATTCTAGAATTGAGAAGAAAAATGGTAGTACGCTGTGGAAGTTCCTTATGCCAGGGAAAAAAGGAGAAATATGTCAACAGCTAGTTTCTTCTACTGGTTGTTTATACCAGCATGTACCACAATTGGTAAGCTATCAATTACAAACACAAAAGCTCCCATAAAATTAACTGGTTCAGATCTTACAAAATATAGCTAATTTTAGCCAAGTCTCAAAAACCAATATTTTCCTTTTTGATAAGCATCATTCAAGGTAGTTTCCACTGGAAGAAATAGTAAGTGGTGGAACCCTCAGAGAATGAATCTCTGCCTGATCTTCCAAAAACAGTTGTGAAAGGAACTTTCCTAAAGTTTTCCTAACATGTTGCAGAGGATGAGCCAAAGATTTTGCAGAATTTTATAAAGAGCTTCTATTAACTTCATTGGAGAGAACATGTTGCATAACATTAACTCCAGGGAAAAAATATTTTTCTGTACATATATATAATATGCTATGTATCATTTCAGGCAGTTCCCAGACCCCCAGATGCAGTTTACCATCGGCCTTAGCCCCAAAACTTTAAACACACAACTAAAACGCATCAAAGGAGCCCTTAAAGCACACTCGCATCATGCGCACATACACACACACACAGTAAAATTTGAGAGCATGCTGTATCTGTCTTGGGACCTGCCATTGCTACCTCAGATGGACACGTTTCTAACCTGTATGTCTACTTGAACACCTATGGGAACTACCTCATCTCCTTCCCCCTGTGATTCTAAAGGGGTAATCAACCAAGTGATCATACGTCTTCATCAACAGAGGTGGGCACATGGCATTGGCTTGGCCAATCAAGGCACTCTACCCCTGGACAGAGTAACTGATCTAGAGATGGGCACCCAACACAAAGAAAACCGGACATCTTTATGTGTGTCAATGCTGTAGACACATCCTAGAATCATGAGATAGGACCATAAACACCTGCAATTTACAATAATTGACTTTTCCACCATGTGTTGGAAACAACCCAAGAATGAAGCCAGCAAAGACAAAAGCAGAACTGAGAGATGGGACAAGGGGGATGGGGAGATGAGGAGGTTTTAAATGACATCATTTAACTACTGGATCCAGCTAAGCCTCAAGTCAAATATCCCCAGAACTCCCCACTGCATGTTTCAATGAACTACTGCCCCCACCAGCCAAGTTAAGTGGGTTCTGTCCCTTGATGCAAAAACAAAAACAAAAACAAAAACAAAAACCTGATTCATGCTCCACTTGACTAACTGGGGTGAAAACTATCACTTATTGAGTGCCTCCCAAGTGTCAGAGACCACGTGGAACATCAATATGCATCATTTTAGCAGGGCACCTGGGTCGTTCAGTCGATTAAGCATCCAACTTCGGCTCATGTCAAGATTTCACGGTTCATGTGTTTGAGCCCCTCGTCGGGCTCTGTGCTGACCGCTCAGAGCCTGGAACCTGCTTCAGATTCTGTGTCTCCCTCTCTCTCTCTGCCGCTCCCCCACTCATGTTCTCTTTCAAAAATAAATAAAATTATGTATCATTTTAGCTAATTTTTATCATCACTCTGGGAAGCAAATGTCACAATTTTATAATAAAGAAAGCTACCAAGGATATCCAGAGAACTAGGAAGTGTCCTCAGGGATTTAAACCCTGCCTGTCTCATTCCAAAGCCCATTCTCTTCTTACCAACTACACCTCCTCGAACCACAAACCTGAGTCTTTCAAGATACTTCATCATTTTCTAAGACTCAACCTAATAATCAAGCTGACAATCAAGCCATAAATCCAAACACAAGTGTCTCATTTTAGGGAAGGCTCTTAAGACTTTGCTGCTCACAAGTCAATATGAATAATGTAACACCTCTTTTCTCAAATGAATCCTATTTTTGGAAACAAATTTTGCCAGGCTGACTTTCCAGGAATCTTAAACAAGCCTGGAGGGACTTATTCTTTGAAGCTTGGAAGTAACACAAGTTTTGGGGTGTATGGTGTTGAAAAAGACATAGTTAGAACATAGAAGTCATCGTCACAGCTAAGCAGGAAGCATTCAGAAATAACCACCACCACCCCCCTTTCCCAAAGACAGGCCACAATCCAAAATTTTAGTCATTCATCTCTAACTTTGCCCCCAGCAGTAGAGTTTGCGAGAGACAGACTGTAGCAAGAAAGGAATTTAACAAGGGGGGTAGCACACAACTAGGCAAATTTAAGAAAAGTATCAAGGGTCTGAAAATTCCACCAGTAGGCCTGCAAAAGAACATATCACAGGTGAAGGTGTCAAACCAATTGAAGGAGGTGAGAAAGAAGGGGGTGGAGAAACTGGAACAGGCAAAGGTGTGGTCAATAGAATTCAGTGTTCTGCTGTAGGCATAAAATTCATTAGCTACATCTCTTTTAACATTTAGGAAAAGAACTAGCATGGCAATAAGGAAACTATGCTTAACTAACTAGTCATTACTATCCTTTTTTGTAGGACTTGGGTTTAACAGGTGGAGTTGAGGCCCCTATTTGGGTAATGGCCAACTACCCTTATTATAGGTTGGGTTGTTTATTTTACATAACCACAAGAAAAAGGTAAATGTTAAAACCATAGGGTGTCACCCTATTTCATAACATGTAATAGTGTATTCCCTTCATAACGTAATTTAGTTTTCTAAGTACTTGTGTATACACTGTGCCATTTGATTTTCCCAACAACCCTGAGAGGAAGAGAGTCACAGGCAATCAGATACTGTTTTTACTTCCACTTTACAGATGAGAAACTATCTTTGAGCACGAAAATGACCTCCACAAGGCCAAACCACTCCTAAGTAGCAGAGCAGGGACTTGAATTCAGGCCACCCTTCTTCCAATATTCGGAATTGCCAGCCTGACCATCCTAGAATTATCCAACAAAGAATAGTCTCAGGCTCTTTTGTTGAAAGGCTCTGATGGAAGAAACAGCATTTAAGTTATGTTTCAAATAGTTATTATAATCTGTCATCAACATATGTGATGTTTTAGAGGGCAGTCCATTATACTTCTAGGTGTTTATAGTGGCAAAAATCATACAAATGAAGATACTCCAGTGTTTTATTGGGTCAGCTACAGCTTTACTCACTCGTCTCATCTCTACATTAATTAACCAGCTATTTGTCAGGGATTATATACAAAGGATTAAGGAATACAAAATTGGGGGCACCTGGGTGGCTCAGTCGGTTAAGTATCTGACTCTTGGTTTCAGGTCAGGTTACAATCTCACGATTTGTGAGTTCAAGCCCCAAATCGGGCTCTGCACTGACAGCTCAGGGTATGCTTAGGATTCTCTATCTCCCTCTCTCTCTGCCCCTCCCCTCTCAAAAATAAACATAAAAAAAAAAAAAAAAAGGAATACAAAATTGAACACGCCATACTCTGTCCCTGTCAGAAATCAAATAGATAAGAGGGAGAGGCTGACTTGTAGATATGCTATAAGAACACAGAGGAAAGAGACCTGTGTCCAAGATGTTATCTCCAGAGTGGGAAACCAGAAACATCACACTTGGTTCCAGTCATTAAGGAGCTAACAATCTAACAGAGAAGAGACTCATGAACACAGCAAAATACAGAGTAATAGATATAAATGCCACAAAAGAGGTATTAAGTAATGTAAGTGTTCAGAGGACATAAAGGGCACTTCTAATTAGGATGACCTCAGAAATTTTTTGAAAAGATTAAATATGAATAGGCCTTTAGAGAACTGTTATATCTTAGTGGAGCATAAGGCAAAGACTACAAAAGCCAGCTGCCTGCTCCCTGTAGAGACATCCTGAGAAGCTCCAGATTCCATATTGGTCTATGACAACCACTGAGCTGAGGACAATGATGCTGCTGAACTCCTGTGAACTTTCGCTCATTCACAAGGTCATAAAGATATACAAACAAACAAACAAACAAACTTGATGAAAGACATCCAAGACACTCATCTTTCTAGGATCTGAGCCATTACGTTAAAAACGTGAATCATTTGTGCCTCCAATATTTCTCTCTAAATTGCCTTCATACCCAGTAATGGGAAGATTGCCACGTAAAGAATAGCTTACTCTTCAAGACTGTCAATTACATTCTCACAAATCATTCTAACCAGTCCATTTGGTTTTGAAGGAGAAACAAGTTATGAATGCATCACCCTAAAAGCATGCTAATAGCATCAGAAGGATATATGGGTTTCACTAATTTTCCCATTTCCATCAAAACTGGAACTAGCATACGTGCTCAACTAAAAATCATTAAAAATTAGAAAAGAGACCTGAGAGACCATTTTACAGATACCAAGATTATGAGAGATTAAATGACTTCTTCAAGGGGCTCCTGGGAGCTTCAGTCAGTTAAGTGTCTGACTCTTGATTTCGGCTCAGGTTATGATCTCACAGTTTTAGGAGTCCACGCCCTGCATTGGGCTCTGTGCTAACTGCATAGAGTCTGCTTGGAATTGCCCCTCTCTCTGCCCCTACCCTACTGGCGCTCTCGCAAAATAAATAAACTTTAAATAAATAAATAAATAAATAAATAAATAAATAAATAAATAAATAAACAAACTGACTTCCTCAAGCTCACACACTAATTTAAAGACAAAGCAGTTAAGTAAGACTCAAGGAGTGATTCTAAATAGATTCTTAATAACTGGGAAGTCTGACCTAGCAAATTAATCTCAAAATACCACACAAATGTGGGGGGGTTTTTTTGCCACAATTTAAAACAATTGGTAGGTAAATAAACAAAAACCTATACAAATGTTTTTGGTTTATTAATGATGCTATTTTAAACACTGAGCTTTTAACAAGATTTTTACAATCTAATTCTCCTACTCAGTAGAACGAGTCAACTTTGATTGCATTTTCTTTAACTCTTTCTGTCACAAAAGTAGAAACCCAATTCCAGAAGCAAACTATGCCGCTATTCTCTAAGAATCTGTAATCCTTCAAATAACAGAAAGAGCTACAGAGACTTCCCACTGACCCAGCTGGTTCCTGCTCTGGGGAGTAGGGTGGAAAGAAGGGAGAAGGTCCAGGATTAACAGTTTTCTTGACTATTAGGAAAGTTCAGACATGTGGTAGTGTCTCACTAGACAATGGGGCCTATGTCAATCCTGTTACAAAACATTTTATAAATTCCAGTTTTCAAAAGTATGCCCAGTGGCCTATAGGTATCCTGGAGTGTATTCTTCCTTCAGAAGAAAAGTACATAAAGTACTTCATAATTTCAGATCATTCTATTTCCTAAATAGGATGCTGCATTAGACTAAACTAAACCCTATCTGTATTAGCCTACGTTGGCCTGGGGTGGTCAAAATAAACTTTTTCAACTTTCAGTTCTCCTAAATAAATATTTCTCCTGGTATTTTCACCGACATGTTGATCAGTACTCATTTTTTCTGTTACGACAGTGTTGAATATGTATTCCATCCCCTGTGAGAGGTCTCTTTTGGAATGTTGCTATCATGCTACAAATAAGTTTCACTATATGTTCTCTCCTAGAGAAACAAGAACAGATGTTCATCATATTCTCCTAGTTGTAAACCAAATGAACTGAACCTCCAATTAAGGCAGCTACTCTTCAAATCCCACTTTTTCATATATATTCCAAAATATGTAGGTTACAACTGATGGACTCTACACAAAACATGGGCAAACTACAGCCTATAGGCCAAATACAGCACCCGACTCCTCACCGATGGTTGTTGTTCTTTTTAAAGTTTATTTATTTTGAGAGAGAGAGAGAATGGGGGAGGAGCAGAGAAAGAGAATCCCAAGCAAGCTCCACACTGTCAGCACAGAGCCAGACGCAGGGCTTGAACTCATGAACCACAAGATGACAACCTGAGCTGCAACCAATAGTCGGATGTCTAACTGACTGAGCCACCCAAGCACCACTCACCAACAGTTTTTGTAAATAAAGTTTCATTGGATCACAGCCACACCTAGGTTTATAGACTGTCTGTAGCTGCTTTCTGAGTAGTTGTCACAGATATTTGGGTCCCTCAAACCTAAAACATTTACTATGTAGTACCTTGTAGGAAAAAGTCTGCTGGCCCCTGGTCTATATTAAGTACAACAAACAAAAGAAGTTTGGGGATGTTTTCCAAAACACTTATATAAAAAATAAATTCATTCATGGGGCTCCTGGGTGACTCAGCCAGGTAAGCATCTTACTCTTGATTTCAGTTCAGGCCATGATCTCATGGTTCATGAGTTCAAGCCCCGCAGAGGGCTCTGTGCTGACAATGCAGAGCCTGCTTGAGATCTCTCTCTCTCTCTCTGCCCGCTCCCTGCACGCACAGACACACTCTCACTCTCTCTCAAAATAAATAAATATATAAGCATTTTAAAGAAAGGAAGAAAGAAAAAGAATTTATTCATTCATTTAGCAAGTATATATTAACCATCTTTGGAAGCTGTTCTAGGGGCTGGAAACCCATTAATCAACTGGAAAGATGAGGCCCCTGTGTTTTTGGAGGTCATATTCTAGTGAGAGGAGACAGACACAAACATAACTACTTTAATTCCAGGTAGATAAAACAGGATATATAGAGACAGCAGTCAAGGATTCTGAAGGGTGGTGATTCTTTAGGAGATGCAAAATCATGAGGATGACAGCTCAGAAGACGCCACTGGAACTGACATTTCAATGGTGAGAGGCCAAACATGCAAAAATCTGAAGACTGACCCAGGCAGAGGGAATAACAAAGGCTCCAGGGCAAGAAATGCTAGGCCTGCTCAAAAAACAAAAAGGTGACTAATGCACCTGAAGAGGCACAAGGTAAAATCAAGGGGTCAGCAAGGACCATGTATGATGAGTAATGAGCAAAATCATGATACTAGTAAATTTCCATCTTCAGCTGCTTAGGTATTAATAAACACTAGATTAAAAAAAAAACTAATCAGAGTATAAGGATTGCTTTGGCTACTTCGTTTTGCCACAACTTCTTCCTTTTGATCTGCTGAAAATTACCTGAAGCTCAAATGTCTAGCAGCCTAAGAAAGAACACTTTGTTAGAGACAGTTTCTGCTAAGGAAGTAATTACTCCCTCTCCCTGCATATACCGCAACTCCCCCCCCCCCCCAAAAAAAAGACTGACTGTTCTCATTGCAAAGACATAAAGTGACCATTTCAAATGGGATTTTTTTTTTTAAAGAAAGAGAATTTCCCGTTATTAAGCATAATTAAGCCTATTTTCCCAAGTCTACTAGGCTATTCATTCAATGAAGTGAGGTCTGTCTCCTCACCATCTCTCAGTAGCAGCTGTGTGCATGTTCCACCAGAAATCTTTCAAAGCAGTTGGCTGGTTTGGACAAAACGTAATATTCCTTGAAAGTCTGGAAAGATATACCATATGGCTTGGTTTGCCATCGTCAAAGTAAATGGAGGACTGTTTCACTGTAGAGAATTTGAATGTATTGCTGAATAGCCACAAAAATCAATCTTTTTTTTTTTTAAGTATTTGTTTATTTACTTTGAGGGAAAGAAAGAGAACAACACTCGAGAGCAGGGGAGAGGCAGAGAGAGAGGGAGGAGAGAGAATCCCAAGCAGGCTCCACACTGCCAGTGCAGAGCCTGACTCAGGGCTCAAACCCACAAACCATGAGATCATAACCTGAGCCGAAATCAAGAGTCGGATGCTTAACCAACTGAGCCACCCAAGGGTCCCTCAATCTCCTCTCTTAATGCCCTTTCCCTTTCAAATTTTTTAAGGGATTTATGAATCTGAAAAAACAACGTTCCATTTTTAGATCCCAAAATATAAGAAGTCAAGAGCATTCGGAAGAAAGGCCAAGACAGAGGTGCTCTGATAAAACCATGACTCTCAGCAAACAGCCAAATTTACGAAGCACGAGTAGTTATGGGATATTCTGGAGGGATGACAACCAACTGGCCTTCACTAAGATGTGATGAGGCACAGATCTGCAGAACAAGGTCCCCTCATTGGTGAACACTGTGTGATGACGGGTATGGCATGGACGTTCATAAGCAGACTTGAACAGGCCATAGAAGAGCAGTGTTGAAAAGTATGCTGAAGCGTGAACCTTCAAAAGCAGCAGCAAAGCCAGAGAAGAACCAGCAGACAACTTCCCCAGAGAATTAACTTGCAATCAGTTTCCTCACCATAAAGCAGGCATAAAATAGTAGTAACCTTCAGGGTGGTGGACACTTTACTAGGTGCTCAATAAGCAGTACACTCATCAAATGCAACCAATCATTTCACATGTTTTACCTCACTGAATCCTCACTAAACCCCGAAATAGGTCCCATTGTGCCACGCTTACAACTGACCAGAGACAGATGCTCAGAGGGGTTATATAATTGCCCCAAAATACTCGGCTGGCAAATGGCAGCACCTAGATCCAAAGCCAGATGGCTCCAAAGTCTACATGCAACAGAAGTTGCCTGTTGGTGGTCCACAGACACACTTTCTTAGACCTACTCAGTGTTGACTAATCCCACGGTAGCAGCTAATGTTTGTTAAGCATTTACTATATGCCAGACACTGAGTTCTTTTCATCAAGTCCTAACTGCAAGTTTATGATGTGACTTTTATTATTGGCACTGTTTTACAGTGAGGCTCTGAGAATTAAAGATTAGGTCTAATGCCCAAAATCGCATAGCTGATAAATGGTGGAACTGAGATTTGAACTCTGGCTGTCTGGTTCCAGAGCCAAACTCTTAACCACTAGACCAAACAGTCTCCTTAAAAAGTAATAACGCTTTAAAATACAGTTTTATTAATTGCCAAATAGTTGGATATCCTATTAACACAGAACTTTCGTTCCCAAGCAACGACACTTTGACACACAGTTTGCCATGGTCCCAGGACTCCCTACTCTTTCTCCAACACCAAGACGAGGGGCCAGCTGCCATTTTTCATCATTACTGCTTGCATTTTGTTTTCTCATAAAAGAATTAGGAGGAAGGTAAAATAATTCTCAGGCTTGCATTTCTATCAAAAGTGGTAAATAGAAGACAGTAAGCCACATGTCCAAAGAAAAATGGGAGACAAGTGGACATGAAGATTCTTCTGTGTTTAATATGCAAAATGAATGACTGCTTTCCTTCCCATGCTCAGTTGCATTACCTACCTGCTAGAAACATTTGAATTTGATCTGTCTTAACCTCTACATCATTATAAGCAGCAAAAGACATGTTGACAGCAAGTATACAGCTGTGCAAGAGAGAAAACTTTTAATTCTGTCAACAGGATGATGGAAGGAGTCCCACCTGCCACAGAACAATGCTTCTTAAATATGACTTAGAAGTCTCTGGTCAATTGAATATCTGTTTTGTTTTTTTAAGTGTATATTGCTTGGATAAAAAGAAACTCAGCCCCAGGAAGAGGCTCCATGTTACCCCATGGAACACTACTACCTCCTTGGGCAAGGGGACCCTTCTTTGAAAATAAGTACTCTCAACCCCCCTGTCACCACCATCACCACCCTGCTTGCTTAGCTGCAATGTTAGCTTCCAGCTACGCTAGTCAGTATACTACCCCAGTCAGACTCCCAAGTTGACTACTACCTAAGTCTAATTCCACTGTGGCTCTGTTGGGGACTTATTTGTAAGGAAATGGTAGGAGGCCCACCCTGATACCTGCTGTTTCACAGAGAAATAATGGATTTGTCATGTGGGTTGCCCTATCTACATCTCAGCTGAAATTCCATTTGCAAGGGAAAGAGAGTTAATGGGCCTTAAATGTCAAAATCCACTACAGTTTATACCAATAAACTGACAGCACTAAATTTACTCCAATGCTGTTCCATTGTCTCACACATTCTGCTATTAAAATGGGTGGTGGGGGAGAAACTTGTTTGGTATTCATTTCAACCTAGTGAACTATTTATAGGCAGGAAAATCACCATGGCTACCTATGCCCCAACGCAGAGGCCCATATTGGGCTCTGTGCTGCCTCAGCCTGGAGCCTGCTTCAGATCTTGTATCTCCCTCTCTCTCTCTCTGCCCTTCCCCGGCTCACACTCTCTCTCAAAAAATAAAACGTTAAAAAAAAAAAAAAAAAAGGGAAAGGAAAGGAAAAGAAACACCCTGTGAGGAATCTTTTAAACCAGTCCACTAAATGTTTCTTAGTTTCAATACTTGTTGGCTCATCACAGCTACAATCCTCATAATATAATCTTCATTAGAAAAAATCTTATCACATGAATCTCTAACATTTTCTAAATGTAATATAACATTAAAAAATTGATAAAAAAAAATTAAGGTGTTTTAGAATTCAGAGGAGAAAAGGGGAGGGTAGTCATTCTACCAATGGACTGCTACTTGCAACTAGGAAAAAATAAGTTACTTAAAACTAGAGGTAAATCTAAAACAAAGTAACAGTTTGATCTACAACACTTAGGGGAAGGACACAGGGAAAAGGTAGGCAAGGAAGACAGGATTTATTCAGATTACAAAAGAACATGTGTACTGAGTGTGCTGGCTTCCAGGTGGTTCTTGAGTAAAGACAAGAATAAGGAAAAGCCATCAAGCACAGCCTACATAAATATGACCCTGGCCCTGGGGGAAAAAAATCTGAGTAATGAAGCCCAAATATAGGAGCACGATCTAAAAATAACCCTTCTGCTTCTACAGAGGTATTTTCCTGTTAGCATTTATTTGAAATATGTGGGAAGACAAAACCGTTTGAGTTAAGTGAATTTCCAGATATTATCAAGTAAAGTGATGCTCTAAACCATATTTGACCAATAGTAAAAATGCAATTTCTCCTTCCCTTAGTTTTCTCTTGGGGGGGGGGGGCAAGGGGGACACAAAGGCCACTAATGGGCAAGAATGTCATTTCTAAATTCCCTGATAAGCTGATATTGTCAGATAAAACATCTTAATACCTAACATGTCACAGGAAACATTAGATCCTTGGAATCGTGTGAGAACCACTATAATTATTTTTTTCCATAAAGAAAGATGAATAGAAGATGACAGAATGTTGACACTGTGATTACATTTTCCTATCATGCCACAAATTTAAAAGATTTCAGTATCACTGCCTAGGGTGGGTTTTTTCCCCCTTAAAACTAAAAAAAAGGTGCTAAAAAATACAAAACAACTTGTGGGTTGACATATGTAACTCTAGCACTTCTTCAAAAAAATATTTAAGGGGTAACTACTAGTAATCACATCCTATGCTCTGTGCTGCCCCTGTTTGAAATCAATCTTTTCCCCAATGGCAGTTAGAAAAAGACAGCCGTACTTTTGTTCCCCCACACTTTAAAATTAGATAACTACAATGGTAGTGCAAAAAAGAAAGAAATGGAGTACCAACGGATCCTATTTCACTATATAAAGAGCATAATATAGAAGGCATAGGAGTATGTCCTTTGGTCACACAGGAATAATGGTCCTACTTTGACTATTTCAGTACAAAGTAAAGATAGAGCTTGGTGGTAGTGACTGGGCATAAGAAGTCACAAAGTCCCACTGTGAATGCCTGCCTCAGGAGCAACAAGTACCACCCGATAGTCCTGGGTGTGCACATGGGTGCCCAGCAGTGGCGGCATCACCGAAAATAAGACCCCATCCCTGCCCTTAAGGACAGTCAAATTTTAGTGGAAGAACTTTAGTGTGAACAATGTCTCCTAATTGTGCTCAGGAGCACCAAATTTGGTCTGGGACACTGGGGAAATCTGCACAAGTATGTGGTTATAGATAACCTCCCAAGAATCCAGGCCCATGTGCAAACCTTCCTGTGTGTGTGTGTGTGTGTGTGTGTGTGTGTGTGTGTGTGTGTGTGTGTAAAATATATCATATATCATATCATATATCTTATCATATATCATATATATATGATAAGCTGATGCTGTCTCTAGGTAAAACATCTTAATACCTAACTTATGTCAGGGGAAACATTAGATCCTTGGAAGGATATATACATACACACACACACACACATATATCCGTATATACAGATATACATACATACATATCTGTATATACAGATATACATACATACATATACATATATACATACATACATGTATACATACATAATTTTTTTGCATACTTTATGCAGCATAGGATGGACACTCACAGGGATGTTCAGAGTTGGAACACATTAAACTTGCAAATCACACCTCTGATACCTAGCCATCCCAAACAAGTCCATCAAGACCTTCACACAAACCTAGATCTCAATCTCATGGCCAGTTGTTTCGGTTAAACAATTTAAAAAACAAGAAAGTGACCTACATAGGTAGTCTATAATGGAAAAGGAGAGACTTCCCTCTCTTTCACTAAAAGCACATTTTCAGGAGTGAGGGACAGAAGGAAGGAAATGAAAGGCACACCACACCTTTCCTGCTCATATATAAACCCATTTCTGTATGGTGGTTCATAAAGTACCCAATGTATTTATAATGGAGTCCATATAAAGAATTAGAAGCTAAAATTAGAACATATGTTAAAAGTATTTCATATATTAATTAGACTATGGGGAAATAAATATTTTGACTCAAGTACTTAGTTGTTTCACTGAAAATTCTACAGACCTATGCTGAACATTTTTTTTTAATTAAAATATAGAAGTGAAAAAAGAATCTGATAGAAACAAGACCAGAGACCATGGCTTTGTAGAACTCCAGGGCACCATTCACACTACTTTCTGTTGGTGGAGTTGGCCAGGGCCACCCTAAGTAGACACATGGTGGCCCTGAAAATGATACAGGAATGCTATTGCTACTGAGTGCCATGGCCCATCCCTAGATTCTAGGGCAAGGGCCCTTGTATTGTATTTGCAGGACAAGTGCCTCCCTTTCTAATGAAGATACCTTCCTCCTTTGCTGTTTCTCAACTTCAATTTCTCTTATTAGTAAAAGGGGGGTTTAACCCATGCTGGCAGATACATGGACAAAGGATGTTAAGTTCCCCCCCTCCCACCCAATTTCAGAGAACTGAGAATCTTGCTGAAAGCTAGTGTCATTTTTGCCTATCTAGCACACAGATTTTATAGGGAATCACCTATCCCTATTCCTTGCACTCTTGGGATCACAGCCCCTACCCCTCCAACCCCATGAAAAATGTGCCAATGCTGAGCAAAGACCTAGGATAGGCAAAGCAGGCTTTCTCTCTGGAATTTTATTTTATTTCTTTTTTTTTGTTTGTTTAATGTTTATTTTGAGAGAGGAGAGAGAGCACAGGCTCTGTGCTGTCAGCACAGAGCCCCATATGGGGCTCTATCCTACAAACCGTGAGATCATGAGTTGAAATGAAGAATTGGACGCTTAACCAACTGAGCCACCCAGGAGCCCCTTTATATATTTTTTAATGTTTATTTTTGAGGGGGGGGGGTGGGGAGAGAGAGAACGAGCAGGGGAGGGACAGAGAGAGAGGGAGAAACAGAATCTGAAGCAGGCTCTGGGGTCTCACTTGTCAGCACAGAGACTAACATAGGGCTTGAACCCATGATCCGTGAGATCATGACCTGAGCCGAAGTCAGACACTTAAACAACTGAGCCACCCAGGTGCCCCTCTCCCCAGAATTCTAAATCTCCACAGGTACCTGTGCTTTCCAGCTTTCCTGTAGGTATAAGGGCTACCTCATATTCTTCAGAATTCTTTTTTTTTTCTTTTGTTTTTTTTCCTTTTTCTTTTTGCCTAAGTTTAGTTTCTCTTGCTTACATTCAAACAAAGAATAAAGTAGAGACTTTGGTGCTAGTTGGTGGCTTCTCTATGATCTTCCAGAGGTACAAACCAAGTCAGCCCAGAGAACAGCAAACCAAGAAAGTAGGCATTAGTTCAATACTCTTCCACTAAGATGAATGTCCCAGGGGACAGTCTACCAAATGGACTCCAGTGAAAAATGTTCCAAGCTCCATTCTCAAACTACTGGAAAAAAATAACAAGTACCACATTGATAATTCAAATGCAAAAATATCATCACCAGGCAACTAAAATACATTTTGAGCATATATTCCATTGGATTCCTTGCAGTTGTTTTTAGCTGCCCCAATGCCCAGGCTTGTGTTTCTTAACACATGAAGAAGAGGGTTCAATGAGTATAAATATCAATACACAAGCAATTTACTATTTTTTAAAAATAAATGTTCATTCATTTGTGAGAGACAGAGCGTGAGTGGGGAAGGAGCAGAAAGACAGGGGGACAGAGGATCCTGCTCTATAGGTGCTTCACAGGCACCGTGCTGACAGCAGTGAGCCCGACGCGGAGCTCGAATTCACGAGTTGTGAGATCATGACCTGAGTTGAAATCACACATTCAACGGACTGAGCCACCCAGGGACCCTAATTACCCTTTTTAATAGTGAGATCGTACGTTTTATAGTACTGTGCAAATGACTCCATGTACTGTTTCTCCTTTGATCTTCACAAGCCCTGTCTAAGCAGGCAGGGAAGCCAGGTATCATTAATACACATTCTCCAAAAGAGGTAATTAGATCAAACCTTGCCCAGAATCATAGAGCTAGAGGTGGCAAAGCTGGCCCAAGGAGGCTCAAATCAAGATCTCTGCCCAACAAACCCAGTACTCAACTGCACACCCTGACAAATCCAGAATTTAGAACCACACTGTTATTTACTCCCAGGGGTCCTCACAGGTAACGGAAGAAATGGAGCTAATAAATCTGTGGAGTAAGCTAGAGAAGGGAAGCACTGGGAAAGAAAGAGCCCACGCCCTACCCTGTGTTAGTGGGGGGAAAAAACAGTTTCAGCAGTGTTGCTTCACTAACCACATTCATTTTTTGGCTTCATCATGAAAGCTATTAATTATCATTAATGTACTCACTGAAAGTGTCGTTGGAAACAATAATGAGTGTGGTTAATAAAGAAACCATGTAATAAGCCAGATCATCGTTCAAAACTAGGCAAACATCTCTGATACACAATATTCAATTTTAGCACTTAAATATTAACAAAAACAAAACACAGGGGCTCAGTCGGTTAAGCCTGGGTGGCTCAGTCGGTTAAGTGACCGGCTCTCGGTTTCGGTTCAGGTCAAGATCTCACAGTTCGTGAGATGGAGTCCCACATGGGGCTCTGCACTGACAGCGCGGAGCCTGCTTGGGATTTTCTCTCTCCTCTCTCTCTGTCCTTCCCCCTCCTCTCTCAAAATAAATAAACTTTAAAAATGAAAAAAAAAAAAAAAACTACACTGAGCATGTTTGCTCTAGAGTTAATCGATCAGTCAATTATAGGCTAAGTGCTATAGATTAAATACAGGTTAATATAGGTAATAAACATATTGCCCTTCCCTTTCAGAAGCTTAAAATTAGTCCAGTTCCATGACTTCCAGAGAATAGAGCCATCGATTCTCTGACTTCCATGAATCTCTTCTCCAAATCATTCTATCTCCTGCCAGAACCTTCTGGTAAAACAAAATCACAGAAGGAGAGGCTTGAAATGTGGATCAAATGCTTAAAATCCAGAACTAAATGCAAGACAATACTTTTCAACGTGGCTCAGTAATGGGCAATATAGAGGACATTCTGTGTTTTTAAAAGTTACATCCATAGCAGGAATCACTCTTGGGTCCAAACATAATCTATGGCTAACACCCAGCCAAGGTAAATGTATGCATTTGGAGCAAGATGTTGGCCCACAGTTAAGAATGAATAACAGCATGGCTAGATGCAGTGCTAAGGTCCCTGAGGCAAAGGAGCGGGCACCAAAGGAATACTAGAAAAGCAAGGCCCTGAGAACAAGAAGCTAGAGGAAGCACTCAATGAATCACAACACATGACAGCCAAGTTCATGTTCAAACCAAACGTTATGTGTTTACATATTCATGAATATATGAAAGACATTAACACTAATTTATTATTTTATTTTTTTATTTATTTCATTTCATTTCATTTCATTTCATTTATTTTTAACCAGATCTAAGATCCAGTTCTAAAGAGTAGCAATTCCAGTTTTCTACATGTTAGCCCAGGTTCTATTCTTGGAAGAAAAAGTATTCTATTATGATATATGTATAGATGATATATACAAATTTACCATGGGCTTAAGAAAAAGAAAGTACTTCCAATGATAGATAAGGAGGCATGAAACAAAAGAATAAAGAAAATAAGTGATTCTTCATGAAAGAGAGAATATAAAAGCTATATCTTGAAGTGCTGAACCTGAATAAAAAGTGCTCTTGCTTGTCCCAGAAGATAGCAGAGAACAAGAACCAGGATCCTCACACCATGGCACAGCAATGGTTTCCCCAAGGGGTTATGCCAAGAGCTAGCTACTTGCTATGGAGTTTTTCCAGCCCTTGGGAAAATATTATTTATAAAAAAATAAAATAAAAATTCACATAACCTCACCTACAATGTTTCTGAAAATAGGCTGGTGATGGGGGTGGGGGAGCTGGTGGTAGAACGTGTTAAATTCCTCTTCAGTATCACACCCTTGCCCTAAGAGGAATTTAGATATAATTTTGGTGTATACACCATCACCACCAAATGCACACATTAGAAAGAACACAGGTATATATTCTCAAGCAATTGGGAATTATTCAAGATAATGAAAATTAAAGAAAGAATGGTTCACATTAGCTAGGAAAGGTCTTTCAGTTAATTGCCACTTCTCTGTCCATTTACCAGAACCTTCCTGGAGAGCTAACATGTTGTATGTCCATGTTCTATGGCTGGTATGCAGTCTCAACCCCTGGATATCAGTTACACAAAAGCAGCAAGAACTTAATAGTCATATGTGGAAGGGTAAAGGAGGGGAGGACTTACACCCAATTCTTCTGTTCATAAATTTATAGCTTGTGAATTCGAATTTCAAGGTGGATAAATACAGTTAACAAATATCCAGTCTTAAAAATATCTCCTAACAACTAAAAGCCAATAGACGTAAATTTAAACCAAAATGAAACCTAACCACTCTCCCCCGCCCGAGACAAAGCCTGTATACCTGTGCCATTTAGGAAACAGGCCAATAGTGACAACCCTATCTTGGTAAAATTTTAATTTACCTACAACTCACTCCTGGAAATGGAGTTAGAGATCTCATTTCTAATGTAAGGGATGGTAGACAGTAATGTATTTATATATTGTTTCAGAACATCTAACTTGCACTGGAATATCAGCAAGTCTGATTACTGGACATACACAGCCCTTTGGAAACCAAACCATAGTAAGGAAACACTGCCAAGAAACAAGTAAAGCATGAATGACACATCCTGTTACTTCTCTCATTTTAGGCTAGGAATAAGCAGCAACAGTTTACCAGCACCTGAATTTACCTCTTTGCTGTGATTAATGTCTTGCCTGGATTTTATAGAATAGAGAAAAGTCTACAGTCAGCCAACTTTCTGTGGTGATGGACGTGTTCTATCTCTGCACTTTCCCAAAGAGTATCCACTAGCCATGTGTGGCTAGTGGAGGTCTGAAATGTGACTAGTGTGACGGACAAATGCAATTTGTAATTAATTGTAACTAATTAGAATTTAAATAGTCACATATGGGGGCGCCTGGGTGGCGCAGTCGGTTAAGCGTCCGACTTCAGCCAGGTCACGATCTCGCGGTCCGTGAGTTCGAGCCCCGCGTCGGGCTCTGGGCTGATGGCTCGGAGCCTGGAGCCTGTTTCCGATTCTGTGTCTCCCTCTCTCTCTGCCCCTCCCCCGTTCATGCTCTGTCTCTCTCTGTCCCAAAAATAAATAAACGTTGAAAAAAAAAATTTAAAAAAATAAAAAAAAATAAATAAATAGTCACATATGGCTACTCGCTGCCATACTGGACAGCATAGAACATATTTTATTTAAAAGAATCAAACCTCAGACCTCTCATAACAATGACGTAATCAGAAGACCTCAAAGGTGAAAATGTCACATAGAGACAAAAGGATGATTTTCGTTTATCGAATAACACTGGATTTACACTGGATAAAATGTAACACAGATAAACCCACTTACAGTACTCAGGTTGAAGGTAGCTGTATGAAATGCTGTGGTGACTGATGCCTTCGAAATCAGTCACAGACAATCACAGGGAGCTAATCCTGAGACCTGGCAGATCACACAGTCTGCCTCTCTGAGTTCACTGGGGCCAGTAACAAAAAAGGCACATATACAGATTAGGAAGAACCAGTTTTCTGCCCCCCACCACATGAGAAACAGCCTTTTTCAGACAGTTTTCTTTCTCCCAAGACCAGATCAAACACAATGCCAGATGAACAAATATCTGCTTAGAACATTTTTAAACTGCAGGAAACTCCTCTCTGGGGGAATATGGGAAGGCATTATGAATTCTCAACCCAGTCATGGCTGGACCACAGTAAGTCAAAAGAAATACATTATGTATAGATTTAGAATTCAATTCTTTAAGTTCCAATTGAAGCAATTAAGCCAAATACATTAATTACTGTAGAAATTAAATAATAGGGTAGCCAACAGACAACACATCAACTGTTACTCTAATCTTAAAGTATATCAATACTTCACGGTGATATGAAATTGACCCTTGAAATGGCTAAACCTAAAATCTTTTGTTGAGGGGGGGTGCAAATCTATGAATAGAGGCATAATAAAATGCATAGGCAATTTGCAATGGGTGTAATAAATAGGCAGTTATCCAAAAAAATCACACCCTCCCACACGCACACGCACACATACATATATATATACACGCCCAACATCATTTTATTTTTTAACTTTTTTTTAATGTTTACTTATTTAGAGGGGGGGTAGGGGCAGAGAGAGGGAGAGAGACAATCCCAAGCAGGCTCCACATTATCAGCACAGAGCCCGACACAGGACTCGATCCCACAAACTGAGATCATGACCTGAGCCACTCTTGATAGAGGCTTAGCCAACTGAGCCACCCAGGTGCCATCCCCCAACCTCATTTTAATGAAAGATATTGACTCGACAGAGATAATACAGGTCACTGAATGCATGTGTTTGAGATGGACAGTTTTTAAGGGAAAAGAGATAGGATCATGAAGTCTTGTCCTGATTTAAGTCATTTCAGGGAGGGACTCTGGCAAGTCAGAGGAGGTATGACTATACAGTGCTCAGAAGAGCAGACCAGCTGAAACAGGGCTAGAGAGGCCCCAGGGAACAACACTCACCTTCTAAACCTGCCTTGTGTCACAGAGACTCACACTGGTGTGTGAATGAAAATCTGGAGGCAATCCACCAGATTGCAAACATTCATAAAGTTCTTTTTTCCACAAGCATAGAAATCGGGAACGTAAGTAAGAAAAGCAATCATAAGAGGCAGGCCTTCTCTGCCACAGTGTGGTTTCAGCAGCAAAATAATCCGATTGCTTACTGCCAGTGTATAACCAAAAGTAACCAACAGTGGCCAGAAGACAGCAGGAGTTACATCCATGTACCAGAACTAAGAAACAACATTGCTTGTTATTCCCTTCCCTGCCTGCTCCGCAGGTCCCACACAGAGCAAAGGATCGGGATCTTGTCTCTGGACGGTGCACTGGCCATTTCCAAGATCTCTGAACCTGCCCGTTCACTGCCATGGGGGATTATGAAAGGTCCTGTCATCCTGACCTCAGACACGGCAAACACAACCACCGCCCGCTACAGGCCTTTAACAAGCCTGAGAGGTTGCGGCCTGCAGAAAGCATGGTCTAGGCCAGTCTTGCCAGCAGCCCCGAGCCAGCTGACCAGCATCCAGTCACCGTTTCTTTTCCAAACACCGACTGAACAAACCTTGATTCAGCTCTTAGGTTACGCTCCGGCGGAGAACAGCACAGAGGAAGCACCGAGAGAATGACCAGAGAGAAACTATTCTGGGCATAAACCAAGTACATGTTCCTGTGGAATTGTTAATAACTCAGGGGTCTTTTATGTGTGTTTGAACCCTCCACGTCTAGCTGAGGAAAAGACATATTTCTTTTTTCTCCTCAGGGAGAATGAAAGCAGGAAAGTAAAATTTCTGGTAATGTCATATCCAGTCAAACAGGAAGGTTTGTACGCTCAGGGCTGAACGGTTTCCAGCACTACACTGAGCCAGTCTGAAAATAATTTACTTGATTTTCATTTGTTTCATTTCCTCCAAAATCATCATTCAGGTCCCGGTTCCCATACCCACCAAGACAACAGGAGGCCTTCCATAAACACAACTAAAATAGACAAATATAGTATCTAAGAAACACCTGGGATGTAAAGGCATTGGAATCCTCATTCACTGCTGGTGGAAACAGAAAATGGTATGGCCACTCTGGAATACAATTTGACAGTTCCTCAAAACGTTAAACATAGAGTCTCCATATAACCCAGCAATTCTATACTTAGGTATTTACCCAAGAACACTGAAAACATGTGTTCACGCAAAAAGTTGTACACAAATATTGACAGCAGCACTGTTTGTAATAACCTAAGAATGGGAGCAACCTAAATGTCCACGAATAAACAAAACGTGGTATATCCATAAGATGAAATATTATCTGGCAACAAAAAAGAATTAAATGCTGGTACATGTGGTGAATGGATGAACTTTTGAAAACACTATACTAAATCAAAGAAACCAGTCAAAAAAGGCCACATGTCGTATGACTCCATTTATATGAAATGTCTAGAACAAGCCAATCTATCTATTTGGGCAGAAAGAGGATTAATGGTTGCCTGGGATGGATTTGGGGATGGGAGGACGAGAAGGATGTCCACAGTCACAGATGACTGCTTATGCCTATGATGTTCCTTTCGGGAAAGTTGAAAATGTGCTAGGATCAAGGGAGCCTGGCTGGCCTCAGTCCAAAGAGCGTGCTACTCTTGATCTCAGGGTCGTGAGTTCCGGCCCCATGTTGGGTATAGAGATTACTTAAATAAAAAAACCTTTTAAAAAAATTTTAAAAGAAAGAACATGTTTAAGAATTAGATAGTGGTGATGGTTGTAACAACTCTGAATAAGCCAATGAACTGGGACAATAACCATTAAATTTACTCTAAAATACATGATTTTTGTATGTGAAATATCTCTCAATGAAGCATTAAAAGAAAGAAGGAAGGGAGGTAGCAGGGACAGGAAGCAAAAAGCAAACAAAGTCAGACCTGAAATGTCTTACCCGGAGTGATAATTATTCTTCACAGGGTATTTTTAACTTTTTATCTTGCCATAACCACAGACTCAGAAGAAGTTACAAAAAAAAAAATAAAAAAAAAAAAAGGTACAGAAAAGTTCCTTGCTTCCCCCATTGGAAATAGCTTACATAACCATAACCATGATACATTATCAAAACCGGGAACATCACAGTTAACTAGACTATAGATCTTACTCAGATTTCTAGGGATGTCTTCCCCCCCGCCCCCCAGGGATGCCTTTTAAAAACAGCTTCTGGGTAATAATCCTTGAGGTTATACTCCTATTCTTTTTACCAGTCATTCTGGTCAGATTATAGCCAACTAATCAGTAATTCCAGTGACAAAGAGATGAGTGGTGGACATTTTAACACGCCCTGGTTAAGAAGACTAAATTACCACTAATAAAAAATATTTCCACCAAAGCACATTAAGTCCATATATACTTGACGGGCCCCTCAGAGTCCTGTTGCTCACCAAACTTTTGCCCCGGAAGGCCGCTCAGTGAGTCTCTCTCTAGAGTGATGCTGGTGAAGTGCTCAGGTAACTAAAGCTCTCAGAGAGCCTGTCCTTAGCGGACCAAGAACTTGTAATTCGCCGTCCTAATTCTTCCAGAGAGAAAACGGTCTGTTGGAGAGCTGACGGTGGAAAGAGTAAGAAAGCAGATAGCTATTTTAATTTCTGGGTGGAAAATGGCACGAAGAGACTCCTTCTCGAATGAGGTCTTCCGCTAGGCTCCCCAAACTTCCTTTACAGTTCAGCTTCACGACTCAGGCACAAAAATTACCACTCAATTATCTGAGAATCAGTATTCTGATGTAACATCCTCCTATGTGCTTTTCTTCTTTCTCCTTTTACCTCCTAACTTTTCCCTCCACTGTTTTGGTAAAAAGTGACCTGGGCCAGAGAAAAGTGCTTTCCCTTTCTCATCATATCTGTTAAAACATATGGGAAAGGAAGAGGTTGAGACTACTGGCCAAAGCAAACCATTTTGGCTTTGCTGCAGTTTAAAGAAAAGCGTCTCCACAAGAGAGGTAAGAACCTTCCCAAGAGGGCGAGAAAGCAAGTGGCCTGTCAGGGGGTCTGTGGGAGCAGTCAGCACTTCCTGCCAACCAGAAAGAGGAGGAACCAGAAGTACTTAACATCCCACAGCCAGGTATGGGGCCCACCCTCTGCAATCAGTCACCAGACCTTCACTCCAGTTATCCTGGATCACCTACAGCCCCAAACGGCCAAGGTCAATGAGGAAAGCAAGTCCTAAAAATCACAGCGGGCTTCGGAGGGACATTTGGCTTTGTGCTAATGCCACAGGCAGAAAAGGGTAGCCCAGGCCAGGTATGGTAAGTATCCTATTTGGCTGGGATCTTAATGGCACGTTGATTTTAATAATGGCAATAGATGAGCACTGCAGAGAAATGAGTCCTGAAATGAGACCGTCCTCTATCAAAGGCAAAATCCAGGAAAGACACCAAAGACTCTGCTTGGACAGTGCTTAAACCCAGGACACGGGAAAGCACGCCACAGCATGGGAAGGAGAACAGCACTGGGAGAAAAGAGAAGGGAAGCATTCTTCTGCCGGTGGCATCGCTCTCTACTGGTTTAAAATAAAGGTTAAAAAAAAAAAAAAAAAGCTTCACCATCCCGCCACCCAGCCCAAATAAGTAAGAGAAGCCCACACCCAAACAAGACAAACATTTACAAATATGTACACAACATAACCTTTTATTCAAGGGTGGAATAAAAATAGATGTGAGTCCCTCCCCTGGCATTATAACATAAATAATTTTTCTTTCCATATAAAGTAAACATTTTCTCCTTCCACATAAGTGCCCGCTGCACTCAGCTGGCAGTGGTGTTAGTTTACATCCTCCACTGGTCCTCTGAGCAGCAGCTCAGGTAGGGGGTTGAAGAGTGACCTGCAAATTGGACCATCGGGGTCCTCAGCCTGGCTCCAGTGTTAATAGGTTAACTCCAAACCACTCTGTGTAAAATGGGAAGGTGGGATTATCAGTGTTTTTCAATTTTTTTAAAGCTGTGAAACCCTTTATCCAAATGAAATCTCATGGAGAACCTCAATATATAGAAGAGTTTGAATGAAAACAGGCTGGTTAGAGCCGGAAGGGGTGTGGGGAAAGGGGGACTCTCCCCACCTCCTAGAATTGGGACTCTACAGCACATAGTATGAAAACCACTGATGAGATAGATCCCTTAAGACGAAAACTCAATCCTACTTTAAAAATTTAAACTGAAGGGCGCCTGGGTGGCTCAGTCGGTTAAACGTCCGACTTCGGCTCAGGTCATGATCTCGCGGTCCGTGAGTTCGAGCCCCGCGTGGGGCTCTGTGCTGACAGCTCGGAACCTGGAGCCTGTTTCAGATTCTGTGTCTCCCTCTCTCTCTCTGAGCCTCCCCCGTTCATGCTCTGTCTGTCTCAGAAATAAATAAACGTTAAAAAAAATATTTAAAAAAATAAATAAAATAAAAATTTAAACTGAAACCAAGAAAAAAAGACAAATTGGTATAAAGTAATGGTTTCTAATGCCTGTCTTTTGGTTGGCAGGGTGGTGAACAAAGGCAATAATTCATAAACATGAAAATGTCTCACACAGATATGTATGCCATCTTCCAAATGCATCTGTATGTTGGGATTCATAGCAAATTCATTTAAAATGCTACTGAATTCAAGGTCATGTGGGAATCTAGAATTTCCTTTAATTAAAATGGAATCATCACGCTGGGAACCGCTACTAAAGAGAAGGCCACAATATTCCACTTGAATTAAACAAGTAAATCTCTGTAAAAAACCATCTGTGACTTTTTTTTATTTGAAAGATTCTACTACTTACAGCGTCGAACCAGTTAGATCCCCTTGTCTGTTAGCTGTGGCTGTTAGAATATTGCTTCGAGAAGGGTTGAGGCCATGTCCAGGCTGAGTAGGAAAGAAATGTCACATTAGATAAGCATTAGATAAACACTGTCTGCCACGGCTGTGTGGGGAAGAGAAAGTGGGGGAAAGGACATGTGCATGTGACATCCAGACTGTGTCAGATAGGTATCTAAGAGGTTATTGGAGACCTGAGCTCTAACTCTATCATTATACTAAATTTATTAGTAGGCAAATCACTTACTCCAGGTTTCATTTTGCTAGGTCTAAAAAGGGGTCATCTTGACTTCTGATGCAGAACACTCAGGGCCAACTCAGACAGTGACTGCTATACTCCTTTAAAAGCCACTGGAGACAACAAAACTGTCACAGAACTGGTGAGCTAATTCAAACCTCACCATTTTACATCTGAGGAAATGGAAGCCCAAGACACTTGGCCAAAGTCACATAAGCAGATAGCAGTCTAAAGAATTTGCAGTCCCCCACAGGAGAGTTTTTTACTACATTAGCCATCATGATGTGGTTTGAAATTTTGACGTAATTGCTTGTATTAGTTATCCTACTATAATAATCAGGGCTTTCTGTTTGATACTATAAAAAAAAAAAAATTCTCGGGGCACCTGGGTGGCTCAGTCGGTTGAGTGTCCGACTTCGGCTCAGGTCATGATCTCACGGTTCATGAGTTCGAGCCCCGCCATGGGCTCTGTGCTGACAGCTCGGGGCCTGGAGCCTGCTTCAGATTCTGTGTCTCCCTCTCTCTCTGCCCCTCCCCCGCTCACGTTGTCTCTCAAAAATGAATAAATGTTAAAAAAATTTTTGTTTTTAAATTCTCACTTCAAAAAAGTTCATCCCTCCCAACTAGATGATTAAACTAAATAAACCATAGTGTTGTTGCCATAATATGGACCTAGGTATTAAAAATGTTTCTTTACAGGCACCTGGATAGCTCAGTCAGTAGAGCACGCAACTCTTGATCTCAGGGTTGTTAAATTCGAGCCCCTTGTTGGATACAGAGATTACTTTAAAAACTAAAATCTTTTGCACTGCTGGTAGGAAGCAAACTGGTGCAGCCACTCTGGAAAACAGCATGGAGGTTCCTCAAAAAATTAAAAATAGAACTACCCTGCGATCCAGCAATTCACTACTAGGTATTTATCCAAAGGATACAGGTGTGCCGTTTCAAAAGGGCACATGCACCCCAGTGTTTACAGCAGCACTATCAACAATAGCCAAAGTATGGAAAGAGCCCAAATGTCCATCGACGGATGAATGGATAAAGAAGATGTGGCGTATATATATACAATGGAGTATTACTCAGCAATCAAAAAGAATGAAACCTTGCCATCTGCAACAACGTGAATGGAACGAGAGGGTATTATGCTAAGCGAAATTAGTCAGAGAAAGACAAAAATCATATGACTTCACTCATATGTGGAATTTAAGAGACCAAACACATGAACATAAGGTAAGGGAAGCAAAAAGAATATAAAAACAGGGAGGGGGACAAAACATAAGAGACTTAAATACAGAGAACAAACAGGGTTGCTGGAGGGACTGTGGGTGGGGGATGGGCTAAATGGGCAAGGGGCACTAAGGAAGACACTTAGGATGAGCACTGGGTGCTATACCTAGGGGATGAATCACTGGAATTTACTCCTGAAATCATTATTGCACTATATGCTACCTATCTTGGATGTTAAATAAATAAATAGATAAATAAATAAATAAAATCTTTTTAAAAAAATAATAAAATAAAAGTGTTTCTTCAATAGAAGATAAATTACACATTTGAGAATCTCAGTAAACACAAACCAAATAATAGTTGCCAATCTTGGTAGAAATTAATGATGGTCTACCTTACAAACTGTCAAAGCTTGGCATGCTTAGGACGAGTCCCTTTAAATAATGAAACCTACACAAAGCTACAAAATGTGACTCCATCAGTCATATATTCCACTTAAAACTTTTATGATAAGAGTTACCTGGGATTGGCTAAATCAGAAAATGACAGGGCCTCAGTGTTTTACATTTTTTTAATCTGTTTTTTGTAAATTCAAAGAACAATATGGAACTCCTTGCCATTAACAAGAAAAGTACGTTTCAATTCTTTTAATACAGATCTTTATCAGCCACGGAATAAAAGACTTTATAATCTCTACTCCATTTCCTACAGGATTTTGCCATTGCAAATCAAGAAAGCGTTGTGGAAAATTAAGATAAAATATTTCACGGTCCATTTTGCATTGGAGATGTCATTTGTCCACAGAACGTGTGAATAAAGTGTCTGGTTTCCCACTTACAACTGCATTTGGTACTCTTGGAAATTCTGTTCCATCAGCCAATTTTACAATGAGTCAAGCCACTTGTGATGTGAATGGTGCCTAGGAACTAACAAATCAGCTGGGAGAAATATCCACTCTTCCAGGCTAGGAAGACATGAATTGACGTTTCAGAAAGGAGAGTGCCAAAGGAGACTCCTCCTCAGGATCTTGGCCCTTACTCTGGAGAATCCTCTCAAAAGCCTCTACACCACGGGGTCAGACCATGTCTCCCAAACAAATACACAGGGAGAGTCTGTCAACACTGGCCTTACCAGAAAGCTCCGTGGGTTATGTTCCGCATTTTGTCTGTTACTTCGCGAAGGAGGACAGACAGCCACGGTGCCTCAGAACAGAGTCCCAGAAGAAAAGGATGTGAGCAGAGCCATGATAACACTAAGTTGTCTTCTCTAAAGTATACTGGTAAACACTGTATTCTATTACTGAATTACCATAGCCATCTAAAATTAGTTTTAGAACATGAACCTCCTTGGAAGAGAATTATTTTCTGTTTAAATGAGAACAAACCTAGAGCGCTTGAGGTAGGAGAAAACCAATTTCCCCCACAATATGGACTTATGACACACTGACATGAAGACAACTGGACTGTGATAAATACAGCATTTTTGGTAATATTAGGTGTTGTATAGGCAAAATGCTTTAAATATTTTAGCTAAGCATGTGAATATCTGTTTTACAATACGATTTATAAACAAAAAGCACTGGGTATAACATTTCTTTTATCACATAAACCAGTCTAATATAAACTTCTGCCTCCCTCCTCATAATATTTGGATTATTTCATTGTTCTACCTCCTACTCTTCCAAACATGTGCAGTCCAATGGAAAAACTACATATCATCTCCCTGTCCCCTCTGCCTTCAGAAATGCCTTCTATGTAGCACAGCCTCACAGTCAGCAGAAAAAGCACATATAGTAAGAAACAACTGGGGCCAACTCCAGGAAATGCAAATGGGCCATAAAATGACAGGAGCTGACCTAAGGTTTTCCTTCACATAATGAGGAAAGGGCTTGTTGAGATAAGTAATTATGTAAATCTGCACCCTGAGACCCTTAATCACAGAGAAATATTTTCGGTCATTTTAAATGTGCCTGAAGCTCTCATAAGTTTCCTTCTAACGGGTTCCATGATGGTTTACTGCATTTATGAAAAGTTCCGGGAGCTTCATATTTGCATTGCTAATTAATCTCTTATCTGTTTAAAACATTGAGATTTAAATAGATACATGGGCAAGCAGGCCGTCTGAGAAAGAAATAATACAAATGGCCTTGGGAAAAAAAAGTGCTATTGAACAAATTTCTAAAACGCAAGTTAAAATACAATGTGATAGCATTTGCCAGTTGTTCAGTCACAGATAATTGTAAGATAACAACACTCAGCATAACATGTGTGAAATGAAAGATCCTTTAATACCCTCATTCAGTGTCGACTGGCAAAACCTTTCTTGAGGACAATTTGGCAGCACTTATAAAAAACTTTAAAATTATATATCTTTTGACTCATTTATTTCATATCTAAGAATGCATCCTTAAAAAAAATCTGAGACATAAAAAAAGATGTTCAAGTGGTTTTTAATGGAAAAACATTAGGAAAATGATTACCCTACACAGCACATAAAATAGAAATACATGCAGCCAGCTAAGACGTTTATTAAGAATTTTAATAAGTTCATACTCATTAGGATAATTACCATAAAAAAAAAAAACATTTTTGTTGGTGGGAATGTAAAATGGTACAGGTGCTATTAAAAACAGTATGGCAGGGGCGCCTGGGTGGCGCAGTCGGTTAAGCGTCCGACTTCAGCCAGGTCACGATCTCGCGGTCCGTGAGTTCGAGCCCCGCGTCGGGCTCTGGGCTGATGGCTCAGAGCCTGGAGCCTGTTTCCGATTCTGTGTCTCCCTCTCTCTCTGCCCCTCCCCCGTTCGTGCTCTGTCTCTCTCTGTCCCAAAAATAAATAAACGTTGAAAAAAAAAATTAAAAAAAAAAAAAAAAAAAAAACCAGTATGGCAGGATCTCAAAATATTAAAAAGAAAACTACCAGATGAACCAGGCTCTGGGTATGTCGCAAAAAATTGAAAGCATGGTCTCAAAGAGGTATTTGCATACTCGAGTTCATAGGAGCATTATCCACAATAGCCAAGAGGTGGAAGCAACCTGAATGTCCAAAATGGATATAGTTGTAATGGATAAACAAAATATGATGTAATGAAATACTATGCAGCTTTAAAGAAAAAAAAAAAAAAAAAAGGAAGTCCTATCACATACAAAATGGATGAATCTTGAAGACTTTTGCTAAGTGAAAGAAGCCAGCCACAAAATAACAAATACTGCATGCTTCCACTTCCCTAACATATCTACGGTGTCACATTAATAAAGAGAGTAGAATGGTGGTTATCAGGGGCTGAGGCAGTGGGGGTGGGGGAGGAGAAAAGGGGAGTTGCTGAAGTGATACAGTGTTTCAGTTCTGCAAGGCTTAAAGGTTCTAGAGATGTTTCACAACAATGCAGATATACTTAACACTATGGAACTATATACTTAAAAAGGGTTAAGATGTAAATTCCATCATGTGTTTTTTACCACAATAAAAAAGAGTTTTAGTGTCAACTATACTTGAATTTTTTCAAAAAGGTTTAATAACATGAAATATGCTTATGTCAATATCTAGTTGGGGGAAGGAAACAAAAAAAGCATAGATGATAATCAAAAAATTTTTGTAAAACTTCATAAAGATGTATGCCCCTAATGTTAACATTATTTGACTCCTTGGTAAGATGCTTCTCTATTCCTTTATACTTCCTATTTTTTTTCTTTCATATGGGTTCATATAGTAACCTGTATTACTTTTATAATCAAAAAATAAAATAAATTTCCGACGTAATAGTTTCAAAATAGCCTTGATAATGGCCCATGCTGGGCAGGATAACATTTGTCAAAGGAGGGACTACTGTTAAGAAAAAACCTAAAATTTAGAAAGGGGTAAAACAGATGACTGGGTATCTTTTCAGTAGAATGCTATTTGTGGTCTAGCAGGTCCTACAGGGATTATCTTTGACCTTTTTTTTTTTTTTTTTTTTCCCTTTTAACTAGGCCAGTGGTTCTCTCAAGTGTGGTTTGGGAAAGCCTGGAGAGCCTCAGGCCTTGTCAGGGTGTTTATGAGTTCAAAACTGTTTTCATAAAAATATCAAGATGTTATTTGCCATTTCTCTCTCATTCTCTCAACAAGTACACAGGGGAATTTTCCAAAACTTTCAATACTCATGATGAAGTCATCAATCCAGATGATAACATAAAATAGGTTTATTATTTTTTTTAATGAAAGAACAGTTTTAAAGTTTCTCAATTCTGATTCTAATCTAATTAATACATTACACAAATTTCTCTGGGTTCTTCAATACTTCATAAGATCAAAAACCCTTAAAATAAAACATAAGAGACTCTTAAATATAGAGAACAAACAGAGGGTTGCTGGAGGGGTTGTGGGAAGGGGGATGGGCTTAATGGGTAAGGGGCTTAAGGAATCTACTCCTGAAATCATTGTTGCACCATGTGCTAACTTGGATGTAAATTATAAAAAATAAATTATAAGAGTAAAAAAAAAAAAAAGATCAAAAACCCTAAAACAAACAAGTTTGAGAACCCACTGGGCCAGACTATTTCACAGCTTTGTGGGAGTAGGAATTAACTCCTAAAAAAACATACAACAATGTAATGGCCCTTATCTATAACACAGCAAAGAGGTTTTGCCTGGCAGAGATACAAGTGATTTACATACATGCAGAAAAGAAAACATGAATTTTTATAATCCTTTAGGATATTAACTAGTTTTGTATCTACTACAAATTTATTTCAGCATTTCTGATTATGGACAGGTGGATGGATCAATGGATAGACAGAGATATATCTGTATTTTAAATTATCTTTTGAGGGGTGCCTTTTGAGGTGGCTCAGTCGGTTGAGCGTCCGACTTCAGCTCATCATGATCTCGCAGCTCTTGAGTTCCGGCCCTGCATCCGGCTCTGTGCTGACAGATCAGAGCCTGGAGCCTGCTTCGGATTCTGTGTCTCCCTCTCTCTCTGCCCCAACCCACTCGCATTCTGTCTCTGTCTCTCTCAAAAATAAATAAACATTAATTTTTTTTTAAATTATCTTCTGAACTGGTCCTAACATCCTTCTGGTTCCTTCTAATAAACAAAGTTGTTGATGTGTTTATTTTATAATTTTGAGAATCTTATTTTTTTAACTCTTTGAAACTTATTCTTTAGCATAGACTATCAGATCAGTTTCTGCATACAGGCCTTAATAAAAACAGAGAACTCGATAATTAATAACCTTATAAAACAGAAAGCACCAGGCCCAGATAGGTTCACTGGTGAATTCTATCAAACATTTAAGGAAAAAGTATACCAATTCTCTACAATCTCTTTCAGAGAGTATAAGCAGAGGAAATATTTCCTACCTCATCCTATGAAGCCAGCATTATGCTCATAACCAGAAAAATATATTACAAGAAAAAATAGGGCAGTACCTCTCATGAACACAGATGTAAGAATCCTCAAAAAAATTAGCAAATTGATTCCAACAACGTGGATTCACAAGGTGAATTATATACTACAGTCAAGTGGGATTTGTCCCAGGTAAGCAAATCACATGATCATATTCATAGATGCAGGAAAAGTATTTGACAAAATCCAACACCCATTCATGATAAAAACCCTCCATAAACTAGGAATACAAAGGAACCTTCTCAACTTGATAAAGACTATCTACAAAAAAAAACAGGTTGCAGGATATAAGGTTAATAATAAGTCAATTGCTTTCCAACATGCCAATAATGGAAGAGTAAAAAATGACATTAAAAACAATACCATTGACAGTAGGCACCCCTCAAAATGAGATACTTATGTATAAGTCTAACAAAATGTGTACAAGATCTATATGAAGAAAATACAAAACTCTGAATGAATCAAGGAAGAATGAAATAAATGGAGAGATATTCCATGTTCATGGACAAGATGACTCAATATTGTCAAGACATCAGTTCTCCCCAACTTGCCACACCCATTGTTTACATATTGTCTATGGTTATTTTTCCTACAATAATGGCAGAATTTAATAGTTGACAGGAACAACATGGCCTACAAAGCCAAAAAGATTTCCTATCTGTCCCTGTAAAGAAAAAGTTCTGTATCCCCTCTTCTAAGTAATTATGCTCTAAGTAAGCTATTACTTACCTCAACCCAAAGCTATTTTTTCCTCCAAAACAAAATTTAAATTAGATAACCTCTTCTTTCTTTCAGTGACAGTCAAATGAAATTGTTCTCCTAAAATAATATTAAGCGTTGCATTTTTTAAAATAGAATATTTCAAGGTTAACAATTTTAAATCTATATCATGTTCTCTGAGGATAAAGGACATGTCTTTGGAGAGCGTACAGATAAGAAATAACTAGCAATGCCCTATAATTAAAAAGCAGTTGTTTCATGATCTTCACAATTTTTAAAATCTGGTTATTTTCCAGAACTCATAAATGAAATACCTTTCTCCTTAAGAATTTTTCTCCTTTTATGGAAGCTAAAACCCAATTTAACAAAAACACTTAGGCCAAAATTTAAACAAATCTAGGTATCACTTAATGAATCTATATGCTGTATATTTCCTACAAGAACTTAAATGGCACTAATTCATGAGCTATAAGTATGTAACACTTAGCCTGCTCTCAGTAATAGGAGACTGAAAAACCTAACATACTTGCTCTACTCACAAATATTTTTCTAATTATACAAACATGAGTCGAGTAACTTACTATACATTCCTTTTACCAAATAAGCTTTTCTACCGCTAATGATCAGATAGATCCATCGCTTCTTTTCATCTTAACTAATTTACAGGAAATGGAGGAAACAGAGAGATGTTGTACTGTGAGGTCTACACTGTGGGAAATTCTATAGGACAAACAACAGTTTTTTTCACATGTTGCCAAGAAAAATGCTGCGCAGGATGCATAGAGGCTTAATGAATATATATATTTAAAAAACTGCAATGTATGAAACTTATTGGAATCTCCAGTTAACAAACTTTTAAAAAGTGTAAATTTTAAAACTGATGAGATGTTTGATAACTTCAAAGAAATAACATAAGTTATTTTAGGTATGATAATAGTATGTTACTTTTTTTTTTTTTTTTTTAGTTACATTTTTAAAGAGAGTCCTGGTATTTTTGGACAGAAGTACTAAAAATATTTACAAATGAAATTATAAGATGTCTGGAATTTGCTTTAAAATAAACCCAGAGTTGACATAAAGTAGTTGGGGGTCAAAATGAAAAACTCACCATGAATTGATAATTGATGAAGCTGTGAGTATATGTAAAATTATCCTAATAGCAATATTAGTCATTCTACACGGGTATGTGTGTGTAGGAAACTTTCAATAATAAAACTTTTTTTTTTTAATCTTCATTTTCCACTCAATTTGAAACAAGAAAAGTAGGAAAGGAAAGCAATACATCTGAGGAGGAGATATTTTAGGAAGACAAAGGGGAAAGGGAGTCCAGAAGCACATTTGTGACGTGTCTTTATCTTCTGGGTTTTTGGATTTTCACCTTAATCATCAACAGTATATTGGCATAATTTCTGTTATCTGTTATGATAGGCAGAACTTTAACTTTTTTTGATTGTTTTATTTATTTTGAGAGAGAGCAAGAGACAGAGCACGAGCAGGGGAGAGGCAGAGAGAGAGAATCCCAAGCAGGCTCCAGCACTGTCAGTGCAGAGCCCTTAAGAGGAGCTCGTACTCACAGTGAGATAGTGACCTGAGCTGAAATCAAGAATTGGCTGCTTACCTGACTGAGCCACCCAGGAGCCACAATAGGCAGAACTTTAAATGACACTCCCCATTACCTTTTGAGTGAAACCTATGAACTATGGTGAGACGTTACTCTCATGGTTATGTTACATTGTATGGTTAAAGGGAGATTATCCTGGGTGGGTCTGACCTAATCAGGTGAGACCTTAAGCTTAGCCTTTTCTCTGACAGAGGGCAGAAAAGGAAGTCAGAGAGATGTGCTCCAGCTAGCCTGGAAGAAAGGAAACATCCATGTGTGAGCTGCCAATGTGGGCACATGACATGGAATGTGGGTGGCCTCTAGGAGCTAAAAGCAGTCCCTGGCCAACAACTAGCAGTCCTACGTCCTATAGTCACAAGGAAATAAATTCTGCCAACAACTACAGAGCATGGAAGAATCCCTGAGCCCCAAATGAGAACTGCAGCCTTAGCTGACACGTGACTCTTAGCCTGCTGAGACCCTAAGCAGAGAACCTAGCCACAGCATGCCCAAACTTTTGACCTGGTGGGGTCTTAAACCACTAAATTTGTGGTAATTTGTTACCTAGCAATAAAACTAATATGCCCGGATAAGCATCTTATACCCAAAGAGTACATCACAGGATCTCAGAGCCCACCTTCTGCACATGAGTTTATGATCCCATGGCACCAAGTGAGTACCTAAACATTCAGCAATTTAACTTTTAATGCAGTGTTTCTCAAAGGATCATGAATCCAAATTTGAGAAACACTGAGCTACATAATCCCTTATAAATGAAATATTCCTTTTCCAACACACACAGTTAGCTTTATAGGCAAGATTACATACTTGACTGCTTTTTACAGTGTGAAGACTTCTATAGCAGAAAAATCCTGCAAAATAATCATATGGAACAAGTTTAAAGTAAATTGTGACTAAGCCAAATGTATGACCAAAACCTTTAGCCTATCATCACAGTAAGTATAAAACAGTACAAAGCTTTCTACCCTTTAATGCCCTAGCTCATGATTAGGAGGTGTGAAAAAAATATGAGCCAGAATCCATACATACAACAATTTATTTATAACAAAGTTTCCAGTGTCTTGGATGGTCCATAAATATTAAGGAATTATCACAAATATCCTTTGTCAGCATTTATATCCACTTATTTAGAGGAAAAAATTTGAGATGTTCATGGATACAAGAAATGGGAAAATACATCATAGATATTATCCCTAAGGACTAAAATTCTGTTTCTAAGGTTGCACTTAGGATTTTTTTGCCTTTTTAAAAAATTGACAGCTTTATTGAGATATAAAAATCATATGCCATAAAATTCATCCATTTAAAATGTATAGTATAGTGGTTTTTAGTATGTTTACAAACTGTGTAACCATTTCCACAATTTTTAGAAAGAAACTGTATTCTTTCTTTTTATTAGTCATTCTCCCTTTAAAACCATGTAATGCTAACAAATTCTTCTCTAGCACAAGAAACATTGGTCACCTAGAACACCAAAATCAGCACTTGGGGAAGAAAAGAACTGGGGGGGGAGGGGGGGGGCAGAAGACTTGATCTACAGGCATAACAGATACTGGAAAAACTGTGAATTTGGGATTGTAGAGTACTGCTTCCTATAACTGATGCTATGAACATTCCTTTGAAAACCCAGACATGATCCGAATACACAAGACATGAAACTACTTGCCAGTGAAAGCAAAAAAATCTTTCATTGGAGACACTCTTCACCTATTGCACAATGTAATTTGTTTATTTTCAGGAGCAGAAGACAGAGGATGATCTGAGCTTTATTTAAGTAAAACAAGAGTTCTTGTATTCCAAGGGAAAAAATCTGGAATTTAAAATAGCATTCTTAAGGGTTCACACCCAACATTAAAACATATTTTACAAGCCAAATGAATGAATGAACGAATGAATGAATGATATTTTAAGGTGTTGCTTCCGTGGTTTATGACATAGTCCATAAAATGGCCAGTATAATATCTCCCCCCTGAAACTTAGTTACTCCCTTGCCTCTGCTATGCTTGAAAGAAATCTGGATCTGAAATTCTAAGCAGAATCGAAGTAAAAGGAGGCATTTTATTCTATTTCCCACCTTTGGTAGTTATAACACTGGAACTTTGTAGTCTGGGCTCTGTGGTGGCACATGACATAGGTTAAGGAAGGAAACTTGCAACAAACAAATCTACCCTATGTTTATGAAGCCAAAAGAGTCTGATGAGAAACTCACTGAGTGAAATCTAGCTGTGAAATATCTAGATCCTCTCTAGGATCTGGATTTTCTAGAATAGAAGCTAGTAAGAACACCGACTACTACTTTCACCCACTTTCGGGCAAAGGCACCCTGGTGTTGGCCATTTGTAATAGGGTGGTTTCTGCTTCCTTTTCTTTGAAACAACCGGTTAATGTGCAAATTCAATCTCCTAGGGAATCATCTTGAAAAGAAGATAAGGTCTCAAGTTTTTCAGATCTTTTGCTCTTCCCACTCATTTTCAGTCCTGGCTAAATATCAGAATTACCTGGGGAGTTTCAAGAATCCTGGAGATTGGGTCCAAACCCGGACATTTACTAAATCAGAATCCTGAGGCATCTTTTTATATCCACCAGAGGATATTCTGACTCACATCCAGGGTGGAGAACCTGTTAACAGACAGCCTTCGGAAGTCCTACCCAACCCTCTGAGAAACGACTTTGGCTTCTCTTTTAAATTTTTTTTTTTTTTTTTCAATGTTTATTTATTTTTGGGACAGAGAGAGACAGAGCATGAACGGGGGAGGGGCAGAGAGAGAGGGAGACACAGAATCGGAAACAGGCTCCAGGCTCTGAGCCATCAGCCCAGAGCCCGACGCGGGGCTCGAACTCACGGACCGCGAGATCGTGACCTGGCTGAAGTCGGACGCTTAACCGACTGCGCCACCCAGGCGCCCCTTTGGCTTCTCTTTTAACTGAAACTGTGTGCTTCCCTAAGCGTTATCGTCTCATTAGTTGCTCAAGAACTGAATTTGGGTTGGTTAATTAAAACTTCACAACATTCCCCCCATGTACACTGAAATTCTTACCGATGCTTTTCTGAGAGTCAAGTTTGAGTGTTGCCAAAGCTCAAGTTTTAGACTCAAGTTTTAAAGACATTCTTGGTTGAGGGAGAGGCGGAAAAAAACAAAAACAAAAACAAAAAAACAAAAAACCCATCACTATGTTAATCTTTTTCAGAGTTCTTCCCACACTGCTAATGTGAGATAAGCTGTCATTTTTAAAGGTTGAGCCCCCCCTCCCCTTTTCTAAGCATTCTGGCCTTTGACAATAATGACAGAGCAAACCTTTTCTTTCCCCAAAGCCTCATCTTCCTTATCCACAGATAACATTACTGACCTACCAACACAGGCCATGGGCTTCAAAGTTGTTTACCCACTAGCTCTGGTAGGCTTGCCCTGACCCAGCATCAGTGTCTCACAGAGTCCCCTGTTGTGACCAAGAATATGTCCTTAAAATGTGGCTGGCCTCCCAGGCAGTGGTCACGGAAGAATGGAGAAATGACCCCACAGGGTCTAATCCACTGACCTTTACTTTGCTCTCACCAACTGCCCAAATAAATAAAAACAGCAGGGTAGCTTAGTTTCCCAGATGAATTCCAATTTATCCCTAAATATCTAAGCCTGGTCCAATGTTTAAAAGTTCTCAGGCCATCCAAAATCTGTCAACTGGCTCCCAACCACGGTCAATTTTGCCCTCCCAGGGACCTTTGGCAATGTCTGGAGACATTTTTGGTTGTTACAACTGGAGGAAAGGTTGTTACTGGCATCTAGTGGGTAGAGGCCAAGGATGCTGCTAAACATCCTACAGTACACAGTATTGCCCCCACAACAAAGAATTATCCTGTCCAAAATGCCAATAGCACTGAGGTTCAGATACCCTGGATTGAGTCGTTTACCAGACCACTGGTTTGAAGAGACTCTTGTTACCAGTAGCTTACAATACGAACTGGGGGCTCAGGTCATGAACTCATGGTTCACAAGTTCGGGTCCCACATCAGGTTTGCTGATGGCGCAAAGCCCACTTAGGGGGCTCTCAAAAATAATAAATAAATTAAATTAAATTAAATTAAATAGGGATCACAAACTCAAATGCCTTCAAGGTCCAAGGAGATAAAGAAATATCACATTAAACAAAGTGGCTATGTATGAGGCACTAGGGTGTGGTGAGGCCTGTGCCAAATGAGAATGTAAACACTCGCTAAAATCATTCAATTTTTTAAAATAACACTGGGTTAGTCAAACAAAACATGACAGCTGGCTACATCCATCCTGTATACCACTGGCAGTCAAACTCTGGTTTAAAGAGTTTATCAATTTAAACAGAACTGGATGATCACCCAAAGACATTGTCTAGCCTTGTCCTTTATACCCTATGGAACTTCCTGAGCCCCCAAGCTGGGGAACAGGACGAGAAGCTGTTCAATTAAGAACAGACTAGGGATCAGGGGCTCCTGGGTGGCTCAGTTGGTTGAGCATCTGACTTGGGCTCAGGTCATGATCTCACAGTTCGTGAGATGGAGCCCCACGTTGGGCTCTGTGCTGACAGCTCAGAGCCTGGAGCCTGCTTCAGATTCCATGTCTCCCTCTCTCTCTGCCCCTCCCATGTTCTTGCTTGGTCTCTCTCTCTCTCTCTCAAAAATTAATAAACATAAGAAAAAAAAAAAAGAACAGAAGAGGGATCAGATTTTAAGGGTTTAGTTTCAGAGTCTCTTAGTGCTAAGAGCAGGGGCCAATACTGGAAACTCTGAAGGTGAGAAAATGGAGGTTCCCCCCCCCCCCACTGATCTCCATTCTAGGGAAATCCACTGGCTATTATAATCATCAATATTACACAATGCCATACAAGTAAGGTCATTATTTAACGATGACACCATTCACACAAAATTTTAGAATTTTCACAACAGTTCATGATGAGGAAACTGAGGCCCGGGAATTTCAAATGAATTGCAAAGATTACCCACATCTGAACCTAAAATTAATTGGCGTGTCTTTTTTCTCTGTGTAATTGCAACACAGCAACCAAATGGTGACGAGATTTCATTTCAAGGTGTCAAACACTCATGACTAAACTCTCTACCAACATAAGTAAGTTCTACATAAATGTTAGATTTAAGCCTACTCATCACCATCCTCTTTTCTCATCAAAAACACATTAACATGTTTGCCCCAAGTCACCGTTTTAAGATCTCGTTTCCACATAACAGAAGAATTGAAAACAGGTTAAATATCTCCAGCCCTCGTTTCAGATCAGGCTGTAGAGAGGAAAGCCAAGTCAGCAAATGGAACACAAGAAGAAGGAAGCTCGGATCAGATCTGAATATCCCCACGTGTATGCATGCTTTCTGCTGGAGGAATTCCTGGCCCGAGGAGACAGTATAAACAAACGCGATCCAGAGGGAAACAAATGATAAGATAAGTGAGACCCAATAACTCCCTCTGTCCTCCCCTCCACCTACTTCCCCCAACATATTCCATCAGAAAAACAATGTGAGCTCGGGAGGATTCAAATGTAAGCAGCCCCCACCCTCTGCTACCACACAGCTCCCTTTTCTCAATTAGGGGGTTAGGGGTAAGACGCGCTCCTTGGTGAGGTCAGTGATTGTGGCTCCCCTCACATGAGACCTGGCCCATGGAAGACAACCTTGTCCTTTTCCCACAAGGAGGCTATGAGCACAGGACTGACAAGGAGGCAATTCACTGCTCTTCCAGACTCAAATTACAATCCAAGGAGTGTAGTAGGCAAAGGTGGAGTGAGGAAGAAAGGTGGCTTCAGGCACAGCCTGAAAAGAAACTGGGTCAAACTAAAAATAGTACTTTATTTTTTTAAATTTCAAACCAGTCCCTTAGCAGAAAATGTCAGAGGCACGGCAGTTTCTTGCCACAGTTCTTGGAACTTCTATAGTTGGAAATGTCACCTACACACAGACTGTTAAGCCCTAAATGGGTCACAGAGGTTTTCTAGTCTAATCCAATCCCTATTCTTAATGTTTAAAATATGAAAATATAATAACAGGCCTCTCATTTAACATTCTGAGAACATGATGCAGTCTCGGCCATCGCCTTCAATTCCAGCCCAATTCATTCCACACTGTCTCAGACTTCTTCAAATTACCACTGAGTGCAAGTAGCAGGGTTGAGGACTGCTAATGCAAACAAGATTGCATACAAACAGAATGGGAAAGAAGCCAAATGTTATTGTTGTTTCTTCGCCGTCATCATCCTAAGTCAAATAGCCACTAATATGGGGTAACTGTAGCTGCATTAAAAAAAAGAAATGCTAAGGGCGAAACTGTATGACATTTTCTGTATCCACAATTTCACCAACTTTCGAGAGGAGAGAATGCAAAAGGGACCTTCAAGTGGTTTAAACTGTCTACATCATTTCCTTGAACTTTTTACAATTTTTTTTTGTAACAAATTCTCAATATTTAGAAGAGCCCTCGGTGTAATCCTCTTGTTGCAGAACTACAGGCTCTAATTAACTAACTCATGTCTAATCATTTCACTGCTTGGTTTTGCAGATCTCTATGAAACAAATACATTTAGATACATACGAACAATCTAACCTGGTGAATGATGCTGACCACTATCCCTCACTCTTCTCCTAGGATGCAAATCTGCAGGGGTTTTAGGGAAGAAGAGTGAAGCCAAGAAATGGCACAAAAACATCTACTAATGACTTGGTCACATCCCCAAGAAACAGAAAAGACCAAGGCTACGGGGCTTTGGCAAAGTTTTATTTAGGAAGCTGCTCTTAGTTCTGACCCACTCTTCATAGAAGGACACCTGTCAGAAGCATACAATTCCTTGGCAAATTGTTGGCAAAGCTTTACCTCTAACTTATGGGGTCTAAAAAAACTAAGACCCCCATCTTTTGCCCCTTGAAGTGATGGCTATGCATTAATATATCCACAGTGTACTATCTAGTCTCCTCTGTTGCCAAGAAGGAGCATGATGAACTAAAACCGGGCAGGAGGGAGGGGCCCTGGCTGGCTCAGTTGGTAAAGCATGTGACTCAATCTCAGGTTTGTGAGTTCAAGCCCCACATTGGGCATGGAGCCTACTTAAAAAAAAAAAAAAAAAAAAAAAAAAAAAACAGTAAATATAAAAAATTTTTTTAAAAGCTGACTAAGATTATAGGTACAGTTTGTGGCTCCAAAACAAGACAAAACTAACCCATGGCCATGGCCTTGACCTGGTTTGTAGGTCACCAACAAGCTGAGCATAGCCAAAAAGCCAGAATATAGAACCCATTTCAAAAAACAAAAGATGGGCATCTCTTATTGCCCAGACAATGCCCAAAGCTCAGATCTGGGCTATCTACTCTTGGAAGCCTAAATTCAGAAAGCCCATCAGATGGGCAATATTTGCCAATTGCACAGACTTTTTTTTTCTTTCAGAAATGAAAAGGACAAAGACCAGTTTAATAGTTGACCCTAATTATGTACCTGGCAGAATAAAAGGTACCTTCAATTCCAATCCTGGTGCAATTTATAGAACAGAATGAACTCAGGTTATTACTAACGGTGACTGACATACTTAGGAAGTGTAAGAAGATGAATGAAAAAAAAAAAAGCTTCTGAAATCAATGTCTGTTGAATGAATGAATATTATGTTTGAACAACTTATCAGCTAATAAGCCTCTTGTTTTCATTTCCTTTTCCTGGCAATATACTGTTAGGGCATAACTTTTCTATTATTTCCCTAAATGACAGTTTTGAGTTTTACTCAATTGTCTTCATTAAATATTGTCAAAGGGGCAAAATATCCAGTTTTAAGCCAAAAGGAAAAGATCTATTGTAAGTTAGGAAATGGTACCAACTGCATTAAAAATTGAACCTGCTTCCCTGGGTTTCCACATTTAATTCACAATAGGGGCTAAGGTTTAAAAGAACTGCAATCATATATTTGGCACCAAATTTGCTCCACTGTAAAAATAAATAAAAGTCTCTCTTCTGAGGTGAGAAATAAAAAAGCTTATTTTAATATCTAAGGATAAACCAATATTAGATTACATGTCTGACTACTACTCAAGTTTTCATTATTTTCTTTTCAAAAGAGCTTTTACAATTTATGTTAAAAGACAACAAGGAGGAAGAAAGCTAAGAAGTTATGGGAGTCAGCTTCTGGAGCTCTGTTCTGGGTGAGAAGGTTTTTTTTTTTTTAGATAAGAGATTCAACCTATTGGAAAGTTATCTCAGTTAACAAATACAGTCTAATGCTGGACAGGCTCCAAATAGATTTAGAGATGGCATATAAGAGCATTTCTTTTTTCAAATAATTTGCCTATCACCCACACAGCAAAAAGGAGGGAGTTCAAAAGTTTTATCATTCAAATACACAGATGCAACATTTTTAATCCTCTGCAACATTTTCTGCTCCAGAAAGTCAGACTTTAATAAACTATTCAATGAAGGGGCACCTGGGTGGCTCTGGTGGTTAAGCATCCAACTCTTGATCTCAGCTCTGGTCATATTCTCACAGTTATGAGTTCAAGCCCCATATTGGGCTCTGCATTGATGGTGCAGAGCCTGCTTGGGATTCTGTCTCTCCTTCTCTCTGACCACCACCCCCCTGCCCTGTCCCACCTTGTGCTCACTCTCTCTCCCAAAATAAATAAATAAACTTAAAAAAAATTAAAAAAAAGAAACCATTAAATGCAGAAGCATTTTTACTCTCAATGAACCCAGCACTTACTGACCCAGCACTGTTTCAGAAGTAAGAGATACAAAGGAAGTTATGATTCCCCCTAACTCGATGGAGAGAAAAGAACACACAGGAAAACCAGAGGCAAGGCAACAGTGTAGGGGTGCAGAGAACTAGGCTGCCTAGGTCCCTAACCTAGTCTGCCCCTTATCAGTTGCGGGACCTGAGCTAGGCAAGTTCCTTAACTTCTTCATGCCTCAGTTTCTTCCTTTGTAAAATGGTGATGATGGTACCTTCTCATACAATTGGTGAGAGGAGTCAATGGTTAAGCCCATGTAAAGTATTAGGAAGGTCCTGGTTCAAGGTAAGCACCTCACATACCTTGACTGTCAGCATCGTGTCAGCTATGTTAAGTTCTGTGGTCAGGCTAAGGGCTCTGAGGAGGAAGGACAGAGGGGGGTGGTAAAAGCTGAGGCAGGGAAGGCTTCCTGGCATCTGTGGCACTCAAGATGGATCTGAGAGCACAAGGAGAATTTAGAAACTCAGAGGAGCACACATTCCAAATGAGTGGAGCCATTACTGGACAAAGTCACAGATGGTGTAAAAACCAGGAGTGCTGAAACGTCCACAAGGAAAATAATGCTCACCAAAGCTGCATATGTATTTGGCGACCTCAGATGAACCGCGCGGAAGGGGGGAGGCCTCCGTATACTTGCTGCAGTGCTCCTGGATTCGGCATTTTAACTAATTTTTGGATGTGTGTACTATGAACGCAAACTCATTCTGAAATGCTCAGTTCTCCCCTCCCGGAACAGTGGAAAGGATGCCAGACAATAAAAAGGTAAACTCTTTTTTTTTTTTTTTTCCCTGCAAAAATAGTCTGCTAGAGTAGAATGTAGGTCACCAAAATCAACTTGCATCTCATTTGCATCCGTCCCGCTCTCAGTGGTGGTACTTACTAAGCGGTGGCTTGGAGGAATCAGAGGGACGGGACGCAATTCAGATCCATCCTTCACTTCCAATCTCTATCAGCCACTCTAAACACAACCTACTGAAGAAGCCAGTGAATGTGACCTCACAGGAGGTATCCTCCACCCAAGCCTGCCCCATCCACCAGATGTTACTCTCAAGCCACATACAGAAACTCCCCTCCTTACAGATTTCTTCTTTTTTATGTCTATTTACTTAATTTTTTTTTTTTTTTTTTTTTTTTTTTTTTTAGGGTTGGGGCTCCTGGGTGCCTCAGTCGGTTAAGCAGCTGACTTTGGCTCAGGTCATGATCTCAAGGTTTGTGAATTCAAGCCCCACGTCGGGCTCTGTGCTGACAGCTCGGAGCCTAGAGCTTGCTTCGGATTCTGTGTCTCCCTCTCTCTCTGCCCCTCCCCTACTCATGCACATGTTCTCTCTCTCTCAAAAATAAACATTATTTTTTTTTTTAATTTTTAGTGTTTATTTACTTATTTAGGCACACAGAGAGAGTGAGTGAGCGTGCACAAGCTGGGGAGGGGGCAGTAAGAGAGGGAGACAGAGAATCTCAAACAGGCTCCACACTGTCAGTGCAGAGCCCGATGTAGGGCTTGAACTCACAAACTGTGAGATCATGACCTGTATCTGTTAAGAGTTGGACACTTAGACTGAGCCACACAGGTGCCCCTAATATTTATTTTTGAGAGGGGGGGGAGAGAGGGAGGGAGGGAGAGGGAGAGGGAGAGAGGGGGAGGGAGAGAGAGAGAGAGAGAGAGAGAGAGAGAGAGAGAGCGCGTGCGCACATACACATGCAGGGGAGGGGCAGAGAGAGAGACAGAGGGACAAAGGATCCAAAGCAAGCTCTGTGCTGAGAGCAGAGAGTCCGATGTAGGGCTCGAACTCAAGAACTGAGATCACCCGAGCTTACCGATTTCTTAAATAGTAACTGTGGTATCAGTTGCCTCTAAACTGAGCTCTCAGGGAAACCATTAAGAACAGATGCTGTGAGTGTTAGAATACATTTCACTTGGAAGATTTCCTCCATTACCAAGTTAGAACTCGAAATGCCAATGTAAGTGACAGTAGTCCACGTTCCTGATGCAAAGAAGAAAAATCACAAAATGAAATATAAGAATTTTCATTTTGACCGTGCCCCCTCTGGAGTTTAAGCAAGTCTGCTAACCTAAAGTGGCAAAGGTGCCTGCAATTATTTCCTACAATAATATAAGGATAGGCTTAAAACTTGGAAATACCAGGAGTATGACATGAAGCCAGGGAGGGCCCCACAGAAGTTACAACTCTGTGATTATTTCCTGAACCAAACACCTAAGGCTCTCAGTGGTACCAGGCTTTGTTGGAAAAGCTGGGTCTCCCTGATCCAACAGCTGTAACTTTTTAAGTGATTTCACAGAAGACCTCAAGATTCTCAAGCCAAAGCCACTCTTTATGACATCCCCAAAATATTTACACGATGAAACACTTTCAATCTTAACCATGTTTTGTTTGTAAACAGCTTATTTGTTCTGATGACCATAATACCAACACTAAAAGCAGGCTTTTAAACAAAGTAGTTCAAATAAAACCACACACAGACACACAGGCATTTGTGACACCCAGAGCCTATCCACAGAGCGAGAAAGCCAGGATTCAAATTCCTTGGCACCTACTAAGCTCCTGTAAGCACCACCCAAGGACACGACCCACTGCTGATATCATGCCTCCCCGCTAATTTATACTTCTGAAAACCCACAGAATCTGACTAGTGGATGATAACACAACATTACAAATATTGGACAAATCTCTCCTACTCCATTCTTCTCTCACATGAGCCAGCCTGGGACAACCGATCCTGTTTATGAGAAAACTCCTCCACAGATAAGAAAGCCACTGTCCAGCTCCTCTACCCCAATGGTGCCTCCGGTGCCATGGGTGGCCTGGCAAAAGCCTCTGGTTATCTCTGCCTTAGTCTCTCTCTCTCTCTCTCCTTTCCTACACCTCCTGGGAAAGTTATCTGGGCCAGGGAGAGAACAAGAGACATCTAGAAATGCCGGCTGTGGGGTAATAAGAATTGCATTAAGACCTGTAACAAGAATTTTAGAGACAAAAAAAAAAAAAAAGAAAGTCTATGTGAGTGAATGTATTCCAACAGCAAATAATTACAAAATACATCGATTTCAGACACATGGAAGGCCTTCTATACTTCAGGTCACGTGCTACATAGGCGTTTTCATTTATGCTGAGATGAAACTACTTCACAGAAAGCTAAAGGAGTATTACCATTGACGCCAGAACTACCAGTGGAAAGAATGCAATCTTGAATCTCCAATCATGGCTCTTCTATTGACTCAACAAATATTTATTAAATACCTACCAATGGTCAAACACTAATTGCTAGAGAGACGGGGAAGGACAAGACAAAGACCCTGCCCTCAGAGACCTTGGGGGTTGGGGGGGGGGGGTGGAACACATTAGAATTGCTGTCAGAATTATAGGGACACATGAAAAATCAGACAATCGAAGGAGATGTTCAGCCAGTGATAAGTTCTAGGACAAAAACAGTGACAATTTCTGATGCTGTTTCCTCATGAGGATGTAACCGCCTACTTAAAACAAGACGATGAAATGTCAACCACTTGGCAGTCAGTGTCCCCAAGCATCTACCTGCACAAGAATGCACATGCATACACATTCACAGATACAGCCTTGTTCCCCCTTAACTGCAATGTCTGTGATAATCCACTTTGGCATGTAACAAAAGCAGAAGGTAAACAAAATATTTGTGTAATTCAATTACACCGAATGCAATTAGATTACAAATAACTGCATTCATCAAGAATCTATAAAAAGACAAACCCTGAACAATTCTACAAAAGGATAAATAGAAGTCCAGATACAGGGATAACACTAGTAATATTAGAAATATCATCACAACTAGTCAAATGGCTGCCTTGCCTACCTTGAAGGATTGCCATGAAGAGCCAGGCTGGTTTGTCAAGTGAGTCATACAAATAAGGCTCAGAGATATTAACCCAATGCCACAGTGTCAGAAGTGGAATTTAACTCATCTTCAGATTATTTTGAGAAAAGACAATGACCAAGTCCTTTGTAGAGTCACAAGATTTTATACCTAGAATCAGCTTTGGGAAACCCTCTATAGCCCCTCTCCCACGTTACTAAGGACCCAGGTCCCCTGAAGTAAAGAATTACCCCAGAGTGGGGTAGCCAGCAATGACAGAGCTAGAGAATGACCCAGGCCTCCTAGATTCCTGCCCAGCCTGCTTCATTCCCAAGGACCTGCATCCTTTAGGCAGGCGGCAGGCTTCTAGATTTTATGGGAACCACAAGGCATGACATGGACTTCCAGAATTCAATTTCAGTTATTAACTGTTCCTATAAACTTCCAGAGAGCTGCACCTAGGGCAAATCGAGGCCCTTAACCGGTGGCCAGAGAGCTCTCTCTTCATGCAAAACAGAGGACACGCCCTCCTTGAGAAATATGCCTCCAACTCGGGTCAGGTACATTATTAGGGAAATTATGCATCTAGCCTGAAAGGGAAAGAGCATGCCTCAGGAAAAAGGCTCCAGCATTACTTCTGGAGAGAGGAGGCTCCAAGGTATGGGCACACGAGAGGGAAAGGGGTCTAGAACTGTGTCCAAGCTATTTCCAAGAGAATGGAGGCCTGGGCTGTGGAAAGGGTGAAGAAGAGAGAGCAGCTGGGCCCGGAACGAGCATTTGACCACACCCACTGGCCACGCCCTCCCAGCTGCCCGCAGAGCCACAACGAATTGAAACAGCAGTGGGAGCAGTTAAGATTCCGACGGCAGGAGTCGCCATGGCAACGGGATTCGTCTCGCAGACAAACTCCGCTTCAATTCACTAGGTCCTTCCTTCTCCAGTCTCAAGCAACTACCAACTCATTGAGCGCAAAACGGTCACGGGTAGCATATGCTCTTGATGCTCTCCTGCGGGTGGAGATGGGGTAGGGGACCAAGCTAGAGGAAATAAAGCGCAAGTATCAATTCCTGGGCCCACCAAAATATTTTATGGGGGCAAAAAAACAAAAAACCATAACATCCCATCACCAGGCTGTGAGCGACTTGAGAACAGAGCCATTAGCTGGGTTTGATGAATGAGTGAGTGAGTATGCGAAAGAATGAGGGTGCTAGGAAAGGAAATCCAGAGGACTTTTATAGAGTTCTCGGGCCCCAAGCACGTCTCAAGTCGGAGGGCAAGCCCATTTGCAAGCAGTTGGATTTTCGACACCAGATGGTTCCTATTGCCCAGCCCTCCTGCCCCACAGCGAGCCTCATCATTAGATTGTTCGACACCCCGCACCGCCTAACCAACTCCCAGCCCAAGGCTCCGGGCAGACGCTTCGCCCCAGCTCAGGTGCTCTTTGTGGAGGGAGCAATCCGGACAGGGGAAACAAGATGCACCTTTCCCAGGGGGACGAGAGGCGCGAGCGCCCTGCGGCGCCCCGAACCCGCTCCGCAGGCGGCGCAGGCTCCGCTCCCCGCTGTCCGCCAACACCCCTTGGTCTTTCCGCAGCGCAGGGTTTCCCTCCTCTCCTGCGAGACCTTTAGCTTCCAACTTTCGCGGAATTACAGTCACCTCGTCCCCTTTTTCAAATAAAGCTCGAAGCGAGGGCTGCAGGGATGGTTGGGGTTCTGCTCGGACGCGGGCGGGCACACGAGTCCCTCCTTCCCTGTTGCCACCTCCGAGTCCACCACGCCTGCCTCGGAGCCTCCCGGGCCAGCAGCTCCCGACCGCGGGCAGGGCCCCCAGCCGAGGCCACGACCCCCGGCGCCCCGAAGCCCCAGCCTCGAGAGCCTACAGCAAGGCGGCGAATGGTACCCTGCCTGCTCTTTTGGCATCCCAGCGCCTCAGAAAGAAAGGAGGGAGGGACCCCCGTCCTCGGGGGCGCCTTCCTCCGGGCTTGCCTTGCTTTTCGCCGCGCTTGCAGCCATTTTCCCAAACCCAGCTTGGCAGCCGGGAGCTGTCTAGGTCCCGTTCCCACCCAGACCCAACCTGAAGGACGGGTTTAATATTTACCTACTGGCCCTGGGGCTCCGGAGAGGCAGCGGGAGGGCGCGCCGCGAACCCAGCGCCCGGCCCGAAGTAGCGCGCCCACCCCCCACGCCACCGCGCGGTGCTACTTAATGAATGAGTGCGGCGGGCGAGGCGGCACGTCCCCCTTACCTGAGCAGCCCCTGCATGCTGGAAAGGCGGCTCTGCGCTCCGGGTACAATGGGATCCGGTTAAACAGTTTCCTTCACAGCCGCTCGTAGGTTACCAACTCGCAGGTGACATCACCCTCTCCTCGCCTGATAGGATACAATGTGGCGCCCACTGCGCATGGACTCCCCAGCCGGGCCCGCACACCCCTGGGAGTTGTAGTCTCGATCTCACACGCACAGCCCGAGTAGCTACGCTAACCACGGTTCACGGAACTACACTTCCCGTCGCATTCCTCGGCAGCTTCGTCCCCGCCCCTGATCCCGCCCCCCTCCGGACCCGCCCCCTCCCCGCCCTCCAGCCTTGCAGTGTTAGTGGTGGTCGTTCAAGAAGCTGAGTTGCGGACACCGCGGCGAGGGGGGTGGGGGGAGGGCACCCTGCGGTCGTGACCTTTGACTTGACCTCCATTCTGCCCGGTGAGGGCTCTGAGGGCCGCCAGGGGTCGGGCGCTGGTGCGCACAGGCCAGGCAGCTCTGACCATCCCGGCTCTTGGCCCCAGCTGGAGGGAGAAGATTAAGCTTTTCGCTGCCTTCCTTGCGCTTAGAAACTAATTAATAGGACGCACTGGTTTCTGGGTTAAAAGCGGTCCTGGAATTCCCCCCACGTCCCCGAGGAAGAGGCGATGCCGGCCGCGAAGAAGAGAAATCCCCGTGTGCTCCCACTTAGTACAATTCACCTTTCTGTCCTCTTTCCTTTTCCCATTTAACGGAGTCCGGGTGACCAACCAGAACGCAGGGAACAGCTTAGTTGGCTGAGCTGACAGGATAACGGAGGCTGTCACTAATAAAAATGCGGTGTAATAATAGACAGTCGCTGCAACCCTCCTTCGGGGAGCCTGCTGCTGCTGCAGAGATAGTACTATCGCGCAGCCATGCTTTTGTTCTTCCCTGCAGCGGACTTCCCGCTCTGACGGCTCTCAACTCCCAGGAAGACGACGTCCTTGTCTAAAGTTTTGATAAATGACACATATGCGTACATGCACTTTTGAATCCACAACACTCTCCCCTCCTTTTCCATGCCTATCTCTTAAAATATTTTTTAAATGACCTAAACCAAACAGCATCGTGCTGTTCAAGAATGCCGTGATCTTAACACAGCTGAATGTTTAATTTTAACTAAAGCAAAAAGTGTGTGGCAGAATTCTGACCCTTTAGGAGGATTTTATTTTCAATATGTAAAATTTTTCTGTGACATTTTTCATTATTCAGTGGATCTCAAGTATTACGAAAAATTAACACTGAGAGCAGTTCTTCAGGTGTCTTTTTAACTGAAAAAAAATCAATGTATCTAGTTATTCCAGTTGTAAAGGTAAATTATAATGGCACTGGATGTGTCTCAATCACGCATAAGGATCAGTTCACACCCTTATTTCTGCTAGCAAAATCTCTAGAAGACTGTACATCTTGGGGGAGGGGGGAAGTTCACAATTAAGATTTCAAACAACTCCACCTAATTACTGGAAATCTTATGACTCTTATTTTCTCATCTCATTATGCGGCACTAACTTGGGTTCAAGAAAAGATATTCATGGAACTGGTTGAGGATATCAGCAGAGACAAATGCTTTGTTTTGCAGAGAGAAGTTTTAGTTCCAAATTCTGATTTTCTTTTAACAAACCAGACACATTTTTCTCCACTGAAGGAAGATGGCTTGAATGTTGCTCTCCTGTTCTAAGCTATTCTATCCATTTCAAATATTGTGTTAAGTGGAACCCAGACAATGCAAATGGTCCCTTGGCCATCAGATCAAGAGTATAATCAGTGATATTCTAGTTAATGGGTAGGCTTAATGTATTGCAGCTCATTGTGGAAAAATATTCAGAAAGAAACTTGACCTGAAATGATACTAAAGGCTCTCCAGTTTTATAACGGTGTAAAGCTTTTAGATGGAAATATAATCAGTGAGCCTGAAATTTATTGAGTCAATAAATTGGGTGTAGGGCTCTCTCTAAGGCAGGGCTTATCCTTATAGATAAAAGTATATTATTGAGGTACATTCTGAGCAGTAACTTTATAGGACAAATCACTTTACAGCAATTTCTCTTGGGTTTTCAAGCAGTGAAGGAGAGGATGGAGCCTGCCTGTGGAAAAAAATCCCACTCTATAGCAATTAATATTATAGAGATGTGCCGTGTTACATAGCTCATTTCCATATATATAGGACATCATGTACCTACACTGTAAGCACAGAAATGTGTGCATGTGCACATGTGAGCTGTCCTTCCTTTTGAATAGATATAGATAACAGATACAGAGAGTAAGATTTGTATTTGGAAGCATTTTTCTGTACATGGTGATGGATTTGAACTGATCCCTGCACAGTTTCATTGGTAACCAGGGGAAACAAAGATGGCTTTTCAGCATCAGAAATGCAGCCCGTAGACCTGGGACTAGAGGAAGATTAACAATTTCTATGACACAGAAGGGAACTCTCTCTCTTCCTCTCCGTGAGACACAGGCACATACATTCACATACACTCATTGTGTGTGTTTGTATTTAATTCTAAGTGACTAAGTAGTCTCAGGAGCCATCAAAAACACGCCCTATGTGTAGCTTAATTTATATTCTCAGCCAAAGGGTTCTTTGCTTTTTTTCCTTTTCTTTTTAAAATGATTGCTGTTGTTCTAGAATGAGCTTATGAAAGACCCTGCCTTGCCCCGTAATCATTGCCTATTAATTAGGAAACTGTGGGACCACTGAGAATAGATTTAATTGACCATCCACAGGTGGTGGAGGAGGGAAGGTGCTTTGGGGGTATTTTGCTGATCTTTCAAAATACCCTCTCCCAGTTCTGGTTACACAGTTTTACTCTACACATTGGGGTTTTTTTTGATAAGAGAGGACATGAGATATCAACAGAGAAAGAATTTTAAGTTTGTAGCTTTGCATGTGGTTTCACACAATAGCTTGGTGTTTTGCAACAATTGAGGTTATGTGCTGAGCACGGGTTTGGGATCAAGCCATTTTACCACTTTTGAGCAATGTGACTTTGCTTATTCTGTGTTGCTTTCTCCTTCTGAGCCTTGATTTCCTTATTCTTAAAATTGAGCTAACAGTAAAACCCACTTCACGAGGTTTTTGAGCATTAAATCTGATGAGACGTATAAAAACACCTCTGACGCTGAAAATTCACATGCTAGTTCTTCTTACCATTTGCAATATTCCCCTGAAGATGGTCTCAAACGTCAATCCTAATTATGAAACAATAAAAAGCTATAAAACATTTGTTCTTAACAAGCAACTATTAGAAATTATATGTGAGCACATATTATGTCACTATTTTGCAAGGAGGCAAAGTGTGCTTTGAAGAAAAAACACACAAAATCCAAATAGAACAGTGTTGGTCCTTGGCTTGTTTTCAGATCTGTATCCCACCAGTGCCCCAAGCTGTCCTATCACAGGCCATGTTCTCCAGATTTCTGAGCAGACAGAGGCACTGATGAGAGGTTGGAGGCAAGAGGAAGAATGAAGCCAGGGAATTTTTCTATTTCCACTTCTGCAGAGTGGCATTGGCCAATGTTTCTGGCAAGGGCAGCAGCATTTCCCATGTTGGGCTCGTCCATTGTGGTCTTGGCTTCTTCTAGATCACCCCAGCCTCCGTTAATGCCACCTTCTCCCCTTGTCCCTCCAGCCTAGGGGTGGAGGTAGCTTCCTGATGTTGTTAATCTCTCATTTCATATTTGGCTTCTCGGGCCTTCTGTCACCCCACGACCAATTCCCTGTGCTGTATTATATCTGTTTTAAATACTTAGAACGCTTTTTGTTTCTGTGGTGAAACATGTAACTGAGACGCTCATGTCTTAGTTCAAGTTCTTTTAGGGGCAGGCAACAGAAACTTGTCTATGGCCAGTTTATGGAAAATAAAGAAATAGGATTAAGTGAAAGGATTAAGCAACCCAGGCTCCACTCACAAGCAGGAACCGACCAGCTCAGGGAATCACAACAGGGGTAGTTTTTGTAACTTGTCTCCAGAGGGCTCAGTCTCCACATCTCTTTGTTCCAAGTCACAAATTCCTGAGAGAAGCTGATATCCCTATCTCAGGGATATCCCTGAGATATCTACCCCTAAGCTGATTATCTATAGCAGTGGTTCCTAAAATGTGGGCCCCAGATCTGCAGCATCAGTATCACCTGAGAAATTGTTATAAATGCAAATGCTTGGGCCCAACTCACAGACCTAACTGAAAAGAAACTGCAGGAATGGGCCCCCCAGTCTGTGTTTTTACAAGTCCTGCAGCTGATTCAGATCTACAGGAGAGTTTTCGAACCACTCCTCTGTAAAGAAGATTACAAGACCTTCTTAGATCTGGTCACTCAGGACCTCTCACTATGTGTCTGGGAGTCTTCCTCACGAGGAGAAAGTGTTATGAACTTGGTAGCCGCCTCGAGAGGTGTCGAGTAAAGCTGGTAAATCTGTAAGGGTCTTAACGGTAAAATTTGGTTCTTCCCTAGGGAGAGGACGTTATAATATTCGGAGCCAACTAATCAATTTAGTCACAGAAAAGTCACTTGGAAAAGATTCATTTCATCGTGTTTAACTGAGAACTCAGAAAAGCTGAAAAACCAGCATCGGGGCAGTATAAGGGAGATGCAATCTTACCAAAATCTAAGAACAGTTATAGTAAGATCAGGCCACAGTTAAGAGGGGACATGAAAACAGCTCCAGCCACTCAACTTTTCAGAACAGCTCCTGAGAATTCAGAAACAGATACTTCCCTTTGTAGACACCTGGCTGGCCCAGTCAGAAGACCGTGTGACTCTTGATCTCAGGGTCGTGAGTTCAAGCCCCATGTTGGGTGTAAAGATTACTTAAAAAAATGAAAACTTTAGGGGTTCCTGGGTGGCTCAGTTGGCTAATCATACGACTTCGGCTCAGGTCATGATCTCATGGTTAGTAAGTTTGAGCCCCACGTTGGGCTCTGTGCTGACAGCTCAGAGCCTGGAGCCTGCTTCAGATCCTGTGTCTCCCTCTCTCTTTCTGCCCCTCCCCTGCTCGCACTCTGTCTCTCTCTCTCTCAAAAATAAATAAACATTAAAAAAAATTTTTTTTAACTAAAAACTTTAATAAGAAAGAAAAGAAAGGACAGAAAAGAAGAAAAGAATCTCTTTGACTATCTTAACTAGGATCCCTATACTAGCTTATTCATAACTGGCTTATGCTTGGCTAATCCATGAGAATTGTATTGTTCAATTCTGTAGCCGCAGGCCCCATGTGGCTATTTAAACTTAAATTAATTAAAATGAAATAATATGCAACGTTCACTTCCTCAGTAACAATTGCCATATTTCAAACAATGAGGCCACATGAGGCTAACGGCTACCATATTGAGTATCTCAGATACAGAGATTTGAGAAAGTCATTTCAGAAAGTTCTGTTGGGCAGTGCTGCTCTGTCACCTTGTGAATTTTCAAATCCTGTCCTGCTGAAACCCATCTTTTTTTTTTTTTTTTTAACATCTTTTCCAGGTCAAATTCCAGAGAGAGAGAGAAAATGAAAGAGAAAAAAGAGGCACACACAAAAAAATCTGATTGTTCCAGTTCACCGTTTTAAGCCAGATCATGCCAGAAATCATTAGTTGCCATGAGAAAGACAGCTAGCCCAACAATCAAAAAAAAAAAAAAAAAAAAAAAAAGACCAAAAATTTTAAATAGGCAGTACACAACTGTTGGTGGGAATGCAAATTGGTGCAGCCGCTCTGGAAAGCAGTGTGGAGGTTCCTCAGAAAATTAAAAATAGACCTACCCTATGACCCAGCAATAGCACTGCTAGGAATTTATCCAAGGGACACAGGAGTACTGATGCATAGGGGCACTTGTACCCCAATGTTCATAGCAGCACTCTCAACAATAGCCAAATTATGGAAAGAGCCTAAATGTCCATCAACTGATGAATGGATAAAGAAATTGTGGTTTATATACACAATGGAATACTACATGGCAATGAGAAAAAATGAAATATGGCCTTTTGTAGCAACGTGGATGGAACTGGAGAGTGTGATGCTAAGTGAAATAAGCCATACAGAGAAAGACAGATACCATATGGTTTCACTCTTATGTGGATCCTGAGAAACTTAACAGGAACCCATGGGGGAGGGGAAGGAAAAAAAAAAAAAAAAAAAAAGAGGTTAGAGTGGGAGAGAGCCAAAGCATAAGAGACTGTTGAGAACTGAGAGCAAACTGAGGGTTGATGGGGGGTGGGAGGGAGGAGAGGGTGGGTGATGGGTATTGAGGAGGGCACCTTTTGGGATGAGCACTGGGTGTTGTATGGAAACCAATTTGACAATAAATTTCATATATAAATAAAAAAAATAAATAAATAAATAGGCAGTACACATATACACATACAAATCCCGTAACCAGATGGTCAATAAGCGTGTGAAAAGGGCTCACACTAACTGGTCATCAGAGAAACGCAAATAAAGACCACAGTGGGATACCACTCCACACCCATCAGCCTGGTTAAAATTAAAAGGACTAACTATATTAATGATTGCCAACTAAATCATACACTGCCAGTGAGACTATCAATTTGTATAACTACTTTGGAAAAGTCTTTATTCGTATCTGTTAAATGTGAACATACACATACCTCACTCCCAGGAACATACACAACAGAACTGAGTGTATGTGTTCACCAAAAGACACATATTCGAATGTGAATAGCTATGCTATTCCTATAGCCCAGGGTGGCCATGCCATATTTGGGCTATACTAAAAATATTGTTGGTTTGTCTCAAATTCAAATTTAACTGAGAATTCTGTATTTTTACTTACTGTATCCAGCAGCCCCATCATAGCCCCAGACTAGAAAACAACACAGGTGTTTATGCAAAGTAGAATGGATAAATAGATTGTGGCATTGGCACATAATTAATGCTATATAGCAGGAGTTGGCAAACTTTTTCTGTAATGGGCTACATAGTAAGGCCATGGGCCATATGATCTGTTATAACTATTCAACTCTGCCATTGTAGCATGAAAGCAGCCAAGAGGTAAAGAAGTGGGCACGGCTGTGTTCCAATAAAACTTTATTTACAAAATCAGCAGCTGGCCTGTGAGCCATAGTTTGGCAACCCCTGTTATCCAACAATGAGAATGAATGAGTCATGTCTACTTGTAAAAATATGGATCAGTCTCCACAAAAATAACTTTGAGTAAAAGAATATATAGTGTGGTTTCATTTACATAAAACTAAAAAACAGGGAAAACTAATAATGGTGTTAGAAGAGTAGTTACCTTTAGGGGATGAAGGAGGTCTCTAGGGTGGTACTGTTGCTCAAATTTTTTATCTGGGCACTAGTTACACGGGTATTTCACTTCAATAATTCGTCATGCTGTTCATTTATGATTTGCATGCTTTTATGTTTGTACATTATGTGAAAATAAAATAGTTATATAAATTTAAAAGTAGGCCAAATCATCTCAAGATCATGCCCATAAGAATTATCTTATAAATTCTTATACCCAAAGTTTTGTTGTTGTTGTTTTGTTTCTTTTGCATAATTATAACAGGAATTCCTGTTCTTTGTAGAGAATTTGGAAAATGCTGCTACTTAAGGCAATAAAATCATCCATAAGTCTGCAAACCAGAGAAAAGCATTAACATTTCTTCCCCTGCCCTCCTTCTCTTTCAAACCTGGGATCACTTTATTTTATAACTGACTAACTTAAAAATATATAAAAATAAAAAAATAAAATAAAATAAAATTAAAAAAAAACTTAAAAATATATCTTGGGAATTTTCTATGTAACTAAGTTGTGTTCCATCTACATTTTAATGGCTACCAGTATTTTATTATGTCAAGATAACTATTTTTTTTTAATTTTTTTTTCAATATTTATTTATTTTTGGGACAGAGAGAGACAGAGCATGAATGGGGGAGTGGCAGAGAGAGAGGGAGACACAGAATCGGAAACAGGCTCCAGGCTCTGAGCCATCAGCCCAGAGCCTGACGCGGGGCTCGAACTCACGGACCGCGAGATCGTGACCTGGCTGAAGTCGGACGCTTAACCGACTGCGCCACCCAGGCGCCCCAAGATAACTATTTTTTGATTGTACAATAAGTCACTTTTAATTTTTTGGTATTAAAAATAAGGCGCCTGGGTGACTCAGTTGCTTAAGCGTCTAACTTCAGATCAGGTCATGATCTCATGGTTCGTAGGTTCAAGCCCCACATCCTGCTCTCCACTGTCACCAGAGTCCTCTTTAGATCCTCTGTCTCCCTCTCTCTGCCCCTCCCCTGCTCTCTCTCTCTCTCAAAAATAAATAAACATTAAAAGAAAAAAACCCTTTCACCTGTTTCATTATGAAGTTCAGAATTTAAAACAATTTAAAAAAAAAAAAAACTCCTTGGTACTTCCTAGTTCAATTTTGGTGCCCATACGTGAGTACGTATTTAGAAGCAGAAATACAGCACAGGAGGACATAAAGGCTTTTAATGCTTTTGATATGTATTGCCAAATGTCCCACATACTTGTTTTTATTGTTTGTAGATGTTACAGTTGATGTTTCTTATGAGCCCACATAGGTCTGGTATTACCTGAGAGAATTGAAGCATATCCTGAGAGGAATTTAAACTGGTAGAAACGAACTCTAATAATGCCAATGGGATGGTTGAAGGAACTATCAGATAAGAAAGAATGTCCAAGGGAAAAGGAAGCACCTTCTGTTTTCTGTAGTTATCTGGCCCTCTAGGATAGATATGCTAGGTGTATTCATTTGCTAGGGAAGCATAACAAAGTACCACAGACCGGGTGGCTTGAAGAACAAAAATTTATAGTGTCACGGTTCTGGAAGCTAGAAATCCAAAATCAAAGTGTGGGTAGGGTTGGTTTCTTCTAAGGGCTATGAGGAAAGATCTGCTCCAGACCTTTCTCTTTGGCTTGCAGATGGCCCTTCATTCCTTATGTGTCTTCCCACAGTCTTCCCTCCATGCGTGGCTGTCTCTGTGTCCAAATTGCCCCTTTTTATAAAGACACCAGTCACACTGGATTAGGGCCCACACTAATGACCTCTCTTTAGTTTGTCCCTTTAAAACCCCTATTTCCAAGTAAGGTCGCACGCTAAGGTACTGGAGGTTAGGATTTCAGCATAAGAATTTGGGGGTGGGGTGGGGGTAAGGTGGGAGTAGGGGGTGGGACAAAATTCAACCCAGAACACAAGGTGAACCCAAACAAGAGAAAACTGACTTTGTTGATCTCAACACCAGCATGTTATAGTCACATAAATTTAAATTTTTTTTTTTTCAACGTTTATTTATTTTTGGGACAGAGAGAGACAGAGCATGAACGGGGGAGGGGCAGAGAGAGAGGGAGACACAGAATCGGAAACAGGCTCCAGGCTCTGAGCCATCAGCCCAGAGCCTGACGCGGGGCTCGAACTCATGGACCGCGAGATCGTGACCTGGCTGAAGTCGGACGCTTAACCGACTGCGCCACCCAGGCGCCCCTATAGTCACATAAATTTAAAGCAGTTGAACATCTGATTAGGAATTAAAGATAGGAACTAACAACTGAAGATAGCAACCTGAAACTTATGAAGAATAACAAACAGAAAAAGCCAAGTACTTCTGGCATAACATGGCAGTCTTAAGGCTGACTGTTTCTGGTTTCAAAGGCTGAAGTCTTGCCTCCAGGTACACAGTCCTGTCACTCTTGATCAGGAATTCTCATGTGAAGACTCTACCGACCTTCCATTGGTAAAAATTCCCTGGCCCTGCATTTTAGATAAACCATCCCAAGTTAGCTTTCAAAATATCCCCTACCGAGTATGTCACGTAATTTTCATTTTCCTTTTCTCTTTAAACATCAAATCTCCGCGTGGGCCCTTTAACCCAAAAATGGTCAGTCTACATGTGGCAAAACCTTATCTACATGTAAAAGATGGGCTGGGTGTTCTATGGAGAGAGAGAATTTTATTTACTTTTTCTGTAACTTTCCTCATTGGGAATTATCCTGGCAGATTACAATCTCCTTTGTAGCTGAAATATTACAGCATGGAGGATTTATGTAAGAGCCTTGTTTCACAGCAGGTTATGCTAGCACTTAGGCACTGGATTTGGAGATTAGGGGCGACTTTAGTCCTGTATTACATGAGAACCTTGTGATGTGGAATTTCTCATGAAAAGCCACACTTCAATACAATATGTCATGGCATATTATCTTTGTGAGAGTGTTTTCTCTTCACCAAACTGTGATTGTAACCTTTTCTCTCGGGTTGTCTGTGCCCTCTCCCTGTGTCTCAAACTCCTAAAATAATATTTTGGGTTGTCAGAAGACCAGCCACCCAGCTAAAGTAGAAAAGGAGATATTGAAATGCTTTATTCCGGCTTTGCTTTTCTGCGAGTGACAGGTTTTCTTCTCTGGGATTTATGTTATTGTTTTAGGAAATTATACTCATTTAAATCTAAACATAGTTAAAGCAAGTAAAATATAACCCCATTACTTTTCACTCACGTGTAACAGTGATTCTGAATAACAGGGTCGTCCCCCTCTTGACTTACGCGTGGAAGTTAACTGTGCGGGAAGCTATACCACCTCTGGCTATGAGCCTGCTAGAATTTGCAAGTTGAGTAGCTTTGAGTAAGGTCAACTCTAGGATGGGAACCTACAAAGAAAACCCAGATGTCTCTGAGAGGAATATATGATTTTAAATATGTTTGACTGTATTCCTAAAATTTTAGGGGCAGATCCCTACAGCCATCATCTCAGGAAGCCTCTTCACTGATACATATCCCCTACTTAAAAAAGGGACTTAAAGAGTCCCCTGCTCAAGGCAGATCCACATCAGTGGGATGCCAAAGCCCTATGGAACTGCCTCATAAAAACCCATTGTTAGATTTCAGGGATTTTGTGAGTCAGTTGTTAAACACAGTTAATATTAAAAACTTAATCATACAAACTTACACTTAAATAAATTATATTTAAAAAAAGTGATAAACCCTCAAAACTCATTGCATGTTCATTGTTACTACATTTTACAGTTATCTATGATCTTGAGATTCCACCTGAATCTGAGCGGTGGAAACACTAAGTCATGGTATACTGCTGCACATCCCTTCCCAGTCAATCCAGTCAGTGACAGCACATTGGTAGCTAGAAATCAGTCATGGTGGGAATAGTTCCATCATGGAAATCTGCAAATGCTACCAATTAGAGCTTCCCCCGCAGATCCAGTTGTCAGCCATTTACCTGCACACTCCACCCCCTGCATTTGTAATAAAAGAGAACAATGGTCCTCAAAATGCTATGCAATGCTCTGTATGTTTCTCCTGTGGCTTCATTCTGCTACTGAGCTCCAGAAATGAAGTGCATACGTCATTTTACTCAGCTTGGGCAGAAGTGTGGCGTCAGATCCTGGGCCCAGAAGAGACCAATTCTGCACTGGTTGCAGGAAGCTGAGCACTTTTCCCTCAAACAGGAAAGAGAAACATGGTGATAGGTTTAGCAGCGGGGAGTGGTTTTGAACCAGGAAGAGAGGAAGTCAGCGTGGGGTTGTAGGTATCATTTTCCAGAGAGAATTCTGGAAAAACTGCACTAGTGCATGATGACACAGCAGCTTAGAACAGGGCCCCACATGCTGTTCTTAAAACTATCTTCATGAGTCCGCAGAATAATGGTAAAATAACCTTAAAAAGATGATGTAGTGAGGTTTTTATGGAATGAATTTTTTTCATTAAAGACCATTTTTTATTAAGGGATCATAGATTAGTCATCTCAAGAGTATAAAGACAACTTCATTAGAGGCTGTTATCCAAACTATATACAGTAAAATCTTGGATTGTAACTTGTTCTGCGACTGTTCTGCAAGACAAGCAAACATTTCTAATAAATTTTAACTTGATAAATAAGCAATATGTTGTCATATGAGTAGTACCTGACACTGAATGTCACCTGCTCACAACTGAGCCAATGGTTCCTCTCTCTCTCTCTCTCTCTCTCTCTCTTTCTCTCTCTTGCTGTGGGATTGTGGGTGATCATCTCCCATGCTTGAATGCTCCGTCTCAGGCCATGGTGTTTGGCAGAAATCAGTGATTTTCAGAACGTTGGAAGGAGCCCACGACCGGCACTAGTGTATTTTTTGTCACTTCAAAGCACCTATGGACAGTCCTTTGCTTTTTCCACCCAAGAGTAAGCTTAGGAATGCTTTGCTTCATTCTAGGTCAGCCTGCCTGCAGATATAGACCCTTTCCTCTGCTGCCTTATTGTTAGTTACGTTAAATACAGTATGACAAGAGTTTATTAATATTGGACTGTGGTCAACATCTGTGCCCCCATGCAGAAAAAGATTCCACTGAGCCAATAGATAGTCCAGTAGTGATAGTGAAAGTCATTCTGCACAATAACCCCCCTCTCTCTGGTCTCCCTCACACCAGCCACAAAGGTTTTCAAGGGTAAGTGCAGGTTAATTTGTTTATTTTTCTTTACATTTTGCATTTTCTTTATTATTTTGCATTATATTACAGTATTGTAATCATTTTTAATGAATATTGTTTTGGGTTGTGAAATGAATCGTCTAAGTTTCCATTATTTCTTATGGGGAAATTCGTTTTGATATACACGTGCTTTGGATTGCAAGCACGTTTCTGGGACAAATTACACTCACAAACTAAGGTTTTACTGTATATGGATAGCTTATATTTTAAAAATTATTTTGTTCCAAAAGTCCATTTTGTGCTCATTTCACCTGCTTGCAATAGAGAATCCATGTTTTTTCTTTATTATTATTAAAAATTTTTGATGTTTATTCATTTTTGAGAGACACAGAGAGAACGGGGGAGGGGACAGGGGCAGAGACAGAGGGAGACAGAGAATCTGAAGCAGGCTCTGTGCTGTCAGCATAAAGCCCAACACAGGGCTTGAACCCACACACTGTGAGCTCGTGCCTTGAGCTGAAGTCAGACACTCAATCAACTGAGCCACTCAGGTGCCCCACGTGTTTTTTCTTAAAAAAAAAAAAAATAATAATGTTTTAAATGGTGCTTAGGTTCCCAAGCTAGACCAAAAAAGCAAACACATTACAGAATAGAGTTAGTCATAGCATTAATCTTACAGGCTTGAAGTCTGAATGGTGAGAGGGGACAGCCTTTGCAGCAGTAAAGAGGGTAGAAGAGAAGAAAGACCATTCCTTTTCCTTACCCTGAGCCAATGGATGATGCCCTAGGAAAATCTGAACCGGGTGAAATGTGTCCTCATCCACTTCTTCACCTCACATAGCACCTGGCTCTCTCAGTAGCTTGTGTCCCTTCCCTCCAGGCTTCCACTGCCCCGTGGCACTCTGTTCTCCACCATGGTACCTTCGAAGTTCTATCAGAATTCCAAAAGTGCTCCAAGTTCCACTAATTGCTTGCCCTCTTCTCCCCTCCATCAGAGCCCCTCCATCTATTTTCCCAACACAGCTGGTCTGAGGTGTCATCGAACAGGTTTACACAATGTAAGAATGGCTGATAGCCCTTGGTTTTCGAGAGTCATTTCTTAATTTCTAGAAATGAATCTTGCCAACACGGGTTATCTCTAATTGACACTATGTTGTGACATTTAAAAACAAACAAACTATGAAAACCAAGATAGAGCAAGAGTTGGGGAGAGAGTATGAGAATAGGAGGGAATGGGGCAGGTCCCACAAAAACACTGCAAGCGAGTTGCTTAATCCTTTAAAATGTGTTTGTGATTTTCACAAACCCCACCCTTTGACCCATAGATTTTCCTGAACTGGCCAGAGTCGGATTTTAGCTAATCCTTGTTTTGGTAATGGCCCACTGGTACAAGCAGCCCCAGAATAACAACTGTCTTAAGATTAAACATTACAATCCTCTAAATTTTTCAGATTCATACTTGAAAAGCTCCACAGTTCCCATGAGGGGGTTTTGTGGGAACCGTGGAGCTTTTAGCCACAGAAGGGGGATGGCGGGAGACCAAGTGTGTGAGCACATGTGTGTGCATGTGCACACACGTATACTGGAGTAGATGTATGCACACTTGCCCAAGCTATTTATCACTTTGTAAGAAGAGGTCAATGTGTAATTAAACACACAAAGAGCTGCAACAGATTCTAGCTTTGCCCAGTTTAGGGGACATGTCTCAATCAGCTCTAGAATCTAAACTCAAGTCTAAAAGTCCTTCTACCCAGCTCTTCCCTTCTCAGACCAAGGTCTTCCTGCTGTGGTTACTGAGTGTGTATTCTGTGTATGATTCTAATCTCACTGCCTCTTTTTTTTTCCTATTTAAACCTATACTTACTCACCTACACCTTGCACAAAGCAGGTGTCTTCTGGTGCTTGAATTGCCTTTTGAGCTATTCAGAGTTAACTAGAACTCAGTCATCTCTCAAGCAGCCTTTACTCATTAGCAATAAAGGCTCATCAATTAGCTATAGTTGTTCATCTATAAACCTGAACACTAATGAACAACCACGAACGTTGATGAACATCCATCAGGTGTAAATAATAGAAGGGAGCCCGCACAGATGGTGATCATTGTGGGTCAAATCCTTTATCTTACATTCATAGTGGGTGCAGAGCCATGCAAAACACAGAAGGCCACGTGGCCCCCGACCTTGAGGAACTGAGAGATTAAAAAAAAGTGAAAGTAAGAGTACATCTCTCATTTCACCACAAGGAACTTCACCAAAGGAAAGGAGAGAAATCTCGGCAATTTGAGAGAAGATCAGAGAGAGACACTTTTGCAATGGAAGCCACGCTTCTGTTTGGGCTAGGCTGAAAGGCAAGAGAGTACCCACTTGCCACTTACATTTTTTTGCTAGGCAGCAACTGCTTACTTTTTTGTCCTAGAGCACTGCTGTCTGACAGAAATACGAGATACACAGATACTTGAAAATGTTCTAGTAGCCACATTAAAAAAAGTACAAAGAGGGGCGCCTGGGTGGCTCAGTCAGTTAAGCGTCCGACTTCGGCTCAGGTCATGATCTCGCGGTTCGTGAGTTCAAGCCCCGCGTCGGGCTCTGTGCTGATGGCTCAGAGCCTGGAGCCTGTTTTGGATTCTGTGTCTCCCTCTCTCTGACCCTCCCCGTTCATGCTCTGTCTCTGTCTCAAAAATAAATAAACGTTAAAAAAAATTTTTTTTAAAGTACAAAGAAACAGGTGAAATCAATTGTAATAATATATTTTATTTAACCAAATATATCCTAAATATCTTAATTGGTTTACATTCTTTCTTTACACTGTCTTCAAAATCTGCATTTTACACGTACACCACATCTCATTTCATACAAGCCATACTGCAAGTGCTCAGTAGTCACACGTGGCCAGCGGTTACCTAGGGAACAGTGTCGGTCTAGAACATTCCACTCCAGAGGGTGCTCCATGGGTGCTAAAATTCATGTTTACCCAGAAGGAGACATCTTACTCTCTTGTTCTAGCTATATATCCTATAGCCAGAATTGGTTGGAGGCAGGAAACGGATAGGACAAATCATTTTTCAAGTTTTCTCAGGAATATTTAGCAAAGCTTGTTATCATTCTGAGGTACTTAGGGACTGAAGAGGGCCCTTTGTCAAAAGCAGACTTTCTTTGTGATGCATCAGAAGAATTCTCTACATTCTAGGAAGTTTGATATATGTCCATGCACACCATTGCCTATGAGATAGGCCTGGCCCCAGCTTCCTGCATGGTTCCTCTGTGCTTTGTATCGAAAGGAATCCCTGACCCATACTATCTTTCCTATCTGGGACTACCTAAAGATAATTCATTCTGGAGGTATCTCCTTCTGTCTCTGGTCGTCCCTAAAATGCCAAGGCTCCGCCTCCACGACAGTGGAAACTGATAACAATAGCTTCTACCTCTCCGGTATTTGGACTCTTCAAAGCAAAAGCTCAAAGACACTACTGTGTGTTATCCTCACCACAACTGTTAGGACCGGCACTTTGATGATGAATCCAGGTTTCTGAAAAATCCCAGTGATTCGGTGATTAGTCTCTGGCAAAGTTTTGTGAATTTTGGAGTGCAGAGGACATCTTCCACGGGGTTTGCTTCTGCTGGCGACAGAGCCTTTTGCCCCAAGCATCAGGCCTTGTACAGAGCTTCCGTTCAATAAGCTCTCCAGGTAATTCTGAGTCACGTGGCTTGGCTCTCTCCAGTGTAGAAATGACGGAAGGTACTAGAACACAAGTTCCTATACACGGAACGCATTGCTGGGTCCTCAGCTGTCCCACATTAGGGGGTACCGCAATAAATCACTTGCACTGTCATTTGAAATTATGTTTTGAACCCTTTTTGCCCATCAGAAAGTTTCCCTTGGCAGCGTGAAATTCTCAGTGTCTTTTTGGGAAAAGGAGCTGCTAAGTTGTGTTTTTTAAAAAAATAACAAAAGAAAGGGGCGCCTGGGTGGCTCAGTCGGTTGGGCGTCCGACTTCGGCTCAGGTCATGATCTCGCAGTCCGTGAGTTCGAGCCCGGCATCGGGCTCTGTGCTCAGAGCCTGGAGCCTGTTTTGGATTCTGTGTCTCCCTCTCTCTCTGACCCTCCCCCATTCATGCTCTGTCTCTCTCTGTCTCAAAAATAAATAAATAAATGTAAAAAAAAAAATAACAAAAGATGTATAGAAGCCAATAAAAATCAAGTATCACCTAGGGCAATACTAGGTGTGCCACTGACTTATCTATCTTCTCTGTCCTTGCTAGATTCTTTTTCTTTTGTCAACTTTATTTTTTAATTAATAAGGCTCTCTTCAGATTAAGTGAGAAAATACAAACAAGCTAAAAGAAACTTCTTCATAGATCCACCCTTCAGAAACATTCACTTTGTTTTCACAAAATGGGTTTGTAACATAAATTCTGTTGCACTTGCCTTTTAAATATTTTATTATATACAATTATTATATTTTAGAGAGAGAGCACAAGCCTGGGAGAGGGGCAGAGGGAGAGAGAATCTTAAGAATTCACACTCAGCATGGAGCCTGACATGGGGCTCGATCCCACGACCCTGGGATCATGACCTGAGCCAAAATCAAGAGTCAACACTCAATCAACTGAGCCACCCAGGCACCTGTGCACCTGTTTTTTTTTTTTTTTAACTTTAACCTTATAATTTTGTAAGCTTAAAAATGTCTTCATATTATTATTGTTTTTAATGATAGTGTCTTCTACAGTATACCATAATTTTATCAACCTTCTATATTGGAACTTTTAAGCTGGGTTTTTGTTTTTAATAGACTTTATTTTTTTTTTAGGGCAGTTTTAGGTTCACAGTAAAACTGAGAGGAAGGTACAGAGATATCCCATATACCCCTCTGCCCCACACATGCAGAGCCTCCCTCACCATCCACATCCCTCACCAGAGCTGTACATTTGTAACAATTGATGAACCTACACTGACACATCATTATCACCCAAAGCCCCACATTTACACTAGGACTCACACTTGGTGTTGTCCATGCTATGGGTTTGAACACATATATAACGATATGTATTCACTATGATAATATCATGCAGAGTAGTTTCACCGCCCTAAAAATCCTCTGTGTTCCTCCTATTCATCCCTCCTCCCTCAACTAGCAGCCAGACTCACATACTATGTAGCTTTTCCATTGTTCTTTTCTTTCCTTTTTCCTCTCCTTCCTTCCTCCTTTCCTTCCTTCCTTCCTTCTTTCTTCTTTCTTCTCATCCTCCTTCTCCTCCTTCCTCTTCTTCAACAAAGCGTAAAGATTTCTTATATACATCTCTTTGGGGGAAGAGCTTGAATTTTTAATGAAGAAAAACATAGAGAGCAGAAACTAATAATACCCATTTCCCACTATCCAAAATGAATTACTACTAATGTTTCAACACATTATTTTTCAGCCTTTCCATGTATATAAATATTTTTTTTTCAACGTTTATTTATTTTGGGGACAGAGAGAGACAGAGCATGAACGGGGGAGGGGCAGAGAGAGAGGGAGACACAGAATCGGAAACAGGCTCCAGGCTCTGAGCCATCAGCCCAGAGCCCGACACGGGGCTCGAACTCACGGACCGCGAGATCGTGACCTGGCTGAAGTCGGACGCTTAACCAACTGCGCCACCCAGCCGCCCCTAAATATTTTTAAAGTATACAAATATTCTTCTTTAAAAAAAAAAAAGAGATGAGACTGTTCCAAGTAAAATAAAAGCTCCCCTTGGCTACTGTCTTCTAATTTGGTCCTCTCCTTTCTCTGCAGAGGAAATAACTATGATGAGTTTGATGCCTATTGTAATCCATTTTTATACATAACATATATTTATCAAAAACATTTAGTAAAGTCTTATGTTTTTTTACACAAACAGTATTGTTCTGCGTATATCATTCTGAATTTTTTTTTTTTTTTCATTCAGAGATGTTTTTGATAATCTCTTCCTATGTAGTTCTGTAGAAATCCAGGGACACCTGGGTGGCTCAGTCCATTAAGTGTCTGACTTCAGCTCAGGTCATGATCTCACAGTCTGTGAGTTGGAGCCTCATGTCAGGCTCTGTGTTGACAGCTCGGAGCCTGGAGCCTGCTTTGTATTCTTTGTCTCCCTCTCCCTCTGCCTCTCCCTCACTTGCACTGTCTCTCTGTCTCAAAAATAAATAAGCATTAAAAAAAAGGAAAAAAAAAGGAATCCAATCCAAAAAGAAATCCTTCATATTATAACTTTACTATCTCTTATTAATCTGTTCCTTATGCATGGAAATTTAGGCTATTCCTCCTCTGGGTTTTTTTTTGTTTTTGGTTTTGGTTTTGGTTTTGGTTTTTTGTTTGTTTGTTTGTTTGTTTTGGTCTATTACAAATAATATAGGGACATGCATGTACTTCTGTATCTCTCTTTGTGGATGTGTATCTTTTTCTCTAGGTTAGACACCAAAGAAATAGAGTCATTGGGTCAGGGTAAGCATAGGGTTTTTTTAAAGAGTGTCAGATTTGTCGTCCAAAAAGGATATACCTAGATAGCTTCCTACCAACAATACATATCTGTATTTTCAGAACCTTGACAATTGCTTGCCACTGGAAAAAATGTTTAGCTTTGACAGTGTCGTGGATGAAATATAGCTTATTGTTCTCCATCGAGTTTCTCAGATGGGTAGTGAGGGTAAGCGTCCTTTCAATGTTTATTAACTAAACACATACTTATGGATGATTATCTGATTATATTCTCCGTGATGGTGCTTGTTAAAATATGGATTGCTGGATCTCCCTCCTGTAATTTAGTGAGGGGACCCAAGAATTTGCATTTCTGACAAGTTCCCACGTGATGTGGATGCTGCTGGACTGGGGACCACACTTTGAGAACCAGTTTTAAGTGCTCCCTGTCCAAACTATCACATCGCAGTCACTTCCCTACTTAAATCCTTTTTATAGTTTCCTCCTGTCTGCAGGACAAAGTCCAGACTGCTTGGCAAGGCACACAAATCTTTTATGATCTGGCCCTGAGCTGCTTCCTCTCCAGACTCACTCTTCACACTTGGCCCAGCTCTCCACCCCAGGAGGCAGCCCTGTAGGGACTGTATCAACAGGTTCTGTGCTTTGCCTTCCGGGTCAGGTGTCGGGAGACTGGAAGGTGGGAAAGACAGCAATCACTGTATCCCATCCCTTGCCCCACCTTTGGGCTTCTTTCCTCCAAGGTTTGGCAGTGGCTACCTTCCTCTACCTAACATCCAAATTGACTTGGTTCTTTCCTATAGCTATAGCTCTAAGTTCTGGTCATTTTCCCCACCATTGGACCCTTAGGCTTAGGGACTGTGACAACTCCCTACTGTTGTTGGTCTGAGAAAGCTTCATGATCCTTTTCGGGTTCTTTTAACTCTGTCCATACCTCCGTCATCTATCTCTTTATCACATTCTCTTTACTCCTTTTTGATCACTCCCTCTCTTTCCTGCTGAAATTGGCTGATCCAGGCCCTCCTTTCCATTCTTATTTCCCACTAACCTTTTCCTAGGCAAGACTTGGTCACATATTTCCCAAATACAGTTGACCTTTGACCAATGCAGGTGGGGGTAGGGGTGCTGATCCTGAGCGGTCAAAAATCCATGTGTAGAGGTGCCTGGGTGGCTCAGTTGGTTAAGCATCTGACTTCAGCTCAGGTCATGTTTTTGCAGTTCATGGGTTCGAGCCCCGCATTGGTCTCTGTGCTGACAGCTTGGAGCCTGGAGCCTGTTTCAGATTCTGTGTCTCCCTCTTTCTCTGCCTCTCCCCTGCTCACGCTCTGTCTCTGTCTCTCAAATAAACATAAAAAAAATCCACGTATAACTTTTGACTCCCTGAAAACTTAACTGCTAATAACTTACTGAAACCTTTCTGACAACAGTCGATTAATTATATGTATTCTATACTGCATTCTTACAATAAAGCAAGGTAGACAGAAGAAAATATTATTAAGAAAATCATAAGGAAAAGAAATTACATTTATGATTCTTTACTGTCCTTCATGGAAAATCTGGGCATAAGTGGACCCACGCACTTCAAACCAGCGTTGTTCAAGGGTCAGCTGTAGTTCACCATCCCTTGCTTTTCCCTTTGGCTGAAAAGACCTTTAATTTTATGCAGAAAACTACTCCTCAGCCTTTCATCTATAGGTCAAATGTCATTTTCTTCATAAAGCCTTCTCCTTCTCTTCAAACTTCAGGTTTCTGAGACTTTTTTTTCATACACACATCTATTGAGACATATTTCACAAACTAGAAAATTCCCTCCTTTAAAGCACACAGTTCTAAATATTTTAGAATATTTTGAGTTTTGCAACCATCACCACAATCTGATTTCCACACATTTCAGCACCCCTCAAAGGAACCCTGTATCCATTAGTGGTCATTCCCTCACTCTTCTTGGCCCCTCAGCAGCCACTCATCTACTTTTTTTCTGTATGGTTTTGCCCACTTTGGATATTTCACATTAACGGAATCATACACTATCCTTTTGTGACTGAGTTCTTCCACTTAGTGCAATCCTTTTTTTTTTTTTTTTAACATTTATTTATTTTTGAGACAGAGAGAGAACATGAACAGGGGAAGGTCAGAGAAAGAGGGAGACACAGAATCTGAAACAGGTTCCAGGCTCTGAGCTGTCAGCACAGAGCCCGACGCAGGGCTCGAACCCATGGACCGCGAGATCATGACCTGAGCCGAAGTCGGACGCCCAACCGACTGAGCCACCCAGGCGCCCCTAGTGCAATCTTTTTAAGGTTTATTCACGTTGCAGCATGCAACAGTATGTCATTCCTTCTTAGGGACAAACAATATTCCACCACAGGGATATGCTCCATTTTGTTTGCCCACTTATCAGTTGATAGACATGTGGGTTGTTTCCACTTTTTGGCTGTTATGAACGATGCTGGCAGGAACATTCATGTACAGGTTTTCATGTGGACATGTTTTCAGTTCTCTTGGGTATATACCTGGGAGTGGAATGTCTGGGTAACACTATGTTTAACAGATTGAGGAGCTACCAAGGTGTTTTTTCAAAGCGCCTGTACCATTTTGCATTCCCACCAGCAGTGTACGAAGGTTCCAATTTTTCTACATCCTTCTCACCAGTTGCTATAGTCTGTCCTTTTAATGATACCGTCTTAACTTATGTAATGAGGTATCTCCTTGTGATTTTGATTTGCATTTCTCTAATGATTAAGGAAGTTGAAATCTTGGGGTGCCTGGGAAGCTCAATCAGTTAAGCATCCTACTGTTGATTTCAGCTCAGGTCACAATCTCATGGTTTGTGAGATCAAACCCTGTGTCAGGTTCTGTGTTGCCAGCACAGAACCTGCTTGGGATTCTCTCTCTCCCTCTCTCTCTGCCCCTCCACTCATGCTCTCTTGCATGTGCACTCTCTCTCTCTCAAAATAAATACATAAACATTTTTAAAAAGCAAGCTGAAATCTTTCTATATGCTTATTCATCATTGTTATGTCTTCTTAGGAAAAATATCTATTCAGGAGTCCTTTATACAGTCTGGGTACAAGTCTCTTGTCATATATTTGATTTGCAAATATTTGCTACCATTCTGTGTGGTGTCTTTTCACTTTCTTGATAGTGTTCTTTGAAGCACAGAAGTTTTTAATAATTTTGATGAAATTCGTCTTACTTATTTTTTCTTTGGTTGCTTTTGCTGGGGGAATCTAGGAAACCATCACTTAACCCAGGTAATGAAGGCTTATTCTGATGGTTTTTTTCTGAGTTTTATACTTTCCTCTTACATTTAGATCTTTGATGCATTTTCAGTTAATTTCTGCATATGGTGTGTGAGAGAGACCCAACTTTTTTTTTTTAACATGTGAATATTTAGTGGTCCCAGTACTATTTGTTGAAAAGACTATTCTTTCTCCCATTCAATAATCTTGGCACCCTTCTTAAAAATCATTTGAATATTGGGGCGCCTGGTTGGCTCAGTCGGTTAAGGGCCTGACTTCGGCTCAGGTCATGATCTTGAGGTTCGTGAGTTCAGGCCCTGCATCGGGCTCTGTGCTGACAGCTCAGAGCCTGGAGCCTGCTTCGGATTCTGCGTCTCCCTCTCTCTATACTCCTCCCCGACTCATGCTCTCTCTCCCTCCCTCTCCCTCTCAAAAGTAAATAAACATTTGAAAAATTTACTTGAACATAAAGGTGAGGGCTTCTGGGACTTTTTATATACAACTTTACTGTAACACGTCCCACATTGACTTAATTTCATAGAATATAAGCTTCTCAAATCTAAGAATTGACCATGTCTGTTGATGTAGGTAGAGCATAATGCCCAACATACAACAGTACTCAATATGTACTCCACTCTTTAAATATATCTTAATGTTTTCTTCTGCTGTGCAAATGATAACTCCTTACCATGGAATATAGTTCACCAGATGAAGCGATAACAGGAATTGTAGGGATGGAAACACAGGGCACGTGGGTTTTGATGGAGGAGTTGGGGAAGGGAAAACCTTCACCATTGGTTTTGCTTGACGAAAGGAATACCTTGGGCTACCGGAAGCGTACTTCCTGGTGTTGGGTCCTTGAAAGGAACTGTGTGGAACCAGAAAAAAAAAAAAATAGAAATTAGAATGTAATAAGAAGGAGCTGAAGAAGAATTCACCTAATTAACAATTTTGTCACGGGTCAGCCCACGTTCCGAGAAGGCAAAAATCCAAAAAGTTATCAGAGAAGATTTGGATATTCAGTAAAGATGAGCTTATGGGTGCACGTGGTACGGCACTTGGTTACCTGTTTAATCAAAGCGGCAATAAAACAGTTTAAAATAAACACAGAGGGGCGCCTGGGGGGCTCATTTGGTTGAGCGTCCGGCTCTTGATTTTGGCTCAGTTCATAATCTGACGGTTTGTGGGATCGAGCCCCACGTCGAGTTCTGCACTGACAATGTAGAGCCTGCTTAGGATTCTCTCTCTCTCCATCCCTCTCTGCTCCTCCCCACCTATGTCTCTCTCTCTCAAAATAAATAAATAACTTTAAAAAAAGAACCATAGCTCTATCATAAGTGAGGATTCTTTGGGGGTGCACTTAAATAATAAAGGATATAATAAAATGAACATGGAGCACCGAAAATTTTCCTAAGGCATGGGATTTTTACTACCTAGGCAGATTACTCTTAAAGTAAAGAATAACCTTTCATGTTGTAGGCAAAGGCATTAATCAGCAAACAAACAAAAAAGCAAATAAAAAAGGCTCAGAACTGAGCAAATATTACTGAGATTTTTAACACACTTCGTAGCTTCTTTTTAGACTCAGGTATTAAAAACTAAGGCAAATAAAATTCATTTTCAAGTTTCTTCCTTCAAATTTATCTCTGCTTTCCTTTTATCACTACAAATGTGTATTACTGAGTTTTCTTCTCAACCCATTATAATATCTTGCTGGTTCCCTCATTATTAGTGAGAAAAAAACCTTTCACATGTGTTTATTTTATATTTATATGAGAGCATTATTTTATTGTTGTGTAAAAATTATTCTTTTTAAAAAATCTTTTAAATGTTTTTATTTATTTCTGAGACAGAGAGAGACAGAGCACGATCAGGGGAGGGACAGAGAGAGAGGAAGACAGAGAATGTAAAGCAGAATCCAGGCTCTGAGCTGGCAGCACAGAGCCTGACGTGGGGCTCGAACTCACGACTGTGAGATCATGACCTGAGCTGAAGTTGGACGCTTAACCTACTGAGCCACCCAGGCACTCCTGTAAAAATTATTCTTTAACAGATGAGGCACAAAGTCTCACCACCTTTTACCACATGGTTTTGTGACCAAGAACTCACAGGATGGGAGACATCAATTTCCCTCTCGAGACTGAGAAATAGAAATTAAATATTTTACTTCTCAGCAGCCCCTTATCCTTGGGGTATCTTCTACTCTCTCACTGTCAGCTCCTTGGGGTATTCGAAATAATTCTAGTGTGTAGCCTTTTATGAAGAAAAAAAAATCTATAATGTGGTAACAGCCTTCATCTTTGTCCACCTTAAAAGTCAGATTCTCTCATTTCCTTAGTTTTTATTCTACATCTCATCTACCTTGATCTTGCTTTGAAGAATTTTATTTGAGAGTTTTTTTTTATTTGTTTGTTCTTTAATTGTTTATAGAATTCTGTTGTTTCATGGGTAGGATATTTTCCCTAATTTCAACAAAGTTATTAATAACGATTTCTTTGGAAGAGTTCTTCTTACGTTATTTCTTCTCCCTCAAAGTAGTGGGGGTTTTTGTTGTTGTTTTGTTTTTGTTTTTTTACTTTTTTAGTTTTAGTTGTTTTATGTGAGGAGGTTTCCTCAGAGGGTGGCAATCTCCGGCTGCTCATGTTTGAGAGCAGGAGACTAAAAAGTGTCTTGGAAGCTCTACGTGTGTTGTGTTTACCCGGTACTTCTTCCCTCTCCACTCCCCTCGTTCTAACCCACGCTCCCCACTCTCCCCTACAAGATTCAACTCAAGCACTGCCTCTGAATTTTTTTTTTTAACGTTTATTTATTTTTGAGACAGAGAGAGACAGAGCATGAATGGGGGAGGGTCAGAGAGAGGGAGACACAGAATCTGAAACAGGCTCCAGGCTCTGAGCTGTCAGCACAGAGCCCGACGCGGGGCTCGAACTCACGGACCGTGAGATCGTGACCTGAGCCAAAGTTGGCCGCTTAACCGACTGAGCCACCCAGGCGCCCCTCAAGCACTGCCTCTAAAAAAGAGGTAGTGCTTGAGTTGAGGTGTCCCATCCTGCCTCAACACTGTCCCATCCCCCTGTTCCACCCCACAGAGGCTAGGGACAAGTCTGGCTCCATTCTTGGCACAGTCACATACAGCAAGTACGTGTAGAAAGAATGAATATAGGAAAGTCCACCTCCCACACTTACTTTATTTGCATTACGTCTTTTATCCTCATAAAGAATATATGCCATTCTGCTTTTTCTCATGGTTGCTTCTCAATTGTGGAAAAATCTGAAGACCGACAACTGACAAAATGCTGAGCAAATGAATGTATCTATAAGCAGAAGAATAGCCTTCGAATAGCCCTGCGGGTCTAAAGCAGAGAAAGAAATGGCAGGGGAGTGAAGTTGAAGAGGGATAGGGAAAGCCTCACATGTTCCTGGCACCGTGCTAAGTAAGCACTTTGTGTACTTTATTACTTGTCCGTAAATCAACGAGAAGTTGAGATTCAGAGAGATTGGGTGATTTGCCCTCGATCACACATGTATGATTTGGAATCAAGTCTCTCTGGCACCTCTAAGCCTACGGTCTGGGGTGTCTCTGGGGGATCGAGACAGGTAGGGTATTGGCTTTGATGGGACTTTTGGTACCCTGATGGAATGAACCCTTCCCCAGCCCACTTGATTCTCTCAAACCTGACCTTGATGCATTTATACGCTCTTTTTCAAAAGAGTTTTCATTTACATTTCAGTTAGTTAACACAATGTTGTATTAGTTTCAGGTGTAGGATTGAGTGATTCACCACTTTCATATCACACCAGTGCTCATCACAACAAGTGCACTCCTTAATCCCCACCGCCCATCTCCCCTCTGATAACTATCAGTTTGTTCTCTACAGTTACCAGTCTTTGTCTTGGCTTGCCTCTCTCTTTTTTTCCTCTTTGCTCATTTGTTTTGGTTCTTAAATTCCACGTATGAGTGAAATCATATGGTATTTGTCTTTCTCTGACTGACTTGTTTTGCTTAGCTCCATCCACATTGTTGCAAACGACACGATTTCATTCTTTTTTATGGTTGAGTAATAATCCATCGTGTATGTATGTGTGTGTGTGTATATATATATATATATATAGATATATATGCCACATCTTCTTCATCCACTCATCAGTCAATGGACACTTGGGCTGTTTCCACAATTTGGCTATTGTGGATAGTGCTGCTATAAACATCAGGATATATGCATCCCTTCAAATTAGTATTTTTGTATTCTTTCAGTAAATATCTAGTAGTGCAATTGCTGGATTGTAGGGTAGTTCTAATTTTAACTTTTTTTAATGTTTATTTATTATTTTTGAGAGAGAGAGACAGACAGACAGACAGACAGACAGACAGAATCTGAAGCAGGCTCCAGACTCTGGCTGTCAGCACAGAGCCCGACACAGGGCTCAAACCCACAAACCATGAGATCATGACCTGAGCTGAAGTCAGATGCTTAACTGACTGAGCCACCCAGGCGCCCCTAATTTTAACTTTTTTGAGGAAACTCTTTTCCAGAGTGGCTGCACCAGGTTGCATTCCCACCAACATTGCAAGAGGGTTCCCCTTTCTCCTCATCCTTGCCAACACCTGTTGTTTCTTGTGTTGTTGACTTTAGCCATTCTGAAAGGTGTGAGGTGATATCTCATTGTGGTTTTGATTTGTATTTCCCTGATGATCAGTGATGTTGAGCTTTTTTTCTTGTGTCTATTGGCCATCTGGAAGTCCTCTTTGAAAAAATGTCTATTCATGTCTTCTGCTGGTTTTTAATTATATTATTTGTTTTTGAGTTTTTTTTTTTTAATTTTTTTTTTCAACGTTTATTTATTTTTGGGACAGAGAGAGACAGAGCATGAACAGGGGAGGGGCAGAGAGAGAGGGAGACACAGAATCGGAAACAGGCTCCAGGCTCTGAGCCATCAGCCCAGAGTCTGATGCGGGGCTCGAACTCACGGACCGCGAGATCGTGACCTGGCTGAAGTCGGACGCTTAACCGACTGCGCCACCCAGGCGCCCCTGTTTTTGAGTTTTATAGGTTCTTTATGTAGTTTGAATACTAACCCTTTATCAGATATGTCATTTACAAATATCTTCTCCCATTCCATGGGTTGCTGTTTAGTTTTGATGACTGTTTCCTTTGCCGTGCAGAAGCTTTTTATTTTGATGGAGTCCCAATAGTTTATCTTTGCTTTTGTTTCCCTTGCCTCTGGAGACATATCTAGAAAGACGTTGCTATGACTGATGTCAAAGAGGTTACTACCTGTGTTCTCCTCTAGGATTTTTATGGTTTCATGTCTTACATTTAGGTCTTCAATCCATTTTAAATTTATTTTTTTGTGTAGGGTGTAGTAAACTGAAAGTTTTAGCCACAGCAACAAAAAGACAACAGAAAGAAATAAAGGCATTCAAATTGGCGAGGAAGAAGTCAAACTTTCACTATTTGCAGATGATGTGATACTTTATATTGAAAACCTGAAAGGCTCTACCAAAAAATTGTTAGAACTGATACATAAATTCAGTAAAGTTGTAGGATTGAAAATAAATGCACAAAAATTTATTGCATTTCTATCCACCAATAATAAAGTGGCAGGAAGAGAAATGAGGAAAGCAATCCCATTTACAATTGTACCAAACCCAACAAGATACCTAGGAATAAACCGAACCAAATAGGTGAAAGACCTGTACTCTGAAAACTATAAAACATTGCTAAAAGAAATTGAAGATGACACAAAGAAATGGAATGATATTCCACGCTCATGGATTGGAAGAATAAATATTGTTAAAATGTCTATACCACCCAAAGCAATCCCCTCATTTAATGCAACCCCTATTAAAATACCACCACCATTTTTCACAGAACTAGAACAAACAATCCTAAAATTTGTATGGGACCACAAAAGACCCTGAATAGACAAAACAACCTTGCAAAAGAAAAGCAAAGCTGGAAGTATCACAATTCTGGATGCCCAATTATATTACAAAGCTGTAGTGATCAAAACAGTATGGTACCAGCACAAAAATATAGACACATAGATCAAAAGAACAGAAGAGAAAACCCAGAAATGAACCTACAACTATATGATCAATTAATCTTCGACAAAGCAGGAAAGAATATCCAATGGGAAAAAGACAGTATCTTCAAGAAATGGTGTTGGGAAAACTGGACAGCAACATGCAAAAGAATGATAGTGGACTACTTTCTTCACTATACTTTTTTTTTTTTTTTTTTTTTTTTAATTTTTTTTTTCAACGTTTTTTATTTATTTTTTTGGGACAGAGAGAGACAGAGCATGAACGGGGGAGGGGCAGAGAGAGAGGGAGACACAGAATCGGAAACAGGCTCCAGGCTCCGAGTCATCAGCCCAGAGCCTGATGCGGGGCTCGAACTCACGGACCGTGAGATCGTGACCTGGCTGAAGTCGGACGCTTAACCGACTGCGCCACCCAGGCGCCCCTCTTCACTATACTTTTATTTAGAAGGTTGCTGTGTTTTTGGACTGAGGTTTTCAAAAGAGCCGGGTAAGCAGCCTTACTAAGTCACTTGTAACTGAAACCCAGATTTAGTTGCCTATGTCTCCTGTAGTGAATATCTGGACTGCTCAGGGCATAATGCCTTGTTAATGCCGATTTTGTATTTATCAGCATGGCTCTTAGCTATGGCAATCAATAAGACATACCCTTCTTTTGGTAATGGCTGCATTAAATGGCATCTGTCCCTTTGCATTAAGAAATCACATTGTACTTGTCTTCCAATTGACCGAAATAAAAAAGCATTTCCAACAGCTGTACCTCTTTCACTAATGCTGCTTTTTCTTTTAGGTTTAGCCCTGAAAAGGCAGATAAGATAATGGGAATGGGACTCCTAGTTCCTTCCCCTTGCCCACCCTTTACATGGGCACTGACCATGGAACTAAATGAATAAATGAGCTTTTCAGACATAAATGTCATATGTGGCACTTCAGGCATACAGGAAAGTTCTAGAACTCTTTTCTCCAAGTCATCTCTCCACTTAGCAGTGTCAGAGAACTCACCCAACAGATATGATTGAGTCTAGGGGCCTGAGGAAATGGAACATTTGTGTTATAGGTTTCTATTTTTTATCCCCAGGCCTTGGATTTAGGTCCAACCTGATTTGGGTTGGTCCAAGGCTGGATTACAGTTATAATCTTCATTAACAAAGTAATATTATGTATCTTCCCATATCTGATTAATGGATTATTACCTTATATCTATTGCAATTTTATCTATGTTTCTTAAGCCATTAATCGTTTAGCCTTTCCCTCAGGCATGAGACAGGGCTTTACTTTTGTGCTTTTTGAGAGCATTCTTTTGACAGAGTAAGTCATAAAAGCTCAAGTGTGTTCATTCTCTTTTCAATTTGTGAATCCGATCCACCATAAAGCATGCTGACTACATAAAGAAAGGAACTGTGTAAAAAGCAAGTATTATTAATGTAATACTTCCCCAGGCACATTTGCCAACCAAAATATTAAGCTCCCTTTAAGGAAATGCTTGGGAATTACTAGTTTATCATTCAGTTAAGGGTTTATGTGTGTAAAACTATTCCAACCGAGGCTAATGTCCCTGTAATGTAATGTCATATATAGTCTTCCAAGAGGGGTATTTTGAGGTCTGCAATTCCCCCTGTTTGGGAAGTGCCCTAATTTTTCTTAATTACAGGAATACCAGGAAAGTGTGTTTTTAGCATAGTAGGCCAGTCTTGGATACAATTTGTCAGCGATGCCTTTATGCTGAAAATATAAACACCTGAATGGAAGGGTGACTATTCACCACTTTTCTGTTTATTTTTTTTTTAATTATTTTTTTTTCAACATTTATTTATTTTTGGGACAGAGAGAGACAGAGCATGAACGGGGGAGGGGCAGAGAGAGAGGGAGACACAGAATCGGAAACAGGCTCCAGGCACTGAGCCATCAGCCCAGGCCTGACGCGGGGCTCGAACTCACAGACCGCGAGATCGTGACCTGGCTGAAGTCGGACGCTTAACCGACTGCGCCACCCAGGCGCCCCACCACTTTTCTGTTTAAACACGTTGCCCGTATCTGTTACAAAAATAGATGAAATAAACCAAAATGTTCATTTGAATCCCACTAAAAACCACTGGCCCAATTTGTGTTTCAGAAAAGCTTAGATTATTACTTATAGCTTAACTTCCCTCTCCCACTCTGCTCTTTGCTTTGAATTCAACCCTTGGAAAATCATCTGTCCTTTTTCGGGCTAGAATTGGAAGCCCCGCCCCTACCCCACCTTCCAGCCCCCGCCCCCAAGCAAGGTCTTACCAAGCAAGGTAAGTTTGTGGCTGGACGAGGCAGGGCTGACCCCATCCACGCTCCTGGAGGGGGCTGGACAAGCACTGCTCCCAACAGTGCAACAGCTGTCACAGACCAGCCTCTTTCTTTCCCAGCAGAACACGGAGGGGGCTGAGTCTCTCTAACTGCCCTGGGCATCTACATTTTTTTTTTCTCTGAAAGGGCAGGTGGGCCTAATGCATCCTGACTCCCGTCTACCCTTTCCCCCTTCGCCTGCCCATCCCAAAGCAGTAAGTTAGTCACTTGAGGATTTGGACATGAAATATGATGCAAGAGCAGGCAGGGAAATCTTAGACGTGGAACAAAGCCATTTGAGAATTATTGCATCAGCCTAGGACTTTGATTTTGTGTGTTTGCGTCTTAAATGCTAGTTACTATAGCTACCATTATAGCAGATATAAAGGTGATAGTGGAACCATGCGGTGATTTTTTAGGGGGTGTGTGTGTCACGTTTTCTTTTTGAGCTTTTCTTGCACTGAATGTTAAGTCAAAGATACCTACTTTAATTAATGGTTAGATTGGAATTAAAAATGAATCATGATCAGCCACCTGACATCGATCATCTGTGACCTTAGAATTCCAATATTCCAGTTTTCTGCCAAAGGTAGAAGTGTGCATGTTACAGAGCTATTCAGGAAGACAATCTTAACCTATTTTAAGACTTACCAACATTGTTGTTTATTCTGATTTAAATGCCCAAGGTCAGATTTATCTTATTAAGTTTAATATTTAAATTTTTTTTTAATTTTAGAGAGAGTATGTGAGTGGGGGAGAGGGGCAGAGGGAAAGACAGAGAGAGAGAGAGAGAGAGAGAGAGAGAGAATCCCAAGCAGACTCCATGCTCAGCACAGAGCCCGACTCAAAGCTTGATCCCATGACCCTGGGATCACGAGTCAAAATTAAAATCAAGTGTCAGCCACTCAACCGACGAGCCACCCAGTCGGTTTCAATATGCCCCTAAGTTTAATTTGAAGGAACAATTGGTAGCAATCCCCCTGCTCTCTCTTTTTAAATAATTAGATTAACATTTTTCCATATCATTAGACATTGCAAAAACTCAAGCCTCTGAACCGTAGGGTCTCACACAGACATTATAAAGACTTCATAAAAGCTGGAGACCAACTTGTATACCTTGATGGTATTTCTGTGTTTTGTGTTCTATTTTCTCTTTAGTGGCCTGCATATTGTCTAAACGGCCACTAAAAAAATCTTAACTTCCTTTCCCTTGAATTACCCAGTTCTATTGTCAGAGGCCATGCTGTTGGTGAAATTTCACTTTAGTAAAGCCTGCCCTGCAAAACCAAACAGTACAGAGACTTATAAAAGAGCGCCTCGAACTTAACAGAGAAGCAAAAGCCGAAGATTCACTGCTCCTGATGGAAATGATTATCAATTCAAGATTCCCCACAGAGAAGCCTCTCTCCATGATGCATGGAAAAGTTTCCAGAACATAATCTAATAATAGCAAAAATAAATAGAAATACTAAATAAATACTCCAACAAACTCATTGCTCACATCACGAATGGAAATCCAGGGTGCTGACAGTGTGCGGGGTTTTCCTGCGACCCCAGTGCAAGCATGAGGTCCGCAACCAATCTTGTGATATCACATCAAGGTGTGGAATGTCATTGTGCTTTTTTCCATGTGGAAAAAGTGATGTACAGAGAACAGAAGTGGCTTGCCCAAGGTTGTCTCGTGCAGAGGCGAGTCTGTGATGGACACAAGCATCCTAGTGCTCAGCTGAGGCTGGCTCTTTAGTTACACTGCCCTTTAGTTACACGTAAACTCTTTTTTCACTGTGAAACCTTATTACGCTTGCCTTACACCTCGCAGAGCCCAGTCTGGTGATCAGAAAATAATTATTTTAACAATAGCTTTAAGAAGGTATGCCAGCTGTGGGGCTCCTGGCTGGCCCAGTTGGTGGGCCGTGACTCTTGATGTCAGGTTGTAGGTTTGAGCCCCATGTTGGGTGTAGAGATTAGTTCAAAAGTAAAATCTTAAGAAAAAAAAAAGTATGTCAGTGATGTGTGTTCGCTATAGAAAGATTGAAACTATATTCCAGAAAAAAGAAGAATATGAAATTCAGCTCTCATTCTGTCATTTGCATTTTAGTGCATGTCCTTTTAGACAGTTTCCTTGTAGTATTCGTCTACAGATAATGTAGTTTTTAATTCGGTTTTTAATTTTTAATACGCAATTTTATTTTTTAGCAAAATGGGGATTGTATAGTACCTAATTTTATTATTTTGCACATGTAGATTGCTAATGTACAAATATGTTAATAAATATACTTGTACAACTTCACTTTTAATGGCTAATACAGAATTCTATAACTATTAACTACTTTTTAATGAATTATTAGTTTATGAGGCAGAAACGCTGAGAAATACCAGGGTGACTATTTTTGCAATTAATGTTTGCACACATCCTTAATTACAAAGACTTAATTATTCATTGATTAGTATCAGTCTAATGATGTTTTTAAGCCTAGCAACTTACAGACCCTGTGTGCCATAAAAGCACATTCCTTCTGAAGGATCCATATCCCCCCTCCCTAGGGCACCACATAAATAGTTATCTGTTGAAAGTGACCTCGAACTTCGCAGTCATTTCTGTTTTGGCAATAAAGGCAGGCAGGATTTTCACATCGGGGAGATAGGAGAGATGAAGAGTTGAAAGCCCCGGCTAAATAAAAAGATTCTTCATTACTGGAAGAGTTCAGTTCCATCCCATACATGGATTCTGAACAGGAATGTTCTCTAAATGCCAACGTTATCAAAAACACTACCCGTACAAAGGTACAAATTGTGGGGAATAAACTGTGAAGGTCAGATGATCTGCTGAGAAGCCACATGGAGAAAGAAAACTCCTGACGACAGAATCCCGTCCACCAGCAGATCAACCCTGAAATACAAACCTTCATGCAACCTTCTAGGAACTGCAAATCTCCTTGATCTTTCTGCCTGCAGTGTTTTGGAGATGTTTACAATAAAACTGTAACCTAAGACTTGCCTTTCAGGAAAAGAATAACTGGTAACCCAATCCTAGAAAGCTGTCCGCACTGGGCTTTTTAAATAGTAAGCAAATGGAAGGATTTCCCTCTCACCATGCCCCATGAAGCAAAGGGGAGAGGGAGTCACATACATCCAGTGTCTTCTTACGAGCTGGGTGCTGTGGTAAATACGTGCATCATCTCGCTGTTTCTTCCCAACCACCTCGTAAGTGACTCATTGTTATTCCATTGTATGTAGGGGAGAAACACCTCTTTGACTAGAACTCTACCTCCTTCAGGTGACTCCAAATTCTGAAAGGCACAGAAGCCTGTGTACTTTGTAAGTGGCATTCATGTGGGAGCCTTTCACCTGGATGCTATTGATGGTGGTCATCTGAGAGAAGGGCTGGTGATGTACTCAGTTTTCTTCACGAACTTGATGAGGATCCAAGTCCCTCATTTCAGCTTTCTATTCAGAGAAAGAGGCTTGGAGACAGCCACATGTTGAGGAAAACACTCATGAAACTCTGATGAGGACTGCAGAATAATAGGTAAATATCATTTCAACATCGCTAGGATTCCAGTAACTCAGTCGAGTAGGGACTACCTTAACGACAATAATTGAAAGCAATAAAAGTACTTAGCCTTTATTAAGCTCTAACATGTTCCAGGTACGGTCTAAGCATTTTATACCCATTCTGACCCCAACTGGTGTACTGGAAGTCAGTTCTGGCACTAACCACCCAAAGTTAGCCCAGACCCTGCAAGTTAAGGGCTCAGTTCTCCACAAGACTGCCCTCACTTCAGAGGTCAGCCACACCTTGGGGGGTGTCTAGGCCTGTGCTTCTGACGGACTCGCTACAAATTTGGGCGTGCCCACAATGCCCGCAGGTTTGATAATTCACTAGAACAATGCACAGAACTCAGGAAAACACTATACTTAATTATTAAAGTTTTACTGCAAAGGACATAAATCAGGACCAGTCAAGTGAAGAGACATGGATGAGGAATGAGAGGATCCCAAATGCAGAGTCTCCTTGTGGAGTCTCCAAAAAAGCCAGGAGATTTGGCTGATATCCCATGCTCTAAAGCCCCAACCCTCTAATCACACGTTTGGTCTTTTTGGTAACAGCCCCTATCCTGAACCATCTCTGTCTTGATAGCACGAATTCGGGGGCGACCCAAAAGGCTCATGAATAACAAAGGCATTTGGGAAATTCCAAGGGTTTTAGAAACTCCCAGCCAGAAATCCAGGACAAAGAACAGAAAAATTCTTTATTATCCGACAATACACATTATTTAATTTGCCCCTTATAACCTTTCTATGAGGTAAGAATTATCGCTGTTTTACAGGTAAGAAAACTAATGTTTAGAAGAGCTATACATCGGAGCGCCTGAGTGGCTTAGTTGGTTGGGCGTCCGGCTTCAGCTCAGGTCATGATCTCGCAGTCCGAGTTCGAGCCCCATGTCAGGCCCTGTGCTGACAGTTCGGAGCCTGGAGCCTGCTTCTGATTCTGTGTCTCCCTCTCTCTGGCTCTCCCCCGCTCACACTCTGTCTCACTCTCTCTCTCAAAAATAAGTAAACATTAAAAAAAAAATTAAAAAAAAAAAAAAGAAGAGCTATACATCTAGTCAATGATAGAGCCAACATTCAAGCTCAGGTCTTCCTGGCCTTAAAATCTACCATGGATCTATTTTAATCATTAGGTAATCCTGCCTTCTATGTAAGCCCCTAATTATTCTTACAAATGCTTATGTATGCGAGTGTGTATACACACACACACACACACACACACACACACACACACACACACACATTCAGAAGCCAACTGAATTGAATTGAATTGAATTGAATTGAATTGAATTGAACGCCAATATCCATTCCCCTTTGAGCAAGAAGAGCCATTGAGTTTTAGATTTTCCCACATACCTTTGTATCTAGCGGCGGGGATACATGATGTATGTCATTTCTGGGGCATGTCTTTGAAAAAGAGGTTGGTTGCCCTCCACTTTGTCATTTCTTGCTCTTCATAGTTGGCATATGGTCTGGTACTAGTGAGCCACTGTCAAGCATGAAGATGAGAGCAACATCTTAACAGGAAGCAGGGCAGCAAAATCAAAGCAACCTGGCTCCCTGTGTGACCTTGAAACAGAGCCCCCCACTTGCCCTGGAATGGCCAACTATCTCTGGCCGATAACATGTGAGAGAAATAAACCGATCTTACTTAAGCCACTGTAGTGTTGGGTTATAGTATCTTGATCTATATTCTAACCATCACAACTACCTGTATAAAGGTTCTTCGGCAGGGGCACCTGGGTTGCTCTGTCAGTTAAGCATCCAACTTTGGCTCAGGTTATGATGTCACAGTTTGTGAATTTGATCCCTGCGTCAGGCTCTGTGCGGACAGCTCAGAGCCTGGAACCTGCTTCGGATTCTGTGTCTCCCTCTCTCTCTGCCCTCTGGTGCTTGGGATCCATCTGTCTCTCTCTCTCAAAAATAAATGAACATTGAAAAAAAATTTTAAAAACTAAGAAATAAAGTTTTTTCTGCAGACTTCTAGTATTGCATAATAACAGGAAGAGTGTCACTAGTGAGCGTGCCTTCAAATGTTACTTGTATGCGGTATTACATCAGGCTCTCTCCCCTCCTGAGTGCTTTAGTTGTGGATTCCCCTTGATCTACCTTTTTATCAGCTTGAAATGCTTATATGCTGAATTGGTTGTTTGCATGATGAAACCCACAATTCCTTCTGTAAACATGCATTCTGCTATTCAATGACAGTCATATTTTTCCTTCTATTGTGAAGCACGGTTGCTAAATCTCAAAATGGAGGGGGAAAATGCCATAAACTTTCCTTCCTGCCGTACGTTAGACTTGCACTCAAAATGCTGCTTGGCGAAACGTGATTTGTGCACTTGCTGCCCTGTGTTATGGCACTGTCCCTAAGCTGAGTTTGTTCTAATGCTAAACTCAGCCAGCTTGGGTGGATTTTGGTCTTGGAGGTTAAAGTTTGACTGGAACCAGTATCCTGGTCTCTGTTTAGGACTTTTTTTTTTAATGTTTATTTTTGAGAGAGCGTGCGCATGCATGCGTGTGCGTGCGGGGTTGGGGCAGAGAGAGAAGGGGACAGAGGAGCTGACGCAGGTTGCAGGGCTCGAACTCACAAACCGCAAGATCATGGCCTGAGCCAAAGTCGGACGCTTGATGGACTGAGCCACCCAGGTGCCCCATCCTAGGCCCTTGTTTAAATTTCTTCTCAATAGGCTCAGATACATTTAAAAATAGAACTTAACCCAAAGTGCCTCATTAGAAAAGAAACAAGGAGTGTAAAGGACACTAGTTCACAATTTAAAAAAAAAAAATTTTTTTTTTTAATGTTTATTTAATTTTTTTTTGAGACCGAGAGAGACAGAGCATGAGCAGGGGAGGGTCAGAGAGAGAGGGAGACACAGAATCTGAAGCAGGCTCCAGGCTCTGAGCTGTCAGTACAGAGCCCGACGTGGGGCTCGAACTCACAGACTGTGAGATCATGACCTGAGCCGAAGTCGGACGCTTAACCGACTGAGCCACCCAGGTGCCCCCACAATTTTTAAACTTATAAAATCTGCAACTACTAAAAGCCCCCCCTACCTTGCCTTTTAAAACTCAACCTAATGTTTGTCCCAGTGAATTCTTTTAGAGCTGCTCCTTAAAAATGAGTGCTAACAACATGCTACAGTGCTGTTTCTGAATTGAGTTCAATGAAAAACTGACACACGTTTCCAAGCTGGCCACTGCTTTCCAAAAAGTCTTTTAAGGATGTAGTTTAATTTATGTATAACTGAAACTTAGAGAAGAGAGTGTTTATTTACATAGTTTGGAATTCCCAAATTGCCTAACAGTACTTAAAAACAGAAAAATGACTCTGTGTCAAGAGAAGACAAAATGAAGGAAAACCAAAGTTTTCTTCGTACCTTCTTTCTGGGTTTCGGAAGGAACGCTTTATGGTAGTGGGTGAAAAAGTAACTCTCTCTGAGCTTTCCATATAAGATCATCAAAGCATAGTCATATTTATATGTGAAAGGCTGAGCCTAACCAGGGAAGAGTGAATTGGAATGGATGCACTATTATAGGAAGATGAGGAGGGATCCTTTCAAAGATGGGGTGCCCAATTGTTCCCCCTGTTTCTCTGTCATGGAGAAGGAAGGCCATGAAGAAGCCAGCCATGCTGAGGGCTCCTGAGAATTCCATTTCATTGTCTTTCTTTCCACATTCAATCTAACATATTCTTGTTTTATAATATAACATTAATATGAGCCACTTTATTTTTTAAATTTTTTTTTTCAACGTTTATTTATTTTTGGGACAGAGAGAGACAGAGCATGAACGGGGGAGGGGCAGAGAGAGAGGGAGACACAGAATCGGAAACAGGCTCCAGGCTCCGAGCCATCAGCCCAGAGCCTGACGCGGGGCTCGAACTCACGGACCGCGAGATCGTGACCTGGCTGAAGTCGGACGCTTAACTGACTGCGCCACCCAGGCGCCCCTATTTTTTAAATTGTTTTAAAGTTTCTTTATTTTGAGAGAGAGAGAAAGAGAGAGAGAGAGAACATGTGCATGTGGGAGGAGCAGAGAGAGGGAGGGAGAGAATCCCAAGCAGGCTCCACACTATCAGTGCAGAGCCTGATGTGGGGCTCGAACTCATGAACCACTCAGGTCATGACCTGAACCGAAACCAAGAGTCAGATGCTTAACAGACTGAGCCACCCAGGTGACCCAATATGAGCCACTTTAATTAATCAGCTAAGTTTTCTTAATTCCTAACTAAGGAAAATACTTTGAAATAGAATGGGGAAAATGAGAATGTAATATTTTAAAGTTTTTATTTATTTGTTTTAGAGAGAGAGCATGAGAGAGCAGGATAGGGGCAGAGAGAAGGAGAGAGAAAATCACAAGTAGAGCTTGAACTCACAAACTGTGAGATCATGACCTGAGCCAAAATCAAGAGTCGGACACTTAACCAACTGAGCCACCCAGGTGCCCTGGCATTTTATATTTTTCATTTTACAGGGCACTTGGGGAGAGTGATGGAGAGTAAAACCTACATGATATTTTAAAAGAGGCTGTGCACCACAGAAGACAACTTGGGGAGACTCAGAAGAGAGTGCTGTGAAGATAGCAGGTCCCAGGTCAAAAAGGAGACAAGAACGCAGCAAAGACAAGCTCCCTCTTACTCCAGTAAAATTTGCCAGGTCTCTGGTGGAGTCAGAGTTTCAACAATCTCTGGTTTGCCTGTTACTATAAAACTCCTTCACCCTAGCATCAACTATTTAAAGAACATACATGTGAAAACACAGAAAAAAAAAAATCAGGAGTTCACCTTTTGGATTATGAAAGCAGGGTTAAAAACAGATTAATAAGACATATCAGATGTTGGTTACATACACGCTGGTTGTTGATATTAGAAATGCAAGTTTGTTGAATTAAAAAAAAAATAAATGGAAACATCCTTTCCTTTAAAGTTAGTGTAATTGTGGTGGGTTCATCTTTATAAAATGAGCAAATGAAGCGAATAACATCTCAACTTGGCTGAAATATCCAGGAAGTATCACTGAAGTTCAAGTCAGTTTATTTAGACTCGACCTATTTAAAGAACTACTTTAGTTCTTCCTTTACTTTAAAGGTGAGATCGGTCATCCTGTCGACCCACGCATTGTTTTGGAGTTTTTCAACTCTATTCTATAGACAGAGATAACTGGTAGGCATCTGTGCTTAGAAAATCCCACCATCATTACAACACAAAATGTCATTAATAAGTAAAAGTCTGATACGAGTTTTATGTACAAAGAAGACCAAACCACTTGAGGGATGATCATCTATCCCTCTGTTGGTGACAGTCTCTTAGCCTTGGGTAAGAATAGGGTCAGCATCATCAAATATTTACTCAGTACCCGCAGGATTGCTGTTTCTGCACTGGGCCCCATGCCTGCTCTCTTCTGGTGCTTAAACAGAGTTGAACCTTTATCCCTCAAGGAAAATTGTAAGAAACCATTTGTGAACCAAACTCTAAAAATTAGTATTTTTTGCATACTGACATCTATCCTATAACTCCCTTATATTGGAGCCAAATTCCAGAAGCCTAAAATTTGAAAAACAGCAAGAATAAGGCAGACTTGCTCTTTGAAACTAAATATCAGGTGATAGAAAACTTTCAGGCTATGACATATTTTTGTTTGTTTGTTTGTTTGTTTTTTTTGGAGTAGGGTGGGGAATGAGTGGGCTTGAGAGAAGCAGTCAGGGCTCTGGATTATCTATCTCTGCTATCAGTTTTATACATATACAGAAAACATATACGTATATACATTTTATACATATAAATACATATACCATGTTTAATGTTTTGTCTGTTTATGCATTTTGGAGAGAGAGAGAGAGAGAGAGAGAGAGAGAGAGAGCAAGCCAGGGAGAGCCAGAGGATCCAAAGCAGGCTCCGTGCTGACAGCAATAAGCCCAATGCAGGGCTCAAAGTCACAACTGTGAGATCATGACCTGAGCCAAAGGTGGACGCTCAACCGAGCCACCCAGGTGCCCCTATACCATGTTTAATCTTTAGGTGATTCTATTGGGGATACTGTTTCAGGTTTTTAATTTCGGGGGATATTCTTAAAGAGTCCTTCAATAAATAGTTTTATTCTCATTTTCATGAGTTGTATGGAATTCTACATCTTTACCAAAAGGCCCAGTGAAATCCCAATACTTGGGTTTTTTCTTCCTGAGGGATGGTTTATTTCAGTATTGTTCTTTCCTCTCTGTGTGAGACTTAAACTGGAGGCTCGGAAGGGTTGATTTAACCATGACAGTATGGGTCTGACTGGAAAGAACATCTGCGTTCAGATATAGTGCCATCTCTGAGAGGTAGAGCCTACAGGAGTAGTGACCCCGAAACTTGAGTGTTCATAAAAACCACAAGGATAGCGGGGCGCCTGGGTGGCGCAGTCGGTTAAGCGTCCGACTTCAGCCAGGTCACGATCTCGCGGTCCGTGAGTTCGAGCCCCGCGTCGGGCTCTGGGCTGATGGCTCAGAGCCTGGAGCCTGTTTCCGATTCTGTGTCTCCCTCTCTCTCTCTGCCCCTCCCCCGTTCATGCTCTGTCTCTCTCTGTCCCAAAAATAAATAAACGTTGAAAAAAAAAAAAAAAACCCACAAGGATAGCTAGTCAGAAACATGGAGTCGTGGACCCCACACCTAGAGGTTCTGATTCAATGGGGTTGGGTGGGTCAAAATAAATGACATTTTTAACAGTACTTCTGAGTGATTCTGCTGCAGGTAGTCTGTGGACCACACTCTGAGAAACACTAATCTAGTGGATTGCAAAATAGGTAACAGATGATAGTCAGGGATGGCAATTGGCAACAGGAATGTTGCCTCCTGGGAATGGGATGTTGTGGAAGATGGACAGAGCCTCGGCTGAAGAATTCAGATACAGAGAATATTCTGAGAGCTGAACTGGCAAGCAATAGCAGGAGGAAAGTCCCAAAGACCCCGTTTCCCTGGCTGAGACAAGTCTCTGGCCTTTGGAATGAGGACTATTAAGAACAAGCCACTGCCGTTCTGGAGGACAGTGGACAAAGCCCAGGGAACCAGGCACCTGTCTGACCCTGGGCATCAGGTGGAGCATGGGACTTAGAGTAAAAAAAGAATCCCTGTTATGGGTTAAACTCTATCCCTTAGAAAAGATATGTTGAAGTCTTAATTCCCACTACTTCGGAGTGTGACCTTTTTTGGAAACAAAGTCTTTATAGATGTAGTCAAGTTAAATGAGGTCATTAGGGTGGGCTTTAATCCAATGCAACTGGTGTTTTTATAAAGGGGAAATTTGGACACAGAGACAGACGCATACGGAGGGAAGATGATATGGAGACAGGGGAAGCGTGGCTATGTTACTGGGGCAGTGGATCTACGGGCTAGGAATTGTTGGCAAATGCCAGAAGCTGTAAGAGTCAAGGAAGGTTCTCTGCTTGAGGCGTCAGGGCAAGCATGGCCCTGCCAACACCTTGGTTTCAAACTGCTAGCCCCCATAACTGTGAGGTAATACATTTCCGTTGTTTTAAGCCAGCCAGTGTATGGTACTCTGTGATAGCCCCTGGAAAACTAACACAAGCCTCATACTTCTTCCCATCTCTATTGCCACTGCCCTGGCTCGAGCCACATGATCATCTGCAGCCTGGGCGAAACCCTCCTCTACAGCTTTGTTTTTTTCTCCTTCATTCTCCACCCTGTGGCTAGAGGACTCTTTCTAAACACAAACCGATCAGTTCGTTTGCTTGCTTAAAACACATTGGCTTCCCGGGGTCCCTGGGTGGCTCCGTTGGTTTAGCGTCCGACTACTGATTTCGGCTCAGGCCGTAATCTTACGGTTGTGAGTTTGAGCCCCTTGTCAGACTCTGCGATGACAGTGAAGAGCCTGCTTGGGATTCTATCTCTCTCTCTCTGCCTCTCCTTCATGCGTGCTCTTGCTCTCAAAATAAATAAATAAATGAACACTAAAAAAAACCCCCCAAAACAGGATGGCTTCCCATTTCTTTTAGGATAGAATCCAAACCCCACAACCTATAGCCCTGTTCCATCTAGCCCTGCCCATTTCCCCAACCTCATATCTTGTGATTTACCTTGTTTCTCTTACCCTTCACCTACTCACGTTCTACCTTCCCAAACTCAGAGTTCTCAGACTAAATCCTATTTCCTTCTAGCCTTTGTAGATACCGAATCCTCTGATGAGGACTCCTTCCCCTACCTCTCTTGCTACCTAAGTCATATCGTGCTTTAGGTCTTATCTTGAATGTCATTTCCATGAACCTTGGTTCAGTGTCCTTTCTGAGTATCCACAGCATAGCTAGTGCCCCCATCAGAGCACCTGTTGTACTGGGTTGTCACTGACGGCTTACTTGTTGGTGTTTGACCCACAAAATGTTAAGTTCTTTGAAGGCAGGGATCAGACAAATAGTAGCTCCAGAATTTCCATAAGAGTGGACTTGAGTAGAAAATCTGGTTATAAGACGGGCTAGAAATTTATTTGGGGTGGGGATTTGGGGTGAGGAAGGCTAATGGAGATTGTGGGGTATCGAAAGCTCCCCAAAACTATTCCTTATATTGTCTTTGGCAGGAATCATGCCTATCTTGCTCACTGTGTGCCTGGAACATCATAGATACTCAAAAATGTTGAAGAACTGAATGACTGATTGAATGTATGGGAAGTCCCATGATCAATTCTTGCGCCCAGGTCAGAGCCAGATGCGCAGAATCTCAAATGGGACTAGAACATCTTAACAGCCTTCCTGCCTAAGGTCAGGATTGGTTGTGGGTGGCCCAAGCTGTTGGAAGAGGGGAGATGCAGAAACTGGGGACCAGGCTAAGCTCCTTTCTGAGAAAGGCTGACTAGTCATTCAGCATCAATTCCTCCGGCTCGGTCCTGCTTCTCATCGAACGTGCAGCTCACGTTATTGACTCTTCACCAGCTGCTTCTTTCTTCTGCAGCAAAATGAAAGGGCACCACTTCTCCAAGATGGCTGGTCTACATAAAAATGATTTTATTGATCTCTAAAGATGCCACACAGCAGTCATCCTCTTCTGGGCTTATCCTCTTCTGGGACATGGCTATTCGGGATCCCATGAAATGGTGTCTCTTTAGTAGGGAATGGTAACAGTTGCATTAAAAAGGGACATTAGGGGCACCTGGGTGGCTCAGTGGGTACAGCGCCTGACTCTTGGTTTCAACTCAGGTCAGGTCTCGCAATTTGTGGATCCGAGGCCTGTGTTGGGGTCCATGCTGGCCGTGTGGAGCCTGCTTGGGATTCTCTCTCCCTCTCTCTCTGCCCCTTCCCCGCTTGTGCGCACTCTCCCTCTCAAAATAAATAAATACGCTTTAAAAAGTAAATAAAAATGGACATTAAAATGAAAGGAATAGTAAGGGAGAATAAACATAACTGGATGTCGGACAGTGAAGGCAAACTTTGGAGGAGGAATTTATACTGAGCAGGAAGAAATCTAGCAAGAATCCTGACAATCATATCGTCAGATAGCCAACAGCTATTTATCGAGTATCTTCATAGAGTACTGTTCTAGAAACTAAGGAGGACATGGAAAGGGGCAAGAACTCCCACAGGTGCAGTGTGTACATTAATGGTGTATATACAACAGGAACATTCGTGTGTAGCTGACATATTTGGAAGGAGACTGGGACAGAGGGAGAGGCTGCAGCCAGGTAACATTGTAGGTTTCCTGCCTTTATGTTTTCCCACAGAACTGAAGGCTAAACTCTAGGTCAGACTGGTTTCATTTCAAGTACCAGCTAAGAGGGATAAGAGCTCAGAATGACAGTAGCTGGTGTTGAGGAGACTGCTGAGAGTATGTCTATGCTCTTTGAGAAAATGGTGCCAGATCATTTAATGACGTCTGCCAGTTAAGGCGGAGGGACAGGAAGGAGAACAAGGGCACCATATATTTGCACAATTTTTCCTGTTCTAGATCGCTGGCAGATATCTGAGTATCCTCTGGGGATTTCAGCCCTTAAGACCTTCTTAACTGTAAGCTAGAAATTTGCTCTGCCAGCCATTCTTGTGATGAGATGGTAGATTGTGTCTTCTAATTTGAAAAATAAGGGATTCAGTTAAAAATGCACAGATATTTATCCTACTTCAATAAGACTGCTCATTAATAATCAAAGAAACTGAAACAAGCAAAATACTCTTTTTAAAAGCTATTAAATATTAAAGCAAAAAGAAAATTCGGGGAAATGTACACTTCCATACAATACTGAAGTAAGCACAATTTGGTATAACCTTCCTGGAAAGCCATTAGGAAATATATATATATATATATATATCTCAAGATATATATATATCAAGATATAAATATATTTAATATATAAGATATATATATCTTATAAGATATATATATCTTATAAGATATATATATCTTATAATATTTAATATTTAAGATATATAAATATATTTAATATTTAATATATCGATATATATATCAATATATATATCAAATATATATTATATATATATATATATATATATATATATATATCAAGAGCCCAGAATGTTAATATCCTCTTAGTCAGTGATTTCAATACCCAAAATTTATCTTAATCATATAATCAACTTGGCTACATGGATTCACGTTCAAAGATATTTAATACAGCATGTTTTTTGATGACAAAAAGTTGAAAATAACTAAATATCTCAAAATACGGGATTGACTAAATAAATAATGTTAGATGCATTTGATAGAATAAAATGGGACCCATGAAAAATCTTTAAAAGTTATTTTTTTAAATGTAGATATTATCTATTCAGTGAACATTACAGGTTACAAAGCACTATATGTAGTATGATTGTCATTTACTAAAAACATCTTTAACGGTGTGTGTCTTAAGAGTGTGTGATAAGCACACACACACACACACACACACACACACAACTGAAATACACCCAATGTCAACAGTGATGATTTCTGGATTCATGTGAATTTCAATTCTTTTTTGTTTTTCTGTACTTACCAATATTTTTCAAATTGAAATGTAAATGAAGGAAAGAAAATAATGGCTTCTTAGGAATTCACCCATGCTCTAAGTCAGCTCTGGGTGGTTTAGCATATCTACCAGTCTCCAGCCAGGACTGAGCAGAATTTTTTTTATCATAGTTTGTTACTCCAGTGTGTGTCATACAAAACATGCTACAAATGATCCCCCTCCCCTGTTCTTATAGACAAAGAGACTAAACACTGGAGGGAAAGAAGGGGCATAAATAATTAAGGTAAAGTCAGGCTGCAAGTCATTGGCAAGACCTTAAAGAAAGTTCGAGGCTCCAGTTCCCTAGTTCCAAACCTAAAACACACTCTGTTTCATTATTCAAGCTTGTTCGGCTGTCACATGCCCTCTAATCAGTCAGGACTCAGTCTTTGCAGAATTAGATCCTGAATGAAAAGTTGTTGTTGTTGTTTTTCCTTTTGTCTCAGCTGCTGTTGTTGAAGTGTTCTCCTCTGAGGCCTCCAGACTAAATGACTTTCCAACTTCAAAGGGCCCCCTCCCATTTTCTGTGACGATGGGATACTTACAGCTCCAAGAACTTCATGGAGCCATTCTTTCCCAGGCGACGTCAACGTTAACTTTGTTAACATGTTAGTGTTGACCTGTTACATATTAATCATTGGCATTTTTTTATATCAAGGTAACAGATACTGCTAGTTCAAGATACTGTAAGATTTTTATCTTACCAGTTACACACATGAAAATGACAAGGAGTTTTTTTCTTTTTTTTTAAATCCAAATAATGCAATTAATTCCATCACATTGGTAGAGCAGGTTCTGGGTCTAAAGGCAGCCTACTTACGGTGTAACAAAGAAGGAAAGAACAGGCCGGGAAGCACAGAAATCTGTCCATTCTTTGTTTGATTTAATTGTTGACTTGCCCATAATTCAAGTTTTTCTTTTTTTTTTTTCACTTTCTCAGAGACCCAGTGTCTCAACCGTAAAACAGAATAATTTATGTCCTTCACATAAAAACACTAGGTTGGGGTAGGCAGCCCATTCCAAATGGAGATCAGTTCAAAGTGACACAAACACTTTACAAGTCCTCTCAGCTTCTTAAAGAAGTGTATCAAATAGTAAGATGTTATTAAATTACTTTAATACTTGAATGAAAATAATACGAGTATAACTTGCATAGAACTTGCTTACAAAGTAATATGGTAAAGTAAAAGTGTATTCTCCAATGAATTTGTCAAATGTTAAGTTCTAAAAAGCCTATCCAGGTATTTAATATATAAGGTAACATTTAATATAGACAGGGTGGTTACTTTGAATTCTCTCAATTCAAATAGTACAATATAAAAATTAAAAGGTTTTCCTTAAGGTATAGAAATTGAGATGAGAGTCCACAAATTAAAAATGTATCACAAATAGCATTGATTTCAAAACTGGTGGGCTCAGTGGATCATTGACGCTGTTGCTGGGCTCATGATAGTTTCGTTTTAGCCATTTAGGCAAATGAAAATATGTGCTCTGTCTATTCAGGTCTAGTCTTGAATAATACTAGTCTTGAAATAAATGTGAGTACTGAATTCAGTAAAGTCTGTGGGCATCTATCCTTTATACAACATGCTCCTGTTCCTTACATAAAAGTCACTATGGGATGTTAAGCATTCACTATCTTGAAACACTCTTTTTATGACTTGGAATTTAAATAGAAAATTAGGTCAAGTGATGCTGGTGTTCTGAATCTAGTTAAACACATGCTTTCCAATTTATAGGAATACCAAATGTCTGGCTTATACTTTTTTAAAGCCAGAGTAAGACTCCCCAAACCTTCTTCTATCAGGAAAGTAGTTTATTCCTAATTCCACACAGGCTTTGATGACATTGACTTCCACTGCTCTATTTGTGTGGTGCTAAATAGCTTTTTAAGGGCTAAATCCAAAGGTTTATTTATTTATTTTAAAATTTTTTATTTTATTATTTTTTGAAGTTGGCTCCACGCCCAGCACGGAGCACCATGTGGGGTTTGGACTCACCATCCTGCGATCGAGACCTGAGCTGAGATCAAGAGTCGGATGCTCAACCAACTGAGCCATCCAAGCACCCATAAAGGTTTTATTTTTAAATAATCTCTATGCCCAACATGGGGCTCAAACTCACAACCTCAAGATAAGAGTCTCAGACTCTGCTGACTGAGCCAGCCAGGTGCCCCATAAGTCCAAAGATTTATATTTGGAACTCTTCTGCTTGGCTTCCTTGCGTCATTTCCTTCTTGGAACCCTTTCCACAGTTCTCCTACCGCTCAGTGCTCTGCTTCTGATGTCCTCTGCTGGTTCCTCTTTTTTTTGCCCATACTGTAAATACTGGTGTTTCATGGGTTCCAGTTTGTGAACTTTTTCTCCTCTCTCTACACTGTCTCTGGGTGGTTTCACCCGTTCCCTTGACTTCGACCTCTATGCATATGGTCGTGACTCCTACCTATGATGGTCTTCAGCTCTGCTTACCTAGTTGAATAACCTCAGGCGCCCAAACTGGATTCATTATCCTGCTGTCTCCTCATCAACTTGTTCTTGGCCTTTTTGTCTCCCTATTTCCCCACTTTCATTAATGTCATCACTCAAGCTCCAAGCTAGAGGACAGAGTCATCCTCGATAACTCCTTCTCCCTCAACTCTCATTATCCTGCTTTGCATACACTGCTACTAATTCTGTCATAAAACCAAAATTTAAGTTTGATTCCTTGTCTCCATCTCCATTGCTACTATGTAAGCGGAGGTCTTCTCCTGTCTTGCTTGGACTACTGCAATAGCACATTAAACTGTTTCCCCGCCACCAGTCTCTTCCCCACATAGGTCATCTCCCACTCCACTCCAAGGGTGAGCTTTCTAAAAAACAAAGCTGATTATATTCTAAAACTTCCATTGATTCTCTGATCAATAGAAGCATTTGACTGAATGGAATTCTTTAGTAAAACATTAATATTGCATAATGGGTAAGAGTCCAGATTCAGGAGTCTGGCATAGTTTGACTCAGGAGTTTTTTATTATCTAAGTGACCCCGGGCAATATCTCTAGGCTTTGGCATCTCTAGGCATCTGTACTTTGCTTTGGTTTAGGCACTACCTAACTAAATGAGTTCCAGAAATAAAAGATGATTTCCTAACGAATGAAATTAATTGAAATCTGCAATAATTCTGGTTGCATTCAATATGTTTTCACTTCCAGAAGGTTGATCAAGATTAGAAGTGCTCATATATTTGGTTATAACCTTTAAAAGGACTGAGCTATTTCTCAGAGGGTTACACTTGAGATACTAGCTCATCATTCTTTACTCCACTTCCAGATAAATTTCTTATACACAGCTCTGCAGTCATAAATCATTCTGGCATCCCAGGCCTGGACTCTCCAGAGCCATAGATCATCACCTGAACATAATTCTCAAATCTCTGGGTGCCACTCTGCATATTGCAGCCATGCATTACTTTGGCCTCTTCTTTACTGTCTAGAAATTGGTGTCTCCACGTGTATATCTTCAGTGATTCCTTTTTTTCCATTTTTGGAGAGAGATTTCTCAGTGAAGACCAGTGACACCTCTTTTCTAATTTTTATTTATAAGATATTGTGAGGCATCCACAGTTCTGGCATAACCTTTCAATGAACTTAAGTTAGAATCACAAAACAGCAGAACTAGAAGGGGTCTTCAGAGATCATCTGATCCAGCCCTCTGCCCTCCAGCAGTATTTCTACCACTCCAGTGAATTTGGACCCAATCCTGGGAATACAAAAAACAAAACCCCAAACTCTGAGGCGCCACTAAATTTTAGTATAGCAACTTGTCCTTGAAAGAATGGCACAAGAAGGAACCACCCCTTTAGTGTTGGAGAATCCAATAAGGGAAGTCAAGCAAAGTCAAAGCAGGACCTGGCCAGTAGGCCAATTTTCGGAGGGTGTTCTCTGCTCTTCATGGACTTTGCTCAGCCATGCAGGCTGGTACAGAGCTCTGTTCTCTCCCTACTGGAGCTGAGTTACACATTGGACCTACCCCACAATCCCTCATTGGCAGAGTTGGGCTGAAGGATTGTGAAGGGATAAGAATGTCAGTGATCATCGCCAATATTCTTGAATTAGAACCAGACAACTTTAAAGATTCATTGGTCTTAAAGAGATGATCTGTCCAAATAATTTACTGACCACAGATAAAAATTCTCCTAATTTCATTTCCTAGGGCCCTGGATATTCAAATCTTTCTGCCTCCATCCTTAAATAATGTTCTTTTTAATAATCATTTTATTTACTCTAAAAGGATTATGCAAGTGAATTTATAGGGAAATAGTGAAGGACAAATTGTATAAGAAAGTCACATAGTTTCCTCTCCCTTAGTGTTACTCTTTCACGGCTTGGACAACAAGACACTGTGGCTTATGTGGGATGATTGAAGGGCCACACAGCTCCAGTTGTCAGTGTGGGGACGGCCCTTTTCATCATGGGTTTCCTTTTTCAGTGCTTATGGTGTGTTTGTCTCTTTGTCTTTCATCCACCATGGGAAGATGTGTGTGACTAGTAGGGGAAATGCTTGTAGCCCCTGCGGGCAGCATCATATGACAAAACTGGTCTTTGGAAACTTCAGTGTTTAATTAGTATCAAAGAAATGACAAGCATTCCTGGGATTTTATAAGAAAATACAGCTTTATGGGAAATTGCAGGTTATTTTTTTCTCCTTGATTAAAATTTATTGTGAGAATGAAAACAAACTCTAAATCTGCTTAATCTAAAACTTGCTATCACAACTCTCTCTCTATGGGACACGGTATTTGACTTTATGAAGACTTCCTATCTTCATAGATCTCTATTCCATCTTTAATGATCTATTATCCCTCTCTGTGAGACTCTTTGTCTCTACTTCTCTTCCCAACCTAGTTTAGATTTTACTGCGCATCATTCTAATCCTCCCTGTGAACTCCCTTGCCAGTCTGTCTTTGTTTGCACCCAGATGGATGAGTGGTTCTTAACTGGAAGTTGCACATCACTGGAGAACTTCCTCTAAACAGAAATGTCCAGAGTAACCATCAGGTTTATGGAGCCCAGGAGGTAGTCTACTCACGTGTGTGAGGGCGTCCAAAAACTTGTAATGACACAAACCCTGGTTAAGAACGACTGCTCCTACCAAAACCCAATGCTGGCACATCTAGCTCTGTCTCTCCTCTGTGATTGCACCAGGCAGTTAAGAAGAGCTAGGAAATTATCACATAATACACTGAGTGTTATCACTACGGTTTCATGATCACCAGCCTCAAGTGGGCACTCAACGCAGCTCATGCACCCTACCACGTTTTTTTTACTTGAGTGACTCACCAACTCTCCATAAGTGCTGGTTCAAATCGCCCACAACCGTGGTCTTCTCTTTTCCACGTCCCCTTGCAGTTTCAGTAGATGATTGATTGTGCCTCTGATATGCGAAGTGCACAGTCTATTCACAAAGAAATTTCCAACCTTTGTTGTATAGGGGCGCCTGGGTGGCTCAGTCGGTTAAGTGTCCATCTGACTTGATTTCAGCTCAGGTCATGATCTCACAGTTTGTGAGTTTGAGCCCCGAGTCAGGTTCTGCACTGACAGCATGGAGCCTGCTTGGGATTCTGTCTCCCTCTCTCTTTGCCCCTCCCCCACTCATGCTCACGCGTGCTCCCACACGTTTTCTCTCTCTCTCTCTCTCTCTCAAAATAAATAAATAAACCAAAAAAAAAAAAAAACTTACTTGTACCTGCACCCTTCTCTTCCCCCCTTTTGAGTGAAGGAGGAACTTCTCTCCAGGGCTAATCCTTTCCCTTGTTCCCTGGATCTCATCCTTTTCCACCTGCCCTCAGAGTCAGGAGTTGGAATTCAACCAATACACTTTTTACTAAATATCTTGACTTCTCAGAGTGTTTTACACATTTGGCCATTCCGTCCCGGAGCCATTCTTTCCCCTTGGCCTTGATGAGGCCGTACGCTCTCTTTGTTCCTTTTGTACTCTCTCTCCCAAGTCTTCCTTACTGGTTTCCCACCTAACCTTTAAATGCTGACACTTCACCATTTGAAGTCCCGCTCCCCATTTTCTTCTAATCTCCATGTCTGCATTATAGTGGGCGCGCGTTTAGTTATAGGAACTTGGGTGTGCAAAAATATAACAACATTTCTCACATTTTTATTTCTGCTGATGGCGGTAACTCAATCACTTTGACTTGGGGTTTCTCAGCCTCAACACTATTCGCATTTTGGGCAGGAGAACTCTTTGTTGGGAAGCCTGTCCCGTGCCTTGTACCATGTTGAGCAGCATCCCTGGCCTCTGCTGACTAGACAGATGCCAGCAGTCACTTCTCCACCCCCATTGTACCAACCAGAAAATTTCTCCAGACATTTTCAAATGTCCCTGGAGGGGCAGAATTGCCCTGGTTGGGAATCGCCATTTCCAGTTTAAAGTCAGTCTCTTTAGAGGTACATACACATTTCCTCACTTCGCCTCTTCCCAGTTCTCCTTCCCATCTCCCCAGGAGGGGTCAGAGGCTGTGGGGGGATTTGTGTTTACTCTTGGCATTGAAAGAGAAACCTTTGGGCTACAATCGCTTCTCTGCTGGCATCCAGTGTTGACAGTAACTCAAAGCCTATTCACACAACAGGCTCGCCTCAGGGCAATTGCTCTGCTGGGTTCAGCTTTCTCCCCTATTGACTCTTTCTGATTCAACTCTGGCTGCTGGCTGCTGAGCTTGTGAAACTCAGCTTTTCCCATCACTTCTCTGGCGCTGGCTGCCCAGCCTGCAGCCTGTACTGGGGGAGGCCTTCTCCCTCCTCTGTAACCCGGCACTGTGGTCAAGGCCTTGATCACACAGGGCTTCCTTCAGGTGCTGCAGGTGTAGGAGACTCACGGTAGCATCTGTGCGCAGTGGATCCATCTCACTTCCTTTCTCTCTGCACCTGCTCCATCTTTCTCGTCTTACTGTGTCTACTCGGTGTTGGCCTGGGGCTCGCTGGAAGGCCATTTCCTCCCAGCATCTCAGCGTGCTGGGCACCAGTCCCCTCCAGCCTTGTCTTCCCACATCTTTCTGGGGCTTGCCGTCAACACCCTCTGGGGATTTGGACCCAGAGGTGGCAGCTCGAGGGCCCTTCTACAGAGACACACGTCCTTCACTCCCTTTCAGTCTTTCCACCCTCCCGTCTCTGCAGCTCTGTCCCTGAAGTGTTCCCTCTTTCCCTCTGTGCTTGAGGAAAACTACTCTCGTAATCAGATACTGTGCTTTATCATCTAAATACTATGTCCTGAGCACCTGATGTTCTTTCCTTTCCAGAGCTCAAGAAACCTTTTCTTTTTTCCCTCCCAAACATGCCTCCGCCAGAGGTTTAAAAACCTGTTTTGGAATTCAGTAGAGGGTTTTGAGACTACTATCTGATTCTTTCATTCTTCTTGGCATTTTTTGGTGTCCTTTCTTCCCTGGGGGCAATATGCCTCAGCTTTAAGATTCAGCATAAATGAGGGGCGCCTGGGTGGCTCAGTCGGTTGAGTGTCCGACTTCGGCTCAGGTCATGATCTCACGGTCTGTGGGTTCGAGCCCCGCGTCGGGCTCTGTGCTGACAGCTCAGAGCCTGGAGACTGCTTCCGATCCTGTGTCTCCCTCTCTCTCTGCCCCTCCCCCGCTCTCACTTTGTCTCACTCTGTCTCTCAAAAAAAAAAAAAAAAAAAGATTCAGCATAAATGATAGAAGGAGAATAAACATAAGTTATCAAGAAGGAAAGATATAAAATACTATTCTCACTACATGCGTCTGTTTAACTGTTGCACTTTACTTTGCAAAAGCCGTTTACAGGGCTCACTAAACATTTCATTTCCATCAGAGCTTCATCTCCTTGGAGGTGGAAGATAAAGTTACCTGTTGCTGCCCTTGAACGGGAATTAGAGAAATGGGGTCACCAGGAGCTAACTACTATTATCTTCTTCCAAACTTTGCAGTGGATCGTGCCATAAAGCAGCTTGAGCTATCAGACATCAGCTCTGAGAGGTGCCACTGGTATAGACCCTTCAGTCTCGGTGGATATGGCCAATAAAAGATTTGAAGGGAGTGTAAAGTGTGTATATATGCGCTTAAGAAGTCACTGGCAATGCCTGGTTCTTTCACTGCCAGTAATAGTCATTCACTTTTTCCCTATAATTCAATTCAGCTTCATTCTGGACCGATTCAAATAGGAAGCCGACATGATGTCTACCAAAAATCATTTTAATCTTCAAGTCCCATAAAACAATATAAGACACTCCTATAACTCACTTTCCTGGAATGAAGGTTATAGCAACTAAAGCACTTCCAATTTTATTTTTAGAAACCGGTTCATGCATTTTACACTGAAGTAAGCCGAGTTCCTTTCTGTGACAGTTGGAGAGTTGTTTTAAATCTCAGCCAGTAGGTAAAGAATAATTTCTGATGTACGTTTTTGCTTTGAAGAGACCATGGACTCCATTAATAAAACAAATGCTGAAACACATTTGGTTTCCTTGAGAAGCTACAACCTGCCTAGTCTCTGCTTGACAAATGGAGACAAAATTAATTGTGAGAAATTTTATATTACAAGTTAACATGGGAGCCGAGGGACTGGTCCTGAAGAGTGACAATGACATAATGTCACGAGAGTGACATTACATTCCAGAGCCACAAATCCTTCATGACCCCTGCCCGCAAGGGCTTTTGGATGGAATTTCTAAGCCCTTGCAGATCCATATGCAACCTTTCAAGATAATCTATACCTCAGCTGGTTCCTAAACCTCAAAATTACTGCCCACAGACAAAAGCATAATTTAGAAAAGAAACTCCCATAAAAATACACAGATGAAATATAGGTTGAAAATGGTGTATAATTACTGGTACATTACTGATCATTACTGGTGTGTTGAGTTTGCTCTGATTAAAGAGATAATAAATCTTCAAGGAATTAAATAATTCTTAAAAGGCAAAGTGACAGTTAACGATGATTTCTACGTCCCGCCAGAAAAAACTAGAAACTACATTTACGTGGGAGGTAATTTTTTTAGTTTCTCGAAAGGCAGCATAAACACTATCCTTTTTGCATTGAATGTGGAGATCGAATAACAAGTAAATCTTTGGTAAACCCCTGGCAGTCTGGAATTAGCTCAGCAAAAACAGAAAGGAGAATTCAGAAAAGCCACAAGGATGAGAGCCATGGGCTGATAGATGAAGTATAACTGCTGAAGAGGTTTATGCGTAAACCTCAAGCCACTCGTGTTAACTGGTTGACCCTCAGCGTGGACTACCGATCGGTCATTTATATCCTGCCTGGTGACTTCTTTTTAAGTTATTATAGTTTTTAGGTTTGTATTTTTCATTTTCGCCAACTTCTTTCTGCTTTGAAAACCCTTAAATCTATAGAAGTGTTTAGGGGCACCTCAGTGGTTCACTCGGTTGAGCGTCTGGCTTGGGTTCGGGTCATGATCTCACAGTTTGTGAGTTCGAGCCCCGCGTCAGGCTCTGTTCTGACGGCTCAGAGCCTGGAGCCTGCTTCAGATTCTGTGTCTCCCTTGTTGTCTGCCCTTTCCCCACTCACATTCTGTCTCTGTCTCTCTCTCAACAATAAACATTAAAAAAAGAAAAAAGAAGAAGTGTTTAAAGAATAGTAGGATAAACCCCTAACCTAGATTTACTGATTGTTAACATTTGTCACATTTGTGATACATTTGTTTGCTCTGTGTATACATCTCTCCCATCCATTTGCAAGTTGCAGTATCTCCTAAGTTCAAGGACATTCTCCCACATAACCACCATCACACTGGAAATTAACATGGTTATAAAAACACTGTGCAATTATACACTGAATTTACTCATATTTCCCAAATTGTTTCCAAAATGTCCTTTATAGTATTTTTTTTTTCTAATCTAGGTCCAGTCAAAAATCATGTATTTGGTTGTCTCATATTCTTGGTCTCCTTAAATCTGCTGACCCTCTTCAGCAAACGCTGTCTGGACCAGATATAAATACAAATATTTATATGTAATATAAATAATATACTACAATATAGAAATAATATAAATATAAGTATTTTGGGTTTTGCAGCTCATACTTTTCTTTCGCAACTATCTAACCTCTGTTGTTACAGCATAAAAGGAACCATAAATAATATGCGATAGGAAGGGATGTGGCTGTTTCAATAAAACTTTACTTATGAGCTTATGAGATTCCTATAATTTTCACGTGCCACACGATGTTTCTTGTTGTTCTTTTTCAACCATTTAAAACTATATAAACCATTCGTATCCCACAGTCATAAAAAAAAGTAGGTGGCAGAATTTGACCCACAGACCATAATTTGCTGGCCCCATATCTAGAGCAATCCTCTGCCTTAAAACAAAAAAAAAAGTAAACTTTTTCTTGAAGTATAGGGAAGCATACACAACTTTCAGTGGAGAGCTCGATAATTTTTCACAAAGTGAACACGTTCATGTAACACAACTCAGAATGAGAAATAATTGCGATTTTATTTTTAAAAACACTTCTTGGTGTCACATGTGTTGACCCACAGATGGTTAGCACCAAGTCCAGGTGTGAATCTATAGAATACTTCTAGAAATGGAAATGGAAATCATTCTAGAAATCGAAGTCTTTACCCTCTGTTTACACAGCAAGGAGATCTGCTTGATCCAAACGTCTTCTGTGTTGATCATCAGCCTGCCTGTTGGGCCAGCCCAGCTAATGCTCCCATTCGGAGCCATTTCCGAGAGGCTGACAGTGTGTGTAGTTTCCATTAACTTGCTTTGCCCCCTCTTATCTTGCTCTCTTCTGGCAATACGCATCACCTCAGGTGGTGCCCAGGCGGGAAGGTGCTATTTTAGAAATGAGCTCAACAAAAGGTAGACATCAGCATGGCCCGCAGTCTGTCAGGTTTGGGCTAAGTGAAGTTCGCCTTTATCAGCAGATCTGCTCTTAAGATTTGGAATCATGACAGTCTGGTTAGAGGAAAGCCATCATGCCTGCCAGGTAACGGGCTGGTGGAACTCCTTAGTGCAGTTATTATATCTTGTTTGCTGCATTCTATTTCCCCTGGGGGGCAAAATCTCCTGGCTTTGTAAAAACAGAACTTGGAAAGGCTCTTGTAGACATGGGAATGGTCACGAGTGACTCACGGGATCACCTCCTGAAACACAAGTCAGCTGCCTAACAAGTTCCCTCTGGTGGGTTCCAGCTTTCCTGTTTACTCCAGGCACCTTAAGTCTGTTTATGGTATTTCCAGGGATTATTCTGAGTATGAAGTGGGCATTAATGCATTTTCTCAAGACTTGGAGCCAGCATCAAGTCTCAGTTTCTCCAAAGGTGGCAGAATAGCTTGGATGGCTGTTTAGGACATATATCTTCATTTGGGGGACGTGCAAATAAATAAACAACGGTCCAGCCTTGAGCCTCAGCACGTGGGCTCGGTTACTCATTTTTACAGGGGAGAATTTGTTTGCCGAAGCTCAGTCCCAGGGCAATGTCCACTGCAGACCTTTAATATTCTCCCAGGGAATCTCACACTCACATTCCAAACTAAAGACTACATTCAAAGAGAGGTCAACGTCAACACTGAAGAACCGAACAAACGAGGGGGCCACTTTCACTCCTGGGGTTCTCAAGCCCCTTCCTTTTTTTCTAGCCTCAGATCTGATTTTATGTTAAACTCCAGCACTACCCTCCCTCCCCCCCCCCCCCGAGCTATTTTCACTTGGCTGAAGGCATTCAATTATTAGCTCTTCGATTGTGTTAAAAAATGTTTTCCCTGATATTCACATGCCAAATAATAACAGTGAACTAAATCGCGTGGTGGAGAGCTCCTAGTAGAGAAAAGAAACCAATCAGGCATTATGGAACAGGGACTTCCAGGTTAGGAAGGAAAAAAGATGTGATGGACTCTGACGGCTTTTCTTTTTAAGTTTATTTATGAAGATGCGCTTGAAGAGATGATGGGCTTTCTCTTTTTTATTTACAAGGACAAGGTTGTCGACTGTTAAGCAAATCCCATTCTCTGGCTTTCCCATTTAGCTTGTTCTTGCAGCTCACAGCATCATAAATAACCAATGAAGAAAAATACTGCCTAAACATTAAGAGAGATTTCCATAAATGTTCACATTAAAAATGCATGATTGATATGAAGACTTAATTTTAGCCGTCGTGTAGTTGCCGTGTTTTACCGCAGTCATATTTTTCTTTGCATTGTCTGTCTTCGCTATTTAACTTTGAAGCCCGCCAAAGATGAAACATGGGCATTTATGGAGCAGGCACTCATGACTTTAGTGGTTTGGTTGCTGACCTGGCATTTGCGGCTCTGCAGCACCAGCCATTGTGCAATGAGCTTTAACTAGTCAAACCATCTCAAATCAAAGCTGGTGGAGAGAAATCGGAGCACTAGATGTCAGTGAGGGCATGTCGATTGGCTATATTATTTCTATGGTCTGTAAATGTGGTGAAATAACATACACAGAATCGCTCCCTCTACTCCAGCTATGTGACTTCCAGAGTTCTGCAAAGTTGTGCCAGATCTACTCACTGAGATTAATAAGCTTCCTGAGTGAGAGCTGAGTAACGTAGACGTAATGTTCTTACAGTGACTTTCTTTTCATCACAACCAAACTCGAGCCTTAGCATGAGAGAAAGACCCAGAACAGACTCTCAATGACTATTATTGTTGTTGTTCTTCACGCAAGCTGGGGAGCTTCTGATCAATTATTATTCTTTGTCAGAACATGTTAGCAAATATTCTGAAATGCAGTTTGTAAAATGGTTGATGTTGGGAACATAAGCAATAGTAGCCTTTTTTTTTCCTTTTTTTTTTTTAAGTTCTCGGCTACTAAACTTTTGGCGAGGTGGTCAGGCTGCTGGGGTTTTGGGGGGAAATATCACGCTGGCTTTGGGAGGATTGTGAGGCTCAAGTCAGGAAGCATCCAGAATCTTGGGGTTCAGAGCTCTTTGGCTGTCTGGGAAGACAGGCTGCAAAATGTCCTTTATTTCCACTGGAGTGGGGCTGCTCCAAGACTTCTTTTCTTTGTCTTCCAGTCCCAAACATAGAGTGCGGAGATATTTCAAGCCAAACAGATGAAAGTGATAAAGCAAATATGGCCATGATAGGCTAAGGATGGAGAAAGACCCTACAGATTAGACAGGAAGCAACCAGTGTCGTGTCTCAGAGGAGGAAAGATCTAGGAGCATCTAGATCGGGACCAGAATTCTAAGAGAAATTCTGATGATTTTATGAATACAGTTCTGCTTCCCAAGTATATTCCAAAGTTGTTAAGAATTAAGGCCCTTGGCTTCTCTATGTCTTCCACATAGAACTCCCAGCAAGGAAACTTCCACATAGGTTCAATACATGTCTACTGAGACTCATATTGTGCTTTAAAAAATTCTTATTATATTTAACTTCTGTGTATACTTTGAGGATTACTACGATGGTGAACTTTAAAGTACAGCTAATTCACATTCCTTTCTGTAAAGTATACACATGAACTAAGTGCGGAAAGTCCAGAAATAGCCTAACCTTGTTTCTAGCCTTAAGATTCAAGAGACTAATCTGTGAGGTATTTGGAGAAGCAACACTGCCACCTTCTGGTAGATACATGTCACCTTTCTTCCAGCCCTTCAATGGCACTCCTGCCCATCCATACCTGGTGTGTTGATCAATACAGATCTGATTTGAAGTTTTGCAGCCTTTAAATCAAATCTAAATAATATCTTAGTTAAGATGGCTAAAGATAAAGGCCTCTAATTCCCTTTACTTGTTCTCTTTTTGGAGAGGGCTATGATTTGATATTAAAGAAAATCTTACCCCAAGCCCACTATGATATTAGCTTTAAGAACTACTACTTTACTGGAGATATTCTAATAGACATTTACCATGACCAAGAATGTTCTGGAATTAGGGTTGGGGATGAAAGAGTGGATGCAGGAAGAGTAAGGTAAAAATTCACAGACAAGTTGTATCAGTCGTGGAAAAAAATGGATGAGCAAGCTGGCCAGACAGCCTGCCTAAGAGGTGAACAGGTAAACAGGATTTTCCACAGTGTGTTTTCAGACTTGTAGCTCATCTTACTTGCAGTTAAATGTTTCCATTTACACTTACTGAGTAGTTTTCTGGAAACTCATGTGGACTCGTGGTTTTCCTAGAGCTGGGGCATATAGTATGTGTCAATAAGAATTGATTGCATGAATGAATGCATGTGAAAATGTCTTTGCTTTTAGAACCCATTTCTGAAATACTCTGAGGGACTGGTGCTGAAGAGTAGATTGTGAATTTTCCTGATTTTTCTTACCTGTTCCCCAGGCCAAACAGTGCTCACGGACCAATCCGATTCCTTTTTCTTCCACTTGATCCATGTAAGGAAACACTGAAGACACTGAAATAGCAAACAAGATCAGTATCTTTTCAAGGGAATGCTATAATGACTGAGGAATTATCCGCCTACAGTAATATGCACCTTTGTCTTTGACTAGGCTATCTTGTAATTCTGGAGGGAGAAAGGCAGCTTGTAGATAACAGAGAGCAATGCAAATATGTCAAGAGACATACAGATAAATTCTGTCCAGTGGAGGGTTGACTTTCTTCCCATTTCCCTCCCCAGAAGCACGACTTTTGTTTCCATTTGCAAATTCATTTCAGTGTTCCTGATTTATCAATGTCTCTGCTTTTTGGCTTCTCCTCTGAACTACTTGTTAATAAAGCCTTATTCTCTTTCTTGACCACCAAGCAATGTGTTATATCCATTTAACTGGGTTTCCTGTTGAGTTATTTGAGGTCCTCATTTTACTAATTTCCTCATTTAGTTAATGAGTTAAATGGAAAGTTTGTTACCTGTTTGTTTTATATTTGTATTAGAGTTATGACTGTACTTTGTTTTTTAAGTTTCTTTAATATTCAACATTAAAACAGAAGTCTGGGACCTCTTTCCATTTTGTTTCTATGGGAACTGCATCACGGGTATTCTGAAGTTCAGTTCCCTTGCCCTCTTGGGAGCAGAGGGTGCTGCTGAGACTAACCGAGACCATCTGGTGACAAAATGCAGGAGACTGTCCATCTTCCAGGGTGATGCTCCCTACCCCTGGCTGGGTGACGCTAGTGATCCTGCCTCCGTGTAAAATTATTTGTGGAATTCCTTTGCTGGAAGTTTCTTCAGAGCCTGCTGCATATTCTTTGGACTGTCTTGGGTTTGCAACATTGGTGAATTTCACCTGACACCTGGTTTTGGTATTGGTCAGATCTGCTTCAAATTCTAGCTTTCCCATGCACTAGCTGTGGGCTCTCATGCAAGTTACTAGCTGTTTCTGGTTTACTCAACTGTAAAGTAAGGCTGTGGTAAAGAGTGGTTGAAATAATGCATATGTGTCTGACACAGAAGCGCTTCCTAAATCTTACCTATTACTGCTATGCAGAGAGGAAAAACATAGCTGGGAACTGGAGGCTCTCCTTTCTTCTTTGGTGTTGCTGAATTGCAGCTATGCAGGGACACTATGGGAGTGAAGTTTGAAGGTCATGGTTAATTCATACAGCACTGTATCCATATAACCTTCACAGGGCCAGAAGGATCTAAGGGGCTGGGTGGACTGGGTCAGGCAATTTCGTGAAGCAAGTAGACCAGCCCATAACCTTTTAATTGCTCGATTGTGGGGAAGTCCAGGGAGTCCCGGAGGAGGTCCCAGAGGTCAAAATGTGGTGAGAAGCATGCAGCAGACAAGGGCAGTGGGTGCAGACCGACCACTATAAAAACATTTCAATATTTATTAACTGGTGTGGCTCTGCTGAGTTAAAATCAGCCCTGGGAAAGGGTGGACGAGCTGAATTGGGGTGGGAAGGAAACCTTCCCAGACACACCCCAGGCATATTCTGTAGGAATGGCCAAAGGCAGCCAGATGACCGAGTAAAGTACTCCTTTACCTTCCTCCTGATAGATTTTATGTGTGCAACGAACAGCTGGTAGGGAGAAGTTCTTTAGTAATAGGCTGGCTTTACCACGCTGCCCTTCTAATACAAGTTTCATGGGCTGGGAGATATTACTACTAAACCAGGATGTAATTAAATAGAGCCTTCTTAAATATCACGGCAGCACAGTACCCTTTAGAGACTCCTCAAAGGTGGCAGTGATACAAACCACATCTACTCACTCCTTTCCCCAATAATTTCCACACAATAGGAAGGGCTGACTCTATAATGTACATCTCAGGCACAGAAAAAGGAATTCTTACACCAGTGAACCACCAGAGCTGAATTTTAAATTCAAAAGCTGTAGAGTGCCTGGGGGCCATAGCTGACTCTTGATCTCAGCTGAGGTCATGATCTCAAGGTTTGTGGGTTTGAGCCCTGCATCGGGCATCGGGCATCCGTGCTGATGGGGCAGAGCCTGCTTGGGATTCCATCTCTCCTTTGCTCTGCCCCTCCCCTGCTTGTGCTTGCTCGCTCTCTCTCTCCCCCCAAAAAAATGAACTTAAAAAATTAAAATAAATAAATTCAAAAGCCATAAAAGAAGGTTTTGAAGATCATGTGTATTATTATTTTGGTTACTCGGCTGTGTTATTGACGTTTAACTTCAAATATCCAGTAGAGGGCATGAAAGGAATCGTTCAGCTCACTGTATTGAAGACTGGATTTGAACAGCAAAAATGAAAAAGCAAATGCAAATAGACTATATATTGCAACTTTCAGACACAGAACAACAAGTAACCTTTAAATACCAACCTAAAATACATTGCAACCTTTACTTTTTCTTATTATCTATACCCTTCATTTAAAATATAATACATGTCTTATTTCTCTAGATTTAGATCTATTATATTTATAAAATACACAAAATCATTAAATATCACTGATTTTATTCAGCTGTATTAGAGACAAACTCGAAAACTATATGAAACTTTAGTAGAGACATTATGCTAGGCATTGGAAAAATAATTTTACTCTTTATAACAACTCTAAGAAGCTGATTTTACTTTTTCCATTTTGCTGAGTCTCAGAGAGGCTGCAAATTTCACCATATTTCTGTTTGGCAATCTTCACTATTTCTCATAAAACCTTTGGGAAGTGAGAAATAAATTTTCCTTATGAGTAGACTCAGGATCTATAATCCGTTTTTTAAAAAAGTTTATTTGTTTATTTATTTTGAGGGAGGAGAGAGAGAGAGAGAGAGAGAGAGAGAGAGAGAGAGAGAATATCCCAAGCAGACTCTGCACTGTCAGCACAGAGCTTGATATGAGGCTTGGACCCACAAACTGTGAGATCATGACCTGAGCCGAAACCAAGAGTTGGACACTTTACCAACTGAGCCACCCAGGTGCCCCAGGATCTAGAATCCTTAATTTAGATCATGAAATAACTAGCCTGATCACTTCTGTATTTACATATTTTGCACATTATCTTTACCTGTATTTTTTTATAGCCAAATCCTGTATCTAGTTGATAATAATGTGTTTCTAATTAATTAATTGATTCATTTGTGTTTTCCTTTCTGATTAGCTTCTTAGTGACTCTCCAAACTCATCAGCACTCTCATATTCATAAAAGAAATCTGTCATCTGTTCTAGAGTGGCAACCTTGTCTTATATCATTCTCTTTATAGCTTGGAGTCACAGTGTTTCTATGATGAAGTTCAAGGGCCACCTGCGTTAAAACATTTTGAGGAGTTTGTTTAAAATAGAGATTATGGGGGGGGGGGCTGGGGGGCTCAGGTTAAGCATCCAACTCTTGATTTTGGCTCAGGTTATGACCTCATAGTTCGGTGAGATTGAGTCACACATTGGGCTCTGCTTTGATGGTGCAGAGCCTGCTTGGGATTCTCTCTCTCTCTCTCTCTCTCTCTCTCTCTGCTCCTCCCCTGCTCACGTTTTCTCTAAGAAAATAAATAAACATTAAAAAAAGACGCTTTTAAAATAGAGATTATTGGATCACAAAAAAGATCAGTTGAATCAGAGAATCTTGGGTTGAAGCCCAAGAGACTGCCACTTCACATGCTCCCCCAGATATTTCTCATACACACTAAGAACTGAAGAACTGGCTTAGTGAGAAGGACTGATGCTCAGGCAGCACTTACTGAAACTTTTATTGTCAGTGACAGTGCTTCAGGCATTGGACCACTTCAACTTCCATGTGGTAATGGTTGGCTACCAAGCCACCACAGGTTTGTGGGAAAACATGGCTTGAGGAAGCAGAAGTACCTAGATTTTGATTACTTACTTAGCCTCAGTTTCTAAATATTAAAGTAATACTCAAGTAAAATATCTTGCAGTATTTTCTGAAGATGAAATGAGATAATACAGGTCAAGCACCTACCTAGCACAGTGTCTGGTCCATATTAGAACCTCAGGTAATGGTAGATGCTAATATCTCAACATGAAATCCCATTAAATAGATGTAATACTAATATTTGGTGTTTGAGAGAATAGGGCTCCTAGGAAGGGAGGCTTTACTATATGCTTATAGAAAAGGCATGGTATCATTTGCATTAAATTTGAATTCTAATGAAAGATCATAACTAAGTATGTCTTCTGGAAATAGTTTTCCCAATAAAATGATAGATAAGCATAATTCTTCCTTCATGCAAATGTTGCCAAATTCTAGAGGACATTTCTGCATGGGTCTCTTCCATTTCTGCATGTCTTAAGAGGAAGGCATTGATTGCTTTTTGTTCTGTACTATATTTACAAGGATATTTATATAGCAAACAGCTTTAGGGAATAGAGTGTCTATTCTGGAGCAAAGTCAGGCATGTTTATTGCTCATTATAAAAGATTCATGTACCCTATATTCAGAGTTCCTGTCCTGAAATGCAACCAACTGTGTGCAGGCTTCCTTTTGGGTCCATCTGTGTCTTACCCATGCAACTTGGGGGCAAGAACAAGTGATAGAAATATGCTGATGCTCAAGCTGCTTGCTAGGTCATAATAATAAAGTCCTTTGTGTCTGATCCAGAAGTCTCGTGTGTGTGTTTGTGTGTGTGTGTGCGTTTGTGTGCGTCTTTTTGCCAGTATTCATGAAATTGTGGCAGGCTAACTCATTGGATTTCAAGTATGGTAATGTCTTTCAACACTTCACAATTCTCTTAAAAAATATATTTTTAAAGTTTATTTATTTTGAGAGGGGGATAGGGGCAAAAAGAGAGGGAGAGAGAGAATACCAAGCAGGCCCTGCACTGCCAGCATGGAGCTTGATGCAAGGCTCAATTTCATGAAACATGAAATCACGATCTGAGCCAAAATCAAGAGTCGGATGCTTAACCGTTGAGCCAGCCAGGTGCCCTGACCCTTCACAGCTCTTGACACTAAAAGCCCCTTTACCACAAGTTTTGTACATTTTACTTTTTTTTTAATAGCCCAAGTGCTTGTCTGGTTAAATCAACAATGACAACAGAGGGGCACCTGGGTGGCTCAGTTGGTTGAGTGTCCAACTTCGTCTCAGGTCATGATCTCATGGTTTGTGGGTTCGAGCCCTGCATCAGGCTCTGTGCTGACAGCTCAGAGCCAGGAGCCTGCTTCAGATTCTGTGTCTCCTTCTCTCTCTGACTCTCCCCTGCTTGTACTCTGCCTCTCAAAAATGAATAAATGTTAAAAAAAATTAAAAAACAAAAACAAAAACAAAACAATGACAACAGAAAGAAGTAGGTGACTTGACCAAGATCACAGAGCTATTTCCAAGCTGGGTCTGGAAACTGAGACTCATGACTTCTAGTCCTCTGCTTTTTTCTATAGGCAGTGATATCTGGCTAAACATCTCAGGCAAAGAATACAGAAAAAGAACACGATTTTATAAGGATAGCTAGAAATATTATCATGGAAAAGAAATGCTTTCTATTGGGCAACTGGGATATGAACAGAGTTATTCTTAGGCCATTTCTTCAAGAAGCTTTTCCATGTAAAAATGTATGGACTGCAAAAGGTTCTAAAAGGGAAGTTTACAGCAATAGTTTCAGAAGCAAGAAAAATCTCAAATAAACAACTTAACTTTACACTTAAAGGAGCTAGAAAAAGAACAAACAATACCCAACACCAGCTGAAGGAAGGAAATAATGAAGATTAGAGCATAAATAAACAGAATAGAAACTAAAAAACAATAGTGCAGATCAATGAACCAGGAGCTGGATCTTTGAAAAGATCAACAAAATTGATATATCTCTAGCTAAACTCATGAGAGAGACAGAGAATGAGGTGGGGGGGGGGGAGGACTCAAACAAAATCACAAATGAAAGAGGAGAAATAACACCTGACACAGAGAAATTGTAAGAGAATATTATGAAAAACTATATGCCAACAAATTGGACAAGGTAGAAGAAATGGATGAATTCCTAGGAACATATAACCTACCAAAACTGAAGCAGGAAGAAATAGAAAATTTGAACAGACCAATTACTAGCAATGAAATTGAATATGTAATTTCAAAAACTCCCAACAAACAAAACTCCAGGACCAGACAGCTTTACAGGCAAATTCTACCAAACATTTAAAGAAAAGTTAATACCTACTGTTTTCAAACTACTCCAAAAAATAGAAGAAGAAGGAAAACTTCCAAATTCATTCTATGAGGCTAGCATTACCCTGATACCAAAACCAGACAAAGACAACACACACAAAAAGAACCACAGGCCTTTATCTCTGATGAACATAGATACAAAAATTCTCAAAAAAATACTAGCAAACCAAATCCAGCAACACATTAAAAAATTATTCACTATGATCAAGTAGGGTTTATTCCTGGGATACAGGGGTAGTTCAATATTTGTAAATCAATTAGTGTGATATGTCACATCAATAAGAGAAAGGATAAAAACCATATGATCATTTCAATAGATGCAGAAAAAACAGTTGATAAAGAACAACATCCATTCATGACAAAAACCTTCCCCAAAGTAGGTTTAGGGGGAACATACCTCAACATAACAAAGGCCACATATAAAAAACCCACAGCTAACATCATAGTCAATGTGGAAAAACTGAGAGCATTTCCTATAAGCTCAGGAAGAAGACTAGGATCTTCACTCTCACCACTTTTATTCAACATAGTACTGCAAGTACTAGCCATAGCAATCAGACAAGAAAAAGAAATAAAAGGGACCCAAATTTGTCAGGAAGGAGTAAATCTTTCACTTTTTGCAGATGACATGATATAATCTGTAGAAAACTCTAAAGACTCCACCAAAAAACTACTAGACCTGATAAATGATTTCAGTAAAGTCATAGGATACAAAATCAATGTACAGAAATCTGTTAAATTTCTATATACCAATAATGAAGCAGTAGAAAGAAAAATTAAGAAAAGAATACCATTTATAATTGCATCAAAAATAATAAAAATATCCAGAAATAAACTTAACCAAGGAGATAAAGACTTATACTATAAAAATATAAAACATTGTCAAAAGAAATTGAGGATGACAAAGAAATGGAAAGACATCTATGCTAATAGTGATAATGGATTAGAAGAACAAATATTGTTAAAATGTTTATACCACCCAAAGAAATCTACACATTTAATGAAATCCCTATCAAAATACCAACAGCATTTTTCACAGAACTAGAGCAAACAATCCTAAAATTTATATGGAGCCATGAAAGACCCCAAATAGCCAAACCATCTTGAAAAAGAAAAACAAAACTAGAGGTATCACAATTCCAGGCTTCAATTTATATTACAAAGCTGTAGTAATAAAAAAATTTCAGTGTGGTACTGACATAAAAATAGAGACATAGATCAATGGAACAGAATAGAGAGCCCGTACATAAACCCACAATTAATATGGTTAATTAATCTTTGACAAAGGAGGCAAGAATATGCAATGGGAAAAAGGACAGTCTCTTCAACAAATGGTGTTGGAAAAATTGGACAGCTTTGTTACATCACACACATAAGAACGAAACTGGACCACTTTCTTATGCCACACACAAAAACAAACTCAAAATGGATTAAAGACCTAACTTTAAGACCTGAAACCATAAAAATGCTAGAAAAGAGAACAGGCAGTAATTCCTCTGACATTGGCCATAGCAACACCTTTCTAGATATGTCTCCTGAGATAAGGGAGACACAAGCAAAAATAAACTATTGGGACTACATCAAAATAAAAAGCTTCTGCACAGCAAAGGAAACAAGCTACAAAACAAAAAGACAACCTACAATGGGAAGATGCTCAATACCACTCATCATCATGAAAATGCAAATCAGAACCATAGTGAGGTTATCACCTCATACCTATCAGAATGGCTAAAAATAAAAAAAAAAACACAATAAACAATAAGTGTTGGTGAGGATGTAGAGAAAAAGGAACTCTCATGCACTGTTAATGAGAATATAAACAGATAAAGCCACTGTGGAATACAGTATGGAGGTTCCTTAAAAAGTTAAAAATACAGCTACCTATAATCCAATCACACTTCTGGGTATTTACCAAACAAATACAAAATCACTACACTTGATCTTAGCCAAAAGGCTGAGAAATGATACAAACACAAAATCACTAATTCAAAGGGATACATAAACTCTTATGTTTATAGCAGCATTATTTACAATACTCAGATTATGGAAATAGTCCAAGTGTCCATCAACAGATAAATGGATAAAGAAGAATTGGTACACACACACACACACACACACACACACACACACACACACACAGGAATATTATTCAGCCATAAAGAGAATGAAATGTTTCCATTTGCAACAACTGGAATGGATCTACAGAGTATTATGCTAAGTGAAATAAGCCAGTCAGAGAAAGACAAATACTATATGATTTCACTCAAATGTGGAATTTAAGAAACAAATGGACAAAAGAAAAAACAGAGATAGAGGGAGACAACCCAAAAAACAGGTTCTTAACTATAGAGAACAAACTGATGATTACCAGAGGGAAGGTGGGGGGAGGGGGAATGGGTCAAGTAGGTGAAGGGGATTAAGAGTGCACTTGTCATGATGAACAGTGAGTAACAAAATTGTTGAACCATGGGGCACCTGGGTGGCTCAGTTGGTTAAGCATCTGACTCTTGATTTCGAATCAGGTCATGATCTCACAGTTCGTGGATTCAAGCTTCTGTGTCAGGCTCTGTGCTGACAGCTCAGAGCCTGCTTGGGGTTCTCTCTCTCCCTCTCTTTCTGTCCCTCCCCTGCTCATGCTCTCTCTCTCTCTCTCTCTCTCTCTCTCAAAAATAAACAAATAAACGTTAGAATTGTTGAATCACTATGTTGTAGACCTGAAATGAATATAATACTGAATATTAACTATACTTGAATTAAAATAAAAAACAATAAAAAATGGAGGGACTGCACCTTTTGGTGTCATTTTCATAGACCATTCAAGTTCATAGATTGAGCAGTGATGTTACCATGTATAAAAGGAAAGCAGAGTAGAAACTACATCCAAGCCTTGGGATGGATGGATGTGCCAAGCTGTTATATAAGAGGAATCTGGATTACACTGGAATCTAAGGTGATAGAATACACACATAGCTATAAATGGAGAGAGGCCAGATTTTGTTTGGGGTGGATCGTGATAGGGGTACAAAATTGGGAGGTAATATAAGAAATAATTCTATTCAAAATACTATTTCTTGGGGTGCCTGGTTGGTTCAGTCGGTTGAGCGTCTGACTCTTGGTTTCAGAGCAGATCATGATCTCATGGTTTGTGAGTTTAAGCCCCACATCAGGCTCTGTGCTCACGGCATTGAGCCTGTTTGGGATTCGCTCTCTGCCCTTCCCCCACTCATGCCATCTATCTCCCTCAAAATAAATAAACGAACTTTAAAAAAAATAGAAAAAATACTATTTCTTTATAAATTTCTCAGTGCCTTTTGGTCAGTGAAAGAAAAACTTAAAACCTTGGAAGTAAAAACAGCTGGAAAGCATTAAGCAATCACCAAGAGTTAGACAAAGGAAGCAAGAGGTTCAGATAGAGTCTCAAAGCAAAGAACATTTGATTTAAACTTCTGTCAGGAAACTTGGCATTGTTTTGGAAATTGCTTTTACCTAGGTTTCAGAGTTCTAGTCAGTATAATACATGCATATTCTTTACTTTTGCTTACAGTGTTCCTGTGCCAGGAACAATTTCTGGGAGGACACAGAGTCTTTCTCTAGTTACGTATAATTAGCTCATCAGGCAGCTATAGGGTCAAGCCTGAGCGGACACGGAGAGTACAATGCATGCAAAGTGTCTCTGTCCTTAAATTGCTTCCAATCCAGTAGGGGAGACGATATATGAATGAATAATAGGGTGATGTATGTACAATAAGAATTTATGAGATGCAGAAGAGGGTCACAGGAGGCTTAATTCTATCTTGAAGTAGAAGGTAGTGAAAAGGTTCACAGAAGAGGTGACATCTATGTCACTGGTAGATCCTTGGCCTCATTCTTTAATGTGATCTACAATGGTCTGATTTCCCGTTAACAGCATGTCCTTCTTTAAAAAAAAATGGATGGTCTCTGTGATATTGTGATTTATAATAAGAAATATATATTTGACCTTTGTCCTCTTGCTAGCACAGAGCTCCCCAAACCCTTGGAATTTCCTAAGTGAAGAGAACCATAAAGCCATTTTTGTTATGTTAATTAAGTGACTTTTGGGAAGCTTGTAAGGATGGAGGCTGGCTGTCCGGGTAACCAACCAAGTAATTAGGAGGTTGGAACTTCCAGTCCCACCTACAGACACTAGGGAAGGGAGAGAGGCTAAAGTCTGAATCAATCACCAATGGCCAATGATTTACTCAGTCATGGCTATATAATGAAGCTTCCATAAAAACCGAAAAGGACAGTGTTTGGAGAGCTCCCAGGTTGGTGAACACAGGGAAGCGCTGGGAGAGCGTTGCCCTGGGAGACTGTGGAACATTCGCACCCTTCCCTCACACCTCACCCTATGCATCTCTTCTATTTAGCCATTCCTGAGTTGTATCCTTTTATCATAAAGCATTAATTTAGTGAGTAAAATATTTCCTGAGTTCTGTGAGCCACTCTAGCAAATTAATCGAACCCAGGGAAGAAGGGGGGATCGTGGGAATCTCATTATAGCTGGTTGGCCAGAAGGACAGCCCATAACCTGACTTGTGACTGGCCTCTGATGTGGAGGGGTGGGGGCAGTCCTGTAAGCTGAGCCCTTAGTCTGTGGAACCCGATGCTATCCCAAGGTAAATAGTGTCAGAATTGAGTTGAATTGCAGAACACCCAGCTGGTGTCCAGAGCATTGCTTGGTGGTGGTGTGGGGATGCTCCCCGCCCCCACCCCATCCCGCAACACATTGCAGTTGGTCTAGGAACAGTCTCTTCCTTCCACCTCATGGAGAAAATGATTTACAGTCCACAGTAAGTTGTTCGCCTCTTTGAAATGTTTTCCAACTATATAGATATCATAAATCATATCCTTTGCACAGATGATTTCAGAATTATTGAGTGATTGTGCTGTAAAAGATTAGGCATCAAGACAACGTGCTTTTTGATTTTTGTCATAATGATGCCGAGAACTAGTTCATTTATTGACTTCAGGTTTGAGTTGAGCTTAGCAGATTAGCTACTGAGACTTGGTGATGGTGAGGGGCTGTAACACCTTTCAGACCTAAGGACCTAAGGGCTCCTGTCATGGGTACCTCTGATCCCTATGACAAAAGTTAATGTGGGCTCCACAGGAACTTAGTCGTTGCCAGCTTTTCTTGCTATTCTAGTCATTCTAATTTCATCTGCTAGTTTTTTTGGGCGGATAGTACTTAGTATTTTCACAGTTCTTCCCTCTTGCTTTTAGGAGTCTCCTATGGGCGGAATGCACAGGCACTTGGGCTTCACGTATTTAAAAAATTTGAAACTTTTTCCTAAAGACTTCAGGCACAATAGGGACCTTATTCCCACCCCCACCCCCATTTCAACTCCCTTCATCATTCTTTCTAAGAGAGTGCCCATTTAGTGTTTGAAGGTTGCCTTGTTCTCCTGGGAATTTCAGGTTAAAAGGGGATGGTGGGAAGGGCATTCCAAGTAGAGGAAACAGAATGAACATAAATATAAGGACGTTTAAAAGAGTAGGCGTTCAATATTACTGGAGAACAATGTACCAGGGCAGGAGAGGAGAGTAGGAAATGGAGCAAGACAGGTGGGCAGGGATCAGTCATAAGGCTGGGGAGGAGAGAATGGATTTGAAATCTATTTAAAAAGGGAAAATAAGGGGCACCTGGGTGGCTCAGTTGGTTGAGCATCCAACTCTTGGTTTTGGCTCAAGTCATGATCTCATGGTTCGTGGGTTTGTGTATCAGGCTCTGTGCTGGCAGTGTGGAGCCTGCTTGGGATTCTCTCTGTCTTTCTTTCTCTGCCCCTCCTCTGCTCTCTCTCTCTCTCTCTCTCTCTCTCTCTGTGTCTCTCTCTGTCTCAAAATAAATAAGTGAACTTTAAAAAATACATGAAAAGGGAAAATAAAAAGAAGTTTATAAGAGAATTGATTTAAGGGTGAATAAAGGCAACTAGCAAAGATAAATATCAGGTTTCTGATTTTGGTGAGTCATTAAAGGGGAAGCCATAAGAAAGAAGGAATATGGGAGGAGGTAAAATTTTGAGAGATAAGTGTCAGCCTGACATCATTGTGGGAGTTCAGTTGAAGACATTTAGAGGAAGCTGGAAATGGGAACAAAATGTTGACTGATAATATATAGGGGTGAAAAACACCAGCAGTAGGAAACAAAGGAAGAGATATGCTCAGGCAATAAACTGGACATCAGTAATTACATCTTCCCAACTACAGCCTCTGCTGTCGAGGTAAGCCTTAGTACTTTCTACTCTGTTTCTACCATTCATTCAACATTCACTTGAGAAGTACTTTTTGAGTCCTCATTGTCCTAGGCACTGTGGCAGGCATGAGTGATCATTTGGAGAACAAGACAGACAAGGTCCCTGTTTCATGAATTCACATTCGAGGTAATGACACAGGCAGTGGGAACACCACATGCAATAGCCTTTAGGCAGAAAAAATCCTGCTGTAGTCTCAGAATTTCATCACAAGGGGTGCCTGGGTGGCTCAGTGAGTTAAGCTTCCAACTTTGGCTCAGGTAATAGTCTTGCAGTTCACGGGTTCAAGCTCTATATAGGGCTCCACGCTGACAGCAAGGAGCCTGCTTAGGATTCTCTCCCTCTCCTCTCTCTGTCTGCCCTTCCTGAATAACTCATCGGCATCTTGTATCTGTCTTTCCCAGTCTCTTTGCTCCAGTCTTGTTGAACATCTTTCAGCTCATTAATCCATTAATTAAACCATTAATCCATGCTGCTTCCCAGCTCAAGGCAACACTTGGGTGAATACATTCTCTCTGCCTGAAACAATGCCAAGATCCTAGCTATTTACCTAAATTTTGCTTACTCATCTATTAGGTTTTAACTTAAGCAATGCTTCCTCAGGAAAGCCTTCACTGTCCCAAATGACAAGGTGAGGTCTCCCCGTGTCACATTCAGAAGGAACTGGACATTTTTCTATTGTAGCACATTTCACAACTTCGATGAATCAGTTTGATGTCACAGTGGCTCATACACAGTACACTCAGCAAATATTTGTTCAATGAGTCACTGAATCAACGAATGAAGAGAGTCTGAAGTTACAGGGGAGAAAGGGAATTCACTTTTTTTTTTAACATTAATACAATCCATCAACTTTATTCAGATTTCGCTAGTTTTACATGCATGGATTTGTATATATTTTAGTTCTATGCAATTGCATCACATGTATAGATTTGTGTGGCTACCAGCACCGTCAAGGAATGGAATAATAACATCAGAAAGATTCTCCTGCCAGCCTTTCATAGCCAGTTTTACCTTTCTTCCTCTACTTCCTTCTGACCATGGGTAATGAGTAACCTGTTCTCTGCCTCCAGTGTTTGACATTTTGAGAATGCTAATTAATGGAATCATACCATATGCAAAATTTTTGAGACTGACTTTTTTTCACAGAACATAATTCTCTGAGATCCATCCAAGTTTTTTTTGTTTTTTTTATTTTTAATTGCTAAGTAGTATTCCATGGTAGAAATGTGCCACAGCTTGTTGAACTAGTCACCTGTTGGAGACATTTGGTTTGTTTCTGGGTTTTGTGTATTATGAATAAAGCTGCCATGAACCTTTGGGTACAGGTTTAGTGTGAATCTAACTTTTGATTTCTCTGGGATAACTGCCTAAAAGTGAAATTGCTGATCATATGGTACACACATATTTAAGTTTTTAAGAAACTGCTTAATCACAGATATGTGTACGTTTAATATTTTGTTTAACCTTGTTAGTATTCGTTCTATAAAAATAAATTGTACCGTAGGTAGTCTTCTGGGATTGACTTTTTCTCTCATGGGATTTCTAAGATTATTCTGTGTGGTTTCATGTAGCTGTAGTTCATTCATTTTCATTGCTGCATAAATATTTCACTTTGTGACCATATCACATCGTCCAATCAGTGATGGAATAAATTGTGCCATTTTGTGAGCAAAATGCATCATTTTATGAATAGGGTGTTCACGTGCAAAAACTTCCTATTTGGGCATTTTCTGAGGACTGGGGTTGCTGAGTGTTCAGGGATTTGAAGGTTCAGCTTTCAGATGAAAGGCTGTATTCGTTTTCTAGGGATGCTGTGATAAGCAACCACAAATCCAGTGGCTTGAACCAACTGAATTTGCTCTTTCACGGTTTCGGAGGCCAGAAGCCCAAAATCAGGGCGTCCGCAGTGCTGGTTTCTCCTAAGGAGACTCCCCTAAGGAGAATCTTAGGACTCCAGAAGGATTTCCAGGAGGAAAGCTCTGAAGGAAAATCCGTTCCATGTCTCTCTCCCAGCTTCTGGTGGTAGCCAGCAATCCTTGGCTCATGGACACATCACTCCCATCTCTGCCTCCATCCTCACATGGTTCTCTTCTCTGTGTGTGTCAGGAGTTCTTCACAGAACAAAAGCCTAGAGGTGGTGGAAAGGATATCATCCAGAAACAGGTAAATGGAGATAGAGGAGGATACTTGGCACTGTGCTCCATGGTTTATGAAATGTTCACATTATCTCAAATGATCTTCAAATCAACCCTGTGCGGTATGCATTATCTTTATGGCTATGTTGGAAGCTCGAAAATTTCCAGCGGGGGGGGGGGGGGGGGGGGAGGATCTCAGGTTGTCAGAGCCTAAATCTGAGTTTTTTCCAAGACTTGACTTGGATAATTTCCATGTATGTGAATCTTAGACCTGTCCTGTTGGATTGCCATCTGAATATTTTGATGTGTGAAATATCTGGTAATGTTAATTGTTTAAAATAGACTTTGCCCATTTCCACCATTAGATTAGAAATCTAATACTCTCTGGGGTGCCTGGGTGGTTCAGTTGGTTGGGGGTCCAGCTTTGGCATAGGTCATGACTTCACAGTTTGTGGGTTTGAGCCCCGCATCAGGCTCTGTGCTAACAGCTCAGAGCCTGGAGCCGGCTTCAGGTTCTTTCTCCCTCTCTCTCTGCCCCTGCCCTGCTCAAGCTCTGTCTCTCTTACAAAAATAAATAAACATTAAAAAAATTTAAAAAAAAAAGAAATCTAATACTCTTTGGCTCTGTTTGTTGACAATTCTGAATGCAACTGCACCCTGCTCACTTTAAATGGAGAAAGGCAGAGACTTGAAACTGAGACCATCCCAGGAAAACATAGAGCTTTAGGGCATGGAACTTTCCTTCCGGAGGGCCTTGCTTTTCTCAGGTTTTCCACGGATGGTACTTCTAAATTTCCTCACCAAGGACTTGATAATTCTCATAGCTATTGCCAAATGTCACTTCCTAAATTTTGTTGCCAGGTGGGTGAGGGGCAAACTCAATTCCCTGCTTGAAGAATTTCTCATGTTTCCTCGAAAACCACACTAGTCTTTAAATGATCAGATTCCACTAGTTCAGTGAATTTCTACCACTATTACTTGAAATTATATTATTTTTAAATATACTTTTTTTGCAGCACCCTGTAGACTACAGCATATAATTTCAGATATTCAAATTTCAAATGAAGCTAATAAAATATTCAAATGCTTCTGAAGTCTTAAAGGAAACATCTCAGGTTTCTTCTGCTTCAGAGACCAGTGACACACTATCATGATGGTGCAACACCAACTATTAGAAGGAGCACACGGGGAGGTCTTTCTTGTCTGGCTTTGGGTCTAGGCATTTACTGCTTAAAAACAAGGAATAATTGAGGCACCTGGGTGGCTCAGTCGGTTAAGCATCCGACTCTTGGTTTCAGCTCAGGGTCATGATCTCACAGTTGGTGAGTTTGAGCCCTGCATGGGGCTCTGTGCTGACAGTGTGGAGCCTGCTTGGGATTCTCTCTCTCTCCCTTTCTCTCTCTCTCTCCCCCTCCCCTACTCACACATTCTCTCTTGCAAAACAAATAAATAAAACTTTAAAAAAAAGCCTTAAAATTTAATAAAAAAATTGAAAAAGGAATAATTGAAAAGAAAAGAAAGCTCTGTTCATTACTTTTATGTGACAGAAAGCAGAGAAACTTCTGAGTTTTTTTCTTTTGTTTGTTTGTTTCTTTGTTTTTTAAAAAGTTTATTTATTTGCTTTGAGAGAGAGAGAGAAAGAGAGAAACCCAAACAGGCTTCACACTGTCAGTGCAGAGCCTGGTGTGGGGCTCCAACTCACAAACTTTGAGATCATGAACTGAGCCACAATCTAGAGTCAGATGCTTAACTGACTGAGCCACCCAGGTGCTCAGAGAAACTTCTCTTAGTAGAGCTTATAAGACATTCTGTTAGGAACAACTAAAAATTTTTTCTATATTGTTAACCATGGTATCAAGTAGCCTGAAGTGCTGGGACAAGGCCTTTCTCTCCCTCTTTTGTTCCCTGCTATCTTGTGGTTCCTTTCAGCTTAGCACTTCTGTTTTTACTTCACTGGAACTTGGAAGGGACAGCAAGCCAAAGCCTGTGCCTAGTCTCTTAAAACTCAAGTTTTCCTTTAAAGATTAAAAAAAAAAAGTTGCTTTAATGTTTATTTTTGAGACAGAGAGACAGAGAGTGAGCAGGGTAGGGGCAGAGAAAGAGGGAGACACAGGATCCGAAGCAGGCTCCAGGATCTGAGCTGTCAGCACAGGGCCCGACGGGGGGCTCGAACTCACAAAGTGTGAGATCATGACCTGGCTGAAGTCGGACACTCAACCGACTGAGTCACCCAGGTGCCCCTCTCCCTTAAAGATATTTAAATAACATATTTATACTTTTATTTCTAGTCCCATCAATGTAGGAAATATTTCTAGCCTTCTCCTCATGGACATCAGGTACCTTTCCTGTCCTGCACCTTCCCTCCATGCTTCTCCCTTTCACCTGCTGGAGGCGATGCCTTTACTCTGACAATATCTAGGTTTAAAAGTTTTACATTACATTACAAATCTCCACAGATGTTTGAGATGTTCACATCGTTTGGAAAGGAAAAATGGAGCGGCACATGATGAGACCGGCTGGTTTGTCAGTAACCTTGGGCTGTTTCTTCTGCTTCTTTGTACTTGCTGTTTCTTTCTCCCTTTGCCTGCCTTTTTTCTATTCATCTTTCAGGTCTGAGCTGAACTGCATTTCTTCAGGATGGCCATTTCTAACACCAAACCTTAACTGTGACCCCTGCTGTCACAGTAACCTGTTCTCAGAGCACCCAACATACATTGTCATTACGTGTTTGTTCCATGTGTTCTTCTTCTGTTATCTCTGTCTCTCCCACTAACTTATAAACTTCATAGAGCAGGGAGCCTGTCTATTCTGCTTACTGTTTTATTTATTTTTTCTGGTTTGAAATAGTCTTTATTCTGCAAACATCTGTGTTTAAAATACATGAACCCTGCTCGCAATTCATATATCGGATCTGAGACACAGTACACAAAGTTCAGGCATCACAGGGAGATGGTGGGGGCTCGGGAGCAGGTGGAAATGCCTGGGGCTGGGCTGAATCTCAAGACAGCAGGTGCAGAGGTGGTAAGTAACCAGGCAGAAGTGCCTGCGCAAAAGTCTGGGCCTAATGCCAGATCCCAGACTACCTCTTGGACTGAAGAAGTGTAGGGGTGAGATGCCGACTCCAATACCTCATGAGCAAGCTGCACCCTAAAAGTTCAACCCTCTGGCTCCCATACCGCTCCCCAGCTGTGGCCCTTGGGGAGCTGCCTACTATTTTAAACCTAGTACTAGCTTACTGTCTGGCATCCAAAAAATGTTTACTGAATGAATTCATTGGGTTATTTTAAACATAGACTTGAAATATTAACGGGACTTAGCATGGCAAGGGGTGATGTTGAGAACATTACGGGACCAACAAATGCACCCTTTATTCCACCCATTGGCCATGTGTCACCACAGTACAGTTTGGGGAGTTGGCCTCTGCTTCCAGGATAGATACTATTTGGTCTAAGCCACATTAGTTATCCCATATCCCCTGTCACATATGGCATACCTCTGGTGACAATTATTTGTTTAGCAGCACAAAGCCCATGACTAAATTGACCCAGTTAGATTGAGGGGCAGAAATGTTGTTCCATCGTTGGGGAAAAACATTTACTCTCTTGGGTGCATGGGTGGCTCAGTTGGTTGAGCATCTGATTCTTGATTTCGGCTCAGGTCACGATCTCACAGTTCGTGGGTTTGAGCCCAGGTCGGGGTCTGCGCTCACAGTGCAGAGCTTGCTTGGGATTTACTCTCTCCCCCTATCTCTGCCCTCCTGTGTGCTCTCTTTCTCAAAACAAATAAAATAAACTTCAAAACTAAAAACAAAACAAAACGAAAAGCATTTACTCTCCTTTCAGCCAGATGTGCAAGAGGAAGGATGTTGCCATATGTCACTGGCAGCCATCTTATAACTATGAGAGTTTATAAAAATGTATAATATACATTTATCTGTGACATTTCCTCATTGAAGTTATTTTAAAATACATCAGTGTTTCATGAAAAATAACTACCTAGTAGAATATTTTAGATAATACCTATAATATACATGATTTGACTCTGAATATCCTTTTCATTTCAAATATCATTTTTTTAAAAACTAACACAAAAATGATAAGAATTGCTGCATTCTTCATACATCCTGTGTATTCTAAATTTTAATTCAACTACCTGTTCCTTTCTCAACCATGTATGCTAATGGTATATGCTTCTGTTTTTTGGATGGGAAGTGTATCCATTTTCTGTTCCGTAACACTGATATTTAGGTCTTCTTTCTCTGATTCTTCAACAAAATGCTTCATGCTGAGTTTGAATGGTCATTGAGGGTCTGATCCAGAACGTCATGGGAAATCACAGATATCTCTAATTTTGAGAGCCTGAGGTATGTGTCTATTGAGTCTTTGGGTCAATTTCCATTAAGAAGGGTGTGTTGTTAACAATTCTAGCTACTTGGGATGACTATGGAGGCTATCTGCAAATTCCAGCTGCTGCCAAAAACATTGAACTGGCTATCATGTATACACAAGCCTTTGTCAGCTTCAGCCTCCAGTGTCCCACTGTTTGGAACATACACTCTTGCAATTCAGATTGTATTCATTGGCAGCAAAGTGCCAAAATGTCTCAAGGACAAATGGCTCAAATCACTGTAAGGAAAATCAGACCTAGGAAATCCAATAAGTCAATCAAGCTGGCCTTTCCCACAGCATGGCCAAGTGCTGCTTGTGCTGTTTCATGGCCCAGATGGATGAAATAGAGGCTGTGGACTATACAGCAAAGGGCATAAAAACCTGAGTTTTTGATGATGTCTTTGAGATATTGCATCAGCAAGTTTTGATATCTGACCTGTCTCAAAGAAGCAGGGAGAAACAGAATGCTTCAGACAGAAGGAACTGGTAAGGAAGGGTCACATATTTGAGGAACAGGAAGAAGACTGGTATGGCTGGATTATTTGCCTTGGAAAGAGTTTCCTGAGATGGAGCTAGAAAGGTGAGGAGGGATCAAATCATAGATAGGACTTGTAGTCATATGATCTGTCAATTGAGAACTCAGTATCTGGAACTGAGCAAACCTGGGCTAAAACCCTAACTTTCCTTTTTTTTTTTTTAAACGTTTATTTATTTTTGAGACAGAGAGAGACAGAGCATGAATGGGGGAGGGGCAGAGAGAGGGAGACACAGAATCGGAAGCAGTCTCCAGGCTCTGAGCCATCAGCCCAGAGCCCGACGCGAGGCTCAAACTCACGGACCGTGAGATCGTGACCTGAGCTGAAGTCGGACGCCCAACCGACTGAGCCACCCAGGCGCCCCAAAACCCTAACTTTCCTATTTCCAACTGGGTAACCTAGGGAGAGCTACTTGGTCTCCCCTCTATACCTCAGTTTCCCCTCTTGCAAATGAATGACAATGTAGTAGCTTCTTTGTGGTGTTATTGGGAAGAGTAAATGAAATATTGCAAAGAACTTAGGAGTTTGAGAAACGAACAAAATAGATGAAATAGAAAGCTATTGTTATTATTTGAGGGGGCAGAATTAATGTGAGTGATGATATTCACTATAACGATTTTGGACTCTCTAAAAGCATATGCAGTGAACATCATGATCAAATTTCCATTTTTCAAAGCTCCTGCAGGTTGCAAAGTGGGTAATGTGTAGAGGCAGGGAGATCACTTAGAAGAGATTATTGCATATTTCAGGCGAAGATGTTGGAGGTTTGGACTAAGGTAGGGGCAGTAAACATAGAGGGGAATTGACGGATTAGAGTCACTTAGAAGGAAGAATTGGCAGGAAGTGATCATTGATTGAGTATGAGGAGTCAGGTAGAGATAACTCTGAAGTGTCAGGCTTTGAGCACTTATTAAGCCAGGGAACCCTGTAGGAGACACAGGCTATATATGAGTGCCTGCAGGGGTGGGGTGGGGGAATTGTGGGGTCAGAGATCAGTTTAGTTTTGGACTTGATGAGTTTAAGTTACCTGTGAGCTACCCAGGGGGAGATATTTAGTCAGCAGTTGAGTATATCTGTCTAGACTTTAGAAGAGAGGTCTGGTCTAGAGATATAATTTTGATTGTCAACATATAAATGGTTACTAGAGTCATGGAGATGGATGAAAATGGGGAAGAGAAAAACAATCACACCCTAGAGGAAATTCACAAATTAAAGGCCATCGAGTCAGAAACAGTGAGTTTGGTTGTAAATAATTAGGCCAATCCAGACTGTCTTGAACAATAATCGGTTACGAAATGACAAAGCCCAGTGGTAATGTGGGCCTCAGAGTTGGCTAGATTCAGCAGTTTAATCATGCCATTAACTCCTCAATTTCTTCTCATGTCTTGGCACTACCTTCTGTACTGTTGGCTTCCTTCTAAAGCCTGACTCCTTTATATAGCTGTAGGATAGCTGCCTAAAATTTGCAGGGTTACGTGCTTCTTTTCCACACTGAGAAAAGAGAGTGGTTCTATTATTTTTCTCAGAGAAGGAGGAGGCTTTTCCCTCTGAAGTCCCTATTAAAACTTTCCTTTTGTTAGCTAGAATTGGGTTATATGCCCATATCCAAACCAAAGTTTATAAGCCTCAGGGAGGCCATCTCTCTAGACAGAGGCCAGAGAGGAAGAAAGAAGCCACACATGGGCAGTTGTTGTTGACATTTGACCCCTGTGTAATAGAGGGCAGGTGTGCTCATTAGTTTGGGTTACTATTCCTCCCTAGGGAGAATGAATGATAGAAAGGGAGGGAGAAAAGTTCTTTTCCAACACTCCCCATATAGTGGAAGTGTCTCTTTAATCATCTGAGACACGAACTTCAGGAACAGAAGAGAATGTGTCCTCTTTTATGATACAGGGACAAACACCCTAAAATACATAATTTTATGTTATTACCTACAAAGTTGCACCTATGTAGGGGAATCATGCAGAAATCACATGGAAAAACTTTCCTGAATAATGATAGAGTTCCAAGACATTTTTTCCATAGTTTCCCAAATGTTCCATTTTAACTTGGATTTAGGTCAGAATTATGAGGTTTCTAAGAAACATAGCCAGAGACAGTAAACAGGGCTTGACTTATTTTAAAATACATTAAAATAAACAGATCTTTGCCACCCTAGGTCTACCCAGGTCAGCTGAGGTGTGTATCTCATTTCTGCGACCCACTTTGGTGATGTTAACATATTGCAATAAGCATGGTAAAAACCGGGCTATTAGCCAGTGAGAACAATGCGATGTGAGCGTTCAGTCACAACTTTCTGGCCACCACGTCTCTTACACGGTATTCTGGCTTTGAGGCTTCAGTAGAAAGTAATGAGCCAAATAGACCATAAATCCTTGTATGGCAGCAGCTACCTCTGAATACTGGGGGATACTGCACAGGCCCTGGCTTGCTTGTAGAAACAGGAAGGCACTATCATGGTGACAACAGAGGATGTCAGAAGAGTTAGTTCTATTTTCCCTTCAAACTTCTTCTGTAATGAGATTTCTCGAAGTCCACCATCAGATGATTATATAAAGGGAGTTGAAGGGAAGTTAAAACACCATCTGAGGACTTCTAGTTTAATTTTGAATTTGTTACATGGGAGAAGTTACATATTAAGTTGTTAACAATCTCTAGAACCTTAGTATGAGTCTTAGCAAATCTTATCCCACAGGATAACTAGCTGAGAGCAAGCTCCTCTAAGACAACAGGCATTTTGAATGGCTGGGGCATGGGAGTGGCTGAGGGAATGGGGAAGCAAGGTTTAGGAATGACAGCCCTGAGGGAGAAGCACCATAGGGAAACCAGGAGATGGGATACCAACCAGATAAGGGAAATGGTGCTGCTTCAGCAGACAGGAGGACATCAGTGACCTCACCTCTGTATAAGATTAGCTTTGCTCCCTCCAAACACCCCCAAAAGCACCATGCCCACCCATGTCAGAGATGGATGATTGGCAACTCTCTTCTACCTTCTAGCAGCAGCCTCCACCCCTGCTCCACTGCTGACTTCAGTACTGGTCAGAGGCTCAGACTGGACACAGACACAAAGACATGCATACACACATATAAACATAGATATGCTCACAGAGCAACAACCATGAGAACAAGTTAAATTGAAGTTCCCTAGAATACCAAGTGGCAAATATGTCAACAGATGGTGATTGACTGGCTTCAGAACCAAAGTATGAATAATTCTTTGGTAAAATCAATGCATGCTCCTCTCCTGGTACTCCCTTCTGACCACAGTTTAGGGAGGCTGCCATTTTATCTTGTTCTACAAAGTGCTGTCATAGATGTCAGTGAGCCCCTTTGCTCAACTACAGACCCCAGTAGTTAAAACCAGAGATAGGCAAGACCACTTGACTCATGCTTTAGCTGAAACCCATTGTTCTTATTTCTTACAGCACCCTCTTGAGGCATGGACGAAGATATTTTGCAGTGACTGGAACATTCCAATTACTAGGCCAGAAAAGCTCTGGAATGCCTGGAAGACCACATCCTGTATGTCCTCTTTTCTGTCCATAATCACCAGTGAACACATACTTAGCCCAACCTATGATAACACGTTCTCTGCCTGCTCTCCTGCATATGCCCCCCAAAGCCTCTCTCTCCCTATAAATCTCTGGGTGTCCATCTTGCCAGTGGAGAAGAAGTTGTTAAGGCTTAAGGTTGCCACCTGCTCTGGCTGCTAGCACCTAAAATAAATCTCTCCCTTTCTCCTTCTCAAACACTTGCCTCGTGAGTCATTGGTCTCTCTTATGACAAGTTTATCCAAGTTTATTGGATGACATTGTTGGCAAACCCAGCCAGGAGCTGTGCTCCCAATTTGTCCAGCCCCCTTAGGACTCCCCAGGACAGAGAAGTTGGCCACAGCAGTGTCAGGGTTTACCCTTTCATTTCCTGAGTTAGCAGCTGAGATGGATTGACCAGTAACATATGGAAAGAACAGAATCCTGGAAAACTGGAAAACCCCAGTTAACTGAAGCTCAAGTGATTGGAACTCTCACTTAAATGGATAATCTTTCTGTAGTTTTCAAAAAACTACAAAAGATTCCGATTTGAAGGGGCACATGCACCCCAATGTTTATAGCAGTGCTATCAACAAGAGCCAAATTATGGAAAGAGCCCAAATGTGCATCAACAGATGAATGGATTAAAAAGATATACAATGGAATACCATTCAGCGATGCAAAAGAACAAAATCTTGCCATTTGCAAGAGTGGATGGAACTGGAGGGTATTATGCTAAGCAAAGTAAGCCAGTCAGAGAAAGACAGATATCACATAATTTCACTCATATGTGGAATTTAAGAAACACAACAGATGAACATAGGGGAAGGGAAGGAAAAATAAGATAAAAATGGAGAGGGAGGCAAACCTTCAGAGACTCTTAAATACAGAGAACAAACTGAGGATCAATGAGGGTGGGATAAATGGGTGATGGGCATTAAGGAAGTCACTTGCTGGGATGAGCATTGGGTATTATATGTAAGTGATGAGTCACTGGGTTCTACTCCTGAAGCCAAGACTACACTGTATATTGACTAACTTGAGAATAAAAAGAATAAAAAATAAAAGAATAAAAAAGAACCACTGATACATGGATTTGAGCATTAAAAAAACATTTCCAGGGTGAGTAAAAAAAAAAAAAATGCTTGGTGTGAATTGGTAGATGACCATGCAACATAATTTCTGTGTACTGGAACTGGAGGCATGAATCCCCTTCCTCATCAACACTCCTCTTCAGAGAACATTCTGAGCTCTGCTAGGATACAGTGGAACGTCCAGACTAGTCCCCTTAGGAGTGCATTTAAACATGACCTGGAGGCAGTGTAAGTTTTAGAATTATTGTTTTAAAAGGAATTTAATATAATTAAATATTATATATATAAATGACATATATAAATTTATATATTTCTATATAAAGTTCCACATATAATTACACACAAGAATTTAATTATATTCACTGTGTTTTGCCTACTGAGGCAGGAAAGTGGGCTGAGTCGAATGATTTCATAATGCATTTTCTAGCTTTTTATGTAAAATTATATATATACATATACATATGTATACACATGCATATATATACTATACATATGTATATACATATATATATATATATATATATATATATATCTGGCTTCTTGAGCTAACATTGAGGTAACCATTATATTCTATTCTTCAAGCATTTCAGCTAATTGCCATTTTATTGTACAATTCAAACATGATATTTCTCTTAATCAGCTTAGCACTGTTGCAGCACATGCCTGATTTATTCATTTCTAGGACAACGGAGAGTCTCAGGAGACTAAAAAGCAGGCTACAGAGAGAAAATCAGTGGTATTACGTTTCCATGTGTCACTTAATCTGAGTTATTTAGTGTCATCTCTCAAATAGGCAAATGTCTTTGCTTTTACTTAGAAAAATTTAATAATCTTGACTTCTGGGAAAGATGGTGGAATAGGAGGACCAATAGCTCATCTCATCCCACAGATGCAACTAGATAACACTTCAATGAGTGTGAATAACCCAGAAAATGACCTGAGAGACCAGCAGAACAGTCTATCCATAGATTAATGTAGAGAAGAGGGTAGGAAGGATGGAGACTGAGGGACTGTCCTGAGGGAGGAAGGGACACTGCAGGTACAGAGCAGGGAGAAAAACAGACTCTCACACTAGGAGCCTACATGGAAAATGCCCATGGGGAAGATAAATCCCATAACACTTGGCTTTGGAAACAGAGGGCTGAATTTTGCAAGTTCTTACAATTAGCAAAGCTTAACACCTGAAACCTTAAAAATCAGTGGGCTTGGTTCTGGGAGAGCTGGGAGGGTAAGAGGAAACTAGGTCCGCACCCTTAAAGAGACAGCACAATAAACATCCCTGCAGAGATATAGCGTAGAAGCAGTAGTTTGAAAAACATCTGGGGTATAGGGGAGGGAGATTTTTTTACTAATCTCAGAGTTCTAGAGGGGCAGGAATCATTGGGAGAGTTCTCTACTAACAAAGGAGCAGGAGGTATATCTGCCTTCTGTCCTCTGGCCTAGATACATGGACACCTACAGGAACCAGTCTAGCACCAGTACTCTCCACCTAGCTTGCTAACAGCATGTCCAACCTTGCATTCTCCTGTGGACATACTCCCTCCAGGCAGGCCTTGGTTCCAGGTCTCCTTCCACAGCAGACCCTGCAAATCTTGATAACACCATGTGCCCACCTCCTTGTTCTCCTGAAGCCCTCCCCCTCACCAATGTGCCTTTGGCTATTGCCCATCCAAAGCAGTGCCACAAGTGTGCAGTGTGCAAGCAGCCCCAATTGGGGCTAACATCACTGCAAAGTGACTCCTATCCTGGGGAGAAGGGAAGATAACTACACACACCAACTGCAGCCCCAGCAGTGGACTGGGGCAGGCATCTAATCTGACCACAGGCCCTGCCCACCAATGAAAGCTTCTCAGCGGACAATACAGGGAAAGTGCCCTGAAGTCTGGTGCTACTGTATCTCTGGAAAACACCTGGTCTGACTCAACTCAAGCCCAAGGCAGTCCCAGAGTGGCCCACAAACAACACAGGAAACAAACTACCCACAACAGGCAAAGAAAATCATTGCAGGCAACTGAATTGAAAGCAAAAGTGGTTCACCCCCAACAGTAGGCACATGTAACACACTAGGAGACACCCATGAAGTGCAAGGTTCTGGTGCACAGTGGACATTGCACTGCAGGGCACTATAGGACCTCTTCTTCATAAGGCCACTGGTTTGAAGGGCAGGAGACATAGCGGACTGTCCTAATACCTAGAAACAGATGCAGAGAATTAGACAAAATAGGAGACAGCAGAATATGTACCAAATGAAAGAACAGAACATCAGAGCAAGAGATCTAAACTAAATAGAGATGAGTAACGTGCCTGATAGAGAATTTAAAATAATGGTTATAAAGATACTCATTGGACTAGAGAAGAGTGGAAGACCTCAGTGAGACCTTTAACAAAGTGATAGAAGACATAAAAAGGAACCAATCAGAGATGAAAGACCCAATAACTGAAATAAAAAATACACTAGTTGGAGTAAATAAAATAGTAGATAAGAGGAAGCAAGGGAGGGGCCAAGATGGCGGGGCAGCATGGAAGTTTTCTGCTTCTCTCATCCCTGAAATGCAACTAGATCAGCACCAAACCATTTTGCACACCAAGAAAACTGATCTGAGGATTAACACAACAATCTGCATAACTTGAGCCACAGAATTTGGCAGGTACATAGTGTGGACAGGTGAACTATGGGTGAGAGAAGACACAGAGGGTAGGGAGCTGTTTTTGTGGAGAGAGGACAGAGAAAGGGGGGAGAGTATAGGAAAAGCAGTCTCCCTAAAAGTAGCTGGAGACAAAGAGAAAAAGTGGAAATACCCACAAGTGATTGAACAAGAAGGGAGAAGGAGCAAGAAGAGGGTTTCAATACCATTAGGACTCTATAAACAGGGGACAGTAAAGTCGGAAATTCCACAGCTCAATATCTGGCAGTGTTCTGGTGGGAAGGGTGAATCCCCAGGAACAGGCAGCGAGGCCCAAGGGGTATGTGGGCCACATGGAGAGAAGTGGTTCCCCTGCTAGGAGGGCATTTGGTGGAGACCACAGGGCCTCCCCATAGGCAAAGGTCCCAGCTGACCCCGGAGAAGAGCCACACTTGCTGGCATTGGAACAAAGACACCAGGGTGCGGTGAAACCTGGCTCCAGTTGTGCGTTGTAATTTACCATAGTCCCTGAACCTCTGCTGCCATGCAATTGCACAAACTTTTTCTGGAGCAAGCTGGCACCTGGCCACAATCTCTGAGCCTCTGCAGCAGCAGGATACCATGAATGTTCCCGGGGAAAGCTGGCACCCAGCCATTGCTCAGCAAGACCCAACTCTAGAGATTTGGAGAGGGTCTAAGCACAAGGCCCTCAGAAGTGAGGGGTTTGTAAACACACACCCATCCGAGATAAAATGCAGGAGGGAGATGCCACTTGGCAGGCTGATGGCTTGGAAATGGACAGTGTAGAAGCAGGGAATGGATGGAAGCTGGAGACAAAGGAGGGGTGCTTGATTGCCAGTTGGTGAGAGTGCAGTGTTCCTGTGCCAGAGACTGGGAAGCTGAGTCACCTTTCCTGCACATGTGCATACCCGTGCACATGCATGTGCACCACACCTATCCACCCCAGTAAGCTAAGCAGCACCACCTAGTGGATAACAGAGTCATTACACCAAACCCAGTTCAATTGTGTCAACCAAGGCCCTATAGGACCACCACAAGTCTCTCTACTTGCTTAGTGTATGGACTATAAAGTGTTTCATAGTCGGACTTCTAGGGGGAAGTGGATGCAAATTAAAAACATTTTTTTAATGTTTATATAATTTTGAGAGAGAGAGACAAAACATGAACGGGGAAGGGGCAGAGAGAGAGGGAGACACAGAATCTGAAGCAGGCTTCAGGCTCCAAGCTTTTAGCACAGAGCCCAACACAGGGCTCAAACCATGAGATCATGACCCAAGCTGAAGTCAGTCGCTTAACTGACTGAGCCACCCAGGTGTCCCAGAACTGGATGCAATTTCATTTGGATTTCATTCTGTTTGCTGGTCCATCTATTCATTTTTTTCTTTTTCTTTTATTATTCTTGGGTACATAAAGAGAAAAAATTTATTTTTATTTTCTGTTTTTGTAAAAAAAAATATTTATTTTACTATATTTTTTAATTTTTTCTAAATTCTAAATTCTATTTTACTTTCTTCATTTCATTTTATCCTATTTTATTGTATATGTTTGTTTTAATTTTAAAGATTGTCTTACTTTCTTTTATTTTATTTTCTTTCCCTTTTTTCTCTATTCTATCAAGCTTCTTTCAACAACCAAACCAAAACACGCCTAGGATCTAGCTTCTTTTATTTGATGTTTTTTTTTTGTGTGTGTGTGTGTTTATACTTATTTATTTTTGAGAGACAAAGAGAGACAGAGCACAAGTGGAGGAGGGGCAGAGAGAGAAAGAGACTCAGAATCCGAAGCAGGTTCCAGGCTCTGAGCTGTCAGCACAGAGCCCAACGCAGGGCTCGAACCCACAAAGCATGAGATCATCACCTGAGCCAAAGTCGGGTGCTTAACAAGCTGAGCCACCCAGGCGCCCCGATGTTTTGTGTTGTTTTTAATTTTTTAATTAAAAATTTTAATTTAATTTTATTTAACTCTTTTTCTTCCTCCAAAATGATAAAATGAAGCAATTCACCCCAAAAGAAGGAACAGGAAGAAATTACAGCCAGGGCCTTAACCAACACAGATATAAGCAAGATGTCTGAACTAGAATTTAGAATCATGATAATAAGAATACTAGCTGGGGTTGAAAAAAGCATAGAATACCTTTCTGCGGAGATAAGAGAAGTAGAATTTAGACATGACATAATTAAAAATGCTATAACTGAGATCCAATCTCAAATGGATGCCACTGTGGCAAGGATAGATGAAACAGAGCATTGAATCAATGATACAGAAGACAAAATTAGGGGGAATAATGAAGCAGAAACAAAGAGGGAAACTAAGGCAAAAGAGCATGATATAAGAATTAGAGAACTCAGTGACTCATTATAAAGGAACAACATCTGAATAATAGGATTCCCAGAAGATGAAGAGAGAGAAAAAGGGGTAGAAGGTTTATGTGAGGAAATCATAGCAGAAAACTTTCCTAACTTGGGGAAAGACACAGACATCAAAATCCAAGAAGCACTGGGAACTCCCATTAGATTCAACAAAAACTGACCATCAATAAGGCATATCAGAGTCAAATTCACAAAGTACACAGAAAAGGAAAGAATTATGAAAGCATCAAGGAAAAAAAAGTCCTTAACCTATAAGGGAAGACAGAACAGGTTTGCAGCAGAACAATCCACAGAAAGTTGGCAGGCCAGAAAGGAGTGGCAGGATATATTCAACATGTTGAATTGGAAAAATATGCAGCCAAGAATTATTTATCCACCAAGGCTGTCATTAAAAATAGAAGGGGAGTTAAAAAGTTTCCCAGACAAACAAAAACTAAAGGAGTTTGTGACTACTAAACCAGCCCTGCAAGAAATTTTAAGGGGGACTCTTGTAGGGGAGAAAAGATGAAACAAAACAAAAAGACCAAAAGCAACAAGACTAGAAAGTACCAGAGAACACCACCAGAAACTCCAACTCTACAGGCAACATAATGACAATAAATTCATATCTTTCAGTACTCGCTCTAAATGTCAATGGACGAAATGCTCCAATCAAAAGACATATGGTAACAGAATGGATAGGAAAACAAGATCCATCTATATGCTGTTTACAAGAGACCCATTTTAGAGCTAAAAACACCTTCAGATTGAAAGTAAGGGGATGGAGAACCATCTATCATGCTAATGGTCACCAAAAGAAAGCTGGAGAACCCATACTTGTATCAGACAATCTAGATTTTAATATAAAGACTGTAACAAGAGATGAAGAAGGGCATTATATCATAATTAACAGGTCTATCCACCAAGAAGATCTAACAATTGCAAACATTTATGCCCTCAACGTGAAAAACCCAAATATATAAATCAATTAATCACAAACAAAGAAACTCGTTGACAATAACACCATAATAGTAGGGGACTTCAATACCCCACTTACAACAATGGACAAATCAAATAAAATAAGCAGAAAATCAACAAGGAAACAATGGCTTTGAATAACACACTGGACTGGATGGACTTAACAGATGTCTTCAGAACATTTTATCCTTAAAGCAGCAGAATATACATTCTTATCGAGTGCACATGGAACATTATCTAAAATAGATCACAAATTGGGACACAAATCAGCCCTCAACAAGTGCAAAAAGATCGAGATCATACTGTGCATATTTTCAGACCACAATGCTATGAAATTCAAAATCAACCACAAGAAAATATTTGGAAAGATAACAAATACTTGGAGATGAAAGAACATCCTACTAAAGAATGAATGGGCTAACCAAGAAGTTAAAAAGGAAATTAAAAAGTACATGGAAGCTAATGAACATTATAGTACCATGGCCCAAAGCCTCTGGGACACAGCAAAGACAGTCATAAGAGGGAGGAATATATCAATCCAGACCTTCCTAAAGAAGGAAGAATGGTCTCAAATACACAACCTAACCTTACACCTTAAAGAGCTGGAAAAAGAACAGCCAATAAAACCCCAAACCAGCAGAAGACAGGAAATAATAAAGATAGAGCAGAAATCAATGCTATCAAAACAAAACAAAACAAAAGAACAAAAAACCCAAAATAAAACAAAAAACTGTAGAACAGATAAATGAAACCAGGAGCTGGTTCTTTGAAAGAATTAACAAAATTGATAAACCCAGAGCCAGTTTGATCAAAAAGAAAAGAGAGAGGACCCAAATAAGTAAAATCAAGAATGAATGAGGAGAGATTACAACCAACACAGCAGAAATACAAACAATAATAAGAGAATATTATGAGCAATTATATGTAAACAAAATGGGCAATCTGGAAGAAATGGACAAATTCCTAGAAACCTATAGTCTACCAAAACTGAAACAGGAAGAAATAGAAAATCTGAACAGACCCATAACCAGTAAAAAAATTGAATTAGTAATCAAAAATCTCCCAAAAAACAAGAGTCCATGGCCATATGGCTTTCCAGGAGAATTCTTCTAAAAATTTAAAGAAGAGTTAACACCTATTCTTTTGAAGCTGTTCCAAAAAATAGAAATGGAAGGAAAACTTCCAAACTCATTGTATGAGGCCAGCATTACCTTGATTCCAAAACCAGACAAAGACCCCACTGAAAAGGAGAACTACAGACCAATTTCCCTGATGAACATGGATTCAAGTTCTCAACAAGATCCTAGTCAATTGGATCCAATAATACATTAAAAGAATTATTTACCACGATCAGGTGGGATTTATATCTGGGATGTAGGGCTGGTTCAGTATCTGCAAATCAATCAGTGTGATACATCACATTAATAAAAGAAAGGACAAGAGACATATGATCATCTCACTAGATGCAGAGAAAGCATTTGACAAAGTACAGCATCCTTTCTTGATAAAAACCCTCAAGAAAGTAGGGATAGAAGGATCATACCTCGAGATCATAAAAGCCATATATGAAAGACCCAATGCTAATATCATCCTCAGTGGGGAAAAACTGAATGCTAATGGTCTCCAAAAGAAAGCTGGAGAACCCATACTTGTATCAGACAATCTAGATTTTAATATAAAGACTGTAACAAGAGATGAAGAAGGGCATTATATCATAATTAACAGGTCTATCCACCAAGAAGATCTAACAATTGCAAACATTTATGCCCTCAACGTGAAAAACCCAAATATATAAATCAATTAATCACAAAGAAACTCATTGACAATAACACCATAATAGTAGGGGACTTCAATACCCCACTTACAACAATGGACAAATCAAATAAAATAAGCAGAAAATCAACAAGGAAACAATGGCTTTGAATAACACACTGGACTGGATGTTCCCTAAGGCCAGGAACAAGGCAGGGATGTCCACTCTCACCACTGTTATTCAACATAGTACTGGAAGTTCTAGCTTCAGCAATCAGACAAAGAAATAAAAGGCTCCAAATGAGCAAGGAAGAAGTCAAAATTTCACTCTTCACAGATGACATGATACGGTATATGGAAAACCCAGAATATTCCACCAAAAAACTGCTAGAGCTGATCCAGGAATTCAGCAAAGTCGCAGGATATAAAATCAAAGCACAGAAATCAGTTGTTGCATTTCTATACACCAATAAGGAAGCAACAGAAAGAGGAATCAAGAAATCAATCCCATTTATAATTGCACCAAGAAGAATCAAATACCTAAGAATAAACCTAACCAAAGAAGTAAAAGATCTGTATGCTGAAACTATAGAAAGCTTATGAAAGAAATTGAAGAAGACACACACAAAAAAATGGGAAAATATTCCATACTCCTGGATTGGAAGAACAAATATTGTTAAAATGTTGATATTACCCAAAGCAATCTACATACTTAATACAATCCCCATCAAAATAACACCAGTATTCTTCACAGAGCTAGAATAAACAATCCCAAAATTTGTATGGAACCAGAAAAGACAGTGAATAGCCAAAGCAATCCTGAAAAAGAAAACCAAAGCTGGAAGCATCACAATCCTGGATTTCAAGATGTATTACAAAGCTCTAATTATCAAGACAGTATGGTACTGGCATAAAAACAAACACTCAGATCAATGTAACAGAATAGAGAACCCAGAAATGGACCCATAAACATATCGCCAACTAATCTTTGACAAAGCCGGAAACAATATTCAATGGAATAAGGACCGTCTCGTCAGTAAATGGTATTGGGACAACTGGGCAGGGACATGCAGAAGAATGAACCTGGACCACTTTCTTACACCATACACAAAAATAAATTCAAAACGGATGAAAGACCTAAATGCAAGACAGGAAGCCATCAAAATCCTTGAGGAGAAAGCAGGCAAAAACTTCTTTGACCTCAGCCGCAGCAACTTCTTACTCAACACATCTCAGGAGGCAAGGGAAACAAAAGCAGAAATGAACTATTGGGACCTCATCAAGATAAAAACCTTCTGCACAGTGAAAGAAACAATTAGCAAAACTAAAAGGCAACCGACAGAATGGGGGAAGATATTTGCAAATGACATATTACGTAAAGGGTTAGTATCCAAAATCTATAAAGAACTTATCAAACTCAACACCCAAAAAACAAATAATCCAGTGAATAAATGGGCAAAAGACATGAATAGACACGTCTCCAAAGAAGACATCCAGATGACTAACAGACATATGAAAATGCTCAACATCATTCATCATCAGGGAAATATAAAATCAAAACCACAACGAGATATCACCTCACACCTGTCAGAATGGCTAACATTAACAACTCAGGCAACGACAGATGTTGGTGAGGATGCAGAGAAAGAGGAACCCTTTTGCACTGCTGATAGGGATGCAAACTGGTGCAGCCCCTCTAGAAAACAGTATGGAGTTTCCTTAAAAAACTAAAAATAGATCTACCCTACAACCCAGCAATTGCACTACTAGGTATTTATCCAAAGGATACTGATGTGCTTTTCTGAAGAGGCACATGCACCCTAGTGTTTACAGCAGTACTATTTACAATAGCTAAAGTATGGAAAAAGCCCAAGTGCCCATCGACAGATGAATGGATAAAGAAGATGTGGTATATATATACAGTGGAGCACTACTCAGTAATCAAAAAGAATGAAATCTTGCCATTAACAACAACGTGGATGGAACTAGAGTGTATTATGCTAAGTGAAATTAGTAAGAGAAAAACAAATATATGACTTCACTCATATGTGGAATTTAAGATACAAAACAGGTAAACATAAAGGGAGGGAAGCAAAAATAATATAAAAACAGGGAGGGGGATAAAACATAAGAGACTCTTAAATATAGAGAAAAAACTGAAGGTTGCCAGAGGGATTGTGGGTGGGGACAAGGGCTAAATGGGCAAGAGGCATTAAGGAGGACACTTGTTGGGATGAACACTGGGTGTTATATACAGGGGATGGATCACTGGATTCTACTCTTGAAATCATTGTTGCACTGTATGCTAAGTGACTTGGATGCAAATTAAAAAATAAATGATAAAAATTAATTAATTAATTAATAAAAAAGGAAGCAGAAGAGTGGGTCAGTGACCTGGAGGACAGAGGGATGGAAGACAATCAAGCTGAATAAGAGAAAGAAAAAACAATAAATAAAAACAGATTTAGAGAACTTAGCGACACCATCAAGTATAATAACATTCACGTTATAGGAATCAAAGAATCAGAAACAGAAGGGAACAGAAAACTTACTTGAAGAAATAATAGCTGAAAACTTCCTGAATCCAGGAAAGGAAACAGAAATCCATATCCAGGAGGCACAGAGAGCCCCAACAAAATCAATCTAATGAGGTCCACACCAAGACACATAGTAATTAAAATGGCAAAAGTAGTGGTAAAGAGAGAATTTTAAAAGCAACAAGAGAAAAGAAAAACAGTTACATACAAAGGGAAACCCCATAAGGCTATCAGCTGAGTTTTCAGCAGAAGCTTTGAAAGCCAGAGGGGAGTGGCATGATTTACTCAAAGCATTGAAAGAAAAAAAAAAAACAAAAAAAAAAAACTGAAGCCAAGAATATTCTATTCAGCAAGGCTATTATTCAGCATAGAAGGAGAGAATTTCCCAGATAATCAAAAGTTAAAGTAATGCATGACCACTAAACCAGTCCTACAACAAATGTTAGAGAAGACTCTTTGAGTGGAAAGAAAAGACCATAAGTAGGAGCAAGAAAAATAGGAAGCAGAAAAGCAGTAAAATTAAGTATGTCTATGAAAATCAGTCAAGGGATTTATAAAATAAAAGGATGTAAAGTATGACACCATATACCTAAAATGTGGGGCGGGGGAGAGGAGTAAAGAATAGATTCAAACTTAAGTGACCATAGCTGGAGGATGGTCCTCCTCCATCCTTCAGCTATATGCAGGAGATGTTATATACAAGCCTAATGGTAACCACAAATCAAAAACCAGTAATAGGTATGCAACACTAAAGAGAAAGGAATCTAAGGGTATCACTAAAGAAAGCCAGCAACCCATGAGAGAAGAGAGCAGTAGTAAAAAGGAACAGAGGAGAACTACAAAAACAACCGTAAAATAAGTAACAAAATGGCAACTGATAGGTACCTATCAATAATTACTTCGAATGTAAGTGGACAAAATGCTCCAATCAAAAGACATAGGGTGATGGTATGGATTAAGAAGCAAGACCTATCTATAAGCTGCCTCCAAGAAACTCACTTCAAACCTAAAGATTCATGCAGATGAAAAGTGAAGGGATGGAAAAGCATTTATCGTGAAAATGGAAGTGACAAAAAGCCAGTACTTTTTTGGACAAAATAAACATTAAAACAAAGACTGTAATAAGAGACAAAGAAAGACATTATATAATCATAAAGGGAACAATCCAACAAGAAGATGTAACAATTGTATATACTTATACACTCAACATGGAAGCACTCAAATTCATAAAGCAGCTAATAACAAACAAAAATGAAGTAATTGACAGTAAAACAATAATAATAGGGGACTTTAACACCCTATTTATGGACCCATCAATGGACAGATCATCCAAACAGAAAATCAACAAGGAAACAGTGTGTTTTTCTTTTTAATGGTTATTTATTTTTGCGAGTGAGAGAGAAAGTGTGAACAGGAAGGAGTAGAGAGGGAGGGAGACAGAGAATCCCAAGCAGGCTTCACACTGTCAACATAGAGCCTGATGTGGGGCTAAAGCTCACAAACTGTGGGATCATGACCTGAGACGAAATCAAAATCAGACATTTAACCAGCTGAGCCACCCAGGTGCCCCAAGGAAACAATGGTTTTGAATAACACATTGGACCAGATGGATCAAACAGATGACAAACAAATAGTCAAAATATTCCATCCTAAAAATCTATTTCTTTTTTAATGTTTATCTATTTATTTTTTTAGAGAGAGAGAGACTGAGCGTGAGTGGATGAGGGGCAGAGAGAGAGGGAGATACAGAATCTGAAGCAGGCTCCAGGCTCTGAGCTGTCAGTACAGAGCCCGACGCAAGATCATGAACTGAGCTGAAGTTGGCCACTTAACTGATTTAGCCACCCAGCCACCCCCAGAATATTCTATACTAAAACAGCAGAGTGCACATTCTTTCCAAGTGTATATGGAACATTCTCCATAATAGTTCACATATTAGACACAAAACAAATCTCAAGAAATTCAAAAGGATCGAAGTGATATCATGCATCTTTTTTGATCACAGTACTATGAAACTGGAAATCAATCACAAGAAAAACTCTGGAAAGCACACAAATACACGGAGGTTAAGTAACATGTGACTAAACAACAAATGGCTCAACCAGGAAATCAAAAAGGAAACAAAAAAATACATGGAGAAAAACGAAAATGAGAACACAATGGTCCAAAATTTTTGGGATGCAGGAAAACCTTTCCTAGAGGAAAGTTGATAGCAATCCAGGCCTATCTCAAAAACAAGAAAAATCTCAAACAACTTAACTTTATACATAAAAGAGCTGGAAAAGAACAACAAAACCCAAAACCAATAGAAGTAAGGAAATAATAAATATGAGAGCAGAAATAAATGGTATAGAAACTAAAAAAAAAGAAACAATAGAACAGATCAATGAAGCCAGGAACTGGTTCTTTGAAAAGATCCATGAAATTGATAAACCTTTAACCAGACTCACAAAAGAGAGAGAGAAAGAACATGAATAAGCAAAATCATATATGAAAGACAAGATAACAACTGACACCATTGAAATACAAAAGATTATAAGAGAATATTATGAAAAATTATATGCTAACAAATTGGACTAGAAGAAATGGATAAATTCCTAGAAACATATAACCTACCAAAACTGAAGCAAGAAGAAATAGAAAATTTGAACAAATTGATTAATAGTGAGTGAAATTTGGGGCGCCTGGGTGGCGCAGTCAGTTAAGCGTCTGACTTCAGCCAGGTCACGATCTCGCGGTCCGTGAGTTCGAGCCCCGCGTCGGGCTCTGGGCTGATGGCTCAGAGCCTGGAGCCTGTTTCTGATTCTGTGTCTCCCTCTCTCTCTGCCCCTCCCCCGTTCATGCTCTGTCTCTCTCTCTCTTCCAAAAAAATAAATAAACGTTAAAAAAAAAATTAAAAAAAAATAGTGAGTGAAATTGAATCAGTAATCAAAAACCTCCCAACAAACAAAAGTCTAGGATCAGATGGCTTCACAGGGAAATTCTACAAAATATATAAAGAACAGTTAATACTTATTCTTCTCAAACTATTCCAAAAAATAGAAGAGGAAGGAAAATGTCCAAATTCATTCTATTAAGTCAGCATTACCCTGATACCAACACTAGATAAAGACATTACAAAAAAAGACAGCTACAGGCCTATACCTCTTATGAACATAGATTCAGAAATCCTCAACAAAATATTAGCAAACTGAATCCAACGATACATTAAAAAAAATCATTCACCGTGATCAAGTGGGATTTATTCCTGGGATGCAAGGGTGATTCAATATTGGCAAATCAATCAACATGACACACCACATCAATAAGAGAAAGGATAAAAACCATATGATCATTTCAATAGATGCAGAAAAAGCATTTGACAAGTACAACATTCATTCATGATGAATGTTCCTCAACAAATTAGGTTTAGAAGGAACATAACTTTCACATAATAAAGGCAATATATGAAAAACCCACAGCTAACATTATAATCAATAGAAAAAAACTAAGAACTTTCCTCCTAAGATCAGGTACAAGACAAGGATGTCCACTCTCACCACTTTTATTCAACATAGTACTGCAAGTCCTAGCCACAGCAATCAGACAAGAGAAAGAGGTAAAAGGCATCCAAATTGGTAAGGATGAAGTAAAACTTTCACTATTTGCAGATGACATGATACTACATATAGAAAACCCTAAAGATGTCATCAAAAAACTACTAGAACTGATAAATGCATTCAGTAAGGTCACAGGATAAAAAATCAATATATAAAAATCTGTTGCATTTCCATACACTAATAATGAAGCAGCAGAAAGAGAAATTAAGAAGAGAATCCCATTTACAATTGCATCAAAAATAATAAAATGCCTGGGAATAACTTAACCAAGAAGGTGAAAGACCTGTACTCTAAAAACTATAAAACACTCATGAAAGAAATTGAAGATGACACAAATGGAAAGATAATCCATGCTTATTGACTGGAAGAACAAATATTGTTAAAATCTCTATATTACCTAAAACAATTTACAGATTCAGTGCAATCCCTATCAAAATGTTTTTAAAAATTTTTCACAGAGCTAGAAAAAATGATCCTAAAACCTGTATAGAATCAAAAAAAAGACCCCCAAATAGCCAAAGTAATCTTGAAAAGGAAGAACAAACTGGAGGTGTCACAATCCCAGATTTCAAGGTATACTATAAAGCTATAGTAATCAAAACAGTATGATACTAGCACAAAAAGAGACACATAGATCAATGGAAGAGAATCAAGAGCCCAGAAATACACCTACAATTATATGGTCAATTAATCTTTGTCAAAGGAGGCAAGAATATGCAATGGGAAAAAGACAGTCTTTTCAATAAATGGTGCTGGGAAGACTGGATAGCTACAAGCAAAAGAATGAAACTGGACCACTTTCATACACCAAACACAGAAATAAAGTCAAAATGGATTAAGGACCAAAACGTGAGACCTGAAGCCATAAAAAGCCTAGAAGAGAGCACAGACAGTAATTTCTCTGACATTGGCTGTAACAACATTTTTCTAGATAGATCTCCTGAAGCAAGAGAAACAAAAGCAAAAATAAACTATCGGAACTACATCAAAATAAAAAGCTTCTGCATGGCAAAGGAAATAATCAACAAAACAAAAAGACAACCTACTGAATGGGAGAAGATATTTACAAATGACATATTTGATAAAGGGTTAGTATCCAAAATATATAAAGAACTTATAAAAGTCAACACTAAGTTAGTATCCAAAATATGTAAAACTTCTACAACTCAACACCTCCAAAACAAATAATCCAATTAAAAATGGGCATAAGACATAAACAAACATTTCCCCAAATAAGACATTCTGAAGGCCAACAGACACATGAAAAGATGCTCAACAACACTCATCATCAGGGAAAACCAAATCAAAACCACAATGAGATATCACCTTACACATGTCAAAATGGCTAAAATAAAAAACATAAGAAACCACAAATGTGGTGAGGATTTGGAGAAAAAGAAACTCTCGTGCACTGTTGGTGGGACTGCAAACTGGTGCACTCACTATGGAAAACAGTATAGAGGTTTCCCAAAACATTAAAAATAGAATTACTATATGATCTAGTAATTCCATTACTGGGAATTTACCCAAAGTTTACAAAAACATGAAGTCAAAAAGATATATGAACCTCTATGTTTATTGCAGCATTGTTTACAGTAGCCAAATTATAGAAGCAGCCCACATGTCAATTGATAGATGAATGGATAAAGAAGAAATGGTGTACATACACAATGAAATATTACTGGGCTATTCAAAAGAATGAAATCTTGCCATTTGCAACAACATGAATAAATCTAGAGAGTATAATGCTGAGTGAAAGAAGCGAGTCAGAGAAAGATAAATACCATATGATCTCAATCATATGTGGAATTCAAGAAACAAAAGCAAAGAAACAGACAAGCTAAAAAACAGACTCTTAACCTGATGGTTACCAGAGGGGAGGTGGGTGGGGGGATGGGTGAAATAGGTGAAGGGGATTAAGAGTGCCCTTAGCATGACAAACACTGAGTAATGTATAGAACTGCAGAATTACTATATTGCCCATCTGAAACTAATATAACTCTGTATATTAACTGTACTGGAATTAAAATAAAAAATGAAACAGTAAAAAAATTAATAAAATAAAAATTTAATAATCTTAACATTTATTGAGCATTTAATATGTACCACATTTTGTTCTAAGTTTTATATATATATATATATACATATATATGTATATATATATATATATTTCCTTATCTGTGAAATTTGGGTCATAATTGGTCCTACTGGCTATTTAGAAGATTATGAGATTTAGAAGATTATAGCCAACAGGACCAATTATGACCCAAATTTCAAGATAAGGAAATTGAGGCACAGTGAAGTTAAATAAGCTGCCCAAGCTCACATAAACAGGAAGTGGTTGGTAAGTCAGGGATCTATATGGAGGCACTCTGATCCAGAGGCTAGGTATGCCTTTAACTAGTGGCTACAGTGTAAGGAGATGATCTAATCCTTTTCATTCAATGGGTGTGGAAGTTACAGGTGACTCAGATTAGGTGTTATCTTGTTAGTGAGGACCCAAGGTAAGATTAAAAAATTCAGAGCTCAACTTCCAAGATACTTCCTGACTCTAGGTTTAGTTTGGAGGAAGAGGGGACAAGAAGGGAGGGAGGGTGGATGGGAGGAAGAAAGGAAGGAAGGAAGGAAGATTCAGAGATAAGTTTGTTGAGTGGTTAATAAATCAAATGACTGGTCAATACATGGATAGAAAGATTAATGATAAACAGAAAGAACTGACCAGTCTTGGGTATCTCCAGCACAAAGCAATTCTGGCCTATAGTAGTTAATCAGTTATTGCTCCTTAAGCCACGAAAGAATATGAAGACATGCTATTAACACCACCCCTGGGTGTCCTCTTATTTAATGCAATTACACATGATGCTGTTATGTGCCTGCCAGGAGGCCCACAGCTGAAGGAGAGGCAAGAGGCTTCGAGAGGGTGAACTGCCCTCCCAGCAAACCCCCAGAGATTCCTTTGATAAAGAAGAATTGACTCCATTTTCTCAGTCTAAATTAGCTCACCTATTTTTGTTTTTGTTTCATTCATTGATTAAAAAAAACTTTAAAATTTGAAAATTTGTAAATCCTCACTCTCTTTGGATGACTCATCCAGGAAATTAAATCTCTGCTTCAGTTCAGTTTGTATTTTCCTTAGTTTAATTATCTTAGTCACATGCAGGCCTACTCTCACACCAGCCACTGTTGTAGTACTTAATTAACAAGGTCACAGACAAGAAAGGTCCTGGTTGTGCTGTATCATTTTCTGTTAGATTCTAAGTGCCCTAGAGGACACAGATCAGGCTTGAACCCAGCATTTTGGGTTGCTTTCCAACTCTTTTTGACAAATTTTACATTTATTTAGTTATAACTAAAGTGCTTTAGGAAAGCAGAAAGAGGTCTATAGCCACTGGCAGAAATTGTAGAAGCATAATTTACTGAAATATTTACATATTTTTTTCTCCCTGCATTTTCTTCTCTCCCCAGTTTGCTAAGATTACCTGGACATACTGGAAGCCCACCTCAGGAATCTTTGTAGTAAGGAAGGCATAAGCACAAGAAGCTTTTAGCTTTCACAAAAGCTCAACCCCATTGTTGATAAGACGATGCTGGCTTTCCAGAGAGAGGGAAGAGAGAGAGAAGTTTCTGGAGAGAGCAAGAGGAAGACATACAGGAGACATTACTGGGGATTGGAAAGGGATGGAGGGCTGGGGGTCCTGCACATTCCTCTCTGCTCACCTATGGGATGGAGTTGTGAGAGGATTGGTAACTGACTTCCAAGAAGTGGTACAAAAAAGTGGCCATAAATGAGGGTGGCTGCATTGGATGCTGAGGGATGCAGACCCCAGATGGTGAACCAAAGTTTAAACACCCTCCACAGTCACAACAGGCTTTGGAGAAGGTAAAGAGAAAGGGATCTCCCTGCAGATCTCCTTTTAATGCTAGTGCTGGCTCTTATGCCTGACCTCAGTCCCATCCTATGGGGAGCCTTCCACTTACTGGAATCTTGCTCTGCCTTCATGGCCAGTTCAAGCCCTACCATCTCTGCTAAGTTTGTTCCAACAACTCTGGTCCACTTATTCTGCTCATCCTCAGAACCCCTCCCGTGCTTACAGATTGCTCCAGACAGAGAGGCTTTTGATAATTTATTGTCCTAAAGTTTTCTCTCATCCATTCATTCCACAGATACTTATTGAATTCCTGCTGAGTGGGCCAGTCTCTGTTCTTGGCACTGGGGAGGCTATTGTGTACATGGGGACAAGAACCCTGCCCTCAGGGCACTCATGTTCTAGTAGGGAAGAGACAGAATGATAGCTCCTGTCTTGTCCCAGTCTAATTATATGTCATGAGAAGGGAAATGTCATATACCACTTAGGCTCTTGGACCACTCTCTAAGAAGAAATGGTGTATTGCAAACTCCCCAGCATATACTGGAATATCTGAGCATACTAGCTAATTAAGGAAAGATGGTCCACAGAGGTCAGGTAGGATTCTATAAACCTTCAGTCTCAGGCACAGTGAGATCTCAGATTTTTTCCATCATAGAATTTGTACTTTGTCATTATTATTGCTAAAGACATAACATGGAAATATTGACTTTGGTGTATTTCCTTTGACCTTAGAGCTGAAGAATCCTAGGGTTATAGAATACTCCTCTCGCTTAGTAAAAAAGCCATTGGTGATTTCTGAGATGTTTATGGAGCAGATAACCCTTCAAGTACAAGGAATGTCTTTCCTGTCCCAGCTTGAATGTGTCCGGTTGGTTAAAGGGACTTTTTTATACTCAGAGGTCATGGGTTGGCAGATCCATTATGGCTAAATATCTTCCCAGGCCTAAATGAGGTGTTGGTTTGAAAATCTGGCTTCCCTGCCAATAGAAAGATAAAACATGGAAGGAAGGCAAATTAAGATTGGGTGGTCTTCTTCTAAATTACCGGCACTGTTAAAAAAAATTTTCCCCACAGCATTGGAGGCCAAAATATGTCCACGGAGAGAAGGATTTTGGATCCACAGGGAGTAGTGAAGATAGAACAATAGATTGATGGTTTCTAAGAAAAGCAATTATCTTACATTTGGTGTTAGAGTCACTTGGTTCAGACCACTACTTATGGAACCATTCTTCCTGTTGAAGATTATCATTTTGTGAGGCAGAGACCTCAGCCATGGAATTAGGAATTGTCTTTTTATTTTTCTTACAATGGTGTGTCAACAGTAAAGAAAAGAAAAGTCTGGAAGAAGCAGGGTAGTGAGAAAGAGGTAGTTGTCATCATTAACATGGTAAAGAAATAATTATGGATCTCAAAGAGACCCTAGGGTGATACCAGATGTTTCTAGCAATTGGGAGGAAACCTGGCTGGCTATGTGTGTGAAAGAGGATCTATCCTTGCCAATGCCACCCTTCGCGGCTTCAAAGAGGAAAATTAGAGCTTTCAGAACTTCACTTGCAAGTTGGCATGCAGTATTTTGTTTAAAAAAAAAAAAGGGAGAGGGAAGTACTGTATAAAAAGACTTTCTTTTCCTTTGTGCCTGCATTTTATATTATAGGAAGTTTCCTACTCAGGAAATGAAGCTAGGATTGACTTCTCGTGAAAAAAAAGTCAATTGAGGATATGTGCAAAAAAAAAATGAGATTTTTATCTTCTCTTGGAAAGCTGACCCAGGACAGACTACATCCCTCAGTATGGTCACACACCAGATGAAAGGGGCCTAGAAGAATGACAAGGACAACAATCTTGTGTCAATTCCGTTCCCACTTTATTTAATATATGATGTTTTATGGCCACATTTGCGGGTCCTTGAGCTTCTTTTGGCCAAATGTAGATTAAGGGACACAAATGAAGGGAGGGTGTTTCGGGTTTCCCTTTCAAAGTTTATTTACTTATTTATTTTATTTATTTTGAAAGAGAGATAGAGAGCGAGCGGGGGAGGGGCAGAGAGGGAGACAGAATCCCAAGCAGGCTCCATGCTCTCAGCTCAGAGCCTGGTGCAGGGCTCGAACTCACAAACCATGAGATCATGACCTGAGCAGAAGTCGAGAGTTTGCCGCTTAATCGACTGAGCCCCCCAGGTACCCCCCAGTTGCCCTTTAAGTAGGATGAATGACAGGGCCAACCCTGGATGCAGCAGAGCTCAGCAAATGCTAGCCATCTGGAATGTGCCATTCCTGCCCTGGCATAATAATGCCAGATTTCCCTAGGAAATCTTGTCACTCTACCTGCTGGGTGCATGATGATTTCCTAGTCTTTATAAATTTCCCACAGATGCTGTTCTGTTTCAGCCACAAGCCATTATTTAAGTTTACTATGTTAGTGACTGAAAATTAATTTCTAAAAATTGAACTAGACAATAACAAAAATTAGAACAAGAACAGATGATATTAATTAGAAACAGTATGAGTCACAGGAACAAATCCGGTTTTGTGAGTAGTATTTGGAGACCCAAAGTGCAAAACAAACAGACTTCAATTGCTTGGGGAAAAAGAGGAGTAAAGAGGGAAATTTTTACATCACTATAATTATCTGTTAATATGAAACAGATTTCAATCGTCTTGGGATTACTAACATCCCACAAATAAGGCGAGTTCCAAAAAGTCTGGTTAAGAACATAGATTTCCGTCTCTAAAACACACTACACACTACTTATTTCTATATGCTGCCCAATGCATGTTTTCAGCAGCAAAGGACATAGCTAATAAAATAACCAAATGGGTGAACAATCAAATACTTATGTGTAACATAGTGTTCTAGAAGCCCACTTGTCATTTGAGGCTTGTCCCTACCTGGTACCACTCTCTAACTAAAGTCTTTCAACCTCTTATTGTACATTTGTGTACCAGGTTTGATTCTTACCTGGTTATTAATGCTCAGTCTTACCATAGTGCATACTCAATTAAGGAATTATATTTCGTTTTCAATTTGTATTTCAAATTAGTATTTGTGACCAATCAGAGAAAATGTGTAATTTTTTTTTTTTAATTTCAAACTGGGTCTTAAAGCAGCTGGTCAACCATCAACCATTTATAAACCATCAAATTCTTCTTCCTCCTTCTACCATTTATATGCAGCCTCTTTTTTATGAAGTTTGCTTTTATGAACAGACTCCAAAACAAGCACAGAGTAGACTATGTAAACTTGGTTCTGTTCATTATGTAGCGCATTCAAGGCTAAAAGACTTGCTAAAATTAAATAAGTAAAATGATGATCACGCCAACCAGTTGGCCAAGATTAACTTAGGGAACATATCCTACGAGAAGTTTCAGTATCTTCAAAACAAGTCAGAGTGAGATCACTTGTCTCCTTCTTCACTTCCTGTTTACATTTTTTAGCTTTTATCTTACAAGCCATTTTATTCTGTCTGTATGATCATCCTATAGGACCATATATTTCCAGTGGGCTGGAACTCTCGGCCTGGAGTTGTTTGGTATGTTACTTGCACCTGGGGAGCAGGTGTAGTATTCAGAGCAGGTGGCAGCAGTAGGAGAGTATGGCAGGAGCAGAGGCAAGCAGAGAGGTGCAAAGTCATCTTTGAGAAATACAAGGGCAACTGCTCATGCCTGGTGGAATCTTTGCCCAGTGCTGGTGACAGTCTGTGGTAATCTGGGAAGCTGTACCTTTATTGGAGAGCATGCTGCATTGTCTCCTGCTTTGTGTAGCCACATCCATACATTTTTATGCACTGCCATTAAAAACACTTGTGCGCTTTAACTGGGTCCGTTGAAATTTTTCTGTTAATCCCCTCTTTATCCAATTATGGTAACTCTATGGCTGAAGAGGGCATAGATTTGAACTGCATGGACTCAAGGGTTTCTACGTTTTTCAGTTCTTATATAGATGTTAAGGATTTCTAAGAATTAGGAGATGATGACTTCAAAATCCTCTGATGCAATAAAAAGAACATGCAAACTACAAAGTGTCTCTTTCTATGCTAGTACCCAAGGAAAATCCCAGAGCATTACAGATGGTGTGAGATAATCTATTTAGTGTATATTAGGCTGTGCTGCTGTATCTTGTGGTTTGCTCTCAGTTCTGAAGCACAACTGAGTTGGCTTATACCTGTATATTCCATGTTAATAATTACTAGCAACATGCTTTGTTAATAAATGTTAATAAAAAGAAGACCATAATGTACCACAATATGACACCTAAATGTCTGCATGATTAAGATAATATTAATGAATAGGAACTAACAATTCTAGGCCTAGAAGACCTTGCTACATCATCATTTCTTTCCAGAAGTATGGAAGAAGTCATGTGACCCCATAAATTACTGGGCCCTGGATAAACATTGTGTTGCCTTTCAGATTTATTGCTGTCTAAATCCTAGACTACCACAAGTGTAAAACAAAGATGTTTACTTTAGTATTCCTTTGTGCTTCAAATAAAGCTACTATATTCTGACTTGCTCATGCCAGTGGGACGGGACGGAATAATTATCTAACACTTACAACATGTAAGATTGGCTAATTAGCCCTTAGAATTGCTTAGCAAAATGAAGTCTGTGCTGAACTGGATGCAATCACCTGCAAAGTAAATATGCTGTTGGCTTCCTTTTTGACTTCAGTTGCATACATGGAACAAGGGAAGTTTTAAGATCTTTTTTTTTAAAAGAAGTTCAATTGCTTGGCAGTGCTTCGGGTATGCATTTGGATACCTTGCTGACTGTCCTTTCTTCCTTTTTCAGTGAACAAAATTTGTGTTTGGGATAAGCCCTTGGTTGGTTGGTTTTTTTGCCTCTGCTTTTTAAACTTACAGATTCTCTGAAACGATTTGGGGGGCACTTGCCTTGAGACTAGGGATGAGTAAAGTTTTAGGGGAGAAACCCTGCCTGGTTTCAATCAGAGCAGCTTTGGTTTTTCTCATATGCTGGAGTTTCATGCAAGGTTTTCTGGGGTATGTGGGATTTTTACTACTTAAAAATATACCTGAAATCAGTTTGTAGAGAGCATTGTGCTAAAGAACCTATGTAGTTAAAGCATTATGAAATGTAGTCTCGAAAAGGGAATTAATACTTCTTAAGGTACACAGAGATGAGCCAAAGTTAGCAATGTGCATAACCAAAGGACACAAGCTGGGTGGGCCTGAATGACAAAGTCAGCAGCGGTGGTTGGGAAAGCAGTTCCCAGGTGGGGAACCCTTCCCCTGCCATGCCCTGAAAATCAACATGGAAGTCGTCATTAAACTCCCAGATCACATCCAAACTGTACATTGCCAGTGATGATCATGCTTGGATGTCATCTCTAAGGAGGTTACTGCAGTGTTCCGCTCAAAATCAGCTATAATGTGATACAGAATCTGAAGCAGTCTTTATGGCTAAGTTCACTGTTAGGTTTATTCCAGAATCTAATTTATTTGATCTGTAGATTACAATTCATTGATTATTGCTCTTTGAAAGAAGTAATCATACGTTATATGTACTATACACACATACACAATGGAATAATTATTATACAGCCAAAAAAAATAAGATTGTTCCATTTGAGAAAACATGGATAGATCTTCAGAAAACATGGATAGATCCACTAATGCTAAGTGAAATTAAGTCAGACCGAAGAAAACAAATACCATATGATTTCACTCCTATGTGGAATCTAAAAATAAACAAACGAATAAACAAAGAAACAGCAGAATCAGATGTATCAATGCAGAGAACAAACTGGTGGTTGTCAGAGGGGAGAGAGGTGGGTGAATGAGCAAAATGGATGAAGGGCTGTGAGAAATACAGATTTCCAGTTATGGAATGAATAAGGCCTGGGAATCAAAGGCACAGCATAGGGAATATAGTCAATGATATTGTATGGTGACAGATGGTAGCTACATTCGTGATGAGCATAGCATAATATATAAAGTTGTTGAATCACTATGTTGTACCCCTGAAACTAATGTAACATTGTATGTCAACCATACTCAAAAAAATTTTAATAATAAAAAGGGAAGTATCAATTTGTATGCTTTGTTCTCATCTTTGAAGGGAATAAGCCTGGGGTGGAAAAGGACACTTTACAAACTAGAGTCCTATCTACTCATGGATTATTCCAGGGCAAACTTCTAGATCACAAATTAAAAGTAAGAAGTCAAAGGAAAAGCAGCATTATTGCTCATTGATGATAAAAGTTTCATTCCCCTTTGATCTGTCCTACAAAGGGGAATGCTAAATGCTTTACAGATAGACTTGTCCAGTAAAGTCCTTTACAGGAATACATTCTAAAAAATATTTAGAGATGAAAAAAGATTTATGTACAAGAATGTTTTAGCTTTATTTGTAATAAAGAATAGAAAACCATAATAGAAATCTAGCAAAAGTGTCTTTAAAATTACACTTTTGAAGACAAGTAATTTTAGAAAATTCAGATATAAATGTTAAGTGAGTGTATAGTAAATATTATTATAAAACTAATTTAGTGCAAATGTTAAGATACTTAGAATTTTATCACTACATATTAAACACTTAGAATTTATTACTATATATAGAATTTTATCATTATATATAGTGATATATATATTATATCATTACATATATAGTATACCCTTATATATACTATATATATAATATTTATATAGGATATCTGTATATATAGTATTTCCTTATTAGCTAGAAGATAATAAAGAAATTCATCTAGAATGGATAAAGAAGATGTGGTGTATATGTATATATGTATACACACACACACACACACACACATACACACACACAATGGAATATTACTCAGTGATCAAAAAGAATGAAATCTTGCCATATGCGATAACATGGATGGAATTAGAGTGTATTATGCTAAGCAAAATAAGTCAGTCAGAGAAAGATAAATATCATATGATTTCACTCATGTGGAATTTAAGAAACAAAACAGATGAACACAAGGGAAGGGAAGGAAAAATAAGATAAAAACAGAGAGGAGACTCTTAAATACAGAGAACAGACAGAGGGTTGCTGGAGGGGATGGGCTGAATGGGTGATGGGCATTAAGGAGGGCACTTGTTGGGATGAGCACTAGGTGTTATATGTAAGTGATGAATTGCTAAATTCTACTCCTGAAGCCATTATTATAACATATATTAACTAACTTGCATTTAAATAAAAATTTTTAAAAATAAAAAAATAAGGAAATTCATCTCAATATTAATAATGTTTTCTCCATGTGTTGGAAATAATGTAAGTGCTTTTTACTTCTGCAAATTCCTTTATTACACACATTCTTTATTAAGAGAAAGCATGATTTTTAGACTCAGAAAAAACTAATTATGTAACAAGGCACTGTCCAGGCAGAAGCTGACATGCTTTTCTCTATGAAAAAATATATGGGTGAAATGAACTTGCGGTCTCTAGGGAGGAGATAAGTAATTTACCTGAGAATTCCCAGAGCATTGGGGAAAGGAGGAGACCCAGATCTCATTCCCTTTTTCCTGATATTCAAAGTAATTGAAACTTTTGGGTGGGCTGGATAGCTCATAGGTCATGTCACCATGACCCAGTGACAAAAAAGGGGGGAATAAAACTCCACACACAATCATCTCAAGGACATAGAGAGGATCCCACAATGGTTGTCAAAGAGGACTGATGTGTTGGTCATGGTAGGATGAAGACAGAAACCTGCCTTGACCCAGGATATCTTCTAGCTCTGGCCTAATGCTATAAACTAAAAAGAGTATTCCATGGACATATGGTATTGTCATTGAAGCTGTCTCCCTGCTAAGAAGAGACAATTTTTCTAAGGGAAGATATAGAATCAAACCATTGCGTTGGAACCTTAAAAGGAGATGTGGACTTATTTTGGACCTCCGAGCTGATAAAATGGGACCTAACAGTTGTTATTTTTTTTTTCAAATAAAGGGATAAAATTCGCTATAAAATTTGCTATAAAATGAGATGAGATGGTAAAATAAAAGCCAAAATGATTAAGATTAGAAAAAATCTTTGCTAATTGTACAATAAAACGAGATTAAAAATACAATGATTATATGAATAGCAATAAAAATAATTACCTTAAGGAATATCCTAGATACATATTGTTAGTATTTTGTCATATGTCCTTTGAAAGTCTCCATAAAAATGTTATAATACCATACATAGTTGTTTGCAGTTTAACTTAAACATTTGCCAGATGTGTTTGTTGTACATCAACAAATATGGATCTACACCATCACTTTCAATGTCTGTGAAGGATTCTATTTTATGGTGTGGTGACAATTTTTAATATTCTGATTGTGATGATCTAACTTAAGGTTTGGGATTATGATGGTGAAGAGGATTCTGTCTGCAAGTGGGAACTTTCTTCTACAGATGGTTTTCCTCTTGTATAAATACCGCAACCAGGGCCATACTAATATTCAGAGCTAAGAGAGAATAGAAATTCTCATGAACTAAAAGATAATTTGGTGAAGGTCAACTGGACCCAGGCAGAAGAATATTCTAATTTATTAGACTTATCTCCTTATGTCAGATAAAACAGTTGAGCCAATGTTAGTTTGACCTGCTCTTGTCTTTCTGAGTCTTAAAGTGAAATATAGACCAAAGAGAGAAATTACCTCTGCCTCTCCCAACGTAACAGCCCTCAGCTGTGATAACAAGCTATTCTGGTGGACAGAAATCTGGAGAGACACTATAAATGCTCTACGCTCTGGACACACTGAAGCTGTTGCAGTCAGTATTACCTTTATTTTGCCTGAATGAAATCCTGCCCAATGTTTTCTTTCTAGATCATTCTATGTTGGAAATCTTGTGGACTTATGTAGATGGTCCATGAGCTGGAGGAGTAAAACACATCTATTCTGAAGGAAGTATATCTGGACCAATGAAAGTCTTTTACTAGGACAAGGGTGAGAGAGTTTGGGGGTGGAGTGAACGTGTCACTTATTTTGCTCTTATATCCAAGAATTAGAATTATTTTTATTTTTAAATATCTGGTGGTAAAAAGAGCTTAAAATAGTTGAACCATTCAGGGGGACTAAAGAAAATTAAAACAGGCTGGATGCATCATGATTCATTTAGCCAATTCTTTATAGATAGATATTTGGGGGGGGGTTGGGGATATTTTTTGTTTGTTTCTTGGCCTGCAAGCATTCCTGTACATAAATCTTGTCACATTTATTTGATTATACTCTTAAGATAATTGCCTTAAAATGCAATTGCTGAGTAAGAATTTGAAAAACTTTAAAGTTTTTGATCTATATTGTTAATTTGCCCTCCAAAAAATAATAATTTATATCCCACAGAAAGTGTATGAGAATAGTTGCTTTCCGAAAACTGTCACCAACATCATGTGTTACCATTATATTAAATACAATTTTTTCAAAACTGTCTAATCCAAAACATGAGAAATGGTACACCATCACTTTGTTCAGTGTCAATGGTATACCTCAGAATAATCATCATGATAATCATTATCACAACATTTATTTAGGACTTAGTATGTGGCCAACTGCTATGATAATCACACATCTTATCTTCTCAAAATAGTGCAGTGACAGGGGTGCCTGGGTGGCTCAGTTTGCTAAGTGTCTGACTTCGGCTCAGGTCATGATATCACAGTTCATGAGTTCGAGCCCACTGCTGTCAGCACAGAGCTCACTCCGGATCCTCTGTCTCTCTCTATCTCTCTCTCTGCACCTCCTCTGCTACTGCTCTTTCTCTCTCTCTCAAAAATAAACAAACATTAAGAAAAGGATAGTGCAGTGACATAGGTTCCATTAGTTCATTGGCCATTTATAATGTTTTGGGCAAATTTCTGTTCATGTCTTTTGCCTATTTCTCTCTGTGTACAAGTACACTTTAAACATTAAGGCAGTCAACATTTTCCTTTTAATGTCCTTTTCTGGGGCTATGTCTTTATTGATATTTCTATTAGTCAAAAGTAGTAGATAAATCACAAAGTAGGAGAAACAGACTCTGACTGAGATAAAGACGGCACAAAACTAAAATGGGGCAAGGAGATGAAGAGATAATTGGGATTGGAAGTATTAATATGAACTTGTAATTTCATATGTATTAGTCTCTCTAAGCAACCTCTGGATTTGTAAACATGCCCCAGCATTAGCAGATTGCACAAACAAGTTCTGCAGTCCCCAGGAAACGTTTACTCTTCAATGCCTTCAAATGTGGCCACAGGGCTGATGGGCAAGGAATCGCCTTCCACAGCCAAGAGTCACAGGCAGTAGGGAGTGCCTCTCAGAGCTAAATCAGGAACTTGCTCCCTCACCAGGACAGGGTGTCTTCACTATCTCTGACTAGAAGGATTTGGAAACAGTGACTGTGGTATATTTCCTCTTTTTCCCTTTTTTGTTCTGAATCTATCACTGCTGGTGGGAAAAGATCTTTCCCTTCAACTGTAGGTGATCAGACCAAAAAAGCCACATAATGGAGAGAAGTGCCATTCACCAACAGATCACAGACTTGGAACTTGAGGATATAACTGGACGGGACTTTGGGAACATCTCCTATAGGAAGAGGGATGGTAAGTCATGTGCAGTTGGATATTTGGGTGGCAAAAGAGGTCTGTGAAAGAAACTGCTTGTTAGCTATCCCCAGTCCCCATTCTCTTCTTCCTCTATAGTAGACGTCTTGAATTTTCACCAAGTCCCTACCTCCTTTGCACCTACATGAGACCCTGGGTCCCTGGGTCCCTGAGGGACTTCATGGAGCAGATCTCTTAAACCAGCATGGCACCATTTACTTCCAGTCTGGTGAGTTAGAGAAAAATAAACTTCTAACGAACTTAGTCAATACACTACTGTTTTGGACCCCTGGAATATACAGCTGAACCTATATTCCAATTTATGTATGTAAAGATTACGTCTTAGTGTATTTTGCCATGCTACAGTTCTGAAATGCATAGGGATAAATTTTTGTTGAGAAACCAAAGCATAAGTTAAAATACAATTTAATTTATAATAACATCCTAGATGTACTGATTAGGGATTTATCTTGAAACTGAGAAATGTTATATACATTTTTTCATTTTTCATGAAAAAACAGCTGCACGTATTTTTTCAAACACAAGTCTGAAAAACAAAACTGTTTTTAATCCTTTTATAAATGGAAGCTTTAGATTTCAAATATTTTAATTGGTTGCTTGGAAGGTATCTTTTCCAAACAGAAACGTTTTTTTAAGCATAGAGACTTTTGAAGAGCATTTGAAAACCCAAATGGTTTACATTAAACCTACACGTTCAGAGCTCTAAGTTTAGAGTTCTTTTAGAAAGCTCAAGAACTTATTTTTAAAAGCAAACAAACAATAATAACATGCACATGTTAAATATATCATTTTTAAAAATAGTGTACTAGAACTAATGAAGGCATGTAACTTTTCTCCTTTCATTTTGAAACGTAAAAATCAACCTTGTCTGTCGTATCTTGCACAAACGGACATTCTTTTAATTGTACATTTAAAGCAGCTGTTTGGCATCAGGTTGGGTCAGCTTCACTTCTTTTTTGCCTAAGAACTTTGGCCAATCTCTTAGATTCAACTGAGATTCCCTACAACTACTCAGTTAAGATTTTTTTCCCCAAGGGCTTCATTCTTTTCCTCATACAGTAACAGTAAGAAATTCATTGAATTCCAATTAATTCGCTCCCTTGAATCTCAGTTCACCCCTAAAAATGAGTAACTGAAATTATCATTGACACCCCACTTTTTATTTTTGAGGATTCAGACTATGCAGGCACAACAGGTAAGCTGAAGTATGGATGGGTACCTGTTATTCTCAAGAGAGTAGAAAAATAGATGATTTAAATGAAACTTGAGGCTTTCTTGGCCGGGGGGGGGGGGTGCAAGGAAGGTGTGTGTGTCACCAGTTCAAACACAGAAGACAATCAAAATGAGACCTGCCATGTATAGACCAAGTCCTTACCTAAGGTACTATTTCCGGTCTCTTGGTCCACTTGAGAAGGTGAGCCAGGGCTGGCGGACAGGTGCACTGGTCTCGAGAATTCAGAAATTCTTGCATTACTTAATTGTGCAAATGTGATCCGAATTCCTAGCCCTATTTCACAGAGCAGAACTGGCTATATCTCATTTCACATGGTAAGAAACACTCAACATTTTGCATTTACATTTAATTTTAAGCATCATATTTATCTTTTCTAAGACTGTCTAGCAGATGTGATTATGTTAACATGGGTAGTATGATCCTCACCAGAGTTAGACAGATGACAGGCGGCTTGTTACAGAAAGCTTGCACTAAAGGTTTTTAAAGGACTCTTACTTTAAAGATTGGCACCAGGGGACATAGCCATGAGAATTCTGTCTTGCTGTCACTTTGTTAGAAAGAGTTGCTTTGAGCCAACACCCAAACATACTGATGCATTTAAATACAGAAGTCAATATAAAACCAGCAAAAACTTTTATACCCTTTCTTTTCTATTTTACATGTCTCTGACTCTTCCTGTGTCTTAAATAGATTGACTATAGTCTTAAAAGTCTGCAGAAGATTCCATTTACTAACTAACACTTTACTGATTAGGCTGCTTCAACTTCTCATTATTAATAACAGTGCTCCTGGTGAGACCACCCCTTCCCAAGCCTTAATTCTTATCAGGATTTGATAGATGGCTATAGAAAGGGACTCTATACGGATGTAGATGTGGCCCAAAGCAATTCCAGGGTTGCTGTTCATGCTGGATTCATGCACAACTTTCCAGGCTGTAGGTGATGGCCCCGTCTACAGAATTTGAAACAATCCCAGGAAGATACGCTGCCTGTCGGCTCCTTAGAGAAGATCTCTACTCCTGCTTCTTCAACATTATTCATGTGATTCTTCCAAGGTTCCTAACAGACTAGTCGCAAAAAGGACACTACAATTAAATTGATTGCCCACCTCCCCTAAAATTAAGAAATACTACGAAGATTATAAAACTAAGAAACCATTAGGATGAATTCCATCATTCTTTGACTTCCTAAATCTTCACACTCCTCCAACTCTGACTCTACAAGATGCTCAACCCTCTGAGTTCATTCTCCATCACTCTGACCCTTACTTGGTAAAATGCCCTATTAAGACCTGATTATAACACCAGCTAAGGGCAATACCTGGGGGGTTATAGTTGCTGCCCAAATGTTGGGGGCAATGCTGTGAAGTTGAGAGCAAGTAATTTATTCAGGAGATGAACCCAGAAAATGCTGGTAAGGGGTGAGGAAAAGAGATTGAAAAATGAACGAAAACCATAAAGGATGCGTTTTCGAGCATATTAATATTGTAGGCAATTGAAGCTCAATCCCACCGAGGATCTTGAGAGACAGTATTGGACATGTGTCACAGTCATCCTCTCTGAGGGGCAAGGAAGCTGGAGAAGTTTTTCATCAGCTTCCCAGGTATCTTTGTTTTGTGGCTGCTTTCAGGGCAGGGATTAACTCTTTGGCACTTTTGCCTTGCCCTTTGCAAGGGCTGGGATTGCTCCCAGAGTCAGATACAAACCCTCAGACTTTGACTACAGAGAGGTAGGTCCTCGGGCAAGTACCAATCATGCCTGCTCCAGGGGTCATCCATGACGTCATTTTTCAGATGTGCGAACTGATAAATTGCTTATTTTCGTTTAAGAAAATTTGAGTTGGGTTTATGTTACTTTTAACCAAGTGAATCCTGACTAATCCATATAGCAGACATACATTGCATACCTACATATACTGTAAAATTGTGAGAAATACTAAGAAGAACGTGATACAGGACCCATATCAAACATAATAATTACTATGATGAATAACACTTGGCACTTCTTAATAGCTATAGTTTGAATTTAGTGGCCATCTGCTACACATTGGTCCTTATGCTAGCCGTTTACATGGTACTAAAAATAGTTATATTTTTTTTAGTCCTTGACTTGAGCCAAGATTTTTAATTGTATTATTTTGTTTAATACATATGTTGTTTTATTTGGCAAGGGAGGAATTAAGGTTGCCAATAACCTGACCTTGAGATGGGGGGATTGCTCTGGATTATCAGGGTGAGCACGATATAGTCACAGGGGTTCTTTTAAGTAAAAGACAGAAGCAGAAGTGTCAGAGTCAGGGAAACTTGAAGATGCTGATGTTGAAGATGAAGGAAGAGGCGCAAGCCAAGGAATGCAGACAGCCTCTATAAATTGGAGAAGACAAGGAAATGGATATCTCCCTTTTGCCTCCAGAAAGAATATAGCCCCTTGACACGTGGACTGTAGCTCAGTGAGACCCCTTTTGAATTTATGATCTCCAGAACTATAATCATAAATTTGTGTTCTAAGCCCCTAAGGTTGTGGTAATTTGTTACAGCAGCCATGGGAAACTAATCCACTGCAACGAAGGCGGCGGGGGGGGGGGGGGACCATCTGTAGAACTAGCTATTCCCAAGGTTCCAGAAATAATTGTGGTGTTGATGTGAGATCACTTAGAAGGGTTACATTACCATTCAGATCCTGAAGAAGTATTGCCTCAGCACACCATGAAAAATTATAAGGAAAAACTTACATTTAAAGGTAGGACTGCTTAAAGATATTCTATTTGAGTGGAAGCTTAGCCTAGTGAGTTAGGGACTGATCCTGGGCGAAGACTTCCCTGGGGGTTGTTTTCTCCTAATAGTATAATAAATGTTTCTTGACAAATCACTGGATGCATTTTCCTTTTTCATACTCTTACAGTGAATCTTAGAATGTTTTTCTTTTTTCCTTATTCATAGAGTATAATAAAAATAAAATAGGATCTGATAAATCCTACTTTACTTGGGTCTCTTTTCTTTTTGAAGTCTAATACCATTTTTTAAACACACACTAGCAAACGATCTATTCATACCACAAATCTGGAAAAAAAAGTTACAATTTTTATTGTTTCAACGTACGTTGAAATATCTGTATATAGAGAGATTAGATTTATGGTCCTTTCAAGAATATCTATCATTTCTATATTGATGCATTTGTTATTTCAAAGTATGTACTCCAATTGGTATATTGACTTTAATTGGTACCTATTTGAGGAAGTGTTTCTAATTGTCCTGTGACACTTCCAAAATATATTTTTAGTTTGTAAATCAGATAATAACAAAAGTTATTCCACAGTGCCAAGGGCTTGTGATTCACAAGATCTGGTTCACTGATGGCAGACAATGGTAGGTTGTGAGGTAGGTTTGATCTGATAGGAATAGCTATATAAACACCAAGGCTATCTCCAAAGAATTTCTCTGAGAAATAGGACCATCATTTGGCTGCATTGTCAGGTCTCATATTAGAGTCAGGTTTCATCAACATAATGGTTATTTTCCTCCCCAATAGGTAGTATTTATTCCCTCATGCTGAGCAGCAAGGAAAAGAATAGGAAATGAGGACTAGAAAAAGACCTCAGGGTAGATAATCTATCCAAATTCATCTTGATTGGGCAAACTAACGGTACATATTTTTGAGCCTACAGAAACATTTCCCAAGAAAAACCATATTGGATTCATCTGCCTTTAAATGCCAGCATATAAGTGATTAAATGGTGATATTTGAACAAAGTCCCCTCTCTATTCTTAAGTTGACTAACATTCCTCAGAAACAGATTTTGCCCCCCTAAATTTTCACAGACCAGAATAGTTTATGTCAGGATACAACTGGAGTTCAAATTTCATTTCGCCTAGTGTGAATATTTTGGGATTGTTTACTTCCATATATTGTTTAAATATGAGATCACATTTTTCTGGGAAAGAGATGGGAAAGAGATCTTTCTTGTTGCGTGTTTTGTGTTTTGGGGGAGGAGCCATCTTATGTTAAGGCAATCTGGCCTCCTGTGCCTCTCATTCTACTGGTCTGTACTGTCTAATAAAGATGGTTGCTTCCCAGTCTATAGGTACATACTGTTGATTGCTTTTGTGGGCTACTACTTGATGGGGGCGAAGATATTGCAAGCTTTGGAGACAGACATTCAGGAGGAATTGAAAAATTCCTTTTTGGAGGCCAGAGAAGCTTTAATGAGTAGCTATGTCAACATCACTCCAGAAGAGCTTGAAATCTTTTTGTAGGTAAGAGATAAAGGGGTTTTGTTTTGAAAGTTATAAATTTGCTCATTATGTGTCTAGCTGTAGATAGGTTTTATAGAATGCCTTCTTGTTTGTTTTACCTAAACTTGCATAAGTAATAGCACTAGTTTTCTGTCATCTGGAGAGGGAAAAAAAGGTATAAGCCCTTCTAGGAGACATAAGGAAAACAGTAAGAGAATGCAAAGGAGTAAGATAGATACAGGTAAGAGGAAAAATGACAGAGCAGATACAGCAAGGGCACAGGAACTCTAAAAGATATCCTGAGGGTCAGGAAAGAATAACTAGTATTGGACTAACTCTTCCATTGACACTAATTGTAAAGCAAAACAAAACAAATATTACAAAAATAACTGTCTGAAAACACAGGAGTATAAGCAAAGCAGGTGGGTCCCAAAAAGGCAATGACCATTTAAAGCAAGCACGTGAGCTGAAGTCCACATTTACTTGTCTTTTCCTCTGTGAGTTGCTTCCCAGTTACCTTGGTGATAGGTAATAAGTCCTAGCAGAAAGCAGCAGCCTTACTAGGCCGAACTGACAAGCAGTCAGAATGTGGGGTTCTAACAGTGGCTGAGATTTGAGACGAAAATCCCAGAAAGGAGGATTCCTCAAAGTGAGAAAGCCCACAAGTTCCAAGTCTGCTATGAACTCCTCTCAAGCTGTTGTCCAACTCCTTAGTTATGCACTTGCAGAGTAAGCCCTTAGAGAAACAAATGAAAGCAGCATCTGTGATTCTAAAGAGCTGTGTAGAGACTTTAGCAGCCATCTATTGCTGGGGAGACAGAAATTGGAGTTCAAGGCTCACCAAGTTAGAGGGATTTGGTAACCACCCTGAGTTGTCTGTTGAGATCCCAGAAACACCACACCCTAGAAATAAAACTGAAAATACAGCAAGCTCTAACAAATTATATCATTTACTCTCAACAGGAATAAGGAAATCTGCTGGTATTCCATCTGCCTGCCAAATAAAACTCCAAACCCTCTTTTTTAAGGAAGATAACATCATCCAGAGTCTCTACATATTTTCATATACAATGGCCAGCATCCAATGAAAAATTAGGAGGTATGATTAAAAATGGAAACAACTGACTGGAAACTAACAGAACCACAGGCATTAGAAAGAGACCAATAATTTGATAAAGAGTCATCATCTAAAGACATTAAAATAAGTATGGTTAATAGTTTAAGAAAATCTAGGAAAGGACAGAAAATTTTTCTACTGTAAGTATCTGGAATGCTTAAAAAACTGTCTAACCAGTATTATAGAGATGGAAAACAGATTAGTGGTTAACAGAGGCTAGGGATTGGGGTTGTTTTGATAGATGTGACTATAAAGGGGTAGCATGAGGGATATTTTTGTGTTTTGTTGATACAATAGTTCTGAATCTTGATTTTAGTGGTAATTACAGAAGTCATTACATGCTCTTTAAAAAAAAAAGCTTTATAGGGGCACCTGGGTGACTCAGTCGTTTAGGTGTCCGACTTCTGCTCAGGTGATGATCTCACGGCTTGTGGGTTCAAGCCCTGCATCAGGCTCTATGCTGACAGCTCAGGGCCTGGAGCCTGCTTCAGATTCTGTGTCTCCCTCTCTCTGCACCTCTCCCACTTGCACTCTGTCTCTCTCTCACTCTAAAATAAATAAACATTAAAAAAATAAAAGATTGAGACACTGTTCACGAACGGTACAATTTACTTATTTAAAGTTCACAATTCAATGGTCTTTAGGATATTCAGAGTTGTGCAATCATTTTATGTTGCTGTTGTCTAGTTTTGCCATCAGTCATGCAAGTCTTACAGAGAGCGTTGGGAACAAAAAATCCTTACCTTTCTCCCTTCCTACCTTCCTTCCTTTAATAACTATTGTGTATATCTGCCTGCCCCACGTCTAATGAATAATGCTGAACTTGAAGTACCTCTGGGAAATTTATGTGAAAAGCAGTGTTCATACTCATGGCAGATTGTGCCTATTTTTCTTTTGAATTTGGGCTTTTTGTCTCTGTTTCTTTAGTAATCAATTTCATTTCTTTAATGGCTTTTAGCAGTACTTCACAATTCAGATTTAACTATAATTCTTGCTTTTCAATACTGCGTTTTACTATTTTGTTTTGTGTGTTTTTGGCATTATTTTAAGGGAATTTTAGGTAAGTAGGCAAGAAAAAAGAGCCCATCTCACTACTTAAAATTACAGGTAGCCCTAATGTCATCTTTATGCCATTCTTTGTATACTATTTACAAATGATTTTGGTGTCCACCATTTCAACCAGCAATCCACACACACCCCTCCTAGAGAGTCACTCAGAGACATGGCCATAATTAAAATTTGTTTACAATCTGTCCTTATCTTACATAGCCTATCGGCATCATTTGCCACCAGTGACTCTCTCCTTCTTGACAGACTTTCTTCACGTGGCTTCTGGGAAACCACACTCCTGATTCTGATTTTCCTCCTGTTTTACAGGTGGTTTTTTCTTGGTTGCCTTTGCTGGTTCTATTCTTCTCAATAATGTCGAAGAGCTCTTGGGTGCAGTCCTCAGACCTTTTCTCTTTTCTCTTTATACTTATTTCCTTTGTGGTTCGTCTCTCTCATGGCTGTAAATATCACGTATGTGCCAAGAACGCCCCAATTTTTATCTCCAGCTGAAGCCTTTCCCACAAATTCCAGACTGTAAATCCACTTGCCTATTTGAAATTTCCACTTGGATGTCCAACAAACCACTCAGGCTCATCATTTCCAACAATGAGCACCTACTCTTTTCCTTTCAAAAGGAAAATCTGCCACCCACCCCAACCACCACCTTCCTCACTTCAGTTGGTGGCAACTCCATTCTTTTGGTTGCTCAGGTGAAGAGTTGCATCATCCTTGACTGTGCTCTTTCTCTTAGTTTTAATCTCTCAGGAAAACCTACTGGCTGGGCCTTGGAAACATATTAGATTCCCACTGCTTTTCCTCCCTCCCCTCCCCCAACATTGCTGCCACCTGGTCTCACTGGGCCACCATTTGGTCTCTTCTGGAACTTCTGGAGTTCTGCAGTATTCTCCCAACAGGTCTCCTGGTTCTGACTTTGCTCTCTATATTCTCTTCTAAATACAGCGGCCAAAGTGATCTTTCTGGTATCCCTTTGGTAGGTAAGTCACCTGTGCTCAAAACTTTCAGTGACTCCTCCCATTTCCTTCAGGTAAAATTCTTGAATCTTACATGAACTGGTCTTCCTCCTCTATTTCCTTTTCCATTACTCTGCCCTCAACTTTGCTCTAGTCACTGTGCTTGATGTCTCTAGAATAGTCCAGGCTCTTCCCTTTGATCTAGTTGTTTCCTCTGCTTAGAGTGTTCTTTTCTCAAATATTCGGCTAACTTTTTCACTGCCTCTAAGTCCAGCCCAAGTCTTACCTTCTCAGTGACGCTTTCTCTGACTATCTCCCTTGTCCCACCTTATTGTGCTCTACTTATCTCTTATCACCTCCTAACATTATACAATATTTATATTTATTTCCCTAAGCTAGAATCTAAATTCCACAGTGGCATATTTCTTTCCATATTGCTTTAAGGGAAAGTTCATACATTTCACCAAGTTAATGCTTACTTGTTTTGGTTTTACCTTGTGGACACTGCCCTTTTCTGTAAAAAAATGGAGTAATCCCCTTAAGAAATGAAATTCTTTATTTCAGTTGGAATTTTAAGAATTCTTTTTCATTTGTGGCATCTATATTAAGCACAATAGGTGAGTAAGATGCTTTGTTTTTAGTTTAATTTAGTTTTTTTTAAAAATTTTTTTTTCAACGTTTATTTATTTTTGGGACAGAGAGAGACAGAGCATGAACGGGGGAGGGGCAGAGAGAGAGGGAGACACAGAATCGGAAACAGGCTCCAGGCTCTGAGCCATCAGCCCAGAGCCTGACGCGGGGCTCGAACTCACGGACCGCGAGATCGTGACCTGGTTGAAGTCGGACGCTTAACCGACTGCGCCACCCAGGCGCCCCTAGTTTTTTTTTTTTTTTTTTTTTAATTTAGAATGCCAATGCACAGAACTTTGTCTGCATAAGTCATAACCCCTTCAAACCTACAAATTCAGAACCTGCTTTTATTGTTAAGATGACATTTCATCAATACATGCAACCTCCCCTTTATTTGTATTTTTAGATCATTTGTCACTTCCATAACAAATTTGATGTGTCTTTTCTCTTTAGTGGGTGGTCCTGGCAATGGCATTTCCATCTTGTCTTCCAACATACGAGTGAGATAAGTAGCAAAGCAAGAACCAGTCAGATTTTCCAGGACTGCTGATAGATCTAAGATGTCTACAAGTTTCTCTGGAATTCATCTCAAACTCGGCTAGACAATTTTGTAATTTTTAAAACAAAACGTTACCATAGGTTTCCACTAAACTTTAGACAATTATAGGGTATTTTAATTTCAACTAAGAGTTATTAGGGTTTACAAAAAGAATAAGCACAACTTAAGATAGCCAGTGCCAAAGACCGTAAGGAGACTCCTAGGAAATACCAGTTTAGACTGCCAGAGACCTCTGGCACCGCTGTGGAATTTTCCATCTCATGGGACTAGGACTAGAGAAGGTTAATAATGACTGTTATTTTCAGTATGGCGTGCTCAGATATATTTCCTTCACTAAAAATAGGGTGCACATTTACAGTTATGGAGAATGTGATGCCTGCAAATTCCCAGCAAAATAATCACATTTGTTAGAAATTGTTCTTACTTGCTTATTATATTTCAGTAAAAGAACTGGGAGAATCTCGGACTTTTAGGGGTCCACATAAGACCAGACTGTTGGGAATGGATGTCACCATGACCCATGGTTTCTGCCCTGAGGATAATAACAACAAGGTCTGAATGACCACTTCCTTTGGTGTATGGCCTGGTGGTGCACACAGAAGTCCAACTGATTGGTGGATATAGAGAGCAAGATGGAGTCACTCATGTCAAGCAGGGACATAGGCAGTCAAGGGCATTGGTGCTAAGATGAGATGTTGCTGAAACCAGCACAGGCTGATGACACAGCAGAACCAGAAGATGCCCATAAAGGCCTAAGACTGGTTAAGCATCTTCAAAAAGAGAGGACTTTTGCAGCAATGGTCAGACCTCCAGAAGCTGACCCTTCCATATCTGACTGCATCAGAAAGGCAGTTGCTGATGAAAGGTCTGCCTGACTGATCTCTGAACATAACAGAGATCTTCCACTGCTTGAATATAATAAGCAGCGTGGTCGGAGAGCTGACCCAGGCTGAAACGAGCCCTCATCTCACTTGTGCACCCATCCACAGACTCCACATTTGCTTCACTAAGTTCTTACCCCTTGTTGTATCTTCCTTGTTGTGACTTTGTTTTATGCTCTGCTTTGTGTGATACATAAGAAGCTAAGTTAAATGTGTAGTGAAATGTCATTGGGCTTGGAATACTGAACCTGCTTTACAATTATGTTAGCCTTGCGGGGCGCCTGGGTGGCTCAGTCGGTTGAACGTCCGACTTCGGCTCAGGTTATGGTCTCACGGTTTGTGAGTTTGAGCCCCGTGTCGGGCTCTGTGCTGTCGGCTCGGAGCCTGGAGCCTGCTTCAATTCTGTGTCTCCCTCTCTCTCTACCCCTTCCCCACTCATGATCTGTCTCTCTCTGTCTCTCAAAAATGAATAAACGTTAAAAAAAATTAAAAAAAACAATTATGTTAGCCTTGCTTTATGATTAAATAAAGCTGACACTGTGGAAAGACACAACTCATGTATGCACCTTTATAGCCTGCTTGCAACAGTGGGCATGAATTTTGTCATCTGATCCCTAAGCCATTCCAGTCTGGGCCACTGTAGATGAATAGTTCTAACTTCAGGCAGTTCAACCGTGTTCACTGGTTCTGTTTAACAGGGAGTTAAGGGAGGTGAAACCATTTGACCATTCTCTATCGTATGATGTTCTCATATTTTCTTCTTGATGAGACAGAATCAAAGTACCAGCTTGCCTGAAGAATGGACGTAGTCCTTATTTTGTAGTCCTGGAACCAGTCAATAAGCCTACTTTGCCTTTATTCTTAAGACACATTCTTTTAAACAAATGTGAGTTAAGGCGAACTATGAATTTGTAGTTCAGGCATGACTTTAAATGGGCATGAACTCCGCATGTTGTAATGACTTTAACATTGCCAGGCTGTTTAAAATATCACCACAGGCAATGAAGGGAGCTTTTGTGTGAAGTCCATGAAAAATTGTGAAACTTTGGTATGGCATCCTTCTCCAACCTGTGTGTGTGTGTGTGTGTGTGTGTGTGTGTGTGTGTGTTGATAGTGTATTCCTATTCTTTTGTAGCATTGAAAATAAAAATTGAGGGTGCCTGGGTGGCTCAGTTGGTTGTGTCTGACTTCGGCTCATGTCATGATCTCATGGTTCTTGGGTTTGAGCCTCGTGTTGGGCTCTGTGCTGACAGCTAATAGCCTGGAGACTGCTTCAGATTCTGGTTCTCCCTTTCTCTCTGCCCCTCCCTGCTCATGCTCTGTCTCTGTCAAAAATGAATAAACGTTAAAAATAAATACAATACAATAAAATAAAATAAAATATAATAAAATAATAAAATAAAAATTGAACTTAAGAGCCATGGGCATAGAAGGAATAAAATTGTTTAGTTCATCAACTGCTTTCACAAAAGCAACCAAAATCCACAACTTACAGAAATGAAATTATGTTAAATTTTGTGCTATCTATAGGCACCAAATACCAACATGTATAGATTAAAATTAGATTCAGTAGCAAGATTGACATATTCAAGTTTAACTATATGCAAAGTAGCAAAATTCTCCATTTTTGTTATCCCATAAATAGGTTTTATAAGTGGTTATAGCAGAATCCACAAAAAAGTCTTTTTTGTGTGCAGCAATATATGATTAATTTCACATATCATTGAATATACTTCCACAATGTAATTCTTAAAGACTGGAAAGTATTTTATTGGGCCATTTTACTCAGCATATGCCTTCTAATGTTAGATACTTATGTTAGTTTCCATTATTTAGTCAAATAATGCTTTAGTGATATTCTTATACACTTTTCTGATCATTTCCCTAGGAGAAATTCCCAGATATAAAATGGCTGGATAATACTTTTAAAAGTTATAAGTCACAACAAAGCATTGACAACAAGACATCAAAAGTGCATGTTCCAAGGAGTAGTAGTATTGAGCAGATAATAAATTTGTTTTTTATCATCCATCAGGTTATGGGTCAATTGCTCCCAGAACTCCTAGGGGTCAGACATTCTGTGTCTTCTCTGCTTTCTTGGGGATTCCTCTAACTGTTACATTACTGAAATTTGTGAGTAATCACAACCATTTTCTCGACTTAGTAAACACCTTCAGACTATGGGAATGAGAGAAGTAATGTTTACTAAATGATTTTTTTAATTCTCTTATATATGCTTGGATTCATAGCCTTACATAGAATAAGTACACACACTAAATAAATTCTTGTTAAATGCATGCTAAAATATCTGTGCGTGTGTGTGTGTGCGTGCGTGTGTGTGTGTGTGTGTGTGTGTGTGTGTGTGTGTATGCAGGTATATATGTGTTTGTATGTGTTTTTGTTATGCTGCCCTGGCTGTACTTTTTATGGAACTCCTAGATCAAGAAAAGGGTATTCAGACCAAAATAACAGCAGCGCTTTATTTTTCTTCTTCAGAAAACATAAGTATTATTTGAAAGAACACTTGTAGAATGTTATATAATGCATCTACATAGATTTACATACATATATTTATAACCATGATTTTCTTTGATTCCCTGGACCACCTTATGAGCTAAGTATGGTAAAACCTAACATGTAGATTTTCTACAGGAGTTTATCCTCTTAAATTCAGTTCTTCTGATTCTAGGTTCTGAGCTCCCTTGCCTCCTAATCCATTTCTTGATACTGTTAAGGGCAAGAAATTCTTTAAGGTTATAGGTTACAAAAGTATATCATTGGAAGAGCTATTGGGAAAAGTGCTAGGCAATTTGTCTTAAGTTGGGGCAAAGTGAGAAAGAGAGAGATGATGTGAGAGGATGGCCCATTCCTGATGCTGAAGATATCCTGGAAAGAGGTATGCAGAGAAGATAAAGACAAGCAAATATTTGTTCTTATTGCCAGCAGGATTTGGATCAGGTGTTCCTGCGACCCAGGCTGCACCTTAGCAATGACCCCTTAAGCCTAACTAATCCATTTAAAATACACAACCGAGGCAGGATGCTCCCTTCCCTTCCTCTCTGGACTCATATGCATTGGCTTAAGAGTGATACTTGAAAGGCCAGCTTGATGTCTAAACAGGCCTGCTCTAAGCCAGTTGTCCCAGGCCTTCTTAGGACAGAGCAGTGCTGAGTAAGAGTGCTAGCTGGTGGTTACTTTTCCAGTCTCAAGGAAGTGGAGTCCAGAGAAAGAAACTCCTTGGAGATTATTTGGCCACTTACTGTGCAGTAGCGGTCAATGAATGCTCTTGTACTTTACCCATTCCTACCAGCAATTCTTTCTTGGGGGTGAATAGAGAGGCAAGAGCTTTGAGCATATCTTAGGGACCAAAAATTCTCTGTGAAATAGTTCAACCAGAGAAGTTTCTTGCCCCTTCAAGGAAGGAGATCATATAGCATCTGAAAAGATTCTACCTGTTCCACCCCAACTCCCACCTGGGACCATGTTATCAACAATTGTAATTATGTCTGATATCAAAGACTTGGCCATTTCAGAAACTCAGCATCTCTTGGATGTTGCCTTCCAAAGCCTATCGGAGGCAAAGGCTGTACCTTATTTACATGGTTATAGATATATCTAAAGAAACTCATCAGAGAGAGTCACTGAGGTGCACCAGATAACAGAATGACCCAAATACGATTATATCAGTGACCTAGCATACCCTGAGTTTGCCACCATCATACGAAGTTAAACAAAAGGAGCTATTAACAGAAGTAACCTTAGAAAATGAAATCCTGAATATTAATCTCTCGTTCCTAAAGTTCCTTAACAGTCCCAAAATATATACTAAAAGTTAGCTATCTAGTTCTTCTACTTTCCTCTAATTCTGCCCTAATCCTCTATGGGTGGGTTATATAGACTTGAGCATCTTTAAAGTTGAAAATGAATCTCCGTTTTCAAATTTCTAGGCAAAAAACGACATATAAGAATTTTATTACATCAGCTCCATAGTCCCACAAATTTAAAAAATACTGCAAATCTCACAATGCAATATAATTATTGCAATAAACATATTATATAAACACTAAAATTTAAGGAAATATTGACAAGATGTCCCTTTACAATAATAAATCAAAAGGCATGTATAGCTGTCAGTAACGTCTCTCCTGTACGAGGTACTTTATAAGTGAAAGTTTAAAACATGTTATTTCTAATATCAGTTTACTTATCTGTCTCTTCTCTCCTTCCACAAAACTGTAATTTCTGTGTGGAAAAACTATCTTAGTTTTATTCTGTATCTTGAGTATTTCTCATGGTACTAATAGAAAAAAAAACCTCAATAAATGATTATTGAATGAATTTGAATTATATTATAAAAACATTTTATTTTATTTAATTAATTTATTTTTTTTAATGTTTATTCATTTTTGAGAGACAGAGAGAGACAGAGTGTGGGGGGGGGGCAGAGAGAGGGAGACACAGAATCTGAAACAGGCTCCAGGCTCTGAGCTGTCAGCACAGAGCCCAATGTGGGGCTGGAACTCACGAACTGTGAGATCCTGACCTGAGCTGAAGACAGATGCTCAACCAACTGAGCCACCCACGTGCCCCATATTATAAAAACATTTTAATTGATTAATATGACATAGGCTGTAAATGGAATATCCAATTTTAAGACGGGAAAATTCATTTACTTTCTCTTATAATTTATGCATAAATTATAATCACCTTTCTCTTTTTTCCTCCTTCAGCCTCCCTCCCTCTTTATCCCTCCCCTCATTCCTTCCCTTTGTCCCCTTTTTCCTTACTTCTTTCTTTTTTTATTTTTAGAGAAAAATTAAAATTCACGCACTCCTCTTTTTTTTGGTGACTGGACTTGTCATTTTCATCTACCACCATTACTTTTCATGCATACAGAGGGCTGGACTTACAAGGAAGGACTATATTTTGCATTTATCTCCTTAAGTACCATTGGGTTTGGTGACTATGTACTAGGTAAGTCGATTGAATCTTGGAATTGTATTAGCATTCATAGCCACAGAATTAACAAGATTTGAAGTAAAATTATCACCAGAAACATAGCATTTAACTATAGGAGTTAGGGTAGAGGCCAAAACTATACTATTTTACAAACTCCAATCATCTGACAATCCATGAGAGAATCTAAAATAATTCCTTTCCACCCAACTTCCTTCTTTGTTGAGGCCACAGAGTACACTAATTATTGGAAAATGGAACAGAGGAATTCCTTTTAAAGCATGTCACCATTTGCTCATACAGGTATCCAAAATTCATGTGTAATGAAAATACCAGTACAAAAGAAATCCCATGCAACATGCACTTAGTGTCTTTCCCAATAGATAAATCCACTTTCACCTTAGATTAAATATACTGTATAAGAAGGAAATAAAGACCCCCAGACACTAAGTATTTACATACATACCTAAAATTCAACAGTAATATCAAAAAAGTATTTTGTAAGATTATTTTTATAAAGGCTTTTTGTGTTTATAAATCCTTTAAAGGAACAAAGTAAGTCTCTAGGCTATGTATTTTGGGAAACCACCATTGTTCTTGGCTCATCTCTGCCTCAAATTAAGAGTCATATCAAACATTATTCTTACTATGAACATATTTTTTAAAAGTTAGCCCAAAGAACATAGGTATACCACCCCATTTTGCATACATGCATATGCCTCACACTTATATAGAAGAATTAGTACTCTACATAATAAGGACAAAGGCAAGAAGCAGAACATTGATGTATGTTCTACCACAATCTCTCTGGGTCAATTTGGACAAGCTACTTGGCCAACAGGATTCAATTTGATCTAATATAAAATAGCTGGGGTGAGGAAAACTTTGAACTAGTTGATTTTTTTCCATGTGAAAATATTAACTGTTGTATGCTGAGGAATTAGCCATGACTAAAACTTGGCTCCTGTCTACAAGGAGCACACACTGGAGTAGGGACGATTTAGATATGTAAATAGACAGTTACAATTCAAGTTCCAATACACCATGATTGAGTTCAATGTATAGTGCAATGATGTCATCAAGGAAGAAGAAAAAGGCTTACCACATGCTTCAGCTATGGCTACAGGTGAGTCTTCAAGGAGAAGCATAATCTAAGCAGTCTGAGAGTGAGAAATAACTGACAGTCCAGGAAGAATACTTATAAAACCCCTTTAGTTCTAATGTTAACCAATTTCTTTCTTTTCTTAATGTTTATTTATTTTTGAGAGAGAGAGAGAGAGAGAGACAGAGCGTGAGTGGGGGAGGGACAGACAGAAGGGAAGACACAAAAGCTGAAGGAGGCTCCAGGCTCTAATTTCCCAGAAGGAACATGTATTGATATCTGGAATTTTGTTTATTGATTACTAGGTCACAGAAGTGGGACGATCTGTTAGTCCCTTATTTAGAAAAGTAACACTGAAAAGACAAACATGGTATAAATAGTCATATGGAATATAATATTCATTTCAGAAGTATTCTTATTTCCAGTTGATCTTTAATAATCAGCAATTAGACTCTAAATGTGGACAGTTTTATGGGTTTAGACTAATGTAGTATCGTTTATGAGGGAGAAGAAAAGATCAGAAGTAAAAGTCATGTTCCAATGACTTACTTTTTGTGATTTACTTTTTGCCTTTAGGTATAAATCCTTCCCAGAATTACTCAAAAATTTACCCAGCAATAATAATGCTTTGGTGTACTTTTGGTCTTGCTTGGATTACTCTTCTGTTTGATTTATTTTCAAAAATATTGGACAAATCTTAAAAAAAAAAAAAAGCTTGTTTGCGATATACTATGTCAAACAGAAGAATGTCATCTACGAAAAAAGTTCGTATTTCTGGCCTTCTCTGGATTCACAATCAAAGAGAAATCTCAACTTTCTTTTTGAAATAGTGGGACAAGATGATCCAAAAGAGGATACATGTGCTTTAAAAATTTACCTGCCATATGGGTCACACCCACAGTGAAGTTTTGTAATTCATATTTTATTTTGAGTTATAATTAATTAAAAATACAAAATCTCAACCATCCTCACCAAATCTTCCATTTTCAAAATCTCTCATTATGTAATATTTGATATATTTAAAACAATTTATGTAATCACATAAGTTAAAAAAATATAAATATCCATGAACCCATCATACAACTTGTGATGTAAAACTAATGACAATATAATTGAAGCTACCTGTGTGTACCTTCCCAATCCTAGCCTCCTTGTTCCCCAGAGGAAAGAGCTATATCCATCCATGTAGTGATAGGTACAAAGTTATTTTTTTTAAGTAGCTACTCAATTTCTGCCTATAACTAGAAGTGCATTTGAATTTCCATTATTCCATATTTTCACTTTGGTATTGGCAGATTAAAATTTTTTTTTTGCCCATATAATGGGTATAAAATACTATTTAATTATAGTTTTGCTTTGTTTATTTCTAATTACCATAGAGTTGAGCACCTTGTGTTTCTGGTCATTCTTGTTTTTTTGTTTTTTGTTTTTTTTGTGAATTGCCACTTCATGAATTTTGCCCATTTTTTTCTACTGGGTTACTTGTCTTCTACTTAGTAATTTGTAGGAGTATTTTCTTTATGGTACATTCTGAATGCTAACCCATTTTCAGTTATATTTACTGAGGATATCGTCTCATTTGTGGCTTATCTTTTCAGTCTATAGAATACCTTTTGATAAACACAAGCTCTTAATGTAGTTCATCTTTTTCTCTTAAAATCACCACTTTTCCAATCTTGTTGGAACTTCTTCCATACCTCAAAGTGACAAAGATATTTTCTGATTAATGTATTTAAACCAAATTAATTAAAGACCTAACTTATGTAAGTGACTACCCTAAGCATTGTGAGGAATATGAAAATATAGTCACTGTCTTAAATGGTAATTAAACATTGACTAATATTGGAAGCAGATGAATGAATGCCAATTGTGTGCCAGTCACTCTGGTAAATGTTTTGAATAACGAAGATGTATTGAGCACTCATATGCTAAATATTTTGCATTCATCATTTTATCTAATATTCATAATAACCTCAGAAGTAGGTAAATAATGCCTTTTTACAGATGAAGCAATAGATCTATGATAATTTGCCCAAGTCACTCAGTAGGTTATGTGCTGAACATAGTTCACTCAGACACAATAATGTTTCCAAGTCATCTTTTATATACTGTAAGAAAAATATGAAATAATCCAAATAAATTAGCATTTACATTTAAAGAACTGCTAGGTAAAGAGCACTGATTGATGTCTTTTGGTGTCTACATACCATTTTATATAAGTAATTGAGTACCATAATTAGGATCAAAGTACTTTGGGATCAAAGAGGGAGATGCCTAGGATATAGTGGAAGAAAATCAGAGTTAGCATCAATAAGAAGGTGGAAATGACCTCTGTTTGGATGGCTGAAAATGACTCTAGTACATCTAGCAGGTTGGGAGGTTGAGGGGCAAAGGCACAAGGTTAACAGTGCCTAGAAAATGGAGACTCGAAAAGAGACCAGTAGGGCAGGAGGTGAGGTTGAGAATACAAGATTTGATGACTACAGAAGAGAGCTGCATCATGGATGGAAGTAGGACCCATCTGTGACTAAAGAGTGATGACGGGATAAGATTTAACTGAAAGAGTTTAGGAGAGAATAGAAACTCTGAAGGTTTATGACGCTCAGAGTCTGTTAATCACAAAGACAAAGTTTCTTGGGGTTGGCCACTGTATAGACATGGTAATAATTGGGAGCAGGAACTAGCCAAGGCTTCAAATGGAACTATGAAGTGGAGGGAAAAATCATTTAGGCAGGCTCAAAGTGTCCACTCAGGTGTAAAAGTCTTAAAAGATGAATGAATCATTGCCCAGTATTGTGCTGGAGAAGAAGCCAAGGACTTCATCTTTTGGTATAAATGCTTGAGTGAGGGATCTAGCCAAACAAGATCTACCATTGTTTTAGGCTTTTTATCCTTGGGTAGGAAGCAGAAGCAGCTTTGGCATGGTGTCACGAATACTTTAGAATATCTTCCTACAGTCTCTGAAGACTAGGAGCAGTGGCTGTTTTGTCTAATGCATAGAAACAACACAAAAAATCAAGGAAAATAAAGAAATAAGGAAATATATCCCAAACAAAATGACCAGATAATCTCCCAAAACGGATTCTAATGAAATGGAGATATAAGATTTACCTGATAGAAAATTTTAAATAACTATTATAAGGATCATCTACAAGATCAGGACAATGCATGGATAAAGTGACAACTTCAACAGACAGGTAATTTTTAAAATTACCAAACAGGAATTATGAAGCTGAAGAATACAATAAGTAAAATGAAGAATTCCCTAGTGAAGCTCAACAACAGACTAAAACAGAAGAAAGTGTTGGAAAACTTGAAGAGCAGTCACTGGAAATTATCCTGTCAGAGGAACAAATGGGAAAAATAATGAAAAATACTGAAGAAAGCTTAAGGAACACATGGGACACATGGGACACCATAAAACGTATCAATATATGCATTATAGGAGTTCCAGAAGGTAAAGAGAGAGAAAAAAGGGGCAGAAATCTTGTTCAAAGAAATAATGGCTGAAAACTTCCTACATCTGGGGAAGGAAATGACCATCCAGATCCAGGAAACTTAACAAAATCTTAATATGATGAATTCAAAGTAATCCAAACCTAGACATATTATAATCAAATTGTCAAAAATCAAATAGAGTGTTTTAAAATTTTTGTAAGGCAATTACTTAATAAAGACATTACACTGACATACACCTTAGAAATGCGGGAAAGAAGTTAATGAATGCTATTTGGAAGGATGGGTAAGAGAGAGTGAAGAGCAGGGCTCTACATAAAGAAAAGTGCATTCTAATTTATCTTGTCCCTTTGAATTCAAAAAAGTCATGCTGATTAGGTACATAATTTGTGTGTGTGTGTGTGTGTGTGTGTGTGTGTGTGTGTGTGTGTGATGAGAACACCTAAAATCTACCCTCATGGAGAATTTTGGAAGAAGCAAGACAAAGCCAACTTGTCACATACCAGGGAAACCCCATGAAACGATCAGCAGATTTCTCAGCAGAAACTTGGCAGGCCAGAAGGGAATGGGATGGTATATCCAAAGTGTTGAAAGAATGCTATACCTGTCAAAACTGTCCCTCAGAAATGAAAGAGAGATGAAAATATTTCCCAAACAAAAGCAACGGGAGTTCATCACCACTAGAACTGCCTTATAATAAATGCTAAAGGGAGTTCTTCAAGTTGAAATGAAACAATGCTAAACAGTAATAGGAAAGCATATGAACATTCAAAACTTTCTGGTAAAGGTAAGGTAAAGGCTAAAGGTAATATAAGACAAATATAGGATAATGTAAATTATAATGATGGGTAAATCCATTTTAATTCCAGCATAAAGTTAAAAGACAAAAGCATTAATAACTATAAAAATGTGTTAATGGATACACAATATAAAAGGATGTAAATTGTGACATCAATAACAAATGTGTTTGGGGGAAGTAAAAGCGTAGAGTTTTGATGTCTGATTGAAGTTATCAGCTTAAAATAGACTGTCATAACAACCATAAGTTGTTTTTTTGTAAGCTCCATGGTAATTACAAAGAATATACCTAGATAAGATGCACAAAAAAAAAAAAAAAAGAAATCAAGCATATTCATACAATATATCAACAAAAATGCAAAGGAAGACAATGAGGGGAACAGAGAGATGAAGGAACTTCAAGATAGATAGAAAACAGCTAACAAAATGGCAATAGCAAGTTCTTCCCTATCAGTAATTACTTTTTTTTTTTCAACGTTTATTTATTTTTGGGACAGAGAGAGAGCATGAACGGGGGAGGGGCAGAGAGAGAGGGAGACACAGAATCCAAAACAGGCTCCAGGCTCTGAGCCATCAGCCCAGAGCCCGACGCGGGGCTCAAACTCACAGACCGCGAGATCGTGACCTGGCTGAAGTCGGACGCTCAACCGACTGCGCCACCCAGGTGCCCCAAAAGGCAAATGAATTATACCCCCGAATCAAAAGACACAGAGAACTGAATGGATTTAAAAACAAAACAAAACAAAAACAACATTATAAAAAGATTTCACTATATACCATCTATAAGAGACTCATTTTGGATTTAAGGACATAAATGAGCTTAAAGTGAAAGGATGGGAAAAGATATTATATGTAAATGATAACTAAAAGAGAATAAGGGTGGTTATACTTAGACAAAGTAGATGTTAAAACTGTTACAAGAGATAAAGAAGGTCATTATATGAAGATAAAAGGGCCAATTCATCCAGGAAAACATAACAATTATAGAGCACCTATATATAAAGCAAACATTGACAGAACTGAAGGGAGAAATACATAGCAATACAACAGCAGGAGACTTGATATACCACTTTCAATAATGGATACAACATCCAGACCAAAAATCAATAAGCATACAGTGGGCTTGAACGACACTAACGGCCAAATGGACCTAACAGACATAAACAGAACATTCCACTCAATAGCAGCAGACTGTACATTCTTCTCAGGTGGACATGGAACATTCTCCAGGATAGATCACATGTTGGGTCGCAAAACAAGTCTTAACAAATTCAGAAAGACTGAAATCATGCCATGTATCTTTTCTACAAGGGAATGAAATTAAAAATCAATAGCAGAGAGAAAGCTGGGAAATTCATAAATATGTGGAAATTAAAGAACACACTCCTGAACAACCAATGCATCTAAGAAGAAATTAAAAAGAACTTAGAAAATAGCCTAAGACAAACGAAAATGAAAACACAACATACCAAAACTTAGGAGATGCTGCACCACAGTACTAAGAGGGAAGTTTATAGCAATAAATGCCTACATTAAAAAAAAATGATTTCAAATAAACAACCCAACTTTACACTTCAAGGAACTAGAAAATATTGAACTAAGCCCACAGTTAGCATAAGGAAAGAAATAATAAAAATTAGAGCAAAAATAAATGAAATAGAGAATACAAAAACAAATTAAGGGTTGATTAAAAAAATAAAATTGACAAAACTTTAGCTAAACACACTTGGATAAAAGAGAGGGATCAAATAATTACAGGGATGCTTGGGTGCCTCAGTTGGTTGAGTGTCCAACTCTTGATTTTAGCTCAGGTCATGATCCCATTTCATTTGGCTCATTTCATTCCTCTTACATTGGGCTCTGTGTCAGGATCCACACTGTGTGTGGAGCCTGCTTAAGATTCTCTCTCTCTCCCCCCTCCTCTGTCCCTCTCCCCTGCTCTCTCTCTCTCTCTCAAAATACATACATGCATACATACATAGTCAGTCAGAAATGAAAGCAGAGACATTACAACAGATGCCACAGAAATAAGTCATAGGTGACTACTATGAACAAATATATACCAACAAATAGGATAACTTAGAAGAAAAAATTTCCTACAAATATAAAATGTACCAACTCTGAATCATGAATAAATAGAAAATATGAACAAATCTATAGGAGTAAGGAGATTGACTCAGTAATCAAAAGGAGAATGAATGAAAGCCAGAAAAGTTGCAGGCGATAAGAGGAATATATAAAAATCAGTTCTATTTCTATGCACTAGCAAATAAAAATCCCAAAATAAAATTAAGAAATTCCCATTCACAATAGCACCAACAAGAATGAAATACTTAGAAATACATTTAATGAAGAAAGTTCAAGACTTGTACCCTAAAAACTACAAAATATTCTTGAAATTTTTAAAGAAAACCTAAATAAGTGGAAAGACTTATGTTTATATATTGGAAGACAATATTGTAAGAAGAAGATACTCTTTTTTTAAAGTTTATTTATTTTGAGACAGAGAGCGCGTGTGCAAGTGGGGAGGGGCAGAGAGAGAGACAGAGAATTTCAAGCAGGCTCAGCACTGTCAGTGTAGAGCCGGATGCGGGGCTCAAACTCATGAACTGTGAGATCATGACCTAAGTCGAAATCAAGAGTCAGATGCTAACTAACTGAGTGACTCAGGCGCCCCATGAAGATATTCTTTTTTAATGTTTTTATTATTTATTTTTTCAGAGAGAGACAGACAGACAAAGTGTGAGCAGGGGAGGGGCAGAGAGAGGGGGAGACAAAGAATCTGAAGAAGGCTCCAGGCTCTGAGCTGTCAGCACAGAGCCAGACACAGGACTCTGAACCCAGGAACCCTGAGATCATGACCTGAGCCACAGTCAGACCTTCAACAGACTGAGCCACCCAGGTACTACACCCCTTCTTGAAGATACTCTTAAAGTTGATGTACATATTCAATGTATGAGTTTTTCTGTGAAAATTCCAACGGCTTTTTTCTTTTTGCAGAAATTAACAAGCTAATCCTAAAATTCATATGGAAATTCAAAAGAGCAAAAACATCCCTGATAAAGGACAGTTTGAGGACTCTTACTTCCTGGATTAAAAAAATTATAACATTATAGCAATAAAAAAATGTGTTACTCACATAAGGATAGATATACAGATCAAAGGAATAGGAGTGGAGAAATAAACACATACATCTATGGTCAATTGATTTTTAAAATTTTTTTTTAACGTTTTATTTATTTTTGAGACAGAGAGAGACAGAGCATGAACGGGGGAGGGGCAGAGAGCGAGGGAGACACAGAATCGGAAGCAGGCTCCAGGTTCCGAGCCATCAGCCCAGAGCCCAATGCAGGGCTCGAACTCACGGACCGCGAGATCGTGACCTGAGCTGAAGTCGGATGCTCAACCGACTGAGCCACCCAGGCGCCCTGGTCAATTGATTTTTAAATAATTAATAAACTTAATTTTTTAAGAGCAGTGTTAGGTTTACAGGAAAATTGAAGAGAGTAGTGTTTCCAGATACTCCTTACTTCACTTCATAGTTTTCCTTATTATCAATGTCTTGCATTAGTGTGGTACAATTGTTACAACTGATGAATTGATACTGATATTTATTATTCACTAAAAGTACACGTTTTACATTAGGTTTTACTCTTTGTGTTATATATCCTGTCATGGTCAACTGATGTTTGACAAGGATGCTAAGATGATTCAATGGAAAAAGGATAGCCTTTTCAACAAATAGTATTAGGTAAAAGAATGAATTTGGACCCCTATCTGAGCTAACATCCCATAGAAAAATTAACTCAAACTGGATCAAAGATCTAAGTATAAGAGCTAAAATTTTAAAACTCTTAGAAGAAAAGTTTGAGTGAGTCTTTGTGACCTTTGATCAGACAATAGTTTCTTAGACATGATACCTAAAGCACAAGCAGCCAAAGAAAGGTAAATTGAACTTCATTAAAAATTAAAACCTTTTATGAGTCAAAATATACTATCAAGAAAGTGAAAAGATAATCTGCAGAATAGGAGAAAGTGTTATTAAATAATATATCTGATAAAGATCTAGTATCCAAAATATGTAAAAAATTCTTACAACAATAAAAAGACAAATAACCTAATTTAAAAATGTGCAAAAGAGTTGAATAGACATTTCTCCAAAAAGGATACATAAGTGAATAATAAGCATATAAAAAAGATGCTCAACATCATTAATCACTAGGGAAATACAAATCAAAACCACAATAAAATACCACATTACACATACTAGGACAGCTATAGTAATAATAATATGATAAGGGTTAGCAAGGACGTGGAGAAATTGGAACCCTCTTATCTTGCTGGTGGGACAAGTAAAGTGGTACAGCCACTATGAAAACCAGTTTGGTAATTCTTCAAAATGCTAAAAAGAGTTACCATATGACCCAGAAGTTGCACTCCTAGGTATATACCCAAAATAAATAAAAACATTTGCTTTCACAGAAAACTGTATATGAATGTTCATAGCAGGGTTACTCATAATAGCCAAAAAGTGGAAACAACTCAAATACCCATTAACTAATGAATGAATAAACTCTATGCAGTATATCCATAAAATGGACATTAATTCCTTATCAAATAGATAAATGCTGTATTTTTATCGTATAATATTTCTGTGCAAGCTATACTAAATATATACCTGTATAAATTATGGTTCATGGTAAAATAGTTCATATGTGTTACTAGCTGCAGGATATTAATCTCACTAAATTAAAGTTATAGAAAACTTCTCACCTCCTGCAACGTTCTTGAATTTTTTCTGATTAATCAGTTATATAGAACTTTAAATTCCATTATGAATACAAATATATACTTAACACATTCATTTTTATTGATTCACTGGAGAAGTCCTAAATCAGATGTGTGTGTGTGTGTGTGTGTGTGTGTGTGTATATGTGTATATATATATATATATATATACACATATACACACACACATATATATGTATATATATGTGTGTGTATATATATATGTATATATATATATATATATACATATATATATACACATACATACATACAGTGGAATATTATTTGGCAATCAAAAAGAATGAAATCTTGCCATTTACAACTATGAGGATAGACTAGAGGGTATTATGCTAAGCAAAATTAGTCAGAGAAAGACAAAAATCATATGACTTCACCTATATGTGGAATTTAAGAGACAAAACAGATGAACATAAGGGAAGGGAAGCAAAAGTAATATAAAAACAAGGAGGCGGACAAAACATAAGAGACTCTTAAAAACAGAAAACAAACTGAGGGTTGCTGAAGGGGTTGTGAATGGGTGATGGACAAAATGGGTAAGGGGCATTATGGAAGACACTTGGGATGAGCCCTGGGTGCTATACATAGGGGATGAATCACTGGAATCTACTCCTGAAATAATTATTGCACTATATGCTAACTAACGTGGATGTAAATTAAAAAAATAATAATAAAATAAATTAATTAATTAAGTTAAATAAATCTAGCTTTATGTCATCATTCGGACCCATAGCTATGAAATTTCACCAGCAATTTAAATGTAAAGATATTCATTCATTGAAACTGAAATAACAATGAAGTCCATTAAAAAAAAAGTTTGAAGCACTTGCAAAAAAATTCTCAACAATAAGCAAGTATGAAAGCTAACAGAATAGATATTTGCTAACCAGAACATACTGAAATGGCACAATATTTAGGAAGTTTTAAATGGCATCCTGAAAGAAATGGTATACTGAATTATTTTCAAGAGGCTTACTTAATTTCAGTAATATTCACAGATAAGCAGAGACTTTGAGGGAATGAAAATGCAAACCAGCAGTGTCACTGCCTCAATATATACCATCAACAGAAGTAACACTGACAGAGCAAGGTGTCCTGATACGAACTCTTCCAAAACACAGCCAGAAGTGCAATGTTTAATCCTGTTGTTTATAAGTGAATATAATAACATTCCTGGGAGAATATCTAAAGCCAGCTATCTAAATGAACGATGCTTTTGGTAAATGAAACAATATATTTTGAAAACAAAGCTTAGTAATAAAAAAAAAATAGACGTATTTTACATAGAAGTGGATTTCTAAGAGATCTAGTACACCCGAGTTGTTGAATAGTATTGGAAATTTCAATAAGGTTATCTCAGCACATGGTGTTCAATTCTAAGGGATTTGACTTATACATTCCAAACATTTTACTTTGTTCTTTTTGTAGTCTAACACTAAAGACCATTTTCAAGTACTTACGATTCAGGACATCAAAATAACAAATTCCAAAGTGGTGACTTTGAAAAATTATGACTACCAAATTGAGTAAATTTGCAAACAAAAGTGTTTGGCACTTTCCAGTGAATATCACCCTAATACCCTGGCAGCTTCCTTAATTAGTATACAAAAAACAGACCCTTTCAATTGGTTTCATAATTTCTTTGCCTCTTTTAATAAATAGGCAAAAACTAACATTCTACATGGTTTTGGATAAGATCTAATAAATTACAAGCTTAGAAACATTAATTCATTCGGAATTGCTCACTAACTTAGTAACATTTCAGATATGTTACACAAATTAGTGTAGAATCTAGCTTGGTTTCTATGTCAGGATTCTCCAGAAAAAGAAAACAGGCCATATCATTCATATATATATATATATATATATATGGAGAGAGAGAGAGAGTATATCTAGAACCTGTATATATAAAGAGATTTATCATAAGGAATTGGCTCACTTGATAATGGAGGCTGAGAAGTCCCATGGTCTGCTGTTGCAAGCCAGACATCCAGGAGAGCCACTGGTAGAGTTGCAATCTGAGTCCATAGGTCTGAGAATCTGGAAAGCCAATATTCTGGTTCAAAAACAGTCAGGGAGGGGCGCCTGGGTGGCGCAGTCGGTTAAGCCTCCGACTTCAGCCAGGTCACGATCTCGCGGTCCGGGAGTTCGAGCCCCGCGTCAGGCTCTGGGCTGATGGCTCAGAGCCTGGAGCCTGTTTCCGATTCTGTGTCTCTTTCTCTCTCTGCCCCTCCCCTGTTCATGCTCTGTCTCTCTCTGTCCCAAAAAATAAATAAATGTTGAAAAAAAAACAGTCAGGGAGAGCAAATGCTTCTTACCCTGCCTTTTCTTCTTTTCAGGTCTCCAGCAGATTGGATGAGATCCATCCACACTGGGGAGAGCAATCTGCTTTACTCAGTCTACCAATTCAAATGTTAATCTCATGCAGAAACATCCTCATAGACATCCCTAGAATATTTAACTAGATAACTGGGTACCCTGTATTCTAATAAAGTTGATACATACAATTAATCGTCACATTTTCTATCACAAAATTGCCTTTAAAAAAAATCAATTTATGAATATAAGCCCTTAACATTTCAATGAACTTCTACAGAAGCCTCTGTTAGTCATATGAGAGTGTACTCATATACTTTATGAACTAAATATAATTATTATCCTCATTTTATTGAAGTGGAAATTGAGGGTAAGAAGCCTGCCCAAGGTTACCTAACTAGTAAATGACCGGGTTGTGGTTCAAACTCATCTATTTAACCACCCTTCACCAGATAACTCTAGCATGGAAGGAACATTTGAAGGGTTGTATGCTGGAGGCAGGAAGACTATTACAACCTGTGACAGCGTGGATGGAGATCTTGGAACGATTTTAGTGTTTTTATGGAGAAGAATCAAAAACACTATATATCAGAGATTGAGTGGGTATGTATGAAGGAATGCAAGGAGCCAAGGGTGACTGAAGTTCCATCTTGAATATCTTCTTAAATTTTTTTTTTCAACGTTTTTATTTATTTTTGGGACAGAGAGAGACAGAGCATGAACGGGGGAGGGGCAGAGAGAGAGAGGGAGACACAGAATCGGAAACAGGCTCCAGGCTCCGAGCCACCAGCCCAGAGCCCGACGCGGGGCTCGAACTCACGGAGCGCGAGATCGTGACCTGGCTGAAGTCGGACGCTTAACCGACTGCGCCACCCAGGCGCCCCCATCTTGAATATCTTGTATTCCAACTACTCAAATTATTACATTTGACTCTCATGTAAGTAATAATAATAGCAGATTGCATTTTTCCAGAATAGGAGACATGAAGAGTTTTGAAATGAGTCTTTAATTGGTTTACAGAAACCATATATAGTACAATAATGAGAAACAGTCTTAATCCTAACAGATCTTCCTTTCTCTCTGAAACTGGTAGACAGACACTGGCTCTTGCCAGACTGCTATCGTCAACATATTGAGTTGATGAGTTTGTAACAGAGGGAAACATGGAGGGATGAAATGTAAGAAGTAATCCCCTCATTTATGATCTCTGGGCATATGGCTAGGAATAGGAAGAGAGAAAACATTGTGACTACTGACATTTGCCAGTCCTACCATGAATTTTGATAGAAAACTTCATTAGCTTTCTTTCTTTTGAGATGTTTATTACTTGTTACTACCTTAATATAACAGAAAACTTTCCTTTTTCTTAAAAAAACCACACACACACACTCATTATTGGGAGTATGAAATCAGTAAGAGACATCGAAATCAACTAAGTCCCTTTAGCCAAGTACAAGAATCACACTGGCCAAAATGCTCTGAGTAAATTTCATTAATCAGCCATCTTCCAAAAGCACAGTATTTCTTCTAATTTCTTAGACATTATCTTTGACCATGTCTTAGCTTTTGAGGTGTTTTGACTTACCAGTCAAATCCTGCCAATACCTTAGAGACAGTACTAGAAAAGAAGGCTGAGTTTTAGAAGAGGGGCCTTAAAGCAAAGATTAGCACTTTCCTAGCTAACGGCTCCAAGTGCAGTTGTGGGATTATGGAGCTGCTCAGCAAGGGCATTTAAAAGCTCAAGAGTGATGTGGCCCCCTTCCATCTCTGGAGGCTCTTAGTTTATTAAAAACGTTCTTTAAATGCTAAAGAGTTCTAACACTTGAAGTGTAACATGTCTACACTTAATACTTTTAATGCAGAAATACAGTACAACAGAATTATGCCGTTTTAGAAGATAATTACAACATTGGCAAAAGTTACCTATTCATAACACATGATGGGTCTGGGCCATCATTTAATCAGACCCAAGCATGAAATTGTATGATGGAAGTCATCGCCTTGCAATGGGTTCAGTACATCCCATTTGGAGATCCACATTTGAGGCCCTTCACAAATGTGGGCCTTAAATAAATGGCATCTCAGGTGCCCATTAGGGTAGGGCTGGGCCCAACTCATTTGACCCAAGAGAGTAGTTTACAAATAGACCTCAGACTTAGTTGGCAAATGATAATGTTTCTGAGACATTCCTGCCCCTTTCTGTCAACTCTTTTCCTAACAAAGATTTTTTTTGGCAGGGCCGGGGGCGGGGGGGATATTTTGAATGCTTATGACTTGGGAAGTTCTACAAGTTGGCTCCTTGTGGGAATGGCCCAGAGTGATTTATTCTTCACAGGAATTTCTTTTAACCCCACAACACATTCCTCCTGCAACAGTGCCAACTGGACTAGATTCTGCCGTCACATAGATTGGGGTTCCACTTCTGCTCTGCCATGACCAGTTAAGTGACCTTGAGGAATTACCAACCACTCTGAGCCTGCATCTCAACTGGAAAATGAGGACAATAATAGTCTTTATTTCATAGGGTGGTCTGAAGATGAAATAAGCTGCTGCAAGCAAAGCATTAGTGTGCTGCCTGACATCTAGCTGGTACTCAAGCAAAGTTAATCATGGTTACCGTTATTCTTTCCCGGAGTTATACCCAAATTCTCCAAGCAACATAGATATTGTAGAATATACAAAATACAAACTTTTCTCACTACTTTTTGACATTTTTAGTGTTTCAGATGTTTTACTTATTTTTAAAGGGGTTGAAGGCATGAAGAACTCTGAAGTGAAATAGCCCTCATGTAGTACCAAACTTGACCTCCAGATGTCAGTATGAACTCAACTGATTGAGGCAATTACTAACAAATAGGAGGGTTGAGGTTCCTCTACTGCCTTCAATAGAATTACAAATGTACAATAACCATTCTTTGATTTTAGGAAGGTAATAAATAGGTCAGCTTCTCTGACTTCATAAGATATTGTACCATAAAAATAGTACTGAAAAGTTGGACACCTTTAACCACAAATAAAAATATGGATGGAGGGTTATATTTAACACTTGCTCTTAGAAAAAAAATTATATGATTGTGATAGATAGCCTATGGGTCTTCAAAAATTATTCAAGAATATCAGAGACCGTATCTAATATTTTTTACATTCTATGGCTGTGCAGTACACAGAGCTATTTCTACTAGAGAGGTAAATCAGATAATTGTTTCATGTCTATGAAAACCATGTCAATCCCTCTATAAAGTGGCTCAGATTTATTGCAGGTGTTGCTACAGAAATCTCAAGAAGTTTGCTCTCAGAGGGCACTGTTATCCATTTTACTCATTTAATAAATATTTACCAAGCACCTACTATGTTTCAAGAAAGTTTTAAGTGTTGAGAATACAGCTGTGAAGAAAGCAAACACAATCCCTGCCCTAAAGGGGTTTGAAGCTTAGAAATGAAAGACAATAAGCACAATAAATAAACAACAATAGTGTATTAGAAACTAAAAATTTCTACAAATCAAAGAAGAGACGGAAACATTTAAAGTGTAGCAGTTAATGTGGGCCACACTGAAAGGTGGCATGTAAGCAAAAATTTGAAGGGACTGAGGGAGCAAGCCAACAAGCCCCAGGGGAAGGGCACTCCAGCCAGAGGCATCTACAAAGGTGAAGGCTCAAGGGACAGCAAGAAGGCTAGTGGGGCTGGACCAGAGTGGGATACCAGAGTGGGATGAGACTCATGATTTTCGGTAGTTGTGACACGATTTGACTTAGAACATCTTTGGTTCTTCTGCTAATAGACTGTAAGCCTGGAAAGGGCAGAAATCAATTAGGAAGCCTCTGTATTACTCTAAGTTAGAGACTCTGGTGGTTTGGAGGAAGAGGTTTGAATGGAGCATCTAAATATTAGTGTTCCAGTGAGGATATATGTATGCTTCTGGTAACTGGAAAGGCCTTCTAGGTTAAGGATGAAGCTGTTTTAAATTAAAGTCCACTCTAAAAACCAGCCAATTAACCAACCAACCAACCAACCAACCAACCAACCAACCAATGAGACTTCATAGTCCTTTTATGCTTATGGATTGCTTTTGGGGAGCAGATTATATTGAAGTGACAAGACAATAAAATTTTTATTTCATAACAGTACAAAAAGAAAAAACAGAAAAAATGTAAGCATTAAATATACATAGAGCAGAGTGATTTTTATGGGAGACAAAAAGTGCAAGGTTTCTTCTGACCCTGGCAAAAATATTGGGATGAGATTTCATTCATAAAGAATTTTCTATTTTCTCTGGAATCCTAGTTTTTCTTAAATATCGCACTTACAACAAAAATGCCAATTCAGTGGTTTTTTTCCTTAATTAATAGACTTTTTAAAAAAAGCAGTTTAGGTTTATAGAAAAAATGGAACATAAAATAGAGAACTCCCGTATACCTCTTCTTCCTCTCTTCTCCAAAGCAGCTTCCTCTGTTACTAACATCTTGCATTAGCATCATGATACATTTGTTATCATTGATGAACCAATATTGGTACATTATTAACTACAGTCCTTAGTTTACATTCAAGTTCACTGTGTTGTGCAGTTCTATGGATTTTGACAATGCATAATCTAACGTATCCACCATTACACTATCATACAGATTAGTTTCATTGTTCAAAAAATCCTCTGTGCTCTACCTACTCTTCCCTCCATGCTTTATCCTGAACCTCATCCAACCACTGATTTTTACTGTCTATAGTTTTGCCTTTTCCAGAATATTGTGTAGAATCATACTATATATATGTGATCTTTTCAGACTGGCTTCTTTCACTTAACATTATGTACCTAAGGTTCCTCTACATTTTTTCATGACTTGATAGCTTATTTAATTTTATTGCTGAATAATATTCCACGTGTGGATACACTAGTTTCTTTATCCATTCACCTATTTGGCAATTATTAAAAGGCTACTATAAACATTTATGCACAGGTTCCTGTGTGGAGATTTTCAACTCATTTGGGTAAATATGAAGGAGCACAAATGCTGGATTGTATGGTAAGACTAAGTTTGCCTTTTAAGAAACTACCAGGCTGTCTTTCAAAGTGACGGTACCATTTTGCATCCCCACCATCAAGAAATGAGTTCCTGTTGCTCCATATCCTCACCAGCATTTGATGTTGTCAGTGTTTTGGGTCATAGCCATCCTAATAGGTATGTAGTTTTATCTAATTATTGTTTTAACTTGCAATTCCCTAATGACATTTAATGTTGAGCATCTTTTCCTAACTTTCTTTGCCATCTCAATATCTTCTCTGATGAGGTGTGTGTTCAGATATTTTGCCCATTTTTTTTTTAATGTTGAGTTTTAAGAGTTCTTTGTATATTTTGGATACAAGTCCTTGGTTGGATCCATGTTTTACAAATATTGTCTTCCAATCTGTGGATTGTCTTTTCATTTTGTTAACATTGCCTGCACCAAGGCAGAAGTTCTTAATTTTAATTAAGTCCAATTTAGCAAATATTTTCTTTCATGGATTGTGCATGCAAAAACTCATCATCAAACCCAAGGTTACCTAGATTTTCTCCTATAATTTAGAAATTTTCTTCCAGAAATTTGTTGAAACCTCTCATCTGCTGGTGGCCTTCCTTCTCTCTTCTTCGTCAATCTGGCTTACCTGAGTAGATTATTGAGAAAGATGGGAGATGGATATTTTTTACAGCTGCCATTATATTTAAAGCCAGTTTTGGTATTAAAATTCATTAAAGTTTATACATTTATTTTTATCCCAACATGGCACTATTATGGTTGATTCCTACTTGATTTAATACTTTAGTTGTTCTTGGTTAATGTAGTTTATTCATTGTTTCCTTATATTGTCTAGGGAACCAATATTTGACAACCTTCTTAGAATTTATTACTTCTTTATCCATTACTTCTTTCTCCTTATTACATTAAATACCTCCAGAATACTGTTTAAGTGGTAATTAAAGGCAACTTAATTTTTTTCCTTACTTAGGACTATCTCTGTTATATACTGGTTATTTCTGAAAGATGCCCTCCATCAAGCAATGGGATTTTCCATGTCTTTCTCAGAAAGACACTGAATTTTAGTAGATAGCATTTGGTAGAAGATTATCTTCAAGATGATGAATTTAGAAATTCTTGATGAATTTTTCTTGATATTCTTCTAATTTGCATTTTTAAGCAGTGTTTATTCTGATATTTATTCTCTTTAGTGTGTATTTAATACTGTTAGCTTTTTTACTTTTAATACCCTGAATAACTTTTATTTTTGCCTGATATTTTATATTTTCAAATTCAAGGATAAATTTAAACTATTAAACCACTTTTCTGTTTCTTCAATCAATTCTGTTTCAGTGGTGGCCATTTGTATGTCAGCTTTGCGATTTCTTTTGAGTGCTTAAAATTTTAATGAAAATTTTTTACCGTTTACCATGCATAAAATATATATAATTAAGAAAAAAAAAAAGATATACCAAAGGCTCTGATACAAGTGTCCAGTTCTTACTTTCCATAGAACTGGCTATAACTGAACCATTGTGCTTACAAGCAGTTTTTGAACTATAGATTTTGATCATAGGTTTCATAATTTTTCATTTTCTGCCTTATTTATACATGAGTCTAGTTTATGCACTATTGGTAGTGGTATCGACATTGCAAGTATTTATTCATTCAATGATTTAGCATTTTAGTTCCTGTAATGTCCAGATACTGTGCTTCTGCATTTCTGACCTTTCCCATCCCCAGACTGGACCAGAAGTAGATTAAGTGGGAAGAGACAAGTAGGTAAATTTCTGCCTTTGTATAGTGAGCCATCCTCAACCTTGTGAATGAAGGAAATATTTTAGGAAATGGCAGAGCGACAATTTCTTGATTGGTCATAAAAAACTTCTTATACTTTGCAAACACTTACTTATGTGCCAGGTCTTCCTCCCTTCCTTCCTTCCTTCCTTCCTTCCTTCCTTCCTTCCTTCCTTCCTTCCTCCTTCCCTCCCTCCCTTCCTTCCTTTTCCTGTTTATTTATTTTGAGAGAGAGAGAGAGAGAGAATGAACACATGGGAGAGGGGCAGAGAGAGAGGGGGAAGAATCCCAAGCAGGTTCTGCACTGTCAGTGTGAAGCCGCACAAGGGGATCAAAATTATAAACCATGAGATCATGACCTGATCTGAAATCAAGAGTCGGAGGCTTAACTGACTGAGCCACCCAGGTCCCCCTGTGCCAGCTCCTTCAATCTCACTGGCTTGCACAAAATTTAAGGGGCTCCAAAAATCTCATTAATCAAGATCCATCATATGTGAATATAATATTTTTTAAATAAAAAATTATACAAAAAATCTATGATAAACACAATACTAAAATTTTAAATAAAGAGAATCAGTATTACCGATTTTTCCTATTGCTTCAGACTTCAATATGGCTTAGAATGGCACTGTCACTAATCCTGTCTTTATTTAAAATCTTGATACTTTTGGGAGCCTGGGTGGCTCAGTCAGTTAAGCATCTAACTCTTGGTTTCAGCTCTGGTCATGATCTCACAGTTCGTGAGATCAAGCCCTACGTCGGGCTCCACTAACAGCATAGCGCTTGCTTGGGATTCTCTCTCTCTGTCTCTCTCTATCCCTCTCCACGTATGCTCTCTCTCTCTCAAAATAAATAAACTTATAAATTTTGATACTTCTAATAATTTTGACTCAACATGTCCCCTTAAATTTTGTACCCAACGCAATGAATAAGTGCCTCACTCATATCATCCTAGTCCCAGCCCTCCAGTATGTACAACACACTGATTTGCAGAATCGTGTACTCTAACTTGACCCAGATTCATAGATCAGATTTTCCCAGGCATTCAACTTACCAAGTTCACCTTTCTTTAAGGCAATACTCTATTCAGGTAAACCAGACTGATGAAGAAAAGGGGAGGGAGGCCATCAGTAGACAAGAGAGTTCAACAAATTTTAATGTTCTTTTTTTTTTTCAATGTTATTTTTGAAAGACAGCACATGAGTGGGGAGGAGGCAGAGAGAGAGGGAGAGAGAGGATCCCAAGCAGCCCAATGTGGGGCTATATCTCACGAACCACGAGATCATGACCTGAGCTGAAATCAAGAGTCAGACGCTTAACTGACTGAGCCACCCAGGCACCCGATCTTCTGTCAATGTTCTGATTAAACTGCTGGAGTCCCTGTCTTGATAGTGGTTAAAATGGCTTTTGTTCCTCCCGGGGTTCCTCCTTCTGTAGGTAATCCCCAGAAGTCTTTGTGAAGCATTTCCTGTCCAAAGGACTAACATTGGTTCCTCCTGCTTTGCCCCAAGATCTAGAACTCAGATACATCTCCTTAAGGCTATAGAACATCACACCCACTGTGGGAAATCAAATAGCTATATCCTGGGTTGGGAGATTACAGGGAATGCACTGCAAAGCAAAACACTGCTTTCTGGACTTGCTGAAAACAGCGGGCCATACTTCACTTATCTAGTTCACATATATCTAGAGGTTGGGTCCTGCCTATGCTTACAAATTCCTTAGACCATGTTGTCACATAGAATATTTTATCCTGTCTTAATTTGTTTTTCTGTACATTTTCAATACGTTCTTACTGGCATGTAGCCCACCAATTTATTGCACATTGTTTCCCTGAATGTATGTTTAATAAGTACGGGAGCTTGAGATCAGCTTGGGGAGACTTCCCATAGCCTCTTGCTCACCTCTCTTGACTTGCATGGAGTCTTGACTAGTCCTTTGCCGTCCTCCGCTCTGCTGGACAAAGCCAAAAGCTGAACCCACAACCCACTACTTGAAGCTGGTTCTCTGAAATTATATCAAAGCTACACTCAGAGAGGCTGAGCAGACAGCCTCTCTGGCCACAGCCGAAGCACTCGTCCCCCGTTGTGTACAAAGTGACACCTCCATTGAGCTCCTGCTCTGTTCACTGCCATAGTCCCCTGTGTGAATTCCTGAGTTGCAGTGGCCCTTCAAAGCTTAATGGTGAATGAACCACATGCCCTCTCCTCCATACACTCAGGACTATGAGGTAGTCCAGGGTGAATCTGGCCTGGGCTCTACTCTCCCTCTACTCAATTCATGTTCACTTATCCAGATTATCTTCTCAGGAAGATGGCATCAGGACAAGATCCTCTGTCTATTGCATGTAGTAGAAAAAGACAAAAGAGGGAATAGTCTGGGTGGTATTTGGCCACACCCACCATGAAGAATTTTGCAAATATGTAATAAAGAGCTCTGAACTTGAAGTAAAATTAGAATAGCCTCATTTACTTTCCATGATAAAGAGGAAATTGTTCAACGAGAAAAAAAAATCTGACTAAAAAAAACAAAAAACCCCAAACATTGGTTAGGACAGAAATAGCCATATACATTTTTGTTTTACAAAATCAGAGAGATCCATTTTAGGTCAACCGCACTGACTAACCCTGGACAGAGAGTCTTGATATTACCAATCACGGAAGGGATTAAAGCAAAGTAGAAAGTCCTTGAGGTCAAACAGAAGCATGTTTTGGGTTAGCCATAGGCTCAAAAACTTCGGGTATGAAGACTGAACACACAGCTTAACAGGGACTAAGAAATAGAAAGGATCACACAACAATTACTTAAAAGATGCTAGTTGATTCTTTTCTCTTCTTTTCCAGTGTGGTTCCCTTGATTCTGTTGATTCTAATAATGTCCAGTACTGTTCATAGGTGATAGTATAATTTTACTTTCTTCAAGACCATTTCCTCTTAAGGAACAAGGCAACTTCTAGCTACCTAGGATCACCAGGACAAGTTTTTGTCTTCCATGGAAGATACTAACTACAGACTTAAATTATTAACAACACTCAGATCACGTACTCAGTCTTTGAGTAAAGTCTGGGCCGTATGGGGTTATATTCAGCAATGTAAAGGATCAAATTATTACATATACATGGCAGTGGGGAAGTAATATTTGTTATGTACAATCCCTAAACTAGCTTCTAGGTGAAGTACGTGTACCCACTGTCTAAAAGATTCCTAGAGAACCTTTATCAGTAGGAGTATAAATAGACTTTTCCATTAAGGAGGCAAAGAGCTTAGTGAGGATTCATAGGTAATTGAGTGAAGAAGACCTCAAAGAAATTCTTTTTATCCTCTCTGAAGTCTAGGGCAATACACTTGCATGATACATTTGTACATTTTAGGGAGGTTGGCTTGGCACCTTAAACCTTTTGTGAGAAGTACGACGAAGCAGAAAGAGATCACCCAAACACTCAGCCTAAAGCTTAGTAATGTATTAATGACACAGATCTTTCTTTAAGGGTTCAGCCATTAAAAGTTTGGGGAGCTCTGATAACCCTTGTTTGTTCTCAGCTGAGTTGTCTTCATTTCTTTCCACACTTCTTATTGGTTAGGCATGAGGCTGACTTTACTAGAAACAAACACTAGTGTTTAGGTGCCAGGCATTCTGGCTTTAGATGCAGCCCTTTAGGGAGTTGCCTGGGAAACATGGCTGCCCAGCACCTGGAGATGCTGGGACCTGTGGGAAGTTGTAGCCCCTTCTGGGGATGGTGTCAGGGCCAGGGGAGGGAAGCTCTGGCACAAGGGTAGATACCCCTAGTTCTTGCCACCTTAATCTCCATGCTACCTGGAATGAATTCCCAGGGTCATTACTGGACAGATTTGCTTGTTGCAACATAGTTGCCTTCTTGTCATGATGAGGCAGCCAGGGGAATAACAGGGCTTCATTAAACATTCTTGAAACCAGAAGATAGAAGTTACTTGTTGCGATCCCTCTATATCATACCTGTAAATACATCCTGAAGTGGAAAGAAAAAAGAAGGCTGCAGTGATCTTCCTTGTCGCCTCTCTGCCCTTGATCCTGGGGTCTGCTGGGGCGAACAGGCCATTCAGGTCAGATTTGACCCATGTGTCTCAGTCTGTTCAAGCAGCTGTAACAAAATACCATAGATTAGGTGGCTTATAAGCAACAGAAATTTATTTCTTATAGTTCTGGAGCCTGGAAGATCTGAGATCAGAGTGCCAGCTTGGCGGAGTGAGGGCTCTCTTCCTGATTTGTAGTCTTCTCACATGTTGGAAGGGGGCTGGGGATCTCTGTGGGATCTCTCCAACAAGACAGCTAATCCCAAACTAACCAGCTCCCAGTCAGCCACGCAATCACAAGGACATACACCCAATATGCTGACAACCATTCTGTGCTCATACAACCATTCTGTTTTTCGCTTTCAGCACAGTACTCAATACATTACATGAGATACTCATCCTTCCATTATAAATAGGCTTTGTGTTAGATGACTTTGGCCAAGGTAGGCTAATGCAAGTGTTCGGAGCATATTTAAGGTAGGCTAGGCTAAGCTATGCTGTTTGTTAGGTATACTTAACGTATTTTCATCTTATGGTATTTTCAGCATATGATGGGTTTATCCAGACACAACCTCACTGTGAGTCAAGGAAGGTCTATACTGTTAAAAGATAAACTGAGACATATTAAATATTTTAGGAGTTTACGTGAGCAAAAATAAATGTGAGCAAAAATAAATGTCAGTGCCAAAACAGAAGTGCTTAGGAGCACTCTGCCAATAGGAGCTGGGTACAAGAGCTATAGGATAAAGAGCTCACCAAACTCCACACCCGAAAAACAAATAACCCAGTGAAGAAATGGGCAGAAAGCATGAATAGACGCTTCTCTAAAGAAGACATCCGGATGGCCAACAGGCACATGAAAAGATGCTCAACGTCGCTCCTCATCAGGGAAACACAAATCAAAACCACACTCAGATATCACCTCATGCCAGTCAGAGTGGCCCAAATGAACAAATCAGGAGACTAGAGATGCTGGAGAGGATGTGGAGAAACGGGAACCCTCTTGCACTGTTGGTGGGAATGCAAATTGGTGCAGCTGCTCTGGAAAGCAGTGTGGAGGTTCCTCAGAAAATTAAAAATAGACCTACCCTATGACCCAGCAATAGCACTGCTAGGAATTTACCCAAGGGATACAGGAGTACTGATGCATAGGGGTACTTGTACCCCAAATGTTTATAGCAGCACTCTCAACGATAGCCAAATTATGGAAAGAGCCTAAATGTCCATCAACAGTGAATGAATAAAGAAATTGTGGTTTATATACACAATGGAGTACTACGTGGCAATGAGAAAGAATGAAATATGGCCCTTTGTAGCAATGTGGATGGAACTGTAGAGTGTTATGCTAAGTGAAGTAAGTCAGGCAGAGAAAGACAGATACCATATGTTTTCACTCTTATGTGGATCCTGAGAAACTTTAACAGAAACCCATGGAGGAGGGGAAGGAAAAAAAAAAGAGGTTAGAGTGGGAGAGAGCCAAAGCATAAGAGACTCTTAAAAACTGAGAACAAACTGAGGGTTGATGGGGGGTGGGAGGGAGGGGAGGGTGGGTGATGGGTATTGAGGAGGGCACCTTTTGGGATGAGCACTGAGTGTTGTATGGAAACCAATTTGACAATAAATTTCATATATTGAAAAAATAAATAAATTTTCAGTGATATCTCAAAATAAATAAATAAATAAAATGCATAGGAGTAAAAAAAAAAAAAAAAAGAGCTACAGGAAAGACCCAGAAGCAAAGCAAGGAAATTAATTGATTGGCTATAGCTCAGGCAAGTTGCCTTACTTGGGAAAATCTAATTGGCTGTTTGTAATTGGTTGTCCTCAGGTTTTTTGATTTCTTAACCTTGAGGCACTGGCAGGCTTAGATTGGGTTTGCTTCCTTAGGCTGCCAAGGCATTAGAAATCACCCCAGTCTAATGGCCTCCCTGTTTACTTTAACAATATATAGTGTATATACGTATATATACATACATACGCATATGCATATATATAAACAAAAGATTGGTTTTGCTTCTCTGGAAAACCCAGACTAATACAGGGTCAAATGCTGTCAAGAGCCTATGACTCTTGAATGACCAGTTTTACATTCTGTACACCTTGGTCACCTACACTCCACATCCAGTCCCAAGTACAGGCCAATGATTCTTGCAATTCTTTGGTTTTACAATACCTATTCTTCCTTCACAGACCACCATGTCCCCTGGAAGTTTATGCAGGGATTTAACTCTAGTTGTGGCCTGGCAGACAGGAAAGGCAGTGGATGTTACTTCTGAGGGGAACATTTAGTAGCTTGTCTGAGAGAGACCCCCTGAAGCATTTTCTAGCAGAACAGCTTCTCTTAACAGGGAAAAATGTGAATCAGTTCTGCAGCCGCAGGGGGTCCAGGCCAGAAGGATGTAGAGTCAAGATCCTCAGGAGTAGCCATCCCAATTTCCCTGTCCCAAGTTTCAGGATGCACACTAGGGCCCTAGCTTTTGCATAATATACCTGCTTTGACTGAGCATTCAGAGGTTTCTAGAGTGCTGTGACTCTAAGAACTAGGTTTTCAGGCTGTTGTTCAGCTATGACCTTCCACTGTAGGAGATAAAGGGCTTTTTGTAAGCTACAGAAAGGCTCTTAACTGTAGACACAAACACACCTTTGTCTATGTCCATACCCACACCTATGTCTACATAGAGAGAAATCACACTTCGGTCTTTTAAAAGGAACACAGTGAGCAATATTTTATAGTGTTAAAGACTAAATTTCCTCACTTTCCCAAAAAGGGTAATGCTATAATTTATGGATCATACCTTCTGAAATAAATCTCTCATGCCCTAACTTTAGGGTTAACATACTTTTTGTTTAATGCACAAAATTTTAAGAGGCAATGGATTGATAATTAGAAATAATATGTGAAGAAACAGATCTCAATGAAAAGAGCCTTATACAGTTTTGTACATGTGTATTTCTACCTTTACTGAAATACATGAGGGGACAAAAACAATGCAAACCCGGCTTTCAGAATGAGCTTCTATTGTATACAAATGCCAGTGTGAGTCCAAGTGTGGGGTAAGGCAGATATGGGGAAAGTTGACAAGGAGAGCTGAGATTTGCATTATATTTTTAAGGTATTTTTCTTAATGACAACACAAAATTAAAATAAATAAATGTTTTTTGTGCAAATATAATGTGCACAAGAGGTTTAGGGAGAAACACTTGGTTGTTTTACTATTCCTTCTTCCTGTTCTGACACTTTTGGATGTGTTCCATATAAACCCTTTGCAGTTTGGGTGGAGAAAACCTCCTCAATATTGATATCTAGCACCTGACTTCTTTTTCCTTCTCCAACTTCTATCTCAGATGTGTCTTTATGTAGCTTTGATTCCATTTCTTGAAAAACATTGGTTATTAAGTTAAACAGAATAGCAATCAAGGCAAGACCTTGGAGATTCCAAATTAATAATAAGATTGAATAAATGATGTTTCTATTCTCTTTCACAGGATTTGAAACTAAAGACAGGATGGAAATAACATGCAAATACTCAGATGGTGACTTTTCTCCATATTTTCTTTCTATTCATTAGTACCTAGAAAAATGCCTCCTTTTAGAATCTGATTCTGAGGACAAATTAGTTAAAATAAGGCATATCTAGGGGCATATGGGGCATAGGGGTATATCTGGGTGCCTCAGTCAGTTAAGCATCTGACTTCAGCTCAGGTCATGATCTCATGGTTCATAGGTTCGAGCCCCGCATCTGGCTCTGTGTTGACAGCTCAGAGCCTGGAGCCTGCTTTGGATTCTGTGTCTCCCTCTCTCTTTGCCCCTCCTCTGTTTGTGTGCATGCACCCACTATCAAAAATAAATAAACATCAGGGGCGCCTGGGTGGCTCAGTCGGTTAAGCCGCCGACTTCGGCTCAGGTCATGATCTCGCGGTCCGTGAGTTCGAGCCCTGCGTCGGGCTTTGTGCTGACAGCTCAGAGCCTGGAGCCTGTTTCAGATACTGTGTCTCCCTCTCTCTGACCCTCCCCCATTCATGCTTTGTCTCTCTCTGTCTCAAAAATAAATAAACGTTAAAAAAAATAAAAAAAAAACATTAAAAAATAAAATAAGGTATATCTAAAATTATCATTGCTTTCAAGGAAAGACTATAAATTACCCATATTCTGGCGCCTGGGTGGCGCAGTCGGTTAAGCGTCCGACTTCAGCCAGGTCACGATCTCGCGGTCTGTGAGTTCGAGCCCCGCGTCGGGCTCTGGGCTGATGGCTCAGAGCCTGGAGCCTGTTTCCGATTCTGTGTCTCCCTCTCTCTCTGCCCCCTCCCCCGTTCATGCTCTGTTTCTCTCTGTCCCAAAAATAAATAAACGTTGAAAAAAAAAATTAAAAAAAAAAAAATAAAATAAATTACCCATATTCAGACTCTTGCTTTTTAGAGCACACCTAGAGGGTAAAAATTTTCTTTCCCTTTGAAAATTGTCCTATTGAGGGGCACCTGGGTGGCGCAGTCGGTTAAGCGTCCGACTTCAGCCAGGTCACGATCTCGCGGTCCGTGAGTTTGAGCCCCGCGTCGGGCTCTGGGCTGATGGCTCAGAGCCTGGAGCCTGTTTCCGATTCTGTGTCTCCCTCTCTCTCTGCCCCTCCCCTGTTCATGCTCTGTCTCTCTCTGTCCCAAAAATAAATAAAAAAAACGTTAAAAAAAAAATTAAAAAAAAAAAAAGAAAATTGTCCTATTGAATACCATAATAAGTATAATATTTTGCAGTGAGTAATTTATTTACCATTGTTACTGCTAGGAAACCTTTGAAATGAGGGAAGGAAAAGATAAGTATGTAACAAAATCATTTAAAATAGGATTTAGATTCTATTAACAAAATTACGGTTCATTTCACTGTGCCACTTATCTGTACTACTGAGTTTAACATTCTAGAAATTCATTGCCTTTGTCATTAGAAATCCTGAGGAACTCTCTGAAGAAGGAAAAGAAAATCACTCATAATTCAATTATCCTAATACTTCAATACTGTAACTTTTACCTTCCCTTTGGGGGTCTTGTCATTTGTTTTTCATGACCGCAATCTACATGTTTGAAGAGACGCAGTGAAAAGAGCGTGAACTTTGAAGGCAAAGAGAAGTAACCAAAAACCAATAACACAATAAACACATTGTGATTTATCACAAGAATGCAATTTAACTGTGCTTATGAGAGCATAAAATAACAGAAAATATTTTAAATTATCAGACATTAAATTATTCAGTATTTACCTATAATTTCATAAATTAATCAGCTAAGATCAGTGAAGTATAATTATCAGAGAGTAAACTGAATAAGTACAACTGGAAGGCTACACTCACTTTTGATTTAAAAGGATATTTGGTTAACTGTCCCTGATGTAGCTTCTCCAAAATACCGCCTCCCAAAACATGTGTGCGTGTGTATGTGTGTGCATGCGCAGACACACCCACTAATAAAAGCAAAATATATCTAAGACTGAGAGTCCAATCTATTGACATAATCTGAGTGCATTGTTTACTAGCTAAAAAAAGCAAATGTAAGGAATTTCTGCATTAGTATGTGGAAAATCACAAGAGATGATCATCGCCACACTAACAGAGAAAGAAACCAGATAAGCTGCAAGATCAGATTTTATTTAAAAAAAAATCAGAGAGCTGAGGAGATGGAAAAAAAAATCCTAAATGAACCAAACGTTAGAAAGTGACAGCCGTTCCTAGGAGAGAAGCTATGCATGGCGACTTGTTTTCCTGTGGAGTGATACCCGCTGTGGGTGTATTCCGAGTACAAGAGAGGTTGTCCGCTGAAGCCTGGAAGCGGGGCAGGAGAACAGAGGGAACCTGCCTGAAGCACACCAGGTTTCACTGAGTGAAGGCAGCAGCCGGGACAGCAGAGAAGCTGGAGAACAACAAGAACAACCCAGGAACGCAAATGGCTGTAACCAGGCTGTAAACTAGAAAAAGATGCAATCCTGTGATTGTCTCACTGGCATTCAGTAACCAAACCTTGCCAAAGGGTATGTTTTCATTTTTGCCTCAAAATATTACAAGCCAGTGGTGGACTAAATCTAGCCAATGCTTCATGCAACAAAGCCCAGGTCCAGACTCTCTAAAAATGCAATAGTTTTACCCCTACACCGCCCCCCCATACTAGTAGCCTGGAAAAAGAAAGGTAATGGGTATGCCTTTTTCTGAAGGTAAACATTATTCTCTGCAGTCTCTACTACCAGAGGCTGGCATACAATAAAAACTTAAGAAATAAAATGTGACACACGCTCCAGAGAAAATGCAGTCCACAGTCTTAGAGATGGACAAAGTATTAGAACGATCAGATAGACATCTAAAATAATTCCCACAAATATGATAAAGGATATAGTAGAAACAATGGATAACATATAGGGGATAACAGTTGGGGAAATTTCAGCAGAGAGAAAGAAACGAACGAGAAGTAAATGGAAATGCTAGAAATAATTGAAATGTAAAAGTAATAGAAATGCTAGAATAGGAAGTGAAGAAATCATGTGATGGGCTTATCGTGGATACAGCAAAGGATATCATCAGTGAAACTGAAGACCGTTCAATAGATATTATTCAACATTAAGGACAAAGAGAAAAAAAAAAAGAACTTAACAAAAAAGAACAGAATCTCCAGGATCTCCGTTTGAAATCTTTGGGACCTGGGACTAGGCAAGATGTTCTTATGATATAAAAAGCATGGTCCATCAGGCAGAAATGGTAAGTGATATTTGATTAAGATTAAAAACTTTTTTTTTCCTTTTGGTATTTATTTATTTATTTATTTATTTATTTATTTATTTATTTATTTCAATATATGAAGTTTATTGTCCAATTGGTTTCCATACAACACCCAGTGCTCATCCCAAAAGGTGCCCTCCTCAATACCCATCACCCACCCTCCCCTCCCTCCCACCCCCCATCAACCCTCAGTTTGTTCTCAGTTAAGATTAAAAGCTTTTGATCTGCAAAAGAGATTGATAAAAGAACTAAAAGACAAATTATAGACTGGAAGTAAATATTGGGTGCTGTATGGAAGCCAACCTGACAATAAATTATATTAAAAAATATTTTCAAATACTATATCTAGCCAAGGACTTGTATCCAGAATATACAAAGAATTCTTAAAACTCAGTAAGAAAACAAAAGGTTTGAACAAATTTCAAAAGAGAAGAATGCAGATTTCAAATAAGCACATGAAAAGACAGTCGATATCATTAGGTACTAAGGACTTGCAAACTGAAACTACAAAGAGATCCCCCACTAATCCATTAAAATGGCTAAAGTTAAAAGAGAGAGAGAGAGAGAGAGAGAGAAAAGGCATAATCCAAAGGTTGAACAATAACAAATTCTCCTATATTGGGAATTAAACTTGTTCAGATACTTAGAAAATAATCTGGTAATTTTTTTATACAGATACATTTATCATATGACCCAGAAGTTTCACTCCTGGCTGTTTATTCAACATAAATGGAAACCTAAGTTTGTTACAAAAAACTATATGTAAATATCTATAGCAGTGCTATTCATAATTGCACCAAACTGGAAACAACACAACTGTCCCTCATCTACGGACTGAATAAACAAACGGTATATCCCATACCAGGGAAACTAGTCAGCATTAAAGAAAAAAACAAGAATTATTGATATATGCAACAATAAGGATGAATCTCCTATACATTATGCTAAGAAACCAGTCTAACAACTCAACATTCTGTATCATTCCATTTAAATAATATTCTGAGAATAAATAAGTAGTTGCTAAGGGCTAATGAGAAGGAGGGGATTCGATTATAAAAGGTTAGCACAAGAGAAATTTGTATGTGTGCGTGCACATATGTGTTAGGGGTGGGGTATTTGAACCATCTGTATCCTCTTTGCAGTGCTTACATGCACTTCATGCATTTTTCAAAATTCATTGAATTACATATAAAAATGTAAATTCTACTATCTGTAAATTTAAAAGAAGAAATACCTAAAATCAATAAAATAGTTGGAAAAAATTCACACTGCAAGATGTGTGAATGACCGATAAGCACATAAAAATGTGCTCAGCCATATTTGTCACCAGGGAAATGCAAACTAACCCACAATGACATATAATTTCATACCCATTGCAATGGTCAAATTCAAAAAAAACAAACGATACCAAATACTGGTAAGTTTGTAGGACAGTTAGAACTCTCATATATTGCTGATGAAAGTGTAACATGATATAACCCCTTTGAAGAACAATTTTAGCTTTATTTTATAAAGTTAATATACATCAACTTATGATCTGATAAAATTCTACCCTTACCTAATTACTCAGAAAAAATTAAAACATAGATTCACAAAAACTTGTATGAAATGTTCGTAGCAACCTTATTTATAATAGCCAAAAATTGGAGACAACCCAAATGTCCATCAACCAGAGACTAGATCTTTTAAATTGTGGTATATTCATGCAATGTAATACTGTACAGCAATACAAAAACAATGAACTAACAATGCAAAAGCATGAATGAATCTCAAAAACACATCAAGCAAAAGTAGAGAAGCACAAAAGCATACTCTATACCTCTATTCATTTGAAATTTGAAACATGCAAAATAACTCCGCTGACAGAAATCAGAAAGTGGTTGCTTCTTTGAATGAGAGGGAAGTGTTATAGAAATGAGCCAAAGAAAATTTTTGTATATTAGCCCTATGTTATTTCTTCACAGAAGGCCGGGCCACTGGCTCAAAAGCGCACAAGCACTAACTCGAACTATTCTACACCTGACTGTTTTAAAAATAGCCTAACTAAGCCAATTTTTAGTCATTTAGCACCCGCATGCTTTGCACATCCTGTGAAACTGTACCCAGCACCTGGTAACCATAAGATAAACATAGTAGCTATAAAAGTCTCCAAACCACTGCTGCTCTTAGAGCTCTCCGACACAGAGACCCTGACTCCAGGCTGCTGAGCAACACTGCCTAGATCCACAAGACCCCCTGATTCTCCTCTGCTCAGAAGTTCCCTTTCTCTCCTCTCCTGTGCAATGGCCTCCATGTTGTAGCCTCTAGATGCTTCCATGTGGTGAGGGATTTACCCTACCTGCAAACCTGTCAGAGTGCAGCTCAAGTAAAGCTCATACATGCTATTGCCACCTTACGGTCATATCCAACCCCTCGATCAGCTCGGGAATCTGAATTCATTGCAGGAATTGATAGCAAAGGATCATAATGATACTGTTGAGGTGATGGAATGTGACAAAATCTGGCTTCATTTTTGGTATTTGCTGACAGTTTCCAAGCCTCATCTCTCCTTCTTTCTGTCTTGGTTCACATCTGGGCAAACTTACAAGAAAGCCCTCATGTTCCCTCCCTTGCTGATGGTGGGAAGTTCAACCACACTGACACTGGCCCACTCGGGGGGGGGGGGGTTCATCCCTTCCCCACGCCCTCATCACGGTAAAAGCCAAAGCCAGCCACTCTTTCTTGCTCTCTCGGGCAATTTGTAGACCTGCTTGAGAGTTGTCCTGCTCTACCCAAAAAGCTTCATCATGTGTGATGACTTTATACAACTACAGCTAACCCTTGAACAACATGGGTTTGAGCTGCATGGGTCCACTTATACCCAGCTTCTTAAAAAATAAACACAGTATAGGGGCGCCTGGGTGGCGCAGTCGGTAAAGCGTCCGACTTCAGCCAGGTCACGATCTCACGGTCCGTGAGTTCGAGCCCCGCATCAGGCTCTGGGCTGATGGCTCAGGGCCTGGAGCCTGTTTCCGATTCTGTGTCTCCCTCTCTCTCTGCCCCTCCCCCGTTCATGCTCTGTCTCTCTCTGTCCGAAAAATAAATAAAAAAAAACGTTGAAAAAAAAATTTAAAAAAAAAATAAACACAGTATAGTACTGTAAATGTGTTTCTCTTCCTTACAATGTTAATAAATGTTCTGTTCTCTAGCTTACTTTATTATAAGAATACGGTATATAATAGATAGGACATACAAAATATGTGTTAATCAACCGTTGATGTTATTGGTAAGGCCATCAGTCAACAGTAGGCTATTAGTAGTTAAGTTTTGGGGGAGTCCAAAATTGTACATGCATTTTTTGATTGTGCAGGGGTCAGTGCCCCTAGCCCCCGTGTTGTTCGAGGGTCAACTGTATTACACATTACTCTATATACAACAGTCTATCACTACTCCCATATACTCTTGGGGTATGTGCGTGGCATCATCTCAACATCTAAACCAACGTTTGTTACAAAGTCTATTCTGCCTCTCTAGAGCGATCACAACACTGAGATATTCTATATACTGTTTTCTGAGCGGTTACACCGAAGCATATGCTAACCAAATATCACTGAACTGAATACTTATATCTGTCTTTTACCATAGTTAAGTTACATCTCAATTTCAAAAGAAAGCATATTTAAAGAAACTTCCATTTATGGTATTGGTAACCAAGGATATTTAGACCAACTTTCTACACTAAAGACAAATGAAAACATTTGATTACATATTTCAAAATGTTAAAGTCATCAGAAAACATAAAAGTTTAGGGAAATACTGGGCCACATTATGAATACCAAAGTACCTAAGCCATTTTTTCTTTGAAGGTATTTTCTGATTCTAGAACACTAGAGGATTGGTTTTGGCAGCTCCCGGTGGTGTGGTAAAAGCAACATGAAACAAAGTCAATATTTGAATCAGAAATAATCTCACCAGCCATGCAAAGAAGCAGGAAAATATCCTTATCCAGGAGGAAAAAAAAATCAATCAATAGAAATAAACTCACAAATGATAGAAAATGTTGAAATATCTGACAAGAACTTTAAAATCAGCTGTAAGTGAAATATTAAATTTTATTTAAAATAGCAGGTATTTCCATTTATGAAGAGTTTTTAATGACTTAGGGAAATCCTGATCTACATAAAAGGATACAGAATTATATATACTAATTATGTCAAGTGGGTGAAGATTTTTTTTAGATGTAGAGAATTCAGGTAACATATTGATAGGAGCTGATAGAATTATTATTCTTTTTTTTTTAATTTTTTTTTCAACGTTTATTTATTTTTGGGACAGAGAGAGACAGAGCATGAACGGGGGAGGGGCAGAGAGAGAGAGAGACACAGAATCGGAAACAGGCTCCAGGCTCTGAGCCATCAGCCCAGAGCCTGACGCGGGGCTCGAACTCCCGGACCGCGAGATCGTGACCTAGCTGAAGTCGTACGCTTAACCGACTGTGCCACCCAGGCGCCCCAGAATTATTATTCTTTAAAAAAACCTTTTTTTAATGTTTATTTATTTTTGAGACAGAAACAAAGCATGAGCGGGGAAGGGGCAGAGAGAGAGAGGGAGACAGAATCTGTGGCAAACTCCAGGCTCTGAGCCATCAGCACAGAGTCATCAGCACAGAGGCCGACGCGGGGCTCGAACTCATCAACTGCGAGATCATGACCTCAGCCGAAGTTGGACGCTCAACTGACTGAGCCACCCAGGCGCCCTGAATTATTATTCTTTTTATGATAAGAGAATATGATTAGAAAAATGGGTAGTAAGCTACATAATATAAGATGAAAAATTCTAGAATAAAATTAGTAGAAAATTTCTATGGGAATGCCTAGAAAATACCAACTATCTCTGCTCTGGGAAAAATGTAACAGACTTTTCTGAGTGATATTTAAAAATAGTTCTTAGAGGGGTGCCAGGGTGGCTCAGTCAGTTGAGCATCTGAATCTTGATATCGGCTCAGATCATGATCTCATGGTCATGGGATCAAGCCCCATTTTGGGCTCTGCACCGAGCATGGAATCTGCTTGGGATTCTCTCTCTCTCTCTCTCTCTCTCTCTCTCGTTCTGCCTCTCCCCTGCTTGTGCATGCTCTCTCTTTCTCAAAATAAATAAATAAACATTTAAAGAATAGTTTTTACAGTTTTAGGTGTAGCCTCAAAATATGTTTATTTTTATAAAGTTATCAACCTAGATGTTATTCATGATTTAATTTTTAGTCCTATTTAGATTAAAAATAAATATTATGGGGACTCTTTCATTTCTGGGTAGAATGGAGTAGCTAGTGATAGAACAATGCTCCAGATGAGAACTAGAGAAATCAGATAAATTTTAAAAGATTGTATGTTTAAAGGCACTAAAGAGTTGCTAAAGTAATAAAGACTAAAAAGATTAAGATACCAGGTAAGGAAAATAGGGCAGAAAATCTGCAACTGTTTTTTCCCTTGGCATTTTTGCTAATTCTGGGCACAGGCAAGAGGTTATGGATCTGGGCTTTATCTAAGAAGAAAGATACGACTGAGGAACAGGGACATCAGCAGAGCTTTTGGTTGTCCTGCATGGCTAGATTGACAAAATTGCAGATTTAAGGGTTTGAAATCTCCAGTTCATTTTCCCCTCCAATATACTGCCATATTCCGAAGCTGCATGAGGTTGAAGGCTAAAAAGTTAAGCCAAAGACCTTAAAAAGCAAAACAGAATTTCCAATAGATCCAAGCATCAGGACACAAAAGAATTAGCTTCAAGATCAACCTAAGGGAATGACCCTGTGAACACAACAGGCTTTCATTTGAAGAACTATGATTTGGGAATAAGAAGAAACCAAAAGGAGACTAAGCCTTGCCAAATTTTCTTTTTTTTTTAAATTTATTTATTTATTTTTTAATTTTTTTTTAACGTTTATTTATTTTTGAGACAGAGAGAGACAGAGCATGAAGGGGGGAGGGGCAGAGAGAGAAGGAGACACAGAATCGGAAGCAGGCTCCAGGCTCTGAGCCATCAGCCCAGAGGGGCTCGAACTCACGGACCGCAAGATCGTGACCGGAGCTGAAGTCGGACGCTTAACCGACTGCACCACCCAGGCGCCCCAGCTTTACCAAATTTTCAATCTAGTCTCAAATCAGATCATTCCTTGACTGAATTAAAGTGTTCAGTTATCCTCCCACACTCCTATATCTCTATATGTTTAACAGAGGAAACAGTAAAACCTCTCCACAGGAAGATAACATTACCTGAAGCATCTACAATTTTTAAAATATGCAATGTACAGCCTCCCACCAGAAATTATCAAGTATGCCAAGAGACAGGGCAATATGGCCAAAAATCAGAAGAAAAAAGACTGTTAAATAGGCCTACAGGTGTTCAGATATTGAAATTAGTAGATAAGAACTTGACAATAACCATGATTATATATTCTTAAATATAAGATAATATGGAAAACTAGATGGAAAGATGAAGAATTTCACCAGAGAATTCAAATACACCAAAAGGGTGGGAGAACAAAAAATATGATACTAAGAACTCAATAAATGGATTTAAAAGCACATTATATATAGAAATTAGAATTAGTAAACTAGAAGGTTAACAAAAAATATCTTGAGAGAAGACAAAAGAAAAAAAAAAGGAAAACAGAGAAAGTACATTAGAACATGTGAAACCCAGTGAGGAGGTCTTACATTCATGTAATTAGTGTCCCAGACAACAAGGAATACTCAATATTTGAACAGATAGTAGCTGAGAATTTTCAAAACAGATGAAAAATATCAATTCCTCAATTCAATAATCTGTGTGATCCCCAAGCAAAATAAATACAAAGTAAACCACATTGAAGTAGATAATAAATTGCTGAAAATCAAAGACAAAAAGAAAAGCTTAAAAGCAGGTATGGTGCTGGGGAAGTATGAGGTGCAAGGGGACGGCTCTGGACCTCAAAGGACCAACAATAAAACCAACAGTTGACTTATCAGAAATCGATGGAAACCAGAGAATGAAATGGAGTTATTAAAGTACTAGCTTACAAATCTATATCCAAAATGACTTATGTGCTATTTATCTTGACTCAGATATTTATGAAAACATTTAGGGTCTGTATGGATCTATCCATTTCCTTTCCCCCCTTTATTTTAGGAAGGAATCTGAAATGCTTTCTGAAAAATTTATGTAAGGTACATGATATAGGGTTAATCACTTAAGCCTGGTGTTTTGATTATATATGTCTTTTGCTTATGTGTGATCAAGCAGAGATACTTAGTTTGCAGGAATTACTCTGTATCTTATTCCCATAGTCAGTGATCACTGTGGTGTGCGGAGAGAGGGACCTGGACAGGGTGAGTTTATTTATACAATGAAGATCATTTATGTAAAAGGGGTGACCTCTATCTTCTCTCTTAAAGAAATCTGTTAAAATTTCCCTTTGATCATTTATTTTACATCCTGTTTCAATCTGTTTCTTTGATAGCTAACCTTATTTCAAAATTATTAAGCCTCACCTACTGTATAGTCTCCAAAACCAATTGCAGTTATGGTGGTGAATGAATAATAAACTCCTTCAAGTTAAGTCCAATTCTCTAATTACATGAAAACAGATGGTGGTAATACCAGAAAGAAAAGGAATCCGATCATGATGAAAAATACCCAAGGTAAACACTGTTCTAAAATATATTAGAAAAAGAGATAAAATGTTAGCATTTACGTCATAGACCAGCAGCATTAAAAAACTGTTTGTTCGGGGCGCCTGGGTGGCGCAGTCGGTTAAGCGTCCGGCTTCAGCCAGGTCACGATCTCGCGGTCCGTGAGTTCGAGCCCCGCGTCGGGCTCTGGGCTGATGGCTCGGAGCCTGGAGCCTGTTTCCGATTCTGTGTCTCCCTCTCTCTCTGCCCCTCCCCCGTTCATGCTCTGTCTCTCTCTGTCCCAAAAATAAATAAACGTTGAAAAAAGAAAAAAAATTTAAAAAAAAAAAAAAACAAAAAAAACTGTTTGTTCTACTAACTTAGAGTTCTTATTTACTCCTTCACCGCTGAAAGGCTTGGGGCCCTTACTATAAAGGGATCATGCCTTTGAATAATCCTGCCCCTAGGAGTTTCTCCAGGCTCTACCAGTCTACCTCCTATCATCCTGTGTTCTGTCATCTCTTGTCTTCTCTCCTGGTCTCTCCTTGTTTCCTAGTCTCTGCGTCTACACCATGATTTAAGATTAACTTCCATGTAACACTTTAACTTGACCCTCTTCCTTCTAAGATCGCCCTTGCCTACGTATCAGGCTACAGTTCTCCATTGTTCTAGGTACGGCCCACATACCCCCAGCCTACTCCAGGACACCTCACCCAGACTAAGCTCTACACCTTTCTGTGTGCTTGCATTATAAGGTAAATTAAACAAAGTGTCAGCTTCGTAGAAGATCAGGTCACTGACTGGCATCAGTGAATGGATCATTTACTGCTTAGAGAACCCCACAGAAAAAACCATATTTACATTTTCAAGCAGAATCAAGACATTCATCTTGTAATTTAATTTCTTCCTTCTCACTTTCTTTTTTTTATCGTGACTCAAGTCTCTACCCATTTATTATAAAGTCATCATTCATCCAGCATCTTTTGCCCATACTGCCAGCCAGCATTATAAGAAATGCAAAGCAAAAAAAGGGGGAAAAAAAGACATATTTTAGGCCTTCACCAAGCTTTGATAAATCAACATTTGGAAAACTTGTTTTTCATTTACATAAAAAATATCATTTACTTATATTTACATATAATTTACTTCATAACACCGGGGACTGTGAATTCTAAGTACCACAATGACAGGGCTGAGTTTTAAAAACACTATTGCCTAAGGAGATTTAGGTTTTTATAGTAATTAGTTGTAGTGGTCACATTAGATCCTGATGTGTACTGTATTTTCTTTTGTGGGGGCACAATTTAATATTTGTAGATTATTCTGAACGCTAGAAAGGGGGACACATGGGGAAGGGCTTTGGAATCAACCAACATTGGAAGGGCCCCCAACTGAGAAGTACCCCCTCCCCCAAGCCCTCCTGGATGATACAGAGAAAATTTAGGGGAAAAAGGCAGCAGACAGACATTTGGTATAGATTTTGTGGATTTTGTTTTCCTGTGGAATCAAGACGTGTTGAAGCATTCATTTCTCTGTGAGCATAATGAGAATGTTCTCATTTTATTACATTAAATCACATTCAGACAGAAGTTGAGCATTTCAAATGTTGGAAATGTCTTATTTGAATTCTGATAATATCTAGTGTAGTTTTTATAAGCTTTCCTGAGTGTGGATGGGCAAGATTGTGGGAGCTTTATTTGAGAGGGGAAATGGAATGAATTGGATTTGGCCCTGTTGTGATATAGTACTGACAGTGATTATGGACTATCTTAACCTGATTTCAAGGCTTCTGAAGACCACACCAGGGAGGGTTTGACCTAAGGATCTGATCGTTTCTGTTACTAGGTGGATTTACAGGAGAGGAGAGAAAGGTCGTTGAAGAGGTCCTTGAAAGCATATACGGATTTCCCTGAGAGGCACAGCAGCAGGCCTGGCTGATCACACCCTATGTCTTTATGTCCACTGGGTTAGCAGAAGAAACAAAAAGGCTGAGAAAGCTAGCTTGTAGTGAGGGCTAAGGGATCCCCAATCCACTTCTTCCCTACCATTGTGTCCAGGTAGGGAACACTCCAGGACCAAGGGCTCACTGTGTGTACTCACTGTGTCTACCTCCTGGAAGTTTTTCTATCTTCGGATTCAGTTATAGGATCAACTCTATCGTCTCAAATTCATGGGGAAGCCCTAACCCCTACTATCTCAGAATGTGACCATATTTGAAGATAGGGCCTTTAAAAAGGTAATTAGGTTAAAATGAGGTCAGTGGAGAGGGCCCTAGTCTAATCTGAGTGATTTCCTCATAAAAACAGATTAGGAAAGACAGCAGGGGCTGACACCAGGGGCTTCCCAGGACAGCCTTGTGAAGAGGCAATGCAAGGGCAGCCATTTGGAAGCCAAGGGAAGAGGCTTTAGGAGAAATCAAATCTGTCTGCACCTTGATCTTGGACTTCTAGTCTCCAGAATGGGAGTAAATAGGTTTCTGTTGTGGAAGCCACCAAATCTGTAGTATTTTATTATGGTGGTCCTAGCTGACTAATACTCTTTTGTCCCACAGGCCGAAAGATCTGCATCAACTTGGAGGCTACATTGCCTTGAGAAGTCTTAGTCTCCACTCAGTATTGAGGCAAACACTCTTCTTTTGGTGCTTGCACTTTCCTAACAGGCATTTGTCTAAACCTGCCATTCTTTCCCTCTTATCAATTACACATGAATGTGGGCCCAGGGGAAAGGACAGCAAAGAAGCCATTTAAGTTTGACCAAAGTTATCTTTATGATCCATCCTGAGTCGCCACAGGACCACATCCATTTGGTCCAAACACTTCAAAGCTATATAAAGCATCATGGAGTGCTGGTTTTAGCAAAAATGGACAAGATCTTGTAAGCCTGCTTATTTAAGTTTATTATTGAGTATCTTGCCCTAAGCTCAACACAATTCACATAGCACTCTTTCATTCTATAGGCCTGAGAAACATTGTTGTATGTGAATGTATTAAACAATCTATTGTACAGAGTAGTGATATGGAGAGAAGCAGAAGAGTTAGATTTTGGCTCTGATGTTAGAAATCTCGACCCTATCAGTTTGTTTCTATTGTTTTAGATAGTAATAGCTTCCCCACCTTCCCCCACCACAAATGGAGTTGTCTTGAGGACCAGATGATAATATTGTAAAACTAAACTACATATTGCAAATCTCTAAACAAATACTTATTCATACATGTGACTTAAAAAAAAAAACTATTCAGATATTACAATATTTCCCCCCCCCAAAGTTCTGTAATTGTCGGCTAAAGACTAATCACTTGATCCCAAATGTTTAAAATATTTTAGACTTAGTTTTTTGTTCTTACTGCCTCCCTGTCTCCCCATTTATGAAACAAGATTACATAAATCAGTTTTTACATATTTAACTTTTACAGCGAATAAAGTTGTGTTCTGTAAGCCAGAGAATTATTACAACTGGGGATAAGATAGTAAACAAACTGCATACAACAGTTTCTGGCCCCTCACTCAAAAATAAAACTTCTTTACACAATAATATATAACTAGCAATAAAAACAAACTAACTGTTAAATGCTAAAGATGAAAATTCACATGTACCCATAATAATATGAAAGTTTTGCTAGATGCTTAAAAAATATAAAACGATTAGAAGTTATACAGAATATATACAGTTTTTTCTTTTTAGCATGTTTCATTATCATGACAAATCCATTTTAACCACTAGTAAAGTTCTGTTTACAAGTTTGTGAATGGGCAGGGGAGATTTAAAAAGTTTGTGAATAGTTTGTTTAAATTATTAATATAAATACAATTTAATATGATATAATTGTAGATACATTATAATAATAATTTAAACAGAAGTAAATTATGAAAAAAATGGAATACAATTAAGTCATTAGACTTCATTAAGTAGCTTTTTAAAATACCATCACAGAGAGGTATCTATAATTTTGAAGCTAAAGAGATAATGAAATTTTAAAAAATACTGTGTAGGGAGTGATATCAGCATCATGGTAGCATAAGATATCCCTTGTTTTTGGCCCTGTTCCCCCAACAACAAAAATTTGGCATCCATCCATGGACAAGAGTGCCTTTGAGGAAGCTGTGGGATCCAGCCCCATATACCAAGGGACCCAAGAGGCATCTAGCCCACCTGTATGCCAGGTAATAGGCAGAGAAGCCTTGGTCCCAGCTGTGGACCCTCCAGTGGTCTATGAACCACCTCTAATTCCCCTTGGCTGCTGTGCTTTCTAGAGAACACTGACTAAGACAATCACTCCTAGGTGAGAGAACCTTTGTGGACCTCTAGGTTTCCAGAGGAAAAGTTCCAGCACTCCACTGGAGGAAAAAAAAAAAAAAAATCAGGCAAACAAAACAAGTTTGGCCACATTTGAATTGATAAGAGGAACAATTTGACTTTGCCTGTATCACCTCTACCTTAAAGTGGCCCAGCTGAGGGCCAAAAAAGATCTTTCTCTGCCTATGTTTTACCCTGTGGGGGAAAGAGAGAGAATGAGAGTGAGCACTCGAGTTTCTCTGTGTGGGATGCTGCCAAAGGGGCTCATTTCTCTCTCACCACATTCAGAGGACTGAATTGTGAGCTATGTGACTGGGGCAGGGGTGTGAAGAGGCTGAAGAGTACTCTTGGGGCATTAAAGGAACACAGATCCTAACTGTGTCTCAGATTCCATCAAGAAGCCCAGCTCTGACCACTGGGAATGCCTCACTGGCCCACAGGCCCCCCAGGGCTCTGTGTCTCACCCACACACTCTCCTTACCCTATGGCTAGCCCCCTGTGTACATTTCTGACATGTGTGAAGTCATGTGTTAAGGCTACTGAACAAGTGCAGAAAGTCAGCCAAATACGTGGGCCAGACAGGGACTACAAATTTAAGCTTTAGTGTCAGCTTTGGAAGAACAAAAGAGGCTGTCAGCACTCAGCTGGATGTGTTGAGGCTCCAGAGAAGGCACATTGGCTTAAGCATTCTGCCGAAAGAGCGAGAAAGAACAGGTACACACTTACAAGGTCTGAGATCGCCTCGGAATCTCCAGCAGGGTTGACAGAAAGTATTTCTATCTTGAAGCTAGTAAAACTGGAGGGGGTGTCTGCTATTTCAAATGAGAAGACAGCAACGCAAAACTTCAAAGCCCATGAAAAATCAAAGCAACTTGACACCGCTAAAGGATCACAATAATTTCCTGGTACCCAAACCCAAAGACAGCGTTCTGCAATTTACCAGATAAAGAATTTAAAAAGTAAAAAAGACCAGAGACAACAAATGCTGGCAAGGTTACGGAGAATAAAAAGTCCTTGTGCCTTGCCGGTGGGAATGTAAACCGGTGCGGCCACTCTGGAAAATAGTATGGAGGTTCTTCAAAAAACTAAAAATAGAACTACCATATTATCTAGCAATCCCCCTTCTGGGTATATGTCCAAAGGAAAGGGTAACGATCTCAAAGAGGTAGCTACACTCTCATGTTCACTGCAGCATTACTCACAATTGCCAAGGCATGGAAAAAACCTAAGTGTCTTTTGACAGATAGATAGATAAAGATACACACACATATAATTGTAGATACATTATAATACAATGAATTATTATTGTATTGTATTGTATTATTGTATTGTATATAATTCATATACAATGGATTATTATTCAGCTATGAGAAGGAAGTAAATACTGCCATTTGCAACAACATGGATGGACTTTGAGGGCATTATGCTGAGTGAAATAAGTAGGAGACAAAGATAAAGAGTTGACCCTTGAACAGTACTAGTTTGAACTGCACAGGGTCCACTTAAATGTGGATTTTTTTTTTTAACGTTTATTTATTTTTGAGACAGAGAGAGACAGAGCATGAACGGGGGAGGGGCAGAGAGAGAGGGAGACACAGAATCGGAAGCAGGCTCCAGGCTCTGAGCCATCAGCCCAGAGCCTGACGCGGGGCTCGAACTCACTGGCTGTGAGATCGTGACCTGAGCCGAAGTCGGACGCCCAGCCAACTGAGCCACCCAGGCGCCCCTACAGTACAGTACCATAGATTGGTGCACATCTTAAACTTATATAAGGTTCTATGTCAGTTATATCTCAATAAAGCTGGAAAAATCCTGTATACATATGTTTGTGTATACATTGAGAAAATTCTGGAAAGATATATAATGAACTGCGTCAGCTCAGTGATTAATTATAAGGTGTTAATACAAGTCGGAATCCCGTTCATGTGCCCCATCCTTCCATCCTCCCGAAAATAACCACTGTACTGACTTATACAGGAATCACTTCGTTGCATTTCTTAACAGCAGTGGTTCTTAAAGCGTGGACTGTAACTTCCAGGAGCCCCAAAACCTTTCTGCACGTCTACAAGATCAAAACTGTTTTCATAATAATACTAAGACATAATTTGCCTTTTTTACTGTATTGACATTTGTACTGATGGAGAGAGATGGTGTTAAAACTGCTGACACCACAAATATCAAGGCGACAGCAGCTGACTGTACTAACAGTCATTATATTCTTGAACATGAGGCATGCGTGGTTAAAAAAAAAGCCAGCCTCACTTAAGAATGTCTTAATCTAGTAATTTAAAAACTATTAAGTTATGAGTCTTGAGTACATGAATTTTTAATATTCTGTAAAATTAATTTTTTTTCCTGATATTAATATTCTGGAGAAAATGAGAAAGTATGCTTACTGCACTTCTGCTGATTACTGAGGTATTGTGCTTTTCCTAAAGAATAGTTTATCAACAAAAGCCTTTGAGCTGTTTGCACTCGATAATTTTTAGGAGTGGAAAGGCATCTTGAGACAAAAAAGTCTGAGAACTACTGCTTTATGGTTTTATCACCCTATGTGGATCCCTATACACTTTAATTTAGCTTGTCCAGTTTTTAACTTGATAGGAGTTTTACAGCTTCCCCTCCTTTTTTTTTTTTTTTTAGATGTTTGTTTATTCTGGAGACAGAGAGCATGAGTTTTGGAGGGGCAGAGAGAGAAGGAGACAGAGAATCCCAAGCAGGCTCCATGCTGTCAGCACAGAGCCCGATGCAGGGCTAGAACTCATGAATTGTGAGATCGTGACCTGAGCTGAAATCAAGAGTCAGACGCTTAACCAAGTGAGCCACCCAGGCACCTCCCCTCCTCCTTTTTTTAAAATGGTTATTTATTTATTTTGAGAGACAGAGAGGGGTGTGCACACTCACATGTGTGCGTGCATGGGAGGGGCATAGAGAGAGAGGGAGAGAGAGAGAATCCCAAGCAGTCTCCATGCTAGCACAGAGCCTGATGTGAGGCTTGATTTCACAACCATGAGATCATGATCTCAGCTGAAGTCAAGAGTCAAATGCTTAACCAACTGAGCCACCCAGAGGCCCCTCCCCTCCTTCTTTTAAAAACAGGTTTAGAGGAGAGAGGGAAGATGGCGGCGTAGGAGGACGCTGGGCTCACCGCGCGTCCTGCTGATCACTTAGATTCCACCTACACCTGCCTAAATAACCCAGAAAACCACCAGAGGATTAGCAGAACGGAGTCGCCGGAGCCAAGCGCAGACGAGAGGCCCACGGAAGAGGGTAGGAAGGGCGGCGAGGCGGTGCGCGCTCCACGGACTGGCGGGAGGGAGCCGGGGCGGAGGGGCGGCTCGCCGGCCAAGCAGAGCCCCCGAGTCTGGCTTGCAAAAAGCGGAGGGGCCTGACGGACTGTGTTCCGACAGCAAGCGCGACTTAGCGTCTGGGAGGTCATAAGTTAACAGCTCTGCTCAGAAAGCGGGAAGGCTGGAGGACAAAGGGAAGGAGAGCTGCTGAGCCCCCGGACGACAGAGCTCAGTTTGGTGGGGAACAAAGGCGCTCGCCAGCGCCATCTTCCCCGCCCATCCCCCAGCCAAAATCCCAAAGAGAACCAGTTCCTGCCAGGGAACTTGCTGGCTCCGCGCAAACACCCAACTCTGCGCTTCTGCGGAGCCAAACCTCTGGCAGCGGATCTGACTCCCTCCTGCTGCCACAGGGCCCCTCCTGAAGAGGATCACCTAAGGAGAAGCAAGCTAAGCCTGCCCCTCCTGCCCCTGTGCACCTTGCCTACCCACCCCAGCTAAGACGCCAGATCCCCAGCATCACAAGCCTGGCAGTGTGCAAGTAGCCCAGACAGGCCACCCCACCCCACAGTGAATCCCGCCCATAGGAGAAGGGAAGAGAAGGCACGCACCAGTCTGACTGTGGACACAGCGGTGGGCTGGGGGCAGACATCAGGTCTGACTGCGGCTCCGCCCACCAACTCCAGTTATACACCACAGCACAGGGGAAGTGCCCTGCAGGTCCTCACCACGCCAGGGACTATCCAAAATGACCAAGCGGAAGAATTCCCCTCAGAAGAATCTCCAGGAAATAACAACAGCTAATGAGCTGATCAAAAAGGATTTAAATAATATAACAGAAAGTGAATTTAGAATAATAGTCATAAAATTAATCGCTGGGCTTGAAAACAGTATAGCGGACAGCAGAGAATCTCTTGCTACAGAGATCAAGGGCCTAAGGAACAGTCACGAGGAGCTGAAAAACGCTTTAAACGAAATGCATAACAAAATGGAAACCACCACGGCTCGGATTGAAGAGGCAGAGGAGAGAATAGATGAACTAGAAGATAAAGTTATGGAAAAAGAGGAAGCTGAGAAAAAGAGAGATAAAAAAATCCAGGAGTACGAGGGGAAAATTAGAGAACTAAGTGATACACTAAAAAGAAATAATATACGCATAATTGGTATCCCAGAGGAGGAAGAGAGAGGGAAAGGTGCTGAAGGGGTACTTGAAGAAATAATAGCTGAGAACTTCCCAGAACTGGGGAAGGAAAAAGGCATTGAAATCCAAGAGGCACAGAGAACTCCCTTCAGACGGAACTTGAATCGATCTTCTGCACGACATATCATAGTGAAACTGGCAAAATACAAGGATAAAGAGAAAATTCTGAAAGCAGCAAGGGGTAAACGTGCCCTCACATATAAAGGGAGACCTATAAGACTCGTGACTGATCTCTCTTTTGAAACTTGGCAGGCCAGAAAGAATTGGCACGAGATTTTCAGTGTGCTAGACAGAAAAAATATGCAGCCGAGAATCCTTTATCCAGCAAGTCTGTCATTTAGAATAGAAGGAGACATAAAGGTCTTCCCAAACAAACAAAAACTGAAGGAATTTGTCACCACTAAACCAGCCCTACAAGAGATCCTAAGGGGGACCCTGTGAGACAAGTACCAGAGACATCACTACAAGCATAAAACATACAGACATCACAATGACTCTAAACCCATACCTTTCTATAATAACACTGAATGTAAATGGATTAAATGCGCCAACCAAAAGACATAGGGTATCAGAATGGATAAAAAAACAAGACCCATCTATTTGCTGTCTACAAGAGACTCATTTTAGACCTGAGGACACCTTTAGATTGAGAGTGAGGGGATGGAGATCTATTTATCATGCTACTGGAAGCCAAAAGAAAGCTGGAGTAGCCATCCTTATATCAGACAAACTAGACTTTCAATTAAAGGCTGTAACAAGAGATGAAGAAGGACATTATATAATAGTGACAGGGTCTATCCATCAGGAAGAGCTAACAATTATAAATGTCTATGCGCCGAATACCGGAGCGCCCAAATATATAAAACAATTACTCATAAACACAAGCAACCTTATTGATAAGAATGTGGTCATTGCAGGGGACTTTAACACCCCACTTACAGAAATGGATAGATCATCTAGACACACGGTCAATAAAGAAACAAGGGCCCTGAATGAGACATTGGATCAGATGGACTTGACAGATATATTTAGAACGCTGCATCCCAAAGCAACAGAATATACTTTCTTCTCGAGTGCACATGGAACATTCTCCAAGATAGATCATATACTGGGTCACAAAACAGCCCTTCATAAGTTTACAAGAATTGAAATCATACCATGCATACTTTCAGACCACAATGCTATGAAGCTTGAAATCAACCACAGAAAAAAGTCTGGAAAACCTCCAAAAGCATGGAGGTTAAAGAACACCCTACTAACGAATGAGTGGGTCAACCAGGCAATTAGAGAAGAAATTAAAAAATATATGGAAACAAACGAAAATGAAAATACAACAATCCAAACGCTTTGGGACACAGCAAAGGCAGTCCTGAGAGGAAAATACATTGCAATCCAGGCCTATCTCAAGAAACAAGAAAAATCCCAAATACAAAATCTAACAGCACACCTAAAGGAACTAGAAGCAGAACAGCAAAGGCAGCCTAAACCCAGCAGAAGAAGAGAAATAATAAAGATCAGAGCAGAAATAAACAATATAGAATCTAAAAAAACTGTAGAGCAGATCAACGAAACCAAGAGTTGGTTTTTTGAAAAAATAAACAAAATTGACAAACCTCTAGCCAGGCTTCTCAAAAAGAAAAGGGAGATGACCCAAATAGATAAAATCATGAATGAAAATGGAATTATTACAACCAATCCCTCAGAGATACAAACAATTATCAGGGAATACTATGAAAAATTATATGCCAACAAATTGGACAACCTGGAAGAAATGGACAAATTCCTGAACACCCACACTCTTCCAAAACTCAATCAGGAGGAAATAGAAAGCTTGAACAGACCCATCACCAGCGAAGAAATTGAATCGGTTATCAAAAATCTCCCAACAAATAAGAGTCCAGGACCAGATGGCTTCCCAGGGGAGTTCTACCAGACGTTTAAAGCAGAGATAATACCTATCCTTCTCAAGCTATTCCAAGAAATAGAAAGGGAAGGAAAACTTCCAGACTCATTCTATGAAGCCAGTATTACTTTGATTCCTAAACCAGACAGAGACCCAGTAAAAAAAGAGAACTACAGGCCAATATCCCTGATGAATATGGATGCAAAAATTCTCAATAAGATACTAGCAAATCGAATTCAACGGCATATAAAAAGAATTATTCACCATGATCAAGTGGGATTCATTCCTGGGATGCAGGGCTGGTTCAACATTCGCAAATCAATCAACGTGATACATCACATTAACAAAAAAAAAAAGAGAAAAACCATATGATCCTGTCAATCGATGCAGAAAAGGCCTTTGACAAAATCCAGCACCCTTTCTTAATAAAAACTCTTGAGAAAGTCGGGATAGAAGGAACATACTTAAAGATCATAAAAGCCATTTATGAAAAGCCCACAGCTAACATCATCCTCAACGGGGAAAAACTGAGAGCTTTTTCCCTGAGATCAGGAACACGACAGGGATGCCCACTGTCACCGCTGTTGTTTAACATAGTGCTGGAAGTTCTAGCAACAGCAATCACACAACAAAAGGAAATCAAAGGCGTCAAAATTGGCAAAGATGAAGTCAAGCTTTCGCTCTTTGCAGATGACATGATATTATACATGGAAAATCCGATAGACTCCACCAAAAGTCTGCTAGAACTGATACATGAATTCAGCAAAGTTGCAGGATACAAAATCAATGTACAGAAATCAGTTGCATTCTTATACACTAACAATGAAGCAACAGAAAGACAAATAAAGAAACTGATCCCATTCACAATTGCACCAAGAAGCATAAAATACCTAGGAATAAATCTAACCAAAGATGTAAAGGATCTGTATGCTGAAAACTATAGAAAGCTTATGAAGGTAATTGAAGAAGATTTAAAGAAATGGAAAGACATTCCCTGCTCATGGATTGGAAGAATAAATATTATCAAAATGTCAATACTACCCAAAGCTATCTACACATTCAATGCAATCCCAATCAAAATTGCACCAGCATTCTTCTCGAAACTAGAACAAGCAATCCTAAAATTCATATGGAACCACAAAAGGCCCCGAATAGCCAAAGTAATTTTGAAGAAGAAGACCAAAGCAGGAGGCATCACAATCCCAGACTTTAGCCTCTACTACAAAGCTGTCATCATCAAGACAGCATGGTATTGGCACAAAAACAGACACATAGACCAATGGAATAGAATAGAAACCCCAGAACTAGACCCACAAACGTATGGCCAACTCATCTTTGACAAAGCAGGAAAGAACATCCAATGGAAAAAAGACAGTCTCTTTAACAAATGGTGCTGGGAGAACTGGACAGCAACATGCAGAAGGTTGAAACTAGACCACTTTCTCACACCATTCACAAAAATAAACTCAAAATGGATAAAGGACCTGAATGTGAGACAGGAAACCATCAAAACCTTAGAGGAGAAAGCAGGAAAAGACCTCTCTGACCTCAGCCGTAGCAATCTCTTCCTCGACACATCCCCAAAGGCAAGGGAATTAAAAGCAAAAGTGAATTACTGGGACCTTATGAAGATAAAAAGCTTCTGCACAGCAAAGGAAACAACCAACAAAACTAAAAGGCAACGAACGGAATGGGAAAAGATATTTGCAAATGACATATCGGACAAAGGGCTAGTATCCAAAATCTATAAAGAGCTCACCAAACTCCACACCCGAAAAGCAAATAACCCAGTGAAGAAATGGGCAGGAAACATGAATAGACACTTCTCTAAAGAAGACATCCGGATGGCCAACAGGCACATGAAAAGATGTTCAGCGTCACTCCTTATCAGGGAAATACAAATCAAAACCACACTCAGGTATCACCTCACGCCAGTCAGAGTGGCCAAAATGAACAAATCAGGAGACTATAGATGCTGGAGAGGGTGTGGAGAAACGGGAACCCTCTTGCACTGTTGGTGGGAATGCAAATTGGTGCAGCCACTCTGGAAAGCAGTGTGGGGTTCCTCAGAAAATTAAAAATAGACCTACCCTATGACCCAGCAATAGCACTGCTAGGAATTTATCCAAGGGACACAGGAGTACTGATGCATAGGGGCACTTGTACCCCAATGTTCATAGCAGCACTCTCAACAATAGCCAAATTATGGAAAGAGCCTAAATGTCCATCAACTGATGAATGGATAAAGAAATTGTGGTTTATATACACAATGGAGTACTACGTGGCAATGAGAAAAAATGAAATATGGCCTTTTGTAGCAACGTGGATGGAACTGGAGAGTGTGATGCTAAGTGAAATAAGCCATACAGAGAAAGACAGATACCATATGGTTTCACTCTTATGTGGATCCTGAGAAACTTAAGAGAAACCCATGGGGGAGGGGAACAAAAAAAAAAAAAAAAGAGGTTAGAGTGGGAGAGAGCCAAAGCACAAGAGACTGTTGAGAACTGAGAACAAACTAAGGGTTGATGGGGGGTGGGAGGGAGGAGAGGGTGGGTGATGGGTACTGAGGAGGGCACCTTTTGGGATGAGCACTGGGTGTTGTATGGAAACCAATTTGACAATAAATTTCATATATAAAAAAAAATAATAAAAAAATAAAAAAAAAATAAAAAAAAAATAAAAACAGGTTTAACTGACGAAAATAAACTTTGGACAACTTCATAAGTTTTGACATATGTATCCACCTGTGAAACCACAATCACAATTATGATAATGAATTTGTCTACCAACTCTAAAAGTTTCCTCATTTCCTTTGATGGTCTGACTTACCCAGCTCTCCACACCCTATCCTGACCTCTGACCTTAGACCCTAACAGGTCTGCTTTCTGTCACTCTACAATAGCTTGCATTTCCTAGAATTTTCTGTAAATCATACGGTATGTAGTCTTTTTTTTTTTTTTTTTTTTTGGTGTGGCTTCTTTCAGTAAGAATGATTACTTTGAGGTTTATCCATGTTGTGTAGTGTTAAAAATAGTTCATTACTTTTATTGATAAGTATTCATATATATATACATATATATATATATATATATATATATATATATATATACTATTCATATATCAATCACAGTTGTATATTCATTCACTTGTTCATGGACATTTCAGTTGTTTCCAGTTTTGAGCTACTACAGATAAGGTTGCAATGAATATTTATGTACTAATCTTTGAAAGGACATAAGCATTCATTTCTTTTAAGCAAAGACCTAGTAATGAAATGGCTAGATCATAAAGTAAATGTATACTTAATTTTTTTAAGGAATTGCCAAAAACTGTTTTTAAAGGTGATTGTACCATCTCATGTTCCCATTTCATGTATGAGAGTTCCAGTTCCTCCATATCCTTGCCAACACTTGGTGTGGTCAATTTTTTTCTTTTGAACTGTTATGTTAGATGTGTGTTGGTATCTCATTGCTGTTATTATCCTGCATTGTCCTAATGACTAATACTTAGGATTTTTTTCTTAGCATTTTTTAATGTGCTCGTTTGCTTTGTGTATATTTTTTTACTGGTAAAGGTGTGTTTAAGTCTTTTTCCCATTTAAACATACTGAAGTATTACTGAATTTTAAGAATTCTTAAATATTCTAGATGCACACCCTTTTACTGGGTATATAATTTGCAAACATTTTCTCCCAGTCTGTAGTTAGTCTCTCCATTGTTTTAACAGTTTCTTTTGAAAGGCAGAAGTTTTTCACATTTTAATCTTAAGGGTCAATCAGGCTTTAGGTCAGTGTCTCTTAAACTTTTGTGTGCATCTTTATCACCTGCAGGGCTTGTTAAAACAGACTCATGGACCTATCCCAGAGTTCCTGATTCAGAACTCATGGATGGGGCCTGAGTATCTGCATTCCTAAAAATTCCCAGATAACATTGATGCTGCTATTCCTGGGACCATGCTTCGAGAGCCAGTCATCTAGATCAGTTTCTCAGCCTTGATACTAATGACATTTTGGACCCAATAATTCTTTGTGGTGAGGGCCTGACTTTTGCATTGTAGAATATTTAAGAGCATCCCCAGCCTCGACCACCTAGATGCTAGTAGCACTTCCTCCTGAGTTGTGACAATTGAATATGCGTCTAGACATTGCCTAATGTCCCTCTTGGAAGGCAAAAATCACTCCAGTTAAGAACCATTGGTCTGGATCCATGGTTCTCAACCTTGTTGCACACTGAAATGACTTGGAGTGGTTTAAAAACCATTGAGGGGTCGCCTGGGTGGCTCAGTCAGTTGAACGTCTGACTTTAGCTCAGGTCATGATCTCATGGTTCGTGGGTTCGAGCTCCACATCGGGCTCTGTGCTAAAAGCTCAGAGCCTGGACCCTGCTTCAGATTCGCTGTCTCCCTCTCTCTCTCTCTCTGCCTCTCCCCTGCTCACACTCTGTCTCTGTCTTTCAAAAATGAATAAACAGATGAAAGGAGAAGATGGTGGTGTAGGAGGACGCTGGGCTCACTGCATCCTGCGGATCACTTAGATTCCACCCACACTTGCCTAAATAACCCAGAAAACGCCAGAGGATTAGCAGAACGGAGTCTCCGGAGCCAAGCGCAGACGAGAGGCCCACGGAAGAGGGTAGGAAGGGCAGAGAGGTGGTGCTCGCTCCACGGACTGGCGGGAGGGAGCCGGGGTGGAGGGGCAGCCCACCGGCCAAGCAGAGCCCCCGAGTCTGGCTGGCAAAAGCGGAGGGGCCAGACAGAGTGTGTTCTGACAGCAAGCGGGTCTTAACATCTGGAAGGTAATAAGTTAACAGCTCTGCTTGGAGAACGGGAGGGCTAGAAGACAACGAGAGGGAGAGTTGTTGACCCCCCCGACAGAGCTCAGCTTGGCGGGGAACAAAGGCACTGCCAGCGCCATCTCCCTCGCCCATCCCCCAGCCAAAATCCCAAAGGGAACCAGTTCCTGTCAGGGAACTTGTTTGCACCCGCAAACACCCAACGCTGTGCTTCTGCAGATCCATCCCTCCAGTGGCAGGTCTGACTCCCTCCCGGTGCCGCAGGGCCCCTGTTGAAGCCGATCAGTGAAGGAAAAGCCAGCTGAGCCTGCCCCTCCCGCCCCCGTGCACCTTGCCGATCCACCCCAGCTAATACGCCAGATCCCCAGCACCATAAGCCTGGCAGTGTGCAAGTAGCCCAGACGGGCCACACCACCCCACAGTGAATCCTGCCCCTAGGAGAGGGGAAGAGAAGGTACACACCAGTCTGACTGTGGCCCCAGCAGTGGGCTGGGGGCAGACATCAGGTCTGACTGTGGCCCCACCCACCAACGCAAGTTATGCAAGACTGCACAGGGGAAGTGCCCTGCAGTTCCGCACCACTCCAGGGACTACCCAAAATGATGAAACAGAAGGGTTCCCCTCAAAAAAACCTCTAGAAAACAATGACAGCTAATGAACTGATCAAAAACGATTTAAACAATATAACAGAAAGTGAATTTAGAATAATAGTCATAAAATTAATCGCTGGGCTTGAAAACAGTATACAGGAGAGCAGAGAATCTATTGCTACAGAGATCAAGGGACTAAGGAACAGCGAGGAGGAGCTAAAAAATGCTATTAATGAGCTGCAAAATAAAATGGAGACGACCACAGCCCGGATTGAAGAGGCAGAGAAGAGAATAGGTGAACTAGAAGATAAAGTTATGGAAAAAGAAGAAGCTGAGAAAAAGAGAGATAAAAAAAATCCAGGAGTATGAGGGGAAAATTAGAGAACTAAGTGACGCACTAAAGAGAAATAATCTACGCATAATTGGTATTCCAGAGGAGGAAGAGAGAGGGAAAGGTGCTGAAGGGGTACTTGAAGAAATAATAGCTGAGAACTTCCCTGAACTGGGGAAGGAAAAAGGCATTGAAATCCAAGAGGCACAGAGAACTCCCTTCAGATGTAACTTGAATCGATCTTCTGCACCACATATCATAGTGAAACTGGCAAAATACAAGGATAAAGAGAAAATTCTGAAAGCAGCTAGATATAAACGTGCTTTAACATATAAAGGGAGACTGATAAGACTCGTGACGGATCTCTCTACTGAAACTTGGAAGGCCAGAAAGGAATGGCAGGAAATCTTCAATGTGATGAACAGAAAAAAATATGCAGCCAAGAATCCTCTATCCAGCAAATATGTCATTTAGAATAGAAGGAGATATAAAGATCTTCTCAAACAAACAAAAACTGAAGGAATTCGTCACCACTAAACCAGCCCTTCAAGACATCCTAAGGGGGATCCTGTGAGACAAACTACCAGAGACATCACTACAAGCATGAAACCTACAGACATCACAATGACTCTAAACCCATATCTTTCTATAATAACACGGAATGTAAATGGACTAAATACGCCAACCAAAAGACATAGGGTATCAGAATTGATAAAAAAGCAAGACCCATCTATTTGCTGTCTACAAGAGACTCATTTTAGGCCTGAGGACACTTTCAGATTGAGAGTGAGGGGATGAAGAACTATTTATCATGCTACTGGAAGCCAAAAGAAAGCTGGAGTAGCCATACATATATCATATAAACTAGACTTTAAATTAAAGGCTGTAACAAGAGATGAAGAAGGGCATTATATAATAATTACAGGGTCTATCCATCAAGAAGAACTAACAATTATAAATGTCTATGCGCCGAATACAGGAGCCCCCAAATTTATAAAACAATTACTCACAAACATAAGCAACCTTATTGACAAGAATGTGGTAATTGCAGGGGACTTTAATACCCCACTTACAACAATGGATAGATCATCTAGACACATGGTCAATAAAGGAACAAGGGCCCTGAATGATACATTGGATCAGATGGACTTGACAGATATATTTAGAACGCTGCATCCCAAAGCAACAGAATATACTTTCTTCTCGAGTGCACATGGAACATTCTCCAAGATAGATCATATACTGGGTCACAAAACAGCCCTTCATAAGTTTACAAGAATTGAAATTATACCAGGCATACTTTCAGACCACAATGCTATGAAGCTTGAAATCAACCACAGGAAAAAGTCTGGAAAACCTCCAAATGCATGGAGGTTAAAGAACACCCTACTAAAGAATGAATGGGTCAACCAGGCAATTAGAGAAGAAATTTAAAAATATATGGAAACAAATGAAAATGAAAATACAACAATCCAAACGCTTTGGGATGCAGCGAAGGCAGTCCTGAGAGGAAAATACATTTCAATCCAGGCCTATCTCAAGAAACAAGAAAAATCCCAAATACAAAATCTAACAGCACACCTAAAGGAAATAGAAGCAGAGCAGCAAAGACACCCCAAACCCAGCAGAAGAAGAGAAATAATAAAGATCAGAGCAAAAATAAACAATATATAATTTAAAAAAACTGTAGAGCAGATCAATGAAACCAAGAGTTGGTTTTTTGAAAAAATAAACAAAATTGATAAACCTCTAGCCAGGCTTCTCAAAAAGAAAAGGGAGATGACCCAAATAGATAAAATCATGGATGAAAATGGAATTATTACAACCAATCCCTCAGAAATACAAGCAATTATCCGGGAATACTATGAAAAATTATATGCCAACGAACTGGACTACCTGGAAGAAATGGACAAATTCCTAAGCACCCACACGCTTCCAAAACTCAAACTGGAGGAAATAGAAAGCTTGAACAGACCCATAACCAGCGAAGAAATTGAATCAGTTATCAAAAATCTCCCAACAAATAAGAGTCCAGGACCAGATGGCTTCCCAGGAGAGTTCTACCAGATATTTAAAGCAGAGATAATACTTATCCTTCTCAAGCTATTCCAAAAAATATAAAGGGAAGGAAAGCTTCCAGACTCATTCTATGAAGCCAGTATTACTTTGATTCCTAAACCAGACAGAGACCCAGTAAAAAAAGAGAACTATAGGCCAATATCCCTGATGAATATGGATGCAAAAATTCTCAATAAGATACTAGCAAATCGAATTCCACAGCATATAAAAAGAATTATTCACCATGATCAAGTGGGATTCATTCCTGGGATGCAGAGCGGGTCCAACATTCGCAAATCAATCAACATGATATATCATATTAATAAAAGAAAAGATAAGAACCATATGATCCTGTCAATCGATGCAGAAAAAGCATTTGACAAAATTCAGCAACCTTTCTTAATAAAAACCCTCGAGAAAGTTGGGATAGAAGGAACATACTTAAAGGTCATAAAAGCCATTTATGAAAAGCCCACAACTAACATCATCCTCAACGGGGAAAAACTGAGAGCTTTTTCCCTGAGATCAGGAACAAGACAGGGATGTCCACTCTCACCGCTGTTGTTTAACATAGTGTTGGAAGTGCTAGCATCAGCAATCAGACAACAAAAGGAAATCAAAGGCATCAAAATTGGCAAAGATGAAGTCAAGCTTTCACTTTTTGCAGATGACATGTTATTATGCATGGAAAATCCGATAGACTCCACCAGAAGTCTGCTATGAATTCAGCAAAGTGGCAGGATACAAAATCAATGTGCAGAAATCAGTTGCATTCTTACACACTAATAATGAAGCAACAGAAAGACAAATAAAGAAACTGATCCCATTCACAATTGCACCAAGAAGCATAAAATACCTAGGGATAAATCTAACCAAAGATGTAAAAGATCTGTATGCTGAAACTATAGAAAGCTTATGAAAGAAATTGAAGAAGATATAAAGAAATGGAAAAACATTCCATACTCATGGGTTGGAAGGATAAATATTGTTAAAATGTCAATACTATCCAAAGCTATCTACACATTGAATGCAATCCCAATCAAAATTGCACCACCATTCTTCTCGAAGCTAGAACAAGTGATCCTAAAATTCATATGGAACCACAAAAGGCCTCGAATAGCCAAAGTAATTTTGAAGAAGAAGACCAAAGCAGGAGGCATCACAATCCCAGACTTTAGCATCTACTACAAAGCTGTAATCATCATGGTACTGGCACAAAAACAGACACATAGACCAATGGAATAGAATAGAAACCCCAGAACTAGACCCACAAATGTATGGCCAACTCATCTTTGACAAAGCAGGAAAGAACATCCAATAGAAAAAAGACAATCTCTATAACAAATGGTGCTGGGAGAACTGGACAGCAACATGCAGAAGAATGAAACTCAACCACTTTCTTACACCATTCACAAAAATAAACTCAAAATGGATAAAGGACCTGAATGTGAGACAGAAAACCATCAAAACACTAGAAGAGAAAGCAGGAAAAGACCTCTCTGACCTCAGCCGCAGCAATTTCTTACTTGACATATCCCCAAAGGCAAGGGAATTCAAAGCAAAAATGAACTATTGGGACCTCATGAAGATAAAAAACTTCTGCATAGCAAAGGAAACAACCAACAAAACTAAAAGGCAACCAACGGAATGGGAAAAGATATTTGCAAATGACCTATCGGACAAAAGGCTAGTATCCAAAATCTATAAAGAGCTCACCAAACTCCACACCCGAAAAACAAATAACCCAGTGAAGAAATGGGCAGAAAACATGAATAGACACTTCTCTAAAGAAGACATCCGGATGGCCAACAGGCACATGAAAAGATGCTCAACGTCGCTCCTCATCAGGGAAATACAAATCAAAACCACACTCAGATATCACCTCACGCCAGTCAGAGTGGCCAAAACGAACAAGTCAGGAGACTATAGATGCTGGAGAGGATGTGGAGAAACGGGAACCCTCTTGCACTGTTGGTGGGAATGCAAATTGGTGCAGCCACTCTGGAAAACAGTGTGGGGGTTCCTCAAAAAATTAAAAATAGACCTACCCTATGCCCCAGCAGTAGCACTGCTAGGAATTTACCCAAGGGATACAGGAGTACTGATGCATAGGGGCACTTGTACCCCAATGTTTATAGCAGCACTCTCAACAATAGCCAACTTATGGAAAGAGCCTAAATGTCCATCAACTGATGAATGGATAAAGAAATTGTGGTTTATATACACAATGGAGTACTACATGGCAATGAGAAAGAACGAAATATGGCCCTTTGTAGCAACGTGGATGGAACCGGAGAGTGTGATGCTAAGTGAAATAAGCCATACAGAGAAAGACAGATACCATATGGTTTCACTCTTATGTGGATCCTGAGAAACTTAACAGAAACCCATGGGGGAGGGGAAGGAAAAAAAAAAAGAGCTTAGAGTGGGAGAGAGCCAAAGCATAAGAGACTCTTAAAAACTGAGAACAAACTGAGGGTTGATGGGGGGTGGGGGGGAGGGGAGGGTAAGTGATGGTTATTGAAGAGGGCACCTTTTGGGATGAGCACTGGGTGTTGTATGGAAACCAATTTGATAATAAATTTCATATATTAAAAAATAATAATAACATGAAAGGATAATGCAGTCAAATCTAATTCTAATAAATGCTACATTAACAAAAAAATGAATAAACATGAAAGATTAATTAAATAAATAAGATAAAATAAAGTAAAATAAATAAAATAAAAACCATTGAGTTTCCACCTTCAAAGATTCAGATCAAATTGGCCCGGAGTGGAGCCTAGGCATCAGGATTTCTTAAAGTTCAAAGGTGATTATATTGTACAACCAAGCTTGGGACCACTGGTCTAAACTCTAATTACCTGTGCAGATTTTATAGTAACAATAGACTTCCAAAAATAACACAAGAAAAAACAAAGAAAGTGACACCCCACATTCTGAAGCCTCTCTGCCCCCAGAGTAAGGACTCTGATTATATCAATTAATGGGATCTCATCTTGCCTACCTACTCCCTGTGGGCATTCTGAACAGGATCCCATCTTTATGTTCCTTTATAGAAAATAAAATACAGTTGACCCTTGAACAAGGTGGGGGCTAGAGGTATTGACCACATATAGTGGGAAACCCATATAACTTTGGACTCCCCCCAAACTTAACCACTAATAGCCTACTGTTGACCAGAGGCCTTACTGATAACAGTCAACTAACATATATTTTGTATGTTATATGCATTGTAAACTATATTCTTACAATAAAGTATTTAGAGAAAAGAACATGTTATTTAAAAAAAGCATAGGGAAGAGAAAATATATTTACAGCACGATACTGAAAACAATCTGCCTATAGGCAGTGCACCCAGCGGTCCCTCAGATCTGTCGCTTGCTTCAACAGTATTTGGGCAGAACAGGCCCAGGGATGCCCCTCTTCCAGCCTCCCACCACCCTCCAACCTCTTTTCCAGTCACAATATTTAGAATTGTCTTCTCAGCTACCCTCTGTCTGTGGGACCAGCCAACACTGTTTTCTGAGCTTAGCTGCTTATTGCTGATCAACCATGAGCCCCCAGATCCATCAGAATTATTCCACTCAGGTGGAGGCCACCATCAGCTACCTGGTCAACACGCATCTGCCGGCCTCCTACACCTCTCTCTCTGGGCTTCAGTTTCAAATTCCACCATGTGGCTCTGGAAGGTGTGGGCCACTTCTTCTGTGAGCTGGCTGAGGAGAAACACTAGGTCACCAAGCCTCTCTTGATGCAAAACCAGCACGGCAGCCATGTCCTGTCCCAGGAGGCAGAAGCCAGCCCAGGATAAGGGGGTAAAACCCCCAATGCCACGGAAACTGCCAAGGTCCTAGAGACGCGCCCGAGGCAGGCCCTTCTGGATATTTATGCCCTGGGCTCTGCGCTGGCAGGCTCCCATCCCTGTGACTGTGGAAAACCACTTCCTGGATGAGGAGGTGAGCTGCATCAAGAAGACAGGGACCATCTGACTAAGGTCCGCAGGCTGGCCAGTCCTAAGGACTGGAAGAGGATCTCTCAGAAAGGCTCACTCTTTCATGTGACTGGGAGCCTCCAGGACCCAGCAGCCCTTCAGGGGCCCTTCTGGCATCCTCCTGGCATCATGGTTTCTGTCTGATTATCTCAGCCACGATAGGGCTCTTTAAATACCCTAGAGCCCTCTCCTAAGCTGTGGACCAAATGGAAACAATAAAGCTTTCATAGTAAGGAAAAAAAAAAAAAAAAACCCTAGCAAATAAAAAAAAAGTATTTAAGTGGACCCATGCAGTTCAAACACATGTTGTTCAAGGGTTAACTGTAGCTTCTTGAAGAATGTGTACAACTTAGCAATGTGGTAATAAATTATTCAATTTTTAAATAAAGAACTGTGTTTCTAATTTTTTAAAAAGAGTAAAACCTGTGCTAATTACTAAGGTGACCACACATGTTTTTTTTTTTTAATTTTTTTTAACGTTTATTTATTTTTGAGACAGAGACAGAGTATGAACAGGGGAGGGGCAGAGAGAGAGGGAGACACAGAATCTGAAACAGGCTCCAGGCTCTGAGCAGGCAGCACAGAGACTGACCCGGGGCTCGAACTCATGGACCGTGAGATCATGACCTGAGCCGAAGTCGGACGCTTAACCGACCGAGCCACCCAGGCGCCCCATGACCACACATGTTTCAACCTGATACGTAGACAAAGCTTTGCATCTCTCAGGTCTGCACGACCTCTAATTCTTTGGGTAATCTTGGGTAAGTCATTCAGCCTTTATAAAATGTTTTCCTCTTCTGTAAAATAAAGGAGCTGGCTAAATGACTTTGAGAACATTTAGGTCATACCAATTCACCACTGCTCATCTTATAAGTTAAATGATTGGAGGCAAATCACCTAAGAGGAAACAGATGGTCTCTTGAATGCTGGATTTTCTCTTGTGTTTCATAACACAGGGTGCTTTGCTTTTTCGACTCCTACAAATTTCATTCAACATGAATCCAGTAAATATAAAATGTCACGTGCCTGGTCAATCTAAGGTTGTGAATCCATAAACAAAATTTCTCTCCCAGATATGTGTGTGTGTGTGATTGTGTGAAAAGAGAGAGAAAACTTAACCTCATTTATTCCCTTATATTTAAGGTAGTTTCCAAGGTTTTCAAATGGCAGAGAAATTAATTTACCAAGATGTTTAAAGAATATGATAGAGGGATTCCAATTGCAGCAAAGACAACACGGAACATCTGTCCACCAGCAGTTCTAGGAAATATTATTCCATAACCTGATAAAAGAAAAAAGGATAAATGCCATCCCCCTCAAAATATGGTAACTTGGTATAATTTACACATTTGACACTGGGCTTTGAGAACAAATCTTTAGTCGTTGGTACTCTAAGAGGCCTAGCACACACAGCACATATTAAAAAACAAAACAAAACAAATAAAAAAAAACATGAGAATTCAGATTTCACTCTAAGAAAATAATCAAGAAATGTGAATGAAAACGAAAAAGATTTTTCACAGTATCAGTATTACAAATTAAAAAAAAAATTGGAATCAGTATACCTGTTCAGCAATAAAGGAACCTGATCATGTACAATATGGTATATCAATGCAATGAAATATTGTGAGATCTTTAAGGATCATAATGAAATATATATGACTAGAAAGATACTGATGACATATTGCTCTGAGAAAGCCGTCTAAAACTGACTATTGTCATTTATATACGAAGAACTTTCTGAGACAAAAGGTTGACAGTTCAGGTATGGGGAGCTGTGAGATTATGCTCAATTGTTTAAAAATTGTGGTTTTCTATGTATCCAAGTTTTGCATGTAGCACATTCTACTTTTGCAAGCAAACCAGAAAGTGAAGAGCATTTGCTTTATTTATCAACTAATTTTTAAAATGCATGCCACAGTTTATGAGCTCGGGCCTTCACCCAGATTCCTTTGAACCTGTTGGTATACTCTCATTCCCAGGTGCCATAAGTATCAACTGTGAAGGCAGCGTGTCCTTCTCTCGAGAAGTGTCCCTAGCCCAGTGGAGATGCTGCACCTGGGAGGTCTGCCCACACCTCACCTTGGGAGGCACGAGTCCCAACAGCTGACTGACAGAGGGTTATAAAAACACATCTTGTGGGGGCGCCCGGGTGGCTCAGTTGGTTAAGCATCAGGCTTCAGTTCAGATCATGATCTCATGGTTCGTGAGTTCGAGCCCTGCATCAGGCTCTCTGCTGTCAGTGCAGATTCTGCTTCAGATCCTCTGTCCCCCTATCTCTGCCCCTCCCCTGCTTGCACACGTGCTCTCTCTCTGTCTCAAAAATAAATAAACATTAAAAAAAATTTGTGGTGTAATTTAGTAATAAATTATCTGCGGTGCAATCCCTGCTTCAGAGCTACTCTGTTGGATTAGACTAATGTTTGTGGTCATACCTCCCTTTGTTGATTTATCAATTTTAGGTATTTTGTAACTGAAAGGGATTCAACCCCTATAACCATCTTCTTCCATCTCTCCAAGTTTGATATTTATATTACCACTTCTCATTCTTCTATGTTTGCCTTTGTACTTAAAAAAAAATACCTCTGTTTAGGGGTGTCTGGGTGGCTCACTTAAGCGTCCAACTGTTGGTTTCAGCTCAAGTCATGATCTCATGGTTTGTTAGTTGGAGCCCCAGGTCCAGCTCTGTGCTGCAGCCCAGAGCCTGCTTGGGATGCTCTCTCTCTCCCTCTCTCTCTGTCCCTCCCTAACTCGTGCTTTCTTTCTCAAAGTAAATAAACTTAAAAAAAAAACACTGTTTAAATATTTTTTATAAATTCTCGATTCCTGATATTGTAATAAGGAGTTTACCTTCCCTATTATCTTTTCTCCCTCTTTCCTTCCCTTCGTAATCATTCCATATTCTAGGTTTTTTTTCTTTTTTTAATGTTTATTTATTTTGAGGTGGGGAGGGGTGGAGAGAGAGAGAAAGAGAGAGAGAATCCCAAGCAGGCTCAGAGCTATCAGTTCAGATCCTGACTTGAGGTTCGAACTCACACACAGCGAGATCATGACCTGAGCCAAAATCAAGAGTCAGACTCTCAACCAAGTCACCCAGGTGCCCCTCTGGTTTCTTTTTTTATCATCCTCTGTAATAGCATTTGCACCCTGTTCTGCAGCTACAACCTACCCCTTTGGGGAGCTCCTTATTCTAAGAAAAAAAATTTTTGAACCTCATTCATGGGTCCTTTTTTGCCCACGAGTTGATGATGCACCTTTTGGGGGAGTGCGAGAAGAGAATGAAGTCCCAATTGACTTATTTGGGCACATTTTTCTAGCTTTGAAACATTTTTTTGTTGAGATGGGGTGGGGGTGGGGGACAACTTTTTTACTCCCCACACTTTCTGGTTCAGAGACCATACTTTTAGGCCAAGATTTTAAGAGACCCAAGTGTAGGAAAGAAGAAAAAATGTCCTTTTCACAGACAGCCATGAATATTGCCAGCTTCCCTTTTTTATCTTAGTAGACCTAGTTCTGGAAGGGTACCTGCCCCTTAAACTGACTACTTTATTTCATTATATCTAAGATACCAAACATATAAAGATATGGACAGTATGCAGGCAGTTCCTTATGCAAAACATTTATCAAATATTTACATCCTCAGAAAAAAAAGCACAATATCTACCAATTGTAGATATGATGATTAAAGAAGTCATTAAAGAGTTTCTAAACGTCCAAAAGGAGGCACTAGTCTTATTTCCTAAGGGAGGTATTCCTGATAAGATGAGAGAAGTCATCATCTGCAAATTAAGAGAAAAAACAAAAACCAAAGTTTGGGGTTGTGTAATTTATATTTCTTCAAGAAGAACACTAAAGAAAATTAGTTTCATTTAGTTGGGTTAAAAACAAACCCATATTTAACTGGGTGAAGTTAGAAATTTTCCTTAGGCTCAGGTGAAATAGAAATGCTTAGGATGATCATTTGTGATGAAGAACCGTATTTGTTTTCGGGGTGTCATAACTTTAAGAAGTTGTATATGGATTAGATATGACTATAACAATATTTTTTGAGGAAACTGGTGAGAGTGTGTATATAAATTTAGCATAAGGATTAAAATGTTAATAAAGTTCAATTATTTTAAAGTAATTAACAAATCTGGGTCATAGATAGCTATAGAGAGACTTCCAATTTAAGCAAACTGCGAACATGAGAAATAAAAGAAAAATAATAATAAGAGCACAGTGATTTTATCACATCACTGGAGAAAAGAAAGGAGTTCATGACAGAGCCAGCAATTTCTGGAAAGTTTATAATACACAGAATTTTGTTGGTGAAAGAACCTTGGCCAAATCTAAATCTAAAACAGTAATTGTAACAATGGGGTGTCCTGGTTGGTTAAGTGTCCAACTCTTGATTGTGGCTCAGGTCATGACCTCATAGTTTGTGAGTTTCAGCCCTGTATTGAGCTTGGTGCTGACCATGTGCAGCCTGCTTCAGATTCTCTCTCTCCCTCTTCTCTGCCCCTCCCTCCCTCTCTCTCTCTTAAAATAAATAAACTTTTTTAAAAAAAATTTTTTTTAACGTTTATTTATTTTTGAGACAGAGAGAGACAGAGCATGAACGTGGGAGGGGCAGAGAGAGAGGGAGACACAGAATCGGAAGCAGGCTCCAGGCTCCGAGCCATCAGCCCAGAGCCTGACGCGGGGCTCAAACTCACGGACGGCGAGATCGTGACCTGAGTTGAAGTCCGACGCTTAACCGACTAGAGCCACCCAGGCGCCCCAAAATAAATAAACTTTAAAACAAAACAACAATAAAAAAAGAATGTACTTTTTTAGGCTACCTAGATATTTCTTTTCAAGAAAGTTAAGTTATATGGTTATTTTTCATCCATTAGAAAATCAATACAATCAGACTTTTTTCCTTTTCCTGTAACAATTAAAATTGCAAAGTCGGAATCTTTTTTTTTTTTTTTTTTTTGGTTGCAATCTTTTAATGTATTGTTGCCTGTTTTACGTAAGGATAATACCGATGTTACCACAGAATTTACAGACTAAAACAATTCTGGCCAGAGTAGACTCACGTCTAGATGACTATAGCTTAATTTTTGATTTTTGATCTAGCCGAGTTTCAGTAACACCTTTCAGGACAGATATATGTGTTAATATGGGGCGCCTGGGTGGCTCAGTTGATTAAGCATCCGACTTTGGCTCAGGTCATGATCTCATGGTGCGTGAGATAGAGATAGCCCTGCATCAGGCTCTGCACCTGGCATGGAGCCTGCTGGGGTTTCTCTCTGTCCCTCTCCTCTTGCCCCTCCCCTGCTCATGTGTCCTTGTGCATGTACACACTCTCTCCCTCAAATAAATAAATAAATAAATAAATAAATAAATAAATAAATAAAATAAAGAGTAATAGTAGTGACCTGTTCAAGAGGTCAGTGCCTTAATTCTCTAAACGCTCCTGAGAAACTGCAAATACAGAGTCAGGGAGAAAGTGGAAAGTGATACAATGAGGAGAATAATTCAAAGATTTTTTTCTGTGCTTCCTGATTCCTTATGAAATGTCAGAATAAATCTGGTACTAATATATCAAAACTAGACATGGATAGCAGAGGTATAAAGGAAGGAGGGAGAAAAGGAATAAAGGAAGGACATTATAAACTGCCTATAAACATAGAAGCCCAAATCTAAATAAAATATTATTAAATAAAATCTAGCAGAGTTATAAAAGAATACATTATGACTAAAAGCATGTACTAACATTGAATAGGAAATCACTAAAAACATAATAAATTTAATATAAATATATATAATAATATAATAATAAAGGTGAAAGCATATATTATTTTAATTAGTACAAAAATAGGTGAAATAGTTTTAGGGTAATATTTTGTAAGTTAGAAATAGGAACAGAATGTTTAAATTTGATAAAACAAGTAACTATAACAAACTCCAGCAGCTTCATGTTTAATAGTGAAATATTGGCGGTATTCTATTTCAAATACCTCTAAAAGCAAGGTAAGAATGCCATTATGGGAGTCACAGATAAATCTAATAGCAAAATTAAAATCCTAAAATTTCAGATATTGTAGTGGTTGGATACAAAGTACAAAATATGTTTGATTTGTTTAATGAGACAAAAAAAAAAAATAGAGACAGGTAGGAATACAAGATTATCAAGAAACACCAAACAAATTTAAAGAGGATAAAATAGAACTTCCAGAAAGGAAAAATATAATTCTCAAAATTAAAAATTCAAAACATTAGAAAAGAATATGGAGTCAAAAAGAAAATAAGGAAAGGTATGTCTTATTGTATTACTCAAAATACAGCAAAAAAGACAAAATAGCAGAGAATGTAAAATAGGAGTTAAGAGAAGTCAGAGGAGTGAAATAATAGGTCAATAATATTGGTCATTTAAAAAAAATTAATGAATTTCCCAGAATTGGTAAGAGAAACAACTATGAAGATTCAGGAGGCAAACCCCAAGCAAAATAAAAACAAACGTTACATCTAGACTGTTAAATTAAAACTGAAAAAGAGCAGAGATCAAAAGAAGCTCATAGAATCAGAGAAAGTAGTTTCTGATGCCAGAGAGAAAAGATAAATTACCTACAACAGTATAGGCAATTAGATTGACAGAAAATGCCTTAAAAGCAGCTGAAGGAAGCTACAAAATAGTGAAATAATTTAGTCTCCCATGTTCTGAAAGAAAACAATTGTCAACCTAGTATTGCATACTCTGCTAAAATACATTTCAAGAAAGAAGATGAGATGAATACACACTTAGGCCAAAACAAAACGAATAAAAAAAGAGTGCTTTCACTAGCAGACTCTCACCAGAGAAATGTATTAAAGATGTATTTCATAGAAGAATTAAACTGGACCACTTTCTTATACCATACACAAAAATAAATTCAAAATGGATGAAAGACCTAAACGTGAGATAGGAAACCATCAAAATCCAGGAGACAACAAGCAGCAACCTCTTTGACCTTGGCCACAGCAACTTCTAACTAGACATGTCTCCAGAGGGGAGGGAAATAAAAGCAAAAATGAACTACTGAGACCTCATCAAGATAACCTTCTGCACAACAAGGGAAACAATCAAGGAAACTAAAAGGCAAATGGCAGAATGGGAGAAGATATGAGCAAGAAAAAAAGGGGGGGTTAATATCCAAAATCTATAAAGAACTTATCAAACTCAACACCCAAAAAACAAAGAATCCGGTAAAGAAATGGGCAGAAGACATGAATAAAGCACTTTCCAACGAAGACATCCAGGTGGCTAACAGACACATGACAAGATGGTCAACATCACTCATCATCAGGGGAATACAAATCAAAACTACAGTGACATACAACATCACGCCTGTCAGAATGGCTAAAATGAACAACTCAGGAAACAACAGATGCTGGCAAGGATATGGAGAAAGAGGAACCCTGTCGTATTGTAGGTGGGAATGCAAACTGGTGCAGCCACTCTGGAAAACAGTGTGGAGGTTCCTCAAAAAATTAAAAATATAACTACCCTACAACCTAGCAATTGGGTGACCTACTAGGTATTTATCTAAAGGATACAAAAATGCTGATTTGAAGGGCACATGTACACCAATGTTTATAGCAGTGCTATCAACAATAGCCAAATATTGGAAAGAACCCAAATGTCCATCAAATGATGAATGAATAAAGAAGATGTGGCATATATATATATATATATATATATGTATATACATATATATATACATATACATATATATATGCCATGGTATACTACTCAGGAATCAAAAAGAATGAAATCTTACCACTTGCAACAATGTGGATGGAACTAGAGTGTATTATGCTAAGCAAAATAAATCAGGCAGAGAAAGACAAAACATGATATGATTTCATTCATGTGTGGAATTTAAGAAACACAACAGATGACCATAGGGGAAGGGAAGGAAAAATAAGATAAAAACAGAGAGGGAGGCAAACCTTAAGAGACTCTTTTTTTTTTAATTTTTTTTTTTTTTTTTACATTTTATTTATTTTTGAGAAACAGAGTGAGATAAAGCGTGAGCAGGGGAGGGGCAGAAAGAGAAGGAGACACAGAATCTGAAGCAGGCTCCAGGCTCTGAGCAAGCAGTCAGCACAGAGCTCAACGCGGGGCTTGAACCCACAAACTGAGATCATGACCTGAGCCGAAGTCGGACGCTCAACCGACTGAGCCACCCAGGCGCCCCCTTAAGAGACTCTTAAATACAGACAACAAACTGAGGGTTGATGGAGGGGTTGTCTGTGGGGTGGGAGGGGGGGATGGACAAAATGGGTGATGGGCATTAAGGAGGGCACTTGTTGGAATGAACACTGGGTGTCATATGTAAGGGATGAATCACTGGGTTCTACTCCTGAAACCAGTACTACACTGTATGTTAACTAACTTGAATTTAGGTAAATAAATTTAAAAAATAAATACAATGACATTTAATATTCATACAACAACAAAAAGATATATTTCACTAGGAAAATTATCCCTGAAAGAACCCCTGAGATGAAGAAAGAATTAATAAAGAAACCAATAAAATGTGAGCAAGTCAAAACAGAAACTACATGTATAATAATACATATGGGAGTTTTAAAAATGAGACTGAACAAGAACACTCTGCGATGACATGTTAGATGAGAACAGGGTGATGGTAACCAGAGGTACAATACCCCAAGAGACAGACTGTAAGCATTAAGAGAAGGGAAGCAAATGAAATGAGCACAACTGTCCAGATGGTTTGGAAGTAATTTCTAGAATGGGACATAGAGAGGGGGATCCCCAAAGAGCATGACGATGTTGCTGAGTTGAGGAGACAGAGATTGGATTTCTGTAAAGCTCAGGTGGCTACAGTTTGTGGGCAGAGTTTCACAGTGGAGGAAGCTACACAGAGAATGAGTTCTAGATATCTACACTGAATCTTTGGCTGGCTGAAAAACATTCTGCACATGAAACAGATGCAACTTTGTAAGGCTGGTCAAAAACAATTTTCTGAGCGTGGCAGACAGACTCTCAAAGTGGCCCCCATGGTCTAGTGTTCATGCCCTGAGTGATCCCTTCCCTTTGACAGTGGGTAGGACCTGTGATTTATTTCTAGTGACACATAATATATCAAAAGTGGTAGGACACCCATGATCCCAATTATGTGATTAAGATCAAATGAGATTGTGTGTTGCTTCTGCTAGTCTCTCTCTACCTTGTTGGCCTTGAAGAAGGAAGCTGCCATGTTGTAAACTGCCATGGGCAGGGACCTGGAGATAGCCTTGGCAGACAGCCACTGTGAAACTGGGATCCTTGGTCTGACAGCTGAAGGAACTATATGTAGCTAAAAGCTACATGAGTTTGCAAACAGGTTTGTCCCCAGTTGAGCATTGGATGAGACCACACCCCTGTCTGATACCTTGACTGTAGTCTTGCAAAGGACTCCTCTAAACTGTGCTGAGACTCCCGACTTACAGAAACATAATAAATATGTTTTAAGTTTGTGTTAATGTTGTTCTGAAGCAACAGTTAACTAATGTATTGGGAAAAACCAATTACTGTGGCCTGTAAACTGGAATATTCCTGGAGTTCACACCAGGTTAGGAACTGTTTGAGTTTTCTCAGCTGGGGTGAACAAGGCTTCGTTGTGTGTTCAGGGCATTCAGTAGAGAACCCAAAAAGGCTGGGACTAAGGAGTGCAGCACAATTTGCTCCTGAGAAAGGGCTACTTTAAGCCTAAAAGGACCTTAAGACAAATCTTGAAAGGATTAAAGTAATGTGTAAGTAACTTATTTAATTGCCTGTCACAGAACGCTAAGGAATTTAAAGGAATATAATAAAACAAAGCATCTCAAAACAATTTGCAATATCTATCATCTGATTTCTAAAAATCAATGGACATACAAAGAAGCAGGAAAATGCAACCCATTACCAAAAGAAAAACTACTTAAGAGAAACCAACCCATAAATAGTAATTCCATTAAACTGATGGAGTTTGTAGACAAGGAACTTAAACGGGCTAATATAAATATGCCCAAAGATGTAAGGAATCATTAACATAATGAGGAGAGAAATGGAACACGTAAGAAGAAACCAAATGAAAATTCTAGAAATGAAAAATACAATATCCAAAAAAAGAATATTTCACTAGATGAGATTTTCAGAAGAAAAGATTAATAAACTTAAAGATACAGAAGTAGGGGCGCCTGGGTGGCGCAGTCGGTTAAGCGTCCGGCTTCAGCCAGGTCACGATCTCGCGGTCCGTGAGTTCGAGCCCCGCGTCAGGCTCTGGGCTGATGGCTCGGAGCCTGGAGCCTGTTTCCGATTCTGTGTCTCCCTCTCTCTCTGCCCCTCCCCCGTTCATGCTCTGTCTCTCTCTGTCCCAAAAATAAAAACGTTGAAGAAACTATTAAAAAAAAAAAAAAAAGATACAGAAGTAGATTTTATTCAAACTATCATAAGCAATGCAAACCAGAAGACTGTGGAACACTTTCAAGGTGCTGGACTAGAATTGTATATCCAATGAAAATGTCTTTTTAAAAAAGGCAAAACAAAAACTTTTTCAGACAAATAGAACCTGAGAGGATATATCACCAGATTTTTGTGATTCTTCATATGCTGAGTACTTCTGGATTGTATCATCTACATTTTCAATATTATGTTATGAGACTCTGAGGCTAATTTAAATCGTATGTTGGATGCTGATATTTTCATGTTAGCAGGCAATCCACCTGTTTAGATTCAGGCTGCGAGTTCCAACTCACATTCTATGGAATGTGTTCACCTCCCATGGCTTCTGCAGTATCATTTGGACCTGTCCCACATGTCCATCCCTCGGGGGTCAGTCTGAGACCCAGACTCAGGCCTACCCACTAGCTCAGTGCTCAAAGTCTTTGATGTGCAAATTAGGATCAGATCCAGGCATGTGCATGTCCGGGTGAGTCCAGATCTTCAGCAGTTTGATAGGCTCACTTTCCCAAACAGTTTCCTCTCTGTGATCTCCCTTTCCTATTCCTGGGGGCTCCCCTTGTTGGTCTTCTAGCCAGAAACCAGCTACTACTTTCATGATTGCACTGTATCTGGGGCCAGACGGTGGGGGAGAGAGAAAGGAGGAAGAAAAGGTGAAGGATTTGGCTCTGGCCTTGAAACTACGACTTCAGGGAACAGAATTTCCCTCAGGACTTTGCCTCTTGTGGCTTCCTTGTTGCTTCCACTGTTGCTTTTGTCACCACCCTAGGATTGCCTGACAGCTTGGGTGCAAGACAATGAAGAAAAGGAATAAATGGGAGAATTTCCACACGTTCTCTGAGCCATAAGAGCTCCCTTCCTGCTCCTGAGCCAGAACTAGAGGGTGTCTCCAAGAGCTCTCTGACTATTCACTTCTGACTTTTGAGTGCATTAAGGTTAGTCTGGGGGTGGGGGCATACCAGAGCGGGGAAAATGGTTAATTCGCTGCCAGTACAGTGCTTCAAATTCTGGTGTTCTTCCTCAATATCTTGCTGCTACTATTTACTTTTCAGATTCTTCAAATACCTGATCTATATATTCTCTCTAGATTTTATAGTTACATTCCGGGGGGCAGAAAGCGTGCAGTGTGCTTACTCTACCTTACCCATTACGGGAGGTCGGTCAATCGACTTTGGACAAAGTTGCCATGGCAATCTATGAAAAAACAGATAGTCTTTTCAACAAGTGATTTTGATACAACAGGTTGTGCGCATTAAGAACACCACCACCAAATCTTGATGCTTACCTCACACAATTCACCAAAAATAACTTGAAATGTATCGTATAGATACATATAAAAACCAAACTATAAAACTTCTGGAAATCTTTGTGACTTTAGTGTAGCCGAAAACTTCTTAAATAGAACACAAAAAGCACAACCCTTAAGAGAAAAAATTATAGACTAGAATTTATAAAAAAAAAATACAATTCTCTTCAAAAGAAACCACCAATAAAATGAAAATCAATCCACAGTCTAGGAGCAAATATTGGCAATTCATATGCCTGACAAAGTGCTTTTCCCCAAAATGTATACCAAACACTTATAACTCTGCATTAACAAGACAAATGAAAACAAGGGCAAAAGATTTGAACAGACACTCACAAGAGATGATATAAAAATGGCCAATAATCTCATAAAAATGCTCAAGATAAATAGTCATTAGGGAAGTGCAAATTAAAATCACATTGAGATATCATTAGATGGGCTAAGAGACTTTACAACATCATTTTTTTGGTGGGGTGTAGAGCAATTGAATTTTCACTTTTGCTGAATGGAGTGTAAAATGACATAACCACTCTGGAGAACCACTCTGTTTGGCAGTTTCCTATAGAGTCATACATACTCATCCGCATAGTTCATTTCACATAGTAATTTCCATAGTAATTCCTTCCCTAGGCATTTACCAAAACAAAATAAAAACATGTTTCCTCACAAATACTTACATAAAAAAATATTTGTAGCAGCTTCATTTATGATAGACAAACCTAAAAACAACTCAAGGCTCATCACTGTGAATGGGTTAACAAAGTTTGGTATAGATATATAATAGAATACTACTCAGCAATAAAAAGAAAAGACATACTGATAAATGCAGTAATGTAGCCTAATGTCAACAGTATGGAGGTTCCTAAAAAAATTAAAAATAGAAATACCATATGATCCAATAATTCCACTATTGTTTACCCAGAGAAAATAAAAACACTAATTGGAAAAGATATACACATCCCTATATTTATTGCAACGTTGTTAATAATAGCCAAGATACGGAAGCAACCTGTGTCCACCAATAGACAAATGGATAAGGAAGATGTGGTTGGTATGTATGTACATATGTATGTATATATGTATGTATGTATCTATCCATCCATCTATCAGCTACATTATAGAATACTACACAGCCATAAAAAGGATGTCTTGTGTTATTTGAGACAACATGGACAGATCTAAAGGGTATTATGCCAAGTGAAATAAATTAGATTAAGAAAGACAAATACCATATGATTTTACTCATAAACGGAATATATAATAAAACAAAAAACAAATGAACAAATAAAGAATAGAATCAGACTATGAACGCAGAGAATAAACTTATGGTTGCCAAAGGGGAGGGGGTGGGAGGTTGGGAAAATAGGTGAAGAGGCGTGGAAGATACAGGATTACAGTTACAGAATAAATAAGTCACAGGAATGAAATGCACAGCATAAGAAATATAGTCAATAATATTGTAATAGTGATGCATCCAGACTGTAGCTACTTGTGAACATAATGTATAAACTTCTCAAGTCACTGTTATACACCTGAAATTATGTAACATTGTATGCCAACTATACTAAAAAAACAAACTCAACCCCCCGACAAAATAAAACGAAACAAAATCATGCCAAATAGAAGAAGCCAGCCGTAAAAGACTGCATTACATGATTCCTTTATACTAAGTGATTCCAGTTTGTCTTTAAGAATAGTCAATATCATCACATAATAGTTCTCCCCAAATTCAAAGAAATTTCAGTCAAAACCCCAGCAGAATCCACCATAAATTTGACAATCTGACCTTGAAATTTAAACCCAAGAATAGGAAAGTTTATTCCAGGACTTTTTGCAAGGCTATTGTAATTTAAATAGGAGGGAATAGAATCAAAAGCCAGAAACAAATTTATGTCCAAATGAGAACCCAGAATACGATAGAGGTAACACTAAAAGTAATGAGAAATAATGAATTAGTCAATAAATTGTTCTGGAACAATGGACTCTTTATAGAGAAAAAATACGTTCAGCTAGATCCTACTTTACACATACACAGAAACACACATGCATACACAATCCAGGTTAATAATTTAATTAGAAATTAACTATTTAAATGTAAAAACAAAACCCAAAATTTTAAGACTTTTAGAAGAACGTTTAAGAAGATGTTTTTGTGACATTAAAGTTGGGAAAGACATAAACTGTACAAACGGTAAAGAAAAAGAGTGATAAGAATGCCTACATTAAAATTATATTTACTCTACCACAAAAGATAGCATAAGGAAAGATTTAAGGGGAATGTGCCCAGAATTTAGACCATAACAATCTCTGGAAAAAAGTGGAAGGGAACTAAGCCGTATTTCCTGCCAAAGTCTGATCTCCTTTTCGGAACATCTGTCTGCACTTTATATGGAATACTGAAAAGGATCGTTTCAATCAGAATATTTTTAGTTTTTATACTCATGTGGTGATTGCGTTGTAATTTATTCCTTCTCTGACTTCCACCTTCTTCCACCTTCCTATTATCTGCTGCTTTCTTTCCTCTTTCCAGCCTGCATGATTTCTTATTCCTACTCTTCCCTGTCTGGCCCGCAGCTACGATGTAGTTTCCTGTTTGGGTAAACTATATGTAATCTCAACGAAGGAAGTTATTGCACAGAATCTCACATCCAATGGCTTCTCCGCATAGGTAGCAGTCTTATGACTCTGAAAATAACCGTATCTTCATCTCTTACCTGCACGAAGAGTTCCACATCTTCTTGAGTCATACTAGAACGCTTTTCCAGAAACGCAATTTTTGTTTTAACTGCCAGCTGGTGCTGCTGTACTTCCAAGTCCTTCTCCAAGGCTTAAAATATCATCGCCCCAAGCACGAGGTACAGTGTATAGGTGAGCAACAGTGTGCCCTTCTGGAATCTGGTGTTTATCTCCTCTTTATATACTGGAATGAGGGTCAGAGAATTCAAATCACTTTCATGTAAGATGTAATGTCCTCTCAGAAGAAATCCAATATAACAAAGCAAAACAAAATTCTCAGGCACAGAATGTGAACTCCCTTTTATTAACCTACCTTTAAACAACTAGACAAAAGAGACCAATCCTAAATAGTCATGGTAACAGAAAAATAATTCCACTTTGTTCCTGACTAGAAATCTGCTTACTTTAAAAAAAAAAAAAAACAAAAAAACAAAAAACAAAAAAAAGCTGAATTGTGCTATTTGGGGAGATAGGGAAATATGGCGGGGTCGAAGTTCGCCAAACGACTCAGTTATTCAGTCAATTTCCTTAGAGGACATTTTACTATGGAGTATGTCCAGCGAACGTTTTTAAAAGAGTACAACGTTGATGCTTTAATTGATAACATGGATTACGTTAGATCATTCACATTGTACCAGTTACTAGCAGTAACTTACGTATCCTTGCTGTGTTGTTACCTTCCTCTGTAAAATGGAGATAATAATAGCTACTTGATAGGGTTGTTACAATGGTTAAACGAGGTAAGACGTGTAAACCCTTAGAATGAAGCCTAGCAAATAGGAAATCTTAGCTAGTGGTTGAAGCCGGGGTGATGTTTGTAGTAGCAGCAACAGTGTGGCAGGAGTATCTAGTCTGTATCCGGATTCCTTTACCCCGAGCTCTGCAAGCACGAAGCAGAAAGGAACGGTATCATTGCCGGCAAGATCAAGGAGACTCTTAGCTGAATAAGGCCAGATTCTGATAGTAAGAAAGGTGAAGCCCCTGTGTGTTTCACGTGCCTCTGGGACATTGCTTTGAGACAGGCATTCGTAGCTTTGAAGAAGCAGTGTTCTCCACTCAAATCTGCCTCTTCCACTTTAGAGAATGGGGCAAACCTCAGTAGCACGGACCCTCATCACTCGGCTGGGCTTTCTTTGCCAATGGGGTTTTAAAAATAAAGCTCCTGGGGCGCCTGGGTGGCTCAGTCGGTTAAGCGACCAGCTTTGGCTCAGGGCATGATCTCGCAGTTTGTGAGTTCGAGGCCTGTGTTGGGCTCTGTGCTGACAGCTCAGAGCCTGGAGCCTGCTTCAGATTCTGTGTCTCCTGCTCTCTCTCTGCCCCTCCCCTGCTCATGCTCTGTCTCTCTCTGTTTCTCAATAATAAATAAATGTCAAAAAAAATGTTTTTAATGAAAGCATGTGACTATATATTTTGTATGTGATATCCAGAACTCTTAAGAAAACATGACAATCACAAGCACATTTAAAGCCCATATGCTTAAAACATCTGATATGTACCCTAATAGCAACATTACACAAGTAAACATATCAGAGTCAGTTATTAATATACATTTCCAATGTCAAATAATACATTTAAGCATACTGCATGTAAATAATTCAGAACGACAATAAATCAGTACGATCTCGTCTAAGCAGTCCTTTCACTTTTCCATTTCCACCAGAATAATAATATGCTTTTATGATCTTCTATTTCCATGTTTAAATTTTTTTTTTCCAACGTTTTTATTTATTTTTGGGACAGAGAGAGACAGAGCATGAACGGGGGAGGGGCAGAGAGAGAGGGAGACACAGAATCGGAAACAGGCTCCAGGCTCCGAGCCATCAGCCCAGAGCCCGACGCGGGGCTCGAACTCACGGACCGAGAGATCGTGACCTGGCTGAAGTCGGACGCTTAACCGACTGCGCCACCCAGGCGCCCCTCTATTTCCATGTTTAAACTAACAATAGATACTGTGACTAAAAAAAAAAAAAAAGAAAGAAAAAATATCTGAGTTAAATCTACTCTGAGTTTCCTTAGGTCTGCCTGGCTTCAGTAAAATATTAAGAAGAAGGAGAAATCAAATAATTATGACCTAAAACTACAACAATGTTAATGTCAGTTGTATTGCAATAAAAAAAAAATACTTTCAGGAGCCATTACTTAGAAGAGCATTAAAAACGAATGCATCGGGGCGCCTGGGTGGCTCAGTCGGTTGAGCGTCCAACTTCAGCTCAGGTCACGATCTCACAGTCCGTGAGTTCGAGCCCCACGTCGGGCTCTGGGCTGATGGCTCAGAGCCTGGAGCCTGCTTCTGATTCTGTGTCTCCCTCTCTCTCTGTCCCTCCCCCGTTCATGCTCTGTCTCTCTCTGTCTCAAAAATAAATAAAAACGTTAAAAAAAATTAAAAAAAAAAAACAAACGAATGCATCTGCTTTAGCCATGTTTTGCACGAGGGCTTTCATTGATCTCTTGGGATAACACACTGGCCTGGAAGATTTTAAAGCTTTCATTAATACCACTTGGAGGTGTATTCTCCGGTCATACTACCAAGCCAAGGCTGATCCCCACCATCTCTGTCACCCAAGACCAGGCCCCCACTCTAGTGAGGCAATTTCAAAGTAATCCTACTGCTAGATCGAAAGTTTTGCGATTCAACTTGTAGGCCGGATTGCTGAAAAGGGACATTTTGAGCTCGTCTAAATGAGCCTTTCACTCCACAGTTCCACCTAGAACCTTGGGGACAGCTAGTTCTAACATAGTCGCCTCCCTATTATTACCACATCCTTCCCGTTGGCCATGCCCAGGAATGTGATTCACAGACATTCTACACCCACACTCCCCTCACCTGCTACATCTTTGCTGTGGCCTCATTTGGCTCACGCTTCCTGTTCTATCAGGCCAGGATAGATCCCTTTCTTGGCAATGATGTGGCTCCCATTGGGAACCTCTTTACATTCACTCCTTCAGACCACTTCAACTCTTGTCCCTTCAGACTCATGCTCAATACTGTCAGGCCTCTGCTCTACCTGTGTTCTTTCTACCTTTGTCTGCATGCTGAAATGTTCTTCAGTCTTCCAGACTTGGATACCTGACATCATCTGTGATGACCTCTCTGATCCTAAGTAGAGAGAAGTTTCTCTACTGTTAATTATAGCATATATTCAAGCTCTGTCCCCTACAAAAGGTGTAGATAGACTTTACCTTATTCAAGTTTTACCCCCTTTGAATACCTAATAGGGTTTTACACACCCCGAAATGCTTCTTGGATGCAACTGAATAATTTCCATACAGCTTGTATTATTGACAAACTTTGTATTTTCCTCTCTAGATTATAATATCCAGAGACAATATAAACTATTGCAAAAATCATAGGCTTTGGAGTTTGGCAGCATTGGGTTTGATTCCTGGCTCAGTCATTATGTAGTTTGTGACCTTGGATAGCTAATGCCTCTGAATCTATTTTCTCATCTGTAATGTAGATTTCATCATGCCCTTGCATTATCATTTTGGATTTGAGTTTCTGTGCAGACTGCCTGACACAAGATAGCGTCTCAATAAATAGCTTTTATGACTATATAACTAGGTGTAATAATTGTCTTTGCAGAAAGAATCTGCATGGCACATTTGATGGTGACTTCCCTCTAGTGTTATTTAAAAAAAAAATGTTTGTTGAGAGAATGGAAATGTGGTAATGAACAAACTTGGGGATGGGGTCTTGACCCAAAGTTTCTGGGAATAAGTCTGTGAGAAACATGAATGGGTCATTTCTCCTTTTCTTGAACCCCAGAGAACCAAGTGGGATTCTTCTTCCACTAATTTATTCCTGGCTGTTGTGAACTAGGAATGAGACAGCTGTTTGAGTGTGTGAACCAAGAATGTGTCTCCCAAACTCTGAGGGAAACATTGGAACTGTTCCAGGTTTTTGTGGACATGAGTGACTTTAAACTTGGACCAACCTTTATGGCTATCCCAAACTGTGTAGAAGGAGGTCACGGTGTCCCTGTATTCAAATGTCCTAGTGGCAGATCACTATTGAACTGGCAGTGTCACCTGCATTGTAATGCTGGGACAGACTGAAGGGTAAGATGGGTCAGCTTACTACAGAGGGAAGCTCCCAGACGCTAAATAACAAGTTGGAACTCTAGGGAAGAAAATTATCAATGTTATGCTTTTTACTTCAAAATAGTAACCTAAAGAAGAGGAGGAAAGGGAGGAGGAGGGGGAGGAAGAAGTACAGAGGAAGAAGGAGGAAGAGGATGAAAAACGGAAGCTCTGCTGTTCTAGACACTTATCATGATTGAATCTTTCTGATCCACTTTAACACCATATAAAGTAATTTTAATTCTGCTGTTTTTATAGATGAAGAAACTGAAGCTTAGACAATTTAAGAAATTTGTCCAAGATCACACAGCCATCGTGACCTCAATAAGGTGAGATTCAAAATAATGTCTAAATAGCCCCAAACTTATGGGTGCCCTTCAATACTATTCATTCATGTATTAAATAAATATCAGTTGAGTACCTATTTATTATCTCTTCTGGCACTGAGGATATAACAGTGGACAAAATAGACAATAATTCCTGTCTTGCCGGAACTTGCATCCTAGTGGGAGGGTTCAAATAACCAATCAATCAATCGGTAAGATACACAGAAAGTGAGATAATGAAGAATGCTCTAGAGGAGAGTAGAATCACGAAGGGAGTGGTGGAAGTGAGGGGCCAGGGGGCCGCCACTTTTTTAGAAAATTGCTTGTTTTTTAAAATTCCAGTATAATGTGCATTGTTATATTAATTTCAGGTATACAATATAGTGATTCAACAATTCTATACATTACCATCCTCCCACCCACTTCCCTTCTGGTAGCCACCCGTTTGTTCTCTATTATGTAAGAGTCTGGGTTTTTGTTGTTGTTGTTTATTTCTTTTTCTCTTTGATTGTTTCATTTCTTAAATTCCATGTTTGAGTGAAATTACATAGTATTTGTCTTTCTTTGACTTGTTTCACTTAGTATTATACCCTCTAGATCCATCCATGTTGTTGTAATGGAGATTTCATTCTTTTTAAGGCTGAGTATTATTCCATTGTGTATGTGTGTGTGTGTGTGTGTGTGTGTGTGTGTGCATATTCATATATATACTCACATCTTCTTTATCCATTCACCTACAGACGAACATGGGCTGCTTCCATAATTTGGCTATTATAAATAATGCTGTAATACACAATAAACATGGGGGTGCATATATGTTTTTGAATTAGTATTTTCATATTCTTTAGGTAAATACCCAGTAGTGGAATTACTGGATCATATGGTAGTTCTATTTTTAATTTTTTGACTAATGTCCATACCTTCTTCCACAGGGGCTGCACCAGTTTACATTCCCACCACCAGTGCAAGAGGGTTCGCTTTTCTCCACATCCTTGCCAATGCTTGTTGTTTCTTGTGTCTTTTGTTTTAACCATTCTGACAGGTGTGAGGTGGTATCTCATTGTGATTTTGATTTGTATTTCTCTGATGATGAGTGATGTTGAAAATCTTTTCATGTATCTGTGAGCCCTCTGGATGTCTTCTTTGGAGAAATGTCTAGGTCTTCTCCCCATTTGTTTTTTGGGTGTTGAGTTATAGAAGTTCTTTATATATTTTGGATACCAATCTTTTAACAGATATGCCATTGGCAAATACCTTCTCCCATTCAGAATGTTGGCTTTTTGTTCTGTTGATTGCTTTCTTTTCTGTGCAGAAGCTTTTTATTTTGATGTAGTCCCAAGAGACATCAGGAGATCTATCTAGAAAGATGTTGCTATGGTGGGGACTGCCATTTTAAATGGCACAACTAGGGAATACCTCACTGACAAGATAAACGTTGGGCAAAGACCTAAAGGATTAAGGAGGAGAGTTGTGAGGATCTAGGAGTAGGCTTTCCAGGCAGTGGCAGTGACAAATGCAAAAGCCCTGAAACTAGAATATTAGTTCATTTTTATGTGTGTGAAGAACATTGGGGAAGCCAGGGTAGCTGGAGCAGATTTACTGGGGGAAGAGTGGGCACTCCACAAAATCAGAGTGCTGTTGCAAACAAGAGAGAATGGATGCTATGTGATTGAAAACAGCATTAGCGCATACAGGATATGTGGAGGAAATTCATAAAAGAAATAAATGCATAGATAATGTCTGTGATTTAACCCCAGGAGTTGAACGCCTTAACTCCAAGGAGTTGAACAGGAGATGGGATGGAGCTTAGACTTTCCATTTAATATGCTTCTCTACATTTTTTTTTAATACCAAGTCTATATTTCATTTTTAAAGTTTATTTAAACAAAGGAATGAGTACTCATAGAAATGTACCTAGGTATGGGCACAAGAATACTTATTTCTTCACTTATAATAAGTAGGGAACTGCTTTTCATAATAATAATAAGTAGGGAACTGCTTTTAGAAAATGGACTATGCATAGAAGGCAATATAAAGATAATGATAAAATACATCTACATACTGGTGTGGAAAGAGGCCTACAGTCTAGAACTCAAAACACTGGAGCAAGAAATTTATCTTATAGATGTAATTGAGTAAACGTGTCTGTTTATTTATGTGCCAATGTACAAAATTCCTCCAAAAAGTTGTTCCTGCAATAATAGCAAAACGCAATGGAAACTATCTGTTCAAATTATGGAACAGGATAAAAAAAGCTAGCACTCTAATGCTAACCTATTAAACAGTCATTTAAAATTACTGCATAGATCTGTATTTAGCATGAATGATGTGAAGTATATTTTAAATTGATAAAAAGCAAGTTTTAAAATTGCAGATGTGGAAGAATACACTTTTTCTTTTTAAAGAGAGGGAGAGAGAACAAGCAGGGGAGAGGGGCAGAGGGAGAGAAAGAAAATCTTAAGCAGGCCCCATGCTCAGCACGGAGCCTGACGTGAGGCTCAATCCCACAACCCTGGGATCAGGACCTGGGCTGAAATCAAGAGTTTGAAGTTCAACCTACTGAGTCACCCAGGTGCCCCAGGAGGATTCACTTTTTATAAAATATCCTAGAATATAAGCTCCATGAAAGGAAGGACTTTCATTTTAGAACTGTATTTTCTATACCTGGTTCCTACAGCACGGCTTACACACAACAAATACCTGTTAAAGGTTTAGAGAATAAATAAAAATGTGCACCCACACACAAAAACACAAAACCACAGGACCTGTCACAATATGTTAACAGAATTTATCTTAAACTAATAGCATTTACGTGGTTTTTACTTTTCTTCAGACTTATCTACTTTTCCTAACTTTAAACATTAACATATATCACGTAACCAAAATACCACTCTCATTTAATGTTTATTTAGAGGATTCAAAGTCTCAATACATTTCAAGGCTAAGAGTTTAGAAAACACCTAATGTTGAGAATAACTACGATTCATCGTTTTCTGCTCAGGACTCAAACAGGGTTGGTTCACTCAGCAGGACCACTGACTTCTACTGGGTAGAAATGGTAGACTTCTACCATTTCAAGGCGCTGAGAAGGGGAGACTGAACAAATAAAAGGTAAAACCCAAGCAGAGTTTCTGAGCTGGATCCTAGAAGGCATGCAAGGTATAGATAGCCCCAATCATTGGGGAACTTGATGAGTATGGTTATTCTTGTTTTACTTTTTGAGGCTGTGCTTGCAAGTTAGGCAACTGCCTCTTGTGGACTCTCCAGTTAGGGTTCCCCAGGCGTGGGTGTGATGTGCACACGTACAATCAATTACGCATTTTCTCGTGAAAAATGATGCCTTCGTGAAAAAAGCAAGAACAAAATATGGACTTGCCAGTCTGCCTGAGCAGGAATAAGGCAGAGGCTTTGCATTTCCACTGGGACCAGGAAAGAGCAGTTGGAGCTGGACCAAAGTGAGTTGGCTGTTTCTTTAATAGAAGGTTTAAAAAAAAAAAAATCTAGACAGACCTACCTTCATCACGAGGCTATAGGGATACCTCTGTTGTTGTTGTTGATGTTTTGTTTTGTTTTTGTTTTATTTTGTTTTTTACCTCACAGAATTCATAAGAAATTTAAGAAGACTTTTCCTGGACTTGTATAACTTCTACAGCCTGAAGAGCTGTGAACTAAAATCATATGAACCCCAGGCTTTCTGGAGCTGTTTCTTCCTTTTTCAAAAAATCTTATTTTAGCTATGTGCCTTTAATTGAATTTGTTGTACACTGTGTTTGATCTTTTTGTTGTTCTATTATTTCCTTTAATTCTTTTTTTTTAAATGTGTATTTATTTTTGAGACAGAGAGAGAACACAAGCAGGAGAGGGGCAGAGAGACAGGGAGACAGAGACTCTGAAGAAGTAGGCTCTGTGCCGTCAGCACAGATGTGGGGCTCAAACTCATGAGATCATGACCTGAGCCAGAGTTGGACGCTTAACCAACTGAGCCACCCAGGTGCCCTTCCAACTCCACTTTTTCGGTCTGTGGTCATGGACAAGTTGCTTAACCTCTTGGAGCCTTAGTTTCCTCATATGTAAAATGGATATAATAGTAACAGCTCTCTCCTAGGCTTGTTGTGAAAAACAAATCATGCAAAGGCTTGAAATAGGATTTTTGTGTTATTTTCACATTCTCAAATGTAAGTAAAACACTCATCTCTGAAGACATCATTAAACGTAAGTCACTTTTTGCATCTCTGATCATTTCTGGGAATCCTTTCCTAGGATGGGAATTCCTGGTTAATGTCTATTTGTGTTTGATACCTTAGCAGAGTTTTATAAAAATAAAAAAAAAACAGGGAATTCAGGCCTCAAGAGACAATAGTGAGAGGAATATATTCTATGAAAAAAAATTAGTATTTTTCATTTTGGTTGGTCTTTTGGTCACTCTCCCAACATTATAGAGTAGATTCACCCACTTCCTCTAAATTTGAAGTCTTCCTAAAGAAGAAGTCTTCCTGTCCTTAAATTGAAGTAATTCGGTCCGTTCACAGGTCAAAATTAGCTAGTAACATATCAACATGTCTATTCTGGGGACCACTCAGATGACCTACTAGAATCATATTTTCTTTTTCAGTTAAGGATTCTCATTTTGCTTTTTGAAGAGAAAAGTGATTTAAACAAAAATCTAGGCTTTTTCCTCCATACAACTTTTGAAAACTCATAGGAGCACAAGGAATAGGTAAGAGAGTCCTTTCTGGAAGGAGCCTTATTGCAGCCCCCAGGCATAATTTTATTAAGCAGTTTAACTAACTACTTAATTAGGCAATTAAGTAGTTTCATCAACCAATTGTCAATTTCCTCAGGTACACTTTCATTCATCCTATGTTTTGATTGAAAATGTTAGTATATCTTTAGCTGCCTGCTTTCCACAACATCGAAGAAAGGCCATAGGCTTTGTCCTGAATTCTTAATTACTAATCCTAGAATTCTCTACCCATCATAGCAGACAAAGAGAAAATAAGGAAAGGAAGAAAGCATCTTCTGGTTTTTCCCTACTTGGAAAATCCTTTCACAAGACCCACTTCTACATAAATCTTTGAATCTTTAAACTACATATAAACGTTATTTTGGATTAAATTGCATTAAACTCATGAAAAAATATTTCATTGACTCCCAGCAGTTTTAAATGTAGATTCTGTGGTGGGTTTATATCTTGAGACAACGCTTCATTCAAGGACACTCAAGAACTTCCATCTATGCTGCGTTTGCTGCCCTCCTGTGGCTGTCCTGGATCCTAACAACCTGCAAAGCCTTTTTTGTCCCTCTGCCCGTCTCCCACTTTGTCAATGGCTTTCTCTGCCAGTGAGCCTCCTCCTGACTGACTCTCCTCTATGGTATCTGAAGGAATTCAGTCCTTCAATGACTCATCCAGATTCATGGCTCCATTTTGACCCAAGACTGTAATGTTATCCTCTGCTAGACTCCTATCTCCTTTCCGGCCTCGATTCTCCCACGTGTGACTAAATGCTTGCTTCCTCTTTGATGGAGAGTATACATTGTTAGTAATGGTGCATTCGGTGAGGTGATCATTTGTTTCAAAATGATATTTTCAGTCCTTGCTTATCATCTGGTCCTTCATCGGCCAGCTTATCAGGCTGGACACATTTTTTAGCAAAGCTTGGCTTGTTCACTGAGCATTTAATAGGCATTTCTGGGGCTACTTATTCTAGGGGGGGTCTTTTCCCAGAAGCCCTTTTCCTATGTTTTTGTCTTTCCCACCATCCAGTTAAATATGCCTTTTCCTGGTTCAGAGAAGCTCACAAAGATTTTTATCTCCAGTCTAAGGAAGGTTTCTAATTCAGAGTCACTTGCCAAAATGAAATGCCTGATGCAGTTTATGGGAAATTAATCATTTAGCTTTTCCTGGCACTTTCTCAAGTTTTTGGAAATGATTTCCTCTTCTCTCCCAATGGAAACAGCTTTTTAAAATTAAAATTGAAAAATATTTACGAGGGAAGATGCCAATTTCATTAAAAGCTAAAGACAACATTAAAAATGGGCTCATAAGGGCGCCTGGGTGGCGCAGTCGGTTAAGCGTCCGACTTCAGCCAGGTCACGATCTCGCGGTCCGTGAGTTCGAGTCCTGCGTCAGGCTCTGGGCTGATGGCTCAGAGCCTGGAGCCTGTTTCCGATTCTGTGTCTTCCTCTCTCTCTGCCCCTCCCCTGTTCATGCTCTGTCTCTCTCTGTCCCAAAAATAAATAAACGTTGAAAAAAAAAATTAAAAAAAAAAATGGGCTCATAAATGGGGTGACACAGAGATCTCAGGATAAGGACAGTTGCCTACTCATTGTCTCTTAACTAAACACACCAGTACTAAAAATGCAGGTAAACTGGATACATGACACAATACTAGTGAGTTAGCAATTCAAATGGATACTAAATTCTAGTATTCTCTACCTCTGTGAGCAGGTCACTTAAGCTATCAGTGCCTCAGTTCACTCACCTTTAAAGTGGAGATAATAGGGGCGCCTGGGTGGCGCAGTCGGTTAAGCGTCCGACTTCAGCCAGGTCACGATCTCACAGTCCGTGAGTTCGAGCCCCGGGTCAGGCTCTGGGCTGATGGCTCGGAGCCTGGAGCCTGTTTCCGATTCTGTGTCTCCCTCTCTCTCTGCCCCTCCCCCGTTCATGCTCTGTCTCTCTCTGTCCCAAAAATTAAAAAAAAAAAAAAAAAAAAAGTTGAAAAAAAAATAAAGTGGAGATAATAAGGGGTGCCTGGGTGGCTCAGTCGTGTGGGCATCTGACTTCGGCTCAGGTCATGATCACAAGGTTTGTGGGTTTGAGCCCCATGTCAGGCTCTGTGCTGACAGCTCAGAGCCTGGAGCCTGCTTCGGATTCTGTGTCTCCCCCGCTCTCTGCCCCTACCCTGCTCACTGTCTGTCTTTCTCTCTAAAAGTAAGTAAACATTAAAAAAAAATTAAAATGGAGGTAATAATATACACTTTTAAGGGCTGTTATAACAAATATGTGGTATTTTTGCAAACTATAAATTGGGATACAAATATCAAATAGTATTGTTTACACCCCATCATTTTGGAGATAAAATTAAAAGAAAAGCTACATCAAAACAGCCAACCAACAAAGATCCTCCTCTAATAGGTTCTTTATAAAACTTAAGCAACTAGGAACTGATAATTCATACAAATACATTTTATTCCAGACAGTTTCCTGTATTTTTCTGCCATAAATGCAAGAATATTTGTAGTGTGAACAACTGATGGTCTCTTACATTGAAGGAAAACTTCTAAGTACGAGTAGACTTTAGGTTGAAATTCACAAAGCAATGAAATTGGATTTTAGGGAGAAAATAGGGTAATGCCTAGTTAGATACTGTCACAAGAGTCTCTGGCCAGTCTGAGTCTAGTTGATTTTAAGGCAAAAGATTGATTTGATCATCGTACTGGAGAAGTGATCGTCTTACTAGAGGAAATATGATCTAAAAGGCGAGAGCATCATCTCAGAATTAATAAACTTCTCTACATGACCTGGAGAACACAATCGGGAATTGCCTTCCCAATTCCTATGCTATTCGCTTCCATGTGCAACCACCTTGTGTTGTCAGACTTCATTCTGCACAACTGCTAACTTCCGCTCACTCACTTGGGTCTTACGAAGCCTTAAACTGTCATTGTAAGAGTTCGATTCTATAATGGCTCGATTTAAACACTGCAGTTATTTTTGGCACAGTAGCCTTGCCAGATAATATTTTAAAAGAAGCAGAGCCCCTTTTACAACCAATCCCACATGGAATTCCAATTTATAAAAGAGTTCAAAGGAAGCTGCTCCAGTTGAAATAGGAGTTGAGGAAGAGTCTAGATCTCTCTGAGATTCTCCCTCAGCTCTCTCTCCCATCTTCCAACAGTGGCTCTCACGCAAACTTCAAGGATCTTTAAGACTCTAGGAAACACAGGTTGGAAACATTGTCTATGCTACAGTCGGGTGGTTTTCTAAATAAGAAATTAGGATAATTTCTAAAATTAGGATAAACTCTAAAATAAAGGAAGGCATCATGAGAGAAACCAAATCAGTCTCTAGAAAGGAGAATGCTTGGGAAGGGGAACAAGGGAACTTTCCAAAGTAATAGTAGTGCTCTGTACCTTGACCGGGTGTAAGTGTAAGCATTTCTCAAAATTGAACTGCACACTTAGGATCTCACAATATGCCTCAATAAAAGAACAAGGCTAGAGCCAGGCTGCAGCTATTAAGTCCCAGATAAATGCTGATTCGTGTTCACTTAACTAAAAAGATGCTCTGTCATTTCAATGGGTTTCATCTATAAAGGTCAAGTTCATGTTTATGGAGCACCACAAATTTTTGGCTAGTTAATACTATAATTCCAAATCAAGTAACACAGTCCAGTGCATCAGCTCAGGGGTTGCAGTTATGTACCAGTATTTAATCTCGAGTCTTTATTTATATTTGATCAAGATAAAGAAGGATGTTACAAGCCCTTATTAAATTTATTAATGCTTTGCATCACGTAATTATGGTGAGAGCTAATACTGGAGCACCCTAGAGAGCATTCCTAGAAAAATGATTCCATAAAAACAGCCTAGTTTCAGGTTAAAGTGAAGCATTAATTCTCAAGTGGTATTAGGTTAGGAGTTTCATTCCAAAACAGTGGTCCGTATTCATGTTGGTTCTTATACACATTTGTGAATCTGATGAGATGGAAACCTTTCTCCCTCAGATACGTGCACGCATGTGTACACACACACGCACACACACGCACGCACACACACACACTAAATGTTGGATACATTTCAGAAACTTACATTCCCTGAAGCCTATTCATGAATTCAAAGAATTCCTTCACTGAATATTTTCTCAGCTTCAGAAAGTCTCATTGGAGAATAATCACTATAGTTTGGTAGAATAACAAAAAAGTTGTCCAGGGGGCAATGATTTGATGCTCTGTTCCTGAGTGGGTTTATTGTTGTTGTTATTATTGCTGAGAAATTTATTTTCTACAAATTGGCTCGTGTCTATTAAAGGAATACCTAAGATGTGTGCAGCATTGTTTGATTTTCAGACACTGGCATAAATGCCGTATGATTTACCTTGGGGATTTTACATAATAGACATCTATTGAATCAAATCTTAAACCCATACGATTTTCCCAACAATGCTAGAAGATTTCAGTCTCATTCATGGATGGGAAACCTTAGGTACAGAGATATCCAAGCTGATATCCAAGCTGAATTAGTGAGTCAATACAAGATTAAAAAAAAAAAAAAAAAAAAAGACTGAATCCTTGCTCTGGTACTGGCCCCTTTTCTTTTGGCTATGTTGCCAACCAAATGTTTTAAATAAATAAATAGCAACAACAATAATAGAACAGTTACCATTTGTTGAGCAGTTTCAAGCATTAAGCTACGAAATGCTCAAAAAATCCACTCGGAGCAATAATTTTGAAATCAGAATTTTAAATGTGGATTCACACTGAATGATGATCTTTAAAAAATAATGTGAACATATTCTTCATCATCTGGTGATTGTCTTAACACTGAGTGTCGCTACTTCATCTTAGTGTTTGAGCTCACGCTTATCCCCGCCACTGTGCTCATGCTGTGTGGAAACTAAATAATTTCATGGCATCCTACACAAAGAAAGGTTTCTGGCGGTCCAACTGGAGAAATGTAATGACAGATCTGTGTTCACGGAGCACAGAGTAGCTTGAGAAATGTGCTCAAAAAAATCCTTGTTGTTGATTGAATAGTTTTGAAAATAATATTTAACTTTTCTTCCCGAATGCCAATTTAGCAGCAAATGTTATAGTAAGTGTAAAGAAATTCTGTTCCCACTTCCAGAACTAAATGGATTAAATTCCTATTTAATGTGGATTTCAATCCCCTAAAAATATTAACCTTGATGCTAATCTTTAGCAATTAATAAAAATTGGCATGTAAGAATTTCTTGCTTACAGAATTTTGACAAATTACAACATTTGACTAACTCGCACTATCAAACAAATCCTTGGAGTTTTAAATTTCAGTTTGTACAGCACATTTATGCAAGTAAGCCTTTTCTGCACTGGAAACAAGTGAAGCCAGAATGTTGCAAGTTATAGAACCTGACACGAAGCCTCATCATTTTAAAATTAAATTCAACATTAGTGTCAGTGAACCTTATCTGTCATGTTAAATGAATGCTATTAACTTATATTGTGTTTTTATTTGCTTTATGTGTTATGATATTAATATTTATTGTTGAATAGGCCTGTAAGCGTAAATTACTTATTTCTAGTTTTAGGTTTTTATGCTTGAGTAATATCACAATTAAAATTCTAAATCGGGTCTTCCGGCGGAAGCTGCTGCGAGGCCCGCACCAGCAACCTCGAGCCGGCGCGTCTCCCTATCGTTGGAAATGGGGTCTCTGACCTCTGCGCTGTGCCCCTCCATCTCCCCAACGCCCAGAGACCCAAAAGGCGAAGGTTGAGGGTGGGGTGGCAGCCCAGCCACTGTCCTGCCTGTAAACCAGTCTCTCTGCCCCTCATCTAGAGGTAATCGCTCTCATGTTGGTCATTGAGCTCCTCCGTCGTTCCTCTCCACTCCCACTTTAAAGTGCTTCTCGCTTTTCAAACTCATTAGGTTATGTATTACACGTTAGACGCTGGAGGTTCCTGGACTCTTAAAAAACAAAAAAAATTAGCCACCAAAGAATGAAAAACCACTCCCTATATTTGATAAATATCAGATGATTATTTTGCCAAAGATTAACACAGATTTTCTTCAGATAACTGGTTCTTAATCTTTTTTGGCAGTGGGGAGGACGGTGCATGGGATTCCTTTGAGGATCTGATGAGAACCATGACTCCCCAGAAGAACGCACAATTTCACAAACAAGTGTTATGAGGTTGACAGACCTGGGACTTTTTTTTTTTTTTTTAAATAAATGTTTTGATGGGTAGGATGGTAAAAAAGAGGGAGATATGAAGAGGAGGAGAGACCAAAGCAAAAGGGAAATACTGCCAATATAAAGTGGCAGAATTCCTTTCAAATACATGATGTCTGCGTAAGTACAATGACGAGGGGATGTTTTAATTTACAGAAATTGGCCTGCAAAAAATTTTGGAGACATCTTGTATTTTTTTCTAATCCTGGTAAAATGGAGGACATCAGCAGAAGTTGGAGCATATCTAAGTTGTAAAATGGACATAAGGACATCACCAATAAGCTGGACTCCAGAAATCTCTGTCTAGGATTTTATTAGACTGCTTTTCTCCCCCCAATATACCTGTTTCGGAAGATTGAGACAAAAAGGCACAAACTCACATTAAATAAACAAGGTAATCTAAAAAAAAAATAAATAAATAAAATTCTAAATCAATATTTGAGAGGTCTAAGACTAGATTTCCTTTACAAGGGCTCTACATATTACTCAAGTCTGAGAAACATAGGTCCAGGTTAGCACTGGTTAATTTATCAGTATTGTTGAGATATATTTTTGCCACGTAGGTATCTAATTTCTCAAGTTTATGTACAAGGGTACCATGAGAAAGTTTGTCAGGTATCTTGATGAAACCAATACATTTTTGGTGCCCTTTTAAGCATTTTGGGTACATTTCTGGCACTCAGGTGATCTTTTCATTTAGTGATGCTATAAAAAATAATAAATTTTGGAATAAAGCTTGGGGGATAACTCGGTCTCTCTAGAGACTCAGGGAAAGCCATATTTGTTTCATGTGATTCACTCTGAAACCCATTCTTCACCACAGAGAAGACAGAAGACAAAATGGAACATAAGGAGCTTTGATTTTGGGTAGGAAAGGGCCACAGAGAGAGATGATCTCAACACTGGGCTAGGGGGTCCACTCTCTTTTTCTCTCCGTCTCTTCCTCTGGTAGGAAGCATGATGCGGCCATGTCAGAATGGCTAAAATTAACAACTCAGGAAGCAACAGATGCTGGCAAGGATGTGGAGAAAGGGCAACACTTTTGCACTGCTGGTGGGAATGCAAACTGGTGCAGCCACTCTGGAAGTTCTTCAAAAAGTTCAAAATATAGCTACCCTATGACCCAGCAATTGCACTACTAGGTATTTATTGAAAGGATACAAAAATGTTGATTCGAAGGTGCACATGCACTGTTTATAGCAGCGCTATATACAGTAGCCAAATTATGGAGAGAGCCCAAATGTCCATCGACTGATGAATGGATAAAGAAGATGTGGTATATATATACAATGGAGTATGACTCGGCAATCAAAAAGAAGGAAACCTTGCCATTTGCAACAACATGGATGGAACTAGCGTGTATTATGCTAAGCGAAATTAGTCAGAGAAAGACAGATATCACATGATTTCATTCATATGTGGAATTTAAGAAACAAAACAGGTGAACATAGGGGAAGGGAAGGAAAAATAAAATAAGGTAAAAACAGAGAGGGAAGCAGGGTGCCTAGGAGGCTCAGTCAGTTAGGCATCTGACTTCAGCTCAGGTCATGATCCCACCGTTCATGATTTTGAGCCCCACATCAGTATCTGTGCTGACGGCTCAGAGCCTGGAGCTTGCTTCAGATTCTGTGTCCCTTTATCCCTCTGCCCCTTGCCCACTCATACTCTGTCTGTCTCTCTCAAAATATAAACATTAAATTAAACAGAGATGGAGGCAAACCATAAGAGACTCTTAATTATAGAGAACAAACTGAGGGTTTCTGGAGGGGTGTGCGGTGGGGGCATGGGCTAAATGAGTGATGGGCATTAAGGAGGGCACTTGTTGGGATGAGCACTGGGTGTTACATGTAAGTGATGAATCACTAAATTCTACTCCTGAAACCAATACTACATTATATGTTAACTAACTTGAATCCGAATTAAAAAAAATAGAATAAAATAAAATAACCTGGAATCTTAATAGCCAGTTAAACTTATTGTTAACATTTTGTTGTGTATCCCTCATAGGTATAATTTAAACAACAAAAAAGACCTCTCATAGTCTTTAGTAACAATTATTTTAGGATTGTGTAATATTGTGCAATAACAAGTATCACATTTATTTACCTCATAGGGGTGCTCAATATCTTCCCATTTTTTTCCTTTTCTTCCTTCTCCTTCAACTCTTCTTCCTCTTCTTCTTCCTCCTTTTTCCTACTTATAAAGAGATCTGTATTAAGCACCCTTGTAAATAAATCTTTGCACTCGCCTAGGATTATTTCCTCAGAGTCCATTTCTAGGAATAAATAATTGTGGCTTAAAAAAAAAAAAAAGAGTATGTTGCCTCTGCTGTAGGCCAATATCTGCCTGTATCTTAATCACCAACTACAAGTAGCTGTAGTGTTCTGCCTCCTTCTGGAAAGCGGTCACATCTACCCATTCTAGGTCCTGAAATGGGGATTCTATTACAGGTTCAGATTCTAGTCTCTGCCAGTCTCTGGGCACAGGCCCCATGGACATGAAACTTCACCTCTGTTTTCTGGTCTCCTTTGAGGCTATGAGTCCCCAGGGAAACTATCATGCATGGTGGCATAGTATAACTGACCCATTGACTTTAATTCTTCCCAGCTCCTATCCCAGCCTGCGCTATACTGTGGCTATTCTAAACCTCAGAACTAACAGAATTCCCATATTTGGTCTCTCCTAGCCATAAGACCTGCGAGGGCAAGAACCTTGTTCCTTTTGCTTATCTTATTATTTTGAGCATCCAGCTTGGTACCCAGCATATAGTTGGCTTTCAATAAATACTTATTAAATGAATGAGTAAATGAATGCACGTCTTGAAACACGTCCGAACTTACCAATTAAACAGAGACCTGAAGCATTTTTTTCCCACTTCAGAAACACAGATGATTTTTTTTAATGCCCAGGTTATTTCATTTGTGTGGTCTCTGAATCCAACAACTCTTTGCTTGTGGTCATTCTAGCTTCTAAAGGACTAAAACAAAGGCTTTCCTCACACCTTTCTCAGTCGCGGAGCAGGAGGAAATGCAATACTCCCAGGGCCTGGAAGCCGGCACCCTGTCTGTTCCAGGAGGTTAAAGAGAGGGGGTTCCAGCTGTCCAAATAGTGGAGGCAGAGACCTCTCCTTTACCTCAACACTGGAGGGAATTTTACTTTATTCTGCTCAGAAGTCCAGAAGTCCAATGTGAACACAAAATAGGATTTAAAAATCTGTTCCCAGGAAGACTTGTGTAATTACAGTAACCATACCACTTGTTCTCACTCTCTCCTTCCATAGAGCTACGCCCCAACCCCTTGCCCATTGTCACACTTGAGCACAATGTACCCATGTACTGAAGTAATCTTATTTTTGCCCTTGCTTGAAAATGCATCCGTAATTTTGCTCATGTTCATTCTCATTTCAAATAAATTTTCCAGAATGAAAGGGCGTGATTATGATCTAACTCTCAAATCTCTACTGGAAATTCAGATTACTCACCAGGAATCCAGGACCTTCTCACACCAGAAAAATCTAATTTCTTGCTATAAAAAGCCGCACTGTCGGGTGGCTCAGTCAGTTAAGCATCCAACTTTGACTCAGGTCAGGATCTTGTGGTTCGTGAGTTCAAGCCCTGCATGGGGCTCTGTGCTGAGCCTGCTTCAGATTCTGTATGTCTCCCTCCCCTGCTGGCTCTCTCTCTCTCAAAAATAAATAAACGTTGAAATAAATAAATAAAAGGCTACACCGTCATTAAAAAGTGACATATTTGAGGAAAGTTAGCCTAACCAGAAATAGAGTGATTAATCACACCTAGCCAACATCTCATCTTAACATAAAAATTATGTCAAATTTTCAGTATCCCATTGTGCGTCAGGATGTTAAGAGTATTTTCAAATAAAAGGCCACAGCCATATTCCTGGTCCTGCACACCACTTTTCATCAAGCAGTAGAATCTACTTTCCTTCCCCTTGAAGTTGAGGTGACCACTGTGAATGTCGCCTAAACAAAGACAACACGGCAGAGGTAACACTGCAAACTTCCAAGGCAAGATCACAGGAGTTCTCTCTGGCTCTCAGTCTTGGGACATTCACTCTTCCAACCCAAGGATGACATTGTGAGGAAGCTCAGGCCACAAGGGGAGGTCACATGTAAGTGCTCTCGCTTGACGGCCCCCCAGTCAGACTCAACTGACGGCAGCATCACCACCAGAGCTAAGAGTGAGCAAGCCTTGAGCCTGCAGGTGATTACAGGCCTTGTTTTCAAACCGCCCCACCTGAAGCCCGAATGAAGCAGGAGCAAGCTATTTCCACTGCGCCCCACCTAAACGACAGGGCAAAATAATAATTGTGGTTATTTCCAGCCACAACACCTTGGGTTGTTTGTTACACAATAGACAACCAGACCAGTCAAATACTATATTATCTCAATCCTGTGTTCATTTAATCCTCCTAACAACTGAAAGGTAGGTATGATTAACTCCATACTGCCAGCGAATAAACAGGCATTGTGCTAAGCTCTGGAAATACATTAGTGAAGATGGCTGACATGTTTCCTGCCGTCACAAGCTTGCAGGGCACACTGACTATGTTCCTTTCCTTTAGAACCATAAGCCATTGGGGGCGCTCCTGACCCTTCACCCCTTCACTATACATACAAGAACAGAAATCATGTGTTTCCCTAAACATTGTCTTAATCATAATACTCTCCCACAGGAATAAATTAGATCATGTGTTTCTCTTGGCTTCAGATGCAGCCTGTGTGTGTGTGTGTGTGTGTGTGTGTGTGTGTGTGTGTGTGGTGTCCTTGCATTAGAATTTTACAGACTGAGTCTTAAATGATAATGGTTGGCTTCCTATTTTTCATTTGATCCTCTTAAATATGTTTTAAACTTTCTTATTATTCAACACGAATGAATACACAAATAAAACTATATTTATAAAATCTACAATATAAAACCTAAATACATGCTTATTGAAGGAAAGTTAGAAAATACAATTAATACAAAACTAAAATTATACAAAAGTGACAATATGGACATAGGCATCCAGAAATTTGTTATGCCTACCTACGTATATCTCTGTCAAATGGTGGAATATTGCTGAGGGACACAAGACTTGTAATTTCTTGCATTTTAACCTCATTCACATTAGTACTAGAAATGAAATGATGGATGCTTAAAAATCAATGCAAGTAAGGGGCGCCTGGGTGGCTCAGTCGGTTGAGCGTCCGACTTCGGCTCAGGTCATGATCTCATGGTCCGTGAGTTCCAGCCCCGCGTCGGGCTCTGTGCTGATGGCTCAGAGCCTAGAGCCTGTTTCAGATTCTGTGTCTCCCTCTCTCTCTGACCCTCCCCCATTTGTGCTCTGTCTCTCTCTGTCTCAAAAATAAATAAACGTTAAAAAAATTTTTTTTTAAATCAATGCAAGTAAAATCAACTTGACTTTGAAAAGTGTGATGAGTCTAAAGAGGACTCCCTTCAATTATTTTTTATTTTCTTTCACTTCAGGAAAGTAAGATAATTCAAATAGAGTATCCCTAATGTTACAGGACTCCTCAACCTCTTGGCTTATGTGTATTCCTGTATATTTACAATTATCTCAGATTTCCAAGTTCATTAACACATCTGCTGTGACTTTGAAGCCTTGGCTATGGAAGTTGTACTTCACCCATTAGCAACATCCCACATTCTCAGATGGCAACCTCTGGATTCCGTTTTAGCTGATTGTGGCAATCTGGGTTTCATTATTTAAGAGAGATAAGATGACAGATTGGGCTGGTTCCCACTATCTCAGAATAGCAGCCTTAAGTATTTGGAAAATGTGAACGCAAAAATATTTAGGGATTTGAAGAGCGAATGCTGTTTGCTGTCTGAAAGAGAAAAAGCAGAAGATTATCACCCACACAGTGTTGATATTGGGTTTTATCTTCCTGAAACAAGCAGACTATGGGTGAAAGAGTCTGGTGCCATTTACCGTGAGACTGGGACTTAACTCATATCTCCAGCATCTCCCATTTGTTTCCAGCATCATGTTTAGTTAATAACAGTAGAATCTGGGTACCAACATGTTTTTAGTAAATACTGTCCAGATCTGCCAGCGATTTCAGCTGCTCATGGCCATGTAGAAATAGAAAGCAGGAAAAGCAATGAAGAGGAAAAGAGCTTTCAGTGAGGGAATGTTCAGAAAGGTTTCATAGGTTACAGTTCAACTGTGAATTTCAACTTACTGCACCTGTTCTCTTACAGTATTCACACATTAATGAAGAAATGATCCTGGAAAAGAAATCATTTTGGATTATCTTTTTTTTTTTAATCACATGGAGGGTTATTTTTATTTTTTTAATGTTTATTTATTTATTTAGAGACAAAGAGAGAGAAAGCAGGAGCAGAGGAGGGGCAGAGAGAGAGAGAGAGAGAGAGAGAAGGAGAGGGAATCCCAAGCAGGCTCCACACTGTCAGCACAGAGCCTGACATGGGCCTCAATGTCGCCAACTGGGAGATCATGACCTAAGCTAAAATCAAGAGTCAGACACTCACCCGACTGAGCCACCCAGGCAAACCTGAGTGATATTTTTAATATCCAATGGCTCATATCTTACAAGCTTTATTTCTAAAAAGAATTCTATTTTCAACTACTAAACATGGCTCTACACTTAAGGGACTGTCTTCCTTCAGCAGTGAATGGAAGCCATGCACGTTAGGTCTTAGCTCTAGCAAAGATCAGTCCTCAGGAAGCCTGCATTCTTGCCATCCCTCATATGATACTCCGCATTTAAATTAGACCACCCAAATGGAATAGAAATGTGACCAGCAGTCATAAGCGTAGTAGAAAATATAAAGCCAAAATTGAATGACCCAAGAGATAGTTGCCGTTTATACTCTCTGCTTCCTCATGGTGTTACATGTGCATAAATAAAAGTACCAAAGATAGGAACAGAAGGACAGATTGAACAGCTGGCAAATGTATGACAAATCTATAGTCAACTCACCTTCTGATTTCATTTCAGTTCTTTGCACCGAACGGTTCTAGTTCTATAGCAATTCATAAGCTTATGGGAGAGTCATTATCTTGCTCTGCAACACTAACTCATTTTGGGGTGAAATAGGCAGTGAGATTGCAGGTTACAACAGTTGAACAAAGGAAAGCCAATTCAATATTATTTTTATCTGACTGGGCATTTTAATGTCACTGGGAACAAAAGAGTTCTCCTCTTCCCTTTTCTTAACTGTGACCATCAAGGAAGACTTAGAAATGCTATTATAATTATGGCTTACGTTTCATAATTTCTTGATTCCCTGGAGTATATAGAAAATGAAAAGATAATGTTTTACCTTGAAAGGCTGAAATGGAAAAACCTCCTGTTCGTGAAATCTCTCTGGAATGGAGTGATTTGTGTGATTGCAATCACAGAGCCAGCTAAAATAGCATACGAATTCTCCAATGTCTTCCTTCTGTCAAAAAGAACATTTCGTTGAAACTACCTTTATAGCCTGGAATGGCTGTCTGCTTTCCAAAAAAGAGTTCTAAATGGCTATTAAGCAACCAGTAACTCTGCCTAAATGTGGAGCAATTAGAACCATTTTCAAAGTTTTGAAAGATTGTTCTAACCTCACCCCTTCCTTTGCCAAGACTTAGATGGAATCAAGAAAATAAGGGGCTTGGGGATGAATAAGACTGAAGACGTAAACGAGTCAGCGCGATGTTTGAAAGGGAAGTGTGTCCACACCTTTGGAGCAATTTTTGAATTTTTAATTATTATGATTAACTCTGGAGAATGGGATGTCATACATCACAGAACATTTCCTCCATTAAAAAAACAAAAACCCTCATCGCATCAACCTAAACCCACATCATTACGCGTCTATGCAAGGCCCATCCTTTTTAAATCATTTTTCTCCACTTTCATTCTCTGTAGTGCGGTCATCTTCTCCAATGTGCTTGATATGTGTTCATATGGATGAATAGACACTTATAAATATACTTTGTGTGTGTTAATTTACATAATGGTATTGTGGTATAGATACTCTGCAACAAAAACAACATTTTGCTTTTAAGATCTACCTCTGTGGCTCTATGCATATCAGATGCTTTGTCTCTATCACTGCGTAGTAGTCCATGGTGTGCAGTCACTGATTTCTTTATCATTTTATCTTTTATCTTTTATCTTTATCATTTTCTCTTTACCATTCTCCACTATGGCCTCAATCTCCACCACAATAAGCAACACTTGATGAATATCCTTGTACAGTCTTTCATGGATCTGTAAGAGAGTTTTTCTTTTTCTTTTTTTAACTATTGCTATTTTTTAAGTATGTTTATTTATTTTGAGAGAGAGTGTGCAAGTAGGGGAGGAGCAGAGAGAGAGGGAGAGAGAGAGAGAATCCCTAGCAGGCTCTGCCCTGTCAGTGCAGAACCCAATGCAGGCTCAAACTCACCAACTGCAAGATCATGACCTGAGCTGAAGGCGGACACTTAACTGAGCCACCCAGGTACCCCGAGAATTTTGCGAAAGTATGGATCCAGTGGGGCAACTGGGTGGCTCAGCTGGTTAAGCATCTGACGTCGGCTCAGGTCATGGTCTCGCGGTTCGTGAGTTCAAGCCCCACATCGGGCTCTGTGCTGACAGCTCAGAGCCTGGAGCCTGCTTCAGATTCTGTGTCTCCCTCTTTCTCTGTTCCTCCACCTCTCACTCTCTCTCTTCCTCTCTCTCAAAAGTCAGTAAACATAAAAAAATTAAAAACTTAAAGTATGGATCCAGGAGCAGGATTCCATAATTATATATGCCAAGCTAATTTTACTAAGTACCTCAGCCCTACCCCTCTTGCTTCTCCAGGACAGCCAGGCCAGTTTCCTCTTCCACCGACGGTACACAGTTTGCCTCCTCACATTCTCATTAATATTTGATGTCCTTCTAATTTTTGATAATTTAATGGGAATAAGGTAGCACCTTGCTGTTTTAACAATGCTGAGATTTTCCAGGGAGGTTGAGTTCATCTTGCTTGTGTGAGGATAGTTACATTAAGTACGGGCTTGCTGTTGCTTCAAAGTTTGAGAATGGGAAAGAGAGTCTGTATGAGTGTTGAGCCGAAGGAGGTGCTCCAGACAGATGTGGATGCCCAGCTTAGACTGTTCCATCAGTCCTCCCAATGATTCTGTAAACTGCACATACCATTTAATAAACCCCTTGCTGCTTAAAATAGTTAGAAGGCATTTTCTTGTTGGCAACTAAGAAGGCTGGTTTATATAGTAATCGGTACCATAAGTGGTTGCAAACCCTCAAGGAATAAAATGGGAATCAAGGATAGGTTATTCAGATAGGTTAAGTGTGAAAGCAGTGAGGGTCTGCTTCCCATTATAATATAGGTCACTACAGCATTTTATCTGTGGACTTTCATTTTTCCATATACATTTTGGAATAGATTTGATGATAGTATCAAAAATACTCTTGGATTTTTAGTAAAATCATATTGAATTTATAGAACAATTTGGGGATAATTGACATTATTACAATATTTTGTCCATCAGTGAACATCGTATGGTTTTCTATTTGGGTTTTATTTTATGACCTATAATAATATTTTTAAAAGTTCTCCATAAAAGCTTTGTGGATTTTTGTTGGATTATTTTCATTTCTGGGTGATGTCCATTTCTCCTCTAGTCCAATAATAATCCTGTTTGATATACAGGAAATTATGAACCCTATTTTGTTAACCATTATAACCACATTATATGACAACTGTAAAATAGAAAGGGAATGACAAAGAAAAATATTTTAAAACTTATGATGTATAAATATCTACTTACAGATTTTTTAATACTCTTCTGGATGATGCCTGGATTTCTAATGCATTTTCTAGTTGGTTGTTGCCTGTATAAAGAAATAGTATGAGCTAAGGATACTATCTACACTCTCTTATTCAATCAGCTTCCCAGTTTATTCAACTTTTTAAAATGTAGATTGATCTTTTCATTTTCAAATAATGACTTTCCTTTCTTCCCTTCTAACCTTTAAACTCATTTATTTCATTGCCCTATTTCCCTAAAACTCTAATGCTGTGTTGAACGGGGTCAATGATAGAGAAAGTCTAGTCTTGTCTCCAGTCTTAAAGGGAATGCATAATAAAAGAAGGATGAATAACTTTGCAATCTGGCCTCTCCATTTGCCACCCCTTTTCCAAGAATTGTCTCCCTCAGTTGTAACCAGCTGTCCTTGGAGTGTGCAGTGCTAGAGAAGGAGGGAAGGTGGGGAAGCCCAGGCCCTGTTTAGTTGTTTGCACTCATTTTATTCCTCCCCATCTCTCCTCAGCTCAAAGATCACCCTTGCATTAATCTCACTGATCTGGGCTTCTAATCTGCTGCCTCAAGTTTAGACGGAGAAGGCAAGAGCCAATCAATGCTCTCTTTCTATACCCATGCTATCTTCCATCGCCTCTTCCCTTCCGAGGCTCTTACTTCAGCTAGGACTCAGAACGGAGCCAACTTCTGTCTCTCCAGGGACTTTTCAGTTTTTCCAATATTTTCTTAGATCCACCATTTTCTTTCTCCCTTCTGTGACATCTTCAGTATTGGGTTTAGAGTAGGGCTCCAGAAATTCCTTCAGGTAACATCTTAAATTTTTGCTATCCTGGAATGTTGTCTAAAAATGAAAAGATAAGAGATAAAACTTGGTTGACAATGTAATAAGGAGGTAGCCACAACATGCATGCCTACTGCATTATCTGTGGAACGCTATGAAAGTTGGCCTCAGGTGCCTGGGTAGCTTAGTTAAGTGTCCAACTCTTGATTTCAGCTCAGGTCATGATCTCACAGTTCGTGGGTTCAAGCCCTGCATCGGGCTCCGCACTGACAGCTCAGAGCCTGCTTGGGATTCTCTCTCTCCCTCTATCTGTCTCTGCTCCTCTCCATACCCCCCGCCCCATCAAAATAAATTAATTAATTAAAAAAAAATAAAGTTGACCTAAGACTAGAAAGGAGACTAGAACTGACCCAGACCTCTGTATACCTCAAACTAAAAATAGATTTCCCTAAAATCTTGAGGGTTTTCATAAAATCTAGTGTCACAGTGCTGAAAGACACATCTTGATCCTTTGCACAGAGTGAGAATAACAGAGAAAGTGGCTGCAGCTGAAGAAGATGTACTCATATTGTATTTCCATGTGTCTAAATTCTAATTTTCAGTCTATGGGGCTAGATGTTGTGAAATTGGGTAAGAGAAAGAGGGAAGGTGACAATGGGCAGATCATACACAAAAAACTTTGGCCAGAGGTCTTTGCCCTTGAACACCAAAAACTGAGAGAGACATTTCCCAGGGCAAAAGAAACAAACAAACAGATAAGATGGCATTTGTGATAAACCTAAAAGAGCTTTGGACTGCCCATCTTGGGCCTCCTCCTTCTTCCCCACAATATTCTCTAGTAGGAAATTAGCACTCCTCCAAGATGAGCAATCATCAGACAAGTACTGATACTGGACCTGTGCACAGATATTAGATCTAAGTGGAAAAGAGGAAAGGAACATAAACAAAAGACAAATTAAAAACTCACATCACAAAGAAGATTTATTTTTTAAAAATATTTACTTATTTTGAGAGAGAGAGAGAGAGAGAAAGAGAGGGAGAGAGAGCCGGCGAGGGGTAGACAGAGAGGGAGAGAGAGAATCCCAAGCAGGCTCCGCACGGTCAGCACAGAACCCGACAGGGGGCTCAGACTCATGAGCCATGACCTGAGCCAACGTCAAGAGTCGGGCACTTAACTGACTGAGCCACCCAGGCGCCCCATAAAGAAGCTTTTAAAATGAAAATCTAAATGAGGAAAGAGTTCATTATCTCAAAGCAATTACAAATCATGTTCACTCCACACAGGAACTGCTGCTGTTGGAGTCCCTCATTTTATGTGACTCCAGGTCTTTTCTCATACCTACTCTAGGGGAAATACGTTCCTCGTCTAGCTCTTGGTGAGAGTCTCATCCACCTCCCAATCTCGGCCTTTCTAGTCTTCCCAGGCTGGTTTGTTTTTCCCATGTATGAGCCAGTCACCACACACTTGAAAGGTCCCAATGATGCTCACCTCCCACAGCCTCCATCAAATCTCTTTTGGAAGCAGAAAAATTACCAAGTAAATATACTGTATGAAAGAAAAACATAAATGTTCTAAAATTTGATTTTATGTAAGCAAAAGATAACATTAATTGCATGGATTCAAAAACCAGAAGGATGTTTATATAACTATAGGCAAAAAATTATTATTTTCAGTAGCATTTATTTTTATTGTTTATTGTTTATTTATTTATTATTTTTTTTCAACGTTTTTTTTTTATTTTATTTTATTTTTGGGACAGAGAGAGACAGAGCATGAACGGGGGAGGGGCAGAGAGAGAGGGAGACACAGAATTGGAAACAGGCCCCAGGCTCTGAGCCATCAGCCCAGAGCCTGACGCGGGGCTCGAACTCACGGACCGTGAGATCGTGACCTGGCTGAAGTCGGACGCTTAACCGACTGCGCCACCCAGGCGCCCCTATTGTTTATTTATTTTTGAGAGAGAGAAAGACAGAGACAGAGCATGAGAGAGGGAAGGGCAGAGAGAGAGGGAAACACAGAATCTAAAGCAGACTCCAGGCTCTGAGCTGTTAGCACAAAGCCCGACATGGGGCTCGAACTCACACACTGTGAGATCATGCCCTGAGCCAAGGTCGGGGCTTAACCAACCGAGCCACCCAGGCGCCCCTCATTTAGTTTTCTTTTTAAAAACTTGTGTTAAAATTTACATAAAATTTTACCATTTTAACCATTTTAAGGGTACAGTTCATTGGCATTAAGCACAATCCCATTTATGTGCAGTCATTACCACTATCCATCTCCAGAACTTTTTCTTCTTTCCAAACAGAAACTCTACCCATTAAATAATTACACCTAATTTCCTCTTCCCCTCAACATTTTTTGTGTCAATGAATTTGACTACTTTAGGCCCCTCATATAAATAGAAGCATTTAGCATTGTTAAAATCAAATAAATCACATTTTAGGGGCGCCTGGGGGGCTCAGTTGGTTGAGTGTGTGACTCTTGATTTTGGCTCAGGTCATGATCCCAGGGTCGTGGGATTAAGCCCTGGGTCGTGGGATCAAGCCCTGGGTCAGGTTCTATTCGGAGTGTGGAGCCTGCTTAAGATTCTCTCTCTCTCTCTCTCTCTCTCTCTCTCTCTCTCTGCCCCTCTCCCCTGCTTGTGCTCTCTCTCTCTAAAAAAAACTAAAAGAAAATGTAATTTAATTTAATTTAAAAATCACATTTTATTTTTCTATTAACCTCTACTTTGCACACTCACCATTCTTGTTGTTCTCCAGACTGATTACAAAGAGGTTTGTTTTAAGTCCCAATTGTAACCATGTTACAGGGGGCTTTTCTTGGTACCAATAAGCAAGTCTCTCTGAGCTTTAAATATACTAATACTAGAGAAAATTTATTCTGGATGGAGAAATAAAACTGAAAGAGAAAGTTGAGAGAGTTCTACAGAGAGGAAAGAATCACAGAAAAGACCCAGCTAACAGAAGTCAGTGTCTCTCAGTGGATTGTGTAGGTTTAATTTAGTCATTAAGTAAGTGTACCAGCTGCCTTGAAACCACAGGGCTGGACATATCCGTCCTGGACTGGAATAGAAGGCAAGGTATCTGGCTTTCGTTCATCACAGGAGCTCATTCATAATTCAGAAAAAGAAAACATAGTCAGGCGTTTGTTCTTATTCTTGGTTAGGAAACTTTCAAATGCTGCAATTGTGAAGAAATAGTAAGATGATGGACGCCTGGGTGCCTCAGTCAGTTAAGCGTCCAACTCCTGATTTTGGCTCAGGTCATGATCTCAGTTCAGGTCATGATCTCACAGTTTGTAAGATTGAGCCCCAAGTCCAGTTCTGCGCTGACAGCACAGAGTCTGCTTGTGATTCTCTCTCTGCCCCTCCCCCACCCCTGTGTGAGCGTGTGCACACGCTCTCTCTCAAAATAGATCAACGTTAAAAAAAAAAGAAATAGTAAGGTGATATTTCTGACTTCTAAAATTGATTCACTGGCTTTTCATAATAGATAAAGACTTCACATTTCAATTTTTTTATGTCTATTATTTTTTGAGAGAGAGACAAAGTGTGAGTGGGGAAGGGGCAGAGAGAAAGAGGGAAACACAGAATCCGAAGCAGCCTCCAGGCTCTCAGCTGTCAGCACAGAGCCTGACACAGGGCTCAAACTCACAAACCACAAGATCGTGACCTAAGCCAAAGTCAGATGCTTAACCGACTGAGCCACCCAGGTGCCCCAAGACTTCACATTTAAATGGTATTCCAAGATGGCCTTTTATAACTGAGCTTTGTTTAGGTAAAATTCTGAAAGGCATCATTCACTAATCATCAATCATTTCATGATTCTCTCTGATGTTTCAGACACTGTGCTGGGCACTGGGGTAAAAAATACTACACTCAAATGCTTCATGAGAAAACAGTTGATAAGTGGGTAGGTAGGTTAAGTAGTTAGCTACATAGATGAAGATCAGGGTGAAGAAAAGAAGAGAGAGAGAAACAGAAAGAATAAAAAAACAATGTGGCAAACTAAGAAATCTGGGTAAAGGGCAAATAAAATTTCTTTGTACTATTTTTACAACTTTAAGTTCGAAATTACTTTTTAAAGGTGCTACAAAAAGTAAGAAAATAGAACATATAAGTGGTTATAACTAGTTCATTTAAAAAGTCATGTTATAGGGGCGCCTGGGTGGCGCAGTCGGTTAAGCGTCCGACTTCAGCCAGGTCACGATCTCGCGATCCGTGAGTTCGAGCCCCGCGTCGGGCTCTGGGCTGATGGCTCAGAGCCTGGAGCCTGTTTCCGATTCTGTGTCTCCCTCTCTCTCTGCCCCTCCGCCGTTCATGCTCTGTCTCTCTCTGTCCCAAAAATAAATAAAAACGTTGAAAAAAAAAAATTAAAAAAAAAAAAGTCATGTTATAAAAGGGACTTCCAACGTCATTTTTAAAAGGAATGATTCCTCATCACACTAATAGATATTTAGAGGAAAATGGAGCTCCACAGTTATAAGTTCGCAAAATATATACCATGCACCTCTCCCAGTCGAATGTACATTTTAGCATACTCAAAGATCAGAGAAGTCCCGTAGGAAATAAAGCCAACTGCTGTATAATGTTTAATACAAAATATCCCAATGCATTTGACCATTGACTCCCCACCTCTTTTTTTTAGTGACATCTACTAAAATAGAGATTTCAGAAATGCCATTGTGAGATAAGGAACATTATCTCAATGTGTGCAAACTCACTTAGAAGAAGGAGTCTGCTTGCAATGCATTATATGTTCCTGAGTTTACACAGATGCAATTCCACTTGGTTCTCAGAGATCATTGTGTGAAGGTATAGACATGTGGTTCCTCTTTTAACTGGAAACTCTTATGCTTAATGTGGTATTTATTGAATTCCATGCTGAGATAAATAGCTTTTTGTTTATGCAATTTCCCAGGACTAATTGCTGAGTTTTTAGAACAGTCTTTCACTAAGCGTTAATGATTACAATTAAATGAACCACTAAGATAAAACAAATTATCAATTCAGCCACCTATTGTGAATCTGTTGATCTTGAACTACCTGATGTAAATATGTAAGATGGCTGGCTTTTTCCCATGATTGCTAGAGGCAAGATGATCCAGGTCATTTCTGCTTGTCCCTGGAATCTTTTTCCTCAAAATTCCCTAAGAGTAGAAGGTGACTTCAGAAATATAACATCAGGTTTTTCTCTATATCAATAAAGAAATCTCTGTTATATGAATTCTCACTGTATGCTTTGTTAGTGGAAAAGGCTACGAGTGAATACTTTGAGAAATTTTAGGAAGTAGTTGAGAACAATTTTTCTTTCATAAAAAAATTCTAATAAAAATCTTGAATGAGATGTCTTATTTCTTTTTTTTAATTTTTTTTCAACGTTTTTTATTTATTTTTGGGACAGAGAGAGACAGAGCATGAACGGGGGAGGGGCAGAGAGAGAGGGAGACACAGAATCGGAAACAGGCTCCAGGCTCTGAGCCATCAGCCCAGAGCCCGACGCGGGGCTTGAACTCACGGACCGCGAGATCGTGACCTGGCTGAAGTCGGACGCTTAACCGACTGCGCCACCCAGGCGCCCCGAGATGTCTTATTTCTTAAGTGATAAAGACACATCCTCCTGGAAGTGAATTCAGAGAGTGCTAATTTTTAAAGTTCACAAACCATTGTGTATTCAGATGTTACTGATTAATTCTAGTATTCTATTCTCATATATATATATGTATATATATAGTAATAATGTAATATTATTGCTAGTAATAATAATGTAATTGCTAATAATTTTAAAAATATTTCCTAATTAAAGTAGGTTTTCTTCATAATTATACATGTAAAGTCATAAAACAGAACACAGTGATTCTTTTTGTTGTTGTTGTTTTTAAGTTTATGTATTCATTGTGTGAGAGAGAGAGAGTGCACCTGTGCATGGGAGAGGCAGAAAGAGAGGGAGAGAGAATCCCAAGCAGGCTCCACACTGCCAGTGCAGAGCCTGACTCAACATACAAACCCACAAACTGTGAGATCATAACCTGAGCTGAGACCAAGAGTCAGATGCTTAACTGACTGAGCCACCCAGGTGCCCCCAGAACACAGTGATTCTTAAAGAACAAGTAAAATCTATTAATGGACCAATTCTTATTTAATTAATTGACTACACTGCTAAAAAAGTAAGTGTATAATGTAAAGCATGGTATTATTTTAAAAAAAAAAATTTTTAACATTTATTTATTTTTGAGACAGAGAGAGACAGAGCATGAATGGGGGGAGGGCCAGAGAGAGAGGGAGACCCAGAATCTGAAGCAGGCTCCAGGCTCTGAGCTGTCAGCACAGAGCCTGATGCGGGGCTCGAACTCACGGACCGTGAGATCGTGACCTGAGCAAAGTCGGATGCTCAACCGACTGAGCCACCCAGGCGCCCCAGCATGGTATTATTAAGTAGATAAAGGGAAGCAAGGTATAATGCCAAACAGATGAAACTTCAAAACATCAAATTGTCATCTTTCAATGATATTCCTAATTTGCATTTTTTTGAGAGAGAGAGACAGAGAGCACACAAGATGGGGAGGGGATGAGGGAGAAGGAGACAGAATCTTAAGCAGGCTCCACATCCAGCAAAAAGCCTGACACAGGGCTCCATCCGAAATCAAGGGTCAGTCCCTCAACCGACTCAGCCAACCAGGCACCCCCTTTATTTTTTTTAATTTGAGAGAGAGAGAGAGAGAGAGAGAGAGAGAGAGAGAGAGAACACTCAAACAGGCTGCACACTCAGCATGGAGTCTGATGCAGGGCTTGATCCCACAACCTTGGGATCACAATCTGAGCCAAAATCAGATGCTCAACCAGCTGAGACACCCAGGTGCCCCTACGTATTTCTTCACTGTTCTCTACAGTTATGCTCAGTACACTATGTAAATTGTCATTTAACCATGTTAATTACCATCTTGATTTCTTTGCTTAACCTTGTGCCTTGGATTATGTGAAATAAGAAGAAATAAGAAAATAAAGATTAAGGGAAGAGAGACAAAGAAGAAACCAACACTCCCTGAGACAGTTCTGTATTAAAATATAAAACGACATAAATTTTGTTCCTGAGGGGGAATTGTTATGTGTGAAATGCTAATTCCTTATTTTTCTTGGTTAGACCAAAGGTAGAGAAAACGGTGGGCTTTAATTATTTGCAAAAGAACTACAAATTAGAGTTTAGTTAATTCATTGACTCACTTCATAACCACCTATCACTCATTCACTTAATTCAGAGATTTGTAAAGCACAACCCATGGGACAGCCTCCAGGTTCTATAAAGTTGAACTGGAACCAATCCGTGCCCATTTGTTATATTTTCCATGGCTGCTAAGAAATCAGAGTGAGTGGTCACAAAAGAGACTTTCTGGTCCATGAAGCCTAAAATATTTCCTATCAGGCCCTTTACAGAAAAAGGTTGCTGACTCCTGATTTAAGCAGGCCTTTAGTCATTTGTTCTCATTCAACAAGTATTTTGCAGTAGAAGTGGCATTGGCCTCAGTGCTAGGACCACAGCCATGAACACACAGCCCTAGTCTCTGCCCCTGTGGACTTTACATTCTAGTGGAAGAGACAATTAAACAGCAATGACATCAACAGTGTGATCAGGTCTAGAATACGGAAAGATGTAACAGGTGATGGGAGCCCAGATCAAAGGCACCAAGCTGGAGTTGAGAGGAGCGAATGTAGTAAGGGTGATCCTGGAAGGAAATGATACCTAAACTGAAATCTGAAGAGTGAACGAGAGTCAGGAAAGTAAAACCCGGGGCTGGGAGGGGTGAGGCAGAGAAGGAAGGAGTCTGAGGTAGGTTGTGAGTATTGCAGGGAGAAAGACATATGTTGAGTCCCATGGGTAGATAAAAGTGTGGCATGAGCAATGTCTAGTCCAATGAGAACAAAGGCTTATTGGGAGAAGTAGTAAAAGGAAAGCTAGAAAAGCAAGCAGAACCCAGATTATGCGTCTTATAAGGAGCTTAATCCAAGGAAAATGGAAAGCCATGAAAGGATTTAAATTATGAGAGAGATACAATCATATTTATATGTTAGCATGATCACATACTCTTCAGTGTGGAGTTGGAGGGGAGAAAGGCTAGAGTCAGAAATGAGAACAAAGAAGCTATTGTAGATAGTTGGGCTCTTTCCATAACTTGACTATCGTTGATAATGCTGCTATAAACACCAGGCTGCATGTGCCCCTTCAAATTTGTAGAATTACTAATTTGTAAAAATACTGATTCAAAGGGATACATGCACCTCAATGTTTATAGCAGCGCTGTATACAGTAGTCAAATTATGGAGAGAGCCCAAATGTCCACCGACTGATGAATGGATAACGAAGATATGGTATATATATACAATGGATTATTACTCAGCCATAAAAAAGAATGAAGTATTGCCATTTGCAACAACACGGATGGGGCTAAAGAGTATCATGCTAAGTGAAATAAGTCAGAGAAAGGCAAATACCATATGATTCCATTCATATGTGGAATTTAAGAAACAAAACAAGCATAGGGGGAAAAAGAGAGAGAGAGGCAAGCCAAGAAACCAACTCTTACCTGTAGAGAACAAACTGATGGTTACCAGAGGAGAGAGGGGGTGGAGGGATGGGTTAAATAGGTGGTTGGGATTAAGGAGTGCACTTGTGATGAGCACCGGGTGTCGTATGGAAATGATGAATCACTAAATCCTACCCTTGAAACTAATATTCCATTGTATGTTAACTAACTGGAATTTAAATAAAAACTTTAGAAAAAAAGCTGTAGGGGTGCCTGGGTGGCTCAGTCAGTTGAGCATCTGACTTCAGCTCAGGTCATGATCTTGCAGTTTGTGAGATCGAGCCCTTCATCCGGCTCTGTGTTGTCCATGCAGAGCCGGCATCATCAGATCCTCTGTCCTCCTCTCTCTCTCTCTCTCTCTCTGCACCTCCCCCACTCACACTCTCTCTCTTTCTCAAATATATATATATATATATATATATATATATATATATATATATATATATATATAAACTGTTTTAGAGATGAAATTCCCAGTTATAGCCAAGTGAGGAGACTGGCAAATCTACTACCTGAAAAGCAACTATAAAGCTGGAAAAAACAGCAAACAAAAAAAATCACCTTTTAACAGTCTGAAAATGAACAAAAGCACGCAACAATCCGAGAGCATTTATATTTGAAAATCTGCTTAACTTCCCAAGTAGGAACATGGGAATCTGTGGTGCTCTCTGGGCTTGGCCGCCCCCATCCCTCCTCCAGCTCGGTGGACAAGGAGGCTTTCCAGGGCAGGGCAGGTCCTAAGGACCAGCAGCTTCTCCCCGACGGGGGGAAGGGGCTTCCTCAATGCGGTGTGGTGGGAAAAGCCTGCACCCAGCAGTGTTATTGGTAAGAGTGACAACACAGCCCTAGTTGAGTAGGAAAGGCTCACAGCTCTGCCATCCTGAGTTTGTAGTCATTGTGGGAGAAGGCATATTTCTTGTGTGGTTGTGTGTGTGTGTGTGTGTGTGTGTGTGTGCGCGCGTGCGCGCGCGTGCCGCTTCTAATGGAGAAAACCCAAACCAGTTACAATGCCTCGCTCACACTGAAGCTGAACATAAAAGGGCCCAGCAAAGGGCAGAAGCCTGGGCATACTTGAACATGGCATGAGCTTTGAATGTCGCCCCCTGTACTCTCATATACATTTATCGGCAGAGAACAGAAGCCTTACGGGCTTGAAGTGGTTGAGTACGACCTCGATCCACCCTCTGTCTAACCAAAGCAATGCAGACACAGGGGTGACTTCACAGAAGCAAGGTTAAAAATAAAAACCAGAAGATTTTTAAAAACAAAACAAACAAACAAAAAACCCATGAAGCGGAGACATCAGCATTCACAGACCAGAGAGGAGACCGATTTCACAGATCTTGCCCGGGAAAGCACGAAACAAAGAAATAAGCAAAACCGTAACAACAACAATCTTCATGAGCGGAAAAATGAGAATCCAGAGTTGCACTAATATATTATATGAAATGTCCAGATTTCAACAAAAACTGCTGGACACACAAGGAGACAGGGAGGTGTGGTGCATGCTCGGGAAATAAAGGCGCCAGTAAAACGTGTCACATGTAGCTGAGTTGTGCGCTTCGGCAGTTCACGTCCTCTAAGAAGCAGTCCGAAGTGAGATTAGACACACAAGAGATTTGGTGGTGGAAATGCTTGTGAACGTGGAGAAGGCAGCAGAAATGGGTAGGGAGAGAGGCACCTGGGTGGCTCAGTTGGTTAAGAGTCTGACTCTTGATTCTGGCTCAGGTCATGATCTCACGGTTCATGAGTTCCAGCCCCAGCCCCGAGTCAGGCTCTGTGCTGACAGCCTGGAGTCCCCTTCCTATTCTCTCTCTCTCTCTCTCTCTCTCTCTCTCTCTGCCCCTCCCCTGTGCTCACTCTCACTGTTCCTCAAAATAAATAAATAAAATAAAATAAAGAAATGGTAGGGAGAGACTTCAGTCCACAGTGCAGGTCTGGGATCTATGAAATGAGAGCAGAAAAGGAAGGATTGGCTAGGGGACCCTAAATCGCAGTGCAGTTCTGAGAAAGTCTGGGCTCTGTGTGGTAGAGGAGCCTCATGCTGGGCGGGTTCAGCTCAGGTACCCACACTGAGTTCCAGCCCGGGAGTGACCCGGAGAAGTGTGGTCTTGGTGTGAGTAGATAGATTAGATAGATGTGAAGATGCCGCGCTCAAACTCAAAACCTTTTGGCCTTCCACGACACATCCACGCCAGCACGCTCCCTTCCAGCAGCTTCTTCCTCCTGTTTTGCTCCCCTTTTCTGCTGGCCAGAATAACTCTGGCCTCTCCACTTGACCCGGCATAAGCCATCTCTAGTCTTCTAAGAGCCACCCTAACCGTGAGTTTACCTGATCCTCTGCGGCCTCACCAGAGCCCCCCAAATCAATGAATTCTCACTTAACCATTCTTTTGTTCCAACCCTCTTGATCAAGCACCCTCTCGATCTAATTCAAGGGGTAATCCACTCATTCTTAATGGTACATGCTGGTGAATTCTTATAATTCTTTTAGGGTGTAATTTCCTCCTTTCTCTTATCAGGCCCTGTACATCCCTGTCCAGTTCACATGAAGATTTATTTAGCCCTGCTCATCACTCTGGTAGCCAGGAGAGGAGGCAGGAGTAGCTCCTGAGCGGGAGCACCTGTTTCCTCGCAGGGGAAATGTCTCTGCACTAGCAATCACAGGCAGGAGGGGGGATAGCTCCCTACTAGGGAAGGGTAGCCACCTCTGAAAGCCCTGAGTGTTCAGGGTCCCAGGGGTTCCCAGCCAAGGCCCTGACCTTAGCACGAAAGACCTGTCTGGTCTGAGCATTTAAACATCGCTGGAGCTCTGTGACTCTGTCATAGCTTCTTTCTGCTCCTGGGCTGTTTTTACTCTTCCATTTTAGAAGATAAAGATCTTTTCTTAAGCTGTCAGGGCCCTCTGGCTCACACACTTAGCCTTTAATGGTTTGTTAACTGCCCTCAATTTCTCATTATCCCATCAAAGGACATCAATATGGCTTGTTAAAAATAAGGCAATTCCACTCCTTGTAGGCATTACTCCCTGATATCTTTCACATGTCAGAATCACTGCATTTCTCTCTAATGGGACATTTTCTAAGGTCACCACCATTGGGGAAACCTTCAGCAACTGGGCTCTCACCTCATGCCAGAGACTCTATCACGGCCCCCACAGTCTATTCAGGATAGAGTCCTTTGTGCCAGCTAGCCAGTGAGGGTGCCAGTCCCAAGCCCGTCTTTTTTTTTTTTAATGTTTTATTTATTTTTGAGACATAGAGAGACAGATCATGAGTGGGGGAGGGGCAGAGAGCAAGGGAGACAGAATCTGAAGAAGGCTCCAGGCTCTGAGATGTCAGCACTGAGCCCAACGCGGGGCTCGAGCCCATGAACTGTGAGATCATGACCTGAGTCAAAGTTGGACGCTTAACCAACTGAGCCACCCAGGCACCCCCCAAGCCCTGTCTTAATGTCTGTTTTCCCAGACCCAACACTTGGTACCACCTATGTTAGTCTAGGTCCTTCAAGAAGTACACACTAAGTTGTGTTAGCCAAGCAAGAGGTTTCCTGGGGGGAGGAGGGAGGAAGGGAAGGGAGCAGGGGTAGGTATGGAGAACCTTCAGATTGCAGTGCAGGTAACTCCTGCAGAAGGAGAGAGGTAGGGAAGGATTGGGTGGGAAGAGGCTCAGACGACAGTGTAGTTCAGAGAAAGCCTCAGAGGGGCTGGTGGAGGGCCCCAGGGAAGACTGCCTTTAAGGAGTCCCGCAGGAGGGAGGCATGGCCCAGCTCAAGTCATTGGCTTAGTTAGGATACCTTGCTTGGTCACTGGCTTAGTCATTGGACGGGAGCAGCCTGGGAAGCGTGGCTTGGGTGTGAGTGCCATGTGGCTCTAGGTGAGGCGGCTGGAAACTGTCAGTCAACTGTGACCCTCAGCAGTCCTACTGAATGATGATATGAGAAATATAATTCCATCCTCTATATGTGTCCTCTGCTGGTGTTTCTGAGGATCCCCAGACCAGACTGTTTGCACAAATGTCTCCTTTTGTTTTGAATTCCTACTCCTGCTTAAGTGATCTGTTTCCTTTAGTGATCTTACCACTTCTGGCAACCTTAATTCTCTCTTGGCATCGATGGCCCCAATCTGAAGATCTCACTTCATTCCCCAAAGTGGCACTATCACAGTGTTGTAAGCATCTGACATATGAAAGATTTGGTGGTGATGGGGAAAATTCCAAGAGAGGGAAATGAAACACTTGATTTTTAATTTTAGATGCTCTCGTGCCTAAAGTTCACTGACCCTTGTCTGTTACGAGGAACCTCGGTCAAGGCTTTCCCACCCCCTCCTCCATTTCTTATTTCAGTCTCCATTTGCAAAATTCTCCTTCCCCTGGGTTGTTTGGAAGGGGAAAAAATAATCAAGATTCCTCTGTTTTGCATTCCTTCATGTCGTTTGTGGACAATTTTTTTCTTTTATCTCAACTGCTACCTAAGATGAGGATCTGGGATCTAATTGGGCCTAGCCAGAAAATTAGGTGTTTTTAGTAAATATTATAGTCAATGCCAGATTTCTGGTACATTCTCATATCTTGGTTTTGGCCACTTCTCATCATATTTTTATTTGCTAATAAATTATTAAAGACTCAATCTCAGATTAAACAGAAGGTTATGATAGACCTAATGCAAAGACACAAGACAACAAATAGCCACAAGCCACAGACTTTTCTATGCTATTTCTCATCTTAAGTTTACTTTCCAATCTATTGGTATTTTCATCTTTGAAGGAGGTAACATTCAGTAATGGCAAATGTACACAAAAAAAGATTGCATATCAATTTATGAACAGATGTAGGCATGTAGCCAACATGTATAAAAGGAAAATGTTTTAGGGAGCTGATTCTTTGATGTGCATGTTCTTTTATAAGAATTTTTCTTTATCTCTCCCATAAAAAAAAGGAGCCTAGTTCAAAGCACAATCAGTCTTTCATGGTAAGGACAATGGATGGAAGCAATTTGAAGCAAATGCCCTTTGATTAAATAGATGACTGTTTGACTTCTTAATAAATAATCAACATCAAAATAAAAGTCTAGATCTTTTCAAGTTCACATGGCTATGGTTTATTTTAGCAGAATTAAATTGTATATGCACTTTGAACTCCGTAGCTTAAATATTTTTAAAAGACTCCTTGGAAATGATTTTAAATAACCCAACGTCATTCATGCACCAAAGCATGGAAAATTGAAAGCAAATCAAGGTCCCCAGAATATATATTTGCTTTTCAGCATCACCTTGTACTTATAGCTTTGATTGCAAAACGCCCCCTGCAGGTGTTGGTTTTGAAGCCACGTTTTGATAGGGGGAGGTACGTGCTGCAATATACAGATAAGCAGGAAATGAACCATGGAGGAAAAATCTATTAGTTCCCAAACTCAAAGAGAACAGTGGCCTCAGCACTGCATGTGTGTCCCTTTGCCAGTTTAAAAGTTTCTCTGTTCCAAATGATGCTGCACGATCGCCCCAATTTTGAATGAGCCTATCCTGCATTTCTACTAGTTTACGAGTACGGTGAGTTGATTTTTATACCTACAAATTCCTAAGAAAGGTGATCATTTTCACACGTGTTTCCTGCTAGGATGCCCCAGCGATGGCAGCTATGGTTACACCACAGGGACGCCGGGTGCTCTTCCGTTGACAATGCCAGCTGCCTTTTGCTTCAGTTATGGCCAGCTTTTAAAAGCCAGAGTTTTGAAGCGTCTGGGTGGCTCAGTCAGTTAAGCCTCCGACTTCAGCTCTGGTCATGATCTCGTGGTTTGTAAGTTCAGGCCCCGCATCGTACTCTGTGCTGACAGCTCAGAGCCTTCATGATCCTGCTTCAGATTCTGTGTCTCCCTCTCTCTCTGCCCCTCCCCTGCTCATGCTCTGTCTCTCTCAACAATGAGCGAATTAATTTTCAAAAATTAAAAAAAAAAAAAGTCAGAGTTTTATTTTCTTCCCCACGGTTGGGACAATGTGCCCTCCCCAGTGAGTCGGAGATTCTTTCCCTTCTACACACACAAATAAAAATACAAAACAATGGCTCTTCACCAAAGCGTAATTCTAATTACATAGTTCTCTGAGTAGGCATTAGCCGAGAAAAAAAGACCTCGGTATGTCTGCTTACAAGCTGCTTGGCCCTTGCTTATGGCAGAGAGATTTCCTAAATGGTTATAGTTATTAAACTAGAATAAACGGGAGCACCTGGGTGGCTCAGTCGGTTAAGTATCTGACATCTGCTCAGGTCATGATCTCACACACAGTTTGTGAATTTAGAATTATTTGAGGCAAGGACCTTACGTTGTTATTCAAGTGAACACAAACCACCATTTTATCAACGTTTATTTATTTTTGGGACAGAGAGAGACAGAGCATGAACGGGGAAGGGGCAGAGAGAGAGGGAGACACAGAATCGGAAACAGGCTCCAGGCTCTGAGCCATCAGCCCAGAGCCTGACGCGGGGCTCGAACTCACGGACCGCGAGATCGTGACCTGGCTGAAGTCGGACGCTTAACCGACTGCACCACCCAGGCCCCCCAAACCACCATTTTAATATACATAATGTTTTCTGAATTTTCAAAAAAATAAGATTACTATAAAGGGAGAGAACTTTGCATTTCTTTTGTTTGGAATCATATCTATGCGACTTGTCTGCATTTGTAGCTATTGCTTCAAAGCATCAGATAGCACTCTTTTACCTGGTAATTTCATTGTGCCTGAACATTTACATAATTAAATAAGATATTGTATTCATCAGGGTTCTCCTGATTAATGTAAAGAGATTTATTGTAAGGAATTGACTCACGTGGTTATAGACGCTGACAAGTCCCAAGAGTGACTTGGCAACCCAAAAAAGCCAAAATGGCGTAGTTCTTGTCTGAAGGCCAGCAGGGCTGGGACCTAGGAAGAGCTGACATTTCAATTCAAGTCCAAAGGTGGGAAAAACAACAAGAGCAACAAGAATAACAACAACAACATGTCCCAGTTTGAAGGCAGTGAGGCAGGAGGAATTGCTTCTTACCTAGTGAGAATCAGCCTATTTATGGGGCGCCTGGGTGGCGCAGTCGGTTGGGCATCCGACTTCAGCCAGGTCACGATCTTGCGGTCCGTGAGTTCGAGCCCCGCGTCGGGCTCTGGGCTGATGGCTCGGAGCCTGGAGCCTGCTTCCGATTCTGTGTCTCCCTCTCTCTCTGCCCCTCCCCCGTTCATGCTCTGTCTCTCTCTCTGTCTCAGAAATAAATAAATGTTAAAAAAAAAAATTAAAAAAAAAAAAAGAATCAGCCTATTTATTCTATTCAGGCCTCCAACTGATGGAGTGAAGCTCACCCACCACAGGAAGGACAATTTGCTCTATTTAGTCTGCTGATTTAAATGTTAGTCCTCTCCAGGGGCGCCAGGGTGGCTCAGCAGGTTAAACATCCGGTCTTGACTTGGCTCTTGACTTTGGCTCAGTTCACGATCTCACAGTTCGTGGGTCTGAGCCCCACATCAGGCTCTGTGCTGGCAGTGTGGAGCCTTCTTGGGATTCTCTCTCTCTCCCTCTCTCTCTCTCTGCCCCTCCCTTGCTCATGTGCTCTGTCTCTCTCTCAAAATAAACAAATAAACTTAACAAAAATTTAAACAATGTTAATCTCATCTGAAAATACCCTCACAGACACACACACACAGAATAGTGACTGACCAAATAAATATCTGGGCACTCTGTGCCCCAATCAAGTGGACACATAGAATAAATACATCTCAGATATAATTGCTTTTCCTTCATTTCTACCTCATATTTTAGTTAAATGCAATATTGGTTTCTAAAAAACTAATTACCTAAGGGTATATTATCTGTGCATTTTGTTTTGCAATAGTAAAGGGGGAATTACAAAATATTCATTACAAAGAGGAGTCACTGGCTGATAGAAGATCAAGAAGCACTCATCTGGATATGCTGCATTCTACTGTAATGGTTTAATCGCCCACCATATATGAACATACAATAATATATTTATTTTTCAAAGTTTTTTTTTTTTTAATTTATTTATTTTGGGACAGAGAGAGACAGAGCATGAACGGGGGAGGGGCAGAGAGAGAGGGAGACACAGAATCGGAAACAGGCTCCAGGCTCCGAGCCATCAGCCCAGAGCCCGACGCGGGGCTCGAACTCACGGACCGCGAGATCGTGACCTGGCTGAAGTCGGACGCTTAACCGACTGCGCCACCCAGGCGCCCCACAATAATATATTTAATTAATTAACACTTCTGTTGTTTTTTTTTTTTATTTTTTTGAAATATCATGGAGAACACCCTCATACGTGTATCTTTGTACATTTTACAATATTTCCGTATAATGGATTCCTCAAAATAGAATTCCTCAAAAGAGTATGCACATTTAAAATGTTAATAGACACTGCAGCAGTGGGGTTCAAGACTAGAACTCCCCTTTCAATGGAAATTATATACCAAAGGGTATAAAACAGATATAAGTAAAGTTGCTTTTTAAACGAGGATGGAGGGGCGCCTGGGTGGCGCAGTCGGTTAAGCGTCCGACTTCAGCCAGGTCACGATCTCGCGGCCCGTGAGTTCGAGCCCCGCATCGGGCTCTGGGCTGATGGCTCAGAGCCTGGAGCCTGTTTCTGATTCTGTGTCTCCCTCTCTCTCTGCCCCTCCCCTGTTCATGCTCTGTCTCTCTCTGTCCCAAAAATAAATAAACGTTGAAAAAAAAAAATTAAAAAAAATAAATAAATAAACGAGTATGGAAATCTAGAAGTTGCCTCCATTTGTTGACCAAGGCAGTCCTGGGGGCATCTCCACAGAGCTCTTCAGGCATCCTCACAGAGCTCTGCAGGGGTTGGAGCCTAGCTTGAAAACCACAGGCCTGAGATTTACTCCTTTCTTGGTGGCTTTGGCTTTGTGAGGCTATGAGGTTGCTCAATACCTTCTCCTCATCTCAGGTGTATAGGTTAACCAGCTAGATTCCCCATGCTGCCTTTATTATTATTATTTGATATGCAAACTAAAAAGTACATAAAATGTAAACATTTTATAAACAAATGTAAAAGCCTAATAAAATAGCATGATGCACATACCTCTATAGGCACTAACCAGATGAAGAAATAGAACCCTACTAGCATCCCATGCCAAACACAACCCCCTCATCCCACCCCAAAGGTAATCACTGTACTAACATATATAGTAGTCGCTCCCTTGTTTTTCATTATACTTGTACTCTACATAGTATTATATATAAGTCAGTACACTATAGTTTCTTTTTTTCCTTTTGGAGGGACTTCATATCAAAGGGATAATACAGCAGCCATTTGGTCCAATACTGTTTTTGTGAAATTTTTAATTTTTATGTGCTATTGCATATGGTTATAGTTTGTAATTTTTATTGCTATAGGACATTCAATTTAAAAAAAATTTTTTTTAAATATTCACTTGTTTTTGAGAGACAGAGAGACAGAGCACGAGCAGGGGAGGGGCAGAGAGAGAGGGAGACACAGAATCTGAAGCAGGCTCCAGGCTCTAAGCTATCAGCACAAAGCCCAATGCAGGGCTTGAACTCACGAACTGTGAGATCTTGACCTGAGCTGAAGTCAGATGCTTAACCCACTGAGCTACCCAGGTGCCCTGATAAGGCATTCAATTTTATGAATACACCATAATTAATTTATCCACTCTATTTGTTGATGGGCATTTGGCTGTTTTTAGTTTAAGGCTGTTATAAATAATGCTGCTATGAACTTTCTCATACCTATCTTCTAGTTCACATAGTCTTACATTTCTATTTCACAAAAAGCTAGAGATAGGATTGTTGGGACATAGGACATGAACGTGAACTTTCTATTCTAGGCTGTTTTGCCAAGTAAACAAACAGCTCTACAAAGTATTTAAAAAAAAAGTTTGTTTTAAAAAGGTATTTGTTCTGTAGATTACCTGATATCCACGTGTAATTGCAATAATCAGTTCTCAGATATTTTTCATAATATCTATAAAATATGGGATTGTACAGGGTTTCTTTTGTGGTAATGAAAATATTCTAAAATTAGTGGTTATGATTACACAACACTAAATATACTAAAAAACCTCTGAATTATACACTTTAAAAGAATAGACTTTATGGCATGTGAATTATTCTCAATTGTTCGTATAAATGAACAAACAAACTCCCAAATGACAATAAGAATTCAGGATTGTTGGGGCACCTGGCTGGCTCAGTTGGTCAAGCGCCCGAATCAGTTGGTTAAGTGCCCTGCTCAGGTCATGATTTCACAGTTTGTGAGATTGAGCCTGATTCAGACTCCTTGCTGACAGGGCAAGCCTGCTTGGGATTCTCTCTCTCCCTCTATCTCTCTGCACCTCCCCTGCTCGCTCTCTCGCTCTCTCTCTCTCTCAAAATAAACATTTAAATATAGATTTAGGGGCGCCTGGGTGGCGCAGTCAGTTGAGCGTCCGACTTCAGCCAGGTCACGATCTCACGGTCCGTGAGTTCGAGCCCCGCGTCGGGCTCTGGGCTGACAGCTCAGAGCCTGGAGCCTGTTTCCGATTCTGTGTCTCCCTCTCTCTCTGCCCCTCCCCTGTTCATGCTCTGTCTCTCTCTGTCCCAAAAATAAATAAACGTTGAAAAAAAAATTTTTTTTTTAAATAAATATAGATTTAAAGAAAAAAAAAAGAGTTCAGGACTGTTGAAGACAGAAGCCATGTAATACGAGACTGTTTCAACCTCCAGCCAACCTACCAGGAATTATGTGTTGGGGGTGGGGTGGGGAAAGGAGTGGAGAACTGGGGGCAAGCTAGGGGGGGATAGGTAAAGGAGAGAGGACAGTGATAGGTTTAAATGGTAGCTTAGAAAAATGTTTTGGTAGCTTGTATTATTTGTTTATGGGAAATAAGGAAAAGAAAATGGAATAAGGTTGGTGGTGTACTTTAAGCAATGATCATGACTTTCTGATCTGCAGATATCAACTCTCCACATCCCAAGGAGTGTTGTTATGTTCACAGAATACATGAAGAAAATTGAGTTTTAGGGATAGAACTGGGGGTCACAGGGTTAATATATATATATATATATATTATTAATATATAATAATATATAATATTAATAATGTAATTATATAATATATAATTAAGAATGATGCTCACAATCACAGTTAACCCTTATTATTTCATATTTGTTTTGTATTTGTTATAAGATTTCAAGTTCTGTTATAGCACTTACTAACTGTGTGACCGTGAGGAAGCTACTTAGCTTCTCTTGACCTTACTTTCTTCATTCAGTAAGCTGCTATTGTGCATTTCAGTTCTGGAAAGTATGTCATGGGAATTGCATTGTCCCTCCTCTGCTTTACTTAGTAGTAGATACACCAGTGAGAAGGAGCATACACTTATCCAACTCTTCCCCTTGCACACTCCCAACATAATCCCCTTAATGAGGTAAGGCTGCTGACAAGAGACAGGGACATCTCCTGGGTCAAGAGAACACCGAAAACTGCCTCGCTGCTCGAAACTAGAGAAAAGAGGAACATCTGAAAAATAATGTCTCAACAAATCATCTTGTCACATAAGCATCGTGCTAGCTGAAGAATTCTAAGCAGTGGAATTACTACAAAAGCCCTTGTTTGAATTGTATGGTATTCTGTGCCTCTTAGGCTCTGGTATGGGAAATAATCTTTTTAAATCCATAAATGACTCTTTGAAATACATCTTTCTACCTTTTTTAAAGTACAGTTGGGGATAAGCTCATTTTTGTTAAGTATAGGTAAGTAACACAACTCATGTCAGTTTTGTTCATTTAGAAGGTTTAGGGACCTGTAAAGCGCCCAGAAAATTCCAACAGGCTGTTGCTATCAAATGAATCAAGATGGCTTCTTCAGCAGTTGAATATCACTCTATATAACACTTTCCTTCTATAAATGAAAGCCTTGTTTTATAACTGGACTGGATGCTTCTGATTTTATTGGAACTATACTAAGAAGCTGGTTTGCTGTGAATTCCTGCCTTGTGGCTAAAGGTGCACAAAGTCAATACAGTGCCTGAGCTGCCCCTGGGTCTCGCGCCACCCACGTCCCAGGTGGAATTAAATGTCCTCGAGTAGGCTACTTTGAAATTCTAGTTTTTAAAGCATGCTTTTCAGAGCAGCAAAAACACAAATGACTGTGTGTATATTTACCGCACTTTATGCATCTCATATATAAAAGCTGTATTGAACATTTATGAGGGTTCTCCTCTGAAAAACTGCAGATCATAATAGAAAGTATGTTTTTGCATTTTTACTCAACCCTCAGACTCCAATAGAATGAGGGCCTAATGGAGCCAAGAAAAAAGAGGCAGTTGCTTACCACAACATACAGTTTTCCTGGCACAAATAAATCTGTCTCACTCACTCAGCCCTTGAGGCAAAGGAACAAAAGAACCCAAGAAGTTCCAGAGAATGCTTTGCTCACATCTACCCATGCCTCTGCTCTTTTTCTGCACAGGGAGCCAAAGGGGAAGAAGTAATACAGGCAGTGAACATGAGCTCTGCAAGATGGGGTGAAAGGGAATACTGGGAGCCCTTCCATCTTTCTCTGTTGCATATCTAATACATTTTCCTTGACTTTCAGATTTCAAAACTATTTTACATTGCTGAGACGGTAAAGGTCTAATTATGAGTGGCTTCCAAATGTTTGTGTTAAGCAAGTCAGCTTGTTTCCAAGGTAATGTAGTAACAAATGTTCCCTGTATTTGTTGGTTGAAAAGTATTTAAATATACTTGCTTTCTTCCCACCCATCTACTTGTAATAGTCAGGGTCCAACAAGGAAACCACTATTTTTTTTTTTTAAAGAGAAATCCATGCTGGGAGATAGTTACAGGGGTGATAGAAGAGCTGGAAGCCAAACAAGAGATAGTGAAGCCAAGCAGAGATAAACAACAGCAGAGAGACAAAGGGATGTAAATGGAGGTCCCAAGAACCCAGAGCCAAGGTCACCAGACAGTAGCTGGTACCACAGCTGACCTGTCCAGTGGGAACCGAGCCAAAGGAAAGAAGCAGTCACTGCTGGAGAAGCCATTCAAAGCAGAGAGCTGTCCTGTGTGTACCCTTCCTCCTGCACCCCTACTCCTAACCCCACACTATAGCCTCTGGCCAGTATCTTGCAATGCTCAAAAGCCAGAAGCCAACTAACATGAGAGTCTAAGAATCAGCCTGCAGGCAGGTTCAGCCTCACTACCTTGGAGAGCAGAGAAGAGGATGGGAAATGAAGCTGAGAGCACGCCGAGTTTGCATTTTTCTTGATCATTCTCTGAATTCTCAAAGCTAAAGAAAAAATATTCCTGACAGAAAATCTCTAGCTTACTGGGGAATGGGGGAGATGGAGTTCTGAATGGCTGCAGCCACCAAATAAACTCTGCCCTGCGCCTACCTGCTAACTCGGTACCACTCACCTGTGGTATTACCAGCCTCTACAGTTCATCCGGCAAAAAGTTGTCCAGTGGGACCCAATGAAGACGGATCCAGGGGACCAGTTGCCTTTTGCTTGATTCTCTTGACGTTGTTTCAGTATTTTCTCATACTCACACAGGAACTATTATGCAGCATTTTATGAGCTGTCACAAGGGGGAAATGGCTGTGGGATGTGTCCGTGGTTGACAGGGTGCTTTTATCATGTATATCTTCCAGAGCTTTGAGGTATAGGGAGAGAAAAAGAGGAAAAAACTGATGTAAATGAGTGGTGAGTTACCTCTCCCGTCCTCTTTACTAGAGTGAAAACACCTTTTCCTTTTCTTATTTTTTTCCTCCTTTTTAAGAAGAAAGGATATACCTAAGAGAAATATTTGGATTATCTAAGGGTGGGGAACAAGGGCAGTTCAGCCGAAAACAGCTGGAATGTATCTTCGATAGGAGTGGACAAAAAACACTCTTTTTGTGCCATCAGTGAATCCTTGCTGTGAGTAAGCCAAAATAGCAACTTCTTTATCTCCAAAACAATTCTCCCTGAGGCCAGTTCCCAGCTTTAGATGCATACCCAGGACACTTCCCAGCTGTGTGGCAGTGCTGAGCTCTTCTCCACTGACCAGAGCCTTAGATCACAAAGGAAGCTGCTACGTCCAAGGACACCACATGCTTGCAGTAGAGGGGGACATCACATGCAGTAGAGGGGGACAGCAGGTCTGGGCCAGTCATGTAGAGATAAGACACTACACTGGTCAATCTGAATACAGAAGGAAACTATTGTCTTTAATATAAGTGACATAACTGGCATCTATTGGGCACTTGCTATGTGCCAGGCTCTCTGCTGTCTTATTGAAACTTCACAACAGCACTTTTTGGTCACCATTGTTATTTTCCCCATTTCCCAGATGAAGATGTTGAGGCTTTGAGGTTGGGTTATTTGTCTAGCATCTCACAGCTAAGAAGTGGCAGATTTGAGACTCAGACCTATGTCTGTCTCTCCCCCAGATCCAAAGTTCTTCCCCTTTATACTATCCTGCGTATCAACTCTAAGGGAAACTCAATGGACAGTTTGTATGTTCAGTGCTAGCCAGCATCGCAAACAATCACTGATCTCATTACCCATGGTTTATGGAAGAGATAGTAAACAGAATCGTTGCTTGTTGGTTCTCTCCATGAATATCTGAGTGCAAATGATCAGTGAACTCTTGTTACCTCTCTAGTCCTAATGACTGAGTCATAGCATATCTGCTGATGTTCTAGAAGCTTCTATGTTCTGAATCTCTTCAGCTACCCAAACCCTAGAGAATAAATGCTCCATTTCTGCAACTTTTCTTCCCAGAACTTCTCAGCTGGAATCCCAGAGATTGGAATCTGTAGGCTGAGATCCTGGCCAGTTCTGGAGTGACTCCTAATCTCATCTTCAGGGAAGGTCATTTATCTTAACAGCTTTTTGCCCAAGATCTTTGTATCTGTGATGGATACTATGGATTTCTATTCTACTCCAACTCGTATAGCTAGACTTTGCTATCATCTCTGCTGCATCACTAGAGCCCAGATGGCTCATGACTAGTGTATAGACTCTTCTCCCTAGAAGTTGACCCTGTCCCTTGAATTCTTATATTTATAGAAGTAAAAGAGTTAGCACAGGATGACAAATACATTGCACATACACTGCTACTTCTCTTTCCTACACCCATAGTTAGGATGATCATTTGATTTATTGTCTGAACCAGGATGCTTGGAGAATGAAAAGAAGGGCTAAATTACATGAAGACAAACAGGTTTGTAAACCAGGGCAGTCCCACAGTAGACAATGCTCATTGATCCTACCCTTCTCAACAGGGATCCAGGCAGCCCTTCAGAGATGTAAACTATGAGTAATCATATAATTGGTACCTTACGACACTTACTGTTTACATGTGCATGCACCTCATTTCATTTTTTCAGCATAGGTTTGAGTGTTTACTCTGCAAATTTATAGATGAGGAGCTATTCACTTTATAAAGAAAAGGAAGATATAATCCTGTTCACAGATTAGAATCTAGTTATGAAGAAAAGACAACATAAAACAAATAAATAACTTTATGAGTACAAATATTCTCTTCCATGAATGAATTTCCCTGGGTAAGAAGACCAGGTAGCAATTTACAAGGCAAGTTAGGCTTGAACTTGAACATTCCATTGGGTTTCACTTAGAATTGATATGAAATATATTCAAGATTTTAGAGTCAGAAAGTCCTAAATTCAAGTCATGAACCTGAATTTACTAGTTGTGTGAAAAAAAAAATGGAATATAGGAAGTAAGTCCCAAAGGAGAGGTAATTATGCTTTGAAAGTGGAGAAAAGGAGGAGAATAATTCTGTTTAGAGATGTCTGTCTTACTGTGCTCCTTTATATAATTTCTTCCTAAAAATATTTATTGGGTTAAAAAAATAGCACAGAGGTACAAACAAGAAACAAAAAAAAAAGATCCACAATCCTATCCTAGATCACCATTGCTGATATTTAAAAACAACAAAAGAAATATAGATACATGATCACAAAGTTCAAATAGTATAGAAAGACACAAGAAAGTCTCTTTCTCCACCCCCAGAATCACTCCCTGAAGTGCCCACCTCTAGTATTTTTTTACATAGTTTTCATAGGAAAAAAAAGGCATTTATCTGCATTACATACTCTATACCTTGTTTTTTCCCACTTAATAGTATATCTTGGAGGCCTTTCCATCTCCACACATACAAATCTTTATTCTTTTACCAAGAGGAAGAGTCCATCGCAGAGATTATAATTTATTTAACCAGCCATTTTTTATTTGTTTGTTTTTGTCATGATAAGCAATGCTGTGGTGCATATGTGAGTCTCTTTAAAAGAGTATAGCTTAACCTTATAGGCTTATTAAAAGTGAACCTAACTAAGAATATGCACTTTGTCTCCAGAGTCCATTCATCATCTCTCATTGTCCATTCCTGCCAGCTTCTCCTCATTTCTAGTTTCCTGTGTCCTTAATCCCCTGATTTTTCACAGGCCATCTTATCGTCCATGGTTTGCTTAACCCCCTTGATGATTGAACTTCCTTTGGACTTGCTCTCCTGGCCTTGCCCTCAGCATCTTCCCAGGACCCAACTGTAATATCACCTTTTGGCTCCATAACCATCAAATGTGATTGAGAAGCACTCCCTTTGGACACTTGTGATATTGTGATTTATAAATTAGAAATATATATATTTGATTTTCATCCCAGTTCTTGCATAGAGCTACTAAAATCCTTGAAATTTCCTAAGTGACAAGAGCTTTGAAGGCGCCTTTTGTTATGTTAATGAGTAACTTTGGGAATCTTCCTAGATCCCCTAAGGAGAGGTCTGGTCACCAAAAGCACAAACTGTGTGATCAGAGGGTTGGAATTTTCAGTCTCAAAGCCTCTTCCCCAACTCCAGGGAGAGGAGAAAGGGGCTAGAGATTGAGTTCAGTCACCGGTGGCTAATGATTTAATCAGTTGTGTCTGTGTGATGAGGCTTCCATAAAAACTCAAAAGGATGGGGGTTCAGAGCGATCTGGAATGGTAAACACAAGTAAATTTGGGGAGAGTGGTGTACTTGGAAAGGGCATGGAGCTCTGTACTCTTTCCCCATGATTTGCCCTATGCTTCTTTTCCATCTGGCTGTTCCTAAGTTATTTCTTTTTATAATAAATTGGTGATCTAGTAAGTAAAATGTTTCTCTGAGTCCTGTGAGCTGCCCTAGGAATTAATTGAACCCAAGAAGGGTGTTATGGAAACCTTCTATCTATAGCCAGTAAGTCAGAAGCACAGGTGATAACTTGCACTGGCATGAAGTCAGGGGAGGGGGTCAGTCTTCTAGAATGGAGCCCTTAACCTGAGGGATCTGGCACTTTCCAGGTAGAGAGTGGCAGAATTGAGTTGAATATAGGACACCTAGCTGCTGTCTGAAAATTGCTTGGTGGTATGGGGAAACCACACACACACACACACACACACACACACACACACACGTGCACACACACACACACACACACACACACACACACACACACACACACTAGAATTTGGGAGACCAGAATCATTAGAACTTGAACCTTGCCAAGTACTCCTATTAGGTGAATGTGTATTTGACAGAAACGTTTCCAAGAGTGAGACTCTAGTTGTCCTTTAAAGGACTGATGGATTTTTAAAAGCAGGACAAAGTCCTCTGGGGAGGACTAAACAATTTCTCCAGATACTCTGCAATGCATGACTCTGTATAAGGCAGGTATTCTGTGAAAAGTCAACTAGTTTAGCAAGATTCCTCTAAGCACCACATTAGTACCTGGAGGCCAGTTTAATATAAATTAAATTGCAATGTATATTCTCAAGCCAGACAAACTGTCTGCAAGATTATTGAGGGCCCACAGAGTGCCATAATGACCTAGAAACAGAGGCCCAGCGGCACTGACCAGGAGCTTGTGTAGAGTTGATCTCTTGGGAGGATTCAGATGGAGGGTTAAGGATTTTATGAAGAATTATGATTCTCAGTGATGAATGAAGAAAGCTAGAGCAAAACCACCCTGCCAAAAATGAAAGTGTCTTAAAGACTCGACAACAGTGGCAGTTCTGCCTGCCAATGCTGTAGGATAATTTATGAACCACACAGTTCAGAGCGGTTTAACAACCATTACTGAATGATGAATACATACTTGGAAATGTTATTATTTCTGCAATAGCATAATGATATCAAATTCACAAATTCGAGTTTAGTCTTCTATCTGAGGGTATGAGGAGGCAAATCAATCAGTTAAATATGTATAGGCAGAACCCTACTTGTCGAAGATTCCAATGTTCTATAAAGAGTGAGAACCTCCTACATTTGGAAAAATGTGGAATCTACATGACCAAAGATGGTTTGGTCTAGTTTTTATATTTACCTCATGTGGTAGGAAGACTAACGGCCCCCCAAAGATATCCAGGTTCAAATCCCCAGGACATGTAAATATGTTACCTCATATGGCAAAAGGGGCTTTGCAAATGTAATTAAGTTGAAAACCTTGAGATGGAGAGATTATCTTGGTGAGTCCAATGTAATCACAAGTGTCCTTATAAATGAAAGAATGATGGAATAAGAGAATTAGAGTCAGAGAAGGAGATGTGTGTGATGACCAGAGAAGCGGAGGTTGGAGTGATTTGAATAAGGGGCCATCAGCCAAGGAATGCAGATGGTTTCTAGAAGCTGGAAAAAGGCAAAGAAATGGATTCTCCCTTAGAGCCTCAAGAAGGAATATGATCCTGGCAACATCTTGACTTTAGCCCACTGAAACCCATTTTGGACTTCTGACCTCCAGGACTGTAAGAAAATAAATATTTTAAGGCACTTAAATTTGTTACACCAGCAATATAAAATTAAGACACTTAATATCTTTCATTATTGTTTTCTTCATTTCTTTGTCTCATAAATTCACAGAGAGGCCAACAGCCAAGTTCAATACTGAAGGAAAATTCAACAAAGTGTGAGAAAGATATCACATAGATCCAAATGAAAGTAAGAGAAATATAGAATAATACTATAATTTTTACACTATATTAGCCTAGAACCATCCTTGGTTACTTGTTAATTCAATTTATTTAAATATTTTCAGTGCCTCTTACAGATTCATATGTGCTACAGTTCCCGAAATCTCTTCCATGTATTTCTTGGATATCTGAATATTTTAAAGGCAATAACTTTAAAATTTTAGGATTTCAAAACTTGAATTTAGATGTTGTGATACATCTTTTTTGGATTCTCCTTTAATTTCCCTGATAATTTCCACCTCTTTGGGAATTGCCCCTTGATCTACAGGGTCTAAATTTAATCCTTCCTTCTAGTCAGTCTGAATTGGGACAAGGAAGGGCCAAGAGGAACTCCTGATCCAAGTTAGGCCAATTATTTCTCCTGGGAATCTAAAATCTGAACTGCAAGATTCAGAGTCTGGGAATTGGAAACAGAGTTACTTTAATGTCAGAATGTAGACAGAAGTTCCATAAGTTCCATAGGTGAATGTTAAGTCTTCCTAGGTCTGGTTGTTAAAGTCTTCCTTGGATTCCACAAGACACTCTATGTGGCAGAATGATTTGTGTAAATAGCAGCAATTCTCACCCCTCCCCCTGTCCGGTACTCTTGCCACACTCTTGGGATTTCAGCTCCTCTCAGTGGTGGAATAAGTTAACCCGTCCTGAGTCTGGGATGGCCTTCTGACTTGCATTAAACAGTGGAGTGTGGTAAAAATTACATAGAAGTCTCCACACTTCCTCAGTCTGTTTGTCTGTCTGTCTCTCTTTCTTCTCTCCTGCTTCCTATGAGAACAAGCTCAGTGTAGCCTTCAAGGCAAATAGACATGTTACCCACTCACAGCCTTTGTGCCAGCCAAGAGCCACTCAACCACTGGACATGTGAATGAGGCATTGAAGATATCCTAGACCTGCCAGTCCTCATTTGACCCACTAGGCTAATCACAAATTTATGAGCAAACCCAGCCAAGTTTAGCCAAACCTTGCCCAGATCAGTAGACCCATCCATCTGACTCATAGATGTATAAGTAATTTTTTTTTTATCATTGTAAGTCAGGGTTTGGGGTGATCTATCATGAAGCAATGTTTCTAATTGATATACCCTAATTTGTTTGTGTGTTTCTTCTCTTATTTATTTTAAGAAATATTTGTTGAGCATCTAGTAAATACAAGATAAGTTCTTATGTTAAAAATATGAGACTACTATGACATTACTATAAAACGAAGTTCCCACCCTCATAAAGCTGACATTCTGGTGGGCATCGTGGGAGAGGTGAGAAGACCGACAATGAACAAATATAACAAATGGAAAATTAATAAAACAGGATTAGGAAAATAGGGAATGTCCTGTCAAGGGAAGAAATTGGTATCTTATAAAGAATGCAGATGAGGGGTGCCTGGGAGGCTCAGTTGGTAAGTGTCCGACTCTTGATCTCAGCTCAGGACTTGACCTCAGGATCATGAGTTCAAGTTCTGCATTTGTGTGTGGAGCCTACTTAAAAAAAAAACAAAGAATTCAGATGAAAGGTATATTTATAAGATGACATTTGAGTAGATACCCAAGGGGAGTGAGTGAGTAAGTCATAGAAATGTCTGAAGAAAAAGCGTACCAGGTAGAAGAAACAGCAAGTGCAAAAGGCCTGTTTGTTGTGTTTGTGAAATAGGAGGTGAATTTCCTGGAGTACAAAGGGGCCAGGGATAAGTCAGAGCAGTGACCAGGGCTCAGGTCATGGGACGCTTGAAAGTGATGATGACAATTTTGGATTTTACTCTGAGCAAGATGGGAGGCAATTAAAGAGCTTCAATCACAGTAATTAACTGAAAGGAATCACATTTTAGAATGCTCACCCTGATGACTGTAAATAAACTCTAGATGGACAAGGGAGACCAATTGGAAGGCAGTTGCAATACTTTGGTGGATATGATGATGATGTGGACCAACATATTAACAGAGGAGCTAGCAGATTCTGGATGTGTTCCTACAGGAGTGACCACAGAATTTGCAAATGTTTGGTAATGGTCGTGAATTAATGAGGGGGAAGGGAACGCTGTAAGGTTTTGGTCTGATAACTGAAGGGACAGTCATTAATGGGCATGGAGAAAGAAGAGGATTAAGGAAACTCAGGACTTTGGTTTTGGACATGCCACATTTGAGAGTGGTTTTAGTTGGCCACAAGGATAACATCCAGTAGATAGTTGGCTGTATGAATATGGAGCTGAAATCAGAGCATTGAATTACAGACATGAATTTGGGAGTCATATGTGTATAGTGGGACTTGAGATGTCTGAGTCTGAGAGAAATCCTCCAGGGAGCACAGACAGAGAATGGAAAAAGCTCTGGGGCTCCCTAATGATTATATCCAGGGAGACAGGAAGAACGAGCAAGAGTTGACAAGGTACAAGAATCAACGGGGATTTCTGCCAATAAATTCCTTTCTTTTCTCTTTAACCTAGCTTAAGCTGGTTTCTGTTATATATGTAATTAGATAATACACAAAGATTTTAAGGAGAGGTTTTCCTTTCTGAAAATTATCCCTGTTGCCCTGTGGCTCTCCATGTGCTGGGTCCAGAGCAGCTATGGCTGCATGGATGGAGGGCAAACACAGACAAAGACTTCCACTGACTCAGTGATTTTTTTTTTTTTTAAGTCATGGAGGCTTAATAGTCTAAAACCCAAGCATTTTTGATTTGTGAGAGCTAAGAGTACGAGAAAGAAGTGGTTTTGTTTGGATTTCTAAAAGGGTTTGATGGAAGAGTAAGCCAGAGCCTAGGGTAGAACATAAAGTCCTGAAGGAAATAATGTAGGACAGGGATTGACAGCAGTTTCTTGTGTCCCCACCCCCAGCCCCACCCCTACCCCAGGAGGGGGACAAGATCACTTCCTGGGCAGGAAAAAGGCTGGAGAGAGAAATCAGCTCTGAGATGCTGGTGAGGAGACTTCCCAGCCTGCTCTTCAACCTCTTCTCTACCTTCCACTCCCCCAACCTTGAAAGCCCTGCTGGGGTGGGGCAGACCAAGACTCTCAGGCAAGTTTGAAAATCTCCCAGCTAAAGGGTTTTGTTCCCCACTTCCCATCTGTGGTGCTAAAGGGACTAACTCAAAGTCCATCTCACACCAATTCAGGAGAGTGACAGCAAAGTGGACAAGACGGCTCCGTGTATTTAAGCAGAGAGAGCCTAGGCCAGTGAATGGATACCTCCCACGGTCCCCTCTGATTTCTTCAAGCCAGCATGGAGCACAGATGAGATTCAAAGATTTCCACATCTCCCAAGATGTTGGATGTTGAAGGTGGCTGCAAGTTGAGTGCCTCCAGGCCTGCCAAAGAGCCACCAAGGCCAGGGGCAAAGTCCCAAACCAAAAGTCTCAGGGTGGAGAGCTCAAAAGCCCGAGCCACATGGAAGCGTGAGCTGAGGCTCAGAGGAGCAGTGGTGACAGTGGGAACCACAGGGGTCGACTGCACACTGCCTGTGTGGGAGACCAGCCTGAGTTAGGTGAATTCAGCTAAAGGGAGATTTGGTTATACCTTAGCTTAGGGATACACATTTAAAGCATTTTTCCATTACACTTGCAATGGAAAGATCCCTGCTTGATTTAGATTTCAAAATTCTAGTTGTACATCCTGCATCTCTTGCTCAACAACTAACCAGATATTCTGTAAATTCTACTAAAAATATTTTGGTGATGTTTTTGCCACTAATAATAACGAGCACTCCCCAACTGGTGGTTTAAAATTTATCTTTCCATATAAATGATATAAATAGTGGTTAGTATCCCATATTCATTCACCAAGTCTATGTAATTCATAATATAATTGAATTCTAACTAGTCTAGTCGGTGCCAGAGTTGTATAGAGAAAGGGTGTTTCAAATCCCAAGCACCATTACTCACAGCAGATCCTCAGCTATATACTTAGCTTTCCTGGGCCTCAGTTTCCTTATATGTAAAATGGGGATAAGAACATCTTTTCTTGGGTTTGTTGTAAGAATTAGTAGCAATTTTCCTAAGTCACGCAAATCTTCAGATGTGAGGATTAGTATCATTTTTATAAGGCACCCAAACAATTTCTATAAAATACTTCAAATCTTAGCAATTGATCTTAGCTTAGCATTGGAAAAAATAATCTGACTGAACAAATCTATTGTAAGCTATGGACTGTTATGCTCCCTTAATCCTCATAGAAGTATTTCTGATCTAACTAAATTCTAAATAAAGAGATTTTTTAGTAATTCTTTTAATAACAAAGCCAACTAAAATTTAAAGTACCATGATGATGGGGCACCTGGGTCGCTCAGTTGGGTTAAGCATCTGACTTTGGCTCAGGTCATGATCTCAGAGTTTGTGAGTTTGAGCCTTGCATCAGGCTCTGTACTGACAGCTCAGAGCCTGGCCCTTGCTTCGGATTCTGCGTTTCCCTCTCTCTCTGTCCCTCCCTTGCTCGTGCTCTCTCTCTCTCAAAAATAAACATTCAAACAAATTAAAGTACCATGAGGGTAATTTCAAACTTTAGTTTGAAGAGGGATGACCATCTTTTAAGCAAGATAGATCTACCTGTCCAAGCTAGCCTAGAGTCATCTGCCTTAGGATTAGTTTGGGCTGCATATACGAGAAAAGCTGTAACAGCTTAAACAAGATAGGAGTTAATCTCTCTCATATACATAAAAGGAATCTGGAAGTTAGCAATCCAGGATGAGCATGGTTACTCTGCAGAGTCCACAGCTCCTCTGCCATCCTTGAGAGTAGTTCTTGTTTGTTTTGTTAAATGTTTATTTATTTATTTTGAGAGAGGGGTAACAAGAGAGAGTACATGCACGCACACAGAGGGAGAGGCAAAGAGAATCCCAAGCAAGCTCTGCACTGTCAGCATGGAGCCTGATGCAAGGCTAGATCTCAGAATCTGGGAGATCATGACTTGAGCTGAAATCAAGAGATGCTTAATTGACTGAGCCTACCAGGTGCCCCCTTGAGAGTGCTTCTTGTCCTCATGTCCAATATGGCTGATAGAGCACCAGCCATCATATCTACATTCTGAGCAGGATGGAAGAAGGAGCAAAAAAATAAAAAATAAATAAAAACAAAACACTTCTTGGAAGCCCCCACATAAAATTTTCACTTTCATATATTAGTTAACATATGGTCGCATGACTATGACCATATCTAGCTGCAAGGAAGGCTGAGAAACATCCTTTAGCTGAGTTTTGCCTTCCTAATAATTCTAGTTCTAGTAATAGAACTAGAAATGAAAGGAAGAAGAGAGGTTAAAAATAAGCAACAAGCAATCTCTGTCACAGTTCTACTGAACTTCTCATTTAGCTCTTGCCTCTCAGTGGCAATTTCTCCTTTTATACTCTGCTTTGTGCTGATGGAGATGGGGGCTCTGCACACCCCATTCTGCTTTGCCAGGGGATTCTGGAGGGAGACTAGAAGACTTGAGGAGGAAGGATGCCGTCCCTTTCTGTGTTACACAGCTCTGCTTCTTCCACCCTGGCATTGGCAGTTCTCTCCGGGAGCAGTTTGCTGGTTTTCAGCACTCATAGACCAGCCTCCTCACTCCTCACTTCACATACACGAGTGCCAGGCCAGCTGGCACCCCTACGATGGGCTGAACTGTGTCCACTCAAAGCACATATGTTGATGCCCTGACCCCCATTGTGACTGCATTCAGAGACTAGGCTTTTAGGAGATAATTAAGGTTAAACAAGGTCATAAGGTTGGGGTCTGAATCCTAATCTCTCTCTCTCTCCACTAGCATGCTCTCAGGAATGGCCACGTGAGCACACAGCAAGAAGGTAGCCATCAGCCAGCCAGGAAGACAACCCTCATTAGAAAATGACTCTGCTGGCACCTCGATCCTGGATGTCCAGTGTCCAGAACTGAGAAAATAAATTCCTGTTGTTTAGGCCACCCAGTCTGTGCTATTTTTTCATGGCAGCCCAAGCAAACTAGCATGGCACCCTCCTCAGTGGTTGGTTTTCAGTCCGTGGGACCCATTCTCCAATCCTTCCCTTTGCTCCTCCAGACCCAGGGGGTAGTAGCTGTTCTTGTCAGTTGCCACCTTTCTGAGAATTGATGTTCATTTTTTGCCTTTTAGGTTCTTCAATATCTAGTCAATTCTTCATATTAATTCTTTTCTCCTGAAATAAGTGGTTGTGGTTTCTGACCCTTGACTGGACCTTGACTGATATAATATGAACAATTCCAAGTTAACCCCAGCTGTGGCTACAGATACTTTATAGAAGTGCCAATAGCACAGTTCCCAACCTTCATCTGCCCCAAACGCATCTCTACCAAATCCCATCTGTCGCTTTACATTTCTGCTCATGGCTGGTCTCCACTTTTGCCCTGCAGTGGTCCTCTATCTGGATTCTTTCTCCCTTTACCCAGCTGGATAATGTTGCTGGCTTTTGGTTCTCTTTGTGTATAAAACACAAATTCTTGTATTCTTGCCTCAGAACTGGTTGCACTGATTCCCTAAGTCCCACATTTTCCCAGATGGGATAAGAGTCATAATCTAAAATTATATACTCAAACCAACTCCCTTTATCAAGCTGTTGTTTTTTTCAAAGTTGTAGAACTTTCTACTCTTGTAGCTTGCGAGTTCATAAAATAGTTCCAATTTGTTCTCCTGATGGCAGCAGGGGAATTCTTTGGAGTAGGTGGGACATTTAATAGAAGAAAACTAATTAATTAGTAAGGCAGGAATTTTATGCCTGAAATAACTGTGCACTTAGCTGTGTAGTCAAAGATTAATTTCCAGGCAATACATCATCTTCACACATTTCCAGGTTGCTTTCACAGACTCAAGATTTCTTTTCTGCCTCATCTATTCCATGCCATATTTAAATTGTTTGTGTGTTCATGAATGAGAAGCCATGGAAAATAAAAATTTTTTTGGAGACATTATCTTTCCTTTCATAATACTCTTCCATTATCTCTGCTTCTCTTCTTAGGCTGTCTGGTTTAGTTTAACAGACTTTCCTTTACCTGTCACCATAAATCCCACAATCACTAAAAAATGCTAGGGAATAAATATACTCTCTCAAAGTGCTCTCTTATCAGGTTATCCTGTATAAGATAATAACGTTTTAGGTCCTATTCATGTCAAGAATCTTGTTTGTGTGAAGAATACTTCTGGTAAACATGTTTTTACAGCCTTAGGCATCGGCAAAGAGGGAGGCTGGGGAACTAGTCACTGATGTAAATTCTCTTGCTTTCTCTGTGGCCGAAAAACATGAAAATTCTCATATATGTTCCAACATGAGGAGCTAAACTGCAGGATGCGGGTATTTTAAAAATACCTAGAAGTCCTCAGGACTGATGATGGTCATATTGATTCAACACAGTGATAACTGTAGCCTCTGTCTGTTCTTCTGTGTTCCTAGAGAACCCTGGCATCCATACCCGTGGGGGATATATTTGTTAAACCAAAGAACAAAATACACTATCAAATCAGTATAAATTCCCTCATGTATACATTATGAGGGCAACAGAGAAATGACCCTGGCCAGGACTGTCCCAGGAAATTGTACTATGGCTTCTGTATCCTTACCAGCTAGGTAAAACACACCTGGCAAGCCCACAGAGACTTTGCAGAAGCTTCGCTCTACTTTAAACACACGAGTTGGCACGCTTCTTCTATAAGGGGCCAGAGAACAAATATCTCAAGCTTTGTGGTCCACACGGACTCTGTTTTAACGACTAACTTTCGCTGTTGTAGCATAAAAGCAGTCATAGATAGTATGTAAATGAACCAGCCTGTGTTCAATTAACATCAAAACACAAAGAGAGCCATTTTGGCCCATGGATCATGGTTTGCCAACCCCTGTTCTAGGATATCCAAGAATGCACTTTTATATAAAAAGAAACATGCCACCAAAAAATCTGTGCTCTGTTTTCCCAGCCTTCTACATAATAACCTACACATGTTATACCTATAAAAACACAAAATGTTGTCCTTCTTCTTTCAGCTTCCTGAATTGAGACAACGAATTTTTATGCCCATACAGAAAGGAATTTAGTGCCATTTTGTCACTTCCTATTTGCTAGGGTTGTATATCAAGGCAAGACGTTGTAACTAACGGGATCATTTATGGGCAAGGCCTGAGTTCTAACTTAACCTCTTCCAAAAGGGTAAGTGTAAGAGCATTCCAGGCCATTACAAACCAAATAACCCAGCAAAGACAGGTGAAGGCTAATGCCTCTAATGGTACTCAGGAAAATCAATCAGCCAAGACAAACAGAGAAGACTGTCAATGTTATGTTGACGAACTGGTGGGTGGTTAAAGGGAAAAAAAGGGAGTGGGTGAAAGGAATATTTAGAAGAGCAACAAAGGATGAAATTCTTTCTAGACCCTTGAGGCAAAGGTTCAAGTTCAGGGTTGAAGTTAATGGGGTTCACAGAGAAGAGGCTTCATCTACTAGATCATAATGATCCAGTTCTTCTGGGATTTTTTTTTGGTAAATCACGAAGTTTTAAAAGCCTAACTTTAAAGTAATTGTGCTTGAAGTCCTCAGAGTGGGAAAAATAATAATAGCTAATACTTGAGTGTTTGCTTTAGTTTTACATAGTATCATATTTAGAATTTATTATTATACCCAATTTTTAGTTGAGGAAACAGGCTCATAATGGTTAAGTAATTTGTTCAAGGACACATGGATATGAAGAGGCAGGACCAGAATTTGTAAATGGGTCTGGCTGACTTAGAAGCCCATATTCTCAATCTTTACATTATACTATCTTCCCTCCTCACTCTTGTTGATAGCTAAACCTTCAGGTCACAAAAGATTCTGGAGTCATTTTTAAATACACATTATAAACTAACACTCATGTTTCAAAGACACATGATCAAAGATCAAATTCTCCACCTACCGGGTTTTGCTTGAAGTTCCGTTACTGAGAGGATGATATCTTAAACTTGGAAATATTTATCCTGGACCATAAAAAAAAAAAAAAAAAAAAAAAAGGAAAGGAAAGGAAAGAGATGGCAAGAGGAAGAGTTTAGTAAGTTTAATATTTAAATAATTTCATCAAATATTTAATGTAATCATTTGTTTCCATATAGGTTTGGACAAAATATTTTAAGGCCAGCACATTGATAAAATTAAAATAGAAAATGCCAGGTTGGGGCGCCTGGGTGGCGCAGTTGGTTAAGCGTCCGACTTCAGCTCAGGTCACGATCTCGCGGTCCGTGAGTTCGAGCCCCGCGTCAGGCTCGGAGCCTGGAGCCTGTTTCCGATTCTGTGTCTCCCTCTCTCTCTGCCCCTCCCCCGTTCATGCTCTGTCTCTCTGTGTCCCAAAAATAAATAAAAAACGTTGAAAAAAAAATTTAAAAAAAGAAAATGCCAGGTTACATAAAGTGCATGATGGTAGTGAGGGAACGTCAGGCAGACACAAATAATGAACAATCTGAAAAATGAATATGTGTGTGTGTGTGTGTGTATAATATATATATATATATTATATATACAGATTTTATAAAAGTATTCCCATTATTATACCCAGCTAGTCTCTTGAAGGAGCATTCATTTTTTTTTTAATTTTTTTCTTTTTTTTTTTTCAATATATGAAATTTATTGTCAAATTGGTTTCCATACAACACCCAGTGCTCATCCCAAAAGGGAAGGAGCATTCATTTTAATCCGGTGTTATTTCTTCCTTTCTGCCACCTAACACATGTCTTACAAATCCTAGCCTTACAAATTTAAAAATTAATGTGGGGTTGTATCACCTCATTCTTTGAGATGGTTTTCATCTCTGACAGATATATTCTGCTTCTTCTTTTTTAGCATAGAATTTGGCATGTTTATGTAACACTGATCCTGAAGTCCAGGGTTATTTTCCTAATTTGTCTTCATTACTTAATCCTGTAGGTTTGGTAGGTGGAAGCCTTCCCTGCCTCTCACTACAGCACATTACAAAGCTCGAGAGCTTCGTTGCTTACATACTAGTTAAAACGAGTAGGCATTTATTTGTTTGTTTGCTTATTTGTGTATTCATGTGTTTATTTATTTAATTTTTTGGTTAAAGAAAGGCAGAAAAAGGAAGTCCGAGGTAAGGAAGCTAAGTTCCCCTTGGGGAACTGCTTCTCCTTGTTTTAATAAAATCACTTCTGATTCTAAATGTTTTGTCTCCAGAAAACCATCCAGAACTGAGTTGATTTAAAAATATTAGTCATATTCCAGGACCCAAGACCCCAAGGAGTTAAACTGGCTACAGATCATTTAGACCACCCACCTGTAATAGATGCACGGTCTGTCTAAACTCCACAGAAATGCAAAAGCCTGCCTCTTGCTATCTCTCCAAATAGTGCCCAGGAGGCTTTGCTCCCCTTTAGAACTGCTGAGCTAGACAAGAATTTTACTCCTCTGGCCCAGTGTCACTTGCAGGTGGGAGGGGAGGGGAAATTAAGACACAAATTCCATTGCTAGTGAATACATGTGGGACCCAGGAGACCAGTTTATCTAAAACTGAGAAGGGAATTCTGGGCTTCACGTACTTATGCACTGTGCTTCCGTTCAAATATTTTTCTTTTTTTTTTTTTCTTCCAACACATCAGTTCCCATAAAAAGCATTCCCTTTTCAGTAGCCTAATCAAACATGAAATAAGAAAACTTCCACGTTGAAATTACTTTTAGATCTTGTTTATGGGTCATGCAAACGAAATGCACCTATTTCTGTGTATTCAAATCATAAAATGACTTTTGTGCACGTCCAGAAGAGTTGATTCACTCCTGGCGGCCTATAAAAAGAACATTGGCTGTGAAAGTGTGGTAAGCAGAATTCTAAGAATGACCCCTAAAGACTCTCACTTTTGTATAAGACCCTTCTCTGTGGATATGATGGGACATCAAATGTCACATTGCATGGCAAAAGGGATCTTGAAGATATAATTAAGGTTTGACCTTAAAAGAGAGGTCACTTAGGTGAGCGAGGTCTAATTACATGATCCCTTAAAATTCCCACCTAAGAATGACTGGACACCCTACTGCTCATGAAGATGGAGGGACCACGTGATGAGAAATGAGCACGGCCTCTAGAATTTGAGAATGGTCCCCAGCTGGCAGCCAGCACTGAACTCGACTCTTTTTTTTTTTTTTTTTTTTTTTTTTTTGGAGAGAGAGAAAGTGGGGAAGGGGCAGAGGGAGGGAGACACAGAATCTGAAGCAGGCTCTAAGGCTCTGAGCTGTCAGCACAGAGCCTGACACAGGGCTGGAACCCACGAACCGTGGAATCATGACCACAGCCCAAGTTGGAGGCTCAACCCACGGAGCCACCTCACCACCCTAAACAGGATTCTTAAACAGCCTGAATGAGTTTGGGAGCTGATGCTTTCCCTAAGCCTCCAGATAAGCACACAGCCAAACCTCACAAGGACTTCTGACTTACAAAATAGTGAGCTAATCAACGGGTGTTGCTTTTAAGCCAGCAAGTTCATGGCATTATGTTTTGCAGCAAAAGAAAATTAATATGGAAGGAGATAAAGGGGACCTTTAAAAGAGATGAAGAGCCCCAAAGGCATTCAGAGTAATAATTGCATCCCTGGAACAAGCATCCCCCTTATAAGGGGAGGAGATGACTAGAGCTGGGAATAATGTTCAAGCAGATGTATAAATTCTGGTGTAATTCTTTTCTTTTCTTTTCTTTTCTTTTCTTTTCTTTTTTTTTTTTTAAGTAGGCCCCACGCCCAGCATGGAGCCCCAAGTGAGGCTTGAATTCACAACCATGAGACCGAGACCTGAGCTGAGATCAAGAGTCAGACACTTAACCGACTGAGCCACCCAGATGCCCCTGAAGCAATTTTTAATATGTTATTTGATAGCCATATTCCATCTGCTGTTTTTGGATCTGCTGCTCAGAATTTACTCCTCCACTCCGAACCCACTCTAGGAAGAGGACAAGGAGATCGGTGAGTGTCCCTGACCAGGCCAACAACATATGGTAGCGGCACATTGGGCACATTTCTCCCTTCCTATCCCACATGTGTCCTTCTGCCTTTCAGGATGAAGGATGTGACCCTGTATTCTCTTGGAAACCTGCTCTTGCCACACCGTTGGTCAGTCCCCACAGGCTCCTCTAGCCCCACTGAACATGCTGCCCAACCCCTCTGCCAGTTGACGATCCCATTTTCTCCCTGTCCAAGGAGGTGGAAACCAGAACGGTCCAGAAAGGTCCTTCCTAGACTACATGGAAAGGGTGTTACTGGTACTCCCAGGGAGAGCTGGGATCCATGACCAGGGATCCCAACAGAAAAACAGCAGGCTCTAGCCAAACAGATAGTCACAGGAGATGGTGGGTGAAAAGTAAATAAACAGACTGGCCCAATTTCTTTTTGTTGGAAAGAATCATACTGGGTTGAGTCATTTTAAAAGATTAGACACATACCTATTGGACCTGCACTGTGTTCCCACTTACCGCTTTGAAATCTCATGCATTTGAATTTCAGTGTTTTCAGCCTTACTATGTTGACATATTTGTAGCACTGACACCGTCACTCGCTCTATATGTCAAAACTTCTCTCATAGCTTTCCTGATACCAGCCTCTCTTGCTTTTCCTACTACATCTCCGGTTTCTTCTTCTCTTTCTGAGACTGCCTGCCTCTACTCACCTTTAAAATTGGTATTCCACCATGAACCACCCTTGACCAGCTTCTCACTGTCTCCATTCATCCTATGTTGTTATTTCATTCACTCCTATGGCTTGGTTTCATCACCCACATGTCTGATGATACCTAAATGTCTATCCCTAATCCATTCACATCTTGAGCTCTAGGAATGTGCATACAACCATCTTCTGAACAGTGCAAGTTGGATGTTCTGTTGGTACCTCTAACTCAACATGTCAGCTCCCCAAACCATGTTCTTCCTCCTTGGTCCCTTATCTGGGATCTATCACCATGCACCAATTGTTAATTACAAATCTATCTATTCTGGATGTCGAATTCTCATTCTCACAGCCTGAGACCCAAATTACTTAGGTTAATAATGAAGAGCTAACATTTAATGAAGAAGAGTCAGCCAATTAATCTTTAGCTTTAAGCAAAGAGATAGAGACAGCAAGAGAAGAAATGCCAGTCGTAGGACATCATTAGCTGGTAGGGATGTAGGTGAGAAGTGTCTCCTTGATCAAATCTATATGCCAATAGGAACAGACCTCTCATGGGGAACGCTGCTTTAGACAAGGCACAGTCTGACACAGACAGGATAATCTCCTTCTAAAAATTCCCTCAACCTAGTCATAGGAGCTCATGCTTCTCCCTAACCTGTGAAAGTCTGGTCCTTTGATGATTCAAAGCCAGGATCCCGGCAGTTGTCTTACTTGAGGCCAACTCCCTAATAGCTTTAGCTTCCTAGCAAGGTGGTAGGATTTCCTGGAACAAATAGTCCATAGACAGAGCTTTCCCCACTGCTCTAGGTCCACTCGTGCTTCTTTCTATCTTTTCACACAAGCCAGGAAGATAATTTACACACACCTCTTGTTACTATTCCATTTAATTATAATATAATCCTACATATGCAAACATGAAAACAGCAATCATGTTTTATTCCAAGTTCTAATTGCGTGTAGCAATCATGTGCTTTCGCTAAATTATTTCCATCAAGCGTACAGAGCGCCATTATTTCCAGCATGCCAAAAGGCCCACCTGCAGCCTCCCACCCCCATCAGAAAAGCCAATCGGAGTTTCGTATTCTTGCTCTGATGTTTCAGGTAGTGGTCCGTCCCCCCACCCCCAATTTCTATGTGCTCAATCTGTGTGACTTCAGCTCCCCTGTCAATTTTCTTTCTCACCAGCACCAGAGACCCCGAAATGTTGAGTGTCTGCTCACCACTCCTCTCTTGCTTTTGTGCATAGAGGTGCCCTTAGTTGGGCTTCCTCCTTAACCATTTCCTATTCTTCTGATGCTAACATGTTCATCTCTGTTCCTCACAGGCAGACCCCTCAATAATCCCTTTTCTTTTTAAATAATACCTTAAGCTAATCTTATTAGCATCAACCGACAATCTTTCTTCTTCTTTGAACCTCTCCCCCACCCAAAATACAGAATAAAAAAGGGAAAGAGAAGAATGTCCTTTCCCTAAGTTCATTGTGAAACTCATTTCTCACTGTAGGAATTGTGCCTTCTTTGCTTTATTCTCTCCCCACTCCTTTTCTACATTACGTCATTGGAAACGAGCCTAGAAATTAGTCAAGTCACGTATATAAAAAATGAACACTAGAGAAAGAAAACACAGGACAGTGAGGTGGCAAATTACTAAGCACTGGGGTCAGAAAATGTTTGAATTTTTGCTTCTGCCCTTCAAAGTTTTCGCTGCTGGGTACGTTCCAAGCTAGGTCTCAAGCCATTACCAGAACAGGTCATCCCAGTAGGTTTTTCTTTTACTTTTTTCCAAAGATGTTATCAATCAAGTTTTCCCAAAGGCTCATGGGCTATTAGCAAAGCAAAAGGGAGCCTCAGTGTCTCAGACGCAGGATTACCATCTGCTACAGGAAGCAGGGCTAAAACCGGAGGACGTGGCCTTGCACCGTGTGTCTGTGTTTGAGAAAAAGCCTGAGAGAGCTCTGAGGACCTGAAAACAACCAGCATGACGTGACCATTTAAAAAAGAAATCCTGGAGCATTCCAGAGACATGAAGACAAGCTCAGTACTGTGCAGCCAAAGGAGATCACTCCTCTGGGACTGGTTTGTGGAATTGAGCGAAATGACTTTTAAGAAGTGGCTGTCTGAGTGAGAACAATCAGGGACTTTCTTTTTCTTTTAGGGCTGAGCTGCATGCTCCCTAGCCTGAAATGCAAAGATTGAATATAAAAGGAAACAGAAAAAAATAAATACATATGTTTTCCAACTGTCTCCATGTGGCCGGCTGCCAATCTGGCTGGCCTGGGTGGGGATTCTCGCCCTCAAGTTAGCAGAGAGATGGGTTGCATGTTCTTGTTGTTTTTCGTTTGTGTTACATTTTAGCCGCTTTAGTTGGGAAAGGCTTTGAAATTTCACAGGAAGGACGACAAATTGTGGTCAGAGTTCGGGATTATAAATTTACTTCCAGTATTCAACTGAGGCAAAAACGCACAGTCTCTCAGCCTTGGTTTCCTGATTCATAAAGTGAAGAAATAATGATGCTGCTTCAAGGCTGGCTTCTTACTGTTATTCAGGTCCTGGTTTAAACGTCACCTCCTCAGAGAGATATCCTATCCGAAGTATCTTCTTCCAACCACCTGGCCACTTCCTGTCACATCATCCAGTCCCAAATCCGTTCCTCCAACTCTGCTTTCAAATGTATTTGTTGCCTGTCTCCCCCGAGGAGATAACATTTTAAGAGAGGCCTGAAGAAAGGGAAGGGCGAGATGTGCAGAAACTTGGAGCTCGTGTATTCCAGGAAGTAGGAGCATGAAGGGCAAGGGCCTCATGTGGTTTTTCCAGAAACAGCAAGGGCAGGGCGGCTGGAGAAGAGTGAGTGAGGGGCCTGAGGGGAGGAGGTGGAAAAGGAGCCCAGCTCCTGGAGGTGCACGTGATTTATGGTCATGGCTTGTGATTCTATACTGAGCGCGATAGGAAGATGGGCTAGTTTGGGGTGAAGGAGTAACTTCTGTTTTGTTTGGCTCACTGTGATGGCTGTGTGGAGAAGAGATTTAAGAAGGGCTTAATGGAAGCAATGTGACTGTGGAAGTTATTTATAGCAATGATCCAGATAAGAAATAAAGGTGTTTGTTGTTGTTGTTGTTGTTGTTGTTGTTTGAAAGAGAGAGAGAGAGAGAGCAGGGGAGGGGCAGAGGGAGAGAGAATCCCAAGCAGGCTCCACACTCAGTGCAGAACCTGATATGGGGCTCAATCCCACGACCTTGGGATCACCACCTGAGCTGAAATCAAGAGTCCAACACTCAACCAACTGAGCCACCCAGGTGCCCCAGAAATAAAAGTGTTTTGAATGGTGGCAGCAACGGCAGTCGCGGGATGGGCTTCAATTCCAGACACATTTTAGAGGTAGAGGCTACACAATTTCCTGACAGACTCAATGTATAGGGGCAAGCAGGGAGTAGGGAGAGAGCAGAATCAAGAGCATTTCCAAGGTTTTGACTTGAACAACTGGCACAGAGATAGAGAGCTTAGGGGAGGAGAGGATTTATATGAGAAGGGTGGAGGCAAGGGTAAGTTTGGGTTTGACATATTAGTTAATTTTGAGATACATATTAGAAATCCAGGTAGAGGGGCGCCTGGGTGGCGCAGTCGGTTAAGCATCCGACTTCAGCCAGGTCACGATCTCACGGTCCGTGAGTTCGAGCCCCGCGTCGGGCTCTGGGCTGATGGCTCGGAGCCTGGAGCCTGTTTCCGATTCTGTGTCTCCCTCTCTCTCTGTCCCTCCCCCGTTCATGCTCTGTCTCTCTCTGTCCCAAAAATAAATAAAAACGTTGAAAAAAAAAAGTTAAAAAAAAAAAAAAAAAAAAAAGAAATCCAGGTAGAAATGTTGAATCAGTTAGCTTAAAGGAAGCTATAAAGACTGGAGATATAAATTTGGGCAACATGAGCAAATAGACAAAATTTAAAACCAATCTCTTTCATCATTGTTGGTGCCCAACACAGTAAGGACACTCAATAAATATTTGTCAAGTGAATAAATTAATGAGGACCAAATGAGATTATGGGTATGAAAGTGTTTGTCAAACTGTAAGTGTCTCTGAAAATAAAAGGAAACAGAAAAACGTTGAATGAGCAATAAAGATGTAGCAAAAGCACAACTAGAAATTTTGCTTCTGGGGCGCCTGGGTGGCGCAGTCGGTTAAGCGTCCGACTTCAGCCAGGTCACGATCTCGCGGTCCGTGAGTTCGAGCCCCGCGTCGGGCTCTGGGCTGATGGCTCGGAGCCTGGAGCCTGTTTCCGATTCTGTGTCTCCCTCTCTCTCCGCCCCTCTCCCGTTCATGCTCTGTCTCTCTCTGTCCCAAAAATAAATAAACGTTGAAAAAAAAAATTTTAGAAATTTTGCTTCTAACAGAAACAAACTCCAGATGGCTCCTTTCCTCCTCCCCTTTTCGATATTTAAAGTTGAAAGTGTCTAATACTGTAATTAAGGGCAGTAAAGCACCATAAAAAAACTGAATGCGAGTGAAATATAGCAATGCTTTTTTTTTTTCTCCCAATGATGGCTCTTCAAATTGTCAAAACGATTTTCACAGCAATTTTTCAAACTGTTTCAGGAGTACTTTTTCAAAAAGTAACTCTAAAACTGGATGGCTTTTGTATGGACTTTCCCATCTCAGATCATGCCATAACTCGAAATTCAACTGGCGTTATTTTGCATTAAATTAAAAAATAGCCCTGGCTTCGTTCTATTTGCCTTTTAAGTCACAGCCTGATATTGTCATTTTTAAAAAAAATGTTGCTTGATGAATTTTATGGGGGAAACTATTGGTTTGGGACTTAAGATACCACCTGATAAAATTCTCTGGACTTTTCAAAATACATGATAGAAATTAGAAGTTGCAAGTTACATTCCCTCTACTGGTTACAGAAATATAACAAAGTCAAGGGTTTTCTACCTATGAGAGTTGAGCATTGTGATATAAAGTCTTAAAGTTCTTCTAACCAAGAGAGGAGACAGTCAGATAGATGGATGGATGAGGGGATGGACGGATGGAGAGAAATGAGGGTTGAGAGAAAGAGAAGCAGGGAGACACAAAAGAGTGAAAGGGAAAATGAGACATTCTGACTTTTACCCAGGGGCCAAAATAATTCAATAGGGTAAGGACAGTCTTCTTCAGAACTGACTGGTACAATTAATATCCCTATTAGAAAAATAAACCTGACGCTTACTCCACATGATTTGCAAAAATTAACTTGAAATACGGGTGCCTGGGTGGCTCAGTCAGTTAAGCATCCGACTTCAGCTCAGGTCATGATCTCATGGTTCATGAGTTCGAGCCCCACTTCAGGCCCTGTGCTGACAGCTCAGAGCCTGGAGCCTGCTTCAGATTCTCTGTCTCCCTCTCTCTCTCTGCCATTCCCCCCGCCCCCTCTCTCTCAAATATAAATAAACATTAAAATCCAAAGAAATGCAAGTTAAAATCACAGTGAAATACTACTCCATACCCACAAGAATGGCTCAAATTTAAAACAAAACAAAACTGACAGAGATATCTATACTCTAACCTGAGGAAATAATAGGGACCAAACTAGAAACTAAATACCCATCAACTGGTGAAGAGAAAAACTGGCAGGTTCATACACATATTACTCAGTTATAACCACTGACACATGCCAGAACATAGATGAATACCAAAAGCATATACTGAGTTAAAGATGTCAAACACAAAACACACACACACACACACACACAAAAATAAAAATAAAAAAAAATAAAAATAAATAAATAAAGATGTCAAACACAAAAGACTATTTTCTGCTTAGTTCCATTTACATGTTTTTTTTTTTTTCTTTTAAGGCAAAATTATAGTAACATAAACAGGTCAGTAGTTACCAGGAGCTAGGAGTGGTAAGAGAAAATTGACTGCAAAGGGGTAAGAGAGAACATGTTGGAGTGGTTGAAATGTTCCATATCCTCATTACGTGTCTAAATATATTTGTCACCACCCATAGACTTGGTAAATTCTAAAATTGGTGAAGTTTATTGTATGTTAACTACATCTCTCTAAAGCCGACTAAAATAATCATTTGATGGGATTAAAACATATTGGACCATCAACAAGAAAGGGTCAATAAACTAGGAGGCAAATCAATAGAATTTATCCAAACTAAAACACGAAGATCATAAAGTTTTAAGAAATGAATAGGGGCTCAATGACTTCAGGGCCAGTATCCAGCTATCTAAGCAACAAATGTACTTAGAGCTTCAGAAGGAGAGGAAAGAGTGAATAGGGTAGATAAAAATGTTTGAATAAGTATTGGTCAAAAATGTTCCATATTTAATTAAAAACATCAATCAACAGACATAATCAACTTAGTGATCCTCAAACAGGTAAATGCAAAGAAAATCAAAACAAGGCACATCATAATCAAGCTGCTGAAGCCCAAAGATAAAAGCAGCCAGAGGGGAAAAAAGATAAATTACATACATTTTAAGAATGACTACTGACTTACTCAAAGCAATGTAAACCCAAAGAATAAAACTTTCAAGTGCTTAAAGAAAAATTGGTCAGGATAGAATTCTATGTGTAATAGAAATAGTCTTCAGAAATGAAGGCAAAATAAAGACATATCCAGATAAACGAAAGCTGAGAGAATAAAGTCCTTGGAAACTCACAACCAGAAGAACCAAAGAAATTATCCAGGGTGAACAGAAATGACACCAGATTTATAGGAAGGAATATAACACACCAAAGATACTAAATATATGGTTAAATATAAAGACTACTTTTAATTAAATTCTTTAAAAGATACTTGACTATGTAAAGCAAAATAATAACCATGTGACTTTGTAACAATGTAACAAATATAGACACTAAAATGTACAACACCAATATCACAAAGATGAGATGGGAGGTAATGGAATAAAGGTGAATATGGTAATCCCTAGAGCAACCACTAAAACAAATAAGAATACAAAAAGTTTTAGTTCAAAATCCAGTAGAGATAGAATACCATAATAAGTAATATTTTATTAACTCATAATAAGGCAGGAAAGAAGGAATAAAGGGAAAAAGGAAGAGGGGACAAACAGAAAACAGATTTACACTCAACCATATCATGGGGCGCCAGAGCGGCTTAGTTAGTTAAGTTGTCTGATTCTTGGTTTCAGTTCAGGTCATGATCTTGAAGGTCTGAGTTTGAGTCCCTCATAGGGTTCCATGCTGACGGTATGAAGCCTACTTCAGATTCTCCCTCTCTCTGCCCCTCCCCTGCTCGTGCTCTCTTTCTCTCAAAATAAATAACTAATAAACTTAAAAAAATTATATTAAATGTAAATAGACTAAACATTTCAGTCCAAGACAGAGCTTGCTTATCTTATGGGATTAGAAAAACCCAAATACATGCTGTTTGCAAATGATGCACTTTAAATATAAAGACACAGATAAATCCTTGGTAAGAAAAAATTGAGGAAATATACGTTTTCAATATCAAGAATGAAAGAAGAGATATCTTCAGTGTTCCTGCTGCTATTAAAAGGACCATGCCAGTTATGTTCATATTGAAGACTTACAACCTAATATTATATCCCAACTGGCTAAATACTCATTAAGATGATGACCAATAGTTACCAGAAGCCAAAAATTGTGCTAAACAATTCAGGTACACCCTTTTATTTAGTCCTCTCACAATCCTGCAATGTAGGCATATTTCTCTTCATATATTATAGATGAGAAAAATCAAGGCTTACAAAGGGTAATTGACTTGCCCGAGGTCACAAAGCTTGTTAATATCGAAACTACTTGCTTCTTGAACTCACATCTTCTGTGTATTCCCAGCTTCATAAGTATCTCATTCAATGAGTTTAAATGCATGTATTATAGTTTAAAGGAAGAAAAGGGTTTGTTTGTTTGTTTGTTTCCCTGAAACAATCTTACAGCCTGAAGGTCTTGAAGGAAGAATGGAAAAGCTACTCACTGAATTGCTACCACTGTTGCCATGGAAACCTGAAGAGATTACATACACATCAATTTTACAACTCCATCTTTTAATAAGTGCAGAACATAACCACAGGCTGCTGACTCCTCATGGAAAACTCCCTGAAAAATCCATCTAATCAAAAATCTCCACAGCTTTTCTAATACAAAAATCCCAATTCACACAGTAAACTGAACTTTGCCAGATGGGGTGGATAATGATTCTCTTTTCCTAAACTGCTGTCCACCCTTTGCCTGTTGAGAAGTGAACCAAGACAAAAAAACAAAACCAAAAACAAAATTAAAGTAATACTGAAAAGCAAGAAGGGGCTACAATGCCTTGGATGCTTTTGATCTAAAAGCCAGATCAGGAGGTGCTGGGCAGAGAGCTACGGGCACTGACTGAAAGCAGTGGTAAATATCACTGAGATAAAGAGGCAAATGTAAATTAGTCTCTCACAATGAAGGCAGCATTTTTCACCAAAATCAAAATAAAACATTCCTTGGCAGTACAGATTTGACTCTGTTGAGGATTTCTGGTACTGCTGAGACACAGACTCTGTCAACTCAAAGTCAGCTGTCGTAGTAAGATGAAATTCTGAAATTCAATAAAGCATACGTCTATATACAAAAAAAAGGGTGATGTCCTTGCTTACCTACATTTAGGCTCTTTAATATGCCTCCACAAAAGCTGATTTGAAAGGTCACAAAAGAGGTGACTGGGTGGCTCAGTTGGTTAAGTGTCTGACACTTGAATTTGGCTCAAGTCATGATCCCAGGGTTGTGGGATCGAGCCCCACATTGGACTCTGCACTGAGCTTAAGAGTCTCTCTCTCCGTCTCTCTGTGCTCCTACCCCCCTGCTCGTGCAAGCTTGCTCTCTCTCTTTAATACTAAAAATTAAAAAAAAAAAGAAAAGTCACAAAAGAAAAGTGAAACAAGAATAGTAGGTACAGCGAAGGACGATGTGATGTGCCAATTCTTTTCATGACATATGACTCTGGCTCAGCCAGCAGAAATGATTTAGGAAAAATGTTAATTACAATTTAGTTCGGTTGCGAATGGCAGAAAGCCTAAAGTAACAAGGGCTTGAACAACGCAGAATTTGATTTCTCCCTTACTTAAAAGTCTGCATAGGGGCGCCTGGGTGGCGCAGTTGGTTGAGCGTCCGACTTCAGCCAGGTCACGATCTCGCGGTCCGGGAGTTCGAGCCCCGCGTCAGGCTCTGGGCTGATGGCTCAGAGCCTGGAGCCTGTTTCCGATTCTGTGTCTCCCTCTCTCTCTGCCCCTCCCCCGTTCATGCTCTGTCTCTCTCTGTCCCAAAAATAAATAAATGTTGAAGAAAAAAAAAAAAAAAAAAAGTCTGCATAGATCATCTATGGCTGATATAGCAGCTTTACAACCATCAGAGACCCAGGCTCCCCCCCGCCCCCCAGTTTGTCCTTCCACCATTCTTAGGATGCAACTTCCAACCTGTGCACCAAGATGGCTATTGGGATGGCAGACCATACAGTCACAAAAGAGCCCACAGAAAGGAGAGAGGAGTGAAGACGGACGCTCCCGTTCCCTTTAAGGACATTGTTCTCCAGTGTTATACACTTCCACTTACACCCCGTTGGCCGTGTCAGATGTGACTTGGTCTGCCCCTATGTGCCAAGGACAAGCAGGACCTCGCGTGTTGTATAAAAATAGCCAGAAGGGGGCGCCTGGGTGGCGCAGTCGGTTAAGCGTCCGACTTCAGCCAGGTCACGATCTCGCGCTCCGTGAGTTCGAGCCCCGCGTCGGGCTCTGGGCTGATGGCTCAGAGCCTGGAGCCTGTTTCCGATTCTGTGTCTCCCTCTCTCTCTGCCCCTCCCCTGTTCATGCTCTGTCTCTCTCTGTCCCAAAAATAAATAAACGTTGAAAAAAAAATTTAAAAATAGCCAGAGGAAGAGGAAACCATTCCTGCAACTGCAACTCCGGGGGACCACCAGACTCAGGTTTGATTGATTCATTCATTTGTCGTATGTTCACTCAAGACACAATGATCAGTCATCCTGCATGTGCCAGGCTCTGTGTCAGATTCTGGAGAGAAGAAAGATGATAGCGACCCAGAAATAAACAAATCACTTTGGCACAATGTGTAGGGAATTTCAGAGAGGTGGAAAAAATAAAAGGAGCTAACTGTTGCATTGCAAGGAGAGCTTTCAATGAAAATTGCACAGAGGAAATGCCATATAAGGTAAGTCTTTCAAAAATATGACTTCGCCAAGTATACTGGTGGAGAAAAGCTGGGGTGGGGGTGGGGAGACAAGAGTCGAAGAGTGTCGGAAAGTAGAGAAGGCATGCCAGGCAGAAGGAGGAACAAATGCAAATGTGACAAAATGGCTTGCTAGGGAGCTCTAAGCAGTTCCACGGGGCTTGGAATGGGGATGAGGGTGTGGGAAGGGAGCCAGGGAGGAGTGGTGGTTGAGACGGAAATGGAGACAGGTTAGAGAGCTTGTGCTCTGTAGGAAACACTGGAGAGGTCTAGGAAGGAGAGGATCACAATGAATTTGTGTTTTGAATAATAACTCCGGAGGGTGTGTGGATACTGGAAGGATAATGGAAGATGGGCATTACGGAAAGCAGAAAACATGTTCGTTTACGAAGCAGTTACTGAATGTCAAGTCTGCACCACCCGCTACGGGGAGTGCTAAGGATACCAAATGCAGTGCAACAGACACAGGGGCCCTCAAGGACCCACAGCAGAGGAAGGGACGTGAACCAGTGTTAGCAGTATTCTGCAACACGTGTGACCACAGGAAGGTCCAGGGTCATCTGGGAGGGCAGAAAAGAAAGTGTCTAACCCTCCTGGGATCGGACCAGAAAATTTCAGAGAAAAGCGAACTTTCATTTGTAAAGACTGAACAGAATTTTGACAGGGAGTCAAGAAATGCAAAGGGCATTCTTGCCAGAGAATAGGGCACCTACAGATATAAAGAGGCATGAAGAAAAACCACAAGTAGTTCAGTCTAGGGGTTCAGGATGCAAGTGTGTGCGGAGGGGTGGAAAATCAGGCCCAGATCAGGACAGAAACAGCTGGAGAGTCACATGATCAAACCTGATAAGAGGTTACAGCAAATGCCTAGTTAGGAGGAGATGAGAGCCTGACATAAAGTGGGTGGAAAGAGAGGTCACTGAGCTGTAGCTCCCCCTTTGCTCCCCCCTGATCCTGATCCACACCGTGACCTTCTCTACTCTGCTCCACTGCCCAGAAGTCCAAATTGCACGGACGGCATCGATCAGCTCTCTTGTCCTCTGACTTCCAGCTGGGTTTGGCCAATGGGGAACGACAGAAGGAGATTAGTGGGGAGGAGAACTTCAGAGAGTGAGGTCAGGTTCCCTGCCCATGGAGTTAGTTACCCAGGGCTGGCTTCATGCTTTCCTTCAGTGTTCCCATCTCCGCAGGAGCTCTCACACTTTACCTCTCTGCCCCAAAGCTCTGGCTTTCTTTGTTCTCTTTGTCCCCAGAACCATTCCCTGCCCTTCCCTGCTTGAGCATGGGAGTGGTAACAACAACCCACTACCTACAGGGTGTCTCACTATCCCCGTGGTTTCCCTACACTGCGCCCTTTGTGAATAGTCCCTTTAGTAAGTTCCCAAATTATGCATTAAGTGTGACAACTGAGTCCTGCCAGGATCCTGACTACGTAATCAGTAAACACCACCCTCGCTTAAACCATTTCTTCACAATTCTCGTGACTTTTCTGTGAAATCTGGAGCACTCCGTTTTCCAGGGGGGGATGATCAAACCCCCAGGATGGCTCATGGCTCTCACAGTACATTTAGTTAGTTCAGTTATGTCAGAGATTACAGTCCAGTGGGTTCAGATGAATTCAGGGGAAGGAAACTAAATTCTTGCTACCAACTAGTTCATGAGTTGAGGGCAGGGGTAGATAAACTTGTGGATAATTAACAGTAAAACCCATCAGACTAATCTCTGGCATACCTCAGCATGGCACAGTTTAAGCAAATAGTCCAGAATGAATAAAAATCATTTCCATGGGGACATATTGGTCAAAGGGTACAAACTTCCAGTTTTATGATGAATAATTTCTGGGGATCTAATGTACAGCATGGTGATTACAGCTAGCAATATCTTATCGTGTACTTGAATGTTGTTAAAGAGTAGATCTTAAATGGTCTCACCACAAAAAAGAAATGGTGATTATATGATGGGATGGAGGTGTTAGCTAATGGTAGGGTGGTAATGCTTTTGCAATATATAAAAGTATCCAGTCAACCTGTTGTATACCTTAAACTTACACAATGCTACATATGTCAGTTATATTTGAAAAAAACTGGGCTGGTGGGGGGGGGGGAAAGACTGACAAAAAAAAAGAAAACCAAAAACCTAGTTTAAAGGAAACAAAGTCTCAGGGATGCACTTCAGCTTGTGCAAGACCCCACAGCTGGCCCATGTGGGACGCAAGACTTGAACTCCAAGCAATTCAAAAACAATAGCAAACTCATGTCTGCTCCACCTCATCTCTCTCCCGTGCTAGAACTGCATGCTTCAGAATCTGTTCATTAACATCTGGTAAATAATTTTTAAAAAATCATCACTTCCAATTCCCAGTGCCAGATGGACAAAGAATCTGACTGTCCGTCTAAATCGGGCATTCAGTTCTAATCCAGTCCGGGTATCTTGCAGTCCAAACAAGCTGCCTGTAAATTCAACACTCTATGGGGAAAGGAAGTTTCCAGGGAAAGGGTACTGGTGTAAGATGAGCAGACATCCCTAAAAGTATTTATTACAGTGGATCATAGGCCCTGGTTAGTCTTTCTTTAAAGGAATAATTTCATAAGGCAGATTTTGAGGTGCCAAGAAACACTGATTTAAAGTCCATCTTGTCATAAGGTATTTTAGTGCTTTTTTTATTTTGAAGAGAAGGAACAATAGTATACTTACAACTCAATTATATTTCTATTATTCTACGTCTAGTCCAATTAGACATTCCTTAGTTCCACAGTGATTTTTCAGGGGGGGAGGGGTGTTGTCACACCTGCCACACAGCTGGGTCCAAGGACTGCCTGCCTGCTCCCAGCATGCTCTGGGGTTAGTTTCCATGCCAACCAATCTAGGAGTGTTTCCACCCTATCTACCCGCTCCAGGACAGGCATTAATAGAATAGGCATATATGAGAAAGAGTAAGAGACAGGTTGAATAAGTGTATGCAATTATTTTTATAGCACTGTGGTCCTCAATTATTCCTTATGCTAGTCCCCTTTATAATACAAGATAATTGGAGACAGATTACCATGTCTTTCCTGCTAAGTGCTCAGAACTCTTTCAAATATGCTATCACATTATCCTCACAGCGTCCCTAAGAGATAAGAAAGGTCTTATTTTGCAGGTTGGGAAACTAAGGCACAGAATGGTAAAGTGTCCACTCTATACACACAGGATAAGGTAACACTAGCATTGGGATGGAATTCAAGAACCCTACCTGTAAAATCTGCATTTTCACTACTCATTTTTGCTCCCCTGTCTCCATCAGCTTTAGGCTCCAGAGAAAATCAATTCAATACAATTCTTGATTAAATCTCATCCTCATTATCGTGCGTGTAAACTGTAAAAATAACAAAACCAGTAGAGGTGGTTAACTGGGAAGGACAACTGGGTAAACTATTAAAGAAAAAGGCAGGTGAATACAAAGATTGAGAAACAGGAAAGCAAATGTGTATGTTTCACTCAGGTTAAAATATTTCACCAAATTTTCTTTCAAAGAAAAGAAATCACCACTCAGCATTGGAATAGAAGATTAATCCGCTGGCATGAGGCCTCTTTGTGACTCAAGGAAACAATAACATGGCATCAAATACGGCCAACACTAACAAGAGACACCTCAGAGAGTGAAAGGGAAACTCAGAAAGATGTGCCTCCCTCCCCACAAAATGAGCTAAAAGGAGCCCACTTTTCGCCCACTTTAGCCACATTGCTGCCTTTGCCCTCCGCTGCCTCAGGGAAAGGAGGCCAGGAGTATACCACTGGACAGGATAAGAATTGCCTTTGTGAGATGGAGGCTGAGGACACATCAAACCCCATCAAAGTGCTGACTCCATTGTTTGAAAGATCCTGAGATTCATTTCACCTCATTACTCCACGTAAAAAACTACAACAAAAAAGGACAGCACTCCAGCCAGTGCATTCAGAAACACCAGAATGTAATTTCACACCCCTGAAGTTTCTCCAAAGCAGTAACCAATCACTCCAAAAGTCAACTGCCAGTGACATTCCAGTGTCAGGTGCTTTATGAACCCAGTACCCAGAGCTTTGGCACCCAGTATACTTATTCTGAATTCATATCTATGTAACTATGCACACACACATTTATATTTGTCTCTTTCCTCTCTTATTCCTTTATCATGCAACATAAGATGTATTCACTCTTTATCATAGTATTTGAGTATTGTCAATTTTAAATCATTGTATTTCAGTTACAGGATATCAAAGGAGAAAATACATATTGCTCAAGGGCATTATCTATGAAAGGGCCTCTTCTATGAAAGGAGTTAGCATGTTTTTGGTTGTATACAAGATAGTTGTATCATGGTAGGTGGAACTATGACCTTGTTAATGTCTTTATTTGGAGATTAAGTATGGTTTAAGGAGTCGTGTATGAGTATCAAGTCGATAAGGGGTGGATTCGTGATGATTAATTTTATGTGTCAGCGTGACTGGGCCTTGGGATGCCTAGATATCTGGTTAGACATTATTGCTGGGTATGTTTCCAGAAGAGACTAACATTGGAATTGGTGGACTGAGTAAAGAAAATTGCCGTCTCTTCTGTACGTGGTATCATGTACCTTTGAAGGCCCTCACCAGACCCTTGAAGGCCATATGAGGAAGTGTTGATCTCCCCTGACTTCTTAGATCCAGGATGTGTTAACTCACATCATTTCACACTATGTCCAGAATCTTCATTGCGGAGTAGAATACTAGCCTAAGACTGTCTCCTTTGACCTACTATAACAGAGTACCATCTCTGTGCTATCCATTGTCTATTTGCCTTAGGGCAACAAGCTCTAGCTGGGCTCCCCATCCCATTCTGTCCCCAGGAAAAGGAGCAGGGCTCTGGAGTAAAGCTTAAGAGGTTCAAATCCTGGCTAATGGTGAACACTTTGTTAACCAATAACACTTATAGTAAGTGAACAGAGGCAGTGTTACTTCTCCTCTTTGACATGTAGTGTTTCTGTCTATAAACCGTGATTACTGACAACAACCTCATAAGGATATTGTGAGGATTAAATGAGATAATTCACATAAGTCTAAGTCTAGTTTAGTTTAGTCGGCACGCAATAACTGTTAGCTATTTATTAAAACAACTCTCTAGAAATCTGTCTCAATGAGGAGCTGTGCCTTTGCTCATCAGACAGGACTTTATGTCACACTCAAAGAGGGTAAACACAAAGGAAGGCGAGGAAAACTAAGAACTGGAAAATGGGGAGGCTGTGGAAGTGGCCAATCAGGAAGAGCCAATTAAATAGTTGCCTGAAGCATGCATAAAGGGTCTCTCTGGACAGAATGGAGCATAGTGTATATAAAACAATTAAATGGGCACAGTTTAAACCTCTTAGGGCAAATCTAAGAAGGGGCATATTAAATGTATTCATAAAAATAGACAGACTTTGGAAAATATACTTAATTAAATGAAAGATTTGCATTGAAAACTAGTCTTTTTCCCAAGCTCATTAGAATGGCAAGTCAATGATCCCTTAATAAATTTAGAATGTTGCTTTTATTATGGTGGGAAGATGAGAAGACTGAAAAAACTCAGTGCCCTAGCGGTAAATCTATGCCACGTCTAGACCTCAAGCAGAACTCATGCATTCTAGGAGGTGAAAAAGTAGACTCTATAGGAGAATTCAAGAGACACAAGTGATATGCTTAACATATTCTAAATGTATTTGCAAAGAAAAATTTATTCTTTGCTGCTTTCAGTATATTGCCTGGAGCAAGAATAATCTCTTCCTCACTCTCTGGTTCACACTGGCTTTCTTTTTTTTACATGCTGCCCTTCATTTGCCACAAAGATCTTTCGAATCTGTCATAAACACAGACACTCCCCATGCAGTATAATGATAAACTAGCTGTTACAAAGAGCTTAGAAACCAGACAGAGTGTTCCTACATATCTAACCCAAGTGATTTTCTGTGGCTTAACATATTTTCAATGGCAGTTCAACACATGCTTAACTCTAACATAGAATTCCTTTCACCAGCTTTGGAAAAAAATAATCAAAGAGACTATTGCTTCTGTGGAAGTTCTTGTACATGACTCCAGGGGAGTTATCCTTTCCCTCACTCCAACATGCTTTATGAGGTCGCCCCAAACTGGCTGCACTAAACCCCTAAAACGTATGGCTCTGTGTTCACCACAGCCATGGAGGTTGGAAGAGTCCCAGGAGTCTTGGAAAGACAAGAAAGAATGCTTTACAGCCCTGAGACCATTAATTATCCTGCAGAGCACCTCAACAGGCAAAGCATTTCCCCTCCATGGTCTGCATTATTCCAGTCCCTTTCAAAGTACAGCAGTACCCCCCTCATCCATGGGGGATACATCCCAAGACCCCCCATGGATGCCTGAAACTGCAGATACTATCATACCCTATATAGACTATGTTTTTTTCTATACGTGCGTACTCATGATAAAGTTTAATTTATAAACTAGGCATCGTAAAAGATTAACACAAAAACTAATAATAAAATAGAACGATTATAACAATATACTGTAATAAAAGTCATGTGAATGTTGCTCTCTCTTTCTCCCAAAATAGCTTATTGTACTATACTCACCCTTCTTCTTGTGATGATGTGAGATGATAAAATGCCCACGTGACAAGATGAAGGGAGGTGACTGATGCGGGCATTGTGACATAGCTTTAGGTTAGTACTGATCTTCCGACAATTTATCGAAATTGATCATCTGCTTCTGGACTGCAGTCGACCACAGGTAACTGAGACCATGGAAAGCGAAACTATAGATGGGGTGGGGGGTGGGGTGGCAGTTACTGTCGCATTTCCAGCAACTGTGACAGCCTCCATCCTTCAGAACTTCCGGATGTCCTCTGCCCTTCCACCTGGATCAAGCTTCTGACCAAGGAGACAATAGGGCCTCGACACAGGAACTGGCTGGCATTCAACTCTAGCTCAGCCTACTGCCACCTTACTATATGATTAAGATTTGGGGTTAAAAAAAAAAAGTTCGGTTTATGGTAGAACAAACCGGGTTTGAATTCTGGCTCTACCTCTCAATAGCTCTAAGACCTTGGACAAGTTATTCAATTTCTCTGAGCCTCAGTTCCTCATCTATCACTTGAACTGAATAATATACCTACCTCTCTGAGTTTGTGGGAAAATTAAATGAGATAATTTATGTAAAGAATTCAATAAGCACAATAAGCAGTCAATACATAATAGCTATTGTTATAGACTTCTACTTTAGAGATGCAGAGTCTGACCTTCCCCCTCGCAAACATTCCTTCATTCATTAAATGATGATTGATACATTTCAGAAATTAACAAACCATCCACAGAGCTCCATCAGCTAGATGTGTGAGAGCTCTGGGTGCAAACTACATACAAACATTCAAATTTGAGAGTATTATATGCAAATATGCAAATTGGAGGACACTAGTGCAGTTAAACCCATCTGCTTCTAGTACCAAATTATCTTTTCCTGACCCCTAAGAATTATTTTACCAGACTGCTGGGTCTGGTCACATGAAAACCCAGCAAGAAAGTCAATCAGTAATTTATATAAGAAGATAAACAGATTACCCAAAAATACATTAAAAAGTTTAACCTTACTAATAATTAAATAAACTGAAAATAATCCAATAACACCAGTATACCTATCCAAAATGTGAACATTTATTTTTTTTAAGTTTATTTATTTTTGAGAAAGAGAGAGAGAGAAAACACACAAGTGGGGGGAGGGGCAGAGAGAGAGAGGAAGACACAGAATCCGAAGCAGGCTCCAGGCTCTGAGCTGTTAGCACAGAGCCCAGCACAGGGCTCGAACTCACAGACGGCAATATCATGATCTAAGCCAAAGTCCAATGCTTAACCAGCTGAGCCACCCAGGTGCCTCAACAATGATTTATTTCTATATAATCAGTAGGCTATAGCTATGCAACTGATCCCCATTGCTATGAAGGTGGAGGCTGAGAATAGTTTCAAACCAGACTTAGTCAGAAATGGCCTGATCTCAGAAGAGTAAGTATGGCAGAACAAGCATGGCCCTTTGAAGTCATCCTTTGAGTCACCATCCAGCACGGGCCCAGGATGTGAAGGACAAAAAGAGATACATATCGTGCTGAACCTCCTAGTTTCTGAAGGCACATTCTATCAACTTGGCGAAACTGCAGTATTGTTCATTGCTATTATTTAGCACCCATAGAGTATTCTATTATTCTGGGGCATCCTGCCAACAATAATTAGTAACTTTTCTCATCATTCTGAACAGCATTGTTAGCATGATTAGCCTCTGAAATATACAAGAATATTATGAAAGCCAATGCCACAGCAGTCACAGGCAAAGCCAAAATTAAACTTATTTTCTGGCTTCTTGATTAATAGTTAGAAGTTTTATATAATATAGAATTTTCCTACTAGAAGTAAAAGATGCATTATTTATATATAAGATAAATAAGTTGGTTGTGATTTTCTCTCCTCTCAAATAAAAATTATTGTGTATTCTTCTAATCAAATAATATGATTATACTGTCTGAGTTGCAATTAGTGTCTTCCTTCTCTTGCTTTCCTAGGATGGCTTGGTCTCTATTTAATTTCTTCTGATTATTTGTGTCCATGGCTCTTGCTGGCTTTTGTGTTAGTCATCTATTGCTGCATAACAAATTACCCCTCTAATTTAGAAGCTTAAGACAACAAATATTTATTATCTCACATAGTTTCTGAGGGTCAGGAATTTGAGAGTCATTCAGCTGGGTGGTTCTGGCTCAAGATCGCTTTATGAGACTGCACCCAGGCTGTCACAGAGTCTGGGGTCATCAGTAACCTGACAGCTTGACTACGGCTGTGGCTGTTGGCCTCAGTTCCTTGCTGGCTGTTGGCAAAAGGTCTCAACCCTCATCCTGTGGGGCCTCTTCATTGGACTACTCACAACATGGTACCAGGCTCCCCCCACAGTGAATATCCCAAGAAAGAACAAGGTTGTAAGACAGCAACCAAAATAAAAGTCACACAGTCTTTAATAGTCTCTTTTTTAAAGTGACATAACATTGCTTCTATCATATTCTCTTGGTTACACAGAGGAACTCCAGTGAAACGTGGAAGGGAACCATACAAAGGCATGAACATTAAAGCAGCATGGATTGCTGGGGGCCATTTTGGATGCTGCCTACCACAGCCTTTAAAGAAAGTGTGATTTGTTTGTTTATCCAATGGTTTCTCCTTGTCTCAGTGGAGGTAAAGTCTTTCACATTCTTCCACAACCTAACCAGCAGCAGGATGATAGCCAAGGGAATGTATTTAAAGTACAATCTTCCAAAATAACTCTGTCTTAACTTAAAAGCATGTTTTTAACTAAACACATTTTGATCCTTTTTTAATTAGCTTCACTGGCCATAAGACAGTGGATCTGTTGACATCGTTAGAATTATTGGTACAATTGGATTTCCAAGAGAAAATAGTAACACCACGCTAATAGGAAAAACCATTTAAAAGACTGGAAGGCAATGATACATAGCAATTAAGACTCAGATCCTAAGTCATGCTGGCCTGTGTGCAAATCCTAGGGCTGCCCTGTTCTTGCTATTTGACTTTGGACAAACTGAGCCTCGGAGTGTCAATTTCCTTATCTATAAAATGGGCACATTCTGAGCTCTGTTGCCTGAAAACCAGGCAAGTGCATAGCCAAGTGTGATCACTGTTAATAATGAGGCTTTTGTGTTTTGGTATAGAACCCATGCGGGCAAAAGCGTCTTTAGGAAGTTTTTTCCAACTTCATTGACCCCTCCCTCTCCTTTCATCTTAAGGAAGTTATTTAGTCTTTTTTGCTTTCTATAGAAGGGGGATGTTTCTTAAGAGATTCTTTATTTTCAACGTTCGAAGGCTGTGACCAGCAAGGGAAAGCCTTGCTTGTGAATAGGTGTTTGCTTGCAAGTGAATAGGTGTTTTATTCAATTTTTAAAATTAATTTCAAGAATCTGTCCGAGGCAGGCATTTCAAAGCTAGTCTGCTGTGGACTGTGAAGGTTGTTCCCTCACCTTTCCCCTACTCTTTGCCCTGTCCCCCAGAGTGGAGCAAGTACATGACCTGAATTGCGGTGGCAGCTTTCACGTGTAGAGCTGGCCTGTGGAGGTCCCAGGAGAGGTGAGTGGCTGCAGTGTACCAGGAGGCATCTATTCGTTACCAAGTACACCGATTCTCGCTGCTTAAGTCTTGAGCAAGGTCATTATCCTCAGTCAGCGATGCAGGGGTGCACGGCAGGCCCAGCTGATTGTGCACAACCCATTAGTATTCTGCACATTCCATCGGCTAAATTTGCCATTTCATTTAGAATGCTTCTGATTGCACACTTTTAATACTCCTGGCCTCCTCAGAGAAACGCATGCCGCTGTTGGTGATCTGACAGGCAGCAGGGCACACAGTGACGCGTCTGTGATCAAACTAAAGGGGGAAGTTATTAAAACACTTGGCCGTCAACCACGAATTTGGTCAGAATCATTTAAGTCATAAAAGTGCTTTTACAGGCAAGAGCCAAAAATAAATAAGTAAATCAAGGAAGAATTGGGGGGGGGGGATTTTCATCTCATAAGTTAGAATTTACTGAAAAGACTGCCTTTCTTCTATAATTATGTCCAAATAAAAGTAAATGAATGCAGACTTTTTTTTTTTCCAGGCTACAAAATCATTATTGGGCCATTGATCTCGATATCTGCTCAAGGCACATTTGGCATCACATACTTTGCAAACGCCAGAAACGACATGTTTTAAAGTATGCACCTTTAAAAGATAATTAATATTTATATTTAATTATGCTCTTCTCAATATTTCTTCGATGTGATAGGCCAGAAGACATCTGAATTGCTACTTCACAAAAGAAATAAATGAGGAGCATTGTTTTATGGGCTGTGAAGGGAATGTAAAATTTGTACTCCTATCAGCAGACCTACTAAAAAATGGAAATTTATGATTTTTGCCCCCCAGAAAAACCTCATTAAGCTCCTTGAAGAAATGGAAACCTCATGAGCAGTAATCAAAGCATATGAAGCCTCCTGAGTGGTTAACAGAACCCACTTCATCAGACAATTCCACTGAGGACGGAGTTGCCCAAGGACATGCTTCTTGCGGAATGTATTATGAATTAAAATTCAGCTGCAGAGAGTGACTGAGCTAGAAAGCTTGAACACTAGGATCCTTCCTGAGAACATATTGGCCTTCCATCATCGTCAAATCCCCCAGGAACCATAAACAAGCAAGAGGCAGACTGATGGGCTCCATTCAGGGCAAATCCATGGACAGAACATTCCAGACAGATAGGCAGTGGAAAGCCCCACTGCTGGAGGTAAAGGCAGCTAGATAATACCACTCCTCAACAAGTCAGTGTGATTTTGAACCACAGTCTGTGTATGTATCAGCTTGGACTAAGCACGCCCTCTCTGTTTCCACCAAGAAGACCACTCATACATGAGCCTAGATACTACTAGCCTGAGGAAGGAACATCCAATAGAAAACATTAAAAATACTTTGATTTTAAGGACATCCTGTAGGATGGTCCAGCTTGAGGCTGCTGTAACAAAGTACCATAAACCAGGTAGCTTAAAACAACAAAACATTGTGTCATAGTTCTAGGGGCTAGAAGTCTGAAATCAAGGTGTTGGCAGGATGGTGCTCCCGCCGAAATCTCTAGGATGGAGTCCTTCCTTGCCTATTCTAGCTTGGTATTTGTCAGTAATCCTTGGTGTTCCTTGGCTTAAAGATGCATCACTCCAGCCTTTGCTTCTGTGGTCGCCTGGATTTCTTCTCTCCATGTGTCTCTGTCTTCACATGGTGTTTGCTTTTCTTATAAGGATACGAGTCATTTTGGATTAGGGCCCACCCTAATGACCTCGTCTTAACTTGATTACATCTGCTAAGACCCATTTTTCAAATGAAGTCACATCACAGGTACCAATGGTTAAGACCTGATGTACCTTTTAGGAGACACTATTCAACCCACAACGGACCACTTTGGTTGAAGGAGGCTGGAACAATTCATTTAGATGGATAGGATGCAGACTATGAGAGAATTCACTGCAGAACACAGAGGAAGAGACTTTTAGAAGAGTGTGGCCAATAGCAGTGGATTGACTAAATTAAAACATTAAGTAAAATAAAAACCAGGTATCCATTGGATTGAACAGCAGGGAAGTTTGTGACTATGGAATGATCAGGGCTAGGACCATATTGCAATGGGTAACAGAGTGAGCAGCACATAAGGGCATGAAGACCATGAGTGTAGGTCAGTCTCAGGACATTTAGCTGTGCAGAGATCCGAGACAAGAAAGCTATGGGAGAGAACACCGATTCTATGCAGGGCTTTAGTGTCAAGAAGCTGGAAGCACATAGCATGTTTTGGCGCTTCTCCATACTGAATGGCCCTTGATCCATTCATACACCTGCCGTGGATGAAAACACTAGCACCTCCCTTTTGGTGGCAACGATTCTATTTGAGAGCATATTGCTCCCTGCTTATAATGTGGTAGGCAAGGTGTTTGAAAAGGTTGTTTCAACTGGGAGGGGCTTGTTAAGCATGCTTCAATGAAGACCACGCTTTCCTCTACAAACTGTCCCCAAAACTGACTCTGAGCAGCTAAGTTTGGCTAACTCTGTGACACTTGCTTGTGTCAAGGGCCCAATAAACTCTCCTGTGATTTGCGGGTCACCTGTCTCTATCTGTCTTTCACTACCTGTATCAGTCAGGGTTCCCCAGAGAGAACCAACAGGATATATATGTACGTAAAAAATATTCATTTTAAGAAATTGGCTTAAAGGATTGTGGGGCCCTGGCAAGTCTAAAATTTGCAGGGAAGGTCAGCAGGCTAGGAACTCAGGTAAAGAAGCTGATGCTGCAGTAATAACAGTTAGAAAAGCAGCATTAGGATTTAGAAATGCAGAAATAGCATTTCTTCTCTGAGACACCTCAGTTTTTCCTCTTAAAGCCTTCAACTGTTGGGATGAGTGAGTCTCCACCCTCATTATCGAGGGTCCTCTCCTCTACTTAAAGTCAACCGATTATAGATGTTAACCACAGTTACAAATACCTTCACAGTGACATCTACATTCATGTTTGATTGAATAACTAGACATTATAGTCTAGCTAAGTTGACACATGAAATGAACCATCACCTCCTCCTACAGACCTCTGAGAGGCCACAGCTTCTGAAAAAGCACACCCATTCTGTCCACAGCAATCAGGCTACTTTATTGTTACAGGCTTGGATTTAGGTATTTAAATTTTTTTTTTTCAACGTTTATTTATTTTTGGGACAGAGAGAGACAGAGCATGAACGGGGGAGGGGCAGAGAGAGAGGGAGACACAGAATCGGAAACAGGCTCCAGGCTCTGAGCCATCAGCCCAGAGCCCGACGCGGGGCTCAAACTCATGGACCGCGAGATCGTGACCTGGCTGAAGTCGGACGCTTAACTGACTGCGCCACCCAGGCGCCCCTGGATTTAGGTATTTATAGAACAGTACTTTCAGAGAAAAATCTACATGGTAAATGGAGTCAGTAGCCACAAATAAAACTATTTAAGACAACTGGTTCACAGAATTATAGACACTTGCGTTCTTTCTAAAACAGAAGTTGAACTATGATATGCTTTGCTCATTCATGGTATAAAAACACCAGTCCCTGCCTGTGGCAATTAGCTCATTTTCTTATAGTAACACTACCTATTACTATCTGGAGGTGTCATTAACCTCCTTTCTCCTCAGAGGAGAATTTAATACAAGGCAGCTCTGTCTCTCTTACCATTCAGTGGAGCATTTAATTATCAAAGGATCAAAAGCATCTTGTTAGTATGTGGCTGTGCAGTGTGGACTCCGAGGGAATTATGAAGGACAATTTAAGTGTAATTTCCTAAAAGAAAAGGCTGTCAACAAAAAAATTAGAACACAGAAGACGATAACTTCAGAATCATAAGCCGCTTATTTCCATATTTCTATCACAGAAAACTCTATTAGTGTAATTTACAACAGGAAAAGCATCCAAAGAAAGCCAGATTGTTTCTCATATGCATGCACTGAACATATGAAAGTGTCACCAAAGGTGCTTACTCGAGAATGCCATATATTGTTATCAGCCTTTAACATTTCAGTTTAGGTCACGTATCAAAAGACTGTGGTAAATGGTGAAACACACACACACACGCACACACGCGTGAGCTTCCCCAAACTCCCGCAATTAAATGAGGTTTAAGATCCTTCACTCCCTAATCATATTCCTTCCACTCGGAAATGATTTTATTATAGCTTCTCTTGAGATTTTTTTGAAATTGAAATGACATAATATGCCAGCAGAAAGATAGAAACTCACAGTTGAATATACAAAGGTGTCATTTCTAACTCATCCTTCCAAGACAAAACGAGCTCGCCTTTGTATAAAAGCTTGACGGGTTTGTGCAGGGGCTAAAACAATGCAGACAGCCATTTAACGTGAGCATTGGAAAGAAATCCGAGCGCCGCCTTTTCCTGTTTATATTTCTCATCTCCAACCCGCATATATGATTAAAAGATGTCACTCAATTACATTTCAATTTTTCTGCCAGCTGCATTCATTACAAAATTTCAGAAATGTTCTGGGAGGGATAATTTATTGAACGGATGTTGACTCTGCTGTTAGAAATTGACAAGTACCAGGAGCACATTTTGTTCTCTCTCAGAGTCCATTTATTTCAAAATATTGTAGTTTTGATAAGTGGACTGTGTTTGGGACTTGCATGTCATCCAGAGTATAGTAATTCCTTCTTACAGTGATTTAAATGCTTTTATTACTAGGTCTTATCAAGGAAAAAAATGTGGGTTATATTAGTGAAGGGGATTATTTTTTATTACATAAATATTTTATGATATCTATTTTCCATTTCTTGCCCTGACACTTTATTACTACCCACTCTTATTAATTCCATGCTTGATATAAATTAAATGTGAGATTTTGATGTGTGTGGTTGCAAGGCCTTGAGGGCATAAAATCTCTTCTCTAAAATTACAATTACCTAACTTCTCCTAGGATTAATATGCCTAACCACAGTCCCTAAGCTATCCAAGAAAGGGATAATTTGGAAACATAGCAGTAGGCTTCAGATGTGATAACTCATAACCTCCTCTTTATGCAGTTTGTGGGAACTCCAAGAGAGAGTTCACCAAGAAACCTTTTATAAAAAGCTTGGGAAATTGAATACACTCAAACTCTCCACTGTTCAGAGGCCGGTGCTCTTGTCTGGGGACCTCATTACTTGCTGGCACCTCCGCGTGAGGCTAGATTGGGCTTGGGGACCCACACCATGGTTACCACTTGTTAGCAACTCGCAAGAAATGTGGGTATGGTGGCAGAACCAAGCTCTGCCTTCCTTGGGGACTTACTCAGGCCCTCCTCACCTCGGTTATCATCACAAAATTGATTCGACTGGTGTTGTTTTTCTAAGTTTCTCCCCAAAGAGAAAGGATAAACACAAGTAGAAATGCTTAAACCAACAGGATATGATTAAGAACAATGAGGATGACAGAGTCATAGGGTAAAGGGAAAGAACACTGGAAAGACAGGCTAGATCGGATGTCAGAAAGACACGAAGCTGAAAAGTGTGCATGTTTTCTGCACGCTGTAGTTCCTTAAGTACCTTACAAATGCCTTTTTATGTTACTTGTTTATTTATTTATTTTGTCAATATTTATTTATTTGGAGAGAGAGGGAGCACACACGTGCATTTGGGTGAGCGGGGGAGAGGGAGAGGAAGAATCCCAAGCAGGCTCTACACTCAGCAGGGAACCTGACTGGGGGGGCTCAATCTCATGACCTCCAGATCATGACCTGAGCTGAAATCAAGAGTTGGTGGCTTTGGAGCACCTGAATGGCTCAGTGGGTTAAGCGTCCAACTCTTGATTTCAGCTCAGGTCACGATCTCATGGTTTGTGAGATTGAGCCCTGCATTGGGTTCTGTGCTGACATCCGAGACCCTGCTTGGAATTCTCTCTCTCTCCCCCTCTCTCTGCCCCTCCGCTGCTCTCTCTCTCTCTTTCTCAAAATAAATAAATAAACTTAAAAAAAAAAAAAGAGTTGGTTACTTAACGAACTGAGCCACCCAGGCACCCCATAAATGCCTTTTTAAAGGAAACAATTATCCCAGTGTTAACTTTATGAGATATAGATACATGTATATATATATGTGTGTGTGTATACATATATATATATGCACACACATATATACATATAATACACGCATATGTAAAACATATGCGTGTATTATATGTATATATGAAAATTCCCCACTCGTGTTCTGCATGGTTGGCTGAAGCTCATGGTTAACCTTGCATTATCTTCATTATGGGGTCAGGGCTGAAGAAGAAATCCTTTTCTACAATATTGCTGGGCTCATGCAAGAAAGAAAGAAAGAAAGAAAGAAAGAAAGAAAGAAAGAAAGAAAGAAAGAAAAAGAAAGAGAAAGGAAGGAAGGAAGGAAGGAGAGGGTGAGATATGTAGTGGCTCTGAAAGCTTCCTCTTGAAAATGGCACATTCACGTTCATTCACATTCTAGTTGCCTAATCAAGTGGTACAGCCAAATCTAAAGTCAGGGGGTGGGACGTAGAGTTTTCCCATAAGGTCTGTGATGTGACCAGATAGTGGCTACATTCTCCCCACACTTTTCTCTACTGGAGCCATTGTACTGAAAACCTGCCTACAAACAGTTTACTGTCACAGCGTTTGGACTTCACATGGATCAAAGTCATGACAAATTTCGTCCACTTCTGTTCATTTTTCATTAATGGATGACATTTAAAATCGTATAACTTGGCGCCAATAAGATCATAAAGAGATCTGCAACACAGACAGTGAAATTTTATGACAGTGATAAGACAGTCATTTAGATGTTCCGGGATATACTTATACTATTTTTTAAAATGATTTTTTTCGTTGTTATTAAAACACAAAATTCAAAAAGATCCCAGGCAACCTAAACGTGACCTCCCTCTTCCCACAAGAATGTCACCCCAGGGGTCTGGGAACACCGCTATAATGTGGAAGGGAGCCGTTGAAGAATTTCATGCCATCAACTCTTAAAAACCAAATTTATTTTTGAGAAAGATCACGCTTAGGAAACCGATGGGCACCAGTTTGGAGGCATGACAACAGGCTGGGTAAAGATGGGTGAAGGCCTGAACTGAAAGGTGGTATGAATAAGATGGAATGAAGGAAACTAAGTGTTTAAATGGCCAGCTATGAAATCTGGAGAAGAAAACTTTGAAGAAGCAGGGAGAGATGAATGGGGGATAAAAGGCTCACCTGAATTCAGGTACATAACATCTCCATGCCAGTCTGCCAGAGCAAGAGGAACTCATCACAAATAAGTATGTGGGTGGATGATAAGTCACAAAAATCAGAAAGAACACTGAACAGAGTTAAAAAAAAAAAAATCAGAGTTCTAGTTTCAGCTCTGCCACTCTCCAGCTTTGTCACCTTGGGGAAACAACAATCTGAGTCTATAAAGAGAAGATTCATGAGCAGTCCTGCCTATGTCACAAGTGTTTCTGATAGCGATACACAAGGAAGCACATGTAAGCAGTTTTACATTCAGTTCAACAAATACTTCTTAGGTATCTACTACACTGAGGGAGGAACTTGGAAATTTGTCAAGTGCTATACAAGTATGTTACAAGTAAATTTTTTTCCCTGTTCCTTCTGTTCCTGGAGCCCGGAAAACCCAATAATAAAGTAATAGAATGGAAAGTTTTGTATGGAACTCATCTGACCAGGAGCCAGGCACTCTTTCAGCATAAGGTAAGAATGTAAGCTAGAAAAAAAACTCATAAATAGAAGTGTTCTGATTTCCTTTGGAGAGTCTGCTCTTTCCTGTTCCATTACACGCTTAGCGCCTGGGCTTCCACTTGTCCCTGTCAAGCTCATAACAGAAAATGGCCACCCGTGCCAGAGGCTGTGACACAGGAGGATAAAGAAACTTCAGAGGAAGAGAACTGGTCACAAGGCCAAGGGATTGAGCGGAGGAAGCAGAAAAGGAAAGAAGAAATGTGTCAAAGGGGGTGCTTTCTGCTTCTGAATGGGGAGCAGTCAGGTAAGGCACCTGGAGAGTCCAGGAACAGAGGCCCCAGACAACACGTAGATAAGTCAGTATGAGAAGGGACTCCGTACTGGTCAGATTGTTGCTGGAGGCAAAAAACGGCTTGAACATCCTCTGGGGGTCTGTGTGTGTGTTTGCTCAGCTGAGGAAAGGCTAAGCCCACTGCCTTCACACTTCCTCATCCCAATCACCAGAAGATACCTGGAATCTGACAGGAGAAAAGACCAGGAAGCAAACAAGTCATGTGGGATTAATCACTAGCTGACCAGTGAGACATTCTTCTGAACTTCTCCTTCCCTCCCACCAAGACAAGAAACACAATGTTCATCTTACGCTATTCTTTTAAATCCACCCCTCTGCTGTAGCATGATGGACTCTCCTTAAAGTTCAGAAACCACGAAACATTGACCTGAGCAAAGAACAAAGAGCTTCTTGTGGGAAAGCAGGTCTTAGAACAGCATTATGATTTGTCACTGTTTGATGAGTTTTATCTTCTATATTTTGATTCCTGACTTTCCTGCCATTTTCTGAGGCTTTCAAACTGAAAGTAAATGTGGGTTATTGGCCTCTAAGCCTTGTTAAAGGAAGTATTAAAAGGAACTGTGGTTAAGCTACTGGCCTTCCATCTTACAGAGGGCAATTCAGCTACATACAAGGACACATTGTGGACTTAAAGTAAATCAGATTCAGCAACTTTTTAAAGGTGGATTTGAAATCTGCAATGGTAGCCAGGGAATTAAAACGTTGGAGAATACTGAGGCAGACACCGAAATCATAATATTTATCAAATCTTACGTCACCTTACCCCTCCAGTACAAAAGGTCGCATAATATTATCCTTGAGCAAGAAAGAATGTTGTTCAACATCTGAAATGAAACACCAATATGGCTATACTACTTTGCAGGAGTTTTACAAACATTATTATAACAACAGTGTTCTCTCAAGAACGTTAAGACCACTTTTCCTTTTCTTAGATGGGCGACTTAAAGGACTATCTTCTTCCTCGACCGACACCTTCCAAAGCCTCAAGACACTCCCCCAAATTGTGTAGGTCCTAGTTTATCAGTCCAGAAACCTACAAGAACAAAGCTTCTGATGACTATCTGTAATAGCCCATTAGCACCTGTGGTTTCAGGAATGCTTGACATCCCTATGAGGCAAGTAACTCACAAACAGTTATTAGAAGATTGGATTAAGAGAAGTTGAGTGTGTTAACGAGTGAGTGGTGAGCAGATCTAGTTGTTATGGTTCCCAGATTGGTATTTTATCTCCTGGGATAAATCACATTGCCAGCATAGAACTCTATTTTAGAAGATCAGATGCCACCACAGTGAATGGAGGTTAATGCTAAGAGGTATCAATTTTAAAGTTGGGTCCTGAAAAAGACATGAAAATATCTAAGTAATCCAATAAATTTAACTAGTGTGGGGCTATTGACTGAATAATATGGCTCTCACTGTAACATGTGTGTATGTTTAACCTCATACATGTGTCCTTTGAAAATCTGTGTAGATATAATTTTTTTTAAGTATATAATTCAAGTTTTATTTTAAATATCCAAGGGGAACTCACCATTGAAAGAAGGAAGCCTCTTTTGCACATGCCTATCCTTTTTAGAACTTGAATCCTCACTCTCTCGTTTGGAGGCTTTAGAGTCTCAGATTTAGTACATTTGTGTTTCCTGATAGCAGGGCTTGCCCAAAATTTGAATTAATAGGAAACTAATATTTTGTAACAGTTCACGTTTGGCAGATGTATGAGGGTTGAATATATTCATGAAAGGCTTTTACTTGTATTGTAGGCAATGGTATGAGAGCAGTAACTGATACCAAGGCAACATTCTTTTTTCTACTAGATAAAATCTCATAAACATATTTTTAGACCGTGCCCATCTGCTCCCATGGCCTTAAATTGTTAGGCGTGTCTTATATGCATGGGTTGGCTCTCAGAGAGTTATCTCTTTCACAGATATCTGTCTAATTGGTAGCAGCTGTTAATCAAGCACATTGTCACAAATCCTGTAGTGTAGCATTTATCCTAAAGGTTTGTGGATTTTTACATTTTGAAGAGAAGCCATATGCCTTAGGCAGCATGGAATGGAGTAGATTTCAAGTAATTACATTGAGTCAATGTAATTTGGCCTGAAATATCTGATTTGAATGTTTATGTTGATCAAACTCCCTGGGAAACTGTCAGGGCTTATCAACACTTTGTGCTGTTCACACATAACCTAAGAGGAAACGTCCCTTTAACACTCTGGTTATAGGCCTTGGGAACAGAGAATTGAAACATAGCAGCATGCTGTCAGCGGAAGCTTGGCTTCAGCAGTCTGGGGCTTGAATCCACATTCTATCATTAATTCGTTAAATTACTCAGCCACCTTTCAGTGTCTGGATACATGTAGCGCTGTGCTAGATGCTGGGATACCAAGGTAAGTGAGCCATAATTTAGCCTCAAAGGCTCCCGTCTACTGGGGGACACTTCAATCAACGGGGCACAACAAGACCAGGCTGATGCTCCAAGACACCCAAACCCATAGGCCCCTATATCCTCCAAGCCTTCTACCCTAAAATCTGTCAGACCAGGTTGAAACTACCTCAAGTTCAAGGAACCAAAATATCCACCCTTGGGTCCAGCGCCTACCTTCCAATGGGAGACGGTCAGGACTAAACCCATTCAATCTTCTCATCCCAGTTCTTTTCGTCAATGCCCAAGTCTAAGCTTCCTGCTCCTTTAATCTATTCTGCAGGCATTACAGTCGCTATAATACTCTGTCCTTCCTTATCCTCAACTTGATAACCTGACCTCTCCTCCCTGAGCTCTCTGAGTCCCCTCTCTGTTATCAGACTGCTCCTACCACCTCAACCTACCCTGCAGGGGCTTCCTCCACTTCCTTTCATGAACGGAAAGGTGACACTCGTCAAATATATCCACTTCTACATAGTTCTGTCAAATGAGGCTCTTTACTCTCATACACCAAGCACCCAGGGTTGGTGGTATGCTTTATGCTCCCCCATGCCTTAACCCTTCAACCTCTTAAACATGCCTTAACCTCTTAAACATCTTCAACCTCTGTGGCAGACTGCATTTCTCAAAGGTGGCTGTAGCAATATCCCCCATTTCAACTGTCACCTTGCCACGGGGACAGGAACTCCCTCATCCTCAGCAAATGTACATGCATCTGCCTCATCTGCCTTCCCTCTCCTTCTACTTTGGAGTCCATTCTTGTATCCATTCTCTTCTCATTCCTGCATTTTAGGCTTGCCCCCTCTAGTGAATCCTTCCCAATGCCAATAGCATTTACACATTTTCATGTTTGGGGGCACCTGGGTGGCTCAATCAGTTGAGCATCCAACTTTGGCTCAGGTCATGATCTCACTGTTTGTGGGTTTGAGCCCCACATCAGGCTCTGCGTTGACAATGCAGTCTGCCTTGGATTCTCTGTTTCCCTCCCTTTCTGACCCTCCCTGACTTGTTCTCTCTCTCTTTCTCTGTCTCTCTGTCTGTCTCTTTCTCTCTCAAAATAAATAAAGTTTTTAAAAAGTCCATGTTTTTGCAAACTTAACAAAAAAAAAGGTACTTGATTATCCAACCTCAAAGATAGCCTCCCTTATAGCCATGCTTGTCAAGAGTTGTTTATCCTTGTTTTTTCTGTTTCCTCACTTCCTTCCCACTCTGAAGCCAGCCCCATTTGATTTCCATCTTACTGATTCACCAAAAGAGCATTCACTAAGGAAAACACAGACCTCTGTGGTGCTCATTTTTGTAGATATTTTTCAGTCTTTGTTATAACTGGTGCCAGATCTAGGGATATAGTTTTAGGGGTGAAAATAGGGATAGGGATCCTTCAAGGAGAAATCCTGAATACCAAGAGAGACAGGGGGAGGGAGAGGAAAGGAGAAGACCCAGAAAAAAGAACTTCAGAGAAGGCTAACACATGGAAGGGATGAGAAAAAAAAAATTCTGAAGAAGACTGAGAAGGCATGGTTACAATATAAGTAGAGATCAATATTATGGAAGCCAAGTGAACAATAATACATGTGTTATTGCTTATATGTATTCATGTAGTGCTCATGTACGACTGAGACTGAGAGGGTCCACCGGATTTAGGAAGTAGGAAGTGGATGGTGACCCAAGCACAACAGAATAATGAAGCAAAAGACTGATTAAAGACAACAGGAGGGGTGGCTGGGTGGCTCAGTGGGTTAAGCATCTGACTCTTGATTTCAGTTCAGATCACGATCTCACAGTTCATGAGGTTCAGCCCCACATTGGGCTCTGTGCTGACAGTGCAGAGACTGCTTGGGATTTTCTCTCTACTCTCTGTCTCACTCTGCCCCTCCCTCACTCTTGCCCTCATAAGCTCTGTCTCTCAAAATAAATAAATAAAAATTAAAGAGGAAAAAAAGAAAAGAAAACAGAAATGGAGACACTCTTTTAAGAAGCTTACCTATAAAAGAAAAAGAGAGCAGGGTGCCTGGGTGGCTCAGTCATTTAAGCATCTGACTCTTGGTTTCGGTGCAGGTCATGGTCTCATGCTTCATGGGTTCGAGCTCCGCATCGGGCTCTGCACTGAGAGTGTATAGCCTGCTTGGGATTCTCTCTCCCCCCTCCCCCGCCTCTCCCCTGCTCGCACTGTCTCTCTTTCAAAATAAATAAATAAACTTAAAAAAAAAAAAAGAAAAGAGAGAGATGAAGCAGCAACTAGCATTCTCTCTGCACCTGTTTTCAATTCTGTTAAGTAGTGAGCGTAATCACTTACTTGGCGGAATTATTGTGAAGGCTAAATTAGATGAGGAAGAGAAGATGTATGGCATGTAGCATATGCTCCATAAATGATAGCTATTGTTAGTAAAGGATGAACATGAGAAAGAGAGTACATTTGCAGTTGGCAGGAAGAAACTAATGGGGAGGGGTTGAAGATAATGGGTGCAGGAGAGAAACGGCAAAGAGAGGTCCCGTGACCCTACTAAATGAGATCGGGCAGGTAGGTGGAGAAGCTGCCTTGACCAGAAAGAAGGAAATATCATGGCCCCAGACTGAAGAGAAGGAGAGAGGGACAAGTGTTGCTACAGAAGGCTGCCTCTGGAGGGAGAAGAGCCGTGAAACTGAAGTGTGTGACTGAAAACCTGGATCTATTAGGCAAGTACATGGGGAGGTGATCTGCTGATAGTAACCGTGTGGGGGAAGATAAGGGGTGTGAGTAGGATAGAGTAGTTGCCAAAAGGAACAGGACACGGTGCTGACCAAAGACAATTTAAGTAGGTGGGCATTGCTGAGGGGGCCACTGAAACTAGAAACCAGAGATGTGCAATGGCCCCAACCCGCAGCGCAGTGAGCCTTGCTCCCATTGCCCTGGGTTGATCCATGCATTGCCCATCTTCCACCAGGAAACACAAACTCCCTGAGGGTAGGATCTGTGTTGATCTTGGTCACCACTACATCCAGTGACTGTGCAGAGTAGGTGCTCAATAAATACCTATTAAAAGAACAAACAAAATAACGGATATAGAAATGCAAAAGGAAAATCATAAAGTTGTGTGGGTTTTGGATGTGTCAGATGGAAGAATTAGGATGGGAAAGAAGCGAGGGAACACATAGGAAAATTATGAGAATCTGTGGTGCCTGGGTGGCTCGATCAGTTGAGAGTCTGACTCTTGATTTCAGCTCAGGTCATGATCTCACTGTTTGTGGGTTCGAGCCCTGCATTGGACTCCACGCTGGTAACATAGAGCCTGCTTGGGATTCTCTCTCTTCCTTTCTCTCTGTCCTTCCCCTGCTCACATGCATGCATGCTCTCTCTCTCTCTCTCTCAAAATAAATAAATAATCTTTAAAAAGAAAATTATGAGAATCACATAAGTGAATCAAACTATTACTGGAGATATTAAATCTAGGACATGTCCAAAGGACTGAAAATTTAAAAAGAAATGGAGACCAAAGTCAAAGGACCTGAAGGTCAAGGAACTATGAGAACAGAGTGAAGTTTTCATCATTTTTCTAGCTTTAGTACTATGAAACAGACTGAAAACAAACCATACTGGATATCTCTCCTCCCAGGGTTATTTGTACTCATCTTATCTTCCTGGAGGGTAGGGACTGCACCATACTAATTTTAGGTCAATGGTTTGTACATAGATGGAACTTTGTTGAAGCGAATAAAAGATAAGGGAGAATTGCCTATTCCCCTTCACTCAGACACGCCACGAAGCCAGAACTGTCAATCAAAGGTAATTATATGAAAATCTGTCCCATTCCTGTTCCAAGGGAGGCTAGCCAAATGTTAAAAAAATAAGAGATTAGCAATTAATTTAGCAGCAGAGATGATGTCAATGACAGATTGCCTCAAATATCAGTTCTATGATTCCTCCCTTTAAATGACTCTTTGTTAAAGGTGAGATACAAAAAAGACTTCAAAGTTTAAAGTTTTACAAATATCGACTCAAAAAGATACAACTGGGATGAATTATCTCAATTATCAAAGTGCCTGGCCAATTGGTCAGCATATCCTATCCTCTCTCATCCTCAGTTTTCTCATATCTAAAGTAGGGGGATTAACAGTACTATCCCTCCAGGATGTTTGTAAAGACCTTAGCATAGGGCCTGGCACATAGTAAACATTTAAGAAATGAAAGGTATAGCTATATTTATCCATGAGAATGATGCAAATCCCAGGCCTCCTAACCTACCTCCTTATATCCAGTCATCCACAGGGATAGCAACTCAAAAGTTAACTCTGGCCTTCCAGTTCAATATGAGAGATAGAAAATAGGCATTGACTTCTCCTCCCCAAACCCAATGAATCACAGTAACGAGGCGTAAGAAGAAATTCCCATGGGGTGCCTGGATGGCTCAGTGAGTTAGGCATCTGACTCTTGATTTTGGCTCAGGTCATGATCTCATGGTTTCTGGAAACGAGCCCCATGTTGGGCTCTGCACTGACCATATGGAGACTTCGTAGGATTCTCTCTCTCCTCTTGTCTCTCTGCTCCTCCCCCACTTGTGCTCTCTCTCCCTCTCTCAAAATAAATAATTTTTTAAAAAGAAATTCCTGTGTGAAAGCCCTAAAAAAAATGGGAAGGGTGTTAGTTTGCTGGGGTTGCCATAACAACATATCACAAACTGGATGGCATAAACAACAGAAATTTATTTCCTCACAGTTCTAGAAGCTATAAGTCCAAGATTGAAGTGGCAATAAGATTGGTCTCTTCTGAGAGCCTCTATTCTTGGCTTGTAGATAAGCATCTTCTCCCTGTGTCTTCACGTGGTCTTACTTCTGTGTCTGGCATGCCCAAATTTCCTCCTCTTACAAAGGCACTGGTCAGATTAGGGCCACTCTAATGACCTCATTTAACCTAAAGAGCTTATTCCCAAATAGAGTCACATTCTGAGGTACCGAAGGTTAGGGCTACAACACATGAATTTAGTGTGGGGACACAATTCAGTCCATTAAAGGAATACAGGTAAGAAGGAAAAAAAGATATACATAAATTTTTGGAAAACAAAATACAGTTGGAAACCAGATGATGGACAATCCAGAGTGGAGACAGATAAGGCTCAGAGAGGGGGATTCCAGAGGATTCAGAGATAATTGATAGGGGAGAAAATAATACAAAATAGAATTTAAAAAAAAGATATACAGAAATCAAGGAAAAATATTAAAAAAGAATTGAATGAAAGAAAAAGGAAGGAAACAAACCAGGACAGTCAATAGCGTTCTAACAGGAGTTCCAGAAGATGAGGACAATAAAAGTAAAGGCATGGGGATTATCAGAGAAACAACAGAATAAAAATCTTCCAAAAGACCAGTCTTCAGACTGAGAAAGTCAGACAGCACTGAACTGAATGGAAGAAAAAGACTCGCAAAACTCCAGGACATCAATCATGATGAAAAAGTTGCCCAAATTTTGAGAAATAAAAATCAAGTTACTCACAAAGGAAAGAGAATCAGGTTAACATGATACTGCCTATCAGCAACCTTGAAGTTTAGTAAAAGAGGGACCAAGGCCTCTAAAGTTTGAAAGAATGGTCTTGAACCTAATATTTGGTATAAATAAATAGAATTCTCTATGCAGAAAAATTCTAATGGCGTGCAAAAGTGAAATACAGACTTTCAGACATATACATACTCAAAGTCTCCCTCCATGAATCTTTACAAAATAATTTTAACAGACTCTTAACTACAGAGAACAAACTGATGGTTACCAGAGGGGAGGTCTCAGGCAGGGGGGTGATGGGTGAAATATGTGATGGGGAGTAAGGAGGACATTTGTGATGAGCACCAGGTGTTGTATATGAGTGTTGAGTCACTAAATTGTACACCTGAAATTAATATTACACTGTATGTTAACTAACTGGAATTTAAATAAAAGCTTGGAAAATATTGTTTAAAGGTGAGGATGTATTTGTCCAAAACAAAGAATAAAAAGAATAGGCAAAGAGGGGTAGAGGCAGAGAGAACCGTAGGAACATGAATTGCCTGTGTTAGCTATTTTTAAACCCTTAAGTAAATGTAATAAATTAAGATATAGACACTTAACTATATGATTTGAAATTATGAACACTACCAGTAGATTATCTGAAAATAGAAACACATGGAAAAACTAAATTGGGGGCAGAGCAGGATTACTGTTGGTTAGCTAAATTCCTCAATCCCAAACAGGAAGATAATAAAGATAAATGTCTATTATGTGGCATCATGCAGTTAACTACTAAAAGAAAAAGACACACAAATAATCAGAAGAGGTTATCTTTGAACTTGGAAGGATAAATAGAAAATGCAAGAAGGGCCGTGGGTAGGTCAGTATGGGAAGACTTATTTCTATCATCTGCACTATCTGAATTTTATCTCCATGTAAGTGTATTATTTTCATAATAATTAAAAAGGAAACTCTTCTCAAAGATTCCTAAATCTCAAAACCATCCCCCTGAATCACAGTTATATCCACCTCCACTGAGCTTAGGGACATTCTTCAAATAGCTACATGCTCTCCACCTGGAAGAAATGTCATCAACAGTGAAAAACTGGACACTTGTATGTTCAGCAGTTTATCTAATACAGCCTTTTCCTAGCTAAGCAATATTTCATAAAATGTTGATTATGGTTTGGGGAGCCTGGGTGGCTCAGTCGGTTGGGCGTCTGACTTCGGCTCAGGTCATGATCTCGCAGTCCGTAAGTTCGAGCCCCGCGTCGGGCTCTGTGCTGACAGCTCGGAGCCTGGAGCCTGTTTCAGATTCTGTGTCTCCCTCGCTCTGACCCTCCCCTGTTCATGCTCTGTCTCTCTCTGTCTCAAAAATAAATAAACATTAAAAAAAAAATGTTGATTATGGTTCTATTCTCTACCCTATCCCCACCCCTTTTTTATTCCCATCTTTCCTTTTTTTCTGGTCACATTGCTATGAACTCACACATTCTGTGTAATCTAATTATGAAATATCTTCTCACAAAAACTCATTAGCACCTTTAGTCTGCAAAATACATCAAATCTATATCTTTCTAATGATAAAGTTAACAAATGTGATAGTATTTTTTAAGTGCTGTATTTCACACGTATGTGTATGTAAGTCTATGATATAACATAGCTACAATTTCCATCGTAAATGAGTATCAGAGGACGGACTGGAATAACGCTTTTATTCAGGACCTCAAATTGAATCACCACGGCATCACTGTAATTCACTCCCCTCTGCTGAAAGTGGAGGGCAAAGGTTAAGCTTTCAGAGGTCCCTTTGCTCATGTTTGTGCTGGTTCCTCTTGGCCATCTTGCCCAAGAATCTCACTGATAAGGGTCATTTTTCCACTTGCCTATTGTAACACCGTCAGTAAACTTCAACCTCACAGTAAATAAACTGAGGTCTCTCTGTTTCCAATACCCTGAACAACGAACAATTGAACTTTAGACATAACTGTTCTACTGCTTTTCTCACTGAGAAAGTGCATAAAGCAGTAATATAAGACTTTTTCAGTTTTGCCTTATTGTACTAGTTTCCTATTGCTGTTATAACAAATTACCACAAACTTAGAGGCTTAAACAGGGCACATTTATCTTACTGTTCTGTAGATCAGAAGCCAGATATAGGCTCACTAGACTAAAATCAAGATGTCAGCAAGGTTGCATTCCTTTCCGGAAGCTCTGAGGGAGAATCCTTTCCCTTGCCTTTTTTGGCTTCTAGAAGCTGCCCACATTTGTCGATTTATGACTCCCTTCTTCCATCTTCAAAGTCAGCAATGAATGAGTCCTTCTCACATTGTCATCTCTCTGATTCTTCATAGCTGAGAAATGTGTTCCACTTTTAAGAATGCATGTCATTAGGTTGGGCCGCCTGGTTAATCCAGGATAATCACTCGTTTTCAAGGTTCTTAACCTTCATCACCCCTTTTGCCTTCTACATAACATATGCACATGCTCTGGGGATTTGGGTATGTATATCTTTGGGGGACCATTATTCTGCCTGCCATTCTTATCAATTGTTATTCTTTGATGCCCTGGACAGATTATTCCTGTAAATGAGAATGAAAGCATGATCTTGATTTAGGGACCAACATTTTAAGTACTTCAAACACTTATCAGAATTACATATTGATAACCAGGACTCTCAGTGAAGGAATCTACAATTCTAAATGGCATAAAAGAAATTCACATACCACACCTGATAACTTACACAAATATAACTTAATAGAGTGTGACTTTGAGTCTATGGATGTCCTTTATAGCAGAGAAGAAATAAGCTAGACTCGTGGCAGGGACTCGGTGCATTAAAGGGGTTGTGGGAGGTGGGAGATTTTATATTCTTTATTTTATTTTTAACACAATTTTTTACTGAGTATAAAATGAATATATGCTCATTTTGAAAAACTTGGGAAATATATGAAGATGTACTAAAAAAAAAAAACCCCAAGAAAACTGTAAATCGTCTCATCTCTTCCAAAATTCTTATTTAGGTTCACATTCAATAGATGACCATTGATAGCACTTGTAACACCACCACCATAATAACATCCCCAGACATCACATTTTCTACATTAACACTAGAGATTATTTATACTCAAATGAAACAACTTTTAAAAGACTGAAGATCACCTTCAGTTGATTCTCTCTGCTTGAAAATCTAGCTTAGTCTAATATCTCAACACCTCCAGAATTGACTTGCCCAAAAAGCAAGCAGTTGGTAAGAATCTTGAAATGTGACCACATCGAGGCTCTTACAACAACAATAATAAAGATTTATGGGGTATTTCTAACGTGCCAGGTGCTGGTCTACATTTATTAACTCATTAAATCTTCACAGCCACCTATGGGGTCGGTGCTATTGCCACTCCCTTTTTACAAATGAGCACAGGCAGACACCCAGAGATTAAGTGCCTACTCAGATCACTCAGTTAGTATACAGCAGTCCCGGGGCTTCAGACCCATGCTCGCAACTTCAATTTATTTTTCCAGCATCCCCGAAGCTCCAGGATGTCTTGCTCTTTGCTTCCCATCAATGCATCAGAGACCAGAGAAGATAGATATTAGAAAAACCGCATCTACCTCAAATTACAGAAGGAAAGGTCTTTAATGGTGTCAAAATCCCAATAGCGGCTAACATTAGGAGTCACTGTGGGCCACGTGCTGCCAGATGCTTTATCTCATTTAATTCAAACAACGATTTCATAAGGGAGGAGCTATTATTGACACCATTTCACAGATGAGGAAGTTGAAACTTAAAGAAGTTCAATAACTTGGCCATGGCCACACAGGAGGCAGAACCATGATTCCACCCCAAACCTCACACTCCCGGGCCTGCCCTGTTAGCCAATGCCTTTTATGTGATTCTGTGCCTGTCCCAGTCCTGTTCCGTAATTTTATGGATAAAGACACAAAAGGCACAGTGATGGACCACTTCAAAATTCAAAATAAAAACCAAAATTAAACTTGACGGCCTGGAGTGATGTGCAAAGAGAAGAGAATGGAGATGTCAAGCCATGCCCCAGGGACCTCAAAGTAGTTCACCGTGCTACTGGAACCTATGAGAAGCTGGAATCTAGGAGGGCTACTGAAATATAAAGTCTATCCAAGACAAGATAATTTGACAAAGATAATTTGTAGTTGCAGAGGGAAGGTGTGGGGAAGGGCACAGTCCTAAGCTGGGGAGCAAAACCAGAGATCTGATGGCCCAGTCAGTAGAGCCCTCCCCCAAAATCTGAGCACAAAGAGGCTAGACTGTGTGATATCATAGGTATATCTATGAAAGGAGTCTGAGGAAATGGAGAAGGGGAAATCAAGTAAGTAAACAAAAACAGAAAAGTTACAAGAGCTGATTTCAAATATTTGGAAGACTAGCTATTGTGTATAAGTGGAATTAACTCCAGGGAGGTAGCTTAGGGTCAACAAATATATTTTAAAGAGATTTTGATGAGCAGGTAAATTTGGTTGGGCAGAAGGAAGACCTGCAAACAAAGTTGTTCAAAATGGAAATTGTAGTATTATGTTCCCTCCTCACCTGGAAGATTCAGCCGCAGGCTTCATGACCACCTGCTGGGAAGGACATAGAGGGCCCAGTGAATGTGTGGATTGGGTAGGGGATCAAAGGGGAACCATTTGCTTTAAGTTTATTTTCATCTCCACAGCTCTGTGATTTCATGAAATGGGCACCGGCAACTATAGCTAGGAGGTAAGAAAAAGGAGGCAGGACATCAGTAATGGGAAAACATGAGGCGGACGAGTTTCATAAAGATGGGAAGCTTGATTTCTATCAGTCTTAGGGCTCCTACCCACTATAAGATTTGCAAAGAGTTTTCTGTTGTGGCTTTCATCTGAGAAAAGGAAGGGTTCAGTGTTGTTTCCTAGTTCTCAGGAATTACATTTCTGCCTAACTAATTGTTGACCTGATTATTAGGTTGTAAATATGTTTCTACCTGTATTGTGAAATAAAAGTACATTTTGATGGATGTCAGTAATGAATGGAATATATCGGCCCCAAAACAACTCCAGGCTGTTGGGAGGAATGGAATCTCAGAAAAGGTGGGTGGCCACTGGAGATTTGGAAAGAAATAAAACACCTTCAGAATCCCTGGGATCTGGCCTTTGGAAAGTTGTCAAAATTATACCTTTGAAATGCAAAGATTCTATCAGGGGTTTAGTTTTTGTTCACTTTCAATGACTACAACAAAAAATTAAGGCAATGCATTCTTTTATTGAAAGGCTATAATTTGCACTCTATTGTCTGGCATTCTTGATAGTGTATTGACAGTGAAGCCATCTCATGTGTAAATGTGGCTGTATGCACACCCAGAACACCTTCCACATTGGGAACACATGTAGTTTTGCTCTGCTGAGTAAGTGACCGCATGTTTCTAGGATTTGTCTTGTTGGCAGCTCAGTCTCTATGCTTTGCTAGGTATATATTTCTTTTGTTCAATGTGTGCCACACATTTCTGATTATAACATGGAGCTTAGGCTGCAAAACAAAAATTCCTGCAAATGTTTTGCCATATGGCCTGAGGCCATGCTGAAACATACTTTTATCACAATTTTTTCTACCTTCTTCTTTCGTGGTTTTGGAATCATAGCTTGCTACTAAGTAATTAGCTCAGAAGTCTTATTCTAATTTGTCTTCCTTCTTTGTCTAGATCAGGGGAAATGAATTATATGGAGTATCATTCTGATTCCAGCCAACTTGTGGGTCAGAGAGTCATTGCTGTGATCTTACTTCATGACAAATGACAAATAAAAGGATGCCAGTAAAAAAATGGCACTCATATTTGATGGGATATCACTGCCCCCATTAGATTTTTGGCCATAAAATAGATGAGTACCTCGAGCTACGGTGAAGCTTAAATATAATATACATAAAGTACTTCAAAGCTTGGCACATAGTAAACACTCAAGAAAAAAGGCTTATTGCTAAAACCGGCAACTGAGCAAGGCGTCCTTGTCTTACATATTCATAGACTTACTCTCTATCACAGAGCTTATCACACTAATGTGTTGTGCTCTCTTTATTTATCTGTCTCCCCATGCAACCAGACTTCATGTCTGTATCCCAAGCGTATAAATCAATGTAATTTGTTGAATTGCAAATTGTAGAAGACTTGCCTCTGGACTCCTAAATCAATCAACAGTTATGCTGACATCTAACTCCATTGGCTCTCGAAAGGTTAGCAATATTTCTTGTTCACATTTTATAAGTATTCTTTTTATTGATGCAATCAAAACATAAATCAAAGTTTTTAAAATATTTGGATGTAATCGTACTCTCACATACATTAATGAAGTTAACTTCACAGTTACAGACTGATCATTCTGGAACTCACAGTACAGTTCTGCAACATAGAGTATATGGTAGTTGACCATGTACATGCAACCATTATGTCAAACCACTGGACTGGACAACAAAAAATCTGAATAACAGACTTCCTTCCTGGTCAGGTCTGGGGAGACCATGGAGACAAAATTCAAAAAAGTCACAGAACCTGGAAACTAAGAACAAAACCAATGATTCCTTAACCTTAACCTAGGCATTATAGATAACCCAGCCACTAAAAAAATAAATAAATTTCTCTACCAGAGTATTAGAATGCTCAAGAAGAATAAAGAATAAGATCTTACAAAATGTGCCAGATTCAGTATGCAGTGGCGTTAAAGCAGGTGGGTAGAGGGGGAATGATTGGGACAAAAAAAAAACACATCCTGGTTATGCCAATAAAACCCTAATTCCACTTTCACCATTAGCTCACATGCCATTAAAGATTCTAAAAAATAAGTACATATTTTCTCCAAGTGGATGAGTTTTGACCCAAATTTTTGGGCCACAGCTTTTCTCATTGAGTTCAGATGAAGACCATTGCCTATTTTGGATAATAATACCATGGTTTCTATCCTGCCACTCTCAACCCTGCCTTAGCAGAAAGACAGAGACCAAATCCTACTTGCCCAGTACCATTACCCAAGTCCTGGTTCATGAAAAGATGTAGGCAAGAAGAATTTTAGCCCAAGTGGACTAACATAAATGTATAATGAGCATCAAAAATATTTTTAAATCAAAAGTTCTCCTAACATTTTTAAAATCAAACTACCTGTATAATTTATATACGGTTAGTCACGTTATTTAATTGCCTGTCACAAAGAGGAGATTGTGTTCTCAAAATGTAATTTCCAGAGGATTACAAAGTATGGCAAGATGCCAGTCACTGAGTTGGTTTCCCTGTAATAACCAGTAGCAGGCTTGTGATTTTACAAGGACAATTATGCTTCCCAAGGCCAGTCACCTACCCCACAGAAAAGCCTGCCGTTCCCAAGCAGCATCCATGGTTATGCTCTGCTTTGTCAACATATATCCGTTATGCACCCACTGTGCCCTTGATTCTGCCCTGGGCAATGGGGCACACAACTGTGACCAAGACTCAAAAAATCCTACAACCCAAGTAATGAAATAAACTAAACATAGTTGCGATGAAGAGCAATGAGGACTCTGGTATGAGATAAAAGCACTAAAATAATGTGAAAATTAGTAACTACAGAGCAGCAGAGGATAAACTGAGTCAGCTAGTGAACTGTAGCAGTTATTCAGAAATTAATGCGATTGTCTAAAGGTGTTGAAATTTGCCTGCATATAAAGATCTTAATATTCTTTCACATTCTTCTCACAGGATTGAGGGGATCCTTGAAGCACCTATGTTTCTCTGGCCAAGTGTGGTTAACCACATAACTCAAACCATTAGGTGAGCCTGATGGAGAGGACAGGAAGGAATAGAAATACATTTTTGGAGCAACCTTTAGTTCTTTATTGCTAAAGCAATAAATTGACATCACAGTCTAATGATGGCTCACAACTCCCAGTAGGTACTTTCTACACTTTTTCTCCTCTTTAAAACGATAGGACACTCTCTGATTAACTCATTTTTTCAGTGGCATATTTAAAAAACAAAGATAGTAAGAGGGGTATGTGACCAAAAGCAACCATAAGAGGATGTCACAGACCTGGAAGAATGGTGTCAAAATATAGGATGCTTTCAGAATTAACTGCATTGAAACTTGAGGAAAACACCAAAGATGATGCATAGAAACTTTTGTTATACTCAAGCACAAAGGATGGAGTGATAAATTTGCTCTTGAGAGAGCAGCTGTAGAACAATTACAGGGGAGTGTTAAAATAGAGACACTGATCAAAATGTCAAAACTACCCAAAGCTATCTACACATTCAATGCAATCCCAATCAAAATTGCACCAGCATTCTTCTCGAAACTAGAACAAGCAATCCTAAAATTCATATGGAACCACAAAAGGCCCCGAATAGCCAAAGTAATTTTGAAGAAGAAGACCAAAGCAGGAGGCATCACAATCCCAGACTTTAGCCTCTACTACAAAGCTGTCATCATCAAGACAGCATGGTATTGGCACAAAAACAGACACATAGACCAATGGAATAGAATAGAAACCCCAGAACTAGACCCACAAACGTATGGCCAACTCATCTTTGACAAAGCAGGAAAGAACATCCAATGGAAAAAAGACAGTCTCTTTCACAAATGGTGCTGGGAGAACTGGACAGCAACATGCAGAAGGTTGAAACTAGACCACTTTCTTACACCATTCACAAAAATAAACTCAAAATGGATAAAGGACCTGAATGTGAGACAGGAAACCATCAAAACCTTAGAGGAGAAAGCAGGAAAAGACCTCTCTGACCTCAGCCGTAGCAATCTCTTCCTCGACACATCCCCAAAGGCAAGGGAATTAAAAGCAAAAGTGAATTACTGGGACCTTATGAAGATAAAAAGCTTCTGCACAGCAAAGGAAACAACCAACAAAACTAAAAGGCAACCAACGGAATGGGAAAAGATATTTGCAAATGACATATCGGACAAAGGGCTAGTATCCAAAATCTATAAAGAGCTCACCAAACTCCACACCCGAAAAGCAAATAACCCAGTGAAGAAATGGGCAGAAAACATGAATAGACACTTCTCTAAAGAAGACATCCGGATGGCCAACAGGCACATGAAAAGATGTTCAGCGTCGCTCCTTATCAGGGAAATACAAATCAAAACCACATTCAGGTATCACCTCACGCCAGTCAGAGTGGCCAAAATGAACAAATCAGGAGACTATAGATGCTGGAGAGGATGTGGAGAAACGGGAACCCTCTTGCACTGTTGGTGGGAATGCAAATTGGTGCAGCCGCTCTGGAAAGCAGTGTGGAGGTTCCTCAGAAAATTAAAAATAGACCTACCCTATGACCCAGCAATAGCACTGCTAGGAATTTATCCAAGGGACACAGGAGTACGGATGCATAGGGGCACTTGTACCCCAATGTTCATAGCAGCACTCTCAACAATAGCCAAATTATGGAAAGAGCCTAAATGTCCATCAACTGATGAATGGATAAAGAAATTGTGGTTTATATACACAATGGAATACTACGTGGCAATGAGAAAAAATGAAATATGGCCTTTTGTAGCAACGTGGATGGAACTGGAGAGTGTGATGCTAAGTGAAATAAGCCATACAGAGAAAGACAGATACCATATGGTTTCACTCTTATGTGGATCCTGAGAAACTTAACAGGAACCCATGGGGGAGGGGAAGGAAAAAAAAAAAAAAAAAGAGGTTAGAGTGGGAGAGAGCCAAAGCATAAGAGACTGTTGAGAACTGAGAACAAACTAAGGGTTGATGGGGGGTGGGAGGGAGGAGAGGGTGGGTGATGGGTATTGAGGAGGGCACCTTTTGGGATGAGCACTGGGTGTTGTATGGAAACCAATTTGACAATAAATTTCATATATAAATAAAAAATAAATAAATAAATAAATAAATAAATAAATAGAGACACTGATGAATATCTATGTTGCTTCTCTTTTATGAGGATGATGATCTTCAGATGGAAAAGGACAGCACTGGTATAAGCTAAGAAAAGATCACAAGCAGTTGGGGATATTATAAGGGAGTCCCTAACTCCAATGAATATTTCTCAGGGTTTCTAGATGATTAGGAATGATCACCACAGCCCCAGCACATGATTTTTCAAGTACAGAGTATTCTAGGCCAATTTCCCAGGAAGGTGATGTAAAGGTCAGGATTTTGATACAAGTGGTTTATTTTGGAGGTGATGTCAAAAAGCATAGGTAAGGAAGTGAGAAAGAGAGACAGAAATGAGAAAAAAGACAATATAAGATGGGTTAGTAAGCAGGTGATCTCCACAGGCAACTAGGACTTCATTGTGGTAGGGAACACTGTGTGACAGTATGAAAATGTCTCAGAGTAGTCCTATCCAAGGCACAAGGAAGTGGGAAGTTTTCTCTAACTCTAGAAGTTTCTCCTCCTGGGTCATTCACTCTTCACCATTCCAACTTGTCACACTGCCTAAAAGAAAACCTTAATGTAGGGTCATAGGTGTTTGTGGTAAGACTCTATGGGCACACCAGGAATGGGTGAGCGCTGAGGGAATATGAGTGGGACCCCCAACAATGCCTCCTACAAGTGGCAAGGAGAAAATGGGCAAAAAACTAGTAACAAACCAATGTAGACCCAGTTTTCAAAAAGGGAAAGTGGAGTTCTACAACCAATCTTGGAGATCTTGCCAGTATTGTGGGGGCAAAAACATACTGTTACCGGGTCAGTTTGGGGTACCTAAAAGAGGAAGCAGAAGTGATGGGAATCTAACAAGAGACCATCAGATTAATGTCATATCTCTTTTTTTAACAAGGCCACTAAACTGAGAAGTGAGGGAAATAGGATGAACCAATCTAACTGATGTATGCAGCTCTAGGTTCTTTGAATAACATGAAATTGACCAAGCTGAATCAGAAACTACCGTAAGCAAATGGTTTACTCAGCATCAGGTGGTAGAACTTCAAAGAATGCAATCTACATAGTATTCTGGGCGAATGGTGCCCCCTGGAACAGAACATAGAATATAATGTGACTAGAGCTATGCAATACCACTGACCCTGTGGCACACAGGTGTAGTGAGAGGACATAAAAGGACATTCAACATGCAGAGAAAGGCTTCGACCCTTCCCCTGAGAGGCTTGCAAATCTGGAGGAGGAGCCAAACAATCTGACCAAGGTTCTCAAATTTATGCAGCTCCTCTTGCAAGCCCTTTAAGTATGCAAGGCAAGTAGGATGTTCTTCAACATAACAAGACAGAGCTTAACAAATTCAACATTTTCATGCCCATGGGCATCCATGGATATTAATCTATAGAAAAATCCTTGTGGCATGCCAAAACGTTCCTACCAAGATTTTTATTAATGACTTAGTGTCTCTGTTTATTCTCTCCCTCCCCTCCTCCAATCTCTCTCTCTCTCTCTGTCTCTCTCTGTCTCTCTCTCTTTCACACACACGCACACACACACACACACACACACGCACACACAACCATCTTACGTGCACAAAATGCTCACTCACCTGAAGCCAGGTGATACTAAATTTGCAGATCACATATACATCTGGGAATTGTGAGAGAGACTGAAGGTTAAGCTTCTCAACCTCCATTTCACTTTCCTTCTGTTAAAGATGAAGAACAGTCAAAACAAAGAAACAAAACACCTCTTATAAGTAGGATTCTGGATGCAAACTGCATGCCACCACTCAGGGATGCTCATGTCGAATTTGGAAGATGGAAGTGAAGCACATCCCATTTTCTTACCCCTTTCCATTGTTTCAGTACCCTGTGAGGTCGTGGAGCAGGAGTGTTCCTGCAGCTGTGTTCCAGTGTCTCTTTTACATCCTTCTAGATGTAAGGAGTTGCACATCAGTGGTGGTAGCATCTTTATTCCTGGATCACAGCTAGGGCTCCGTGTTCTTGAATTTATAATTCCAGAGGTGGCCTTAGAGACAACTGTGTAATATTCCTGGAGCTATCTCTAAAGACTCAGCTTAGGATCCATTCTTTCCCTCCTTCCAGTAATTTTCCAAGCACCTAACTGTATGTGTTAAACTTCTTCCTGTTGAAAGTGCCTGGGGAAGTTTCTATCTCCTCCTGCATTGGATACCGACTGACATAGCAGTGTTGATAAATAGTATGTTGAATGACAGAATTAGGGTAAAAGGCAAATATAACATATAGTTGAATAGGGAGAAGTGGAGAAGTTCAGTGCTTAGGTCCAAAAAGTCACTGCACATCTACAGGCTAGAGGAAATATAACTTAGCAGCTTCATGTAAGAAAAGTCAAGAAAGGGGCCACCAAAGATGCTAACGTGGTATCAGAAAACAAACAAACAAACAAAGATTAGACATGCTCTACTAGTCTATTCTGGTTAAGACAACACTTAGAGAATAGTGATTAATCCTAGGCATTGTGCTTTAAGAGGGATACAGCCAAAATGGAGATCCTTCAAGGGAGACTAAATAGATTAATTAACCTAAATAATAGATTAAATTAAATCAAGGAAGACCTGAATCTATATCACAGAAAAAAATGCTTGAAGACCATGGGAGAAGTATACCCTGAAGACTAGAAGAGATTTAAGGTGGACCATGATAGACATCTTTAAATATTTACCTGGTTTTCCGGTGAAAGATTCATTAGACTTGCTCTGTACATTTCAAAGGTTTGGAACCAGGACCAACAGAGGGGAGATACGGGAGGCAAGATAAAAGTTCTTCAGTAAGAGATGTCAGGATATGAGAGGACTATTCTGGGAGGCAATGAATTTTCCAACATTTGGAGTATTCAAAAATAACCTGGAGATTCACTTGATGGGGTGACTGTCGGACACACTCAAGCATCAGATGAGTTGCTGGTCCAAGAAAGTAACCTTTGAGGCTTATTCCAAAGCAAATAATTTTTATAGCAAAAATTTTATAAGACTCATCGGATATTCTTATAAAACTCATATATAACCCATATTCTTGGAGATACAAATAACACACACACACACACACACACACACACACACACACACACACTGAATGAAAGATGTATGGAGGTAGCTGAAAGAGCCCAGGATTCGGAATTAAGTAGGTGCAGGCTCACAGCTAAGCACTGCTGGGCTCCATTGCTTGTTAGTTGGATGACCTTGAACAATTTAAATAATCTCTAATTCTTTGTTTCTTTCTTGGTGGGAAATGATACCTACCTTATGATTTTATTATGAGACTTTAAAAAAATATGCCCTATGCCGGATAAATACAATCGTTACCAAAAAAAGTTGTTTTCTAAGACTTTTTAACTTTTTTTCCTTAATTTTTCACTCTTTCAAACTGCTAGATAGGAATGGATGAGTGAGGGTTTTATAACTATCTAAGTTGAGGTAGTTTCCCCTCAGATTTATAACTTTGCCATAAAGTAGGCAGTACAGCACAATGGTTAATAGTAAAGGCTCATAGTCTAGCTGATCTGGGTCTAGATTAGCCTCTTCTTACCATGCAACTACATAGTTTGTAAACAACTGAGAATTCTAGTTCTCTTATCTGTAACATGGTGCCAGTACCTAGCTTATAAAATCTGGTAAGGATAAAATCAAATAATTTAAGTAGAGCATTGTGCTCAGTGGGTGCTCCAAAGCCATTCACCAATAAAAAAAATTATGGTATGGGGCGCCAGGGTGGCTCAGTCAGTTGAACTTCTGACTTTGGCTCAGGTCATGATCTCGTGGTTCACGAGTTCGAGCCCCACATTGGGCTCTGTGCTGACAGCTCAGAGCCTGAAACCTGCTGGATTCTGTGTGTGTGTCTCTCTCTGCCCCTCCCCTGCTCGTGCTCTCTGTCTCTCTCTCTCTCAAAAATAAATACATATTAAAAAATTTAAAAAATTATAAAACCATTATGGTGAATAATAGTGATGGTAATGATGAAGGCACAAACTATAGGGAGCATCAATCTAAAACATTAATGCTGTTGACTTTCTTATCCTTCAACATGTTTATCCTGGATCTATTATAGCATTCCTCATGCGGTGAGATTATTTAGATATTTACACTTTTTTTTGTAGCTACACCACATTTCACATTGACTTCTAATTGCCTTCATGTTTCATGAAGGTGACAAAGACATACAGCCATAACTTAACTTAGCACATACACTGGCTATAGACCTATTTGGGAGGCCAGTATACCAGGAAGGCTAGGAAAACACTATTTTTTACTAGCAGCATTAACTCAATAAACCTCCCAGGGGTGCAATAAAAATGCAGTAGCCAGCGGTCTTAATGAGGACATGCTCAGAGCATAGTGAAATCTTATAATGTGCTCAGTGCCCTGAGGAATCCATAGGAATTTGATTTAGCAACATTAGATTCCAGTTTCTCAAGATATTAGCAAATATGATTTGTAATAACTGGTTCTTATTTTAATGGATGACATTGCAAATTACAAGTGTTAATATGGCATCGTTTATAATTCAGAGATGTTGCCACAAGAATCTGCCTTTCAGCTGTTGGCATATGTGAGTGGAGTTTGCCTTTGTTAACACAGCACACGCCAAATTTTTCCTTAAGGCCTTTAATCGGTGTGGTGCATCTATCAGGGCATATGAGAAATCCATTTAGGCAAAACAATTTAAAAGGCAACCTCTAGGGGCTCCTGGGTGGCTCAGTTGGTTAAGTGTCCGACTTCGGTTCAGGTCATGATCTCGCAGTCTGTGAGTTCGAGCCCCACGTCGGGCTCTGTGCTGACAGCTCAGAGCTTGGAGCCTGTTTCAGATTCTGTGTCTCCCTCTCTCTCTGCCCCTCCCCCACTCACGCTCTGTCTCTCTCTGTCTCAAAAATAAATAAACGTTAAAAAAATTTTTTTTAAGTCAACCTCTATTCTATCATTATGACATTTCAAATGAATCTTTGTCTCTTTCACTCCCCAAATATTTTCAACTGGGCCCCTATTTTGCTCTCCACTAATCCCCTAAAACCCCGAGTATTGGAATGGTCCTACTGCCTTATAAATTGAAACGGCCAAGAAAAAGAAGTATGAGAAATGTCTTAGCACTTCAAGAACTCCCAGGTTCCACTTCTCAGGAACTTATTATCTTTGAAGTTAGAGGTAATAATAGAAATGATAATCACACTTAAGTGATAATTCATAGGCAATGCCTAGGGATAGCTGGGAGGGAGTACAGAGAAAAAGGAAGGTTTAGGGTGAATATTAGTAACTTCCCCCAGATGAAAGAACATTTATCAGCTATTTCAAAGGCACCAAGATCAATCTAAAAAGAAATCATGATAGAAATGAGCTGAATATGTCCTAATTGGGAACTAACTTAGGGGGAATTTTCAAAGTAATTATCTGGCAAGTATAAAAAAATCTCCTACAGCGTCACTTGAACATAAAAACTAACCACTCAGCATGTGGGCCTATCAACTGAGTTAATAGGCAAAAAAAAAAAAAAAAAAAAAAACTGCGCTGAAATACACCATCTAATTGAGAGTCCTACCCAGTGGTGGCACTTATTCAGAATATAACTGAGGGGCTCAAGCCTAAAAAGTCAGCCCCTCTGAGCAGCCACAACAGATGTGTGACCCACAGCATCTGTACCTCAGGCAGGTTGTATCACGTCTCTGTGCTTCAGTTTCCTCATCTGTTGAAGGAGGTACAAATATAAAGCACACGGTGAAAATACTCAATGTTTTTGTTGTTAATTTTATTGTTATCATTTTTATTACTGTTGTTACTACTGCAACAACTACTATTTCTACAAATGTAGCCATAGGGAAGCCTCTTGGGCTCTACTGACCTTTTTCACTCACTTCTAACAAGCGTACAGATAGCTATGTGGCAAGCACCTAAAAGAGTATCTGGCGTGTAGTAGGTCCTAACTAAAAAGTTTTGAGTGAATAAAGGCTTTTGAGTGATCAAGAAGGCCCCCAGTATTTATTGGAACACATGGATATCAGAACAAAGGCTACATTTCTCAGCCTCTCTTGCAATTAGATACAGCACACTGGAAGGATGAAAGATTGCTAGAGAAGGCATGTGTATTATAGCACAAATTAACAAGGCATCTTCTGAACTCAGCAACTTTAGTTTTCACCCTTCCCTATGAAAACCAGACAGAAGAACTCAAATGTAGCAAAGGAGCAATTTCACATACCTCTATAGCATTTAAGGGAAATCACTGATGTTGATAATAGTGATCCTGAGTTATCACTATATCGGGACAAATTCTCTTTGCCAAGGACACATATACATTTAGTAAAGATTACATGTATATGTAATATATACATAAAATATTTAGGAATACAGCTAAAATAAGTCTTAGCATTTAAAAGATAATAAGGTCTCCCAATAAGAAGTCAGAGACAAAAATATTTAGCAGCAACCCAGTCGGGATCCCTCACTCTTGACAGCTTTGTACTTTCGTTCAAAAAACTCTGTATCACTTTGCTAAAAAAAAAAAAAAAAAAAAAAAAAAAAAAAAAAAAATATTAATCTTTATCAAGAAATCTAGCATTTTCCATTAATGTCAGATAAAGTGGGTAATATTAAACTTTTTTTTTCTAGATACAAAATTAAGTAAGCCACTTATTTTGAAGTCTTTTACAAGGTGTTAGAATACCTAGTAAAGAAATGCAATCACCAGAAGTTCTGAGAGGTGTATTGACCTCAGTTGGTATTTTATTCATTCCTTCAATAAATAATGACCAATGTGTAAGGCCCTGTGTTAGGTGCAAAGTTTGTACAAGGTGGAAGTCTGTGTTCTCATGGAAGTTATGATTTGGGAAGAAGATGGGATGTCCACTCAGAAGCCACTTTGAGACAGGATACGGTAGATAATGTTGAAGGAGGAAACAGCAAAGACCTATAGAAGACAGAGAGCCACTGCAGCAGGGAAAAAAGGAAGCATGGATCTTGGGTTTAATTAATTAATTATCCAAGAGCCCCTCAAGGTGAGCCAAAGTTGCCCAACATTCCACTGAGAGCCTGGAGATGATTCATCCTAAAATGTCTTCCAGCAGCAAAATTCTGCCTCTCGAAATTCCCTTTCCTTATCACTAATAGTTGTTTTCAATCTATTACCCCACCTCTGCTTCCTTTATCCTAATTATCTTGCCAATTTATCCCCAAGTGATGGTTCATGAAATTATTTATAATAGTTAAGATTTACAGATTGCCCACGATGTGCCAAGTACTGTTCTAAGTACTCTATACAATATTAACTCACTAAAGTTTTACAATAACACTGTGCATGCAACAGGTACTATTATTATTCTCATTTTATTTTTTTAATGTTTACTTATTTTTGAGAGAGAGAAAGAGACAGTGCTTGTGGGGGAGGAGCAGAGAGGGAGACACAGATCTGAAGCAGGCTCCAGGTTCCGAGCTCTCAGCACAGAGCCCAACGTGGGGCTTGAACTCACGAACCACGAGATCGTGACTTGAGCCAAAGTTGAACATTTAACTGACTGGGCCACCCAGGCACCCCATTCCCATTTTGTAGAAGAGGAAACCAAGTCACAAAATGGCTAAATAACTGTCCCAAGGTTACACGGCTAGTAAATGGTAGCGAATGGACAAAATATTCCCTATTATATGTCAAACAGAAAAAAAATAAGGTAGCGATTTCTGATAAATATGTCTGATTTTCAAAAATATAATTGTACATGAAAACATATACAATTAAAATTTTTTTAACGTTTATTTATTTTTGAGGAAGAGAGACAGAGCATGAGCAGGGGAGGGGCAGAGAGAGAGGGGGAGACACAGAATCTGAAGCAGCCTCAGGCTCTGAGCTATCAGCACAGAGCCCAATGCAGGGCTCGAACCCACAAACAGCGAGATCATGACCTGAGCCTAAATCAGATGCTTAACCAACTGAGCCACCCAGGCGCCCCGAAAACACATACAATTTAAAGAACTGTCCTGTATTCTGAGATTATGCTCAAATGTCTAAACTTTCATGAAATGATAGTCTAAGGAAGTTACACAATCACCATTTTTTTAAACAGACCCATAAAAATCTAAATCCACTGAACCCTCCTTCCTGCTTGGGGAGCATACCCTGCCCACTGGTTGCCCCCATCCAGCTCTACTGCAAGTCCTTTCCCTCCCTGCCCTTTCCTTCACTAGCCTTTCATGTTCCCCTGCGAGATGCCGGTTAAAGCATGATCATAATCCGTATTTCCTTCCAGTCCTCCGGGTAGTTGAAACCTGACTCCCATCAGTGGAGCCACTTCCTTGGTGGAGCATACTCCGTACTTTTCAGATTGCTCTTCTGCTATCATTGGACAGGCTCTCCTCCTCACCTTTACCACCCATTCTTCCTCAATCATTGTGCCTTCACCTGCTTACTTCTGGTACCCTTTCTCTGTTTCCTCCATGACTTTACCACTGATAATTATGTCCTTCTCCAACCCAAACCCCTGCTACCTGCTGCCTATCATCAGTGTCCAGAAAGATGGCCTTTATAACATCTAACCATTAAATAGCCTCCCCAGTCCCGAGAGTATTTACTGTCACTCTACTTTGCTTAACCTTGCCGTGTGTGTCCCATGCTGAAATCATGGGGAAAGAAGAAGGTGAGTCTGTCGGATTTGGCAGTTAGCATATCAGTGGTGATATGCTTCCAGAGAGCAGCTATGGTAAAGATGTGGAAACAGATCCCTGGCTGCAGGAGGCTAAGAGGTGAGTGGGGGGCAAGAAAGCGGAGGCCACCATCACTCAAAAAACGTCCCTTATTGGAATCCATTTGATCCCATGGCCAAGCACCTTCTCTTTTTAAACCCTATTCCCTTAGCTACACTGACACTAACCTGATTTTCCTCTTCTATCTCTGACAGGTCATTCTCTGCTTTCATTTAATATACAAAACATTTCTTGAACCCCGATTGCATATCAGGCAAGTTGCCAAGCACTGAGGACACCAAAGGCATAGTTCCTTCCCTCAAGTTTTTCAGTCCTAGAAAGGTGATTATTATAGATTTGGTACATTATACCCACCTTTAATGAATAAAATGGGAATAGAGAAGAGGAAAATATTATCTCTAGCAAAGGGCAGGAATAAGGGTCAAAAAAAGCTGCCTAAAGGAGGTGACACCGTCCTGAGTGTTGAAGATGAGGACGTGTCAGCAGCAGTAAATTGTTAGGGAGCTGGCATTACAGCAGATCACACAGTACCAGCAAATGCATAAAAGTGTGGTCTATGTGGGTATCGAAAATAGCTTGGTGTGGTGACAGATACTAGCAGGAGAGTGGTAAAAAAAAAAAAAAAAAAAAAAAAAAAAAAAATATATATATATATATATATATATATATATATATATATATATGCCATTGAGAAGGGTATAATACCACTGGGACCAAATTGTGTAGGATCTAAAAGAGAATGCTTATAATTTGAATTTTACCTTGTAGGCCACGAACAATTACTGAAAGATATTGAGACAGTGACACCATAACAGCTACGTTTTAGAAAGACAGTTCTAGAAATGGCATGGACGGTGAAAAGAAAAAAAGAATGCAGAAATACAACTCAGCTGGTGCAATGTCCTAGGACACATAAGCCCTACCCTGTGTTTCTTCTCCCTTTTTTTTTTTTTTAATGTTTATTCATTTTTGAGAGAGAGAGAGAGAGAGAGAGAGAGCATGAGTGGGGGAGGGGCAGAGAGAGAGGGGGATGGAGGTACCAAAGTGGGGTCTGTGCTGACCACAGGGAGCCCTATACGGGGCTCACAAATTCATGAACCGCGAGATCATGACCCGAGTTGAGGTCGGACGCCCAACTGACTGAGCCACCCAGGTGCCCCACCCTGTGTTTCTTCTTGATTTGCCTCATAGCCTGTCTCAGTGAGAGCTCTGATAATAGAGAAGGAAAAATAATATGAGTCCCCTCAAGGTGATTTAATCACTTCAATCAATGGAACCTGATGACCAATTAAATATAGAAATTTGGAGATCAGGAAGAATCAAGATTGATTGAAAGTTTTAAACTTAGTTGACTAGTGAAATAATTATATTAGCACCCAAGGCGTAGAGGTTCTTTGCCAACTCTCCTCTCATGTCCTACTCCAAAAGTTTTCTCTTTTATCTTCTTTTCATTTTCTAAATTCTTTGCATGACATTTTCACATCCTTCGATTGTTCAACGTTTATTTATTTTTGGGACAGAGAGAGACAGAGCATGAACGGGGGAGGGGCAGAGAGAGAGGGAGACAGAGAATCGGAAACAGGCTCCAGGCTCTGAGCCATCAGCCCAGAGCCCGACGCGGGGCTCGAACTCATGGACCGCGGCTCGAACTCACGGACCGCGAGATCGTGACCTGGCTGAAGTCGGACGCTTAACCGACTGCGCCACCCAGGCGCCCCTCCTTCGATTGTTCAACTGTCATGTGGATGATGCCCGAGTACTTCCTTATAGCCAGTATCTCGATGGGTTCCAAGCACACTTTCTCAATTTGCGTTCTAGAGACCTCTGGCCGCTTCTCTCACTACGATCACAAGTTCGCTTTCAGATGTGAAACTATCCTCTCCTTACCTTCCAACCAAACCAGCTCCTCCAGGCTTCTCTCTTCTGTGCTTAATACCCTCCCACCCAGCCCTAAACCTCTCAGTAATCCAGTCCCACAACAAGAGTTCACTGCTGGAACATGTTGAGTAAACCTCGATTCACCCTCCTGTCATCTCTCACCCCCACCCCCCCTTTCCATCCCTCCAGCCAGCTCTTTCCTAAAGTAATCCTCCTTCACTTCATCTCACCTCCAGGACTCCCAGCAACACAGGCTTACCAACACATGCTTAAAGCTCCATTTTATTCTGCCTCTGCCCAGGGCAACAGTGTTCAGTGGGGTCCTGACAGTGTCCCCAACCCAGTGATAGACATTTTCACGTTTCATCATTTTAAGGTGCTCCCAAAGCAGTAAGAAAGTAGCATTTCACCAAAGCATCAGTTGTGGCTCTCTTGGGCAAGAGCTGCTTTTCACTTAATTTGTTACTGTTTGTAACACATAAGGCAGGCCCACGTTCCTAGGATAATGCACTTTCTAATCATAGAAGAAAAACGGTTTCATACACCACCCTCCGAAATGTCTACCCCTGAAACAAAATTTTCTATTCGAATAGATTTTTTTTCTTAATCTTTAAACTAGTTCCACAGCAAGATTCCACTCGCGTCTACACATCAAATTCCTTTCCTGAGATTCCGTTTTCTCAATATGAGCTATTAGACACACCGCAGTAACTGGCAATCATGGGAAAACACTTGCAAACCAGAGCCCATGGGTCCGTTTATTTTCTCTAACACAGTCCTACTAATCGCTCTGTCTCATTAGCAGACTTCTGAGTCCACAACTGACTCCAGGTCGACTCCCCTTCACAAAGGCAGCACAGATGTTCTGTCCCTGCCGCAGGCTGCAGTTTCGCACTGTTCCACGTGAGTGAGATATAGGTCACCAGTAGAAAGTAATTGGATTTCAACCCAGGGAGCCCAAAGTGCCACTTTGGAAAGGCAACCTCTTGCTCGGTCCAAGCGCGCCTCTGAGTCCAACGGCACGGCTTGCCTCTAAGGGAACTTTCCAGTCTCTACCACCCAGACCCGGGAATAAAAGAAAGGAGATTCCTTTCCAGCTGCCTTGGCAGCTCCACTCCACCTGGCTGCGGACTCACAGGCGAGAGTTCCCTGGGCTCAGAGCTCTGGTGAGCAGTCGGGAGGTGCTGTGACTCCACTGCTATGGTTCAGAGATCAGCACAAATGGATGGGGTGCCCTGTCCAAAGAGGACACTTTCGAGAAAGACGTCAAGATGACAAAGTGATACCTGTGACTCAGTCTTCCTGAGCCCCGAGCCCGTGAGCAGAAGCAGCTGACTTCACCATTTTCTGAAAACAAGACAAACTCTAAGCAAGCATCACACTAGCATGCAAGCCTTACAGGAGCTTCTGGTACTGCTCCCCAGCTACAGGTGTGCTTTAATAAGAGAAAAGACACCGGGCACCTGGGTGGCTCAGTCGGTTAAGCAACTGACTTCAGCTCGGGTCATGATCTCGCGGTTTGTGAGTTCAAGCCCCGTGTTGGGCTCTGTGCTGACAGCTCAGAGCCTGAAACCTGCTTCAGATTCTGTGTCTCCCTCTCTCTCTGCCCTTCCCCACTCATGCTCTGTCTCTCCTTCCTTCAAAAATAAGTCAACATTTAAAAAAAATTTTTTTAAAAATAAGAGAAAAGACAGGAAGATTCTGATTAACTCACATTTTAGGGTCATTTTTAAAGTGACCATTTTTTTACTGCAAAAAGAGTACGTGTTCATTGGAGAAAATACAATAAAGAGAAGATGAAAATAAAACATAAAATAAAATCATTATGATCCCAAGACCTAGAGATATCTACTACTAATAATAGACGACATTTTCAAGAATATGCCTTCAATCAGTGTATGTGCATGTATGTGCATATATTGCATGCATATGTATGTATTTTTTTATTCCCATATATTCTTTTCTCCTCCACCATCCTAAAATGGGATAGTGCTGTACTTAGCATCTTGTAACCAACTTTTCTCACTTAACAGTATATCATAGACATTTTCCCATATCACTAAAAATTCTCCCATATTGTTTTTAGTGGATGCTTAGTATTCAAAAACAAATTTTACTTTAAAAACATATTTGCATCAACCTAAGGTTACTATTGTTTGCGAGCCATTCATAGGGCAGAACAAAGGGGCTGGTCAGGCATTGCTTCAGTCTGATGGATTCTAATATTTGGAATAGATATTGCTAAACTTCTTCATAACTCTGTACCTCAGACATATTTTTATCCAGAGCTCAAGGTCATCAGAGATATTTTATGTCAAGAAAATAGAAATATATAAAGAACTTATAGAACTCAACACCAAAAAATAATCTTATTAAAATTGGTTAGAGGACTTGAATTGACATTTTTCCAAAGAAGACATACAGTTGGCCAACAGACATGTGAAAAGATGCTCAACACCACTAATCATCAGAGAAACACAAATCAAAACCACAATGAGATATCACATCACATTTGTCACCATGTCTAAAATAAAAAACACAAGAAACAAGAAGTGCAGGTGAGGATGTGGAGAAAGAGGAACTCTCCTGCACTGTTGGTGGGAATGCAAACTGGTGCAGCCATTGGGGAAAACAGTATGGAGGTTCCTCAAACATTAAAAAGAGAGTTACAATAGGACCCAGTAATTCCACTACTGGGTATTTACCCAAAGAAAACAAAGATGTTATTTCAAAAAGATACAAGCACCTCTATGTTTATTGCAGCATTATTTACAATAGCCAAGATAAAGAAGCAACCCAAGTGTCCATCCATAGATGAATGGGTAAAGATGTGGTATATATATACAATAAAAAAGAATGAAAGCTTGCCATTTGCAACAACATAGATGGACCCAGAGGATATCATGTTCAGTAAAATAAGTCAGAGAAAGACAACTACTCTCTGATTTCACTCATATGTCAAATTTAAGAGCCAAAACAAATGAGCAAACAAAGAAAAAATGAGACAGACAAACAAGCCAGACTCTCAAATGCAGAAAACAAACTAGTGGTTGCCAGAGGGGAGGTGAGAGTGGGGGCTGAAATAGAAAGAGGGAATTAAGAGTACACTTATATTGATGAGTACTGACAAATGTATAGATTTGTTGAATCAGTATAATATACACCTAAGACTAATACAACAGTATGTTAATTACACTTCAGTTAAAAAATAGACATAATAACGTCTAACTTTTTTTGCATTCAAATATGCCAGGCACTGTGCCAAGCAAGTCCCATGCATTATCTCATTCAATTTCATCAACACTCTTTAATATAAGGAGGACTGTTGTTTTCCATATTTTTCCCATAAAGAAACTGAGACTTACTGAGTTATATGACAGACCTAGCACTCAGCCCAGTTAATCCAGAGAACTCGTATAATTCATCCCATGCTTTTCCAGTAAGAATTTCTACTCTGGGGGCACCTGGGTGGCTCAGTTGGTTGAGCATCCAACTCTTGGTTTCAGCTCAGGTCATGATCTCACAGTTGGTGGGGTGGAGCCCCACGTCGAGCTTTGTGCTGCTGGTGCAGAGTCAGCTTGGGATTCTCTCTCTCCCTCTCTCTCTGCCCCTCCCCTGCTCATATGCACTCTCTCTCAAAACAAATAAATAAATAAACTTGAAAAAAAAAAGAATTTCTACTCTCTAAGAAATGAAAGGATAGCCCACGTTAAAATGAACTCCTTATCCCTTCACACAATTACTCAAAAGGTCATAAAGTGGGAGAAACCATATAATCCTTTACTTGCGTCTGTGAATGGAGTCTTTAACTTTGTGTTTTGAAGCAAATGATAAGAAAAACTGAAATCTTTTGTTCCAAGTGACTTCTAAGATTTAAAAATATAGTCTCATGTGTAGATGTTTTAATTTTTTTTTTTTCAATGTTTATTTATTTTTGGGACAGAGAGAGACAGAGCATGAACGGGGGAGGGGCAGAGAGAGAGGGAGACAGAGAATCGGAAACAGGCTCCAGGCTCTGAGCCATCAGCCCAGAGCCCGACGCGGGGCTCGAACTCACGGACCGCGAGATCGTGACCTGGCTGAAGTCGGACGCTTAACCGACTGCGCCACCCAGGCGCCCCTCATGTGTAGATGTTTTTAAGAATGATCTCCTTCACCACCTCACACTGCCTTTTAACGAGAGAGCCACCTCTCACATCCTGCGCCCCCAAACTCAGTACAGGCGACCGATGAAGCCAGGCTCTGCAGGACAGGTAATTTGCAGACAATGGCTGGCTTTCAACACTAGATGATTTCTGCTCACAGAATGACTTTCTAGGTACTACAGAAAAATCTTACTTCTCTGGAGTAAAAGTCACAGACCTTAAATTTCTTTTTTTTTTTTTTTTAATTTATTTATTTTGACTGAGAGAGAGAGCATGCGCGATTGCGGGCAGAGAGAGAGGGAGAGGGAGAGAATCCTAAGCAGGTTCTGCACCATCAGCAAAGAGCCCAACTCGGGGTTCAAACTCACAAACTGTGAGATCATGACCCGAGCTGAAATCAAGGGTCGGATGCTTAACTGACTGAGCCACCCAGGTGCCCCACAGACCTTACATTTCTTAAACACAACCTTTAACATTTGCTTAAAAATTTTTTTTCTTCTGATGATACAGCATAAATTTAAGGACACAGATGATCGGATCAAGTAGCAGCCCTTAATCTGTAAATAATCTCTCTGGCTTTGTGGCAATCAGGAAAACAGTGGGAAACAGCTGGTTTAAAATGAAAGCGACAACCTATTAGCATTCAGAGAGAAATTATTTCTCTCATCACCTTTACTGGAAGATGCTGTTGCTATGGCAGCTGGTCCCTGCATTCATCCCATATCCAATTGCTGAGATGACAAGGAAGCTGGTCAGGCCAGCTTTTAGGTGACAGCCAGTAAGACCTGTGAGGGAGATTCCTCATACAAACCCAGCCCTTTTCACTGTGGTGAAATGCTACTTGACTAAGCTTCCCTAACTTGGGTCTTTGGCTAAAACTTAAGTTCTTTAATTTAATTCAACTGGTTAACACTTAACTCATGAACTAGGATATGCCTCAGGGACATTTGAAACGTTTTTCCTTCTATGCTTTGCTCCACAAACTAGGTGTGTCTGGGGTATGATATGTTCCTAAGGGGTACAAAACACCCTGGACAGAGATAATCTGCAATTGGGTTTACGGCAGGAGTAGGGCCACAGCTGTCCCCTCAACACCTTGGCAGGCAGATTTCAGGCTGAGGCTGAAATGCGGGTCACGGGGCTATTTTCTTATATTTTGCCCTACTCTCAGAAGCCCAGTGGGATTCTCTAGAAGCTCTAAACTCACACTAAAATCACAAATGGGGGTACGTGTGCACTCTGTGGTAGCTACCTTGCTGTAGAACCCATGGAGTGCGTTTCTTTAGAAGTCTGAACACACAAACACATCTCCGGTGGAAACAAAGTACGCAGCCAAATCATTTAATTCTATTTCTTGAAGGAAACCCAAAGGACTGGCTTATCTTAGGTGACCACCTCAGATGGTTCCTGGAGCACCTCAAGATCGTGATGTTTTTAAACCCGTTGCAAGAACAGAGAACCTACATTCATCATCCTGCTGAAATAATAAATGCATAGCTTTTAAAAGTTTCATGTGAGCTGGAAACCAAATGTCCTTCAGGGAACGCTCTCATTCATCAGCAAGCAATTTCCATTCATGACTCGTGCTGTGGTAGGCTTAAGAAGAATGAAAAGGAAGTCCATTTTCAAAATTATACGGTCCTCAAGTGCCCACCAATAGCCCTTTGTCTTCCGTTTCCAGGGGGCCGTGTCTGTTCCCTCCCAACTCCAACATGACATAAGAGACCCAAGTAATTTCTCTGGGATTTTGCAACTAATATCCCTTGTTAGTTCTGTGCCCAAAATAAAAACATGCTCGTGCTTTGGCCCAATTGCAAGGGAAACTCTCGGCTACTTTGAAAACTTGATGGGCAGAAGAGAGAGTAAGCAGCAACAGAAATAATTGCTTTGGGGTTAATAGTTATCAGCTAGGGAGCCTCTTACGTGTGATTTATCGCTTGTGATTTGATACGCACAGGTTGGAACAAACTTTTTGATTCCAGATTGAGAAAGCTTTTTGCTTTTTAAAGACATGCTGCTATTGGCCTTTGGCCATTCCAGGAGTCTCTGGAACACCACTGTCTTACATACTTCCTTCACTTGAGAGCTTGTCTCTTTTCCTGACTTGCCACGCACTGTGTGTATTTTCCCCTACTGGACTCACAATGCGGATTTTAGAATGCCTTTTGTAACTGATGATACTGAAGAACCAAAGAATGCATCTTGTTGTCGGATTTTTTTAAGCCAATACGGGCCAGCCCTGGGCAGTTTTAGAAGAATAAGGATTTTTTTTCCCCAACATTAAATAAAAGTATGGCACTCGAAAAAGAAAACTGCCTCAGGCAGTAGCATGTGGCAAAGTTCCAACCCACTAAAGCAAGGTTTTGAATAATCTCTACAGTCTTGCAACGCCTCATTTCATATCCTAGAGAGCAGAACAAGTGTCTGTTCGTGGTCCCAAGAAGGCCTTCCAGCCCCAGGTTGCAGGGCTTCTCTCCCTGCTAATGACACATTCGCACAAACCCACACAAGAGCAGAATAAGCAGTGCCAAAGCAATTGATCATGGGGTGCATGCGACAGAGCCTAGTGACGTCTACTTTGGGTTTTTTGAGGGGGGGGTTATTTCTTTTTTTTAGTTTTGAAATTTAAGATAACAAAAATTACATTGTAGAAAATTGGAAAAGACGAATAAACTGAAAGAAAATTTAGAACACTTACAATCCCATTCCACAGAGATAGCATTTAGTGTGTATGCTTCCAGAACTTTTCTATTTTTCCTTTTCTCAAGAAAAATGGATTATGATACACCTATTGTTTTTATAAATCTCCTACATGGTGAACACCTTTACACAGCAATAATATTCACCTGTGCTGTTATTTCAATAGTTGTATGGTCCGTCTTATAGGATTAAATCACAATTTCTTCAGCCAAATTCTCTGTTGTTGAACCTTGAGTTGCCTGCACAAATACTTTACTGACCATCCTTGAATGTAAATTGTCACATCCTTGTGATTTGGCTCAGATTGATTCCTGGAGGTGATCTTGCCAGATCCAGGGATATGTAAGTTTTTAAGGCTTTTGATACATAGCTTCAAAATGTTTTCCAGAAAATGTCAATTTACCCTCTACCGACAGTGATTCAGAGTATCCTTTTTTCTTCTCTTAATCAAAATCTCACATATCCTAGAGTCAGATAGAAATACTTTTCGGGAGCCCGCACCGTTGCTTTGCTCCGCTGACATTGGTGACCACAATTACAGAGGGCCACAATGAGCTCTCACACCTTACCACATTGCTGTAGCATTCTGCTCTTTTTCAGAGAGAGTAGGTGTGGGATGCACCTGCAGACACTGCCCTAGGGCACTCTTCCCACAGGGGCTGCCCAGCACCCCCGTGAGTCACAGAAAGGAACCCCAAGTAGGAACTGGCTTGTCTGTGATCACTCATCTCAGGACAGTGGGCTTGTTGGGTCAAGGTGAATTCCAGTCAAAGGTACAGATCTGATTTCAAAGGTCTCGTGAGCCAAGTTTATATCAGGGGCCGCCCAGGTTCATGGATTCCTGGAGAGGCTATTCCAGACTATTGGGAAAACATGCCTTCCTTAGCCCCTCAGGGGAACTCAGAGGTTCCCCTGAACCAGAGTCAATTGGCTCAGGCTGGTACCCCCAGAGCCCTACAGCTCACCCCCATTTTCCTGTCAAAGCCTTTCTTTGTCGGCAGGATGGGGCGGGTTCCTCCGCCAGTGTACAAATGAGAAGAGTCCATATGCAAGGGTACCTTCTTTAATAATTAAACGTCAAACTCTGTTCTGGGATGGAAAACAGTTATCTAGTATTTCTAGAGTGGGTTACAAATGATACACTTGATTCTCGTTCTTCCATTCACTCATCAAATAATTATCGCATGCAGTAGAGACATTAAAGAGTATGACCCCTGGAGTCAGACTACCTGGGTTCTAATCCCAGCTGCAGCTCTTATTATGTGACCTTATACAAGCTACTTTTCCTTCTGTGCCTCGGTCTTCTCACGTATAAAATGGAAGTGATACAGGAGAGCGTTTCTGTGAAGATTACATTATATTTTTCCTTACTTTGCTTAACTTAGAACTTACATAAAGCAATGTCTGGAACCTAAGGGCTCAATAAATCCCAGGTATTATTGCTCCTACGTACCCAGGGGCTGGCTAGAAACTAGAGACACGAAGACAAAAATTCCCTGGATTCCCAAGGCTTCCTTTTCAATAGAGAAGGTGATTATGTAAACAAATCATTAGGGCTGCGTGCTAAGTGTGATACTGTAGACGTGAAGAAGGCGCGACAGGACAGGATTGCAGAGAAGGAGTATTTAACTCTGCCTGAGGATGCTGGGGAAAGTTTCTTCTCTCCCCTCGGAGTCTGAGTCATTAGGGTAGGTTGGAATTTGTCATGCAGAAAAGGGGAGGAAGGGCATTCAGGCAGCACAACTCACGTGAATTCATGGAGAGGAGCTATGCAGGGAGAATTCAGCTGAGTCAGGTGGACTGCATGTGACTTGTTGGTGTGGGGAGAAGGGGAGATGAGCAGGGAAACGTTGGCAGAGATCTATTCGTGAAGTCCCTCCTATTTCATGCTTAAACGGGTTCTCCCTTTATCCTGTAAAGTCTCCCTTTCTCTCACCCTGGGGTCTTGGGAGCATGTGCCAAGATCTTCCAGGCGTCAGAAGCATAGTTCACTCAAAAAAAAAAAAAAAAAAAAAAAAAAAAAGAAGCATAGTTCACTCAATAATAGGTATGATAACTTGCATCGTTATTTCCCTGTTACAAAAAACCTCAGATATTGTGGAGTGGACTATAATATTTGCATAACTGTTCAAGGAGCTGCATGAAATGTAGAACTTGTAGTAGAATGGTTAGGGCTGGCTATATACCTCCAGCCCCCAAGAGCAGGAAGTTTTTCTCCTCTGCCAGTCAGGTCCACCAGAGGAAAAACAGGAAAGATGGCTTGTCTGAGAAAAGCAGAATACAATTCTGTGATGGATCTTGTTCAAAGACAGCTTTGCAAAAGTAGTAGGGAACCATAGAAGGATTTGGAGGCGGGCGAGGTGTTACTAGGTAGATTTACCTTGAGAAGGATCACCCTGGCTTCAGGGTAGCTCCAAAATAATAATAATAATAATAATAATAATAATAATAATAAAACAGAGGCAGAAAGGCCAGTGAGATTATTTTCATAACCAGAACCCAAGATAGCTCCTCCTTTCGTTATTCTCAAATACCCTGCACTTTTCTTACATAGCTGGAACTTTATTCAGTGTATGTGCTCCTCACTGAACTAGAAACCCCATGAAAGAATAAGCTAGACATTTATTGCTACATCCCCAGTGCCCAGCACTATCTCTGGTATATATTAGCTGCTAAATAAATGGTTGTCAAATCAATGTACGAATAAACAGCACCACATGGAATTGCTGTGAAATTATTCTCAGAGGTCTAAAATTTTTCTTTGGAAGAGTCTAAAAAGATAAATGCCTAATTTCATTCATGATTTGCTGTTCCTTCTTACTGTTGGAATTTAAACTCGTGAAACGATATTGTTCAGTTCATCTCAGTTTTTTTTAATTTTTTTTAACGTTTATTTATTATTGAGAAACAGAGAGAGACAGAGCATGAGCATGGGAGGGGCAGAGAGAGAGGCAGACACAGAATCTGAAGCAGGCTCCAGGCTCCGAGCTGTCAGCACAGAGCCCGACGCGGGGCTCGAACTCACAAACCACGAGATCATGACCTGAGCCAAAGTTGGCGCTTCACCAACTGAGCCACACAGGTGCCCCTCATCTCAGTTTTATTAATACTATTTGTTGGTTCTAAATATATTATCCTTTTTACAGATGATGGACTGAGAAGCTCAGATTGAGATTAAATACCTTGCCAGGGTCACCCGCTCAGTAAGGAAGAAAGAACTTGACCCTGTGCCTGGCAGCTGGAGCCTGTACTCTTACTCACTGTACTAGGCTTTAGACTTAAATGGGCCAACTCGAGAAAGCTTGGTGGAAGCCACGACATTTAATCCGGTTCCCAAATGGAAGGTAAACTTCCACGTTTGAGATGGGGATGGGACATTCCAATTCCAGGGAGCAAACATGAGCAGAATCCGGTGTCTAGAGAATTCCTAGTACCCTGGGAGAAGAGTGAGTAAACCAATGTGGCTTAGATACATAGAAGATGGAGAGAAAGAAAGTCAAAGTGGGAAATCCAGTTAGTGAAATGGGTTAGATCCAGATGTTGTTAGGCCAATGCAGTCCAGGAGAGAAGTGAGCCACTGCAGGTTTCTAAGCGTGAGAGGGCACTGCCTAAGCTGAATGACATGCGCATTGTTTGAGGCTTGAGCTTTTATTTTAAGTTTTTTAAATATTTACTTATTGTTATTACTTTTGTACAGTTTTTTTTTTAAGTAATCTTTCCCCCAACATGGGGCTCAAATTCACAGCCCTGAGATCAAGAGTCACATGCTCTTATCGACTGAGCCAGCCAGGCACCCCAAGGCTTGAGCTTTTAAAGGCAACTTTGGGGAAGCCAACTCCTTTTGCTTATCAGTTTCCATACCTGTAAAAGAGCAACATATTAACTCAGTCTTGAGTCCTCATTCCTCAGCTTGCTAGGAATGTAGCCTAGTTAATTACCACAACTTTACTGAAAGTAATTATGATGACAGGTTTTCCTTTCAACTTCGAATTCATCGGTGGATGTAAAAACTAAAATTGCTTTTCTCTGCTGCTTTCTCTGCTTCTGGCTTTTGTGAACCTCTTATTTACTTAAGCCAAGTATTCCTCTAGTTCATGAAATCATACTATGGACGGATGTATCATTTGTCTCTTCATTACAAGACCAGAAAAAGATGCATCTGGCCTTCTTGGTTTCTAGCCATCATTAGAATCATCTTGGCTCAGGGTCCACAATTTGTTGTGGATCTTAGTGGGAAGGTTTGAAGCTTGCTTCTCATTCTCCAGGTCTTACAGAGTTAAATGAAACGACGTGGGAGTAGGAGCTATCTGGCTCCTTCCATTTGTCCCTCCCTCCCTTTTCCTTAATGTTAGATGTTCATCAGCCTTGCCTTAAAGGAGGTTACAAGCCAAAACTAGCACATAGTTGGGTGAGGTCTGGAACACAGAACCCTAGTCAGGCAAACAGCAACCACCCCCACCCCAGCCCAGAGGATTTCGACATTCACATTCCCACGTCTGAGCATATATGATATGGTTATATCCTAAACATCAAATGTAAGCTATGGAAACAATATGGAAAACACTCCTTGTGTATTCTAAAACATGGTAATTGAAACCAGACTTTGGATCCTTATTTCTTCTAAATCCAGGTGAAAGTTCCTTATCCTCAGAAAGAAATTAATGGGATCAAAGTGTTTTTCTTGGACTTGGAGAATGTTGCTCAGACTCCACTCCATCTTGTCTGTTTGAACCCCCTCTGCCCCCACACCCACCCATTTTCTTCCCCTCTTTCACGGGTTTGTTGTCCCTCACTGTGCTGCCTGCCCTACCCTATTCCCACTCACGGCTCCAGGACCTACAGGAACACACAAGGGTTATTTCCTCAGTAGGCTGGGCTTTCAGTAATGTTAAACTGTTTAGTTTGGAGCTGTGGACCGACTTTGTCAAAAGCCGTCTGGTGCTGAGACAAAACTGGGGAGAGGAGAACACAGCTAAGATCCGCAAGATGTGTGGCGAACCAAAGCTGTGAGTTTAATGAGGAAAGGAGAGATTGAGGGAGTTCTGGCTTTTTTGGCAAAAGCCCCAGTTGAACACAGGAATGCCCAGAGGCAAAAGCAACTCAACCTACAACAAATTAATAAAACAGCCTATTGATTCCAGCTTTGTTGTCCACACAGTAGACTGAAGCTGCTTCTCAAGTTTCAGGAAATATGCGCTCTCGGGCCTCCCAATTTTACACGTAGGCATATGCCCCGTCTCCAGGGACCACAGAGGATGAAGTGCTCTTTGCAGGCCTTTCTCAGCTGTGTAGCAAACTAGCAACGTGTCGCATTTATAGCAAAGTTCCCTTTCTTTTGTGAAAGAATTTTGTACACCCGTCCCACATGAGTTACCAGTGTGTCAGTGGGTTAGTCCGTATAAAATCACACTATGAAGAAAAGCCTCTTCATATTGGTTTCGTTGGAAATAAACAGGAGAGAAAAATATTCTCTTTTTAAAGATGTTCCCGTGAACGAGAAAGTAAATTATCTTCTACAAGTTAACATCCACAAAAGTCATTCACCCCCCCAACCCATCATATAAAATCAAAATATGTTTATTCAAGTGGAATTTCTATTCAAATATTTTTGACATGGAGTTCATCTTGTCATCCCCAAGTCTTTCATTTCTAACTTAAAAAAAAAAATACTTTAATGACTCCAAAACACAGAGAAAGTGAAAAAACTAGCTGTACTTGATAATAAGTAAGTCGATTGCATTCATCTCAAGGCAAGGCAAAGAGAGCCCTAATAGTCTGACAGCCCTAAATAGGCCACTGCACTGGAATTAGAAATGGATAGGTGCATACTGGGTAAACTCACCATGTGGATTGTTACGTATGTAAGAAAGTCAGGCCATGAACTGGACTCCTAATTTGGTAAGGGTAGAAAGTTGAACAATTTACAGAAGATATGCTAATATAAGACTCAGAGCAGCACTCAATACCAGCTAACACAGAGGAAGAGAGTGATACCCGAAGCAAGCTCTGAACAAAGAGGTGAACACCTGCGTGGGAAAGGAAGAACTTCAGGCACAACAGTAGAAAGGACTATGAATGTTTAAATTTTTTGGGGCGCCTGGGTGGCGCAGTCGGTTAAGCGTCCGACTTCAGCCAGGTCACGATCTTGCGGTCCGGGAGTTCGAGCCCCGCGTCGGGCTCTGGGCTGATGGCTCAGAGCCTGGAGCCTGTTTCCGATTCTGTGTCTCCCTCTCTCTCTACCCCTCCCCCGTTCATGCTCTGTCTCTCTCTGTCCCAAAAATAAATAAACGTTGAAAAAAAAAATTTAAAAAAAAAAAAAAAATTTTTTTTTAAAATTTTTAATGTTTTTTTTTTTTTTGAGATAGAGAGAGAGAGAGAGAGACAGAGTGTGAGTGGGGGAGGGGCAGAGAGAGGGAGACACAGAATCTGAAATAGGGTCCAGGCTCAGAGCTGTCTGCACAGAGCCTGACGTGGGGCTCAAACCCACAAACTGTGAGATCATGATCTGAGCCGAAGTCTGATGCTTAACCGACTGAACCACTCAGGCACCCCAAAGATTTGGAGGAATATTTAAAATTTTGTTTAATGTTTATTTGTTTTTTAGAGAGAGAGAGACAGGGAAACAGAGCGTGAGTGCGGGAGGGGTAGAGAGAGAGAGAGAGAGAGAGAGGCAAAGAATCCGAAGCAGGGTCCAGGCTCTGAGCTGTCAGCACATAGCCCGATGCAGGGCTCAAGGTCATGAACTGTGAGATCATGATCTGAGCCAAAGTTGGACATCATGACCTGAGCCAAAGTCAGACACTTAACGGGCTGAGCTGCCCAGGCACCCCAGGACTATGAATGTTTAGTTGGGCTAAATATTCCTGCTTCCCCATTCCCACAGGGATCTGGAAAGCATCGGGTCAGCAGCAGATGGGAACTCCAAAGGAGAGAAACTGAATAAAGCTGACAACTGAGGTAGGAGGAAGAAGGAGAGATACTGAGAAGGGCAAGGCAGCCCAGGAAGAGAAGCCAGACAGAACAGCCAAGACTGTTCATTTTGCCTTCCATTAAGGCTTCAGCAGAAGATAAGGAAATCTAAGCCACGTCAGTGAAGGGAGGACAGCAGGAAGGCCTGCGGGTGGGGGCTGGGGGGTGGGTCATGATGTGGATTCACTCAGCATTGATGAGAGCAGCTCCCCAGAGAGAGATAGTGAGGTAGGAACTCTGGTTATTAATGGAATCGGGATGAACTCAGAGAGTGTCATTTGTAATCGTTTAAATTCCAGGAAACAGAAGAGCTTCAAATCATCAATATAACTAGATTATGTAAAGCCTATTTCAAAGAAAAAGACTAGGTCTAGGAAAATAAATTTGTGGCAATTCTGTTTAGCAGTCCAAGGTCAATGTTTCAGTTCTTCAAAAATGACAACGAAAGTAAGCCATCTGTGCTCAGGTAAAAGGACATTGTGATGTTTTAACAGTTGTGGGAAAGTAAAAACACATTTGGAATTTATGCATGGAGATATGCATGAGAAAAAAATATAGCAAGAGAAGTGGAATTAAATGCCCATGATGTACTTTTCAATTAGAGGCAGAAAAGGTACAACAAGATAGCCAAAGGCAAGACAGAGGGATAAACAGAAATGGATGGATGGATGGATAAATAAGCCAAAAGACTAATGGATACAATTAAAAGATAGGGCAATGTGCAGAAAAATCTATTTAGGTATTTTAGGAGATTCAGTTTCCAGTTTTGCATCCTTGTAAAAATAGAATTTTATACAACCTTGGTGATGGCAAAACTAAAACATACTTAGGCAAACGGTCCAATTCACATCAAAACAAGAAGAGGCCTACACAGCTGGGCCAGTTAACATGAATGAATGAACAACTGAGCCAGTAACATTTGCCAAGATGAATTTAGACAAGACTCCAGAGGTTGTAAGAGGAGAAGGCAGACAGGAGGCTTCCGGAAGAAAATGAGAAAAATAAAGGTGGTGAATTTAGGATTTAGGAGTGAGAGTGGAAGGGTCAGAGAGTACAACATTTTAATAAATGCAAGTACAACATTCTAATAACTAAGCTAGCAGGAATTACAGAACTTAGGAAACAAAACAGAGATGCATGGATTCATATTACAGAAGTGAGGTGTGTGTGTGTGTGTGTGTGTGTTAAGACATGCCAGCCCATGGGCCAGAGAGGTTGCTGGCTGCCAGCCTCTTGAAGACTTTGCATGTGCTGATGTGCTCACCCAGCTCCAGGGTCTGGCCTTCAGCCTTGCAAAAAGCTGGATTTTGTCAACACTGGGACTGGATCCAAAGCCCAGGCTCACAGAGATATATGAACCCAAATGTCCGTGTATACACGCACAAGGACAGTCTTCCCCACAGACAGTCTCCAGGGGAAAGCAAACAACTGGAGTATCGCCTGGTGTAGATGGTGTTATGCCCAGAATTCGTGATCCCCAAAGACCACTAGGGAGCCGAGTCCGATGCAAAAGCAAAAGAGCCTTTATTCGAGATAGCTCGAGCTCAATCCGCTACCTGCACCCAGGCAGCGGTGAGATACCAGGGAGAGAGATGGAGTTTCAAAAGGACAAAGGTTTTATTGGGGCCTAGGGGCAGTTGGTGAGGTAATGGCTATGGCCTCAGCCGATTGGCTGGGGAAGGGTCCTGGGGAAGGGTCCGAGTCCTGTTAGGCAGGTGAGGGGGGGGTTACTCAAGGGGAGGAGGTGTGGTCAAGGTGAAGGGCACAGAACAAGATGGAGTCGGCCAGCGTAAGCCCGCCCTTTCAATGGCACTGGCACAAGGGAAGTCCTGAGGCACAGAACTAAAACCCCACACTGCGTAGCACATGGATTTGTCACTTGCTCGCTACGTGGCCCTGAGCATTTGATTTAATCTCTGTGTCTCAATTTTCTCCTCTGTAAAATGGGACATTCCGGTTATCTCGTCCTATGTAACAAGTCACTAAAATTCAATGACTTTACTCAATAATCTTTTTTTTTTTTGTTTCAAATCTGCCATTTGGCAGGACTTGACAGGGACAACTCATATATATAACCCATGGCATTAGTTGGGGTGGCCCAGTGTGGGGCTGTGGGATCCATTTACAAGATGGCAAGTTGGTCCTGACTGTTATTTGGGAGCTCAGTTGGGACCATGGTCCCAGGATTCAGTTCCTCAACGTGGGCCTTCCCGTAGGCTTCTTTCTGCGGCTTCCTTAAACTGTGGTGGCTGAATTCCAAGAGCAAGTGCCCCTAGTGACAGAAAGTAAAAGCTGTTCCTCTCCTAAGGCTCTTGACCAGAAACTGGCACCTGCCATATTCTTTCAACGTTTTTTTTTATTTATTTATTTATTTTTGGGACAGAGAGAGACAGAGCATGAACGGGGGAGGGGCAGAGAGAGAGGAGACACAGAATCGGAAACAGGCTCCAGGCTCTGAGCCATCAGCCCAGAGCCCGACGCGGGGCTCGAACTCACGGACCGCGAGATCGTGACCTGGCTGAAGTCGGACGCTTAACCGACTGCACCACCCAGGCGCCCCTCACCTGCCATATTCTATTAGCCCAGCAGCCACAGCGCACAGATGCAAAAGGGGCAGGTGTAGGGCCACGCATGCCTCTCAATGGGGAACGTGTCAAAGAACTGTAGGGTAATGTTTTAAAACTGCAAGGGTCTGCCCTCTGGCCACAAATAATTTATATTCTTCTCATGTGCAGAATACATGCACCCTTCCAAGACCCCCATCACAGCATCACACTTCTTTTTTGTTTTGTTCCATCTCTTTAGGCCAAGCTGGTATTCCACTATAACAATTTTCTGACATTTTGGGTTTTGTATAAATCACATTGGGGTTATTCTATTGGACATAAGCCCTAACCGCAAATCTCTTCAAAATAAGTCCTTCTTTACTTGGGCTCCCCGTGAGGCTGCTATGGAACAAACATCCTCATGATACTTAGAAGCCTTTTGTTTTTAATGAGGAGCATCTAAGAGGCATCCCTTCAAATCCTTACTGGACCTTTTGTCTGTCTGAAAAATTCTACGAGGCACTGCCTCAGATCTTTCTGAAGTCTTAACAAAGGATTTGATAGTCCCACCCTGGATTTGATCTTTGGCCTGAGGCCCTCGCTTAATTTGAGAATTGCATGCCATCTGGAGAAGCTAGGAGAGAAATGGCTTCGTTTTCAAATCCAGCAAGTCCTGGCTTCTTTATATTTAATAGTTCATTCTTTATCTCCCTATCTCTTCTCATTTTTTAACCATAGACAGTGAGACGAAACCAGGCAGCACTTCTAATATTCTTCCTGAAAGTCTCCTTAGCTAGAGCACTCAATAGGTACATTTCTTATTTTCCACACTACTTCAGCCAACAGTATTTCCAAACCTTCTACTGCTGCATAACAAGGATCCCTTTATTCTCGCTTCCAATAACATTTTCCTTAATTTCCTTTCTGCCCTCAACCAGCAGCTTCCTCCAGGCTCTACAGGCTTCTGCCAACACCCTCCTAGAGGCCCAACCACCTTGTACCCTCCACCCGGTCTCAAACCAATTCCACATGTTTTAAGTTTTTGATATACAGAGCCCTCCCTCCAGGTAGCAAAATCATCTTGGTTTCTTATGAATCAATTCATACTTTATTAAAAACTATGTCCTTAGAGAGTAATTGTGATGATCAACTTAACGCCTATAATGTGTTGAGGGCATATAATAAGGACTCGGTAAAGGTTTTCTGTTATTTAAATGCTTTTTTTTTTTTTTAATTTTTTAAATGTTTTTATTTATTTTTGAGGCAGAGAGAGACAGAGCATGAGCAGGGGAGGGGCAGAAAGCGAGGGAGACACAGAACCTGAAGAAGGCTCCAGGCTCTGAGCTGACAGCACAAAGCCCGATGTGGGGCTTGAACCCACAAACTGTGAGATCACGACCTGAGCTGAAGTCGTACGCTCAACCGACTGAGCCACCCAGGCGCCCCTAAATGCTTTTGATAGATGCTTGATGTATTGCTTGAGAATATTCAATATTGCTATAGAAGACAAGAAAACAAATGGGATGCATGAGACTCAAGATGTTTCAAGTATATGTGTGTGCGCGCATGCAATTTAGTAACTTGGATGACATATTTAGAAATAGGAAACATAAGTAGAGCATAATGAGTGCTCAATATGCTTCACTTACATTTTCTCGATAAAAAGAAAACAATAGGATGGAAGATAAAAGAGATAAAAAGTATGGAAGGACCAAATAACACTTGGTCATGAATATTATAAATATTAGTGTATATTCATGATAAATTAAAACAGGAAATATGAGGGGCGCCTGGGTGGCTCAGTTGGTTAAGCGTCCAACTTCGGCTCAGGTCATGATCTCACGGTTCGTGGGTTCAGGCCCTGCATCGGGCTCTGTGCTGACAGCTCAGAGCCTGGAGCCTGTTTCAGATTCCGTGTCTCCCTCTCTCTCTGCCCCTCCCCCACTCATGCTCTGTCTCTAACTCTCAAATATCAGTAAACATTAAAAAAACAAAACAAAACAAAACATTAGATATGAGACTCCATTCCCGAAGGCTAATTTGATCATCCACTGGTGACATCCATCCTGGTCCCTTGTGTTTTCTGCCCATAGCTGCTCAGTAGACTAATTGATAAGCTACAGTTGTATCTCTCTAATAAAACAAGCGCTTGTCATTGAGCCCAGATACTTTCTTTTTAAAAGATATCTTTTCAACATTTATTTATTTTTGAGAGAGAGAGAGAGACAGGGTGAGCAGGGGAGAGGCTGAGAGAGGGAGACACAGAACTCGAAACAGTCTCCAGGCTCTGCGCTGTCAGCACAGAGCCCTACATGGGGTTCCAACTCAGGAACTGCGAGATCATGACCTGAGCCAAAGTCGGACGCTTAACTGACTGAACCACCCAGGGGCCCGGAGCCCAGATGCGTTCTTATTGAATCCTCTTACTCAAACCTCATCACTGGTCCTTGTAACCACATCAATAACAGAGAAGGCTGATGTGGCAGAGAGATGGAAAGTCATGTGATCATTGTATAACTCGGGAATTTTGTGGTGTGAGCTTTCCACCATTTCTTTCCCCTGTGTTGTGAGTGGAATTGTGCACCACCAGCCATAAAAGATGTGTTGACGTCCTAGCCCTACGTACCCATGAAGGTGAATCTTTTTTGAAAGTAGGGTCTTTGCAGATGTAATCAAGTAAAGGTGAAGTCATACTAGAGTAAGATGGGCCCTAAATCTCATCACTAGCGTTCTCACAGCAAAGACACACAGAGACACATGCACAGATAAATAATGTCATGTGTAGCTGGAGGCAGAGATTGAAGTGAGGCATTTACAAGAGAAGGGGCATCAAAGGATTGGCAGGAACCAATCGGAGCTAGGAACGGGCAAGGAAGGTCCTCCCCTTGAGCCTTCAGAGGGAGTATGCACCTACCAACGTCTTGATTTCAGACTTTCATTTTCCAGAACTATGAGAGGATAAATAAATGTCTGTTGTTTTAAAGCTATCCGGTGCGTAGTATTTTGGTATGGCAGCTCTAAGAGACTAAGATACCTTGCTTCTGGCTGTGAGTTTTAAATTGATCTGCGGAAATAAATCGGGTTATTAGAGTTATTAATGTGGTCTGTGGGCCTTTCTGTTTTGTGACTCCTCAGGTAGCCGTGTCGCCATGTGGTAGTATTCTTGGCAGTTGCCATTGCATCAGGACATTTCCCTCACACCAAGTCACATACGGTCACGTCTGCCTTGGACAGTACTTCAGTAGGGGAACTGCCAACATCTGGCCCCTGCAGTGTTCATGTTTTGTCCTCTAGGGAACTGATTTCCAGCATTTAATATCACCTGGGGATCTTCTTTATTTGATTTTTTATGATAAAATTGAGATAAAACATTGTGTATTTTAAGGTGTACAGTATGTTGATTTCAGGTACTTAATTTTGCAAAATGATTACCACGATAAAGTTGGTTAATAACTCCATCACTTCACATAATTATGATTTCTTTGTTTTGGTGAAAGCATTGAAGATCTACTCTCCTAGCAGTTTTCAAGTATATGAAAACATTATTACCAACTATAATCACCATGCTGTACTTAGATTCCCTAGAACTTTTTCATTTTATAACTAGAAGTTTGTGCCTTTTGACCAATGTCTTCTCACTTTCCCTACTCCCCACCCCCTGGTAAACACCATTCTACTTTCTGTTTTTATGAGTTTGGCTTTTTTAGATTCCACATATACGTGAGATCATACAGTATTTATTTTTCTATCTGATTTATTTCGCTTAGCGTAATACCCTCAAGGTTCATCCCATACTGTCACAAATAGCAGGGTTTGCTTTTTTCTCATGGCTGAAAAATAACCTACTGTGTGTGTGTGTGTGTGTGTGTGTGTGTGTGTGTGTGTGTGTGTGTCTCACATCTTTATCCATTCATCCATTGACAGATGCTTAGGTTGTTTCCAAATCTTGGCTATTGTGAATAATGCTGCAATGAACATGGAAGTGCCAGTATCTCTTCAAAATATTGATTTCATTTCATTTGGACATGTGCCCAGAGTGGAATTACTGGATCATAGGGTATTTCTATTTTTAATTTTTTGAGGAAACTCCATACTGTTTTCCATAGTGACTGCACCAATTTATATTTCCACCAACAGTGCATAAGAGTTCCCTGTGGGGGGGAGCTTGTTTAAACATAGATTTCCTCCCTCCAAACTCACACCCACATTAAGTGTCAATTCAGTAGGGGTTGAAGACATTACTGGTGCTCACCCATGTATCTAATTCTCCCCTCCTTCCTGGCATAAGGGACATTATACTTACTACCTCCCCTGGAGTTGGGCAGGGCTACATGACTGGTTCCAGACAATAAAACGTGATCAGAAGTGACATGTGCCACCCATTTAGGCAGAGGCAGTGAGAAACCCTAGTGTATTTCTCCATTCATTCCTCTTGCCCTGTTGCCACAAGTGCAAAGTCCTCATGTGAGATGGAGGGGCCCCAAGAACAAAGTAACTTAGGTGAGTGAGTCCCTGAATGGAAGTAGGCTGTTGTAGAGAGTTGCCAGACATGGATCCGAGTTTGGGTTACCAAGAAATAAACTCCTGTTGTATTAAGCCATGAAAATTTTGGCAAAACCTATTTAGTTCTGACTAGTAGATATGAAGTGGGGTCCAGACATAGGTACCTCAAGGTTTACTTTTTCTGTCATATAGGTCCATGGACCACATTTTGAGAAACATCCTGTCAGGCTGACCATTTACCATCTTCTACTCATGGTCTTTTTCTAAACTGGGAGCTACGAAGTTTAAATGTTCTTTTGTAATTCTCTTAGAATCATATTACCAACTAGCTTCCCTTCTTTTACTTTCGGATCATTTCCATGCACATTTTGGTTGCTTTCCAAAGCACGTATTCATGGTCTCTTTGTTCTCTCAATTGTTGGAGATTTTGGTAAATTTCTTTTAATCTGATTATTATCTTGTAAGTACATTACCACTACTCCAATATAGTGAAAAGAAAATGCCTGCAGAAAAGGAAATGGAGAAGGAAATAAAGGAAGCATCCAGAAAAGGTAATAGAAGGACAAGTGCGGAAAAAAATTACATGATCATAGTGGATGGAAAGAAGTGAAATATAAAAATTTATCAAGGGTAGATCTTATTTAAGTGTTCTTATCACAAAATAACAACGATAATCAAAATAAAGAGGGCACGAGGAAACTTTTAGAGGTGATGCATATGTTTGCAGCATAGATTGTGATGGTGGTTTCATGTGTGTACTTATCTCCAAATTCATCAAGTTGTATTTATTAAATAGGTACAACATTTTGTGAGTCAATGATACAATACAGTGGCTCAAAAAAAAAAAAAAAAAAAACAAACCTGACAGGTAAAAGATAAGGTGCAAAGAATCAACGAGGGAATAAAAAAAAAGACAGAGAAAGTGCAAAGAACAACCTAATGGAACAAAAATCACAAAGTCCAACTAATCAAATCCAAGTTACCGAATGTAAATGCTACAGGCCATCGGGACCAAGTAATCATGACAACACTCATCATAGCAGCTGCCAGTTATACAACATTTGCTATATCCAGGCATATATTCTTTTCCTTTCATCCCTACAACATCACAGAGTAAATTTTCTTACCACTAAGATGAAAAATCAGGCTGGAGGACATTCAGTAGTTTATTTAGGGTCACATAAGAGAGTAAATGGCAGAACCAGATTCAAAACCAGTTCTGTCTTGCTCCAAAGCTTTGGGCTTGTCCAGGATATCACAGGGCCTCCCCATAACATAAAGGTTAGAATGGGAAAGCAGGGCTAAATATAAATAAGAAAATGTACCGTAAACGAAAGGCCTAGAACAAGGGCTCCAGAATTCTAGTCAATACAGAAGGGAAATGAGACTGGAGGGCAGATTTATTTCTTTTTCCCCCTTTTTAAACATACAATCTGGAAGCTTAAAAGGCCAAGATTTTTGTGGGAATATGCATGGTCACAGGGATGAATTGGAAAGGGGGAAGGAGAGGGAGGCCCTAGCTCTCATTCCCTACATATAATACTAAAAGCCGCAGTGGCAAGAAGTTTCAAGTGAGATTTTGGAAAAGGTGGGACTGGAAATAAATCAAAGTGGCCCCCAAATCGAAACATTTAGAATCCCTCGATAAGAACAGATAACTTAAAGATTACTTACTTAGCACACATGCTAACCGCCCCCTAGAAGGGCCTTGAGCCCAGGAAGTTTAAGAGCCATAAAAGGAATAAAATCACTTTATTAATGATAAAGAAATAACTGAAAATAATTTATCAAAATGAGGGATATTTTACAGAGGTATATGGCAGGTAATCAAATTATCTTCAAACGAAATACATTTGTAAGAAGAATGATTGAGTTGATGAGAGCCCTCCTGGCTTTGGAAAGGATAAAAGAATGGCAGGACATGTTTAAAAAATGATACAAAGAAACTCAAAGGAAGGAAGAAAGCCAAAGTCTTTTTTAAAAACAAATAAATGCTCCCAGCTGTGGTAATGGCTAATAAAATGCATAGAGAAAGGGGAAAGTATGGAAACTGAAGCCAAAAAAACAAATAAATGAACAAATAGGAAATGTTGGAGGCAAAGTCGAGGTAATGAGAAATGAAAAAGGAGATCAAGAAAGAGTGAACTATCCTCTTGTGAAGATTTTAGTGTTCAGAGAGAGAGCAGAGAAAATGGTGATGGGTTAAAAGAGAGGCAATAAAATTGGGAGAGAAGTTAAGAGACTGGGTTTAAAAGTCAGACACATGGGGTTCCCTCCCAGCCCCAGGTCTTAGGCAATTTTCTTCTTCTTTTTCTTTTCTTTTTTCTTCTTTTTATTCTTCTTCTCCTTCTTTTCTCCTCCTCCTTCTCTTCCTCCTCCTCCTCTTCCTCCTCCTTCTTTTTCTTCTTCTTCTTCTTCTTCTTCTTCTTCTTCTTCTTCTTCTTCTTCTTCTTCTTTTCTTTTTTTTTTTGAAGGAACTTTCTTAACTCTCCATGCCTTAGTTTCTCTTTATATATAAAATTGGAGACAAGGGAGATTTCTATACTTATATATTACATTTACTAGCCTGGGCTAGAGATGATAAAAAATGAGGAATAAAATGAGATGATACATATGAGCCTTTTAACATGGGGACTGGCTCATCAGGAAGAGTCAATAAATGTTCACGATTGATGATTAATTATTTATGATAACCTTGGAAGATAAAAACCAGCAAAGAGCACTGAAAGAGAAACTGCAGACAGAGGAACTGTTTCAAGGGGGAAAACGCACAGAGATGCAGACTCATGTTTAAGAATCAATAAAAAAGGACAACTCTCAAATAATTTATTTATTTATTTATTTATTTTTTTAAATTTTTTTAATGTTTATTTATTTTTGAGACAGAGAGAGACAGAGCATGAACGGGGGAGGGGCAGAGAGAGAGGGAGACACAGAATCGGAAGCAGGCTCCAGGCTCTGAGCCATCAGCCCAGAGCCCGACGCGGGGCTCGAACTCACGGACCGCGAGATCGTGACCTGGCTGAAGTCGGACGCTTAACCGACTGCGCCACCCAGGCGCCCCGCAAATAATTTATTTAGCAAATGCAACTCAACAAGTGAGCCTCACTGCTGAAGTGTTTATTGATGGGAAAGGATTCCTGGGTCTAGCTGACTTACTGCTGGGTTCTTAAGAAGACAACTGACAATGTCCAGCATCCTGCCTTCAATGAAGTATGAGAGAAGATTGAAACAAGATCCACGGTGAAATAATGAGGGTTAACAAGAGCTGCTTGAGGAAAGAGGAAACATATTGACAATTTGCGGTCACATCCTAAATGCCCAACAATAAAGGATAGTTAGTTAACTAAGTTATGGTTCGTCTGTATCCTCAGAGATTGCTACAAAGAATATAATGGTTCTGCATGCACTTTCTTGGGATAACGCCTCTATAAGGTGTTTAGTAATAAAGTGCAGAACATTGTGTCTATTAAAATGCCCTATTTTAGGAGAATATTTTATATGATTATATGTACATAAATGAATCAGATACACAACAGACGAGGAAATGGGGCTGGGGTATGGGAGGGACTTTTCCTTTTTATTATTTACCCAGAGGAAGGTGAAATGGTACAGTGGTTAAAAACCCAGGATCTGGGGGCACCTGGGCGGCTCAGTCAGTTGAGGATCCAACTTCAGATCAGGTCATGATCTCTAGGCTTGTGAGTTCGAGCCCTGCATCGGGCTCTCCGCTGTAAGTGCAGAGCCTGCTTCAGGTCTTCTGTCTCCCTCTCTCTCTGCCCCTTCCTCGCTTGCGCTTTCTCTTTCAAAAATAAATAAATCTTTAAAAAAAAATGATCTGCACCACTTAAGTAATCCTGGGTAAGTTACTTAACCTCTCTGTGCCTAGTTTAGCCATCTGTAAAATGAGGATACTAGCTTGATAAGGCTGTCATAAGGATAAAATAAGATCATGAACATTTCATCCAAATAACACTTGGAACAGGTCTTAGCACCTAGAACTCTCCATCATTGTCCGCTGTTGGTGTGACGGCTGCACCTCGGTAATGTTTGCCGTCATGTAACCACAAGCCTAAGTTGCTTCTGTAAATCTTTAAAAAGCCCAAGTGAGGAGAATGGAGAAGATTTATAAAGTTATAAAAATAAAAAGAAGTTTTCTCCATTCTTGAATGTTTATTCCTCTAGGAAAGTGTCAGCGCCACTTTGCTAAGTTTTCCACAAAATCTTGTATTTCACTTGGCACGGTATTAAATTTTTGGATTTGTTGAGGGAGAACAGACACTCTCACACTGTTGAGACTTCGTATCCAAGATCAGGGCATGCCTTCGAGTTTTTCTTACGTTCTCAGTATACTTAATTTTTTTTTATTTGGGTCTGCACATTTCTTAGGTTTGTTGCAAAATTCTTTTGTATGTTAACATTGTAAATGGGATCTTTTCTTCCATTATTTCGTCTTACTTGATGTTGTTTGTATATAGGAAAGCTATGAGGGGGATGAGCCCTATCAGATAAAATGTATTAAAAGGACTATAATAATTAAAAAGAGTTTGGTTCTGAAGAGGAAATGAGAACAGCAAAGGATAGAATAGGGAATCCAGAAATAGACTCTAATTCATATGGGAATTTAGCATATTCAAATCAAAATGAGAAAAATGAGTTAACCTGTAAATCACAACGCAAAACTAGCTAACACTTAGGAATACATAAATGCCTTCCTCATTCTTTTCACCAAGCAAATTCAAATTAATATGAGGGTTTTTTTTTTAACTAAAACTATAAAATTAATCTTTGATTTAAAAACATCAATTTAGGGGCGCCTGGGTGGCGCAGTCGGTTAAGCGTCCGACTTCAGCCAGGTCACGATCTCGCGGTCCGTGAGTTCGAGCCCCGTGTCAGGCTCTGGGCTGATGGCTCGGAGCCTGGAGCCTGTTTCCGATTCTGTGTCTCCCTCTCTCTCTGCCCCTCCCCCGTTCATGCTCTGTCTCTCTCTGTCCCAAAAATAAATAAACGTTGAAAAAAAAAATTAAAAAAAAAAATAAAAAAATAAAAACATCAATTTAGTATAGGAATAGAAGAAAGCATAGATGAATTTATAATCTTAGAATAAGAAATGATTTCTAGGTATACATATAAAGCCTAGACACCGTAAAGGAAATTAAAATATTTACGTGGTCAACTTCATCGAAATATTTGTTTAGAAAAACATACGCATCATAAATAAAGTCAAATGACAACAAACCAAAAATATATTTTTGGTGGATATTAAAAGGGCCAATTTCTACAATTCCTTAATTCATGCAAATCAGTTAGGAAAAAAATCTGACAACCGAACTGAAAAATAAAATGAATGAAGACCATCAGCTCATGAACACGGTTGGTAGAGATGAAGTAGAACTTCATAACCACCAGGAGCAAATCCAAGCGTACAAACAAGTCCCAACAATCAGGCAGGACCTCAGGGAGGACAGAGGGGATCGAGGACTAGACATCTCACTTGGCAGGACACAGAGCATGGATTGTTCATGGGCCCAACAAGTCCATAAGCTGTAACCCACACCTTTTCTGTGCTTTATTTTTTACTGGGATGATCATTTGGAATGCCTTTCACGTCAGCATAGTATATGGTTAAGTCAAACTCACATGGATGAGCTAGGTGTGAACAATAAAGAATTACTTTACTGTCAGGAATGACTTTTTAGTTTGGTGTTCTCAAGTCGCAACTTTAAAAAGAACTGTATCTTGGTGTCCTGGTCACCTAAACCTGATTGAGTTTCGTCCTTCCTGTAGCCTTCTGTCCTCAAGTGTTCCATCTCATGCGCGGAAATGTTACGCTAACAGTTTTGTAATGTAATATGTTCTGAGTAGGGTCTCTGCTGAAGTGCAGTTATTCTTTCTGAAACCTCTTAAGGTTTTTTGAAAGTCCCGATTCTCTCGTCTGACACTTTTTCTTTTCAGTATAGGTTGCCCCTGGTGTTTCTACGTACAAGATTTTCCGTTTCTTTTCTAGATCCTTCACCTTCAGATAGGACTGTGGCACATCTGTCACAATAGCCTTTAAACTTTTTTTTTTAATGTTGATTTATTTTTGCAACAGAGAGAGAGAGAGCAAGAGGGAGAGGGGCGGGGAGAGAAGGGGACAGAGGATTCCAAGCGGGCTCTGGGCTGACAGAGTCTCAAACCCATGAACCGTTATATCATGACCTGAGCCAAAGTCGGAGGCTTAATGGACTGAACCACCCAGGCACCCCTGTCACAATAACCTTTTCATGTGTGATCTGTCTGTGTTATTTGAAAATCTTTCTCTTAGGGGACCACCACCTTCCTTCTCCCAGTCTTTGGGCATGGAAGCTTGTTCTCCAATAACCGGTTATATTCCATCTTCTTAAAATTGAGACTTGAAAGCACAAAACTGTAAAATAATTCCAAAGGAAAATAATTCTGCCAGCATTCTCTGTTCCCTGTGAGAACCTACTGCCTGATGTTCTGGCTCCTCTCTTAAAGGCTAATGGGCTGAGTGTCTCTGCCATTAGCAACTCAGGAATCTAACACAAAGGAGCAGGTCAGTTGCCCTCCTGTTTAGTTACTTTCAGTTGCATTTAAAAGAAAACAACTAAATAAAAGAACTCTTCCTGCAGGGATCTTTCTATTTCCCACAGTAAGGAAAGAGATTCACCATGCAAATACTAAGATACGCAAATAACCTAAGGATTGTTAATATCCACAATGGCCATCTTTTTGGTAATTATATAAATATAATTAAACATGTAATGTATACATATCTATAGCCTGTGTACATGTCAGATAGTCACAAAACATATTTTATAAGTTTTATAATTATATATGTATGTATGCATATATATATACATATGTATATACATGTATATATATACGTATATATAACATATTTGTATGTAGTAATAGTATATATAGAGAGACATGTTATAACATCTAACACTTAATGGAACATTTAATCTGTGATGGATGCTGTCGAGTACTTTATATATACTGTCTTAATCCTCTCCATTACTTGATTAGATTAGAACTATTGTAATCACCACCTGTGGTTGATTTAAAAGGCCCACAAATTCTTTGACCCTCCTCCCATTGAGAGGGGAGGTCTAAAACCCCTCCCTTGAATCTAGGCAGGCTCCGAGACTGCTTTGGCCAGTAGTTTGTGGAAGAAGTGATGCAGTGCCAGTTTCCAGGCCCAGACCTCAAGAGTCGCCCTTTCCCACCTCACGTAGGCTCCCTCTCAGAGCCCTGGGCTGCCACTGTAAAAGCCCAACTACCCTGCACAAGATACCACCCGGAGAGGCTCTGAGCCCATCTGGAGAGAGAAAGGGGCACAGCTGAGCCCAGCCTCCCTTCTAGTCCCCCCCCCACCCCCACCCCGAGGTGCCAGACCCTAAGGGAATTCTTCTTGGAGCCTCTAGACCAAAGCAGCTGCCAACTGAATACCACCAAATGACCCAGTCAATGCCACATGGAGTGGAAGAATTGTCAGTAGAGCTCTCCCTAAAATTAACTAGCTCACAAGATCATGAGCTTTAATAAAATGGCCATTGCTTTAGGCCACTAAATGTTGGGGTAATTTGTAATACAGCAAGAGATGACTGGGATTCCATATCCCAGATGCAGAAGCAAAACCACAGTGAGTGAGGTAGGGGGTTCTGAATCACATGCCTCGTTAACAGTGCAGCTGAAATTCCAACTCGGGCAGCCTGCCTCGAAAGCCTATAATCTCAGCCACTCAACTGAATTCTTTTAAAATTATAATTAACTCTTGGAGATAGGGCATCTATAACATCTTGATTCTTCTTAGCATCTAGTCTAATTCCAATCTAATGAAGAATTTGTGCCAAAGGCATATATCCTCTCTGCATTCACAGTTACCTATTTATGCTTATTTTCACACCCTTCTGAATTTTAAAATGTGATGATTTTCTCCCACAGATTTGCCTGTGTTTATTTTAAGAGGGTAGGATAGAGATCCTCATTTCTCTTTCGCCCTCGGCATAGATCATATCAGCAGTGCCGCTTAATACCAAAGGGCAGGCTAATTCTGGGACTCAGGAAGTTGATTTCTATAGTATTAAATGCGGCTTAGTAATTTTCCAAGGAGACAGAGACTCTGAGGTCTTGGTAGTTTCCCCGATAAGCTATCATCCCATCTATTTTATATTAGAATGTATTGTTTACTGAAAAGGGTTAGGAATGGGGCAAAAAGGAGCCTCGGTAGCAACTCCTTGACAGGCAAATAGATCTGTACCTGCAGCCTTTCTGGAGCCGAAAAGGTCAGGGGTCGAGGACCCAGAGGTACTGATGAAATCAAGGCCCTTAAGCTAATTAAACACTTCAGCAATATGCACTGTAGTGTAGATACTGTTGTTTCCACCACAGGATAAATAACATGATACACTACATCAAGGAAAGCAGATTCTCTGTGCAGGTGTCATCCTCTGATCACAACAAATAGGAATAATCAACAAAGCCTAGATGTACGTTTTTTGGCATCACTCCCAAAACATTTTGATTTCCGCTTCCCAAGGACTAATCCCATTGTGAAAAAGAGCCCAACAGTGATAGGCACACGATTATCAACATTTCCTAGAGCTTAAAACATAAAGTTAGGAAGCAAGCACAAAACGCTTCTAGGCACTCCAATGATTCTTGTTAGATTTGACTTTCTGAGGTTACACTTTAGAAAAATCTAGAAAAAAAACAACAGAATTCTGAGATTTTAGAGATCAATTGGCCAAATGGCTCATTAATAAAAGTAAAATCACAATGTAATTTTATTTTCTTCCCTTGGCTTCCAATAAAAGTAAAACCACAATGAAAAACAATGGTCCTATGTCGCAGTACTGTTCTAAGCATTTTATATTGACTAGGACATTTATCTTCACAACCACTCTATGAGGTGATTATAATTATCCTTTTTATAGATGAGGAAACCAAGACTTAGGTTAAGTGACTTGCTAAGATCATACAGACAGGAAGTCAGGGAGTCTGGACTTAAACCTAAGTTAACAGTTTACAGTTTACAGCATACAGTCAAATATTTTCTTCCGTTATATCCAGCTGTTCATGACTGACCATAAATTAGGTTGAATATTTTTACTCTTTTTTTCTTTCCAGCACTATCCCAACTTCTTAATTTAGAAATCAGAACAGTTCCTTTTATTTAATTTTTTTTTAACATTTATTTATTTTTGAGAGACAGAGAGACAGAGCACAAGTAGGGGAGGGGCAGAGAGAAAGAGGGAAACACAGAATCTGAAGCAGCCTCCAGGCTCCGATCTGCCAGCACAGAGCCTGACACAGGGCTTGAACTCACGAACTGTGAGATCATGACCTGAGCCGAAACTGGACCCTTAACCGACTGAGCCACCCAGGCGCCCCCGAACAGCTCCACTTTTATTCGCTTTTATACATAAGACTGAGAAGTATATTTATTTTTCAATTAGAGCTCAATAAAGCTGGGGGGAAAAACCAGACAAATCCCAATTGAGAAACATTCTACAAAATACATGACCAATATTCCTCAAAATTATCAAGGTTATTAAAAACAAGGAAACCTGAGAAACTGTCACAGTCAAGAGTTGCCTAAGACATGGAGATTAAATGTAATGAGATGTCCTGGGACAGAAAAAGGACATTAGAGAAAAACAAACACATTATGGACTTTGGTTAGTAATAATAATGATATTAGTTCATTAATTTTGGCAATATCCTGCTAACATATTATTAATAGGGAGAAGTAGTTGTGGGCTATTCTCTCTCTACTATCTTCATAATTTTTCTGTAAACCTAAAACTATTTTAAAATGAAGCTTGTTTTTTCAGAAAAGAAATATATACTTGATTTTTTTAAAAACTCCTTGAAAATCACTTTTTTAAATATTTACTTATTTATATGGTAGGGGAGGGGTAAAGAGAAAGAGGGGGAGGGAGAACCCCAAGCAGGCTCTGTGCTGTCAGTGGGCTGGAACTCATGAGCTATGAGATCATGACCTGAGCCAAAATCAAGAGTCAGACCCGTAACCGACTGAGCCACCCAGGTGCCCCTGAAAATCACTGCTTTAATCTAACCATTGCTTAGTTCTGTGAAGCAGCAGAAGTGCCCAGTGGTTTCTAGACCTACCCACACAGAACTGGGGCGTGCACTGAGTCCAGAACCAGAGTTCCTCCCTGGTGTACAATCAAATGTGTCCTCTGCCCTAGCCAGGAGGTATTCTTGACTAACCATAAATCAGATTGAATATTTTCACATTTTTCCTTCCATGTTATCTTTCTCTCTATATAAAAACACACCACTGGTGGGGGAAAGGAGCATTATTTTAACCCGCTTCCACTTCTCAAAAGGAAGACCCCATGAGAATGTTAATGCCTTGAATTTAAGCACATGACATTCCCACAACTAGTCTGGGACCAGGAGGAATTGAGCATCCACGAATCTTGGGCTACCCATAGGACACCAGCAATGGTAAAAAAAAAAAAAAAAAAAAAAAAAAAATACTATTTGCAATAAATATAAGCAAACTAAAGAAATAAAATCAATGAAAGTACATTAATGCTATTAAATTCTCACTGAAAACAGTTGCCTGCTGACGACAGAGCCTGAGGTCTGCTCTCTCTTTTCATAAGAAAAGGAGATTGTAGGGGTGCCTGTGTGGCTCCATTGGTTGAGCATCCAACTCTTGATTACAGCTTGGGTCATGATCCTGAGGTTGTGGGACCAAGCCTGGCATTGGGTTCCGTGTTGAGCATGGAACCTGCCTGGGATTCTTTCTCTCTCTCTCTTTCTCTCTCTCTCTCTCTCTCCCCCTCTCATCCTCTGCCCCTCTCCCTTACTCACATGTTCTCGCTCTCTAAAAAAAAAAAAAAAGACAGAAAGGAAAGGAAAGAAAAGGAGATTATAGAAAGATGTTAAAGACGTTCCTTTCTTAATAACTGAATAATGGTAATAAACTTCCTTTCTTAATAACTGAATAATAGTAATACACTTTCTTTTTTCTTTCAGTAAACAAAGCCAATCATGGTCCTTTCATTGTTGCTTCCTCACAGAGGAATTTTTACTGTTGTAACAGGTTCAGCAGTCTTCCAGAGATAAATTATGACGGGGAAAAAATTACCTCTCAGTCTTCTTGAAAATGACAGAGCAAACCAGTGAGTAGGAAGAGAAGAGGAAAAATACAAATACATTTTATGTCGTAAGAACCGAAAACTGCACTGAACATCACATGATAACGGTGCACCCAGCCCATCCTAGGCTGCTCAAGCCTAGAACTGTGAAGCAAACGCCTTTCTGCATGTCTCCATGACTGCCAAAATCTGGCATGTGTAGTGGATACCTCCATAACCGGCCTAAATCTCTACCCAGAACCCTGGGCAGCTGGCAAGAGCCGACCTAGATCTCAAATTCAAACAGTTCCTTTTTTCTATGACAACGCAGAGCTACAAGAGTTAGATCGGAGGAGGGTGGCTACCAGCCTTGAGTCCAAGGGGCACCAGTGGTGATCAAAGACTAGCCCTGCAGCATACAGACAGAGGAGGTTCGCATGCCTGTGTACACATGAGGCAAAATAACGACGAGAGGGCTTTCCACTTAGGGTCCACAAACTATTCAAGGTCTGCTGTGAAGTTTATATGCCCGGTTATAAACGAGAAAAATTCCACACGTTCGTCTTTCAAACTTTGGTCTTGGTAGAACATATATTTCAGAGTATAGTACGAAGTGTGCACATCGGTGAAAAAGAAAAATAACATAAGTCAACCAAAAAATGAGTGTGGAATCCACTTTATCAGCACTTTAAACGCAGTTCTTAAAATAATATCTAAATAGAGGCTTTCCATGCCAAAGTGGAGACAGATGTGCTTTAATATAATATCCCGATGTTTGTCTATTTCCCGATGACCCTTAGACTTCTAGGGTGGGCTCCTATTTTCTCTTTTGAAACAGATGTCGGTAAATGTCTACTCCTAAAACCAAAAATTCTGATCTACAGAGAGTCCAACCAGTTGTTTTCTTCTTTCTCTCAAATTTGCCTCAGCCAGGTCACATTCTTTGTCTGCAGCTATGACTAATAGACTGTAATCGGAAAATAAAGTAGGAATACCTTGATAATTCAGGACGAAAGCTTTCGTTTCAAACATTCAAAATGTGCTAACCTAAACACAGTTCCAGAGACAACTCAGGAAAAGTGTAATTTTCCCCTTTACCTCCTAAAACTGGATATTCAGTAAATGTAATTTTATACAGTCAAACATATAATTACTGTGCTAACCAAATGTTGCCTAGCAAAAAGCCTATTAAAGCATTAATCGATAAGAATGGCTTAACGCTAACATATTACAGCTTCAGCGTAAGCATTGTTAGCCTCGACAGGACACTAACACGGCAGTTTGTCTCTAAATTACTATTTCTTAAATGCTTGAAAACACTTTGGTTCTCTTCAATAGACAATCATTTCCTTTGAACTTTGTTCATAGTCTTGTTAACAGGCTTTTATTTTCCTCCAAACAACATTTGCAAAAAAAAAAAAAAGCCAACTTCATCACCCCAGTAAAAATATCACAAATTCTAATTACTCAACTACAAATCAAAGCAATTTTACTATAATGTCTTTATGGTGCTTTCTTAGAAAATTATTAATAAATCAAATTCTTTTTAAAAAAAAAAAATCCACCAGGAGCTCATTAAAAGAAACCTTTGATCAAGCCAAGAATTTTTGACAACACTGATAATTATCTTCTGATGGACTTGTTTTGTGAGCTCAGACATTTAGCAATGGATTATTTTAAAAAGGTCACACCTGTAATTTTGGCTCATCAACATACCATACATTTCTCTCTTTCCTTTTAAAGTAAGCCTTATTTATTTTATTTTTTGAGTTTATTTATTTATTTTGAGAGAGTTGAGAGAGAGCGCAAGCAGGGGAGGGGCAGAGAGAGAGGGGGAGAGAGAATCCTGAGAAGGCTCCACACTGTCAGCCCAGAGCCTGACATGGGGCTCAATCCCATGAACCTTGAGTTAATGACTGGAACTGAAATCAAGAGTTGGATGCTTAACCGACTGAGCCACATAGGCGCTCCCTAAAAGTAAGCTTTATGAATAGCAAAAAGGACTCTGAAAATATTAGAACAATACAAAAAGACAACAATGAGTAAAATTCAGTCTTTAAAAGTATAATTTTGACAAAAACAAAGAAAATTGTTTGCTTTAGTCTGTTAACCCGTTTTCTACAGAAAGAAATTATACCTTGTTATTTCTAAAGGTTAAGTTTATGTCTTTAAGGAAAATCACTAAACCAGAAGTGCCACAAATACTCTTTATCTAACCAGGTGTTTTGCACATTAACAAAAGAACTAATGCAGAAGTCAAAAGAGAGTAAAATTTTGCTAAACAGGGAATATGATAAGAAGAATTACCGTATCATCCAGCAATTTCACTTCTGTATATACTCAAAGAACTGAAAGCAGGGACTCAAAAAGATATTTGTGCACCAGTGTTCACAGGAGCATAATTCAAAATAGTCAAGAGGTGGAAACAACCCAGATGTCCATTGACAGAGGAATGGATAAACCAAATATGGTCAATTCATACACAGACTATTATTCAGCCTTTGAAAGGAAGGAAATTATGACACATGCTACAACATGGATGAACTTTAAAGACATTATTCTGGGGGCATCTGGGTGGCTTAGTTGGTTAAGCATCCGACTTCAGCTCAGGTCATGATCTCACGGTTTGTGGGTTTGAGCCCCATCTCGGGCTCCAAGATAACAGCAAAGAGCCTGCTTCAGATTCTGTCTCTCTCTCTCTCTCTCTCTCTCTCTCTCTCTGTCCCTCCCCTCTTGGGGGGTGCTCTCTCTCTCTCTGTCTCAAAAATAAATAAATAAACATTTAAAAAAATAAAGACATTATGCTAAGTGAAATACATTAGACACAAAACAACAAATATTGTATGATCCCACTTATATGAGGGACCCAGAGTAGTCAAATTCATAGAGACAGAAAGCAGAATGGTGGTTGCCAGGCACTGGGGGGAAGGGGAACTGAAGAGTTACTGTTTAACAGGCTGAAATTTCATTGTTACAAGAGGGCAAGTGGCCTGGAGATAAACGGTGGTGGGGGCTGCCCAACAACATAAATGTATACACCTAAAAATGGTTAAAAAGGTAAATTTTACGTTATGTATATTTTACTACAATTTTTAAAAATGTGGCATTTTCAGCTGTGATAATAATCAGTGATGTTTAAATTGGAACTGGGTATCAGGGAAACTCGGATTCCCCAAAACCATGCTGAGGGCTCAGCCCAGTCTCACAGCAAAGGGTCAGCCACCAACAGACCTCTCCTGACGTCCAAGATAAGAGCACTGCCTTGTGAAGCTGAACTAGGCAACAAAGGGAGTAGGGTCATTTTCTATTTCATTCTGGTCTCTTCCTTTTCCAAAAGGCCATTTCCATAAAAACCTGGTTTCCAAAAAAACTGGTTTTTTACTAGAACAAAGAGAAAAAAAGGTAAGAGAAATCCCTTTGGGGGAGAACAAGAAACGAGAAGTTAAAAAAAAAGTCAGGGAACATTTTTGATGGAAGTGAAAGTTGACTCAGAAGAGAGTTTGATTTTATTCTTTTTAACGTTTATTTATTTATTTTGAGAGAGAGCAGGAGCGCAGGGGAGGGGCAGAGAGAGAAAGAGAGAGAATCTGAAGCAGGCTCTATGCTGTCAGCATAGAGCCCGACACAGGGCTCAATCTCACAACTGTGAGATCATGACCTGAGCCAATATCAAGAGTCGGGCACTCAACCAACTGAGCCAACCAGGCACCGCAGAGAGTTTGATTTTTAACAAAATGCTAGACATAATTACCAGGTGAGAGAAGGGAACTTACCGACACAAGTAAGTAAAGGACAAGAGATAAGATCATCTACACATTTATTTCCCAAAATGCAATGAATCCTGCATAAGAATGTTAGATTAATCAAAAACGTTGAGTTCTGTGAAAAAGAAAAATTCCAGGTCATTATACATTCTCATCTGCTAAAGATGTGAGATACTTACTAAGCTGAATGTGGAGATAAAGTTAAAAATGTGGCCTAATCACTACATTTTACATTACACTAAAATAATCAACCAAAAATAAGCAAAAGAGCATAGCACCACAGAAAGATTTTTAATATCAGTACTATGTGCTTAGACATATAAGGACTGTGCTTTTGCAAATTGTCTAGAGGCTATTTGGACGCATTCTGAAATAAATAATCTCTTGTCCAATAACAGAGTATGTATGTTATTGAAAACAGGGAAAAGAAATTGCAGTAGATGCTGATTTTAAACCCCCAGCAATGGAGAGCAATGAGACTAACTATATAGAAGGTATAGGTCTCAGATGCTATATATGTATATATGTCCATATTAAACCATTATATGTCCATATTAAACCATTCACAGCCCATCACTTGGCATCAAAAAGTCCCACATTACATGAAGAGCAATTTTGAGCCAGTGAGCACAAAAATAAACCCAAAGAAAATCTGCACTTGATGATTACATTAAATCTTGCACTGATGAGAGCCACCTAAGAAATCCTAGCTTTTAATAAGTATATCAGAAAATAGGAATTGCAGAGAATATCCACAATCTACATAAGTAAGTACCTGTATGAAATGAGTGACAACGTTTTTTTAAAAAGCTTATATACTAGGTTTGATCAATGTAAAATCTGTCTTTTAAAATTGAAGAGTAATTTGAAGTGTATTACAGAGTTAGAAAAATTGCAGCAATAACAAAAAAATCCACGGTTCCTAAAGTCCAAAAAGGACATTACGAGAAAGAATAATCACTGTCTCCATGTACACATCAATTTATAAGGAATTATCTATTTTTTATTGGTATGGAAATATATGAATTTTTATAACTTGCAAATCTGCGATTAAAGGGAACAGTGTGGCTCACATATTTTTCAAAAGCATAAGAAAAATGGAAACTATACCCTTCAAAATTTTATCCCAAATGTAAATGTTAATTTAAAACAATTACTTGGAGGAAAAGTAATTTTAAAATCCCAAGCAATAGCAAGCATTTATTAAAACAAGTCATTTCAGGTAAAATCACTTAATTGCTCTTGGCAAAATTATGAAGTTTGTTTAGGAAATAATACACAATTATACAGGGGAGAGCATTAATAAAGCATCCAATATAGCACTTAATAAAATGTTTTCTGAAGAAAATTTAAATTAGCTTGGAAATAAACATTGTCAAATAAACTAAAAGTTGGCTACATTATTTTAAACAAAAGAAATTGATAAATGGCTCCATATCCAACTGAGACAAGATATTTGGCAGAAGGTCTATTCTCTCTGGTCTCAATAAAAATTTTATAAGTGACTTGGAATAAAGAATGAGCATTAGATTATTGATATTAGAAGTTCTGTTTTGAATAGGCAAAGATTGTGCTCAAAATACACAAAGATCAGAAGGGACTGGATCTAAAGCCAAAAAATGATAAGCTAGAGTCAGCTTAGAAAATTCAAGCTACCATAGCATGCGAAAAAGAATTTGAAACTAATTCAATTCCATGAGAAAACATAAGGAATAGTAGACAGAATATTAAGTACCCACTTAGAGAACGGTAGGAAATAGAAGCGGGCCAGTGCTGATTTTCCAAACTGTCCATGTCCATGGCCCCGTGGTGGCCGTTAGCCACAAGTAGATGTCAGTGATTAGGTAAGGTTAGATTGGCAGGCCTTTCCTACCTACATAGTCTGACCACTTCCATCACAGACAGTGGGAAGGAAAATGGTAAACTTTCAGTAGAACCCCATGGTTGCTGAACCCTGCCTCATACCAATGTCTGATTTGTTTGCTTTAGCTGAGGTTGGATAGAAACAGAAATGAATCCTATAGCCATTGATAGCAATTCAGGGAAATGGGGCTGAGCACTAGCCTGGAGCTAGACTGAGAGCACTAGCCTGGGAGTCAGCGAATCTTCCACTGACCAGCCTTCATTGCCTCCTTCAGACAGCAAAGAGGTTGAACCTTTACATTCCTAAGATCCTTCCAGCTCCAAATCTACACGGTGGTTACTTGGGTCTTTTGAAAATAAACTGTATTTAGAACAAAGACCCTGTGATAAACTTAAAGAATATATTTCTCTGATAGAAGAGGCTGAATATATAGGTGGATTCAAGAAAAAAAATCTGAAACTCTTTGGGTTCTGATTAATAATTCATGTGTATTGAGTATTTCCTATTGCTGGGCACCATGCTGAGCCCTTGACATGGATTATCTCATTTAATGCTTAGAAGACTTTTTCAGAGTAGGTGGGATTTTTCTCTCTCCTTTGGGGACAGTCTCACTGAGTCTTATAGAGCTTAAGTAACTTGTCCAGGGTTGCACAACTAGTAAGGGGTAACATTCTTGGACAAAGTCTTCATCAGTCCTTAGTGAACTGAGAAAAATAAGGACAACGGTGCTCCGGAAATATTTGTTAAATACGTAAAATGACAACTGGGAGACACCTCCCTGCACACTGTCTTTTGGGAGATAGCGCAGTGAGGGAACTGGCATAATATCTGTTAAATGCTGCCAGGCACAGTACTAGGCACTTTACGAATATCCCATTTCACCCTCACAATCCAACCCTGTCTAGATGAGATAGATGTTGTTATCCTCATTTTACAAGTAAACAAACAGAAGCCAGCCTCTCATTGATGTGACCCCACCTGGACAGCTACCCCCAGAAATGTGGCGTTTGGAAGTAGGTCTGGAGCAGAGGGGAGCAGAGAACCCCCCCCCCCAAACCAGCAGCATCCCAGTCCCTTCTGGCTAAGTTAGGAGGCATGTGGTAGACTTGAATCACTTTTTAGCTTGACAGCCTCCAGCTTCCCACTGCCTTGCTTTTGCATCCAAATGTCCTTTTTGGAGAGTCCCCATTTTGTATGGCTCCAGTGAGAAGGGCAACTGTTACCTACTGCCCTTAGATGCCGAGGAGGCCAGGCCCTTCTCTTCCCCGGCCCGCGCAGCCTTCTCATGGAGGGTTGGGAGGCCTTGTGTTTAGATTGAGCCAGATGAAGGTTTTTCTCCCAGAACTTTGAATCTCGAGCATGTGAGAAAAGGGCGGATGGTTGGGGGTCACACTTCTCACAGCTGTGCAGGTGGTACATGGGGCAGCCTGTCCCTGCAGGGGACCTGAGAAGCTATAGTCCTTTCTGAGGCCTGTCTTGAGGAGACTTTGGTTACTTCCCATTCTTCAAGACTATTCTTCAGCTTCCCAGTGATTTTGTGAACCCCAAATATCCTTCTAACAAATTCTTTTTGGTTTAAAATAAACACAGCTGAAGGCGGGGGGAGGGGTGCCTGGTGGCTCAGTCAATTGAGCATCCAACTCTTGATTTCGGCTCAGGTCATGATCTCATGGCTACTGGGATGGAGCCCTGCATCCAGCTCTGTGCTGACAGCATGGAGCCTGCTTGGGATTCTCTCTCCCCCTCTCTCTTTCTCCCTCCCCTGTTCGTGCATACCCTTTCTCTCAAAATAAACAAAGAAGCATTTTTAAAAACTACTTTCAGATAAACAGAACTGGTTTCTGCTGCTTGCAACCTAGAAGCCTAAGTGGTACAGACTGTGGGTAAAAAAGCAAAGGCAGGGATTTGCAGAGCACTTAAAATGCATTCTTGTTACAGCACTCTCTCAAGTGATAACTTCTGTCCTCCCGCTTCCCAAGTACCGAAGGATCATTCCCTGATCTGTGACTGAATATTGGTACCAATTCATATCCTCACCCCCAAATTCCTCAAATTCCTCCTCTCAGCTCCACCAGCTTTAAACAAAAAGTGTGCAAAGGCACGGTACAACAATCGAGTTTTGCGATTTGTGCTGTTTATGTCATTTTGATATTTGACCCCCTTAAGATGAAATCCTTTAGGTAATGAGAAAAGAATGCTTCAAGTTCTGTTGTAGGTACTGCATGTATTGACAGAAAAGACAAGGCTTCTTACAGTAGCTCAAGTGTCCTGCATGAAAAATGACTGCTCACTACTGAGTTAAGCCACGAAAGTTTCCCCTCTCCTTTTCTATTATCCTTCTACACAGACACACACGTGCTCACTTGCAAATGCATTCACTCACAGCTACACACCTTGCTTTATTTTTCCCTCACAGCAAAAGAGAAAGGTATATAGCCACCGCTCTAAGCTGACAGTACTTTTCTGAACAGAATGGAAGAACATCCATTCAAAGAGTTTCGCACTCAGATTCTGTTATCTCTGCGTTGGAAGAAAACCCTCCTCGGGCTATTCTGAGCTGTTGTCCACACAGGTCTCTAGGTAGGTGGAGAAGCTGGGCGAGAAGCTCTGAAGTCAAGAGTGATTGAAGTCCTCTGGGAGAAGGTGAGGCAGGGCCTCTGGGGCAGATCACGAAGAGGGTGGGAGGAGGTGTGACGGTGGCCCTGGGCAGCCTCTGGAGGACAGGACCGGGAGGGAAATGGGGCAGCCCTCCACTGTGGCTGTCCACAGGAAAACTGTTGCCTCCGTATTTGTGCCTGACGGGAGAAAACCTGGGAACGAGAGTTCCAGGAAAGAACCAATGTGTAGGAGAATGGTCCCTCAAAGTATGTGGAATAAGAAATATAACCGTTTCTTTCCTAAAGTCTTATTCCTAAGAATGTTGTTAGACCATGAGCCCGTGAAGAGTTATAACTGGATTTTCTCAGACTGATTTTCCATGGATTCTAATATATGCCAATAGAGAAATGCTTATATAAACAGAGTGCAGTAGTAGTTTATGCTACAATGAACCAGTCCACTGGAATAAAAAAAAAAAAAATCTCTTTATTGCTTATATGCACTAAGCACATTTTTGCCCCAATTTTGTCTGGCTGCAAGCCAGGATCTTTGCAAACTACCCGACTACTATTCATTTTCATAATGCTTATTACAAAGCGCTATACTGTAGGTCCCTTGAAAGTCTAGTGTAACCCAAAGTCAATAGAAGGGTCTTCTGCCCTTTGGAGACCTAGGAAAAATTGACTCAAGTCTCCAGATTCTGTACACTGGAGAAGTCCAGATTTCACCCCAAGATTTCCACAAAGCCCCTTAAGGGCCTAACCCTTGTGATGGCTTCCTGGCCTCCTGTGGCTCCAGGATGGCTCTGTGCTGTTCTACGTCTCCCGGGGGCCCTCCTGCTCACTCACAGCAGGAACAAATCAACATCACCTTCTTTACTCAAGGTGTTGGGAGGGAAATGGAGGGGTATTTCCATGTCAGAAATTCAAATGGAAACATTGTCGTTACGGTTCTTCCGTATGCTTCAGCCCCTCCATGTCCAGGGGCCCATAGGCCCTCCATCCCACACTCCCAGTTGGCAGGCCTCCCTGCTTTGTGCTCTCCTTCCCCACCCCCTCAGGCACCATTTCTCTCTTGTCTTCCTTGATGAGGTGTGGGCACCAGTCCACCCCCCAGCCTCACATCTCAACTTCTGCCCTTAACTATTATTATCATTATCGTGGCCCCTTTTCCCAACAAAGAAATTTACTTTGTGTTGGGGCCCTGGGTGGCTCAATCAGTTAAGCATCTGACTCTGATTTTGGCTCAGGTCATGATCTCACAGTTCATGGATTCAAGCCCCGCATGGGGCTCTGTGCTGACAGCTCAGAGCCTGGAGCCTGCTTGGGATTCTGTGTCTCACTCTCTCTCTGCCCCTCCCCCACTCACACTCTTCTCTCTCTCTCTCTCAAAAAATAAATGAACATTAAAATTTTTTTTTAAAAAAAGAAGAGGGATGGGAGCTGATGATGTAAAGAGTTTAGGAGTTTCTGCTCGCCATCCCTGAGGTAAGTCTGAGTGTGGCACACCCTCAAAGGGCTCAAGCAACCAGGGCTTGAATTGACTTTCGATGAGACTCAGACCCTCAAGTTTCTCCCTGACTCAGTGACCAACCCAAAGCCATAACCTTGCACCCAATGGCCTGTGCTGTGAATGCTTAAAAAAAAAAAAATTTAAGAGACAAGTGTCCCAGATCTTTTTCTCTGCCTATTTTAATCTCAGATTTTCTATGCAGTCTGACACAAGCTGTTACTCTCCTAATACTACAAACCCACTACTAAATGTCATCATGAAGAATAATTTTGAACAGTGCCAAGAATTATGGAAAGCATTTATGAGGAACTGGGAAAGTGGTAACTATCTGCGGAGAAAGAGGGAGAGAGAGAGAGAAACAGGAGAGACAGAGACAGAGATGAAGAGACAAAGGTGGACAGAAAGAGAGAAACAAGGGGGGAAAAACACCTCAACAGAAGATAATGCCCTCAAACAATAGCATCCAAGCTTCAAATAGCAGTGACTGCCTTCTAATTTCAATTTGACGTGTGCAGAATTCTTTCTTTTCCAATGCCAAATCCTGAATGAAACATGCAATAAAAATTACTGCCTGAAACATGGTGATAGCATTTAATCCTCTGGCAACACATTAGAAAGGCTTTCAGCTTTAAACCGAGGACTGCCACACTGCAGTCTTGCTCGTGAAATTATTTATTCATGCCTTGGTTTATAAAGTCCTTTTTATATGCTTTCTATCGGCTAATAATGGGCTGGAGCACTTATGTTCTCAGCCTGACAGATTCCACATTATGAGGCTGGAAGACCAATGCCTGGCAGAGAGTTGAGGCCTGGAGGGAGCTATCCCATCTGCTTGAATGGGTTTTAGCATCAGGAAGCCGCAGGGACCATGGCAGGTTGGGGCACCTCGGTGACCAGAGGGTTGACATGTGGGGAGACACAGAGTGCAAGGCAATGAGGGAGGAAGGTGATGTTTGAATACATAGTAGCTGCTGACAACTATGTCCTAAATGTCTAGGACAGTGCGTGCAGAAAGGGAGGAGAAAACTCCAAGGACACAGAATAAATCTCTCCATAAGCCAAATATCAGTGATCATTAATTAGTGGCAATATGTAAGGGCTGACTTCCCTTTTGTGACTAGGAAAAAAGTGGAAAGAGGGTATTGATTTGCTGAGCAAATGAAAAGCAGACGCATCTTACAAAGAAAATATTATATATTTAGGAGATCAAATTAATTTGAAGCGCTTTAGTATGTATTTATTTATGTGCAATTTATCTCTAAGGAAAGGTAAGGCTATGGTGGGGATGGATAAAAGCTTACTGAGATCATTCCAATCCACTCGTTAAAGTAGGACTGCTAGAATATAATACTTATGTGGGTTAACTCTTTCCTGACATTTTGATTTGGTCAACTCCTGCTATTAAGTATTTTCATAATACCATACAACCTCTTTTTCTCAGCACCTATCACAGTTAACAATTTGATTTAATTTTCCATATATGTGTGCGTGCGTGTTCCAAGAGGATTCTCTGAGGGACTGTGGTTTTTTCCCTTCAACTAGTACCTATGAGTGCAATAAAATTACTTTAACTCAGACTTTCCATTACATATTGGTTATAGTAAAATGATAGTAAAGGGTACAGCAAATCACCCAAATAATAACATACATTGAAAGGAAAAATATTATTCTGGTAAAATATTGGCAATCATGGACAATGTTAAGATCTCTTGGCTTTAATGTTAAAATAATTATTAAAATTAGTAAAGTTCAAAAATCCTTAATGGTATGGTTTTGTAACTGTAAATATACTAAAGTACAGTTCAATGAGCTAAGTTCTCACCAGAATTCAACAAGTCTTCAATGCTTTGCTCTTGATTGTCAGAGAAAATACACTGATTTCCTCTTTCTTGATCATTCTGTGCAAATAGATCATCTTTCCACCATCCAACACCTCGATTGTTTTGCTTCAGCCCATTGGCCTTCTTTCCACTCTATTCCCACCTCAGAGTGTTTGCACCTGCTGTCCCCACACCTTTGTAGGACTTCTTTCTTCTCTTCCTTCTGGTCACTCCAGAGAGGCCTTTCCTGACCATGCTAATGATACCCATCCCCACTCCCCACTTCCTCTGAAGCACATTTCCCTCTTTCATTTTCTTTTTATTTATAAATTTTTTTTTCAACGTTTATTTATTTTTGGGACAGAGAGAGACAGAGCATGAACGGGGGAGGGGCAGAGAGAGAGGGAGACACAGAATCGGAAACAGGCTCCAGGCTCGGAGCCATCAGCCCAGAGCCCGACGCGGGGCTCGAACTCACGGACCGCGAGATCGTGACCTGGCTGAAGTCGGACGCTTAACCGACTGCGCCACCCAGGCGCCCCCCTCTTTCATTTTCTTACTGGCACTTGTCCTTATCTAATATTATCTTACCTGTGGACTCATTGGTTTGGAGGTCCATGTATTTTAGGTCTCCCTACAAGAATGCAAGGTTCTGGAGAGGAGGGTACTATATCTGTCTTTTCATGTTTGAAACCCTAATGCCTAGCATGGTGTCTGGTAAGTAGTAGGTACGTCATGAATATTTGCCAAATGAATGAATGAACAGAAAGCAGCTGGGGGAGTAAGTGAACCTTCTTTGCTACATAGTTGCAAAAGAGTTTGATACCATATTCTTAGATGAGGTGAGACAACAATGTGTAAATCTTGCTATTAAAGTGTCTCGTGTTAGCTGAGTTGGCTGGCTGTCTATGCATCTAATAGCTTAGAGCTTAGGTCAGCATTTCAGTGTACTTGAGCATGTGCCTACATTTATTTATTTGTTTCCCACAACTATCTCGTAAGTAGGCAGGGCAAGGACAGAGGCAGGATCATTGTTTTTACAGATGAAGAAGCTGAGTTCAGAGAGGTTAAATTACTTTCCCAAGTCATGCACATAATAGGCAATAGGACCCAGTCTCCAGTTCAGTTTGGGTTTTTTTTGTTTGTTTGTTTTTTGTTTTTTGTTTTTGTAGCTTTCCTGCTATACTAGCCAGAATCTGACTCTTTTGTTTCCAAACAAATTAATCATTTATTTAGTTATTCTTTCCAGAATCCTAAATCAGTCAATCCTAAACCTACTATTGACTGTGAAGGACTCTCTTAGGCACTATGCAGGAATAAAGACATGCAGACAACAATTTTTCTCTCTGGAAGATTAAAAGCACAAATGGCTAACACACCTAAAGATATATGAGTTAAGTGTCTAATTAGTAGGAAAACCTCAGTGTTATCAAGGTAGAAAAACCTGGCTTGTGTAATAGTGGGATGGGCCTCCAGGAAAAACAATTTTTTAGCTCTCCTTGGAAAGGTGGATGGATTTTAACACAAGAAAAGTAGAGAGAGGACATTCTAAGGAAAGGGAACAAAACGAAACAAGAAAACGTGATCTGCTTTCAGTAACCAGTATGGCGCTAATTGAAGGAAGTGTTTGAAGCAGGGAAAAAATTGGAGGAAAGACTGGAATTCATCTTAAATGACAATTGCTGTTTGATGCCTTTAACATATCAGGGTGGAGTCTTGTGAGTCTTGTAAAATGCTAAGCCAGCTGCCTTGGAAATGCATTAGTCACATGCCATAGAGGAAGGTAGGCGCCCAGCTGGTAGCAGGAGCAAGAAAATGGTATCCCAAAGCCGAAAAGTTCAAATTGCGACAGGTCTGGGGCCAAATGTACTCATATTTAAAGTTTGAAATGCTTGGTATGGAATATCTACTTACAGTAAAATATATATATTTTTTGCACCCAAAGAATATCAATTTAAGTTCCATGAAGGCAAAAAGCCAGAGAAATGTATAAATTAGCTTGGCGGGGGTGGGGGGTGTGGAGAATTCTTTCCATGGTTATGATTTAGTTAGTAAGACTCTATGGCTATATATTTAAGTAGATCTATAGAAATACAGAGATACAGCACAGAAGCATATCACACACACACACACACACACACACGCACAAACACACCACACTGTACCACCACTTTCCTTGGTACGTGGATGGACAGTTCCATCTCGACAATACTTTCCTTACATGTTGGGATACGTTCAAGTTCACTTTTTACAACAGAATCTAATCATTTTAATAACCAAACCCGAGTTAAACTTGTGATTCACTTACGTTGGTGGAACATTGGCAAGGTGATCTAAGAGATCAATGGTGAGAGCTTCTTACTTCAGAGATGTGGTATTCACAGAGTAGGTAGGTCTCGTGCATCCTCATAGGCAACACCATATTTGCATATACACATTCCTTGGTACTCTCAGCGAATGGGCTGTTTTATTCGAAACCAAATTTTCTTGTTACTGTGGTTACGAAGAGTGTGCACTATGTCATCAAAAGGAAATGGACTCAAATCCCAGCTCTTTCCTCTGGTCACTGTGTGATCTGAGGAAATAATAACCACCTACCTCCCTGGGGTGTTGTCAGGATGAAATTAAATTTGATTTGATTTGTGCACAATGTTTTGAACAATATCGCACGCCTATTAGCCACTTAGTAATCATACACATTAATAATCATCATCATAATTACCTTTAAAAATCAATGACGATCATTTCTTGAGCACCTAATATGTTCTGGTTACCTCAAACACATTAATTCTAATCTTCGCAGAAACTCTGTGGGTTACATTATACTATCCCATTTTACAAATGGAAAAAAAAATGAAGTTTTTAGGGACTCATAAACGAACAAAATTGCCCAATGATAAACAGGGGAGCTGAGCTCCAACCTGTATTTGACCCACCTTATTCTTCTTTGTTAATTTTGCTGTCGCTCTCGTACCTTGAAGTACCTCATGTGCCTCAATAGGCAGAATTCCTTTTGTCTGGAATAATGCCTCATAAATATTATGACATACAAAAAAGCTCAAATAATACACCATTTACTGAATGGGACTTGTGAGATCTAACAAAGGAATTAAATAAAAGAATAGTGTGCAAGGCAAAACCTGTGCAAGTGAGCAAACAGACAAAAATAAATTCTAGTTGATGGGTCATCTAATAGTCATTGATACGTGACACTGGTGAGGCGCCTGGGTGGCTCAGTCGGTTAAGCGCCTGACTTTGGCTCAGGTCATGATCTCGCTGGGTTTGTGAGTTCGAGCCTCGTGTCGGGCTCTGTGCTAACAGCTCCTGTGCTAACAGGAGGCCTGGAGCCTTCTTCAGATTCTGTGTCTCCCTCTCTCTCTGCCCCTCCCCCACTCACACCCTGTCTCTCTCTGTCTCTCAAAAATAAATAAACATTAAAAAAATAATAAAAATACATTATCAAAAGCCAAAATAACAAGCCTGAAATAAATATAATAAGGCACATAACTGTTTCTTTTTGATTCTTTATAATAGAAAATTGAAGGTATGTAATCTTCATTTCATTGCAATTAACTTTAGATCACCTTTAAAACCTAAAATGAATATTTTGTGGGCGGTATAATTTATTCCAATAAAGCCAACTTCGTTCCCTATTTTATTTGGAGGCTGACTGGGCAGGGACCCCCTGGGAGGCAGTGCGGTATGATGGTTAAGAAAGCAGAGTTAGGTTCCCATTGCATTTTTCCCATTTATTCGCTGTGTTAGATTGCACACATTAGGTAACTTTCTAAGCCTCAGTGTTTTCATCTGGGTGGACATGATAATAAAAGAATCTGTCTCGCGGAGTTGTTGTAAGGATTAGGGAAGAATACACGTGAAGCTCTTATTTCACTGCCTTGCCAGAATAAGTCTTCAATAAATATTCGTGGTTACTCTTTTTACTATGGAAAAGTAGAATGGTTTAGCAGAAAGCATATGAGATTTGGATAGGATATACAAGGCCTCATTCAATTACTTCCTATTTATGGAACTAAGCACATACAAAACTGTCTTCCAAGAAGGAAATCTTGGAGAGGTTGGATTCTTTATTGGAGGGGTTCTAAGGGTAAAGCCAGGATAGATCTTGAGGGATGAAAGTAGTTTTTTTCTAGGAAAGCCGTGATAATGTATAAGTTGTCATGCTAAATCTTCAACCCCAGCGAAGATATTGAACTTTTAAGCGGAAATAAAAAGTTCTCCAAAAAGTGACATAGACCAGAAAGCTGGCAGGAAGAAAGGGGGTCTTTGATTCAAACAGCTAGTGTGTGCCACTGAGAATCACATCCAGTGGTACGAACCGCTCAGATGCTATGACTTGCTCCACGATCTCAACGAGCCTAGAAGGAATGCATGTCAAAAATTATAAAGGATCTGGTATTTTATCCAACTTGCAAGCTAGCAAGTTAGCGTACCACAGTTTCATGGATGCTGATAGAAGAGGCAACACTCCTGGATCAGAGATGAAGGACAGTTAATTACTCGCAGCAGTAGCAGTAGCCGGAGTATTGGCAGTTGGTTGTGCAAGTTTCTCAAACTCCAATGCCTAATTTTAAGGCTGTGCAAAAAAAAAAGGGGATGATAACATCTGCACACACAGGAGGTTGCATTGTGAGAGGGAAGTCCGAGCTGAGGAAATCCAAATCTTTAATAATAGGTAGTAGATGTTTGCCTGCCCTTTTCTCCAGAGGTGGACGCGATCTTTATTATAAGGGACAATAAGCATGCCTGCCCTTCGCCCAAGAGGGAGATCCTATCTTCCAGGCTGATCACTATGCACACATTCTTGTTCAGGACGAAGGTCAGCCAGTGTCACTGCTCACAAGATATGCAGCCATGTGAGTGACCCACGGAGAATTATTGCCTAACAATGCAGCAAGATGCATATAAAAGCTTCTCAAGTCACCCATGTTGGGAAGGAAAGTGCCGCTCACAAAAATCTCTTTAGGATTGTGAAACCCATCTATCAAGGCCTCATGTTCCCTACTCTTAAGTTCCCCTTGCCTAAAGCTGGGCTGATCACTGCAGGAGCCAGCTCTAACAATGTACTAACCACCAGCTTTGCAGAGCCAGAAAACACCCCTTCTGATGTGCCAGCTGGTTTGGGGCCTGATGCTTTGCATCCTCACAGCTGCCCGGGGCGTGTTCTTTGCAGTGGGTGAGTGATTCCCTGGATAATGAAGAACGATAGGTGATTTTTTTTCACCTGAACCCCGTTCTCTATTGACACACTGTGAAAAAGCAAAAGACGGCTTATTTCAAACCCACTCTGTAACCGTCCCATTGTTGTGAGAGGAGCACAGTGTCACAGTTCTGACTGGGGGTCTCCCTGGGGAACCCTGGCTTGCCAGGCTCCCGGGACAGGGCAGCAAGAACCAGAAGAAGAGGCAAATCTCTCAATCTGCCCTGGAGCTCCTTCCATGAAAGTGAAAGTTTGCTACCCAGGGATGGTCTGGGATTCTTTTCCGGGGACCTTCTTTCAACATCAGATTTCCCAGTCCTTCCCATCAGGATCCATTCTGAGAAAGGCATCAGACATCACACAAATTTTACCTTAGTGTGGTTTAAGGTAGTCTCGGTTGTTATGGGGGCAGGGGAGACTTGATTTTTAAGCCTGTTCTTCTAATGAAGAAATAAATCACTGTCTCTAATTCAGAATAATCATAGCATTTGCCAGGTGCCAGGCACTCATACAAGTGCTTGGCATATGTTTACCCATTCTGTTAAGGTTACCTTTATGTCATAAATGAGGAGCTTCAGGTACAGAGATGTTATATAACTCCAAGGTCACACAAATAAGTGGCAGAGCTAGGATTTGAACCTAGGCAGTCCAAGGCTAAGTCTGGGCTCTTAGCCACTAACCAAGACAGCCTGTGGGATAAGAGAGTGTTACCCCCATAGTTGGCAGACTCCACCCTACAGGCTGAACTTGAGTAGTGCATATTGATATGTTAATGGCTTTTAATGTGTGTATGGGAAATAAAGTTGAGTTTAGAATAGACGAAAGCTAATTCTCACTAAAAAACAAAGAAACTTCTCTTCCACTCCAGATATGAGGCAACAAAACTCACCCACCCAAAGTGATTAGCAGAAAGATCTCCTAAAAATAAACCATGAATATGGTGGGGCTGGGATTTACTTTCTCAGATCTTTGGAACTACATTCCCTAAAACAATGACAAATTACATCTCCATCAAGCACATGGCAACTGAAGCCCAAAGCTCATAAATCATCATCAAGAGGCCAGGACGCCTTATTGCACCTGCCACACTCTCTCCTGATGGGACAGCTGCAGCACACCTGTTCTTCCCTGCTTCAAAGTCAGGAGTTATTTGAAAAGAGTTGTCCCAGATTCAGGTTTCAGGGACAATCAATCGGTGCTGATATTACCTCCTTCTGGAGCATCCTATTTACCAATTTCCAATTGTTTTTCCTTCTTTTCCTGAATGGCAATTTAAAAACCCTTCTTTGACACATTGACACCTATGCTCATCAACACCTGAAGTTAAGAAGTGACTCCAGGAAGGGGCGCCTGGGTGATGGCTCAGTCGGTTAAGTGTCCGACTTCAGCTCAGGTCATGATCTCACAGTTTGTGAGTTCGAGCCCCGTGTCGGGCTCTGTGCTAACATCTCAGAGCCTGGACCCTGCTTCGGATTCTGTGTTTCCCTCTGTCTCTGCCCCTCCCCGACTTGTGCTCTATCTCTGTCTCTCAAAAATAAATAAATGTAAAAAAAAAAAAAAAAAAAAAAAAAAGAAGTGACTCCAGGTAAATAATTGAAAGCTGTGTTTCTATGTAACCAACATGTCATATGTGCAGTTGACAACCCCCTCAAAGTGTTTACTGTCTAAAACTTGCTGGTTTGGGTTCCATTTATCATTTGTGGCCCATTTAACATTTTTATCTGGCAACAGATGGAGAACCTCATGATTGCCTAAACCCTTATCACCTCCCACAACCACACATGCACACAGATAAGCACACACACAAACATCTAAAATTACAGAAACAAAGGAGTCGCATAGATAATTCAGTTTACACTGCTTATTTTATGGATAAAAAAAAAAAAACTGAGGTCCTGAGATACATATATGTCTACTTGGTCACTGTATTAGTTAGGCCCTTTAGTTGCAAGCAACAGAATGTTACCTCAGACTAGTTTAAGCAAAAAAGGAGAATAATTACCACATGGATACAGAAATGCCTCCAGGATCTTGAGGGCAGAAATATAAGCAGACTCAGGAACCTGACGGAATCCAAGCCCTGTCTGCAGCCTTGATTTCCCTTTCCTCTACACCTGCTGCTTCAGTGTCCTTTTCTCTCTTTCTCTCTCAACCTGCTTCCTTGACTTCCCCACCTGAAGCCCAAATTCAGGGAATAAACTCACTGACCCCGCTAAGTCAGCTGCCAACTTCTCAATCAAGAACTCAAAACCCAGGAACACGGTCACATGGTAACATGACTGCTTCCACCACAACAATGTGGTTGGGAGGAAAATTCCCAGAAAATGAGCAGAGGACAAAATGTTCCATGTGAATCTAGAATTTAGAACTCCTCACGCTTGGTTGTGTTGCCTTTTCTGCTTCATCTCTTAGCCTGCTTTTTGGGTGGTTTTTTTTTTCAATTTTTTTTTCACTTTTTGTTTGTTTGTTTGTTTGAGAGAGACTGAGCGCAAGCAGGGGAGGGGCAGAGAGAGAGGGAGACACAGAATCCGAAGCAGGCTCCAGGCTCTGAGCCATCAGCACAGAGCCTGATGCAAGGCAAGGCTTGAACCAACAAACACAAAATCATGACCTGAGCTGAAGTCGGAAGCTCAATTCACTGAGCCACCCAGGTGCCCCTCTTATCCTGTTATTTGTGAATTAATAATTCAAATATATGCAAAATCTATACTGTACTCATTCATAACTATTATTTATTGAAGACCTCCTAGATATCTTCTGTGTACTTAACAACTACATAGTTGCATTTTATTTTCATGATTGCTTGGCAAAAGAAGTAATATTAACTCCATTTTCTAGATCCACACTGAATCTCAGATAGAAAGAATGAATAAATAACAGCCAAGACCCAGAAACTAATGTTCATCAACAGATGAACGGATAAAATAGATGTGGTACAGATACACAATGGGAAATTACTCAGCCACAAGAAAAGAGGATATCCTTTCATTTGCAACAACAGTGGATGGACCATGAGCACATTATGCTAAGCAAGGTAAGTCAGAGAAAAACAAGTACCATAAGACATCATTTATATGTGGAATATAAAAAAAAGTCAAACCTTACTGTAAAAAAAGAAAGAAAACAGAGAGTAAAATGGTGCTTACTGGGAGGTGGGGTGGAGGTGGGGATAAGACGGACGGTGTTTAAGAGAACAAACTTTCAACAAGTAGTGAATAGAGATCTAATACATAATATAAGGAATATAAATAATATTGTACTATAATTGCATCATGTGGTAAATATCACTACAATGGCAACCATATTATAATATATAAATGTATCAAGGTAAATTTAAATTGTATAAACCTTCAATTTACACAATGTTACATGTCAAATTTATTCAATTTAAAAAAAAAAAAAGGTGAAAAGGAGGAAGATGGGGATGAGCGCAGGGGAGAGTACATGGTAGAGGGAAATAAATGAAATCAACTCTGAGCTTGAAGAGAAGTGTACCAGGAGGCAAACTCTAAGTTCAAAACAGCAAAATCACTTATCCTATACAAGAGAAAGATTGTGAGTTTCTTTTTAAGAACCCACAGGCAAGCCAGCCTCACTAAATTTAAAGGATATCAGTTAAGGTTTCCAGGCCCCAAAATATCAATGCCATGACCAGTTATTCCACCATTTTTCATCATGATTTCATGGCAAGGAGGTCTAAAATATTCAAGGAGACTATTATAGAGGGAGTACGTGATTATTACAATCAAAATTAAAAGTTAGAAGTTGACTGGTTATGTTGATTTTTGTATACATTTGGATTGTAGAGTAATTAAGCAGGTTAGCCCAAAAAGATGTGTAAGCAACACACTGAGCTGCATCCTATGGAGGGTGAACTGGAGAACCAGTGCTTTGCAGGCTACTGTGCTGGAGACAGATGAAGTCCTTAAGTTCCATCTCCACTAGATGTGGGGGAACTAGAACTAGGCCTGTGAGGGACTAATGGCCACTCCAGTCCCAGAGAATCATGTGCCCCTCAGTGATTGTCCCTGGGCATTCTCACAGAGCAGTAACTCCCAATACCCATGAGGCAATTTTCTGAAAGAGGCTGAGAGGAGATTAAGAATTAAATTCAGGCACATGGCACAGTATCTCATTTCCAGCAGCAACTTGGGGAGGTAAATACTCTCATCTTATTTTACAGATGAAAAGCCTGAGGCTCAGAGGACTCAGCTATTTGCCTGAGGTCACAGAGGGAGGAATAACACATCTGTCAGACCCTACAGGCTCTATATGGTATCTCTTACCACCGGCAGGACAGTCCCCACACAACCTGTCCTAAGCTGGGAAGAGATAAAGAAGGGTCTCCTCATAGCCCCCCGATCCTTGTTCTCAGTTTTAGAGAGAGAGAGAGAGAGAGAGAAGAAAGCAGACACAGAACATTCTAGAAAACTACTTCCTCACCCTCTGAGACCAATCCTCTGTTCCCGGTCTTGTATTAATCACTTCCTATTCTTAATGTTCTTAAACAGAGGCCAGCCCCTCCCTTCATACCCTACCTTTCATCCTTGTGTACTTTACATACCCCTCACTTCCTCTTCTGTCAAGTCTCTCCCTTCTCTTTGGGTGTTCTCTCTCATCTCTTTTGCTCCTTTGTATTTTCTTTAATTTAGCTCTTCTCAGCCCTTCCTCATTTTCTTGCCACAATAGCTCCCCTGCTGTGCTTACCTTGGGGCTCCTCCTACCCTCCATTCCCCCTCTCCCAACCAACTCCAGCCCCCCAAAGGCCTCCAGTATCAAGTGGGTTGTGCACCCTGGACCCTCACCATTTACACTCCCCCCACCCACGGCACTGGCCCCACCCTTGCCCCAGTCTGGCCTGCATGAAAGTTGATGCCTGCAAATGCTCTGTAGGGGATAAACAATAGCAACAAAAGAAAAATGGAAGAGGAAGGCATAAATATTTATCGAGTCAAATATATTCCAGAAACACAAATGTGTATGTTTAAAAATGAACTTTAAAAATTAAGTAAAGTGCTGAGTATCGTGACACTTTTGTATCCAAATGTGTATGCCTTCGATAAAGAAACACAAGATATTAAAATTAGATTGCCACTAGGGACCTATCTTTACAACCCTGTGAATTGTAGGAATTCAAACAAACAAACATACAAACAAACAACTAGTAATTCTAATTCTCCAACACTTTTCTTTGAACTACATTCCTTATAGGTCAAATCCATAGTTCCACTGCTTTACTTTCTTTAATCAATATCTGAGTAGAAAAGAATTATATTCAGGAGAAGCAGCAGTATGGGAAATCTGATGCCCTAATTGACTTTCCAGATAAAAGTTCTGGTGCAGAGTAGACCACACCATATATATATATTTTAAAGATTTATTTATTTTTGAGAGAGAGAGAGAGCACAAGTGGGGAAGGGGCAGAAAGAAGGGGAACAGAGGATCCAAAACAGGCTCTTTGCTGACAGCAGTGAGCCTGATGTGGGGCTCGAACTCACAAACCATGAGATCATGATGTGAGCCAAAGTTGGACACTCAACCAACTAAGCCACACAGATGCCCCCAGAGCAGACCACACTATAAAAGATCATCCCATTTAAAGTGGATCTGATGGGGCGCCTGGGTGGCTCAGTTGGTTGGGCGACCGACTTCGGCTCGGGTCATGATCTCACACTCCGTGAGTTCGAGCCCCGCATTGGCCTCTGTGCTGACAGCTCGGAGCCTGGAGCCTGTTTCAGATTCTGTGTCTCCCTCTCTCTCTGACCCTCCCCCGTTCATGCTCTGTCTCTCTATGTCTCAAAAATAAATAAACATCAAATTAAAAAAAAAAAAATTTAAAGTGGATCTGGTACATGAAAAACCTGGGTTCCCCCAAGTAAATGAATTATTTGGTCATTCTTCACCATGCAAGGTCACACACACACACACACACACACACACACACACACACACACACAAATTCTTTAAAATGTGCTGACCTTAAAGAGTTAAAGCAGTATTCAATTCACCATATATGCATTTGCATACAACTTCTCCAGACTGGAATAGTTCCTCTGAAAGAAGTACACTTGTAAGCAAAGCTCAAGTCAAGAAACCCCAACCACTGATTCACAGGAAAGACAAAGAGGGGCACCTGGGTGGCCCAGTCGGTTAAGCAACCAACTTTGGCTCAGGTCATGATCTCACAGTTTGTGGTTGGAGCCCCACATCATGTTCTATGTTGACAGCTCAGAGCCTGGGGCCCACTTCAGATTCTGTGTCTCCTCTTCCCCTCCCCTGCTCATGTTGTCTTTCTCTCTCTTAAAAAAATAAACAATTTTAAAAAATAATAACAATTTAAAATAAATAAATTTTATTTAAAATAAATAATTTTAAAAAATTAAAAAAGAAAGACAAAGAGAAAATTGTTAGCTTCTTGGAACAGCCCACAAGAAAGCCAACCTTAAAAATAGTAGAATTGAGGGGCACCTGGGTGGCACAGTCGATTAAGCGTCTGACTCTTGGTTTTGGCTCAGGTCATGATCTCACGGTTCGTAAATTCAAGCACTGTGCTGGGCTCTGAGCTGGCAGTGTGGAGCCTGCTTGGGATTCTCTCTCCCTCTCTCTCTGCCCCTCCCCCACTTGCTCTGTCTCTGTCACTCTCAAAATAAATAAATAACCTTTAAAAAAAAAATAGTAGAATTTAAAGGATATTGTTTGATGTCCCCAGGCCCCCAAGCACCCATCACATTACCATTCATTTCATCACTAGATTGAGACTCAAGTTCTCAAGAAACATCAATGCTAAGTACAATTCCTCAAGTCCTTTGTTTTTAAGATTTTTGTTACAAAACTCTTTCAGATTATGATTTTTTTTTTAATTTGAGAGAGAGAGAGAGAGCACATGAGCCAAGAGAGGGGCAAAGGGAGAAAGAGAAAGAATCTTAAGTAGGTTGCATGATCAGTGTAGAGCCTGACATGGGGCTTGATCTCACATACCAAGAGATCATGAGCTGAGCCAAAATCAAGAGTCTGATGCTCAACAGACTGAGCCACGCAGGCACCCCTAAAATTCTGATTTAAAATTTCCCCTAAAATATGCTCATCTACCAGAGATACACCAAATTTGGCCTCTTTTTTTTTTTTTTTTTTTGAAGGGTCGGTCAGTCCCCCTGCCTGAAGCTAAGGCCTTAATTATCACTTAGCAACTTCGCAAGAAACTAACAGTCAGCTGAGCACAAAAACAGAGCAGAAGGCAAGCCCTAAAATCATGGCATCAAATGAATGGGAAGTATCCCACGAACCAACAAATTCTTTACGATATTACAGATCACCAGACCAAGCTGGAAGAACACATCCTTGAAAGCTCTGAAATTTTTGCACTGGGGGAATGAAGGTAGCAGAGGTTGAGAATTGTTTTAGAAGAGCTTACATAACTTTCAAGTGAGTGGCAATCCATTCCCTGAGAATTCTTTAGATCAGAATTCTACCATATCTTTACAATTTCTTAAATTATACATTCTCAGACAATGAATATCCAAGATGTGGCCAGAGCTGTTATGAAACACTTCAGAGGATGTGAGCATAATTTCATACTGCATTATAAGGGATTTCTATGAAATTATACGATGCATCTTTCTGAACTTCAAGTCTACCCAAAAACACAAGTGCTCTGAAACTTATCAGTACATTCCGACTACTTGGCTTTCTTATAACAAAGCTTTCAGAAATGAAGAATATTCTTTAAGACTACTTAAATCGGCCAAAATAGACAGTCCCCAATTTAAACAAGAGAAGTTTTGTCATTAAATGGCTGACTTGGCTAAGCATGACATTCTTTTCATCACTTTGTTTTTTACCCAGTGTTTTTCTGTCTTAAAGATATTATGTCTGCTAAACTTTTCTCCAGTTTTTCTTTCCAGTGAATCCACTTAAGTCACAAAAGCTAGTCATTGGAAACAAACTTCTTCATTAGCCAATAGGCAATTAGATAGCTGGTCAAATTTTAGACTTCAGCTCTATTTTAAGGCAAAAACGATTCTTAATTCTTGCTTTGATCTAAGATCACTTGGGAAATCCAGAAGCGCTTCTTAAGGAACTTAGCTCACCGTTTTTGGCAAAGAACTCAGAAAACATGGAATAAGGATCTGACCACCCAAGGTGGACCACCTAATACATGTGTAAGAGAAGGGCAAAGGTGTATTGTCCATTTGTTCAGGCATATTCTAACGGAACTCAGGGTCCCCCAAGGATCACCATCCCATTTGGACAAATATGGTCTAAATCATTAGTATTCATCTCTCCATTTTTCTGACACCGGTCCAATGTGCTAATAAGAAATTTCCAGCTGCCTGAGGAGTGCTCCCCGTTCATGTATTTCTGGGAGTCTCCAGAGTCTGTCTTCCATGTGCGGTTCCCACAGCACCCACAGTGCATGGCTGGCGGAGGCTGCTCTGGGAAGCACGGCACACTTCTGCTGGGGGCCACCTGGCAGACGGGACAATTGCTGCCTGCAATTGCTCCCAGCACTGCAATCCTCCCATGGAGAAGAGGCTCCCTGCCTTTGTGGCACACTCTATAGATGGGTCCCTATGCAGTAGGTCACTGAGCCCCCATGTGTCACAGATTGGCATGGCATGGCTTTTATTTACAGTTGCCCCTCTCTTCCAAGCCCAGAAGGGCTCCAGGAGCTGGGCTGTGATTCGAGTCTCATATCAACTCCATGGCTGGACTCCATCTTCCTCCTTCTCTCTGATGAGTAAGATGTTCAGATAAAATCCCCCTCCACCCCAAGGGCTGTTTCTCACAAGATCTCCTTAGCCCCGTACAAACAGTCATCAGGTCAACTTACCTGTTGTGGATACAGCTGAGGCCCAGATGAGGTCCTTGCTGCTCAAAGCCTACCTCGACAAGGCTCCAAACGTTCCCTTGGAGGTGATCAGACACGATCTATGATGTAAAATTGTCTTGATTAGAGGAACTAAGATGTCCCACATCATAAAGAACAAAGAGGATTTGATTCAGGAAACAAAAGACCACCAGGGCAGGCAAATAAGGAAAGGCAAGGAGGACAAAAAAGGGAAAAATATAAGAAGGAAATAGAAAGCAGTGGGTTTGTGCCAGCAAAGGGCTTCCTGGTAATGTGGCTGACAAGGTTTAAAAGCAACTTTTCATTCCGGCAATAAGATGGTCATTCCCAGTTGGACCAGGCCCCAGGCTCCACTCCAAAGCACTTTGCATAAAGGGTGGGTAAATGCAACGTGACCTACTTGTGTCTGTAATCCAGGAAAGCCAGAAGAGGAATAATGACAGGGTAAAGAAAATTCATTATGCTATTTACCCCCCTCGGACTGAATGCCCCAGCTGTTTGATTTTGCTGATCCTAACAAGCTGTAGTATGGTGTTGGGGATGGCAAGAGCCTGCCAACAGTTGGACGTTTCCATGGGTTTAATTATTCTCTGATAATAACTTCTCCCTATTTCTATAAAGAACAGATGATCAACAATACCAGCCCAGGGTCCTGCATACTATGCAGGGGAAGATACAGCTTTTCCCAAACACAGTTTATGAATGTCGTATCCACATTGTGATGTACTCACTGCAAAGTTTTAATATCAATAATAACAGTCTTTCCATTACACATATTTAAATAAATGCTTTCCACGTGAAGCAAGAGTAATTATTATCAATATTTGGGTGAGCCAGAATACCGGTGACAGCTCCAGCAGCTGCATTCAGCTTTGGCTCAGTAACAAAACGCAGAAAGCTCCCCAGTGAGAAACAAGGCAGGGTTTGATGAGTTCCACTCAGCTCTTCAGTTACAGATTATTAAAAGATGAATTATAAAATTGGCACAATAATGGCCAGGCACATTCTTTCTGGCCAGCATCATTCCCAAGACTCTGATAGTCACCGAAGAATCTTTAAATCAGAGGACACTTCGGGTCTAACTCAAACAGACAGTGTTTGTAAAACTGCCACGTATCATTAGCACGTTCACTTCCCTGAGCGATTGTTCAATTACTCACCACAGACAGCCACATGCGGCTGCTAATGGGACAAAGACAATACGGGATGACATAAGGGTGTGGACATTGCCATTTTCTAGTCCCTGGATAAGAATGAAGGACATGGAGGCAAGTAGACAATGCTTTCAAAGATATTTCACCAGAAGCCCTGGACCGAGAGCAGAGTTCTACGTGGTTTCCCAAGCAGACAAAGGTTTTTAGACGCATGTTCATGGGAATTCTAGGTAGAAGTCAGCAAAATATGCTGAATCTATTAGGATGTTGACTAATTCCAGTACCACACACTAAATATTTATTCCCTTTCAGATTTCCTGTTTTAGTAAGAATTCTCCAGATAAACAGAACCAGTAGGACAGATGGATCTAGATCTAGATATCTGTAGCCACATAAATAGATAAATAAGGATACAGATACAATATAGATAGATATATTTATATTATGTTATATAATATAATAGATACAATGTATATATATTATATATTATATTTATTATACATAATTATATATTATATAGATACTGTATATAGACAGAGAGAGAAAGATAGATATATCTAGAGAGAGAGAGAGAAAGAGAAAGAGATTGAGTTTTAGGAATTAGTTCATGTAAGTCTGGGCACTGGCAATCTAGAATCTGTAGGGCAGGCCAGCAGGCTATATTCAGGTAAGAGTTGATGTTTCAGACTGAAATCTGCACAGCAGGCTGGTGGGCAAGAGATTCAGGCAAGGTTTCTACGTTGTGGTCTCAGAGCAAAACCCAACTGATTAGATGAGGCCCACCCGCATTACAGAGAGTAAACTGCTTTATTCAAAGTCTACTGATTATAAATGTTTATTACATCTAAAAATTATCTTCGTAGCAACATATCGACTGGTGTTTGACCAAACAACTTGACACCATAGCCTAGCTAACTTGACATTAAAATTAACCATCACAGGGCACCTGGGTAGCTCAGCTGGTTCACCATCCAACTCTTGATTTGGGCTCAGGTCATAGTCCCAGGGTCATGGGACCGAGTCTCATGTCGGGCTCTATGCTGAGTGTGGAGTCTGCTTAGGATTCTCTCTCTCTCTCTCTCTCTCTCTCTCTCTCTCTCTGCCCCTCTCCCCTGCTCACATGCTCTCTTTATAAAATAAAATTAAAATTAAATCAGATAAGATAAAATAAAATAAAATAAAATAAAATAAAACCATCACATTACTTTTTCCTAAAATATAATGGCTGAAGATAGAATATGTATATTAATGAGGGTTCTCAGCATTCCACATATGTGGCTGAGTATGGCTGCCACTGTGTGTCTCACACTCACACACATCCCCCAGGACATGAAGACAGCAGGCATCTTTCAGAGTGGACCCAGGAAGGATACATGTGCACAGGACTTCAGTGAGCTGAAGTGAGGGCTGGTGTCTCCCTCCACCCTTTCTAGGTTGACCTTTATCTAGCACACTTGAGGGGAAGGGAGCTTTGACGGGTCCCCGTGTACCTATCACTTGACCCTCTCACTGGTCTCAAGACAACATTGGACCTCCACTTGTGATGCTTCTGGGAATCCCCTGAAGAAGGCTAAGAACATGGTTTGTCCTTAACAAGAGGCTGGCCTAGGCAGATGGGGCCAGGAGAAGAACTCTTCAGTGCTCCTTCCTTTAGTTCCTCATCTAACACCCCAAGTGGTATGGGTGCAATAGACTTTACTGAAGGTTTGGAGATAGCTAGAAGATACTACAGCATAGAAATAAATTAATACTGAACACTAAGCATGATTGTTCGATGTCTGTAGGAATTTACCAAGATAAACTCTTCTTAGGGACTCCCCTTAGGATACAGCCCAATTCCAAATCTCAATTCCCTGTCTTATAGTCCATCTTTCCCTTACCCTTTGAAGACAGAGCTATTTCTTCTGTCCTTCCCAGAGTGACTCTCCATCCGCTCTCTAGGACTGATCTGCAACCATACCAAGGCAATCTGTGGTCCTCCACAGTCTCCAACAATATCTTTCCAATCCTGGGATTATTCATCCAGAATGTGTTCTGGTCAATAATCCAAGTCAGGTTATGGTATTTCAAATATAGTCGCCCGTGGAGATTTCTCCACAGTGTGATGTGACACATGATCTACTATACCCCAGGTTCTTCCTTTAGTCTTCTAGGGTACTGCAGATAACTTCTGGACAAAACACACACATATGATGCAGACATACACATAACAAGAACAAAAATAATTCTCTGAAGCAGTGCAGTCTAAATTTAGAAGAACAAAGAAAAATGTTTTCTTCCAACAAGAAATCTGTCCAGCTTTGTCTACCCACAACAGGAAGAATAATTTACGTTTTTGTGCAGAGTGATACTAGTTCCCCTTTTCATCAGCTCCCTACTCCTGATGACTCTCAGAAGCCCAGCTAGGCCTGGGCATTGGAACACATCAGAGGACCTTTCTTAACAGCAGAATTCCTCTCCACCTGAGTAATACCCTAAGACAGTCCTTCCCAATCTTGATCATGGCACATAATAAACTCATAGTATGATAAACTCATATAGTGCAACAGGACAAATGGACTAGTACGTTTATGGCAAGAGGCTGCCCCAGGCCCCATCTGGCCTCCCAGAGTAAGAAAGAAACAGTACCTTGGCACGTACCTACTCTATACGTAACACCCCCAAGGAACCCCAGCATACCTGTAGGGAAGCTCTGCCCGTGCTACGTGCATCTCCCTTGAACCAGATCAAAATTTTAGACAAAACTTCCTATCCCAATGTCATTGACAAGTGGCAGGAGAAACATATAAAGATAGATTGTCCCACCATGAGCAGTAAAGCCCCCAAAACTAGACTGAGAACCTGGGCTGTGGTTTATTAGATGCATCTATAATAACTGGCCTTCAAAACATTGAAAGAGAATCTCTCTCTGAACTCAGCTATAACAATTCCTGAGTTGACAAAATGTGGTTTGAAAAAGCTGATTGGAGAGGTTGACTACTCTTTTTATAGGGGAGAAAACAAAGTTCTTATACTCTAGAAAAATCTCCCTCTTTTTCACCTGAAAAGGTGAAGAACAACAAGAACAGAACTGTAGTCCCAACCTTCTTGATAAACATGAAAAATTCTATTACTTAAGAGTATTTGTACCCAAATCCTGGTTTTTGACTCTCATTAAAAAATAAGGACAGTGTCTTTCTTATTTTCCATTGTATCCCAGTTGCTAGGAAAATGTTTGGCACCCAGTAAATGTTCAATAAATATTTATGGAAACAATGTGCCCCACACTTTGAAGGATTGGACAACTTTTAGTACACTCATCCAAGATTTAGGGAATTGAAATTCATTCCACTTGTCAATTATAGTTTAAGGAGATTATCTAGCGGGGAGGGGGGGCGGCTTTCTTGAAATAAGATTCCAGACAGAACTCCATCTGTTGACTAATGATACAGATATTAAGAAATAAGAAGTCTCTAACAAAATTGTGAAGTCTGGCCTCCTGCCTGTGTAGAGAAGCAGTTCAAGTGCCATTATCTGCTTACACGGCAGGACATGAATCCTTCAACTCCTGTTCTTCACCTTCAGAATTTGTTGAGAAAGCAGTTACCCCCACCATGGAGCAAACAGGCGCTCATGCTGGTTAGACTATAAGACATCCTGCTGGCCAAATTCTTCTCTGAGCATTCAAAATGTTTCTAAACATATTCACTAGTTTCTTGATGAGAGTCAGTAGCTAATGCAATGCATATGGCTCAGTTAAAATAAACACAAGCACAGTTAAAAATTTATTCAAATCATCATTCTTTTTGTTGTTGTTGTTCATAATAACTGGACCAGAAAGGAGCCAAAGTTTCTATCTTTCACATCTATGACAAAAGAAATTGTTTAAGCAAATACATAGCATATATAAGCAAATATATTAATAAAATTATAGGAGACCTCACTAATCCTACTGTGAAACCTAAAATTTCAAATATCTTTGTAATATTTATACATAAAAGGGTTTAGGCTTAAATTTTTTTTTAATGTTTATTTATCTTTCATAGAGAGACAGAGTGTGAATGGAGGAGGGGCAGAGAGAGGGAGACACAGAATCTGAAGCAGGCTCCAGGCTCTGAGCTGTCAGCACAGAGCCCAACACGGGGCTTGAACTTAGGAACTGCGAGATCGTGACCTGAGCCAGTGTCAGATGCTTAACCGACTGAGCTACCCAGGTGCCCCAAAAGGTTTAGGCTTTATCAAAAAGACAGTCATATATTTATTAAAGCATGCTAACCGGATTTCTCCATCAATGCTTTGTTGTAGTCTGTTACCTTTAATGATGCACTAAAAAGTGCAAAGTACGTAATCCACAGTATTTCGCTTCATAGTATCTTAATTTAGTATAAATTGGTGAGGTTTTGTTCTATGAAAACACTGAGCTTATGAACACAAATAATACTGCTTAACCAAATATATGGGATTAAAAAAAAATAGAATGCTTCCACACCAAAATATACAACTCTTTTGCAAATACCAATTCTTGTCCTTTCTCCTTGACTATGACCAACATGTCACCCTAGAAATAGTGACTGAGTAACACAATGGAAAGAAGGCAAAATAAAGGAAATGTTTTTTTCTTATCATCTGTATTCTTATATTTGTCTAGTTTATCACTAAACTATTCGCTTTCTAAAATTTAGCTCCTGGGTCCCAGAATCACAGAAAAGAGAATGGGAGCCAGACCATGCCTCTGTCGGCAAAGACAAATGGGTTTTTATCTTGGTCTTAGATTCCCCAGAAGGTATTTTTTGTAACGTTATTTAAGATTCATTTCACACACACTTAATATGCATCTTCCCTGTGCAAACTCACACCTCTATTATGCTTCTAGAAATATTTCCCTTATTTGGTGACTTAAGTTGGAGGACACCTAATTAGCCACTTCTGGAACTCCTCGTTTCTAAGTTTACACTTTCAAGAAGCATTTTATGACCTTCTCTGGGCCCAGCACTGGGCCTACAGGGAAAATAAGGCAGTCCTTCGCCTCAGGAACAAACTCACAATCTAGAGAAAAAAATAGACCTGTAACAAATCAAGTTAATGCCGCTTAATCTGGAATACAACAGAGGTAGTTACAAAGGAGGGCCAGCCAACTCTGTCTGGGTGCTGAAGAAGGACATATGGAGAAAACAATGGTTCATCTGGTTCTCTGAAAGATAAGGAGATATTCTCTGAAGGAAATATGAGCACAAGGCATTCCAGACAGCAGGAATAGCTGTGCATGGTGAGGGAAAAACAGTGGGCAAATGATGCATAGGCCATTATCATCAGAGAACAATAGCATAGGGGATGGGTAAATGCTAGAAAGCCAAATTCAAAAAACAAATCATGAAGGATCTTATATGCCCAGGATAATTCTGCTCACTTTTATAAAAGCCAGTGTCTTTTAACCTATTTTTAAGTGACAGAAAGCTTCAATTAATTGTTGGAAACTATGACTCTTCTCCCTAGAAAACACACGACATGTATACACAATGTGTTCCCTGACCACATGTTACCTCTCCACTATCCAGACACACCATCCTTTGTCTTTTCATTGTCCTTGCATCTCCAGACTTCTTAATCCAAAGATCAGGGTCTCCCTTCAGACCTTGACACAGGAACTTGAATATGAGTGAGAAAGTCCCGAGAGATTGTCTTCACAACTCAGACTGTTTTTCCCTCCTATCTCCAGTCCTAAACTTGCCAATAAAATCTGCCTTTCCCACGTCTTCTTATTCTCTCCTGCAGCTATGCCATCGAGAAGCCTTCAAATTTTGAAACATCTCTTTCTTTTGGAAGATCTCTTTCTGCTCTGGCTCCTTCATTTTCAACTTTGGGTTGTAACAACCATGCCACCAATATCTGTGATCACTCTCATCCAGCACAGCCCAGCCTATAACTCTGAAGATATTTAGAGTCCCTCTTGTTTCATCCCATCTACAATTAGCTTCTAGATGTAAAGATGGGCAAGCTAAAAATAGCTATGACTTTAACATTTCTTCTTTGATCTTATTTTTCTATTTTAATAATTTCTGTTACTTTATTATGGATCTTTTACACGTTCTCAAGAACCTTTTTAATAAAGAGATATAAGATTAAGGCTAGCCCACTCTCACCGCTGTTGTTTAACATAGTGCTGGAAGTTCTAGCATCAGCAATCAGACAACAAAAGGAAATCAAAGGCGTCAAAATTGGCAAAGATGAAGTCAAGCTTTCGCTCTTTGCAGATGACATGATATTATACATGGAAAATCCGATAGACTCCACCAAAAGTCTGCTAGAACTGATCCATGAATTCAGCAAAGTTGCAGGATACAAAATCAATGTACAGAAATCAGTTGCATTCTTATACACTAACAATGAAGCAACAGAAAGACAAATAAAGAAACTGATCCCATTCACAATTGCACCAAGAAGCATAAAATACCTAGGAATAAATCTAACCAAAGATGTAAAGGATCTGTATGCTGAAAACTATAGAAAGCTTATGAAGGTCATTGAAGAAGATTTAAAGAAATGGAAAGACATTCCCTGCTCATGGATTGGAAGAATAAATATTATCAAAATGTCAATACTACCCAAAGCTATCTACACATTCAATGCAATCCCAATCAAAATTGCACCAGCATTCTTCTCGAAACTAGAACAAGCAATCCTAAAATTCATATGGAACCACAAAAGGCCCCGAATAGCCAAAGTAATTTTGAAGAAGAAGACCAAAGCAGGAGGCATCACAATCCCAGACTTTAGCCTCTACTACAAAGCTGTCATCATCAAGACAGCATGGTATTGGCACCAAAACAGACACATAGACCAATGGAATAGAATAGAAACCCCGGAACTAGACCCACAAACGTACGGCCAACTCATCTTTGACAAAGCAGGAAAGAACATCCAATGGAAAAAAGACAGTCTCTTTAACAAATGGTGCTGGGAGAACTGGACAGCAACATGCAGAAGGTTGAAACTAGACCACTTTCTCACACCATTCACAAAAATAAACTCAAAATGGATAAAGGACCTGAATGTGAGACAGGAAACCATCAAAACCTTAGAGGAGAAAGCAGGAAAAGACCTCTCTGACCTCAGCCGTAGCAATCTCTTACTCGACACATCCCCAAAGGCAAGGGAATTAAAAGCAAAAGTGAATTCCTGGGACCTTATGAAGATAAAAAGCTTCTGCACAGCAAAGGAAACAACCAACAAAACTAAAAGGCAACCAACGGAATGGGAAAAGATATTTGCAAATGACATATCGGACAAAGGGCTAGTATCCAAAATCTATAAAGAGCTCACCAAACTCCACACCCGAAAAGCAAATAACCCAGTGAAGAAATGGGCAGAAAACATGAATAGACACTTCTCTAAAGAAGACATCCGGATGGCCAACAGGCACATGAAAAGATGTTCAGCGTCGCTCCTTATCAGGGAAATACAAATCAAAACCACACTCAGATATCACCTCACGCCAGTCAGAGTGGCCAAAATGAACAAATCAGGAGACTATAGATGCTGGAGAGGATGTGGAGAAACGGGAACCCTCTTGCACTGTTGGTGGGAATGCAAATTGGTGCAGCCGCTCTGGAAAGCAGTGTGGAGGTTCCTCAGAAAATTAAAAATAGACCTACCCTATGACCCAGCAATAGCACTGCTAGGAATTTATCCAAGGGACACAGGAGTACTGATGCATAGGGGCACTTGTACCCCAATGTTCATAGCAGCACTCTCAACAATAGCCAAATTATGGAAAGAGCCTAAATGTCCATCAACTGATGAATGGATAAAGAAATTGTGGTTTATATACACAATGGAGTACTACGTGGCAATGAGAAAAAATGAAATATGGCCTTTTGTAGCAACGTGGATGGAACTGGAGAGTGTGATGCTGAGTGAAATAAGCCATACAGAGAAAGACAGATACCATATGGTTTCACTCTTATGTGGATCCTGAGAAACTTAAGAGAAACCCATGGGGGAGGGGAACAAAAAAAAAAAAAAAAGAGGTTAGAGTGGGAGAGAGCCAAAGCATAAGAGACTGTTGAGAACTGAGAACAAACTAAGGGTTGATGGGGGGTGGGAGGGAGGAGAGGGTGGGTGATGGGTACTGAGGAGGGCACCTTTTGGGATGAGCACTGGGTGTTGTATGGAAACCAATTTGACAATAAATTTCATATATAAATAAAAAATAAATAAATAAAAAAAAAAAAAAAAAAAAAAGATTAAGGCTAAAGGCAACGAGTAATTAGCAGTTCCCACAATTTGATGTACTATGCATACATCCTACAACACACTGTCCTTCCTAACCCCAGAGTCTGATTGCTACTCTGTTATTTTTTTAAGTTTATTTATTTCTTTTGAGAGAGAGAGAGCGCGCGCATGAGCAGGGGAGGGGCAGAGAGAAAGGAGAGATAGAATCCCAAGCAAGCTGAGCTGTCAGTGCAGAGCCTGATACAGGACTCCATCTCCTGAACCATGAGATCATGAGCCAAGCTGAAATCAAGAGTCAGAGGCTCAGTTGACTGAGCCACCCAGATGCCCCTGGTTGCTACTTGAAACATAACTTAGGGCTCATGACATGTTTTTTCTAAACATCTCAACCCACAATAAAAATATCAAACAGATCATTGTGTCTCCATGGGTAAACAACAAATCCTGGAGGCCTATGAACAAGTCAAGAAGGAGACATTCTCCATGTTTCCAACCCCTGCTTGCCCATGTGTGCTTCAAATATCTCCAAAAAAGTCTCAAGAAAATGTGCGAGCTGAAGTCCCAAAGACAGAGGAGTCAAACTCATGCCTGGAATAAGTATAGATATCTGTCAAAATAAATCACTGCCCCTTTAGGGTGAAAAGGGTCCAATGTGGTTAACTTATGACCGAGAGGCTGGATGGTTTCCTCAAATGATAGTCTGTGCTTCTGGCCATTGAGCATGTGCTGAAGCAGTAGCTAGATCTGCTGTGGTAACTGGGAGCCCTTATTGTTGAGCTCACACATAGTCCCCATCTCAACCACCATGACTGCTGGGATTCACAGGCTTATTCAGGCATTTTCCCTAATAATCACTGCCATCGAAGGCCAACCCTTGAATGGACTATCATGCAGCTGTATTATTTCCTCACATTCTATTTCTGAGTCAACCCGTCTGCAAACCAAGCTCAGGATTTTCCTTCTCTCAGTTGGTCAGAAGAGATTACTCCTACGTCCCTTAGGTGTAAACTGAGGGAGAGGTGCTGAATGCCTTCACAGGGAAATCTGAAGCTGGGATGACAATTCAGAGTTACTTCAAACTGAGGTGAGGGGTACAGATCTGTATATCCCCACGTAGACCAGTCTACAGAGAAGAGCTGACCTAGGAAGGAGGTGTGACCATGGATTAGGAGACTCTCCATCCAAGACAATTCCATCTGGTAACTGGGAACTATCTTCTAGCAAGAAACACTCCCAGAGGCAGACCTGAAGGAGGATCTAGGGAGCATATCACAGAATCCATTACACAGCCGGAGTTCAAATCCAGAATTTGCCAGTTTTTAGGTCTATAATTTTGTGTATTAGTCTGGGTTCTCAGTGAAGCAGATACCAAGACAGGATTAACATACAAGAGATTTGTCAGGAGGGTAACACTAGTGTACCTAGTTTCATAGTGTTCCCACCAAATTCAAAGCCTTCCCAGGACCTCAGAATGTGACCTTCTTTGGAATTGGGTTTGTTGCAGATGTAATTAGTTAAAATGAGGTCATAGTGGAGTAGGGTGGTCCCTCAATCCAATATAACTGGTGTCCTTTTAAGAAAAGGAGCAGAGACATGCACAGAGAGAACACGTACAAAGGCACAAACACTGAGAGAAGATGGTCACAGGACAAGAGAGGCAGACACTGAAGCTATACAGCTGCAACTCAAGGAGTACCAAAGACCGCTGGCGATGCCAGAGGCTAAAAGAAAGGCATGGGACAAGTTCTCCCCCAGAGCCTCCAGAAAGACTGGCCCTACTCACTCCTTGATTGGAGACTTCTAGACTCCAAAACCAGGGACAATAGATTTATGTTGTGCCAAGCCACCCAGTTTGGGCACAGTAGGCATGGTAAACCAATATAGCCTGAGAGGAAAAATGGGGGAAGGAGTTGGAAAATGTTGGGAGTGATGTGAGCCTGTGGTGCCTGACGGACACCTGTGAAGAAAAGCAGACGAGAAGGAAGAGGGATGGAAGAAAGGAGATGTTTCTGCTTGTCACAGTGAAGGGGGTGCTCAGGGTCCTGCAATGTCCAGGAAAGCCCCTGCAACAAAGAAGTATCCAGTCCAAAATGTTCGTAGTGCTGAGGTTGAGAAACTGAGCTAGAACAATACAATTAACCTTTAAGTTTCCCTGGCTGTAAAATGAGGTCATTTATTTATTGTACAGCTAGTACGTGTGAGTGAAACAAAGTCCTCATGGAGGTTATACTCTAGTGAGGACAATAATATCACCTACTTCATGAGGTGATATTATTTAGGCTTTGAAGCTTAAAGGATTAATAAATGTAAAACACTTAGGACAGTACTGGGCACATACTAAGAGCTTTTTTAAAGCAATGATTACATTACCTATTACAAAGTATGTGCTCATTAAAAAGCAACTGATAGTACTGTAAAACACAGATGAGTCAATATTTCCTAGCAGAAAGTTGGCTTCCTGAGTACCTCGTGTCTCCTGTGCCTGTCATTCATCCTCAACTTCCCATGGGGACCTAGAGGCATTCCAAAGCTTCAGAGGGGTAATAAGCCCATGTTAAAGAAAACAATTAGTAGGTCTAGGTGGTGCTTTTTTTTTTTTTTTTTTTTTTTTTTTTCTGAACAAGTGTAGTAGTTTCCTAATGTTCTCAAAGAGGAACAAACAAAGAAGGATACAAATATACAAGGGGGAAATTCCTTGGCAAAGGCAGCCTAACTCTATCTCATACTAGAATTCTGAATTAATGATGCCCCTCCAGAAAGCTCAGTACCCATCTAATGGAAAAAGGTGGTAACAAGAAAAAAATCATGGTGGTCCTTTGCACAAATTTCCACCAAAGTTACAGATACGGGCATCATTTTGTACTAGGCTTAGTCAGCTGATCCTTGTTTACACATTTTTTTGGTGATTTGTTTTGCTTCGCAGGCTTAGCCACCCCTGGCTCAGGAACAAGAAAGCCCTAAACATTTCATTCTGTGAACTCTTGACTGATTCAAGGGAGAGGCTGACCTAGAAAGGCAAATCACACAGCCCAAAGGACAGAAGCTTTGATTCCACGCAGAAAAAGCTCTGACTTCAACTCTCTCCTACATTGCTTGCTAGAGAATTTGGGGAGGATGAATTGCCTGTATGTGCTCCTTGCATTCCTGCTGGCGTAGAGGTTATGTCCAAAATTTGATGAGGGATTGATAAACAAGAAAACCTCACTGGAGGAAGGGGAATGCAGAACTCATTTTTCTCTAATAGAGCAGAGCTAATTAGTCAGCATCAGATTTTTAGGTAATTATGAAATCACAGAGAATCACCATTGAAATGATTTTCTGCTGCTTATATTTCTCATGGAATTGTTTCTAGACATGAAAAATGGATCCCCCTCCTATACTTGCCCAAGAGAAAAGAATGACTATTAACAAGATTTGTGTGTTTAATAAGGATTTGATTAGGATTGGTGTTCTTTCCAACTGCGACCCTGACTTGGGTCCAGAATGTAGATTTGCATTCATTGACAAAGATGAAAATGAACAATGGGCACAATGGAAAATAAGGAGAGAAGTTCCATGGATGTTTAGGGACATGGTCTGTTTCATCATGACTAATGAGTTGTAACTTCTATCCTCTCTTCTATGGCATTTAAAAAAAAGGAGGGGGGGGGCGGATTCTAACAGATTTCAGTAAGACTTTCCATACATTCTTCCTTTCCTCTCCAGGGGACAGGTATACTTTATTACCTATGGTCCCTTCCCATACTTGACTGCCCCACGATAGAATTTTAATTATTTGTTTTAAGATCCAAGAATGAAATTGTGTTCCAATGTATTGAAAGAAAAAAAGAAAGAAAGAAAGAAAGAAAGAAAGAAAGAAAGAAAGAGAAAGAAAGAAAAAAAAAAGAAAGAACGAACCTGTCTCTATTTTCCACTCTTAATTTTAGAAAATTTTCATCACATTTGAAATAACAGCATTCATCCTCCTTAGCTTTATGGTACAACTTTAATTTATAAATGTCAGGGATTTGTAAATCTGTTGTGTGAAACATTATATGAGAGAAATGAGTCTTTACATTGTTTTTCTTAAACAGCACAGGTTTTGCAATTAACTCCACCCTGCCTTAGAGGCATGTAAGTTAACATAGCTCAAGGCCACCTCCCTGACAATATCTCCTCAAGGGAGTTGGCTAGATTTATTTCTATACTTTAAAATGCTTTAGAGTGTTTTCTGAAATTGCAAATTTCAGTGATAAGCTTCTTCTACCCTAGAACTAATAGAGCAATTTTTACAGTTATGACTATGTGAATAGAGTTTAAATGGACCCTCAGCAAAAAACTTTTTGAAGATCCTTTTCTTTGACAAAACATACAAATGACAGACATCCTTTTGATTCTGGCACCAAATTTCTAGTCTCCCAGTGTTTATGAATAGCACAATCGGGGATATATCAAAAAAACAACACATAGAACTTTTGATATTCTACCTTTCTTTTCATGAGAAGTCGGACAAAACTGACGTACTCTACCAAGAACATTATAAGCAACCTAGACTCAAGATTGGATGTGTTAGCAAGTTTCAACCTCTTTTCCTGTCTGATATCACACAGAACTAAACTTTTTTTGCTAGAGAATCTAGAAGAATGGTTGCAATATAAGTAGTCAAGAAAATTCCATCACAGTTTTTTTTAAAGATGGTTTATTTTAGTTATATTCTGTTATATATGCTACACATGGCACAAAAGTGAGGCAAACATATAACACGGAAAGAGAATATTACCTCGACCTCCTCAGTCTCATGTCGCTTTCCACACGCCTCTGTTACGACGCACATGGTGTGCTATCTGTCTGCCCTATATTCCCACTAAGCTCAGCTCTGGGAGAATAGAGAGCAAGCCTTGGTCTTCTTTGTTTTCTTAGGACCTAGTTCTTAGTAAGTATTCAAACATTTATTAAGTAAATAAGAATCAGGTAGTTCACTTCTACTGTTACTTAGTAGCCAAACAAGGACTAAAACTGGAAAAACTGATAAATAAATTAATTACACATTTCTTCTCTAGTAATCAAAACAATCTCAGCCCTTCAAAACCAGGATTCCTCAAGAGAAATCAGCCCTGCAGAAAATGATTTGCATGCTCGTTTTTTTCAGTTCTCTCAAGGATGGTACATTCTTGATGCATAGAAGAGAAATTAATTAGTTCATTATATACAATAGTTCCTTAGGGCATTAGGGCTTAAGTCTCTCAAACTCTTGTTGAGAAGGGTTGGTATTGATCGTTATTGCACAAATTTAAAATATGAATATGAAAAATATTTAAATCAGTTTTCTGTCTGACCTTAGGGAAAATAATGTCATGTATTGATTAAGCCAATCTGCTAATGAGCTGGTTAAAGGTTTAGTGATTAGTGTGGTATCCAAAGCCCAGATACCCTAGAAAGCAGAGCCTGAGACAAGGATTTAAGGTATTAACACTTTATTTGGGAGATGTAAGCCCAGGGCAGGAAGGAAAAGAATGAGTCAAGAAACACCATGATGCAGGTTGCTATCTCCCTTCCCCGCACCACCCCCACACATGAACTGGGAAGGGACACAGCAGGTCACTTGGCAGGCATGTTCACATAGCACCTGAGATTTGTCCAGAAGGACAAGGAGGAACTGTACCCCAACATGGTCCACGGAAGCTGGGATGGAGGGAGAATTTATCTATCCGGCCCCCCTCTCATTTCTCATTGGTCAAGGCTCACCCAGAGGAAGCCAATACCCACCCACTTCTTGGTTGCATCATCCAGCCCCTCTGCAGTCCCTCAAGATTCCAGATCTCACACCTGCAGAGCAGTATTTTAGTCAAGTCCAAAAATGCAGGGGCTACCAGTTGAGGGTGGGGTCCACTGACAGGAAAAAAAGAAGCAGCCATGGAAATCTAAGACTTACTACCTAAGACACAAGGCTTATGCCTCAGCGCAGCTAGATTAAACCAGGGTGAGGGGCTTAGAAAGCACTTTCTCCCTGGAGACCAGTTGTTACGGCATACATGAAGGGGCGTTCCATTATAATAAGAAAGGATCCTCCAAAGACTCTCTCTGCCTTAGATTTCATGTTCTGAGGAAGTGGCTCTGGTCCAAAACACACACTCTCCTTTTACCTTATCTTGGAGAACGCTGGGCGTTAGTCCAAGCTACTAGTTTACCATGTCTCCCAAAAGCTAAATTGCTATGTCTGGGTAGAGTTTGAGGAGACCACTCCAAGGAATTGTTTAGCTTGGGTTGTTTTCAAAAGCTTACTATTTGTACAATTCTTCAGGCAATTTGTGTTAAGACCTGGTGTCATCAGTCTTTCACCTTTATTTAGTCTTTTGGCTAATTCACCTACACTCATGAATTAAGTATTTCAACCAGCCCTATCTAACTCCAGATAAACTAAGCCAGGTAAGAGTTAGTATGATCTGTCTCTTAAAATGGGTAGGTGACCACAATTCTTAAATTCTCTGCTAGAATTTATTCTCCTACAATAAAACTGAACACTGATGAACTAGAGGTTACACAAATGTCTAGGGGCACAACACAGCTTTTCTAACAGCAGAAAACTACACTCACCGAACCTTTCTAGGCTTTGGTCCACTTCAACACTACCATTTGGAATGATATATATCATTCCTTAGGTACCCTGTGGAACAAATCTACCTGTAAATCCTGCCACTCATTTGAACAGTTAAATGTTGAGACACATCTACCCAAGTCCAATCTATCCAGATCCAACCATACACGATAAGATATCGGTAGAGACCACCAGAATTTTGTCAAGGGTTACAAGCATTTGGGATTTACCATCCAGTTTCCTTAATCTTCTGTTATAATGTTAACAGTCCCTAGAGCAATTACTCACCGTGGAAAATTTAGATTAAGAAAATACCTAAGTGTATCAAAATCCATTAGGCAAAAAAAAAGTCTAAGAACATTTAGTGTTTTCAAGTTAAAGCTACATACACTGGAGCAGTGCATTGAACTAAGGCCCTGAGGAAGAGAAAGGCTGCTAGATCCCTTGTGTAAAGGAGCAACTCCACTCCTGAGTTCTCCCTCTGTGAAGCCATTTTTTTTGGCATCAGGCTTGTGTTTGATCCATTAGCCTTCATCCATTTGAAAGGCTCATGACATCATCTGTGCATGCTCGCAGTACTGAAGGTTCCTTTTTGTGGAACACTCTACCATGTCGCATCATTTATCAAAAGCAGCTGGCCTCCATCTATACCCTGACTTAGTCTGAACTGTGCCTAAGAGCTCTGCAATCACTATGGAGACTGACTTATTACATTTCTGCTGAGATCTCTGCTGGAATGAGTGATTGATGGCCAAAGCCCTCCCCCTTGACCCATTTTTCCCAGTAGCCCCTTCTTCTATAATTCTTGCTATTTGGCTCCACTGTAACCAAAAGTTTGTGCTCATCTTAATAGAAAAAAATGTATCGTGGTGAGACAAACACAAAATGTGGCCCCTGCAGTGCCAATCCTAGCCCTAAGGCCAACTGCAACTGTGGTCTTAGGCAACGTGCTAGATACAGTTTCATAGACCACAGAACATGTAGGACTGAAATCTAGCAGATATAAACTAGTACAGTCACAGTGATAGTCAAAATGTGGAAATATTTTTATATTTCTTGCTAAGGAGCTGCTGCCCCAAGCTCCCTACTCCAGCTTCAACACCCAGCTGCCCTGTCTCCTCTCCCTGAATCTTTGATTCAGTAACTACCATGCAGTAACTAAAGGGGTAAACCTAGTCTGTTCTCTGCTCCAGCATTAAAGCTGGCATCCACTCTGATCCATCTTGACCCATCTGTGCCTGAGCTATACCAGTTGTTCAGTCATCTGAACAGCACCCCTGAGAAAACGTACTTAGAAGCAATAGCCATAAAACTGCGGGGCCCTGAAGAATATTGAGAACAATTGAAATGACCACTCTAGAATAGATTTACTCCCCTTCTAAACATCTGTTGCTAATTTCTCTTGTCACTTAACTGAACACCAGGGACTCTTTCCCCTGCTGTCATTTTGGCCCAGTCCTTATTTTCCCAGTGCCTATTGTGATTTCAATTAGTTTCTCAAAGCAAGACACGTGTTAACCATCCTTTGAATATAGTTATAGAAGAACAAAGTCCTCTCTGAATTGATGTATTAACTCAAAAAACAGCCAATCAAAATTTCTAGGAAAATTCAGTATTGGCAAAATAGAGCAGAGAGAAACTGAAAAGAGTAAGAAATTGAGCCTGAAAAAAGAGAAAAGTAATGTGAAAGAGAATCCAAAAACTCCCCCTTAAACTTAAGCTACCGAAAGAAGAAATGGAGAGAGCCAAGATGTGCCAGGCTTTTCAGTAATCCAGGAGCAGCAAAGTCCTCTAAATTCCTCTGGAATGTGGATGGCTAAGCTCAATTGACCCAACATATGGAGGTTATGCCGCTGAGAGACCCAGCCTCTGAACAGACATGAATATCACAGTCATTGTCACCAAAGCCACTCAACAGCAATATTTGAATAGATGACATTTTGAATTAAACTAAAAATAGTCTGAGAATCTAAAGACTCTTGCACCTCACAGATACAGGAGAGAAGGACATGAAGAAAAAAATTACTGAAATACACAGGGTTTTGGGGGTTCTGTAGCTCTTTGGGATAGAAATCAAAGAAACAACCACAGCCTGTTTAGTCGTAAGTGACCACCAGTTCACTTATACCTATTCAGTGAACAGGTTGTAAGAACTGAATGAGAAATGCCTTACTGAACCCTCACTGTATGCTGGGCACTGTACTAAAAAAGCATTTGTATCCACTATCACACTTAACTCCATAACTACAATAACCCCATCTTAAAGATGAGGAAACTCTCGCACAGAGAGGTAGAGTAATTTATCCATATTCAGAGGGCTATTAAGAGGCCAAAGCAGGATTAACCCCAATCAGTTTGTTTCCAGAGACCTTGCTTCTAAGATATTATATAATTTCAGAAGTATTAATATCCTAAAACATTCTTAAAGTAGAGTTGGTATTTTCCTAGTGAGCACATTGTTATTCTCTCTTACCCTTTTCCAGAGTTTAATCCTACAACTGTCCAGTCAAATAAAGGACTATTCTGTTATCCTTTAATTGCAGTAATCTTTTAATCTGAGTTCTTAAAACAGCCATCTATTCTCTTAGCAGCTAAAATCCGCACCCACCTCAGTTTGCATTCTCCATACCCTCTCCAAATTCAGTATTAACAAACACAGTCTTTATTATATCATGTTTCCTCCTCAGAAGGACAACACTCAGTCGATGACTTAAATGCCACATTTAACTGCAACGCCAGCCAAACAGAAGTGGTTGGATTTTTTTTTTTTTTTTTTTTTTTGACATCTCTTAAGCAGCTGAACAGCTCACAATTTGTCTAAAGCCAGTTCAGTGCTAACTGAATCCTGGGAAGGTCTGTTTTCATTATCTGTACCCCAAGACAATGGCTGGTAAGGGCTGCATTTCAGAGATCAGATCACCAGGACTCTAAAGGAAGGTCCAGATGAGCCCAAACCTAATGAAGAATTCCTCCTTCCCTGGAGGAAGATGAAAAACACGATATTGGGTTCTCCTCATAGTGCCCAACTGAGACGACTAATCCATACCTCCAAACTGAAATTAAGCAGGCAAAACCAAACTGACCTTAAACAGAGCACATCTCTGGAAAACCACTGAATTCTCTATCCTCAGCTCTTTGCAGTAGTTAAGGAGTGTTCCCATGACTGAGGACTAATTCCTTTCCAATGAGCAGGGAATAATGTCTTCTGCTTTGTTATATTACTTTTCTCCAGTGAAGACTTAATCACAATCAGCAATGTATCTCCAGGTTGTACCATGACATATGAGAGATTTCTATCTCATCTGCTCTTACAAGGTCATAAGAATTTTCAAATCCTTGGCCGTGTAGAGTTTTGAGAACCCTACATGCAGTAGAGTTTTGCACCGAAATTCACTTTTTTTCCAGTGTAGTAATCTCAGGGTATATTTAACAAGAATTATAAAGCCTGAGGCTTCTATGATTTTGAGATATGTCATCTATTTTTTTCTTCCTAGCAATATAAATTACCAGTTGGCAATCATTTCCATAAAACTAAAGTATTTGCAATTCTAGTCCCCTGAAATACTCATCTATCGAATAATTTTCACTCACAAAAGGCATGAAATAATCAACATTTTCTAAGCTTATTTTATTCCTTCTCTTTGGTATGGAATCTCAGTTTTCAATCCCAAGATTTAATTTCATTTAGTTGTGGTATTTATATTTCACTAAATGATTCTAGAACCCCATGGGTAAAAGGTATGTTTAAACATATAACAACAACATAAATTATTTCCACAACCGCTTGATTCTTCCTAGTCCTTTCTCTTCTCACCCATTTATTCCCACATAATTCCTTCACAAATCCCTCCATTTAATACAGGAAAGTTGATGATTCCTAACACTGAAGTGTCCTTGAATGTGGAAAAGCAGTTAACTATTTCAAAAGAAAATGCTACAAAGAAAGTAATACATTGTGTAAGTAATTATAGAATCAAAATGAACATTCAGATTCTCACATTCACTAATCTGCCTCAAAAAAACACATGATCTGAGTCTCTAAGATAATCTAACTGGTGCAAGAAGAATATTCCCATGTGAATGTCTTGTTTATCAATCATTTCAGCCTCAATTCAATCATTATTCCAAAATGATTTGTATGCCTACTCTTTATGCACTATTGAGGCTTCATTCTTAAAATGGAGATAGTAAGTAAACATGATTATCTTATGATGATAAGGTATGAAAGGAATGTGCTGTGGTTGACATGGAAAAAGTGCCAAATATAAGCTAACAATGGATGACAATGTTGATAACAATGGTGGGCAATGGAAATAAAAAAAAAGATAAATATTATTTTATTGACCTCAGTTTGGTCAAAATCTAGCAGGGAAGATACGTGGCTATAATAAGGGTACAAATGGCACCATAAATGCAGAAACATTATATTCTGGATATTCCAGGATAACTAGATTTCAAATATTTTGCCCCATTGACAGACCCTTGAGTTCAATACATGTCTCATTATGTTATTCATGAAATATGATTTCTATATCCATAACAAAAACACAATTGAAATAAGAGAATAGGGAAAAGGAATTAGAAACTCTTGCTTTTAATAAGTATATAGTTTTGTTAAAAGCTTTATGCATATAAAACCATTTAAAAAGCAAGGTAAAATAGCCTGTAGCCTGGGGCATCTGGATGTCTCAGTCGGTTAATTATCTGATTCTTGATTTCAGCTCAGATCCTGATCTCACAGTTCCTGAGATGGAGCCCTGCATTGGGCTCTGTGCTCACAGCAGGGCCTGCTTGGGATTCTCTCTCTCTCTCTCTCTCTCTCTCTCTCTCTCTCTCTCTCTCTCCCCTCCCCCCCGCCTTACCCCCTCACTCATGCACACTCTCAAAATAAATAAATAATCTTTAAAAAAAAAAAAAAGCCTGGGGGTGCCTGGGTGGCTCAGTCGGTTAAGCCTCCGACTTCAGCTTGGTTGGTGAGTTCGAGCCCCATGTCAGGCTCTGTGCTGACAGTTCAGAGCCTGAAGCCTGCTTTGGATTCTGTCTCCCTCTCTCTCTGCCCCTCCCCTGCTTGTGCTCTTTCTCTCTCAAAAATAAATAAACATTTTAAAAAATTAAAAAAAAAAAAAAGCCTGTAACTAGGCTCAACTACATAGACCAGACAATAAGTACTAAAAGGAATATAATAATTCAGAGGAACTTTTAAGGATAAATTGGACTTTCTGGAGAAACTTGGATTTTAGCTTAAACTCAAAATGGATAGGAATTTCATAGCAAGAAACAAGATTACAGGGAAGAGGCTGAGCATCATTACATTGAAGAAGATAATAAAGGTACAGATAGATCTAATTTCAGATTCTAAAATTGTTCCCTCAAAGAGGTAAAAGCAAATGTGTTCAGTATAGTGGGGGAAACACTACTATGGATACAATAATCAGGAACAATGTCCTCAGACAATGTGTTTCCTAAAGCAGCTTGAGAAAGGGAATTCACTGGTTCCTGGACCAGTGGAAACTGAAGGTATAAAAAACATTTTATTTAGCTGCAAATCCCCTTGCATTTATTTAGTACTGTTACCTTGGCAAAGTCCTTGCTGTATGGGCTCAATGAGTCTGCCATGTAACTGTAGCTAGCGGCTGCATATAAGGCAGCTCCCTTCCAGCCCTGAAGCGGTGTCTGCAGTTCAGTGTTCAGAGTCCTAAAACACTGGCTAAGGAATCCATGCCTGTCCCTCACTGAGTCAGAAAGCACTGCTAATGGAATTGGGCCCCTAGGAAATGTAAACTCAGCCTTGATTTAGAAAGACCTTTAGTGTTATATAATCACTGACTAATTGATCGGTTTCCTTCTTACATTTAGATATGGTTTGAGACCCTTTGGAAGCGAAATAAGCACTCCCACATCATCAATTCCCTCATGTAATGAGTGGTAGGTATTTAGCTGTGTTCCATAAGGATCCAGACGCAAAGAACGGCAGAGCATTAAGGGTTTTTTATTGACCAATAATACAAAAGAGTAAAGGCTGTCTTTTTTGATTATGGAAATAGATGTACCATAATATATGTAGCTCTCCAAAAAATGTCCTCCCATAACCAACTTGTTAGAGAAGTAGAATGTTCCCCTTCTACCAGAGCTAGGAAATGTTTGGAAATGATGCATGTCAAGTAATTTTATAGTACCCCAATTGCTCCTTAGCATTTTAGTCTGTAGTAGCTAGCTACTCTTGGCAAACTAAGAAGTCTGGCTTTAAGTGGAGTTAAAAGCACCATGTAGACCCAACAGATCCCTTCATGACCATAAGACTGTGCCTTTCCCCATCTGGAAGAGAATTGTGCCTTGAATTCAAAGAACATCTTGACTCTGTTCTCTCCAAGTACATTTACGTTTAGGGCATTGACTTGTCCTATAAATCTTTCCAACTTTCTCATCACTGCTTTTCAAAAAGGTAACTTCAATATTTACAGGCTAAGTGATTTGTCCCAAATCATCTGGGGAGCCCAGATTTCACTAATATAGTCATTTTGGGGAGCCACAGTAAGGAGCTCCTAGAAAAATAAAATTGGGAAAAGTTCTCCTTGGAGAATGAAGCCAGTAGGAACCACTATACATGGAGTTTAAACAATTATAGAAACAGACACCCCTATGAGATAGTTTATAATAATATTGTTCCTAAAACTGGGCAAATCAGTGAGTATCCTCAGGAAAACAGCTGAAATGTAATTGATACAAAAGAAAACTCAGTGAAACTTATGTATTATAGGGCAAGGATAGCTTTGGTGAAAAGTTTTTAAAAGCAATATGATGTTGAAAATCTCTTCATGATTATCAAGCTCTCTTGAAGGCAAAACAACCCTAACTTGAAGAATCCATCCCTCAGAAATATCTGCTCTGATCACTATCATTCTGTCTTGACCAAGAGACATTTAGGCCTCTAACTTAGGTACCTGCATAGAGGTACACTACTCACCAGGAGAAAGACTCCCAAAACTGTGTATGACTACAAAAAATTATTCTGACAGATATTATTTATACCATAATTTAATGCATAGGAATCTGATTTTCAAACCAATGCCTTGTGAATTTTATTAATGAGACACCACCTAGTCATCTCTGAGTAATTGAACAAATCATTTCTGGACCTGTGAAGTTGAGGATCTGTTCATCAAATGTGATGCCCTCTCCAAGGTACTGATTCCCATGGGGTTCTGCCCATATCTGCCACACAGCCTCTGTATCCGTTCCTACCCGTGGCATCTTAGATCCAGTGCTCTAGATCAGTCTTTCTCAAACTTTAATGTTCTTTCAAATCACCTGGACTTCCTTTTAAATTGTATTCCTTTTAAATTGGCTTCACAAGCCAAACAGATGGCTTAAATTCCTTTTAAATTGGCTTCACAAGCCAAACAGATGCATTATTTTTTGCTGCATAGAATCTAAAATATTTCTATTTCCGTATCTATAAAATAAAGGGGGTTGATGATTCTTGATGGTGAGTAGGTTTGTTCTCTTGAACCATTTATGAGCTGTTGGTCATGACTGTGGTTGTGCTATCTTGGGAAGGAGTCTGAAGCTGTCTCAGGAAAGGGTGACTGATTAATAATGTCTGTCACATATTTAGGTTAGAAAAAACATGGCAGACATGTGACATATTTAAAATTTCATATATATATATATATATATATATATATATATATATATATATACACACATATGTGTGTGTGTGTGTGTGTGTATTTAAAAATCCTATACAGATATCCTGTAAACTTCCTAACTTTCCATGATTCTTGGAATTCATAATGTTCTAGACATCTTGGGAAAGATAAATGTTTCTTTGAATAATGAAAACAAGCTATCTACAATCCCAATATTCAACATTTGTGAGTGTGCTTGTATATGTGTGTAACAGAAACAGCTGCTAAACCCAGACTTTTGAAAGTTCAGATTTTCTCTAGGGAAGTTCCAAAAATAACACATACCTCTGGCTCACTGCCTCTACCAGAGTGGTACTACAGCTTTGTGTGTGTGATCAGGAGTGAACGAGATGTGTCTATCACACTGTCACAGCTTCCAAGAGCTGCTGTAAAACAAATCCGTTAAATTTTAATGAGACATGGGCAAGATCCAGGTAAAATGTGAGGAAGTTGTGAAAAGATGAAGAAAAGTTCCTCAGTCCTTCTTGAACTCCTCTTAATATATATATTAAGATCCAGTAGAAACAACTCACCTTAATGCTTAAGGTTAAGGTATATCCATTTAAGGGGATGTTATAAGACCATTAAAATTGTTTATGAAAAATATGTAGTAGCAATTTGAAGTACTCATGTTCCAAGTAAGGCAAGAGAAAAATGAGATGAAAATTTTCACAGCTATTAAAATACATGCTCGTGGAGGGAAGGAAATAGAGTGAAAATAGCCTTCAAAGCAATAAACTTGTTTTTGAAGAGTCAGTCTAAAGGCACAATGTTTCTTAAATTTCCATATTTGCTACAATGAAGATGTATCTATATTGCTTCTATAAAAGGAGATAAATTACAAAGAAAAGCTTACCGTGTTTGATTTAAAGGAATTTTTGCCTTGTTAGTTATAGAAGTAATTTAACAATATTAAGGCAAACTGGAAATGTGGATTCACATATAATCTAATCACTTGGTGACATGACTTTTTTACTTTTTGAGTATTACCATAAATATATCTTAAGGTTTTAAATAAAAGCAATTGCACCTTCTAAGGGAAAAGTGTCTGTGACTGGAGTGTTAAGCTGTAAAACTCAAAGGAAGTTAGCTGTTTGTAATTAAGAAAAGAGTTATGTTAATTCAAAACCCATCTTTATATAAGCTTAGGACTTCAAAAACCAGAGCAAGAAATACAGTAATAGCCGGAAGACTATGCCTCCTTCTGACTAGAAAATAACTGACGTAAGGGATTCAAATCTGGAGTGATTCCACAAATGATTATAATATCTTCTTTCCAGTTTGGGGCTAGCTACATGGAACCAAAAATCAGTATTTCCTGTGTGCAAAAAGACATCATGACAATAATGGTAATATAAGTAAAAAATACCAGCATTTTCCCATTTATGGAACACTTCAGTTGATTTTAGCTTATTCTTCTCAACAACCCTGGAAGGGAGGTACGGTTATTCCCACTTTATAGACTCACATCCTGAGGCTCAGGGATGTTGACTGGTCCACACAATTAGAATCAAACTGAATGCTTACAAGAGAAACTAAGCTGCCTATCAGAATGAGGAAGGTCATGTGCTCAAGAGACTCCTGACTAAAGCACAGTGATTCTCAGAGGAGCACAGAGGCCTACCAGAATCATTTGGAGGGGCTTTTTCAAATGGTACACCAACACCCCACAGGGTTCTCCATAGCTTTCTAGAGGCACCATGTTCCCTTCCACAGAGCAGTAGACCTCCATTGCATACTAGCATTACCAGTGTGTGATGTGTACTGACACTGTGTTCTCCCATTCCTGTCTTTTGAAACAGAAAAAAAGGTTTGAAAACTACTAGTGTTTTGGCAGAAGAAAAACTCTAAGGAACACAAAGCCTAATGTGGCTGAGAGTTATGAAGGTCTTAGAGCCTTAGTCAGAGACTGTGCATATCAAGAAAGATTCCAAAATTGAGTGGCTTCTTAGAGAAGGGTCAAAATTCACTAGAGTGAGATGCAAGATGCTGATTCTTCTCCATTTGTTCACCAGCCCAGGCCCTTCCTCTGTGTTTCTCTGGCTGTCTGTGTCCCCGCAAGACTGATGCTCACGGGCAGTACTATCTAGGTTCAGCTCTAGTGTCCTGTAGGGTTCTGTTAATGGAAAAAAGTAGCAGGAGGTCAGAGGGTGGGAAAGAGAGATGCTTGTTCCTGCTCAGCCCCATGGTTCTGGCAATGATTAGGTCCCGCTTTGACTACAGCTCCTGTCAGGCAGCTACTCTTCCATAGCATGAGCTCTCAAAGGACCCCAGAAACACTGTTTCTTCTCTGCCCCCTCAGTCCCAGGAAACACTTTCTCGTGCTGCTGGTCCCTGGGTGCGTCAACATTCCTTCTTGGTCCCTTTAACTCTGCCACAGCTCGGTAAATTGTCCTTTTACTGAATTCTCTTCAAGATATCTATTGACTAGGGGCACCTGGGTGGCTCAGTTGGTTAAGCATCTGACTTCAGCTCAGGTCATGATTTCACAGTTCGTGAGTTCAAGCCCCACATCGGGCTCTTCACTGACCGTGCAGAGCCTGCTTGGGATTATCTCTCCCCCTCTCTCTGCCCTGTCCTGCTCATGCAATAAATAAATCAATCAATTAATTAATTTAAAAAATCTATTGAGTATGATGAAAAAATGATAACAGGCAGAGATTGATGTAAAAACTCCTGCTTGTGCCTAGTTATGCATATTTCTTTCGATCCTGCTCAAAACAATCTTTAAATGCCATGGTACCATGATTAATTGACATTAATGTATTGATATTTTACTAAAGAATATATTTGTATTTTGTAATATGTAATTTAAATAATCTCCAAGGCCCCATGTGACTCAGCTTGGAATTACATTCAAAAGAAACACAAATCTGACTTCATAAACTTTGGATTATATTGTAAATATTTGTTATTTTTTTTAATGGATCATCCAGGAGTTTCATAAAGAGTACCAACCAGGAAGTTTTCCAGAAATTAACTTGAGACCTCAGTCCTTATCTCCCAAATTTCACACCCAGTATAGCTGCTTCAAAACCTTTTCCTGTCCTCTCATTTTTGAGACTGTCTCACCATGATTCTGCCCTCTGTTCACTTCCTCCATTTGTCTCTGAGCGCTTTCCCAGGCTAACTAGCCAGGTGTGACCATCCCGATTGACCCACACCTGGCCACCTGGCTGTATGACCCCATGTCACCAGATCCTTCCTCAGTTCCCTGAGAAGAAAGCGTGCAACCTTCTGGGAATTCTTCTGACTTCTTTTTGTTAATAAATTTAATGGAAAATTTCTGATGAATAAAGTTTTTCCTTCCATTTCAGTGAAAAATATGTTATATCCTCAGTTACCCTCACCTAAGGAGAAAGCTTTGCCCTTTGAACCTTGGGTCTGTAACCTAAACAATATGGAGCCACCGAAATACAAACATACTATACCCAGAAGGAAGTGAATTATCTCCTTTAGGGAAAGACCCCATCACTGAAGACAGATGAAAAGTCCCACCAATGGAAAAACCACATTGACTAATGGCATCATACCCAATGTTTATTTATATTTTAAAGAATAATTTGTCCACTAAGGAAAAAAATTAAGATGTTTTCTTTTACATTCTAGAAAGAAAGAAGCAGATGAAAATATTTTTTGAAGGGGCATAAAGCAACTCACTAAATCAAGAAAATATGGGGGCGCCTGGGTGGCGCAGTCGGTTAAGTGTCCGACTTCAGCCAGGTCATGATCTCGCGGTCCGTGAGTTCGAGCCCCGCGTCAGGCTCTGGGCTGATGGCTCGGAGCCTGGAGCCTGTTTCCGATTCTGTGTCTCCCTCTCTCTCTGCCCCTCCCCCGTTCATGCTCTGTCTCTCTGTGTCCCAAAAATAAATAAAAAACGTTGAAAAAAAAATTTTATAAAAAATAAAAAATAAAAACAAAAGAAAATATGGTAAACCTGTGGCCAAATCTATGATGAAAAAGCCAAAAAGAGTATCCAAATCATTCAGGTCTCTTTCTATAAGAAATCCAGACTGCAAGTCATTAAATCTATACACTTATCTCAATGATTCAGTTCTGTCGCACAGAATCCAGAATAATCATATGAAATTACAGGATAGATTCTGGCCAAGAATAATCTCATCATTTTCAATGTCACTGCCATCACACAAAGGGAACAAAAACCTAAAGGCAAACTTATGAATTGCACATACTTCTTCTCAAGTTTTAAGCCCCCTTTCTAACTTACATAAGATGCGTTAACATTACTTGCCAGAAGCAAGCCCAACAGCCAAGGGAGGTGGTTGAGAAGCACAGATGAAAACAGCAGACCACAGGTGCCAAGCATTTGGAAGCCAGCCTGCCCCTGGAACCATTCACCCAGGACTGGCTGATAAGGAAAATTGCTCCTTTTTGTTTCTGAGTCAACATCAAGTTCTGGCACATCTTCCTTTGTCTATTCAATGACAGTTAAAGAAGGTGTCTGAGAAAAGGTGGGCAATCAAGTTAGATATCTCTACTACTCTATTGGTCCATTCAGACCACCCTACAAAATACCAGAATGGGTAGCTTATAAACAGCAAAAATTTATCAAATACTTATCATTATATCCTCACATGGCAGAATGGGCTAGGGATCCTTAGCCTCTGTGGGATCTCCCAAAGGCCTCACCTTCTAACACCATCACACTGGGCATTAGGATTCCAACATGGGAATTTGAGGGGGACACAAACATTCAGACCATAGTAACTATTATAATCCTGAATGATTCACAAAGAATTCACCTTATGAGCAAGTAGCTGGACCAAGAGGTCACCCCCAATGATTCACTGTGCTAAGAATCTCTAGTAAATATAACAATACACAGAGGAAGCCATCCATGGCCCACATCTTCAGCATCTACGAGTACTTATGTAAGAGAACGCGATAAATGGGAACACCTTGCCCCTTACAATTCCCCAGGGCTTGGACAAAGGTTTACAGGTATACATAAATATTAAACGTGATAGAGTAGGACATAATAAGAGCTCTTAGCAGACTAAAGGAGAGGTCTCCATCACAGGTGACACATTCCCACTGGGAAATCCAAGAAAGCACTGAGGTAGAGCAAGGCTGAGCGCCCTTCTGGATGGGTCTTTGAATGGTTTCCCAGATAGAACTTCACATAGGCGGGAAATCCCAGTAGGAAGGGAAATACGATGAGGGCTTAACAGCCTGGAAATCTCACACTTGAATCCCAGCTCCCTCATTGACATTACTCCTTTCCCTCCCCAGCCTCAGCTGTCTCACGGGGTTTCAAAATGGGGTTGGTGTAAGGATTAAATGAAATTACTTGCATAAAGTGCTTAGCATAGTGCCTGGTGTATAATAAGCACTCAATAGGATCATGGCTCTGGCATCATTACCCATATATTCCCTTATACTTTTCTCTTTACCTTTTTATATTTGAAAGTTACTTTCCAGAAACCTTTCCTAGGCTCTGAAGGAGGCACACTAGAAGAATCCTGTCTTTTTCTCTCCAGAGCTTGGCTACAGAAACAATGATTTGACATCCTCTCCCACTTTCTCCTCCAAACCACCTTCCCTTATGCCTCACATGATAAGCCAGAGTCAGACCCAGATGGAAAACTAGGTAAAATGTAAAAATCCATGAAGTCAGCTGTTTTCAATTATAAACATAATACACTAATCATACCCACAAACTTCTTTGTAGGAAGCAATGAACTGACGGAGAAAATTGCATGTAAAAATATTACAACATGCAACAGTAAGAATGAACTGTTATGTTCCACTTTTACAAAAAAAATTGCAGAGGGTGGGGGTGCAGATACGGGAATTGTGGCACAACCGAACTAACCTTAACTGGAATGGAATTCTGAGATGCCAGTGCATGGCTTGTTTGGAAAACTGAGCACCGTCCTGCAAATCAGAACCAGCTGGAAGATTCTATCTAAAACAGATTTGGCCGTGGAAAGGGAAAAAATCTTAAACTGCCTTAAACTGGCTTTGTCAGCCTGCCCTTGGACTAGCAGAAAACACAGGGTAGACCCTTCGGTTTCAGCCTTTTTAAAAATTTTTATTTTCCTAATGGGGTTAACTTTTTAGGGCCATAGATACCAGATCCCAGCACAAAGTATAAAGCCCGTTGTCCTAGTTCCCCCACCTTTACAGTCAGTTTGGCACTAACAAAAAGTCGTGTCACTAGGGTAGGGACTCAGCTTTGGCATCAGGTTCCGCTTATTTCATTTTTCTGTTTCCAGGCTTCCTCATCTCTAAACACAATGATCTTTTGAGGATCAAATGAGTTCATGTACGTAAAATGGTGCTTAGCATCTAGCAAGCCCTCAAGAAATGTTAGCTATTATTATTTCAATTCCCCGCTCTTATTGGACTTATTATTCCAAAGCAGTTTTTTTTAATTATTAATAAAGAACAATTAAAAAATACAATGTCTGAGAGCAAGCCTCCTCTAAAACTTCAGATCCTTGAAGGATCTGAAGGAGCACCAGCTTCTAAGTAATGACCCTCCAAATGCTTCTGCAAATACAGTATTTGCACAACAAAGGCCAAAAGAGGGCGGGAATAAAAACTTTCCTCCCTGTGTTCTCAAGAGCTCTGGCCAAGCTTGTTTTAGAGAATTCTCCTCTCCCTAAAACTCGGGGTGTTTTAGACACTGTTGTGTTCTAACACATCAGGATATGTGTTTCTCCATACCATAATACTAACAGTAAAAATTTATTCACAGCCAAACTACAATCCAAAGCAACTAGTAGAAATGCAAGGATGTTTTCACAGCCAAATTGCTTCATTTTCACTTCTTTTTTTTTTTTTAAGTAAAATTATCAGTGCTCTTGGGATTTATAGAAAGCAGTCAGCAAAATGTGTTATAAACACCTTCTTCAAAGAGACCCCAGAGAGCTTGACTACAAAATTTCTCACTCTTATAATCCTCCCTATGCCAGTTCCGAATAATCTTAGAGGCACTCTGACATAGAAATTATGGAAGCTCAGATGGTGGGCTACTATAAAGATGTGCTTAGAATGTTTCATGAAGAGTCTGTCAATTATGTTAAGGCTCTGTATAAATGCAACAGCTATTTGATAATCCTATACAAGACACTGGGGATGGTGGGGAGGATACAAAATGACCCATACATGACCCTTGCCTTCAAGAAACCTATATCCCAATGTGAAAGAAATAATCATCTCTTCTTATATAACATTAAAAACAAAATCACTACATATGAAAGGTTTTCTTCACCCTTGTTCTCCCACAAGCATCCTTGAATCTTTTTCTCTTATCTGCATACGAACTCATCTTCCCTTGGCCACCATCATGTGGTCTTTGGTCTCAGTACTCTCTACCCTGTATTGAAGACATTACTTCTGACTCCTTTATTGTTCAGGCTTTGCCAAGATTCCAGAACTGTCTGGGTGCTATGAGTGTGCTGGAGGTGAGGGGGATAGTTGTAGATGTGAGGGGAGATGGGGGGCAATGTTTATACATGTTGGGGGTGGGGTGTTTGTTAAGAGATGGGTATACCAGTAAACTCTCTTCCAGACTGTTCTTCATCCCATCCACACCCACACCCACCCCCGAGGCCAGATTTATCTTTAGTCTCAGGCTTGAGACATACCAGGAAATAAAAAGAATAAACAGGTCAGCTCAGTCTCCTCAAACAACCCACATATCTACCCCAAGGCTCTGAGTTTCCAAGGTTATTCTAAGAGAAAAGTTGATGAGGATGTTACCAGGTGACTCTCAACTCTGTTAGGAGCCCCTTCTGGAGGCTAGGAGTCCTGGTCTTGTCTACCTATGTGCCTTGGGAAAAACACAAGTAGGCTAAGATAAGGACAGGAAGGAGGGGAAGGAAGCAAGAAAGGTTACGCTGTTGGCATCAGGACCCTCTGCATCACTGAGCTGACTCCAGGCAAGAAAAGATTAACAGACATGGTGGGAAGGAGAGAGAAGCAGCACCCACAGCCATTCCAGGGTTGTGATCTCTCTTTGCCAAGCAGAGGCGTGCTCTGATCACCAAGTCCTGCCTACCACTCCCTGCCTACACTGATATTTGAGCATAAATATTATGCTCACCCAAACCAACCCAACCATCCATGTTGCATGCTGCCATAACTGGTGGGTCTTACCTAACAAGATATACCTTTTTCCTCTCATAGGAATTCATGAACCAATGAGAATCCACAAAGATCCAGAAACTATAGTGAAAACCAGGAACCTTTAGGTAAGAAGGCTACTGCAATGGTGTCTTCAAGTAGGATGGTGGTGAAACAGATAGACAATCTACAGATACATTTTGGAGGTTGAACAACAGGGCTTGCAATTGGGTTAGATGTGAGGAATAACATCCAGAAGGCATCAAGAATGTCTCTCAGTTTTCTGTAGTTTGGCAAGTGGGTGGATGACATAGCCATTGACTAAGGCAGAAGAGGATGAGAAAGGACCAGTTAAGATAACAGATTTGAGAAATCTATTAGGTATTCAAGTGGTCATGTCAAGACAGTGGTTGGGTATATGTTCTCAAAGGAGAGGACTCTTCCCTAAATCTGTCTTCCAAATTACTGCTCAAACTAGACAGTAGTGAGGCCCACCAGGAGCTGAGGATCGTTGAGTACCCTGGGAAGAGGAACCATAATAAAATAGCAGGACACACACAGCGAGGCAACTATACTCATTTCAATTTTTATTCATTATTTTAATAAATATTTACTATATGCCAGGACCATGCTAGGTCCCAGGGGAAAGATGACGAATAAAACCTACATAGCTCCTGCTGTCACAGAAATTAGATCTAATGGAAGAAAAAAGATTAAAGGTTTATTTTTGGGGTGCCTGGGTGGCTCAGTCGGTTAAGCATCTGACTTCGGCTCCGGTCATGACCTCACGATTTGTGGGTTCGAGCCCTGTGTTGGGCTCTGTGCTGACAGCTCAGAGCCTGGAGCCTACTTTGGATTCTGTTTCTCTCTCTCTCTCTCTCTCTCTCTGCCTCTCCCCCACTAGTGCTCTGTCTCTCAAAAATAAATAAATGTAAAAAAAATTTTTTAAGTTTATTTTTAAATAAATAAAATAAAACAAAACAGAGCACACATTCTGAAGCCAAACAGAGCTAGAATCAAATCCTAATTCAGCTGCTCATTAGCTATGATAACCTTGACAGATATCTTGACTTCTCTGTGCATTTGCTTCATCCTCAGCAAACTGGGGATAAGAATTCCTACTTCACAGCTGTGAGAACGAAATGAAATAATCAGTCATATACAATACTTAGCACAGTGTCTGGTGTGCCCTAAGCACTTAAAAGATATTAACCAATATGACAGGCGCCATGGAAATCATAGGAGGTTTATGTTTCTAAAGATTTATTTCTTTTTTAAGCTTTTATTTATTTTTGAGAGAAAGAGAGAGTATGAGTGGAACAGAGAGAGAGGGAGACACAGAATCCAAAGCAGGTTCCAGGCTCTGAGCTGTCAGCACAGAGCCCAACACAGGGCTCAAACCCACAAACCGTGAGATCATGACCTGAGCCAAAGTCGGAAGCTTAACCGACTGAGCCACCCAGGTGCCCCAGGAGGTTTATGTTTCTAGAAAGAGCATTTGTGAGGGCCTGAGCAGGAGGGAGCTGGACAGGTCTAGGAATGAGTTATGGTGGAAAGGTTAGATGGCACATTAAGCACAATGGAAAGCCCTTGAAGAGACTTGGGTAGGAGCTAGGACTGTCCCTCATGTGCCCCTCCAGCCCCCATTCACCATCCCCACCTGTATTTACATACTAAGTCTACGCCCTCCCATGCCCAACACATGCAGGGACATGCCTTTCTTCCAGACAATTCCTTTCCAATCTGTGAAAACTCTGCACTTTAAGGAGTGATGACAGGATGTGAAGGAGGTTAAAACAGGAGCTGAAAGCATCTGCTTTGTTAAGTGGACCATTGTCTTTTCATCATTCCTTCTGAAGGTGGACCATTTGGGGCAGGGGAGTAGATTTGTCATGAATAATACTAGCACGGGCTGCGAGAACTCACAAGCATCCTTGCTCTGCATAAGCCTTTTTCTCTGGCCTCCACAGACATGGCTTTCCTAGTTCTTTCTACACTTGGGGGAGAGCAGAGCTGCCCTGCCGGACAACAGCACAGGCCCAGGCTCCTGGTGCTAATGGCAACGCTTCTGGGAGTCTCCTTTCAGCACTGCGTCACAGACTCAGAGCGGCGAGATCATCCATCACCCTTCTCTTCCTTCCCCCTCTGCTCCTCTGACTTCAGGGACGGCTCAGATAGGGAGCCTCTATCCCAAGCCCTCGACAAAAATCGAACCACAGAAGTCACAGGCATTTGAATGAGAGCTGGTCGTGAAGGATTAGCAGTGGGTGATTGAAGGCCCAGGTCTGGCTTAAGTGAGTCAAACCGCAGTAATGGATGGAGCAGTGCCGGTCTCTGCTCTGCAGCCAGCTTGGTCCCATTTCTTTTTCTTTTTTCCCCTCAGCTTTACTGAGGTAGAACTGACAAATAAAATTATATTTAAAGTATACAATTTGATGATATATATATATATCATCGAATATATATGTCAACAAATATATATATACACACACACATACACACACATATACATGGTGAAAGGTTTCCCACCACTGACTTAATTAACACATCTATCACTTCACACTTACTTTTTTGGGGGGTGGGGGGGTGAGAACACTTAACATTTTCTCTTACCAAATTTCAACTGCACAATGCAGTGTTATCAACTATACTCACCACGTTATACATTAGATCTTTAGACCTTACTCACCTTATAACTGAAAGTTTGTAGCCCTTTACCAACCTCTCCCTATTTCCCCCACCCTCCAGTCACTGGGCACCATTTTCGATGAGTTGGGAAAATGATAGGATTGTCATTTTTAAGGCTTAATGATATTCTACTGTGTGTGTACATACATATATATATATATATATGTATGTACACACACACAACACATATATATACATATATATACACACATATATATATATACATATATATATATATATACACACACACACATACGTACACACCACAGTTTTCTTATTCATCCATCCATAGATGGACACTTAGGTTGTTTCCATATGTTGGCTATTGTGAACAATGCGGCACGAACCTCGGAGTGCCGATATCTCTTCAAGACAATGATTTTGTTTCCTTTGGATATAAGCCTAAAAGTGGGATTGCTGGATCATACGGTAGTTCTATTTTTAATTCCTTGAGAAACCACCATACTGTTTTCCTTGGTAGTTATATATCAATCCCATTTCCAACTCTTGAACGGTGCACAGTTCAGAAGAGGGCTGGGTCTCAAGAGAGTTGAACAGCACAGATACAAGAAGCATCTGATTGGTAAGAAAATGTATAACTCCAAGCCACGCAAGGAAACATGCACAAGAGTTTAGCTGGCTTGAGCACATAGTAAGAAAAAAAAAAATGTAAGGACAATGGGCAGAATCAGTGCAATACCTTTTGATTTTGGACTTTTAACCCCAGGACAATAACAGAAGGCTATTTCTGTGATTCCAGTTTTACATTACTGACTGTTGGACACTGTGTCAAGATACTGTAAATGTGAAAGAACATTTTTATGAGATCATCATTGTTTAATAGAAAATTTCAGTTAATTGGGGAAAAAATATGTGCTAAGTGTCAAAATGATGGAAGAGTCGTTTCCAAATGATGTATCCCTGACTCTCAGTTAATAGGGATATCATCATTGATTTAAATATAAAATCTTATTTGTAACAAACATTTTTAAAGGGCTTTCAAAATAAAGGAAGGATTTCTTGTCATTCCTAAGTCTATCACTAAATAAATACAAGAGTGAATCTCTCTTGCAACAGTATAAATAAATATCCACTTTATTTATCCTTCAAGTTTCCTGGGAACTATAGGATCCACACACAAGGAAAACAAATTAGTGGGGTAATTTGATGACAGAGGTCCCAGCATTCAGACTCCTTCTGTGTGTATGCAGCCACAGAATGTTCAGGCACAACTAAAGGGCTCCTGCTACTTGAGGAACCAAAGGCTGGCTGAGCTGAGAAAGGAAATGACTGGATTCTGGAGTGGAGTGTGGAGATGGTGGTAAAACAGCCCCTGTACTAGGCCTCCTCAGTCCCTGGGGAACAAGCACTGTCCTCTAATGACATTTTCTCCGAGCTTATATCACCTGTGTCCTGATGAAAGAGAATGTTGGGGCACATGACTGTGGCAGCATACAGTGTCACATGGGTGGGTCTTTTGGATGAAATGACATATTTTTTCCCCCATTCACTTTGGTCAAGTTTCACAGACTTCAAGGGGGGGGGGGCGGGTGGTGAGCTCTGTTGCTTAATGTACACAAACAATTACTAGTTGTTAATTTTTCATTTGGAGTCCATGACCGATTGGTCACTGTCTCCTTCAGCTATCACCTGACAAAACTCCAACGTTTTGCCTATTCCACATACCTACCTAGGTAACTGAGCATAGTCAGAAAAAAGTATGCAACCACACTGACAGATCTTTCCTCAAATTCTCACATAAGACCTTGGCTCTGCATCAGATATACCATTTTATCAGTTTCCTCTGCCTCTCTTCTAGAGAGGCTATTTCACTTCTCATCTCTCTTCAAATCTCTGGCACAGAACTCTGCATCCACTTGATTAGCCCCTGGCCTTGCCTCTCATTTCACCAGGGTAAAAGAAGCAATCATAAGAGGGCTTGCATACTCTCCCGCAACTTAGTCAACCATCCTACCTGCATCTGCGCCCATAGGCTGCCTTCCGTCTTGTTGATGAATGAGTTATCTGTGCCCTAGCAAAGGCCAAACCTTCTTCTCTTTGTACAGAATCCCACTCCCTCCCATCTGCTCAAGAACAGAGCTCCTACAGTTAGGTCATCTCCCTCCTGCTTCATCAATTTTTTTCTATCGCACTGGATCACCCCACTATTATACACTGTGTTGTACCCTCACCTTTTTGTAAAAAAGATTCCCTAGATCCCACCTTTCCTCCTCTAGCTATATGTCTCTGTTCCCTTTTATAGCAAAGCTGCCACAAAGACTTGTATATACTTGTTATTTCTACTTCTCCTTCAATTCTCTCTTGAATTCATCCCCATTTGCTTTCAATCCTACACGCCATCAAGATTGCTTAAATTCTCCAATAACCTTCTGTGGCCAAAAGCAATGCTCATTTCTAAATCCTCATCTTACCTAATGTATCAGAGGTATTTGATGTAATTGATCCTTTCTTCCTGAAATACTTTCTTCACCTTATTGCCAAAAAACCTGAGTTGGTCACTCTTTCTCAGTCTCCTCTGGCCTCTAAATATTGGAGGGCCCCAGACCTCATATCTTCTCTATCTACACTCACTTTGATTTTATTTAGTACCCTGACTTGAAATATTCTCTATCTGCTGTGGCTCTCAAATGTACATCTCCAATCCCAGTATCTTCCCTTTAGGCCAAGCTCATATTTCCAATCACCTACTCAACATCTATGTCAAGCCCTATCCTCTTCCAGTTGTCCCCATCTCAGTAAATGACTTTTCCATTCTAACCAATTGCTAACGTCAAAATCCTTAAAGTCATCTTCTCTTTCTCTCATACTCACATTCAATCCATCACCAAATTCTGTTAACCCTTCCTTATAAATATATTCAGAATTTGACCACTTCTCAGCACATCCACCATTACCTCTATATTATAGGACATTACCATCCCTCTCCTTGACAATTACAGTGATCTCCTAACTCGTCTCCCTTCTTCTACCCTTCTCCTCGCCCCCTACAGTGTATTCTCCACACAGGGGTCAGAGAGATTTTGTTAAATTAGAAATCAGATCATGTCACTCATCTTCTTGGAACCCTTCAATGCTTCCTGTCCCACTCGAAGTAAGACTTAACATTGTTCATGGGGCACCTGGGTGGCTCGGTCGGTTAAGTGTCCGACTTCGGCTCAGGTCATGATCTCACAGTTCGTGGGTTCGAGCCCCGCGTCGGGCTCTGTGCTGACAGCTCAGAGCCTGGAGCCTGTTTCAGATTCTATGTCTCCCTCTCTCTCTGCCTCCCCCTGTTCATGCTCTGTCTCTGTACCAAAAATAAATAAATATTTTTTAAAAATTAAAAAAAGACTTAACGTTGTTCCATGGCCTATAAAATCCCAAGGGACCTGCCTCTACTGCCTCCTTCTCTCCTCTCCCTCCACTATTCCATTGCATCTATATTGGCCTTCTTCCTGTTCCTTAAATATATCAAGCCTGCTTGTACTGCTTTGAACTCGCTATCTCTTTGCCTCAAATACTCTTTCTTCAGGTAACCAGATAGTTCCCTCTGTCACTTCCTCCAAATCTCTGCCCCAAAATCACCTCATCTGTATTAAAGAACACCCAGACCCACCATTGCTCTATCCCCTTTTCTTGCTTTACTCTCCTTTGTATCACATACCACCACCTGACTTGTACCAATCCATTCCTGGAGCATCTCTTTCCCCTCTTTCGATTGTAAGCATCATGGAAGGAGGGACTGGATCTCTTTTATTTATAGACATACCCATACTACCTAGAACAACGCTTAGCACATAATAGGCACTCAATTTAAGTGTTTGTTGAATAAATTAATTAATGGGGCCATTGGTATGAAGTACTGAGAACTTCCCTCCAACAGGATGAAAAAGACAAACGAGAGCATTATGCTGCGGTGGGTAGATGCTCTACATTTGTCATTTTCCATGGAAAATCAGGTAACTGGGTAGCATGTGGAGAAAGATGGCAATTTTCAAGATGCCACAGAGTCCCTCTCCCCTATCCCAATCCTCCTGCCCTGAACCCAAAGGGAGAACTTACAGGGGGCTGAAGTTTCTGCAGTTCATTGAGAAGGTAGCTGAGCCTGAAAAATAGCATTCTGTTACTTTTTTGGAGACCATAATGTACCTCCAGCTGGCACCCTAGGAAGCACCTGTTACCTTTATAGTGATAAATGGTATATGTGTTTATACACGTCAATAAACAATTCCATAATAATGCTCTAAATGACCACAATTTGAGATGCTCCACAAAGGGGATGGAGTCCATTAACAGGCTCAGTCATTCTGAGTCTCTCCAGAGGTGGTTCAGATTCCACAGGATGGCTTGAGATCAAAGGTTCCGTGGCTTCCTGGGCCAGGGTCTTAACCCAAAGGGCTACTTCTGCCTCCTTCTGGGAGACAGGAACCAGGATGATAATTCTGGCTGATGAGGACATCATAAGGGGACTGTAAACCACCCAAACCACATCCTAGGATTAGGTCAACAAAACTACAGGAATTGGGGCAGGGGGGATGCTGCTGACTCATAAACTCTATGGAATGAAACTAAACCTAACGCTCAAAGTACATTGGGACCTCAAGGCAGCAATTCCATTTGAGAAAGGAAATCAGTAAGAAAAGCTGGAATAGATCCTTTGTTCCCTAAGTGACCTTAGTAAGAAAAGAAAATAGATGCACTAAAGTCACATTTACGACCTCAGAATCTAGTAATGATTAATAAACATGCCTGTGATATATTTATCAGCACGCTTAGCAGATTATAAAGCCAAATAAAAGCCTTTTTTTTATTTTATGGACATATACCCTCCCTCCTCTAGAAATGCCAAATATATTGCTAAGCAATGTTCAGTATATGAGGAACTTTCCTATCCTGGTAAAATCAAACAAACATCTATTTTCTTAATATATATTTAATCCACTAATGCTCTACTAATCCATTTCCAAGTTCTCTAAAATTTTCTTCTTTTTTTGTAAAGACTTCCACATGCAGCAGAAGCTCCACAGTATAGCTAATCTAGTTGTTTAAGAGAGATTCCCTTCATGAGCTTGTTCTTTCTGCATGTGTTGCTTTCTGCATGTGTAGTGCATGTATGCGATGGTCAACTCCTAAGGGATTCGTCTCCTGAGCTGCTCAAAGTATTTTGGGTGCTGTGGGCTCATAGCTAAATTCTCTCCCAGAAGTGCTCTAAGCACCATCTAAAGTTATGCTCCTTCCTGGGGCAGCTCACAGCTTATGACTGGTAGGCACTGGGGGATGAAGGCCTAACCTCCTGTCTCAATAAAGAACAAATCCAAAGAAGAGTCACATGTGCAGAGCTCCTCTTGGACCAGCTGAGGCTTCTGAATTAATTGTACTTAGCTCAACTATCTTCTGTCCAGCTCTGCTTCCCTCTCCCTCCCAGTGTTCTCAGCATTTATTTCCCAGGGAACCCCACCTAGGAGATCCTAGGTGAACTTCTAGGAGTACCAGGTAAGTAAAACATGGTCCTGTCCCTGTCTCAAGTTACTCAGAGGCTGAAACACCAAAACAACACAAAAATACACATGCTGTATACAGGCAGAAGGTGGAGCGAGCTCCAGCACTTACTTTAGAAGACTCCACAGGGCCAGCGATGCTGGGACTCACCCTTGTCGGATGAGTTCAACTGATGGAAAAGGTGACAAGGTGAGCAAGTGTTATAGGTGGGTGCGACAGCATTGGCCAAGTCAGAAAGGTATGATGGAGCCTGGCTGGCTTCAAGTAACGGTAAACCTGTCAGTGTGGCTGAAGCATACCATGAGGCAAGAGGGGAGATAGAAAGTGTCAGAAATGAAGCTCAGAAAGCAGGATAAGTGCTATTACTAAGGGATAATCTAGAACTTCACCAAAAGCTTGGATTCTGGGGGTGCCTGGGGGGCTCAGTTGGCTAAGCAGCCGACTTCAGCTCAGGTCGTGATCTCACGGTTCATGGGTTGGAGCCCCGTGTCGGGCTCTGTGCTGACAGCTCAGAGCCTGGAGCCTGCTTCTGATTCTGTGTTTCCCTCTCTCTCTGCCCATCCCTCACTCGTGCTTTCTCTCAATCTCTCTTTCTCTCTTTCAAAAATAAAACATTTTTAAAAATTAAAAAAAAAAACACACACACCTTGGATTCTGGTGTCAGACGGCCTGGGTTTGAATGTCAAATCCACAACTCACCAGCTACATCACCACAGGTGAACTGCTAAATCTCCCCAAGCCTCAGTTTCCTCATCTAAGAATGAACATGACCTACCTCATAGATATTGCTAGGGAATTAAATAAGGTAATGCACATAAAGTGCTTTGTAGAGAACTGGGCTCAGAGTGGGCTTTCCAAAAAAAAAAAAAAAAAAATTATTTGTTGTTACAGGCTTTCTCTTACAGGGGATGGGAAATTATTAACAAATCATAAACAGATTTATACTTTTAGAAAATAGCTCTGATGAGGTGTCTCCTTTCTGCAGAAAGGTTCACACTGGAGAGGGAAATTTACAAGAGACTTAAAGCCAAGAGCCCAGGACTTGAAGCATGGGCAACTCATACAGAGTGAGAAAGGGGCCTGTTTAAGGGCAGCCGGAGCAGCAGCAGCAAGAGAGACAGGACAGAAATCAGCACAGGCTGCTGGGAAAGCCAAAGATGCCTGCAGGGAGGACTGGAGTCCCATTCTGAATATTGCAGACCATAAATTATAGGAAAAGCTCTGAGAGCTAAGTAAATAACATTCCAAGTGTTGCTGCAAAACATGCAATGCGAACATCCCTGAAAACTAACATGCTTGCTGTCTTCGTTCATTCAAAGACTACATCCTCAGGATTCTGTTTATCAAAGCCTATTCCTAAAAGCACATCCCTTATTCGCTTCCTAAGATACACCTCCCACCCAAAGAAGTGTTATAATGGATATTCTCGTACGAGTGAGTATTAATGAACAGCAATCAGGATGATTTGTAAAAAATATATTTAACTAAGCCTCAGGATAATTTAAGGAAAGTGTCTATATGCTCCAATCTACTTCTGGAAAATGAAAATTAAAGTTAAAAGTCCAGCCAGGGATACTGATCAATCAAATGTCAATATTTAGAACAATTATTGCCTAAGTTAAACTCAAAACTATATAAGTCAAACCTTTAATTATATAGTTAAACAAGTATGGAAGTTAAATCTTTAATATATATAAAAATTCATGTAGGGGCGCCTGGGTGGCGCAGTCGGTTAAGCGTCCGACTTCAGCCAGGTCACGATCTCGCGGTCCGTGAGTTCGAGCCCCGCGTCGGGCTCTGGGCTGATGGCTCAGAGCCTGGAGCCTGTTTCCGATTCTGTGTCTCCCTCTCTCTCTGCCCCTCCCCTGTTCATGCTCTGTCTCTCTCTGTCCCAAAAAATAAATAAATGTTGGGAAAAAAAATTAAAAAAAAAAAATTCATGTATATTAAAGTTAAACTTTTATTAAAATCATAATGAGATATCACCATATATGCAGCAGAATGGCTAAAATCAAGAGGAACAACAACACCAAATGTTCACAAACAAGTGGAGCAACCAGAACCCTCACACACTGTTGGTAGAGTGTGAAATGTGAGAATCGCTCCGGAAAAAATATCCGCCAGTTTCTTATAAAATTAAGTCCACGCATACTCTGTAAGCTAGTCATTCCATTTCTAGGTATTTATCCAGGAGAAATGAAAACATATGTCCACAACACGACTTGAACAAGAATATTCATTGCAACTTTTTTTTATGTACTGACAACTGGAAACAGCCCCGCCCCAAAACTGGAAGACTGGAAGAACACAGAATGGAATATTCATGCAATGGAATTCTATCCAACAATAAGAAGGAACAAACTACTGAAACAGACAACAAAAGAATCTCAAAAACATTATGCTGGATGAAAGAGACTTTACACAAAGGAAGCAAAGTGCATGAGTCTATTTCTATGAAGTGCTAAAACAGGTAAACCTAATCTATGGGAGGAAATAGAGCACTAGCTGCTGCTGAGGGAATAGAGGTAGGTATTGACTGAGCAGGGAACTTTCTAGGTGATGCCAATGTTTTATATCTTGATAGGGGTTTGGGTTACCCAGATGTATGCATTTGTCAACTCACAAACATACACTAATGATACGTGCGTTTCATTGTATGCAAGTTTTATGTTAAGAGGAAAAAAAATGCTTTATGCCCCCAAGAGAGAAGCAACTATACATAAAGCAAATATTAAAAAAGAAAAATAAAATAAAAACTAAACAAATATTGAAGTCTAGTTACTGATATACATAACGAAGTAATTAGGGGTTAGGGTACAGACGTCTGCAATTTACTTTGAAATGTGTCAAAAATGAGACGAATAGATGGATAGATGTATGATAAAGCAAGTATCATAATATGTTAATAGAACCTAGGTACGGATTTACAGGTTTCACTGTAAAAACCTTTCTACTTTCATGTAGGCTTTTAATTTTTCATTAAAAATGTTGCGAAGGTGCTTTTATTTTAGAAGACATAGATTCAAGGGGCACCTGGGTGGCTTAGTCAGTTAAGCGTCTGACTTCGGCTCAGGTCATGATCTCACAGTCTGTGAGTTCAAGCCCCATGTGGGGCGCTGTGCTGACAGCTCAGAGCCTGGAGCCTGCTTCGGATTCTGTGTTTCCTTTTCTCTCTGCCCCTCCCCCACTCACTCTCTGTCTCTCCCTGTCTCTCAAAAAATGAATAAACGTTAAAAAAAAATTAAAACACGACATGGATTCAAGTCAAAGGATGGAAGCTTAATCTCGCAACTGCCAAGGCCGGTTTCTCTGGGTGGGTCAGAGGCCAGCTGGAAAGTGAAAACCCTGATGAAAGTATCAGGGGTGGGGGAATGTAGGGTGCATGATGGGAAGAGCAGGGGTGCAGAATGTACCAGGACAAGGCTTCCCTTTCTTGCTCAATCTGGTATTCGGCAGACCAAATGAAATCCAACAGCTGAATATTCCATAGACTGAGCACTTCCCCATTAGCTTTGAAACTTAGACCTAGCAGACAGTCTGTGGGCAACTCAAACAAATAAATTAGCTAGCAGGTCTTTGCAGGGGTGAGCAGTAAGTGGTCTACATGTGCAGAGCAGAGTGGAGCAGGGGGGGTCTTCTTCCTCCTTCCTGTGGCACAGACAGGCAAAGCTGCTGTGAAAATAAACAAATGGATCTGTGGGGTTGAGGGGCTGTTTGGCTATGCTTGGGCTAAGCCCCCTGCCCTCTGATCCCACAATGTTTGTGGAGCCTATGTTACTGTCTAGCAACAGGGTCTATTTTTCTATCCCATGGCACTGGTGGATGCAGCTGTCTGTGGCTGATTTATAGGAGGAAGTCACCAGTAGGAGCCCCAGGAGGCTCTCACAGCCCCCATCTTCATTTTCACTTCCCAGTTCACAAGCAGCCATGGGAACTCAGGGGTGGGGTACTCAGTGAACTGAGGGGTGTTGGGGGCTTTATCCTTCAGGGAGGCACCCCTCACTCCCAAAGAAGCCCCAGAAGGCTGTCAGACTAGTCATTTTCTCTGCAACGGATTGGATTTAGATACTGTTTGCCATGCACATTTTTCATTGTTCTTCGTCTCTAGCTCTAGAGATGCTATTTCCCCCTTCAGGGGAGGGTTTAGAGGTGGGGCTTGGGATAAAAATGGACATCTTTTTTCTTCAGTTTATTAAAGTAACACTCCTCTACATTTGTGTACCTTAATGGAAGCAGTCCTGCCTTTCAAATACGTACGTAAGTATACAAAGAATCCAGAGTCTTTCCAAGAGGGGCAACCACAGAGAAAACACTTTCCATCCATTATTCTGTGCAATGCTTGCCATAGCCTATAGAATGGGTAGTATCATCTCCAGTTTGCTGTTGGGGAAACTAATGCCCAGACAGGTTGAGCGATCTTCATGAGACGCACAGTTAGAAAGCTTTAGAGCTTTCTGTCTGACTCCAAGTTCCACAGTGTGAAAAGCCATTACCCACCATTCAGACTGGGAGACACTTTCGCCCATATTGTTTATTTTATATCCATGGTAGAAGCCAATCAAGTAAATCCTCATTATCATAAGCTCCCTGAGATTTCTCTCTCAGGCTGAACTTCAAGAGCCAGTAACCCTAACAGCAATGATGTGGCAGGCTTTATATACGATGTGGCCCAGTCAGTTGAGCCTCTGACCTTTGATATCAGCTCAGGTTGTGATCTCGTGGTTGTGAGATCAAGCCCCACACTGGGCTCTGTGCTGACAGCACAGAGCTTGCTTGGGATTCTTTCTCTCCCTCTCTCTCTGTCCCTTCCCTGCTTGTGCCCTCTCTCTCTCTCTTTCTCAAAATAAATAAATAAATTTTAAGAAAATAAATATAATGGGGTACCTAGGTGGCTCAGTCATTTAAGCATCCAACTTTGGCTCAGATCATGATCTCATGGCTGATGAGTTCAAGCCCTGCATCAGGTTCTGTGCTGACAGCTCAGAGCCTGGAACCTGCTTCAGATTCTGTGTCTCCTTCTCTCTCTTCCCCTTCCCCACTCACTCACTCTCTCAAAAATAAATAAACATTTAAAAAATAATAATAAAACTAAAAATACTGATTACACTCAAAGCCATCACTAGGTATGAATCTGGCCTAAACTGTTAGTTGCAGTTTATGCCCCAATTTTGCACCCCAAACCCCATCAAAACCCCTGAATCATTAGCACCCTACCAAACCCCAGGAAAAATCCAAGGCTAGCCCTAAGTCGTGACTCTTGAGAAGCTAAGTAGCTCTCCAGAGCTTCCTTGAACACCAAATAAGGAGATTATACATGTTTTAATCTTTAATCTTTGTATATATAATTTATAACTTAATATTAATAACATAGTAATTTTAGTTATAGTAATAACTTTAAGTAATTTATAACTGAAATAATTTATTATTTAATTCTTATCACCACCCTACAAGGCAGATACCATGATCGTTTTACAGATAAAGTAATTGAGGCCCAGAGAAGTGAAGAAATGTCCAGCAGCCAGGGGTGCCAAGATTCACATCCAGGTCTGTCTCTCTCCTAAAGGAATCTAATAACCATGGTGTAGCAATTCCATTCTCAGACCTGTCATTGCCATGCTATACTTCTTCCTACAGGTTTCCCTTCCCCCTCTGCTATATATGAGTATCCACTGGAGAATGTGGGAGGAGCTAAAAGTGGAGGCAGGTGATAAGCATGTCTCAGCAATAGACTGGAGCCTGGAGGTAACTGCTGGGCTCGAGGGGATGGAGAGGAGGAGTCTGTGAGTGAGCACAGATTTCCAGTTTGATGGCCTCCCATAGGGTATCCCATCTCTTCACAAACACTGCAAAGCAGTAAATCCCTAACCACAAGAACACTCAGATAGCTTGTGGTCTTCTTCAGCTGGCCCACCGATGAATTTTCTTGGGTCTTTTAACTGAATTAAACTTCAACAATTAAAAATTAGATTTCACATTAAAAGCCCAATTTCTAGCTTCTCTCAAGAAATCAGAAGATTCAGCAAGACAAGGCTCATGTTCCCAAATGGCCAGGTCCAGCTGAACCGACAGTAATGGCTGCATGCCAGGATCTACATTCTCCAGTTTGCCCAGCATCACCACCATGTGCTAGTCTTTCCCCAGGGTCACCACCATGTCCCAGTCTTTCCCAGGCATTCAGACATTTACTTGGCTCCAGGAGCTTTTGAGTTGGCAACGTCTACATACGTACCAAGAAGCAAATATTCATTCAACAAGCATCTTAGGCCCTTGACTGGCAAGGCATAAGCTGCTACCAGGGATACGAGAAATATGATATGGCTCCTGCTTCCCAGACAGTATGGTCTAGTGGGAGATGTGAGTGAACATGCCCCCTAGAACATGAGCTCCCCAGGACAGGAACTATATCTATTCTGCTCACAGTTGTCTCTAGCACCTAGAAAGTACCAAGCACACAGATGCCCATTACTTATTGTTGAATGGAAGGAAGGATAGAACAAAGGAAAGAGAGAGTGAGAAGAGGGAGGGCGAGAAGCAGGCAGGCTGCTTCAGTCCCTTCTAGAACATTAAGCAAGAGATGACAGGGAGTTTGGCATGCAGGGCAGCCAGTGATTAAAGCCACAGAGAAGTGATACTAAGTGCTCTAGGAATACAGAGGAAGAATTTTTCTATGTGGCATGACCAAGGGAGGCTTTTCAGAAGAAAAGAGGCTTACTGGATGTTTAAAAACACTCCTGATATTTAAATATTTGCCCTCTCTTTAGTAACCTGGATTGACTTGTTGAGATTGCTTCATCTCAAAAGAGAAGGTCCAGGTCTAAAGCCCACAGACTGCTCAAATATGCTCCCTCCATCAGAACAGACTCTGGCCAGGAGGAGCATTGGATGGGACCCCAGGCTGCTGTTCCCATGAGCCACAGGGGCAGCCAGACCACAAGCTACTACAATGGTAGTCTGTGCAAAGAAACCTATCTGGTCCCAAGGCTCAGGAGGTGGGAGTGGGAGCAGCCTTTATTTCAAAGTGGACCGTGCAGAAGCTCCCAGTTTGGTACAGTGAAGTGCACTGACCTCAGATTTCTGATTGTTCTGTGGACAATTCTCTTGTTTCACCCTGAGCCATTCAGTGAAGCACAGGGGCATCTAGCCACCTCTGCCTCTCGCCTGGTCTTCTAGAGCTTCTGTCACACAGGGCCTCACTCTCTCTCCCCAAGGTAGGAGAATATGCGTCTGTTCAATATCTGAGGTCTTGATTCAAGTCCAACAACACACTGGGCTTTCCTGAGGACTCCTGGTAAGAAGACACTACTTATCTCCATTAACCTCTGACCCAGCTAAGATGAAACAGCTTCCATCTGCAGGCCTGAGTGCCCTTGTCCCTGAACTGAAGCTAAATAAAGTATGAGGGAGGGGGCAGGAACCTGGAGTGGCCCCAGACTCGCTGCCTTCATCCCCAGGGAACGGCTGCCCCCTCCCTCTCGGGTATATACAGCCCAGAGCCTGTTAATAGATGATGCCTTGGGAATCCCTCCAGGTGGCCTCGGGGTTAAGAACTACATCTGGAGGAAGCAGTGCCTCCTAGGAAGATGGAAGGGCCATAAACCCTCAAAGACCGTCCATTTGATTTATGTAATAATCATGGGAATGTTCATCTCCAACGGCAAAGCCATTCATCCAAAACTCCAGCCTCCTCTGTCTCCACACCTGACTTTCATTGGCTGTTCCCATGAGCTGTGAGCCAGGCTTTTTACGTGCAGCATCCCATTTAATTCCCTTCACAAGCCAGAGAGCCATATATTCTCAGGATGCTCTGTTTACAGATGAGGAAACAGAAGCTCAGAGAGATCAAGTGACTTGCTCGAAATCACAACTACTGGTTGCTGAGTTGTTCACAAGAGTGAGTGGCCCAGCTTAGAGCATACCATGTCTGCCTGACTACAAAGCCTATGCTTTTCACCCCTGTTCCACACTTCCCCAGCAATCACACCGGGAAGTGCCTATTTGGTTAAAAAGAAAAAAGTCCAGTTCATCCAGAGGCTACGATGATCCTGCCCTTCAGTTCTTTTATTGAAATCTTAATTTACAGGACAGCAGAATAGGAAATGTATTATCTGCCCTCTGAGAACTGTACTTCACTCCAGTTAATACTAGATGCCTGCTCGGAGGCATCACAATCCCAGACTTCAAGCTATACTACAAAGCTGTAATCATCAAGACAGTATGGTGCTGGCACAAGAACAGACACTCAGATCAATGGAACAGACTAGAGAACCCAGAAGTGGACCCACAAACGTATGGCCAACTAATCTTTGACAAAGCAAGAAAGAATATCCAATGGAATAAAGACAGTCTCTTTAGCAAGTGGTGCTGGGAAAACTGGATAGCAACATGCAGAAAAATGAACCTGGACCACTTTCTTACACCATACACAAAAATAAACTCAAAATGGATGAAAGACCTCAATGTAAGACAGGAAGCCATCAAAATCCTCAAGGAGAAAGCAGGCAAAACCCTCTTTGATCTTGATCGCAGCAACTTCTTACTCAACACATCTCCGGAAGCAAGGGAAACAAAAGCGAAAATGAACTACTGGGACCTCAACAAAATAAAAAGCTTCTGCACAATGAAGGAAACAATCAGCAAAACTAAAAGGCAACCAACAGAATGGGAGAAGATATTTGCACATGACATATCAGATAAAGGGTTAGTATCCAAAATCTACAAAGAACTTATCAAACTCAACACCCAAAAAACAAATAATCCAGTGAAGAAATGGGAAAAAGACATGATTAGACACTTCTCCAAAGAACACATCCAGATGGCCAACCGACACATGAAAAAATGCTCCACATCACTCATCATCAGGGAAATACAAATCAAGACCACAATGAGATACCACCTCACACCTGTCAGAATGGCTAACATTAACAACTGAGGCAACAACAGATGTTGGCGAGAATGCGGAGAAAGAGGATCTCTTTTGCATTGTCGGTGGGGATGCAAGCTGGTGCAGCCACTCTGGAAAACAATATGGAGGTTCCTCAAAAAACTAAAAATAGAACTACCCTACGACCCAGCAATTGCACTAGTAGTAAAATGGCATTTATCCAAGGGATACAGGTGTGCTGTTTTGAAGGGATGCATGCACCCCCATGTTTATAGCAGCACTATCAACAGTAGCCAAAGTATGGAAAGAGCCCAAATGTCCATCGATGGATGAGTGGATAAAGAAGATGTGGTGTATATGTATACAATGGAGTACTACTCGGCAATCAAAAAGAATGAAATCTTGCCATTTGCAACTATGTGGATAGAACTGGAGGGTATTATGCTAAGTGAAATTAGTCAGAGAAAGAAAAAAATTATATGACTTCACTCCTATGAGGACTTTAAGAGACAAAACAGATGAATACAAGGGAAAGGAAACAAAAATAATATAAAAACAGGGAGGGGGACAAAACAGAAGAGACTCATAAATATGGAGAACAAACTGAGGGTTGCTGGAGAGGTTGTGGGAGGGGAGATGGGCTAAATGGGTAAGGGGCATTAAGGAATCTACTCTAGAAATCATTGCTTCATTATATGCTAACTAATCTGGATGTAAATTTTAAAAAATAAAAAATATATATATTAGATGCCTGCTATCTGCCAGGCCATATTATTCCATGCAATACCCACTGTAAATACTACAGGAGGCATCACTAAGTATTAGACAGACCAAGAGTCTGTTTGTATCATTCTCTGAAATTTGTGGATTTTAATTCCCATAAGTAATAATTCTCTTTGAAGACGATAAGCAGTGATAATCAGAATGAATTAAAATTAATTTAAATAAAGAGAAATCAAAAGTATTTTTTTTAATGGTCTGCTGCTCGGTGGAGTTGACCAATCAATGGACTCAAAATGAAAGCAAGGCCACAAATCTGAGACCATAAAAGAAGTCTTTTTAAAAGGATAATTTAGGTAAATTTGGATGGGTCCATAAAGAGCCCCTTGGGGGTAAACTATGTCTTATTTGTTTTTATATTCCTAATGCCCAAGACGTAACATGTGCTGAGTGAAGAAGCATATGAATGAATGATTTGCAGGCTTTTCCAAGCAGAGGCATTTCCTGGGCTATGCCACGAGCATGCTATGCCAACTGCATAGCATATAAGCAAACTTAAATGAATTCATCACGGGGAAAAAATAACCTCTGAGGACTTTCTTCATACTGCCTAGGTACATGGAGGTGTGTTCTCTCATTTAATACAATAAGACTATGAAAGCTCTATTGTGCACCTTGAACAATGAGCAAAGGTTTATAGAGTTTAAGTGACTTACCAAAAAGCCCAGAGCAAGAAAGCAGTGAAGCCCCAATCCAGACTCGGGTGAAGGCTCTTGAGCGCACTGCCTCTCCCTCACCACACTTTCAAGGAGTTCGTGTTTCTCTGCTGAGGAGGACGCTGCAGTGGACCTCCAATTCTGCGAAGAAAGTCAAATGGCAAATCATTTTGCAAAGAAGAGAACTATAACCACTTAAAATGGAAGTGAGGCCACATTGTGACTAAACTGGAAGTTCTTAATCTTTTTTTTTTTTTAATTTTTTTTTTCAACGTTTATTTATTTTTGGGACAGAGAGAGACAGAGCATGAATGGGCGAGGGGCAGAGAGAGAGGGAGACACAGAATCGGAAACAGGCTCCAGGCTCTGAGCCATCAGCCCAGAGCCCGACGCGGGGCTCGAACTCACAGACCGCGAGATCGTGACCTGGCTGAAGTCGGACGCTTAACCGACTGCGCCACCCAGGCGCCCCAGAAGTTCTTAATCTTTTTATTTTGAACATCACCAGCCGGAGGAGAGAGGGCTGGGCACATCCCTGTCGTGCAGTCTGCCCTGTTAGTGCACGATTGGTGGAAAAGCAGACACTAAGAGCCCAGCAGTTAACCTCCTTACTCTCAGATTCTTGCTCTAAAACCAGCAAATAAAGCCCCTCGCTAGCACCTCCACCAGAGACTTTAGAGAAGAAATAAATGAACAAATAGATTCAAAGGGGGCATTATTGCTGTTTGTAACCAATTATAGGTTTGTTTTATCTTTCAGGAGATGAGGAGTATTAGGAGGATACAGATGGGGAAGAAAGTTGAAAGGACATTGTTTTTAAAAATGTGTGTAATTTTCTTTAAATTTAAATTTAAACTCCTTTAAACTCCTTCTTCTAGCTAACCCCAATTGGCTGTACAACCAGGCAAGTTTGAACTGTTAGTCCTGTACACGAATTAACAAAAATATTTTATTGTGTGTACCTTATTGCCCGATGCCCATTTTGCTGCCTGCACAATTTCTTTGCAAAAATTTCCAAGGTCCGATGCAACTGGTTTAATTTGGCCTGTAATTGAGCTTTGCAGACAGCTAAACTCTTTTTGAAGTAGGGTGGATAAAGAGGGAACCAGGGAAGCAGAGTTCCCTAAAAATCTTTCCATGTGCACACATTTTTTTCCAGCCTGGTGTGCTCTCTGAACCATTTCCTGCATTTAGCAGGTGGAGCAAGGGCTCATGTGAAGAAGGAAGCACACACATCATGACTCCTCACTGAGAGTCAGCTCTTTTACCCTCTGTTCCTGCTTCCCCCGTTGTGAACATATTTGCTGGATCAAAAATTGAGACACATGGTCTGGCCAGGAAAAATGAAATTAAGAAAATTAAGAATGCTCCAGAAAATCTAGGACATATGTTCTCCAGAGCTGTAGCAACCTGGCACTGTGTACACAGTAGGTGCCTAATAAATGCCTGCATTGAAAATCACAGCAGCATTCCAAACGGCACTTTGAATTTTCTTCAAAAATCTTATCTGCAGCTAAAATTTTTTCTAAACCCTAAATTCCTTCAGAACCCAGGAGTATGCTGATTTGCTATAGGCCTCTGCTGGGTCCATCCAACTTAAGTACCACTGTTTTCATTTTGAGATTTAAACTAAATCTAAAACTGAAACCTGGGGTAACCGGGTGCCTCAGTCCATTAAGCATCTGACTCTTGATTTCAGCTCAGGTCATGATCTCAGGGTCTTGATTGAGATGGAGCTCTGTGCTGGGCATGGAGCCTGCCTGAGATTCATTCTGTGTGTGTGTGTGTGTGTGTCTGTGTGTGTCTGTGTCTCAAAAAAAAAAAAAAAAAAAAAAAAACCCAAAATGAAACAAAATAAAACCTGAGGGCTCTCACTTAAATCCTGGGAACTTTAAACTATGGCTAAAGATGTACTATATTCTTTTCCACTTGAAAAATAAATAACTGGTTTGATAAGTAAAGTGCTACTCCAAACATACAACAGTAAAATGCCCCCAATGAAGTATTAACTGTTGGTGTGTTTAGATAAGAAATACATCGAGTCAAAATCAAGCTGCAATTACAGGACTTCAAAGCAAAATAATTTGGCTCGGCAATGTTCGCTCTAATCTCACATCAAAAGCAGCTGTATCATACTCAGCTTATGAAAAGAAAACAATTCTTTTGAACCAATGTGAAGCATGGGAAAACAAGGATAATATTTCCTGAAAACTTCAGGGAAATAGAGTCACACGTGGAACACACAGAGAATTTCAGAAGTTTCTATAAATATAAGATGCCTAGAAACACTACATTTCATGAAACAAGAACAAGCATAAAAACCCCAAAGGGAACATCCAATTTTCATTTTTAAGACTTCTAGAAGAGCATTCATATGAAAGAAATCACCATAGCTAAGATCCGTCCTGGACACCTGGGGATAGAGAGACGAGACACAGAGGTGAGAAGGGTGACATCCTAAAATTCATCCAACGAATCCCATTCTCTGGACTACAAAGTGGACCAGTACTTCTCACGCTTTAATGGGAAGGAAACCTGTTAAATGCAGAGTATGGTTCAGTAGGGCAGGGGCAGGGCCTGGGAGTCAGCATTTCTAACAAGCTTCCAGATAATGCCACTACTGCTGGTTCACGGACCACACTTTGAGCAGCAAGGATGTAAAACTTCTGACCTCTGAATCCCACACATCAATCACTCCTTGCAAAAAGCCAGCAGCCTAACTAGATAAAATGTGGCACAGTGTGCAACCCTGAGGAGGTAAGGGGTATTTTCATGTGTTAAATGACCTCCCTTAGAGCCAACACAACAATATAAAGCAAAACAAAAGCAGAACTTCAATGGCAAAGACCAGCTCATTAAAAGCATATCATTAGAGAGATTTAGATAAAAGGCAACTGAAGCCGGCTGAAGAGGGTGCTGGAGCTTTTACCTGAAGCTTTTGATTTCTCTGTAAAGTTTGGTGAAGAGTCGCAGAAGGAGGGCAGTCGAACAAGTTGGTAGCCAAAGTCATTATCCGTCCCAACTTTGACAGATTGAAAAACATCCATGTGAATTTGCACCAGAAACAGCTGACTTGGAGAAGATTTCATCATACTTAATGAAGATTTGTAAGTTCGTTATTTATATTATTAGGCTTATATTACATTGATTTGGGATATCCAAGAATCTAGTTCCAACACAAAAGGATCATAAGCTATGAAAATGTATGGGGCCTCACTAGGAAAGTCATCCACTGAAAAGAGTCTATTAATCTAAAACTGGTGACAATCACTCAACTGGATACTACTTGTTGGAGACAGACATTTATGGGAGGAGGGGGGAACCTGTTAGTACTTCATTCCTCGCTTAACACAGAAATAATAACATGGGGGAAAAAGCCATTTGAAAAGCAGATATTAGGCCTACATGAGTTCAAGGAGAAATGTAATTTTTCAACCTCCAGTGCAGAGGTTATTCTTACTTTAAGAACAGTAAACAAAACAGCCACTAAAAAAATCTATATTTTGTTGCTGATGCAATAAAATAAAAAACAGCAATAAAAAAAAGCAATATTTTCTCAACAGTCCCCAGCTAAAGCCCACATTAGTCAATGCTATGAGTTGAAAAAAGAGGATGTCTTTGCCAGCGGGTGGTAATGTTCAATTTTTCAAGAGAACAACTGTATGTCAGTGAAGGAAAATGTCAGCATATAATTTTATTACAGAAGGTTCTCCCACACATTTGCCTTGGTCCTTATAACTCTAGCATCAGATTTCAGAAGGGTCATTGGTCAAAACACTGCCTTCTTTGGGGGCACCTGGGTGGTTCAGTCAGTTAAGCCTCCAACTCTTGGTTTTGGCTCAGGCCATGATCTCATAGCACCTGAGGTCAAGTCCCACATCAGGCTCTGTGCTGATGGCGTGGAGCCTGCTTGGGATTCTCTATCTCCCTCTCTCTCTCTCTCTCTCTGCCCCTCCCCCACTCTCTCTCTGTCTCTCTCAAAAACAAATAAATAAACATTTTTTCTTGCCTCATGAAGAACTCATTTCCAGCGAGAAGTGAGATCTGGAAAGTGAGTATGGTATAAAGAACTGGGCAGAGACTGGGAGATGCTGGAGACCCACTGGAAAGTGCCTCAGTGAGGGCAGGAGTTCTGTCTGGTTGGATCACCAAAGCGGCCACATCACCGAGAACGGTGCATGAATGTGTAAACCCAGCTTCGTAAATCTGACCACCAGGCTTTACTTCTCTCATTGGCCGAGTAGGGAGTTAGAACCCAACATGGTCCCTCTCCATTAAGATTCAGTAACGTCCTTCTACCATTAACATTCCAGGATTTTATGACTATTGCTGTGTATGGCAGAAACTTCACGGGATACATATTCCCAATGTTAGAATATCCTAAAGATTGGCTTCCTGCTGAAACAGGCAGGATAAACTGGACTAGTCTCCATTTTAACCACTCTTCAACAGACAAGAGATATTCAAGTCCATTTTTAGGCTGGACAAGAGGGAGCCTCCTGCTCTCTAGGCATTCTATGCTAACTTGTGTTTGAGCGCATGAAATGCTTGGCTGAGTCTCTGAAGAAGCCTGGACTTCGCAAAACCTTGGACATATTTTTTTCCAGGCCAATGAGGCTAGAATCCAAGGAATTTCCCAAAGGGAGCTCCTCTGCTGAAGCTATACCAAGGACTATACCCCCAAATAGTCATGCAGTTGCCCATGTATACATTGCTCCTGCATCAAGTGCCAGAAAGCCTTCCCCAACCTCTCTGACTAGTCACATCTCCATATCAAGAGCGCTTATACCCCGTATCCCTCCCTTGCATGGCACTTAGCCCAAGGGAAATTGCACAGTTGTGTACTTATTTGAGTATACTAGACTCCAGCTTCAAGGGCTCATCATCCATGACTACTGTTGCTTACCATTGTCTGCCCAGCATTTAGCATTTGGCACATGTTAGACACCTAACAAACACTGAATGAGTAAGTGAATGATTTAAGTGACCTGCTTAACTAGGGGAAAAAGGGGAAGTGCCTAGAACACCTAAATATTCCTTCTAATTTTAATACCAGGAACAAAGCCCTGTGGGCTTTCTATAGAAAGGCAATTTCAAAATCAACCGGGCATCCTCGTGCCACCAAACTGAAATATAATCCCATGTGCCGTGGTCGGCATCCAGATGCGTAGCCCACATCATGGCAGGGTACTAGTGAAAACATGTGCTTCAGATCCTTTCAGAGCTGGGTTCAAGCCTTGGCTTTTCCACATGACGGCTCTGTGACCTTGCAGAAATTGCTGAATCTCTCTAAGCCTCAGTCTTTCTTATCTATAAAATAAGACTCATTCATAGGACTGTTGGAAAGATGAAATGAGAATACATCCAAAGTGTTTAGCAAAGTGTGGGAAATATGGAGAGTGTTAGGAAAATGTTAACTCTTCCATGGGGAGCCTGGGTGGCTCAGTCGGTTAAGCGGCCGACTTCGGCTCAGGTCATGATCTCGCGGTTCGTGAGTTTGAGCCCTGCGTCGGGCTCTGTGCTGACAGCTCAGAGCCTGGAGCCTGCTTCGGATTCTGTGTCTCCCTCTCTCTCTCTGACCCTCCCCTGCTCATGCTTTGTCTCTCTCTGTCTCAAAAATAAATAAAACATTAAATCAAATTGTTTTTTTTTTTAAAAAGAAAATGTTAACTCTTCCCAAATGTCATTCGTCGTGTCCTGAAATCAAGCATAGCATCCGTACAGCCAACAGAAAATACTCAAAAATAATGATTCTCAAACATTTTCAATCCTATGACCATTTTCTATCATACCTGGATCTTGCTGTTTTGGTTTGATAATCCTGCAATTCAGTGAGGAACATCTTGGATGAGATCTCATAAATAAATCATTGGCTTATCCCAGAAAGAGAAACTGAGAAATTGTTAAGAGGTGGCATAAGACCCTAGCCAGGGGCCACATAAACATCCCCGTGCTTAAACACCAGGCTGGAAGAACAGAGTGCGATGTTGTGATTGGAAGGTCAGGAGGGCACTTACTTTACTTTGACTTTCTCAGCAGCCCCCGGGGCCCCCACAAATACTGCCCTCTTGATAACAAACTTCCCAACATTCATTTGCCCCCTGTCCTGGGCCAATGTGACAGTTCAAACCAGATCCAGTCTCTGGATCTACTACAACAGAGCATTTGAGGATGGCAAGATTAGTAAACTTCAAAAGGTTAGAAGGACTTGATAAGCCAAGGGCAGGGGTGGGGATATTTATTTAAAAGCTTACAGTGCCTGAAATATTCCATTTGAGGCCCCTCATCACCCCCTACCACCCCCACCTTCTTTCCCCTTGACCTTTCTGCGACCCTCTCTCAGCTCTGGAGGCTTCTTGCCTTGGGTCAGCTGCATTTCCAGACATAATGCCTTTTTTTTTTTTTTTTTTTTTGCCTAGTTAAGGTTCCAGAGACATCCCTCTCCTCAGGGTCCCTTGAGGGTTTAAAAAAGGAGATCAACATTTACATTGGTAAAATACACTCAGCTGTGGGGAGGGTTTAATCTTTTTTACAACCTTCCCCTGCAGCTGTGCTGTCCGCTTACCCCCCACTGGCCCTCTGCCTTCCTGGAAATAGCTCTCCCCACACAGCACTGATCCCAGCCTCACTAAATATAGTTAAACCGAGATCTCTCAGAAGTCTCCTAACCAGATGGGATAACTTCAGTGGGGTCAATGCTTCCAGGAAAAGAGCACAAGGACGGACAGAAGGGGACCTCCTCGTGAAAATAAAGCCCTACTAAATGATCCTGTCTGCTCAGGGAGGGGCATACAGAGAGAAGCACCAGGGTTAGGGAGAGGTGGAAGATTCTTTGGTGGGAGCCATCAGGAGGGGAAATAGTCTTTCCTGACATTCCTCCCTGAAGCAACCAAACTAAATTCCTACAGCCTTTCCCTCCCTCTTTTGTATTAATTTTTTCAAAAATATGTAGGAAATAGAGAATGAATCAGCCCAAAAAGTTCCTGGGCAACAATTCAGATCCAACTGGGCCTCTTTCACAAGTCGAAAGAAGAAAACAAGAACAAAGGAGAGAAATGGTTTGTTTAAGGGGAAAAAAAAAAATGTTCCTTAAAAATACAACCTTAAAGTCACTCAGAGGTCTACTTTAAGTATGCTTTAGGAAATAAGGAAACCTGGCATCACAAAAATAATTTTTTTTCCCCACCAAGCTTAGAGGTGGCCCTTACCACATCCAGAATAGAATTCCACATTATCACCATTCAAAACCCTACATGCTCACCTTTGGATTCTGGGTCATGACCTGAATTTTCCTGTTACAATGGCAAGCTGTGGTTTACCATTCAACTTTTAAGGAGTCACAGAATGAAATAACGATTTGGAAAAGATTAAAGTACAGCATGAAGACAGCGAGCTAGGTGAGCAACACAAAGATGGACAAAAAAGTAGCGGCATATTCACACAAGGTAAATTACAGCAGTTAAAATATTATGGACTACATGTTTCAACACGGATAAATCCCCAGAACAGAATGTTGAACAAAATAAGCAAAGTATGGGAATCATACAGTCTGATGCTATTTATGTCAAGTTTAAAAACAGGCAAAATTTGACTGTACACTATTTACGGATAAGTACATATATTTATAGATACATATGTAAAGTATAAAATGTGTGGAAACAAATGATGAATGCCAAAGGCGGAGTAGTGTTTTCCTCTGGGGAAGAGGGAGGGGGAAGGAATCCTCAGGGCACTTCACTGTACCTGTTTCATTTCTCTTAAAGGTGATGTGAAACAGATATGGCAAAAAAAATAAAAAATAAAAAAAAATAACAAGGATTTGAGGAGCTTCGGTGAGTAAGTGCTCGTTAGTGTGTGTTTAGTGTTTTACTGCATGCTTGAGACATTTCATCATAAATATGTTAAGAATCTCAGGCAAGAGTCTTCATATGAAAGTCAGTGCAGAACTTCAGACACCCACTGAGTTCAATTATAGGACTTCCTGTACTTCCCCAAATATCTTCAAGGACCTCAGATAGGGCCTCTGTGGTGGGAGGGCTGCAATCTTCATCCTAGCACAACCCTAACCAGCCTTGGGTGCGGGAATGCCTTTTTAAGGCACTTGTGAAATCATTTCATCTGAAGGAGTCACGAAAAAGCAAGCATTAGGTATCTAAAAGCTTCCATTAGGAATTCTTAGGAGGAAATGGAATTTAACAAGCCTCCTTCAGACTAAAACATGGATACTTGCAAACCTGGTCTTTTGTCAATTCCACTACTGGGAGAGGCTGGCTCTCTCCCCAGCTTGGATGCCTAGTGAGTGACATAATCTTGGGTAAAACCATTCACGTCCCTGGGCCTCACCTACTTCATCTGGGCCTAGAAGACCTTTCATGTCTAAGTTTGAGAATCTATGGTTCAAACTGGAGAATTAAGAAAACAAGGCAGATGTGGGCAGGTAACAAACGCTACCTCCCAACTATAATTTATTCTAAGGGTGCTGGCATCTCTTCATACGTGGCCCTAACCCCCAAACACACACCTATCTCCCCCACAAGGCTTCCATAGCTCAATCGTCACCGACGGACACTCCTTCAGATTAAATGCCACGTTAAAATGCAAACGATACCTAGGACCACAATCACACCTCAGCCTCAGCAACGTGGATTATCTCTTCATTCACACACAACCACTTTAACATAGGTGAGAAAACTTCAGTGATTTGCCCAAGAAAACACGGTTCTTGAGGGGGAAACCCAGGTTTCAAGGCCAAATCGTCAAGATTTCAAGCTTAGGTCCTTTTCAGGACAAAGCACTTGCCTCAGATTAGCATTAAGAGGTGACAGCATCCCAGAAGAAAGCAAGAGTTAGGGGGTAGGGAAGGATGGACAAGGAGATGCGAAGATGCATCTGTAGGAGAGTGAAAGGCACTGAAAATCCCTTTGTCCCCTTTGTCATTTTGTGTAAGGCCAGTTCCCTTCACAACCTTAGGGGTTTCAACATGGCACAAATCATCACGGGTCTGGAAACAAGCTACTGAGGTGTGCAAGACTGTTATTTCTATTCCGAGTCTTCTGACTACAGGCAAGCAACTGTGCAACCCAGGAGAGAGGATTTGTGTCAATCACTATGTGCAGCCCTTGGCATTGTAAGTGATCAGTGAACGATAGCAATGATTAAAGTGTGGATGACAACGACGCTGAGGACCAAATCAAGAAATGACCCAAGGTCACTCCAAAACATTGTATAGAAAATGCTACCCAACTTCATCAATAAAAAAAAAGAAGAAGAAGAAGAAAAGAAAATGTTATGCAATCTGACAGGTGCACCACGGGCCTTTCATTATTCATGATATTTTCAACAGTTAAAACCGTTTTAACATGATTCAGTCTCTTTCCCTGTCCAAAGTGCTAGGTTCAAACAGGTTTGCTCGACAAACATAATCCTCCCTGTCTCTTTTCTAAAGGATTTTTAATCCCTAAGAGAAACAACAGCAAATAAGCAGAGGGGCCTTCTCCAAGTTTCATCCCATTGGTCAATCAACCTTATTTGTAAGAAGAAAATAAAAGAAAGGGATAGACTAACAGGTACTTCCACATATTAAGCAAATTAAATGGACACTTTAAATAGGAAAATAAAGTGTTTGTATTCCTTTCATTAGGGAAACTCACAATATTATATTGCAAATGCCTATTATAAAGCAAAGATTGTCTTTCACCTCCCTGGGATGTCCCTTATAATAGGAGTTGTACGTTAGGTTCCTTACAAAATCTCACAATACTAAGGTGTTTTCTCATTTATTTTATTTTGAATTTCAAGGTGCTTTGAGAGTAAGGCACAAAAGCCCTAAAACAACCCCAATCCATGATTGTTTGGGGGTACTTACAGATGTCAGTGTGGAATTGGTTAAAAAAAGGAAACAAAAGAAATGTAACCCAAATTTAGTCATTTGTTCTTGTAGGTAAAGACTTACATTTGCAACTACTGAATGTAGTTAACAATAAGCCAACAAGCCTTTAAAAGTAACTTTTAAAAGTAGGACCTTAGGTGGTTACATTTTAGAGATCACAAGTACGTACCTACATGACCATAAAAATTCAACTACCTAATGTTAGCCAAATAAATACTTGTTGCTTGGCACAGTGGTTCTTATGACCACATTAAACAGGTACTCAAAAGTGCTATTTTTCAAATAACTTAGAGGTAAGAATTATGAGCTCTGGAAAGCTGTATCAGGTCACCGAAGCAGAAATCACTCACACACACACACACACACACACACACACACACACACACACATACATGTAAAGAGAAAATAAATAAAATTATTTTTGGAAACTGGGAATGGAAAAAGTAATATTTCTGTTTTATTATTTTAGACATATCATCTTAAATATAGATGAGTACTTGTATTAAGTAAATATCAGTTAATATTTAACTAGCTCAACTAACATTCGTGAAAGTATATAAGGAATTTTCAAACTGACCAGATCCCTTTTTTTGGCTCTTAATTGTCTTTTATTCCTATATTCAGGTATATATAGTATGTAGTAGTTAAGCAAATGGGACTGCACTTAAAAAAACAAACACAAATAAATCATTCATAGCCTTTGGTGGGGGGAAAAAAAGAAGACAGAAGCCACTTGCTGGAGCACCCGTGTGAGACGAGCACAGCATCAGAGACCTCAAGCCTTCCTGATTCCAGCATCTCCCCGCAGGACTCTCCTTTGAAACATACTATACAATGAGATTTTCCTCCACCAATCTTAAAGGTGGCTGGCTCTGAATTAAACCACCCTTCTCCCGTATCAGGCTAGCAGTAGCCTGTAGAGAACAATGAGGCCTGTAGAGAACATTTTGTTGTGTTGTGTTTTATTTCTAACATCCCTAAAAGTCTGAAGAGGGGCACCCAATAACCATGATAAACTGGAGAAGCCAGAATGAATTAAAAATAGCTTATGAAGATTCTGACTCTATGTCATAAAACTCGACTCTATACCGAATCATAGAACTGGAGCAAGAAGAAATCCTAGAGATTTTCCAGGAAACACTTCTGATTCAAGGTAGAAAAAAAAAAAAAAAAAAAATCCCTTCACACATTTTTCTTGTGTTCGAAATAAGGTATTTCCTTTAGGTCCTGAGAAAAGCTTACCAGACATTTTTCCCCAGGCTAAGTAGAACCAAAGCCCCTCTTTCTACTGAGATTAAAATAAAATTAAGTTTAAAGCTCTTAATACTTGCCGATCTTTTTGAGTGAACTGTTAGCTTTGATATACAGGAAAGGTAGACACATTTTCACACTTCATTGGCATCACTACATCTACAAGACACCTGCAGCTCCTCCCTGACTTCATGTCATATGGTCACCATTTGAGGTCACCCCAACTGAAAATTCAATTCATACTAAATCATCTAGGAGACTATAGCTACGGGCCTGAGAGCTTCACATGAAAGAATCCTTACAATAAAGTGGGTAGTGTGTTATCCTCAAACTTTTAGTTCTGTTATTGTTTTTAAAGCCAAAAATATATTTATAGATACAAATAGAATTCTACATGAGATTCTAAAACTTAAAGCATTTCCAATTTTGCTATTTTAAGTCAATAGTGTGTGTGTGTGTGTGTGTGTGTGTGTGTGTGTGTGTGTGTGTGTGTGAGTGTGTGTGATAGTTGCAGCTGTAGATTTTCCATGTGATCAGAACTTTTCCACTCCAACTTTCAACCAATAACAGGGTAGAAGAAAGTGAAATCAGGCTGGTGAACCACCAATTCAAAATTCTTGAAGATAGTAAAGGCAAGGACACAAAAGATGAATGTTCCAATACATAGCCCACATCCCATCCCTTTGGGTGATATTCAAACTTGGGTAAATATTGTAGATAAAACTCTAACTTTAGGCACTTTGGGCAACATTCAGAGAAACAGAGTCATGAATGAACCTGAAAGTACTGATTTTTAATGAAACAGAAGCTGGTTAAGATGAGATGCAATAAAGGTGAGGAACACAATATATTGAGACTTCTCAAAGAGTATAAGAGTACGAAAGTCGAGTCAAAAGGGGTGCCTAGAAAAGGACAGGTTGAGGAAAGAAGTATGGGGAAGATTACTCTAATCAGTGAAAAAGAGACTGAAATTTGAAGCATCGTGTACCTAAGGAATGATTCCAAATGGTTTGGAATCTAAAATCCCAGGAATTAAGTACTTAATGTACCCATGGAAATCAGTTTTCACTTGAACTCACGAGTTGTTTCTGAAATGTATCCAAGAAATGTATTTTCCTTCAGGATGAGGGAATCCATACCCGTAAATGAAGGGGGAGGGGGAAAACTGTGTTATGCTAGGTCACAAAGCTCTACCATGAGCCGTCTTCATGTGTCTTTGTGGGTCTTTGGCTCTTACCTTGGGAATCCTCACACTATGGAAAAGTGGAATTTTCTTTTTTTTTTTTTTTAATTTTTTTTTTCAACGTTTATTTATTTTTGGGACAGAGAGAGACAGAGCATGAACGGGGGAGGGGCAGAGAGAGAGGGAGACACAGAATCGGAAACAGGCTCCAGGCTCTGAGCCATCAGCCCAGAGCCTGACGCGGGGCTCGAACTCACGGACCGCGAGATCGTGACCTGGCTGAAGTCGGACGCTTAACCAACTGCGCCACCCAGGTGCCCCGGAAAAGTGGAATTTTCAATGTAAACATCTGGTGGGTGAATGATACGTGGATGTGGCACCAGTTTTGTTCTTATTCATTGGGAAAAGGAAGAACAAAGAACAGAAAATTGACCAATGGGATTCTGATTTAGGCTTTAAGAAAAGTGTGATCCAAAATCTACTGTGGCAAGGGAATTCTCATCCTTCCCTTTGGGGGTTGATCAAATCACAAAAGCTGCAATGTTGCCTTGATTTAGATGAAGGGAATGTATCTGCTTCTTCCACCAAGCTTTATGCACCATGAGGTCAGTTCCACCCCATCTGTGATAACTTAATACTGATTCCTACTGAGCATTAAAAAGTTTTGTTTCATTTTTTTGTTTCATGTTTTCCACTTTAGAGTCAATTTTTTTTCATTGCTTGATAAGGGGGGAAATGGTGCCCCTAAGACCAAAAAAATATTTTAAGTCACATTTTCTTTCTTATTACTTCATGTATTACTTAATCATCATTTCTTAATATTTTACATTTTCTTCATAGTTTAACCTGTACCTCAAATCATCATCTCAGTTCACATCTTGAACAAGAAGGAAAAACTAAATACATGGGCTTGGAAGTCGGGTAAATCTCTGCTCAAATCTATATCCTGCCACTTATTAGCTATATGATCTTTTCAAGTTAATTAGCCTCTCTGAAGGTAATAGTATCTACTTTACATAGTTATCGTTAAGATTAAAATGAGGAGGAAATGCATTTAGCAGAATACTCGGCACACAGTAAATATCCAATAAATTTGTTTAAAAACATTCTTCCTAGGGGTGCCTGGGTGGCTCAGTCAGTTAAGCGTCTGACTCTTGATTTCACCTCAGGTTTGTGAGTTCAAGCCCCACCTCAGGCTCTGCGCTCACAGCACAGAGCTTGCTTGGGATTCTCTCTCTACCCCCCTCTCTCTGCCCCTCCCCTGCTTATATTTGCCCTCTCTCAAAATAAATAAACATTAAAAAAAATTCCTCCTATCTTTTTATAGTCACCAGATTGGCAAAAAGTTAAAGGTTGTCAATACTAAGCATTAACAAGGATATGCACAACACAGACTCCCTTATTTGACTGCAGGAAATATATAGCAGATTTAAGATGGTGGCCAGAAATTATTGCTCTTATATTTACCACCAAAAGATTTGGGGGGTCTATGTCCCCTCCCTTTGATTCTGGGCAGGCTCTGTGATTACTTTGACCAATGGAATGTGGCAGAAAGGATGCCACGTGAGTTTCTAGGTCCAGACCTGCCACTTCCAAACTCTTAGAACTTTTGTTCTTGGGACCCTGAACTACCATATGAGAAGTCAGGCTACCCTGTGGCCACCATTCTGTGACAAGCCCAAACTATGTGGAAAGGCCCTACAGTACGAGATGCCATGTGAAGACAGTTACCGAAGAGCACCAAGACATAGATACATGAATGAAGAAGCCATTCTAGAAGTGGATGCTCCAGCACCTCAGCTTACACCATATGAATTAGAGACAAACTGCTCTTCCTAAATTCTTGACCTACAAAATCATGAGCAAAATAAAATTGTTGTTTTAAGGCACTCAAGCTGGGGTAGTTTGTTATACAGCATTAGATAACCACGAAAGGATGAAATCAATGCAATCACTTCAGAAAACCATTTGGCATCATTTTATAAAGTTAAACATACATATACTGATGATCCAGTGATTCCACTTCTACAGAAACTCGAGCACATAAACGCCACGAAGTAGGAATAAGAATGCTGATAACAAGCATTGGAAACAGAAAAAAGACACAGGAAACAACACAAATGTCCATCAAGGGAGGAACAAATAAAGAAACATGGTATATGCACACACAAAAATGCAACAGCTATCTTTAATGAACTAGGGGAACCCGGGTGGCTCAGTCGGTTAAGCATCTGACTCTTGATTTTGGCTCAGGTCATGATCTCACAGTTTCATGAGTTCAAGGCCCTTGTTGGGCTCTGCACTGACAGCACAGAGATTGCTTAGAATTCTCCCTCTCTCTCTGACTCTCTCAAAATAAATAAATAAGCTTTAAAAAAAGAAAGAAAAAGAAGATTAATAAACACTAGCTACATATAGGTACCTGGATGATTCTCAAATCTTAATACTGAGAAAAAAAGATAATATTGAGAGAATAAGGCATGTGATAGAAGAAAATATAGAGTATTATTTCAATTACTCAGATTTCAAGAAAAAGACTAAACATCTTATATATTTACATATACATATGATAATTTTTCAAGCAAAGGAATGAATACATAAAATTCAAAACCGTAGTTAGCTCTGGGAGAAGGCATTGGATGTGCTCAGGGAGGGGCACTCACAATCTTCAAAGATATTGGTGATATACTGTTTTATAAAGTAGGTAGAGGTGAAAGGAGGGCTAATTTATTATTCTTTTTTTTTTTTAATTTTTTTTTTACGTTTATTTATTTTTGAGAGAGACAGAGACAGAATGTGAGTGGATTAGGGGCAGAGAGAGAGGGAGACACAGAATCCGAAGCAGGCTCCAGGCTCCGAGCTGTCAGCACAGAGCCCCATGCAGGGCTCGAACTCACAGACCATGAGATCATGACCTGAGCTGAAGTTGGATGCTCAACTGACTGAGCCACCCAGGCGCCCCTATTATTCTTTTTTTTTTTTTTTTAATTTTTAACGTTTTTTTATTTATTTTTGAGACGGAGAGAGACAGAGCATGAACGGGGGAGGGGCAGAGAGAGAGGGAGACACAGAATCGGAGGTAGGCTCCAGGCTCTGAGCCATCATCAGCCCAGAGCCCGACGCGGGGCTCGGACTCACAGACCGTGAGATCGTGACCTGAGCTGAAGTCGGACGCTTAACCGACTGAGCCACCCAGGCGCCCCGCCCCTATTATTCTTTAAACCAGGGGTTAACAAACTTTTTTTGTAAAGGGCAAGATAGTAAATATTTTAGGGCCACGTATGATCTCTCTTATATTTTATTTTTTCTTTTTTGTCACGATCCTTTAAAAATGTAAAAACTTTGTCAGCTCCAGGGCCCCACAAAAAGAGGTCATAGGCAAAATTCGGTCCACAGCCTATAGTTTGCAAACCCCTGCTTTAAACTATTTGTACATGTTATATTATCTTTTGTGTGCATGACATATTTCTCTCTCACAAAAAAGGAAAAGAGTGAAACAGGAAGATGGTAGCCACAAATTTTTTTTAAATTTTTTTTTAACTTTTATTTTTGAGAGACTGAGAGAGACAGCACAAGCAGGGGAGGGGCAGAGAAAGAGGGAGACACAGAATCCGAAGCAGGCTCCAGGCTCTGAGCTGTCAGCACAAAGCCCGGTGCCGGGCTTGAACCCACGAACCGTGAGATCATGACCTGTGCCAAAGTCAGACGCAACCGACTGAGCCACCCAGGCACACCTATTGTTTACTATTTACTAATATTTACTATCTACTATCTTTTTACAGAGAAAGCATACAAATTCCTTCTAACTCAGATCAAACATCCATCAATTAATCCTCCAGTCTGTTGACAACTCGTCTGTACCATTTCACCTTAAAGAAAGACACTCTAGGGGCGCCTGGGTGGCGCAGTCGGTTAAGCGTCCGACTTCAGCCAGGTCACGATCTCGCGGTCCGTGAGTTCGAGCCCCGCGTCGGGCTCTGGGCTGATGGCTCAGAGCCTGGAGCCTGTTTCCGATTCTGTGTCTCCCTCTCTCTCTGCCCCTCCCCTGTTCATGCTCTGTCTCTCTCTGTCCCAAAAATAAATAAACGTTGAAAAAAAAAAAAATTTAAAAAAAAAAAATAAATAAATAAATAAAAAAAAAGAAAGACACTCTACCTTTTCTGTTTGTAAAGGGGGAAAAGTCACGTAATCCTCCATTATTCTTGTCCACTGTAGACTTTAAGCAGATTCTAAATGCCAAAGTCAGAATGGTAGTAGTAGTTCTCTGTTGCTTGAGCAGGAGGGTGGGAAAAGTCATAGATAAAATGCCAATTTGGCCAAATAATAGTAATCATTGAATGCTATCATCCAATGAGTGTCTGCTCTCAACTCAAAGCTAACATATCCTGGGCCTCACCATAGGCTGGGCATTGGTCTCACACTGTACATGTAATTTCCTTTTGTTTCTCACAACAATCCTACAAAGCGGGTACTATCATGAACCTGATTTTAGTGTGGTGGCAACTGAGGCACTGAGAGATTAAGTCACTTGCTCAAGGTTACAAGGCTAGGAAGTGACAAAGCCCATATCCACACCCAGGCAGTTGGATCCTGAGCCCACAATCAGCCATGACACTATTCGAGTTGTTAAATACATTTGTCTGCTCACCACAAATGAAGTGGTATTTTTATTCTCATTCTACAGATGAAGAATATGTACTTGGGCCTGACGTTGGTCCAAGAAGCTTGGCTGGAGGCTAGGACTAGAGCTAAGGCTGTTTGTGCTGGTGACATCCCACTTTGGCTTATTTAAGGAGCATTTTACAAGTCTCAGCTTGTCAGTGGTGGGCGAGGAGCTGCTAAGAAAAAAATAGGTAAAATGAGAAGTCAGACTTGTATCCACACGTCTTCAAAGTGACAGGGGGCAATCCTTCACCAAGGCCATATGAAAATAATTATACTCCATCTCCAGGCTCATGCTTGGTCTTTGAGGGGAGTGGGCTGGGCATGAAGGTTATTCCTGAAGTAAGGAGGAAATCTTGGTAGCTATGAAATGGAAAAATAATCAGCATTCATCTGACTATAACTAGAATGCGGAAACGTCATTACCATTTATTCAACAAACATTTTATTTATTTTTTTCTAAATTTTTTTTTTCAATGTTTATTTATTTTTGGGACAGAGAGAGACAGAGCATGAACGGGGGAGGGGCAGAAAGAGAGGGAGACACAGAATCAGAAACAGGCTCCAGGCTCTGAGCCATCAGCCCAGAGCCTGACGCGGGGCTCGAACTCACGGACCGCGAGATCGTGACCTGGCTGAAGTCGGACGCTTAACCGACTGCGCCACCCAGGCGCCCCTCAACAAACATTTTAAATCACCCACTATGTGCCAAGACCCATGGTGGATGCTGGGATACAATGGCAAACATGCCACAGTCCCCCTCCAAGGGTTTGGAATATCTCCCCTGGGCCTTCAGTGGAACGTGTTTTTCAAAGAGCAAAAATGGAAGGACATTAGTTCTTTAGTCAAAGGCAGGAGAATGGCAGAGGTATGACATCTCTGGGGGCCACTCTGCTGGCCATACCAACACTTCCCACCCCGTACCTGGGCAGAAGGCAGAACCACACCCTGCTCTGATGAACTTTCCCTGCAGAATTCTCTCTTGGCAAGAGTTTACAATTGCCTTTTGTCCTGAGGGATAGGGTGGGGATGGGGTAGGCAGAAGAAGGAAGGTGGTTGTCAAGAAAACAGATCCTCAGAAGTGCAGTTTCAGGACCTAAGTGATTCATAAGTCTCCCTTTGGTATCTCAAGCTCAGGTTACATAAGACTAGCACATCTGCTCTGAATCATTTCTTTCCTCTGTCTACACCCAGCCTGGGCAAACTCTCCAAATTATAATGATCCAGAAGGAGGGCTGAGTTTGTATTTTTCCTATATGGATATTTTGGGGGAAGTGAGAGGAGAAAGGCCATGTAAAAGGCCATCCCCAGGGAGATTACCAAATAACTTTGCTCAAGACTACTTTCCCCCACCAAGTATTTCTATGCTGGGGACATTTAGTTCCATGCTAGAGAAACATGGTGATCACAAGCCTGAAAGAAGGCCTTGATGAAAGGACTGATGTGCAAACAGCAGGCACAACCCGGTCACTGGGTAGAAATGTCCCCGAGAGGAGGTGTCACAAAAGGCGCCAAAGCTGCTGGCTTGTAAGTACTGATATACTTACATACTGATGCTAATTTCAGGGCCAGCTGCCAGCTGCTAGCTCCTCCTCTCCCCAGCTGCTCTGCACAGCCCAGAGCCTAAATATCATTCAATTTGGCACACCCAAAGGAGGCCTCTGAAGTGGTAAGGAATCTCCCTCTTTTTCTAATGGCAACAGAAATTATCTCCCAAATGACTAGCCCACGCTAGCTAGAAACCCTCTTATAAAGACTGCTCCCATTTGAACACCAAGCCCCATTTAAAAACAAGCCCCCTATTGCAGAATCCCACTAGGCCTGTCCACACATTCGGGCTTAGGTCCCATTTTCAAATAGTCAACATAATGATTCTCTGCCACAGGGAAGCACTATGCTATAGTTAGTGACTACAACACTTCAATTAAGTATCAGAATCACTTGGGGTGTTTATAAAGCAGATGCCCAGACCTGTCAAACCAGAATTTCCAAGAGTGAGGCCCAAGAATTTGTGTTTTTTTTTTAAGAGCTCCACAGGTTGAGAGCAACAGCTGATCAAAAAACCTTTGTGGCCCCTCCTCATACTCTTTGGAGCCTGTTTTCTCCAGAGTCCAACAGCTCAAAGGATCTGAAACTAATTCACATTTGGGATTGAACAAGCAAGAAGGCTTAACCATGTAGATTCCTACATTTTGACTGAACTCTGCCCTAAAGGAAAGAAATGACTCTCCAAAGAATGAAAACTCAGATCCAGCTATAGGGTTCATGGAGATTATTCTGATGAGAACATAGATATAGCACATCCACATTCAAGATACAGCTCAACCATCCCAATTTCAAATGTTTTATTCCATAGTCCCCATAGCATTCACATATTAAAAGCCATGGGACCCAATCTGAGAGTATAGAAAGTATGTGTTCTATGTCCGTAAGTGACCTCTATTTACTTAAAACCCCCTATCAACATTTTTTTCAGGTTTTTTTTATTATTATTGAAGTATAATAGACATATAATGTTATTTTGGTTTCAGGTGTACAAAATAGTGATTCAACTATTTTATATACATTACTCAATGTTCACCACAGTAAATATAGCCATCATCTTTTACCATACAATATTATTACAGCATTTTTCCTATATTCCATATGCTTTACTTTTCATCTCCATGACTTACTTATTTTACAAGTGGAAGTTTGTACCTCTTACTCCCCTTTATCTATTTCACTCACCCCCATACCTACCTTCCCTCTGGCAACTACGAGTTTGTTCTCTTCATTTACGTGTCTGTTTGTTTGCTTTGATTCCACATATAAGTGAAATCATATTTTACTGTGATAAAGACCACAACTAAAAAACAAATAAAAACAAAACAGTGGAATAAAAAAATGACTGACTTTTTCAACTGAGAAATCAATTGTGTACTGGGTACTGTAATTTGAAAACGATTAGTATAAGATGACCCTGTGAAATAGTTTAGGAAACCTCAGATTAGTAGAGTCCATTGGCTGGGGGAAGCTGGAAGCAGTAAGAAATATTTGAGGGCAGTGATAAAGTGAAGTGGAGGCATCTGAGCCAGAAAGACTTAAAGAGGTAGAAGGATAGGAGCAGAGAGGAGAATGGTGGTGCCTAGGGAAGATCTTTCTTCCTAGAACTCCTATGCATTCTCCACTGCCAGTGTCATGGCCAGAATCAAAAGACAGGGGTACTCATCCCTCTTATTTCTACTCTGAGCTTTGTTCAACTGAAACCTGCCATGTGGGCAAAGCCACAGAGCTCTGGGCTGCTGGGGACCTGCAGGAGGCAGGGGATCCCTGCTGAGTGAACAGTTTGCAAAGATATTAAGAGCACTCTCTCCTAGATCCAGATCCACAGTAGGGAGAATAGGAGGCTCATGACAGAAAGGAAGGGCCAGAAAATGGAGAGGCGATGTATTGCAGTCTCATTAGCAAGACTTCCAAAAAACAACTGGATATCATTAAGAATAGCCAAGATTCTTCCATTGCCTTGCGTGGGTAGATAGAGAAAGTCTTACATGGGCTGGGAAAAGGAGGAAGCGACTGGAAGGCTCGAGAGGCCTGGGAAGAAGAGAACAGAAGAAGTTGAATTCAAATAAACCGGAGGGAAAGAAAGATAGGGACCAAAATATAATACAAAAAAAAGACATTCATTCAATAAATATTTGTTAAACACCTTCTCCCATTCTTAAATTCCAAAGTCTTCATTAAAAGCAGTCCAGATGCCGAAGCATCCCAAGTATGGTTTTCCACTATGGTTCAGTACAAGTCTTTAATTTCACCAGAGCTTCCCTATTAACATACCCTGTTTCCTATCCATGATTATTTCCATTTTCATGTTTTTGCTCATTTTGCCTGAAATGCTTTCCCATTTTCCCTTCACCCTTCAAATGCTAGCCATTCTCCAAAGCACCTCCCATGCAAGCCCTGGCCTAATGTCTTCACATCACTCCTTGAAACATCTCATTGAGCTTATTATTGCATTCCACACAAACACAAGATATTTTTCATTTTAAATTGTTCTATTACTTTTGACTGGAACAACAAAAATCCCAGAAGAGTTGGTTAATTAGATGGAGATTTGATTTAAAATTAGAATGAGAAACTGATTTTCCTATAGAAATAATTATATATTATTAATAGGATAAATTTTACTGCATTGTTGATTGCATTGTTTTACTGCATTGTTGATTTACTGATAGTTGATTGAGATTCTAACTGCTATCTGTAATATTCTACGGGTATGTATTTTTAGTTCCCAGCTATCAGTTTACAAAGAATATTTTAGAATAAAGTATGTTTATAAATTAAATATTGCTTCTGTGAAGGACAAGTGAAGACAGAGATTAAAGAGGTGTAGGATATAAGAAGTATTAGGAACTGAGTAACAATTGCCTTCAAAAAAAATTGCAAGGTTGAGATTTTTTTAATTTGTAATTAAAATATACAGCTTATGGCCTCCTCACTTTTATATGTGGTCACATTTTATTGTAAGAATCTCTATCTTCTGTTTCTTTTACCTTAATAATTTAAGATCCCATTACATTTATTTTTATTGGTTAAATCAGCACCAGGAAGGTTAATCTGTTAAGCAGTAACATTTAAGAGTCTCATGCTCTACTGACTGAGATAGCTGGGTGCTTAAAACAGTAACATTTACTAGAAAAATAGGAACTAGTAACATGGGTATGGACCCTTTCATAAAACATGTGATGATCTATCCTCAGAAGTCACATAGTGGACTAATGGGGGGAGGGGCCTTCTTTCAGTTTTCTTAGCTTCCAAGACTCTTGGGGCAACCTGGAACCCATTCAGCAAAGTTTCTAAAAGTTCCCTGCCGCTGCCTGCCAAATCTATCAGCAACACTTTTTTGCTCTTGCCTTTTGCTTGGGACGATGTTTCCTACCGTTGCCTGTAACTGTAACTTAGCCTAGACCTTGCCAGGAATACTCCTTGATTCACAGCACTTGACTGGAAGTATTATAAAACCCCAATGAGTATGGGCCATACTCTGAGTCTGGAATAAACACTGGATTCACAATAATTGTGTCTTTACTGAGGTTTTCATTAAAATATCACATCATTTCATAGATTTAACTTAGAAGAGGCCAATTTTTTTTCCCTCAAAATACAGTATGTGTTTTGCATGAAAGAGACATAGAACAACTAAGCTCATAATTTAAATGACTTGTTTTATGGAGCAAAACAAAGTATTCCCAATTTGAATTAAGAAACACACTGAAGCAGGTCACTGTGGCTTGAGTTAGTCTTGAGATCAGCGTGGGCCTTAGCACCCAGTGACAAAAGCTGTAGCTCATGTGTCCGACCTTTAGTAGCTCAAAGGTAACCATGACATTTCCTTCTTCATCAGCTAGTTCCAGGCTCCTATTCTTTCAAACAGCAGCAAGCTGCTCAGAGGACGTTTGCCAAGTCAGGCGTTCAGTTAAAGTTAGCCCCTCATCTATCTAAATATATAACTTTGGGCCAGGTACTTAACTTTTCTAGGTCTTAGTTTCCTTATCTGAAAAATGGCCACAATAATGATATTTTCCTTATAAGACTTCTGTAATGGTTTAATTGGACTGTGTAAGATGATGCGACTGGAATGAAGAAAGGGAGGTTGGCACTGTGGTGGCTATTTGTTGAGTGATACTATTGCCCTAAAGCACAGAGAAAATTAGTCGTCTACCTTATTCCGTTTACTAAGTCACACACACAGCTTTTAATCTCACTCCCACCCTAAATGCTCACAATGGGTAGAAGCTCCATCATTTATTACAGTGTTGAGGCTCACTATTCTATTTCCTTTGTGATCTGAGTTGGCTCACATGTACCACATGATAAGTTCCAAATAAATGTGAACAGAATACTGTCCAAATTGATGACTTCTTAGCTAATTGTTTTCTTCTGGCTTCTGCAAAGCTACTAGAAGAAATGAAGGCAAGGATGCAGGATAAGAAGAAGAGACAGAGAAGGGAGGTTAACAGAGCAGATCATGCAGAGACTCTTATAGCTGGAAAAATCAGCAGTCACATTTTAGTTCCTTTGTCTCCAAGTAGGACTATATTTAACCCTAACCCTCAAAACGAGTGAGTGATCTGTCTCAGATCTTAAGGATCCTTGGGAAGAGTCAAAGCCAGCAATCCCATGTCCCCTATTAATTCAAACTTCATTCCAGCCCAGCAGCTCCAGGCCTCAACAGAAATCCAATGACATGTCTTTATTTCAAATTTCCATGAGTCACTGAAAGATGTCTATTGTATAAGAATAAACATAGTGAGGGGCGCCTGGGTGGCGCAGTCGGTTAAGCGTCCGACTTCAGCCAGGTCACGATCTCGCAGTCCATGAGTTCGAGCCCCGCGTCAGGCTCTGGGCTGATGGCTGGAGCCTGTTTCCGATTCTGTGTCTCCCTCTCTCTCTCCCTCCCTCCCCCGTTCATGCTCTGTCTCTCTCTGTCCCAAAAATAAATAAACGTTGAAAAATAAAAAATAAAAAAAAATAAAAAAACATAGTGAAAAGTAAGAAATCTGTTTCTTTGGTTTGAAAGAAAATATACAGACCATTGGCCAGTGGGCCACAGAAATTTGAAAAAAAGATGAAAAGTGCCCAACAGATTGGTGTTTCCATAGGGAGCCCCAGGAGATGAAAAGAGAACTATCAAGGAGGGGGAAATAGCCCCACCTATTAAAAAGGAGGTTGTGATAGAATGATATATTTTCCTTCCTAACTCAAACATTTTCAACCATTCCATAAACACAAAAGAAGACAAATCTGCAATTTTCCCCCATGTTATTCTGTCCATGGCATGTTATTCTGTGAAAACAGCAGCATGGAGGGTCTCTAGAGTTTTGGTGAGATCAAATAATAAATTTGTGAGTGGCCCTTTGAGTTGGAAGTAGAAAGTTTAACTATGTGGTAAAAGGAGCCAGTTGTGATCAAGTTTGCAGATGTCCTTGCTGCTGACTCCACCCCTATCACAATTCCAACCCTCGTTTTGTTGGCACTGCTGTGGCAGATACTCTACTGATCCCTCTCCATCTAAATCACTCCTCACCAGCTCCAGAAGACATGGGCTTTGGTCCAAAGGTAAACAACTCTCTGACTCATTTAAGCTCTGAAAACATCTGTCTGACAAGACCTCTTTGAACACGTTGCCAACTTTTCCATATTGCTGCATTTGCCCACCACCTTAACCCACTGAGCACTCACCCTCAAGATTATTCACAATTCTCATGAGATCTCAGAAAGAACAGATCTGCTCCATGCCCTGTGAAGAATTAAACTAGACTTGTTTTAAAAATACAACTCCTAGAAAACCAATGGGCATTATCTTTTAAAGCTGACCGTTTTTATGCCCTGCATTCCATTCCTAGATATATACTCAAGGGAAACACTTGCTGTTAGTAGTGAAGTATTACTCTTAGCCTTGAATAGTGTAATATTAAAAAACCGGAAATAACCAAATACCGTCAACAGTAGGAGAAATAAATGGTAATGTGTTGATGTAATGAAATATTATATAGCAGAGAAAATTAACTATAACAACAGAGAAAAATTTTAGTATATAATGTGTGAAGAAAGCAAGTTCCAAAAGACTTCATGTAATATGATATTCTTTGCATAAAGTTTTAAAGTAAGTAAAACTAAATAGTACATTGCCATAAACCAAAAGAAAAATCAAGTAAGAAATGCCTCTGGGAATGGGGGAAGAAGACAGAATAAGGAGAAATAGTTGGTTGGTACAAGTTGTTGATCATGTTCTCGTTCTGCCATGGGTGAAGGTTTCACAGGAGTTCATAGTATCAGTTAATTTTTTTTTTCAACGTTTTATTTATTTTTGGGACAGAGAGAGACAGAGCATGAACGGGGGAGGGGCAGAGAGAGAGGGAGACACAGAATCGGAAACAGGCTCCAGGCTCTGAGCCATCAGCCCAGAGCCTGACGCGGGGCTCGAACTCCCGGACTGCGAGATCGTGACCTGGCTGAAGTCGGACGCTTAACCGACTGCACCACCCAGGCGCCCCGGTATCAGTTAATTTTTAAAAGGGTCATGCATACACAAATGATGGCAATATATAAAATAAATAAGCAAGTGATAACTCCACAAATATTCACTGAGCCTTTGTGCTGAATATAAATCTAACAAGAACATCTTCATAGCAGTAGGAGAGAAGGTTAAAAACCACTGTAGGTGGCTTCCCCACTGCTCCTCTCCCTGGCATGCTCAGAATTCATTCTTCATAATAAAATCAAGCTACTATTCAGGACAATATTTCACATAGAGGGGGAGGAAGTCCCCAGAGTCATGATCTCTTATTCAGCTGCAATTTTGTAAATGACAATTTTGTCAGCCTCCAACACGGCAAAGTGGAAAATTGGTCACTCTCCATCATTACTATGTTTATTTTGCTGGTCTTGGGCAATGCTGAAGCAAGTTTAATAGAACTCAATTATTGCTCAATAAACCCCAGTCTTCTTGCTTCTTGCAGCAAATAAAATTAGCTTCTGTATGTCCCTTCTGAGCCACTGTGGCTACCCAAGATCCAGGGAGGTCTGTTTATGGTTGGCCTGGTTGGCAAAACCTAGCAGAGTAAGAGCAGGGTGAGCTAAGCCAGAAGGGAGCGATGTGGTGGCTGTGAGGTTCCTCCTCCGAGAAAGGTTTGCCCACTGCCCAAGTCATCCAGAACTGCTCATCAGGGCCTCTCCTCTGCTCACCCATATTCCAGAGGTCAGTAAATTCATGAACACCCCTACAGGTGAATGAACCTAACCCCTACGGTTAGGAAGAAATAGTTCTGTTTTATTAACTATTTTCAAATCACTCAAGGAAAACCTAAGTTACAATTACTAAAATAATTGCCTGATTTAGAAGTGTTTAGTCTGTTGTCTGCTGTGTGAAAAATGACCAATTGAATTGACTCTATTTCTTGTACCAGTTTACTGCCAAAAATAGAAATTCTTGCACTCTTTCCCCTTCTATGCTGAATATAATTAGTCTCTGCCATTTAGGAGCCAACTTTCTGTTCAGAAACCTGAGATCTTCTCAGTTAATCCCCATGTGAATAACACAAGCACCATTAGCAATCCATATGACCAGTGGCAATACTTGCTATTTTGGAGCAAAGAAGCCCTGTCGGAAAAGTGAGCTTTCCGGAATCTGTGATTAATAAGAAATGGGCACAAACCCACGTTGCCTAGCCCTAAAAGCATCTTTCTCTGCTTTCAGTTCATCTGCAAAACAAGGACATTCTTATGTGCTACCTGCTCATCAACATGCTATCAGCATAATGAGCTGCTGGGGCTATGAAATTCTTGGACAAAAGCCATTATAATGCAGCGTAACTACCTCCTAGAATTCTATTTGCAAACTCAGATGACACAGTAACCTCAGTGTGAACTACATTAAGTCCTTGTCATTTATTATGCAAGCCGCTTCCCTGAAGAAGTCAAATGCAGCAAATCAGACTACATTCTTACCAATCTTCCTGAGAGCTCTTCTAAGGAATCCATTTATAGATACAGTGGTCCTTTATCTTGGATTGGTATCTTGTTATAAATACCCAGGTAAGTCTGAGACACCTCCGATATTTCCCACTATTCCTCTTCCAGGAGAGGAGATGAGTAACTATACAAGTTACTCCTCTGGATTGTGTGACTTAAAGAGAAGAAAAGAGAGACAAAGACAGAGACAGAGACAAAGAGAGAGATCCAACAAGATCCCTGACAAATTCCAAACAAGGGATTTTACCAGGACAGAAGCAGTCTCAGAAACTGCTAGATTCAACGCTGCCAGGGTGGGTTGTCTTAACTTTGCTTCAGTCTTGCATAAACCCAATGGTGAGGCCACACCAAGGTAGTAGTGCCCTGGGCACAAGGGGTAAAGCAATGGCACAATTATGCCAGCGTGGTAAGTCTTAACGTGGACTCTGGTGCCTTTGGATAAGGCGTGTGATCATCCCGGGGTCTGTTCACCCTCTCTGGGGATGGGATGAGAAGGGCAGACCTCCCCATCAGCTCTGTCCTCTCCATCTTAGCATTCCTTCCCCTTCTCCAGGGTTCCCTACAGTCTCTCCTTATCCCACAAAACCCTCCCTCCTCACCAAAGGACACCCGGCTTATCCACCAAACAAGAACCTCATCTTTGCTTGACCAAAACCACTGCCCCTGCTCGAAAGAGAAAAGGGCAGGGAGGCATTCTGGTTGTTGTTAGCAGGGGGATATTAGATTTTGCACTGAGGGCCATTTTTATTTGTTCTGCCATGACATAAACCATTATTTCTTGCCAAGAAGAGAACCACACTAGCTTCCCTTTTGGACATGAGAGATTGCTAAGCTACAGACTCATCAGTGGAATTCTGCGTTTCTACGGCCTCTTCCTGAGAAACAAGTTCTACTCAGGTGTGCTATGTCATATTTCCCACCCCCAACTCCTCTAGGGTGCCCAAATCAGCCCCAGACAATACCGGTAAGAGCTGTCCTCAGGTTTATCTGCCTTAAAATCTAGAAGTTGAAGAGAAGATTATCTGAGGGTATCTTCTGCCTTCTGCAAGGAAAAGATTGATGGTTCGGAGTTTTGATTATTCACCACCCACCAAGCAGGCTTTCCAAAAGCTTTATAAGCAAGCAACAGTGGAATGTGGCTGGAAAAGAACAAATTAATCAAGGCTAGCAGGAGCCTGCTTGAGTAATGGATCGACGAGCTTTCCAGAAATACATCAGCCTGGTACCATCAATATAATAGCCAAAAAAACAAAAAAAAAAAAAAAAAAAAACTGCAGCACAAATTCTATTTTGTGAGACAAGATGTCTGAGAGCTAACTTCTTTTTTTTTTTTTTTTTTAAATCCTTGCTGAATTGACTCATGATTACCAACAGTTTGTATGGCTCCATTTACACATAAATCAATCACACTGGATGCTAGTCATAACTCAGTCTGTGTTCTAAAGCATGCTGAGTGCCTGACACTTTGGTACAAATAAAACAAAACCCTGACATCCACTGCCTTTGCCCTACTCTGAGTGTGGAGACTATTAGGGTATCATTCTTTTGTTTCATGTCTCCCAGAAACAATTCCATATACTTCCTTAAGTCCTAAATGTCACGTTAGGATATTAAATGGAATTTGCTTCTGAAATTTAAATGTCTATTTCTCAACTTTCTGTTAGAATCAAGCTTTTGATGATGGGTAAGATAACCCCAAGTTGGGTCTGCTGGTCTTCAAAACATATAAGATTATTCTCTGATACATTAACACCCCAGGGTCAGTAGGGCCTTTACTCACCTCAGAGGGGTATTTTGTCTGTGCACATGAAGACATTAAGAAATATATAGTGAAAGAATCATTTTACAAATATATAGTCTCCCTGTCTGGCATGATACAGACAAGGGGAAATATGGCTTACTTATTTCTGCCCCTTGCAAATCCTTTATTTCCTTTCCTGAAAATACTCAATGGCATACCAGCTATGACCCTGCATCTGGGGTGTGTGTGTGTGTGTGTGTGTGTGTGTGTGTGTGTGTGTGTGTGTATTTCAATTGTGTGTTGATGGTAATAAGAAGCATCCCTAAACCCACTGTACAGGAAGCCAGTCCATAGCTGCTAATATGAGATTACATTCTAATTATGTATTCTATATCCCTTTTCACACCATTATTCCATGTCCAACAGATCGGGGTTTTCCACTGAATACTAATGCTGCCATTCATCAGTTTCCTAGAGCTGTATTTCTGTGTCTCTCTGGACAGAGAGGACAAAATGGGGATCCACATTCTGCTCAATATCACATTAGCATGTCTCTTCCTATTTCAGTCACAAAAAGTCATTTCTCAGTTGTCCTGCATGAATAGCCCCTTTACCACTTATCAATATGGATGAAGCCCAAACTACCCACTTTATGCAAAATAGTAAAAGTGAATTGTCCTTTCTTTAAAAAAAAATAAATAAAAGCAGGCAAGTAGATCACCTCTGCCCTTTTTCTTTGTCAAAGCAGCTGCTTCTGCAGCTTTACTCTCTCTCCTAGAATTGCCAGCCTACCCACATCAGGCCCAAACAGGAAACTCCCCATGGAAACTAGAAACTGAAGTTTAAATGCAAGGGGAATGTCTATATAGAAAGGCAATGAAACAATAAATGACCCAGGAAAAGAGCATCCCTCTCCCCTTGTTCTCCCTGGAAAAGTGTTGTAGCTCAAGTCCAGTTGATGAACCTGATGCAAAAGCAGCCACCCAAGCTAGCATGGGAGCCAAAAGGAAGAAGGCAAGCACGACTACCTAGATGAACTACCGGAAAAGAAGGGTGGCTGAGGCACCATAGGATGTGTTTTTGAGTATTTAAAAAATTACCTATAGTCAGAGGTTTATCCTCAATTTTTATTTTTTTATTTTGTTTGAAATTTTTTAGTGTTTATTTTTCAGAGAGAGAGCACAAATGGGGAGGGGCAGAGAGAGATGGAGACACAGAATTTGAAGCAGGTTCCAGGCTCCAAACTGTTAGCACAGAGCCCGGTGCAGAGCGTGAAATCACGAACCATGAGATGGTGACCTGAGCTGAAGTCAGACGCTTAACCAACCGAATCACTCAGGCGTCCCTCACCCTCAATTTTCAGATGGAGCTGGATGAGAGGCTACTAGTTACTGGTTTTGCTAGCTGTAATGTAAACAGATCACTAAAGACAGATCTGTGACAGATCAGTAAAGACAATTGGCAAATATTTTATATATTATATATACTGTGAGGGCTGAACTCCATCCTACTTCTTGCAGTTAGGTACTCAATGAGCACTTGTTTTTGGTTGTTTTTTTTTTTTTTTTAACGTTTATTTATTTTTGAGACAGAGAGAGACAGAGCATGAACGGGGGAGGGTCAGAGAGAGGGAGACACAGAATCCGAAACAGGCTCCAGGCTCTGAGCTGTCAGCACGGAGCCCGACGCGGGGCTCGAACTCACGGACCGCGAGATCATGACCTGAGCCGAAGTCGGGCGCTTAACCGACCGAGCCACCCAGGTGCCCCAATGAGCACTTGTTGATAGTGATTTATTTATTGAGCTCCTACTATATTCCAGATCATCTTCTAAGCACTTTAAATATTATTTCTAGTAATTACCAAACAGCCCCATAAGATAGGTAGGTAGAACCTATTTGTTATGGGTAATTTGGTGTGTTAACTAGCCTAGCCACAGGGTGCCTAGATTAAACACTATTTCTGGGTGGGCCTGTGAGGGATGAGATTAGCATTTGAATTTACTCAGTAAAGTAGATGGCCTTCCCTAATGTGGGTGGGCATCGTCTAATCTGCTGGGGACCAGGAAAGAATACAAGGAGGGCAAGAAGGAATTTACCCTTTTTTTCCTCCCTCACTGATTAAACGGGGACATCTCATCTTCTTCCGCCCTCAGCCTGAGATTCACACCATCAGTATCCCTGGTTCTCAGGCCTCCGTAGTCAGACTGAATGACACCACTGACTCTCCTGGGTCTCCAGCTTGCAGACAGCAAGTTGTAGGGCTTGTCAGCTGCCATGGCCTTGCGGGCCAATTCCTTATAATAAGTCTCCACATACAGAGAGAGATCCGGTAGGATCTGTTTCTCTGGAGAATACACTGCTTTAAAGAAAACTGTGACTCAGAACAATTAAACAACTTGCCCAGAGTTACAGTGCAAGTAAGTGGCAGTGGCAGGATTTGAGCCATTTGGAGTTCTGTGTGACTCTAAAGCTTATCCACATTCTTCCCACGACACCAATCAATATCCACTACAGTAAAGTGTGCTGACTTTACTGAAAGTTCCAGGCTAATAAAAATGAGGAAAGCCAAAAGTTAAAAGGCACGGTAAATGTAAAGGTTTTCTCTTCCAGCCAAATGGAAAGTCAGGCTCAGAATTACCAGCTGTTAAAACACCACTAAGCATCCTTTCCTTAGTTCTGAAGGTCAAAAAAGTCACCGATCCAGAAATTCAAAGTGCAAGTTACTTTATCTCAAGAGTTTAACACAGAAGACAGTAGAATAAGCTTCCCAATGTTTTAAGCCCCAGCTTGGGACTCAGGAGACCTTGCTCTACTCCCAGATCGGTTACGAAGTAACTATGTCCCTAAAGCAAGCTGCTTGACTGCCCCAGCCTCAGTTCTTGTCTGCAAAAGGAAGGGATTTGACTCTACAAGCTTTCTAAGTTCCCACCTTGGTTTAAGGCTAAAATCTCTCAGAACTGATATTAATTCACCTCATGACATCCTGGAGAGGTATGACATATTTTGCAGACAAAAGGGAGAGATTCAGAAAAGTTAGGTACCTTACTCAGCACTTTAGCACAGGGTCAAGGACTAATGGCCCTCTGCTTCATGTATTGTCAGAGCCTCCTCCTTCCCCATCCTGCCTTGGGATACTTCATTGACATTGGCTGAGGGGAGGCCGAAAAGAACCAGAATGCCTCTCTCCACCCTGCTCTAATGCTGACCACCATCCCTCACTCTCTACTGTCACGAGGTTTCCTGAAGAAGTAGCCATGTCCCTAACTCACCCCGTGCTGGCAACTGTCCCATTGGCATGACGTATATAGGCGGGGGGAAGGGGAGGACTGTGATTTAGTTACCATCGATTTGTGTGGATATGATTAACAGTAGACTCACGCAGTCACCAGGGCCCCAAAAAGGATCTGTTGTTGAGAGGCAGCACTTCCCCTGTGTGTTTACTGACACCTCAACACAACCCCACAGTCTCCTTTTTGGCCACCTGCCTCCCACTCATTCCAGTCACCTGGGCACAAAACCAAGCCATGCTGTTCTTCTGTACAAAGATGTCCTTGAGTGAAAATTCAAAACACAAACTTACCATGTTACACGAAGGCCATTAAACTTTTTGAGCCAGCCTTCTGCTAAATCACTTGGGTTTGGCTGTCTCTGTCTATACATCACACACGCACACCTCCCCGCCCACCTGGAGAAATCTGGTTTCTTCCCCTGGTCCAAATTTTCACCAGTGTGCCTTTTAAGAGCCCTTTACCCCTTGTTTACTTCTTCTTTCACCACCTCAAGGTATTTCATTCCTAAGTGCCTTCTTTTTCCATTCCATATTTTCTCACTCTTGCATGCCACTTACTCCTTCATTCCTTCCTCTGCCTTTATTATTTTCCTTTCCCCTGGCAGAACAACAAACAGACCAAAAAAAAAAAAAAAAAAATCCTCCTTTGTTAGTATGCTAAAGTGTGCTACATTGCTTTTTCTTTCTCTTTGTCTACCTTACGCGTTACTGACCCTGGAGACAGACGCCTCCTTCTGCCCTCTCGGGATTTACCAAGAATATTTATTAAGCACCCACTTACACACCTGCATGTATTAGATACTCTGTGCCTGCTTTCTCATTAAATCCTTACAACCACCTTATAAAACAGCTCTTTCCCTAAACCATTACCTCTTAGACTTTAACGTGCACATAAATCCCTCAGTGATCTTTTTTTTTTAATTTTTTTTAATTTTTTTTTTCAACGTTTATTTATTTTTGGGACAGAGAGAGACAGAGCATGAACGGGGGAGGGGCAGAGAGAGAGGAAGACACAGAATCGGAAACAGGCTCCAGGCTCCGAGCCATCAGCCCAGAGCCTGACGTGAGGCTCGAACTCACGGACCGCGAGATCGTGACCTGGCTGAAGTCGGACGCTTAACCGACTGCGCCACCCAGGCGCCCCACCTCAGTGATCTTAACATACAGATTCTGATTTAGAGATTTTGGATGAGGCCCGAGAATCTGCATTTATTTCAAGCTCCCAGGTGATGCTCAAGATACGTCTGTGGGCTACATTTGCAGGTTTGGCCTGTATGGGAACAGTGGCAGTATTTTTATGTGATTGAGAGGCTGATGTGAAAATTCTGCTTCTCGTGAGCATTTTTGGTGCCAGGTGTCAAGCATTCCATGCTTCCCACCTTCTTCTCCTAAAATGAAAACATTCTTCAGAAGGTCAACAAGTTCATCGTGAACAGTGAACTGGTGACAATTTCAGAATGAGAGCAATAAGAGCACAGGGAAAGAGAGTGACACCCAAAGGGAAGGGAAACAGGAGGAGCAACAGTTGTTGGAGGTGAAAGGGATCCAGCAAGAGACAATAGGATCAATCTTCAAGAGGGACATCGTCAAAGAAGATGTTTACCCCCGCTTCCCACAGGGGTGAGAAACAGACATACCACCTCGGAATTCACTGAATCTCCTCTCAAAGAGCCTTTGTAGAATGCCTACTGACATGAATGTATGTGCCAGGTACTCCGTCCATCCATCTTCCCGTTAAATGCTCATGACTACTTTTGGAAGTAGCCACCACCCTCCGTTTTACAGATGAGCAGAACTGAGGCACAGAGAAATGGGCTAACTTTTCGCAATTTACATAAATTGAATTCGATCCATCACTTCCCCCTGCAAGCTCAGGTCTCTGTTATCACACAAACTATCACAACACTGGAAAAAAATAGAAAAGCCCACTAAAGTGCCAGAGACAGACAGGAGCTTCTGTCTCATCTATGACTCAGAAGAGTATAAATCTATGTATGCTACTCATGGCTTTGGATGCAAAGACAGAAAAAGAATCTTCAGGAATACCGGGCAGAAGAGGGTCTGTATAACATGTAGTGAAGCCCTTCTGTGCCTTATTTGGGGCACTTCTAATCCCTCTTACTAGGCTGGAATCCTTGAGAGCAGGGAGACTTTCTTTGAGATCAGCTTGTCTCTGAAGGAGAAACCACATTCAGCCTGTGTTTCATCGCATCCTTTCCCACTTCCTCTCAGCCTCCTGATACCTATGTGCTATAAATTACCTGAAGCATGATTATATCAGTTTCTTCCCCACTATTGGGTCCAGACTTCTAATAAACTCTAGTTATTTCATTTAAGAAACTGCATCAAGGGGCAGCTAGTGACTCTCTTGGTTAAGCATCTGACTTTTGCTTTGGGCTCAGGTTATGATCTCATGGTCTGTGACATCAAGCCCCATCTCTGGCTCTGCACTGGCACTATGGACTCTGATTAGGATTCTCTCTCTGCCTGTCTCCCACTTGCTCACACATGTGTGCTCTCTCTGTCTCTGTCTCTGTCTCTGTCTCTCTCTCAAAGTAAGTAAATAAACTCAAAAAAAAAATTTCAATTCTGTAGTCCTACTACCTTCTCCTTTTCTCTATTTCCCCTTTCCCTCACCACAAGCTCCTTAAGAAAAGTATATCTGCTCTTTGCTCTCACAACTGAAAGACCCACTCATTGTTTTAAGTCTTTGTGATCTGACTTCAGTCCCCACTGCTCTCCTAAAACTGCTTCCCTCCATGGTCACCCACAGCCAGGTAACCACCTTTTCTTTCTGACTGTCTTATCTCATGGCCGATCCTTCTTAATTTGGTGGTACTATTTAATACTGTTGCCCACCTGCTTCATCTTGAAAAGCTCCCTCTGACTTTCAAAATGCAGCAGTCCCTCATCCTGTTCCAACCTTTATGGTTTACCTCTGATCTCCTCCAAGATTTTTTCTCTTCCTCTCATCCCTAAGTGTGGATGACCCCTGATTTTCATCATTGCTCCACTGGCACTCCCTCCTTTGATGAGTTTCTCCCCTGCAGTGGCTTCCGTTATCATATTGTAGGTAGATAATTTTTTGGCTCTAGACTTATGTTTCCATCTGGCAACCAAACATTTCCAGCCATCATCTTCTAAGGAGAAATACTAGTTAAACTAACAAAATCTTTGCTCAGATTTTCCAGTTTCTATTAATGGTATCACTATTTTTCCATTCATCTAGAGTTAACGTGTCATCTCACAATACTTAGCCCTCAAGATCGAAGAGAGTGTCAAATCCTATAGATCTTCCCCAACATTTCTCACATTCTCTCCCCTTCTTTTTATTCTACTACTACCACCACATCTCAAATCCTTGGTGGGCCTTTAATCTGTTTCCTCTTTTCCATTCTCACTGCCATTGCTTTAATAATCTCTCAGTGTCTTCCTTCCTCCATTTCCTCTTTTTTATCAGATAGATCTTCCAAAGACAGAGGTCTGGTCATATCACTCTCCAAAACTTCTAGTTCTCAGATGCCCAAATAGTGGAGTCCAAGCTTCTCATCCTACTGTTTAATATTCACCAAACAATGACCTTAACTTATTTTCTAAGCTTTAGACACCACATCGACTTCATTTATACCCTGTTATGCAACCACCAAACTAGACTGCTCTTTATCCCATGAACATCCACTATACTTTTCTACCTCTGAGTCTCTACTCATGCTTCCTCTGTCTGAAATGTCCTCCCCAACATCAAGCTCAGTTCCCCAATTTTCTGGATTAATCAGGAAGGATCTCTCTTCCCCATGCTTTGAGACTCCAGAAGTTGTACTTCAGTATCTTTAATAGTTTCTTCCTCAAGTTATTTATAATAGCTTGCAAAATAACTCATAATAGAGTGTAGTGCCTACTTTATAATCTAGAAGCAAAGATACACATGTATCCAAATAGCTGTGATCAAAGCAGTCCCATGATGACCAAAGCATCCCAAATTTTTTCTCCATTAGACACCACAGAATTAGAAATCCATAAAAGTATGTATAGAGGGACAGGAGGGAGTCACATGAGTTTTTACTGATAACACCAGTAAAATATTACTCGTTAAGTATTCAAAAATATATAATCTTAGCAGTAATATAGAAGCAGCTCCTAAAACAGTTCCATCAATTTTACCTCCATAAAATCACACAGGGGTCTGGTGTTAATTGTTAATGAATTTTAATCAAATTGATGAGAATCCCCTTTAAGAGACTAACTAGAAATTCTCAAATCAGACCATTGAACAGAATTCCCTGCAGATTTATACAGTCTTCCACTCTAATTCAGTAATGGGGTAGGGCATAAAAATTTAGTTTTAATCATCATCCTAGGTGTCTGATAAAAACAACAACAAATGTGTGTATACACACACACACACACACACACACACACACACATTCCGAAATTTCTCAAACATTAAATGCATTGGAATTATTGGTGATATTATTAAAGTGCAGATCCCGAATCAGTAGGTCTGTGGGAAAGGAGGACAGGCTGAGATTCTACATTTCTAACAAGTTTCTAGGTTATACCTATGATGCTTGGTCCATGGACCACACTTTGACTAGCAAGGGGTCTTAAACCATGCTTGAAAATCACTCAATATTTTCAATCTGGGCCCAACTCAACTCCTATGTCGTGTTTCCAGTGCTACTGGTGTAATGCAGATTTAATTTCATTACTTCTAATTTGCATCACAAAGCTAGATTGATGCAAACATTTCCCAGAGTTTGGCTTTCTTTATAGGTCATTTGAAATTCACATAATGATCCCCAAAATTCCAGAGATATTTTTCATTTTGGTAGACAGACTTGAAATTTGACTCAAGCATTGCCTTTTTAAATTAAGGTATCCTGAATGGGGATGCTTGATAATTGGGATACACTCTGAGGTTTATACTCCAACAGATAGTTGTTGAAATTTAAAGTAGGATTCTAATGGATCAAATTTTGTGGTATCAGTCAGCAAATGGGGCTTTATCTCTATTAAATAGCCATGTCCTTCTTTAAATTTTGTGATTCTGTGGAGTTCAGAGCAATTCAGCAATGAAAAATGAGTATAGTACCTATTCATGGTGCCTGAACACGAATACCTACACTTCTTTAACCATATCAGCAAGCCTTGACTTTTTTCCCCTCACAGTTTTAAGGTGAATGTATTCAGATTTCTTCTCTCATCAGTAAGAAAGTATAATCTTATGAATCCCTGGGACCCAATAAATTGGGTCTCTCAAAGCCCCTTAATCCTCAAAAGCCCTTGATCTAAGAAAGCCACTCAATAAATCCCATCTTTTCAAAAAGTTTCCATGACCTAGCTATCTGCATGCAGAGAAATAAACTAAGTTTCCATACCCTGCATCAACCAATTTCTTCCCAACCTCTCATAACCTGGCAAGTGTTAAGGGCACAAATGAGAAGAACATTCATAATGCTGATCATTTCCTCAATCACATCACACAAAAAAACCCAATAGAGTTCTCAGTACAGACTTTCCCCAACAAATGATGCAATGGAAAGGCACCCCACCTTCTCATATGATCTAAGCAAAATGTTGATGTCTTCTTTCCCCTCAGATTGCAGGTGCCCCATATGTGACCACTGGACTCAGCTTTTCCAGGATAGGACTATGTAAATTTCTTACTGGTGGTAGGTTAGGTTCTTTTGGTTTATGTTGGCTAATTTTATAAGTGCATTTTTACTAAATATTTCCAACACACTGTATCCTGCTGTTAAGAAGACCACGTTTTAGAAGACTCAAATCATGGTTTTTATTATGTCATTATATACACCCTTCTACATCATATGCTGGAAGTTTCTTCCAAGGAAGAAATAGTATTCTCCTCTTGTGGAGCATCTTTTCCTAAAAGTTTCACCGTAAATCAAAACCATTATACATCTGAAGGAGCTAGTAGATTCTAACCCAGTTACTCAATCTTTTGACGAAAACAACCATTCCCTCATTCTGGGAACAGCACTGCATTCTGCTTCAGATTGCCTGTCTTGAACTCTTAGTTTTTGTGGTCCTGGTGGGCTCATAACATGAGCTAATCCAGGCCAGTGAAAGTAATAACCAACACTGTGGAAAACTAGGAAGGTAGGACTCCCTTTCCACTGGGCTGCTAAGATGGAAGCCATCTTGGCACCCACAGGGAGAGCCCATCTGAAAGTAGAGCTAACACAGAAGAAAGAAGTATCAGATTGAGATACCATCATTATGAGCACCTGTTAAAATACCAACATACTCTTTTTGTTTAACTTGAACTAGGTTTCTGTTAGTTATAACTACAAGTGCCCTGGCTGATAGAGAACTTAGGAGATGATCATGATAATAACAGCTAACCCTTATACAGTGCTTATACAGTGTGCTAGGCACTTTTCATGTATTAACTCATTTATCTTCACCACAGTCCTATGCAGTAGATGTCGTCATCGTCATCATCATCATCGTCATCATCATCTCCATTTTACAAATAAGAAAATGAATACAAAAACCTTCCTTAAGGCCACCCAGCTAATGAGTGATGGAGTCAGTGTTCACACTTAACAATCTGGCTCCAAGTCAGTCCTGTGAATCAGGGCTGGTCAAAGAGTGGCCTGCAGACTGGTCGCAGTCTATAAGCTCTTAACCATGTGGGAGGAGAAACTGAAAATACGTGTATAGAAACCTTCATAGCAAGTTGACCTTGCTACAACACTTTTTATTTATAGAAGCATTGGTCCATGTTGAATTGGAAATTTTTTAAATCTTCTTTTTCACCAGAGTTTGAGGAACATTTTTTAGCTTATGCTTACAGCATAAGCATAGTGATTTAGATATAAATCACAACTTCTCTCCAAATGCTCTTATGTTTCTATGAATAAGGTTGGCGTCACATTGCAATAGCAAAATATATTACTCCTTGACTCAATTCCAATGTTTCAAAATAGAGTTATTTGAGGTATTTTTAGTTCTCATGGCACTGGATTAGAATAGGATCCTGAGTTCTTAGTGGGTATTTTGAGAGACAAATGTATTATGAGTTAATGCTACATAGCATTAAGGAGCTTGGCAATGGTTTCTTCCCAGTGAAACTTGTACTAAGTAGACAGAGCAAAAGCAAAGGGAATCACAATCCTAGACAAAGTAGAAGTCACAGAAGGCAAGTACTAGGGGATGAGTGCTTCCAGAGAATTGAAAGAGGGATACAAATGGAGGAAAAAATCTATAACAAGGCCCAGAAGCAAAGTGTGATCCTACAGAGCTTTCCTATACATCCTACTTGGAGAAATATACTTCTAGCCTAAACCCTGGCACAAAGAAATAGTGCCTAGGACATGAGCTTATTCCAGTAGATCTGAACTAAGGGTTCTGATTGGAACTAAGGTTTAGAAATCTTCGCTGAACAGTCTGACGCCTCACAAATGGGCAATAAGCTCATAAAAAAATGCTTGATAGGGGCGCCTGGGTGGCTCAGTCAGTTAAGTGTCTGACTTCGGCTCAGGTCATGATCTCGCTGTCTGTGGGTTCGAGCCCCACGTTGGGCTCTGGGCTGACAGCTCAGAGCCTGGAGCCTGCTTCTGATTCTGTGTCTCCCTCTCTCTCTGCCCCTTCCCTGCTTGCTCTCTGTCTCTTTCTCTCCCTCTCTCTCTGAAATAAATAAACATTAAAAAAATTTTTTTAAATGCTTGATACTGTTTATCATCAGGGAAATTCAAAATAAGACCACAAGATACCACAATACACCCACCAACATGGCCAAAATTAAAAGGACTGACAATAGCAAATGTTGGCAAGGATGTGGAACAACCAGAACCATCATGCAGGACTGGAAAGAATGGAAAAATGATTGGCTGTTTCTTATCAAGTCAAAGTACACCCACTTTTAAAATATACTACCTTTTAAATTCCAATCTGACATATTTACCCAAGAGAATGGAAAACATGTTCACACTAAGATTTATACAAGAATGCTCATAGCTCCAAACAGGAAAGAATCCAAATGTCAGTTAGTAGAAGCATAAATAAATTGTAGTCTATTTCTACAACAGACTATTATTCAGCAACAAAAATGAACAAACTACTGATACGCAACCTCAGGGATGAAGCTCACAGACGTACTACTAAGTGAAAGAAACTGCACACAAACAGAATGTACCACGTGATTTCATTTACATGAAATTCTAAAATAGGCAAAGCAAGTCTAATGTGAAGATCATCAGAATGGTGGTTGCCCAGGGCAGCTGGGTGGCTTAGTCAGTTAAGCAGATGACTTCGGCTCAGGTCATGATTTCATGGCTCTTGAGTTCGAGGCCCACGTCAGGTTCTGTGCTGACAGCTCAGAGCCTGGAGCCTGCTCCACATTCTGTCTCCCTGTCTTTCTGCCCCTCCCCCATTCATGGTGTGTGTGTGTGTGTGTGTGTGTGTGTGTGTGTGTGTGTGAACAATAAATAAACATTAATTTAAAAAAAGAAGAAGAATGATGGTTCCTCCTTGGGAAAGGGAGGCGGGCAGGAGAATTCATGGGAAGGGACACGAGGGAATTTTCGGGGGAGATAAAAATGTTCTATATCACTATAGGTATATGAGTAATAGAAGTGTACTAAGTAGGAGGTCTGGGGAGAGCATAAGAGTATACGTGAAGTGGGGCACTTGGGTGGCTCAGTCAGTTAAGCATCTGACTTGATTTCAGCTAGGGTCATGATCTCTCAGTTTGTGACGTGGAGCCCAGTCTGGAGTCCTGGGTCGAGCCCTGCATTGGACTCTGCACTGAGCAGGGAGCCCGCTTGAGATTCTATCTGCCTGTCACCCCTCTCTCTTCCCCTCCACTGCTTGCATACGTGCATGCTCTTTCTCTCAAAAGACATACACGTTAAAAAAAAAAAAGTATAGGTGAAGCAAGGATGGCACCCTACTGATACCTGTTGAAGTTGGATGATGGGTACATGACTATCATTATACTATTGTTCACTTTGTATCTATTTGAAATTTTATATAATACAAAACTAGAAAGTAAATAGAGTCTCTTGCCATTTAGTCAATGTCATCAGCAATTTTTCCGAGGAAAAAGTACGTCTAGGAATCAAAGGCCATTGCAAGAATAAGTACCACCAGCTAGATATCTCCCGAATATGAGGCAGAACATGTCACAATTTGGAATGCAGAGGGTATGCTTTTCTCTTGCCATATACTGTCCACCATCATTGTATCCAATAACCCAAAAAGCCTAGCGCCAGAAAAAAAGTTCTCATTGATTTGCACACAATTGTTGGTTGCTTTATTTAAGACACAGCACAACTCAGCTTCAGTGGTAAGTCCTGGATACAAGGTAAAGGGTTATGAAATTAAAATACTCTTTCTTTTATCTTCACCTTACAGCTTATTATTTTACTGTAAATGCCAATACTGATTTGGAACCAAGCTATTTAAGATTTCAACGGAGTAAATTAAAATTGTTCTCCATATCACTTAAAAAATATTTTTAAAAATTCTAACAAGTCCAACAAGGGAAAGAATGACTACATTGTCATACAGCACATTCTGTATAAGTATAGTTTATAAAGAATGATTTAAAACATATTTATGCTATCTATGTCAAGTATAAAAGAACACAAATTTATTCATCATGCCAACTCTTAAATATATTCACACTTGTGGACAAAAAAAAAAACTCGAGGAAATAATGACTCCAACTCAAGAGCCGTATATTTACATCACTGGAAAGTGAGATAATGAGTATATTTTTTCTTTATACTTTTCTGAATTCTCCAGTTTTATATAAACTCACTATTAAAGCAAAAGCAAAATTTTACCTATAAGTGGGGTTCACTTCTTGTTAGAAATCATACTCACTCAGCAGCAATAGAAAAACCAAATGTATCCTTTTGTTTTATATGGGTTTTCTAAGGAAGAACAATCGTGTCTGGTGAATTAGTGCTGTAACAGCTTGCCCACTAAGATTCCTCTTTTCCTAACTGCTTTTAAAATAAGTTCAAAATACCCACTTTGCTTATTTTGGTATGGGGGAAAACAGGGATAGCAAGCCAACAGTCATTTTTCTTTCTATTTTAAACCTCCTTTATTCCAAATCCCCTCACTATTTCTAGCCCTCAAGTGATTCCAACAATGTGCCATCCTTCAGCCAAGGCACTGTGGCACACAGACCTTGGTTGACAGACCAAACCATATGGGTTAAATCTCAGTGCAGAAAAGAAAAGAAAATAAATTTGACTTAGCTCTTCTCCCAAAGGTCTGTCCCAGTGTGAAAGACCTATGTGGCTGCCTGAGTATCGAAAACACTAGCCAATCCTCCCTTTCACTTATAAGAACCTCTAACTGACAATAAATTAATACATTGCTATTGTCACCCAGGAGCACACCATATAGAGTTGAACCGGTGGGGTGATTTAATCACAAAATCTTCACCAAAGCTTCTGTGGAGAATTGACTGTCTCACCAAGTCCTGCCTCTGGACCCCATTATAACAAATTCAAATTTGGTGAGAATCCAGCTGACTGTTCTTAATACTCTTTTATTTATTTGGTTGGTTGGGGGAGTAATTTTTTGGTTATTGCTGTTCAGTAATGCAGGTTTAAAAAATAAAACACTTTGTTCATAAAGAAGACCACCTGGCATATTAAGCCTAAAGTGACACCATTCAATACAGAAGCATGAGCCACACATGGCCATGGAGTATGTGAAATGCAACTAGAAGAAACTGACATGTGCTGTAATTGTAAATTTTACATCAAATCTTGAATACCTAGACCAAAAAGAAATGTAAAAGACTTCATTAATAATTTTAAATTTTTTTAAGATTTATTTTTTTTAGAGAGCGTGCATGTACAAGTGGGGGAGAGGGAGGCAGAGGGAGGAAGGGAGGGGGGAGTGAGTGAGAGAGAGAGAGAGAGAGAGAGAGAGAGAGAGAGAGAGAGAAAGAGAGAATCTTAAGCAGGCTCCATGGTTAGCACAGATCCTGACTCTGGGCTCGATCCCACGACCCTGGGATCATGACCTGAGCTGAAATCAAGTTGAACACTCAACCGACTGAGTCACCAAGGCTCCTTTCATTAATAATTTTTATACTGATTGCATGCTAAAATGATATTTTAGACACATTAGGTTAAATAAAGTACCTTATGAAAGTTAATTTCATTCATTTCTTTTTACCTTTTTAGTGTGACTACTAATTTTAAATAACATGTGCCATGCATATTTTATTTCTATTAAAAGGTGTCACTTTAAAAAATTATTAATGTTTATTAAATAAGTAAGTACTTGTGACTACTCATCCTCGAGCACCCTAGATAGAAATGTCCATATGAGAGATAGCTTTATCCTAAATGAGCTATTGTATCTCAGCATGTCTGCTCTTATGTCTTTCAATTGGGGGTTCCTACGTAACCCCACCCTTCATTTTCTCTGTTCTTGGGAGATTCAATGCATATGGCATGTCTCCCCTTCCAGATGTCCCACATGCTGCCCATTGTTATCCTTGTTCACTGCTCTTGCAGGAATGACTATGTAGCTATTTGGGGATCCATAGACATCTCCGTTGGAGCAGTTAAACCAGGAAACCAAGTACTGCTTAAGAGGAACTGTAGGAAAACATCACTGAGTACCCTAATGAAAAAGGCAAGTACACTTACCCCTCCAAAATCAGCTTCTCCCAGCTGGGACTCTAATGACTTTCCAAAAGATTTTTGAGAGAAGAAAAAATTCTTAGCCAAAAGACACAAATAGCAAACTCTGGTTCTGAGACAAAGAGGCTAATATAGGCCCCCTAGAGAATAGAGCTCCTGATCCCACCTGGATGGGTAAAGTCCAGAGTTAGGTCACTAAGCCTTCTCCTCTAGCTAAATGGCTAATTATTTCTGATAGTGGTGATCTCTAGTAACCCCTCACCTGCCCTATAGCAGAGCAGATCTATCAAGTGAGGAGGGTAGTAATTACTGATGATACTTGAAAACATTCATTATGGAAGCTCCAGGGTCCTTAGGAGACAGACACAAGATATAAAAGGGATCAACAAGTAATAATGCCAAAAGGAAGCTGAAGTCATTTGAAAAGCAAATTCAAAGAATGTTATAAGTAAGACTCTAATATTTTACTGTTATATATGTCTTCTGACATCTAAGAATTGTTTCTGGCCTTCCTTTCCCTATTAGCTATTGCAACTGCTGCTAAGACCTCTGCTTCTACAACATGCTAAACCTCTTTTGCTTCGGGATCTCTTTCCAGATTCCAATTTTTCATAGACAGGGGTTGTGCCATCTGCTGAATTCCCCATAGCTCCTTGAACATTGGCAGGTCCAGAGAATGTACATGATACATACAGATAGATTGGTTACACTTTGTCTTCAGCTATACCGGTTGCCCACTCTTTACAGCTAAAATCCTCAAACATTTCACTATTCTAAAGTCTGATGAACCAAAGTGATCATCAGTTATGGTTAATAATATGAAACTTCAAGGCCACATGTAAACACTCTATGAATATCATATTGTGTTATAACGGACAGTGGAGACTTCTTGTTCTCAAAGATTTCTGATGCTACTGAGGTATCAATACAGAATTTATTTTAGGCTAAGGAATTACTGTAGGGGAGAATGCAGAGAATGTGAATTCAACTGTGAAATCACTTTGCTGGCTATTCTAAGAGTCTCAAAAACACTCTCCTTTTCCTTCATGAAAGAAAGTTTATAGAGAGTCATGATGGACAGAACAGTGGAGCCTTTCCCTTTTAAGACACAACCAGGGTTTAATTTTGGAGAGAGGAAACGAGATTTCAAAAGACAGACTCTGCTGGAAAGTCACCAATTGGCTACAGACAAAAATGTGAGGGTTTGATATTTCTCACTCCAGCTGGGAGTTTTGTTGTTTTTCTTTTTATATTTTCTGAATGTACTTCTCCTAAGATAAAATCCCAAATTCCCAAATTCTATTCCTGGATAATCTGAAAAAGAGATTTCTTTAATCTTCAGATCAGTCTTGACTTTTACGGAGAAAAAAAGTGAAGGGATGCCTGGGTGGCTCAGTCAATTGAGCATCTGACTTGATTTTGGTTCAGGTCATGTTCTCACGCTTGGTTGAGTTCAAGCCCTGCATCGTGCTCTGTGCTGACAGTGTGGAGCCTGCTTGAGATTTTCTCCCTCCCCTTCTCTCTGCCCCTACCAATCAGATAAATAAATAAATAACTAGAAAAAAAGAGGAAAAGTGAAGGTTCAAAATATTTAAATCATATATATATGAATTTGAATATTTTTACTATTTATATTTTATATTTTAATATAAACATATCAATTTAATATATTTATTTTATAATAAGTTAATATAAAGTTTTATAATTTACTATATATACATATAGTCAACCCTTTTTTTAAAGGTTATTCCAAGAAATAGGAGCTAAAAACAAAAACAAAAATATAAAAGAGAAAATTTATTAGGAATAAAATGAAAAATATAGATGTACAGGGGCGCCTGGGTGGCGCAGTCGGTTAAGCATCCGACTTCAGCCAGGTCACAATCTCGCGGTCCGTGAGTTCGAGCCCCGCGTCGGGCTCTGGGCTGATGGCTCAGAGCCTGGAGCCTGTTTCCGATTCTGTGTCTCCCTCTCTCTCTGCCCCTCCCCCGTTCATGCTCTGTCTCTCTCTGTCCCAAAAATAAATAAACGTTGAAAAAAAAAATGAAAAAAAAATATATAGATGTACAAAACTGGATATGTCATATGGAAAATCTTTTTCATAGGAGCGTCTCAAGAAGGCTTTACTCTCAGTATGAGTCTGAATCCACTCAATCACTGGGCACATGAGTGATTTCATGCCATTGGGGTTTTGGGGGTTTGGGGCAGGTTTTGCCTTAACTTGCAAACACTTAAAAAAAAACACTTCATTTGCCAAAGCTCTAAACATATATTTATCTTTTGAAATGAAAGCCCACACAGACATGCACACACACAAAGTTCTGCATATTATCAGAAGAACAGTGGCATGTTTATTGCCATGGTCGTCATGTTTAATAACTTACGTCCCATCTGCATCTTCAAATCCACATACATGCATTACAAAAATTCTAAGAAACCTCTTCGTGAAAACTCTATTACTACATGGTTCCCACTAAAACAGAGCAGCACTTTGTGATATTATAGCACTTTTCATGCAAAAATAGGAAAACTTTTATGATTTCTTTGTTTTCCTCCAGATGCCCATAGAGGAAGGTTAATGGCATATGCATTTTCTTGAAACTCTCGTCCAGGAAAACATAAAGCCAAGAGAAGAGAGTAATACTGTGACCTCCTTGAGGTTAAGCACTACTTTCTTAAGTTATTGAAATGTTTTTTTAAATGTTGATTGATTGAAAATGTAAAGTTCCGATTTCACCTTAACATTATTCCCAGTGAAGTATTTCTTATCCCCTCTACCACTATCCTCTCTCCAGGCAAAAAACACTCTTCACCCATCTGTTATGCTTGACCCCTGATAGTCACTGAAAATATAAAATATAGAAATCCAAATGCTTCTCAGGTAGGACTGGGATAAACTCAGCTTACTCAAAACATGAGTGTTTTAGTACAACGTGAAAGGCATCAGGCAGTCTAACTACCTGAGCCACGAATAGGTCTCCAAATGAGAGGGGGGACAAGATGTTGTTTCGATCAAGTATCCTGATAAGTATCCTTAGTATATGAAGTGTTCTTCAGAAGAAAATAAGAGGAGAGGAGAAAGGAGAGGGAAGGAGGGGAGGGAAGGAGAGGGGAGGATATAGAAGAGGGGGAAGGAGAGGGGAGGAAGGAGGGGAGGGAGGAAGGGAGGGAGGAAGGGAGGGAAGGGAAGTGGACAGGAGGGAAGAAGGGAAGGGAGAAGAAGGGAGAAGAGAGGAAGAAAGGGAGGGGAAGAGAAGAGAAAAGGGTATAAAGAAACCTCCCAATATTAATACATTTTTAGTAACTATTAAACCAATGGGACACATTTTGGTCATTGACAATGCTTACAAAATATCAGACTCAACTGCACTGTGACTTAGAGCAAAGTTTGTATGCCTAGGAATTAATCATTTTCTACTTTGAGTTCTTTTGTGAACTTGCTAAGCAATTATTCCATAATTTGCCAAGCAAAATAATTCTACTGCCCACTAAGAAGAGACTAAAAAGGAAACAAATAATGTGGTTTTTTTAAAATTTTTTTTAAACGTTTATTTATTTTTGAGACAGAGAGAGACAGAGCATGAACAGGGGAGGGGCAGAGAGAGAGGGAGACACAGAATCTGAAACAGGCTCCAGACTCTGAGCTGTCACCACAGAGCCCAACACGGGGCTTGAACTCACAGCCCGTGAGATCATGACCTGAGCCGAAGTCGGACGCCTCACCAACCAAGCCACCCAGGCGCCCCAATAATGTGTTTTTAAAGAAAAATACATAAAATATACATATTCTCCTTTTTTTAATTTTCTGGGTAAAATTTACAAACAGCTGACATATCTGAGGATAAGCCATTTTGTATTTGCAATATATTCATTTATCCAGGTGGGTGTTTGTAGTGATCATATTAATAAAATTCAAAGATTTAAAAAATCCTTGAATTACATTATTTTTCAGAAAACAAAGTTATGTATCTCCACATCATTCTCACTGCCCTTTCTTCCATCCGCCATAAAGTGGACCAGGTGAGGGCACTCAGCCCAATCTCAAACAGTATGTTTAAAATCAGGGTAGAAGGTAGTAAAAACGGAATAAGGCCTGGTGGGTGGGGGGATGGGTTAAATGGGTGATGGGTATTTAGGAGGGCCCTTGTGCTGATGAGCACTAGGTGTTATATGTAAGTGATAAATCACTAAATTCTACCCCTGAAACTAATATTATACTATAGGTTGATTAACTGGAATTTAAATGAAAACTTGAAATTAAAAAAAATACAAAAAACAGAGTAAGGCCTGAAGGTCTGAGTCTAAGGATTCATTGGGCATTAAGACATTAACCACATTTCCATGGCCTCAATTTCTTCCTCAAAAAATAATAACTAAAAAGTCTACATGATTTCCTTGATTTGAAGCAAAAATAAATCAAACTTAATAAATTGTAAAAGGATTTGGGGGGGTAGGGGACACAGATAGAATGAGAGAGGAAAAAACCACTATGTGGACCACAAACATGTTTTCAGGAGAATCTGGTGGTCTGCAGGTCACATCTTGAGAAACACTGTCAACAGTGACTATTTTTTCAGTTTATTCAACCTCTATACTTTTAATTGCTTCCTTAAAAACAAAGTTTTGTCAATAGATGTTCCACACATGAAAAAAGTAAGAAGATTTGCTCAAATCCATTCTGAAATTTTCAAATAAACAATCCTGATGTTCTCTACCATGTGGTTATATTACCCTTGCATTCAATAGATACAAGCACCAATCACGCACCAGCCATTGTGCTGGGCAATGGGGTCTTAAAGATGAAAAGGCAGACTTCCAGGGGCCTACAGTCTAATGGGAAGAGATAAATAAGTAAACAAATCATTAAAACACAATGGGACAAATATAATGAATGTAAGTAGAGTCCCATTTAACTTCCACATACCAACTGCTTAGCAAAACGAAAAATCTAGTAGAGCAAGGGCTCCATCTGTTTTGAAATGGTAGAAAATCAAGAAAATATTGCTATCCCTGTCAAGACCATGACTCTCTTTCCTAGTGGAAGCCAAGAAAATATAAGCCAGCCAAAACCTGATTTCTCAGTTCAGGCATTTTAATCCAAAAGCCATGAAGCAGAGCAAGTAAAAGTCTAAAAGAATATCTCAGTTTCTCCTGACCTAGATCTCAGGGGTATGGAAATCCTCCTCTCTGAACAGTTACTTTTCTCACGTAACAAATCTTTACCCATGCCTGATTTTGGACCCTGGTACCTACCAAGAATAAAGTGTTGCTGTAAGGTAATCCAAGGCTAAGTAGGAGAAAGAAACTCGTTTAATATAACAACAGGAAGTGCTAGCAGAAAACTAATATTTGCAACTCAATTATTTAAATTCTCCATCCTAAGGTAATCTTCTTATCCTCCTCTGCATTTAGAACCCAAAGCCCCCACCTCACTCCTGCTCCCTCCCCCAGGAAAGCAAAAAATAACAGACAACTCTCCCCTGAAACTAGACACAAAGTTAGACAGGAAGGAGGTCAGAAGAACGGAAAAATAAAGGAGCCAAGCAAGGCAAGGAAAGAGGCAGAGAGACTACAAGGGAAAGGGGACAAAACAGAGTCTTACTTATCCATGTGGTTGACTACATAATGTGTCCCAAGCATTTAAGACTAAAGTCCCAGAGGCAAAGTTCAAGGACAAGTTGAATTTTCCAACTTCCACCACCCTAACGACTTGGAAGGAAATATAATATAGCACTTGGATTTGAAATAATTAAGTGTTTCTAGAGTCCATGTGCAGGCAGGGTTAACCAGCTAACTAGGGACTCTGCTATTAACTATAGTACCTCTTCCTTCCAGAATAAGGAACACTAGTTTAGCAGTGACATCTAACAGTGGTTGGTCTCTTCTTTAATCCAAGGGAATTTTGAAATAACTTACTTCCTCTGCATGTGCTATTCTAGCATCCACCAAATAATCTGTTGAGGATATATCCAAACTCATAATTCCCCAATAAAAGAATCCATCTTAATCCAAGACATAGTAAGACTACTAAACAGAGCTCCTAGGGGCATCTGGAGAAAATCCACTGTTGGAAGAGGGCCAACAGGGCCCTGTTGAGCATCATCATGATCATTAGGCTGTCATTCTTAATCTGACCTATTAAATTAACATGTAGTCTCCATGTTGCCACTTAGGAAACTATATTGCCTTGATTTACCTAAATTCTAAAAAAGTCAAAGACTCTCCTTGTGAAAGTTGTGAAAATGCCTATGCTCATGAATAATTTCCATGGGAACTATGACTGAGGTAGGTCAAGTCTAGGTTCATCAGACTCCCACCTCCATATTCTTTCTTCCTTAGTCCTCCCTATTGTGAGTGGTTGGGGTAGAAACCTCCATGTTCCTTCCCTTCCCAGCTCACTCCATCCTTTACTTTGTATTTGAATAGAAACAAAGACTCAGACATAATTCCATCTTCTCTCATTTAGTATGGAAACTATCTCTCTCCTTGCCCTACTTGCTTCTATTTTTGCCTTCTCCAGTTTTTATCTGTTCTTCAAGTGGGGCAAGGGCAAAATATAAGGATATAAAAGGTGTAACAGAGCAGAGAGAAATAACTGAGATATTAAATGGGGTTGAGTTATATATGACAGAAAAACCATTCCCAACTGGCTTAAGGAAAAGAAGAGAAAAGGGATATTTTATGGGCTCACAAAAGGGTCTATGTTGGATCTTGCCTACTGGAGAAGCTTGGTTCAGTCACAATGTCTCTGGGCCCCTATTTCCTGTTCTTCTTACTTTGGATAGGCTCTAAAATTTGACTCCACAGGATGGTTCCTAAACTACTTGCTCATAGCATCACAACCCTAATTCAATGAAAAGAAAATCCCCTTCCCCTCAGTAGCTCAAGCAGCAGTGTCACAAGTGAATTTCATTTGACTTTGATTGACCCACTTTTTACCATATGCTCAAACCTAAACAATGGCTGTGGCCAAGGGAATGGACTACACAGATTGGTCTGCCGAAGTCACGTGTTCTACCAGCTCAGGCCCAGGGATAAAGTCAGCCTCACACAAAGCACATAGACTGAAATTAGAAAGGGGTACCATTAAAGTAAATCTGTGTCCCCAAGACGGGTGTGCAGGTGCTGAATGATAAAGTTAATATGCATTCATTATGCTTCCCCAACTCTTCAGGGATGAGCAAGAAATGCTTCATAGAGGAAACTGGAAGAAACTCTAAGTTGTGAGTATCAGTAGGAGTTTGACAGGCCAAAGAATGCTGGGATGAGAGTAGTAGTAGGCCATCCAAAGCTAGGAGAACACCGTGCACAAATGCAGTGGGCAGGCAAAGTGTCATGATCTTTTCCGGGAAATTCAAGTAAGTTCTGTGTAAATGTACCTGTGGAAGTTTGTGATATTTGAGGCTATAAAGTAGGCTAATCATGTTGGGATTTTTATGCCATACCCAGGATAATTTAGATTTTTATCCTTCATGAATAAATGAGAGCACTGAAATAGACACATTAACCCAGCATGTGAGCTCTTGAGCAGGATGTTTGGTGTGTTGGTTGGACGGGACAAGGGTTATGAGAATGTAATGGAATCACAGTCAAAAATATCTCATATAATCTGAACCAAAGTCATTTTCATGGAGATTAAGAGGTGAAGCTAACAAAAAAAAAAAAAAGAAAGAAAGAAATTTTTGCCATTTTTAACAATAAAGATGGACTCTGAGGGCATTATTATTAAGGATAATAAGTCAGACAAAGATAAATACTGTGTAATCTCACTCATATGTAGAATATAGAAAAAAACTGAACTCCTAGAAATAGAACAGATTAGTGGTTTCTAGAGGTGGGGGGTGGAGAGTGAAGGGAATGGGTGAAGGTAGTCAAAAGGCACAGACTTGCAGATATAAGATAAATACATTTTGGAGATCTAATGCACAGCATGGTGACTATAGTTAACAATCATGCATTGTATACTTGAAAGTTGCTCAGAGAGTAGATTTTAAAATTTCTCATCATAAGAGAAAAAGAGTATATTTGTGTGAGTGATGAAAGTTAACTTACTGCGATGATCATTTCACAACAGACACATATATCAAACTATTACATTGTACATCTTAAACTAATACAGTATTATATGTCAATTATATCTCAATAAAACTGAAAAAGAGAAAGTGGGGATGGACTTAATACATATCTAAGTCTGATGGGTTTGGTGACTGATTGGATGTTGGAGATGCAGAAGAAAGAAGTTTTCTGCTTAAGTTTCTGGCTTGAGGAGTGCATAAAATGGAATGCAGTTTCACTAAAATACCGAATCCATGAGGACCAGCCACGACATCATCATTAAGCTATGGCTCTAACATTCCCATTCAGGTCTTCAATAAAAATATATGTCCGTGATTTTAGCTACTTTCAATATTTAGAGAGGGTTTTATGTGACTAACCATTTCATTCACAAATTTGTCCCGCAGCACCTCCAACCCACCCACATACCCACCCACAGTGCATCTGTTCTGTGTGGGTTATTTATGATGCAGCTGTTTTAGCAGTTGGGATCCTCATGCTATTCTATCACAACACAAAACAAACAACTCCTCTCGACCATCTTGACTCCACTGGATTTCCAGCTCCATAAAGTAGCATATTGAGGAAAAGTCCTTATCATCCTTCCTAGTCCATAAATAACATAGCTAAGATCATTCTTGAAGCAGTGAAATTCTCATGGTGACATTTTATCTCTGAAAAGTGAATTTTTAGTAATGACAAAGTCTGTCCGAAACAACCCTGATATTTATTTACATATGTTTGTGTTTGTGAAAGATATCCCTGCAGGATATCCTCTTTAAGCTTTGCAGCTGTTGATAATGGGTGCCTGCCCAAGTGTGGATTTATTTTACAAACACATTTATCATCTATCAAACATATTGGCTGGCAAAGGTTTTGTATATTCCATGACTTGTAACATTCTTGTTCCAGGCTATTCTGAAACACACTCATATTGTTCTTGCTCAGCCTTTAAGAAAGAACTGAAAGACTGACTTTGTCTGAGAGGTGATAGGATTAAATTGCGCTTACGCTGAATCCAGTGTATGGAGCATGAAGCTGTTTTCTAGATGAATCAGCTGATTCTTTGTGCCTTATAAGCCAGTGAAGGCATTAGTTGATGAAAATATAAGAAGATAGCTCATGTAACCAACAATAGGAAAATGAAGGAGGAAAATGACGCTACAAGACAGATACATCATCTTCCAGAGATACTGCTTATTTCACTCACTCCAGGACCTAAACGAGGAGCTGTATTTCCAGAGAGATGGGCAGATGCATGCCCCAATTTTTAAGTCAAGGAGGAAGCTTACAGGGTACTACATGAGTTCCTGGGTTCAAGTCATTGCCATCAAGAGAGGCTAGGGAATGGCATTCAGGATATCTGACTGTTCTGGACAGCATCTTTTTGAACCAAAGAAACCAGGTGCAATTGGACCCATCCCAAATTGGGCAGAACTTATTTTGGCTCAGAATATCCTGCCCAAAGCCAAGTCAAGACCAACCTGGATGGCAAGTGAGTGGGAAATACTACTAAGCATTACTGCTGGCATTCATTTCTTAGCTAAAACTCACTCCAGCTGGACAGGAAACCGTGGGTTGGAACTTTGCTGTTACTTTTGATTTTTTTCCTCTTCTGGAAGCATGAGAAACTCTCCATTTCTTCCAAAACAGATGAAGAGGATTCAAGCTCCCTATTTAGTTTCTTCTTGGTTTCACTGATCTTTCTACCCTATTTCCTGTTTCATGATGTTTGCCCTATGACTCCTTAACTCATTTTCCCACCTCCTTTGCTGTATTCCTTCTCTATCTTTCTTTCTCAAGTTCTACATTTTCTCTCTTCTCTACCCAATTCACTGCTTCCAAGGCTTTCTTTCATTTGACGTATTGATATTTTTGCTCCAGAAAGTTAGGTCAACCTGAAAAGTTACAACATTTAGATAGAGAAAAGATAAGCAAGTTTGAGAAAGCCATCAGATTCAACAGCTAGAATTCCTTAAAGTCCGATCCAGATATTATGAAGCTATTGTATTGGTATAAACAATACAGTTTAGAAAAACTGCCCACAGTTTAGAAAAACTACAATCAGACTCTTTCAGGTTCATGTTTCCTTAATACTTTGGTCAGCAAAGTATGCCAAGTCAACGGCCCTGTTATTCCAAGAGCAGCAGGAGTTAATGAGATGGCAGAGCCCTATTAAGCTACCTCTGTGTGATTTGAGGCATATTGCCAGGACTCTTCACCCTCTGCCAAGCCCCCAAATCCCACCTTACTATCAATAATTGATAAGATAACAAAACAGGGAAGTTTCTCCAGAGTCTAGTGGGAAGGGAACTCACCTATGCTTCCTCTAAACCATGAGTAACTGATTCTTTAATCAAATTAGATAGTTGCCGGAGGGAGGGGCTTGGGGTTGTTAGGACTCTTTTGGTTGCAAGTGACAGAAATCCAATGTGAACTAGCAGAATTGAAGGCAGGAATGTGTTAGTTCACAAAGTTCAAGGAAGAGTTGAAGTACCAAAGTGAGAGAGAGGCAAGGATCCAGCTTTGCTTAGGAGCACTCGGTCGGAACCAGAAACACAAATCTTGGTCCCTTCTCATTTCTGCTTCTCTCTACATAGCAGCACCATTTCTGCTAGGAAACAAAGACCCCAAGAGCTCTCCTGAACTTTACAGCCCACCTCTGGGACCTCCATAGAGGAACTGACACTACTCTTCATCTAATTTGAAAAGTTCCCAGGGAAGGACTCTGATTGGCCCAGACTCAGTCAATGCCAACTCTGGACTAATTAGCTATGGCCATTGGGCCATACTTCAAATACACAAAACATCATGGCAGCTACACTGGAGCTGCATGATGAGAGGAAGAGGAAGAGAAGTTTTCAAAAAAATTTAGTAGGGGAAGGGGATGCTATGTTCAGGCAATAAGGATGTATTGAACAAACAGAACACTGAGTGCCTATTACACACAGACCCTGAATGATAGGAATAACAACAAACAGTACCAAAGATACCAGACCTGAAGGGCCTGGAGGCACTGATAATCTATGCCCAAGGTGGAGGGGTTGGGAGCAAGCTGTGCCTTTATCAAAATTCTATAAAACCCTATTCTTCTCCTTGGCTTCTCAGACACAGAGGTTACTAGACCCAAAACAGCAGACATATAGAACCCTGGAGCTTCCAAGCTACAAAGTCTAAGTAGTTTGAGTAACATCATCTCTTCTATATGAAATAACAGAAAATATATATTGGTCTCCACCCCCAGTTCCTGACATGGACCTCCCAAAACCCTTGTAATTTCCTACATGATAAGAGCACTAGGAGCATCTTTTGTTCTAATATTTGGTCTTTGACCCTGATTCCTGACACAGAGCTCCTAAATCCTTTGGAATTTCCTGGGTGATAGGAATGTCTTTTGTTCTAATGAGGTGACTCTTGGTGGGCTCCTGGATGGGGGTTGGTAACCAGAAAGACCAAACTATGATTAGAATGTTAGAATTTTCAGCCTCACCCCCTCTTCTCCAAAGAGGAGAGAAGGGCTGGAAATTTAGTTAATGATCAATTATGCTTATGTGATGAAGTTTCCATAGAAATCTCAGAAGTACGGGCTTCAGAGAGCTTCCAGTCTGGTGAACACACCCATGGACCTGAAGGTGGCGTACCCCAACTCCATGGGGACAGAAGATCCTGTGCTCAGGACCCCTCCAGACTTCCCCCACATATCTTTCATCTGGCTGTTCATCTGTATCCTTTATGATATCCTTTATTATATAATAAACTGGGAAACATAAGCAAATATTTTCCTGAATTTTGTGAGCTGTTATAGGAAATGAATGAATCCACAGAGTGGGTCATGGGAACCTTTGATCTATAGCCAAGTCGGACAGAAGCTGTGGTAATCTGGAGAACTACTACTTGTCCATGATATCTTAAGTGGGGGGCAGTCTTGTGCGACTGAGTGAGTTCTTAACCTGTGGGGTCTGCATTAACCCTAGTTAGTGTCAGAACTGAATTGTAGGACACCCAGCTGGTATCACAGAGAATTGCCTGGTGTGGGGAAAAAGCCCACATCTGATATCAGAAGTGTCATAAGTGTGGTAGTGGTGTGAGAGTAAAGGAGAAACACATCGAAGTGTTTTTCCATCACACCTAGGTATCTTAGGTACCCTTAATGAAGCAAGATGACAAATACTATACCAGTGTAGAATCAAATGCATGTAGTGGCCCCTTAAGAAGCAACATCTCCAGGGCTCTGGGTGGCTCAGACAGTTGAGCGTCCAACTCTTAATTTCGGCTCAGGTCACGATCTCCAGCTTTGTGGGATCGAGCCCCACATCAGGCTCTGTGCGGACAGCATGGACTCTGCTTAGGATTCTCTCTCCCTCTCTCTCTACCCACCCCACCCCCCCGGGCTTGCTCTCTCTCTCTCTCTCTCTCTCTCTCTCTCAATAAGTAAATAAACTTTAAGAAAAGAAAGCAGCAGCACCTCCATCTCCAAGATGATACCAAAATGGGAACTTTTAAACAAATGTCTTCTTCAAAGTGAAGGTAAACTGCAGACATGTCAGAAACTTTTAAAACCCTACTCACCTACTAACCACCTTGCTTTTAGGGGAATTAAAACTGAAGTGTTTTCCATAATCTAGAAAATTTTAGAAGTGTAATATCATCAAAGACTTGTAACTATTGAAAGGATAAAATTGAGAATGTATGTAAAAGAACTGTGTGCAAACATGAGAATTTTTACATTATTACTACTTTATTAAGAATGTGTGTTCATGGGGTGCCTGGCTGGCTCAGTCAGTTTAGCGTCCGACTTCAGCTCAGGTCATGATCTCACTGTTCCTGAGTTCGAGCCCTGTGTCAGGCTCTGAGCTGACAGCTCGGAGCCTGGAGCCTGCTTCAGATTCTGTGTCTCCCTTTCTCTCTGCCCTTCCCCTATTCATGCTCTCTCTGTCTCTCTCTGTCTCTCAAAACTGAATAAAAGTTTTAAAAAATTTTTAAAACAAAGTGTGTTCACTCTCCTAGGCTCTTGTTTTTTAGAGTACTGTCTACCTGCCTTTCAGGAGTTAACGCAGAAGCTGGCATTAAATTCCCTTCTGTAGTGGGGGGAGGGTGAGGGGGGGGTGTAAGATGTTTGTCAGGTTTGTATCTATGAGGAATTATGCTTGAGGTTATCATGCAGTCAAATAAACTTTTTTTCTTATGGAATACATGAAGAAAGGTCCAGAGGACTGGAGGGGCCCTGTTTTTTATTGAACAAAGTGATTTTGTTCTGAGGTTAAATCTGTATGACCCAAAGTACAGGCTGGTATGCAAAGAGTCATGCATTGATTTAAACAATAATAAATTGTGGTTCAGAATGCAGGGGAAAGTCTGTTCCCTCATGGACACTGAAGACCATACAATTTCACTGCTGTGATTTCAAAATAAACCTTGAACTTGTTAAGTTTTGGATTTGCAGCAAATGCTAGGAACTTTTAAAACGGATACTTAATCCAGACTTATCATGCTTATGAAACAACTTTTAATAAGTAGAACATAAATCATTATAAATAGCCAATAAAATTCAGAACTCAACAGTCAAACAATAAATTTTTAAATCATAAAATCTGGCAAACACCATATAGTGACTTTAGTCCATGTAATCCAGGACTCAGGGGCCTTTTAAGCAAGATGATTTAGGAATGGGCTCATCCATGCAAAATCTATGGGACCTGTGGAGGCAGGTGTAGTTTTTAAGAGGCAAAACAAGTCATAACTGTGCCTGGTATGTGGAAGTTATTCAATAATTATTTATTGAATTAATTAGTTAATTGCTATGGAGTGGTTATGCTGGCGCAATAGGTAAAATCATCACTAACTTCTACCAGTAAAAAGGGGAAATACAGTACCATTCATTCCTAGGTGGCAGGTTACCAACATGGGCTCTGGGTATGCCAAGCTAGGTACACCATGGTCTTTGCTTTCCAGAAGACACAATGACACATAGTAGGGCACCATCAGTCCACTGTCTTATTATTATTCTTACACTGGTGGAGCAGCCTTGGATGTTATGAGCCAGTAGGCTCCTTTCACTAAGCCCCACAAAGCCCCTATGCCCCAAGATATCTTTCTCTGGGCATCTGTTGATATCTGACAGTTCTATTGGTGGACTCACCCTCACCCTCAAATGAGGACCTAAATATGGTAGGAACGACACCCCCCAGAGAAGGTTATCTATGGCAGCCTCTTCATCCCAGAAGATCCCTTTATGCCCTTGACTAAATGATAATAGCAACAACAACCCACTAACAATAAAAATAATTCCTTACATTTCCCTTGAGCTTTCCATTCAGACAGTGTGGTACGATTGTCTTGTAATAAGAGATAAGCTACCCTTAACAGATACCATCCCATACTCCCCTTGAACTATAAACAGAGAATCACTATAATAAGAATGTTTCAAATGTAAATGGAGGCCCATTAATGAAACAACAAAGAAAAAATGAGCCATGGGAAGAAAGATAAAAAAGAAATCTGGAGGCCCCAGAGCTAGTCCCTTGTGCCACCACAAAGATATTAGCATTATCTCTTAGCTTCTCAGTGCAGTAATCTCCTCTTCTAAGAAATGATGAGTTTGGACTTTATTGTCTGCCTGGATTTTCAAGCCAGGCTGACCCTCCTGTATCCTAGGTACCTGCAAAATATAAGGCATCCATATACCCACTCTTTTAAGCAAGGACCCTCCTTGTTTTCTTCTAGCTCAGTTCCCCTCTCTTGACTCCTTCTCATGTGTCCCTGCTGCTCCATTGATTTGGTGGTTGGTTGTGCTCTTGACTCTCCTAAAAGGATAATGACTTTGGCTCACCCTTGAACCACTCTCTAGTTTGAGCCCTAGTTTGCTACATTAACATCCCAGTTGTGCCCACTTCATTCAGTTTCAAGTCGGGGGAAAGAGGAGAATTCAGACAATCATTTCTGAGTCCTCTTTCACTTCCAGACTCCTATGAATCCGTCAGCATAACAAAGTCTGAACAAATAAAGTTTTCTTTGGCCAAAATAAATCTTAGCTGTGTTTGAGCAGCATGAAGAATGGCAGGTTCATTTTCAGCAAAGAAGGCAAGGATCTTTTGGCCTTAGGTGCAGAAGGAAGTCTATCTCATTTTAGAAGGATATCTCTTTCCTTAGTTAAAATTAGTCAGTGTTGCTATCTATGAACTTCATAGGCACTCAGCTTCAATTACTTATGTACTGGGGAGAAATTGCTGCAGAATGGAAAAATAACCTTGAAAAAGAATAATAACCTTGAAAGATCTTAACACCCGACACAAAGCTGCCATTGCCCCTCATTTCTTGGAATTAAGTCACATTTATCGAGCTTCATGTCTTGTAAATGTTTATTGACATGGAGCCTTTGACAGGCATCAATCTGGCTGACAGCTTTTTCCTGTTAAATCCCAAGTTGCTTTTTGTTGCCAAGAGTTTTTAATGACAAAAATTAGGAAGTTGTGTCTACAGCAAGAGACAGAATCCTCGAGCTTGATTTCACCTTGTCCCACTTGGCCTTCTCTTATTTTTTTTTAAAGTTTGTTTATTTATTTTGAAAGAGAGAGAGAGCAGGGGAGGGGCAAAGAGAGAGGGAAAGAGAGAGATTCCCAAGCAGGCTCCATGCTATCAGCATGGAGCCCAACGTGGAGCTCAAACTCACAAACCATGAGATCATGACCTGATTAGCCTTTCCTCAATAAAGAAGGGCAGCCGTGCCAATGTCTTTTGATGAGGAATAATTCACAAACTGGGAAGAAATTGGCATTTAAGAGTTTCATGCGAAGACTCTAAAAGATCAGAGAACTAATATTTATTGAACATCTACTAAGTACAAGGCACGATTTCAATGACCTGAAAATTATCTCTTTAAAATTATCTTTCATTCCCATGAAAATCTTGTGAGACTGGTAATATTTCACAGATAAAAGAAGCCACCTCAGAGAAATACATAAGTAGTTCAAATTCAAATAAGAGGTGGGGAGCTAGGATATTATCCCAAGTCTATAAACCAGATCTTACTTATTTCTGATGTGTGCTACAGACTTTTGACTCCAATTAAACAAAAGACATAAATACGCATGTGGGGGAAAAAATCATAGAATCATATAATTTTAGACCTTAAAGAAACATTAGAGGTCACTTCTTAGTGACTCTAATCTTTCATGTTATAGATAAAGAAACAGACCTACAGAGTTAAAGTGATTTGCCTAAATTACATGGGTCTACCTGTGCAAATTGTGGAGATCTCTCTTTATTGAAATATTAGTGATTAAGAGGCAGGCCTCTTGTAGTTAATTAAAGAAGAAATGTCCTAAGTCAGCACAAACTGTTTCATGTGTTTTCAAATAACTGAGATATTTGAAAAATAACAAAAGTTCCAGGTGGGAATTTCTAAGATAACCCAAAGACATAAAGTACTATGGGCTTTAAGAAAGCTTTCCTATCCAGGCAACAACCTCTTTGACCTTGGCCGCAGCAACTTCTTACTCAGCATATCTCTGGAGGTAAAGGAAACAAAAGCAAAAATGAACTATTGGGACCTCATGAAAAAGCTTCTGCACAGTGAAGGAAACAATCAGCAAACCTAAAAGGCAACCGATGGAATGGGAGAAGATATTTGCAAATGACATATCAGAGAAAGGGTTAGTATCCAAAATCTATAAAGAACTTATCAAACTCAACATCCAAGAACAATCCAGTGAAGAAATGTGCAAAAGACATGAATAGACACTTTTCCAAAGAAGACATCCAGATGGCTAACAGACACTTGAAAAAATGCCCAACATCATTCATCATCAGGGAAATACAAATTAAAACCACAATGAGATACCACCTCACACCTGTCAGAATGGCTAAAATTAACAACTGCGGCAATGACAGATATTGGAGAGGATGCAGAGAAAGAAGAACCCTTTTGCACTGCTTGTGGGGATGCAAACTGGTGCAGCCACTCTGGAAAACAGTATGGAGTTTCCTCAAAAAATTGAAAATAGACTACCATATGACTCAGCAATTACACTACTAGGTATTTATCCAAGGGATATGGGTGTGCTATTTCAAAGAGGCACATGCACCCCAATGTTTATAGCAGCACTATCGACAATAGCCAAAGTATGGTAAAAGCCCAAATATCCACTGAGAGATGAATAAAGAAAATGTGGTGTGTATATATATATATATATATATATATATATAGTATATATATGTATATATACGTATATATATATACATATATATACGTATATATACATATATATACATATATATATACGTATATATACATACATATATATACATATATATGTATATACACACACACAATGGCATATTACTCAGCAATCAAAAAGAATGAAATCTTGCCATTTGCAGGTAGGTGGAAAGAAATAGAAGGTATTATGTTAAGCGAAATTAGTCAGAGAAAGACAAATATCATATGACTTCACTCACATGTGGAATTTAAGATACAAAACAGATGAACATAAGGGAAGAGAAGCAAAAATAATATAAAAACAGGGTGAGGGACAAAACAGAAGAGACTCTTAAATAGAACAAACTGAGGGTTGCTGGAGGGGTTGTGGGTGGGGGAATGGCTAAATAGGCAAGGGGCATTAAAAAGGACACTTGCTGGGATGAGCACTGGGTGTTATATGTAGGGGATGAATCACTGGATTCTACTCCTGAAATCATTAATTCACTATATGCTAACTAACATGGATGGAAAGAAAGAAAAGAAAGAAAAGAAAGAGAAGGAAGGAAGGAAGGAAGGAAGGAAGGAAGGAAGGAAGGAAGGAAGGAAGGAAGGGAGGGAGGGAGGGAGGGAGGGAGGGAGGGAGGGAGGGAGGAAGGAAGGAAGGAAGGAAGGAAGGAAGGAAGGAAGGAAGGGTTCCTATCAAACCAAAGTCCTCCAAAGCCTAATTGTTTTCATCTCAGCATCCAAATTGGCTGAGCAAGTCCCCCTTCAAAATGAGGAATTCACTCCACATTGGGTCAATAGGTTAAAAGAAATGGTAGGAAACAAAACAGGAAGAAAAAAACGGGGAGAAGAAATGGAAAAGATGCATCCAAGTAAACACTAGAAAACAAAATCAATTCCACATATTTCTCCATTGGTAAAGGAACAGTTTTCCACACAAGCCCACATATATTTGCATTTCTTGACCATGGGTCAGAGATTTGAACAGACTTGTCTGCCCAGAGAGATTTCAGTCTTAATCATCAAGCAGTTAGCCAATCTCAGTTATATTTTACTGGAAAAAGCAGACATTTAATAGACCTCTCTTCCCATAATGCTAATGCTCTAGTGTAGGCAAAGATCACCCACAATTTTAAAAAGCTTAAGAAGGACATTTACGTTTTGGCTTTTATAACCTTAAACTCCAAGGTCCAGAGAGTTATGTAAATAACAATACTCAGGAAAGGGAACTTATCTTTTGAATTTGGGCTTGCGCAAAGCTCAGATACAAATAGTGCCTGTGAGAGGGATAAACATGATTCATAAGGGTTGTTTCATGTGGTTAATCCTTCCAGACAGAAAGGGACTAGATTCTCCATAGATGTTTTTACCAACTTTTTCTCTTAGATCACCCAAATGGGTATAACTATTATTAAGCATCTTATTGAGTTGTCTGTCTGTCTACTAATCCTGGAGGACTGTTGGCAAAAGTAGGAGTAGAAAGATGATGAAACAAAAGTTGAAAACTGTCAAGGAACATTATTTGATGCTCTTAATTTCTACGCAATTTATTGTAATACAACTTTTATTGTAAATTAACTGAAGCTTAAAAGATGAAGCCATCTCACGCTTGTTTGTAATGTTGCAAACAGTAATGCTATCTGTTAATCTACTTAACGGATCCTCACTTGGACATAAACTGAAGAGACCAGCAAATGGAAAGGAAAAATCACACAATATAGACTAACAGCATCAGTCCATTCATTTACACAAGTTTTCTCTCAAAACTGGTTACATTGTGCAACAGCCTTCACCCCTTTGACCAATACATGCTGATGCATTCACAATGATTAGCAACTACCTGGCTCAAAACCCTTTATTCCATTTGTACTCAATAGGAAGCAAATCACCCCCCCCCCCCCCCCCGAAGGTTAGGAGATGGTCTGGGACTTATCAGAAGATCCTTATAGGCTGGTCTCTACAGGCTGGAAGTGCTGTCAGAATGACTAATGCAGAAAGTCATGGCAACTTCAAATCACATCAGCCCTACTAGGTGAATGCTGTGCCAACTGCATTACCCTCTAATTGAAAAAATATATATTAATAATAATTAGAAAAATCATGGCATTGAGAAATACACTGCCAAAAGGAGATACCTTCATTAAAAATTCCAAATATCCAAGTTTGCAAAAACTTGTGGGCCAGAGGCAAGAAATTTGCCATTTTTTTGGTCAAAAGGAAATTCCTTTTAAGGACAAAATAAGGTAAACAGGTCCCAGAAGTTCCTTTATCTTAGGTTGATGTCATTAAGATATAAAGTATTCATCACCAAGGATAGGTCAAGAAGGAATCTCTGCCCCTCATGTAGAGTTCTCAAGCAACTCAGACTAACCAGTCTCAGCCAGTCCAAGTTCTAAAGAAGTACCACTTTGCTGGGACACTGGCGTTTGTTGGGCATACTTGCCTTGGCAGAGTTTTCTGGTTGCCTATCCAGTATCCATCCTCCCTTTTACTAATCCAATTTTGTATGATATGACAAGATACCTAACATTAAAAAAGAAAGAGGGAGGAGATTTTTCCCAGCCTCTCTTGCAGACGGAGTGGCTGTTTGACACAGGTCAGGCAAATGAGAGATACTAGAAAATTATTAGGTGAGGCTTCCAGGAAAGCTCCTTAACATAGAGGCAGACTAAATTATCCATGCCTTTCCTTTTGCTCTTGCTTCTTGGAACACAGACACCATACAGAGATAGAATAGCCATCTCATGGCCATGAAGCAACAAGCTCATGCTAAGAATGGCTGAGGAGAAAGACAGAAGGAAATTTGGTTCCTGGTGGAACCTCTCTCTACCAGTGCTGGTGTATTAGTTTCCTAGGGCTGCTGTAATAAATTATAAACTCAGCAGCTTAAAACAACACAGATGTATTCTTTCACAGTTCTGGAGACTAGAAGTTGGAAATCAGGTAGGGCTGTACACACGTTGGGGGCTGTAGGAAATAATCCGTTCTTTGCTTCTTTCAGTTTCTGGTGGCTGTCCCTGGGCTTGTGGCCACATCCTTCCCATCTCCACCTCTATAGTCACACTGCTGCCTCCTCTTCTGTCTGACTTATCTCCCTGTGTTTCATTCTTACAAGGACACCTGTCATTGGATTTAGGTCCACCTGAGTAATACAGGATGGTCTCAAGATGTTTACTGATATCTGCAAAGATCCTTTTTCCAAATAAGGTAACATTCAGTTTCCAGGAGTTTGGATGCTTCACACATCTACTGTTGGGCCACCACTGGGAAGCCACCACTGGGGGGCCAGCCATTACACCTGGATTGCCTATCTCAAGACTTCTCATTTATCCTCCCCTCTCAAAAAAAAAAAAAAAAAAAAAAAAAAAGTCCTTATTAGCTTAAGCCACTGTTTTCCAGGAATTCTATGACCTACAGCCAAATTCTCCCTAACTAATAGATTGCTTAACTCAGTGAGGACGTTAGGAGGATTTCAGAGATGGATCCTGATTATAGTTTAAATGCTGAGATTCTGAATCTTTGCACTGGCACTTTTGCATCGAGGAGAAAGATCCCCTTTAGAGCACTAGTCCACTTCTCAATGTGTGACTCCAGAATATCAGAATCCCCTAGGGTGCTTGTTTTAAACTCTGGTTCCTTGCCTTTGAAATGGTTTGATGAATCAGAACCTTTGGGAATCTACATCTTTAACAAGTCTTCATGAAGGCTTTTATGTCCACTGAAGTTTGAGAACCACTGCAGTCGTTCCTGCCTTTTACAATGCTTCTCTGTATATTGGCTTTAGTTTGAACGATTAGCCTTTATCACTTAGGGTGGATTGTCTATCTCAAGTTCTATTGATTTTGTACTTAAACCTCCTTGTGCCCCCTTAACTAACTAAATCCGTGTTTCCTTAACAATGCAAAAAATTATCTTTTTATATTGAGTCTTTACAGATTTCCAAAGCTACCTGAATAACCCAGCCCAGACTTCTGTTGTGGATGCTATGTAAAAATGTGTTCACCTTTCTTAGCTACAAATTGCACAGCCAAAACATGGTATCACAAAAGAGCACCACCAATATGGCAGCACCAATATGACAGGATTTTTGTTTCAACAGAAGGGCACCATGCGTCCTGAAGTACATGAAAAACAGAACTTCCCTCAGTCAGATTCATGACTCCCTTGGGATTAGTCAAATCCCTGGTTTGTGAGGGAGTTTAATGTACATCCCTTTGTCCCTAACTTCTTAAATTCTTGCTTTTCGGCTTCCCTCCGGGGAGCATGTGTGTCATCTGGGATCAGGCGACAATTCCAAAGTGTGGCTCCAGACCATCCAATCACTGGTTCTAAGTCCTTCCTTAAGCCCCTGCAGTTTTGTCATTCACAAGGAAGCCTGTTCCCCCTCATCATTTATAGGAAAGGAAGGAGAAACAATTATCTGAGGACTCAGGCTTTGAGCTGGGTTTTGAACTTCTCAAGCATCACCAATACAAGAGTCAGAGGTTGAGCTCTGAATCGCTAGGTTTCCCACTCAAAATTCAGGCTGCTGGTGACAGAAGAAGCATAAAACTGGAAGTCAAGTGGCTGCACTTATAGCAAACTGACTGCACAGAAAAGGCTTTGTGCCAAGGAGACGCTGATCTGAATCACATTAAAGGTCAAAGAAAAGGATTGTTTTATTTCCTAGGAACTGAACCACCAGAACCACACCCCCCTCACTCAAATCCTTTCCAAATCTCTTAAACTCAGCTAGAAGCCAGCCCCAGATGGGGGGAAGGGGCGGTGAGATTCTTCTGGCTTTAAAAGTGTGCTGTGTCACATTAACTGCTTCCCTGCTAAGAACCTTTGCAGTCTCCAGAGCTGAAACCCATGTGTGCTGTTCAAGGCGCCCAAATGAACATTTGTACATTTGTTTCCCAATGTGTGCTGGGATTGTTCCTCTGCCAGGCCTCCCCACCCATCAGGGGACCTGCAAACCTACAGCAGAGAAACCACCACACCTACTGATGTTTCAAATATTGGCACCAGTTGAGAGGACATGAGGCCGCCTTCCATGGGGCTCCACGCAGGCTCCTCCTCTGGTTGTCTGGTTTCTGTTTAGAGGGCACAGAGGGGGTTAACTCACTTTGGTCTCCCCACGCTGCTTCAGTATGCTTACAAAGTGCTGCCAGAGAAACAAAGCTCCATTCCTTTCCCGGTTGCGTTGGGCTCTGTGTTGAGACTGTGTTTAGCTCTAAACTTGGGCACATTTATCTATCAGAATCCTTTTCAGAAGACAACAAATGCCACCCCATCCTGAGTAATTTCTTCCATCTCTTAATCCCGGTGGCATTTCACATCTGTATCCTCCATATGGCCTTTAGTGTAGGCCTGTATCCTCTACCTGGCTTTTCGTATCAAGACATACGTCTATTCTCTTCTCTGCTGTAAGTTCCTAGAAGGCATGTGGTATAATCTTAAACGTTGTTAGTGAGAAATTATCTTTAACTGAATTAATGAAATCTTAAAGCATCATGTGTTTTCCATTTGGAGGCTATCAGAAGAAGTTGTTACTGTGTGGGAAAGGAATGGATCAATTTTACACTTTAGGCCAAAGCAGACTTGACCCCAAACTTCCCCTGAGTGAGTCAGACAGAGACACAATGGTGGCCCCTTCCCCTACCTACATTCAAAAACAAACTTTGAGGACTAGATCTCTTATGAAAAGATGGGCTTTCCCTGTAACTAACACCAAACTTCTAATGGTATGAATTAGAAAGGATACGCAATGGCATTGGAGTAACTTTATTATGTTTAACAACAGCATATGTGATGGGAGATTTGGCTTTGGTGCAGCTGCCTCCCTATTCAGAGGCAGAAAATGAGGATAAATAGGAAAATATTGGTTAGATAACTAAGGATAATAGAATCTTGGAATAAAATATCCAGTTGTCAGTAGGATATAATTACGCCCATAAGTGAATTTCTTTGAGGTTACTTGCTCCTCTGAGATTAGATTGTAGCTATGCCAAAGTCTCATTTTTCATGGCTCAGTCCCTGGGCCCTCCCCATCAGTAAAGGAAATTAAGGTCAAATGGCTTTTTTAAAAAACCATTTATCCCTAGTTTCTAGGTTGCTCATTTAATAAGAACTTACTGAATGCTAAGTATGGATGTAATGCAATCAATGTGAGGCACCTGTGGTAGCTTGTCTCCAAAGATGCCCTTCCAACCATGCCTCCTGGTATTTACTCCCCTGGGTAGTCCCCTCCTCTGTAAACAGGACTCTCACTTTTGAGAACTCTGTGACTCCCTTCTGATCAATAGAATGTGGCTACAGTGATACTACATGATTTCTAAGACTATGCCACAAGAAGCCTTGCAGCTTCTAAGGTGATCTCTTTGGAGTACTTGCTCTGGGAGAAGCTAGCCCCACATAAGAAGTTCAAATGCCGTAAGACTGCCATGCTTTGAGAAAGCCCAAGGTTGCCATGTGAAAAAGCCACAAAAGAGAAGGAGAGAAAGAAAGGTAGAGGATAGAGAGCCCAGACAGCCCCTACCTGCTCCAGCTATCTCATTTGAGGAGTCAGACACGTGAGACAAAAAGCCATCTTGGGTGCCCCATCCAGTCGAGCTTTCAGATGACTCTAGTCTCTAACACCATGTGACTACAACTTCAAGAGAGACCTCAAGCAACAATAGCCTAGCTAACACACACACACACACACACACACACACACACACACACGAAACATGAGAGACAGTAATAAATTAGTATTGTAAACCTCTGAGTTTCAAGAAGATCTGTTACATAGTAATAGATAATCAAACCAGTTCCAAAGAAATATTTTCTTTTCACTAAAAGCCAAAGAACTGGCCTTTGAAGAACTTGGATTATAAGGGAAACAACAACACGCCCACGGAAAGCAACATAAATACCCTACAACATAACTCATCTGCAAATATGAAAACAATCTTTTCCAACTAAGGAACTGCTTCAGGAGGCCTGCAAGTGGGTTTGTGAAGAAAGTGGCACCAGCCTTGCCAAGGAGAGTAGCCAAACTAATCCTGGCAGTCAGTGAGGGGGACAGCTGTCACACTACAAAAAAAGTCAAGACAGAGCCTAGAAACATGATGAATTGTAAAGCAGAAAAGTGAGCAGAGAAAAACTGGCAAAACACATTGTAAAATATTCAAATGCTCACATTAAAAATACAAGCAAAAGAAATACAAATTAAAGCAAGACATTATTTTTCAACCATCAGATTAGCAAAGATCTTTTTAAAATGATAATACTCGGGCTTGCAGGGTTCAGTGACACCCTAGTGCCCTTTTGGCCAGAGTATATTGGAAATGAATCTAATCTTTTTGCAGAGCTATTGCATCAGAGCCTTTAAAATAATCATACCTTTGGCCTGTTACTGAGTTTCTAGAAATTTAACCAGAGGAAATTATTAGCCATTTATACAAAAATTATTGTGTGTTTCTTTTATAGATTTACTTATAATAGCACGAATTAAATATAACCCAAATGTCCAATAATAAGGAAGAGGTTAACACTGTAATGATATAACTACTGGTGATATTCAAAATATTTAACAACTGGTATGACACAGGCACCAACCAATTATAACTACAACCAACACACCAACCAATCAAAACCAATAGACTAACCAATCATAACAGATGCACCAACCAATTAGTAACCAACCATGTTACCTAACGGCTGGATATCAGCCTAGGGTTCTTCCATTTAACTGAAAATCATACAACTTTTACAAACCATGTTTAATGATATCACAGCGTAAAGTTAAGCGAGAAAAAAAGAGAATAGACCTCATTATATACACACATACAAATGTACGCATAGAAAAAGGAAGGAAAATACGAAATATAGTGGTTGTCTTGAATGGTGAGATAATCAGTCTTGACTGGTGGGATTTGGGGTGAGTCATTTGTTTTCTTTCTTTGTGCTTTTCAGTGCTTCTCAAAATCATCTATGATAAACAGGGACTATTTTCATAAGTTATCAGAAAAAAGTCACATTCATAAAGGAAGAGATTAAGTAATCAGAGAGCTGTGGTTGGTTGAAGTGTATGAAGTTGGAGTTAGAGTGATTAGCAGAAGTGAAGGGAGGTTCTATTTGGGAATGGAGGGTGGAAAACAATAGTAACTTCAGGATGAGAATGGAGAAATCATGAACAGAAGGAATTCTAAGTGCTTGAACAAGGCAATCACAAGAGGAAACCGGTGCTAGATGCAGGTAATTCTAACTGCGAGGAGCAAGTCTGGTGGAGAGAGGAGAGAAAATGAGAAGCACTAAAGGGCTTCTGCAATATCCCTGGCAGCTAAGTCAACATGTACATGAGTACACCTCCATGGTTTAGGTTTCTTCCACCTTGTCAGGATTTTGACTTTTGCCAAACACTTCTGCTCCGGTCATGCATCTTGAGCAACTCAACATCTATCTGATCAACAAATGAGGCTTTGGTATCTTCTCCCAGTTAAGTATCTTTGTAGAAAGGGGAAAACAGAAAAAAAGTAGAACACTAATACCAAAAAAAAAAAAAAAACCCCAAAAAACCGAAAAACCAAAGTCAGAATTTTCACTTACCCCATGGCAAAAGAGTTTTGGATGAGGCAAGATTTGGCTCAGATATCTAAAGGCATCCCTCCCTCTTAACTTTTTATTTGGAAACAATTTCAAACTTACAGAAAAATTGTAAAACTAAGAATAGAAAAAAGAGTACCCTTCACCCAAAATCACCTATTAACATTTTACCCATTTTTTTTATCATTTGTTTTCTTTCTCTTTCCCTTTCTCCCTTCTCTCTCATATACATATGTAAAAATATATATGCAAAACATATATGTAATTTGTAATTACTTAAAAATAAGTTGTGTGGCACAAAAACAGACACATAGACCAATGGAATAGAATAGAAACCCCAGAACTAGACCCACAAACGTATGGCCAACTAATCTTTGACAAAGCAGGAAAGAACATCCAATGGAAAAAAGACAGTCTCTTTAACAAATGGTGCTGGGAGAACTGGACAGCAACATGCAGAAGGTTGAAACTAGACCACTTTCTCACACCATTCACAAAAATAAACTCAAAATGGATAAAGGACCTGAATGTGAGACAGGAAACCATCAAAACCTTAGAGGAGAAAGCAGGAAAAGACCTCTCTGACCTCAGCCGTAGCAATCTCTTACTCGACACATCCCCAAAGGCAAGGGAATTAAAAGCAAAAGTGAATTACTGGGACCTTATGAAGATAAAAAGCTTCTGCACAGCAAAGGAAACAACCAACAAAACTAAAAGGCAACCGACAGAATGGGAAAAGATATTTGCAAATGACATATCGGACAAAGGGCTAGTATCCAAAATCTATAAAGAGCTCACTAAACTCCACACCCGAAAAGCAAATAACCCAGTGAAGAAATGGGCAGAAAACATGAATAGACACTTCTCTAAAGAAGACATCCGGATGGCCAACAGGCACATGAAAAGATGTTCAGCGTCGCTCCTTATCAGGGAAATACAAATCAAAACCACACTCAGGTATCACCTCACGCCAGTCAGAGTGGCCAAAATGAACAAATCAGGAGACTATAGATGCTGGAGAGGATGTGGAGAAACAGGAACCCTCTTGCACTGTTGGTGGGAATGCAAATTGGTGCAGCCGCTCTGGAAAGCAGTGTGGAGGTTCCTCAGAAAATTAAAAATAGACCTACCCTATGACCCAGCAATAGCACTGCTAGGAATTTATCCAAGGGACACAGGAGTACTGATGCATAGGGGCACTTGTACCCCAATGTTTATAGCAGCACTCTCAACAATAGCCAAATTATGGAAAGAGCCTAAATGTCCATCAACTGATGAATGGATAAAGAAATTGTGGTTTATATACACAATGGAGTACTATGTGGCAATGAGAAAAAATGAAATATGGCCTTTTGTAGCAACGTGGATGGAACTGGAGAGTGTGATGCTAAGTGAAATAAGCCATACAGAGAAAGACAGATACCATATGGTTTCACTCTTATGTGGATCCTGAGAAACTTAAGAAAAACCCATGGGGGAGGGGAACAAAAAAAAAAAAAAAAAGAGGTTAGAGTGGGAGAGAGCCAAAGCATAAGAGACTGTTGAGAACTGAGAACAAACTAAGGGTTGATGGGGGGTGGGAGGGAGGAGAGGGTGGGTGATGGGTACAGAGGAGGGCACGTTTTGGGATGAGCACTGGGTGTTGTATGGAAACCAATTTGACAATAAATTTCATATATTAAAACTAAATAAATAAATAAATAAATAAATAAATAAATAAATAAATAAGTTGTGTATATCATGTGTATTTTTCAAAATTAAGATATTCTATGTAGCCATACTACAGTTGTCTATCAACTTCAGCAATTTTTTTTATTCAAAAAATTTTTAGTGTTAATTTATTTATGTTCAGACACAGAGAGAGCATGTGAGCAGGGGAGGGGCAGAGACAGGGGGAGAAAGAGAATCCCAAGCAGGTTCTGTGCTGTCAGCACAGAGCCCTATGCGGGACTCAATCTCACAAACCGTGAGATCATGACCTGATGATGCTATAATTTTATATGATCTATTGCTCATATTCCGAATTTGCCAGTTGATTGCATCGTGTCTTTTGTAACACTGCTGTCCTCTTAGACCAGTCTAGAATCAGGTATTGCATTTAGTTGCTATGTCTCTTAAGTCTCCTTTTATACGCAGCTAATTTGTAGGATTAATTTATGCTACACACACACACACACACACACACACACACACACACACACACAGAGGCATTCCTTCTCCATTTAGACATCAGTTTCATTTGAATTACACACTTTCCAAATTAGTTTTGCCAGGAGATTGCCCTCAATGGCACTCATCCTGTCTGACCTCTCTTACACGGTACCGCCAGGCAACACAGAGTCTGTTTGAGTGGTAGGTATAGTTATGTCCTCCCAAAACATTTTTCCCCCTTAGCCTTAAAAGGACTCATTGCTAGAAACTTTGTTGCAAATCAATATGAAGTGGTGACCATTTACTTTAAGAGAACATATTCTTCAATGCCTGACTGGGGAACAGTGGTACAGATTCTTTTGTGGTGGTGAATTACCAAATCACTTCACTGCCTGAAAATATTTTCCAATCCCCTCCTCCACCTGTCTCCTTCTGAAGTACCATGACCTTTGGACAGCCAGCCTGACAGAGAGAGCCCATTCCTCTTCAATTACTTTGATAAATGTAAGAGGAGAGATGGCTGCAGTTGATAGGCACAACCTAAACAAAGGCTCCAGTTGAGAACTTCTGATGGCTACAGTTTCCATCTGAGCCTAGCAGACAGGTATTAATCCCTATAAATGCTGTAGCCAAACCATATGGGTGGGGGAAACTTGACCACTACAGTGAAATCACAGACACACTGCAAACTGAAAGACTACACCTCTCCCAATGTCACGGTTTATTTGCATGCAATCCCAGTCAAATCAATATCGCCATCTTAATCAAGAGGGAATTACAGGCTTCGGCAGAGAGGTAACATTGTTAGTAATTACATTCAAGCCGTTTTTAGACCTAAGCACTGCACTCTGAGCTGAAATGTTTAAACAGATATAAGGGAGGGGAAAAAAAACACATGGCAAGAGCTTGAGGGCTGTTTGTGCCCAGAGTGGTGATTCAGAAGTCATTGTGTTCATGTTCAAACTTTAGAATGGAAGTGCCAGACCAGGAATCTAAGGATCAAGGAGAGAAAACAGCGGTGGCATTGTGGATGTGAATAACATGAGTAGAGCGTGTTGTAATCTTCATTGTAACCAGCCAGACTTTTTTTCTTTTAATCAAAATACACCATCTCTGTGCATCTTTTAAGGGGAAAATTCCTGGCATGGTTCCCATGTAAGACATAGTGGGTTTACAGCTTGCCAGAGATACAATGTGGGAAGAGGACCCCTCTGGCTGGCTGTGACATGTTCTTGTGAGCCCAGGACACCACACCCTGCCCAGGCCTTCCAAGTAGCAAGTAGAAATTAAGGGAGGTGGGGGTGGTGGGCAAGCAGATCCAACAACATTTATTTGTACTTAAAGTTTTGTATTGTAAATTCTTTTCATCCATTTTCCACCCCACCCCATCCCCAATTTGTGTTCCAGTTCTTGAGAAAGAGGACTTGCTTAAATTGAGAAAGTCTGAAATGGTGTTTGTGGATAAGGAAATGTGCTTTTTCAAGTTCAAATGCAGTTGGCATCAAAGCAGAAGAGGTGCAGTGGAAGAGACATGCTTTAGTTAAAGAAGAAAAAGGACTTATAATTAACTCTAAAATGGCATCTTGAACCACGCTGGCCTCAGCTGGAAAGGGCTTTGTTTATATGCAAAGGACTTCTTCTAAAGGCACTAGAAAATCTTATCCTGGAGGAGGTAAACTTCTTGATATCTTACCTATTCTACTCACTTGGTTACCCTCCCTCCCACTTTTTTCCTGATATATGTCAAGAAAAGGTCAACTTTAACTCCTATCAGGAATGATCACATATTTCAAATTAATCTATTTTCACTGGTTAAATACTGCCCCACACACATGGTTTTACCATCATAATTATTGTATAATGGTGCTTTATTAATAGGCTCCCATGGGAACAAAGTCAGCCAGGTCATCGAGAGGATGATGATGTTGGGACCCTCAGGACTGGCTTGGTGGCAACAGCAGTGAGACACAGAACGTTCCCTGTGTGCCCCTGATTCTGGACATGTCTGTGGGGCCAGGGCTCAGCCCAGCTCGACACAGAGCTACTTTTGCAGGCTGGTGCATCCCGGGTGTGGTGTGGGTGTGCTCAGAGTCCCCTTGGCACAGGGCTATCTGAAAAAGGAAAGAATGTCCTTTGCCAGTCACCCTCTCCTCTGCAAAACAGAGCCTTAGTCCACCTTGCCTAGAAGGAAGAGGGTGAAGTAAGGGGCTCCGAGCTCTGGGGCACAGCTATATGCATCTCACATTACTTCACACCATTATAAATTTCCACCAGTGAAAGGTGTTATTAAATGTGGCCAACCCCCCCCCCTTTCCATAGGATTCCATTACCCTGCATCTGGCATTCATTGGCCTTTCCCTCTGAGGAACGCCCACCCCGTATATCCCATCACCAAACACTGCCAATTTTACACCTTAGAATTGGACATCTGCTTTGTCTCTCTCTCCCATTCCCAATATACTGCTCATCACCTGCCCATTCACCTGACCACTGAAAGAACTGCTTAGCTATATTCTTGCCTCTGGCCACTAACTTCTAGTACGACCTTCACACTGTCACTAGAGAGACAGACAGATGGGTGAGTGGCTAGAGAGAGAGAGAGAGAGATTGAGAGAGTCATGCCACCCTATGACCCAAAACCTTTCCGTGGTATATTAGTCCACTCGGGCTCCTAAAATAAAATACCACAGATTGAGTAGCTTAAACAACTGAAATGTGTACTCTCACAGTTCTGAGGGCTAAAAGTCTAAGATCAAGGTGTCAGCAGGTTTGATTTCTTCTGAGGCCTCCCTCCTTGGCTTGCAGATGGCCACATTCTTGCTATGTCCTCACATGGTCACCCCTCAGTCTGTAGGTACAACATGTCTGGCATCCTTACAAGGGCATCTGTCATGCTGGGTTAAGGTTGACCCTAATAATCCCATTTTAAGTACCTCTTTAAAGACTGTATCTCCCAATACACTCCTATTCATACGAACAGGTAGGGGGACAATTCAGCTCATACACGACTTGACCAATAGAATATGGTGGATGTGATGTTCTATTTCTAGGCCCAAACTTTAAAAAGCTGGGAGCTTCCTCTTCCTGTCTCTGCAAACTTGTTGTTGGAACCCAAGAGTCATGCTCTGAAGAAGCTCAGGCCATGTGGAGATACCACGTGTAGGTGTTCTGGCTAGCGGCCCCTGCTAAAGTCCTAGCAACCATAAGATAAGTGGGTGAGATGTTTTCAATTTCCATTTCTTTTTTCTTTTTTTTTTTTTTTTAACGTTTATTTATTTTTGAGACAGAGAGAGACAGAGCATGAACGGGGGAGGGGCAGAGAGAGAGGGAGACCCAGAATCGGAAGCAGGCTCCAGGCTCTGAGCCATCAGCCCAGAGCCCGACGCGGGGCTCGAACTCGCGGACCGCGAGATCGTGACCTGAGCTGAAGTCGGACGCTTAACCGACTGAGCCACCCAGGCGCCCCTTCAATTTCCATTTCAACTCCAATGCCAGCCACCTGCTGACGGCAACCACATGAAAAACCCTGGATGAGAATCTCTAGCTGAGCCCGGTTGTTCCTAGAACCATGAGAGTTACTAAAGTGATGGCTCAATTTCAAATCACTAAGTTTTGTGATGATGTCTTATGAAACAGCTACTTTTGTGTGAAGTCTTCCAATTACAGCATTGACAAATACAAATTTAGAACAGAAAACACTGCTTCAGCCAAATTCTACACTTCTGTGGGCTGCCAGATGTTCTGCGTTTTTTTTTTTTTTAATTTTTTAAAGTTTATTTATTTATTTTGAGAGAGAGAAAGAGAATGAGTGAGGGAGGGGCAGAGACAGAGGGAGAGAGAGGATTCCAAGTGGGCTCCTCCACGCTGAGCACAGAGCCTGACTCAGGGCACATTCTCACAATCGTGAGGTCATGACCTGAGCCAATACCAAGAGTCATCTGCCCAACCAACTGAGCCACCCAGGTGCCCCCAGAAGTTCTGTTTATAACTTCTGTATGTTCTAGCAATACGCAAACACTTGGAGTGTCTGCCAGCACCTTGCTTGTTCATACCTCTGTGCCTTTGCAAATGCTATTCCCTCAATCCAAGCATTCCAGCTGCTTAGTTTCCCTCAGAGAAGACCTTGTTAACTTTGGGGGAATAAATGAACAGGTGACCATATAATCAAGGACTGACAGTACCGGGATCACTTCCTGTCTTCCTTGATTCTCCCTTGAATCCTTGTCTTACGCCCTTTCACTAAGGTAGGCAGACTTGGCTCTGTCCTTGCCACTTGCAACACAATGGCCTTGACATGTTATATACTTTTTATTTTCCAGCTTCCCTCACCCGGGGGATGTTTAGTGGCCTCTTTCCCGTGGATGGCTTCCTTATTCTCTTCCTTCATCTTTCCTCAGGCAATTCTGTTGTTTATCCACTTTTCTCTTTAATGGCTTTCAGTTATTCAAGGAAGATTGTCAAGTGCCACAAGGTCACCAGGAAACGCACTCTGCAGTCCAGAGGGCACAGAGATGGGCACAGCACACGCAGTCACTGAAGAGCCCACCTGCTCTCACTGCACCTTCCAGCAACGGGAACACCCCTAACTTAATGCTAAAAGCCCACCTGCAATCAGAGATGACCTGTGGATACACAGGTCTATGGCAGTCCAGATCGAATCCTTTCTTTTTCACAAGTAGTAAATCGTAAGGAAAACCTCTTTTCACAGTGGTAAATGCTTGTTTGCCTCTCTTTTTGCTTCATCCCAGCAGCTTAGTGACACTCAACTTATTTCTTTGTCCTTAGATTGAAAAAAAAAATTTTTTTTTTGATCTTGCAACTCAAATGGTAGCTAGATGCCTCTTAAATATTTCCCCTGCATCTAGTGTCTCTGCCACCCCAGCTCCTTCCACAT